>NC_087454.1:6110000-16110000 GCF_036321535.1 Camelus dromedarius | reverse complement strand
CAGGATTCCATACAGCAGGGTTTGAAAAGCAGCTAATGCTCATCTCAACCCCTTAGTTTTCAGTCTAGTGGGTGAAAGATTGTAATGGGATGATATCATTAGCATATGAGAAGTCCGAGTGGCAGGGTTGCTGTTGCAGAAGCCGCCTTTAGGTTTTCATCTTCTGTCCTGCTCTTATCTACTTGACACTTGATGGTACTTGGTACCGCAGTCACAAAGAATTTGTGAATTCTAGTATAAAACTAATAGGAAGACATTTGGCATGGGGCTGGATTAATGTGACGTGAGCGTAAAATTGCTGCATTTCACTTTTTTCTCTGAAAACGCCAAAGCGAAAAGTGTAAATATGTTGTTGAAGAGCTCAAAAGGAAATAAAGGAAAAAACTGAGAAAAATAACAACTTTAAGCACATGGTGGATTATGGTCCCAGAAAGGGCTTCTGAACAAGGAAAGACTGAGATTGGCGTGTCCGCTGGGTAACGATAAACTAAACAACAAAAGGAACCCAAGGAACTGTTTGTAGCTAAACATTTATAAGATTAAAGGCAACACTGAGTCATTTTTTCCTTGTAAATTTTATTGCCTTTGTCACTAAAGAGCTAAATATCTTTGTTTTCATCTCTTTTCCTCCAGGCTGACACGGACCCTCAAAGACCACCAAGGCCAGAATTAAAAATCACTAGTCCACAAGAAAATGATAACAATGAACAAAACAAGGATAGTCTGTCATAGCATAGATGATTTTTTAAGAAGAGTATATAGATCATAAGAAAAATGAAGGGTTATTATACTTGAATAATAAGTATATAGTTATTGCTAAACATAATGTGACAATACGGTTGAGTACTACCTACTGAAGTTTAAAATTAGAGGCCTAATGGAAAGACTAGATAACTTTGAATAGCTACTGAAGGCAACTGACTTCTTTTTATGAGATGTGTTTTTAAAAGTCATTTAGAAAAATTAAACAAGAGTGGTGGAGGGGAATTTGCCCTGGAAGACAATTGGCCACTTGTCTTTGTAAAGAAGAGAGGAACAGGATCATTCCTACTGTAAACTTTCTTATAAATTTAGAGGTGAGATTATTAGATGGCAGTTTATGCTAAACCACATACCTAAGAAGGCACAGAATTTAAGAAATGATAATAGGAAAGCATGTACTATTTTTTTAAGCAATAAACTCCTTTTTTTTTTCCAGCAATAAACTCTTGAATAAACAACTTGCAGTTTAGTTTCAGAGATAATTTGGAGATGGCAGTAGACTGAACTGTTTCTGTGTCTTGTTGACATTCTTTTCTTTCCTCCTCCTGGGCCGAAATCCACCATAAAAAAATGAAAAGGATAATGCAAGATACTCATTTTAGATGGAGGAAGTGCTCACTCAGTGTATTCCTGACTAATATTGTCATGCCCCTCCCTTAGCTGCTTCAGGTTTTAATCCTTACGGCTTTAATGACACACACTCAGGAAGAAATTAACAAGGAACACCTAGTTATTATCACTGAGCCTGGCTGGATGTTTTGCAAATTCTGGTATCCTGTGGATTTTCTCTGATCCAGTCTACCATTTCCAATAATATTCCTTTCTTCTCCTTCACATTATGGAGTTAGAAGAAAACTCAATATTGGCTATTCCAAAGATTGAATTCTCTCCAGACAGTTTTTCTTTTAACAAAAAGAACAAGACAGTGTAATAGAAAGAAAGTAGGCTATGTGGAGAGTTTGTCACTCTTCAATTTCACTGGCTTTTTGCTTTATTTCTCTTAGGACTGCCTCCTCATATTTTTTTCCCATAGGAATATCAGCAAATATTTAATTTCATAGCTAGTTATATTTAGGCTTTCAAGCAGATTCCTTTCTATATAATTAGAAGCTATATGAGAGAAATTGCTGAAAAAAGTTTAAAAATTATCGTAATGAAACCAGCTCCTGATTACAGATTTCTGGGTTAATTAAATTAACTCAGATTGCCTTGTTAGGTATATATGGGGAAAAAACATAATTGTGTTAGTATTTGTTTTTTGAATTCTTAAGAAATGATGCAGTTCTTCCTTCAATGTACAAATATTTTTCCCATATTAAAGAATATTTTTGTTAATTATGTAGAAGTTATAAATTTGAAATTTTAATTTCTAGTGCTTTCATAGAATTCATTATTAATGATAAGTTTAAAAGATTCTTTTTCCCTCTCCAGGTTTCATAACCAATCATTTGGAATCAAAGTAGTTGTATAAAGCACTTAATAATACTATAGAAAACAGATGTATTTTTCCTAGAAGCTATTTTAATATTTTCCACAAATAGGAAGTATATACAGAGACTATAATATGACAGTATTGGAAAGAGATACTGATACAAGGGTAGATTAATCTGGGAGGATGAATTGTAAATTGTGCTGTATTTCTAATATAAACTCTAGATTGTGCTTTCTACTAGCAGGCTTACTTTTTCAAATAGGACAATATAAAGCCTTCAGACTAGAAGCAATAATCTTGTAATGCTAGGGAAATAAACTACTTGATTTTCTTTAAGGTTTAAATTCCCACACTATTACTGGGCCCAGGGTTAATAATTTCAAAAAGCTTATAAAAATAAGGGATTAAATATAAGAAATTGTAACTAATTATCAAGCTGATTCATTCTCTTTTCTTTCTTTAATGAAGAGTTTCTTCTTTAATAAAGCTATTCTGTCTTTCTCTTTTTTCCTGTTCTTTTCTTCATAGTACTAAAATTTAGGTTTTTGAGAACTGTTTAAGAGTCATAGAGAAGCATAATGTTACTTTAAATGAAAAACTAAGTTTGGTATTTTAAGTATACTTCAAGAAGGTGATAGGCCACAATACTGGTAGGAAAGAATTAAAAAATGGGGATATAATACTTTTCTTGTATGGGCATATTTTTACCACTTGTCTACAAGATATAATTGTGACCTAACTTGAGGGGATGAACAGTCACTAATCACTTTAAAGCACTTTGCAAGCATATATTCCTTAAAAAAAAAAAAAAAGGAAAGAAAGAAATACGTCATCTAATTCTGAAAGAAACCATTCACAGAGAATTAAAATTGTGGACATCATTTTGGAGATGACTTTAACATAAATGATGAACGTTAATTCACCTCCCAAACGTGGACGGTTCCTTTGTGGGAGTGGTGGCCTCTGTGGCAGACCAGCGCCACAAATTGAGTGAGACTCACTGACAGATTTGGAGACCCGTTATGCGAGGGAACAGGAGAGATCTTGGTTAGGCTTCAGGGATTGTTTTACAGGGAGGATGTTAGGAAATACTCAGGTAGCTTTCATGTGAGAACCAATGATAGAATGCTTTCATCTGTTAGTTCTTTGGGGTAGACTGTCATAGTTCCAATTTTAATGGAATGCTTTTCTTCAGTTTAATTGGGTTTTCCCACACTTGTAAACAACTGGCTTGTTAGTTAAAATGTAACATTAGGGGTTTTGCAGAGCAAATAAAGAAGATTTTAACTAAAATCATTTTCATGCTAAGGATGTTTTACTTGGTTTAGTTTCTATTAAAGTAGCTTTTGAGCATTCATGGATTTCCAGTTATAAAACATGATACTATGGCCATAAGATAACTTTTTACTCATACCCTTCTTTTTCTCTATGGCCATGGGATGACTTTTTATTTATGAAGATGTTTTGAGGGAGTATTAGAAAGCCAGACACAGGAAGAATATGATACTCTCGTGCCTCCTCTTCTATTCTGAGAATGTTAATTCCTGCTGCCGTCTGTAAATACAGAGCCATCCTATATCTATGTGGCTTGTAGTCTGTAGGCTCTTGATTGTGAAGCCATATTGATTTGAATTTATTCGTGTTCTCTCTTCTAGCTTATAGCTCATAAACTGACATCCTCAAAAATTGCACTCAGTAACCTACCTTCTATGCAAAGGATAAAGTTAATCCACCTATTTAAAATTGTGGCCAATTTTAAACAGGAAGTCTTCTGTATCTTGTTAACTGACTCTCCTAAAGAATGAGCTCTATACTTTTTTTTTTGGCTCAATGAGAAGCAAAGGCAAAATTTTAAAAAGTAGATTAACTGCTGAGCAGAAGGCATCACATCTGAACTGTTTCCAATCTGAACAGAAAGGGTCTGTCTAGATATATGTAGATGCATGTCAAACACTCATACAGATGCATTGGCACACTTTAGCATATATTGAACCGGCTTCCTCAGGCACTGCATTATTAATGGAATAAGGCGTTTTTGAGAGCAGCAATAGATACAAACAATTGGAAAGGAAATGCTAAGAAGTGATGTAGATCATGGTGCTTTAGAACTTAGTTCTTTAAGATGTTAAGAGATTTAAAATTCTTCTCAAGAAAGCTATCAGCATTTTAATGAAAAATTTTTTCTAGGGAGGGATGATTGTGTATCTATCTATCTATCTATCTATCTATCTATCTATCTATCTATCTATCTAATTTTCCTGGAGTAACTACAGAATACAGTTCTGTTCTTTGTCATTAGTCTTACGTACCATTTACGTTAGGTGCAGGGTGTCTCATACCAACACAGGCTCTGTCAAATGGTCATTACTGCTTGTCAATGTGTGTGTGTGATTTCCATGAACATCCAGCCAGGGCTGTTTTTGGTACCAAGTAGCCAAGTTCACTACAAATAGAATTAAAGTCTAACATATTAGTCCATTTGTTATCTAATATTCAAATTCAGTGTAAAAGCTTTGTAGCCTTCTTGTGTAAATGTATTGTCCTGGAATGGAACCATTATTTTTAAGGTTAGTCTGTTTTTCTAAGGTGATGAATACATACAGTTCTTCATTATTAAAGATCATTTTTGTAAATACTATAAGATTTTGGCTTTTTAGAAAATGTTGTGGTATTTAGATGGGTCTGATTTTTCTTACCACATGAAATGGTGTATTTCCTACCACAAGGACTAAGTGACTTGGATGGAGAACGAATTGGGCCCCACAATGAAAAGATGAAAAAGAAAAATATTATTTTTGAAAAGGCATCACATCCTGTAGGATATGAGGAATTAGGAAATAATTAAAAATGTCTGGATAATAATAAAGCATTTATAAAATCAGGAGGTAACTAATGGAGCTCCATTGACTTAAGCCAATAATGACTTAGCTTTAATCTATGAATGGGACCAAATGAGTTCTCTGGAGTTTCATCGGCTCAAACCACATAGTTTAATTGAATGTTTGAGTCATTGTCACAGATGTAATGGCATATGGGAAGAGGGAATGACTGTAGTCAGTTTTAGAAGTTTTGTTTTTTTCTTCGTTGTTTTTCTTATGCCTTAAATCCTTAATGTGTACAATAATGGGTGATTATTGATGTTGTAAGTAAAGATTAAGTTGAGTTCATCATTTTTGTATGATTTATGTTTAGAAGTCCTCTTTATAAGGGAAAGTATTTGTAGTTTGATTGAATTATGAGCATTTAGGTTTTTACCTCTGTATCAGTGCTCACTTTTAGGGTTTATTTTTTGAGCAAATAGATCCGTGTTTAAAGTGTGTTTGGGTGCTTTATTGTTTGTTTATGATGGGTTGCTAATATTTCACTTATGAATTATTTGTGTGATAGTTTTCACAAGCACAATAGAAACTTTTGATTTAAACCATGTGGAAATTCAGCACATTAAAAGATACTTCTGTTTCTATTTGGCATAGATATTAAACTTCATTATGTAAAGAAAAACTATTTTACAGCTTCATGTACATATTGTTCAGGTGATAAAAATTTGAGGTAAATTTTTAAAAAACTATTTTTTTTTCTTTTATGAAATGGTGTTAGAGAAACACAGGTCCAGAATTTTTGTTATGATAAATAAAGATATCTTTAAACACAGAGTAAATTACATACATTATCCAGATTTTGTGTAGAAATAGGAATAAATTTTCAGTTTTACCAAGAGATTGGTTAAAATTCTGCAATTTGTGGGATAGTCACTGCCTTCATTCTATTGAATCAGTTTTTCTTTCCTTCATGTTAGGGAGACCAAAGCAGGTAAGCACACACATTTTGCCTTCTTGATACATAATAACAAAATATATGTGATTTGGGCACCATACCTGAGAATAAATGAATGGCCCTCTTGTGCAGTTGACCCGAGTATCTTTGTTATTCCTTAAGCAATCTTGAGCCACAAAGGAGGCATCTAGATTGCCAAAGTCAAATCTCTTTCAACTACATAGTTAATTGACATTAGGAACTTCCCACAACCAACAATGACTGTAATTTCTACAAGGTGTTGTAAAATGGCTAGCATGCATTGGTTATAAAATTCTTATTTATGAAAATAAACATAGAGCTTTTCTGCAGGTTTCTAAGTGTTTTTTTCTCCCCAGAATGGGACCTTAATCTATTAAATTATTGTACAGGTCTCTCATATGCCCTCACAAACTCAGTCTTCCGTTAAAGAGACAAATAATGCAGGGATGTCCTGTACTTCTCTTTCCATTTATTGTGGAGCTAGTGATAAATAAAATGCTTTTAAAATGCAAAAAAAAAAAAATTAATAATACCCATTAAGTTTAAAATTAACTGAGACACTCCCCTTGTTTTCACTGTATTTGTTGTTTTTGGATACAGAGGATTGTGGTGGTTCTCTCCTGACTCTGGCTGTTAATTTTTTGGCTTATCTTCCTTCTCCTTGAATCCTTGTCATGCTCTTAACAACTATCTGTGTGTCTGTGACTCCCAAATCTGTATCTCCAGGCCAGGATGGCTGGGGGCAAGCTCCTCAGACATAATCTGGGCACTGCTTCTTTGCTTTTGTGGTGACTATTTTATATCCAGAATAGTTGACAATAATGAGATACAATGGAAAGCATGTCTTATTTAAAGTCTTGAAAGGCAGGGTTCCTGTCTAATAAAAAAAAATTAGAAAATAACAAGTATGCAAAAAATGTTTGTGACTATATGCAATATTAAAGGGCATGTGATACTCTATGTTTTATTCCTTCCCTTTTTTTGGTAACTGTTAGATATGACTTCTTGGGTTGGGAATGACCCAAGCCTGGATGTACCCAGCTCTCCTTGTGACAGCGTACTAAGTTTTTGTATTCACAGATAACAAATAGCCAAGAGAGGGTGGTTTGTTACAGATTCTCTGGCCTGATGGTCTGCTTCCATTCTGTTTGCTTCCATTCTGTATTATTTGGGCTCCCTATGCCAAAACTTCACTTTTTTTAAACTTTTTTTTTAATTGAGTTATAGTCATTTTACAGTGTTGTGTCAAATTCCAGTGTAGAGCACAATTTTTCAGTTATACATACATAGATTCATTATCACATTCTCTTTCGCTGTGAGCCACCACAAGATCCTGTATATACTTCCCTGTGCTACACAGTACAATCTTGTTTATCTATTCTACATTTTGAAATCCCAGTCCCTTCCCACCCCCTGTCCCCCTGGCAACCACAAGTTTGTATTCTATGTCTATGAGTCTGTTTCTTTTTGTATTTATTTATTTATTTATTATTTTAGATTCCGCATATGAGCGATTTCATATGGTATTTTTCTTTCTCTTTCTGGCTTACTTCACTTAGAATGACATTCTCCAGTAACATCCATGTTGCTGCAAATGGCGTTATGTTGTCGAGTTTTATGGCTGAATAGTATTCCATTGTATAAATATACCACCTCTTCTTTATCCAGTCATCTGTTGATGGACATTTAGGCTGTTTCCATGTCTTGGCTATTGTAAATGTGCTGCTATGAACATTGGGGTGCGGGTGTCATTTTGAAGTAGGGTTCCTTCTGGATATATGCCCAGGAGCAGGATTCCAGGGTCATATGGTAAGTCTATTCCTAGTCTTTTGAGGAATCTCCATACTGTTTTCCATAGTGGCTGCACCAAACTGCATTCCCACCAGCAGTGTAGGAGGGTTCTCTTTTCTCCACAGCCTCTCCAGCATTTGTCATTTGTGGACTTTTGAATGATGGCCATTCTGACTGGTGTGAGGTGATATCTCATTGTAGTTTTGATTTGCATTTCTCTGATAATTAGTGATATTGAGCATTTTTCATATGCCTATAGATCATTTGTATGTCTTCCTTGGAGAATTGCTTGTTTAGGTCTTCTGCCCATTTTTGGATTGGGTTGTTGATTTGTTTCTTATTAAGTTGTTTTAGCTGCTTATATATTCTGGAGATCAAGCCTTTGTCGGTTTCATTTGCAAAAATTTTCTCCCATTCTGTAGGTTGTCATTTTGTTTTACTTATGATTTCCTTTGCTGTGCAGAAGCTTGTAAGTATAATTAGGTCCCATTTGTTTATTCTTGCTTTTATTTCTATTTCTTGGGTAGACTGCCCTAGGAGAGCATTTTTGAGATGTATGTGAGATAATGTTTTGTCTATATTTTCTTCTAGGAGGTTTATTGTACCTTGTCTTATGTTTAAGTCTTTGATCCATTTTGAATTTATTTTTGTGTATGGTGTAAGGGAGTGTTCTAGCTTCATTGATTTACATGCTACTGTCCAGCAATACTTCACTTTTTAAATTAGTCTAGAAAATTATTATAAAAAGAAGTGATGTCTGGATGAGTAAATCTCCTTAATCAATTCAAAAAATTTTCCTTTTCCTGGTTTAATATCAAGTTTATAGTTGCTTCATAAAATGAGGAGGAAATGTTTTCTTCCTTTTCTGTTCACTAAAAAGTAGATGTGAGTCATCTTTTTCTTGAATATTTGATTACTTATAAAACTGCCTCAGCGTGGTGTTGAGTTTATATGTTTAAAGTAGTTTTTTAAAAAAAATTCAGTTTCCTTTAAGGTTGTATGTCTATTCAGGTTTTCTGCTTCTTGAATCAAATTGGCAATTCATATTTATGTAGAAAATTGTTCATTTCTTTCATGTTTTTGAATTTATTTGCCAAAGTAATTTATAGTATTATTTTAGAACTTTTAAAAACTCTTGTCTAAATGAATTCATGTTTTCTATTTTTCATTTCTAATATGGTTTATCTGTGTTTTTCTCTTTTTTGTTCAATATTTCCATATATTTGTTTTTATTAATGTTTTGAAAATACTCAATTTTTTGATCCTCTGCACTATTTTTCTATTTTATTATTGCTCTCTTTTCTTATCACTAGTATTCCCTTCCTTCTGCTTTCTGTGTGTTTTGTATAACTCCTTAAGCTGAATGCCTTGCTAGCACATTTTGGCTTTATTCATTCTAACATATGCTTTGGAGGCCATAAATTTACCAGTATGTATCACATTAGCTATAACCACAAGTTTTGATATAAATACTTTTTTTTTTTTAATCATCATTTGGCTTTAAATAGTTTTTTTAATTTTCCCTATTGTTTTGCTAACTTCCTGGGTAAGAGGTTATATGTAGGGGATGCTTTTGGTGCCCCAGCTGGATCCCATTTTACTTGGCCAGGGTACTGGTCCACCAAATGCTAAGAGTGTTGACTTTCTTCAGGGAACTCCCATCAGCCAAACATACGCTGCCTTTCCCAATAGGTTACAGTCTTACATTGGTAGCTTGCAGTCAATGGCTGACTGACATGAGAGGAAAAAAAAGCCAGCCCTCTTGTCTAAAGGTAGGACTGACTCTGTGGTGCAATCTGTGGTCCAGAGCTCCCTGTGGCATCAGGCTACTTTTTAGCTGAGATATATCCTTGCTCTCCTTTCCCCTCTACTCTCTCCTGTTTTTCCCATTCCTCTTATTCTTCTAAGAGCCTTACCTCAATAAGCCATATAAGAATCCCTATCTCAGTTTCTGTATCTAGAAGACACAACCCCAGACAGGGGTACTATAATAGCATAGGCTAGAAACAGAGGTCTAGAATGGACTTCTGGAGGTGGATAACTCATCAGAGAGACAGCAATGAGTACCCCATCCTGGGGGTTGGTGGAGGCTTGATAGTCTTTGGCATACTATGTCACTTGTGGTAAATGTACGTAGGTGGGAGGGATGCACTAAATGGTGCAGTGTCTCTGGGGTTTGAGAGGTTTATGGGGAAATAGTTACCCTAAAGAGGACTATGGAATTAGGTTGTTCTCGCTAAGTGTCCTTTAAACATTGAAGAAAGAAAATAACAGGTTTAGATCTATGGCTCAAGAATTTAAAGCAGAGTGTGAAATTCAGAGGCCTCACTGGCAGCATTTAAAAGAATTATTTTTTCCTACATTCAAAGGCAGATACAGCTGAAGATCAAATGAAGAACTCAAAAAAGGCTGAATTCCAGGGGGAGGTTATAGCTCAGTGGTAGACTGCATGCTCAGCATGCATGAGGTCCTGGTCCAATCCCCAGTACTTCCAATAAATAAATAAACAAACCTGATTACTGCCCCTCCCAACAAAAGAAGAGGAAAAAATAATAAATTTCATCCAACATATATATATGTTTTTAAAAAGAGGCAGACTGAATTATCGGCCTAAACAAGTCCCCTGTGGCAAAGCCGGATCCTTAATGGGGAAGAACTGTGACCCCAAGACCTGGTGTAGGACTAGCTTTGAATTCTTTACCTCATCTGAGACAGTTACACTCTGGGTTAAGAAAACATCTCTGGAGAGATTTCACATTTCCTGTTGCCACTGCCCTAGAGGTTTCATGGTTCTTCTATGTATATTCTTTTCATTTAGGAGTTCCATCATACTGGGGAAATATAAATTTGAGACCTCATGAATGTTGCAAGACTGAATTTTAATTTTACATCGTTCCCCCCCCCCCTTGCTATTTCTAGGAATCTGTGAGCAAAATGTTTCTAACTCCCCATTTATAACACTGAATGTTGTTTAAGGGATTCTGTCTTGGTCTGTTTGGGCTGCTGTAACAAAACATCACAAACTGGGTGGCTGGTAAACACCAGAAATTTCTCTCTCATGTTTCTGGAGGCTGGAAGTCCAAGGTCACAGTACCAGCATGTTCGGGTTCTGGTGAAGGCCCTTATCTAGGTTGCTGACCGCCGATGTCTCACTGTGTTCTCACGTGGTGGAAAGACGTTAGGGAGCTCTCTGGAGACTCTTATAAGAACACGAATCCATCATGAGGGCATGGCCTTGTCACCTCCCAAAGGCCCCACCTCCTAACACCATTGCCTTGGCAATTAGATTTTCCACCTGTGAATTTGAGGGGACACAAATATTCAGACTTTAGCAGATCCCATCTTAGCAGGAGGCCTCATTTTCTTTTCCATCTCTCTGCCTGGTATGAGCTTAAGGCTCCAACTTCATTTGTGACGTGTTACGAAAACTATCAAGATCCTGGGCCTCAGACTTTCTATATAGATCTGATACCTCTGGAATTTATCATAGTAGTGATTGATTCTTACTCTTCTGGTTTATTTTAACAGATAACTATAAAATCTCAAGGTTTAACCGACTAGAACATTGTTTCTTATTCATATAAAATCAAGGTGTGTGGGGAGGGGTGGAGAACTGGGGACCACACAATTATTCTAGGAAGCAGGCTGATAGAGCAATGAGACTCGTGAGAGTCATGGTTCTCCAGGTTGCCCAGAGTATTAAGATATCCAGCCAGCAAGTAATAAAAGAGGGAGAGGAGAATTATATGGAAGCTTCTTAAATATCAGGCCCGGGAGAGGTATGCGATTATTTTTGCCCACATGCTATTGGCCAGACCTAGTCACATGGCTTGAGCCAGATGAGAATGGGGCTGGGGAAGGTCAGCCTTAGCTTGACAAATACCTCCTGAATCTGCATAATGAAAGAGGAACTCACATCTTTGGAGGATTGGGAGACTTTATCTGTCCAGATTCAGATCTGTTGGATAGCAGTAAGTTCAGAAGTTTTCTTATCTGATGGTGGGTGACCAATATTGCTTAAAAAAATGACATGTGTTTAAATAAGGATTCTGTAAGATAGAAAGTGCCAAGGAGTATAAGAAAAATAAAGAGGAAGCTATTCACAAGAAGGAGGGACCATTTCCACTTGAGAAATCAGGTAGGACTTCGTGGAAGAAACAGCATTTGACCTGAGCCTGGATGTATGTATAGGATGTGGCCATGCCAGCTCTGGTTAGGTGTTAGACTCCCTTTTAAGACCACTCAAGTAGCACAGATGCCATGAGCAGGCAAATATGAGTTTGGCTTTTTACAAGCTGCCCTGAGCTAGAATCTCTCATTTGTAGAGGGCCTAGGACCCAGGGCTTGCCTCGCTCCTGCTCTCCCTTTTGGGTCACTTCCACTGTCTCTCGTGCTTAAACACACGGGCTTCAGCATTAGGGAGACCGGGTTTGAGTTTTGTCTTTCAACACTTACTGTACAACTGAGGCAACTTTTTCAACCTCTCTGAGCCTCAGTTTTCATACTTATGCAAATGAGAATATAATGATAGCTACCTCGTCGACCTGGGAGACAAGGTCATAAAGGGAGAACGCATGTGCAGTAGTCAGCACAGAGCAAGCGTTCCGCAGGTGTTAGATATTAACGATTATTATCTTTCCGACTTGTTTTTTGGCTTCTTCTTTTAAAACTCTGGCCAACTTTCCCTCACTTCTTTCTGCTTCTTTACTATCTACCTTTGAGCCAGAATTGATTCTTTATTGCTGCTTTTCCATTATTGACAAAAATACTCTCCAAAGCTCTGATTTTCAGTCTTGCTGTACCTATTATTACCTTGAACTGGTTAGGTTCCCAACTTTTGTCTATTTCTAAAGCTGCTATATAATCAGACCACTCAAGAAGGCTGTTCTCTTGCTCCCAGTACATCCTCTACTTGACCAGTGCCTGCTTCACCGACCCCTGCTCACAAGACTGGCCTTCCTACATACTTGCCCCAGGGCACAGCTAGTGATTGTTCTAATTTTAGATCAGAACACTCCACTATGCTTATCAAAGGGACGATGAGGGCCGTGCCTCTCTGCTGGTTTCCCTGGTAACCAATCAGCCAACCTGACATCAATTCCCCTTTTAATTGCTAACCTCCTCCTCCCCCTGCCAGCGACATGTCCTGCCTAACGTCTACTGCACATGGTGGAGAGTTGCCCCAGGACCTTGCTTCAGGTATGTAAGATCCCCCTACCCATTTAAACCATTAATGTCTCTGTCGCTGACTCAAAGGGGCTCTTTCTTTGGTCTTGAGGTTGGGCAAGTACAGGCCTTATAGGCCTGTGGGGTGCAGCCCAACAGTTGCTGATGAACTTTCAGATCTCCCCCATCTTAAGGGGGAGATGGTGTTGACGGGGTTGCTGGTAGGTGAGTTTGTATACGAGTGATCATGGGATGGATCAAACCCACAATACTTGATGTTTTATCATCTTGGCATTAGTTTTGGTAAGTTTTCCTTTAATTACTCAAGCTGTTTACATGTAAAATTCAGGGATTGTGTCTTTGTATTTACCTTAATTACTGTTGATCCCAACCTGCGGAGCCCAAGCAGAATAGCCACAGATGATCCAGAAGCATATCAGAAAGTTTCTATTGTGTGAATGTGTTTATCAAAGTGTTAGACTTCCTGTGAAACACTAGTGGGTAACCACACACTGCTGTGACCATCACATTAGGGTGAAATTTGAAAAATTATCATATGAATCACTAATGAAATGTTTATTTTTTATCATTTTCCATGTGTTTAGTGTATGCAAATACAGATACAGATATAGATATAAATTATGATGTTGCTTGAGGAATTTTCACTTTAATTGTGTAAGGATTCATCACAAGACGAATCCTTTAAGTGCAGTATTTCTTGAGCTCCTTGCATTTATAGCACCACGTGTCCAGGCTCTGTGTCCCGGCCTCCGCTCCTGTACCTGTAGGTGACCCCGACACAATAAGGGTGTCACCAGGGGGGCCACCTGCTCTCCAACCACAGCGTCAGGGCCTTCTTGTGTTTCTGAAAGGCAATTTCCAGTTAGAAAATAAAACATAATCGTGATGACGATTTGGGCAATTCAGATGAAGTGGAACTCTGCCCTTCATTCCAGGAGGGGAAAACGTCCACTGAGATTATTTCAAGGTCCATGTTCATTAGATTCATTTTCTGAAGAAAATGTCCTAGGAAGAGTGTCTGGTTACTTGCCACGGAAATTGCTTTCCTCTCCTTTGGCTGGAGACCATCATCCTCAAACTAATTTCCTGTTTAGTGTTCAATATTTGGAAGCAGGAAATTGGCATAATAAATAGGAAGCTTGAGAAGATGGTGGAAACGCATTCAGAAAGTGGGTTGCTAAGGAAATCATTTTTGCCTATTTTGGTTTATTTAAAAACCCAGACCTTGTTTGGTATTTTCTTTCCTCATTCTTATCCCCACCAATAGCCATTATCAAAAGAAGTTTATTAAGTATCAATCTCTGCTTGGCACTGTAGCTGGGTGATCGGACCCCTGCCACTAGCTGTTTGTAACAACAACAGCAACAAAACTGCCCCAGCAAAAATTATAATACTCATTTGATACTTAACTATTGATAAACACTCTTTTCAACAGCTTAGTTGGTTTTTACAAAAATTTAATACAGCAGCCCTTTGAAGAAGGTACTATTATGACTGCCATGCTGTTGACGAAATCTGTGAGGCATGAGTTAAATAAATCTGCTAAAAGTCACCCAACTAGTAAAAAGAGGTGTCTGGATTCCTGCCATCTCAGCTCACATTATTAGCCACTATGTTTTACTGCTTCTCATCTAAGCAGAAAACATTAGAAAGCACAGAGCGAGAGTAAGCACATAGAGACAAACAATGTAAATGTGGATTTATGATTATGCCCCAGAGTTAAGCACGTTTTGCAGGATGGGGGTGAAGAAGAAATTTTGAGAATTGTATATTAAGGAGAAGTTCTTCAAAAGAAAAAAAAAAAAAACCAGAGAGGAGACATTTGCAGCTTGATAAAAGAGATAGGGTGAGGCAGGTGGGGTCGCAGCTGAAGTTGTTTTAGAAATGGACACAGTTCAATGGGATACATGAGTGAGTAAATCAGCTTGACTCGGATGGGCTCAGACAGTTGGTCTCCAGGAAGCGAGGTCAGCACATCGCAGAGACCCAGCTCCGGGGAACCAGAGTCTTCAGCCCCCTGGCCTAGCGCACTCCCTCGCAAGGAGAAGTGGGGGAAGGTTCTTGCCTGACGTGGCCTCACACTGACATATCTGCAGCCTGCTGCAAGTCACCAGAGGCAGGTGAGTTTTAATCAAGCACCACACTTGTTTAAGCTTTTGATCCTCGTGTTGGAGCCACTTGATCGAGTGACGCAAATGCCAGCCTAGGAAGTCGACACGGTCAGGTTCTATTCTCGGTCTTTTCTGGGAGAAGTCGCCGGCTGGAAGGAGCAGTCACTCTGAGTAGCTGAAAATAACTAACAAGACATTTTAATGAGTTAATAAATCTTTCTCACTGAACTACATGGAAAGACATGAAACATTCCATGTTAGCTCCTCACCAGCCTTAATTAAACTTGATGTTGAAAAGGTCAGTGCCCTGTCTGGCGGGTTCCAAATCACTTCAGTCCTGACAGGAGGGGTGACTGCCGAGGTGTCAGCAAATGTGTGCACGGGCAAATGGAAGGGAGCCTCTTGCCTTCCCTTAAAACAGTGCATTTTATTTTATTTATTATGTTTTTGGCAAGGAATGTGATTTTATTACAGTGCAGTCACTTTCCAATGTTGCATCAGTTTCCGGTGTACAGCATCATGTTTCAGTCATACATGTATGTACATATATTCGTTTTCATATTCTTTTTCATTATAGGTTATTACATGATATTGAGTATAGTTCCTTGTGCTATATAGAAGAAACTTGTTTATCTATTTTATACATAGTAGTTAGTATCTGCAAATGCCACGCCCCAGAAAATAACAACTAGCTTTTACTGAGGGCTAGCTCTGTGTAGGTCACAGCTCCAAGTGCTTTAGCTGCATTAGCTCATTATTCCTCAACAGCAACCCTGATGGATGCATGCCGTTATCATTCCTGATAGCAGAGGAAACTGAGGCACAGGGAGATGTAATGATTCGGCCAAAGTTCTGTAGTCTACAGAGTGGCAGAGCCAAGATATGATGGAGTCTGACTCTCCAGAACTTCTAGGGTCCGCTGCCTCCCTCAATTCAGGGTTGGGCTGTGCTCACAGAGTGAGAAACGCACAAGCC
This sequence comes from Camelus dromedarius, assembly GCF_036321535.1. NCBI lineage: Eukaryota > Metazoa > Chordata > Mammalia > Artiodactyla > Camelidae > Camelus > Camelus dromedarius. The sequence continues at coordinate 16,093,947 of NC_087454.1, read as the reverse complement.
TCCCCATGGGCTTAGAAGCACTAACACCTTCTGGAAGCTCCAGCAAATGCATTTGAGGATAGGTCAAAGCCTGCAAGGCACTCGGCTGCATGGGAAACGTGTTTCTGATCAGTGCCATCTGGAGTGGTGGAGGTCAGCAGGAGGCTGGCTTGGTAAGAACAATTTTTGCAGTTTTTCGAACTAAAACACTGAGCCTCAGCAAACATTTATTGAGTTTCTACGAGGAACTGGATACTGTGCTAGGTGTTAGGGAGAAATACGAGTAAGACAAAGTTTTGACCTAAAGGAGCTCACAACTGAGCAGCTTTGCCAACTTTATCAAATTTCTAAGAAAATTGAAATAGCTCTCTGGACTGACTGGTTTTTTTTTTGGTAAATTTAGCACGTGAGTTCAGAAGGAATCTTGCCTTTATTACTTGTACTGGTTTGGACTGAATTCCCACGCAGTGGTAACATAGCTATGTGATGCTTCCTGCCCATTTTTTTTAATGCCCCACAGAAGTGGAGAACTCTGTGATAAAGGACGTGGTTCATCTGGGACATTCTGAATGGAGACAGATGCATCTACTCTCTCAACCTTTCCAGAAGAATCTTTGTATAGGGAGGGAGGTCTTTGGGTCAGGCCACTTGGGTAGAAATGCTGGTTTGATCACTTTCTGGCTGCATGTTCTTGGATGAATTACTTCCTTTTTTCTGAGCCTAGAAGTCTTTATATGTGAAATGGAGGAAATAATAGCAGCCTTAGAATTCTTTCAAACATGAATTAACTAAAATGCAAAAATGCAAAAGAATGTTGTTGCATCGCCTGTAACAGAGAGAGCTCTCAGTGAGCATAAGCTGTCTGCTTATTGTCTCGGCATTGTTTCACTTCTGAGTTCTGCCACATCATGCAGTCCTCTGAAAGAGACTCTAGCAAAACAAAGATTACACATTCTTCCCTTTTTTCCCCTACAGCAGATAGTCAATTGGTCCAGGAGCAAGATATGGGAGTGACAAGTCCAGCATTTCTTGCTGGCATTTTCTGTTTCTCAGAGGGCAAAGGAAGTGACAAGAGAGCGAGTCCTCTAAGCTGTTCTCTGCTGTCCTCAAGCTTCTCTGGTCTCATCTGGTGTGATCTTGGCCTTCCTTGGAAAATGTTACCCTGCACCCTTGCTCAGCCTCATTGTCCAGGACGGCCTATTGCACAACTCTAGAGGGTGCTGTTCACGTTGGTGGTTGGGGATGTGCAGCTGGGTTGCCCTGGCATCCTAGATGCTCTCCCCAGGGCTCGTGGGCTGCTTCATCTAAAATGCACTTAATCCAGTTCTTTCAACGTTCCACGCTCACTCAGCTCTGGGAGTTTGTAGGTGCTGTTGCCTCTGCCTTGAAAGCTCTTGTCTTCCCTTCCCATATAGTCCACTGCCCTCGCTCCCCCCAAAAGAACAAATTCCTCCCTACGCTAGGATCGCTCTGGTTAACTTCTACTTGTGTTTCAAGACACCGATTAAATATTATTACCTCAGGGAGGCCTTCCCAGAATCTTAATCTAGGTTAAACCCCTTTGTTTAAACACAATCACTTGATGCTCCTTTTTTTTTATAGTATCTAACACAACAGTGATTTGCTTACAGACGATATAAGGACCACAGGGGCAGGAATTGTGTCTGTCTTATTTTCATTGTGTGAATAAATACAGTCTGACCTTACCCCTGGCCTCCCCCAGCCTTTCTCAGAGGCAACCTCTTCTAATATTTCCTGCCTGAAATTATTGTAGTGCCTTCTCCCATAACTCTAAATAATATGCTTATTTATAATGACTTATTAACTGAGACAATAATGATTGATTTCCTATCGTGAAAGACGAGGCTTTAATTTTTGTCCTCCACATCTCATTTTATTTCCTCTCTTCTTTCCAATGTTTATGTTTCATTTTTAGTTCTTTAGTTGGGTTATCTTTGCAAATGCAAATTATAAACATAGGCCATTATTCTTTTCCATAAACATTAGACAGTTATGCTTGACTTCTCACTAAATTAGGTGAGGATACTAGTATTCTTGCTACTACCTCCTCTTCTCTTTTCCCTGCTGCTTTCAAGGTTTTTCTAGCATTACCTTTATTCTGACATCATCAGATGGATTTCCTGTGCAGTCTGTTTCATAATTATAATTTAGACTTTTGCCTGTGGCTTGATTCTGAAAGTCGAAAACAAGTCAACAGCTTGCATTATTTTGGCTTTGTAAAATTTTAGACTTTCTTTTCAGAGTTTCCATTGCTTCTTTTTTCTTCTTGCTAAGAGTGAATGTATTTTCCGTAGACTAAAAGTTACCTTACCATCTGTTGCATGAAATCACAGCCCTTCTCTTTTCCCAGTCTGGTTTTCATTGTTTTGTAGATGTTCGTTGTCCCCTCTGGAAGCTTCTTGTGTCCTTTTTATCTTATGTATCCTTAAATTTCACAAAAGCGCGCCTGACTTTTTTTTTTTTTAACCATTCACATTGCTGAATTGTCAGCAGGCACTTCCAACCTGAAGATTTCTGTATTCTACAGCCTTGAGAAACTTTCTTCTACTTTTTATTTAAAATTTCTTCTTTTGTTTCTTTTTCTCTTTGATTAACTTTCTATGTCTTATACCTTTTGTCTCATTAAAAAAATTGTCTAATGAAATAATGCCATTTTCAGCAATGTGGATGGACCTAGAGATTATCATATTAAGTGAAGTAAGCCAGAGAAAGACAAATATCATATGATATCACTTACATGTGGAATCTAAAAAAGAAACAAATTTTATTTACAAACCAGAGATAGACTCACGGACCTATATAGAAAGCAAACTGGTTACTGGGGAGAAAGTGGGGGAGGGATAGGTTGGGAGTTTAGGATTAAAAGATATACATGACTCTATATAAAATAGATAAACAACAAGGACCTACAGTGTAGCACAGGGAACTGTATTCAAGGACTTGTAATGAGCTATAATGGAAAAGAATCTGAAAAAATATATGTATGTATATGTATTACTGTATTGCTTTGCTGTACATATGAAACTAACATTATAAACCAACTACACTTCAATAAAAATAATAATTAAAAATCGTAAATGGGGAGGAAGATTTTAGTTTTTGAAAAATGTCTTCAACTTATTCTTCCATTGATGTGTTATTTTTAAGCCATCTGATGTTTCTTTTCCTAGTACTCTATTTTTATCTTACTGATGCAATTTCTTCTTGGAGACTAATTAGATTGTTTTTAGAGTTCACCTGTGATTTCTGAAATACCTGTGTTTCCTGTGGAGTCTATTCCCGACATAAGTACTCTCTCACGGTGGTGCTTGTCCCTCAGACGTCTGGCGATTCTGATTCTACTTTCACGTTTAAGGGTGACGATCTGGTGGTTTGTTCAGCACTGCTGGAGACAACTTACTTTGCTCATGACTAGGCAGGTCTAGCTCTTCTGTCAGCCTCTCCCAGGAGTGGGAATTATAACTGGTAGCTCCATGCCAGACAGCATATTTGGCTGGAGAATTCTGCTTTTACAAGTAGTAATGGCCTGCGAGCCATTAGACCAGTCTCCCCCCAACCCAAGTGCTGGATGGAGGAGAGCTTTGCTCAGGGTACCCAAACCAATACCCTTAGGCTTAGTCCTCTCCAAAAATCCGTTTCTCCCCTGTATACACACACATTAAATATGCAAAAACTTTAGTGCCCCTATTAATCATCTGTTTTCTGTAGTGCCAGCACAATGCCTGGCTGTAAGTAAAAATGCAATAATTATTTTAAATGACCATAAAATAGCCCATAGCTATTTTACATGTTCACTTCTGAGGCTTCACCACTCATTAAGATAAGGCTCCCTGTACCCAAGCAGCTAATAGTCTAGCTTCTAATGGGAGAAACAGATATGTAAATAAATCACTATAACAGAGATAAGTGGAATAGAATGCGTTTGTACAAAATGCTGGTACTTGAGGAAGAGACATAAAGTCTGAACCATGGGGAGAGTTAGAGAGAGAGAGAGAGAGTGAGGAAGAGCTGCAGAGAGAAGGTGACATTTCTGTAGCCTCGAGAGCCAGGCTGCTCAGATTTCAATCCTGCCTCTGCCACTTACTAGTTCTCCTTGGACGAATTATCCTCTCTTTGCCTGTTTTCTCCCCTGTGTAATGGGCTTGTGGTAATAACCCCCACCTTATGGGGCTTTGTTTAGGATTAAGTGAATTACCATCCACAGAACGCTTCAATGGTGCCTCCCATTCAGGACATATTAGTCCTTATTCTTATTGCTATTGCTTCTTGGCGTGTCCTGGAACGAAGAGTTCCACAGGCAGACGAGGGGCGGATGGTTACTGCTGGTCCAATAAGCATGGTGAGTACAGGCACGGTGGCACATGTGTGCAGGTGTGTTCAGAGAGGACGGTGGCTGAGGACAACTTGAGTGCAGGGTTCTGGAGCATGTGCCAGAATGAGACTGGAGGAGAGAAGCAAGATGGTGGAGTAGAAGGACGTTTGTAGCTCACCCTCTCCCACAAATACACTAAAACTCACATCTACAGACCTACTCAGCCAATCAGTACACCTGCCAAACTCCAACAGAACATCGCCCTCTTCGAAAGACAAAGATGCCAAAAATCTGGTAGGAGAAAAGGAAAAAATAAAGAAGAAAAAGCAAAACAGTGTGGGACAGATCCTGCGGGGAGGGAGTGGCAAAAGAGGACTGGCGCTCATTCACTGGGTCTCCCCTCTCCAATGGAGAGGCCAGCGGGATGGAAGGGGAGCCTCTGAGGCTCAGATCTGCCCCGAGCACCCCTTGACTGAGAAAACTGAGTTAAATGGGCACAAAGGGTCCCCGCGACACCCAGCCCGAGACGCGAGCCGGCAGCTGGGGCTGGGCCAGGCCGCCTGAGCTGGGTGGAGGACTGGGGTGGCTGCACTGAGGCAGCCCCAGGGGACTGCAGGGGGCTGTGTGCCGTGGCTGGGAAGGGATACAGAGCAGAACAACCTTGGTCCCCCACAAATTGCGAAAAAAGCAAAGCAACACGGCTGGTGTGCCCTGGGGGGAGGGGCGCCATAGCCCTTGTCTCCCCAGACCTGCGCCGCCATTACTGGCGCATCTCGCAAGAAGAGAGGTGGGGCGCAGCCACAGCCACCATCTCCTCCTGTGCGCAGCACCCAGGCGGGGGCGGGGCTGAGCCCTGAATCCACACCCGGGGGCTCCGCAACCTCCTAGGCAGGACTGAGACTTGTTTACAGCCCGAGGCGGATAGGATCTTTCTGCCCTGGCACCTCAGAGAACTCGCGCTGCCAAGACAAACAAGGAGCTGAGATTTGGCACAGAGCAGGGGCGGGGCCGTTCTGCGGTCTTCCCCAAGCCCGCCTTCGGAGTGCCGACCGGAGGCAGAGTGGGCAGCTGCACAGAGCAGCGGAGCAACCGGTGCCAGGAGAGGGCGGGCAGCCACCCCTCTTCCTGGCAGGAACACAGCACCTGACTGCAGCACCTGACCACGGTGCTGGGAGGGGGCATGATTTGCCCACCTACCTCCCCTCTGAGCGCAGCATCTAACTGCAGCATCGGGAGGGGGAGTGACCCACCCGCCCACCAGGTAAGAGCTCAGCTCCTGACCCAGTGTTAGGAGGGGGCGCCATCTGCTAGCCGACAGCCACTGGGAGCAGCACTGACGAGGGTGCCAACAGAGGGCCTCTGGAAATAGCAAGCTGAGTTCGGGAAACAGGGCAAAGACACAAAGACCTCTCGATAAAATCATTAAGAGCACACTGTCTCCAGGAGAACTAGATAACTGATACTCCTTAAGCCACAGTGCCAGAGAGATTTGAGCAATATGAAGAAGCAGAGGAACCACTCCCAATTAAAAGATCAAGAGAAATCCCCTGAAAGCACGATCAAGGAAATAGACATTGATGGCCTACTAGATCAAGAGTTCAAAAAAGGAGTGATCAAAGTACTGAAGGAACTAAAAGAAATAGTGCTTAGAGTTATAAAATATGTCAAAAATGAAATATAAGTTATAAAGAAGAACCGAGTAGAATTAGTAAACTCATTTGCTGAGATGAGAGTTGACCTAAAGGCTGTACAAAGCAGGCTAGATAATGCAGAGGAACGAATAAGTGACCTAGAAGACAGGACAACAGAAAGCACCCAATCAGAACAGCTGAGAGAAAAACAAATAAAAAACAATGAAAACAATATAAGGGACCTATGGGATAATATAAAGCCTGCCAATCTACGCATAATAGGGGTTCCAGAAAGGGAAGAAAGAACAAAGGGGATTGAAAAAGTATTTGAAGAAATTATGACTGAAAACTTCCCAAACCTAAAGGAATCAGATATCCAAGGCTCAGAGGGTCCCAAACAGGAAGAACCCAAACAGACCCACACCAAGACATATCATAATCAAGATGGCCAGAGTCAAGGATAAAGAAATGATCCTAAAGGCAGCAAGAGAAAAATAAAGAGTGAGTTATAAGGGAACCCCCATAAGGCTCTCAGCTGATTTCTCTACACAAACACTACAGGCCAGAAGGGAGTGGCAAGATATATTCAAAGTCCTGAATGAAAAAAAGATGCAGCCTAGGATACTCTATCCAGCAAGGCTATCCTTTAGAATAGAATGGGAGATAAAGAACTTCACAGACAAGCAAAAACTAAAAGAGTTTAGCAACGCTAAACCCATGCTAAAAGAAATATTCACAGGTCTACTCTAAATAGAAAAGAAGCAGGATGCTACAAAAATGAGAAACTCATAACTGGAAAGGAGATAACTGCCACGAATTATAAAAAGAATAAACACAAAATTGTAAAAGACATCTAAATCATTAAGAGTAGGAGAGGGAAGCAAGGAAATCCACTGTGGAAAACAGTATGGAGATTCCTCAAAAGACTAGGAATAGATTTACCATATGACCCAGGAATCCTGCTCATGGGCATATATCCAGAAGGAACCCTACTTCAAAAAGACATCTGCACCCCAATGTTCATAGCAGCACTATTTACAATAGCCAAGACATGGAAACAGCCTAAATGTCCATCAGCAGATGACTGAATAAAGAGGTGGTATATTTATATGATGGAATACTATTCAGCCACAAAAACTGACAACATAACGCCATTTGCAGCAACATGGATGTTCCTGGAGAATGTCATTCTAAGTGAAGTAAGCTAGAAGGAGAAAGAAAAATACCATATGAGATTGCTTATATGAGGAATCTAAAAATACATACATACATACAAAAAAAAGAATAAAACTTTATCAGGCCAAATATATAGAACACTTATATGTCCAAATTCTACTCCAGATAATTTGAGGCAGTAGTGTATATGCACTGGTTACAGTGCAAAATAATAGAAGTGTTTCCCTGCTTTTTCCTCTGTTCCTTTACCCATTCTCCCCTTTATGAAAATAAATATATTAAATACGTTAGAAAAAAAAAAAGAATGAGACTGGAAAGGAGCTGGTCCAGCTCAGGGGATGCCTTGGAAGCACATGGAACTACTGTTGACACAATCTCTTGTCTTCAGCTCCCCGGCTAGAGGTACCATGTGCTTAGTGAGAAAGACAATGAATGAAGCTAGGGAATCTATAACCTACACAAAGTGGGACTCTATTTAATAGGTGGCATGGATAACTCGGGAACATTTAAGAGTTTATAGAAGTCTGTCCCTGAGGAGGACAATCAAGGTGACAGGACATAAAACAATTGAATGAAAAAAATTCATAGCCTGGGGTGGTGGTGGGGGGTGGCGATTAGGTGGTCCTTTGTGAGAAGGGTTAGACTTGTAGGTAACTTTTGTTAGAGAATTTGGCCCAATGTGTGAAAGGTTAGAAAGGCAGATTTTTGGAAAGACAAGAGGAGAAGCTTCCTCACCATCTAGAGCCATCGTAAGATGGAGTGGCTTGTCTGTGAGGAAGGAGGGCGTCCATTACTGGACGTACCCAAGCAGTGGGAGGTTGCTAGACCAGTGCTGACACGGGGTGGGTATGTGGGGCTTCTGCCTGGGCTGGTCCTGTATCACTTAGGGTTTCTGCTGACTCCATGTGCCTCTGCTTACATGATCTCTTGGCCAGAATTCAGTTCTAAGTGTCTTCAGTTTAAGTCCTAGCACCTTCTGTCCCACCTCTCTCCCTAGCTAGAGGTACATGGTTTTACTTTGTCTTAGAAGTTTCAGTACCAGAAGGGATGGATTGGTTCAGTGCCAGCAAACAGGCTGAGACCAAGGCTCCAGGACCCTTCTGGTTTGCCAGACCCCTGATGTCTGCCCAAATAGGCCTGAAAGTGGCTTTGTGAAGTTTTTAGTCTGCTGCTCGCCACCCTCTGATTACACATGGCTTGTACTCTTTCCAGAGGTGGAGCTGTATTTCCTAACACCATGCAGCCTCCTACCTCTGCTTTCCTCAGTATCCCTCAAGCCCTGCTCCACAGGATGGGAGGGTCCTCACAGGTACATCTTTTCACAAAGCTCAGGCAGGCCAGGAGAGACAGGGCACGCAGAATCACTCTTTCAGACCCGCTCCTACTTCATCCACCTTGGTTCTTTTGAGGCCCTTTTCCTGAGGAACAGACCTGTGCTGTGTTGTGTTTTGTTTTGAATGGCTGCTCTCACACCTGCACCTAAAAATTCCCAAGCCCTACTGCCATTATTTTTCATTCTGGAGGCTTTGAAAAGTCATCTCATCCTCAAAGATTCCCTGCTACACAACACAGACGCCAACATGGAAAGCCTCACGATGTCGCCGTGAACAGGTGCTTGGGGGCTTGAATAAGGCTTCAAAGGACAAAAGGAAAACAGCATTTCCACTGGAAGGCAAGAACTTGAGGAAGCTAGAACAATCTCTTCCAAACCTGGCCAACGATCCTTGTTAAGGATGCCAACTTGCCCCGTGTTTTATGCTGGACGGTGCAAAACAAACCCGGTGTGCAGAGAGCACTAACTGCTTCATTTCCGCTTCCGTTTTTCACCAGGGGACCAGCAGAGCTCGCTCAGGCTCAGCATGGAGAATTACATGTCTGAGAGGAAACAGCCACACTGAAAGGATGACAGTGCAATTCAGGTCCTGCTCGTTCACATATTTTATTTATCCAGTGAAGGAAGGGGGAAAAAAATGATAGGACTTGAAGGTGGCACAAATTTTGAGAGGATACCAAGGTCACGTGTACCATTTTCCTCAGTCTGCTTTAAATCCACAGATTACATAAAAGTGCCAAGGGATGAGATGAACATTTTACTGGAGAATAAAATGTCTTCTTTGAGAGAGAAAACCCTTTTTAAGGTTACTATCTACCCTGGGGTTTCTTATTTGAGGATGGCTTACTTTTGTCTTTATAAAAATATGACAGCTTGTCTAAACTGCTGGGGTTGGATACTGAGAAGTAGGTGGCATGGAGGCTGCTGACTTGGTGACATGCCGGGACCCAGGTCTGGAAGATTCCCACCGTGATGAGAGCCACAGGAACACTGTACATGCCCTTGGTTGTGGAGACATGGTAACACTCGGCAAAAAAAGAGTCTCAGAATCACAGACCAGGACCCCGTTCTACAGATGGCGGAACTGAGGCCTGAGAGGTGAAGTGCTTTCCCCAAGGTCACACAGCTAGTTAGTAGCAGGAACTCAAATTTCTTGACTTCTCATCCAGGGCTTTTGGACACTGCATAAATAGATTCTCCTAATATTGATTTCTTTCCCAAGACTCTAAAGTTGGCAATTTTCGCTTTTTAAGTAAAAAAAAAAAAAAAAAAAAAAGAAAAACTGGAGAAAATAAAACCAAAAAAGATTTGTGGAGAACTCTTGATACATTTGTGTCTGATCTCAAGAACCTCAAGTCATAGTTAAAAGACCAAAGCCTGGGTCAAAATTAGAGAACTTGATTTTGCTGTGAACATACATGACACTATCTTACATGTAGTGAATGAGATAAGGACTCGAAGGCAGCACCACACAGGAAAGATTAGAAAAACCAATATTAGAAAGTAAAATGGACCATGTTAGCCGGTGGTCGGCTGGTCTAAACTGTTTGGTGCTTTCTAAGAACACGGAAAAACGATACAAAGTCACAACAGATGGGAGGGGAGTTCCAGAGGGCTCCTGGTGTGCACACAGAAGCACCCCTTTAAGCAGGTGGGTGCATGTGCACAGGCTGGCACGTGGCATCCATCGTCCCCGGGGCCACTGAAGGAAATGAGTATGAACTCACATACTGCTGCCCACAGCCCAGCACAGCCCTGGGGCACGTCCATGCCAAATCCTTGTCATCTCCAAAACTGGCCTGCTCCCTTGTAACATTATTGGGAGTACATGAGAGATGGGGAGGATTGGGGTGGAAAACATTTCAGGTTGCCGATACAGGCTGGACGTTTTGAACGCGGGACAAAGTGACCGGGATCTTGGTTTCCCCTGGGCCCGGAGCTCTTGTGATGGGCTGGGGGTGGACCTTGAGGTCTGCAATTCGCTCTTTAAACTTCTGCTGAAGGAATTTCTCTTCTTTGGAGTAGCTCTTGGCAAACACTGACATCAGCAGGCACCCTGCCATGGATGTGCCCCCAATGCAGAAGAGGACAGCTCCCGCTAGCTTGCACATGTCAAGGGCGCCGTTAAACTGGATGGCATGCGTGTCGACCACCACGAAATTGGCTTCGCCAAAGGCTTCGATTTTGGGGGGCACCAGAAAGCCCACGGCCAGAACAGCCAATCCGAGAACCACGAAGACTGTGCCGGAGATGAGTCCGACCTAGAGAAAGACACAATGAAACAAGACAGGGTAAGCCTGCTGCTCCAGGCCTCCAGGGCAGGAATGGTCTCATTTTTTGAGAGAAGAGACTCTTCCCAGTCACCTCTGATTTGTATGAGATGCCGACATAATTTTCTAGTTAGAAAAGAAGTTGAAAAGAGGACCTTCCTGATTTTAGCGTCAACCAGGAACTGTAGCACTTGCTTTGACTTTTCCTTTGAGTTTTCTGTTTGTCTAATGCCTGTGATTAAGTGAGATAATCCAAGACCACTTTATAACTTTGTCTAAGTGCAGACAAAACAAGGTCATTGTGCAAGCCACAAAATACCAAGCACCTCCCCTGCCCAATAGAAATGACTTCTTTACTGCTCGCAGCTTCAGTCTCACTCCAGCTTGCCCTCCGTATCATATAAGATTCATTGGTATCTCCAATCACAGAATTGTCCCTGATCATCCAGAGTCAACTCTGGCTCCTGTAGGCCCCCTCCTTCCCACTGCCACCGCACATCACCCAACCAAAGCCCATGTCTTGTAATAATACATCCTTTCTCACACTCTCTTATCAAAATGCCCTAGAGCCCCTATGGAGTCATCTCTCACTGTGATGAATAATACGCTCAACTTGTTCAACACAGATGTAGGTTCCTGAAGATTCTGGCTGGAGGACATTGGCAGTCTGTGTAACTACTCATCCCTTCCCCAAGTAAGTGGAGAAGGAAACATAATTACCAGTTTATAGGCGAGGAAATGTAGCTTTTTGGAGGGAAGATCACCGGCCCAAGGATGGACAGCTAGCAAGGAGCAGAGGATGGGCTAGAAGCCACAGATCTAATCCCAAGGCCAGTGTTTTTTCTCCTCTAACAACATTTAGCTATTTGGGCTTTACTTGTGCAGATATTGAGAAATGTTAAGAGCAGCAGCAGGAGATGAAACTGCATTAGCTCAAGTTCTCATAAAACGTAACACACTGAAGATGGAAAGTCATATACCATTTGGTGGTTTAAGCTCAGAGGTTTGGAATGAACAGACTTAGGCTTGGATTCCAGCACTGCCAACTAGAACTTGACGCATAGAAGGAAAATTACCTAAGCATTCTATTAATTTCCCCATCTATAAAATGATAAATGGCAAGAGTACCCACCTCATAAAGTTGTGGGGGTGGGACTAAATGAAACGATGCATGAAAGCACTCAGCCCTGTGCCTGGCTAAGTAATACAGTATAATAAGTAGCCACTATTATTATTATTATTATTATTATTATTATTATTATTATTATTATTATTATTATTTGGAAACGCGCCTCTTGTAGAATTATGCTACTCTGGCAAGAGTACTGCAATAATCGCTCAGCTCTTGGAATAAAGAACAGCTAATATGGCTTATTTTTTAAACACATTTTTCATTTCCTCCTGTTCCTAATTGCTTTCAGTTAGAGTAACAAGGTCGGCAAAATAATCAAACGCCTAACACCATTTAATCTTGAACACCTAAAGTATATTTATCTAACTTACTTATTTATTACACTTCAGGGTAATACACTTTATTAGATACTTCTTTATTAGGAGGTTTGGATAATAGAAGGAAAATATTTGCAAATCCATCACTCGATCAAAGGGGAGAAAGAGAGTTAGTGTTACTGAGGATCTGTTATGACTGAGGCAAATGCTAAATCCTCACCAGCATCTTATGGGAGGTAGATATTTTTACCCCATTTCACCTATAAGAAACTGAGGTTTATAGGGTTGAAGAAGCACAGTTCAAGGTCCTCTAGTTAAGAAGGCGGTGTGCCTGGGCTCTGACTCAGGTCTGCATGACTGCTAAGCCCCACCCCCTACTTTTATTCTCCCTCGATACTTCACCAATTACTATTTTGTAAATACTAAATGTACAGATAGAAGCCCCTTCCATTATTTTTAAAAAATTCCAATAGTTTTATCACCATATATGAACAAATTTCCATTATGTGATATTGTAAAGAAACTGAAAAACAAAAGAATCAATATAACATCTTCTGAAAAAAAAAGTACTGCAGAAAAAATTGGGTTGTGAAATATCACACTTTCTACATTTTTCTAAGAATGGTGGCAAATAAATTCACCATCAAAGACTAACCATTATTTATAATGTTTAAAAAATGACTCATGTTGGAAAATTCTGAATGCACAAGCTAAATTAACTTAAATATCCATGGTGACATGCTTCATATGTCACTAAATTACCTCTCTCCTCAAGAACTGGCACTAATTCTCAAAAACCGAGGGCAGCAAAAATATATCCATCTTAGTTTTCTAAGGTTTCTTAAGAGCAACGGGGGCCAGGGCGCTCCATCTTCTATTTCTGTCTTGTCTCTCCACAGCACTCAGTCTAGCCTTGCACCCAATAAATACCCCAGACTGACTAACTTAAACCACCAGACTACTGAATATGGAGCCAGGTGATTGATTCTCAGAGCAGTCTGCTCCTCCACAAAGCAGTGCTTTATAGATTACAATCCACTCTTGGAATATCACTCAGAAGCTAAAAGGCAAACCATGCCTTGTAAATGGCAGAACTCCTGCTCATTTCAAGAACTGGAGAGTGGCTGGCCTCCCTGAGCCTTCTCCCTTTTCCTTGTTATATCAGAGTATCAGAGAGGGAGGCCTGCCAACCGTTGGGGGGAGCATGATATAAGGAAGAGCTACTTTCCAGGACTCTGAAGGTGCCATCAATCCAAGCTGAATGAGGATCTCCAAGAGGGATGCCCAGAGAGGGACTCTAACCCTGTTCAAACATGCCAGGGAGAGCTTGGGATGGTAGGCATGAAGAAGCAATGCTGGGAATACTTCCCTGAGAGTGTAATAGTGGTGAGGAGGGATGTTGGGATACATCAGCTTAATCCTGGTACCATATTGGAGAACTGAGTGGAATAACAATTTTGGGAGTGATGCCATATGGTATTATAAAAGTTGTCTCTGGACACAGCTCCAAGTTGAAGTGGTCCTAGGTCTAAGAGAAGAGGGGTCTCTTAAATGGAGAGAGTTTAAGAAATGCAACCCCGAGGTTTTTAAGAGTCTAAGGGAGCAAACCAGCTCTGCTGGGGCCATGCAAAACAGTTGTGATGCTGGGGCACCAGGGGCCTCCCCCAGGCATACCAGAGCAGCCTGGTGCCATGGGATGGTTGGGTCAACACCAACAGTGAGAGAGAAGGACCTCTCCAGGTTATGACAAACAAACCTGAAAGGCAGCAGCAGTGGCAGTTTTTGTGCTGTGACATCTGATGACTCTCTTGACTATGGGGAGGACTGGTGGAAACCCAGTCCCTGCTGCTGGAAAGGAGGACTGGACATGGAGGAGAAACTGGATTCCAGAAGTTCTGCCGCCAGGGGCTATAAGCCAGAAGCTGCTGTTATTTTGACCAACATCCCCTTCGTTGTATCTCTGTGAGCTGATGAGATCGATCTGAAAACGCAGCTTCCTCCAATAAGCAGAGCTGGCAGCAGCTGCAACACAGCTGCTCTGGCAGGGAGGAGGCAGTAATGACTGCTGGAAGCAAGAACAAGCATGGCAGGGAAGAACAGCGTGTGGGAGGAAGGTGCTGGATGGAACCAACTGTGAAAGAAGCTGTCTGGGTTACAGGTGAAATTCAGAAGAAGTGCAGCAAGAGTGAAAACTGGCTTTTCTTCTTCTTCATCAGCCTTGAGGGCTGCTGCTCACCTCTCCTTAGCAGGACCTGAGCTCTTAGTGGTGTCACATGCTGGGGTGATGGCAGATTCAAACTCGCCTGTCCTGACCCTCTTGCCCGACCTGCTTGAGGGGACACTGAGCTTTACAAAGCCATGGCTGATACCAGGCTGGGATCTGGGTCCTCCCACATGCCTCACCTTGTACAGTCTACACAGCACCCCTTCACCTGGGTAGCGGGGTCCCGCACAAGCTCCTCTGCCTACAGAGACTCTGTCCCTCCAGCCTGTGAGTGCACTCCATCACTCTCGTCTTCAAAAGCTATCCGAGAGCCCTCTGACCCTCTCTAGCTACTGCTTACACTCATCTCCACCCTTGGTAGCCAAGTGTAGTCCTCCTGAAACTCTTCTTTCTGAGGTCAGTGATGACCTCCTAAATGTCAAATCCAATTTTTCCTTTCCTACCTCATTTGAAGATTCTGCAGTCACTGATTTTAAGCACTTATGCTTTCTTCAAGCCCTCACTTACTGTTATCCCTGACGCAACTCTTTCCTGCGTCTACATCCACGTCTATGTCATTAACAACTCAACTCTTAAGCGATTGGAGTTCCCCAGGGTTCTAGCCTTGACTCACATCTCTTGCTCAGTATGCTCTTTGTAGGGTTCAATGTGTGGTCACAGTTTCAACTCCCACCTATCCAATGACTCCCAAATATCCAGCTGCAGCCTAGACTTCTCTCCTGGGCTCTTGCTCCCTATTTCTGACAGCCAATGGGAGGATCGACACAAAAAAAACCCAAAGGATCCTCAAACCCCAAATATTCAAAACAGTATTCCTTCCTCCCTTCCCAATTTCTCTGTGTTCCTGCCATCCACTCACTCTCAGAGTCCTTCCTCACTTTCGTAGTTGACGGATAATTAAGTCTTATTGATTCTATCTCACGAAATTCTCTTAAATCTTGTCTTTCCTCTCCCTCATCACAGCTCCTCTAATGGTACAGAGCATTATTAAATCTTGCCCAGAGCACTGCCATAGTATTCTGATGGTCTCCATGGCTAATCTCATCCTTCTCTTTCTGTCTTTCAAGTGCCATCTGAGAAAATATTTTTTAAAAATAATAACATCCTACGGTTTCTTAAGGGGTGTCCTTAGGTCCTCTCACTTCTAGAATAAAACCAATCCCTTAATATCTAGCAAAACTGAAGAGAAATCCAAGATGTACGTTTAGCTTAGGGGGAAACTGGACAGATTGGGACAGATAGAAGGAGGGTCTTGAGAGAAAAGAAGGGGACCAGAGTCACTTTTGCCTTTAGTAAGACTGTGGAGGGAGCAGTTTTGCCCTGTACCAGCACATCGCTGCTGAACACCCTTTGGGAAATTTCTAAACTGGGCTGAGGACAAGGTAAAAGGAGGTTAACCCTGGGGTGAGGAAAGAATGGCTGGGGTGAGAAGACTGCTCCCATTGGTTCATTCCTGCCATATTTCGGCTGTTTGCTGCACCATCAAGTGGCAACAGTCTTAGTCAAGGTCAAGTGCAAGGACAAGAGAAAAAAATTCCACCGCAGCCTGTTGGATTCTTGGGCAGAGGCAGTGAGTGGGTGGCAGGGGGTAGGTAAAACCACGTCACATAGATTTCTGCAGATGGTGGCAGCTGCAGGCACTGGGTAAATGAGCAGTGGCAGAGCAGCCGTGTACTACTCCAGAACCTGTGAAGCCTAGAGAATGTGTATAATAGTGTGTGCGTGCTGGTGGGGGGAGGGCTGTTTACTCCTGACTCTGAGGCGACCTTCCCAAGAAAGCCTAGATTTATTAATATTTTGCCCTCTCGCTGTACTCAATCAAGCTGGAAGGGTCTGAAGAAATTTCTATTCCATAGCCTTTCAAAGTCTTCTGAGAGCCGGCTCGTGTATACATTTCCAAGTTCATCTCTTGACCTCTCTCCTCCAGCTCTAAACTGCTTGCAGTCTCCTGAATCTGCCATCTTCTCTCACGACTCAGCTTTCGCGATGCTGTTCTTTCTGTTGGGATGCCCTGTTCCTGCTTGTTCACAGGCGAGCTCTTCTGTGGAGTCACTTCCTCTCCAGGCTGATCAGGTCCTCCCTGCCCCCAAACCCCGTGCTCCCAGTAAGTCCTGTGACGACTCTCAGAGGAGTGTTTATCACATTGTATTGTAATAATTCATGTACACATCTACCTTCCCTGTTTGACTGTGAACTCCTTCAGGTCAAGGCTCTATCTTATGCACAGATGAAGCACAGTATCGTATTCACAACTGAATCCCAGAGCACATCACAGAACCTTGGGCACAGTAGACATACAAACATCTGTAGACAGAAAGAACTGCATTGTGTGACTGATGCTCTGTGGATCCATGTGCTGGAGCAAAGATTCTAACTCAGGCCCATTGGATTCCCATCTCTGTTCTGATTAAGCCCCTCCATGCTACCCACTGCCACAGAGCAGGCTTAACAGCAGAGTCCTGCTGAGGCTCTGGGCGTAGCCCCCAGTAAGAGACCCATGTGACCTTGGCAACAGGATGGTGGGAAAGGGGGAGCGCACATCTTGAAACACTTACAAGATGCCATTTGAAATGAAAGAAAAACACAAACAACAACAACAAAAATCATAACAGAAAGGTGCATAATCAGTGACTCTCTCTGTATTGCTACAAAGCACTTCATACACTCATTGGCATGAATTCACCTGCATTCCCTAGAAGGAAACCCAAGAGTGGCTGACTTATTCCCTTGGTAGAGGTGAGGTCTCTGAGACAGTGAATTCTCAGGTTTTTCAGGTTGACAGTAGGCTTCTGAATGCCCAGTCAAGTGTTTTATGACTAGGCTATGAGTCTAGGATTTGGATCTTGCTGGAATATAATCTCTAGGAGGCCATGGACTTTCGCTTGTTTTTATTCTCTGAAGTAGGTCCAGCATATCAGGGAACAAATACTTTTGGATCTGGTTTGTGTAAAACAGAAAGGAGGAAATAGTGAAGTTTGAATTCTGGGGTTGGTAATTTACTGAGAATTCTTTATTTTAAATCCATACCCGTATGTTATTTGATGGATTTACAGCTTCACAAATCATGTAACCACTAGTGCTTTGGAACAACGTGAGCATTTACAATATTCTGTATGTCAGTGGCATTTTAGGTTCTTGGCTCAACAGATCTGTCAGGCAAATATTTGGTTTTTTGACACATAGAGAAGCAACCACCCACTTATCTGGGTAAATACAAGATGTGCCAAGCTTGGCTACGCATATCATTGGTCCAGGCCAGTACGGATTCATCAGAAGGGACACTTGTACAGAGTAAGAATGCTGGCTTGACCAATTCTCATACAGAGTACCCGACACTAGTAAGATTCTGAATCAACACAGGTCTCGGGTAGTCCATGGTAACAACTATATAACCCAATATTTTATTTATTATTTACATTTCCAGTTTTATTTCTGTTTCAGAACTCAGTGTTCCATATGACACCTGGTAATCTCTAATACATTTTATGCTTATTGAGTGCCTACCAGACATTGTTCTAAGTTCTTTGTAAATATCATCTTATTTAATCCTCACAACTTTATGTGGTAGGTACTGTAAGTACCACTGCGAGGGGCCCATTAAATTCTCCAAAGTTACAGAGCTATTAAATGGAAGAGCTGAGATTTGAACCCGTGTAATCTGAGGAAAGAGTTTGTGTTCATACTCATTATGCTACATTGCCTCTTGTTAAACTCTTTTGGCAATAAATTGCAAAAGTTTACATCAATATCAACGTCAAAGTTTCTGGAATCTTTTGGGAGAAAGTTGGCAACGATTGGAAACCTCCAAAACAGAGTGTTAGACCTGGAGGGAACCTGAGGCATCATCTGGAGCTGCATCTTCTCAGTGTCCCTTCCTGCATTCTTGCCCTTTCCTTGACTTTTAAACGCTGGAATATCCCAATGTCCTCTTCTCTTTTATGTCTATACTCTCTTCCTAGGTGACCTTATCTAGTCTGGACCCTTACATATACTCTATATGTAAATGACTCCCAGTTCACGAGCTCAATATTGGTATATTTAAATCGCTCCAAGAGATCACCACTTGCATGTTTCATAGACATCTCCAATCTCAAACTCTTCAGTCCCTACCCTTCCTACTGCTCTCCTGGTGTTCTCCATCCCTGTAAATTATAACATCATCCACTAAATAGCTCAGGCTTCCAGTCCTGGAGTCATTGTGCTTGGCTCCTATTTCTGCCCTATCGAATTCACTAGCATGTCCTGAGAGCTTGGCCTTCAACCTTGATGCTAAACCTGACTGCTTCTCACCATCTCCATTAATACTACCCTAATCTAAGCCACCGTCATCTCTTGTCTGGGCACTTTAACGGCCTCTTAAATAATCTAGCTGCTTGTACCCTTCTCTTTCTAGAATCTATTTTCTGTACTGTTGCCAGAATGATCTGGTTAAAATATTAGTCGGATCACGTCACTACTGTTTAAAACATTCAGGTGACTTCCCATGTCTCTCAGGGTAAAAACCGAAGCCCTCACTATTATCTCCGAGGCTCCACACAAATCATCTGTGTCCTGTTACTTTCATGAATCCATCACCTGTTCTTTCCCCTCCTCCCATTCCACTCCAACCAGACTGGACTGCTTGCTATTCTGCAAACACACCAAACTAGTTCCCATTTCAGAGCTTTTGGACTTGCTGTTTTCCCAGCCTAGAATGGCCTCCAGCCAGATAATTTTATGGTCTCCTCCCTCAGCTCTCCTGGTATTTGCTCAAAGGTCATCTCCTCTGAAAGGCTTTCTACGAGCAGCATGTCTAAATACGAGTTTTCCATCCCTCCCTCTACTCTTATTCTGATTTACTTCTCTTCACAGCACTTGTCATTACTATTCTATTGTGTGGTTTATTTGTGTACAGTCAGTTTCACATGATGGACTGTAAGTTCCGTGAGGGCAAGGACTTTGTCTTCTCTCGTTTCCTACTTTAACCTCCAGCGCTTTGCAACTTCTTGGCACAGAATAGCTGCTCACTAATCATATACTGAATCACTGAACACATTGTCCAGTGACGCTCCCTCATTTGAGGAAGTTGAAGCTCAGAGAGCCTCACAACCACACATCCGGCAGAGGCAGAGCTGGGAGGCTGACACTATGCTGTCTCAGCATCAACTCTCTCTAGATACCCAACTATTTCTTTTATTAATTATTGTAATTTGTCAAATGATTCTTACCAAACCTGTAAGGGAGGCTGAAAGCATGTTTTGCTTTCAAATGGCTTCATTGTTGGTAAACTTAGTGGCACATGAGTAACAGCAGCAAAAATAATAATTAATGATGGCAAGTATACCTATTTATGTTTAATCTGCAAATCAACAATTGTGCTGTGTTTGGAGGTTTCCTTCAGCCCAAGGTTTATAGTCTCCTTTCTTAGGAGAAGAAAACTTCTAAGTTTAAAGTTTAAAACTAAGAGTGATGCACACGCAGAGTCCTGAGTTCTCTATACTTAAATTATTGACCATATCCAATGACCTTTCCATTTCCCGAGTGAAACACATGCTCTTTACTTACTCTTTACTTACCTTCCAGAATACTGAGCTCCACCTGTTAGGTGATCTCTGGATCTGGAAATCATCCTCATACTCCCAGATCGAGGTGGTACAGTCCTCATAAAACTGGTGCAGGTAGGACCGGACTCCGTAGCGCTGGTACCCACCCTCGGTAGCAGCCTGTGCCTGCTTGGACCCACAGACTTTGCTGCAAGAACTCATCCTTCCTAGCTGGAATGACAACACCCACAGGCATCAGCCCAAAGAGCTCTGGCCTCAGGAACAAAAGGCACATTAAGGGTGAGAACCAGGCTGAATAATCTCAGCCTATTTGAACAATGCTCTTTTCTTGAAAGAAGAGACACTTTTAAAGACCTGCTTTTCTTAAAAGTTGCTCTTCTCTACTTAATGCAAAATTACCCCAAACACTCAATGACTAGAACAGGTGCTCAGTCAAAGAAATGAGACATAACAGCCCAGCTCTCTTAAATGATGTGATTTAAGCAGAAAGCACATGAGAAATGATAACAAAGAAGCTGAGGTTTTCAGTGCCTTGACAAGAAATCTTCAATCTCTTAGAACCCAGTAGTCTTTACACTTCCATGTTAAAGAATTAGGCAGGGACTCTCACTTGCTACAGGTGGAATTTGTCTTGGACTGTCCTCTCTGATGCTTAACCATGTTCCCTTGTGGAAACTACATGGTGTTACTTAGCACTTTGAAATTTTGCCTTCGGATCTCATGTATCTTGCTCTAATAGTGGTCAAGTTGTACAGGAACTTTATTAAAAAGCTGCAGAAAAACTTAAAACATTTCATGCTTTATTAATCACAAATGGCTTGGTCAATAACTCACTGACTCTCACTCCAGGTATTTTAGGCATTCTTTGAGGATACATCTGTCCATGTGGGATATCAGAGCATAAGGTAGAGGGCAGACCTAGCCTTTTATTATTTTCCATTAAGTGTCTACTATAAGCAAGAATTCAGAGAATTGTTTAATGAAACTAGGCTCTGGGTGGGCTGTTTGGGACTCTGCCTTTTTAAGATGGAAATTTCAACTTGATTTGACCTAATTTGACCTGAGAGAGAGGAATCTGGTTATTAAATCATGGTGAAAAAAAAAAAGGAATTGTTGAGGGACAGAAATTTTGGTGAGTAAGAGAATTCTCAGTTATTCTCTGTTTGGTTTTCTATCTCCGTGTAAGCAGATAAATAGGTAGCTGGAGATATCAAATACTTTTTTAGATTTTTCAGTTATCCTCAAGGTGGTTTTCCCTGTGTGGACATAGCTTTAAACTCTAGAGTTCTCTTTGTCTATGTGACAAAGCAAGGGACAATATAGAAGGGTATTTTCCCATTGAACCAGGTTGTCTCAGGGCCTGTGCTTTCCAGTAACTTATCAAGAAATCAAGTAGTAATGCTTATCTACAAGGAAAAAATAATTTAAAATTCTGGCAAGTGTTCCTGTATGGCCACTTAGTTTGGTTGGATAGAATCACGGGGCTGAAATCAAAGCTGAAACCAGGGATTCACTGTCCCATGGCCACCAAATGAACCCTTAAGAATATCTCGTAAATGTGTGCCCTTAGCTTCAGGTGGGTTTTGGTTAGAAAATGTACTTGGGGGGTTGGGGAGGGTATAGATTAGTGGTAGAGTGTGTGCTTAGCATGCATGAGGTCCTGGGTTCAATCTCTAGCACCTCCATTAAAAAAAAAACAAAAAACCAAACCTAATTACACCCCCCCCCAAGGTGCATTTCTTAAAACAAACAAACAAACAAACAGAAAACAGGAAGGAAGGAAGAAAGAATGAGAAAATGTAGTCAAATTTAGGAAAATACAGACCTGATCTTAGAAAAATGATGCAAATGGATGTTACTGACAGTGACCAATACTTTTCAAATGTCGCTCAGTATTACATTTAGTGCCTACATCCCAGTGCCTTCTTCCTGTTTTGGGTCCAGCTACCATCTAAAGATATCACCCAGGAGGAGAAAGCAGGGAAGGAATTTTTCTGTGTTTTTGCTTTTTAACACTTCAGAAGGATATTATTCATAAAAATATCAAGATTTTAGAATGTACTTTGCCTGATTAGAGCAGAAAAGACTGATGGACTAATTTTTTTTCATATTTTCAGTGATCTTGTCAGTACCTTTTAATCCTTACAGAATGAAAATGATTAACAGGGGCCTATTACTAGTGATACATAAGTAGACTAATTCTAAAGGCACTGTCCAATAAAGTTTCAGTCAAGGGGAGATGGGATTAGTATTACTAATTCTTCTTTGTCATTGATGAAACTGAGGCATAGGAAAACTATCTGCTCAAGGTTGTATCATGAGTCAGGGAGCAGACGAAAGATGACACTATAGTTAACAGGAGTATGGATTGAATCATATTTGCATAATTGGAACCTACTCATACAAATATATACTTTCAGCTTTTCTATAAAGCGACTTTTTAGAAAATCAGAGACTTTAACATGAGAAAAAGACAAAAATAGATATGATAGGAGTAAAAAAAAAAAATCCGTCATAGCAACAGTAGTTGTCTTCCTTAGTTGCTGAAATCATTCTTTCTCAGGATTTAGCTCTGATGCAGAGCAGAACCATGTGACATTCTGTAGTCATTCCCTGCACAGCGTGTTTCCAGAACACTAGGTCAAATGTTTCTGCTTTATAGGATGAGACTCAGTAGTCCAATTTGGTTAAACATGATATGGGTAAAACCATAAAAGAGATAGAAAATGTTACAAAAACATTTTTAAGTCTGAGTAATAGAAGGCTCTACTCTAAGTCAGAATGGATTTTTAGTGAAGTTAGGTACATTCCAGAAAAGAAATCCAAGTGTGTCTTATTCTTTCCTCTAGGCACACAAAGTACAAGAACATGGCCTGTGTTGTGATAACCACACAGAACAGAGAATGGGCTCTAATGCTAGTTCTTGATCTGTAACTTAGTGGTTTTGATATCTCAGGCAAGCTCAGTAACCTCTCTGGGCTATGGTTTCACTGTCCTTAAAATAAGGTAGTGGACCAGATAACCTCTCATTCCTTCCAGAAATAGTTTTTTAGGAGTCTTAGGCCATGAATTTACAGAGTCGATTATTTTTGGTGGATAAACAACTGGGTTTAGTGATTTCCCGCCTCCTCTCAGACTCTCAATGATTGTTAGATTGGTTTATTATAGTATGTATGAAGCTTCAGTTGAAAAGAGCATATAAGCTAATAGTTAGGTTAGTTACTTCATATTAAGTAGACTGAATATGTATTGTTTATTTGTTTAATAAATTACTTCAGCATAGTGTATGTTGCCTAAAATACTGGTCCCTGCATGTCTTAGAGGTTTCATACATCTGGCCAAATATACAATTTGTTGGGATTCACTTTTAGAGGAGAATGATCACTTGGTAGAACATGAGTTTTATTTTCATTTTTTTGAGAAAAAGTAATTATTTTATTTATTTTTTAATTGAAGTATAGTTGATTTACAATATTGTGTTAGTTTCTGATGTACAGCAAAGTGATTCAATTGTACATATATATATTCCTTTTTATATTTTTTCAATATAGGTTATTACAAGATACTGAATATAGTTCCCTGTGCTATACAGTAGGACTTTGTTGTTTATTGAATTTTAAACTATAACATGTTAGAGTAGAAATTTTGCACCTACAAAATCTCAACAGAGAGTTACATTCCTTATAGGAAAGCTGGTAACTTTTGGTTTCAATATAGAAAATGTTACAGTTATTTGGAATTACTTGGTTGACTGACACCTCCAGTATCATAAAAAGGATACAAAAGGTCATTTGATAAAGTCACTTTAAAAGCTGGGCAATGATCATACAACAAACTTGGGCTGAGAAGAAAGGGAAGGTACCTGGAAAGGCTTTTTAGCTTGCCTCAGCATTTATTGAATGAATAAGGCTTTGTAAGAATTCCGGTGTTTGCATTTCAAAAACAGTAAGGCTACATCGATGACTGTTGTTCAGTGATGGATCCTGAAGGGGGGCTCTTTTCTTGAGAGAAAAGCCTTAACATCCTAGGAAGTGCATGCATGAGGGGAGGTGAGTGAAAATACTTTCCAGGACTGTTTTTAAATGAGTTCAGTATTCATTTTATGAATACTCTAGTGGAGCCTGTTGCGTCCTCACCACCAGCATGGCCGCCATGGAGCACAAACACTAGTGTCTGGTTACTTGGTCATCTACAAAGGGGGAATTGTTTTCCTTCTTACTGAGGAACGTTCTAGGTGCCGATAAGTGAAGATCTATCTGTGGTTTTCCTCTATTTATTATTTGTCTGTGGTATGTCTCAGCTGCACACGCAGCTATACATTAAATAGATACTCAATTCTTAGCAACACTGCATATCTACTGCATACCAGAGACTCATAGAGAGAGAAAATCATCCCTTAACTCCCCTCCCAAACTTCTGAGAGGCT
The DNA here is from genome assembly GCF_036321535.1 of Camelus dromedarius. Lineage (NCBI taxonomy): Eukaryota > Metazoa > Chordata > Mammalia > Artiodactyla > Camelidae > Camelus > Camelus dromedarius. The sequence goes on along the minus strand of NC_087454.1, from coordinate 16,069,583 downwards.
TTCTACAGTGAGTATATGAAATATCAGCCCCTTTTCACTCTCTATCAGCCCTTGTCCAGATTTGTTTCTCTTCCTAGCACTTGTTACTTCCTGATCCTTTGTTACATGGTTTATTGATGGTCCTATAGACTGGGTACATGATAAACTGTAAACTTCATGAGGGTAGGGACATTTTCTGTCCTGTTTACCACTTTAATCTCAAGCATTTTGACATTTCTTAGCACAGAGTTCTAGAAGTCGGTGGGGAGGTGGCCTGAGTGGTCCTTGACTTTTCATTCCTCCCTTCCTTCAGTGCTTTTAAAGCCTAAGTTATGAGCCAGATTATGTGAAGATGATGGTTACAAAGATGAGTGGGGCACAACTTTTGCTCTCAGTTGACTCTTGGGTTAGAAGAAGAAACACTTCTGAAGCAGAAAGTGCAAGAAAATGGGCACCAAAATGATGTATTTGCAGCAGGAAGAAGTACAAATGCTGAGAATCCCTTGAACAATTACTCTGTTCAGCAAAGAAAGCCATACATGTGTGACCATCATCTCTATGTGTCCCATTACACTAGAGTATCAATTTGTTGGGAATTTGAATTTCAGCCTAATAGAAGCATTTTTATATTTTCTCTGAAAAATGTTCATAGACAGGAAGACAGGAATAAGGCTTAATGCCTCATGAAACTCTAAGAACAGCACAGATTTTATATTATTTGTCTTCATGGTCTCCTTGAGAGAAGAAAGGCAGAAAATTGAGGCACAGAAAGGATGAGTGTTTTCCCATGGCTCTACATGTGAGTCAGTGGTGAGGCCAGGCACAGGCCCTGTTCTATTCATTCTCTTTCAAAGATTATTCAATTTTTTTCATATTGCTTTTCTCTCCCATAAAATCATTCTGAGATAATGAGAGTGAAGTTCCCATTAGAGCCACTTTTCCACAGGGCCAGTGCTGCAAAATCCAGGCACATAGCTGATTTAGACCATTTATCCAACACCACACCAAAAGGTCAATTCACTTAAAAGAATCAGTTAGACTCAGAGTGGCTGCAGGAAGGCATGAAAGCTGGCTAACAGCTTTCTCACTTTTAAATCAGGCATTTTGGAATTATACAAGCATGACCTTAAACTTGAAAATGTGTTTCTACCAATGGACCATCTCCGAGATATTATATTGTCCTGGCACAGCAGTAGATTGTGGCTCTCTATTGTGAACTTTTTTTGTTCCAAGTCAGTGGGTATGCCACTACTTTTATAATTTTTAAAAGGCAGGTAATGATAAGCCATTATCTTACCACTTTACTTCTTTAAGAAGTATTTTTAAACAAGGTACTATAAAGTCTAAAACCCAAATGAGAAGAGAAAACGAATCCATATTCTCTTTAAATCTTTTCTTTATCTATGTGCGGACCACAAGGTACTTATGAATCTACATGTGACAAGGTGTGAGTCTTACCTTTGAAGTCCTCCTCTTCCTGTTCTTGTTTACTCTTTGACCTTTCCTTTTAATAGCACATTCTTCAAACCTATTTAAGAAAAAAATCTCTGTAGAATATGATCTGGCTAAAAGCCCAAAGTTCATAAGCCATTCTTATAACTTACAAGGAGTCATTTAACATTGACAAAAACATTTACAAAGGATTTCTTGTTCAAGAGCAGAGATAGCTTTTTTTTTTTACAAAAGTGTAACATATTTTATAACTTTTTAATGGGCTCTCATGAGAGTTCATAGAGTAAATGAGACAACAAATGAAAAATACTTTGTAAACTATAACACATTATACAAAAATATTTTTACTTTGATATAATTATATTCCATATAGTCAATAACACCAACTAGACTGATACATTTGTATTTTTACAAATTATGAATTAAAAGATTACTTGCATTCTAGATACCCCAGACTTGATTTCCTTGGTGCTTGTTCCATTATAAATTAATCTTATAGCCATTGTATTTTCTGATCCATTTACATGCATTTTAGACTTATTAAGGCTCTTTGGATAATTTACTCATCAGGCTGATTTTTACTCCTATATTCATTTTCTTCCTATCACGATCATTTTACTTTCCATCTGCCTAAGAAGAGCAGGTGCTCATGAAAGATTTAATTAAAAAGCCATTGCCAACTGTTGGTTTCCTACATTACTTTAGTCATGTGAAATAAAATAATAATTGGGGCCATATTTTTCAAGAGGCCATTAAGAATTCTTTCTGATGAACAGTTTCCCATCCATTTGCAGGAGACCCTCAAAGATTTGAGGTGTGTAAGCCTAGTTGAGGCCTGAAAAACTGCTTTCAGTATTTTCCAGGTTCAGTCTGTATGAACCATCGCTAAAACCTTCTTCAAGATTCATTTATTTGCCCTGAAATTTTATTTTGTGGGTGGTATGTGAGCAGATTTGGGAAAAGCAGCAGATTATATTAGGATACCAGACCCAGGTAAGCAAAAGAAAACAAGTCTGTCTGTCTGTCTCTCATTTGTGCCTGTCTCTCTCAATTAAATGTCCCTTCTTTTTATCTGTCATCTTTCTCATTTTCTTTGAAGGAACTGACTCCACATATGCCCTTCACCAAAGGCGGGCCTGGTCTGGAGCCCAAAAAGCTCTCCAAGGTTCTGAAAACATTTCTGTTACAGAGCCAAGAATCAATTAAGTAAACATCAGCTGTTTAACTCCAGCTCTGTTTTCTTTGAGGTCATGAGCTTTGGTCTGACCCCCACCCAACGCCCCTTTATAACAATACAAAGAAGGAGGTGCTGAGATCATATCAAAACACTCCAACATCTTTAGATATGGCAGAAGTCTGCGGAGGTAAAGGAGGGGTTAAATTCAGCCTAGAAAATGGATCAAACCAGCTTTGCAAACTCCAAATACATATATTTAACTCTTACCTAATACACAACTTTTCCTATCTCACAGAAGAGAAACTCCTTAGTTTTCCCTGTCTACCTGTCAAATTCTTACATAACACAAACCACAAACCGCCAAAGCATGGAGTTGGCTACTCCTAATTTGTATGTGTTCATGGATTTTAATACGCATAGATTTTGTAGAGATTTGTGTATATATAATAAATGTGAATGAGTAAAGTGTGTGTGTGTGAGAAACAGGTAGACAGAGAAAGAGAGAGAGAGAAAGACAGAGAGACAGAATATGAATATTTGTGCGTGAGGAGCGAGGAAGGAAAGAGAAAGGGAGGAGAGCGAGAAAGACAAGTCAAGCTTAGAAAACCTCATCCCTGGGCTCCGCATGGCTTTACCTGCCCCCTGCGATCCCCTGACCCGTGGAGCAAATGCAGCCAGTTAGCTGCAGATCTCTCGCTGGGGTCCCATCTCCGCCGTCGCCGCCGCCGCCGCCGCCGCCGCTCCCGCCTCGCAGAGCTCAGCCTGCGCGTGATTGACAGCTGGGCGTCCCGCGTGCCCGCGCAGCCGAGGCCCGCGCAGCCTGCCGCCGCCGCCGCCGCCGCCGCCGCCGAAGGGGCGGGGCCGGCGCCGCGCCGACGTGCGACGAGTGGGCGGGGCCCGGCTGGCGCGGCTCGAGAGGCCGGCCCGCTTCCGGCCTGCAGCGCGGGGCCACAGGCGCCCCCTCAGGCGGTGACTCGCCGTCTGGAAGGAGGGTTACTCTTCTCTGCCCAAGCTCCACGGGGCCTGCACTGCTCCGCTTTCTGCCGTGGCCACGCTTCTTCCCCTGCCCAGCCCAACTTCCGCCATGGCGGCCTCTGACACGAATTTTTTCAGATGGATGGAGAAGGCCGATAAGCCTGCTGTGTGTTTCCTCGCCCACCCCCTCATGTGTAGAGGCTTCTCCGGACCATGTCTCATGTCCTTGGTGCCATACGACCGAGGTGAGGAACTTCTCTGGCTGGCAGAGCGCTGCTTACCTCGAAGAACCTTCCCATTTCTGTCAGCCTTGGGCCGTCTCAGTGCCTCCCCCTCGTCCCTGACCCCAAGGTCATTTAGACTTGAGTGAGTGAGATGGAAGAGTGATGAAGAAAATGAATTAAATGATGATACTCAAGAAAAACACACAAGCGCACGAGGGCAAGAGCACTAGAAAGTTACCTCAGAAAACGTGTGTAGTTGTGGGCAGGTTAGCATATGCATGCAGTGACCCCTGCTCCATGAGACCTTCTGCAGACCACTGGTAAGTGGCATTGAATGGAAATGATGAATAAAATAGTTCATACTTGCACAGCCACTCTACACATCGTAACACCTCGCATTTACATGGTGCTTACTATGTCCCAGGCATTGCTCTAATATATATATATATTAACTATATGCATATTAACTCATTCAGTCCTCACATCAGCCCTCTGTGTAGGAGTTATTGTTTATTATCCCAGTTTCACAGATGAGGCGGCTGAGGCATAGAGAGAAGTGACTTGCCCCATGGTGACACGGGTCTCACAATTACTCGTCACAGGTCACACAACTGCTAAATGGGGGAGGGGAACTGGAATCTACAAGATGACCTGGAGAGAATTTAGGGTATAAGTGATATTTTGTCTAAAAAACGGTAAAAGATAATTCTATTTTTATTAAACCATGGATATATCAAGGCAAATGTTGAGCCAATGCTTTGAGGAACACCAAGGGATGGCTGTGTCTTCCATGTTCCTATGGTTCACAACTCTTATCCCAGTGCAACACCGCTTAAACCTGTAGGCACCACATTTCTTTTCTCCCTTCCCACTTTCTTCGTGAAAGTGCATCTTCCAGGAATTTTGACGTGTTGCTTCTTAGCTTGCTTTTTCTCTTAGTCGGTGTGTGGATCTGGTGACATTTATTTATTCTTGGATTGTGACATGGCTGCTGTGCTGTCCCATCCTTGAAAGTCCAAAAGAATCTGCACACATGGAAAAAAAGCCAGGGGCTCAGAACTGTACATCTATCAGAGGAAGGGTGTGGCTGACTTCCTTGTTGGTTTCTGTTAAGTGTGATGGTCTCTTTTGACAACGCATGAAGAATTTATAATCTATTAATTCAGAGATAAAGTCTAAACAGAGCTTGGAATTGAACCCACCAGGGTTTAATCCTGGCTCCACAACCTCCTGCTTTTTAACCTAGTCAGGTTGCTTCACCACTGAACACCCCATTTTTTTCCTCTATAAAATGGTTGTAGTAATATCTACTTCATATGGTAGTTATGAGAATTGAATGAAATTAAATTTGTAAAGCACTTATCACAAAGCCTCGTACTTAGCAAGTACTTAATAAACTATAGCTGTGATGTTAATGACAATTTAGCTAAATGTTTTGAGAGCCTATGATGTTTTCAGCTTGGAACCTCGAGGCTTCTGCTTCCCAGGTACTCTTCATTTGCTTCCTCTTTTCCCAGATATATTTCCAATCTGTGCCATCTCTGGCATCTCTGTGGAAGTTTCTGGTGAGGTGACCCAGAGGTGGACATGCCTGTCCAAGAACCTGGGGGCAATACAGGTGTTCCAAATTCCACTTGCACATCTGCCTTTGGTCTCTCTATCTGAAGTAACTTGAATTAGTGAGATAAAGTAAGATATCAATTTTACATCCCAGTATTCCCTGAAAATGTGAATTATTGCCATTCTCTTGCCTTTCATGAACCATAGTTTTTATTTATTAGTTTTGCAAACATTAGGGAATAGAGATGACCGCTTTGAAGCAACTAAGTTTTCACTTTGAATGGACTGCCCAATTTCCCTGGGTTATATTACACAGAAACATTTACCAGTGAATGTCTTGTTAATTCATCATTCAACACACATTTGTTGAGTGTCTGCCATTTAGAGCACAAAGGGCGAGATACAAACAGAAGCACTTTGGAAAGTCACAGAGAAGAGAGGTCAGGAGAGGTTGTAGATTCCTGAGTTGTTTTCCAGAAAGGGTGCTGTGATTAGGCTTCAGCCTGCTTTTGTGACCTTGTATTTCATGGTTCCCCTTCCATGTTCATTTCTCATCACACTGAACATATTCAGTGTTCTTCAAACACAACTTGTACTTCCTTCCTTCTTTTATTTACTTCAGTGGTTCTCTATGCTTTTTCCCCCAAATCTGTACTCCAGGTACTGGCCATTTGGTCCTCACATGACTGCCATCTTTTCCATAAAACCTTCTTTGATATGCTTGAATGATTCATTGTTTTTTATATATTAACATAGATATATGAATATATCTATATATGAATATATCTATTCTTACCTGTCTTGTTCTACCACTTTTATTTTTGCCTTGTATCAACATCATTTATATGTCTATTCTCCCTTGTTAGGCTTGTAAATATCATGAAAGAAGGATTTACCCACAATTCACTATATAGTCTACACAATGACTAGTATATCACTTTGTAAAAATTATGGCAAGTGAATAAATTAGTAAATGAATGATGGGATCCGGAGCCTTGACAGGTGGATAAGATTTGGATAAAAGAAGGAGAGGAGAGAATATTATGAGAGGCTTAGGTAGTTAAAAAAAAGAAAAAAAGCACAAGATTCAGCTTGCAGGCTCAGTTCTCAGATTTGTTCCTGGAATTTAGGGTCCCTAAGAGGAGGATGGAGAAGGGGCTCCGTGTAATTTGTTTACTCACTGAGGAGAGGCAGAGCCTTCAGCCACTGGACACTTCAGTGGTGGCCTGCATTGCTCCTGGGAAGACTGCAGCCTGGTCAGCCTCTGCCTGCCTGGCCGTGAGCTTGTCCAAGCCAAGGCCACAGTGTTCTGTACCAGGCAGTAGCCTGTGATTAGTATGTTCCTGGACAGAACAGATGTCTGCTTTTTTCTGCTCCACGATGATGGCAGATTCCCAATGATCAAGGTCTAATTTCACATTTTCTGAAATCCTGGGCTGAGAAGTTCTCTTTGGTCAATTCTGAGGCTCATCCTCCCTCCTTGCAGGAAATCTTTGCTTTGCAGATTAGTGTGGACAGAGGGGACAGTGGGCAGGAGTAACAGGAGCACTTAGCCTTGATCGGGTGGAATAGGTGATGGGAGGAGGTACTGGGCCTGGACTGTACCCAAATATATTTGCTTTTCTGTCTTCCTTTCTCCTCTACAAACAGTAAGACCTTTGCTGCTCTGTAAACCTATTTGTACAGGAGAATATTTGGCATTTGAAATAGTCTCTTTTTATAAGTTTCTCTCTGGAACAGGGAATATATTAGCTGCTACTTTAGTTATTAGAGAAAGTGTCAGTCAGATCCTTTCTTGTAACACAGTGATTTGGGGAATGGAGCAGAAATAGGGTAGAGCGAGACTGGAAATACAGGTTCAGGGCCTGAAAGCTGTTCCAAGATCTCTGAGTGGTACATCACCATAGGTTCTTTTCTGTGTTCCTCCACTCCCAGATATAATTGACATGTAATATTGTGTAAGTTTAAGGCGTACAGTGTGTTGATTTATATACTTAGGTATTGCAAAATGATTACACCATAGCATTAGCTAACATCTCCATCACTTCACATAATTACCATTTCTTTTTCTGGTGTGAACATTTAATATCTACTTTCTTAGCAACTTTCAATATACATATACAATGTAATACCATATTATTAACTATAATTACCATTCTGGTACATTAAATCCCTAGAACTTATTCATCTTATCAGATGAAGTTTGTAACTTTCGACCATCATCTCCCCCATTTCCCTATCCCCCAGCCCCTGGCAACCACCACTTTACTTGCTGTATGAGTTTGACTGTTTTAGATTCCATATATAAGTGAGATCATACAGTATTTGTTTTTGTCTGACTTATTCCACTTAGCATAATGCCCTCAAGGTCCATCTGTGCTGTCACAATGGCTGGATTTCCTTCTTTTTTAATGGCTGAGTAATATTCCAATGTGTATATATACATTATATCCATATCCATTCATCCATTGATGGACACTTAGGTTGTTTCCATATCTTGAGTACTTTGAATAATGCTTCAGTGAACATGGGGATGGAAATAGTTCTTCAAGATCCTGTTTTCATTTTCTTTGGGTATAACCCAGGAGTGGAATCGCTGGATCATGTGATATTGGGTTTTTTTTTTTTGAGGATGCTCCACACTGTTTTCCATAGTGGTTGAACCAATTTACTTTCCCACCAACAGTGCACAAGTGGTACTTTTCTCCACAATCTCACCAATACTTGTTATTTGGGGCCTTTTTGATTATAGCCATTCTGACAGTGTGAGGTAATATCTCATTGTAGTTTTGATTTGCATTTCTTTGTTGGTTAGTGATGTCAAGCACTTTTTCATATACCTGTTGGTCATTTGTATGTCTTTATGAAAATGTCTACTTAAGTTCTTCTTCCATTTTTTAATTTTTAATTTGTTTGTTTTGGTACTTTGTTGTAAGAGTTCTTATATATTTTTGATATTAACCCTTTATCAGATATGTGATTTGCAAATAATTTCATCCCCCTCTTTTTTTTTTTTTTTTTTCTTCTGTGCAGAAGCTTTTTTGTTTAATGTAGTCCCACATGGTTTATGGTTTATTTTCACTTTTGTTGTTTGTGCTTTGGTGTCATATGCAGTAACTTATTGCCAAGGCCAAGGTCAAGAAGTTTTTCCCTATGTTTTCTTCTGGAGATTTACAGTTTCATGTCTTATGTTTAAATCTTTAATCCATTTGGAATTAATTTTTGTGAACAGTGAAAGATAGGGGTTCAGCATTACCCTGATACCAAAGCACAAACATCATTTGGGAATGTTCTTTTCAATTTTTTGGACCTATTTGAGAAGGATTGGTATTAATTCTTTAAAGTTTGGTAGAATTCACCTGTGAAACCATTTGGTTATGGACTTTTCTTTGTTGGGAAGTTTTTGAATACTAATTCAAACTCTTACTCATATTAGTCTGTTCTGATTTTCTATTTCTTCATAATTCAGTTTTGGTAGGTTTTTATGTTTCTTGAATTTATCCATTGAATTTATCCGTTACTTTTAGGTTGTCTAATTGGTTGACTTATAATTATTTATGGTAGTCTCTTAAGATCCTTATATTTTTGTTGTGTTAGTCATAATATCTCCTTTTAAATTTCTGATTTTACTTATTTGAGTCTTCTCTCTTTTCTTCTTGGTTAGTCTAGGTAAAGTTTTGTCCATTTTGTTTATCTTTTCAAAAATCAGCTCTTAGTTTTGTTGACCTTTTCTATTGTTTTTCTGGACTCTATTTCATTTATTTCTGCTGTGATCTTTATTTCCTTCCTTCTGCCAACTTTGGTCTTATTTTGTTATTCTTTATCTGATTCCTTGAGATATAAAATTAAGTTGTTTATATGGTTTTTCTTAATGTAAGCATTTATCACTATAAACTTCTTTCCTAGAACTGCTTTTGCTGCATTCCGTAGGTTTTGTTATAGTGTGTTTCCATGTTTGTTTATTTCAAGATAGAAATTACTTCCAACATGTGGATAAATGAGATTGATCTAGGAAGGCTTTGAGAAAAGTATGATCAATGGTCTGGAACTTGAAACGTAAGAGAGATTTTTAAACTTCGGACTACAGGGAAGAAATTCAGAGATGAGACTGGCGAAATGCTCACGTGGACCCCTACAGCTCTAGATATCTGAGAGTTTTTACTTCTGGGTTCTTATTAATTTATTTTTTTCTGTGTATATCCTACCTCTTCCAATTACATTTGAAACTTCTCAAGTTTTTATAATTCTTGCACCTAACACATGCTCAGTAAATGCTTGGCAATCATGATGATAGCTGCCTTCTGAAGTTTTATGTTCTCTGAGTCAAAGGTGGACAACCTCCTTTTTTTTCTGTTGTGGCAAATATAAATACCACCAATACCAATATTAGCATATTTATACTACTTTACAAGATTAGTAGAGTGGCTCAAAAAACTTGATGATGTCCCCACCTTGTAGGGAGTAAGTGACTAAAGATTTCTTCCATTCTGAGTTCTGTTTGATAGTATAACCTGAGAGTCTAATGAATGCTTTGAGTTCTTGAAGAAATGGAAGAAACATAATTTTATAGTGTAAAATGACTAAGTGTATGCTGCAGCTTCTTTCTCTTAGCTTATCTTATCTCCAACTTTGCCAGTTACATGCACAAGCCCTAAAAAATTCCATCTAACTGCATGGCAGAGCTTATATAAAGTAGCTTGTCTAAGTTTCAGAGAAATTGGTGCCAAAGGCTTCCTCTGTTTTAAATTGCTGTCATGGAGACAAATAAGCATAAGTTGTTTTTTTTTTTTCTAAGCAGGTGTCCAAATACCTGGGTAGAATACTTTATTCTCCAAAATATTGCAGCAATTAAAATATAAAACCAATTTCATGATAAACAGCAATTCAGTTAGATTTGGAGGGACTAACCAAGAGTCAAGAATGTTAAAGTTTAATGGGGACACATTTTAAAGAGATCATCAATGATGCCTCGAGGGACTTCTGCAAGAGTTCATCGCTAGCTAGAGACAGCACTTTAAGACTCATGCCTCCTGATTCATAGTCTACTTCTATTTCCACTGCTTCCTGGTGTGTCTGATTCGTTTATGCCACACTGAAGGAGGAGGGGGTGTCATTAGTCATCTTTTGCCCAAGGTCCACTTGAACCTGATATAATAACAACAGTACAGGAGAGTTATGTGTTACTATAGTGATTCCCATATGAGCACCAAGACCATGATGGAGAAATGGGACTTTGGAGGAATGTTTCTTCCATCAGGAAGCAGCAGATTTGAAGAGCAGTTTGATTTGCACAAGTTAGAAACAGTGCTGATAACTTGGCCTGTTAGAAATAAGGAATGTGGGTGCATAATGCAATCCAGACAAAGTCCTCTGATACCACAGGCTCAGAACGTGAACACTGTATTTTTGAAATAAAGAAGAAAGCATATTGTGTTTTTTAAAAATGCTTTGAAATTCTATCAACCTAACTTACCCAGTACTGAGGAGTTATTTCAGCTGCTGTAACTACCATTCCACCTTTTGCCAGATGGCTCAGAACATGGGCACAAGGACTATATCTTTGGGGGGTATTTAAATAGCCTTACAGTTGCCTAGGCAAATATGAGTCAAAGTCATATTGCTGTATGCTGCCTAGAACCTCAGCATTGGAGAGAATGTTAGATGCCTCTTTATCCTTCTTCAGAATTTAGGTATCCTTAAGTGGTGGCCTCTAGAAATCTATCAAAACCTAAGATCCATTCCTTCTAGATTTCAGGTTCTATGCTCTTTAATATCCTTTAATTAATTTTCCTTTATTCTCAGTTCTAATGATTTCCTTCCTTGCACTAATATTTTCCTTTCTAGGTCTTCTTGTTTTGCATTTATTCTTTCTGCCTGTTGGCCATCTTCCTTCTACTGTCCTTCCCCTTGAGGTTAGCTTAACTCAATTCGAAAGCATTTATTAAACAACAGTCTATAAAATGTTTATGCAGATTGTGTTGGAAGATAGTAAGGAATTGAAGATGCAATCTCTAGCTTGTCCAATAGGATCAAAGCTAAGGCAAACTACATAGAACATCTTTATAACATTTCCAAAGCAATGGATGACCCCCTGTAGGAGTGGAACTGAGGCAGATATTGAATCTTAACAAAATGCCCTAATTTCTGTAGATACTCAGTGTGTTTGCTGAATGAGAGAAAGACTAGTTTGATTGAAAGTGAGGAACAGACCACAGTACAATGATTGTGCTCATTATTGGTGAAGGGCTCATCTGGAAAAATGCTTTTCAACCTTTTGCAAGTTTACACTGGGTCCTCTCCCCATTTTACACTCCAGCTACACCAAGCTAATGATAGTTTTCAAAAGACTTACTTGCACACCATCTTGTATTGGTTCTTTTATCATTCCCTGGCTCATTTGATGAAATCATAGTCATCTTTCAAGGCTCAATTAAAGGGTCACCTCACATGGGAGGCATTCCCTAAACTGCTCCAACTGCCACACTGTAAGTGTATCCTGATTATTCCTGTACTTCTCTCTACATGTCCCTCCATCCTGTCCCACTCTTGGGCTGAAGAGGTTCAGATTAAGCTTTGACAGTCTTTTTAAAAAAAATTTGACTATATTGAGCATTTACCATGTAAGATACAAACTGGGAAGATACAAAGTTAAATAAATCATGACCTTGAATTTAAGAGCTTATGATGTGGTACAGAAACCCATACATGTACATAAAACAATACATGTACATAAAACAACAAAGAGTGATAAGAGCTATAAGAAAATCAGGATTTATACTCAATAATTACTTTGACTATTCCCAATTTGAGAATCACTAGTCTGGGATTAAAGCATATAGTAGGTTACTTGTGAAAAGTTAAAATGACTACAGATTGTATTAGAAATCCCTACATATTAGAAAGGTGCATAGTTTGAAGCTACTTATTAAGAGTTGTTGCCATAGTGTGTCTCTTGTAGAATGATCATGTCCTGTCCCCTTAGCAATAGCCTTGTCCTGTGGCCAGATTCCTCTGGAGTGGAAAGGAGGTTGTGGCTTGCATAGAGTGGGAGGGGCACTGAGGGAGGAGAGCAAAGCTGCAGATTCTCATGCCTGTGAATTCCCACCTCATGGTGTTGGAGTTTTGAGGGTGGAGGGCTTGGGCAAGGAAGGAAGAGGACAGGGAGGGAATATGCATCTTGCCCACTTGGACACATCTTAAATTCCAAGGAAGCACAGCCAAAAACTTGGCAACAATAAGAGTCCAATCAGGCAATTTATGCAGTGTTTAATGTTCCTAGCCTATTGTACTTGTGCTAATTCTATAGTCCTGGAACAGAAAGCACAGGCAGTTTTGCTGGGGAAATGCTCAATTTTTGAGCAAGGGCTGGTGTGGAGTTGGGGAGACACATTATTGTTCTGGGAAGTCTTTCCTTCCTCTTTGTTGCCTGTGCCACTCAATAGCTTAAGATCTTGTGTTAGATGGTTTCAGTGAGAAAGACAGCCCAGCCCAGGCTCTGTCCCTCCTGTGTAGCCTGCTTAGAGTATCAGGGCAACATTGCCAGTGGGAAAGATACAGCTGAGTCCTGTGATTGGTGCTGCTCTACTAACAACGGGAGTGTGAAGAATCTTTGGTGGGAGATGAGAGTGATAACAGAAAAGCTATTTCTTTTCATTTCCCTGGTGTTTGTAGACTGAGCAAAATTGCTAAAGGAGGCATTTTCAATTTAAAGGACTTTGGTACTTTGGTACCAGGTTGAAATAGAGGCTTTTGATTAACAAATGTGATTGGGTCACAAAAGCACAGCAAATTATGGCATCACTTTCATTCTTTACAGTAATCAGGTAGCAAAACACTCCTTGGGGGGCTGAATGATAAAACAGCAAGCTTCCAATTAGAATGCCTTCTTTTTAAAAGAGCCCGGATTTTACCCATGTGTGAAAGAATGTTAGAGAGGCCGCTCAGGCAGGGGAGAGATGCCTGGGGTGACTCCAACCTTTAGTCTAGACCTGGGAATTGTCTTAATGGTTTTCCAAAAGGGCAGTAACACAGTTTGAGAACCTCACTCTTCAGAGAGTTTCTTTGAAATAGCCTTTTCCCTGTTATCAAAACACTAAGTCACCTCTGCTCAGGACCCAGACTCTCTGCTCTCCTTAAACCCACATAGACACACACACGAATGTACACACATGCACACACACACTTTTGTACACATACACCTTTGCTTAATGTGTTCTCTGCAGATTTTTTGTGGCCATACTTTATATGTTTTCCCTAACATGTCATAATTAGAAACTAATAGCAAACTATTGAGTGTTTGCCAGGTATCAGATGCTATACTTTACCTACATCATCCCATTAATCTTCAGATACCTGCTGGGTAGCAACTATTAGCATCTCTCTTTTGCAGATGAGCAAAGAAGCTCAGAGAAGTTACATGATTTGCCTCAGTCCATGAAGGTAGGGAGGGGTGGTGCAGAGATATGAGGTCAGGTCTCTGCAGCACTCCACCAGGTTTTGATGCAAGAGACAGCAGGGAGTATGAGGGAGCTAGAACTCAGAAGTTGCACTGCTCCAGAGATTGCTCTGCTGGGATCTGCTGGCATTCCTAAGTCTGCATTGCAGAGGCGCTCAGAACTAGATGCCATTGCTTCTACCCTAGAGAACCTGGCTCTCCCTGCTCTAGGAGATGGGGGTGAGGCTGCTGTACATTTTGGGTTCCGTTCTTGAGATCTTCTTGTCTCATAGTGATCACCTCCTGCCTTCCTACCTCCTGGCAGTGGTGGAATTGAGTGGAAAGAGGTTCTGTCTACAAACGGAAGGCCTGGGGGGAGATTTGCTTTCACTCACACATTCATTCACATACTCACCAAATAAATTTTTGAGCCCCCCTCCCTGCCCTGTCCTTTTTGTGATGTACTGTGATGGGAGCCTGGGATCCTGTGGGGGAATGGATCAGATTTGATCTCTGTCTTTCTAGAGTTGACATGTTATTCATTTAACCTATATAAAGATTTCCTTGTCACAACATGAGGATGACAATGCCAACCTCAGGAAATTAATGATGGTATTAAATTAAATGAGGGAATACATGTGAAAGTACTTCATAAGCTCTGATGTGCTAAAGAAACAAAAACCACTGCTGTCATTTATATCTTTATGAGTTATCAGGGTGGGACCTTGCTTCAGCTCCTAGGATTCCAGGCGAGAATCAGCATCTGTCCTCTTTGCTGGTTGCTTACATTAGCATTTCTGAAATTAAATTTCAAACAGTATTTGAGTTCCTACTATGCTCAAATACATAATCTTATTCAGTCCCTGAAAGTCTAGTGAATAAGAAATCATTGCCAAGAGCATAGTTCAGCTCCTACCTACTTTGCTCTAAAATAAAAATGACAACATTTTACATGTGTTCTGTGCAACTTGCTTTTTCTGCTTAGTTATTTATCTTGGACAGCTTCCCATGTGTAGCCCTTTCTTTGCTACTTTAAGATCACTTTATTCTTTTTAATAGTTGCATAGTATTTTACTATATGGTTTAGAGTCATATATTTAATCAGTTCCTTCTTTAAAGGCATTTTTATTGCTTCTCATTGTTCTCATTGCAAACAATGCTTTAATGACAGTCCTTAGTGGATTTATGTTAGTATTTCTGTAAAATGAAGGTGGGATAGTGAGTTGGAGAGAATTTGTGTTTTGTATTTTGATCAATACTGTCAAATTGTTTTCTCAAAAGAATGTACCAATTTAACTCTCTTACACTATATATATGAATACTTACACATTTTTGCTGGTATAGGATATTACAGTCTTTAAAAACATTTGACAAATATATGGACAAAATTTCATTATTTACTTTGTGATTCTTTAATTGTTAACAAGACTGAGCATTTTTTTGGCTTTTTTATTTTTTCTGTAAATTACTATTTCATATCTTTTAGCCATTCTTATATGGATTGTTAACATTTTCTTCACTCAATTGTAGGAGTCTTTATGTCTTTTGGAGGCTCAGATTTGTTTGTTAGATACATTTCAAAGGTTTGCTTTTCCTTATTCTTGAATAAATCTCTCTCTCCCTGTTAATGAGTATTAACTCCCCTTCCCTGAGAAATTCTGTGGGTCATAAAATTTCCTCCTTCTTTTGGTACACCAGAAGCAGAATCTTGATACTGAATTTTTGAGAAGTCTACCCTATAGAATGATGTCATAGGAGTATTGAAAAGAGCATAAACTTTAAAGACAGGTAGTTTGGCATTGTGTTGGTTCTGTCATTCACCAGCTGGGTGACACTGGGAGAGTTGCTTAACCTCTCTGAGCTTCTATTTCCTTATTTGTAAGATGGGATAATAATTTTTGTTTTCTCCAAACACCATATCTGTCCTAGAGATGTTGAGAAGTCCCTCTTCTGGGAGGTCTGGGGTGTACAAAAGCTTTAAGAAGGAAGGACCTCTTGACAGTAAAGTTATAGAGACCAGGAAAATCTGAGAACTCTGAATAGGACTACTTTTGCCAAATTGGCAAATTAAATTTTTTTTCTTCTTTTTAAAATGAGAAATAATTGCCAGGAAATAAAACCCAGATTTAAGACTGAAGTTTGATGAATTTGACAATTATATACACTTATATAGTTACCACCTAAAATAAGATATGTAAAATTTCCATCCCCCTCAGAAAGTTCTGCACACTTTTGGTAATTTGCACTCTCCACAGCCTTCTGATTTCCATCACAGTGTATTCATTTTTCCTGTATTGGGTTTCATATATATGAACTCATACAATATATACTCCTTTGTGTTTGGTTTCTTTCACTCAACATAATATTTTGAGATTTATTCATATATCAATGGATACTATTTTTAATCACTGAGTAGTGTTCCATTGTAGAGATATACCACAATTTACTTCTCCATTCTTCTATTGGTGGACATTTGTGGTTGTTTCCAGTTTTGGCTGCTATGAGTAAAGATGCTATAAACATTCTCATACAAGTCTTTTGGTGGGCATATATTTTCATTTCTTTTGTGTACTACTGTGGACTCATTGGGTCAAGTGTATGTTTAGTTTTATCAGAAACTGCCAAACAGATTTCCAAAGTGGTTGCACCATTTTACAATCCCATCAGCAGTGTTAGAGAGTGCCTTTGGATGTTTTGCGCCATTTTTATTTTAGCCCTGCTAGTGGTTGTGAAATGATATTTCATTGTGGTTTGGCAAGTTGGACTTCAATATCCTTGTTTTCGGCAAAGCTGTCTGTCCATAGTGTACCTTTCTTTTTCCTGTGTGTGTTTGCTTTCTGATGAAATCTGAAATTCTCTAAGGGCAGAGGCTCTGCCTAATATACTTTCCTTAAATCCTGGACTGCACAAAACGCACAGCCAGGAAGGCAGTGGGTGCTTAATTTCTTGCTACTAAGAAACATTGTGGACTGTTTTGTAAGGAGGACAGATGAGAAAGGGCTGTTTCCACTGCATGCTCTCCAAACTCTTACCACTGGGTTGGTTCCTTGGAGTTAGTTAGGGAAGACTGGCTGTGGTTCTCTCTCTCTCTCTTTCTCTCTCCTTCATTCTCTCTCTCTCATTCTTTCTGACAGGTAATTATTCAGGGCTTCTTAGTAGCTACTGGGTGTGGGTGGCACTTTTCTGAGTCAAGGTCTCAGCAATAACAAGTTCAAGAGAGCAGAGAAACAGATGAGTTGGACTCTCTTGTTGGCCAGCTTCCCTCTTCTACCTCAGCTGGCCTCTTCCCTGCTTTTCCCTTTGATTGATGCTATGCTACATAGTATCATGAAAATGGCTCTTTCTTTTTAGTCTTTTTTTCCTGTCAGCTTAATATATTCCCACTAAAAAATTGAAATGGACAAATGAAATTGCCCCTAAATGTGATTTTTTTTCTTCCAAGAATTTGAAGAAAATGGAAAACAATTAACATCCTAAAAATTTTCTGAAGATAATCATAGATTGTGCGATGACTTCTTTTGCTCTCTAAATGTTGCATGCAAGTATCCCTTGAGGCTCTTTTCTTTGCTAGAAGTCAGATTTTTTTCCCCCACGTGCAGTAATGGGGTGATGAGTGGCCTGGTGCAGTGTAGAGCATCTCAGGCTGGATTGTCTAGGAAGACCTTGTATGAAGACTTAGGCAAGTTGCAGATCTCCCAGTGTTCATGACTTGCTGTTGGAGGAGGTCATCAAGAGGATGTGACTGCAAGTTGACTCCCTCCCTCATCCTTGGAATGTACATTCTGCCCACCATTCCCGCAGTGGGAGCTGTTTTCAAGGACATGGTCTTGATAGAGTGTTATGTTGTTAACTGAATCAACATCTGGACTGAATATATGACTGAACCCAGTTAAGGTCTCTATATAAACTTTTTTTTCCTTTCTTAGATACTTTAATTAAGGCATGATAATGATAGTAAGCATTATTAGATGATAATGAATAGGACAGTAGTAAACATTAATATGACTTATAATAAGGCAGTAGAGTATGTTACAATCATAAATCATTAAAGGAGTTATAGAAGGGAATGCTCAATTCCAATATCATTTTACACTCTAATACATAGTAGAACATAATAAATGAAGAGGGTGTCTTATTTTTATTATATTGGCTGTCACTCTATATTAGTATTCTATTGCTGTGCTACAAATGGTCACAAACATATATAAACTTTTAAGATTCTGAGTGGGGGTTGCATGGAGATCTGCTGTTCTTGCAGCCACCCAGACGAGTTCACATGTGACTCCCTTTGCTTACTAAACTTGCCATCTACCCATCTGGAATGGTCTGCCTCTTTCTTCTGTTTCTCCTTGCCTCCGTGTATGGGGGCCAGTTTAAAATATCACCTGGGGTAAGTCCTGAGTTTGCAAACTAACACTTGCTGTCAACCCCTGAATCTCACAAGGCTCAGAGATTTGCACATACACACAAAATCAGAAAAAAAAGTTAAGGTTTTACACAAGTGTTACTATCTTTCTTTAATTTACTTGGCATTAGCATATGAAGTGTATTATACTTACTCAAAGCTTCTTGTTTTCTTTTATATATTCAGTAGATATTGACTGTACATGTACTGTGTGCAGATTTTATTCCATGTGCTGGAGATGTATCTGTGAACCACACAAACCCAGTGCCTGGGTTTGTCGAATTCAGAAATTGTGGCCATGACCACCAGACAAGTAGTCAGAGCATATTACAAATGAGTGTGTGATCAGGGCTGTGGCAGATGCCAGCCAGTGCTGTTGAGTCCCTTACTCAGGCCTTGGAATCAGGACAAGCTTCCCAGAGGAAACTGCATCCAACCTGGAATGAGTGAATCAGACTTAATTAGGCAAAGATGCAACAGTCATTGATTCAGCCCAAGGGCACAGCAGATAGGAAGGTCCAGAGATAGAAGAGAGGAGGATGCTCCAGGACTTGAAATTCAATGTCGCTGGAACATGGGGACATGGGTGCTTGTGGGAGCACAGTGGGAGGGATAGTTTGGGACCAAAGGAGAGGCCAGGTCATGTCCGGCCTTCTAAGTCACCTTAAGGAGTTTGTCCTATATCTTAACAATAGGAACCTATGCTATGGTTTTAATTAGAGCAATCATATTATCAGATTTGTTGTTTAGAACAATCACTCTGCATTACTAAGTGGAAGTTGGGAGAGGGTGAAACTAGATATGGGAAGACCTTCTGGAGAGAACAGGGGTTAGAATTGGGGGTGTCAGTGTTCTGGGGGGAAGTGATGGCTTTGAGAAATGGTTACTTAGATTCTTGCCTAGGTTTCTCAGCAATGGTGTGTTGGCCAGCGACTCTGGAGGACATGGAAATGCTGGGAATCCAAATAACCTCTTTCAGCCCCCTGTGGTGCCATTTCTGAGCTCTGAATCAGTAATTTAGAGCTGAGTGAGACTTAATAAAATCACCAAGATGAATTCCAGGGTGTATCTGACAGTGTGAGATTTTCCAAGTGTGCAGGCAGCATGCTAATTGCCAAGCTCCTTCTCTTCTGACCTACGTGGTGCCAAAGACCAACAGAATTTATTCCTATGAAAAAAACGTGCAAGTGTTTCAAAATAGTCAGCTCTCTCGTAAGTCTGTTGCTCCTTAGTTCACTGTTCTCTGTGCAAAGGGGACAGAAAGGACTCTAGATAGCCAGAGGTGATATTCCTGGTCTACATTATGGCTGCTGTGGTGGGGCTCCTTGGGTATTTGGTGTTCACTGATGTTTCCTGGTTTTTATTTTGATGATCATCAAATTGTCCATTAAAACATTCCCCTTCTCCCACCGAAGCTGTTATGTTGTGTTTTCCTTTATGATTTCCAAAGGTGAAAGATAGCCACCCAGTTAGAGTCAGCAGGCTCATTACGAGGGATGAACTAAGAAGGCAGAAGCTTCTTCCTTAAGAACTGGCTCCCCACAGAAAGGGGAAAAAAAGTGACAAAAGATAAGCTGTCCACCTGTAGTTTAATCAAGGGAGCTGGTAGCCTACGGTGTTGCCAGGTGCCCTGAGGCAGAGCTGAGAGACCATTAAAATCATGAGAGGAGACTGTCAGCTGTGATCCCCGCCTCTTTTCAGCAGCCCTCGGCCACAAGCCGGCATTTGCTCACCCACAAGGAGAAGGGAGCCTCACACCTGGGCAGAGAGCATCGCTGCTGTTTTAATGGTCAGCAGTCCAAGTCTCCATAGTGCCACCTGCAGAAAGCCGCCCCTTTCACTCCTGAGCCATCTATTAGGATGCTGGCTTCTTCCTTCTGCTTCTGCTGAGTCCCTGGTCCCAGAGGTGCTGCCCATTTATCTTTGGCTCGCTAAATGTTTGTCCCACTCAACTGGATTGACTTTCTGGACACAGAACCTTGCTTGCCCATTAGCAAATGCTTCTCTCCTATTCCTCCCTCACCTGTGCTTGCCTCCTGGACTTTGGTTCAGATTTGTTGTTCTGCTTATGGCTGCTGATGTCTTGGCCACATGCTTTGCCCATAAACAACTTTATTCTCTGCTAGGCTTACATCACCTGACACTGGGACTGACTCTTCCAGTCTGCCCCATTTTATTTTGTTTTATTTTATTTCATTTTACTTTATTTCATTTTTTGTTGTCCAAAGCATGATACATAAAGGCAACGAAAGAAAGCAATTTATTTTGACACTGTAATACAGATGTTGACTGGGGATCACACTGGCTTTTGAAGGTCAAATGGAATTCACTTGAACACTTATTCTTCCAGCAGTGGGATGCTTCCAATTTCTCTGGGGGGCTTTTGAATGAGTGTGATGAGATGGGATGTTTTCCTACATTAACTCTGTTTACTTGTTTCTGCTGAATTCATCCAGTTTATTGAGATAGTCAGCCTCAGCACATTAATTCATTGAATTAATGAATATTATTCCATGCTAGCAATCCTCTTCCCAAGAATACTATCTTCACAGGATTGAGAGGGAGCCTGATTTTACTGAGAGCTTCAGAGTTATGGAGGGAATTTATATTACAACATTGCAAATTGCTGAAATCAAATGAACATATTCTGTCTCATTTAAAAGTCCTCAGAGGAGACCATCACAAGAATTTCTCATTGGCCTCCTCTCCTCCCCAAACTCCTCCATTTACTGCTTTAGTTGCTTGAGTCAATTGCCAGCTCCGTGAACAGACAGATAATTCAATTGCTGTTTGTTTTTCTGCCTTTGAGGTTTACCTTCCCTATTTGAAGAATCCAGTCAGGGTCTTCTGTGTGCTGGAGTCTGCCAGTGCTGGCTTGGAAGAGGTGACTGTTCAATATTCAGGAATTTGGGGCTCACAGGTAGTTTGAAATTGGCCCAAGCAGGAGCATTTACACCACAGGCATTGGTAAATGATATGAATTTGTTGTTGTTTTTGGTTTGGTTTGTTTTTGTGTTCCTTTGGAGCCAGTTTTGTGGTAGACCACCTCTTCAGAAAACTTACCTTGTGGAGAAACAGCCTTTTGTCCCCATTGCCTCCAGGAATGGCTGCTGTGAATTGTGACGTTTTTCTCTTTGTCACACATACAAGAAGTTAAACACTTGCGTGGCTGAATCTGCTGCCAAGCTTAGTCAAAATCTTAAGAGAATGAGCTGGGATTTTAGGTCTGGACAGGTCTGGGCTGTGGTTGGTGTGAGGACAAACCGGGTCTAGTTTCCCTGGTTAAGTCTTCTCTGTGCAGAGGTAAGAGGGTGCTTAGTATCAGTGGGGATAGGCTCTTTACAAAGACACTTGTGTTTGGTTCTGTTTGGTTCATTTATTTTTGTTTGTTTTTTATATTCCACATGGATACAGAGAACACAGAAGTGTTTACCAGAGGGGAAGGGGGCTGAGGGGAGGTCAGAATGGATAAAGAGGTGTATGGTGACAGATGGAGTTGAATTCTTCATGGTGAGCTTGCTGTAGTGTATACAGAAGTCAAATATAATGTACACATGGAACATTGTTATAAACCAGTGTTACTTTAGTTAGGAAAAGAGGATGGTATTTGTGAAGCCCATAGATTTAGCCACATCCTGTTTCTGTGGAAGAATAAAGGCAAAGACCAGAAAGAGGGGAACTAGCAGAGGGTTGAATGCCAGACTAAGGCATTTTTATCCCTATTTCCTGGGTTATTGAAAAATATGGACAAGACTGATCAAGTGGAATTTTACCAAGATTTATCTTGTGAATTAGTACAGAATAGATTGGGATGGGAGGTCCACCAGAGGGAGAGATACTATGTAGAGAGCTTGTTAATACATAACTTTCCAGTCCCTCATGTTCTGTTTCTTAACATGTTTCTTCAAAGTTTTTCCCCTCTACCTCAGATGAGGGTAACAGAGGTTGTGTTTTCTTTTTGCTTGGCCCATGCTAAATAATTCATTAGTATTTCCAAATGAGACTTAATTGTTTCATTTCGTTATGATACAACTCTGAGGAGAAAATTGCTTTAATAGAAAACCCAATTAAAACCCACTGCCAGTAGCTTCAGGGCCCCTTCAATGGAAGATTAACACTGTCTGGCCTTTGAATTTCAATTAATGGATGTTAACCATTGCCCCATCGACTCAACACTTGTGAAATGTTAATCTGGGACTGGAATGATGTTCTGTGATAGGATGTGGTGGGTAAGACAGTGACCTGGGACGCTGGGACTAACTAGTCTTCCAGTCCCTGGGCCAGAGTCCTTCTCTAAAAACTGAAAGAATTAGTCTAGTGTAAATTGGCACAGCAACCCTGAGGGGTCAATTTGACTGACTCTGTTGAAGCTGAATCTGTGTGCACTTTATGACCCAGAAATTCGAATTCCCAATATCTGTTTTAGAGAAAGACTTAGGTGAGCCAGGAGACATGCCATCTCTAAGCATCCTTCACACTCATTCTAGTAGAAGGCAGCAAAGTGTAGATAGGCCAGGGAGACCCATAACTTATTGTCTCTTGGGCTTAGCTTTCTCACCTGTAAAATGGGAATAATAATATATGGAGGCTTCTTTTGAGTTAAGGATGAAGTAATGTCCATCAAGCACTTTGCCCAGTGTCTGACACATAAATTTTCAAAACCCCCCAAGTAACAGTTTAAGTTTTAACATAAATTTTAGTTGTATACAAATATGTCATCCCTTGTAAAATTTTTGAGATATTACAGATAAGGACAAAGTGTCCTTTAAGCCGTTTATTCTCCACAATTTCATTCTTAGCTTTCTACCCTTCTATTGAGAGGTAATTACTCTTGCCATTTTTTGGTGTATCTTTCCTGGTCTTTTGCTATGTATTGAGATATATAAAATTTCTTTTTCTCCCCAGAGAAAATACATAGTATTAGTCTAAGGCTTTTTTTTCCTACTCACTGTGTTTTCAAAATCCAAGTTAATAGATGTAAAATAACTTTATTATTTTAAACTATTGTAGAGTCCTGTATTAAGTGTGTGTGATACATTTTAAAACCATTTCCCTTTTGCTGGATATCTAGATTAATTCTAGTGTTTTAATTACACAAGCAATGTTGCAACAAATACCTTTCCAGCTCTCTTGTGCAAGTATTTCTCTAGGGGAAGCCATCAGGAATTAGATATGTAGGATCATAAGGTGTATACATTTTGAGCTTCAAACAGTTCTGCAGAATGACCAGTAAAGCAACTCTACTAGTTTAAATTTCAAACCACAACACATGAGAGCATTCCTTTCCTTACTCTCTTGTCAAACTTGTCAGCACTTTTAACAGGTTTAATAATCTTGTGGGTGAAAAAAAAGAAAAGATATATCATTTGTGGTTTTAACATGCTAATGACCAGTGGGGTTGAGTATCCATTCACATCTTTATTGGCCATTTATATTCCCTTTTCTGTTAATAGGGGATACTAATCCTTTGTTCTCTCTGTCGCAAATATTTTCTCCGAATTTTTGCTTGTGTTTCAATTCTGTTTATGATGTCTCTTGATAAATAGTTTTGAGGTGGCTAAATTTGTCATTTTTTGTGATATATATATTCTTTCTTTTTGTGATATATATATGTTTGTGTGTGTATATGTATGTGTGTGTGTATATATGTGTGTGTGTGTGTGTGTATATATATATATATATTTATATTTATATATAAACTTTTTTTGCATCTTGTTTAGGGAGAACTTTCCCCACCCTCAAAGTCACTGAGATATTCCCTAATTTTTTTAGCACATATATATATGTATATACATATTTTACATTTAAATCTTTCATTCATATGGAATCTCCATATGAACAAATTTTCTTTTGCCTCAGAAAAGTCTGTTATTACTAACATCACTTATTGACTAATCTTTTTCTTCATAGATTTACAGTGTCATCTTTATCAAACATTAAATTCCTGCATATAGATAGCTCTGTTTTATTTTTTA
Source organism: Camelus dromedarius (assembly GCF_036321535.1). NCBI lineage: Eukaryota > Metazoa > Chordata > Mammalia > Artiodactyla > Camelidae > Camelus > Camelus dromedarius. The sequence continues at coordinate 16,045,402 of NC_087454.1, read as the reverse complement.
ATATATATATTTTTTTTATTGAAGTATAGTCAGTTTACAATGTTGTGTCAATTTCTGGTGTATAGCATAATGCTTCGGTCATACACGAACACACATATATTTGTTTTCATATTTTTTCACCATAAGTCACTACAAGATATTGAATATAGTTACCTGTGCTATATAGTATAAACTTGTTGTTTATGTATTTTGTACATATTAGTTAGTACCTGCAGATCTTGAACTCCCAATTTATCCTTTCCCAACCCCTTCCCACCCTGATAACCGTAAATTTGTTCTCTGTCTGTGAGTCTATTTCTGTTTTATAGATAAGTTCATTTGTGTGTGTCTCTCTTTTTTTTTTTTAAGATTCCACATATAAATAATATCATATGGCATTTTTCTTTCTCTTTCTGGCTTACTTCATTTAGAATGACAGTCTCTAGGTCCATCCATGTTGCTGCAAATGGCATTATTTTTGATTCTTTTCAAATAATAATCCATTTATTCCTATATTGATACCATATAATTGCTGTAGTTTTTAACATCTTGACTTGTGGGAGGGCTGGTTCCTATTTTGCCCTCTTATAAAATTATCTTGGCTATTCTTGCCCATTTGCTCTTCCAGATTAATCCTAGAATCAGTTTGAATGTTTCGTCGAGAAACTCAGTAGGCTTTGATTGAAGTCATAGTGAATGCATAGCTTCATTCTGGGAGAAGTGATGATGATAATGATGCTGTTGATGAGGATGACGAGGGTGGATTTCTGATTTCTTCCAGAGCATTTCCTGGAGTTCCATGTAGGATCACTTTGGACAAGTGAAGATGATGGTGATAGTGATGAGCCATCCTCTCTTTGCTATTTCTCTTAGATGAGCCCTTTTCCCTGAATTGTCTGAAGTGTTTCTTTATAACACCATACAGATGAGATCTGGAAACCTTTGATTAGGGAGGTCAAACATCACTCAGGAGTAGCTGATGCTTATGGTACATTCTCCAATATAGCATCTGACCTGCTCCCGCATTTCCCCAGGGTCCCTTCCAAGATCTTACACTGGCTTTTGGACACTGAAACCCACAGGACCCTATATGATGGCTTTCATGTGAAAGCAGTTATTCTTCTAGTAATTGTTGTTTGAGAATATGCATAATGAAAAATGGCTACTGTGAGTGAAATAATTCTTAAATGTGTTGGGATCATTCACAAAATGAATATGTATGTGTAAGACATATGACTTATTCAGCTATAGATGGTGCTTGGTGTCCACAAGGTTTGGGGAACCCCTTGTGCTGACAGATAAGGAATGTTTCCTCTCTTCCAGGAAATTCTGCCAGCCTCCCAGGTAGATTTATTTGAAGACCAGGGCCTATCTCATTTTTTGTCCCATCCTTTTATACTCTTGGGGGAATTTTCTAAATTAAAATCTATTTAAAATTGTGTATAGTTTGCCTTTCACGAAGTTGTGCATATTTTCCTCTTCTATATATGTGTTATAGGTACCTAGTATATTAAAAAAAATTAGCCTTTTAACAAAATAGACTCACCATCTACAGATATGCATCATTCATGTGTGCACTGAACTCTGACTAAATAAAATACAGATAATAATAGTTCCCACCTCGCAGGGTTATGGTGAAGAACAAATGGGCTGACATACAAGAAGCCATCTGCAAACTGTATAGCATTATACAAATGTTATTTTGCTACCCAGCCCTGTAGAAAGTTATAAATGAAACAGCCACCTTGGTTCCTGCCCTTGAGATATTTAAAACCAGCTGGAGGCTCAGATCTAGGTGGAACAATTAAGGAGAAATTGCAAGGTAACTTGGAAGCAAGCTCCTACAAATAAATGAAAATTGTAGCCCTGAGTGCTAATATAACACAGGGAGCTGGTGTTCCCAGAACCAGCTCTTACACTCTGTGCAGGTGAAGCAGCCCCTTGTTCTGCTCCCAGCGAAAGTGGGGAGCTTCTCCACTGCAGCAGGGCCCTGCTGCTTCACCTTCCTCTCTTTCTCCTCTATCTTTAAAAGGCTCTCCCTCTCTGGGAGGACCTTCCAGACTGAGCCTCCCAGTTACTCATGGCCTCTCTCTTTCTAATAGCTCCTTTGCCCCTGTGGCTTCTCCTTCCTCCCACATGGCAATATTAAATCTATTCCGCTGACAGTCCTGGGACTTGCGCTCTGCAGTACTTGATGCCGAGGAAAACAATGTGGAAAAGAACCCACAGCAGGCTCTCTGTCCTTGGCTCCGGGTCAGAGCCTTGTATTTTGATCACTTCATTTATTATGCTCGCATTTTGAAATGGTGAGCATGGGTACCCACTGTTCTTTCATCTAAGAAAGTCTGGGGCTGCTGGGAGGTATTCACAGGTAATTAATTTGTCAGGGTAGGGGAAGCAGTCTTGCCAAATACAAGCAAAAAAGCCCAAATTCACACCTCATCTAGCAGTTGATTAGTTCTACAAATGACCATGAATAACATAAAAAGGTGTGGGGAGAGGGGTGTGTAGATGGTAGGACAGATAGACCTGGAAATAGATGAGGCTTTACTGCTAAACCTGATGTACTCATACTTTTTGCCTCTTTGCGGACTACAGTTTCCCCTTGTAAATGAATCCCTTGTGGCTATCACATCAATCTTCTGGATAAATGAGTATGCCGCTTGCCTAATGTGGTCCATGTGTGGGCCAAGGGAAAGGCTTTTCTCTTTCTTTGCCTCTTTCTTTTTCTTTTCTTTTCTTTTTTCTTTCTTTCTTCCTTCCTTCCTTCCTTCCATCCTTCCATCCTTCCTTCCTTCCTTCTTCTTTCTTTCTTTCTTCCTTTCTTCCTTCCTTCCTCCCTTCCTTCTGTTCTTTCTTTCATCTTTCTCTTTCTCTTTCTCTCTCCTTCCTTCCCTCCTTTTCATCTCTCTGTCAGTGTCTCTCTTTCTCTCCTTCCTTCCCTCCTTCCTTCCACCTTTCAGAGAAATCCATGCTTTAAATTGGCTCTAAATTAAAGATACCATGAACAAATTTTCCAGACTCAAAATTGGGAGATATAGTCTGATGACAAGAGAGAAAATTTGAAGCCACCATAATTACAGATGAGAGAAATCTCTGCAGATGGATAGATAGTTCCTCTAGGAGTTTGGATGCCTGACACTGTCCCAGTGTCTGGAATTATCAAGAATGTAGTGTTTGTGGACCTGTGAGTACAGCTGCCTACTGAAACTTATGTCAGGCACCTGGCACATGATAGGCACACAGTACAGTCTAGTTTCCTTCACCATTTGTAAGTCACCATTGATTTGAATATTAACTAATAGAGTGATTGAATTTTATGACATTTCTAATGATTTGTTTTGAAATCAGTTTTCAAAATCTAGAAATGCAAGGGGAATGTGTTGTCTTAGTTACTGGACTTCTGGTGCATTTTGCTGAATGAAATAAATATGCCTGAGAAGCTGAATAAAGCTAATGTTTATAAATCAAATTATATTCTACACATATTAAGAATACCCTTCTGTTAATGGTATCATAGAGGAATCCTTTTCTTTGGAAATGGAACTATAAGTTTGGTTAATTCTGATTTGGGCACATTATTTTTGTTTTCCTAAAGGAAAATATACTTGGTTATTCAGTTCAACTTGCTTTTAAATGAGAATCTGTTATATGCTAGGTATTGTTTGGCACTTTCATAATGTGTAATCTTATATAATTCTCTCAAGAACTACTTGCATTTTGTACATAAGGTCCATGTGTTTAGTGAGTTGCTCAGGGCTCACAGAGTCAGCATGTGGCACAACTGAGATTTGATTCCAGGTCTCTTCCATTGTTACCTTGTTCGGCCTCCTGTTACCAGGTCTAAGATGGCTATCTCTTCTCTTACTCTGAGCAATATCAGCCTTTATGGGGGAGATATTTTACTGTGGGCCTTGGAATTAATATGAGTTTGGAGTTAATCTGGGTTTGCTACTTACCAGTTGCATCATTTTGGGAAAGTTTCTAACCTTCTCAGTTTAGGTCGACTTACCTGTAAAATGGGGTTAATAATAACTGCCACAACAGTATGTGTAAGGATTGGAATAAAATAAGAGATAAAGCACTGGCCACATGAAAGGCAGCCCTTATGTGTTAGCCACTAGTAGTAGCAGTCATGCTTATTTAGATGTTTTCCTACCAACTCTGACTATGGAACCCACAGGAAAGGGGACACATCTTGCTCACCCAGTGAGCTTTCCCTGGGGCGAATACAGTGTGCACAAGTGGCTTAATTGTGTTGTGTCATAGAATCACAGAGCATGTAATGGGTTTTCAAATTCATTAAAAATGCAGTCGATTTTCCAGTCACTTTCCTTCCATCTACATAACCTCTCACTGTGTTTACCAGGCTCAAAGGAGATGGCTCATTAACATTTGGTCTATACCTGGATTCAGTTTCTGCTCCCCAGCCTGTGCCATGAGCTCACCTCTTCATGTTTCAAGCCTGGAATTTCCTCATCATATGTGCTCTCCATGGAAATGTCATACTCTCTGAACTCACTTTTAGATCACATTTCATATTCATAGTGTAGATTAAACTAGAGCCCTAATTATTTTTCACATTTATTGTTTTGGACACTGATATATTTTTGCTTCTCCTGAAAGTGAAATTATTCTTTATAACCTGTATTCTGGTATTCTTGATAGTCAATCTTGGAGCAACAGGAATTATGCTTTAATCAGAAACATTTTACACCTGCTTTCCATGCCAGGGTGGGAGAAGTACACATGGTTTGTGAAAATGGAAGAAGGGGGCTAAAGAATGAGCTAGTCTAGTCAGCTTCTTATTCCACGAAGATCCTTGGGGGTGGAGTTTGTTTTGGAATCTTTGTATCCATGACGGTGCTGAATATGGTGCCTCATCCAGAGTAGTTGCTCAGTAAATACTGTTTGAGTGAACAGATCAGCTGTCCCAAACAAGGAAGTAGAACATACTGGGTTTAGATAGCTATCAGAGTTCATTGACCCCCATAGCCCAAACCCCAGTATGACACTGCTCCTTAGGCTAAAATGTCTAATTTCTTCCCTACCCTCTCTTCTTTTTGAAATGCTCTCTGCTCAAATGTCACCTCCTCTCTGGAACTTTCACTGGTTTTCCCAGGTAGATTTAGTTGAATCTTGTGCTTAAGTTTCCTTTCCCAAACTATCAGGCCAGAAGTCTACTACAGCTATAATGACTGCATGTCCTGTATGCTGACCTACAGCTCTGATTTGGGTTTGGACAGACCTGGTTTCAAGTCCTAACTTCATGACTGTGGATTCACAAGTTACTTTTCTGAATCTTGAATTCTTTGTGAGTCTAGTGGGAATAATAACAACTCATAAGATTCACAGATGAATTTGAGCAGCACCCCTGTTTTCATGTGTTTTTATCACACCAAGATCTTCAAAATGAGGAATCATATTTAGTTTCCCTTTATATCTGTAGCACCTACTTCAGTGCTAGGCATTGAGGAGATTCTCCTCAGTCATTTTTTTTGTGGAAAGAATATAAATGGGTGGACATAGAAGTAATAATTGCTAATATTACATAGTACTTACCATGTATCTGGCACACATCTGAATGCTTTGCATATATTAACTCATTAAACATATAGCAACAGCAATAATGGTTGTCATGAGGTGGAATATTAACTCCACTGAATATGTGGCTAAAATTATAGGAACGGTGTGTGCATTTGTTTTGTGCATTATTTCAGAGGTCACATCTCAACCCAGGTCACCAAGTAACGAAAATTTCTTCCCAGAGCCCTTTTATTACTGTTTCTCTTTTGCCTCTAGTGTTTTCCTGACACTGCTCCTTGAACTTGCTTAGCTAAGCTTGCCCTCTCCAAGAGTCCCCATGATGTAGACATTTTTTTAATCAAAATTTATCTTTCCTGTGTCCCTCCCTTGATGCCCTGTTAGGGGATTGGCAGCTCAATCTGATAAATTAAAGCTACACTGGTAATGGCTAATCATGGCACAATTCATAAATGTCCCTTTCCATATCACATGTACATTAATATAGGTCATCAGTGCTGAAGTCTACAACAAGGAATAATTTGGAAATATTTTCCAGAGAGACTCTCAGTATCTATTCTAGTGAAGGGAATTGAAAAGCTTAAAGTAGGAATGGAATTGGGAAAGTATGTGTTTGATTAGTATTCTTTTGAAAGCTTAATGAAATAAGTCCAGGAAATAAGTCCAGGAACAAGAACAGAAGAAAGAGGTGAGAGACCCTGAAAGAGGTGAAGAGATCCCCAGGTGGGTACGGTTATGTCAGAAGGAGTTTTATTTCATTTTTACTTGAGTTTATTATATAGTGAACAGGTATAGTATGCAGTGCCTCTGAGGTGAATGTTCTAATAACTGGCACTTTTTTTTTTTTTTACAATGAAAACACAATATAATACAAACTAAGATCCAGTTAGATAAGTCTGGATTTGATTTGAAAGGTTTAGTTTAACTTTCAGGTATTACCAAATGAAGCAGCCATAACTCCTGAAGATTAGGATAAGACAGTGAAGCAGCTTTTTGACATAGGTAGTACATTTACATTCGTCTTTCTGAAGGACTCACTAAAACCTAGAAGCAGACAGCATGGCTAAATAGAAAAAGCTACATGCTATCTAGAATACTGAGTTCTCAATATACTTTAAATGCAGTCTTGTACAGATCACCTAATTTTTTTGTCTTTCAGTTTTACAAGTCTATAAAATCAAGAACTTAACACTTAAAGACCTTACATTGCTCAAATTTAATATTCTAAGTCATTTCTTCATACTTTGCAAAACTCTAAATATCCCCCTAAAAGGTACATATTGGAAAAAAGAAAAAGGGCAGTGGTTGCATTTGGTTGACATTGCAGTGGTTGACAATAGAATGCATTTTCTAGGATGTAAAAGACAGTTTTTGTGTTGAGCAGGGTAACAGGGAAATAGCTTATTATCCTCCAAACTCCAGGAAGCTCTGCAATATGGAAAGAGCAATTCATCTACAAAAAGTACTTGTCTAAAGGCTATGGAACTGCCCCAAAGTGTCTCCCTCATTTCTTGTTACTCATATTTCACCAATTCCAGTGTGCTCTGCTGCTGCTGCTTTTTTATCTTTCCAAAAATTGTCAAAGGAAAGTTTCCCTAAAACTATGGTGTAACATTTGCCTCATGATCATAAAACTTTATCAGTTGTGTGATGCATCCTGACTTCAGAGAATAATCTATGAAAGAATATCTTAAGAGTGAGGGAATAGGGTGTTTCTATATTCCCCTCTTTTTCATCCTTTTCCCTTATATATTCTTATTACTACCCTAGTTTTTCCTCTCTCTTCAGAGACCCTAATATGACCTGAAAATTTTTATAATGTAAAGTTAAGTCTTTTGCCTCTATTTTAAAATCACTGAAGTTGAATTCCTTTATTTTTCTAAAACACCTACGAAATAAATTTGTATGTGTGTATATGTATTGTGTATTGTCTGAGTCCTTCTTCAACATTGCTGAGGGTTAATGTAATTCAAGAGCAAAAATACTCAACTCAGTTTTACAGGATAAAAATTGAGGTGTTTCTTAAAGTATGCACATGCAGTGTTTGATCACAGGTTGGTAGAGTGTCACGGAGAAGTTACAGTATCTAGCAGGTTGGGTATATGGACTTTGAGGTCTAGTTTGGGCAGTTCCGACAACTAACCCAGGTACTCAAATACCCTGGCTGAGGAACTGTCAGTGAGAGCAATGCCAGTATTGTAAAACAGGATATACCATAAATATCTTTGCTTCTGTGGAAAGTCTTCCAGATGGTTTTGTTACACTTACTGTATTGAAAATTTTCACCCTCTCTCTTCGTCTTCCATATTAGACTTACATGTTAGAACTTCTCAGGAGTCAGACCTGTGTTTTAGTCATAGTACTATCCCAAAAGTTATCCCATTTACATACTGAGAAGATGGTTTTTTTGGGGACTGAAAAGATTAAGAAATTTATCATCTCACCCCAAAAACAAAGGTGGTGAATCACTAATACTGCTTTGTACCCTCTGTGAAGGAAAATCTAGGTTTGAAATCTTACACTGTATTTTCTGCTTTATCCATGACTGCTGGTTATAAAAGGCAATTTAGAAAGAAATCTTGGATTAAATCAGCCATGTCTTGTTTGGCTAGAATCCGCTGAACTGCAGGCTAGCTCCAGAAAAGGGATGACGTTCCACTGACTAACGAGAGTAATATTCTGCCTCTCTTGCTCCTTGCTTCTGGATAGCCAGTGCCTGTTAAATGATTGAATCTGTGGCTTAGTAGCATCAAACACTTCCTTTGTAGCTTGGAGGTTGCAGTTCACAATTATCTAGTCTGGACTCCACTGAGCAGTGATAATTAGGTGCTAAGTGTTAACTGGATTACAGCGGGGATTGCTCCCACCCGTCATTTAACACCTCATCAGGGGTCAGGCCTTGAATGTTGTTTTCTACCTACTCTTCCTGTGCAGCTGCCTCTTCCTGACCTTTCCTCAACAGTCTGTATTTTATCTTTCTGTCCAATTTTGGGACAGCCACATCTGTTCACCTACTTGATAGAGTCGGCATCCGTAGCACACAAGTAGAGATCTGCGGCTCTTCTAAGAGGATGGAAGGAGCCAAGAAGCTCAGAGTGTCTCTAAATGAATGCTTTGCCAAAGAGAGAGAATTTACTATAACCATAATGGCAACTGTGTATTGCTGACTTTCTATGTGCACGATAACCCGTAAGTTCTATATTAAGATTATTTGGTTTATGGTGTGTTATGTATTATTATGGTCCCTTTGCTACAGATGTGGAAACTAGAGTGATAGGCTGTTTGTACTTAGGCTGGATGGGCTCAGAGTCCCTGTTTTTAACCACTGTGCTGTCCTGGGGCCTCTAACTTACTTTATCTTGGGCACTTCCTTGTACTCATTTGGCACTGAAGATGAACAAGGAATCACCATTCCACTGATCCCATTCTGTACTTCAGAAGTGAGGGGTGTAGGTCCTGACTTGGAGGAGGGCAGTCTCAGAGGGTCTGGGAAGGAGTATTTCCATGAAGCAAACTTGGGAAATTTCTCAGGCAGAAGGCCACGTTGGGGAGGAAGAAATTTTCGTCTATCCATCTGTATTCTTCTGGCTGGTCTAAGAATTAAATTGACATGAGACAGATTAACAGGAGAAAAATAAAACAAAAGTTCATTAACATGTATACATGGGATAGATTCTCCCCCCCCCCACCTCAAAATGAGTAACTCACCAAAATGGCAGAAACCTTCACCTTAAGTACCATCCTCATCTACAGACAAAAGAAGATGTTGAGGGTAGTGGTTTGGGACTTCACAGGTGAGGAAGAAGGAAATTCACATGGGGATGGAAAAGCAAGCGTTTGGTAAATAAATGTTTGCTGGGCCAGGCACAGATAATGGGACACAGAGTGGACTCATCTCTAGACCTTGCCAAGTCTCCCCTACCACACAGCCATTCTTTGCAGACATCTCTGGTGATATCTTTATTCTAGGAACATGCCCTCTGTCTAAATTCTTTTAGGCAGTTAGGGGGAAGGTCAAAGTTTCTTCCAGAGTCTTTTGGGCCTTGATTGTTTTAGGTCAAAATAACCCACATGCCAAAGGACACATTTTGAGGTGGCGAAGTTTGCTCCTCTACAGCTACTATCTGGAATTTATATAGACGCCAGTCTTTGCTGCCAATTGTGTTCTTTTCAAAAATCCAGAAATACAGGTTGTAGCAAAGGCCTGCAGATCAGTGGGGTAAAATTCCATGGAAGGTGAGCTGATTTAGAGAAGATTAGAAATCCACAGCCAGGGAAGTCAGAGGGAATCAATTCAAATCTCTTACTTAAACAGTTGTTCCTCATGTCTGAGAGTGAGTGGTTCCAGGACTCCCATGTATACCAAAATTCACAGGTGCTCCAGTACCCTCTATGAAATGGTGGAGTATCTGCATATAAGCTACACACATTTTCCTGTGTACTTTAAGTCATCTCTAGATTAGTTATAATACCTAATACAACGTAAATGCTATATAAATAGACATAAATACAATGTAAACGCTATTTAAATAGTTGCTGGTGCGTAGCAATTTCAAGTTTTGCTCTTGGAACTTTCTAGGATTTTTTTTTTTAAATCCACAGTTGGTTGAACTCAAGGATGCAAAACCTGCAGATACAGAGGGCTGAATGAGTGTTAATTAATCAGTTTCTCAGGTCACTTTAAAGGGATTTGTGATTTTATTTCTATATTCATTATACAATAGAAATTTAACATATTACTCATGTAGTGGTTATAGATTTTTTTCTAATGGTGTTTTTATTCTATCTATTACAATATTTGAGAAATAATAAAGTTCCATCCATTTTGGCTTTTAACTGTAGATTTTGAGGGAGAAAAGCTCTGCAAGACTCCAAGCATTTTTATTCTTTGCAGTTTTTTTCTAGCAATTCTTAAAGTAATTTTTGGTTTCCAACTTATATTTTGTTCTGAAATTTGTTTATCAACATTTATTGTATCAATAAAATGAACTTCATTATTGTATCTTCTTTTTGAACCAAATCCACTGTGAATATACCTGTTGTTTGTTTGCATATTTTTAAAAAATACTGCTGAGCAATTGTACTTTCAAAAAGGTAATTTCAGCCCCCACTGACTTACTTGCCATTCAAGACACTTCCTCTGGTACAATTTGTTATTCTGAGGTTTTCTCTAGGTGGTTGTTTTTACACTTCTTCTTCAGCATGTATTTTCTTAGTGTTAACTATATATCTGGCTTGATCTTGGTACAAACTCACTTAGCATTTTAATCTGAATCTCACTTAATCCTTGTCACTCAGTTGATATAGACTGCACATTTACAACGCCAGTTTAATCATTCTGGAAACATTTGGTCATGAATAAAAGAACACTGCAGCTGTTCCAACTTGCAGTCAGGACGAGACCCTTCTTTACAGAGCTGTTCCAGGGCCTACTGTAAATTGATGTTGACCTTGATTGTTTGCTTGTGAGACAGACAAATGTCAAATAGGTTGGGATTTTTAGCCACTGCACCTCCCAAGCTCGTCAAACATTTTATTAAAATACTGTTTATTTGCTGAGCTTCACTAGTCAACCCCAGGACACTTTTGGGGTCTTTTAGGGTCATTTTATCATTCCTCCTTTTCCTCATCCTAAAAAAGAAGCAATTTGTACTTGCTTTGTATTTGAGAAACGAAATGGCGGGGATAGAAGGACAATCACATTTAATCAGATTTTTTTTTCTTGATTCAAATATATTCTGTTGAGACTATTATAACTGAACCCTCCTAATGCTATATTTTCTGAGGTTCAGTGGTGAGTAATTGGACTAAATTAGTTAAACAGTACCCTGAGGGCTTCCTCTGACCCATCATATCTGTGTGGGAGTCTTCCTCCCCATTATCATAAACATGGTCACCATGCATGCTGTTTCTTCCCCCACTGCTGTCTCTAGGTATTGCAAAGGATGCTTTGAGAATCTGTTTATGATCTTCTACATCCGTCAGGATAGGCTAAGTTATGGGATAAAATAACCCCACAGTCTCAGTGGCTTAAAACCACAAAGGTTTATACTTCTCACAGGACACATGCTTATGACAGGTTGTCTGGGAGCTCTGTCTCTCTTAGGGACTGGCTGAGGGAAACTCTGTCTTGATGACCAAGGCAGGAGAATGGCAGTGTGGTGAATGGAGCACTGGCTTTTACACCTTTTGGCCAGATGTGACATCACTTCTTGCTCACATTTCATCAGCAAGTTTCAGTTTAATCCTACCTGTGTCTGGAAGGAGAACTCAGAATATCTGGTTGACAGTTCTAATGACTGGCACACCCGTGGGGTACACACTCCTTGAGGAGGTTGCAGGGTACAGCTGTCTTGCTGCCATATTTCCTCACTCATATCCCAGGTTCAGCTCAAAACATACATTCAGGGATGGCTACATGATTTATGGTAAATGAAAAAGAAGTGTAAAATGAAAGTATGTGGCCCTTTACTCAGAAATTATTAAGAGGTTTCAAAGGGAATGACATCAGAGCATAAACCAAACACAGGGCACTTCTAAGTGTGGGGCCCTGTGCAACTGTCCAGAGCACTGGACCTGCATACATCCCAGGAAGGGATGTGGAAGACAGGACCTCTAGGGGAGATACTGGAGGATGCTAAATTAAATGTATGTGCTTGCCCAGAGAGGCTGCACAGAGATTGTCTATCTGTCTCACAAGACGTGCTGTCAGAATGAGTAAGACTATGTAAGGGTGAGGATTTTTCCTTTGTGAATCCCAACAGGGAGGTGACCTCTAAATTCAAGGCATAATCATTCCCCAACAGTGATTTAATGACATTAATTACAGTCCTGTAACTGAACTGTCTCACTCTTGTAATTTCCTTAGAGAAAGATGGTTGGAAAACCCTCCCCTGCCCTGACTTTCTCTGAGGTGGAAAATGTGGTACCTGCCACTAAGCGTCAGGAATACTTTCTGTTTGCCTGTGTCCATTTCTGCAAAGCTAAGTCAGATGAAGAGGTTTATTGAGGATCTGGGCGAGAGAACTGGTAACTGGAACTTCTTGTTGGAATCCCAGCCTATTTCGTCCCCTCCTAAAACAAAGAACTCTGGAGTCTGCCTGGCTTGGGTAGATCTTTAGGATCCAGAGATTTTATTTTGATTGTTTTAAAGTGTAAGAGGGCAAATTGGTAATTTAATCTTTTGGATTATACTCTTTATGGAGGCATGTGCTTGTGTAAAGGGTATGAGGGGCAATAAGTTTGTTTTTATAGTCCCACGGCCTGATAGGACTGTAGTAGATGTTGTTGGTACCCTGCCCAGATCCTCCAGGTCACATGGGGATTGGCTGCCCTGGGCTCACCACCTGCTTCTCCTGGAGAAATGCCCTTGGCTGACTGCAGCTGCTTCACCCTAGAAGCATCTTATGGCAATGACTCAGTAATAGCAGGATAGAAAAACAAAACAAAACAAAACAAAAAGACCACAAAGGTACCAGATTTCTTGCCTCAAGGTAGGAACAACTTTAGGGTGTGATGTATGTTCCATAGTCCCCTGTGGATCAGGCTAAGCCTACAGTTTACCTGAGACCATATCCTTGCACAGTTCTTTTCCTTTCCTATCCTGATACTCACCTTCCCTTTCAGGTTTTTCCTGAGGAGCACCCCCTCAATAAATGACGTTCACCAAATCCCTGTTAGAGGCTCTGCTTCTAGGGAACCCCACTTAAAATAAGAACTGTACTTATTTTATTCCAAAGGAGATTCATCCTGAATAGACAGTTGCCACTGGGTCAGATTTGTACTTAAGGGTTAGAACTATGAGTACATCCTTTTCCTAGAAACAGAGATCTGACTTTAGTGATAACAGAGAAATAGCCTCTTCTTGCCTTTTCCTGGTATGTAGCTGGTTAAACAAGCAGCTGATGGAAGGAGGAAGATGTTTGGGAATATCTCTGATGAGGGCTGCTCTTAAGTGTCAACCATCCTCATTAGCAGTGCTGCTTTGAGCTGGGTCTCCAGAGAGCCATTGTATCACACCGCATGTCCCCTGTCCCTGCTCTGCAGCTCCCGGTTAACCAGGATGGCAATAATCACAGCTAGCCTGCACATTGAGTGAGTGTTTTCCATAAGTTAGTTCCTTGAATCATCAAAATTGCTCCACAGAATAGGACCAAGGTGATAGAGCTATTAGGTGGCAGAGCCAGACCTGAACCTAAGCAATTGGCTCTAGATTCCATGTCCTCACCACCGTGCTCAGCTGTCTCACAGGTAAAAGTAGAGGCTGATTCTCACCTGCTTCATGGGGTTGTAAGGATTAAATGAGATAATGTGATTAAAAAAACACTGAGTATAATGCCTAACACATAGTAAGGGTTCCATAAATAATAATTTTTATTATTATTGTGTGGAAGGGTTTACAGAGATACCAAAATTTTGAGAGCTGGAATCAGTGTCATCTTAGTCGATTCCTTTTAAAACACAAATGTTCCTTGTCCAGAGTCTATTCCTTGCCTTGTGGACCTCAGCTCCTCTCTGAATGAGAGCACACAGCCTAGAAAGAATTGTAGTTTCTTTCAGTATCACATCTCAGCAAGGTGGTGATGATAAGCAGAGTGTCACCATCCTCCAGGTGTGTTAGTGGTTCCAGGACCACTTTCTTCTAATGATTGCCCTTTGTGGTCTTGGAGTGACGTCAAAAAAGGCACAGGTCAGCCTGGCTAGAAGTGATTTGGATATTTTAATTGTTTTCAGAAAAAAAAACCACACAGGAAGTGGGCAATACAACCTCCAATCTTATAACTCAGTTGGCAGATTGGAAAAACATCACTAGACAGAGTCATTTGCATCAGTGTTATCTTTGGATTTCACAGTAAGTCATCTGCATCCTTCACCAAGTGAGTCAGCTGTGCCCTGACTAGCACTGAGCATCTATATTTTGGTTGAGTGTGGAGACCGTATGACATCTGTCCTAGTAGATTGCAGACTTGCCATTTATACCACTTACAGTGACAACTAGTTGAATTTTGGGTGAATGGATTAGCAACTAATTAGGGCTCTTTAAATGGCCATGACAGTCATAGAGAAGTTGGGGGAGAAATTTGCTAACAATAAAGTCATACTGAGTAATGAAAGCCAGGGCATTCATGAGGACACAGAAATACACCCTGTTGGCTTAATTATTTATGGATACAAAATAATTCAAATGAGAAATTGCTGGGAAATGGACTAATCTTAAGGTGTTATTGCCTCAAATTTACATTCTCTTTTTGAACATATGCATTTTTATATTAGGCCAAGAGTGAGTGGGGGGTGGTTGTGAAGGTTGTGGTGGTGGTGATGGGAGCAAAAGGGATGAAGTGTGTAGATTATGGGATTTTAATCATAACTGTGAATTCATTAAAATATAAGTAAATGAAACCCTTAAGATAAAGTGTTCACATCCTCCACAGGCCAATTTAACATCTTTTGATTTTATTGTCACAATCAGAAGACCAAAGTTTGGATCACAGGAAAGAGGGAGAGCAATTGAAAGTGGTCACAGGAGTTAGGGAAAAAGTCAAGTCAGATGTCTCTGCAGTTTGCTGATGAGATTCATGTTCCTTATTCACTGTAGGAGAGAAGACTGCTTGGTGGAAAGGTTAAAAAGAGATCAAGTATGGACTGGGCCAATGACTGGTTGAAAATTTTGTTAGGCCCTTAGATTTTGTTTTTATTTGTTTGTTTGATTCTCATTAACTGCATATGTCTGAGCAAGTTCTGGGTAGTTTGTTTTGACTACCTGGGAATGTTCCTTGGTTCGTAGTTTAAAAGAATTAGTTTGTTATTAAGGCACCCAATAAAATTGATACATAATAGGCTAGATATTATTTCACTCTATGCAAGTTGGAACATTGATGGAGGGGGCATTACTGGGTAGGAGTTAAAGCATGAGGTTTGTAATAAATCTGGTTAAAATACAGTTGGAGTTCATTGTCTGCTGTGTGACTTGGAAATGTTATGTAATCCCTTCAAGTTTCAGTTACTTAATCTGTAAAATGGAGATTATATTTCAGGGTTTTGTTAAAGGACTAGTTTTGACAATGTGTGTAAATTTCTTGTCTGGTGTGTTTTTACAATATAACTATTCACTGAACAGTGCCTCTTAGCGTATCTTGACAACCATGATGATGGTGAGAACTTTCATCTCTGTTCATCCCTGAGTCCATATATGGCATGTTTCCATCTCCTCTCTGAGTGGAAGATTCTGGTAATGATAGGCTCTGGCTTCTATCATCTTCTTTATAACTTCATTGTAGTCTCAAGATCTTCCTTCACTGTGATGGTGGAGCCCTCCCTAGTCTGAGAGTGAGTGTTCCTAATGAATACTGACCTTGCTGCTTATGCTGGGCTCTTTCCTTTCCAAAATAGTGGGACTATTTAGAATCTAGAAACTAGAACTAGACTAGAATCAAGAAAACTAGTATAATTTTTTTTTTAATCTGCAGTAATCATAATGACTAATACTTACTGATCTCTTTTTTAAATCAATATTAATGTACAGGTATTTCAGTAAGCCTTGAGCAGTCCTTTTCTCAGTTGAAATCTTGCTCATAATCTTAACATATAAAACAGACAGACTCAGAGCTATTCTGATGGAAACGAGGAAGTGTGTTTTAGGAAGGGGGTGCTGGGAGGACTGTTACCTAACCTCTCTGTCCTTCATGGCATCCTCAAGGTCCCTGCATGGAACTCTTGTTCCTGTTAGAGAGCTGCCAAGTTTGGTGGTCAGTTAGGACAAGTCAAATGGAAAGTAACAATTAAGACTTTATTCACTGCTGTGATAGTGTAAGCAAGAAGCCAAAAAGAGAAAGAGAGTGCTAGTTCTCCCAATGTTCCATTTCCCCCCATGGACTGACACTGGACAAAGGTCAGATGGATCTGTATAGATAGGGGAAAGGGAGTGGTCTCACTGCTCAGGGAACCCCAAATAAAAGGCTTTTGCCATTATAGGGACCTGAGAGCCTAGAAGAATGGAGAGCCCCCTCCCTGTCCTCAACACACATGAAGAGGCTTCTGAATGGAGGTGCCTAGGCTAGGAATGCAAATATGAGCATGGCTAGTGGATGGATGAGGTGGGCAGGGTCCTCAAAGGCAACTTGCCCCAGAGACTGCAGCGCACTGGCTCTGCACCAAGGCTAAGGTGGGGATAGCAGCTTTCTCAAATGAGGCCTGCCAGGCAAAGCCTATGTTTGGTTCCAAAATATCTCATGTAGGATTCTGGCCTACAACAAGTTGCCTCAGTACCCTTTGGCATAGTTTAAAATGACTGTAATACTTGATAGAATATAGGATTGCTTTATGAAGGAAAGATGCAGTCATTTAGCTTTTAGGGAGAATGGAGTTCAGTGTATTCTGTGCAAATAAATAGTTTATATTTATACCTAATTGGCTTTAGTTAACTCATTTTAATATACCAGTTGATCAGGCTTTTGAAGGCATGCTATTTATCATGCTGGTGGAAGCCAAGTTGGTATTCTCATTCCTAGAAAATATTTTTGCCATTCACTTTATGTGTCTAAACTTTGTGACTCTTCCATGAGGTAGACTAAGTAAAAACTGTTGATACAAGGTGCGGAGGGTAATAGCTCAGTGGTAGAGGGCTTGCTTAGCATGCACAAGGTCCTGGGTTCAATCCTCAATAACTCTATGGGAGAGAAAAAAAAACCTGTCAATATGAGCATAAATGTTGTAGTGTGAAAATATGAAAGCTTTTGTAAATAAGGTGTCAGTCATTGTTTATAGTCAATTTCATGGTTGCTTAGTAATTAGGAGCAGAGGAACAAGACTTGCCAGACAAATGCTTTGCCTCTCAAATTAAATTTGAAATAATGACTTATAATTATTCAGCATTTATATGGCATTTTTATATGAATAGAATGCACACCAAATCCCAGTCATTTTTATTAGTGATGATCATGTACGTCTCGGGATTTCAGTGTATTTGTGTTGACTGCTGAATAAATTGCTGTCTCTATAGAAGTAAACAGAAATAACCTTAGGATATAACATTCCATTTTCCAATTTTTAGGTGCAAGCTTAGAAGACCCTGACTTTAGAATTCACTTGCATATTACTGTCAGTGGATTCAACTAAACCTTTACTAATTTGTTTGCATGTTTCAGAAATAAAGTTGGCATATTGATTAAAACTGATTTATTTGAATTTTGTTCCAGGACAATTGAAGTCAAAATTGTGCACATAAATAGCTTAGACAAGGTTTTTAGATTTAATGGATGCAAGTCTAGGTAGCTGTGGATATAATTTTTTGGTAGTATGCCCTTTAGTCCCTACTTTTATGTGTTTTTGATAGGTACAATTTTGTACCCAACACCAATTTTTTTTTTCCCTCCACACCAAGCAATTCTGACAGTAACTGTATCTTACAATTCAGCTCAATACTGACACTATCTACCTGGAGGTACTATCAGAACTTAGAGGTTAAGGTTTCCATCCTGTAAGTCTCCCCCAGCCCTACCCTACTTCAGAGGCCATTTAAAAATCCAGGTTATCACCTGTGATTCTCACCCACTGGCTGTACATTGGAGATTCCAAAAACCGGCTCCTTGGTTCCATTAATTTGCTCAATTGGCTCACAGAACTGGGAGAAACATTTTACTTACCATATTGTGTTTATTATAAAAGATTTTAACTCAGGAACAGCCAGATGGAAGAGATGCATAGGGCAAGCTATGGGGAAAGGGCTCAGAACTTTCATGACCTGAGTACACCACTCTCCCTAAATTTCCATGTGTTCACCAACCCAGAAGTTCTTTGAACCTTGTTCTTTTTTGTTTTTATGGAGGCTTCCTTATATAGCCACGATTGATTAAATCATTGGTCACTGAGGATTGATTCAACTCCCACCCTCTCTTCCCTCCCTGGAGGTTGATGTGAAGGGGTAGGACTGAAAAGTCCAACCATCTAATCACATGGTTGGGCCTTTGTGGCAGCAGCCCCTATCCTTAGGTTACCTAGGGGCTTTCCAAAGATCATCTCATTAACATAACAGAAGGATGTCTTTACTGCTCTCCTCACTTAGATAATTCCAAAAGTTTTAGGAGCTCTGAGCCAAAAATGGGGATGAAAGCCAAATATATATTTCTTATTATAAATTATAATATCACAGTGGGGATATTATAAATGATAATGTGTATTAATAGTACCTTTCAAGGATCTCTTTCTTAAAAGAGGAGTCCATATTAGAATTGTGGGCTTCTTGGAAACCCATGATAGGTCATGCCCAGAAAATGGTAATTGGTGAAGCACTTTCTGCTTGGGAGGAGATAATAACTGCTCTGCTGGTCAGTAAGCAGTTAAAATGTTAGAAAAACCAGTAGTTTAATATATTTCTCAAATAGCTGTTTCTTTCATTTCCATATTGCTTTTCTCTTTTACAGGCACAAACAGGAAGGTTCAGAGTTCTCCCTTTGGTCCTGTCTTGTTTATCTAGTTGGTTGGAGAACATGAGAAAGGGAAGAGAAAGTACAGTCTAAGTTAGCTGAGGACACCAGTCCTCTGGAGGATAGGATTAGCATTTAATTAGAGGTTAGAAACGAATAGAACTAAGTTCAATTCCTGCCAAGTGTATCTTATTTGTATGGAGAGGATCAGCAAAGTCTTTACAAAATGAGGTTCAAAAATACTTAGAAAAGATGGAAGAGTTATTAGAACACTTGTGATGGCATTTAGTACCCACCCAGATAATCTAGGGTCATTTCCACACCAATATCTTTAACTTAATCACATGTGCAAAGACCCTTTTTCCAAATATGGTTCCAGGGATTAGGATGTGGACACCTTTGGGGGGCCATTTTCTAGCCTACAATGAATACCATCATGCTGAACCTCTTTTTCTACAAAGAAAGAAAAAGAAGCCCTGA
This sequence comes from Camelus dromedarius, assembly GCF_036321535.1. Taxonomy (NCBI): domain Eukaryota; kingdom Metazoa; phylum Chordata; class Mammalia; order Artiodactyla; family Camelidae; genus Camelus; species Camelus dromedarius. The sequence goes on along the minus strand of NC_087454.1, from coordinate 16,025,978 downwards.
GGAAGTAAGTTAGTCTCTGGGAATGGGTTTATACTTTTAGAATGAATAGTTGGAACAAGAAGACTTCTTTCAGGCCCTACTGTAGTGGAAGGGACTCTTAACTCCTTGCTGGTGATTTATATAGTTGATATTGGGAGGCAGTAAATACAGGATGTTATAATGATCTTTCTTAAATTTTGCTTTATTTGAATCTTTGTTCTAATCTGTTCATTTACATCAGGTTTTCTCAACATTGGCACTACTGACATTTGGAATGGATAATTCTTTCTTGGTTGGTGGGGTTGAGATTGGTGCTGTCCTCTGCATTGTAGGGTATTTATCAGCATTTCTGGCCTCTACCCACTAGATGTCAGTAACGTGACTTTACCCAGTTTTGAAAACAAAAAGTTTCTGCAGACTTTACAAAATGCCTTTGGGAGGAGGTGCAAAATCACTACCAGTTGTGAAACTACTGACTTCTCTGAAATCATTAGAATTCAAGTTTTAAAAATTTTTTTCTTTTAACCTTATCATCTGTCAGTTTGATCAATATCATTCTCATAACCAAATATTAAAATGTAAATGTCATAATAATATTAGAAAAAAGACAGGACTATAGTCAAAACACTGCAGATCACCGTTACCTTCTTTCTGATGGACCATAAATCTTTTTGGAGCCAACTGCCAAGGTGTCTTTCAATATCATCATCTAGTTTTCTTTGTTTGTAAGGGTATTTGGAGAGTGTCAAATGCCTTGCTGAAATCCAGATTCTAAGTCTGACACAAATTAATGATAATTCTTTAAACAAAAGGGGTAGAATGCATTTGACTAATCTTTGGCCTGTTCTGTCACCTGGTAATTGTGCTTTTCTTTTTGAAGAGCTCACAAATCACCCTATTACTCATCTGTTCTAGAGTCCTTTGGTGCTTACATTTGAACTCATGGAATTCATGGAACCAGCCTTTCTCCTTTCAAAATATTTGTCTGTTTGCATTCTTTTGTTATTTAATCCTTTAGTGCATAATACTTGAAACATATGGACCCATAAATACAAGATTATATCTATAATTTCTCTTAACACCTGAATATATATATCACTATCTCTGTATCTACAGCTATATCTATGTAGGAGACTTTAACATCTTTGAATCAGTGAAAGACTTTCTTAGTGCCAGAATTACATATCTAACTGCCAGTTTGACATCTCCACTTGGATGTCCCAAACATAACCCAGACTATCTTGAACTCATGATTTCTAGCCCCAACTGTGGCCTTCACTGTTTATTAGTTTGTTGAAGGGCACCACCATCTGGTCAGTTCTGCAAACTGGGATGCTAGAAAAGTCATGGATTCTTACTCTATATCCAATCCATCAAAAAATTCAATGGATTATACCTTATAAAAATACTTTTCACATTTTCCCCTCCCCCTTCTCCCACAACAGTTCAAAGTACCTCATATCTCACCTAGGCTAGTACAATAGCTTCCTAATTGGGCACCAGGAGCCTAATCCTGAGAAGTACAGTGGTCTTTTTGAGATATAAATCTGAATTATATTATCCCATCAACAAATTCCCTTCGTTCTGGGGTAAAAGTCAAAATCTTGACCATGACTTAGATAGTGAAGTCCAGGGGCCCTGTCTACCTCCACAGCTGCATTGCACTCTGCCCTATTCTGTACAACCCTTGCGCAGACACAACTTGCTTCCCTGTTAAGAGGCTCTCACATTCATAATTCTCTCTGCTGGACAGACTTTTCTCTGCCATGCTTTTAACCTCATTTGACACCCACTCATCCTCAGATCCCAGCTGAATCAACCCTCCCCAGGGAGATTTTCCCAAGCACTTCCTCTCACAATCCTTTGTTCCTCTAAATCAAATCTTTCCAATATATGCTGTCATGGCACTGTAAACTTCTCCTTCATAGAATTTTGGAAATATAATTTTACATTTGTTTGGGTGACAATTGAATTACTATGTCTTCTACACGAACTTGGTAAACTTTTTGAAGAAACAGGTGCCATCTGGTTTTGCTCACTTTTAGACCCTTGTCATATTTTAATTTACTGTGCCATGTTTATGTCACTTTCATACCTCTTGCAAAGTATCTAGCATATTGCATGAGCTTAATATTTTATTTGATGAACAAGTGAAAGAATGGATGAATACATCTCCCCTTTTAAGACAAAAGATGAAATTCTTCAAAAGAGAATAAGGAATGAAATCTCAGCTGTTTTTGCTTCCTCTGATCCCATTAATATAAAACCATCTGCACGGTGAAACAAACCATCAACAATGTGAAAAGACAACCCACTGAATGGGAGAAGATATTTGAAGATGTCTGATAAGGTGTTAAAATTCAAAAATGTATAAAGAACTCATACAACTCAATATAAAAAAAAGCAAAATAAAGCAAAACAAAACAAAAACAACCAGAGTAAAAGATGGGCAGAGGAACTGAATAGGCATTTTCCCAAAGGAGACATACAGATGGCCAACAGGCACATAAAAAGATGCTCAAGATCACTAATTTTCAGGGAAATGCATGTCAAAACCACAATGAGATATCACCTCACATCTGTCAGTATGGCTGTCATCAAAAAGACAAGTGCCGGTGAGGATGTAGAGAAAAGAGAACCCTAGTATACCATGGGTGGGGATATAAATTGGCACAGCCACCATGGAAAACAGTATGGGGGTTCCTTAAAAAATTAAAAATAGAACTACCATGTGACTCAGGAATTACACTCCTTGATGTTTATCAGAAGAAAACAAAAACACTAATTTGAAAAGATATATGAACTTCCATGTTCATTGCAGTATTATTTACAATAGCCAAAACTTGGAAGCAACCTAAGTGTTCATCAACAGATGAATGGATAAAGATGTTTTATATTTAATGGAATATTTTTCAGCCATAAAAAAGAGTGACATTCTGCCATTTGAAACAACATTATTTGAAGTGTATTATACTTAGTGAAGTAAGTCTGGTAGAGAAAGACAAATACAGTATGTTTTCACTTATATGTGGAATCTAAAAAATAAAGCAAATGAGTGAATATAACAGAGCAGAAACTCACAGATACACAGAACAAACTGGTAGTTACCAGAGGGAAGAAGGGTAGGGTAAGAGGCAAAGTAGGTAAAGGTGATTAAGAGATACAAACTATTAGATATAAAGTAAGTAAGTTACAAGGGAGTAATGTATAGCACAGGGAATGTAGCCAATATGTTATAATAATTTTTTATGGAGTAAAATCCATGAAAATATTGAATCACTATGTTGTACACCTGAAACTAATATTATAAGTCAACTAAACTTTAAAAAGTAAATAAAATAAAACCATTTGCTTTTAAAAATGGATAAAACCCTCATTCCTTTTTGTTATAGACTAATTTCAAAAGCCACTTAATATTATTAGCTATTTATAGTTATTTTTTATTACTGTTATTGGTAACTTTTTTTTTTTTTGCAGCCTGTTAGGATTATACGTAAGCATTTTGTCTTCTTTGAAGAGATTGTAAATGATACTTTGTTTTTCAATTTTGTTTTCTGTGTGGTCATTATGAGTGTAAGAAATGTGATTCTTGTGTGTTGATCTCATATCCTGAGGCCTTGCTAAGTATTACTTCTTGAGCTTTTTTTTTTTTTTTTTTTTTGGTATATCCCTTGTGATTTTCTCCGTAGACAGTCGTGCAACGGCTTTTTCTGCAGTTATGTGTTTTTTGATCAGCTGGATCGTGGAGGCCTTTGGGCACTGTATGCTTGTATGCTACACAAGTCGTAGGGGTTTAATATGCATTTAAGTATGAAACGTCCCCCACCATTAGCCCTGGGATCTGTGAAGCTCAGTGATGTTAATAATACCTCACTTTGTTCTTCTATTTTTCCTCTTTCTTTTTCCTGAAAGAGCTAATTCACATTGTATTTATCTACATGCCGAAACTCCTGTTTTTCTTTGAAGTGCGGTGCACTTAATCTATTTAGAACAGTTCTAATTTATTTACAACTTCAAGAGAACGATGCCTTAGAACAGACTGAAATTGGGATTTAATGAATGTCTTTACACAGTTGTTGGATACTAACCTCTTTTAACTACCAGAGAAATGCCTATATATCTGAATCCATTTAGAGTCTTTAGCAGGTACACAAAGTGCTGGAAACGTTTTTTTTGTTTTTTTTTTTTCTTTTCCTTTGTGACCCAGGCAATAATTAAAGTTCTAAAAGCTGTGCATTGGCTCTTTTTCTTAGTTCACTTGGCATTAAGTGTCTTTCTATACTTATGGTTTGCTTCCTCCGTGGGAAGCTCTCCTCCCCAGACCAGACTTGGGGCAAAGCAAGTGTACTGCAGTCTCTGAAGGGAGTTGCAGTTAAGAACTGAGACTTCCCAGCACCCACCCTCCAGCCATGATCTTTCACATATTTACATTTCTACCTGCAGTACCTTCATACCCTGGTCTCTTTTTCTGAGGCCTTGCACAGAGATCCTCTGCAGGTGTCCCAGCCTAGGTCTCCTAACAGGAAAGGAAGGAGAAAACCTCGAAGACACTTTTCCCCACTATGACTCAGTCCACTCCTAACCTGCCCTGCTTGCCCCCTGCATCCCACCTTAGAGTCCATAGAACAAAAGTCAGGAAACGATGAGAGGACCCCACATCTGTGCTGCTCAACCTGTGCACTGTTCCATGGGGAAAAATGGAACAAAGGCAGTCACTGCTTTCTCTGGTTTTAGACTCTGGCTTATGCCAACATAGTAGTGAAAATGCTTGACTCTTTCATTTTTGGCTTGATGCAAAACTCTTTGGCTAAGGTATTTGGAGGGTCTATACAAATTTTGCCAGTTGAATCTTAATAATGCTGTTGGTATGTTCAATTAAACCAGAAGATGAGGGTAGTAAGCACAGTGAAAGTGTTGTAAAACTGGCCAAACAGCACAGACTTGTTGAAGTACTTGTCCAATAAAGTGAATTCCTCAATCATTATGAAGTTTGAGAGTTCCCCAGGTAGTGATAATTTTTTTTTCCAAAAGAACTTTAGCCACAGAAGAGGCAGTAGCCTATCTACAAGGGATGGCTTCAGCCCAGTGTGAAAACATGAAGACTATGACTAAAAACAAAGTTATATTCATGAGATGGAGGAAACTGTATGAAATCCATTTGTCAGACCTCGAATGGTCCATCAGGCAGATTAAAATGTCTGAGTGGAGAATGAGCAGGATTGTACTTCAGAAAAGTGGTACAAGTGACGCAGGCACTTTTTATGGCCTTGTTAATGTTTCCCCACCAACATTGATCTACTCATGCTATCATTTTATCAGTAGAACAATGGTTATGGTTTAATACATGTACAGTGGTGATGAGTAGGAATTTGAGAGTCTTTGGTAGGACTGGGTTGTTATTTGTCCAAACCAAACTCTTTATTGGATCAACAATTTTTGAATTTTCAATCTTGTTTATCCTTTTTGGAGGCCAATTGTTGGGTTTCTCAAGCCAGTTTTTCTAAGTTATTATTTAGGGAAATGTCACTTTGGACCATGACAAGAGCTTTGGCTGCTGTTGGTCCCTTTAAGGCCAGCATTCCTTGAGGAAATTTAGCAAGGTGGTTTTGCTTAGCTTCTAGAGAGTCAAGTTTAGAATGCTCCAGCTAATTTTTAAATAAGCTAATTCCAGCTAATTTAATAACAGCTAAAGTAGTAGGCTAAACTATTGAGTTCAATAATTCTTGAATATAGGGGCCATTTAAAATTTTATTTCTGCTGGAAGTAAGGAAGCCACACTGCTCCCACAAACATTCAAAAATCATGAGCTACTTCTTGGGTTTTGGGAAACTGAGGACGCTATGAAGTCTGTCTGGATCTAGGTGAAGCCCCTTTTCTGATATCAAATGCCCAAATCTGGGTTTGGACAAACTGTAATTTTGTTTGTTTGTTTGTTTTTTGGTGTTCTCACATCCCCTTAAGACTAAAAGCTTTAGCAAGTGGATGCTGGTTTCCTGTGAGGAGGCTTCAGAAAGAGCAAAGAAGCAAATCATCCACATATTGCAACAAAGTAGAACCTCTGGGGAACTTTGTGTTACCCAGATCAGCCTTCAGGATTTGTGAGAAATAAGAAGGACTCTCAGTAAAATCCTGAGGCATTACTGTCCAGGTGAATTGGTTTTTTCCCTAAGTGAAGGCAGAAATGGTATTGGCTAGATTCATAGCTGGAATACTAAAGAATGCACTGCATAAACCAACTACAGTAAAGAATTTACTTCTGGTGGGAATGGATGTTGTTAACATACGAGCATTACGAACAACGGGGTGTGGAGGGGTAATAATGTCATTTATAGCTCAGAGGTCCAGAACAAATCTCCAACCTTGGCCCTTAGATTTTCTCAGGGGTAAAATGGGAGTATTATTGGGACTAGTACAAGGGACAATAAAGCCTTGAGCTTTGTTATTCTCTATTATGGGCTTCATGCCTTGAAGGGCTTCTTTACTTATAGGGTATTGACTAACTGGGAAGAGGTTTTGAGGGATCTGTTTGAATCTTGATGGGAGATGTGCTGCGATTTTTGCCAATATCAGTTGGAAATTTTGTCTGTAAGAAAGGTGGTGGCTGGTTCAGTAATGACCATTGATCAGTGCTTCCAGAATCAGCTCTAGTACTGTCAGAGGTGGAACAAATAAAAGATGTCAAAGGGTCATTTAATTCATCTTATTGGGTACTTTGATGTCTACTGTCAAATTCTAGAATTATTTACCTTTTTTTGGGAGAAAGAAATTCCAGCATGCTACTTCTCAAAGAAGTCTTGGCTTAATAAATGGGTAGGAGCTGAGGAACTAAGGAGAAAGGAATATCTCTCAAAGGGCCTAATCAAAAGGGAACAGGTTCAGAAACAGGAACATCTTGAGTTTCATTAGAGATCCCCACTATTTGAACTATTTTAGTACTCTGAGTCAGCGGTTTGTTTTATAGTAGTGGGGTTGAGTGCTGAGAATGGCTCTGGTGTCAGGAATGGAAGAGATTCATTCTCAATCTGCAGAAATGTTTCTCCAAGCCAGTTAAGAGGGAGGACTGGAAAACCTGTAGTTCCTTGGAGGCTTGTCATTGAGAATTGGGAACTGGGACCATGTTGGAAGCCTGGTTAAAGGGCTGAAAGTGTCTAAAATACTTAAATTTGTAACATTTTCTTTTTCAATGTCCTGGCTCTTTGCAGTGATAGCAGAAACTAGGAGGGTTTTGGTTTCATTTAGGAGGCTTTATTTGCTAGAGTTGAAGATTAAGAATTTTGGCAGTTTACTTTTAGGTAACTCATCTATAGTTGAGAGAGCCGGTTTGCCAGATTAACTAAGTCTAGAATGGACACAGTTTCCAATTCTATGCTGGTCCTTTTTACTAGAAGAGAAAGATCTTAGTTCAGCCCACTAATAAACAGAGTTGAAAACTACCCCATCAGAATCAACGTATGAAGGTGATGCAGGAAAACAGATGTGGGGCGTGAGGAGGGCCGTGTTCCAGGCTTCGGTTGAACCCCTGGGACGTGCCCCACCAAGTGTGGGTCCTGGGCTTCGCGCAGGAAAGAATTCAACAGCGAGCCACTGTTGAGTGAGGGTAGATTTATTCAGAGAGATACATTGAAAGGCAAGAGAAAGGCCACAAAGTTTGGGGGTTGGGTGCTCAGATTAAAAGTAGGTACACACTCTATAGACAGAATGTGGGCCGTCTTCGAAGGGAGAGAGAGAGGGGCGGCCTCCAAGAGGTGTAGTGTTGCTGGTTTTTATGGGCTTGGGGGCTTCATATACTAATAAGTAGAAGGACCAGTCTAAGTAGCCTGGGGAAGGGGCTGGGATTCCCAGGAAGTTGGCCATTTCCCACTCTTTGACCTTTCGTGGCTAGCTTTGGGACTGCCATGGTGCCTGTGGGCGTGTTATTCACCATGTTAATATATTACAATGAGCATATAATGAAGCTCAAGATCTACTAGAAGTTAAATCTCTCATCATCCTGAGCCTCAAGGCCTACTGGGGGTTGAATCTTCCACCATTTTGATGTTAATTTCTGTGGCATTCCTTTAATGGCTGTGCCCTGCTCCCTTCCCTCCTGTCTCAAAGGAAGCCAAGATTTTTTTTTAAAATAATCTGAAGTCAGTTGTCATGAACATGTTCATCAGATTTTTGTGTGCAAGCCTGAATTTTGTTCCAATCAACAGGCTTTGAAAAAGTCCTAAGAATTGCTTCATGAGGTCCCCTAGCAATTGCTGAGCCTGATCACACAATAAATTAGCAGGCTGGTTTCTCAGTTGTAATTCTAGAGACCTTTCAGGAGCTTCTCAATTAGTGGTTTTCATCTGATGTTGGGCCTGGCCTTCACTGAGAAGCACATGAACTAGTTGATACATGTTAGAGAAACCAGGTTGATAAGTTTGAATGATTGTATTAAATTCCTCAGCAAGTCTGTGAGAATCTTCAATTACTTAGGCGAAAATCCTTGACTGTGGCTCACAGTTCCACTTTTGTCCAAGATACATAAGAAATTAAGGGTTTAGCTTCTGGATCCTCAGAAGGCTTAATTTTAAAAGGATAGGTTCTTACAAGTTGAGAGGAAAAGGGAGTGGGGAAGAGTTTCAGCAAAAAGGAGAAGTTTGTATGGGGGTCTGGAGAGTATGGAGGAGATACAGTCAGCATAGAAGGGAAGGAGGAAGATGGCGCTGGAGGTGGAGCTTGGCCACAAGGAGCCAAGGGAGAGAGACAAGATGGTGCCAGAGGCGGGGGCTGAGACAAAGTAGCCAAAGAAGAGCTTGAAGCCCTGGGAGCCATTTTATCTTTCCTCAATAGTTTGTTTGCCTCGGTTAATCTTAAAATCTTATTTGGCAGGGAGGCAATTTTATACCCCTGATAATGTTGGGAGGCCTCAAAATACCAATTGAAATAAGCATTCGGCTCAGTTTTAAAATTTTTGAGTCACTGTAGTCCAATTCAGTTTTAAGGAAATTAAGTTTGGGGATTTCAAAGGTTCTCTATAATGGCCATTGATATTCTAAATTGCCTTTTTTCAAGTAGGTCCATTTAGTTAGAAATGTGCCTGAGGAAGGACTGTGGTTTTTAAACATAAAATTGCCCAGAGTCCCTGTAGTGGGGTAGGGGTGGGGGATGTTCACAAATATTTAGATAACCAGGATCCCATTACTCACAGGTTTTTCTCTAGAGTAAAAGAACAATTTTCAAACAGCTGACAGCTCAAGCAACTCAATTCAAACAGCTTACAAGCTAATCCCAGCCATTTCTAAGGAGACAGGTTGGTTCTGGACAAGTCAGATCAAAGTCTTTTTCAGCCAGTTTCCTGAGGAATTTCCAAAGGAATAGGCTGAAGGTAGAAAAACTGGCAGTTTCAGAGAAGCAGCCTCTGTTTCTGAAAAAATGTGCTGAAAATGTTTTCAGCCAGCTTTGATTAAAACAATCTAATCTCAAAATTAGACCAAAGTGCCAAACAAGTACTCATATACAGAACAATACCTAGAAAGACTATCTTTAAATAGGTCCCGAATAAAAGCTGGAGAGCTTCAAAGGCAAAGAGGGTGTGAGCTGAGATCCAGGAGAAAGACATACCTTCAGACTCTGGGGTTGGCTAGAAAAGCAGTGAGCTCAAGGGGCTCAGTTTGGAGTGACAGCACCTGTTTGCTCACCAGCCCTGGAATCTTCTCTGGTTCCTATATGGGCCACCGAAATGCTGGACTGAAATAAATAGGCTGTCAGGTATTTCTCTAGCAAACAGTTTATCTGGGATCAGCAGAGAATTACAACTTGGAGTCTACAACCCTGGCGAGCCATGTGCCAGTGCCTGCGTGGTGAGGGAAGAACACTTATATGGGGAGGAAGAGGAGGTTGGGAGGGCTCTAGTAAACAAAGAGCCCATGGCTTTTCATTTGTGGAGTCCTTGCCAGCAAAGAAGAGGCTTTTATTCTACCTGCTGGGTTCTGCTGTCTTCACAGGGCACGAAAACTCACCCTTCTGGTCTCCTGTCTCTATTTAATTGACGTTTCTGTTTATTAATTTTTAAAGTCCCAAATGTACTTATCTCCTGTGGCATTGTACATCACACACACAGACTTGTGGAGAAGGAGTCCTATGCTAGCCTCCAATAAAAGGCATTTGGTGTGACAGTTAAGGGCTTAGGCCAAAGGTCAGAAAGCCCAGGCTCTCAGCCCCACCAGTTACTAGCTGTGTGACTGTGGACAATTATTGGACCTTCCTCAGCCTCAATTTCCTCTTTTTGTAAAATGGGGATAATAATAGTACCTACCTTATAGGATTGTTGGGATGATTATGATTACATAAGTTAATAAATGTAAATAAAGCGTTTAGAATGGTCTAGAAGAGAAGAGAGATAGCTGCAGGGGGCAGAAAGAGACACAGACTTTTGTTCGTGTAAAGGTTAGTGGTATAGCACCTTAGATTTGTAGAACTGGCTAAGTGATGATGAGAGCAGAAACCAGATTGCCAGGGGTGAGAGGAAATGAGGGGATAAAGAGTGAATGTAATTTGGGAAAGGCAGAAGTGATCTGGACTCCTTTCTTGAAATTTCAGGGTTTCGAGAAAGATAATTATAGCTTCCGGAAACAGTGCTATTCAGAGAAGATTGGGACAAAAGAGGCCAGCTTGTTTGAAGGTGGAGGGAGGGGGAACAACCAAACAGAGGGAGATTTAAGATGTTAGAGAAAGAGAATGATTTTTAAATAATGATTTTTAAAAAGTTTTTAGTGCTTTTGTTGGAGAGGAATAAATTTTCCTCTACCTTTCTAGGTTCTTCTGACTAAGAATTAAATTGATATGAGACAAATTAACAGGAGAAAATCAAACAAAAGTTTAATAATATGGATACACGGGAGAGAGCCGAGAAGACTGAGTAATTCGCGAAAATGGCTGAAGTCCTCACCTTAAGGACTATCTTCAGCTAAAGACAAAAGAGGGTGTTGGGGGTGGTGGTTTGGGACTTTAAAGGGGAGGAAGGTAATTCACATGGAGATGGAAAAGCAAATGTTTGGTAAAAAAATGTTTGCTGGTCCACACAGAGACTGTGGGACACAGCGTGGACTCTGCTCTCTAGGTCCTGCTGACTTTCCCCCACTAGACCTAGCCCATATTCTTTGCAGATATCTCTGGTGATAGCCCTTTAACTAAATTCTTTAGGCAGTTAAGGGGTTGTAAAAAGAAAGACTTCCAAGTCCTCTGTTTTTTAAAAATAAACAGCCTAAAATAGTACTCATGCCAAAGAGACACATTTTGGGGTGGCAAATTTTGCTCCCCTATACTCTTGTTACTTTCAAATTTTTCAATATGTATATTTTCAAACATACAGAAAAGTAGAGACAATCTATAATTTCCCAGGTGCCCATACCCAGCTTTGACAGTTGTCAACATTCTCTAAAATTTATTTCATCTGTTCCCCATACTGGAATAAAAGAATTGCCAAAGTTTTTTGAAACATATTCCAGGGAACATGTATCATTTCACTTATAATAATTTAGTATGCATCTCTAAATTAATAAGGACCTTTGTTTTCATAACCATAACACTATTATCAGACCTAAAAAAGGCACATCAATTTTTTGCTATCATCTAATACCCACCCCATATTTAATTGTCCTTGGTTGTCTCTAAGTGTCTTTTTACATATACCTTGTTTGCATCGGCATCAATATAAGGTCTATCCATTGCATTTGGTAATTATTTCTTTTAAGTCTCTAACAGTCTTTCCCCCACAATCCTTTTCTCCCATGCCATTTATTTGTTGGAAAAAATCTGAGCCATTTATATTGTAGAATGTCTCATATTCTGGATTTGACTGATTATTTTCTTCTTGTGTCATTTAATTTGTTGAAAGGTGATACATGGTGGTAGAGATTCTGAGACAAATCATATTTCTCCCCCTAAGGTGGAAGAAAGAAAAAAAATTGATTGAGATGGAGAGGGGAAAGCTGTGCCTTTCACATTAAAGGGCTTCAATCACTGGTAAAAATGGAATGTGAATTTATTGTTGAGGTACAGGTATGAGGGACTGTGGCTAGGAGTTTGAGGGCAAAATTTTTGAAATAGAGTTTGAGGACTGTGACTGAGGATCAAATTAAGATGTGTTAAAGGCTCACCAAGGAATGATGAAAACTAAACTGAGGTTGATTAGCATTGCTTTAAGTGCAAACAATCCTCTTGTTTCCTTGGCTTTATTCATTGCTGGCTAATGGCCTCCAGGTTGAGGGTTTACTCAGATGAATGCCAAGGTGGATGCAGTTGAAGAATTGGAAGCAAATTTATAGGACTGAAGTGTGCAGCTGAACAAAAGGCTGAAACTGGTCCAGCTAGGAAGGATTTGTGCTAAAGATACTGATAGACTACGGAGAAGAAGGGATAATGGGCCAGATGACTCAATGAAAGACATGCAATGATAAGAAATATATGGTGGTCAAGAGGAGGGCTCATTGTGGAATATCTTTAAATGCTTATGAAGTGACTACAGCTATGGGTAATTGACATAGAGTTGAAAGAAAAGAGTGTGGGTAGTCACAGGCCTTCATTTCACTCCCACTTTGCTACTGCTTTGCTGTGTGACCCCAGAAAAATTATTTAATCTCTCTGAGCCTCAATTTTCTCTATCATAAAATGGGACCAAAAATTAATACCACAATTTTCTCTATCATAATATGGGACTAAAAATTCATACCACAAAAGTTGTGGGGAGAATGAATGAGATATTGTAGGTATCTAAAGCATCAATCGCTATGACTTAATAGGCTCTCACAAAATATCTCCTGCTAGAATTGAGGTCAAGGAATCATGAGATCAGGGTGTCTTGCATCCTAAAGAGGTAAGCTGTTTGTTTAAGGATTTTTGTCTGTTAGAAAGTCATCAATACTTTGTAGAGAAAGCCAATAAAAAATTAATAACTCTAAATAATGGTCATCAGTGCCAAATCAGGCAATTCTGAATATAACAAAGCTAAAAAAAAAAAAAAGACTATTGTGTTCACACATATCCTCAAACATACATACTGTGTACCCATCCACATTGTATTCATGCCTACAAACACTCCATGTTTTTATGTGTTCCGGACGGATGATCATTGTTTTGTAATCTCTTCTGATTTATAGCCATGCAGTCCATAATTAGGTATTCTGGCTGGGTGAACCAGATATTCATGAATCTAATCAAGGCCTTTTTTAAGTAAAACACATTGAACCAAGACTGTTTTCAGATTCTGCTTTCCACTCTTTCAGTGTTCACAATCTAGCAGAGAAATTCAGAAGAGCCTCTTTCTGGTAAAATTTCATTGCATATTCAGTCTATATGGGAAGCCAGAAGGAGAGCTATTATTTAAAGTCACCTCTGATTAAGGGAAACAATGAACAGGCCACCTCACAGAAAAGCTCATTTCTGGCTAATGCCAGTTCTTAGGAAAGGGTTAATAGGGAAGGGTGAGACAAATCCAACTGTTTCCAGCTCAAGCATTTTTTGAAACATTGGAAGACTGATCTGCAAGTTTATGAATATAAATGTACCAGTCATCTTCTGAGCTTCACAAACGACCTTGGCTGCCACTGAGTGGGTGGGAAATGAATGGGAGAGAATGAGAAGGGCGCTGCTTTGTTTGTGTGGTACACAGTATTACCCTGATGAAAAATGCTGGCGAGCTTCCGTGTTTCAAGATGCTTGTGAGACTCTCCTGCCTGTGTTTTATCTTTGGGTGTTACCATGGCTACTGATGGAAAGAAATGAAAACCCAAAGGTGGAGAGAGGTAGACAGATTAGGGGGTGGAAGAAACGGGGAAAACAATCTCACCAGCCAAGCATCTGGGAAGATTTATTGTTGAAGGTCTTGATTGCTGATCCTGCCGCATATACTGTACATTCAAACATCCACTCTGAAGCCAATTATCTTTTTGAATAAAGCTCCATAAAGGACTGCACTAGAAATCAATTGACCTGCTCTTGTGCAACTTCCTTCCATTTCTTACTGGGGAGTGTAAGATAGTAAGGAATTTACTTTCAAATTTCAGCTCTGTGCATTCCAGCTGTTTGGCTTTGGCCAGGTTATTTAACTTCTTGAAATTCCAGTTTATTCACCTGTAAAATGGGTGTAACACACTTACCTATTCATGTTGTTAGAGAATCATATGTGTGTGCTATGCATAGTATGGCCCACTTTGGGTTAGTTTTTATTCTATTCTTTATAGAGTATAAATTGGTTGTGACAGGACAATCCACTTTGTCCGTTTCTCTGTCTGTCTTCAGGGAAGTGAACCTTTGGAATCTGCTTTATTAAAGTGATGTATTATGGCTACTAAAAGCTGGCAGGTGAAAAGATTGTACCCCCAGCTTATCCATGGTCAATTTTTGCCCCTCTGGTCAGGCCTAACTGAGGAGCAAGGCATATTCTATCACCACAGGCTGCAACATCCCTGCCTCATCCTGGTGCTTTTTAAAAGTTGGGCATAAGGAACAGTTTTATAAATGGAGACATCTTTCCTTGGAACATCTTTCCTGTTTCAATGCTTTGTTTTATTCTCTGATTAAAAGGAAATTGACAGTACTTTAAACTAGTTTCCCTTTAGCTTGTTCTGTGAAGTGATTAGTTAATTTTATTAGCAACTTAAATGCATTAGGAGAATTATTTCTATTAAACTTATTGAAATATTTCTTTCATAGAGTGAAGGTTGCCTTTGAAATATGAAGGCTTAGCTTCCCCATCTCAATTTTTTTAGGTTATAAATATGGGTTTTCATATATAATACTAAATTTTCATAAGGTACACAAATGAACTGTGTCCAATACTTTGAGCATCTTGTTAAAACAGGCACATAATGTACTCATCTTTACTGGGGGTAGTTGTCCATTATTTTAAAGCTTGATATTTATAGGTATCTTACATTTGTGGAGAAGTAATCTAAAATATTATGGAGAGTGAGAAGAATGCATTCCAACTACATATGTTTCCCCTTACATGTGATAAAATTTGCTCTTCCCTTTCAATATTGTCTACACAATTGCTGAATCTTATAGATTATGACAGTGTTTTTTAGGTTTTGGGTTACAACCTATTAGTGAACCATGGAATCAATTCAGTGGTTGCAGTGAGTACTTTTAAAAAGTGAAATGAAACATAATAGAAAATATCAGAGTGCATTATACATGGGAAGGTTAAGTACAAGTACTGCTTCTTGACATTTTGCTTTAGTTACATATTTACACTCTCATGTGTGAATTGAGGTTAAAAAAAAATTGATAACCATTGACTTCAGGGTTGTAGTCCAAGGCAAGTGGGGCTGAATACTGGAGCCAGGCAAGGTTAGGATTTTTTAATAAAATTTTCATCTCCCTTATAGTATGAGAATCTGTGATACCCATAAAGTACAGTTACAGTATTGGAATATTTCTGAGAATCTTCCACATTCCTGTTGAATATACTACTGTTTGTCTAGTCACTAAGGTTCAAAACATTAAGGTCCTTTTTCCCCTCATCTCTCTCTCTCTCTCTTTCTTGACCTCAAATCTGTGTAATGATGATCCTACCTTACATTATCCATCAAGCTCTCCCCCACTTTCCCCTTACTGCCCCACCCTGGTTTCTTTCCTCTGTCCTGGGCTACTATCCTAGCTGTTTCACCACCTCCAAATTTTCTGCCTGCCCAATAAATCCCTCTAAAATATCATTCCAAATGATCATTCCTATACTCAAAAACTTTCAGAGCTCCCCTGATAACTAGTCATTTTCAAGCTCTTCTGCTGCTATTTCAGGGCCCCTTGACCTAATGCTAGCTTGCCTTTCCAGTCTTTCTGAACTCCAGCCAACTGGAACTTCGTGTTGTTCTTGTGTCCCACCCTCACCTGTATAACTTTTTTTTACATGGTTCTCTCTTCCTGGACACATGTTTTTCTTCTGTCATTTCCCTTTTTCACTCCTAGTTCCTTAAATCCATAACTTTATCTTTCGACCAAGTTTATGCCTAAATGTCACTTTTTCCTTGACTTATTTCTCCAGGTAGAAAGCATCCTTCTCACCTTTAAACTCTCACTGAATTTTATCTGTATTGTTCTGAGGATGCACTTAGGATACTTTGACTTTAGTTACTCATGTACGTGACTGCTCTGCCTTTAGGTGAAATCATTGCCCCCCTACTCCCACATCTCCTATTTGTCACTGTGTCTTACAAGTAGTAGTCACTTAATACATGTTTGCTGAGTAAGCTATAAAATGTCACTTTTCATATAGTGTGTTTGTGGTCTAAAAGAGTTAAATCAGCTTCTGAAATTATCTCAGTCCTACACATTGTTCTTTATAATGGAGAAGAATCATAAAAATCTGGGGAGAACTGTTAATCCTTTTACCTTTCAGATACCTCAGAACACTGGAAAAGGCTTGACATAGTGGCCCTTCCCAACCCATTAACTCATATCATTAGCAGTTAGACAGTAACATGACATCCCTAAGCATCATGATAATGTACAACTTGCCAGGCCAATAGCAGCAACTGCTGCAAGTTTTTATGTTGTTTCTGACTTGAACCTTTTATGTTTTGAATAGTTATTTCCAAAGTGTTATTCCTGGATTGGCAACATCAACATTACCTGGGAACTTGTTAGAAATGCAGATTCTCTGCCCAGTCCCAGATCTATTGATCGCATGATCTGGCATGAGGCTCAGAAATCTGTTTCAATAAGTCTGCCAAGGAATTCTGATGCATGCTTAACTTTGAGAACTTCTGATTCAGACCTCTCTCTTTTCATTCACCCCCCACTCTTTCTATACCTTACATAAGTTCTGAACATCATCAACCTTGAAAAGAGCTCCAAGCCAACCATCTCTAATCATGGGTGGTTGTGTGTTGGGAAAACAAAACAAAACAAAACAAAACAAAACAAAACAAAACAAAACAATAACATCAACAGTATTGCAGCTATACCAAGAATATCAATTTATGAACTGAAATTAGACAATAGCTAATTAACCTATTCTATCATCCACCAGAATTTATAGTTGCCAGAAAGCCTCTTCAAAATCCTTCTTCTTAATCATCCTTCTTAAACCTTGCTTTCTTTATGCAATGTCATTCAAGATAAATTACTTCTCACTCAACATTTAAAAAAATTTATTCTGTGGTTGTGTGACAGAATTTTGTTTTCCATTGCTAGTTTATAGACAATCAGCAGCATTTTAAATTGAGCAGGCTATTGCAGGCTTGTTTAGGGGTCTAGTTTGCAATTAATATCATTGTTACTACAGGGAAATGTGGTCTCAGTTCCAAAAATCCAACTCACAAAGCATTGGAATGTGGCAGATTGGTGCATTGGGAACTTCCTGTGCTGGGAAAAGATATTGTGCCTTATCAAGTTTTTCAGTTCCTATTTCACATATGAAGAATTAGCACCAAAGTATAAATCCTTCACTGAGAATCTTGAGATGGCATGGGTAGAGCTGGGTGGGCATTAGCCAGGCCTGTGGTAGAATTTTTTCCCTTGGGGCAGAGAGATGCTTACTGCCACTTGAGTGCTTCACTGGAAGAAATTTCACTTTTGGGGTTTCCTCTTTTATAATTAATCTTTTTATTTTGGTAAACTGTCAGGATCTCTGACAGGGGTGACATTTTCAGGTCTTTTTAGTTACTTTCACCTGAAGTTTCTAAAAGGGAAAGAAAATGTGAAGGAACTGGACATCTGAAGGAGAAGATGCATTGCTTCAGGGTCTTCATATCTGTTGTTCCCTCAACTGGGAGCACTATTCCTTTAAGTCTTTGCTTGGTTGGGTCCTATTTCATCATTTTAGAGCCAACTTAAAAGTTGCCCTTTAGAAATGTCTTCCCTAGCTACTTAATCTCAATTAGCTCTCACTTCCCATTTTAAACATTTATCTCTATCAATACAGTTGTATTGCTTACTTCATTATTGGTCTTTCTTCTACACTTTTATGTAGGGTTTATGAGTACAAGAACCTTGTGTATGCCATTTTATATAGCTTTTCCAGCCCTCAGAATATGCCAGATTTGCAGTAGGTGATCAATAACTATTTTTTTTAATGAATAGAATATAGAGTTGAGAAGAAATAGGCAGTTGTGTCCTGAAAGGGGCACTTTCTGACCTCAGAGACTTTAAGAAAGTGATTCCATCACAGAGAAGAGACTTGGAGAACTGGCTTCAATTCTGTCTTGACATCGCTTTGAACTTTTGAACCTGTTTACTTATCTGAGGATGATGCTAGCTACTTTGCAAGGTTGTTTCCAGGCTAGAAATAGCACATATAAGACATTCAGTACAGTGCTAATATCAGCTATTACTGTTAAATATTTGTTCCTTATTTCTTCCAGGACACAAACTAGTGGACAAAGACGGTGTTATTTGTTAATTTTTTTCCAGGGGTATAGGTGACTGATGCATTTACCATTCTGGTACCATTTTAAAAGAAATTAATTTGAAAATATCTTTTAACATGGGGGCTAGAAGTTGGTGATAGGGTCTCAGAGTACTATAGCTGATACATTTCTTACCCTCTTCCCTTTACTATATTCAAACCAGGTTTGGGTGTTCCAGAAGACTTGCTAAAGGTTTTTCTCACGCAAAAGCTCTACTTCAGTTAGATGTAAATTTAATGGCAGGCACATACTATATTTGGACAATAGAAATGTTCCCCCATAGAACTGATGATAGGATGGCTCTAGAATTTCATTCTTAAGGGAGTTTGGAACAGTAATATGGTTGAAATTGAGGGCCAGGGGATTGTTTTTAAGTTCTATTTGTGTAATAAGCACATCATTTTTGTACTAAGATCTTCTTAACATAAAGTGATTGAGAGTGACAAGTGAACAGTTGACAGATATTATAAAGGTAGGCTAAAGCCACCTGTTAAGCAACCCTTTGTCTCTACTCCTGGGAATAGCCAGATCAACTTATTGATTGCAAGACAGCACATATTCTAGTTATACAAATAAGATACACAAGATCCTAAGTTCTCCATAATGCAACTTGAATGCTAAAGACAACATGCATATACAATGCTTTTAACAAAGTGTTAAGTGGGATATTGGAATGCAGAATCATTAAGTGTTAATTTTCTTACTTAGGCAATTTTTATGATATAGCCTGAGGAACAAGGGATACCCCAAAGGCCTAACCTTTATGCTGATTTTGAAGATATCATTCAAATGATTATATTATTAAACTTAGTATACTGTTAAGCTGGGAAAAACAGAACTTGTTTAAGAGTCTAAAATATATGTACATGTAAATAACGTCTGAATTTTAACTTTACTTTTTTTTTTGTGAAGGTGAATAATGTCTGCTAGAGCAGATTAGATAAATCAGAACAATGTTTCTTCCATTGACAACAATTAGAAAATCTGGGCAATATGTAAAAAACAAACAAACAAACAAACTTCTAAAAAGGAACTGGAAGATTAATAGAGAAATAAAGAGATATAAAAGCAGTATCTTGTAGAAAATAGAAATTCAGAGAAGTGAATCTAATAAGTGGGGCTATTTCTAATCTTGGGTTATTTGCAAATCCAGGAGACTCAACTAAAAGTCTAATAAACACTTTTTAAAAATAGTTTTATGGGGCTAAGAAGATGCAAGTTATAGTTAAAGGCTTACAAAGATCACTCTGGTAAACTCCTACCCAGTTTGAAGTTAGGATTAAGAGAAAATCAGAGGTCAAACAGCCTTTGCATGTGCTGCAGTCTAACTTAGAGTCAACTAGATGGTCCAAGAAAAATCTCAATCTCTAAAATTGGATAAAGGTGATCCTAGCTTGCTAACATCCATAGGAATCTGGTAAAAGGAAATAAAACACTTCTTTGAGAGGAATTTTATATTGTCCTAACTATCCACAGCAAAGTTATTTCTAAATTTGAAACCACAATGACTGGCACTCAATAAAAAAGTTAATAACTACGCAAGGAGATAAGAAAACTTAGAAAAAAATAGACTATAGAAACAGACCCAGAAATGTTACAGATACATATATCAGAGTCAAATTTTAAAAATCCTACATATCAAATCTGTGAGATGGAATTTTAAAAGTTCTTAGATAGATATATTTGGCATAAATACACATATTAAAGAAGGTAAAGGGTTTAAAATTAGTGAGCTAAGCATCTCCTTCAAAAAACTGGAAATATATAGAAAAATAAACCCAATGAAAGTTGAGGGAAGGACATAAAATTGTAACAGTAGAAATTAATAAAAATAAGGGATACACAATAGATCAACAAAGCTAAAAGCTAGTTCTTTTATGAGACTAGTAAAATTGATAAACTCCTGGTGAGTCTGAGCGAAAAAAAAAAAAAAGAGAGAGAAGGCATGCAGTAGAAATGGCAAAGGGGATATTATCACAAATCTTCCAGAAATGATGATATGAAAATATGATAAACAACAAGTTATTTGTGCCAATGAATTAAAAAATTTAAATGATGTGAAAAAAATACCTAAGGAATTTCATCTTTATAAAACTGATAGACAAGAAAATGTAGAAAATGTGAATAGTCTTCTAGCTATGAAAAGTATTGAATTTATAATTAAAAATGTTTCTATAAGGAATATTTTAGGTACCCACAGCTTTAAAGGTGAATTCTATCAAACATTAACAGAAAATCTTGTAGAAAAAAAGAAAAATAGAAGTACTCTCCAAACCATTTAATGAAACCAACATAACTTTAGTACTAAAACCTAATAAGAGCAGTGTAAGAAAGGAATATTACAAATATGATGGAAATATCCTGAATAACACAGAGAACACCAAATATATTATATAAAATAATATAAAGATGATAATATATTACGCTAAGCTTGTTTTATTCCAGGGGTACAAGTTTAATTTAATATTATTAATTCAATACATGTAGTTTACAACATTAATGAAATCAAAGAAGAAACATGCAGGTAATGAAATAGGTGCAGAAAAATGTGTAATTAAATCTAATGCCTTTTCATGATAAATCTCTTAGTATTATACGAATAAAGAGAAACCTCATAATTTGATGACGCATGCCTAACAAGGCCTATGGCAAACACCATAATAGTAAGCTATTGAAAATATTACTTTGGACATTAAGTTTAAGAGGATATGAGATCTAACCACTTTAATTCAACATTTTACTAGAGTGCTTAGTCAGTGCAATGAATCATGAAAAAGAGATAAAAGTTGTAAGGATTAGAAGAAAACTGTCTATACTGCAAGGAAATTAAATAGTACGTTAAATTCTAAAAATAGCAAAGTCCAATGTGGATTGGCAGTAACAGATGTTGGGGAGCTCTTCACAAATTACTCTGGGTCACAGGCATCTTCCATAATAGGGATCTACCACTGTATAGGGCCTGTCTTCCTCGGCATGCAGCTGACAGTTGGGGAAAGAGAGAAAGTAAGATCATGGGTAGGAGGTCTTTATGGGCCAGACCTAGAATTGATCACATTCCATTGACTAGAACACAGTGACATCTAATTAGAAGGGATGCTAGTAAGTTTTGCCTTGTTCTTTGGCCAGGAGGAAAAGGAATTGGGTTTTGATCTACACAAAGCAGTTTTTACTGTAACTTCTGTTTATAGTTTTATTATTAGGTAGATTACCTGTGGATATCAGGAGGAAAAAATACTCCCTGTATGCTTAGAAGAAATAGAAACTTTACCTAGCTATGTCTGCATCAATTCTTCCTTAAGTTGCTGGTTCTAATTCTAACAATAGCTGGGTTTTCATGAGAAGGTGAATTAATTTGTGGGCCAGGTTGTCTACTTCAGAAAGAAATGAAAGCTACTTCTGTGTGACAGTCACTGTGTATAGATTTTATTTGTTGGACATTAATGTCACAGTGGCAAAAACATAGATGAATGCGTTGCTTTGTTTGTTTCGCTTTTTTAATGTATTGAGACCACATTTGCAGAGTGAAACCATATGCTATCTGTTCCTGCCTCTAGTACTGAATGAATTAGCTTGTGATAGCGTTTCCTGAGCTAATGAGGAAAACATTTTCTTGAATTCAGTTGAAGGAAAAATCCTTATTACTGATAGTTCAAGGATAGGGAGAGCCGTGAGGATAACATTATTAAAGTTTGCCGAAGCAAGCATCATACTTATGGAGATAAGTTTTTCAAGAATAACCATATTGAATAGTGAGAATTTAGAATTGTCACTTTGTGGTAGTAACTAGAAAAATTCATGAGCAATTAAAAAAGCCTTATTAGAATGGAAGGGAAACAAGAGAATGATAAGATGTAACACAATGAAAGAGAGTACATTTAAAGCTTTGGAAAGAGGAGATTATTTGTTTAATAATATATAGAGATTTTGAACCTATTATTTAATCTCTGGGTGCAGCTTATTTTTCTCATATTTGACATGAAGGTGTTGGATGAAAAGTCTATGAGATCTTTTCTAGCTTTAGCATTGCACAATGTTCCAATTAATAAAGTGACTGGAATAATGCAAATGACATGGGATGTTAGTGTTACCTATATGTAAGTAGAACAGTTCATATGATTAGGGGATGGTAACTGATTACATCTACAAATCCTCAATTTGGAAACGTGTCAGAATGTGACAGTTTTTCCATGCTGGCATAGAGGTCAGCCACAAAGTAACTGGACAATATCCTAGAGAGGAGAAAAATCTTAGTGACAAGGGAACTATAGAAAAGGAGCCCTCAAATCTGTATACAACTTCCTCTTAAGTAGCCAATCGACTTTTAAGCTGCACTTGTATAGGGTGAGTCTCAAAGAGACCCAGAAGAAAATAGCAGTTAGGAGTCAAAAGAGCTGAGTAGAGATTTCACCAGTAATTAGATACTGGGAAGAAATAGATTCAAGTTTATGTCCCCTAAGATAAACACCTTGGTAGATCCTCTGGGCTTAATATTGGGACTTCAGAGGCTCTAGAAGTAATGGCTACACTCCAAAAGTAAAGCGAGTTTTAGGAGTGAGTGTTGTACTCCAATAGCAAAAGGAAACTAAAGTAGCCCAACTTTAATACAACAGAAAACAAAGGCTTGGCAAGATCAAGTGATCTGCTCATATGCTATCTGTCTGTAAAACAAAATGGAACAGAACTAACTAAAACAAGATGACAACAAACAAGTGAATGAACAAAAACCCAACACACAAACACAAAATCTTAACCATTTTTGGAAGAATATATAACATCATTCAGATTCTGCACAATATTTTATCCAAAACAAGGAGTCAGTGCAAATTTATGAGGCATGCTAAAGCAATAGAGGGGGAAACACAAGAAGTCAAAAACAGATAACAGAAAAGACATGTGGGTGGTAAAGTTATTGGAGGTATCAGATATGGTTAAAATAACTCAGTAATATGTTTATGATCATGGAGTAAAAGACGGACAAAATAGATAAAAAAATATGGAGAACTTCAGGAGAGAATTGGAATCCATAAAGAGAATCAAATGATATGCGAGAACTGAAAAATACAATGTTTGTAATTAAGAATTCATCTGATGGGTATAACAACAGACTAGAAACAGCAGAAGACAAGATTAGTGAATTGGAGGTTCAATCAAAACCCCAGTAGGTGTTCTTTGTGGAAATTCACAAGCTAGTTCTAAAATATGGAAATAGAAAGGCCATGGAAAGCTATGATAATTTTTGAAAACACTTCTACCAGGCAGCAAACTTATTACAAGGCAACAGTAATTATTATTGTATATTAGTATATAGAGAGACCTATATGTAAGGGACACTTGATTTATTATAAAAGCAGCACTTCAGAGGAATGGGTAGAGGAGGATATCTCCACCAGATAGTGCTGGGCCAATTTGAAACTCAAAAGAAACTTTATCCTCACTGACATCATAGCAAAATTTAACACCATGTGGAAGGCATATCTAAATGTGAAATGTAAAATAAGAAAGCATTTAGGAAAAAGATTAAGAGATTATTTTTATCACTTTGGGATAGACAGATTTCTTAAATAGGAAACAAAAATCACTAAAGAGAAAGAAACATTAAAATTAAGAACTCCTGTTCACCATAAGACACCATTAAGGGAAGTCACAGACTGGGAGAAGATATTTATGATACAAACAGGTGCAAAAGGCTTATATCAGAATACATAGAGAAAGCCTACAAATCTATAAGAAAAGGTAACTCAAGGAAAAAAGTATTTAGAGACTTGAACCAACACTTTATAAAGAGACTGTCCAAAGGGTGAATAAACATTTGTGCTCAACCACATTTTTTTTTTAAATCAGAGAAATGTGAATTAAAGCCAAAGCATAATACCATTATGTATCCACCAGAATGGTTAGACTTTAAGACCATCACTTCTAAATATTGACAAGAATGTAGAGTAATTGGAAGGCTCATCATTGTAGGTGAAATGTAATGGTAAAATTACTTTGGATGACTCTTTGGTATTATACGTTGAACATAAATATGTCCTATGACTCAGAAATTTTACTCGTAGTCTGGCTTAGGATAATGGCAATGTAGTAATATAAAGCACTGGATATAAGATAGGAAGAAGACCACAAGCGTGAGGATTATTCCAATCATCATAAGCAACGTTTGAAACCTACTCTGCATTCAGATCTTTCATTGGAGTATATCTAATCAAGAGAATAAGCCTCACAGTTTAGTTTGGTCAACCAAAGAGCTCAGTGGATTAAATGATTATTCTGTTTTACTGAAGTGCTTCCCCAGGTATGAGTTACTTTCCAAACTCCATTTTGTTTAATGACTAGGTAATAATGAGTACATAGTTAAAGGCAGTTTTATTGTCTGGGAATATTCTAGCTCATGGATTTATATTGATTTTTTTGGCCTTTAAAGTTTGAACTGTTTTGTTATTTGGGGCATAGTCAGAGATTAATTGCATTTCATGTGTTTTAATGTAGGATTGGATTCCTTGCAGAAAGTGATGAAATTTGGTGTCTTGGATCCCTCATGGTGAGTAACTGTATCAGATTTTTAATAATTTATTTTGAACACTTGAAAAGGCTGGATAATCATGTCAAAGTCTAGGACATACTTTGATGTGGGTAAGCATGGGAAAGCCCTGTGATCACATAAGTATAATTGTAAGGGTGCACATTGAGCAGACCCAGAGGTTGTTAGGATTTGCTATTAAATTTTAATTGGTTTCACCCTGGGTATAATTAAACATAAAGATAATGTAATGGTTTCTGTATATATGGATTTATGAGAAAATAATCGGATCCTAGTTTGTATTATTAATCCTGTGTCCCTTCTATCCTTAACATTCTTTGAGTTTCTTTGAGATTCTATGAGAAATACATAAAAGCAGCTAACTGTTGAGACTTAAGTCCAATTAAGGCATGTTGATAAATTGAGATTCATTCTAATAGTGAGATCTAGTGCCAAATGGCAAAGTCAACAGTTGAAAAGACTGTCAGCCATTGCAATTGTTTGATAATGGCAAACGAAGGAGTTTAAAAAGACAGAAAAGAAGTCTGTCTAGAGAAGGGCAAAGAGGATTAGCCATTTTAATAAATAAGTACCTCAAACAATCCCAATGGAGCAAACATGGCAATCAGTGACAGAAAAAGAGACAAATAAAAGACTGAGTGTAAGTCCATTGACCTATTATAGATCTTAATCCCCAAAAGTCTTAGAAAGCAGTACTATATACTTGTTGTCATCTTTGTGATCTCTAAATTCTTGAGTTAGAAGTCTACTTCCAGAAGTATTTTGCTTCTGTTGGCTTTATAGTGAGCTGCAGTCTTAGATCTTAAGTATACTCGTAAGTCCAGTTGCAGGATCCTTAGCACATTTACACAGGGTGTACATCCTGGACTTCAAGAGTAATATTTGTGTTTACAGATATTCAATATGGTCCTTTCCTAAGTGATGTTAAGTCTGCCCTTTATTGGTGTCTTTCCAAAACATTCAGTCTCCTGGATGTATATCATGCAGGTGTATGTCTAATGGTGTCTTAAAAGAAAAATGTAACTTGTACTTTCCTAGCATATGTCTGTGAATATGACATTAATTTAAACAATATGTGATGTAATCATAATGTGACAATTTACAGTCTGTCAGTGGATAAATATATCCAAGACTCATAGGTTTTCCTACAACAAATTTATAAGAACTCATGAGAATTTGTAAGAATTTCTTTCATGTAAATTGTATATCATTAGGACTATGGGTAGAATTTTGGCCAGGTGGATTAAAGTCATCTGAAAATTTGGATTGTTTTGATTTAAAACAACTATTAATTTATTATTTCCTTCTAGAGCTTTTGGGGTGATATTCTGTCTTATTATTCTTTTCATAACTGCTTCAGTAGTTCACCTATAAGGTAGATTTCTCTATCACTAGTGAGTGTTGAGGGGTCTTCTAGGTGATGAAAACATAATCTATAATCATTTTGTGAAGGTTAGAATGTTAGCCAGCCTCTATTATTTTTTTTGGTGAGGGATAGGTAATCAGGCTTATTAATTTATTTATAGAGGAGGTACTGGGGATTGAACCCAGGATTTTGTGCATACTAAGCATGTGCTCTACCACTTGAGCTATACCCTTCCCCTAGCCAATCTCTATTGTAAGCTGTTTCTAAGATATAAATATAGATATAGACCTATCTATCTATACTATAAAAATAACTATAACTATGGTAATTTGTTAATGGATACAGTAAAAAAAAAAGATGTAATTGTGAGATCAAAAACATAATATGTGGGGGTGAGAGTGCATAAATGTAAAGCTTTTGTATACATTGAAAGTTAAGTTATCAGTTTAAAATAGACTGTTGCATAAATATAAATTGTTTTATGTAAGCCCCATGGTAACTACAAAGCACAAACCTATAGTAGATACACAAAAGATAAAGAGAAAGAAGTGTACACATACCATTACAGAAAATCATCAAATCACAAAGTAACAGAACAATAGAGGAAGAAAGAAAGAAAGAAATTATGTATCTGCCAGAAAACAATGAATAAAATAGGAATAGTACATCCATATCATTCAATAATTACTTTGAAGGTAAATATACTAAATTCTCCAACCAAAAGACGTAGAGTGTCTGAATGGATTAAGAAAACAAACAAACAAACAAACAAAAAACAAAAAACAAAACAAACAAACAAAAAATCCCCACATACAGAAACACATAAAACCCAGCTGTATGCTGCATACAAGAGACTCACTTAAGCTTTAAGGAAATGGATAGACTGAAAGTTCAGTGATGGAAAAAGATATATGAGACAAATGGAAGGCAAAAGAAAGCAGGTGTAGCCATAATTATGTCAGACAAAACAGACATTAATCAAGGACTGTAAAAAGAGGTGAAGAAGGTCATTATACGATGATAAAAGTGTCAATTCATCAAGATAAGATAACATTTGTAAATATTTTTACACCTAACATAGGAACACCTAAATATATGAAACAAATGTTAACAGACCTGAAAGGAGAAATAGACAGCAACATTATAATAGGGGACTTCAAAATTCCACTTTAACCAATGGATAGATCATCCAGATAGAAAATTAATAAGGAAACACTTTACTTAAACTACACGTTACCCAGATGTACTTTACAGATAGGTACAGAACATTTCATCCAACAGCAGAAAAATACACATTCTTCATAAGTGCACAAGGAACATTCTCCAGGATAGATCACATCTTAGGCCGCCAAACAAGTCAATAAATTTAAGAAAATAGAAATTATATCAAGAATCATTTCAGACCACAGTGGTATGAAACTAGAAATGAATTACAAGAAGAAAACTGGAAAACTCACAAACACATGAAGATTAAACAACATGCTCTTGAGCTACTATTGGGTCAAGAAAGATATAAAAAGTAAAAAAAAAATTTTTTTGAGGCAAATTCAAATACAGGATACTAAAACTTTTAGGATGCACCAAAAGCAGTTCTAAAAGGAAATATTGTAGCAATTAACACCTACAAGAAGTAAAAAAAGAAAGATCTCAAGTAAATATTCTAACTTTACACCTCAAGAACTAGAAAAAGAAGAATAAACTAAGACTAAAATTAGTAAAAGGAAAAAAAATCACAAAGATTAGAGCATAAATAAATGAAGTAGAGAATGCAAAGACAATACAAAAGAGCAATGAAACTCTTTTTTTGATAGTGAGAGTGGTTTTTTTGAACATATGCACAAATAGGTAAACCCTTATCTAAACTAATCAAGAAAAAACCAGAGAACTCAAATAAATAAAATTAAAATGAAAAGAGAAGACATGACAACTGATACCACAGAATTACAAAGGACCAAAAGAGACTGCTGTGAACAATTATACACCAACAAATGGACAACCTATAATAAATGGATAAATTCCTAGAAACATATAACCTAACAAGACTGAATCATGAAGAAATAGAAAATCTTAAAAGAACAGTTACTAGTAAGGAGATTGAATAAGTAGTCAAAAACCTCGTAACAAAATAAGTCCAAGACCAGATGGCTTCACTGATGAATTCTACCAATCATTTAAAGGAAAATTAAAACCATTTTTTTCATAAACTCTTTCAAAAAATAAAAAAGGATGAAATATTTCCAAATGCATTAAATGAGGCCAGAATTACCCTGATACCAAAGTCAGACAAGGACACCATCAGAAAACAAAATTACAGGTCAATATCCCTCATGAGCATAGATGCAGAAATTCTCAACAAAATATTAGCAAACCAAATTCAACAATACATTAAAAGGATTATGCACCATAAAGAAGTGGGATTAATTCCAGAATGCAAGGATGGTTCAACATATGCAAATCAATAAATGTGATACACCACATTAACAAAATTAAAGATAAAATCACATGATCATCTCAATAGATGTGGAAGTAGCATTTGACAAAATTCAACATTTCATTTATGATAAAATTTCTTAGCAAAGTAGGTATAGAGAGAATGTATCTCAACATAAAATTGGGCATATATGACAAATCTACAGTTAATATCATCCTCAATGATGAAGAGGGGACTGAAAGGTTTCTTCTAAGATAAGAGATAAGACAAGGATGTCCACCATCACAACTTTTATTCAGCATAGTACTGGAAATTCTAGCCAGAGCAATTAGGGAAGAAAAAAAAAAAAAAAAAAAGGAATTCAAATCAGAAAAGGAAGAAGTAAAACTGTCTCTATTTGCAGATGACATGATATTTTATGTGGAATACCCTAAAGACTTTACCAGAAAGCTGTTAGTACTAGTAAACAATGCAGTAAATTTGTAGGATATAAACTCAATATACAAATTCAACTGCATTTCCATATATTAACAATGAGCTTTTAGAAAGAGAAATTAAGAAAGGAATCCCATTTGCAATTGCAACAAGAAGAGTAAAATACTTACGATAAATTTAACCAAGGAGGTGAAATATCCGTACACTGAATACTATAAGGCATTGATGAAGGAAACTGAAGAAGATGCAAATTAGTGGAAAGGTATTCCATGCTTGTGGATTGGAAGAATTAATACTGTTAAAATGTGCTACCCAAAGTGATCTACAGATTCCATGTAATTCTATGAAATTTCCAATTGCATTTTTCACAAATAGGAAGACAATTCTGAAATTTGTATTGAACCGTGAAAGACCCTGAATGGTGAAATCAATCTTGAGAAAGAGGGAGAAATCTGGAGGTATCATACGTCCTAATTTCAAACTATACTACAAAGCTATAGTAATCAAAACAGTATGGTGTCGGCATAAAAACAGCACAGACCAATGGAACAGAATAAGAGCCCAGAAATATACCTACACATGTAGGGTCAATTAATTTATGACAAAGGAGCTAAGATGGTACAGTGGGGAAAGGGTAGTCTGTTCAATAAATGGTTTTGGGAAAATTGGACCTCCTCTTACACCAAAATCAACTCAAAATGGTTGAAAGGCTTAAACATAAGACCCGAAACCAGACAGCTCCTAGAAGAAAACATAGGGGATAAGCTCCTTTACATTGGACTTGACAATGGTTTTTTTGAGTTTGACAACAAAAGCAAAAGCAATAAAAGCAAAAATAGACAAGTGGGGCTCTATCAAATGAAAAAGCTTCTGCACAGCAAAGGAAACCATCAACAAAATGAAATAGCAACCTACAGAATGGGAGAAAATATTTGCAAATCAATTATTTGATAAGGGGCTAATATCCAAAATATATAAGAACTCTTGCAACTAAATAGCAAAAAAAAACCCCTAAACAATTCAATTTAAAAATGGGCAGAGTAACTGAACAGACATTTTTCTAAAGAAGACATAAAAATGACCAATAGGTACATGAAAAGGTGCTTAACATGACTAATTATCAGGGAAATGCAAATAAAAACCACAATGTGATATCACCTCACATCTGTCAGAATTACATTCATCAAAAAGACAGCATGGGGACCACTGTCTTTTTGATGAATGTAAATTGGTGCATCCACTATGGAAAACAGTATGGAGATTCCTCAAAAAATTAAAAATAGAACTACCCTATGATCCAGCAATTCCAATGCTGTATATATATCCAAAGTAAATGAAAATAGAATTTTGAAGAGATATATTCACTCTCATGTTTATTGCAGCATTATTCACAATAGCCAAAATATCAAAACAAGTAAGTGTCCATTAATGAATGAATGGATAAAGAAATTGTGGGATATATATGAATATTATTCATGCATGAGAAAGAAAGACATCCTTCCATTTGCAAGGGATCAAAGTACAGCATAATGATTATAGTTAATACTGTATTAAATTCTTGGAAGTTGCTCAAAGAAGAAATCGTAAATGTTCTCACTAGAAGAAAGAATAGTAATTAGGTGACATAATGCAGGTGTTTGCTAATGCTCTGGCAGTAATCATTTTGCAATATGTCAAATCTGCATGTGTATGCTTTAAACTCACATACTGTTTTATGCCAGTTATATCTCAATAAAGCTAGAAAAAAAGGTAGTTTCAGTTTCTGTTTGCTAATATTTTATATTGAATTTCCATCAATATTTATGAATAATGTTTGTAATTTCTCTTTTGTGCCATCTTTCTTAGGTTTATATGTCAATGTTGTAATTGTTTTATAAATAGTGTGTAGAAGATTCTTTACAATTTATATCCTATGGGAAAAATATTTAGCATTGGGTCTTTGAAAATTTGATAGAATTTCCTGTGAAACAATTTATATTTGGGGTGTTTTTAAAAATGGAATAGTTACTTAATTGTTTTGTCTACTTTTACTTTAAATTAAAATGGTTTATACTTTTTATTCTTGATGGAGTCCATTTTGGTAGACTGTATTGTCCTAAGGTATTATCTACTTTATTAAGCTTTGTGACTTTATTTACAAAGAAGTCTACAAAGTAGTACATTATTATTTTTAAAGAGTCTTTTGTTTCAATGCTTATTTCTATCTTGTGATTTGTTAATTTATGCTTTTTCTGCTGCTTTATTGAGTTAGCTAGTGTTTGTTTATTTTGTTAAATTTAAAAAATTAACATTTAGTATGTTATTCTTTTGCTCTTTAATTTCTGCTCTCTTATTCATTGTTTCCTTTAATTTGATTCATTTTGGTTTATTTATTTATTTTTTTTAGCTTTTTGAGTTGGGAATTTAATTCATTTATTTTCATCCTTTAATTTTTTTTTAATAAAAGTATTCATTAGAAATTGTGTAATTTTAGTTTTTATTCTTTGTTTAACCAAGAGTTATCTAATAGAAAAAAATCCAGGTGACAGACCTTTAAAAATTTTTAAATTAATTTTATTGTAGTTTGGCTGCAGCCTTTTCATAATATTTTTACTTTATGAACTTAACAGTGCTTTCTTCTTAATGTAAAAAAGGACAATTTTTATAAATGTTCTATGTGCACTTGAGATACAGTTATATTCTATATTATTAGAGTGTAAAGTTCAATATATATTCATAAGATTGCTGTTATTGGTTATGTTGTTTAGGTTTATCTATCCTATTTATTTTTTCCTTTTTCAATTGTCTTGTATGAGAATAATGTGATAAAGTCTTTCATTATTCATGTTTCTTTTCATGTCTACTGGCATCTCTTGTAGCTTCTGTTTTTACAAAAGTGGTTGCTTTATTAAAAAGTTGTTGATTTATGAATACATCAATATTCATAACTGTTTTATCTTCAACATAAAGTAGTATTAAATCTGTTCCTTTTAGTATTAAAATGTGTCCCTCTTAATAATATTAATGCTTTTTGATGGAATTCTACTTTATCTGACATTAGGATTATGGCCTTTGCTTTCTTATTGTTTGCACTTGTGGTTACACCTTTGTGCATCTCTGTACAGTTACTCTTACTGAATTTGCTTTGGGTGTGTCTTTTGTAAGCAGTATATAGTTGGAGTTTTCTTTATGAGGCAAGTGGAAAATTCTTTTTCTTTTAATAGATGAGTTCAGACCATTCAATTTTATTGATTCTGTCATATAAATTGGTATGTTTCTTATCTTATATTCTCTATATGATTAAAAACATTTTTTTTGGTGGGAGAGGTAATTAGGTTTATTTATTTTAATGGAGGTTCTAGGGATTGAACCTGGGACCTCACATATCCTAAGCACGCACTCTACCACTAAGCAATACCATCCCCACTCTATATGATTGTTTTCTGTACTTTTTCTAAAGTTTTATTTGAAATCTACAAAATTTTGGGTTTACAGTTATCTACGTACTTGTACTTCAAAAAAAAATCCCTTCTTTCCTGTTTCATTTAACCTTTAATATGTAGTTCGTCACTTTTTAAAGTATTCTTTGACTCCCACTTATTGACAGGATCTATGACCTTTTTCTACTTCTCCTATCTCCCTCTACTTTTACTTTATAAAAATAATAATTGTAAAATTCTTTTTAGTCTATTTATTGTTTATATTACTCTGCCACCCTTTTTGCTATCCTTATTATTAGATCTACTATTAAATTTATAGTCTTTTTACTAATATAATTAATTTATATCCATTATTTTACTTTTATTTATAGAAGTGTTTTAGGCTATGAATTTTCTTCTGATCATTGCTTTAAATGTAATCAGAATCTGATATGTAATGTATTGATTATTCTCATTCTTTAAAAATTTGGAGACTTTGGACTAGATTTCTTCAGGCATTTCTTGGTTGGATAAAATTCATCTATAAGAAAAGCTCATGGATACTGCATTTTCTGAGTTCTTTCAAATTTAAATCTAATTCTGTAGCCTTGATAGTTAAAAGACAGCAAGATTGAATACAATATTATTGGTTCACACTTTATTTTCTTGATCTTCTTGTAAATTCTATTTTATTATTGCCTTGCTTTGCATATTGGTTTTGAGAAATACGATGCTAGTCAAATTCTCTTGCCCTTGTAAATTATTTTTTCTAGAAGCCCTGAAGATTTTTTAATTTCTAAATTTGAATGTTTTTATTTGTATAAGATTTAGGATTGATCTTTCTAGATCAATTTTCCCAGTATTTAGTTAGCTCTTGTAATATGTAAATTCAGGTCTTTTATTTTTGGAAAGTTTTCTTGAATTATAGTATAAAATAATAGTTCTTTTTCACCACATTGTTTTTCTTCCTTAGGATCACCACTTATACTTATGTTGACTTTTCATTGCCTGTTTTTAAATTTCAACCAATTTCTTTCTGACTCCTTTTACTTCTTTAAAAAAATCTTTTAAAATCTCTTTGTTATTTTCCTACTTTTCTTTAATGCTTCTTCTCATTAAATTTTTATTCAAATCTATTTTTACATAGGCACCGTATACATGAGCCTACTTTAGGGTATGGTTTTATCTTCTTCTCTTTCTTTCCTGAAGTCAACCAACTCTTGTTTCATTTCATCTTGCTTTATTCTCGATTTTGGATTTTTAATTTTATATGTCTTTTTGGATCTCTAATTGTTTGAGAATAAATGATTCAATTTTGCTTTCTGTGTTACACTTTTCTTCAAATTCATGATTATTTATTTGTGAGAATTTTATCAGCTGAAATTTAAATTTAATTTTTCTGTTTTCTTTTCATAGTAGCTTTGTATAGAAGAAAACGGCACGTATCTATATATTTGTTTGATTGACTTGGCAGATTACAGTATTTTTCCTAGATTTCTTGTCCAAGTTTGCCATCTTCTGTCAGAGTAGAAGATTGCAGTTTCTTTAATAGGTGGCATGAGTGCGTGGCTGGGAGGGCCAGTAAGGTGTAGGGTTGTATGTAGGGTTTTTTTCCTTTTAAAATATTTTCTGAAAGAATCCTAAAGTAACCATCTTCATTTTTTTCCCCCACCAGTCTCCATTGGCCATGTCTTTCTTTCTCTTTTATTTTACTTTCTTTCAGAATGTTTCCTTTCAAATTGTCTCCTTAAGCACTACATCCAATTTTAAGTCCCTTCCCTGTAGTTAGTGCTCAGGTCTTCCAGTGCTCTTTATCAGTATTTTATCACTTAGGGTAATTTTAGCTTAATTAATCCTCTTTCTGTCTTCTGCATACTTTTTTAATATTCTTCTTTCTCTCCAGTTCCCCCTGTCCCCACCTCTAACTTTCTGAATAGGTGGGAGTTTTAGAGAAAACTTTGCTGGAAATTGGTACTTATTTTTCTAAATACAGGAAATTTAAAATAGTAGTGATTTTTATCTTCTACATATGTTGAAAATATGATATTTGTATGGTTTTATTTGTGTTTGTTGATCTGTGTAGTTTTATTACAGGATGTGTGGTAAGATTCATATTTAGGAGCTGCAATTACCTTGGCTCTCCAGAACCAGCACTCTTGAGACACAATGAGCTTCATAAATATTGCCTCTTTAGATTTTACCTGCAGTTTCTCTTTTGATAGACTCTGATATAATTTTCATGAGCTCTGTTTATGAAACTGGAGAAATTACTCAGGTGCCAAGTTGTGTTCGCTTTCTCCATTATCTCCTTTCAGGGATATGTGCAATTTTTCTTCCTTTATAAGCTTCAGACAAAACTCTACACCAACATATACAACCATGGTACAACAAAGCAGACAACAATAATGAGAGAAATCCCTCCAGTTCAAAACCTATATGCAAATCTCACCCACCAGTTCAGAAACACCCAGATACCTCTATATGCCAGTTTAGGCTGATGCTGGGCCCATGCTGTATAAAATCATGTACCTCACCCTGACTGTGTGATAGACTCTTCCAGGATGTGTAGGGGGGTGGGGAATCAGTGACTGTCTCGTAGAGAAGGTGACATTTGGCTTCCAACTTAAAAGGCAAGCTGGATTTTTCAAAGTAAACAGGAAAGGGATAGGAAAAGCCCTTTAAAGCAGAAGTTTTACTTAATCAAAATCATGAAGGTATAAAACTCTTGAGCTGTTTGCACATGTAATCTTAAGTGGCTTTAACTCACCTTGTTGATAGTACCGTGACAAGGGGTGGGAGGCCTGAGGGAAAGAAGTGATGAGAGAAGAGGCTGAAACAGTGGCTAGAGTCAAATTTGAAAAGCTTTGCTTGCCACGTCACTCACAGAGAATAATATGGTCCAGTATTGCCTTTTATTACTAAGAAAAATGAAGAAAATTAAACACCTGCTGATAAAGCTTATTGATTTTTGAGATGATGCATTTGTCCCCTGTAACACAAACTGGTTTTTCATAGAAAACTAAAAATGTATCAAGTTTATTTTCAGAACTAAGTAAACAGTTTTTCTAGCCAGTGGATATTAGTTCATTGTTTTCAAAAGCTGGTTGATAAAGTTAAACAGTTTATTTTTGATATCAGTTTAAGGATATCAGAATGAACTGACACTGGAGTAGAGGAGCTTTCTCACTTAAAACAACAATCCTCTAGTGAATGGTTCTGCACGTTCTCTGATGTTGACCTCTTCAGCTTTGTATTAATGCCCAGCAAATGTAAACACTAAAAGAATAATAAATATGTGTTGGGAAAAAAGAGAAAGAAAGAAAAGAAGAAAGAACTTCTTTTGGTAGAGCAAGGTAAGTTGATTGTTCAACCCATGGCTTTCACATGGAGATTTTTGCTTAAGATCTTTCCAATGTTCACATTTTAGAATACTTAGGATATACCATAGGAGATTTTGGTGAGGCAACATTCTTCCACCTCCAACTGAAATGTGAACACTCCTGAAAGCTGTTAAGCTTTATCAACCAATGTAGTTTAGAGATAATTAATAGCTAGATAATAACAAAATGGGCCCCAGGATAGGTGCCAAAGGCTACCTTCAAATCCCATTTTCCACCTTGAGGATGTGGCATTCCATTCCACAAGGGCACTGATGAGGGAAGCCAAAGGGTGCCAAAGACAGACATCGCCTCTTTATTTTTTCTTACCATTTATCCATGCTGGGCATGGCTAAAATAATGCCCCACTGTTCAATCTCTGACATAATCTCAAAAACAGCAAAAAAGATATAAAAGTCCTATACTCAATCCTTTCTAAGGAACACTCTGGGAAGGAATTTGACATAAAGGAAAGTTTGTTAGCTTTTTCAGAATGCCCAGAGTTAAATAATAACCTTATTCAAAGAGGGTTAAGAAATAGTTTTTGATGCTTACTGTTTACCCGTAAACATAAACCTTGGGGTTTATATTTGAACCAGAACAAGTTAGACCCTACTAAGAAGAAGGAAATAGTTAACTTTGTGCTTGAGATAGTTTTCCAAATTTAGTTTATATAAATACCACTTGTTTCAATTTTATTAGATGTTAAGAATACTCCTGAAAACACGAAGTTCAATCTCTCCAAAGTAGGGTGATATCTGATTTTAAAATATTGGACCATATGAAATTTTGTCTAGTTAAATGTGTGTGTGAGACCTTCTAGAGTAGTTCTGTGAAGGGGTTTTACCCATAGGTGATGGACAAAGAATTTAGAACTGTGGTATTTGAATGTCAGAGCATATGTGAGTAAACTGTGGAGGGAATTGATAGTGGTGGTTGTCCATTGCCAGCAACTTTCTAAGAATGGTAAAAGCACTATTGCCAGGCTATAAGTTGAGAAAAAATAATCAACATATGTACCCATATTTAGTTGATGATCGGGAGAGGCCCATTACTCCTCTACATCTCCTACTGCCACTCCTCATCCCCCTTCCTAAGGTAGAGCCTGGTGATGTTCAGTAAAAATTCATTGTATTGTTTACTACTTGTGATCAGATAGTGAGTACAAATTGTCACTTCAATTCTTGACTAAGAGCAAATTGATTTGGGGGTGAGGGAAACCTAGTGCATAAAAAAGATACAGGGGTTGTGTTGTTACCTTCCAAATGCTTTTTTCAGTTATTCATAAAGAATGAGAAGAACAATATTCCAAATTGATTTTTAACATAATTTCAAATATTAAGAAGCAATCAACAGAATAGTAACCAAGTAACTCTGGATGTTGGTGATGTAACATTCCATTTGTGTGTGTGCGTGCGTGTGTGTGTTTGTGTGTGTTTGAAAGAGAGAAGGAGAGAGAGAAGGTGGTGGCAGCTACAAATGTACATCTGGGCTATACAGTGGATAAAGTTTGCCACTCAGAAAATGAAGGATCGTCTTAAGTTGTCTGCACTGTAGGATTTGGCACTTAACAGTGTTCCGACACTCCTTGGCTGCTTGTAACTGTGCATCCACTTCAGAGATAAAATCCCATTAGGTTCAATACTCGCTTTCCCCTTTGACCACCGTGGAGGAGCTTTTTAGTTTCTTCATAGACTGCATTTCTGTTCTGGATAGTCTCTTTAATGGGATGTAACCCAGTTCTGTGACGTCACTTTTGTTCAATTTACTCAGAAAATCATGGTATGGTTTGTGTTCTCTCTCCTTTCCCTTTCCTTATCTCCCCCAATGCAGGGAAAAAAATGATGAAATTACAGAATTAATGGCACTGAAAAGCTAAAGAGACTGAGATCATAAGTTACTAAACCAATCTTCTTGCTGAAAGGGTGTAATTCAGTGATATTTTTATAAATGTGATTCAAGCTGTGGCTTTTATGAAAGATCAGAAGTCACATTATTAAAAAAAAAAGGAGGGGCAGATCATAAATTCATAACTACAAATCAGCAAGATGACCCTAGTTTCACTGGTAAGATTTATGTAATTTCGGTGATGCTAGTTCTTGAGAGAGGTTTATTTATAAAATACTTTGCTGGAAAGTAAAACTAAGATGAACCCAGGACAATTAAACAAATGAGGCATTTACCTATCTCTGTCTCTGAATGTCAAGAACAATAGGAAATCTCTATAACATGGGGGTGTGCATTCTGAGCGGAAGAATACTGGGCTTTGAGTTGAAAAATCTTATTTGATTGTGAACTTTAGACATGTAATTTAACCTCTTTTGACTTTAACTTGGCTTTATGTTAATTTGGTCAAAATCAATTAATCATGTGGGGGTAAAAAAACCTTTTAAAGTGATAAATGACATGTTTATGTTATGTTTGAAGTAAAGCAAGGTAGGGGTTGGCTGCTTTGAGTTCTCAAGGTGGTCTTCTACCTCTGGGTGGGCCCCTGGTAACATCCTAGAATATGCTTCTATTTTACAAAAGAATTGGCTTTAAAAACTGGCTGACTTTGTAATTCTGACTAAATTACCCAATTTCTCTGAATCTCTGCATTTTTATCTGTAAGATGAAAATAATTTTAGACACTGCTTCTGCCCATAGCAATTTTAGTCTCATGGTCACTACGTGGATTTTTAGTTGGACAGTTGAGCTTAGCATAAAATTTGATTCTGGTTTTGAACACATTGCTATACATTTTTAGGTTTCAGTGTCATTAACTACAAAATTAAGTATTAGGTGTTTGGTGCCTAAGACCAGTTTGGGCATAAACATTTGTGGAATATGGCTTTCCTGTGCAGACTTCCATAGTCCTGTTCTCAATAAGCCCTTCTGAGAGAACCTTTTCCTTCTGATGAATGTTTCTAGTGCCAGGTCATGCGTCTGTAAGAAAAAAGCAGGCCAGACACTCTGTGATTATTCACACTGCAGAAAACCCTGAGAGGAGTTCAATGAAAGGAATGGCAGCCTGAAATTAAAGATCCATTTGGTGTGCATGGTGTGTGTTTTTAACATGTGTTTTCCCCCCCTGCTATCAGTAAACTCGATGACTAATAGTGTATCCAGTCGCACAAATAGAGAAAGAAAAGTTGGAATTAGTGTAAAACAAGGTGGCAGAAAAGCCATTCATAAGTCCAGAGGCTCTATAAATAAAGAAGATGCTGCAACAGCCTGTAAAGGAGGTCATGCTGATGTTTCCAGGTACCATCTTTCATCCTACTGTTGGGCTTACTGATGTTCCCCTTGAGACTGTCAATACCACATTAGAAATAATCCTAAATAGCTCTTCAAACTCTGGTTTTTGCTTTTTGACTTATCCTCCTTTTTATATATGGATAGTCAGGGTTTGGGTTGGGTGAACAATGAGGGAAAATCCTGGACAGCTTTTAATGTTAAAACCTTCTGTATGCCCAGCACTTTACAGTTTACTGACACTTTTGAGTGCTAATCTCTTTGTAGTACACAGTAATAGATTTTATTTTATTTTATTTTAATGGATGGCAAAATGAAAAACAGGAGAAGCTGGATGACTTGTTTAAAATTATACTGCAAAAAATAAGAATAAAACAATAATAATAATAACAGTAATAAAAGTACATTAACTGAATGCTTCCTGTGTGTTAGACGTCCTTTTAGACACTTAATCCTCACAACACCCTGGAACAGTGTTCATCAAAAGAACAGGGAAAAGTATGAAGAGAGCTTCTAAAAAATAGGCAGGTACTGAGAATGAGAATAATGTTCAAAGTAGAGTATGAAGGGATGAGGCTGAAAGAGAGCAGGGCCAGATCATGGAGGGCCTCATGTGTTTGCTGAGGAGTTTGGATTTTATGTTCTAAAACAGGCATAGACAAATGCTTTTTGTAAAGAGCCAGACAGTAAATATTTTTGGCTTCGTGGGCCATAGGGTCTTTGCTGCAACTACTTGGCTTTGCTGAGGTAGCACAAAAGCAGCCACAGACAATGTGTAAACACATGGGTGCAGCTGTGTTCCAATAAAACTTTATTTACAAAAACGGGTGGCAAGTGAGCAGAATTTGGCCATTATGTTGTTATTTGCTGACCCTTATTCTAGAAGATGGTGAACTACTCAGCTTGAAAGGCAAATAAAGCATGAGACATACACTGCTTCTTCCAAAGGGTCTTCATCACCTGATGTTGAATACAATGATTAAATTGAGGCAGATATCAATTATTTTTCCCACTCTGTCAAGGAAGAATGATTCAATGGGAATAATGGCTAGGGCTTTCTCTAGAGAGTAACCATAAGTCCTACTTGCTTGGGATAGGCTGCTTTACATCTGTTGCTCAGCATTATAACTAACAGCACCCCCTTTCACCCTCACAACTTTCCCTATTGGGGTAAGCTGTATATGGTCATCTTATTTTAAACCTAAAAGGGGGTTCATTTTAGAACTTCCACATAGGGATAGGCATTGGTCCTAATCTTTTGTAGATGGTGTGATGGGCTGAGAATCCCACCATCTGGAGTGAAATTCCAACTTTGCTCCTTATTAGAGGTGTGATCTTGGGCTAATTGTCCATC
Source organism: Camelus dromedarius (assembly GCF_036321535.1). NCBI lineage: Eukaryota > Metazoa > Chordata > Mammalia > Artiodactyla > Camelidae > Camelus > Camelus dromedarius. The sequence goes on along the minus strand of NC_087454.1, from coordinate 15,985,486 downwards.
TTATCCAGGTCAAGATTTCTTTTCTTGAAAATTGAGACTAATAGGTCCTTTCTATATAATGAGGGCAATGTGAATATATATAATATGATGATGCTTGTAAAAGTTCATGGGGAAATTTATTTATCAAGTGTTATCCAAGTAGAAGACAAGAAGAATTGCAGGACGCTAGGGCTTTTGACCCAGAAAGGACTTAGCCCAGCCTCCACCACTTATCATTTATGGGACCTTGCAGAAATCATTGCTTCTCTTTGCACCTCAGAGCCTCTTTGGGGCTAATAATACCACCTCTTCAGAATTGTTGTGCTTGTTAAAGATAATATATGTAAACTGTCAAGCGCAGTGCCTGGACCATAGTTAGCACTTAGTAAAAAATGCAGTTACTATCTTACGAACAATCACATGCCTCAGATTGTTTACCTCCATTCACCTCCTGTAATATCAAAATTCTATTTTTTTTTATTCTTTAAGCCATATCTACTCAGAAGTGTTCCAAAATTGTGATTTTGATGATGATGATAGTAACTTATTGAGCAATTATTGGGTTATAGGCATCTCAAGATAAAGCATATTTCCAGTGTGGTCTAATGTTGTTAATGCTAACTTCGTCTGAATTTTGAGGCTCTGATGCACTTTTGAGTCCTTGATTGCCTGGCCCATTCTTTGGTTGTGGCAGAGCTCCCTGTGGTGTTTCTTCAATAGGGAAGGCCAGATGAGATCACAGCCTGAGGAAGCAGGGCATGAACACCATGCTATTTCTCTCCGAATGCTTTGCCTATACCCTTCTATCACGTTTGCTTGAAGACCTGAAAATAATTGGTTGAAACTGCTACTCACTTTTAGCCTTCTATCCAAGTTTGACAAGTATGTTGCTCTAAATAACATGCACTATAAATGGCTTGAATCTAATAAGTAGTTCTTTTTGGACATGCAATCCATTGTCCTTCCTTCCTTGAGAGGGAAATTACAGTCTTCCAAGATTCTCCTTCCATTTCTATAGAATGTGGGTGCTAATTTGAAAGCAGTCTCATAAAATGGAAGCAAACAGGCTAATTAGAAATATTTATGGGCCTGTTAGTGAATATGTCTAATTGAAATAACAAGGCTCTTCCTGAAGGGGAAAACATTACTTTGATTGTAGGAATAATTAGCTTGTGCTGTTATATTGAAAGAGGATAAAATCCTTTCTCTCCTGATCAGATCCATTTTTACTTCATCAGACCAAGGTGTCTCCAGAAGGACTCATTAGCATTTTTATTATTAAATTTTAATTTTTTAAATCAAAGCCAAACTTGCACATTTCTTATTCCCTGAGATAATCACTTTCAACTCTTTTAGTTGATTATTTTGGTACTTATTGCTGTATCTCAAAGTAATAGGTTTATATTACTCTTTTAAAATAAGTTAAGTTTTTATTTTTTATCAAAGTTGCATACATGCATGTAGTTAGAAGAGTCAACTACTTCTATGTTGCTTGTTAATAAAAGCAGCATATCCACGTTACACCTTCTGTTTCTCACTTTCCTAGAGGAAATAACTTTTTGTATTTACTTTCATAATTGTATTTAACATGATGTTATTACTGCTTCTTGACTTTTTAGTTTTAAAAATTATCTATTGACTTTGTATTATGGAGGATGAGAATTTAGGTTTCTTTTAAATGCATGCCAGTAGTCCTATTCTGCACAGGGATCCTTCCTATTTTCCATGCTCCCAATACTTAATCATAATTTTGGATAGATTATTATTCTGTATTTGCATTATCATGACTATATTAAAACTATTTATGCCTGAGATATATAATATGCTTTGATTATTTTTGCTATCCTGCATGGCAATTAAAAAAGTTTTATATTATCTTTTAAAAATACATTAGCTCAACTTTCTTTGGATTTAGCACTAATTTTATCCCAAACTCTGCACGTCAGTATGTAAATCTATGCTAGATATGTTCTTTCACATCTGGTATTCTTTCAGTTTGTCTTCTGGAAGAAACATCTCCTAGAGCCTGTTGGTACCTTCTCATCTGGATTAATTTCTATTTCTGATTTCATCAAGAGATTTTACTTAACTTCCCTCATTTTCACCTTTGACTTTCTCATATATTGAATCCCTGTTTTCTGGACCCAAGGTCTTCCTCTTTATTGATTTTCTCCCCTCATTTTGACTGGGTATATCCTCCAGTAGCTTCCTGAGAAAGGTAGAAAACTATATGAAAGATGAGTTATTTTATAACTTGTATGTCTGACAATGTCTTTATTTTATTGCTGCACTTAATTAAAAAATCTGGCCAGGTTAGAATTCTCAATTAGAAATAATTTCCTTCAAAACTTTAGAAAAAAATTTATTATGAAAATTTCTGAACATATAAAAAAGCAGAGTTCAGAGAAATTCCATGTACTCATCAAAAAACTATCAGTTTCAACAATTACCAACATTTTGCCTACTTGTTTCATTCATCTGTCCACCTACCTTTTTGTTTGTTTTGCTGGAGTATTTTAAAACAAATCCCAGACATTTTTCACCTCTAACTGATTCAGGACAAATCTCCAAAATAGAATAAAGGGCATATCCTTCCTTAAGCACAATGCCATTATCATATCTAACAAAATTGCCAATAATTCCTTTATATCACACCAAAACAAGTCCATATTCAATTTTCTCTGATTGTCTAGAAATATTTTTATAGATGCTTTATTTGAATCAAGATCCAAAAAATTTCTACTCATTGTATTTGGTTGTTGTATTTTTGAAGTCTCTTTTAATCCCTAAAGTCTCTTCTCTCATAGCCCTACCTGTTCCCCCCACCTCCCTCACCACTGAAGTAACAAGAATATCCCATACTCTGGATTTGGCTGATTGCCTTCTCATAGCCAGTTCAACCTGTTTCTCTGTTTTTCATATTTCTTGTAGACCAGAAGGTAGGCTTAAATTACCTCGACTGGATTCTGATTCAACTCTTTTGGCAACAATATTCCAAAAGTGGAGAGTCTCTTAGTTATTCTCAGAACAGTGGCTGGCTCAAGTAGTGATAGCCTCCTCTCTTCTTTGTAAAATTCTCCATATTTTTTCACCTAATTGTTTTAATATCCATTAGTGATAACTGTCTAAATCAGCAATCTCATTATAGAAGTTGTAAGTTAGTTATTTTTCTAATTCTATCATTCCTATTCATATATTAGTTGGAAATCTCTTGACTGAAGAACCCTTCCACATTCAGGAGGGCTATACAGTTCATACCAGAAGAATAACACAATCTTTTCCACTTAATTACTAAAGATTTTTCTCAGTTTATAATGGGGTTATGTCCTGATAACCCATCATAGGTTGAAAATATCGTATGTCAAATTGCACTTAATGCACCTAATGTACTAAATATCACAGCTTAGCCTAGCCTGTTTCAGATGAACTCAGAAGACTAACTTACAGTTGGGCAAAGCCTATTTTATAGTAAAGTATTGAATATCTCATGAAAATTATGGAATACTATTCTGAAAGTGAAAAACAGTATGGTTGTGTGGGTTCATAGTGATTATAAGTGTACTAATTATTTACCCTGGTGATTGTGTGGTTGACTGTAAGACGTGGCTCACTCCTGCTGACCAGCTGAGAAAATGAAAGACAGAGACAGAGAGAGAGAGTTGTATTGCTTATTGTTAGCCCAGGAAAAGATCAAAATTCAAAATTCAAAATTCAAAATACGGATTGTACTGAATGTTTAGTGCTTTCACACCACTGTAAAGCTGAACAATTTTAAGTCTAACCATCACAAGCAGAGAACCAGCTGTAGTTTTCAGAGTAATGAGTGGTACCTTGGAAATCTTTTATATGATCAAATATTATTATCTCTTTCTTTTTATTTGAGATCATTATGAACTAATGACATTTTTATAGCTAATTTTTTAAGCAATTTCTATCATTACACGTATGATGCTTTAAATGGCCTTATTGAGTAGTAGAAGTCCCTTTCCCTCAGAAATTTAATGGCTTCTTAAAACTGCTGATTTTTACATTAAATTATGTAAAATGAAAATGACTTTTTTTTTCTTTCTGAAAGTTTGTAAGATCATTTTTTGTCTCCAGTGTTGTGAAATTTCATAGTGATGTAACTATTTTCATCCATTTTCCTGGACTGTGTATTTACTTTGTTGGCTCTTTCAGTCTGAAAATGTGTGCCTTCTAGTTCACTTTGATGGTTAGGTTCCCTCCATTTTCTCTGTCTCTCCTTCTGGTATGTTTATTATTTAGATGTTTAATCCTTTACTTTTCTTGTTTTTTTCCCTCCTATTTTTTTTCAGTCTTTGTCTTTTGCTTTACTTCCTGAGAATTTTCCACACTTAATTTCTCCTATTGGGATCTTCTATTTTTATGTAATTAATTTTAATTTCAAATATCATACTTTATGTTCTCTGAATGCTTCTTTTTATAGATTTCTTTTTACTCTATCATGGATAACAATATCTTTGTCTCTCTCAGAGATTAATAAGAGAATTTTTTAGATGCATTTTTCCTATGTAAGTTTAGGTAGTTACATAAAACCTATCTTCTGAGAGCAATTTCAAATTTGAGTGTTCATAAGATCAGCCTCAGGTTTGATACTTTGCTGGAAGGACTCATAGAACTCACCAAAAGCTGTTAAACTCATAGTTATGGTTTATTACAGTGAAAGGATACAGAAAAAAATCAGCCCAGGGAAGAGATGCACGAGCCAGGATGGGGTGAGATTTTGTGAAGTTGTTTTGGCTGGCATTGCTCAAACTTAAAGAGCTTTCTTTTTGAATATGTGGCTGTTGTTAGGTTTTGGTGAAATGGCATTATTTGTATAGAAAATAATTGTTCCCTCTTCTTTATTCTTGGGATCAGCAAGAGGGTCTGAGCTGTGCAAGGTCTGGCATAATGCCCTTTATTTAAGATGGTGAGAAAAGATACCAGGACACAAGCTGAGAGGGACTGTCATTGTGTTCTGTGGTCCCACCTGGTGTTTATCTTTAGTGCCTGGTCATTTACTGCGACATTGTTCAGGAGTAGAAGGATGTGCTGGCCATCTGGAAATCGTGTGGTATAAGTAGCTCTTCTTTCTGTACTCTTGTACTCTTCGAGCATTATCTTAATTTTCTGACTCAGTTTTCCACACTATTCCTGAGCCATGATTCTGTTGATGTGGTGGTGGGAATAACTATAATTACTCTTCTCTTTGGAACAGAAGCCTGACCCTAATGTGATGGCTGCATAACAGCCATGGACTGCAGACTTTCTTTATCAAGATGCTGCCAACTATGGCTGATATAATTTAGCAATCACCTTGAGTTAATTGGTATTGACTTAGAACTAGAGTTCTCAGATAAAATACAGGATGCCCAGTTACATTTATATTTAGATAACTAGTACATACTTTTTAAAAAAAGTGTGTGTCCCAAGTATTTCAAGGGACATACTTATACTAAAAATTTATTCGCTGTTTACTTGAAATTTAAATTTAACTATGCATTCTGTATTTTTACTTGCTAAATCTGGCAACCTTCCTCAGAGCACCTAATGGTTATGAGACTCTTTCATTTCTTCAGAGCATTGTTCAGCACACACACTCCCTGTCTGTGTGGCTTTGCTCTTCATACATGGTGCAGCTGGCTCATGTCTCATGATGCCAGTGCTCTGCAGGATTCAGGCAGCAAGTGTATCTAGTGAGGAACACTGGCATGTCAAGGACGCACCTGGCTCTATACCCTCCCTGGGGCTGATTGCATAGTAGACAGGGAGCTGGTTTTCAGACTTGGGAAGAGCATGCCTGAATGGAAGGTCTCAGCTGAGGTCCTGCATGAATGGAGACAGTGCTTGTCTCAGCCTTGGAAGGGTGGGGATTTGAGAGAAGAGATGGAGTGCTGGGACGAGAGAGGCAGGAGTCAGACAAATTACCTTTTCCACATTTGTGTCCAGAGGGACTGCAAGCCCAGGCATTAGCTGATAATCAGCTGTTGCCTTTAGTTCTACCGCTCAGTTCCACGTCAGAAAGGACTTCCACCCAAAGGTGAGCCCTTCCATTTATGATTTCTGCCCTCTAGTGAAATTTTCTCCTACTGTTCTTTCCAGCTCCCAGCTTTCATATACCTGAATCTTGTCCTGTTTCTATATTTTAAGCTGAATATAGCCACTCCAGCTGAAGGTAGAGTTAGGCACATTTCATCCTGTCCTGCCCAGATTCACATGAGGTTTGATAAATTAAATTATGGTCATCTGTAGAAAATTGGATCAGAAATAGTGATTTGAGTTTGTGTCATAATGTCACAGGAGCACTGAGCTTTCTGGATTTTTTTTTTCCTTTCTCATTCTCCTCTTTTCTCAGATGAAAGAATTCTTTAGCTCTTTTCCCACCCAAGCCACCACAAGCCAATGTCCAGTATATTACAGGAAAGGGTTACTTTTATAAACCAGGGGTGTGCTGTAAAAGGCATTTGAGGGCCTCATCTAGATAGTTTTTCTGCTGATTTTCCTTTTGACAGCTTTAAAAGTCCTTTTAAAATTGCCAGGAGAGTAGATTCATATTTTTATCATTCCACCTGCATAGCATTTTAGACACATTTATATTCCTGAAAGCATAATAATACATAACATTTAGCATTTAATTTATGACTCCTGCCACATCTGGTAAAAAACTCCTTCTGAAGCAATAAATCAACCTCTTCATGTCAAATTGCCATTCATTCTTTGACCTCCTCCATAATTTATGGTTTGTGAGTGCAAAATGGGAGAAGCAGCTTAAATCAAGTGGATTTTAATTAACAATCTTAGAAAATTCAGAAGAATATTTGCAATTTATTCATGAGGGGAGAGGACTTGGTTGCTAGAAAGAAGGATAAAAACAAGGCAGCTCATTTCCATGGGTACAAATTGAAGTCTATTCTGGGTGCTTCGAAACCACAACATGAAGATTTTTTTTCTCTACTTTGAGTTAGAAATACAAAGTGATTCTGGTAGAAAAAGCTGTCCAAACTCCCAAGACAGAATCCATTTTCTAGGAGAGATTTTGAGGGAAAAGAGTAGGGGGAGACATGTAACCATCTTCTGCTTATGCAGCCTTTAACAGAGTTGCTGGGCTGCTGACATGGTGCCTTTCATGTCAAACAATTTTATTTCTAAGCTTTTCACAGTGTGTCCTAAGTAGCTTCTATTAGCATTGTCCTGTCCGTTTCCTTGGCAACAGAGCTGGTCAATTTAGACACCATTTAAGAGCTGTGGAAAAAGCAACAGCCAGCAGAGTGATGGGCAAAATTACAGAGAATAAGCCACATACAATCCTCGCTGGAGGTGATGCATTTTCTTCCAGGGCCCATTTTATTTTAATTAAAATCGAAAAGCTCTTTTAAACAGGGCCCTAGATTAAGCACAGGCCAGAGTCATCTACTGTACAACCATTGCAGCTGCATTCCTTAATGTTATCTCTTTAACCTTAATGGATTGCTTGCACTTTTTCAAATAAACAAGGAGGGAAAACCTAGGGGCAATATAGTAGCATATTGTTATCCATCTTTAAGATGAATATAGAATATAGAATATAGAATGGAGAGAGACAACTCTTTTCAAATGTGGAGTCATGTTTAAGTGGAGCACAAGATTCTTCAGATGTCCATACAATGATTCCAGTTTATCTTGCGTGAGAAAATAAACTTTTATTTCAAATATCACAGGTGGTCTCATTTGCTATTGGTCTAAGTTTGGTAACTTTATGTAGCCATTTTTTCCCAATAACTCTACATGGATCACTTTGAACATGGAATCAGTTAGAACTTTGAAAATTTTCAGAACTAAGTTTTATGTTGGTAGTTGGTTTGCACTTACCATTGCATTCACAGATTTTTTGTATGTAGGATAGGATGGAACATAATTTGAGGTAGAGGAGATATTTTTCTCCCAGTATAGGATATGTTAAAAACTCCTTGTCCTCTGGGATGGAAAGTAAGTTAATTTATATACTGTGTATATTTGCAAATAAGACAAGAAGATCGATTACTTCTTTAGGGACTTGAAGGTGGCTTCAGTATCATTTTCGCTTTGAGAAAGTTGGACAGGGAGCTTGTCTTTATGAATAGGGCATTTTTGATACTACCATCTGTACTGTGTTGAGTGCGCTGGAATACCCCTGGGGTTTGCATCTTTTATCCTTTTAAATTAGTAACATCTAAATGGAATCCTATAAGTCAGTGGTTTCCTATTCATAGAAAGTATCAAGGCAGAGACATGAAGCTTGTTGTTGGAAATATCTAAAGTCGGATTCATGTCCCAGTAGAATGCTCAATTTGATGACTTTTAAAATCCATTCTTATACTGATATTTCATGATCCTATCCCTGAAGATGGACAAAACATATGTTCCCCAAAGTAGGTCAGGAATTAGTGGGAGAAAATGACCTCTGTGCTTTGTTTTCCCAGTTATCTGGGAAAATGCTTCACCTCTTTCTATAGGGCTCCTCTGTTTTCTGGGGAGGAAAATACAGAAATATTCATTTCCAAGCCTTTTGAATTTTCCCTCTTACCTTCAACAAGTATAATAAATGACTCTGTGTCCATGAAAATTCTTGACCAAATGTTACAAGGATCATAAAGTTCCTGAGGTTTCTCTGCGTTCTTTTTGTTGTTGTTTTTTTCACTCAAGAAGAATCAGCCTGAATCGCGTTTCCTGTAAAAAGGGTTACTGGAGCCTCAAAACCATGCCAGTCAGGATCTCCATGGCTAGATAACAAAGATGCCAATTAGTGCTGGTTGTAAAGGGGAAGAGCAGGGCCCACCAGTCATTTTCCCATATGGCACACAAGAACAATTAGATACATAGGCTGACATTTCATCTTTGGTATTTACATAATGTATACTACGCTGATTGATAGGACAGAGGTACCTAGATGTGACAGACTGACAGAGGAGAAGGGCAGAAGCCATCCACCTTTTTCATTATGATGACTATTTTAACGAACAGACCAACTCATTTCTGCAGTCCATTAAATCATTTGACAGTATAAACATCTGGTGAATAGCCCTGGGAATTGGGTTTGTCAGGTGAGGGCTCTGGCTGTCAGGGAGGGGTTGTGGGATTCTTCTGGGGTTACTGCTTCTGGGGAGAACCAGGGGCTGTCCATCACAGGGACCCAGCTTTCTTGAAACCAGGGCCTCAGGACGTGGAAAAGATTTGTGCTGCCAAGATGGCCTCCAGCGGAGAGCACTTTTCTGTCCTTTTACATTCTTTCAGAATTCTTCTCTCCAATGTCAAGTCTCTCTTAGTTTCCTGAGCTCTGAACCTGCTTCACTGAATAACCATGACCAAATGACAACCTCTTCTAGTCCCCTGTTTTCTCATCTGTGAAATGAGGATCCCTTTGACTCCCAGTTCCCTCTCCCGGTGGAGTAACGTTTTCTGAAAAGCATTTTGACCTCCATAGGAAAGGTGCTATATAGCAACACAGAATTATATTTGATTCTGTACCACCCACAAGTTCAATTTGTGTGGTCCCAGCCTGACTCCATAAACAAGCTAAGCATCTCTCGGTGCATGTAGGTAAGAACACCTGAGAGAGGAAGCTGTTCGAATTTCAAAGTTAGGAGTATTAGGTGCCATTTTTCTCATGCCCTTGTCCCAGTAAAACAAGGTTTCTGGCTCTGGCACTATTGGTATTTGGGGATGAATAATTCTTTGCTGTGAGGAGCTATCCTGCACATTATAGACTGTTTATGAGATACCAGTTTCACTCCTCCCTCCTTCCCTAAGTTACAACAAGCAAAAATGTCTTCAGACACTGTCAAATGTCCTCTGGGGTACAAAATTGCCCAGTTGAGAAACCCTGCTCTAAAACGTGCTTGGATAATCACCCCAGCAACCCAGGATGGGGGTTGTGCTTGAATCTGGCTTTGGCTGGTTGCTTATATAAACTAGCTAGTCGCTTCCAAGGTTTGAAACAAATCCAAGAAAGAAAAAAAAAAATCATCTAGTTACATGAGAGTCTTCCAGCATTTCCCCCCCCACTAGATTGCTGCTGCCTCTTAGTGATAAAACAGACAAGGGATGCTGGCCTCTGCACTCTGAGCTTTTCTTAGTTGAAGACTAAGGGAACTCTTAGGTCTAGTTGAAGTCTATGGATTGAGAAACAGATACCCAGTCTTGCTGGATGAGATACAGTCACCTCTACTAATGATATTATATGTTTTCTTGGAAAAGCTTCCTGCTTCACAGTTGCAGCCCATTAGCTGGTTTTGTAGCCAACAAGCATACCCATTGATTCTTCGTATATCCAGGGTGTGATAGAAAATCTTGCACTGTGCTGGCCTGGCATAGTCTATAAACATGATGTAACCACTGTAATTAAGTTACAAAACAATCAGGAAGGACCCTGATTGAAATAACTAAGAGATGAAATACTACATCTACTATAGGAGGCCAAAGAACAGAAAGGTATTTGGAGATTGGTTAATTATTCTGTCTGCTGACTGAAAGTGCTGAGCACAGTTTTTGGAAAGCAAAATTAAATGTTATTGGAAGAGGATCCTTTTTCTGAAAGAAGCCAAGTGTTTAGGATTTTAGAACTCCTCCTCGCCTTTTTTTTTTTCTCAAAAAAAAAAAAAAAGCCACTGTCACAGACCTTTGTTCATTGAATGCTGTTTTCTGTTATGTAGTTTATCAGACATCTTACTTAACTGGAATTAACTGACAGCTTCACCTTTCCAGGAAGTGGATGTGAAATCAGGAGATTAAAAAAAAAATTTCTCTTGACAGTTAGAAGAGGTTCCCCAAACCCTTTGCATTAAGGTTTATGTGTTAATTGATCAATTAAATCATTAATTTTTCCACATCCCTTTCAACATACCCATTCAACAATGATCAGCTCCTAGGGAAGAGGAAGATCAGATCTGGGAAGCAGGCTCCACACTGTCTAGGCAGAGAGTCTGCAGTCTCAACAGCAGAAGTGTGATCTAGAGAGGAAGCAGGCATATTTTCTTGGTTCTTTGGACTCTGTGCCTATGTGGGAAGGGGCACTGGTGGAAGACAGACAGAGTAAAGCCCTTTTAAGGTCAAAGCCCAGAAGAGGGACATTTTTACTTACCTGTCTTAACAATCAACCCAGCACCAGAATCTGGTTGAAATGAGACAGATGTAGTTGGCATGAGTTAAATGCATTAACATAGACAAGCCACTGAGAAGAGTATCTGGCACATGTAGGCACTCTATAGGTTTTAGCTATCTCTACTGTTACTAGTGTTGGGAAAACCAACCCAAGTTTTGGCTCTTGGTATATTTTGGGTACACTTCAAAAAACAGAGATCACTTGAAAAAAGGGAAAGTTAAACAAAAATTTCTAGCACTGCTATTGTTAGAGGGTTGTTCCCTTGCCATATATAGCATATAAATAGTGCTCTGAACTTCGAGGTTTGAGCTTACAGGTTTGGTGGCATTCTGAAGAATTTTTGAGGACTTAAGATCACACCTGTGGTCTGTCGCGCCATGGCTCTGGATCAGTGCTTCTGTCAGTCAGTTCACGGTGGCCAATACCTTACACTGGGCCTTGTTTTACCATATTACAAATATTCAGCTTGGTCAGGGGAAGACACTAATGACAATGTTGACAAAACTGTCTAAATTCATCAGCACTGCTGGAGAGACTGCTCAAAGTACATTCTTTAAGTGGTGAGTCAGTTTTTAACCTTTAAAGATTGAATATGATTTTGACCATATAGATCAGTTGTTTGGTCAGGTGCTTATTGATCTATTATTCAGACTTCACTTCCAGAGGAATGGTTGGCTTGCCTTTTTTTTTCTTTAAATGTGTAATAAATTTAAAAAAATTCTTGCTATATGAGTTACTGATTTTATTATTCTAGGTAATCTGCTTTGGGAATCCTTTAAGAATATTGCTGGGCTAGCTACGTCAAAACACAGGGTGATAAATTGGCTTATAAAACTTTAAAAGTGATGTGGCCACTTTTTTCCTTCTTAATCACCTTTGTATCACTGAACTCCACATGAATCCAGTGTGGGACTGACTGTGGATTTCTCTGAGTTAACAAATCAAGGTGTCAAGTCAGCCTCGTTTATTGCTTCTGAATGCCAGCAATTCTGTCCAAAGTCCGAAAATAGCAAGGGGCTCCAGAATGAATCATCTCAGTTCATTTTAGGCTTTCAGTTTCCACTGAGTAATTTTTACAATTCAGTTCATTTAGTTGGGGAGAAGTCTAGCCAGTGGGGTTTTGACAAATCAGGGTCAGAAACTTGATCATGAAAAAGAGGACTTGGAAAAATCAAACTTTTTAATTTTAGGAATAAGGTCTGCTTTCATTGCTGGGAAAAATGTGTTGCCATTCACACAGTAAGAGGCTGGGTGCAAGACCAAGAGAGAATGGTCCATAGTTAAAAGCTGCAGGGTTTATTTTATGCCATGTTGATGCATCCCATGTTATCAGAATTAGTTCTCTAGAAAGATAATTGTACAGCAGCATAAAATGCATTCAAAACATGAACATATTCTTCTTTTAAAATAATAAGGTCATTTGGTAGGGAAACGCTTGTTTTTTTTTTCTCCTGTCCTTGATTTCATTCTTCTTTAAACTGGTACTGCCTTTCTCCTTCCTCATTAATAAATCTCTTTGTTTTCTATAGAGGAGAATAAATAAACTATTCCTTTTTCCTCACAGAAGAGCCTACTGCTTATGTGTATGTTTTCTACTCACTCTCATTTGTGATGGATTTGTGATTAGAAAGAACCCTACATTACTCTGTTCTGTCAATCAGCTGGAGGGGAATTGGGAGTTCACTCATGTAAAATATATAGGAGAATGGCCCTATATTTTTAACATCTCCATTTTATAGGAATATTGATAAAATGATCACTCTCAGTAGTTTCTTGAGAAAATAAGCCACTTTAAAAAAAAACCTCATAGAGTATGATTGTCTTGTGAGATTAAGATATTAAACTGAGACTCTTGACTCAGAATCAAGACTGACTCAGAAAAATATTTACTTCCCTTGATGCCCACCTTGAACACATGTCTACTTTATTATCTAGTCCCTCAGCAGTTCTTTGCTTTTTGAAGGTGACAGCCATCTAAATTGAGAAATTATGCTGGCAGAATTTAGATCTTGGAAGACTCATAAGGAATTATAAGTCCATTCCTTCATTTTATAGAAGAGGGATTTAATTCCAAAAGAAGTCAAAGGTTGTGCACAAGATTTCAGTACGACTTAGAGAAAACCCTGGCTTTGGAACTGGGGTTCAGGTCTGTGGTCTTTTCATGGCAACTTCAACCTTTCTGATTTGCCATTGGCTGCTAGTCCCCTTCCCAAGGACATTTTGATTAAAATGGGTATTCCAGAGAACATATTGCTAGAAGCTGAAGAAATGACTAACAGCAAGAACATGAGAGACAGTAGCAGACTGGTGTGGGTGCTGTTTCAGGAAAGAACAGATAGGTTGGAGAACAGTCTTTTGGATGCCTTCCAATCCACATGCTTGGTGACAGAGAGATCTGCCTAACACCAAGGCTGGCCACAGGTGGGTGCTTTTAGCCGTTGCCATTTGTCTCCAGTAAGCTTTGTGGGCTCTGTCCACTCAGCTTTCTTCCAGTTAGATAATTACAATCTTTTCCTGGATTTCCAGTTAATTAAAATTGAGGCAACATTTCTTTCCAAGTTTCCTTTGTTCCTCAAAGTGTTTTTAACTAAAAATATTCTTTTTAGAACATTTGAAAAAATACCAGAAGAGTTGAAAAAAAAAGTCATCACTTACTTTGTGGTTGAAGCCAATCACTGTTAACACTTTGGTATTTTGCCTTTTTGTTTTGATCTCATTCCTTTTTCAAGGTAAAGACTAGTGGTAATATTTTTCTTTTTCTGACAACTTTTTTTTCCCCTGAAAAGTAATATATGCCCTTTAAAGAAAAACTGAAGAATGCAGACAACTATAAAGGAGAATGTGGTTCATTAATAAGCTTGCACCCAGAGCTAGCCTGAGTGACACATTTCTTTATAGCTTCTTAACCAAAAAAATCCATATTTCCCCGTTGTACTGCTTAATCATAAATTAATCAGTATAAAGCTAAAGGAGTTATGATGTTTTTCACTTGGATGAGATGAAGACCTTTCAATTAGTTGCTAAAATCTGTTTGAATTTGAGGCAAAGTCAGATACAGGTGAGCTCTTGTTTCAAAGAAGTCTTCAGTCCAGACTTTCTCCTATACTAGTTCACATTTTAAATCCTATGACGAAACATTCTGAACACAGCAGAGGTTCATTCTAAAATGTCAAGAATAATTGTAACTTCTTTCATCTAGGTCTTTCTTGTCCTTTTCAGAATAACTAGAAGATATGGCAAGTAGCATTTGTGGTCATAGGTGGGACTCTTGGTATATATAACATGAAGGGATCGCTTATTGAGAAGATGCTTATAGCTTGAGTGCCCTCCGAGGACTGTAGCCCATTACTGCTCTCTGTCTCCAAGTGAGCACACTCTATTGTTAATCCCAGAACACCAATGTCTTATGTGTTCCCTTATTGTTCCTCTGCCTGTCTCTGTTCCTTCTGAATAAGGGGACAAAATATGAGAACACATTCTCTAATGGGGCCGGACTGATTGGCTCACTCTTCTCCAAATGCACCTTTTGCTGAGCTTGTGTCCCCAAACTGTGATATACTTATTTATCTAATGGAATCATTTACAGCCTTTAAAATATGGGAAACCCTTCCTGCTCATGCACCCCACAGGGGGCGCTCTTTCTCAGCTCCAGTGGCAATCGCTATCTGCTGTGTTTGGCCCTGATTTTTACCGGGGGAAATGAAGCTTAGGATATGTGTACATTGTTGCTACACCTGCCCCTTCTCCATGGAACATCATAGATCCTCCACATATTTTCCCCACATTCCTAAATTCTCAAAGACTGCACTGCAGTGGAGAGGAATCTCTATTCTCTTCCTACTCAGTACCATAGGGATGTCTGCAAAATTTAACCCAACTCAGTGACAGTCAAAATTCCCCTTCCTCTACAAATAACTATCTGGTTGCATCTTTCAGGCCACAGAAATGAAGAGATGCTCATCAGAGAGACCCCTGGTTGGGCACAGCCTGATATGTCTCCCTTGGATGGGATGTCATAGGCTTTCAACTTGTTTCTGAGTTAGGGGAAAGAGTGAGTCCTCTCTGAATCACGCTAGGATAATAATAACCTGTCCCAAGTGTTCTGATTGAGGAGTGTATGGACTCAGTGGGGGCCATCCATCATCTTCAAAATGTGTATCTTTTCCCATCATCTCCCTGACAGCCCCACTTCCTCTACTGAGTTGACTTTCTCTTTTCTCTGGTAAAGAAAAAAAAAAACACTGTGGTCGAGTGTCAGTGACAGATGAAGTGAAAGGCAATGTTTTCTGACATTTGCTGCCAGGGTCACCAGACAAGTGACTTAGTTTAAGTCAACAGTGAATATTCCCTTATTGCTAAGAAAGGATTGATGGGTCCTAGTACATTTGACATGTACTGCCTTTGACACATATCTCTTCTCCCCAAAAGTCAGTGACATGAACAGCCCTGGATTTGGATGGTTGACTTTCAACTGATCTTGCATTTCACTCAATATGCTTTTTTCAAGTCTTATTTATTTACCTATTTCTCCATCTATTTTTAAATCCACTGCTGGATTTATATAAATTGACCCCTAAAATTAAAGTATGGTAAACACATAGGGATGATCTGAGTGCCTTACTGTTTCCTTAGTAAATGACGTTGAAACAGGAGCCTTAATTTCTAGTTTCATAGAACTGCAAATTCATTGCTCAGGCCCTCTGTGATCTGACTCCCCTAACTTGTAAATCAAACAGATGATGCTTGAAGAATTTATCAAGTGGAATAAACCTTGACTTCTGTGAGCTGTTCCCTGTCACCTGTGACCTATGTTGCACTGGGGACCAGCTAGTAAAACCAGCTCCTGGCTCTGTTCATAGGTGTTTCATTTAACTGTGTTTTGTATTTTCTAGACACAATTCTAGATCCATCACTTTGATTTCTTAGGTTTATTTCAGTTATGTGTTGAATTGTAAATCTCTGTTTTTATAACAGAGCAAGGGCAGGGGAAGTATCCACACAACACGTGCTGGGATATATTGTTAGTATATTGCCAAGTGTCTGAGGACCTACAAACAGATTAATATTTAGGATCACAGAGAACTAGCCAGAGAGATGAGCAATAGTTGAGTGTTTTTGATCCATCTGAAATGGACCATCTGATGAAGTGGATAATCTGTTTAATGTAGATGCTGAGAAGCTCTCTTGCATTCAACTTCACTTTCCTGAAGACAGTGCATAAGATGGTCATCTCCTCTTTAAAAAATAAACTCTAAATATTAGTAACTCTGATCTGTGTGACTAATCCAAGGATGTTTTAAAAGAAAGTCCACTGACTATTACAGTCAAGGGTCCTGATACAGGTGATCGTTATCCCTATTTATAGCAGAGATGAACACTGTTGAATTTTGTGGGCTTTTAAAAATAAAACAGCTTTATTAATATATATTTCAAATACCATAAAATTCACCCAATTTAAGTGTACAGTTCAATGGCTTTTAGTATATTTGCAGAGTATTCATCCATCACCACAGTCAATTTTAGAACATTTGCATCACCCTGAAAAGAAACCCTGTACCCATTAGCAGGTGCTCCTCATTCTCCCCATTCTGCTTCCCAGCCCCTGGCAACACTAGTCTGCTTTCTATCTCTATGGATTTGTCTATTCTGGACATTTTAAGTTAATGCAATCATATAGTATGTGATCTTTGGTGACTTCTTTCACGTGGTGTAATATTTTCAAGATTCACCTGTTTTGTAGCATGTATTTCAATCTTTTACTTAATCTTCACTGTATCATCTTGAATATTCACATTAAATTTTTAGTTTCAGACATTCTCACATTAATAATTCAGTCTGTATTATCCTTCTCCAGGATTTTTTTTTAGCTCTTTTAAAAAATGTTTGAAAACATTATTTATCTTGAAAAATTTGAAAACAAGACTAAACAAATCAAACTGATCCCAGAATTATCCTTAGATATTTATTTACTCCAAAGATAATAATTAAAAAATTTTTGTAGATTTATTCCCCATTGTCATTTTTTTTTGCATTTCTACATATTCTTTTTAAGGCTGAAATTTGAATTAGAAACACTTAACTTCCCAGAGGAGTGTTCCTATGCTTTGGTTACTTTAGAAGCTTCATTGGTTTAGGTAAAATTGAATAGTTTTCCAAATTTGGGTAGGTTAGTTATCTCAACAGAACAGACTCCCTGAACCATTTAAAATCTCCTCATTTGGAAGCTTTGGGGGAGGGGGCTTTCTTTCCAAAGGAAGAAAAAAGACCATAAGCATAATTTGGAGAGTTTGGAGATTAGAATAATTTCCTCTTCTAGCGGCATATTTTTTTGTGTGCATTTTCTGACTTCATCCCTCATCTGAAGGATGGCCGTGGTGCATGAAGGACATGATAACCTTGATGACCTCAGACCTTGCAGAAAGGCCTAAATTGTTTGGGTGTATTGGTCCACTTAACAGTTTTGGAAAACTGTTATGTAATTTTCAACACTGTGATTAAATGACTGTAGATAACAAATAACCAACACACTAATGCTGGTCGTTTATAGAACAAATGCAATCTGTTTATTTGTGGTTGCATCCACTTTTATCTGTGTCCTTCCCAGGTACCTAGTGAGACAAATAATGAATAGGTAGAACTTTCTAGAAGAGAATGAAGGCTCTTTAGCTAGAGCCACACCTGATCACAGCTAAATCTAAAATTAGACCTGTGAAGAGCAGGCCAAGTAAATGGAAATCATGAAAATAGAAAGGAAAATTCTGATCATCAAGCCATGTAAGCTCAAAAGGGGCTTTCTTTGAGCTTATTGCAGAATGTAGAACTGTAATTACAATAAGGATCCAACATATTAAGGCCAGTTCTTAATTACATTAGCATTAAAAAAAGTAATTAATAGAAATATATGCACATTGTGCAAGTCATCTTGTATGTAGTGATTTGCGGGACCATTTAATTCATAGTGAGCCAGAGTTCACGGATCCACAGAAGGCTAAATTGTATTGCTTGATATAAAATCTAATTGGGCAGTTTTAAAGTTTATGACCTCCAGCAAAATATGCTTCTAGGAAATGAGAGTGGAGTGTTCTGTTACTCACAGTTCATTTTATAGGATACCGGTATATTTTCCATATATTTATACTGACTTTCTTTCCTATGTTACCCTTCTTTTCCTTTGTTACAGGATACAGAAAGAATAAATGAATCATTGCCATTGTTTTTTGAACTCTACAATTAGCAGTTAGGTTTAGTATAAGGAGTATACAATGAATGGATAGCATTTCTGGTATAAAGTCTTATAAGTGTCAATTGTATTTATTTTGGAACCAAAGGATTTGTACAGTGGACAGTATTTTTCCTCCGTATTATTATCATACCAAAGACTTTTGACATTAATTAAGATATGCAGATTTTATTTATTGTCTTCTTGGTCCTACATTTAAGAAAGGAGCTATAATTGGAATCTTGGACTAAAGAGGAATGCTGACTGAAGGTTTGGTTTTGGCACATGTTTTATTTTGTTATACATCAGTGACCTTTGCAAAAATATTCTCCTGGCAGTAACAACATTAAATCTCAAGCAGCATATGATGCAATTTGTGTCAACTGCCTCACTCTAGATGCTGTGCTAAGACAACATTGCCCTAAGTGCTTTGAGCAATCATCCTTAACTAGAAAGACTATGCTAACCATACTGTAAAATGAGGTGGTTCAAAATGAGTAGGCTGGAATAAGAGATGATTTAGTTCTGTGATCCAGTTGGAACCTAGGGTATATTCAAAGTCAGCTGTGGACTGCCGGATGTTGTTAGAAGCATGCAGTTTGCTAGGTTAAACTTAAAGTCATATTTTCACAAATAAGCCTGCTGGGAGTAGGCCACCATTAGTGGCTTGGTGATGCTACAAATGGCTTTTCAATTGAGAGTCACTTCTGTGCTGTTTCCAAAATACTGTGAAAAGGTATAAAGAGCAGGAAGAGATGGGTGATTTTTATCCCATTTAAAAAGTATTATACCATGTAAGACAGTTTCGGAAGTTTGCTTTGAAGTACCACCAGTCTGTAGGCTTCTGAGAGGACAGGGGCTGCCTTTCTCCTCTCATCATAACTGTGAGGACAGCCTTCTGGAATTTGCTAGTGATTGAATTGATATTTGGTTCCTGTACTATTTTTTTTTTTGCATGTATATTCTGACTCCATGATATATTTTTGAATGTCCTTTCTTTATCTATATTGTATTAGGTGCTAATGGGATGGGGGGAGAAATTTAAAAATAAAAGCCAGGGTCATTGTCCTCAGGAAGCTTATAATGTGGTTCTCTTAGTCAAGAAACACTGAGGCCCAATGTCTTCAAGTTATCCTGGATTTTTTTTCTTACCTGGTATATAGGTGTTTACCCAAAACCATAGTGGGTGGAAGAGAAAAGGCAAATTAGGAGTCCAGAGTTTGCTATCAAGGTGGAATAAAGGACAGAACCCGTCTCCTTACTTTCTGTCATCTGCTACCATAAGTTCTGGGTGACTTTATGAAAATAATGGTTATTGTTGTAGTGCCTACAAAGTAATGTGTGAATGGATTAATCAGAAACACTTTTATAGCTGTGGCAGATTGATGTTTCTTGGTGTTACACAGGAATTGTCAACATTTTCATGTTTTTGCCAAATATCATTGGTGGGGGAGGATTAATTTCTAGCTTGGATGCCAGTTAGCGAGTTATTCTTTCTACCAAAGTGGATGAAATATATCTTCCCTTTAATTTGACTACTCATGCATGTTTACTATGCACCTAGTAGCTCTTGGGCTGCCTGATGAACTAGATGAAACAGTCCCTTGTCTTGGAGCTTAGGGTCTGAATATGCAGAACTTGACTGACGACAAAGAACAAGGATGTAAAGTAAAATCAGAGGGAAACCACTCCCAAATGATAAATAAAATGGCAGGTAGCTTACTTTGCAGAGCATGTGGGAAAGGATAACTCTATATGTGTGAATCAATACAGTCAGAGGAAATACAGTACAGAAGAGGAAAGCTGTTTTAAGAGAAATTCATGTCATGTATTATAAAAGTTAGTCTCAGCCAACAAAGAGAATGTTTCAGTGTTTCACTCCTGTGGACAAGTACTGTGGTTTTACTCGCTGAGATGACACAGTAGCACCTTTCTAGTCCCACACTACCGTTTTTATTAGATATCCACTGTGGCCTCTTTGAGATGTGTGTTATCAGTAACCCTTTCAAGCAGCCGTTATAGATCTTGCTTGCTTCTGCCCACACAATCTCATTTCTCAGGCTGGCCGCAAAGCAGTTCTTAGAGCGGGGCTTGGGTTATACTTCTGTATAAAGAAAGACCTTGAGTTTTGATACTTCAAGGGGCCGAGGTAGAGTGGCCCTCAGCCTCTGGCTAGTAAACGCCCTCCTCCTTCTTACACACGGCGCAGCTCTTATATGTGGGAAAGTTGACCAGAAGTGATCTTCAACATGATGAAAAGAATAGCAGAGGCTGGGTGGCAGTGATTTGCTCCAAGTTGCAATTATTCTTTTGTTAGACGATACCATTTCCAAAAAGGAAAAATATCACATCATGGCTTATTTGTATATCAGTACTACGTATTTGGGTAAACTGGAAAGGATCTGATACTTGATGGGGGTTGCCTAAAAAAGTTTATTTCATTTCCTTTATATTGTATATTATTATGGTCTAGAAACAAAACCCCAAATGCTAATTATTGAATTTGTATAAATTTTCCAAATAATTTCTGCTCAGAATTTTTAGTGATAAATTTGAGCTGATATCTCTGAACATTACCACTTCACATCAGGTTTTATGTTTGAAATGGCTGATTAAACTTTTGATTAAGATCCTTTAATAATGATTTTCCTGAATTCTTAAGAGAAGATTTCTTTTTGCATTCATAGGAGAATTACTTTGCACAGGCAGGTGATACACAATTTAAAGTCACTTTACAACCATTTAAAGTCACTTTACAATCATTCAAAAATCTGTAGATGTTTGACAGGATATGTAGAGTCCAACATTCTTCCTATTTCAATATTAAATGTGATGATGACACTTCTTATGAAAATATGAATGAATTTTGAATTTTATCATAGTATTTTTATATCAAGTTTTTTCAAAATGAAGATTAAACTTAATTTGCAGATGACCCATGAGATTGTTTAAAGCAGTCACTTTATTGGTGACTTGGATGCCACTGAAAAGTCACATCTACCACAAAAGGACAGACATATTTAATATACATGAAAACAGAGATTTGGGATTCCATCCTGGACCTACATGGACATTCTGCCTCAATTGCACACCCACCTTATTTTGAGCCAATTTTCTGATTCTAGGGATCCTAGAAAATTAACTCCTTTGATGTTCCTTGTCCACAATGGTAGCAGTGCGATCTCAGTTGGCTATAAAACTAGTTATCCAGATGGTCATCTTGTCAAGAGATGAAACACTGTGGGGTGAGCAGCACGTTCCGGATGGCCCTCATTGTATGTGCTGACCAACAGTCCCTTTTGCATTCACGATGTCTTCTGAGAACTCCAGACAAGACTTCCCACAGTGGCAGGGGACTGGTCTGCGTGCTCCCAAAAACTCAGGCCTTGACTGGTTGTCCTGAGAGCTGATGGAAGTAGTATTTCCCATTTAATTGTAATGCATTCTCAGCTCATCAGTAAAACAGCACTTGGAAAGCTCTGCTCTGAGCAGGGACTTTGGACATTTAAAATCATGACCCTCAAACCTACTCAGGACTGATTTACTTACCTATAATACACACACCTGAAATAAATGTTTTAGAAGTTATATTTATTCTTACATTATGCAGTTCATTCTAGTATTTTCAATTCTGTTCTGTTTAAAATTTTAAAACACCAGTTGTGATACACTAAATTGATTTTACTGTCTACTGAAAGGTCATGATGTGCACTGTGAAAAAAAGGTCATGATGTTCACTACTGGTTTACTGAACTAAACCAGTAGTGAAAGAAGGATTCTACTCTGTGTGGCTGCAAGGGCATTTACCAAAATAATGGCTCTTGCAGTATCTTCCACACCTTTTAACATAAACAGTTATTTGACAATCAGTGCACTTCATTCAGTGTGTCACTTTTCTTATCTCTGTGCAGTGAATTTGAACTTTATCCCTGATTTTTTTTTCTTTCTTGAGAATTCTTCAAATGTTTGCTAATTCCATGAAAGTTACTTTTTTTTCATTAAATGCTTTAATATTTGTTTGTTATTTTTTTATTCCAATGGTATTAAACACAAATTACAGGGAAATATACCTTTCAGCAACAAAGCGGGACTTAACTGAACGAAGGCCAAATGTGAGCCTGTGGTCATTATGTCCATTCTACTGGATAGTATTCTAGGGAAAGGCAGCATGGAAGAAATTAATTCCACATGCCATTGGAAGTAGAAAGCTTCTGTTTTAATGGAGTAAAAGGGTCCATTTGGAGTTATTTATCTTAAATTTGCAGTGGGTCTTGCCAAATAAGCTGTCCCCACAGAGAGTCTTGCCAAGAAGGACATCATGGTTAGTGAAGCATGTTGGTTATTCCTCAGTGTTGAAAAAAAATGAAGCTCCATGCCAAGTTGACTACTTCTTTTTTTTTTTTTTTTTTTTTGCCTTCTGATTTGGAAAAAAGCTAAATTAAAATTTCTGTGGTCAATAATTATAATATATTATGAAGCACAATGATTATGACACAAAATATGCAATGATTACAATTTTGAAAAAAATGCAAATGAATAGAAAAATAACCAAGAGAAACACTTACCAAAATAAGGATTGCAGTAAGAGTCACAGGTAATTTTTGTTCTTTTTCTTTGGGCTTTCCAGTGTGTTCCACACCCTATCCCATAAACATTTAGTTATCTGATAATCAAAAGACTAAAAATAATTTGGCTTTTTGACAAACTTTTGACAGTAATTTGCTTATTTTTTTGACAAGATCTAATAAAAATCACTAAAAGGATATCATGAGATAAAACGTTACAAATAATTCTAGAAAAAGTTTTATTTCTTTACCTGTAAGCTGTAAGTAATAAATAGTTTGAGACCAAAAGAAGGATGTGCTCTTATTTCTAATAGTTTCCACTGTTTAACCTAATTCCACGGACTTATCTCTTCATAGTAATTGGGCCAATAATGTCACATATAATTTGAAGTCAGAATTTTGTTAACTTCTACTCATCAAAAATCACTAATTCTTTAGTTGAACAGTAAATGAGGAGCTTGGCTTGAACGAAGTTAAGATTAATTTTTAAACACATTTAATAAAATATATATATTGAAGAGAGCTTTATACTCTAAGTAATTGTTTGTATCATTATTGTTCAGGTCTATAAATTCTTAGACACTCCCCAAGAGCAAGCTCATGACCCATTCTTAAGCTCAAATGGTTTTACGAAGAGTTTATCTACTATTCTGTCTATTGTAAAGATCTTTGACAAATTCAAGACAAATAAAATCACATCTGTCCTCAAAGGATGAAAGTATGCTCCAGCCTCTTGCTTCTTCTCAGGTATGCCATGCGTATTGCCCACTTCCAAGACTTGTGCCTTTGGGTAGGCTATTGTCTTCCCTTCTTTCTCTGTAAAATTCCTACTTGTCCTTGGAGGCCTAGAATCTCCTAGTGAGAACTGGTTGTGATCTTTGTGCTGCTACAGCAAATGGTTCACATCTCAATTTTGCTACACATCTCTGTAATGCATTTTCATCTATGGCTTCATTCTTCACATAGCTTATAGGTTTCTTGATGTTCGGTGCTTTATTCTACTTTGAATCTTCAGTGTCTATCAAAATTCCTGGTTCATAATAATTTATGACAATTATTTTTTGAACAAGTTAAAAATAATATGAGGGTAATGAAATGAGAGGATTATTATGAATGTATTGAATAATAGAAATATCTCTAAATAAGTATGTAACACGCAAGTTTACTATACTGAAGGGATACAATAGTCACGAGATTGTTTATTTTTTAAAATGCTCATTAAAAATATTATTTTATGTTTAAATTTCTTCATGTTTATCTGCTTTGGGCAAAGCAATGCCTTGGGTGTCATGGGACAAAATTTAGTTCCTGTTCTCAAGGATCTTATACTGTAGTTTAAAAAGTTAATACTTGTTTGCATGAAAATGATGTTGTGTATGTTAAGTGCCAACAAGCATAGAAAATAAATACTGTAATTTGTTCAGAGGATCAGAAGTCCAACTTAGGGATAGATGAGTCAGAGATGAGTTCTCTGAAAAGGGAAGATACACTGTGACTCAAAAAGCTTAAAGAATGGATGAGATTTGATGTGTGTATGTGTGTGTGTAAGGGTGAATCTTCCTTTTTTGCATAGAGAGTATGAGCCATGTGTCTTTCTGGATCTTGAGAGAGCTGGGCTACTCCACAGCACAGTTCTGGTGGCTGTCCTGTTGGTGTTCATGCCTGAATATTAAGGAGGAGGCCAGGTTCCTCACCGACAAATGCTTTCTTCCTACCAGTTCTGGCTAAACCATTTATAGCCCTTAATGGTGAAAACGGGGAATTCCTAGTGAGTTGTGAGAGAAATGTGCAAAACTTACTGTCTTCCTCAGAGAAAGCCTGACATTCAGAAGGTGCATATGAAAAGAAAGGAAGTCAGATACCCAAGACATACAAACTTGAAATGCTACTCAGAGCAAGTCTGCTTGAGATGGACTTATGACTAAGAAAAGGCCATGTCAGGAGGAAAAAAATGCTCTGGGTAGTAGACTCTTTCCATCTCGTGCTTTTCTAAATTTGTCATCCTCCAAGAAGATCCCATGCTCTGGAGACATACCTGCTTCAAAAGAAGTTGGGCTTCAGAGGGACTGAGGGAGTGTGGATGACACAGAAAGGCAATTGGCTAGAACACAGCTCTTCATCCTCTTTTAGAATGGAGAGTAGTGAATGTTTCAAGACACAAGGGAGAAGGTGATGGATGAAACACAGAGAAACGTTGCTCTTTGCCAAGTGACTCAGTAAGCTCGAATGATGTTTCCTATGGGAAGCTGAGATTATATGATCCACCAACACCATTTATAGACCTCTATTATGTTTGATGCTACTTCGGTTTGTTGATTTTTTTGGTAAATAATTCCATTCTAAGTACTTACAAGGAGATCTTGTAGTACAAGGATCCAGGATGACCTGAGTTCCCATCTCCTGGCTCTATTAGGTATTCTTGATAGGTCATTTACTTTTTCTGAGCCTCAATTTCTCTTCATTTAAAAAGTAGAGATTAATTTTACCTCCTAGGATCATCTTGATGGTTAGGGAAAATGTATGCAGAATGCCCAATGGTGTGGTTGGCACATAGAAACACACAATAAATGATAGAAAATAATGACAGTGAAGATAATGATAGTAATATGCCATCAAGTAGGTCATGTAGGGCTGTCAATGATGGTCTGTTTTTCTAGGGCTGTGGACTTTGAGCAAGTGAAATGTGCTCTCCCACTAAGAATCTCAGGTCCTATGTGTCAGAGGTCCCTCAGTGTCAGAGCCCCACCATGCACATTCTCATCTGTGGCACGTGGTCTGCCTGTGGCTTCTGAATAGCAGAATCATGGTGGGCATTCAAGAGTTGCTCAGGGGCACCTCCTGCCTCCTTCAATCCTTTGGTTCTGGTTCAGCTCTTTAGAGGGCATGTGCCCATGTCTGAGATAAAATATAAAAGTGTCCTCTCACTCATCTCACTTCTGTGAGGCATCTCCCACATTAAGGAAGAAGCTAAGTTGTCATCTGGGACAGCTCTGAGGATGGCTGCCTCCCACACACAGACTTCAGAGCTGATGGAGGAGATTCTGTTCCACCTTTCACTGAGTTTGAGTCACCCTCTTACATTTATTCACACACACAAATTCAGAGCCTCTGTAGGCTTTGCAAATGATTTCTCTTCACTTCAAAAACAATTGGAATTTCAGATGCACTAAAAGTTCATCTCCCAAGTAAGAAAATGCTCTATCACTGACAGAAGAACACATTCCTTCATTAATCCACAATCTTTGGAAATGCTGAGGGCATCTGGGAAGGCAATGGATTAAAATATTTCTTAAAAAATACTGAAACCAAAATAAAAATTGAGTTGGCTGTGTAGATATAACATACATATGGATCAGCGTTCCAGTGGGATTTGCTGACATTTACAGATTAATTAAATTATACTATTTTTATATTTATAAGAAATTTAGCCATTGACTATGCACCAGGCAATGCTTGGGAAAAAAAGGACTGAGCAGTTGGGAAGTGCGTATAATACCATCAATTATTTTTGAATCTAAACTACTAGAGTGGAGAGTTCTTTTTAAACAGTCAGTGCAGTGTCTCTTTTGTTTATTTATTTTTAAATTACATTTGTATTTTGAATAAAGAAAATATTTACATGGTTTAATATCCAAAAATTGTAAAAGGCATTCAGTAAAAATATTTTCCTCCCAACCCCCTTCCCCAGTCTCCCATGTTCTCTTTCTTGTATTTTTCAGCTATGTTTTATGAGTATCTTCAAAAATGTGTGTGTTTATGTGTATAATTTTGTTAGACATTGCCAATGCACTCTCCAAATAGGCTGTACCAATTTACAATACCACCAGCAAAGCATGAACACTCCTGTTTCTCTACATTCTTGCCAAATTTATATTATTCCTTGGCTGGCCAGCATAGAATTCTGCTGCTTTTGTTGTTCCCTTACTAGCAAGCCCCCACTTAACCCCACACAACAAATTTTACCCAAGTCTTCCTTCTAGAAGCCCTATGCATTTCGCCATATTTTCACTCTTTTAGAATATTTTTATGTAGTAGAAAAGAAGGGGTTTTTGAAGTGAGAACTATTTAAAAATATTTAACAGTATATGACATTTAAAAATCTAGGCTCTGGAGGCAAGTTGCATGGATTTGAATCCAAGCTCCAGTACTTTCTAGGTATGTAGGCTTGGAATAGTTATTTCACCTCTTTGAACCTCAGTTTGCTCATGGAAAATGAAGAAAATATCTTGGCTTGCTGACATGGTATTAGGAATAAATGAGATAATGCATGTAAAGTGTCTGGAACTTGGAAGATGCATGAAAGGTAGTTTGTATTGTTAGTTCTATTGTTAATAAAATCTGTGCCATTTGCCATTCAGTGAAGTATATGCTATGTATAAATAGATTTAGGTTAGATGCTAATGTCAACAAATAAAGTTCACATTTTAAAGGGAAACTTTTATTCTTGAATACCAACGACCATATGATGAAGAATTAGGGTAGTAGAGAAAACAAACAAAAACACTGAATTTGGGGTCACTTTATGTTTGTTGGCTATGGAAGAGCCATCAGAAAATCCTGACTAAGCAAAGCTAAGTTTATTAGACTTACTGCAATTCGAGAGAGGGAATGCTATGTAAGATCGTTTCTTCGTAATGTCTCACTAGGAGCAGATCAGGGAAGGATATTTAGGGATTTGGGGGCCTGGGCTGGGTACTTTTACCAGTTAGGATTGGACAGAATTTATGACACGTAAGACTTTGGATTGGTGGGTCCCATGAGGTAAGAAGCTTGAAATAAGCATTTATGTGTGGGCTGCTAGTTTTGACAAGTTAACTGTTTTAGTTGGTTGACAGTCTAACCATCCAGGAATAAGTATTTCTTAGAGCAAATATCTGTTATTTTTGCCTGGACTAGTTATTGTTTATGAAGTTGGAAACATGGAAATTATTTAAGAAATGCAGACCTTTAGGAAATTAGAAAGAGTGTTTGGTCCCAGAATGATTTTAACAGGGACGGGAGAGTCTGCATTGTCTCAGAATTGGTTAGTACAGGAACTATGTTGGTTTTAGTTCTAAATCCTAACTTTGCAGCAAATAGGACATGTAACTTTAGGCAAGACATTCAATATGCCACATACTTGTTTCTTCTTCAATGCCTGAAAAGCCTAGTGGAAGCTCTGTCTTCTGAGGAAGATGAGATTCAGGGCAGGGAGGCCAAATGTGGAACATTCTGGGCCCTGGAGGAAATGAATAAACAAGGCCACATAACTTGAGTGGAGACCCAGAAATAGTGCTGCACATTAAAATAGAGATTTTGAAGGCGATAAAATGAAAAGGTGAGGAGTTCGTTGGCAGCTGAAGTGTCAGAAAAAGGGTAGAGTCAGGTGAGGGAGAGGTAGGGAGAGCAGTTCAGAACCAAAGGCTGAATGCAGAGTTTTTACTGGGCCAACCTTTTTAATGCTGCCATTCTGATATTTTGTAGGTTGGTTTGGTGGTGACAGGAGCCGTTCAGCCTGGATACAACCTCAAGTCTTATTTCACTTATCTGAACAATGGGTACAAAAAACTTGTCCTGCTTTATATATTGTAATGTTCTTTCAACCTAAGATGTGGATAGTAACATTTTAATTTTGCATCATCATTATAAAGGAGAGGCTTCAGAATTAGGCAATTGGTTTTGTATGCATCAGGCAACATCATACAGGCAGCTTCCTTTCCTGATTATATGTAAGATAGATCCAAGTTGTAAGATAGTGTTCAAGAATGGAGAAAGATAAAAATTCTTGGCTGTACATCAGGCAATGCATGGTTGACAAAACCAGCAGGCAGCTGGCCAAAATATTTCCTGCAATGGATACTACTTAATTTGGTTAAATTTCACCCTCCTCCATCAGGGATGATAATATATTTCAATAAATTCTGATTCAAATAAGGTTTATTGAAAATCTGCTATACACGTTAGAGTACTGAGCTCTTTCACATCCATTATCTCATTAAATTCTTACAACTGTATGTGAGGTAGGCATGATTGTCACTTTCTGAAACAGTATCTTCAAGTGTTTGCTTGGACAGGCATATTTCAATTGTTAAGATTCACTGCCAGGAACTGTACGTGATGTTTTATTCTGTCTTAAAACATTTTTCTCATGTTATGTAGTCACAGGCTTAATGTCATGCCCTGGACTTGGTTCATAGAGCAGCAAATGGCAGAACTGAGCTGAGATCAACTGTGGAGCATTTGACAATTTACTTTAAAATAATGATCTCAGACTCTAAAGGGAAATGGTCTCAGATATAAACAATTTTGCTTGGTGAAGGCCAAGGACAAGATAATGTTTATTCAGTTACTTTTGGTCCTCTGGAGTGTAAAGATAGATGATCAAGAGAAAGGAAAGAGACATTCAGACAGGTCAGCATTCCCTACATCCTAGCAAGAGTAGTTTTTCCCTCATATCTACAGCAGTACTTAAATAAATAAAAGTCTATTTAGTTAGTGCTCTAAGTAAATTCAATAAAAAAGAGGAGAGTCACATTGACAGAGCCTAATACAGGAATTTGGTTGTGTTCATGGGTACCTAAATGTGGCCACTGTTAGGAAATGGCTCAATATGATTGCCCTTTTGTGTTCTAAAAGAAGAATAATGTTACACCACCCCTTATACCCCATCCTAAATTGTGTACGTGTGTGTGTGTGTGTGTGTGTATAGGAGAGAGAAAAAGCTTATATGACTCTCTCTTTCTTGGGTAGGGCTTTAGCCCAGGGTTTTGCGGAGTAGCATTTTGGAAATGCACACTGGTAAGAATTTTAACTCTTTTTTTTTTAACTTTTTTTTTTTTATTGAGTTATAGTCATTTTACAATGTGTCAAATTCCAGCGTAGAGCACAATTTTTCAGTTATACTTGAACATACATACATTCATTGTCACATTCTCTTTTGCTGTGAGCCACCACAAGATCCTGTATATATTTCCCTGTACTACACAGTACAATTTTGTTTATCTATTCTACATTTTGAAATCCCAGTCCCTTCCCACTCCCTATCCCCCTGGCAACCACAAGTTTGTATTCTATGTCTATGAGTCTGTTTCTTTTTGTATGTATGTATGTATGTATGTATGTATGTATGTATGTATGTATGTATGTATTTATTTATTTATTTTTTAAGATTCTGCATATGAGTGATTTCATATGGTATTTTTCTTTCTCTTTCTGGCTTACTTCACTTAGAATGAAGTAACATCCATGTAACATCCATGTAACTGCAATTCTCCAGTAACATCCATGTTGCTGCAAATGGCGTTATGTTGTCGAGTTTTATGGCTGAATAGTATTCCATTGTATAAATATACCACCTCTTCTTTACCCAGTCATCTGTTGATGGACATTTAGGCTGTTCCCATATCTTGGCTATTGTAAATAGTGCTGCTATGAACATTGGAGTGCAGGTGTCTTTTTGAAGTAGGGTTCCTTCTGGATATATGCCCAGGAGCAGGATTCCTGGGTCATATGGTAAGTCTATTCCATATGTCTTTTGAGGAATCTCCATACTGTTTTCCATAGTGGCTGCACCAAACTGCATTCCCACCAGCAGTGTAGGAGGGTTCTCTTTTCTCCACAGCCTCTCCAGCATTTGTCATTTGTGGATTTTTGAATGATGGCCATTCTGACTGGTGTGAGGTGATATCTCATTGTAGTTTTGATTTGCATTTCTCTGATAATTAGTGATATTGAGCATTTTTTCATGTGCCTATTGATCATTTGTATGTCTTCCTTGGAGAATTGCTTGTTTAGGTCTTCTGCCCATTTTTGGATTGGGTTGTTGGTTTGTTTCTTATTAAGTTGTATTAGCTGCTTATATATTCTGGAGATCAAGCCTTTGTCGGTTTCATTTGCAAAAATTTTCTCCCATTCTGTAGGTTGTCGTTTTGTTTTACTTATAGTTTCCTTTGCTGTGCAGAAGCTTGTAAGTATAATTAGGTCCCATTTGTTTATTCTTGCTTTTATTTCTATTTCTTGGGTAGACTGCCCTAGGAGAGCATTTTTGAGATGGATGTGAGATAATGTTTTGTCTATATTTTCTTCTAGGAGGTTTATTGTATCTTGTCTTATGTTTAAGTCTTTGATCCATTTTGAGTTTATTTTTGTGTATGGTATAAAGGAGTGTTCTAGCTTCATTGATTTACATGCTGCTGCCCAGTTTTCCCAACACCATTTGCTGAAAAGACTGTCTTTATTCCATTGTATATTCTTACCTCCTTAGTTGAAGATTAGTTGACCAAAAGTTTCTGGGTTCATTTCTGGGCTCTCTATTTTGTTCCATTGGTCCATATGTCTGTTTTTGTACCAGTACCATGCTGTCTTGGTTACTGTAGCTCTGTAGTGTTGTCTGAAGTCTGGGAGAGTTAGTCCTCCAGCCTCTTTCTTTTCCTTCAGTAATGCTTTGGGAATTCTAGGTCTTTTGTGGTTCCATATAAATTTTATTATGATTTGTTCTAGTTCTGTGAAATATGTCCTGGGTAATTTGATAGGGATTGCATTAAATCTGTAGATTGCCTTGGGCAGTGTGACCATTTTAACAATATTGATTCTTCCAATCCAAGAGCATGGGATATCTTTCCATTTTTTTAATTCTTCTTTAATTTCCTTAATCAGTGTTTTATAGTTTTCCATATGTAAGCCTTTCACCTCCTTGGTTAGATTTACTCCTAGGTATTTTATTACTTTGGGTGCTATTTTAAAGGGGATTGTTTCTTTACTTCCTTTTTCTGCTGATTCATCGTTAGTGTAAAGAAATGCCACTGATTTTTGAACGTTAATCTTGTAACCTGTTACCTTGCTGAATTCTTCGATTATTTCTAGTAGTTTTTGTGTGGACCTTTTAGGGTTTTCTATGTATAGTATCATGTCATCTGCATATAGTGACACTTTCACCTCTTCTTTTCCAACTTGGATACCTTTTATTTCTCTCTCTTGCCTGATTGCTGTGGCTAGGACTTCCAAGACTATGTTGAATAGGAGTGGTGATAGTGGGCATCCTTGTCTTGTCCCAGATTTTATTGGGAAGCTTTTGAGTTTTTCACCATTGAATACTATGCTGGCTGTAGGTTTGTCATATATAGCTTTTATTATGTTGAGATATATTCCCTCTATACCCACTTTGGTGAGAGTTTTTATCATAAATGGGTGTTGAATTTTATCAATGCTTTTTCTGCATCGATTGAGATGATCATGTGGTTTTTGTCCTTTCTCTTGTTGATGTGATGTATTACATTGATTGATTTGTGTATGTTGAACCATCCTTGTGTCCCTGGGATGAACCCCACTTGATCATGATGTATAATCTTTTTTATGTGCTGTTGGATTCTATTTGCTAGTATTTTGGTAAGGATATTTACATCTATGTTCATCAGTGATATTGGTCTGTAATTCTCCTTTTTGGTGGTGTCTTTGCCTAGTTTTGGTATCAGGGTGATGGTGGCTTCATAGAATGAGTTTGGGAGTATTCCCTCTTTTTCAATCTTCTGAAAGAGTTTGAGAAGGACTGCTATGAGTTCTTCTTTGTATGTTTGGTAGAATTCCCCAGTTAAGCTGTCTGGTCCTAAAACAAAGTTAGAAAATATTGCATGGGTGTTGTGAAAAGGAAAAAGATTTTTATTAACTGCTCAGTGTGGTTCAAATTTCCTGTGAGGCCAAAGAATGACATACCATAGCACTAAGAAATGTAACTCATATGAGGTGGCTTGGAATTGTGCAGCTTTGAAGTGAAATAGACCAGTGTTGGCTTTTTTTCCTTCTGGGCTATAATTTATAAAATTTCAGAGTCTGAACAATTCTATCTTTCTCACTTCAAAGGATACACCTATGTGGCAATCAGAGTTTCAAGGAAAGAAAGGACTGTTCCTGCATCAAGAGCTAGAACTCTTCCAATCCTGAATAAATGATAGTACTTCTTTTTGTCCATTTAATTTCAATATCTGATCAGTGAATTTCTGAAGGGTGATTTCTGTCTCATTTTATGTCAATGAATTTCTATACTTTTCCTAGCAGGTACAAAGCACTGTATATTGATATGGAAATAAGAACTCTCATATTCTGCATTTCAGAAATAAAAATAGTTACTAATCTTATAAAAGATTAGTTTTGAAGATGTTGGTAATGAAGAAAAAGTAGTAAATCAACAAAACTTCAAAGTACTAACTCTTCAATAGTGAATATACCCGTTAATCCAACTTAATGAAATGGTACCAAAAAAGATGTAGCAAAAAAAAAAAAAAAGTACAGTTTGCTTCCTTAATATCTACTTTATTGGACCCTTCCCCAAATTTCCTTGTACTGAAAGCCACAAAATCAGACAGGAAGGTTTACAGAGTCCCATAACATTTCTAAATGTAATCCAGGTACTTTTTTGTATCATTTACCATTTCCTTCTCCTGTAATGCTTTATAAATGAAACCTTCCATCCCGCTGTAAGGAACAAAGGGAATAGTGGAGCATCAGGGATTGTTCCTAAGAAAGAACTGCAAAATTTGACCTGAGTTTTTTTTTTTTTAAAGCTAACATTTAGCTTTCTCTGATATTTGGGAACAGTAAAGCCCAAAGTTATATATTAGGAAAGGCCCTTCAGGTCTATGATGCCTGGGGCTCCATCTGTTCACTCCCTGCTCTGATGAGAGACTAGGGCTCTTCTTACTGTGCTAAGCTAAACAAAGGTGCTTCTCCTATCACCAACTATAGAAAAAACTGAACCATATGAAAAAAAATCCCACCTGAATGAAAGCGACAATAAGTGTTTGTGATTTCCACTGTTATAAACCAACAGTAATTTACATTCATGCACATCCAAATCTAGGCTAGCCATCTGTTTGTATCTGGCGTACTTTCTCAAAAGACTGATAATCGATGGAGAGGGC
Organism: Camelus dromedarius; assembly: GCF_036321535.1. Lineage (NCBI taxonomy): Eukaryota > Metazoa > Chordata > Mammalia > Artiodactyla > Camelidae > Camelus > Camelus dromedarius. The sequence continues at coordinate 15,951,712 of NC_087454.1, read as the reverse complement.
ACAAACCCCAGGCTTTATTCTTGCTTTGGAACCTTTGTGGATTCCATTCACATTGATAGTGCTTTTTGGAAATTTCTTTATGGTTTAATTTTCCTGAGGTTTTATTGATAAAGATAAACTATATGAAAATCTATATTAGTGCAGAAGATTTTTTTTAAAAGAAGCATTTCAAAAACCATTATGCAGGAGACAGAAATGTCTACAAAGTCTCTGTTAATCTTATAGTAGAAAGTGTTCCATTACCATTCTAGACCGAAAGATGTCCCCCTGTTTGCCATTTAGAGTCTAGAGAAGCTGTAAGTCATGAAGCAAGAGTAGCATCTGGAGAGGGTTGAATAGTGTCCTCCCCAAATTCATGTCTACGTGGAAACTCAGAATGTGATCATATTTGGAAATAAGGTCTTCGTCAGATGTAGTTAGTTAAGGATCTCCAGATGAAGTCATCCTGAATTTAGAGTCCTTACAAAAACACTGGTGTTCTTTTAAGAAGAAAAGAAGACAAGGAAGCAGAGAGAAAGCAATGTGAAGATGAAGGCAGAGATTAGAATGATGCATCTATAAGCTAAGAAATGCCAAGGATCCCTGGAAACCTTCAGAAGCTAAGAAAGAGAGACATGGGACAGTTTCTCCCTCAGAGCCTACCGAAGGAACTAATCCCTTGATTTTGGGCTTCTGCTCTCCTGAAATATGAGAATGACATCAGGGACTGGTATCATTTTTGTTTCCCTGGTGCCTAATAGAGTGCCACTTGTGTGTTTGAATGATGGCTTAGTTCAGGTCCTTTAGTACACTGATGAGGACACTGAGGCTTGGTGAAGGTAAGTAACTTGCACAAAGTCACATAAGAAATCAGTGGCAAGGCCAATATCAGAATTCAGTTATCCTGAATCCAGACCAGCAATTTTTTTCCCATGGATACTAAATAACAATTTAAAAATGGAACAAATTCTTAAACCTCTCAGAGTAATTACTTACAGTTGTCTCCTGACTGTCCCTGAGTAGTTAATAAGGTCAAATAATTTAAGCTTGGGTGTCATAACAGTGTATCTTACATTGCACAGCTGTTGATATATCATAAACCACAGACCTCACACACTCACCTAGGATGGCTGGTCCTAAGCGGATGCTTGTGTCAGCATCAGTGACCTCTGAGTTTTTTCCCAAGCAAAATATTTTTAGTTATTAGTCTGTTTTTTAATGGCTTTTTTTCTTTACCTCTAGTACATAGAAACTAGCTTCTTAATTCACTGAAATCAAATTAAAGTCCTAATAACTTCATTAGGAAGGAGAGGGCAGGTTGCCACACACTCCTATTTTTTCAGGCTTGGTGTCAGGAACAAAGTAACAGAATAGGTGTAACTAATTGTTTTTGGTGTTCTTATCATTGAAACAGTTCATCCCCTTTTCCAGGCAGATGCAGAAGCTTTGGTTTCCTCTTCTGGGTGAATACAGATGTACTTCCTCAATTCGCAGTTCCCCAGGGAATCATGGGAGTACACTCACTGCCCAACTCCTCCACCCCGTCTGACAGAAGAGCTATGAACTGGATTTGATTGGATTTTGTTTGATTTAGAAAGAAATTATTTACTTGAGTGAACAGAAAACAGTGGGAACTGTCAAGGTGCCTTCAAAAACCCAAACATTTTTGAAGCCTGGGATGGGATAAAAGTCAAACCATTTGAATACAGGCCATTTAATAAATCAGTTCTATTGATGTTCTTTGGAAGGACATCATTATTTACCCTTTCTCTGTGGCTGTCGTAAGGGAGGTGACTGTACACAATGAAGAGTTGGGTAATTTGCATTTTAATTTAGAATTTATTGAGTTTACTGATCCTCTTGTTTTTAATGTGCTCTCCTTGCTCTTTTCTGTTTATCAACAGCACATCTAATCTGTTTCTTAGTTTCATCATCTGGAAAATTAGGATAATAATAGGGCTTACTTCACAGTCTCATTATGAGGATTAATGAATTAATGTATGAAAGTGCTTAGATAATGCCTGGCGTATGTCATCACCATCATCATCATCGTGATCCTTCAATATCTGGCTCAGATCCCTTTCACTCTGGCTAGCCTTTCTAAACACCCTACTGGAAAGTAATACTTCTCTATCTTAACTACTATAGTATGTATTGTTTATGCTTATTTGGGATAGTGTTATCAGTTATTTTCATCATGTGCACTGTATTTCCTTCAACAGATATTAATTGAACACCTGGTAATAGCTAAATACTATGCCAATCTTGGTGAACAAACCATGTGACCCCTGCTCTCATGGTGTTAACAGTTTAGTGGCTTAATTTACTGGACAGATTGTGCTAATATTAATCTCACCTGTAATCAATAACTTACTCAAAAGGTAATGCAGATTTTCTGGTACAGTCTAGAGTGGGGAGGGGGACAGGTCAGAAAATGGCAGCTTTTTGCTAGTGGTTCCACTAGTTGGGTGGTCTTTTATACAGTTACACCAGCGGAGGACAATTGTGGGTTTTTCCTGATGCCTACTGGGACACCCCACTGGTCTGGGGAGGGAAAGCATGAACTCCCTGATGTTTCTAGAGGACTCTAGAAGCAAGTACTCAGTGACTTATGTATTCATCCCCCTCTTCTGCCCCAGGGATTCCCACCTTTTGACTTCACCCTTGGCCTAACTCTATAGCCATGCATTTGGCAGTCCAGTATTTGAGACCTGACCTCAAATTCCTTGATCTAGACAACTGAAAACACCTTTGACTGGGATTGACAGTAAAAATTTATTTCTGCTTATGGCAGTCTTTGATAGCATTGGAGTTGTTTAACTGGGGCATGAATACAATTTGTTCATTAAAAAATAAAAATGACCTTAGCTCTTCAATACAATTATCTATGAAATCTCCAGTTACAAAGACCATGTGTGTAGACTTAATAATCTTTCCTTTTTCTCTTGGCAATTCATTTAAGGCTTGGCTCAAATACTGCTCTTTGTACTTTACTATTCTTTTTCAGCAGAACTACTTGCTATCTTTTTGTGCTACTGCATACCTGACTGTACTAAAATTTCACTCTGTCAATTAGAGTGGAAAAAAATTCTTTCCTTGACTTTGGGGACTTACAGGATCTATTGTCTAATTTACCATCCTTATCTGTGTCCTTTGTCTCATAGTTCCCTCCCCAGTGCTCACTAAGTCCCAGCCCTGCTTGCCATCTTTCTCAGTTGCCATCAGTGGAAGCTCTTCCAGCTGCAAGGCCTTTTGCACCAACCTTTCCCTGTGCCTGGAATATATTTTCTGTTGGCACCATTTCATCCTTGATGCATCAGCTCCCCTAACTCCATTATATCAAATAGGATTTTCTCAATTACACAACCTTGCATATTTTTTCTTAGTATTTATTATGACCTTTATTTGATGAGTATGCCTCTCCATTAGCATACAGTTCCCTAAGGATAGGGACTCTGTCTTGTTTTCCTCTTCATGATTGTTTCCTCTTCATGATTAATGCCCTGAACTTCAGCCCAGTGTGCTGGAGTCCAGAGCACCAGCGGAAGACAGACAACAAAGAAGGACAGACTTTTCTCTCCTAGGAGAGAAACCCTCTACATGGGATTGAGTTGGGTGTGGGTGTGAAGACAAATTGGTTAATGCCTTTTTTTTTTTTGCTATCTTCATTACAATGGCTGACAGGTAGAAGGAGCTCAATTAATGATATTTAAGCAGAAGGAGCTGGGAGTCAGTCCTTTTTTCCCAAAGTCAGCTCATATGCAGCATCTGCAGATCAATAATTACACAGCATGGAAATGGCTATTTCTGTAGGAAGTCTGGCTCCTATAATTGTTGGTGAACAGAGTCATCAGATGTGCTTGGAATTCCTTACTCTTTCAGCAAACCTTCATCATCGCATTTTGTTCCTTATCATCTCAGTGGTCTCAGTTTTTAGAAAATGTCTGTGTCCAAAAAGCTGACTGGGATAATCTGGCTAACCAATGGATGTCATCAAAATTAGACTTCAGTTTATAATATAGAATATCTGTTGTTCATTTTTAGGGCAAAAACAAGCTCTGGTTTATGCTTTAGTTAAAGAAAAATATTCAGACTACTCCTAACAAAAACCTTTGTCTCAAAATCTCATTTATTTCTATTTTTTAAAAATGTCTTAAATAGTCAAGGGAATTTGTTTAAAATGAAGAAAAATAGAGATGAAATGCTTTTCTCTTAAGTCAAGCATTACATTTGTGAGACTGCAGTTCTTTGAACATGTTCTTGGTGAGTTAAAGATTCAAGGACAATGGAGGGAATCCAATAGATTTAGGTACCAACTGTTAGTAGGAACATGAAATTGATTTTATTTTATTTGAGTAGTAGTAAGACTAAAGCATTTTGTAAGAAGCTTTCCCATAGAAACCAGTCACTAGTGATAAGAAAGCAGAAGGTATTAAAATTCACCAAATAAATCCTTGTTATACATTTATTTTAAAACTTGTTTCACTTGGTCATTGCTATGAAGGTCAAATTAACTGTAGTCAAGAAATGCATTCTAACAAGATAAAATGGAATTGCACACTCCTATTGCCATGTTTAATTTGTACTTTACACCTTAACATTCAATATGATGGAATGTCATTCAACTGTGAAGCTGGCATTAATGAGGTCACCTGGTTTATACGAGGCTTTTGCGTGGCATTTATTGATTTGATTGACTTCAAAAATTATACTCTGAATAATATTTTAAATGAAAGGTAGAAGTGGTGAGAAATGTCCTCATTCTTAATCTTGAATGTGGAGTTTCAAGGGTTTAAAAGAACCCTTCATCCCATTTCTATTTTAAACAACTTTTCTCTTTAACACACTCCATCAAGTACTCATGAAAATTTTTAAACATAGATTTAAACTTTCAGTTTATTTTGTGGTGTTATTTTATTATACAAATTGTGTTTTTTAAAAAGTGCTGATAATGATCAAAAAAAGAGTAGTTATATAATTATAAAATTACAAGTTTTATAATTATAAAATTCTTATTAAAATTTTACTAATAACTAATGACTGTTACTGATATCTAAATTTGGGTTAATGCCAAAATGGAGAATGTTGAAAAATAATACTTTTATTATGAGCTTAATTTCCTGGCATATCACTTATCTCCCTCCTCTGTGTTCCTTCTTCATTTAGGTATGACAAATCCTTTGGCATATAAATCTTGCAGGGTAGGGTAGAGTATTATTTAACCTCCAAAGCATTACTAATAGATAAAAGAAATCTGCTTATTAAGTACAGGGATTGATTCAAATTTGACCAAGATTGATTAAAAAAGGTATGTAACTGCAAATAATTTTCTTGCCCAGGAGATTATCTCCATAGTAGCCAACTTTTTAGAACTGAATGGCAGTATTTATGGCTGACTGAGAAATATGGCTTCTCTATCTGGAGAGTGAGATCAGTGCTTTTCAACAAACTAAATGTCGTAGGTGTGTAGAGTGGCTCACACATGAGGGTGCCTAATAGTGAATCAGCTCTCTCTCCTTTTGCTGTAGCTGCAGCTTTCAACGTATATTCACTAGTCCAACAGCATCCACATCATCTGGGAACTTGTTAGAAATGTAAATTCTCAGCCTCCTCCCAGATTTACTTAATTAGATACTTAGGGGCTGGGGTCTAGCAACCCAAGTTTTAATAATCCCTCCAGATGATTGTGACGCATGCTAAAATTTGGGAATCTCTCCTCTGGAAATTTAGATGTATTGAGCTTTCACTAATTTTCTAGTGTATCTATTAAGAAAAATAAACCTTAACTCTGCTGATTTTCTCCTCAACACTTTCCTAACACAGCTAACATTTGTTGAGCTCTTGAAAAACAATGTGTCTGCATTGTGCCTACCTTTTAAATTATTATCTCACTTAATCATTATATGATATACTACTATTATGGTCATTTTTGAGATGGGAAAACTGAGACTTTAAGAAGTTACTAGGTTGCTGAAAGTCATATAGCTGGTAAAGGATGCTGGGATTCAAATCCAAGTTGTCTGATATTTGATCTTCATCATCGTGTTATATAAAGCTCTTTGTTATTGAATAACTATAATGTAGCCAAAGCTACTATTGAAACCTGTACTGGCAAATCTACTAGATTCTCCCTTCACTTGATCTTTCCAACCATAATCTAAAATGAACAGTGACATCCTGGACCTGCATTCGTTGTAGTTTTCATTTGTCCTGGCAGTATTAGTTTTAAATTGACATGCCCCTAAAGGTTGGTGCTGGTAATTACATTAAAAATGCACTGGCCAACAGAATTTCACTTTGGCTCCATGCTCAGAACAAATATACGTGGAATACAGATGTTTTCTTTCATGGAAAACGGTAGCACATGTTGACTCAGCAGATCAATAGAAGATAAAACAGAGAGAAGGAAACAGCAATTCAGGGAAACCCGGGGAGCTTGGAAATGGGGGCGGATAATAGAGTGGATAATGCCAACACATGCTCCAGGGAATAAGAATACCAAGCCCAGCATCCTTGTTAGATGGGTGGCACTTGTGACCAGAGTTTCCAGTTGTAAAGTCCCCAGTGAGCCATGTCTGTAAGCATTCTGACCACTGGACCCTGATTTTTATTTAATTGGCTCAAATGTGAGAAAACTTTGGAATGAGAGGCTTCAGATGATAAAGAAGAGTGCCCTTAGGGAAAGAATTGATTGGAAGGTTAATAGAATCAGGCAATGTCTCTGCTGTTCATCTCTTTTTTCTGTACTTTCCTTCATCCTTCATATTTTAGAATCAACTCTGCTCAACTTATTTATGTGTCCTTGGAATTTTTGTATAATGCCGAGTTTGTCCTCTGTTTGTCACTTGTCAGTGACGGGCAATAATGTTGGAATTCAGATGGGGAAAACTCTCCACTTATATTTGGGGGCACTTCAGGTCTGCAATAAGCTGTCACCCTGTAATGAAGGTATCCTCTGCCATCAGTGGCTTGGCTTGTGGAACCTCATCAGATATCCCTAGTAGGTCAGCTCCTCAATTGCACATTTAAAGCACAGGACCCTAGAGGGCACAAAAAAAACGCTTTGAACAATTGAATGTAATCTTCTTTTTAATGTTATGTTTTCCCCAGGATAACATCTAATTGCTTTGTAAATGGTCCTGGTTTTTGCCTTGAACAATCTTGCACAGAAGGCAATTAGGGATTTTTTTTTAATGTGCAAAATATTTTCCTAGGTCTCTTTCTTTCAACTTGTATTTATGCTGCCCAGTTATAAAACCTGTGTAGCTTGCAGTTACTATTCCTTGTCATCTTCCAAGCTATGTCCTTCATTCTTTAAGATTTTCATTTTCTCTGATGAAGAGATGAATTACTAGGTGACCACATCAAGTGTACTTATGTGGCATGCTATCAAGGTGGAAAAGGGACTCACTCACTCTTACTATAATTGATGTGACTCTCAAATGCTCAGATCTCTAAGACTGAACAACAGCCTTGGGTAGAGAATCTGAGAACTGCGCAGGCAGGTTCTTCTTGGGAAGACTAGCAACATGTGAAGTGACCTTCCTAGAAGCTATTAAATCTTAATTGCTGCTCATATGTCAGAACTCAGTTTATTCCTTAAATGCATAGTGCACCTTTCCTTTCAGCAGCACGGCAGCCTGGTGTGGAGGAGTGGGCTCTCAAATCTACAGGCAGAATTATTTCACTCTTTGGAGACTGAAGTCATTACTGCTCAGTCGTTTTCTTCTCCCTTCTAGGGGTCTGTCCCATTTTTTTTTTTCCTCCCAATTATTCTATTAGTCCTCGCTGCTAGAAGCCCAGGTTCTTTCTAGCTCATCATAGTCATGAATCTTAATTATTCTGCCCACATTGGCATGTCTGTCTGCCTGTGAGCCTGTCTTTTATTATTTGAAAAGTTCATGAAAAGGGGATTTGGACTTCTTACCTTTGTAATAAAAAAAAAAACTCTTGAGATTATGCAAATTATATTACTTTGCCCTTCAGAAAAATGTAATTGTTATGTGGAACAATATTTGTCCTCTTTCCATTACTATTTCTTGGTGACTGAACAGCACTATGGATATTTGTGACCTTCAAAGATAAGAATGCAATTGTTACCTGCCCATAAACTGCATTCTAAGGGATTTTGGGTTTTAGTTGATTTTTGTTTTTTTTGTTTTAAATATTGGTTTCATTTGAATAGGAAAGCAAAGCAACTTTGATGATTTATTCTGGATTTAAATAACCTTGCTTTTCGTTCCTGTGCTGACCCTTATATTCTTTTCCCCATTAATTTACTGCTAAGGTGCTTTTGGCTGAATATGTCACTGTACTTCCACTTGGATGTCAGGATGCTTGGGGAAATTCAGGGGCCTGCAAATTGCAAGATTTGGACTCTTGACTGGATTGTGCCTTTATCTAGCAGCTGGGCCTTGTTCAGTTACATAGCTGCTCTGGACCTGTATTCTCTCAATCATACATTGAAGAAGTCCTAAAAGGTGCTTTTAAAGCTATGTTTCAGTTCTCAAGTCTTGATTTGTTTTTATTCAATGACAGAGTGATATCCAGTGATCACAGAAGTACTAATAGGACACAAGCTAATGATGAACCACCTTGAGTTGGATGGTGTTCTTGTGCTGCTGAACTCTTTGCAGAGTTCACTAAGCACACTCGTCTCTTAACAATGTCCAGGCTAGGTCAGCTAGTTCCTATTGGTGAAGTGTCGGGCAGGTGAACTTGAGGTAATCTGCAGTATTTCCATTGGTTAAATAAATGAGATGATTTTCCAGAAGGCTCATATTTTCCGGCAAGGTAACTGAAATCGGAAATCAGTATTCATCAACATATCATCAATAATTGCTCCACAAAGGAAATGAATACTGCAAATGCTTAGAGGTTATCCTTCCAGGCTTTTCTCAAACATTGATGTTGCGTATAAACAAAATAATACTGAATGTAGAGTTATGTATCTTACTCTGTTCTCTTATCTTTGGATTCTGTCGTTAAAACTCTTCAAAAATATTTCTTCTTTGAGCCTCATTTTACATATGTTAAAACGTATGTTTTAGATCTAGATTTATGTTTTAGTCCGTTTTTTAGATGTTGTTCCTCATACTCAATGGCTTGGACTCATTGAGTACTTTCTACTTGCCAATTACTTTAAATGTGTGATCTCTTTCATATTAATGATATTGTTATGAAGTAGGTATTATGACTATCACCATTTTACATACCTGGCAACTGAATGTTAAAAAACTTAACTTGCCTGCAGTTACCCAAGTTGTAAGTGGGGAAGCCAGGACCCACACCCAGGTTATCTGAATCTAGATCATATGTCCTTAGCAACAACTCTAAGCAATGACTCTGTAGTATTCAGGCTATTGTCTATGTAAGTTGTGTTAGAGACTCCTCATTCTTACTGTTTTTATATGAAATATTTGCATAATTAGGAAAATGGCCATCTGACCTTATGTATAAGTCATTTCATTTCTCTGAGCCTTGGTTTTCTCATCTAAACAATGGGTGATTTGTTAACAAGTCTTAATTCAAATGACTGTTGTAAAGATTGAAATAATGGATATGAAAACGCCTTAGAAACTGACAGCAAAGCATGTTGCCATCCATGCTGGGAATCTAAGCAAGTGGCTTTTAAGTTATCCTGAACTTTGAGATATTTTGGCAAGAAGCACCCTGGCAATTAAAATCCCTCTTTCCCTCTTGAATGAATCAGATATTTCCTTGACTACCAGATTTCAATTTGAAAATATACATTTCAAACTGTAAATGCTCTTTTTTAAAAAGGAATTTGAACAAAGAGTGAACTGAATCATGAAAGTTAATGTGTCATGAAGGATTGAAGCATTCATTCAACATGTAATAAATGTTTCCCTAGTGTGCTAGGTATCCAAGATGCTCAGGCACTGGAATATACCGGGACCACCGCAACAAAGGGAGGCCTCAACCCTGACAAAGCTCTCCGTGACTGTTTGTCATAAAAGTTGGCTAAGAGGTCCTCTAATAAATGTGAGGGATAGCACTCAGCTTATCTCATCATTTTATAGAAGAGAAAATTGAGGCATAGAGATATGAAGGGACATGACCAAGGTCTACCAGCTGGCTAGTGACAGAAATAGAATTAAGTAAAACCAGTCTCATAACCCCATGCTCCTTTTAAATACCAGATAAATGGTACCTGGAAATGACAGATGGATTAGATGGAGAAGCCAGTGCCTTTGTACTTGGAAGGTATTAGGTGGATGTTTGTGTGCAAGGTACAGTAGATTTTTCCCTTCCATCCTAGTTTGCATGGAAACATTTCTGGCTTTCTTAGAAGCTTGTTTTGGGGGTGATAAGCCTGTGTTTGGTTCCCTTCCTGATCATTGTGCTGCAACACTGTTCCCCTGGTCCCATATTCACTTTCTATATTTCTTGGCCACTGGGCACATTATTTGACATTTATTTACACTTATCTGCATTTTCCATCTTCTAAGCCCACATATAACACATAGTAATGTAAATCCTTGGCTGCCGCTTGGCATTTGGGTACTTTATTATTTACTGTGCTGTGCCTCCCTTCCTGTTTAGTGTAATCTGCAAATCTTGTCCTCAGTACCAAGTCATTTGTATATATAATTAAAATATTCGATCCCTTCCAACGCTGATCCTTGTCATATGTCTCCCTAGGAATTTTTTTTCCCATATGGTGAATATTTTGCTTTTATTTATTTATTTCGCTCTTTGGAAGAAGATTGGGCCGAGTAGGCTCTGTGACATTCCAGAGACCTAACCCTGTTCTTTAAAGTTCTAAAGAATCACAACATCCTTAGCCTTTACTCATTTGCTGAGTGATTTTTTTACAAGTTTCTTTTTAATGAAAAGACATTCTGTCCACTAATTGCAGTAAACATATATTAATGGCCCACTTATCATGGGGAACCATTTCTCCCATTTAGAGGCTTTACAATTGGAGATAAGATTTGAATTCATTAGCACTGTGTGCCAGGACGCTTATTGTTTTCCTCTCTAATGTCATGCAGGGACCATTTCTGGATAAAGGATATTGCACCAGACAACTAATACTGAGATTTTAATGGCTCTGAAGCTGTTAACTAGGGGCCTGATTGCATAGGCACCTAGAGTGAGTTAACTCTCCTAGACATCTGGCAAATTGCTTCCCAAACAGCTATTGCATGGCTGGGAAATTCTCTGACGTTTGAAACTTTCTGCTACTTGAATAAAGAGTATTTAACGGTGTGAATCAACGAAACTGTCCTCATTCTTAAGCAAAATTGCCCATGTGGAGTTGTTTATAAGCATCCCTGATACCCACACACACATTCCCAAACTTCTTAAACTTCTCTCACCAGCTTAGTTGTTTAACAGGTTTCATGTATCTGCCATCTTTTAATTGGATGAGATTTTAACATGCATGTGCCTTTGGGATAGTAATAAATAGATTTAAATGAACACTGATGTATACAAGTCTTCCTAAACTGGAGGGTGTTAGGGAGGGTTGAGAGCAGAAGGATGCTGTGCAGAGGGAAGAAAGCCAGTGGGGTGAGGTGGGAGGAGCAGAGCGTAGTATGTGGTTGTTTCCCTAAATGCTGTTTTCCTAATCAGGGAACTTTAGGGCTCTAAAAATGGCTGCATTGATGCACAGTGCTGCTTGAGATTTAACCCTCTACATTTGCAAAATTTACCCTCACACTCAACCTTATGAGGTCAGACTACTGAGAGCAAATATCTCCAGAGGTTCTGGTCTGCAAGAGACAAGTGTGAACGGCAGGGAGTGAAGATTAAAAGATAGATGATGTTCCATTTCTCCTTAGCAGCTCCCATTTTCTCTGTCTGAGAAGTGAAAAGCCATGCAATCTATCTCTGGATGACTAGGGACAAGACATGTTTATTTTTTAGTCAACATGGGCTCTGTGAACCCTTTAGAAATTTTAACCTTAGTTTCCTGTCAATGCCATTGGTTTTGCTTGGGGGGTTATCAGCCCATGGGATGTTTCTTGAGGTAGTACTTTATCTTTCTCTGGAGACAAACTCTGTTCATTTCCAGAATTTCTCCCAGAAGTGCCACAGCCCCAAAGAGATAAGACAAGCCAACTAAGAAATCATGCATTTCCCCAAATAGATAACAGACTTAAGAACATGGTTTATTTGACTATTTAAATTCTTTTCTCAGGAGTATTGGTCTTATTCAGAGCTGTTGTTCAAATGGTGCATATCCATATGGTTGAAACAGTAAATACTGTCAACTCACATAATTTTTTCTTCTTTATTTTTTAATTTACATACACTAAAGTTCACTCCCTTTGATGTAAGTCAGTGAGTTTTGACAAATACACACAGTTGTGTAACTACCACCATAATCAAGATAAAGAATACTAGTGCCATTACCCTAAAAAACTCTCTCCTGTTGTCCTTTTGTAGTTATACTCTCCCTTGGCCCTTAAACCCTTGATACAATTCCTTTGCCAGATATGTAATTGGCAAATATGTCCTCCCAGTCTATTACTTTACAAAAATTTCTCTGAACAACATCTTTCACAGAGCAAAATTTTTGATTTTGATGAAATCATTTTTTCTTTCATAGATCATGCCTTTGCTGTCAAATATAAGGTCTTTTACTAACCTGAAGTTACACAGATTTTCTCCCATAATTTCTTCTAAAAGATTTATAATTTCAGGACTTTGCATTTAGGCCTATAATCTATTTTTAAATTAATTCTCTAAAACAGATGAGGCTTAGGTTGAGACTCTTGTTTTGAAAATGGATATCCAGTTGTTCTGGCAGCATTTGTTGAAAACACTGTCCTCTTCATTTAATTGCCTTTGCAGCTGGGTCAAAAATCGATTCACTGTAATTTTGGATTTCATGGTTGAGACTCTCTATTCTGTCCCAATGATTTATTTATTTCTTCTTTCACCAAAACCACACTGCTTTGATTACTGTAGCTTGGAGTAGGATATTATGAGTCTTCTAATTTATTCATCTTTTCAAAATCGTTTTTGGTATTTGAGTTCCTTTGACTCCAGTGTAAATTTTGAAGTCAGTTTGCCAATATTTGCAAAAAGTTACCTGATGTAGATTGAGATTGCATTAGATCTATACACCAAATGGGGGCCATTGACATCTTAATAATACCAAATTTTCCAATCTATGAACATTATCTCTCCTTTTATTTAGATCTTCTTTATTTTTTATCCATGTTTGGTAGTTTTCAGCATACAGATCCTACACGTTTTGTTGGATTTATACCTAAGCTTCATTTCTTGAGTGCTGTTTTAAATGTTTTTTTAAAATAATTCAAATTCCAATTATTTATTACTGACATATAGGAATATGATAAACTTTTGTATATTGACCTAGTATCCTGCTATCTTGCAATATTCACTAATTTGACCAAGGAGCTAGTTTGAAGACTATTTTGAATCTTTTACATACACAGTCATGTCTGTGGATAAAGACAGTTTTATTTTCTTTCTAATCTGTATGCCTTTTATTTCTTTTTATTATTTTATTGTACTGGCTAGGAGTTATAGTATGATGTTGAATAGCAGCGATGAGAGAGGACATCTTTGCCTTTTTCCAGATCTTAGGTGGAAAGCACTTAGTCTTTCATCATTAAGTATGATGTTAGCTGTATTTTTTTTTTTTTGTAAATATCCTTTACTAAGTTCTCTTTTATTTATAATTTGGTAATAGTTTTTATCATAAAGGAATGTTGAATTTTATCAAATGTTTTTCTGCATCTATTGAGAGAGATGCTAATACAATTTTTCTCAGTCTGCTAATATGGTAAGTTATAGTGACTGATTTGTGAATGCTGAACCAGCCTTTCCTTCTTTAGATGAATCCCACTTGGTTGTGATGTAGTCATTTTTTATATAATGCTGGATTTTGATTTGCTAATGTCTTCTTGAGGATTATTGTGTCTATATTCACGAGGGATATTGCTCTCGAGTTTTCTTATAATCTATCTGTCTTTGGTATTAGAATAATGCAGGTCTCGTAAAATGAGTTGAGAAAAGTTGTTCCTCTTCTATTTTCTGGACGACATTGTAGAATTGATATAATTTCTTCATTAAATGTTTAGTTTTTTACCCTTCATGTAAAACATGGAAATCCCCTTTCCTCTCTGGTAACCATAAGATTTTTTATATGTCTGTGAGTCTATTTCTGTTTTGCAAATAGTTAATTTGTATCATTTTTTTTTTAGATTCCACATGTAAGTGATATCGTATGATATTTGATCTGTCTGACTTACTTCACTTAGTATGATAATCTCTAGGTCCATGTATGTTACCGCAAATGGCATTATTTCATTCTTTTTATGGCTGAGTAATATTCTATTGTATATATAAACCACATCTTCTTTATCCATTAATCTGTCAGTGGACATTTGGCTATTGTAAATGGTGCTGCTGTGAATATTGGGGTACATGTACCATTTTGGAATTAGAGTTTTTGTCTTTTCCAGATATGTGCCCAGAAGTGGGATTGCTGGATCACCTACAGTCCAATTTTAAGTATGCAGAAATAGACAACAGTCTGGAATAGTGAAGCAATCTATATCCTTGAATGACCATCTGAAGCAGAGCCACCCTACCAACTAAAATTCTTCATCTTTGCATGAGTAAAAATAATTCTGTTTTTAAAGCTGTTAAATTTTGGGGTCTTTTTGTTAAAGTGGCTTAGTATTTAGCTTATTTACCCCAACTGAAAAGAAGGTCCTTTTGTCTCAATGTTATTGAGATTCACCTACAAGAAGTCTAATGGGATCAAACACTGGATGGGGCTATGTATAGAGTTGTCTATTTCTGCCATGGGAAAGGTTATAAAACAGAGTGAGAGCACACCCTCAGTTTTCCTGGAGCAACAATGTTTCCTGCACATTGAAATTTTTTTGCAGCATCTCCCTCTCTTGGGCCAATTTAGAGATCTGGATTGCTTGGACTGCATTTTCTCAACTACTGGTAATGAGCAGAAAAGGAAAGTATTATCTGGGCATGTTTGATAGAAACTGAGAGGACATCTCAAACTCTTTGGTAGGTCTCTTTCACAGTGTCCTAAAATTTCTATTTCATTACAATTAAAGAAATTTAAGTATGAATAAACACAGAGAAGGCAGTCTTCTCAAATTTTGGACAGACCCTAAAGCATGGTGCCTGTGTAAATCTTAGTTAGAGCTGGTAAAAATATGAACAGATTAGAGAATATATGCTTTTCTGTCTTGGGTTTGAATAGTATGTATATCAAGAGATCATAACTAAGAAATAAATTCAGTAAACTCCAATAGACTTGAATTCCTAAACACATGGGAGTGGACCAGTTATAGGAGGAACTGCTGTCCTTTGGAGGCCTAATAATAGTAGGCAGTTAAAAAAAAAAAAAAACAACTAACAATACACACACCCATACACACACACACACACACATCCAAACAGGATTTTTTTTTAACCATACAGAGTTTCATTACCAGAAAACATAAATGAATAACTCCTACCATTCTTTTCCTCTTTCTTTCCTTTCTCCCTCTAAATTCACTATGGCATGGGTACTATCCCTTCAGCAAACAAAGCCTTCTGGCATTTTGTAATACCAGGAAGATGAGTACATTCTGTAATCTGGCTGATTTCACAGATAACTAGATGTGTGCACATGTGCTTCAGAATACATGTACATGTACATCAGTCTTGACAGATCATTGTTGTACTAGCCCAGATTGAAAACAATCTGAATGGCCATCAAAAGTAGAATGGGTAAGAAGTTATGTTATATTCTCACAGAAATATAGAGCAATGGAAATGAATAAATCTCAGGTGTACACAACAACTTGGATTTATCTTGTAAATATAATGTGGATCAAAAGAAACAAGACTGAAAAGAATAATAGAGTAATAATATTTCACTTATATTAATCCCCAAACCCAGCCAAACCATGTCATTTAGTGATACATTCATAAATAGTAGTAGGACTATGCAGAAAAGCGAGGAAGTGATTGTCTCATAAATGAAAGTGGTGATAATCTCTGATGCGTATGGAGGAATTTGTCATTGGAAAGGGACAAAGATGGGGCTTCTGAGGGTGCTGCCCATGTTCTATTTCTTGACTTGTTTGTGGTTTCTGTGTGTGTTAATTGTCTATTGCTGTATAACAAATTATTTCAAAACTTAGTGATTTAAAACAACAAATTTATAACCTCACAGCTTGTATGGGTCAGAATTCCAGGCACAGCTTAACTAGGTACTGGCCTTCAGAATTTTTTCACGACTGAAATCAAGGTGTTGCTTGGGGCTGCAGCCATCTCAAGATTCTACTAGGGCAAGATTCTCTTCTAAGTTCATTTAGTAATAATTGAGAAAATTCAGTTCCTTGGTGGTGGTTGGTCAGATGCCACTCTCCGATGGTCCTGTCCATCAAAGCACACATACAAAAAGGCTACACAGAGAATACCAGCAAGATGGAAGTTATAGTTATTTATAAGCTAATTTCAGAATTGATGTCCTATCACTTTTGCTATGATACTCATTAGAAGCAAGTCACTAGATCCAACTCACATTCAAAGTAAGGGATTACACAAGAGTGTGAATACCAGGAGCTGGGGATCACTGGGAGCCATTTTCTTTTTTTGTAGTTCTGTCATATTTGCTATAAATATTGTCAACAACTGCAACAACATTGTATTAAACATGGCTGCATGTCTGCTCTCCTGATAAACACTGGTCTTCTATATGGGCACTAAGGCCTTATTCCAGAGAGAAGGAAAAAATGGCCTGAGAAGTGTACTGACTGACTTTTGTAGGTCTTGGTACCTAGGCTGTGAATTGCCCCACAAGCTCTGCTAATTCATAATCGATGAAATTTGGCATCTGAGGCTCTTCCTTTTAGTACAACTCTATGGCAGTGCGTCTCAAATTGTAAAGAGGATCTTGCTAAATGAAGATTGTGATTCAGTGGGTCTGGGGCAGCACGCTGAGATTCTGTATTGTTAGCACGTGCTCAGGTGATGTGAGCGGTGTTGGTCTGAGGACTACCTGAATACAGGGCTCCAGGCTAGACTGAGTGGCTGTAGCGCGAAGGCTCTGTCCTAGTACCACATATCTGAACCAGGCTTACATTTGTTACAGAGTGATAGGTGATCTAACCATGTGATTTGGGAACTAGAACCTTAAGACCTTCTTTTACTACTGGCTTGTTGATTAATCTCTGATGTCTTGTTATTTAAGAACCTTTTTGGTTAAGACATGACAGATCCAATGACTCCGTATTAGGATATCAGTATCCCTAGAATGGTGGGTATCATAGCCACTAATCCTTGAGTTGCATATGAAATTCAATAGTAGAGAATATGTCCCTGAGAAAATAGTAGACAAGCCTCTCCAATTTTAATGTAAAAAGGGAGAAATTTTTCTGGAAGTCTCATATGCTGCTGCTGAAAGTATAAATTGAAATAACCACTTTGGAAACTATTTGGCATTATTTAGTAAGGATGAACATAAGTATATTTTATGACCAAAATTTTAAAAATATATTAATATATTTTAAGAAAAATAGTATATATAAAACTAAATATATATATATATATATATATATATATATATACACACATATATATGTCTACTAAAATACATGAATTGAGTGTCCATAGTAGGGCTATTCATAATAACCCCATACTGGAAGCTATCCACATGTCCATCTGGATGAATAAATTGTGGCATATTCATATGAGATGTGTGTTTATAAAAATGAAAATAAATGATCTATAATCATGCAACAATATGAATGAATGTCACTAACAAAATGTTGAGCTCAAGAAACCCGACACAAGAGTTCATGCTGTATGATTCCAATTATACCAAGTACAAAAGAGGCAATCTTTGCTGTTAGAAGCCAGAATACTGTTTACCATTGGTGAGTGATATTTCTGAAAGAAAATACAAAAGGAGCTTCGGGGGTAATAGGATTCTGCTTCATAATCTGAGTGCTCGTTACATGGGAGTTTCTGGTTTAGGAAAATTCATTGAGCCATCTCTGCAATTTTCTGTATGAGTGTTATACTATCATAAAAGATTAAAGAATACACACACATAGAGAGTGGTCAGGGTTGGACCTAGGATTGCTGCAGGAGGTACGAATATACAAATGGGAGTAATTGTGGGACATGCCCAAGATACATTTTATTCTCTTTTTGGGCCAATTATTTATATAACAAACTCTATTTTCTGGGGCTGATTTTGTGGGCATGTAGGTCAATGTTATATGACCTATATTCTGTGACATGATTCAAATATAATATTGAAAATTTAAAGTATTTGTTTCTATCCTAGTTTTCATCTTCACAAAGGATTTTTAGGCAATTTGAAATAACTGTGGGTCAATTGCCTGGTGACCAAGTCCTCTGAGAAGAGTCAAGTGAAATAATTAGGGCAAAACATCAATAAAAATTACCTTTGATAATTTTCTAAAATTAGAAGAGCTGTCTGCACCATCCAATATCCCAAATAATTATCAACTTCACTTTTTTTGTGCCCTATGTTCTGTTATTGATTCTTACATATTAACTATGCATGACCTTGAGCAAGTCATCAAATCTCTCTGCACAACTCCAATTGCAAGAGTAACTCAGTTACCTTGACTTTTTGTTACAGTTAGAGCAGTTGTTACTCTAGAGCAGTTAGAGCATTTGAGGTTATCTTGATTTTTTTTGTTGTTTATTTATTTTCAGATTCCCTCTGTTTCAAATGTTTAAGCTCCTTAACTCTCTGTTTTATTCATTGCAGTTTTTCTAGTGCTAGAACAGCACATGACACGTGGTGGAAAAACAGTTTAATCAATGAAAAAGCTGGACTAGATTACCAAGTTCTTTCTAGCTATAACTTTCTGGAACTCTAATAATGTACAAGTGATTCTGTAGGTCCAGAAAGGACTCATGAATGAACCAAGCTGTGATTCCAAAATCAGAAAAAAGGTTGAAATATAAGACGGTGATTCTCAGAGCATAGTCTAGGAACACCTGGGGGTTCTAACAACTCTTTCAGGAGTGCATGAGATCAAAACTACTATAATAATAATGCTAAGACATTATTTTTAGTCATGATCCTTGTCATCTAATGAGTAGCCAGTGGAGCATCTCATGAGTATACCATGGAGTTTCCAGAGGCTACATGACATATGACATTGGGACAGACTGAATGAAGCGGCAGATATTAGAATCCTGCTGTCTTCTATTATGCTAAATGCTAGAGAGATTTGTAAAAATGTAAACCATTGATACTCTTGCTATTTTTTTAAGGAAAATACAGTTTTTTAAAAAAATGCTTTTAAATTAACATATAATGGGTTTAGAGTTGTTATTTTTAAATAAATTAATAAATATGTTAATTTAAATAAATTAATAAATATTATAATTTCTAATGTTAAATGTAAATTGATATAACCCACGTAAAACAAAGTTCTTTGCGGGTCCTCAGTGATTTTCAAGAGCTTAAATGTAGCCTGGGACAAAAAGTTTGAGGACAGCTGATTCAGGGAGCCATTCACAGGAAAGAACAGGAAAGGGCGGATGGCCGAGGATAGGCTGACAAGCTTGGAATAACTCTTTTTGTCTTACCCTTTTCTCCTCCAGGCTGTGACCCTGCTCTGTCATCTGCCCCCTTAACAATGCATCCTACCCAATTCTGTTTTCTAGAAATCTCCATCACTGTAGTTCTCTTCCTGTCAGTTGCTGAGATAGCAACAGTATGATAGGAAATTATTCCATTTCTTTTTTAGCAAACGTCCACAGAACGTATATATCAAATGTTGCTGTTTGTTTGGTCAGGAGAGTTCCTCTTGCCTGGCTTTTACAATGCTCTCCATTTTCTAGGGCTGACTGAGAGTTCTATTTTCTCTGGAGAGTTGACTCCAACAGTTCAGCTGCTTTTTATCTAGTGCAATTCAGCACATTTCAGAAGTGCCAGGGCAGCACTTTTTCATCTGTCCACACCATTTCCTACCCTGAGCAAGGAGCCCCAGGAAAGGATAAACACAGTTGGCTGAACAGCTGCTCCCAGTGATCTTAGTTGGGCATGTGTGCCTGCCATCCACTTCAGAGCCACAGTCCCTGAGGAGGTGCTGGCTCTGCTCAGATGAGTGCAAGGTTGGAGGAGGACCAGGATTTTAAAATAGAAAGTCATTTCCAATTCCTCCTGCTTCTTTCCCCACTATTCTTATTCGCTAATATAATATAATGTTTCCCTATTAAAATGCACATTTGTTTTCAGAATTTTTAAAAGAGAATTGGATACTAAACCTGAAATTGTATTGTGATCTGGGTTTATAAATAACACTGAGAAATGAGGGATGCCCCCACAGCATCTCACCCTGTTGTGCACATAGAATGAGGCCAGTTTGGGCCAAGTTCATGTTGCATATTGATGACAGGTTTATCTGTATACAACCTCTTCCCTCATGAAGTTTCAGTTGATTTAGAAGACAATGCTATGAAGTCATTTAATAATCATTTTTTCTTTTCCTTAGTGCTACAAGTTGATGCCATGCAAATAGTATGAAGTCTAGAGGTTAAGAACCTTGATTTAAGTCCCATACTGTGACTTTGGACAAGCCACTTAACAGTTTTGAGTTTCATTTTTTTTCTCAGTAGCAAATCTGGGATAATACTATCTAGTTCATAGAATGATTGTAAATTGCATTAAATATATTTGAAATAATTTCTCAATGATAAAGCATTCATGGGCTTAACTTTTTTTTTTAGTTATATTACTGTCATTTGTGAGTTTTGATTTAGCCACTGCTATTACTGTAGCTCTACATGATAAATTTCATTTTTATTCTAAGGATAATAGCTCTCAACTCTTCCACATCTGCCTGCTTTTGAAGTGAAAATTAGCAAGTATCATCGTTCCTCCCTGAAGTTCAAGTGGACTCCGACACTCTCAAATTAAGTTTATAATTTTCAAAATTCCCTTGAGAAATTGAAAAGTAGAAAAAGCTCACTTTTTTTGTGTGTTTCTGTACTTACAAAGGAAAGACACAAAAGAGCGAAAAGAGGCTTTTGCTCTGAGGAGTGCAGTATGTCAGCTTGAGTCCTTCTCATTTGACTCCAACTTTTCCAGACAGCTTTCCAAACATGGTGGCACATTGGCTTCTGTTGTCTTAAATACCGCTTTTTGTGATTTTGTTCAGCTAGAAATGTGATAGCATAACAATTAAAGATGTGAATTTTGGAGTTTGATGTACCTGAGTTTGGGTTACAGATTGGTCCTTTATCAGCTCTATGACCTTGGGCAGGTTGTGTAACCTGAATGTATTAGATTCCTATTGCTGCTGTAACGAACACTAAACACTTAGTGGCTTAAAGCAACACTGGTTTATTATCTCACAGTTCTGTTGGTAGGCCTGGTTCGTCCAGCTCAGCTGGTTTCTCTGCTTCAGGTCTAACAAATTTAAAAGCAAACTGCTGATTGAACTATTATTGGCAGATTCTGGGAAGAATCAGTTTCCACACCTATTCACATTGTTGGTAGAATCTTGTTCCTTATGGTTGTAGGACTGAGGTCCTATTTCCTTGCTGGCTGTTAGCTGGGGGTGCCCTTAACTCTTAAGGGCCTCTCTCTGGTCCTTGCATGCAAATCCCTACACCTCAAAGCCAGCAGTGGTGCATCAGATCCTTCTCATGCCTGAAATCTCTTTGATTTCCTGTTTTGCCATAACTTTTCTCCTTCTAGCCAGAGAAAATTGTCTGCTTTTAAGGACTCAGATGATTAGATTGGGGATAACCGAGGATAATCTCTCTACCTTGAGGTCTATCACCTTAATTACATTTGCACAGTAAATGTAACTACAAAGTGCATTACCATGTAATGTAACATAACCACAGGTTCCAGGGATTAGGATATGGACATCTTTGGAGCCTGCTATTCTGTCTGCTACACTGAGTTTGATTTCTTGTACAGGCATACCTCAAGATATTGTGGGTTCAGTTCTAGATTGCTGCAAAAAAGTGAATATTTCAATAAAGAAAGTCAGATGAATTGTTTGGTGTCCCAGTGCATATAAAAGTTATGTTTACACTACCCTGTGGTCTGCAATAGCATTGTGTTAAACACACACACCCACACACACACACCCACACACACACACTATATATATATACCTTAATTAAAAAATACATTATTGCTAAAAAATGGTGACCATCATCTGAGCCTTCAGCAAATCATAGTAGTAACATCAAAGATTACTGATCACAGATCACCATAACAAACGTAATTATAACAAAAAAGTTTGAAATATTGCAAGAATTACCAAAATGTGACACAGAGACATGAAGTGAGCAGATGCCGTTAGAAAAAATGGTATCAATAGACTTGCTCAACACAGAGTTGCTACAAACTTTCAATTTGTAAAAAACAGCATCTGTGAAGCACTATAAAGCAAAGCACAATTAAATGAGATATGCCTGTAAATAAAAGCTTGATATTCATGCCTTCCCCACAGGGCAATTGTGAGGTTTAAGTGAAAGAATGTTTCTGAAGTTCAGTGTGCTAATAAACCTCGTTGGATTTTTAAAAGCTACCATGTCACATTTAAACCTTGATCGTATATCCTCTATAATTTCACAGTGTATTAGTGATCCTACCTGTTTCTTCTCCCCAGTATGCCACACCAGTCTCTTCTGATCTTGTAAGGCAGGTGTCCTTTTAGCATCTTGTGACTATTCTCTTTTCTGTAATTTCACTTATGCTTCTCCTTGTGTTTAATACCTTCACCCTCTTTTCTAGCTTTATATTCTAAAACCTTTAGCTCAAACCTCACCTGTTTTCTCAGTCTACCATGATAATCCCCAAACATGCTGCTCTGTCTCTGCTAAATACCTAGAAAGCTTCCATTCTGGACCACACCATTCTACTTTAGATCTGGAAGAGTTTGTTTCCCTCCTTCCCCTGCCCTTAATTCCCAGTGTGTCTGACTTGCTCTTGAGTATGCATCAGAATTCCATATTTACCACCTATCATTGGTGTCTGGTGTGATGACTTCAGGTAGTACAAGAAGACAATATTAGACAACAAAAATTCACATAGCAAGAAAGTGATTCTCTTTTCTGTTTTCTTTCAATTCTGAATGTGTAAAAGATTAAGTCTTAGTTTGATCTTTAACATCTCTCTAATACTTTTTTCTTTTCAAGACAAAGAAAAAGAAAAGCTTTCTGGAGGCAATAATAGTTAGCTCAATGTAATAAAGTAATTATTTTGTTTATATGATATATTTATATATTACACGTAATTACATTAATTAAATATGCATGCAATTAATTGCATATAATTAATTATAATTATGTAATATATAACACATATGTAATATATTATATATCTTATATAATATTATATTGAAATCTCTATTTATCTATATATATACAGTGGATATCATTCTGGCTATGATATAGATACAAGAGAATTCCTAGAAGTGGTAAATGGATGACTGGTCAAAGCTGAGTTCACTGACTGTTGTAGAAAGTTGGATCTGAGTTCTGTCATTTACATGCTTGTGTGCTTAGGCCAGAGACTGGACTTCTCTGAGCATTGGTTTCCTCACTTGTGAAATGAGACTATTACTAAGTGTTCCATAGGGTACTAGTGAAATTGGGATGAGATAAACTACGTAAGGCACTTGGTACAGTGGCCAGTACGAGGTGACTTCTCAACGACAGTGTCTGTTATACCCCTCACTGGTTGGTGTTCTTCCTGAGTTTGATCTTTGCCTACTGTTTATTCACGGTCAGGTTGTCCTTGAGAGGTGAGTATTCAAATATATCTCCAATTTCCCAAACATGCCATCTTCATATGTATTCTTTTTTTTTCCCATCTAGTAACTGAAAATAAGGAAGATATTGCTAGAAATAGTCTTTTGCACTCCTTTTTTTGTGGCTTCTTCTCCCTGATCTCAGGATAGGATATAAGATTTCTCACTGAGATTTTACAGGGCTATATTAAAATGTCTGCATAATAAACACCTGCTTGGGTTCGAGGCTTCCTTCTCAGGTGCTTTCTTGAAACAAATGAAACTCAATATGGAAGCCCTTGGAGTGAAAGCTAGAGCCCTATCTGGTTGTTAGAGGTCACCACCCACACCAGGGTCTGTCTGACAACTCAGGTGCTTTAACTTCCAAGAGAGATGAATGTAAGATGATCCCTGGAGAGGTGAAGCAAGCATGCTTGTGCACTGTTTTGTGGTTCCGCTTTTGCTAACTGCTAATTTATACAAATGTCTTGGTCATGAATGTCATCATTTAACTTCTGTAAGTGATTTTTGGAAAAAAAAAATCTATGTTTCACAATTTGAAGGAAAGAAACAAATTGTTGCCTTCACATTTCATTCTGATATCTGGTCTGTTGGGTTCAGGAAAACCTGACCTCTGACCAGAGATATTGTTCTGACCTCTGGTAGTGTACTTGATATTCAAAGCCCTTCCCCCACACCGAACCCTGCCCCCTCCCCCCAATCCCAAAACAAACAAAAAAAAAAACCCCAAAGGGCAAGTAAAAGTCTTTTTAAACGGTCTTTGAATTTCCATTTTAGAAATCCAAGGATATTTAGTGAAAGCATTTTTTTTTTGTCAAAATGCAATAAAAAGAACTTATATTTTGGAGTCAGATTTGCCTGGATTAGAATCCCTGCACTACCATTGGATTGTGAGTAGTCTCTTCGTTTCTGAGGCTCAGCTTCTTCAGCTGTAAAAAGAATGACTAGTGCCTGTGTTGCGGTACCTACCTACATAGTTCTAAATCATTAGATGAGATTCTGTGATGGAGTACTTAGTTCCAGGTACCTAGTGCACATCAGGCCCTCAGGAATTAACAGTTGCCACTGCTGCTCTCTTGAAGAGGGTTAGCTGAGTTACTATTATGTTTTGTACATTAGTAAATCAAACTTTTCCATGGTGATGGCTAAGGAGAGTGCTCTAAAGCCATAAAAATGAGTTTTGTTAGAGAATGAAAGAAGACTCTCTAAGACAAAGAGTACTTAAGGGAAATCTTCAAGATGGATTGTAAGGGTCACTGGTAGAAAAGCTAAGATACACTTTGTCCCCTTACATATCTGATTTGATCTAGCTTGGGGCAGAGTTGTAGAGAAGGTCCCAGGCCAGGGAACTTCTAGCCATTGGACTTACCTGCAACTGAAAAAAAATATGAAGAGGAGGAGGGAGAGATGAGGAGAGGAGAAGGATCAGGGATCCTCATTTTTCTTGCTGGTGTGGCATCTCTGAAAATCAACTTAGAAGTTCTTTTTCTTCTAGATTTAAAATGTCAATATATTAATGCCGTTAGCAAAGGGAGATTAAATCAATGTTGGCAGAGGTATCAGTCTAAAGGGAGATAAGTCTTCAGCTGTAAATATTCTATCCAGGTAAAGAAAAAAAAAGATTAATATTTGAACTATCTCAATAACTTCTGTAATTTTTAAGGTTATAGTTCATCATTCAGGCAAAGACTGTGTTTGAACCTACTTACAATTTTCTAATAATTAAAGTATTCCTACTGAAAATTTCTATAATTTTTCATTGAAGACTATTTACTTATAAATTGAAAATATATTTAATATTATATATCTGCTCCTGAATAATACATATAAAATATACATATTTATATATGTGTATCAGGAGCAGATATATAATTTATGCTCAGCTAAGTCTTATACTGTACAAATCCTGTATAAGAAGATATTATGGCAGCTTAGGTGATAAATTATTTCTGGTTTTGATCAAAGTGTATTTCCCAAAGGGAAAGATTTTTGGAGATCAGAATAATGATATAATTGAGAAATAGAAATCTCCAATATTCTTTACTTGCTATTGCCTTTTCTTCAAATGTGTTTAGTGTCCTGGGCTTCCCAGAATGTGCCTAATCAAATCTTTCCCATCACTGTTAAGTGTGATGCTGTCTCTTACTACAAAGTTGCTTCTAAAGGAGAAGACCCTGAAATACTGCTTCCAAATTTCAACTGACTAAACACAAAACAGTTTTGATGTGCTACTTGATATGCCCACAATCAAAGTGAGAGATCTATTTAAAATATTATCCACTCTTATTTTGGAGTGTAACATCTGTGGTCTGATAGCATCCCTAGAGCCTGTCTCCAGCATAGCCCTTGCCATAATATACAAAAATTTTGCTTGAGGATGCAGCCTCCTTATCTTTTATTTCCTTAGTTTAAACATGTAGCAGAGAAAAGGCATGTAGTCAAAGCTCCATGAATATTTGGCACGTGTTGAAGGTGTAGCTCCTGTGGAATATTCAAGAGAAGCAAGCTATCCAGTAGGCAGTAGGATATACAGTTTAGAGCCCAAGAGAAGGATTAATTTTGAAATCATCAGCCAAAAGTTTGTATCTGAAGCCATGTGTATGCCTGCAATTATCAGCTGAGAATTATTAGGGTGGAAAAAGTCGAAGGAAAAGGTGGAATCCTGAGGGACATGAACGTATAAGGAATGGGCAAAATAAATTAGCTCTGCAAAGCTGTCTGGGTGGAAAAGCCAAAGAGAAAGGGAGGGAACAGAGAGAATGCAGTGTTCTGAAAATCATGAGAATAGAGCTTTTAAGGCAGGAAGGAATGTTCGAAAATGTCAAGTGCTACAGATAAGTAAACAAAGAACTACAAGCCACTTATTTATCAACAAGAAGAGGGGGTGTGTGTGTGTGTGTATGTGTGTGTGATCCGGTATGATGATGTGGTAAAAGCTACATTGTAGTAGATGAAGGAACTAATGGTAAGTGATTTAAGTGGAGACAATTATTTTAAGAAGCTTAATTTTGAGAAAGGAGATGAGATTAGGGTAGTAACTGGAGGGAGAATGAGGTAGAGAGAGGTACCTGATCACAACTAAATGACATGGTAGGAAACCATTTAGAAATGGAGAGGTCAACGGTGTAGAAAAATAACCGAGTAGATAACTGATGGGCTTAGGTCGATGAGAGTCTAAGAAAGAATGAGAAGCAGAGGATAGATGGAGACATTAGTCTTGTCCAGATAGAATCTGGTTGACCAGAACACTTCTTCCACTGTCATAGGAGGAGGGGAGAAAAAGATGAGCTACAGGAAGGTTTGGTGTCAGAATTTGAGGGAATTCCTATCTGATTATTTTTTATTTTCTTTGTGAGCTAGGAGGTCAAGTCATTACTGGGAGTGTAAGATAGGAGTTATGGTCTAAGAGGTTTGGTGAAAACATGGAATGTGTAGACATGGCTTCTGTGGAGAGTAGAAGAGGGAGCTGAGTGAGGAAATCTAGGATTGCCAAGAAGCCTTGATGCCCAGAGAGGGTTGGAAACCCTAAACTTGTAGAAGGAAAGAAGAACTTGGCTCTATATGTTTTTTTCTCTGGCAGCACTCAGCAGTTTGATACAAAAGTGGAAAGAATAAACAGCTGGACTGATTCAGGTCTGGAATTTTCTAGAAAGGTGAGATTTAAAAAAATAAGTGAACAGCTAAGTTAGTAAAGGTCTGCCTACCTTGTAGAGTGCTTCTGTAGCTGAGGCATGATAGAACTTTAGAGTTTATAAAATGTTTTCCACATTAATTTTTTTTTTCCTTGACAAGAAACCTGTCTCAGCATGAGCCCCATTTTCCCATTTGGAGGAGTGGGCTTAGGAAAGTTAAGTATTTTATTCAATATCCCATCATATCTGGTTAAATTGGGGCTGGAGCTCAGATCTTCCGGCACCAAATCCATCTTCTTCCACCACATTCTCACTTTCTACATGAGATAAAAAAAAGAAATTAAAAATAACTCCTAATAGAATTCAATTTATTTGAAGTTCATTTTTTTCCTACCTCATCATGGACAATTGAGAGAGTGGGCTCAGGGACCAGATAGCTTGGGTTCAGATTCTGGCTCTGCCCCTTGTTAGCTGTGTAATCTTGGTCAAGTTACTTTTCTGTTTCACACTTCCTCTTAGTAATATGTGGATAATAATATTACTTTTCTGGTATAATAGTTGTGAAGAGTGAATGAGTTAATATAGGCAAAGCCAAACGATATATGGTACTTTTCAAGCATTCAATAAGTTTTAGCTATGTTATTGCTGAATTCATGGCAACCTCCATGAATTCAGCTTCCCAAGAAGCTTGCCTCAGATAAATGGCTATTTACTTCTGGAACCTCAGGTTACTTTCCTCATTCTTCCACTTCCATTATTTTACTGCAGCAGAGATAGGTGATCACCCAATGTTCCATCTACTCAACCACATTTCCCAGCCGTCTTGTTGTTAGTTGGGACTACATGGCTAGATTTGTCCAATAAGTGAGAGATGGAAGTGGTGTCTTTCACTCCTGGACCAAAAGATAGAAGAACTACTGCACAGTCCTCCAGTTTTCTTTTTTTTTTTTTTTTTTCTGCCATAGCAACAGAGGAAGCCACTTATTCCATGTAGAAAAGCTGGATAATGGGGCACCACCATTACTCAAGATCTCTGAGTTACTGCATGAAAGACTGTTGCTCTGGAGAGTCCTCCAGCAAGATAGTAGACTGTGTGTGTGAGAAATGCATCCTTGTTATATTTAAGCTGCTGAGATTTGGGGGTTGTTGATTACTGCAGCATAATTTAATCTAATAGGATTAGTACACCTCTGTTTCTGCTTGAGTTAAGTTGAGAGAAAAACAAACTTACTCCACTGTTAATGCCAATTCAGGGGTGAATGACATATTTATAAATATAACAATGTAGCAGTATGTTGTCAAGGAGTGCTTGTGGTCCTTGATAATAAATAGATGCTAAGGTATTATACGTGCAATCCTTTCTAGAGGCAAAACTCAGTCTTTTACTTTTATCTAAAATTTCTAAAATTTAAAAAGTAAAGAGAAGTGTAAAATTTTCTTTGAGGAGCTTCAACTATCCACTCAGGTTATTGGCAAAAATACTCAAAGTGGAAAAACATAGTAAGAGTTGTTCATAGACAGTGTCTGAACACAACCTTGACTTTGAACAAGAAAATCAAAGCACCGTTGACTCTCAGAGCAGGAGGAGGTTTTATAAGTGTCTACCTAATCGTGTTTTTTTCTGTTTCTAAAGGGTCTCCCACCCTTGAATATCTTACCTGGTGGCTCAATGCAGATGGCACTATTTTTAAGGCAGTTTTGATTTAAAGGGAGGGAACCATTAAATGTTTTTCTCCTGGTTTGTCTGACTTCATTAAATTATCTGGTAGATGATGGCTCCATGTTTTTTTAATTTAACCTTTGCTTTTCTTTCTTTCTCTCTTTTTTAAGTAGGCTTTTCTTTCAGGCTTCTACGTTTATGCTCCCTTTTAACTGGATGGAATATCTGACCATGGTAGACCTGGCTTCATGTGGCTGCCTGTGCTTTTTGTTCAAGGTGTACTAAAATTCTGATGAGAATGGTGCAGTCACATACATTCATGCTTTTCAAGTGTTCAAACATTTCCATGTCAGGAAGCAGAGAGACCCCTGAGGTCTGGGTGATAAAAACCGCACAGAAGAGGAGAAACAAAGATAGGGCTGTTGGGGAGAATCTATACAAAAGGCCCTTTTGCTCTGCAGATCTGCTGCATGCAGTCATTTCAGCAGCATAGCTGGGATGAGGCTGGGTTTTGTCCCTATAGCATCATAGGGAGTGACACATGATCCAGGGGTCACCAATCAATGACAGCAGACAAGGGTGAAGGAGAAATGATCTGTGTGTAGAGAGTATAGGGTTAAATATTTTTATCCTAATCTGTAAAAAATGTTGTATAATTGTTATGAGATGTTTCTGTGAAAAAAAAAAGAAGCAGACATTTCTGTAAAAAAAGAAAATGTTTTTGAGCGGTAATTCATGTGTACTGGCTATTTTTTATCAGCTTGTGAAATGTGGTACCATTAGTTCTCATATACAGGATGATTTAGGGTGCTTTGTTTATTAGTGAGTTTTTAGTATTACTAGGTGACATGGTAGTAAAATTGTCAGTGCTTTCTGGAAATCTGAATAAAAATAAATTTTAAATTCCTCAATTCAGACCAATTCTCTTAGATAAATCACAAATGCATAGATTTGAGTGCTTATCTTTGAGCACTCAATCTTTATTCTCGTGCTTAATAATTGAAGTTGGGAAAACTAGTTCTTTTAGTGATTTTCTTTTGCTTAAATCTAAGAATGCTTATTTGTGACTCCAATGCGATTGTTCCCTTTATTCTTTACTTATCGAGCTCTCAAAGAGTTTTGCCAAAGGCTTCTCTGTTTCCTTTGCTACTATTTTTTTTTCCTCATGAATTATGGTGCAATTCAACTGGGCCCAGTGCTCTGTCAAATTGAATAGTTTTAATTGCCTTATTTGCAATGGGAAAATCACTTAATATTTTACTTTGCCCCTCAAGAAATTGTATTTTCAGCTGCATAATATTTCTCTCTCCTTCATTTATGGAAAACAAGATAAAGCTACATGCTTAGACCTTCATTTATAGGTCTTATCTTATCATCCCCTACCCCCCAATATGGTCTTTTTAGTTGTGACTGAAAAAAGGGAGAGAGATGTAGCTCAATGAATCCACTTATGTTTCCTCTTTTGGTAGACAGTCTTCATTGTATTTCTCTAACCAGTGTCTTTCTGCGCTTCTGCGCTGAGAAAAGAGGTGACTGGTTAAATCACTCTCATAGTTTCTTTTTGTGGCAAAAAGCAAACTTTCTGTTTGCTTGCCAGAGTCTATTTCACCCTCCTGGTTTCTAGTTAGGGGCCATCCTTCACTGGCCTTTTTGCATAAACCAGCCTACGAGAAGAAAGTCCTTAAGGCCAGAAAAATTGAGGGGCAAACATGCCAGGCTTTGCTGACCTCAGGAATAAGAGGACGGAGAACCTTCTGTTTCCAATATCCACGTTCTGTTGATTGTCTTTGAATATTGCTTCTTGCCTTCTGCTACCACTGCCTTCACACGGTTACGTTTTAGGTTTTGTTGCTGTAACTGTCTTCAAATAAAACTTGCTCTTTGAAGTATGCTTTTAATCTTCATGCTCAAATCTTATTTTGATTTAAATTATGAATTTTCCCCACCAAAAGCCCTGCTTATGTTTAACATGACTGAATGAGAAAAATTCTCATCGTACGACTATGCCTAAAGCATTCTCTTTTATACTTAAATCTATACATGTGTTTTCTTTAACATACGGATTTCTTTAAACGTCTAAAAACAGGCTTATCCATCCATATTCGAAACCTACACTATTAACATTGTCTAGTAATAGCAAATAAATCTCAGTGTCATGAAAGTGAATCTACCCCCTTTCTTCCCTTGATCAAAGTTTTATGACTTTGTTTCTTGTCTTAAAATTCTCTTAAAGTCTTAATTCTTAATTCTAGTGTTTCAACATGTTCTTTCTCTAAGAACCCACTTACCCCAAATACATATCTTCATCTGCAAATCTTATTTGGACCTAGTCAGGGCAGATAAGGACAGAGTCCTCCCTAACGGATACTTCACCAAAGAGGTGTTGCTGAACTTTGTGCTTATCTGTTTTCTATGAGTTTCACTTAAGTACTTCAGATTTAGAAGCATTAATTTGATCACAGTTCTCAAGGCCAGAAAGTAGCTTAATCTTTAGAGGTCAGCAACCTGGTCCTATTAATGCATTTACTAACTTACTGGGTCTAGTATCTCAGCGGTTTTCAAACTTTGCTTCAACATTAGCATCACTGTGGAGCTTCTAAATGTCTAAATGCCCAGGTCTGACAAGTTAAGTCAGAATCTCTGTTTTGGGGATCCAGGCATTGGGTGTGGGGAAAAAAAACTTCTCCAAATGATTCCAGTGCTTTGCCAAGTTTGGAAACCACTTCTATATTTTAATGTTTTCTTATGCTTATGTTTTTTTTTTCCCCTACAAACAACCATTAAAAAGAGAGCTGTATCTGGCCAATATCAGAAAGGACCCTTGTTTTAATGGTGTGTCCAGCCCTCCTCTTCCATTTCTTTTTCCTACACTGAAAGTAGTGAAGATTCTATGGAATACTTGGAGGCACTCTCTCCTCACAGCAAAACTCTTTATTGTGGCAGTCACGACATTTCCTAGTAAATTTCTAGAGCTATCCACAGGAAAAGGCACTCCTGCTCTGCCTTGGAAACCAGCAACCCTATGAGACATGAGTCAGTTCAACACTAGGGCAAAAATCTACGGTAGTGCTGTCCATTCCCTAAAACCTTTGCTGTTGTTGTCTTATGTGTGACAGCACGTCCAGGTGTGCAGTACTTTTCTGAGTGTACCCCTCATTTGTTTCCCATTCAAGCTGTTCACTGGAATGCAGTTTTCAAGGCATCATCATAGGATAATCTTAGATCTATTCTTATTTACTTAAAAAAAGGATTTCTCAAAATTTGAGACTTTAATATTAGTAATAGGTTATATGCAATAAAATGTACAAATGATTTGAACCACATCGGTATCCTTGAGAAAAGCTGAGGTATAGAAACATAGGGAACACAAACTCTTGGCAGTTCTGAATCCTTTCTAAGAACTGTTAGAATGGATTGTTTACTAAAGTTTGTCCTGACCTCCAGGGATACCTCCTCCCTTTCCCCAACCCCATGTCCATGCTGAAAATTTCTAAAACCTAAATTTTCAGTTTTCACAAGAGTTGATTAACCATTCACAACTCAAAGGATATCTCATTTCTAGACTAGTTGTATAAATTAAGATATAGCAATATGATGAAATTTTGTAATACCATTAAAACAATACTCATGAAAGCAATGCAGGGATATGGAATAATATCTGATAACAAATATAGGGGGAAGCATAAATGAAAATAGCCTGTACAACCATTTAATATTTGTGTGCCCATGGATAAGAATTAGAGGAAAATATACAGAAGTGAAAATCATTTCAATTTTTTTTTATATTGAAACAATGCAGTTTTTAAAATAGATTGACTACCCCTGCCCAGTGTATTGGTTTTAGAATGTCATGATTCCAGGGTCCTAGATTTTGGCTGAGTTCAATTTTCAGGACTAATTTAGTTACAGAGAAATTTGGGGAGGGAGTTACGATCAGAAATATCTTTTTTACTTTTGGTCTTGTTTCTCTTTATATACAAATTATGATTCTAGTAATTATTTTAAAAATTCCGGATATTTTTACCTTTACTTTGAACCTTTTTGTGGTGTTATATTTCTCCTATCTCATATTTCTAATGACTACTATCCCTTTTAGTGAAATGATCCATTTACTACATCCAGCTTCTGAGGTAAATAGTGGAAATTTCTATGTTCTCTTTCTAGTCCTTTGTTGCATAATGCCCATTAATGCAGTAGGGCTCAAAATAGCCAATTAATGGCAGGCAGTGTATAGCACTCTTAGAAGTAAAGATACCACCATTGAAAAATACATCAGCATTTCACACTCCAGCAAGATTTTAAAAAACCGAACTCACAGGCAACCACCTTAGTAACCAGTGACATTAATGAAGACAGTCCTTTTGTTTGGATATATTATGAAACTTTTCTTAAAAGTTCACTGGAACGGGCTGCTCACTTCATTGCATCTTCAGCCTTGGCTTAAAGCTTGGCCAACATCTACAATGGCAATAGAAGATTCATTTTGTCTTTGTTTATGTGATCAACTTACCACCATCTGACAGCTAATTTTTCCCTTCTATTCTTTAGAGACTTAACCTCTACCTTCTGTAGGTGGAGATCAGCAATGTGTCTTGCACCCCACCTTCCTAAGCCCCATTTTTCTGGTAGGCCGTAATGTCCCCATTCTCTGGTCCACTAAGTCTGGATCAAGATATAAATTATATTTAGACAGGTAAGAAACCTACAAGAGTAGGTAACCAAGAGGTACAGGAGCAGAGATGAATGTTAGCCTTTACATTTGAAAGATAACTTTTATATTCCTGGGGAATCTCTCAGTCTGGATATTTGTGTTTATGTCTAAGGCCAAATCATTCTTTCTCCAAGATCCTGTGGCTTCCTGAGAATGTGCTATTGGTTACTCTTTATTTGAGTGGCTTTGGTTGTGCTTTTGTTTTGTGCTGGTCTTAGCCTATTGATAACCAATGTTGTGGCTGCACTGGCCCTTGCGGTTCTCATTATGACTGTAAGGTAACCTTGGCAATAACTATCAGGAATCTTTGAAAAAAAAAAGTATATTACAGGTCCTGGAAATGACAGGGCACATGAGGATAGGAAGAGAGAGAGTGCACAAGGGCTGGGGGATTTGTTTTTATTGGGATAGAGGGAGGGGGCATGGATTTGAGGGCTCACTCTTTATTGGAGACTTTAAAACATAAGAGTGGGAAGAGAAAAAAACCAAGTGGCCCAAATGGTCAGTTCTAGAAATCAACCAGGATATCTAAAATAAGGGAGCCCAGGGGTCAGGGTAGGAGTGGTTGGCCTGGCTTTTTGTCTACTCAGTGGCTGGTAATGTGTTTATTCAGGATAGCAGTCTTTAAGTAGATGCCTCCACAGTCAGGCACTTGCATTGGAAGAAAGAGAAACCAACTGTCAGGGCTTACACGACAGCTTTTCATGCCTCAGAATATTCCCACTCTAAATGTTTTCCTACTCTCTAAACTCTTTCCTTCCAGTTTCTAAGGGACCTTTTTTGTTTGTTTTATTTTTATGTTTTTCCCAAACCAGAATCATTTAGCCACTTTGGGGTATACAGAGGTTCATTAGGAGACAAACATTTACCCCTTTTGTTTGGGGTTGGTTTATGGGAAAGGGAAGGGTCATGTAAGTAAGGCAAAACCTCCATCTGCAAAACAAGAGAGATCTGGACGAATAAGACGACAAAAAAGAAGCAATGGTAACAATAGAAAAAAATGTTTCTAAATGCTTACCTTAACTGTAGGAGTTATTTAGTGGGATATACCATGGAAATATGTCCAAGGAGCATGGAGATGACATTGAGAGGCTCCTGGGCTTATGGTAACCTCTCAGAGAGGTATACGGCACAGTTGAGCACTTGCAGAAATATGATACTCTGTAAGCTAGTAGTATAGACTCTAGATTGTTACAGTAATAAGACTGGGAAAGGCTGGTATATGAGCACAGAGGAGGGCATTGGGCATATATGGACCTGTGCAGTCCCTGAGAAAATAGGCTGTTTAATGCTCTGGTACATACAGACTACTTTTTTGGAAATCTCAGGTGAATTACAGTGGTAAATGCAGTTGATTTAATGCATTTTTAAAATGTCAAAAGTTTTTTTTTTTTTTTATTAGAGAATCTAAAGGGAGCTATATGATCTGGAAAGTGTTTAAAGACACTTTTTGTATCAGGCGTCTTTCTATACAATATAGACAATTGGGAATGGATAGAGGAAGGGTGGGATACAAATTTGGTGTTGGCATTATTTGTATGGTGGGTCTTTCCCACCACCTGAAGTCACCATATACTTTTAATAACTTTGAATCCCAGTGTCCTGGAGACTTCAGATATATGAGGGAGGAAATTTACACTGTTGAGGGACTAACATCTTCCCTGTCCTTGGGATATCCCCAAACTGTTTGTAGATGGGCATGAGGTCAAGAAGGTTTTATTTCTAACCCAGAAGAATCAGCATGCTGATTCTTCAAATACAATTCATCATCAAATATGAAAACATTTGGCCTCCATTAGGAGATTTAGATTCTAAACTTGGTTTGGCCTTGTATCCTTGTGAAAAGCACTTCTGTTCTCTATGCTTCAGTTTTCTGGAACATAAAATAAGTGATACATAAATCTGGACAGCCTTTCACTTAACTATTCTGAGATTAATATTCAAGAACAAGATTGGAAGATGTTGCCTTTTTGTGCCTATAGGTTTTTTTTGGTCATCTTTTCTTGTTTAAAATTGTAGGTCTATTTCTTGCCAGATACCTCTTAAAGTGATATTCTTATTAACAAGTGGAGACTTCACTTCCCTTAAATAATTTGAATGGCCGCTTATAAGTCACTATATCTGTGCCTGGGAGTGTGGCAGCTGGTAAAGCTAGGCTGGGGATAATATATTTTATTCTTCACCGTAATGTTATCTTAATGGTTTTAATGTTACAGGACCTGAGTGGACTGCTTTAGAGCTTTGCTCACATCTTACCTGGAGGTCCCTGAGTCACCCAGGGTCATCTCACTAGTTACTTTATCTCAAGGGCCTGAACAGTGTCTTCAAGCTGCCAAGGGGTGTTACTTTACTCTTTGGTTTCTTTCTCTCCTCAGCTGATAAAGATTGTTACCTGGGGTTACAATACATTATTTATACTGACCAAGCTTTGGATACACTATGTCCATCTAATTCTGCCATTGCGATGCCATTTTGATGGAGACTGCCTTTGCAATGTGGACCCTTAAAAGCCCCTTAAGGATACAATGATCCTGAATGATCCCCTGCTTTTACATGGAGCCATTACTACTGCTGGTTTTTGTCTGGATGAAGTGCAAATGCCCAGGCTTTAAAGCAGGCTTTAAAAACTTTCATTTTAAACATCCTGCCTCTTCATAACATCCTTATTACACTTATAAAATCTTCATTAAGAAGGCTTCCAGGAAGGAAAAAAAAAAAAAAAGGAAAGAGTTGGAGAGAGAATATGAGATATCTCAACAGAGAGAGGAAGATTAGTGTTGTGATCCACTGCTAGCTGAGCAGGACCAAAGAGCTGGTTACTGGAACAATTTCTACTTGTATTATTAATAATACTGTTATTATTATTATTAATGTTGGTATTATTATATAGTAAGGCTTCAATGGCTATTTGAAATCAGCAAGTGGATAGCTTAACTTATTTCAAGGTCCTGTTTGATAACTCCTTGAAGGACTCTTTAAACCATTCTTACTTGGTACACTTAAAAATGAAATCTTGTGTCCAGATTTGCATCTTATTGTGGGTCTTTGTCTGGTTCAGATTTGTGTTAATTTAGTACAGGATCCCTTCTGAAACCCAACTTGGTCACATTTTACAACTCTGTTGTCGTCTGCCTTGCTTCAGAGGAAATAATGAGATCTGACAGTACCAATGCGGGAAAAAGGTTGTGTGTGTGTGTGTATGTGTATGGATAGAGAGAAAGAGAGACAGAGAGAGACAGACAGACAAAGAGAGGAAGAGGGAGGAAGAGAGAGAGAGCGAGAGCAGGAGAGCGAGCTTGTGAGCGAGCACAATATCACAGCAGTCTCAGTGTGATAAACTGCAGCTAACAAGCCTCAGTGTGTCCTACCATTTCCATATAAATGTGAAATTTGACATTTTCCAGGGGTCAATGATGAAACCAATTCATTAAAATTCCAGAATAGTAATCTTTGTCTCAGAATCTCTTGGTTGAAAAGGTTCTCCTTTTATTCAGTCTTTATCTTTGTTCTATCCGTTTGTCATTTGTCAGCTGATAGTTTTGTACAGTGTCCTGAAAAGCCACATCCGCTAGCCTTCCACTGTGTTGAGAGAGGAACAGGGCTTAAATGGCAGCGTGTACCATTCTCTGCAGAAGGGTACGTTGTTTTTAAGAATGTGAAAGGCAGCAAGGAACATGCATAACCTAAAATTGTCTCATGAATCATTCTTTGTCTCTTGGGGGACAGAGACTGCAAGGTTTATTAGATCTGTTTCTTGCAAATGCCTGCCATGGAACAAACCTACCAAGCTCACCTCCCTCCTTTGCCTAGCAGGGATAACTGCTGCAAACAAGAGAATTAGCGCTGCCTCATCTGATATTCTCTGGACTAAATTCTGATGCTGTGGGTACATGTAAAGTATCTTACATTCCTTGGGGAAATGTGCTGGACCAGATTACCACATTTTATAGCCTGCCATGGTGGGTAGGAGCATGGAATTTGTTCTTTGAAACTACAATAATCTACTTCTTAAAATTTGGTGAATAGCCCTATGAATTCAGTTACTTATGAACCTGAAAAATGGAGAACCTCTTGAGAAATTAGGTGAATAAGGTTGATTTAAAGATCTCTTGAGGGTTACTGGGGATTAAAAAATTTTTGAGTTGCAAACATTTAGAAATACTAGACAAAAAGAGAATGGATTAAGGCACCTGAGACAGGTAGAACGAGTATAAGGAATATCTGGGGCCATTAAAGACAGGCTGATCTTTTGTTTAAAGGAGGAGTTATATTCTGGTAAAGGATAACACATTTTGAGAATGTTAGGGACAGGCGTGTTTGGAAGTGAAACAATCTATGCTAAATAAGACGTGACTCGAAGAAATCTCAGAAAAATATAAAAATATTGTGAACTAAATGAAAATAAAAATATAACTTACCAAAAATTGTGGGATGCAGTGAAATCAGTACTTAGAAGCTTATAGCATTAAATGCATATATTAGAAAAGAAGAAAGATCTAAAATCAATAACCTAGGAAACTAGAGAAATAGGAGCAACTTAAGCCTAACTTAAGCAGGAGAAAAATAAATAATAGAGCAGAAATAAATGAAATTGAAAGCAAGAAAATAGTAATAGAAAAAAAATCAATAAACTGAAAACTGGCTCTTGACTATATCAACAAAATTGATAATCCTCTAGACAGACTAACAAAGGAAAAAGAAAATAGACACTACCAATATCAGAAATGAAAGAGGAATAATCACTACTGATCCCATGGGCATTCAAAGGATAGTAAAGAAATAATATGAACAGCTCTATGCCTAGAAATTTGATCATTTGAGCCCTTAGATTAAGTGGACAGATTACAACCACCAATACTCACACAAGGAGGAAGAGATACCCTAAATAGCCCTACATCAATTAAAGAAATTTAATCAATAATTACTAAATTTCCAAAACAAGGAAATCACAAGGCCTAGATGGTTTCACTGATGAATCTTGCCAGACATTTAAGGAGGAAATAATACCAATTCTCCACAAAACAGAAAGAGAAGGAAAACTTCCCAATTCCGTCCATGAAGCCAGCATTATCCTAATACCAAAACCAGATAAAAAATATTATTTGAAAGAAAAAACTAAAAACAAATAGATCTAATGAACACAGATGTAAAAATCCTTAGCAAAATATTAGCAAATCACATCTAACAATGTATTAAAAGAATTCTGTGTTACTTCGAAGTGGGATTTACTTCAGGTATGAATAGCCAGTTTGGATCAATATTTGAAAATCAATGTAATCCATTAAATGAACAGGCTAAAGAAGAAGAGTCACAGGGTAATACCAATTAACACAGAAAGAATTTGACAAAATGCAACACATTCATGATAAAAAAGCTCTTAGCAAACTAGGAATAAATAGCAGGGTACTTCCTCAAATTGATACAGACTATAGATGCAGTATTTTCTGCCTTAGATTGGGAAGAAAGCAAGGACGTTCTATCTCTTTACTCCTATTCAACACCATACTGGAAGTTATGGATAGAGCAAATGTGGAGAATAAAAGGAAGTATAAATACAGTGGTAGTATTTCTACATTTCTTATGAAATGTTAAAATACTGATCTAAATTTACGTAAAAAAAAATCCCAGAGAGAGCACTAAACAAAAGTATGCACAGAGATATAGTTAAAATTACAATAGTTAAATTAAAATGGATTACAATAAATGTTTCAATAACCCAATAAAATGTAAGCAAAACAGTGAAGAAACAAGCAAAAATCAAACAACACAATGGTAGCCCTGGTCCAAACATATCAATAATTATATGAAATGTAAATAGTGTAAACACACTAGAAATGGTCAGAATGGATTTAAAGGAAAAAAAATGAAAGCATATGATATACAGAAGAAACTCCTTTAAAATATAATGACACATAAATTAAAAATAAAAAGAATGTGTGAAGAAAACATTAGCACAGTTCTTGGCCTGTACGTTATATTTAATAAACATTTGTGGAATAAAAAGAAGATTAAAAAACCAATTTGTACAATCAGTGATAAAGTTCTGGGAACCGTATCTCTCTACCACTCCCAAGAAGAAATGAAAAACTATTTCTACAATTCTCCATAAAACCCTCCAATCATCTGTCCATCTGTCCTTCCATCCACCCATCAACCTGTTTATCCATCTATGAACTTCATTCATTCATTTATTGTTAACAGACATTTATTTAGCATTTACTATTGTGTTAGCTTCTGGGGAATTAATAATAAATAGGACACAGTTCTGCCTTAAGGAGTTCAAAGTCTAGTCAGAGAGATACAGATAATTACAGTGACATATAAAGATTCAGTGGAAGATATGTAAGTATATTCAGTTACTGAGGAGAAGGTAATCAATACAAGGGTTTTAGGGGCTGGGAGTGAAGGATTTGAAAGGTATGTAGACTTTTACTAGGCATAATGGAGACAGTGACATTCCAGGGAGATGGGAAATCCTGTTATTTTCATGTGTTTAGATAACTTTTGACACTGAGTCTTATAATGTCTGATTGTTATATTTGTGGTATGAAGTGTGGAGTATGACAAATGGAGTTGGCCCAAGAGGAAGCAACTACCATTCTGCTCTGTATCCTGAGGTCCCAATAGTTCTAAGAATTAAGAGAAGTTTGCCACCCTTCTCTTTCCTCTAAGGAACTCCAGAAATATGCCCATGATATTTATGACCACTGAGGCCTCCTGGGTCAACATGACTTTAATATGTGTTCCAAGAAATTCTTGCCCAGGAAGAAAAGGATGAAACCAATAAACATATTTACTGTGTGCTTTGGGAACTTCCTAAAACCAATTTATCTGAGCAAATACTTTCCTCATCTGGGTAAATAGCTCATTCACAGAACACTAGATTGCTTACGTGGGCAAATAGCTCAGTTAACCAACTACTATTTACACATCAAGGCTTGTTGCAAGACCCTAACCTCACTGTGTCCACCCATCCTAAAATATTGCATTATGAGTTTATCCCAACCCCAGTAAGAGCCAGCCCCACACTGAAAGACCTACCTTAAACCATGTGAGTCCAGATCTAAAAATTCTATAAAAATCTGCTCCTAACATGAGCATTCTGTAACATTACTGAGTAAAGGTTATTCTCTCTTACTGCAGCAGGTTTAATAAATTTAACTTTGCTTGATAAACAGGTGATTTGGTGGAGTTTTGGAAGCAGATTTGGGACAGTCAACAATGAGAATAAGGGAATGGGAAGAAAGGACATTTTAAGCTTATCCTGTGTGCCACATGTATTTATGGGTTGGAATCAAGTTAGGTATAGGCAAATCATTTCTTGATTTATTAGATTAAGTCTACTTAAAGGAGGATGGTATGAATATAGACACTGATTGTTGTTATAGGAAATAAAAGATGTTTCAAATGTTTATGACAATGCCTAACAGCAAATAATTGAAAGCACATCTTGGAAAATATGTTTACAGTGTTTCTTTAAAAATTGAGTAGCTACCATCACTATTTATTTTCCAAATTTGTTTGTAAAACAGACAAGTTAATTTTTCTTCTTTTCCATTACCTGTTTTAAGCTTGTGGTTTATACAATGTAATAAATGTATACTATGAATATTGGTGAAAAATAACGAAGGGGTTAAGAAGAGTTAATCAAATAGTGTCAAGATTTTCATTTAAAAATATATATGCAATTTGCGGTTGAGCTTTTAATATTGTAAATTTTACAAAGGTAATTTCCATTTCTGTTCTGACTGAGAAACGTAAAATGCAGTTACCTTTGGTGTTGCTAAACATATCTTACTGATTTCCTTTACTTGAACTGATGGTATCACAAGCAGCACTGAATTTGTTTCTGTACAAAATAAATTCATTCATTACAAAAAGGGGCAGCATGGAGGACTAAGGAGAGCCACATACCATATTTTTTTCTAGTCTGGTTACATAAGACCCTCTGTTTCTCCTACATGAACAAAATTCTAACCTTTTCTTTTTTAAATGGACATTATAAAAACAGAAGATTTATTGTGATGCATCCTCATAATGACCCAAATATTTGTGAATTAAATGATGGTTTTAATTAATGTGAATCAACAGTACAATCGCTAAGGATGCTGTGTTTTAACACCATTGACTTAATTCTGCCCCTCATCATTCCTTACTTGCATTATTGTCATTGACTCTTTATAGCTAGCTCTCTATTCTAGACTGCTACATGCCCCCAACCTGGTAACTTATCTTCTATATTATCTTGCATGATTTTTTTCTAAGATGCATGTTATATTACCCCTGCTTAAGAATCTTTTAGTAGCTCTGTCTGTGTTCAGGAAAAAGTTTAAGCAGTTTAACAATAACAATATACGTGGCCCTGCCTACTTCTCCAGCATTATCTCTTGTAACTAGATGTGAACACATTTTACTCAAGACATTTGTACTAACTGGTACATAAATTTCTGATAAGCTAATTCTTCTTCATGGTTAAGAATGTAACTCAATCACCTTCTTCAAATTACCTTCCATTACCTGCCTCCAGACTGGTAAACCCTAGGCCCAAAGTGAGTCAGATGCTGAGGGAGCTACTTGCCAACCCCAGATGAGTGGTTTGTGCTTCCTCATTTAGCAGGTCATAATCTACATACTCTAGATTATTGTGGTCTCCCAACACAATGATGTGATATATATGAAGGAACATCGATACATGTTTTGCAAACATCTTCCTGGTTTATAACTTACTTTTAATTCCATTTATGGCTTTTTAAGATAAACATCTTCATTTTTACATAAATCTATCAATCTTTTAATTGGGATTTGTAGTTAGGAAGTAATTTCTATACCTTTCCTTTTAATATATATTTATAAACACTTAAAATAATAATCCATCTGAGATTTATTCGATATAAGAAGTAAAGTAGAGATACAACTATACGTGGTTTTACATGTGTAACTATTAATCTCAGTGCCAGTTATTATATAGCCATATTCTAACCTTTGATTAAAAGTGCAGCTTTCATCCCTATTTCTTTCCTGAATTCGATTAGCTCTAATTTTATTTCTTAGTCTTAGTTTTTGTACTTTTGGTCTTAGTTTTTGTATTTCTGACCCATGTTTTTATTTTACTGTAGAATACTTGTTTGGGAATATATAATTAAGTTGGAGAGTAGTGTGTTTCAGTTTTCTTCATGGTTGGTTCTTTTAGAGGGAATTTCTACCGGGTATCAAGTTGTGATCTTGATTTTTTGTTTTGTTTTGTTTTCCTCTTCTGCAGCATCGTGTAATGAATGATAATTTCTTACATCTCTGCAAATGTGGATGGATTTGTAGTTCAAGACTGTCCTCTTTCAGTTTAGCAAAGTTCTGTGTTTTCAGTGGTGTATTCTTTTTGGGAGGAGAGGGGAGATTTATTCATCCTATTTTATAGTTACTTTTTTCTTGCTGCTTCATGCATTTCCGCCTTTTGCTTTTTTTCCCTTCACTACTCAGATTCCTAAGAGCACTTTTCTTTTTTTTTTTTTTAATCATTTTTGATCCCAGAAACAATCCTCTCGAGGCTGCCTACTCGAGTCTTGCATGATTCTGAGGCCCTTTCTTGAAGTCAATGTGCTGATATACTAGGACTTTTCTTTTCAGTATTTTTAGATTTAGAATGGACTTCCTTCTTCTGAGGAGATTTTAGGTTCATCTTATATCTTCTGTTCCCCTCATCACTCTTCACAGTTTGCCCATCTTCTTTCTAGCTCTCTGCAAGTTTTGAATGGGGTCTCAGAACATAGATACTCTGATAACTCCTATTTATTTTTCTGCTCAGAGGTATTTATGAGTTTGTGATGTTCTCTATTTTTTAATCACACTGAAGATCTGAGATCCTTTTTCCTCCAGTTGATCTGTAGTTTTTTTGGAGCATGTGTGTTGAGAGTCAGATTTAAGTAACCATTATTGAACTGACTTGTTTGTGCTTTATGATAAAATTTTGTAATAAATTTTAAGTATTCTTTTCTTAAAAAATATTAGCTAGCTTCTTTCACCTATTTATCATTCCACATGAACTATGGAACTTATGTTAAACTATATGATTGTCTTTCAATTTAAAATTTTAACATTTAAAAAATGACCTTTTAATGATATTTAATCTTTGTGTGTAGGAACATGAATGGCTCATTATTTATTTAATTTGTATTTATTACTACTGTAAAGGAATATATACATATGTTATTGGTAGTGATTACATATGTGAGATATCACATGTGATATTTGATAGCAATTTATAATAAATATTAATATTGCACGTATTTGTTTGCTTTTCAAAACAACCTAGTGAGGTATTCATTTACTTTTTTTTTCTACCAATGCAGTGGGAGAGGTATTATTATCATTTCACTTTACAATGATAGATCAAATGCCAGAAAATGTAAATAACTTTGCTTAAATTCATGTAGTTATTTGGCATTACATTTGAGTCTGGTTTCCATATTAAGTGACTTTCTAGCTCAATTCTTTCTTTCTACCATAAGATCGGATTTCAAATTTCTGTATACTAAATTACCACAGTGAGACATTTGCCATTTTATGTTCTATGGTCACATTATTTTTAGACATTGTTTTTTTCCTGATGGACAGATTATATATACACATATATTTGTCTCTCTGTGTGTTTACAAAACCCAAATGCTTACCCTAATGCACTG
Organism: Camelus dromedarius; assembly: GCF_036321535.1. Classification (NCBI taxonomy): domain Eukaryota; kingdom Metazoa; phylum Chordata; class Mammalia; order Artiodactyla; family Camelidae; genus Camelus; species Camelus dromedarius. Next base: position 15,907,265 of record NC_087454.1, on the reverse strand, counting down.
TCTAATATTTGTTGAATGAACGAATGAAGTTAATGTTTATTTCATTTCAGAGCTTGGTGATTAATATATTAAAAAAAGAATTTATCTACAGTGATGTTGAATAATTGTGCCATTTTTGTCTAAAAAGATAATATACTTTTTTTTTTACTGTATAACAATTCATGTTTTATCTTTCTCTGCTCTTTACCTTCTGCCAGTTCCTCTCTCCTTCTCTTCTCCTTCCTCCTTTCCTCACCTCTCATCTTCTCCCCTTCTCTGGCATCCCTTCTTCTGCCTTTTCATTTTCAAACAGAAATAGTCTTAGTGATTAAAAATAAATAAACTTTGAAGTTTTAGGTGAGCTCTGGACTCAGTAGAAATTATAAGTCCTCTCAGACCATTTCATGTTTATGTAGTAAAAAAACAAAAAAAACTGTAACTGGAAAATTTCAGTTGAGGACTAATTACAAAATATAAAAAGTATTGGAAAATGATGCAGTTTTCTCATCTGAAATGCAAGGACCGGTTATACACATGCAGTAACAACCAACACTCAAATATGGTTAATATTAACAGAGAGAAGAAAATGTTTAAACTCTTATACTTACTGAATGCCTACTCTGCATTAAGTAAGGAATCAGTCAGTTTCATATGATCAGATTTAATCCTTGCCATAATTCCCTGTTTTGCATGTGAAAATGCTCAGGTTAGGAGAGATTAATCACCTTGTAGGGGGTCACTTGAGGGAGTCAATGAAGGACCTAGGGATTGAGAGAAGGTGTTTTTCATACTGAACATATTCTCTTTCCATCAAAATATTCAGAAAGAGGTAACTATTCTGATAAGATCTCTAATTATAGTGTCTGTCTGGAAAAAAAGGGGTCATCTGTCTATATGCATCTATCTGCATATTAAAAGAATTTTATGAGATAGTTTTAGATACTATTTCATATAATCCTTTCTCCTAGTAAAAGGGGAAACAGTCCTTTGAGTGCATCTTTATTGAAGTATTTCTTATCTTGTCTGCTGCAGGCTACAGCATCTAAACCCCTGAAAGTCCCCGATAGATTTTAGGTCCAAATGAATAATGTTTGTCTTCTGTGTTATTACTTTCAGAAAGCAATTTGTGGTGCAAATGTGACTGCGGCCTGTGAGTAACAAGAAGTCTTTGAGGAAGCAGCACTGCCTGTTACTTTATCTGGTACCTTAAAGCCCAGTTTTTCAATAAGGAGGTCACTTCTCTGCTTTCAGGACTTTTCTTTATATATCTCTCTCTCTAAGAAATTAATTATTATTGAATACATTGCAACTGATGAAATTTCATACATTTAAAATATATATGTTATATATAGTTAGATGAGCTAGCAGTTACCATTTAGAGGGAAGGACACAATCTCATTAGCAAGAAGGCAGGCAAATTGTAGAACTAATGAACATTAGTGACTCAACATCCCATAGGTGGGGAGATTAGAATTTAAGTCTATTTCTCATCAACTGTACTTATGTTTCAATAAGATATGTTGTCTGCTCATTTAACATAATTTCTTATCGCAACATGGCAATAATTATAATAAACCATCATGGTGAATAATTAATATAAATTAGATTTAGTGGACAGACATATGCATATAAATAAATGCAAATGAGTGAAGTAATGCATATGAAAGCAATTAGTGTTGAACAAATGGATTGTTCCTGAGAAGTCTGTAACTATTTGAGGTAATTATTAGGATTTGTTAGTACTAAAATAGTGTTATAACTCAGTGGATCAGGAGACTCACTTGGAGAATTTTTATTAAACAACATTCTTGGGTTACACGGATGTACTGATTTAGTAAATATGATTGGAGCAGTAAGAAAGTTTCCAAAGGTCCTTGGTAATTCCGGTGACTAACCAGATTAGGGAATAATAGTGACAACTTGAATTTATTGAGCTTCTTTGAGTGTGTGCTATAGGCTAGATACTACATAACAATTTACAAATACTGACTGGATTAATATCCATAAAATCCTGTGAAACAAACATTTATAATACCGAATTTACAGATGTGGAAACTGAGGCATAGAGAGGCTAAGTAACATGTCTAAAGTTATAAAGCTTGTAAGAGGTGGTGGTGGAATTTCACACCAGGAGTATTGACTCCAGAACCTGAGCTGCCAAACAGCATATTCATCTACACTGGTTTATACCATGTCATGGTGAAAAAAAATCTTCCTTCACTTGGTGTCCCATGTTGACATTCTATGACCTTGGGCAAATCATCAGCTACTAGTGGGATTTTATTTTGCCTTGTGGCAAAGCCTATAAAAATTGTGATAGAGTCTGGGGTTTTTCAAATGAACACCTGGTTGCTTTGTCATGGAAAAAGACAAATTCAGCCTAATAATTAAGTTGAAATTCATGATTTTTCACTTTTTTTCCCAAACCTCCACACATTTGAAAGTTCTTGTTGATAATTCAGTGTGTATACAAGAACTCCTGGCTTACCAACAGCTGCCACATAGATTTGATTTGGCCGATATATGTTAATTCAACCCCTTGCTTCATTTGAACTGACCAGGCAATACTGTCAAAGTGGTTGGATCAACCCCAAACAGTCCAGACCCCTCTTTTACTTTGATGTGAATTGAATGACAGTAACCACACCCATTCTTCCTAAGGAAAAATGGGGAGAATTTGCGAGAATGTATTTGGAAACACTCTGAATTTTTTTGAAGGAATTTCCGAGGTGAAATATTTTCATAATGGGTTCATCTTATCTGACCTATTATAATAACTATGACAGTAAGAGGGCAAAACTGCCTCATTAGTGGATATTTAACATAAGCCTTTAGCTGCCTATGGGTAAAAGAGCGTATTAGCTCAATGTGACATCAGTGGGGAATTGTTTAATTGTAATAGAACGTAACACAAAAGATACGATTATTGCCCAGGAACAGTCTGAGATTCAATTCATTTCATAGTTTTTCAAAACTGCTTTTAGTTGCTCTCCTCACATAGGCACTCAATGCTGAAAGAATAGTGAGGGCTTTAGTTTGTCTGACATCACTGCTAAAGAGAAAATGTATCCTGGGGGGAGCACTGCAAAGTTCCTGAAGTCTGCCATTGTGGCGGTCTTCACTAATGCTGACTTTGCTGTTTGGTACTTCATTACATTTCACCACTCTCCTGTTTTCCCTTGGAGCTTCTTCTTACTTAGGCAATTTGTACCAGACCTTCTTCTTCTGATAAAAAAGAACTTTGGGGATCATCTCCTCAGGGCTTGGATGTAGTTTAATAATGGCTACGAAGAGACCCAGTGTTCTCCAGTTATGGTCCTTGGGTTATTTGAGACAATGATGATGATGTACCAGTTTATTGTATTGAAGGTCAAAAGAAGAAAGTGGACGTGGGGTAAAATGTTTAGGGTTAAGCCAGATGAGATGTGGATGCTATAGTTCACAATTGCCATGTTATTGACGTGGGCAGCTTTGTTGCCAGGTCTCTCTGTAGCATTGCCTCTGCCACCTTCATTGATGAATAACAGCTCCCGGCTAACTAAAAAATGCTCTGGATTGCGTTTCATTTATGATATACACAGTAAATCAAAAAGATTATCTTCATTGTCTCTCCACAGTGGAATTCATTTTTAAAACAAAAGGTAAGAATGAATGCTTCTCAGATCAGGTAATGTTGTGGAAAGTCACTAGAAAACTGGCTACTTAGTTTTAACATCTCTTTAGAGGAGGTCATTTCTTATTTCATAAACATATATTAAAATTCCTCCACAAATTATGCAGATTTAGGGTGGACTTTATTTATTTGTGTTAAACATAACACTGGGTTTGTCTCATTTAAAGATAGTCCTCATCACTTCCTAGCTGATAGATTATTTTCATTACACGGTTTCTTTTAAGGCTATTTGAAGACTAGGGGGTCATCTTCGACTAATGAGCTTCCAGTGACCAGAACGGCATTCTTTGTTAAGGTGCTTTAGAATTTGATTAATTGGGAGGCCAACCCTGGTCTTTTCTGCAGGCATCATTCATAAATCATTCCCTATGGTCTGCAGCAAAATCATCCACACTGTATTATTGGCTAAGACTCTGCAGCACCTTCATAACCCATTGGAAATGAACTCTATGCCCAGATATTAAATTGTTCCTTCATAACTGTGCCTGCCGAGAATTAGACAAAGCACAGGGCATCCAAATGCTTTTACTTGATGTATAATGGAGATTGTTTCATCTGGTAAATAATTGCTTGGTGGGGAGAGGATAATAAGAAGAGATGGTAATGACCAACCTACATGGTTAGCCAAGCTGAGCAGGAAGCATTGATTTGGGCAATTGGAATATCCTTTGACATCTTGCCTGTGGCTTTTTCCCCCTAGATTGCTTCACAGTTTTGCATTTTGTTTTCGTTTTTGAGTAAAATCAGTAGGCTCAGAGGCAACTTTGAAAAATTTCCATCATTGTTAAGTGTTATTATTTCCAGAGAGGCTATCATACTGATAGCAGTCCTCAAAATGCATTTTCCAATGCTATAAATATTTGATGATATATATCTCTTTAAGAAAGTCATTCTTGACAAATATCTTCACTACCCTGCTTAAGATTTACTGGCACCTAACCTAGTCTTAATCTGTAATTGGCATAGCATTTTCATCTGTATGAATGGAATATAGCAATTACAACAAGAGAATTTGCACACTGCTCCTGAGAGATGACCCTTATTATAGTCATTTTGCAGCTAGTTAAGCAGAGAGGTCAAGTTCATCTTTCAGGATAAGACAGCAAGTCTGTGGCCCAGCCAGACATAAAATCTAGAGTCCTAATTTAGTGTTTACGATAAAAAACAGTGCATTTAAAAAGAAAAAAAAAATTAACTGGTAGCAGGCTCCATGGCTTTCTGAGTACCTGGGAAGTACAATCCCCAAAAGGTTCCTTCTTATCTAGGCCCATGGTGACCACCATGCAGGGTGTTAGAGAGATATAGTCTGACAGCTGGATTTCTCCAGGCTCTAAGGAGACAGGGATGATTGGAGCCCTCTACTCCTCTAAATTGAGCTCCATCCTTCCAGGAAGCCATTTTATGCATTAGGTGCCCCATGTTGCATCTCCTGTCCTCTCCACTACAACTTGGTCATATAAACAGACAAGTCATTAACCTCACTAAGCTTCAATTCCTCAACTGTAGAATGAGGTCACACCATTTGGTTTTTCTGTCTCATAAGGTTACTGGAAGGATCCTTTGAGACAATAGATGTCACACTGCTCCATAAAACATTAAATGCTCTCCATGCCTGACATACTAATTCAGGGCTTTCTGCAATAACATCAGATTGAAAGTATGCATTTTTAAAGGAAGATTTGGACTCTAAGTTTGCTAGTACAAAAATCTAAGAAGGGTATAACAGTGGAATCAGGGCACATTTTTCTCTTGATTCTCTATCATTCATGCTAGAACAATTGCCACTGGAAAATGATGCTATATTTCAAAGTGAATTGTTACAGGGGAGCTAACAAATTCCTACAAATTGTTTTCCTTTAGCAGTCTTGATTTGGGAAACTACATAGAGCTTTATATCAAGAGAAACAAGTCCAAAAGGAAAGACATTGGATTGTGAATAATAATTTGAAAACTAAAAATATTCTCTACTCTGAGGGAGTTTATAAAAAACGTTAATACGTAATGTGGGAGCAACAAATTACACTGCTGTAGATTTTTTGCAGGACTTCAGAGTAGAAGAGAGCATTGGTACATTTGTTTTCAAATTTTCTCTCAAAGATCTATCAGAAAAGATCTCAACATCTTGAGGCAAGTCTAAATCCAAAGAAAAAGAAAAGCAACAACAAATACATCCTGGGAAAAGATATAAGTCCCCTAAATGTATTTAATGTTTTGTTTCTCAAAAGTTGCCTCTTTTACTTCCATTATGCATTTCAATCCCAGAAATTCTTCTTTTATGCACCACATTTAAAATATTTTAGTTAAAGGCATTATGGGGCTCTCAATTGTATCAAATGCATCCTTGACACCTGCATAAATGTTTCAGGAGAGAATTATGAAATGGCAACATAATTAATTTTTCTAGTAAAGAAAGCCTGATGGATCATAGAAAGATGTTCTAGTTGGCATGTGTAATTTCAAGACATCGCTCTTAGTGTTTCCCTAAAGGTGTTTCACTGATGAAATAAGTAATATTACAAAAAGCAATTTGCTTTGTTTTGTTTATTTATCCAGCTTTGTTGCTTCATGTGTTTCTCAGTTTACCAGTGAAAACTAACTTTGGGTCATTCTCAAGATTAAAAAGAATAGCCTTTCAAAAAGACACATGGACCTCAATGTTTATAGCAGCACTATTTACAATAGCCAAGACATGGAAACAACCTAAATGTCCATTGACAGATGACTGTATAAAGAAGTTGTAGTATATTTATACAATGGAATACTACTCGGCCATAAAAATAATAAAACAATGCCATTTGCAGCAACATGGATGAACCTGCAGAATTCTAAGTGAAGTAAGCCAGAAAGAGGAAGAAAAATACCATACGATATCACTTATATGTGGAATCTAAAGAAAAAAAAAGACAAACAAACTTATTTACAAAACAGAAACAGACTCACAGACATAGAAAACAAACTTATGGTTACCGCTGGGAAAGGGGGTGGGAAGGGATAAATTGGGAGTTCGAGATTTGCAGATACTAATATATATAAAATGGATAAATAACAAGTTTATACTGTATAGCACAGGGAACCATATTCAATATCTTGTAGTAACTTATGGTGAAAAAGAATATGAAAACAAATATATGTATCTTTCTATATCACTGAAGTATTGTGCTGTACACCAAAAATTGACACAACAATGTAAACTGACTAACTTCAATAAAAATATATTTAAAAAAATAAACATGAAGAGAAAAAAGCCAAAAAAAAAAAAAAGAATAGCCTGACATGATCAAATGAGGTGACATTATTTTTTCTTAATCTATCACTGTTGAGTATATTCTAGAAATACAGTATTCAATTGAATACCTGTCCCAGGGACTGATTTATTGCTTCTTTTAACTTAAAATGTTAGAACTAATAAGCAAAAAAGTAATTACTGATTTGGACTGGTTTTAAATCTTTTGAAAATGGGAGTACTATTTTATTATTAATTGACTTGAATCTTGGTGGATCAATTCCTAAAGCATTCTTTTGTCACTCTCATTTGGTTATCATTATCTCTAGCAGAGTCAAGGGGTCCAGAATCAAGTCACAATTGATAAGTACCACTTTCTTTAGGCTGCTTATAACATTATTCCTCTCCTCTCAGCCTCTACCAACCCACACCTCCTTATACAACTTTTAATTTCCTCATAGCCTTCATGTTTCTGCTGTGACTGCAACACTATATCCCACATCATTTTTTCAGAGCTATATTCCTGGGGTTTCTGAAACTTGAAAAATGGATGAGTTTATACTACACACATATATGGAATGAATGGACAGCCAGTACCAGGAAGAACACAGTCCAACTACAGAATGTCAGTTTCAAGGCAGGAGAATTCCTTCTGCTGTAAGCAGATTTTTGATTCTTCTGAAATAATGTTAACCTGTGGCATTTGGCAGACATGAGGGCACATTAAGGGGACAAAACTTGTGTAGGGAAGTAGGTTATGGTAATTTTTAAAGGCCCTAAATTGAAAAGTGATAACTCCTTTTGATTATCTCTTGCATTAGTTCCAGACTTTTAACCTTGACATCAATCTCAGCATAGAGGTAGGGGCATGGTCTCCAGATCCTTTATGTACCAATGTGCTGGTGCAGCTTCCTGAGTTCATTCTCCACTGTCTGTTCTGTGTTCCTAAAGTGCTTGGCTTCTAAAGACTGTATCACCTGGGCTCCCTTGCTGAATGGCTTTCAGTTGGTTCTGCCAATAGGAAGCACTGGCAAATACTGGAAAAAGGAAGGAGAAATATCAAGGTATTTTTGTCCCTGTGCTTTTCTTGCTCTGGTGCCTTGACCTTCTATAGCTACAACTCCTCTGTGGTTTCCGTTTTCATTGGCTCCAGTAATACGGTTTTCTTCCTGCCTTCTTTTGGCCTTGGTTCTCCACTGTTGAGCATCAACCTACCTCCCTTCCCTCTCCATTAACCCTGCCAACCTCTGCAAACAATCTTTTAATTCAAGTCTCTTTGAGCTCAGTAGTGTTTCCTGTTGCTAACTCTGTCTGATGCAAGACTTGTATGACATCATGTTTGCAGACTTTGTTCTGTGCCACTCCTCTGTGACTACAGAATTATCTGTTACTGACTAGTCCCTAACTAACAAATATAATTAAGCATAATGTAGGGTTTAAGAACAAATGAAAGAGAGTAAGAAAGACTTGGGTTTCATTTTGTGCAAGTAACTTAATCACTGCAGTCATCATTTTTCTCCTCTGTAAAATGGGGATTGTTAGTATCACTGTTGTTTTATTAGTTTTGTTAGTATCTCTGTTGTTTTGAAGACTAAATGGGATAATACATGCGGAACTCTCAGCACAGTACATAGTGCTGTGTACACACTGTACAGTTACCTAGTGCTTATCAGCACTTGATGCATTTTAGCTATTATTGTGAAGATTATATATTTTCCAGCTACACATACAGTGATACTTAGATACTTAGAGGGAATGTGTACAATCAGGGGATCTGTAGAAATAGACGAAATTTGCCCATCAACATTACACATAACATGGATGATATGGCTTTGTTAGCAGAAGATATGGATGAAGAAGAAGTAGAGGTGAAATGGATGCTACTCTGGTCATACATCATAACCTCGCTCCCTGTGGTGGCTAGTTCCGCTCCGTTTAAGATGATCTGGTGGGCATGTGGCATGCTGCTTTGTCTGTTTCTGCTAAGAGGCTCCCATCTGCTGTATGATCATCAGGATAACCGATGTTACCAGTTGTCTCTTTATTTCCGTTTTAATTAACCTTCTTCAAGGCATGTTCCCCAAATGTGAAGAGCCAATTTGCTGAGCAAGCCATCTACTTGCACACAGCAAAACTGAAGAATTTGTTTACTTCATAACTCTCAAAAATGTTCTTATTAATGAAACAAAATGTACATTTTTTGGTTATGTTTTCCAGGTTGATTGTTCTCTTAGGAATTAAAATGCTTCTGCCAACAATACCTGACTTTCATGGGTTGCTTGCAGGGCTAATGGCTCTGTGGAGAAAAATCTAGGTCTAAAGTCACTAGCTTTGCTGTCATTCTCAATGATGACACTAGGCAGTTGTCAATGGTTACTGTTATGTTCAAGATTCCCAGCTATTCTGGAAGGATTTAATTACGTAGGTGCTAGTGGTATGTCTGGACAGCTGGTGAATGTATATTGCCCTTTATATTATCCAAAGTGTGAAGGTTAGTAATTTATTAGGCTAGGCTTGATGTTCCCCTGGCACTAGTCACAAGCTTTCTAACCTTGGACATGACTTACCTTTCTTTAAACGTCAGTTTCCTAATGTGTAAATGGGGACACTAGCCCTCACAGCATGCATGTGAAAGATACAGTGAAATAATGTAAGGAAAGTATGTGTTACATTATTTGGTTGCTTGTAAGGTCTTGTGAAATGTTAGGTATTTAGTTGGTATGTGGCAGAACTGAAGATCCAGTGTCAGAACCTGAAGCCATGGTGACCAACTAAATAGTCCCTTGTATGCTCAGAGCTCTAAGTCTGTTCTTGGGCTAATTGCTTCCATGATTTTTGCTTGCAAGGGTCAGCTTTACTCGTGCCAGTAATGACCCTTATAGCCCATTTTCTAGTTTTAATGTTTCAAACCATAACGGGAACACATTAAACCAGAAAAGGAACACTTTGAGTACATTTTAATTGAGTCCACACTTGTTGCAAGAGTGGCTATGTATGCTATGGTTAAATTTCCATTATCTTCCAAGTTCAGGACATTCTATTCCCCCTCCTTTTTTTGGCTATACTTGACACTGTGACTGACTAGATAAGTACGAAACTACCCAGTGGTGGTTAAAAACACAAACTTTGCAATCAGACAGAATCTAAGCTCCCCTACTTTTTAGCTGTATGATCTCAGGATAGTTGTTTCACTAATCTATCGGGTTTCTGTTACCACAGACAGACTAAAATAAAAAGAAGATACACAGACTCACACACACACAGGGAGAACACAATGTGATAACAGGAACAGAGATTGGAGTTATGTTGCTGTTAACCAAGGAACCTCAAGGTTTGCCAATAAACAACAGAAGCTAGGAGAGACTCATGGAACAGATTCATTCTCTGAGCCCCCAAGAAGGAAATAGCTCTGCTGACATATTAATTTCAGACTTTCGGTCTCTATAACTGTGAAAAAATAAATTTCTGTTATAACCACAGGGTTTCTAGTACTTTGCTATGGAAGCCCTGGGAAGTTGATACAATCATAACTTTTGTATTATTCATACGTAAGAGGACTAATGAATTCTTTCACCTGATGTGAAGGGGTTGAGTGTCTTAGAGTATAAATATCTAAGCCTTAAAATCACCTACTTTCCCCACATTGAGAAAAAGATCAATTTCATTGATATATAATAATTATGTAATATCAAATTTTACATATTTGCATACCCGCTTATAACCCTTATAAATTTTATGACAGTATCCCCCATGTCATCATTTTGAAATGCACGCAGCAGGCTTTAGTGATAAAACAACTTGACCGACATCATACAAAGAATATGATTTCCTGATTGCTAGTCTGATTCCCGATTGAGGGTGAGACTGAGTAACTATGTCCATGGCTTCTTCATCTCCCTGATTAATTCATTTCTCTTTGAAGATTGAGTTGGCAATCATCATCGCCCTTCTTTAGTGCCTTTCAACTTTTTTTTTTTTTGGCAGGGGAGGTAATTAGGTTTTACTTAATAATCTTTTAGAGGAGGTACTGGGGATTGAACCCAGGACCTTCTGCATGCTAAGCATGTGCTCTACCACTTGAGCTATACCCTCCCTCCTATCATTGCCTTTCTTTAATATTTTTCCTCACACCCTATTTCTTTAATACTTAAAATTGCCATCTCTCTTCAACTTTCTGTACCTTATTCTCTTCTCTTACGTAATACAAAATCTGATTTTTTTCAGTTGCTCCATGGAGATACGGGCCAACACTAAAAATGGAATACTCTAACACTGACACAGCACATTCTAATCATGCAGGCTACTACAACTGAGTGCTAGTGTTCCTTTCTATGCCAATTATCTTTATTTTCAGAGAGGTGGGAGTAAGCACTAAATTATGGGGAGAAAATAGTTATTAGAACATAAAGATTTCATAATATTCAGAAAGAAATCCCCCCAATGACCAGGATTGCTATAAATATACAGTAATTTCTGATTTTGTAACTAAAACAATTAATTGATCTAATTAATTTTAAATTAGTAAGAATAAGAGAGAATGCAAAAGAGAAGTGTAGATGTGCTCTTCAGTTAGAAAGAACATGATAATCTCAATTCAAATGGGGTCATACATGACCAGTTCATTTTAACATATTACCTGTAGAAAAGCATTGTTTTTTTGAGGGGGAAAGCATTTGTTTTGTTGTGTGGGACCAAACCTTAAAACTGTAGATGTGGAGTATCGTATATTAATGAGAGTATACATATCAGTAGTGGTGGTGGATTTTCTAGTAGTGTGACAACAAACATTTGTATATATTGAAATCACAACTAACTTGGGTGGATTGTAGTCTTGGAGGTTACCTAGCTAAACTCCCATTTTTAGAAGAAGGACCAAGGCATGGGGAATTATGTGGCTTTCTAAAGTATAGTACAGAGTCAGCATTAGAAATCAGGACCTCTGACCCAAACCTCGTGCTCTTTTCATTACAATAGGAGTGGGAAATGCATTTCAAGTCTGTACCAATCTGGACCATGGACAATAGCTGCCTGGCCATACTTTCTCTGATGCTTTAGTAATGTCTGTCATAGGTCCTGAAAGAGGGAATGGCTGATGCTTTATATGAACTGTCATCTCTGATCTATATAGAACTGTGACCCCAAACATATTTTTAACAGCCATATAATAGATATCTCCAGAATGAAATTGAGATGTATCATATATAGGGGGAAAAAAATCCAAGTTGTGTGTGGATGTGTGGGGGGGACTAAAGAACGCAAGCTTTTTTCCCATGGTGACATATTTTCTTCAATTAGAAACCTCTTAAAGCTCAAAAACCTAGTAAAAGCCATTGGCCAAAAAAAGTCTCCATTCCCATGTAAGAAATTTTGGAATTTTAAAGTGACTGATCCAGTGTGTACTTTCCTTTGCTCTTCTCTAATATGCACAGCTCTACTGATGCCTCTTCTGTGATTTATAAAATTAAAATCTTTTACCTTTGATTTTCTCACCACAAAAGCATATCCTTTGTCTCTGTGTAAAGCCTCAGTTCATAGAACATTCTCAGAAAGTCAACCACACACTTCTTCCTTCTATTCCTTCCCAGCTGACTGCTAAGCTGTTACTCTGCTTTCCATGATGCTTTTGTACTTGGAGCTTTACTATTCTGAAAGACCTCAAAGGGCTCCATGAAATGGAATTTGCTATTTGATATAATCCCCTGTTGAGTTTGAAAAGCATTAGGCTCCCGCGTCTCCTTTATTTTATATATGGGGACATGCTAACAGAGAAGGTGAGTGAATAGCCGTAAGTCACACAGCAAGCAAGTGTTGTAACCTTCAGTTCTGACTAGTATGCTATATTGTTTCCATCTATATCCTTTTGCCCTTTTCTTGGAAGGCCAAGGATTGCACTGGTAGTGTGTATTTCAGCTTCAACACAGCTTTGAACTTACATCTTCAGAAGAACTGCACAGGTGGGAAGAAAAGAGCCATGCTCTGCCTCCACGGTCTATGCTCTTTCACAGAAGCTGACTTGAGGCTTCATTTCTGGAGAATGAATCTTTGGGAAATAGATCACTTTAGTCTGAAAAATCAGTTTGAAGATGTGTGAGGTTTGTTGGCTGCAGGCAAGGATTGTGTGGATTTTTTTTTTTTTTTTTTGCAGACAGCATGGATCAGTGCTCCACCTATGAAAATGACAGCTAGCAAAAGAAAATAATGTCTAGAGCAATGAAAAAAAAACCTTTCAACTGTCTTTAAGCGATAAAACACTGAAAGACGCAAGGATTTCAGTTTCTTTATGACTGACACCAAGATTTGCAAAGTTATTATTTTGCCTTTTGGTAAGCTTACTAAAGAATTCTGTTTAGAAGTTGCTCAGCCAGTAAAAAATAAGATATTTTCTTTCTTATTCCTTTCGTCTCTTTTTCTTTTTTACAATCAATCAGTGTGATAATGGAGCTGTCACTGAAAGAAGTTGACTGCTTTGCTGCTTTTTTAGCAAGAATTTTTTCTTTGCATCTCTTTGGCAGCTTTTCTTCAAGATGTTTCCATTGAGAGCATGGGTTATAGGTATTTGCTGATGGCCTCAAGGAAAAAGAACAATTCCATTCAAAGTGGTGATCATTCTTCAAACCTCTTTGCATCCAAGTGACTAAAAGTTCAGTACTTAAAAAATATGTTCTCGGATGAACAGCACCTGGAAAGTCCACAGGAATGATGCTCGATGTAATGTGGACAATGCTCATTGTTACCTTTTCTTCTCCTTCCAGCATAATGATTATAATATGGTGGTCAGTAAAACCCAATGATAAATCTTACCTGTATCTCATTCATTTTTACAATTCTGTAATCTTTATGATTCTCTTATCAAAATGGTAAGGGCATAGGATATTATCCTCATTTCACAGCTCAAGAGCTCCAGATACAAAATGAAAAAAATTTCTTACTCAAGATCAGCACTCGAGGGACTTTGCAGTATCCTTTTCTGTGCTCTAAACATACCAATCTCTATCCCCGTATGTGCCTAAGAATAATAAACAAGGTAAAAGAGAAAAAATAATCAATATGAACTAGGGAGAATTGGTTTCACATAGAATTTTGAAAAGTTTTTCTGTGACTTTTTGGTGGCTCTTTGAAAGTGGCTTTTTTTTTTTCCTGTAATAACTAAAATGTCAGTATGACCTGGATATAATGAATATCTTGTTTTTTGAAGGTTATTAGCAGTCACAATCCCACTTCTGTGGTAGGGCATGCTTTCAAAGCCTACGCATTGTGCATTCATTTATGAGAGCTCACATTTCTCTATTACTGTGTGTCGGATTTCTGAAAGCTTGTTATCTGGGTATGGTCTTTCTCTGGTTGATAAGACAGAATTGAAGACCCTGGCATCATTCATTTCAGTGATTTGGGGCAGAAACAAGGTGTAACTAAGGTTATGTTTGCACAAAACCATTGGAATGACCTTTTTCAATGATGGATGAATGGACAGATGGATGGATTAGTTTACTAGCAATCTACTAATTCATTTGAAATATATTACTTTTATTATTAAACCTAGTACAGTCATTGGAGAATACAGAAAGAGGAAAAATGCAATTTACCCACAAGACTATAATCCAGTGATAATCACCATATCATTTTGATATATTTTATTTGTCTTTTCAATATGCATATTTTAATGTTTAAAAAGAACATTGTTTTTAAAATTTTACATTCTGAGTTACTTCCTTAATGTTAATGATATTTTCCCTGTCTAATTAAGTATTCTTTGGTTCTTCTTCCCCATTTTATTATAATTTATTTTAGCATTCCTGTATAGTTGACTATTGGGTTATTGCCAATTCTTAATATTACTAGTGAGACTGAAATAACACTTATCTACATATCTCTTTGTCTTCTTACTGGTCATATTTTTAGTTAGAGGGGGAGCATTCAAGAGAAAGAAAAAAATAAATCTATGAACATGCGCATTTTCATGAGACCCTTCCAAATTGTCTTCCAATGAGATCATGACAATTTATACTCCCACCAGCAGTGTATGAGAGTACTTATCTCCGCATAACTTCATTAATTCTGAATTCTGTTATGTATGTGAAAAGTCAGTTTTATATGTAAAACATGAGGGTACAGAAATAGTTTGGCAGACAGGCAATTGATCAAGGCAGTCTTCACTAGAGAGGTGACCTCTGACCTGAATCTTGAAGGGGAAAAGGAAATCTCTGGACATGTAAGGGGTGAGGACCTGAGGCTGAGAAGCCAAATGTCGTGTGAAAAGAGGTAGGGTCACGAGAAAGCATGGAATTTAGGGGGTGTGAATCAGAGTATGTGGATTCTTAGATGAAGGCAGGGCAGTGGAAAGGGATGAACCAGAGACCGATAATAGAGAATAAAGGGCGATTTTGTTTCATCATAAAGTTTTTAGTCTTTGTCTTACAGATAAGAATTTTTTTCGAAGATTTTCCCCAGACCACCAGTCATTGGAATTACTCAGGGCTATAGAAAGGAGCTCCTTTTGGCTATTCTTAACTTTTTCCTTTAAATTCCTGTATCACTTAATTTATACCTCTTTTTGAAGCATTTGCTATCATTTATCTGTTTTCACTTCTGTCATGTCCATTTGACTATCTTTTTTCTTTGAGTTGGTCATCAAAGCCTTATTAAGCATCAAACTCATATTGGTCATGGAGGCTGGTTTCTGGGGTCCCACAGCAGTGCTGGATGGAAGACTCATGAGGCTGCACAGAGAGGGGCTGTGTGAGAGCACAGAGGGACTCTCTCAATGAGCCTGAGGATGATAAGGATGGTACACTAGTGCATACTCATTGTATACTGAGCATTGATAAGTGAACAGCATTAGAGGCCTCAGTAAGTATTGATTTAATAAGTGCACTAATAAATAGAAGGATCTTAACAGAGAAGTAATATGAGAGTTATACATACATACACATGTATATTTCAGTTTAGAAGGAGACTGGGGAGTAACATGGAGAATGAATTTGTGAAGGACAGATTTGGAGGTGGGGAGAACAGTTAGGAGGCTACTTTATTTGAGAGAGAGACTAAAACCTGAACCAGTGGGAACAGGAAGTGGAGGGAAAATGACAGGAGAAAGCCTTTAAGACATTTGTGACTCATTGGATATATGTGTATGTGGGACAGGGGGTTGTTAAATAGAATAAGTCATTTCTAAATTCTGGCTTAAATGGGTAGGTGGGGTTCCATAAATTAATAAAGAAATACCACAAGAGGAACAGGTTTAATCGAAAAGATGATGGTGGTGGTTATATGGATTGAGGTGCTTTTACATCTTCCAGTGCAAAATATTCAGATGAAGAATTCCACAAGTGTTTTTTTCTATTAAATACTTCTTGTTGTTGTTTGTCCCAAGATTATCATGTGAAATTTGTACTCCTCAGGGATGGATGTAGAATTTATTTTACAAGATGTATATTAGGTATTGAAAGCAGTAATTTACTTTTATTTTTTGATTTATTGTCACAAAAGTAAATGATTATTTGGATAATTTGTTAACTGAATTTAAGTGGATAAAAATCATTATAAAATTAATTTCCTCAGAAACAGGTTATTTGTTGACATTTAGGATTACTTTCTTATATTAAATTGGTATAACCATCATAAGGCTAAAACATTTACATTCTTTCTATTTTTATTTTTAACAACTTTTTATACTGTAATGTCTACAGATATAAAATACGGAATTCAAAAACAAATTAATTTTTTAAATTTCAGATTACTGGATGTGAGATGAGAATTCAAAATATTGGGTGGAAATTAGGAAAAAGACAAGGTTAGTTGATTCTTTCCAACTGTCTCAAATACTCTATAATTAGAAACTATACACTGCTTTCTAGGAAAAAATATACTATTGTGGTTTGTGTATACTTTTAAAAATAGTTACAATAAAATAACTTGGAAAATATAATTTATATTTAAATCTTATTTTAATAGTAATGTGCATTAAAATTTACTGTGAATGTGATCTTGGATCCAGAAGAATATAGATTATGTTTATAAGGATAACAAACAATATGTCATATTTTTAAAACAAAAAAGAGGGAGAGAAACATGTTAGCTGTGTTTTAAACTGAGCTATGCAAAGGTGAAAGTAAAGATTGCAAGTTCTGAGGCTTAAATTCAAAAACTTCAATAGAGTTTAATGACAGGCGAGTTAATTTTATTTGCAATAAAACTTAATGCATCTAGCGTATTTTCTGAATTTATTTAGAACAAAAGCATTTTTACATAATGTACAATCTCTGCTATGGAGTCTAATGAATCCAGGACACAGGAGTTAATTAGTAACCATGGGAACTCTAAGGCATACTAAGTCCAAATGTGGTGGAGATGCTTGACAGACAATAGTGAGTTCCAGAATGTGCTTTCAGCTCCATGAAAAATAATAAGCTAATAAGTCTTCTAAAGATGATGGTGTTCAGGGATTGAAGACACTATCCTGAATTTACTTAGATTGTTGGTTTTTTTTTTCCCTCTTCCTAAAATCTCCATATGAGCAAGCAAATGGCCCAGATAAATGTTTCTCACTGAGGTGTTAAAAGGGAAAAAAACACAGCTAATGAAGAATAAAATGATTGATAGGTGTTTGGGGATAGTTGTATAACAGCATAATGTTCTGTTGCTTTGAGAAGTCTTTTGTCCTAGCATAAAGGGCTATCAAATAGGACTCTCTCTCTAAATAATCATAAAAAATAGATTTACAGATGTTTTAAAATTTTCATTTCACAAAGCTAGGAAAAAGAAAAAAGCATCTTTTTAAGGTCTTTTTAATTTACCTGCTGTTTTAGGTAAGACCTTTCTTAGGAGAAGCAAAACAAACAAAACACTATAGAATTGCTCAATTTGGGTATTGGGAAACAGCTCTTTGTTTTTGAGCAGTATTCAAAAGGTTTTCAAATCATAAAGCTTTGAATTTTTTTGTTGTTATTGTTAGTTTTTTCCCCATTAAACCTCTGAAACTATGAGTGCCTGACTTTCTGCCAAAATGCATTTTTTCTCTAGGTTGGTACTTTCCTTATTGAACATTTGCATTATTTGGGGAAGGCTTATATGAAGTGAACTCCCATTTCTGAAGCAATATGGGTTTGTTTTATTTAGTGCATGAAAAATTTATTCTTTTGAATAGAAATTATTTTGTTTTAATAGTTATACAAATTTTATTTTTTAATTGATTTTTTTGAGATAATTGTAGATTCACATGAAGTTGTAAGAAATAATACAAAGAGATCTCATGTGCCTTTTACCCAGTGTTCCCTAATAGGAAACATCCTGCAAAACTATGTTATAGTATCACAACTGGAGTATTGGCATTGATACAGTCGAGATGCAGAACATTTCCATCACCACAAGGCTCTTTCCTGGTACCTTTTATAACCATATCCACTTCCCATCCCCACCTCTCCTTAACCACTGGCAACCACTATCTGTCCTCCTTTTCTGTAATTCTATTAATTTAAAAAAAAGTTATGTAAATATTTTATATGATTCATGAATCATACAGTATGTAATGTTTTTGGATTGACTATTTTTTCCCACTCAATATAATTCTCAGGAGATTAATCCAAGTTATTACATGTAATAACAGTTTGTTCTTTTTTATTGTTAAATATTATTCCATGGTATAGGTGTATTGTAGTTTAATGGTTCATCCATTGAAAGATAACTCAGTTGTTTAAAGTTTTTGACTATTAAAAAAAATAAAGCTGCTATAAATATTCATGTACAGGTTTTTGTGTGAACATAAGTCTCTGTTTCTCTAGGATAATTGCTCAGGATTGTAACTGCTGGGTTGTATAGTAGTTACATGTTTAATTTTGTGAAAAATTGCCAAACTGTTTCCAGGGTAATCTTACTGTTTTATATTCCACCAACAATGTATGAGTTTCTCCACTTCCTTGCTAGCATTTGATGTTACTCTTTTTTTGTTTTTAAGTCATTCTGCTAGTATGCAGTGGTATAAAATTGTAGTTTTAATTTGCATTTCCTTAATGGCTAATGATGTAAAAAGTCTTTTCATATGCTTATTTGCCATCTATAGATCTTCTTCATAGAAATGTCATTTCATGTCTTTTGCCCAGGTTTTGATTGGATTGCATTTGTTTGTTTGTTTGTTTTGTTTTTGGCTATTGAGTTTTGAGACTTTGGGTACTCCAAATACCAGTTCTTTGTCAAATGTATGGTTTTCAAATATTTTCTCCCAATTTGTAGCTTGTCTTTTCATCCTCTTAACAGACTGTTTCACAGGAAAAAAATTTCATTTTAATAAAGTTAAATTTATCAATCTTTCCTCTTATGGATTATGCCTTTGCTGTCAAGAGTCTAAGAACTCTTTGCTTAGCGCTAGATCCCAAGGATTTTATCCTGCATTTTTTTTCCTAAAATTTTTAGAGCTTTACACTTTATATTTAAGCCTGTTATCCATTTAGAATTATTTTTTGTATGAAGTATAAAACTTAGGTTGAAGTTCGATTGTTTTGTTGTTGTGTATGAATGTCTAACTGCTACAGCTTCACTTGTTTTCTGAAAGGAGGTCATTTTTCCTCCCTTGAGTTGCTTTTGTGTCTTCATCAAAAATAAGTTGTACCCAGAAATATTCGTATTCTACAGAGTATTCCACTCTCAAAAGCTAAACAGAAAGTTTTCTCTGTATAATACCCATAATTTCACCGAATGGCATCTGTAGAATTTTAGTGATTAACTAGTAAATTTGCCTAAGTTCTTATAAATAAGCACATTAGGGAATATTTAAATAGTGAAGCAAATGATTGAGAGGAGAAAAAATTGTGAGGAAGCTTCAGTAGAAGAAGTAGGATGACTAAGAGGAGCCTTGATAAAAATGACAAATGAATCACTGGAAGGCTCAAGGGGAAGGCAAGTGAAAGAGGAGCCGGAGGTGCATCCTTACTGCAGGATGGAATGTGGGTGGTGACAGGCGGTAAAGAGTGGGGGACAGCAACTCACAGAGAGGAAAGTGTTTAAGGAGTGGAGAAGAGACATCTTAGGGGGACAGAAATGAAGATTATGTCAGGGTTTCTGGAAAAGAATGACGAAAACAGCATTTATTTGGCAAAAACACAGGGCATCTTAGAAAACTGAGAGAAGAGCTATTAGACAAATGAACAAGAACAACAACAAAACACCCCAAAGTATTATGAAATGGAGTCATTAAAATTGATTGAAGAAGACATTTGGGATTATAAATAGGGGAATACAGCAGTTTCAAAGTAACTTAAAATGCATGTGGACTCAGGAAACTGGAAATTGAGGTGATAGAAACAACATACAGGACAAAAACAAGTTCTATTCCATTGAATAATTCTTTGAGTTTATTGATATACATGTTGGATAATGCAAGAATGTCATAACTTCCTGTGCAAGAAACTTCATAATGAGATAAGAACATAATAATTATAAAACATATCAGAGTATGAATGTACCATAAAAGGCATAAATAAAGGGAGAGTGAATTCAAGGAAGAGAGAAATCCAACTGAGTTGGAAGGAATTCATGAGGAAGGAGATGTTGGAGATGGGTCTGAAAATAAGAGTAGACTGTGAATAGGAGGAAATGGAGAAGAGACATTACAGGCAGGGGGTAAGCTTGTGCAAAGTCACAGAAGCCAGGGCGGGTGTGGGGGGTGTTTAGAAAGTGGTAATTAGTCAACTAGAGATAAGTTACAGACTTGGGGCGGGGATAGTCTACGAAGGATATAGATTAAGGAAGATCTTAGTGGATACCCTTGAGTACCAACACCCCCCTTAACAGCCAAAGTGACCTGTATAAAACCTGAATCTGATCTGGCCTTTCCCCAGTTAAAATGTAGTCAGTTTCCCCCTTGCAGCCATGAGAACACGAAAACTCTACTGTGACTCACAAGGTCCTGCATCTTGCCTCTGTCTTCCACTGAAATTCACCTTTGTTCTCACTCAGCTCATTAGGTTCTGACCCAGCTGGCCTTCTTTGTTTTTTAAGTATCCCGAACAATTTCTCTCCTTTTCTAATCTCACAACTCTCTTTTCTACCTCTTCAAATGGTTGCATAAATGTCACTTCTTCAGGGAAGCTCTCCCTGACGTCAAAACCGAGGTTAGGTTTCCACCATGTCATACATATTCTTACAGCTCCTATTATTACTTTTTCATACCAATTGAATATACACTGAAAAAAAAAAGTGTTTTTTGTTTTACTACTTGCCTGATATCTGTTGCTCCTCTTGCCCATAAAAGCAAATGCTGTCTGTTTTTGACTTTTGTCTTTTTTATTGCTATATCCCCCCACTGCCAGCTTGGCATATAGTTTGGCCCCCAATAAAAATTAATTGAATGAATCCATGCCACGTTACAGAGATGTTCTTATTGCAGGAAGTAATGAATAAACACTAAAACCTTTTATTGAGGATTACAAAAAGTTGAAAGATATTTTAAAACAAGAAATACAGGCACCCTGAGTGATAGACATCAGATTACAAATGTAAACCTTTTTGGTTCCACGTTATCTCCACCTCTTACCTACTGAACACTGGCTCTTTCTCATCCCTTTCTGAAATTACTGTACCCCCCTGTTAATCTCAATCCTACATTTCTGCTTACTCTGATTTATTTAGTATTTCTCACATTGGGGTCCAAGGACTTTATATTTGTAGATATATTTGGAGGAGTTAATAAGTTTTATGAGAATTTAAAAATTTGTGCTCCATTTTGATTGCAATGTTACAAAATTATTTTGCCATTTCAGAATAAAATCTTGAGGTTTTTTGCTGTGAATATTAAAAAAATTAAAAGGTATTTTCCTAGAATAGAGAGAGCTTAAGTACTTATGCCAGTACTTCACAAACTAAAATACGTAGGTTATTTCTTCCTTTTTTTTCCCTGTAGATGGGTCTCCAGATGTCTCAAATTTTGAGAAACATTTAACTGGACAGCAGCCAAGCAAAATAGTGAGCTAGAAGTGAGAGGCTGTATGATACAATAGTGATCGATGATCAGAAAGCAAATTGTAGCTTGATAAATTACTATAATGGGCAAAATTGGAATCATATCAAATTATTTTTCTAAAGGCTAAAAATGACATCACACAGACAAATAATTAAAATAAAGCAAAAGATAGCTAAGACCATGACAGGAAGTATAGAAATAGCAAAAAATATTGAATAACAACTGGATATTTAAGACATGACCTTTATTCAACTTAAAGCTTACTTTGCTTCATCAATAAATGTCTCATACAAAAGAAAGAGAGGAATCACTTTTCTTAAACCTTAGAACAGAAGCCCACAGATGAGCATATTTATTGAAAACATAACAATGAATCTCTCAAAAGACAGGGAAACAAGCCATATAGGTGAACCCATTTTTTAGGGGGAAGCAGACACTGTGCAATGTTTCACTTGATTAAATATTAAAGATGTTTTCTCACTAGTCATGCATCAAGAGTGCTTGAGTTTTCATTTGGCCTTTAACTACCAGCTACCTCCACTCTCCTTTCTGGCATTTTCTTGGCTGGCTTCTAGCTGGCAGATCTACCTTCCAGCTTTCCTATTGCCGTGAAGGTTTTCTAACTTTTGGAATCAAGTGCTGAAGCTGCAGTTTCCTAGGGTTAGGAAGCCAAGCCAGTTCCTCACTGACGAGAGCTTGTAACTCCCATTATAGCTCACGGGGACTCCGGGAGGCACTTTAAAATAGAATAGGCTCCCAAAGGAGTGTTTGTTTCTCACTCCTTTATCCTTTGAATGCCCCATTTAAGAGTAAAGTAAGGAATAAGTTTTTTTTTTCCCCTCTAATCTCTTAAAGATCCACACCTTTTATTTATACTTTGATAGTCTCTGAGTGAGAACATTGCAGAGATCTTGGAAAAAAATGGATTGCTATCTGATTAGCAAGGGAGCAGGGAATATGGCTTTAAATTTCTTTTAACATCTTTGCTCTCAAATTGGTAAGTATGCAGCTTCTCTCTCTGGAGGGCAACCCAAAACATCAATCCTCAGCATCCCTGTAACATTTGCAGTGCGCAAGTGGTGTCAGAGTGTTAGCAGCTGGAAATCTGTTACTATGGTTACCACCTATAAAAAGGTCACCTTCAGGAAATTCTTTCTGTGTGCAAGATAATATAGGGATAATGAAACTTCCTTTGGAGGGGATAAAGAACAGAGTTTGTTATGTAGCCCTGTAATTACCTACGTGGTTTTGGAACTCTGTATATTGTAATCAGTGCTCTGTATTTCAATAAGATGAACTGCATCAACCAGGTTTTTTCTAAGGTGGAGTTCCATAATAACACCAGCAATAACGTTCTGATGGCAAAGTAAGCTGTGGTGATGGAGGGACTGTAGTTTTTTTCTTCAGTGTGCAAATTACTTAAGTCAACTAATAATCATCCAAGGAAAGGAACTCTTTCTTGAGAAGGATTAGGCTTCTTGTAACTACTAAAAAAGAGTATTTGGCTGCATGTGCAATGTATTCTCAGTCAGATATGACTGAAATCTCTGAAACAGTAGTGAAATTTCAGCTTCTAAAATCTGGGAACCCTTTACATTTTCATCCTATCAAGTATCTGCATGGTCTCTGTCTGTTGTTAGAGATTTAGTCCAGTATTTCCCACTGAGAGGTTTATAACCACTTTTAAACTTCCTACTATGTCCATCAGATTTGCTTTTGGCCACAGTTAAAAATCCTGGCGATGATAAAGTTTGGTATCTATGAGTTCATGAACCGAAGGAAGAAGCTTAAGTCCCCTGTTTGTGGACACAGAACCTCTCCATTGAATTATGGCTTTTGTGCATCTACCTGGGCTGCCGTCTGTAGTCTGTCTCTATGAAATACACCCTCTGCAAAAGCTTCTCTCACTTACTGCCTCCACATGGCAGCATGAACAGGTGAAGGAATGTTTTGGGAATCAGTGATGAGCATGCACCTTTTCCCTTTGCAACTACAGCTAAATAAGCAAAAACGTCACTTTGGGAGAGGAACTTTTCCCTGTGTCATTTTTTAGAAATCTAGGTTGTCAAGTATGTAAAATATCCCATATTCATAGGAGAATTCCTTTTGTTGAGTTTTAGGGCAATTCTGTCCTTGCCCAGAAAGCAATACAGACCTTGACAATTCTTGAAAATCAGAGACTGGTATCTGAATGCAAAACTACACACTCCGGTCATTGGGCAGTGTTTCATTTACTATGTAAACCTCTGAAATACATGAAGCATGAATATTATTTTACTGTTTTCTGACTCCAGAGTTTCAAGAAGGGCCTTTTTCCCCCAGAAATAGTTCAAAAATTACTATTTTTCCTAAAAATTCTCATTTCCATACCTCCAGAGTTTCTACCAAAGAATATCCTTGTAACCTGAAGACAGGATAAATCCTAGGGACCTAGATGTAATATATGGAGAGAAACACATTTGCAAAGGCCTGCCACCAGCTGTCTTTTTGCTCATGGACTTGGATAGCAGTGGGATGATAGGATGAGAGGAAAGGATCTCAAAGGAATGACTTGAAACCCCATATCCTTAGAAGTTGAATCTAATGTTTGAGTGAGCCTTTTCTCCCTTGAATCTTCACACAGCAGAATGGTATTTCCACATATTCAATGCTTGTCTGGAAAGTTTTTGCAGTTCCCAGTACAAACACCACAATTCTTCACTTTCTTCTTCTTTTTCCTCATCATCACAGAGTTTTACTATAATTGAGTAGGCTTTTATTTATTCAGAGGTCATTAACTAGTCATTTCAACCATTTAGAACCACTGGGAATATAACTGAGAAACAATAAATAAGTTTAAAATATGTATGGAAACAATGGATATTGTAAAATGCCAGGCACCGAAGCAAACCCTTCAAGTTCTTGCTTAGATTCTATTCTGCATTTATGTTTTCTGAAAACCCAGATGCCCTTGTCATTTTAGATCAGAAGCAGATGACTTAGAGGCATGAAATTATAGCTACTAGAAACAAATATGAGGAAAGCAATAGCCAGTAAGAACAGGTATCTGAAACGTGAGGGAATCAAAGAAAATTACAAAAAAAAATGAGCCCCAAAAGAGTAATTTGAGACCATTTAGTAAAGGGACAAATGACTTGAAACAATACAATACCTCTTGAGGACACCACTTTTTAAGTGACAGATGAATAATGATAAATTTGGATGAAGAAAAAAACTATTTTATTTCTTTTGTGTAAAACACATTGTTACTTTTGTTTCCTAGGTCTACTTAAGAATTTAAACAAAGAAATATATATATATATATTATATATATATAAAATTTATTTTTAAAATTCCATTAAAAATATAGTCTAAAAATCACATGAGATAAATCTTATTTATCTGAGAACATTTCTTATGTGAATTATTTACCTATTTGTGCTGGAGGCATAAGTTTCCCACCCCAAAATTAAAATTAGTGAAGAAGTAATTCTTTGAGAAGTGTGGCACTGTTGGCTTTCTCTTCCCCTTAAGTCCTTAAATAATAAAATATATTTTTCCATATTTTATAAGATTTCAAGTTCCTTGTAATCAAGACCACTGTGATAGTGTTTGGGAAACAATTGTTGGAGTAAAATAGGACAAGCGCTTAGATTATGTTCTACTTCTTACGTTTGTATCATAATCCCTCTTACCTGTCCATGGCACTGCCCTTGCCATGAGGACCCAGTAGAAATCTGTGAAGGCTGTCGGAACCGTAGCAGGTTGTGTGTGTGAGTGTGGTTGAACACGTGGGCCTGAGTACGATGGCAGATGCTGTCAACAACAATTCGGCAAAAACAATCACCCCCAGCCCCAAAACACACACCCCAGCCTGTGCTCCCCTGGGTTTCAGAGTTCTACATGGCTGACTTTGGGAACTGCCTGTGCCTTGGAAAATTTTCTAGCCTTACCACTTACTAAATTTGCACCTGGTTCTTTACAACCGCTGTCCATGCTCCTCAATGTCAGTACCAACCTGAACCACTTTATTCTTTTATCTTTTTTGACCCAGACTAGTATTTATTTATCTACTTGCTTGAAACTATTTCACAAATTGAAGCATAGCTAATTTATAATATATTATTTTCAGGTGTTCAGCATAGTGATTCAGTATTTTGGCAGATTATACTCCATTATAAGTTATTACAAGATAATGGTTGTAATTCCCTGTGTTACACAATATATCCTTTTTGCTTTGTACTAGTATTTAGAGATTAAATGGATTTCAGTCACCTTAGGTCATACATATCCCAATCTCCATCTTATCTAATCGGTGCTGTCTTTAGGCATGGGGTGGAGGAGAAAATAGAGGACTATTCACATTACACCGAGGGCACTTCTAAACGTGATAAGAGTAGCAATAATAGGAACAATATAAAATAAATATGAAAAATTCAATAACAAAAGGGAAACAAAAATTCTACTCAGTGTTAAACAAAACATTCTAAACAGTACACACAGGTCACTCTGTTTCTGATACTAACTATTCTATATCCATTATCTAATTTAATATTCCTACATCCCTGTGAACTATTATTATTATTATCATCACCCTCTTAGAGATCGAGAAGCTTTTCAAGGAGCAGTTAAGCTACTTGCCCAAGGATGCTAAGTAACAGCAAAGGGATGCAAGCCTGAATGGGACTTACCATTTTTAACAGTGTTTTTTCCAGAAGTAACTGAGTCTGGAGACCACCTGACTAAGTTCACTGACCAGAAGCTAACAGAACACCTTTCAGCATCTTTAGATACATCGATTAATGAATAATAATCTTTATAGCAAATTTCTGTCCCCATACTGATACGTAGACTTCATACTTCACCACGAGGACTTTACAAATATAATTTTTTTAAATACTTTCAAATTATATAAGTATTAAAATTTATAATACTAAAGAGAACTATTTCATAATGAAAATATGTAAGCATACAGTTTGTGTTTATACTTTTACTAAAAATTCTTGTTCAACTAAAAGAATGACTTTCCACATGATTTGTTCTGCCTTCTAATATTAATAATTGATTTCAGACTTCTCAGGGTACTCGTGAGGTAAAAGTCACATGTAATCCTTGTATATATCGTATGTTTTCTTTTTTTTAAAAAATAGAAATGGGAAGGTGTAAGTGATACCATATCACCTAAAATATAGGTTGCAGCATGGAGAATTGTTGTTTTGATGCTGGAGAAACTTTTTCATGCTTAAGAGGGGATCATTGGCACGATGCTAATTTGACTGGCGTACGAAGGCATCAAGGTTATAGGCAGCTGAATACTACATTGCCCATGTTAGAGAGCAAAAAAAAAAAAAAGGAGAAAGGCATGGTTAAGTTGATGCCTACTACTATAGAAAGCAAGTGTTTGGATGGCATAGCAAGTTGTCATTCACAGATTGCAAATGTTCTAGAATAAACACTTTTAACAATTCATCAACTCTCGTGGAGAAAGGACTGGGCAGGAGTCATACAAACTGGATTCTGGTCCTGTTGTAGTCTCTGCCAAAGACTACTTAAGTGACCATGGCAAATCTCACATTTTTATGCCTTCACTTTTCTTTTTGGTAAAAGTAGGGATAGTTAAGATAGTCTTGCAAATTCCTTCGCATTCTAAAATTCTACAATTAAAACAAAAGATGACTTTAAATATTAACTTAAAAATTAGTCTAGTTGACACAACTAGAGTAGAACCAAAAATATTTTTACAGTTTACTTTAAGACACTATAGTTTAAAAAATATTCTAAAATATTCTAACTAGTGGATGTCAGTTATAGGAAGATGGAAACAGGCCAGCACTGCTTTCAAGGTCACAGCTTTTGGGGTCGGAGAGACTTGAGTTTTCCTGTCCTCACTCAGTGCTTTACTACCTATGTGACTTCGGAAAATTTAATTTTTCTAAGCTTTAGTAAGAAATAAAGAGAAACATTTCTCTTCGTATAGTGAAGAATGATTGAGACACACCATTAGAGATTAAACCTAGTGATGATCCTTTCAGCAATCATAATGAGCATTAACTAAAAAGTCTAAAAAGCTTCCTCCTATTGTGTAGATCAAATCTTTTTCTACAAAAGTGTTGCTTATATTTTTCAGGTAGGTATGACCATAACAATAAAAATGCTGGCAACTGCACTTCCTTTTGATTCGTTTCAAATGTGCTTGTGTGTGTCATATCAACAGGTATCAAAAAGTATGTGTTACAAGCAGGATGTTGTCAGAGTAATTGTTATTGATGGGTGACATGTATAGTTGTGATTCCTGTAACAAGGACTATGGTCTCCATAATGTTCTAGCCAAGCCCAGCTAGTCTAAGTGCAATTGGTTGAATGACAACATTGAGAACTGCTTTCTCTCTTTGAGAAAAGCACATAATAGTATTTTCAAAAGACAGCCATCAAGTAAACGATATTTGTCTCTCTTGAAAATATGAGGTTGACAACTCTGAAGGCTGGCATTATAGATTTATCACCAGAACAACTGAGGTTTGGTAAGAATAAGCGTCAGTATTGCCTTGCTAATGTGCTTTACACTTGAATGACTAAATGGTCGAAACTGACTAAAATGGCCAGGGTCTGAAAGTGTTTTATCTTTCTGAAAAATTTTTTATTTCTCTTTTCTTCTGAAATATACTATTTGTACAAAGTCGTAGTTCTGTGGACTGTTTTAGACAAACATTTCATTGTATGAAAAGCCTCTTAACATTTCCCCAGCTAAAATCATTGCTTCTGTTCTTAGAGTGCTCCACCTGGCCAAGAATTCCTAAATGGGTGAGTTCCATTTCTCATTTCTCTTTTAAATTTCACTTTGACATTTCAAACTGTGTGTGCAAATATCCTTATCTTGATATGGCATTTTTGTACATTGATTCTGTCATTATCTTAACTTGTTTTAATTCTAATCCAGAAATCTTCAGAGGAACCAAAGTAGTATTAATTAATTCAAACAATTACGCAAAGGCATGTGAAGCCTGTACTCAAAAAGTTATAATCTCCGCCTCCACTGAATCTAGACTCCGCAATAGTGGAGGGACTCCACAATAGTGAATTTCACTGTTTTGAATCATAAATTGAGGGCATTTAAAATTTTTGCCTATTCAAAATTTTGCCAAATTAAACATTATTTTAATTTTATCTTTCAGTCTGTTTATATTTATTGTTAGTCATTTATGTATAATTTTACATTTATTTCTATAACTGTCTGGTCTTATTGATGTCAGTTCATTTTATTGCTCTTTTGTAGTATTAATCCTTTTTTATTTTTTATACATCATCTTTTCTTTGACTTTTTCTCCCAATATTTTGGAGTGCTTATTTGCTATTCTTAAAAGCCTCTTTTAGTCTGCATTTTTTTCTCATTGCTGATCATGAATAAAATACATATTTTTTGAGTCTTCACCAAAGCAAGAAATTTCATGTGTTTTTTGCCCCTCTCCATTCATACTGTTTTATTTTTTAATCTGTCTTAAAATTCAGATTATTACTCAAATTAAATATTTTACTTAATGATTTTACTTTTTGAGAAATCGTATTTGGTTTTTCATTTACTCACCAGATCAAAATAATTATTTTGACCTAACTTGATGTTTAACCAGCTTTCATGCTCACTGTCCTTTCATACTCTGACTTCCCCTTCTTGAATGCAATTGTTTCCTTCATTCCAAGGTCAAAGTACATATTCAGTTTTAAAAGTTTTCAAGGATGAATACTTTCTGAATCTTGAAAATATCTTCCTTTGCCTTCACACATTGTCTGGATATAAAGTTTATTAGTCTCAATCTTTCCTCTCAAAACTCTATAAAAATTGTTCCACTATTTGTAGGCACTTTTATTTTTATTTGTTTGATTGCTTATAATATTTATTTGCTTGATTGCTTGTAGAATTCTTTATCTATAGCCATGTAATTTCAAATATTTATCTTGGAGGTAGCTAATTATTTGGAGCAAGAATTTCTGGTCTATGTTTATAGGTCTTTTCTAAGTTTATGAAAGCATGCTCCTTTTAAGTTAGAAGGGAGAGATAAAGGATTTTCCTACTTCTTTATAAAGTCTTGTTAATGAAGAATCATGTGGCTACATGTTGCAACCTACTTTGTGTGAGTTTCTTTCTATCTAGTTTAATTTGTTTCTGGAATAATTTTATTTATTTATTTATCATTTATTTATTAATGTTAATAAATAAATCAATAACATATTATTTATTTATTTATTTTGATTTTCAGTGGTATTTTAACTCCCTTGTTTTCACTGTAATTCCCTAAGCATTTTAGTGAGCTTTTAGGAGCTGATAGGCAGAAGTGATTTTCTGAAAAAGAAGTCTACAAATACTGAATATGAGTGACTTGTCAAAAGGCAGTCAGGATTAAAGAAATGAAAATTGTTGCATTTTTTAATCTCATGATGTCACATTTCAAATCGAAGATCCAATATTCATAAAAGTTTAGGCTAAGTGTAGCATAAGTGATAAAGTGAGCCAAATGAACAGCAGAAGAATGCAGCTGTCAAATTAGCTCATCCCTCTACCTACTCTCAATGTACCCTAATTATAACCACACAGGAAACCCTCCCTCTATTTACCATTCCCTGAGTCGATGTAGGTTTTCACATTCCCATCAACTCCTATTATTCCTTAAAGGTGATGTACTTCTACCAGTATCTACTGGTAAACTTTTAAGAGTCACTAGAAGGTTGAAAACAATTGCATTTCCTATGAATCCCAAGATGGAAAATAACATTTTATTTTTTGTTATAGTAAACTTTCCTAAAAGATCAAAAATTTTCAAAGCAAAAACAATCACTTTTTTTCTAGGGGGAAAATAAATAGATGAATATTCATACCATCATCAATTAGGGAGCTACTTCTTTAGATTTACATTCATGCCAAGAATAATAAAAGAAATTGGTAAAACAATCTCACATAAATTAAAATCTGCACTCTCACTCCTAAGGTTAGTCCTGTCTCTTAGTTTGTGGCCCTTCTGGATTCTCAGTCAAAAGTGCAGGTGTTTATCAACATCTCTCCTGGCTGGCTGAGTCTGAACTTCAACTTTTTTGGGCACTAGGTGGCACCTGAAATCACTGCTCAGATCTCCAGGCAACCAGTGGCCCTTCTCTGCTGGACCTGTTGGCATCTTGTGCTGCTCGTGTGTAGCTTTGATGGGGGTCTTAAACCCCAGTGGAATTTTTATGCCAATATTAATGGGTTCTTTCTGCAGTTCCTCCCCTCTAATACCCTATCCTTCGAATCTCAGCTGCATGGCAGCACCTAACTCTGATCTATGTCTCTTCCACTGTATTAGAATACCTCTTTTTGCCCTCAGGACAGCTGGGTAATGGGATTTGGGAAACATCTCCTGTATGTCCCTGCCCAATGCCTGCAAACTATTGTTTTATATATATTGTTCAGTTTTTATGGTTGTTTATGGCAGTAGTTAAGTTGTATATCAGCTATTTCTGAAAAACTTTCCTTGAGCATGAACTTATAATATTACTATAACCTTGCCCACTATTTTTCATCATTCTCTTATCATACTATTCTGTTCTTTGTTTTAATAACCCACATCACTATCTGAAATTTTCTCAATTATTTAATTGTTTGTTTGTTTGTTTCCTTATTCATCTTCTGTCTGCCCCAGTGGAATGTAAGTTACATGAGCTCCATCTCCATGGATTATGAGATCTCATCTGTCCTGTTAAATGCAATAGCTTCACAGCTAATAGACTCTCTGGCATGTAGGAGACACTAAAGAAATATTTGTTGAATGAATGTTCATTATTTTATTTTGACTAATAAGTATCATCTAAAATTGCATAAATTTGAATTCTAAACTAGATAAACAAGCTAACTTCAAGATCTGTCATATCCATGTATTGAAGACAGAGTGGAAAAAAAAACTTGTTTTCATTTCCTTTCCAGTCCACATTGAAGCATAGTATTTTATATGAGGGATTAAATCTTCTTGAAATACATAAACACTTATATTTTTATTTCTTTAAAAAATTGATTAAAGGTCATTTCCTTGCACAGCTAGTCTGTGTCACTTTTACAATATGAAGTATCTCTTTAATTTCATAACTAATACTTTGTATTTTAGTTTTTCTTATTCCCCTCAAATTTGGGGGGACATGAAAGTAGCTTTGTGAGGACCATATGGAAGTGCACGGTCATGATTCTCCCCTGTGCTTGTTTGTTGTATCTTTGTACATGTGTAAAGATTTGTAGACGAAACACTGTATAGATAGTCTGGCTGAAAACATAAAACCTCTCTGGCCCGCAGAGGGGAATAATAAATCAGTGATATTAAAATCTTCCTACAATGCATTTCTTATGTCAGAAAGATACAAGCCAGCATAAAGACCCTTCTCATTGAGAGAATGCTCCTAGATCGGTGTGCAGCTAGAAATTTTAATAGGGAACATGCATCTTTTGGTAATAAAAGGTGTTAATAAAGAACAAGATAGCACAGATTAGTTTGTTCTGTTCTTTCTCTGGAAGAAAAAGTTCCTGGAACAGAGTCTTTGTGAATAGGCTACATGGAATTGCTGACAAAGCCTAGATAATTGCAAATGAATGAAAATGAATACAAACCTCCCTTTAAAAGGAGTAATTCATTAAATGGAAGGGGACCATGGATACTGAATGGAAGATAAGGTATTGGGATACAACATAATGGAATACAATATAATGTAATGCTTATAAATTATAGATTATAGAATGGAATGGATGGTTTTGGTGGCATTGAAGAACCTATGAAAGAAAAAGATGACTTAAGATCTTGATCTTCCAACTCAAGACTAAGATGGGGAAAGAAAAAGCCTTATGGTGAGCATAAAGGAAAAGGCAATTATGAATGACTGAGATCAGAAAGACCTGATTTATTTTTTTCTTTTAAACTATGTTTTAGGTTAGAACATTAGTTGGGAAGACTGGGACCCTGAAGTTTATAGTGTGGATATATAGAAATACTTAGAAGAGAATAAGGCATTTCAACCCTTTAACCTATCTGAAATCTATTTGCTAGTGGAAGCATCACTTCCTACCCTCCTCAGGAATCAACCATCCTTTATATAAAACACTAAGGACAGTCAACTTATAAGCAAAGTGATACCTATTCTGCTAAGGATTCTCACCCATAATGCTCTTTCACCTACAAATGTGAGTTTATGTAATCCCTTGAGAATGGTATTAAGAGCCATCATTTTGGGCATAAAGGAATTCATATAATAGTTACTCCTGTACACAGCTACCAAAGGCCAAAAATACAAACACGAAGACAATCATTGTCATTACTAGATTTTCTTCTTTCCAAAAAGAAGTTGATACTTGTGAAAAACATGAAAGGTTTTTTTCTCCCAAAAAGAAATTGACATAATATTGGTTATAATCTCAACTGTAATTCCGGAAGGATATTCTATGTTCGTCTGAATTCAATGCATTAATTTTTGTTTAGAATTTAACTTACTTTGAATGGGTGTGATTAACCTAATCTCAGGCAAATTTCCAGAAGGGGAAGAAAGAAGCAGTTACTTGCTACTCTTTGAATTACTGCTTAGTGATTTTCAGTTAAGGGGGTTCCCTTGGTTTATTTTGTGAAATATTTCAACCACACACTGTGGGTAGAGGGCATAGAATTTCCTTATGAAATGCTAACAAAGAATCCTGCATATTATATATAAGTAAGTTGAAGAGACCAAATTCATGAGATGATAAATTATAGTAAACGTCTTTATGCAAGAAACGTTTTTGTCATTTTAAATTTATTTTTTGAAATACTTAGGTATAATGTCAATTCTTAGCTCAAAATTATTTTTTTTCTGATGTGTACAAGAAGTAGAATTTTGTTATCCAAATGTAAACAAGCAAGAAGGAATGTATTAGAATTAACAAATGTGTGCTGCCTTGAGCTCTTTTGAAAAGCCTCTGTGAAGCTGATATAGTATGTGTTTATTAATTCAGTTTTTTTTTTCATTTAACAAAACATTTATTGAGCCCTTTATATGTGTTTGGGGGATCTTTAGAAATAAATAAAGCATGGGCTCAACCTTCAAGGACTTTCAGGCTAGTAAAGGAGACAAAGTGTGTACATGTTAAGTATAAAATGGGTATAAGTAATAAGTGGTATGAAAGAACCATAAAAAATTACTTATTTTCCTGAACTTCCATAACTTTGTACTTTGTTGAAGAAGTAAGGCTACTACTATTCCTTGGATGAGGAGAAAGTTAATTTCAAAAGGGAAGGTAGACAGATTTAAAAATGAAAACTTTTATAAATCAAATAACAGAGAAGCAGAAGGCAAATAAAAATCTTGGAAACTATTTACAATGAATCAATATAAAAGGGTTTATAGCAATAATATGTAAAGATCTTTTACAATTGTTAAGCAAATACTAAAAATATCACTAAAAGTTTAACAAAAGATGTAAACAAAAATCCACTGACAAATATCAGTCTATAAAATTAAACTTATCAACTAATTAATACAGCTACATAATATAGCTTTTTGCTTATGAGAACAATATAGATATTTTTGATAAAAGGTTGCACTCAATGTTGACAAAGATGACGTAAAGTAAGTATCTCTGGGTGAGTCTGAATTCCTGTAACAGTTAAGAAAATATTTTCAGTATCTACTGAAAGTATAAAATTTTCATATCCAGCAATTATGCTGTTTTCCTCTGTAGCCTAAGGAATTAATCATGAACATGATCAGATTTACACACAAACATGTTTAATGATTAGAGGAAACCTTAGTGTTTAACGATAGAGGAAGTGTCCATCAATTCCTTGAAATGTCAGACAGCCATTAATACTGCATGTGTGTGTACTTGTGTATGTTTATACACAGAGAAAGTAAGGAATAAACTATACATGGCTGATACAACCTCATTTCCGTATCTGACCATGAAGCCTTAGAATTTGCTGATAGATTCTTCTTTCAGTACCCGTTTTATATCTCCTTCACCTTAGAGCAAGCCTTAGCTAATTAGTATTCTTTACTTAGATGGGTGACTGAGACTTTATTTCTGGAGGGTCTGAATTCTCAGGTGTTTGTTTGTTCATTTTTTGAAAAGGGGTTGTTGTAATATTCCATTTACTTTTACTCTTGGACATAGAGATACTAACAGATACCCTAGAGAAGATGTTGGCCTCCATGTATAGTTTTCTTGCCCAATTTCCTTGATGATTAAAGTCAATCATTCTAACCAGTAATATAATCCTCCCTTTTGCCTGTGGGTTCAATGGAATGTGGAACCCAAATGACCAGGTAGCAGCCTTAACTTTCAATTTGATAGAAGCCTCCTTGCTGTCCCTCAAAGGGAGCATTGCCCTGCTGGAAGAATAGACATCCAAAGCAGAAGAGTTCAAAATTCCATGGAGAGGAATCAAAAACTCTCTGAATGGGTTTTAGGTGTAAGGATAAGAAGAGACACTTCCATCCCTTGATCCTTGGGCCCATGAATTCCAGCAGTGGGAGAGACAGCACTCTCCTAATGGAGTATTTAAAGAATAAATCAATCTATTTGGGGTATGTGGGCACATCTCTGCTCACGACACATGTGCCACCTGAAGCCTCTGTACATGGAGATGTGACCATCTCTGTGTGCAAAATAATTTGAAGGGTTTTGATAGGAAGTAGGAAAGAGGTTTTGATAGGAATACATCACTAAAGAGAAAGCCTTTATTTCTAACAAAGTGATTTTCCTATCCTCTTCTCTCTACACAGAGTAGAAACCTCCATTCAGGTTAAACCCATGTCTACTGCCTTTACCTGGTTAAAGAAGTAATTGCTTGTAGCTATTCTAAATTCACCATTTCTCTCCCCTCTCTTTCAGATACTGAATACTCCCTTTTTCTAATGTGTGGACTACCATTCAGAGGTGCTACAATTGGATTTAATGTCAGCAGACCAGATAACTTTTGTGTCATAAGTGAGCCCTGGGTGTCCATATAATCTCTGGGTTAAAGTACTACTTTTCCCTCTCAACTCCTTCCTGTTTGTAAAATGACACTATATCCAAGATGATGATCCTGCTTCTATTTCTACTCCACATAGAATTTACTTGATCTGGTACCTCAACTTTTCTCTGGTGGTTGAACTCAGTTCAGAACCCAGTTCTGATATGGAGTAGCAGTTTCCAGGTCTTCATCCAAATTATTGGATCTAATGCTTCATTTCTCTCTGGCTAGGGTACTGCCATTAGTGAACAGGTCTCCCCAAACCTATTCATCACCTGCTTAACTTCCAGCTGTGCTCATAATCTGGAATTTTCCAGTGCTGTCTGCATTGGCTAGATCTGGCTTTCTGAGATTTGCGTTTGCCTGACCATACTTGAGTTTAGCTTATCAACAAGACACTTTACACTAGAAATGTACCTTCTGCAACACATTTTGCTTCTCTGATCTGAGGTTTCTTCCAAAATGAAAGCAAAACACAATTAACCGAAGAAATGACTTACTTAAGGTAAAACTTGTTTTGCACTAGATGGGCTTATTAAATAGTCCATTTTGTTTCAAAATTAAAGAAACCGAGTGTCATAATGTCTTTTTAAGTCTTAATTTTTAGCTCTTAAATTTGCACAGCCATTTTAGGTTCTCCTTTGCCCAAATATAGTTGCGCCATATGACTTCACATGTCTCTTTACAACACAACCTATGAAATATTTCCTGTGCTATTACACAACCAGTGTTTTCCTATCATTTGTGAGATATAATATGGAGCTGTTAAAACTAATTATCTATTAGGTGATATCTCATTGCCTACTTGAAAAGTGCAAAAAGATTAACATTTTTAAATTAAACCAGATCTACACAGAGAAGATTAATTCTTTAACTTGCCAACAAGAAGTCATCACATTATTAATGTAATAAACAAAGAAAATTGCTTCTATAAGACAGGATGATAATGACTGATACTTTGCCAAAACATCAGAATATAGTAGAGGGTAGTGATGACAATATTCATAGCTGTTATCCAGATACAATTTTTTTAAGTTGGTCTCAATTATTATACCATTATCCAGCTATTAATTTACAAATTCTGGAAAGAGTTCATATTCAGATATCACTGATATATGTAAATGACGTCAGAAGACTAAGTCTGCATTGAGAGTACTCCAGACACTTGTCATCACTTTCATCAGGATATAGTACAGGCTGTCAGTTGTCATGACCCAGAAGATGAGGTGCTTATAACCTTTTCCAGAGCTTAAATATTCATCATGAGCTCATCCTTGTGATTGTACTTAGAGATATGAAAAGATGTTAGATCCATCTCTAAAGAAAATGTTATGACAATCTGACAGCCATGAAAACAAATATGTCAGTAGCACAGGTGAGAGTAAAGGGGAAAAGACTATCATAGCTGTATAGGAGAAAAGGATAGTCAGACAAATTGCTCTTCTGTCAAACACACACACAAAGTTAAAGTCACTGTCTTATTTTAGTTCAAATTTACTTTTTCATTTAAATTATGGTTGGCTTCTTTACTAAAATTTTAGTGCAGACATTTTAGGAAAGTATAAAGAAGAAAATTAAAATTACCTCTATTGTCACGTCTTTGAAGATGTTTCCTTTCTTCTGGTTTATAATGTGTTACAAATAAGTAATTTTACTTTAGAAAGTAGTTGTATAAAAGTGAAGCTAGACACAAAAGAACATAATAAATATTACATTTATTTGCAATGTCTATGTTAGATGAAGTCAAAGAGACAAAAAAGAGATTAGTGATTTCTAGGAACTGTGGAGAAGGGAGAATAGGAAGTGAGTACTAATGGATATGAGGCTTATTTTGGGGGGTAATGAAATATTGTTATATTACATACTGGTGATCATTGTACAACTCTATGAATATAATAAATTCCACTGATTGTACACTTTAACTGGGTGAATTTTAAGGTATGTGAATCATATCTCAGGACAGCTGTCATAAAAATAAATATGAAGCAAAGTTATTTTCAAATAAATATAAACTAAAAGCATTTATAACAGTTAATAACAGGTAGTTATCAGGTAAAAGTAAGATGATGCTTATGGAAGTATTGATATGCAAGAAATAATAAAAAGCAATGAACAGAGTAAATATTTGCTTTTGTAAATCTAAACTATAAAAACAAAAATTTCTTTAGGTAAATCAACTCTGTTAAATAATTTATTAAACAAGCAGAATATTTTTGAGTTTAATCAAGAGGATGAAAAGGACAAATATACAAATCTAATTGGTATAAAACAATAGTAAAGTCTTTAGGTAAATCACTTTTATAAAATAATAGTATTCTTTTGAGTTTTAGATAGAATTTATAAACTAGAAATCATAGTATATAAGTTGGGAGGGTTACATCTATAATTTCTAAAAACATGTGTTATAGGAAGAATGTGAAAGCACCAATCAACTTCATATTGTATTAAGTCCAGGAATATCAGAATTTTCAAAATTGACACAAACTGACAATGGGACATAGCAGTAAAGGTACTGAACTTCACAGATGAAGAATCCTATAAGGATCTAGGCAAATGTAAGTCATCCATAAAGAGTGAAAAATCAGAATGGCTTCCTAATTTAATGCAGTTTTATTAAATTCCAGTATATTGACTTAATCTCTCCCCTCCCCCACCCCTTATTATTTTCCACAAGGACTGGACTGTGATTAAATTTGAGAAGGAGCAATTCTATGCCCCAGAACTATTGGGATTGAGAATGAGAATATTTAAGTTAAGTATCAGTTTAAATTTTGTTACCATTGAACAACAACAACAAAATGTGTGGAAGGGCAAGTATTAATCTTGAGTAGTCAAAAGGGAGAGCTGTGCTGGTTCTTGAGCTTTTGTCTCTGTCCCACCAATTCCACCCTTCTATGTTCTGTTTTTGATTCTGGAGCTGGTACTCACTCCAAACCACATTTCTCCATTGCCAGGTGGTTTCCCCTTAGGCGCTGCCAATAAGGGCTGCTAAGGTGAAACTACAGGATTGAAGGAGGAAGGGGACTTGATACTTTCCTTTTTCTTCCTTTGCCTGTCACTGTCATCACATGGATAGCTCTTTACCTTTGCAGTGGCAGTTCATTCAAGTAGCAGCAGTTGATTTTGGGTTGCATTTTTTTCATCTGCCAAAACCAGCCTCACTGTGCCCCCTGAGAGATGCCAGTATGAGCTGGCTCCTTTCTTTGAAGTCTGGGTCCTGGCTCCATGGGCTCCATCTCCAGTTGGTTACCAGGCAGCACTTCTGCCTCAGGGGTATAAGTCCTGGTTCCTCAGGGCTCCTCCATTCATTCCCTCAGCCCTAGGGGATGTGGCTTCATCCTATAGTAACTTCATCTGTGATTCCTCAGCAGGTTTTAGTAGTGGTAGAACAGTAGAAGCAGTAAGAGTACATTTTCTGTTCTCTGATACCTGACTGAGAATTGTTTTTCTTTTTAACATTTTTTATTGATTTATAATCATTTTAAAATGTTGCGTCAAATTCCAGTGTAAAGCACAATTTTTCAGTTATACATGAACATATATATATTCATTGTCACTTTTTTTTTCTCTGTGAGCTACAGTAAGATCTTGTGTATATTTCCCTGTGCTATACAGTATAATCTTGTTTATCTATTCTACAATTTTGAAATCCCGTCTATCCTTTCCCACCCTCCGCCCCCTTGGCAACCACACGTTTGTATTCTATGTCTGTGAGTCTATTTCTGTTTTGTATTTATGCTTTGTTTGTTTGTTTGTTTGTTTGTTTGTTTAGATTCCACATATAAGCGATCTCATATGGTATTTTTCTTTCTCTTTCTGGCTTACTTCACTTAGAATGAAGTGAATCCATGTTGCTGCAAATGGCGTTATGTTGTCCATTTTTATGGCTGAGTAGTATTCTATTGTATAAATATACCACATCTTCTTTATCCAGTTATCTGTTGATGGACATTTAGGCTGTTTCAATGTCTTGGAATATATACGCAGCTCATAAGACTTAATAAGAAAAAAACAAACAACCCAATCCAAAAATGGGCAAAAGACCTAAACAAACAATTCTCCAAGGAAGACATACAAATAATCAATAGGCACGTGAAAAAATGCTCAATATCACTAATTATCAGAGAAATGCAAATCAAAACTACAATGAGGTATCATCTTACACCAGTCAGAATGGCTATCATTCAAAAATCCACAAATGGCAAATGCTGGAGAGGCTGTGGAGAAAAGGGAACCCTTCTACACTGCTGGTGGGAATGCAGTTTGGTGCAGCCACTGTGGAAAACAGTATGGAGATTCCTCAAAAGACTAGGAATAGACTTACCATATGACCCAGGAATCCTGCTCCTGGGCATATATCCAGAAGGAACCTTGCTTCAAAATGACACCTGCACCCCAATGTTCATAGCAGCACTATTTACAATAGCCAAGAATAGTTAATATTAAATTCTCTTTGTTAAAATAATTGCACTGGTTTGTATCTTCAGGCAAGACCCCGACTGATACAGAAATCCATCCAGATACTTAATTGCCTAAATATAAGAAGCTAGTTTCCTGAGTGTGTTTCAAGGAACCACCTCTTCTAGTTGCTTGGATTTTACATGCAAATCACTCCAAAGCCTATAATCACAGATTCTCCAATCGGTTTCCCCAGAGAGGTGCCTCATTTAATCATGTCATTGTCTCCTGTTGTAAAAGTCAGAGCTCATGTGCCACGTCTTATGTACTTAGATAATTTCTCAACACCAAAATAAATTTGATTAACCAAATGCCCTTTCCCTGATTATAGTAGATAACCGAGAGCTATAATAAGTTCCTGAAATCACTTGCACTGAAAGCAATGCTTATTCCCATGGTTTGCTTTTGGACCAAATAGCTATTATAGCAGATAAATAGATGGTTTTTGTGGCTAAGAATAATTAATTATTTCTTCTTGTTTTTAAGTGCTTATGAAGGCAGTCATAGACTTTCGAGAACCTCAGGAAAATATTTAGTGTTTACATTTTTTAAAAGTAAGATTCTTAAATTACTCTTTTTATAATATCAATACAAAATGGGGGCAAATGTAACTGTGAAAACATTTTTGCACGATATTGGCTTCCATTGCCTTCTATAAACTGTTGTCTTATACTAGCAATTTTAAAATACAAAATAGTTTAGCAGAACAGATTTGAGATTGTTACATGTGTCTTTTGAAGAAATTTATTATGTTCTGCTTATAATAATTTGGTCAAAGTTTGAGGATTTGAGTTAAAAATCCTCAAAATTTCACATTTGTTGTGGTATCATATAGCATAGATGGAAAATTCCCTAAACTTTTTGTCATTGACACAAATTGTGTGGAACTAATCCTAGATATTTTCAAAAGAAAGGATGGTTATATTTCAGGCTCCAGTTCATCTTCAGTTAATTCTCAGCAAAGTGGGACAAATCAACTCTAATTTAATGTATACAATCCAAATGTAGTAAACATAGATTTGGGGGAAATGGAACTTGCTGCATTGGGCTACCCAGTCCCCTGGGAGTGGCACTGGCATAGATTTCTGCACTCAGTCTTTTTTTACATCTTTCCAGTTTCCATTGTTGAGAAGGCACTGAAGAATTCCACTTTGTGGCTTGCTAGAAACATGGTAAACATCTACAGATTTTTAAATATAGCAACAGGCTCACTGTGTGCTCTCTTTTTCACCTGAAACAGGAAATGCTACCTGCTGGAGTTGAATCATTTATGAAATATAAGAACTGCAGCAGTCTTTCTACATACTTAACTTACAGGAAGTACATGGAATTTAATTTCATTTATGATGATCTTAGGAAAAAAAAGCAGTCATAAAATTAAAATATATGCTTACAGTCAAACAGAGAAAGACAAATATTATGTCACTTATATGTGGAATCTAAAAAAAATGATACAAATGAACTTATTTACAAAACAGAAACAGACTCACAGACATAGAAAACAAACTTATGGTTACCAAAGGGGAAAGAGGGGGAGAGATAAATTAGGACTTTAGGATTAACATATGTATACTACTATATATAAAATACATAAGCAACAAGGATTTACTGTACAGCATAGGGAACTATATTCAGTATCTTATAATATCCTATAATGGAAAATAATCTGAAAATATATATATACACACAGACACACATATATATGTATAAGTGAATCACTTTGCTGTACAACTGAAACTAACACAGTATTATAAATCAACTATACTTCAGTTTAAAAAAGAAAAATAGTATAATATGCTTACAGAATATATTGTATATGCTTACAAAAGCAGAAGGATTTTGACCTTTAAACAAACTTATCCTTTAAGATAGACTCATATCTATAAAAATTTTAAATGCATATTTTTAATTACTGTGCAGTAATTAAACAGAATTTGTATAAATTTTTCTCCCCTGTTTATCTACTAATCTATACTGCAGAATAGGAGAACACTGATTTGATTTATTTAACTTTATACTTGCTTGTATTGTAAGAGTAGTAAAAACTCAAAGTGTAATAGTATGTGTATGTGTTTGTGTGTTTTGTGTGTCTATGTATATGGTGAGTGCATGTGTGTGTATATATATGTATTTGTGTGTGTATATATGTGGTACATATATATTTGTATGTATATATACAGACTTTCTACAAGGAAATTTATTTGCCCAATATTCCAGTGTATCAATATTTAATCTCTTTCTCCTATTAAAATACTATATTAAATATTTTTTGCAACTTGTAATATTATCTCTGAGGATAAATCTCAGAATTGGAATGGCTAGGTCATAATTTTAGATTATGATGGATTCCATAACATTATATACTGATGTCCTTATTGATGCATTCTCTATGTCGGTTCATCAGCTTGCTGTATGTCTACCATGTACAAAGTATTGGAATTTAAGGAAATTAGAAAGCCTTTCTCAAGAAAGTCATTCATCTTTTACCTTTGTTAGTGATGTTTTTCACCATAAGATTTCCATTTCATAAAATATTTTATGACTTTCAAGTCATGCTTTAAAACACCTTTTTGATTCTTTTTATTCGGAATTCTTTATTTCAAAATATCTCCCAAGATTCCTTCTGAAATTTGAATGATTTTTATTCTTAGAAGTAGAGTTTGATCCATTTGGATTGGTTTTGTATAAAACATTAACAAAGAAATCCCACGTAATTTTTCTTTTAAATGACTGGACGGTCATTCCCAAAGTACGCATTTAAATAATTTTTTCCCAATGATTTGCAATGCCACCTTTATTGTATATAACTGGATCCCCCATGTCGTTGGGTCTGGATTCTCTCTTGTTTCATTCATCTCTTTACCTATTTCCCTGTCTGTTTTAGGCTGTTGAAAGTACTGTAACTTTACAAACATATTTTAATGTTTTTCTAGGCTTGTCCTTCCTTGTTATTCTCCATTTTCAAGATATTCCTGTCTATACTTCCAAGCTTATTTTCCGATGAAAATATCTTTTCCCCCTCTGATACTAAGTAGTTTAAATAACACCAGAACTACATGCTATTTGAAAGTTGAAAAATTATCAGCTTTGGAGTCGTCTAGCACCTAGTGCTATTCTTGGATGAAGCTCTTTAAAGTACTTGTGTGTTTGTTTTAAAGTAAATTTGGTAATTTATTACTGTCTTAGACATATCCTATTCATCTAGATTTTCAAAGAGAAGTGCACAGAGTTGAGGAAAATATTCTCATAATTTTTCATATTGCTTTAGACTTTATTCTCTCTTGCTTTTTCTAACCCCTTTAAGTTGAGGGCATTTCAAAGACTCTTTTTAGTTTATCAAAACAATTATTTTCTAAACATTATTTTCTAAAAAATATATTTTTCTACTC
Source organism: Camelus dromedarius (assembly GCF_036321535.1). NCBI lineage: Eukaryota > Metazoa > Chordata > Mammalia > Artiodactyla > Camelidae > Camelus > Camelus dromedarius. The sequence goes on along the minus strand of NC_087454.1, from coordinate 15,863,626 downwards.
TGCTCCATGCTATTGTTCTTTTCCCAACTTCTTGAGTTCAATGTAGAATTCACTTTTTAAAAATTTTTTAAAAAATAAAATAAAAAAATTAAAAAATAAAAAATTTTAGAGTATTTTAGTAAATATTCTACATGCACTTGAAGTGATATGGAGTTGTTACTGTGAGTATAGCTCTATAAATGTCTATGAGGCAAATTTGTTTGATAGTATTGTTTGGATCTCTATTCTTGTACTGATTTTCTGCTTATTTTTTCTATCAATTATGCAGAGAGGTCTGTTGAAGTCTCGAATTACAACTGGATTTGTCTGTTTCTTCAGTCAGTTCTGTCAGTTTTTGTTTCAATACTTTGAAGAGCTATTGTCAAACACATTTGCTGTGAAGGTTGTTGTATCTTCATAATGAAATAATCCTGCAGTCATTATAAAATGTCTTTATTTCTGGTAATAGTTTTAGCTCTGAAGTATTCTTTGTCTGATGTTAGTATTGTCACTTCAGCTTCGTATGATTAGTGTTTGCAGAGTATAACTTTTCTCAAAATTTTACTTTTAATCTATCTGTCTTTATATTTAAAATGTTTTATTGTAGACAGACTTTTTTCTTTAAATCAATCTAACATGATAAAAACCAACCTCCCTTTGTACTGGAATGTTCAAACATTTATAGTTAATTTTATTAACAATATGGTTGCTATTATGTCTGTATCTTTGCTATTTATTTTCTGATTTCTGTTCTTTGTTACTTGTTTTCAGTCTTCAAGTTTTTCTTAACTGTGTTTCAGTATTCCATTCTATCACCACTGTCAGCTTATTTTTACATGAATATTTTTATTATTTTTAAGCTACCATTATTAGTGGTAGCTCTAGCTTTTACAAAATATATCTCTAACTTCTCATGGTTTACTTACAAGTAATAAAATGCCACTTCTCATATAATGTATGAGCTTTACAATATTATAGTTCCATTCCTCCTCATCCTTTGTCTTTTGTCATACATTTTACTTTTACATATATATATAATTCTCTTCATAGTTGTTACTAGTTTTGTTTTAGACACTTGGCTTTATTATAGAGAAATTAAAATAGGAAAAAAGTATTTTATACTTATCTTTTACCATTTCTGGAACTCTTCATTTCTGATCCAAGCTACTGTCTGATATCATACTTCTGCTTCAAGAACTTTAACACTTGTCATTCAAGTATTCTGACAGTAAATTCTCTCAGCTCTTAAATTTTTATTTTTCTGAGAAATTGTTACTTTCCTTTCACTTTTGAAAGGTATTTTTGCTGAATATCAAATTCTATATTTACAGGTTTTTCCAGCCCTTCTTTCAGCACTTTACACAGGCCATTCTGCTGCCTTCTGGTTTGTGTATTATAGATATAGGGTCTGTAGGTATTTTTATTTTTGATCCTTTGTATAAATATCCATTCCCCATTACGTCACCTAGATTCTTTCAAGCTTTTCTCTTTATTCTGGTTTTCAGAACCTTTGTCATGATTTGCCTTAACATGATTTTATTATGATTTATTTATTGAGCTTTGGATCTATCAATTTATAATGTTTATCACATTTCCAAAAATTTCAGCCATTAATTTCTGAAGTATTGTTTCTTTCTACCTGTCTCTCTTGTCCTCCCAGGACTCCAATTATACCTTTATTAGACTGCTTGATTTGTCCTACAGATCACTTTATTTTTCATGATTCATTTTAGATAGTTTCTATGGTTATATCATTATGTATTTTTATCTTCTGTCATGTCTATTCTATTAATATCATCAGTGAATTTTTACTTCAATGTATTTTTTCAATTGTAGAAGTTCCATTTAATATTCATTCATAGTTTCCATTTCTCTTCTCTTTAAGATGATGTTTTCTTTTAAAATCAGGAGAACATTTATAATAGTTTTTCCAGTGTCCTTTTCTGCTTATTTCATCATCTCTGTCATTTTCTGCTTCTGTTTCTATTGACTTATATGCCTTCTGCTTATGGATTGAATTTCCTGTTTATTTTATTCCTGGGAATTACTTTTGATGATGGAATTGATAATTTTACTTATTTGATTGATGGAATTTGATGTATGTTATGGATTGAATTGTGGGCCTCCTCCTCAAAATTCACATGTTGAAGTCCTAACCCCTATTACCTCAGAATGTGACCTTTTTTGGAAATAGGGTATTTACATATATAAATATATGAGTTAAGATGAGATCATACTGGAGTACAATGAACACTTAATTCAGTATGACTCTTGTCCTTATAAAAGTGGGGAAATTCAGTTATGGTTTACGTACAGGAAGGATATTATGTGGACATGAAGATGACCATCTACAAGCCTAAGAAAGAGTCCTAGAACAGAGTCTTCCTTCACAGCCCTCAGAAGGAATCAAGCCTGCTGACAGCTTGATCTAGGACTTTCAATTCCAGAACTGTGAGATAATACATTTCTGTTGCTTAAGCCATACACATTAATTTGGTACTTTGTTACCACAGTCCCAGCAAGCTAATGCAATATATTCTCTTAAAGATCCTTGGACTTTGTTCTGGAAGTCAGTTAAGTTATTTGAGAATATGTTTGACAATTTTCAGGAGTGTTTTTAGTCTTGGTTAGGGAGGGTTTGGAATAACCTTTACTCTAGGGTTAGTTGAGCCCCATTACCAAGGCATGACTTCTTAGTTGATTCTACTGAGTGCTCTGGGTTTTAAAGAAGACTCTCCAGTTGCAAATTCTGTCTGCTTCAGCCTTCCTAGACTCTTACGTTTGTTTTATCGTTCAGTGAAGAGTTTTAAAGTATCAGAGACAGTTGATATTTAGAATTAAAGCTCTTATTGACCATGAACTAACTATAATTTATACTTATTACTGTTTTAGCACTTAAAACCAAAAGTAATTTTAGGCCATATCATTAAATGTAAAATGTATAGATTTAGGTAGTTTATAATATTATTGTACTCTTCAAGTTTGTATCTTTTCTGAATATTTTTTCCTCGTTAAGCATGTTTTGAGAAAGATATTAGTCAACCGGTAAACTGGTAAGTAGAGTGGCTGCAATGTCAGTAAGCTGAAGCTGTCCATAAGACATTAAATTTTAAGAATACTGAAAAGAAAATTACTTAATTAGAAAGTATGAATTAATGCAAGTAAATAAAATAGTGTATAAAAAAGGAAATGTTTTTCAAAGTGCAAGAATATGTTGTTAAAGGCATGGATTTAGAGATCAATCCATTTAGCTATATAGTACTGACTTGTCTCAGACAAACATAACCTCACATAAATGAGTAAAAGTTAATAACAACATGACAAAACTTTAATCCTTTATTAAAGAATAAGTGTTTTTAATCCTCAATTATTTGCTTTTTTGCTGTTTATTTTGTTTTTGCTTAAAATTCATCTTGAATACTTGTGAATTTGTGATAGTAAGTGATGTGGGACTATGCTATCTAAAGAGGCCTTGTAAATTCCTTTTCTGATAGTTTTATGAAGTTAGTAGAACTGTTATTGATGGTTCAAACATTTTGTCTTTATTTCTTCCTCCTCATGAACATTCTTCATTATTCTTAAGCTGTTACAAATGATTTTGTAGATTAGTTTTAAAATCAGTGTTCTTAGTTGAAAACAGAAGAATTGCTCAGGCTAATATAAGTAGGGCTGTTTCTTATTGGAGTAGATTCAGAAGTTCCTAAAATCATTGCCAATGAGGGAGGGAGTGCAGAAGAAATTGATTTATGATTAGTGATCCAGAAAAAAATGCCCCAGATCTGAAGAAAAACAGCCACTATTGCTGCTGCCACCAATTAAACACACACACACACACACACACACACACAACTGCCAGGAATTCACCTTTATTGCAAATGCATCTGACAGGCATCAGGGATTCAACCTTGCAACTATAGTTGCTCCCAGAAGGTCGCTATCTTTTTGCCATCTGTGCAAGCAAAATTAAAGTCTACATTTAGCCTATTTCTACACATTGTTCACTCCTGAGTCAAAGTCTCTTCTGGAGGATTTTGAGTGGAGAAATTCCGCATCCCAACTCTTCCCCCACAAAAAGGAGAGGTAGAATATTTGAATTCTTAATTCTTATTTTAGGAGGGAGAACTCATAATGTGGGATTTTACTAACATAGAAAGGCTAATCAAAAAAATGTCTGGCAGCCATACATATGACACGTGAACTCTGTGCCAACTCCCTTTTAGGACCGGCTTAGTTGCATGTCTACTTAGACTGAAATGAAGGGATCTGTGATCCTCTAAATGTGCCTGTGAGTATTTTCATATTTATCTAGGAATCTGTTTTACGATACTCTTTGAGGTGTTAAATTATTAGCTCAAAGATCCGTCATGGATTTTACTTTTTCAGTTGGTTTTCTTTTTAGTTTCATGTTTCAAGTTCAAGTGATAAAATTAAGTTATTGTTCTTCCTCAATCCTAGGGAATTAGTTTCAAACAGTGATAGTTTGATCCAAGTTTCATTTCCTGGAGTTATCAATTTTTCTCTATTTAATCTCATGAGAATACAGCTCAACTTCAGGAGCTGCATTTGAGGTTTGGCACTCAAAACAAAGAGTTGATAAATGGAAGCAACCTGGCAAGGAACATGAAGAGTGGTTAAGAGATTGACTTATTAGAATGGCTGTCAAACCAAATATATAGTTCCATTCCTAAACTGGTAGAGATTAGGGGCAGGAGATAAGATAGAGCATGCTAAAATGTTTTAAAATCTAGGAATTTAAGGAGTAATGTAAAACTGTGAGAGGAAGTAAAACAAAAAATACCAGGTTGAAACTAAGATGTGAATTGGAGAGAAAATCCTAGAGTCCAGGGAGAAATGTTTTGAGTTGCAGATTTGCAAGTTTTTGTTCTACATAAACTGGTAGAGCAAAGAACAAGTAAATACGTATTATTACTTAATGTGTCCCTATCTCTACTGATAGGCTGGTGAGACCTTTATGTATTGAATGGCATAGTTAAGGATCACTAATTACCAGGAGAGATGGGATGTGATGTTATATCTTGTGCATGAACAGAGAGATCCCCCCAAATTCATTTCATTTATGGACTACAGTAGCTATACCACAGACCTGCCAAATGTCCAAATCAATCTGCTTATGATATATTAGGAGAAAATCTTTTTACACTTTTTCTTGAGTTATTACCAATGATGTATTAAGATCATTAGTTGAGTGTATTGATTCATTTGTAGTGATAGGTGGTTACTATAAAAATTCACATTTATTATAATTTTATTAACTAGCTCATGAAATATCTCTAATTTAGGAATAATACTTTGAGGATTACTTCTGTAAAGCTTGGGCTTAGGTTTTGTTTCCCCCAAATTCTTACATATTTGTTACACAGATGATAGAATTACAGAGTGAAAGGACCATAGAGATTATCTAGTTAACTCTTACTCCATAATTTAACAAATTAAAAAATAAGAAAGCAGAAGTCCTTTGGTGACAGTTACATAACTAGTTTGGGGCAGGACCAGGCCTAGTCCCAATTCATCTGACTTCCAGTTACTTTCAATACACTCTGCTGCCAGGATATATGTTTTTAATAACCTAAAAGACCAAGAATTCCAGTTGCACATAGTGTTGATAATATTATTTAATTGCAAACATAAGTCTAAATTTACTGATGCATGATAGATTTCTTCATACCATAATACAGAGTAGACCTGTAACAATTATCTTTGCTGTTGTAGATTTTGCCTGCCCGGCTTCTAAATGTGCTATTCATTGTTTTATAGGCTGCAAAAATAATTTCTTCAAGTAGAAAACCCCCACACACTGAATTGTTGCATTGGTTATACCAAAGCTTCAGAATTGTGTTATATTGCTTGAAATTTTTCCATAAGAACAGCAGAGGAGTACATGACTCAGCCCTCCTCATGCTACCTTCCCATGTCAGCCTCTTTTGGAACAGGCATACTTAATAGTTAATAAGTACAAAGCTCTTTCTTATTCGCTACATTTGTTCAGTTTTGATGAAATTTTTTTTTTTACTCAAAAAACATTAATTGGGGTGTATAGAATAATTGGTGTTCATTGCTGCATTTTTCAGAAATCCTGTCTCATCATTTATGCTATATGATTTTAAATTATGAGATGAAATAGCTAAAAATTTGGATGTGGAATGTTGAAGCAGAGCCAGCACAACCCAGTGTTTGGTTCCAGACTTTTAGGGAGATATCGTTGACATGGGGAGGACTTTGACATTCAGCAAGGTTATCCAGGCTCCTATATTTCACAGTGAAGTTTGTAAAATATTCTTCTATCACCTTAGTGATAGTTTTTGCCCATTTTCTTCAAACTGGATCCAGATTTCACAAAATCCAATATAGAAAAGCAAATCTAATTATGAAACACATAAATTAAGGAGTAATTATTTACATGACAAACTCATTCTTAGCATCTCAGTGTGAAGTCCATCTGTGATGGGGTTCTTCGATGTAAATGTTAGCATTTATGAACTTAGATACAGATTATGAATTATTTGACAGGCTGAGTATTTGATTATTTGGGAGATGGTCACAGAATTGGGAAAAACTCAATGTAAGACTTTAGTATAATACTAAACTGATAGAAGAATAATTAGAAAAAAAGATCATCTGAAATTTTAACCTGTCAGTGGGAAAATGATGTGGTCACCGGAAATTATTTAATAGATCATAGTATGTTTGATGAGTAAGATTAAAAAGAAGTATCTGTAGAAATCCGTAACCCTTGAGATCCATAACCCTTGAGAAGTTCCTAGAGCATGAGACATAGGGGAAAAAAGACCAACATACACCCCAGGGAGTCAGATAAATATAGATTAAAAAGAAGAAGAGTTAGAAAAAATATGCTTTGTTTGGTAAGTACCACACTGATAAGTAAATGCATTAAGATCAGGGTGGCGCATTACCTACTCTGTTGTTTGGGAAATGTGCAGTTCTACCAGTCTTTCAAGAGTTCTCACCTTAGAGCAATCTTCCTTAGACTCAGGTGCCTCTCTAAATCACTTGGGCTGTGACTGTAATTCCATGTTGCTAGTGAGGAAGAAGTAGCCTCTTCGTTTGCCTGTCTCTTCAATATAATAACAAACAGAAAACTGGCTCTGAACATTGACAGAAAATACTGATTTACTTATACTAAATGTGTTCCATGTCTACACAGCAGAGAGAGTGAATAACAATTGCATAGTTCACTTTACCATATTATCAGGAAATCTAGTATTTAATTAATTAGGTAAATTCTTAAAGTGGATAATTTCTTAAATTTATTCAATTTGACTGTCTACACTTAAATAGATAATTACTTCTCAGAGTTGAGGCCTCTATATGGCAGTTCAGGGTTTTGTAATATTGAAAATGTGGATAAGCCATTTTTTAAATTTATTTTGACAATCTTTATATAAAAAAGGAGGCAATGTTATGATATATTTTTCACATTTGAAATTCTAAAAAATTAGTGCATCAAGAGACACTTAACACATTATATGACTTTTAATAGGCACTCAGTGGTAACTGGTAACATTATTTAATGTGCTGCTAGTAGTAGTTATCATTACTATTAAAACAGTAGTTCTCAAAAAACAAAACAAAACAAAAAAAAAACCACTACCACCACCAACAAAAGCACCACCACCACCAACAAAAGCAGTAGTTCTCAAAGATGTCTTCTCCAAGGAACCATTGAATTACATTCTCTTTCTGGACTCCATGATTTGAGATTCTGTCAATAAAAAACACTTTTATTAAGTAATAACTGATTCATTTTTAATATTTAAAAGTCAATGCTATTCACAACTGTTAACCAGAGATTCTAATGAGCATTGATTAACTAGGTAATCAGAGTGAGTCAACATAATTTTAGTACAGTCAGAGAAATTCAGTGCTGTGTGGAACCTCTACAGCTTCACCTTTTCTAAAAGTACCATTTCCCCTAAGTCTTTTGAATTTCGAAAATAAGCCTTCAAAACCATTTTGGTACCTTGAAGAATCTCTAGCAGCCCAGAGACCTCTATATTGGGAACTAGTAAATAAGGTGAAATACCTTTGGGGTACTGTAAGGATTTTTGAGAGTGCATAATAGTTCAGGAAACTCATCAGTATGTATTAAAACTACACAGGGAAAACTGTCAGGCTTCTAGAAGCCAATAACATATCAAAGAGACAAACTATCTGCTGCTAGGGTACAGCCTGACGGGAATAAATTTCAGACTGTGGGAAATATGGCCAGACCTAACAGTTAGAAGGGTGCTGAGCATACACAATGCATGACTGATTACAGGCGCCAATTGGTGCCCCCCTCCCCAATAGGCAAGACAGCAGGTCCCAGGACAGCTGCATATGTGATAAATCTGACATCGCAGAGAACATAAAATGCCTGCTCTCATTCTTCGACTGAAGAGAGTAAATCTTAAACACCATTTGCATTCAAGTGAAAATCCTGAGGATCTCTCAAAGGTGTTTCACAGGAAGGCAGAGAGCAGGGGACATTGTTCTGTGCTACCAGTATCAGATAAAAGAGGAGAAAATGTCCCTTTGGAGAAAAGAGATGAGCCCTGCTTAAAGATATGATAAGACTAAATTTCTAATAGTGGAGGGGAAGGATATCTTACTGTGGAAATCCATAGTAGTAATCCATGAATTTGAACTAAGTTTAATTTAGTTTAAATCCTTCATTCAGCAACTTACATAGATAGTATCTATGTGTACTTGGGCAATTTACTTACCCTTTCTAGGTAGATACATTTTTATCAATGTAAATTTAGGATTATAATACACACTTAGAGAGTTACCATGAATATTAAGTGATGTAACAGAGGCAAGGTGTCTAGTACAGAATGGATGTTCAATGCATGATAATGAAGATTACAAAGATTATTTGCATATAATCGAACCAGTAACAAGTCTCTTTTGCTATGCATTGGGACAGTTATCTAATACTTGACTTTCTGTTTCTTTTGCTAAGATATATCTCCTTCACTCCTAGATTACCTATATCTTGTTCTGTAGAAAATTTTGAAAGAAGTTATCTCTTTTGAGGTGATTTCTTTTTATCAGTCTGAGAGATGGATGATCTAGTTCTAGCATTGAGAGATAGAGAAATTTAGCTGAGCAAGATAAAGAAAATGTGCAATTTCAAACTCTGATCTTAGTAATATATTATCAATGCATGATTTGATTATATCTTTTTATTCAGTTTTCAGAATTCCAGATACTCTTAATCATCATTCAGGTGCTGGGATTTTTTTGGTACTTAATATTATCCTCAGCTTTGTTCCTTTTCCTTAATGCAAATAATTAGGAACTTACTGTATACTGTATAAAAATGAAAGCTCAATATTTTATACATTATTAAAAATCCTTTCAAAATTGCAACAATGCAGCATTTCAAATATGATGGCTGGTGTAAATTGCAAGTAACAGAAATCCATCAATAAACACTGTAGCAATACATTATTAGCAAATGGAATAAAAAGAACTTTAGCATAATATAAATAGCTCTGATATTTTTACAAGAGACGGTTTTTATTTTCTCCAAGAAAAGAAAAATCAAGGTTGGCACTGGTAACTATGAGCTGCTTAAATCAGCACAATAAAAAATGGACCTGTGATTCACTGTATTACAAAGAATGTAGATTTCAAATCTGTATGAACAAAGAAAACTAGAGATTATAGTGTCCTGGAGAAAAATGTGTTAAACTCCATGGATCTAAAAGATTGTCTTTAGGGATATGCTGAATAAAAGCTCAGATGACTGAATGTCTTTGAGAAGATAGACCATAAAGAGAAGTATCTTACGGGGTTTCCCATAAGAATTCTAAAAGATTTATAGCTTAAGAAAATTTTAAAGTGGAAGTAGTAGGAAAAGAAGAAAAATTAACTATCGAATAGGTATGTCATTTGATGGTGGTAAGAGGAGCAAAAATAAAAGTGAAAAGTTAGAATAATATAAAGATATACATTTTTTTCAGTTTATACATTGGAATGTATTTTCCCATAGCTTCCAAAATGGAAGTTATTTCCATCAGTGTACAGAGGGGAAGATATAAAGAAAATGTACTCATGGTTAAATAAGTTGTTATTTAAAACCTCCTACCAGATTTTTTAAAAAGGAATGGAAAGATTGTTAATCAGAATTATAGAAACAAGCAAAATAGGAAACATACAAACAATAATTGTTTTAAGATTTAGAAAAGCTAAATAACGAGGCAACATATCTTTGTAATTGTCTGTCAGCAAGTACATGCAATGCTAGTTTGAAGAAATAATAGGATGATGTAACAATGAGCTATTATTATCATTTTGTTTGGAAAAAGAAACAACGACTTTGGGAACAAAAGGTGAAAAAGTACTTATTGTGGCCACAGTGCTGTTATTGCTAAGCAACTTTTCTATTATCTTTTCAATGGAAATGAACAGTTTGTGGGTAAACAGAAAATTTTTTCGAATGCCTTTCAGTTTAACTTGAAAACTTGATTGTGATTAACCTAACAATTTAATTAATTGTGTATATCAATAAGAAGATAAGAGTACCATGAAGGATAATTTTAGGTAGGATATATGACAAATACTCATAATATTTAAAGAGCTGCCTTTGAGTTTATGCAGATTTTTCCATAGTATAGGACTACGATAAAGTCAAAGGAGTTATGAGGAAGCAGATTTTAACTCAATACAATGATGGACTAATGTTGTTAAGTAATAGAAGAGAAAATTATAGCAAGTCTGCTAATACTGGAAGTATTTTTACCAGAATCTGGGTCAATACCTATTGGAGAGATTTCATATGGAATGTCCTTATTGAGTGGAAATGAAGTTGACTGATGAAATTCATTCCAAAATAATAGCTGAGACTTCTTGGGTACCATGTTCTAGATTCTCTAAGTACATCAATCTCATTTAATCAGCTCTTTTGACTTAGGTAATATTATTGCCTACATTTTAGAACTGCTTGATATTAGGTAGTTTCTTAGTATTCCTTAATGACTGTTGAATGTCACAAACTTGTCAGGTTGCAGAGCTGAGAATACAATCCAGGTGTTGACACAACACTGATGCACTTGACCACTGTGCCATGTGATGCTACTTCAAACTAAGATTCTCTGATTCCATTATAAATAGTACATCTCCTTGGGGAGAGGCACTGCAGCTGAACACAAAGTCAGTTTTTGAATATACGTAGAGAGTGAAGAACACTATTTATCATGTCTGTTTTGTCAATAACAGATGCCCATATAAATCTCTGTAAGTAGTACAGAGATTTGTAACATAGTTTTTTGTTGTTCTTGCTGGAAGGAAATAGTGGGAGAGGTAGTCCAGAGGCAGGGGAAAGTTGAAGTTAATTATAGCATGCTTGAATATATCTTACCTCTTTTAATCTATGTTAAAAAGACTTTTATCTGCACACATACATTATCTAGAGTAGGAGCTGAGGAGTGTGTTGTGACAGGTGGTTATCAATCTGGAACTAAAAATTAGCTGTGGGTGAGTAATTCTCAAGCAGATAATCATCATGCAGTTCACTGAAAGTTTATACTATATATATATACATTACTATATCTGTTTATTTGTAAAGATAATAAAAATAAACCTTTATAATAGTGAAACTAAAAATACCACTTATAGCTTTAGATCATAACTTCAACAAAAGTAATCACAGAATGTGGATCAGTATACTCAAAAGTGGTTCTAGTATAGAAAAGTGTTAACAATTTTTTCAAGGTTTTATTTGATTGTTATTTCCAGCGCTACCAGTCATACTAAAAATAATTAATTTACTAATTCATTCAATAAATAAATGATGCAGGCTATTGTGTTAGACAAAAAAAAGAATTAGGAATTAAGACAACTGAGTTTTATTTCAGATTCTGTCACTAGGTAGTTTATGTCCTCCGCAAGGGTATTTATTTCTCAGCCCTCAGTTAAAGCCCTCTAATTCTAAAATTTAGTGATTATATTTTAGTGCCTATTAGGTGCAGGACAAGTTAATTGCTTTGGACATTTTCAATAACACTTAGGGAAAAATATAAGCTTGTGTGTTACTACTAAAGTCTTGTGTATAAGTAAAAGGATATTTCTATTTTTTTTTCCACCAGAAGATACACAGATGGTAACATCAGTGAAAAATCTTTATTCCTTGTTAAACGTACATCCATACTAGTTGTGGCTGGGTAGCTGACTACACTGGAATAGTCTGTGACCACTGCAGCAATCCAGAAGTAATTGTATATATGGCAGTATGGGTGTGTGCTTTTCTTGGCAGTGATGAAACACAGAATCTGCCAATCATTTTAATGGAGATACGGCACCTGGAAGTACATGGAGTACATTAGATCAACTTGGGTGCCTAAGTGTGCCACCACCCATTCAGTGTATCCAAATGGAAAAAGGAAAGCATCTAATGACCATTGAACAGTAATTTAAGAATGTTGCTGACTTTTAAAATGCAACTAGCAACTCCATTAAACACTACATTGGCCTCGAAGGGAATGTTAATGTGACACAAACTGCGTATGAAACTTTCTTCTCTGTAAAAGAACTTTCTGAGTGTATCCAAAAGAAAGGCTTTTTTTTACCCATCAAATGAAACAGTCTGATTTGGTCAAAAAGAGGAAAGAAATGTTTTCAAAAGCAGTCGAACATTTCTAGAGCAGTTCTTTAAAGTCCCACTCAGATGGGGATGGCGGAGCAGTGGAAGAGAGAAATCTTAACACAATATGGAGGTGGCCAGGAGCCAGAAAAACACATTTTGCCACCCCTTATTCATTATTGCTCCCCTAAACACACCAGATGGGGAGGCTTCATCAATGTCAAACCTGCTGTTATCATCAGAGAATTTCCTTATCAGTGGGTTTGGAACTGACACCTCAGCCCCTCTGAGTAGCAGACAGGCAGATTTATCCATCACCAGTCTCACCAACCTCACACATTAGAAAGGAGTGCTCCAATTAGGATCCAGGTGGGGAATTCAGTAGGTTCATATAGACGGGGGTTAGAGACTCACTATTCATCTAAGGGTCTTCTGCCTCCCTTGTGAACATTTGATACATAAGGATGCATAGAAGTATAGTAGTAGATTTATCTTGGGGGGAAAGCATGACAAATAGAGGACTATAAAAAGGGTATTCAGGATTGTATTCTATTTAGAGTAGGATTAAGTCATTAAATATATGTGCATTTTTAGGTCAGTTTGTTTTCTGTAATGAAAATAAAGAATTAACATTGCACCTTTGTACATGAATGGGTTCATTCAGATGTGTTCATGTGTTGTTAAATGTACATGCATGCGCCTGGATCACTTTAGTTGCTGAAGACACAATAGTGAAAAGACAGAAGAGGTCCCTGTCCTCATGGTGTGAGAGTGTCCAAGTACAAGATATTTGGAACTGACAACAGGGAAACCTAAGACGGTCAAGAGACCTCCTAAGGAACTGAATTACACTTGAGACCATACTTCATTTAGCTGTGCTGGGGGAAAGTATTCCTGACAGAAAAATACAACACATTCAATGGCCTCAAAGTGACAAAGAATACTTTAATTTGTGAAATGGAAAAGAGACCCTTATATCTGAAATTTAGAATGTAAAGGACAGTAATGCTCTTTGAGGCAACATGTGTAGGCAAGGGCCAGTTCATATAAGGTTTTGAGATGTTATTCCAAGTGTAATGTTATGTGACTGAAGGGTTTTAAATGGGAGAGACATGATTTGCGTCTTCAAAAAGATGTGCCATGGAGCAGATCGTTAGGGTTGCTGCAGCCTTGGACCTGGCAGAGGTCAGATACAGATATGGGCCTCAGGTCGAGGGGCTGCTCCTGGGGCTTTTGGCCTCCTGCTCCCTGGAAGGCTGCAGATTTGCTGCTTGCACATGCGCAGTTTACCTGACCTGGGAAGGACCCAACTGCCCCTGCACAGCATTTGGGCCAGAGCTGGTTCCCCATAATTTGGCCAAGTCCCTTGGGTGAAGTGCCACAGCACTGTGACTAAGTGGTATGGATTGAGGCATGGAAAAGGACTGGGATTTGTGTAATAGATGGTGTGAGTCAGACTCATGCTAAGTCTGATACCCAGGACCCCCAGGTGTTTCTCACCCTAAGGCTCCCAAGTTTCTCCTCTGGGGTCTGGCTTCCTCTGGGAGAAGTGGTCACAGAGGCAGGGCCTCCAGCCTGATTCCTCCATTCTCTGAGTCACCCCTGACTCTCGGCACATCCTAGTCCATCCTCTCCCAGCGCCTCCATCAGTGCCCTGCTAGATCACATGGGGATTGCACACTGTGATATTCTTCATCTGCCTGTAGAACACAGAGCCCTACCATACACTCTTGAAGACAATCTGGAATCTCTATTTGTATGAGAAGTCAAATAATAGATGTGGCTAATAAAACAGCTAAAGGAGAATACCAAAAATTAACCAATATTTGCAATAAGGCGTTGGGAAATCAAATCAAGTGCCACCAAAGAGGTATAGAACCATACACTCTTACTGTTTATAGGCAAAGAGTAATTTAACTCTTTGGGAAAACATCCTTAGGCTTTCGAGGGCTTTCAGAAACCCTCTTGGTAAATTGCCACTTCCAAACACTAATTGCTACCAAGGTTAGCTAAAAGAGTTAATTGAATATTTGTGCCTGTTAATCTCAGGACTTAAGCAGAAAGTACAGGAATACTACAAAACACATTGGTTTTCTGTTGTTATAACAATAAGCTTTCCTACTGCTCTTCCTAGTCAAATATCTATTTATTCAACGTGGCCTATCTTGAGAACAGTTTTTAGAAATAGAGAAGTAAAATATGACCTAAGACAAATAGAATGTTAACTGCAAGAGTAATTTAGGTCAGAATAACAGAAAGAATTTATTGCTAAGTCAAATATTAGGTAATATCCTGGAAGTCGTTTATCTCAAGTGCCCAATAGTCCACCTCATTTTAACAGTGACATAAATCCCAATAAATCCAGGTGAAGTTGTTGGGTTATTCATTTCTTAGTACCTGCTCTTGTTACCTTTTCTCTCTAGTGGTTGTAAATCCTTGAAACGAGATTCATTGATCTATTCATTTATACATTAATTCATTCTGCAACATTATTGAATGCCTATCTTTATTTATAATTTTATGTAAGTTTTTAATACAGTAAAACTTACATAGATAAAGGTACACAAATCATAAAATATGGCTCAGTGAATTAACATAAAATAAATATACTCATGGACTCACCATGAGCCAGGTCAGGAAACAGAAAATATTGAGCATCCCCAAATCCCCTCTGTGCATACTGCTAATCAGTATCTCCTCCCAAAGGTAACCTCTATCCTGGCCCCTAACCTATTTTAGACTTTAGACACATGGAATTATCCTGGATATATTTCTTCTGTGTCTGGATTCTCATTCAATGTTATTTTGGAGATTCATGCAAGTTGTATAAAACAGTACGGCACTGGTTTTTATTATTGTATTATTCCATTGTCTGAATAAACCACAGTAAATTCAGCCATTCTACGGGGGATGTTTCCATTTGAAGGATATTAAGAATGATGTTACTTTGAACATTCTTGTATATGTGTGCTTGACGCACACATCTGTGTATTTTTTTTTGCATTTATACCTACATTGCATACTGTAAAATAGACATATCTTAAGCAAATAACACATTGAATTTTTATCTATGCCTATACTTATATAATTACCACCAAGCTCAAGATCACTCCTAGAAAATTTCCCATGATCTTTTCATATGCTTAAACCCTTTTTAATCATTTCTAGTTGTCTACCATGATGATCCTTTTC
Source organism: Camelus dromedarius (assembly GCF_036321535.1). Taxonomy (NCBI): domain Eukaryota; kingdom Metazoa; phylum Chordata; class Mammalia; order Artiodactyla; family Camelidae; genus Camelus; species Camelus dromedarius. Next base: position 15,847,848 of record NC_087454.1, on the reverse strand, counting down.
ATAATTCCTTAAACACATTATTTTTAGTTCTTTTAAATTCCTGGTGTGATAATTCTATTTTATTCACCTTGTAAGAGTCTATTATCTGTTGTCTTAACTTTTCTATAAATTCTTATATTCTCATATGCTTGATTAGTTTTGACTGAGAGCTAAGCATTGTATATGGAAATGCACAGAAATAATGTGAGGCTATCTTCCTCCAGAGATGATTTACTTTTGCTTCAGACAGGGAGCTTTGCTGTTGATTCATCACTGTAACTCAATCAGAATGAGATGATTTGTAACTGGGCTTCAGACCTTATAAAAGCTATTTATTTTCAGTTCACTCTCACTCCTGGGATACGGTCCTGCTGCTTTTGAACCCCAAACTGTGGAAGTTTACCTTACCTTCTTGTTCTTGGGAGGCCATGATTTCAAATGTCTGTCCCCAGTCTCTGTGGAAGTGGTGACAACTCTGATAGATTCCCAGACACTCAGCTACTTTGGAAATTAGCTGTCCTCCCCTCCCCCTGGCCCCAGGCAAATGCTCTTTCAAATGCTGTGCTCACCTCTCTGGATTTCCCATTTTTATCTATCCTAGACCCTGAAAATTCTCATTGTCTTAGTCTTCCAGTGCAAACATGAAAAAAGAATTCGTATTACTTTATCTAGTTGTTCTCTGAGGGACATTAGGACCAAAGCAAATTTGCCTGCCTTTGCCCAAGCCCAGCTCCTTGAGTGCTTTTTTAAAATGCAGGCTCTGTGTAAGAGGTTGCAGACACAAGTTTTAACAAGAAACAATTCCTGCCCTCAAGCAACTCTCAATGTTCTAGGAAAGACAGAAATAAAGAAAAGAAACCCAACCCTTACACTATCATGTGATTAGGGCTAGAATAGATTTAAGGATTAGGGACAGCAGTGACATGAAGAAGTCATAATTAACTCTGTGTTGTGTGTCAGAAAGTTCTTTGCAGATTAGGAAATTCTTGGGCTGGGTATTAAAAAGGTGTTTTCTTGTCAGATGGTGTGGAATAAATAGAAAATACTGGAAAGAGTGCTTTGTAAGTCAACCAGAAAATAACCCTTAAGTTGAGATTTAGAGTGAGTGGGAATTTTCCTGTGGATCAAGAAAGGAATGAGGGTAGGGCATTTCAAGCCCAGGGAAAATAACACACAAAGGTTAGGCTGATTTCCAGGTCTCTCCCTCTTTCCTCCTAGGTGAATATTTTCTAATTGTGAGGACACTGAGAGAGGGTTGCCACAGGACTCCCTCATCCATCTTAGGAGATATTGCGAAAATTTTTAAATTTCTCTATAGTCAGTTAGAAACTTTAGGTTCCTGGAACTAAAGCCAGGAAGAAATCCAAAGCATGTCTATTTCTACCAAAACTAGCATGTCTGTCTTCTCTGAAGGCTAGATTGATAAACACAACTGGTTTGGCTTTTAAAATGATTGTCAGTTCAACAACAACAACAGGAACCCCCAAACAAAAAAAAAACTAAAATATAAAACAGTCAGACATAGGAATATAATCAGAAAACCCATAGCACACCAGAACAGGATTTTGGCCATCTGCTTCGCATAAGCTGATTTCTAAATGATGCCGTGTGATTGGGCTGGATCTAAATAAACATCTGGTTTCACCTTTACAATACTCAGTTTTTCTCTTTTGGCTCATCAGTTTAGTTTGCAGACATAGCCTGTGTATGTTTTTTTTTCCCCCAAACAATGTGGCAGAATTCAGGAGCTCGTTTATGAGAAACAGACTGATAACCCAGAGCACACTGAGACAGGGCATTTTTCTGCTTACATCTATGGATTTTTACTTCAGCTGTTCTGGAATCTTACTTTAGACAATAGAGGGAGGATTTCCAAGAAGTTGTTATGTCTTGCCATTATTGTGGGAATAAGGATTTCATTAAAACAGATTAGTCAAAGAAAATATACAGACGGTGATTCCAGGCAAAACAATTTGTTGTTTTAGCAGTCTCTTCGTATCAGAAATCTTCCTGTGTAAACTAGGGTAGAAATCTGGCTCTTATGTGCCCTTTCCTTTCCTCTTCCATTGGCCCTATTCTACTTTTTGGTTCCTTTACCGGGGAATGGGAAGACCCATTCTCAGCCATATTAACTAATATTGGGGCTCTTGACAAGTCATAGACTTTACTTATATCTTCATAGTGTTCTTTACTACAGTTGATCATATGTGGAATTCATTCAAAACGTGGTTAATTATCACACAAGCCAAAATTGTCTTCTGTTCATCTATAGCTGTAGACTTTTTGAAGGTTGTTGTTGTTGGGTTTTGTTTGTTTGTTTGTTTTTGTTTTGGCAGTAGTGATGTGGCCTCATCACAGGCATGGATGAGGGAGAAGGCATGGGGGAAGGCTTGGGAGTGAGCCTTGGATGTTAGGCTAGGACAAAAAAGGAGGGATTGACAGATTGGATTAGTTGGCTATTTTGCTATCTTTAGAAGCTTATTCTCCCATAAGATGACATTCTCTTTTGAGGCATTATTTTCCAAGTCTAAAGAATACTTTTTCTTTCCATTTGATGGTATGATAACTCAGGGAATTGTTATACTCCTGCACAATTCTCTAAGAAATCATACCTGACTTCTTCCATGGTTGAAAACCTTGCTCTCTCATTTCACCAGATGAGTCTAATAATGTTTTTCCATGGCTTGTCAGCCAAAAAACATACCACAAGTAACATAGCATTTACAAATATATAGCTAAGGGACTATGTTTTATTTATCATTTTATATCCAGCATCTGGTGGAGCTTAAGGTAGACCAAGTGAAGAGGGAACCAATGTTTATTGAGGGCCATCTCTGGGCTATGTACTTTACTTCAAGTATGTTGTTTAATACTGATAATTACCTTGTGAAGAAGGTGGGTCTCAACAGTTGAAAGCTGAGAATAGAGTCTGGTATGTGACAAAAGAAAATAGAAAACCTAATGTCCATTCTTAGCTCCATTAATCTTTAATTCTCTTCTTTAACAGTGAGGGGTGCTATCAGTGTTACAGGATCAAGAAGCAAATACAAAAATGATAATTCAAAATTAAGGTGCTTAATAAACATACACTATTCTGTTATTCTCCATTGTGACTTGTGTGTGGTAGAATACTTTAGGTAATAATAAGTACTTATTTTATTCATACTTTAGTATGAGTTATGTCAGTCCTTAATTTCAGCAAATGCAAGAAGTTAACATCTGGATGGATGCTGAATGCCTATGAAAAAAATTCCACTGTAACATCAACTTTGGCTCCCTGGATGACCCAGGCTATGAAACTTTATTTCTTTCTCTCTGCTTATTCCAAATAATAGCTGTTCTTTCACTGAGAACACTGTGCTTTGGCATCTGTTTTCAATATGCTTCTGTTTGTTCCAATGTCTCATATATACTCTGCAGATCTTCAGTCTGACCTGGGATGACACTATCTACCCACTTAAAGTTCTTGCTGTACAATTAAATTTCAGGGATTCCTTTCTTTCACCCTTGTGAGCTTTCTCCAAATCTTCCCTCATAATTCATTTATTTTATATGAACCTCTTTTCTTTATCTTACATTGTAAGTAATTAAATTTATTATTTAGAATTTGTGTTGGATGGGCTAAATGTCCTGAACATGCGCTTATAAGGAATGGCCACTAGTCCGTGTCTCTCAAAATATTTTCTTACACTGAATCACAATTGTTTTTACTGGAACAACATCTGATATCTTAATTTTTTTGGTTTCTTTTCTTATTTTATTTTTAGACATTTAAAAAATTTGTTCATTTTTGGGAGGTGTTTTTAATAATTTATTTTCACCAATGTTTGTTATGCATGTTTCCACAACTTAATTTATAATTAAAAAACAAAAAAAAATGTAATTGGAAGTAATTTCATGCTTTCAGAAAAGCTGCTAAGATAATAATACAAGGATCCCCTCAACATTATGTACTTACTCAGATTCATCAATTCTTACTGTTCTCTTCTCCCTGTCCTTCTTTCTCTTTCTCCTATATAATGTATGTGGGTTTGTGTGTTTTTGTCTATCATCTATTTATTTAAAATTACAATGTATGTGTGTATGGAGGGGGATTTCCAAACAACAAGCAATGCTCCAGTACCCCCGGAGTGTCCTACAATTCAACTCAATTCTGCCATTATCTGAAGATAGTATCAGATCCCAAAGTTTAAGGGCTTAGTTCTGTAAGACTGTCCTCCTTCCCCCAACTTCAAATGCCACTTGAAAGTCCAGGTTATCATCTGTGCTTTTGAGGACCTGCTGTACACCAGAGGTTCCAATGACCTTCTCCTTGAGTTTGATTAATTTGCCAGAGGGACTCACAGAACTCAGAGAAACATTTTACTTATCAGTGTATTATAAAAAGATTACCAGTTTATCATAGACGGATATAACTCAGGAACAGCTAGATGGAAGAAATACCTAGGGCAAGGGGTGGGGAAAGGGAACAGAGCTTCCATGTTGTCTAAGAGTAGCACTCTCCCCAAACTTCCATGTGATCATCAACCTGGAAGCTCTCTGAATCCTGTACTTAAGTTTTTCTATGGAGGCTTCATTACAGAGGCATGACTGATTAAATCAATAGCTATTGAAGATTAAATTCAATCTCCATCCCCTCTCCCCTCCCAGGAGGTCTGGTTTTGTGTGTGTTAGGGGTGGGTGGGTGTGGGAGTGGAGGCTGTGAGATGAAAATTTTAACGCTCTAATCACGTGGTTGGCTCCCCCCCCAGTATCTCACCCCTATTCCTACCAGATTTCCAAAGTCACGTCTTAACATAACAAAACACAGCTTACTGTTCTCTTCACTTGGGACATTCCAAGAGTTTTAAGAGCTCTGTGCCAGGAGTGGGAACAAAAAACCAAATAGATATTTCTCATTATAAATCACAATATCACACTATCTATTTTCATCATCATCTACTTTGGTTTTTCCATTTTATTGAGAATGGAAAGTAGATTTGAAAAAAAAAAAAGAAATAGCTTGCAATGTTATACTTGCTACTATGTTTTCACAATTCCATTTTTTGCTTTTCTTCACTATTTCACTGACCACGTGTTGCTATTTATTCTTTTTTACTCAAACACACATGAGAAAATAGCTTTCTAGACTTAGTTTATGCCAGTAAGCAGAGTATGTAGTTATGCTTTGTTCCACTTTGTGCTGGTTAAATCTGTACAATAGATTAAGTTGTGTGGCTTCATCTAATCATTAGTTCCCAGAAGGCTTCCATCAAGTGAGGTTCTCTAAATTTTAGGTTACATTATTTCATTCTGTTGTTGGGATTCTGACATTGATGCCATAAAGGACTTGTAATACCATAATTCTTCGTGTAGTATGCTGCTACAGCTTTTAGTGTTCTACTCCCATTAGAGCACTTTATTTTGAGAGACGACACTCTTCAGAATGAAATACACCACTGTTGACCTCCCAAATTTCTTCCCTAATTGTTTTTCTGAGCATTAACGTTTCCAAATCAATAAAGAAAGGAATTGATGATGGAGGCACTCTACTCTGGCTGCCACAAAAAATAGGTCATGTATTTTAGGAACAGAGTTTAATGTTTTGGTGGGTACCTTTCCATGAACGTGATGAAGTTATTTCTATCTGCTTTCAGATGCACTGGATTTTTCTGTTTGTGGTGACATAGCACGGATGCTGCATCCACTGATCTTTCAATACAGTTTAAGAACCTTTGAATTTAGTGGCAATAAATCCAAAATCCACAGACGGTTGACTCTCAGTTTTACTTAACAACATGAGAACAGAAATAGTGCTGCTGTTTCTGGGTTGAACCATTCATAGTTCATAATGTTTTAAGTGTTTTAAATAATTGACCAGGTAGTATTTATTATTTTAATAGTTACATTCAAGGCACAATTTATTTGCTCTGGCTCTAATCTAAAATTCATTTAGATTATGTTAGGTACAAGACATTTAGTAGACATTAATGTGACAGATACTCTCCATTCATTCTGTTATGCATTCCTTTTGAAGGATTGAAGAGCATAGATTTTAAGAGAATCAACTTTGGATTTTAAACATAAGTTTAGGTTTAAATCCTAGGTGTAATTTTGATGTATTGTGACCACTGACAGGTTTTTTAAAATTTCCTAGTTCCCATTTGCTAGCTCTAAATTAGGATTACTACCTATTTCAAAAGTAGCTATGGGTTGAAATGATATTAAAATATAAATTCTGTGGCATTGTATGTGGCTTTTCATATTGGTTGGTACTCCATAGATGAAAGTTATTATTGTTTTTATATTATGTAATTTTTGTTCCTAGAAAAACCCCCACTATTTGTCTATGCAGCAGAGCTAGCTGGCACAGTTTACTGATGGCAACTACCTCCGTTAGCAGGGAACGTCTCTACAGCTGCAAACCTAACTTGGGAAGGGACATCACAAAAAGGTGATGAGCCCTCTTATTTTATAGTAGGTTACTTTTGCCGTTGACTGTATGGATGTGAATGAAAGATACTATATATTCTAGGCCTGGGTTACACATACTAATAAGTAACATGGTGTAAAGTGTTTGTAAACAGAAGCCTCAATTAAATAGAGTTGGGAGAGCTCTCACACGCTGATGTTAGCAGAGCCCAACAGGAAGAAGACTATTCTTCATGTTAAGGACTCAGCCAACAAAAAGCAATGGATTCTTTGTTGACCTTCCAACTTCCTTTTCTTCTCTATAAAAGCGTTCTTCTTTTCTTGTAGTATGGGAACTTGCTCATGGATCACGTGGCTGTAGACCCTGATTTGCAGTTCTCTGTTGATCCCCAATAAACCCATCTCCATTGGAGAAATATCTGGAAGTCTGTTTATTTCCGATCAACGATAGAACGCTGGCTGTGTTTATCCTAGAGTACTCCACTTCTTCACAGCAAAGCCACACCGCCTTGAGTTGTCCCAGTCTGTAGGGTTAATTCGAACATTATATGGAATAATTTTAACAACTTTCTTAACCTCCACTGTAGGATGCAACATAAAGGTACCCTTTACAGCTGCTGCAGTTTCAACTTGGATTCCAGGCTTACTCTGCCCCAGGTCACATAACTGGGTTTTTATCTCTTGAACTCTGCTTCTGTGCTTTTCTTGGTAATGCCAATAAATTCAGTTTCCGGGAGGAAGTCAGTGCTAATGGCATGTATGCTGGCATTTGTTTAATCTGCTCTTGCATTTCTTAGCTCTGATGATGCCTCTACACATCCGTGCCTCCTGCACTGGTAGCCATGTGGCTTTATGTGAGATTTCCTGATGCTCCCTGCATTGTGTAGCCTCTGGTGAACATATTACTTTCTGCCAGAGTGGGCTTCCTCTCAGCATCTGTAGTGAGAATGTCTTTTTATAATTCTCCCTCGCCAATGGGCTGGGCCAGTCCCAGGTGCTAGCTTTTCTCAGACTGCCCCATGCTGTGACACTTAAAACTGGGCTATTCTTAGTCAAGTTCCAAGCTGTGACTAATACATTTTTAGTATTCAGACAATGGAAAATGATTCTAAAGTTATTGCAGATTATATTGAGGATAAAGTATTTATTCTTAATCAATCAGTATGTTTGAGAGAAGCACAATGCTTATTTTACTTAAATACTGTTCCATGTGAAATTTTATTTTCTTGAAGGGAATAAGAAAATCATTTCACTTATTTTTTACCTTCATATTCACAGTGGAAAGCTTGATTAAGTTCTACAATACAAATAAATAAAAACTGTGTTTAATGGCATGTCAGCCTGAACAATGACATGGCAAATGTAAAATTAAGTTTTAATGCATTTTTGAAATATGAGGAAAGGATAACCATACAAAAAGTTATATTATGAGCCCAGAAAGCATTAAGCATTTTTATAAAAATATTAATAATTTACCATTAAGAAAAGATGAAATGAAAAATCGTTGCAAATGGTTTGAAGCAAAATTCTTAAAAAATATGCTAGTGGTTTCTATGTAGACTGTCAAATAGAGTCTTGCAGTTTTATTTGAAAATGCATTCTAGTTTTAGAGGCAGTTTGTACAGATTTTTTTTGAAAATGAAATAATTTGGTAAAAGTAAATACCTTTATATTTGTGACAGTCAGTGACATTTGTTTTAAAAGCCTACAGATCTACAGATTTCTTATGTCCTCTCTCTAATCTTCACCCCAAAGAGAATGAAATGTGACCACTGATGTGTTTATTTTCCTAAATAGAACATGTAGCAGAGCAAGAAGGAGGCTTGCTACACTCAGAGGCTTCATAAACAAATAAATATGGTGTCCATTTTGTTACTTGAAATGCATCCATGCCATGTGTTTGTGATCACTCAGAGTCCCATTTTTGCTGGGGATGGAGAGGGGGAGACCACCACATTGTGCAGGTGTTTTGCAAACCTTGACTGTGTAAATGCTTTTGGACAGTTACTACATAAGCCCAATAATCACTTTGCAAGAGGCGTTCTAAATTATGTGCCTTCAGGGTGAAATAAATTTTATCCCTAGAATTTGATACTGCTTAAGGAAGGTCCTGTTTTCTGTGATACCAGATGGAATACCACTTTTCAAGGGTAAACTCTTGAAAAAATTTCAAAATTGCTATATTACTTCTTTTAATCTGAATGGACAGATATATTAACTAGGTTTTTCCAGTTATAATTTTTTTTAGAAGACTGACATTTGCTGTGGTTATGGAGTTATGTATCTTACTTTAAATACAGTGTATCATGCTTTATTGGACTCTCCAAACCCTTATATTTTTCCTGCACAAAACAATAGCTATCTGTGACAACTACTTCCAGCCAGATTGGAGTAACTGGTATCACTCAGACTTGTCTTTCTGCCATAAACAACTAGAAAAATTGAGCAAAATATATGAACCAGCTGTTGGCAGATATTGGACACCAGGCAGTTCTGTTTGAGGAGGTTGAGATGGGGCAGAGTATTGAAGGGGCGGGAGCTATGAAGAGAAAATGGGCCGGGATGCCTCACTCCACATCTGCAGACTGAAACTTCACAAAACTATACAGAAAAGCAAGTACTGGGAAGAAATAAGTTGAAACACTCATAAGGCTTACACAGGACTAGAAGAGGCTTGCGTTCCAACTAGCCAGAGTAGAGAGACCGCACTGAATACCTTGGGCATTCAGTAGAGACATGGGGTTGAACTGTCCCTAGAGTAAAGGTTACTTTTACCTTATTCTAACCAATCTTAAAAACTGACTGCCAAAACAAATCATGAAAACAAGCTTTACAAACTGACTGCCAAGCCAAAATCCCACACTTTTAAAAGAAAGTTCAAACATTTAACAACATTATGTTCACAATTTCTAGTATCCAAGGAAAATTCATAGATATGCAAAGAAGCAGGAAAAAGTGTCTGTTAACCAGGGGAAAAACTAGCCAATAGAAACAGACCTCAAAATGACAGAGATAAAGGAATTAGCATCATAATAGTTACTTTAATTAAGTATTAATACACAAAGTCAAACATAAACATTATGAAGATAGAAATTAAAAATATTAGCCACACCCAACTAGAATTTCTAGAAATGAAAAATACAATATTTAAAATGTGTAACTCATTGGGTGGTTTTAAGAGAAGGCTAGATACTAAAGAAAAAAGAAAAGATCATTGAGTTTGAGGACGGTGTAATTAAGAATATGCAAAATGAAGTACAGGGAGAAGAAAAGGGTTAAAAAAATAGAGCTCAGTTATGTATGGAGAAATGTAAAGGAAGTCACAATGCAAAATGTAAAAGAAGTCAACTGGAATTGGAATTGGAATTGCAGAAGAGGGTCAAATTTTTTTTAAAAAATCATTCTAAATGTGGTATAAATTACCAAGCCACACATTTGAGGAACTCAACAAACCTAAGCAGTATTAACACAGAGAAAACCAAAGGCACACAACAATTAAATTGCTTAAAACCAGTAATAAGAAGAAACTATTAATAGCAGTCAGAGAAAAAACACACATCACATGCAAGGGAAAATATTTAAGAATGACTGTAAATCTTTTATTGAAAAATTTAGTCAGAGAAAAAACACACATCACATGCAAAGGAAAATATTTAAGAATGACTGTAAACCTTTTACTTAAAAATTTAAGCCAGAAACTAGAACAGTAACATTAGAATTCTGGAAGAAGAAAAAATAAGAACCAATCTACAATTTTATATTTCAGTGAAAATAGTCTTTAAGAGTGAAGTTTAAATAAAAACTTCAGAAAAACAAAAGCTCAGATAATTTGTCACCAATATATGTGCATTACAAAAAACCTCAGAGGAAAATCTTCTGGCTGAAGGAAAATGATATTACATAAAAATCTGGACCTACATATAGGAATGAAATGGGTAAGGATAAGTAAATGTAGAACTTTTTACCTTTCTCTTTTTATTTCTTTTATTGTTATACATTTTTATTTTAAACAATTATTTTATCCCATCATGACATCAAAAGCATGATGAATAAAAAATTAATCAATTATACTTTATAAATATTTAATATCTTCTGCTCTTGATAAACACTGTTAAGAGAATAAAAAGACAAGCTATGGACTGGGAAAAATACTTTCAAATCTCATATGTGACAAAGAGTTTGGATCCAGAATATTTAAAAAATTTTCAAAACTCAATAATAAGAAAATATTCAACCTAATTTTAAAAATAGGCAGAAAACATAGAGTATACAAATATGGCAAATAAAATGAAAAGATGTTCAATAATATTAACCGTTCAGGAAATCCAAACTGAAACCATGATGAAGTACTACTCTACATGTATTAGAGTGGCTAAAATAAATAATACTGACAATACCAGGTGCTGACACAGATAGAGAACACCTGCAACTCTCATCTATTGCTGATGGGAACTAAGAATGGTATGGTCACTGGAAAATCGTTTGACAGTTTCTTATAAGGTTAAACACACACATACCATGTGTCCCATCAATCCCACTTGGGGGTATCTGCCCTAGAGAAATCAAAATTTATGCTCACGTAAAACCTTATACCCAAATGTCCATAGCCTCTATATTCATGATTGCCAAAAACTGGAAAATATTCAAATGCTGTTCAGCTAGTGAGTGGATAAACAACTGTTGCATATCCATAAAATAAAATATTGTGAGCAGTAGAAAGGAACAAATTATTTTTACACTCAACAACTTGGTTAAATTTCAAATGCATTATTTTATGTGAGAGACGTCCATCTCAAGAGGTTATATGTGCTATTATTTAATTTATATGAGGTTCTCAAAAAGTCAAAACTGTAGTGATGGGGAGCAGATCAGACACTTCCAGGAGTTAGGGGTTGTGGGCATGTGTGTATTAGTCAGGGTCCCCCAGAAAAACAGGACCAATAGGAGACATGTGTGTAGACATGTGTGTATATTTTATGAGGAGTTGGCTCATGTAATTATGGAAGCTGACAAGTCCCAAGATCTGCAGGGTGACTTGACAAAACCTGGAGACCCAGGAAAGCTGGTGGTGGAGTTTCAGCCTGAAAAGTGGGGCAGGACTGAAACCCCAGGACAGCTGAGGTCTCAGTTTACGTCTGAAGGCAGGAAAATACTGATGTACCAACTCAAAGGCCATTAGGCAGGAGGAAATTTTCTCTTACTAAGTGGAAGGTCAACCTTTTCTTCGATTCAGGCCTTCAGCTGACAGGACGAGGCCCTCTCACATTAGGGAGGGTAATCTTTACTACTGACTTAAATGTTAAACTCATCCAAAAACACCCTTGTAGAAACACTGAGGATAATATTTGACCAAATATCTTAGGATTCTGTGGCCCAGTCAAGTTAATACATAAAATTAACCATCACAGGATGTTCATATCTGCAAATTAGAAGCATAGGAGGTTTGGGGGAAGTTTGGAGTTTTTCTATATTCTGATTATGGTGCTGGTTACACAGATACATGCATGTGTTAAAATCCAAAGAACTATACACAAGAATTAAAATAAAGTTAATTTTACAGTATGATGACTAAAAAAAAGTAAAAAGCACTGACTAAAATAAAGATAACAATATACTATGGTGTTTGTAGCATATGTGGAGGCAAAGTGAATCACAATAAGAGCACAAAATCTGGAAAGGGGTAAATTGAAGCATATGGTTTTTACATTATACATGAAGTGGCATAACATTTAATGATGTACTGTGAAAACTTATGGATGCTACTGTAAACTCTAGAGTGACCAGCAAAAATAAAAATAAGCAAAGACGTATACTAATATGTCAAAAGAGTAGATTAAAAATACTCAGTTCAGCCAAGTGAAAGCAGAAGAGGGTAGGGAGAAGGAAAAAAAGAACAAATGGGACAAATTTTTTTTTAAACAACTTTATTGTGGTATAATTTCTGTACAGTAAACTACACATATTTCAGATGTACAATTTGATGAATTTTGATAGATGTATACACCTATGAAACCACCACCACAATCAAGATACCTAACATTTCCATCACTCCCTGCGAGATGCAAATTTCAAACTCCCAATTTATCCCTTCTCACTCTCTTTACCTGCTGGTATCCATAAGTCTGTTCTCTATGTCTGTGAGGGTCTGTTTCTGTTTTGTAAATAAGTTCATTTGTGTCTTTTTTTAAGATTCCACATATAAGCAATATCATATGGTATTTTTCTTTCTCTTTCTGACTTACTTCGCTTAGAATGACTATCTCCAGATCCATCCAGGTTGCTGCAAATAGAATCATTCTTTTTTATGGCTGAGTAGTATTCCATTGTGTATGTATATGTGTGCATGTATATATATTTATACACATACACACCACATCATCTTTATCCAGTCATCTGTTGATAGACATTTAGGTTGTTTCCATGTCTTGGCTGTTGAAAATAGTACTGCTGTAAACACTGGGGTGCATTTGTCTTTTCAAAGTGTATTTTTCTCCAGATATATGGCAGGTGGGACAAATTTTTAAATAGTGATGTGCTACACCAAAGTACAACCATATCAATAATTACATTGGGTGTAAATGAACTAAACCTTCTAATAAAAAGGCAGAAATGGTCAGAATGGATAAAAAATAAAAAATAAAACTGCACTGTAAGCTGTCTACAAGAAATGTTCTTAAAACATGAAAACTCAAATATATTAAAAGCAAGAGGATGGAAAATTATACAATCTCCAAATACTAATCACAACAAATTGTACCCCAGGCCAACAAATTATATCCCAGGACAAAAATATTATTGAGGATAAAGAGTAAAGTATAATAATGATAAATAGGAAGAATTTATTAAATATTTCCTTGTTTTTACTGTACAGATTATTGTAATATGTCGTAAAAGGGAATTGATATTGTAAAGACTTTTAAATGTATTTCCAATTTTTTTCCAGAAAGATTTTAAACAAATTATAACCTCATCACTAATATGTAAGCATGCTTATCTCACCAGGCCCTACTAATAATATGCATTAACATTTTTTATATCTTGTTAACTTAAAACCGAATGGTTATGTTAAGTTTTCATTAGTTAGATCAGCTGTGACGACAATTTTTAATGTTACGCTATTTGTAGTTTTTACTTCATAAGTCATCTATTCCAGTGCTATCCTATAGAAATAAAAATAGAACTATAAATTTAATTTAAAAATTTCCAGCAGTCACATTAAAAAAAAAGCATAAAGAAATATGGAAAGTTAATTTTACTAATTTAATCTACTTAGCCCAATTACCATTTCAACCTTAACTGACATAAAACTTATTAATGAGAAATTAAAGCACTCTTTCATACTAAGTCTGAAATTTTCTTGTATTTGACATAATACGTCTCAGTTACAACTGGTCACATTAGATGTGCTCAATTATCACACGTGGGGAGGGATACCTACTGGACAGGGCAGCCTTTGAAAAGTGAGCTATTCTTTTCTGAGAGTTCTTATCTCAGGTGTGTTTTTGAGACAACAAAACTGATTTATAAGTGTAAAAGGAAGAACAAGAGAATAGAGTCGATTTTCATCGCATATGAACCTAGGAGTTCCTTACCTGATCACGCCTCCATTTTTGCAAATAAGATCTGAATAGATTCCCTTGTCAGAAGGACCAACACCCACAGGAAGATGAAGATGGAATCAGTGCCACAGGAAATTGAGTTTGAACTCAGCTATGGCACACTAAGTAAGACCCCTCAGAAACAGACAGCCCTTCATCATCTTTAATACACAGAGCAATTCAGCTCTCCCAAGTCTCTAACCCACCAGGCACTCCCAGATCAGCCTGCGGAGAGCAGCCTTCTCCGATGTAGTCCACTGTTAGGGTAATAAGTCATCCTGGTGCAGCAATTAACTATCTCGTCCTAACTCTGGTTAAAGAGACTTTTTAGGGAGTTCAAACTGCCACAAATCATAGATTTTAATGAAAAGAATCTGGTAATTTGGATAGGATTGTATTAATCAATATCTTGGGGTCAACCAGCTTTATTTTTGACAATGTATAGATTTCAACACAGGTGTGAGTAGATTACAGTATTGATTTTCAGTTTTCTTGTTGAGCACCTAGTATTATGCCTACCATATAATATCTGCTCAATAAATGTTGAATGAGTAAATAAATAGAAGAATTTTTAAAAATTTGCTTTTGAATATGAAAATACACTTAAACCAAATATGCCTCTAGAAGCAGTTTCAGCAAAATACCACATGATGGGGTTGCTATTCTATGAACGAGGACTTCTAAAAAGAAAATGCCCTTACTGCATTCTAGTCAGGGTGAAATAATTTAGGGTTAGGTACAAAACATTAATTCAAAAGTTCTGAAAAAGGCCACCTTCTTTTTTATTTTTTGGTTAAATATTGTATAGTTGTTTTAGATCAGATGCTTTTAAAAATAATAGAGCAGTAACTCTAAAATGAGGATCAGACTTGAGTTACCCAAGGAGTTTGAAAAAAAAACAACAGATCCTTTTGGACCTTGGACCTTCTGAATCAGAAATACTTGGATCAGGAAGGAAGAGTCATATTGAAAAAAATTAGAAAACCCGTAAACCACCTCACTTAATTCTCTTTCTCAGTTAGAACTGAGACTCTAAACTAGAAGAATATATAAATTATTAATTTTTTTTAACTTTTGCCTTTTATAAATGGTATATTAGAAGGAAGTGGGAGAATTGTTTGGTAACGAAAGATACTTCCAGCCGTGTGAGAGACAAGAAAGAGAAAGGAAAAGTAGATGTGATAATTCAGAAGTTACACAATTGGGGGACCATTTAGTGTATGGGTGATTATTTCTATAATTGTCTATAGTCCTTAAGAATTCTTTGAATGCACATTACAGTCATTGACATTCATAGTGATTCTACGGAGTCATTTGTTTCCAAAATACTTTATGAAACATTTCCAAAGATCCTTATGAAAAGAAAAATCACCACTACTAATAAAATAAAATAAAATAAAATAAAATAAAATAAAATAAAATAAAATAAAATAAAACTTTCAAAGAGTTCTCTCTTTTACTCCCCAAAGATGTAATTTACTGTGCAACCTCTCTATCTTCTATTGTTTAGTGGAACTTCAGGGATAAATTTAGTCTGCTTTCTACTTTGAATATTTGTTTATACATCTCTGATTGCTAAGGGCAGGGTCTATATCTTGCTTATCTTTTTCTTTTTTTGTGTTTAACACAGTGTTTTACCAAAAAGAGACGTTTGATTTATTTGACTTCAAAATAAGCTCAGATAGCTGGAAAATTCATTCATATCTAATTCTCGTGAAATGTCCAAGAATTGAGGCTTATTTTATTACTTCATTATTTTTTATTAGGTGAAGTGGGAAGGGATTTGTGTGAAATGACTTCTCGAGAAGTTGTCTAGTTAGAATTCTTTCCTTTGTCTCAGTGTTATGATTCTATACCTTGATATCCCTTCTCAACCCAAAACAATAGTCTTTAGAATACATCAAATAAGTCCTTTAATTTATTAGAAGGCACAACAGTAACATGACAGGTAGTTTACGTAACTATAGATAAATATTTCCAAAAAGTGCCAGAGTAAATGGAATTTTTTTAAAGGTGACTTTTTAAATATATTATAAGCTATGAAAAATACATATGAGACTCTCTAAGGAACTATATTATAATGTTCCTCAGGATTGAATGCTATATTAACCCTCCTAATTTTTGAGCAAAGTGTTTTGGGTGAAGGCTCTGCACCTAGAGAGAGAAGAGAATCTAAAATATTTATTTTTATGATGCTTCCCTACCTGTTTTGGTTCTAATAATATTAAAATTGCATGGAGAATGACAATTCAGTTCGATTTGACTTATTTTAAAAACTAGTCAGTGTGGGATTTATGCATGATTCATATTTTGCCAAAATATAATTAGCAATTGGGAAAGACAACGCACATGTGGCAGAAGGAAATCATCTCGTTGGTTTATGATTATTTTTTCCAGATACCGTGAGTAGTACATACATACATACATTTTGGGTAAAAAGAAATCTCGATTTACAAATTTAATTCCACCAATCTATTATGTTTGATTGAACAATATGTGATCTGGGCAAATATTTTGTCTCGTTATCTTTAATTAAATTCTACTTTATGATAGTGAATTTGTCATGACCTTAATAAGCATAAGGCAAAAATGATAGTGGAGTTTTAATTTAGAGCTTATAAAATCAACAGAGCTGAGAAGGTGCCTCCTATCATTTATTTCACTGACAACTTAATTAGAACTTGAAGAAATAGTTTTGCGCAAACTTTAACACATACATTAGCTAAGATTATGTAACACTGAAAGGATCTGCAAATATCTTCATTTCATTTTTATTGTAAGCTAAATATTTATTAAGTGCTAATTGGGCATCTTCTGTCAAACTGTGTTCCTTCTTTTTCAGTAATCTAAACAGTACTGTTGGCCTCCTGTTATTTGTAACTTGAAAGTGGTCTTTTAAACATTGTATTGCTTTGTTTAGAATTATTTTTCTACCAACTGAACCCATGTATTAGAACTCCTATTCTGGTGCCTTGAGAAACTTGAGTCAGAACTTAGACTCAGAATGCCCCTTTAATACACATCTGTATAACATAATATAATATTTGTTGTATCAAATCATATTTGGTATATAAGCAATTAATATAATAAATATAATACTATGTGTGTATGTGTGGTATGTATGTATGTATATTATATATACATATACATTTCAGTCGGCTCCCAGAGAGACCAAAAGTCTTCATAAGTCTCTAGCTGGGAGATGGAAAGGGGGGCCATGATCGGCCACTCAAAATAAAACAAAACAAAAAGAACAAGTATTAAGACAAAGACTGTGACAGTGAGAAGAGAATAACCATGGGTGCCTTCCTTAAAGAGAAAATGTTGGCTGGCAGCCCTGTGACAAGAAGCAGTTATCCACTTACGCAGTCGGATTTGAAGGGTCTGTGACAGCTACATCCCACCAACTAGTTTCCTGTTCCATTGCTCGTGTTTAATATCTGAGCAGGTGCTGGGTGCAAGACACTGTACCAGTGTGGGTGAGTAGAATGGTTGGGAAAAAAAAAAAGAAAGACAAGGAAATTTTTTAAAGAGATTAAAATTTAAAGAAATAAGATCACAGAATTTTCAAAAAGTTAATTCAATTTCCCTAAGCATTTTTCTTTTGAATGAAGAAACCATCATTATTTAAGAAACCACATAAGTAAAACTTTGGGATAGAAGCTGAGACCCTGAGGGAAATATTAATGAGTAAATAAACTAACAGATATTAGTTTTATCTTAGAAATATATGAGAATTTTAATGTGGATGAAGAGGGCACCAAGACAGCAGAGCATCACAGTGGTTGGCTCAAGAACTTTAATCGAAAATTTAATTGAAATTTTCTCTATTCCTGGGGGGAAAAAAAAAACCCTCACTGTCTCACTAAGTATTCAAGTCTGTTATATATTCCATTTTTTCTTTGCAATATGCATATGATGTGTAAATTTAAAAATGAAGCTTTTTGTTTTGTGATGCACTTATTATGAACTGAATTATTTTAGTAGAGGGAGAATTCAGAACTACAGGGAAGGCTATCATGAGTGTATTAGCCTGCAGAGAATTTATAGAAAACTTGGAAAGATATTAGGCTCCCAAAGTGCATAGAAAGTGACCTTATTTAGCTTTTAGATAGACTATACTTTATATTTCTGTTGTAATAATATACTGTTACTAATATATTTAAATACTATACCCTTTATTGGCCACTTTGTATAGTATCGCTCTTAATAGTCACAATAACCTTATAAAGTAAATATTATTTCCTTTTTCAGACATGATTGAAAAAACTTCAGACATTTCTTCAGAAATCACACAGCTACTAGTAAAACCCAAATTCAAGCCTAGGTCTATCAGATTTCTAAGCTAGTCTTTCCCCTGCACCACATACATACATTTATTTGGGGCTAAAATAAACGTGTGTTTGAATTTGTAAGTTATGCATAGTAGTAGATAATAAAAAGAAACAATAAAATGTGTGGTGTAAAGTTAAGTAGGAAAGAGAAACCTCATAGATGCATTGTTCCAGGAGGAGTCTCTGCGGTGGAGGGGCTTTTCTGACACCTAGAGAAAAGGGAACCACAAGAGGTCACAGAGGCGGTGAGGTTGAGAGTCTTGTAAGGAGAACAGCAGGAGCTGAAAAGATAAAGGAAAAGACAGTAAAATTCAGCTTGGTAATTTTGCCGAGGATCCAGCCCTGCCTAGATCTTATAGTTTATGGTATAATTCGTCCTCTGGTCAAAGGGTTGACAAACTGGGTGATCTTCTCTTCTCAAGGGCCTTGAGTTGAATTTGTAGTAGGGGATGTGAACCATAAAACATAGAGTTGTTTTTTTTTTTAATCTTATTCTTTTCCCCAAACTGAAAAAAGGTCTGAGGTACAGAGATCAGTCTTTATTGTAGCAGTAAAAATGCTCCTCTTTACTTTGAATTATTTGGCTGAGAGACTGCCGGTGGTGATAAATGATTGACCTTGAGGTGAAGGGGTCTTTCAGACTCCAGACTATGGAGCCTGAGCCCATTCAAATGGATGTGCCTTCGAGGTGATACCTACAGGCCAGGGTCATGACTGCTCTCGGACCCTTTAAAAGCCTTCTAACAAGTGTTGGTTTCAATGGACTGTGAGAGAGAAACATACTTTGCAACTTTTCAACCCACAGTCTATTTCTGGAGTTCTATCTTAGAAGAAGAAGGACAAGATATAGAAAGAGGAGGCAACACATGAAGTGACTGATTGCGAAATTGTTCAAAATTAATTTGAAGGGCTAGTTAAAATGTAATTGGATGAGTTGCTGGATGTGAATCAGAATCAAAAGCTCTACTTTCTCCTTTTCTCTAAAACTCCGCAGAACTTCCCCTCCAATTTGGACTCATCTTGACCACTGCAGCTCATGTAGTTGAAGATACTTTATTTTTTATTTTTTGAAGATAATTTATTATCCCACTCCCTGAGGCAGGCTGTCTCTGGGTTGAGCAATGATATAGTCATAGAGTTACAAAATCATAATGAAGGCAATTGGGAGTTCATCCATTCATTCTTACCTAAACCATCACCAGTCTGATTATAAGTTGCTTTTAAATTTCATCAAACCTTATCAGATACTGATTTTCCTCTGCAGTAAAGCAAGTAGCTTAACCATTCTGTCACGTAGGAATATATCCAATGTGTTCATATCATTGGCTTCATACTTGCTACTCATCTGCCCATGCACTTGTTCTGTCTCCATGACAAGGTCCTATTAGGCATGGTTTATGCCTACTAATTTCCTCTGCACAACACATAATGAAGCAATTATACAAGAACTTCTCTATAGAGTGATAATGTGGGGAAACAATTACTTGGGCAATGTGGTTAGCTCTTGCCACAATAACGTTATTATGTAACAAACTATCCAAAAATTCAGAGACTTAAAACAGCAATTATTTATTCTTACTCTTCCATCTGCAATGCAGATGACCGTTGGCTGGTCTAGTCCAAACTCGGCTAGCTTGGCCTCCAAGCTGCAGACTGGGGTCAGGTCTGCTCCATGTGAACCTCATCTTCCTTAGGCCAGGGAGCAAATCAGGGTGTGTTCTTCTAATCGTGATGGAGGAATCTCAGGGGGTCAAGCCAAACCAGGCAAATACATTTCCTCAACATTTTTTTATAAACTGGCTCCAAACATGGAAAAGACAAAACAATTAGACAATGAAAACCGATTTAAGTACCACCTGGATTCTAGTATTACTATTTCGCTGTATTTACTTTACCACATATATACCCAGCCCTATATCTCTCTCCATCCACTAATCCATCTTACTTTTATGTATGTAAAGTAAGTTACAGACAGCAGAAGATTTCACACTTAAACATGTACGAATGTATATCATTATAAAGAGTTTAATATTTGTTTACATTTTAAGTGCAATTTATATACAGTTACATATACAAATATTGATCATTCCTTTCTCTGAGTTTAGATAAATATGGACACTTGTGTAATATACCCCATCAAATTATAGAGCATCATAATGGCGACAGAAAATTCCCTAATGCACATCACAGTATGTCGTCCTCTTCCAATCTTCAAAAACAACCACTGTTCTGCTTTTGTTTATGTAGTATTGTTTAGCCTGTTCTAGAACTTTATAAACATGGATTCATACACAGAAAATCAAACATGCAAGCCTTGTTTTATTTGGCAAACATTTTGAGCATTCTTATAATTTACACAATCAATAGTTTCTTTTTATCTGTGAGTGATATTACACTGCATGAATATACCAATATGCTAATTCATTCTCCTGTTGATGGATGTGTGAACTCTTTCCAATTTTTTTTACTGTTTTGAATAAAACGACCGTGATCACTTTTATAGATCTCTTTTTGTGAGCATATGCTTTCTTTCATTTCAGTAAATGTATGAGTAGAATTGCTAGTAAGTTTATGTGATGATTTAAAACATTTCCACAAATTCTTTGACACTCTTTTCTTCAAAACTGAGTGACATTCAGTGGCAATGCACTTATGCAAATTATTGTTACCTCTAGACACTGTTGTCAAGTGCCTGTTGAAAGAATGTCTTTGGTTGACCAGGTATTTACTGTTTAGAATATTTGTGTGTGTGTGTGTGTGTGTGTGTGTGTGTTTGAAAATAAGGAGTATGATAGGGAAAGCTGGTTGATTCTAAGTGTGCTGGAAAACTTAGGGGAAGATTTAGGAACTCAGTGCTTTTAATTCCCTGCTCACAGTCCCCATAAGAGACATGAAAACTTCTGTGATTTCCCCTCAGAAACCTTTTCCGTCTACAATCGTAAGGCTGAGATTTCTGAAAACTAAACTCAAAATCTATTACTAGAGATGGCTGTATACCACACAAAGCTAATTAACCAATTTATCAATTAATTCGTCAGTCCTTCCCTAAAGACTTATAATAACCTGCTCTAAGTAGTTGCCTTGCAAGGGACTGCTGATCTCCTCAGTAGCAACCTTCATTTTCTCTCCTTGCTTGTAGACCTTTAAGTAGACTGAGGTCCAACAAGGCCCAGGGAGTAAGATTTTTTTTTAAAGTGAGAAGTATTATAGACACCAAAAAAATTGCATGGTTTTGCCAATTTATATCAGCAAAATCTGGGGGATGTGTGTGTGAATGGATCTTAAGGAAAAAGGAAAATTTTTTAAATGTTTTGTTGCTAAGGTAACTTAATACAAATTGATTTTTGTATACCATTCTTATACCTTGCAACCTTGACAAACTCATTTATTAGTTCTAATAATTGCTTGGGCCAGCTTGTGCCTCAGAGCTTCTTAGATGGAGAGGATGCCATATCTCATTGAGGAAGGCCCTCATTACACTGCCAAAATTTTACTGTTTATCTTACTCCTAGCCTTTCACAAAGGGACCTGTAGTTACTTACCAGAGTGAAGGAAAAATAAGTCAACTTTTCAGTAATTACTGGAAATCAGTGTGTTACACCAGTCACACTAGGGGCTTATGGAGGTTAAGTAATCATTGGCGTTTTGGCTCATGTCCATTTCAAAGTGGGTCCAATGGGTCCCATGTTCTGCTCTGTGGTTATTTCTCCCAATCCAGAATGTATAATTGCAATAGTCAGAATGACAGAATCCCCTGTCACATAGAATGTGGGCTATTTTGATAGGAAAGACCAAGCGGAGGCAATTGTAACTGCCTCTACCTTTAAAATACTCAACCCAACACAAAACCACATTCCCGCAGAAATGGTAAAGATTTTGCCACCCCACCATCAAGAAATAGTAGTAGTGATTCCCATCCCATCCCCATCAGCCCACCTATTTGGCCTGTGGAGAAGGCAGATCAATATTAGAAAATAACATTGGATTTTGTAACTCAACTGGTTACTCCAATTACAGCTGCTGCTCCAGATGTGATTTTGTTGTCCGATCAAATCAATGTAACCCCTTACAAATGATTATGATCAGCTATCACAGCTATTGATCATCAGATCAATAGCTCTATCTCTCTCTATGTATCTGTTCAGTAAAGATGTTGGGGTAGGGGGATTGCTTCCACCTGATAGGACCTACAGTACCTGTTCTACCACAGGGCTATATCAAGTCTCCAACCCTATGTCATAATCTAGTCCTGGGACCATGGTCACTCTTCTGTTTCACAGGACATCGTGCTGGTTCATTATATTATATTGTTGATCGTATGCTTATTGGACCAAATAAGCAGCAAGTGGCAGTTACTCTAGATATTTGTTAGAGGATGGGAAATAAATACCACAAAAAATTCTGGGATCTATCATCATGGTGAAATTTTTAAAAGATCCAGTGTTCTTGAGTATGTCATGATATTTTTTTTCCCCAATTATTCTAAGACAACTTGCTTTAGGTAACCTCTTCTATCACGTAGAAAGAAACCCAATTCCCAGTAGAACTCGTTGGATTCTCTCTGGGTAGAGCCCCAAGTTTTAGAAGTAAGAATACTATTACATATAAATTGGCAGATGTCCTAAAGCAAAAGTGAACTTTACTCTCAGGGTCAAGGCCAAGAAAAATGGAATTTTCAAAGAAAAGGTATTTCCATTCTGTGGCAATATTGTAGAGTGAAAATGGCTGCATGGTGTTATTGGACACATATGTTGAGACAACCTCCTACACACACACACATGCTATAATAACAGTGGCAGTAGTTACAATGTCTTACATTATTCAGAAACAGATCTTGACAGGAAGCAAAGAGGTTTCTCCAGATGGTTAGCCATAGAGGCCCAGAGGAAGCTCAAAATAGTTTGCATGAACATGTGGAACTGTGGCAGGTACAGAGGGACTATAGTTGCTAAAGAAAGAGTCAATAAAATGAATTTCTTCACCAAGAAGGTGAAGCACACATCCTCTGCCATCAATACCTGAATATAAGATGAGCCTCCTGGGAGTTTAATCATAGGCACAGGTGAAGAAGAATAGAGGATAATATGCCTGGAGACTTATTAAAAGGGAAATGACTTTGGTTTATCTGGATATTATTAGACTACATTTTCTGCAGTGAATCAAAATGGAGCTCCAGAGCTAAGCTCAGTTCAATTATTGAAACATTGAAAAAACTCCAAACTGATTGACAGTTTTTTAAAGTACCTTGAAAACATGCTCAGTGAATGTGAAACAGGATGCATGATGGTGAGAGGAGGCTGCTCTGTAGCAGAGCTTGGTAAGAAAGCTCAAATAATGAGTAGAGTTTGACTGGGGCAAAAGGGTGGGTAGGCACAGTCCAGGCGAAAGGAAAGCATATGCAAAGGCACTGATTCCAGCAGTTGCCCTTTTCATGGCTCATCGCAGAGAAGGTCAGCAAGGCTTAGGATTTGTAATGGAGGGGTAGGCTGCATCAAGCAATTCAGTGTATTTTTTTTTTTGGAAAATAGATAGTCGTTGTCTTAGTCTATTTGGGCTGTTATAATAATACCATAGCCTGGATGGTTTATAAACAACAGAAATTTATTTGTCACAATTCTGAAGGCTGGGAAGTTCAAGATCAAGGCACCTGAAGATATGAGGATTCACTTTGTCCTCACATGAAGGAAGGGAAGAGGAAACTCTCTGGATTCTCTCTGCCCTCATGATTGAGTCACTTCCCCAAACCCTTACCTCCGAAAACCATCATATTGAGAATTAGGCTTCAAGGTGCACATTTTGGGGGAACACAGATGTCAATCTATAGCAGTCACTAATTGTCTTAAAGAAGATCAGAGGATTTTAATTTTAAGGAAATAATACTGGCTGTTCTATGAAGAATGGACTGAAGGTTTGCAGTGGATAAGAGAACTGGTTGCTTTATGAACAGAAGAAATAAAAATTGTGGAGACTAACAACTAGGCTATTTTTGTAGTCTAGATAGCAGATGATGGTGTCTGGATATTTCTGGGTTGAAGATTAGAAAAGTCCAAAGCCATAATGATTTTTAAAAATAAAGATTAAATCTCTTTGCTCCTGGTGAAGAGAACTTTAGTTAACTGTCAGGTATTCAACCAGGTGTTACTAATAAAGTTCCTGTTATCTTCCACTCACCCTTTGTACTTGCTGCAAATTTGTGTGAAGTCATTCATTCATCTTCAGTTCATAAGAGCAACATACCAGAACATGTGATGCTCTCACTTCCATTATATTAGGAGTTACCTCTTTCTGTAATGGTGTATATGAAATTAGTACAGTAATAAAGTAATAAAGAAAATGTATCTGCTGTAAAGTAGGGGTGTTTAACTGAAATGTTATGTAAGAAAGAAATTGTTATTATTTTCTAACCAGGAAAGGCTTTTATTTGGATAATTTGGCATCAGAATTTTGAACTGAATTTGAACTTAGTGGTGTATGAATTAGTTTCCCCTTGGTTAAATGTGACTACATTTTTTTTTCCAAGAAAAACAATTTGAAAGCCTTGGAAAAGAGCTCAAAAAAGCCTCTTAATATATCAAATAACTCTTACAAAACAATTCTTTGATGTTAAGTGTGAAAGTATCAGAAACATGGAGATTAAATTTCCTCTGGGACATTTCTACATGAACGGAAAAAGTGCTTAGTAAAACACCTTTCAGGTTTTGCCTATTCCCAAAAGTATTTTAAAAGGAAAACAGGCATTTAACAAATCCAAGAGCAGCTGAAGTTTTACATCCTTTACACAGACGTATTGTGTTACTTAACTTCTTTTCCAGTTCCTTTAGTTTGATTCTTTGAATATATTTGGATTTTCTAAATTTTGCCAAGTTGGTTTTAGCTTTGGGTGTATATTCTCAAATAGGACCAACAGAATGACCAGAAGTCATTGGCAACAAAGACGCTTCTCTGAGGAGTTTCTGAATTTAAGGTATAATACTCTCTCCCTATTTACAACCACATCTTCCTCATTCAGTGACTCTCATTCAGTGAGATCAAAGCTAGCCCTGAGAAAACTGGGATATAGTCACAGTCTGTTGGCTGTGAGTAAAATTGGTCCTGCATAAAATGCTCCATGGAAATACTAAGCCTTTCTTTAAAAATCAATGTTGTTTCCCTGAGTTCTATTATTCAATGACTTTTTAATAACATTTCAGTATTGATTTCCGTGATCACTTTCATTTTCAAGAAAAGTGTTCATGAAGAAGGAAACTAACATTTGGTGTTTACTTTGTACAATGAACTGAGCTAAGCACTTTACATACATTATATTAATATTATCTTTGAGCTGGTAAAATAAAAATTATTTCCCTTATTTTCAGATGGGCGAACAAAGTCAAAGGGTTAATGTTCACTCAGGAAATAGTGGAAATGAGCTTTACATTTTGGCTGTTCTTTCCACTCTCAAAGTTATGGCTCTTTCTACTTTTCTGGTTTTATTTTTTTTCTCCTGTCATTTAAAGATGGATTTTTCCTAAGGATCTGTACTTGGCTTTCTGCTAGCTACGGTTTCTTCCCGCTATGATGACATCCAATCCTAGGTTTTCACCTAATACCTCTGTATAGATGATTCCTATGCATCTGTGACCTTTCCATCATCACCAATATGTCAGGTCCTAATTTAGTTCAAATTTAAGTTTACAAAAAAATTACTTAAGTGTGTAGATCACTTTGAAGAATTTTAAATCTTTAAATCAATATTCCCAGTGGGAAAAGTATGTTATCCAATAGTAATACTCATATTTAAAATGGGCTTATATTCAGATTTGTATGAAAGTTTGGCTGTTTGTCTGATGTACAATTAATAGCAGATATAAATCTTGTTAGAGCAGATGTACTGAAGTCTTGATTTCACATTTTTATATGGGAGCATTTTATTTTTAGGGCATTATAGAAAAATATCCTGAGATGAAAGAGTTCTGAGTTTAGCCTTTTATTTTAATATTTCCCTCCTTATACTGCATATATACACACATGCTTATAATGAAAGCATGTTTTGACCTCTTTTATTGAAACAGAATCCTACACAGAGCATCTTTTCTCTGACATACGAGATTCTTTGGCAAGAGTACAACTGGATTTTCTCAGCTTGCTGTATCTCCTGTGAGACCAACAGGAGAGAAAACCAAATGGCAATCCATTTCCCAGTTAGCCTGCTTCCCTGTCTGTATTTCAAACTTGCGGTCCCTTGTAAAATCTTACACTGAACTTCCATTGTATTCTTGAAATATTCAGTTCCTCTGCTGTATGAGATTCTCCCACACAGAAAGGTTCAATTATAAAAAAAAAAAAAGCATTTCCATTATGGACTGTAATAAAAAAAAGCACATTATTGTTATATGAGTACTCACACCTCAACCAGTGATAATAGAAACCATTGCACACCATGTGGTAAGCTTCAGACATAACCATTCATGAAGCTAATCCAAAATTTTTGGGCAACTGGGCCAAATTCCCTAATTATCTTCAAAGTTATATCACTGCTGTCATTGTTAACTGTATTTATTAATGTAATAGTTTCTTAAATAGAATTTAATAAAATAATGCATTACTTATGAAAACTTCATAATAAATATAATAAACATTTTTGAGTTTTTAATAGGAGTCATGGATATACAGGAAACTGAAAATTATTTCACTTTTAGTAGTTTAAATATTGAAATTATTTTAAATAGTAGTTTAAGGTTGTTAGTTATCTTTTTTTAAAAAATAGACTTTTATTTTAAAAATTATTTTACATTTACATAAAAATTGCAGAGATAG
Source organism: Camelus dromedarius (assembly GCF_036321535.1). NCBI lineage: Eukaryota > Metazoa > Chordata > Mammalia > Artiodactyla > Camelidae > Camelus > Camelus dromedarius. The sequence continues at coordinate 15,820,730 of NC_087454.1, read as the reverse complement.
TAGAGAGAACGGTTCCTGTATACTCCATACTCAGTTTCCCTTATTACAAATATTTTACTAATATGGCACATTTGTCACAATTAATGAAACTATATTGATACTTTATTATTAAATAAAGTCCATACTCTATTCAGATTTCCTTAGTTTTCACTTAATGTCTTATGTTTTAGGAACCAATCCAGGATATTGCAGTACATTTAGTCATCATGTAACCTTAGTAAACTCTTTGCTGTGGTTTTTCTCATTTTTCCCTTGTTTTTTGATGACCTAGACAGTTTTGAGGAGTACTGGTCAGGTACTTTGCAAATGTCTCTCAATTGGAATTTGTCTGGTTTTTTTCGCACGACTGGAGTGGGTGATGTTCTTTCTCCTAAACCCATGTTTAAATGCATGCTTTCCAAATTGCTGGGTTTTCAATATACTTTTCCACGTGAAGAATAATAATACTGCTACAACCACTATCTCTCCCCAGAATATCGACTGAATGATTACTCTTGATCAGATGCTATTCTGAATGCCGTGAATGGGTATTAACACACTGAGTCCTAACAATCCCAGGAGTTAGATATTATCACTTCCATTTTGGAGAGGAGAAAACTGAGACGTAGAAAAATTAGATTTTTTTGTTGTTGATTATATTCAGGTAGTGATTGTCAGAATGAGAATTCTGATCAAGGTGATCATGAATCTAAGACAGGTTAAGTCTTAACCACTGCATTGCTACTATGGTGTCTTCAGAAATGTATCTAATTTGTGTATCTATCTAGAGTTACTAGTTTTTCTGAAATTATTCCTAGAGATTGATATCTGTTCCTAGATTGTTGGGAAGTATTTTGGGGGAGAAATTCATGCTTTGATCACTCTATTTTATAGTTGTTTCCAAAATCCCTGAAGGTGAAACTTCTGCTAGAACTTTACAGTTTGTATGTGGAAGTATGATAAGAACTAAAGGAATTTCATAATGAGGTGGGAGTTCCAAATTATGACTCAAAAGGCTAGATGGGACTGCTCTCATATTTACAGTGGTAACATTTGTCGTAATCACAGTGAACACAAGCGCTCATTCAGTCATTCAAGCAGCAAATCTTTATTGAACACTGACTGTTTGCTAGGTACTCTATTATATGCTGGGAAAACAAAAAATTTTTTCCCTGAAGGAATTCACAGTGGAGGAGACTCACAAGGAGGTAATTGCAATAATTGTGGTTACATGCTTTCATGGATATATATATGCAGGTGCAGAAGTGAGAGAGCAACACCTGCAGTCTGGAATGCAGTGGGGAATGTCAGAGGATGTTGAGGTTAAGGTGAATCCCAAAGGATGAATTGACCAGTAGAAGTTAGAAGGTAAAAAATAGATAGAAAAGGAGTATCTTGTACTTTAGGAAAGATGAATTATTTAATAGGAACTGAGACATAAAGTCAACAAGGGAAGGAAATTCCAGGCATATGGGTGAGCAGGATAGAATACATGGAGGAGAAAGAGTCTAGGAGAGTATGTAGTGAATTATAAGTGGTTTGGTGGTAGTGTATGAAAAGTTTAAGGTAGGATGTGGTAAGAGTTTAGATTCACCACTTGCTTTTGGCAGGTAAACAGTAGATTGGAAATAGATTTCTAAGACTTTTTGTTAAATGCCTTCCATTCAAACATAGTGCACAAAAAAAATCAAGATTCTTGCAGAGGGTCTTCTAGCAATGGGAGATGAAAGGATGTATAGTTAAAAGGTGCTGAGAATCCATTAGGTCCAAGTTCTGCCTCTAATATTTCAAGAACCTGGCTATCTAATTATCCCAAACTACAGATTTGTCTTGGATTCTTTAGAACTGAGATGTCTGTGACATTCTTGTTCCAAAGACATGCATGTGCCCAAGGGCTGTCTGTTGAAGATTTGAGCAACTCATAAATTTAACTTATTCCACTCTAGAATTATGGAAAATAAGGTATCCTGGGAGTACCTATGAAGTTGCTAGATGCTTCAAGTGGCAACTGTTATCCACATAGTGACACTGCATACCAGCTGTATGAAATGGATAAGGATGTACAGCAACTCATTTCCTTCTGCTTTCTTGTCCCCTTATCTAGTTCCAAACTCTACCCTGGGTCCAAATTATGTCATGTCTGAATTAACCCCCAAAATTTAAGGTTCTATAAATTCAGGTTTCATTTTCCATAAACATTTATCATGTCACTCCCTGAAATTACTCAGGATATGTTTTTTTTCCTGACTAAAGTCAAGACTATTTCCAGCAATTGAAGTCTTCCCCTACAGAGCCTCATATATTCCATTAAATCTATACTTTATTTGATCTCAATATGTTCTATGTGCTTTAATTAAATGTCCTTTTCTACCTGAACATTCTTGCTGTTCTACTTAGCTGGAATGTTGTCACACCTCCCTTCCCCAGTTGGTCCTCTGAAGTCTTACCTATTTTTTAAGTCTTAATCCAAGGCTCATCTTTTTCATGAAGATTTTCTTGACTATTCCAGGTACTAGAAAGTAAAATGATGAGCAGTAATATTGTTGATAAAATATATGATTATATTCAAATTCAAATAGTATTCTAGAAATAGGTAGACCTACATCTAAAAATGCAAGGAGAAACACAAACCATAAAAGTAAAAGAACATTAGTAAGACCAGTTTAAACCTAATAGCAGATGAAAAGTAAATGTTGGGTTTTACTTTTTGCATAATTTTGACAATATTATGGTTTGGTCAGACTTAGAAGGAAACTAATTAGTACTTGCATTATCAAAGGACTGTAGAAACACCAAACAAGGTAGACTCAACTATCAAACCTCTTTTTTTTACTAGAAGAGGAGCGGAAGTATGAAGCACTGTATGTATCCCAAGATCAGTTCTCAGGAGAAACCTGGGTGGAGGCGGGAAGAGAACAAAAGAGTACATATTTATAAAATTGCAGCCCTGTAGCTTCTTCTACTGCCTCCTGACAGATCTATATGGTCAGTGAATCATGTGGCTGCACACCTGCATGGCCTCATCTATTCCCCAGACACTGCTGCAAGCAGGAAATGCCACACTGGGGGAAGATGGAAGCTTATAGTCCTTGCACTCTGCAGTTGGGTTGGAAATAAAGAAATCAAGGTAGCCAGAGCCTTAGCTAGTCTTCTTGCCTTCCTCAGGCCTGCCCATAGTGGGTTGTAGAACAGGGAACCAACACCAGACCTCAATGATCTCACTTGCCTCTGATCCCTTATAGTCATTAACGTGTTATCATCCTAATTAGCAGCTAATTATATTCTCTCTTTAATTATTTTTCTCACTCTTTCAACTGTATTGGAGATCCTTGAGGGCAGAACCTGTTCTGCAGAACTGTTTTTGTCCTCTCAGTGTTTTACATAATGCTGAACACAAAGAAAGTGCACCGTATGTTACCGGATCCCATTTTGAACATAATAGTTTTTATTCAAGTCAGTTAACTTTCCACTAGATAAAAATAACATTAATTGTGCACTTATTATATGGAGAGTGTTTTCACATATGTTACTTAACTTAATTATCACAACCAGAGCCAGATTAAGAAGTGGGCCATCTGTGCCACTGCCCAGAGAGACATTCTGATAGGCACTAAATATCTATGGGCACTTAACAATCACTGGAAGACAAAGAATTTCTATTTATTAGACATCTTCTACAGTTTTCTTACTCAAAGTGTGTTTCAAGAACCAGCAACACAGGCATCACCTGAGAGTTTGTCAGAAATGCCAAACCTCAAGCTCCACCCAGACCTGCTAACCGAGAATTTATTTGCATTTTAACACAATACCAAGTACAACACTGAAGTCTGAAAAATAGTCTTAGTATTTATGTGGGTATTTATGTGGAGAGGTATTATTTTTATAAACTGCTTAAGGGGAGTTACACCCCAAGAGACATGCTCAAATAAAGATAATTGCTCACTAAACTGACTCCTTGGACCAGTGAATCTAGCAAGTTTCAGGGCTTTTGCTTTGCTAAGTAAGGTATGCAAGTTTAGGGCCAGAGCTAAAGTGCTCATAATATAGCAGAACCTGAGTATTGCTAATAATACTAGCAAACCTGACTTTCAAGTCAGAATGAGCACAGACAATATTCTATGTACAATTCAAAACAAATAGTTTTAAAATGTGAATATTAAAGGGCACTTCTTTCTTCTCATTATGGATTAGGCATACTGGCCTTCTCAGAGTTCTTTAAACTTACTCAGCACAGCTGGGACCCTTTGCACCTGTTGTTCTCTCTTCTTGGAATGCATTTCCTCCAGGTCTTTGCTTGGCGGCCACATCTTGTCATCTAGGTTGCCTCATTGGAGAGTTTTTCCTTAGGCACCTTCATTAAAACAGCCTTCTAGTCTCTAACCCTTCACCCTCCTAACAGTATTTATTACTCTCCAAATTCATCTTCTATATCTATTTACTTACTTATTTGTCTTCTCCCCTAGATTGTTAGCGCCATGAGAGGAGGAATTCTGTCTCTGTTGTTTGCCACTACATTCCCTGTTCTGGCACGTGGCAGATGCTCAATGAATAGCTGCAGGATGAATGAGTCAACAGGTTGTGAAATCAAAACAGTTACTAAAATCAATATGCTAACACATACTGTATTTTACATATATATAAAATGATGAACTTTGTAGTAATCATTCCCAAATTCAAGTTCAGCTCAACTTTACATTAGATTTTTTAGTATTCACTTTGAAAAGCAAGATGGTTTGCTATAAATACATGGAATAGATTAAGAGAGTTAGAAATCTTTTCATGTTTTTGACAACTGTTGGCTGAGCGCTTTCAATATACTCATTGACAAGCACCACCCTAAGGACCTAGTTCTGCCACATATTAATGCATGGCCTTGCTCAAATTACTAAACCTGTTTAAACTTCAATTTCTTCACGTGTTAAATGGCACTTAATAATAGTACCTACTTCATGGGGGTTTTGAGACTATAAATTGGGGTAATTCATTGAAAATGCTTATCACAGAATCTAATGTATTCTAAGATCACTCAACAAATCAATGTTAGTTTCAGAAAATTTAGACAGTTGGTGCTTGGGAGGATGAAGAATTATCTTTCTGATAAAGACATTTGCATTGTGATAACAATGATCGATGGTATTCACAAATAATTTGAAGCATTTTTCAAAGGACTCTCACCACATGCTCTTCTATTGTTGTGGTATATTTCTTTCCTTTTTATCTTCAGAGAGAAAATAAATGTGTGTTTGATAAGTTCCTTTTACTTCTTTTAATCTTCCCCTGTTACATGCCTGTGTTGGATTACAGTACATTACAATAGGATATTTTATATGGTTTATAATGGCTTTTGTTGCCATTAATCCTAATTTGTTGCCCTTTTGGGATGTTTCAATTTAGAGCCCTAAGTGTTTACCCTTCACCTTGGCTGGTCCAGAATTCCAACCTGTATCTGCACAGCACTGCCCAGGTTGCTGCTCACCTCTTAATTCTTCCTGTGGTGCTTTCTGCTTGATTCTCTATGCCTCCCTCAGGTATGCACAGCTTGAGAATCTCAAAATACCAAGATGGGAGATTGTAGGCAGAAAGTTAGCCTCCCTTTTCTGCAGTTCCTTCTTCTCCAGCATCAAAGTCCTTTAAGTCTTGAGTCCTTTGGTTGCTTTCAATTACTTTTAGACAAATGTTGTTTAAGTACCTAATATGTTTCTGGTACTACAGCACATCCTGTAGGATTAAACAAAAGTGTATTGTCTGATTAGATCTTTGGGGCAGAGGGAGTAGATAAAGACAAGGAAGATAAGAAATAAAGCTAGTAAAACAATTTAAGAAAAATTTGAAGTAGTTCACAATAAAATGCCAAATTTAACGTTATCAAATGTTGGGGGTGGAATGAAAGGGGAAAAATCAGTGCTGGCTGAAATTATAGAGGATACACTTGTTGGAGGTGGTACTAGCAGAGCTTAATCTTGACTGAAGAACAGGGGCTCAGTAATTGGGATTAAGACTGGATTAAGATGGAGTATTAGAGAAATCTTAAAATGAGGTGGCTTCCAGCAGGGAGCTAGCTTGTGATGGGAATTAGTCAAATTAGGATTGTCATGGAGTAGACAGAAAAAGTATATTTTTTTAATCACTTTATTCATGAGACACAAACTAATTAGATATATTGCCATAGGTCACAAACTTAGTGGCAGATATAAGACTAAAGCAAAGTTTTTGATTCTGCTCCAGTGTTTCTTCCTCATAGACACAATTTTTCTGGTGTAAAGGAAGAGCCATAAAAGAGTTATGACATCTCTTACCTGAAAATTTGAAAAGATAGACTGCCTGGGCTCCAAATCAATGGACTCTTCTGGGAAATATACAAAGAAGAGCTGAGGAATATGTTTGGTTTTTAAAGTTTGATGTGGAACATAAACAAATGATTATAGCCTATTTGTGAGCATGCTGACAACTGAGTAAGAATGACATACACAGGATGGAATCACACAAGGCTAGAAGGTACATCATCACTCAAATCCTATTAAAATAATTTGTTCACTAAACACACATCCATTCTGGTTGGACATAATTCCTGCCTCCTGCATCTCTGGAATTCTGTGTGGCAAATTATCCAGAGCTCCTTGAGAGCAGCCCATGTGCCGTTATTACTCAGTTTTGCATTTTTAGGGCTAGCAAAATATTGTCTAAAAGTTGGTTTTGAATAAATGTTTGATGAATTGAGTTAAGTTAATTTTTGTCTATTGGGTTATGGAAGAAAGGCATACACAAAGAACCATACACTTGCAGCTTTCATATATTGCTGTTCATGAGGTAAATTGTTTCAATACATTTGGAAAGATATTTAGCAATAGATATAAACGCTAAAATTACATGTGCTGTTTTAAGTTATTAAAATCCAACTTCTAGACATCTATCCTACGGAGATAATAAAAAAGAAGAAAAGATACTATTTCTGAAACTACTCACTGAAGCTGTTGAAAATAAAAAAACAAAAAACAAAAAAGCTCTAATGAATAGAAGTAGCCATAATGTCTAACAATAGAGAAATAAGCAAGAAAGTATGCTACCTTCAATATGATGGAGACATTAGAAACATAACCATGAATACTATGTAGAACACAGAAAATGCAATGCATGCTATATATTACATTAAAAATAAGAATGCAATAGATGTGAACTATAAAATTACAACTATAAAAATAAATATACTAGAAGATCATACAAAATATAATAGTTTTATAGGATGGAGGGTTTATAAATTCAGATGGATGTTGAGCAGGTTAAGTAGTATGCATGGTGAAATTTATGAATAGTTACAGTGAGTGGTGTGATTTAGAAGGTGAGAGGGGATCAGTGAGGGTTCCTAGAATTAACCTCTGGTTTTGCAACTCAGAGTTCAGTAACCAGAGGCAAAGCTCAATATCTTTTTGGGCAAGATATGTAAAATACCTTATCTAACTCACAATGTATTTATGAAGCTTACATTAAAAAATGGAGGTGAGAAAATCTTGAAATTGTAAAAGCATGATGCATGTATTATAGATTATCATCATTCTCACTGGTATTCATACTAGTACTGATAATTCCATTGAATCTTGAAAGTTCTTAATATTGAGGCATCCTCTGTCAATAAGTGCATAACCATGGGAGGGCACAGGCCTTGAGTACTTTTTGGCTGGCCATCAATAGCAGCACTGGGAAGTGGCTAAAACCAGACCCAGGCTGAATGTTCCAAATCTGAGGAAAAGAAGAGAGAGAAAAGGACCACTGATTCTGTGCTGCTACAATCATCTTTCCATATATAAGGAGGTTTGCCTTAAACATGTGAGTACCATCCCTTGAACACAACACAGCCTCCAGTTAGTATTTGCTAACCAGTTACTTTCTCTCCTGAGAGATTGTGTTTCAAGTGCCCAGTCTAAAAATAATTACATTTATACTATTTGCTACTACATAGCTATTTCATTTTTCTTCTTCTGCATTATTTGTGCCTTTAGGTGATACATTCATTGGAACAGAGCTATTCTTTTTTGGGGGGTGGGTGGGTGGGTGGTGGGGCACAGTTTGTCCTACTTTTGTGCACTTGTTATAGAATTCTAGCAAAACTGAGTGCTAAAAACAGGAATGCAGGATAGAAATAACCCCAAACCTCCTGGGAGAATATGAACTTGGTAATGTATATAGAAGGATATAAAATTAGATTGTAGCTTAGAAGGGCTAAATTACATTTCTTGTTTTATCTTTGACTTTCTGTACAACCTTGGAAAAAATTACCTGTGTGCTCTGCTGTAGTGCCATGCTGGTTTAGACCTCTGGTTATTCAACCCAGGATTCTATTGCTTGAAGAGCTGTGAGAGGACATGGCTCTCTTCTTATTCATTAACCATAAAGATTCACTGGGATCAGCTACTCATGGCAGACATTTTATGATTCTGTCATTAGCAATTACTTGTCACCTTTCTTAATGCAGTCATATGGGTTGCCTATTCCACTTCTTGATGTAATACGTTTCCAGGTTTAGTTTTTATGATATTTTCTCTTACTCATCCTAAGTGTGTCATTCAAGTTCTACGAGTACCCTCTCGTGTCATTCAGGCAAATAACTATTCAACAGAAGCTCACGTACAAATTGTTTAATAAATGATTGCCTGTCCAAACTTTGGAAAGGTCTTTTATATTCATACCTCATTGATATCAAGTAGGGAAAATAGCTTATCAAAGAGTCTGAAGTACCAATTCAATAAATGCTAGTGTTTATCCTTCTCTTCTACCTGTTTTTCAGGTTTGGGGTTTTTTTTTTGTTTTTTTTTTTTAGGATGCACTTGAGCTGTATGTAGACCAATCATTATCTTAATTTTACAAATTTAAGAAATTAAAGGTTCAGAGAACCTAAAAGTCTAGTAACGTGTAAGTAGAAATGACTGGACTCAAGTTTATTTACTAGTTCATTAACTAACTCAGTGTATAATATTAAAGAATCAACTATATCACAGCTACTGTTTTAGGCCCTGGCAGCTTACATTCCAGTGATTGTAAAACATCTCACTGCAGCACGTTCCCCAAACTGGATCATTATCTTCCCAATAGGGATCTTCTAATCTACAATGACTGAATGGATTAACAACATTCTTTTTTCACATTACTCAGTTGTTCATTCATCAAAAAGGAAAGCACAAATGAATTGCTTTCTATGTATGAAATAGCGGTAAACAGTGAATCAAAGCAAGAAATACATTTTACTTTTTTTTTTTTTGCCTCCACGAATTTGCAACAATTTGCACTTTTAACAGGGTCATTGTTAACGGAGGTTATGTGGCTGCCGGAGGGACAAAGGGCATAATGAGTGTGAAAGAAATAACACGGACGTTGGTATCATAGCTGGAACTGAGTATCAGCTCTTCTACTTCTTGATTGCATGAATCAGGACAAGTTATTTGAATTTTCTAAGTCTCAGTTGTCTCATTTGATAAACACCACTTTCACAGAGTTGTTAGAATCAGAAATATATGACAAACCTAGAACATTACCTGGAGGACAGCAGTGTTCAATAAACCTTAGCAGTTTCTTCTTCCTTAAAGCTGCCGTAGCCTGGATACTGCCATATTATTGAGCAAAGCATTCAGGACTGCAGCACCTAACACAGTACCCACCATGAAGTCTTGGATCTGTGCTCACATAATCACCCCCAGAAGTGCCGGGCTCCCAGACCATTGACTGTCTCCTGCACTCTCTCCTTCTACAGTTCTGCATGACAGAATCTGACCCAATTCTCTGCCCATCCCCTCCACTCCTTGACCGTCCTCTCCACGGCCCTCTATGAATCAGCAATGAACAGCAGAGTCATTTACTTCTTGAAACATTCCCTTTCTCTGCTGTCCTCTAAGTCCTTTTAAGGGGTGGTTTGTTTGTTTGATCACATCCCATATCCACTAGGACCAGGAAGTGGGGTTGGATTCTGTTTCAAAATCTATTGCTACTTGGAAATCATCCTTTTGCTTGTATCAGAGTCACTGAATGAGAAAAAGACAGTCAAGTAGATAGTCTTCCCTTTAAAAAATACAAGCAACTACCCTCAGAAAGCCACTGCAGAACTCATTTAATTTCAATCATCTGCCCATTTCTCAACTCTTCTTTATAGCAAAATATCAGAATGGTTGTCTATACACGTCTTTGCTTAATTCCCCCCGGTTATGATTTTTGAGCAATTATGATTTTTGAGAGAAAGAGCATAGTGATACTGAAGTTCCTTTATTTCTCTATTCTGATCTAGTTTTATTCATGCCACCCAATAGCCACTCCCCTCCGAGTGGAGTGATGACATTAAATCTGGACCAAAAGTGAAAATGGTCTAATAAATTCTACGACAGTCACTTTGGGTTTTCTTCAGTCCCTTTGCATAATCACTCAGACTTCTAATTCCTCCCCTCATCATGCTCTTCTCCAAGACAGCAAATTGTTGTATGAAAGCCTTTATAAGTCTACATGACTTGCAGGATAAATGCTGTGTGATCTCACTTACATGCGGAATCTAAAAAGCCCAAAAAACAAACTCATAAAAACAGAGAGTAGAATGGTGTTTGCTAGGGATGGAGTCAGGTAGGGGGGAAATGGTGAAGGTGAGCAAAGGAGACAAACTTCCAGTTAAAAAACTGAATAAGTTCTGGAGATGAATTATGGTGACTATAGTTTACAATATTGTACTGTATATTTGAAAGTTGCTAAGAGAGTAGATCTTAAAAGTTCTCACTGCACACAAATTTTAACTATATGAGGTGATAGATGTATTAACTAACCTTACTGTGGTAATTATTTTGCAATATATACATACATCAAATCCTTATGTTGCACACCTTAAATTACTCAGTTTTAGATAAATTACATCTCAATAAAGCAATGTTATATGTCAATTATATCTCAGTTTTATTCTATAAACCAGGATCATTGTAGAAAAATTGAAAAACACGGAAATAAATCTTATCCCCCACCTTCCTGCCAAACAAATAAAAAAACAAACCAAAAAACCAATTCTGTATGGCCTTGAGGGGAAAGCCCCCCAGACTCTAATGCTGGTCCTCAAATGTGCCTGCTTGACCACTGCTGATCCATGGTTAAGCCATTCCTGTCTCTCATTGTTTTGCTGACATCTGCTACTGTCTGCAGCTGATGAATGCATGGTATAGTCAGTTCTGCTATAATGCTTGTTTTGAAAACATGATTAATATATTAGGGAATAATTTGAGCATAAATCCTACTTCCATTTGCTTATGCTCAATTTCTTGAGCAGGAAACACTAGGGGAATGCTGAAAACTGCACCAAGCAGAACTGAGCCCTTGTAGGAGTATACAAAACACATCTCAGGCAGCTCCCTGTGGCCTCAGTTTCCCCTATATGTTATGAGCCACTCCCATCCTCTTCTAGTGTTGTTAACATTTTGTCTTCCCTCCACTTCCCAGTAACTCACAGCTGTAACTCTTCCAGTGCCCACTTCCACAGGTGAATTTCAAGTCTTTTTCAAGGTAAACTACCATATTTATTGCAGTATTTACATATTTCTTAACCATTTAACATGTGTAAACCATGCCTTCATTTGTATTAGGTCCCAGTATTTATTTTTATGTGTCACAGATAAAATTTTTGAGTTTTATTCCCAAAACTCATTTTTTTCCAGTAAGCCTGGAGGTCTTTATTGTGTTACTTTGCCAAGCATGGTGATTATTAGGAACACATACATCTCCTATAGCAAAGCTGACTATATAAACAATTAAGGCTGGGCCAAGGTCCAGCTTACCTTTCCTTCTGACTTGCCTTTTTTCTTTCAGCTCTCATTAAAATTACAGATCTCTTAAATTTCCTGCTTTGTTTTTTTTATCCAAATCCTACTCTGGATGTTTGACCCCACAGGAACCTTCCACTCTTCCCTGTTCTTTCAACCTCACTGACCCTATGTCAGGTTTGCAGGCCATGAACTCATTTTGTCCACCACAGTTGGGCTGAAAAAGGTCCAAGAGGCCAACTAGACCCTCTCTGTACCACAGTGCCATTAACCATGCCCATGTAGATGGTGCATGGTCACCTGTCACAGTAGCCTTCTCCAAAAACCCAACAAGGCAGAATAAGAGTCCCTCTGAACTGAGCCTTCCTTTAAACTTATTCTGTGCACATCCTCCCTCCTGAACTTTGAAGATTTGGATGAGAAGATAAAGGCACACACCTTCAATGAATCCTTCTTTCAATGTTTCATCTTCTTCCCTTCCCTATTCCCTGCTCAGTATACCCACTCTGCTTTCTCCTCCAACATCCACCTGAAACTGCTCTTTGCCAATATCTCCAAGACCTCCCATTCCCACAGGTAGTGAACACTTTTCCACCCTTATTTGATGGGATCTGCTCAAAGAATTTGAAGTGGTTATCTTTCCTAATTTCAAAGTGGCCTTCTTGACCTCTCATCTTGCTGACGGTTCTTCCAAAGTTTGCTTCTCAGACTCTCCCCTACCCTGACTTCTAAATCTGGGGTGCCTCAAGGTTCAGGCTTGAGGTCTGCCTCTTCTCTATTTTCGAAACACTCTCATTTAATGATATCCTCTATTACCTTAGCCGTAGATATCTCCCACGTGCTGGCTTTCTCACCTTTCCTCTGAGCTCTAGACATATATCTAATTGCCTACTGGTAATCTACTTGGAAGTGACAAAATCTCCTTAAATTTAATATGTCCAAAATCAGAGTCTAGTTTTACTAGGTTTTATTTCCATTGCTCTCTCAAAATTAGACAGAACTCTTTCCACCCTTGCCAGGATGGAATCTTTACATTGTCTGGTTTTATGTCACTAGGTTCTCAATGAAAATCTGGCTTTGGGGTATTTGGTATACAGATGCTGTTATATGAAGTTTTTCCACATATGAAGAAGGTGGAAAAGATCAGAAAAAGATCAGAAAGAATAATAAATAATAGTGATGGTTGATGGATTTGTGGAGAGACTCATTCTCATGTATTGCTAATAGAAATGGGAGTTTTAATAGTTTCTCTTTTTTTTGGAAAGCAATGTGGAACTATTTACTTATCAGTTCTACTCTTGAGACTCTCTAGCATAGAAATAAAAACACCAATATATAGTAAAGATATTTAAAACAGCATTGTCTGTAGTGGCAAAAAAACTGTCAATAAAGTTAAAACCCATCTGTGGGGAAGGAATGAGTCAACTGCAATACAGTCATATCATACAATTATCATATACCCAACTGAAAATGAGTGAAATTTAAACAAGGTGAGTGGAGGTATTTTCACAATGAACAACACAAAGTGGAAAAAGATGTGTCTAATATTATCTTGCATGTCTTTGTTTATGTTTGCAAATGTTTCTATGTGATTGAGTATGGAGAAACATAACTGATTCGGGGCGGTAGAATCTGGGTTCTGTTTTTATTTCCTTATTCTTTTATCTGATAACACACACACACACGCACACATGAGAATGAACTACTCACATAATCTGCATAAAAGTTATTTTCTTTATGAAAAACAAGAAAAGCCTCTCTCCTTCTCTACTTCTCCTCCTTTCTCAATCCCTCCTCCCATTTTCTCCATCTCTGTCACTCCCATCTTGTCCAAGGCAGCATTATTTTTTATCAATGCTATGGCAATAACCTGGTATCTTTTCCAATCCATTCTCCACCCAATAGCTAAAGTAAACATAAAAACATAAATCACATCTTCTCACTTTCCTGATTAGTCTCCCTTTGCACTTGGAATAAAATCCAAGCACCTGATCAAGCCCCTGGGTGACCTGGCCCCTGCCTAACTCCTTTTATGCTGCCCTCTTCATTTACTCACTATTCCAGCCATATTGACTAATGGGATTTTTGAAAATGCTGAGGTCCTTTCTATCTCTCCTGGAATATTCCTCTCTGCACCCTTTGCTAGTTCATTTCAGTGTACTTCTCTGCCTAAACATTGTGTTCTTGATGTATTAGGGAACAATTTGCAGAACAAATATATGAGGGAACAAGTAACATAAAATGAATATTGCCTTCCTTCCCGCAGTGTCCACTACCACTTTGTTTCCTTCACAGGACATGTCAACTATTTGTAATTCCCATTTCACTTGTTTGTTTATGCATTGCCTATCCTGCCTGCCACTGGCCTAGAAATTCTGGACTTCAGGGACAGTGTCTTTCTTACTCATTACCCATTACCTAATACAATTCTTGGCACATAGTAGTTGAGCTTCAAATAAATATTGATTGGGAGAAAATGAACAAATTTGTGAGTGAAGAATATTTACTTAGGAACAGAACAAGGAAATATTTACATGAATTGAGATCCCCGAAGCTATAAGAGTGTATGTATACACACAGACACACACAAATATTCTGTTATGTTTTGTGTGTATGAAGGTAATTCTGCTAGATTTAACTTAAAAATGTGTTATATGCATTTGCATTTTTCACAAAATGGGGATTTTTTTTATGTTTGGAAGATGAACGCTACGTGGCATGATTTGTCAATGGAGTAAGACAGTAGGTTAGAAAAATTTCAAATCAAATTTTAATATGTCTCTTTGCAGCTCTAAGGTCAGAGGGAAGAAATATTCCCTAACATTTTTGATGACTTCTCTCTGTCCATAGTATTACATTTCCTAAATAACAATAAGAAAGAAAAGATTGAGAGTTAAGATTAAACAGCACCTGAAATGCCAGGTATATGTCCAGAACCTCTAAGGAAATCAATGAAATATTCCTGTCTGAAGGCTGAGACCAAACATGATCTCATCCGTATCAGCGGAATTACTAATAAAACACCAAGATGCTTCTTGACCTCCCGGAGAGGTGAACGATGCTTAATCAATAAATGTTTAGCTGAAGTGCATTTTGGGTAAGAATAGATACAGGAGATAATCTAAAATGTGATGTCTTCTAGCTGTTGTCCTCACTCTATCAATAACACTAATGTTTTAATTATATATTTACATTCATACATCCTTCTCAACATAGAAATGCAAATGAATTTATCCTCTGATATTTTATTATTCCTGTAACTAGAATGGATACTATAACAACCCCAAAGTATAATCAAGACACTGAGCAGAGCATTTCTTCAACCAAATAATTCAACTTGTGATAGAGTATGTAAGTTGAAAGAACCAGGGTTAAGAAACCAAATAAATCTGTCTTTGAACTTCTGGGCTGCTCTCTAGCTATAAGAGCTTAGAAAAGTTATATGACTTGTCTAAGCCTGACTCTGTTTATCTGTAAAACTGAGAAAATAATATCTGTTCATTATGTTGTGTGGCAACTAAATTAGAAAATATATGCAAAATACCCTGTACCACATCAGCATATAGTAGGCACATGGAAGAATATTGTAGGTACATGGTTGGTTCCGTAAGAGTTTATCTAGTTAAATGCAGTCTAGGATAACTGGAAGGTTATTAAGGATATAAATTTAGATAGAGTTTTGGTTTGTTCATTTTGCAAGCAAAAAATCTGGTTCAGTTAAACAACAGGGACTTACTCAGAGGGATAAAAAGTAGCTTAGAGAATGGATAAGAATGCTGGAGAAAGAGGCTTGGAAATAAGTCAGACACGATAGGAGCCAATTTGGCTCAAGATTTCTGGCCTCGAGAACCTGAGATTCAAGAGACTTATTTGGATTCATCACCCATGTGAATGCACTTTACCATTATTATTTTTTTCTATCCCATGCAACTCAGTTCAAAATTTGGAATTTTAAGAGAAAATGTCTTAAATTGGCTTAGCTTAAGTTACCTATCTTTTATCTGTGGGAGTCAGGCACTTCTATTTTTGATCTGTCAATATTTCTTGCAAGGGAGAAAAGGTAATTCCTCACATCAAAGCTCAAGTTTTTAAGAAGGGCAAAATTTCTAATTAATTAAAGTGACAAGTAAATATTAAAAATAAATTAATTAAAATTAAAATGTCACTGCAAATTTCCAAGTGACCCACACTGCCTCTTGAACAAAAGCATGGAATAAAATTACTTAAGGGACAAGATGAAGCTTCAGTATCAAAGCAGAGAGCTGGCAAGTATGCTGACATCACAAATATGAGTCAAGGAAGTCATTCAACTCTGACTGGCTGAGCCCTAGGATTCCTCAGAGGTGCCCTAGAGGTGGCTGGGGCCGGATGGTGAGCTCAAGCCATGGAGCCGTCCCACGTATTTCAAGTGGTTCAGCCTCTTTCATTCTTTTTTTTATGTAATGATATTCCACACAAGCTTCATTAAAAAAAAAAAAAAAAGTCCTGCTGCTAAAAGAAGTGTATTGGAACAACAAGAACAGAATTTTTTCAAAACTACAGAACAAAAGAATAACATCTTAGCCATGGAGTCTGCATATTCTATAACATTGTGAAGGAAGATGGGCTAAGGGTTAGCTTTCAGCTTCGCTGTGGAATAGAATTTGTTAAATAGGTGACATACAGTCAGCTTGATGCTACAAATACCACATATATGTTGATGTAGTATCTTCCAATTTTCCAAAGACTCTTAATGAGCATTGGCTCATTTGGTCTTCATGGAGGGCAGGGAACCTAATGTTACCTCCACCTATAAATGAGAAACCAAGGAGCAGAAAGATGAAGTCTCAGTGCAGTACCAGCACCCAGCTGTCCTGACAAGTAATTTATTAATCCACTATCAGTATTTTCAGTTTTATCCACTATCAGTATTTTCAATTTTAAAAAAGTGAGTGGAATCCTTTCCTCAGATTAAAACTAAATGAGATCAGGATGTTTAAAAACAGAAAGAGTGGAGCTGCTATGATTGGGTTGGGGTGACAGATCTGGGACTCCACGCGGCCCGCCCTCCTCCCTCTTCCCCGGAACATGAGTAGGACTCCGGAGGTCTCCGGGAAAAGTGGTGCTCTGCATTTCACAGAGCAAGAACTATTGTCAGCTTTATTTCCCAGGGATTTAGTTGGATCTCTCTCCCTCCATTTGGTCCACATCATGTGATATATTTTTCTGTGCGGCTTGGATCCCAGAGGTCAGCTGTAGTTAAGGAAGTAGTGCAGGTGGCATTGTTAAGAAAATAGTCTGGGGACAGGAAGGCAAGATGCTTCTTTGGTTTTGTTTTCCTGAAGTCGACATTGATTTATGGCGGTACCTAAAGCAAGGCATGGGACTCATGTGCCACCATTTCTGTGTTATGAAAAGATACCAGGGGGCCTTTTGTCGACTTTTCTGTGTTAACCTGACAAAGTCTCTCAGGATCTAAAATGCTCTTCTTTCAGACACGTTAGAACAACATTTGAACGAGTATCCATGGTCCTGACTAAGTTGTTCTCACTGCTGCATTAATCCTTCATGGGTTCTTCTGTGCAAATAGCCCCTGACAGAATTACCTAAATGTTTTCATATTTGCTTTATCTAAACAAGCCATGTTATAATATTCCTTCTCCCATGCATGATGTGAAATTCAAGTTCACCATGAATACATTACGTATACAAATACAGATTCATTTACATATGCATACACCTGTGCTCATGTCAAATAAACCAAACCCAGGCCATTAAGGGCCTTTGGCTTCATCAAAACAAGTGGTTAGACTCAAAGCCTGGGATTAAATGTTGCTGGATTTCCAGTGCTACATAGAGAAGGGGCAAACAGAAGAGTGGACGAGAATCAATGGGATTTGATGATTTTTGGATGTATAGAGAGGGAGGCAAAGATAATGTGGAGTTACGGAGTAGGAAGGCATGATCAGGAGTCACTATAGGGGAGAACTGGCTGAAGTTTCACAGTTAGGTGCTGGCAGGAGTTTAAAAGCAGGCACAGTAGTGGTTAACAGAGACAAGGTGAAGGAGAAAAATGGAAGAATACTGAAAGGAAACTTTATTTTACATTTCTAGCTAGGAATGACTTTGCCTCTCATAGATAATATCAGTAATCCAACTGCAAATTAAATTGATCTGATATTCAGTTATTTTGTCATATATAAATGTGTGTATGTTTATGACGACTTTTTTTACACATAGTTTACCATTCTTGTGATTTAGGTATAGCTTGCTAACTGTGTGTTAAACAAAAGAAAATGGATGTTTTAGGAAGAATAATGCATTTGGAGCGATATATTAGTCAGTTTTCTCTAGAGGAACAGAACAGATAGGATTATCTATATATAGAAAGAGATTTATTATAAGGAATTGGCTCGTGCAACTATGGAGGCTGGCAGTTCCAAAACTTGCAGTGTGGGCCCACAGGCTCAGAGCCAATGGTGGTGTTCCAATTGGAAGACCGGCAGCCTGGAGACCTAGGAGAGCCAATGGTGCAGATAGAGTCTGAAGACAGTCTTCTGGAGAACTGCCTCTTGCTCAGGGAGGCCAGTCTTTTTGTTCTATCAGACCTTCAACTGATTGGATGAGGCCCAAGCACATTATGGAGGGCAATCTGCTTTACTCCAAGTTTACCAGTGTAAATGTTAATCTCATCTGAAAACACCTTTCAAGTTGACACATACAATTAAACATCACAGGCAGAAAGCCACAAAGATATAGAATTGGAGATTATGTTAGGTTCCAGGAAGAATGAAGAATATTTTGGGACTAGAAATGTGTGTCCTATGGGTGGGCTATGAGGAAGGCATCTTGATTTGATGAAGTACAGTCCTGATGGTGGAAAATGTTAACAAATGTTATCAGAACCTGGGGAAATTCTCCATTTGATACAAGTAGTCTTTAAGATTTTTCAAGTGCTATACTTTACTTTGAATTCCAGTGTCTTTACTTTTATATTTTTAATACTAATCATAATATCTTGTTTATCTTTCTTTCCACAGGGCCTAGGTTAAATACATGCTGGTTACATTTGAGTATGTTATAATTTACAATGTTTGACAGTTTGCTGACAGTTTCTTGAAAGGGAGATTCATTCACTTCATTATAAACTTTAAAAAGTACTTGTTGGAGGAAGAGAGCTAATTTGGACAAAGTAATGCCTTTTACTCAGGTTTTCAGATGGTAGCCTCCCCACCCACAAGCACTTTCTATAACATGGGATATCAGAGACTATAGGGGAAAAAAGGAGAGAGCCAAACAATCCTTACTTTTTTGTACCTCCTTAATCTACTCCCCTCAACCCAAATGCCCTCTGAAATTCTCTCATCATTTGGAATTTAAGTGATGAGTCTATTTAATATTTAGATATGCATATTTGGATGTATATGTTTATTTCATAATACTATAATGTGAAATGTAAGATATCTTGTACTATTTGAGTTAGTACTGATCAGTAGTTGAACCACATGTTCCTGGAAACTACTTAATAAATGTTCTCATATTAATGTGCTTCTCTTAGGTTTACCCAAATCAAAAAGCTTTACCCTAATACACAAATGTTCCCTGTGTTCCTGCATTCCTTCGTATTCCTACCCTCCTCTCCATCTCCAGTGGCACTGCCAGCATCCTCCCATCTGGACCATTGCAGCAGTCTCCCCATCTCCATTTTGCTCCCCTCCAGTCCACACCCTCCTCTGCTTCCCAGTTAACCTTTCCAATCTTGAATCTGCCTTTGTTATCACCCTGCTCCAAATTATTTGGTGACTCTCCATCATCTGGAAGATAAAAGCCAAATTCTGGCCTCTGTCTCTGCTACTAGCCTCATTTTTTAACCCTCGAGTTTTGTCGTGCTTCTACTACTCATCTACTCATTTCCATACTCTGTTGGCCTATAATATCTTCCCCTGTTCTGTCTGGCAAACTCCTGTTCTGTTTCAAATTTCGGTTCAAGTGTTCAATGTACTTAACTTTCATATTTGAATTCCCTCATGCCTATAGCTATTCTTACATTCTCTTCTACTTTAGTGTGGTCTTGATGAAATTGTACATAACACCACATCGCTATAAAAATATCACATGATGTCTAGATCATCTTTATGCATATCTATGTTCTGTTCTCTACTGAGAGCTCTTGGGGGGTCCACATGTTCTATATCTTCATATTGCTAGCATCTAGTAGAATCTTTGGCACGTACTAGGAACTGAACAAATACTTGTTAAATGAAAGAATGAATGACTGTCCTCTACCTCTTTTTACAGTTTCCACTCACAGTTGAAAACTGTCACATATTTATGGGCAATGATTCATCTTAGGCCCAGCGAAGTTACTGAGAAGAGCTGCTCTGTTTCTGAAAAATGATAGTTAACCATACTTTAACAGTAGAAGTAGGAAATTACTTGTTTTCCTTTTCTCACCTGCCTTTCACTAACCCAATGACAGCCCCTTTTGGTTTAAGAAAGGACATTTTTCCCTTCAAACGGATTATGCCTCCAACATTGCTTCACTACTGACCAAGGAACTATTTAGGAACAGGAAGGAATCAAAGAAAACTTAATTACTATTCCAGGATGTTTAAAGAGAAAGAAAGTGATAGGTCAAGTATGATTGTGCTTATTACTGGACACTGGTTTTGGCTGTTAAACTAGCAAAGTAAAATTCCCAAGTGGTTCTTTCTCACAGTAATTCCTCTCCAGCTCTGCAATGATGAATGCAGATTTGTGACATGGAAAGACTTAGAAAACACAGTCTGATAGTAACACCAGATTCTGTGGTTTCTCTTAAATTCCACTTCACTCACATTTCTTCATTTTCTCATTTTCTGTTTTTGTGTTAAATTGGGCAGCAGAAATAAGTCATTATTTTTGAGCAACATGTTTGAGAAAGGACCTGATTTCTCCCAACTTTCTTAAAAAATGCCTTCAATGAGTAGTCACATACACCAAAGTAATTCATCCAAATTGGAGATATTTAAGGATTCACACTACAAAGATGATAAAATTTTATCATTTTCTCTTTCAAGGGGATTTTGTGGGGGAGTGTTGGAAGTATAGCCGCACATGTTACATTGCCTTTGGGTCACGAATTTGCTCTTGGTGGCTTGTGGGGAAGCAAGATGGATATACACTCTTTCTACTGACTGAATTCCCTGGACTATGTAGAGCAGAGTCTTACCAGTTATCTTATAATTAACCTTGAGACGTGACTCCTGGCTCATTGCCATCAGAGTGAGCTAATCTGTGCTTGAATGCTGTACACCTACTATAAATGATGGTTCTCAAGGCTGTGTATTAGCTCAGCCTGGCCTCCGTTTCCAAGTTAGTGTTTCTTGGTGTCTTCTGGGTTAAATTAAGCCTGTATGTCTACTGCTCCTGAGGTAAGTTAACTTGATGGGTCATGAGTTTCCTTCCAGGCATCCTGCCAGAGGTGTCATGGATAAGGGAATATGGGATGAAAGACTGAAAATGAAGATGGGTGTGCATGTGGGAAGAAATGAATCTCAAAGTTTCTGGCTGATGCAAGTCCAGGATTTTTAAGGGCATGAGTAATTCTGTGTCTTTTTAAGGCCAGCCTATAAACATAGGAGTTTCTGGCTAACGGATAGAACTAGAATTCAAGGATGAAACTCACTAATAGCAAGCCATGATTTGTTGCCTTTATAGAATAAGGTCAGCATGATTTCACTGTAGCCCTGAGTAAACATATTTCTTAAGAAACATCTACTGTGTTTTAGGATTTGAAGGAAGATAGTTCTCCGAGGCCATGGCCAGAGTTTTAGAAAATTAATATTCTAGGACTTGTCGGCCAAATTACATATATTTTCTTAAAAATACACCACTCTTTAAAGTTAATATTATTGTTCTCATTTTATATGTGAGAAAATTCATAGGTTCATATAGACAAAGAGACTTGCCCATAAAAAATAAGTGGCAGACTTAGAATTCAAATTCTATTCTGCCTGACCTCAAAGCCAAATTCTTTATTCCACACTGTTAATCACTGTTTGACTAAAGGAAATTTGTCCCTCAAGTTGCTTTCTCTTTCAATGGTGATCTCTGAGTCTGGGGGAAATGTGTCATTGACCACAAAGCCTACAAATTACTAACATCAGTGTTCATCTTATTGGCTCTACCACTTTGCCCTGCTCTGATGGGATAGACTCCAAGCTGTTCTTGGGGTAAGGTTAAAGAAGCTGGCTTTCTGAAACAGAGAGTGACAATGCTTGGTTACCTATTTCTCTTCAAATCATATAATCGTGAACTTAAACCAGTGACTCAAGTCTGGCTTAATATTTAAATGACTTATGAAACTTAAAAAAAAAAATCCATCTCTGCACATTGCCCATCCCTCCAAATAAACACCAAGACAGATTCTGATTTATTTAATCTGGTGTATGTACTAGGCATCAGTATTTTTTTTTTTTTTTAAGTTTCCTACATGATTCTAAAATGCATCCAGGGTTGAGAACTGAGTTTTCCATCATGGAAGTAAGTGCCCTGTCTCCTATTCTAAAGCAATGATATTGGAAAATAAAGATTGAGTAGAAAAATGCAAAAAGATTCTATTTGTTTTTAACTCTAAGAGTAATTTTGAAAAACTATGATGTATTGGTTAGTTGCTTCCCCATAAAAAGACATACAGCAAGACTGGAATTTGATTCAATTCAGTAAACATTTGTAGGTGCCATAGAGGATACAAAAAACAATAAGTCTCTTTTTTTAAAGAATTTGAAATCTAGAGTAGATAAAATGTGCACGTAAATAACCACACTTCTGTATAAACTTTGTCCAGCCTATCAGTAATTGTTCCATGAATTATAAAATGGGACAATTATATTGTTTCAAGGAGAAGGAATGGATTAATAGTACTAGAAAGCAAGGCATATTTGGAAAAGGCAGGGAGGTCAGTATGGCTAAAGTATAGGGATCAAAGAGGATGGTGGGAGATGAGACTGGAAAAAGGCAACACTTAGCACACCAAGTGTTGTCTTTTATCTTCTGTCTCCTATTTATCTATAAAACATATAGATTTCTTTCTCTTCCTTTCATTCATTCTCATTTTTTCCCCTTAATTCTCTCTATCTCTTGACTGATTATAATAATTAGGTTATGAATGAGAACAATAATGATAGTAGCAGCTTCCTTTGGTTTTGTTTTTCTAAATGCCAGTCACTATGGTCTCATTACACTTAATCCTAAACATACAATATTATTATTCTCATTTACCTATGAGGGACCAGAGGCCCAAGGACACAGAGCTAATAAGAAGTAGAACTGAATAATGAGGGAGCAGATCCAAGAGTTAGGGAACTCCAGAAATTAAGTGTGGAAATTAGGCAAAATGGCCTAGGCAAATGAAGAGCTTTGGGAGGGTAGGAAGAGTGGCAGTAGAACACTGCCTTGCCATTGGGATCAAAACCATTTTCCTTTCTCCCTTGCTTCCTCTTCCATCTGACTTAATAGGTCGCAGTGGAAATCAAACCATGGTGCCAGGATGAGTTCTGGCTTTCATAATTCAGGAGTCCGTTTTGTAATTCACATTTGATTTTATGGTGTCTCTTGATGTTGTGTCTTTGTATTGTATTGAAAGGAAGAGTAAATTTTACCTTTTATGGGTAGCAGTTAATAGAAAAGAATAATTTGGAATTAGATTGACATAAGTTCCATGTGAATGAAAGTTTGAGAAATTATTTTATTGGTTTGGAAGAGGAAAGAGTTATCAACCACCTACCTCTTGCAGTGAGTTAAGGTACAGCCTTCTGAACCACACAGCCTGAGGGCTGAATCCCAGTTCCAACGTTTATGAGTTGTTCAACCATTGATCAACTCATTAAGCTCACTAGACTTCATTTGTTTTCATCTGTAAAATGGGGGTTAAATGGACTAAACTGAGCTTTTTCCAGTTGTTGTGCATGCTATAAGGCCACCAACAACATCCATCTACATAGGAGACCGAGGAATTGGGACATCTCTTATTTCATTGCCATATTTTGAAGTGAGAAATTAATTGCTATCTTGCTGTTTAAGCTCAAATCGCTAGACCAATTAAGAGTCCTAAAAGAAGGCAAGCAGAGTGCCTGCCATTTCTCTCCTTGTAAAGTATTAAAAAACAGGAATGTAGAAGAAAAAGCACCTTCATTTTCCCCTCTAGTCAACTTGGTTTTAGATGTTCCTCCTAATGATGGACAGATTGATTCCCCCAATTGTACATTGGCTGGTCCTGATTTGCAGTGCATACCCTCTGTAGATTATAATCCTATAGGAATTCTAGAAATAAATGGTATGTCTGGCTTTCTAAAAAGGGGGATTTGACAAATGCCTTGGAAATACCCATGAAACCATTATAACCTTGGATCTCTGGTGGATTAGCTCCCAAAGCCTTCAAGAATGAATGTGCCATTCAGACTTAGAGATAACTCAAGTGTAGAAAAATGTTACAAAGATAGATGATTCATAAAAATGATGCTTTAGATTGAGCTTCTTTGTGACTGCCTTATATTTTTATAGAACTCTACGGTTTGTAAAAGCCCTATATACATTATTTAATTCCTCCCAAATTCTCAAGAGAGATGCAGGGAGTTATTGGTATCTTCTTTTCAAATGAAGAAAGAAAGATTGAGGGAGATTAACAGATCTTTCTAAAGTGACTCAGCCAGTACCTACCTAAGGGAACCTGACAAAAATCTCTTATGTTTCAAAAATGATTGTTTATATATAACTTTACAGATTACAAGTCAAAATAAAACCAAATGCACTTATTTTGCTAGGATTTGTGCTAGGTACTGGAAACAAGAAGCAGGTTATTTGCCTTAAATTAATTCATTGAAAGTCAATTTGTCTAATGATCAACTGGCTGATTTTTATCATATATGTCAATTGTGCTTTTCACCGAAAAGTTTTAAAAGGAATGAAGTCAGAATATAAAATACACATTTTTAAAATTATTAACAAAATTATGATTATATGCTATGAAAGAAATCAGTCAAAAGGTTGTAAAAAAAAATGAGCATATGGGTATAATGGAATTTGATAAAAAATAAAAATTTCCTATGTCAGACGCTATTTTTCCCACCTGGAAATTTTAGGGAATGGAAATATTTGAGCTATTTCTAGCAAATTAAAACTTAATATAATTTTAGAGCACAGAATTTATATTCACAAATACCTGAAAGAAATCAGAATTTTTACTTAAATGTAACATAGATTTAAATTTTCTGCAGAGTAGCCCAGCACTCTGGAAATATAATAAAGAAGCTTGGTCCCTTCTTTCATAGCCTCATTGTTCCAGTGGGAAAGATAGATTTTAATCAGATAATCACACTCATGAATGTAAAAGCATAAATGGAAAAAAAAGGAAGTACTAGTAACATAAAGAGAAGAGAGAATCAAAGAAGATTTTCCTGCAGAAGGGACAGAAATAAAGATCTGAAGAGCGTATAGAAGTTAATTGATGAAGTCTGGACATACATTCCTAGCATAAATTTTAGTTACTTTTTAATCTTTACATTAGCAGGGTCCACATTTATTTGGATTTATAATGAATATAGTTCTTTCTGCTGTGGCCAACACTACATGCTTGTCCATTTTCTTTTTACCAAGGATGCTAAAATGTAAATTCACTGCTGATATTGTTAGAAATTATTTGCATTTCAACATGTGGATATTTCAGAAGGTTGTACTAACTTGTTTAGCTGGTGAAGCCCTCAGTTAACATAAAAGGGTGAACTGAACACATTTATTTGACTGAATTAAATCCTGGATTTGACAATGACCAGCTTAATCACTGGTTTCTTTAAACCATATTCAAGTTTCATAACTTTCCTATATTCCTGCCTCTCACTTGAAGAATAGGGTTAAATATGTTTTCCACCCAGAATTGTAAAAATAATGAAATAACAATATATAGGCAGCTATAACAAAATAAAGAAAATCAAGGCTTCTTAAGAATAGTGATAATCGTGTTAACAATTAGACATTTTGTCTAAATCTTTTACTCACAAAAACACTGAGTATCTTTTATATTTTAACTTTTGGAAAATGAATTTTCTTTCATTTCCCTGAATTTCAGGAACCCCAAACAAAAAGAATAATGACACCTCAAGTACATTATTAAATTGCTCCATTTGGCAGATAACGCTAGTTCTCTTTTTAGCCTTTTCCTGAAGCTAAATTGTCTTTAAAATAACCATCCTTACATTGGCATGATTAATGTTCACTGAAATTTGCATATTTTATAGGTTCACAGCACATATAAAATTCATTTTTTCTCAGGGACGTTGTACAATAACAGAAAATATACTATTATATTGAAATACGTTGTATTACTGGAGTGACAGCATCATGATAGCAAAATAGGTCATTCCTGACTTTGCTCCCCCTTAGAAGGAGAACAACTAACAACTATTTAATAGTAAAATACCACTGAGAGAATCCTAGAACATGGGGGTGGGGCTGAAGCAACCCCCTGCACCGCAGAGACCATGACAGACTGCATCAGAGGGTAAGAGAAGCAGCAAAATATTGACTGCATTGTACCTCCCTCAGGCCAGTGCAGCTTCACACAGAGAGGTTCCCGCTGAGCCTCTGGTTCCTACAGTGGGAAAAGGGAACCCAGGGGGGCAACCAGTGCCCCTCTCCCAGCATTGGGGTTGCTTTATGGGAACCCCTATCTCTTACCACAGGGATTATTGTGGCGGGGTGAATCTACAGGATTCAACCGCTGGGAATCTGACCATGACAGAGAAAGCAGGGGAGGGGTCTGCAACATCCAACACATGGATCTTGGCAGACTGAATTTCTACCTGCATTACTAAGTAGTAATCTCAATCAGCAGCTTTGCTCATCTGCAAAACAAGTAATGGGTGCACTCTGATAAAGAAACTTGGTGGATTCAGATCTGCTTGATTTGGATCATCATATGAGGAGACTCCAAGAAGAAAACACAGGAAAAAAGCTCATTGGCATGGGCCTTCATAATGATTTTTTGAATATGACATCTAAACCACAAGCAACAAAGTGAAAAATAAGTAAGTCGAACTACTTCAAACCAGAAAGCTTCTGCATGGCAAAAATAACCATCCATAAGGTGAAAAGACAACCTATGGAACAGAAGAAAATATTTGCAGACCATACATCTCATAAGGGGTTAATATTCAAATTATACAAAGAACTCATACAATTCAGTAGGAAAAAACAAACAAACAAACAAAAACAAAAAACCCGACAAATAGCCCAATTAAAAAATAGGCAAAGGACTGGAACAGACATTTTTCCAAAGAAAATATAGGAAAGGCCAACAAGTACATGAAAAGATGTTCAACATACTAGTCATTGGGGGAAATGAAAATTAAAACCACAAATAAATATCACCTCACACCTTTTAGAATGACCATCATCAAAATGATAAGAGATAACAAGTGCTGACGTGGATATGGAGAATGGGAACCCTTGTGCACTGTTGGTGGCATTGTAAATTGGTGCAGCCACTATGGAAAACAGTATGGTGGGTCCTCAAAAAATTAAAAATAGAACTGCCATATGACCCAGCAATTCCACTTCTGGGAATATACCCAAAGGAATAAAAAACACTTAAGTGGAAAAGATATCTGCACCCCTATCCTCATAGCAGCATTATTCACAACAGCCAATTCGTGGAAACAACCTAAGTGTCCATTGATGGATGAATGGATAAAGAAGTTGTGGTATATTATTCAGCCATAAAAAATGAGGAAATCCTACCATTTACAACAACGTGGATAGAACTTGAAGGCATTATGCTCAGTGAAATAAGTCAGATGGAGAAAGACAGATACTATATGATATCACTTATATGTGGAATCTAAAACAAGCATGCAACAAAAAGTCAACCAAACTCATGGAAAAAGACATCAAACTTGTGGTTACAGGAGGTGGTAGGAGATGGGGGTAGGGGGACTTGGAGGAAGGTGGTCAAAATGTACAAACTTCCAGTTATAAGATAAATAAGTATTAGGGATGGAATGTACAACATGAAGACTGTACCCAACACTGCTGTATGATACATAGGAAAGGTGTTAAAAGAGTAAATTCTAAGAGTTCTCATACTTGGGGAAATATTTTTTTCTTCTTTCTTTTCATCTATTGAAGAAGTTGGAGGCTAGTAGAACCAATTGTGGTAATCATTTCAGACTATATCTAAATCAAACCATCATGCTGTATGCCTTAAACTTATACAGCAATGTATGTACTTATTTCTCAATGAAACTGAAAAAAATATGTCATATTACTGTGTAAAATTGCTTTGTTTTTGCTTTTATTATGTAGAGTTTAAGCATTTACAAATGTTTCTTTAAATGAAATGATAACATAATTATTATGAGACTGAACATTTTAATTCCAAGCAAGACTGTCAATTTGTGATGTAATTCTTGAATCTTGCTTCATATTGAAGTTTGAAATTTTATACCATATTCTTTCTAAGAATTTTTATACAGAATATTAATAGTACAACAACCAATATGCCTAAAATTTCTTGCTATCAACAATCAAGGGTTGTTAATTACGTGGAAGAGATAGCACACAATAAAAGAGAAACCTGCTTTCTAAATACAGACATTTTAGTTGTAAATAAAGAAGATCAATGTGAATTGCTGGGAGACTGATTAAAATAGAAAGGATTATGTATAATGAATAATATTGTAATATTTTTACTACTGTTGGAATCATTTAACAAAAGTGTTCCATAAAAATCCCACCACAGAATCAAGATGCTAATGTTATACCTCATTTATTGCCAGCATATTCAGTGACATTTTATAATGTACATCTGTCAGCCAGAGATATAAATGAATGAGGTGAACCATACAATTTACCCTCAGGAAGTTCCATTAGCGCCCCCAAAGTATAATATTTATGAGGTCAGAATCAATTAATCAGATAGCTGTATTTGCTTTTCAGCTCAGCAGTCTCTCTATCCCACCAAATTGTTGCATTGGAAAATCTTTCACATTTGGCAAAAGAGTGAGTTTGTATTGCTACATAAAAGCTATTTTGTAAATCAATTACTTTAGTAACACAGGATGTATTCAGTAGTAATTCATGGTGTAAGTGGAGAGAATGCAAAATATGTTCTTATCAGAAATGTTTTATCTCAGTGGGAGTCCTAAATATTCTTTATGAGCTATGGTGCCCTTACCTATCCCACAGTTTGATGAATGAAAAGCAATTAGAAAGAAATACAGGCTCATGCTTGTTCAGCATGGTAATTCAAACTTTGGGTGTGGTAAAGTCAAAGGAGATGGTGGCAGAAGGAGCACATATTGCTGTTGAAAACAATCGGGGCAGAAATGGACAAGGACCATGAGAATTTTATAGTAGAAATGGCCACTGCTCTGATAAAGAAGGGGCATGTCTAGTTAACCTCAGCAACTATAATAAATGACAGTTGCTGTGTTATTCACAGTGAGCTACTAGCTTCTCTGTCCAGAAAGCAGATCTCAGAGCAATTTTGAAAATGGATGCTGAATTAGAGGAATTCTGATGGTAAAAATATAATATCTCTTTTAAATTTTATTTATTTTTGTATTAGAGGAGAGAGAATAGAGACCATGAAGAGGGGTACTTTATTAGTAAAAATCCTGGTAATGATTATTTTCTATGATTTGGCAACCTGAAGAGACATTAGCAATTAAGGAAAAGGACTGTAGGTAATACAAAAATTTGGCTACAAGACAATATACTAATTTTATTAAGCCCAGGAATTTACACTAATCTCCTATTATTTGCTCAGACAAGTCATGTATATGGAGGTGTGCATATGTGCAGAGTTGAGGGTTGAGTACAGTGAACCAGCGACAATCCACGAATACCTACAATGTGCAGTGAATGCAGTCCACTAATATAATCCAGATAAACTGGCCTGCCTTATCGTCCACTCAGCATGGCACTGCATTAAAAGAAAACAGAAAAGCAAACGCACCACAAGTGACTTATTAAAGATAGCAAAATAAAAATATTTCTACTTCGTCTCCTTTCTGAAACAAGCTTAAAAATAATTAAAAAAAAAAAAAGAAAAAAGAAAAAAGAACAACCCTCCATCTATAAAGCTAGGGCTCCATTGTTGTCTTATAGAATGTAAGTTTCATAAGGACACAAATGTTCACTTGTTTGATTTAGCAGTGTATCCTGAGAACCTGCAAGGTGATCAACAAACATTTGTCAGATGAATGGACAGTAGTTTTGAATAGCATCATATGCCCTTTTAACCTAATTGCATTCAAGTAGACGGAAAATCTTTTTTCATATTCCTTTGCTTTTCCTTTTTTCAAACTACATCTCTTGGTCTCCATGTTCTAAGGAAAAAGAAGGATGAATCCAAAATGCAGAGAGAGAAAAAAAAAAACACTGTCACGCTCCTTTAAGAATCTCGTCTTGACAATTTAAGGATGCTAATGAGGATTTTCATAGGGTTATTTAGATTATATCCACTTCTTGCCTGATGTGCTGATTTTAATATCTAACCCATTTAAGCAGAGACAGCACTCTGAAATACAACAAGGATGAATGCATGCCTACACATGAAGCAAAATGGTTTTCACCAAAACTGTGTGGCAGGAGTCTGAAGTCTCTAATACATTATCTTTTACTCAATGTCGAGGTTTAGAGGTTTATAGTAGCTCCTGAGGTCTGCTGAGATTTTCTACATACAGACCGTGTTAGGAGTGGCAGAGCTGCAGGAGGGAAGGGTATGCCACACTCTAAAGTACAGGGCTGCCAGCGTGGTAGAGAAGAGAAATCATAGGAGCCAAACAACTTTGCATTGCTAAGCAGAAGCTGAAGAGAAATAGTTAAGTGCTAAATAACCACCCATTTGCAACATATGCAGCTCAGGAATACATCCTGGTCACCACATAGGTAGCAATATGGAATGCATGATGAAGTGAGTTAATGCCCTCTCCTAGGTAGAGGCCACTGAACAATCTGCACATGTGAAAAAATATACCTGACACGAGGCACCCTTCTTTCAGCCCAAACAGGTAATTCTGGCACATTTCCACATCAAGGAGAGGCTTGGGCCAAGTATCTCTGTTTTGAAATGTGCAAGCCAAATTGTTTTCCTTATAGTAATATGTTCTGACCTCGAGGAGCTATGATTTTTCCAAATGTATTCAACTTACTTGGTGCAAAAAGTAATTAGCTTTCAGAGATGTCAGTGTTTACTTAAGAGGGAACATTACACTTCTTTATCTAATGCTACAATTCAGAATCTTTCCAGTTTAGCCTTCTTGATAAATTAGGTTGTATTTCAGTAGTTCTAAATTTTGTGAGATGACTATATATTTTATTTCTGCAGCAAATATGCAGTAATCCCGGATTTGGCATGCTTTAATCCGTCAAAAATTTTATATGTTTACACTATAATTTTCTACTTTTGTAACATTCTAAATTCCTTTTACTTGTACACATGTAGAAAGAAAACTTTGGGGAAGCCTTAAAAATATCTGAAATGACTTGTAATGGAAATGGCAGATATCTAAATAAAATGCAAATATGGAACTGTAACTAGACTGACCTCAATAATCAAAATGCCAATGAAAAAATAGCAAAAAGAAGAAAAAAAGAAAGGGAAAGACAGTGGAGCTTCAAGAGAAAACTTTCAGAGCTGATATTGTACTATATTCTATGATTCCTTGCTGTCGTTCATTAAGTAAACAGAGGGACTCCATACATATTATTAGGCACTTTTGCTTTCAAATTGTCTGATGCCACCTGGATTGGGTTGCCACTTTCATTCCTTACCAAGTCAGCAGAAATGTTTTCATGTGATACAGACAAAATCATCTTGAACGCTTTGGAGTCAATTCCAGAATGCATGACTGAGAGTCAATGAGAAATATGGGAAAATGTACACTTTTTAATGGGAATGGGCTTGGTGTGACACAGTATATAAATACATATATAACATGGAACAATAAGAAGAGTGAACAGGGGGGCAAATGGTAGTCAAAAGGATAGGAAAATATGATTATTAAACCTTTAATTAGAGCAAATTAAATAAAAATGCAAACTAAGTGAAGATAGACATAATTTGAAAATGTCAGTGTACACTCATAACCTAAAGGAAATATCTCCTGTTGACACAGAGTTACTCTATCTACTGCAATTACCCAGTGGAAATTGTTTTTATGCTCCTCTTTTTTATTGAACTATAGTTGATTTACAATATTATATTAGTTTCAAGCATATAGCATAGTGATTCAGTAGTTTTATAGATTATACTCCATTAAAAGTTATTACAAAATAATTGCTGTAATTTCCTATGCAGTACAATATATCTTTGTTGCTTATCTATTTTATATGTAGTAGTATGTATCCCTTAATTCCAAACCCTTGTCTTGCCCCTTCCCCCTTCCCTCTCCCCACTGGTAACCACTAGTTTGTTTTCTGTATCTGTGAGTCTGTTTCTGTTTTGCTGTTATATACATTCATTTGTTTTATTTTTTAGATTCCACATATAAATGATATCATATAGTATTTGTCTTTCTCTGTCTGACTTATTTCACTAAGCATATTGTCCTCTAGGTCCATCCACATTGCTGCAAATTTCATTATTTTTATGACTGAACAATATTCCATTGTGTGTATACCACATATTCTTTATCAGTTCATCTGTCAATGGACATTCAGGTTGCTTCCATATCTTGGCTATTGTAAATCGTGCTTCTATGAACACTGGGGTGTGTGTGTCTTTTCTAATTAGTGTTTTCATTTTTTCCAGGTGTATATCCAGGAGTGGTTGCTGGATCATGGGGTAAGTTCTATTTTTAGTTTTTTGAGGAAACTTTAATTCATGCCATGCTTGACCTCTAATTTTTGGGCACTAATTTCTCTTACTAAGGCAGCTAGAACTTCTGGGAGAATAGCTAATTTCATACCTTAAGGCAGAATGGATATAAATAGACCTGAAATATTTTATTGCAAGAAAGCAAAGATATTCCCAAAGATGTTTGGTGTTGCATTGAAAAGGACAAAGAGGCCAGCAAAAAAAGAAGCCTATTAGTGGCTAACATGTTAAAATTTGAGCATCAGAAAGATAACATTTGCAGTCAGTTGGAACAGATGAGGATGTTAAAGAAGCTATATGTCTATGATTACACTAAAATAGAGAAACTAACACAAAATGATAAAAAATATTTGTAATGTACTTGAGTTTCTAATGTCATCTCTAGAAGATGCTTTTGATTGTGTAATCAAATGACTTGCATTTGTACTGTAGTTTTGATTGCTATAGTTTTGATTGTAGTCAATCAAAAAATTACAAAATACATAGTGGATTTTTTAAATAGAAAATGGAAAAGCAGAAAGATGTAAAATATGAAAGAATATTGCATAACGTGTTTGGCTTTCCCTGTGTTTTATTTGTAACCAAATCATCACAGCTCTTTTTGTGGACTAGTATAGTAACTTATACTTTTGTTACTCAGCCTGCAAAATTGTGGTAGTCCTCTATGAGGCAAAATTTAATAGTGTTGTGAAATGTCATGTGGTTGTCTGGAAATGAAAGTTTATACAGAGAACTGGGCCCAAGATTGTGGTGTGGCATGGGCATAATAATCTGGGAAGGTGGCTGTAATGTATGCCCCCTTTTTGGGGGAAGGAGTAACTACCTTTCATACATTTCTCTGGGGAGTTGGAATAGTGCCTGTAAATAACAATCTTTGGTCACTGCAGCCTCAAGAATTCTTTTAGGGGCTTGTTTGGTTTGTGTCTGCCTTGTTGCTGAGAGTCTTTGGGTGCAGTTTATATGGAAAATGATAGGATTAGAGGGGCAGTGGGGAGAGGAGTGTGGTGGGACCAGGAAGGAAGGCTTATTCCTCATTCTTGGTATTTTCTTCCATATGGAATGGGTGATTCTTGCTGAAATATCCCTAGCCTCTCTTGCATTTCAGCCATTCTTTGCCTGAGGTGGGGGAAGGGTGAATTTGATTGTTGGTACTGAAAGGAGAAAATGGGCTTGTATCGCCCAGTCTCTTCTGGTTATATTCTGCTCTTAGGAATAGATTGCCAGCAAGTCACTGGTGTAAATCTGCTTCTTCCTTGGGCTGTGCCAATCCTTCCTCTCCATGGGGGATGCCTGCTCCAGGCCAGCCTTGCATCTGACTGCATGGGAGTCTGATTCTGTGATTCATTACTGTAGGGACCCTTTATCAGGGATAAAGGGATCCTTTATCAGGAATACAAGTACTAGCACTTTTCAACAACTATGATGTACTTCTCACACTTGCCATTTCTGAAATTGCAAAATGCCTTAAAATCCATGAGGTATTAGATTTGGGGAAATATAGTATTTTGTTCTTTCATCTGCCACTTCTTTGTCTGATTTCACAATTTGTTCAGATCCTGGATAGGAGAAAAAAAAAAAGGCTGCTATTTACTGGGACCCAGAAGGTTCTAACATTTATGTAAAAAAAAACCAAAACCAAACAAACAAAAAACCTGAGTAAAATCCTGATTAAAAAAGAAGCCAAAGTGTTTAATTTGCAGGATATTTGCATTCCTACCCAGACAACACACTAAAGTAGGAACTACATTTCAGCCGCCAAATAGTGAAAAAAGCTTGAATTTTTTTCTGACACAGCAGTGGAAAACACATAGGGAAACACTGAAAGGAACATAGCACATTTAGAAACTAGAAACTGTAGGTCAGATCTATGGGGTTTAAAAAGTATTGCTTCCCAAGGAAACACATGCGGCTTGTTAAGACTATACTATACTTCCGAAGAATAAATTGGGGAATTGATATTTTATGTAGTTTAGTAAGTGGATTACTATAATAAGGTGTCTTTTTTCCTACTATTATTGAACTAATGTAGCAAAATAATAGTGATAAAAGAAATTAAGCAAGGACATGCAAAGAAAAACCACCTTTTCTTTTCTTATCAAGGGACAATAAAGAATAAAAAGACTCTTCCAGAGATTGAAGCTCGTTGAATCGGGAGAATTGACCAGAAGTGAAATTCAGAAGGGAAATATATCTTGTAGGAGGAATGAAAGGCATAAAGATTAGCTGGTGGAAACAAAAAAGTGTTACAAGGTTGTAAATAAACTGAAGGGAACTATACATTTCAGACCTACCTGCAGAAAAAATAGGAAGAGGAAATCCCAAAATAATAACAACAAAAATACAACAACAATAATAACAACAAAAAACGGGAGAAAACAGGTAGCAAGGGTAGACTATTTCTGTCCTTTTGATCACAACATTTTATGAATTTAAAAGCTATGGGGAAGTTTAGTAAGATGAAGTTTTCAGTAGTGACTGCAGTGGGCAGAATCCACAGGACTGTCAACAGGGCAATAGGAGTCTTCCCTGTAGTGATGCCATTGTAATGAGGAAAACCACATGCAAACATTAGAGGTGGAATCCCAGATGGTCTCCTGAAACCCACCTGAGCAGAGGTCCAAGTTGGTGTTGTTGTTGGATCTGTGCCATGGACAAAGGATGCAGACGTGAAGGAAAGAACTGAGTGTGTACATAATCCAAGTATGTACTCAGAAAGAATCTACAAATGTAAGTTGAGTCTACATAAATGTAACTTGTCCCTCACAGATCAGGTCAGAATCACCCTGTGAGATCATGTTATTTTATCTCATCTACTAACCAATGTCTATACTTAGAAAGACAGTTGGACTGAGAAAACAAGATTCTGTTCATTCACTTGATTCAGGACCAGAATTATAATAACAGCCACTTTTGTCCAGAAGGACTGACTCCAGAGAATTTTCTGAGCATAAAGTAGAGATTGCACTGGAACCACATCTTGCTTAACATTGAAGCGTCCAAAATGGATGTGTCATATATACATAGTAGAGAGTTAATACACACATTATGATTTGAGTGAGCAGACAGCAATTAGGGCAGCATTCTGAATAAATCAGAAACAGGATTCATACACTTGATGGAAGATAGATGGAAGGAGACTGGCATGACACTTTATGCAGTTACTGGTAGAAGTGCCTCTACAGCCTTGGAGGGAGGAAAGATGGCACTGATGTATAAGTTTGTAGGGTGTGAATTCCTCCTACCATACTCTTTAATAAGGACCTGCTTACTTTAGTGGGTCAATTTAACTACTATGTTTAAACTATAATTTCATCATTTTTAGAGAATCAAAGTGTCCATACTCAATGAGTTTTTATTGTAGGCAAGATTGTAGCCAAAGCCACAGTGTAGATGATGGAATTTTTAGGAAAATCATTCTAGCATTATAGTCAATCATTATATTTCTAGGGAACATGAATTTTGGGTCAAAAGATCGAGTTTTTTCTAGGCAGAACGAGTTATTGAAAGAAAGAAGATGATTCTTATGGTTCTTATCTTTCAGGAAATGTAAATACTGTGAGATAGATGTTTTTCTATTCTGTAATGGTCTCTGTTTAATAGGTGTTAGCAATCCCTTTTCCCACACTTTGATGCCTCTTTGGCCACCATGAAGGCTAAATCCATCCAGTGGGATGGATTTAGAAAATACCATTTTCATTTGAACAAGGGTTAATATCTCCTCAAATTTTCTTGTGAAAGTACTCAATTCTGAATTTGTTGATGTGCTGGAGAAACTGGAGCACTAATGTTAGGAAAAGTGGCAAAGGGAGAGTCACATCAAGCAAAATAATGGAACAATGGAACTAGTGGCTACTGACATTTGGAAAGGTGACAGCAAGATGGGTATCAGCTAGTGGTCATAAAACTTAAGGACCTTACGTAAGTAAATTTATAGAGTCAGTGGTGCCTGAGCTTTGGTATACAAACCATATTGTGACATCTCTGCAGTTCAGGGTTTGTGTTCAAGCAAGCAACACACCTACTTCGGCTAGTTGAAGCATAAAAGGAATTTATTGAAGAACATTAGATTTATAGACTCTCCAGTAAGGCCAGAGACCTGGCTTGGAATCTATCCCAATAGGAACAATGCCCAAAATGGTTATCAGAATTGCTTCTGGGGAGACACCAGAGCAACCACCACTTTTGTAATGTAATTGATTAAGGCTTTTGCCTGTTTTTTCTATTGTATTATCTTTCTTTTAAAATTTTACTTGTAGAAGTTTTAAAAATAATATGGATATTAATTCTTTAGTGATTTCATGTTTAGCAGATATTTCCCCCATACTATAGCTCTAGTTTTTTTTTTCATTTAAAAAAATGCTATCATACATCAATAAAAAATTTAAAAATGAAAATAAATAAAAAATAAAATACTGTTTATTTAATTACCAATTACATTGAATCAAATTTGATGATTGTGTTTTCCAAGTGCTCGATAGCCTTATTAATTTTTTTTCTGCTTATTTTATCAATTACTGAGAGAAGTGTGTTAAATTCTGTCTTTTACTATAATTATGGATTTGTCTATTTCTCCTTGGACTTCTGTCATTTTTTTCTCTGTATACTTTTATACAATATTATTGAGTGCATATATATTTATAATTGTTCTGTCTTTGTGGCAAATTGAACATTTTATTACTCAGTGAATATCTTTACTGACACCAATACTTATTGCTTCTTAAAATGTATTTTTTTAACATTTTTTATTGATTTATAATCATTTTACAATGTGTCAAATTCCAGTGTTCAGCACAATTTTTCAGTCATTCATGGACATATACACACTCATTGTCACGTTTTTTTCTCTGTGAGTCATCATAACATTTTGTGTATATTTCCCTGTGCTATACAGTGTAGTCTATTCTATAATTTTGAAATCCCAGTCTATCCCTTCCCACCCTCCACCCCCCTGGTAACCACAAGTCTGTATTCTCTGTCTGTGAGTCTATTTCTGTCCTGTATTTACGCTTTGTTTTTGTTTGTTTGTTTTTGTTTTTGTTTTTTAGATTCCACATATGAGCGATCTCATATGGTATTTTTCTTTCTCTTTCTGGCTTACTTCACTTAGAATGACATTCTCCAGGAGCATCCATGTTGCTGCAAATGGCATTATGTTGTCGGTTTTTATGGCTGAGTAGTATTCCATTGTATAAATAGACCACCTCTTCTTTATCCAGTCACCTGTTGATGGACATTTAGGCTGTTTCCATGTTTTGGCTATTGTAAATAGTGCTGCTATGAACATTGGGGTGCAGGTGTCATCCTGAAGTAGATTTCCTTCTGGATACAAGCCCAGGAGTGGGATTCCTGGGTCATATGGTAAGTCTATTCCTAGTCTTTTGAGGAATCTCCACACTGTTTTCCATAGTGGCTGCACCAAACTGCACTCCCACCAGCAGTGTAGGAGGGTTCCCCTTTCCCCACAGCCTCTCCAGCATTTGTCATTTGTGGATTTTTGAATGACGGCCATTCTGACTGGTGTGAGGTGATACCTCATTGTAGTTTTGATTTGCATTTCTCTGATAATTAGTGATATTGAGCATTTTTTCATGTGCTTTTTGATCATTTGTATGTCTTCCTTGGAGAATTGCTTGTTTAGGTCTTCTGCCCATTTTTGGATTGGGTTGTTTATTTTTTTCTTATTGAGTCGTATGAGCTGCTTATATATTCTGGAGATCAAGCCTTTGTCGGTTTCACTTGCAAAAATTTTCTCCCATTCCGTAGGTTTTCTTCTTGTTTTACTTCTGGTTTCCTTTGCTGTGCAGAAGCTTGTAAGTTTCATTAGGTCCCATTTGTTTATTCTTGCTTTTATTTTTTCTAGGAGAAAATTTTTGAGATGTATGTCAGATAATGTTTTGCCTATGTTTTCCTCTAGGAGGTTTATTGTATCTTGTCTTATGTTTAAGTCTTTAATCCATTTTGAGTTGATTTTTGTATATGGTGTAAGGGAGTATTCTAGCTTCATTGTTTTACATGCTGCTGTCCAGTTTTCCCAACACCATTTGCTGAAGAGACTGTCTTTATTCCAATGTATATTCTTGCCTCCTTTGTCGAAGATGAGTTGACCAAAAGTTTGTGGGTTCATTTCTGGGCTCTCTATTCTGTTCCATTGGTCTATATGTCTGTTTTGGTACCAATACCATGCTGTCTTGATGACTGTAGCTCTATAGTATTGTCTGAAGTCTGGGAGTTATTCCTCCAGCCTCTTTCTTTCTCTTCAGTAATGCTTTGGCAATTCTAGGTCTTTGATGGTTCCATATGAATTTTATTATGATTTTTTCTAGTTCTGTGAAATATGTCCTGGGTAATTAGATAGGGATTGCATTAAATCTGTAGATTGCCTTGGGCAGTGTGACCATTTTAACAATATTGATTCTTCCAATCCAAGAGCATGGAATATCTTTCCATTTTTTAAAGTCTTCTTTAATTTCCTTCATCAATGGTTTATAGTTTTCTGTGTATAATGCTTTCACCTCCTTGGTTAGATTTATTCCCAGATATTTTGTTACTTTGGGTGCTATTTTAAAGGGGATTGTTTCTTTACTTTCTTCTTCTGTTGATTTATCGTTAGTGTAAAGAAATGCAACTGATTTTTGAACGTTAATTTTGTAACCTGCTACCTTGCTGAATTCTTCAATCAGCTCTAGTAGCTTTTGTGTGGACCTTTTAGGGTTTTCTATATATAGTAGCATGTCATCAGCATATAATGACACTTTTACCTCTTCTTTTCCAATTTGGATCCCTTTTATTTCTTTCTCTTGCCTGACTGCTGTGGCTAGGACTTCCAGGACTATGTTGAATAGGAGTGGTGATAGTGGGCATCCTTGTCTTGTCCCAGATTTTAGTGGGAAGCTTTTGAGTTTTTCACCGTTGAGTACTATGCTGGCTGTAGGTTTGTCATATATAGCTTTTATTATGTTGAGATATGTTCCCTCTATACCCACTTTGGCGAGAGTTTTTATCATAAATGGGTGTTGAATTTTATCAAATGCTTTTTCTGCATCGATTGAGATGATCATGTGGTTTTTGTCCTTTCTCTTGTTGATGTGATGTATTACACTGATTGATTTGCGTATGTTGAACCAGCCTTGTGTCCCTGGGATGAACCCCACTTGGTCATGATGTATAATCTTTTTTATGTGTTGTTGGATTCTATTTGCTAAAATTTTGGTGAGGATTTTGGTGTCTATGTTCATCAGTGATATTGGCCTATAATTCTCTTTTTTTGTAGTGTCTTTGCCTGGTTTTGGTATCAGGGTGATGGTGGCTTCATAGAATGAGTTTGGGAGTATTGCCTCCTTTTCAATCGTCTGGAAGAGTTTGAGAAGGACTGGTATGAGTTCTTCTTTGTATGTTTGGTAGAATTCCCCGGTGAAGCCGTCCGGTCCTGGACTTTTATTTGTAGGGAGGTTTTTAATTGCTATTTCTATTTCCTTTCTAGTGATCGGATTGTTCAAGTGTTCAGATTCTTCTTGATTCAGTTTTGGTGGACAGTATGTTTCCAGAAACTTGTCCATCTCCTCTAGGTTATCCAGTTTGGTTCCATATAGTTTTTCATAATATTCTCGTATGATATTCTGTATTTCTATTTTGTTTGTTGTAATTTCTCCATTTTCCTTTCTTATTTTGCTAATTTGTGCTCTCTCTTTTTTCTTCTTTGTGAGTTTGGCCAGAGGTTTGTCGATTTTATTTACTTTTTCAAAAAACCAGCTTTTGGTTTGGTTGATTTTTTCTATGGTCTTGTTAATCTCTATTGTATTTAATTCCCCTCTGATCTTTATTATTTCCTTCCTTCTGCTGCTTTTTGGGGATTTTTGTTCTTCTTTTTCTAATTCATTCAGGTGGTGGGTTAAATGTAAGTAATTCTTCATTTTTGACAGCCCTTTTAAGCTTTAGAATGAAATCATACATATTTTGTTTAATCTGGGATTTTCATTGTCTTTAGCAGAGGATGTATTTAACTAGTCATATTTAAACAGACAAGGCTGGGAAAGTGGTAGACAGAGGATGAAAAGTTGTCATTTTATTGAAATAAAAATTTGAATTTCATTGGGGATTTCCAATCAGATCCTTTCTCTTCTTAATCCTGCACAACATAGATAACAGAGAATGGAAGCATTATTATTAACATAGACGTCTCCCTAGACAAAAGTACCCTTTATCGATATTGGCCAGCAATAAGGAGGAATTTCCTTAAATTTCTATCTGTTTCTCTCTCTTAAGTACACATGTAGGCCATGTTTACTTTAATCCTTCCTCATGCTTGCCTTTGATCCGTTTATCAAAATAGTACAACTCTTTTGGAAAGGGGCAAGAGTGTTGCCGAAAGATCAGCCCTCATCCCTGATAAGCCAAATAACTCAGAGTCAGGGTCTTGGAGCTAGAAGAAGAGGCAGCTTTATTGCT
The DNA here is from genome assembly GCF_036321535.1 of Camelus dromedarius. Lineage (NCBI taxonomy): Eukaryota > Metazoa > Chordata > Mammalia > Artiodactyla > Camelidae > Camelus > Camelus dromedarius. Next base: position 15,779,699 of record NC_087454.1, on the reverse strand, counting down.
TTGCCAGGCAAAGGGGCCTTGCAGCAAGCTAGTGCCTTCAAAACTGTGAACCCGTCTTGGGGATGGAGCAGGGTGGTTATATAGCCATGACTTAAACAATAAAGCATCAATGACAATCAACAAAATTATTTTCTTTTCATAAGACTCAAAGTGGCATCATGGTGTCTCCAGGTGACCAATTCTATAGAGCCTAGTGGTTGTCACTCTTTTGATCCCTTTATCTTATAAGCTCCCAAAGCATGGTCTTCTTGGTAATTTAGGCTATTTTGTAAGGTTACAGTCCTGTGACCTTCCTGGAGAAAAACTCAGAAGCCAAGCATGATTACAACTTTTGATTACCGGAATAAAGTAGAAACAGTAAAATCAATAGCTTTAGTTTTAACAGTGGGCCCGGAGCTGTGAGTAGTAACCAGTCAGTCAGGTTTGTTGACCATTCTAAGGGCAAGCAATAAAGGTAAGAATCTGTTAGCCTAAGTGTGGCCATTTTACTAGTCCTCCTTCAAGAGTTCCAGTCAATATTGTAGATGGTGTTGTTCAGTAAAGAGAATTCTACTGCCATCATGCCTGTTGTTTCTATGACTGTTACTATTTCATGTGTGCACTTTGTTTTTGGTGAGTACTTCAAAGAAAAAGCACTACTATTTGTTTGTTTCTTTATTTTTACAAAGGATTTGCACAGAATCTATGAAAACACAGATGTTTTTTCCTGGTCTGTAATGATTTCCTGCAAAATTACTCATTACCATTGTGATATACATTTTCTGTATTATGAATGTCTTTGTCTCATTTATTTTCATGGTCTAGACATTTTAGATATTTTCAACTAGAATTTAACTGCCAATATCTCTGTGGCATGGGCCATTGCGTTTCTGTTGTTAATTTCTTTGTCCAACAGAATCAACTGAAAGTTGATTTATTCACTTTACTATTATATTCAATTCAACATTGTCCATAAAATAGATTTTGGTGTCTTACTTTTATTCGATCTGAAAACTCTTGGCCTGTTTCATTTGCCTTCTCTCAAGTTTTGTCACATTGTAAGCTTCTTTAATTGCATGTTCTGTATTAATTTCTTATTGCTGCTGTAACAAATTACCACAAACTTGGTTGCTTAAGATAATATGCATTTATTGTGTGTTTACAGTTCTGCAGGGCCAAAATCAGTTTTCCTGAGCTAAAATTAAGGTATTCCCTTGGTAGTTCTTGGGGAGATTCTATTTTCTTGCCTTTTCTATCTTCTAAAGCTGCATTCTTTGCATTCCTTTCCCCTGGGCCCTTTCTCTGTCTTCAAAGCCAGAAGTGTCACATTGCCTTTCTCTGTGTCAAATCTCCAACTGCATCTCTCTTATAAAGACATTTGTTTTTGCATTTAAACCCCACCTGGATAATCCAAAGTAATCTTCCCATCTCAAAATCCTTATCTTATTCACATTTGCAAAGTCCCTTTTGTCATACAAAGTAACATTTACAGTTTCTAAGGCTTAGGACCTGAGTATTTTGGGAGCCTAGGATGTCAATGTTTCTACTTCTCCTCCCACCATGGCCCCCCACCCCCTCTACCCCCCTCCCTGCCTTCACAGTTTTTAGCAGTCCTTTCAGTCTGCTTTGCTCTAACAAGATATTAAAGCCTCTGTAAGAAGACTCAAACTGGTCATAGTTAAAATCACTAACCGTACCTTCATTTCCCCTTTTCATTTTATGTGGAGCCACCTATTTTGTTCTGTTTTTAGATGCAATGTCTTATAATTTCAAAATGGACTGGAATAGGCTTCAAAAAGTTAAAATCATAAATATTGCCTCTCAATGTTGTTTCTAACTCCATTATTATCTAATACTGAAAATTAGGTTCTGTAAATTCAGCTAAGATGCTAGTTTCCTCCTAAATTAAGATTCCTGGTCATTTTGTATGTTCATGGTCAACTAGGAATGCACATGTATTTGTGGGGGGTGGGGGGGCAGGTAGAATGGAGCAGGATATTCTTAATGGTGGAGGATTAAATATTGAGCCTGATAGGATCCACATGACAATAGCACCTAGAGAATTGGATATTGATATGCAAATTAACAATAAAATTTAAATGATCTACGTCCTTACTCCTCTGGGTTACATAGTGAAATACAAAAAACTAGGATGTTAGGTTTCCTGAAGTATAGGGCATTCAGTCCAAAATACCCAGGAAAGTTACTGGGCAAATTGAGACATGTTGTTTACCTTCCTCATAACCCACTTTTCCATAACTTTTTGATAACTTCCAGTTTTCAGAGTTTCCAGATTTTGTAAAAAAAAAAAAAAAAAAAAAAAAACAGACTATTGAGTCATACATTTTGATTTGGTAACATTAGTTTGAAGGAAACAGATCTGAAGTTCTCGTGCAAAGCCTATGTCAGGCTAGGTTTTTGCGTTTGCCATCTGTGCTGAGAATTCTACTAAGGATGTTTTTAAGATTGTCTTCCCTTGCTGTTGAGGGCCTTGGCCTTCCAAAAAAATTATGTAACTGAAGTAGTTTTTTCATTAGAACTTCTCTTTTTCACCTGGAAGAAACTATTCTGTCTGTTCTTTACTATTTTCAAGCACTGCTTATATTTTACAAACACAGAACATTGAGTAAATCTTAATCGTACAGAAAAGTGAAGTGACGTGTTAACATTATAAAGCCAGTTAATGCCAGAGTCATGGTACAGCTGAGTTTCTGGCTCTCTGAGCCAGTGTTCTCCAATATGTTTCTCCTAGCTTCTTAATATCAAATGAGGAAGAAAACGGATACAATTCACTTCCTGCACTTGATATCCTGCAATGAATACAGGATGTTAGCACACGTGAAAGGAAGACATTTAGCATAGGAAGTAGCATATGGACCCCTTAAAAAACATTATCTTGGGGTGGATTATGAATTTATCCTGGGTTTCCTTGTTTCTTACTTTGCATACTTTAACGTTGCCAGCATTTCATTTATATTTGGAATAGTTCAAGTGTCTTGAAGTATTGTTAGCATAATACATATCTAAGAAAAAAGGATCATTCTTTTAAAATGATTTTTATCTACTTTTTTTTTTTCCTCTCAGAAAGTCAGATTTGAAATCAGCCTATTCTGGTAAAGCATGATGTGCTGCCTGGTGTTTTTTGTGTTTTTATTTCTAGTTAATCTGTCAAAGCTTTTTAAAAGGTATTAGAGAACATTTTGAGAAGATAAGACAAAGATAATGATTAAAAAGACTAAAGTTATGTAGTTAAGGTGGTATGTTAGAAAAGCCATTGTCCTTAAGTATTTATGAGGACTTTCTGTTTATTGGCATATCTCAACCCCTGTAAATAGCCTACTAATGAATACATAGGTTCTAGTAAGAGAAAGTATATTGTAGGCATGGATGGATACAGTGTGCTTCTCTAGCTAGAAAAACATACGGGTGGTGAGAGTCAGATTATCAGATGGATGGTCTGTTAAAAGGACTACCATGTATTAGTCTCAGTTTAAAGGGAAGAAAGGATGTGTAGGCACTTAATACTGTACTGGCTCATTGAAAGCTTTTAATAGTTTATACATAAATAAAAATCTATACTTTAAGTACAACATTTGGAAATGCTTGCTTTCCTTAGTAAGTTAGGGGAGCTGACATAGGGAATTGAAGAAATAAATGCATTTTTACCCTTATCAGTTTATTTCATTTTTGCCTGCATAATTAACAACAATAACAAAGGAAAATGACTACAGGACACAATAGCAAGTCAAATAAACCTATATTTACAAGATGGGATTAATGAATGTCTAAGTAAACTATGTCAATACATGAAAATACATTATACATTAACATAGAAAGAATACAAATACATTTTCATGAGTTTCTACTGCATTAGAAACGTGCATGGGGGGAGGGTATAGCTCAGTGATAGAGTATGTGCCTAGCATGTGCAAGGTCCTGGGTTCAATCCCTAGGACCTCCATTAAAAATAAACAAATAGATAAATAAATAAACCTAATTACCTCCCCCCACAAAGAAACATGCATCAATTAATGCTAAAATGGATTCAATTTACTATCCATTTTTATAAAACATAGGTATTATTTAGGTTTTAAAATGTTTGGCAGTTTATTTAGGAACCTTAGAAAAATAATACCTTAGCCTTATGTAGATTTTTTTGTTCTAACTACAAGTGAACTTTCTTATTTGCTGCTTAATCCAGTGTTCCTTCCACTGGACAGCATTTATGCCAAGACACAGACATTGGACAGATTAAATGGAAGTTAAAATCTTTCCAAAAGATTTTAAAGAATGGTTTTTCTTCTTTCAAAGATCAAGTCCTATTAGTTGTGCAGACTTAAATGTCTTTTCTACCCTAGTTTCATCTATGTAAAAGCATGCTCAAGAGAGAAATATTAGTAGACATTTTCTTGGGATGTACATTAAATTTTTGTCTTCCAAATTTGACACAGTAAGAAAAGTATATAGCGCATAATGTCTATTCTGAATGTGTCTCTATTTAAAGATCAGAATAATTGCATATTATAATTTAAAGTGGTCTCACAAATCATTTAATTTTACTAAGGCCTATTAATATTAAATTTCATGCCTAAGCATGTAAGCTAGTTAGTTTTAGAGTTGGAAGTAAATCTCAAATTTTCTTATGCTTTAATGCAATGCTTTCCTCATTATGTATGATTTGCACCTAAATTGATATGTGCATTTTTGCATTTAACAATTCAAGATGATTGAGATTATTTAATTTAAAACTGCTTCTCATCCATATAAAAATGCAGAAGGAGTAGAGTCTTGCAGGAATAAGAATTGAGTAGATTAAAATACTTGGGCAATAGATTTAGCTCCAAATTTATCAGCAGTTAAATCTGAGATGGAAACTACATTGAATTACAGTGTTTTTGTTTTCTGACAACAGAGAACCTACATGTTCATTTATAGAGATGATTTATTTTCTTGAAAATTAATTCAAAGTAGAAGATATAAAAAAAAGCAGAAAGAGAGCTTATATTTTCTGAGCATCTACTCTCTTCTAGGGATTGTATTAACTACTCTATGTATACTATCACACTTAATTTTCATAAACACCCTATGAGGCAAGTATAATTACAGCTTTATAAATGAAGTAACTAAGCCTCTCTAAGTAACTAAGAGAGCTTAAATTAATTGCCAGTCATTCCCCCTTAACACCTGTTAACCCACATTGCTAATAAGTGGCAAAACCATGATTTGGATTCCACTGGTCTCAGGTGAGTGATAGGAAGGGGAGAGGGTAGTTAGGTGCTGTGAAGTTTTTTTCAAGGAGTCCTCTATATGATCAGTTTGTTCAAAAGTATTTTCTATTTAGATGTAGAATAAATTTTATGTCTTACAAATGTATGTACCATATCTCTTAAAACAATTGAATCAATAATTAATAATCTAGCAAACAGGAAGTACCAGATCCAGTAGCATTAACTGGTGAATTCTACCAAACATTTAAAGAAAAAGTTATACCAATTCTTTATAATTTCTTTCAGAAGGTAGAAGTAGAGAGACTGCTTCCTAACTCATTTTATGAGTCCAGCATTGCTTTAATTATCAAAACCAGAGAAGATATTATAAAAAAAAAAAACCCTGCAGACCAATATTTTTCATATACATAGATGCTAAAATCCTTAACAAAATTGGCAAATTAAATCCAATGACATATAAAAACAATTATACATTATGACCAACTGTAATTTATTCAACTGTGCAAGGCTGTTTCAACATTTGGAAATTAATTAATGTAACCCATCACAAAAACAGACTAAAGAAGAAAAATTACATGATCAATCTAGATAGAGGCAGAAAAAGCTTTTGACAAAATCCAACACCCATTCATGATAAAAACTCAGTAAACTACCAATAGAGGGCAACTTCCTCATTTTAGTGAAAGACATCCTGTTCCTTATACACACAAAAAACTACTGCTTACATCACACTTAATGGTAAGAAACTAGACATTTTCCTACAAGGATCAGAAAAAAGACAAGGATGTCTCCTCTCACCACTGCTTTTCAACATTGTACTGGAAATCCTGGCTAATGAAGTAAGACAATGAAAGTTAAGAAGAAATAAAACTATATTTGTTTGCAGATGGCCTGATCATCTATGTAGAAAATCAGAAATAATTAGCAATAACAACAAAATATAAAAATAACAGCAATTATAGCAAGGTTGCAGAATGCAAGATTAGTATACAGAAGTAAATTATTTCCTGTATACCAATGAGCAAGTGGAATTTGAAAGTAAAAACACAATACCACTTACATTAGCACCCACAAAAATTAAATACTTAGATTTAAATGTAACAAAATATCTTCATGATCTATATGAGGAAAACTATAAAACTCCGATGAATGAAATCAAAGAAGAACTAAATAAAGGGAAAGATATTCCATGTTCATGGATAGGAATACTTATTAAGAAGTCAGTTCTTCCCAACTTGATCTATAGATCCAATGCAGTCCCAATCAGAAATCTCAGAAAATTATTTTGTGGATATCAACAGAGTGATCCCAAGTTTATGTGGGGAGACAAAAAAAAAAAAACAAACAAACTAAATAACCAACACAGTATTCAAGGAGAAGCACAAAGATGGAATACAGATAATACTGGACTTTAACACTTACCATAAAGGTCCAGCAATCAAGACAATGTGGTACTGTGAAAAAACAGACAAATAGATCATTGGAATAGAGTAGAGAACTCTGATATAAACCTACTTAAGTATAGTCAACTGATATTTGACAAAGGAGTAAAGGCAGCACAATGAAGCAAAGATAGTCTTTTCAACAAATGGTGCTGGAATAAATGGACATCTACATGCAAAAAAAAAAAAGAATCTAGACACAGATCTTATATTTTTCAGAAAAATTAACTCAAAATGGATTATAGACTTTAATGTAAAATGCAAAACTATGAAAACCCTAGAAGATAACATAGGAGAAAACCTGGATAACCTTTGGTATGGTGATGACTTTTTAGACACATCAAAGGCACAGTACATGAAATAAATAATTGATAAGCCAAGCTTTATTAAAAATTAAAACTGCTGTGCAAAAGACAATGTCAAAGGAGAGGGAAGACAAGCTACAGACTGGGAGAAAATATTTGCAAAAGAAACATCTGATAAAAGACTGTTTTCAAAAGTATACAAAGAACACTTAAAACTCAACAATAAGGAAGTGACCTGAACAATTATGGGCAAAAGATTTGAATAGATACCTCATTATGTGTCATTAGGAAATTTCAAATCAAAACAATGAGCTACCACTATACACTTATTAGAATAGCCAAAATCCAAAACACTGACAACACAAAATGTTGGGGAGGATATGGAACATCAGGAATTCTCATTCAAGGAGAGGAAATGCAAAAATGGTACTGCCACTTTGGAAGACAATTCGGCAGTTTCTTAGAAAACTAAACATACCTTTGCTGAACAATCCAGCAATCATGCTTCTTGGTATTTACTCAAATGAATTGAAAATTTATGTCCACGCAAAAATCTACACATGGGTGTTTATAGATATTTTATTTATAATTGCCCAAACCTGGAAGCAACCAAGATGTTCCTCAGTGGGTAAATGGATAAATAAACTGTGGTACACTGGGGAATCTAATATAAAATATGGTGACTATAGTTACAATATTGTATTATACCCTTGAAATTTGCTAAGAGAGTAGATCTTAAATTTTCTTACCCCCCCCCACACGTAATCTGTAGTTATGTGAGGTGATGGATATGTTAACCAACTTTATCGTGATAATCATTTTGCAACGTATATGTGTATGAAATCAACACATTGTACATACACCTTACGAAATGGTGTTTGTTAATTATATCTCAATGAAGCTGGAAAAAAACTGTTAGTGATAAAATAATAAAAAAAAAACATAACAGCAAGACAGTGGAATATTATTCAGCATTGAAAAGAAATGAGCTATCAATTGATGAATAAACATGGAGGAAACTTAAATGTGTATTACTCAATGAAATAAATCAATCTGAAAAGGCTACACACTATCAAACTGTGAGTCCAACTATATGACATTGTGGAAAAGGCAAAACTTGAGAGACAGTTAAAAGATTGGTGGTTGCCAAGGTTTAAGGGAGAGGGTGAGATGAATATGCAGAGCACAGAGGATTTTTAGGGCAGTGAAACTATTGTTTATGATATTATAATGGATACATATCATCACACATTTGCCAGAATCCGTGGAATGTACACCAAAGGTGAACCCTGCTGTAAACTAAGGACTTTGATAAAAACGTATCAATGTAGGTTTGTCGACTATAACAAATGTTACATTTCTGGTGTGGAAGAGGCTGGTTGTGTGGGGTAGTGGGTATGTGAGAGCCCTCTGCACTTTCTAAGTTGTGTTGTGAATGCAAAACTGCTCTGAAAAATAAAGTTTATTACTATTTTTTTTCCAAGGAGGAGAAAAATGTGGATCAGAATTTTGGGAAAAAATATTCATGGAGTAAAGGGACCAGGGCAAGAAAGAAAGAAAGGAAAGAAGGAAGTTTTTTTGTTTGTTTGTTTGTTTTAAGCTCAGGGAACTACTTGAGCAGAGGATTGGAGGTAAGACTGAGCATGAAATACAAAGGAATACACAGAAATGGATGCATATCTGCCATCTGGAAATGGTAAAGATTAGTGAACTAAGGTACCTTGTACCCACACGTCTTGGAGCAAAGACAAATCAGGTCATTCCATTGTGGCCAGCCACAGGGCTGAGCCATGTCACCATAATTAGGCTTCTGCCAAATGCTGACTCTGAAGCATTTAGGTGCCTGAGACTTATCTAATGGTGGGGATAATTTGATTCTGGGTTATCTATTTGCCAGCTGCTGAGTGGGTATTTGTAAAATGCAATAATTATCTCAGGCAGTTTTTTCTTTTTAGCAAAACTGCAGTTGCTACTAATTATGAACAATGCAGTTAGCATTTTAGTGGGGTGTCATCCACAGTATAACAGTTACCACAGGTCAAAGGCATTCAGCTTGTTTTTGGTCTTTGGGATTTTTCTTTTTGACAGCATCAGAATAGCACAAAGAAGGGAAATTTCATGGAGGTTTTCTCCAAAGAATTATTGTTTTGCAGTAGCGCTGATTTATCATCCAAGAGACCAGTTCATAAAATAAAAATGTAATAAAACATAATGGGAATGGTTTTTCTTCTTCCCTCCACATAGCTCGTATTAACATTAATGGGAACTGTGCGTTAGTTTGGAAAGGGGTGGATGCCTGGTATTTTCAAAGGCTTTGTATTTAGATGGATTCAATGAGAGGGTCTCATGTGCTTTATTCAAACACAATATAGAATAAAGGGAGGGACAGAGGGCCTCTCTTTGGAGAATACTCTGCTTTTTGTTAGGATAATTTGATTTATTTTACTGTTCAGAAGTGTGGAGAGATAGCAGGGGAGCCATGAGACACAGAGAGAGAAGGGTGCTGTTTCATTACAAAGCCCAGTGCACTGTGAATAAGTTCACTTATAATAATAATTTCAAAACACAGCCTTGTAAAATGGATCTATTTCTTCTTGATTTAGTATTCCATGTGCTGTATTTTATTCTACCCCCAACTCTGACAACATAAAAAACATCTCAGAGGGGGAAAAAAAAGTAATGATTTTTTTTCTTCTCTAATTGAATCAGCCCCTTCAAGTCTCTCTGGAATTGCAGCCTTTGCCATGAGCAAACTGCCTTCCCTCACTTGGTGAGCGTGGTCCATGAGGTCGTGAGTGTTGCTGAGCAAGTAACACGACTCAGTTTATTTTTTCTGATTAAAAATATATATATAACCCATTTTCATGGTGCAAAATTTGAAAACCTTCAGAAGGTGTAAAGAAAATAAAAAATACTCATAATCTCACCATCCAGAAATACTTGATTGCTACATTGTAATATATGTGTGTATATATATCCATATATATGAATGTTTATGTATATGTTGTGAAATTGACTGATACTGTATATGGAATCTTTACTTTGCCTTCTACAATTATTTTATAGTGACTATTTCCCCATGTCTATATACAGTCTTTGAAAACAGGGTTTTAATGGCTAAATAATTGTCCATCCACTCATTTAATCAACCTCCTAGTGTGGAATATTTAGATTGTTTGCTAATGGGCAAAATCCTTTTTGTATAATATTTTTTGTGCAAGTAATTGACACAGAGTATTCTAAGTTTAATAATATTACCTATTTCAGTAGGTAAAAATATTATGTTGCTGTTTTAACTTTTGTTAGTTTGATTGATACAGCAACTGAGCAGTTATTCAAATGTTTATTTGGCCATGCAGCTGCAATTTGGTCACTAGACAGCAAACTAATAATACCACATAGAGCCTCACATCTGACACTGGAGTTCATTTTGAGATATATTTTAATGTTACCTGTGGGCAAATAATTTAGGGCTGGAAGTTACAGATTTTATTATAGAACTCTTAGGAATAGCTTGTTTAAAACAGAAACATAATTATCCATGGATTAACAATGTCCATGTCCTCAAATATCTAAAATCTGTAGGCTAGTGAAAAAACCCATGTTTTCTTAGCAATTTGAAAGTAAATTTATGGTCTCAATACGTTGGGTGAGATGATATCAGGTATTGCTCTAGCTAAGTTCAGCTGTGAAACCTGCTGTAGACCCTCCTTGAATGACAACTCTTCTGAGTTTAATGGAGCAAAACTCAAAGGTTGAAAAAAGAATGCCTTCCTTTTTTGAGATGACAGTGTGTATTACCTCTTGACAAATGGAATAGGATAGAAGATTTTCTCTTAGGGACTCCAAATTCTCAAATTATCCCATTTCCTATTCTCACCCTCATTTAGTAGTGAATTCTAAACTTGTAGTGATTTCCAGACCTGACAGCACTAGCGTATTCTGATGACCTTTACACAAATACAGAGTCTGTGGCTATGACTCAGAAGTACTGACTCAGACCCTTCTGGTGGTGGGAGTGAAATATTACATGTACTTTCATTATTTTCTTGTTACCCTGAGTTCCAACAAAATCTATATATTGCTTTATCTAAAAGACCTATTCAACTCGTTCACAGTCAGTTGTAGATGACAGCCATTGGCTTCCAAATTTTAATCTTTTCAGCATCATTGGCAAGTTGACCGAAAACCAAGTCTAATACCATACTATGTCTTGTTTCTCAAAATGTTTGAAACAAGGTAATTCTTTGTTGTGTGGGAATATCCTGCGTGTTACAGGATGTCTAGAATCGCAACATCTTCAATAACAGGTACGTTTCCAATATGATAACTCCCCAAAATGCATGCTTGTTTTTCCAAGAGTCATTGAGAGGAGATATAGAAGGAATATAGAATAAAGGCACAGTACTTCCCTTTAAGGAACTTACAATCATTTAGTGAGAAAGTACCCAGTTATAATAGAAAAGAAAGGTACAAACAAAGGTCTCGTAGAGTCTGATAGGGTAGAAGGGAGTGATGAGTTGATTTTCTACTTGCCTCTTAAAATTTTTTTTTTTTTACTTAGATATTACAGGCAGCTAGTTTAATGCAATCTCAAATAAAGTCATAACAAAAACAACAACATCAATATTTGGCTCCCCTGAAGCAATCACTTTCAGTTTTATTAGCTACTTCTTTTCGGGCATATGTGTTGTATCTCTAAAAATACATGTATAACAGCTATCTCTTGATTTACTTCTAAAATTTTAAGCCGCTTATTATATTTTGGGATTGATTGTTCTTGCATTCTCATATGCTGTCACTATTTAATATATTCTTTAGTTACATTTAGTTTCTTTATATATATATATATATTTTTTTTTTTTCCTGTACAGAACAGTCCCTACCTTCCACTTTATATGTTCTTGTTTCTGTTTCTTCCACTAAACTCCCTGACAGAGCTGTCTCTTCTTTTTATTAAAGTAAAAATTTCTCCAGTGATAACTGTCTTCTGTCCTGTTCTCTTTCTTCTTTTGGGTTTTGACTTTTAATTTCTTCACTTTCATTTCAGTGTGTTTTGGGGATAGTACTGGAAAGGAGGTGAATATTTTGGATCAGTCCTCCACATTTAACGGTTTATCTCCAAAGCTGATTTTGACAGGAAGGGTTGGAGAAGATTCCACAGCATAGTGACTTGAGAGGTGGGTCTTTGTAAATGACTTGTATTTGTACAGAGAGGTGGGATGAGAAGGAGATCCACTCACAGAGTGTGGTGGACACAAAGGCAGGATGGAGGAAAGGGCCTGGCCTCCCGTCCTCTGGTGGAGGAGAAAGGGAGACTCAGGGAGGTAAGAATGCATCTGTGGGCTGAGTTCCACCAGGGAGGGGTCTTTAATGACCCAGTACAGTGGTGACGATTGCACATATCTGTGGATTATAATTAAAACCTTTAAACTACACTACACTTCAAAAAAGAAATGTGAGGAGCCAATGGTGGCTTTTATTAAAAAACTGAAGCACTTATTAGAAGAGTCACCAGATAGGGAAATGGGACAGCTTATCTGAGGGTGAGAAATAAGGTTTTGCAGTTTCCCTAAATAGAGTCCCTTTTACTTTTGACAGGCATAGCAAGTGCTTCATCAATGTTGGTCTGAATAATTATCAAGATGATTTGATGAGCTTTCAAATTAGGACATCTGACTCTCAGAGGCATATTGTTATCTCAGAAATAGCTTAATCCACCCTGAATACTGTTTTTCCAGGGAAGTCTTGTTCACTGTATCTTGATGGCAGAAAAGGCTTTTCTCTCCCTCCCCACTTTGAAGTGCCTGCAGGCCCACTGCCACCCTTTTCTCTGAGGAGGGCAGTAGAGGCCCACAAATCATGCTTCATTCCAAGCTCTTTGTTTCCCTTTCTTTATTCAGGCTGGGTTTTCATCCTTTCCCTGAATTCTTACTTTTGCATAATTCTGTCCTCAATTCTCAAGGGAATAATCTATCTATTGGGAAGTCCTCAATGTCTGCAACTTAGCACACTTGTGTTTAAAAATCCTAGCGTCACACCTACCTGGGATTCAGGTTTCTCTTCAATAAAATGAGGGGGTTAATAAAAAAAAATTAAACTAAATTAAATTAAAATTAAATTTAAAAAATAAAATTGAATTAAAAAAAATTAAAATTAAAAAATAAAAATCTTGGAGTCACCAATACAGAATGTGAGGGCTGAAAGATACCTTACAGAGCAGCGTATAACCCTTGCCTCTTGCAGAAGCTGAAAACCATAAAAGTGACTTGACTTCCTCAGGGTCTCAAGTTATAGATTAATAGCATTGGGACTAGAATCTGTGTCTCCAAACTCCATAGTTTTTGCTGTATGATTTTACTATCTTTTTGGCAGCTGGTACCCGTAATGTGTTTGGCAACTAAGAAAGCATAATTCATTACCATGAAATTAAAATGTTTGTTTGCGTTTTTTTTTTAATATCTCCATTTCTATCCCATTTCAGTTTGTACTAAAATTCAAGTAAAATTCTTGTCTCTCCTTACCAGAGGATTTATTTATTTTTATTAACATATGCCATGTATTATATACCATGTTAAGCTCTGTGAGGGATTTTGAAAAAAGATGAAAATAGAATGTCTATTTGGAAAGACAAGATATAAACAAAAAAGAGCCAAGCAAGTTTAAATAACATAAGAGCAGGAAGGAAGGGTAGTTATTTTTTTAACTTTTTTTTTGATTTATAATCATTTTACAATGTTGTGTCAAATTCCAGTGTAGAGCACAATTTTTCAGTTATACATGAACATGCATATATTCATTGTCACATTTTTTTCTCTGTGAGCTACCATAAGATCTTGTATATATTTCCCTGTGCTATACAGTATAATCTTGTTTATCTATTCTACAATTTTGAAATCCCAGTCTATCTCTTCCCAGCCCTGCCCCCTTAGCAACCACAAGTTTGTATTCTATGTCTGTGAGTCTATTTCTGTTTTGTATTTATGCTTTGTTTGTTTTGGTTTTTTTTTTTCAGATTCCAAATATGAGTGATCTCATATGGTATTTTTCTTTCTCTTTCTAGCTTACTTCACTTAGAATGACATTCTCCAGGAGCATCCATGTTGCTGCAAATGGCATTATGTTGTCGGTTTTCATGGCTGAGTAGTATTCCATTGTATAAATATACCACCTCTTCTTTATCCAGTCATCTGTTATTGGACATTTAGGCTGTTTCCATGTCTTGGCTATTGTAAATAATGCTGCTATGAACACTGGGGTGCAGGTGTCATCCTGAAGTAGGGTTCTTTCTGGATATATGCCCAGGGGTAGGATTCCTGGGTCATATGGTAAGTCTATTCCTAGTCTTCTGAGGAATCTCCATACTGTTTTCCATAGTGGCTGCACCAAACTGCATTCCCACAAGCAGTGAAGGAGGGTTCCCTTTTCAAGGAAGGGTAGTTATAACTAGTTGCCAAGTGAATGATCTGTACTATCAGAGCTCTGAGTTCTGATGGGAAAAGCTTTGCTGAGGGGAGAAGTAAGAATTTGACATAAGCCTTGAGGGCTGGATCGATCTGGATATTTGGAGCAAAGGTACACAACATTTCAGGTAGAATGTTCATCGTAATGCCCATCTTCCCTAGGCTGGATGCTTGCCTAGTGCTAGGCAGGCCGATATGCTCTCAAGTTCAGAGTCAAACACACCCGTAACTTATACTGCACTGCAACAGAGTTTTCAGAGGTCCTAGATAAAATGCATTAGAAGCAAAATGGATAATAGTGACATAATCACAGTAAACTGACCTTATTTTTAATATTTCCCAGGCTTTTTACCCATGTTGTAGAATTAAAAATTCACAAAACCCTCAGAAATAGGTCAGCATTATCACTGATTCACAAGTGAGCAAAATTGAGGGTTCTAACTATGGTCAGGACCTTAAGTTCATATGAGAAGAGGATCACAGGAAGTACTTTTAATTTAAAAGGTACCTGTACCAGGACCCACCCTTACAAGTTCTGACTTTAGAGTCTGCAGTAGGGTGGGAGTATTGGAGGCATGGCTGTGGTTGTGGTTGTGGTTGTTTAAACCTCTTGTGTTATATTAATGTGCAAACAGGGCTGAGAATTCCTGGCTTAGAGGAACCAAAGAACAGTTCCAAGTTCCTACATCTAATAAATGGCAAGTTCAGGGTTTAGGCTCACAGGTCTGACTGGAACCTCTGTCATTCCATCAGGTTGGCTGAGAGCACTCTGAACAAGGGGTATGTACGTACTTGGACACTCAGGAAAGGATGTGCTCAGGGCATACTGACTACTACAGTTTGGTTACCTGGAGAACTAACAGTGTAAGGTGGGAAATAAGATTGAAAAAAGATGCTTCACTCTACATTTCAGACTCCATATGGTAGGCAACACTGTGGCATCTCAGAAATGGAAGAAACCCTGTAGGTCTTTGTTCAGGCCACTGGTAATGCCTGAACCACTGTTCTCCACTCAGTACTCACGAATGATTAGTCCAGGGTCTAGATGGTTGACATGCAGAGGCTGTGCTCATGGTTATGCTGGACATAAACCTGTCTGAAATAGAACAGACGTAACTGAAGCCACGGGCATAAGCCAGATAAGCTTTCAAGGTCCCGTCCAGACCTCTGACTGCGAGAATTAAAAGGATCCCATTGAGGCTACTCAGCACATCACAGAATGGACTGGGTCTGATTATTGGAGGACAGGGTTTCATTGTCACAATTGTCATCTCCCTAACAACGTACAGGCAGGCCTGTCAGGCCTCAGAATCCACACTTTTAAGACAGGGGCTGGGACTTCTCTCACATGAGACCTCATCCTCGGTTCTTTGATCTAGTGTCCCCACTGGAGGAGTCATTTGACACCATCAGTTTTATTCTGGGGCTGCGGGATTTCACCACCGAGTAAAGGAAGAATTCACGAGGCTCTCCTGCAGCATTGAGATTCATAGCTGAGGCAAGGGTAGCGCCACATAGGATGGAATCCTGTATCAGTTAGGCTCCTGTCCCAGCGTCCTCCTGTGTTGAGTATGCTCGGTTCCTGCATTCCCACCTCCCCCTACCTTGATAAACGTTCTTCAGACCTTTAGTTCTGTACCACCTTTCCTCTCCACCCCCTTTTGCTTGCTTCCCCTCATGGGTTTCCAGGCACCTGGGGAGCCAGCGAAATCCTGCTCTTGCTCTTCGCTTCTGTGAAATGATGGTGGAGTGAGTGGGTGGTTCGCCTGTAAGAGGTCTCTAGAAAAGAATGCATTGATTTCTCTGTGGATTTTTTTTTTAAAGGCTTTGGGACATGACTGAGGGAATGACTAATTACTATTTATGACTGTTTCATTCGGAGCTAATTGCTGGAGCTGCTGCTGATGTAGGGCCCTTCATTGCTGTTCTGTACCAAATGTGCAAACAGTAATAAAATGGTCGATGGAGGTCTTTGCACACCACTCTTGAAATGGAGTCAGTGTGTGTGTGCATATAGGTATGAATGCACGGGGGTACACTCACACATATGCACACGTTTTCACAGATTTTGACAAGAGTCTAGAGGTCATTCTTAAAAACTCTCTATTTCTAATAGGTCACAGATGTACATGAGAGTCAGTTGTCAAGGTGTACTGAACCATGCTGGCCTGCTGGACTCATGTGAGAAATGAAGCAACTGAGGAACTTTATACTTTTCTTCCCCCACCACCTGGGTTGTCCAAATGAGCAGGGACAGGAGAATGGTACAGAAACATTAGCTGGATTCATCAAAGTTAGATTATAATAAAAGGAAAAGGGTAGAAATAGTAAATGGGGACTGAAGGGGTTTCTCCGAGTTTCTCTTTGACTTTCCTTTAATGGATTCTCCTACTTTGTGTGAACTCAAGGCAGCTGCATTTTATATGGGGTGTGTTCAGGGATGTGATATAGGCAGAGCTGCTCACATCTGGGGAGCAGCTTTTGGTCTGGGCCATGAAAGGTGTTCCCAAGACGTATCCCCAACCTCTGGGCATGCATGTTTCTCCAAAGCGTGTGACAGCAATAGGGAAATACAGGCCTGGACCTGGTTTAGGGAAACTGCAGACTAGAATGACCAAGGAGAGGGCTTTAAGTCTCCACGGCTTATTTTTTTGTTTGTTTCCAAGTTCAATAAGTATTTTTTCTTAATTGAAATATAGTTGATTTACAATGTTGTGTTAGTTTGCAATGTACAGCACAGTGATTCAGACACACACACACACACACACACATATATATATATATATATTCTTTTTCATTAAAGATTATTACAAGCTATTGAGTATAGTTCCCTGTGCTCTATAGTAGGACCTTGTTGTGTATCTATTCTGATACAGTGGTTTGTATCTGCTAGTCCCAAACTCCCAATTTATACCTCCACTTCTTCTTAAGGTAAATCTGTCTCACAGTTCAGTACAATAGTCCAAATTGTGTCATTGTCTTTTCTAGCTAACATGGCATCCTCAGGAAAGTTTGCCTTTTTTAGCGGGGGTGCAGAGGAGAGGGAAGTACACTGAACAACGGTATACATAACAGTCCCACTTTAATGTCCGTGAAAATGTTGATTTGTTTAGTGGTGAGAGTTTCAACTATATACAAAGTATATAAAGGAGTGAACTCATTAAAAAACTAATCAGTGAGAACCAGCCCTTTCTTCTGGCTTCCCCCTCAGAGAAAGCAAGACAGACCTGGGCTTGGCTTCTAGAAGAGCCTGGGACAGAGATTCTGCAGGATTGTCCATTTCGGGCGAGGATGGGAAAGGGCTTGGAGGTGAGAGTAGAAGCAGCTGCCTTGCCCTGGAGGAAGGAAGGGATGCTGAAACTGGAATAGGTTTTTCCACCAGGGTCATGGAAGGATGCCTGGCACCCTGCTTCTGCCCAGATCCCCAGGACAGGGAACATTTGGGGGCACTCATGCATATTGAATCCCAAGTCCTAGGCTCACAGCCTGACACAGGTCTCTGACACAGAAGCAGAGTTTCCCTCTTCTAAGGCCACCTGAGGGACTGGACAATGAGCAGCACAAAGGCAACCACAACAGACAGATGCCCGGGACTCCTGCTCATGGTAGGGCAGTACCCAGCACCATCTTCGGTGATCCTAGGACAGAGGAATCATTCTTCCACTGTGAAGGCGGTTGAATTTCTCTCCATCATTGAGACAGGGTTTCAGAGTCAGAAATAAGTTGACTTAGAAAATAAAGTACATAATGTGATATTATTTGCATCTGAGTGTGGCAGATTAAAATCCATAGCCATTGTGTGTGGTTAGAATTTAAATGCCAACAAGGAAGTGCATACACAGGCATGGTTTAGGGTCACAGATTAACTGGAATAATGCTTCCTCGGTGGTCAGCTTCCTGATAATGATTATTCTCTAGTTCAGTTCTGAGTGCACTGTTTTGGGTTCTGTGCAAGGTGCAAGGATTATAAAGATAAATTAGGCAGAATTCCTATTAAGTCACGTTCAGACTAGTGGGGAAGACAGATATGTGAATAGAACATTTGAATGTGATGTTTTATGCCCATGATGCTTCAGAGCTGAACACATCTTTTTATTTTAGTTTCTATTGACATCTGAGTTTGAAGTACCAATCAATGTTAAATAGGCCTGACTTTTCCTTAGGGATTAGATTCGTTTGTTGTGTTAAAGTATTCTTTTCATACCTTTGTAGCCTATATTTGGAATACCTTCATAATTTTTTTGTGAGCTCATTATAAGAAAGGATATATTAGTTTGCTGGGGCTACTGTAACCAAATACCACACATCGGGTGGCTTAAACAACAGAAATTTATTGTCGTATTGTTCTGGAGGCTAGAAGTACAAGATCAAGGCCACAGAAATGCCGTGCTGCCCCTGGAGGTCCTGGGAAAGGATCTGTTCCAGGCCTCTCTCCTAGCTTCTGGTAATTCCGTGGTTTGTAGCAGCATAATTCCAGTCTTCCTGATTGTGTGTCTCCGTGTCCACATCCTTCCTTTCAGTGGGGACATCAGTCATGTGGGATTAGGCACACTACTCTAATATGACCCGATTTTAACTTAACTAATTTCGTCTTCACTCACTCTTATTTCCAAAAAGGTCATAGTCTGAGGTACTGGGGATTAGGATTTCAGCATATTAATTTTCTTTTGGAGGGGGGGACACAATTCAACCCCTTAACAAAAGGTATCATTCATTCTCTGATATACTGACAGTCTTTTGTTCCTCTGAAGAATTCTTCTTTGAGTTGGTTCACCATTGTCCTAAATGGGTCCAACATTTATGCCGTCCTTCTGTCTGCAATGCCTAACTAGCATTTTTTACAGAGCCACATTGTGATGCCCATTCTAGTAAAGGTGTGAAGGTAAAGACGGAATCTGTATTTTCCATTTCCCTGCTCCTACCTGTCCACCTCTAGTGACTCTCAGGATACCCATCTTCATTTCCTAGAACAGCTACAGGAAATTGCATGAGGTTTAGTTTCAGGATGTGCACGTTACGTGTGTTTGAAATAAAAAGGGTCAAATAAAAAGTGAACATGATGCTGCTCCAAGATCCCTATTCTTTGATCTGCAGAGCATGGAAAATCCAAGGAATGCCGAGTTCATTTCACTGACTGATTCTACAAGATTTACTGAACTTTATTATTTTGAGAAAACTAATAGTTCACTGTGCAACTGTTCACAACTTGTAATGTTGTATGTGTTAACAATACAGTTGTACTGTGAACTCATTCAAGGACAGAGGGTTTGTTTTATTTCTTTCTTTGCTTCTTGACAATATTTAATAGAGTTCTTTGTAAAATGCAGGTGCTCAGTTTTGAGTTTGAGAGTTTGATATTTGACCCAGATTAAGTTTCTTGAGGTTCACAGGTTTTTTGTTTGTTTGTTTGTTTGTTTTTTAATACTGGTGGTAGTTGATGAACTGGAAGACGACATTATCACCAATACATTGGATATGGATAATTACAAATATAATCCAGATACAATTTTATTTTGTCTTCTTTATCCCTTTAACATTTTTTCAAGATGAGATGAGTAGATGGATGGTTATCTACTATCCCAGGATGGAAACTTGGGAAACCCTGTGACTTCTCTACTTACACTCAGGTAGACAGATATATATTCACATTAGATCACCGAACACAGTATTGTTTCAAAAAGTGAAATGTGTCCAAAATATTAATAAATGCTTCATTCTTTATTTTAAAAAAAAAGATTTCTCCCTTCTGTTAACTTTTGATTGGTGGCTGCCTGGCCTCAGGAAAGGCACTGGGATAGACTTCTGCCTTCTGTTCCCTCTCCCATTTACCTTCTCCTGACTTTGGCTGGCAGCATTCACAGATCCTGCCAGGGTCAAGTTTGGGTAGAGAAGATTGGAATGGGCATAGGGCAATCTTACTTGGCTAGATGGTTTTCATTTCTCTGGGCCTCAGAGATGGTAAAAACTGACCCCTTCCCCCTTGATGCACTTTCATTGGCTACTGGTGACTGTCATTGCTGGGAGCCCTGCCAGACAAGGAGAGCCTTGATTGGAAACGTGCACCTCTATTTCAGTGGATCCTTTGGTTCTTTCAGCAGCTCTTAGAAATTTAACATATACAAACCTCCAGTTAAGTAGCATTTGCTTCCTGCACACCGTCCCTCTAAGTGGTCTTGTTGTATTAGAAGTAACAGCAGCCCACTTTGTCTCTTTCTTCTTCAAGGCTGGCCTATGTCTGTTCATTGCAAACATCAGCCTATCTTTTGCTAAATGTAATGCAGGCACGTCTGTCATCTTCCACAGCCTGCTTTGGTTTTCTTAGGCTTAGGTGGGGCTCCAGGTCCTGTGATTCTCCCCAAAGCGGTAAACATATTTAAGGCATTCTTAGTTGTCCCCTGGATGCTTTTCTCACCTGCCTGTAGGTAAAGGAGATAGTTAGCCCCACTGTTGCTCCTTGGGGTGGAAGATGGGCTCACAGAAAAGCAAAGGCTATCTTCAAAAGTAATCATCTTCACAAATTTTTCTCTCTGACATCTTTTTATGACATATGTACTTTTGTGTATATTAGCTATAGTTTAATAACAAAGTTGAAGGCCTTTCATCAAACTATTACTTATTCTTTATTGACAGAGTGTCCTAAAATTTGTTATTTTAAAATTTCAATAACTCTTCTACAGCAGGTTACAGTACTCACAATTGACAGATAAAGAAATCAAGGCCCAGAGAGAATAAGTAACTTGCCGAAGTACAGATGGCAGTTAAGTTAAAACAGGGCTGGGGCTAGAAACTAGGTTTTCTGATTACGTGCAGAAAATGAATGGTTTTCAGTAGGGACCACAGACAACCCTGGGAAGAGGTGGTGGATATGGGGAAAATGAGAGCCTGGAGGAAGGGGAATATGAAGTTTGAAAAAAAATCCATAGTTTTCCAATATTTTGATTTGCTTTCCATTGCATTCATGCTATTTTAAAAAAGGAGTCTGTGAGATTTTTATATTTTTCTAAAGAGGGTATGGGGGAAAATTAAGGAAAAACATATTCAAAGTACTCTCCTCCACTGGTTCCATTGTCATCACTCAGCTCATATCGCGTGCCAGGGTTGATGGTAAGCAATGCATTTTACCAAGACGGTGTTTATACTGAGATAACAAGTGTACTTCTTATTCCAATTTAGTTTTTAATTATCAGCATAAAAATTACTTGCAAATCACAGCTGATGAAGACTTAAAATCCCCAAGAAGTTGCCTATTTCAAAAACTAGAGAGCTAACCAAACAAAAATAAACTATAAACATGAACTCTTCCTCCTCCTTCTCCCCTTACCCTAAGCCCCTCTGATTTTTTTCTGGTTTATTTTAAGCCCACACAGAACAAAACGCTTGCTGTTCCTTAACAAGTGAGAATGACTTGCCCAGACGTACAATAAAACATTTGTGACAAGCGAGCATGCACGCCCTGAATCCAGACCTTGCTCAGCACAAGGTACTCTGGCTGCCTGACTCAACAAAGAGCCTTCTGTCCCTGCTCCTCGCCAAGGCTGAATGCCAATTGTCTTCAATCCGATTGCTCCTTGAAGCCCGGTTCCCTCGTGGTTGGATAGGAGTGCCACCCAGAATACTAGGATCCATTAGGCTGAGCTAAGGGACAGCGTTGTATTAAATCAGGTTATCCTTCATTCTTTGAAATGTTTAACTTTCATTTGTAGTTTTATTCTTGATTAGCCTCTCTCCAGGTCCTTGAGGGTTTACGTTCCTGCTCCAGCCCTTTTACCTAAAAAGGCTGTTTTTTCCACCTAGTCAGTCCATGTTATCTTCAAAAAAGATGTCACTAGTCTGAGCCAGTCTTGATTCTGTTAGCTGTCCATCCCAGAGCCACTTCACTGTATGGTGCAATAAGAAGTACACAGTCCATATGAAACAAAATGCCTGGGCATGACCAAATTGAAAAATGCTATGGAGAGGAGAATGGGGAAAGTAAACTGACAAGGCATTATTGAGAGGCATTCTCTTAAGAAGAGGGGGCATTAAAGATAGGCTTTTGATAACCCCTGGATATGAAATTCTTCCCAAATCTAAAATTCTGCATGCATCATCCTCTACTCTTGTCACTCATTAAAAAAAAAACCTGCGTAACTTATTTCTAATTAGGAAAGCAATATGTTTATTGTAAAACATTTTTTTTAAACTAAAAAAAAGAAAATGAAAAATCCTACAATTTGGAGGGGTATAATTCAGATTTCTCTTTCTCTCACAAACATGCACAATATAGTTTATTTGGAAAATGCCATATTTTTAACAATATATTATGAACATATTATTTATTACTATTTGTTTCTATTTTTTTAGAAACAAATATTACTTAATATCTGGCTGTAATTTTATATGTATGTATAATAATTTATTTAAACTATCTCCTATAATTGAGCTTTGTGGATGTCTAAATTTTTTGGATGTTCTAAATAACATTGCAGTGGAAATCTTTGTAGCTACACCACAAGTTTTTCTAGCAAATTACTAGAAGTGGAATTTTTAAGTAAAAGATAATGTGCATCTCAAAATATTTTGATGTTTATTGTGATCTAGGGAAATTATTTCCCCTCCCTATTATTTTCCTTTTGAAAAGCGCCCAACCTTATGTTCTTCATAGAGACTATATTGGATGAACAGAACTATTTTTACATCTCATTAGTCCTAATGGAACTTCATCAACCTACCCTTAAACTATTCTGCACAAAGAGTACATATAAGAAAATGCTTTCATGCGCTTATGCTGAAATCTATATTCATGTGGTCAACATGTATTTCTATCTCTGATTCCATTGTTGCATGATTATTAGTGCAATGCTGTATTCACAATGGTGTATCAATACCTTATCTGCTATGGAGTTCATTCTTCGGGGGATAAAGTATGGACCGCTAATGAAGGAAGTCTTGAGCACATCATTTAATTTTAAAATTCTCCATGCTCTGCATGGAAATGTTTACTTTAAAAGAAGCTAGACATTGTTATCACCACAGGAGAGTCATTATTCTGCTGGGAATAGGTTAAATTGCCTGATTATTTGTGAGAGAGGCCTTAAAATTATATTTTGTTAAGTTATTTAGCTTTAGGGGAGTTATGGCCATTCCTAAATGAGTTTTTCTTTTCTCAGAGATTTTTTTTTTCTGCCAGACATTGTATTTTGTCATACCATAATCATCATTGACTTCTTAATTGTGTTCTTGATTCTTTCTTAGCAAAATAGGGCAGCAAATTTGATTGGAATCATTTTAGCTAGGTTGTCTATATGTTTATTGTCAATACAAGAAGCTTCTTCCTTTCCAATTTGCAGGCTGAGGACAAATAATTCAACCTCCTGAGATTGTCATCCACTGCCCTCCTACACACATGCACACACACATGCACACACAGGCACACACACGATCATATGGCTTTATCAGGAATGCTTAGACAGTTTTCTATCTTTTTCTAGTTCAAATAGCTATTTATTTTTCAAGGCATAAAACAACAACTATGGGCAAATATCATTCTAGATTGGAAACAGATACCTTAACATAGTGCTTCTCATCTTTCACTCTTTGGCTAAATAAACCTGTGAAATAGAAAGGAAAGGTTTGAAGTTAGCTATGGGCTAAGTTTCTGTACCAGAAAGGTAAATGTTTTGATCCAGCATCAAAGGTATCCAATCTTCAATACTCAACTGCTGCATTAAATAAACTCATTTATCAAATCTGTTAAACACTTGCACAGCCATTTGGTAGTTACCTTTGGACTGAGGCAATGAATATGGCAGAATATTGTAGAACTTCACAGTAGGTGGGATCAAAAACCAAACTTTTAACAGCATCATTAATAGCATGATTTATTATTTTCTACATGTGAAGAGACATAACCATGAAAATAAAATCAGTCATTACCTCAAAAATCTCTGTTCTATACTAACCCCAGAATAAAAACAGCATTTCCAGTCTTAATCTATGTGAGCAAGTTTGATTCCAAGCTGTTCCCCTTTGCTTTCTTTTCAAGGAGGGATGCTTCCCCCATCCCCCCATGGAGATATTCTTCTGGTTATAATCAAGCACTTTATTGCCCTGACTAGAGTGAGCTCTGATCCTTCTTGACTACTTCCCCTTACAGATTGGTAAATTTATACAAAAAAAATCACTTTGATTTATGTGACTTCTTCAGAAAGAAAAGCAGTATTTTGGTAGCTTATTTGTAAATTTTAAATAATAGAAAGTACTGTGCATCACTTGGAGTTCAACCAGGGAGGCAAAATGACTATGAGTGATGTGGTACATAGGCTTTATTTCTGATCTTACGTAACATGAAGAGCCTATGAAGAAGTGTATGAAAAGCTGTTGTCTCTGCATGTGGTGGTGAGGCTGCAGTTGCAATAGGTCAATGGAGTCAGCAGTGGAAACTGAAACCTGTTTCTCACCCCATCAAGTCCCAACAACAAAGGTGACTTTCAGAAAAGGCCAAAGCATTTAGCCCATCTTCCTGATTTAGGGCTTGTGGTCTTAGAGGAGGTGATTAGGTGGGAGCTGCAGGAGCTGCAGACCTGGACGCCGCCCCATGGCAAGTAGATGACCACATAGATCAGCAACTTTGTGTCTGACCTGCAGCAGCAGCTCTCTTCCCAACCCAACTGCAGAGCCTAATCTCCTCCTCCTCCTCGTGCCTGCATTCTGGATCACATGTGCGGTTCTCTTGTGGGCAACAGTACCCCTCAACCATCAGAGAGCAGAACTGTAGCAAATGCTGTTCCAGCCAAGTTCAGCTCACAATGTCCAAAACCAGCGCAAGCAATGATGGTGTTTTGAGACTCAATTTCCACCTTGCCTTAAACTCCGTATCTGAGAAGTCACCATACTGCTTGTAATTCACTCCAACTCATACTCTTTCTTATTATCATTTCTTTTTATTTTTCATGACTTCTCACTCAAATATCCTTCCCCATGTTTTTCCATCTGGTAAATTTCCAGTAACTCTATAAGAAGAGCTCAGATATCCCCTACTATGGGAGGTTTTCTTTACTCCTAGAGGTAAGGCTATTATTGTTGTTTTTATTAAAATACCAAGCCCTTTGATTGTGACTAATGTTTATATTACTGTTTGTCCCAGTAGGAAAGAAGTTCTTTTTTGGCAGGAACTGCAGCCTTCTCATCAGTATGTTCTCATTGTGCCAAATACATACATACATAAAAGTTAAATGTACTTGGCATACATTAAAGGTAATCTGTGTTTTTATGTATGTTGGAATGGAAGGAAGTTTCTATTATTACCATAAATTTTCCAAGAATCACTGCAAGACCATACTTAGAAGACAGTTCATTACCCTATCTTGATGAAGTATCTTCTAAGACATCAACTAACTAGAATAAATTAATCAGAAACCTCAACTACAGAGATATTTTGAGATAAGGAAGAAAATATAAAATGAAACCAGCAATGTGGCCTGGCCAGGAAGAGGCTGCTATAAGTTCACCTGCGTTCTGTGAACCCCCGGTAAGCCAGAGAGCCGCACTGATAGGTATGCTCTGGACCCAGATAATATTTTTGTTTCATTTTAATAGTTCCAAAATGCAATTTGAAGCACAGTTTTAATGTAACATGTCTATAAACAGTAATTATGCTTTTTAATAATGAAGATGAAAAAGTGTTTTGACTTAGGTCTTTCCATAAAATTATTATTTTACAAATCTACAAAGAGACTTGGTGTTTATACAGGACCATCAGTAATTTGTCAAAGAATTAAAATTTTCAAAGTATTTGATTAATTTTATGTCAAGGAACTAAAAAAGTTTAGAAATATTTTTGACAACAATAACTAACACTAGTTTTTATCGCTTTCACCCCTCTGTTAAAAATAGAGTTAAATGGGATAAATAATCTTCCTGAACATTCTGATTGGTGAAAAATTTCTGTGCTGATTTTGTGCTGTGTTGCAAAGGGCATCTGAAAATGTGTAGTTCAGAGTTCTGACAATGAGGGGTGTTTTTGGATGACTAATCTTTTTTTTTTTTTTTCCTGTGTTGTTTAGCTTCACAAAATTGCAGAGACAAATTGGGTACTCTATTTCAGTAAATAACTTAGCTCCAGTTCCTGGAACAACTATCTTCCTTCTTTTCCATATAACCTCCTATTTTCCTTTAGATATTTTATAAACTCATCTATATATATATATATATATATATATATATATATATATATGCATTAATCCAAACCCTATGACATCTTCATATTTTTGGGTAACATATGGTCTAATAGTGAATTCACATGGTAAAGTATTGGCGATTTCATATAGTAAGCATACTGTAGGCCACCGTGGTTCCTCCTGTATATAGGTAGGCACAAAACATAAGTTTAGAAAATATGTAGTGACCATATTGATTTTATTTGTCACAAAATAATATTTGGCACATTGGGATAGAGAAGGACATAATGATTTTGTGGAAACAAGACAAATAATTAACAACAACATAAAACTTTATGTTTACGGTAACAATTAGGAAAAACCATGCAGCTGATGTATCCTATTCAAAGAGTTCTTTGGCATTATTTCTGGAATAGAAAAGAGGAGGTGAAAGGTAATTCATTCTTAGATTTTTATTGAATGTAATAAAGGAAAATATTTTTTTCTTTTTTGTTTTAATTTCCTTTTGATGAAACTTATCATTGTTCTTACCAAAATGCATTTTTCTTATCAAAAAGAAAACAACCTCACAATTTCTATGACATGAAATGGTTGGGCTGCCGGGAAATAAGGAATAATAGCTCATTGGTATAAATACAAGCTTAACAAATATCAATACCTTGCCTCACTAGTATTTTAAAAATATGGAAAGACCAACTTTATTTCTAGCAATAGAAGTAAAATATGTGTTTAGAAAGATGAAATTGGGCTTAACAAGGTTAAATTACCTACAGGTTTAGCAAAACATTGATTATTTCTCGGGGATGGGTAACATCTATAAATAAGAATTTAATTAAGAACAAGTATCCAATTTATGATTAAAATAGAACACTATGGACAACACATGACTTTTGCCATGTGAATGACAATATAAGAAGAAATATAGGGAAATAGCATATATTCCATGGGAATATGTGGAATATTGGATGATACAACATCATAGAGGTATTTGTTTGTCTGCATAAGTTAATGAACTAATTGAATGTAATCCTAATAAGAATGTCACTTTTGTTTTTTGGAGACAGAAAAGTTAATTTTAAAATTTACTTGGGAAAGCAAACATACAAGAATAGCTTTTTAAAGGAAACCTTTAAAAAGAAGAGCTAATGGTGGGGGCATCTAGATCTACCAGAAATTAAAACATGTTATAAAGCCTCTATACTTAAAACAGTTTGTCACTGATGTAGGAATAGACAGAGAAACCACTGGATCAGGATAGAAAATTTAGAATTAGACCCATCTGTGTATGAACTGTAGTATTTTGATTTCTAAGTTATAGTCTACAATAAAAGGAAGCAAAAGAACCAGTGCTTCTTGAAGAAAGGGCTTATTCTAGGGTTGGGGCAGGAATGGGACAACATAAACATGGAATAATTAGTATGGCAGAAAGTTCTTTAAACTATTCTATTAACTTTAGTATATGTTTAAAATTTTCAAAAATAAAACATTCTTTAAAAATATGGTCTCAGAAAAATGTTTAAATGGACAGTTTATTTGGTTTAGCTTTAAAATTATAACCAATTAATGATATTTTTAAATATAACATTTCAAATGAAGACTTTCCCTTTGGTGAGAAAAATTTTTGAGAGAAAGAACAATCGATTAGCTGTACTTCAAAAATCAGATCCTTTTGATACCTTATATACAGTAGTTGGCTGAGTTGCAAATTCTAAAGAATTTTCTTCAGGATGGAAGAATACATGTATCTGTAAGTAATTATAGAGCTTGGTAGTATATTTATTATTATTTATTATAACTTGATTTATAAATATACTTTATTTGGGGGAGGTAATTAGATTTATTTGTTTATTTATTTATTTTAACAGAGGTACTGGGGATTGAACCCATGACCTCATGCATGCTAAGCACACACTCTACCACTAAGCTATACCCTCTGCTATAAATATGTTTTAAATAAAATGGTTTTGATTTCGACATAGGACTACATTGGTAGAAGAGAACAGAAACTAGAAGATTTAACTGTTAAAATGATGCTGTTCTTTGTAGAATAAAATGCCAACAATACAGTATTAGTAGAACATGTATTGTGAGTTGATTTTTTAAGTATCAGAGGTGATTTGAGCTGCATCATTTAGCTAGGAAATATTGGGGAGAATATTTGTTAGGATTTTCAGTGGAGATCTAATAAGTAGTAGAAAGATCCATTGATCTCTTAAAGAATCACAGTCCAAATGCTCTGACATTTTAAAAAATCTTCTGGTTTTATTACCATAAGTGTGGGGAAAAAATTAATATGTCAAGAAATACAGAAGCCATTTTTGCATCTTACATTTATAGATAATGATTCAAATGGACTTGATGTTATCAGACTGATTAGGCAAAAGAGTGGTAGATGTTAAATACTTGCTTGTTCATAGAACTCCTTAAACAATAATAGATGAAGCGAATTGACCAAAAAGTACAAAAAGAGACATTCACAAAGATTTCAGGGAGAAAAAAGCCTATGCTATTCTTTACTTTAAAAGGAAATTTTACAAATTGGAGCTTAATTGTCTTTTGTGGTGACTTTAGTTAAAAAGGCATCTTTCAGACATTGATGATTACATATCATAGGGTTGTTGAAATACCCTGCAATAAAAAAATTTCAGTAATAGAGAAGATGTAATGATGCATTTTCTGAAACGTTCATGTTCATACTCCTACATTTTGCCTATTAGCTCTGCCACTGCCCTGTCACTGCTAGCTTGCAATTTGAAGATTGAGTAATCATCCCAGGCTAAATAGCAGAATGACAGCTGGATGTGGTTGATATGCAAAGAATCCCTGAACTAAATTTTACCTTTGCACATTCCCTTAAGTAATTGGTTGCCTCCCCATAATGGTACAATTCTGTTATTTTCTTTGCTTCAAGTCTGATCTGAATCTCAATCCCCTTGAAATAAAACAGCAAGGCAATCCCTAAGCAAACAGTCCATGTTACACAGCTCAGCAATTCCTCCAAATATGCTATGTCAGTTAAAAGCTGCTCTTTTAAATTGTGGTTCCTTTTTAAATGACATTTCTCAGGTAAGATCCCAGGGTGGGGGAAAAAAAAAAAGCCATACAAGGTGACTTCTAAGGTCCTTTTTTCTTTTTTTTAAACTCTGAAAGTATTTTTCATTAAGAAACCCAACTTGCTCAAGGTATCAGGAAGTCTGGTAGTTTTAATATTTCTTTTTTGTGTAGTTGGAGAACTTATACCACTTAATCATAGTCTTACACCTGGGAAGTAGAAGATCCTGTATTTATGTCTGCTTTTTAAGATGCAAATTTATCCTTCAGATGAAAAGGAATTCTACCCCAAGGGTCTCAGTCCTAGTTCTAAAGAACACCTGAAGGGATGGAGTTGTAAATTGAGTTTGTGGAAATGTGGAAGCAAAATGAAACAATAGCAAATAAAGGAAAATGAATAAGAAATAAGAGAGAATCATATGAAAGTGATGGGGAGAGTAAAGAGGAAAAGGGATACAGTCCTCAAACACAATACAGGCCAGTACATCTTGAGGATGTGGGTAAATATTACATGGAATAATTTCCTGGCTCTGAGCCTTCAGGGCCTATCTTGCAAATATAACCTGAAAATCTTTGAGAATGTTAGGTGTTATCTCAGGTGATTATTGCCCCATAGTCTTATGTCCTGGTTGCCTGGGGCAGCCTATGTTTATGTATGCTGTCCCGACATAACTTTGAATTACACACTTAGTCACTCTTAAAAATGTCTTCATAATGAATCATATTATTAGTCTGTGCACACTTCATTGTTTTTGCATTGTTCAGTGCATCTGTATGTGTGTGTAAGGAGGCAACAAGTGGAATATTTTTAACAAGTCCTTGCAAATACTGTTTTATTACTTGATGGATTTCTCATGTTTTTGTTACTCCTATGTAGCA
The DNA here is from genome assembly GCF_036321535.1 of Camelus dromedarius. Classification (NCBI taxonomy): domain Eukaryota; kingdom Metazoa; phylum Chordata; class Mammalia; order Artiodactyla; family Camelidae; genus Camelus; species Camelus dromedarius. Next base: position 15,749,194 of record NC_087454.1, on the reverse strand, counting down.
ATGGCCCAGGTAGGAAAAGGACTTTAGCTTGTAAAGCCAGAGTAACTTTGTCTCTGCTTTGCTCTTTTGCCACCTACCCTGACTCTGGAGCTGACCCTGTATCTTGTGCTTTCATAAACGGGCAACCATCAGTGCATTTGGATCTACTCTGAATTTGCCCCAATATAGATACACGTTATCCTTCTTCTTCACAAGTGTTTTAAGTTAATTTAATAAATATTTATTTAATGCATTATGTTGCAGGTGCAATGCTGAAGTCTTGATAGGATAGTTCTTTTTAAAGAAACAATACAAATAAAACAAATTCAAGCAAGTTGCATACACAATAGGTGGTGGTAAACCTGGATGGTAATAATATAGGTCCTTTGCTTCCTATTGAACTGTTGGAGGAGGTAGTCAGGAGGATGTGACCACCAGGTGACCTGTGAGCTGGGCCTGGTCAACCAGAGGCTCCTCACCCCTTCCCCTCTCCTTGGAATGAACATTCTGCCTACCATTCCCACAGTGGGAACTGTTCAAGGACATGGCCTTGAGAGAGTAAAATGCTGTTGCCCAGTTAAGGCCTCTGTGTAAACTTAAAGATTCTGGCAGGTGGGTGTAGAGATCTACTTGTCTTGCAGCTGCCCAATACTAACCTCCTATGAAAGTTCTCTTGCTTATTAAACCTGCCACCTAGCATTCCAGAGTGGTCTGTCTCCTTCTTCAGTCTCTCCCTGCCTTCCATAGAGGGGACAATTTCAGATTCCACCTGGGAAGCTACCAAGTTTACAAACCAACAAAAGTCTCAGAACACTGAATACAGGAAGTACGTAGGTCATGCTCAGGCCACAGGGTCAGTGGTTAGAATAATCAGGGCATATTGAGAATGGAAGAGCTGTATTAGAATTAGTGTATCTAAGAGAAGCAACAGCAGAGGGTATGAAGGCAGATGCAGAAGTGGAGTTTACAAATCAGGACTTGGAGATGCCACCACTGAGGATTCAAAGAATGCAGAGGTTGTGATTCCTACCACATCTCCATTGAACCTCACCTATTTGTCTTGAGCAGAATCTTAGAGAATTACAGTGGGTTGTTTTATACTTAATCAAGCTATGACTCCAATTCCAGCTGTTGTCCCATATGTGGCTTCTTTACTGAAGCAAAGGAACACACCTTCTGATATCTGGTAGCCAATTATTGATTTACTGGATTTTTTTTTATGTCAGTAAAAGACCACAAAAAGCATATTGCTTTTCGTTTACAAAAACAGAAATACACTTTCACTGTTTTGTCTTAGAGATATGCCAATACTCCACCCCTCTGTTATAATCTCACGCATAAGTGCATTGATCACCTCTCCATTCAACAAGACTTCATATTAGATCCTCCACTGATAACAAGTTGACAGGAATCAAAGTCAGGAAGTAGCAACTATCTTGTCTGGAAAGAAAGAAGCATCTGTGCCAGAGGCTGAGAAAAAAAATCCCACTGAAATTCAAGGGTCTGGCAGCTTGGTAAAATATCTGGGACATGTTTCAATATCCTTTCCAAGATGAAAGGAAAGTTACTGCATGTATCTGTTCTAATTACTAAGAAAATGATGTGATGCCTAGTGAGCCTCTTTGGAGTCTGAAAGCCACATATCACCATTTGGGGGATAATATGAGAGAATACCAATTTTGAGTGTGACAAAGCAAGAAAGGGCTTCTTCATGGATTCGACTTGCTATGTAAGCTGCTCTGTCTCTTGGGCTGTGTGACCCAGCCAACTCAGTGGTTCTTGAAGTGTCTATAAAAGATAGGTATGCTGTATGAAAGGCCCCTGTAGCTGAATCACTGTACAGGCTTAAAATTTCAGAACAAAACCATGTCATCTTCCACAGATGACTATTCTCCTTTTGAGAAATAGCTTGTGGCTTATCACTGGAACATAAAAGAAAATGAACACCTTTCAGTAGGCCCCCAAGTTTTCTTATAACCTAGATGTCCATAACAAAGTGGTACTGTGTGACCCACCAAACGATAGATTTGGGTGTGCACAGCAGTGCCCTACTATCAAGTAGACAGACTGGACTTGAACAGTCACTAAGGCCCCGAAGTGGTTCAGAGTCTTGTGGTTCCTACTCTTGCTACGTTGCCTCATGCCTCTCAGCAGTCACCTGTGGCCTCATGGATAGTTCCCTTGGATGAACTGACTGAAAAAGAAAACGTTGAGTCCTGGATTTACACGTGATATCACATGATCTGCTGAATCTGTCCCAAAATAGGTGTTTGAAGCAATACAGCCATATACTAGGGAGGTCCTGAAAGACAGTGAAGAAGGTCAGTTCTTCCAGTGGACAAAATTTCTAGCATTTCACATGGTTTCTCACTTCACTTGTAAGGGGAGGTGTCCAGACGTGCACATCCACATTAGCTCGTGGGCACTAGTTAACAATTTGGCCGAAGGGTAAAAAAATTTGGATGGGAATGTGATTGGAAAATGAGTGACAAGAGGTCTCGGGAAGAAGTATATGACTAAATCTCTTCAAATGTATATAGATTGTGAAGATTCGTACCCTTGTAATTGCTCTTAAAGACAAACATCAGCAGTTGTTTGAACATCCTGGACAAGGCAACTCATTCTGTGAATGTCAGTTAGCATCCTTCTTCAGTTACCCCTATATCTGTACAATGAGCTTGTGAAAAAAGTGGCCATGGAAGCAGGGATGAACACTGTATCAACTTAGCAACATAACCATCTATTTAACTATGCTGCTCTGGTTACAGGCACTGGTGAGTTCCCCAAATGCCAACAGCAAAGATCAGCCCTGAGCCCCCAATATGGCACACAGAGTGTAAGCCAGCCATCTGTTTGCAGGTTGGTTGTGTTGGATGATTTCTATCATGGAAAGAGCAGCATTTGTTCTCACTAGAATAGATTTTTACTGTGGATATGGATTTGCCTCTCCTGTTCAAAACACTGCTTCTAAAGAAACTGTCTGTGGACTTAGAAAATACCTTATTTGCTGTCATGATATTCCACATAGCTTGATTCTGACCAGCCACAAGACTCAAGGGCTGCAGTGGGTTTATGCTGATGGAAAGCATCAATTTTTCCATGTCGTCCATCACCTGGATCAACTGAATAGTCAGAATTATGAAATAGCCTTTTAAAGACTAGGTTACAGTGCCAGCTGTTTTGGTTAATGTCCTCAAGGCTGCAGTGCGTGTTCTGAATCAGCAACCTATTTACGGTGCCTTGTCTCCCATAGCCAGCCAGTAGGCACTGGTCTGGGAATCAAGAAATGGAATGTGAATGACTCTTCTCACTGTTACTGATAATCGACCACTAGAAAAATTTCTGCCTCCTGTTCCCACAATTTGGGGCCGTGCTGATTTAAAGATCTTGATTTTCAAGGAAGAAATGCTTTCACCAGAGGGCACATACTGTTCCCATTAGGCTGGAAGCTAAATCTGCCACCTGGCTATTTTGGACTCCTCATACCACTTAACTATGAGGCACGAGGCTGGGAAGATTGATCTTGTTATGGGGAAATTCAGTTGCTACTACACATAGACATGGGAAGTAATATGTTTGCAAGAGAGGACTAATTTTGGCACACCTCTGGTTACTACTATGTTTTGTGATGAAAGTTAAGCATAAACTATAATCCACTGCAGGCTGTACTGCAAATGGCCAGATACGTTAGCAATGAAGGTTTAGATCATACCACCTAGGAAAGAAGGCACAGCCAGCTAAGTTGTTTTCTGAGGCCAAAGAAAATAAGGAGTGGGTGTTGGAAGAAGAGCATCTTAAATACTAAATCCAACCACATGATGAATTGCAGAAATGATGACAATGTTAGCAATTAACGTATTTCTTAATATTTAACTTACAAGATATCAAAACTAGTGTGTGAGCCAGCTAGAAGAGAAATGAATACATATATGGATAAATCAACTTTGTCTATCCTTTCATGTAGAAGGTAGATGTGTTTTGGTTCTAATAGGAATGACATCATGTTAGATGCATTTTGCTATTCTCTTTATTTGTAAGTCAAATATAATAAAAAGAGGTGTGTATGAGTGTCATACGGACAGGGAATGGACTCAGCCAGATGGTGGTGGTATGCCAGTGTGGTTAAGCTGTGAACTATATTTTCTAGAGTCCTTCTTCCTGCCTGGTTCTATATTAGAAGTAAAAAGGGAATATTACTCCTGGTGTGGAAGGAGCTAGCACTCAAGCAAGGTTATTTCACTGAGATACTGTGGTGAGGAGATAGGCGGTAGACAGCAGATCCCAGTTTGTCTTCCATCTCCTCTGCCTCACATCTGGATCATCTTCCCGTCTGCAGGTTCAACTGTGTAAGAGCAGCCCTAGGCCCAGCCCCAGATCCCTGCGCAGATCCATGCATAGGCCACCCCATGAATCCCCTTTCATGATTCCATCTGGTGACTAGATAATGCTTCATTCCCTGGCTTTCCCTGCATGTGCCATCTTGCTTCACAGATGCACACATTTATATCCAGATCCCCTGATTCTGAGGTGCTTCAAATGAACAGAGTTATTTTAGAATGTTCCTTGAGCTGAGTCCTACAGCGTTGGCCCCGGGTAATTCTTTTCCTCAACTTCTTACCATCATTTATGCCTTCTGTACCCAGGCTGGGCAGACACTTAGCCAGGAAGCCTGAAACTGTTACTGAATTCAAGTTTCTGATTTAAATGGGTGACTTGAGGGTGGCTAAATACCTCTAAAAATCCTCATCCATCTTGTTTCAAAGTCCAGCCGTCTCTTTGTCTGCCTGCCAGCTGTTTCCAGTCTGAGACTCACTCCCAGATCCAGTTCACCCTAGTGATAAGGGTTGAAATAATTTAACAACACCATTCCTTCTGTAGGAAGCTTTCTGAAGCTCCCTCACTCTAGTTCCAAGGTTGAGATAAATGCTTTACAGAGACTCTAAATAAAGTGATCACAGTTCATGATATTTAAATATTAAGCATATCAAATTCTTTCCACTAGAATAAGACAGGGCTCATTCTGTCAAAGCTTTCTTTTTCCTTTTGAAAGCATTCATAAATATTTTATACTTTATATAAGCACAGATAAGCCATGCATATTGCAATCATAGGTACCAGACTTTCTTACATCTGACCAAGGCTGCAGGTACATTTAGGGTAAAATTAATAACAGAAATTGCCCTATCTTTAAACCCTTCTAGATTAACTGCTAGAACTTTAAGTCTAACCTTTCCAGAAAAAAACCCTATTGTGGCTAGCCCTTCTGAATCCAGTGTCTGATATCTTCGTCTCTGTTGCTACTCGAGTTTTTCACGGGGCTTCTCCAAGCTTTGTGTGGATTGACCTTTCAGCAGTCTTGGCTGCTGCTCCCATCACACTGTCTTAAGATTTCACTCTTCTCTTCATCACTGCTATTAACCTCATCACAGATGGCCTGGTCCAGCTCCCAAAATGGCGTCACTAAAACAGCAGAAGGAATCTCTCCCAACATCATTACAATGTTTTGTTAGGCCTCAAACAGAGCTGCCTTTTACCCCGTTTCTTTTGGAACTCCACGTGGCTGATGAGCTCTATCATTTGAATCATTTCAATTTTATTGCATAGAGTGCTTCTTAGAATCCTGGTACAAAATCTCCTGGGAGCTAATGTGAAAAACAATTTCCTTCTTGATAATCTCTTCTCTGTCTCCATCTCTTCCCACTGATACCCAGTTAGTATCCCCGAATAGAATCAGTACATTCTAACAGTTTCCTCAGAGTGAATTTTTTCTCCTTTCAGTTTATTTTAGAAGTGCAAAGATACCCTTAATTTACTCTATATTCTCAGATCCAAAAAGGTCTACCTTTAGTCAGTAACCTCAAAAAAACGCTTCAATCCTTCAGAGATTTGGTCTCATTTTCTTTAGTCTGCTCTGATATATTCTGAGATACTAAAGTGCTAACAATTGGCCCAGATTAAGACCCACTCCTGGTGTCCTAAATATATATGTTCATCAAACTATAAATTCTAACATTACCATTGGGCATAAGGCAGCCAAATACCCTGTTTTCATGTAATTTACAATGTTCTAGATGACATATAAAGAGGAAAAGACTGTACCTGGGTGTCTATATGAAATGTATAATTAGACAATAAAGTCATTTTATAATTTTATACATTAAAAAATCAATCCTTTGATTTCAATTTTCCTAGCTGACAGAATAGAAAATACCAAAACTGGTATTTTGCTTATATAAGAAAGAAACAGTAGCCAATGACCTGTTGGAAAAATAACTTCATTCCCTCAGCTTTATTATTACAATTTGGCATACTCACATTCAAGAATTCCTCCAAGGTCTGAAAAAAATTGTAACCAGCTTTAAAAATAGGGCTTTCTTCTTCTTCTTGAAGTCTACCAAAAAACTTTCTTTTCTCTCAAGACCCATTGAAATAATTTATCAGTCACTATTAAAGTTCTTCTCCATTCATTGAGTTTAGAAAGCACACAGTCATAAGAACTAAAATCTCCCAGTTCCTCTCTCATTCTGTAAATGCTAGGGAGCTGTGGGTACAACCAGATAAAAGTGGCATTATCTTAGAAGTTTCAGTAAATAATGGCTCTCAAATGCAGAGTCCAGACAGAGTCACAGTGGCTTCGATGAGTCAGCCTGGAATGGGAAGCTGCCCTTGCACAGCAGGGGGCGAGGGGCTGAGAGCGCCAAGGTTTGTGTCTCCTTTATAGAGTCCAGGTGTTCTCTTAGTTGAAGAAGGACCTTTTTGTCCATATTTCTTTCAGTGCTTTCTTTCTCCCTCCAGTAGAATCACGGGGCAGACCCTCCACATGGAGAGAGAAAACCACTTTTCTATGGGATCATAGAATTTTCTGCACAATAGGAATACACTAGCTGCAGAGGTCAATCCAAAACTGAAAAAACTAAATGAAGGGGTTCAGAAATATAAACTAGAAGTTGTGGTGCTTTGTCACCTGCTGCCGCTCTTCCATTTAATAATAGAGTAATTGCTAATTCATGATGATAAGCCAGAAGGAGGATGATTATGCATGTGCCTGTACAATGGTAAGAAGTGGCACTTTGTTTCCCGAGGCTGCCACCCAACAAAGGCAGCAGTGAGAAGCGGGGTCTGGTTACCCTGGTAGCCGTGGTGCTGAAGCTGGCCATCTTGGCATCACTCCGACTGGGTTGTCTTTGTACTCACAGACTGCCAGTGCCCTCCCTGTTCAAAGGATGAATATGTGGGCCTTTCCACAACATCGTGGCTTAAATTAGTTGGATACATGGGGCCTCTTGCAGCACCTGCTCCCATTCTCAAATTCCAGCTCTGTTGGGAATTATTATCTAGCTCTCTTCTTCTCTCACCCTCTCCCTTTGTAATTATGTTTAATCCCACAGACACCTGCTTTGGCTTTTGGGGACTCCTGATAAAAAGAGATGAAAAGGCCTTTTTTCCATTTGTATCCAAATCTACCAAATAAACACAACAGGCCCTGGCTAATTAAACATGTCTAAGGGGAAGGTGTGAGAAACCTCCCCTGAATCAGACTGAGTGCATACTCTCCTTTGGTGCTGTGGGGTCATCTTTGCCTGGCTTCAAATTCAGAAAAAAATGTAAACCGTATTTAAAATCTTCTGTCCCTGCAGCTTCTGATAGCAATTCTCCTTAGATCTTCTGTGATGATTGGATTTTCAGCAGTTTTATTTGAAAAGCATTGTATTCCTCGCTTTCTTGACTGTGGATGAGACAAGTGAATAACAGACTAGATAATCTGTTAATGAAAAATTAACTTGAAAATTTCATTATCTCAAAAGAAGGAGGTTTTCTTTTTCACATCTTCACCCCTACCTTGTCACCCAGATTTTAAAATAATTTTATTAAAATTATTTAAAAATAACTTTTTTCATTACAAATTACTTTTACTTTGAAAATGCAGCATAAATCTTCATCTATCATCCTCTGAAATACCTGTATTTGAAGTAAAACATTTTAGAAAACAGGAGAGTTTGTTCTGAATATTCATCGGCATGCTATACAGAAACAAATAGTGTTTTTTATCTTTAAACATTTATGAAAGGATCCTGGGACATTTGTGCTTTGGTGAAATTTAACAGAAAATTTGAGGGGAAAAAACAATTCAGCGAAACTGGTTGGTGGATGTGAAAAGATTATAAATAGTTTAAAATAATATCTTTATATATAAAATAACTACCGAACAGTAGAAATTTCCTTTCCCTTTTCACACGGAGTTTTGATGTAATCAGTAGAAACCTTGACAGATGTCTGAAGCATGATGCTTTAAGTTGCATAGGACGTGGTTCTTGATTGTGTTGAAGGTCTTACTGAGAAGCGGGCTCTCTTTAGTCTCAGAGTTTGCAGATAGATGTGCTCATCAGTTTGGATTATTCTCTTGTGTGGGTGAAATGACTTTTTTTTCTCGCTTAGGACCAAAGGTAAAGGAAGAACAATCTAAATATAGAAACAAGTTTACAGTAAAAATACAAAATCATACGGGCTAAAAAACATCCTGCTTAAAAAACAAGCAACCTATTGAAGTCTCCTGGTGTATAACCAATAATTGTCACATAACTTTTCGAGTTCAAACCTAGATTGAAAAGCCACACAAATGTATGCATTTATGCATTTGAGTTTTCCTTTTCATTTTATTTGGCTAAAGTCTTAAAATCTGCATAAATCTACATAAATTACATAAATAACCAAACTCTACATAAATCTGCCATAATAATGCTTATGTTTTTTGGGTGTATGTTGTTTCTAATGTGTATTAAATAGTTCAGGAATATGTCATTAAGCATCATGTGACATTTTGGATTATTTTGGGAGAGTAACTGGAACATGTTGGGAAACAAGAATATTTTCTTGGGAAAGGCAGAGCATCAGATACAGACACGAGGCATTATATTAAGGACTGTGAATGTCTTGATGGTGTTAAGGCATTGAGCTAGTTTGTGATCCAAAATGATAATCTTTATAGTTCAGTGTGAGAAAAAAAAAATGAACTTCTGTGTGTTTATTTGTATCTAAAGATAAGAAAGGAATGAGGTGTAATAAGGGAAGTATACACAATATATGAAATTATTTACTCTGGAACCCTCATTCCTTTCATCTGCTAAGCACTTCGTGTGTTTCAGAGTGGGTGAGGTATCAGAAGGAAGCATTCACCCTGGTAGAAGACTACCAGTGGTTCCTTCATGCAGGTGTCTGTTGGCTCAAAATTGTGTGATATATTGCAATCTGCATGCCTTTAGTTAACTGGGATTTTAAATGATATTATCTTATTTTAACTAAACTAAATCTTCATGAAATGGGCAAGTGGCTTAAAAAGGGTCCTGAGGAGTAAGTATGGGTCAAAAATAATATGGATCCTGTAACTGCAGTAAAGCATAAGAGATGGTGGAGCTGACACTTGTTTGTTTCCTATGAGCTCTTTCATCAACTGCTTTAGGAGAAAACGATGATATAATCAGACCTGACAAGAAATTGGTACTCTAGAATTAATACTATAGAGAAGGTTGTTTGAAATATGCTTATCCACCACGGTTAACGATGAGCCTCACGTTAACTATATATTTTGCTTCCCGATTTTAGCTAGGAATAGTGAAGCTGTAACACTTAGTAGATATTTTTTAATGTTATTCATTTCATTCTAATTCATGCTTTAATTTTTTTCTATTTTTGTGTGCAGATCATAATGCATAGATCTATTAGCACCTTATTAGTTCTGCACCATACATATGTACATTATAACATTATCTGGTCTAGGAGATGTGCATTTGATTGTTGGTTCTCCTCTATGCTCTGTGTGTTGTTGGCCGAATCATATAAACCTCCCTGGGCATCAGCTACCTCAACTAGGAAATGATGCTCAGTTACCATGTCCAAGTTAATTGTTTGGGTTGGTAAAGATTTAATGATGCCTAGCCTCAGGAATCTTCTGCCAGGGTTTTAATGAAAAGTGAAAAAGTCCCATATGCCCTTCTCCAGAATCCTTAACCAATAGCCTGTCTGTTAGACTTTGCTTCACAAAAAGAAATCTGTCGGTTGAGATCTTACCACTTAAAGGAAGCATGAAGTTATCTCCAGGCTCTGCCTGAAAAAGAAAATGAATACATGTATAGTTTCCAAGGTAGTGTTGCTACCAAAAACATATGTATATTTAGGAAATCTGCTTGAACTTTGGGTGACCTGGAATCTACCAGCACACATTACAGGCTGGGACATCTGGTGGTCGATAAACGTATTTATTTATTTATTTATTTTACACGAAGCAGCTGTACTTGAGCAGATGACCAGGGGCTGTGAAATCAGAGTGTGAATAGCTGAATTAGTAAATCATATTAGGCTTCTTAGGCACTTGTGTAAGGGCTGCATGTGCCTTTTTAATTTTCCTGTATTAAGGTCGGCCCCAAACATAGCAGTGTTAGCAGTAGGGTTATTAGTGACTTATTTGCTTCATTAAAATTTATGGCACATTTTACATCCACCATCTGGGGCAATGTCTCCCCACTTCACTGTTAAAATGTAACTTAAAACCATGCCTGGCACTGATAAATCCTGAAAAAACTACTCTATAGATGGAATTCTTTTTTTCTAATGCCAGGATTATCCTGCCAGGAACTCAGTACACAAACACCATAAGAGCAGAGGCAATATTTCCAGTCCAACCACACTCAATCACTGCTAGGACACAAAGTCTTATGCTCAAGTGTTTTGCTGTAAGTTTCTTATTTTTTGGTAAAGCAAAGAAAAAAATAGAGGGGAGTTGTTATTTTAAAGTTGTAAACTCTGTGGAAAAAAAATCTTTTCTTTTTTTAATTGAAGTACAGTCAGTTACAATGTGTCAATCTCTGGTGTACAGCATAATGTCCCAGTCATGCATATACGTACATATATTTGAAAAAATCTTAAAATGCCTTTGATAGAATAGTGAATATCTTGATCTCCTGTGGTTTAATTCAAGGATATTTGGGTTTAGGAAGTTGCAAATTATAAATAACAGTATGGATTTAAAGTTATAGACTGAGATATTGAAGAGGTGATGGACTTTCAGGGCCTGCCTGATTAACCACATTGATTAAGTTCTGAGGAAAAGTATTAGCGATGGTGGTATAAATACTACTTCCAAGCTTAACCTCTGATCTCTTGTTCAGATGTATGGGATAGAAATCTGTGTTTGGAATGGAAGACTCTTGAAGACAGAATCTGAGATACATTTCACAGTGGAGCCCATGAGATGGAAAAGATATTTGGGATAATACTTTGTAGATCCACATTCACTTGGGGGTATACATTCTGTCTATTAAACAATATTTGTTTTGTCACCAACAAATACACAGACTCTCTGTCTCGGTCTCTCTCTCTCTCATACACACACACACACACACACTACTAGAATTCTCATTATAGATATTCTCTTTGGTTTCCAAGATTTAATATCAAACTGTAAATGCACTACGGTAAAAGACTGAATCAAGGTTGTTGTGTTGAAAGAGAACATATTATGGTCCTATTTGTGTCACCTACTGGCTGTATTATCTCTGTGTTTGTTTTCTTATCTGCAAAGGGGGAAAAGAAATATTTTTTAGACTTCTTATCTAAAGTTTGTAATAATCAAATCAGAACATGAATGTTTAAAATTTTGGAAAAAGCTTAAAGCATTATTAAAAAGCAAGCTATATATTATTACTTTTCCCATGAGAAAATAAAATATTTGAATAAAAAAGTCCTTATAAGGTTAGAATCCACCCTTCCAGACAATATTTTTTTAAAAAAATCAGACAGATGAGATAATATCTGAGTATTAAAAACTCCAGAAATGAGATTGAAAAACTTCTTTGGAAATTCACTGCAAAGATTAAGTGTCCTGCTGACAGATTTTTCTTACTTTCAACCTAAATTTCTGATCCTTTATTAGAAGCTCATTTTATTTTTCCACAGAATAAAGTCTCTTTAATAAGAAATAGGAGAACTAATGGGTAAAGACCCTTCTGATCCTGAAGTGACTTTTACTAAATCTCTCCTCAGTTTTTTCTTTTCTAAGTAAAATAATGAAGTTTAATTCTTTTCCAAAAGTTCTGTTTTACACCCCAAGAATCTTCTTGACTCTTATGATTTCCCTAATCAACTCTATCCTCAGAGAAAAGAACTGAACCTAATATAACCAACTGAGTATTGGCTAAAACACCATCTTATTAGAACTAGAGTCTGTATTCTCCTTAGTAAACTCAATAATATAGTGGGTTTGCAACACACACCCAAACATAAATGAGTCTTGATTTTAGACCAAGTTCTGTAAGAAGTGATGTTAATCTAGTTTAATCCTTTCTAAGTACCAAAACCTTGACTATGATTTTTAGCTATAGTTTCAGAAGAACTTGGAGATTAATGAAGATTATAACAGGATCTATGAAAAAATGATTGAGTCCATTCTCTAGTGATGAAAATTATGTTCATTTTACTATTCATATTCAATTCAAGTTTCTCTGTCACAATAAATTTTAAAAATTCCAGATGACTCCGACAGCCTAGATCCCAGCGTGAAAATGATTTTGAGCCTATCTGTTGCCCTCCTAAAATGGACAGGTAGTGTTACTGTTATTTAAAGACAGTGATATTTTTGGTGATACAGCCTATTCTTACTGATATAGCTCTGGATTACTTTTGATGCAAACAAAAAATATATAAGCTTAAATGGGTATGTTTAATATTTACAGATTCCCACTTACAGTAAGGATGTAGAAAGCCACGTAAGAGCCACTCTCATCTTAATGATAAGAAAAAGCTGTTTAATCTTAAACATTCATATTTTTTAGCCCATCACAGAGCTCAAATTACAAGGCAACCAGGTAAACTAAATACTCCAAGGTGTTAGACCCTCCAAGGAGAGATGGGTCACATGAATATTTTACCTTTGGCAAGTATGGGAAGATGAGGAAGCTGCCATAAAAGTGAGCAAGGAAACTACAAATAAAATTTCAACTAATTATTAAAGATTGAGTAGGGGTTAAAATATTAGTTTAAAATCTTCAGAAACAGCGCTCAAAAGGGGAGTCTACACCCATTGTCAGCCACTAACCACTGGCTTCCACTGGGTGATCATATAAAATATTGGGATAAAGTCAAGAGACTTGAGAGAAACATCCTTTATAGCACAAGTGTGCAGGTCCTGTCTAGGTTTAAGGATGTAGAAGTATTACCCAGAGAAGTTTGTCTATGCTTATATGATTACAAAATGATGATTGACTGCTGCTACTCATCCCTGGACCCTGCTTGAACATGAGAACAAAAGCTATCTGATGTTGGAGAAAGGGAAAGTTTCTTCTTACTGTCTCAATCTCTACCTTGGTTTGAAGCATAGGTATGCTATCACTGAGGGGAATGTAGAAAAATAACCTCCACAATGTGCTAATGTGATTGCAAAAACATGTGCTACTGTGGAGGAACAGGACACAGCTGGTATCCAGGATCCTGCAGTGGTATAAGATGGAGACCTTCTGTTGCTAGGAGAGGGCAGGAAAATCACTATCATTATAGGTTCCCACCAATATAGAGAAGAGTTTGACTGACATGGGGTGTAAGTAGAATGCCCACTTTCTAGACCCTACTTTTGAGGAAGAGGTCATTTGCCAGTAAGGAAGGAACAGAAGTGGTGAGAAAGCTCCCCCCTTTGATGCTTTGATGCTCAGGTGTATATGGCATGCCAAAGACTGAAGGTAGAACAGAAGAATGGAGAAGTACCCTATTCCTATCACAGCTCTGCACCAAGTAAAAATCAACAGGACTATATCCTGAAGAAACAGCAAGAGTGTGGAGACAAGACTTTGCCAAAATCTGACAGTGGAGAAGGAATACAAAGAAAATTCTTTAGCTCTCCATGCCTCACAGTAAGCAAAAGTAGCAGTGGTTTATCACCGGAGGAATTAAAAGTCTGTGGAGGAATAAAAGTAACTAGAGCAATAACAAAACAATACCTAGTCCAACTACAGACTAGAATGACTGAACCAAGTACACTAATGGCTTGGCAGAAGAGGCATGCTCATTTCCAATAATAAATGCTGTATTTCTCAGTCTTTGCTGTTGTTTTACACATCAAATCTAGCATCCAATTAAAACTTATGAGAAACAGAACAAAAATAAAAGACAAGAAAAAACTCACTTTCAAAAGGCTAAAAAAAAGCAATCAACAGAAACATACTTAGAAATGACCCAGTTGTTGGAACAGTGATTTAAAACATAATTAATATGTTAAATGACATAGTAGAAAAGATAAACAGTATACATAACAGGTAAGGAATTTCACAGAGGGATTACAATTATACAAAGGAGTCAAATGGAAATACTAGAAATGAAAAAAAAAAATCAGAGATGAATAATTTCATCAGTTAGCTTACAAGTAGGCTAGACACAACACAGCCAAACAAATCAGTGAACTCAAAGACAGTTATAGGATTATAACAACTGTAACACACACACACACACACCCCAAACACAAAGAAATGGTTAAAAAAATAAATCAGATCTTACAGAGCTGTAGAAAGCTGTAGAATAGTGGGTGAATATAAAGTTGAAGTTGCAAAAGAAGAAGATAAAGAGAATGGGGAAGAAGAAAACAAAAGATAAAGAGAAAATCATGAAAGTGGCCAAAAAAAGAGAGAGATTACACACACAATTTAAAAGACAAGAACCACAATAGTCTTCTTAAGCCAGAAGACAATAGAACAATATAATGAAATTACTAAAGAAGAAATAAAAATTATGTCCAGATAAAATATGTTTCATAAATTAGGATAAAAGAAAATCTTTTTGGAAAACATAACCTGAGAAGATTTATTGCCAGTAGGCTTAACCTGCAAAAAATGTTAAAGAAATTTATTCAGTAGAAGAATGATATCCAGGTGTAACTTTGACACACAGTAAATTGAAGTGCACTAGAAATAGCAAAAAGTGTGAGTAAATATAAAGGAATTAGTTTTAATTTTTAATCTTTTTAGAAAAGACTTAATAATCCATATTTAAATTAGTAACAGTGGAACTTTATAAGATATAAAGAAATGAACTGTGACAAAAATCTCACAAAGAATGGAAGTCAGTAATGGTTCTGACATCATATGTGAAATAATATAACATCTGAAAGTAAACTGTAAAAAATTAAAATATGTCACACATGTCTAGAGCAACTACTGAAGAGAATGAAACAAAGGAATATAGTTTACAAACAAGAGGTAGAGAAAAAAATAGAATTGTGAAACGATTCTATCTAAAGAAAGGCATGGAAGAGGAAAACTAGGATACAGAATCAATGGAACAAATAGAACACAGATAGCATATAGTACATTTAACCCAACTATATATGTGATTACATTAAATATAAATGTCCTAAATAACACAATTAAAATCAGGAATAGATGAATAATAAAGAAAGATCTTACTCTACGCTACTTAGTGGAAACCCAGGTTTTTTTTTTTAAAGGGACATAGATTACAAGTAAAATGAAAGATGATATACTATGTCTATTAGCTCCCTGTGGCTGCTAAAGCAAATTGCCACAAACTTGGTGGCTTAAAACAATAGAAATTTATTGTTTCACAGTTTTGGAGGCCAAAAGTCTGAAATCAGTGTCATATCGCTGAACCAAAATCAATGTCAGCACTGGTGCCGTCCCTCCAGAGGATCTAGAAGAAAATCTGTTTCTTGCCTTTTTCAGCTTAAGATGACTTCCAGCACTCATTGATTTGTGGCTGCATCACTCTAACCACTGCCTTCAGGTCATATTGCCTTCATCTCTTCTGTCTGTGTAAAATCTCCCTCTGTTTCTCTCTCATAAGGACAACTGTGATTGCATTTAGGACTCACTCAGATAATCCAGGATAATCTCTCTCTTATTCTTAACTTAATTACATCTGCAAAGTCTTTGCCATATAAGGTGACATTTACTGTTTCCAGAGATTAGTTTATAATATCTCTGGAGGCTTAGTTTAGGACATCATGTAATTATTAATTGAAAGAAAACTGGAATGGCTATATTAGTATCAAAAAAGTAGATTTGATAAGAAGGAAAATTGCCAAAGTTAATTAGGGACATTACACAATGATGAAGAGATCAATAGTTAGAAGTTATAATAATAAAAAATGTGTACGGCTCTAATAAAAGTGCCTTAAAGTACACAGAACAAAGTTTAACAGAGATGAAATAAGAAATAGAAAAATCAACAAGTATAGGTAGAGATTTGAACAAACCTATCTCAGTAATTGATAAAATCAGTAGGGAAAAAATCAGCAAGAATATAAACTTCAAAAACACCATCAACAAACTTGACCTTTTTAACATTTATAAAACACTGACCCAACAATAGCTGAATACAAATTCATTTTAAATGCAATGGAATATTTATCAAGTTGTATGATAAAACAAAATTCAATAAATTAAACAAATTGAAATCATACTTTTGTTTTCTGACTCCAGAGAAATAAAATTAAAAAGAAAAATCATAATGATGTTAAAACAATACATAGGCTACACACACACACACACACACACACACACACACATACACATACACAATAAAGGAAAATAGAAAATACTTTGAACTAAAAGAAAATTAAACATGTTCAAATTTGTGGAATATAACTAACTCAGTCACTAGAGAGAAATTTGTAAGATTAAATGTTTGCATGAGAAAAGAATATTTCAAAGCAATTAACTTCAAGTAATACTTTTAGAAATCAGCAAAGGAAGAGCAATTAAATTCAAATTAAGCAGAAAGAAGCTAATAATAAAGGTAACAGCAAACAAACAAACAACACAATGAAGTGGAATACAGAAAAACAGAGAAAAATCAAAGTAAGCCAAGTTGGTTCTGTGAAAATATCGATACAATTGGAAACCTTTATCTGGATTAATGAAGGAAAAAAGGGAGAAACCAAAATAACCAATATGAGAAATGAAAAGAATAATTATAAAAAATGCAAATATTAAAATGGTGACATTGGAGTATTATAAACAATCTTTTGCCAATAAATTCCACAATTTAGATGCAAAAGACAAATTAATTGTAAGTCGCATACCAAAAGAGTTTACTGAAGAAGAAATAGATAGCCCAGATAACTCTATATCAGTTAAGTGAACTAAACTAGTAATATAAAACTTTTTCAAAAAGAAAATTTCAGGACAATATAATTTCACTATTGAATTATACTAAATACTTTAAAAATTTTAAAAATTATAATTCTACACAAATTTTTCCAGAATGTAAAAAAGATAATGGCAAACTTTCCAACTCACTTTATGAAGCTAGAATTACCCAGAAAACAAAATGAGACCAAGACATTACTAGAAAACTAGACTGATATCCCACAAGCAGAAAGATTAAAAATTATTTTCAAATTATAAAATTATAATCAACCATATATAAAAGTTATAACTCTTTATGTCCAAACAGGATTTATCCTAGAAATGCAAAGTTAGTTTAACATGTGAAAATCAATTTAATTCATCACATTCAGAGACTAAAAGAGAAAAAAATAAATATTTATATCAGTAGAGACAGCAAAAGTATTTGACAACATTTAATATACATTTGTGTTAAAAAAAAGAATAACTCTCAGCAAACAAGAAATAGAAGAGAACTTCCTTAACCTGAGAGAGTGCATGTATGAAAACCTAGAACTAACATCGTACATAATGGTGAAAGAGTGCTTTCTCCCGAATATCAGGAACAAAGCCAGGATATTTCACTCACCACTTGTGTTCAACTTTGTGTTGGAGGTCCTATCTAGTTCTATAAAGCAAGAAAAAAAATAAAAGTCACCCATTTTGGAAAAGAGAAATAAAACATTTTATTTGCAGCAATATTATTCTCTAACTATAAAAATCCTAAAATATCTACAAAAACTTTCTGGGTGTAATACAGGATTTTAGCAAGGATACCAGTTCAGCACACAAGCCTTAATCATATTTCTATGCTAGCAATGTCCAACTGGAAATTGAAATGAAAATGAAAACTTTGAAACATATCAAATCATGAAGTATTTAAGAGTAAATTTAACAAAACACAGGAAAGACCTATAAACTGAAAACTCCAAAATTTTGCTGAGAGAAATTAAAGAAAATCTAAATAAATGAATTGTGTACTTTTTTAATGTGTTAAGAATCTCAAAATTGTTACAATTTCTTCTTAATTATCTCTAAAGATTCAAAGAAACCACAATCAAAATCTAAGCAGATTATTTCGTAGAAAGTGAAATATTTATTTTAACATTTATATGAAAATATAGCAGTTTGACTGTCATGTGTCTAAGTGGGATTTTCTTTGTGTTAATTCTGCTCAGTGTTTGCTGAGCTTTTTGAATCGGTAAATTAATGGCTTTCATTTAATTTGGTAAATATTCAGTCATTATTTCTTTTAACTTTTTTTTTTTTTGCTTCATTATTTCTCTCTTCTCTTCTTTTGAATCATCTCACAAGTCCCTTAGTTGCTTTTACGTCTTTTTTTTTTTTTAATGTTCTTCATTTTTATTGAGCTGACTTCAAATTTATGAAATCTTTCCTATGTAATCTCCATTTTGCTGTTAATCCCATCTGGTGAACTTTTTATTTTGAATATTACAGTCCTCAGTTATAGAATTTCCATTAGATTCTTTTTTATAGTTTCTATATCTCTACTGAGATTCTCTACCAATTTTCTTTTATAGACTTGAGCATGCTAATAATAACTGCTTATGTGCTAATTTTAACATCTATGAATAGAGCTGGTTTCTATTCATTGTCTTTTCTGTGCAGAATGACTTATGTTTTCCTATTTCTTCTTATGTTGAGCTTTTTTGGGTTGTATCCTGTATATTATGAATGACATATCATTGAAACTTTGGGCGTATTACATGTTCCTCTAAAGAGTTCTGTGTTTGTTTTTGCAGACTCTTAACTTGGCTTAACTCAAACTGAAAATTCTATTTTGTTTTCCTTGCAGTTGTTTTTTCAGTTTTGCCAGGGCTGCTTTTTGCTTGCACAATGCATATAATTTGAATCATGCAACAGTCAGCCAGAGACTTAGGGAGAGATTATATGTAGAAACTGAGGCTCCTCTTCTCTGACTTTTTCCTTTCTGGAATTTATGTCCTCACTTTCAAGGGATGTGGTTGCCTCAAACTCTGTTCTGAGTCATCAATCCACAATGCTGAGATTTTTCTACTGGAATTAGAGCTATCTGACATCAAGTACTGGGGACTACTCTCAGAATAAAAGATGTAAAATAAGAAATTCAGACAGCATCATTCCTGCATTAGTTACCTAGTGTTGCCATATAAATGACCTTAAACATGGTATCTTAAAAAAGAGACTTATTTTCTCATAGTTCTGGAGGCCAGAATTACGAAATCTAGATGTCAGTGGGGCCTTGCTCGCTCTGAAAGTTCTAGGGGAAGATTCTTTTTTTTTTCCCTAGCTTCTGGTGGTTGCCAGCAATTCTTGATATTTCTTGGCTTGTAAATGTATCCCTCCAATCTCTACCTCCATCATCACATGCCATTCTCCCTGTAAACTTCATATCCAAATTTTCCTCTTTCAAAGAAACAGTCACTGTGGTATGACGTCATCTTAACTTGGTTACAACTCCAAAGACCCTATTTCTAAATCAGGTCACGTTCGTAGGTGTGAAGATAGGGGCCTGAACATATCTTCTGGTGGGGTGGATACTATTCTACTGACTGTAATTCCCTTTCTTTCAAATGTTCCTCCTCCACTCTTTGTCTCTTTTTGTTCACTAACTGCTACCTTCAAGCAGTTGGTTTCTATTTT
Source organism: Camelus dromedarius (assembly GCF_036321535.1). Classification (NCBI taxonomy): domain Eukaryota; kingdom Metazoa; phylum Chordata; class Mammalia; order Artiodactyla; family Camelidae; genus Camelus; species Camelus dromedarius. Next base: position 15,729,410 of record NC_087454.1, on the reverse strand, counting down.
TCCAGAATTTATAATTGCTATCTCTAGCAGGGTTGGTCTTATAGAAGCAATTGAGCAATACTTATAGTGGAATTCTCCTTTCTTACTGCTATGCCTGTCTGTCTGTCTATCTATCTATCTAATATCTATCTATCTGTCTATCTAGTGTCTCTATCTATCTAATATCTATCTATTGATCGATCGAGCGATCAATCTTTCTATTGATCTATCTATCCATCCATCTATCTATCAGTCCACCTACTATCTAGAAAGCTAGCTACCTACCTACCTACCAACCTCTATATCTGTCTACTTTCTGTCTCAGTTGCCTTGTGTCTGTCCATCCTTCGCCACCACACAAATACAAAATCTAGGCCCTTATGATTTCGGATAGAAGATTTATGATTCTGTTGGATTTAAGCCCGGATAAGTCTTAGCTGCTTATTATACACTTCCTCAATCAGAAGTTTGCTCCTTCCTTTAAAAAAAAAAAAAATAAAGCAAGCAGACAAAAAATGAGATGGAAAAGTGGGGAACCTTCCTTTTTGTCTTATATTTTTGTAGCATTTTTACCTCAAATTTTATGGAATATAACTAAAAACACATGTTTCTTAATGACTACATGCCACTCCACTGAGGTAAAAAAACAAAACAAAACAAAACAAAAAACCTTTGAAAATTTTGTTTGATTTGGAAGACAGAAAGAAAATTAGGCAAAAACCTTCTCTGTCTATAAATACTCATGCTTTTAAAGAATTATTTGACCATTTGAACCTCAATTTCTACATCCATTAAGGTTATTTGTGGGGATGAAATATATTATTTAAGTTATAATGGGTGGCACATCCAAGTCAAAATAGACCTTGTTCACCAGAATTCAGCCTTATGTTGTCATTTATATTTTTTCCATGCTTTCATTTCTCCTTAATACATTTTAATGGGACTTTAAAAATATAACTTTATATATACAACAAAATGACTAGTTGAGATGATTGGAATCCATCCGTTGGTTTTGATTTTGTTTTTTCTGAAGGCTGCCTTCAGAACCTCTCAGATCCTTGTACTACAGATAGTGAGCCGGTGTCATGCATACAATTCTAGACAACTCTCTTCAAAAATGTGAGATTTTAAAATTTTCCTTTCATAAATCTAGGATTACGTGTAGCTACCTTCTTTGTAAATTCAGCCTTAGTAGAAGGGTACAGCAAGTCTTGTTAATTTGAGTATCCAAGCTTTATAAGTGTAGATTCACTCTATTTTTTTTATCCCTAGGCACTTAACTTTGCTGTGCCTACAAAGTGAATAATAACATATGCCTTATGCATGCTTCTGAGAAATGCAAGGAAAGTTAATTAGAAAATGTCAGGAAAGCTCTCCTAGATCCTTAGAGGGAAGAACATCATGTGACTATGACATATCATTAATATAAAAATGAAATCATTCCCAATCCCATAGCTCTTAAAGGGTCTTTGCACACTGCTAGAGCATTTAAGAAATAAAATTATAGACTCCCTGAACTGGAAAGAATCTCGAGTAGTTAGATGATCCACTCAGAATAATATATATACACTGACTAAATGGATTTTATTTAAAGAGAGGGTATGTTTATGCACAGTTTAGTTTACAAGTACGCATTATTTCAGGCAATCTATACCTGTAGACTGTATACAATTTGAATTCTTTTTCATAACTTTTGAAGAAACTAGAGTTGTTCACTAGTCAAGGAATTCATTGAACACTTCTGCAAAGCAGATAATGGCCTCCCTCCCTCCTTTTACAAGATGCTTGGTGTGTCCCTGTATTATGTGTGACCAGTTCACTTGGAGCTAATCTCCTTTCTACTTCTTATTTCTTTTTTCTTTAGCCATTTTCATAATGCCTCTGGGCTCCATTTGCCCTTCCTTGGACCTGTTGAGTTTGAGAATTCCATAATTTAAACTAACAGAGATGTTAGACAGACAGTCATGAAGTGCTTCAAAATTTATTAATTCAACGAAAAGTATAGACCTCCTTACAGTACTATACCAATAACTTACAGTTTGGGCTATCGGAATCTTGTTACAACAAACGCCATTATCACACATATTTACCTAAGAAACTATACTCAAGACTTAGTAATAGCAATTGCTTTTGAGCAATTTGATACAAAAAACTAACTACAATTTTACAATATGTTACAAAATACAGAAGTTTCTTGGAGTTTACACAAGCCAGATATGACCTTAAATGTGACATTTGATCACAACTCTACTTTCTCTACCTAGTTAAGGACATTTATTCAGAGGATCCAGACATTTATTTGATTATTTCCATGCATCCCAATCCTTTAGACAAAGCACATATTAGAGAAAAAACAAAATGCAATAATTAGAAACAGCAGATCAACAGAATATTATGTGATTTTTTTTTTTTTTTTTTTTGGTGATCTGGAATTGAATTTTTGCCCAAAAGGACATCAAAATGAAAGTCAAGCTTTATCCCGTAGCACTGATTTAAACAAACATGTGCTGGGACTTATTTTTAGACATCAAGGTACACAGCCAGAGGTTTTATTCAGGATTGCTATTAAATAAACTCCCCTCAGGGCCTTGTAAAAGATGGTATTTGAATTATAAGTAGACATATCCCATTTTCCACATTCTGCAAGCCGCTGAAGATTTTTCATTGCTTAGATTGTGGCAAGGGAACTGCCCCCTTTTGTATTTCTATTGAGCCCTGTCTCTACAGTAATTATGAGTTTAGGGGATCATTAAAAGTCTGAACTTTTTCTTTTTGGTACCCAAGACTGCTTTTTTAGCTCTGTGGCTGATCAACACCATGTTCTAAAAGGCTTTTGATGCATACATGGCTCATTAAGTAAAGGTCAAAATTGGACATTGTCCTGTTAATTTCCTTTTGCTAGAGAAATCAATATGTGCATCAACATTCATTAAATTTGACAGAAGCTAGGAAAGTTAGATGTGAAATGTAAATCAATACTTATTCCTGATAGGATTAACTTGCTGTACTAAGAGTATAAAACATCAATTCTTCATACATATTGTTCAACCCAATTCTCCACTCTGGCTTTAGGGCGCCTGCATTTTGCCTCTTTGGCCTTCAACTCTAATCCGACTTTAGATTTTTGTTGGCTGGAGCTGAATGTTCTATATCTGAACAAATTTTGTATCTTGTTAATATATATTCAATGTGATCTTTCCTGTTGTATTGTTAAGTGTGCCACTTATTAAGACTAAATCATGCTCCTTCACTACCACCCCCAAATTTAGATACTTTAAGGTTTCAGAATCTATTTTATTTCCATATGAAAATTGCAGATGAAAAGTTTCATTTTTCCCCCTTGCAGTTAACAGCAGAACTCTTGATTTCCTACAAATCCCAGAAGGGTCAGTTTGGAGAAGTTCAGTTTATTTATACACCTGTCTAAGAGTTGTTGGGTTTATCATCCTAATTGTGATCTCTGAGATCGTGAACTCTACAACGAAGCCTTTCCATGAACCCAGTCTTGTTCTAGTTGACACCAATGTTCATAATGATAACTATGTGCTATTGCAAGATTCTGAGACATCTTTTGAAGTGAAGAATATGAAATGATGTGTATTGTAGTCGCAGCATTCTGTGAATTTTGTTACATTTTGGTTTTTTTAATAGAAAATTTACATATGGAAGCCATTGCCCCTCTGACTCTAGTCTTAAATAAGGATCTATGGGTATGACCCATTTGTCTGGAAGTCTGAACAAGACATTACTTGTTCAAGATTCTTTCCCTCCAAACAAATTTGGGTTTGCCAAAATTCTTGATGGGGAACAGATGCCAGCCAGCACTGCATCCTGCCATGTCCTTTTTCATCCACTGGTTCTCTGGCTGCCCAGAATTTTCTCTGTAGTGTCAGAAGTGGGCCTTGTTTGCAATGGGACAAAATCCAAATGAGCCAGAGAGAACTGGACTCCGGGGGCTGAGTGGGCTCACTCGGTTGAAGGAGGTTATCTAGAAAGGTTATAATAGAAATCAAGGGGGAACAGCCAGACCCGGGAAGTAGATGCCTTGATGTTTTTCATGGAGAAGTTAGGACATCATTTTGAAGAATAAATAAGTTTGCATCACATTCCTGCTTGAAACATTCAATAATTTCTTGGGCAATTAAAATAAAGTGCCTAATTCTTAACTTGGCTGCTAAAGTTCTAGGAAATTTGATGCCACACCTCCTTCTCTACAATTTTCTTCGACCCTTTCATGCATCACTTGCTATGTATTTAGTCTCCTTTAGTCCCTGAAGCATGCCAAGGACCAGATTTTGCATTTGTTGTTTCTCCTGCCTGAAACACTGTTCCCTTAGACCATTGCATGGTAGACTCATTACTCAGGTCTTAAGTCTTAACTCCTTAGAGACATCTTTCCTGACCATCACCTTCAAGAAAGTAATCTCCCCACAATGAGAATGTGTCTTATACTAATTGCTATTATTTTCTTCACAGCCCTTGTCACCATCTGAAATGATTTATTATGTTTATTCCTATTTTTATGCCTTTTCATTGGATTATAAACTCCAAGTGTTAGGGATTTCATATCTAGAATAGAACCTGGCATAACAAGCAGTTAAATACCTTATTGATTAATAAACAAATTAACAGGTGAAGTCAGAACCTCTGCCCAGGGGAGCCATGGAAATGGGATGCTTCGTGGGGTCATCAGGCAGAACTCCAGATACAGGAGACTCAAACAGGGAGCTAGTGACTGAACTTGGAGTAAACCTGAGTTCCACATTTAGGTTTTAATTCCTGTCTACTTCCCTGTGGCAGACTTCTTGTCTTGGAAGGAAAATCTTTGGGAACAGAGGCTACACTTTCTACAAATTCCAGCTTCATACCTTTAATTATTTTTTCTTGCAATAGACCTATCTGATTCCACATTCTGTTGGGGTGCCCAGACACCAACAACTCACTCATAGGCCTCTGAGACCCCCAGATGCCATTCCATCTTTGTGGACGTCTGCCTACTGCTGGCTGGCTTCTAAATGTTGACAAATCTCCACTGGCAATATCTGCCTCCTTCTATATACCTTTCCTATAACTTTCCCACAAGATGCCCTAAAAGATATTATCTAGCTTCCAGAGTTACAGGTCAGCCTGCCTTTGTCCATGTAGTAATGACACATGGCTTCCCAAATTCCCACTGATAGAATTGGTCTAAGAAGCCTATTTTTTTGAGTCTTGGCATTAATACCTCCACAAATATCAATTTTTAAAATGAGCAATGAGTACTTATCAACAAGTCTACTTGGCATACCTGAAAAGTCAACAGATCTGTTACATTTGGATTGAAATTTCTGGAGTGACCTCAGTATAGAACTTCCAAATATGTTATAAAACCAGAAGCAAATCTGCTGTAAAATTGAAACATTTGAGCTTTAGGGCCTTCTCTGACATCAGATCCTTCTTGTAGCCTTGAGAGGGCCCTAGAAATTTAATACAGTTACAAATTCCTATAAAATTTGAAAAAGTATGATATTCCATTCTGAATCCCCTTCCATCACATTTCCCATCATGTTGGCTGATGTAGGGGTGGTTATAAGTGTTTTAGGAGGATCTAGCTAAGGAGAAACTAATTTAGGAATACATTTATAGTGGATTTCTTGGTATATATTTATGTGGTTTGCAATCAGTTTCCTGTACACTGAGGTATTGCTAGCCATCCTGATACAGCCTTGGGCTTTCTTCCAAATGAGATCTGCTCCTTGGTTATTTAATGTTAATAACAATATTTTCACTCTAAGGAAACAAGGGTGATGCCAAACTTGGTCTTGCTTTGGTAAGATGGCTGCTGCTGCCCTGTATGGCTTTGCTGGTGGTGCAATCCACACTGTAGTAGAACAAAGATCTCGTATCTGACTGTCCTTGTGTGTCTTTTCTATTGGCTTTTCATGGACGTTCAGATAGATACATGAGATGCAGGGGCTTTTAATACATTTTCTGTAAAGATTAATTATTTTCTATAGACTACTGTCTAATATGTGAATTAAGAAACCACAGGGCATTGATTTCTTCATAATCTTTGTATAAAACCATCTCTGTTTATTAGAGAAAGTTGTCTCCTTCCAAAATAAAATTTGAACTCTGAAGTATAAGAGCACAAGGAATCTTTTTTTTTTTTTTTTTTTTTTTGGCTTGATCAAAGTAGCACACTGGGCAGACTTGATTTGTGGGTTCATCATTGATGTTGGGCAAAAGAGATGAGAAAGAAGTAAGTGATGTGCTGCTGGGTGTATCTTTGATTGGGGCTTGATTAGGGCGGTGGGAGTGCAGAGATTTTATAGCCTAATGGTGCTTCGTGGCAGCAGGCTAGGGAGTTGGTGCAGCTTTGAGCTGAGCCATCTCTCCGCCAGAAAGCTCGCCCTCACAGCTGGTACCAATCGGGGGGCACAGCCCCGGCCCAGCAGCCGGGTGAAGTGACAGACTGACTGCACTTTCACTCAGGCCGATTTGCCCCAAGCCAGAGAAGTAAGCCTGGTGTCCTGCCGCTGACCCATGTGATGCTCACCCTTTGGCTAATCAGAATATCTCTGTCTCTTGAGCTGTCAGGCTCACATCTTCCAAGATCGTTATTTCATTTAAAAACATTCCACAGGAAAATATAGTGAGTCCTTTCTACTGCACTGCCTGGCTTAAGTGGCTTTGAGCCTTCAGCAAAATGCTGAAACTCTCAACTCTGGTAAGAAAGAGGATCACTCAGGACTAAGTATTTTACAAAATGAAAGTCTTTGTTCTTAACGCTAAGAAATCTTTGACTCACAGTTGTTCAACCCTCCAGGAAATAAGATTTTATACTTGAAAGTGGTGTAATGGCCTTACATCTTGGAGGAGAAGTTGGGAGTAGTCAGGAATTAAAAAAAAAAGGAAGAGATTGGAAGGAAAGGACTTTCATAAAAAGGGAAAGGAAGCAGAAAGCATGCAAGGGTGAAGAGTATTCGAGGGATGACAGGAGTTGACAAGGAATACAGAGTGTTTTTCTGACTCAAGTACAGATGAAACGGAGGTAGAAAAATTATTCTTTGACGACTCCGGTACATGTTTAACAGGAACATTTATATCTGGACCATTGTTAGAAGATACATCTTTTTAAACAAAATGAGAGAACATACTCTAGAGTAATAAGTAGTTCTGCAGTTGAAGTATAAACTGAATGAAACAGAGATTCTAGGCTTATTATCATTAGAGTTTTATTTCATTTCCAATGGAAAGCAAAGCATAGTTTTTCCCTGTTCTACCCTCTCACATATCCTGTGGGATGAAAAAAACAATCAGAAGATTAATGAGTTCTTAATGACCTAGTTACCTCTTAATTACTGAGGCAACATGTGTTAATAATCAACAGCCTCTCTCGATAAAAGTTTCAAACATCTGCAAATATGCATTTCATTCACCCTACCAAATATGGTTCCGGCATTTTTTAAAAATGGCAACAGTAAAATATGGCACAACAAACCCATTTGCTTCTATCTGGAAGCTTCAAGAAAAATGTCTTGCTACCTTTGTGGGAAATTTAGAGAATCCAAGGCAAAAGCAGTGGATTCTTCCCATAAGCTGTGTGATATAGTGGTGTGCTCTGCAGGACAAAGACAAAAATAATACGTACTTTTTAATGGCGCACTTTTAATCCCACATGGTATTTCAGTAACTAACAGTGAACCCTAGAACGATTGTTTTTGACATTGCAAAAGATAGCATACACCTTTTTGTGTTTCTAACTTCTTATTCTTTGCTTTAGGGCATTTGAAATTGGATATGGGGGGAAACTGTGATGTTCTTTCCATTATTGTAAAAATGAATTCTTGGAAAGCTTGAGGGGCTCTGCTAGCAATTGTTAATGAGGCTCTATTAACCTAGGACACCACCCTATGGAATAATGGTGTGGTAAAATAGATGTCCTCCTAGGACTCACTTGTTTTATTAACAGTGCAGCAGGGAGGTATGCAAGGCTCTGGGGGATGAAAACGGCCCGGTGACTGAGGTATGCGGGTTTTCCTTCTAGATCAGCAACTCACCTGTGGCTCAAGTCAGACATGGCCCCAAATGTACATCTCAGTCATTAAATCGATCCTCATAGATTGTTTTCTGCTGGAACTGACAGCCTTTCTTTATAATCTAATTAGTTAACTTTAATTCTGTACCTATGTATGTTCATGGACTTTTACTTTGGAAGAAGGAATTTCTACCTTTAGGAATTCAAGATTTGGACAAAAGGGACAAAATAAGTATCCATTATGATACGTTTTGCCAGTTTTTGTGGCTTTCAATTTGAGACCCAGTTTTGTGTGTTTCCTATCTTTGGAAATTTAATAAGATCAGAGAAAGCCCGGGAAAAGAGAAATGAGTACTAAAAGGTGTTTAAGCACTAGTGTTGATGAAGACTAGATTCACCCTGGAAGCAAGTAGAGAAATGCAAGCACATGAGACAAAGGTGGGCAAGGGTGAGCAAAGAGGCACAGCCTGAGGGGAGCTAGTGCAATGTGCACATGCATGTTCTCTCAGCGGTCTGTGAGTCCTCACAGAAGAGGCTGGAGGTTTTCTGGGAGAAGAGCAGCCCCCTCCCTTAAACCAGCTAAATTAAAAACTACAAAAATGACAAACAGACAGCTGCCATTCTGGTCCTGGTACTGTTTCCTCCCAGACTGAATTTTCAGTGTTGCTCCATATTGTTGGTGTTTGGGTCTGTCTTGCCTGTTGATGACTTGGGTTTTAACTACAGCCCTGGGCTACTCTGAAGAAGCATTAACTCACAATTGCTCATTAACTCACAATTGTTTGCTGGGAAACAAACAGACATTGGAGGAGTGTGTACCAATTTGCAGTCACTGCCATCTAGTAAGAATTTGAATTGGTGACCAATTTGGATGCAGGGATTTTTCTCTGTGTTTAAATATCATTTATCCTGAGAAGTGCCCATTACTGAAATGAACAGGAGACCCCATTGGGACTTAATTAGAGAAGGCAGAACTGGGGAAGTGACAGTTTCCATGCTGTTTTGGAGCTGAGCTCCAGCCCTTGTTTCTATCTCCTGTAGTAATACAATTAATATCTTGTATCTCGTTTTAATAGAGGCAGTAACTCTAGTAAGACACATTATTGCTTCTTGGCCCAAAGAGAAATGTTCCTATATTTCTCTCCTTGCTGTTATCTGTCAAGCCGACTGGCTTCGTCTGTACCCTGAGACATTACACATTCAGGAAAGCAGTTGTTTCCATATGTCTTGGGGGGAAAGCTATCATTTTTCAGAAAGGCATGAGGTGCATGGAACATTTTTTGTACTTGCTTTCCTTCTGCATGTATCAGGTGGTAGCCATTATAGCATTCCCAGTACATACCACTGATGTGAGAACTGGAACTTCTATAACCTACACTTTGTATTTATTTCACTGGGAGACAGAGTTATAAAGCTGCTTCCTGACAGGCACCAACAGCTGCTGAGCATCTGTCCACTGTCTTATGAAAGAATTCAATGGAAGTAAGAAAAAAGCTGGGTGAAGGCTGCTACTAGGAAACTAAACAGTCATCTGGAAGGTAAATTAATGACCAAATTCTCAGTATCCTATCTTTAATTTACTTATCAACAGTAGAGAATGAAACATTTTGCTTTTATTTTTAACCAACTTTTTTATGACACTGTTTTCCCACATCCATTGTTCGTAATTCTAGCTCTATACACTACTAATTTTAAAAGCCATTTGGAACACAGCAATCATAGTGCTAGATGCTAAAGATTCTTTTTTTTTTATTTTAACTACAGACTACTTACAATATGAGAGTTTCCTATATATATATTTTTTTAATTAATAGGCAACTTTTTAGAGCAACTTTAGGTTTACAGAAAAATTGAGCTGCAAGTAGAGAGTTTCTGTATACCCTCTCAACTGCCACCCTCACACACAGTTTTCCTTATTATAAGCATCTTATGTGGTACATTTATTACAATTGAAGAGCCAATACAGATACATTATTACCAACTGAAGTTCATAATTTACATAAGATCTTGCTCAGTGTTGTATTCTGCAGGTCTTAACAAGTGTATAAATGCATATATCCAACATTACAATATAATACAGAATAAATTCACCACCCTGAAAATCCTCTATGCTTCACAAAACCTTTCCCTTCCCCCTTCCCAAAAACCTGTGGCAATCACTGATCTTTTTACTGTTTTTATAGTTTGGTCTTTCCAGATGTCATATAGTTGGAATCATATAGGATGCAGCTTTTTCAGATTAGAGCTTCTTTCACTTAACTGTATGCATTTGGGTTTTATCCATTTCTTTCCATGGCTTGATAGCACATTCGTTTTTATCACTAAATAATATTCCATTTTATGGATGCACCACAGTTTGTTTATCCATTTGTCCATTGAAGGCTTCCAAGTTTTGACGATTATGAATAAAGCTTCTATAAATGTTTGTGTGCAAGTTTTTGTGTGGATGTAATTTTTGAACTTATTTGGGTAAATACTAAGTAGCAGGATTGCTGGATTGGATGGTAAACATACACTTAGTTTCATTTTAAAAAATTGCCACTGTCTTCCGAAGTGGCTGTATCATTTTACATTCCCAACAGCAGTAAATGAGAGTTTTTGTTGCTCCATATCCTTACCTACATGTGCTACTGTCAGTGTTTTGAATTTTGGCCATTCTAATAGGTATGTAGTGGTAGCTCATTGTTTTAATTTGAAATCCCTTGATGACATATGCTATTGAACATCTTTTTATATGCTTATTTTCCACCTGTATATCTTCTTTGGTGAGGTGTCTTTTCAGGTCTTTCATCCATTTTTTTTAAATTGGGTTGTTCATTTTCTTGTTATTGAATTTTAAGTGTTCTTTGTATATTGCAGGTGCCAGTCCTTTATCAGTTGTGTGTTTTGCAAATATTTTTCTCCCCATCTATATCTTGTATTTTGATTCTCATAGTGATATTACTTTTTCAATTACTTTATGTAGCACTGCTACTCTAAGACATAAGGTTTTATGCTTATAATGTTGATTTTAACTTTTATGTTCTAAGGAAGCATGGGTTTCAATTTTCTATAGATAGCATGGACAAAAAACATTAAAAAGCAGTGGTTCTGGTCTCTAAGTGTGCAGAAACTAACTGATTTAATGGCGTTGGAAACTTTCTTTAATTTCCCTGGAATTAAGTGGAGGAAGGATTCACCACTGAGAACTCAGGCATAAGGCTGAAGGTTAAAAGAGATTACTTTAGGGTCATCTCAAGGATCATTTTAACACAAATGTTCAGTGATAATCTAGGATTTATTCACTTATTTGATAAATCAATAAATACTCATTGATTATTTATTAAATACCAGGAACTAGGTGCTAAAGTTATAGAAAATGAACAAGATAGACATGGTCTTTGCTCCATGAGGCTTACATTCTATTTCTGGAAGAAGGGTAAAGGTGGGTAGGGGTATAATAGACACCACAATTGGTAATTTAGTCACATTTCCTAAGAGTCTTGAAGAAGTACAGAATGCTGAGATGACACAGGAAGTAGAATGACTTATGAGATGATCTATGAAGGATGAACAAACAGCCGAGTAAAACAGGAAAGAACAGTCATTCTAAAAGATGAAATGGTATGGATGAAGGCCCTGAACAAGAAGAAACATGAGCTTTTTGAGAAATAGAAGAAAATTAGTAAGGCTGGAACACAAAGTAAAACACAGGAGGGGGCACAAGACAAGGCTGTGGAAGTTATTGAAGAGATTTGAGTGTGTGTGTATGTACGTGTGTGTATATGGATGGTCAGTGGGCAGGATCAATGAAAGTATGTCTTGTTTGAAAAAATATCAGGGTACATTGTTGAGAGTGGATTTGAATTTGGGGAGACAAAGTTGATGTGGGGTTGAACAGTGAGGAAGCTATTGTAGTAGTACAGGCAAGAGGTGATAGTATCTTTATAGTATGTGGTATCTGGAGATTTTTTTTTAAAAAAAGCTATTTCAGGTTAAAATGAACGTAAATTTTTGATTAATTATATTTTCTTGGGAGTACTTAAGAAAAAGTATATATATATAGGTATGTATGTATATATATATATAGCCAAATCACTACATTATACACCAGAAACTAACACAACATCATAAATCAACTTAAAAAAAAAAGAAGGTGTTAAAGATACTCATGGTTGCCTGGATCATACAACTTGGTGAGTCAGGGTGCTATTCATTGAGCTAGGAAATTATGAAGGAAGATACAATCAGACAAGGAAGATAATGAATTTTGAATATGTTAATGTTGAAGTATCTGTGAAAAACCAGTTGAAGATGTCAAGTAGACAGCTCCATATACAGGTCTAGAATTAAGGGGAAATTCTGAGCTGAAGACAGACATATTGAGAGTCATTAGTCATAAATATATGATTAATATAGGAGATTAAATCACTATTCATAAAACATCTACTTCCTCCCCTCCACACCACCATGAAAGGCATTTACGTCCCTGTTCCCAGACTTAGGGCTTACCACGTGACTTGCTTTGGACAATGGCGTGCTAACAAATGTAACAGAGTTGGAGGCGTGAAATGTGCTTATGCAGTTGGGCTTGTCCTGTTGTGCTGTATAGCCTTTCACTAGCCTTGGGGAGCTGCTGGTACAAGTAGTGTGCAAGACATGAGCTGACCTGGACCTAACTTGCCACTCGAAGACAAACCAAGTCCAGTCCAAATTAGCTGGAATCAAACTGATCTACAGATTCATTACAAGATGTATGCCACTAATATTTTATTGTGATGTTTTATGCAGCAATTGCTATCTGAGACAATGAGGTCACTTAGAGAGATAATAAAAGGTAAGATGGGAAAAGAGGCTAGTGATAAATTTTGGGGAATGCCAACACTTAAATTTAGGGTAGAGGAGGGGTGGCCAGAGAAGAAAGGGAACGATCAAGAGCTCATGAAGACATGAAAGTCAAAGAGGTAAGGATTAGTCAATGGGGGGAAAGTCTACTATAAATTCAGAAAGATAACTTAGCAACATTGAAATTATTGGTAAGATTAGCAAGTCTTTTCAGTGGTGAGAAAGGAAACTTTATGACTGTAAGCTGTAGAGTCTAATTTAAGACGAAAATATAAAAGCAGTTAGCACAGGGCAAATAACCTTGCTGATTGAAAGGTTCCAATGGAGAGAGAAATAAAAAGAGCACAGGAAAGAAAAGGCATACTCTCTAGGAGAAAGTTTCTGAGAATTTTGTAAGGGATGGGATAGGATCACAGGATGAACGATGGGTATTATATAGCTGAAGGAGCTCTCCTTTATTATAACAGGTGGGAAAGAGATTTAGCAACAAGAAGTTGGGGAAATTCCAGTCAGCAGCTTCATTTTTCTCCCCTTAAAATTGCTATATAAGCTTGACATCATTTTCTGAGAGGGAGAAAGGAAGCACGGGATTCAGAAGCTTCAGGAATGGGAAGACCATGGCCTTCCATTGTACATTGTACAAGAGGGTGAACCCTGATTGCGGTGAATGAGAAAAACCCATCTGTGCTTGAGAGTTTTCACTTAAAGTCTTGAAACTTTTTGTTTGTGTGTGTGTGTTTTAATCAGGGAAGTAGACTTTTACATGAGTGAAAATATCTGCATTAAGTCTAAGTGGGATATTTTTTTTCTCTTCACTTCTCTGTCTTCTGTTATCGGTTATTTTGCATTGCAAATGAGCACATATCAACCTTGGGTTGAAAACTTGGCTTTTCTTTTTCTTTCCTTATGGGGTACTCTTTCCAAATTTCAAACTTTAAACTCACAGAACAGACGTATAAAGCTTTCGTAGATTCACAAAGGAAGAATAAAAGGTGGCAGAAAAGGAAGAGAAAAATTTCAACATTAATGCTCTGGATCACCTTTGCAACACTGAGTTTTAACATTGAAACTCTTCCAGGACTTTCTTTTCATGAGCGTTATGGCCATTTGCCTCCTGATAGGCACACTTCTTTCTACAAATATCCTTTTAAATTTGACACCCAGGCCATATGTTATGCTGTTACACTCTGATTTTCAAGCAGAACTCTCCCCACTCTACATTTAATTATGTGGAGCACTTGGCTTGCTAAAGGCTTACAACTCTACCAGACCCCCCTGGAATTCATTATGTCTCCCAGATCAGAGAAAGCATGGATGTTAACTAGTACTGCAGTATACTGGGTAGTTACTCATAACATATGAAGATGTGTTCAGAACCATTGCTTGGAGATGATTTATGCCATGCTGACTCTAATTATTGTGGAAGACCCTGGCTACAGGACAAAATATACCCTGATCTGGCAAGTTATTGGCAAGTTTTTTTCCTATGAAAAGGTGTCAGGGTAGCTCTGCCTTACTGAATGGCTCAGAGGGATCTCAGATAGGATTTGAATGGGAAAGCTCTTTGGGCTACAGCCATCAGTCTGGGGAACAGTTTGCACCAATTACCTAGTTTTCTTTAATGCAGGAAGTCACCTGTCGCTTTGATGCCATAGTGGATACCCTGTTCTGCTTCCAAGGTCTACTCTTGAGGTATGAGACACTCATTTCCCCTGTGTCTAAAGAATGGTTTTGCTCTAAAACTACCCACCTTTTCCCACCCCACCCAAGACAGTAAATATAAAGCTGCATCACATATTGGCAGAGATTATTGCCACACTTAGTGACCTAAAGAATTTGAAGGTTACCTCCATCATGTCCACATTTAATTCACCATTCTGACCCTTAAAAAAATCCAAAAGATCTTAGAAGATCACAGTAGACTATCACCACTCAAACGATTGGTCCATTTGCAGCTGGCCAAATGTGGTATATATGTTAAGTATACATCACATCTGTCCCCACCAAGCACAAAAGATAATACTCGATAGACCTCATTAAGTTATAGATGCTGCATATTCACACTGGAGGGTACTTCCCCAATCTCCAGTAAATTTACCAAGTGGCACAAAATTCTCAACTTGAGTGGCACATAGAATATGAATGGGCATAAGTACAAGCTATGATATAAACAGCTTTACCATATTGGCAATAAGACCCAGTAAATCCCATGGCACTAGAGATATCTGTGCCAGGAGAAAAATAAATGTCATGGAATGGAGTTCCCAGGAGGCTTATTTCAGAAAAATCACATTGTGGGCTTCTAGATCCACCAAATCATAAGATGAGATGGGCCCAGCAATCCATCTGAATGTGGAAGATATTAAGATTCCCCTAGTGCAGATATCTCTAATTCAAGATTGTGCACAAACAGGCAAACAGGGTACAAGCTATACCAGTAGGTAATGCATGCCCCCATGCCACCCCCCCAGTACTGCATGGGCACCTCTCCCTCAGCAATACCTATGGGACATATCATCTGATAACCAGCTGATGGAGGAGAAGGCCAAGTTTGAGTGACAAACAGATTGACTTGGTATGTGGGTCCAAGCCAGAAACAGACTGCTTCTACACTAAAGCTCCACTCAGAGGTGGCCCTGAGAGATGATGGCTATGGACAGTTTATCTGGCCACATCCACTTCTTGTAGAAAGAGAAGTGGTGTGAGGGAAGTGCATACCCGAATTCATAAGTAATGGTAAATGGTTTTGTCAGTTGGTTAGAAGCTTTTAAAGAGAAAGACTAGGGACAAGAAAGCATGGGGAAAAGGCATGTGTGTGCATCTATGGAAGGGCAGGGTGTATGGAAATGTGTGTATCATATGCTGGCATCCAGTCATCCGGTGAAAGGCAATATACAAACAGTAAACAAAGTGACTCAGCCATCTGATATCAGCCGGGCTTTCTCTGTGGCTGTGCATATGCTGACATATGCGTGCATGAACACAGTACTTCCGGGCAGCAGGGAGTCAGGCTGTGCTTGAGCCCTACAGCATGTGTGTCCACTCATGTAGATCTAGTTAATCCTGTTGCTGAATGTTCCACAGTTTAGTACCTTCGAGCGCCTCATCTACTGAAGACACTAACCAGCCACTTGGTGGCAAGTTGATTACCTAGACGCCTTTCACCTTAGGAGGGGAAGTGTTTCATCTTGACAGGAATTGACACATATTCTAAATATGAGTTTTTGTTGACTACTGGTAGGGGCTCAGCACGACTCTTGAAGAGCTTATCAAGTGTTCCTTCCACTAACATGGGATCCCAACATTATATTGGACCAAGGAACTCACTTTACAGAAAAGGAAGTGGGGCACTGGCCACATGATCATGGGACCTACTGGTTCTATCACATACCACACCAACTAGTAGCCATTAGCCTGGGTGGGGGGAGGAACACCTATTTGGATGTGCAGTTAGATGAGATGATGCCCTAAAAAAATGGAGTGTGACCTGGACACAGTATACAAATTAAATGAACAATTGTTATGTAGTGCTGTGTCCTCACCAGGTAGAATACATGGGTCCAGAAACCAACAGCTGGAAGTAGGAGTGGCCTCACTTGACATCAGCCTTGGTGAGCCTCCTGGGTAATTTGTGCTTCCTGCCCTGCAGTTGTGCTTTGAGGGAAAGGTCCTGGTTTTGAGGAACAGAGCTTCTACCAGGATGCATCAACAGTTCCATTAAATTCTAAGCTAGACTGACTCCTTTCACTTAGAGCCCCGCTGAGAGGCCAGCAGGTGAGAGAATGAGTTACCACCCTGGCAGGGGTAGTTGACCCCAACCATCAGGAAGAGACAGGGCTGCCACTGTACAGTGGAGGCACAAGGAAATAAGTTTGGCATCAAAGCAATCTACAGGAGCATCTCAGTGTAGCCCCCTGGGCAATTCTGACAGAAAATGGACAGTGCAGCAGCCACACCGAGGACATAGTGATAAGAGTCATAGACCTCCCAGGGATGACAGGATAACAGTCTGGATCATCAAGCAACCTTAGGTCAACAGAGGTGTCAGAGAATCTAGAAGAAGCAGTAGAAGAGGGAGATGATGTGTATTAATATATTAATTATGGCCCCTAGTGCAGCAGCAAGGACTTTTTTAGTTCTACTAAACTCCCCCTTGTAAGAATCTCTAGGAAGAGAGACTAACAAAAATTTTAGGGGAGCAATTTCAAGATGTATTGAATGTATACAAAGCAAGTTGGTCACAGAAGCACCCGGGTGGACTAAGTGAACATTACTGTCTGCCAGTGAATGTAGGACAAAGCACCCATTTCCTTGGCGGCTGGGAGTGTTGTCTGCAGACCGTTCACATCTGAGTCCCTCTGAGGAATTGCCTTAGGTCCAAAAAGAGCTGCCTTGTCCCTCCCAGGAACACTGTACATCCAATGACTGCTCCATGAAGGCATTCAAAGTTCCTACCCCTCAATTCAGGCCATATTTAAAGAGCTGTGTCAGGTTTAAAGTTCCCCTAGGATTAAGTGAAGAATAGGATTCAACTGCATCATGATTATCCTTTCCTTCTGTTGAATTCTCTTCTCTCTCCCTTGTAGGTGCTATTCCTGACTGCATGCCCCAAAAGCCTATCATCCCATCTCCAAGTCTATTTCTTGAGGAAACCAACTTCAAAGAAACACTGGCTCTACATTGGCCACTGATGTTTTTCTTTTTCTAATTGCCCTTTTAATATTGTGATTTATACTATGGTTTTCCTGCAACAGTAGTTTGCTCTTGATGGGTGGAGGCACTGTTGTTTTTTCAAGGCTTTGTCCAGTAAATTTTTCTAATATTATTTCTATTTTTTGATTGTGTGCTAGTATATAACTTTCAAAATAGGAATTCCTAGGTACAGTTCTTGTTACTTGGTTACTTCTTTCTGAAAATCTGTGCCTAAAATTTGGAAACTATCACCAGGTAGTATTGGTGGTAGCCAAGTGCTTGAGCACAGTAGGAACTTAATTCAGAAGTAAATAACTAAGGTCATGGAGATAAAAAAGAAATCAGCAAAACCCAAACCAGAAAAATTATGGGAAAAAAAAAAACCCTACCTTTTTCTGCACATCAGTGTCCTTTTTTTAATCCAATATTATGCTGCTAAAACATCAGAACACTCCTTTGGGTTGTTTATTGCACTGAAGAAAATACTAAATGGCTCACTGATAATGAAGAGTGAGCTATAAAATAATGTATTAATAAGGCATAAAATAAATACCATTTCCCTTGTCATCAGTTACCATGTGAGTTAATCTAACTCTGATTTTCATTTTCATACCTATATTGTTTCTAAGCTTGACTAGTTAGGACAGTTCACTTAAGTCAGTTTAGTAGTTCTGTGGTTTTAAACTTTAATCTCTCTAAATATTTTCAGTACTTTACCTCAAAACTGACAAAACACTGAAAGGTTGTGAAATACATTGAAACTATGTCTTTTCTACCTTATAGTGTCCTTCCTACGGAGTTCAATATTCAGTATCTTTTTTGCCTTTTTTGATGATCAGAAAAGGAAAACACCATATATTCTGCAGGCAATGTCATTTTTTTCTCCCCCTTTCTTTGTTCTCTTAGGTGGTAGTTCCTCAGATGACCTCACCATTTTATCTCCACTGCTATCTGAGTGCCTAAATCACTAGTTTCATGAAGTGATTGAAATTCTTTTTTCTTTTTTACTTTTTATACCCCTCACTACTCTGCCCTTTTATAAAGAGCTAATTCATGTTCTTCCCATTACATATGTGAAGGGTTTTTTCTTTTTTTTTTAACATCTGTGATAGTTCTCTGTTTAAATAGGCTAAACCTTTCCCGTCTTTAATTTATAATTTTAATACATTTTTATTCCATGGGTTTACAAATGGAGATTTTCAGATTTGTCATTTCCATTTATAGGAGAAAACCCAGTGTGCAGAGTGAAGTCACGACAGATGGAACAGGGTCAGGCTACAGTCAATGTCTGTAATGTGAAGAGCCTTTCAGTGAGTTGACCTTTGGATCATGGGCATAAGGCCACCTATCCATTGTTTCAAGTTGTAGTAATGGCAGCTTACTTTGTTTATGAGGCAGGCTATTGGTTTGATGTGAATAGCTCCTGTTCCATGCTCATAGGCTCATAGAAATCAAAGTATTGAGCATAGTGTCCCTGACCATCTACACGGATTATAATTTATTCTAACCTGGATTGACCTTCCTTTGTATAAATCATCTATTTCTCTGCCCTCATCATCCTTACTCTTTGGGGTGCTGTTAATTAAGAACCATTGATTTTTACCTAATGTCAAGCCTCCCATTCTTCCAATTATCCTGCAAATCCCATTCATTCCTATTTAGTAGTTGCATTCATTACGGATGAATTCATTACGGATGCTACCTCTTTCCAAATCTTTCTTCTTCTTTCAGAAAAGTCTGTCCTTGACCCACTAGCTTCCTTCCCTTTCACCACATATCTTAGTGGCCTCTTTTGGCTGAATGCTTTAGTGACAATGACTACATTGACAATTCTGAAACCTCTTAGTCCACCTTTAACCTCTGTCCCAATATATATCTTCTCTGTCAATCAGAGTTAGCCTCTAGGCATTCAGATGCATACTCAGTCTATTTAAGAATGAAAGAATCTTTCATTTTGTCCCTCTTCCATCCCATCATTTAGAATCACCTTAGGCATCACTCTTCTAAAGCCTGAATATGCATTTTGATGCATGTCAAGATCAAGATGTATCTTTAAAGACAGACAGTTCCATGGTCAGAGGCCTTTCGCTGTGAGGCAATGCAGCTCACAGATGTCAAATTGTGGGAGGAAGGCTGGGTATAGGACAAGGCCTGGGAGGTGACACAGGAATGAAATTATCTCTTCTCTGCAAGTCCAGAATCTCCATTAATCAGCTTACTTGGAGGTGATTAAACTTTGGAGCACAAATTCAGGCCTAACAAACTCAAGAGGAAAAAAAAAAAAGATTTGGGAACCAGAATGTCAAAAGTATGAATATGAAGTGGAAGATAGGTCCCACAAAACGAGCCGAATCAGTCATTTCCTCTGGTCCAGAGAAAACTGCTACCTAGGTGAGTTCAGTAGGAAAAAAAATAGAGCTCTGAAGGTTGCTCACTTGAATGAGAATGTGAGGTAGGCAGGTCCCCTATGGGAAGAACTTGGACTCTGCATAGTAAACTAGAGTTGATTGGAATGTGGACATAAAGCCCCAGGTTCTTTTCTTGTAAGTCATTTCTTGTGATACTTACACAGGTTGATTTTTACTAATTTCAATTTCAGACAGTGATATTTCCTTCACATTGGTCCTTCCCCATCAAATGGAGGGTAAGATATTATAGACTCCTGCACTTACAATGAGAAGTTTCTTTCATTCTGGCCAAAAGGACCTTTTAGATAATCCATATTTCACTGTAGAAGAGAATCACATCTAAAAAGCACTTGTAACAAGTAGTCAGTCTCTTCTATCAACAGCTCTTGAAATGAGATCTTGATACTTAGATTTTTTTTTGATGACTATTGGGACCAAGATCATTTTAGGTGTAACTGATACAATCTAGGAGGAGGTAAATCCTTTCAGAACAGAAGTCACAAGTTGCAAAGTCATATTAACTCATATTAAATATAGTTAAATATAAAACTTAAAGATGCAATCCATTCCAAATAAAAGAAATGATCAGTCTGATTTAGTAAAATGCACCATTTAAAAACAATATTATCCCATTAATTACCACTTTGTGTGTGCATTTTTAAAAATTACTTTTTATTTCTTTTCTTTATGCACTGCAGATACCCTAAGAGGCATTATAGCATATGGTTAAGAATATGGTCCCTGGAGCCAGACTGTCTGGGTTCAAATTCAAACCGCCACTTTGTCACTGTGTGACTTCAGCTTGTCTCTTACTTTCCCTATGCTTCGATTTCATCATCTGTAAAAATGAGGTTTAAAACAGTATCTCTCTCATGGAGTTGGTGGAAGATTAAATCAATTTAAAATATCTGGCACTAAAACAGTGCATAGTAAACAGTAGGAACTATCAAAATACTTGCTATTATTTTTATAGAAGTGGATGAATGTGAACATTTATGTGCTTTTAAAAAATCAGTCTTTTTTTTGTGGAGAGGACTTGGTTCCCTTCCTCCTGTCCCTTTCTTCCTCTGCTCACATCAGTGCCACTGTTCACAAGTGTCCACTCACACCCCAGGTAACCCCCTGCTTCAATGTTCACATCTAATAAGAGTTTATCTGTACTCTTCTCTGTACTCGTGTAATTCAATTAAAATATGCACATATGTGTATATATGGAAGAGTTGATTGTTGTTTCATTTACAGAAGTGATAGCATCCTATGCAAGCTTTTCTACAGATTGCTTCTCTTATTCAATAACCCCTTCAAATAATCTGCTATAGGGCGAATTCATGGTCATACTATGATGTGGATATATGGTGATCATGCATTAAATCATTTGTCCTCTGATGGGCATTTATTTCCAGTGTTCTAAGCCATGATAAGCAGTGCTACAATAAATACCCTTTTCTAAAGGCTTTGGATGTATTGCCACTTTTATTGCTATGGCAGAGATTCCCACATTGAAGCTGCTGGTTTGAGGATATATGTTTTTAAATTTTAATTGATGCTGTCCCCCTGTTTTCGATAGCAATAACACTACACATTTCCACCAGTCATGCAAGAAATCATCCCTTTCCTGACATCCCCAGTAGCAATAGGTGCAGCTTTTCTAATTATTTCCAGTCTTACTGACAGAGAAGCAGCTTTGAAGGGGAATTAGAGGAGCTCACAGGATGAAGCCATCCATGCTGAACATGGGGAACAAAAGTAGAAATGAAACAAAGAAAGGAGAATAAGCAAGATGTTAGCTGAAGCTTAGTGAAGCCGAGAATGACGTACTGCTTTCTAGGGGTGAGCTGAAAAACAAACGAAATTCCAACAGAAATACGGCAGCATTGTTTTAGTGCATTCATTCCTTTATTCAGTCATTTAGAACCGTCTATTTGGCCAGATAGAAGTGATGCAAAGGGGATATAGCCATGAGGAAGATAGTCAAGTTCCATGTACTCAAGGAACATGTAGTTGGAGATTCAAATGTGTACAGGCATCTAATGTCAAAGAGATCCAATCTGGGGAAATACTTAGTGGACACCGATTCAGAATTAGTGTAACAGTCAGTTGCATACTGAGTAGGGTAGTGGAATCCACTTGACATGTGAAAGCCAGAAGGGGAATAGAACCCAGTTCTACAGCAAACAGGGGCCAGTTGAAACAAAACAGGAAGCAGGGCCCAAATAGATGGGACCCAGGCTTATTACTAGACATCAGTGTTTCTGATATGGGGACAGAGTAACTCCAAAACCCCTGAAGACTTGAACTAGAGGGATCAATTAGCTCAGTCTTTACCACAGGGCTGCTTAGTTAGAAATGGGAACATTTGCTGCTTATATAGTTCTGTTTAAGTACCTGAAATTTGTCCTTCTGGGTATAGCTCAGACTAGAACTATTTCCAAATTCCATGGTATCATGGGTCAAATGGTTTTCATTTATGATTAGCTAGATTCTCCTACTTTTCCACAGGAGTGAATGGACCTGCAAATACTCATTTCAGAGAGAGTAGGGTGTGGTGAGGTTCATTCAGTAGTGTGAGGCCAGAGGAGGATTGTCATAGTAATTATTTTTAGGTGCTCATCAGAGATCTGGGAAATTATATTGGAAAAGCTTTTGGGTTTATCAAGTAGAAAGTAACTGCTGAACTCGGAAAACAGTTTTATTGGAATCCTATGCACAGAAGGCAGAATTTAAGGGAATTTATGGAGCAATTGAGCTGTGGGAAAGAGGGGACGAAAAATGTAAGATACACAGTCTTAATTTCTTCTGGTTATATGAGGAAAAGTGATAAAATAGCAGAGAGGAGAAGTAATTTGAGGAAAAATTTATTTTTTTATTAAAAATAAGGTCTAAGCATTTCAACAGGAAGTAGAAAAGAAACATGAATATTGACAAAGTTGAATATCAAGAGGAGATGGAGCAGGTCTGAAGGAAGATGACAGATGAAAGTTAGGATCCTGAGCAGAAATAGAAGACTTAGTCTGAAATGACCGAAGGAGGCTTGGGGATCCTGCTCCTGGAAGCCTGAGTAAAAAGAGTGTTTGAAGATACACATGCATAAACACAGAAATTCTGAAAGTAAAGTCATTGGAAACATTTGTTTCTGAAAAATAGTTTGCTTGCATATAGGAGGTATCTGGAAGTTTCTACCCTACAGTGTTCATAGTGGTTACTTATGTGGAGTGAGTTTCATTCAGTCAATAATCCATGCCTCCTCTTATAAGACTCTGGGTAGTCCAGTGCTGGGAATATAGTTGTAAACAAGTCCTGACCCTTATAGAATTCATATTCTAGGAAGAGGCAAATAACTAGCCAGTATGAGATACAGTCTCTATAATAAATGCTATGAGGAGAACGTTAAGCAAGACAGGAGGAGTGGGAGTGACGGGGATTGCTATCTTGGATAAGCCAACATCTTTGAGCAGGGACCTGAATGCAGTGAGAGGATGTCATCTATCTGTGGGAAGATCTTCCAGCCGAAGGGTTAGCAAGGGTGGTGACCCTGGGCCGGGAGAGTGTGGGTGAGCTCAAGGAAGGACAAGAAGGTGAGTGAGACCAAAGTAAAGTGAGCAGAGAGAGAGTAGGAGGGGGCTGTTCATGTAAGAATTGGTTGATAACAGGAAGGACTTTAGATTCCACCTCAGTGAAGTGGGAAGCCATGGGGCTGTCTGAGCATGAAAGTAGCATGATCTGACTTATATTTAACAGATCACTCTGGCTGCTGGGTGGAAAATAAAAAGCTTTGGGTCTGAGAGGCCCCAGGGAGATAAGCAGGAAGCTGTTGCAGCAGTCCATGGGAGAGATGGTGGCACTAGTGGTAGAGGGGTTAAAATGGGATGGAAATCAACATAACAAAGATTTGCTGTTTGGGGATTTGACTTTTTTGGATGGTTGGATTATTTTCTTTGCAGTGGGAATGTATTATTTTTATAATTTAGGTAAAAAAGACCTGAGTAATATTTTAACATTGCTAAATACCAAGTTGGGACCAGCAAAGTCAGGTTAATAGCACATGAAATAACAGCAGCAACAACAACAGCACAAACATGTTGGCCACGACAGAATTCTAATAATAGGCGGACGGGGGAGGCGCAGCTCTCTTCAGCAGGGTTAAAGTTGAAAGTTAAGTCAATTCAAATTCTAGGAACCAGAGGTGGTTCTCAGAGTACTAAACCGTTTCCCTTCTAATTCTCCCAAAGTGTTGAATTGAAATGGCGGTTGTATTTTCCAAAGACCTATGGATTCTTAATCAAATCAAGTGGTTAGCTATAAAGTTAGCTTTGTGTAAGCAATTCTGGGCTTTGTTTTTGTATGCAAATCATTTGGGTTGTTTTTTAACTTAGGACTCATTAAAATCAACATCTGGGTCGTCGTTGCTAGTGAGTTTCCTGGTGTCTAAGTGTACATTCAGTTTCCCAATTTTCCATATATTTTGAGATCAGAGAGAGAAAAAGGGACATTAAAAAACATTAAAGGTCTAATGTTGCTAACATTAAAAACTGACATAAAAAAACTTATGTCATCAACAAAACAATTACAAAGCTGTCTGCTGACCAATCAGAAAAAAAACACAAAAAAGCAAAACAAGTTGACTTTTTTTTTTTGTCCTGACTTAAACTTTCCATTTGAAGATTGCTAACGGACTGATTTTCTCCCTGCTTGTGAGATGAACCCAGGGAGTGTTCCATCCTTGACAAGCCAACTGCTGCTTAAATTACAATCTGACCTTTGGCTTGCTGGTGGAACAACATTTCCCTGACATGGCTTTGTCAAACTGTCCTTTCAGACCTTTTGCAGACCTCAATATAGGACACGATGTGCCAGCAAACTCTTCCAAGAATCTCACAGAGAGTAAGCTAGTAACTTTTCTAGTGCTTTGTGGTTGTGAAAGACGAATACTAGGCATTTCAGGGAAGGGAAACATCCCAGGGCTTCGTGCACTGAATCACTTCTGAAGTGGAAATCTCCGTCTTGAGGGGTGTGTGGATTTAGTTCAAATCTTAGTTTGATGACTTGAACTCTGAAATTAGTCATTTCAAGTGGAATAATTTAGATGCCTTTCATACTTCTGTTTATAGGTTGGAAAATGGGACTAGAACTGTCGCCCATCCTAGCTCTAGAGATTTGTGCTATTATTTTCTTATTTGCATCTGCCACCAAATAGGAATGCTAATCCCATAGCTAAACCTTAAAGCTGACTCTAAAAATATGTGTGCTTACCAGTGCCAGCCCACTTATTCCCCTTACTTTAAGGGAAAAATTTTTATTTTTGTGGTCAGAACTTCTTTTTGAGCTTCCCAATGCATTTCATAGAGCCTGAACCCATATTTATTTTTAAACAGAAGGGGCTAAGCCACCTTGTATGTCAGAGATGAGCGTGCCTAACACTCCACCCTCTTGTAAATGGGGATATTTTAATTCTGGGTGGGGTTTTTTTTTTTTGCCAATATTTCTTTCCGTTTCCTTTCTTTTCTTAGACACTGTCTTGACAATTAGCATTACTGAATGCTTTTATGTGACACATACCATGAAAATAGCTTTGTTTGCATTATCTCATTTAAACCTTGCAACGACCTAAGGAGAGCTGGTGAAGGTATCATTATCCTCAATTTCTCTCTGAAGAAACTGAAGAGATACTGGTGAGACAGCAGAGTAGGAATTTAAACCCAACCTGTTTCTAATGCTGTTTTTCTATTATTGAACAAATCCACTTGGATTTAGCACATTTTTTCTAGAGCTAATTTTGTTAGTTTATTCTAAGGTTATTTTAATTTCTCAGCCTCTAGAGGGGTGAAGTGGTTTTTGTTTGTTTGCTTTTTGTTTTTTTTTTAATATATATTTTTAAGCGCATATGTGGGACATAACATAGGTCATAAAATAAAACCTAAGAAATGTAAAAGAAACTTAAGTCATACCAACTCTGTTCTCAGGCTCTAATGGAATTAAAACAATAACAGAAAAGCACAACCACTCAAAACCTATGGGACACAGCAAAGGCAGTGCTAAGAGGGAAGTTTATAGCGATACAGGCCTTCCTCAAAAAAGAAGAACAATCTCAAATAAACAATTTAACCCACCACCTGAATGAATTAGAAAAAGAAGAACAAAAGGCCCCAAAAAGCAGCAGAAGGAAGGAAATAATAAAGATCAGAGGGGAATTAAATACAATAGAGATTAACAAGACCATAGAAAAAATCAACCAAACCAAAAGCTGGTTTTTTGAAAAAGTAAATAAAATCGACAAACCTCTGGCCAAACTCACAAAGAAGAAAAAAGAGAGAGCACAAATTAGCAAAATAAGAAAGGAAAATGGAGAAATTACAACAAACAAAATAGAAATACAGAATATCATACGAGAATATTATGAAAAACTATATGGAACCAAACTGGATAACCTAGAGGAGATGGACAAGTTTCTGGAAACATACTGTCCACCAAAACTGAATCAAGAAGAATCTGAACACTTGAACAATCCGATCACTAGAAAGGAAATAGAAATAGCAATTAAAAACCTCCCTACAAATAAAAGTCCAGGACCGGACAGCTTCACCGGGGAATTCTACCAAACATACAAAGAAGAACTCATACCAGTCCTTCTCAAACTCTTCCAGACGATTGAAAAGGAGGCAATACTCCCAAACTCATTCTATGAAGCCACCATCACCCTGATACCAAAACCAGGCAAAGACACTACAAAAAAAGAGAATTATAGGCCAATATCACTGATGAACATAGACGCCAAAATCCTCACCAAAATTTTAGCAAATAGAATCCAACAACACATAAAAAAGATTATACATCATGACCAAGTGGGGTTCATCCCAGGGACACAAGGCTGGTTCAACATACGCAAATCAATCAGTGTAATACATCACATCAACAAGAGAAAGGACAAAAAACACATGATCATCTCAATCGATGCAGAAAAAGCATTTGATAAAATTCAACACCCATTTATGATAAAAACTCTCGCCAAAGTGGGTATAGAGGGAACATATCTCAACATAATAAAAGCTATATATGACAAACCTACAGCCAGCATAGTACTCAACGGTGAAAAACTCAAAAGCTTCCCACTAAAATCTGGGACAAGACAAGGATGCCCACTATCACCACTCCTATTCAACATAGTCCTGGAAGTCCTAGCCACAACAGTCAGGCAAGAGAAAGAAATAAAAGGGATCCAAATTGGAAAAGAAGAGGTAAAAGTGTCATTATATGCTGATGACATGCTACTATATATAGAAAACCCTAAAAGGTCCACACAAAAGCTACTAGAGCTGATTGAAGAATTCAGCAAGGTAGCAGGTTACAAAATTAACGTTCAAAAATCAGTTGCATTTCTTTACACTAACGATGAATCAACAGAAGAAGAAAGTAAAGAAACAATCCCCTTTAAAATAGCACCCAAAGTAACAAAATATCTGGGAATAAATCTAACCAAGGAGGTGAAAGAATTATACACAGAAAACTATAAACCATTGATGAAGGAAATTAAAGAAGACTTTAAAAAATGGAAAGATATTCCATGCTCTTGGATTGGAAGAATCAATATTGTTAAAATGGTCACACTGCCCAAGGCAATCTACAGATTTAATGCAATCCCTATCTAATTACCCAGGACATATTTCACAGAACTAGAAAAAATCATAATAAAATTTATATGGAACCATCAAAGACCTAGAATTGCCAAAGCATTACTGAAGAGAAAGAAAGAGGCTGGAGGAATAACTCCCAGACTTCAGACAATACTATAGAGCTACAGTCATCAAGACAGCATGGTATTGGTACCAAAACAGACATATAGACCAATGGAACAGAATAGAGAGCCCAGAAGTGAACCCACAAACTTTTGGTCAACTCATCTTCGACAAAGGAGGCAAGAATATACATTGGAATAAAGACAGTCTCTTCAGCAAATGGTGTTGGGAAAACTGGACAGCAGCATGTAAAACAATGAAGCTAGAATACTCCCTTACACCATATACAAAAATCAACTCAAAATGGATTAAAGACTTAAACATAAGACAAGATACAATAAACCTCCTAGAGGAAAACATAGGCAAAACATTATCTGACATACATCTCAAAAATTTTCTCCTAGAAGAAATAAAAGCAAGAATAAACAAATGGGACCTAATGAAACTTACAAGCTTCTGCACAGCAAAGGAAACCAGAAGTAAAACAAGAAGAAAACCTACGGAATGGGAGAAAATTTTTGCAAGTGAAACCGACAAAGGCTTGATCTCCAGAATATATAAGCAGCTCATACGACTCAATAAGAAAAAAATAAACAACCCAATCCAAAAATGGGCAGAAGACCTAAACAAGCAATTCTCCAAGGAAGACATACAAATGATCAAAAAGCACATGAAAAAATGCTCAATATCACTAATTATCAGAGAAATGCAAATCAAAACTACAATGAGGTATCACCTCACACCAGTCAGAATGGCCGTCATTCAAAAATCCACAAATGACAAATGCTGGAGAGGCTGTGGGGAAAGGGGAACCCTCCTACACTGCTGGTGGGAGTGCAGTTTGGTGCAGCCACTATGGAAAACAGTGTGGAGATTCCTCAAAAGACTAGGAATAGACTTACCATATGACCCAGGAATCCCACTCCTGGGCTTGTATCCAGAAGGAAATCTACTTCAGGATGACACCTGCACCCCAATGTTCATAGCAGCACTATTTACAATAGCCAAAACATGGAAACAGCCTAAATGTCCATCAACAGGTGACTGGATAAAGAAGAGGTGGTATATTTATACAATGGAATACTACTCAGCCATAAAAACCGACAACATAATGCCATTTGCAGCAACATGGATGCTCCTGGAGAATGTCATTCTAAGTGAAGTAAGCCAGAAAGAGAAAGAAAAATACCATATGAGATCGCTCATATGTGGAATCTAAAAAACAAAAACAAAAACAAATAAACAAAAACAAAGCGTAAATACAGGACAGAAATAGACTCACAGACAGAGAATACAGACTTGTGGTTACCAGGGGGGTGGAGGGTGGGAAGGGATAGACTGGGATTTCAAAATTGTAGAATAGACTACACTGTATAGCACAGGGAAATATACACAAAATGTTATGATAACTCACAGAGAAAAAAATGTGACAATGAGTGTGTATATGTTCATGAATGACTGAAAAATTGTGCTGAACACTGGAATTTGACACAACATTGTAAAATGATTATAAATCAATAAAAAATGTTAAAAAAAAAACAATAACAGAAAGGTAACAGAGAAATCTCCAAACACATGAAAATTAAATAATACACTTCAGAATAATCCAAGTGTGAAAGAAGTTTCAAGGGAAATTATAAAAAATTGCAAAGTGTATTAAAATGAAAATACTGAAATTTGTAAGATGCAGCTAAAGTAGTACTGAAAGGGAAATTTAGAACATTAAATGCTTATAATACAAAGAGAGCTGTCTTAAGTAAACATTCTAAACTTCCAACTTTAGAGAAAGAAGAGTGAATTAAATGCAGAAAGATTTTTGATAGATATAGATAAGCTGATTCTAAAATTCATAAGAAAGGACAAACAATTTTGGAAAAAGAGAATATAGTTGGTGGAATCATATCATCCAATTTTAATACTTACTGTGAGGCCACAGTAGTGAAGACAGAATGGTATTACTGACCTATAATATAGTACCATTTTGACTTTATTATATTTGATGGAAGTGCTCTTTACATGTTCACTAGCATACAAACCACACATACACATACAGTGCGAAAGTAGGAAGGTGACACAAAGTGTTATTCATTGAACATTATTGTCAAACTCTGATAGTCTGTGGGGTTTTTTAAAATATATGAGTAAGAAGACCTAGGGTCTAGTTTTGCATCTGTTGCAGACTCTGTGACTTTGAGAAACAAAGACCTCTGGTTGTGGTAGTGATCAAAGGGGTGGGAGGAGGGGGCTCTGAGAGAGGCTGATCTAGTGTCCTAATTTGCCTGGGACTAGGGGGGTTCCCAGGATTTGGGACTTTCAAGACTAAAATTGGGAAAATCCCAGGAAGCAGAGATGGATCACTCCACAAGAATTTTAGGAAGATTTTTAGGCATGCATGGCTTAAAAAGCCTATTCAGAAACATAGTGTTTTCATTTTAAGAATCAGAAAACTATGCACAAAGAAAAATTTTTGAATAGAGGAAATATGCATATAATCAGCATAACAACAAGCATTTTTACTGAATATGGTAGTTGTTGTTTTAAACAGTAAATGTGTATCAGCTTATTTAATGTTTAAGGCAACCCTCTTCTAGTTCTCCAGACTTTAAAAAATATATTTTTATTCAGTCTACTACTGAAAAACCCACATATACAAGGTCACATTATTATGACTCAGGTAGTCTTGTAATATTAAAGATTATCAGAATGTCAAAAACCCTGTGAATTAAAAACAATTTAGAAATAATTGAGGAACACAGAATCAAGTACTTACTAAAGTTCTTTCTAGGTCAATGATTCCAGGAATATTTTCAAAATCTGATGGACATAAATTAGGTAATAGTCTAAAAAAATACAATAACTTTTCCTTATATACATTTATTGAAATAAATTAGCTAAGTAAATCATATAGAGAGTAAAAATAAACTTGAAACTATAAAATGTCAAGCCCAAGCATCCAACTTCTTGAAAAAAATAAGAATGCACTTGATCACAATCCTCAAAAAAAACTATTTAGTTTTTCTGTGGAAAGAAATTAGAATGAAAATACATGTGCTCTTTATTATATGAAAAGCTTTCAGAAAAGTATAAAGCAGGACATTAATAAATAAAACAGGTAATTTTGTATCCATAAATTTTTGAACCTTTTCTTCAATTCTAGGAAATATCTGAATGATATGTTTAAGTGGAGGTCAATCTCCTGAGGTTTCAGTATTTTATTTTTGAATTTTTTTTTGTTCATTTAAAATTCATCATTAAGGAAACTAGCTTACCAAAGAAAAATGAAACTTACAAACTTCAAATAGGAAGAGGTGACATATACTGAGAACCCTGGTCCATAGTTCAATAAAATAATGTATAGAAAATTGTTTTATAAACTACAACACTATTGAGGAGTTGTGATTATTAGAAGGTAATGTATAGTAAAGAGCACAGTTGAACATTTTTTCAATTTTCCTTGACTTCTCTTTCTCTCTCTCTCTCTCTCCAGTATCCAGTTTATCAGCAAACTCTACTGGCTCTGTCTTCAAGTGTGTCTAAGTCATTGTCATGGTTACGCTTCCATACTGATCTCTCCGCTTTCATCCTTGCCCCTCAAGAGTCCATTCTAAGCACACATCTAGATTGATCCTGTTTCGATGGAAATGAGATTCTGTCACTGCTTTGCTGGAAACCTCTAGTGGCTTCTTACTGAGCTTATGGTAGAAGGCAAAGTCCTAACAATGGTCTAATGTGTGTCTCGCTCATTCCTTTTCGCTCCCTGACCTTGCCTCCTCTCTTTCTTGTTATGCACTTCTTTCTAGCAAAACTAACTCCCTTGCTGTTACTCAGACATTCAAAGTGAAATCCTCAATGGATATTTCCATCAGGATTTTAGCTCTGCTTTTTTCGGCATGGCAAGCTCTAACCTGATGTAGTTTACGCCTCTCCTCCTGCAGCTCTTCATTCAAGTATCAACCAATTGTTATAATACTCCTTGCTCGCCTTATTTAAATAGCAAGCCTTCTACCCCCAGGCTGCACTCTTTCCCTCTTCCCTGATTTATCTCCATAACATCTGTCAACACCTGACATACCAGATTATTTACTTACTAATTTATTTATTATCTTTCCTGTTGGAATAAAATACCCACAGCCGTATCCCTAGTATCTAAAATGATAATTGCCAAACAGTAGGTACTCAAAAATAAGTATTGAATGTGTTGCATTTTTATTAAAAATCGATTTGATCAATATTTCAGAAAGTAGGAATTCAAAAGCAAAGGAAATAGACAAGGTTATTCTGATGGACTTTACCTTCAAGAATTCAGATTCAGAACCTTAGGATTCACATCCAGTCCCCATTAATTCTTGCAAAAATCTGAATAGTCACAGAAACTCCCAGGTTCTCACCTTCCTCATTTGTAAAATGGGGCTCCTAATCATACTTACCTCACAGATGGCTGAAAAGAAGAAAGGAGAGAATAATGAATAACTCTGCAGACAGTGAACTACTGGGATGAAGAGAATGCTTTTAATACGTGCTTTACTACAATTTTATGTTCTCCTTAGAGAGACAACAATGACTTTTTAACTTGAGGAGGCAAAAAGTGGGTGGCAAAATATGACTTCAAAGTAGAAATAACATTGAAAGCACATGGCTAGGTTATGAGTGAGATAGACCCACCCATCAAGAGACTAGCATTTTTAAGTACATAAGGACGATGCCTATTGCGGGAAAGAAAGAGGAATTTGGAAAA
This sequence comes from Camelus dromedarius, assembly GCF_036321535.1. NCBI lineage: Eukaryota > Metazoa > Chordata > Mammalia > Artiodactyla > Camelidae > Camelus > Camelus dromedarius. Next base: position 15,697,022 of record NC_087454.1, on the reverse strand, counting down.
AAAAAACAAATTTTAATCAAGGGAAAGCATTAAGTGCTTTTCAGGCACACAATTCTTCTCTTCCCAGAGGCGCCATATGTAGTTGTTCAGGGTGTTTACTGATCAAGACTGTCTACACAAAGGTGTGGAAAGGAGCTGAAATCCAGCCTATGCTTTGTTTGGCAAACCGCACAGTCTTGGATTGTATCTGCCCAGAGGAAGCTGACTTTTCCAAATGAGCCCAGAGACACTGTATGGGCTATCATAGCACTTCACCTTTGAGCCCCGGTGACTTTGGATAAGGTCAGCCTATAGACATCTCTCTCCCTGTTTTGAAAGCCTACAGTTCTTAAGGTCTGTACTGCTCCTGAGACATTTATCATAGGATGCATTTTTTCCTTAGTATTAATTTATTGCTGCCATTATCTGTCAATAAAATTTCTATTATGCAATAGACATTTATTGAGCATCTGCAGTGCGTGGGCTGGGATGCTAGATGTGAATGTGTTTATAACTTATCTTTCAAAGAACCTAAAATACATCTTGAGCGTAGGAGTAGTTAGAGTTTCTTGGATCTACTTGGGCCTTTTGTGTGGTGCCCTGTTTAGCTGTTGAGATTTTTTTTTAAAGACGTTGAATGATTGATTGATTAACTGAGGTCGAAATAGTCTGAGGAAAGCCAAATGGCAATGATAGCAGACAGTGAAAAATAAGAATGTAAAAAAAAAAATAACTAAAATTGGAAATGTAAATGTGGTTTGTAGCAGGTGAAAACTAAAGTCAAATCATGAAAGCTTAGGATGTGTTACTTCCACCTCCTCATCTGCTGATCATCATATTTTTAGTTTTAGTATTTTTATCTTCTGACTTTTCCTGGGATGTTAACATTTATTTTTAAAATTGGTTTTGCATTAGAAATACACTTTGAGTGACTTTGACATATTATTGAATGTGACTATATTTTTTCAAATAAATGAACAAGAAAATGGGCGTATATTATCCTAAAGTTTAGTTTACAGTCCATTTTTAGGAATACATTTACTTGATATACAGAAATATCATGCCAATTAAGACTCTTTAACAATATGAACATTTAGGACTAAATTCTTCTACTCAAAGTTCCCCTTTATTAAGACTTCCGCCCAGCAGCAGTAATTTTAAGATGCCATCCATTGTCAGGCAGATTCTGATTTCAAAAAATTTTAAATGAGAAAGTTGGATATCTTTGACTTGATGAAATAAGATAGCAGTTGAGAAATAGGAGGGGTCGTACGGTGGGAGTGGTGGATGGAAGGATGTACTCAGTCTGCAGATGTTGAATTTAGGGTACCAGGGGAGACCAAAGTGTAAGATCTCACTCTGGACCTGAACTAGGTTCAGGTGTGAGTGAGAATGACAGCAGGTCAGGAATATCAAAGGAGTGACTTACAGCTCAGAAGGTGCTACCAAAGGGGAGGGAGGAGTGTCTCTGAGGATGCAGATGTGTAAGGTGCTTACGTGAGTTAGGTATAGTGAAGTCTAATGTCACACACATGTGAATTCATTAAGACGCCTCAAGCAACCAAAGTAGACTTGGTTATTCTCCTCACAAAACCTCCACAGGAACTTAACTATTTCTCCTTAAAGGACAAAACAGAATTCAAGGTTACATTCAACATTCCCTATAGCAGTATGTGTAAAGAAGGATAGAAATGGAAAATACACTGTGCTTTAATAAAAAATAATGAGAGAGAATAAGCCAATCTCATTCTGCAGCCCTCTTCCCTAAATAGATAAGGGAAAGATTAAAAGATAACACAACAAAACAAAAACACCTTGATGGTTCTACAACAGAGTATTTATTTTCATTCTACTGCTTTTCACTTTGCCCTCTGATTTTATACAGCATAATTTGTTCCCGCTTTCATAGCCCTATCAAAAGCAGGGGTTGTATTGTTTGCCTATAGCCCTAGGGAAATGCATTAAAATAGGTTTTATGAGAATGCAGCTAGAAGCAAGGGTATTTACAAAGGAAGCTTACTGCTCAGATTATGAATATCAACTTTATATGGATGTATCAAAAAGAATACACTTTATACTGAGATATTAGATAATCATTATCATTCAAAGTGAAGTTCCAGCAGGACTGGATTTACTTCTTTCCCTACTTGGCATCAAATGATATGGATTCTTCTTCAACAGAGAGAAGTGTAGAGCTGTAAGTGAGAAAATAGGCAGATTTCCTCTCATAGGGGCCGAATGATACGAAGATGATTTACCTGTGTGCAATGTGACCTAAGGCTAATGAGGTATCATGAGCGCGTAGGAGACCTGAACAATGATATTGTCATATCATCGTGTGAAGGTGAAAGAAATTGTGTTCCCTTCTGGGATAGAGGCGGTCTGACACCTATATACATCTCTCCGGTGTCTTCAAGTTAAATCTTGACTGCATGGTTATAAGGTTATAGGTGCTATAAAGTCCCTTATAATCTAGCTTCTCAATCTTATTTGATGCCATTTCCCCATGCTCTCTCCAGTTCAGCAATTCATTCTTTAAAGATAGTGTTATGTATTAGTCATGTGATACTCTTTGTGGTTTTCCCACAGTGCTCGCCATGTCTTGTCTTCAGTTCTTTTTATCTTCCAGTTCTGCCCTGTTTCTTGGGAAATGTTATTTACTTCGCTATCGTAGATATACAGAGGGTGTCCACCCAGATCTGTGGAGTCAGGTTTCTCTAGGTAGAATACTTGCATCCTCCTATGTGCTGTCATTGTATTTGCTCATAGCTCCATGGAACCAGGGGAAGCCTCCGTTCACCAACATTTCTGTAACTAGCTCCTAGCGCAGTGCCTGGGTATTTAGTGTATATGAATAAAGCAAGCATATACGAATGAATGTTTCTCTACATATACATGTGTTGTAAGTTAGCTTTCAGTGCAGGCATTTTTGGTAGCAATTTAAAGCAATCCATAAGTCTCACTAGTGAATCTATGCATCTTTCAGAAACACACTTGTTTAGTTCCCTCGCCCCCTAGCCCTTCTCCAATAAATGGTTTTCTATTCAATTTGTTTAAGAAAAAATACCTGCTTAAAGCTATAGTTACTACAACAGGCCCCAACACTGAACACTTGTCTTAGGACAATAAAGGAAACAGTTAAATACTACAAAAGCAGTTTTCTAGAAAAAGTAATCGAGCTAATAGCAATGCCCTCTCTCATATTCATTTTAAATATTCAGTGCATTCATGGGGTAGTGAAGAAGTCATCAGTTTGGTGTAAGTTTTTGGTCCCAGTAACAACTACATTTTGTTTTTATATACTGACATCACAAAAAAGTTACAACTAAAACTGATCTAAAAATTGAAGAATGATTGATTGAATACAGGACACAAAGATCTCAGAATGGAAGCTGCCCTTTTACTAACTTACACTGCAGTTGTAATTTGTTTACCATCATGAATACACCAGTAGCCCACTTATGTTAATACTAACATTTCAAAATATCATAGGATTATTACCATGTCATTCGCAAGAGTCAGTTGTTGACTTTTCCCCAAGAATAATAGATATTTTCATCCTAAGGGGGATTCAAGAGATCATCTTGTCCACTTCTCTGCATTTAGAGAGGTAAGGTGTTAATATTCTCATCTTAGGAAGAAACCCACTGTTGAAGTCCTAAAAAAATGAATGACTTGACCAAAGTTCATAGTTAGTTAGTGGTGGAATTCTAGGTTTTACATTTTCCTAATGCAGTGCACTTGTTACTATTCTGTACTGCTGATTTCTCTCTGCAGCATTTATTACACTGAATTAACCTCATAAAAATGCTATTAAGTTGTGGTATATTAAGATATTTATTGTAGAGAGACTTGATAAGGGAGGATACATCATGACCTGACAGGACAGAAAGAAAGAAAAGAAGCAATAATTTTTAGACTCAACCTTTACACTCTAAAGATTTTGGACACCAAACACATTGACCTCTAATTTTAAAGAAAATTATGATTGTGATCTTAAATGATCATATCTGAAAAGTAAAATAGGGATCGGAGCAACGTCAATAGGTTTTCTTTATCTTTTTTCCCACCCAGAATGCTGTGAATAACCCGTAGAATCTTGTTATTCAATTTGAGTCCAGAAAGAAAGATGTAAGGAGAGATGTGCATATTTTGCTACTTGTCTTCCACTACTGATATCTTTGAGCAAGAGGTTTGCAGAAAGTATCCGTAGATTATTGCCTTTGTGCAATTTAAAAAAAAAACACAATGCATGCCCTTGTCTACTCTCTTTCTGAAACTCTCTCAACTAACAGCAACTATTTACCCTTCTTCTGTCCCTGAGAGATTTATTAATCCAGCACTACAGAACTCCCATTTTAGAGTCCAATTATATCCATCCTCTTCAGGTACCACTCCATACTCAGAACTTACTATCTTTTCTCCTGTTCACCCATCCATCATGAAAACCCCTCTCTCTTTACAACATCTAGTACTGTGCACCCTGTGGGTGTCATAGCAGCAAACATCCATCTCTGCCCCCATGTAGTTACAACACCTGTTTTAGGTATTGGTCACAATTGATTCTAGCCAGTCAGAAAAGTCCACCCTCCAGGGCAACAGGAACTGGTTTAGGGATGGTCATATATTGGAATTTGTTCAGTAAGACTCAATCTCATGACTCTGTTTCGGGGTAGAACCGGAAACAGAATGCTTACTTGCCCTCTTCACCTTTCAGTTACAAAGGCCAAAATCTGAGATGAATACAGAGGTAAGAAGCCAGTTTAAGGTAGATATCCTTTAACTTACAACAACTGAAAGCATCTGAAGAGTTATCAGGGACAATGAATGGTGGATTATAATGTATTATGCAATGTGGAAATCACTGAGCTGGGGATGTCAGGCCCAGAGCAACAAGAAACCCACTCTACCAATGAGAGAATTGGCAATTTTGTTTTGTGCCATCTCATTAAACGTGCACTCAGTTATAAACTACTGATGGTATACTTATGTGATTTTATGACATAACTCTTCGAAATTATTTGCACTTCTAAGGTCAGCCTTTTAAGTCCAAGGGAGGGATTTTCTTATGCTGTAATTTGTACAAGTTAGTTTGGGGGCCAGCAGATTTTCCTATTTGCTTCTCAAATCATACAAACTACTCCATTTGTATGTGATACATGTTGGGTGAACAAAAACAATACAACCTCACCAGTAATTTAGATAACAAAGGAAATACCATTCATTAACATACACAATAATTATTCTTATTGCTCTTTTGTACCATTGCTCTCTTTTTTCCCAAGAGTCCCACTGTGTTAAAACTTGTGCTGATTTTATAATTAAGGAATGTCTCACATGGGTTCAGTAACATCTTGATGCTCCCAAACCTCAAGTTTTTGTCAGAGTTGTTATTTTGAAAAATTTTCTTTTGGTGGGCACGAAACACAACTGAATTGCTACATAGGACATGGCCACACAGAATTTCAGTTTCAGTTGTTGCATAACCAAGGCAGATAGAAAGACGCAGCATCTGCTATACATTCTGGGTAAACATCCTGTAGCCTCTTAAGCAAATATAAATTCAAGGTGCCCTGTCCTTCTGCCAAGAACTTTGGCTGGCATCCAGGAATCATGGTGAACGATCTGTCCCTTCATGTTTATGGTGAATTGTTGAGGACATTTATGATGTTACCTTACTTTGTCTTGTTTACAAACGTGGTTCATATTGTGCACTGGGAAGATCCCTGAGCTGGGAATAAAGAAGAACAAGTTCTAGTCATTGTTTTGTGTCTATCCAGCAATGTAACCTCAAGTAGAACATTTCACCTTTCATGGTTCCTTTTCTCATCTATAAATCATGCAGTTGAACTGGATGTTCTCTGAGATGTCTTCCAGATTCTGCGAAGAGTTTTTCTTCATGGCAAAACATCCTTGTGACCTGGCACAGAGCCTGAGTACTCTGCTTAGACAAAATCCTTCAAAACCTTAAGAAATAAGTTTGGACTTATGAGGAAGCCACGTGGACTAAATAAGCCGTGATAGTGACTTCAGTAAAGTACCAGTCTAGTAGACGTTCTCCCAGGGCACTACTGGGCATCCACCCACCCATCCCTCTACCTGTCCACTCCATCCAACCTGTCTGGAGCTCTCACAGTGATGGAGACTCCTGCATTTGCTGTGTGAGAGGGAGGAATGTCAGGGATGGGCCGGGACGGTACATGGAAGGTCGTTTCTCTGTTCTCGAGATCAGAGCTCATCATCTCGTGAGGGGATAGACAGAAATAAGGGACTGACTGACAAACTTCCTGTTGTTGAGTTAAGAACCTAGGATCAGAAAGTGAAGGAGAGTAATGAAACTAAAGTAAGAAGACTCAAAAGAAGAGTAGGCTCAGAATGCTAGGGAAAGATTCTTTTCAGTTGTTCACTTCCCCCACCACAGTTAGAAAACTGCCTGAAATAAATTCATTTCATAATTGCAAGAAACTCATTAAGAAACATAGATGAATAAATAGGTACTTTATAAATCAATTTACAATGTAAACGTGAGCTCTTTAAGTACTGGATTATGACTGTTTTATTCACTGCTGCGTCCCCTACAATAGGGACACTCAGTAAAGTAGTGGGCACTCAGTAACTACTTACTGAATGGCTGTTGGATGAAATTACTTGAACTAATACTGATTGAAGTGATGTAGTTTTCTTTATCAACTGTTAAATATAAGACCTAATATGCTAAGGTGTGTGAAAGGAATGAGGCTGATTCGTGAATAGCAAGACATTACAAGCTCACTCTTAGGAAGGGAATGATGAATGAGTTCAGGCTTTGACACTTTGCATGGTCATGGAGATCTAACATTCCTATCTAAAACAGAATCTGCTAATCCTTGACCATGAGTACATTTACCAAAAAGCCCCTGCTACCCTATAAAAGCCCAGAGCAGTTGAAGGAGCTCTCTCAGTAGATGGCAGTCAGAGCCAGTGTGGCCAATTTTGAGCAAAAATCTAAGCAGCCTGAGAAATGAAGACATAGCACTTCACCCTATGGTAGGCCTTGGAAATTGCAGCAGTAGCCACAGAGCAAAGGGTGCTGAGTGTGTGGCTCTGTGACTGTCCATATTCCCAGCAATGAACCTTATGCTGTCACCCAGAGAGTAACAGCAGTAATGCGATAAAGATTGTCCCAAGTACTGTAGCTTTTATTTTTTGCAAACAATGGAGACCAATATACATTAGAGGTCCTTACATTTTACTTATATACAATAAGACATATTTTGGATGCAAACTATTACTTTTATGTAATTTTTACTGATGGGCCCTATTCTTTTGGCGAAGAAAATCACAGGCCTGGACCTTCTCAAGTGAAAATAATTTCAGCTTTTATAGGTGCAGTAGAGTCATTTGAAGCAATAGGAATGTCTTAATGACTCAAGACATACTTTTTAGTGCATTGGGGGCTGATGGAATGGCAGCCTGGTGAGATCTATGCGCGATAGAGTCAAGTGCTCAGAAGCTTTCAGAACATTTTGTGGCTTGAAGGGAAAAGCTTTCAAATCTTTTAAAATTGCTCTGCACTAAGACATTTCAGAACCTACTTCCCTTTCAAATTCAGCCATTACAAAAAATGGGAAGTATTGCAATTGTTCCAAATGGGCAGGGTGTGCAGAAGGTAAGACGAGAATTAGGGATATATTAGAGTACTTTATACTGGTATGTGCTCCCTGGGGCAGTCACTCAGCTAATCTACTGGCAATGATTCTAAAACTCTTCAGTTCCATGGTGTTAGCCAGGAATTGTGTGAGATCTCTTCATAGAAAAAAAAAATCTGAAGGAAATTATCTAGGAGAAAGAATGATTGAAGTACGATCAGATTCAAGCACTAATGCATCTGCTATGTTCATAGACAATTCACTAGTGAGCCTCTGAGTGAAGTTTGCTGAGGGAAGATGCAGCTCAGCCATCAGGAGTTAACGCTTCACCACACCACTTCACCACACCCACTCCCACATAAACTGACACTTGCTCAAGTTGCTGAATATGAACCTTTTCTTTCCTTCCAAGAGTGGACCAGTCCAACAAGCTAGGGACTAGTGTTTCACCTTGGTACATTTCTGTAGCTGACACTTCTAGTTGTCAGTCCAGAGCTGCATCATCTGCATGGACAGAGCTTGGGTCCCCTCGTGGATGGACAGAGCCTGGGTGGCTGAAGGGCCTGCACCATAGATAATAAGTTATTCCAGTGTGCCCCCAAAATAATATCATTTTTATGCTCACATGACCTTCATTTCTTTTAGGAATTACTGACCTCCCAGATATCTATTCTCCCCTTCTTTCTTAAGATCATTCTGATTTTCCCTGAGGAAGTACTGTGCTCAATGAAAATATTTAATATCTTGGTTCCCTTGTGGCCAGTGATGTCCAGGTGACATAGTCATTGCCAATAAAATGTAGGCAGAAGAAGTGTGTCTAAGTGGACCTTCTGGGAAACAAAATTTCCTAGGGTATTAGGTTGCAAAATCCCTGGACCATCAGTATCAATATATCCTGAGCAGGGGGGTGAGTATAGTTCAGTGGTAGAGCGCACGCCTAGCATGCTCCAGGTCCTAGGTTCAATCCCCAGTACATCTATTAAAAATAAATAAATAAATAAAAATAAATAAATAAATAAATAAATAAATAAATGTAGTGATGGACACACACACACGTATCTCCTGAGTATGTGTTAGAAATGCAAATTCTTTACATAGATATTTAACCAGAAATGGGGGGTGAGTCCCAGCAATCTTTGTATTATTAAGTGTTCAGATGATTTTTATGCCTGATAAAGTTTGTGAACAAATGTCTTAGACCTAGAGTAATGGATCTTAAAATGTGGTGAGAAAATTAGAGTCACCTGGGGTGACTGATGCTTGGGTACTATCCCCAGAAATTCTCCTTTAATTGGTCTGGGATTGTGGGTTGAACCAATGCCAATCTCCTGGTTACCCTCTAGTTTTGCAAATTGTCATCTTCTGCTCCGTGGGTGATTCTATAGCTTGTAAAGTTTGAAAGAGCCTGGTCCCCTAATGGTACATTCCACACTGTTCAGTCACTCAGTGATGGAGAAGACTGAAACTGTGTCTGCATTTCTGCTTCTATTGACTTATTTGTTGAAAGCCTCACTTTAAAAGTAACAAGGAGAGCAAAGCCAAGAATCTTGTGTGTTTCCTTTTATCCATATCCCCACCCCAAGTTGTCATAGAAAATGAAAAGTGGGTTAGATCCCAAAGGTACTGAAGAACTTTAAGGATGGTAGCAATGATAATACAGCGATGGAGCAATAAAAGAAACTTTGCCTTATGTTCACTGCAGGATCCTTGAGTAAAGGAGGCTATAGTTTTTACATATGTTAATGTGGTCCCTTCCCAGCATTCTCAGGAGGTTCTTAGGAAGCCTCCAGCCAAGGCTGGCAATGGATTTGCCCCAGCTTGAGGTATGCTAAGTAAGCAAAGTCAGTAGTTTAGACTTGGGGCACTGTGGTTTGTGGCTGTCCAAGTTTACTTGTTTATGGCCTCGAGGCTGTCCTAAATTGTTGGAGAAGGCAGCCAAAATGGGCACACATGGTTGAAGTAGGAATCTGAGCAGTGTTTAAAAACTAGGTTGTGGTGAATGAGCAAGACTGGGTGGAGTGGATGCGTTTAGTAAAAACACACATTAACAGTTGATGGTGGTTTTGCTTCCTAGTCGGGGTGAGCAGGCACAACTCAGGATAATGCTCAGAGAGAGAATTCAGGACATACACAGCTCAGTCTCTGGAGGTAACATAGCTGAACTGAAAAGCAATTTACTTGAATTCAGTTTGGTAAACGTGTGGAAGTTTACTCACCCTAAGTCCCCTTGGCTACAGAGAATTGTAGCAAGTTAATGTTTAGTTAGGGCAACTTTTCAAACTTGAAAGGCATACACACCAGTTTTAAAGGACAAACAAAACCCTTTATTATTTTCAGTAGTGACATAAGAGAGTTTTAAAGTATTTTTACTTATAAACAAAGAAAATCAACAACCTGACATTAAAATTGTCACCAGATTAATACGATAAATGATGTTTGCAGGAGGAAAGAAAATCATTTTCAACCACCAAGCTATATTGTATTGATTCATGTGTTAATCTGGGTCTTCTGAAAAGCAGAAGCCAAGATGAGCATGAAAGAATTTTATTAAGAGAAACACCTGTGAGAAAAAACGGGGAGAGAGCCAGGAAGCATGATGGAAGTTTGAAGGAAGAATGGAAGTTCTAGTTTGCTGGGAGGTGAAGGAAGTGTTTTCGAAGCCATTGGAGATTCTATGAGCTAAGGTCAGTCATCAGAGAATTCCTGATGTTTCAGGAAAGAACACGCTCTACTATCCCTGCTAGGATTTTTCTTGCATACTTTTGCACTCACTAGTAACAGACACTAACAAGTTAGTACATAGCTGGGTTACATTCAATAGAACTAATAACTGCTAACAGACAGGATCTTTTGAGATAGAGGTGACTGTTTAACCATGAAATGTTCAATGATTCAATTCTCCTCCACTTTCATATATTGTGAAATATTATTGGTACAACATGTTCATAAGGTCATGTGGACTTCACTTGGCAAAATTTCTTCATTTTCATATTAAATCTTTCTCTGTTTCTTTCTCAGTTGCCAGGAACGATTAAAGAGCAATATATTTACTGTGTTGCTGTTCTTGTGATTACAAGTCTAATTTTTTTTAAAAAGTCATTTGTTAAACTACAGTGTTGTTTCCATGAAAACTTTCTTTTTTTTTAAGTTGTGAATGACTAACTCAAAAGAAGTTTCATTTCTGCAACTGGAAAAGTAACTCAACATAAGTAAAGGGCTGTATTTATACAATTGTCATTTTTATAACAGAACAGAGCAGCCTAATGACAGCCAGTTACACTTACCAGTGCACGAGAAGTTAAATATCATCTTGTTCATAGATCATTTGTCACAAATAGAAGTATAAATATAGATACAACGGCAGTGCTGCATTCATGCCGTGCTGTGGGATGATTCACAGCGAGGATTCTCACTCCTGGCTGCCGAATAGAATCAAGGAACTTCTAATACATCTGTCAGCGCCTGGATGTCACCCTTCAAAGATTCTGATCCAACTGGAGCTGGGTATTTATGTGTTTTAAATGAAAACAACCCATACATTTATAGTGAGTTTTTGGATTATCTTAAAAATGAGAAAATGATTATCATAGGGAGCTTTTGTATATTTTAAAATCCGATCGTGGGAATACAGCCACCTTGGAAGACACGTTAGCAATGTCTTACAAAACTAAACATGCTCTTAACGTATGATCTAGGAATAGTGCTCCCTGGTGTTTACCTAAAGTGAATTGAAAACTTAATGTCCACACGAAAGCCTGCATGCAGACATTTTTAGCTGCATTATTCATAATTCCCAAAACTTAGAAATAACTAAGATGTCCTACAGTAGAAGAGTGGATAAATAAACTGTGGTACATCCAGACAATAGACTATTATTCAGTGCTAAAAAGAAATGAGCTATTAAGCCACAAAAAGACATGAAGAAATCTTAAATGTATATTACTAAGTGAAAGAAGTCAACCTGAAAAAGCTACATACTGTATAATTCCAACTATATTGCATTCTGAAGGGCAAAACTGCAGAGACAGTAAAAACATTAGTGGTCATTAGTGGTTAGGGGAGGAATGAATAGGCGTAACACAGAGGATTTTTAGGCAGTGAACCTCTTCTGCACTGTACTATAGTGGTGGATATATTTCCTTATGCATTGGTTCAAACTCATAGAATGTATAACACCAAGAAAGAACCTTAATGTAAAGTATGACTTTAGGTGATAATGATGTGTCATTGTAGACTCATTGATTGTAGCAAATGTACCACTGTGGTATGGGATGGCCACAGCTGGGGAGGTTTGCATGTATGGGGGAAATCTCTATACATTCTGCTCAATTTTGCTGTGAACCTAAAACTACTCTAAAAGGTAAAGTTAGTTAGTCAAAAAAATATGATCATGAATCTAACACTGCATTAGGGTAAATGAATGATGGCTTAATTTAGGAATAAAAATTTGTTGTAAATACTTTTATTTCTAGTTTTTCTTTCTAATCTAAAATTTAGATTTATTTTTAGAATGTTTAAAGTGTTTAAGGCAATTCACTGTGGCTAAAACTTCATAATGACGCAGTAGAAGAATTTGTTTGAATTCAAGAACACAACACGTCTTAGGCAAAAGAATGCCAGGGCTTCAGTGGTATTGGCAATTGGTCAGCCTGTCCCCAAGCAGATTAGTAGCTGATATCAAGTAGTTACATCAATGGAATTTGTACAACAGAAAAATTTAGGTAGCAAAGGATTGGTCATCATTTCAGCCAAGGAAGCTGGAAAATTTGTAAACCTGAAAACTGGTTAGTTTCCTTCAAGACTGGCTGTTGAAATACATTTGTTCATTCACACCTACCAGGCAAATAGACAACTTCCCCAAATTAATTAGAACCACTGAAAAATAAAACTTTAACAGTATAAAGTTGGATTTGTAGTTTTCTTTTTATTTAAATAGAATTTTGATTAAACGTTATCTCAAAGAATAGCTTGCTAGATTAAACTGATAGCTTGATAGGATTTAAAAGTCAGTGGCTTTGGAATCTTATAGACCTGGTTGCTAATTGTGGCTTTACCTGTTATTAGCTTTGTAGTCCAGGAATGAAATTAACCTCTTTTGACCTCAGGTTTTCAAACTGAAATGCAGAAGACAGTTACAACGCAAAGACTTTTATCGAAGTTAGGAGATACAATGTTGTAAAGCAACTGGCATAAAAGTCTGTATTTCATGACCTTGATTCCTTTGAAGAGGACTTGACAAGTTATTTTTTCAAATGTCCCTCAATTTAGGTAAGATTGATATTTTCTTCTGATTGGTCTGAGCTTATGCAGTTTTCTCAAAAAAAGAGCACAAAAATGATAATGGTGTCCTTTGCCGTACATCTTATCAAGGGATACATGATGTCTACATACACTGCTGATGATGTTTACAACTAAATACAATATGGGATATGGGAACAGAAAAAGGACATTAGGGGAAAATTAGTGAAATTTGAATAAGATTTATAATTAGTTAAATATGTTATATTAGCATTAATTTCCTTTTCTTAACAATTTGATATGGTTATATAAGATTTTAACATAAGGTGAAATAGATTGAAGGATGTACAAGATCTAATTGTACTATTTTTGCAATTTTTCTGAATTCTAAAATGATTTCAAAATAAAAAATTTTAAACAATGCAAAAAAAATAACAAGATGAAGAAGGAAGATGATTGAGGGGCCTGATAATCTATCAGAGAGCAATAAATTTCTATCTAACCAAATGTTGGTTGAAATTTCTCAACATACATGCTTAGCATTTTCCACTACACTAGATAAAAGCTGGCCATATGAAATATAGGAATACAACATTTGCTATCTCTGGGTAAAATGTTTAAAAAACAGTTTGATAAATAACTAAACATATTCCATTCCCATCTCCAAAACTAAAAATTTGATTACAGTAGGATTTCTTTTTTTCAGGTTTTCAAATATACTGTGAGATTACTTGTTCAGAGTTTAATGCTATGACAGTTTCAAAGTCTATATGGCTGTCCTCCAAATGAACTAAAAAATAATTTTAAACAGTTCATCTCCCTTTACCAACATTCTCTTAAGAGATTTTCTTTTGTAATATGATTCTTCTTTTGTAATGTGACTCTGGACCAACTCAATTCCATCTTAAAATCAGCAGAGTTTCAAGCAAATAGTGTAAGATTAAATCACTTTTTTTTTTTTTTTAAGGCAGCTGGAGTTTATTAAGTTGAAAGATCCTGAAGGCTTGCCTCAGTGTTTTTAGAGATTTGCATTTGAAAATAACTTAGGGAAAAAAGAGTATTTTTTTGTTTAAAAAATGTGTTGCCATTGATATTAAAACAAATGTTAAAAATAGACAAAGAGCCTTGTTTACCATTTGTGAGTTGTTTGTGGCTTTTTTTTTTTTTTTTTTGATGCTATTACTAAGTTTATGTTGCTGCTTTTTATATGAACTGTTTGAATTAAAGCAGCTGTTTTTGCTGGGACAATATGCCAATTTTGCTAGAAACTTTGAGGACATGATTTAAATAAATTCATCTAAGATGTTGCAGAAGATCTATCTAGGCTAAATTAAATAGGCCCTGTAGTACCCAAGATCCTCCTGTAGCTTCAATAAATGTCATTTATGGATAGATAGCATAAACATTTGTATATTCAAAATACAGTCCTGTCCATGTGGATGAATGTGATTAAAAAGCACTAAACAGGAAGCCCAGAGTTTCTTTTTTCTTTTCTTCACATAGACATACTTGATTTATCTCATTTTTTCAGACCACACTTCAATGATTTTTCAAGTTTTAAAGAATGTACTATTTTGTTATCTCTATGATTGTCCATTTGTCATTAAATTAATTATGGCCCTCATCGTTCATTAATTCATTCAAAGACTATTTATTCAGTACCAATTATTGTTCAGCCTTTTCTAGAGGAATTCTTTCTAAAGTGGAAGATTGTTCCTGCCTCTCTCTCATTAACGTCTTTCAATGAGTCTCTAATTTTCAAGAGAAAGCCCAACCTCTAATACAGCAGTACGGCTCCTAACAGCCTCATGTTGCTGGTAATCAATACATACCCTCCCCGCTCCCTGCCACACACACACATTCACATACAGCATTGCTATGGTTCAAGACATATCAGATTCCCTGCCTTTCATGTGACCATATTCTGTATGAAATTCTTCACCACAAAAGCCAGATGTCTTTTGCACATTCTTCAATATCAGCTTAAGGGCCACTTTCTCTGGGAATTGCTGCCCAGTAAATGCTTGTAGAATAGAAGAATAAATAAAAGAAGAGATAAAGTAATAAATGAGTTCCAGATTCTGTTTCTGATCTGGTCTGGAGGGCTTTCTAGAGACTTGGATCCTGAGGGGAATGTCTAGAGCAAGAATGGTAGATGGAGTAGTGTGTTGAAACTTCTGGTTTCTATCATTAATTTGGTAAGTTTCTAGAATGCCAAGAGACATGTGGTTTTGGTTTTGTTTTTGTTTTTGTTGTTTTCTCTCTTTGGGGCAGTGAAGATGCTAGCTTTCTCAAACTCAAGAAAGCTGCTAACTGAGAGCAAGCCATATTGGACTTGCTTTGAGATATTCTGGAATCCTTATTCAATCAAGAGTCTATTCCCTATTCTTACCTCACTAACATGCATACCTTCACCAAAGTGAAGGAAAATCATTAAAAAGATAGAATACTCTGTCCAATCAAGAATATTTCAGGACTAAAGAAGAAATCCTTCTAGAGAATTTTTAACGAAGAGCTCAGAATAATTCTTGAGCATTGAGTGAGCTCTTCATTGAGGCGAGTCTTTTTCCATTATCACATGCTGAGTTTTAATAAAGACCATTGGAGGCTTCCCTCAGACCTATAGGAGAATCGACCCATGGTTATTCTCAAGAATTACCAGTCCTTGGCAGCGGAGGTTAGATACCCTCTTACTTACCTGAATGTATTGTTGTCAAGTAGGTTTCACTACATTCTGTCTCAAACTTACTCCCCTACAAATGTTTCCTTTTTTTTTTTTTTAATGGTAACAATTTCTTTTCCCCTAAAAAAAGTAAAAACATCCTTTTCCCTTCAGCAGCAATGAGGAAGCCCATTCTGTACTCAGTAACTGATAGCCCCTGGCAGTTATAACATAACATAGTTATGTTAGTATAATTATAACATAGTTGTTACCATTGATTTTTTGCTGTTTACATAGTAATGGGGTCCCAAGTATGCTCCTATCTTAATTTACATATATTTTCTACTTTTGCTAATAATCTCTAAATATCTTGAAGGAAATACTTATATTTGAGGCAATAATTTATCCTGCACAGCACCTTGCCCTGTATTTTACAAGTAGAAATAAATAAATATGGGCTAAGCTATTGTTGGAATGAAATAAAACTCATGTTCATGTTTTAGGGAGTAGAGAGTACAATATGACTTTCTGTAGCTTTTTTCTATAGTAAAACTTCACTCCATGTTGGTCTCAACATTATATCAGCATTGAGAAAAATGTTAGTTCCCTCCCTTGGTCATAGCCATAAACTACAACAGAATAAAGAAATAATCTTAGGTTCTATTGGAGAGTATCACTAAAATACATTTTAGTATTAATCATTTATTAATTTATTAAGAAATCAATATCCTTACATTAAAAAGTTTCAGCATTCGTAATTATTTTTATTTCAGTAACTTTGTGTATTTATTTGGGGAATGGAGTACTTAGGAACATTATCAGGGTTGAAGTTGGTCTTTTGAACTTGTGTTAGCTTTCAAATGGTGTTGGAAACACACTTTGCAGTTAACTCTATTTCCTTTTGTGGTTTGATCATTTAATTCAAATTAATAGCTTCCATTTGGTCTGTGGAAAAAAATGTTATTTCTTATTGTGCAGTAGAATATATAGAGCATTTGCTATTTATCCAACATTTTAAAAACAACAATTAGCATCTTAAGCAGTTTTCTGAAACTTAATAATACAAACCCCCAGAATTAATGGAAATGGTAAGAAATGATTACATGGGAGGAAATAACTGCTTTTTTTTTCTGCATCAAGGATATTTGAAACCCTAGAAGTATTCACTAAAAGCCAAATCATTGCCTTTTCCTGTGTTGCTTTTGAAAGGTAATACTAATGTTTGACTGAGATGGTAAAAGCAAATCAAATCCTATCAGATAGCATTGTGTGGAAAGCTTTGGATACCCATTTGTTTAGCTTAGCCACTTTCATTCTGGAGAAAGCCTTGGACTAGACACCCACAGATCTGAATTCTCAGCATATCTCTGTGTTATTCTCTGAATTCATCTTTTACTTTTTCCAATTATTCACAGTCTAACATATATGATTATATATGTCTGGCGCATAATTGAACCTTAGCCAATGTTTGTTGAATAGATTAATTAATCCTTAATGCGACTTTGACCAAAATTTCCTCATCTCTAAAATCAAATCTAGTGATGTTCAAATTCCCTTGTAGCTCTGATTCTAAAGTAAGCCCTTTCCCAAGTTGCTACGAGTATAAATCTCGAAGTATTTCAAAGTAGAGAGAAGTAGGCTACTTTTTTGTTATTATTTAAGGTGTACGTTCACTTTACATCAGCGGCAATTCATCTTTCTAATTTTGTTCTAAACTTGTTTCCTGCCCACCACTAGACACTACAAACTACCAGGAACATTCTGTCTATAACAGCTCTTTTACAACAAGATTTTGTTGAGGTTTAAACAATTCTTCTTTTGGTTTAAGGGAAAAAACTAGTGAACTAATTAATGTTCATGTAAAGTAAGATCATGATGGTAGAAGTGATCTTTAAAAACTTTCTGATTTTCTTTTTAACTGTTGACAAGCCCTTTATCCCACCATCAGGGAAATACAGGGACATGCACAGAGCCTGTATTTCCCAATTCTCTTTGTCTCAAATTAGTGTCTTCAGTGAACTTAAGGAGGGGGATCTTTAAATTGTCAAATTGTGCTGGAAACAATGTGAGTTAAACTTCCTTTTACTGAGATTAGATGTTTAATCACTTGCTAGGAAAATATCAGGGCAACGTAAGCTGTCAGTTAAATACAGACCCTGTCAATACAGCCAACCTGAGTGTAAATTTCTGCTTCTCTCCTACCCAGTGATCTTGGGCCTGGGCTCTCTATACTTCAGTTTTCTCATCTCTAAAATTGAGTCAATAATAGTATATGCCTATTTGTGATATTATTTGTGGATTCGATAAATTGATACATATAAAGCATTTAGAACACTACCCAACAAATTGAAGTACACAATGGGAATTAACTGTCATTATTATTGTCATTATTTTGAAAGGAGGGTTTTGAAATAATCTTTATTAGGCACAATACCAATACACTAACCTATCCAGCATTGCCCAGCATTGAGTTTTAAATATTTGTTCTTTGATATTATATTACAATATTGATAGCATGTAAAAATCAATAAAGTACCCTTCTTTAGGAAATGGCCAGATAACTTTCATTGGTCCAATTCTCTCACAGATATTTTTAATAGTAACCCAAAGAATAAATATTTAAAACTCAGTAGTGGGCAGGCAGTGCTTGGCAGGAAAGTGTATTGATGTTGTTGGTATTGGTATGTTGAAAGACATAAATTTAAACATTCAAGGAGTTCAGCAAAGCCCAAGCAGGATCAATACAAAGAAAACAATATCCCGGTAAGCTCTGTCAACTGCTAAAATCTAAAGATAGAGAGGAAATCTTGAAAGATTCCAGAGAACGTTACAGAACGGAAAGCAAAGATTCAAAAGAGCTCTGATTTATTCTTAAAACAGTGGAGACCTGAAGCTAGTAGAATGCCATCTTTAGAGTGAGAACATCTCTAAAGAATGAAGACAAAAAATAAGGGCACTTTCATATAAAAGAAAACCACAAGAATTTGTTACCACGAGATTTGCACTACGTGAAATTCTAAAGGAAGTTTTTTAGATTTAAGGAAAAGGATGCCAGATGGAAACTCCGATTCTCAGGAAGGAATAAAGAACCCCCCAAAATGTTTTTAAAACCCACAATAATGCAGTATTTGAAAAACCTGTATAACTAGATACTAAAATGAAATGTTTTAATTTTTTCCACATCACTGTTTTCAACTATGCTTGTAAAAGTTCTACCTAATTGACCTTAAGACATCTCAGCCGACCACCCTGGCTCTTCAACTTTCTCAGCAGTTGAAAAAGTTATTTCAATCTACTTGACTTCTTAATCTCAGATCTAATTAACACTCACTTTCCCCTTTCCATTCCTGCCAGGAAAATTTTGGCTGTCAACTAGGAGTAGGGGAATACTTGTGGCCTGTTCCATCACTCCTCTTCTTTCTCTTTTCTGTGTCCCTTTCTCTTATGTTGCTGGAGGAAATGAGCAAAATGAAATAAAGGCATAAAATATTCTTTTATTAGCAAGTACTGTGATTGTCTTTTTAGGTTGCTCATCTCTGGGCCTATGTCACAGGTATTCAGACTCCAGTCATGTGCTGGGACCTATGTCACAAGGATTCAGAACCTGACCATTTCTTTGGGCCTGTGACCCATCTCATGGTTCATCTCATAGGCTGGATCTGTGATGAGTTTTTAAGGAAACTCTTCATTTTGACATTCATCAGTACCTCCTCAGCTACATTTTCTGGCCAGGTATTCTACAGCTACCTACTTCTGGGAAACCCTTTTTGCCCAGGTTTTGTAAAATACAGGACTGTACGTATCTAGACTTGGCTGGGCTGCTCAAGACTGTCTTCCTTCTTCTATGTATATTTAGCCACAGAAAATCTCTCAATCTGACTACTCAAAACTTGTAAAATTGCAGGTAATTTCGCTGCAGTCTCCTTTCTCTGCTCAGCCCTTTATCCTCACCCCTTATCTCTTCCTCTTTTTAAAAGGACAGAAGGCAGATCAGAAGTCTCCTCCCAAGTGGATGAACAATCAGGAATGAGATGACAATCTTTCTTTTAAACCTTCTTACTTGACTGTAAGGAGAGGATAAAAATACATCTCCATCTTACTACCAGGCAGGAAAAGAGAAAAACCACAGGATTTTCCCTCTAAGCCAGTATCTCACCACTCCACATGTATCCTTGAGTTTCCTCATATTTTAGAACTTTCGCTAGAAGAGATTAATGAGAAAATGACACTAAAGAATAATTTAGGCATTTAGGTGGCTATTGTTTCAGTTAAAAGTATAGAATTACAGAGTTTTTTTTGGTAACTAATATACATAGTTTATGGAAAAAACAGACTTTAGATAAATTGCATATAATAACAGCTCACAGCTAGTAAATGGCAGAGCCTGAAATAGAAGGCACATTTCAAGACTCAGTTTCCACCTATCACTAAAGATGTAAGTGTAAACTAGTCTACAAAATCAGTGTAAGTCCATATGGCTGTCTATGTAAGTTACTACCTAGTAATCCAACCTGTATTGGAGTAAAACAAGCACATCTGATTGCAAATCTGGATCAATTTAATTATCATAGGTCAACTCTAGCCCCTTAAAAAAGAACAGATTCTGGAACAGATGTGATTTAATATCTTCTAATCAACAAGTATTATGGTTATAATATGCCTTTTCCAGCCATATGCCTGAGTAGTCATCCTAAAAATATCTCCTAACTCAAAACAAATACCAAAGTATATCAAATATCTTATCTAATGTGTAGCTGAGGTCCCATGAAATAATGCAACTTGATACTCCTAATTAAAAATGTGTTTTAAAAGAAGTCATAACCTACTAGGATAAGGAAAATGAGAGAGGGAGCAACAGCATGCACATTTTGGAAGACAGGAAGCATTACACTTTGTGATAATGGAATTAACAGCCCTCTAGAAGCTGAATTCTAAGCTGGCAGTGGGGAAAGCCAAGAAGTCACTCTATTTATACCATAGAATCCTGCCCCTAAAAGGCTCAGGACTTAGCTATACCAGGTACCTAGTGAATGGGATAAAGTAGGGAATATATAAAAATACAGAGGTTCATTGAAATCTGCATGAGAAGCAGAAGTCCCAAACTTCTTCCCACACTTTGGCAGTAGGCAGGAGGTTTACACTGTGGAGTTTTAAGTCTCTGGTTTGGCCAACACTAGGCTAAGCCATAGTTAGGATGTGTGTTGAAAAACACTAAATGCTGAGAACCCAACAATTTTCTCTTAGTCAGCACTCAAAATGCTGGTAGCCAGGCCCATACATTCCCAGCAGGGTATTATGGTACTTTGTACAACCTAACCAGGCAAAGGGGAACCATGTAGAGATACCAACATGTAGAATTTTCCACTTGCATTTTTTTCTTGCACTGCCATAACAATGCAGTTTACATAACCATAACTGGGTGGTTTAAACAAAAAACATCTATTGTCTCACATTTCTGGGGTCCAAGGGTCTGAACTCATGGTCTTGGCAGGGTTGGTTTCTTCTGAGGGCTGTGAGGGGAGGGCCTATTCCAGGTCTCTCTCCATGGCTTATGCATAGTCCTGCATCTTTGCACATCTTCTTCTATACATGTCTCTGTGTCCATATTTTTCCTGTTTTATAAGGAAATCAGTCATATTGAGTTAGATCCCACCCTAACAACCTCATTTTAACTTTATTACCTCTCTAAAGGCCCTATCTCCAAATGGCGTCACATTGTGAGGTACTGGATGTTAGAACATCCACATACCTATGTTGGCGTAAACACAGTACAACTCATTACACCAACAAAACTGCTAAGCTCCATGAATATGCACAAAACTTCTGATCTTCTTATTAATGTCTCACTTTTAAATATAAGTAGACAAAAAGATCGAGAAAATAACTTTGAGGAAATAGATATACACAATGAAGGATAGCAAGAAAAAATATTTGGACAGATACAAGAAGACATTAGCAAGCAAGAGCAGGTGTTCTAATTAAGCCAGGGTTTAGCCACAATTCTCTTCCTATGTGCGTTTTTTTCCCTTCTTCTTCTTTTTCATTTTTGTAGATCTAAGAACTGAGAAACTTTGTTCACGTAAATAAGCAGATGAGCATGGAAGAGATTTTCTTGTTGCTCTTGATTGCTTGAGTTCCCTCTGTTGCATACCAAAAGCCACAGAGATCTATCACAAAATTTTTTAGACAAAAGTGAACTAACCAAAGGATTAGATCCCACTACAATTTTGTTGAAAGTAAAGCATTATGAACCACATTCCCTGCATACAGTTATGTAATGCAGTCTTTAGAGCTGTTGGTTTTCTCTAAATAAAGTATAATGTTTCAAACTGTCCTTTTGGTACTCAAGGAACTTTTATATTTTGGAGCAGTGTTCCATGGTGAGATTCTGAATGAATATACAGGTTTTTATTCTATTTTATTTTTTATTTTGCTTTAAATTAACATACAGAAACATTTATTTATCTGTGCCTACAGCTCTGTGAACTTGAACACCATGTCATGTAAACACCATGATAGTGAGGAAACAGAACAATCAGCCTCTTCCGCCTCAAAAGCATCTTTGTGTTACCTTGATGCCTTGTAGTCACACTCTCCCACACCTTACCTCGTCTTTGGCAAATAGTGATCTGGTCTCCAAACTACATATTTGTATTTTGCATAATGTTATATAAATGGATTCATATAATATGTAACATTTTGAGTATTTTTTCACTTAGCATAATGCCTTTGCGATCTACATAAGATCATTCTTTTTTGTTGCTGAGTGGTATTTGACTCTTTGAATGTACCACAGTTGTTGACCCATTCATCCATTAGAGGACATATGGGTTGTTTCCAGTTGGGGGCAATCATGAGTAAAACAGCTATCAACTCCTGTTTGTAGGTTTTTGTGTAAACATATGTTTTTATTTCTCTAAGATGAATACACAGGAGTGGGATTGCTGGGTCATATGTCAAGTATATGTTTGATGATTTTAAAAAGTGCCAAAACCGTTTTCAGAGTGACTATACAGTTTCACATTTTTTCAGCAATTTATGAGAGTTCCCATTGTTTCACTTCTCATTAGCACTTGATAATGTCTGCATTGTCTATCTTACTCATTCTAATATGTTCATGTGAAATGAGAAAAAAGGTGATTTTGAAAGGGGAAATTGGAACGGAGAAACAGCATGACACCTCAACCATAAGCACCTTCTCAGGCAGGTCACCTTAGGAAAAAAATAATGTGGAAGTTGAAATTAATTGCTTCTATTTAAAATACTTATGCTCACATGCCCTATGGAGACATTATATCTAACCCTAAGGGTACCTTTACCAAAGTCTAAAGAGCTGCTCTCAGAAAAAAAAATGTTCACATTTCTATATAAAGGTATTTGGACAGGAATGGTCATTGCAGTATTGTTAGAGCAAAAAACTAGAAATAACCTGAATTTTATGAACATCACAATGACTGAAATTGACAAACAGAATGGTTGTTTAGGTACAGAATGGTTGTAAGTGTATCAGTTGTTTACCCTCCTGATCACAAGGCTGCCTGAGAGCTATTGTACCACATATCATTAGCACAGGAAAACATCAAAATTCAGAATTGAAGTACAGTTTATACTGAATTCATATCACTTTTGCACCATTAAAAAGTCAAAAAACAATCATAAGTTGTACCATCGTATGTCAGGGACCATCTGTAAATGTATGTTGCTAACTCCAGAGAAGCCACTAAAAAAGTCAAAAAGAAGTATTTAGAACTGACATATTAAGAAAGGAGGGAAATGAAATCATGTAAAATTCTCAATTAAAATTACAAAAGGCAGAAAGAGTGCATAAGACTGCCACAAATGCAGAGGGTGAATAAACATATATATATATATATTTATCCAGGGAACTGAAACTACTCTGTGTGAAACTACAGTGGTAGAGACATGTCATTATATGTTTGTCAAAACACTTAGAATGTATGAATTCAAGAGTGAAAACTAATGTAAGTTATGGACTTTAGAGGATAATGGTGTGTCAGTGCAGGTTTATCAATTGTAACAAATGTCCCACTTTGGTAGGGGTGGGGAAATGTTGTGCATGTGTGGGGATAGGGGATATATGAAAACTCTCTCTACTTCCCGCCCAGTGTTTCTGCAAACCTAAAACTGCTCTAGAAATAAAATTTGTTCACTTAACAAAAGTAAAGAAATGTTAGTGATTGATGGGAAAGTATGAAAATGCAATCAGAGACTATTATACCTGGAATTTCTACAATTGTAATATTTCTTAAGCTCAGTGGTAAATACACAAATATTTATTACATAATTCTTTATGCCTTTTTGCTTATCTGAAATATTTAGTAAGAGATATTCAAAATGTAATCTTATCCTTTTCTTGCACTATCAGCTTTTTTTCATGTACAAATGGAATGATGCAATCCATTTCAACTTCATGTTCTTATATCATACTCCATTTAAGTCTCTAAATCTTAGAATTGATTTTCAAAAAAGGAAGCATTAAATATTGATTACAGTTTTCAAGACTGATGATATTCTTTATTTCCAGAGATTTATTTTTGGATTTAGGAAGCAACAAACAATAATTCTAAGAAATCAACTTTTGAAGCTAATCTTGATGAAATTCAAATGATAAGTCCAGTGTGAAAAGCAACTTTTCAATAACAAATTCATTATAAATATTCTTAAATTCTTAGTTGGCTAGTTCTTTATTAGTGAGCTAGGCCATGAAAACAGTTGCTCTAATTAACACAATGGTATAGTGAATTAATTGCAGCATAATATTCTTATCATTTTATCCATGTGCTATACTTTCTATGTGACTTGGATTTCTCTGAGCATTGTTACTCAATAGAAAAATTAATATAAATTGATTAGCTATGGAAAGGGTGAAGTTCCATTTCATCCTAGAATATTAATTGCTACTATGTTTACCTTTTGTATATGTTTACTGAGAAGCTAATCTTTGAGATTCCTGAGGACAGAATATCTAGTTCAGCCATGTAGCCAGCACTTTTTAGGGTTTCCCCTCTTTCCCCAAAGTAAATGGTCATTTGTTGAATGACTGAATGAATAATCAAGTGAATGAAGCTTATTGAAGCTTTTTTTAAAAAAAATCATTTGCCTTGTTTTTAACTGCAACCACAGTCACTTCTTGACCTGCTATTTTTGACGTGGATGACCCATCCCTAGGCAGCCTACTGGTCCCTCTCTCCAGGGAGGTCACAGATTGACGCCAAACTTAGCATGGACACCTGATCAGTGGAGCAGCACTACAGCCCAGATTCTTGGGCTCAAGCATCCTTCTTCCTCAGCCTCCAGAGTAGCAGGGACTATAGGCAAGCACCATTTACACCCCTAATCACATGTATAGCTCAGTATGTTACTCGTTTAATTATTTTATACCTTTGAGCATTTCTTTGTACTATTTTGGATGATCTTTCTCATTCACATTTCCCAGCTGACTTGTTTCTGAACAATTACATCAAGGTCTTGATGTCAGTTTACCCATTTGAGACATCATTTTAGACATGGGTGAGCTTCAGCTAACTTCTAGGGCTCTGCCAATCACAACCAAAAATGGCCCGAGACAGCACTGTGTAAATGCCAATAATATTATCCTAGTTTTGCAGATGTTTAGATTTATCTGTATCAAATTTGACTATGGATACGTGTCTCCATGTATAATGATCCAGAGCAAAAGCATGAAAGCTGTTCTTAAAAGAAAAAAGAGAGAGAGAAGACATTCTGAATCTGTACTGTAAATTATACACTATACAAAATCAGTCCAAATTGTTCAAACCCTTGGACACTCACAGTGTTATTATGCTCACTGCTCAGAGAACTGTATAATTATCCCAGTTAACAGCAATTTGCTAGTGCTGATCTTCTAAGAAGAGATGCAAGACTTACAGAACTAAAATAAGTACAGATGTGGGTCCCTGTTTTTGTTCTCTGACGCTGCATGTGAAAAACAACCACTTAATTCCAGGCTCTTTTCATTTCCCTAGTTAAGATGTTAAGCTAGATGGATCAAGGGGCTGCTTGGTAAATTTCAACAGTGAGCTTGAAGACAAAGTGTCTCAGCAGCTTTATGTGTCTCAAAAGCTAAATTCTCTTAATGGGACATGAATTTTCCTTACGTAATGAAGAAAATTTATTTATTCCATTGTATCTTTTTCCTTGCTCAGCATCAAAAAATCTTTTTGAAAATGCTTCAGTTTCTGGTGATGCTTTATTAGAATTTATTATAGTGTCAGAAAATAATGAGGGAAAAAACAAACTAATGGGAAAGTGGATGAGAATTAGGCAGGTCTAAAACCACATCCCTTCTTCTAAAAGGGAACCAGACCTAAAATGGTGCTTGATTGAAATAAATACAAGTAATATGAGTGAAACCAAATTGTAGCACTAATATTATTCATTATCCCCCTTTACCCTGGCTTTTTCACTGATCAGAGAAGAATTGGGGTATCCAGAAGGAAGTCATTGCAAAGTCTATAAAACCTTCTCCTGAGTACATAAACCTCACTCTCCCAGCGGCTCCTCTGGGTCCTGTAAATCAGTCTTCACTCTTAATTGTGTCAATTAACAGTGCCCTGAGTAAGCCACAGGGGCAAAGCTGAGAAGTCGGAGGAGGAGGTAAGTATCCGGCAATTCTCCTGACATAATGGAGACGAACCTAAATTACACACTTTATCATAATGGCATTACTAACCTAAATATCACTGCAGATGATTCGTTCCTGTCATAATCATGGGGGAACCCTGCAAGGCAGCCTGAAAGAGAATCGGCTCCTCAATTTTTATCGTTTAATTTGACACATTCTGTCTTAGATATAATAGCAAGTTAGGTGTGTGTGGCATTGGTCAT
The DNA here is from genome assembly GCF_036321535.1 of Camelus dromedarius. Lineage (NCBI taxonomy): Eukaryota > Metazoa > Chordata > Mammalia > Artiodactyla > Camelidae > Camelus > Camelus dromedarius. The sequence goes on along the minus strand of NC_087454.1, from coordinate 15,670,646 downwards.
CCACCTCCAAAGGTTGCTCTTTTAAATCTAGCCTGGATCGATGTGACCAAAAATCATGGACCTTTAAGCATAGTTAACAGGGGGTTGTCGGGAATGAGGCTGTTTTTACCCTGAGCTTATTTCTCAGTTAGTTACTCTGTGGTAACTGGAGCTAATAGGACAGTTCTCCACGGGCAAAAAGAATCTGAGAGTTTGAAGCAGTGACCTAGATAATCCAGGCAAACTGCCCACTGTTGCCTGGAGTGTCAGGAAAATTGCTCTAATTCCCCACTTCACTTTGATAGTGGAAGCCTAGTTGGTTTTCTGCAGTGTCCTATTAAGCTCTGAGCTCCTCTTCTTAGCCTGTAGGATGGAGCTGAGTGTGTCACTTGGAGCTGACTCTATGTAGCTCTGGCTTTGATTGTTATTGAACTGGATGGGACTGAAATAATAATTCTGTTGAACTCAGGGGAGCTGTACAGTCATGCTCTACAGTCCAATCACTTTTATGTCATTTAAAACGATGCTTTGTGAATAGCAATAACTGGATGCTTCAATCCTGGTCACTCTTAGTTATTTCATCCATTCTACAGATATTTATCAAGTGTCTATTACATCCCTGTTGTAGTCAGCAGTAGCCGTATGTACATGGCTAGTAATTGCTCTTTTTTTTTTTTTTTTTTTTTTGACCACCAGCCCCTGAACATCTTTCATGTGTTTGGGAAATTCCCCCCATTGTTTGCTTCCTGCTGCTCTCTCAGGAAGGCATTTTCTTGCTTTTCCAGCCTCACATTTCAGGGATGATATAGGCTAAATGTTGAAGAGGAAGCTGGTAAAGCAAAGAGTCGCATTTTGTGGGTGGTGGCAGCTCTCGGCTCTGGAGTAGCAGAGGGTCGAGGAAGTATCTTTAAGTGCTCAGCATTCTCAGTGTCGGTGGTAGAAGCTGAAGGCTTGGTGCTCAGGGTAGCTGCAGTGATATCTCTATTGAACTAGTTCTACCATGTGATTTGGGGCTTTGGTCTTGGCTGTGCAGCCATGATAACTGTTCTCTCAAATGATCCACAGTCTACATGATATTTTTTTTAATTGAAGTATAGTCAGTTTACAATGTTGTGTCAGTTTCTGGTGTACAGCATGTTTTAGTCATCCATATACATACATAGATTCCTTTTCATATTCTTTTTCATTATAGGCTCCTACAAGATATTGACTATAGTTCCCTGTGCTATACAGTAGAAACTTGTTGTTTATCTATTTTATTTTTCTGAATAAATTAGCTAGAGTTGGTTTTTCTTATTTGAGATTACATGTTCAATGGGGAACCCAAGACAGAGTGGTCATATTTCCTGAGGGAAGAAGGGTGTCAGGGATGGAATCATGCAGCTGAGGTTCAAGTGCAGTTTGACCAAGATTGTGTGGACACAGTAGAAATTTGGTCTTTGAATGTCTGATTGAAATGCAGATGCAGAGAAGAATGGATAGATGGATGACAGGTGTCAAAAGTTGTAATTTCAATTATGAATTGTGATGCTTTGCTGTTCCTGAAAAATTAGGAGATTTCAAGTTAAAAATTTGGAGGGCTGAGTGCCCTTATAGTATTAGTCAGGGTAGTTAATGCAATAGACATGCCCTCAAATTTCAGCAGCTTGACAAAATAAAAGTTTCTCAGTCATGTCAGAACCCAATGCCGGTGCAGCCCCTCCCTAGGATAGTTCTCACCCAAGAGGGAACTTGAGTCACATCAGCCAGAACACCTAGCCTCCAAAGCCACTAACGGTGCCCCTAACTGTGGCAGGGGGAGACAGGGAGGAAGGGACAAACTATGAAGATCCCTTCCCTGTGGGTATGCTAGGTATCTTGATTATGTCCTAGTCCTCTCTCTTGGAAGAGCTCCGTCCCATGTCCATTTCTTTCCAGGAACCCTGGCACATCACTTATTATTGCAACAAGAAGGTTTTTTTTGTGCAAAGAAACAGGTGCATTTCAATCTCTACGGGTAAGATTCACGCTTACAACTAGATATAGGGGAGTTACTTCTGTGTATCTTTCACTTATTCTATTCTGTGATGAACAATAACTTATGGTCAAGACACCAACACAGATTTCCTTTCCCACTGAATCAGACCAGAATTAAAAAGGTCATCCTGTCCTCAGTTTACCATAGCCCCCTGAGCTGTACAGATATTAGTTTAATTATCAATATTTGTGTTGGTGGCGATATTTAGTAGTGATCTAATTCTGTCCATTAATTCAAAATACTTTATATCAACAGTCACTGAATGTTCAATAGGCTGGCTAAAAATGTGAAAAGAAGAAAGGCTATCATGTTATTCTCTTTTCAACTCCTAGTTAAGGTATTTGGACAACACACAAAAGGAGTTTTCAGATAAAAACACTTTGGGGGAGTAGAAAATGCCATTAATTGTAACACACTGAATCTCTCCTTTTGCAGCTATGCTGCTCCCGGAAGACATCCTCACTTAGAATTGTTTTGTGTGATAAAGAAAGGTGGGGGCGGGAGAGAGTATGTTTTCACTCAATCACCACGTATACATATCTGTAGATGAATGCAAGAGGACCACACGCAGTATGTACAAAGAAATTTGATGTGGTACAGGATATTTACATCTGAGTACAGTAATTAATCACTCAGGACGGCCAAATTAACCTAACTAGGGGATGTTAAGAATAAACTGGACCTTAAAAAAAAAAAGAAAAGAAAAGCAGAGGAAAGAGACTGGAAAGCTTTGTGACTTCCTGGCATAAAATGAAATACTTTAACCGAAAGTAGGACCTGTATAGAATGTTAGAACTGCCCACTTCCTCTCAGAGCCATTCCCATCTTTACACTGGCTTGGAGTACAGTTAAGATAGTGCATGACTATGATCAGTTCTCAGTGAACACAGAATGAGACATCAGATTAAATGTTCTTTTAGAATTTGCCAAAATATTAAGTCATTTGTTTATGGTATATACTACCATATAGATTACTCAATGAGCAATTACCCAATGACAACATGGGTGCCATACTTCCTTCGCTTCTCGTGAGAGGCATAGTGAGAGGCGTATCATTCATCTGCAATAATCAGGTTGTCATTTAGGAAGAACTACTGTTTTTATTTCACAGCAGACTCCTCCGTGTTTATTTGAATCTTGATTTTTAAAATGTCCTCTCAATAACTGATTATTCTATGTTGACACTGAGTTTTCTGCTTCTTTCTTTTCCCCCTACAACCTTTGTTTAGGTATCACATCCAAGAGTTTCTAAAATAGTTTAATTTAATTTTCAACCATTAATAAATTCTAATATATTGTTAATTATTATTTTCTAAAGGTTAGCTATACTTATCTAAGATTTTGGATTGTTTACCTGAAGAACTAGATTCAGCAACTCTTATTTACTTTAGAAAAGATTTCCTATTGGTCATTCATAATAATAATTTTTATTATGTGGAATTCCTTGTTTTTTTTTCCACTTTTACATGGATTTTATTGAGAGTACAATAGATTGATACAATTTTAAATAAAGTAGTTTTGTTTCTGATAAAGCCTCCTAAGAAAATTATGTCAGTTTTTCTAACTTAATGTTCTGGTTAAGAAACGAAACAGGCAAACAAAATCTTAACACATTTTCCACTTAATGAGGCAATGTTTAAATTCTCCTGTCAACTTTTGTTTCTAGATTTTGTTCCAGTAATCATTGCCCTCAATTAACAATGAGATAGATGTGAAAATAAATTTGCCTGAGGATTTCTGAGTCCTAATCTAGAAAATGTTAGTCAGCAGTTAAAACGTATTGAGTGAAATCTTGAAGTGGTTCAACTTAATTCTTATCACAAAGATTATTTTTAATGATGGTAATTTTTATACAGCAAACATCTTACAAGACTTTAAAATTGAAATGGAATAATTGTAAATAATTATCATCCTTCTGAGCCCTTCGATTAAAAGTAATGAAGGAAGAGAAATATATTTTGCATTTTAAAATTATTTAGGAACAAGGTTTCTTTTTGTGTGATCAGTTTTTATACACTTTAAGTATCTTTAATTAATTCCTTTTCAAAATATCATCCATGAAAAATGTTAGAGGGCACAAATTATCTTAAATTAATGGAGCCCTTAAAGGGAATACGCAAATGTATTGGGTGTCTGGGAAGTGTCCAGGTAAGGGCTAGATGTTCAGTCATACTTCAGACAAACCCATCTATTCTACACCTTGTTGGAAGGACTCTCAGTTTATAACCTGGGGGGTACAATATTTTTGATGTACCCATGTACCCAGTTTAATTGCATGCCTTCCAAAATGCACTAATTTCTTCTTGCCATTTTCCAGATTGAAGTTTAACTGGCTTGTAGGACTTCCTTTGGAAATGCTGAGAGGTTAGGATAGCACAAATGGAATGAACATGAAATGTTCAAGCTGCAGAGTCTCACTGAGGAGTAATTTTTCTTAAAAATTGTTTTAATAGCCACTACCATAACAAAGGGATGCTAGAAAATGAGGAAAGGAAACAATCCTAGAATAAGGGGTTTTGACTAATGAGGGTGAATCATCAGGCAACAGTTTACCCAGGATCTAGCCTTTTCTTTACTTAAAGCCACGCAGACTAAGAAAACATCTCTTGCTCTAGCATTTTAGAGAAAAGTTCCAGGATTCCATGACATTTGAAATAAATTACACACACACACCACACACACATAGTCACATACACATACATGTACACAATACACATAGGCAGGCACCAGGAAATTGAAAGCTATTTAATAAGTTTTCAGGAGATTAAAAATGTCTTTCAGGAACTCGTCATGTATTGAAAAGAGCCCCATATTGGACATTACAAAACTTAGACTGATTTGGGCATTGTCATTTGCTAGGTGTATAACCTTAGTTATTTCATGACTCAGTAACCTCCTGATTTCCATTTCCTCAGCAGTCAAACAAAGAACTTGGACTAATTTGCTTGAATAGTCTCTCCAATTATGTACTGAAATCTGGTACTTATCCCATTTGGGTCGGCCCCTTATCTGAGAAAAATCTGCATAAATGTGAGCAAATTCAAATCAATTGAAGATCTACGCATAAACAAGTAAAAACCCACTAACATTTCCATATGTCTTAGTATTTTTCTTCATTGTGAAATGTTATAACAATAATTTAGAATCTTTTGAGACAAATTTTCATGAAATTTATTCAAAATGTAAAACTCAATGCAGAATTAAGCAAGACAACTTTGCTAAAGGACGAAGGTAGTTGCAGAGAGATTAGCAATTGATATCAAGCAATAATAATAGTTATTTATTCCATTTGAAGCTAACTACAAGGAGCACTAGTAACTACTGTTGCTTGTATGATCTAGAAAGCATGGAAAAATAAATTAAAAGGAAGGGTTTGAGAATCAGGGTGACACATTTTTGAAGTGTTTAATTCATATTTTTAAATGCCATTTCTATTAAAAATGGAGCTATCTTGAATAATTGGCAAACATCAGGACTAGTCCCTTGAGCATTATTCTGAGCTGAAATTTGCTTTGACATCAAAGAGCAGATTTTTTTTTTTTCAAGTACGTGAAAAACATTATGCACAGGGCTGACATGGAATTAATCAAGCTAGGAGGTCTGGAATATTTCCATCACCAATAAGAGCATTTATAATTTCTTTTTGCAGCTGAGGGCTAGGAATATATATGTCCAGGTCCCTCACTTGTACTCTTTGCTTGAGGGAAGCTAATTCCAGTCTATCCTTTCTTGTGTGCTGGAGGAATTCTCTCATCTCTCACTCAGAATATGAGTGTTTGGTATGTGGCTTTATGCAACAGGCCTCAGACCAGAAGAGAGAGATCATCATCTCAGTGCCTTGCTGTCACAGCCTTTCTGGTTCCCTCTGTATTTGCACTTGTTGAGTTTTGAGCTCTTTCAGGAAGAAATCTTAATCGGTCTCCATTTTGGTTTCTTAATTCAAGTGATTGGGATTTGCCTGAAAAAGTAAAATTTTGAAAATAAAATCATAAACTTAGCACTATATGTTCTGCAAGCTTTCTTAATCATCTCAGCAGATGAAAAGTATTTCCTGTGTATCTCTCTCTTCAGGATATAATGCATGGGTTTGGTAATGTTGGCAAATCTAGTTAGGCCTATACTGAGATCTCAAAACTTTCTTCCTTTGGGTGCTCTAATGTAGAGAAAATTCAATTTTCTGTACATAACTATTAAATGATAATCAAGACAAGATTTTTTTCTCCATTCATTTAAATGAAAGCTACAAAAATCGAATCTTCAAATGTTTTTCTTTTAGCTAAATGTTTAGTCTTACGTAGAAATAAAATCTCTAAGTTTTAATTTTGTTTTGTTTTGTCTTTTCAGGGGAGAGGTAATTAGGTTTATTTGTTTATTTTTTTAACTGGAGGTTATGGGGATCGAACCCTTGACCTCGTGCATGCTAAGCATGCACTCTACAGCTGAGCTATACCCTCCCCTAAGTTTTAAAATATCTTTAGTGTGTAATTATTTTAACAGAGCCAAATATCATAATGCTATGGAAAACAATTACATTTTCTTGTATGATTAACCTTCTTCATGAGTTTAACATTAACACCTAACTAACTCTCGAATAGCATGTTACTGCAGAAAAATCTGTTGATTTTCCCATAAACAACAAGGAAGAGTGTTTCTTCTCAAATGTTTTCTTAGGGTTTTGGAATATAAGCATTTTACTTTGGTTGTATTACAATTAGAAGAAATATACATAGTTTTATTTAATTTTATTTCTTAATATAATGATTCTCTAACAAACACTTTAAAGTGAGTTGTTTTCTGACTAAATAAGTATTTGATTAAGTTATTTAAAAGCAGTAAAGAATTAAAAACAATAAGTATGTACAATAATGTTTCTTAGGCATGAGCTTAAAATTATATAATCAATAATAATTTAATTGTTGTCTTATTACTACAGATTAAGTGTATAAAGTATGTCATCAATGTAGTAATTTAACATAACTCAAGATAAACAGATATTAATTATTTAAGTAAGCACTGATAATTGTTACATAAATTAACACACAATTTAAAGTGATTAAAATTGTATGCTTTTGATATAGTATCATCAAATTTGAGAAATAAAACCAGAAGGGAATTATGAGCACAAGAGGTTTTGTGGCTTTGAGATTATCTGTTATTGGTATGTGTGAATGAGTTTCCAGTGTTAGATTTTCTTTCAGTTCCCTGTGTAGTTACTCCTCATCCTCTTTTAGAGACACATCGATTTGCACCAGCTTACTGGACATTATGAAATTCTCCAGGGTTAGTTTTTTGTAAGAGTATATGCTGAATAGCCTTTCTTTTCATGTGGTGGAGGTGAAGACACAGGAGAAAGCAATCACCAAAGTGAAAGCAGCATCAGGGTTGCCTATGCTTAGAGGTGATGCGAGCTGACATTAGGAGCAGAACCAGGAAAAGCCAGGGGAACAGGAGGCAGAGTTAATCAGCAATAAGAAAGTCTTTCTTCAGGTGAAAATGCTCAGTGAGGAAGCTTGTAGTGGAAAAAAGAAAAAAAATATGCCCAATGAGGATGGCAATGTCTGAGATGAATCATTTATATCCTGGAGACCTGCTCCTGAGATGCTCACTTCACCAAATTAGGCCTTACAAATACATCTGTGGCTAATGTAGTGAAAAATCTCAATGCAGAGATGAAAACATAGTCAAAACTTACCAAATATTAATGAAAAGCCAGAAGAAAGAGAATGTCAAGCTTACTAAAAATAATGGCTTACACCCAAAGAAATAATTATTAGGAAAGTAAGAAAAAGATTTTAAAACATTAAGGAGAAGTCTAATTTTCAACAAATATGCATTCAATAAAAAAGAAATAACAAATGGCACTAGACAGATTTGAAAATCACATTGAAAAGTATACTCCATTCATATTTTGCATCACATAAGAATGGGTAACTCAAAGTAGATCATAGACTTAAATGTAAAATCTAAAGCCATAAGAATACAGAGGAGAAAACTGTGTGATTTGGGGCTTTGCAACTACTTCTTAAGTGTGGCACCACAAGCAGAACAAATAAATTGCTAATTTGAATTTTGTCAAATATATGAATGGCTCCTCTTTGAAGTACTCTAAGATAACTAAAGACAAGTTATAGAAAAAGCAAATCACATATATACAAACCACAAGTTGATTAAAGGACTAGTATTTAGAATACATACAGGAGTCTCAAACCTCAGTAAGAAAAACAACCCAATAATGGACAAAAGATTTGAACAATCACTTACTGAGAAAGATCTCTGGATGATAAGTAAATGCACACAAAAAAGATGCTGAACATCGTTAGTCATTAGGAAAATACAAATTAAAACCACATTTGAGAAACCAACATTGCCAAGCACTAACAAGGATGTGGAGCAACTGAAACTCTTACATATTGCTGATGGGAATGTAAAATGGTACAAACACTTTGGAAAACGTTAAGCATTTCTTAGAAAGTTAAGCATACACTTACCACACAACCCATCAATCTCAATCCTATGTATTTACCCAAGAGAAATTAAGATTTATGTTCACACAGACACCTGCAGCTTTAATCATATGACACAAACTGGAAACAACTCCAGTGTCTCTTAACTGGGGACGGAGTAAACAAACTGTGGTATAGCCATACAATGAACTGCTACTCAGCAATAAAAAGCAACAAATCTTTGATACATTAAACAACCGTAGATGGATCTTAAATGCATCATGCTAAGTGAAGGAAGTCAGACTCACAGGGTACATATTGTATGATTTCACTTACATGATGCTTTGCAAAGGCAGAACTGTCAGTGGTCATCAGGGAACAGGAGGGAGGATAAGAGTTTGAAACAGACAAGGGGGAATGTTTTTAGGTGACGGGTGTATTAACTGAGGTGATGAGCATCTTACATGACTAAATATTTGTCAAAACTTGTAGAACTGCTCTCTAAAAAAGGAACAGTTTTACTAAATGTAAATTACATTTTAATAAAACAAAGAACAAAAAGCCCCAAACCTTAGGGATATAAGAAAGAGTATTGGAAATATAATATAGCATATAAATAAGTGAATAAAATTAAGTAAAAAATATGGCTCTAAGAACAAGCAGTTCTTAGAGATCTTAGAATAAAAACAGTAATTGTTGATTTGTAAAATCAGGACATAGACTGACTAGAAGAATGACAAAGATAAAAGAAAATTAATGTCAGGTATAATTCAAATAAATCATCAGGGACTATATCATATTTATAAAAATACATTCTTGACAGACAAATGACTCAATAACTATGAAAATGAAAGTAAGGGGAGAGTTATATTAGTATAGATTAAATTAAACCAGATTAGGTTATTAAAATTGTGAAAAAAAAGTCATGTAGAACAGTGAGTAATGTTAAACACCGAATGAAGTTATGTGTGACGTACATGTGAAAAAAAAAAGATAAGAACATGAAAATTTCCATTGGCTTGTTACCCTGGAAATCAGTGGTTCACTCATATGACTCTATCCCCACCATGTTCAGGAATAAGGCAAAGAGAATGGCATTCCATTTTTGTTACCAGTTCCGGAAAACAGGCCACATCAATAAGAGAGCTGGCCAACGCCCTGACTCTTGATGATTATGAAATGGTTGCTTAGTATTGAGATCTCTGCTAAAGCTGCCAAGAAAAACCAAAGGCCTCCACGACTCTGCTCTGCAGCAGCAAACACAAAGGCATAAAAGCTTCACCTCCGCCTCATTTTCTCCTTGGAAATCTCACCCCACTGCATCATTCTCATAGGGAACAAAACACATCTGGACTACTAGTTCTAGGAAATGTAAGCTTTCACTGTCTAGCTTCTGCACATCTGCACATCAGGAGTTTAAAGTGGATGTTGAACAATCTGCCACACTCATCAAAAACATCGTCTGATTTGTTCTATATTTATGCACACATACACAGAGAGATAACATACATATATACATAAACGTATACATGATTATGTTGTGTTTAAACAGAACATTTCTGTGCCTTCACAGAAATGGACTGGGCATCTGATGTGGAAGGAATATTTACTTTTTATTATAATACTTGTTTGTATTGTTTACACATATGCAGGTACTTTTTACCATATGCAGGAACTCTGTTTTAATTAAAAGATTGGGCTTTGAAATAAAAACTTACACAAGATGTTTTCATGCAGAATATTTTATTTGGTCTTTATAGCAATGTTGTGAAACAGATTTGGCAAACATGTTTACTCCCATATTATAATTCAGGATGAGCTGCCAAATTGTTTGGTGTTCAAGTTCACAGGATTTGAAGCATGTGAAAACTTACTTAAAAGTTTAATATTAATGGGACAGGCTAGCCTTTTCTTAGGGTGATTTTAAAATATTTATAAAAATTAAAAATATTTGTACCCTCATTTTTAGCATTTCTACTTTTTGGATTTTATTCTGTATAAACGTTCCCACAAGTGTTTGGGGAGACATCTACAAGAAAGTTTATTGTAGTTTTCTTTGTAAAACAACCAATGAGAAGAATCTAAATACACATCAATATGAAACTGGTTGAATAATGAAAATCTACACAGTCCTTGAAAATAAAGAAGTAGATAACGTATGGACAAGTAAAATACACCATAGACATATTAACTGAAAAAAAAATAAAGTTGAAAAATAATGTTTTTGATTCCTGTATAACAGATGATAGTAATATTAATGATAAATATGTTAATACTCATGAAAAGCATTGTAGTTATATGCACCAAGTTACTTAGAGTGCTTATTTCTGATCAGGGGAATTTTCAGAGGCTTTTGTTTTTAAGCTATGTTTATGTGACATCTGTATTTAATTAAGCTTTGTGTAATATTTGCAATCTGAAAGTAAAGATATAAAAGTAAGATGATAAAATACTAGATGGTTAAAATACATGATTTGAGTGATTCTCACTATATATAATATTGTATGAGTTTGGCCTGTGAGTCTCCTAAAAGCCCAAGCAGATGTAACAGTTTGTTATCCCTGACCCTTAAGAAGAGTGGTCTAGTATAAGAGAATTTCTAGATAACTGAATGTTAGAAGATCTGCATTTGAATCAAAACTCAAGTCATTTCTTCTGCAAGTCATGTAATATAGCTGAGTAACAGTTTTTTCATTTATAAAATGGTGGTGATAAAAATACAGAGAATGCTGCTTGGAGGGTTAGATACGATGATTTAAAGATCAAATTGAAAACTAAAAGCCAGTATATTGTTAATGAGAGAGATTAAAAACTACTTTCTAAAGAGCTGTAACTATACTTTTTCAAGACCAATCCTTGAAAGTTTCCAAGAAAATAAAAATGCATAGATTCCCTGAAATAACCCTTGTGGAATGCCACTGGCCAGGCTGACCCCCAACTCCAAGGCTGAGGACAAAGAGAAGACATCCACATCATAGAAGAAAAATCCAGAGCTCCTGGGTGAAATACAAATATAGGATAGTTAAGAGACTAGCAGCACAATGTGAATCCTAAGAATTGTTATGAATATTTTGATAGTTGTTTCCAATTTATCAACTCAAGTTTTGGGATATAGGTGGTATGTTGGTTGCCTTTTACGACAATTGGGTTTTGTCTGGAGTATTGTAAGCCGTGGACACTCCATTAATTTGCATGTTGACATTCCTACATCAAGTTAACAAAAATTTCTCTCTAGAAACAAAATAACCATATATTAATGTAATTCAAATTTACACAATGCATTTCCTCGTGAAATATTTAGGGATTGGACAGGCATAGTACAATTTAGATACTTTAATAATATAAAAGAGTTTTCTATTTTATTGTGATGTTAATTCAGTTTATTTTATATTTTAAACCTTTATTCCATTTATATTAGGAGTTATTTCATATGTATGAAAAGTATAGAGAATGACAAAATGACATCTACATACCCACTACCCAGATCTATCAAATTCTGATGTTGTGCTATGGTTGTGCCAGTCATTTTTAAGAAATAAAATACTTCAGGAACACTTGAAGATCCCTATATATCCAGTAAGAATTTTCTTCCCTACTCGGAGATGATGACCACCTTGAATTTGGTGCATTACCATTATCATCATACATTTCTCCACACTACTACTACATAAATAGGTATCCACATACAATATGCACTATTGGTTGGCAAATGTTGACTTTATTTATAAAAACAAATATGCCCTGTATAGATTCTTGTGCAGTTTGGCTTTTTTACACAACATTATATTTTTATCATTATTCATATTAATTGCCGTAGTTTTTTTTCAATCATTTAAACTTTACTTAGCATCCTACTGTGTGTATGTATCAGAAATTTTTAAATTATCATTGATTATTTTAAATTATTTCCATTACTTTTCCTATTACAAGCCATGCTGCTGTAGATATTCTTTTACACGTCTCTTTGTGCATATATACATGTTTCTCTAAGATATATATGAAGATGCAGAATTATAGGACCAAAAAGTATTTGTTTCATTAACTTGACTAAATACTGCAAAATTGTTCTCCAAGGAAGTTGACCTAATGTATAATCCCACTATCAGAGTATGAAACTTCCCTTGCGCTATATCTTTTTCAACATATTTTAAATGTGCCATTCTGATAGATGCTAAATTATGTTTCAGTATTTTAATTAGCATTTCTGATTAATAGAATGCAGCATGTTCTTGTTTCTTTTGGCCATTTGAGTTTCCTCACCCAGGTATTCCTTATTCTTACTGATTTCCCATTTCCAGTTGGAATAACTCTATTTAATATAGATTTGGGGAAGATAATTATATAATCTGAATGCTAATCCTTGTCGATTAGGTAGACGCAGATACAATTTTCTGAATAGTAGCTTATCTTTTCTACTTTTCAAAATGTTCCAATGTTTTTACTCTTAATGCAGTCAAATGTGTTTATCTTTTTTTTTCCTAGTTTAAAATTTTTATGTCTTGTTTTAACAGAAAATCATCTCCTGGCCATATACATACAATATTTTTCCTATTTTTTGATAAAAGCTGAATGACTTTGCTCTTTATGTTTAGTTTTAACTCTTTCTGTATTACAGTTTTTGTATGGTGTGAGGTAGGAATCAAATTTTAATTGTTCCGTCTGCAAGACCAGTTGTCCTAGCAACATGTATCTTTTTCCTGCTGCTTTCTAATTTCACTTACATTAGACATAAATTTTCACATAATGCATGACTATGTTTCTTTGCCTCGTGTATTGTTTCACTTGTTTTTTTCCCCTCTCCCCACACTTAATTTTATATTTACTATGGTCTACTAATCTTGATATCTGACTGGAGTTAAAAATATGTTAGGAAACACAATTCTCAGGCTGACTTTTATTTTATAGTTTATTTTATTTTATAGATTTATAGTCCAATCTTTTTTTACTTCTCAGTTTTGATAAGGGTTGGAAGGGACTCCATGGATTGAGGGTTTGGGTTCTTAGCCAGAATCTTTGACACTCTTCAATGATTAACTCTGTAACAATACTCTGAAATGGTGTAATCACTTTACCTTAACTCCCTTCTCTGAACTAACCACTGCTCTCTTCTCATTATTATCCGCCATCTGCTGGCACGATTTCTGCTACACAGTGAACATGCCTTTGGGTGGGCATCATTGGTCTCTGTCTGCCCTCCTGCTCTCGCTTTTGGGAATGGTTCCACTCTATGTGAAAGTGAATAGTATCTTGCTTTCTCTTTGATATATCATCGTTAATGAATGAGAATTAGAATAACTTTTCAATTGGGTGTGCAATTTTGTTTGACTAAACAAGAGAAAAAGTAGATGAGAGGGTCTCTCTGGGAATGTGTTCAAACTGTGTTCTTTGTTACAGTGTATGTGGCATTTAGTAATGGAAAATAAGAACACCCCCCAGACACACGCACCATTTATATAAAGTAAAGAAAATGAAGCTATTTGTGCATGACAGTTTGGTATGTGTCCTATGATTCTAATGCTGTTTACATAAAGAGTGTTTACAGAGAGCCACAGTTTATGTTGAGCAGAATACAGAAAAAGGAGATATTCCATATCCTTTAGAATAAAAATAAATGTGATAGGAACCACCAACATTCTTGTCTATTTTTACATATTTAATTTATTATTGTTAATTTTTTATTTTTATTTGTTTCTTGTTTATGTTTATTTTTGTGGCTTTTTGAATTTTATATATACACACTTTCTCTCTCTCCCTTCTCCATATATATATATATATATATATATATATATATATATATATATATATACAGGAAAACTATTAAGTAAAGTATATAAAAATATTTTAGTAGTTTTTGAATGATAATATAATATTAAACACACAAAAGCAACAGTAACCAAAGTTTTAATAATTGGATACTTGAAATGTACTTTGTCCAAAACACAATAAAATGCAATTTTTTCCCCTAAACTTCCGTATAATATACTCAGGCACTCAGACACTGTAGTAAGCCTTTCAGACTATATGTTAGAACTAAGTGTTACCCTGAATTATACACCAATGACCTGGGTCAGTGAGCTTGTTGATTTGGCAAACATTCGTGGAGGGCCAGCTATATGCCAGGCACTGTGCTGGGCACTGGGGCTGCAGTGGTGCCCAGAGTAGCAAGTCCTGGATTTCCTGGAACTTAGATGCTGACAGGATACTTACATATTTTTTTAAAAGACTATAAAATTACATGTATTTGTACGTACTGATAAATACTGGGATGTGTGATGAGAGCCTGTGGCTGGGAGAATCAAGACTTTGGTGGGGAAGTGACATTTAGATGAGAATTGAAGGAGGATCAGCTTTCCAGAGATGAATGGCAGGAACTGGTCTGGGGAGAAGAACAGAACTATGCAAAGACCCTAACATGGAGAAAGAAGTTGTTATGCCAAAGAAACAGAAAAAAAAAAAAAAAAACTAGTATTGAGGGAGAGTGCAAGGTATGTGGGGTACCAGGCATGAAGGGACTTATTATTAAGGATTTGGGATATTTCTCAAGTATAATATCAAATTACTGAAGTGTTTCATGTGATGAAATATCATAATCGAAGGTAGTTTTGGTACTAATAGCTATCATTCTTAAGTCCATATTATAGATCAGGCTTTGGGCTAAGGGTTTTATCTGTATTTAATTCATATTCACAACAACCCTAAAATGACTTCCTAAATGGGGGAAAAGTGAATCTGAGAACTTGTGCTACTTTCACCGAAATCAGTGTGCTGAAATTGGCAGAGCTGAAATCAGAATTTAAGGCTCTATCTCTGAAGCTCAAGTTCTTAAGCATTCTACTAACTGACTTTCTAATGTATTAATGTATTTCTAATGTATTAATCAGGCCGCTAGTAAATATCTCAGGAGGCAGAAGAATCAGGCACTATTTACTTTCATCTAGGACTTTTCTAGAGTGGTGGCTAGTGACTGTTCCTTGAGCAATCTGCTCTAGTGTATTTAAAGACTAAGTAAAAGGATTCCTCCTGGATGACAGTCACCTTCCAGCTGTGCCCACCGTTTGGTTTAGTCAACATGAGAAAAAAATGAAATGTTAAGTTCCCTCCAGTTTGCGTGTATTTGTGTAATGAGCTGTAATTAAGTGGCACCTCTAGGGCTACTGTGAAATGGGACTGCCCCAGCTGGTTCTCAGCTTGTTGGCTTGTTTTAGGCCATTGTTCACAGCCACCATCTCTCCTCCCCAGATTGAAAAAAGGTGGGGGGTGGGGGTATGCTCATGTAGAAGCCTTTCCTCATGGCATTTACCTTCTTTATCAGCAAACTTCCTCCACATTATCCACTATTACTCTGCTTATCCAAGAGCACAACTATTTTTACATACAGTAGGGATCTTATTGTAGATAATTCACCCACAATATATGATATGGGCTCAAGTTACTCTGGCTTACTAAGTATTTAAAATACTAACCCCTCTGGTTTGGGCTTTATACCATGTATTCAGTGCCTTCCTCTGCATCTTGCTCTGCTCTCATACCTTAGCTCTTTCTCTTCCCAGAGTTTCATCACTTCCTAAATCCATGTCCACTTACCTAAGTTGACTTGACTTTCCTTCCACTAAGAAAGCGTGAAGAGGACCCAATTGCTACTTCTTTCTTGAAAACTTTTCCCTGACCTGTTATAACGACCAAAGCTTGATGAAATTTTTCTTGTCCTTAAAATAGAAGTATGAGAATTACTGCCAACCTTGTGGTCCCCAAACACAACTCTTCATCTCAGATAAGGATGGCAATAGAGAAATGTTGACCATGTAACTGTATAGGAGTGGGCGGGCTCTTTCTCAGTGTTAATATTACCTGAAATGAACTGTGAGGGTTAGAGACTTACCATCCTCTTCATCCTTCCTAATTATGTCCTGTCTCCCTGGGACACAAAGACAGTGACTGAACCCCTTTGACTAATACTTGCTTCATCTAATACGCACTCCACTGGAATTCACTCAGAATAAGAAGAGTAACCATATAATCCATCGACCAAACCAATAAACTCTGAGAATTAAGTAGCATGTTATTAATAACTATTCCAAGATAATGTATGTAAAAGATACTTTCCTGAGACAAAGAAAATATAGTTCACCTGAAAAATAACATGTCAAGAGTTCAGGGGGTAAACTGACATTTAGTTTATTCAACAGTTTAGTTTTCTTTTACTCTTTCTCCTCACTCTTCCTACTTCTCCCTGCTTTGCTTTTCCCTAGACAATACTTAAAAATTCAAATATTAACCCATACTAGCTTCACCCATCTGCTCATGGGATATCTTTTATTTTTATTAAATATATATATACTTAAATATATATTTAAAATAAATATATATTTATTTTATTTTGTATTCTCCCAAATAGCTGTCTGGATCCCTTTTCTGGGGGAAAACAGAGTAAGAAGATTTTCTTCAACTGGGCTTCTGTTTCAAAAGGGAGGAGGTGTTATGACCATTATAATTTCCTTCCCTCATCCAGGTACTATTATTAATCACATCATCCAATCATAATTTAGTTTTCTCACTTAAGGCAAATTCACTAGGCTATTCTCACTATTTTTAATTATAAATGTTAAACATTAAACTAGAAAAATATGTCTTAATTTTATAATCTGTGTCATTTCTCCCTTTTTGGAAAAGGCATCCAGATCTTAATGTGATTTATTTAATAAATACAGATAATAACAAGTATTATTAATTGTATGGGGAGAGACAACATCACTTTGTTAGACTATAAAAGTGATTTTGATGAAGGGATCCTAACAACATTGATGTACTCTGTAATTTTCAACTGGAAAAACAGCAAAAGATAAAATGAAAAATAAGAGAGAGGAGAAATATTTCTAAAATGATATTTTGGGTCTACATATAAACAATGAAAAGAATATTAGATTGGAAGCCTGGAGGTTGGTATTGTATTCTTGTCTTGGCCAATAATGTAGACAGTTAAATTCTTTGGACCTTGGTTTTCTTATTTATAAAAGAAGTTACATTTTAGCATGTGATTGCCAAAGTTTTCTAAAATTCTCTTCATTAGTATTATTTAATAAATCTATAAACTCCAATGTTTTGACAACCATGTCTCCATCTCTTAGATGTAGCTCTCAAAAGTCAACTCACATTGTGAGGCAGTACGATATGGCGGGTAAGCATAGTGACATGCTCTCTATGTGATCCTGATTGAGATGTTAATTTATGAGCCTTAGTCTCCTCAACTGTCAAATACATATAATAGTATTATCTTTTGTCATTATTGTGAAGATTATATGAAATGGTGCATTTGCTTATTGTACTAATTGGCAAAGAGTATATTGCAACTATTACTGCTATCATCATTTTTGTTTTTATTCATCTCTGTCATTTACAATTGATGGTGCATTAACATAACATTAAAATAATCCTAGAATTATAGGTCCCCATTATATTGATTCCAAAATGGAATCCTTCCCTCCACAAAGATATGCTGCTGACCACTGCTATGCCCATTCCCATATCTCTGAGTCTGCCTATGCAGATCCACGTACCTTTAGTCCCCTTGACTTTTTTCTGCCTATTCAAATCCCATCCACTTTTTGTAGTTCACCTCAAACCCCACCTCTTCACGTAAAATCTATCCCCAGTGTGTCAGCCCACCCTGGTTGCTTTCTGTGAAAAACAGTTTTTTTGCTATACAAAATAATGTCACATCTAATGAAGGGACACCTTGTGTTGTTATCAGCAAATGTGAGGGAAAGAGCTTGAGCTCTGTAGTTCATATACCTAGTTGCCATCCAAGTTTCTTTTTTTAAACTAGTAAATGAACTAAGAGATTTTGGAAAATTATTTAACTTCTCTGATTCTGTTTCCTAACTTTTAAAATGGAAACCATATTATATCCCTCCAAGGGTTGCTCTGAATTCTAAATGAAATAAACATGTCAAGTACCTGACATATGTCCCAAGCTTAGTAAATGTTTATTTCTCCCTATTGCCTGCTAGAGTAATCTGTAAGAAATGTCTGTTGAGTTGAATATGTATAGAGAAACGTCTTATCCCCCTTCAAAGAGAATATGTCATTTACAATAGGGATGATTCTTTTTAATTTTTTATTACTAAGAATAAGTTTTGAATATATCATAAGAATTAAGTAAACAATTGTAATAAAATATTGTCAGTTAGACAAAGTCTATTTGAATATAGAACAACCAAAATAGAGCAAAGCCTTGTGCGAAGAAGGGTACTTATTTCCCTAATTATGTTAAGGATATGAGATGCTTGATAACAATCTTGATATAATATAATAACAATCTTGATATAATAATGAAATAAACTTAATCATCAAAATGAATAACAGGAAATTTTATATAATTATTAATTATAATTAGACTCTTTTACTTATATTTCCACTTACAAGTTTTCTGTTGGTTTTGGAAGACTTCCTTAGGGTGCTAGGAAAAAAACGTCCTGGCATTTAAAAATCAATGATTTTTGCCCAGGCATACCTATGTGTAATGAGCACCATCTATCACGTCCCTTTGGAGTTTATCTGTCTGCTCTACTTTACAAGATTAGATCAGTCAGTAGCATTCAAGTGTGCAAAGTTTCCATGAACAGGGATCCAGGAATATACATCAAGTTTTCTGAAATAGCACTTCCGAACCCTCATGGAAAAGAGTCAAGACGCTAAACTTGTGTGAAGATAGGCAGTTCTAGAAGAAGACAACTTAACTTTCTGCCAGGATATACCAGCAAAAATCAGCAATGTCCCATTGTTACTGATCTTACTGGCTATTTTTGAAACAAGTATTGAAACAAGTATATCCAATGTGTATAGGATATGTCATTGTTTCCTTATGAATACCTGTCTCAGACTTTTTCTTCAATTAAGAAGGGTCTTTTCTCGAGAGTCATGGTTGTTCTCACTTGAAGATTCAAAGCTGTGTAGATATGACTTGGAAATAAGACTGATTAGCTAGACACAGTGATCTTATACATGCGTCTAAGAAGCCTTAGAGAAGATACAGTCAAGTTAATCAGACTCTGTTCAATTATAAGATGATAAGAATCAGAGGATAGTGGTGATTTTGAAGTGATTCAGCCCAGAATCTTTCATTTCTTCCAAACCAGCCCATAAGAATTCTGGCCTGAATTTTAAGAAATGCCATCTTAGTCTATTCAGGCTGCTCTTATAAATATCATAGACTAGATGGCTTACAAACAACAGAAATCTGTTTCTCACAGTTCTGGAGGCTAGAAGAAGTCTGAGGGTGAAGTGCCAGCATGCTCTGGTGGGGACTCTTTTTTGGTTGCAGACTTCTCATATCCTCACAAGACATGAGAGACTACGGAGCGCTGGTCTCTGTGAAGCCTCTTTTATGAGGCACTGATCCCGTTCATCAGGGCCCCTCACTCATGGCCTAATCCACCTCCCAAAGGTCTCGGCTCCTAATACCATCACCTTGGGCATTAGGTTTTCAACATGAATTTTGAAGGGATACAAATATTCAGACAATATCAAGGGCTAAGGGAAAGTGTTGCAATATAAGTAAAACCTTAACTGTTTCATCGAATTTTCTCTGTAAAACTGAAGACAAATATGTGGCCTAGTAACAAGGATGATCGATGAGTATTATCTTCACTTGGGATTTTGGGTCCCCGTATTAGACCATGGATGGACACAGCAGCCCAAATCGTGATTCAAAAGGGCTTACACATGCCCTGGAGAAGTAGTAAGGGAATGGCTTCAGGATAAAGTTTCAGAACACCAATTAAATTTCCTTGGATTTTCTTTGTAGTTGATGCTTTGACCCAGAGGTTGTTATAAATAGAATCAAAAGTAATATTATGCAGCAACTTGAGGCTTATTAATCTAAGTGGCTTTATTGTTCCTTTCTCTCCCTCCTACTTCTTAGATCTGAAGAACAGAAAGGAGAGAAGGGAGGAATGGGAGACAATTTTTACTGATCTGCCTGTAACTGGCTAGTGGAGTCCTCAGTGGGCGGAGGACGGACTCTTGCAGCTCAGGACTCAAGTCATCAAGTGAGTGGCAGGGGAATCCTTGTTGATTCCATCATGTATTCACTCATTCAACAAATACAAAATATGAATCCTGATTTTGAGTAGGCAACGGGCGATGGCTTTTGCAAGTCTAAAGAGAGATCAGTGTCTTCAGAACAGATGAGGAAAAGAGAAAAAGGATTTAGAGTCCCAATACATTCCATAAAAGGAGAAAGCTAGAAACAAATGTTGCCTATTACTTAAGCCCTTTCTCTCTCCATTTATTTCCCACATCCTGAGTCTGTGGCTTTGTATAGTCTTCCATGGTTATTAAGCATCTCAGAAATCTACTGTTCCCAAAGTTATTAATCTTTCCCAAATCATTTCCCAAGTCATTTGGTTTGCAGGGCTTTCTAAATATGGAAGTGTAAAATGGTTGTTTATTTACTTCACTTCAGGCATTTTGTTATTGGGTCATCCTTTGCTAATTCTAAATTTGTCTAAAAGAGACTTCAAACTTAATTCACTTTTCCTTTTTAGGAAGAGAGTTATAAAAAATAAGAAAACTCTCATTCTAACAAGAGAGAAACATGCTCAACCTAGAAATCAATGCAGAAAAAGGATAGTTTCTCTTTAAATAACATGGAGCATTATCTTCAGAGTTGGACCCAAATCTCTTGACTTGTTATCCATGTGCCCAGATCCTCCCTTTTGGTACCCTTTGATTCCTTAGAGAAGCCTCTTTTCCTGCTCTCACAGAGCCTTAATGCTATTTTGGTCTCTACTTTCTCCAATCTCAGAATTGCAGTAAAGAATTTAATAAATCAGAATTGCTACCTACAAATGCCAAGTAAGGTGTAATCAGCTATCTTTCTCATGGGCACTTCAGTTGGCTAGTACATCTTACATCAAAATAATGTTTCTCTAAATTGTAGAATTCTCAGTGCCAGGAAGCCATTGAGGACGTGCTTGGACTATGTGGAGGAAACTGAAATGACTGACCTCACACCATGTATTTTTAAATTTTATTTATAGGCTGGACTGATTGTCGCATTTGGCTTGGGGGTGATGCATTGAGTCTCTTTCTGAGAAACTGAAAGACAAACATACTTTTAATTTAAAAACATGTATGAGATAATTAAGTCAGTTAAC
This sequence comes from Camelus dromedarius, assembly GCF_036321535.1. NCBI lineage: Eukaryota > Metazoa > Chordata > Mammalia > Artiodactyla > Camelidae > Camelus > Camelus dromedarius. Next base: position 15,649,050 of record NC_087454.1, on the reverse strand, counting down.
AGCATTAAATAGGGCAGGATTGTAAAATGGGAAAAGTGTTGGACTGAAAATTGGAAGAACAGTGTTCTAAGCTGAACTTTCTGTGGTAAACTCTAAGACTGTAAGATAATCTTTCAGCACCCCAAATGTATTTCCCCATTCTTCAATGGAAGGCGCTAGACTGAATGATCTCAAATGCCCTGCTTATTTTCTTGTTCTTTAACTTATGCTATTTCAGAAACCAGTACTCTGTAGGGAAAAAAGAAGAAGAAATGGGGTCAAAATATATGAGTCATTCTATGTTGTTGAGAAATTTGCAAACTGGTTGGAGAGACACAATTAGAGAACAATGAAAACCCATGTATAATCAAAAGCAAATTGTATGGTACCAACACAAACTACTCTAATAACACACTGTCAAAGAGAGTCAGTGTAGTAGAAATAGGGAAGATGCAGGAAAAGATGAAGGAAAAAGAAGGACAATGAAAGATGGACAAAAGATATGCAGCCATGGAGGAGGTAAAGGGATATTCCAGTGTGTGCAAATGAAGTGCAGACCTACAGATGACACAAGCTGGGATGGAGATCCGAAAAGGCATAATCACAGGGTTTTATATCAGGGTGTGGAGTAGATAAATTAGAATGGGTTTGGAAGAACCTGATTATGAATTTCCTCACAAATAGAGGGACCATAAATTTTATCCTCTTAACTGAGATACTCTTAGAGTAAAAAGAGGCACCATTAATAATTACTCTAAAACAAGTTATCACTGGAACTATCCCAGGAAGCTTGGACTATCCACATTAAATTAGGGCATATGCTCACCTGCTTGTAAGGAGTGCACATCTTTTCCTTGAAAATGTGGAAGCTGATGAATCATAGGTTGAAGTTGCAAAGCCTTTATTTAGGTTGTGAAAGTGGAGCCTGCTTGGATATGGTCTGCTCTAAATTTTAGTTCTCTCAGTCAACTCCCTACAGACACAGACATATGATATGGCATTTGTTTTGGAGCAGATATTTCCTTTGTGGGCTTGCTAATTATACCTAAGGGAGCAGAAGACCTCCCTGAGAGTAGAAACATGATGTGCGAAAAGCGATAAACTATTGAGCGAGAACGACACACAGAGAAGAAAGATGGAAGAAATCAAGGACTGTAAACAATTCCAAAAATTGTCTTAAAAAATATACACTGACACTTCCAGATGGATCTCTTAACTCCAATTTCCTTGACATTTATGTGCTTAGTTTATTCTTCTGAAATCTCTGCATTTTGCTCTTAGGGGAAGATGTACAGCAATTCCCAGCGAGGCCGACACTCATGGTGAACACTGCTTCATTCTATGGCTCATTTGATGGACATACGGCAGCTGGCATTCTTTTATGCCCTGATCGCAGCTCTGAAAATCAGCCAGTCAGATATGCAATCATTTTTCAGCACCCGAGTGTGCAAGATGGGCACTGGGGATACGATAGAGAGATAAATACAGTCCCTGCCCATTTGGAGCTTTTCTTCTAAACAAGGAACTCATTTATACGTATGATCCTATGGAAGGGAAGTTCAGCTTCTGTGGCAGCATGTAATTAGGTGATTCCTTTAGCAAGGGCACCAGTACCCCTGGCTTATGTATTAATGGTTATAATAATGCAACAATAAAAATAACTACCATTTATTGAGAGGCTGTTATACACTGGAGCACTGTTCAAAGACCCATACAAGCACCTTGAATTCCTACAAAATTCTGTGGTAGAAGTGGTGTTATTGACAAACTACAAATGAAAAATTTGTGGCTCTGAAAGGTCATTTGATCTTCATACCATCACAGGACTGCTAAACAGTAGAGCTAGGATTAAAACTTGTGTCTGCCTGGATAGAAAGCCCTCATGTTTTCTATTATGCCGTATCTATTTTTTCCTGAACCTCAGTCTATTCATGTGTGAAATAAGGGTGTGAAGCTCTACTTTATGGGCTTGGTGTGAGGATTGTGTGTGATAATGTATTTTTTTTAAAAGCCTAGAATAGGGCTATTCACATGATTAGGTTAGATATCCTAAATGTCTTTGATGTCTACATCTCAGAACCAAGGTATCCTGGGCTATTTTCCTTCATACCTTTCGTGAATTTTCCATCTTTCAAATTGTCGCCCTGATCATGTTTAAACTTACCTCTTCCCATCACCACCCATGGTTCTCATCCTAATTCTTAATAATAGTAGTAATGATAATAAGGAAAGAAGAATATCACCTTAGATAACATTAATTAAACACTGTGTTCTACATATTATGTAAATATTATCTAGCTAAATCTGAGCAACCTATGTGACAGGTACTTTAATTACCCTATTTAGAGGTAAGAAAACTAGGACAGAGAGGGCTTAATGAGTTGTCTGCTATTCTATGGCAAGTAAATGTCAGAGCTGGGTTGGAATCCAGCATAGTCTATCTGCAGACTCCATATTCTTCATAACTTCATAACTTCATTACTTCTCTTGTCATTACTCAAGGATAACTCAAGGATCTCACAGCATCCCATGAGTTTAAAAGTCTTACACTTACATGTACAAATGATCCACAAAGTTAGACAATTAAAATCGATTGGGTGTTGGATGCTGGAAGAAAAACATTCTCTCCCTTAAACACACTCTTACCTAAATAAGCCCTGGTCCATAGTCACCAAAGTCATTTAAAATGGAAATAAGAGCTTGGGGGAATTTAAAGATGCAAGGCAAAGTTAATAATTAGAAGAACATCTCAGAGCAGAGGCAAAGATTCCTGACACGAAAGCATAAAAAGCATTTTCCATGTGTGGACATGGTAATATAAAGGAAAATAAAGGGAACCCCAGTGGTGGGAAAAGTAAGGTGATTTGATACAGGCTGAAGGGACTGTATGGGGAACAAAAAGGCAATGATAGGCATCAAGTTCCAAAGCCGTGAAGTCAGGCAGGCACCCAGGCCAGGGATTGGGTGTGCAGGAAAAGAAAGTCCATTTGTTTTTAGAGTAATTTTTTGAAAAGAGTATCATAAGTATGCCGTGCTCTAAACACCATAGTCAGAATGTTCTGAGGTGGTGGGGAATGTACTTTGATCTGAGCTTTGGAAAGTACCTGGAGAAATTAGGGTAAAACAAAGATATATTTTATTCTTACCTACTGGGGTATTTAGAAGGAGGGACAAAGAAAAAAATACTGTATTTGAAAATTTTTATTATAATAATGTATTCTATGTCAAGTCAACTGAAAGGGTATGTAACTGCGTAAGTTTCCCTAGAGTTTGTCCTTTTAAAATAAGGCCAGCACATCTCCTCCATGGCTTCAGGATTGCTGTATGCCTGCTTGAGGCAGGTACATTTAGCCCCTGGGCTCCAGAAAATTCTCAGTAATTTTCTTTCCCCTTCATCTCTCCAGTCTGGTGTGGTAGTGGCTTCCAACTACTGCTAATCTAGTTAGCTCACTGCATTCTGTTGACTCTCAGCAACTCTCACTATCTGTGTAAAGAATTTCCTGCATTTGATTCCCTCTGTTGCAACTGTAGCATCCTCAAAATGTTCCTTTGTTATGAGAAGGGTAGTTGCATTAGTTTTCTAGGGCTGCTATAACAAATTGTCATAAACTTGGTGGTTTTGAACAACAGATGTTTATTCTCTGGCATTTAAGGACATTTCAAGTCTGAAGCCAAGAAGTCAGTAGGGTTGGTTCCTCCTGGAATCTCTGAACAAGAATCTGTTCCCTGCTTCACTCCTAGTGATTCTAGTGATTGCCCACAATCCTTGGCATTCTTCAGTTTGGAGGTGCACTCCAACCTCTGCCTCCATCATCACATGGTCTCCTCTTCTGTGTTTCTGTGTCTCTGCTCTTCCTCTCCTGTTTTTTTAGTAAAGACATTAGTCATTGGATTATGAGACTGTCATAAATCCAGAATGACCTCCTCTTGAAATCCTTAACTTAATTACATCTGCAAAGACCCTATTTTCAAAGCAGGTCAGATCCATAAAAAATGAGGAGTTAGAAATTGGATATTTTTGGGGGGAGTGTCATTATTCAACCCACTACAGGTTTTCCCCTGCTTTTCTGTTTAGACAGTAAGAGACACAGAATGGTCCCCATGCTCGCATTCTAAAATGGTATTGTCCATTAGAACTTCTATGACAATGAAAATGTTTTCTGTCTGCACTGTCCAATTTGGTAGACATTAGACATGTGTGCCTATGGAATACTTGAAATGTGGTTAGTGCAACTGAAAAACTGAATTTGAAAATTTTTTTGTCTTAATTAAATTTATATAGTTATATGTGTCTGGAGGCTAATACAAATCAAAACCACAATGAGCTATAATCTCATACCTATGAAAAAGAACACAAATAACATGTTGGCAAGGATGTGGAGAAAAGGGAATCCTTTTACACTGTTGGTGGGGGTAAATTGGAGGGTTCTCAAGAAACTAAAAATAAAACTACCATATGACCCAGCAATTTCATTCCTGGGTATATATCTGAAAAAAACAAAAATACTAATTCAGAAAGGTACATGCACCCCAATGTTCATAGCAGCATTATTTACAACTGTTAAGCTATGAAAGCAATCTAAGTGACCATCAACAGATGAATGGAAAAATGAAGTTGTGGTGTATATATATACACAATGGAATACTACTCAGCCATAAAAAAGTGTGAAATTTTGCCATTTGCAGCAACATGGATAGATTTGGAGGGCATTATGTTAAGTGAAATAAGTCAGACATGAAAACACAAATACTGTATAATATTGCTTATATGTAGAATCTAAACAATAAAACAATTAGTGAATATAACAAAAAAGAAGCAGACTTACAGACATAGAGAACAAACTAGTGGCTAATAGTGGGAGGGGGGCAATATAACAGTGGGGGCAGGCACAAACTACTGAGTGTAAGATAGGCTCAAAGATACAACACGAGGAACATAGCCAATATTTTGTAATAACTGTAAATGGAAAGTAACCTTTAAAATTGTATAATAAAAATTTAAACAAATAATTGTTTTAAATGGGAGAATCAGATACACGTTTCAACTCTATATGTGCAAGCTAGTTAGTGAAAACATTGTATCCTGTAGAGGATTAAAGTCATAAAAAAAAAAACTTTTTGCCAACTCCCTAGGGAGTCTAAGGTATTACATACAATACGTAAAAAATAAATTAAAAAAATCCCCCATTGTAGTTCCCCTTCTACCCAGAATCACTTTGAAAGATGGCAGAGCTGTCCATCTTCCGGTTGTGGGCCCATTTGGATTTGGCGACAGCAGTAATTCCTCTTGTAATTCTTGACTAAAGCATTAACATTCACAGTAATTTCTGCCATTAGACAGGCTCTACCATGCACCATGACGGTTTCTACTCGGTAATTGTAAAGATCCTCATTAATCTGAAAGACTATTTTGACATTGTGAGCTTACAGGAGAGACAATTCATGACTGACACAATAAAGGCTTAAATTATGCTGCTTTTGATGATAAGAGATGCAGAGCTGCATTTTTTTTTTTTTTTAGCTTTTGCAAAATTAGGATTTAGCAGCCGTAAGACAATTTCTTGTATGATGAAAGTGGATGGCGTTCAGACACAATCAATTCCAGGCCTGCCTTGAGGACATCTTTTATTTCAGGAAGAGATTAAAATTTCAAAGCTGTTTTCTGGTGGCATTTTTATTGATAAACCTGCATTTAAAGCAGAGCTTTAAAAAATGCATGAGATGCACACAGCCAGAACATACCATGTCAGAAGCCTCTGCCTGGAGTCTGAAAACTCACAGAATTTTACAGACTGCTCTGGACAGTCTCCAAGACATGTTTTGACATATGTTAAATTTTTTACGCTCAGCTCTGCTTGATGAGAAAGAGTTGTCTTTGGAGGGTAGGTGTTCCTTTGTTATTAAGCATCTAAGCACTGTTTACTTTGTCTTTTTACTGTGCAAAAGAAGATACAGTTTTACCTTTAGAGAAAGTAGATACCAAAATAACTTCCCTCTAGTATCTTTGCTCTGTTTATAAGCTATCATCTATATAGTTCCCATAGAAGATTTGCTCTGTCTACAATCTTAAAAATTTAGATATCCTTTATTTATTTATTTTCCTTGAAGTATAGTCCATTTACAATGCTGTGTTAATTTCTGGTGTACAGCATAGTGATTCAGTTTTACATATATATATTCCTTTTCATGTTCTTTTTCATTATAGGTTATTACAAAATATTGAATACAGCTCCCTGTGCTATACAATAGGTCCTTGTTGTTTATCTATTTTTTATATAGTAGTTAGTATCTGCAAATTCCAAATTCACAATTTATCCCTCCATCCCCACCTTTCCTTCTTGGTAACTGTAAGTTTGTTTTCTATGTCTGTAAATCTTTTTTGTAAATAAGTTGATTTGTATCATTTTTTTAGGTTTCACATATAAGTGATATCATATGGTATTTTTCTTTCTCTCTCTGACTTACTTCACTTAGTATGACAATCTCCAGGTCCATCCATATTGCTGCAAATGGCTTTATTTCATTCTTTTTAATGGCTGAGTAGTATTCTATTGTGTGTATGTATATGTATATGTGTATATGTGTATATGTATATATGTATCTAATCATCCATAGTGGACACTTAGGTTGTTTCCATATCTTGGCTATTATAAATAGTGCTGCTATGAACATTGGGGTGCATGTGTCTTTTTGAATTAGAGTTTCCTCCAGATATATGCCCAGGAGTGGGATTGCTGGATCATACGGTATAGACTTCCTTTATTTTTATCAGTGATGACACTGAAGGCCCAAAAGGCAGTGACTCTTTTAAGAGCACTGTTCCTTGCCACTGATTGGTAGCAATCTAGGGGGGAAATAAGCCTGGTTTTCTCTTTTCTGGTCCAGCACTTTTTGGGGAAACATCAGACTGAAATAAATGAATCAATATTTATTTAATAGCTACTCAGTGCCTATTATCATGCTAGACATCAGAAATGGCTTTGACACCAGGAAGTTTGCAATCCTTTCTGGAAAACTAAGCTGGCACACATTAGTGATTAGTGATGTTGAAATTATGCTCAACATCACTAATCATCAGAGAAATGCAGATCAAAACCCACAAGATATCACCTCACACCTTTTAGAATTGTTATTATCAGAAAGACAAGAGATTACAAGTGTTAACGAGGATGTGGAAAAAGGGAACCCTCCTACACATTGATGGGAATGTAAATTGTTGCATCCACTATGGAAAACAGTAGGGAGGTTCTTCAAAAATGAAAAATCCAGCAATCTACTTTTGAAGTATATATCCAAGGGAAATAAAAACAGGATCTTAAAAAGATGTCTGCACTCCCATGTATTTATTCACTATAGCCAAGATATGGAAACAGCCTAAGTATCCACCAATGGATAAATGGATAAAGAAGATGTGGTACACACACACACACACACACACGCACGCACACACACACAATGGAATATTATTCAGCCATGAGAAAGAAGGGAATCCTGCATTTGCAACAACACGGACAGACCTTGAGGACATTATACTGAGTGACATACATCAGACAGAGAAAGACAAATACTCTATGATCACTTATATGTGGAATCAAAAAAGCTGACCCTGTAGAAACAGAGTAGAATGGTGGTTACTGGGGATAGGGGAGTGTGAGAATTGGGGAAATCTTTAAGGGTACAAACTTGCAACTAGTAGATAAATAAGATCTGGAAACCTAATGCACAGCATAGTGATTATAGTTAATAATACTCTATTATAAATTTCAAAGTTGCTAAGAGACTAGCTCTTAATTGTTCTCACTCCCAAAATGGAATGATAATTATGTGATGTGATGGAGGTATTAGCTAATCATATTGTAATATATAAATGTATCAAATCAACATGTTGTACATGTTAAACTTAGACAATGTTGCATGTCAATTATCTCAATTTGAAAATGGCAGTAACAACAGCAATGCTTTGCAGATATAATCTCATTTAATTGTGACAATTCTGGGCTACATTTTACAGATGAGGAAACAAAAACAAAGATATTAAATAACCTGATGAAACTCGCAAGATGGTAAATATGGTGCTAGGCCATCTAACAGCAGAGCCCAAACACTTAACCCATACTGTCTCTTGACAGCTGATGTAACGTGGGATCAGAAAGGGGAAGGTATCAGTCTAAGGTGGAATTGGGAAATGGCACAATTGCATAAGATAAGCAAAGCCTTGAAAGTGGAAAGAATTTAGATAGACAGCAGAGAGGAGGAGTATATTCCATGTTGGGAGAATGGAATGATGCTATCTGAGCCACATATTACAGGTAGAAAAGAGAATGCAGTGGGTGGGTTTATAAAACAGACTCTAGGCAAGGTAAATAAGCTAAGGCATTATATCTCAACTGTATAAACAATGCATTGATAACTGAAAATAAGGCCCTATCAGACCCACTAATAATGCATTTCTGCTTAGGGATGTGTGATTCTGTTCAACTTCTCCCATTACTTGTCAACACGAGTGCAATTTGTTTCAAATTAATGACATGTAGGGATTTCAGTGGTTGTTGGTCAACTTTCTCTCTCTCCCCGAAGGAACATATGGAAATGAGGGTCTGTGTCTCTTATCTGCATGGCTGATATGACCTCACCATATGGACACACTTACTCAGAATAAAGTCTTGAGGAACTTTGCTGGGTTCACATATTCTCAACGCTGTCAGAGTAGGACTCTAATTGACAGGACTTCTCTAAGAATAGATGCCCTCTTGCTATTCCAGAAATGTTTCATTCTCTATAGAGAAGGTCAGAAGTATTCTCCCTCACTAGTGAGTAAGTTTTGTGTTGACAGCTCCTGATGCCAGTGGGGACCTATTAAATTAGTTTCCATCAAACTCTGAATATTTCAAAACAGAGCTTAAGGTGGGCATTCCACATATACTCCAGAGATGCACGCTTGGAGAAAAGTTAATATGCTAACCCAGGCTGTATACTTATTTTCAAGTCCTACCAAATTATTTCCTTTCCAAGATGATCAGTTTCATTGAAGCTTTGTATTGTCTGCTCCTTGTCATGTGTCACACAGCTTTTATCACTGTTCCAAAGAATGGACTATATGAGCTTTCTGCTTTCTTTAACTTTTAAGAGGTCATTTTTTACCCTATATTCTGTAAGCTGAGACTTACAAATTAAAATTTTTAAATAGTGGCTTAATTTTTTATGACAGTGACCCATGATCCCTGTATTAAACATGTAAAAACACAAAGAAAGTAATATATTTTCTTACATTTCTAAAAGTAACCAATGTTAACACATGATTTCAGAGAGTTTTGCTACCTAAATAAATAGAAATAACTCCATAAAAACGAATGATACACACATGCTTTAAAAAAATAAAAAGTGGTATATATTAGTTTGCTTGCATTTAACAGAAGAAAAATAAGATAAAATGAAAGTCTAGAATCTTCAAGTTAAAAATTTTTAACTTTTTTTTTCCTGCAAGAGATATTATTGCAATAAAATCTAAAGGTAAAAGATCATGAAAAACATTAAGAAACTGAAGTCATTTTTTAAACATTATTTAATTCCAGTTAGTAGGAATGAAAGAAATTAAGGAATGGGACATCCACACTCTTACATTCGGTGTTTTAAAATTACTTTTCTACTTGTGTTTGTAATCATAATTCTTGCACTTGTTTATTACAATTGTATAATTAAAAGTTTCAGTGTTCCCTACCAGCTTCTCAATTCCTATGTTCTTTATGTTTTTATTTACCTATTTCTTGGATGAATTTCATCATCTCCCCCTTTCCAACTGTCTGCAAAGTGCTTACATATGCTATATTCTCTAAGAGTTTTTCTTATTTGAGAAAATTTGCCTATTGCCTTTCTATACTTAGAGTGATAATTATTCTAAGATCAACTGCTTGGTAGACACTAAACCATTGTCTTTTGATACTGTGTTGCTGTATATTTTCTCACAGCTTAGCCTCTCACTATAATTTACCACACTATTAATAATACCAGTTAGGCTATAATTTTATATTTTTATTGAAAATATCTTTCCTGAAAACATCAATTATCCTTTTATTTGGGCTGGTTGCTCTTCAGGACTACTGCAGAGCAATGTCTTAAGACTGCTTTTGCTGTCATCCTTCACCATACTTTGTGTTGGCGTCCCTAATGAAGGATTCTCACACCATCCTCTTTATTGGTCCAGTTTTGTATATTGGCCAAACCCATTCTGCAGTAGTGTTAGCAGGCTAAATAGACTGCATGACAAGTAGAGGACATCATGATCTTTTGGGTTATACTGCTCCAGTTTCAATTGGTTGTCCTCTGCACCTGGTGTTCGGTGCTCACCCTAGGCTCTTCCATCTTTACCAACCTGAATATCCTCGTCTCTTTTTGTCTTGGATGAATCTCTCTCCTTTTGTTGTTGTTGTTCCATTTTATATTAGTTCTTGGTTGATTCCCTCATTTTGGTAAAGTTTTCTTGCTTTCAGTGGTGCCAATAAAATCAAGTCATTCTGATTCTTTTTTTTTTCTTTTTTTTTTTTTTACTTATAGGAAAATATTTATTTGTAATACAAGAGAGATAGGAGGGATAACTATATTCAATTTCTTATTATAAAATACAATGGAAAAGAATCTGAAAAGATATATGTATGTACATGTATAATTGAATCACCATGCTGCACACCTGAAACTAACATTGCAAATCAACTACACTTCAATAATTTAAAAAAAAAATAGCATGCAGAAGGATTATTTAGAAAAAGAAACACATTAATGTACTTTATTCTGATTCTTGATCATGAGATCATGACCTAGTTTTAAGAACTTTATGAAATCTACTCCTGTTATTGGAAATCTAAAATTTCATGATGATGTGCTATTGGTGAGAAAAGTTCTTGAATTATTTTTCCACTTTTTTTCTTTTGTTTTCTCTTAGGGAACCATTATAATTCAGATATTAGACATTCTGGACTGGTTTATTATTACCGAAGTCTAATGACTTATTTTTTCTAATTTTGCAGAATGTAAGTCTTTGCTTAGCTGAATCATTGAGTATTTAATTTTTTTTTTTTTTTTTACTCTTAAGAGGTCTGTTAAATTTTAAAATAATTTTAACTGGTCATTTGATTTTTAGTGAAATGAATATACTTTCAAATAGCATTTTAGTTAGCATAATTAGACCATCTTACTCAAGAATCAATATTGGGATATACAAGGAAAATATCTTTAAATAAAAATTTAAAATATTGTTTCTCCATTTGTTCTTATAAATACTGAACACTGATTCTTTTTTTTAATACTTAATAGAATTAGGAATCCAGGAAACATGATGTACTACCATATTTTCTGTGTAATTTTAAGAAGTCCATAATATTAAAACTATCTTTATTTTTATTATCAGATATCAATTTATCTGTCTTCATTTTGTCTTTTATATACATTTTTAAAAACACATTGCTCCTTACAGAATATCTTTTTTAGAAACATCCAGCTTGAGGAGATGACAGTTTACCTAAGGAGAGAATAAGAAAGGCAATGCTTGGGATACTGGGTCAAGGAATTTATTGTTGGCAAGAATATTGGGTCATTTACCTAGTAACATAGCTTAAGATAAACAGCAGATTTAGTTACTCTCCAAAGAGATAAATACATGGTAACTGACGCCTGTAGTTTAAAATACATGATTGAATGTATTTAATAAATAAATAAGTACATTATTGTGGGATTTTTCTTAAACCTGATTACTTTTTACATGGAGAATTTTTCTTTATTTTTTTCTAAAAGGGATTCTTAAATCATAGGATTATGTTTTGAGAGGATTTTAGGGTCCAGTATAACACCCTGTTCTGCAATTCTTGTTTGTGTCCTACACATGAACTGTTTTCTCAGCATTCTTCTCACTCTCCATACATCCTCTAAGAGGGAGAAACTTGGGTACTGTTGGTTTAGCATAAAGTGTAATACATATTAATAAGCAGAGCTTTGTTTGCTCTGTAGAAGCTGTAAAATTGTCTAAAAGTAGAACCAGAAAATAAAGGGGGAAAAACATATAAGGTAAAAAAAATAGTTGAACTTGACTTACCAGGAAAAACTGCTTCTCTATTAGGAACAAAATTGCTACATAACTTTTATTTTTGCAAGCCCGGATCTGTGTCATCCTGGAATTTTTCGAATTCATTTAAGCTTAGTTCAGGAAACAAACTATAGATAGGAGTCAGTAAGATTTAGATGTGTAACAGTCCTGCCCTTAAGAAGATTAAGGGAAGTGGTTTAGGGGTGGAAAGCATGTTTACTACACATTAGGGGAATTGCAATTTAAAAAATACGAAACCATGAAGTAGTAGAGAGGAAAATGGTGGGATGTTTTCAAAAGAAATTAATGCCTGAGCTGGTTTTGAAGGAAATTTAAATAAAAGAACATGCTAAACTGATGTTTAGCGGGAGTAGGGGACATTTTAAAAAACGCAGGCAGAAGGGATAGCAGTAGAGAGGTACAAAATAACATGTTTTTTTTTTTAAATGACAACAGAAGTATTTAACTATTGAGCATAAAGTACAAAAAGAAAGTCAGTTGAAAATAAGACTGGGAAAAAATAATTACATATGTTACCACAAAAGGACACGGGTGTTATGCTAAGCAGCTCAGGCTTGCCCTGGAGGTAATGAGGAGCCACTAAATATGACAAGTAACGACATAACCAAGTTCACATCCCATGGAAAAGGAAGGAGAGAGACCTTTGACAAGGTTATGCAATAAGAGTCAGACTGATAGATTAAAGATCATGAATTGGAAGCAGTGTGCAGAATCAAAAAAATATTTAAAAGGTAAAGACAGAAGGGATTGATGATTGCTCATACATATAAGGAAGATTGAAAAGGTAATGCTGTCTTCCAGATTTATGATTTGAGTGATTGGGTGCATAATGATGACAACAATCAAAGCAGGGAAGAGAGGACAAAGCTCAGGTTTAGAGGGCATGGATGACAACTTCAACTGTGAATTCTTGGCATTGAGGTATTCAATAGATATGTAATAGGCATACACATATATATATACGTAGAGAGAGCGAGCTTGCAGAATCTAGTGAAGTCGAGATTTGAGAGATGAATATGTGTTAAAAAAATTTTTTTTAAATTGAAGTAGACAGGATTGCAGTGTTCTAACTGTGCTTTCTTAGATTCTATATTTGTCTATCTGGTGCCCATTAATTACAGAGCTAAACTAATAGTCAAAGTTGTTTACATCCCCTGCCTTTTATAGCCCATATTATGAACCTCTTTCTTAGCTAACCCACCCACCAAGGCAGTACTTCCCCTGACCTAAATCAACCCAGGGCCATGTGTGACAGATCCTCATGCCCAAAAGCCCACCTGAATTATTGAAACTAGCCAATCCTAAGTCATTTATCCTATGGATAACCCCAATAAAACTCTAACCTCCTGACTCTTGCCTCTCCCTCTTGGCAAAATCTGGTGACTGACCATCTGGTCCTGCACGAGGTGACATGTCCCTTTCTCGGAAAGTAATGAATTCTTCCTTCAAAGGCAGTTTTCTCCATATTTGTCATCTGATTAAAACAAACTCTAGGTATAAATTTTGAAATAAGTGGTCCATGAGAAAGTGAAAAGCAACCATGGATCAAAAATAGAAGCCTGGGGAACAGGGGGCATCAGAGCATCAGGGAATAGAATCAATGATAAGAGAAGGACCAGGAGAGCTCAGCCTTATTAACACCATCATTTTCAAATAAAGTTATTTTCTAAACACGTCAGTTCAAATAAGGGCTGAAAAAGTGTCCACCGGTTTGCAAAATGAAGTTGTTATGAGTAACATTAACAAGTATGTCATGGATATGGTAGAATCCAAAGCCAGATTAGAGATTATTTATGGATGTAAATTTTCCCTGCTGATCTTTCCTTTCATTAGATAAAACTCCTCAAAAGCTATGATTTCTGATGTTTAAGAACAGAACTCCAAGCATAAAATTTGTACCCTTGAAAATACTTAGGTAAGTGCACTATATATAATGCTTGCTCTTTCTATATTTAGAAACAGAATTTCTCAATTACAGTGTGATGATTAGAAAAAGAAAAAATATATATAAATTGAATCATAGGCACAAGAAAGCCTTTGGGGAGGGGAAGAATCGAGTAAATGAGTAAACTATGACAAAACATGAAGTCAAATTCAACAGATTTATTGAAATTGCCCAAATTTGCAGGTCTGGATGAAATTTAGCAATGTAATTATACTTCCTAATTTTAGAGGGGGAAGTGAAATTTGAAAAAGTTAACTTGTCTAAGGACCTACTACCCCCAGGTGTCCTAGTTATTTGTACAGTGTTTCCCCTTCACTACACAGCACATGACCTTGGAATCATTTTTCATTAATTCTTTTATCCAGTTTGCTCCCCTTCATGAAAAATGCCTGACATTACCCTGTAATTATATGATATGATAGATTAGTTCTTACTTAATATTCCATTTGGCAATAGATTCTTCTTTTCTTCTGAATAAAAATGTCTCTTCTTTTCTTTAATGACCATGGCATTGTCCTGCTTATCTGATTGTGGTTAGAGCAGCATGAGTGATGAGGTAGTGACATGTGTAGAATTGTTTTAGGATAGTAGCGGTGATGGTGAGGTAGCTGGAAAATTTTACAAGGGGTAGGAATACAATGATAATTGACCTCGGTATTTTCCACAAAACACAAATCCACCCACAGACAAAAAGGAATAAAGGATAATGTTCTAAATTTTGTAAGTAAAATAAGGCAAAAAGTGTTAGTAATATTTATTTCAGAGATTGTACATTTTTAAGACCTCACATAATAAAAAAAAATCTATGATAATTATTGCAAATGGTCCATTTTGTGCTAAGCAAATACTCAAACAAAAACACTTCTGAAATAAATTTCATTGGCCTTATCTCTTTCCTTCCCTGCTTGAGAACCTGTCCCCATGTCAACATTCTCTATTTTTATGCTCCTTTCTTGTTTTCCTCTCCATAGTGGAAGTAAATAGCTATTGATTATAGTTGCCCAAACCGTCTGAGCAGCAGAGCTAAACCAGGCTTAGAGAAAAACGATTGTTCGCCCAGTGGAAAAAAATTACTTCCAGGCTTGATTTTAATCAGACAGTTGTTTCTAGAACCCTTAGAACCTTTGTAATGAGGCCTTCAAAAGGCTTCTGAAACCACAAGATTGAACAAACGTCCTGCTATAGGATGTGTTTATTCATCAAGCACAAAAGAAAAGAGAGAGACATAATCATAGCACAATGATCAGAACCATGAAGTTGACAGTACAACACTATTACTAAACTATTTGAACCTCATCAGTTTCTCTTAGAATGCTCTTTGTTTTCTGTTCCAAGTTTCTACCCAGGATTTTACCTCATGATTAGTTATTTCATCTTTGTCTCCTGCAGTCTGTAGAGTTCCTCAGTTTCCCCTTGTCTTTCGTGACCGTGGTACCTTTGTAGACTATTGATCAGTTATTTTTCAAATGTTCCTTAATTTGGGGTTAAGCTAATTTAAACAAACTTAAACACATTTCCTAATGTGTGGCTGAAATATACAGTATCCTTTCCCTCTGCTTCCTAAATTGGGTTTGTTCAATGTTTTCTAAGCTGAGATTATGTATCTTTGGCAAGACCGTCACAGAAATGATGCTATGTCTTTCTCACTGCACCATATCATCAGACTCATGATGTTCAAATGCCTTATTACTAGTGACAATGACTTTGATTACTTGGTTAAGGTGGTTCTATTGATTTTCCCATTGTAAAGTTACTATCTTATGCTTATGCTTTGTAGTTAATAAGTAACTTGGGGAAGATCCTTTGAAACTATACGAATTGTTTCTTCTCAAACTTTTGCCCATGGAATCTAGCACTCATTAGTAGACCTTCTCTACAACAATTACTGTTGTGACGCTTGACTAATGGTTTGTGTTTCCTCTTTTTTCTATATTTATTAATTGGAATTCTGCATAAAGAAGAATTACTTTTCTCCTACATATTTATTATTTATAATAATAAATAATTTTATTTGTTATTTATAATAATTTTATTTGTTATTTATAATAATAAATTATTTTATTTGTTAATTATTTTAAATATAGTTTATGGATTAAGTTCTAACACTACTGTTATTTCTTTTGTTGCTCAGATTATTCCAGTTTGGTCTATTGGGAGCTCCTTCTGGTTGGTTCCTTTTTCTTAAACAAGCATCCTTGAATACATCCTCACTTTCTGATACCATCAAACGTCCCAAACTCATCTTGTATTGTCTTAGCCTTGGCGGTCAATCATTTCTTCCAAGCATCGTAGTTCCTTTATTGGGAGAATGGTACTTAGAAGCCTAGAACTCAGTGTTACTGCAGTGTAAATGTTTTAGGCCCTCACAGCAGGCAGAAATGGGAAATACTTATTTGCATACTCACTGCAACAATTTACCCCAAATCGCGTAGCTTAAAATGGCAGAAATTTATTCTCTCATAGTTCTGGAAGCCAGAAGTCTGAAATATTAAACATACTTTGTATTCTTGGCATGAAGGACACTTGGTCATAGTGTATTATTATTAATGTGGTATTGACTGTGTTTGCTAATATTTTCTTTAGAATTACTAAATTAATATTTGATTCTGTTTGCTGACATTTTCTTTAGAGTGTTTGAATTAACATTAAGTCTGCAGTTTTTTGTCTTTGTACTGTCTTTATCTGGTTTACATATCAGTTTTATTCTTGCTTCAAAAAAATTAGGTAGTTTTCCTTTTTTCCAGTGTTCTGGAATAACTTATAGACTATTGGGAATATCTGTTTTTTGAAGGATTTGGTAGAATTCCCCTGTGAAACCATTTGGTCTTTTTTTTAAAGGGTGGTTTCTTAACAACCTTTTATCTTTTTACTCATTTGCTTTGAATTTTGCTGTCTTATATTGAGAGTGGTATATTACAATCTCCTATTAGCAAGACTGAGACCAAGGGGAGGCGGCTGAGGTACCTTAGACAGAGTTTAATAGAACACCAAAAAGCTTAGTAATCAAGATAACTAATGTTTAATGCAATACTTTAAAAGATCAAATCAGCAACATAAGCCTATGGGACAGCCTTCTGTTTTTATCAATAAAGTTTTATTAGAATCAGGGCCAGGATCATGGTGATGAGTGAGGCAGCGTTGTATAAATGAAGAATCAGATCTTGTCTTTATTTAGCATTTTATATTTAGTCATCATGGATTTTTTAAATCCATTCTGATTATATTAGTGTAGATCTTATAGACATTTATTGAACTTTACCACACTCTCACTTTCCTTACTCTGGTCTAGCTAGATCTCCTAGTCTTTCTACACCTACTGAAATTTTTGCTTCATGAAGATGATAACTATAAAATTCAATTTTGGGTATCTCACCCTTTAAGACTCTCATACTTTGAAATGCCTTCTGTGCAGTTTTTGCTCTGATATCCCCATTTACCTTTTTCCCCCAGAGTTAGAATGGATTTACTTTTTCTGGTGATCATACCAGCTCACACCCAGGCCCCACAGCTAGTGTCTCTGCTCTGATCTCCTCAGGCTTTTTTTCTCAATCTGTGCTGCTCACCATATGGAGGGCAGAGCTGTGCAACTTTATTTTTCTATTTTTACATGCAATTATTTTGCTGTTTCTGCTTTCTCTGTCTTCAAATAATTTTGAGAGTGTAGTTTTGTTTTGAACGTTCATATATGTGAAATTACTTCATATTGTTGGAAAGGATATTTGGGGAAGTTGTTTATAATACATCTACTATGGTCTGAAGCTACCTGGAAGACTTCTGGTCATCATTATTAAGAATATAATTATATTTATAATCCTTTATATTTATAGTTCTTTATAATGGGACATGTTCCCAAGTGATATACAAACAAACTAATAAACCACTTCAGAAATATCAAGAATTGTTCATCTGAAACAGCTAAGGCTAACTGAAAAATGCAGGTAAGATCCTGGTGTCTGAAACTAGGCAGAACAGGTACAGTTTATCTGTAACAGAATAGTGACAAGACATGCAGGCTGATGTTTTTCTGGTTAGGGCATATGTTTTGAGGTTGAACATACCTCTGTTTGAATTGCCAGATGCAAAATCCTGAACAAGCGTCTTAACTCTCCCAAGTTTCATTTTCTTTCTCTATAAAATCACCAGGTCATTGGGAGAAATAATCAAATCATGTGTTAAAAGTATCTAACAAGGATGCCTGGCATAGGACGTGTTCAAAAATGTTCCATAATTTACCAGTTTCTGTTTCCCTCCCTCCAGTTTTTGTTGCTATAGTACATAGCCTGGAGCATTGCTTTTTTCTCATAGTCTTGTTTTGGAACTAAAGTCTTTCCTCCCTTTTGACACAAATTTCTCATCACTTTCCCACTCTGCCAGATATTAAGGTACCAATATTACCACATTCTGAGATCCATAATGCTCACTGCACAGAATGAACTCGTTGTGAGGTTTTTATTGCTTAAACATTACACGCAAATATGCAACCATCAGCTCAAACTATTAACACTGAATCCAGCTAAGCACAAGTTGGGATTTGTATTTAAGATCCTATCCATTTTCTCCTATCATCTAAGTGCTTCATTACTGGACTGTAGAAATCCAGAAACCTCCCTCACTGCAGTTCTGCACTGCTTCTGCTCTCGCTGAGCTTATGCCCTTTCTTAGGCAAATCATTTTTTGTTTTCTGGTTCTTCTCTATATTCTGTTCCAGTCAGTCAACTCAATCCTATGCAGTGTAACTCAAGTCAATTCAAATCAATTCAGTTAAGTTTCAGACATTCCAGTTCCCACTTACAGAGCTACAGACTGGACACTGTGCTTGTCACTGAGCAAGTTGATAAAGGAGCTAAGTCTATTAGACAACAGACAGATACACAAAGCAATACTGTCATACTAGTGAGGCAGGCCCACTTGGTGCAATAGGATCACAGAGGAAGAGTGGTAAATTCCACCTGGATTTTAGAGCTGGATCAGACAGGGAGTGATCTTAGAGCTGGTCCTTATTAAGGGAGTAGGATCTTACCAAAAATACAATAATTGGTGGTGGACATAGGTATTCTAAGAAGGGCATTATTTACAGAGATGACCTCAGGTTACATACCAGTCAGTGGTTTTTAAACAGAGCCCTTGAAGGCTTATATTTTTCCCTAAGGACTTCAGAGGCCACCAAAAGGGCTTTGCCTAAAGGGAAAGAGATTTTAAAAAAGTTTGAAGACTGAACATAGGTGAGATAGGCCAACTATTTTACATTAAAAAAAAACAAAAAACTTGACCAAATCTTAAGTTTCAAAGACCTAGCTGATCTTTACCCTAATGAAAGAGCCTCCTTTCTCTAAAATCTTACTGTTATTTAATATATTCATGCTTTATTTTCTCTTTTATCACTTTTATTATTTGTCTTCATATCCGAGACCTGGTCAAGTTTGTCTTTCATTTATTGCTTCGCTCATGTTATGCCCTTCATTTTAATCATTCTGGCTTCCCCATGTCCATCAACTATTTGCTTACCTCATATATATGAGTACTTTCAATTATGTAGACTAATTGGATTGAGAAAGCATTGTTGGTATTAAAAAAGGATATGAATGAGATGGATTATTATGGAAATTCTGGCCTAGAGCAGCTTATAAAACTTGACTTTCTCAGTCATTTATAACAAACCTTCCCCATGCCTTTTTTTTTTTTTTTTCTATTCTTTATCTTACTCTCTTCAAAAAATTCATGACTTTGTGGAGACTTTAGAGGAAGAACAACTTAGATTTCATCAGGTTATTTTCCAGCTGGATGTGAAGGCTAAATGTGACCTTAGAAGCTTCTATTTGAAGAAGAGAGAGTCCTTGTTCCCTTGTTCCTGAATGATTCAGTATATCTTCCCTATCCCAACCAACTGGGCTTAAGTGACTACGTAATAAAGTTGTGTTGTGTTAAGGCATGGAAACTTAAGGCCTTGTTTATTATAGCAGCCAGCATTATAAGCCACCAGATACTAGAGACATATACCCCTGTGTTTTTTTAAATCTATCTTTTCTTTTAAAGTCCGTTTAAAAAAGCCTTGAAACACTTCTGAGAAGACGATATTGCTAAAAAAAACTTAAACAAACAAACATATATAGCTTTAAGTAGAAATGCTATTTGTTTGCCTGTCTGTTTGTCTTATTGGGAATTATTGCCAAGCAAACATCAATATGACTTGGGTCTAGGAATGGGCCTTTTATTAAAAAAAAAAAAAAAAAAAGAAGAGTTTTTTTAAACTGCAGACTGCTACTTCTGGCAGTATGGGCTGTACAGATAAGCAGAAAGGCCGTCCTGTGAAATAGAAGTTTATTCATAATAATCATAATATGAGTAAACTATGACAAATACGCATTTTTTTAAGTGAGGAAAACAATAATGCCTTATATTTATCCACACGCTTATTATTTCCAGTGCTCTTCATTCTTTTAGGCAGATCTGTTACTATTTTGCTTCAGCCTGGAGAACTCCCTTTATCACATCTTGTTTTGCAGATCTATTGGTCACAAATTCTCTTAGTTTTAATATTTGAAAATATCTATCTTATCTTAATATTTGAAGAATTTTTTTCTGGGTGTAGAATTCTGGATTGCCAGGGTTTTCTTTTTTCTTTGTCGTTCTGCTCTTCAAAGATGTCTGGTCTTCAGTGCTTCAGTTAGGAAGCCTGTGGTTATTTACAACATTGTTCACCTGTTGTTATGTGTTTCTGGCAACTTTATTGTCTTTCTTTTATTTTGACTGCAGCTGTTTGGGGCAAATATATTTAAGTGTGTTCTATTTGTAATTTGATGGGCATCTTAAACCTGTAAATCTATGTGTCTCCCCAAATTTGGAAGTTTTGGGCCATTATTGCTTTAAATATTTAGTGCCCCTTTCTCTTATTTCTTCTTGGGACTCCATTCACTCAGACATTAGATGTTTTGCCATTCTACAGGTCCTAAGATTTCATTCTTTTTAAAAAAATTTTTCCAACTTCCTTGGAAGTTGATGCCTTTTCTTTCTTATTCTTGCCTTATTGAACTGGCTGGAACCTTCAGTACAATGTAGAATGGAAGTGGATACTCGTGTCTTTTTCCTAATGATAAGGGAAAATTAGATCTTTTGTCATTAAATATGGTATTAGCTGTAGGTTTTTCATAGCTGTCCTTTTTCAGATTAAGAATATTCATTTCTATTCCTGGTTTTCTGATAGGTTTTTTCTAATCAAAATTGTTAGATTTTGTCAAATGATTTATTTTAGTGATTATATGCTTTCTCTTTAGTTTTTAAATATTGTGAATTACAGGGACCTTTAGTTTTATTCGTAGACCTTTTATTCTAGATGAAATAACCAGGCATCTAATAAACACAATGCAGAATTAATTATATAATATGCCAGCAGGTTAGAAAAGCTATGGAAAAACAGAAAACAATGTTGATGATGTTTGGAATTGACTGAGAGCATGGTCCTTGGGATGGAGATTGCAGTGCTCAGTTTAGGGATCACTGATGGCTTGAAGGAGGAGAGAGAATTAGAGAGTTAGGCCTGCACATTTCTGGGGAAAGAAATTTCCAGGAAGATGGAAGAACCAATGCAAAGGTTCTAAAATGACATAAGAGTGTTTGAGTAAGAGTAAGGAGGCCAATATGACTGGAGGAACCAGAGGAGTAGGGGAAGAGGTCAAAGAGTAAAGGGGAAGGGTCCTCTTACAGTATAGAACATGTATTTCCCACATTAATAATATTCTAACTGGTACTAAAATAATCATTTTTTGGATATACCCTTGAAGGATATAACCATTGTCTTTAGAGCTGACCTTGTAATCCAAACTTAAAATGGGAGGAAAATGTAAATGCAATGTACAAAATTGAAAAAAAAAAAGCCAAATATCTCTATTGACATTAACCACAATATGTTTATAATTTTACCACTCAACCTATTTCCTCTCATTTTTACTATTCCTTCTGACTGAACCATAACCTTCATGTGGCATTAAGTTTTGGCTTTCTAGGGTAAATAATCAATTTCTCCATTTGAAAGAAAAGAAGAAATCAAGTTTGCCCAGATTCTGCTGAAAGATACATGGGTGTTTTTCATGGATAAAATGGAAAAGTTGGTACTTGGATGATTGCATTAATAATTTCTTTTCAAGGATCACATGAACATTTTGGAAGCAATACATTTTGTTTTCTGAAAGAATGTAAAGATTTTTGTCATTGACCTTACAAAAATGGATGCCACATAAAAATATTTTCATGGTACACCTGAGCATTGTCTTTCTAGTATTTTCTCTTTTATACAGTTTAGACCTTTTTCAGAGTTTTTGATTACTGCCAAATAAGTTGCTAAATAGAACATGATTTGTGGTGCTTTAATTATGACAAAGAATGCTGTTTAATTTCTTGCTTCTGAAAGCTGCATGTCCTTTTTAGTTTATGCCTCTATATACCCACTTCTATTCTGGAGGAGAAATAACCACGACAACAAAAACAAACACATGGAAAAGCAAGCAAACTTCTAATGATTTTTTTTTTAATTCCACACTTAAGGCAGGGTCTTCCACAGGTGGTCTTCCAAACGAATAGCTTAAGCAGACAAATAGAAACAAGACACTTCTGGGATACAAGAAGGAGAACATTTGGGCTTGCATGCTGTTTGTCTTATCCTGCTTACATCTCCCATAGTGCTAGTTTGCCAACTTTGTGCTTTTCATGTAGATATTCTGCCTTTGGACAGAGTTTTTAAAAATGGATTAAATCAATGTAAGAAATACTATATGCACAATTATTAACGTTTATCACTAAACCACCCTCCACATTGCTCTTTCCCCATAGTACTAGAAATCATGACATATTGAGTCTAGAGAAAAGTGAGCAAGTGAAAAGAGCATTCATTCACCTGAATCCATAACTATAATAGTAGTGATGGTGGCAACCACAAGGAAAAAAACATGATTAGGTTCAGTGTGGTTAAATTTGGGGAAAAACTGACATATTGTTATAACGACATTAGTAATTAATTAATGCTAGTTACATCTTACATTAAAATTTTAAAATTGTGCAAATCTCTCCAAATTAAAAATCCAGTAAACATCGGAAAGTTCCACATCTTTGGATCAAGCGAATTTTAAACAGTATGTTGTACTATTGCCACATCAGGTCAGCACTCTAGTAGGTAACTCAAAATAGAGATCACTATTGTCAGCATTAGTCTTATATGATGTGAGAGATGAAGGACGCAAGGTCCCTCTGGAATGCACGTATTGCATGGAATGCTATCCCCTCATCATGCTATCTCACCTATCATTGAAACAATGCTAAAATGTTGGTGCTACTCTTGTTTTCATCTTGTAAATAAGGACTTTGAAATTCAGAGTGAAAATGACTTGTAAATTGTCATTCAGCCATTATGTGTTGACATTAGGACGTGAACCGATGTGGTTAAATCCCGTGCGACTTCTGTTGCATCAAGACAACTTAAAGAGGGGAGGATATAGCTCAGTGGTAGAGTGTGTGCCTAGCACGTACGAGTTCCTGGGTTCAATCCCCAGTATTTCCATTAAAAAATAAATAAATAAAAATAAACCTAATTACCCCCCAACTTTTTAGCCCACTCAGATACTGGATATAACGATTGTCTTCTCTTCTTCTGTTTCATCTGAATTTTCTGACCCAAATATTCACTATTGAGTCCCAATCATATATAAATTATGGATGGCAGAGCTCCAGGCAGGAAGTTAGCTACAGACATCGGACATATCTGAGTATCTACATTGGTATACAGCTGTTTGAAGAATCTTATTTTAGGATTTCAGCATCTTTTAACATCCAAACAAAATGCTTTAGGACCAGAACTAAATATTTTGGGATGTATTTGTTTGTTCAGTTAAAAAAATTTTTTTTTAATTTCGGGTTGGGGAGGTAATTAAGTTAACTTATTTACTTGTTTTTTAGGGGAGGTGCTGGGGATTGAACTCAGGACTTTGTGTATGCTAAACTTGCACTCTACTACTTGAGCTATACCCTCCCCCTTGGGATGTATTTGGATCTTGTCACTGTACCTTGCTCTATAGGCTGTACACAGCAAGAGATGTGGCACCAGTGTAGGTGTCAATTTCCAGCAGGAAGTGGAAAGGTAGAGGTGTGTTGCTAGGATGGAACTGGGAGGTGATTTTCAAATATACTCCTACTAGTCTCCAGATCTTAAGAAGCATCTGCTCACCTCCACACTTCATCCCATCCTCCAAACATTCCATTCTACCTTAAATCAAATGAATTTCTTATTTATCTGTTCTATATGGCAAGCTTCCAGGAAGATTTATTTTTAATAAAGTCTCCAACAAAATGAAAGTTTATACACCATGAGAGGATTAAGGAGGGGATTGAGTGATCGTTCAAGAATTCCTAATATCTTCCTGATTGGGCTTTTTCTTTTGCACTTGATTGATTCATGCTCTAATACTAGATTCCTTCTTACTTCTCCCTCTAATTTCTAGGGAGGTGAGACAATGTGGAACTAATTTGTCAAAATGAGGGCTTTTAATCCAGAATTGTATATAACAGCTTTTCAAAGGGTGATCATCCAGCACTGAAAGCAATTTGATTTGGAGAATTTCGTAAGTATCTGGCTTAAGTAATGAGAGTGGTCGTTCTGCCCTTTTGAAGTACGCTATTGCTTTCAAACAACTGCATAACTTTAAAAAGCATGATTTTCCAGCATTCAAGTATACTATGAAGAGAAACAATTTGTCAACGCTCGGCAAGAATATCACTGCCCAACATGATAATGGAGGTCATTACTACACAGTTGTTGTATGAGACCTCGAGTCTATTAACATCCTACATTAGTCACCCTGAGTAAAGACAGAATCTGGCCTTTTTTTCCCCAAGTAATGCCAAGGGTCACAGAGTGAGGTGCAAAATTTGTTTGGTGGCTCTGGTGCTCTGTGAGTGTGCAAGGGCATTGCTTCTACTCTTTATTATCCACCATATCAGCTTTCTGAGCATCACCTTCAAGTTTATCATCATTCGGAAGTGATGTAAGCCATTCTGATTTAACCTTATAGGGTTGCCTTCTTGTTTCCTCCTCTTTGCATCCCAAGTTCTTTCTAGTTCCTGGTTGTAAGCTTGACATGCTGCATTTGATATTGATGATAGCAATTTCTGTTATAAGGTTTTTCTACCCTCTTTCTCTAAGCTGGCTTGATGCCAAATGTCAGTTAGGAAGAAATATGATTCCTCGTCAACAGCTAATTCTTTTTTTAAAAATGATATTACTTCCATGGATACACACTGGCAAGCATATTTAGACTTTTACCCTTTCGTTTTTTATAAAACTACACTTCCTTAACTCATTTTCTCTGTGAACATATATATAGTGCCAGAAATTATATTTAAACTACTTGCTTATTGAAGTAGTTACTGCAATTTTCATGTTTTCATTGTGAAGACATCTTAGATGTGATGTATTCAAGGGTTTAAAATCAGCAACAACGAACTTTCTTCACATCTGAACTCCCAGTAGCTATCTCAAAATTTGAAAACCACCTTCCTTCTTATGTAGAAGGACAAAGAGGTAGGGTCACCTGCCTGTGCCTTGTGCTTAAATTGAGGTAGGATAATTTATGTCTTTTTCTTTTTCTTTCTTTTTTTTTTTTCTTGAAGATAACTGCTGTTTTCACCACAGAGAAGAAAAAAAGGTTTTACTGTACATTTCTATAATGGAGCTAAGAGAGTTCAGCAGCCTGTCTAAATTGAAAGATCTAATTAGAATCTCCTTTAATGTAAGATCTTGGCTTCAAGGTACTTAACCACTAAAAAGAGAGGGCTTTAAAAGAGGAAGCTATAAAATGTTTAAATACAAGCATCTTAAGTGTATAACTAGGAAATGAAAATACAATGTATCATGTAAACTGGGATTTTTCTAATCCATTCTGAAAACTACCTTTTATGCATGTTTCCACTCAGTGCATATCCTAGTCTCATAAAGGAAACAGTGATAAAAGGAAGGAAGTTATGGAGAGAGAAGATGCCAGTGAGATCTCCAAGTTTAAAATAGAAGCAAGCTGTTCCAATATCATTAGTGATACAAAGAGATTCATGACTTCTTTCCCTGTCCCTTCCAAAGGACAGTATTCCCACATTTTACTGTAGATGAAAGATAGAGAAGTTCATTTTCCTTTTGGTTTTCTATTTTTTCCAGACTGGCCAAATAGAAACTCTTCATGAAGTTATTATTGTTAAGTAATACTTAGCCATAGATTATTATTCTATTGTCCATGTGAAATCTGGGGACAAATGTTCCTGAAATGGATCTGCATATTGAGCTTTGCACCTTGAGTTAGTCAATGATTCTGTAACTGTGTGCCCTAAAATTCTAATGCTTTGAGACGCCTCAAGAACTGGGACTTGGTTGATGCAGGTGAAACCTACAACTCCTTTGTTTACCTCCGCCACTTGAAGCCACTTAGAACAGTTGTCTTTTGATGACAGAGTTATGCCCCAGGGAAAATTAAGTGTCTCAGTCATGAGCTCTGGAATCTGGAATAATTTTCTGCCCCAGGGTTAATTTTGTAATGGAAAGGCCATCAAGAACACTTCCACTCAGCAAAATTTTAAACTCACATTTCTTGATTGATTGATTGATTGCTTTGCTCTCTTTCCTTTTAAAATATCCCATGCCTATTTTGTTTTCTTCTGTTCTGATAAGACAAAGACAAGAAAAGTTTTTTGAAAGAACATGGTTTCTGGCCTTTATGCTGTTTTTCTTTAATAGAGCTTAATTTTGTTCTTTCTCTGTTTTTAAATAAGCAGAAACTTTTAAAAAAAATTGCTTTTAAATGAATGCGTAATGATGAAGAAGTTTCATTTTATTGATGCTTGTAGCTTTTTTCCTTAACAAAATATTTTCATCTGGGAGCTTAAAGAAGGACAATCTGCTAGCATTCAGGAAATAATTATTGAGTGAATACTAGGTGCCCAGCACTCAGGAAAGAATAAATGTAATGTGAAATAAAGTCTGCTACATTGACACACTAGAACAAAAATACCTGGATAAATTGAGGCAGATTAGTGTGAGGCAGGCTAATATTTTCTGGGGAAAAAAAAATGAACTGAGTCAGGCAATTGGCCATCTTTTTTTTTTTTTTTTTTTTTTTTGTAATATTGCAGAAATATCACAGAGTGTACACCTAGCTGCCAGTTTTCTCTTTTTAATAGTACAATGTTACATTTATTGTAGCTAATGTACCAATGTTGCTATATTATTATAACTAAAATCCATACTTTATTCCAATACTACTATTTTTTCTTAAATGTCCCTTCTTCTGTCCCAGGATACCAAATTATCTTTAGGCATCATGTTACTTGAACTCCAAGAGACTGAGAATTTGTCAGACTTACCTTGTTTTTGAACAGTTCTGGGAATTACTGGTCAGGTATTTTGTGGAATATCCCTCAAGGTTTTTTTCTGATATTTTTCTCATGGTTAAACAGGAGCTGTGCATTTGAGGGAGAAGGATCACAGAGGAAGGTGGTTCTTCTTACAGCGCATCAGTGGTACCTGTTATCAACATGACTTGTTGCTGTTGATGTTTATCTTGATCACTTGGCTAAAGGTGTTTGTCAGGTTTCTCCAGTGTAAGTCCTTTCTTCTCCCCTTTTAGTGTTGTACTCTTTGGAAGGAAGTCACTACATGCATTGCACACTAAGGGGTGGAGTGTTATGTGACAACATTTTGAACGGTGAGCATTTACCAAAATTATTTCGAATGTTTCTGTATGAAAAATTTGTTTATGCCCCTCCATTTATTTATTCTACCATTGATCTCTATCCATATGGACTCATCCATATTGCTGCTTATTTAGGTTATAATTCAATCCAGTATTATTTATTTTGTGGCTCAAATTGTTCCAACTTTAGTCACTGCGAGATCTTTTAGTTGGCTCCCATATCCCTAGGTCATATAACCACTTTTTTAATGACTCCTGCTTTTGGTGTTGTATCTAAAAACTGATTACCAAGCCCAAGGTTACACAACTTTTCTCCTGTTTTATTCTGGAATTTTTATATTTTGTATTTTATGTTTATATCTTTGATACTTTTGGAGTTAAGTTTTGTGTAAGTTGTGGGTGAGACTTGTGTTTATGTTAATATTTTTTTGCATATGGACATACAAATGTTCTAGCACCACTTGTTGAAGAGACTATCTTTTCTTCACTACATTGACTTTGTACCTTTGTCAAAAATCAATTGACTGTGTGTGGATCTGTCTCTGAGCTCTATATTCTGTTCCTTTCACCAATATGTCTTTTCTTTTGCCAATACCATGCTATCTTGTTTCTGGTAGCTTTATAAGAAGTCATGAAGTTGGGAAGTGTGAGTTCTCCAACTTTGTTCTTTTTCAGAAGAACAAGAGACCTAAACAAAACTATTGTAGGTCCTTGAAAGCTTTTATTGAAGGTCAAAAGACAAAAGAGTAAAAATATCTAGAACTATGATAACTTGTTAATGGATACTAAAGGTAAAAAGATATAAATTGTGACATCAAAAACATATAACACGGTGAGGAGAGTGAAAATACAGTCAGCCCTTCATGTCTGCAAATTCCACATCCACAGATTCAATGAACCGTGGATCAAAAATATTTGAAAAAAAATTTCTCGAAGTTCTCAAAAGCAAAACTTAAATTTGCAGCACATCCGCACCTGTTTCCATAGCATCTACATTTTATCTACACAGCATTTACATTGTATTAGGTATTATAAGTAGTCTAGAGATGACTTAAGGTATTAGGAGGATATATGTAGGTTATATACAAATACTACATTATTTTATATAAGGGACTTGAGCAACTACAGATTTTGGATATCTGTGGGAGTTTCTGGAACCAGTCCCTGATGATACTGAGGGAGGACTGCATAGAACTTTAGTATACATTTGAACTTAAATTGTTTCAGAAATTTTAAAAAATAGATTCTTTAGGGATTATTCTATAGACAGTCATGCAGCCTGCAAGAGAAGAGTTTTATTTCACTGTGTGTTTTGCGGCTATAATTTACTGTTACTATGTTAGAGCCTTGGTGGTGGTGTTGTAGGATGTGGAGCAGAGAGGGGGATTCCAGAATCTTAATTAAGTCTCAACGTTTTAGTGGGCCAGTGTCTCCAAAGTGAAACTTTCACAAGTGCTTCTCTTCCTCCTCCAAGAGTGTAGTTTTTTTTATCCCCCACACTCCTACTCCCTTTCCTGACTGCAGCATACATAATCAACTTACTTGACTTCTGGTAGTCTGGTACCCTGTTGACATTTTTTGTTCCCTGAATGAGACAGGAAGTCTGGAATTGGGGCAAGATTCCCTTTCCTGAACTGGGATATGATTTTAAGTGTGCCCTCTGATGAATTCCTTCTCTCTGGAACCTAACTTTGTTAGGGTGTAGAATCTGTGTGGATTTGAAAATTACTGCTCTTCCCTTCCCCCAGCCTGCGCCGCAGGGGGCTCTTTCTCAGATCTTCACCATGAAATCGTGATGGTGTTTTTGGAATGAAGCTCACATAAATGTAGGACCTCCCTAAGACCCCAGAGATTTCTCACTCTCTCAGTAGTCTGAACTCAATGTCTATCAATCTAACAAAATAGTCATTCAAGTGTTCCTACCAGCTCTGGATTCCAGTGGCTTCTTCTCCAGAGAAGCAAACCTCAGAAGCTGTATTTCTCTGGATGTATCTGCCTTGTTAGATTTTTAGAGTGGTCATTTGTCCTGGAACCACAGTTCTTGGATCTGTTCAAGAAAAGTCATTGACTTTCAGTTAGTTCAGCTTTTTTTCTTTTTGTAAGGTTGGAAGTGACAACTTGAAAGCATTTTAAATGCTGGTACTTAAATGGAAAGCCCTGATCTGTGCTTTTAATTAGCCACGTTATCCCAGACTTGTTATTTAGCCTCTGAGCATCAGTTTTATCATCTCTTTAAAAAAAATAAGATTGGATTATGCACTCTAAATTCCCTTCAGGCAAACACAGTAGGACTTCAAAGGATAAATGGACATGGAAACCTAAAGATTGGCCTCAGCAACACTGGTGTTTAAGAGCCCCTGACAAGATATAGAGATTTAACCCAACACAGGTAAGCTACTGTCAGTATTAAAATGTCACTAACTCCTGAGCAGTCTCTTTTTCATGCTCTACCTACTGGAGGCCTGAAATCTACTGATCAAATAATTAGAATTCAAAACAGAGGTTAAAAGCTTACACCAATAATTAAAATTTACCAACCAGCCATGAATTCACTCTTTCTCCCTTACCTGCTCACTCTCAACCAATATGATACATTTAATTAATCAGTTAAAAGGTTATGCTACTCTCATGATAAAAATGATCAAAGATACTGAAGAAAAAAAAACAAAATAAAAAAGGCAAAGAAGTTTTTTCTTGCTCATTTGTATGTCAGAGGGTTCAGTGACTTGGCTTGATTACCTAAGATGATCACTCTTCCTCACAAGTGTCTAAGATTGGAGATTAATACCTCTAGGATAATGAAAGAGAAACCAAACCAAAAAACACTATCATAAACCAGATACGATACATTGGTCTACATGATTGTTTTATTTAATATTACATCATCAGATTAGACAGGGGCTTGGGAATGTTTGAATTAATCATGGACAAGTCATAATTATATGTTTTGGTTAGCCATGTCCACACAGTAATGACCTCTTCTATCCCATCATTAGACTAAAATAGAATTTGGGATGTCCTACCTTTAGTCTTTGGGACCATTTAATGCTACTTAGTGATCTCTTCAAGCTAAACAGGGCTCCAATGTAACTTTTCTACTCTGGTCCTTTGTCCCGTCTCAATTCTGGAGACAGTTCCACTGTTTTGACCAGCTAAAAACCTTTGATCTATCTTTGACTTTGTAATCTTCTCCACCTTTTATTTTATTCTATCACAAAGCCTGTTATAACTTCTGTCCAAATGTCTCTGATTCTCCCTTGCTTCTCCGTTCAGACTTGTTACCACCTTCAAGGCCAAGTACAATGAAAACATACTAATCCTCTTTCTTCCAATGTGAAAACAAATAACATTAAACTACAAAGCACAAAATCTATGGGGCAACATAAAATTAGCTTTATTTTAGATGGCAAAAACTTCAACAAATTAATCAAAACTGAAATTTACCCCATTTTTTGGTTGCTGCTGTTGTTGTTAACCCATGTGTTGCTGGTGCCCAACATATGTTTTGCCTCTATGGGCACATAATACAAATTTGTTAAGGGCTCATAGTTAACAGAGGGAAAGATAGCAAGACAGCTGGGGACATGGGAAGAGGATGAGGATACTTGCTGTGTAATCACCTCAATACAGAAGAGACAGGACACTCTTCCCATTCTCTCCCGTTCTAAGTCCTAGGCAGTGAGCAACTTTTTGTTGTTGAAAAAAGTATTTCATAGGAATATGCAAAGAGGTTTATAAGTGTAAATGAATGCACAAATGAGTGTTTGTTTCTATGTTTGAGATGTTATTACTCTATATTTCTTCCTAGACTAGTTTCAAAACAATGGCACAGCAGAGCCAAAATGAGCTGCTTTTTTAGGAAGGCTCATTAGCACATCACCAAAGTCTCATTTTAAAAATTTCTGTGGCATTTTCCCACATTAACCTTATCTGCCATAATAGATTTGTGTTTTATTCAATTGTGAAAATGGCACTTTTTCCAGTAAGAGATTGGTTAATTTTCTCTTTTACTGAAATGGCTAATTGGGAAGCTTTTCATATTGAATTAGCATGATCACACCATAGATTTAAAAACATAACTGACTCTCCATAATGCGACTGGAATTACTAGTTTATTCTTTAACTGTTTTTGTGGCAAAGTGGACCATTTCTCTCCAGGTCTGATGATTCTATAGAGATGTTCATGTTCTTTCTTTATCACTTTGTCCTTTGGTTTCAAGAACAAGTTTAGACATTTTTATTCTTACCATTCGGTTCTGATGTGTGGGGCATTTAAACCCTTCTCACTTGTGGACTCCTATGAAACATTTTGTTGCTCTTGCAGTTTAAGGAGATGTTTAAAATCAATTGCATTAACAGTTCCTTTAAGTGAGCTTTTCTGAAGGTTGAAAATAAAATCATCCAGAAACCAGTAAATTGAAACCCATTAACACTACTTTATACTTAAAAATACATATATAGATAATATTATATATATAATATAAATGATATATCATTAATATATAATTTACTTTTGCTTTTTTAAGGAAAGGAATGAATATTTAAAATAATTAACACATGGTAAGAAAAACTGGAAATATTGAAAAGCAGAATGAAGAAAATAGAAATGATACAGTTTTAACAACTTAGCACAACTGAGGCAGTTCTGGTGTATTTTTAGGTATTTTCCTTGCCTAAGATGTTTCTATAGTTATAATAATCATTTATGCAGGTGACCATAATTTTCTCTTTCACTTAGTATTAAATCAAAGGCTTCTTCTCATGATACTATTTTCTCTTAAATCCCTTTGGAGCCTCAGCAGCCCAGTCCAAGGTCATCCCAATTTAATAACAAGGTAGCTTATGAAGTGATTACATACCTATAAATGTGGAGCAACACTTACAAAGTAACATTTGTGAGTGTTCTAATTAATGCTTGAAAGTGGTCTCTCGTACATCTAAAATAACACATTTATGTAAGTAAGAGCAGAGGGTAAATGAAAGATTAATAACCCCAGGTCAGAGTCAAGTAATGGCCAAAGCAAATAATTACTGCTATTGTTGTATTATCTGGACATGGAAAATGGTCTTTGAATTTTTGACTTGTGCCTTTAATAGAAAATGATTATAATCATGTTCCTGGTCTTATAACATTATGAATTTCATACAGATAGTTATTATTACTTCCCATAATGTGTTACTAAGGATGATATGTTTTCTTAATGACTATGATGCTAGAGTGAGTTGAATAGACTATTTCAGTACAATCTCAGGGTTCATAGAATCATATTTTATGAGTGTGAATGAACTTCAACCAAAACCATGTAATATTTGCTTATTGTAGTGGACAGTCTGAGATCAAACATTTTGTAAATTTCAAACTGTTTACATGGATTGTTGTTGCTTCTAGTTAAACTTTTATATCTTACATGAGGGATGGTTTATTTTTAATATGGATAAATAAGTTTATACTCAAATTCATATGTTGTTAGAAGGAAGTATTGACTCAATTAAAATGGTACTTTGCCTTATGATTATTTGCTTTGCTCTTTTTCATAAGATTTTATTAATCGGAATCACTTCAACAAAAGTACAGTAGAAATGTATGGAATCTGCTGGAGACTTAATAAAACTAAAGAGGCAGGTAGGGGAGCAATAGCACATTCTTTTCAAGAATATGTTTTTACTCGTAAGTCAAAACTAAGTATTTGATACTCCTAATTGTCTGTTCTGAGTTCCTAGAAAGTAATGTACTTCTCACCTGGATAAACAATTTTTATTAATGACTTTTAAAAATTTGTGTCAGTAACAGAAGGCCACTGAGCTATTCAGTTAACCTAAAGTGCACTTTTTTTTCCTGGTTAATTTTCAAATAATATTATTGAGATAGATTTATGTAAGTTTAGTAAATATATATATTGCTTGGACATTAAATTATTGGCTCATCAGACATGTACCTGAGTATCAAGTGATTCTGAAGCATTTTGGCATAATGTTGTTTTTAAGGCTTAGTGTAGGTGTTCTGGGTACTTAATTTGGGTGTTTAATGACTCTAAATTGAGTTTGATGAGCTTTATAATACTTCTCTAATAAATTTCTCATAAAAATCTGATACAATGCCCTGAAGATACCACAGATTCATTTTTGGAAATAGAGTCTTCGTAGGCCATCTTACTGACTTTTTAAAGGCAGAGTCCTATAAATTATGTGATGAGTTTCATCTTTTCTGGATTGTGAGGAATAAAATGTTATTCTGAGAAGACAGTACTCCTTGTTTAATTTTCAAGATAAGTCTCCTTTTTTTCAGAAACTCATAAAACCAAGTCTGACTTGGGGAGCACCATGAACTTTTTTCCCACAGAAGTTTCATATGAGTATCTATCTATCTATATACCTATCTATCTAACTACTCTATATATAATTATGTATATAAGTTAATATAAATTTTATACATATTTAGAAAATACTATATATTTTAAATATGTTTTTTCCCAAGATTTTTCCTCCCCCTTGCATGAAGTCAGTATGGTCTGTTTTTCCCAGCAAAAACTATCTCTGGAAAGAGTTCGAAGATGGAAAGCTCTGGAAAGAATTCAGTTACCTGTTGTCTACTTTGATCAAAACTCAACAATATCTGGCTCTAGAAATTGTAATAATTGCAAATATACTGCATCAGATCTTGGTTTATGTTGACTTAAGTAGCCAATTGGCTGTTCCATTGGCTGCTTAGAACAGATATATAAAGTAGCACACACATATATCCTTTGAGGTTTGTAGCTTTAATGCTGGCAAATGTTGACCTCAGTGTCAAAGAAAAATAATTATTAAATTAACAGTTTATCAGTGGCTAATATTTATATTATTACAAAATGTTCTGTAAAACCTATTACTTTAAGATTATACTGTAAGTTTCAGAATAGCATGCAGTTATACTTTTTGTACCTTATGGCATATTTGTGATTTTCCCATGAAAAAAAAAATTATAGGAAATCAGGTTACATTTCTTATTAGCTTCCTACAAGGCCAACATTTTGAAAGAAAATGGATGCATGTTATTCACTAGGCTACATTATTTTCAACCGAGGTAAATTTGATAAGATTGTGGCCATGATCCCTTTATGAGAAAATAAGGAAAAAGATCTGGGATTTCTAATTCCCTGTAAAGATCTAGTTGCTGGCTGATTTGTGTGTGTTGAGAGGAAAGGAGAGACTGGTTTTGTTTTTTTTTTAAGTTCAATATTCCTGATGGTGCCTGAGAGTCTAGTTCCCAGTATTCGGTCTGTCTTTATCCATTTATATCTCAACCCATCTCATTTTGCTGTAAGAAATTGATTAAATTGCCTAGGTCATAATTTCATTTGAGTTTAACAGTTTAAGCTATCTTGTCACTAGTGTCATTTCCATCTAGATAGTTTCCGAACTATTTAACTGTGTATGGTTCCACGTTTTGGGGTCTAAAATTAAGCAAAGTGTTATGGTCTCTGCCCTCTAGGAGATTATAATCTTAGAAAAAAAGTGGTTAAGGCAAACTTGAAGACCTCTGTAATTTTTTCTGTGATTTAGCCTGTGATTTTTTTCCTGAATGCCCTCTTCCAAGCCTCTATCTCCAGATATATTGCCTTTAATTGAAAGAGCAGAAGGTTAGTAGCAGTGTACGTGTGTGTGTGTGTGTATGTGCACATGTACACATACAGTCATAGGTCCCTATCTT
The DNA here is from genome assembly GCF_036321535.1 of Camelus dromedarius. Taxonomy (NCBI): domain Eukaryota; kingdom Metazoa; phylum Chordata; class Mammalia; order Artiodactyla; family Camelidae; genus Camelus; species Camelus dromedarius. The sequence goes on along the minus strand of NC_087454.1, from coordinate 15,613,624 downwards.
AATTAGGTGGAAATATTTTATTAGGCCATAGACCTGGCGTGCCTGATTGACTTAAGAAAAAAGATGGTAGAAACATTTTCACAATTTTTCCATTCAAATCTAACTCTATTGAAAAGACATACACCTCAATGTTCACAACAGCACTATTTACAATAGCAGACATAGAGGCAACCTAAATGTCCATTGACAGATGAATGGGTGAAAAAGATGTGATATATATATATACAATGGAGTATTACTCCCACCATAAAAAAGAATGAAATAACGCCATTTGCAACAGTATGGATATACCTAGAGATTATCATAATAAATGACATAAGTCAGACAGAGAAAGACAAATATATGATGTCACTTACATGTGAAATCTGAAAAAAAATGATACAAATGAACTTATTTACAAACCAGAAATAGACTCACAGACATAGAAAATGAACTATGGTTACCAAAAGGGAAAGGAGTCGGGGAGGGGATATATAAATTAGGAGTTTGGGATTAACAGATACACATTACTACGTATAAAATAGACAAACAACAAGGACCCACTGTATAGCACAGGGAACTATATTCAATATCTTGTAATAACTTATAATGGAAAAGAATCTGATAAAGAATATATATGTATATGTATAACTGAATCACTTTGCAATACACCTGAAACTAACAGAACATTGTAAATCAACTATACTTCAATAAAAATTTAAAAATTTAAAAAATCTAACTCTAAACTCAGTGTTTTTGCCCAGCAAACCACTCCTGACCAGAGAGAAGTGGAAACAGAGAAAGACACCTATTCCCAATGTCAACTTTGTGCTCCTGGACTAGCCTGATATTAACTTAATCCAGTTGCTTCTGTATGGGAGGCAGCTATTCCTCTTCGTCCGCAGCAGGGCGGTGTAGATCACAAGGCACTAGTGATTTCTGTAACCCCAGATCAAACAGAGAAAAGCTGAGAGTGGGCTGAGGGGCACAGGATTTCTGCTCCTTATCTCCCTGTCTTCCCAAACACAGCCACCTCCAGACTGTGCACATTATTAATAGCTGTCATTTTTCTTTCTGAACAAATCACCTCCATGCAGTTTGCACTCGAGGGTACTGGAGAGTGTCCTGCCTATCTCTGTACATTAAATAACCTTATTGTGGTGCTGAGCTTGGCCATGTCTCTCCCTTTCTCTGTGGCAGGTGTATTTATCATTTTCCCCACTCTGACATTCCTAGCTCCAGCTGCCAGACCATGCCTGGCACCTTTCTCTCTGTAGATTAGTTTGCATTCTACAGGATTAAAAAGGTTTAGAGAGCAACTGGGAGTTGGCAGGAAGAGCCTGAGTTGTTTAGAAATGTCAGAAAAGTATCAAGACTGCCAGTTTTCTAGGGGCTGGGATAGGGGGAGAAACAGAAGCACTTTTCAATCAGATTGTAGCACACAAAATACCAGGAAAAAGAGGTAGCAAGGGTCCCTAATATAACAACAAATTCTCATATTCTGAGAAGAGTAGAAAGGGAAGAGAGGGAGGAGGATGGTGCAAGGGACAAAGAACTCAGCTTTTCCACCAGGCAACTGGAAACTGACAAATCGGACAGCCCAGTACATCACACGACAATATCACTATTCAGTGTCAGCCAGCCTTGTGGGAAGCAGCCATTGGGAAGAAGACAAAGCAGGAGATGGGATGCTTGGAAAACAGACACGTGACTAACACATTTAGCAGCATCTCACTTCCCATTCCACTTTCTGCTTATATTTGAATTTGATTATTTGTGGAGGAGGGGGCTTTCGTCTTTGATGTGTTTCCTTGTAGAGAGGAGACGTTCCCCAGGGCTCAGGCAGACGCCTTGATCTCCCAAAGCATCTGTGCAGGTGACACAGGAAATGTATGAGTGATATTTTTTAATGCGGGATCTATCAGAGGCACAATCACAACTCCTGAGAACAAAGAGGAATGGTTGTATCTGAACACCCTAAAAGCTGGATTAAGCATGAAAAATGAATCAGGGGTTGTTATTACTGCACTGTATATATGGATAGATTGGCTACCCCATCCTGCCAATGTTTTGTGCCTTCACCAGGGGATGTATTCTGAGCAACCTTGAAAAGTGTATGACTCAGTGCAGCAACATAAAGGCACTAAGGCAAAGACACTTGGCAGAGAATTTCCTTGGGTTTGGCTGAATTTGGAGTGAAACACCCAAGTCAGTTGGCAGACCTCCATGGATTTCTACCATGCCATGTGGAGCTTAGCTCACCCTTTGGGACCTTCTCAGGTAGAGAAGGAGGAAGAGCAAAGTTTTTGGCTTTTTCTTCATGGAATGAAGTATGGGAACAGTCTTAAATTAGGAGGCAGAAAGTAGAGTTTTAGTCAACCTCTCGGGCTTTTTTCCTCATTTGGATTATGGGTTGGTTGATTTATTTGTAGTGTGGGTCATGGTTGGCCATATGGTTTCTAAGATTCCTTCTAAAATGAAATCCTATAATTCACGTATTAAATTCACACCCCTAGCCTTAACAGCTGGATTAGTCTAGTGAACTCACCCCTGGCCCAGCTGTTCTCTGTGCTTGGGTCCTATTTGAAGGTATTATCAAGGAAGAGGTAAAATTATCTTCCCTGCTATGATTTGCTCTTAACCAGACATTGAGAATTCAGGGGCCAAGGTCAGGGCCATCTAAACATACCAGTCAATAAGAAGCTTCCTTTTGGTTAAAGTGTTATTTTCAAGTGCAGCAAAATTTAATCACTTCTTCTTATGAAAAGCAGATTCTGAAGAGGATCTATGAGAAAAAACTGGATCTTGCCCTTTCTGGATAAATCCCTATTCCTATTAATTTCTTTACCTCCTTACATGTATGAAGACTTATTCCATCAATGTACCCCCATTCTCTTCTACACAGGATTTCTCCCCTTGGTCTCTCTTTCTTGGGTCTCCTCTTGGCTACATCTTTACCCAGGTTGCTCTACTCAGATCTCTCCATCTTATATTCTTCTTTTTTTAATTGAAGTATAGTCAGTTTACAATGTTGTGTCAATTTCTGGTGTAGAGCACAATGTTTCAGTTATACAAATACATACATAATTTGTTTTCATATTTTTTAGGCTACTAAAAGATATTGAATATAGTTCTCTGAGTTCTACAGTAGAAACTTGTTGTTTATCTATTTACATTGGTCTTTCCATTTATGCATCAGCATATCAGGAGCAAGACAGGAGACAGGAAAGCAAAGGACCTTGTTCTTGTGCAACTTAATTTCTAGTATGCTGCAGGGGTGGGGAGGGGATTTAATGAGGAGAATGATAAATGATAAGCATCTTCATAAACAAGAAACTTTAACCTAATAAGAACTTTAAAGATAATAAAATTAAATGATATAATAGAGACTGAATGAGAGTTGGGACAGGGGACTACTTGAGATCATGAGGAAGGTCTTTCTGAGGAAATGGCTTTTGAGCTGAAACTAGAAATCACAGGAAAGATCCCATCTCATAAAGATGCATGAAGGAAAAAAGCATTTAAAGCAAAGGGAATAGGAAGTCCAGGACCCATAAGGCCAGCAGGAGGTTGGGTCTGAAAGGACAAAGGAGGCCAGTGTGGCTGTATCACTGTGAGTAATAAGCAAAGATAGGCAGGGCTTTATCATGAGCCACTGAGGGCTTGGCGAGCTGTGGTTATGATCTGGAGGCTGCCTTTGCAGATTTTAAGAAGGAGGTGACATAATCTGATGTATATTTTAAAAAATCTTCCTTGCTGTTGTGTGGTGAACTGCTCCTAGAGAGGCAAGAGTAGGACCAAAAAGTCAGTTAAGAGGCTACTTCAGCAGTTCAGGTGAGACATGATGGTGGCTTGGACGTAGACCACAACAGTGGCTTGGAGATGGACAGCAGGAGATAGACAAAGACATGATTTTGAGATTAAATCAACAGCTTGGAGAGAGATACACTAAACCTGTCAGGTAAAGGAGGAGAGAGTGCTGAGAAGCACTTTGAGATCTCTGGCTTGAGTAATTGAGTATAAGAGGTTACAATGACCAAGAAGGGGAAAGCTGGGCAAGGAACAGCTTTGAGTGTTAATGAAGGATTTGTCTTTGGCCATTTTCTTTACATTCCATCCATTTCAAATAAATATTATGGTTTCTATCTTGGGGCAGAGGACACACCTCACCTTTCCTGTTCATGTGGTGGAATATCCAATCAGGTTGATACTACTGTCTTCCCTCTGTCTGGTACTTACACCTTCCCTGGGAGGAGCAGTGATGTCAAGTAACAGGTATTCTTGAATGTATAAAACACTGGTGAGTTGTTTTCTGTTTTGTTTTTGTTTTTGATAAATATGGAGCTTTCTGGTACTTACCGAAAGCTACTGATCCCCTCCCTCCTGAATAGAATGGAGCACTCTACGTATCAAGATCATGCTTTTTTTTATTTCACTTCTTGACATTTCTTGAAGAACACAGAGCTGAGCACAAACAATGGTTCTGATACCATCAAGAAGAAGGATATTGAAATGCACAGCTCCTTGAAAATGGAAACTAGCAGCATTTTTTAATACACATCTAAAGGAGAGTGACCCTGTGACTTGCTATCAATATCGCAGTATTGCTATTACTCAATGCTTTCAATGACAGAATACCATCTCGATCTCACAATAAACTTTTAGGATAAGCAGGATGGGGATTTTAAATTCATACTTATACAGATGAAGTAACTGAGATTCAGAAGAAAAGAACTAGCTCCAAATCACATTGTTAGTGACTGTACAGTGAGAACTCGAGTTACCATGTTTGAGTCTTACACGAATGCTCTCTCACCTCATGGTGCAGCAGAGTTACAAACTGGGAACTGATAGTGTCACAGACAAAGTTAATCAGACCAGGGAAAATTAGTGCAGGTTTACACACACACACACACACACACAGTGCACATGCACACACAGAGACATAGGCAATTTGCAGGACCAAAAGAGTACAGTATTCTTCTAGTTTTGAAAATTTGCTACATTTAATATTTATGTCAACTTTTGTTTCTTGATGAAATGCCAAAACAGAGGGAGCAGCTTAATGAAATAAAATACTGCCTATTTTACGGAATTTCCCATTTTTTATTTTGAAGCTTGGCATTAACTACATCTAGCCAAATGCCATATATAAGGGGAGGAAGAAACCTTTGCAGAAATATCTCATCCGTTTCTTTTTTCACTTTTGTTTTTGTCTGTGTCCCAAACTATTTTAAATGCCAAATTTGAATGTGTGTGTGTATGTGGCAGGGAGAAGGGGCGGCACTTTCCAGTGGGAAACAATTTGGGATTGAAGGTTTTCTGTCTCGTGTGAAATCAGGATTAAAGCCACAGGAGGGGCAACTTTGGGATATAGAAATGACACGGGTAGCATTTCTGGTTATCTTGAGTTCTCACAAGTCCTCCACAACTTCCTACCTAATACTGTTGCTCATCCTATCCCAGACTCCTGAAACACCTTTCCCCAGGTGACTGGTATGGTCTTAGTCTGTATTCCATGCATCAAATACCAGGTCCAATCTAAGGCTGCTGTAATGGAGTTCTACAGAATAAGTGGCTTGAACAGCACAAATGTAACATCTTGCAGTTCTGGGACTAGAAGTTCGAGATCAGGGTATCAGCAGTGCTGGTTTCTTCTAAAGGCTGGCAGGAAAGAACCTGGTCCAGGCCTCTCTCTTTGCCTAGTAGATGGCTGTCTTCCCCATCTGCCTTGGGGCATCATCTTCCCATCTTGCCTTCTTGCCTTGGTCTCTGTTGCCTCGGGGTCTTTTCCAATGCTATCTCATGTATTCTTTATCCCTGCAACTTTTATGAGAGCTGGGACACGGTCTATTTTCTTCACTCCTTCATGACCCCGTCTAGAAGGGTGCCCTCCATGTAAAAAAGGGTTCCAAGGAATCGATTAGTGAATACCCACTATGAAACTCTTTTGTAGGGTCCTTGAAAGAAGAAATGGAACCTCCTGGGTGTTTTACTGCAACTCTTAAATACTGAATTGGGCACCCTAACGTTTGAAAGCCTTTCATCAGCTAAGAGCACATCAGTATTATTTAGGTATACATGCATAGAATCAAAGGTAAGCCTTGCAAAAATATATGAGTTTGTAGCAAGGGTTGGGACTCTAGCCTGGTTTCTTTTAATTCATACTCTTGTCTTTAATTCTGATTTACCTTCAGTCAGTGCATGGACTCACCTTTTTTTTAAAGTCTTCTCTCACTTTGTTCTTTATAAGCACTTTGTTGCCTTTCTAAAAGTTATTGCCACTGAATTAGATTTTAATGGAGTTAATATATCAGCATGTTATTTAAGGTTTTAGTCTGTGATTAATCCTAGAAAAGCTAGGTGAGTGCCTTACCAGAGGGCTGTGTATTCTCCAGGTTGCAGCATTATTCATGTCAGTTACACACGGACAAATACAGAACAGCAGGAAAAATGAGGCAAGGAAACAGGGAATCTGGGCTTTGGCACTAGCAGACAAGGGCTAGATTTTTTCCAGGGAATCTCAGATTTCAATTAGAGGGTCTCTGATGAAACAGGTAGACTTTAACCCCGTGGTAACTAGGAGTAAGATGTTATGGATTTCTGATCTATGCTTAATGTTGAATTTACAGATTTACCTTCATATTGAACTATATATTATAGTTGAATCTAAACAAGGGACAGATTGTTAGGTTACATGGACCCAAGATGCATGGTTCTATTTTTACCTCTCTCTCCTTGTCAGATGAAAGGGAACTTAATCTTTTAATTTGTCTGTTTTTTATTTTATTTATTTTTTTAATTAAAGTATAGTCAGTTACAATGTGTCCATTTCTGGTATACAGCATAATGTCCCAGTCATGCATAAATCTTGATATCAGTTCTATAAATAATATTCAGAACTAGTTAAATCTGATCCCTGATTTTTACGCATGTTATCAAATACGCATTAATCTCACTCCCCAATATGTATATATTCCCTTTCACTAGGTAGCTCCCCCTCCCTCTACTTTCCTGTTTCAAAGGCAGAGAACACCGACAGAAAATTTATCTGAATTCCCCTCTGAAACATAGGTGGCTACAAAAACTTGAAAACAATCCCATTTTTCTGTCTTTTAGACATTTTTCTGTCTAAAAGATGGCCTGAGAAGTCAGAGATTCTGCCAGTCTCGGCTATGATGTCAGCATGTCCTCCTGGAAACATTTTCTCTCCCAGGAGTGTGGCTGGCAATGTTATATCCTGCTTCAGCATTTCTGGGCCCAGTATGGAATACAAGTGGGTTTTTTGGGTTTTTTTAAATTGAAGATACCTGGAGCTACAGATCACTTTTTCAACTAGTAAAAATACCCTGCAGTCCCAGGTAATTTTGACATAGGTAATGACTTAAAATTGCTCTGAGCTTAGCTTGCACACTTGTGATTCTCCATATTAGCCCTCGTATCTCTGCAGATTCCTGCCTTTTGAGCTTTTAGAGTCGTAAGTTTCTAATATAACCAGGGGAACAAAGTCCTTAGCTTATAAGGTCACAGACCGCTATAGGATAGGGTGGGGAGATGTGAGTGTATGTTAGTGGGGTTGGGGGGCGTTATAGTTAGTAAAATAAAGAATGGAAGAATTGTCCTATGATGAGTAGAATTGGTTCTGGGGACCAGCCACAAAGGCACCAGCTAATGCCTGATTGGATCTGTATCAGAACTGGACAAAATTTTATAAAGGAAGGAGAATTATAACAGGTTACAGAAGGACAGTGTTTCTTCCCTCATCTTTCTGTCTTTTTGTGTATATTCTTGTACCATGGGCAGCAAAAATAAATAAAAATATTTAGCCAGGGTTTCGTGTATCCTGTCCTATGTCTTGTGGTTAGGTTTAACTTTTAGAATCCTATACAGTGAGTCTTCACCAATATCATATACCTGTTAGCAAAAAATATATTATGAATCTCTTAGGGGTGTGAATGACAAGCATTATTTTCATTTCATATAATCAGAGGGCTTGAAAGGAAACTAGCGTGCCATCAGAACTGTCTGCCTGGCTGTGTGCAAAAGTGAGCACCCTTACAAAAAGCTGTGGACCTATGAGTATCTGGACTGTTTTCAAAGGATGTGAACCTTTCTCCCTTGAATAAGTCATTCCTGCAGTTTAACAATCTTTACAGTTGGGATGTGCCTTCTCATAAAGAACTTGCTTTTAAAATGGACCAGAGTTTTTCCATTTTGCTGGAAGAAATGGACTACTTTGTATTGTTTGATCACATACTAATGCTTTGGTAGCAAAGGGATTCATTACATGGTGAATGCGCTGGTGAGGGGGAGGATATTTCTTCCCTCCCTCTCCCTAAACTCTGCAGTTTCAGATAAGACTGTCTCACAGATACCCTTCTCCTTCCCTTTCAGGTTACAGTACATCACACTAGATGGCAGTAATACCCCAGTTTGGGAGTCCATTTTCCATCTCCCCTGCCCCCACACACAACCTTTTCTTGTCCAAAATAATATGGAATAAAACATGCAAATAAAAAATCCGTTCATTTTGTACAAGGTTCATTCAGAAAAGCTGATATACAATTAAAGCTGGTAAGGAAAAAAAATACGTTAAATGATATTGAAAACTCAGGCGCTGTGGGTTTTTTTCAAGGAGGGTGGGGGTAGATCCTATGGTTTGTTTCTTTGTTTGTTACTGTTTTTCAGATATAGTTTAATTACAAAAGGAAATTTGTTGGACCAAAAATCTAAGCTTTGGTGGGAAGGTAAAAGTATATCTCTAAGGAAAAAAAAACGAATTCAGCCCTGCCAGTGGCTTGTGCTTTTTCAAATCCTATGCTTCTTCCAGCAGATTGACTATGCTTTTATGCAACATTAACCTGGATTTTCTAGACAGAAACCATCAGATGCAAGCTCAGAGCCCTATGTGTGTATTGGCCATTAACAGCGAGTAGAGTGATTGGAAGGAAAACAAAACCAAAGCAAAAGCTCCTGGTACAATGAAGACCCCTTTTCATTGTGTGTGTAAACCTGGAGATCTACTGAGGATTTGGAGGGAGACAAATCCAGTTTCTGTAAAATATTCTTGGCCAGCTAATCCAGAGCCCGAGAGTGCCCTACTAAGGGGGAGCCATCCGAGAAAAAAATATGCCAGAAATGGCCCTACTCTGATTCCACAAATTCACTTTGCACACAAAGTAGTAAAAAGGTAAAAATGTTTTTATGGAAACAAACTTGTGAAACATTTAACTTGCTGTTACAGGAACATTATTTTTTCCCTCTCACAGTTCACAGCCCTAGGCTTTATACTGGAATTCTTAGGTACTCTGCTCTCATTTTAAAGAAAGCATGTAATCTCCTTTTAAAGGTTACTGCATAGAAAACTGAAGCAGCATCATAAGGAGCAGCGTGAATTCATAAGCAAATATGCAGAATGTTACTCAGCCTGCATGTGAAAATGCTTAATGCATTATTTATAGATGTTGTTTTACCACGGAGATGAAGGTTATGCATTGGACTCCCGGGCAATGGGTCAAGTCTTGAGAGGCCATCCTGATAATCCTGGCTGACAGTTTCTTGGATGGAGTTAGTGAACTTTAAGTAGATGTGTTTTCCAACTTGGAACAGTGAAAAAAAAAATTTTTTTAATTAGCTAACTACTCATTTATCCAACTTGATCACAACTCATTAATTTTGATCAGAAACAGTGCGTGGGGTTGGGAGGTGTTGCCATGTTCACATTCTCTCTCCCTAAATTCTATGAATCATTCTAATAAGAGAAATATGCAATTACCCTTGTCTTGTACCCTTCACCAATGATGTTTCCATATATTCTAGTGTCTGGAGTCAAGTGGACTCAGTAATAGTGTGACTTATAAAGAAATACTGGCCTTCTAGGACATTTATGTTAGAATTTCCAATGGAAAATTATTTCTAAATATTTCTAAATGATTTTCAAAATTTATGTATGTAATATTACGGAATATATTATACCTAATATTACAGAATTCCATACCTTTAAGTCGTTACCTATACTGGGCCCTTTTGTTGTATGTGCCTCCCTTGAGATCTCCTGTATAACACAGAAGATCTAGTTCTGCCTGTTCAAGTAATCTTGGACATGATATTGAGGTCCTGACCTCTTCCAGCATTAAACAGGCAGTGGCATATGGTGGGAAGATTAGGGGGAGTGGGCTACCCCTGTGCAGGCAATAAGGGGGTACGTTGTTCTGCAAAGAATTTGGAAACAATAGGAAACCTTGCTAAAAATAGGTCTGTTTTTTTATCATCATCATGCACCAACAGCTCTAAACAATGTCAGTAATAAAATAGTCCTCCTCACCAAGCAGATCCTGCCTTCTCCTTGTCTCCCCTTGGAGGTGGCTGAAAAAGGGAAGGTTTTTGATGCTATCATATGAACTCAAGGGGACTATATTTTCTACTTAGGCATATAGATAAAACAAAGCAAAACAAAAGCACAGAAGTCCTTTCATCCTTCCTTTTCATAATCTTTCCCAGTTCTAGCCTCCCTCTCTTTCCTTCAGTGTTGATTTGAAAGTTTCACCAAATTGAAGGATTCATATATTATTCTTGTGAGCATGAAGCATTTTTTGGCAATTAGTATTTTCCATGAATACTGAATATTTTTGGATTGATCTGGGCCATCCTCGAAAATCTTTCCTCTTTTCCATCTTTCCTTACATCCAGGAGCAGTAGACTGGAAAATAGTCAACATAACAGAAATCCTTCATATTAACAAAATATTACAAAATCAAGCCATTCAGAAGTGTCCCTATTTAATAGGCAGTAGAATCCAGGATAATAAGAGGTGGCAGAAGGGCTTTCTGTGGGAGGACAACTGGCAAGAGCGTATCTCCAAAGCCCATGGGACTCAGGATAGTCCTCAGCAAGCATCTTAGGACATCTCGGTTTAGATGGAACACCTCTGCATCAGGATGTTTCTAGACCAATTTAAAAGATCACTGTTTGAATTATAGTAAAACCAGTGTATGAATGGAAAGCAGTTTTGCCATCATTTGTCCATCCTGGAAAGGTATATGAGTAAAATCCATGATTAAAAGCATAGATTTTCAAGTCAGAAAACCTAGAGTTTTAGTCCTGGCCCCACCACTTACTGAATGTATGACATTGCTTAAGTTCTTTAGGACTTGGTTCTCTCATCTGCTAAACTGGTATAAAAATAGTAATAATAATGGCGTATTATGGGGTTACCATGAGGTTTAAATGATACAATGTAAGTAATATGTTTACCTCAGCTCTTGGCACAGAGAATACTTTCAGTGCTTCTCCACTATTTGATTCCACGTAGAGTGTTATGTGCACAGTGGATAATAGAATAATACTTCTCTTTGGCCTAAAACTAGCTACCAGTTAAGTCAGTTGTGGGTTCATAAGCAAATGATCACTCCTGCTCCTCATCTTACCTTTTATATTTACTTCCTTTCTCACTTATCAGTCCCAATTATTTAGTCCCACTCTGGCAAGGTATCCCATGCCCTCTCACCAGTGTATAAATAATAGTATTATACTCCTAACATGAGTGGTGAATTTTCACCAGAGAAAGAAAAAAAAGAAAGATCAGTATCGCCTAAAGTAAGAGAAGTTTCTATGAGAAGGGAAAACCTTGATGTCACTCTCACAGAAGAGACTGGGTTTGAAGAGAGGGGAGAAGAAAGATGGTTCTACTCAGGGTTGGAGGAAAGGCATGAGCAAAGAAATGGAGACAGGGAGAGACTGGGCACCAAATGAGGAAGGAACCAGCATCACTGGTGGTGGGGAGAAGTGTCATGAGTAGATCAGGTTGGATAGGGAGTCAGGGCTGATCATACAGATGATGGACAAAAATCTACGACTTAAAGCAGGAAGACACTTGGGATTTGAGATTCAGGGTTGGGGCTGAAATGCAGGGTGAAAGCTGGGGCTAGAGTCAGAGCTAGAAGTGCTGATTAGGGTTTGAAACTGCAGCTGTGGTTGGGGTTAGGTTTGGGGGCCACTCATGCAGGAAAGTGAAAATGTATATGTGGATAGATGCACACATTTCAGAGGGTGCAAAGCCCTTGGAGCTAATCAGTGGGTTTCTGTTTAAGAGTCTCAGTCTGTCTGTCTGTCAGTCTGTCTCTCTCTCCAATATACGTGTGTGTGTGTATAAATATAAACATATGAAATATAATATATGTACTCATATACTTAAAGTCAAAGCAATGACTGGTCCTATTATAGGAAATGCTGTCTATTTGTTTGCTAAACTGAATAATAAAAGTAACTAACACTTACTAAACTCAGGCACAGTGGTGAACATTTCATATATGTTATCTAGTTGAATTTAAATCTAGTGGAAAGGAAAGAGAGCGTTTATAGTTGGGATAGAAAGGAGACTGGGATCAAGGAAACCAGCTAACAATCTGTTGCCGAAATCCAAATTTGAATTGATAAAGCTCTGGAGTACGGTAAATAGAAGTAGAAATGGAAAGGAAGAAGGAAAATGTGAAAATATTAGGAAAGGAGACATGATATCACTTTGAAAGAGACCAGGTAGAAGAGTTTTTAGAGAGGGAACTTTGGAAGATGTTTGTAAATTTAATACCTTGGCAGGGTGGGCTACAGGAATAAGAGAGGTAACAAAATGTTGTAAACTACAATATGTTTAATCAAGGGCGGGGGGTGGTGGTGGTGAGAGAGTGGATTGGAGGATGTCATTGTGAGAAACTGTGATGTTGGCTCTGACGCTGGGGGAAAATGTCTGCTAAAAGCCACTGCATATAAGTTACCAGAATTGTATCATTCACATCCTTAGACTTAGATCTACAGCAGAGGTGATATTTCTCTTCGTAAAGAACTAGATAAATATTTTAGGCCCATGGGCCATAGGTTATCTGTTGCAACTGAACTCTGCTGTGGTAGCAAAAAATACAGCCATAGGTAATACATGTAAAATGGGTGTAGCTGTGTCTCAATAAAACTTTATTTACAAAAACAGGCAAGCAGCCCCTAGGCTATAGTTTGCTAATCTGTAATCTAGGGGGTTACTCTGATCTCTTTATATTTATTTCCAGGAGAATTAAGCTAAGGGGAAATAGAGAAGAAACTAACATTGATTGACTATGTATTATGTTCCAGAATGTGTTCTAGGCATTATATATTCACAGAGTTATCTATTACCCTCCCTAGTATTAGCAACTTATCCAAGACAGTTTTATCTCTCAGGAAAATAACTTCAATATCCTTGTCCCTGATTCTGCTTTGCTTGTACACCTCCTCAATTCATTCTGCCAGAATGGTTTTTAAAAACATAGTCATGCCAAATTTTTTTTCTACTAATGTTGAACATACAAGACCACTCTGGCAGAGTGAATTGAGGAGGTATACAGGCAAAGCAGAATCAGGCATGAGGCTGTTGAAGTCATTTTGATGCCAAATGTTTAAAGAAAGAATAACACTAATTCCATTAAATTTCTTCCAGAAGACAGAAGAGAAGGGGTCAGTTTCTAATTCATGTTATAAGGTCTACATTACTCTGATATCAAAACCAGACCAAGACAGTAGGAAAACAACAGAACAATATCCCTCATTAGCATAGACACAAAAATTAGCAACAAAATCTTAGCAAATTGAATCTAATAACATATAACACGGATAATACACTAATATCAAGTGGAACTTATTCCAAGAATGCAATGGTGTATCAATATGTTAAAAATCATACAAAGTAATCTACAAATTAAGATTCAAAAGAAGCAAAAGCACATGACCATATCCCTTGATGCAGAAAAACATTTTACAGAACTCAACACTCATTCATTATACAATCTCTCAGAAAATTTGGAATGGAAGGGGACACCCTCAGTCCAATAAAAGGCATCTACAGAAACCCTATGGCTAAAATCATGCTTATTGGTGGAAGCTTGAATGCTGTCTTTCTTAGATAGAGAACAAGTTAAGGATGTCCATTCCTCCCATTCATGTTTATATTAGTGGAATCCTAGCCAGAACAACAAGGCAATAAAACAAAATAAAATTCATACAGATCAGAAAGAAAAAGGTTTTGGTCACTATTTGAAGATGGCAATCGTATTTCCATATTCTAGCAATGCACAATTGTCAACTGATATTAAAATATTATTCAGAATTCCTTCTCTTATGCTTCAAATTAGCCAATAAGTGACCTTAAGAAACCCCAGACTTCTCATCCTCCCAGCCTAATTAAGGCAGAGCCCCAGGTTTGCAATCCCTCTCTCTGCCTGTGAGTTCACTACATGACTTTCAGGCATGCCAGGTATCCTCCAGAACCTGTGAGTAATAAGACTGTTCCTCTAAGTTCCCAGATGAATTTTTGCTGAAGTGCTTCTCACGATCAGAACAAGAACCACAACACTGGCCCCAGGGGGGGAAATGTCTGTGAGGGCTCACCATGTGTAATATGGGCCCGGGCATTCCTAGCTGAGAACATTACCATCCATAGGCTGAGACTGACATGCCATTGGTCAAGCCCAAAACTAGAGTCATCCTTGGTTTTTCTCTTTCTCTCCCACCTTTGCCTAATCGGTTAGAAAAACCTATCGAATCACACCCAGAATCTGACTACTTCTCACCTCCTTTGCTGTTATCACCACAGGCACCATCATCTCTTGTCTCAACTGTTACAAAAGACTTTTGAGCTGGCCCCCATACTTCTACACTTTCTTGCTCTATCGTCTCTAATCCATACTGTTACCAACAGCATTAATTTGACAGTTAAAATAGATTGTATTGATCCTTGACTCAAACTCTTCAAATGAGCTTCTCATCTCACTTAGAGTAGAAACCAAAATCATGACCATGAGGTTAAAAGGTCCTGCATGATCTGATCTGGCCTCCACCCTCACTCTGCTCTCAAATCCTCTCTCTCTCTCTCTCCTCGACTCCTTTCCAGTCCCATGTCATTTCTTGATATTTTTGAACATGCCAGATATGCTCTAGCCTCCCAGTTTTTGCACTGCTGTTTCTAGTGCTAGAAACTGTTTTCCACCAGAGCTCAAAAAATTCCTTTCTTCACTTCCTTCTGGTCTCTGCTAATACAATATCATAGCAGAGAGACTTCTTCTAACCACCTTATATTAAAAAACATCCTGCCCATCCCTGGCATTCCCAACTCCTCCTGCCTGCTTTATGTTTTCCTTTCTTTTTGGCACATACAGCCTACTAATGAATTATAGATTTTCTCCTTTATTAAGTTATTACATGAGTAGAAATCAACTTTCATGATGGCAGAGATTTTGTCTGTTTTGTTGATGGCTCTATCTCCAAAATCTAGAACAGTCCCTGCCATATCATAGGTACTCAATACATAAATGTTTAATGAATACATTTTATATAGGCATAGCCTCGATATCCAACTCAGAGTCTATAAATATACTTGAAAATCAATGAAGTTCTGCTTTCTATGAATATAAGTTTTAGAAAGGACTTTTTATAAATAATTTAGATTGTATAAAGGATTACTATTATTATTCCTTTCATGTCTTTAAGACAAGCCAATATTTTTTTGTCCATCCCTCCAAAGTTCTTTCTAGGGTAAATTCTTTATGAAACTCCAAAATGCATTGTTCATCATTTTATCTTGTATGATTTATCATGATTATACTTAGAGTCTAGATTCCATGCTCAACATGCCATCTATTTTTTTCTTAGTCCTATTCCAAAAATAAATAAATTCTACTTAAAGATTGTACTGGGTTTTGCCATATGTTCCAACTAGCCAGTTTTGATGCAAGTATGCATAATTCAAGGAGAAAACAATATTTTGGATTTTTTTTCCCATTTAACTGTCCTATTGTAGCTTGGATTGCCAAGATCATGCATTTCCTTTTTAAAAAGGAGTTGCCAAGTATTTACTACAAACACCTGTTTCTTTTTTAATAAATTCAAAGACAATTATAAAACTTAAAGTCATAATTGACAATTGTTATATTATAAAGAACTTGTGTTGAGAGTTTATAACAGCCTGGGTAGCCTTTTACTTTTATATAGCAAATCAAAATAAGACAGGGGATTAGAGTACCTAAGTAAGTTTATGTAAGAGCCATGATAGGGTTCATCTCTTATTGATAATGAGACTACTACAGTAAATAAAGACCAAAAAATCCCCAAATGTTAGCATCCATGATACATCTAATTCTGTAGGAAATTACTATCAGCAAAAATGCTTCTTAAGCAAAGAACCATACTGTTTACCCATAAGTTGTCTACAATCTAGGTCATAGGGGAAGCCAAACCCACAATTCCTACCACATGACAACAGATGAAAGAGAGACAAATTATTACTGAGTTTGGGGTTCCAAAGCCTTGTAGGGACATTGGGAACTTGCAGGGAATCCAGAGAAGAGCCACAGAGATGATTAAAGAGTGTAAAATGGGACCTTTGAGGATAGGTTAAAAGAATTGGGATTATTTAGTTTGGAAGCAAGGATATTTAAAAAGTGGTTTTATAATAGCTTTAAATAACACACAGTGTTAGCTAATTGATGATGATAACTAACTACCCTCCAGCATGAGAAGAAATGGACAAAATATACTACCTGAGAGATTTGGGTTAAACATATCTATCAGAAGGGGGAGTTTTCAAAGCTCGAAGATAGATGGTCAAAGTATGATACTGTTTTTGGCGGGGGGTATTTCATTTTTTAAAAATAGAGAAGAGATTCATATAGCTAACATGCAAAGGCAGGAAGTGAAAATAAGTAATTTTTAAGGGCTGAGCACTAGATGACTTCTCGAAACAACTTACAGGTATGTGACCCTTGGACCTTATTCAACATTTGCCAAGTTTTATAATAGGTTTAGTGCCAATTTTGAATGGAAAATCCTGCACCCTTTCCTCTCATCTTTAATTTTTATAACACTAATTATCTCTGCAGATTGAAAGTTTAAGTGCTTGGTACTTTGTATCCACTTATAATCAGGCACACCAAACTATCACGAAAGAATGCATTGTTTGTTTTCTTTAGGAAGTATTTCAAAGATCATTGGTAGATGATGTATAATCTTCTAGCATATGAAACAGACTGGCAATAAAAATTACTTCCTCAGGGATACCAATTTACCATGCATTTAGTATCTCCAAATACTTTTTGTAGAAAAAAAAAAAACTGAAGTAACCAGGCTGAATTTCACTTTTTTACTTCTTAAATACTAGTCAAAATAAAAGGAATTGTTAATGCAATGATTATGAAAATGAATCTTTCCAGTCCAAAGGCAATAATAATTCAATTGAAAAGCTCACAACAAGGGATACTCTGACACAGTTCATCTCTCTCAAAGCTTGAATGATGTTTGATTTGTTCCAAACCAAATTTAAAATAGCCTAAGCAAACCCAAATTTATTTTAAAACCCAAGTCTCATTGTTTGCCATTTCAGTGGGTTTTCTTCTTGGCAACAAAGAGCCTGAAGTCTTAATAAAGTTGGGAACTTACTTAAATGCAATGACAAAGAAATTGGGCCAATGCTTAGGAAAACTGTTTGCCAAGAAATTTTGGAACAATTGCATTTTAAGTATTCCATTTAAGAGGTAGAATTGAACTTCTGTGGAGCAAAACTGCTGTATACGCCTTATCGTTGGAGTGTGCTTTTTCACAGTCTTAAATGGAATTTGGTTTCTCATTAATGAAGCAAATAAATCTGAATTTATTTCCTGAAAAGACAAGATATGGATTCCAGTAATAGTGTTTTAAAACACTCTTGTGTACTTACCTACATTACAGTATTTCAAAGTAATAGGAATCTTGGCCATCAAACGTATCTTCATTAATTTCACACTGTGCGAATACAAATAAATAGCTAAGCTTAGTGCAGACTTTTTAAGTCTTTCAACCCCATGCATTTACCTATTATTTTAGCTTCATTTACTGTGATGTTGGAACCAGCTATTTGACCACCGTTTGGGGGCATGAATCAAGGCATGTTAGAGATAAAATTGGTATTAATGCATGAAATTGCCTTCATTTAAGCTGGAAGACAATTTTAAAAAAAAAAAAGGAAGAAAGAAAATGAAGCACCGTCACTCTCCTTTTACCTGTTTCATATTCATATATCTTATGCTTGGATGTAAAGGATAAGTAAAAGGCCACCCAGTGTTAGGGGAGTGAGCTAGTCATGGTGGTCATGGGACGGATGATGCTCCAAGGAGGAAAGTTTAACTGACTCCTATACTTCTTGTTTACAACCTTCTTTTCTGTAGTCTCCTGTTGCCAAGTTGCAAAAAGAATATTTCTAAGAAAATCGGAAGGTTTATTCAACAATACAGATCAATATTGGAGAAGTGGGACACTTTCTGGATGGAACACCTGCAGTGAAAATAACCCATTTAAAGCTACTTTACTATACATTAGTTGGGACACAAAATAAAAAGACCATATGGGTAAAATTATGATCACCAGCTTTTTACCTCTGAAGTTTTCAGAGATATGCTCTCCCCACTAAGGCTCCATTCAGGTAGAAATTAAATTTCCACCCTTATCAGCTGTGCAGGCTTCCATGGAGTCCTGCCCACAGAGCTTAATCCAGACAGCAGTGTTTTGTCATCCAGAAATCTCTTCTATTCTAATCTTTGAATGTGTTTAGAAATATGAATGTGGCATTTTCATAGGCCAGGCTGCAAACTGGAGGCATACCATGCAGCAAAAAAATATGAGCTCATAGGGGAGAAAAAGAGCTTAGGTATTTTATTCTAAATTGACAAATAGGATGTTTCTGATCTCAAAGGAATTCTCTGGCTCACTATTGAATTATTACTTTTAAAAATGTTTAACTGAGGAGACAGACCTATATTCAGATCCCCTAGGAAAAAGAATTCCAGTATATTTTCTAATATTCACAGTAAGAATTAGCACCACTGAATTCAATGTAACACAAAATGAATTAAGTAAAAAGCCTCTATCCTTGGGAAACTTCTGACAAAGGACATTGATGCAAAATGAAACACGAAGGATAGAATGTCACTTGTTCTGTAAGATACTCAGGAGAGACAGCAAGTTGCAGTAATGTGTTTAGACTGAAGGGTTCCTGAAAAAATGCCAAATATCTTTTTGATAAGATTTGATTTGGAAGTAATTCAGGTGATACCTAGATGTACAAGGATAGGAATTTAATGCATAGAGAAGAGTGGGGGCACTGCAGGATTATGGTGAAAACAGGAAGCTTGGAAGATGTATTGAAAGGACTGGAAAATGAGTAAAGGGAAGAAAACGAATGGGCACATAAAAGACAAAAGTATCCAGTCTTCTTCATTACTTCTCTTAAAATAATGCTTGTATTGTGTGTTTAATCAATGTTTTATGGAGAAGTACAAGGTGGTCATTGATATGTAGAAAATATGTGTTTTGGAGCAAGTCCTGATGGAAAGATTAGAAGTAAAACTTTCATGCTCTCATTAAAGTCACTTGGGTGGAAAAGTACACTTTAAACCATCACTATCTCCTGGATGCTTTGGGTTTCTCAATTCACTTGGCATTACCACGTTACAACATCATGAATCTTTTCAGAAGAGCAGTGTTTGTAAGTGTCCAAGGAAGTATAAGTGAGATGCACACACACACACATTTTCTATAGTCTAAGAGTTCCTTTTATGTCTATGCCACTTTCAATCACTATTTTTTATTTTCTTTAGAGTAGTTGTGTTAGTTTTTTATTGTTGTATATGAATTGAGTTATGAAGATGTAATAGTATATTTATAAGGATGGTGTGAGTATAGCTGTATGTAAAAATCTTGGAAATAATTTCTTTGGGAATGTGGTAGTTACAACATATTAAGCCTTTCAAATGCATTTACTTTATTTTTAAAGATTTCCTGTTCTATTAAATTCCTTAGGTAAGTTTGTAAAACCATTTATAATGAAGTAAGTGCATTTTAGTGGTTGTTGATGGGTGGCAACAACCATTTAATTTAATTTAATAAGCTATGCCTATTTAATCTTTTCTGTATCTATTTGATATCATTGATAACAATTCATTCTGGAAGTTCAGAAATAGAAATGAATCATTAGGGTAACTTGTCCTTTTCTGCTTTCTTTATGCCCAATACATATGCTTTGTCCACTCTTGGTTTCAAGAACTTTAGTGTTGGTTCATCCATCATATTCTGTGGGAAAGTAGTCCATGCACTAATAGCTCTCAGGGTCTAGATAATTTCTTTTCTAATAACATTAGAAATTAGTAGTTAATGTATACAACAAAATATGTTGGTTGAAGTTTGGGCAAAATATTGTCTAGGGGAATAAATATAAAGTACATTTTTGGACTTGTAAGATATTTCTGAATACCTAAAAGAACTATGGCAGTATACTTTAAATTATTTCATTAACATGATGTCTTATTGAGAATTAGATCCTTAAACTCAATTTTATTGTATATATTTGCTTTTTTGCTCAGAGTATCATATCTCTTATCAGTCACCTGGTGAGGTATAAATTTAAAAGATCACATTAGGGACCCTGCATCATTCTGCCTTCTTACATCTCTCTTTACACATGTGGCACTTTTGGATAGAAATATTGGCTTTTTTTTTTTCTATGTATTTATTTGTATTTGTCCTATCTTTGACATCAAACATTAATCACTACAAGGGTCACCCTCTCATGTTAAATAGCACAATTAGGAAAATTTTTCTTTCTCATACAAATGTAACTCACCTTAATAAAATCTAAATGGAAACAAGTACACTGAACCAAAAATAAATTTGGGACATTCAAGATGATTTATTGTCTTGCATGCTGCTTTGCATTCTTTTTGGAAAGCAATTGTACTGTAGGGTTAAAAAGTTCTACGTCTGCAGCTAGAGTCCTTAGGTTCAAGTCCACTCATGTATCCTTTGGAAAGCTAAGTACTGTGTCCAAGTTTCCTTATCTATAAACTGGAGCAAAAATTTCTGGTAAACCATAGAGTTTTTAATAAGTATTATATGAGATATTGCACTTAGAACCCTTATTAGAGTATCTTGCTCATAGTTGGCATTCAATAATTTTTTTGAAAAACCAAGAAAGAATAATGAAATAATGAATTGTTTGTAATAGACATGGAGGTGTGCCCTTCAAGGCAGGACTTTCTGGCCTCTGTAATTGTGGTCAGAAGTCTGCATTTGGCTGTCAGTGTCTGCTGAGATTGCTTTACTGCAGAGAAATACCTCCTTCAAGATCACACCCTTTGGGATGTTACTGTCTTGATTAGATGCATGGATTAACCAAGGACATGGAAAGGGTTGCAGAGCATCTTAGGGCATGTGAGTGTCCTACATTATGATATGGTCATACTGGGCCAAGTGCTATGATATAGATTGCTGTAAAATTAAATCACTGAATAATTATTTATGAAAAGAAGGGGGAAACCCTATGTTATCCATGGTCTTTGTTGGTCCTATCTTAACATTTGTCATGTCTTCTGTGAATCAAAGTCACTTTTTGTTGATTAACGTTTGAAAAATACATCTATATACTGTGATGAACTGAGCTGAAAACAGTTTCTGGTTTCCCTGCCACTGATTTGCATTAGCAATTTTCAGCTGTTGTTCTAGACATGGCTTTTTAAATTGCTTTCATATTGAATGACAGCATTAAGAAAAAGAGGCTAAGAATCAAGAAACAAAATATTTGTGGTTCAATCTCAATCATGTAACCAATTTGTGTCTCCTTTTTCCTAGCCCTTGCATTCTAGAAGAGAATAGGTAAAAATATTGTTTTCTAAATCTCTAGATCAGTTTGTAATATGAATGAAGAAAATTATTGTTGGCTACAAGCCTTCACTCATGCATTTAAATATACTGTTTGCTTTATTATAAGTGAATTTTGGGTCCAAATCTATCAAAGTGATGTTCATAGAAAATAGAGTTGTAGCATATCTAGAGTTTTATGAATATTGTTTCAACAGAACTAATGCCTATGGATTCTGTTCATTTTTTGGAGTGCATTCTCACTCTTTAATTTAAAATGCTAACTAAGAAGGAGCACAGTAATTCAGTTACCATGGATGAAATGTGTGTGTCTGGAATGAGCTTATTGGTAACTTAAGAGACAAAATTAAAAAAAAAAATGAGAGACAAAATTGATCCAACTTTTAATCACCTAAGGCATTTCTTAGATGTGAAAACGTATTTCAGAAATACCTGCACATCTTCCAGTTTCAAACAGAAGTTTTGTGGTCAATGAGACTTCCTGCCCATCAAATGTTATTTACCTTACATCTTTAAAAACTTTAACTCTGACCAAGATAGCAACATAGGTCATTCTTGACTTTGCTACCCCTCACAAGAAGAACAACTAACAACTATTTAAGAATAAGATACCACTGAGAGAATCCTAGAGCATGGGGGCGAGGCTGAAGCAACCCCCCTGCAGGGCAGAGACCACAGCAGGCTGCATTAGAGGGTAAGAGAAGCAGCTGCATGTTGACCACACTGCCCCTCCTCCAGCCCAGTTCAGCATCACATGGAGGGCTCCGCCAAAACTCCTGTTCCTCCTGTGGAGGTTGTGCCCCCTGTGGGGACAGCCAGCTCCCCCACCATCATTGTGGGTTTTTTGTGAGAGCCCCTACTATGATCTCATCCCACAAGAATTTCAGGGAGATTTGTGGGGTTCAATCACTGGGAATCTGACTGTGAAAGAGAAGAGGGTAGGGGCTTGCAACCACCTGCACACGGTCTTGGCAGACTGAGTTCCTATCTGCAGTGCCCAAGTAGTAATCCAAACCAGTGGCTTTTCTCATCTACAGAACCAAATTTGTTGTGTGCTTTGACCAGGGAATTCCGTAGGGTGCAGATCTGCCTAAATTGGACCCTCAGAGAAGGAGTTTTGCCAGTCCTAGAGCCTGGTTTGCTCACGCCTAGGCAAAGAGCTGAGTCACAGTCCTGACCACTGTGGAAAGTGGCTAAAAACTTTCCAAATCTGTGAAAAGAAATGGACATCCAGATTCATGAGGCTCAAAGTATCCCAAATAGGGCTGTACTGAAACACATTATAATGAAATTGCCATAAGTCAAATACAAAGAAAGAATTTTAAAAGCATCAAGAGAAAAGAAAGAAGTTACATAAACAGAAATCCCTAAAATTATTGATGGAATTCTCAACACAAATGTTTCCAGTTATTAAAGAATAGGATAACATATTTAAAATATTGAAAAAAGTCTCAAGCAATAAAGAAAAAAATTATTTTTGAAACTCAATTTAGAGAAAATTGGGGTATTAATTTCTTGAGGTATCATTGTTATAGTCATTGGAATTTTATATTCAATGTGCATTTACTTCCCTTTATTTATTTATTTATGTGTCATTTATTATTTAATTAATTAGTTAATTTTTTAATTTCTAAATTTCAAGCATTTCTCATCTGGATGGGTAACTCTAAAATTTCTGTATGTTAGAAGTGAAATACAGTAAATTCATATGCTAAACCTACTAGTATCATTTAGTTTAAAACTATAGGAATATGGATAAATTGGTAGAATTTCTACTGATTATGAAAGTATTCTTTGAGACAGATCCCTTCCTTTGTGATAGGTGGGAACCATAAATTAAGAATGTTCATAAATAATCAATGATGTCAAAACTTTCGACCTCAAAAATATTTTAAACTACAAACCACAAATAGATTTGAAAAACTTATTTTGCAAGCTGTTGGATTTTGCGTGTGTTGAGAGGGGAGTTGGGGGAGGGAGTATGTGTGCGCATGCCTCTGGTAAGGAAAGAAAGATGAGTCAGTTGCTCAAGCTGAAAAACATATGCTCCTCCCTTCTGCATGGAGGGCTATGTTTGGGAACAATGAAAATCTGTCACAACCGGGAAAACTAAGTAAGTGCATTAACCTGCTAAAGATCCCTTCTTAGTCCTTGATCAATTTAAAACATCAAGCTTCATTTCCACCCACTCCAGCATTCTCGTAGGTGCAAATGGCAACAAATGTCACATTGCTTGAAGGTCCCTGGCAGTGTTTATTAGGAAGCTTGGAAAAAAAAGATGCTGAAATGCATTTGTGAATCCAAATACATCATCTAATATCTGCCATAATTTATTTTTCGAGGAAAGCTGTAATTCACTTGTGAAACACAGCATTGACTTTGTCCGTGATAAAATAAATATATCCCATAGGTAACCCACATACTTTGTGAACTCATTTCAGCAGATACTGAGACTTTGATCACGTTGTATGATGACAATTTCCACCTTTCAATTTTTATTGTTACTTTTATTGGAAAATAACATAATTTGGGCTATTTTTCTATATTAAGTAGATATAACCTTCACAAATAGATCTCTGGGGTGGGGGAGGAAATGAAATGCTTAATTGGTGGTAGTTTCCCATGAAATCTGGGCTATTGAGTATAACTTTTATTAATACTTTCACAAGTAAAAATGTTTGACTGTAGTCACAGTTCTGTAGCAATAGTCTCTAAACTGTAGTTAGCTTTATAATTACCCAGAAAACTTGTGGTTATTTTAGGCATTCTAAAGATCTTAGATGTTCTCCATTAGAAAATAAAGTGTTTTATGTTTCAGAGTAGAAGCAGTGTGGGCAATTACTGTATTTCACAAGAATGGGAACTTAGGAACACACTGTCTCTGGTGTTTGTAGACTCACCTAAATACACTCATTTTTTTTTTTTTTTCATTTGAAAACGTTCATTGATTGTGCTGCATGCTGCACAGGACACAAAATTGTTCAGAAATAAATCAGTCTTTTCTCCAATGTGTAAACAATCTAGAAGGAGAGGAAAATAACGCAAACAAAACGTTATATTCCTATGCAAGGAAAACCGTCATAGGAGTGCTGCAGAAACAGGTGCGGATTAGAGAGGGGTCCCGCTAACCTCCCCTCTGAGCCTTAGACTTTTCTGTACACCCGCAACTGTGACATCTCCAATTGATGTCTAACAGACGTCTCACTCTTACCATGTGGAAAACTGAGCCCCTGATATTTTTCAAACCTACTCCTTCTCTAGTCTTCAATTCAGTAAATACCAGCTTCACCCAGTACACAATATATGGAGTCATCTTAAGCTTCTTTCTTTTTCTCGTGCACCCCATCAATCCTTCAGCAATTCCTGTGGGCTCTACCTTATCCATTGCTGAGAGTTTATTCCAACTCTTCATCATCTTTCCCTTGAATGATTTCAACAGTCTCCTAACTAGTCTCTCACTTCCGCCATAGATCCCCTTTTCGTAAAGTATTTGCAATACAGCAGCCAGAGTGAAACTGTTAAAACAGGGGACTTTTAATGTCACTACTCAACTTGAAACCCTCTAATGGCTTCCCATTTTTCTCTGAGTAAAAAACCAAGCTATTTATACATGAGGACCTACGAAATCCAGTAGCCTCTTTCTTCTGTGACCTCGTACCTTAATATTTTTCCCGTTTGAACATTTGAGAGCAAACTCACATCCTTTCTGCTTCTCATACTCTAGAGATGTGCTCCTGACTCGGGGCTTCTTCTTGGAATGCTCTTCTGGTTAGCAGGTATTTCCAAAATGCTTGTAAGACATTTGGTTCACACCAAAAGACATGTGGTCCTGTCCAAAATGTTCATGAATGTGTCTGGCCCACGCCAAATGGTTCTGGACAGGGCCAAATATCAAGGACCTTCTGGCATGAATGAAACATCTTATGAACATTTTAGACAGGACCAAACGTCCTGCAAGTCTTCTCCCAAATATCTGAATGGCTTTCTTTCCTTCAGATCTACGTTTAACTGTCACTTTTTGGGAAGTGTTGCCTTAGCTGCCCTTTCTATATTACTTAGGGTAAGCTAGTTACTGTACTACATAGACCTAAACATGCATCCTGGCTCAAATATGGTAGAGATTTATTTCTCAGTCCATAATGGTCCAAGGCAGGTGATCCCAGGGGGAAGAATTCTTGGTTAATGGAGTACTTTTCTCCCTGTGGTGATTCAGTTTCCATCCCTTCTTATGGGTCAACCATCCACTAGGTCAGGGGCCTGCCTGGTGGCCAAATCTGGGACATAAATGTAATTTCTAATTTTGTATGGCCTCCTAGAAAAATTGTTGTTTATTTGTTTACATTTTAAGCAACTGTGGAAAAAACAAGAAGAATATGCAAATGTATATTGCCTATGAAATCTAAAATATTCCATATCTAGCCCTTTATTTAAAAAAGAAAATATGACAATCCTTGGTCGAATCTAGGTGATAGGTTAGAGCCAGATTAAATGTAGTCATCTAAAAGTTTAAAGTAGCATTTTTTTTTTCAATTTCTTTAGTAAACCCTTTAAAAATTAAAAGGAAAAAAAACCCTAGTCTGTGAGCCATTAAAAGAAGGTGGAGGGCTGGATTTAGCCCAAATCCATAGTTTGTTGATGCCTGCTCTTGGTCATTCACTCACATTGGGGATAAAGTCATTTTCTAGACTACAATCTCAACAGACAGTGAATTTTTTTTTTCATTAGTAAGTATAAAAACTATCAGCTCAATACCTTCCTCTTATGTTAAAATAGTGAAGTTTGCTTAGCTAAGGGGAAGTGGAGAAGAGGTAATTATTCTTCCATGTATTTCTGTTGCTCTGACTTCTCTGCTATCCAGCCACAGTCCAGTGGCCAGTGGAACAGGAGAATTGTAGTACTCGGAGGTCCTAGGCAGGTCTTGGTGATCATTTTCACTCAAACTGAAGTTTTACTTTAATAGACTACAGGGGTAGCTATAGGGAAAATAATTATTGTACAAGTCAGGATAATGAACTTGGTTAAAAGGGGACTTTTCCTGGTATGTCCTGATAAAGTTTAAAGCACAAAGCACCTGTCACTTTAAATATATGTCTTTCTACTGTGGTCTCTGTACTCATGCCAGCAACATTCACTGTGAATTGTAACATTTCCCTACATGTATGACTAGGATGATAAAAATAACAACCTCATGCTAATAGAATTTATTTACTTTGTGTTGAATTTCAGGCATACTAGCACACAGTGAAGATACAAAATTGTAACAAGCCAAATCAGTGATGGCCATTGTTTTGAAAACAGGAGAAATAAAAATTTCCTGAGGGTTGGGGGAAAAAAATGTGTAGACAAAAGACATGGAAATTGCACTTGCCAAAATAAGTCATGAGGTGAAATTTCCCTTTGTTCTCCTGTGAATTGAGTTAATATCATGTGATATTTAACTTAACAATGAAAACATTGGAAAAGAATTGGCCACGCAGTATTAGGTCAGTTCATACCAATCTGCCTTTCCATTTTACTATATTGTACAAAATGGAGATAGTTGGAATATCTGGGATTATAATGTAGTTAAATCAGTGCAGGTAGCAAGTTTTCAGTTCAATTCAACACTCATTTGTTGAGGGCCTTCTATGTGCCAGGCATGTTTCTAGCGAATATGGATTTAATAAATATGTTACAACCCCTGCAATTAGGTACCTACAGTTTATTGGAGAGGACAGTACCCAGGAAGCCCATTGTGATGCTATGTGCTCATCTCTGCAAATAAAGCCATCATCATGGAAGATCCCTTAGGTGGTATTAGCCTGGGAATCAGCTACTGTGGGTTCAAGCTTCCAATCTGCTCTGGTGGCCCTAGGCAAGATATGATGGTTGCTCTGGTGGCCTTGGGAAGGGTATGATGGTTGCTTTGGTGGCCCTCAGCAAAGTATGACGGACTTTCTCTGCTGTATCTTCATCTATAATATTGGGGGAAAAAACACCTATCTTATAGGTGAGAGAATAAATAGGTAATAGATGTATAATAAATAGATTACTAGGGAGATGATAGGTAGGTAGATAGATAGATAGGTAGATAGACAGACAGACAGATCGATCAATCTTCTATGTGATAACATTTGGCATAGGGAGCACGCTGTAAAGAAGTGTTTCTTCTTTCCTTCACCTAATCTACAGCGGGGTTAACCTAAAATACTTCAACATATCAAAGAAAAGATTAAAAATATTCAGTAATATTTTCCCACAGATAGTATAGTTGTTTGTTTTTAACACTATTCCATGTTTTTATAGCTACTTTGTAAATTTCAAGACTATCTCACTTTTGGTACTACATACTTTCACCAACTTACCTTGTTTGACATTTCAGTAACCAGAAGGGCCCCCACATTTGTGAATTAAAGACAGTTTCCCACATTAGATTCCAATATTATTAGTCACAGGCTCATGAAATGTAATAAAAAACACATTTTGTTTTATTGTTTCATAGGAAACCTATGTCTTGAGTTCATTTATTAAAGTAATGGGAGTGTGATTATTTTCTGTCTCATCCTTTGGCTATTGGGGTTTTTTTTTAATTCTTTGGTTGATTATGTATTTGTACAGATTTAACATCTGCAAAATACCTTTTAATCAATTATTGGCTATTCCTAGTACAATAATTAGCATATGTGTGAAAATACATGGTTTGAACAACCGCTTGTTAAAATTCTGGCAAATATGGATCTTTTGTTTATTTGAAATGTCAAGGGGTTCTTGCAATGTATATCTTATTATAAATGTTTTAATTTCTATTACAGGTGTATTTTATTATACAATATTAGAATACTTGGAAATGAATGCATTATGCAATCCCACATGACTTGAATTAGCAGAAGCCTTCTAGTAGCTTGTGTAAATGTTTTCTCCCAGCTGTGTGTTTTACTGTGACAGGACTAGATGTGAGAATATACTTCACAATTATCATGAATTCAAAAGGGAAATATGAGTTGCATCTGAGTGCAAAAATAAATATAAAAGAATTTTTTAAAAACTTGTTTTATCCCATCCTTTAGACAAGTATATGCCTAAACCACCAACAAGATAATTTTCTTCCTCTCATTGTTATTTTATTTTCCTCTGCACAGTTTTAGTAAGTCTTCAATGCAATTATCCAGCATATCCTGGCTATAAAAGAGGCTGCATGGTGTGTGTGTGTGTGTGTGTGTGTGTGTGTGTGTGTGTGTGTGTTTCTATCTAATTACTCTCTTGAATAGAGTAAGACTGCTAAAACTTTCTCAAGGCTTGAGTTTTATAGGATGAGAAAATACAAAAGAATGTTACCATCTTGAAATGGGAAAGGAATGCTTGAATGCTTGTGTGCCTAGAAAGGAAAGAGCAGTTATTTCTAGCTGGAGAAGTCAGTAGCACGGCCCTAAATAATGCACCCCTGGAACCACAAGACTAGGAATTTGTGTTTAATCTTTGGGATAATTAGTGGCTGTAAGAGCTTCTTCCATAAAGGTTGAAAGGGCAGATATTTCTGCAGCATCTTCACTGTTTTTGATGCCTATAAGCCAGATAGCAAAAGGAGAATTGAATAAAGGAAATCAGGGAAAAAAATATGAAGGTTTTGCTAAAAAAGAAAGTGTCAGAAATTAGCAAGACAGCATCTCCTACATTGTGGAGAATGGGAAGTGGTGTTCCTGATAGAGGAGAAAATTGGGGAAAACAAATGGACCAGGCTGAAAGCTTCCTACTGAATTGTTATCAGTGATGCAGATTCCAGAGATCATTTGTATGGGGATATAGTTCCTCAATTTTTATCAATGAAGCCAACATACTAGTTTGAAGTCTGATTAGTGCTACTGGAAAAGGTAAACTTAGGATGCTGTGTTAACACACAGAAAAGCATCTTAGCAAGCTGAAGCTGTCAGTGAAGGTTTCCAGGAAGAGGCAAAGCCAGGACTGAGTAATGAAGGAAAAATGGGTGGAGAGGGAGGAGAAAGGAGGGGAGGGGAGGAGGGGCATGGGGGAGGAGCATGCAGGAGACAGTAAGATGTCTCAAAGACAGGAAATTTCAGCAAGTCAATTTCATGCAGCTCCATCCTGAATCCTTTTATAATAGAGGAGCAGAGGTAGAAAGAATGGAAAGGGTAGAGGGATGGAGGAAGAAATGGAAATTAAATCAAAGTAGTAAGCAAATGCTTAGCAGACTATATTAGTTCTTTTCCACTGAATGAATGATAAATTGAATGTTTTCATGCAAAAAATTATCATCACTTTCAGCACACCATTACTTTAAATTATGTTTTTTAAATATCAGAATATTCAGCATTTCTCAGTCATCAGTAGGATGATTTTTGAGTGCCTGACTCTGAATTTACCCATCAGGAGATACAGATAACAAAATTATTTTTATGCCTTTAAAGAGGAGCCTGTAATCTAGTTTCATGAGGAATCACTACTTTAACTGGATATATTTTTTAATGTATTTCCTATTTTTAAAAACATTACTAACACAATTCTTTCCAGTCCCCTGCCTCACTAGCAACAACTTACAGAATGATGCAACAGAATTTAGCAGTAAAGAACTAGAATCTTTTCAAAGCACCAGAGAATTTTCCAGACTTCTGTCAGCCATAGCAGATGGCAACCCAACGATTCTGGAAACATAAGATTTTGGAAATGTGGTTCCTAGGTGATGGTGCTTACAAGGGCTATGGATAATTTAGATTTTTTTCCCCTGTACATTTCTGTGGCAAAATCAGAGCCTCTCTATTCCAATTCGTTCAGGTCAGAAAAAACGTCAATCAGCCCCTGTAATGAAGCTGTGTTGGTAGAACCCCTGTCGGCACCTTTCTCCCACGGAGAGTGGGGGTGGCTTTCCTACAAAAGATGGGGTCCAGTCCCTTTCTACTCCTGAGATAAGGTTTTTTATTTGTAAATGTAAAATAATTGGAAGGGGTATTACAGATTATCTAATACAAACTCCTAATTTTGTAAGAAAAGAAATAGAGATGTAGAAGTTTCAGTGATTTACTTAATATCACACAGTTCGTGACAGAGTTTAGATTATAACCTACATCTTCTGACACTTGACAGAATGTTCTTTCTTACCATGCCCCACTACCTCAAGTTATTTAGTGAAGATTTGGGGGGGAAAAAACCCTAATAGTTGTCAGAATTTATTTCTTTGGTTATCAGAGACAAGTTCAAGAAAAATAGTAATTGTGAATAAAATTTGATTTAACTATTTTTAAACAGGTGCTTCCATTTTTAACAAGAAAAAAGAACCTTTCTCTAGTCAATTGAACAAGACTATTATGTGAACAGAAATGCAAATTGGAGCATCAATCAGTTGCCTCTTTCTCCCCATTCTCTGAAAAACCTTTTGTTTCCAAGTAGAAATTAGCTAAGAAAGGAGCCCCTGCGCCTGAGAGGTCAGGCTCTCACATTATCAGACTTGCTGTGCTGCCTTCCTCTCTCCTCTGCTCCTTCTTTTAGTATCTGGAAGGTACTTTTTTTTTTCCCTATTGGCATTACATTCTTAATTATGCAATTCTGCCTTTATTCTGAATAGCTGAAGGATAGTCCCAGAAAAGGGGGAAGAGGAAGAAAGGGTAAAAGACGGAGAAAGCAAGAGAAAAAAGAAAACAAGAAAAAATTGCTACCTTTTGCAAACTGCTAATCATGGTGAGAAAAAAAAACCAGAAAGGACATGGGAAAACATGGAAAATAATGATGAAGGCTAGAGGGGGAAAAAAACCCCACAAAACTCCAGACTATACTGTGTATGGGGCATCAGATAAAAAAAGCTACCAGGTTGTAAGGCAAGTAGACTGGAAAGAGTCATGGAAATGAAACTCAGGGAGGCATCTCGGCAAGTTCCACGAGGAGAGGGGAAAAAACAGATTTGGTCATTTCAGGCTGAGTGTATTGGATGAGCCAATATCAAACACAAAGTGCATGTGGCCATTTTCAGCCTCTCCCTCTGATTTCCTTCTATAATTCGGGAACTGTTCTTAGTGTTGCAACCATTCTTTTTCTTCCTCTTCTCCCCGCGACCTTCTGCAATAGCTTCATCACAACTCGAGTCCCTGAAGATCTTGTTTTCCAAATGGACTCTTCAACAAGCACCACCCTAATTAGTACAAAGGACTGCAATAGCGGCCCCTGCACTTATAGGCAGGCACGTTATGGTGACTTTTGTTTCCAACTTTAATCTCAGGTACAAACATAAAGTCGATAGCTACAATCTCAGGAGTAGATCAATGTCAAAGGTAGCAAAGGAGGTCAAACTGAATGCAAGGAGTGCTTGAGGCACTGGAAATCATATCAAGGTAGCAGGTCATCGTAATTCCACTTCATGAATATTTTACAAGGCAGGGACCGATGGTCCCCAAACCATTTAAGGCTTTTATTGCTGTCAAACATTAGCACCTTGAGGGCTCTCCAAGGTTGGTGGAGTTTTCGGTTCATTTGTTGTTCTGTCCATATAAGAGAAGCTGAGTTTATAATAGAGACTGGTGCAGTGATAACATTCATTCCTGATATCAGAGTCATGTCTGCAATGCTGCTGAAATCAGCACCTGCCTCCAGGTAGCAGAGGAAGCCACAAGGTGTGCACACAGAGTTAGCATTAGATGCATTTCGATTCATTTTACAAAGTCAACGTGTGCAATTAAGTTAATTGCCTAAAGGTACAAAAAAATGGAAAGAGAAAAGGGATAAACGAAAAATGAAGGAAAAAAGGCAGTGGGTATGAAAAAGGTAGGAGGGCTAAGGATGGCAGAAAAAAGTAAGGAAGTAAACTAGAGAACTAAATAAGAGGGTGGGAGCAATGGATTTTCTATGGAGGAGTTGAACCTATAGCAGATTCAACGATAATGACACTGAGTTGTAGAATTCGCATTTTCAACAGTAAAGTTATTTTTATAGTTATTCATGAAATGGATGTAATTGTTGGAAAAGATATGGCTAAGAAATTAATATTAATAGTCCATTTTTGTTTTTAGGATAAGCAACTTGAGCTTCAGCTTGTAAGGAAAATCAAGAGCTAATTTTCTATACTTAAAAATTTGATATGGGAGATTACAGAATAAGGAGGTGGGGCTGCCTAGGTGGGGAAAAAGACACATAATCCTGTGCAAAAAGGATTTTATAGATGTTAACAATATGGAAAAATGTTTGCTATACTAGTTCTAATTTAGATGTAATATTTTATAATAGTGAAATGGACTGTTATGGGATCTCTGTTTATAAAAGTATTATCCTATACTCCAGGTGACTAACGTCTATGGTCTTAAATCTATTTTTGAGTTAATTCTGACATTCTTTCAAAAACAAAATGCAAGATTCACACAATGAGTGCTTTAAGTATGACACTTTCCCTAAACATCACACAGACACACACACACACACAAAATTCACTACTTAATGAAGCAGTGCCCTTAATCACTTCTCTGTCTATATATACTTTATTTTTGAGATTCACCCTTTAACTGTCTAATTTTCAGTGGCATGGGAAATGCTTCCATAATAATTCTAGTAACAGAGCAGAGTATAGCCTTCTATAGTTTTTAGAATGCTGTGGAAATTAAGCATAGAAACACTGGAAGCTGATATAGAATGTATAATATTCACATTGGCTGTCTGGTAGCTGATGGATGATGGATTAGAGGTGATTTTAATTTTTTTCTTAATGCTTCTATGCATGTTGGAAAGTTCTAAAATTTGGAAATTACCTTTATAATATATTATTATTATTTAATGAGAATGTATTGCTGGTGTTGTTACTCTTAGCCAAGTGGAAAGGAAAGTAAAACCTGCATGTCATGCCACAGTGACTACTTCTTAGGGCTCTCTGACCTTAGTGCTCAGTGTGGGTTCTCCATTTTTTTTAAATTTTATATTTGCTATGCCCAGTCCAAGATTTTATCAACAATGCCTCCAAGACAGATCAGTACTCTCTAACAGCCTTCAAGAAGCTTAAGCTTCAGTACTAATTTCACTTACAAAATGTGTACAGATTCAGAAACACCTATTGTTCTCTTGCAGCCACCATTCTACTATAGTTTTAAAAATAAACCAACTCAATTTAAAGTATATGAACAGGCTGGACCAAATTAAAAATCCATAGTCACAATAATTTAATTATATACATTGCTTCCTGAAAAAAACAAAAATGAGTTTCACACCCTATGTGTCCAAAAATTGAGAATGGAAGACCTTGGGTCAGCTGTGTAGCTGAATTTTAAAATAATAAAAATGTGCCTGATAGCTAACCCATATGAACAGTGCTTCATTTAGGAAGCTATCATCTTTTAAAGTATTTATAATATTCATTAAGGTGAAAGGGACAAGGAGAGAGAGAGAAAAATCTTAAAGCATCTAAACATTCAAACAATTATTTTACTTTGAAATATTATTTATTAATGAATTTAGGATTAACTAATAGTCCTGTGAGTTGGTAAAACCAAGTAAGATACACCCATTTCTTTCTCTTTTTTTTTTTCTATTTTTTCTCTTTAAAAACTTCTATTTGTAAGAATAGTTTCTAGCTCTCAACTTATCTCAGAGCTTTTAAAAGAGACCTTATATATTTGTGTTTGGAAAAGAGTTTCTGCTATTAATCAGAAATGATCCTTTCTACTTCTTTCTGGCTTCCACCTTGGAATAAGCCAAAAATAAAACTAAAGCATCCATTTCTTGATAGGTAGATGAGAAAACAATAGATGAGATATCCTGAATTCTAGGGTTGCCTCTTGCTGGTGAAGGACATCTTCAGCTTTGTCCATTCTCCCAACCAAAGCCTGGAGGAGAACTCTAACATCTAGTCCTTTGTGGAAAAATGACCAACTAGCCACTTTGCAGGTTATAGAAAAAATTAAAAGGAAGACTCCTTTTCTCCTTCTGTCCTGGGATCGGGGGTGCCATTAGTCAAGGGAGAATGCTACAAGGCATCGCTATGAAAGATTCGCCCTCCCTCTGTCCTCACACTTGCAGCAGTGTCTTCTTGTTAAATTTTCCCCTAAGGAAGATCTCAAATTTCATTTCAGCTGGATTTCATCTATATAGTATTAGAGAGATTAAGGAGAAGGTACATCCCATGTAGTTTTCCTTTAGAATATCCTTGGCTAAAAGTCCTGTGTTAAGTTACAGAATCAGAATACCATCCTTGTAGCTCAACTATATTCAATATCTTGTAATAACCTTTAATGAAAAAGAATATGAGAAGGAATATATGTATGTATATGCATGACTGGGACATTGTGCTGTGCACCAGAATTTGACACATTGTAACTGACTGTACTTCAATTAAAAAAAAAAAAAGAAAAATCCCATCCCTGTAGCTCAGACTCTGTACACTCCTGAGAACAATGTCCACTCCCACAGTGAGCCACACCCTCGTCTGTTTAGGCGCCAGTGGTTGAGAAAGAGCTGATTAGAATCATGATACGAATTGAGATAAACAGCTAATGAGGTGAACATGCTAATCTCCTGTATTCGTATCATCCCTTGCTCACTTAAGGGAGGTGGTCCTTGTAGCCACCAGCAGAGTCTGTGTGTTAGCCTTCTCAGGGGACTGTTCCATCCCAGATAATCCTAGATAATCCCAGAAGAGTGACGATTCGGTGATTTCACTTTTTAGCCTAACTTAGTTGCATAAGATGACGTGATGTTGACAAACAGGAATCACTGGCAAATTCATTATGTAAAAACATCCTATTCTTCTCTACTTGTCTCTATAACTACTGCTATAGTTATATTAACAACCAGTAAAGGAAGATAAAAGGGGTGAATTCTTTTATAACCAGAGAGACATGAGATAAGGGTTTTTATTTTTTCCTGAAGTGTCTAAAAGCATGAGTTAAAAGCAATAAAAGTGACATACCAATAGGTGATATTCTGTTGCCACTGTAAAGTCCTTCTTGTCCCTGAACTGGCCTGTTGTTTTACTATTGTGGGAAAGAAAAATCACCAGGCAAATTTGGAAATGAATTACTCCTCCAGGTGGCTATGTCAGGATGATCTAGACATTATGCATGTCTTTCCCTTTTAAAAGGAAAAAAAAAAAAAAAACCAACATGAAAATACCATCCTCTAGCATAAGGAAGAGATTTGGGTCAGTAAGTTCCTACCTGGGCATTCTAGCCCTGGGTTTCCTAAGCCTTTCTTCAGAAACCAAGAGGATGCCATGCTTCCGCAGAGGTGGAGTGTATGCAGGACATGGGCTTTGCATTGTTATATCTGCTCTGATAGCAGCCTTCACTCCAAATCTGCCTCAGGAAGTTTTCCTCTGGAATAGATGCAAAAGTCGTTTCACGCAGATGGGAGTTTCGCAGGTCCTCAGACTCTCTTAAGGTGAATTCCAACATTCTAAGAGGGCAAGTGGGCAGTGACACTTCATTCGGCCTGCCAACCATTACCAGAGGACACACTCTATCACACGTGAATGTGTGTGTGTGTGTGTACGTGGTTTGTGTGTGGAGGTGTGTACACACCCACGTGTACCCGTGCACACGTATCCCCACCTACTCCGGGGTGGTTCCCAATAAAATATGAACATACAAACCTTGCCACCTTAGTTTTCACACATCTCTTTTAATAAATACATATTTTTTTTATTTTGGGAGGAAGGTAATTGGGTTTATTTATTTATTTACTTAATGGAGTTTCTAGGGGTTGAACCGAGGACCTCGCACATGGTAGCATGCTCTCTACCTTCCCCCTAAAATAAATATTAAGTCCCACATACAGAAAGAGGCCTACAAATAACTCATCATTATACGGAGAGAAGAGGAACAGAAGAATGTAGGTCTCCAAATGTAGTTTTGCGATTATAAGAAAAATAAGCAGAAATAGAAATGATTCTTCCTCGTGGTATCAAGCAAACAGGAATTGAGAGAGTGTGAGTCTCCAAATGAATTCTTGTAATTATTTGGCCTCCACAAATCATTATTTGAGCACAGGTTTGTCTTTAATGTTGACAAGGATTCCTTCGCTAAGTCAAATAGGGTCAGGAAGGGATTGGTACCTTACAAACCTCTGCAGTTTTTTTGTTTGTTTGTTTTATTTGTTTGTTTGTTTTTTAAGTTCATGATTTAGTACCTTGGAAAGTAGGAGGTTGCTGTCCTAGCAGGTTCCAAGACTGATTTCTTCAAGTTCTTCCTTGCCAGCCTCATTTGACGTGTACAAACACAATCGATATAGTTATACCACAGGTAATCACTCATTAGAAGGACTCCATCCATTCCAAACGCTACATGTATCAATTTATCATTTCATTTTTGTGCACATCAGAATGGTGTGTTTACCTTGCTGTGGCATCATTTGAATAGACAGGGTTAATACCAACTTAATTTTACTTTAATGGTAATTTAAATGAAAGCCTTCAATGAACATGAAGACCTGAACAGTCTGCTGAGGAAATTCAATCAAAATTTGTCTCCTAACAGAACTGTGGTTTTGATGGATGGTTGTTCATACTATTTCATTTGGTCTCCTCCCTTTTATGGAGTATAGCAGAAGACTAACACCCGTGGGGCCTGAGGCATGTCGATAATACTGACATTCACCACTGAATTGCCTTTTCTTTTGGGCCAAGACTGTTGCAAGGGATGTCAGTTTTATCACCAAGGACTTTTAATGTCCTTTCTTTGCATAATAATATTGTGGAAATGGAACATATGAATTGTTATTCCTAACGTCTTTTTGCTTACCTCTCTGGGAAACTCCTTCCATTTTTTAAACATCAGCCTCTGTTTTATTAGTTATAAGGCCTTCACCAGCTCTCCTCGGGAGAACAAATCGCCCCTCTGTGGCCCCAATAGCACTTTCTCTGGATTCCTCCCAAAATACTTTACAAGTAGTGCTAAATGGTCTGCTCAATTACCTATATCCCCGATTAGACTCTGGTCCGCCCATGCCATGATAGCTGAGTTACAGTCATTCCTCTTTCAGCACATAGAAAGCTTAGTGGGCACACAAAAATCACTCTGTTGATATTAACACTCATTCATAATTTAAGTTCAATACATTTTTATTCTATATTGAAAAAAGCATTTTTCTCCTTCTATTATTTTTCTTGTGTCCCTGTGTTGCCTTCATCAACACACCATTTGTTTTCAAGATCTGGGTCATGGGTCATCATTTGTGGAACCCTTTATCATTTAAAAAGTGCATTTGCAATAAATTAGGTCACTTAGAGCTAACATCAACCTGTGAAGATAGAAACTGTGAGCCCCATTCAGAAAAAGCCAGAAAAAATAAGGGCAGAATAGTATAGAGTTTACTTACATATTCTGTTTCTCATTTACTCCTCCACCTCCATGCGATTGACAATTTCTGGTTTTATTCATTGCTCATCCTTTAACACCCAGACAATCCCTGGGCATAGCAGATGCTCAGTCAATGCTTGTTGAGTAAGTTAATGTATAAATGAATGAACAGACAGCACTATACTTTCATTAAGGCAAATCTCAGTCAGGCCTCCAGTGCTCCCTCGATTAATTTTCCCTGTGATGTCGCTCAGTGGTTGTTCTACACATTAACCATTCTGATCAAACATTTTCCTCCCACACCTCCCTCCAGCTGATAACCTGGAATGCACCTTCACAGAGAACAGAGGCCTTGAGGTGAGAACTCTGTCACCTTCTTGCGTCCACACCTCAAGGGAGCATCGTAACTTCATCTTCATCTTCATCCTCTCCCCCGCTCTCTTCAAAGCCAGTCCTTCAACTACACTGTATTTCACTCCTGTCCATCTTCTCCTGGACTTTTTCTCATTAAGTATTCCATCTCCCCATCTTAATCTATTACCTCTCTTCTGACTTTTCTTCTTAAATGCTGAACATGATGAAGTCAGTCTCACTGTCTAAATCATATTTCTCTTCTCAGTACCAGCCTCCTTCTCCTCCACAGACAAGATTCTCCTGCTTTTATCCTTGCTCTCTTCTCATGTTTAAATCTCATATACTTCCCCCATCATTTGAGCTGGTTTCTATTCTCACCAATGCTGCTAACTCAATAATCTATGCTCTCTTAATTGCCAAAACTAGTGGACACATTTCAATTCTTGTCTTTATTAGTTTTGTGGGTTTTTTTTTTTTTAAGCCTTGGATTTTTTTTTTCACCTTTTACCAAATTTTTGAACAGGTTTTCTTTAATGATTCTCCTCTCGCTGGTTCTACCTCTATTTTGCTGACCATTTTTCTTCCTCCTTGATATGTCCTTTAAAATGGTAGCTCTTCTTATGTTTGTCCTTGGTTCTCTGATTTTTTTTGTATGATTCCTTGACAATATTATCTATTCCAGTGACTTGGTCACCACATAAATGCTAATGACTCATATGTCTAACTCCGATGACTTGCTTTATTTTTCAATTATGAATCTCAAATTATACATTTTCCAAAACTGAATTCATTATTTTCCCTGGAATCTGTTTACATTCTAAAATATTATGTCCTTTCTCAATGAGTAGGACCAGCAACACAGTGACCTAAAGCAGTTAATTCAGCCATTATTAATCTTTCTCCCTTTTTCATGATCTATATATAATTGGTTATTAATTCCTCTCAAATTATACTACTAAATAATTCTGATTTCTTTCTCTTTCTCTCCATCTGTCCTCCTGCTACTTTCATGGAAGCCTTTATGATCTCTGGTCTGGACCATTGCAAAGGTTAATTGAGGGGTACCCCTAAATCTGGTCTTTTTTGCCATCCATCTACCCTTCATATTACTGCTATAATTTTAGTACTGATACAAAAGCCTTATTGTAATATACCTCTGTTTTAATCTTTCAGTGCCTTTCTTCACCATGGAATAAATATTAAATTCCTTGGCCTTCCTTACAAAACTAAGATCTAGCATGTCCCTATCAGCCTCATCACTTAGGAGACATTGCTGTGGGTTCTCTCACCCTCATTTCCTGCTGTCTCAGTTACACCTGTTCCAATAATACTGAATCATATGAAGTCCCCTACTCATCTCATATCTTCAAGCCTTTAAAAGTATGTTTAGTTATTCTAGAAATTTCTTTACTTGCCAGTTCTTTCATCTGATAAGCTAGCTATTCTTTATTCTTTATAAAGACTCAATTGTGAACAACTCCATTATCTTTCCCTGACTCCAACCCAAGAATAATTGATGATTTAATTCCTTAAATATCTACTGTGATTTGTATATGAACTTAAACTAATGACTATAATTTTAATCTTCATATTTCTAGGGTCTTAAAAAGAACATGTGTTTCCCCCTCCTCTCAGCTCCTAGAAACACAGTTTTCTTTTTTACTTCCACCAGTTTGTTTACTTTAGTCACTTCACATTAGTAGAATCATGCAATATTTGTCCTTTGGTTACTGACATTTCATTTAGCACAGTGTCCTCCAGGTTCACACATGTTTTGATATATTATATGATTCACTTTTTTTTTAATAGAAATATCAAAAAATACTAGCATTTGAATGTTGATTCCACCACTATTCACAATAGCCAAAACGTGAAAATAACCTAAATGTCCATTGACAAATGAATGGATTAAAAATGCGGTCTTTACATACAATGGAATATTATTCAGCCTTAAAAAAGAAGGAAACCCTGCACCATAAAAATCTTCTAAAAGGGAGCACCATGAAAAATTATGGATTTGAATATGTAAAATTATGTTTTGAGGCATTAGGTAACTTGTTATTTCTCCAGACAAAATGAGTTCTTAGAAATTATAAATAAACCAACAGAATTGAGATGAATAAAGTAAAAAAGAACCAGCAACACAGATTCATTTTTCACTGAAGTTCAGAAGGACATAAAAGAGCAAAAGGGAAATTGGTAAACATCTTTCTCTCTGGGTTGAACTCCTAGTGTTTGAAAAATGGCTGTGGGTATTTTGACCAACACCCTGCAGCCTACTTTACCCACCCTTGGTTTGATTTATTGTAATATACACCTGAAAGCTGGGACCCAGCATGTCTGTGATCCCTCATATTATCGTTACATGAAATTAAACTGGTGTAAGCTCTAAATGAAGAGTTCTTAGAACCACAGCATTACATGTATATTATAAAACAATAATTCTGCAAATAAACCCCTAAGACTTCCAGAATCATGAAAGCATATTTAAATAAATTATAAGGCATAGTCAAATTTCACCTGGCTTATGTTCTATTGATGACTGAAGTGGTGAGAGAAACCTTGATACCACCTACACATGTTCCTGACATAATGATAATATTACTCTCATATTTTACCTAAAGCTTCAACTTCTGTACTGAACGAAGAGGGAAGCAATACTTACCCTTATATACGTTGCTAGAACAGTGCTATCACACAAATCTGGTGTACTTTTCTTGATAGGTAAGCAACAAGGACATATTGTGTCACTCTCAAAGATGGGGTCATATTCCTACATCTTCTACTTGTTCACATGTGGCCTCTGTCTCCTCATACACATGGCAATGGAGTGAAACCTGTTTCTCATATTTCAAGGTCTCAAGGTGGAGGTAGGGTAGGGAGCAAATGTATTTGTTGGAAATATGATAGGGCTATCAAAAAGATATGCAAGCAGCTACATAAACTATGAAATTTAAGTTCATTCTGCCACAGTGTAAAAATAAGACTTTCATGAAGAGGGAAAAATAAACACTTTGAGAAATTTGATATATAACTCAGCTAATCCTAACAACCTCAATTTTGAATTGTTCTCTCTTGATCCCTTGAGATTATTTATCAGGAATAAAAGAGGTAGAGCTTAATATTGCTTAG
This sequence comes from Camelus dromedarius, assembly GCF_036321535.1. NCBI lineage: Eukaryota > Metazoa > Chordata > Mammalia > Artiodactyla > Camelidae > Camelus > Camelus dromedarius. Next base: position 15,572,207 of record NC_087454.1, on the reverse strand, counting down.
CACACACAATTTTAGTAGCCTTAAAATTTAGTGGTTCAGAACATACGACTTAACAGTGAAAGAATCAAGGGTTTGAGTTCTAGTCCACACCTGCTTTTGTGGGATTGCGGACAATTTATAGTTTGAGTTCAAAGTCTCTTTAAGCTGAAAAATGCATGTAATAAAAATACTGACCTCGTAAGGATTTCATATGGTAGTGAATGTAAAATAATGTTTAGTACATTTCAAAACACATGGTAAACGCAACATGGGCTTTAGATTACATATAATTATCATAGAGATTCGGTTGTTAAGATAATTAATTCCACCATTCTTTAAAGGCCAAAGTCAAGGCAGAAGCACTTCTGAGTATAACATCATGTACAGGCAGATGTTCCTTTGCTGCAGCCAAACTTCCATGGTCAGTTGGTGAGGGAGTAGCAATATAAACATATAGAATTTTAAAAGAGTTAGTTCTTCAATAGAATATCAATAAGACTTGAATTTGCAAGGAATCAACATGAAAAAGACAACTGCCGTGGATTTGCACAAATAGTGGAGACAAAATTAAGATGGTCTGGATTTCCTTCTGAGCTGGTGGAGACAGAGCTTGAGATGAACCATTCAGTAACAGCTATTGCTTGGAAGTTGGTTACAGACAAAGGGACTCAAAACTACAGGACAATCTGCTATATGGAAGTGGGAGAGAGTGAGGAGAAGAGAGCCAGAAAGTTTATTTACTTGAAGACTTTGTATTCAGTTTAGGGAGTTACTTAGAAAATTTAGTTACTGAAGAACTAGAGGCAAAAGAACTCCCAGTGCAGGGGGAACAAACTGATAGTTTCGGGAAAGAACAATTTCCCTGCAGCCATCCTCCTTCCCCCAAAGGCAGAAAGCCAGCCAATCCCGGCTCCTCTCAAGACTCACCAGCCTTCGTGCTTCCACATATGCACATTAGTTATACTATTGTCTAATAATATCTGCTTGCTTCCTATCTCACAGGGATAGAGGAAGAATTAATGGTATGAATTTTGTCAAGCACTCCAGGATCCCTAGAGATATGCAACATAAATGTCTTATGACTGTATACATTATTCCTTTGACTTGTTCTATACCTGGTATGGGAAAGGAAGATATATGCATTTATCTAGCAAACACTGGTATTTCTTTTAAAAATAAAATCAGATTTTATTGATTCCATTCTTTGGATTTTGAGAAAAGATAATTTTTTAAAATGGTTTTTACTTTTTTCATTTCCTCATCAGTGATTTATACAATATCTGTATTCTTATGACATATTCCCGTAGCTAATATATTTTAATCCTTGGAAAGAGCCGTTACAACCACTCTGTCTCAACATTAGTTTTTAATTCAAGCACATGTGTTCTCTCTCTATATTCTATAGTCTCCCATCTCTTTAAAGAAAATATAAGAAAACTATCTGAAATAAAAGATTGGAAATACGTAAGCCCTATGAATTGCTATCGGTTCTTACTTAGAAAAATCATTGTATTTTTCTAACATAAAAGAATATATTTTATGCCCAGCTAATTAAGCCAATGTAATGCCATTTACCTCAGTCAAAGACCAACAGAAGCAAAATATTTTAATAAGATGAATAGATTGCTGACCGGGAGGTCCATCTCCTTCCTAATGTAAGCCCTCCATCCTGATTCATTTCAAAGGCGCCTGTACACAGAGAGGATTTGCTTCTGCATATCTGTGTTCAGCTGTGCTGTTCATGAGGAAGGAAAACTTTCTGTAGCAGTATGCTGTGGATATACTCAGAACACCAATGAATTATTTAGTACTTGATTTGTCAAAGAAAGCTTGGCTACACTACAGTGACAGAATTATACTGTAGAAATAGAATATTGTTTAAGAAATTATTGGTGCAAAAAAAGGCAACCAAAGCAGAGGCACAGTTGGTTTTCCAAATATACATACACAGCACTCACATTTATCATAATTCAAGGGCTTTCCGGGAAAACTTCTAGCATGCTTTTCCTTTATAAAACTGTCTTTCTGTTCTGTGTGCATCTGTTGGCTGGGTTTTCCTCCCGTCCCTTTCTCTGTAGCCTTCTGTATTGATTTCTTTAAGGATCTCTTTTTACAACTTTTATTTAAGAAAAGAAGAATATTTCTTTTACATTATCTCTTCCTTTGTAGTACTTCTCAATCCCATATTGAATAGAATTACCTATATGTGTCCAATGACAAGTTTACTTTCTTTAATTTTTTTTAAAAAACTTTGTTTTTTAAATCATTTCTCCTCTTCCTCACACCTTTTTATTATTTTTAATGTATTTTTAATATATTTTTATTGAAGTATAGTCAGTTTACAATGTTCTGTCAATTTCTGGTGTACAGATAATACTTCACTTATATAGGAACATACTTTTTTATTTTCATGTTCTTTTTCACCATAAGTTACTATAAGATATTGAATATAGTTCCCTTTGCTATACAGTATAAACTTGTTGTTTACCCATTGTGTATATATATATATACATATATATATATATTAGTTAGTATCTGCAAATCTTGAACTCCCAACTTATCCCTTCCCATCTCCTTCCCCTCTAGTAACCATAGTTTGTTTTCTATGTCTGTGAGTTTGTTTCTATTTTATAAATAAGTTTGTTTGTCTTGTTTTTTTTAGAGTCCACATATAAGTGATATCATATGATATTTTTCTTTCTCTTTCTGGCTTACTTCACTTAGAATATCAATCTCCAGGGCCATCCATGTTGCTGCAAATGGCATTATTTTATTATTTTTTATGGCTGAGTAGTGTTCTATTGTATAAATATACCACAACTTCTGTATCCAATCATTAGTTGGTGGACATTTACGTTGTTTCTATGTCTTGGCTATTGTAAATAGTGCTACTGTGAACATTGGGGTGCATGTGTCTTTTTGAATTAAAGTTTCCTCTGGATATATGACCAGGAGTGAGATTGCTGGATTATATGGTAAGTCTATTTTTGTTTTTTTGGTAATCTCCATACTGTTTTCCATAATGGCTACACTAAACTACATTCCCACCAACAGTGTAGGAGGATTCCCTTTTCTCCACACCCCCTCCAGCATTTATTGTTCATGGACTTTTAAATGATGGCCATTCTGACTAGTGTGAGGTGATACCACATTGTAGTTTTGATTTGTATTTCTCTGATAATTAGCAATATTGAGTATTTTTTCATGTGCCTATTGGCCATTTGTATGTCTTCATTGGAGAATTGCTTGTTTAGGTATTCTGCCCGTTTTTGGATTGGGTTTGTTTTTTTCTTAATAAGTTGCATTAGATGTTTATATATTCTGGAAATTAAGCCCTTGTCAGTCTCGTCTTTTGCAAATATTTTCTCCCATTCCTCTATGTCATCCTTTTGTTCTGCTTATGGTTTCCTTTGCTGTGCAAAAGCTTATAAGTTTAATTAGGTCCCATTTATTTATTTTTGCTTTTATTTCTATTGCTTGGGTAGATTGTCCCAGAAGAACATTGCTGAGATTTATGTCAGATAATGTTTTGCCTGTGTTTTCTTCTAAGAGGTTTGTAGTGTCTTGTCTTATGTTTATATCTTTAAGCCATTTTGAGTTTATTTTTGTGTATGGTGTGAGGGAGTATTCTAACTTCATTGATCTACATGCAGCTGTCCAGTTTTCCCTACACCATTTGCTGAAGAGACTATCTTTACTCCATCGTATGTTCTTGCCTCCTTTGTCAAAGAATAATTTGCCAAAAGTTTGTGGGTTTATTTCTGGTCTCTCTGTTCTGTTCCATTGCTCCATATGTCTGTTTTTGTACCAATATCATGCTGTTTTGATTACTGTAGCTCTGTAGTATTGTCTGAAGTCTGGAAAGTTTATTCCTACAACTTCATTTTGTTTCTTCAATAATGCTTTGGCAATTCTGAGTCTTTTGTGATTCCATATAAATTTTAGGATTATTTGTTCTAATTCTGTGAAAAATGTCTTGGATAATTTGGTAGGGATGGCATTAAATCTGTAGATTGCTTTAGGTTGTATAGCCATTATAACAATATTAATTTTTCTAATCCAAGAACCTGAGATATCTTTCCATTTCTTTAAGTCATCTTTAAATGAATCCCCTCATGCCTTTTAAAAACTGACAGTTTTCATTGTTCAACTTCTTTGTGTCCTCAGATCCCAAAACAGAATATCCTTGCTTTGCCTGCTTATGATATTCATGGATTTCGGTCATCTCAGTTTAGTTAAGTAAGACCAGTCCTCAAAGGGCACATTCAAGTTTTAACTACCACGGTATATTAACCACAAGTGACTGCATGAAGTACAAATTTTGCTGTTAGCTCTTCAGCCCACAAATCCCTCATACATAAATAACAGATGAGCATCATCAGCAGTGACCAATAACATCATTTCTTTCAAAGTCTGTTGATGATTGGTCCTGTTGTTCAGTTCATGCACAAACAGCAAACCGTATAGTTGTGTTTCCTTCATATCTCAGTGCTAAAACCAGATGATATTGTACATAAATAGATACTTGAATTTAGAAATTTGCCAACAAAAATGAAAATTCAGTTAGGAAACAAAACATGACATCACTGAGAGTGAAATTTGAATTGAACATAGATGAAGTGCTAGAAGACAGCTGATCCCAGGGATGTTGACCTTGCAGCCCTAGACTCTAGACTGTAGATAAGCTGCCTAGACTGTAAATATTCTACCAGAGAAGCTGGTTGAAGGCAAACCTATTGACATAAATAAGAAAAGTGACTGTGATCAAAAGGATGAAGATGTTCTAGAGCAAATGACGCTGACATGAAACTTCACATAAAAGGAACTCTCAGAGGTTTTTCATGTCTTTTAAAAGATAAAATGTTAAAAGCTGATGAAGACTTAAAAATGGGTATGAAAATTCAATAAAGCATAGAAGAGATAGTCACTCCTTCCTCCTTACTGTAATTTATCCTATGAGAAAAAAGCACGCACTGTTAAAATGACCTTTGATAAGCTTCTTACAAAGAACTAAAGCACTAATTTTCAATATTTCTAATGTGTGAAATTATGATGTACTGAACAAATATTAGTTTTACTGTTTCTTGTTCCTCTAAACATTTATAACTGACATTGCAGTTTTAATGTTTTGACACAATTTTTAGAGGAAACAGAACAATAGTATTTTTTTCCATTGCTTATTCTGATCACATTGCACGATTTCAGCTTGTACAGCCGTTTCAACACAACCACACTCTTGTGCAAAATGAGGGCTGCCTGCACTTAAAAGTTTAAAAAATAAAAAAGTTGTAGTTCTGTCAATTCTGTCAAGATATTTACAATACTTAATATATCTTAGTGTCACATATACTTAATGGCACACTGACTGATTAAAATCTGGGGCTGCTTTGTTCTGAAGTAATTTTGTAGGTGTGTTCTTCATATTTGATGTTCCAGAGAATTCAAATCAAAAAGGTCACTGTCCAGGTGCTAAAATCATCATCCTTGTGAAGAGTACAGTGCTCCCATCATTTTTTGATCATTTTTATTGTAATAAATGAATGGCATTTTACTATGTAGTTTTCTTGTTTTGTTTTATTTTTAGAGTTAGAGTTGTGTTAACTATTTGTTCCTAAAGATTCTCCAGGTTTCATCTGTGAACCAAATCCCTCTTTCTTCCTACTATTTGTTTTTTTTTTTTTAAAGCTATTTGTTGTGAAATAAAATATTTTGATGAATATATTGGGATCAGTTAGGCATGTCTGATGTAATGAATATCCAATGAGTGCCTGTTAGGTGCCATATTCAGAACTGGATCCTGGAGCTATAAAGACAAATAAGATGCGGTTCCTTATAAGATGTGGGGGAGTATTTTTTTCTGCAAGATAAATAAACACATATCCTGCTTTAGGTCAGAAAAAAGAAACTTCCCTCCACTGGTCATTTCTTCTGCTGAATAAACTTTCAGTCTGTGGTGGCTTTCCATGTTAATAAAGCTTGCATATACGGGGGCTATTTTTATGATCATTTGGATCTGTCTAATTTTAGTTTGACTTCTTATTTAAATAAAGTGGGATGAGCAGAGTAAAGGAGTGATGGGAGTGTGGTGAATTTAATCAGAAGGATTTCTCCTCGAGGATGATTTAGAAGAGTTCCATGAAATCCAGTTATACCTAGCTTTGAGAAATAAAAATATATTTCAGAGGAAAGACCATCTGAAGTAATTATGCTGTTTTCTCTGCCTTTGCCTTCTTGTTGAAGAATAGCATGCTGGTTAGCAGCTGAATCTCCTAGGACTTACAGGTTTTTAATTCTGGTCCTACCCTTTCTTACTGAATGGTTTCAGCTAACTTTTTTACTTGCTTCTGTCTCCTTGTTTTTTTAAAAAAAAAAAAGATATAATAGTATTATCCATATAGTCATTTTGAAAATTAAATAAGATAAAAAATACAGAACTTTTAACACAGTACCTGGTATATATTAGGTGTTAGAAACATAATAGATGCCATTATTAGTCTCTTTAAATACATACACAGAAATGCACAGCACAGCTGTGCACACACATATGCAAACACACTCAACCCAAGTAGACAGTATCTTGAGAGTCTGAACTCATTATATTCTTTAAGACCTCTTTTAAGAATAGACCAAAGATGATCAGAAATAAATGTACATATAGTGATTAACTTACATTGGGTATCTTGGGATGAATTATGCAAGCCATCACTCAAAAAAATGAAAACAAAATTTTTATTCTTCCTTTATCCAGCTTTCCATTTGGCGAAATTCAGTTTGATTGTTTTTTACTTGAACATTCACTTCCTCTGGTGCAATAATTAATGGCAAAGAAATGTTTATGGCTTACCTTTTATTCATCAGGAAAAAAAAGATGACTGGAATAGAGTGAGTAAATACAGATTTATTTCTGACAATAGTAGTTTAGGTAGAAAAGTTATATGCTAAGTATTCCTTCCCTGTAAAAGTTATACAAATATAACTGAATTTGTTTGATAGATTCAGGTTAAGTGAATGTGATATAAATATTTATAAAACATAATTGTATTATATACATAATTTATATATTTATACACATACATATTCCATATATATATAATGGAAAATGTACTGAGGAATAAATTTTGCACATAAATCATGCTATGAGGTTTAAGTACCTTCTTCACAAAAAATTAAAAATAAGGACCAGAATGTATCCCTCAAGAATCAAAGCTAAACAAACCTAAGTTGTGCCTCTAGGATTATTGAAAGTATTTAGTTTATGAGAAGAGTCGGAACATTTCAGCTACTAAATTATATACAAATATGATCATCCTTATAATGATCAACAAAACCTTAACCCTGATACAATTTTATAGTGTTACTATCTTGTATTGTCCAAGGAAATACACCAAGTGTTATCTTAACTTTCTCTCCTTGTATTAATCAAGGGTTGATGACCATGACTTAAGGCCTGAAAATACTGTGGTCGAAAGCCTTGGCAGAGAGAAAGCCAAGGCGTATGTGCACAGGGTTATTTATCATGCTGTCACAGACCCCTTAGGGAAGTGCAGTTCCAACTAATTTATTACAATGTTGTTTTCATTTTTACTGGGCGCGGGAAGGACTGACACAGGGGCCATCGCACTGTGATCTGCACTAGAGCAGTAGCAGTGACAACGCTACTTGGCTTGCACATTTTTTATGGCATCTGCTTTTTCCTGACTCTGCTCTCTTTCCCATAACATTTAAGAGCATTCATTAAACTCAGTAGAAGCCCAGGACTGTGTACGTGTGGTGAGGACAGAGAGTGGAAGGTGAGGAGGTTGGAACCAATGAATGCTACCCCAAAACTCTATGCAGGGTACTTGCAAATGTGACTTATTTGAGCCTTATGTAGGGCAATTCAATAAACGAGACCTCCAAATGCTGTCTCTCTACCAAGATGAAAGATGGCTAAATGTGATATTGAACTGCAGAAATCACTAACTCTCTCTTTCTAATATAAAGCACACAAAAAACAGAATTCAGGGTAGTGAAAAGTGTTGTGTTGAAAGTCACAAAACCGAAGGAAGTGAAGAATTTCTTTTAATCTTCTGCAAACATGTGACTCCCCATTTCTTTTTCTCTCACATGGTCAGAAAGTAGCTCATTTCAAATATTCATTTATGATAAATCCTCCTTGAAATAATTGCAAACCAGGAATCAGTTAATCAGTTACTACAAGTTGTGGATATTTCCTGAGTGTGTGTGTGTGTGTGTATAAAGGCAACATCAAAGAGAAATGCATGCTGAATTTTGAGCTCAGTTGTATGAAGAAAGCAAAACACAGTAAAATCCTTTATCCCCAAAGTGTGGTATATACCTTATGTCAGTGCTTTCTCTCTTTACTACCCATGCACCGTTACAGACTTTATCCAAATGAGTGAGCATTTACGTGGGAGAGTGATGTTTTTGTGCATCAAATATTCATCTTCTAAGAACTTGAAAAACTATTAATAATACATGTTGTGCGAATATAAGATATATTTATACATTTAGAAGTTGTTTTCACATCTGCTATTCTATTTAATCTGTCCAAAAGTGCCTTGAAACTTAATAAGGGAGCTTATCTTTTAACAGCTAAAAGTAACTGAGAACAGAGAAGTTAAATGACCACTTCAAGTTACTACTTGATTAGCCACAGTCACAACTAGTACCCAGGACTAACATTACTAAATTGTATATTGTGCAGATATTGTAACAGGAAATTAGATCTGTACAGACTTTGGTTTCTTTTCTAACATTTCTAAATCAAATATGTTAGCAAAGACAGAGACCTAAGACAGGAACAGAAAACCATCCTGCTAGGATTATGTTGTCTAACATGGTAACCCATGGCCACGTGTTCCTTTTGAGCACTTAAAATGGGTTAAACCAAATTAAGATGTGTTGTAAGGATAAAATACACACCAAATTTGAAAAACTTAGTAAAAAAATGTAAAATATCTTGTTAATAATTTTATATTGATTACATGTTGAAACGATTTGTGTTGGACATATCGAGTTAAATAAAACATATCACTAAATTTAATTTTATTTGTTTTGTTTGAACATTTTATGTGGATATTTGAAATTTTTAAGTTGTACCTGTGGCTCACAATACATTTCTATTGTATCATACTGATGCAGATGATTTCCAAATATTTGGAAATTAAGCAAAATTACTTCTAAATGAATTTATGGTCAGGAAAGAAATCACAAGAAATATTCAGAACTATTTCAAATGGAATGAGTAGGATAATACAACATATCTAAAATTGTAGAACAATAAGAAAACAATTCTTTGAAAGAAATTTATAGAAAAGAACAAAAATGTAAAAACAAATATCTCAGTTTCTATTTTAAGAGGTGAGAAATGATACCAATTTTAGGAGGAGATAGGAAAACTTCCCAACGCATTTTTGTGAGATTTGTGTAACTGTGAAACAAAGCCTGACAACAACAATTCAGCAAAGAAAAGAATTTCAGAGTTTCAGATCAGAAACTCTCATGATACAGATGCAAAATTCTATCAGAAATGACAGCAAATAAAATCTACCAATACAGGAAAAAAAAATAATGTATTATTTTCAGGGTGTGTTTGCCCCAGAAATACATGACTTGTTCAAGATTAGAAAAATAAATTAATGTAATTCGCCATATGAGACTAGAAGGGAAAAGTCCTATGACTATCTCAACTGATGCTTTAAAAAGCCCTTGATATAATCCAACACCCATTGATAATAAAATCTCTCAGCAAATTCCAAAATTAGGAAAACTTCCTTAATGGAATGAAAGGACACCTATGAAAACCCTACAGCTAACTTTGTAATAGTGAAATATCAAAGTGTTTTCCCAAATTTGGTAACAAGAATGGATGTTTATTCTTAGACTTAAATAATGGAGAGAAATACTATATCCATGGATCTGTAGATGCAGTACTTTCAATATACCCTTTCTCCCCACATTTCTTTATAGAAGCAATGCAATCTGAATCAAAACTTCAACATGATTTTGGTAGACATTGACAAGCTGATTCTAAAATTTACATCAAAATGTAAACAAACTAGAATAACTAGAACAATTTTTCACACCTGATTTCAAAACTTACTGCAATGCTGCAATAATCAGGAGAGTGTTGTGATGGAGTTAGCATAGACATAGACAAATAGATAAATGTGACAGACCTGCATATCACAAACAGACCTACAGAACTAAATTATGGCCATAGCACCAATTCAATTTAGTGTTGCTATCTTTTAACAAACAATACTGAAACAACTAAAGACAAAGACTATGACCACTATATCACATGATACACTAATTTAAGAAGAATTATAAACTTAACCATAAAAGCTGGAAATAATAAAGCTCCTAGAAATATAGGAGAATATCCTTACAATATTGGAGTAAGTAAATATTTTTATAGGAGGCAAAAAGTACAAAAATGAAAGGGGCATATAAGGAAAATGATAAAGTGAACTTCATCAAAATCAAAATTGTTTACTCACCAAAAGAGACTACAGACTAGGAAAAATTGTGTCTGTATGTCCAGAAAATACAAAAAACTCCTACAGATCAATAATAAGAAAACAAGTTACTTGTGTCAGGCAGAATAATAGGCATGTAGCTCCCCTCAAAAGATATCCATATCCTAATTTCTGGAGCCTGTGTATACATTACTTTACAAAATGAATTTGCAGGTGTGATTAAATCAAGCATTTTGAGATGAAGAGATAATTCTGGGTTATCTGGGCAGGCTCAATCTAATCACCCAGGTTCTTGAAATCAGAGAATCTTTTCAGTACTGAGTTCAGAGAGAAAGGGAGATGTGACTTCAAAGAATGGTTAGAGGGATGGAACATTCCTGCTTTTGAAGATGGAGGAAACTTGTATTGTTTTAAGCCACTAAGCTTGTGGTAATTTGTTACAGAAGCAATAGAAAAGTAATACACAACCCACATAAAATTGCACAAAGACTTGAACAGATAATGAGGCAAAAGATAAAGGGATGACCTAAGCATCTACGAAGGTGCTTGACTTTGTTGTTCTTTAGGGAAATGCAAACTAATCCCAGAATGAGATATCATTCTAAGCCCACTAGAATGAGTGTTGTTACAAAATGAAATCAAACTTAATATACAATATCTATGTTATGGATTAAATATTCATGTTCCACCAAAATGTCTGTGTTGAAGCCCCAATCCCTAGTGTGATGATATTTCGAGGTGGAACCTAAGGGAGGTAATTAGGTCATGAAGGTGGAGCCCTCATGAATGGGATTAGTGCCCTTATAAGAAAAGGCAGGAAACTGACAACTTCTCTTTCTGCCATGTGAAAACATAGCAAGAAGGTGACAGTCTGCAAACCAGGAAGAGAGTCCTCACCATAAATTAAATCAGCTGGCACCTTGATCTTGGACTCCCCAGCCTCCAGAACTGTGAGAAATAAATGTTTGTTGTTTAATCCTCCCAGTCTATTGTATTTTCTATAGCAGCCTGCACTAAAATAATTGGCAAGAATGTAGAGCAACTAGTAGGACTATAAAGTGCCACCATCACGTGTAGAACTGTTCATATCTCCACAAGGAGACTTGTACAGGATTTTCATAGCAACTTTATTCACTAATTCATAAAAACTGGAATATGCAATGCCATGAATGAGGGAATAAACAAACAAATCGTGGCATATTCCAACCAAAAATACATTACCCAACAAGAAAAAGAAATGTACAACTGATAAAAATAACAACAGGATAAACTTCAAAAACATGTTGCATGAAAACGTCATACAATGAAATACATAATTTTATTACATATATTGTTATAAATCAGACTAACTTAAATTTGAGTTAAATTAATCTCTTGATTTAATGTGATAGAAATTAGAGAGTAGTTGCCTTGAGTTTGAGAGAATTGATGAGAAAGAGACTTGAAATTTTTAAGATGATGATACCTATCATTTCTTGTTTAGAGTGATGATTTTATTTGCAGATAAAACAGCCAACAATACTTGAACTGAAAATGATCTTAAGATCTGTACATTTCATTTTGTATCAATCACACTTTAATACTCTAGTCTTGCGTAGGTATATTTGGACTGCACATTGCCTCATTCCTCTGCTGTATCCCTTTCACTCCCTGCCCTGTGGCTCCTCTGAAATGAGGAGGTGGGACCCTGTGGGAACTTGCTCTGTTCTTAACATGTGCAACGCAGGAGTGGGTGCCGTTTGAGCATCATTGTCCTCAGGGCAGTAGGCTTTCATTCTCCAGGCATAGAGACTACGATCCATGCTGGTAGTGTCCTCAGAAGTTCCTGTTGAGATTGGGTAACTAATGCAGAAACTCACCCATGTGTTGTTGTTTTTGCCTGCTATTTATTTAATCTTACTCTCTGCACCCTTGCTCCCTTAGAACACATTCCTACATAAAATAAATGAATACAAGAATCTGACTCTCCCGCTGCTTGGGGAAAAGCCAGGCTGAGATGTCATTATGTTAAATGTATCTCTTTCTTCCTGGTAATATGTATATATTTTTTCTTAATACTCTTTCTTTGGCTCTGGTATTTTTAATAAAGTGATTGCCCTTATAGTATAATATTTATGTATAATAACTTGATTAAAACTTTTATATGTCTTTCAGCATATATAATATTAACAGTTATAATCACTAACTAATATTAATAGTTATAATCACTAACAGTTTTTTAAAGGTCAAATTTGATTCAGCATGCTTTATATTTTAGCTTGCTAGAGTAACAGCAGAAATGTTTGTTCTGTCAAATGGCATTCCTTTAATACCAGCAGATAGCTCATATCACATTATATTGTTTAGGTCCTGATTTGTTATTATAGATAACTTGAATATTCCTCTCATATTTCCATATTAAAATCAGTAGTGCAATTTACACCTTCAGATACTTTAGCTATAATAGTTATCAATTTAATACTCAAGAGATTTAAAGTTGAAAGCTTCTTCATGGCTAAAATTTACTTGACACAAACACGTTCAAATAATGTTTAATTCCTTCAGGCCAGGCTGGTGTAATGCCAATTTTGTGAAGTAGCTCAGTGTTTACATTTTTGTCTCTCTATGAACATTTATTTCCCTGAAGATGTCAAACCCCCCCCCCCCATTGAGGACAACTTCCATTCAGCTGGGGTTAATATTCTCCCACTGTTGTGTATTTTAAAGAAGGATGGTTTTGGAGTATGAGAAAGAGAAATTGGTTCTCTGCCCCACCACCTGCCAGATACGGATCTGTTAGGTAAATCTCTTGAATACTCTGGACTTTAGTTTCCTCAATGAAGCAGATTGTGTCTCCTAAAAATGTCACAGCAATATTTCTGGTCCCTCCTGCTCCTCCAGAACCTTGCTACTCCCTTTCAATAGGTGAAAAGTCCTTTCACCTTCCCCTTCTCGAAACTGGGCAAGTTTCTGACTTTTCCAATAAATAGAGCATGGTACAAATAACAATACAGGACTTCCATGGCTAGATTCAAAAGGGCAATACAACTTCCTCTTGGCTCTCTGTCCTTCTCTTGGAATGCTTGCCCTTGGAATCCAGCCATCATGCTGATAGGAAGCCCAGACTAGTTCACTTAGAGAAGTCAAATGGAGAGGCCCACAGGGAGAAGAACTCAGGCTCCTAGCCCACATTCAAAGTTAACAGCCAGATATTGAGTGAATGAGCTTTCTGCTGATTCAACTCCAGCCTTCGAGTCTTCCAGTGAGGCCCCACAACACATCACGGAGCAGAGGAAGTTATCACTGCTACATCTTACCTGAACTCTTGAACCACAAATCCATGAGCATAAGAAATGGTTACTTTATGTCATTAAAGTTGGGGATACTTTGTTATGCAGCCACAGTAACAGGAAGAGATTTGGGCACAGGCAAGTACTGAGAGGTCTGCCATTACAAAACCTAAAAGTGTGGCCATGGTTTGGGAACCAAATGGCATCCTGAAGTTAGAAGGACCTTGGAGAGTCTCCCCGGTCTTTTCCTACTCACAGCCCAGAATAATAACCAAGAACTAGTAAGAGTCCTGGTTGTGATCATGTCTGAAGTGCTTCCTGATTTGAAGGGGAATAAGAAGATGGAAGTTGGACATCCTGCAATGGTTACTGGGAGAAATAGAATTCTCATGGGCAGCATTAGTGCTAGGTTCCCACTTTGATGTAGTCCCCATTCTGCTGTTCCCTGATGTGTCTGCTTTTGGTACAGAGGTGTAGTGTCCAGCAAAGGTGAGAGAAATGATATTAATTCTCTAAACTAATCTTTATTTTGGAAAAAATGAACATGATCTTTTGAATGTTTTCTCAAATGAAAAGAGATCTCTCCCTATAGCTGATTCTACCACTTTCCCAATAAATATTTTCATCTCGCTAAAGTCTCTTTTGTTCACTCATCCTTTAAGCAAATCTACTTTAATCCAAGAGTTTATAGTGAAAAAGTAGCTGACAGGGATATAATATAATTTATCAGCTTTACCATTTTTGGCAGTTTTAAATATTTCATTTTTCTTTCTATTTTGGTAGTACTCAGCTTGACTGTTCCATCTCTAAAAGTTGAAGAAGCAATGGATACAAAATTCCCATAAGAGTCTTAGTTTCTAGACCCTAGCCTGGTGAAAAGTTTAGCTGAAAGGGACATTATTATTATGTTAGCAATAACTCAATTTTGTGAGCACTGTCTCTTTTTTTATTGCCCTCTTCTGTTTCAATTTTTTTCCCATCCTTTTCTCTGTCCCCAAAGTAAAAAATGCAATTGCTGAACTGAGGACTGGGAAAGATAACATGGCTTAAGAAGCACCCAAAGGCCTCCTGTTTTCCAAATAAACACAACGACAGCAGTCTAGAGAGATTTATCATTGCACGTGGTAAAAAAACCCCTTTGGCTGACTGATTGATTGATTGATTGATTGATTTATATTATGCCTACCTCACCCCCTTATCCTCTTCTTTACACTCTGTGGCTGCTGGTTCCTGTTTATCAGTTATTTAGGGGGTACATTTTCATCCATTCCACAAAGGTGACACCACATCTATTTCAAGTGACAGTTTCCAAATAGGCTAGTCTAGCCTGATTAAGTGAGTAAGGAGTTTCTTTTCTTTTTCCTTAAAAAATAATTATTCACATAGACTAGCAGGTAGGTGGGCGTCAGAACATATTAGTCTTCCTTGTCACAGTTAAAATTTAGTTAACGTTCAAAGCCTTATTGATTGGGGAAATTCTATATTTCCGAAAAATCTTTGCTTAATTGTCTGAAAAGTGGCAGTTGCCTTTACCAAGGCAATTATTCAGTAAACAAATGTCACAATAAGCTATTTGGAGATTTATAATCTTACCGCAAGAGATTATTGGCCAACTTATGACCAGTAACATGTGAATAAGTCAAGTGAAGATTCAGAATTAACAGGGTACATATTTTGGCAAATAAGTTATCTGCGTTCAGACAGATTTGAAGAGCATAATGGTCATGATGACAAAGAGTATGATAGTAATAATTGCTTAAGCCCCTAAAACTGGAATGTAAGACCTTCCTCCTCATATGGAATTGTATAATTTAGTTAACAATGCTAAGAAAGCAAAATTAAAAGACAGCCTTATCTTCTGTGCATTTAATGGTTAAACTTCTATTCTAAAAAATATCAATATTAAAATAATGGAAATTACCAGCTGGAGAATGGGTGCATCTTTCATGATGTCAAATGGTTCTACCTGGTTAGCTTTCTCTATACTGGGAACAATCGTAACTTGGACAAAGGCTACTGTTTAGGGCCATTGGCCTCTTGGCTCTCCACCACGCCTGGGGAGAATCATGTAATCTGCATCACTGGATATATCACTACTAAAGTTCAAAGGGATTATTTTGTTTGTTTGAACTGTTTGCTTTTACTTTTCCACCCTAAATAATTGATTGTTATAGAAGACAGTCCAAGATGCCTCTCTCAAGCCTCTCAATCCGAAGTATCTAAAAACTCATGGAGTCACACTCAGTTTAAAGGCCTGTTTTCAAAGGAGGAAATGAAATTAAAATCAATAGTAGTGGACTTGCTTACATAGCTCCCATCCTGGTGCTGTGTGTCGGGCAGTGTACACTGCAGTGCCCTTGGCAACCCAGATCTCTTCACAGGTTCTGGTGGTGCTGTAGAATTGGATGTGACAGAAACAGGTCTTTTTTTTTTTTTTTCAGTTTACATGCCCTGTTTGGCTGATATCTCCCAAACATGGTATTGCAGTAGTATAGCTGAGACCTGAGTTGGTACCAGTTTCAGACACACACTGTTATCAAGCTTTAACCATGAAATTCCAGAGCCTGGTGGAAAACCCAGATAGCTCTGCTCTCCTCACAGTGAGTTCTTCTCTGGGAACTTTATTGTTCTTTCCTGCCCCCCGATTTCAGTCATGGCCACCCAGATGCATTCACTAATTCTCAGGCTCAGTTTTGAAGCTTCCCTCCCAGAAAATCCCCTGACTCCAAATAGAATAATTACCTTGTACCTGCTGAGAGCTATGCCAACTAAGGAGAGTTAGGAATGATTACATTGGCTAAACTATACAGTTTCATTAGGGCAAATGATGCTTTCCAGATTTGCATCAATTAAAAAGGATCATTCAGGAGGTTTAGAATGAATCAGAAAAGTCTTGCACACAGATGACCTTCTGTCTGTAAAGCTAAAGAGACAAGCATTGGCAGGATTTTGAAAGCTTACCTTGTGAGACCTATTTTACTGGCCTAGTGAAGTTTGTTTCATTATTTTATTTTACTATCAAGAGCCTAACTATGTGATTTAGACAGATGCTCCTCTTCTTATAGACTCCAACTTCATAAATTAAAAAAAAAATCAATATATAAGACTACGGTATATAACTACACATACAGTAAATACCATGTGAACCAAAGATAAAAGTAAATACTTAGAAAAAGAAAAATTTTAAATACACTAAATGTTAGTAGCAACCACTTAGTTGTGAGATAATGTACAACTAATTAATCCTCTTTATTATCGTTCTCAGAAATGAATGTATATTATTTTTGTATTAGAGAAAAATACTAATAATTTGGAAATCAACACACAAGACGATAATTGTGATTTCTCTTTATTGTTTTCATAAGTAAGAAATTACATGGCCTAAAATATAGAACTGTAGATTTTTTTTGTATGGCTCCCTGGTGTTACTGTTTTAGGAGCCTAATCTCTGAAAATAGATGAAAATTTTTATTTTAATGGGAGAAAAATGTAGTTGCTCTCCCCACAATTCTCAAATATTCTTAGCTTATATTTACCTTCAGATATGAATATGTCATCCATTAATTTTATGTCAAACGTCTAAAATTTATATTTTCAGCCTATAGGTCTTTAGATGGAAACATGTTCCAGGTTTTTAACTCACAACTCTGTATAATTTTACAAACCCTAAAATTACCTCCTTTGCTGTGTCCCAAATGTTTTTAGTATTCTTGGATTTGGTAGCTTCCATAATGTTTTGTGCTGCTCGTATAATTTCACTTCATCTTTGACTTTCCAAAGTGAAAAGTGTCATTTTCTGTAGAATAGATAAACAAGATTATACTGTGTAACACAGGGAAATATATGTAAGATCTTATGGTAGCTCACAGAGAAAAAAATGTGACAATGAATATATATATATGTTTATGTATAACTGAAAAATTGTGCTCTACACTGGAATTTGACACATTGTAAAATGATTATAACTCAATAAAAATGTTTTTTAAAAAAGCAACATAATTATAATTAGCAGTAAAAAAAATAATAATAATTCTAAAACTATATGGACTCTTCTAGCTTGACTGATAACAGCAGAGAAAGCTGTTAGAGGGAGGAAAGCTTTCTTGCTTTTGGATCGTTACCTACAATGTAAAAAGATGTATGACTCCAATAAACACAGGAAAAAGAATTCACAAAAAAAAAAAGAAAAAGAAAAGTGTCATTTTCATTTTCAGTATAATTTCCTATTGCTCCAATCTCTACATAATTTTTTTTTTTTTTTTTTTGGCTTTCTCTAGGACAATCCCTGGAGGAGTGCTGAGCAGACTTGCGTAAGAAGTGTTTGCTGTGTTTTTCTCAGTTTTTCAAATTTAGGTAAGAGACTGCATCTCCTGTTATTTCTAGTGCTTTTCTTAAAAATGCCTCAATGAAAAAAATGAAAGTAGATTGTTTCCCAGGTACTTCCTGTCCCATGACCATCTACAGACTGAAATGGAGGCATATAATGCATTGCCATGGCAGGTAGGGGCAAGGGGTGGGGCCAGGGCAGCTACAGTGACTCTGGCAGCTTGGGACTGAGTACAGGTAACAGAATCATTGTGGGTCCTCAGAGCCTCTTCAAGTTGTCATTCCCTTGGCATTCTCAGTCCATTTGCAGAGTAACATTGGTGGTAGAGCAGTGGCATTTAATCAGGAACTTGATTCTACGTAGATACACTTCATGGACTGGATTACAGAATATAAACCAAAGTGATAGGCTTGTGAAGGACCTATTGATATTGGCCCAGAGTATGTGCAGGACCTGGAGAAGGGGCTTTTTTAAGCTTAAGCAAGTGCACAGTAAGGGAGATATGTGCTTACGCTATATCCTAACTTCATATTTGAAGATCATGGAAAAACCCCAGTATTGAATAAATAATGTAGTTAATCTGGTAATTTGTCCTACATAAGTTATACGATGAATCAGAAGTACCAGCATAAACATACATTTCACAACTGTCAAATGTTCTTTTAATTCTGACTCCAAATAAATTATTGAGTGATACTGGGTGTAACAAAAAAAAAAAAAAAAGAAAGAAAGAAAGAAAGAAAATAAAAGATTTATAGAAGGTTTTGTCATCATAACTCTGTTTCCCAAATGCCTTCCTCTGCTTTCATTTGCTACCCAAATAAATAATTTGGACAGGACTTGAGGAAGTGAGAGAGACAGGAAAACTATCCAGGTGATTTTTGAGCAATTTCAATGTTAGCAGTATTTTCCCATTAATATATTGATATTTACAGATGCTTTATTACTAATTAGTGCTGGTCCATAAACAATACAGCTTTCATCCCCAAGGCTTTACCCATTCCTGTCTTTGTCTATAAGCCAAAAAACAACCAAATATGTTGTTGTTGGCCTCTATAGTTTGGGTGATCCTGCAGTGGATAATTTTATGGAGAGATAAGGAATTTTATATTTAATCATTTTATTTGGCATATATATATAAATAATAAGTATTTACATATAAATATATAAATAATAAGTATTTACATATAAATAAATAAAATGAAATATATATATGTATCTGCTCAGTTATATACGTATATATAGTTGTTAAACTGTGGCAAATGAATTAACTTCGTAACTTGAACATTCTTTTGATAAAGACAACCACCAGTTACCAGTTGATGCTAAAACCGTTGGGTAAATGATGTTAGGATACTGCATATTCACTGGATTTAAAAATATCACTCACTCATACATTATTTATTATAAACTGAATGGATACCTTTATAATGGACAGACCTTTAAACACTCTAAACAAGTGACCAAATTTATCTTCACCAATAGTGAAATAAAACTAGCGCCATTTGATGTGAGGCAGTAGAAAAAATACACAACATCCCCTGTGTGGTGTTTTTGCCAAAAAAAAAAAATAATGTTAAAATAAATGCAGTCAGTCATGAGAAAACAGTCAAGGAGGGCCAGACTATGGGACAATCCCAACATGAAAACTGGCCTGAAGTCTTCAAAAATTCATATCATGTCTCAGCACTGTGGAATAACATAGGTATAATTAAATTAATTTTAATGATGTTTTCCTTGCATTGTGGGTTTGTAGGAAAATGTTCTTATTCTCAAAAAAATGCATAATAAAGTATTTGGAGGTGAATTGCCATTTTGTCTGCAAATGACTTCCAAATAGTTGACCACCACCATTAACAACCAAGGTATTAAAACATCCAAACAGAAGGAAAGCAACAGGGGCAAAATATTCATTAGTAGTGAAAATAGTGAAGGGTAGATGAATGTTCATTGTACTGTGTTTCAACTTTTCTGTTTAGCAGATGCTGAGTGATACCTTCTACCCATAGCTAAAAGATTTGAAAACAGATGAGTGCTTAGGGAAACTTATTTCCTTACAGGGTTTCTCAGGGAGCTGTGTGTGCAATTCGTTCGTAGCCAGGTGTCTATTAATGGCTTTAGATTGTTTAGAGGGTAAGCATCAAATAGATATGGCAGTGAGACATCTGGGCGTGAAATTTGTGGCATATGTGACTATAAAACTATGAATATAAATGTGCATTCATGGATAAGAGAGAGAATATATATGTATATATCAGTATATGATGTTTATAGCTGTAGTAAATTTAGAAAGAGCTATTTATAATTAAGAGCATATTGAATAGCTTTAGATCATCCATATTAGTGTGCACATTTGTAACTGTACCTGATTTCCAAAGGTACAAGAATGATAGGAAGATCAATACCACTCTCGTTGATTATAAGAGTCTGGAAAGATTAGCTTGGACATTTTCACAGACTAAATGACAATATAACAAATCAAAAACGTTGAGGTCAAATAAAAGGCAACCCTAATCCCCACACCTTTGTGAGCATTGGTGAGATCATCCCTCACACGTGGCCTAGAACCGGCAAACACGGATGCTTGCTTGCATATTTCACCTCTTTCGGCCACAGGAAGCTCTTGTCTTCTTTACCTCAAACCCTCTCTGAGTCTTTTATTTTCCAGTTCATTTCCTGTTTCAATTTATTTTCTAAGAAAAACCTTGATATTACAAAGAACCAGCACAGGAATTAAAATCAACTTGAAATTTCTTTGGATAGAGAAAGAAGCATTGCCTTGGCCATCTGTTAAATATATTTGAACAGGTCTGGCAGACTATTGCATCTGCTCTTGTCTTTCCTTATAGCTTTATCAGTTTTAAAGGTCAATTGTGATGGTGTTTATTAAAGAAAAGGACAAAGGAATTGGCTTCACCTTCAAATCTTTCACATACTTTGCATTAAGCTATCTTATCAAGACATATAACCCATTAGAGCAAATATGGCTACATTTGTGGATTATAAAGCATGTAGAGTGTTTCTTCATTACAGAAGGATTTGTTTTCCTTTTAATTACTACAGGTCAAATTAAAGTATGAGTATAATGGAAAATTGAGGAAAAAAATTAAGTACATGTATCTCTAATCTGTTTAAATCATTATAGCCATCAATGATATCCTTCTTAAAGCATCAGTTAGCCAAAGCAAACACTTCAAAATTTTGCAGATTAAGTGTCTCTCGACCAAGTCCAACAACAAACATAGAAAATGAAATCATCGGTTGATTTTTTTGCTTACATATATTTTTTTATTAAAAAGAATATGCATCCTAATTAATGTTACCCTTTAAAGTGGGAAAGGGGATTATTTTAATTTATTGAGCACTTTCTATGTCCCATGCCCAGTACTAATACTTTTCTGAGTAAATTACTTCTAACCCCAAAGAAAACTTAAACATTTAGGTACATATTTTGGGTGGTACAAACTGGAAATTATTTGGGGGGGAATTAAGGTGGATACATTGGCAAAGGAGACTGATAAGCAATGCCCAGAGACATAGGCAAACATCCAGGAGAAAGTGGCAGAGTGAGAGTGAAAAATAGAGGGTGCCTTCCAGAAATCAAGAATGCCAACTGGGTTAAATGCTGCTGAGAGAATAAGATGATCCTGGCATAGATCCACTGAGTTGACTATCATAAAAGTCATAGGTGGCCAGTTTGGAGGAATGGTGAGGACAAGAGCCAGACTAGATTGCTTGAAGAATGAGGAGACAGAGTTTGTCTCAATACTGAGCACTTCCTACCCCTCAGAACTGTCTGACAATGAAATGGATGACCTAGGAGATAACGTGTTTCCAGTCAATCAAAATGCTCAACGTGATATTCAGTTTTCAATAAAGTTATAACATTGGTTTAAACTCCTGTTGGGAGGTGAGAAAAAAGATGCTCTATTTAATATCTGAACTCTTTGGGGAAAAAGCCACTTTCTGTGAACTAGAGAAGATTTGGGAATTATGTTTAGATTTCTATACATTTCCATACAGAACATCTTGTTCTTTAAATACTAAATTAGCAGTTGTAGGTGAAGATTGAGATATACATATCCTGAGAACCTCCTATGAGATTCAATAACTAAACTCTCAGGTAATTAGAAGGCAAAAAAAAAAAAAAAAACGAAATAGCTGGAAAGTGATAACAGAAACATTATCTCCTCAAAATTATTGGGAAAAATGAGATTTTTGACTGACAAGAGATATTCTTCTAAATACAATATGGAATAATAATGCCTTCACGCTAAAGGAAATAAAAGTAAGAACAAAACAAACAGAGAAAGCAGTAAAGACTTTTGCCTTGAAGAAATTAAGGCATATCAGTAAATAAATACTGTATTTGCAGTTGTAAAATTAAACATATGTCTATATAGCCAAAAGACGGGTTGTAACAGCTTGAAGTTGGATAGCAAAGGTGTTAAGGTCATTCTGAATAATAACACATCTCACAATAGGAGAGATCCAATTTGAAACCAAAAAAATTGGAATCCCTTGTCCAAAGTTCCCCGTATCAAAGATGACACCTATTGCTAGTAGGTATATGATTATAGAATTAACTAAAAAGACTTTGTATGAGTATCTGCTGTGTCCATGACATTTTTCTGAGTACTAGAGAAATAGTGAATAAACAGACACAAGTCCCTGACTTAACAGAGCCAGTGTTCTACTGCAAGAGACCAACAATGCCAGATTATTAAGTAAAGTGTATAGTATGCTCAACAGTGATAAGCACCAAGGAGAAAGAAAGTAAAAATAAATGGGGGTATGCAGTGTCAGGGGACAGGACCAACCATTCTCTTTGAAAATAATTTCAGTGCCAAGAAATGCCATCAGAGCAGGATGGGCAGCTTTAGACAACAGAGTTTCTATCAGTCCTTCTGCAAATTTCTCCAAGTAGAAATACAATCAGTTTCTTACTGACATGCACATTATGTAAGCCCAGCCCGAGTCTCCTCTTTCAATTCCATACTTTCAACTATTTCCTACCCCTAATAACTTCCCATATAGAAATTTTGAAGCTGATGATGAGGTAGGTGTGTATGAGAAGTCAAAATATAATGAAAATGTTGCTCAGTGAGCATATATTTGGAACAAAGAGACCTGAGTATATGAAATATTTCATATATAGTCTGAGTGTATCAGGCTAAGATAGCCAGATATGCTCATTTTGCAATAGAAAGAATCTTATCAGTGACACCAAAAGAAGATTAATCTTGATTAAGGTTTTCTATAAAGGAGACAGTCCTTAGATGGGGACTGTCGTCAATTCATTTTGAGAGTTTTTCCATGCTTACATCAGGCTGACCATCCCTGTTTTGATTAAAGTTTTCTTTATTTACACACAGGTAATAACTTCACCAAAGTTACTATGATGTCTCATTGTTTCAGGAGACTTGGTTCAAACTGATTTTTCTTTGGTTTTACATTTTAATTGAGGGTAAATTGTTTTCTAAGTTCTTGGGGGAAATGGATGATCTTCTTGTATAGACAAAAAGCTTAAGCTAATAATCTTTTGTCTCTCTGAGGTCTTTTGGAAGGTCTTCCCATAATGCCCAAAGAGTAATGATGCAAGCTTCTACCCCATAGATTTTGGAAGCCCATTTTTCTACTGAGTCCTCCAGAGAAGTAACTACAGTGAACACTCAAAGTCCATGATGCTGGTCAATTGTCACTTCAGTCTCCTAATTTGTGAGAGCATTTCATTTTGAACCCTAGTAGATTAACTTCTTTGTATTTCTGCCACTTACTCTGCCAGGAATTGTTTTACCCTAGATATGGACAAAACTAGTCCCTTAATTCCCCAAAGCAGAGCTTCTGCTAATCTTTCTGCAAGACCTCTTGGTGGCTGGTGAATAACAAAAGTAAAATATAGAGAGTGATTACAACTGTTGGGACGTGATTTTGGGGTCTAGCTAGAGCAGGAGGCAATCCTTCTAGCCACCACTTCAAACTTCCCTCCCTCCTTTCCTGCCTAAAATGATTGATATGAGACTAGCCATTACCCTCAGGGGGAATTACCCCAAAACAAAGAGTTTGGAGGTAGCTTTAAATAGAAACGTGTGTATTTTCAAACATCTGCCCTTGTTCTGTCTTCAGTTACACCACACACCTGATGCCAACATTTCAGTACATCTTGTGCTGTGCTATGTCCTGTCGAGTTTCTTTTTGCAATTCTCCTCCAAGATGAGGTTTTAAAAGTTCAAGTCATCAAGATTTTTATGCACTGTACTTTTCTTCCAATTCCACCACCTAATTCTTCAGAAAAGAGTATTTAAATATAAATTTCTTCTTTAGCCTCCAGTGTTGTCACTTCCCTACAGCTGGCAAACTTCCATGTTGCTCTGACCCTCTCCCACTGTTAATCTAAGAGTGTTGCTTGGGGTCAGTCCTATATTAGCAAGAAGTCTGTCCCCTATCTATGACTATCCCTGTCTCTCACAGTCTAAATATTCCAATCCATGGCTCTAAGAATGAAGTTTGTTTGAGGGGAATCAAAAGTTATTAGGAAGACCACAGACAGCTGAAATGCCCATATGTTTTAAGCACCACTATCAAAAATGCATGTGTTGTGTGCCTGCAAGACAGAGTATAATTTAATATTTCTTTAAAAGGAAAGGCAAGGAAAATATTTTAATATCATTATACTTTACTGATGGAGAAATCATGGTTCCCTGAAATGTGACATAGCGTTTTGTGTAAAATGGGGAAATTTACCAGAAAAGTACTATGGTAATTTGGAGGCTACATACTCATAGGTTCTTCTAATTGTAATTTGTCCTTTCCTGGTAGTCAGCAAGATCCTAATGCTTTGCTTGACTACTCAAAGAGGTGATTTCTTTTCAGTAAATTAAATCAATTTCCATTTGTTCTTGGTCTAGGAAATTTTATTTTCTCTTGTCTTTATTCAATTTTCAATTCATTCTTCCCAGAGCATAAATCAATGTCTTCCTTTGATTTCATGGCAGGTATTCCTATTGCTTTTGCATTATAGTAGAGCCAGGAAAAAAATCATTATATTAAGCACCATTCCAAGCTTTGAAGCTATAGTGGTATAAAGTAATCAACATCAGGACATTTCTAACTCTATGGAAAATACCAAAAGCTTAATATTCAAGGAGATGTACACTTTAGAAGCAATAACTTGAGATTCTTGATTAGGTTTACCATTTCAGCACAATATCAGAGAGAAGATATAGCATAAACCAAGAAGAAAAATAATTATCCATATCTTAACTCTCAGAAAAACTTAGGTCATAGTGCTGATTTTAAGATTCTGTTCTTTTCCTGTGGAAGTCTCCTTGCCTTGGTTTAGATTTGGAATTGGTAGTATATTAGTTTACTAGAGCTATCAGAACAAAGTATGAGATGAGGTAGCTTAAACAACAGAGTTTTTCTCACAATCCTGGAGGCTTGAAGTCCAAAGACCAAAGTGTAATCAGGGTTGGTTTCTTCGGAGCCCTCGCTTCTTGGCTTATAAATAACCATGTTCTCCTCCCTGTGTCTTTACAAGGTCTCCCCTCTGTGAATCTGTCTCCTAATATCCTCTTCTTTAAAAACATTAGTGATACTGGATGGGGGCCCACCCTAGAGACCTCACTTAATTTAATTACCACTGTAAATACTCTATCTCTAAATTGAGTCACATTCTGAAATACTGGGGGTTTGAACTTCAACATATTAATTTGGGGGTGGGGTTGCAATTCAGCCTGTTACAGGTACAAGCATCCCTAAAGAGCGTTCTAGGTGGCCCGGCAGAGATCACAGAGATATTTTGCCAAGAAACCAAACACTGAGATGAATTTCAGATTCATCTTTTGAACCTGCCCTGATGAAAGGTAAACATATAGAAAATAGAAATACATCCTTGTAACCGTATGTATCAAAGCACTAAATGAAAACTTTAGTTTTGAACTTTTCCCCTTACATGATATACAA
The DNA here is from genome assembly GCF_036321535.1 of Camelus dromedarius. Taxonomy (NCBI): domain Eukaryota; kingdom Metazoa; phylum Chordata; class Mammalia; order Artiodactyla; family Camelidae; genus Camelus; species Camelus dromedarius. The sequence continues at coordinate 15,546,183 of NC_087454.1, read as the reverse complement.
GTGGTTCAATCCTCTCTCCAGACCCTGATTCTCTCACAGACTCACACTCCCCTTTCAACATCTAGAACTATTTTCACGGACATTATGAACATACAGCCTTGACGTTTGTTCTATTATTAAAATGTGTGGTTTATTTTTACTAATTCAATCAATAGCCTATCAATTCCAAGTATTCTTTTCTCATTGTTTAATTTACAATTTAGTTGTTATGGTGTATAAATAAATTTTCATCTCTCTTAGAATTATTTACCCTATGCAAAAATAGTAGAGTAAAAATTACAAAATTTGTTTAAAATTATTAGTTAGCATCAAACAGAGCTCATGATTAAATGGGGTTTTTAAATCAAAATTCATTTATACCAATTGATACGTTCCTTGAGTTCTTAAAAAAGAAAAAAAACAACTAGAGTCATCACTTGTCAGAGTCTTCTGTCTGTGGGTATAATAAATTTACAAGTTTAATGCAGGTGACAGAGAGTAGTGATGAGAGGGACCAAGAGCTAAGATGTTTAGACATGTACTTCAGTAGTTTGAAAGCCACTTTAAAAGTTCTCTTAAGTAAATTTATAAATGCAGTTTTTAACTGAGACCCTCTTAGAGAAATGGCATTAAAGCACTTTACATTCACTGCAGTGAAATTAGTGGAAAGTGTAACAGTACAAAAATACTTACTAAACTCCAATCTATTTAGGTATAAAGAATATTACATGTTTATATAATATCAAATATCCACATATTTAAGAAGATCCAATGATAATTTAATTAATGCTCAATAATTCGATTGTCATTCCAGCTAGTGACAAACTTACCGATACTTAGTATTACACCAAAATATAGATGATGGATATTTTCACTTTATATCAGCAATTTCAGATGCCTTTTAAACTCACTTTTTCTTGTTTTTTAGTTTACTTCTGCAGTTGTTCTTGATTTACTTTGTGTTTGGTCTTTTTAACTTCAGATACTTGAAATGGAGAGAAACATAAACTAACGTCTAGGGAAATCTCCAAGACATTTGATTCTATGGCTTTACCAAAACATGAAAGCCAAGGACAATTATGGCTTAATTCATTTCAGTCATATAGAGTACTGTTTATATAGCTGTTGATATTTTAAAAGTACAGCAATCAAAAATTTTCTTGTGAAGCACGCTTCTAAGATGCCAGGATATTTTAAAAGAAAGATAATTTCAATAGAACTTTCATTCAGATGAAGGACAGTGTCAGACTTTAAAAACAGAAAGTAAATAGAGTAAACCAAATGGTTCTAAGCTTCTAAGTTTTCACAGCTCAATTATTAGACCTACTTGAGTGAAATAAACATGTCAGATCAAAACATTTGTTTTATTCCAATTTATGTAGATGAGAACCTGGTTGACTAATAACAGTTTTACAGTGCAGATTCTTACAAATATTTCATTTAAAGACTTTTTTAAAGTGTTATTTTTCAATATTTTGTTAAACTCATATGTATACAGAAGTATATATATTTATATATAAAATATGTTTATCTTATATATAAGATACCTTCTATACATGAGTATATATCTGTACATATAATTGTAAATACATATATAAATGAATATATCTATGTATATATATGTAATCCTACTCCTAAGAATTTATAGTCTTGACACATGTCACAAACCACAAATAACAGAGCTTATATAAAACATAAAGGATCATAATCTCTTCTTTTAACTGGTCTATTTTTTTTTAAATACAGTATTTGCTAAAAGTATACATTTCCTATAACTATAAAAGTATCCAGAATATTGTTGTATATCTATTAGCCATATACAATATATACTTGTTTATTAAGTTTAATTTGAACATATATACATACTTTGCAAAGTGACAGAAGATACTTTATTGTTTTTTTTTTTTCTTAAAATCTTTCTGACCAAAAAAAAAAAAAAAAAAATCCTTGGATAAGGACCTAAAAAACAAGAAATAGCTTCATCTTTTGTTTTATATAAATGGATGGAGCTTATTTAAGTTAGTTTGGTAGTTTTTAGTGGAAATAAAGAAGACTCATTGAGGCCTATACTTGGCTTTTTTTAAAGCTTTTTCATAAAAAAGTGAAAATGTGGAATAGCATGTAATTATTGAGCATAAGGTACAAGGTGTTGTTCAAGGTAGTATAAAAACAAAACATAAAATTCTGAAAGAAAAATAAGCAATTATACAATGTACAATACAAAGCATTCTTTTAAAAATAAGAGCTGTGGTATGTAACAAATTATCTTTGGATTTACTAAAAAATAGACATTTTCAGGTTTTCTTTTACAATTGAAATGCTAATAAATGATATTCTATTATTTTAATCTTTGTATCACATTCAAGAAACACAGCTCATCAGTTTAAAAGGTAATTTCAAAATAAAGAAGATTCTTGAATTTCTTCAACGTATAGACCATGACAATATCTAAAGTTTCTTTCCCCGTTTCATCACTGCCTTGTGAGTTTTACCATCAATCGTCTATTTACTGACTAGAAGTGCACGCCATCTTGCAGGACCTGCCCTGGAAAGTGAAATTCATACACTTTTCTTCTGCCTTTCTGAAAAGCATCTGTCCATCTATGCAAATGACCTTTTCTTTCTACCTCCACTCCTCTCTTCTTCTCTCCTCTAAATAGGGTCAAGAATTGAGAATGAAGGTGCATGGCCAGGAAGGGAGACAGGCAGGGTGACGGGACCCCATAATGTAGCATATGAATAGGAATCCAGTGAAAATATCTGCTCTTGCTAGGAGTCCTTCTTTTAAAAAGATAACAGCAACAGAAGAAAGAAACAAAAAGAAGGATCTTTTTTTGAGAACCTCGCTTAAGAAATTCCACATTAATACCACCGCTTGTCATCAGATTAATGAAGCTGATTAAGAAGAAGAAACAAATCAATCCATTCTTTCTTAACTATGACATATTTCTTCAGTGTCCAGGCAACAGCTTGACTTATTGACCTGGTTGATTTATTTTGTCAGAAAACTTCTCAAAGCAAAGCATGGGAGATTGGTCACATTTTAGAGTGAGGGTGGTTTTTTTTTAATCTGATGAATAACCCTGAATATCTTTTTACTTCAACTGTATTTAGGCGTCTTAGGTAGAACTTTGATTTTATCCTTCTGTCTCTGAAAATAAATAGAGTATGACTTGGGAATGATGTTTTTGCTCTGGATGTTCTTGAATTTCTGAAAGTCTTTGTTTATATTCAATATTTATTACTGATGATTATTTGAATGATTAGGATTATTGTGTTACTGCATTATAGTTTGAAATGTCAGGTCATAGTTTAAAAAACCCCTTCTATTTTGGTTGATCATCTAAAAGATTTTGGGACATTTCAGCTGTCCAAATACACAATAACAGGATTGTGCAACAACCAAAATTGAAACAGCATTGCAGGTTGCATATGGACATAAGGAATCACTTATTGGAAACTCAATATCTGAATTCCAACTGATGGTTAAAACGAACTCACATGTACTTAACAAGTTCAAATTTTAATATTATTTCTTAAGAAGGAGAATCAGAAAGACTGTATGATGAGAAACATTACTTTTGGAAATAGCTATTTTTTTTTAGAACTTCTTAAAATAAAAGAAAATAGTAACCTATGGTTTCATTAACTCCTGAATCTGAATGAATAAATGAACCTTTTCAACCAGACACACCCACATATGTCCAATCTCTCTGCAATAGAGAAGATACATAAATAGAGAAAGGGATTGATGTCATTCAGTTCGGCTTCTATTGCAAGTGGTGATAATCAAATGATAGTCATAATTGTCTAACAATCTCATGCACTTAGAATAAATATTGCCACAGTTTAAAGAGACAAAAGCCTTGCTCAGAATTTTACTCCTTCTCTTTTGCACTCCATCCCTTCTGTTACTTCCCTATCTCACTCTTCAAAATCAAAGCAGACTTTTTAGCAGGTCTTCACATTTGTCCAATTAATTTAGTATCAGAATGAGTGAAGAATAACATTTATTCCAAAATGGATGGGGTGAAGAAAAAACAGAAAGATTAACTTGATCTGGTAGTATAGCATATGTATTCTTTCTTCTCAATTAAAGACAAATGTTAGGTTGGAAATTAAGAAGCCACGTATTATGGGTGAATGTGATGCTTAGATAAATTCTTCTGATTTCATTTTTAGCTCCTTCCTCTTTTTTAAAATAAATAAATTATTCCAATCAGCATACAGGGAGACAAAACAAAACAGATCTGCTTTGTCTTGGATGCTTTGTGAATTTCTGGAGTGGGCAGGAAGGTTTACAGCAGAGTAAAAGTGGAGGTTATTGAAAGAAGATATATTCCAAACATAATATATAGCATAATGTTGGTAGGATATGACATTCAGGGCTACCTGTGGTGAAAAGTGGACTTCCTGGTCATGCTCTATTCTTGGGAAGAGAACAAGAAGTTGATAATTAAGCACTGTTTTCCATTTCCACAAGAATTTCAGGTTAATCTAGAACAGGTTCAATTTGAGCCCCACCATTTTTAATAGCAGTGAAGTGCTGAGTCTGTGACAAGAAATGACCTGTGACATTCTTCCAAATGTTGGTGATTCCATGTTAAGGACAACACTCATTAAAGTCTGATATCTGAAATACAAGTTTTTCTTGGATACTGGTCTTACTCTGCTAACAGCCATGATAGTATTATTTCAGTCCACATGGTCTTCACAGCTTAAAAAGTCCATTGATGTGGCAGTTACTGGAATTCGCCAAGCACCTAAGAGTAGGGGAAGGAATACTATTTAACACACTGCCACTTCATAAATCGTTGATCTCTGTAATAGGAGTGTATCGTGAAAGTCTGCCTGAAACCATCTCATAAAGCAGACTTGTCCGTCTTTGGCTTCCTCTTGTCCTCTCTTCTTTACTTCTAGTGTATGTTGTGTTTCCATCTGCTAGACCCACAGACAACCACTGAGTCTGGTGTTACTTCCTCATAGTAAATAGCAGCACAGAATCCCTTTTAAGGTGAAGCCTTCTCTGCAATGTCACATTTCCAGAGAAAAGGTTATCTTATCTGGTCTGGAAGGACAGCAATCTGAACAAATGAAAGGTTTTCATATAGTATAAGGGAGATTTCATGAAATGTTATCTTGGCAAGCAGAAGCTCCAGCTAGGCTATGGGCAGGATGAATAAATAACATGAAATTACTCTCCCTAAAGGGCTAATTTACATTAGGTAAAATTAGATCAGACCTAGTTCCTTCTTTCCAAACAGCTTACACTTTCATCTCTGTTTCAACTTTACTTACCCCAAATGCAAATCAGGTCAAATCAAAACATTTGCTTTTCGGAAGCCAGCAACATATGTCAGTTCATGGCTTCTGTGTACACTAGTGTGGATTCAGTCTACCCAATAACCTCAACATGCATTTTAAATTCAGTGCCCTTTTGGTCTATGATAGCCCCCAAAATTTGTCTTAATGAACTAAAATGAAGCAAAGTGATTTTTCCTCCAGGGAGACACCAATCAAGCTAGGAATATTGGTGATTTGGGCCACTCTTTTAAGTCCAGAGAGTACTCTGGTTTTGGCATTAGGCACTAATTCAGTTTGTTTGACTGTTAGAGTTGATCCTCCAGGCATAAAAGGATGTTTGGTCATCAAACAAACAGGATTACTGTATCTTGGATTTCTGCCACTGGAACCCATTAGCGAGGTGTATAGTGGGAGGAGGGAGCGGACGTACAGAGAGGGAAACTCAGGTTACTCTCCAAACACCCATTGCAGTGAAATAGACTTAAACTTACTAATAAACTTTGACTGCTAGCCCTCCCTTTTCTCCCCTCTCCATTAATTGGAAAGGGCCTTACAGATGTCCTATACAACTTCCCACCCAGCACAGAAAACTGCTCTACAAAATATTTATGACAAATGCTTATCACAGACTCAAATTAAAATATAAAAACAATCTTATATTGAGTAAAAATTTGCTTCTCAACATCTTTGACCTTTTGGAGATGGTTTGCAATGAAGGCCAATAAATCAAAGGCCAATATCTTTTTGACATACCTGGCAGGTGATGGAGGACAATAGTGACACCCTCTAAGTTCGCCTTTTCTAAGATTAATATGTACGGCTGTGTTATTTGCAGTTCCTTTGCGTGAACCAAATCACTTCATTTCACATATCTGTGGGACAGACTGTATTTGGAAATCCACTTTCCTGGAGAGACACTCTCAAGCACTGTGATTTAGGAGGTCACCAAGGGGGTTGTGGTAGGGCTTGAACCATGCTTCCTGGTTTCAAAGGAAACTGCTCCGACACCATTTCATGTTCTTTCTAACACACCCAACTGCCTTATTAAAGATAGCTCCTTCCCCAAACTATATCAGCCAAAAAAGAAATGAAGACTTTTCTGTAACAGTGTCTATGAAAGAAAAGAAAGTTACCAAAATAGATAAACAGTGAATGAGTCAAATGCCGAAAGCCCTGAAGCAGTTCACTGCCCAGCACTTCACTCTCCTCTCTCTGGTCCCTCAGTATGTGTTTACTTTCATTTTAACACATCATTGATAGCAGTTGTACTCTGAAGCCCTCTTCACGTGTGATAATTATATCGTTTTCCAGATTTTAAATCAGAATCCATGCCAAGAGGTACCAAGCTATGGATGGACAGCATGTTTGCTGCTAGATGTGAATTTGTAGGAAGGGCAATGGCCAGGCTGTGTTGTTATATCATCAAATTTAATAATTAAAATTATTTTCCCCATGTGTACACGCCATTTTCTTTATGGTTAATAATTATAATAATGCACTTAGATACAGGAAAGGATATTGTTAGATAATGCCTGAAACTGGAAATGGCCTCATCAACCACCCATGGTGAAGCATCGTTGTCCCGTTTCTGTGCAGTGTCAGAGAGCAGACAATGTTACTGGATGTTATTACTTAAGTGTTTTAATGTTTCATTGGATGAAGAAATTAATTCCAGCTCTCTGAGAGAGCACTCTTTCATGGGCTGATGTGTCTGGGCAGGGATGGGTCGCCGTGCTGAGGGGACCTGGGTACCTTGCTGGAAAAGGTGAGGACTTGCATTTAGAAGACATGCATTTTTCTTTTTTCCTGACATACAGAGATGTTCCTAAGTCCACATCTTCTAAGGAAAGCAAAGCTGTTTCTTTATTTCACTGAGGACGAAGCTGTAACAAAGAACTTGTGGAGAATTTGTAAAGTGGTTGTTTTACTTTTGGTAGCCGAGAACTATCCTCCTTCACTGGAAGACAAAAACACGAAGCATCTGACATGGCCACAAGTCATGAAGACACAGATGCTCTTGGCCCAGGGTGCACTTTGCTGATGCCAGACTTGTGACCAAGCATAAATTATTAAATTTATTTTCATTTTCAAAGTCCTTAGAACTTTGTCCTATTGGAAATTAGGCCCTATATATTTCTCCCAATTATGTTTCAAAAAATTAAAAATTATGCTACAAGAATTCCTTTTTACGTATAGTAAACAAAGGCCGTGACAGAAAGCAAATTTTCCAGGGCTATTGTCACCTGAATTAATTAAGCAGCGTCTGGAGTCAATACTGGAGTCCTTTTTGCAGTTAAAAATATAGTTTATGCCTTAAATGATGAACTATTAGACTAAAAGTTCAGATTGAGCTATTTGAAGTTACATGTTGCCCTTAGAAAAATTCTAAGTGATGAATTTGGGCTAATAGCTGTTGTTTTCCTAAAGATGTGTCAAATGGCCCTATAATCATTTTTTCTGAACCTGCTACTGTACAGTTGATTTTTGCTAATTAGTTTGAGCCTAGGTTTTAGTCAGATGTAAGCTTAGAAATGTTCCATTGCTAACCATGTGTACTCAGCCTCAAGGAGCTCAGAGAAGATAAATCTTAAAACATGCACTGCTGGAGGGCCATCTTTTGCTACATTTTGCAGCCTGTAATTTTATAAAGATATTCTGAGGATTCAATGGAAAGAGAAGAGAAGCAAACACCATATAGCAAATTATTTTTGGGGGAGATGCAGGGATCATTTCATGATTAGTGAAACGATCTCACTCTTTTCTTAGTTCATAAAAATGCATACTTCTTTTTTATTGACAAAAAAAATTTCTTTTAAAGTTAAGAAAGCCAGAGGTCCTAACTCAATGGATAGTAAATGTTGACTGACTACACCTAGTCCTTCTAAGGGTATGAACCAACAGTACTGACATTTCTTATGAGAACTGATTTAAAATGTCATGCCATGGTTGGTTTTGTTCTTTGTTTTTAGTCCCTATTGATAATTGAATTGCCATATATAAAAATCTGATTTGCCACCTAGTGTGGTGTTTTGATCTTGAAAGGCATTCAGTGTAGCACATTTGATCAAAACCATCTGTGGTGGAGACTGTCAGTGAATTCCCTGTTTTGGTCCCTTCCTCCTTACTGGGCACAGTTAGTAACCCTTCTTTTTGAACTGGATGGAAAGACTGGATGATATTTGTGTTAGCTCCTTGGAGGGAGGTCAGTATATTACGTATATAGAAAGATAATACACTTAATGGGTGGTGTGACCAGACAGGATGATTTGGCAGAGACTGGCTAGGACAGGGTCCGGCAGGCCCTTATGAGTAGTTTTAGCCAAATAAGGGGAAACAAAAATGACATATAATTTTGATCCAAGGGGATTAATAGCTGGTGTGGCATCTATACAGTTTGCTTGCATAGTCATATCCATGCTGAAGGATGCATGTTGGATCAAAGCCTGAAATGGATAAAGGCCCCTGCCAAATACATCAGATTCATGTAAACCAGAAATAAACTTTTGGTACGATAAGTGACTTACTGATATTTAATTGTTATCCAGACTAATGTATCACCACTAAATCACACTAGGGTCTGACTTCTCAGTCTTGTAAACATGAACTGAGCCCTGAAATCTCAAATGTGTTCTAGTTTATTTCTACATCTTCTCTTTGGAGTGAATGAAATGAACTAATGCTCTAGCTATCTTTCCTGTGTGCATAAACAATGATCAATCTAAGTAAGTTTCATTAGCATTTTTTTAAGTATTAGATGCATTCTAAGGTACCTTTAAATGGTAGGCTTTTATAATGTTTTGGATGTAATTTAATTAATTTCCACCAAGATTAGTTGTTGAGATTTAAAGAGTATCTTAAAAATGACTAGGTAGAAATTAGAAAAAAATTGACATTTTATTCATAGCTTTCTTTGAAAAGACTATTAAGTAATACAGAAACAAATGTTTTGAATACAAAAAAATAAACAATACAGTGAAACTGGTTCTAAACTTTGAATACTGGTCTAAGGATGAATTTATTGTCACTTTTTTGTTGATGCAGTTATTTGGAAATGAACTGAAAAAAATGAGATTGAGTAAAGACAATGATGGCAATAATTAAAATTTTATCCTTGACTATGAATAAAAATTAGCTGATATTTATTTATTTATAATCAATATTTATTGAATTAATTATAGTCACTCACAATGTTATGTGCTGGAAGTACAGTTGAGTAAGATCTATGCCCTCAAGGAATTCTCGGTTACTATGGACAACAGATTAGAAATACACATAGTTACAATACAAGCTGAAAAGGAATGCTGTAACTTGAGTACATTCAATAAGCCAGGGGATTATGGATATGAGAAGGTTTTCATAGTAGTGGTGTGCCCTTTGAGTGTGTAAGAGATATATAAAAAAGATCAATGTACATTAGAATTTCTTTCCCTTCAAAGTAATTAAAATAACCAAAGTAAATAGTTTTACATAAACTAGACAAATAAAGGAAAGGTTAAGATTATAAGAGAGAAAATGCCAGACCGACATGCAACTTGATAAAATAATGTAGGAATACAGGAGCATTCTTATAAAATCATTTACTTGAAAATATGTCAGGAAACACAAGATCATCTTTCACAGACAATGCATAAGAAAAAGATAAATTACATATAGAGGCTGTCTATTGATTATAGACACGTGGTTCTTTATCTGTAAGCAAATATGGAAAGTCATTTTTTTCACAGGTTCACTCCCCAAAGCTCTAAAAGTCTGAATAATACTCTACGCTTCTCCTTTAATGAAAAATTTAATTTTAACTCTGAAAAGCTAGACAGTGAGTGGAATGTTTCCATCTAAAATTTCTACTAAGGACTCCAGGCATGAGAAGTAAAGGAAGGGAAAGGGATTAAAAATGTATTCCAGTAATAACTGAAAAGGTTAAGGAGAGGGAAGGGAGGAGAGGAATGAGAACATTTCCCTGGATGTTTTAAGGACAGATGATGGAGCAGTGGTCACATTAGGGCAGCTTTGACTTGACCTCAGAAGCTAACGCATTGTAGAAATAGGTACTTAGTTTATTTACAAATGCTAAATTTGGCAAATGTATTTTGTAGGTAAGAAAACTGGAAAAATGCATACCACGTAGACTGCATGTGACATTCCTTTGCACTCTGCTGATAAATAATCTCAAGGATGGCTTCACCATTGTTAGTCAGTGAGGACAGCATGTCAAGAAAGAAAAAGGAACAGCTTCATAATGAGGAATGGATGTAACTATAGTTATTATCTCAGAGAAAATGAGGCCAAAAAGTTTAAAAGAATGAAAATATGATCCAGGATCAATTTAAAATACATTCTTATCTCGCTGTAAATACCACACGATATATCTCTGAAAAATTGTAATCACACATTAAATAGGCCTGTGTAATTTTTTAAATAGCCCTAATCCACTGCTGACCTCAAAATGCTCAAAACAGAGATTCAAATTTGCCTCACTTAGTCCTCGTATGCAGGTAGATGTTAATATTTATGCCCTGTTTTTCTTATCAGTGAAATGAGAACGATAAGCCACTGGTCCACTTCACAGTCTTAATAGTTGACAAAACTGGAATTCCAATTCAGATGCTTTCCATGTTACTGGGTTACTTTTCAAACAATTTCCTCTTATTGTAGCAGACTTAACACAATCCTTTCCAGTTTCCTAATCCTCTTCCAACACTTCAGATTGAAATAAATTTCAATTTAGTAAAAATGTGTTGTCAAAAATTATATATTCAAGAAAAAGTTAAGCTGTTACAAAATCAAATATGATTATAGACTCCCACCTCCATTCTGCTTCCACAGTAGAAATTGTTTTGATATCCTCACTCAATAAATCTGCCCCTTGTTTACAGGGGATAAAAGTGCATAAGAAATTCACCCATGAATTACCTTGTATATAGAAGAGTTTAGAAAATATTCTGGTTGAGAGCCAGTAGTCTTCTCCACCAGATAAATCCAAAGTGTCATTATTTACAAAACAGATTTCAGAGAGGGTCAAGTGGACAGAGTAAAAAGATATCAGGACCTAAGTCTGTGTGACTAAACTGGTCTGGATTTGTTTCTTTTGATCATCTGACTTGCCATGTTTCATTGGCACCATGAAGCCCAACCCAATCAAACAACAGTCACCCTGTTAAGAAAAAGTGAATGAGGTGGTCCTGATAAGCTGGAAGAGTCTTGTGTCTGAGTCAACTACAGAATGTATTTCTGGAAGAAATGGTTACTCAGGTCTTAATGACATTGAGGACATTGCTAAAATCTACTAATTATCCTGAAAGCGTTTAGTTCTCTTAGGCTGTATCCTCACGTCATAACATGCTTCATAGAGTACTGTCTTGTATTTATAGAGTGCTTTTGTTGGATTTTTATTAGCCATTTGTCACAAGAGTTCTATAAGCCATGTCAGCATCATCTTTCTATTTTTACAAGGCAGGGAGGCAACAGAGACATGGATGCATTTGGAGCTCCGATTCCTTGCTGGCCTGTTACAGTACAATGTCATTGTGATGGAGTGGGAGTGGAGGTCGTGCTGAGCCCTGCTCCAATGTGCTTACAGCCATTCTCCTGGATTACGTATCCGTGCTCAGGGCAAATGAACACATGTAACAAGGTGTTCGAACAAGGTTTGGTGAGGCCGTTCTTTTGCTTCAAGTCAGTTAGAAAGTTAAATGACAAAATCTCCTCATAGATGAGATTCAGAACTGATCTCAGACTTCCCGGGATGGTCTTTAAGTCTTCTTAAAGTTAGTGGAGAAAAATAAGTGGAGAAGGTTCCTGTGGGTCTGGAAGGCATTAGTGGTAAATCCTGAGTATACAGCTCATCTACACCACTTTCCCTTAATGAACATCTAATCCAGAAATACAACACAGTCCCTCATGTCAGGGCTGCACATCTGCTATCCCCATCCCAGCAGGGTTTCCGGTATTTTTGGAGGAAGACTAAAAGTCTCTGTAATATCCATTATGCCCTTGAATTCATGCATGGGCATTTGGAACAAACATAGCCTACTGACTTGGCTGAAGTGAAAACCTATCTGGACTTTTAGCTCTCCCTAAAATACTTCAAAACAAATCTAAAAAATATGTAAGCCAATATATATACACTTCTCTTCTTATTGTCAATAAATCTTTATTGAGCTTAATTATAGTGAAGGCACTCAGGTAAGAATAGTGAGAGTATAAAGAGTTTGAGGTGAACGAGGCATCTTTATTATGAGGGAAATCCCAGTAGGCAAAGCAGATATATGAACACATAGTCTAAAACTACTTAAATACACAACAATATCTCTCTATATATCAGTTCTATAAAACTCTGAATTTCCATGACAGTCAAGAGGACCCCTAGCAAATTTCAGGTCCTGGTATTGATGCCTTTGTGGAATCCTCTTCCATACTGAATAAGGCCATTCTGGGTAACTAATAAATATTGCACAAAAGATGAGGTGTGACCTCAAGCTAAACATAAGAGATGTTGAGGCTTCTGCCTTTCTTTCTTGTACCACACACTCCAGGATCTCCAACAGTCTCATGGGGAGGTCCACATTGGGAGGAGTGGAGGCCTCTTTCCACCAACAGGCACCAACTCACCAGGCGTGAGAGTGAGCCACTGGAAAGCACATCTTCAGCCCCTGTCAACTCTTTAGATGACCACAGTCCTAAACGACCTCTTAACTAAAACTTCATTTTAACTAAAACCCTGAGTTTTTCCTGGATTCCTCTGGATACACAGAAACTGGGCAAAACAATGATAATAAACTGATGTAAATGTCTATGTCTTAGGGTAATTTATTATGCAATAATAGGTAACTCATACAATGTCCATAGAGTAAATCAACATTATCCACACTACTTCAGTCAAGAAAAAGGCATGAGCTTTGAATTGCTATTCTGGGATTGGTGATAAATTTAGTCTAAATTCTCTCTTTGCTAGAAATCTTGTATAAATCCCCTCAATGCTAGGAATTCAAATAGATAAGATGGTCAGGCAGGATTTAGGATTTAGTCTACAGCCACACAGGGTAAAGTTGTCTGTCCTTTCAAATATTTGTCTGCTTTAATTGTGCTCTAAATGTTGGTGTGGTTTTTCAAAAGTATTTTTTATTAATAGTTACGTTGAAGCTTATGAAATTATTAAATTAGGGATAATTTAGTGTTATCTGCATAGCGTAATTCTTATTCACATCCATTATGAGTGGGAGAATAAGGGAGAAGTTACCGCAAGTGTTTGAGCAAATGGTCAGCACTCCCAGGTGTACCCTTGAGGAGTATGTCTGCTAGTAAATGTCATCATCCTATGTGTCTCCATGGAAAAACAATTTGGAGTTAATCCACTCATAAAAACAGCAGATGAGTTATACCATTGAGTGTGTGTTTTGTGAGGCATCTTTGATAACTTCATAAAGGAGGGTGAGGCTTTCACATGAGTTTACATGAGACAGGGAGCAGGTTTGATTGCAAAACAACAAGAAAGGTTGCCTAGAAATCTCAGATAATCCATCCAATGCTCCAAAGTGGGATAGAGAGGCTGGAGGAGTGTGGGTAAGTTTGTCTTGCTAGAGCTAAGGATGTTCACATGCAAGTAAAATAAAATGAGTGATGCAAAGCCTGGTGGAGCCAAGTGGAACTGAAGAAATTAAGCTGGAGGAGAGGGAAAGTGGAAACAGATGTGTGTCCACATGGTCTGATTTTATGTAAAAAGGGAAGGACACCAAAGGTATGAGTTTGGGACAAGAGAGGGAGATCAGGGCTCAAAAAGCCATTATCCCCTTCAAATCCAAAAAAGAGCAAATGTATGTGGGAGTCAAGCCATGATGACCTGGGGAAAGTAAGACAAAGAGACACACTAGCCTCCTTCCTACTCGAGAGCTATTCTTTCCTGATCCTGATCCTTGTATATTCACTGATTTCATCATTATCTCATTCAATGTAAATTCATTTAATTAATAAGGATTAATAGAGTGTTTTCTATGTAGCCAATGCTTGCAGGGAACTCAGGATACAGCCAGCACCAAGACAGACCTGTTCCATAGATTTTACTCCTCTAGTGACCACTCTGTCCTATCTTCAATCTCTACTTCACTATTAAGCCTTTAACCATAACTAAACAGCTCCCAATAAAAATGTAAATATGTAGACATGAAACTCTTCCTTGGCCCAACATTTCTGGGCAGCTATTGCTCAGTCAATTCTCCATCTCATGTGTTGGACAGGAGTAATGTTACTTTCACCTCATTTAGTTACTCAGTTCTCAGCATTCAGGCTCTATCTCCACCTATGCACTGGAGCCACACTGGACCACTTTAGGTCACTAATAAATTCCTTCTTAATGCTCTGTGACATTGAGAACAGTTTTCCACAATCTCTTTTATTGGCCTCTATAACACCATCATCGCCTAATTCTCCTAATTCCTTGGTGCTCATCCAATGCTTGAGTTAGAATTCCGTTCTACATCCTCTTTCATTTCCACTCCATGTAAGATGTGGTCTTAGCCAAACACATCCTCTTCAGCTACAATTCTGAATAATTAATCTTTTCAGAAAACATTCCCTGAATACCCACTATGATTCAAGCATGGTTCTAGATGCTGAGAATCCAGAAACTAATAAGCAAAGTCCTTGTCCTCATGGAATTTATGTCTAGTAGGGGAAGTCAGGAAATAAAGAATGTGTCAGGAAGCTAAATGTGCTGTGATGACGTGCTTCATGACCTCAACTCTTCCTCACGTTTTTCTCTCTCTCATAAGCTTACACTCTATCTTTCCAACTCTACTACACAGCCCTCAGTACTGGACTCAGTATAACCCAGACTGGATTCAGCATCAGTTTGCTTCTACTTACCATCCCCTCGGAAGTAGTCTCTCTTTAGTTCTCTTTCTCAGTGAATTAAGTCGTCATGCATCCGGCTGCTTGCATTTTTGGTATTGTCAGTGGTATTATTTTCTGAAAGAGCACTTGTTGCATCTTCTTTTGGATAGCAGAGAAAATCTTCCACAGTCTGTTGCCTGCCTCTTGTCCCTTACGTGTACTTTCTAGCTTGACCTTTCTTGCCCTCATCCCTTTGCTCAAGCTTCTCCTTTTGCTAATCAAGTCCTCTCCCACTCAATCCCCTTTCCATCTAGCTAACCCCAGTTTAGGCATTTCTCAAGACTTTGCTGACCCATTACCATCCTCTTGGAAGTGTTTACCATCTTCACCTTCCCACTTAAGATTGGCGCCCACAGTATCTTTTTATGTTCCCTCAGCATTCAAGGACTTACCTTTTCATTGACTGCAAACACATTACAATTGACCCTTGAACAACTATGGGGCAGGGTTAGGAGCATCAACCTTCTGTACAGTTGAAAATTCGAGTAAAACTTATTGTTGGCCTTCTATATTCAGGGTTCCTCTGTACCTGGGGTTCGGCATCCAAGGATTCAACCAACTGCAGATCGTGTAGTGCTGTAGTATTTACTACTCAAAAAAAAATACACATATAAGTGGACCTGCACATTCAATCCAGTGTCATTCAAGGATCGAGTGTATATGGTAAATCATTACATTCCTTGTCTTTCTCCCACATTCAGTTGCAACTTCCTTAATGGCAAGGACTGTTTTCTTCATCCTTCCCCCTACTTGAGCACAGTGCCAATTACAGAGGAAGCTCAATAAGGAATGTGCAATAATGAATGGGTTCAGTGTGTTATTTAGTCACACAGCTGACATGCCAGTCACTGAGCTGTACCTATTATATGCATACTTATATCCCGACTGACTTACAGAAATTATCCTATTGAACTAATTTCATATATTGTTATTTATACACAGTCCTGTTCTCTTCCATGATTTTAAACTTGGTAAAGTGGTAACGTAGAGGGCTATCCTTTCCAACCCAGTTGCTGGGTAAGGTGTTTTTGCTTATTCCTCAATTTTACACAAGAGCAGAGTTATGTAGATTGAATGCACAGTGATCTATTTTTGATCCCATAGAAGCTTATGAGAATATTGTACATCATTCTTCAGCAACCATACCTCTCCTTCACGTGCTGTGGTGTGAGCTTCTCTCATCTTGCTTGCCCAAATGAAAACAAAGTGACTATTGTTCACATTTTCTCTCTGAGACCATCTGTCATCTCCCGCAATGTAATTTATACTCTTTGTATTTATGGGATAAAGAAAGAGGAGAGAGGTAAATTATAGAATTTTATTTAGGAGAAATTACTCTTTAAAGCCTTCACTATTTACCCCATGCTCCACCATGCTTTGCATGTCCAAATACATTTGGAGAATTTTTTGTGTGACCATGATGTGACTCGTCTCATTAGCAGTTAAGCTGGACTTGGTCCATCAGAGGCTCTTCTTACAGACAATGGTTATGGTATCTGATGGAGACACAGGGACCCAGGTACTGTCAGCTATGGCTGAAAAGTGGATCTTGAACTGGCTTTATATTTCAGGGCATGAAATGGAGGGAAATTGTGGCACTTGGCAAAACTGAGTTTTGTTGAGATTTTTTTTCCCCCTGCTGTGAGACAAAGAAAGCAGTGTTCTTTGGAAGCCTCATGAATGCTCACTCAAAGGCATACTGCTGTGCGGCTATTTTGTAATTGCAGATAAATGGGGGATGATTATATTCCAAGGTAGCTGGAGGCTACCTGGACTCCTGACCAACCTGCTCCAACTTGGGAAGAATGATTAACCTGCCATATGCCACCTCATGGAAAAAAATGGTTGAGGCAATGGCAGTGAACCAAGTCATAAAATAAGCCAAATAATAATGTGAAAACTCACTACCACTTATTCATTATTTACTCATTCATCAAATATTTTTTGAATACTTCATGCTGAGCACTATTCCAGGTGTAAGGAATGAACTGGTATACAGAGCTAAAAAACAAAAAACAAACAAACAAAAAAAAACCGTGATGATTCAAGTGGGGGAAATACAACAGGTTATAAACATAATAAATCAATTATGCAGTGGGTTATAGAGTATCAAGTATCACAGAAACAAACAGAATAAGATAAAGGGAATCAAGAGGGTTATGGGTGAGTTTGTTCTTTGAAATAGAACCACAGAGACGGTAACAACTGAGACAGGGGTTGAAGGAGAAAAGGAAGTTGAGCTATGTGGCTGTTTGGAAGAAGATTATCCCAAGAAGGGGAACAGGTAGTGCAAAGGCCCTGAGGCAGGAGCATGGATGTAATGTTTGTGAAGAATCAAGAACAGGGTGTCTAAAGTAGCTCGAGCCAAAAGAGAGTTGCGAGAAATGAAGATAAAGAAGTGACAGAGCAGGAATGAGGACAGATTGTATAGGGTCTTGTGGGCTGCTTTAAGGACTTTACATTTTACTCTAAAGGTAATGGAGTGCCTTTGGGGAATCTTGAGTGTAATGAGATGAGATGACTTAGGTTCAACAGCAGCTATGTGCTTGTCATGTTGAGAATAGTCTATAGAAAGATTGTATTAGATCAGTCACTAAGGCACTGAAGAACATTACTTCATTTAATGCTATGAGCAAAATGGGTATCTTCATCCATTTTATAGATGAGGAAACTGAGGTACAGAGAAATGTAGTAGTTGAGCAAGGCCACATAGGGGACAAATGATGGATCCAAGATTTAAACCAGGAAGCAAGCAAAAGTGTGTATCACCCAAGCCCTATAGCAATATTGATTTGGGTTTACTAATATGTTTCAAGAAACAGTCCATAGACCTTTGGGAATTACTACTTGGACTGATTTTCAGACCATATATGACTAATGTTATTGAAAGCTTTGACCACAATTGCTGGCCCTTTAAATAGTTAATCAACTAGTTTCCATATTTAAAGAAGAAAGAATTCGCTGTCTTTTCTCACAGATACATCTTCAGGTTGCTTTGCACCTTCCATGAGGACTCCTTTACCATTGAAGAAGTACAACCCTTGTTAGGTTACTAACAGTTGCTGAGTATATATCTTACCAATTTCTTAGTAATAACTCCATCCTTTTCTAAAACATTTAAGTATTTTTCCAAAGTAAAATTCAGAAAAAATGATCAAACTGAATAAAGCAAATACCACAGTGATGATCAATGGTTTTCAGTGAAGACTTCTCATAGAAATAAACCCTCTTGGTTCTTTACTGCATCAATTTTAACATATGATACCTCTGCCGTTAGTAAAGAAATATACAGAAAGCCGTGTAGCAATAAAATCAATAAAGGTCAAACATATACAGTAATAACTGGAATCTTAAACCTTTGATACCTACCCTTAAACCAAACAGTTGAAAAGAACTAATAGACTATGAGGAGTTTCCACTTGTGAATGCAATTGGCCCTTGGTTTAGGGATAGACATCAAAGAACAAATGTAAGAAAATCTCCTCATCAAATTTAATTGATTATAAATATTATAATTACTTTGGGAGGTAATTTAGAGGATATCGTTAATTTGCCAAATTATCTAATTATTTGATTGCAAACATTAGTTTTAAAACTGTTTAAATACCAGACTTCCTGAATATAATCATAGGTAGTTGGAAATGACTTTCTTGTGTTAGGTTTGCCAGTAATATTGCCTTGTCATTTACCTAGAGGCAAATGACTCAAAATAGAGGCTCACACCATTCTCTTCAGGTAAAAGTCATATTTCAAAGGTTGTCATAACATTCAAATTAACTGAATTTGAGAAATGTTAAAGCTTTGCTTGAGGGAAGAAAATCCAAAGTTTTTTTTTTTAACCCATATAAGGCTAACAATCTATATCCACACACCATCACTATAAATGTTTTGTTTATGTGATGTAAAGCATTAAAAAAAAAAAGCAGCATCCAAATATTTGACCTTATGTGGAGAACAACATCTGGATAATTGATTAATTAAAAACATGAATCTGAATGTCTGGGTATAAAGAATAGTTCCTGCTCTTTGGTTAGAAAAGTGGCCTTGACGTCTTGAGGGAGAAGTTCTTCATGAGAAGAAATCTCATTAAACTTTCAGTGTGACCTATTTTAAGCTTGACTGGAAAATACATAATTGTTCCATTTGAAACCAGGAAGTAGAGCAAGTCAACATCCTTTATAGTCAAGTCAATATAAAAAGTGCCTGTTTGTAAATGGGTGCCATAATGGTCCATAGAGAAACTGACAGTTTTCAATTTATAGCATCCGAATGGAAAAGCACTTGTATGTGAGATTGCTTAAATCAGTCTCATTACTTTATAGTCACACTCTTCCTGGGTTTGTGTGTATATGCATTCCACTCAATTATTTTTACCAAATCATTTGATAAATTTCAAAAATCTGTATTTTGTCCTGATTCTGTCGATTTTCAGGGAAACTTTCTGTGGTTTTATTTGTATTGCCCCCTGGAAATGGCTGTCAGCAATTTACCCACCCTAGTTTATGGTATATATTTCCTCCTCATTTCTTATTGATTCAAAGCTACGTGCAGTTGTTTTCAGGTGTGCTTCTATGCTAAGAAATCTGACCCACCTTTCAAAACTATTGTACAAGGACCAGTGCTGTTGGGCGCCTGAGTTTTGATGGTATTTTGCCAGCACAGAGACACTAGCTATTTAAATTAATTGAGATTATGGCAAACACTTCTTTGTTTGATCTACTCCCGTCAAATTCCAATGAGAAGCCATAATGAGTGAGTGGCTTGGCTTTCAAGGACTGAGGTGACTAATTCATTTTATTATTCAGAAGCAGGTTTTAACCCTAGAGAAATAAAATTGTTTTCCTTGTTTCACTACACACACACCCAATACACATATAGACATATACATCCTTGTAGCCTAGGTATGCCCCGTGTGTAAGGGAATTAATTATGTTTTTTAAGAAGCACCTGTGTTTATTCTATCTATGTATCTATATATCTAAATATTATCTCTAATTACCTACTTAGCTCTAATTTATCTCTGTGTAAATTGGGACTATATAATCGTATCTAGATCTAGGTATATTATCTAGATATAGATAAATAAATTAGAGATAAATAGACCATTTCTTTTTCTCCAAGAAAAGAAAAAGATGTGAACTTTTAATAATATTAGAAATAAATTTCTATCCCTCTAAGCTAATGTGCTCATCTCATTTTGCCTGTTAGATCCAGGTGCCAGGTGACTAATAGAAATCTGTCCGTCCCAGAGACTATGGTGTAAAGCGTCCTTCAGAAAGAAAGACATATTTAAACACACCTCATCTTATTTCTATGGGTTAGCTTAAAACTGAGGCAGCATTTGTCAACAACTTTTCTTCTTCCCTCTGTTCCTATTGTGTGACAGTATCTGTGAATCACAATTTCCCCAAAAGGTCCGGGGGTGGAAAAGGAAATAAATTCTTATTATATCCATTTTACTACCTACACCTAGAAGCTCTCGTAAAGAGTATGGTAGCAAATGAAACATAGGCTCTCCATTAATTTTAATTATAATTGGCTTGAGTTTTTGCAAATAGTTCTAAAACGTGTGTACCTTTCAATACACCATGTGTCTGAATAGGCATATAAAACAAGGATCATTGGCAACCTGTTAGCTTTTTATACATGTAGCCTCTAATTTTCCATAGTGTTAAACTGTAGGAATTCAACATATATTATGTCCTGGTGACATCCTTTCAACACTGTGATTATTAAACCATCTGATTTTCCTTTACAATTCCAATCTGAAAACAATGGAATTGATTAATTTTTATTTATAGTTAATTAATAAAATTTTACATATTAAGTATAACAAATATTTTGATAATTCATAAATGTGTCTATAAATATGTGTACATGTGCTAGGGGATATGGAATAGGCATGGTGAATAAAAAGTATAAACACTAAATAGCCCCATACACATTAAAACAGTAATAACAGAAAACATACTAGTCCATAACCAAATCAAGTTGTGATGGGTATAAATGTATAACTGATTACCTTATCATAAAACAGCAGAAAATCAGTTGTCCTGTTGGGCTGTAATAGAGAAGCCAGATGACAGCTGGCAGTCACAGTGGCACTCCTGGGACACACAGAACCACATGAGGCAGTGAGCCATTGGGTCCTAATTCTATTTGCATATGGCCAGAATTGCACTTACAAGTAAGAACAGATTTCCCAATCAATGTATGTCCCAGCAAACATATTTTCCTCTGGTAGACAGCAAACAACAGCCTCTGTTAGACACTCTAGTTTTTATGAACTCTTCTAATTATTTCACTCTAAGGAAAGGTGAGTCCAAACACATAAATGAGATGAACAAACTGTGGGAAAGGAACTATTTTTCCACTATTTCTATATGGGTTGCATAAACATGCTCATTTAGGATATTAATATAGTTTCCATGAGTTACAACATTGTACGTACTCTGTCTACAGAACAAAAATACTACAAATTAGTTAGTTCTTGCCCATATGGAGGAGAATTACTGACTATTGGGCAGATTATGGAGGTAGGGGAAGGGTGAGACATTGTGGAAGATTTTTGACTGGTCTTCCACATTTAGAAAACATTTCAAAGAAGTACTTCATGAAGATAATCTAAATGTAGAGTGTGCTGGTCCCATTCCCTGAGATCTTCTAGATATTTCTCTTTCAGTGCCTTCTCCTATTGCAAAACGATACCTAGGAGAAGAAGAGAATAGGAGAGCCACAGAAGCCAGGGGATTAAGCAGAGTTTATCGGGACAGAGCCTCTTGTTGGGTAGGCTGCGTCCACAGCCTTTCCTCGTGGCGGGCTTTTCAGCAGCCCAGCTGCATTTCCCTAGCATGCCTGTAATAGGGTTGCTCTTCTCCATCACAGTTCCTCCTTTTTTATTTCCACATGAAGTCTTATGTCAGGGGCACCTATGGCCAAAGGACCTCGGAATTCATTTCAACCTGTCCCGTTTTGCTTTCTTTGACATCGCGTTCAATTACAATCCAAGGAATTTCATTTGCTTAACTGACTTTCACATTCCTGTGTGGAGACACAGATTTGACAACAAACCAGATTTAGAAGCAACGTTTAAAAACCCTCTGTATTGTGAAAAAATACAAAAAGTGCATGGCAGGAAGAATAACAGCCTCTCCAAACATGCTCATTTCCTAATCTGTGGAACGTGTGCATGTGATGGCAAAGAGACTTTGCAGACATGAGTAAGCGAAGAATTTTGAGACAAGGTAATTATCCCGGATTCTCTGAGTACCCCCAATATAAATCACGGGAGTTCTTAAAAGTGGAGAACCTTTCCTGGCTGTGGTCAGAAGGACATGTAACTATGGAAGAAGGATGATCAAAGAGATGTTATGTTTTGTGGCTTAAAGGTGGAGAAATGGAGCCACAAACCAAAGCACATTGGCAAGGAAACATACTCTCCCCTAGAGCCTCCAGGAAAGAGCATAGCCCTGCTGACACTTTGATTTTCACCCTGCAAGACCCAAGTCAGACTTTTAACCTATAGAACTGTGAGATAATACATTATGTTGTTTTAAATAACCAAAGTATGATAATTTTTTACATTACCAATAGAAAACTAAGGCAGTGTTTAATAAAACTACTTTTATATGTTATCAATCACAATTTCCAGTGCCTTTCCACCAAGCCTTCTTTCATACATCTCCCTCCTGCTATACACAGGGGTGAAAAATATCCCCATTTACCCACCTAACTTTCAGTCAGGAGATTGCCATTTTAAATTAGCCAGTGAGTTTTTTTTTTTAACAATACATCAGCTGCCATTTTAACATTATAGGATTCTTCTTTCGCCAAAATACTCCATCCCTTTTTAATGTTTCAGTCAGCATCAGGGAAGGGAAAAATAGGTCTCAAAAACTAAAACTCAAATACTAACACTCATTTAAAAAGGCACATATATTTCAAGTGCACATGGAACATTTTCTAAAACAAACCATACACTTGGCCATAAAACAAGTGCCAGTCTATTTTAAAAGATGGTAGTGACACAAACACAAAAATGATGCTTTCTGGTCACAATGGGAATTAAATTAGAAATCAATAACAGAAAAGATATCTAGAAAATCATCTAATATTTGAAAATCAACTACTTCATTTTAAATAACCAATGATTCAAAGTGAAAATTACAGGATAATTAACAAAAAATTTGAACCAAATAAAAATATACAAAGCATATCAGCATTTATGAAATATAGTTAATGCAGTCTTTTGAGAAATTTACATCATCGAATGTTTCCTTAGAACGTAAAATAATACTCTGAAACTAATTACCTAAGACACTACCTTAAGAACCTAGAAATAAATGAACAAATTTAACGCAAAGCAAGCAGAATGGAGAAAACAATTAAGATAAAATGAGAAAAACTTCTGCTTTCTAGACTTAATAGAATAAATCAGTGAAAGCAAAACTGATGTTTGAAAAGATCAGTGGATCTGATAAACTTCTGGCTAGGCAGATCAAGAGAAAAAGAGAAGACAAAAAATGACTAATATCAGGAAGGAAATGAAAGAGATCACTATAGATTCTACAGACATTAAAAATACAGTAAAGGAATATTATGAAAACTTTGAGACAATAAACTCAGTAGTTTAGATAAAATGGACAGATTCTGTAAAAGAAACAAACTACCAAATTTCAGTCAAGAAGAAATAGATAATCTGAACAGTCCTATAGCTACAAAAGGAGTATCATTCATAATCCAAGCAAACAAATGCCTCCTACAAAAAACATGCAGGAGAATTAACAAGATGAACAAACTTGGTTTCAGGACTCATGATAAAGCTACTGTAATCATGACCATATGGTATTGACATAAGGATAGATACATAGATCAAAGGAATAAAATAGTTCAAAAACACCCAAACACATATGATCATTTGATTTTTGGCAATGTTGCCCAGGTAAATCAATAGGGAAGGAATAGCTTTTCAACAAATGGTGCTGGAACAATTAAATATTCATGCTTACTCTATATTATATGCAAAAATTAAATCAAATGGATCATTTTACTAAACATTAAATTAAAAACTATAAAACTTTGAATGCGCTGGAAAAAAATTGGCATTTGGTGAAGCAAAAACTTCTTTTATAGCACAAACCAAGAGAGAAAAATTGATTTTGTGGATAGTGTAGGGACTTTGATTATTTCCATGTTTCCCACATTGAAGAAAAGATAAATATCAAAACTAATTCAGATTTTGGAGAATATCCCATTTCAAAATAATCAACCCGAAGCACCCATTTGGGATTTAATCATCAATCTCATGGTTTTTGTTTTTACTTTTATCTATATTATAACTTCATTCTCAACTAGATATAAACTCCTTGAGGCATCTTTGGTACATCTTACTGACATGATTTATTAGATGGAGGGATGTACAAGTGGACTACCTGGCATTTGTCCATTTTTTTATTACATAATATATCTTGAAAAAGAGTGGATCACTGAAAAGATAGGAAGATAAGGATGGGGGTCTTATCAATGGATAGGAGATGTGCAGAAAAAACAGAACACACTGTTCTACCTCCTTTTCCGTATATATATATATATTTTTTTTTTTGAACAGTGTACAATGCTTGGGCTCTATCTGAACTACCTGGCTCCTTTCGCTTCAGCAACCTAGGGTTATAAAACATTCTCAAAGGGACACTGAAACTTTTTAAGATGGTGATGGTGACTTGTCTTTTTGTTCATATGCATGTTGATCTGCTGCTACTTTCCTTCTTCTGATTTCTGTCATAATCCTTTACCATTATCTTCAAATGTTAGTTGCTTATACAAAGACATTTTGTCAGAGATCTTAGGACTGACAAAATGTCTTTATATCAGCAATTGATTATTAACTTTGGGTTTTATAATGACAATCGAGAGAACACCAGATTAGAAAAAAGAACTAATATTTTCTGAATTTCAAGTTTATGCAAAGCCCTTTATAAGCTTTATCTTGCTGGTTTTCAAAAATCTCATAAAATACTGATGATTTGGGTATTATTTCAAGTTTAAGGACAAGGAAATTGAGCCTCAGTGATATTAAGGGAACTTTACCAAACTCAAAAAGAAAATAGGCAGCAGAGTTTTTATTTCAACTTTAAGATCTGTCTGCATTCAGAGTCTATGTTTCTTTTGCTATTTTACCCTACATCTGGGAGAATCAAGAACCTGGACTTTCTTCTCTGGCTCTGCTAATGAACAGTGGCGAAGATGGTGTATTAGTTGTCCATTGCTGTGGAACCAGTTACCCCTTAGCAGCTTAAAATAGAAGTAAATATTGATTATCTCACATAATTGTTGTGGATTAGAAATTAGGGAGCTGCCATGTTTAAAATAAGTACTCATGGGGTATTAATTTATGTCGGCGATTCAGAGACAACACAGAGAGGTTAATTGAGAGGAGGATGTATTACCTAGATTTCCCAGGATAAACGAGTATGTCATTCCATGCAGGGTCACATGGAGAAGCTCCAGAGTCAGTCAGGAAGCAGAAGCAGGACAAGGAGAATGTATGGCACGGAGACTTTATTGTGTTTCCTGTGGGAAAGGCAAGGCAGGGCAAGGGACACAGCTTAGGGCTGACTAGTGGAATAATGTCAGTGGGCTCTGGGCTATAGAGGGTAGTCTCCAGTTGTCTGGTACTTAGCCCTGGGTTGATATAGGGCAGTGGAAATGTTGACTTGGTGTTTGGGAGAGTTACACTAAGGAGGTGGTTAAGGAGGAGGTGGTTAGAGATATGGACTCAGGATTGCTTGGTTTGCATATGAAATGTGTTTTTGTGCTTGCAGGCATGTTGTTCAATACCTCTAGGAATTAGCTAGCCCTGGGAGGGGTAGTCTCTCTCCAGCCAAATGCCCTCAAGATGTCAAAACATCATAAAATGTAAAAATAAAAAACATGGCTAGCAGAGCAGCCCAGCCTGGCTGCTTCTAGCTTAAGGCCTCTCATGAGGTTCCAGTTAAGGTGTCAGCCAGGGTTGCAGTCTTCTGAGAGCTTGACTGGGGTTGGAGGATGCACTTCCAAGATGGTTCACGCACATGATACCAGTTATTGGCAGGAGACCTCAGTTCCTTCTGTATTAGTTTTCTATTGGTATGTAACAGATTACTACAAACTTAATGGCTTAAATCAACAAAAAAGTATTATCTCATAGTTTCCTGGGGCCAGGATTCAGGGTACAGGTTAGATTGGGTCCACAGCTCGAGGTCTCTTCCAAGGCTGAAAATCAAGATGTTGGCTGGGCTGTGTTCTCATCTAGAGCTCAGGGTTCTTCTCCAGGCACATACTTATTGTTTCTCAAATCCAGCTCCTATGGCTGTAGGAATGAGGTTGCTGTCTTCTTGCTGGATGTCAGCCAGAGAGCTCTCTGAGCTCCTACAGGCAGTCCTCATGCCCTAGTCACCTGGGCCTCTCATAACATGGCAACTTACTTTTTCAAAGACATCAGAAGAATCTCTCCACTGTCTACAATGACAGTCTTAAATAACATAACGTAATCATCGTGGTAACTATCCCTTCACTTTTCCATATATCTTGGGTCATGAGAGTAATATCCAAGCACATTGCTACGTCCTGCCCACACACCAGTGGAGGGGATCACCCAGGATACGCGCACTGGCAGGTGGGAAGCTGGGGATCCATCTTAGAATTCTGCTTATCACATTCCATTGACTTTTCACTGATAAAGACTAAGAGCTTGGCCTCTTCCAGAGCAGGCAATCCAGGAGGGCAGGCACAGAGGAAATTTC
This sequence comes from Camelus dromedarius, assembly GCF_036321535.1. Taxonomy (NCBI): domain Eukaryota; kingdom Metazoa; phylum Chordata; class Mammalia; order Artiodactyla; family Camelidae; genus Camelus; species Camelus dromedarius. The sequence continues at coordinate 15,519,235 of NC_087454.1, read as the reverse complement.
ACCGCCATTTCTGACCTGATCTCAAAATTCCTGTAATGTTACTCCAGCCACATTCTATTCTTTTAGAAGTAAGTCACTAAATTTTTCTCTCTCTCAATAACAGAACAATTAGGCTCCATCTTTTGAGGGGATCATACAAAAAAATAAATTATGGATTTATTTCAAAATCACCACAGATGGCACTTAAAATTTTTAGCTCTTTGTCTCATCATCTATAAAATGAAGGGTTTAAACCAGTTGGTTACTAAGATTCTTGAATATGTGTTTATGCATGTTTATAGATTTGCGTCTAAAGTAGCTTCATTCTTTTGCCTCCAGAAAGACTGTTCATTGGTAAGGGAGTGACTCTTTCTAAGGAAAAATATATGTGTTTTGAAATCAATTGTCTTGAGTTTATGTTAATGCTTTTTCAAAGTGCAAAATTTTTCTCATTTCTGCAATTGAATTAAGAGGTAGGAACTCATATTAAATGTGTGCCTGTGGGGTGGGGGGTATTGTCACAACATACTTTGTGCCATATTTCAAATTGTCATATTGTTATTTCTCCCTTCTTTGCAGGAAGAGTTTTTATAAATAACTTGTTTCTTCTGAAATAATTGGAAGTGTTAATTTTGTCTATCTTTGTGAAAGAAAATGGGAAAAGAGAAAAAAATAGTTTCAGTCTTCCTGAATCTTGACTGCTCTGACATGCAGAGAAATATAATAATCCACGTCCAGTTTTCCCATCAGGAAATTTCTGTGGTTTATGGCATGTATTTCAGACCCATTACCTCATGGATTTAGTGGATCATGGATTACCCAGCACGTATTTCAGGAACATTACCTCATGAAGAAAACGTCTTTATTATAAGACACCCATGTTTCTGAAACATAATCTTACTTTGTAGTGGCTACATGAGGCTGCCTAGGAATATACATTAATAAAAAGCCTTAATCATTAAGTCACCTGATCTTAGACCAAATAGTTTCTTGTGGAGGGCCAAATGAGCTAACACCATTTCTCTCTGACATTTTCTGAAATTAACTGGTGTTATGCAATTCAAGAGTGTATTTGCCAGAGGGAAATATTTCCTTTAGAGAAAGCAATAGCCACTTTTTTCCTCCTTTGCAGAGTTTCTAAAGCAGCAGCAATTCAAAATTAACTTCAGAGATTACGGTTTCTCAAGAGTCCATCTAACGATTACTAGATTTTAGCATTATTTATTAAATGTTTCAATTATCAAGGATTTCGAGGCTCTTACATGTCAACCAAAATTGAAGGGTGGAAATCCTGGCACTTCTCAGGGTTCCAGCATCCCAGGGATACTAAAAGTCATGGTGGTCCAAAAATATCACAAGAAATATAATGGACTCAAGAAGAAATTTGGATGACATATTCTAAAAATTTCACTTGAGGTAGAGGTGGAGGAATTATAATCATGTAATGATGTCTAATTTTTAAACAATTTACTATTTGTCAGAAAATATATGAAATGCTTTATTTATATTATCAAAATCTTTATCATCCTATGCAGAAAATACCATTGTTATGTGAAAATTAAAAAAAATAAAAAGATAAGTCTAGAAAAGTCAAGTAATTTACCCAAGATAATCTGGCTGGGAAGTGGCAGAATTAAGGCACAACTCCAAGAAAGTCTGACTCCAAAGCCTCTGCTTTTAAACACTTTTCTAAGTCTGATGACTCTTATTGGCCAAAGCGAGTCATGGCCAAGATCAAAGACGAGGGGGCAGGTAATGGCAAGGGTTGGGAGTGAACAAAAAAGTTGTAAACAAGCAATACCATTCACCATGGTTGTTGGCTTTCTTGTGATGTTTAAGTGACTTTTTGGGACTTGCTTCCAGAATAGACAGCCAGTCTTTCTTCAAATGGCATATATTACCTATTACCTAAAACTTCAACTTTTTGTTTACTAGAGCTTCTCTTATTCATTCATTCATTCACTCATTTGCTCACTGATTGGTTATTTATTTAATTCATAGAGGACACATTCTGTCCATACGAAGCCATACCATTTACTGCCAGTCCTGGGCATTCTCTATTTCTCAACCACACACGCGCGCGCGCGCACGCGCACACGCACACGCACACACACACACACACACACACACACACACACACACACACGATTCCTCTTCTTCCTCTAATGATCTAATAACCATTTGTCTGGGCAGAGTGTGCCATCGGCTTCAAATGCTGAGACTTTTCATCTTCCATTCAAATGTTCAGAAGGTAAGGGCATCTCTTTCCCACGAGTATGTCACACCAATGCCATCTTCTCTAAGAAATCTTCTTGCTCCTCCCAAGCTCTGAGGATCTGCCCCTTAAGCCCTTGAGCCAACTCTCTCTCAGCCCTCATCATACTGTACTACATCTGCTAATTTCCTCATCTGTATCTCTACCAAATTGTAAGTCCCCAGAAAGCAGGGACTTAATACATGTTGAATGTTTCGATTAGTCGTTACCACTCTTCAGTAAATGTTAATTCTTCTTACTGTTATTTCTTCCAGTTATATCCCTAGCACCTGGCACATTTCTAGCACAAAGTGTGTACTCAACATTTGCCTTGCCAAACTGTTTCTTTTTTTGTGCTTTGAATGCATTATTAATTTCCTTTTTCAAAATGTGAAATCAGTGTTTTTATACATTTGTTTTCTTTTTTCCCCAGCCATACTGAGATATGACAATTGTGTATGTTTAAGGTATACAATGTGATGACTTGATGCACATATACATTGTGAAATTATTGCCACAATAGGGTTAGATAACACATCCATCCCCTCACATAATTACAATTTCTAATCAGAGTGTAAGAACTAACAGTGACTGATGGTCCACACTGGGTCAGGACATCACATACTGCATCACATTCAACAACCACCAAAATCATGCTGGTAAGTTGCATACTTCATGAGTCAAGAGAATAATAACTTCCTCAGGATTTGACAGCATTGTGTTTGAACCAAGATGTACCCCCTAAGTCTCAGCTTCCACCAAAGAGTCTACATATATTTGATGGTTGTGAGGGTAAAGGCAGTTATAATAGTAAAAATAGGCATGCGTCCCTCAACTCAGGAATGTGAAGCAATCTTCACTCTTGGTTTATGGTATGTATCCTGCAGGACTTTCACTTTCTTTCCCTTATAGTATTGGTATACTCCTGATTTTAAAAGAAATAATCATAGGGATATACGCCTAAGTTATTTCCAACCCTAAGATTGGGTAATTCCCAAACCCTACTTACCGGCCAGGAGGTTTGCCAATTTGATTTTCTAGTAAAGACAGAAAAATCTATTGCAAATTCATCCTGAGGTTTATAACCAGTAACTATTGGCAAGATTTAGGGAGACAAACACATAAAATACACGCTCTGCAGCAAAGTACCCTCCTGAATTGCCTCTATATTTCCTAGCAAATGTACTGAGGGCTTTTATACCTGCAGTATATAGAACCGTGAGCCCAGTTCACATGGTTCAGCACACCAGAACAACATGTGTTAAGATGGATTGCCTTTGCATTGTATCATGTTTGCAATTTTCCATTGGACTAGCATTTATTTTCAATAACTCAGAGAGAAAATCTCTAATGCTTACAGAGTGATTTTTTGGCGTGCTGATGAAATGAAATAAAAACTAAATGCACAATATTTTTAGCAGTATCACTGAAAAATAATCTGAAATGCTTTGTGAAGACTGCAGTTTCAAAACCGTCTGTATTGTTTTCTTTTCTGAGATAGAGAGATAGAGATAGAAGGAGAAAGTGAGAGAGAGAGAAGGAAAAAAGAGGAAAGAAAATATAAACTTTGAGATTTGAGTTTTAAGCTTGTGCTATAGTCACAAGATCTCCCATAACAGTTTTTCTTAGTAGAACCTTGATTATGTTCAAATAGATCTTTAATAGTTTATTCTTACGTTCAGTGTTATTCTTTACATATGTTTTAGGTTATGTTCTTTTACTCTAAATACAAAATGACTTCTTCTACTAGAAAGCTTTATGAACAAAGAAAACGTTATTGTTCTGTTTCAGCACCAACTTTCTTTGCATTGTACAGCATTATGTTAAACATTTATTGACATACATATTTATTTGTAGTATAGTCTTGGTACAAAGCACGAATTCAGTCACTGTTAGTAAGACTGAATTAGATTTAATTAAGCTTTGAAGCAATAATTCTTTCTTTTCCCCATGCAAACTCATCTCTTGGTTCTTGAAACAAAGAATATCACAAGTCTGGGAAGGCTTCTTGGGCTCTGAGTGGCCCAGTATGACACGGAGAATTCAAGGTCAGATCTGAGGAAGACTTTTCTTACCCTGAGGTAGAGTAGATATTCTGTAAACACAGTATGAAGATTTCAACACATTGTCTAACAAGGGCTAGTCACCTGTCTCTGCCACAGCCCCTCACTTTTCTCTTAGTTTTGTCCAGAAAGAAACATGCTTCCCAATATTCAGGTTGGATTCATTCAGTTTTGATTGAACAATCATTTATTGAAAGCTTACTCTACCCCAAGCTATTGTTAGGCACTTTATGATGCTAAAGCAAATTAATCCTCACAAAACCACTCTGAGATAGGTAAAATTACACCGTTTCACATCCGGGAGTACTGGAGTTCAGAGAGGTTATGTGAGTTACTCAAAATAAAGCATCTAATAAGTGAACCAAACTTAAAATTCACATCTAAGTCTGCTGATTCCATGCCCAACATTCTTTTTATTTTAAATCACAACTGCTGATCAAAACAGATCGAGTTGTGTCCAGTCTGATTTGATTACTCCCATCTGTTTATCATTTTCCAAAAGTTTGGCATTAAAGATTCGGATGAAATCTATCTAGCTCAGGTTTGAAGTGCTGCTTACCACACTCTGAACAAATCATTCTAAGAAACGTAGCCCAGTTCAATGAATGGACCCCAATACACTAGATTTCAGTTCTGACTCTGGTCAGGTATACACCTGTTGAAAACCACAGGACAGTCAAGATCTCAAAATATAACTAGAGTGAAATATTTCAGGATAGTTTTCTAAAAGAGAGGTGCTACGATCCTGAATGAGGTAAGAGAAACATTTTATTTCAACCTGTTTTTTAAACTCATGAGTATGTCCTGGAATGATGCCAATGTAATATCATCTTTATCTGACTAATTAAACCCCAATGCAAGTCCAGGCATATCTGTATATTTGTTTCTTTTGGGAAAAAAAAAAAAAAAAAAAAAAAACCTCTTTTCCTACATTATTTGCAAATAAGTTTACTTGAGACAGGGCAGAAACCAGAGACGAATCTTAGACTTTTGACCCCACATGAGAGAATAACACAGTATATTTAGCAATGAAATTGGGCAGGGGGAGCAGCAGTGGTAAAATACAGTGCTGACAGCTTGTCTGGATCAAGAATATTCTCCATGTGTGCCTTGCTGAAACGTTTCAAAGCATTTTTTAACTCTATTCTGAAAGGTGTTAAGTATCTCAGAGTGCCAGAAACACATCATTCCCAGCCAATTCTAGTGAATTTTTTTGCCAATATTGCATTTCTTCCTTCCTGCCTGAAGGTACGAGGCTAACTGAGAGTTAAGGAAGTGATACATATCAAGACGGAAAGCTTGTATTTTATTTTTTTAATGTAGTTTATATGCTTTTAAAAATTGCAAGAATTCCCCAGATACCTCTGCTCCTCATTGTTCACTCATGAAGGCATGCCACTATAACCTTCAGGAAGTAGTTTGATCACAGGCATGCCCTACATCCATTTGGTAGACGGTCAAGGGTCTTGTGTATGTGCTCTGTAGCCAATAAAGTTCTCAGGGGTGGTTCTTTGCAGGAGTATTTGGAAATACAATGGAAGACTATCAGGTGTTCTGTGGACAAATTAGGAATGGGAAATTAGCATTCAGAGGGGATAAAGAAATGCAAGAAGGTTTGCTGAATATTCTCTCACCCCATAACTCTTTCAAAGCTCCAGAGAGTTCTGGGTTTTGAAAGAAGAATAGAAGCTAATTAAGTTGAGAAGATGGAGTGGGGAAAGGCATAGAGAGGAGGATAGAGAAGGCAGAGTAAGACATGCAAAGGCTCTGAAGCTCCCAGAGCAAAGAAGTAAAAGTGTGTCCTAAGTACAGCAATTTTGCCTAAAGGGACAGAAAGTTATACTATCCATGTCGTTTCCTGTTTCATCTGATCACCTAGCTTGTCCTGCCTCTTCCTTCCAACTGTGTTTCTTCAACAGTGCTTTGTTTTTGTTTTTGTTTTTGCTTGTTGGCTTGTTTTAGGAAAGTTTTCATGCTATTGGCATGCCGAGGTACAACTCTAGCCTCATCTGCTGTCATCCTCTGTCCTCGTGCTCTTGAAATACCAGGTTACTTACAGCCACCTCCCAACTCCCGCACACATACACATCATGCTGCTCTGTACACTCGTTCCTTTGCTCATGCTGTTCCCTTGCCTGCATCAGCCTCTCTGTCTGGAAAAAAGCCCTGTTGATTTTTCAAAGCCCTCCCAAGAGATCAGGTGCTCAGAGTAGTCACGAAACTTGCAGTCTTAGATGTCATCTTTCCTGTTAATTTGGAATTTTACATGTGCTTTTATTATTACAAATACACACAAATATTATGATTTTATATATATGTTTCCATGTCTTGCACATGCGTGGGAGCTTCTGTAAATCAGGGGCCATGTTTGGTCACATTTTTATCTCTTGTGCACCACATAGGAGGTGGCACAATGAAAACTTGAAATGTTTTACCGTCTTAACTTTATTAAGCAGATCTTTATTGTGGATAAGTTTTCATTCTTGTGATCATATTTATATGAAGACGTGGCTTTAACAGCTTGTCATTGCTTTGAGGATAAAGGACCAAATTCTTACCATTGTACAAGGGCCTGCCTCGTGGGTTCCCTTCCTTCTTCTCCACAGTCCTCACCATGCTTGTCCTCATCCCACCTCCTCAATCTAGTCAACTCCTACTCTTCCCTTGAAACTCATTAACCACTACTTCCTAATGGATGCTTTCCTGCCATCCTTGAATAGGCCTAGAAAACGGTTACAAATTACAACCAAGCTTGGCAATATCTAAGTTGCTCCTGGCAATGAATGCCAGATACTCCATTACCATCACCTTTTCCATTGGTAGCTGGACCTCTGGCCTAAGCCTGGACATAGAGACCATGAACTTAAGCCAAGTCTCTGGAAGCTTATACACTCATAGGACACCCCTTCTTCAAATGAAACATTTTTAAGTTAGTCTATTATGAATTATCCTCAACAGCTCTGTGCTGGGGTCACTTTCAACCCTGGGGACAGCCATCATAGGTGGCTCGGAAATGATCTAACCTGCTCATCTCACCTGCCTAACTTGGATATCAGGGTGGACAAGTCATGGGCAATAGGATGCTTCTGGCTCTACTCTCTCTTGTCCAGTGGAGATTGGGCCTTAGAGAGTAGATGATAAAGGACAGCAGGGAACACTGAGAGTGTGGGACAGGACAGGGTCCAGTCACGCCCCTGCAATCACTAGTGAGTGTGTTAGAGCATCGTCTCCTATATGTGTACGTGGCCATGAGGGCCAGAGCAGGTTTATGCAAGAGAAGCATCTCTCCTTCCGTTCCAGGACTTGGCTGGGAGGCTTAAAATCACTCTATGTCTACAATATGACTGGCGCTCTCCCTCTCACTGTCTGTCTGTCTGTCTCTCTCTCTCTCTCTGTGTGTGTGTGTGTGTGTGTGTGTGTGTGTGTGTCTCGTGTGGTAGACGCTGGGAACAAACATTTGTTGTGGCCTAGACTTGACTCTGGTCACTGCTTTCACTGTCTACTTTCTGGGATAAAGCTCCCTTTGCTTTCATCTCTTTGATAATTGCTGTCTTGATTTCCTGCCTGTTAGATCTTTAATTCACTTCTGATCACTCTCCCTCAAACTGTAGAAGTTTTTACCACCACTATCTGGCTAACTGATTCCAAACACAGATATCTGATCAGTCCTCCCCTTCTGGTGCCTGGCACTTGAGGCTGAGCAATCTGACCAGAGAGGCACCCATCAAGCAAATACACATTCATTTTTATGCCAGTGTGAATAGCTTTGGTTTTATCTTTCTTTGAAGCTGATAGTTAATATGTTTGAAGACATTTTGTTTGGGGTATAAGAAGTATTGTAATACTGTATTTTGATCGTTGGTCTTCCAACTCTTTTACTTCCTGGATATCCGTGTCTGAGGTACACTGGAATAAATTCCCAATGCCAGCTGCTGAAAAATCACAAACTGCATTTTACAATTCCTTGAAAATGAAAAATGCATGGGTGTGTGAATGTGCCAAACCTATACTTCATCATTTTCAACCGTTAAGCATTTGCTGCAGAGGTTTTTCCTAGGCAGATCGGTAGAGTTTTAACTTTCTACTCAAGAATATTGATTTAGTAAAGGGGGAGCAAGCTTGGCATTTTTTGTCAGCTCTTTCCACCTGAAGACTGATCACTTATGGGCGGTGACCCCCTAGAGCCCAGCATGTATGAACTTATTTATATAAACCAATCCATTGTCAGAGGGTTACGGCAGTAAATATAGTCGACTGTTTTGTTAATACAACTCCTCCTGCCATCTCACCACAATCAAAATTGAGAAGCAAGTTTAGATAGTAACTGAAGTTCAATAATATATCATTTAAAACAAAGGACTTTTACCTAAGTTACATACAAGATAGTATCATTGATCAACTTTATCTAAATGTTTATCAAGCTCTGCGTGGCCTATTCTGATTTAAACTAAATGTGCTTTTAATAATACTTACCCATCAGAGGTTCTAAAAAAAAACTGACAGTCAGAGGTCAGCATGAGAAAATGATTGTACTAAGTTGTAAGTCATACTATGTAGTAATGTGTGTTGTTTTGGTTTTAAGAACAGTAATCATTTTAATGAAATATTCATAAAGATTTCCCAATTGATCTTTTGGGAAATGATTTGTTTCCAGGGTATTTTTCTTCCTAGCATCAAACCTATATGCAACAAACAGAAAATACAATACAGCAAAACAAATATAATACCCAATATGGAAAGAGACAAGTGTCTCAAAAACCCTTTTGAATTGGCTGAGTGATTCTGATAAGGCATACAAATGCCCACCACATTTTTTCCTTCAGGTTAAGATTAAAAACAAGCTGGGAATGAACAATGGTGCACCATTTACAACGAAGTGCATCAAAACAATAAGAAACCGAGACAAGTAGTAAAACATAATACTGCTTAATGTCACTTTCAGAAGAAAGATAAGCCACACTGGGAACTGGGCTCCTTGCTTGTGTATATCATGTTGTATCACACAAGAAGAAATCTGCTGTGAATGCAATAACAGAGAAAAGGCACTTAAATCTATCCATTGTTGCAGGAATATAACAAATGAACCTTTACTGTATCCTCCCTTCAAGGTGGTCCAGGAATAATGGTCTAGAGGAACAGCATGTCGATACTGATGGCACATCATTTTTCTCCACTTGGAGTGGGAGGAGGGAAAAAAATCTATTTCACAAATGTATTTTAACAATGTAGTAATTTTATATCATAAGCCTCTTAAGCCAGATTGTCCCAGCACAACACAAATAGAAATTAGTTGGCAACTCTCCCGTGAATTTTGATTTCAAAAAAAGCTGATGTGGATTAATCGGGATAAAAAGTGAATTTGCCCTAAGAGAATGGAAGGATAGGGAAATTGATGAAGAGAGTTATCTCTCCATTCCTCTGGTTCAGGTCAGGCTGTCCCTTGTGGAAGGAAGACTACTTTCAACATGTCTCCGGATGAGCATCTGAATCATGGGACTTATTATCTGTGTGGCCTTTGGCGAGTTGTTTATTTACCTGGAGACTCAGTTTCCTGTGAATGAGGAGAGAACTATCTTACAAAATTGTTGTGAAGCTCCAATATAACTTATGATATGAAGTTATAAACTAATCTACTAAAAGCACAGAATCTAGGAGCAAGTAAGCATTAGCAAGCTGAAATAGACATAGAAGATACAGAGAAGAGAGAAGAAAGGAATAGAGTCCAGTGACTGTAGCATTTTTGTTACTGAAATTTCAAATATTTAATTCAATTCGGAAGTTCAACCATAACTTACACACGTAATTCAAGGGTATTTTTCTATTAATGTGCACGCATAGTGTTTTCCATCTCCAGTTCCCTACTTTTTCAACCTACGTTTGCATATGTGAGATATCCTTCCAGGAAAGTGCACTTATATTTCAGGAAAGATAGGAGGTGTGAAAGGCAGCCCTCCCTCTGTTTCAATGAAAGAATAATTTTTAGCAAGGCATACTCTGTTCAGAACCTGAGGATTCATGAGCAAAGCTGTCCAGGGCAAGGTATGGCTTAAAGTTTATAGGCATTTGTGCAGTTAACTCCTCAAGACATTTTTTTTTTCTTATGACTTAATACATTGATAGGGACTGGTTGAATGCACTAAGTTAGGTAGCATCTACTCAGGCTGTGCAAACAGCCAAATTATCCAAGTTCGTTGCATACACTTTAAAATAACTTAAAAACTGACATTTGCATCAGTATTTTTTTCTGTCTCACTTTCCCTTTATGTTAACCTCCTCTGCTCCCCAATATCTCAAAACTAGAACATGGCAATGCTGTCCCTTATTACTTTGCCAAGGGATCTCCAATAAACACACTCATCTGACTGGCAGGAACTCAGCCCAAATTCAGTAAGTGGAATTTACCGACTAAAGTGACCCTGAAACTTGGACCATGATTCTTACCCCCGTACTTAACACAATCAGACGGTCTCTTGAGCAAGAGTTTGGGTTGTATCTGCCTTTCACCATTTCATTTTTGGCCCAGTCTAAGGCCTTGACCCTTTAGTTTGTATGGACTCACTGTCATGGACTAGACCTTCCCTAGGTAATAAATGTCTTATATGCCCAAGATGTGTGCTCTTTCCAACACAGAATGGTGAGTGAGGTGGACAAGATCAAGGTCCACACAGTTTCTTTAACTATATCCTGAATTTGCTGCAAGGGAGGAAAGTAATGAGTAATTTGCAATGAAAAGGAAGGGACATCCAGAGGTTATCTTGGCCCTTTGTTGATTTTCACTACTGTTCAATACATCTTTTCTGACAACGAGGTGGGTTTTTGTTTAGCTGGTGAGATACATTCTCGAAATGCAAAGCCCCCCTCTCAGGAAATGCAGAAAGCTCCTGAGTACAGACTTCACTCCAGAGCTTTATGCAGATGCTAAATCTTAAATAACTTCTTGAAAGCATTTTTATTTTATCAATCTGTCTTAGATTTAAGTGCAAGACATTTTTATTATATATGAAAGAAAATCGAAGTGAAATTATGTAAACATGAGTTTGCTATGTTTTGCTACGTTCCTGAGAGTCCGTGCCCCCAACTATTTTCCACATGAAAAAAAAACACTGACATCCTTCTTTACCTGAGAACATGTCATGGGATGAATGTGTGGAATTGATGAAGGCATACTGTTCACCAGATTTTACTGTTTGTTCTAGAATTTAAACTTTCCAAACTGAAATAGGAGTCTTGTACAAAAGTTACTGATCAGAGTACAGATGTGTGGCTTTTGCCTCAGCCCTGTAGTGGTCACTGTTTATTAAGATTGTACATCAATATCACTATGACCATTAGTTTTTTGATGTTCTTCATTAAGAGCTCATGTATTTAAAAAATAATCTGCATCGTACATAGCCCCGAATAGAGTTCAACAAGTTAAGCAAAATGGGAGAAATGTACACCATGAAATATCTGTAAACAGTTTTAGAAATATCAACTCCTCTGGAGATTGTAAAGGAGAACATCTTCTAAGCCATTGGGCATAACTATACCTTTCTTCGGATATGGAAAAAAAAAAAAAAAAGCCCTGATCATGAATCTATTTGATTCTATAGATAATTCAAAAATTTCTTGATTGCTATAGAATTTTCAGAGGAAACTGACAATGGGTCTGCATTGAGATTTAGGAATGCTGGGGCTGGTGCCCAGAATGCTAAAGAATGGTACTATCCAAGATGTTCTGATGTGGACTATAAAAAGATTACTTACTATGCAGCATGACATTCTATCTTGCCCATTAAAGCCAGTCTTAGTAAATTACTCATAGAACCATCCATGTCTTAATATTTGGTCAAACCCTCTCTGTTTAGAGAATTTGCTAGATAATTTAATGAATGTCCCCCAATCATAAAAGGTCCAAATTTCACATCATCCCAGGTGATGTGACATGTTAGTCAACTAAAATGCAACTATGAGAGCATTAAAGCTTTTTCACAGACACTTAAAAAGCATTTCCTTTTAATCCATGTGGTAGCCTGCATGGGACTGACTCCTGGGGAATCACCAGTGAAACCAACAAGAAAACCACAATGTGAAAGTGGATCAGCTATTTTTATGTCCATCAAAAATACTTATTTCTTTACAGCTCTCTTCCAATGTTAGCTCACACAAGGACTCCCTCTCTAGGTAGCACAGCCTAGCACTGTAATTGAACATAGATGTTCATTTTTTTCTTTCTTCTTGTTTCCTTTTCATGGCTAGGTAATTAATTCAGTGAGACTCTTGCCCTTGAACTTCATGTATAAAAAATTTGACAACACATTTACTTGTATAGAAGTCTTTCACTTTTACAACCATATTACTTGTTTGGAATTTCTTCCATACCGTCCATGTCCACAGTATTATCTTTCTAGTGCATTTTAAAGTCAGTAAACAAAAGGAAAAAATCAATGTTCACAAAAGGGTCATCTTCAGGATGTATGTAAATTTCCTCTTTTCTTTCACTCGGGGTTTGTCCTTTAAAGAATGACTTAAGATGGAGGATCTAGCTAAAATGCAAGTAAGTCAGCTGCCCTAGTTTTGACCAAAGAAAGTACTGCAAATAGGAACTCTTATTTTATCTAAAGTTGAGGCAAAGAAAAGTCTCCAAGTTTATCTACAGATACTGTAATTTAATTTTCTGTGTGTGTGTGTGTGTGTGTGTGTGTGTGTGTGTGTGGCGTTTTGACTCTGTAGTAGGTGGAAGAATGTACTTCCCCCCTACCAAAGATGCCTAAATCCTATTTCCCGTACCTGAGAATATGTTATATTACATTACAGAGAGCTTTTAAGGTTTCAAGTAGAGTTAAGATTTCTAATCACTGACCTTGAGATGGGAGATAATCCTAGATTATCCAGCTAGGTCTAATATAATCACAAGGGTACTTAACAGTGAAAGAGAGAGGCAGAAGAAAATGTCAGAGTAATATGATGTGAGAAGAAACCAGCCCATCATTGCTGGCATTGAAGAGGGGCCACAAGCCAAGGAATATGGGCAGCCTCCAGAATATGGAAATAGCCAGAAAGTGGATTCTTCTCTAGAACCTCTAGAAAGGAATGCAGCCTTAATGATATCTTGATTTTAACCCCATGAGAACAATTTCAGACTTCTGACTTCCAGAACTATAAAATAATAAATTCATATTGTTTTAAGCCACTAAGATTGTGAACCTTTTCATCATCAACAGGAAAATAATACAGATTTCAGGGCATTCCATATGGTAATGTTGTTATATAATTTTGTCCTACTCCACTGGAGCAGGAGCTCCCAAACAAGGGAGAGGACATTGGGGTGGGAGTGAAGAGAGAGGAAACAAAATCCTAATTTAGCCCAGAAAAGCTTCATGCCATCAAAGAACTGTCTCGGTGAAATTTTTCTAGTTCTAATGCCCCTTTGCAATGTTAACTATGACAACAGATTGGTATCATATAAAATATGATCTATGTTTAGTTTAAGCTAAAAAAAATTAGAGTCTCATTTCAAAGGCCTTATTTTAATAAGATTTTCTTTTTGCAAAACAGAAGAATGTACTTCAATATCTCATCTAACTAAAATAAGATTAAAAGCCATCCCCAACTCTTTCTTTGTTACAAATCCATCTACTAACTGTGTGTATGTGTGTATTGTACAAATCTGCATTTATATGCCGTAAGTCATTTTCCTTGTCACTGTCACATAAATTCTTTTCCATTTTTTGTTTTAAGCAATTTCTGAAAGAGTAGAGATCACTCTGTTTCTATTTTCGAGTTAAAAGACTTTGTATCAGATTCTGCTTATGATTTATTGCTCTTGATTTAAATATGTGAAGTATTAAGAGAGATGTGTTTAGCCTGGAGATTTTGCATTTTAAGTCATTGATAATCTGAATTCTAAGATTGGAAGAGAGTTCAGAATTCACTAACTTCTCTTTATGTAGACATCTACATTAGTGTTCTAGACAAATAGTGACTTTTTTTTCCCTTTTGCTTTTTCCATCTCTCCTAGGAAGACATTTCCATAAAATAACATGAAATTGTGTTTCAAATACATTACACTGTGTTTTACAGTGTCTGACCTAAGTCCCTCCTGATCTATTTCAAATTTGCTTCCTGGTCTTAATAGTAATATGTCACAACTTTACATCTTCTGAATCATCCTCTTTTATATATTTGAAATTTTCTTATGTAATCACCATCCTCCAATAATAGTTTTGTCCTCTCCAGGCTTAACAGAGGCTAAAATGTTTTCCTGAAAGATAAGAAAAAAAAATCAACAATTACACTCATTCTTCTCCCTTGGCTGTACTTCATAGGTCAATTTTGGAACCCAAACAAGGTACTATATATTAATTCAATTGTGATCATTAATGAACTGAATATTAAGACATTCCATTTGACATCAAATTTCTTACAATATTATATTAAAGACTCACTGTAGAATTTCTTACAATATTACTGTATTATACTCATCTTTAATATAAGGCCTTCACAGCCTGGTTTTTTAACCACAATTAAAAACCAAAGTTTATTGTACCCCCAAATTTTGTAGTTTATTTTCCTTTTATTAAAGAAAAAAAATATAGTTATAATCCAAAGCCTGCTGGGCTGGGAATAAGGAAACAGATTCTACACAAATCCCTTCTCTTAGCTGGGCCTTAGTTTATTCTGTAAAATTAGAACTATATAGATTTATTGTCCCATGTTCCTCCAGCTCCTACTCCTTAGATATTTTTAGATTAATTGATGTGCATTTATGGGATTCATAGAAGAAAAATATCCCCCAGCTTGCTTTGAAGTGCTTCTTGATTTTTTTCTCATACAGGAAATGTCTCTTGTCTGTTCAAACTAGTGAATCTAGTGAAAGAATCCAAAAAGTTTATTGTTCTCTAAACTATCATCTTCTAATGATTTGACAGCTTTTTCTAATATGTTTTTGGGGGTGGTGGTTGAGTTAGCCAGCCCCTAATTTCCAAGGCTATTGTTTCTGTAACTTGTAACTTAAAGATTTTAAATGTGTTAGTTTTTATCTGGAGATATTTACCAAAAGTTCCAGAAGTTGTTCAAGAAGCTAAGTAATGCATATGTACAAATGTTCTCTTTGAAAAATTATCTGTACTTAATGAAAAAATGGAAATTAACATATTGTCAGACAAAATGAAATGCTAGGCTAGGTACTCTTTAACATAATTTTGGGAAACCCTTAGGAATACATAGAAATGTTTAAGAAACAAGTTTAAAATGAACTAAAGTAAGATAGAAGTGTCTAAATATTTTAACTGCAAATTTATAAACATATTAAACATATTTGCTGAATATATAAAAAGAGAAAAGAACAAATGAACTAAAATGAAGAACAACACTTTTCTAATTGCAAATTTGTCTTTCCTTATGCCATCTATTTAAAATTACTGTACATCATTTTCTGGAGATACCTAAACAAATTTCTGAAGAACTATAATGAGAAAATATTGCATGATAGGAAATCAAGAAATCTCAATATATTAAGCTAAATAAAGACAGCTTCTTCCCCCTCACAATGTCCTCTTGGCTGTATTCTAATTACTGGAAAATTGCTAAGTTTGGGGTTAATTAATATGTTGTGAAATAATTGAAGTTCTATCCCTTTAATGTTTTTGATTATAATTTTTTCTTCCTTTCATATTCCTTTTACGTATATCTTGCAGTCTCTAGAGATGGGGATGGAGTGGTGGTTTTCAAGCAGTAGTTAGTATTTGGCTGCAATTATTACCCAGAATAGAATTCCCTTCAAGGAAAGCTGTCTCTCTCAGCAAAGCACTCTTTCAAAGAGAAGACCCTGAAGGCTGAGTAGGTGTAATTGAAGAGGAATGAAATGGTTTTAACTATTAGAATTTACTTCTGGCTGACAAGATTTAATTAAATGTTTTTGTACCTCTTCAGTAATTTGTTTCCAACATTCAAATTGTCAGCATTTATTCTACTAACAATCAGCAGCCTCATTGTCCTAAGGTGGACAAACAGAAAACGTGTATATTCTCCTCCACGCTGAAGAATCAAAGCATAAAGCGAACATATGCACACACAAAACAGGCAGAATCGTTTGCTTCCTTTGACCAATGGTGGCTGTATATCCTTTATTCTCTTCTAAGACCTGATATCTTAAGAGCTTCTTTTTGTTGTGGTTGTTCTCAAAGCGCATTTGTCACAGAAAATTGGCCAGTGCAATATATTAACATCTCCGTGATGAAGCAGCTACTGACAAATTCAGAAGAGTTCCTTCCAGGAAATGTTGTTGAGTAATTGAAAGATGTGATAATCTTTTCTCGCTCCCAGTTTGCATGAAAATTGTTCCAGGAAAAATGGGTTCAGCTGTAATAGCGCCTGTCAGAGTCTTCCCATGGGGAGCGCGGATTCTCAGTGACACTGATACGTAGGTAGATCGCCGTCAGACCTTGAACTTCAAATTAGTGGATAGTGGCTCTGTGGAGAAACCAACTAATTTTCTCCCTACAGGAATAGTCTGCAGCCTGACAGGCCAAGAGCATCCATTATTTTTAATTGGAGAGAAAAATGACACAGGTAGAGTGACATACCACATATCCGTGGCCTAACTTTGTGATGGGTGGGAAATTTGCTAGCAAAGTGGACTTTCATTTTGTATTCAGTTCCTTTTCACACCACCAGGAAGAGGTGAGGGGAGAATGTCTAAATGTCAGAGTTAGTGAGAAGGAGACTGCTGTTTCTCAGCAGAGGTAATTAGGTGGACCTTTCTCTACCCTAGACTAGGGTGTGAAGGCTCCTTCCAGGTACAGTGCCCTTTGTTCTGTTTTCAAGAGCCACAGACCAATGTATGTTCTCAAAAAGCAGCTTCCGCCTCTGTGATTAAATATTTATCACAGCAAGAAGCTAGCAGTGGGACCAAGTGCCTCCAATTAGCCACAACAGAGGGTTGTAAGTGACTACAGAACAAGAATCAATATTTTAAAAGGGAGGAGCAGGTCAGAGCAGTGAGGACACAAATCTTCATTTCTCCCCAAAAGTCCATTACAAAGGATATTGTTTCTTAGTAAACACCAACACTCGCTAATCTTCTGATCTATTAACAAGCTTCTGGTGGTGAGTGTCAATTAAAATACAACTTACTTTTCAACTTTCTTGGTTTCCAGGTGGTCTTATGCATAAAGTGCAAAAAAAAAAAAAGTCTTCTAAGATGAGACTGATCAATTTCAATGCTACAGTATTTAGAGTTGTTTCTAAGAAAAAAGTTGGCTTAATATTCAGGCAAAGATAAGCTCCTTGAAGGCAGCTATTCTACTTTTTTGGGTTCCATCAGTTCTCAGATGGACAGGAGTTTTAATTGTAGGTATAATGGCAACATTAACACTTAGCCATCCCAAGTCAAAAAAAAGGCAATACTCATTTTCATGAAAGCACCATCTTTATATTCGTTGAGGATACAAAAATAATATAAACAGGACAAAATGACCAGATAGTGCCCAGAACAAAAGGACAGCTTCACCACCCAGAAAAGAACTGGCAGTTTGGTCATATTACATTTCAGAGTTAGAGTCCAAGTGCATTTCTGTGATACAAAGTCAATAAAAAACTTGTATTTTAAGGGAGAAATTCAGATATTTCATACTCCACCTGTCAAAAGATTTTTAATTTAATTTTATAGTGTAATTGTTTGGTCCACATAAGTCACTCCATCTAGCATAAGTCACAATGTATTATCATCCATGAACAGGAGAATAATATCCCCTACCTCACAGAGAGAGTCTAAATAATAAAGGAGACTGTGTGTGATCACAGCTAGTGCTGTGCCTGAAACTCAGACAACCGATGAATGTTTATTTATTCCCTGCCCTCCTTCCCTTAGCACAGATCTGCTTGCTTGGATGGTTAGTTTTTCACAACTATGTTTCTATAAAGATAGGTAACATAAAAGATCTAGCCTGCCCTCTAATTGCCAAAAATCTGGCATATCAGTTTATACCAATGCAATAACTGGGCAAGGATTTTCTCAATTTTTTTGAATTTTGCATATAATATTGGGCCTAGCTGTGACCAATTCAGCTATAAAAAGTTACATGTTGATGATAATAATAATAATAATAATAATAATAATAATAATAATATCAAATTCACTACTTTCAGGTCCTAGTTCCCAATAATCACTAACACTAGAATTGTGTTCTACATTTTGTTTCCCCATGTTATAATTCAAGGTTAATTCTGTGAAGTCTCAGAAAACAGTAAAGTGCATTTCCACTGTCACACAGAGAACATGTAGAAGACTGTCCCAGAGTCTTGAGAAGTTTATTTCTATTTATTTTCATTTTAGTATGCTTCTCACAAGATAGATGGTAACTTTTGGCTATGTTGTCAAACTATGCCCCCAAATGAAAAATGTCAACCAGGAGCTATTATGTCTATCTGGTCATTTATATTAAAATAATTTAGTGTTGTTTATATATGTTACTAAATATGTTACTATCAATAAACATGAAATACGTGTCTTAAATATATGTGCTAGTTAACATTAATCTCCACTAGCCAATTATTAGTTATTCTTAGCTGTTATTGTTGTATCTGAGGACTGGCTGTTCACTCAGGGAGCAGTTCCAGATGCTGAAGGCAAAGGCTTCCCCAAAGTACAGACTAGTGTGTTTGATTCCTCTGTACCTATTTACCAATAAATGTTACTGCATTTGGTAAAATTTGTAATGAGAGCTCCTTTTTAAAAAAATATACAGTACTGCTCTCTTTCTTTTAACCTTGGAGTTTACCAACATCTACCAAAAAGTAAAATAAGATTTAAAAACTGATACTGGCTAAGCAGTCGCACTGACTTAGGTTAATGCATATCAGAGACAGAGACATAGTTCCTACTTCTTTTGCTTTGCTGCCTCGTCAACATTTTTTCCTGTTTATTTTGTGTATAAAGCAGCACACATATTATGATGATGAGGATAAGGCGGCATTTGTCCTGTTTAATTGGCATCACAATGGCTACCATGTTTCCAGCAAGCATCCCTATAAATGTCTATTTGGCAGCTTTGTCCATCAGCCAGTAAGTCAGTGAGACAAGGAGGTGGCAGTGGAGCTGAACGGCTGCATCTGGTAAACAGTCAGGGGGACAGTACATGCATTGTAGAATCTGAAATGGCTCTGGTTACCAGTCCTGACTTCATGTGATTCTTGGAACAGTAGGTGAGATGCCTTTCAAGAAAGAGTGTACAACTGAAATAAATTTAAATAAAAATAGTCTTCTTGAGGTCGCAATGCATTCCCCTTAAATCACAAGTCACTACTGATGGGGAAAAAAAATTCTGTATGTAGTCTCTCACAGAGGATATAAATTGAAACTGAACTGGAAATATTTATCATCCTGAAATGCTGCAGGTTGGAATAAACCTCTAATATTTCACACATTCTCTGGTTATTTGAAAATGTGAAAATGAGTTACAAGATGAGCTCTCAGGCCCTTCCCTTAGGAACAGACTACTGTGACTGTCAGAAGATCATTTATATGGCCGCCCTCTCCTGTTACTGCATCTGTCTGCTCTTTCCAGTCACAGTATCTAAACAAAGTTTTTAAGATGAGTGGCAGTGCTTGAAGTTAGGGACATTGTCAAAGTTATATGAACAAAAGAATAGCTGGAAGACTCTGCTAGAATGTAAAATGTGGCATTGTTGTGTATCTGTGCATCCTCTGAGTGGGTGGCCCCGTAATAAGCCATGCAAGACCCGTGTGAGCCCGTTCCCAGAGATCAATGCCATGACTGCGGTCATCCATCATCTCTAACACAGGCAGGATGCAATCAATGGTAATCCATCTCCTTCCCATTGGATAATTGATTTTTTAAAAAATTTGTGGGATTGATCTTTTTTCATTTTAAGAAACTGTCATTGCATAATACAGTAGTTTTAAGGATTGAGGGGAAAAGGGTTTAGTTGTTTCAATAAAACTCTAATGTCACTGGGTTTAAATATACTCTCGTTCACGAGTAGCCCTGGGAAAAATTATGAAGCTTTGGTCTTGGGTATTTTCCTGTGTTCCCTTTTGGCTATTTTCGCCTCCTATGAAACCATGCACAAACCGTTTTAGGTGGTTAATAAGTTTCCGTTTGTGCCAATTAACTTGCATTAAGTTATTTGCTATTAATGATGCTCCCAATCCTGGTGTCTTTCACCTTCAGAGAGGTCTTTTATAAAATACTATTCCTCAAGAACCGCACCTTGGGGACAATGGCAGCTAATACAATTTTTTTTTTTTTGAGTAAGGGTTTTAAAAAGATACAAATATTACACTACCTAGCCAGACTTCCAATTTTCTCTTTCAACTTTATATTTCTCATACTTAATAGCATATGTCACATGTATTTATCCACTTGTCAAAAGGTATTAGTTTTGTATCTTCAACATGTTAGGTACTGTTCAATGCACTGAGTATACATTAATTTAAAAAGAAAAAGTAAAACGATGTCTCTTAGAGACTCTAGATTGCAATAGAAAGAAAAAAAAAGAGAAATACATAAATATCTTCTAGAATTGATAGGTTCTATAGAATATAAAATAGTCTGATCCCAGTAACTGGAGGCTGCTCTTGTTAGGGTCACCCTGGAAGGTCTCTTGGTGAGGGTGACATTCTATAAAGGGAACTAAATGTTCCAAGGTTCTACAAAGGAAATAGAAAGGGCAATTTGAAAAAGAGAAAGATTATGGGGGAGTGGGTGGGAAGCTGCCATTTTGGACAGAGTGTCAGGAGAGCGCTGTACAGGGGTGATGTTTAACTGACAGATGAATGGTAACAAGAGTGCCAGACAAAACTAAGGGAGCAACCACTTCTGAGTGGCTTGTTAGTTCAAAGATGTTAGGGTGAAACAGTTAGGCACATTCTGAAAGAATTTGATGTGTAAGATGGAAAGAAAGCCAGGGTACCCTGTGTGTAGTGAGTGGCACTCGGTTGGTACCCCCAATAGACAAATACCACTTTCCCCTATCTAAGAATACCTCTCGTGAGGAAGTGACACAATTCACAAAGCCACGCTTACAGAATATCCCCAGCCTGATGTCTCTAGTAGGATCTTACTTTGAGCTTAACATAATAAACACTGACTTCTATAAAATTCAATTGTCAGAGTGTTAATTGTGTTACTTCTAATTTTATATTAAACCTATTCAAGGAATTTTTTATTTCAGATATTATATATTCTCCAGTCCTAGAATTTTAATT
Organism: Camelus dromedarius; assembly: GCF_036321535.1. Lineage (NCBI taxonomy): Eukaryota > Metazoa > Chordata > Mammalia > Artiodactyla > Camelidae > Camelus > Camelus dromedarius. The sequence goes on along the minus strand of NC_087454.1, from coordinate 15,497,727 downwards.
TGGTTCTTTTTTAGTTTCCAGTTCTCTGATGAGATCATCATTTGTTCACTTATGTTTACCTTTTTCTTTAAATCCTTGAATATATCTATAATAGTTATTTTGTAGTATTTGTTTATTAATTCCAAAGTCTGGGTCATCCTGGGATCTGTTTTTATTAAATGCATTTTGTCTTGATTAGTGGTCGTATTTTCCAGCCTTTTAACATTGTAAGTAATGTTTTTGTTTTATGCTAGATGTTGTAGACATTAAATTATGAGAAATCTGGATTATGTTGTCTTCCTCTCTAAGGGTTGACTTTTCCTCTGACAAACAGTTAAATTACTAGTGGATTTTTCTTGATTCAGTCAGGCTGGGTTTGATCCCTTCTTTGGCCACATCTATCTTTATCTTCTTTAGCTCTGTAGTACAGATAACTACCCTAGGCAATAATCCTTACTTATAAATTTTGCCTTTCTAGGATCTCAACTCTAGCTCAGTGTGGCATTTCACTCTGACTGGGCTGAACATTCCAACATATTCCAGCACTGTGTGACTTCAGGAATTTCATTTCAATTTCCAGTCCTAAAGCCTCTAGTTTCTGTTAGACTTTGCAAACTAATCTAGGACTCAGCCAAAGACCCAAAGGGTACCACCGCATAGACACTGTCCTCTTCCTCACAGTTCCGTTTTCTCTGGTACCATGTCCTACAAATTCCATGGACCTCCGCAGTCCAGAACTCAGATTTCTGCCTGCTTAGCTTAAGTAGCCTTTGCTTAGTCACCTTAGTTAGGTTCCTGATTTCTGCTTGGGATCCATCTTCCTGTGCTATGGTTGAGAAAGTTCCCTGAGGCAGAAAGTCCTATATTCCTGTACTAGTTAACTGTGCTTTTGGAGAAAGACTGCAACATAACTGTAGTAACTGTAGTTAGGGACCATGAGGTATAAAATGCTGAAGGTTCAATGGGCTTTGCTTCCTTTAGCAGTAGATTTTAAGGAGAAATCTTGTTACCACTTTGGGGCTGGATACACACACACACACACACAGGGACATATAAATCATACACACACACACACACACACACACGTATATATACATATGTATATATATCTTAGTTACCTAAATTATAATATTGTGTTTGTAAGTAATTAGTAAAGATAATACAGGTATATAAGTTAGGTGATCTTGAATTATCTCAAAGGTATCTCCTTCCTTAGCATAAAACAAAAGTTCTAATGGCTATGTTGATATCATCAAGCTGAACCTAGAATATTGGTCAGGGATACCACATTACCCACAATAAGCTGGACCAATCAGGAACAAACCCCTGGTGCTGAGGGTGGGGCGCACTTTCCCTGAAGTATATGTATTTCGTGAATGAGAATGATATCTGCAGGAGAGTTGGAATACTGGATGTTGGCTTGGCAATAATGGTTAGTGCAAAGTAGTATGTATCTCTTCACACTAAAAAACTAAAGAAGTAGGAATTGTTTTCCTGATCTACAAATGAAGGAGCAAGCATATTATTGTTACTTTATGTATTAAAAAATAAACACAGTGGTACTTAATAATAAATATCAAATGTCATTAGATTGAATACTTGAGTTGACATATATAAATGCCCATTTATAACTATGATGTATCACAGAAGAGAGAATAATTGTTAATTAAGATGACACTGTTAAAGGTGTTCCTAAATTCTAGCAAACATGTTTAATGTTTGTGCTATTACAAAGACAATATAAGGGCATTTATGTTTTTTCTCATTAGGGAATCAATTTTTAATTTTTTTCTTCTTCAAGAAATTACAGCCAAAAATTTGAAATCTACATCAATTTTAACTTTGGAAGTAGAACAGATTTATCAGGTAAAAGAAGAAGAGATAGACATAAAGCATTGAAATAAGACAGATAAGATTTGCAGCATCAAGAAAAGAAACATGGAAATTATTCCTAAGGCACTAACCAAAGCACGCAGCCAACAAATTACAGACCGTTCTAGACAGAAAAGAAAAACTTTCTAGGAAATGAAATGATGATACGTACATAAACTTTAAACATACTCATTATCAAAGATTAAGAGTTTTATGTAAATAAAGTAAGGATTGTGACCTGGAAAATGACAGGCCCCAAGGATAAGAGCAAACTTAGATAGAATAGTCATGGTCTTGGGACCCCCCAAAGGAGCAAATATTATAGACTGTTGTTTTAACAAATGATTTCATTTTCAATGCTACTCATTAAAATTGAACTGAATTTTTATTCTTTTCTAAGGTTCATTTGACATGACAAGATTATTCATAGATATGGGTATATGTAAATTTACTCAGTAGCAAAAATCATCCATAAAGAATGTATTGAGTACTTATGAGCACAGATCTCATGAGTAGATTCATTGGGGTCAGTGACTGCATCCTAGAGGAATTACCACCACTACTATCTTACACATAGCCATAGGTTCATTTAGGTTAATTAACAGCCACCCAGAAGAGTGTGGACATTAACATTTCTTTTTATAAGATAAATTATTCCGAAGTAGTTATATTTCTACCCGATTCTGAACGCTTCCCTAAATCCAAGTACCTGCAGGATACTGGAGATCTGTAAGACACTCTCTAGTATATTAAGAAGCAGGGCAAGTTTATGTTGGTGGGCTCTAGAGATTATTTTAATGATACCTAGATCTACTCTGGTCCAGCTTTCAAATCCCCTCTTCCTGAGTCTTTGCGGTCTTCCTGTGAGACTATCAAAGATACCTTTGTTTAGAAAACATTGGGTGTCATTTATTTAAATATTTAGATCTGCTTAACTCTGGGAAAAATTCTGTGGGCACTCTCTAAGTCCCTTAATAAGTGTTTAGCATTAATTTTATCTTTATTCTCAAAAATTCTGTTTTGAATTCAGCAAAATCTATTCTAATTTTCAAGCTGGTGCCCTATCCAGTTGCCTTAACCTCCAAAGTTGTGTGATCATTTGAAAGATAATTCTTGGGCTTCTGTATCTTCATTTAGAAATTAAAAATAATTTTACTACCTTACAAGGCTGTTGTACTGTTCAAAGAATTTACTTCATAGAGAATTCAAAATATTACTCATCATGTAATAAGTGCTCAACAGGGTTTAATAAAGTAGTCACATTACTTATCATCCAAATAGAAACAGCTTTGAGCTTAAAGGGGTACTATTCATAACATACAAGGACAACAGGTATAAACTGAAACCATGCAGAGCAAATGGGGATGTATTGTCATCCTGATTATTCGCTATGATTATCTAAGAAATCATGTCCTTCAATGTAGGGCTTATCATTCAGTGCTCCCGATTCAACTTGTTTGAATCTAATACTTATTTTCTTTCCCAGAATGAATGTCCATTAACAGTAGTCAATGCCAACAAATAATCACCTACTACTTAATGAAACCCAGTACTGTTCTTGTGGTAGGAGGCTTCAGGCAGGAGATCACCGAGGTTTGAAGTAGCTATGGAAGAAATTGGGCATAGACTGGGCTTCCAAGTCTGGGCACAATTTGAACATATTAAAGGAAAAAATAGGGCATTCCTACGGAAACAGTGTCTAGGAGTCCCGATAACAGCGCACATTGTGTACACTGGACAGGAGACTGATGGGAGTAAGTTCTGTGCTAGCAGAGGGATATGTTTATCCAGTCTGACTGAAAAGGGTCTTAACAATGAAACAGAAAGGTGGGGATTTAGTGCAATAAGGAGCATAGAGTTAGGTGTCTCGATCTGGAGAGCCATATCATGACTGTGTTCTAAGAAAGTTGCAGCACTCTGCAAGAAGACAATGATTTAAACAAGAAGTCTTTCTCATTAAAAAGGCATTTTGTTATCTCAGATCTTGAATCAAGGACATTGAAATTATTCTTCTTTTGTGCATTTTCTCATAATCTACTTTCTGTTTGTTTTTGGCCAACTATTTTGGAGATTGTTCTTACTGCTTATTTTCACATGTCCTGTTAAATTATACAGCACACACTTTGTCCCTAGATTCTCAGTGCTGCACATTCATGCCACTGCGAAGAACGCTGAAAACAAAGACATTAATTTTATAAGTTCTCCATCAGCATTTCTTCAATATTCAATGTAGGGAGAGAATTTTACACAAAAATTCTGATTGAATATCCATCTGGTAAGTCTTTAGCATTATCTAATTTCTTTCCACTGCGTATGGAGCAGCTGAGACACCTTGGGGACTGTTTGTATAAGATCGTTGCTGCAGGCCATGGAAAATTCTGTGCACTGCTTTCCATACATGTTTGGTTACAGCTGGTTCTGGTTTGTGTGTTTTGGGGTTTTCCAATGCAATTACTGACGGCTTCATGTGTACCAGATAGATCCGCCTCTTCCTGTTTCAGCTAAAGTCTTTTCAACCAGAGTTTACAGTGTGAATGCACTGATTAAAAAATAAAATTACCCAGATAGACTGAAAGAAACTCAGAAAGACAAGACATGGGGAACCTCAGTCTAATGTTTTCCCAGGCAGAAATGACTACTAATACTACTACTAATAATAATAATAAAGAAAAAGGAAAAAAAGCAATTTCTGTTTCATGTCCAAGGTTGTTAGGCTCCTTTGTATGTGTACTTTTGTCCCAAGTGTTTCATTGGAGGGAATAATTATTTCCCTTTTCTGCAGAAAGAACTCTCCTACCAGGAGCATGATGTATTCTGCCTGGACCTGACAGTTCCATCCTATTCCTCCTAGATCAATACGGGCCTCAGTCTTGCGGTCACTCTGCTTTCGTTCAGTCTCAGTAATTCTCAGATTGACTGCTCGTAGATGCAGTGAGGAGAAGCCAGTGATCCCACGCAGCCACTGGCCCGCTACTGGCATGCACAATTATTGGGAGAGAGGTGTGCAGCATAAATCCAGGGATGGCACCGAAAGAAATGGCTTTTTTTCATCATTATAGTCTCAATAAAATCAGATGGTACTCTATCCACGGGCTTTTTAAATGAAAGTTTCTATCATCTTATAGAAAATACACACAAAATGCATGGACATTGACAGTCTGTGCCTTCCGTGTATACAAGCAAGATATTCCATACATGAGCTCTCTTCTTCTCTGTGAAGAAGATACTGCTGACAGCAAGTGAAATACTCTTCAAACGTATTGGCCCTTTCAATGCTCTTGAAAGAGCACCTGCAGACACAATGATGGATTTGTGTTTGGGACACGCTCTGTACTGTTTTCTGACATGCATGCTTGGAGCACAAGTGAATGCTAAACAGTTACCCATGACTGACATGGTTGGTATGTCAGTGATATTATCTTTCTGTTAATAATATAACTGTGTAGCAGGCATTTAATGTGCTTACTTCCAGATTTCCAAATAAATAGACCAATTGACTATAAACATAGAAAGAAAAAAAAAAACTTTGAAAAGAAAAAAGAGAAGTCCAAATGCCAAGAACTTTAGGACATTTCTGCTGGATCCATTTTGTTCAAGACAGTGTTGAATTGAGGAGTGTGTCATGGCTTTTCTCCTGAGAAGGACATGTGTACCAGGGAAACAAGAGGAGGAAATGCACAGAATGCGACTGGTATTTCTGAGCAATGATACTTGAAGGCTCCAGTTGTAGGGGTATGTGTCTATGTGGAGTGTGATGTCAGGAAGAGCCCGTGGCTTGGGAACACAAGGAAGTGAGTATTCAGAAGAGAAACATCTGGGTCTCGTAAGGGACTCAGGAAAGTAATTCTGGTTCTACATACATCAAGCCTGGAGGCTACAGAGACATTGAGCACAGGTTTACACATGCCATAGCTGTTTATTCTTAGCCAAACATAATGATTTACCAAGGCTGGCTATGTATGAAGGAAGCCATGCCAGGGGAAGAAAGGGGGGGAAAAAAAAGACATGGCACCAGAGAAGAAACGTTTCCACACAAGAAAGTAAAATAGGCAGCCTTTTGCTTATCACTGGTCTCCTTCCCTCCCTGCTTCTCCACTTGCTGGGTCCCTGACCAAGTCCAGGAAATACTGTATTAATTTTAAACCTCACACTACTGGCATCAGTGGGGACTGAGTTAAGAAAATAATTACACTGGCTTTATGCAAAACCTAGCTCAAAACTGTATAAGAAAATAAAATAACTGGGGTTTTTTTTGGATATATATTTTTATTGAAGTATAGTCAGTTTACAATGTTCTGTCAATTTCTGGTGTAAAGCAAAATGCTTCAGTCTTACACGAAAATACGTATATTCATTTTCATATTCTTTTTCACCGTAAGTTACTGCAAGATATTGAATATAGTTCCCTGCGCTATACAGCATGAACTTGCTTATCTATTCTATATATTTATCAGTTAGTATCTCCAAATCTCTAACGCCCAATTTATCCCCTCACACTTCCCTCCCCCCACGTAAACACAAGTTAGTTCTCTATGTCTGAGAGTCTGTTTCTGTTTTGCAACTAAGTTCGTTTGTCTTTTTTTTTTTTTTTTTTAAGATTCCACATATAAGTGATATCATATGATATTTTTCTTTCTCTTTCTGGCTTATTTCACTTAGAATGACAATCTCCAGAGCCTTCCACGTTGCTGCAAATGGCATTATTTTATTATTTTTATGGCTGAGTAGTATTCCACTGTATAAATATACTATAACTTCTTTATCCAGTCATCTGTTGATGGACATTTAGATTGTTTCCATGTCTTGGCTATTGTAAATAGTGCTACTGTGAACATTGGGGTGCATGTATCTTTTTGAATTAAGGTTCTCTCTTGATATATGCCCAGGAGTGGGATGGCTGGAGCATATGGTAAGTCTATTTTTAGTCTTTTGAGGAATCTCCATCTGTTTTACATAATGGCTACACCAAACTACATTCCCACCAACAGTGTAGGAGGGTTCCCTTTTCTCCACACCCTCTCCGGCATTTATTGTTTGGAGACTTTTGAATGATGGCCATTCTGACTGGTGTGAAGTGATACCTCATTGTAGTTTTGATTTGCATTTCTCTGATAATTAGTGATATTGAGTATTTTTTCATTTGCCTGTTGGCCATTTGTATGTCTTCACTGGAGAATTGCTTGTTTAGATATTCTGCCCATTTTTGGATTGGGTTGTTTGTTTTTTTCTTATTAAGTTGTATGAGCTATTTATATATTCTGGAAATTAAGCCCTTGTCAGTCTCATGTTTTGCAAATATTTTCTCCCATTCCTCTATGTCACCCTTTTGTTTTGCTTATGGTTTCCTTTGCTGTGCAAAAGCTTATAAGTTTAATTAGGTCCCATTTGTTTTCTTGGGGTTTTTTTGTTTTTGTTTTTGTTTTTTGGGTTTTTTTTTTGGTTTTATTTCTATTGCCTGGGTAGACTGCCCTTGGAGAACATTGCTGAGATTTATGTCAGATAAAGTTTTGCCTATGTTTTCTTCTAAGAGGTTTATAGTGTCTTGTCTTATGTTTATGTCTTTAAGCCATTTTGAGTTTATTTTTGTGTATGGTGTGAGGGAGTATTCTAACTTCACTGATTTACATGCAGCTGTCCAGTTTTCCCAACACCACTTGCTGAAGAGACTATCTTTACTCCATTGTATGTTCTTGCCTCCATTGTCAAAGAATAATTTGCCAAAAGTTTGTGGGTTTATTTCTGGGATTTCTTTTCTGTTCCATTGATCCATATGTCTGTTTTTTGTACCAATACCATGCTGTTTTGATTATTGTAGCTCTGTAGTATTGTCTGAAGTCTGAGAGGGTTATTCCTACAATTTCATTCTGTTTCTTCAGTAATGCTTTGGCAATTCTGAGTCTTTTGTGATTCCATATAAATTTTAGGATCATTTGTTCTAGTTCTATGAAAAATATCCTGAATAATTTGATAGGGATGGTATTAAATCTGTAGATTGCTTTGGGCAGTATGGCCATTTTAACAATATTAATTTTTCCAATCCAAGAACATGGGATATCTTTCCATATCTTTAAATCATCTTTAATTTCCTTAATCAATGTTTTGTAGTTCTCCATGTATAAGTCTTTCACTTCCTTGGTCAGATTTTTCCCTAGGTATTTTATTTTTTGGATGCATAAAATAACTGTTTTTTAAGTTGACTGAATACCTAATTCTGTGCATCTAAAAGCTTCTGCAATTAACAAATATTAAGGTACTTGGTGGAGTCAGCTGATAATTTTAAAAAGTTAAAGTTACATTTCACTTACATACTTTCTCAAAAAATAACTTCCATACAGGTTGAGACATTAAACAAAGAAAGAAATCATAAAATAGCAGGGAGAAAATGTACATTAACATTTAATTTGGGGGAGAGAAAATCCTTTATAAATTTGAAAGTGAAAGGGTAGACCAATTGGAAAATATTGGTAGATACATCTACATAATTGGAAATTCCAAAAATCATCTCAATATCTTCTTCAACTAAGAAATGTTTGCACATATCTAATGAAAAAAATTCAATCCCCTCAATTTATAAAGAACTTGTCCAAGATCAAAAACAGGAAATGTGTGAGAAGAAATATTAATGACTTCTAAACACACACACACACACACAGTCCCAATCTGTAATTAAAGAAACACAAACTAGAAGAAAGAAAACAATATATCATCTCTTAAAGTGGCAAAGATATTTCCTAAATTTCACTAGAGTTGGGCAGAGTGCTAAAGGAGCACTTCTGCTGGTTACAATTGACCCTATCATGGAGGTCATTACAAATGTGTATGTCTAGTCAGATATGAGCACAAACATTTTTGAGGCAGGGCTTCATCAAGGCCTTGTTGATATATAAAAAAATTATACCAAATGCCAATGGTCAGAACTTTTCCTTTAAAAATTGGTCAAAAATCCTGACAGAATATTGAATTATTAAGATCATTTCTTAACATAGTGTTTGATGGAATAAAATTATGCTCAAACAAATTCTGAAATAAAAAAGTCAGAATAAAAACATTATGTAATTTAACCCGAGTTTTTTAAAAGAAAAATATGAACAACAAAATTGCACAAACTTTAGAGGGAAATAGATTGGTAAAGTGTTTTAACAATGATGATATTATAGATTACTCCTTTGATATTAGACACACTTAGTGATTTACCTTCCTTATTTATATACAAACTTGTTTTTTTTTTAATTAGGCACTCAAAAGTCTTTAGAACCATGTTGTGCGATGCACCAATATGTGGCATCACCTACAGTCGCTGAGCACTGGAACAGTGACTAGTCAGAATGAAATGTGCTATAACTTAAAAACATACATCAATTTCAAGGACAAAGCATAAACAATGCAAAGTATCTCTTTAATACAATTTAACACTGACTATATTAAAATAACATTTTTTACATGGCAGGTTAAATAAAATATATGATTGCAATGAACTTTACCTGCTTCTTATTTCTGTTTTCAATCTGGCTGACAATGGACAATTACCTACGTGGCGCAATTTGTATTTCCAGTGGATGGCACTGTTACAGAAATTGATGATGTTTTCTGCTGACCTTCCACTTCTATCCCACACCATCTCCAACATGTTGGCATTCTTTGTTAAAGCAGCTTTCACCTCGGGGCAGGGTTCTGCAGCTAAGGAGATAGACACAGGGAGTTGGACAGGCAAGAATTTGTTAATTAAAATTACTTTTGAGAAGTTGTTACCCCTGACCTCACTGTTAGGAAGTGTTGTTTCATAGAGTTAGTTGCTCAAGAGAGTGCCAAGTAGAAAATACTGGAACGGAAGCATCACGCTTTATTTCCCTCCACGGGACCATGCCTACTAGGTTGTTTTTATTAATTTTTACTCTTTCATGTGTAACTTTTTGTCTGATGCTGGGCAAGTTATATGCCTCTGGGACTCTGGGTTTGTTTTGGTTTTTTTTCCATCTCTAAAAGAGGTAAAACAATTCTTCATTTGTAAAACAAAACAATGAAAATTTACATAGTTTTTAAGACTAAATAAGCAAATGAATGTGGATGCTTTAGAAGAGTGACTAGCAAACAGTTAAAGACATTCCAGTTGGGGTGGGGTATATAGCTCAGTGGTAGTGCTTAGCGTGCACAAGGTTTAATCCCCAGTACCTCCATTAAAAAAAGAATTACCTTTTAAACTTTGTTAAATATACTGACATAAGTTGGGAACAAGCAGAAAACATTAAATAAACTGATCAAAATTTAAGAAGATATTTATCTTCTTAAAGAGATAACCTAGGAGAGTTTAATATTTGCAGGCCAAGGAATCAGATTTCCTGGTTCCACAACCAACCCTGAATCTTAATGGCTTTCATCCAGAGCATGTGATGTAAAGTCTCTGTGTTTCTCCTGTGCAATGGCATAATGCAATCAGGGGAGGTGGAAAGATGAAATGGATAAATGCGCCTAAAACGCTTAGGACACTGCCTTGGACAGTTAGCTTAATCATTGTTCTCTATTAATATCACCATCACGGGGACAACAAATTCCCACTCCTTCAGATAAAACAAACAAACAAAAAAACCCAGAAAATATATGTAAATATCATATAGTCTACACCAAAAGTAAAACTCTTCCTGGGGATTAATGATCCTCACAGGGTTTCTGAAGGCAGGAAGATCAGTAACCTAAAGCAGTATTTTTTACGCTTTACAATGTGCAGATGGATGTCCTGGGACCTTGTTAAAATGTAGACTCTGATTCAGAAGGTCTGGGGTGGAGTCTGATTGAGATTCTGCATATTTAATCAGCTCCCCTGCGATGCTGGTGCTGCCTGTCCTCCCACCACATTCAGAATACCAGGGCTAGAGCAATATTATCTACTTTGACAGCAGGAGTAATTGAGGTGCAAGATCACAGAACCAATATCAACATAAGTACATGAAAAAACAATTCTTTTTGTTTTTCACATTGACTATGAGCACAGGGATAGATTAGCTTCTTTCTCCTTTAATTGAATTCATCTCATTAAGTTAGACAGGGGGTCAGGCAACATCCCCTTTATAGAGATTATGATTCTGTAGCACTGACAATTTATGCCATTTGCTCTGAGTTTTATGACAAATACATCATAAAGAATAAACAGGCCTTTCAAAATGTAGATTTCTGGAATAAATAATTGTCCTAACACTATATTATGAATGTTTCCTTCCTTACTGAGGTGCCTATAGGTACCAGTTACTTGGTTAAGAAAATTCCCTTTTAATGTTAGTGTGCAAATAATTCAAATTACAAGTGAGTGTTAAATAATATCAGATGCTTTTAAAGTATCTGCATGTTTTCTCCTTTAGTCTTTTAATATGGAAAGTCAGATTTATAGATTTTTATACTACTAAGCCTCCTTTGCATTCTTTGGAAAAACTCAACCTGGTCACCACATATATAAACTGCTGGAATCACCTTGACAATATTTTGTTTGGCCTGCAATGTACTTTTTTGGTTTTGATATCAAGGCTACAAAGGCCTTACAGAATTATGTGGAGGTATTTCCACAATTCTCATTCTCTGGATGAGTTTGTAAAGGATTAATCTCTAGAGCATCACCTTTTTTTCCCCTTTTGCCATCATAGGAATTTCTTCGGTGCCCTAGAATACTCTGAAGTTCATAGACTTTTGTTAAATTCTCTACTTTTTGAAAATTTGCATTTCTAATAAATTTCAGTTGCTACTATGTGTCAGGTACAATAAAACTTCATAGCAGGAGTTAGCATGACCTCATGGACAGTGAACACATATGAATGAATATGTAGTAAATATACATTTTGTAATTGCATTAAATTATAGTCATACAGAGTTTTATTTCCCATTATTGCATTAATTTAGCATTACAAAATACATGCATGATTGATCTCTGCCTTTGTGGATGTTACATATCAGCTCTCTTAAACATACCAGAGAAACCATCACAGAAGCAGAATCCTTTTATCTCAAAAGGGTAAGAAGTCAGCTGCTGAAGGGAGAAATATCCCAGGATTCCAGGCTCTCAGACCTTTTATAACACTTATATTTGCCATTATTTATTAAATTGGTCATGTTCTACAGACTTAATGCTCTTTAAATCTTATTTAATCCTCACAATAACCCTGAAAGAAACTATTGTCAGTCTCATTCTACATGAACCTGAACTTCTGAATGGTAATTTCCTAGGATCAGATAATGTATGAATGAAGGAGTCATGTTTCCAACTCAGATCTGGCTGACTCCAAAATACAGATACATTTCACACTGGTGTATTCTCCCTTACAATTTTAGTTTCCAATTCAGTGTAGACAGTGTCTCAGTATTCTCTCAGAAGCCCAGGAATCTATCTTGTCCCAGCTTACGGGGCAAAGGATCATGAACTGGAATTTTTCATCAAGTCCCACTGCCCAGCCTCACTACTCTTCTTATAAGTATTGTTTCTTGATTGCTATAAACCCACAATCAAATAAGTGAATAGATTGTTTACAATCAGGACAGTTTGCTCATTCACTGATTCAAGTACTTGGTTGTCCACTAAACACACGTTTCTATCTGACAAATGCTCCATGTTGAAATCCTACAGTCCTCTCTCCTTTATCACACTTAAGATATTGAAAGCTGAAAAGTACATTTCTCTGAGATGAATAACAGCTACATACAAAATGACAAAAGAAGCAGCATTAGAGAACTAAAGTGATTTCAATATCTAAAACTCATTTAGAATATAAGCTTGATCAAAATGAACAAAGGTATTGGTTCTACCAAGAAAAATAGCTTGAAACCCCGCAAATATTTAACCTGCCTCCTCAGTAATTTGTTTTCTAATTTCAAACGCCATTGCATTTGTATTCCAGCCAATTTCCATACTATAAATGTCAGTCAACATAGGCTGATTATGCCAAAGAATGATTTAAAAAGAACCTTAACAACAGTAAAAGTCATGTCCGTATTTTCATTGTGCATCTGAGCCTTTGGATTGTAAATATTCCCTCTGAGCTAATATTTTAGAATTCAAGGTCATATACAGGGGATTTTTTCCTTGCTAATTAGAAAATAGATTACTCCACTTGAAATTATGTAGGTGGAAATTCTTCCCTGAGGAATTTATCTCTTTCAGATGTGTTTGAGCATGTTCAATATTTTTTAACTATATTATATTTGCTTTTCCCCTAACACCTACCAAATATGATGCACAGAATGCTTAAGGATTTGACTTATTATTCTGACATTAGTAATAAAGTTATATTAAAAATAATGTACTAGAAGTCTTTCACCTGCATTCAATTTTCCTTATTAGATTTGCTTGTTATTTCACTTGTCAAATTTCATGACGTCTAATGTTCTCTTTGTATATTTATAAAAATACCTTTTTGCAGATGAGTCTAATCACTATGTAAATTAGGTAATTATTTGGTGAATATTAACATTCTTTCCCATACAAAATAATACATATATTTTGAATCTTCTTCCCTTGCTTTTGGGAGAATATAGCAATTAAAATAGTTATTGAACCCTTATTTGCATGCAAATGAGGCAAGCACAGTAGCATAACAGGATATGCAAAAGTATATTTAATTTTCAATTTCAAGTGTATTTCTTATTAGTTAGACTACATCATTTTCAATGCAATTTTCTTCTGACATGTTAGAATCATGTATCATAAAAAGCTTTTCTAGTAACTACTTGCTAGCATACATGGGCTTTCAATCTTCTGGATTCTTCTATGGCAAGACAAAATAAATATCCTTTAAAAAAGAGGAAAAATCAACATGGTGCTGAATTACATGAGTAATAGATGGCATACAGTAGGTATTTAACATTATATTGAATGGATGATTTGAACGGTAACTTTAAAGTAATAATAAAGTCAGTGCAAAGTAATTATAAAGAAATACACTGATGATTCTTCTATAAAACAATCATAAAAATATTACTGAACATAGAACTGTATCTGAAAGAAAACAATAGATGTGATCCTGGGTAAATTGTGAGGCCATTGAATAAGCTAAGGCTTTTCTTGTACAAATGAAAACTGATGTTACCGGTACTTCCCATAAAAAAAATGAGGTAGAGACAACAAATAAGTACTTAGGTTCCAAGTGTTACAACTGCATAGGAATGAAGGTAACGCTTGATATTTAAAGAAAATATTTACAACAGGAAATACACAAAAGTAGTATAATAATAAATGAGTAATAAATTGAGGAATATTATATATACCCCAAGGTGTAGTGAATATAAATATATTCAAGATGGGTGTGGTGTTTAGATCTAACTCTCGATAATTAGCTACTAAGGGGAAGTGTAGTGTGTGTCTTTCACTCTTCAAGGCTGGTGGCATGGAGTAAGTACACACACTCACACACACATTCTGCAGCTTTAAACCAGACATCAAAATCTGGCTATTGAAGTTCACTGTCTGGATCTATGTCTGTGCAGCATTCCATAGATTCTTAGACTGAGACAAAAGAGTAAGAGTTAATAAAAAATTAAAATATGTTTTAAATTATAAACTTTTTTTTTTCAAAATTGGGTGTGTGTTATGATGAACTCTCATTGTAATGACACTTACTAAGAAAGATAAGAAGTTATTTCCAATAAACTTCAGACTCTGTTTTGTCTCTGTTATTTGCCTCAAACTGGACAGCTCATTCATTCATTCATTTTACTTCTTACACCATTCTCTGGTCCTCCTCTGTGAATGGAGTGCTTTTTTCTGCCTGAGCTACTGGTCCTCCATATGACATTATTTCTGAACGCTGACTTAATTTCTGTGGCCAGTTAAAGCCTGATAGAAATCCCTGTTGGTCAGGTTAAATGTGTCTGTCTTTCCACCAGCAGGGTCATATCAGAGCTCTGCCTCTTTTTGCTCACCGTTATATTACCAGAGTCTGGCATGCACTCAATGTTGACTGAATTAATTACTCAATTTCAGTTTAAATCAATTATGTTCAAGTTTAGTATGTTCAAGTGATATTAGTTGTGTGATCTTAGTTAAGTCATATAACTACCTAATGTCTGTTTATTGCTTCACAAAATTATTGTGAGGAGCGATAAAAAATGCACAACTGAAAACACTATGGAGACGTTAGTTATTTTACTTACATAGCAATAATACACAATGTAAAGGTTAGTATGAAAGTAATCAAATACAACTTACTTATTTTTGGTTGGTCTGTATGTTACTTACTACCATGAATTTGAAACAGAGCCAGCATTCCCCCAACACATACCATACTTGCAGCCTTGCATTAACTAGGAGAATATTATGTCAAGTTCACATCAATGCAACCCTACTTATTTCTTTTGTGCATATAAGATACCGTTCTAAAGAAAGATTCAATAAATGGATACTACTAGTGTGCTGGAACAAATAAAAAGTTTTGTCTCCTAGATGGGATATTGCCTAAGAGCCCAACCTACAAAGCTACAATCAATGATCTAATTAATGTGGAAGGACCACGGGCTTGTCAGACAAGTGCAAGGACAGTAGACTCTGCCTTGAGGCAGGATTCCCAGACTGAGAGCCTGGAGAGAGATTGGTCTGTGCAGGAAAATAAGGTCTATGAAAGTTGAAGACAAAGAAAATCTTCAAGACTGCTATTGGGACTATCCTCAGAACTTTAGAGTTTTTCGGTTCTAAAATATGTGTGGAAAGTTTAGGGACAAGAAAGAAAGAGCTAACCAGGGGCAAACTGAGAGATTAGGGATGAAATAGGAATGTTTTCTGGAACAACAAATGATAGCAGAAAATAACAAATAAGAATGGAAATATATTTTGGTCTGAAATTTGTCCCCTCAAAAGTCATCTATTGAAGCCCTAATGCCCAGCGTGACTGTGCTTGGAGATAAGGCCTTTGAAGAGGTAAGGAGTACTCACTGGTTTTCATCGTTATTCTCATCATAGAGGTATAATGTGCAACAGTCAAGTGCTTCCTTAGGATTGACACCATGCAGTGTCATACAGCTCACTTCATCTCATCTACGTTCAAGGGCACACAGTTTGCTAGGTTTTCTTAGGCCTTCTTTTCTCGGCCTTAGTAGAATCCACCTCAGATGGACTTACTGACTGTCGATCATAAATCAGCCCTTTATTGGTGAAGAGGTGAAGTGGGTTAACAATGGATTTACTTGTAAATTGAGAAGAGATAAATCTCTGCTCCCTCAAGGGTAGCAGTGTATTTATAGGTTGGAAGGCAGTACTACTTTTCAAAAAGCACTTTATTGGAAGGTAAAGTCTTCAAGACTTTGGGTGTTTACTATCTCTGAAGCTTGTGTACCCGCAGAATTGTGGTAAAATACACTAATAAAATAATACAGGATGTTGCTTTATATTTGCCTATGTTACCACTTGAAGTACTTGTATATGTAGAATAGAGGCTCCGTAAAATAAACTCATAAGCTGAAATTTAATTCTTTGGGGAAATCTGCCACTTTTATTTACAGGTCTATAAGCCTAGTAGATAAAAATAACTAAGAGAAAATATTGCAAATATATTTCGTATCACCCTACAGTCAAGGTCCCAGAGTGGTCTGTAAGCATTTCCACCCCATAAACCTGCCTAGCAATCACTGTTGACTTGCATATGGAAATTAACCACCTCATCAGCCATAATCTAATCCTACTTACAGAATAAGAGAAACATGGGCTAGGCCTAGTCTTTAGCTGGTTTATGATTATATTATGACACACTGAAATGTTCTTCTTGATTGCAAAATGACAGAATAATTATTTTGGAAATCTGCAATATAGGAAGCAAATAAATTTTGGATATAAAATGTTGATAGAGATTTCAGAGCAATATTAAAATCTAAATTACATTGAAGAAAAAACATGGAGAGCTTCTTCTGACAAGACTCAAGCACCTTAAACATTTTGAAAGAACTGACTTAATCAAGTTTGGATATTCTACTCTATTTCCATTCCATCTAAGTCAGCTTTTTTGATATTGTAAGGTATTTCTATTCCATCATAAAGCATTCAAACAAATAAAAACAAGATTGGTAGAATATCAAGAATTTGAACATCAATCAGTCACTAATTATACATGTTCTGCACAAATACACTATACTGAATCATTTCTTCACATACTAATGAGATGAAGTGTGATATCAGGTGAAAGATTGACAATATGGTCCATGCTGGCAACCCTCTAGAACATCTCCTTGATATATCAAACTTAAACCATTTAGGGCTGACTTCTTGGTCTACATACTCTCTTTGACACCTACTCTCCCCAGAGTCTCCCCATCTCGGCTGATGATCTCAGCAGTTCCACTTTTCTAGTTACTCAGGCCCAATACCTTGAAGTTGTTCTTGACTTTGCTTTCTCCCTCACACCCACATTTGATTTGTCAGCAAATCCTGTTTCCGGAACCATAATGTGCTACCTTCTTAGTTCAGCCACCGTCATCTCTTACCTTAACTATCATCTTTTTTTCTTGGACTCCTTGCCCTCCAGCCTCACCCATAGATAGAGTAACCCTTTCAACGTAATAGCTGGAGTGATCTTTCTAACGCCTAAGTCAGCTTGCCTCTCTTCTTCTTAAAATACCCGTGTCTCCATCTCACTTAGACGAAGCAGCCAATGAACTGTTACCCCTTTATCTCTTTGACCTCATCACCTACTACTCTTCCTTGGTCCCTCTGATTTTCGTTCTATGCCATGTTTTTTCTGGTATTTGCACCAGCTGTTCCCTTTTCCCTCAAATATTTAAATGGTTAAATCCCTCAATCTCTGCTAAGCTGTTACCTTCTTAATGTGGCCCATGCTGATAATCATATTTTGATCACAATATAACTGCTAATCTTCATGCCTGACCTCCTTCATTGCTCTTTTTATCTTTGCATAATAATTACTATCTTCACACATACTATCCTCATTTATTTATTACTTACTTATTATGTTTACAGTTTCTGATGTTTTTCTTCTCATTAGAACATAAGCCTCTCAAAGGTTCAGGTTTTTTCCAGGGGTTGGAGGACCTTCACTTACTTGTGCTAAATGTTTCAGACTGCACGTTGAATACATTTTTTATTGAATGATAAAATAAATACTGAAATTATTTAAACCAAAGAGCTATGTTCCAAAAACAATTGATTTTTTTTTTTTACCACTATCTTGCCAGGTTCAAACCAAAAAATACCATATACTTCTAGAAGAAAAATCAGAAGCTTGGATTTTTTTTTTTTGCCTTTTTTTTTGAAGTGTAGTTAATTTACAATACTGTGTTAGTTTCTGGTGTATAGCAAAAGATTCAGTTTATATAAATATATATATTCTTTTTCATATTCTCTTCCATAATAGGTTATTATAAGATATTACAAGATATGAAATATAATTCCCTGTGCTATACAGTAGGACCTTGTTGTTTATATATTTTATATGTAGCAGTTTGTATCCACTAATCTCAAATTAATTTATCCCTCTCCCTATTTAGAAGCTTAGATTTTTAAAGATGTTCTCAAACATAATCTCTCAGTAGGCTTATAAAAATATTATGAAGGAACAAAAATTGATAAGGTCTAAAAAAGACAGTGAGATCACCCAGGGTGTACACAGATCAATGTAATGTAATGGTGCAACCAGACAGAATTCACATCTCCCAACTCTGGGATCTTTTCATCATTCCATCACACTAGCTATGCTGTAGTCACAGTGTGCTTGTCCTGATCTGTGTTTCCAGGAGAATTTTTGTGCAGGTTTGAACCCCGGTTGTGATTAGTGTCTAACTTACACATTTTCCTAGATCTCAATAATAACAAATAGCATTATACTTCACTCACCTTTTCAAGCCCAAAGTCCAGCTACTCCTGTATTCTTCTTTTATCTGCAAATACTGCCCCACCTCCAAAGAAAATATTTAAGCAGTTACAAAGCCCTATTAGTAGTTAATAAATTTTTCTTGATTGCATTCACCTTTTCCATTCTGTTTGCTATTTCTCTAATTCAAAAAGCAGGCATCTCTCTCCTAGCTTCCTGGAGAGAATGCACATTCTTTTCTTCTTCCTGTTACAATAAAGAGGCTGTGTATTCTCCAATCCAAGGTGACTTCCTCTGTGTACGAAATGGATTCCACTCCTGCCTTCTTCTCAAGTACCCTTTGCTCCTGCGTATTCCTTCCTCTCTTTGGTATCCTCTCCCTCTCAACTGATCTTCCCCATTGGCTTTGAAACAGGTATCAATCCCCCTTTTACTACAAACTAAAATAAAGTCAAATAAACACCTTTTTCTAAACTACATCCTCTTCCACTTACCACCATATCTCCTTTCTTGAAAAAGTTGTTGCTGCACATAGAATGTCTTCATTCTATGACTCCCTGCTCTTTTCTCAACCATCTCCAATCTGGCTTCTACCCGCATCACTTCTCTGAAGCAGCTCCTGCTATACTGTCACTCACAATTTATACATCAAAAATCAAACCGATATTTTCCAGTTTTTAACTTAATGGATTTCTCCTTTTTACAGTTTTGTTAGATGCTAAAGAAATTTTAAAATATGCATAAAAGATATTTGATAACTATATACCCAACACAGAGGTTAAGAAACACGATTCTACCATGGTATTAGAAGTCCCTATTGCTTCTCCCCTGAGATGCTTATCAAATAAATTAAACAAAGCAGATAAATATTATTTTATAAAGGCTCAATTCCACTGGACAATTGTAAAGAATTTCTGGTGATTATGATTTTCGGTTAAGTAATCTTACAGTATTCTTACTTTGTAACAATAATATGTTCATCCTGCTTTTTTTTTAATTTAGTAATACTAAGTGTTGCAAAAGCCTCAAAATATGTATTTTTATTGGCTGTTATTATATAACTAGTATTTCAAAAAATCTATCTACTTAAATTTGCTTGAGACAAGCTGAATAAACTTAGACTAGATGACAAATAAGAAGCTTCTTAATACATGAATGAGGTGCTGCCCTCAGGAAGAAAATTCGTATTCCTCCTATTTTAAAATACATTTTTTTTTTCTGATGAGACTAACATTCTACACTAAATTCGTTTCAAAACCATTAACATTCTATTCTGTCTGTATGTTGCCAAACATCTGGGATGAAAATTGGAAAAAAAACTTACTCATTCACATTTTCCCCCTTGAATCCAGAAAGAAGATTAGCACTTTAAAAATAAAATTGCCAAATAAAATGCACAACATTCAACCATATATTTGGCAGGATTTGTAGACACTGCTGCCATGGAAATAAGTAGCAAGACAATGCACAAAAAAACACATGTAGTTCACTGTATTAATCAGCTTTTACTAGGTTATTCTATAGTAAAAAAAAAAAAAGAAAGAAAGAAAGAAAGAAAGAAGAAAATAAAAGTTTATTTTTTGTGGTAATACAAATCCTGAAAATTCAGTAGTTTACAACAACAGTTTATTTCTTGACTACAATATGTCTTCATCATGGGTTAGTTGAGATTCTGCTCCAAAATTCTTGATTCTGAATCCATAAGTCTCAGCCCCTACCCGGTTATGTTGGCCTCATGGCAAAAGAAAAGAAAAAAGAAGAACCTGCACAATTGCTCTTAAGACATTTTGTAAAAAGTGATATGTGTCAGGTTCATTCCCATTTCACTGGTCAAAGTCCGTCTGACCACCATGTCCCAGGGGTGTAATTCACTCACAAGAAGGGAAAGCATGTAACAGGGAACAGTAATAAAATCTGACACACATCACCCAGTATAGAAGATTAGGATCATTACTTCATGTACACAAAAAGATTTGAAGTCAGTTTTTTTTTCTTGAGGCTGAATCAAAAAAGTGGGCTCCAGTAAGGCTGCTGCTGGTAATATTTAGCTCATTATTAGTAAGTGATGTTTGTTTACTCTTTGTTGAGCTAGTGCATTCCATTTACTCTCAGTACTAGAAAATTATATCCCTATTTTTTTGGTGAAGACATTGAGACTCAGAGACTTAATTTACAAAGTCAGTTTTCTGAGGAAATAACGAAAATAAATGATAAAGTCTTAGATTATACCCAGGCAGCCTAACTGTACAGGCTATTTTTCTTAATGCATCTGAACCTTAGCAGGTTATAAAGCTGAAAAAATAAAGGAATAGAACAAAATAATTTCTTTTTGTTGTTGTTGCTGGGTTTTTTTGTGGTTTGGGGGGGTTTTGCACATACATATTATATTATATATAAATACATATAAACAGTATACTGTACACTTTTTTAGTTTTCATATATGTACTAATTATTATTTCTAAGAACAGATTATACCTTTAGTTTTTTAAACTTACATAGTTATCAAAGGAATAAAGCCAACCACTTTAGTGTAATATATAATATAGTAATATAATAAATGTAATATAATAAAATAGTAATCAACAGAATGTGGTAATCCAATCATAAAGGACAGTCAAATGTGCTTACACATATTCAAGAAATCAAAATTAGTTCATTTGTGTCCTTATTATTATTGTTATTATTTTTTAGATTCTTCACATAAATGATGTCTTATGGCATTTTTCTTTCTCTTTCCAGCCCACTTCACTTTGAATGACAGTCTTCAGGTCCATCCATATTGCTACAAATGGCATTATTTTATTCTTTTTTATGGCTGAGTAGTGTTCCATTGTATATATGTACCACATGTTCTTTATCCAGTCATCTGTTTGTGGACATTTGGGTTGCTTCCATATCTTGGCCATTGTAAATAGTGCTGTTATGAACATTGGGGTGCATGTGTCTTTTTGAATTTTATTTTTCTCTGGATATATGCACAGGAATGGGATTGCTGGATCATGTGGTAAGTCTATTTTCAGTTTTTTAAGGAACCTCCATACTGTCCTCCATAGTGGTTGCACCCATCTACATTCCCACCAACAGTGTAGGAGCATTCCCTTTTCTCCACACCCTCTCCAGCATCTATCATTTGTAGACTTTTCAATGATGGCCATTATGGCTGGTGTGAAGTGATATCTCATTGTAGTTTTGATCTGCATTTCTCTGACAATTAGTGATGCTGAGCATTTTTTCATGTGCCTATTGGCCATTTGTTTGTCTTTATTGGAGAATTGCTTGTTTAGGTCTTCTGCCCTTTTTTTGGATTGGGTTGCTTGTTTCTTTGATATTAAGGTGTATGACCTGTTTGTATACTTTGGAAATTATTCCCTTGTCAGTCACATCATTTGCAAATATTTTCTCCCATTCTGTAAGTTGTCTTTTTGTTTTGTTGATGGTATCCTTAGTTGTGTAAAAACTTTTAAGTTTAATTAGATCCCATTTGTTTATTTTTGCTTTTAATTCCAATACTCCAGGAGCTGGTTCAAAAAATATATTCCTGTAATATATGTCTGCGAGTGTTCTGCCTATGTTTTCCTCTAGGAGTTTTATAGTATCTGGTTTTACATTTAGGTCTTTAATCTATTTTGAGTTTATTTTTGTACATGGTGTTAAGGAATGTTCTAATTTCAGTCTTTTACAGGTAGCTGTCCAGTTTTCTCAGCACTACTTATTGACAGGACTGTCTTTTCTCCATTATATTTCTTGCCTCCTCTGTCATAGATTAATTGACCATACGTGCATGGGTTTATTTCTGGACTTTCTATCCAAACAAGATAATTTCTAAGTTATCTTTGGTTCTAAAAATCTACATTACTGTCACACATAATACATATTTCCTTTTAAATGAATGAATTTTGAATTTATATGGTAAATATGACAAGTTATGAAAACACAAGCCATCTCTTTTGAATCTGCTTTGATGTCCAGAAATAAACTTAGTAGGAGCTGGTGAGAAAGCAACATTGATTTACCAAGTCTAGTGCATCTTTCATACACTTCACTCTCTGGCACATTTGTAGGCAAAAAGAGAAACTCGATCAATCTTTATGGAACAGAATGAGAATATGAATTAATAAATGAATGCATAATGGAATAAGTGTCTCTTTCATGTCCCAGATCTGTTTCCTTAACTCAATAGTTATTGGTGACTTAATCACTACTTAATGACTTCATTATTTTTCTGGTTTAGATGTCTTTATTATATTCAGTTTTCTAGGCCAAACCAATACTATTCAACACCAATATATGCATGCTCAGAAAAGAACTGAATTATCAGTTATGAGAGGTTTGCCAAATACACACAAAATTACTTTTTTCTTATATCCAAATACATATATACCAATGTACTATATTTATTACCATAAAACACAAAAATATATTGAAGAATTAATAGCCATTAAGAGCAATATCGCCATAGTAATTATTCTTTATCATTTTCTAGAAAATAACTGAACACTAAAAGGCTGAGAAGTAGGTCTGAAAAAGAGAATCTTTCATGAAAGGTATGTCCTAATAGTTGTAATTATTGGAAAATGAAGAGTCAGGTGGCAGAAATGTATAAAAGTAAATTAAAATTTTTATCTACAAGGTAGATGGATATAAAACATATAAAAATTAAAGTAATATAATTTATTTACTATTTAATATAAATTATATTTTGTATATTGATATATATGTATACCTAATTTTTATGTTGTATGTATTCGGATATGTATTACATAGGTGATATGTATTATATAGAGAAAAATATAAAGTATATAGGAACAAATGGAAAATGTAATTAAAGAAATGATATCTATTTATAATAGTATCCAAGGGTAACAAATATTTAGGAATATATAAAGAGTTTTGAAATGGTTCTGTAAATGAAATAATAAAATATATTAAGATATGTTAAAAATAATTGCAGAGATAAATCATGTTTAAGAAGAGAACAATATATTAAAAAGTTTGGTCCTTCTGAAAGTCAATGAAATGCAAATCAAGACCAAAATGCAATGCCATTTTATACCAATTCAACTGGTAAAAATGAAAAAGTGTGACAAGACTACCCACAGCTAAAAGCATACTCAAGAGTGAAAAGCTAAAAGCTTTTCCTTCAGAATCAGGAAAAAGGCAAAGATGCCCACTCTTGCCAGTTTTATTTACCACAGTATTGGAAGTCATAGCCATAGGAGTCAGAAAAGAAAAAGAAAGAAAAGGCATATAAATTGAAAGGAAAGAAGAAAAATTATCACTATCAGCAGATGACATGATACTATATATAGGAAACCCTAAAGTTTCCCCCAAAAAACTATTAGAATAAGTAAATTCAGTAAAATTGCAGGATACAAGATTAACAAACAAATCTGTTGCTTTTCTATACACTCTGTCTCAGAAAGAGAAAACAAACAAACAAACAAAATCTCATTTAAAATTGCATCAAAAAGAATAAAGTACCTAGGAATAAATTTAACCAAGGAGGTGAAGACCTATACTCTGAAAACTATAAAACACTGATGAAGGAACTTGAAGATGATACAAAGAAATGAAAAGATATCATGTGCTCATGGATTGGAAGAATTAATATTGTTAAAACTTACATAGTACCCAAAATAATCTATAGATTTAATGTAATCCCTATAAAAATGTTCATGACATTTTTCACAGAACTAGAACAAATAATCCTAAAATTTATGTGGACCCACAAAAGACCTCAAATTGCCAAAGCAATCTTGAGAAAAAAGAACAGAGCTAGAGATATCACTCTCCCTGACTTCAGGCTACAGTATTTTATCAAATATTTAAAGATAAAAATAGCATTAATAAAACCAGAGATAGTATAAGAAAACTGCAGTTTTTATTTTTAACAAAATTCTTGCAGATGGAATCACAAAGAAAGAGAAATGCAGGGCTGATTTAACATTTGACAATTAATCAATATAATTCACCATATGAAGACTCAAAAAGAAAATTCACCTGATCATTACAGTAGATGCAGGAAAAATATTTCACAAAATCTAACATCCATTCCTGATGAAAAAAATGTTAGAAAACCAGGAGTATAAGGAATTGCTTCAATCTGACAAAGGATATCTAGGAAAAACCCATAGCTAACATCGTACTTAACGGAGAAATATTCAGTGCTTTCTCCTTAAGAAAACTAATAACCAAAAATCAAAACTTGAATTTAAAAAACACCATTTAAAATAGCAAAAAAATTAAATACGTAGGAATAAGTCTGGAAACAAAGCACATATCTTCTAAGAGGTTCATATCCAAAATATATAAGGAATTCATACAACTCAATAGCAAAAAAAAAAACCCCAAAACCAAAAACCAAATAATCTGGTTGAAAATGGGCAAAGGACCCAAATAGACATTTTTCCAAAGAAGATATTCGAACAGCCCAGAGGCGCATGAAAAGTTTTCTCAACATCACTGATCATCAGGGAAATGCAAACCAAAACCACAAAGAGATACCACACCTGTTAGAATGACCATTATCAAAAAGACAAGAGAGAGCAAATGTTGGCAAGGATGTAGAGAAAAGAGACCGCTTGTACACTGTTGGTGGGAATATAAATTGGTGCAGCCACTATGGAAAAAAGTATGGAGGGTCCTTAAAATATTAATAGTAGAACTACCATATGATCCAACAATTCCATTTCTGGATATATATCCAAAGAAATAAAGTCACCGTCTTGAAGAGATATCTGCTTCCCCATGTTCACTGCAGCCTTATTTGCAGTAGCTGATACATGGAAACAACTTAAGTGTCCATCGGGGGATGAATGGATAAAGAAAATATAGTATATACATATAATGAAATATTATTTGGCCATCAAAAAGAAGGCAGTCTCGCCATTTGTGACCACATGAATGAATCTTGAGAACACTACGCTAAGTGAAATAAATTAGACAGGAAAAGACAAATACTATATGATCTTGCATATGGAATCTAAAAAAGAAAACAAACTTACAGAAATATAGAACAGAGTGGTGACTGCCAGAGAAGTTGGGGGCAGGTATGTATGGAGGAAGGTGGTTAAAAATTAAAAACTTCTAGTTATAAGATAAGTAAGTTCTGGGGATGTAATGTACAGTCTGTTAACTATAGTTAACAATACTGTATTGTGCATTTGAAAGTTGCTAATAGAGTAGATCTTAAAGTTCTCATCACAAGAGAAGAAATTGTAACTATCTGAGGTGATGAATGTTAACTAAATTTACTATGGTAATAATTTTACAACATATACATATATTAAATCATTATTTTGTACACATTAAAGGTACATAGTGCTATCTGTCAGTTGCATCTAAATAAAACTTGGGGGGAAAAACATGCTTTTTATATTATTAAAAATAATATAATGATTAGAAAATACCAGAGTGGAATGATTCAATGATGAGATTACATTTTAAACAATGGTTGTAATGTTTAATCTGGTTCTCTACATGTCTTCCTCAAAGTTAATAAAAATAATAACAATAATAATAATTTCCAGAGTCTATTCAAATGTTAAACCTTCACAGTAAATTACAGCAACAAATTAAGTTCTACATTGTCTTGGAGTAGAAGACAATTTTTAATTCTGTTTCGAGTTTTGTTCTAGAGAGAAATAATAATGCACTCAGTTTCCTCAAGGATATGCTTTTAAGTATTTTGGCAGATATACTTTAGGATGTTCTGGAGTTTAATAATGGTCAAGTCTAGCACAAGGAGAATGCCACATGAAAAATTGCTTTTTAAAATGGGTTGCAGGATGCTGTATCTCACCTGTGACCTATGCCATTTCTTTGTGCATTCAGACATGAAACTTAACAATCTAGTCTGCAAAGGGTGGCTTTTAATGCCCTGACTTTTGGGAAAGGTGAAAAGATATTAGTCTTGTATTGCCTTATTTTTTCTTGTAAAGGGTAAAGTGATGTGTAGATATGTGATGTTTTTCTGAGGTTTCTGGCAAGTATCACACCTCTGACCATGATCTCAACTGGAGGACTTGAGCCAAATATTCCCCTACTGGTTTTTCTCCTCTAATATATAGGCTTATAGCAGACCTTAAATCATGGGTTGGTAATATATTTAAAGCTATAACTTTAATATTCCTGAAATGTTCAGTTTTTGCTGGAAAGATAATGAAATAAACTGACTAATAGCTGCAAATTCTTCAAAACAGATGTTGGTGGCAGGCTTTTCTCATTGCACAAATCCAGGCAGAAATTTCACATAGAATATAGTCTGGAAGATGGCCCTGGAGTTGTACAACCACTCAGCCCTCAATGGCTAGAGAAAAGCTTCAGATATAACAGAAGTCAGTGTGTAATCTTTTATGTTGATGACTAAATTTTATTCTCTAGGAGTAAAATCAGTTGGTAGTTATTCGAGAGACTATTACATAGGTTTTCTGATTTTATGAATCTTTATATTTGACATTTTTAGTAAAATGACTCAGTAAAATAATTTCCTAGTAAGTTTTGAACACATACAAATAATTGGATATCTGTAATTTTCAAAATACTCAAAATCTTGCACAAGAAATCATGGCAATAAATTGCCATTTTGTATCCATCAGTGTTGTCACTTCTTCCTACCATTTTCCAAATAACAAGTGACTTAAGCTATGTTTTCCAAAATAAGGAAACAAACAAACAAGCAAAACAAAACAGAACAAAAAAACCCAGCAGCTGAGAACAGAGCTACGAGATGGGTTCTCAATGCACTCCAACTTTGCTGCTCTCTCCTTGTATCATGTATCTCCCCGTCTATCAGATGGCCTTCTGGCTGGAAGAGTGCCTAGATCTTTAAAAAGTCACAGAAAACTGTTAGTGGAGCAGATATAGTCCCCTCTGATTCAACTGGCCCTGTGCCATTCCTGACATTCACCTGCGTATCTAATGTCTCATCATATTTTTTATGATTTTATTGGGTTAAGCAAGGAAATGCTTGTTTCTATGGGCAGAATGACTATAATGACATGTATAATTTTTGTGGCATCATCTTTATATTGTCTAATTGCCCATCAGAAAAGTTATACCCATTTATACTTCATTGGTGGTAAACGAAAAATCAGTTGTCTTCAATCTAACCAGCACTAAACCTCATCCTTTTTGCCACTTCGATTTAATTTATAGAAAATAAAAACCAGAGAATTAAGTTATTAGGTAGCTTGGTTATGTATCTTCTACTACAGCTTTCATGAAAAACTCTCTAATTGACTAGTCTTTGAAGCTGAAGTTCAGTATTTATATACCAAAGTGTAATGGAAATATTTACCCAGAGTGTTCTAACACTTAGCAGAAATTCTTAGTCTAGGAGATCAAGAATTCAGCTCCTTTCTCTCTTTGTCAACTTGGCTTCTCTTATCCTTTAACATAATACTTTCTATTTTCCTTAAGAAATAATTTTTAGTATTGAGTGATACTGCATAAGTTATATGCATTATTTATAGAAGTCTAATAACTGACATGTGCTCCACTTACTAATCTGATAGCAACACACAGAGTCCCACAGTGATGAAAACTCATTAGGATATTGCAGAGAAACTGGTATTAAAATTCAGCAAGTCTAATAAAAATTCATATTGGATTAAACAATGAAAATGAAAATGATATTCAGTAAGAAACTAAACCTTAGTCTTTAAGCTTCTCAGCATGATTGATAAATTAGAATGACATGGGTAAGGAAGAAGCTACAGAAAAGAGAGACATCAGATTCCCTTTATACTAGAATTCTTACTTTAAAAATATTCAGTGAAAAATTTATGCACATGTACACAAGCATGTGCACACACATAAACTTTCTCAAAAGTCCAAATATTTTCTACGTAAGTTTTTTATCTTTTATTTGACAGAACACATATCCATCTCTTTTCAATTCAGTTCTAAGTCTTGGGTAGCTTATATACTTGATTAGCATTTTATATACTAGATAAGCTTAAATATTTATGTATCTCCATATGATTTATTCTCCCATGTATTTCACATAAATTTTATTCTTGAAATTAATTCCTTTTTTTCCACCTACCTCTTTTTATCCCCTGTGATTGTATGTTCAGTGTCTAGTTTTAGAAATCAATTCTGTGAATTCTATTTATGAGTGAAATTGCTAAGTTAGGTGCTAAATATGATTGGCTTAGAAGTCTCAGAAGTATTAACACTATCAGAAAGTGTGGCTTTAATTATATTCCTACTGACCAATCTTTATGTAAGAGAGGCTATATCATATCTTCTATGATATAGGACCTTGAAATATTTACTAAACAATTTAGGTGGATAGATAAGAAGCAGTTTAATTCAGAAATACCCCCCAAAATTTTCTCACTTCATTGCTCATATTTCTAAAGGGTTTATTATTGTTAGAATTAAAGCAAGAGTGTACATTGCAACTTCTCTGGTTCCTGGGGTACTTAAATATGCCTATAGTATTTGTCCTGCCCCAGGGTGACTTCATTTCTCAGGCTCCATTTATTGGTAGAAATTTGGGGAAAAGATAATTAGACAGCTTATAATTATTTAGAGAGCTAGGCAATCAGCCCCCAAAGATGAAATATTCTTGGACCGTTGGAGTTTCTTATGTCTCAAGAAGTAATGATTTGTGTCCTACTTCTGGAACAACCAAGAAATCTCCTACAGAGTCCAAACCTACTGCAGATAAGAATTATAAGCCCTAGACAATTAAAAAAAAATAGTGACACTAAAAATGAACAACAGAAGACAGATTCTTTCAGGAGTAAAAATCTGGGGGGAAAATGGATAGCTCAGATGATTTTCTTTTTCTAAGGCATTTAGTAAAAGTTAGCTGCACACATAGCAGCTAAAATTTTGATAAAAAACGTAAGAACTTTGTTCCTTGATAAGCCAGAGAACAGAATTTGAGGCAACAAACAGCTGTTAGGGGGATTCAATAAAAGTGAAAGAAATCCCTATATATTGTGTATACACTCTGCCCAAATTGGTTTCACTCCTGAACCACACATGCTTCTCATTGCCTCCAGCAAAGGATAAGGAGACAAAACTAAACTGAGATTTGAGATACAGAATTTTGGATTGAATTCCTACAAGTTAATTGCCTGCTAAAATAACAAATTTTGAAACAGAGTTAATAAAACAGAGTCCTCAACCTCCCCAGCAGATCAGAGCACAAAATACAAACCAAAATTATTCTACATATGAAGAACTACAAAGATTTGACCCAGTTTGAATAGAAAAGACAATCTAAGTTTGTCCATATGTTACAATTAGCATATCATATTTTTAATTGCAGTTGTAAAAATATTAAAGGACATAGTATACTCCCAAATCATGAATAAATAAATAGGTAGGAAATAGAAAAGAAATAGAAAATACAAAAAGAACCAAATGATCATTATTTACATGAAAAATACAATATCCGAAATTTTAAAAAGCAGCAAATACTATGGGTAAGAGAAAGCAAATTTGGTGAGAAAAAAATGTTTTAAATAGAACCTCAAGGCAGGGTGCATTAAGGCAGTGGTAGAGTGCATGCTTAGCATGAAGGAGTTCCTGGGTTCAATCCCCAGTGTCTCCAATAAAAGAAAAATTAAAAAGAATCAATAAACTTAATTACCTCCTCCCAAATAAATAAGTAAAATAAATGAATAAATAAAACAGAGCCTCAAGAATATGTGGAACTATATCAAAAGATCTAACATACACATAATTGGAGTCCCAGCAGAAGATAAGAGAGAGAATCAAGCAGACAACATATCTGAAGAAATAATGTCCAGCATCGTCTTCATTTGGTAAAATACATAAATTTAAAGATAAATAAAATTTTGTAAACATCAAGCAGGATGAATATGAAGAAAACCATGCCTAAGTCACATCAATGCCAAAATACTAAATGCTAAAGATAGAAAAAAAACCTTGGAAGCAAAGAAAAACAGCACATTACCTACAGAGGAATAATAACAAAGATTTCTTACCAGAAAATATGAGTGAGGAAGCAATGAACCAACATCTTGAAAGTAACTAAAGAAAAAAGGAATTCTATATTCAGAAAAATTATCCTTTGAGAAAAAATGTAAAATAAAACCATTTTTAAATAAAGAAAAACTAAGATAATTTATCAGCAGACCAGCACTACAAGAAATGCTAAAGTAATTCTTCAGAAAAGTTTAAAGAAAACATCACTACATTGTCCTGTGTGGCTTATAATTTCATATATATATGATACATATGACAACTATAGAATACAAGATGGCTGCACAATTTCTACATTTTATGTGAAAAGGTATAATATTAACATTAAGTAGAATAAAAAATAAAGAATGGTTACTGTAATCCTTAGAGTAACCACTAAAAATAATGTAAAAGGTCAAGCTAAAAAAGCCAAAAGATACATTAAAATGAAATTATAATGATACTTAAACAATCCAAAAGAATGCAGAAAAGAAAGAATAAAGAAATAGAATAACAAACAGAAAACAAATAGCAAAAGGATATATATAAATCACAACTATGTCAATAATTACATTAACTATTAATGAACTAAGCACTCCAGTTAAGTCAGTGATTATCAGAATGGACTAAAAACCAAACACAATTCAATTATCTGTTATCTACAAGTGTTTCCCTTTAAATATAAAGACATAGATAATTTGAAAGCAAATGAATAGAAAAAGGGTATGCCATGCTTACAGTATGCCTACGAAGGCTGGAGTGGCTATGGTAATATCAGATGACCTAGTCTTTAAGAGAAAAATACTTACAGAGGTAAACAGGGATATATCATAATGATAAAATGCTCAATTTATCAGGAATACATATAATCATACATGTTTATGTGCATAGTAACAGGACTTCAAAACATGAAGAAATTGACAGAATTAAAGAGAATTTCACACTTATAGTTGGAGATTTTAACACCACTCTCCCAGCAATTAATAGAACACCTAAACAAACAAACAAAAATCAATAGATTGTTTTACTAACAGTATCAGCTACCTTGCCCTAATTGATATTTATAAACACAGTACCCAACAACTAGAGAAAACATTTTTTTTCATAAGCATGTGGTATGTTCACCGAGACAGAAATTATATAAGAACATTAAGAAATCTCAGTTAATTTAATAGAATTAAATCAGGCAGAGTATGTTTTCTGGCCACAAGGGGTGTAATTATAAATTAAAAACCATAAAACATCTAGGAACACAAATAATTTCAAATTAAACAAGACACTTCTAAATAATCCACTGGTCAAAGAAGAAATCACAAATGAAATTGAATAATATTTCAAACTGAATGATAATAATGATTATGCAAATGAAAATTTGTGGTATACAGCTTAGTCAGTGCTAAAGGAAATTCTCATGTTAGAGATGAATTCTTATACTGGATGATACATGATTCTTATATTAGAGACAGCATAAAATTTTTATATTAGATATGAAATAATGATCTCTCTATCAGAAAGGAGAAATTCAACACAATGAGATGGATTTTAAATTCTCCCAAGGCTAAAATAGGTTATTTGATATTTTGGGGGAAAGGTTAACTTCTTAAATTTGGACTTTTTATCCTATCAGTATCTCTTTTCCCTCAAACCAGAAAGTCCCAATATTTAGTTAACTAGATAAATTTGGATTGAGTGTAACTGCTTCTTCCATTTCTTTGTTCTTTACCCCTCATCGCCTGATCTCAGGTCCTTGCCTGATGGTTCCTAAATAAACAAGGATGAATTGGAAGTAGGTAATATTGGCCTCCTAATTTTACATATGAGGAAACTGAGGTAGAAAGAGATTTACAAGTGATTTGCCAAGAATACATAAATATTAGTTGGTACAGTTGAAGTTTGCTCTTGGACAGTTTAGTTCAGAGACTGTATCTTAACCACAATAATATTATATTAAGGGACAGTCCTTCATAAGTTAAGTATTGATAGTCTGTGGAGAGCATGACAGTAACATTCAACTATCAGCCTCGCTAAACCGGACCCCAGATTCCTTTGTTCAGAAAATCTCCGTTACCAGGTTGTAAATCCTAGGATGAGTCACCCCACCTCTACATTGATTATTTTTCCCCTGAAAAGAATCAAGTTCTTTGAGTAAATGATTATTATTTTTAAAATTTTATTTTCTATTGAGATGTAGTTGATTTATAATGCTATCTTCAGATATATATAACAAAATGATTCAGAGATATATATATACACACATATTTTTTCTTTTCAGATTCTTTTCCATTGTATGTTATTACAAAAATTTGAATATAGTTCCCTGTGCTATACAGTAGAACGTTGTTGTTTATCTATCTTACATAAGTAATGTGTGTCTGTTAATCCCAGACTCCTAATTTATGCCTCCCCTGCCCTTTTCCCTATGGTAACCATAGTTTGTTTTCTATGAGTAAATGATTATTAAATATTTGAGTGCATAAAATTCTATAATTCTAAAAATCATCATGTATCATTTATCTAGATTTTCTTTTGATTATTATTTAACTATTTTGCATTTCTGATTTTGCATTAATACACAGAGTGAACCATGATAATAAATAAATGTACAGAGTTTTCGTCTTATAATGGGCTCACAAACATTTTGTGGGAAAGGAAGCTGATATTAAAAAAAAATTATGGCTGTAATACCACTGGTTAATTTATTCAGTTAATCCTATAGTTCTAAATAACAGTTTTAATATATAAAGGACAATGATAACAACATAAATTGAAACATTCACAAGAAGCATTTATAATAGTGACATTGAATAATATGCATTATTTTATTTATGACCAGTGTGAATTTTTTTAGTGGTTATTTCACACTGATTCTTACTGTGTACAGAGAAAAATCTACCAGAAGCAAATGAAGACAAATTACAGAAGCACATATATTTTAAATGCCAAAGCCTACCACAAAGTTATTTTCCTAAAATGAAAATCTATAACATTTTCACAATGTATGCACTTTTAAATTGTCTGTTTTAATATGAAATAGTGGATTATTTTGACTTATGTGTTTTATTAAGTCCAGTTGCCTTTGATATTTCAGATTGCAAGATGTCACTTAGAAATAGTCAACCTTGTACTATTTTATGCTCCTAAACATATTTATACATACTGAATCATGGTAAACTAATTTGACAATCTGCATTTTTTTTTCTGTCAGAAACCCCTCAAAAATTTTATTAACCATAGCAAACCTTCTTTGCTTTTTTCGTACATAGTTTATTCATACACTTCTGAAGCAACTTCTTCTTTCTACGTAGCATTCAAAAGCATGTGGCAAAGTAATGATAGGCAAATATTTTGGAAATTGCTTGCTAAGGTTAGGGGAGTTCCCTGACTAATAAAAGAACTTTTGAAGACATTCCAATAGCCAAGTTCAATTTCAGTTAAAGTGACTGAAATGCCCCAAATACCAAAACATTTCATTCGAGGTTGTCCTGATACTGATTTTAGAGTGGGATTCACCTGCTACTTTTTCTGTTCTCAGTATCCAACCATCTTCCCTCCCATTTCCTCTCTGGGCAGTTTGCTGGCCCAGCTCAATTAAAGGACAAATCCATTGCCGTCTGTAGCGTAGGAATTATAATGAAGTCAGCTGTCAAACTCCTATCTCGCAGCTGCCCCTCTGTGGGTAATCTGATGGCCACTTGTCAGCTGTTTCACCCAGTCAAGCACAGACAAAGGGCCTCTGATGGCCTGCTTTATTCTAATCAATCTACACGGAGGCAGATGTTGAAATCCCAACAGGAAAAGGTGTAATTTGATTTAGTATTCAGAACTGCCTTCTCCTATTGATAGATCCGATCTCTCTAAACTCGATATCCTTTTGCAACCATGGGGCAAATAACTTTGTGTTTATTTTCCTCATTCTGTCATTAAAAATAATGCTTTAGAATGATATTTCAGAGCATAGGACATTGCCTAATGGAACATAGCAGAATACCATAAATTAACGGGTCTTTCAAGGTGGAGGGAATCTAGATTTTGAAGAAGTCTGTAATTTTCAAAATACTCTAAAGTGATAAAGTGAGCTGGAAGAACCCGTGAGCTATTGATTCATTCTTTTTTTTTTTTATTCTCTGCCAACCAGAGTGGATATTAGAAAGAAAAAAAAATAGATCTTTTTCTTAGAGTAATTAGGCATAAGACAAAAAGCAAAATTGGATTAAGAGAAGTAAAACGAATTAACATCAATTATAATCTGTCTTCCGGGGAGAGGGTATAGCTTAGTGGTAGAATACGTGCCTAGCAAGCCCAAGGTCCTGGATTCAAAACCTAATACTTCTGTGTAAATAAATAAAGCGTAATTATCCACCCCAAAGATGTATACAGCGCTTCTGTATGTCAATTATAGCTCAATAAAACTGGAAAGAAAAAAAAATTTTTTTAACTTACAAAACATTAATAATAATCTGTTTTCCATTCTCCCACCACAAAGATTGTAGTGAGGTTACCTGTTTTCTTAATGAAGGATTTCTCTTTTTAAAACAATAACTTAAATCAACATACATACTGTTAATTATACTCAAATCTTTAAAAAAAGAACATGTGATTTTGATTATACAGATAATAGTCTGTCACTCTCTGACTACAGCAGTTTTATTTCCTAACTTCTCGAATAAGACACACATATGCAGGAAAATCTAGCTTCACACAAAATGGTTTGTCTTTGTGTTACTGAATATCTATAATTTCCATTTCTAATGCCTTTCTGGAGATGATAAATTCTCCTTGATGTTACTCAAATATTGAGTACATGGAAGTAATTATTTCTTAAAGATGTGATCATAAAATAGACTGGGGTAGCCAGATCATTTATCTTAACATCTGCTTAAAAATGGGAACAGAAATATTTGTGATTGCATATTTGGGGTTTTTTTATATTGAGAATTAGTGCCTTCCCCAACCCAAGTTCTGCTATTAATTTATTGAATCATCTTCACTTCAAGCATTTTGTTTAGATTAATTTTGACTCAAGTTGTCAAAAATATAAACTTTATTTTTATTAGGTCTTTAAAAATCAACACAATACTGAAATTCTGATGTCCAAAAGTAGTATATGTTTTTCCCACATATCAAATTGCTGAAAGATATTTTTCAGTGGCTTGGTACTAACTTTGCAGTGGTTATTATAATTGTTTAAAATATCAGTATCTTTCTAAGAGCAGAATAACATTCTAGAATGAAGCTCTGCCCTGAGTATTTCAACTGCAGATATTGGAGGAAATACAGAGAGATAATATAAAATTGTAAAATTGTAAAATCTTTGGTGACAAAACATTCAGTGACATTTAATGAGAAAAATCATAGCCAGTACTAGACAAAATGAGCTATTATAGAAAACAGTGTGTTTTTAAAAATTTCGAATTCAGTGCTACAGTGGTCTTCTCATATTAGTTTCTACAAATGCTTTACTATATTTGAAGATCAAGATAGTGTGTGTATGTGTTTACGTCAAACTTTAAGAATGACAAAAGTTTGATGTAAGAAGAAAAAATGAGAATATATAGTAATATGTATCTGTTAATCCCGAACTCCTAATTTATCCTTTTCTCCCCAGCCCCTGACTCTTTTCTCCTTTGGTAACCATAGTTTGTTTTCTATGTCCGTGAGTCTATTTCTGGTTTGCAAATAAAATTTGTATTATTTTTAAGGAAAACTCTTAATTCTGTGTTCAAAACCCTATGCTTTGGGGCCTCTATCTACCCATCCAACAGTATCCTCTAATATCCCTCAGCATTAAACCTCTTCTTTAGAAAGTAAATCTCAAATTCCCTTGAGTGCACATTACTCTTTCTAGTCTCTGCCCCGTGCTCATAAAATATTCTCACTCTATATTTCAGATCTTATCCTTCAGTTTAAAGAACTTTCTTCACTACCATGCATTATGTGGTAGCCACAAGCTTTCTTCTGAGGAACTCAGGAGTCCAGGCACTAAGCCTGGACAGGAGACATCATCTTCCATTTTTCAAGAGAGTCCAGTAGATACTATTTTGGGGGAAAAAAGAATCTGAGAAGATCCATCTTTCTTTTTTTTTTTTTACCAATTTACTATGTACTATACAGCGCTTTCAAAGGACTACTCCCTATAATCTAAAATACGTTCTCACAGAAGTACACAAGTATAATTGGGAAATTTTTTCAAAATATATGCTTTTCATCTGTGACCTCTATCTCCCTCCAGCTCACCAGTATCTCCCAGAAAAGAGCTTCTACCCTTGTCTGGCTCCGTGGCCAGTGGAGCTTATACTCATGGTTCCCACAGGACTGTAGACAATGGAGAAAGAATTCTTAAATGACTCCCACCCCGAGGGCCCAGCAAGAGGCAACAGATCAAGGAACTCAGTCTTTCTGTGAAGGTAGCCTACCAGCCTACCATAGCTGCAGCCTGTGGGGCTGGCTCCTAGTTCAATTCCAGTCAAGGGGCTGACTGTGGTCCTTTCAAAGAGATCTCAGGACGAGGACTATCTCTGTGCTCTCCCGCAGCCACACTCCAGAGCACCTGTATCTCCTGGAGATCTTTTACACAGTCTGGTACCCCAGTTTTTGTGGCTGCCGCTCAGGGGACACCTCCAGATCACCTGGCTCTGGTGGCCCGCAGGGCTTATACTTACAGTCTCACAGGATGTATATTTGCATACTTTACAAGTTGCTGCCTGAGGGTCCTGCATCCAGTCAGCCTAAATCTAGGTGCGGACTGAGATCCTCCCCTTTGGGATAGTGATGGGTCTTGGCACACTCTCAACTACTTATTAAAAATAATTATTAAAAATAAAATAGGCTGCTTCGACAATCAAAAAGTTTCGAGCAACAACCAAGTGCCAGGGCCAGGTTGAATCACAAGTTTCATCTCCTACATGAGGCCACTCCTCCAAAACTGGGAGACATGCTTCTTTTATCTCAGGTATAAAAGCCAACACAGAGTCCAGAAAAATGAGAAAACAGAAGAATATGCTCCAAAAGAAAAATCAAGATAAAACCTCAGAGGAGGGAAACCTTAACGAAACAAGGATAAGTGATTTAAGAAACACTGTGAGAAAAGATATTAGCTAAGGAGATGGAGGAGCTGCTGAGACATAAGAGGAAAACCCAGAAAAAAATGTTTTCATAGAATACAGAAGTGTGTCATG
Source organism: Camelus dromedarius (assembly GCF_036321535.1). NCBI lineage: Eukaryota > Metazoa > Chordata > Mammalia > Artiodactyla > Camelidae > Camelus > Camelus dromedarius. Next base: position 15,459,971 of record NC_087454.1, on the reverse strand, counting down.
AAAAAGGGGTCAGCTCCCATAGCAAAGGCTGCTGAGAGACCATGCCCAACAAGTATAATAAAATAGATACTTTAATTACTAACCTTAATGGTCCTTGATAACCATGAGAATAGTGAACATTTAAAGTACTAAAGAGAGAATGGAAGATAAGGAAATGAATTCAGAAATTCTCTGTGAATAGAGAATTGGCTTTGGGAGGAGGATGCCCAGTCCAGTCAAGGTTTGTATATCTTGTGATGGGAAATGCTGGAGCATGTGTATATAATGATGAGAATGACCCAGTAGAGAAAGGAAAATTAATGATGCAGACGAGCAGATCCCAGGGCAGAGACTAGATGTAGAAATAGTGGTATGGCATAAATATAGAATAAGCTACATTTAGAACACAGCTTAAAAAAAACTTGTATGCTATTTTAAATTTTAATGATATTTCAAAATTTGGGATGAGTGAGAGAAAGGAGAATCAGAAGAAGAAAAATGGTCGATTTGTACAATATTGACAAATAAATACTATTAAGGTTCAAACCAGGGACTAATGGAGTACTAGCCAAGAGAAAAACAGCCATGCATGCCTGAATGAGAAAATAAAAATAATTTGTTACTAACATAACACATACTGCAACATTATATTACCTGCCAAGTAGTTGTTTAAAGTACTATAAAATCAGTTTGTTTTCTGAATAAGCTAGACATCATCTTCCTTCCCAAACACAAATTGTGTTTATACTTTTAATTTATTTTTTATATCATGGCATAGATAAACGCAGGTCACATCTGTACTTGAATTAGGACCAATCAGAGGAAAATATTCAGAGCCATTTAAATTCTTCATAAAGAGGACATTATGCCAATATAAATTACAATTATGGGGATGATCAATATTTATGTTGTCTCTGCCAGGCGCCTGAGCACATCCTGTGGCATTCTGAATGAGGGGGCTTATTTATAAGAATTGCTGTCTGCAGCAGGCTACTGAGTGAATCACAATCATAATATCATGACATTAATGCAGGCTGAGTGATGATTGGTTTCCACTTCAGTGATGATATAGTTGTGGATGGCCTGGTTTCAACAAAGAGGGGGAAACTCATTATCTTTATTTATCAGATACTGTACATTGTTGTCACCTTTCTGTGTGAACACTTTGCTTTCCTGGTGAACTGGATAAGAGGACGATTATGAAATTGACAGGTAATGCCTTTTTTTAAATTGTTGCTGCTGCTGTTGTTTTATTTTTAATTAACCAGACAAGATACTGTGAGTTTCTGTTATTTGCTAAAAAATTTATTTTGATTTGTTTGGTATAAAATTAGATCAGATCTATTAGATCAAGACCTAAGAACTTGAGGGTGAGGAAGATCTAGAACCCAAGATGACACCATCTTGTAGCCCTGGAGATGACACGGAAGTAGGGTTGAAAGGAGAAATCAGGCAGGAATTTGCACTAAGCCTAAATGGATGAAATCAGGCTTTCAGAGCCTCAGGGCAAACCAACCCCAAGCACATTTACTTGCTAAAGTTACGAAGTTAGGAAAGCTGATAGGGAAATCAAGGGGAACGTTGTTTCCCTCAGGCATTTCCCTGGTGCTTTGCTTATGCTGAAAATTCATCCATCGCTGGTAACTGAAAGGGCATTGTATCCCACACATACAGACATAATGTAGCTGTAGCTTTATTAGATACATGACATTGTATGTTGGATGTGGTCACTCGGTTTATTCATGATTAAGAATCTCAGTTTCTTCATAATTAAGATGGGAATCATTGTAATGCTAAAGCATAAAGTCACACCTAGGAGATATCACAGGCTGGGTTCCAGACCACCACAATAAGACAAATACCATAATAAAGCAAGTCACCCAAATTTTTTGGTTTTGCAGGCATATTAAAGTTATGCTTACACTATAGTATAGTCTTTTAAGTGTGCAATAGCATTATGTCTAAAAAAAAAAGTACATGCCTTAATTAAAAAATGTTTTGCAAAAAAATATATTTTGCTAAAAAATGCTTGCCATCTTCTAGGCTTAAGTGAGTCGTAATTTTTTCTTCAAGGTAACATCAAAAATCACTGATCACAGATCACCATAACAAATATGCTAACAATGAAAAAGTTTAAAATATTATGAGTGTTAGAAAAATGTGACACAGAGACATTGAAGTGAGCAGATGCTGCTGGAAAAATGGCACCATGAGACTTTCTTGGCTTAGAGTTGCCACAAACCTTCAATTTATTTAAAAAAAAAAAAAGGCATTATCTGTGAAGTCTGGTAAAGCACAATAAAATGAGATATGCCTGTACTCTATATAACAGTTTAGTTCCAGCTCTGTCACAGACAAGCTGCCTCGCTTTGGGAGAGTAGCTTGGTATTTCTGTATTTCAGCTTGTTCAGTGTAAAAAGAGGATTTATATCACCTTGCTCACAGAGCTGCTGTTGTTGCAAGGGACTAAATAATGGTTGTAAATTGGTGAACTCTGTATCTTCCAGATACTTAAATACTCAATACATATTCCACATTCATTTTTTCCTCAATTCTATAGATTTCTACCACTCTAGAAACTACCAACATAGCCATTATTTTCTCGAGTTTGTGAAGTGGACTCAAGGAGATATTGCAAGTTACTTTGATTAGTTAGAATATTAGGGAAGTGGGTGTAGCTCCCAAATATACAGAATGATCTGGTACAAATAGTGTATTTGTGTTTTAAAAATAAATAAAATTTTAATGTCCATCAGGAGATGAATGGATAAAGAAGATATGGAATATATATCTATACAGTGGAATATTACTTAGCCATCATTAAGAATAAAATCTTGCCATTTGAGAAGACATGGATGAACATAGAGGGTATTATACACAGTGAAATAAAGCAGACAAATACTCTATGTTTTCACTTATATGTGGATCTAAAAAAATGAAACAAATGAACAAATATAACAAATAGACTCACAGATGTAGTTACCAGAAGGAAGAAGGGGAGGGAGAGGGGCAAAATAGATGAAGGGGATTGAGGTACAAATTAGCAGTTATAAAATAAGTTGTAAGGATGTAATATATAGCATAGAGAATATAGTCAATATTTTATCATAGCTTTGGAGTGTAACCTATAGAAAACTAAAATTACTATGTTGTAACCTGAAACTTATATAATATTGTAAGTCAACTATACATCAATAAAAAAATAAATACAATTTTTAAAATTATATTATTTTTTCTTAGTTTTTAAATAATACATATTCATTGTAAAAAAAGCTTTGTCTTATTTCATCTGGGTTTTCTTTTTTGCATTATCTCTACTGATTTTCTGAGCTTAGCATTTTTAATTTTGTGTATCCTGATTATTTATTTTTGTTCCCCCATTATTGAGTTTTCTCCCAACATTTGCTATTATAGTAAATATTACTGAGCATAATTTCTGTTTTTATATAGATCTATCTATCTATCTGTGTACCTGAAAGGATGAATTCCTAGAATGGATATATTAGATCATATATATAAACACTTTGAACATCATCAATTTGTTTTTTAGAAAATGGCCAATGTTGTTCCCCTACTGACCTCAAACACTGTTGTCTTTCAGGTTCAGATGCAGGCCTCCAGAGTCAACTGCAGTCTAAAGGTACAGATTGAAGAGGAGAACAAGTGGAACTGATGTATGTGAATGTCACCTTTCCCCTTACTATCACTTCAGGTTAATTTTAGCCCCTTTTGTATACATAGACATAGCTTTTCTTCCATGCGATCCTGTTCACTTAGGTTATATCTGATTGTACATACAGGAGTCAGTGTTTCAGAACAGTTGTTAAAAGTGATGGTACCAGTTACTACTCACTTCTCTGCCCCAGCCATAACTACTCCTACTCCAGGTCTTAACCAAGAGATCTTCAGGAAACCTTCCCTAGATCCCTAGTGAGCCAGTTGTCCCTTTTCATGCTCCCACGGTGCCCTGTTTTCCCTTACCATTCATACTGTTTTATAATTGTTTTCAGGGTTGGATTTTCCTATCAGTAGGTAAGTTTTGAGAAGGCAGATACTGTGCTTTTCCTGTTCACTGTTTTATCTTCAGGGTCTGTCATGAACACAGTCTCTAAAATGACTGTGGAGTGAAGGGCAGAATAAATGAATATCTGGATGAATGAATATGTGCGATTATATTTAAGCCCCTTTCATGATTGGAAATTTGGAATTGCAGATGTTGAAAGTCACATGGATAGTTAAGTGGTGATAGTCATCTGACAAGAGTAAATACATAATTCCTTTCATTGGCAAAATAAAATTTGATTATTAATAGCAATTCAACTTTGAGAGAAGAAAGTCCCTTTCTATGGAAAAAAAAAACACATTAAAGTCTAGTTATATCAGATGCTTTCTTAAACTATCTATCTGATCCATACTGCTTAAAATCTTCTTGGAAAAGTATTAAATATTTGAATGCTGTTAGCTTAAACTTAGGTTCTTTTAAGAAATATTGAAGTTTGTCTTCCTTAGATAAATTCCTGCATCTCTATTATTAGTTATAGAAAAGCCTGACTTCTCTAAATGGTTTTTATTTATATGTATCATAAACTTTTATTTATATTTATTTTGGTGGTTTAAAAAAGGGAAATAATGATATTCTTGAAGAGATATAGAAATCATTATTTTCTAAGTTCTTTATAATTACTTTATACATTTAAAGTTTATTTTCTTCTGAGAATGACTGAAAAAAATGAAAACAAACTAAAGCCATTAAAGAAACCCCAGATTCAATCTGTACTTTGATTCTTTAAAAGAGCAAGAGGGGAACTCTTTCTAAGCTCAATGACCGTGAGTTTATGTTAAAAGAAATCTTTTTGTTGGTTGAGCAACTGAAGTAAACACAGACACTTTTCAAAGAAAAGATGGAAAACTGATAAAGATTATTACCAAAAAACTAATCAAAATAAAGTAAAATTCTAAATTTAGCAAAGCACTCAGTGGAACTGGCGTACTGTCGTAGTTATCATAGAAGACTGGACATTGATTATATTTCACAGCAGGGAAGAACAATGTGAAAATTACTGAACTGGGGTTTGATTTGCCTGTGTATTCTAACCTAAGATTCTTTGCAGTGGTTGGGCCAGATAATGCTAAAAACTTTTGAATTAATACCTCTTATTAGAAATCCAAATATAATTGTGAAATGAATTTCCTTATTTTCAAGGTCATTAGCAAAGTCAGATTGCCTGCCTTCATCTCTTAATGCTAACAAAAGTCAATAAGAAATGTAAATAGTATTTAATAATTAAAACGCCAAAGGTTTATTGCTAAATTTATGATCTTAGAATTTCTAAGGTTCTTCTTTGTAGACAATGAAGTTATTATAAAGATAATATGGAAAATTTAGGAAAAGCTGGAATATGAGTATTTAGAAAAAGAAAATGAGAAGTGAAAACTTTTTTTGTGATTATAATGGTGAATTTTTAAAATCCGTGTTGCCTTTTTTTATCTTTTTATTTCAGCAGTGATAGGTGTAGGGAAAACCAAAACTCAAGTATCCTGTGACCGTTCCAGTCGAACATAAAATAGGGTAGAACTGAGAGTGAAGAGAGCCGCAGAGGAAGAGCGATTCTGAAGACAGGAAACCAGTGTAGAAATGGAGTCAGGATTTAATTTACAGCTGAAGAGGAGGTTTGATCTCTACTTTAGATACTCTAAAATATTCAATCAACAACTTTAAGGGGGGACATGCATTTGTTATTTAATTTTTAATTACACAAATACAGATAAGCAGAAATCAGAAAATTGGTATCACCTGTTTCACATCTTGCAGTATAGACTTCTCTTGTATAAAATGCATTTGAATACTTTTGTGCAAAAGTGAGATAATACTCTAGATACTGTTTTTTAACTTTTCTTGCAATTGAACTACTTCTTTCTCTACTTCTTTCTGAGTCAGTACATGTACTTCTATAATAATATTCCTAATAATTTTAGAGAATTTGATTGTTTTTATGTTGTCCTTTAAATTTAATTAACTACTGTTATTTCTAATGTTTTGCTACTATAAACAAAGCTACAATGATCTGTGAACCTGGGATCTGTACAACCCTACTTTAGGAAAAATTCTTCCATGTAGAATTGTTAGATAAAAAATTCTTGTGAATGTTTTAATGCTTTTGATACTATATTCCACATTGTTCTCCAGAAAGGTGGAAATAATCTATACCCCTGCAAAAGTATGTATTAGCATCATATCTTCATTCCCATCTCCAAAACCTAAGCACACTGGGCATACAGTATTTTTTAAATTTCCAAATTGATATGCAACATGGGTACTTTCAGGGATTTAACTTGCAATGTTCGACATCTATTGAATTTGAACATGTGAGTATCTTTAAAGACACATTCATAACACGTACTCATTTGTATACTGCCTCCTCCTAAGACTAGTAATTAGCCCAGTCATATTATTATCATAGCAATAATGGAAGTACAAGAGAGCCAGCCAAACCACTCAAGGTTTCTTGAGGTTTAGGCTTAAGGTTAGCACAACATCACTACTGCCTCTTTCTATTTGGGAGGGCATGTACCCTGGCCATATCTGAACACAAGAGCAATGTAGCCTACTCACAGAGGGGGGTCATCAAGACATTTCTTAGAAGGCAGATGACATGGTTGCTGGGAAAGAAGAGTTAGAGCTAACAATCTCATCTACCTCATTAATTGTCGTGCTTATGTGTTTCTTGGAGTTTCAGTGCTCTTACCACTGTCCTTCTGAACAGATCCCACACCTAAACAGGAGGTGGGACACCCACATATCAGGGGTCAGAAACTGGCAGAAACCACAAAGTACTTTGGAAGCAGTACTGCCCACAGTCCACTGAGATGTCAGGTCTGTCTAAGGACAAACCAAACTTAATTTTAATAAAACCAGTGCTGCCCAAATTAAACATCTTTGTGGGTGGATTTGATTTGGTCCCTAGGCTGAGACCCTGATCAAGTTAAATATCTTATTTTCCTGTACTCTCATTTGCCTACATTGGTGTTTCTTGGCAGGAATAAAGTAGAATTCACTTGTTTTTACCCCAAACTCAGTGATTTTTCTTAAGTATCTTATTAAAATGTAGTGAATTTTACTGTATGCCCTTTGCAAATGTAGTAAAAATTGATTTAAGGCTCATTACCTCTTGGATTCCAATATATTTTAATATGATCTTTGATAAGAATCCAACATTCAATGTAACTTTTAAAAATTACTGAAACTTTTAGTGCCTCCTTTTAGAAACTTGAAAGTATGTAGGTAAAACTCCCCTACTGGGATCAGATTAGATTCAAGGGGAAAATGGAGTTGACTTTCAAAGTCAAAGATGCCCAGAGACCTCTCATGCTTCTATCAACCTCCCTAGGGCTTTTGTGTGGAGAGTTTCCTTTTCTCCCTATTTGTTTGCTGTCATTCTTTTTTGGCCCACATTTGTGCATTTCCAGCTGACTCTCATCCCTGGAATATATTGTAGAGCAGTTAGGTTTCTTTTTTCTTTTTTCTTTTTTTTTTAAATCCAGCCACCTAGATGAAATCTCAGCTTTCATCTACTTAATTCTCTCTTAGGACCTTTCCAAAACTGGAGGGGATCTAAAGCTTATTTTTAACTCTTGCTCATTCAATAAACACCAGGAAAAGAAAAAGTCAAGATAAAACCAATCCTCATTGCATTTAAAGCCAAGAATTTTCCTTAAAAATTTGCTCCCAGTTTGATTAAGTTAATGCATAAAGTAGCAGGATTAGGTGTTGGGTAAGAGTTCAGTTTCCTGAGTCTGACTAATGGGTTTGCAGCCATGCCATCCACCAACAGTATAGATTTGGGTGAGTTCCTTAACCCTTCTGGGCCTCAATATGCTTACCTGTAGAAATGGATCAACAACAGTAACTATCTCATGAGTAGGCTGAGAATCCAGTGATATGATAAGTTAGCTGTTTTCTCATCCGTCAGTAAGCTAAGATTATTGGTTGCTTAGTAGCTCCTGAAAGAACAGAAGCAGGCTTGTGTCATGAAAGAAGTAAGTTCTATTATTGACAGACCAAAAGCTAACAGGCTTTGCAGCCTCTCACTCATTTGCATCATTACTCTGAAGCTAAATTTCCTTCCCAAAGAATGAGCGGTTTAAATAACATGATTTCTAAAATCCCTTGCAGTCTTACACTTTGTTTAATCAGAGGTAGGATGATAGGGGCTGTTTATCCATCACAGAAAAAGTATAAAAGAAATTATTCATTTGACTCAAAGTTTTTTTGGTTTGGCCTAACTGAAGGGTTGCACTTGGAGAGTTTAAAAGTTCTCTTGATTATAAATCTATCATGAAAATTTTTAGTTTCATTTATCAGTAATAAACCTGATAGTAAAAAAAAATATTCTTTGGGAAAAAAATTGACTGGCTTTGAACTCAGGAAAAATCATCACTGATCACTCTTAGCGGACACATGCTTCTGTCATTTGTAATTGATTATTCATTTCAGTCTCAAAGTAATACTTAAGTGTCTTATGATGAACTATCAGAGTTCCAGTGCATTACAGAAAAGGAATTAAATGAAACTATGTGTAAGATGAGGAACTATCTCAAGGCTTTTCAGTTAAGATTACAATTAGTGCAGACTTTTTTCCAAGAAATATACCACTTGTGTCACATATCATGTGGTTAGTTAACTTCCTTAAATAAGATGAGAAAATAATAAATATTATAGTATCAGAAATCCAGGATCGATGACATTACCTATATATACCTATTAGTCTCTCAAACTACTAATTTTATTTAAAAATAAGAATTGACCTCCAAAATTACCTCCCTGTATTATGAAATATATTCTGTGGCAAGGTAATAATTTTATGAAAATTACTAATATTTAAAATGCACACAAGTTTAATATAATAAAGTTATAAGCAGCCAGCAGAGAAGATAGTGAAAACAAAATCCCACAGCTATTTCATTAATGAATAACAGATTAGTAACTTTAATATCAACTTTATGTCAACAAACAAATATTTTTGTATTGTCCATCATGATAGAGCAAAATAAAGACATTTTAAGACAAAACCAGAAGTGACACGTTACCACCGAAATGCTTTTAAGAAAGTGCTTTAACAGGAATTTAAAAAATGACCTAAAGCAGAAGGAATAAAATACAAGAAGAAATAATGAGCAAATAAAATAGTAGAAAATGTATGTTAAACTACATAAAAACTGCCTATACAGTAATACTCAATGAATCCCCCCCAAATGAGAGAATAAATGAAAATGGTATTAAAATTGATATGTGATAATCTTAAGTGTTGAAAAGTCCTTATATTTTTTCATAGTGGGAGTGGTGGGGTGGAGTGTTTTAAGATTGGACAATTATAGGTTCTGATAAGTATTATAGCTAAGCAATTATAGTAAATTTTCAAGAATAAATCGTAAATGATTAAAAATAGATCATTTATCTGATATATATTAGTGGTGTAGAGACCTCTCTACACCAGGAATCAAACTAGGCAAGCGATAAATTTTTAAAAATTTAAACAAAAGGAGAGATCAAAAAAAGAGATGGGGGGGAGCAGAACAGAAGAAAAACATAAAGAAAGCTGGTTAAAATAAGTTTACTTTTTGAATTATCACATGATTATATATGTGATTATTTTAAAAATTTGACTTGTTTTAGCCAGCTTTGTGTTTTCCTGTTCTTCATATATGATACATACAAATATTTTAACATTTAAATGTTAAATTTAAGATATATAAGACCATAGTATGATTGAAAATGTGGAACAAATATGAAAAACACTAGCCAAAAGAAAATCAGAACTGTATTTATATTAGAAAAAGTAGACTTCAAGGCAAAATGGTTTCTAGAGTAGAGAAACTCACCATGTGACAAAATGTTCCACACATCAGAAAAATATATGCACCTAAAAATCACTTTAAAATATATAAAGCAAAAAATGTATCAGATTATAGGGATAAGTTAAAAAATATTCTGTCAGTTATTCAGAGGTCCTGCATTTCAAAGCTCAATACAGATATGGGAAACTCAGCATTATTAACAACCTTGATTTAACTTTTTATGTTTATCATCTTCTTTCTCAACAACTTTGTTAAGATACAACTTACATACCATAAAATTCAACTGTTTCATAGGAGGAAATTATAATAGAAATTTTTAAATACTTGGACATTGTTATATGGTTTGAAATGACAAGAAATAACCTACCTGTCTGTCAGTAAGAGGATTGCTTGCATAACTATGGAATATAAAACAAAATGTCACATTAGAAATAGCTTTCTATATAAGTAATGTTCTATTTATAAATCTGGTGCCAGGCTTTTAGGTAGATTTAAAGGTATTAACGTAATTCCTTGGACAAAATGGAGTTTGTAACTATTTTTTCATCTGCATGACCAGTCTTTATAGTTAAAATGACATATCTACCTGAAGAGAGATTATGCTTTACAGATTTTTCTGGCAAATTTTAAACAAAGATTTCCAGACTAAGAAATGAAAATAATTTGACAACTGATTTATTTAACAAGGAATTGCAATTAAAACATTTTTTTGATTATTCAAAGATGAGAGCTAAATAATTTCTCTATGTAGAATTGTATAACTGGAATACTTATCCTACTGTATTAGCCATCAAGGTAACGATTATACAAAAGACCTTTAGTGCTTATTGAATAAATCATAAGAACTCATTAGAATTGGGTTATTAGAACACTAAAATCCTAACAGCATGATCCACAGATATAAAAGCACTTCAAGTCAGTTGTTTTCTTAAGAGAGGATTTACATTTTGTAACAGCCAAGAGCTTCCTCTGCTTACATGGGGCGATTTTATTGGCATATATAAGCAATCCCAGTACCCCTGGCTTAAACAGGATTTACATGTGCAGAGACCTCGTGTCCCATGTCTCCCAGTCTCACTTTGGGATTACTGTGGGACTGTGTATAATTTCACAGTAATTATCAAAAATGAGAATAAATATTGAATGCTGCATTCTATTTATATGCTACCTCAGTGAAGGCAGAAATTCCTGAAAAAAAGACATCGTTAGGTTTAACTGGCCAGTCACTGAATTTTTCAGTGGATTCTAAATTACTTTGTGTTCCATACTCTATAGAAACTATTAGGAAAACTGTACAGTTACCATTTTGGAGGAGAAATAATATGCTCTGAGTGTGTCTAACTTGGTTATCTTTTCTACTCATCAACATGTACAACAGCTGCCCATTATTTATTTACTTATCACTTTTACCCCTTTAAGAGCAGATTGGGATCTTTAGCAAAATTTAAGGTTATCAACTCAATTCAGTACATCATTTATGTCACTATAGAACACCTGTGTAAGTATCAGGACTGTTTAAGGTTATTAAACAAGAGTAAGACACAGAATAGACTTCTAATGCAATTGCTTTATAAATGTAGCAGCAGAAAGACAGTCTACACCAACACCGTAAAATCTTGATTATGTTGCATTCAAGCATGGCAGACTTCCTTAATCACCTGGCGTTTTGGGGAACCCAGGAGGAACAGGGTAGCTTTTGAATGCTGACAAAACCACGAGATCCAAAGACTGGAGAGTGAAAAACAGACAGCATTTGATTGGTCTGTTTTTATCAAATAATGATATATTGATGATGGTTACAGAAGATAAGTACATAGCTGGAAGAAGAGTGCTGTGGTTTGAAACCACTTATTTTGAAAAGACAGATACCACAATATGTATCATTAGACTTAAAACCATTGAACTTCATGGTAATAATCTATAAATGGAAAATTGTGGCTTGCTATGAAATATGCTAATACAAAAAGAATGATAGCGCCTAAAACCAGAAGCAGGAGAGTCAACATTTTAGCCTGAAAATAATGACTAAGAATTTATCCAAATTTGCCCATGTGGCAGATAGTCAAATACTATAGCTCAAAAAGTTAGTTAGGTGTTTCAATCTTGGGATATGGCCACTTCTAGTATTTCATGCATCCTAGCAAACTATAATGTGTTCACTCAGATATGTGTTTTTCCTTTCTTCCCATTCCTCCCTTTCTTCCTCCTTTTCTTTGCCTTTTTTTTTGCAGGGTGGGGGGGTGGGCAGATACATTGATTGACTTCTTAGGCTCCACTTTGTCTTTCCCCAGATTTGCACATGCAATTAAAAACAGAGAACTTGTTAGTTCAAAGGTGACTATCTACAGGGAAGGTAATTGTCTATCATACATTCCTACTTGTGTATTATACATGCTGTGCTAAGATTTTGATTGTTTAAAAGCTCTGAGAATTTCCCACTCTATACGAATATCCCAGATGCCTACCCCTCCAACAGTGCCTAACCTACAAATCCATTCAGAATTCAAAGAAGGATTTTTTAAAAAAGCATGATGTATGCAGTGCCTGATTATATTATTCAGGATAGAAGAATGAAAGAACAAATGCTATTTTGTAAGCCTCCTTGAGGCAGAACACTATGTCTAATATCCCTTTAAGAGCAGGCTGTGATATTTAGAAAGTTTAAGGTTATCAGTTCAATTAGTTGGATCATCTATGTAGCTGGGGAGCATTTGTGTAAGTATTAGCACTGTTTAAAGGTCATAAAACAAGAGTTAAAAAATATTCTAGTTCACAGATGCATTTTACATACCTGGTATAGTGTCAGACAACTAAGTATGCTCATGATAAATATCAATTGAATAAATTTATTAATCATGTCTTTGTTTCTGAGAGCAGATAATGATACTTAATATGTTAAAGTTAATTGGGATTATGTTTGAAAATACTAAATAGATATTTAAATTTTCCCTTAAATTATATACCTTTACTTACGTCAGACAAATATAAAGTAGAATATATGTGTGCAAGTGAAGATAGAAAGAGATGGAAAGACAAAGTAAATATTGATGATATGCCAAATACACAGGAAGTTCATGGAGTACTTAATGCGCGTGAAGTCTTAAATCAGAACCCATTGGTGGTACTCCTACTGCTCTTATGTGTCCTTTTTTTCAGACACTCCAGTGAAAATCATGGCAGCTCAGCAGGTCTTGGTAAACTAGCTATGTGATATGATTAGATGTATCTGCCCCTGAAATCTGTCTCTGATAGAGCAAGTTTCTGTGTTCTAGTGCCTTCATCCACTGGGATCCCTTGTGAAGTCTCAAGTCTGGTCCTCATAGTCACACCCATCGTTGTGGAAGTTTTATACAGCAGAGAAGGAGATTGAAGACCTGAACACTGTGTAAGCTAAAATTCAGGTAATGTGGGCTAACTGACTCTATTTTATTTCTCCCTTTGTGTTCTCCTTTGTGTTCCAAATTAAACAGACCATGTGAATTATTCATTTCAATTTGGCCAGCGTGCTTTCCTCTGGTTACGTGACTCAAGTGTAACTTGCCTGGTTGTGTACTCAGAAGTTACTGTGGCATCCAAGCAATATCCCACATGACAGAAGGTCAGTCCTTCTGCCAAGGTGAAATAGGAGGGATTCATATATGGTATTTGAGGGCTGAGGGGTCAGACATGTGGTCCTCACTTTTCCTTTGTTGGGGGAAACCTCAAACTGGGGGAGAGAGTAGTAATGGCATAACTCACAAAGGCTGTTAAGTCAAGTTTTGCCAGAAGCCACTTCAAAAGTAAACACCTGGATGGATGAGAGGATAATTGTGGTTCATCTGGCTTCCCAGGGTCCACATGGGTCCTGGAGGTAGATGAGGATGGTAAACTGCAGGAAAGCTGTGGGGTTAGACAAAGACGCCAACAGTTCAGGGACCTTCATGACCTAAGAGCAATGGCAAAACAGTGGTCTCCACTTCATATCACAAATGCTGCAAAAGCCACATGGGACTATTCATACCTCTGCAGGTGAGACCCAGGGACCTCAAAGACAAGGTACCAGAGCAACATATTACAAAGAATACTCTTACCCAGATTCCATAAAGAAGTTCAGGCAGTTGGGGGATTTGAAAGATTGAACACTTAAACAAGAGAGACAAAATCATTCAAGAGTCTATTAAATCCCCTGGAAATTAAAATCATATTGATTGGGCAAGTTAAAATTTTTTGTTTGTTTTTGTTCTGGCTACTCTATGATATGGGAGCTAGTAAAGAAAATAATATTGAAAAAAATGTTCTTTGTACATCTGTGTAATAGTAAATGTTTAGCCTCTTTTACATGGTTTATAAATATAAAACTTGCTCTTTCTGCAATAAAACAGAATCATTAAATTATAAATATCTAACTAATCATCTAAAGATAAGCATTCAGCCAGTACATACACCACTATTTATACCCTAAAATCTTTACTTAAACACTTGCAGTAACTTGGAATTTACTACTTCACAAGTAAGCCTGCATGACTTTTGGTTAGCTATATTGCCTAAATAGTACATTTTAATATTACCCAAAATTTACCTTTTTATGACTTCATTCCTTGCTTCTAGCTCTGCTGTACTCTGGTGCGAAGTAGAATAAATTTGCTTGCTTCCTTATCCATATTTATTCAGCAAACATTTATTGAGTGCCTATTTTATAGCACTGCATATTAGGTGCTGGAGGTTGCTAAAAAGACTTGAAAATCATTATGGGTGCTTCTGGTTCATATGCTGCTATCTCAAAAGATCATTGTTCTCATCCTTATAATTAAAACAAGCCAGACAGATTACATAAGCATAGCAAGCATATCTTTAAAACACCTTAGAGAGAGTAAGACCCATGCAAGTCCAAAGAACTAAATTCTAGAAAGTGATAAGGCCTTAATAAAAGAGAAAAAAAAAATCTTATCTGCTCTTTTTCTTTTATTAGAAAAATATCTTTTGAACTTTATTGAAATGTAATTGACATATAACACTGTATAACTTTAAGGGGTACAGTGTGTTGATTTGATACACACAAAATGCATGATTATCTCTGTGGTGTAAGCTAACTCCACCACATCACATAATGACCATTTCGTTTTTGTGATGAGAACATTTAAGCAACGTTCAACAGCTTAGACATTAGACATTAGATCTTTGGAATGTATTCCTTGCCTACCTGGAAGTTTGTACCCTTTGACTAACATCTCCCTATTTCCCCATTTTCCACCTCCCAGCACCTGGTAACTGTCATTCTAACTCCTTGCTTCTGCGGAGTTTGGCTTTTTTAGATTCCACATATAAGTGATATCACAAATACCCCACTGGTAATTACAGTGGTAATTATTAAGTTATAATGAATCACAACTGAGCATATAACACTGAACAGGCAGACTGTCTCTTTTTGTTCAACAATCTCTGCTTCTAGAAGAATGTACTTAAAGGGGCACAGTAAACCAAATGTCTTGTTTTGGATGTAATTATCTAATTAATGAGAGAACCAGTCAAATGTTACAACCAGTTTGAAAGAGAATTCAAGGAACTACACTTAAAGAGATCCATCAGGAATGCTGAAATTAACTTACAAATAGATATAGAGGTTTTTCCGTAAAGAGAAGGAAAAACAATTGTCCCTGCGCTGAGAAGAATTCATTTGCAAATGGAAAATTATTATTTACATCACTATGGGTTATCTACAACTTAGAGAGTTGGAAAACAGTTTAAACAGTGAAAGGTGCAAACTCCACAACACGTAGTAGTTTTCTGTTGAAGATACCCAGTCATCATTTTGATCCATGTCAGTTTTTTACATTTTTTTTCTGATACTCTCAATGACCACTCATCTCCTTAACTTCTCCTTATTGGTTATTTAAGATGATTATAGGTATCAGTGGAGGCAGGAATAGGGAAAACAGGTAAAGAGGGAAAGTAAAGCCAGATGAGACCATCCATGCTGGTAGAATGAGTAAAGGAGGTGGCAAGAGAAGCCTTTTTAAGTTCCAATCAACGTATCCTTCTTTCCCAATCATATATCCATCTTGCTCTCTCCATACCAGAGGCTCAGTATAGCTCTCACAAGACAAAGATCAGTGTAGTAGAGGAAATTCATACAGACTAAAAGACTATAATTCTGCTTTCCAGAAGTGACTGCAGTTCATGAAATGGCATTGAGAAAGGAAAAAAAAAAAAGACTAATTGGGTAATTAAACAACATGGCAAATAATTTTGAGGCATAAAAACGGTAGGATACCTCACCAATCACAGAATGCCAACACATGCCTGATGTAGTTTTCCAGACTGACAATGAAATGGAGATTCTTTCTGGCAGCATAATTCTTCACATCAAGACAGAACAATGACACCGGAGGAAAAAGAACCTTGGCGTATTTCTCAAGCCCCTTTCTTCCTCTCACTATATTCCCAGACTAAGCAATGCCTAGGTATTTTTCTTTCCTTTCTCCCCCTGTAGCCTGATTCATCAGAATGAGGGAAGAAGAAAGACATAATATGTGTGAGTGTTAATAAATATCTTATATGTCAACACCAGGCTACTTACATATATGGAAATAATGTGGAGAAATTACCTAAGTGGAACTTTTAATCCCTAAGATTTTGAGTTTTCCACATTCTCTCTCATGAGGTAAGGTAGACCCTGAAATGTACACTGTTCTGAAAATCAGAAGAGTGTTTTCTAACCCAGGCTGTGCCACTAAACCACGTGGCATGGCCGACCCTCAGTTTCTTATTCTATAAAATGAGCCATTCAGATTTTATTATTTATGAAGTCTCTTTCATCTTTAAAATCTAGTTATAGAAGGACATTCTATTTAATATTGTCCTGAGAATGTCATCAATGTTTTTTTTAAGAGAGTATGTCAAGGATAAGTCTAAGGAAAATAAATTATAAGCAATATGAAGAAACAGCTTATTGGAGAATTTCTAGAAACAAACAGAAGTTGCTTTTCCTAACTGGATGCATCTAAAGTCATGGAATATTGTATTTCTGTATATGTACGTGAGTGTGTGATGTTTGTGTTTGTGTGTGTGAGATGGATTTTATTTGATCAATTTAGCCTCTTTGTAAAATTTAGTTTCAATGAATTGTATTACAAACATAAAATTATATCCTTAGTATTGAGATGACAGAAATCTCCAGTGCCTTAATCAGTGAGGGCATATTTAAAACATAAAGCAGTAAACTCTGCCATCAGTACAATAAAAGCAATATCAAATGATTCAATATCAAATGAATTTCAAGGCTATAAAATTAACACAGTGGGCATAAAATCTGAACAGATGAATTATTCCTACATAGATACCACACTCAGCAGCCAAACCAAAAAGTCCCTATTACCAAATATATTTTCTCATAATGTGTGCCACTCTGTATTACTTAACAGAAGGGCTATATTAGACTAAATTAGCCAGAAATATAAGGGGCTTTAATATTGGTTCCTAATGCAAAAACTTCCCAAATGTCCTTTTTAACCACAAAATGAATACTGTAAATTAAAAAAGAAGACATGTTTTCTAGTAGCCTCTTTTATCACTAAATAGTTTTACACTACTTTTTAAACTTCTCAAAATTTTGAAATGATTATAGACTCACAAGCAATTGCAAAAATTTTGCAGAGAAGTCCCTTGTGCCCATCACCCAACTTCCCCCAGTAGTGACTTGGAAAACTAAAGTGAATTATCAACTCAGGAAATTGACTGGCTCAGCAAAAGTAACCGGTCTCCAGCTGTTCCTCAGATTTCACCAGTTTTTATATCTGTATAATGTATATCTTTGTATATTTTAATAATGTATAATGTATATCTTTTGTATATCTTTTTAATTTTTACTTTCAGAGATGGTGCACCAATTTGAAATCCTAATGGTTAAAAATTATACTTTCATTTCCATGCTATGAATAATCAGTGTGCTTTATGGACTTAAAATGAACATCTAGGCAGAGAGTGAGCTATCTGGGAAGCAATGGCTAATATGAAGCTTACTAAAATAGATTCCTAAGATGCTATAACTATCTGTGCTGTATATGGTGAGGGACTCAAGCGTTAAATTAAATCCCATTTCACATTAGAGACCATTAAGATATTCATTGATTTAAGAGATGTTTATTGAACAGCTTATTCTGAGCAAACATCACACTAGACAATATAAGGGGTAAAATATGCATAGAAGCAATTCCCCAGGCATCAAGGAGCTTGTATGATACGGCAGGAAAATACGATTGTGGGGAAAGAGAACAACAGTAGAGATCCAAAAACAGCCCAGATGGGGGAGGGGTATGAGTGGCCTTACATTTGTGGAGAGTTTGACAATCTTCCCCAGCCAAGACTACGAAGTTTGGAATTATAAACCTAATTTAATATCTCGACCCAAATACTCTCTGGTCATCCACTCTTGACTTGCAATCCCATCTACATTAATTTTATTATAGCAATTTAGAAACCTACTCTACTTTTTTTTTTTTGGTTAGTTTTCAGACCAAAGAGAAACACTGCATTGAAATTTTTTGTTGTTTTCTTCTTTTGTTGGCTGGTTCATTTCTAAGTGTTCTAACTCACAAAATGTATACTGCCTTGCAAACAGCAGAGCTGATACTTCATGGGGAACACTAACTTTGCATCTACCTTTCCTTACCCCAAGATCCATCCTTTAGTTGGTAAGACTGAATATGCTCCCGAAATTAAAACCAGCAGAAAACATAAGCACAAGGATCTAAAGAAACAAAGGAAAACAAACTTTTTAAAAAAACCTAGCTGCTGTTTAAAATTTAACTTGGCTCAGAGAGCTTGCATACACTAAAGAGTGTGTAGTGAATATTTTTCACAGTGTCATTAACTGAGTTTTAGCCAGAAGTGTAACTAATGTCACATCTAAGAAGAAAGTTATAAGTTAAGTTCCAACTTAGCATAGTAGATAATGTTTGGGTTCTGGAATCCAGTCTCCTGGTTTAAAATCTTCGTTCCTCATAAGATCCTGGCCAAGTTACTTAACCTCTGTGAGTCTCAGTTTCTCAACTGTAGAATGGGAGAAATAGTAAGTAATGTCTATTTTATGGTAGGTTTGATGACATAATGAGTACATCTCAAACGTCAGAGGCTTAATCAATTAAAACAGTACCATTCCCAGTATAGCCTAATGTACATCCCTGGTTAGATGGCTCTTCTGCAAGTGGGCTCTTTTTATTTTGTGATGTCATCCTCTTTAATATGTAGATCCCAAAGATGCCACCCTGTGTGTTTATGTGTGTGTGTGCGCATGCGTGTGTGCATGCATACATGTATGTTGGGGAAAGGGGATTGAGGATCACCGTTTCAGCCACCCAGAAGCAGAAAAGAGCATGGAAGGTGTACATGGTCCTGGACTGAAAATACAAAATTTCACAGCTGTTTACATTACATTGATCTAAAGTCAGTCACAAAGCCATAGGTAACTACAAGATCAACTAGAAAATATAGTCAGAAGACAAGAAACGAGGCTTTGGTGAATGCCTAGTAGCTCTGCCAGAATTCTGTACCTCAAAGTTTCTTGTGAGATTTAAAATAGATGAAAATTTGTGAAATCTTTGGAATTACACCTTGCAACACAATAAATATGAATCTTTCTTTACATTGTTTATTACTACTTTTTCATAATCTCAAGTGTTAGCTATCTTTCACAATCAATTCTAAAACTTGAGGTTTCTACAAACCAGCTGGCAATCCATTACTACTCAGGAGAACAAGATGCCTGCGTCATTGGAAATTCAATTAGCAAGGTATTCATTCAGCAGCTTAACTCTTCCTGTTTTAGACCTATACACCCAGATCAATTTAAAGAAGATATGACATATTAAATATTTATATGAAAAAAATAGCCAGAGTAATGTGAACCTTTCAACTCAACAAAATGGAACCTCCACTGTTATCTCTGCTCTTAGATCATAAAGGATTTCCCTTAATGGCTAGCATGTAAATTACATACATCATTCACTGGCATTTCATGAGAACTGCTTTGTGGTTTGGGGGAAATCTTTATTGCCCCCTCCAATTTTTTTAATGTTACTTGAGTTTTTTTTAATCATATCGCTCTTGTCTTGAGTCTAGCATTTTGAGGGCAGGGACCATCTAGTTTCTCACATCCAGGAGAAAAGACACTAGGTTTTGGCAAATGCCTAGTAGCTCTGCTAGGATTTTGAGGGCAGGATCTGTATTTTTTTTTTTTTTTTAACATCTAACACATTGCATTAAACATTCCAAGTGTCCTCTAAATCCTGGCTTATTTGATTCTTTGTATCCCTGCTGCATGATGGGCAAGGACAGACTTGGAGTCTGACTAACACATGGTAGCTTCTGGGACCCTGGGCAAATTACCTACACTTTCTAAGCCTCAATCTCTTCCTCAGTGAGTGAAGGAAATAGTAGTGCCCACCTGTGAATTTGCAGGTAAGTATAAAGCGAGATCAGAACTGAGCAGGTAAAAGCTGCTCACAGTATTACTTATTGTTATTATTAATGTTAAACGGCTGAGGGTGCTTGGAATAAGCAGGGTGATGAATAAAAATAGGTGGAAAAGAGTTGATATTGGAATTAAGTAACTCAAGAATGCCTGAATCACTAGCCCTGATAAAGTTAAGTCCATTAGCGAATTAAGGCAAACCATCACTTTTTATCTTTCCAGAGTCCTTTCACTTCCAAGATGCCAGATCACGGTTACAGCACATTTGAAAACTGCTAATGGGCAGGTGAACACCTGGGAGATTTTGGAAGCGTTAGGATGATTCATTTCCCTTCCCAGAGAGAGAGACAGAGTGCAGATGAAAGAATCACTTCTTTCCTTAACCCGGTTTTAAATAATCCCATGGAAAGAACAGGCAGTGTCTCTATTTGCGCTATTTTTTGGTAAAGGTAATCATTATTTCTCAGTACTATCTCAGGATATGAAACAGATCTTACATAAGTAGCCTGACTGAATCACACTGCCCTCTGTCATCCTGACCTGTCCCTGTGGATAACCTGCTGTATGAGTGGCCGTTAGGAGTCTGAGTATTATTGAATTGGTAAAAAGCATTAAAACCAGCATAAGAGTCCTGAGCCCACTGGGGAGAACGAGAAAGATAAGCAAAGTTTTCACTCTAAGCTTCGAGACTCCTTAAACTTCAACATTAAAGGCAGCCCTGAAAGGAATAATGCTTTCCTCAAAGGAAGCCACCCTTTGAATAAATCATGATTTACTCCTCCTGTTTCCCCCAAGCTGCTTTCCCCATCACATAATTTTTGATCTGGTAAAATTCAGCCAAAGAAAGCATTGTGAGCAGGGCTCGAGCTTGTCCTGGAGTAGAAATAGAAAGAGATGTGAAAACTAGTTCTAAGGCAGGGTCTGCTGGACAGGGCAGGTCTAGGATGGGAGGCTGTTCCTTTTCATAACTTGTCCTATAGGCATCTTCTGAGGCTGACTTGTCCAGCTGACTTGAAAATCCGGAGAAGCCTTTTTTGGCTAACTTATGTAGAAAACAAAATGAAGACACAAATATGATGGATAAAGGTAAATTGAGAAGATATAAAATGAGAACAGTGTGGCTTCCTTATAATAATATTTGGACCTTCCTGAATGTCCTGGTACTCTTGAAATACACAAAGCCTAGTTTATGCCTCATGCCTGTGGCCCAGGTATAGAAGACATAGGTTCTGTACCAGCTTACTTTAGGAGTCCAGAGGCATACTCTTGTGTTATAATTGCATAATGAGCATGAGAGGAAGGAGAGCAGTGTTTGCCTCCGTTGGCCCTGTGAACAGAGAAAGGCAGGTGGCTCCCACCGAGCCTAATCACGCAGGTTTAAAAACGTTTGGCTCCTGCCATCCCACGGTGAGGGAGGGTGGGGGGGCTAGTTAAATGTTGGTCATTTTTCATTCTCTCCAGAGGGGATCCTCCCGGTGCCAATCTCTGAAAAGGCTGGAAGACCCTGAAACAGATCTCCCCGGAAACCCAGCCAAAAAAAGAAAGTAAGATGTGGCATTTATCCCTTTCTGGATCTGCTTTCTATCTGTGCCTCAGCCATCTAGGCACAGGTATTGTACATCTGACTCACAATGCCCCAAGTTTGTATTGGCCCTTTCCTCCAGCCCCCATCCAAACTGCCTAAGGGCATTCTAAAAGCACCGGGTCACGCAAAGATGTAAATAATTAATACCTCTTCACAGATTTCCATTTTAATTGGTTTTCTTTACTGAATAAATGCCCAAGGAGTGGTAAACAAAATGGAGAAAAGTCAAGGACATGATATGGGGTTGTTCTGGGGATGTTGCTGAACTAAGGACCCTTCTCAATATCACCAATCCTGTTTTTATCTTTTTCATCCCAGCAAGCAGATAATGAAACCCACATATTCGTTTAAAAAAAAAAAAAGAAGAAAAAAATGCTTGTCTCTTCCCAAAATGGCATTTTCCCTGCAGGAAAGGACTGATCTCATGGATGGCATTTAAATAGGTGACATGTTGAGAATTTAAGGGCGGCAACTATAATCGGTTCCAAA
Source organism: Camelus dromedarius (assembly GCF_036321535.1). Classification (NCBI taxonomy): domain Eukaryota; kingdom Metazoa; phylum Chordata; class Mammalia; order Artiodactyla; family Camelidae; genus Camelus; species Camelus dromedarius. The sequence goes on along the minus strand of NC_087454.1, from coordinate 15,437,616 downwards.
CCCCACAAAATTAGAGAGAAGAAAGAGACCCTGGAAGGCAAGACCCAAAGTCAAGGGCAGTGAAAGACCTGTAAATAAGCCCCAGATCACCAGACTCACAGGTCTGCGTTCTTCCCATCACATAAATGCTGGATTCTATTCTATAGGAAGCAGAGTACCCCAGGGCTCAAGAACTCTGGTTCTTCAGCTGGGAAAAAAACAAGGTTGGGAATCCAGGTCAGCCATTGTGCAAGGCGCTTCATCTTTAAAGCCTTGCTTACTCAAAAGAAGGTTCAGAGACCAGCACTGCGCCTAGCATCACCGGGGGCTTATTAGAGTGTTAGAGCTACAGGATTTCTGGCCTCACTACAAACCTACCTACTGGGAAGCCTCATTTTAGTAAGACCCCCAGGAGACTGGCATGCACATCAGAGTTTGAAAAATATGACTTAAAAATCAGTGGCTCTCATTTCTGGACTCTCATTAGAGTCACTGGGGAAGTAATTTGTTTTAAAAAATACTGATGCCTTGGCTTCACCCCAGAGGTTCTCCTTGATGATGGTTGGGCATCCGTTAGAACTCGCTTTATGGGGTTATCAGGTGATTTCAATTATAGAATGAGTAGAGGGACACCTGTGTACGCTAGCAGACTAGCAGCCCTTCCCACTCATGGGTTCTATTGAAGATTACATGGGACAATGCTTATAAAGAACTTGTTATGTACCCAGCATAGACCATGTGCTCCAAAAATGTGGTTTCTTTCTCTCTTCCTCCTTTTCCTCTCCCTTTCTTTCTCTTTCTTTATAACATAATGTATAAGTTAAAGCAAGCATTACCTCGGAAATGTCAAAAATTTTGCTATTTATTTATTCATTATTTTGAATTTTTTTAGTAAATAAAATTTAATGAGTTCATAGGATGTATCTGGCAGTGTCCTATGCACTGGCCCAACAACCCAAACCCCTCCTGTGCCAAAAGCTCTATGAAAACAGAAAATTTTGTTTCTGTTTCCACTACACACCCAGCCCTGTGTTCCAGAGTCCAATGCCTGCTTTATGACAGGAAGTAAAACAAATAAATGCTGAAATACATATCCCCAAAAAGCAATCAGTACTTCAGTCAACTATTTCTGGAGGGAGGACAAAATCTTTTTCTTTGAATATCTACAACAAAGGAAGAGTTCAACAATTTTTTCTTAGTTGGATTTCTTAAATTTTGAAAATCTGTTATGTTCCCCTTGAAATCAATAATCATAACAATATCAAATTATCACTCCCCCTCCAAAAAATAGTATTCAGAGCACTTAAGAAATCATTAAGTGGAGACCAAGCAATGTCTGGTCAGAGACCCTGCTCTTTGAGCTACCCCTCATCTCTGCACCGTCGATGTGAAGCACAGAGCAGTAAAGATACAGGAAGGGCTGCTTCAGGGTGATTATGATCAAGGGTTTACATTTTAATATCTCCACTTTTTTGTCTGATCAGAAGATTATTACTCACTGTTTCTAATTGTTCCATTTCTGGATTCGTTCATAAATACACATCACAGGAACATTTTCAAAAGATCTGTCACAGAACTGTCTCTATTTTTTTGTGCTTTTACATGTAAAAGCCCCCAAAAGAATTGTCAGCAACTCAAAATAGTGATTATGTAAATGAAAAAAAAATCCTGCTTTTAAACCAAAGAAAGGCAAAGCTATTTAGAGCAAGGACCCTCCTCTCCCCACCAGGCAGGCAAAGCAGCCCGGCTCCTCCCTCTTCTCAAATCTGGGGGAACATTCTCTCCAGAGCACACCAACTGCACCTTTCAGTGGATTAGGTGCCAGTGGCCAACCTGCACCTTCCCCCTTTATCATAAAAGGCAAACTCTTCTTGATTTTCTGGTACTTGTGTCAGGCCATTGAACGTTTGTTTCATCTTTTGTGGTTGACTATACATTTTGGTTGGAAGAGAAAAAAGCCCTCCAGATATTACAATAAACACACACACACACACATACACAGAGGCAGAAAAAAAAATTCTATCTCCATTGAGCTTAACCATCAGCAGGGCCCAAATTACCTCTTATTAACATTTATTTTACAAAAGAGGCAGGGTATAATTTGGTGATAGATTCAGATTTGGAGAGGAGCTATAATCAGCCTCCTGAAGGGCTCTGCCTGGAGTCCATGGCTGCTATTTTTTGTAATTATATTTCTCTGCCTCCCCCACCCCCCTCTTCAGGCTGTAGAGTCTTTACTCCCATCTCTGGTGCTAGAATTTCTCCCTCCTCCCTCCTCCTCTTCTTTCTTTCCTCCAGAGGGGGAAGGGCCCTTCTCTCTCCCTTTCTCTCTTTGGGCCTCTTTGAATAATGCAGACTCTTTCAACAACCCAGGCAGGCTTGAAGATTAGGAAGCCTGTTTGTGGAGACGGGGGCTGGCTGAATAGGAGCAGGAGAGGCCCCACTCCCCTGGCAAACAAGGCCCTGGGAACCCATCCAACTGTGGAGAGCATGTGCCGGGGGGGTTGAATAGGCAAGCAGCAGGCTGGCCCATATGTCGGCCTGGGCCACAAAGACTCCTCTGCATATCTACCATGACAAACAGGATTACCGAAGACAATTAATCTGGCACGCTTTATCAAAATCAAGCACTGACCCCCGACCTCTCCCCTCGGTGTGCGGCAGATGCCACGCTCCAATTCAATAGACCTTGAGTGTTCCCTTTTTCACTTCTGAAAAGAATCCAAGGCCTGAATAAGCCTGGCATGGACTAATTACAACTACTGTGTGATGGTGACAGTCCTCATCAAATAGGGTGAGTCTACCTTTTCTCCCACTTTTAATGGAGAGGCTGGCCAGAGCTCCCAGTCTGCAGCAGAAAGAAAGAGAAATGCATCAATTTTACTTTTATTCTTCGTGTCTGGGGCCAGCAGCTCGCTAGGGCTGGGAGAAAGAGACAGAGAAGTGGGTAGCTGCTATTCTGCTGCTAATTGCCTGATGTTTCAGAGTTCATTCTAGTGGGAGAAGGCCCGCTAATGACTGAAGATCATAATGGTTTTCATGAATTGGTTCATCCTTCCGTGGTACTTTCTGAGAGAGGTACTAAGGCAGCAGAAAAGTCACGGGGGCCTCTGGAATCACAAAATCTCAAATCTTGACTCCATCTAGCCCATTCCTGTAATTTAATCCAGTTTATCTGACTCTCCACAGCTGTACTCTTTTCGGATCCAGATAAGAGAAACCCCGAATTTGTTCCTGTTAAGGATATTCACAAAACTGCTTGGATCAGTTTATAAATGAGAGTCCTGTGTAGAAAGGAAATAGTTATCATTTTTCTTGAAGCTTTTAAGGTTTGAGAGACTAATGCAAGAAGGGAAGGCTTTGGCCCTATCTTTTCTTACTGGGAAGGGCCTGTGGGAGAATACGGAGGTCAGAATTGAGCAGTGTTGACATTTAAACACTTTTCTGGGCCTCTCAATTTCCTCTTACCCAGAAATTAGCCCAAATACTCTAAGAACTCAGAAGCAGAGTAGCTGTTGGTTTGACTTTGGCAATCCCTTGGGTAGATACTTGAATAATTTCTTGATTTTGATTCCACCAGTTTTTCTCTAATAATAAATGAGACATTACTGCATGAACTAATGCAGCTTTTCTTAAAAAGAAAACCTATTAAAAATACAGATTGTTTGACTTCATGGTGAGACAGGAGAGAAGTGGGCAGGGCACAACCATTAAAAGAAAGACAGGCCAGTAAGCACACAACAAAAACTGGCGGATTAGAACCAAAATGGCAGAAGCTTCGACTTCCAGTAGATCTTGAGGCTCGTTACACACTCACTGTACTAGATTAGCATGCTCAGTAACACACTCAGGAGGTGGGAGTTTCCCAGGCTGACCAGAAAAGGCCAAAAAGTGGGCGGTGGCCTAATTCCCCAAAACCCCCACCCCTTCCCCAAAGTAGTTACAGCATTCCTCCCACCTGTTAGCATGTGAAATCAGCCAGTAAAAGCTAACCACCCTCCACACCCCAGGGCCAACATCGCCTTCTGAGACGCTCTGCCTAGGGAATGTGTCTCTCTAAATAAACTCGCTTTCACTTTATTTGGCTCCTTTTGAATTCTTTCCTGCATGAAGCCAAGGACCCTCCTTGGCGGTGGACTGGCCCAAGAACTGGGATGTGACCATTCTCTCGGTCCCCTGTCTTCTGCAACTATGGGACCTAATGCCTCAGATGCTCTTACTGTGAGCCTCTGCCTACCTTGTCACCATATTCCCTAGATGATCTTAGTGAACACAAACGTGAAATAAAAATCAGAATGGTGGCTGGGACCCATTTTTTGCCTCTGAAGAAACAGCCCACATCCAGCTTAGCAAAACGTCTAACGATCTGTTTACCAGCGACACCCACTTAACCTGCAGAAGCTTGACCCTTCCTTCTCAGCTGTGGCTCCCCTGTTGTAGCCAATCAGCAGCGGCCTAAGTAACCCGCTGGCGCTGACCAATGAGAATCAAGCTCCTTGAAGTGCCTGGTGGGGCCTCATAAGCCTCAGTGTTACCTTCCTGAGAGGAGCGTCTGTCTGCTATCAGTTTTGAAGTCCTCAGTTGGTGAGTTCTTTGATTATTACTCTATAAAATATTCATAGCAAATAAGCTCTCTGAATTTTCTGATGTCTGAGAATTAATGTTATGGTGAAAAAGTCGTGGAGTGCCAGCGTTTGAAATTACCCCGCCCCTAAAAACTAACCCCCATCCGCGTCCCAGGGCAGCCCTGGCGTCTGAGGGGCTCGGTTCTGCCTGTGAAACGTGTCTCTAAATAAACGCGCTTCCACTTTACTTTGGCTCTCTCTTAACTTCGCTCTAGGTGTGTTTGTAACTAAACTACCTGTGTCATCATGGCTGAATCATTCTCTGTACTTCAGTTTCTTCATTGTAATGTCGGCACTGGGTCATCTTCCCTGCCCAGGTCTAGCTTTGAAACACCTGTTTCTCTTGATCTCGTTTTCTGAGAGTTCCCTCCTTCCTGCCTTGCAGTCTGATGAGTTACGTGTCTTCCTAGTTCCCTTTCAGTCATATAATTTAGATTCTGTGCAAGGTTGCTGAGAAGGTACTGGAGTTGCAGGCTGTATGATTCTGGGCACAGTTGCGGTATGGTTTTCTTTCTGGGCTAGTCAGTAAAATTGAGTGGAAGTGATCAAAGCTCAATTATCAAGACCGATTGTTGTTAAACAGCGTTTGAATAAAGTCAGAGCACCACCGGGAAGTAGGGCTTGTAGTCACTCAACTTGAAGAAATTGAAGATGAATTTTACTAAAAGGCCTGGGGTCTAAAAGTGGGTTGGGAAATTATATTCCCCTGAATTGTTGTGACCTTAGATCCATCTGAGATTTCCTACTTGGTGTTCCAGTATAGGTGCCTGACTCTGGGGAGGGACATTAACCCTTGAAGCGTACAAGGACTCTACCCTCAAGGAAGTTCTCTGCTGACATTTCAACCAAGGCTGGAGGGAGATTCCTCTCTGTATGCATGTCCACCATGGGATTACATAGCACCCTTGTACTGAGGTGCATTTTTCTTGAAAACAGACGTCTCCCCTAAAAATATGAAAACCTTGTTTTACTGCATTTATATGGGAAAATATTCACAATTAAGTTATTAATAAGCTTAGGGATTTGCAAGGTCCAAGATCACCAAGGTTGTCTCCAACTAATGTTAAGCATCCTAGTATATGTAAGACTCAACATACAGAGAAGCATTTCTAGGAAAATGATGCATAAGTGTGGTAAAAGTAAGGACATTAAAATATTTATTTTAGAAGGAAAAATTGGGAGAGTAGGTGATTTTTTTTTCCTATACGTCTTCAGGAAGAAAATATGTATTTGTTTTGTTATATCTTGTAACGAGACAAAACTAGATAGGTAGATAGATAATTTGAAACTGAAGAGAAGATAAGAGAGTAATCATAGATGTATAAGGTATAGGGTTCTTAGTCAATAAAAATATGGTTAGTAAGCACTTAACTAGATAGTCCTGGCGTTTCGAACTATTTTGCATTCCTGACTTTCCAGCTTTACTAAACAATTCTGGTATTTTAATGATACAGAGACCCAACTCACCCAGACCTAAGTGTATACACGTGGATGGAGGTAGTCATGTGCTAGTTATTAAGATGATTCTGGGCAAAGCTAATTTGCTGGGCTGTGTTACTGAGATAAAATGAAGCCCCGCCCTCATGATGTGGGGAGGAGTCAGGGATGGGATTTCAGGCTGGCAGAACTCAATTGACGACTCATTATACGAAGTCAGTGACCGCTATAGGGTTCTTGTCCTGGAGTAAAAAATGTCTTAATGCTGATGAAGCAAGGAGTGATTGTCCTTGAGAAGCCAGCTGGTGGACTCGCAACTTGCTGGGGGCAGGCACTCAGTATCTCTCATACCACCTTTCAATTGGTGCTGTTCCCTCGCTTAAAAATCTACACTTCTGCCCATGTGATGTTTCATTTCTTGTGAGCGTCTCAGCAGAAAATGCACCTGACTATAAACCTGGAGCCCTTGTAACATCTAGAAAACCCTGGAGTAACCCACTACCACTGGATGGATAGGAAATATCTGTACCCCCACCCTCTTTATCTCCCCTCTTTTGACTGTTTAAATGGTGAACCCCCTGCTCCCACCCCATGAATGCTGAGATAAACTGCTGCTAAGATAATTCACTGTCAAAAATACTGAGCACACTTTAGCGGGATGGCAGGCGTAATGGTCTTTTCAAGTGCTGCAGCACAAAAGCTGAGCCTATCAAGATTTTTTGGCAGGCTTGGCGTTTAACTTGTCATGTTATATATTGCAGAAGTGCAATTCGGGATCAGTATAAATCAGCTTAGAGGACGTGGGGAAGCTGTGGGAAAGCGTTGCATCAGCAAGCCTTGGGCTAAACAGAAGGTGGCAGCATTTTAACATCGTCAGGCACCTGCACATCCAGGGCACACACAGATGCCATCGCCATGATCCTTGAGTTCTTCTCTAAATCCCCGACAGGTAGTTTACAGCGTTATGCTTATTGCAGCAAGGAAACTGAACAGAATGAGGAGAGGTTTATTTGGAGCTCTAGACACTTAGAGGCTCAACTGGCAAAATATACAGCAAATAGGAAACCATGGCATTGGGCGGAAAACATTAGTGTCGGAAAGTTGCCTTTTTTTCATTCTTAGTGAAAACACCAGTGTTAAATGTAAATAATACATCAAATTAAGCCCAGAAAAGGATAGGCAGTTTCCATTGTCTGTTTCCAAGTGGAACTAATTTGTAACAGTGGGAAAACCCTGTGAATAAGAAAATGGCGGTCCAGTATGGACTCCAGTGTGAATCCTCAGGTGATAAGTAAAACCTATGAGCTTATGTTTAATGTTTGACGCCCTAGGTTAACTTCTAGCTTCTCTACTAGCTAGCTTATGACCGAGGGCAAATCTCCAAGCCTCAGTTTCTTCATTTTTAAGTTGGAGTAATAAATGCACCTCTATGATAAGATTGTGATGATTTGTGGGAGCATATATGTAATCACAGTGCCTGGTTCATACCAGGTGTTCAATAAATTTTATCTTTATGATCATTACTATTACTGTTATTTTTACTGTTCTCAACACTGTTGTGTACATTATCTAATTTTATTCTTATAGTGATTCTGAGAAGCGGGTGAGAAAGGACTTCTTCAGTTTACAATTAGGGTTAATGAGGGTTGGTTAAGTGGCATGCTATGTTGCAAGCCCTACCCTTTTTCTGGGACTCCATTTTCTCATCATTTAAGTGAAGAAACAGGGCTAGGGAAGGGGAGTTTAAAGTTCTTTCCAGTTTTAACATTTGCAACTACTTTGTTTGGGTGAACTTACAGCGTAGTAAGGAGAGAGCCAGAGAGGAAATTAATTGCATCTTAATCTTAATGGCAATTTGCTATGAATAAAGACAATACCTGTTTGTTATGGGCACACAGAGCTCTTCTGCATTATGAGGAGTAAAAGAAATGTTGGAACACAGGGCTCCTGTGAAACCCAATGACAAAAATCAACTCAGAGTATGAGCACGTCATAAAAGAAACCCTGCTTAATTTTATACACAGCCAGGCGCTTGACTGTATTCTGTAGTCAACTCTAGTCTCCACCCATTAGCTCCTTCTCTGAGGGAGTGCTTCTCCTGAAATTAACCTGACCTAAATTCATCATACATGTTCCATAGTGACTGCAGTTATCACTACACTATTTGAAAGAATGACCTTCCAGGGAGAACAAGCAAACATTAGCAGAAAAGACTCAACACAGCTTGCTCAGAAGTGGGGTGTTTTCTTTATGACTTTTGTTTTGGTAAAATGTTTAAAGTCTCCTAAGTGTCTCCTGTTAACAACAGCCACATTTAGGTTTTTTTTTTCCATAGTACTGTTATAAGATTACACCACACATGAACAATTAAGCTTCACGCATGACCTCAGCTGTCGTTAAGATTCTTGTGAATGTTTCATTCCATCACCCAGATGTGTTTTAATTGCCACATCTGATGCAATGCTATAGCTGTAATTTACAGATCTAAATTAAACCTTTTGTTATAATGGCAATATCTGCCAGAGTTCCATTATTTTGGATGTGGGGAATAAAGAAAAGTCTGTCATTCTAAGATTGTCAAAATAGAAGATAGCAAAATGGGTTTGTGAGAAAAACCCTTCTTTCTCACCAGCGCACCTATTCATGGTAAACATTGGAGCTGCTTCTCTTCTCTTCCTCTTTGTAATAGACCCTTGCTATGTAAGAGATACACCCCCGAGATTTCTGCAAATCCTAAAATTTCTAAATATTTTTGTGACAGAATTCTGCAAGTATTACTGTGGATCAGTGAGGACTAAGGTGCCAGAGACACTGGTTGTGGAGTATCGATGTGCTCCCTCCACGTTTTTTAACCACCTAAATTTTGGGATGATATGAATACATTATCTAGCCAAAGGGCCATAATTGAAACTGATGTGCTTCTCTAATGGGTGGGACAATTTAAGAACCACATTGAAATTCTCCTTTCTCTTTCACTGTCCTAGAGAAAAAGATCACAGGAAAGAAATAGCCCAGATCCCTAAGTCATTGAAAATAGCTTCCCTATGGAGCTACTAACCCCATGATAAACATTGTGTGAGTGATAAATAAACTTGTATGTTTCTTACTGCTTCAGAGCTGGCCTATCCTGACTAATACAAGTACCAAAAACAAAAAAACTAGCCTATCCTCAACATTTCATTTACTATTTCATAGTAAATAACACAAGTTCATAATCATGTTTCTGAAATTACACCTGTATATCTACTTATGTCATTTCAGCAAAATAGTAATTCTTGGGATACCCAGGTCTCTCTCAGATTTGACTAATGCAAGGAGAAAACTTGGACAATAAATCTCAATTCTATGCATGTTGTCCAAAGTACATAATTTAAACTGACTTTCTATTACACTTCTCTCAACTTCATTGAGAATCACCAGTATAGGTTAACTGGAGGAATATTACTTTAAATTGAGAATAAAGAGAGAACCCTGAGAAGTGGGTAGCTGATGGTCAACAAAGTTTATTCACTCCCAAATGAACTGTTTCCATCAGCCTTGTAATGCACACATATTCAAAAGAAGATGTAGTCTGAATCTCTGTGAATTTAGCTATTTCTTAGACTCTACCTAATACCTGTTTTTGCTTGACTTGAAAATATCTCAGCTTGCTTATAATTCTCAGATATAATCTGATACTAGATACCAAATGTGTGGGATTATCTGTTCTCTAATTTCTTCCCATCCTACCAGTCAGTGTCCGATCAAGGCATCAGGAACCATGCTTGTTGTCAATATAAGAATTGTTAGCTGAGCGTAAAGGGGTTTAATAGAGAATTCAAAACGCAAGAAAAGAGTATTAGATATAACAAAGGTACTATTTCAGGAAGCAGCCTCCATCCCTAGGGCTAGGGAACAGAAGGAAGCGGTTGGAATTAATGGACATAGAAGCTTAGAGGAAGACCCATGGAGTGGAAACACAGACTTCTGAGGAGGAGGAAGTACTGCTGATCTTGAGCTGGTGTCTCTGAGCTCAGAGGAAGGGCCATAGGACAGAGACCCAGACTTTCTCCCCTCCTAGGAGGAGGAGGCTCTGGCGGGCTCTTGCTGCTAGGAGGTGGGGGTAGGGCTATGTGGCTGGTTCTACAGGAATCCTAGAAAGTGCAGTCCTGACTCAGGATGTGCCAGGAACCCCTGCTGTTGGAGGGAAGAAGTGCTGGGCTGACACAGGGACAGGGAACAAGTGAGAAGAAAGCAGAAGACTTGGAGGAAACAAACAAGATGGTGCAGTCTCTTCTCCTTCCTCCAATTGTATAGACACCTCCTGCTGCTGCCTCCTCCTGACAAAGCCCATGGGGAGCTGGTGGCAGAGCAGAAGTGGGTTTTGATTCCCATTTCCATTATAAAAAGTTAGAAGGGTAGATTTGGGGCTGAGAAACAATAACTAAAATTTGGCAGACATATTCCTATGGAATTTATTTCCTAATTTACTTCAGAAATAGCTGTCTCCCAGTAATTAAAAAAAATTAAGTGATTCTGACAGTTGTTTTTCCTTCCTCACCTGTAGGTTAGCCATATTAAAATTTCTCTAAATTCTATGCTTTAATTCAACTTTCTTTGTACAATAAAAATGGTTCTAGCTTTAGAAATAATAAATCCCAGCATAAGAATGAGAAGACCTGGGTCCTAATTGTCTACTTATTATGTGATCACTGGAAAATTATATAACATGTCTGAGATTTGATTACCTCATGGGGATATTATTAGATTATAAAAATATACCATGATAGAATTATTTCTCTGGTCCTGTGACAATCATGGGCACAACGACAGTTGTACACACACAACTACAGATGCTCTGCTCTGCAATCCATCACAGCATTTGCACTGAAGTCATACTTCCCATGGGTTGCTCCAAATTAAAGATTATACTTGAGTAGTACCCTAAGGTTGGCCTGTTTCTGGAGGACAAGGGACTTCTATGACAGCCTACTTGATCTGAAGGATTCTCCAACAACCTGGTTGAATGTTCCTTAGACTGGATGATGTCTGGGGTGCTTCCACCCAAATCCCCTTTTCTCTCTCTTTCACTGGTAATTAAACTTGCATGTTGTCCTGATGTCTCTCCCAAACTCAATGCTCCCTGTCTCTTGGCTTTTCCCCTTTTACAACCCTTGCATGTCTGATCCTGTCTTGACATTTGCTTTGCAACATGCTTTGTGTTTCTTAAAATGTGATCCATCAACCATCGGGGCCAGAATCACCTGGAGTTAATGTCTGAAATTGACCATCCAGATCTCTCATCAGAGCTCCTTGGTCAGAATTTTCTGAGATTAGGGGAAACTTTCTGTATTTTTAAGTAGTTCCCCAGGTTATTATTGTTAATATTAAATTTTTAGCTGCACTGTCATACCAACATCTCTTTCAACACTCTAATGATTTCCCATCCCTCTTTTCTTGCTTGTTTGAAGTTCACCATAATTTTTATCCCTGTTCCTCTAGACGTAGGGTATCCCCGCCCTTTTTTTTGTCTTTAGTGTTCTGCAGTTTGAATATGATATGTTTAGGTGTATGGGATTTTATCATTGCTGTTTGGTATTCATCCTGCTTGTTGTTTTCTAAGCTTCCTAGATCTGTGGTTTGACAGTCAATAATTTTGGAAAATCCTTGGCCATTGCCATTCCAAACATTTCTTCTTCTCTATCCTTTCTTCTTCTTTTATTGCAATTATGTCTGTTACACCTTTTGAAATTGTCCCACAGTTCTTCTACATTCTAGTTTTTTTACTTGTTTTTTCCATTATTTTTTCTCTGCATTTCTGATTAAGAATTTTCTGTTGAGCTTTCATCAAGAACAGTGATTCTTTCTTTAGCTGTGTCTAGTCAACTGATGAGCCCATCAAAGGCACTCTATTTCAATCAGTGTTTTTGATTTCTAGTATTTCCTTTTCAGTCTTAGAATTTTCATGTCTCTGCTTACCTTCTTTTGCCTATTTCTCTTTCATGTTGACTCCTTTTTCCATTAAAACTTTAAAGATTTAAATTTATCATACCTATTTGAAAATCATGGTCTGATAATCCCCAAATCTGTGTCATATCTGAGTCTAATTATGATGCTGTATCTCTTTATATTGTGTTTCTTTCTTACTATTTGGAATGTCTTTTTTAATTTCATGCCAAAGGCTAAATGTTGTATCAAGTAATAGGAACTGAGATAAATAGGCCTTTAGTTTGAGGATATGTTAATATGGCAAAGAGTTGTGCTGTGTTTAATGTTTGCTGTAGATCCCTGGGGCTTCAAATTCCTCTAGTGTCCATGTTTTTTGTCTTCCCTCTTTACTGCAGTCTTCCCTAAGTGCTCCTTCTCAGAGAGAGCCTATAGTTTGCAGTCCTTTCGATAGAATCTATTTTATTAAACTAGAGTTGTGTTAGTATGGTGGGAAGGTGTGGAAAGAGTATATTCTATAATCTTGGATTAAATCTGTCTTTTCATGGGCTTGTGTCTCAGGACCATTACCTTCACATATATTTATATCTCTCTGCCTCCTACTCAGTTTCCTGGCTCCAACATTGTCAGTTAATTTCCTGACCTGTTGCCTCTGGTTTTTGTTTTCCCCTTAGTTGAGACAAGAAGGCTGGAAGGGGGCTGATTTGGAAGAAATTTTCTTCCTCTCACTGAGAATAAAGCTTTAGCAGAATCCTTTCCCCTGAAGAATAGGCTTTTGTTATGGAGAAGGCTGTGGGTGTATTTTACAATGTTTATTCATCCCCTTTCCCTGCCAGAGCCAGAGGGGATATTCCATGTATCTTCCTGGAAATAAATCCCATGCAACTGTGGACCACCCCCAAAGATCACAAGCTATACCTCTGACTCAGCCTTTGGCAGTTCGTCAAAATCACCCTGTGAGTGTTCCTACCAGTTTACAGCTCCAGCTGCTTCTGCTCCAGGTAAGAAAATCTCAGCTCTACCTCCAGATGCACTTCTCTCTCTTTCTAGATATTAAGAGAGGGGTTCTCTGTTGGGTTTAAGAAAAGTCATTGATTTTTCACTTTAACGTTTTCTTATTGTAAGGATGAGAGTGATGATTTCCAGAATCTTTACATGCTGGAGATGAAAGCAAAAGTCATAGCCACATCTCTGGTTTCAAAAATAAACAAATAGGGATTCAGTAGTTATAAAAAAATTACCATAGGTGATAGGGTAATGAACTTAGGACTCTATCTCTGCTGTCAGCATCACAGGAAACATGAGGCACCCACCACCCTCAAATCGCTATGATTTTCCCATATCTTCAGGTCCAAATTGTACTATTCCCACCAGCTCTCTGGTTTCATGACCTTGGAATGTATAACATCTCAACTCACGTTTAGACAAATCTATGAAGGCAGGAAATCTATTTAGTTTGAAATTCTAAGATAGTTTAAGATCTGGGCTGCTGCTTTATTGGAAGTGTAGCTACTTGTAAAACTTTTCCCAGAACTCTGTTAATTGTTAATATAGCATTTGTTACATTTATTATATATATGTTTGTATCTTCCCACTAACTAGTAAGCGCTTTGAAGAAAGGAACTCATTTTATTTATATTTGTATCTATAGAATATGGCAAATTCTGTCAAATAGAAGCCCAAGAAGTAATACATACATAAATCCAAGATTACTGTTATCAGGAAGTTTCTGTTTGTAAATTTCTCAAAGTATTTTTAAACTTCTTCAATTTCATATTTGACCCACTGATTTTTTTAGTAGCATGTTGTTTAGTCTCCATGGCATCGTTTTTTTATTTGTTTTTCTGTGGTTGATTTCTAGTTTCATGGCATTATGGTCAGAATAGATGCTTGAAATAATTTCTGTTCTCTTAAATTTGTTGAGGCTTCTTTTGTGCCTGAGTATGTGATCTATTCTAGAGAATGTTCCATGCGCACTTAAAGAATGTATATTTTGTTATTTGGGGATGTAATGTCCTAAGAATATCAACCAAGTCCAGCTGTTCCATGGTGTCATTTAGTATCTGTTGCCTTATTGATTTTTCTGTCTGAAAGATCTGTCCAATGATGTTAATGGGATGTTAAAGTCTCCTACTATGATTGTGTTCTGATCAGTTTCTCCCTGTATGTCTGTTAGTATTTGCTTTATATATATAGGTACTTCTATATATATAAAACATATATTAGGTGCATATATGTTAACGAGTGTAATATCCTTATCTTGTATTGCTCCTTTACTATTTGTAAATTTCTACGTGTGATTTGCTCACATCTCCTGGACAGAGAGTCCTTTATAATGAAATATAGGAAAAAGATAAATTATAGGTAAGAAGCCTCCATAATTTTCAACTTCAAAGTTAATTTAAAATTTGTGGGGTATGAAATAATGGTAATCAGTACCTACATGCTAACTAGACATTTTCATATAAGTTAAGGAATCGCCTCACCATCTTCTTTAAGATCTTAATTGTCAGCAATTTTTAATTGTCTTTCTTGGTACTTGTATTTTGATCATGCAAATCTTATGTATTTGTCATTTAATTATTCTGTCATTGGTAATTGATTAGGCATTGGTTAATAACAGTCCTCTTTTGGTTGCTGGTGATAAAAAACAACAAAAAAAATATGATCTCTTACTTTTAACCAACCTTAATATTGTCAGTATAGGAAAACTAGAAAAAGGAGAGTCACCTAAGATGGAAAAGGTATTGCAGGAAAAGCTTCACAGAGGAGGTGATGTGAATTGACGTTTTGAAAAATGTAAATGTTCCTGAAATAAGTCATACATACAGGAAAATGCACAAATAATGCTTGCACAGCTCAATGAATGTGTATAGTAAAGTGGAAACCAGTATAACAGGCATACAGAACAAAGCAAAATTTAACTGTAATCCAGAAAATAACTGCCTGTGTTTTCAATCACTACCTCCCCAAATTTACCATTATCCTGTTCTTTAATACTATAGATTAGTTTTTTTCTATTTTGAATTGTATACAAATGAAATATAGACATTTTTAAAGGTAAATCTATGCAGGTATGAAATAGAAAAGTGGGAAATTCCAACCATAGATACTAGCCTGAAAGGAGATACAGGAATCAGAAGCCTGTTTCATCCAATCATTGCATCCCAGTTCTGTGCCTGCTCTGGGTCTCTTTCTACACTTGGAAGGCCGAGAAACTTACTCTTACCTAGCTTTCTGCTCCATCCACTATCTTCTTTGGATGCTTCTCTCTTGAAAGGGAATTGAGGTAGTAATTTTCCCTCCCCTTCCTCTGTTTGTTTTCTATACATATTGTATTTATTTTATAACAACATCAGCATTTCTCATCTTGGAGTGTAAATTCCTGTAGAGCAGGCTGCAGCTATTTAAACTGACTTTTAAAGAATTTAGTAAATTACAGGCCTATGAGGTTGCTTTAAGTTTAGTAATATATTTTTCAATTATGTGATAACTTTTTATAGGGAAGTATAAATGATGAATTAAGGTTATAGCAAAAATCTCAATGTGGTGTGTGTGTATATCTGACAAGAGTCATAGTTATAGAACTTTTAACTGTTCTTCTCATAAAACTGAACTACTATCTTACACTGTACACAAAAATTAACTCAAAGTGAATGCTGAACATAAGACCCCAAACCATAAAACTTCTAGAAGAAAACATAGGCGATTAGCTCCTTCACATAGGTCTTGGTGGTAATTTTTTAATGACACCAAAACCAAAGGCAACAAAAGCAAAAACAAACAAGTGGAACTAGATAAACTACAAAGCTTCTGCATAGCAAAGGAAATCATCAACAAAAGGAAAAAGCAACCTACTGAATGGGAGAAAATATTTGTAAATTGTATCTGATAAGAGGTTAATATCCAAAATATGTAAAGAACTCATTCAATTTAGTGGCAAAAAAAAAAAAAATAATAATCTGATTAAAATTTGGGCAGAAGATCTGAATAGACATTATTCCAAAGGAGACATGTGGGTGACCAACAGGTACATGAAAAGATGCTCAATATCACTAATCTATAGGGAAATGCAAATCAAATCTACAATGAGATATCACCTCACTTCTGTTAGAATGATTGTTATCAAAGAGACAAGAAATGACAATTGTTGGTGAGGACATGGAGAAAAGGGAACACTTGTGCACTGTTGGTGAGAGTGCAAATTGGTGCAGCCACTATGAATACAGTATGGAGTTTCCTCAAAAAAAAAAAAAAAAAAAAATAGAACTACTGTATGATCCAGTAGTTCCACGCCTGGGTATTTATCCAAAGTAAAGGAAACCACTATTCCAAAAAGATATCTGCACCCCTGTGCACCCTTATGCTCACTGCATGTACAATAGCCAAGACATGGAAACACAGAAACAACTTAAGATTCCATCAATCAATGGATGAACGGATAAAGAAAATGTGATATATATGTAAAATTTTACAATGAAACGTTTTCAGCAATAAAAAAGAATAGATTCTTGCCATTTGTGACAACATGGATGGATCTTGAGGGCATTGTGCTAAGTGAAATAAGTTAGAGAAATATAAAGGAGATCATACATACTGTACTTGTCTGTGGAACCTAGAAAAGAAAAACAAACAGAAATAAGCTCATCGATACAGAGAATAGATTGGTCATTGCCAGAGGCTGGGGGTGAGGGTTGGGAGAAATGGGTGAAGGAGCAAAAAATACACATTTATTTTATAAATGATTCACGTGGATGTAATGTACAGCATGGTGACTATAGGTAATGATACTGTATTGCATATTTGGAAGTTGCTAGGAGAGTTCATCTCAAAAGTTTTCACAAGAAAAAAATTTTGTAACTATATGTAAAAACAAAAAAAGTACTAGAAGAGAAAATTCAGTCAACTGAAAAGTGAACCAAAAGAAATTACTTTGAAAAGGAAAAAAATATATATTTCCTAGAAACGTATAATAAGGCTTTATTTTTCTAATGATACAACTTTTATTCCTTTCTCCTTGTTTCAATTACATTTATGGTGCTTACATTTTTACTTCAGGCTCCGTTTTTCCTTTTCTGGGATACACTTTCCCATAATATTTACTAGTTTTAGTGAATACCAGAAGCAGTAGACCATCATATACTTCAGACTTTGCAAGGGCCTTATGTTAGTCAGAAATCCCTTCCCTCTCTCTTCCTAAAGGAATTGGGTGATTTCTGTGGATTTTCTGACCACTGATCTTGCCTGGCAAAAATGCATGTTAAAAGGTCTACATTGTTTTATAGTATGTTTAATTTAGCCAAGGAAATGGAGTTCAGGCTTATCCCATATAAAATGCCTCACTCAGTGAAGGGTTTGGGTTCTTTATTATTAGTTCCTACTTCAGCTTCTAAGGCTGAATCCAGCACTGTGATGTGTTACAGTATTGTGGTGATTTCATTATCTACATGTTAAAGAGCTATTTAGGAGTGACAATAAATGTTTTCATGAATACGAATCATCATTATAATATTTTTTTTGAGTGCCTGCATGGCTCTGGCTTTGTTCTAATTGTCTTCTTAATTCGTTTAACATTCACAGCAGTACCGTGAGGTGGGTTTTATTATAGTCCTCATTTTGTACATAAAGAAACTGAAGTACAGAAATGCTAACCTGCCAGCTTTTACATGGGAGAATTGGAACTCAGAGCCAGGCAGTCTGGTTCTCAAGTCTGTGTCTTCCACAGTGAGGCCAGGCTGTGATCAACACATCAGATTGGAGACTGTCACCTAGAAGCCATATTCAATTTTTGAAAAATCATAAATATCTTAAAGGAAATACTACCCATAGTTAAGTCCTTCTTGAGCTGCTATCATGTACCCCCGCTCTGCCAATGGAAGAAGGGCTTCATGGAATTTAAGAACAGAGCAAGGAGGCCAATGCCCCAGTGCTAAACTTTGATGTAAAAACAAAACAAAAAATTCATTGCTGTGATTACACGAAAGAGCAGAGAATTCCATACAAACACAAATCAGTAAGGGCAGTGGATTAGAAAAGGTAGCTGTTTGATCAGGCTTGAAATACTGGAAGAGTTTAAATAGGCTAAGGAGAGAGAAAGAGAGCATTTCAAAAAGACAAATACTGATGAACAGCAGTATAGCCATGATAATACTACTGGGTGTACAGATTCCCACAGCTCTGGAGCTGAGCAGGAGGGGGACATAAAGATGAATATGTACAGGATAACCAGGATAGATGCAAGATGAAGCCTCCAAGTGGCAATCACTAATTGTAGAAGTGCCAAGTTGTCTTTTTTATATAGTTAGGCAGTTGTCACATATTGAGAGCTTGAGAAGAATGCATGTAGCTAGCCTAACTCACAGCCTTTCATGAGTCAAGGGACACCACCAGGAGCCCTAGGAGAGATCCTCAAGGCTGTGTATATATCTGTTTCTAAGGGCATTTTTCCAATGTTTCTCTATTTTATTTCCCTAAATTTTGTGGTCCTTGACTTTTCTATGTTGCCTGTTGAACTTACTGAATCTATTCAGAATTCATTAATAATGAAGGTACTGTAAAGCCCTAAATTATACAACTTGCAGATTGTGGAATAAATAGGCTTTTTTCCCTTTATGCTTTTTCCTCCACCCGTCCCCACCCCTTCACTGGCTGGCAGTTGTGATGACAGTGTTTCTTCAATGGGAGCTTTCATTTTTGGTGGAGTTGGAGTAGGGGCTGGGGATAGAGAGATGATGAAAGGTGGTGCAAAGCCTTCACACATACGAATAGACCAGCGCTTGTGAATCTGCCTTCGTGAGCTACTCCAGCCTCTCACAAGCCCGGCAGCAGTGGGGGTGAGACTGCCTGTGGAGGGGTGCTGATGACCTGCTTGGCTCAGCAGATGAAAGGCCGGAGGCCTGTGAGGGAGTTACACCTGCAGTTGGAGATACAGGCAGACCTAGGGCAGGTTTCAGACAGCAGTCTAACTGGAGAAGACTAGACATGGCTGCTTACCTGGTATTTAAATCCGTGGTCTGTAATAGGGGGAAAAATTCTCTTGTTTATAGTGATATTAATACATGATTATTCAACCTAGAGCTTCTTAATATAACAGAAAGAAGTTCCAACATGGATTTCAGATATCCCTCTTCACAAAGAAAAACAGCGGACACTTCAATTTGGGTGAAAATCTCCCCCTGTCTTTTCCTCCTTTTCTTCATCTATTACTAATACTGTTACAACCCAAGGCCCTAAGACCTCCTTATTGTGGTTATTTAGTTTCCAAGATAGAGTGAATGCAGCTTAGAAGGCATTTTATGTCACTATCTATTATTCTTGGAGTTAAATTCTCATCAGTGAAGGACATCTGGTAGACTGGCCACACATTACTTTAGAATTGAGAAGGTACACATTTCTGTCCTGGTTGTCCCCTTGGGCCAGTTCCTTGGGCCATTGGCTCACCAGAGTGGTCTGGTGAGCAGTAGCATCAGCACCACCTGGGGAGCTTGTTAGAAAAAGATACTCTCCAACACCATCCAGAACCACTGAGTTAAACACTGTAGGGATGGGGCCCACAGAGGCTTCCAGGTGTTTCTGAAGCACACCAAAATTTGAAAGTTTTCGGCAGTCTCTTTAAGTTTCCTTTTAATTATTTTTTTTACTTAAAAAAAAATTGAGATATAGTTGATATACAATATTATGTAAGTTACAGGTGTGCAACATAGTGATTTGCAATTTTTAAAGGTTATACTCCATTTATAGTTATAAAATATTTACTATATTCCTTGTGTTAATACAATATACCCTTATAGCTTATTTATTATTTATTATATTCTCTATGTAGCTCTTAAGTAACATAAAGAAGATTCAACTGACTCACTTGCCAAGTTCATCTAACTCAACAACCTAAGATTTTAACCTTTTCTAAGGTCCTCTCTACTGCTGACCAAAATAGCTTTGGCTGATTTAGCTGTGTTCTTGGGGAAGCAAGCAGGGATCCTGAAAGGGCTTAACCATGAAGTCTGACTACTGAGTTGATAGATAGCACCCAGTAAATTTCATGCTAAATATTAAGACTTCTCAAGTGTTACTCATAATTTCTTTATTCCAATTATAATAAACAGACTCAGTGCTACAAAAAAGTCACCTCGTCAGTAACACTTAGGATTATGTATGCTGTTCATAATAATTCCTCTTGTGGTTGTTGTTTCATCAGAAAAAAAAAAAAAAAAGAAGAAGCAGCAATTGGCCTGCTAGTTTTTAATGATCTGGAGACCCACAGAGTTCAGGATTGTATTTGGCAACTTCTGGATAAGAATCATTGCGTATTTAACAAGCACTTAAGACACAGCAAAAAGTAGAATTAAACAATTCTGAGTATAACCATTAGAAGACCATGAAAAATATGAACAGAGAAATGACTGAAGAGAAACACCACCTTTGCACTAGTTGGAAACTACCACGTGATTTAAAAGTGGGCATTGGAGACATAAACACTTTCAGTAATGACTAAAAGCAGCTGCAAAAATAATCAGTCTCTTTATAAGCCAGTATTCAGAGGAGTTGTCAGTTTCTGTTGTCTTTGCCAGGGGAAGAGCCCATCCACCCTCTCATCAGTCCTGGGCCAGCCCAGGGTGGGGCCAGTTGGGGCCCAATGAGGGAAGGAGGCTCCAGGCAGCTGGGGAATAAATGGAAGGAAACACACAGCACATGAGGCAATCTCAGACGTACAAGCCAGTTTGCACTGAAGAAGTTCCCTATAGTCATTCTTCATCTGTACTCCTGCAAAATTACAAGCTCAGCTATTCACGCTGTCCTTTAAGCTACTTGTGGCTGTCGAAACTTACTCCGGGTGCTTCTGACCCTGTTTTTAAGCAGCAGTGAAGTTTTACTTGGATTTCTGTTTTCCATGGACTATTAATAGGTAGAGCTAATTAAACTTGGTTTCTTTACATTGATGTTTATTGAAAAAGAAATGGAAAGTGACAGGCTTATCTTTGCTTATGTTTTATATGAGCACTGATTTGAACTTGATTTTGTGTGTTGGCCAAAATATTAACTGGAGGGTGAGTCAGAATAATTCACTAGGCTTGGACCTAAGCCTTTATCGGTAAGAAAAGGTCAACACACTTGTAAAGGAATCTGCTCAAAAACTGCTTCCATTTAAGTGAGTTTACTGAGAAAAATTAAAAATCAGCATCCTTGGAAAGTAAGCGTACATTCCTATATGCATTTCTAGATTTTCATAACCACAGTTCCTTAAGATCATGGTGAAAATCATATGTAAATGAGTAAAAGGCTAAATCCTTAGTTTACTTTTGTTAAGAAAACACATGTGATGGAAAGAATGGGCTTTTAATTCAGATGGGGTCCCAGCACCATTGTGTCCCAGTCCAGAAATGGTCTGTAAGATACTTAACCTCTCTATGCATCATTGAATTCAGGTACAAAATAGCAAATAGAGCTGCTATAAGAACTAAGTAATAGTAGAGAGGGAATATTTCCTATGTGATATCTACTTAAAACATGCTCAGAACATATTAATCTTCTTTTTCATAAATAGAATTTCTTTTACACCATCTCCATGTAAGGTCTTTAGTTCAACAGAATTGTTGTAGCCATTTTTCCTCCTCCTGTTCCTCTTCTTTCTTACCCCCTCTCCCTCCCCCTCCTTCTTTTCTCTCTCTATAGAAACTTGAATGGAATACAGCTGGACACTGTTCTAGATAACAGATATCACTGATGTGAGTGATGTGAATCTGGTTTTCAAAGAGTTCAGGGACTTTTTGATTCTGATAAGTAATAAATCAGTTATTCCAAGGAGGGATGGGTGCTCTGATTGAGAAAGTGGCAGGAGACCTGGGTTAGGAGTTGACCTGGAAGAGAGATGGGGAAGAGTGTGCCAGAAACAGGAAAGAATTGATGAACAGGATAGAATAAGCAGTTTAGGACTTTGGGGAGTTTTGAATATGACTGAAGCTCATGATGCATGTTGGGAACTTAAAAAAAAACAGCAAAATGAAGAAGTAGCGTGGGATTAATGGTAATGGCCCTTTTAATTCCAAACTAAATATTTAGGCTTTATCTTGAAGATTAGCAGTAATGGAAGAACTTTAACTAGAGAAAGGACATGATTAGATCTGCATTAAAAAAAAAAAAAACAAAACTGCCTCTTTGGATAGGAGGGGTTAGAGCAAAGGTTTTTAACTGGCTCCACAACCCTTACAGGTCATTGGGTCATTGTGTAGGCTTCAGAGATCTGTAGGCCCCGTGTAATATGTGCATGACTTTGTGTGTACGTGTATTTACACTTTTTTTGGAGGATCAGTTTCACTTGAGGAGTCCCTGATATAAAAAAGTAATTTTTTAAAAAAACCTACTCACTTTAACAAAAAAGTCGGGGGTGGGGATATAGCTCAAGCGGTAGAGCGCATGCTTAATATGAACTAGGTCCTGGGTTCAACCCCCAGTACCTCCTCTAGAAATAAATAATTAATAAATACACCAGCCCCCCACCCCTGCTCCTGCCCCCAACAAAGACACTAGCAATGAGAAGATCATTTAAGAAGCTATTGTACTCATTTGGGGGTGAGAGATAATGGAACAAAATAAAGTCAATGGAAGTGGTCATCTAAGACTGCTCTAAAGAGTATTAACTTAAAATAAGGGGTTAAAATAACCTTTAGCCCATTAACCAGAGCTAACCACTGGAAAAAAAAAGTAATTGAGAAAAGTATAAATTAGAGGGATATTTCATAGAAGCATAAATCTGTGGTGTTTGGTGACCTTTTAGATGTGGAGGATAAAAGAAATGGAGGGTTCTGAAAAGACTCTCAAATTCCTGAATGGTTATTGTGTGGTGAGGAAGGAAAGGTCCCCCCCCCCCCCCCCCCGCATACACATATACATATATATATATGGTGAAATCAGTTCAGGGATATTTGATTTGAAAAAGTTAGTGTTCTATCCAGAAGATATACACATGGAAGCAAGATATAAGGATCTGGAGCAGATAAGAAGCCACATCTTAGAGACAGTAGAAACTTTTAAGAGTTTAAGAAAGAGAGATCAGAAATGAAACAAAGGAGTCATCACACAGATGTAGAGAAAATACAGTAGAGAGAAAATGTCTCTAAATGTTCTTGAGTCCGCTTACCCTTCACCCACACGGAGTAGAAGAAAAGAGAAAAAAGGAGGATGGTGGGTCTGAGGTCATGACTTTCAGAAAGTGTAAACCAGCGTGTCAAGAGCAGTGTCCTAATCAGTTGCCTTGTTTTCCGACTAACGGATTGGGCAGCTTCTTCATCGGGAGAGATCTAGGAAGTAGTAGTGTAAAAAGGCTGGAATTATCCTTCTTCCTACCTTCCCTTGCTTTCAGTCCCCACCTTTTTGAACATTTTAATCACTAAGCTTATTGTCTATGATTGTGGCTGGTTGCTCAGATGTGCAGCTGCCTCCCTTAGAGCTAGTTGCTAAAGAAGCACCTTTCTTTCACTCTCACCTACTGTAGGTCCCTTTCCATTCCAGGTAAAAATGATTTCTCTATTTTCATAATGTCTGTAAGTTTTTTTTTATGCCTACCCATATTGCATACTGGCTTAAGTCATATTTCACTGACAGTCAGGAACTTGAGTGGCTCTGGAACTGCACAGCAAGAATGGGAACCTCAGTGCTACAACTCACTAGCTGTGCCACACTGAACAAATTCTTACCTCTGTTCCTTAGTCTCCTTTGCAGTAAAATGGGAATACTGATTGCAACAATCACAGAATTACAGTGGAGATGAAATACACTGTTAAATGTGAAGTTCGTGACTGGTATCTGGCACATAGTAAGCTATCAATAAATGTTAGCTCTTATCTCAGTCAGTGTTTCTGTGTAACGTACAGTAAAAGATGGCATGCAATAAGCTCTTATTTCTCATGCATCTGTGGACTCTGAAGGAGCACTGTTAGTCTCTGCTGGGGTCCCTCACTTGTCTAGGCAGTGGCTGGTAGCTCTCTGGCCCAGGTGGGTGCCTCCAGGCAGCCCTGCTTCAAGCTGTAGGTCTCTAAATTGGCAATTTGTTACTCATCTTCCTTTGGAAGGTAGGCAAGCTGGAGTCTGTTCTTCAGAGAGTGATTTGAAGAGGCAAAAGAGGGCAAGTACAACCAAGCAGTAAACCTGTGAAGTCCTTGCTTGTGTTATGACTCTTATATTCCATTAGCCAAAGCAGCGAATATGGCTGAACCCAAAGGCAAGGAGCAGGGAAATATATCCCTTCATTAAAGTGAAGGGGAGGGTGGGCATGGATAATTTTGATTAGTAATTTAACCTACCCCAGCTGTAAGTACCACATACATCTTTAAAGTGAAATTTTTTTCTCTTTGTGCTTTATAAAAAGAACTTTCAAACCATCAAAGCATGGTTGAATCTTGCCCATAGTATAATAAGATTTGGAATTTTGAAGCTGGAAGAGATAAACAGTTTTATTAATCACATATATTTGTTGATAGTGTGATTGATTGAGCTATTTGTCATAGAAAAAAGAATGTGCTTCTACATTATCACTAGACGAACAGTCATGATTCATTTATTATCATTGTTAGTTGCTACCAAATATTAAACTAATTTGCATTTTTGGGAGAGAAAGAGAGATTTATATGAAGTGAAAATAGTATTTTTCCCTTAGATAAGACTGACATTCATTTCAGTTCTATTTGAAATAAAAAAATACCTTTCACGTATTGATGTTACTTTTCAGGTCATAAAAGAAATGTGAGATGGTATTAGAGCTGCAAGAATCAAACGGTCTAACTTTAAACTCTACTTTGCATACTTTAAAAATAATTAGAGTATAATAAGAGAAGGGAACTCAGTAACCTTTAAAAGTGGTGAGAGATAAAATAAATGATCTTGTGAAGGAAAGGGGAGTATTTTCCTTAATTAAGCCAAATCCTGGCTTCCAGAGGATTGAGTCTATCTGCACTCAGAATAGCTGATACTATTATAGTTTTTATGCTAAGAGAATTCATCTCCTTCTGATTTTAGGCAAAATTTTCACAGTTGCAGTCATTATAATGAATTAAATAATGTGTCATGATACACTATTTTAGACATCCTACTAATAAGGAAACATTTGTCCACCTTCAGCCAATATATAACTGAAACCCATTCAGCAGTCCACCAGACAGGATTTTATAAAAGTAATCTCACCTGAACTTGTATCAGTACATATTCATAGGATGCATGTGAAATGTCAAAGGATAATGCCGGGTAAAATTCTTCAAATAAAGATGGTCATATTCCTATAGCAATTCTCTTGTCCATCACTCCTTCCTCTTTGTCTGCAGTAGATCCAAAATGTAGTTTCTAATACCTATGATAAGGTAATTCAGTTCTATGAAAGTCATAATTTAGCATTATTTAGAATTGATTTTATATGCTTTTATTTACATTAAGTTTATAATCAATTTCAAAAAAATAGTTTAATATAAATCAAGTTTTTGTTTTGCTTTGGTCTTTCTGTTTTAGAAATTTTGAGTGAAGAGTGAATATGTTTTTGACAGTGAGATATCAAAACATATATTGGGACATCACCCCAAAACAATGGCAGCCTTCTAAATGTTAGAAACGTGCATATATTTATAAGACCTGTTGGATTTTAATGGTATCTATAGATTCAAATCATGGAAATAGCCACCATACATAGAGATGAGAGGTTACAATTCATAAAATTAGAGTAATTCCCTGGCTGACTTTTTCTGACTTTTGCCTTTTATTTTGTAAAACATTTTGTTGCAAATCACCTCTTCTTTTTGTTTCCTATAACTGAATCATGATTATTATTGGTGTCAGCAGGATAAAAAGGATGTGATACGTACACCTAGTGAAAGGCATTTCTGATGTTCAGTTTACATCCATTTTAGGGCTCCTTTCTAATTAGGAATATTCAGTTGATTTTTTAAATCAATCCTTCTGGATTATATTGACATGAATAGTTTTTGTGTTGGAAATTGGGGCAGTTTTTCTGTATACATACATCTTTAAAATCTGTTGCTCTTGCGGTGGGCCAAATCCCCTCAGGATTCCCAAGATTTCAGTCCCTGAGCTCCTGGAGCCCAACCTGCGTGCTTTACCTGAAGAAGAAAACCCAAGCAGATTCCCGTTCAGTCTGCTTTGTACATGTGATAAAAGAGCACTGAACAAAATAACTTTTAGCGGGTAGGTTGGTGAGTCAAGAGAGAATGCAGCTGACAAAGGGGAAGAAAGAAACAAAGTGGAGATGCTAAAATAATTATATATCTGTCAGTTCCTTTCTTTTCCCCTGTTAAACACTCACCTATTTTTTTCCCCTGTGAAAAGTTCATTTAAAGCTGTCTCCCTCCTGCTATATGAAAAAATTCACACTGCATTCAATAGTATAATACAAATCCAGAATGTTTTCAAATTTCCCTCTTTTGTGGGTTTTGAGATTGACAGCTCTATAATTAGGGATAACAAAGAAGAAGGGAATTAATAAGATTCAAATACAGGGCCGCAGTCAGAAATCTGGAATGGGAAATAAGGAGAAAAAGGAAATCAAGGGGTGTAAATCATATAATCTTGTTGCAGACTGGAAAGCTAGATGTTCAGATTTTATACAACTACTTATTTGTTTAGATTGAATACAACTAGTTAGATGTTCAGATTTTATACAAAAGCTAGTAGGTCATAGGAACCTTAAAACTGATCCTCAGACTCCAGTTTATATTTGTTGATCTGAAATACAACTTTGGTGAAATGTTCCACCAAATGCTTGGTACATTAAAATGTCTCCATTGCTAAACCTTTGCCTGGACCCCAGCTAAGTTAAAGTATAACTCTCATCATCAGAACAAGAGAGAGACTGTAACTGCTGTATATTGGGAGGGAAATATTCACAATTTTTTAAAGCAAAAATCACGGGCTTTCATCCTAGGGAGCTCTCCACATTCGTCAGGACATGCTTTTTCACTCTACTTGTTGTTTGTTTGATTAAATCACCCTGTTTGACGTTCTACAGGATATCAGTCCTATAGGATATGTTCATGTCTTTTGAGGTTTTTTTTCCCAGTATCTGCCATCCTTCTATTGTATTGTATTGATTTCTACTTGCTTCATTTATTTATTTACATCTTCTCTTAGACATCTCTGATTTAGAATAAAAGATTTCCATGTTTGCAAGTAAACCAATGGTGATAATAGCACTAAAAATTATTTAGATGTTTATTTAGTCATTCATTACATGTTAATACGAATTTACATTATGTGGGGCCTCTCTTTAAGGGAGCCTGTGCAAAACTAAAATGAGTGGTTATGGCGAAACTTGGGTTTTGGTTATCAACTCTGACACTTTTTTATACATTCTTACCAATTCATTTCAAGTATTTGTTGATAATTAAAATCTGTCATTAAGATACACACAATTTGGTGGAGGAAATTAACAACCAAGAATCTAGTAATATGCTACAAGCTCCAAGAATTCTAACAGATGTGTACATACATAATGGGCTGTGGAGGTACAGATATAAAAAAACCATTACTAATTCTATCTGTAAAAACCATTACTAATTCTATCTGGAATGATTAGGAAAAATATCAAAGAGGGAAGACCTTTACCTCAGGATTCTATAAGACAGAAATTCCTCAGATGATTAAAATTAAAATGGGTACTGCCTTCGTGCAGAGGAGTCAGCCTGGCCAAAGGCAGGACTGACAAGGAAGTACAAGGTAAGAGGCTAAGGGGGCTGGTACTTTGGGTCTAGATAACGATGCGGTTACAGAGGAAGACATCCCCGAGGATACAGAGGTATCAATGAAGATGACACTGGGAAAGCCTTGCCTAATGGGAAAGGCTTCAGCACGGAGACCGGTGGTTTTCAAACTTTAGTGTCATAAATTCACAAAGATAAATTGTGCGCTTAAAGCTATATATAGCTTCATGATTTAGGAAAGTTATTTTATTTATTGTGTTTTGCATTATTTTTTTAAATCCGTGTTTACTCTGTATTTGCAGCTTTCATATTAAGCTACCCCCTCAAATTTTGGGGAAGTAATAAACACTGAAAAATTCATGAATAATCAAATGTATGGGTCACTTCTAAGAAGCATCAGTAGCACTTTTGCTATTTTCTCTGGCTTCAAAAAATTATGAGAGAAAAGTATTTACATGTTTTCTTTCCAGTAGCTATCCAGGAGCTCTGGCTAATGAGTAAATCAATTAAGTTGCATTGACAGTGGGTAAATTAAAATAAGAGTTAGGATTGGGTTATTGACTTGTTATGGATCTGTGACCTAGTCTTCATTAAAGAATAATAAATTAAGAATCTAAATGTTCACTCACATAGATCATTCAAATGAACCCAGTTTCGTGTTCAACTCACAACACAAAACCATGAGAGGTCAAAATCTTCACCACTAGTCTTTTAGTTACTGTAACTCAAGCTAAATGTATTTATTGCTAATAGCATGTCTTTTTTAAAGTAGGATTTTTTCTGCCTCAATTACTTCTATTTTTTTTTATTGAATTCTTTCTCCTTATCAATTTCTCATTTGCAGGCTGCAACATTCTAAATCTTATTTATTTTTCAAACTCTCCTGTACTTTGTTTTTCTTTTCTTCTTCTTTTAATCCTGGATAGTTCTTTCTGCCCCTTTTATTGCCTTCTTCTTCTTTTTTTAAAATTTGGTCTTCTGAGAATTTTTAACTTATTTTTTTAGTCTATGCCTGAATAGTTCTTTTCTTTGTAGTACATTAAAAAAAATCATTTACCTCTTTTTCCTCTTGCTGCTTTATATCATCTTCAACATTCAAGCCAGCTTTTATTTTTATTTGAGGGTTTTAAAATATTTTTATGTTTATTGCTTACCATTCTTTAGTCTCTCATTTTCTCTGTCATTTAGTAACACATTGACTGAAATGATTTATTTTATGATCTTGACTCTAAATGTGAGTATTTACAAAATGTATAGGCTGAGTTTACAGGTAACTGTATTACCACACCTTCAAAGTCAGGGGCCTCTAGGCATTAGCTATGTGGTCGTTGCTTTCGCTCCCTCAACAGTAGGTCATGAGTTTATATAAAAGCTCCTTTGAGAGACACAATCAATACTAATCCCAATAAATAAGATGTAAATTACTAGAATTTAATAGAAACTAGTTGTGATTTTAATGGCTTAGGGATATTTGCTTGCTACTTGATAAGGCTACATAATGGAAAATAATGTAGCTAAGACTTTTTTTAAATTCCCTTAGCTGAGTACACAAAGTTACCTTGAACCAGTCCATCTCAGAAATCAAATTTCTGTAAATACGGGTGGAAGGCCAACGCTGCAATTCAGGCTATAAATTTGCACACAGAAATGAGGATCTTCTAAGGTTCTATCAATCAATCAATCAATTAAATGAAGGTGAACTTTCCAGAATTTTTTTGAAATTAAAGAGAATTCATTAAACAAGGGGGAATTTAACATCCTAAAAGCTAAAGTTTATAAGCAGAATATTTCTACCTACAGCAGTAAAGTAATTTATAGAATAAAATCCTACTGCATCCCAGTGAATAATATATTTTACCTAAAAACATTGTCCATATTTCTGATACCCCAACTCCTAAAACATTTGGTATATTTTTATTTTAAAGATTGAATTAATCTTCACCATATCCTAAGAAGAGGATATAGAGAATGTCATCATTTCCATTTTAAAGTCTGAGAAAAAGTAGAGTTAATGATTATTCAAATTATTTTGAGTGTATGTAGATTTTCCTTACATTAATTCAAGAGTGTCAGCAAGCCCATTTTCATCATTGGATCTCAGAAATTTCACTTTCTTACAGATATAAAGCTGCTTGAGCAAAATGCTTTGCAAATCATAAAGCTCTACTTGATTTCTCTCTTTGCAGAGCTGTTAAAAGTAATAATCTATTCCAATAAATTTTAAAGATAAGGCCAGAAAATACAACTGAATAAAAATACACTTGTAAAAGTGATATACCTGGTAATCACAAGAGTAATTCGCCTGTTGCTGAAATATCATTGCTAGCTCTTAATTCAGTTATATTTATTACTATAGGATTCATAAAACTCCTTCAAGTTTTTATGGATCTTTTAACACACCAATCCTTTGAATAGTAATGGGAATGGTTAATTTTTTTAATGGGTTACGTTTTTTGTTGTTGTTGTTTTTGAGATCAAATTTTATAATGTGCTATAATGCACCCATATTTAGGGTCTAACACGAGACATGTAATGCCTGTCATTGTCTTCCATCTGCGTTATGATCTTTCTCCCTTGGGATGTTTTACTTACCAATATAGGGTTTGCAGACATATCCCAAGGAGATTGTCTAGTTCTTTCTGTTACTTTCCCCTTGCTTCCTAAGTTGCTGCTGCTGTACAATCAATGGTGATTTTTTCATATGTATCATAGGATATGTTTAAATATCTGAGGTTTTCCTAAGAGTTGAAAAACTTTGGAATTAGAACACTACAAAACAACAAACAACAAGCTACCCATTTGCTATTTCATCAAAAGATCAAAAGTTGAACGTGTTTTAGTAAAGTACAAAAAGTAAATCAATAATTTTCTAGTAAACATAGAGACCTAACACAAAAATTAGTTAAGAAATGAGATGATCTAACAAGAAACAATAAAACATTTCATGACTAAGGAACCCATTTTAAGACAAAGCTAAAGTTTCAACATGACTACATTTCTGGGCTTCTATTTTATCCACTGCTTATTCATGTAGCTGATTCTGAAATCATAAGTTCAAGTACTCAGATCCACAGAACAGCTTACAAGGAGTTACACAGACTCAAATTACTCACACTCATACATATACCTTTCTTTTCCCCATATTTTCTTTTAGAAAAATTACACTGTCCTGAGTTTGTAACACATCTCTGCTCGTGGTTACAATCTCTACATCAGGCTTTTTCTGTTACTTTCTCCCCTTTCCTTCTGTGTGAATGATTCACTATGACAGAAAAATCAGACTATTAAAATACAGGTTATATACAGTTAAGTAATAAATACAGTATTTACATCTTCTATTACTATTCAAGTTTATCCACAAATTGATAAACTGATAAGTTTTCATTGTGTGCTGTGTGAAGGGTGGCAGGATATAACATCCCCAAATATGCTACTTTGGCATAAGGATTATTTTGAGCCAAAGTCACTTGAAAAATAGCAAATACAAGAAGAGTGTTCTGACCTCCCCCTTTGTCTTCCTGAAAGCAGGAGATAAAACTCACATGTGAAAGGTATCCTCCCTGTACCAGGAAGAAAGAGATATTCTTAATACCAGAGGTGGGAGTTGAGGCCGAGAGAAATCTGTACAAACAGACCTTGTTAAAGTAACTTTATCTTCCATTGGTTTCCCCATATCTTTTAGTTATTTTTCCACAGCAGTCTTTCCTTGTTCAACTTAATATCAAAGCATTTAGGTTTGGCACTTCCCAATTCTGTGATTTCTGTTTCGTACTTTTAATAATTTCTCTTTGTTGAAACGCTGGCTTTGTTCACGTGTTGTTCTCCTGACCTTGGTGAGCATTTTTGTGATCATTGCTTTGAATCACGTATCTCCTTTTCATTAAGATCTATTTCTGGACTTTTAACTTGCTCTTTTGTTTGTAACATCTACTACTGTGTCTTCATTTTCCTTTACTCTCTGTGTGGGTTTCTGCGCATGAAATGAAACAGCCATACCTGACAGTCTTGACAGCACTCTCAAGTCTCATACAGAAGATAAACACTACCACTGAGCCCATCCCAACCTCTTGGTCATCTCTCAAAGCTTTGATTATCTAAGCCTCCTTCTTTGTTCTTGGTGTCTCCAAGTATATGAGGGTGTGCCATGACCTTTCAGTGACCCAGAGAGGAGATCTCAGCACCTTGATGCAGACTGATTAGAAGTTGGACATGCAGGCAGCATTTTTAAAGTACGCAAAGTCAACCTCTTTCAGGGACAGACTTGGAGATAGCTGCTTCTGTCTGCTCTCTGCCCTGAACCATGTTTTGATGTGGATTATTTTTTCCCTCATTCATCTTATCTGGAGTCACTCAGCCAGTTTCTGAATTTCTTTCAGAGGAAATTGATCTGTATGTAGCTATATATTCAGTTGGTCTGTGGGAGGATGTAAGTCCAGGATTCTCCTATGTCCCTATCTTGAACCAGAATTTAGATGATTCAACTTAAAATAGGGAAACAAATATATATATATATATATATATATATATATATATATATATATATAACTGAATATATATATAACTGAATCACTCTGCTGTACACCTGAAACATTGTAAATCAACTATACTTTAATTTAAAAAAAGTCATCTAACCTGTAAAAAAAAAAAAAGAATATAAATAGATAAATACATAAATCAGTCCTCAAAATAAATAAATTTCAGTGGCCCCGAACAGGGGAAAATATAGGGAGATTATTTTTGATTATCTAGATGGGCCCAGCGTAATCACAAGGATTTGTGTGGGTGGGGTGATGGATGAGTCAAGCTGCTAGGGGGCTATAGGTAGCCCCTGACTGCTGAGGGTGATTCTCAGAAAGTGCAGCTGAGAGTGTTAGTAGCCAACACTCAAAACAGCTGGAGAAAAGTGTTACCCCCACAATGGTGGGGCTGTCTAGGACAGTCCAGAATCCCCAGGGTCGTTTAAGAGGGGGCAGTCTAGAAATCTTAGGCTGGTGATGAACCTTCTGTCCACTGATGGAACAAGTTTTGGAACTAATGTACAGAAGTGTGACTATAGTTAATAATACTGTACTGTATACTTGAAATTTGCTGAGAGTAGATATTCAGTGTTCTCATCACCAAAAAAAGAAATGGTAACTATTTTTAGTTTTTAAAATTTGTTTTAACTAACTTGATTGTGGTAATCATCTTACAGTGTGTACGTGTATCAAATCATCGCACTGTATACTTTAAATGCATACAATTTTATTTGCTAATTATACCCCAGTAAAGCTGGGGAAAATACAAATAACTGAGCAATGCCATTGTTGGTAAGAAAGAAATAAACCTTATATTTTAGTAAAGGTGTATAACTTGATTTCTACACTAGGGAGATGACTCCTATTTTTTGTCTTTTGTGTGGAATGCAAACAATATTAATGTGGAAAAAAATAACCAACCAAACAAAAAACAATCATTTGAAAATTGTTCTCATAAAAATAGAATCTTTCGTGAAGTGCAAGCAAATTTCGGTTTTTATATTAATTTCAAACTGAAACACAATACAGGAAATATTAGTTGATATTGTGCCTTCTAAACATCAGTTTCTCTATTTTTAAACAAAGTTTAAGACTGAGAAGCTGTCTATTTTAACATGGGACAGTGAGAGAGAGGATGTATATTATCTACCATACAGTCCTGGTAATAGAGTTTTAATACCCAGGTTCTTAGCTTAACCATGTGGCCTTGACATGTTGTTGTGCTGGGCATTTATCTCAGCTTTCTCTCTAGATAACTAAAGTTAATGGCAAAATCTACCCTTGTCCCTTCGGTGTTGTGATCAAATAAGGTAATTCATGGAGATTATATAACTATATACACAACTATGTTATTGGTGTTGTTAATATCATCATCATCATCATCCAAGTAGGAAGTTAAATACTATTTCTAGTATCTGGAAAGGAAATATATTGACTTTTTGAATAGATATCAAGATACAAGTGGCAAAATCTTATTCACCAAACTGTGCAGTTCCTAAAGGGAAATTATTTCAGCGACAATATAGAATTTAAAACCTCTATGCTCAGCAATACTCTTTTGATTTAAGATGCTTAACTGTGTTACTCTGTTAAACCTTTATAGTCTCGCTTATTTCTGTCTTTATCACCTTGCTCCTAAGCTCATGTATCAGATTTGCTCGTTTGGTTGCTTTTTATTTTTGACAACTCTAGAAGGAGGGTCAAAGATGAAGGGTATAATTCTTAATGCACTCCCCACTTTGCATGTTATACATCCAGCATTTCCAAATCCCAAGTCAGAGGTGAACTAGAGATTTGTTTGGGTAACATAGATCTGTCAACTTCTTGAAAGTAAGTGCCATAACTCAAGCACCATTTAGATTAAGTTATGGGGAATCTTGGAGATTTTAAATTATTTGGCAATAGATTTGAATTAAACCCATCTATTTTTCACATAAAGCCTTTTGAAAGGAAATAATTTCAGAAATACCATGTTTATTCTTTTTAAGCAAAATTCTAAATTAACCATCTAGGAATAAGATACTTCATTAATCCATAGTTGTAGATTATTATTACCTTAGTTGCTATTGTGGTTCCATCTTCAAAAGGAAATAGAACAAGACTATATTTAATGTTAACCATGGCATGTGATATAATTGTGAATCTGAAAACTTTTAGGTAAATGCTCCTTCTTAACAGACGTGCATAACATTTTTTAAAACATCACTGACCTAATGAAAGAGTTGGTTCCCCTAAACAGCTTCCAAATTGAATATCTAATTTGGATTTAGTGCCTTTTTTTCCCCCCTGAAATAATGGATTCATTTACAGTTTTTTTCTGCAATGAAAATTTTTATGAATGGTTTAGCATTGATCTTTAGGATCTAATACAGGATCAGTCCTGTCCAAGGTCTGCAAATATATGCAGGACTGTTTTTGCTCCATGAATCATTATACCACTATATACTTTCCATTCTGTTTTATTTTGTTTGTAGCATATAGATTTTAAATTCATGAGTGATATAAAATCATATTCCTAGAAGAGAAATTTTTCTGTCTCTTGCTCATGCCTTGCCAGATTCCCACATTTCCCTGAATGTTATATTACCTACTCGGTGCTAGTTTTGAGTGATATGATAATAATAGAGTGTTATTCCTGATTGTAATTCATTTTGCTTGCATATCAATCTTGCTGTATTTGAGTGTGTACAAGGAATACTAATCACTATTCTGTATGTCTTTAATCTGTGTCATAAGGAAGCATCTTTATTTGCATATGCATGATTTTCAATAGTATTTGCATAAAGAGAAAGTCAGACACTTTGATTACTAGTAATCTTTTCACAGTTTCAGGTTTTACACTTAGGAGTGATTTTTTTCCTCCCTTAATTTTTTTTTCTTGCCAAGTTGAGTTTTTCTCTCATTTTTTATGCCCATTTTGGAGGATGTATTAATAATAGCTACTACTTAAGGCAAAATAGTGAGAGAAATGTTCATTAATAAACTTTTAATTTAGGAATAAACTTCAAAGAATTCTCAGTCTAGAGAGGTAAAAACTGAATTCTTTACCCTTTTAACTGTACTAATTTTCTCATCTCCATTCCTAGATCATAAAAAATAAACTATCAAAAATCTAATGCTTAACATTCAGTACATACAGTTTTTCAAATCTTGCTTAATGAAGAATTGGAACAAAGTTTTTTTAAAAAAAAAACAAGCTACAAAACAAGTTACATTTTTAGAAAAATTCTGATTGAGTAGCAAGTCTGCATTCTGTCCCTCTTCAATTCTCTCAGAATTAACCTTATTCTGATATGTGTGAAAAGTTGCAATCACTTCATGTCTATGAAAAATGCTGTGAAACTTCTGCGTTCTAAGGCATGAAACAGTCTAAACCAAACTGTGGCTGAATTTTATTAAGGTTTTTAGCTCTCGTTATCAATCTCTACCACAGTGACGTCTTTTGAATATCATACTGCTGGAAATCTACCTGCTATTTAATTTTTCTCCTTATCACACTAAATCTCGAGATTATATGCTAGCTGTCTTTCCATCTATTTCAATCTAGCCAATAAAGTTCTGTGATCATCAGTACTATCCTTTCTCCATTTTGGTGATGGTTGTGTATCAGATTTTCATTTTTTTTCTTTTGTGTGTATATTTATTGAAGTATTGTCAGTTTACAATGTTGTGTCAATTTCTAGTGTGCAGCATAATGCTTCAGTCATACATGGACATAAATTCATTTTCATATTCTTTTTCACCAAAGTTACTACAAGATATTGAATACAGTTCCCTGTGCTATACAGTAGGGATTTGTTGTTTACCTGTTTTATATATATTAGTTAATATCTGCAAATCTCAAACTCTCAATTAATCCCTTCCCATCCCCTTCCCCCCTTAGTAACCATAAGTTTGTTTTCTATGTCTGTAAGTCTGTTTCTGGTTTTGTAAATAAGTTCTTCATAGTTAAAGACTTTGTTTAAATAGATTGCAAACTAATTTTCGGTTTAATAGGATGTTGGCAACAATAAGATACAGAAGGATTGAGGCAACTAAATGAGTAACACAGCCTACTAACACATGTAAACTACAGAGTTTGCCACTTTTTATTTTCCAAAATAACTTGGTTTTGCCTCCCTCCCGTTTTGTTGTCTCTCACGGTTTAGACACATTTCAGACTTGTGGAAGTGTGGAGGTTCTACCACTATTTTATATTGCAAGAAACCATTATCACAGCAGCATTACTCTGAAGTCCCAAAGTCAGTATTTCTGAAATGTTTTGCATTATCTTAGAAGTGTGAGAGAACAAGTTGAATACAGTGATTATCTCTATTTTGCACACGAACAAATTAAGACTTGTGAAGGTTAAATAGCTTGCCCAAGGTAAGACACCTGGGAAGCCAGGACCTGTAGCAAACCAGCCACATTCCGAATC
The DNA here is from genome assembly GCF_036321535.1 of Camelus dromedarius. Lineage (NCBI taxonomy): Eukaryota > Metazoa > Chordata > Mammalia > Artiodactyla > Camelidae > Camelus > Camelus dromedarius. The sequence continues at coordinate 15,401,024 of NC_087454.1, read as the reverse complement.
TCACGTTATCCATTTTCTCAGTAAAGGTGCCATTCTGGCCTGCCTTAAATGGAATAGAATGATAATAACGTGTAACATTTTCTTATTTAATCCTGTTAACTCTGTTAAATGGACAGAGAAAATATTATTAGTCTCTTCTTACATATCACGATTTTGTGTTTAGAAAATTTGTGAGTAGACCAAGGCCACAAAGTTGGTTTTATGGTAGAATGGAGACCAGAATCTGGGTCCCCTGAGCAGAAATCCAGTGTCCAGAGTGTTTTCCGTAGTTATCCTGTGACATCACTGTTTCCATGCCCTGCATTTGACTTGGCACATGTTTTCAAAGTGTGATTATCATAGGATGTGTTAATATCACAAAGAATTTGCTACAATCACCTATGGGAAAAAATGAATTGAGTTTCTTATTCTGAATTGCAGGACAGTTATTTTTCAAAAATGTATTACAAAATGACAAAATCAATATTGGGGAATATATGTTGCTATTTAGTTTGATGCATTTTGAAATTAGATTTTTCCAAGTTTCAGATGTTCTTAAATCATACATAAGGGGCTCATATAATTTATCGTCCAAACTAGAACTATTAATAATTTTGCCAGGACAGGCAAACTGGGATCTATTTCATTCTAATTGTAAGGGGCACTGACAACATTCTTTGGTTTTTTTTTTTCCCCTGGAAATAATTGTCTGTCTTTAGGTCCTTATGTGTTTATCTATAAAAACTCATCATATTATCTGGGATTGGTTCTGTTATACTTTCTGCCTTTGAAGTGCCTATGATTCTGTGTAACTCATTCCAGACTGGTGGTAATGAGTATATATAACAGTTTTTTAAAAGCTGGTATTTTATAAGTGTAGACAGTTCTAATGGAAACTTCTGTAGTCTTATGAATAGATGTAAATTGTAATTTGGGAACATAAAAATTACTGAACAAATCTTGTGGCCTAATACTGGAAAAAAAAAAAGTCCCATTTTTTTTCCCTTTGAGATGAAATTGTGTAATTCCTGAATCTACATGGCTGAATACAGTAGAGTGGGATAATTTGTGAGGGGATGAGAAGCAAATTGATCTGAATTTTGAAACAACACATTTAAAAATATTTTATATGTGTATCAAAAGTTTCAGCTTGCAATGAATTTAACTGCTCTGTGTTGGGATTGAAAGGAATGAAAAACATCCAAGATTCTCTTATATGGTGGCTACCTGGAAAATTGTATCGCAGTAACCTGTCATTACCCACATATCTTCTTTTCATTTAGCATAGAAAGACATGTAGGAAATAAAGAACACTCTCCTGGAAGATCAAGTGCTTTGGCTTCTATCTCATAAACACTTGAAAGTGTGCAAGAATCAAAATCTGATTAAAAAATCAAATTAATTTTACTAAACGCTACTTATCAACTATGCTGAAAGTGTGACATGCTCTCAGGTGTTCTTAATGGGAAGGATTAATAAACTTTCTTGTATTCTGTTTCCAAGGGAGAAAAACACATAACTAAACAAAAATGCATACAAATCTCCTCACCTGTGCCCTGTGCATCTGTCATGATCATCTATCAATGCAGTGAATTTGTCTTTCAAGAAATATATTTTGAGCACCTGCTGTGTCAGAAGTACAAACTTAACGCTGCAAAGCTTACATTACAGACCTTATATTAGTAATAAACCAACAAGTAAACACCAAATTGTGGAAACTGCTATCTGGGTGAGATAATAGAGAATGAAGGGGAGGCACTAACTTAAACCTGAGGGAGGGGTCAGATGTCAGTGTGAATAGAGTTTTCTGGTTTTTAAGCCAGAAAAAGCTTGGAGGCCAGTAAGACAATCACTTTTTGCATCACAAATGTCATGTCTCAGTATAAAGAAGCCCAAACTGTTGTTTTCATCTATAAATAAGTTTTTTTGTTTTTAATATACCCTAGGCAAGTTTCAGTTATGCAGGATGAACAAGTTCTAGGGGTCGTCTGTATAACATAGTGCCTGTAGTTAACGATTCAGTATCATACACTTAAAAATACGTTAGCGGGTAGATCTCATGTTAAGTGTTCTTAACACGCACACACATATACAACGGTGGGGAACTTTTAGGGGTGGTGGATGTGTTTATTACCTTGATTGCTGTGATAGTTTCACAGATGAATGCATATCTCTAAACTCATCAAATTGTGTACATTAAATATGTCCAGATTTTTTTGTATATCAATTATGCCTAAATAAAGCTGTTAAAAAAAATCCTAGGCAATTGGAAAAGAGAATCCGAAATGTATACTGTCCAGAAATACTTATAGTACTCTGCCAACTCTTGGTCCTCAATGATTGTAATACTTTTATACTCTGTGTGTGTGTATGTGTGTGTGAGTGATGTTGCACTGAACCTGTAAAGATTCAGTGCTGGGCAGATGATTTTAACTGTAATTCTCAAGACAAGAAAAGGCGTGGGCAAGGGGTATAAAATAGCAAGTTATCATTCCCTTTTACTTTGATTGTATTTACCTCCTGACTGATTGAGAGCCTATGAATTTGAAAAGTACACTTGCAGAGATTTTAGATGTTTCTGTAGAATGCAAAATGCTGTTAGAATTCAGTCTTCCCTACCTCTCCCCGTAGGAAATTGACTGCTTAGAGTTCTTAAATGAAGACAGCAAATTGGTGGTGGAGGGATATAAATATTCACACATTAATGTCATCTAAGAGTTACTTTTACTCTAAGCTAAATAATTTGAGACTATAACTTAATTTTTTTTTAATTTGTCATTTTGTTGAAAAATACATCAGTAGTCTCCGGGAGCAGGTTTTAGTTGTCTGTGGGTTCGAATTCTGTTACAACTGTTTAGAGCACCAGGGACAAGTTCCCTGAGTTTCCTGATAATGAGGATAAACAAGACAAAGGGTAGATGTGCTAAAGATGCCTCAGTGCACTGAATGATGTCCCCCCAAACTCGTGTATTGAATCCCTAGGCCCTGATATGATGGTATTTGGAGAAAGGGCCTTTGGGGAGGTAAGTAGGGTTAGAAGAGGTCATGGGGGTAGAGCCCTGGTCCAGCAGGAATAGTGCTTTTATGCGAAGAGACCCCAGAGAGCTTGCTCGCTCTTTTTGTGCACTTGAACCCAGGAAAAGATTCAGCTGCATGTGAAAAATATTGATTCAGATGTTGAAAGAAATATATTTTATTCAGTTTACTAGGAAGGGATGCTTTTATTTTTGTTGCTTGTTCAATTTTATGGTGGAAGAGGATATATGTTGATGGAGGAATGATCATAATCTAGGGACACGAGGGCGTGTTTGTGGGACGTAGAAATGGAATGAGATGTAAATACGTACAACCCCCCTAGGTTGCCACACGAAGCCAGATCTGTATGCTGTTGTCTGCTGCAGAATGGGAAAAAAAAAAATAAGACTAACATCAATCATTTTGTATCTCCACTGCATTCAACAATTCTTTTTTTATGTATGTAGATTTGTCATTTTTTTAATTGAAGTATCCTTTACCTACAACATTACATTAGTTTCGGGTGGACAACATACTGACTGGATATTTTTATTGGTCATACTCCATTTAAAGTTATTTTGAAATATTGGCTATATTCCCTGTGCTGTACTTTATGTCCTTGTATCTTATTTTATGTATACCTAGTAGTCTATACCTCTTAAACCATCCCACCACTTGGCTGTGGGAGAATCAGTAAATGTTCCCTAAACCAACTCTACTATTTCATCACCATGCCTTCCCCACTTCTGTTCATCCTCTTGAGTCCAGAGGTTTGAAGTAAAATAAGGAAAACTTGGGAGAACAGTGAGGGGATGAACTGAATCACGGACCAGGCGTGGGCTGCTGTAAGGTGAAGAGTGGAGACCAAGGCTTTTTTGTGCAGTTGTCCTTTCTGTGAGAACTTCCTGCCTGCTGCAAGAAACAGAGAGGAAATACTGGGGCCCCTGGTATTCTCAGAAAGCCTCCAGGCAGATTGGGAGGAAAATATCATTTCCAGATACCTTGCAGCAAGAAACAGTAGTAAGATTAATTTTGTTTGGAGAAAATTGAACAGAATAAAAACTCATTTGTTTACTTTAGAGATAGGTTACCATTTGATTATATTTAGTACAAACATGGACTGTTAGCAGTTTATAGAACTGATCTATTACTGTAGCAGTAGGAGAGCTTTAAATGAGCCTACTAAAAGCCATTACTAAATGAAATACTTTGCAATTGAGCAGGAAATCTGTATTCCCTCTAATCCTGAGGAAAAGGTGGTTACACACAGGGCATGTTACTGGTGGTGATGGATTACTGCATGTAAACAAGGAGCACTTGTAAGCAAAGAGCTTTCAAAGTGATGCTGGCCAGCATCTCCAGGAGCCTACCTGGCCAGCCCCTTGGCACTGCCCTTTCTAGGACAGGGGTCCAGTTTATTTTCTCTCCATTGGCTTCCTCCATATCTCAGTCTTTTTATCACCAATCCTTCAGCTCCAGAAACACACAGACACATACACGTACACCCCTTACCTGAATTTCAAATAGAGACCTCTCATTAAAATTTACGTACCTTTAAAACAAGTAGTTCTTGAGGCTATTCTTAGTTATTGATCTCTGGAGAGAGCCTTCAGGTTTGGGATCTACTGTGTAGAAATTATCTTTTCTTTATTCTTTGTATGATTGTGTTGCCAACTGATACTTTACAATATTTTTTTCTACAGTTTTGGAACTGTATAATTTTGAATCAGCATTACTGAACAATGATTCGTATATAATAAAAGTCACCAATTTTAAGGGTACATTTAGATGAGTTTGGACAAATGCATATGATCAAGTACCCAACAACACGAGAATAATGATATGGAACATTTCCATCACCCCAAAAGGTATCCTGTGCCCCTTTGGAGTCAATTTGCTACTCCCACCTTCAGCCACTTGCAAACAAATCTACCTTCTGTCAGTATAGCTTTACAATTTCTACAATCTTATTCAGTAGTATCATTGTGTAATCAGTTATGTCGGGCTTCTTTCTCTGAGCATAATGCCTTTGACATGCATCCATTCAGTCTCATAGAGTCAGTAGCTTGTTCTTTGTATTGCTAAATAGTATCTCATTATTTGTACATACCTTACTTTATTTGTCCATTCACCAGTTGATAGCCATTTGAGTTCTTTCCACTTTTTGGCTATTATGAAGAAAGCTGCTATGAAAATTAGATTGCAAGTCTTCATGTAAATATTTCATTTCTCTCTAAGAGTGGGATTGTTGGGTCCTATGGTGTGTGTATAACTTTATAAGAAACAACCAAAGTGATTTGTACATTTCATATTTCTGCCAACAAGAGACAGTGGTTCTAATTGCTCTATAATTCTGGATGTAGTCAGGCTTTTTAATTTTATTTATTCTAACAGGTCTGTAGTGGTATCTTATTGTAGTTTTAATTCACTTTTTCCTAATGGGTAATGATGCTGCACATCTTTTCGTGTACTCATTGGCAATGCTGTGTCTTTTGAGGGAGGGGGAATGTCTATTCAAATCTTTGTTTCATTTTAGAAACTTTTTTTTCTTATTGATTTGTAAATGCTCTTTACATGTCTTGGAAATGAGTCCTTTATCAGATACGTTTTGCCAATATTTTCTCCCACTCTGCGGCTTGTCTTTATAGTCTTAATAGTTTTAAGTTCAGTAAAGTCCAGTTTATCAATTTTTTTCTTTTGTGGTTAACATTCTCTCTGTTCTAATTAATATTACTCTAAGTTTGCAAAGATTTTTCTTCTAAGTTAATGTTTACAAGTTTTATAGTTTTGGCTCTTACATTAACTCTATGATCCAATTAGAAGTAATGTGTACATGTTTGAAGTAAGGTTTGACTTTGTTTTGTTTTTTAATTTTTTTCCTTTGGATGTCCACTTATTTTAGCACTGTGTGTTGGAAAGACTATATGCTCCCTATTAAATTACTTCAGAATTTTGTTGAATATTAATTACTGCATATGTGTGAGTCTCTTTCTAAACTCTATTCTGCTCCATTAATCTTTATTTCTTTATTTCTATACTCAAACCAACGCCACACACTCATGATAATTGTATCAATATAATCAGTATTGCAATCAGGCAGTTCGTCCAACTCTGTTCTTAATCAGAATTCCTTTAATTTTCCCATAAATTTTAGAATAAGTTTATCAATTTCTACCAAAAAAAAAAAAGAGGCAGCCAATATTTTGATTGGAATTGCAATGAATCTATAGATCAATTTAAAGAATTTGTATTGCATCAGTATTTAGCATTTTGATCCATGAATATGGTATATTTCTACATTTATTTGTCTTCTTGATTTTTATCAGCAATGTTTTGTGGGTTTTACAGACCTTGAATTTACTTAAAAAATGTACCACCAAGTATTTCAAATCAAGATATGTGTGTCAGAGAAACAGCAATTCAAAAGCTCTGAAGCCATCTGAAGCTTAGAGGTGAATCTCAGCATCCCCAGGTGCCCGTGGACTGCTTCTGGGCACAGGGTTACGTGCAGAGCTCGGCGTCTTAAGTCTCTCCCCATGCAGGGCATGAGGATTACGTAAGCATTCAGGTGTTTCATGCACCACAGGCTTTATGTACAACAGAGGAAGATTATTTTTGCAAGATAGCAGCCTATATTATGGCACACATGCGTTTATATTGTTTTTGGCATCCAGGGGCCCTTTTTACTAGATTTTGTCAACCAAGTTTCCTTTCTGAACAGAGGCTGCATACAACAATTGGATGAATAATTTTGCAGAATCTCTCAGGGGGCCTCTCTTGAGGCTGAGCCCATATGAGATCACAATATGAGAATATGGCTTGGCTGGATTTTTATTTCAGTAAGTGATCTCATTCACTTAAAGCACTAATCATTTTAACAGGAGAAAAGTACAGCCTTCCAAAATCACAGCAGGAAAAAATAAGAGAAAAAACCTGTCAGAGTGATCTTGTGGAGGTTCCCATGTGCTTTTGCACTGAAAATTTTCCATTTATACATCATCAGAATGGATATACAGTCTGATATTACTGGTGAAAGATAGATGAGAAAAGTCAACCTAATGCAAACAAATGGGATTCCAGGCTGCAAAGCTGACTTACCTGGTTTGGGTTTATTAAATTTGACACAAAGAAAACCACTTTCCCCCTTTGGCAGTCTTTCCATCATAAGACACGTAACATCTGCATGAACATAATTTGCAGATGAGAGAGATTGTAATATGCTTTTAGCAGGTTTGATACTAGTTACCGGGTCTAGTTGATTACAGTATCTGGATGAAAACTGGAAATTTAAACATGGCCGTTCTTACCAGGCATCCTGATTTTACTTCATTTCTATATTCAGATTTGCTAAGTAGAGTTCTTTCATTTATATTCTCCATCTTCTCAACTTTGTATCTGTTCCTTTGCTTATTTCCAATCAGCTATGGTGAAAAGTTTTGCTCTGTAGATGCAGCAAAGCACTTTAAAACATTTCACAGTGTATGGAGTAAGATTACTTCCAGCTAAACCTAACAAGTCTGCAAAGCACATCAAACCCAGAAATAAAGTTGGCCTAATTCTGTTCTCCATCAGTAAATGTGTCAGGAAGAGATTCAGTAAGTTCATGGAATGGTTGTATTTTAAACAAAAATCTGCATCTACTGGGGGAAAAAAAGAGTGATGATCAGCATTTCTATAATTGCATATGCAGCAATCATAACACATTGTGTGACATGTCAGTTAATACAAAACTGGGGACTGTTACTGGAGACGCTCATGATCAGTGGCCCCTGTGGGTTTATAAAGCTTAGATTAATGGTGAGCTTCTCTCAGCTTCTATGATTAGGCCTCTGACCATTCGATCTCCACCTTCACTCTCCAGCACACACACTACCTTGGAGGGAGTTTCTCTGTAGGAACCTCTCACCCAGAGCCTGTCATCAGAGCCAAAGCAATCAACTCAAGTCAGAATTTCCTCACTGAGTATCCCTCCCTTCAGAATTATAGTTACCCAAGCCATGGCCGGTCTTTCCCAAATGAACAGGAAACTGTGATGGCAAATCTCGGGAGTTTGCGGCCAGTTTAGTCTGCCATGACTGGAGTCTGTTATCCTTGCTCGTTGCTCAAGATCTGAGCCTTTCTACTCATCCAAATTCTAGATTCTGATCCATGGAAATGCTTCAGGCTCCTTTTTCCTTGATCTGCCCTCACTGCTCAGTATTCACTGTCTGTGTCCCCTTGGGTGACCCTGATTCACAGGTATAAATTTCTCCCTCCTTTGTGACTTCTCCATTGAAAATCCCCACTCTTCTCTACCTTACTTGGATATTGATTCTGCCATGAAAAGCCATTTTCCCCTGCAGGACTTTCATTTGTATTCTGCTCTTTCCCCGACATCCCATGGACCTCACATCTGGGAATTGAAGTTGGCATCCTGACCTCCATTCTGGAATCTACACTGTTTCTCCTTCTCCATGGAGTAAAACTCCTGCTCCTTGGAGGCTTATGCTAAACTCTGTTCATCTCCCTCATAGATCATCCACAGACATTCTGATCACTCTTGCTTATTTACTAATATTTTGGCCCCTGGTCATAGTCTTTTTCTTGGGCCATTAAGTTGGGCCATTATTTTTGGTGACTTCAGACTTCACTTTGGCAACCTGTCTAACATAACAGCTTTTGGGTTTCTTTCCCTTTCTTGTCCTGTTCATTCACCTCCACCCTACTTCATATTCCAGTCCCCATGGTTACACCCCAGGACTTGACTTCTTCTGAAACTGTTCTACCATTGGACTAATCTTTCAGAAGTCGGGGTGAGATGGACCAAAAAAGAGAAAATGTAAAGAAAAGTTTAGGAATTATTTTACTTCTTTATTTTTACAAAGAATACCTTTAAGTACATATTCAGAAAGGGTTTAGTGGAGAGTAAGTGGATAAAAATTATGAATTTCATCCATTACTGATGGAGAAACGTGTTTAAGAAGGGTAAGGAAAAAATACAATGGAGTAGGTGGAAGAATTAAACTTGATTAGAGGAAGCACAGCTTTTCCTTTGAAAGAGATGGAAATAAGATAAGGATGAATGTTTATATTAGTGGCAAGTTTAGAGAATGCATACCTTGTGGTTTCTATTTTCCTTGTAAGAAACAGGGAGAAATTTCCTGCTGAGACTGAAAGAATGGGAGAAAGAATGAGGCGAAAGAATTAAAGAAAATTGTGAAAATTTGGAAGAGTGTTGCATATCCAGGTGAAGATCCAAACCATAAATATGTCAGAGTAGATGATATTGAAATGGTGACTTGGGAGACATTTATGGCAGAAGACAAAGAAGCTGAAATTGTCAATGAGTGTGTAATTGATGGACAAACAGGTCAACATTTGGTAGGAAGGAAGTGAAGCCACGCAAGAGAGCTAAGACATTAAGAGTAAATTGAAGGAATCAAAAGCCTCAGAAAGATCAAAGACAAAGTGTAATGAGAACAGGTGAGAAAAACTGAAATGATAAGAGATTTGAAAGAGCAAAAAACCTGAAATACCCCCCACTATTCCTTTCTCACGTAAAGGATATCGTGAGAGGAGGCTTACGTTAACAGGTCTAGGAGTATCATTTCTATGGAAAAAAGTTATTAGGGATTCATAAAACCAGAAAGGTAACAAAACACATTTTAGTGACAATCTATTTGTGATTTGGAGACTGACTCCTTGTTCAGTTTTGTCACAGCTTAAGTGAAGTGGGATTGCTAATCCAACAGTTTATTTAAAGAGGAAAAAAAGGCTAGAAAAGCTCCTTCAGTGGGAACAATAAAGACAGGAATCCATACCTAATTTATTTAACCCCAAATTGTTTCAGTCCCCTACCTTCATAGCAGACAAACAGATGACATTCATTCCTTTTAAGCAATGCATAAAGATTGCAGATTGAATCATCACACTTAAAAAAAAAAAAAAAAAAAAAAAAAAAAAAAAAAAAGGAACGTTATCACAAAAAACCACAATCAGGTTTCTACTTCATGCAGTATTTTACTTAAAAATCAAAAAGATCTTTTGACATAGACAAAATGAAGCCAACTCCAGGTAACGGTAAGAATCAATGCAAAAATTAGAGACAACCACAAGAGTAAATCGAACAAAAGTATTTTGACTTTTTTTTTTTTTTAAGGAGAATGAGAAGACAGGCCATAACAGCATTTTTAAGCATTAAGAAAAGATGTATTTATTTTGTGGGACTTAGACATTCAGGGTAAATGCACTGGATCTTCTAAGAAGGGCTTCTTTGATAAAGCCTGGAAATTCAGCATTTGGGAATGTTATCTAACTGATAAAGTATTTTTTGCAGTCATATTTTATCCCAGGAAATTGGTAAATAGCAGGTGTTTGCCCTGCATTTTCCAGTAGGTTGTGAATTCCAGGCAAATAGTTTTTAGCCAAAGGAGATAGTAGATTATATTACTGCTCTACACTGGACTATTGTTGTTCACTGGGGACTGTAACTCAAGTTTGACTTATGTTCCAAAGAGAAATATACTTGCTGGCATCAATGAAGTCTCTGGTAGACTATAATCTGCACAAAATTCAGTTGTAGTGACAAAATCATTGGCCAAAGCTATCAAAGAAAATGAAATACAGCCAAAGTTAGTCCCTTTGGGTCAACCTGGAGGCCAGTTGTTTCTGGAGTATATTTAATGACAGAGATTGAGTAGAGCAGTGATGTGTGTTCTGTCCAGATCTACTGAGAGATAATCAGAGGTGAGGGAGTCACAAATGCATTCCCTGCCCTTGAACTAGTTAGGTAGAATGAGTGACAAGGAAAGATTTCTCATACTGGAAGTATGCAATCTTAGCACTCTCTTACAAAGTCATAATTCAGATGTAAACAAGCAGATTATTTCATCTTCCAGATCTCCTCTGCAGTGGCAGTTATCATGATCAGTCTTACCTTGTTAAATAACCTCTTCCTCTGGGAGGGCAGGGAGGAGAGCAAGCAACCCAAATGCTTGTGCGTATTTATTCATTCATTCAACAAATATTTTTTGGTACCTACCATGAACCAGGTGTTGTTTTAGGTGCTTGGAATACATCAGTGTACAAAATAGACAGAGCTCCTGGACCTTACATTCTACCTGAGGGAGATAAGCAATAATAGTAAACCTTAGGAATAAAAGAAAGAGTATGTTAGGAAGTGATTGCTTTAAGAAGAATCAGGAGGACCAAGTTAGCAGAGGAAGAAGATGCTTTTAATTAACAGTGTGGTTGAAATTGAGGGTGGCTAGGAAGATGTGTAAGCCAAGTCTTGAAAGAGGTGAGGCCGTGAGTCTTGTAGATATCAGGGGTGGGAGGACTGACATAAGTACATGAGGGAGGATGAGCTTTGAAACGGAGGGACTCCAGTCTTCTGTTTCTCTGGAGAGCAGGAACCAAGGTCATCTACTGAGATTAAGGCAGGCTTGGAATAAGGAACTAATGAAAGTAATTAGAGTTTGGAAGAAACACTATGAGACATGCAAGAGGAAGGTAACTAGGGAGAGTACAAGTAAATTCTCAGCAGTCTTAGGACACTAAATCTTTGTAATGATACAGTTGGGATGGTTGCATGGTTTTCTGGACAGAGTTGGACAGAGCAAGTAATGATTAGATGGATTCTAAATTGGGAGTTGATTTGGTGGGACAGAGGGATGAGGGAGCAAACTTTGCTGACAGGAGCACATGCGGAGACAGGTCAGTGGATTCAAGTACAGTAGAAATGAAAGTGAAGCCACATGTGGGCATAGATGGAAAGAACACAAGGAGTTTCAAGGAGCTGGGCGATCGTAGAAGTGTGTAGGAAGATTAAGAAAACATGAGGCGTAAACAAAATGCTGTGGTTTCATTGGAACTTCAGATTCAAATTTTGAGGATTAGATGATTTCAGGCAATGAAAATGTATAATCTTGGGAGTGAATTATAGGCCGCTAGAGAATATGGTTGGATTGTAGAAGTCATCTAAACTGTCCCATCCAGTGTTCCTTGAGGCTAGTAGGTAGGACTCGTCATCTATCACAGCTCCAGGAGAGGACACATGAGCTTGGTGTTGAGTTTAAAGAACAGAACTTTCACTTACTGGCTCAGCAATCTTGAGCAAGTTCATTATGTATAAAAAACTCAGTTTTCTCATCTGAGAAATGGATAAAATTGAATACAACACAGGACTATTAAGAACAAATGAGATAATGCATGTAATATGTGCCTGGCACAGTGCTTGACCCAGTAAAACATAACAGACAAGCTACAGATGTTACATTTTGTCCATTCTAAGATATTTTTTCACATTGAAAACATCTGCTTTAAAGATGTCTTATAAGCACCCCCCAATAAAACTAATATTAAGTCAGTACTGCTCTCCATTGTCTACAATTGATCATGTTTTAGGATTGAAGCATATGGCCATTCTCTTTTCTTTCCTCCATCATTTATTTACCAGTGAATTATAAACTAGAAAAATGATAGTTGTAAGTGCAAGCAGAGCCTGAAAAACTGGCCGGCAGGAATCTGAAAAGAAACAGTGACTTTTCTGGAAGGTATGAAATCAAATGATCAGAAATGTCATTGTGATGATATTGACACTAGCATCTGCTAGTGAGAAATGACTTGATTTCCCCACACTTAACTTTTGCCTCTCATCTTAACCTCAGGGAGGTATTCTAAAAAGTTTCAAGAATATAATGCTGAGGGATCCAACAGTGATTGACTATAATACCAAGAAAAGATTGAGATGTAGTAAAAAGTACCCTTTCCTATGGTCTAGAAAGAAGCCATCAAACAGAAACATTCTTATTTACCCACTAAACATCTTTCCCATCCATATACAACAAGGAGGGGAATGTTAGGTTATAGTTTGAATAAAAGGAGCAAAATGATTATGGATAATGCATTAATTTGAAGGGTTAAGTGGACTTTGGACCCTCTTGTGAGAGCAGAAATGGCGGTGCTTTTATCAAAAGGAAAAGTAAGGATAGTAAAAGGAGTTTTTTTCATAACCTTACAAATATAATAAATGCAGGGCTCAGGTTTGAAGGTAGAAGTTCTATCCAGCAATTGTCTTGGATTTGAGGGTTCTCTCATCATAATGTGGTTTCTCTGAAAATGTTGTGCACATCTGTCTTGAAGGGTGGGTAGTGAGCTGCAAGGTCACAAATCCTGGCTGGATCATTCAGGTTATTTACAGAGTAACTCATGGCAGCTGAGACAAAGAAGAATTCCATCTTCTGGTAAAGGACAAAACAAAGGATAGCATTAGCCATGATGCTGAGGTTCAATCTGGAGACAGATGCACTGATAATTGGAAAGGAAGTAACAAGTTCAGAGCTCAGAAGCTTTAGGAACAGAACAGGAAATCGAAGCAGTATTGGGTCAGTGTAAGGACTCAGGGCAAAACTAAGAACAGAGGGAGTCAGTGGCCACTTTTTAATATGGTATTGGCATGAAGGCCATTCTGCTGACTGAGACAAAACTAGGTAATTGTGACACTTCTACAGGACCTGGAAGTGGTAGGTATAACCCATAGAACCTCAACGTTATTATTTTAACCTGATCATAACAATCCCTATGCGTATTTGTGTAGGTAGCTTAGCCATCATTTTATACTATTTTCAGCATTCATTCATGGAAATCCCCTTAAATCCTCTGTGTATGGTTTGGGATCAGCAATTCTGATGTTCTCATTTCCTGGTTCTCTAGCTGGTTTGCCCCTGGCCAGCTAATAGTTTTCATTTTGATATCCTGTGTAACTATGCTATTCTAGCCCTAATAAAATTATCCTGCTTTCAGATCTCCAAACAATTTACTTATCTCATTATCCCTGTCATCCTCTTTGCGCACATTTCTGGGCCCTCACGTAGAAGACACAAACCAGTCAGTCCTGGTTAGGTCACCTGGCCATCCGTCCTTGTGTGATACAAGCATCAGTAAGGATAAACCTGGCGTAGGCCCATGATGACGCCTCCCTTTAGCAGATCATTACTCATCATTAAATGTACATCTGCTTTGGAAATGGATTTTCTTTACAGAGATTATTTTCCCTCAGTTGCGTCCTGTGAAATTTATAAACAGTGATTTCCGTGCTTTAAATAGGAGAATCTATGGAGGTATTTAGCTTTAACCTTCCCCCTTTGTCCCTCAAAATGAAAACATTTTAGGTCAAAGCAAACGAACAGTAGCATTACTGGAACAATAACTTTTGTCATCCTTCTGAATTCAGTCAGAATTAAGTGACTCACCTTACAGTATACTCTTAGTAAATAAGAGGTCTAATTTATAAAATTAATAAATGGATATTGCCTCTAAGTGTCATCAAAGTGAATGTCTTATTCTGTCACTAGCAAATATTTAAATCTTGAGTTAGTGGAGAGTGGAGGGGAATACTGGGTTCCATTTCAAAATTTTAAAGCTGTTTAATATTAACAGTCTGGAAGCAATTAAGATATTTGGAAACAGAGTTGCTGACATCATCAATCCATTCATTTTTTCCCCTAAAATTTACAAAATATCTATTCAACACCCACTTTATAGTAGGCTTTAAGGCATAATGCTAAATTATACAGACAAGACACTAGCCTTTATTTCTCTTAAAGGGGAAGTCAGATGAATGAATGATTGTAATACAGTGTGTGGTGTTTTAATAGAGGCAGAACTGTTCTTGATGAGTTATTTAATATGAAGGAACCTTTTATTCAGAATCACATGACCCAGAAGGCATGCTTAAGCTTCAGTTTGAACAGATGTAGTAAAACAAAATGCAAGGTGAAATTTAACATTTGACTCAAATAATGTAATGCATTCATTTACAAATATGTGTAAAATATCACTATTTACAATCATTATATATAAATTTATTTATTTGTGTATATCTTTATATCTTCAATTATTGTAATAAGGTTTATGTTTAATTATGCTTTTTAAGACAGTCTCTCCAACTTATTTTGTGTCTAAAGAGAGGACAGGCAATCTCTCATTCAACAGAACTAGAGAGTAGTAGAGAAGAAATCATAACAGTAAAGTAGGGGATTTATCACGTCGGTTTACAATACTAACAATGCCTGGTGTATCATATAATGATATAGCTCCTTTGCATTTTCCTCTTTTGCCATTTCCCCCAGGGAGGGCAATACAGAATAGATTCATTTCTCCTTGTAGAACTGAGAATCTAGGTGGTGCTGCTACATTTTTAAAACCTATTTTCCCTTACAAATTCACCAGTATTTGAAAGGCATGCTTTGTAGTCTCACAAGTTATAAAGAGAGACTGTAAACACAAGTCATGATGAAAAAGTAGTCAATGTGCAGGCTTTATTTTAGGCAATACTTTTCTGTTCAGTTTGATTAGAAAATATATCCATTTCCCTATGAAAATTGTTTCTATATATTGGTACTTTGAAATTATTAAATATATTTATATATTAAATGCTAATTATTAATTGTGTTTGGGGAAGTTAATTATTAAACCTGAATTAGACAAATTCAACACTCATCACAGACTCCAGTAGATGACCATGTGGCAGAGAACAGACTAGAATGTCTGTTTCTTGCAGGCAGACCTCAGTCCAAAAAGAGATATGATAGAGCTGCTTCCCAGGGTTGACGTAACAAATTACCACAAACCTGACGGCTTAAAACAAGAAATCTTTCTTCCCACGCAGCTCTGAAGAGTAGAGGTCTGAAATTAGTGTGTCAGGTAGGCTGTGCTTCTCTGAAGACTCAAGAGTAGAGTCTTTCTTGCTTCCACCTAGCTTTTGGCATTTTCTGACAATTCTTACTCTTCCTTGGCTTGTAGCTGTGCCTCTTTCTATGTATGGTTTTCTTCCCTGATGTCTCAGTGTGCCCTCTCTTCTTATTATAAGGACAGTAGTCATTGGATTTAGTTCTCACCCTAATCCAGGATGACCTCATTTTAACTTGATTATATATGAAATAACTGTATCAAAAAAAGCTTTCATTGTTAGATTCTGGGTGGACATGAATCGGGAGGGAAATGGTACTATTCAATTCACTACAAGCTGGGCTAGTCATGCCCAAATATTTCTTTTGTACCTCCCTAATTATACATTTCTCTAATGAAAGATAACACGTGAGAGTGGACAGATATACCAGGTGTCTTACTTTAGTGGAAGCCCTCCTACATCAAAAAATGAGGTCAGAAAACTTGAAATTCTTCCAATTGCATTTCAGCTTGTTATTTTCTTAGTCAATAGTACTTAACTCTCGGGTCTGTGTTCCACTGGCTGGGTGGACATTCCTCCCAGAAGAGGCAAGCAACATTCTATGAAGACCATTCCATTCGTCCTTTCTGAGTCCATGCCCCAAATACCCTCTACTGCTGTTTGGGTTTCCTTTTGCTCCCAGGAGAAGTTTAGCTTTTGCCTCACAGGGTCAGTACCATATATTAAGTGAAGACCCTGCTTTTCCTTAGAGCAGAAAAGTATTCCTTATTTTCATTTTACTTATTCTTAAAGTATGCCCAGCCACACTGTATGACTCCACCATAAGTTATTCCATTAAATCAAGTGCCAGCACAAAAACATTCTAATACCAAGATTCTAATACAGAGGTATCCCAAATTTAAATATAAACACCACTCATTATCATATACCTGGGAGAAATGAAAATGCTAAAATAAGATCCTACAAATCTAAGTCCACAGAAATCAAAGATCAGAATTTTCAAGCTAATAAATATGTAAGTAAAACAAATTCCAAAACAAAATTATCTTGCCTTTAAATATTAAGTTCAAAGAAAAGTCCGAAGTCTATATTTTAGTCCGGAAATCATTTTTGCCAGTTTTTAAAAATCCTAATTCTCAGCCAGAGAGCAGAATTCTAAAGCTGATGCCAGAGTGAAGTTGAAGAATTTCAACAGCTTCAACCTATCTGTCTCCCTGGAAAGGATGTAGCTCTGCAGTGCCTCTGAGACTGGCTCATCCCTGCCAAGTCTCTATGTGCCCCAATTGGTGAAAAGTCTAAAGTATACCTTGAGAACAAAGGAGTATCTTAGCATTAAGCCACACACTAACAAAATGAAGACAGTAAGCCAATCCCTAGGCCTGAGAGCAGTTGCCCCAAACAAAAGAAAGTTTCCAAACAAAATTAAACCATACCCATATTACTCTTGCCTAAAACTTAATGATATCTGAGCAATGGAGGATAGATAAAATCAAGAACAGTCTTTATTTCAGGCTTACCACTTTGCCAATTATTCTATCCCAGGGGTCTAGCCTTCAAGACTTGTGGATTAAAATTCAATAAGGAGAAATATCTCACCATGGAATAAATTATGGCGCTATTTCAGTTCTCTGTCTTGAAGAACAATTCTTTTCTCTCAGTGGGTAGCATTAGAATAATCCTGCTATCTTGGGGAGTTCAAAATTTCCCGTGGTGGTAGGCTCATTCTTCAGGGTTGATCTTCATCTAGCACATTCAAAATATCTTAATTTTTAGTTTTTCTTTGTATGTTGACTAGCGTGTGTCCTGCTGCTGTACTGGATGTGGAATTTATGTGGTAACAACCCACCCTCCCACCACCACCTCCTCTCAACACTTTCTTGATGAGAAGGCTTTTTTCTCCAGTTTCATCATAGCTTCTTGCATCCACTGTTGCTTGCAGTGTAATTGCTTTGGGCCTCCAAGGCAGAGTCCCCGATCCCCCAGCTGGAGAAGCATCCTCAGCAAATTACTTAAAGGAAGCTGCTGTTCACGGTTATGAAACCCACACCCCTAGAGCCCTGATAACTACCAGTAAGTCAGCTATCTGCTCTTTAAGGCACTGTCTTTACTTAATTTTCTTTAATGCTTTAGGTTTTGAGCAGGATTTGGCGAGGGATACATACTTTTATGCAGTAGTGAAATGTGGCTCCAACTGTCTGCATCCCTCATAGAGCCCTTACTCCTTTGAGGAAAGCTCAGCTGCATTTTAGATAGTTAAACCTACTTTTTTAGTTTTAACCCACAAACCAGCCTCGTGTAGGGCTGACTTTTTTTTTTTTAACTAGATCTCAGTGTCTCCTATCTTTTCCTTTCTTCTTGTCTTCTGGCCCTGACATTTCTTTTGCTAACATACTCTTTTAACTTTGTCTTCTGTGATCATTCATATTGAGAGATGTAGAATAAGTGAGTCCTAATTTTGCTAAAAGCAATAATTGTTCACACAATTTTTACTGTAACATAATATCTGTTATTTCCATCTTGTTAATAGAACCTCAATTTTGCTAAACTACTTACTTCTCAGACTCTTTCACAGAAAGACTGGCCATGAGAACCAATTCTGGCTAAAGAGATGTATGCAGATATTGTAGAGTGGGGGTTCAAAGAGCTTTTAAAAGAAGTCAGACATAACACGCCTGCTCTACCTGTCCTTTGCCCATCACTATTTCACCATTTTTCTTCCTGGAATGTAGACTCAATTCCTACATATAAAGCATTCATCTTGATCAACATTTTAAATCTCCCACCACACAAGGACCAACATGGATAACCAACATCCTATAAATGCAGTAGCCATTAGACTAATACCCAAAGAGGGCTAGACTCAATCTAACATTGACGATACTCATCACTGTCCACAAACGTGTCTAATCTTCTCTATGCCTTTATAATCTTGATTCCATACATTTTTAGGGTGTATTCCTCTAGGCAATAGCTGTATCCCCATATACAATATTTGAAGCTCACAAACTAATGCTTTAATAATTGCATGCTGGTATTTGTCTTTACATCTCAAATCATCCCAGACTTTATGTAACCACTTGGAATAGGTCCCCAGTCTTAAAGAGGTAGTTTCTTGATAGCTTTTATTTTGAGTTGCCTTAAGAGACTATCCCTAAGGGGGTGAGGGTATAGCTCAGTGGTAGAACGCATGCCTAGCATGCCTGAGGTCCTGGGTTCAATAGGAATGAATAACCTAATTACCTACCCGCAGAAAAGATGAAAAAATAATAAATAAAAAGCAAATTAAAAAAAACTTAAAAATAGTTAGACAAAACAATTTTAAAAAGACTATCACTCAACTGTTTCCTGTATTTGGATTACCTCTGAGGAGTAATTCCAGGTTATCAATGGAGATTTTTTTTCTCCCTCTTGATAAATGTCTTCGGGGGCCCAGTCTCTATTCTGGATTTAATATCCACTAAATCAGCTTACCCCTGCCTGATACTCTCTTCAAGAGGAATTAAGACTTGCCTGCACTCAATCTCTACTCTGCTTTTTTTTCTGCACAGTTTTGTGTTCAAGGTCTCCTTTTTCTTTACATACCTGTTCTGCAAATATTCCCAAATCTCAAACTTTTTTCTATAGACATAGCTTTCTCCACCTTCATCAGTCTAACTTTATTTTTCTTTTATTTCGCACTTTGCTTGTGATAGTAAGACAAAAGTGTAATTTTCAAACCTCACCAACTTCTCCTTGATTTCCTTATTCTTAAAGGCAGGATGTCCAATGATCTGCATTTTAAATTGTCTTCCTAACTTCTGAATTTCCAGTGATTTCTATGAGTCATTCAGGTTATTCAGAGAGGGAATTTGCTTGGCCTTTCCTTTCTTTTTTTCTTCTAGTCTCTATCTTCAGTCTCTGGTCAGCTCATCAATTGACTGCTCTTTGAGTTGGTGGCCTTCCCTAATTTAATCAGATGTGAAAAGGAAGCTCAGGGATTCTATTAAGTTTTGCTTTATTGCAAAAATGTGGGGATCATGATTTTCTAAGTAGGATTTGGGGGCTGGCAGACACTTGACTGTTGCTCTAGTTTTAAAAAGTGAAGATCTGAAAGGGGTCTCAGGGTCCAGGTGGACACTGAACCAAGCTCTGAAACCGGGTGTTTATGGGGGTAAAGGAAGCATGTGCCGCTGCTCGAGAGAAACTGCTTTCCACAGTCATGTGTCAGTTAAGCTAGGAGATGTGAGATGTACATTTTGAATAGATTAACAATGGCAGTGGTACTCATTTACAAGGAAACAGGAATTCTAGAAGAAAGGTATTAAGTAAGAAGAAAGCAATGAAACATAAAGTCAGGAGAGACTTGGGTTAGGTCACTATGGGGATAAGAGAAAAGGAGAACATTGGTGACCCAGTACTGAGCTTACCTTTTAGACGGTGATCAAGGTTGTTAGAGGTATGAGGCTGATCAAACACATCATGGGATCATAACCTCCTATGTATCCTTAATAAGTTCAGTTTTCATTCTAGAACCTACAATCAATCCTTGAACAAATTTAATATGAGCACCTTTCTTAATTCAATATGCTGCCAGAAACTGCACCAAACTTACTATGTAGATGTTGGCCAGCATGTACATACAAGACTGATTTTAGATCAAAGGGGAAGAGAATTCAGTTGTCAGTTTCTGTAGGTACTTTATAATAATGTAGGTACTTGATGATAAACACCAGAAGTAAATAACCAAAAGCAACATAGTACTTACAATGTGCACAAAAGATTATGTTGGTGAGTGACCTACCTAGAATGCACAGTCAAGCTCTGTACAAGTGGCACTGTGGGTCAGCAATAGATTGCCTTCTGTTTACACAAAATTTATGTAAGTGTATTTGCAGTGTTAGTAATGTGAAAGCATGAAAACCAACACCAGACTTCCATTTCTAAACAGCTCAAGAAGTCTGCTTGCCTGCATGTATCTTTTAATAGATAAAATATTAGTATCAAGCTAGAAGACCAATGGGCTTATTAAGCACCTACTACTGACACGCCATTTCCCTGGCTATAATCATTTCTTCATTTAAACCATTCTGCTTAATAACAGAGCGTACTGGGAGCATAATGAGGCAGAAAACTACCAAAGTGATTGCTGCTATGAATGCTGAGATTGAATAATTGTTCCCATTTCCACAAAGCGTTGCTATAACCATAGGCAAAGGCTGAGTCAGGACAAACATTTACATTTAAACAGCCTGCTAGGAAGGAACAGCCAGACCTGCCTACAATTAGCTCTGCCCAGAATGGAGATTTTTAGATAATGCATGCAATGAAATGTCAGGAGGCAGTGCCTGTTTTTTTTTTTTTTTTTTTTTTTTTAAATAAAGTCTTACAAAAGACTTGATATATGATAGAAATAAAGGGAGATTGTTCATGGCTGGTATTAGGTGGGAGGGCAAAACCCTGTTAATTTCTTCTCCCCTTGCCCATCTGAGATGGTATGATGGTATCTCAGGAAGTTTGCAAGACTCTGGGTCTCTGGAGAAAGAGGGTTGATAAGTATTATTCAAAGTTGACAATTTGAATGGCTCCAAGTGGTTAAACGCACCATCACAATAGAAAACCCTTCTTTGATAAAGTATATTAAGGGAACAAATAGAACTGTGAAACTGAAGCATTGAAGAGGACTTAGAACTTCTGGCCAACTAACCACACATCCCAAGAATCCCATTTAAACTATTTCTGATAGATAAGTAATCCAGTTTGGGGGATGAATAGCTGTTCTCCCAGACATTCTCTTTGGTTCTCATTTTCATTCCTCTGATACAAGAGCATCCAGTTCTGGTTTCTCTCCTGTCCATCAAATTTACGTGTATTTCTTAGAACACACATCTTTGACCTTATGGCTGAGAAGGAAGAAGCAGCCCAGACATCTGGGAGCTGGCCCGGTACTATTGCTAGATCTTGGTGTTGCTGGATGCTGCTCTGGCACTCACAGCTAGATCTTGATGTTCTCCTGTTGAACAAACACAACTTCATAGAGCATTGATATCAGACAACCAGACAAGGCTGATCAGACAGGCTACTCTGGACCCTGATGGAGGAAGACAAAATCCAGACCACTTGGCAGTCTTGGCTCAACACAGAGAAAAACACTAGCATTGTCCAAACTGCAGAAATTACCAACAGCCCATATACTGGCTTAAATGTGTGACTGCTGCTTCTTTACCTATTACAGCTTTATCTTTGTTGTAATTCTGTCCTCCTAGATTGTGTTTATAAAGATACCCAATTTTACCCCGCTTCCTGACAACATTTAATCCAGAGAAAAAGCCCAACCCCCTCTCCCAAATTAACCTAGCTCACACTCAAATCTTATAAATTCTAACATTCTCTTACTGAAATGCCTCATTGTCACTCACGGCAAAAAGCTATAAATCAAAGCTATGTTCCTGGTAGTCTTTGGCTGAGATCAAGGTAATATTCTCAACTCATAAACTTTCAGCACATCAACATCACCTGTGGTGTAACATCTAGTCTGGATATTTATCATGATTTTGAAGTCCTGCCCTGATTTCATTCCAAACTTTACATCAAACCTCATTTCCGTGACTGTTTCTCATGTAGCATTTATGAAGACCCTCTTGGCACTAAGTTATATATATATATACGTATATATATATATGTGTGTCTAAATTGTCTCATTTAGTTCTAACAGCAATCTTGAAAGATAATTTAAAATTATTTTTGTTTCTTTCTTAGGGAGACAAAGGTGCAGAGGTTAACTATCTCTGGTAGGTTCTTGCAGAGAATAAATGAAAGAAGCAGGATTTGTATGAAAGTCTGTTTACAAGTCCTGTGGTCTTCCAATGCCCTTGTGCAAATAGCAGACAACTTGATATTATTCCCACTTGCCCCATTCTTTCTAGTTCCGCTGACCTTCCTGCTGCTGTGGATGTGTTTCATTCATTGCTATTTATTATCCTTCAGCGTCTAGCTCAAAATGCTAACTTTTCCATTAGATCTTCTCCAAAGCATCCCTTCAGTTGTTCTTCTACCTAATTAAAATCCATTAGACTCTACCTACGTTTACAGTAGAATAAAAGCTCCATGTTACTAACAGTGCTCCTGGCTGAGCCTCAAGTAGGCTCCTGCTGGCTGCACCACAGACCCTCTGCTTAGTCCCTCATCCAGCCCATTAGCCAGTGCTGACCAGCCTCTGCTAGAAAATCCCCTTCCACAGCCACACGGTCCTGTGGATGTTCTACTTGTTCCCAAAGAGGTGCCCACGCCCAGAGGAACCCTGCAGTGGTTCAGTGAGGCTAATTTAACTTCCCTCTGCTTTCTACTAATTTGTGACCTTGCTCCAGGTAGATGTGGTGCAGCCTGGGGAGTGGTACTACCCAGAGTTCTAAATGGGAGATGAGGAGAAGGCGCAGCCCTCACCCCTGTGACTCCCAGCTCTGTAGTACAGCTGAAGTGCAGACTGCCCTCCCATGGTCATTCCTACCTACATGTGCACGTTGCGCAAAGTCATCCTTACATTCGGGGCATGTGACAATCTAGGAGAGCAGGGACGGCACAGGAGGAAGGAGAGAACTCAGCTGAAGGACACACATCTTCTCTACTACCCTGAGATCAAATAAGCTACACCCTATACACCAGGCCATTTCAGGAAGACATGCAGCGGGGAAACCATCTGAGAGGCATTTTATCCCATGCAACCTTCACCGTCTAAAGGGATTGCTAACTATTTGGAAGGGACAGAATCATCTTAACTGAATAGGAAGATAGGTTATTCTTACTCCTTGCTTTAAGGAGTATGAGCTCTGACAAAAGGCCACATTAAATATTAGAAAAATAAGGATCACAAAATTCTTTGCACATTTTGTTTATTCTATGCCTGAACATGGCCCGAGACAAACCTTGCAGGCTGATTGAACGTTGAATTCACGACCAGTGGTCTCAGGTGGGCCTTATTGGTCCAGTGCTCACTCTGTATTTCAGTTTTGTTGACTTTTGGCCTCTTCTAAATGACTGTTTTACACTTTCTCCTCCTTTCTGAAATCTCCCCTGTCATCCTTTTTCTCAGCTGATGATCTTGCTTCCTCCTTTACTGTTGAACTAAAGCAGTCAGAGGAGAACTTCCATGACCTTTCAACACAACATCCACCCCACCCGGCAGCGTCTTCACCCAGATAAATCTGGTGCATTCACTTCAGGTAACACAGATGAACTCTTTGTGCTTCTATCTAAAGTCAGCCTCTATGTATTCACTAAGCCCTGCTCATCTACTCCAAGACATCATCCCCCCCAATCTCTTCTCTCCTTCCTTGTGCATTGAATTACTCTCATTGGCATATAAAATAGTATTATTTCACCTATATTTTAAAAAATTTAGAAACCTTCTTTTGACTCTACTTATCCCTCCAGGTAGCTCCCATTTTGAGTCATTTTGTAAAAATTCTCTTCAAAATGGTTGTCATTATTTGCTATCACCAGTTCTCTTTTCCCATTTTTTCTTAAGCCTGCTCCAGTCAAAGATTTCCTCCTCCTGTCCTCTAAAATTTTTTCATAGAGGTCACTGATGATCTCTACTACACTTAAATCCAGTGTTCAAATCTCGATTCTCATCTTATTAAACTATCAGCACCATTTCATAGAGTTCACCACATTATTCTCCTTGAAATACTTATCTTGGTGTTCTGGGCAGTGTGTTCCACTGCATTTCCTCTTATCTCACTTGTGGTTTATTTTCAGTCTCTCTCAGAATCCTCCTGTTCTCCTCCACCTCTTATCTTCATAGTGACTCAAGACTTAATCCATGGCTTTCTTCCTCTTTATAGCTCTCCTCCCTCTTTGGCTATCTCATCCAGGTTCATGGTACCATTTTATTTTATTTTATTTTATTTTTGTATTTATAACTTCAGCTCAGACCTCACTTCTGCATTCCAGGCTTATGAATCCAATGAATTGTTTGACATCACCAACAGAATGTCTAGTGAGGATCTCAAATATAATACACTAAAAAATTGAGCCTCAGTTTTTGTCAAACTTGTCCCTTTATCTCAGTAAATAGTTTAAAAAAAAAAAAAGTCCCTCCAATTGCTGGGGACAAGAACTTTAAAGTCATTCTTGATGTCTCCATTTATCCCCCACTCCTAACGTGCATTTGATCAGGAAATCCTGTTGTCTTGATCTTCAGAATGGAACCAGAATCCAACCACTTCATACCATTTCCACCACTAATATCCTGGTTGAAGTCACCGTAAACTCTCATCTGAGTGTTTTCAAAAGCTTCTGAATAATCAGTGTTGCTCTTTCTGCCCTTCCCCCTTTCCAGCCTATTTTTCACAGAAAAGCCTTTCAAACAGGTCAGATCACGCGACTCCTCTGCTGAAAACAGGCTAATAGTTTCCTATTTTCTTCAGAATAAACCCCACAATTCTTACAGTGGTCTACAAAATCTCGTGTGACATGGACCCTATTTCATTCCGATCTCATCCCCTGCTCTCTGCCCCCTCCCCACTTAATCTATCCAATCCACCCAGTTCTCCCGGCAGTATCTCCGTATTCCTAGGCAAAGTCTCTCCTAAGAGCCTTTGCACTCTGTTACCTCTGAAATATTCTCCCCTTTAACAGCCATATGGATAGTCCATCACCTCCTTCATGCCTTTGCTCAAATACTGCCTTCTTGAGGCTGCCTCCTGTGACACTCTATTTGAAACTGCCATTTCTCTACCTTGATTCCCTTAAGGCTATTTTTGTTTTTGTTTTTCCTTTTCCTGTAGCACTTCTTGGCTTTTAACATACTATTTAGATTAGTTATGTATTTTATTTATTGCTTTGTCTATCTTCTCTTCATGAAACAAATTCTATCAGGGTCAGAATTTTTTTTTTGACTGTTTATCTCAATATTATATCACAAACACTAGAATAGGAGCTGAGATAAGAATGGATGATTAAATTAAAATCTGAGCTTGTCATTTCACATATAAAATGTCTTGAATGCTGCAAATTTTTAATAGATAGTCATTTTATTCTCTCCCCTGCCTTTCTGTTTACTTCCAGCAAACATTTTATATTGTCTGTGTTATTGATGAATTACCTTCTACCTGTATAAGTATCATTTGGCTACAAAGTCCACGATTTTGTCCTCATCACAATTAGGACACACAGAACCATCTATGTACAATCCAGGCTTGAAGAATTAGGAGGAATTATCCCAGATTTGAAAGATCAGCATTCTGTTTCTTATTTTAAAGTGGAATTGATTGCAGAGTACAGAGTGTCTGTGCAGGGAGTCAGTCTTTTGATTAATTCAAAATTGTTTATCAAACTCTGCCATGGAAACATTGCAGTTTTTAACTACCCTGAGCACATTTTCAACTAAAGATAGTGTCTTAGGAATGACTAATAGTTTCATCTTAATTTGAGCCTCACCCCGACTCCCTGACTCCCTTCTTTCCATCCCTACCTTAATCAGTAGCTTTTCAATAAAATATCGTAGGCCAGTGAATGACTAAAATAACAGATAAATAGCTCTCTATACCCCAATGCTGGTTCTGAGGGCCAGAAGTAAGTCTGCTCTAGGATGTCGGACTGAATTAGTAACATTAGCATATTTGAATTTCATTGTACGTGCTTTTGACACAATTTCTTAGCAACAGCGAGAATGTTTCCACCAGTCACAGTGATTTGTAGGCTGCCAGTCCCCTGATAACAAATTTTATTTGGTTTTTGGCACAAGTGTTCTTTTATACAGTAGTGTGGGCAACATGATATAACTGACTTGTCCAAGAAATTTATAGAAAATATCGAAAGACAGTGGGGCAACAGGAAAAGAAAATGTTAGATGAATTAACTAGACAGCATCCGCCAAAGTGTAGATTATAGAACATGTTTCATCACCTCTGTTGTAATTATAACCTTGATTATCTGAGCGATGTTTCCTGGAGACAGCATGATATTTCACTCTGAAATTTTTGTAGTTTTGAAATTTGCAGTTCAAAGGGAATGTTTGACAAATTGGCCCCCAAATTAACTTGGCATCTGTTTTAGGTCATTGGCAGCTATTTGCCTGGCATGGTTTTTCTCTTGCCTTGCATTTTACCCTAATTCCTCATACAGCCCATCCTTATGTGTTTTTAAGCAAATAAACCATGTGACATTTTTGTGGCAGAAAGAGGGGTTTTATTCATAGCTTCCTGTGATCTATTCCTTACTCTGAAAACAATATAATTTGCAGACTTCCAGATTTTAGATATTTTTCTCCTTAAATTTACAGAGACTAGAGAAATGATTTTTCAGGAAGGTCCTGGATGTGATGTGTTTAATAAAAGACTAGCCTACTGCCCCACTTCTCTGCCCGCTCCAAAAACCCTCTGAATAATCTTCTTTGTTGGAAACACTAATTCATTATCTCTTCTTACCTCCTATAGAGTGGGGATTAAACTTAAACCTGCAACTTTGCACAGATTTATGCAGAGGAGAAAAAACTACCCACGCCAGCCACCACACATACACATAGACCTGCACAGAGGATCTCTTTTAAGGGGCTGCTGCAGGGGTATAATTAATGTGAGACAAATTAGGACTGCAGGGAAGATAACAGGACTCTTTTCCTGTTTAAGTTGAAAAATTTGCAGCCTCCTACTATTCCAGAAATTTCTGGCCCTCCCCGAATATCTCAAAACAGCCTTACTTCATCAATTGATAGCCAATATCCAAGAAAAATAAGCATTTAATTTGGTTAATATTAGGGTTATGATTTAAAAAACAGACCTTGAATATACAATCACTGATTTATATAGATTTCCTTTATTTATGCAGTTGAACCATTTCTAGATTAAGGCAGAGAATAGATACATAGATGACAGATGATTGATATTAGTTTTAATAATATCTAATCTTTTCAGAGTTCATTTTTATGGGAGGAATGTGGAGTTAACAAGTTACAATTGCCTAAAGGGGAAGAAGAAAAGGATTTCCACATAAAAGAAGGCAGAGCAATGAAAGAATAAGGATCAAAAATGAATTTCGGTTTATCACACTAAATTTTAAAGGCCAAGTCTTAATTATGTCAGTATTTCTGGATACCAGAACTACTTTAACATTGCCATATCTGATTTGAGTTCAGATTTGGAAATCAGAAAACTTTGCCGTAATAATAGAAGAATTGGCTAAAGGGAAAGAGAAGACTGGCTAGAAAAATAATAGAGTTTTAGATATAAAAGTGACTTTAGAAGCTATTCTTTACAGAGAAGGAAACAAGACCCAGAGTGATTAAGCTGATTGGTTTCAGGTTATCTGAAAAATTTTAAGTAATATATAGGTTTCCTGAATCCCAAACCTCACAAATGAGGGATTGTAGGGTTAAATAAAAACATGTTAATAAGTTAATAAATCATATTAGTTTAAAATTTGACCTTAAATTTAACTGATGAAAGGGCTAAAGAAGGGCCAGTGTTGAAATTCAAAGACCTACAGTATCCTGACTTTCTCTCTGTCTGGATTTTAGTTTCCGAAAGACCTTTGGAATCTATTGATTTATTTTGATAAAATTCTGTTTTCAACTAAGGGTTTAAGTGTGAGATTGAATCACTCTGACAGTTACTCCAGGACCCTTCTCTATGTATCTGTCATATTAGTAACGTCAATCTGGCTATAAAAATATATGCATGTTTGGAACTTCATTCAAGTGATCAAAAGTCCATTCTGTGAAGAAGCCCAGGCCACATGGAAGTGTTCTGACTGAAGCCTCCGAGGGGCCATATGAACCATCAGTTACAAGATGTGTTAGATGAAACCTTCAGGATGGCTGCAGCTCCAGCCACTGTCTGATGACAAGAGAAACCCTGAGCGAAGATTGCCTGGCTGAGCCCAGTCAACTCTCCAAACCATGAGGCATACCGATAAGACGATTGAAATGATTTATTACATGGGATCACGAGGCAGATGGAACTTCCTCCAGCCTCACTG
This sequence comes from Camelus dromedarius, assembly GCF_036321535.1. NCBI lineage: Eukaryota > Metazoa > Chordata > Mammalia > Artiodactyla > Camelidae > Camelus > Camelus dromedarius. The sequence goes on along the minus strand of NC_087454.1, from coordinate 15,372,406 downwards.
GCTGCCTCGAGTCAGTCTCTTCGGCTTGCTTCTCCATTTCTGCCTGAGCTCTTAGTGTAGGAGTGCTCCTGAGTTCTGTGCTCTCTGCTCTTTTCTGGCTACATGTTCTGCTTAACTGATCCATGGCTTTAAATATCTATAAAGAGAGAACTCCCCGAAAGGTGTATCTTGCCCTGATGTCTTTAATGAGTTCTAGTTTGTAGAATCGGCTGCCTTTGAGATATTACTGACTGCATGTCTAAAATGTACCTTCAGTCGGAATATTCTTCCTCAGTCCTTCCTCAATGGTATGATCACCCACCTAGTTGCTAATGATTGCTGAATCTAGAAATAAGTTTTAATTTTGTCTTTTCCCTCAATATCCATGCTATCCAATGTATTGATACTCTCTTAACTCTACCTTCAAAATATATCCCAAGTCCTGTCACTTTTCTTTATCTCTACTACTACCAGTCTTGCTCTGTTGCATTGGCATTGTCATATTTGCCCTGCCATGAACCCTGCTATCCATTCTCCCCAAGGCAATGAGTGTGCTCCTTAGGAAAAAAAAAAAGGTAAATGATATTATGTACATCCACTTAAAATCTTTCCTTGGTTTGCAAGTGTAGTTAACATAGAATCAAGGTTGAGAGTGATCTCCCCTGAATGAATACTCAGTTTAAAGGCACAATCTTCTAATCACCCACTTGTACAATTTTTTGTTCTTCATAGCTGTTTTCACAATCTGAAACTATCTATTTAACTTACTTGTTTGCTTATTATTGTTTTTCCTCGTTACCTCCTGAAGAGCAAGGACCTTGTTCACCCTGTTCCCCACTGTATTCTACCACATAGAAGACTGACTGGCACTGAGTACGTATTCATAAATTTTGCTGAATCTAAGAATGAATACATTTGTATTTTCCAGGAGATAAATTGTCCCTGATGTGTCAGAGTTATTTCAGATTTTAGATCTTAAAAAAGAGTCGTCACATGCCCAGTTTCACCTCTTTACTGCATACATGAGAATAATATGAACCAGAAATACTAGATTTATTGGTGCTGGCAATCTTTAGTTTTAAAATAACACCAAATAGTACCATGAACATAGACAATAATATTAGGGTTATTTTCACATCTCTAATGTGAGATCTTCCATTAGATTATCTCTACTTGTAAATGGGTACATTGATTCAAACTCAGTTTGACTTTGCAGTTGGACTCTTGGTGTTAGAACAAAGATAATCAGAAATGTTTCTTGTCACGAGCTTGTTTAAATGTCACTATCTCCTTTTTGGAGAAGCTATGCAGTTTTATGTTATACAGATCATATATTGTCTGCTGATCCTCTTGGTATTCTTTCATAATTTTATAGATTTTTACCAAACATTGAATGTTTCTGTAGCTTCTGGCTTTGGGGAGCTGACAATCGCTGCAGAGTTTAAGATTCGAAGGACTGTTGACTACTAGCATCAGTCTCCAGTGAAAACAGAATTGAACTCTAAAATTCTACTTGGACATAGAAAACATAATGCTCTAAGATAGCCAGCAGTCTCTAATTCAAATTTCATTGTTCAGTAAAGGAATAGGTCATTATTGGGGCATGTAAATTTTCTGTTAAAGAATTATCTAGAGACCCAAGAAATGTCAGAGATTTCTGAAAATTAAAGGGAGGACTTAGAGACTACTCCAGCTTAATTTCTTTTAGCATAAATGGTTGATAGCTTTAGGTTAAGAATTATGGGAAAAACAAATAAGTAATGAAAGAGTGTTTTCATAAAAAGCAGATAAGTACTTGAATGAAAACAATTTTAAAAATTACAAAACTTAAAACATTTTCAAGGAACATAATTATATATATGTAAATATAAAAATACATATATAGTGATTATGCTATAGATATGCTGTAGAACTTTTAAATGCCCAACTGTATATTCCAATACAGATAATTATGCATTATGTGGCAGATTATTTAAAACAGGTTTAGTAATTTCTACCACTATAATAATGCAATGAAATGCATGACTCTCTATTCCTTGCACTGACTAGGAGAAAATTTATAGCCAGAGCTCCCTTACTCATGGGACTAAGTCAAACTGGAGATTCCAGAGTAATCATTGATATTGTCCAGAGCAGAGAGTTAGTAAGAGTTTCTTAACAATAAGTCTGAAACCATCACTACGGAAAATATATGAAAACGTTAATGAGATTAAATGTGCTAGGATTTTTCTTTCCTCTTCCCTGTTTGACCAACCAATGAGAATTTTTCTACATGAGGAAACACTCGTCACTCACATCTTATTGGTTGAATAAGGACTGTCCTGTGTCTGAGTGGAGAGGCTCCATGAAGCTCTCCAGCTGCTACAGACCTTTCTCCCTATAGCCAGCGTGGTCAGTTACATTACACTTTTTTTTATAGAGTCAATTATTTTTTCTACTTTGCCTCTTGACTTTTAAATAATTCGATGCCAAAGACAAATGCCTTTTCTTGTTTAGCATAAGTATTACAAAATGGAATTTTTACTGACACTTCAGTATCTCCTTGTCTTTTGCACTACAGTTTAGAGCACTAAGGATCACTGGGTTGTCAACTCAGGTAGCTTAATGCGTCTTCACTTACTGTGTAGTTTACTATATAAGGTCATTTCATTCTTGGCTTGTACTCATTTTGGTAAGTTCTGTTGTTGTTTGAAGTGGTTTGTAGGTTGTGTACAAGTTTTTTCTTTAATATGAGTTTTAATTCAAAGAGATCAACTTCTCATACGCTTGTTAACAGAAGTCACAGAAAATATATAACTCCTGCTCCTTTAAGCATCATATTTTTCATAAAAATGGATAATATATGTCTATAGTTTGTTACAGTTGTGTGTTGTATTAAATTCACGAACCAGAGAGAAAAATTGGCTTTGGATATTAAATGAGATTGTGGATTCATTACATGTCCTAGTTACATTCCAGGAAAAAGCATTGATTTGGTTATCAGTAGTGCATGGAAATACAAAGTTGCACATTTTACATCATTACAGGCCATTTTTAAAAATCAAAGCTCATACTGAGATAATTTTTAATACCTACTGTTTTTTGGAAGGCTTTTAAATACCTTTCACCTTAAATAAAAAATAAACTTAATAACTAAGAAATTACACAATAAATAGATTTTCTTATAAATCATGAAGACACAGGATGGACAATGAAAATAAGAGCTTACAAATTAAGGAAAGACTTGGAAATTAAAATAATTCTTTATCTTTCCCAAGTATTACATCACAAAGAGAAGGAAATTATCATTTAGTTTCATAACTACATTCCTACATTTCCGTAGACCAGAGTCTAAAAGATTAGAAGGCTACTCTGTCTAAGAAATACGCATTTTGAGTATCACATTAAAGCATTTCAGTACGTAGAATACCATACATGACAATTCAGAGCTTGAAAACATCACATCATTTTCCAGCATGTGCTGCACAAACTCCGGGAATAGTTTTTTGTTTTTCTTTTAATGTTCTATTTTTAATGTTCTGTTTAATCTTGAAGGTGATTCTTACAAAGCAAACTATATAATAAAACAGATTATCAAGTAATAATGTAATACTATTGGATATATTATTACTGGAATTAGGAATTAAAAATCCTAAAATTTTGCTAATATAAACTTCGCAAAGTTATTTTAGATCAAGTTCTAAGGTAAATTTTCCAGCTAAGATTAAGTTCCAGATTTAAGTGTTGTTCTTCCAACCAAATGAAACATGCTGTACATCTTCTGATTCTTAATCTGAAGATTATGTTTGTTCTTTCCAGTGATTTTGTTAATAAATGATTTCAGTTACATCAATAGTGTTTTTATAGTATTTACTCTTTGATATCCTTGGAAACATAATTATTTATATGCAAGATGATGATTCAGGACATCTAATCATCCAGAAAGGAAAAGACAGACTAACCTTTGTGAATTGAAAATTCGACCAGAAAAGGATTCCTTTTGAGATGGCCTTACCCAGGCAAAATTGCTATGAGAGGGGAGTATTTTACATATGCTTTTTAAAATGTATGAATTCTGGATGAGAGAGCAAAGATTCATTGCATTTGAGACACTCCTTTAGAAGTTCGTATTTTCCATTTGTGCTCAGGTTAAAGCTGGTTAACTTGATACATTCAAAGGAAGAAGCAACTTAGCATAGCTCTTGGGCAAAAATCGAACAGACATAGGTTAGCGTTATTCTGAGATAAACCAAAGTCTGCATCCTAGGTCCCACTTCAACTTGCCCTTGTTGTTCTAACTTGGTCCCTAGATTCTGTGAACAGGAGCCTGAGTGAAATGTAAGATAATTATTCCAGTTAGACTAATTTATTCAATAATCTATTTATAAAGATCCTTGAACAGACAACCAACCACGATAGCGGTCAACATGGAAACCTAAAACCTATTTATAAAGATCCTTGAGAACTTAACTGACTGGGCTGGGACTCAGTATGAAAATAGGTCCGGGTCTGTTTTAGTTGGAATTCACAGTAAAATGCAATCTTAATTTTTTTAAACTTAGAAAGAATGAATCATTCAGAATGAGAACTCAATCACAAACAGGGAGGGAAAAAAAAGGAAGACAAGCTTTTCTTGATTTCCATTATGTCTGAAATTATTTGCACAGCTTCAGCTGTACTTTGAACACCTTATTTCTGAGTAACTGCCTTCCTATATGAGAGGAAAATGAGGAGACATATGGAAACCCAAATGAAGCCTTATAAGTGTGTTTATGCCGCCACCCCCAACCTTTAATTAAGCTTATTCAGGCACTTGAGATGTCAAGCCCAGGGAAAGTTTCTTTTTGTTTGTTTGCCTAAAAGCTTTATCCTGATTTTTGTAATAACATATATCACATGGGCTAATTAGTTGCAGTGCTTTGTCATTTATAAATAGCTTGCACTATCTGGGCTGGAAATCTGTAAGTTGAACAGTAGCACAAATTTATCAGTGTGAAGGCATTGGAATATTAAGTTTTCAAATTAAAAAATAAAACATTTCTCAGAAACTACACTGAAAAATGCTATCTTTGGATGACAGTAAATCAGGCTAATTTCTGAAGTTGGTGATTATATCATGAGTTACTGAAGAAGGACAAAAAACCAATGCATCAGCATGAGAAAGTATTTCAGGATTACAAAATCCAATTAGTTCAGTCCATTGTAGGGGAAAACGCAAGTGAATTAAACACACAAAACGAGTGTTAATGATCAGTATAATGGGGAAATAACTCTATGTGTATTGTCAACCAAAAAAATAAAACATCAGGGAAATTTACCAAAACTATATAGAAAAATATATGAAGAAACTATAGAATTTATTGATATATTAAAAGTCTTAATTTAAAAAAGAGCTGTATCATGTTTAGATAGGAATGCTAAATACTTTATTAACTGTCATTCATGTCATCCTTAAAATAGTTTTTAAATAATTCTGAATAAATTCCTAAGACAGTCTTTCTTACGAAGTTGCAAAGTGTTTTACAAGTTTAATGGAAATTACAAATGGGCAGGGTTAGTAATGGTAATTTTTAAAAAAGGAATAAAGAGGTATGACCAGATATTGAAATATATAGTAATAGTTGGCAATTAAAAATTGGAAATGAGTGAAAAATATGTGAAGTAATACAAGTGAAGGGGTATCTCCGATACAGATACATATTAAAATAATGTAATAATAGTCATTTTAAGTCAGTAGGGAAAGGGAGAACTATTCAATTAAAAGACATTGACAATTAGTTCAATATTAGAAGAGATAAAAACGTTAGAAATAATTTCATAACATATCAATATACTTCTTGTGGTAAAATTGACTAAAATATCTATATAAAAAATCATAAAATAAATATATGTAGGGAACATCTTTGTAAGCATCACTACCTAATTCAGAAACCATCCTGGCAAAAGATGATTGGGTTAAAACTACATATATTTAATTAAGTTTACAAATATAGTAAATGACGCAATTAACTTGGCTAAATATTAATGTATTAATAAAAGTATCAATAGAAAATCAAGTAATTTGATTAAACATTTATTGAAATACAAGCTTTAAGAAGGCAGAAATGTTTGTTTTATTTGCTCAATAAATATTATATAAATTCAGTGATAAAGAAGTACAAATGTCCAACAGACACATGAAAAAGAAGTATTTAGCCTCACTAATATCAAACAAAAGAAAATTAAATGAAACACTAAGTTAGATCATTAAAGCAACAAACAGACAAAAGTAAAATCATAGTTATTTAATGATTGCAAGAATGTAATGACCATACAGACCATGCAGTCCTAGAACTGTGGATGTCAATTAATAATTCTCCAACTAGAAATTAATGCAGATAACTGTTTTCCCAAAATGTACATCTTGGCCCCACTGGTTTGGAAATTCTGACTAATTGTCCTTTGACTGACACCTTATCTTGCTTAACAGTCATCTTCTGTCTCAGTTGTGTTCATTTGAATTATTTTAGGAGCCTACAATTTTACTTTTGCATATTGATGAGAGTGCAGTTTCTTAAATTATTTTATTTTGATTTTATTTCCTTACATCATTTAAAAAATTTAGATTTTCAAAGAAAAAATTTAAATTTTTGTTTCAATATTTAAAGGATTTAATGCATTAAATAAAGGTGCCCAAGTTACTGTCAAATGAGAAAAAGCACTTAAATGATATAAAATGTTAATGATGCCAAGTGACCTTCTAATGCCCCATACAAATGATGCTTTGCACTAGTTCTGAAGGAGAAAAGTGATGGAGGAAAATTGAATCATCAAAGACAAAAAACAGGCAAGAGCACAAAAAGTATCATTTACTAGCAGGTAGTAACATATTCATAGTACAAATGGATGCATTGCTTGAGTTCAGTCTTGGTATATGTGAAGACCCTGTCAATATAAATAGAGCTCTTGTACTAAAGTTAAATATGGGGATTGTTTTCCAATAATAATTCTAGGGTCTTCAAGTGGTAGAGTGCATGCTTAGCATTCATGAGGTCCTGGGTTCAATCCCCAGTACCTCCTCGAAATATAAAATAAACAAATAAGCCTAATTACCTCCTCCTGCTAATAATAATAATAATAATTAGGATCTGAAATATGGGGGGAAAAGTCCAAAGACTAAGCTTAAGAGCTTCCTCTGGAAAAAAAAAGAAAACATGTGATTACTATTTTCATTTAGATTAGAAAGTTAAACACAAGTCAATTATTTCAGTTGTGTTACTCAAGATTGTTAATATATTTTGAAGCAGGAGGGTGTATATTTGTTGTTGTTCCAAGCTATATTATTGTGTACATTGTGTAAAAAAATATTACTTGTTCCCTTTTGACTGCAGCCTGGTTGTAGTTTTGTAGGTTTTAATAGACAGGTAATGACAAAATCATATGTTCAGTCAGCTTAATTTAGGTATAATTTACATACAAATAAATGCACCTATTTTAAGTGTTCATGAAATTTGAAGATGTATGCATCCATCCATCCATCTTTATACCTTTAATATGTATTTTATAGTGTCTTCTGTGTATACAGTTCTGAGTTTAAGGGTTCATGTAGATTCAGGTAGTCACCACCACAATCATGACAGTGAACAGTTCCATAGCCTGAAAAAATTTCCTCATGTTGTCTTTTTGTAGTCAGACCCTCCCTTTTTGATCCAATTTCATGATTAACCCAGTCTATCAATCTGCAGTTCATTGTATGTCATGTTTATAGTTGCAGGCACAGTTCCCAGTACTAAGGAACAAAATTTACACATTCTCTTTCCCCATTTACAAAACTATTCTTTCTAAAATAGATAAATGTCAGCCCTTAACATTTATTTTAATTACGCAACAAAATTGCACAGTATCCAGCACACAAGTAATTCTGTTATTGAACATAAGAAACAAATACCTTTGGAAAAAAGTCCTATACTTGAAAACATATGGTAGACAATCTGTAGAGCTACGTTCTGGAAACCACAATGCCAAATGAAAAGACAAATAATCAAACATTGAGCTTTACTCAGCATTTTATCCAAGGGCTTCAAACAATTTTACCAATAGAGACTATTAATCTTGACAAAACACAATATAAAGATACCAATGCATTATAAAAATCACTGGACACAGATTAAATCACATGGATTCTTTTGAAGCAACCCATTCAGATTTTTTCTCTTAGCAGGATGAGATTTCTCTGAAGTAGAGTAGGCTTTCCAGTTTGTTTTTGTGTGGGGGTGTTTGATTTTTAACAGAAGGGAAACATCAAATGAATTCTTCATTAGGATGATCTCTTAAACTTTAAAGAATGTATGCTATAGTGCTGGTTCCCCTTCACTGAGATTATATGTCTCTGGTTCAGTGATTTGAAATAAACTAGGAGCTTCTATTGGTGTCTTGTTTTGCATTTCAGTTCATTATGGTCACTGGAAGATATTAGTCTAATAGCTCTTTTGAATTGATTGCTTCCTCCATTTGCAGGAACTTTCCTGTAAATTCTTGCATTAAACAATTCCCATTTATGTTCATTAGATGATAAAATGAAATCTTACTGCAGACATGCCCTGAACTTAAGTTTAGCTCTTATAGTGAAAATGACTGGATGCAGGGAATTTTTTTTTTTAATTGTAATAGGTCACTTATTATCCCTCTGTTGTCATACCCTTTGGCTCTCCAGTAAGTAAACTGCCATGTAAGGATAGACCTAAATATCTAACATGGTGGATCCTAGTTTTATCTGCCTTTGTCACAGATCCTCTGTGACTCTCAGAGATTTCTAGCAAGTGGTAAGAAAAGGCCAGCAAAACCATGTCCTTCTTAGAGCGTTCTCTTAGCATGACATCTTTGCCTGCTGCCAAATCTTCCCTCTAGCTTGGAGAAAGTATAAAGAGACCTCGAACATTCACTGATGTCTGGTAGAGAGATTCAGCAAACAGAATTCTGGGTTTACTTTTACACCAGACAGATAGATGGATATAATTATATAGTAGAGACACAGATAGATGGATATAAGTATATAGTAGAGACACTAAATATGCTTTTTCTAACTTCCAGATAGGTATTTTTCACATAGCCATCACTGCCCTTTTATTATTCCTTGAGTATTTCCCCATTAGTCACTTACCAATATGACAGTAGATATTTAAAGGAAGGTAGACCTTGAAGGTGCAGGGTAAATACAAACCTAATTCTCCTTTCAATCTACCTAAATATTCAATAGTTCTTAATAAAAATACAGGTTAAATTTTGTATTGTTGTTATTGTCATTACTCAATATTATCATTAGCATTTACTGTTATTTGTTTAAAACAATTGTCTCTAACAGTTAATTCACTTTTTATTATAGCGTGGCCCACTGGGAATTATGAACTTGATAGTGATAGGAATAGGAAAAATATCCAGGAAGCACCTGAAAATTGCAAAGAGATGCTGAATATTTACTTCCCCATAGAGTTTATTTTTATTACCTTATCTTTCTTCTCTGTAAAATTTTAATAAAAATATATATGTAATGTGCTGTGGTTTCTTGGAACACATAAATTAGGGTGTCTATTCCTATTAGTTCCTGTTTGCGTTACCTTCATTTTGGCAAATCAGCCTGTCAGTTCTGTGGGATTGTATTGTGCACATACACCTCCAAAGTCTTCATGACTGTATCCAAATGTTTTGACTCACCCCTGAATATAATATTTTTATTTTTTCTAATTCTGTTCAGTTTTCATGATTATGTAATAATTAATGATATTCTCTAATACAGTATATTTTTATCTAAATTCCCTTGTAATTTTAATGCATAAGTGACCTAACTGGGAGCCCCCTATAATGATTTTATCCAACAAGATCTGCTCTAAATTTAATTGAAGTATGTTATGTTGGGAGACTGACAGGGGTCATGAAGATGTGATGCTAATCTGTTTTCTGCTTCACTGCTTCACCAATGATCTTGATGTAAACCATACAAGGACATATTTTCAGGCCTGATGTTGCCCTACCATCATTCCCTCTTGCATGAGACTCTTGGCCTGTGGCTTCTTTGATCTTTCTCAGGTGACTTTGCCAGTGTCTTCTCCTCTGCCAGATCCTTTACTGTTCATATTGCTTTGTCTCTGTGCTTTGGCTTTCTTCTCTTACCCTGAATTATCTCAGCCAGTCCCATAATCTTTCCATTGCTGTATCCATGTCAGTCTATCTCATATCTGTCCCTTTGAATTGTCACCTTACTCCTGAGCTCCATTATCTACAGGTAGGTATGGATTCATCTTAGAAGTTAAGAAGAAACTTGGTAGAGTCAACTGTCTAGCTGATTTTTTTTGGTAGCCATTTGTGGGTTGAGGGATAATGGTGGTTGGGACTAAGCAATGAGCCTAACGATTAATATAGTTAAGTTGAAATAAAAGAGACAAGCGCAATTCCTGATTTTACTGCCTTAGAACTTTGTTATATTATGAAAGATTGTAACCTTCCTGAGCCTTGATTTCCTCATTTAAAAATGATATTAATAACAGCAAATATTTGTTCTAACTAGAAAATGAAGTCATGCTTGGTCTGTAGTAATTATTTAATACAAATAATAACTTTTGTAATAGAGAATTTTTCCATCATGAATTCTCTACAAATTTGCTCATAAGAAAACCAGTGAGAGGGAGAGGGGGGTGTTGTCCCATCTAGGAAGATGAGAAAGAGGTCAGGGGACAGAGAGCACCTTCAAGTGCCCGGGCAGCTATTTTTAGGACGGGAACAGTGTCTGGGAAAGCGGTGGTTAAGATGTGTGGGTGGTGGTAACTGTAAGAGCTGAATAAAGCATTGTGATAATGAGAGCAGGAGAAGCCATAGAATTGGACGTCCAAGAGAATTTCTCCCGCTGTTTATAATCTCCAGCTTTGTTGAGATATGAACGGCATGTAACATTGTGTCAGCTTAAGGTGCACAATGCAATGACTTGATACAGGTATATATAGGGAATGTTTGACACTATAAGGTTAGTTAACACATCCTTCCCCTCACATAGTTACCATTTGTTGTTATGGTGAGAATGTTTAAAATCTACTCTCATAACAACTTTCGAGTATACAACGCAGTATTGTTCACTGTTGTCACCATGCTATACATTATATTCCTGGAAATTACTTCTCTTATAACTGGAAGTTTATATGCTTTTGACGAGTATCTATTCACTTCCCCCACCTCCCAGCTTACACTGTGCTACCTTGCTTCAGTTCAGCTTTTTTAGATTCCACATGTAAGTATTTGTCTTTCTCTACCTGACACTTAGCGTGTTTCCCTCAAGGTCCATCCATGTCATCCCAAGAGGCACAGTTTCTTCTTTTTTTATGGCTGGTTATGCCTTTGTGTATATGTATATACATATTTATACTACATTTTCTTTATCCATTTCTCCATCCATGGACACTTAATTTGTTTCAGTAGCTTGGCAGGTGTGCATATATTGCCAGGAACATGTAAGTGTAGTTATCTCCCCAGGTTAGTGATTTTATTTCCTTTGGCTGTATGTACACCCAGGAGTGGAATTGCTAGATTATATGGCAGTTCTATTTTTAATATTTTGAGGAAATTCCATACTGTTTTCTATAGTGGCTGTACCAATTTACATTCCCATCAACAATACACAAGGGTTCCCTTTTCCTGATTAGATGAAATAAATTTAACATTTTAATTTCCTGTTTAGATAAAATGAATTTTTCTTCATGGTATTTGGTATGAATAATTCTTCTATGTACTTATGTTACCATTTTAATGTAAGTTTTAGTCATTTTATTTTACTTTATATTTTGCATTTTTAAAATAATTTTCAGTGATTTAAAAAATAGATTATGTATTTTTATTACTCAAAGTTCAAAACTATATAGAAAAAAATTTACATAGAAGTCTTGCTTCCACTCCTGAGCCTTTTCCACATTGCATTTATCCATCCAAATATAACTCCTTGTGGGAGTGAGAAACTACACCTTATGTCTCCCTCCCAACACACACATTCCCTATAAATAATTACTTTCATTAGTTCTTTCTGTTCTTCTTTAGTTTCCTTTTCCAAATACTACCAAATCCATCCTTTCTTTTTCTTCCACAAAACATGTAAGCATATTGCATAATATGTACTATTGTGCTCTTAAGTTTTTTTTTAAATTGAAGTATAGTTGATTTATATATTGTGTTAGTTTTTGGTGTACAGCATAGTGATTCAGTGATACATATATTCTTTTTTATTATAGGTTATTGCAAGATCTTCCATTATAGGTTACTAAGGTATAAGCATAGCTTATAGTAATAAGATATTAATGTAATTCCCTGTGCTCTACAGTAGGACCTTGTTGTTTACCTATTTTATATATAGTAGTTTGTATCTGCCAATCCCAAACTCTTAATACCAGTCAGAATGGCCTTCATGAAAAAGTCCACAAACAATAAATGCTGGAGAGGGAGTGGAGAAAAGGGAACCCTCCTACACTGCTGGTGGGAATGTACTTTGGTGCAGCTGTTCTGGAGAACAGTATGGAAGTGCCTTGTGCCCTTTGTTTTTATCACTTAAGAATGCAGCTGACCCTTAAGATGCAGGGGTTAGGAGCACCGAACCTCCGCCCAGTCGAAGATTCATGTGTAACTTTACAGTCCATCCTCCATATCCATGGTTCTGCTTCTGTGGATTCAGTCAACCACAGATCCTGTAGTCCTGTACTGAATATTGAAAAAACTCAGTGTATAAGTGCACCTGCCTAGTTCAAATCCATGTTGTTCAAGGGCCAGCTATATGTACTGGAAGTGTATGCATATCATTTCATAGACATCATCATTATTTTTTAAACAAAACTAATGTGATCCATATGCAGTATGCTAAAGCATTCAGGCTTTAGCTCATTTACTTCTCACCGACGCTCTGCAGGGAGGCTGCATTGAGCCATGCCATACAGATCCGCTTCCATGATTGAAGTACTCATTCCCCCGGCTGTTTGTAGTGTTGGCAGCCTACACTTCTCAGTTAAGACCATCTTGAGGACTTGCCTTTGTGTGAAGGGATGACCCCATGTCACAGTCCTTTCCAGTACTTGGTGGCTGCACAAGTTCAAATGCAAACCCTGATGTCCTAATTTGAAAGGATTCCCGTGGGAGGGGAACCAGTCTGCTCCAGCACTCCCATTAAAATTGGCTGAGACCTTTGTTGTGACTTTATCACTCTTAAACCTGTCCCCCGTCCAGTCGTGCTTCTTTTACCCACACCTTCCTCAGAACAACACTCTCCAAGAAACCTCCGCACACAGTTCCCTTAGAGCTTCTGTTTCCCAAGGAGCCTAACCTGTGACATCTTATGGAGTACACTATTATGATCTTAATTTTACAGATGAAAAACTTGATACATACATTAGACAGTAATTGCCCCAAAACATCAGCTAGTTAAGTGTAGAGCCTGAATTCATATCCAAGTTTTTCTGTGTTGTTTGTAGCCACCTCACAGTGCTAGCTGATCCATCTAATTTAAGCAACGTTTCCCTCGCTCTGTCCTGAAACACTTCGACTTCCTCCTGATAGATCTCCTGGCCTTGACTCTTCCACCCTCTCCAGGCTGCGAACAGTGGTCTTTCAAAACCTCAAGAGATCACTACCACACCTAAAAGCCTTAAGCACATTCTTCTTGGACATAAAGACAGAGTAAAAAATACTTCACGTGGCACACAGAGTTCTCCATTTGCTAGGGACTGAATTGTCTGCTCCCAGAATTCATATGTTGAAGCCCTACCCCGCAGTGTAACTGTGTTTGGAGATAGGGCTTTGAGGAGGAAATTACCCTAAACTGAGATCTTAAGGGTAGGATCACAGTCTAGTACGCGCAAAGCAAAGTCCACATGAGCACACAGTGAGAAGGCGGCCACCTGCAAGCCAGGAGGAGGGCTCATACTAGAATCTGACCGTGCTAGTATCCTGATCTCAGACTTCTAGTTTCAAGAACTATGAGGAAATAAATTTCTGTTTAAGCCACTCGGCCATGGTATTTTTTATGGCAGCCCTAGCTGACTGAGACATCATTATTTGCTCTCTGCATCTGCTTCAAGCCTCATTTCTCTCTCCCCTCCCACTGTTCTCAGCTCAGCTGGGCTCGTGGTGCACTTTCCCTCTTCATCAGAGTAACTCTCTACCACCTTCATCTGAACAGCTGACTCAAGCGTCAGTCTCATCTTTAAAGTTAACCAGATAGAGTAGTGTTTCCTGAGCCCCTAATTAGGTCAGCCCTGTTTATTTATTGGCCCTCATAGTATCTGTCCTTACTCATGCATAACGCTCATTGCATTTGTGATTATTGGGATTTTTTGTCTTTTGTGTACTTTTTGTCAAAGTACCACCTACACAGAGAAAATGCCAGGGCACCCCCTCAAAGAATGTTCACAAAATGAACACACGTGTGTAATCAGCATCCAGATTTTTTTTTTTTAAACGGGACAGACCAGCATCCCAGAAGCTTCCTTGGGTTCCGTCCCTTTTACCATCTTCTCTCACCTGCGGTGACCATGAACCTGCTTTTTAACATTACTGTGTGGCTTTGTAATGTGTTTTTAATTGAACTGTGCTAAGCTTTGTATCCTTGGATTCTTTCTCTTAAAAGTTTTCGATTAGAGTGAGGCACAAAAGAGGTTCTTATAGGAGGCTGGGGCTGCAGAAGTGAAGTGCAGCTATTTTGTTGCTCACGTGCGTTGTTGCTGGTGAGGGAGCAGCCATTCTGTACCAGGATCCAGCTTCCCCAGCACCCCCTTCCACTTCTCGAACTTCCAGGTCAGGTGTGTGTACAGGAGCCCTGGATTCTGCAAGACCCCTGTACCACCGATGTCAGAGGCAACCAGAAAGTGACGTGGATCGCAGTCTACCTCCTGGGCTCTGACTCATCCTTCCAGCTTGTTCCCTCCCACTTTACATCCATCTTCCCTTTTCAGCTGCCTGCCCTGCGGACCTCAAGCTCCAGCATCAGACTTACAGAAGTTGCTTAAGTCTGCTCCCACAATTAGGTAAATTCATGTCCCTGTGAGAAATACCTATTTATCTATGTATGTATATATACATACAGGCACATATACACACATGTGTGTATGCCTTTATATGTATATAAAGGTTCGTCTCCCTTGATTGAAATTTGCAGTCACTCATTTAAAATTCATATTTCATCCCAGTCTGTAAGCTCCGTGATGTCAGGGATTATTCTTCATTCTCTCCTGCCTAAAATTGGCCCAAATAAGTGGCAGGGAATGCCATACTCTCCTGTTGTGAGGAAGACATGATGCCTCCATGGCCTGCCAATATTACATAACCTTTCTTCTCTGATCACATCAGCATTCAATGTTAGGTCCTCTCTCTCTTCCCTTCTCTCCCCCTGCCCACCCCTCCCAACACACACTCCAGTATAGAGAATGAACAATTGCTTTTGCAATGGAATTATTCACTAGAAGCCAGCATTGGCCAGGGATTTTCTCTTTAGAAGAACAGAAATTTTTTTGAAAATTCTGAAAAACAGCATTCTCTTCAGAGATTTTTTGGTTATCTATTCTTTAACCCTTATAATAAGATACTGTGGAAAATTAGATCAATTATATCCTTACCAAATACTTGCTTAGATTGACTTCATAAAAGTAAAACTGTGAATTTTTCTGCCCATGAATCTCTCCCAAGTCTCCCTCTCCCAATTCTGCTTTCATCTCCTTTGACTAATTCAAAGTTTTCTTGTGTTTATTGGTCTAAACCTTACCTACTTTCCCAAAGAATCTCTTTTACTCTTTTCCCTAAACTACAATAGATGGTTAACTAGATTAAATTATCATATGCCCAGAGCACTCCTATTGCATTACCACACTGCATAGTTATAGCTATTGCTTGTTCAGTGGTCTGATTCCCCACTTGTCCTTAGAGATGAACAAATTTCCTACTCTTTTTAGTATTCTCAGTGCCCAGCACATTTCTTAGAGCATTTACTTTCTAGATAACAAAAGTAAATAAACTCTAATCCAGAAAACCATCCTTAGACTCAAGTGAACATCAAGTATTCCGTATCCTCATCACCTTGAAAGAATTTCCAAGAACAAGATAAAGTAACCTTACATTTCATAGAAGTTATCCGTTAAAGAATATCCCAATATTTCCACCCACTTCTTCCCTCTTGACCTCAGTGGGGTTTTTCTGACCACTCCTACCTAATTTTTCCCTATGTTCTGGCACCCTACAAACACTGGAAGCATCCATGTCATATGAGCTATATGCTGATGATACTACTTGTTGATGTCACCTTTCGGTGTAGACAATGTCATCATTGCCAGTGACATAATGTTTCCATGTTGTGAGGTCTTTCTGAAGTCAAGCTTGTATGGTTTCTGGGGCATGCAGAATCTTAATAGCCACAGGGGTTGAGTTTGTCCTGGTAATCTCATAGTCCACTTCTAATAGTCTTCTAAGCCACTCTCCTTGTCCTCACTCCAGAAGTGGAAACCCTTGTAGAAAATAAAATTGTTCATGGTGAAGCTCTAGTCATGCTGCCCCCTCATTCCTCATGAGTCAAGATTTCTCAGGACCCCTGTTGTATTACTCTCATTATGGACACCCTACCAGTCTCCTCCCACAAAATCCAAGATGGAAATCCTCGTGTTTCTCATTAAGGTAATCATGAAGTTTATTTTCAGAATTTTGGCAAAGCCAACTTTACTTTTGAGTGAGGGTTGGATGTGGTGTAAGGATTGGTTATTCGGTTCAGACTGAGAGACAACGTAATCATGACTAAACATCAGGCTAACGTTTGCAGGTAGGGAGAATCAGTGCCTGAATAGACTGCTCCAGCGTAGAAGAACTCAAGCAGAGAAAAAGATCAGTTGAGAAAGTGTGCTCTTCAATGACAGAAGAGAAATTTTTGGAGCCTCATTATGTGGATAGTCATTAGTACATACTGTGTATAGGGCTGGGCATCCCTCTGGTCCAGCCATGTGGCCTGTTTGTCCTTTTTTGCATCTTGCTTATCTCATCCTTATAATGGGTAGGTAGAATAAACTAATATTTTAAAATAATTTTGTTGTAGAGCTAAATTCTACAGTTTTTTGGGGCAGGGGTCGTTGAGATTAGAAGCAAGAAAATTAAACTCGGAGTTGAAGCTCATTGCTGTAAAGGGTCCCAACCTCCAATAGGAAAAATACAGACATGTCTGTTTTTAACCAAAGCAGAAGAGGTGAGAGAGTGAGTAGACTGTGGGTTGCAGCAGTTTGTGTCTCACTTTCAGATGAACTGTGCATTTTACGTGCCTGTGACTCACTAGGCTAACAAAAACCACCTCACAAGCAAAATCTTAAATACAATTAGATGTTTTCCAATAGATACATCTACCCATTTTATTTTGTTTTTGTAGTGACATAGGTTATATATAGTAAAATTTGTCCTATTAACCACTTACAGCTGTACAATTTAGTGGTGCTAATTACATTCCTAGTGTTATACAACCATCGCCAACTGCCTAGTTCCAAAACTTTTCATCACCACAGAGAGAAATTCTTCACCTGTCATGCAGTAATTCCTCATCCTCTCCAAACCCCTGTCCCTGGTAACTTCTTTCTGTTTCTATTAATTTGCCTTTTTTTTTTCCCTAGGTACTTTGCATAAGTAGAACCATCCAAACAAAATTAACTATTTGTTTTTTTGTGTCTGGGTTTTTTTTTACTTAGCATAATATTTTAAAGTTCATCTGTGTTAACAGCATGATTCAGAACTTCATTCCTTTTATGGCCAAATAATATTCTATTGTATCTATATACCACATGTTGTTAATCCATTCCTCTGTTGATGGATACTTGGATTGTTTCCACCTTTTTTCTATTGTGAATAATGCTGCCATGAACATTGGCATACAAATATCAGAGTCCCTATTTTCATTTCTTTTGGATACCGAGGAGTGGATTGAATATATTTTAATTGCATGATGTTAAAGACACCTTAAAATAATTAGCACTCTGCTAGATATATTTCTAGAATTTGAAAAATAATTTTTTCATTCCTATGTATATTTTAACTTAGAAGAGTATGACATGTTTATGAAATAAAACAAGGCATTCAGAAACTTATTCTATTAAAACTTGATGCCATTAGACATGAATGCTCTATTTTTAAGGACTTCTCAGTAGTTCTACTTAGCTGCTAATTTTAACTATTGATAACTAAAAAATAATTTATGGTTACTAAAACACCCTTAGATGCGCATCTCCTTGAACTGTCATGATAAGCTAGATTTTTTTTTACAATCTTTGTTATGATCAACCCCATTATTGAGAATGCTATTGTGTAAGAGGAGAGAATGAATTTAAAATACAAACAGTAGAAATAGTTATATTAGCAAAGGAGGGTATGTGCAAATCAGTCAGTCATTGAGATAGAGAGTGAGGTTTTATGAACAATAAAGAGACAAACTTGAGACAGAAAAAATAATAAAACTGGAATTTCTTGTATTCTTTTAGCCACAAAAATAAGTAAAGACAGGAACACAGAAGGAATCTGAGCAAAGTTAGCTGCACATATTCCACTCTTGGCTGTCCTGGTGATAAAATCCCAATTAAAACAACAACAACAATAACAACAACCAATGACCATAAAATAACAGCAAATCAAATGTGGATTCCAAAAAGTCTAGCTCCCTCTAACTTATGAGACAATCTGAGAAGTATTTGAGAGGCATTTTGTTGCAGACAACTAATGATGTTATTGAATGGGGTGTGACTGGCTTGCTTAAGAAAAAGTGAACAACAACAAAAAAAGAATACAGTTGGTTCTCCCTTGTCCGTATGGATGGCTCCAGCACACAACTGGAAAAAAAATGTGATGTACAAGAAGCCTAACTTGAGCCTGTATGTTTGAAAGATATTCCAGACACGATTGGGTCTTACTTCTCCCACTGAATGCTGGGAATCCGTCTTGAAAAATGAACTTGGTTATACTGTTCAGCATCACTACTTGGAAGAGAACCCAGAAATCAGGGATCTTAGGCTGGGTGATGCACACATACTCACACTCTTCACAGCTCTGCTTCCTTCATTGCTTTGTGTGCTGTTCTCATCACCCTGGAGGACCATAGAACTGCAGGCACAATATGGAGCCAGTGTGTGTGGCCTGACTTACTATTGACAGAGTAAACAAATGAATGGAATTAAGTTCTCCAGGTTAGAAACTTATAGTAAGAATTCAAACTCAGGTCTTAGGCTTCTAAATTCTATTTATATCCACTGAATCACAGTATTGCTACTGTGTCAGATTGTACCAGACTGTTTTAATATAATGAGGAAAAATATTAAAGTGCAGGTAATCTAAAAATCTGTCAACAGAAAACCCATTATCACCAGTTCTCATAAAAAGAACTGCAGATCATTTCAGGAGTCACTGAAGTCAACTGGGGCCATTTAAGGATGGGTCACTTCAACTGCTAGGTCACATAGTGGGAACTCAAGTTCTTTCCATCTTTCTGCTCAGCTAGTCTTAGCGTGCTGATTTATCCCATGGCTGTAATTCAGCTGCAGCAGCTCCAGCCATCACTGCAAAAAGGCAGAAAATAGGGAGGAGAATTTGTCCTTGACTTAAAGACAAATTATTTTAAAGAGCAAGAATAAATTTCCTAGAAACCCCCAGCCAAGGGGCTTCAGATCATTGGCCAGAACTGTATCACTTTCCTCTCCCTAAATAACTCAGTGACAATCAGGGAAACAAATTATTGGGATTTTGTTAGATTAATCAAGATTCAGTCCTGAGGTGACAAAATGTAGGCCCCTATATTATAACCTTCTGCTATCTGAACAAATCAGGCAGTCTGTAGTTTGTGCCGCTTCAATCTTCCAACTTTGCACCCTGCCAGAGTGGGTAAGAAGTAAGCACTAGAGCAATTTTGAATTGTTTAGTCTAATTTCTTCGTAACTTTCTACTAGAAGAGTCAAAGAAGATGAACTCAAAAGGCAGGATAACTCATTGGCTTGACAGACTACACCCAGGGCATTTGAGCTTCACCTACAGTATTTAGTTTATGAGTTTGTGGTAAAGTGTTCCGCATCAAGACATCAACTTTCCCTAAGTGCAAAACGTAAGTTTACTTTGAGAAGGAAAGAAAGTTGCGCTTCCTTTTTGATTGTGTTTGTGATATTTGACACACATTAAAGAATACACAAGAATGGGAAAAATAGTGCTGGTAGTCTCTTGTCTTATGTATATAAATGTGGCTGTATTGTAATTAAACAGTAACAATAAAATGTCCTATCGTTGATTCAAAACTATGTTTCCCATTCTCACTTGTGGCCCTTTCAGTTCTTCATGTGTAAGCAACATTTCCTTCCGATGTTTTTCCAATCTCAAATGATTCTGTAATTTAGACAATAGCAAGCAGAGCACGTGATTAATGAAGCTGTGGATTAAGGATGGGGCAGCTGTTAAATCACAAAGAGATGCTTTGTGGGCATGTTTCTACCTGTAGAAAGAACTCTACGACTCAATGATTTGTTAAGCTAATTGAATCTTTGAGTGTTATTGTAACTTTTGGTTAGGCTAGGATGTAACCAAATGTTTACACCAATTTAGGACAGCTGAAGGCAAAATCATCACATGCTATTGCTAAGATGGCATTCACAGCATTCAGCAAGGCTGAACCTTAGCAAAATGATCAGGCTGGTGTACATGTCCTGTCATCCTCAGTGCCCAACTTCCTTTCCTCCGTTCCCTCTATGGAGGAGCCAGTGCCCTTTTAGAAATGTTCAGTGGTTCATGCTGCCCTCCTTATGCAGTTCCGGTCCAGCCTGCCTGATACCAGTGATCGAGGTTTGTTTTTTTGTTCCCAAATTTCTGTTCATTGGAGAAATATCTTTTCAATCAGATTCTTCACCCATTTCTTACATTGAGCTGTTAATATTTATATTATTGAGTTCAAAGAATTCTTTATTTATCTTAGATGCAAATTCCTTACTAGAAATGTGATTTGTAAATATTTTCTCCCATTCTGTTGGTTGTTTTTTCATTCTCTTGATAGTATCTTTTGAAGCATAGAAGTTTTAAATTTTGTTCGACTTATTTTTTCTACTGTTGCTCATGCTTTTAATGTCAAATCTAAGAATTCATTGCCAAATCTGAGCTAGGAAGATTTATCCTTATGTTCTCTTCTAAGAGTTTTATAGTTTAACTCTTGGATTTTGGTATTTGATCCATTTTCTGTTAATTTTTGTTTATGGTGTGACATAAGGGTCCAATTTTATTTTTATACATGTGGCTATCCAGTTGTGCCAGAACCTTTCTAAAAAGACTATTCTTTCCGCATTGAACAGCCTTGATACTCTTGTGGCAAATCAGTTGACCACAGACACATGGGCTTATTTCTGGAATCTCAATTCTATTCTGTAGGTTTATATATCCATACTTAGGCTAGCACCACACTGTCTTGATTACTGTTGCTTTGTAGTAAGTTTTGAAATAAGGAAGTGTGAGTCCTACAACTTTGTTCTTTATCAAGATTGTTTTGGCTATACTGGATCCCTTGCAATTCCAAATGATTTTAGGGTTAGTTTGTCAATTTCTACAAATAAACCAGCTGGGAACTATGTTATGAATTGCACTAAAGCTACAGACCATTTTGGGTATTCTTGCCATTTTAGCAGTATTACGTTTTCATGAACATAGGATGTTTTCCCATGTATTTGGATCTCATTTAATTTCTTTCAACAACGTCTCATGATTTTTCAGGGTCTAATTTTGTACTTCTTTTGTTAAACTTATTCCTAAGTATTTTGTTATTTTTGTTGCTAATGTAAATGGAATTGTTTATTTAATTTTATTTCTGTATTGTTTGTTTTAAATGTATAGAAATACAATTGATTTTTGTGTATTAATCTAACCCTGCAACCTTGCTGAGCTGGTACATTAGTTTTAATGCTTTATTAGTAGATTTCTTAGGATTTTCAATATGTAAGATCATGTAATCTGCACGTAGAGATAGTCTGAATTTGTCTTTTCCAGTCTTAATATACTTTTATTTCTTTTTCTTTTCTAATTGCCCTGACTAGAACCTAAAGCACAGGCTAAATTGAAGTAGTGAGAGTGACGTCCTTGTCTTGTTACTGATCTTAGAAGGAAATCATAAAGTGTTTCACCATTAACTGTGATGTTAGCTGTGGGACTTTTGTAGCTTCCCTTCATTAGGTTGAGAAAGAATATCAATGTATTATTGAGATGTCTCAGTAAAACATTAAAGTGTTGATGGAAACCATTAGACACTTAATTGATTTACATTAATTTAATAATAAATTATTTAGAAAAGAATATAAAATACAGAAAAGTACTGAAGATGCTCTAAGAGATAACCATCTATTCACCACTCTAAAACAATATTCATATTGTCATCTTTTATTCTGAAACTGATTTTGTAATATAAAATATTAAAGAAGTTGGGAGTTCCTTAGTCTTTTGTATGGTCCTATTTCTTTATCTCCCCTCCTCTCTAGATAGAGGCAACTGCTATCATAAATTTTATGTTTCCCTCCAGACTATGTTTTTACACGTGTACTACATACATGTGTAATTATTTATAAACTATAGCATTTGTTTTAATAAATTAATTTATACTTTCAAATTTTTTACAACCTGCTTTTTTCATACATTGTTTTTAAGATCTTTTCTACTTATTATGACCTAAACTTGATTCTACTTGAATCTAGTTTACTCATAAAACCTGCTTTCTGCTTTATAGTATCTCTAGTAGAACTGAAGTCCTTTTTTTAAAAAAAAAAAATTCTGTTAGAACTTATTTATGTACATTTAGGCTATTGCTAGGTTTTGTTTTTAGTTGTTTCTTTTTTGTGCTTATTATTAACAATAGTGCAGTTACTATCCCTATACAGAGCTGTCTCCTCATATTTATGTGAAAGAATTTCTTGCCCATATTTGTGTAAAGGAGAAATTACTAGATTGTTATCTAGACATATTTTTACCTTTCCCAGAGAATGCCAAATGGCTCCAAAATATTATCCCTGCTGTTTTCTTTAAGTAATTACATTCTTGCCAGATTCCTACAAGACTTATTACAGTAAAGCGCTTTAATCATTACCAATTTGGGCATGAGGTGGACTCAGTGTTCTAATTTTGTTCCCTTAATTTTAGATTCCAATAAAAGTAGAACTTGTTCAAATTTTATTGTTTATTGTTTCTGTCAATCACATTTTCTTCATGCATTGTTCTGTTGATGGACATTTTGGTTGTTTCCACATGTTGGCTATTGTGAGTAATGCTACAGTGGACATAGGAGGGCTAATGTCTCTTCAAGATCTGGATTTCAGTTCTTTAGAAGTAGGACTCGTGGATTATATGGTAGTTCTATTTTAAATGTATGAAGGAGCTTCCGAACTGTTTTCCATAGCAGCAGCATCATTTTGCATTCTCACTAAGTGTGTAAGGGTACAGTTTCCCCACATCCTCACCAACATTATTCAAGTCCTTAGCCCATTTTAAAATTATGTTATTAGTTTACTGTTGAGTTGTAGAAGTTCTTTAAACTTTGTTCAGTTTAACCCATTTTTGGAGATATGGTTTGCAAATATTTTCTCCCCTCCTATAGGCTGTCTTTTCACTCTATTTGCTAGGCAGAAGATTTTAGTTTGACATAATCCCAATTGTTTGTGCTTTTGTTACCTGTACTTTGGTGTCATACACATGAAATCATTGCCAAAACCATTGTCATGAAGCTTTTCCCCTGTTTTTTCCCCCAGAAGTTTTACAGTTTGGGATCTCATGTTTAAGTCTTCAATCACTTTGACTTTATTTTTGTACATGGTATAATAAAAGCAGTGTCCAATTTCATTCTTTAGCATATGGATATGTTTTCCCAAAACCCTTTGTTGAAGAGACTGTCCTTTCCTCAGTGTGTATTCTTGGCACCCTTGTCGAGTATCAGTTGTGTTCCATTGGCCCATATATCTGTCTTTAGGTCGGTATCAGACTGTTTTGTTCTTTGAGGCTTTATAATATAGTCTGAAATCAGAAAGTGTGAGTCTCAAGATTGATTTGGCTATTCATGCTCTTTTGTGGTTCCATATGAATTGTAGATTTTTTTTTTCAATTTCTGTGTCAGGTGTCATTGGGATTTTGAAAGTGTTGACCAAAATCAAATCATACAATGTAAGAGTTGTGAGTTAAGTTTTATTTGGGGCAAAATGAGGACCATAGCCTGGGAAGCAGCATTTCAATAGCTCCGAGTAACTGCTCTGAAGAGGCATTTGGGGGGCAAACATCAGTATTATATGTTAGTGAAGGGGGTTACATGCAATCAAGGACACATTTTGGCAAGGACTTGCGGCTAGTCATGAGGAGCAGATATAATTGTTTATTATTTTAGTGCTTATCTAGATAATAGGAGACACAAGAATTTGGGCTCATAAAATCTCCTGAAAATGGTATTTAACTATCTGAAGGCCTTTTCTGCCAGTTTTTCCTAGAGCACAGAGTGCCTCATTCCTGATCTCTACCCTGAGCTCCTTTCAGGGAGTGTTGGAGGTCGGTGGCTGCAGCAGTTCGTGATTTAATCCAAGCAGAGGTAGATGGCAAGTGCCAATTTTTAGTTGGCAACAGGGATTACACTGAATCTGTAGATCACTTTGGGTAGTGTAGACATTGTGACGATATTACTTCTTCCAATTTATGAGCACAGAATTTTCCCATTTGTTTGTGTCTTGCTTAATACACAATAGGGAAAGGCTAGGTTTTAGGTTAGTTATTCAGTATCCCTACTAGTTATAGGTCTGTTCAGACTTTGTTGGTAGATTGTATGAAATCATTTTTAACTCCCCCAAATTACTTCCTCATCAATAATGGGTATTTTCAGTCTTTTAATAAGATGGTCTGGAAAAACTTACTTGAACAAAATTTGAGGAAAAACAAAGTATATGAGGATGGTTTTATGTGACTATCAAAGGGAAAAGCTCTTTAGGCAAAGGGAACAGCCATTGCAAAGACCTTAGAACAAAGAATGCCTGGGATGTATGGAAGAGTCTGGTGTGGCTGCAGTGGAGGGAGCACAGCGAAGGAAAGTGCGGGAATGGAAGAGTCCTACTTTGTAGGGTGCTGTGGCTTTGTGAGGGCTTTGGCTTCAGAGTGAAGACAGTAACTATTATAAGTTTTGAGAATAAACAAAAGGTTGGTACTGGCTGACCTGTTGAGAAGAAATTATAATAGTGCAGAGTCGAGCAGGGTGACAGTTAAGAGGCTATTGCAGTTATCTGTGCGAGAAAAAAATGCTGCCTGGAACTAAGGTGGAGTCAGTGGAGATGGTGAGAAATAGTAGGGTTTTGGATATATCCTAATGGAACTGCAGTGTCCTGGGAGGAAAAAGAGAAACAAGACCGACCCAAGCTTTTTACCTAAACAACTGATTTTCCTATTGACTGAGACCAGGAAGAGTGCGGTTCTAGAAATTTTGGGGAGAATATCGGGAAATATGTTTTTAGAGAAGAGATGTGTTTTAGAAAGATAGTCAAGGGAGTTGTGTTGAGTAGGCACTGAATCTGAAGCTCAGAGCAGAGGTTCCAGCCAGTGGGATCATTAGTGCATAGATAGTGCTTAAAACAGTAAAATAGTTTCACGGTTTTATTCTATACTCAGGCTAAGTTTCGGGGTTTTTTTTTTTCCTTTTATGTTACATTTTGGAACCTCTCCAGTTTTCACGTCACTTCATAGAAATATACACCCTGTTTAGTAATTTATCAGCAATTACATGTTGACATTCCAGCTGTTACTTATGGTATCTTCCTCTCTCTCTCAGAATCAGACAACCAAGGATAAAATGACACCTGACAACCCTGCCAGCTCAGCACATCTGGAAGCACTAAGCATCTGACTCAGGGACTGCGCATCCAGCTTGTGGGGTAAGTACTTGTGACATCAAATGACCATAATATTTTTTTAAAGTTTTTAAGAATAATAGAAGAAATGAATTTAAAAGAATTACATTTTTAAAGGATTAAATATTCCCTTCAACCATAGACCTTTTGAAGCCTCTTTAGAAACCATGTTGTGCCCTGGCGAACACTTGAATGCATCGAAAACATCACATAGTCTAAAATGTGTATAAGGCATAGACACAGAACAGTACTGGTGCCGAGTCTGGAGCAGTCATTATAATGAAAGCTAAGTTTAGTTAACCATCCAACATAAACAAAGAAAACCTTTTCTGTCACACTCTAGGAGATTTGAATTTTAAAATCATCCTACATCAGCTGCTCATTAGTGTGTATTTATTATACTAGGCTTGCGTGTGTACAGTTGATGATGCAGAGATGAAGTCTTGCTGATAGGACTCTCTCAGCTTTCTTGACTTCATTTGTTTAGAACGGGGGGGAACTGACTGTAGCAAGATGGGTCGAGATTTCTTTGTTGTTTAGTTATATCCTGCTGGGCTTTTCTCACGTTTGAAAATACAAATTGTAGTTATTAATCGATAGTTGTTCCTGGTATTCAGGCAACAATTTGTATGTTCTTTTGTACCTCGTGTACTTGAAATAACATTCTTAACACTGTTCTAATCAATGAAAGGTGGTTGCAGGCCCTTGTTACGTGATTTGTGATGAATAAAGCAAACTTCTTTTAATGAAAGTGGGGTGGTGTACTACCCTCTGGAACAGCTGTAGATGGCTATCGACAGGAAGCCTGGTACCGTATTTTTAACATGGAACTTAGAGTTCTCATTTTCAATATCATTGAAGTAGTTGTTTTTATAGTGGCTGATGCAAAGCTTGGAAACAGATGCTTATTTATAGTTTTACCTCAAGTATGATCAGCTCTGTGAAGAGGAGTGTATTTCTGTTTTGTTTCATTTTTCTTATTATTTGATAATAATTACAGATTCACAGGAAGTTGCAGTGGTAGTACCAGTAGCCCTTACCCATTTCACTCAATAGTTGATATCCTACAGAAGTATGGTAACGGTGTAAAACCAGGAATTTGATATGATTGGTACAATGTGTGTGATAGTTCTGTTCTGTGTCATTTTATTGTACATATGGGTTCATGTAACCATCAGAGTCTGTGAATAATCTAGTTTTTTTAATTAAGAGAGTCAATGCTCATACATATAAATAAGATAATTATAAGATAATTACCTTAAAAGACTATACACTGCTTTCAAATATGGACATTGTGCTCAAAATATTTCTGAAGCTCTCTTCTCTTGCAATTGTGCTTCTAACTCATTTGCAAAACACAAAAGAAACTCACGAGAGTGTTAATCCTGTCCTGCAGTTTTACAGTATTTCCTCTTAAGGTTACTGTCTTGTTCTGCTTTGGTGGTGCTAAACCCTCAATTCTTAAATCTATGACTTTCCGATTGCCTGCTTCACTCTCAGCTAATGCTTGCTTCCAAATTCTCTGAGGAATTAAGACTCTTAGAAATGAAATCCTTTGACTGACTGTGAGCCCTGATACAATGGAAGAAGTAGCCTTCTTCTGATCCAAAACCACTTCTGATCCTGTTACGTTTGTAAGTGACAGGTGACCAGCGAGGGCTTTTCTGCTGGAGCAAGGTCCCTGATGCCCTCTCCTCCCCTTGCAAGGCTCATCTCCTCTGCAAATTATGCCAGCCTGCCCATGCCCCACTCGAACCCAAGGCATCCTGTTCTTGGTTGGCCAAAAAGCACTTCCTCTGCTGGACGTTAAAAGATGTAACTCTTTTCATTGTAAAAGGGATGTATATCATAGTAGGAGTTCATATGGGAGTTTGTGTAGGGGCCTGTTTTCACTAGTTACATGGCTTGGAGCTCTGGCCATGTGTGTCTTGGCACATGAGAGCCTGGCTTCAGAGGTGGAATTCACAAATCATGTTCTTCTGGGGAGTGACACAAGCTTAATCAAGAAAAAGTTGTCCTGGAGTCCCTCTTCATCAAATCACCTGGGTAATATAGTCACAAAATCACTTGCCTGTAATATAGTATAGGAGCAAAAGTGTTCAATGGATAGTTTATGGCTAGTAATATACCTTGAAAAAGCTTCTGAGACATAATATAGAAGATCCAGTTAGCCTTATTAACATTTGAATGCGTATGTTTATGTGCAGTGTGTAAAGACGTCTTCAGCCGTATTTGTGCTTCACCTTGCAGTCTGCATCTTTCCATTGTGTCATGAGTATGGCATATTTCAATATTTTGAATAACAAGTCAGAAAGTAGAATCTTTAATTTGTGCGAGCCCGCTATGTGTATGTATTGCTTTCTCAGAGGAAGTATGCCTATTTTGGTGACCCAATTAGAAATACGCTGAAATAAACCACAGTAATTTGGAGAGTCAGTGAACCAAGGGGTCTGTAAGTCATGGCAAAGCTGATTCAATACTAGTGTTCGCCTCAAGATTGCCCCCATTTTCTAGGCAGGTGCCGTTCAAAATTGTAAACTACCTCAGGCTAAAACCTTTTAAATCCATTGTCAGTTCATTTGCAAATTCTTCTCTCTCCCTAACCTGAAAATGTTTGAATTTGTTAATCCATTTAGTCAGCAGTTGACTGTGGAATTTTTGCTTACCCCAGGCAAACTGGAAATTGCTGACTCTTTCCAAATCCCATTCTTTGACTCACACACTGGTCATTTTGCATTTTGTTCCCAGTAATGTTTTGCGTGTGTGGGGGTGGCCACCTGCTCTGTGTGGTAAAGTCAGACTTGCTTTTAGAACATGTACTGATTTAATAGCAGTAACCATTCTGTCCAAATCTGCTGTAAGACTACGATGAAATTCTGGTTCAAATTAGTCAGGGAACCACTTATTTAGAGGTTGTTAGAGTGCTGATGCTGTGACAAAAGTCATTTCTTCTTCAAGCTCCTCAGAGACACCATAATGAAGTTTCCTTGTTGGAGTAGTGTTGAAAATCTATTTTGTGGTGTTTAGAAAAGATAATGTTGCAGGTGCCAACATGCACAAATAGAATTCTGATCATATTGTGTCTGAATAGGCAAAAAAATGAGAGAGTAAATTGTATTAAAGTGACTCCCTCATTCACAGTCATCTATTGCACCTGCTGAGTTCATATGGTCAATTAGCATCCCAAAGTAATTAGTATTTTAATAAAGGCCTGATACGTGGTATAGTTAACACTAACTTGGTTGGTAAATGCTGTTTATTTATTTTTTGAGCGTCTATCATCATCATCATCAAAGCTGTTGTTCTCTGTTGCCTGTGGTCTTATTATTCTCCTGAATGTCCTGACTTAATCTAAGAATTCAGAAAAAAATGGTCATTGCTCTTGTGTACTCATGAGAGTGAATTTTGCATAGTTTATGAAGAGAGGATTTTAAATATACTCTAAGTTGAGCAGTAGGGAGCAAATACTCCAGTAATACATCTTTTTAAAACAGGATTACCTTATGATAATCTAAGTATATCTAGGTAAACAATATAGTAAAGTACAAATATCACCTAGATTGACTCTCTGCTTTTACCATTGCTTCTTATAGTGTAGTCTCAGCAGAGCAGTGAACGTGAGTCTTTAAACATGTAAGTCAAATCATCTTACTCTCCTACTCAACAATGACTCTCCATTGCACTCAGAAGTAAAACTAAAGTCTTCAAATGCCCTACAGACTTTCTGAGGTGGATCCGACTATTTCTCTGACCTTGCCACCCTGATTCCCACCCACCTCCTCCTTACCGACTACACTCTGGCCTTACAGCACTTACAGTGACATTTTTTTTTCTCAGTTCGGGATATAATTCTGCTCTGTATTTTCAAAGCAAGTCCTTGCTCACCTCTTAATATGAGATACTTCACCACCCTGTTTAAAATTAGAATCTTCAATCAGAATGCCTGTTCCCCCTCATACAGTTCCCTTTCTTCTTTTTCCCTATAGCCTTATCCTCCTCCAGCATGGTCTGTAAGTACTTAGCATACCATATAATCCTCAAGAATTTTCAAGCTTTTATGCTATTTGCAAGCTAACAAGGCCAGCCTCCTGTCATTGCATGGTTGCTGGCAGAAGACATTAGACTGAGTCGCAGAGAAAGGATTGTTACTTACAATATACAAGCCACATGAACAGCAGCATATTTGCATCAGTTCTGCCTGCCTCCAGTCCCATGGGGGCGATATAGATGGGCCCAGATGGAGGCCTGCACACCCATGAGTTGTGTTATAGGCGATGAACTGAGAGCTTAGGGAATCCAAATTCTTTTATAATGTGCAGTAAGCCTACTTAATCTTTATTCCAGAAGGAGACACTATCTCTGTCTTCCAAATTGTTCACAGTATACATACTCTTACTAATGATGTCCAGAAAAAGGACAATCAAAGCCTCACTAGCAAAATGTATAGAAACAAGAGATCCATGAAGAATTATCTCCCAACTATAATATTTACACTTTGTTATACTTTCCCCCAATGTAAATTCCCTGAAAGATTTTATTTCTTCCCTGATATACTCAGAAGACATAGAAAAGGAATCTATACCTTGTTTTTTCAATCCCCAACCCCCAAATCTGCTACTTCCTCCCTTGGTGACTTTAGTTACTCTCTGTTAGTACTCATTTTCTCAGCCACAAAACAGGAGTAGTAAGTAATGCTTTTCTTAACACCTCATGGTAAGAATTTACTGTTAAATGTCTATAAGTGTTGGAATTCTCCAAGGGTCAGGTGTAGATAGGAAGTAGAATCTCATCTCAGGCCTCACTTTGGTCTTATGTGACTTCCAAATTTACTTTGCTAGCCCAGACCTTTTCTCTGATGCTTAGTCCCATTTTTCTATCTAATCTCATAGACATGTGCACCAAAACTGACTTCATGTTGACCTCCCCAAGCTCTGCCATCTTTTAGGTTTCATCAACATGGTAAATGCACCTCCATACATTTATTTGTGCAAGCTGTAATCCATGGCTCATTGTTAACTCTTCCTTCTCTCTCAGCCTGTCTCACCCTCATATTCAATCACTCATCACTTTTTGTTAATTTCACCTCTTAAATATTTTTGGACTCTCTCCACTTTTTCCATCTCTACTAGTAGAAACATGAATCCAAGTTCAGTGATTCCCAGCTATCTCAGATCAATGCCTCCTGTTTAGAGAAATATTTTAAAATATTTATTTAATATATTGAAATGAATTCATATATAACAAAACTTATACATAAAATTTTAAAACAAAAATCAAAATATTTTTAACTGAAATATGAAGTTTAACTAGAAGAAATTATATTAAAATAATTCCAACGTGTGACAATCAGACATGGCTAGACTAGAAAACCTAAAAATGTTGTCAGACTTTTGCACCTACATAAAGATTCATTCTGGATTTGAAACCTACAAAGACAGACAGGGACAAGACCATTGTATTGAACTCAAAGACCAGGAGCAGCATTACCGTCAGTGATAGGATTTTGCGAAATGGCAAAAACTTAGTGACTTCCCAAACAAACTAAAGTACAATGATGTCTCCATTTACATAGTAGATGCATTCCTGGAAGATTCAGTGTACCCTTAAATCATGCAAAAATACCATGTGTTTATATGTAAAATGTAATTACATTCTAGGCAGGTTTTTCATTTATATGAGTCTACACTTTTTAGTGGGCCATTCTAAACTTTCATGAGACACAGACAATTGTCCCTTTAAGTTAAAAAATCCTGCTCATTGCAAAATATGCCTAGTAGACCTGGACCCCACTTATAAGTGCCAGTAGCCAGCACTCTGCAAAAATAAAAGCAGAATATAAACATTTTTATTACTTTTCAATTGTCCCTAAAAGTGCATAGCACTTCCATTGAGGATTGCTGCTAAAGACTTAAGTTATCTTTATCCTTAATTCATTATCCTCCTAACAGATTTTGTAGTTTCACTCCTGTCCCCTCTACTTAATCATTGCCTTAGCTAGAGCTGATTATCAAAGACAGATTTGATTATTTTATCTGTATTTGCCTGGTTTTCCAGAGACACAGACCAACAAGGTATGGAGATGTATAAAAATTCATTACAAGAATTGCTTCATGCAGTTATGGAACCTGAGAAGTCCTAAGAGCTGCAGTCAGTAAGTTAATGTCCCAGGAGAGCTGGGTCCCATCTGAGTCCAAAGGCCTGGGAACTAGAAGAACTGATGATAGAAGTTCAAGTTCAGTGAGCAGACTGAGTCAAGAAGGGCCAATGTCTCGTTAAAGTCTGAAGTCAGGAAAAGATCAATATCTGAGCTTGAAGCAGCCAGGCAGGAGGAGTTCCCTCTTACTCAGGGGAAGGTCATCTTTTTACGTCCTATTCAGGCCTCCAAGTGATGGAATGAGGCCCACTCAGTATTGAGGAGGGCAGTCTGTTTCACTCGGTCTATGGATGCAAATGTTGATTTCATCCAAAACACCCTCACAGACACACCCAGAGATATGTTTGACCAGTTATCTGAACACCCAGTGATATCGATGATACTGTCAAGTTGACACATAAAATTTGCCATCACACTGCCTATTACATAAATGCCTTAGTGGCCATTTCCTTCTCTGAAGGGACAAAAGTTTGGCATGACTTCTAAGGCTTTATGTTATCTAACTCACTGTTTTGCATATTCTTCTCTGCTTGAGACACACTAACTTTTCTATTCTACGTGTAAGCAATCATCCTTCACAGCACAGGATCTGTGCACATCTGTTCTGTGTACTCCTTTTACCACACACATTTCCCAAGTTAACTTCTACTTATAGCTTAGAAGCTGTAGCTTTTTGTTTAGAACTTGTAATAAACGTTCAAAAA
The DNA here is from genome assembly GCF_036321535.1 of Camelus dromedarius. Lineage (NCBI taxonomy): Eukaryota > Metazoa > Chordata > Mammalia > Artiodactyla > Camelidae > Camelus > Camelus dromedarius. Next base: position 15,339,701 of record NC_087454.1, on the reverse strand, counting down.
TTATTTTATAAATTTTCAGTGGGGCTTGGGGGTAACATTAAAAATATTTAATAAGTAAGACATGGGAATTAATCAGTCAAAATACATGCCAGCTACTGGAGAAGCATTTTAGGGACACTGATCTATAAGATGTCAACCCATTAATTTTTTAATTGTGTTTTGGTCTGGGTTTGGATAATCCAGGATATTCCTGGGAGGAGAGTATAATAGTCAGGGAAGGTAGGCACTGAGAGATTTGGAGAATCAATTATTTGTCAACCCTTAACTATTTTGATATTTTAATACCAATATGGCTGTTGAAAGTAACCCACATTATTGTATTAGGATTATTATTATTTCCCAACAGTTGCATGCCAGTATTTAGACTTAGATGGAGTTTACCTATAGATTTTGGCAACATTTTCAATCAGTTCCATTCCTGTAAGTTCTTCTTATAGGACATATAGACCCGAGTCTATTCCTTTATTACACTTTGCACAATTATAATTTTACTTTAATTTGTAAAATGATTTAATTGACCTTTCTAGCACTAGACTGTAATTTCAGTGAAGGCAAACACTATATCTGTTTTGGCACAACATATTATACTACATGCCCTCAAAAAACTGTGGTGCATATTGAAGTCCATAAATACATACTGAAAGGATGAATGTAAATGTCTTTCATATAGTTAGTACTCAACACATCTTAATTTCCTTTCCCCCTCCTTCTTACCTCTAAGGATGACATAATACATGTATTTATTTTAATCAACACATAATAGCAAACTAACAGATACACAGCTACCCAAAGTTTAAGGAGCAAAAATTGAAATTACATAGTAAATTGTGGAATTTCCCTCTCATACTCGTGCCAAAAATAGGCCATGGAATGGGAGGCTTATTTTCTTGATATAATTGCTTCTATTTCTTACCTTCTGAGCTTTGGTAAACTCAGCCCCAGATCTCAACTTTTGTTTTCCCTCTCACACCAGGCCACTGTGCCTTCTGTTATACTGAACACATTGCCAAGCTGTATACTCACCCTTGAGAGATTCATCATGGAGAAACTGGACCTCTAGGCTTCCAAGGCCGAGGGGACTTAGATTTAAATAAAAGCCAGTGTAAAGGCAATTAATGACCCTAATTATCAGCTTCCAAAAAAAAAAAAAATACTTGTACAAAGAGGGAAATGTTTCTAAAGAAAATAAAAAGAAATTATTATGCCTAGGACCAAAGTGAATTAGGACACCACAAACTAAGACAAATGCTCATGATTAAGAGTCATGGCTCGTCTTCGAGTGTCATTTATATACTTGCAGACCTTGAAATTTCCAAAACAAAAGAGATCTGCACTTTTTCTTGTACTCATTATCTAGACTGTTCAATGTCCCATGTAGTTTATGCCTCTGTGAAATTGAATATAATTGGTTTATGGAAACTAAACAAAAGCTTAAATTCAAAGCACATTTAGAAATCCAAATTCATTAATTTGGTCCACATACTCATTGACCCTCATCTGGCCAACTCTACCATCCTTTGTACTTTTCTGTGATTAAACCTAAAAATATGTTTAGATGAGATTGCAAGTAAGTGTGGTGAGAAGATATTTTGATTTATTAGCCATATAATTTCCCCACTACTTCTGTACCTGTGTTCTGACCCCTCATCCCTACCATAGCCTCAAACAAATTAGATTAAGGCATTCTGCCAGAATTGTTTGCTGAAGACTGCAGTGAACAGAAGAAAAATCTCAGCTTTTGACAAATAAAAAGCCAAGACCCAAAAAGAAACTAGATTTGAAAGAATACAAGATACAAAACCAGAGCGATGTTTTTAACCCCTAGAGTCTAGATAAAATTTGCCACCAAGGAAGAAAATGATTTTTTTTTAATGGGAGTAAAAAGAGAAATAGCGAAAACTTTGTGAGAAGGTCCTTGCACCATACCCTTTTTCCCCAAGCTCGTTTGGGGTAGGAAGAATGTTGGAATTCTTGAATTTGGTTTAGAAATCTAAGAGCACAGAAGTGTATCCTCCAGCCACAGAGAATGTTCTGGAAACTGGTAAGATCTTATCTTATCGGGAAAAAAAAAAAAGTCCTGTGCACACTAGAAGAGCAAAGAAGTATTAAAGGGGTTTTCATTGCCACAGAGAGTTCACAGAGTTTTCCACGCCCCGGTCCAGTAGATGAAAGCGGCTAAACATTTCCAGTGCTGGACAGGTGGATGGTGGCAGGTGGTGGAGGGCTGAGCCTAGAAGTTTCCTGTAGTCAGAAGTGTGGGACATTCCCACAGCTCCCTGCATGGGTCTGAGTCTACAGAGCAGGGCACATGAAATACGGCTCAAGAGATGTCAGTCTGCAATGATAATAAGCAAGAATCAGATGTTCCCCATCCCCAAGCATGGCATCGTGCAGTCCTGGAAGTAGGAAAACTAATTTGACTGCGCTTCACTTTTTCCACCCAAGAAGAACCTCAGGCACAAAGTTGGAATCAAGGTGATGTAAAATATATATATATATATATATATATATATATATTAAATAGACATTGTTTCTTAAGCCTCAGAGCTTTGGGGATTTTGAATGAAAGGCTTTGGAGAGTGATATCAAGTAATTCTTGCCTCTGTTACAGACTTTGGTCTTGTCTTAGTTTGGGGTGTTTGGGGTGCTGTAATAAAGTACCATAGATTAGATGGCTTATAAACATTAAAAAAATAATTTCTCATACTTTAGAAGACTGAGATCAGGGTGCCAGCATGATTAGGTTCTGGTGAGAGCCCTCTTCCGGGTTGCAGACTACTGACTTCTGGTTTCCTCACATAGTTAAAAGAGAGCTAGTAAGCTTTCTGGCCTTGTCTTTAAAAAACACATTAATACCATTCTTAAAGCTCCACTCTCATGATCTAATCACCTCCCCAAAGCCCCACCTCCAAATACCATCACATTAGGATTAGGGCTATAATATATGAATTTTGAGGGGACACAAACATTCAGTCCATTGCATATCTGGACAGATTTATTAAGATTTAGGTTTTCCTGTGATATGCCATGATAATAGCTGACAGGACATTTTCAGGAAAAACGAAAAGCTGAAGCAGGGGAAATTTAAAGGGACACCTCATGTTGCTCTGTGACTACCATGCTCTATTTGCCGTGGCTTCAGTCAGTTTTGTGTGGACATAGACAAGCACAGACAAAGGCACCCAGGGTGTCTTCCCCATAATCACTATTTAGGCAAGTCTATAGGATTGAAGACTGAAGAGTAAAGAGGATTGAGAGTGCACATTGGTGCAGCCACTATGGAGAAAAGTATAAAGGTTTCTTAGAAAACTAGAAGTAGAGTTACCGTATGATCCAGTAATCCCACTTCTGGGCAGGTATCTGGAAAACACAAAAACTCTTAATTTGAAAAGACTTCTACACCCCAGTGTTCATAACAGCGCTACTTACAATAGCCAAGATGTGGAAACAACCTAAATGTCTATTGACAGATGAATGGATAAAGAAATTTTGGTGTATGTGTATATATATATACACATATATATATATATATGGATACTACTCAGCCATAAAAAAAGAATCTAATAACACTATTTGTAGCAACATGGATAGACTTAAGAGATTATCATTCTAGGTGAAGTAAGTCAGACAGAGAAAGACAAATATCATATATCACTTATATGTGGAATCTAAAAAACATGATACAAAGGAACTTATTTACAAAACAGAAATAGACACAGAGACACAGAAAACAAACATGGTTACCAAAGGGGACAGTAGGGGATAGGGACAAATTAGGAATTTAAGAATAACAGATACACACTACTCTATATAAAATAGATAAACAACAAGGACCTACTGTATAGCACAAGGAACTGTATTTAATATCTGATAATAACCTATAATGGGAAAGAATCTGAAAAAATATACGTGTGTGTATACATGTGTATAACTGAATTACTTTGCTATTCCCTGAAACATTATAAATCAACTATATTTCAATTAAAATTAAAAAAGAGTAAAGGAGACAGAATGCCACTAAGTAGGCAATGTCTGCTATTCAAAACAATACATGCCAGGTACATTAGAGGGACATTACATGAAAAGGAACAGTTTTTAACTAAAAAATTAAACCAGAAGTTATTGAAGAATAAAGCCACGATCAGAACATAAACTGTGTAAAAATACAGGGCATTCCTTTGCTTCTGTATTTTCTTTGCTTCCATGGGTGCATCAGTTTTGACTTTTCTTGGGAAGGAGCAAGGAAGTATGCATCCTCCCCCAGGTACTTCCTGCCCTTCTGTGTTCTTTGCCAGCAAGGACCACAGACTCACTGATCTAGCCTGGTGGATTTCCAGAAGCCTCTTATTTCCCCCACCTTGTGCTCCAACATGCAAACAACTTTACATAGACCTTGAGTTTTAAAATGAGTGATCTGGAAGAGAATGTTGAGGTAATTTGCATGAAGTCAGGTATCCAACTAACTCACCCTGGGTCTGGGTCCCTCATGGTCCTGCTGTTTTGCTGCTTCTTAAATCAGTCAAAACAGAGAGAAGTGATCCTGGATATTAACATACATACAACTCATCTGCATGGAAGCTACAGGTCAGGGGTGCAGAGGTGAAGCGGGCACATGAAGTGTAAGAAATTGGTCACTGAAAATCCCTTTCATGCCTAGTGTTTTTTTAAGGCATATAATGGTTTGCAGTACATTACTGGGGGTGTTCCAGTTGAAGCAGTTAGTTACAGTCTATCACACTTGTATTAAACTCCTCTGGAATGGGGGACAGTTTCCTTCCTGAATAAGGTTGAAAGAGTGGCTCGTTTATGCTCAGAAATGCAGGTACCTAATCATTTACTTGTTCAGTGTTTCACTGAAGGTGTCTTCTGGAGCCCTTGCCCTTGAAGAACTTGTTAAAAGGTGAATGCAGAGCCCTAGTCAAAAATCTCCTGAATCAATAGAGATGGGCTGAGCTTGAGAACTGGGAGGGGGACCCTTAGAATCTTTGCTTTTTTAAATTACCTGCTTTTTTTTCCCACTAAAGTTTGAGAAGAGCTTTTCTAGCTCTTTAGAAACCAGACTGCCTCAAACATGGTTTCCCAGGGCAAGCGTGGGCCAAGTCAAAGTGAGCCATGGTTTCTTTGGTGTGAAATGCCTCTGAGTTTCATTAGGGTGAATTGGTCCACTGGGATTCTGCCCCGTTGGGTGAGCTGAGATTACAGAGTTGATTAGTAGCCAAGAGAACAGACTGTAGCCCCCGGATACCGCTGAATAAGCCACAGCCGTGTGTGCAACGCTGAGTGTATGGTCCCATCAAATTTATGGACAACTCTTGTTTATAATCTCGTGGCATATGCTGCCGTACTATTTGTTTATAAAAGGCCAAGGCTGGGTGTATTGTGCATCACAAATGATATACTGTAGAGTTTCCCAGGATAAATGAAATATGTCCATTTTGCCCCATCTGGATCTTGTTATATTTTTTTTCCATGATTAGCATTTTGGCAGTTTTCACTCTTCTCTTCTGCTGTTCTGTGTACCCAGGGGAGGTGAAGAGTTGAGCTCTTTCCAAAATCAGGGTAGTGCTGTGTGGGGAAAAACTACAGCTGAAGGGCACTTTCTTCATGTAGATTCTCCACACTTGGGCGGAGGATGCAGAGGTTGTGATTATGATTAGTGGGAAGTGAAAGCACTGTGAGATCAAGGCTCATGTGAGTCACAAAGCGTGGAAATGTCCTTACCAGATGATAGTCAGGATACAGGAGATTTTCTGTCCCCTAGAAACAGCTGAGCTTGTGAATTCACCACGATACAGTTTCGCTGAACTGCAGAAGGAGGCCCTGTTCTCAGTGATGAATTTAGTCTGCTTGAGATAAAAACGGGGTCACGATGTTCATTTGACACCTTGTTAATTTATGCTGCAACCAAACCAAACCAAACCAGATTCGCTTGCTGCAGTAACACGACTTACTCTTTTTTAAATAATGCTAGAACAGAACCAAAGTCTGTTTTTCATTTGGGGCAAGTTACGGGAGTAGAACGCAGAAACCAAACAGCCCACAAGGGCAAAGGTCTCTTTTTCACTTGTGAAATAGACATAAGCAACTCAGAATTCAGAGTCTTTCTAGGCTGATGGCTTTGTGCTTTAAAGAGAATTATCTCTGGTTCTTTTCAGTTTTCTACTTAAACAATAATGGCCTATACCTGATATTTTTAGGTGAGACCTTATGTCTCAGATTTAAAATAGCTCGCTGTTCTATTTCACAAAACATATTTCTATTCATATTTTTATTCACATGTACAGGCTAAATTTTTACTTGCATTATACAGATTCATTTTAAATGTGTAGAATCAGGAAATGAGAGGTCAACTTATGATAAATAGGCAGCATGTAATACCCAAAGTAAGAAAATCAAGAAATAGTTTTTAGGAGTTTTGATTAAGAATTAATGCACATAGCCATCTACACTCAAAAGACTTCCCAGATTTCAGGTACCAAAATACCTTTATTTTCATATTACTGCAATTAAGTATTATACATAAAATGCCTAATATATTTTAGATATATCGTTAGAGATGATGCTGCCACTTCAAATGGTGAAAAACAGTTTTATTCAAAACAAAAAACCAAAATTTTCCAATTAAAATATTGTTCTGCTTATATTTATGTATTTCCATAATTAACTGAAACTTCTATTGGTACAAATTATTCTGCCTATATTATGTCTCTTTGTAACACATATTACATATTATATAGTATATCACCAATTGACATGTGAACTCAAAATATTAGCTCTCCCTTTCCATTTTCTGCCTCTGCAGAAACACTACTGATTTTTCTTACTTCTAGGATCAGGCGCAGGGCCAGCTCCAGAGACAACCTATTCAAAATTAGGAACCTGTGTAAAAACGTGCAGCTGCTTCTCCTCACATCCCCCTCTACTCCAGCCCTTTGGTGTTTAGTATTTGTTATACCCAAGTCAGCGGAGTTTTTTTTAGCTGTCTCCTGGAAAGCTTATAAAAAGTCCAGAGCCTTACTGGCCATCCTCCAAATACTTCTGATTCAACAAGCCCGAGATGGGGCCTGGGAATCTGCATAAGAAATGAACTCCCATGTGGTTCTGATGCAGATGGCCCTGGAATCACACTTTGAAAAACAGTTCTTTAAGACCTGTGATCTTGTAATAAAGAACGAATCGCAGGCTTTTGTATTTCATCTCAACACTCCTGGAGTGAAACTTCCCCACAACATAGTTAGGAACTTGTGATTTCTGATCTGCTCTCAGAAATGAGTATCGTCATGTTATAAAATGAAATAACCGTCGTGTCAACTTTATTTCCAACACCAGGGGGCACAATTCCTGAGTAATGACATTCCAACTACATTGATTATCAAAGTCCTCACTCCATTTCCAGCCACCTGTCCTCTGATTCCTTGTTGTTGACAATTCCCTGGGTCACATAGGAACTTGCTCTGCCTTTTTGGACACTGTGTCTCTGTGTCTGTTTACTCCTAGATAGTCACTCTGTGGGCTGGTCAGCTCAATCGTGTTCTCTCTTGGTCTAACAGGTGACATGGGCCAAATTCCAGAGCCTGCTGTACACACACGATCACCATGCCTTACAAACTAACCTCAGAGCATCGAATGTTAACTTTTCCTAGCCCTTTGAGATCTTGGGTTAGGCAAAGATTAAAGTTCTTTTAGGAGACAGAACATAGGAATTAGAAAAGCTTGCTAAATTGGACATTATAAAAATTGAAAGTTTTTATTCTTTGGAAGATACTATAAAAATGAAAAGAAAATCAAACTGGCAAAAAAATTTTACAAAACTCGTGTGGTAAATATATGATAACTAAGTGGTTTCCAGTTGTATAAAGAACTCTTAGTAATTAATTCATATTTCATTAATAAGAAAATAAACCACCACTATTTTAAAACAGACAAAAGACTTGAACAAATGCTTCATCAAAGATGACTCTATGAGTGGTTAAAAACCTGTCAAAAGATGCTCAACCTCATTTGTCATTAGAAAAATTCAAATTAAAACTTTGATATCACTTCACCTCTAAGAATGGTTAAAAAAAAAAACAAGTAGCAATATCAGGTATTGCTAAAATATGGAACAACAGAAACTTCATAAATGCCTGGTGGAAATGAAAACTGGCACAACCACTTTGGAAAGCAGTTTGGCAGTTTCTTACCAACTTAAACACACACTGTACATCCCAGCAGTCCCACTTACCCAGAAGAAATGAGGATATACGTACACACAAAAACCTGTATTCATATGTTTATGGCAACTTTACTCGTAATTATCAAAAGCTGGAAGTAAATGTCCATCACTTGTAGAATGGATCAACAAATAATGTTACGTTCAAATAATGAAATATTACTCAGCAGTAAAGCAAAATTCATGCATGTAAAGAGATTGATGAATTTCAGATGCACTAGGATTTGTGAGAGAAGCCAGACCCCCAAAACTAAATACTGTATAAATCTTTTTTGTATAGTATTCTAGTAATAGCAAAACATTAGGGACACAAAGTAGACCACTGGTTGCCAGGGTCAGGAGTAGAAAGAGAAAACTTGCATCAGGAAACTATTTAATATGATGGACATTATCCATGTTTTTATTATGATGACAGTGATATGACTGTATGCATTCGTCAAAATTCATGGAAATGTGCACCTAAAAGGTGAATTTTATTGTATATCATTTATATCAAAAAAAAGCTAACTTCAAAAAAGTGAAATTTTATCAAAGATGGCAAGAGCAAGATCTCTTCATGGAACACTCCCTGTGACTTCGCAGCATACTAGCAAGCACTCTTTTTCCTTCTACACTCTTTGAAGATAGAAGCCTAAATTTTTGCAAATACATTTCTTCCAACCAAAGTCCCATAATCTTTAAAATTAGACTTCTCCTGACCTCATAGTAATAGACTGTGAAGGAGTTGAAAATATCTTCTCTTAATAGGTTTTAAGGATCTGAAATGGAGAATGGGAATAAAGGTTGTGATAATCATACCACTTAAAAATTTTTAATTCTGTGCAATCTAATGACATCTAAAATTACTAGTTTCTACTAGAGTCGCTGTGTTTGCCTGGCAGTACAGTACAGACATGCACGTGAGACAGAGGGAATAGATTGTGACCCCAACGTACAACAGCAACAACGACCCTATCAATTTGGGTTATTTTAACGTTGAAGTCATGGCTGGTCAATATTCAACTTGCTAAAATCCTTTCAGAATCCATATCCTATTTCCAGATCCTGTTCCAGCCACCTGTGGGGTCACTGGAGGATTACTGGTGACACAGGTAATCCAGCCGTGGTGTCTAGCGCATCACGGACCTTTAGCTATCGTGAGTGTTGGAGAGACCAGCACCTGAGAACAAAACACCGTGCAGATGGGCTTTTTGAAAATCCACCATGTTCTGGCTTTTTCAATCTTCAAAACAGATGAAGTGCTTGGGCGGGGGGTACCCCTGCTGCAAGATAATGGAGCCTGACTGCAGGGGTACAGTTTTCCATGACTCCCTGTGTGAAACACAGCATCTTACCAGAAGGGCACATTTATGAAAATGAACCACTGTGGATTCTATAGCTGACACTCTTCAGTACTGTGCAGTGTAATGATTTTGTTTATTTAAATAACATCTCTAACTAATGCACTAATTTCCAACTGAAGGGATGTGGTAGTCTTATCACCCTCTGAGTTTCTCAATAAGAAGGGGTGCTTTGAGCATCGCTGAGGCTTCATTGAAAATTAAATATTCACAACTGTTAATTAAAAATGGATTTAAGGAGTGAGTGGGTTATGGATCTATCTGCTTGAGTACAGCCATGTAGGTGAGGACAGTTGCATTTTCAAGCACAGAAGAAATACACCATTTCCGGTAACTTAATGGAAGGCCGGATGGCAACCAAAGGGTAGGAAAGGTTTGACAGTCTTAATGGCTATGATCATGACTCACTAATCCAGCGGTCATTTATAGGGTGCTTACTATATGCAAGGTACTGACTTAACCTCCCAGGAAATAATAAGAACAATCCATGATTTCTAATATCTCCATAAAAACTTGTGTGACCTCACTGAAGACTAAGTGCTAGATACTTAAAATATAAAAATGCCAGGCTAGCCTCATTAAGATAATAGCTCCAATCCAACATTTGAACATTTTCACTTTAATCTTTAATAGTTAAAATATCACTGAACTGGAGAGGGAATGGGAGCAACATCCCTTTAATTAAAGGAAAAATAATGTGGCAAACATGTCATTGGGTTAAAACAAAACCAAACTTCTGAAATTTATGCCATTTTTAAGTTTTTAAAACAAGCTATAACCCATTAATAATGGCGTTTAATTAGAACAAACATAAACATGTCAGTAGAATTTGTTTAATGAGGAAATCCTTGAAGACTACTATTAGAATGTGCCTAATATATTTAATTTACAGTATGATAGAGGGCATCTTTACATCTTTTTAATGATAATAAATAAAACAATTGGAAATAAAGCTCACAGCGAGAGTAGATAGGTATATTTATGTCATTCTGTGGAAAACAAACACCGGTTTTATACATGTTGTTCTACATTAGTTGCTGTTAACTCATAATTGTCGCCAGAAAATGATCAATTTTTAGCTGGCATGACTAATAAGGGAAAAGATCCAAAAATATGTATTTATTTATTTATTGCTTTCAAAACAAATATGATGTAGTAGTAGTAGTAGTAGTAGTAGTAGTAGTAATAACAATAATAATAATAATAATAATAATAATTGGGAGAGACTTCATTTGTTTGTGATGAAAACAAACCGTAGTCGGTGTTCTATTTATGTGGAGTTCCAGAGGGACCTACTGTTTGTGGATTTGTTAGCTGCAGGAGCAGAACAGGGATAGAGCTGGGTTGCTTTTATCGGTTCAAACTCTGGCTTTTTACTGTGTTTCTTGTGACTGGATGTGATTGGGGGAGCTCTGAGAACACTACCCTGGCTGACACTGGGTGCCTAATAATGCTTGTTGAAGTCAAAATGTATATGCAGAGAATGCTAGATTTACCGCAAACTAAAAATGTCAACCAGAACCAGCTAGTTTCTGGGAAGAGCCAGAGAAAAATGTTATATTCATGCAAAGCAGTAGGCCACATATCGGAATGCCATTTATGGAAATGAATAATTAAATCTTTAATTACACTACACAATGAAAAAAATATGTAACTAGATTCACAGCATAACATTATTTCCATATCTATGAATGGTACACAGCAGGGAAAACCAAAATGTCTATATCGCCTTGATTTCATAAAGTTATTCCCTTCATTGCCATCAAACCTCTTGAAATGCTATTTGGAGGTATGAAAGTGTTGCCCCCAAAGCATATTCTTTCAACAAAAACAGAGCAGTTTTGAGTTCAAGGATTGTTTTAGAAATCTTTAAGTGAGCATAAACAAAAGTTGGGAATGAGCTAAATAAATATATATACACACACACACACTTTTTTTTTTATAGTATTTTAACATAGTAGATAGACAGATTTTTCTCCCTTCATGAGAGGTGGTTTGCACCATCCTTAAGAAATAAGCCACTGTCTTGACTTATGGTTTCACATTCAAGTCAATGATAATGTATCACTTGAGATTACAACTCAGAACTCAGTAAATGATTTCATCCTCTCCTTGAATGACTTAATTTACACCCAAGAAGGAAATACTTTTGCAGATTAATCCACTGGTCCAGTCCTTAGTGTAGAGATCCTAGGGAAAGAAATCGCCAAAGAACCAAGGATACAAAGGCATTAGCTCCAGAGCCTACAGTTTAATTCTAAATTAAAAAGAAAAGTAAACTAAAATTCTTAAACATTAAAAAGGTTAAGAAAATATTTAGTAGGAAAGCATTGTTACGCAAGCATTTTTAGAAGAAAGGTGAATGCTATCTGAGATTTGGCTGGGTACCATCAACTCAAAGAGTTACAAAATGTCTGATCAAGGCTTATTTATTTGAGTATATTAATGTCGGAAGCAGTTACGTCCAATGTTTAAAGGAAGAATTTGAAAATATATTACAGGTATTTTTTCAATTAAAAATTGTTCACAAAGTGTTCTTTCTTTGACTGAAATAATGACCTTTTTTAGATATAAAAGCTGAAGAATGTTGGCTGGTTTTTAACCTTTGTTCTCCAAGTGAAAAATGCATCCAGCTTTATTTAGATGTTTGTATGTTCCAGTAAAATGTATATGAATCCTCTTTAACAAGCCAAAGCTCAGGCATTAAATGGAAGTCTATTTGTGAGATGACAAAATGGGATTTTTTTCTTTTTTTACATAGGGGCAGCATCATTTGGACCTTGAAAAAATATGAAAAAGCAAATTGCCTTCAATGTCCATCTCAGAATTAAATTGCTTTTCAGAAAGCACTTAAAAATGTTTACACTTGGTAAAAATACTCCAGATTAGAACTACATGTAAATTCTATGAACTCACTGACAAAATAGTTACTCACATTAATGTTTCCAGGAATGCAATTAATCTTATCTTCCCCCAAATCTTTATATCAAGCTCAAAGTAATAGTACCCAGCAAAATAGGGAAACTCATTCTTACTATCTACTTAAATATAGTGAGGTTAGCAGGGGAAGGGATTCCATACATTTTATGGGATGTTTTTGTTCCTCAAGCAAGTACCTATTTTTTAAAATTTTGAGTATGATTCTAGTTGAATTTTAAAAATAAAATAAACCAAGGAAAAGAGAGAAAGGTTTCTTAGATGTTAGATTCTGTAGGATTTTCCCTTCTCAATTTTTTTTTTTACTTTCTGCTAAAAAATAGAAATTTTAGTTTTGAATTTGTGAAAAATAGAAGAGAGAAATTAGACAAGCTCATTTACATTTTCTTTTTATATAGCATTAATGTGATACTGTCAATTTTTATTAAAAAAGTAGTATGGTATAGAGTATATTGACTTTGGAAAGAGTTAGGAGTTCATTTCCCAGTCTCGGCACTTTTTATAGCCAGCTATGTGATTATAGACAAGTTACGGGGAAAACAGCATCAACTTTTTCACTTTGCAATAGAGATAATAATACTATGATTGTAGGTGTGTTATGTTGATAAAGTTGAATAATATACTTAAGGCAACAAATACATATCAGGTGGTCAGGAAAAATAATTAGAATTTTCTGGTCCTTAAACAAGCTTCACTCTGTATTTCCAACCAAATCAAAATTTAGAACACAATAAATACAATAGAATAAATTAATATATACTACATATAATGTGCAGATGAAGTAATAGTTTAGATACTGAATGTTCAGTTTGTTGATGATGATTCTTGGATGTCATTTATTACAGTTAGAAATGGACAGTTAGAATAGAAAAAAGATCCTTTAATTCATCTGCATGCTGTTTTTTGCATTCCTATAGGCAGATATCCAAGAGGAAGTTTTAAGGGGGCACCAGACAGACTAAAAAGATTAAACCTAGTCAGCATTTTATATTTAAAATTCTAATTTATTTTTAAAATATCTAAATAACAAAAGGGTATGTAAATCATATTTGTACAGTTTATAAGATAATAAGGATACTTCCAGTCTGGACAGGGTATGTAGACTCATTTTTTCTTGCTGCTCTTCACTAAGAATGATTATAAAACCTGGAAATGGCACAAGAGTCAATCAAAGGGGATTTATAAAAAGTAGTAAAAAGATTTGGAACACCACCCTTGGATGAAACTGGTTTCGGTGCTCTGCCAACCTCTTTGTGGTCCCACATTTACTCACCCCCTCACTTGGGTATTTCTTAATCACTTGCCGTGTCACCAACACTTTTAAGATAATGCTTTACATGTTTTTCCAGTATTTTTAGCTACTTTCAGTAGAAGATTGCTACTTAGACACTAACCTATTACTGGATATGGAAATCCTTTTCTTTTCACAAATAAAACATTTTCATTGTCTTGGATCTTGATGGGATTTTATTCTTTAGACTTTGACCATACTAGAGTTAGCTAATAGAAACTGAAAAGAGAGAATGTGTGTGTGTATATATGTATATGTTTTCTATATGGCTGGTACCTCAGACTGGATTAGGAGTGTTTATTGCTGATTTTTGCTGTTGATTGACTTAGTTGTGTCCAATCGTGTGCAAAAGTGAGTGAAAGATTTCAATGTAATTCTAATGGTGTATTAGGGATAATATGGTTAAATTATAACAGTTAAAAATCACTTCCCTTAATTCTACCTGTTATATCTAACCAATCTCCAACGCCTGTGTATTCTATTCCAAATTATATCTCAATACTTATTTCCACCACAGCTCATATTTGTATTCTAAGTACCAATCACCTCTCCCCTAAATAATACAATAATATCCCACTGAATTTTTTCATATGCTCTAATTAATTTGGTTTTCTGTATAGCAAATCAAAGGCTTTTAATGTTATAAATTGGTATTTCTAGTTAAATATTTTTAAATGGTGTTTCTAATGCACTATTCTCCCTGTAACTAATAAAAAAAAAAAAACAGAAAAAGAGAGAAAAATGAAAGTAATTTGGAAGCCGCAGAAATTCAAAAGACATGACAGAAAACAATATTAGTAGTATAGAAAGCAGCATGAATGAAATTAATTTTTAAGTGGAAAATGACAGCTATACAAGTTATCTAGCACACACATAATTCTTCTTTCAGAATAAGTGGAATTGCATTATATTCCCTACCATAATAGAAGCAGCCAACTTTTCAAAAGTAAATAATACCTGAATCTACAATTTGGAACATCGCACTATGTGCTAGGAAAAATTGATGCAAGGCAATTACTATGAGGTCATGTTCTTAAAGTAACTGGATTTAAGATGAAACAAATATTTTCTTGGTTATCCAGGCATTAAAAAAAAAATGATATGGAGAAGCAGAATCAATAGCCTGGCACTCAGCCTTCTCCATAGGAATAGTAAATGATAGAGAAAAGAGAAAAAATCTGTAGATACAAAGTTTCATTTTTTCCTCTAGAAATACTATAATTTTCATTATTTTTGTTTTTAATCCATAAGTCACTTATGCATTGCTGGTATGGTTGGCTATCTTTTGTTGGTTGATTTTTAATGTTATTGCCATATGAATAATATATTATTGTACTATGAACACAAAATTTACTTCATAACACCATACTATGAGAGTGCTGTAGTATACCAAATTAGTGTATTATGAACAATGCTAAGAATCAGGAGGTGGAGAGGTGAGAGGTTATATAGTTATATATGGTTTTTCTGTTACAGATAGTTATAATTTTATTTTTCAGCCTTATTGAAGTATAATCGACAAAAAATCATAAGATATTTAAATTGTATAACGTGATGATTTGATGTATATACACTCTGTGAAAGTATTTCCCCCGAAGTTAATTAACACATCCATCTTCTCATGTTTATTATCTTTGTGTGGCTGTGTGTGCGAGAACATCTGAGTTCTACTCTGTTAGCAAATTTCAGTTAATACAATACAGTGTCTGTGAGCATCATCATGTTCTGAATATATTTTAGTATATTTTCTATAAAGTTTTAGTTTTCTGTGAATTCTTTAGTTATATTTTGAATCCAATTTCTGTTGAACTGTTTGGTTTTCTATTTGTAAAAACTCATTCTTTATAAATATTAACTCTTTGTATGTCATTAGAAATTAGACTGGTTTTACAGATCAGTCATTGTCTATTGACTATATATATTTTCCATATAAAATTTTTTATATAAAATTGACTATATTTATGATACCTTCCAATATTCCAGAACTGATTTTAATGATCACCCAACCACTAATTTCTAGGTATATATAGTCTTCTTATTTATGAAGTTTTTATGGTTTTTTTGTTTGTCCATTTGTTTTTTTCATTTAAGGATTTGGTCCATCTGGAATATATTTTTGTATGTCAGGTAAGATGAAGTTCCATTTTTATTCCTTTCCAGATGGTTGGCCAGTTGTGCCTGTGTTGTTTAAAAATTTATCTTTTTCCCACTGAATTAACCACTGCTTTGTCCTGTTTTAAAGCCCTACAAACTGAAATTTTCTATTTCTGTTTCACTAATCTATTTTTCTTTTCCTACAATGATACTGTCTTTATTTCATTAAAGTGACATTATAACATATGTGATACCTAATAAGGCTATTTTTCTCTCCTCCATATATAAATAAATTGTATATTTTACAATGTAACATGAAGTCTTCCCATCCAAGAAAATGTGATATAATAAACTCTGAAGTTATTTATTAAGATTCAATTTTTTTTCTTCCTCTAGATATTATAGTGTTTTTATTAAATTTCATTCTTTGGCATTTTGTTGTTTTTGATATGATTTTATTTTTTAAATTTAATTTAATTTAATTTAATTTAATTTAATTTAATTTAATTTAATTTAATTGATTTTTCCGCAGAGGGAGGTAATTAGGTTTATTTAATTTTGGAGGCGATACTGGGGATTGAACCCAGGGCCTTGTGTATGCTAAGCATGTGGTCTACCACTGGAGCTATACCCTCCCCTGATATTATTTTAAATTGAATAGTTTTTGCCATTTACATCTGTGCTAGCTATGTCTAGGTTAGAAAAAAAGCCATTGATGAAGGTGTCCAGATAATCATATTAATTATAAAAATTTTAAACAAAAATCTCTTGCTTTTCTCCATCTTCAGTTATATCCTCAGCAAAGTAACTTTGTTTACCAGATGCTTATGTTGTTGATTTCATTGCTCATATTTATGATGAGATCAGGTGCGTTCTGGGTAGTATGGCCATAGACTTTATTGCTTATGTTTAAAATTTGAAGAACAACTAATTATAGTGATAGTGAAGATCTTTTTCTAGTCCTTTATCTTCAATAAAATGTTTTCAATTTTCACAATTTGTGTTAAGCTTTACTATTTTTGTAAATAGCCTTTGTTACACTTAAGTACTTTTCCTTTCATTCTCAATATTTTAGAATTTTAAATTGAATTGACTGCTGAATTTTATTAAAATAATTTTTAGCATCTATTAATAGTAATCAAACTTTTTCCCCTTCATCAGCTTATAATAAATTATGTTGATAGATGTCCTGATATAAAGGCCCCGTAAGTTCTTTAAATGCGAACTAGAAATAGTGAATTATTCTCTTCATGCACTGCTGAATTCTATTATTATGTGATTTAGAATTTTTGCCTCTTTATTCGTTGAGATTTGTCTGTAATAATAGTCTTTATATCAGGTAGTAGTATCAAAATAATGCTAATTTCACAAAAGAAATGAGAGTGAATTCCATTATTTTCTATAGCCTTGCATAATCTAAACAGTATCAAACTTACTTAACTGTTCTTCAAAGATTACATAATGTTTGGCTGCAAGCTCTTGTTCAGGTCCATTTTTCAGTGTTGATGCTTCTCCTCTCAATCTCTTCTCTGGTAATTGGCTCTGTTCAGTTTTCTACTCTGTCATTTTTGGCAAATTGTTCAAATAGCATTCTCTTTTTTGTCTAGCTTTTCTTTCTTTGTGGTTTTGTCTCTTTTCTCATACTTAATATTATCCGTTTTGGCTATCCACTTTTATTCTTTAAGCAGACTTCTAAGGGGGTTACCTATTTTACTGCTTCCTGCCCAGAGAATAGATATAGTTATTTATCCTTTGAATGTTTTTTTTTTCTATTTCATCAGTTTACATTTATCTCTACTAATTCCTACATCTTGTGTTTTTATTTTCTAACTTCTTAAATGGATATTTAATTTCTTCTCTTCTGTAACATCAAAGACATTTAAGGCTGTTCATTTCCCTCTGGGAAAAGAGAAATATTACAAAGATATTATTTTGCTATGTCACAGATATTCTTCTGAAATGTTCTTTTTCTTGCTTTCTAGACAGTTTTCATTTCAGTTTAGATTTTTTTCTTAAATTCAAGATTTTAAAATTATTTATATATACCTTAAAAACCAGTAAATTTGATTTCATTCCTTCTATTTTATTTTTCCTTCATTATACATTGTTAATTGTCTTTTTTTCCTTATTTTGTTACTCAGTTAATCAAGTTACTATTCGTTTCATGTTTGTCTTGTTAACTGGGAATTCTAATGAAATTTTCCAATCAAGATAGTTGCTGTTCTTATAATTAGACACTTACGAATATACAATTCATTGAAATTAAGATAGTTACTATTTTTCCCACCAAGCTGCACTTACATCTCTGCAGAGAAACCAGGGCCAGTATCTCTTTTCTATTTCAAAAGTCCTTCTTAAAAATTTCCAGGAATTATAAATATAACCCTTTATATTGCAAGGGAAATATTCAAAATGTGACAACCTGTATGGCATAGAAACCAGCCCAATTAGTTGGGACACCAAACTTTCAGAGAAGATGTCATTGTAAACTGCAAGTCTGGTTATGCAGTTACCTATTCAGTGTAGCCCTGCAGATTGCTGTACAGATGTATATTTCTGTACCCACCTGTATCTAGCTAGTGAGCTAGGTAACTAGTTATGTAGCCTACGTAACAATTTTTCATACTATATTTTCCTCGTTATTACAATTTTCGTGTTTCTTTTCTGATTCATGCTGTCACTGATGTAAATGAGAAGACTCTCAGAATTCCTGCACAACCTCAATTACCTTTCATTTTCACTGGTGAATAAGGTCTTGGCTGGTTCAGGACTCAAGACAGCAGCCCTTTATGCTTTCCCTGCTCTGTATTGCTATCTCATTCTTCTGTAGTTGCCAGTATTCGAGATAAAAAGCCTGATGATGGTCTGAAATTTTTTTTTCTTTTGGGGTTATTTTATTTCTACTTGGAAAATAAATGGTTAGTATTTTTTTTTAATCAGTTCTTAGAGTCAGAAATTTTATCAGAATTTTCCAAGGTATGTCTTTTTTTTTCATAATTGTAGTCTGGTGCAAAATCAGAACTTTTTTTATTCAAGGAAATTTTATTTTCATATTTATTTCAGTGATACCTCTCTTCCATAATTGTTGGGTTTTTTCCTTCTGGAACTTCTGCTTTTTAAAATTTCCTATTCTCCAATTTTCATCTCACTGCGTTTTTGTCTTATGCTTTAAGATGGTTGAGCATTGGGCCTTCCAGGCCTCCAATAAATAATAACGAATCTCAATTTAGAGTTATTTAATAAATTACTATGGTTGTGGCATTGCTGTTGGCCAGTATTTATTCCCCATTCTTTGTAAGAGGAAAATCCGTTCCTGCCCCATAGAATTCAGGTCTGGCTGTGTGACATGTTTGCCTAACAAAACGTGAGTTCATGTAGCCAAAGGTATGTTTGAGCCTAGACCATGAGGGGATGGGCTCACCCCTTACCAGGAGAAGGGCATTTTCCAGATCAGGACTGCTCCTTCTGCCTGGGGTACAAGATGAAAAGACAGGAGGAGTGCAGCTGCAGCTCCTTGGCAGAGATCACCACATATTATGAGCCAGAAATAAATCTTTATAACTTGTAAGTCACAGAGATTTTCAGATTTGCAAACACGATCCTGGTGGATACCTTCCTCTAGCATCTCAAATTCCCGTACCACTTACACATACACCTTCATTATGGAAATACCTGCTTCTGCAGGTCCAGCTGTAACCAGAGAGAGATCTTCAGAGGTTGTTAGAGACCCTCAGGAGCTCCAGTTCATCCCTGTGGATTCCAGCTTGTCCTCACAAGGTGAACCAAGGCGTAAGTGACACAGTGCCCTGAAGCACCCTGGCTATGGCTCATTTCTGGCTTCCAGGTCTCACACAAAATGCCTCATAGTTTCAGCTCAGCTAAAAGTGGACAAAAATAAAATGTCAAATTAGTGTTTGATAAGTGAGTGTACAAATGAACAATGAAATTTAAAAAATATTTTTCTTGATTTATTCAAATAGATAACCTTTCAGTTGCCAATCAAATGCAGATTGTTATTCTGAAGAAGAGTTTTTTTTTAATGTCTTTCTTCCAAATAACATTCTTTTTCTGGTTGTAATTATTTTATTTTACTTATTTTATTTTTTTATTGAAGTGTAGCTGATTTACAATGTTAGTTCCAGGTGTACAGCAAAGCGATTCAGTTATATGTATACATACATAAACTTTTTTTCAGATTCTTTCCCACTATATGTTATTACAAGTGAATTGAATTCCCTGCAGTGAATTTCAAGATATCTAAACTATCGGGGCTCTTATTTTCCCTAGAGAAATTAATACTTCTTTTGTTGGAAAATTCGTATATTCCCATTTTGTTTGTTTATTCGTTAGCATCAAGTCTCTCACTCTATTCCTTCCCGTAAAACATCTTCTCAGCCCGTCCAATAGAACTTGTGTTTGCATCGGCCTCAGCCCATTTATCTGTGTCATGGAAGCTGCACTGCCCTGATTAACCAAGCATCACTTTCTCGATGTTTTGATTATTCTAAATGTCTATCTCAACATGCAAGAGTAATCAAGTAGCATTTATAGAAGGGGTTCAGGAAGAGATAAAAGATAATAAAAGCTGCATCTTGTGTAATGGAGCATGCGATGTTAACTTCTTTAGATAATGAAAACGAGGAGGCAAGGAGAGATAAAGAAAACAAAGATTAGCTGCTTTCCCTCACTGCAAACCTCAATCCTAATACATTTATTATAAGCCACCATCTATCAGGGTAAGGATAAATATTCAAAAATTAAGAGATAACTGATAATTTTTCATTAATGTTAAATGATTTTCCAGCATTTGCTAATTTGGGTATAGAAGGTTAATTCATTAAGAGTAATGATAAAAATGATTCACGCTGATTTATTTGGTGCCAGAATATAGCAGCACTGCATGTCAGGGATTCTCTTATACTAGAGGCTCTCAAACTAGCATGGGAAGAATCACCAGGAAGGCTTGTTAAAGCAGATTCCTGGGCCCCACCCCCAGAGAATCTGATTCAGCTGGTCTGGGGTGGGGCCAAGAATTTGCATTTCTCACATGTTCCCTGATGATGCTGATCCTGCTGTTCTGAGGACTGAGCTTTCAGAAACATTGTTAGAATAAAGCCACTCTCACAAATGAGGGTCTGTATCTCATTTGTCAGGATCACTTAAAGGTATGTCTTGCAGGTACCTACAATTAACTCCACAATTAAAGTGCTTATTATCACAAATGGCTAAACACTAAGCT
This sequence comes from Camelus dromedarius, assembly GCF_036321535.1. Taxonomy (NCBI): domain Eukaryota; kingdom Metazoa; phylum Chordata; class Mammalia; order Artiodactyla; family Camelidae; genus Camelus; species Camelus dromedarius. Next base: position 15,318,588 of record NC_087454.1, on the reverse strand, counting down.
ATGTGTCAAATCACTGCTCAGCACAACCTTAAGTTAAAGCATCTACTGTATGTCTTGTTATCCAGCCAATACAGAGAGTCGAGCCAAGCATTTAAAACCATGTTTAAATAGACACAGTTACTATATCTAATCAACACAGCAGCAGGGCTTGCCAAAAACCTATAAAACTAATGGATGTGCAAGAAAATTACATCACCTTCAAATCAATGCTGGTAACACAGGTGGCATTTATAAAAAGTAAAGAAATTGACATTAACATAGCCCATCTCTGCTGCCTGGCAATGAGCACTCCAGCTTTGTTAAGGAAAGATCTTTCTTCCAAGAATTATATTTAAATACGCTAACTTAAATCATTCTAAAATAATGTAGTAGAAAGGACCAGAGAATATTCTAAAATATGTTAATTGATAAGATTATTTGGGTCTAAATTGTAAAGGGCTATACTTTTCCAGCAATGGGCAAATGGTCATTAAAATCATGTTTTCTCTTCCTATTGAAAAAATTAAAGGATTAACCATTTAACTCAGACTTGCCTTGCTTCACCAGAGGCCCACAGAAACAGCAGTGCAGGTGCCATGAGAAAGCAGTGAGGGATCCAGCCCATGGCTGCATGCCCAGCCTCTGCTCTTGGGCCCTGCATTACTTAGCAGATGGAATTAAAATTCTGATAAGTGATGTAAAAGGTTTATAAGGGAGGAAACTGTTGTGTGGTCCCATTGTCCATCTTAATCTCTTTCAGTGTGTGCTACCCAGCCTGCTGTTAAGACCAACCCATGAGGAGTCATTTTCACCTTGAGAACTCCAGATGTTCATGTGAAGCTTAGAAATAAAACTCTCTGGAAAAGGCTCTCCTGGATAATCCTGAAGAAATCAGGAGGTATGTGTTGAAAGTGTGCACACACATGCACACACATACACACACACACGTGCATACATACACAGCACCTTCATAAAACACTTATATGAAATCAACATATTTCCTGGGAAGAGGTATTATGTTCTACAAATGTAATCAGCTACAAATCTCTTCAAGCATAGAAATAGTGTACATTTCACTGACTGAGCTGCAAAAATGTTCCATCTACACAATATATAGACATAGAATATTTAGATCATTTGGGTTTAGAGGTATCTGTACTGTCTACTGAGAACATTTTGTTATCTCCTCTCAGAACATAGTAATTACAGAGAGAAACTTGGAAGCATGAGTTGTATAAATGGAGGGACCAAAGGGGAAATGGTCCGTTTGACTTTTAGCTTTGGTATCTTACATAGTTTATTTGGTACATGAGGACTATAATCACCAAGGGAATGTGTGAGCAGTAATCATAATACAGACACTAAATATATGATAATTCTTCAATGAGTTGTTCTAGAAAGGGAGGTTTTAAGAAAGGACATCCATAAATAAAATTAGCTACACAATTATTTTTTTAAAATAGGAGATCATTCAAGATAGCAGAGTAGAAGGACATATTCATGAACATATTCAAAATACATCTACATTGGGGGAAGGATATAGCTCAGTGGTAGAGTGTCTGTCTAGCATGCACAAGGTCCTGGGTTCAATCCCCAGTACCTCCATTAAAAAAGTAATTACCCACCCCCCCAAAAAAGAATAGATGAACCCAGTGAGGATTTTAACAAGGAACTAGAAATTATAAAACCCAACCAGAAATAAAGAATTCAATAACTGAAAAAACAATAATGTGAATGGTGTCCTGTAGAGCAGTACTTGGTTACCATGGTAGCCTTGTGAGAAGAACGTGTAAATGCGTGAGAGAAGTACGGGTAAATGCGTGAGAGAAGTGAAAACACTTTATTGGAGGAAAAAAATACCAAGAACCAATATTTGCTAAAGTAGCATATTCTTTTGCTTTCATTAATTTACTAGAGCCTTTACATTTAATATTACTTTTACATTTAATAATGTTTAATATTTAAAAGAACCCAACACAACTTTCACAGCGATCAATCCTATGGATAATATGTCTGCATGCGTGTGGGTAGATATTCTCCATAACAATAAGAATGAGTAAAGCAGTTTGAAGTACAGAGAGAAACTCTGAACATGGGACATAAAGCATATATAACATCGTGTGTGACTGAGCTAACGCTTGTCTGGTTGTGAGTGTGTCAACACAAAGCAGATCGGAGACTAAAAGAGCGATAGTGGTTTTCATCAGCTATGTTTGCACAATTCAAGTAAAGGCACAGATGGAAAGCATTCCAATCGCAAAATTTTAACAGGCAGCATTGAGAGGAGAAAGAACAATTAAGTTGAGCCATGAGCTATTTATGACTTCAGTTGTCTTGAATCTTGAATTTTCTTTACCACCATGTAGCTGGGATTCTTTTTCTTTTTTTAAAAAATTTTATTGAAATATAGTCAATTTACAATGTTATGTCAATTTCTGGTATACAATAGTTCAGTCATACATACAAATACATATATTTGTTTTCATATTCCTTTTCATTATAGTTTACTATAAGATAGTGAATATAATTCCCTGTGCTATACAGTATAAACTTGTTTATTTATTTTATATATAGTAGTATCTACAAATTTCAAACTCCCAATTTATCCCTTTCCATCCCCTTCCCTCACTGGTAACCATAAGTTTGTTTTCTATGTCTGTGATTTGGGGTTATTTCTTGAATAAGTTTTGGCCTGAAGTATCCTGAAACGAGATTTCAATCTGATGGGGGAAAAAAAGGCTTTATTAATAACAATAATAATATAATAATAATAATAAGGTGCTATCAGTATAAATAATAGATGACTTTTTGTTATCCTTTCTTGTGTGTAGTGTCTTTTTCTCCACCTTTTTTGTTGCACAATGGCTATGAATCCATCATCTTAGTCAAATGTGACAGTCATTGGCCAGAGAGAGGTGACAAAACAAACAAAAAGTTGTAGTTTTAATATACTAGATTTTAATCTTCCTGAGGGTAGGGACCAATCCATTTATTTATAACCATAGTATCTAGCATGCTGCCCTCAAATAGAAAGTAAAAGTTTTTTTTGGAGGGGGGATTAGTTAGGTTTCTTTCTTTATTTTTAATGGAGGTACTGGGGATTGAATCCAGAACCTCGGGCATGCTAAGCACGTGCTCTACCACAGAGCTACACCCTTCCCCGCCATAAATGCTTTTTTGAATGCATGAATAAACGTGTAACATTTATATGATAGACCAATATTCAGATGAACAGAATATTATCAAATATACATCGTAATACAGTTACTCTAAATTTAATTCTGTGATTCAGGAAGAACTAGGATGTTATTTCTAGTCATAAACCGAAAGTATGAATAATAGTAGTTACAACATCAAATTTGGATTATTTTAGCTTTTGGTTATTTGGAGTCTTGGTAAGTATTGTATAATTTAGGTTAATTTCTGACGGTTTTTTAAAAAGCCTTGAAAACTTTTAAATTCTTTCCTATAAAATGGCTTAAAATCCCTTTCTTCATTGTCTAACATGGTCTGGGCTTTAAGAAACGTCTCTATCAGTAATTAACAAAGATAGAGGCACATGAAGCAACTTTTTCCACCAGAGCCATCATAGATATGTCACTCATGACAGCTTTTTGGGTTCCACATAAACTCTTGACTCACCGAAAGAGTTATCAATCTGACACGTGCCATGAGAATCTACCAAACTCAGATTGTTTTTTTTCCCTCAATTTAAGTGATATTTATAGAAAGGTAAGAACTGTAGATTAAAAAGGAGGCTAGCCTACAAAGAGGATCTGTCAAACTGAAGAACCCTCCTTTCAGCATTACTTTCTGTGGTTTATTGAACTAGAATAACTCAGCAGTAGCTGCACATGTTTGGTACATCCTTTCCCTTCTAAGACCTTTATTTAGCAACAGTAGAAGGGATTCTTTTAACATGCGCTTTATAATAACTAATAAAGGATTAATATGGGGGAAAGAAAACTACTTGTGTTGTGGCATGAACAATTTACAGTGTACACATTCCTTCCGTAAATATTTATGGAGAGCTGCCCACATGCCAGGAAATGTGCAGCTAAACAATGCACCATTCATCTTTGGGCCATACATAACAAGAAAAGTAGGTAAGGTTCAGGTATAGTTGCAACCTATTAAATGGGATTACCTCCTCACCGTAGTATTTGTGACCTCATCCAGAAGCAGTGGGACAAGGGGTCTCAGTGGGGGTCTTCATTCAGATCTTTCCTCATCTTTAAAATTCTGTGGCTCTGGCTTCTCTCACTGTCTCTGAAAGACCGGCTGTACTGTGGTGTGAAATCCTCCACGGTAACAGTGGAGCATGGTCAGTTTCTGTAATGGCAGTTCTTCACATTTCATCCGTATGTTCTCTGTGCCTCTATTAATCACAGCCCTACGCTTGTATCATTTTGATGTCTTCTGATTGCTGATTGCTGTTACCTAAATCTAAGGGATGTTTGCAACCATTACAAGGAACAAAATCTTGGTAGTGTTTTGAAATGTTTGCAAATGCATTCAAGCTTCAAGTCTGTGGTGGGGAGAGATTTATGCAGCTCCTCAAATTAAGATGTAGTTAAAGTAACTTCTGAGATGAAAGCCCAAGGCCATTTACCGCCAGGTTTTCCCTTTGGTCCTGTAAAAAGGTCACTGTCTTCTTCAATACCATAGTCACCCCCCCACTGCAGCTGCAGGAGTTGAAAGATAGATCAGACCATTCTGCTACAATGTTTTTGCACTAGAATGTAAAGCAAACCCCCCTTTCAGGTGAGCTTCTATTCATTAATTAAGGCAAAGATTTCTTCTCTATAAGGCTATCACCTAACCATCCCCAAAAGATTTCTTCTCTATAAGGCTATCAGCTAAAACCAAAAATTTTTGTTGCTGGTATGTTTTCCAGAGCAAATATTCATATTACTGCTGAAGCACTCATCATATTCCACTGTAACCTAATTTTGTGTGTCTTCTCTAAGACATTATAACCTTCTTGAAAGCAAAGGAGGTATCTTTGTATTTGCATTTCTATTGCCTCGTTCAGTGACAGATACATTGTAGATATCAGTAACAAATGCTTATAAAAGAAGTAAGTGAGTTAATTAAAAACATGACTCTGCAAAAAAAGTCTGTATTAGTGGGTTTTGCTACTTAACTCTTTCATGCCTTTTACATAAGGGATAAGTAGCAACTAAAAGAGAAAAGACAAACATTTAATTTTAATTTAAAAATCATGCTGTGATGAGAATTAAGCAGAAGTAATTTGACTTAATATCATGATACAGCTCAGGACACCATCACTGTTCAGACAATAAAACATCTTCATAGTTTCAACTTGGCATTCAAGCAAATGTGAAGACTGGTGCCCCACTTCCCTCAGCTTTTGACATATTTGGCCAGACCACGCTGTCATGGACCCACACTGAAAACTCCTGGTTAACCAGTGGGTTCCTGCAAAATGACCATCTACTCGGTCAAACATTGGTAAGTGCAGGCTAGGCTGCTATCCTGCTGATGTCCATTACAAATTGGTTAAATAGATGCAGCCCTTCTAAGAATGTACAGTCCTTACCACCACATTCCTCATTCTTATAATGTGTTGAAAGACACTTGACGTGGCATTTGTAACCTACCTAAATATGGCGATTTAGAAGTCTGAGATAGAGTCAATGTCATATTGCTTGCAGCCCCTGGGATAAATATTTTCTGCAAATATGAAATCCTGCCTCATGTGGGAGGAGGGTATTTTAGAATAATGCCAACTGAATTGTGTGGGCTGATACTCACTTTGTTTCCAACTGTGGGCATAAACAAAGGAACAGATTTATTCCTTCTGTCACCATTACCCTGACGCAAGTCCTAATACTCTAGGAAGAACTTGGCACTTAGAAGTGTGTTTTAGACTAGGAGTATTACATTTTATTTTTAAAAGAGTTTATAATAGTTGGAAGTTTGTGGATTGTGTGACTCTGGAGGTATATGAACATATGGAGAGCTCCTCATGTTTTGGGCAATGACTGGGATATATTTCACTCATAATTCAGTCAACAAATACAAAAAAATGCGACAGGAATCTCTGTCACCATTAGATATCTTTTATGGCACTCTTTGGATGGATGTACTAAATGTATTTTAATTATCTTTTACTATCTGTGGATTCTGAAGGGAATGTTTAAGCACTTTTAGACCTTAATAGTTTCTGCCACTCATTCATGGCTGTGTTTTGTAATCCTCTCTTTACACTATGTACGTATTACAGACTGCTAGAAACAAGAAGTGTCATCTTCAAGTCGGAAAATGTATTGCTATTGATTCTTGAAATTATAAAAATTAAGTTCTAATGAGTGTATTTAAAGAAAGAATGAATGGAAGGGAAACCTAGGATGAAGCACAACCCCAAGGCTGCGGAACACTGATACTTGGGCAGGATGTCAGCGCAGTTAAAAAGGGGGGCTCTGGACCCGCATCTTCAAGCTCCACTCTGCTCCTCTCCCTGCATCAATTTTCTCATACATAAAGCAGAGATAGTAATAATAACTCCATGTAGTTTTTGAAGAAATTAAATAAGTAAATTAAGGCAAGGTAATAAAAACATGCTTGGGAGAAAATAATAAGTCCTCAATTAATATGTTTATTATTAGCTTAAAGACCAAGGTAAGAACTGAGGGGGGGGATGCAATCTGCCATTTGATGTTTTGTAAGTGCATATAATGAAACAAAAAGATAAAAATACATGAAAGCATATGCTTGAGAATATATGACCATGATTATAATAATGTACTTTAGATACATGGCCATCTAGTTGCTTGAGAAATATTACTGAGTATTTAGTATGAACCAGGCCTCCTGAGGTGTTGAGAGACCTGGTCCCAGTCTCCCACCTTGGGGCTTATGGAGAAGGGAGAAGGTGAACACCAAGAGCAGTGCTCTGTATAAGCACCACGACAGAGATGAGAGAGGACAGGCTTCTCAGGCCATTTAGCACATGCTCCAGACTGTAGGGTAAAGAAGCAAGAAATGTCAGAGAGCCTTTAGTGTCATGTGAAGCAGTTTGGCTTTTATCCTTAGTCATGTGGAGCATCTGAAGAATGTTTTTCATCTCACTATCTACATGGGAGGAGGAAACGGAGGAAGGCATGGGGGGAGGCAGGGAAACCACTGGGCTTGCTATTTCAATAATCCATAATCTGGGAGGGCGCCAGTTGGTCTGAACCAAGGCAGTGGAGCTGGAGGAGTGAAGAGGCAGACGATTTGAGAGACATTAAGATGAAAGAATATATATAGCATCGTGGCCACTAATTGGATTGAAAAGTTAAGGAAGCGAGAGAAAGAGAGTGATGGGTTGCCTGATTTAGTCGGCTGGGTGGATGAATATATCACTCAGGTGAAGAACATGGAAGGATGAGGTGGAGGTAAGTAAGAAGGGGCTGGCTCCAGATTTGCATCTACTTAGAAATGTATGTCAATTCCTGCAAATGAAGTTCAGTTGATAGTAGAACATATTTTTCTGTTACACAGAAGAGAGGTCTGGATTGGAAATGCAGACTTGGGAGCTACCACGTGGAAATGGCAGTTGCGGCCAGGAGAGCTGCATTTTCACCCAAAGAGAGTGGGTGAAATGGGACAAAAAGCAAAGGCTGATGATGTGATCCTGAGGAACACCAACATGTAAGAGATAGAAATGGAAACCAGCCAAGAATTGTCAAGAACAGTCACAGGAAAATCAGGACAAAGTAGTGTCACTGATGCCAAAGGAAGCGGGGTTGTAAGAAGGAACAGATTCAGCAGAGAATCTTAGTAGGTTGAAGAATTAAACATGTTATTTGACATTAGCATCTGGAAAGCCTTGGACAGGCTTGGTAAAATGTGTCTGGGTTGGGGGGCAGAGGTGCCTGTTCGTAGGAAAGTTGTAGAGGTAAGGAAGTGCTGGGAGGGCAGGTTACTCTTTAAAGAAAGGTGAGCAGAGTAATAGCTAAAGGGAGATGGGTGGCCAAATAAATTTTTTGTTTCTGCTTTTCTTCTGGCTCTTGGATTGAAGATATTTAAACATGTTTGCCTGCTGAAAGTAAAAGGCTATATGAAAAGAGTGGACAACTTTTGGAGCAAAATGTGATAGGGTCCAGACAATAGAAGGACAAGTGTAGGAAAGGAGAGGGTGATGGTCTGGGGTACAGTTTGATGGCGATGGGTGCCAGTTTGAGGTATTCTTGATGGACTTTGTAGAAATGGAAAAGGATGCTTATCTATAAAGAACGATGATGAAGAAATCAAGTAGAGGATTTGAAAAGAGCGTTGACTAAAACAGTGGATGTAAAGAAGAGGAAAAGGAACCAATGAGCAAAGGATTGCTGGTTGACATCCAAGCCCAGATGGAATGGCTTTGTAATGGTGGCACCAATCTTCATGCTAGACTAGAACTCAGATTGTGCCTATAGGCTTAGGGTTAGAAGCCTATAATGAATGAAGAAGGTGCAGTAAAGCAACACTGCTGCCAGCTGTATGAACCGTGGGATGCTTAAGGAAGGTTGTAGAAATGGAACTGCTTTGAGGGGCGGAGTCCGTACTGTGTAGCAGAGTAAACACCCTGGGAAGAGTGGCTAAGAATTTGGGCATCATTCTTGTGGAGGAAACCACATGTCCCCCACAGAATAGACACCCCTGAATGGTCTCAGAAGAGCTGTGGCTGAGTGTACCCAGGCTACACCTTCCTGAGCCACGTGGCACACAAGCCTTTCTTAGGAAATTTCAATTGTTTCTGACTCAAAGGTATTTCTTCACTTTTGAAGGCGAGTAAGGACCATTGGTCATAACCTCAGCAAGTTGTTTTTAGGCATCATACTAACTCTTCAGTCACATTCAATCTAGTAATATCATTAATTTTGAGGATGAAGCCTTGTGAAAAATCATACTCAGTTGTAGACTTCTCACTGCATGTCTGTCTCTCAGTCAGAGAAGTCTGAATGATCAGATACACCAGCGTATGCTTTGTCTTCTGTTATTATACTGCAGATTCATATTTTTGTCCAGTTTTCTTGAACACAGTTATAAAATTTATTGCATCCAACTTTTTTTTGAGCAAGAGGCAGCATCATAAAGAGAGACAGGAACAGAGCACGAATAGAGGGGTCCTGGGTTGGCATCCTAGTCCTGCCACTTACTAATGGGTACCATCTAACCAGCCTCAGATTTCTTTCTTGTATAGAAAAGAAGGCTTGGCTTGATATTATTATAATTTCCAGTTCTGAAATCCTGTATAAAATAGAAATCTTACTTTGCCATGGTCAATTTCAAGTGTAACATTAAAAGTCAAACAGCCGAGAACATCTGCAGTCGGGGTAGGGAGCAGGCTGTGCCCGTGTATTCTAGAAGCCTAATACTGACACCAGAGTTTTACACTGCAATGGCATAATCATTCCTACCAGCGTGTTCCATTAGAGCTTGACTTACTGCCAGGGAATTCACCTGCTGACACAGTAAAACTCCTAACTGGAAGCATTAACATTGCAATGTCAGATGGGGAAAAAAATTGTTCATAAATTCCATGAACGTGCACTGCTTTATTTAGGGTCCTGGTTGCAAACTCATTATTTATTCTGTGTACAGTAGGCCATCAACATATCCCACTGGGAAATTAGTTTGCAATTTAGAATCGTTTCAAAGTACAAGTGATTCTCAAGTCATTTTCTGAGGTTAAATGAGAACTCTTATTGCTTTCTGTAGGCTCAGAGGGAATTTTTACTCCGTGTGTTCCCTCCTCCCCCAGCTTCTGCTAGACTGTCTTGATTTTTCTTTCTTAAATGCACTCTGGTGCTAAATCTTTTTTTTTTTTTCTTTTTCAATTTTTGAAAGCCAGTAAATAGAATGGTGTTTGTTGCATTTTCTTGCTTGCTGGGACTGCTTAAGTACCTCACTTTCGATTGCTGCTTTTATTCTTCGAAGACTCCTGAGAGGTTTCCTGTTCCCTCTGAAGGACATTGCTTAGCTAACATAGGAGTGATGTGGGAAGATTGGGTGGCATCCACTTCAGGGTGCAGTGACTCACAGTCATCACTCCACTTCCATTCCAGCCTTCTCACTCCAGGGGCCGTGCCATGGGACAGGGATCCAGGCAGACTGCCTCCTAACTCCAGGTGATGGAAACTGGAGGTTGAACCTTGCTTACGGGCTTCTGAGCCCATAAGTATAGAACAAGTTATTAAGATAAAAAGTATTCCACTGATCTTTTCCACTTTCATACACCCCTTTATTTGAGTCTTTCCTTTAGAACCTCCTTAAGCATTTGTTTAACTTTATTTCACATACCCTCTCAATCTCACCCCATCCCAGGAGAACTGACCTCAAACCATCTGGTAGATAATTTGTAACTCGATATTGTCCTTGGGGAATAAGTAACAGTGTTTTAAGTGTACCATTTTACCCTTAATCATTCCCCCAAAGTAGCAAATAATCCATAGTGTGAAGGTCTTACAGAAATTTTTTTCTTTTCCTCCTTTCTCAGTAAGTTGTTGAAATGCCGAAGTCTGATATTATTAGCTATAGTAAACAAAAATCAAACAGAAAATAAGTTAGAGTTGCTAAGCCCCATCAGGTAACTCCTCTCCTCCAACAGGAAGCACCAGAGTTTATCTGAAGCTGTGATTTCAACATCTATCTGGTGGATTAGGAGGGTGCTTCCACAGCTAGAGACCAGAAAGTATACAGACCAAGGAGATTGAGTGTTTAGTTTCAAAATACATGAAATCACCAGTTTAAACATAGAAACTACACACAAAGAGTGCAAAGGAACAATGAAAGCAAGAGATCAACAGAGTAAATATCACCTAGAAATACTAACAGTCCTAAAGGTCAGAAATCCTTAGTTAAACAGAAAGACCCATCCATTAAAAACAATCAATTACAAGATAACGTGAGATTACGACACTGAATTCCCTTTAAAAGCAGAAGTTATTTAGCTAAAAGCTATTAGCTAGGTGCTTTAGAGGTAAATACACAGAGCAGGTAACAAACAGACTGAAACGGAGAGAAAAGAAACCAAAAATTAAGTGCATTGGGAACTGCTTAATATCAAATTTCTAAGGCATTGAGGAAAGGCTTTTGTTTCCTGGCTATCCAGCCCTGTGGGTCAGTGTGTACAAGCTCTTTGTTGGTATTGCATGGGGGGAAAATCTATTTACTAGTTACTGTATTCTGGCGTAGTCTTTTTGGCTGAAATCAGCCTAAAATGTTTTCCTTGATTATGGATAATACAAGTCTTTTTCTACTGCTGTTTAAATGTAAACATGCTTCAAAAATAATCCTCTTTTCCTTCAGGCTCTGAAAGAAGCAGGTGTTGGTTTGATTTTCTAGTGTTTTTTGGTGCTTCTTTTCTTTCTAAAAGCTATATACACTTTATAATTTGTTAACACCTATATTCAACTCACCTTGGCATCTGCTTGGTAAGGTCATAGGTCAGGCAGGTAGGTATGCTGCTTGGCATATGGAAGCTTAACATCTCTTAACCTGTAAGAATTCTCACGTAGAGGGTGTTTATAAAGACATTGTTCATGTCTCCAGTAATTCTTTTTCCTCAACTTTCATATTGCTGTTTCCACTTTGAAATAGCATGCTCATTATTTATCATTAAAGCGCCAAATCTTCTCATATGCACAGAGACGGGCTGAGCCCATTGAACCTTCCCAGCTCTTAAGGACAGTGTCTTATTATTACAGCAACTTCAGAAATTCCTGCATTTTTAACGTTTAAGTAGTTTATTAACAACAATTTCCTACAATGTGGGGAAAAAAAAACCACAACCCAGTAGGATACGCTCTCGTGACTTTTCCATTTTCATAAACACGGTCTGAGCAAGAGAAGAGCTGGTTCTCTAGAAGCCAAGAGTCCACCTCTAGCTTCTCAAGCTGTGACCTACTTTGAGTCCGTGACAGAGACTTCCTGGAAGGCCTATAACGATTACCGAAAAAAAAAAAAAACAAAAACAGAAGATGAATATATTTTCCCTCTCTCCTCAAAGTGTTAAGTTTTGCTTGAAAGTCTTTTTTGAAACCATATGCCAAAAGGATGCTTCCCTATCTAAATTAGGATCTGAATGATTGTGTAACCGAGTCCTTGAAAATAATTCCGTGGAGGCAAAATCCACAGTAAGTCAGCGTTGTCTGGATCACTGAGACCTGCTGTTGACGCTGTGCTTGCAGATGAACTTTTCCAAAATGCAAGCGTACTGTTGAAACCAATCAAAACCCAGTGACTGCAGGGCAGCAAGAGGGCTCCAGGTGAGAGTGGCCGCACGTCAGCAGTCTGGGTGGGGGGCTGACGATGCTGGTGGTCGTCAGGAATCGTCTTCCTTCACTGAGTATCTGTCTAAATCCAGTCCTGAGTGTAAACCAGGGTCTGACTTCTCTGTTCATTAGCATTATTACAATGTACCTCTAACCTCTCGGACATTCTTTCCTCAAGTATGAATGTGTAATCCCTGGGGATTCTTTATTTTCACATTAGATGTAATCATACCTTCTGAAAGTTGGCTTAATTGTCCTGAAATTTCCACCAAAAGGAGAGAAGAGCACAGCACACACACCTCCTCCACCTACAACACACGTCTCCATGGGCCATGCATTCTTTCTCTAGTCAGTCCCGTGGTCAGGCCTCTGGAGCAGAGACGTTGTACACAAACCACCTAATTATGAAGTTCTCAATAATCAAAGTGATATTTTGAAAAGACAACATAATCAGCCTCCAAACCTGCTGTTCTGGACACATAAACACAGGGCCTTGGATCTGGAAGGAACAATGAGGTTGTAACATCTTTCGCAGCAAATTGTTGAAGCCAAGAGTCAAAAGAACACAGAGTGTCCCTGTCTTCAGCTGGTGTTCACAAGTCTGTCCGTGTCAGCAGCTCCGTCTCAGGGCAGTCAAAACAGAACCCTGGAGTTGACCTCATTCCCTCCAAAGCTTGACACTCTGCTGCGCAGAGATCAACGATTTTGCTTTTTTTTTTTAAAGTTCTATTTCTGAGGGCAGAGAGCAGAGTGGAGACGTAAACGCACTGCCACAATGATTAGTGTGACTTTCTAAGTTTCTTACAAACGTGGTGGTCCTCCCTGTGCAGATTTTTTAAGATCTTCTGTCTGAACACCCTGGGAAAATTGGAAAATATATATATCACAAAACAAAACAAAACAACAACAAAAACCAAAGTCTTAAGTGGCACATAGCCAGATTTGACTTGAGAAAGTTGCTAATTTTGGACTCACTTCCCTCCATTAGGGCAGTGTAAGAATTATGCAGACAAGGCTGAGGCTTTTCTCTGCTGAAAAAACATCTGCAGTCAATTAGAAATAAGCCTGAGTGTCGTGTTAATTCTGCAGAACCAAACAAAGTCATTTTTGTTTAAACTCTTCAGCGCTGTAAGAATGAGAGGTTACAGGAGGGGGAAGAAAAAAAAGCAATAGAACAAAACTGCCGTGTGGTCCTCGAAGGGGGCTGAGGAGGCAAATAAGAAATTACTTTTCCTTGAGAATTAGAGCTGGAAATTTTTTCCAGGAGAATTCTGTTCTCTACATTGCTCTCTTGGGGTGTGGGGGTGGGGAGCAAGCCTCCTCTTCTAAAAAGGCAACTTTTGAAGTAATGGAACATTCTCCAGATTCCCTCAAAATGAATTTGACCAAATAGTTGATGTGTTTGGCAAACGAGTGGTAGCATTTCATTTTTAATTTTGTGGAAAGCCAAACAAATCAAAACTATATTTATAGACCATTGTGTGCATTTCAGATCACTTTCATAGTTACCAAATGTGATCAGTGTTCTGACTTCACATGTACGAGAAACTATTTCTGTTGAAACACACTTCTTGCCATGAATATCAGTGTTCATGTCCACCTTTTGTTAACATCAGTAGCACGGATTCTACTAGAATTTGAGTTTATTTCTCTCAGAGAAGTCTGTGGCTAGCCAGAGATAGTTTCCACACAAGTGTGTTAGAACTACATGTTTTTTAAGACTGATAGTTCCTAAATTTGAAAAAGGGGGGATTTCAGTTATTCCTTTGGGCTGATGTATTATTTCTTCTTTATACCTTTTCTTAAGACCAGGTCCTACTGTTATCTTAGATAAGAAAGGCAGTTGAAGACTGTTTTGGTTTAATTGAGTTTTGAGGGATATGATTGAACACTTAATCTGCGTGCCAAGTAGTGCCACTGCAGGTCCTCTCAGGCAGGTGAAAATGTTTAAGTCTCTGCCATTTAATCCTTATCAAAACACGGGCTGTGGAGAATTGTTTGTACCCGTAGGCTTGATGGGCATGTTAAATATTTATTTTCGTATATATTTTGACTCTATCTTTGGGTCAAACCAAAGAGCTGGGCATTGAACCAGACTGTTTTGCAATGTTTTTATTGGTTTTCACTAAATTATCCAGTAGCTTTATGCCAGTTGCCTGTATTGAGAAGCCCCATAAGCAACAGTCCAATAAAATTGGGCCATTATACTTCCTATAGGAATATTTCTATTACATTATCCAATACCTGTTTATGAGAAGCTATGAGGGAAATTTCTCAGGTTTTTACTTTTGGATATTTTTTCCTAAATCATGGTTTTCTATTTTGTTTTCATTCTTAAGTCTTAGAAATATTGTGATTCTTGTAATTAATACTGGTTCCCTTTTTACTTTCACTGCTGAAAGCTTTGAGAGCAAATTTGTGACCTGCCTTTCTTTAACTTCAGTGTAACTTTCATATATATACTTCTTATATCCAGGGGTTTATTAGAGTATAACCCTTATGTTCCCTTTACTCTCTCTCAGGTATTTGTTTTATCTTTATTATGTTTATTTTTTTAAAATCTCTGACAGCCCCTTTGTGATAAAAGTCAGGTGTTTATAAGTAAACAAGTAAGTCTAAGTTAAGCCCTGCTGTTGAAGTATAAGCCTGTTTAACCTAAGCTTTCTCTGTGAGTGCTTGCTATGTGATAGTTTTTCTAAAATATTTAATTTTCGTATTATTTTTCTATCATCTCACTTTTCATTTTGTGTTCAGAATTCTTTAAAGAGTGAATAAGATGAATGATTTTGAATATGTGTAAGGACACTAAAGTAGAGCATTGGAAATGATTACATAATTGGCGATGAGGACATAAAAGAATGTAAAAGAAATTAAGGTTACTTGACTTTAAGGGGGAAAATGACTACAATGAAATTAAAATATAATATTCAAAGAATATGAAAATGAATATATGTATATTCATGTATGAAGCATTGTGCTGTACACCAGAAATTGACACAGCATTGTAAATTAACTGTACCTCAGTAAAAAAAAATTCAAAATGTCAACCATCTTAACAACTTTTTTTTAAATCTCTTTAGAAACCAATTCCTAAGTAAAAATAAGAGGAATTAAGTTTAAAAATCTGAAAAGAACACTGGGAGATGGTGCTATGTCCTTAAATAATATTTTACTTGAGTTTGTGCTGGAATTTCTCTGTTACCTTCTGTGTTACTCTGAGAGTAATCAAAGAATCCAAATCAATTGAAACAATGCCTTCCTCCCATAATTAAAGAAAATACAAATTTGCGAAATTGAAATTAATTTTAACACCAAAATAAAATGATTGATAATTTATATTAACCTCATTTTTATTTTTTCTCACGTTAGCGTTGATAATTGAAAGGCAAGGATGTGTTTTGCTACCATTATCACCATATTTATAAGCACAAATGAAGCAGAAAACTGAGGCACAAGAAAGTTAAAGTGTTAAAAACAATTTCACTGTCATCAGATATGAAAAGACCTATCTCCTGACCACTGGTTTTAAATTGATTGATTGATTGGTTTTCAGGGAGATGAAGATGTAAGGTTTAGTCTAAATAGAAAAAAAAAAAAAAGAAGAAAAATGGCTCCATTGTTTATATAGTGTCTTTAGATTTTAGAGTGGCGAGATAGCTTCATATTATTTTAAAAAAAGGAAGTAAGGGCAGAGAGGGAGCTAAAACTCCGGTCCACCTTGCCAAACTCTAACCCTCTCTGAAATGAGATATATTTTCATCTAGTGGCACATGGAGAGCCCAAGTGGAACTGGCCGAGCCTACGTAGCTGATGGGGAAAGGCCAGGGAGTTCCCACTATCTTGTCGGATCACAACGGATTATTCTCACTAAAAACTCCTTCTGTCTTACCACTCTCTCAATATTTCATTAAATACTGAAATGAAAAACTAAAGCAAAATATCATTTAGCTCTTTTCAAAGTCCAGAAGTGCTGGTCCTAGGCCACCCCAACTCCATTTCTATATAAAGGAGTTTTGGGATAAAGAAATAATTAGTGTATAAGAGTCATTGCACATCTTAACATGGGAAGTGGTTTTTGGCAGACAATTATTTAGATTTTCCTGGAGACGTAGATCCTCACAATAAGCTATCATGAAAATGATTTATCCCACTTTATCTCAATCACCAGTGCGGGTAACACTACCTGGTAGTTGTATATGTCCCTTTATATTTTTAAAGAAATACTTATATTTCATCATGAATCCATATTAACACAAAAGATTTTCCAGCCATGGAGAAAGGGTAGGAATAGTAGTGGGAAAAAAGTTGAGAGCCAAGAGGACATCAAATCTTTCATCTTTTTCCTAAGTGGATTTCTTTGTCATGAGTTGCTCTTAAATTTGTCATTATTTCCCACATGCGTACTACCTGGATAAATTATGGCTTACATCACCCTCCACTTGAAATGAAAAGCAGACTGCATTGCGGACTTGAATTATCCTCCAATATTGCTTGATATATGATCCATCTTGATGGGAAACTATTGTTATATATTTCAGAGTTATGATTTCCAAGGTATCAAACTCCTCATTATCTTCCCATGCTAGCCAGCTATAAATGCCAAACACTCCAGCTTCCAGTATGTGCCTTTTGAAACTTATAGTCCTGTGTTCAGTGTATGTTTAGCATTTTATGGTGCTGCATAATATGGAAATGTCATAATACTTTATCAAAAGCCCCAGCTAGGCTATTGACAGTATAGGTTTCATTTAATTCCTGATGCAGCGGACGTTCTTTGATATTTCCTATAGAATATAACAAACACAAAATGCAGGGCTTAAAATGAATATTTAAAAAAATCAATCAGGCTTGAAATTTAATTTTCTCTAATTGGCTTGCTATAGTCTAACAAAATTGAATGACATAAAATGTCACCTACCCTGTATAATTTTGTATTTTCTCTAATCATAAAAATAGATTTTTTTCTTCTCTTTTAACTTCCTTTAATTTACTAAGTTAATTTAACTCTTACACAGGTTGACAAAAGTGTGTTTCATCATCCAGGGTAATAATCATATGTGCAATATAATGTTATCGGCCTCTCTTTCCTGCTTTGCTTCTACCACGAATCCAAGATGATTAAAGTGCTTGAAGCAGCCTCTGGTCTAGACTGAAAGGACTGAGTCGTTTTTGTGTATATATTTCTGGAATGGACTGAGCTGGAAGACGATAGACACTGACCATCTCTTCTCCTCCCCTAGACCCCTCTGGAATTAGGCATCCCACACTGATTCATCCTCTGACGGGAAGGAGCCATCCGTATGACTCACACCACGGTGAACATTTTCAGTGCCTCTGGGGAAGAACAAGTAAGTCTTAATGGCAACTATTAAAGCAACAACAACAGCTGGCTTATAAGCAGACGACGGTAGGGAAATATATTTTTTATATACAGTCAGTGTGTCTGATTGAAAAATGAATATATATAAATGGAAGAATACCCATGTACAAACTCCAAAGGAATACGAAGCACATGTTTGTTTCTGATTAACTGACATTACTAAGTTAGTGGATACTGATTGGCTGTGTTTCCATACACAGTTGGGTTTATTCAATTTTCTCTTAAAGTGGAAAAAAAAGAAATCATATTTACTGAAACAATTTTATTGTTGCTATTTTACCATAATACCAAATAATTACTTTCCAGGTCTTTTCCTGCTTTTCATTTTCCTCTGATAGTTACATTACCAGAGACTTATATCCAGAAATAACAAAGTAATAAAAACTCAAACTTACTGATTCTGACCAATTATCAGATTTTGCAAACAAAGTGAACATGTTCATGACAGGTAAGAAGTGAATCAACCTGACAATCCTAAATGCAGGGAACTTTCAGAATGCTCTTTCTTAATTTGGGAACTAAGTTTTCAAGTGTCATTACTCAAAGCTCTGTTTAAGACCCTGATTAAGTGTTTTTATGTATATTAGGGATGAATCAAAATGGGGCTCAAAACTCTTCCAACCAGTTTTCAGTCATTGTCTAATACGGTCCAGCCAGTTAATTGGCTGCCACAGGGAAGAACGGGTCGTAATGTTCTTCCAAAATTGGAAACTTCTATGATGAGCCGGACAAACTAAACACAGTGAGTTTATGGTGTGAAAACAATGGCCTTAAGGTGTGCTGGTTCTCGAAGCTTTTAACATATGACTAGATAAAACACTCTGAGAAACAAAATACAGACCCCCCCCCCCCAAAGATTTTGTCCTGCCTAGCATCAACAGCTATCCTAAGTGCCGTTGTTTCTGATTTATTTAATTAAGGAAAATTCCTATTTAAGTATAAGGACCAATTTCTTCCATTGAAAATTATTAGATAAAATGGAAAGGATTGTGCATAGACCTGTGTATGAAAATTATTGTTTTCTTTTCCACTAACTGCGTGGAGCTGTTTCTGGACTAACTGGGAATGTCTCAGCTTTACCCATGTATCTGATTCACATTCAGTTTAATCCTACTGTTATGATTTACGATGCCCTCGGTTTCATATTTACTGCTCGCTCAAACTAATAAGCTCTCCCTGGACCGGTGCCATGACATAAGGTCAACGCCTAGTTAATCACGCCATTGTTTTTCCATACATGTTGCCCTCTGAATTATCTAAGTGATAATTGATTAAAAACACACTTGGATGATGTCATTTTTTAAAAAAGAACAAATTTAATTTTTCAAAGAAAGCTTGTTTTAGGTTTGTACAAGACACTCTGAACAACTTAAATCTTTTTATTAAATAGATTTTGCATTCATCAAAATATATATATATTTAGAATTAGCGTTAATCACCTTAAAGTCTCTTTTGAGTCTCCACTGGTAAAGCCACAGTGCTCAGAGTTCCATATGTGAGCAAGAACTAGATCATACCATGCCATAAAGAGAAATGGAAGTACACTCATGATTTTATTTTGATGTATTATTTCATACTACACAAATCCATTGTTCTCTACATTTATTGTAGAGTAACAGTTTTTTTTTGTAAATCACATTAAAATGCTCAAGATAACAGTATTAAAACATAAGACATTATATACACTACTGATTTTGCAGTGCTAGGACTAATTTATATTAAGTCTTTCCATATGTAGCATGTAGAGAACACTTTATTTTACAGTTTTTTCTATCCACATAGGACCATATCCAGCAGACCTTAAAAGGAGAGAGTCAGTTTTGGACTCATCTTTTCCAAGTAATCTGGATAATACCAAATGTTGCAGATATTTTTTTTAAAGTTAAACATAATGCCAAAATATTAAACCAGGAAGCAAAGGAAGCAAAAGTTTTTATATCTATTTATGATTTTATGCATCCTGACCTTAAAAGAGTTGGTTTGCTATTCCCTCTTACGTTCTTTGGAGTAAATATAATCTCTGTGTACTGACAACCACAAATACGTTACATTATGAAGTTTTAGCCACTGGCTGCCAGAAACAATCAGATCCACGAATATTGTGTGGTTTGTTTACTAAATTTATATTGGTTACATGGCACATAATTAAAAGGGCAAAAAGAACACATCCGTATTCTCTTGGCTTAGGGGTCTTCAAGAGAGCCTTGAGCAAATAGTTTTTAAATCTAAGTAAAGAAATTCTTTTTGGAAAGGAAACCAAGCATGGGGAAGATGCGAGAGAAATTGAAAAGTACGAATACAGAAGCAGATCTATCAAGGCAGTTCTGGAAAATTCCATTAGTAATGCAATGGTAGCTTCAGTATTTGCCCTCATTCTTTACTTGTTCTGCATTTTGTCCATGTTCCTATCCCCCCTGCTTATCTTTGTAGAAGCAGTAGCTGAAGTAGTCACTATTAGCATTGGGCATGCACAATGTAATCATGGGTCAGTTTTAATTACTAGTATCAATGGCTGCTTTCTCCTATTTGATTTTGTAGTATCTGCATAAGAAAAGTTAAAATGACTATAAGGGGTTGATGACTAAAAACACTGTGTGAATGGCTCCATGTCCTATCCATTGCCATTTCCATAGCAAATCTGTTTCACATTATAAAACCATTTAATTGGAGTTTCATGATATATTACCACATATACCACCGTCTACTCTCCAGGCTTCTTCCACTTTCTGTTAAGTTCTTGGTTAGCTCCTCATCCTCACTGAGAAGGAGGCAAATACCTCTCCATTTGGTTCATCCAGTCAAGACCCTAGTTATGTCATCTCTGAGAAATATTATCTCGGGACTTAAGTTTTAGTAAGTCTGAGTTCTCAGATTTGCTTTTCTGCTAATTCTATTGATTACTTGCTATTTGGAGACTTCAGTTATGTCTTAATACAGAGAACAAGCTGGGTTAAATGGCTGCTAAAATCTAGTCAATTTAAAATTATTCTGGTAATCTTCCTTGCCAAAACTTTTCTTCCTCTCTGTCTGTTTTGGAACATGGCCATACCACTCATATCCGTCCCCACCCATATTAACAATGTAGTGTCTTCCTTTCTCATTCTCTACAACCAGTCTATCACTGATTTGGTTGCATTTACTTCCAAATGTAGCTGGTACCTATGCCTAAAATAATTATGGTTGACTCTTTCACACTAGGATCAAATGAAGGGACAGAGCCCCATTTGATCTGAGGAATACACTAATACCTGTTGACCAACTGACCTACTCTCCACCAACAGCACCCTGCTCCCTGAGAGGGTCCAACTTTAAGAGTCAGAGGCATGCCAGCTTAACTTCTGAGTTTCAAGGTTGCCCCAGCATCTCACAACTAAATGTCATTACTCAGTCCAACTTCCAGAGGGCACCTGGAATAACTTTTTTCTCCTGAGCCTTGATGAATTATCAACAGTGAATATTCCAATTATCCCTTGGGTTTTGTTATAAAATTCAAGAAGTTTTTAGCAAACATGGCTCAAATATCACTCTCTTTATGAATCTTGTCCAACTCTAGGAATCTCTAAGCTTTATACTTAACTGGTCCTAGGCAGATCTTTTCAGCAGAACCTGCATGTTAATATAAACATGAATAATGTTTTTCTTCTTTAGTGAAGAATCATTTTAAATTCAAGTCATCAGTTCTTATACTTGCTCTAAAGCACTGGAGACCCCAGCACAGAATTGGACATAAGGATGGCTTAATCCACTGATAAGGCCTCAGGCCAGACTGCAGAATAAGTTAGTCAGCAGAACATCCCACCCTCCAAGACTTTCTATTTTTTTTTGCCGTTACAAATCTTGCTCAAACCAAATATTTTTCACCAGTCATTGGTGTGTTTCTTTCTGCCAGCTTCTCAAGTTTCTGTTAGCAATTAGCTTGTATCAGTGGTTCCAAAGCCTGTTTATTTGAAAATCCCACAGCAATTTCCAAGTCCCCAAGGATCCAGTTTCACTCATGGAACTAGAAGCTTTGAATTAATGCAAGCTTGGCTGCCATCAATCTTCACCACACTTCAAGAAGTGACTCTCACTCCCTAAGAGACAGGGCCTCCCTAGAGGTCGGGTTAAACACTCCCAGGCAGCAAATGCAAGAAGGAGGTTTTAAAATTTCTTTCCTCTGATGAACACATCTACAAATTTGTAAGATCTGTTCTCAGAAAAATACAGTCCCCAAAAGCACACCCTCACTTGTACAGCGATTTCGACCTCATTGTAAAGTCCATCGTGTGTTTTTTTCCCTCATCTGTGTGTTTCTGTTTTCATATGTGTGTCAAGAGGAGTCTGTGTGTATATGTATATATGTGTGTACATCCTTTCTTCTTATTTCTATTTTTTGAAGACTGCCATGGCTCAAGAAGTTGTCACCCCACTCACTCCTTTTTCTCTATGATATTTTCCCACTAATCTAAAAGTCTGATATCCTTTGCTGAAGTCTAATGTAATCATTTGAACTGGGGGTAAAATGAGAATTTAACCTCAAGTTTACTTTCCCAGAAGTTAGGCCTCATTATCTACCCAAATATAACTGAAGGGTCATGGTTATTTTTAAAGGAATACACTCTGGAAAACAAAAATTAAAACTAGGGAGGTGGGAATAGCTCAGTGGTAGAACACATGTTTAGCATGCACAAGGTCATGGCTTCAATCCCCAGTACCTCCATTAAAAAAAAAAAAAAAAAAAAAAAACTAAACACATCAAATCTTTACATAAATCTCAAGAAAATAATAAGGGATGAATGAAGTACATGTGTGTGCAACAATAACACACAGAATACCATCTCTCTCCATCACTGTGTGAAATTCATAATAAATGATTTATAGCACAAAATTTTATAAGTATACCAATGGTGTAGCATATACTTCACAAATATAAAATTAAGCCATATGTTCTATTTATTAATTTTTCTTGAATCACATTAATTTCTTGTGTCAATAGTAATATTGTCACTTCTGCTTTATTTAGGGGTGGTTATGACTGATACATCTTTGCTAGTATTTTATTTTTATTATATTTTGTTATTTGAATTGATTGTTTAAAAACTTAATGGAGGGGTGTCTGATTTCCACAGTTACCACACTGTATTTTAATTAAAATGTCAAGATTCAACAAAAAATTATAAGATGACACAAAGAAATAGGAAAGTATAGAGCCTGCCTAGGAGAAGAAGCAGTTAGTAGCATCTGTTCTAAAGAAGCCCAGACATACCAGACAGAGACTTAAAATCAGATGTTGTAAGTTCAAAAAGCAAGACAACATTTCCAGAGATTTAAAGGAAGGCTTGAAAAATATTCTCACCAAAATAAAGAACACTGATAAAGGAAAATAAGTTATAAAAAATAACTAAATAGAAATTTTGAAAAGAATTTGCTGTAGGGGCCCAGCAGCATATTTGAACTGTTAGAGGAAATAATAAGTAGACTTGGGGATAGGTTAAGTGAGATTATGCACTTGGAGGAACAGAGAGAAAAAATAATGATGATAAAAAAATTAGTAGAACTTGAGAGACCGATGGAACACCAGTATGCTAACATACGTATAATGAGATTCTCAGGAGAGAAAGAGGCAGAAGACTGATGAAATAAAGATGAAAAGTTCCAAAATGATGAAAAGCATTATTCTGAACACTCAAGAAATTCAGTGAACTCCAGTCAGGATAAACTCAATGAGATCCATACCTACACTCATCAAAAAACTAAATCTTGGAAATCAGTGAAAAAAATGACTTATCACAAAGGATCCTTAGTAAGGTTAAGAGGTGACTTCTTATCAGGAACCATGAAGTCCAGAAGGCAATGGGATGACTATGCAAAGTGCTGAGAGAAAACACTGTAAAATTTTCCATGTTCCGTGAAAATACCATCACAAATAAAGGAGGAATTAAGACATTGCTAGATGAAAAACAAACAAACAAAAAAAGAGAGACTGTGTCACTATCAGACTGTTTTATAAGAAATACTAAACGGAGTACATCAGGCTCAAATGAAGGATATTTTATAGTAACTTGAATCCACATAAAAAAATAAAGAGCACCGGTAAAGGTAACTGACTGTATAGGTAAATATAAGAGACAATATAAATGCATAAATAACTTTTATTCCCCTTTTTGATTTAAAACACAGTTGCATAAAGTGACAGTTATAAGGCTGTATTGACTTTATAATGTATAAAGATTTAATTTGTGTGACAATAATAGTACAAAGGTACAGGAAGGGAGTGGTGTTACACAGTTGCAAAGTTTTTGTATGTTATTGAAATTAAGTTTCTGTTATTCTGGACTAGATTATTTTAAATTATGATGTTAACTGTAATCCCCAGGGCAACCACTAGGAAATACCTTTCAAATATAGTAAAAGAACCAGTAGGAGAATTAAAGTGATAAAATAAAATATATCTAGGAAAGAAGGCACAAAGGAAGGCAGTAATGGAGGAACAGAGGAACAAAAGACTAAGTTATATGGAAACTTAATGGGAAAATGGCAGCTATAAATCCTGCCTTATCAGTAATTACATTAAATGTAAATAGATCGGAACTAAAATGAAAAGTCATAGATAAGAAGGATGGATTTTTTAAAAAATGACCAAACTTGTATGCTGTCTGTGAGACACAATTCAAATTCAAACACATAGTTAGGCTGACTGAAAGTAAAAGGAGAAAAAAAAAATATGCCACGCAAAAATGTACTCAAAAGAGAGTTGAAATGATTATGCTAATATCACAAAAACAGACCCTAAGACAAAAATTGTTACTATTGATAGAGTTTTCAAATGATAAAATGATGAATTAATAATTAAGATGTAACAGTTGTATACTTAACCTGTTCTGTCACAGAGCCCCAAAACACACAAAGCAAAAACTGAAGAACTGAAGTGAGACACACAATTTAATGACAGTAGTTGTAATATTTCAAAACTTTACCCCAAGTCAATAATGGATAGAATAATCAGGCAGATGCTGAACTAAGAAATAAAAAAGTATAAACCAACTAGACCTAACAGACTTCTTTAGAGTCCTCCACTCAGCAACACCACAATACACATTCTTCTCAAGTGCACATGGACCGTTTCCTAAGATACACCATATGTTAGGCCATAAAATAAAGCTTAATAAATTTTAAATGCTTGAAATCATATGAAGTATGTTCTCTGACCACAATAAAATGAAATTAGAAATCAATAATAGAAAGAAATTTGATAATATCACATGTGGAAATTAAAAAGCACTCCCCTAAATAACCAGTGGAACCAAGAAATAGTACATAAGGGAAATTAGAAAATATTTGAGATGAATGAAAATGAAAAAATATACCAAAATGTGGAATACAGCTGTATTAGTTTCCTTTTGCTGCTGTAACAAATTAGGATAAACTTAGTGGCTTGAAATAATATAGATCCATTATCTTAGAGTTCTGGAGGTCTTAAGTCCGAAATGGGTCTCACTGGGCAAAAGTCAAGGTATCAGCAGTGCTGTAATCCTTTTGGAGCTTCTATGGGACCATGGGTTTCTTTGCATTTTTCAGTTTCTAGAGTCTGCCTGCATTTCTTTTTTACCCTTTTTTTTTTTAATTTCTTTTACTCTTCTTTACTTCTTTACTCATGACTATTTCTTCAAACTAGCCGTGTAGTGTCTTCAAATCTCCCTATAACTCTGACTTTTCTTTCTCCCATCTTCCACTTTTAAAGATCCTTGTGATTACAACTGAGCTCACCCAAATAGTCCAAAATGTCTCCCCTTCTTAAAATCAACAGATGAGCAACCTCAGTTCCATCCGCAACCTTAAATGCCATGCGTCGTAACTTCTTTGCAGGTTCCAGGGATTAGGATGTGAACATCATTTGGGAAGGGGTAGGCATTATTCTTTTTGTTTAAGTTGAAGTAAAATTTATGTACAGTGTTATGTTAGTTTCAGGTGTACAACATGATGATTCAGTATTTGTATACACCTGACCCTTAACTGCACTGGTCCACCTATATACTATCTTTTCTCAACAAATAGGCACCATAGTACTGCAGAGTCCATGGTTGGTTGAACCTAAGGATGCAGAACCATGGATTTGTAGGACCGACTATAAAGTTATACGTGAATTTTCAACTGCATGGGGTGAAGGTCAATGCTCCAACCCCTTATTATTGCTAAGATGACAATTCTCCCCAAATTGATACATGGGTTAAGTATAATCCCTACTAAAATCCCAGCTGTTTTTTTTTTTTAAGCAGTTGACAAACATCCTAAAATTCATACTTGCAGCCTGGAACTCCAGAATAGCCAAACTATCTTGAAAAAAAATTTGGAGGATTCATATTTCTTGATTTCAGAACTTTCTAGCTATAGGGATCAAGACAGTGTAGTACAGATAAAATGATAGCTGGTAGGTAGGTAGGTAGGTAGATAGGTAGATAGACAGGTAGGTAGGTAGATCGATTGTTCGATCCATCAGTGGAATAGAACTGAAAGTCTAGAAATAAAGTTATACACTAATTATTAATTCATTTTTACAAAAGCCCCAGAACAATTTAAGGGAGAAGTCTTCTCAACAAATGGTGCTGGGACAGCTGGATATCCATATGCAAAAGAATGAAGTTGAGACTTTTATTTTAGACTATATGCATAAATTAACTCAAATTGGACCATAGACTGAAATTAAAGAGGTAAAACTATAATTCTTAGAAGAAAATACAGGAATAAATCTTCATGACTTTGGATTAGACATCATTAGACATAGATAGGGCAATCTAAAGCACATAATATGAAAGAAAAATTTAGGAAAATTAGACTTTATCTAAATTAAAAATTTTGCTTTAGAGGACACCATCTAAGAGTGAAAAAAAAAACCCAATAGAATGGGAGAAAATATTTTCAAATCACATATCTTATCAGGGACTTGTAACCACAATATATGAAGAACTTTTAAAGCACAAAAATGAAAGATTAACCCAGTTTTTAAAAGGACAAAAGACTTGAACAGAGATGTTTCCCAAAAACAAATGGTCAAGACACACATGAAAAGATACACAATTTTAGTCATAAATGAAAGTCAAAACCACATGAGGTACATCTTCACGCTCACTAAGATGGCAAAAGTTTAAAAAAGACAAATAATAACAAGCATTGGCAAGGATGTGGAGAAATTGGAAACCTTGTGCATTGCTAGAAGAATGTAAATGGTATAGCTCTTTGGAAACTTTTTGTTGGCTCCTCAAAATGTTAAACATAGAGATACCATATGACCCAGTAATGCCACTCTAGATATTTACACAAGAGAACTGGAAACATACTTCCACACAAAAACTTGCACATGTAAATCCATTGCAGCATTATGCATAATAGTCAAAAAGGGGAAACAGTGAAATGTTCATCAACTGAAGAAGGGAAAAACAAAATGTGATATATTTATACAATGGAATGTTATTCAGCCATAAAAAGGAATGAGGTAGTGGACACACCTTGTAAACTTTATGCTAAGTTATAAAGTCAGACAAAAAAAAAAAGAGAAAACCACGCATTATATGATTTCATGTATAGCACATGTCCAGAACAGGCAAATCCCTAGAGAAAGAAAGTAGGTTAGTGTTTGCCAGGGATTGGGTGAAGGGGCAAACAGGAGAGTAACTGCTAGTAGGCACGGGGTTTCATTTGCGGGTGATGAAAATGTTAAAAAATTATACATATACTGATGTTGTATAACTCTGAATGTACTAATAATAAGTGCAGAATTGTATAGGTTAAAAGTGAATTCTATGGCATGTGAGTTTCTCTCAGTGAAGCAATTTTTGAAACACGCAATTGTAGATCACTGCTCTTTCTAAAAACCATTATGCCAAGTTACGATTATTTCTGTAACTGTTGTAGGCATCTGGGTGTCTTCTTTTTGCTCCTCTAGATCAACTCCACCACTTCTACTGCTCTGTGCTGTAGGAGGCTGAACTGCATGGATCACATCAAAGATGTCCTTGTCCTCAGGCTTTCTGTCGAGTTCATCAGTGGAAGGCTCGGACGGGGTGATGGCAGAAAAGGAAGAGAGGGAGGTAAGGAGCGATGATCCTTGTTCATCCCAGCTGGGCCCCAGGGATTGCTCTGTCTTTGCCCCAAATGCCACCACCTACCTGCCAAAGGCGTTCTTTCCAGACCCACTGTCTGGGTTCTGCTAACCGTTTCCTGCTGTTGCCCTTTAGGCTTATGAGTGGAAAAGGTCCCTGATGTTGCTGGCTCCACAGTACTGACTTAACTTACTGATGTCCATAAACTTGCCCATACATTTTAAACAGCACTGTTTACTAAATTACCCACTTCCATCTCTCTGCTGCCAATCCCTTATTGATGTACTGTGTTTGGTTTAAATTTTTTTCATCCTGATATGTTTTAATTCTGACTCTTTGCTCTTTTTCTTCTATTTTGCTGTAGGATCTCTATCAGTTTTGTTTTCAGAAGAGACCTTCAAGGTAAGCAGTCTATTTTTAGTTCTACTTGAGAACTAAAAATACTTAGTGTCTTAATACCATTCTTAGAACCATGTTAAACTACTAAAATCTATTAAAAAATAATTTTTGATCCCTCTTTCTTCAAGATAAGGGATTTGGCCCTTTTCTCACCTCTTCTACTCTCTCTGTGTTAGTTAATTTACTCCGGGGTTGTAAAGTCTTTCTTCATTTAAAAATATTTCATTTGTTTATTTACTTTATACTGGGTTTCATGGCTATTTATTTTTCTTTCTTTAAAGTCTTTTGATGTAATAACAACAACTGAATATCAAGAGAAGCTAGTTCATGGACATCAGAGGTAGTCTTGGTGACTTCAGGTCAAAGAGAATGGGGACATGCTTAACTGACCTTAGTTTAAATAATTTCTGATTTTCTTAATAGTCATAATTAGCAAAAGTAAGAAAGAAGCAAGGAGTGGAAACTGCTACAAAGCTTGGCCTTTCAGTGATTTTTGAAGGAGGGGAAGATCTGGTAGATAATTCAGGGAAGTCTTGCAAGTTAAATAGAAACTTTAGTTTTTGTGTCATGTGTTGGTATTTTCAAGAGTGTGGGCCCATTTTTTTTTTCCTACCCTGCAATTCCATGACTTGACCATAGTGTTTTTGTTTTGTTTTGTTTTGTTTTCTCTTTTTAATGATGTAGTTTTAACTTCATTCCATGAGCGCCATTGGCTGTAGCCATTTTGGCCATCCGCCCCCATTGCAAACACATCAAACAGGGAAGTGCAGGATTCAGCCAAAGCATGGCATGTCTGAAGAAGTATAAATAGCTGTGTCTTGAAACCCAACAGTATTTCCCACAGCAACATTTTCATGAAGTTGCCTGTTTAGCCTAAAACTTTAAGTAAGAAGTGTTTTTTTTAATGTCTTTGGTTTGATTAGTTTTCATTATTTATGACATTTCTTGAGTCATTTATTTGAATTGCTCTTCAAATTCTGCATTATTATTTATTTTCTGCGCAATTATCTTATCGCTCCAAATTCATTTAAGCTTTTTGAGACCACAGACCTTTTCATTTATATTTTATATTTATCACACACCTAACATCTCAATGCTGGAGATGCAGAGATGTTCAATAAATATTTCTTAACTTGATTTATTACTGCTCTTATTAGTTCTGTCTGCTTAGTCTGGTAGTACATTCCCTTCTGCTTGGTATAAGGCAGACAGCCCTTGATACACTTTGAAATGCAGTCCAGAGTTAATAATCTCTGGGAAACCTGATATGCTTTTAAACTTCCCAGATCTCTTGTTAGGAAACTCAAGAGACTTTCACCATCGACTTTTCATAATCTGTTGGCTCGTTTGGTGTACATTCATATCTACAGCAACATCACGAAGTGAACAAGGGCTCCGCAAATCTTTGCATTTGTTTAAAATTGGCGTTTAATATATATATATTTTTTTCTTCTTTCTTTTTAAAAGCTTTTGGGGAGAGTTCAGCTGCCAGGTCCCTTGAGCAAAATGGTTTTCTTGACACTGCTTCTGTGTTGCCTCACAGCCATATATCTGGCCCTGGAACTTGAAAACAGGAAAAGGAGGGGGGAGGGAGAGCAAGCTTCTGTTTACTCCCAGTGGCAATCCGTTGGGATTCTAAGTACTTGAATATTTCCAATTCACTAGGAGGCTTGAAGCCATAATGGAAGAAAACAATATATAGAAACTCTAAAACAGTAAACCAATTTCATATAAATCATAATGTGTTCCAAATGACAGAGGTTTAAATCACAGTCTCTCTTGATAGAGGCTTAATTGTATAAATAGCTCTTTGGAATCCTGTCAAGCCGTCTTGCCCACAATCTGAGGCTGCATCTACACAATTCATATAAAATCACTGAAACTTATTTTATCTGGGTATGTTTAAATATCCAGATGTTTTGCAGTGAGTGAAACAAACATCCAGGTGACTGACAGGATTTTTAAATATTTCTCATAAGTCCTGACAAGGACAGTAAGGATGATTCCATGTCTGATCAGCTTGATTAAAGAACCATATTCATGAAGGAAAAGACCTTATGATTTTGCCTCCCATATTATTTCTAAATATACTAAAATTGTAGAGATGCTGTTCTGCTCTCCTCTTTCTGCCCCAGCATGGAGGATGCGCTAGAAAGCCAGTCTGATATATAGACGGGTAAAGAGGTGTTTCTTCTATAATTGCTGCGGGTGTACTTGTGCTAGAGTGACATCCTATAGATGCCGTGCTGATACGTGCTGTGGGATTGCACCTGGACACCCAGAGATAAGACGACTGAAAGGATATGAATTCCAAGTGGTAGCAACTCTGAGGTCATTTTGCTAGACGTCCTTTTAAATGATTGGATGATTAATAGATATAGCAATCCTAGGAACCACAGAAAGTCCATTTAGAAGCCATTTTTGTTTGGAAGGAATTCTTTCCTTTTATGAGCATTACATTTTCTATTGCTTTTTATGTATGGTGTAGCCCACTGACTTATACGATAATTGAAAGTATTAATTGATGGCATTGATAGGACTGTCGTAAAGTCTAATGGCGACAGGCAGTCAAGACTGAATGTTATTCCTATCATGAACTTTCTCAGGTTTGTCACCATTCTTTCTCCACTTCAAACTGTAATTTTCCAGTGACCTTTACACAGACTAGCCCATTGTTTCATAGCTGTCACTAAAAAGGCCCTCGTTTAGTTTGATTATTTAGGGAATTAAGGCAGGTAACTGTGAAATAACAAAAGAATGGATACCATTGATCACAGTAAATTTTTTTCCACTGTTTTTCGGCCACATGATAAAAACAGGATGCTTCACTCTCAGGGCCCAGTGGCCGGCATAACTTATCAAAGCTGCTTTTTCCCTTTCCTCTGACTTTCCCCTTTGTTTCCTTGAGGGATGTAGAAATGACATCAAACTGTTCAAAATAGCTCTGCCCTATTATAGATGACCAAAGACTTATTTGCTTTATTTTGAAAAAAAAATAGCCCTAACCTTTTGTTTTGCACAGAAAACAAACAGGACATATTTTTTTCATTGTCTCCAGGTTTTATCTCATTCTTTCCTGTTCTTTTGAAAAAGAAAATCATTTTTTAAAAGCGAAAAAGAATAATAAATAAATTTTAAAAAGAGAAAATGCATTACAGATTTCCCAGTAAGGTTCCAGTGACATCTTACACACGGTGACTGCTGATCTCATTATCCCAATAAAAACTGGATCTAAATCAGAACTATTTTAAAGACATAGGAAGAGAAAATGGAAATACCTCACACTTGTAAGTCAGGTGGGTTTCTTCCCCCCCCCCCCAAATGTTAACATTTAGCAGTGAGTTCAGTTTGCACCACGTCAAGTCCTTACTTGGCCTCTTTCAAGATTCTCTTTCAGCTTTTCTGAGGCAGTCAGGTCTAGGTGGAGTGATACTAAGATAATTTCCCACCAGCGATAAGCCTGTAACTGAGCAGAGCCAGTGCTGTAATACACTGCCCAACTTGACATCTTCCCAAATCATATCATCAAGACAAGCTGCCCCCAAAAAGGCATCTAATCATTTGTGTGGGGAAAACCCTCAACCCTGCCTTAGACGGCCCATCCTGAACAATTCTAGAACATTCCTCTGCTTCTCTGACAGGAAGAGTGTGATTCCACGTGTCTGGGTTTCATTGTGGCATCTGTCTTTAGAGCTGTGCTATTCAATTGAAATGTCTACAATGGTGCAATTTTTAAAAAAAATTTGATGGTCTAATATGCTAGTCTCTAGCCAGTTATGACTCCTGGGTACTTGAAATGAGGCTAGTGCACCTAAGAATTAGAAGCTTTAATTTTATATAAGCTAATTAATTTAAATTTAAATTTATATAGCTACATGTGTCTAGTGACTACCAGACTAAATGCAGCTTCAGAATTCCCCCAAATGTACTTCCTAGTTGTGAATCCCTTAATGTATATTTAAAGAACCAACAGCATTTCTCATCTTTATTTTGTTAAATGTGAAAAATACTAAGCCCCCCCACCCCCAGGCTGGGGTGATGAGCTCGCTACTAGTTTCTGAGCACAGTACGTGAGAAGTCTAATGCAGGGCGTTTCAATCTGGAATTCTAAGTTCCACCTGTGGATAATCATGCTACATTCCAATTATTTTCATTTTGCATCATTATAAACCATATACAATGTTATAATAGGATATTGGTAGACATATAATGTTTCAAAGGGTTATTTTTATAAATTCTCGGAAACAAACCACCAAACACATTTATCTGTATGTAAATAAGGGTGGGTACAGAGGAACATTTCACAGTGTTATTTACGTAAGAGGATGCTTAAGTGAAAGTCTCAGGTGGAGCACATTTTAAAGACAGTGCTAGTGCAGGATTGGGAAAAAAATTTTTTGATAGCAGTAAGAATAAATTAGACAATCTGAAACTTCTCATGTATGGAGAGTAGAAAAGGACTTGGATCTGGGGAATTGGGAGTACTTTTGAGGACATTTTCTTAGGACAGAGTGGTGCTTCAAATCGCTCCCAAAGGGAAGGGAAGAAATGAGAGTATATTCTCCTTATCTCGTGTCGAGGAGATCAAGGCTTTAAAGAAATCACCAAAATGGCCCCTGCATCCTCTGTAGTTCCCCGCCAGCCAAAGGAAGTTACAGAAGAGTGAAGACTGCGTCATCCTAAAGACACATAAAGGACTGGCAGAGAGAGGGCAGAGGTCGGTGAGCTGACTGTACCCCCAGCGACTGGCACAGTGAAGGATGTATAAAAGCTTCCCCCAGATAAACTCATGACCCCAAAAGGGCCGCCTGGCACAGGGACACTGGGACTGTCGCTGGATTTCTAGGACATTTACCATACCCAAGGGAACTAGATTTGAAACTTCTTAGATGAGTAGAAGCGAGGTGTGGAGGGGACACACAGAGGTCTCCAAAGATTTCACAAATCTCAGGGCAAAATAAGTTTTAAACTCCTGCCATGATCCTAGAGCGCTGACATTAGTTCAGGAGAGTTTTTGTTCAATTAAAGGCTTCCTGCCCTTCCTTCGCAGCTTCCCCTGCGCCCTAACCCCAAGGGTCAGACACTGCAGAACCATCTGAAGGCGGGAACGCTCAGGGGATGGTGGAAAGAAGGAAGGTCTTGCCCACCCCTTCTTTCCTTCATGGCAGTCTTCCCCATCTGTGGGGTCTGAGCTGAGGGCAGGGCAGACACCTTCATACCAAGTCAAGTTTGCAGTTTTGATTCTCATAGTGGGCAGGATATTTTATTCCAGAAGTGAAGTTTTATTTTGCAACTGAAAGCAGCCAGTAAGGTTCTAGAACTTCTGCCAGTTTCCATGCAGGGACAAGAGAAGAACTAGAATCTTGAATAAAATTAAAAGGATGGTAAGAAACAAAAACAAAAGAGCTTTAAGATTTTGCTCCAAGTATTGTGTCAGTTCAGCATAATAATGGCTACACATTATTGTGGCATAGAAACTGAAAGAAAAAAGACAATCGAGACTATATAAACAGCACTGTCTTCTACTTCTGTGAATAATACAAAGATTGTTAGGTTTATTAGCCTAGCGCATATTTATCATCCTGTTCAAAACTGACATCCTAAAAGTCACAGCAAGCCTGAGGTGAAGGTTTTACTATGACAGAGTTTCAGTGGATGGACATTTCAGTTTTCTGACTCAGTGCTTTTTGAGGGGAATTATAGAAGTAAAAAGTATCTTTCTTCTCATCCACATGAATAAAGACAGTTTAAAGTTAAATAGAGTTAAAACTTTAGACAAGGGGACTGGTTTTGCTAACCAACACAGTACAGTTTAAGAATGCCTTAAATAGTAAGTATTAGAGGATTAAATTAATAATGTTCAAGATTCAGATGAGTTATTACTGCATGTATTTTCCCTATTCTTAGTCATTAATTCAATGGCTTTAGTTAATGAATATTAATGCCTATAGTATTCTATGTGGAAAATGTTGTTCTAGAGCTATGTGATGCTAGGCTAAACATATCCTATAGTATGTTCCTGATGGAAAACCAGAAAACTACTCATACATATTAAATGATCTGCCTCAGACAGAAGTCTGTCTGACAAATGCAAATTGCATCCTGAACCTTAGATAAAGGATGCAGATTTCTTTATTTTTAATTTTATTTATTTATTTTTACTATATGTTTTTTCTTGAAGTACAGCCAGTTTCTGGTGTACAGCACAATAGTTCAGTCATACATGAACATACATATATTTGTTTTCATATTCTCTTTCACCATAAGTTATTATGAGATATTGAATATGGCTCTCTGTGCTATACCATATAAACTTGTTTACCTATTTTTTATGTATTAGTCAGTATCTGCAAATCTCGAACTTCCAGTTTATCCCTTCCTACCCTCTTCTCCCTCTGGTAACCATAAGTTTGTTTTCTATGTCTGTGAGCCTGTTTCTGTTTTGTAAATAAGTTCATTTGTCTTTTTTTTTTTTTTTTGGTTCCACATATAAGTGCTATCATATGGTATTTTTCTTTCTCTTTCTGGCTTACTTCACTTAGAATGATGATCTCTAGGTCCATCCTTATTGCTGCAAGTGGCATTATTTTATTTTTATGGCTGAGTAGTATTCCATTGTATAAATATACCACAGCTTCTTCTTTATCTAGTCATCTGTTGGTGGACATTTACGTTGTTTCCATGTCTTGGCTATTGAAAATAATGCTTCTATGAATACTGGGGTGCATATGTCTTTTTGAATTAAGATTCCCTCTGGATATATGCCCAGGAGTGGGATTGCTGGATCATATGGTAAATCTAGTTTTAGTTTTTTGAGGGATTTCCATACTGTTTTCCATAATGGCTACACCAAACTACATTCCCACCAATGGTGTAGGAGGGTTCCCTTTTCTCCACACCCTCTCCGGCATTTATTGTTCATGAACTTTTGAATGATGGCCATTCTGAATGGTGTGAGGTGATAACCTCATTGTAGTTTTGATTTGCACTTCTCTGGTAATTAGTGATATTGAGGATTTTTTCATGTGTCTGTTGGCCATTTGTATGCCTTCATTGAATTGCTTGTTTAGGTCTTCTGCCCATTTTTGGATTGGGTTGTTTGGTTTTTTTTCCTTATTAAGTTGTATGAGCTGTTTATATATTTTGGAGATTAAGCCTTTGTCAGTCTCATCCTTTGCAAATGTTTTCTCACATTCTGTAGGTTGTCTTTTTGTTTTGCTTATGGTTTCTTTTGCTGTGAAAAGCTTATAGGTTTAATTAGGTCTCATTTGTTTAGGTTTCTTTAAATGTAAATCATTTGTACAGACTTAATTAGGCTTTAGTTAACAGCTGATTGAAGAATCACCAAGCTTGAATGAACCTTAAAACTTATTTCAAACAACTTATACATTGTAAGGATTACTGGACTTGTTAAATTTAGTTCAATGCAATAAAAATATATTAAAGAAACAGAGTTTAAATGACTTAACTAAGTTCACAGTACTGAGAAACTGAGTAAGGAACTAAACTCAGGGCTTTGTAACTTCCTGTCCTGGATGTATGTGTCTGTCTATTAGAAAATGGTCTTTGTCATCTAATTTTACCCAATGGTTTCTTTAACTGTAATTTTTTCAGACTTGACTTTGGTTCTAATGAATATGTGTGTCAACTTTTGTGTCCATTTTAAATACATATTCAGATTTCTTTCCACTAGAATTACTCTACAGAAATAATTCATTAAAATTACTGAAAATGTTGAACTGAAAAACTATACAGTTGAACATTCCCTTCCAATTTCTTGAAAAGCCAGTATTTAAAATACCCGAGAAAACAAACTGGTATAATACTGTGAGTGAGTTTTGAATCTTTGGTTTCTTATTATTGGTCTTAGCCCACAAGCTAGGTCAAAGTTGACAGCTGTCAGTCATATAAGATTAGTATGAATTACTCCAGGTCACAAAGTACATAAATACATAGACCATTAGTTATCTTGATTAGCTGCTGGTGAAATGTTTTGACTAGTAACTTCTTTCAGAGGGGCCAGACTGGTTGGGAACTAATGTGTTGTTGAAATGGTTTCTTAAACAGCTCTACTTAGCCTTAAAGAAGACCAGAATGTGTCTGTTTTTTCCTTCTGAAAACATTTACCTTATCTCACCTACATATAGAGCAAAACATTCGGAATGCTGAATTTCTAAAAATATTAGTATCCCTCTAATTTCTTTTCTTCCAGCTACATCCTTTCTTATTTCATATTATTAAGCTTTTTCCCCCTACATTTATTTTGGTAAATTTCAGTTTTTAAGGGAAATAACTGAAAGTCTGTTTTTCTTAATTCTAAATTTTGCTGAATCTGGTTATTTCCTATTGTCACATTCCTTGACTAAATCACTAGGGGTAGTTCTAGAGGAGGAAAATACTTCACTTCAAAATTATTTCAATAGTGAGGATAGAATCTTTTTTTTTTTTTTTTTGCTTTCATAAATGCTATAGTTGCTGATAAACTTTCTCAGAAAAATCCATAAACTATCTAGACTTTCTCTGCAGTGGGCAGAAATTTTCTGTCTTCTTAACATTTGATTAAACATATTTTTGGCTCATAGACTATAGAAAAGAATGATAAAAGTTACTTTATATGAAGGGCTGTCTTGAAGCCCTTCATTGTTTATCATCTTTCTGATTATAAATTCATTTGTGCCCAAGAACTAAAAATCATTGGGACATAATGTCATGACATGTTCTTCATCACTGACACTGGTTTCTAAACTTCATAATACAAATCCACTACCTTCTGGTTTAAGAAACTGTTTTATTCTGTAAAGATGTACTACTGCATTTTATTAAAAGGACCACTAAAATACAAAACATTTTCAGTAGATAGACCAAGGGAATTCTGCATAAAAACACAGGCAACAGTATATTCCGGGTTTTCTAAGATGAGTCTACTCTTAACTATGTGGTTCTTTTTCTATGCTTATAACTAATTTCACCACCTGGAAAAATAAGATAGCTTGTCATATCTAGTGTGTGTTTATTTTATTTTATTTTATTTTTATTGGAGAAGTTTAATATAATGGTCAGGATATACTCTGAAATACAGGTTCATTCTCTTCGTAAGACCCAGTGTCCTCAGTAAATGTGCAGCAAAATTTGCTCCATCTTACATGATAGCAGTGCAAGATCTCTCAGGATGGAGAAACCTCGATTCTTGGTTGTTTCCATCTGCCAAAGGGAAAAAAAAATGCTTATATGTCCAATGTTCATTCAGTAGAGATTTTCTGATAGCTTATTTTTTGATAGTGCTTGTGCAGACACAGTGAATTTAAGAAATTTTGTTACTTTAACAATTGACTTTGCTATTATATGTCTTATACCTTGGTCTGCTAGAAAGCAGCATGCTGGCACCAAGGTAGCTTTGAGCACAAGATCTGGATTTTTGTGTCCATCCATTCTGATTTTGCATTGCTTTAATAATTTGTACATTTCCCCCGTCAAGCCCAGCCAGAACCACTGACAGCAACACAAGGGGCTCAATCCGCATAGACTGTATGTAAACAATGCCCACTGGAGTGGTAGCCTGTACAACCATTGCAACAACACTGCAGGGAGAACACCCATCTGCCACTAGACTACTCAGATACGGCCCAGTTCTGTCACTTCACTCAGATCTGTCCCTTTTCTCCATCCCCCAAGATTTGAAAAAAATTTTCACCCTCATTTTCTTCATTACCTACATTCAAAATTATCCCCTTTACCAATATTATCTCAAGTCTTTAATATGAGGAAACTATTCTGGTTTTCAGTAGACACAAATGAATTAATGACTGATGTAAGCTAAAAGTGATCGTTAATTGGTGGAACTTCCAAAGCACAGTAAGTAATTGATTTCAGGATATGTGGGGAAATATTTGGGGACCAGAAGGTCCTTGGACTCTACCTCCTGCCATTCTTTCTACTCTGGCTTCAGCCTTCTTGTTGATCAAGAATAAAATCATTTCAGGGGAGATCACTGACTTTACAAAAACTCACTGAATACTGCTCATGACAGTAAATGTTAGATTTAGAAAATTCTTACGACTTCATATTTTCCTAAAGTTTTGACCTATTCATTTTTTAAAAATATTCTGTGATTACAGAGACCATGCTTAATTTTTTTTTTTTTTTACAACAGACACTTGCTAGGAACTTCACATGATACATCCTAGGAATTCAGGATGTATTCTGAATAATAGGAGAATCTTGCTTTTGAGGAGCTTATGTCTAACTGGAGAGGCAGAAATAATTCAAGAGTTATGACAGAGCTTTGCAGTGCAATGAAGTACAGAGTTATGCAACTGTCCCAGCCAATGAAAGAGTTACGGAAGCAAAGAAAATCTCACAGAATGAGGGTGAGTCGTGACATGAGAAAAACAAGTGGAAAGGAAGATTCCACACACTCAGGATATTAAGATCAAAGGCAAGGAGATACAAAAATCTCTCTGAGTTTTGCCCAAATGTAAAATACAAGTCAGGGAGGAGTGGGAGATGGAGGCCAGTCTGACTGTAGTGGCCATTTATGCCTAGCTGACTTTTAAGCAGGGACATGCAAAACCAGCTTCCCCTTTCAGATAAGCCATGTGTTGAGAGATGTTGGCACTGGACAAGGAGAAAACAAGAGAGTTTGGGAAACTAGCCAGCAGGTTGTTTTAGATATCTAGGGGAGAGACAGTGACATTCTGAGCTGAGGAAGTAGCAACAGGGGAGCAGATGAGGGGAGAAAGTACAAAAAAAACTAAGAAGAAGACTCAGCAAGAGTTGCTTGAATCTGGATGGTAAGGGAGGGAGGATTTACATTTACAGGATCTCACAAGTTGGCTAGAGATAACCTTACCTGAGATGGAAAGTCCAAGAATGACAATAGTTTTAGGGATGGGAGTAGATAGAGACTAGAAGCTCAGGTCTGGAAATGCTGATTTCCTATCATTTGCATTTCCAAGTCTGAAGCTCATGAGATAATAAAGGATTGAAGATTTTTTTTCTTTCAGTTGAGAATTTTCAGTGTATAGGTAGTAATTAAAATTGTAAGATTGCATGGGATTGTGAGGGTTCATTTATAGAGTAAGATGGTTGGAAGGACCTGAAGGATAATCAGGGTCTATGTTTAGAAAGGTGAAAAA
This sequence comes from Camelus dromedarius, assembly GCF_036321535.1. NCBI lineage: Eukaryota > Metazoa > Chordata > Mammalia > Artiodactyla > Camelidae > Camelus > Camelus dromedarius. The sequence goes on along the minus strand of NC_087454.1, from coordinate 15,279,353 downwards.
GCAGGCAGTACAATAAGGAGTGATCCTGAGGAAAATTCTGAAGAGGAGATGATGATATATAAGCACATTGGAGATTCCTGAAGCCATATTGTTTTTTGGTTTTTGGGGGTTTTTTTTGCTTTGTTTTGCTTCTTTATTGAAGTATAGTTGGTTTACAGTGTTGTGTTAGTTTCAGGTGTACAGCAAAGTGATTCATATCTATATAGCTATATACACTTTTCCTTTTTCAGATTCTTTTCCACTATAGGTTATTACAAGATATTGAATATAGTTCCCTGTGCATTATAGTAGGTCCTTGTTGTTTGTCTGTTTTATATATAGTAATGTGTATCTGCTAATCCCAAACTGCTAATTTATTCCCCTTTGGTAACCATAAGTTTGTTTTCGATGTCTGTGAGTCTGGTTCTGTTTTATAAATAAGTTCATTTGTGTTATTTTTTTAGATTCCACAAATAAGCAATATCATATGATTTTTGTCTTTCTGTCTGACTTCACATAGTATGATCATCTCTAGGTCCATCCATGTTGCTGCAAATGGCATTATTTCATTCTTTTTTATGGCTGAGTAATAACCATCATATCTGTATATACCACATCTTTATCCATTCATCTGTCAGTGGACACTTAGGTTGCTTCTGTGTCTTTAGTATTATAAACAGTGCTGCTATAAACCTTGGGGTGCATGTATCTTTTCAAATTAGAGTTTTTGTACTGATGCCATATTGTCAATATGCGTGAGTGCTTTATTCAGATAAATGATGAAGTCTTGATTATCACATAAAAACTTGGAAAAGCCTGGGTTAGAAACAGCTAATTGCCACTATTAATTGGAGATACCATCCTTACTATTGCATTTTAATCTTTTCAACAACTGAGAGTTTACACAGTTTACAGAAGAGAAAAAAATGGAAGCTCATGGAAATAAGTGATTTTCTTGGGGTCTCAAAGATAAGAAATTTATGAAACTGAGTTTTGAGTTTTGGTCTTTGTCACTCCAAAATACGAGTTATTAACTGATAGGGTGTTTGTCTCCCTTTCCTAGTTTTTACCAACATAGCTCCCATTTCATGTAATGATAATCAGTTCAGACATGTGTAATACCAATTAGCTGTTGAGAGATCTACTAAATTCCTTTCATTGGAGTTTAGAAAATGCCTCTGCTATCATAAACAGTTCCATGGCCTTGTGGCATGGTATCGTAAACCACTTCTTTCCTTTGAATTGCCCTTGGCTCCCTGTCTTTCTTTAAACAGACTGTGGATGAGAAAAGCACTGTCACCCTTGAGAAAGTTCTCTGTGACATAGAGCAGAAGGTGCTGGGGAAGATTAAAAAGTAAACCTGAGCTGAATAAGAGCCACAAACTGCACTTGAAGATCCAAAATCCCAGGCTAAAGTCTCCAAGAAGTCTTGATTTGGAGGTATTTCCTGTATATTAACAAGAAATCTGTTGAATCCAGGGGGCACATGAATGGACTTCAGGGTGAGGTTAAGGGAGAAGAGAGAGCTATGAACTGCAAAGGTATGTATACAGATATTTTTGAATGCATGCATATTTCTGTACAGACTATCAGCTGCCTTCATTAGCTATTCAAAGTGGTCCACCCCCCCCAAATTTAAGAAATGCCAATATTATGTATTTATTTATATTATTACAGAAAAAATTTAAATACAGAGAAGGAGAAACTCCCAAGTAGCTAACATTCAATTTCAAAAGTATAGCAACATTTTGTCAATTTTATTTTGTTATCTATTCTTTACCACTTTTTGATTTTATATTGTGTTTTAAAGGAAATCATACATGCTATTCTTGGCACACAATGACTAGTTCTTTAGCACGTATTTCTAGTTTGCCCTTGCATCCATTCAGTGCATCCTTGCTGAGTTTTCTGAATGCATCATTCTCATCACAACAAAAACTTTGAAGATGCCTGGGTTACTGGGCATCTGAGATTTCAAAAACCACTTCCAAATAATCTTTCCATTTTTCTCTCATAGGAAATCTCTAGAACCTTCTGCTCCAAACAACTTGGCCTATCCCTGCAATAGGTCTTAAATGTTTGCATGTTTAGGACTAGAATTACCCAGGGCCCCTTAGGGTTTCTTTAGTCTGTGCTTCCCATCTGTCTTAATTTAACCACCCCTGAAAGTGTAGCTGAACTCTCATTGTTCCTCTCCAGAATATCTCAGCCTAAGGGACCCAATTCCTGTGGGTTCTCAGATTCTCATTTATCTTATGTATACATTTGTCATTCTGACAGTACAACCGTACAGGGTTAATTCTGCATTTTAGATGAACTTTTAAACACCTTAGAAAATATCTTCCAAGGGTTTATCCCAGCAAGTCAAAAAGTAGCTAACTTGTCTGTCCACTCTCTGCTTTCTGGCAAGGTGTATACAGGCTAACTCTGGTACATAGTAGCCAAATACCACTCCACGGGCTCTTTGCCCATATGTTGGTCGCCCTGAACAGCCTAAATAAGTTCTAGAGATTTACCTGAGCCGCTTATTCACCCCAGGCCCCAAGGACGAGTAAACAGGAAAAAAATATGGCTATTCAAGGCAGAAATAATTTCAGACCTTGTTTCTGATACATTTTGTTACTACTCATCACAGTGCAATAAAGCAAGTATTACTTTTATCATCATTATTATTTTTCCATGTTTGATGTTACGAGAGTTTTTACATCAAGAGAAGAAAAGTCTTAAAGTTACATAGCTTATAAGAGGAATATGTAGACTTTAAAATAAGCTCTATCAGATTTCACAAAGTCTTGCTTACTGCACTTTAACACCATGAGTCTTCAGAGATTCCATGATGACACCATGCATCTCTCCTAAACTTCATCCAAACCACCGTGGTCCCTTCATTCTATCCTAGACCCACCAGCTTCCCAGGTCAGTAACAACCAATCAATCAATATTTTAATTAGTTCGTGCATTTAACCAGGTGACAGTGATCAAAGAATCAGTTCTGGTGCCTGCTTTGTAGATGACTAAGTCACTGATGTGACACCTAAGTCATAGGATTCTCTCTCTCTCTCTGGATGCTGAATAGGTTTCTCAGTGACCTATGGGTAATTACAATCTATTACAGGGTCTGTTCCGAGGACTTCTTTTGCATAGTCAAATTGAAAACAACCAGAAGAAGGTCTAAATCAGTTACAAGTTTAGTTCTAGATGGAAATATATTCCAGATAGTATGTCGCTGTCTAATACAAAGAGAATAAACAGGTAAGCACCCCCTACTTCTTTTAGTAATAAACTTGATAACTGGTATTTTAACTATTTTTTCATAACGATTGGGGTCAGGATGGTTTACATATTAATTTGCAGAAAGCTGAGTCCAGTTCCAAATGAACAGTGCAAAGTAATTTTTGGTAACTTATTAAAAATTTAAATATGATTCCAAACCCTTAGGCTACTTGATTTTTAAAGTTAAATTTTCTTCTGAAATAGCAGTACATGATGCCTGTCAAAAACCCAGAGCCGTAATAGCTGTAGGCTACATTCCAAAAATAAAGTAGCAGGCTGTCTCAGTCACCGAAGTGCCAGTGCCTGACTGTACGTGGCCTCCTTTAATGGCTGATAACCCCTGCAGTTGAAATTTGCCTGCAGTTTGACTGGAAAAGACTGGCTCTTGTGTGAAGAATATGAAACAAAGTATGCCTTCTCCATCGAGGTGACAAAACAAGAGTGGACAACCTGCTTTTGATAAGCAAATGGGTAAGAAAACAACTTACCCCTTCTGGGGGAGCAATAAAGTCATAACCAAAAGATTTCAACATGAAATGTTTCCTTACTTCCTCCTCTTGGAAAAAGGACGTAAGGAAGGAAACCTGGTGTTGATTCAACACCTACTTTGTGCCAGATGTTATTCTTGAGAATTGTCTTTCCTGTTTCAAGAAAATATGCTTTTTTATTCTAGATCTGTGCCTCTAAACTGGAGTAGTACCATCTGTGCAGGGAAGGCTTGTGAATGTGTGCATGTGTGTGGCGGGGCGTGTTCTTGGTATTCCTAATGTTGGGGGGAAGGATGCTCCAGGCACTTAGTGAGCAGGAGCCAGGGATGCTGGTTTCACTGCGTTTTGCCAGACTGTCCAGCTCCACACGTCAAAAGTACCAACCCCCTCCCCGGTGAGAAATACTGATCTCTACCATTGGTGAGTTTTTTTTTTTAATGTAAACATGAAATGGAAGAACATCTTTACTATTTCACTTATTAGATTGAGATGACAAATACCACACATTTGTAATCTTAGTGGTGGTACTTCAACATGAGTATATAAAGAAGAGAAAAGATTTATGGTATTTTCTTCCCCCAGGAATCAAACTCAGGTATCTGTTATTATCATGACTACTGCTACTACGATATCGTCAGTGTTTGGACTAGTTTTCAGGAAATGGAACGTTCCCCAGTTGAAGAAATTATACCTGTTCTGAAAGACTATGATTTCACAATTCAGCCATCCCTTCCGAAAGGTAAGTTTCTTGCTTATATGTAGCATGGTTTGCAAATCACCATTTTTATTCCTTTTATTATTTTGGTGGGAAAATAGTCATGATGCATAATGATTTGGAGAAGTGATATATCCCAGTTCAGTTACCCATAAAGTAAAATACACCCAACCCCAAAGAAAGCAGAACGCCATTATGTGGGAACAAGACCCTCTCCATTCCCGCAGTGAAATTAACCATTCGATACAGGCCTTGAAAAAAAAAAACTTGAAGCGCACTGGTGTGAACGTAAGGAAAGAGCCACGTGAGATCAATCTGAAACTGCTTACTTAATCTCTCTCTCTTTCACAAACACCCTTTCCTGGTTGCATAAACCACCAGTTCACTCTTTGCATGCTGCCAATTACACAGGCCAACTGGAAAATGCTTTGTTCCTCTTATTTTTCTTTATTTATCTTTTTTTTCCCCCAACCAAACTATATTTGTTCAGTATAAAAGATTTCACCACACTCCATGAACAGCCAGGCTCTTCCAGGCCACAGAATATCTTCAGCGAATTACAGCCAACCCTCTAATCTATTTTTCAATAAACTTTTCTTTCTTGCTTTCCTTTCAACTCTGTTGTTCACTTGTTTTTCTTTCTGAATCTCAAGGTATGTCTTTAAAGCATTTTATTCATGTTGATTCTCTAGCTTTATTGAAGGAATGAAAAAATGAAGACATTGGATACTAAAGAAAATTCCTCTCTTAACACTTACAGATCACCCCAGAATATGTAGAAACTAGTGAACTGGATTCCCCGCTGCTGTCTGACAGAGGCCTGGAGAGCTGCGCACGCTCAAGCCCGCAAGGTGCCATTTGCCTTGTTAGTATTTCTCTCACTGCTACCGGTACGTGAGCGCAGTGCTGAGGTCGCCTGCATGTGCCTTTCTCACGCATGAAACACTTCAGGAACTGTCTGATGCCAGAAGGTCTTCTTAACCATTCCTGGAAGTGACAGAAACTTTAAATTTATGTGTCATTTATGACTTAGAATTTTTATATCATCAGATTTGATCCTGTGCTCAGGATTTAATGAGGGGCTAGGGAACTGGGAGATACGAGGATACAGGATCCTTAAAGGAAGGAGGAGACACTTCTAAGGAGAGAAGGAAGTCTGCAAGATCACCAGCATTTTGTCTGTTGCCAGGATGTCCACACTACATGGTCTCTGTGGGTTAGCTATTTGACCAAGAAATTCTGAATAGACTCATATTTTTATTCAACCTTAAGTCAATTGTGTATCTTGTTAAAGAAATTCTGGAAAACAGATATGCACATATGATGTGAATAATCAGCTCTTATTTGTGTTCTGAAATGTGGATTTTTCTTGACAAGTTTACTTTATGAAAGAAGTAATTGAGTTGTTATTTATAGAACAAATATTTATCTAAAGTGAATCATGTGTGTGTTTTGTTTTCCATTACTTCCATACAATTTCAGGACTCACTCTTAGGCAGAAAAAAGTGTGACCCAAAGCCAGACACAGCAGTGGCTGACAGCCTGCACCTGGCCTCCGATGGAAGGAAAGTCTCACAGCAGGTCAGTCACGCAGAAAGCACGCGTAGGGGGCAAGGGCTGGGATCGTGCGGGACCCACGTCCTAGTTCTGCATGTCTGGGTGTGAATATGCCCTCCCAGGAGCCGCAGGGAAAAATGATAGTAGCAATGAGATGATAGTAATAATAATTCTTTTGAGCATTCAGTGTTCTGTTTGTGTCTTATGTGTATCTACTCATTCAACTGCAACAGCTCCTTCAGGAAGTATTGTAATTGTTATCATCTGCATTTTACAAAAAAAAAAAAAAGTCATATGCTGTTTCTACTAGATTACAGAAATAGAGCCTAGACATTCAGTACTTCTGAATGTTTCATGTGTGTTAGGGGTAGAGGCTGCCCATCCATTTATTCAAGGTCTTAGTATTGCTCAGTCTATTACTTTCCTGGGGCCACCGTGACTAGAAAGTACCACAAACTGGGTGGCTTAAAACAACAGAAACCTACTGTCTCAGAGATCTGGGGGTTAGGAGTCTGAAATCAAAGCACAGGAGGTTGCATGCTCCCTCTGAGATCTGTAGGAAGTCCTTCCTTGCCCCTTCTAGCTCTGCTGGTTGGTTTGTTGGCAGCTGTTAGCATCCCTTGGCTTGCAGGGGCATTACTCCAGTCTCTGCCTTCATCCTTACCTGGCATTCTCTCTGTGTGTCTTCACATAGTCTTCCTTCTGTGTGTGCGTGTGTCCAGATTTCCCCCCTCTTTAAGGGAAATATAATCCAGTTATATTTGGATTAGGTACCACCTTAATGACTTCATTTTAACTGGGTTAAATCTGCATAGATCCTATTTACAAATAAAATCACATTGTGAGTACAGGTGGTTAGGACTTCAGCATGTCTTTTGGTTGAGATTAGGGGTACACAAGTCAACCTGTAACACCTGGTATTGTGGTAAAGGAAAGTGATACAAAGATGTATGGGACATCTTCCCCGCCACGAAGCATCTCACAGTGTAATCAAATAGCCATGAGAGGAGCTGGAAATTCACCATAGGGTGTCAGATACTTGGGTTAAGTGAAGTCCCGGGTACTATATGGATGCTGTAGCAAATTGGTCATGAAGGATAAAGCTGACTTAGAAGTAAAAAAGAATATGCAAAAGACAAAAAACGTGAGTGAACGTGATGCACTGGAAACTTTGAAGAAGTTGTGAACAGGTAGCATTTAGAGAGTGGATGCAGATAAGGGGAGAAGAAACATGGTGAGAAATAAAACTGAACTGGTGGGGGACAAAACCAGGGAGGGCTTTGTGTATCATTAAAAAGGATTTGGATTTGCTTCCCTACAGTAGGAAATTACGGATGGATTTCTAAGATAGAGATTGACCTATTAAAATATGTGTGGGGTTAGATATGGGAGGTATTTAGGAAATAAAAAGAAGAGGACATAATGGATGTGATGGAGGGAAAGGAAACAATGCAAAGGAGGACCCTCACTCTCTACTACTGACAACCGGCTAGGGTACTGGGTCAATCTGAATATGCAAAATTTAGCTAAAAGATCTACTTTGAGGAGAAAGGATAAGAGTTCAGTTTGGGACATTTCAAGGAATCTGAGATGCCTGAAATATCAACAAGTTAGTTTGGGGAAGAAGCAGTTGAATCTGCGTGTCTAGGATGTGGCTCAGAACTTACATGTGGGAAGCACCCACAGGTAGGGGTAGGGAGATCACTGTGGGGGCGAGGGTTGTTAGCAGAGTGAGAAGAGGATCTTAAAGAAGACTATAACTCAAACCCGTGTGACTAGCAACTTCCTAAGCTTTAGATCACTGATTCCGAATCTTTTCAACATTATGGCATATGGTGAAAATGAATGAACATTTCTTTACATTATGCATAACCTGTAGACTCCTGTTGTTCCACACCCATGGTCAATTCTGTAGCATCACTATCTCTAGCACAACTGTATCACCTTGGAGCGCCTGACATGCCAATGGTGAAGCTCTCAGAAAAAGGTAAACCCTAATGAAGTGATCAAAGAGGAGTGATGAACTAGAAGAGTTCTAAAATGGAGAAATGATTTGCAGCGTTAATACCTCAGAAGGCTCAAGATAATGACTTTGTAGTGCCCACTGCACTTAGCAGCAGAATCCTTGATGATTTTGACCAGATCAGATTCTATGGGATGATGGATGCAGAAATCACCTTGCATCAAATGAGAAACTGAATGAGAACTGGAGTTTGAAGCATCAAGTTCAGACTACTTTTTCTAATTGTTTTGTTACTACAAGGAAGGAGAGAAATGTGTGATCATTAGATAAGAAAAATCAGAGCAAAATTTTAAGTTGGGAGTGTTCTGAGCATGATTTTATGCTGAAGGAAATAAGCCAGAGGAGAGGGAGAGGTTGTTTTAGATGAGAGGAGACAGCCAGTGAGCTGTGGAAGCAGGCGCTGACGACCTCAGGGTTCAGGTGAAGCTATTAATCTTTTTTAAAAAGTATTTTTAAAAATTTTGATTTGTTTGTTTGTGGGGGAGGTAAACTAGGTTTATTTACTTTGATGGAGTTTTGGGGGCGTTTTACCCAGGACCTCGTGCATGCTAAGCACACACTGTACCACTGAGCTATACTCTCCCCTGCTGAAAGTAATCTTGGGTGGAGGAGGAACTTCTCATTGTAAGACGTCAGGATAGGAGGAAAAGATGCAAGTGGATGCAGACATATTAATGAGTTTGGAAAGCATGATATTCTCTGTGAAATAGGATACTAGGAGTTTTTTCAGTATTTTTCAGTATAACAAAAATCCTAGTCCTAGGACAGTCAAAAAGAGAAATGAATATCAGAAATGCTGTTGTGGGGAATGGAAGCAAGAACTAAAGATGGGGCTAATATGTGGGATGTGTGAAGAAGTGTGTGATGGATGGTATCAAGATACAGGAAAGAGAAAACCATACACCAGGAGCCAGAGTCTGCAATGAATGTGGAGGAGAGACCTGGAAGTCAACAGATGACAATAACTAGGTGGAGGATGGCAACATCAAAGGAGGAGGCAGTCTTATAGGAGGGTGTGTCAACAATCAGTACAGAAGAAGGTATTAGATCTCAAAATCTGGATACTCTATTTAGTGGGGCCTGAAGGAAACAGTCACCATGCAAAAAACCTGCTGAGTAAAAAGTAGGGCGAGCAGTGTTCCTGGAAATAACCTTCCTTGGTACCCTGTGAACTATGGATGGATAAGAGATAGGTATTTGGGGAGGTTCTTCCAAGAACCAAAACAAACTGTGGTCTGAGGATCAGCAGCAATGCCTCGCATGGGAGCTTATTAGAAATACAACATACCAAAATGTATGGGATGCAGCAAAAGCCATTCTAGGAGGGAAGTTCACAGCAATAAACATCTACATTAAGAAAAAATGAAAGCGCTCTAATAAACAACCTAAATGTATAGCTTAAGGGACTAAAAAAAGAAGAAAAAACTAAGCATGAAACTAGCAGAAGGAAGGAAATTAAAAAGATCAGAGAGTATGCTTTTCTCTGTTGACTAAACTTCTCTTCCATCCAAATCACGGTTATGCTAAATTGGAAGGTAAGAAGAGAAAAACAGAGTGAAGCTTAACTTTCAGTTTATTGGTTACTTTACTTAAGGGGGAGCTTTGAGCAGGAGAAACTAAATTCAAGACCACTGTGCAAGAGCACTTTATATAAGAAGATGCATATTTAACGGTCCCAGTGATTCGCTTGAATCATGTTTTGAATGTCTTTTTTCCCCTCTAATTAAAGTTGGGCTCTTTGCTTGGGTTCTTTTTTAAAGGTTGTATGTGTGTTTGTGTCTGTATTTTTCAATGTTTTGTTTGGTTTCTGGTCCAAATGATGAGATACCTTTTGAAATACTGGTTGGACTGTCATAAGGAACAATAAATTAAAGTCAGATTCAATGACTTTAATGCTTATAGTAGAGCAACTACAATGTACTGAATACACATTCATTTAGGTGAATCCCAGTAAATCTATAGGATAGGTTCTGTTTATGCCAATGAGTGGTTTTCCCAAAGTAGCTGGTCAACTAAAGAACCAGGAGTCCAATGCAATTTTCACTATAGCAAACCTGACCAGGTAGAAGTTTCCATCCCTTACAAGTCTTTAGGCGATTTGTGTTTTTATAGCCTTAAAAGAGTTTTGAAGAATCTTAATTTGGGGGGCTATAGTGAAATACAGCAAGTGTTCAAAATAGAGTCTTTGAGGAATAGATGTGTGTGAGCGTACGCTCATACACACCTTGCCCTGGGCGTATGTGCCTGTTGGTGACCAGGCAAAGAGGAATGTTGTAAGAAGTATATGAGTTGTTTTAAAGAGTGATCACTTTGCAATAGGAAACATTTTCACTTGTCCTTGTCCTATGTCTTTTTCTTTCTTTCAAATAAAGGAGAGATTGTTTACAGCAGCTCAGCTATATTTTGTCACACATCATTAAAACGATCCAACCCAGGCTGTTCACAAGAGCCAGATTTTTAGGGAATAATGAATTTTTGATACCCAGAAGCCAGACAGATTAGGTAATTCTGCTGATTCAGTCAGGTTTTGGAGGTGGGGGGGGGTCTTTTAAATACATGGTTTTCTCAAACTAAGAGAAAATTAATAGCTTTAAAAGCATCTAAATATAAAGAGAAATATCCTAAAACTCCACACTAATGGGTGTATCTCATTCTATATTTCTCTCTGCATCAGGGAACTTAAAATGATAGTGGAAACAGACCAAAGGGCAGTGATAATTTTAAAGTGCACTGTATTCCTGGTTTAATTTGTCCAACATGTCATTAACTTTAATAATATAGATTATATTTAAAAAAATGATTCGGGGGCGGGAACTGACTATTTAAAGTGTCAACTCTAAGTTCATTTTAAATGCAACTTTTGCATGCAATAATAAAGAACATGCACCCAGACATTTTAGCATTACCACTCTAACTCAAACATTTCCTGTCTCCAGTGTTTAAAAAAAAATTGCAAATATACAGTACCTTGTGTACATTCTTTTTTCTCTTCCTGCCAGCAGATAGATTCTCCCTTGTGTTCCTAGACACCAAGGATGTCATCAGCTGTTATGAGAAAAGACAGGTTCCTAAATTCAGACCTTGAAGGAGAAAATCGTTTTACTTCACCTTTAGTAAAGATTTCATTTGTAAATGTTCCTGTCAATTGAAACATACCAAAGAAGACAGTGACTGAACATTGCAGCAGAGCAATGTGGCAGAGGGAAATTAAGCAGTGGCAGAGACTGGAGATGCTGGGATTTGCCATCTGTGTAGACATGAATCCTTTCAAGATCATAAATCGCTCTCACAATTCCATCATTGGGTAAAGGTCACCTACCTTTATGTATTCAACCCAGCCCTCATTCCATTTAGAAAACTGGAGCTCAATCACAAAATGAATGAGGATGTCTTGGAATATGACTAAATTAGATTTCACAAAGGAAAGTGGATATAAAGTCATAAAATCTACAGAGAGAGAGAAAGGTTAAAGGCAGCTATCCAAGATCAACTTGAGCTTACAAGAGATTTTTGTTCTTAACTGTCCCTGCATTTCTGTTCCCACTGAAGAACTTGAGGCAGAGAAAGAAGCCCACCGGGCAACAGGTGAGGGGCACAACAGGACCCTCCAAAAGACATAAATGTTGACCTCATTTTCAACAAAAAGAGCCTTATCCTCTTGAGATCTCAAGAATACTTCTCTGGTCCCCCCTCACCCCCTTTTAAAAACATACATAGTCACAGTCATTTCTTTAGGCTGTTGTAGCTTACAGAATTTGGGGGAATCTTCCATAAATCTGAAGGTGGAGCTGTATTTTGCTTGCTTTGTTTCCCTATTGACTAAGTTACTAGGTGACACTGGGCAAATCCTTCATATTTCCCATAAATCAGTGTCTTCATCTCCACTAATACATCTTGGGAACCAGGAACATGGTCAGCTCTACTTGCAGATAGTGACAAAGAGCATAATAATTTATAGCAAAAGAGGAAGTGTACTTTTTATTTTATTATCAATAATATACCTTTAAGTATCTTTAAGAAATTGGGATTTGTCTAAATCTAGGTTGGTTGCTTTTTGTTTTTGTCTTCATCTTGTGAGTTAACACACCGTCAGAACTGAACTGAACTGAACTGAGAAAAGTTGTTCTAGATCAATTTTGCAGGCAATGCTCCTACTTCATGTTCAGTCCTCCTCTGTTCCCTGCTGACATGACCTCAAGATTTCCACAGGGACACCTGGAAGCCGAAGTCATAAATTTGGGAAGTATGTCATTTTGTTTCTATGTAGATCTCTCAGTAGCCACCTGTACCAATGTTCCTTTGGCCAAATTTAATTTACAAGGTGAACCAAACAGTCAGCTGTACTAGTAGATGTGTGCTATCCCCGGGGGACAAGACATCATTCTGTCCTTGTTGAATTGAATCTTGGGTTTTCCAGTTTTTTCGTATGTGATTTTGTTAGTTTATTTTTAGATTGTACGGTTTAGGGAAAAACACACACACACACACACACACACACACACACACACACACACACACACAAGGGTACCTGAGGCTATTTTTAAAGAACTATCACTATAGAATTAATTTTAAAGGGAAAAATAAGGATGAGAGGAAAGGCAATAAATAGAATGTCTTGATCCCCTGGGATAGCTCTGTCTTAACTACAGTAGAGAAAGCCAGTGAAGGCAAGAATGGTTGTGAACTAGAGGAAAATGAACCTTTCCTGTGACATCTCGGGTAGTTGGAGCCCAGTGTGACAGAAGAAAGTAACATCAGTTGAAATACTCAAAGTAGTGTTGTTTCCCATGAAATTTTAATTGAAGTCCCCACTCTACTTACGTGGAAGCCTATCAGGGCTATTCAGCTATAACCACCAGAAGGAAATTTCTCATTTTTATACTCAAAGCTGGTTTACATAGCTGTGACTGCATGTTTATTTCATGCAACTTCTGATCCCGTGTGAGGTGTGTAAATGCTAAAGACTTTGCATACGATGCTTTGTGCGTGGTTGATGGTGAGGGGTCATCACTCAGTACGAGACCCCATTTCGGACAGAGAACAATGGCTAGCACTCAGGAGGGAAGAGCAATTACTTGCTCTTACATCAGGACGGTCAGGAAAGGATAGTACCAAGTCCCGTGCAACAGTCAGAAAAACTATTTTGGAGTTAAGAACAAAAGGCAATGAGTAAGAGTGCAGGTTAGCTCCGGGCTGGGGTAATAGAGTCACTTCTAAGGGTGAAAGGTAATAGGGGAGGAATTGGTAAATGCAAACTTGCCTGACTTTAAAATTTAGCCTCCGGGTGGCTTGAGTGAAAAGATTCTTTGAGATAATTATGAACTTTGGGCATTCAAAGTCTAAGTACAGTATTTATTATATTCCTGTTTTAAAAAAAAACTATGCACTGAATATTTGAAATAGACTTTAAGATACACTAAATTTATTTTAAAGTATATTGAAATGTTGAATGAAAAACATCTCTAAATTGTACATTCATTGACTCTTCTTATTTCATATTTCATTCCATATTTATGTGCTCTAAAGGTTTGAATTCAAATATTATATGTACATCTACTAGTACAGCTGACTGTTTCATAAATATTTAATTAATCCCACATCTATTTACTTTCATAAAACATAATGTAAGAAGATGAAAGGTACCGATTACTGAATATATTAACAGGGCTGAGCAACCAGTCACTTTATATTAATTCAAATCCCTGGCCAACATCAGAACTCCTCACTTCTGTCCACATGGACCACATGGTAGCCTTTGCAGTGATGAAATTCACACACGAGTATTACAGATCACTTTGAGCAAGGCTGCACGGTGGCTCCTTCAGAGAACATCACAATCAGAACGTACTTAGTCCCAGATCTCAAGATAATTAGAATGCCCAGAGATTTAGAACTGTCAGGCTAACCAAAGTGGAATTGGGAGAAACCCAGAATTTATCCATCTCCTTCTCTATTTAAAACTAAATGTTTAATGACTAATATTTTGAGCATTTGGCTAACTTTTCACTGAGTAATTTGGTTAAAATTTCCCTTTGCAGAACCCCCCCCATCTCCTTTTCAACTACAAGCTCCTTAATTTACACCCTGATAACTTCAAGCCTGTATTACTTCACAACATGATTCCTGCCTGAGCCTATTTTTCAGTGTTCAGTCTTCTCTTATATCAGGCTATCTTAAAAACCACTTCCAACTGAAAGTCTCGTTTGTTAAAAAAAAAAAAAAAGGAAAAAATTGAGTATTATTACCTGTTGAAAAAAATGGTAGAATATAGAAAAGAATAATAAAAAAGATATAATCACCCCAAATTTCACAGTAGGGAAAACCACAGTTAATATTTGGTTGGTTTCTGTTCAAACTTCTCTAAGAGTAAATCAACATTGAGAGAGAGATTTGACAAAATTGAGATTGATTTGAATATACTGCAGTCTGATTTGTCTTAATTTAGCAATACTTGAAATGCATTTTTCATGTGTTTACTATCATTTAAGATAACTTTTCATGGCTTTGAATTATCCCAGTATATGGCTGTACCTAAGTTACTTAAGTAGTTTAATTATTTAGACATAGAAATCATTTTCAGTTTTTCACTATTATAAAGAACACAGCAATAATCGTATAGGTACTTAAATTTCTAATCTTTTTTTAAGTAAGTTCTCTGAAGTGAACTATTAGGTCTAAGGTTGGGAACTTTTTTTTTTTAAGTTTTTATCTAATGGTTGCATTTCCTCACCAATGTTCCTTCATGTTTCTCTTAGATAATTTTTCTCACAGTTGCTATTCAGCATAGATGGAATACTGCCTGGTTTCTAAACTGGATTGCTTCTGAATAAGAAGACCACAGTCTCTACCTTTGGTAACATCTCTAATTACATTCGCAACATGCTAATCTCACATAAACATTGTTCAGTTAATAACTTTTTCTCCTAATAGTGCTTGCAAAGCTCTACTGTTTTTCAGACAATTCCCTTTCTTTTTTTAAATAAGGAATTTGTCCCAAAGTAAATATGCTGGAAGAAGAAATATTTTAACACAGTTCTTTCAGAGATAATTTAGTTGATGTAACAGGTTGTGGTCTGAGAATGTTGCATGGAACAAATTTAAGTTATGCCCCATGTTTGGATGAGCCCAAAGACCGGTGTTTTACTGGGAGTTCCTGTGTCCAAAAACTGGATCAGGGTAAGTTATATGCCTGTTTGACCCTTGTGCATCAAGGCTACTTCCTCATGTTTTGACGAGCTCTCATTTTTGAACTTTAATTGCCTTTAAGGGGTTGCTCTGAACTATTTTTGTAAGCACAGTTGGCATGCAAGATGACTGTAGGATCAAAGGGTTGAAAATCTGGTGAAGAGATAACGTAGAAAAGAAAGTTTCCATAGCAACACCTTCACAGCCCTCTGGCACCATTCACCGCTACCCAGCAGGTCTCTGCCTCCTACGGTGAGTACGAGAAACCTTCACTGCACCATATTTTATGTACAAAGTGTATCATTTACTTCCAAATTATCAGTGATTAGTTAGGTAAACTTGTTCAAATGAAATATTTTTCTGTTGGCAAAAATTCTTCAAATTCAATTAAGAGAAATTTGTCTTCTTAGAATGCTTTTTGACATAGCGGTGAGGTTATTCAGAAACAAATTAACCTTATGAAGGGAGGATCAACATGTGGAAGCAGGTGGAAAAAAGCAGATTACAAAACAGCATCTCCTTTATGATCATGTTTGCATGTATTTCTGTGTATTATGTTTTTCAGTCTGAAAGCGTATAAAATAAACATAAATTTCCTAGAAGTAACTAGTGTTTTACTCTAGGTACATATACCTTAGTTAAAAAATTACTGTTGTCAGATTTTGCCTAAATTATGTATGCAATTAGGACTTCACTTGTAGTCCTAAAGGTAGAGTTTGCCCAGTTAGTGAAAGTGTGACATCCATTAGGTCACCTTTAGTTACAAATGGGACACAGGCCAAATACTCTGGTTGCAACTAAATTATTTTCTTTCTCGAAGGTTCTCATACTAAAATTTTCCAAATAATTATTCCAAGTTTTAGCAAAGATTTACTGACCCTCTTAGTCAAAAATCTTATAGTATAGAAAAAAAAATGCTTTATTCCCATGCTAATCCCCCATGAAAGTACATAAATTTATAGACACAGTATCCATCTGGAGCTTCCCAAATTTGCTTTTGTCCTTGATGTTAGGAAGAATATTATCCTTATCTCTAAATGCACAGATGTAGTCTGAGGTTAGACTTTTTCTCGAACAAATGCAAGGGAATTAAAAGCATTGTCTCCCCTGATAAAAATACCAAAGCTTCTTTTTTATATAAACTGGTGATAATTAATAGTGATAACATATCTGAGTTCATATATGCGATGTTTAAAAGCATTATTTGAAATTTCCTAAGTTTGATGCCATAATAAAACATTTCATTCTTATTAGATTGTTTTAAAATAAAAATACAGGCCTAATTATTTGGTCATTTTGTTTGCCCCGGGTGCATATTTTAAATAACTCACTCGGTTTTGAGGAATTTAAAACGTCACCTAATTCTTTCTTAAATGTGAACTTACTAGTTTTAGTTCTTACAAACCACAAAGGATTAGGAGATCTTTATATCTTATTTCAAAATAAAACAGGAATTTTGATACTATCTTTTGTTTTTGAATACTGTTTTATTGATTGCCAACAATGCAGTGGGCAACATATTAAATAAAGCTTAATTTTAGATGACTAGATTTTTTAAAAAGTGATAAAAGTCACAAGTACTTTTAAGGCAGATAACGTGGATCAGTTTGAGTATGAGTAGGAAGTAATTTGATGCTTTAGTCACGGGTCCCAACTGAGTCCAAAGATGGCCTAGTTCTGTGCAGAGGAAGGGGCGGTCAACTGAGATTTGTTAATAATCATTTTAACAATGATGGTCAGTTAGTGGTTTATATATATTGTCCCACAGATTCTTTACAATGACAGTAATAGTTATTAGGACCAGGTATTAATTTCCTATTGCTGCTGTATCTAATCACCCCAAATTTAGTTGATTAAATGAGAAAAATCTATTAATCTACAGTTCTGGATGTTAGAAATCCAAGTGGGTCCCATTGGTCTATAATCAAGGTGCTGCAGGGCTGCATTCCTTCTGGAGGCTGTAGGGGCGAATTCCTTTCCTTCCCTTTTCCAGCTTCTTGAGGCTGCCCTGGTTCCTTGGCTCCATCTTGAAAGCCAGCATTCACATCACTCCTAACTTTTTTTCTGTTGTCACATCTCCTTTGACCTTGATTCTTCTGCCACCCTTTTTCACTTACAAGGCCTTAGCCTGTGATTCTGTTGGTACCTTCCAGTAAATTTGAGCTAATCTCTGCATCTCATGATTCTTCACTTAGTCACAATCTGCAAGGTGCCTTTGTTTCATTCTAGGAATCAAGACATGGACATCTTTGAGGAGCCATTTTTCTCACATGTCAAATATTTTCCCTTTATGAATAAACAACATGCATCTATTGTTAGGTTTTCTGCCAAAATAAGATTTTTCTTTTCCCCAAATATTTTGAGTATTTTATGACTAATTGCCTTTTTCACCCAACCTGAAGAACTAAAAGGAAACATTAAGAGATACCAGTGTAACATAAATAGATCATTTGAACGTAAAATTGTCACAATGAGGGTATGGATAAAAATGCCCTATTGATAATAAGTTTGATAAAACATTTTGGTAACCTTTGACCTATCACTTCATTCTGGAAATTCTGACCTTTGATGGTGTTCCCTTCTCACTCCAGGAAAGAGAAAGAAAGGAAGGTTTGCACGTTTGCCATTGCCTGTTGGGATTCAAAAATGTCTTTGGAATAACAGCTGGTTAAGAGAGCTGAGAGTTGGCGTGGCCTCTTCTTTGGCCTTGAATGATCACCATGGGGTGTTTTTCTCCGACTCTCCTAAAGGGTAAATCAGAGTTTATCAGTCTCATTAATCTGGGCTTCCACTGGGGCCCAGGTGAAAAGGTTTAGAATGTGATCAGTATGCAGCTTCCATGACCTTTCTTTTGAGTAGGGATCTTAGCAAGGGAGAGAGACCTCGTGTAAGCCTCAACCTCCACAGGAGGTGGTTTGTACATTTCTATATGGGGATGAAAGGAACTATATCGAAGTCAATTCAACAGAGATAGCGAAAAGGTCGCTGGGACTGTATTCTCATGTCAGGTCTTTCTCAATACAGCCCGAGTGGGTCCAGCTTTAATTTTCTGCTCCTCAATCTGTTTAGTCTCAGTGAAGTTTTATTAACAAGTATGGCAGATATCTTTATCATTTTCCTATAAAATAGTCTTGATCAGTAGTCAGAGAGGAAGGACTGGCATTGGAGGACTATTGAATGTCTGTAATTCACCAGAGGTGCCTTGTTTTTATACTTGGCATCTTTTTTTGGGGTATACAACAAAAAAAAGGAGTGGGGAAAATCCAAGTCTTGTTTGGGTATATTTGAGCATCATACATGTAGAATATAATCAAGGTGTTTTTGTATCTTTGCTTCCGTCTGTCTCTGACACTACCATAGCTTAAAAGAATAACTCCTTAATTCTGGTGAAGGAGAGTTGGAATGCAATAGAAATTAAAATGTCCTTTTGTGGGGGGTATGGGGGTGCAGTAAGCCAACTGCTTTCTGTCTGTGCTTTCAATGCTTCAGGAAACCATAAAGTAGGTAGGGGAAGTCAAATGATTGCACCACATCTGAACCCTTGAAACCTCTGTGAATCTTGGCAACATTTAGCATCAGATGCAGGCAGATAAAAGATGCCAAAATGTTGTTATGAATGACATTATTTTATTTTTTATGGCTGAGTAGTATTCCATTATATAAATATACCACAACTTCTTTATCCAGTCATCTGTTGTTGGATATATAGGTTGCTTCTGTGTCTTGGCTATTGTATATAGTGCTGCTATGAATATTTGGGTGCATATATCTCTTTTCAAATTAGAGTTCCCTCTGGATATATGCACAGGAATGGGATTGCTGGATCATATGTTAAGTCTATTTTAATTTTTGAGGAATCTCCATACTGTTCTCCATAAAGGCTGCACCAAACTACATTCCCACCAACAGTGCAGGAGGATTCCCTTTTCTCCACACTGTCTCCAGCATTTATCATTCATGGACTTTGGAATGATAGCCATTCTGACTGGCGTAAAGTGATACCTCATTGTAGTTCTGATTTGCATTTTTTTGATAATTAGTGAGATTGAGCATTTTTTCATGTGTCTATTGGCCATTTGTGTATCTTCATTAGAGAATTGCTTGTTTAGGTCTTCTGCCCATTTTTGGATTGGGTTGTTTGGTTTTTTCTTATTAAGTTGTATGAGCTGTTTACATATTCTGGAAATTAAGCCTTTGTCACTTGCATCATTTGCAAATATTTCCTCCCATTACATAGGCTGTCATTTTGTTTTGCTTATGGTTTCCTCTGCTTTGCAAAAGCTTGAAGCTTTTAAGGTTAATTAGGTCCCAGTTGTTAATTTTTGCTCTTATTTCTATTGCCTGGGTAGATTGCCCTAGGAGAACATTGCTAAGATTTATGTCAGAGAATGTTTGCCTATGTTTTCTTCTAGGAGGTTTATCACGTCTTGTCTTATATTTAAATCTTTAAGCCATTTTGAGTTTATTTTTGTGTATGATGTGAGGGAGTATTCTAACTTCATTGATTTACATGCTGCTGTACAGTTCTCCCAACACCATTCGCTGAAGAGACTGTCTTTTCTCCATTGTGTGTTCTTACCTCCTTTGTCGAAGATTAATTGACCATAGGTCTGTGGGTTTATGAGGGCATCATTCTTACTTCCTAACAGTTCACAATCTAGAGGGGAAACAGAAGCTTGTATATTTTTATTCTCTTATACACATTAAATGTTTATTTTACTTCAGGAAAGTAAGGAATTCTATTTTAGGGTAGCGAGGTAGAACCAGTACGTCAGCACAATCCCCCAGTGTCCCGCAATCTTTCATGACCTTTACTGCTTGTCCTGTCCCGTTTTGCCATCTGGCTCAAAACATGTCTCAGATTCTGCAAGAGTCTTGCCTTAGGATTTCTGCATGCTCCTTGTTCACAACTCTTTCTTTGAACAAGGGCAACTTAATTTTGAAACCGCTTCTGTTCCCTTCCAACTTTGCAGTTCTTATAGGGCCAACCAACACCCTAACTCCATGAAGGTTTTGTGAACCTCAGGCCTGAACAACCTGTTTCATCCACACTCTGGCTACACTAAGATTCAGGAATGGGTGCCTGGCCCATGTCAATAGGACTTTTTTTCCTGAAATTACTGGGTAAGAGGCAGCAGTGTGTTGGTAAAGCAGGGTGGTGGGGGCTAGTGGGCAGTGCAGAGATGGGAAGCCTTGATTTGCAGTGTTTGATGATTTTCCATGGAGTAAATCCTCCCACCTTGGATGAAATCTACTGAGTTGGCACCATTAAATAGAAAGTTTTCTTTGTGGTCATGCCCTGAAGAGTAAGTTTTGCTTTCCTTTTAAGCTGTTATATTAGTATGTTACTCATAACACCTCTATGCATGCAGGACCTTCCAAGGGAAATGTTTCTGCTCATTGGCCCCAAGAAAAAGGCAGCCCTGGGAAAAACAATGAAATCTCCTCCCCTCCCTCTGTAAATTGAGCAGGAGTGGGTATTGACCAAGGGCAGTCAAACTACTAGAAAATCTGACATGGTAAGCCAGGCCAATGGGATTCACCTTTTCTGGGATTTTAATTGAGAAGACAGAGAAAATCAAGCAATGGGTAGCCATTGCTGAAGGTCGAAAGAGGCATAAAGAAAGAAACCATGAGGCAGTATTGGGGCCTTCAGGTAGAGAAGATGGTAAACTGAAGCTCCAAAATAGAAACTCAGGAAAACAACAATAAAGACATTAAAATACAGTCTCATTTATCCTGAGATATACAGATAGAATAGCTGATTCCGAGAGTTGCTTCCTTTCCTGTCAGCACTCTTGTCTCAGAACTGGAGCACATATGTTCTTAAGAGAAGCTCTCTTTTTGTTGAGGCCACTCGAGTGAGTCTGTTTACTTTTAACCAAAAGACTTTAAGTAAAATTTAAATCTGTACCAGGGATCAGGTGTAATCAGGTTTACTTAATGCATTGCAGTGGCTATGACATAGCTAATAAAGTCTTGATCTGTGATTACCAGAGAATGGGCTCTACATTATAAAAGAAGTTAGGCCGCATGCTAATACCCTTGGAATTACTCATCCTCTTAAATGTCCTGCCATCCCAAAATAAATGGCCTTACAGTGCCACATGTCTCAAGGTTAGTGAACTATCCTGGAAAATGAAATATTTGTTCAGAACCAGAACAAGTGAATGGTGTTATTATAGTTCCAGGTACTGAGAAGTGAAAGTTTATTCTCATTTCCCTCCTTTATAGAAGTTGCTTATTATGTCAGTTCTAGGTTTTTACTGTTATTTTATACTAGTGTTTTAGTAGTATTTATGCAATTTACAGATGCGGAGAGGAGACAAATAATACTGGAATGTATTTCAATAGTGCTTTTTAAAAAATAGTGAACATCCCTTGTTCCAAGTATTGATTTACTTAATCCTTCCCAAAGTCTTATAGGCTAGGTGAAAAGCATACTCATTTTATAGATTAGAAGACTGAGAAATAAAAAGATTAACACAATTGCCCAGATATTAAATATCACAGCCAGATTTCATAGTCTAGCTTCAGATCGGTGGTATGGACCATTACCCAGGAGAATCTAAGATCCTCAAGCAGTTTTTGACATGACCTTTTGACATCGCTTCCAGAGGCAATAGATGGAATTGACACAAGATAAGCTGCAAGATGTGGGTGTGTGTACAATGCCTGTGATGTGTGCAGGATGGAATGTGTGCGGTGGGGGCAACTTTGCAATTTGTGTGGGTGGGATATAGACAGTTTGCTTTACCGGTTAGCAAGAGCTCAGTTGCATCAGTCATGTCAAGTACCTTGTTCACCATGGATGCATTCCTTACCAGGATACACTGCATCCCAGAAATCTTGCTGCACAGTTTGTCACCTTCTTAATCATCCCCAACTGGACTCAAGGGCAGTCAGTCTAGGAGCTGATGAGGAAACTGTGATGTGGCCTGACTCAAAATATGAGCTCAGGAGGTGAGATTCTCTTGAAGTAGGAAATTCTAGGGAAATGAGTCATTTAGCAGCAGGAACCAAAGTTAAATGTTATAGAAATCAGCTGAAAAGACAGTGATGGACTTAGCCAAAGTTATGAGGTAACAGAAACTATGACTAAGCAGAGCAGTTAGGTAGAGAAAAAATACAAAGTAAAGGGTAAAGAAACCATCTTTTCATAGGACATTAAAAGTAGGCATGTGGAGAGTATTTGTGTCGTATTGTTGGCACAGCAGGGTGTACAGTAGAGATCCCTAACTTACTGCTGTGGAGGGTTTTATGTCTTGTGCATCCAGGAATACCTTTCTTTTTGAGGCTCCTTTAGAAGTTGGCCATGTCATAGATCCTCTTTTTTACCAGAAGCTAGTTTTTTTTTTCCCTTTTTTTCTTTTTCCCTGTAAATGACAACTACTACCTAAGACAATAGAGATGAGTTCAATTGTTCAGAACTCAGCTTGTTGTCCTAGGCAGTAGCTTCTGGTAGCTATTGTTTCATAGCTTTTCCAAGTTAAGGATTAGCAGTTCACCCTGGCATTCGGTTGGTGACACCTTGGGCATTTCTTTGAATGGTATGGGCATGTGACAATATTTAAAGAGGCATTCTCTGTTTTCCGCTACTATGAGTGTGTCTGAACATCAAAGAACAGAAAACTAGCCAAATTAGAATATTTTTAGCTGCAGAAATAATAAAGAAATATGTCTTTTGCCTGAAATCAATCTTAGATACAGAATTGAAAGAGAAACCATTCGTACACAAATCTATTTTTGAAGAAACTGGAAAAATACTTGGATTGATCTTAATCTTTTCCTCAATTCCAGCTTCTCCACAGTAAATTAAATAATTAGGCAGGATCATTCATCTATTTTGTCAAAACTAATGCAACTGATATCTTATTTTTCTTACTGCTTCAGATGAAATTTCTTAAATACCATTACACCATGTTATATAGTCAATTCTTTGTTCGCCATGACTTTTCTCCTTTTACGAAGCTACACCCATGCCATTCTCTCCAAATATATATATATATTTTTTTACATCTGGCAGTTAGCTGGATGTCTATAAACATTTCTTCAGAGTTACTGTACCAATCACATCTAACCATCCTGGAATTTCATTCTGTTTTAGTTTGTGATTAACAGCAATCTAGTTTAAACACGCCTAAGTTAGGACTTATAAATACATGGTGGTATAACTTTTGAAATGCCGTGTATTACTATTTCCATTTCAGGTATATTACTAAGAATTGTTTCTATTGCAATTGACAGAAACCCAAACACAAATGGGCAAAACAATAAAGGCAATGGTAGATCTGGATTTAGGCAGTTCGAATAGGGCTCTGCATCCATCCCTTACTCTGGAATTTCTGGGTCTGTCCTCCAAATGTTGGCTTTCAATGCAGGTCAGATTTCTACATGGCAGTGAAAAGGATCCAGCAGTCAGAGTCCTGGAATCTGCTCATCTGACTGTCTGCTTGACCTAAACAAAAAAACTTTCCTTCCCCTAACTACTGCTGAAATCCTAGACCCTTCTTTGACAAGACCAACTTAGGTCAAGTGTAGACGCCCAAAAGAATCATTCAAATGCTATATTCTACCTAGTTCGGGCACGGATCCAGTTATTGTGAATATGGGATGGATTCAGGCTGAGTTGAGGAAGCTGATTACCCCTGGAGATGGAACAGGGGAGGATGATCTCAACTTAACTGCATGACTGGTACCCAGTGAGAGAGGAATAGCAGTGTGATGAAATGGCTGCTTGTACAATGTGTACTATGACAGGTGAGGAGGGAACCAGAAGTGTGGAATCTGAGAATATGGTTTAGATTTCTCCTCCCTCCATTGAAATTGTAAGACCCGGCAAGTCACTTCACATTTTTAAGACTATTTTTTCACTTGGAAACAAGAATAATACTAGTATCTGTCTTGAAAAGGAAGTAACAAATGCCTGCTCTAAGAGGGAATAACATTCCCTGTGCGATTCTCCTCTACCCTCACACTGTTACCCACTTGACTTCACTTCTGACACTGGGTATGTAGGTTTTCCACACATCAAGCCATTCTCTGTAACACCAGCTGGTTGTCCCATAATTCAGTTCAATTCTGACACTACTTCCTGGAGTTACCATCAGATCCCACAAGCTACATTTGCAGTCAGTCCCCCACGACTGCTCCCACTGCAGATGCCAGCTGCAAGTCCCAGGTTATGATCAGCTATAAAGCAGAGTTTCCATGACTCCTTCCTTGGAATCAGTAACTTGCCAGAATAGCTCAAAGAACTCAGGGAAACACTTATATTTACTGGTTGATAATAAAGGCTATAACAAAGGATACAGATGAACACTATATGAAGAGATACATAGAGCAGGATATGTGGGAAGGGAAGGGGAGCTTCCAGGCTCTCTCTGGGCACACCACTGCTCCCGCACCTCCACATGTTCACTAACCCGAAGCTCTGTGAACTGTATACTATTATTGAGATTTCTAGGAGCCCCCATCACTTAGCCATGGTAGATTACTCACTCAATCTCCAGCCCCTCTGCCCTTCCCTGAGGATGGAGGTTGGGGCTGAAAGTTTCAAGCTTCTAATCATGGCTTGGTCTTTCTCGTGACCAGCCCCCATTCTGAAGCCATCGAAGAGCCCATCAAGGGTTGCCTCATTAGAACAAAAGACATTCTTCTCACCCAGAAAATCCCAAGGATTTAGGGGCTCTGGGACAGGAACCCGGCTCAAAGAACAAATGCCAGAACAAAAGATATTCCTAGTGTTCCTGTCACTTGGGAAATTACAAGGGTTTTAGGAGATCTGTGCTAGGAACTAGGGTCAGAGACCACTTTGTGCATTTTCTATTATTTCACACCTGCCAAGTCATTTTGTAAACTATTATGTGCTATAAAAACTTGGCTAGTTTACTATGGCTGATGTTGTGGCTATTATTATTACTTAAATGAAGTTTTTTTTTTTTTTAATTTAAAGGGATATAAATACACACATTTAATAAGAACACTGAAGCTTTAAGAATTTCTTCTAAGTGAATCACATTCTTGTGTAAACATTCAGTTTCACCAGGATTTTCCAGTGTGTTTTGTAACAAAGTGCAGAAACTTATAATAGCAATTACAGAGATACAGATGATTCTGTAGTCAAAATATTTGGGAAATGTTAAATTAAAATTAAATTGGTTTCATTGCAGTAAGACTTTTTCAAGTCTTTAATACATAATACTAAATGTGAATCTTTAGGAGGGAGTTATATTGCTGCAGAATTTGCCATATAATTCCCCTGATAAGATCATTGAAGAGGGATGGAACATCTGAAAAACACTTTTCTATTGAGGTCATTTTACCCCCAGGCGGACATTTGGCAATGTTTGGAGACTTTTAATTGCCACAAATGGTTGTGTGCTGTTGTTATCCAGTGGGTAGAGCTTTGGGTTGCTGCTAAACTCTATACAATGCAGAGGACAGCCCTCTACAACAAATAATTATCCAGCCCAAAATGTCAGTAGTGCCACAATTGAGAAAGCCTTCCTTAGACTAAATTTGTGAAATTAACTTTGGTAAACACTGATTTGTAAGGATGAGGATGGATTTTCAAATTCCAAAGAATGGTGTAATCATATAATTTTCAAATGGCTCACCATCAACTTGATCTTTATTCAATATGAGGATATATACCCTAGTAACATCCGTCTACCAAAACAGAACAAGGCTAAGTCTTATATCCAAAATATGCCTAACAGAGTTACTGTAATAAAGTGTATTTATTAAAGTAACTAAGAACTTTGTTACTATGGAAAAACCTTTATCTATTATTATACCTTTTTATTTGGAATTAGTCAAATTATACTTCTCAAATAGCAGCAACTGTGTACTAACAGCTTATAATTGAAAACCGCTCAGTCTTTTCCAAGTAACTTTTAGATCTGTGTTCTTATTCTTTTCAGCATTATCCTTGACATAAATTCTTACAGTGTGAAAACATGGTAGAATGGTTCATATAGAAAGTTCTCGTTAGTCTCATAAACTCCTGTCTGATGAAGTTCTGTCAGTTGCTCTTGTTTCAGACTTTCGTCTATAGTTATACAAATATTACTTAGTGCTATATAATATTAAGAGTAAATACGTGATGTTAAAACAAAGTTTTCTAGGATTTAATCTATTAGATTAAAATAATAAAAATGTAAGAACCAGAAAAGTCGGTTAAGTTCAGGGGAAATGAGTCAGAATTGAGACTTGTAGAAAACTCTGTGTGAGTGGATATCACTGCTCTTAAGATGTACTGACACTGTAATATTACAGTGAACTTGTGGTTACTCGGCCAGTCTGACTAACTTGTCCAGGAAATTTCTGCTTCAACACAGATATAAACCTAAAGCTTTGAAGACAAACAAATAAACCACAGTACCAAAACAACAGCAGTGAAGTCCTATGACATACCAGCTTTTGTCTTCATCCTCCCAAAGTCAAATCACATGGGGAAACTGAGGGAACGGAAAACTTGTACCCAAGAGGCACATGAAGCCTAAAGGACTTGACTGACTTTTAAATGTCAGAGTCAGGTCAAAAACAGCTCTGCTGATTATTAGCTACAGCTCTTTCCATAAATATATTGTCTTAATTATGGAGTTCCTTGAGCACAAGCCTGATCTAACTGGTGAAATTTTTAAGTAAGCTGTTCATCTTTACTGCCTCGTATTACAAAGTAGAAGGGTAAATTATATGTCAGATAAGATCATTAACTGCTCCCATTCCTTTTTTTCCCTCTCTTTTCTTTTTTTCCTAGGAGAATGACA
Source organism: Camelus dromedarius (assembly GCF_036321535.1). NCBI lineage: Eukaryota > Metazoa > Chordata > Mammalia > Artiodactyla > Camelidae > Camelus > Camelus dromedarius. Next base: position 15,252,359 of record NC_087454.1, on the reverse strand, counting down.
TGTTTATCAGTGAGAGTAGGTCAAGTGAGGTAATTAGGAAGTAGTTTATTTACAGGGCACATCCCAGGACTGTAGTGGAAATTCCCCAACATTGTAATCTGGTAAGGCAAAGGTATCTGGCTCAGACTTATGTAATTTGCTGTATCCAGCTTTTGTTTGCAAACCTGAAAGGACAACAGTGATGTAATGTTATTTTCCTCATCGAGAGTCTCACTTGACTTTCTAAAGTGTCTGTGGGTTGGTGAGCTCAGTCTCGGGACCAGGAGAGGAAAGCCCCGTCATTTGTATGAATTCAGCTGGTTCCTTAACTTACTTATAAAGATTATATATAGACAGAGAGAGAGAGAGAGAGAGCTCACTATATATTATATCTGTCTAGCCATCCATCATCTTCATTCCAAAAAAGGGAAGAAATGTAGGATAAATTTATTATAAAACAGCATGTCAGTTTCATTTTAATTGATATTTCAGTATGTTTTTCTCTAATATCTGGACATCTTTTGAGATGAATTTCTTCTAAATTTAAATCAATTGACCTAACTGGTAATCTGAAAAAGTCATGGTAAGTATGCTGTTTTTTCCCCTGCTTTCAGAATTTGGGGAAGCTCTCTAGTGTTTATATTATGACCACCTTCTCATAGAAATTTAGTCGAGTATTCATCATATTAAGGATCTGGCAAGAAGTCATGAGTTGGACTTCTTCATGTTTGACTTTTTTGAAGAAGCAGTTTGGGATAATGGGAAAAGTTGGGACTGGACTCATACAATACAGGTCAAGGTAATCATTACAAGGCATTGTGACACGTTATTTACATGTAATACTTATAGCAGTTAGATGAGTTAGATAACATTGCCATCTCCATTTTATTGACAAGAAAACTGAACCTGCTGACTCAAGGTTACGCATGCAGGAAGGGTTAGAGTTGGTATTCCGACCTAAGTCTGTGTGACTCCAGTTTGAACTGGGAACCACTAAGCTGACCTGGGTTTATGCTGCAGTGTTGCCACTTTAATGGTACCACTTTCACAAATTACACCATCTCTTTCAGCCTTTCCTTCCTCATTGGTAGGAAAGGATGTAATAGTAACTATCCTACATGGTTATTTTAATGATAAAGTAAGATCATGTTGAGCAATCACCAGCATAGAGCATGTGTTTAATAAGTATTCATTTCCCATTGCTTACAGCTCAATCAAAATAAGAAATTGGTATAGAAAACAATTAGCAGTTAATAGAGTGGTTCTCATCCTTGGCCGTACATTAGAATGTGCTGAAGGATTTTTAAACAGTACTAGTGCCTACCGAGAGAGACATAAGAGTGGGGGTTCTAGGACACGGGTGATGGTCTATTTACCAGAATGGTGGTTACAGAGGTGTGTTCATTTTGTAATAATTCCTTATTCTGTACACTTATAGTAGCTGCATCCTTATGTATGTGTATTTTACTTCAGTTAAAATGGATACTTAAAAATATTATTTTGCACATCTCACCCCTCAGAAATTCTGATTTAATAGCTCAGTGGAGGAGTGTAAACATCAGTTTTATTTAAAAGCTTCTCAGGATATATACATATGCAACCAGCATTGAGAACTTTGTTAGAGTAGAACCAAACCTTAACAGATTTAAGAATCAAGGAAGACATGTTTTACAGCAAAAGAGGCAATACTTGCCAGATTCAGAAGTCAGAGAGCACAATAATTAGATATAGAGTATATGAAACAAGTGTCTTTATCTTATGTAGGGATTCCCCCAAAATGGGAACTGCAATATGCTAATAAAGATCTATTAGTTGCCTCAAAAAGCACTTCAAATTCTTTATCTTTCCTTCTTTTAAGAACATTTCTATTAACATCTGTTTTACTAAACCATCCTGCTTTTGTTTGGAACATCTTTGTTCAAAAAACCTATGTAGTTTGAAAAGTGAGTTAAAATGTGTACTCCTCCCAAGTGCCCACATATGCAAATTAGTCAAATATCCCTCAATGTCCAGTTAATAAGAGACAAATCAAGTGACTATGCTTGCATTGTTTTCTTCTCCTCCCACCAGACATAATCATCTTTTTTGTCTCTTATTATCGGACATTGATCTTTTAGACCATGCTAGTACCATTTGCTTCTCTCCCCTTACAACGCACTTGCACGCACACACGTACATATATATTCTGTATGTACTAGCATAGAAAAACTTTGTATATAAATACAAAAAGATTCACTGTGTATATATATATATTCACAAGCTATATATTATATACTTATATATTATATATATACATGCTATACTTTTATATATATACTTATAGGTATATGTATTAATTCCTTTGTGAGTTTTTATCAATGCTTTTATGGTGAAATTTTTAAGCTACCACTCATTTTGTTGGGACTTTTCAAAACTGTCTAGTAACAGTCTTATGAAATGAAATTTTAAGTATTTATTGTGTATATTTAAAGAACTCTGACTTGCTTTCATAGGCAAAAATGTCACTCTTCTTTTAACTGAATTGATTTTCTTGCTGGAAATAATCCTTTGTTCATCCCAGTCCAACTAATTAATAACCAAGAGGATTTACACATCTTTGTAATAGGAGGGCCATTTGTATCACTGACTGAGCCAGCATGGTTTAATGATTATGCGCATAAACTGAGTTATCAGAAGAGTAAACTTGATGATTGACATATTTTTCAAAAGCATAAACAACAGGTTTTGGGTATCCTCAAAAGATGCATATGCTTATAAATTATATTAGCTAATGGGAGAAAATGAGGAATAAGGAAGAAATTTCTAGTCTTATGCTCAATTAACAAACCTACAGTATGAATATTGATTACATAACGCCTTCAGCTGACGGGCTTTCGGCATCCATAGACCTATTATACTTACAAAACTACTGGAAAAATTTGGGGTAAGAAAACTTATAAAGGTAAAAGTAACTGAAAATATTGAAAAATAAAGATTGTTCAGTATTAAACCATCTGCAGTATTAAAGGTTAGAAGTACAAACAGATTCTGTTGAAGCTAGCATACTAACGTAAGATAATTGCAATTGGTTAAGTGTAATGTAGAAATACCATGGGATTATATGTCTCAGTTGTTAGAAAGAAAAAAAAGCATTAGGTTTTGGCATTTCTTAAATTTAATAATAACTGGTTTGCTGGGTAGAAAAATGAAAAAAATCCTTTCTCTGGTTTAGCAGAGAAGGAGTGAGTATCTTTCAGGGAATGCCATTATGATTTTTATACATGTCTCTGGTTTGGCTTAATTCACAGATTACACAGATATTACTTAAATAAGACTTCAAGAGAGAACATGGAGTTTTGAAACTGGGGACTGGTCTCCAATATTGTGGTTGCCAGGTAATGGATTAACAAGCTGTCAGTGTGAAATCCATTCAGTTGTACTTATCACTCAGGAAGCAGGTGTTCTGTCACTCTCTGCTGGCTTACTAACTTTCACAGAAAACTAGAGGCATCGCAGTGGCAGCGCCAAGTTTTATTTCTGTGTAATAATATTCTGTTCATGATATTTGACCTCTTCTATCCAACACTTATATTACCTTACTGTGTCATAGGCATATTCATGTGTTTTAATTTTATTTTTCAATACAACAGTGCTAATTTGAACCATATAAAGTTACCATTTTGTAGTTCCAAAATGATCAAATATTGACAATTTCACAATTTTATATGGTTCAATCTGTTATTAATTTACTCCTAGGGTGAGCGAAGGGGCCTGGGAGAGTTTTATGGCAAGTAGTAAAGGAAAGAAGATGTGTATGAGTGTGCGTGTGCGTGTTTACCAGGTGGCTGCTATGTGCTGGGCCCTGTCCTATGTATCAGATATACAGCAAAGAGCCAGAGAAAGCCACTGATCTCATGAAATGTATGTGTCCCTATGGAAGACAGAGTAAACAAAGATAATTCCAGATAAATGGAATAAAACAGTTTATTAAGTAAAAGGGATTATAGGAAGACAGGGTGTGAGGAGGGCAGCTATTTTAGACAAGGAAGGCCTCCTTACATATGGAAGTTGAACAGAAGCCTAAAAATAGACAATAAATTTTGCAAAGAACCCTGTTCTCTGTTAATGGGCCAGCTAGTGCAAAGGCCCTGAGGCGGGAGGTGTTTATCTGGTTTGGGAGAAGAACAAGGAAGCCAGTGTGCCTGGGGCAGTGTGTGTACACAGGACAGTGGTAACAGATGAGGTGAGAAAATTACAGGTCAAAAGAGAGATTGTGCAGGAATGTGAAAGAGAGAGGAACACAAGAAAAGTGGGTTATCTGCTTGGCTAAAAAAAATTTTGTCAGTAATTCATGAAAGGAGGAAGTGATCATCTTTGTCAAATGCTTTTAGAGGTCAGATAACAGGTGAACTTATACAGTGGTCAATTCTTAGTTTTTGAATGGTAATCAGATATTATAGAAGCTTATGAAGTAATTGTCCATGGACTTTTTTTCCTTATTTCTAAAACAAGGTATAAGTAGAGTAAAATTCATCCTTTATAGTGTACATTTCTGTAAGTCTTGAGAAACAAATACAGTTGTGTTATTGCTACCATAATCATGACATAGAACTTTTCATCAGAACCCAAAGATCCCAGTGGCTCTTTGTAGTAAACGCCTCCCCCATCCCCAGCCACGCATCTGTTTTCTGCCTCTCTGCTCTTGCAGATGTGACCTGTATATGGAATTGCACAGGATGTCGCTTTTTAAACCTCGGTGCTTTCATTGAGCGTAAAGCATTTGAGATTCATCAGGAATTTGCAAGTATCAGTAGCTCCATCCCATTTACTGCTGAGTAGTATTCCATTGTTTGCATAAATCACAGTTTGTTTATCCATCCCCTTCTTGAGTGTTGCTTTCAGTTTTTGAAGATTACAGATAAATCCACTGTAAATATTCATGTAGATTTTCATTTCATTTGGGTAAATAATTCGGAAGCGGAATGCTGGGGCCATATGGTAATTGCAAGTTTAATTCTTAAAAAAAAAAAATCTAAACTGTTTTGCAAAATGATTGAACCATTTTTCATCCCTACCAGCAATCTATGAGAGTTCTATTTGCTCCATAGTTTTTTTCTTTCTTTTAACTTTGACCATTCTAAAAGGCAATCTATCACTGTAGTGTTTATTTTCATTTCTCTAATGACTAATGATACAGAGCACTTTTTCAGGTACCTATCTGCCCTTCCTGTTATCCTCTTTGGTGAACTATCTGTTCAAATTGTTTGCCCATTTTTTAATCAGGTTGTTGGTTTCCTTATTATTGACTTATGAATGTTCTTTATGTATTCTGCATACCAGACTTTTATCAGATATGTGCTTTGCAAATATTTTCTCCCCGTCTGTGGCTTGTCTTTTCATTCCCTCAACAGTGTTTTCCAAAGAGCAGGAGTTTCTAAGTTTGATAAAGTCCAATAGATCTTTTTTTTTCCCCCATGAATTAAGCTTTTCCTGTCATTTTAAAGAAAACTCTGCCTAACCCACGTTCACAAAAGTTTTCTCCTATTTCTTCTAGAAGTTTCATAGGTGCAGATTTTACATGTATGACCATTAGATTTTGGAAGACGGAAGTCATCGGTGACTTTTACATGAGTATTAATTAATTTGAGCAAAGACCTAGGTGGAATAGCTTAAAGAAAATGAAAGAACAGAATTGAGACTGTCTTTAGAGGACTTCTGCTACAAACAGTAGGTGAAAATTGAGGTTTTAGCTGGAGAGAAATCTTACAGGTGGAGTATGGTGGCTGGTTATGTGTAGGTAAGCAAAACTCAATGCATTGGCATGTATATCTATAAATTAAAATGGTACAAATTGAGACAAATCAGAGGACAGAAAATCCAATAAAACCTCACTCGGTAGCGGGTTGAAAGTTCCAGGCCAGACAGTGGTTATTTAAGATGAAAATAACAGGGTTTCTGGGGCAAGTAAGGATAAACTTCTATGCTTTCTGCATTAGAGCCAGTGAAGTGTTTGGCTTGGAAAAAATGAAAAGAGGTGGGAAAAGAATTTCAATTTGACCTTAAACTCAGCAACTTGTCTGATTGAATCTTTTTCCACGGATTGAGCAAGAGAGAATTAGGGATTGGGGATGCCTTTTCCCTGGGCAGAACCTCTGAGGGTTTCACATTTCCTAGGGTCTCTTAAAAACTCCTTTAAACACAGTCTGTTTATAAAGTGACCTCAGTGGCTTTTGTACAATCCCTATAGTCAGGGCATTTTCTCTGCCCAGCATCCCAGAAAGTAGGTGGTGAGTCAGGGGCAGAGATTACACACATACTGGGCAGGATAGAAGATCAAGCTGAAAGAAAGGCCTTTTCAGGTAGCCCTTTCCTTTAACTGTAAAATAATTCTTCAGGCTTTTCAAAAGAAAAGAAGAGCACAGTTAAGAAGTCATGGATTCCATGGTCGTCAAAATTCATGTGTGGGATTTGATTTCTAGAACTAGATTAGATTCCATAAAACAATATGCTGGTTTTCTGAGAGCAGAGTTCTCAATCTTTTGTTCACAGCTGGTCAGATTTACACGGAGATGGGCCTCTACTGTAGCCACATAACTCAGTTACTGAGCCATCGAAAGGACACCAAGGTGTTCATGGTTGATATATTTAAAGAATTAGGAGGAAAGTATTGTGCTTTCATGGTGGTTTTCATCCTTCTTTTGTTTGCTTGCTTGTCTTGTCATAAAACTAGTTGTTCCTTTCAAGCTGTAAGTTGACCAATATATGACAACAGCTAAAATGAAGTACATATGAAATAATCTATTTCTTTTAAATACCCTATTAAGCATTACAGAGCATATTACAGAAACCTTTGATGGGCCAAATTATAAGTGAAAATACTATATAGAATGCATGTGCCATGATGGTCTTTGTGTGTGTCCATGGTCCACGTGTTAGCAAAGTACTATGAAAGGAATGGCTTTACTCTCAGACTAATGCAAATGGCTTTGCATTGCAATTTGATAAAATACAAATCCTAACCTTTAAAGTTTCTACCTTTCATTTATGTCAGGAGCAATGAAAAAAATTAGGAATAAGAGCAGCATTTCTATGACTTTTTAGTTCAATAATGTGAATATTACATTATGTCTAATTATACATGAAATTAATAGTTAGCAATCTTGAGTACATCAATGACACTCTTATTACTGTACGTAAATAATAGAGTATTTGTGATCCTTGGATAGAGAGAAGTTGAAAGTTTTCTAGTTCATCTCCTTCCTTTTAAAAGCTTATGGCCTTATTAGTGGGAATAGAACTGGACTCAGCTCAGTAGGAAGACATAGAACCAGCCCATTTCTGCCAGTACAATTATTGGCACATTTTCTCAAATTCCAGTTTAGATCACAGTTACAGCTTATATCTTATATTTTTATTATTTGTGTATCAACATGTGCTCAGTAATTTGAATGAATTTTGTCTTCATTCATTGCCATACAATGGATAAGGTTTTTAGCCATATTTTACAGATGGAGAAGTAAGTAGAGAGAGAAAAAAATAACTTTCCAAAGCTCACACATACATCATGTAAAGAAGCAATGTCTCAAACCCAAGTATTCTTGTGGGTGAGTTCTTAACCACTAAGCAATAAACATCTGCTTAATAAAAAGCAGAATGTGTTTGGGCAAAAATTTCCTGTTACGGTGACAGAGGGAAAGTAGAATCATAGCTGGAAGGGCCTTAGGAAGGGTCGTCACTTCCAGTCTGTATTTTGAGAAGACAATTCCCAGATATTGTTTGGATGGAGAATGTGTGAAGGATCAAAATCTACAACTTCTGTGTGAGTTTAGCTTCAAGCTAAGCTGGCCCAGATATCTCAGAACCGACACGTTGTGACCATGTACTCCTAGACTGCTTCCTCAGTCTTCAAGACCCAGAACTTTCGGCTTTCCAATTAACATTACTATCAGCATCATCACTTTTAAAGAAACATGCAGAGTCTTAAAACCCCAGATACTGCTGCTGCCACCCTTGAATCCTGGTGTATGTCTAAACATGGTGCAGATGCTCTTATGGGCATGCTCAGTTGACCATTTAAATCCTAATTCTGGTTAGCCCAGTCATTCTTACTATCTCATGATATCAACCTGTTTCAAGGAACAAAGTTTTCCTTTATAATTTTCAAATAATACATTCAAACAAGTACGCAAGTGAAAGCCTTGAAATCAGGGGGGAATTGGGCTTTGATATGCTGAATGCTTGCTTTGGAAAGAGAGCTACACCAAAGTTACCAGAGCTGCAGGAGTTTGGGGAAAGTCTGTGCGTTCATTCGTAAGTACGATTGCATGTGATCACCTAATTTTCACCTAGTGTATATTTACCATTTGTCAGTGTTGCCCACACTAAGTCATTCAATGTGAATTATAGCTATTATTTTATTATTATTATATGGAAGCATATAGTACTATGTATATATATGACAATTTTTAATACATAGATACACATATTTTTTTTTTTTGGATTCAGGATAGAGAACTTCCAGTGTCAGAAGGTTTGTGAAGAAGTTATTCCATGCAATAGACATTCAGATCATTTTCAGTCTGTGGCATACACAGACCCTTTGTTATTAAACACATGAGAGCTTTGCTTCCAGGAAGCGTAATGTTAGTTGTTTCCTCTGAGTCAGAATTTGAATGCCCTTCTCATGGAAAATGTAAATTGAGAAAGTGCTCTGTCTTTCTCTCTCTCTCTCTCTGTCTCTTACCCTCTCTCTCCTTCATAACTCTTCCAGCCAGCCCTCATACTTCAGGAAAATAAATCTTTGGCCAGAGAATAAATAAGTAGTTGTTATTTGGCCTATTGTCTGGTGATTCATAGATACGCATTTGTAATGTTAAATATTTATAGCATTTATACAACGGGACACATTTTTCCCATCCATTTCATTTTTTTCCCCTAAATTCCAAGAAGAGCCTTGACATTGAATCTTTACTTTGGAAAGAAACAACTACTCCAAAAATATGCTAACCATCTACCCCTTTGTTTGCATTCTATTCAGTGGCTTACATAAATATGCAAGATTTAGAGAGAGAATGTAAAATGAAGTGCTTGACATTCTCCTTGGTGCTCCCAGCATTCCTCCTGGGACCAGACCACGCTGTCTCCACACCTCGTCACTGTGGACCACTGGTGCCCGAAGAGGATGTTAGCAAGAAAAGAAGTGGGTCATACGAAACCCTCAGAGCGTGGTTGTGGGGGAGCACAAAATAGAACTGTCACTACACAGGCATGCCACAAATTGAAGAGTTTTAAGGAATAGAGAGGAGCACGTTTCTCTGGATCAACTCTCCAAAGATATTCTTAGACAAAGTTTATGTTCTCCGAGATGTAGTTGATGTACAATATTATATAATTTCAGGTTGTATGACATAATGCTTCACAATTTTTAAAGGTTATTCTCCATTTATAGTTATTATAAAACATTGGCTATATTCCATGTGTTGTACAGTATATCCTTGTAGCTTATTTATTTTATACATAATACCTTAATCCCCTCCCCCCACTGGTAACCACTAGTTTGTTCTCTATACCTGTGAGTCTGTTTCCTTTTTGTTATATTTGCCAGTTTTATTTTTTAGACTCTACATGTAAGTGATATCATATGGTATTTGTCTGTCCCTGTCTGATTTAATTCACTTTGCATAATACCCTCCAAGTCGACCTATATAGTTGCAGATGGCAAAATTTCATTCTTCAGCATTTCATATTTTTTAAAAGCCTGCTCTATTTATAGAATCTTTAATTTCTGGTAATCTCTTAAAAGTTTCATACACATTTACACATATGCCAATTTCCAAGTATTAGGAAGATTACTTGTTCGTCAGTGAAAATGATGGTCTTGTGTTAATTGGTTCCCTCATGAGTGGCCTCTGCAGGTTTACCTCTCTGTTTTCCTGAATTGAGTGCTTCCTCTCACATAGTCTGATCATCACACTCAGGAAAATAAATCATCTATGTATAAGCCAGTATTTCCCCAAAGGCATTCCCACAAAAGACACTGTCAAAAAGCAGTGTCATGGGAATTTGATACATTAGGATTCCATTTCAAACATGTTCAGAAAAATTGGGGTTACATAAAATTGAACAGGTTTCTTTAGGTAGGATTTCTCAGAGCCTTCCTGAGTTTGTGCATGACAAAGTTCCAAAAAGAAAATACCATAAACATTCTTTTTTCCTTCCTTCAGCAAAGCAGTGGCAGGGCATTTTTGAGTCTCAGTCCAGCGAAGCACTGGGCTCGACAGCGCAGCTGAATACTCCGTAACTAACTTCCAATCTTGGCTAAGGTGTATGTGGGCAAAGAGTCATAGAGGGTGTCCCCTCTTCTACTTGGTGATAGTACAGAAACCAGAAGGCTATGTTTGGTTTTTGTTTCATGTTTCTTCCTAGCGTCCAGTGCCTATTTCACAATACTTCAATAGGCAGTGTCCTAAAAGTTCTGTTATCACCCCAGCCACTTGTTGGAGGAGATTACCATTACATATTGTAAAATATTATAAAAGTTAACATAAAGGAATGCTTTAGAATTTGCATAAGCACTTGGCATAAATGAGTCAAAAGTAATTTTGTTACCTCCTGAATTGAATCAGATCCCCAATTATTTTGAGGGTCATTGTTTCGTTTTTGAAATTTTTAAAATTGATATATAGTTGACTTAAGAGTATTATATTAGTTTCAGGTATACAGCATAGTGATTCAATGTTTTTACAGATTATACTCCATTGAAAGTTATCACAAGGTAATGGCTACAAGTCTCTGCTCTACAATATATCCTTGTTGCTTATCTATTTGAGGGTCATGTTTTTGATGCCAGGTGATCTCTGGCAAAAAAGGGGGAAAATAGAAACCCACAAGCCTTGAGAGTACGGAGCCCAGATCAGGCAGCTGAAAGTGAAGGAGGATCTACTCGGAGAGGTTATGAGAAGGCTCTCTCCTGCCATTCCTTACAGAACAACACTGCCCGTAACAGAGGCACGTGAATACATGGTGTGAGTATTTGGCAGATAAGCACCAGTGGGCTAAATAGCACAATACCCGCTCTGTGAACAAAATCTATTGGGAAAAAAAATTTATTCTGGTCATTCAATTGGTTGTTTTACTAAATTTCTTAAAACAACTGGCTTGATTCATGCCTTCATTAAAGAGTTTGTCTTGATCAAATTGACTAAATTCACAAGGTGTTTTGTTTTCAGACTGAAGAACCAGACGGGGACTAATGCCTTCAGGCACAGAACAGTTAGAACATTCATTAGGTAAGTTCCCCACTCGTAGGGCCACCATGATGGCCTTACATTTGTTAGCTTGTTACAACTGGTAGTCTGTCTAGGGGACTTGGAGAAGCACGGGGTCTCTGGTAGAGGAACCAAAGAGTTCACATTCAAATGCTTGACTGACAGTTGACAGACACTAATGACTGAATTGAGCTTAGTTGAAAGTTATGTAGGAGTAACAATGCCTTTCTTAAATAATTTGCTAACATGTGTTAAGGGCCTATCAGGTGAACAGAATAGGATGAATCCTACTTCTTCGTTCATGACAGATTTTTATGGGGCCAGGCTTGGTGCTATTTGTTTGATTGCTTTAGTAATACATGAAAGACCAGTGACCCACTGGTCTACACAGAAACTAAACATTAGAAATCATTTCCATGTGATCTTCCTTCATTCATCTTACTCTCTCACTCCAAGCCTATGTAAATATATTAACACAAATGCTATTTTGGATGTGACGTCCCCACAGGTTTCACGTAACACGTGTTGATGGTGCACGCATTGCCTTCTCTTTTTAAGAGCTATCATGTCATGTCTTTACACAACTACTTGAGAAGGTAATCTCCAAGTCCTATCAGTTAGCTGGCCATTCTTGGTCTATATGTTTAGCAGTGTCCACTCAGCCAGTATTAATATCACCTACTTGAAGAGAGTACTACACAGTTTGCAAACCACTTAAATAGCTCTCATCATTTCCTACTAATTCTATAACTTAGCACGATTCATGCCTCAGGAAGGAGTATATGTGAATTTTATTCCAGTGCTCTCTTTTCCACGACATGGAACCTATGATATCTCTATCCCAGTGAAATCAGTTGGGCTAATACTGCCCCTGGATAGAATTACAGGACTGAAGCAGAGCTGTATTCCTTCTTTCATTAAATTGACCTCGATGGTAGATGATGAGACATCTATTTTGGTTTTTTTCTGTCTGGCCTTGAAGAACTTTGTGCTAAATCAAATGTAATTTGGGCCATTGTTTCTCTCCTGCTCTCAAATCTTTGTGTAATTCTGGAAAGACTTGTACAGGAGCCCAAAATCTGTTTTCAAAGTGGAAACAAATGCTTATCCCTGCTTCCCCTGCAGCTGTCTTTTCTGGGATTGTGTTGTTTTACCTCTTTGATTATAGGCTTTAAAAAATCCAGGGAAAGAGTCTAGTTGGGGAATAACCTTGAGGGATCAGATTTATGGAATTCAGACAATTGATCAGCCTTTCTATTATATGTATTACTTTGTACTGAGATATTGTGCAGGTCCAGTAAAACCACAAGCATTTGGCTTTGTGGAAATGAGGGGAGGTATATTTGAATTGATGAAAAGAAATATGGATTATGAACTATTTTTAATCTTGGTTTTATTATTCTCCAGTCCCCATAATTAGTACAAGTCTAACAAAGCATTGCTTGGTGGTTGTCTTTAAGTGACTTTTCTTAGTTAATAGCTAATAATGATTTGTAATTAGGAAATAATTTAAATGTAAATAGATTCTTCTGCACTGCCTACCAACACTTGAAAACAATTTGTTCTCTTAAATAGCCTAGAAATTACCCAGGCAGTCTTGATGATACTGTTAATTTTCTTGGAAAAAAAATTCTATATAAGAAGTACAAAGGGAACTGCAGCTCTACCTCTGCCTGAATTGTAACACATTTCTAAGTAGAGTACAAATTCATGTGGCATTACTGGCCATTGGTGTAGTAGTCAATATAGGGGGAAAAAAAGTGTGTGCTGAAAGAGAATTTAGAAAGCACCTCAGTAAGTCACTGGATGCCTCAGAAAAATACTTAAGCCTGGTAACGTCATTAATCTTCCTTACAATTTCCTATGACAGTGTTCTCAAATTGGAGGATGGAGAAGCCAGAGAAAGGGAAATGCATTAGGATATTATTAATCTGGATTGAAAAAACGAGAGACGAGTCTAGATGGGAGGTATTGAGACAGCAAAGTAAGACAGTAGCAGTGGGAATGTGCAAAGGTAGGGAAAGTGGTAAGAAGCTTTTACAAAGGGGACAGGTGGGATTTGGTGAGATGTGATGTGTGGAATTTGAAAGAGGATGAGAGGGGGAAGGTGATTCCATGCTTCCATGCTTTGGAACTGATTCCATCATTTCTCAAATGATGGCCAATCATCACAAAGAGGACTGAGAGGGAAAATCAAGATTGCTCAGCCTCAAATGTACCACACCCATGGGAAAAGAATTCAGCACAATGAGTGGTTTACCCTGTTAATTTTGTGGACAAGATCTTGATACTGATGCACTAATATTATAATTGGTATATAACTAAAGATTTTTTTTTTCAAATCTTGTCTTATTTTTGATGTTCATCTCATAAGAATAAAAAATTGCACTCAGAGAAAACCGGTATTTTAAATCCAGGTAGACTTTCTACTTGCTTCATTCTGAGGATGCTGAGGACTACATATTAACCAGGATTTGTGAGCAGTCAGTGTGGGAAACCTTCAGGTCCCACGAACCCACCCATGTCTACATAAGGTTTTGATTCAGTTTGAATGACTGAAATTCATTTTCACTCCTGCCACCCTGTTTCCATGGTGGATTTCTACTCAACATTCTAAAACCAATAGCAATACTGTTACCATTTTATGTCTGCAAACCTTCCTACCAGCTAGAAGTAATTGAATATCCCCTCATCACCACTTCCCTGGCACTTGGTATATCTGAGTTACAACATTTACTGCATATATATTACTATATTTGGTTTCTAATAACTTTTTTGAAAAATACAGTTATACAATATACACATTTAAGTGACTGTCTTCTTCTCACCTCTATTTAGCATCCAAGCAAACCCTATCTTGCCATTCCTATGCTCAGATAGTCTTCATAATTGTTTGTTCTTCCAACATTTATTTCTGAACTTAGAAACAAATTCAAATATATTCTTATTTTTTGTCCTTCCCTGACACCCACCAGAAGATAGCACACTGTCCATTCTGTTTCTTGCATCTTCACCTAACAATAGTCCCAGCAGATAATTCTGTATCAGCCTACAGAAAAGATTTCTCATTTTTATTTTCAACTGTATCCTAGTCTATGGAATGTATCATCATTTATTTAACTTGTCCACTATGGATGAATATTAAGTTGCTTCCAATCTTTTTCTAATAGAAATGGTGCTGCAAAAATTCCTTTGTATATGTAATTTCACATGTGTGAAATGTGTGTGTTTTAATATGGAAGAGATTTTTCCAAACTGACCTCCATCAGGTTGGTAAGAATTAGCACTCCTACCAGAAACACATGGAAGTCAATGATTCTGTGTCCTTGTTGACAGAATACGTTCTTTAACTTCTGCACTTTTGCTAATTTGTTACATGAAATTTTCTGTCTCCTATCCACATTTCTTTTATTATGAATAAGGTTTAACAAATCTTACTTCTTTTTCTTAATATCTCTATGTATTTATTCGGTTTTCTATTGGACTGTTATTGGTCTTTTCCTTTAAAATTTCTCGGGGTTTTTGATACATTAAGAAAAATTGAATTTTTTCTGTGATGTTGGTGACAAAAAAAGTTTTATTAGTTTATCTTTGTTATTGTTTCTTTCCCATACTGATAGGTTGGGCTATTTTGTTGTTGTTGCTGTTTACCATCTAGAAGGTTTCTATTTTTAATTTCAGTATTTAAGTATTCAAATCTATCAAGCTTTTCCTTTATGGCTTCTGGGTCTTGAGTTACAATTTAAAGGTTTTTTTCCACTCCAAGTTTACAACAAATTAATTATTCTTTGTTTTGTTTTACTAATTTTATTGCTTCTTTTTTTTTTCCTTTAAACACTGGATTCACTGGGAATTTATCCAAGTGTAAGTTTGGGTTATGAATCTAGGCATCACTCATTTTTTATTTATCTTTTCCACAATAATTTGAGATGTTCTTTGTATTTTATATAAAGTTGACCCTAAGGCATCAGAGTCCATTTCTAGACTTTCTGTTTCATTGGTTTGTCTATCCAGGCAAATTTACCACACTGTTTTAACTATTAATGCTTTGTGTTATAGTTTAGTATCTGGTAAGGCTAGTCTCCTAGAAACTTCCCACTGTTTCTCTTCCTTTTTTTCAATGATTCCCTGAAATTCTAAAATTTCTAATAAATTTGCTGGCTAAAAACAAACCCTAGTAGTATTTTACTGGAATCACATTAATTTCATAAATTAATTTATGGAAACCTGACATATTTCATCTTCCAAAACTAGAACATGGTGTGTCTTCTCATTTTTTCAAGTCTCTTGGGCTCCTTGTATACTTTTTTCAATTTATTCCTAAGAATTTTATCCTTTTGTTGCTATTGTAAGTGGGATCTATTTCTCATTATAGCATTTAAGTGAATGCCAGCTGTGTATATGAACCACTGTCTTTTTATTGAAGTATAGTTGACTTATTATATTAGTTTCAGGTGTACAATGATTCAATATTTTTATACATTATGAAATGATCACCACTATGAGTCTAGTTGCAATCTGTCAGACATTATATATACATTATATATACTATTGACTATATTTCTTATGTTTGTACATTATATCCCATGATTTATTTTATAAATAGAAAATCCACTTTCCCTATTTCAGCCATCCCCCTACACCTGCCCCCTCTGACAACCCCTAGTTTGTTCTCTGTCTCTATGAGTCTGTTTCTCTTTTACTATGTTCTTTTGGTTTTTAGTTTCCACATATAAATGAAGTCATGTAGTATCTGTCTTTCTGTTTGACTTACTTCACTTAGCATAATACCCTCTAAGTCCATCCATGTGTCAACAAATGATTCTGTTATGGCTGAGTAATGTTCCATTGTGTATATAAATATATCTCACATCATCTTTATCCATTCATCTATCAAAAGACACTTAGGTAGCTTCCATATCTTGGCTATTGTAAATAATGCTGCAGTGGACATTGGGGTGCATGTATCTTTTTGAATTAGTGTTTTCAGCTTTTGGGGGATAAATATGAAGTAGTGATTTAATCTTATACATTTTGTATCCTAATTTGTTAATTCTATTCCTGTAGCTTTATTCTCATGGTAATTTCAAATAGCCTAGGGGCTGGTACCTCCAGAACAAAGCTGAGGATTAGGGCTGCTACTGGTAGTTTGCCTCATTCCTGACTTCAGTGTGAGTATGTCCAATGTTTTCCATAACAGTGGCTTTTAATGCTGAGAGAGACATATACATTTAACATGTTAAGACATGATTTAGTGTTTTGAAACCAAAAAACTGTTATTGAAGTTTTTCAAATTCTTTTTCAGCCTATACAGAAATACTTACGATTTTTCTTTCCCCTCAGATCTATTAATGTGATTTTTAAAAAAGTTTGGAAGCTTTACTTCTTTTCCTATTTTTTAGACCAGTTTAAATGGCACTGGCATCATCTACTCTTAAAAGTTTCGGTAAAATTCAAAATGGAACCATTCTGGCCTGGGATGTTTGAGAAACTAGCTTCTCTATCTTCCAGAGAAATCTGTGGAAATTATTGGGTTTATAACTTCTAAGACTGTATCCATTTCAATAAGATTTATACGTACTTGTCAAGGGTTTTTTAAAAGTTGGCTTAAGATTGTTTCTTAAATGTCTTTAGATCTGATAGTTATTTCTACATAAAAATTCTTATGTGGCTGGTTGGCACGTTTCCCGTTCCTTTTCCCATCACCATCTGTTTATTCCTTAACTGGTTTACCAGAGGCTGTGTGGTTGTTTGTTTTCTTTCCCCAAAATTAACATTTTTACACTACTAATCTTCTGTTTTCTAACTTATTTATATATCTGCTTTTCTCTATTAATTTCTTCCTCTTGTCTTTTATTCTTTCATTTAGACCATTTTCTTTTGATTGTGGTTTTTGGCTGTACATTATCTGTTCTTACAGGTACTGTTTTCATTACTGATAATTTCTCAATATTTTGCATACCCAACTTGAATAGCCTTTCACTCAAGTATTGTTTAAATTTTCCCATGGATAAGTAAGTGTTTTTTCATGTTTTGTTATTAAGTTTTAGTTTCATTGCATTGATTAGAGAATGTTGTTCTTACAGTCTGAATGTTTATATCCAAAATTTGTATGTTGAAGCCATAACTCCCAAAGTGATGATATTTAGAGGTGGGGGCTTTGGGAATTTTTTAGGTTTAGATCAGGTCATGATGGTGGTGTCCTCATGGTAGGACCTTCTAAGAGACCAGAGAGACTACTCTGTCTCTCTCTGTCCACCATATAAAGACACAGAGAGAAGGCAGCAATCTGCAAGTCATAAAGAGGACTCTCACCAGAAGCCTAATTAAACTAGCACCTTGCCCTTGAATCTCCCAGCCTCCAGAACTGTGAGAAATAACTGTTCTTTTAGCTCCCCACTCTATGGTGTTTCCTTTTAGCAGCCCTCAATGACAAAGACAGTTGTCTCTCATATTTTTTGAAATGTATTAAGATTTTCCACATGGCTGTATAAGTGGCAAATTTTTATAATGGTTCCACGGGAACTTGTATGCGGATTCTGTATTTCAGAGTGTGCAGCATTTAATATAACAATCATGAGGACCATATTAATTACATATCAATCTTTTATACCCCTACCTGTCTACTTAATCTGGTGTGTACTAAGAGTAGTGAATTAAGATTCTCCATTTCCTGTATGTTTCTACCTCCTTCTCCGTCTCCTGTGTTTTCTGCATCATGATCTTTGCTGCTATGTTATTCTTATTAATTCTGATAATCTCCCTGTATATTATATTGTTTCTTAATATACAGACAAATCACTAGTGAATAATAACAAGTTTTCTCTCTTTCTAATACATACAGTTCTTTTCCTTTTGTGTTTCACTATCTATGCCCTGAAAAAAAGTGACTCTGGGTTTTGTTGCCAGTGTCATGACTTTAAAGGGGAATGTTTCTACCCTTTCCCATTATTATGAACCATGTGCACTACCACTGTTGGAAGATGTCCTATATCAGATTAAATAATTGTTAATCTTATCCTAGTTTAATAAAAATATTTCATAGTCTATTAAATATCTTTCTGCTTATATTGCTCTAATTATGTTTTTTTCCTAAATCTGAATATATATGATATATAGATGCAGATCTGCCCTTGCATTCTTTTTTTAATTGAAGTACAGTTGATTCCCTTGCATTCTATCTTTCCTTTTTTTAAAACTTTTCCCACCCTGCTTCCCCTTAGTCATTTGTTGATTGCTTTCATTATATTGTTTACTTATTTTTCTCTATACCATTTCTTTCTCCTTGGATTTCTTTATTTCTTCCCTCATTTTTCCTAGAGAAGCTCCTTAATGTACTACCTATAAAAGGATATGTGAGGAGTCACTGCACATCTAAGAATGCTTTTGCTATCACAGTAACTAACATTTTGGCTGGGTATAGAATTTTAATTTGAAAATAATTTTCTCTCAGTGCATTAAGGTAACATCCTCCCTCCAACACCCACTACCTGCCAAGCTGCCAAGGAGACTTCTTATGCAGCGTTATTCTCATTCCTTTGTTGCACTTTTTTTCCTTTTAAACCTGGAAACATCAGAGATGTTAATTACTGAGTATTTTCTCTGTGTTATGTCTTGATATTAGTATTTAATGCATGCATTTTTGAGCCTTTTCATGTTGAAATTGTGTTTTCAGTGTTCTGTTTTTCTCTGAATCATACAAGATGGATTTTGAGGCTCCTAGACTCTCAATTGCCATCTTTACCATTTTAAATATGACGAAACTGTTGGCAGAAAATTTAAGCAGTTTGCCCAGAGTCAAACAGAACAAGCTGCAGAGCTAGGATCTATCCTCAAGCGGACTGAAGCGTGAACAAAACAAGGGTGAGCACGTGCCCACTGTTGCATTGAGAGTTCCTCTGGGGACAAAACTGTGTCTTACTCATTTCAAATCTGTTCATTTCACAAATTCTTTAACCTGTCCCAACCTTTTATTCATTTTTCAAAATGAATAGACACCTCATCACTTTTAGATCCCTAAATTCTGTCTACAGTCTGCATTTGACTATCCTGTGCTTCCTCAGACACCCTCAGCCAATGCTCTGATCTTGGCTCCAAGATCATTTCTCTCTCCCTATTTATACTGCAGAAACTGTCAGCAGAAGTCTTCTAGTAACTGTGAAACCTCTCATCGATAGCTATATAGACATCTGAATTAAGAGATGGATATCCTCAGTAACACTTCATTGCTTCAAATGCAAGAAAGCATGAATGAGCATCTGTTGAGCTGAAATATGAAAGACCCGGAAGATAAAGGAGGAGAGAAGAGGCATGTTATTCTAAAACAGTACTGAAGCTTTTCACTAACATCATCCTCCAGATCAGAATTACTTAATTATGTACTATAACAATATGAACAAAAGCATGTTGCATAAAAGATGAAAGAATACTCAGAGATGTTAACCAGTAATAAATTCAAGTATTAAATTAGGCTACAAAGAGGTACAAGACTTTTTGGAGGTATCTGGCTTTTTTCATCATGTACTTCATTCGTTTCTGTATTAACCTCTGTACTTCCATTTCTCCTGGATTTTCTGATTACTCTTTTAGACTATTTGGCAGGTCATTTTCCTACATTTCATTCTGACATATGATTGATTTGTAAGTTCAAGGGCAAGTAAAGGAGTTTGCATCTTTACCAACTTCTAGAATCTTGAATTTTGGCTTTATATAGTTAACTGCTGCCTTATGTCAAATGGTTTTCTCACGTCTATTGGCATTACTTTTTTTTTTAAATTTATATTTAACAAGGTAGACTTCACAAGTTAAGTGGATGCCAATTACCCTAAAATCTAAGCTGACTTTTACATGCAAGTCATTCCTATCAAATTAGCATTCTCTACAGATTCCGTAGATAGCTGTCAACACAATGGAGCCTAAGCATCAATTTTAAGCAGTTTTTTTTTAAGTTTATAATATTAGTTTGATTGTGATTACATATCCCAAATTTAATTTTGTGTCAGATACTAAGGAGCTAGGTGAATTTTTTATATTATTACATTTTAATCATCTTAATTAACATTTAATTTATATCCTTTTCTGTTTCCTTTTCCATCTACAGAATTCATTTCTTTGGGTTTGTCACAGAATTTAAGCAATTTTCCTGCAATTAAATGACATTTTATTTTTCTAAGTGAATTGATGGCTAGGGTGATGGGCCCTGGAGGCTAAAGTCCTGTTTATTAATAATAAGTGCTTCCTCCCACTCACAGACTCATTTAACAGCCTCACTATTTCTTCCTTACACCATGGCTCGTAGTCTTTTTCAACAAGGACTGAGATGCCAAAGCTCAGTTTTAAAGTTGTTGAAGATACAACAAAGGGGACTTTCTGGCACTTCTCATGCAAATCCTACCCATCTAGACTCAAGATCCACCAAGTTGATGTATGGAGTTATCTGCAAAATAGTGGAGAAGGATATATAGATCTTTTAGGACTTTTTCTATTCGAAATAAACCAGGACATTGAACTAAAAGTAGAACTATTATAGTGAAAACTCCATATGCCAGAAATTGACACAGTGTTATAAACTGACTATACTTAAATAAAAATATATTTAAGAAACTCCATATGAATACAGATAAAACGTATTAGGTACCCTTTTGGCTCTTGCATTTCTCATTCTTTCCCCTGTACTCATTTCTCTTTGCAATCTATTTGCAATGATTCTACTTGAATAATAATTCTATAATAACGTCATTATCTTTAATTATGTTATCTTAAGGTACAGATTCAATCTTTTTTTGGTTTCCACTAACAAAGGGAAAATATATAGCCAGAGTTTGGTAGCAGAAATCTGGTTTTATACAAAATGAGGACCTGATTAAAGGCCAGTAAAATGTTACATATCAATTCTTGATGTCACAATCAAACATGGAATTTACATGAGGTAAGTTCACTGGGAGAATTCCCAATTATATTCTTTACAACAAATGTTTATTGAGTATTTATTGAATAGAGCATTTTTCTCATGGGGTAGTTGGACTGTTCACAGCTGTTGTGTAATCAGCTCAATTAGAGGTTGGTCTTACAACCCTTTTTTTTTTTTAAGCAGATCTACAAAAAGGTTATATAGTTGGCCAAGTTCACTCAACTAGCAAGGGATATAATATGAAAGAATTTAAACCAGGTTTATGAGGTGACAACAACTGAGTTTTCTGTCAATACTGTGAGTATGACCCCCTGGAGATATACAGGGCTATGACAAAATCATCCAGCACTATTCACAAAGACATTAATTGTCCTTTATCCTTAACCCATTCCTCTAGACATCTGATCAACCAGGTCAGAATTCTCAGATTAACTGTCCAAAAATGTCATATTTAAATTTAAGATAGTGTAATCTCACTCTCCATCTCAAGGAAATAATAACTAAAAGTAGTATATACTTCTTTGATGTGGAATGGACGGTATGAAGCTATCTAAAATATCTTTTCTCTTTCCATTTCCTTCATCAGCTTAGTCTAATTGATACAGTAAAAGTAAAAATAAAATTTCATATAAATCTTCTAGTAAGCAGACCTCTTACGATCTTTCTAATATTGGTAGTTTTCTGTTGTTGTTTTTCTTGGGAAGCTCATACTCATTCTTTTTCACAAGCCTTTACTCGTGTTAATTGCATAGCAGAGAACAGTCCAGTTGTTACAAATACTATGTTCATTAAGACAAGGCCCTGCTCTGGCATAGTTCATTTTAGCTGTAAGAAAGATTAGAGAATGGTCTGACAAAGAAATAAATGCCTTAGAACATTTTCTCAGCATTCAATAGTAATTAATAAAAGTTTTACTTCATAATAGGGATTTTTTTGAGGTCATAGCAAGAGGGTATCTAAGAGAATGATTAAATAAATAAATAGACTTAAATCTCTTAATCTATCATCCTATAACTCTATAGTATTAAAACTAGGGGAAATTTCTGCTTCCCTCTGAAAATATGGATAAAGCAGTAATTTTAAATCATTTATGTAAATAAAAATACCTACAGTGCACCAGGCTTTTGGCTTTAAAATAGGCCAAATGTTTCAGATAGCAGAAAACTTGTGATTCTCATGAAAATTGATGACAAATCTAGGCCCTAATAAACCTTTTTTTTTTAAAAAAAGAGTTCTAGGGCACAATTTCCCACAGCCATAATTGTGACCATCTGGAATCCCATGCCTAGAATTTAAATGAGGTCAAGTATTTCCCTTTTATTCTCATGAATCATTGGACTTGAGATAAATGCATTTTCTGTAAGAACAGCAAGACAGAAAAATAGAGAACAAGGTAAAATATTTCCGTTTAAATATAGAGACACCACCTATGGGGACAGCAGACAAGTGTTACCCTAATCTTTAGAGGAAGTTGCAATTTGTATAGAGCAGACACGTGAGTCAAGAGACAGAAATGCAGGCATTTCAAAAGTATCCCACATAGATAAGTAAAAAGTCTAGAAAAACAAGGGCCCCTAACAGGTCTAAATCTGCGCGGACTGAGTGGAAGAGGTATGTCCAGGAAAAAGGTTCCCGTATAGTACCTATAGCTGAAAACGGTTACTAAGGAAAATAAGTTCTATAAAACCAAAGTCGGGTTGCTCTGGGCCCCATTAATATAAACATGGGGATATCTGATGATGAGAAATTAGACATTTTGAAAATTCAAAGAATAAACAAATATAAAATGTTACGTTAATACAGTTATATTGTAGTCACAATCAGTTCACTTTCTTGGATATTATTGAAACATTAACACATCATGAAAAGTCCAGGGAACTCTTGTGAAGGTAAAAGTGATATAACTTCAGACCCTCCCCCCAAAAGCCCCTGTTAATCTTATAGTGAGTAAAAAGTTAACTAAATTTCAAGAAATGCTGAGTTTCATATTCCAAAGACAGCTTTTAGCTCTATCTGGTTTTATTTTTAACTAAGTATGTGGTAGTAAAATTCCACATTTCCGTACTCACTTTGTTCTTTAAGTGTAAAATTGGGTAAATAATATTTGTACTTCTATTTTATGAAATTCTTGTGGAGCTTGAATTAGAAAAATGGAGTTGAAAATTCTTTCTGATCTCTAAGCTCTTTTTACAAAATATTCAGTTTTCTTATATTGGCTTGTGAAATAATACACAACTAGACAGTTGAGTTTAACAACTCAATAAGCATTTATCAATACCTCTCTTGTGCCCTGCACTCTGCTAAGCACCAGACACGGAAAAAGAATAAATGTGTGCCCCATCTATGATGAATTTTGAGCCTGATTTTCATGTGATCTGAAAATACCTTAGATGTTTCCACAAGCCCTACTAGCAACATACTGAGAGATGTTCCCACAACACAGGACCCAGAATCCCTATAGGAAGTTACACTGCAGTTGGATTTTAAAGAGCAGAAAGGCACTACCAGTCGAGGGATAGGGAATGACATTTCAGGAAAACAAAAATATATGAAAAATATCATTTAAGTGAGATGTAGCTTGCTGTGTGTATGAGAGAGGACAGAGAAGCAGGTGTAACTGGACCATCACATGTTGGGTGACAGTCCCAAATGAGGAAGAATGATGCAGGTAGAAACAGCTTTAGGTAAGTAATTTTACACGTGCACTTTTCCAGTTGTCACCATGATTGACAGCAAAGAGAAAACCAGGAAGATGGAAATCTGTGCACCACATCTGCAGTACGCAACCCCAGATAGCACACACACTTCAAGCACGCTGAAAAAGAGCAAGCCCTTGCTTTTTTCTCTGATTTACATATTGGGCTCCCACAAGAGAATTTAGTCACACAAAGGGTTCCGTGGTTCCATGAGTAAAGATACGATAAAGGGACCTACGTGATGATTGTTTTATGAATAGATTTATTGTTGCATTAAATTAAATCAGAAGTCCTGATGAAGAAGTAAATCTTAGAAGATGATGAGGATTATTATTATGGACATTTTAGGTATAAGATAGCTTTAGAATGTCCAAGTGGATTTTATGTTTGGGAGTTGCTAGCATCAAGGAAAAGATAACGAGCACAATATAAAAGGCCCACAGCAGACAGAGTTGAATGAGAAGAGCAATGGACTTAAAATAGAACACTTGGAACACCACAGTGTTCAAAGGATGGGCACAAGATGATCCTAAAAAGAGCAGGAGGAACTTTTCAAGGTATAGAGAAGAACCAGAGGAGTACAGTGTATCTGAAGCCAAAGAGCTAGAACAATTGGTCGAGGCAATTTCAAGATACAACACTTGGTCAGCAATATCAAATAAAATATATGACAAGAAATGTAGAAGTGTATGAACTGGAGAGCATGTGTTAGATTTGGTGACATGGAGGCCACTGGGCCGAGGCAATTTAATGTTATGATATGAAAGACAAATTATGGTATGTTAAGAAGTCAGTGAGAATCAGACTTAATTAAAAACAAGCAAAACCTAATTCCATGTTGCTTATCAGAGATACATATAAAATATAAGGATGTTGAAACTGAAAGGGAAAATCAGATACATAAAAACTAACTTGAGGTCATTGTAGATATATGAATATCACATAAAATGGGCTTTAAGGAAAACAGCATTTTTAGACAAAGAGAGTACTTCATAATAATGAAAGGTTTAAGAAATAGAATTCTAAAAGTTACATACTATGCAACACAGCTAGTTGCTATGAAAGTGAAAACTGAGCTGTACAGAATTCTGCACTCATAATTGAAAATACACATGAAGCATTAAAAAACTGTTTTACATACTGAACCACAAATCAGGTCTCAACAATTATTAAGAATTAAAATCAAATAGTTATGCTTTCTGATCACAGTGGAATTTAGCTACAAGTAAAGAGCAAAAAGAATTGTTAGCTCTCAAATACTTAAACATTAAACAATACACTTTTGAATAAGCCACGCATCAAAGAAGTCATAATGAAAATAGTAAGTTACTTTGATCTGAATGATAATGAACACTAAAAATGGATGTAGCTAAAGCAATGATTATAGGAAAACATATAGCCTTAACTTCATGTAACTGAAAATGAAAAGAGGCAGAAAAACAAGCTAGGAACTAGGAAAAGGGAACTAGGGAAAAAAAAGTCCAGTTAAACCCAAAAATGTAGATGAGAGGACGGAGATTAATAAAACAGTTCAAAAAAATACAGTGGAGAGAAACAACCAGGCATTAAGTTGTCTTTTCAAAAAATTAATTAAAACATCATAATAAGATATAATGGAAAAGTCCACATCAATAAATTTGAAAATTTAGGTGAAAAAGTTCCTGAAAAAAGTAACTTCTCAAACTGACACAAAAAGAAATAGGAAGCTTGAATAACTATTCTTTTAATCTTTATATGTAAAACTTTTTCCAAAAGAAAATTCTAGGCACAGAGAGTTTTCCAATGAATTCTGGTAAATATTTACAGAAAAATTAACACTGAACCTGCACGAACTCTTCCAAAACACAGAAGAAGAGATAGCTTTTCTCATTTTATTTTCAGTCCAGCATAGCCTTTAAACCAAAACCTGACAAGGATACTATAGAAAGGAAACTTATGAGAAATCTTACTGAGTAACAGGGATGAAATAATCGTAAGTGGAATATTAACAAACAAAAGTCAGCAATACATTAAAAAGGCTGACAGACCATGATAAATTTGGGCTTATTTTAGAAATGCAAAAATGAAGTAACATTGGAAAATCAATCAGTACAGTTCACCAGACTGATGCAGTAAAGGAGAACAGTTACATTATCATCTTAACAGATGCAGAAAAAATTATCTGTTAAGAATCACTACCCATAGTAGAACTTCCAGCAAACTAGAAAATGACTATCAACTTCAGACATGGTCAAAGATGTGATGGAATGGAGACTCCTACGTGCTGAAGAAGTATAAATTGGCAAAACCGCTTTGAATAACAACCAGAAGTTTCTACTAAATTTAAATAGATGCATACCCTAACTTATGGTCTAGCTACAAAAATCCCATGAAAAACTGCTTATCAAGAGAATATTTACATTTTTTATCCCTGAGATTGGAAATGAGAAGACTCTCAGTATCACCTGTTCATTCAGTATTACCTATTTAATTTTATAGATCAAAATAAGCAATAATACAGTCCTTATGTGCAAGATGATGTGGCTGTATTAGTAGAAAATTAAAAAACCCACAGATAAATAATAATAACTAATCATTCTAGTTATTAATAAGAGTTTAGCAAAGTTGCTGGATAATAATTCATTATATAAAATTCAGTTGGTTTTCTATATACCAGCAGCAAGCGAAAATTTTAAAAAGCTAAGTAAAAAATGGTATGATTTACAAAAGCAGCAAAACTATCAAATATATAGAAATATATCTAACAAACTAAGAGACCTATATACAAAACTAAGACTTTATTGAAAGAAATTAATGAATATATAAAGAGATTAAGGTCCTTCTCATGAATTAGAAAACTCAATATTGTAACAGTGCCATTTATTTACAAACTGATTTAAAGATTCAGTGTAATCCCAATAGATATCCCACAAAAGTGTGAAAACTCAAAGATTTTTAAGTTTTGTAATAAAATTCAGTGTGCTAAGGACGTCTGAGACATTCCTGAAGAAGGATCATGTGAGAAGGCCTTTTCAACAAGGTATCAAGACTTGACATAAGTTACACTAATAACAGTGTGGTCTGGAAAATGGAACAGAGTAGTTATTCCAGAAAAAAAAAAAATCAAAGCTACAAGTAGACATTTAATTCATGACATTATCATTGCAGAGTATTTGGGATTTTATGCTGCTGGACAAATTGAATATCCATATTTTTAAAGATGAATCTTGATCTGTCCCTCACATAAAAATCAGTTCCAAATGGATTGAAGGTCTAAATGTGAAAGGTAAAGAAGCTTCCAGAAAGTAAAGGACAGCAAGGTTTCAGCCCTGGGCTCTAATATTTTCCTTAGTAGATAAAGAAATAATTAAGTGCATCTGATGGGACCTTACAGAGATTATTATGCAATTTGTGAAGTTAAGAAACTTTTTATAAGTGACCGTATAATTAGAAACTATCATCATAGTGATGACTTGAATTCACTAAGTCATCATAGCCAATTACATTTTGTGCTTTAATAATTCTGTTCAAAGGTAGATTTATTAAGGTGTTAGTGAGAAAGTGATATTCCTAGTTGATTTCTATTGAACAAATTTAATGATAAAACCATATGATTTTTGAGGTTTAGAGATTTTTCCACTACCTAGAGCTTGCCCAGCATTTAATTGGCACTTCACTTAATACAGAATGTATCAAAAAATTAACTAGGCATTAATTAGGAACACAAAATGTGAACTAGCCTTAAAAAGTTAATTATCAAATTGGTGTAGCTATCTGTCGTGGACTCCCATAAGCAGCCTGTTAAAGCAGTTTCATTTTTTAAAACGTAGTATGTTTCTCAGGATGTGATTACACATACAATATATGATTGTAATTTTGAGTTAATTGCATAGTAGCTAGATTAACTTTTACATCATTACAGTTTAATCAGTGTTTTTCATGATTAACGTTCATTTACGTTTAAAGCTTCCAAGCTTTTTCTTTCCCTGACTTCTGCTCCTCCCTTCTCATGCCAGGCGCTGACTTAACAGATCACTACATTAAAGCTCTCTGAGGACAAACTTCTGCTTTGTCTCACTTTAGGTACCAGGACAATTTCACTTGAAACTATGATAGCAATAGTGTCTTTACCCACAGTGTAATCCTAATGACAGTAATTATCTTAATATATAGAAAAGAAAGGGTAGAAATTAGTTGGGGAAATTGCATAGCTAATAAGGAAAGCAGTTAATACTCTCTACCACCTTGACTTCAGTTTTATTCCAACTGTAACTTCCAGAGGAAAAAGAAAGAAAAAAATTTTTTATCTTTCTTACATGTAGCCCGAACAGCATGAAATACATCAGGACCTTTTTATTACAAATTTTTAAAAATTGCCCATTTTAAGATTTAAGCTCATCTAAGGACTGACCACTAGAATTATCCAAAACATTTAAAAAAACCAAAAGGTATGATTCTTCTCCATGCTTCAAACCTTAATCAGCTTGAAAGGGGGACAATATAAAGTGAATGTAAAAATAGATACGGTAATAGGGGCTGTCTAGAATAAAGACATTCAAGACAGTTTCAATTAGATCATACTCTTTCAGAAGGTGCCTCATTTGTGTAGCTGAAGCACACTGTCTGTCTGATATAAAGGTATTCTGAGGAGTGCAAAGATCACTTGAGGTGAAATGACTGAATCTCAGCCAGGGGGAGCCTGAGAAGATCGGGTGCAAGAATCTGTCTCAGAGAACACTTGCAGAGTTGAGAAGCTCATCTAAATACACTGAGCACATTGCTGCTGACAACCCTGGTTAATAACCAGTGTGGAGAAAAGCTGTTGATGGTGAAGATCTGTCCAGTAAACATTGAAAAAGCAACCAGGAAGCTTAAGTCCAGGAGCGGCTGGTCAACGGAACTTTAAAATGAAGGACACGGCCATAAGTATACCTGGCACTTCCCATCTCTTGTCTAAAGCAAAACGTGTGGTCTTTGTCTCAGCGCTAGCCTTTGAATGTTTCTGTAGAATAGTATTCTTCTAAAACTTTTCCTTCTTCGTGAAAAATGTTAGTGAAATTACCATAAAATACTTAATGAATTGGGACGCTTTTATTTTGCCTTCTGGAGATAACTATATATATGCTATGCGTATCCCCAAATACTCAAAATAGTTAACACTAGAATTGTTTTTATCTTGGAATGATGAGATTATAAGTGATTTTTATTTCCTTCTTTCTTTTCAGGTTCTCAACACATTAGCAGACAGCACATACTACTTTCCCACCAAGAAAACAGAAGAATAAATAGCAATTTTTAAAAAGTACATTCTAAAAGTATGAATTTTAAAATGTTGGTAAGAATGAAGAAGAAACTCCTCTTCCCCATTATGAATCCATGACCATCTTGTGCTTTGTGATACAGTTCTAGAAGTGTTTTTTATAGGAGTGTATGCATCTTGTAACCATTCACAGTACTTTTGTACATTAAGCATTTTATCGTATCTTTTGTGCACCTGAATTTGGCCTGTGCTGAAAATTTTCTTCTGTGGGTATTATTATGGTCTGAAGGTTTGTGGCCCTCCCAAAATTCCTGTGTTGTAACCTTAATTCCCAATGTGATGGTATTTGGAGGTAGAGTCTTTAGGAAGGAATTAATGTTAGATTAGGCCATGAGGGTGGGGAGCTCATGATGAAATTAGTGCCCTTATCAAAAGAGGAAGAGACATGAGATCATTTCTCTCTGCCATGTGAAAATACAAGAAGATGGCCGTCTGCAAACTAGAAAGTGTTCTCACCAGGAACCAAATTGGCTGGCACCTTGATCTTGGACTTTCTGGCCTCCTGGACTGTGATAAATAAATGTGTGTTGTCAAAACCACTCAGTCTATGGTAATTTATGATAGCAGCTTGAGCTAAAGCAGAGATACCTCTGCCCATCTCTGTAACTTGTACCAGCTTCCCTTTATACCAGGAACTACCAGCCACTGAAGAAAATTTGGTACGATTTGTGATTGAACTTAATCTAGAAGCCTTAGGTCTTAAGCTATAGTAATCAATGCATTATGAAAGAACATTACCTAAAAGCTTTCACACTAAACACTAAATCAGACGTCACCACCACCAAAACATCAGGGAGGAAACACGGCATAGAAACTATACTGGATTGTGGTTTTTTATAACTAGCTGTGTAGCCCTGAAAGAAAGTCACTAAAACATGCTGGTCCCCAGTTCCCCCAACTATAAAATAGAGGATTGCATTAAATGATAAGTGAATTATCTTCCAGCTTTGTAATTCCATGATTTCAACCACATAGTTAAAAAATTTTCACTGACAACCAAACCAACAGGAGAATAAATTTAAAACTACCCTCTAGTGCTTTCCTGGAAGTCTATTTCATGTGACTAAAACAAAATGAGGGTTATGAAAAATTGAAAAGTATGGCTCTAATAGTCCATTTCACAATTGTCACAGAATGTAGTTGTGCCTGCATGTGCAACATAGACCTTATGTAAGAATTTAACAGGGAAAGTACACAGCCTGGATGATAATGGAACTCCGTTGCTCTGGGCTACATATAAAAATGAAGCTAAATTTTCACCTTAACGTCCTGCTCTGGGACATACTCTTTTATGACAGCCCTTATCTGTCATCATTGGTGTCTTTTGTGTCACATAATTGTGCAGTTTGTGGATTGGAGAAACAAATGCCTTAAGGAAAATCTCTGCACAGGCACTTCACTCCTGTTCATTCCAACCTGTTAAGGTAGATAACTTCATAAAATATTTCTGAAAGATGATAGCCTTCAAACTGCTCCCACTTTCCTGAGCCACCAGTGCACTAGAAAGATTAGACTGTGTTATGCATTTATCATGGAAAGTCATCATGATCTTTTTTCTTATATTATTTCTGTTTTTTAATCCCTCTTTTTTTTCTAACTAACCCTGCTTTCTAAGGGGGTATTATGGATAACACGCAAGCCAGTGATAAATGCCAACGGATATATCAGTTATTCAAATGATTTTGGTTTTCTCAATGACTGTACCATATGTCCATGAATAACGGATCTGATCAGTAAGTAAAGAGACAAAAAAGTAATGATTTAGAAAATAACATGTAGTAGTTGGTTATCTGCATGGTCATAGTTGATACTATAAGACAGTTCCACACAAAACATCCCCCAGTCTGCAAAGAATCACAGCTGTAACTGACAACAAACATTCTAGATATTTCCACGTTTCTACCACATGGCCTGAAACATAAAAGATGCTCAATAAATGTCTTCTGTATTAAAGAAGAAATTGCAGTTTTTGAGAACACTGTTCGTAGTAGCAAAATGATACATTCTTCCAAGAGTTAAGTAACAAAGAATCCTTCACATAATACATTACTAACTATTCCCTGTAAACGAACAGCCTGTCTTCCTCCATGTTTGAAATACGACTTCTGATGATATTTTAAAGAGAAGAGATTAAAAAAGTACAATGGTTCAGTTCTTGGCAGTTCTTAGCATGATTGTTTAATTCTCCCCTTCTGATAATATTTTCTAGTGAATTTATTTGGAGACAGTAAAATCAAACTTAGGGAATTGTTTTATTCTTTTGTTCCAAGTCTGGATTTTTAAACTTTGAATTAATATATCATTCCTGAAGAAGCTGACAAGAGAGCTTCGATCTTGTGGAATTGTTTGAGGGCAACTTCAATTTTAGGCAGATTACAATGCCTGTATTGGGAGTGAATTGATTTTAAGAGAAAGGAATAGCTATGTATATCATTTAAAAGATTTTTTAAAGAAAGAAAAGGAGACAAGCACATGACTAGAAGTACTCCACCTTATATTTAGAAAGGACCACATTGTAGGGCTTTTCTGAGCATAACTCTTGAGTTACATTGTGATGAGAGAACCCACTTTAAGGAGAAAATTTAAAGAGGCAAAATGTGTTTGAGATGTTTTTGTTAATTAATGACTCACTGTTCTTTAAACTAGGACAGAAAAGCACTGGAATGAAGGAAAGTTGACAAATTATTTTGAACAATTATGAAAATGGAACTAAAGGTAAACTCTAGGAAGAAATTTTAAAACCTAAAAAAAAAAAAAAATTAAATGAGTAGATGAGTAAACCAAAGTACTCTTTGAATCAGTATTTGAGATGTAAATTAGAGTGAGGAACTAGGAGTTAAGAAATTAGAAGGGAAAATACCAAATTTATTAACATTTATGACAGATACGCTATTTTTAAAATGTTTAAATTTTCCAATGGTATTCATAGGAATCAAATTTTTATTCGAAAAGATGTTAAAACATTGAAACAATTTGCATATCATAAACTCTAAAACTCATGTGAAGGTCAAAGAAAGTTTGGTAGTTTACCAGGGAGACAGTACGCCATCCAGTGGCCTCTTACCCATAATGTAAGATTGACGTTGTTAGACGTGATTAAGGGAAAGCCCCGGGAGGGGGAGCTTTGGCACATTGCCTTGGACCATAGTAAAACTCTGCCAGATTTGAGTTTTGACTTGGAAATTAAACCAATTCATTTCTGCATTTTAATTTCAACAAATATTTGTAGATACCCTATTACAAGGAAAACACCTTTGCTAAACACTGTGAGGTTGAAAAAGAGACTAAGACATAATTTCTATAGCAAAGGCATATATCTAGTGATTGTTTGAGATACAAATATGACAATGAAAGTTGACTATAACAAGTTCCACATAATTAGTACATGCTATGGTAATAGTTTCAGAGTTTGATGATGATGTTGGATTTGACTTTGAATCAAAGGTAATCCTTGTATACGTAGATACTAGAACATGGTAGAGAGTTCAGGTGGGCAGTAGTGAGCAAAGTATGAAGGACAAACTGTGAAAATTCTGCTGAGGACACGGTTTAACTGAATTTAGCTAGATGATAGATTTTTTTTCAGAGACTTAATGGAGATAATGATGAAGATACAGGTTGGGACAAATTGGCTTAAGAGTTTTAATTCCAACCTAAGGTTTTTCAAATTAATTCCACTGGCAATGGAAGAACATTCAGTGCTTGTCAAACTGGAAAATATCCCAGTGTGGTATTCTATGAAGATCTGGGAAGAAAGAGAAGGTGACTAGTTTGTACTGTGTGTTATTGACACAACTGATCCTTTGGTAATAGATTTGAAACCTCGGTTGCTATTGCAAAGCTTGCTCTCCATCAATAAGGGTTTTAAGTAAAATTTGCAAATAGAAACTTTCGCTTCAAGTTGACTTAGCCTTTGTCATTCTCACTTCTCTAACGGAACTGAGTTGATGGATCCCTCAATCCTTGCTTTAAAATGAGACTAGGTGACTACTGCCATCCCCGCACTGACCCATACAGAGCTTGGCATAAAGTCCTCTAGGGAATGTGTGGGTTCCAGCTCTGCCGTCTGACCACTAGTGGGCAGACACAGCCCTCGGTTCTGAGGGAAGCTCCGTATCTCAGAGGGGAAGCAGGGTCAGCTATTCCAGGGGCTGTTCCTTTCACTGCTTAATCCAACCTGGCTGGATGTTTAACAATATAAACTGTAGATTTACTGTGTCTGTCCCCTGAGCACTGAGCCACCACGTCCACTCGAAAGGTAACTCCACCTGGTAATTAACTGTGAAATATTGAGTGGCCAGTGTCTGACCCGAGTGTTTGTGCCAAGCAAAAGTTTCACTTGAGTTTTTTTTTCTTTCTCTCTTTCACTGCCAGTTTGTGTGTATGTGTGTTTTTAAGTATTAACTCTCATGGAAGCACATGCCTATTTAAAATTCCCAGACGATGAGTCAGACCCGTTCAGTGAGGTTCCTGGAGAGTCACATGATGTGGTTTGATGAAACTTCACCTTATGAAAGGTTGAAGAAAAAAAATCAGAAGAGCTCTTTCAGATTTACATATATACGTATGTGTGGAGTATATATACATGTGTGTATTATACATATAATTATATATATACACACACACACCACACACTAGAGAGAGAGAAAGACACATGCAGAAATTTTAAAATCCCTTTGTTTTTGTTCCTTTCTTTTTTCCTCTGTAGATATTAAAGAATCTGGTAATCTAATAGCTCATGGTTCTTTGTAACAAGAATAAAGCAAAGCCCTTTAACCATGCAAGGCACACATGGATTTGAGTTACTATCTACCCCCTGAATTAACAGCAGTGAGCCTGGAAATCTTGATTCCAAAGTGACAGAGACATAGCATTGCTGAGACCTAGGATATACCAGCTGTTTCACTCATTATTCTGATAATGTATCTTAGGCTTCTTTGGATCTCTAAAATATCTCTATTATAATCCATATTTTTCTTCAGATCAGTTTGATGTTTCATAGTATAATTAATATACCTTGTTAGCTTGAATGATAAAGTAGATAGCCTCTTGTTCATAAATCTAAATCATAGTAGTTTTGAAGCTTTTCAAATTAAATTTTCTATATAATTTCTCAAAGTATAAACTCATTCCAGGAGTGATTTTTGGAATGTAAAGCTTTATTTGCTAATGAGCCCCAGCTATGGGTAGGACTGAGTCAGTTCTTATGAAAATGTGTTACTTGTAGAAAAACAGGTATTCTAGAAAGCTCCCTGCCTCAAGATGAGTGTGGACAGAGGGCAAGAAGCCAAGAGTTCCTTACAGGTTCTCTTCAAAATATTGAGGGTGCACACATTTTAAAGAGTGTCTTGGGGCTTTAAGACATCAAGGAACAGAGGAATTAACACCAACTAAGTTGGCAGCATTGATTCATTCATTTAATGAACACTTATTGAGAACCTACTATGTGCCAGAAACTGCTAGATGCTAGAGATCCAAAGAAAAGTATATTCTAGTTTCACCCACAAGTGCTCCCAGTTCGAGGGGTGAGGGGTGAGGGGTTGCATAAACAAATAGTTATAGTTCAGGAATGTGGAAAGTCCTATGAAAACACAGGTGCAGAAATGACTAACTTTGTCTAACAGAATTTGATAAAACTTCACTGAGGAGGTGATACTTGATCCAGATCTTTACAGATAAGTAGGAAATGACTTGCTGAAAAACCAGGAAAGTGGAGATTAAAAAATACCATGAAAGTTGGAAAGGGGATGTTCAAAGAGAAAGGCTTATCAAAGGCATAATTTATCTCTAGTCAGAAAAGGCCTGTACTGGGGAGCCTTGGCTGTGCCATTCAACTGCAGCTTCATTCTGGGCCAGTCCAGAAGCTAACCACGTTCCAGAGAAGGGTTTGTAACCAGGAAGAAGAAAGTCAGTAGGAATCTAGGCTCTCTTGCATCCATTTATTCATTCTTCATTTCTATCTTTATCTCCCTCTCCACCCCCCTCCCTCTCCTGCTCAGACTCTCTCATCCCTAGGCCTGAATCATTCTACTTTGAAGACCAGCACCACTTTTCATTAGACACGACAATTTACATACCACCACGTCATAGTATAACCCAGACTTACTGCTAATGCTGCACCAAAATCCCAGATTCCCTGAGGGGAGACTCTCATCTGCCTAACTGATCCAATGCCCTGTGGTCAGGAGTAGAGTCTCAGCGTATATACCAGAGTTCTGGACACAAAGCTCTTTTGAATGGGGAGGGCATTCTCAGAGCAGGCGGCCTGTGGGTCGTGCGTCACCCAGGAAGTCATCTGCCACTGAGGATAACTCTGCTTTAGATGCACCAGAGGGATCTGGGGGTGTGGTACGTCACTGTGACCTTTCGCACAATGCCAGTCTACATTTGCTGAGGTTCTTTTCTATGACTTTTCCTTGTCTATAACTATTTCTAGGGTGCTTGCAGAAAAAAAAGGAAGCTGGCATGTCCAGGAAGGTGTATTTCTACATGAACAGAAAAATGATGGGCTGGGGCATGAAACTTAAGTCAAGGTGAATATTTGTGATTTTTTTCCTCCTTCCCCCATGGTCACTACCTTCAATTAAGTAAAGAAGGCCAATTATACTAGGGGTTAAGTGTGATGCGAAAGTTATATACAACTGGAAATCATTCCTTTGGAAGCCAGTTCGTTCCTGTGGTCTGAACATAAGAACTAAGTTTCAAAAAAACTCTGAGCTTTATCTATAAGTAGGGGCTGTAAGTAACTGGAATTTCTCCCAACATGTTTCCACCATGGAAGCATGAAGCGGCTGGCGGTATAAGTGAGCTCTTAGGCTTTTTTTTTTTTAATGGTTTTGTTATTTTTATTCTCAAATTATTCAATTTCCTCACATAAAGCTGGCTAGCAGGTCATAGGGAAAGTGGCCTTTTCACTAGGACTTGAGTTACTTTGTGGAAATTATTAGTAAATAACTTTGTCCCGACATTTCCATAGACATGTTGTATCCAGAATTAATAAACAATTCAGAATCGCATCTAAGTTAGTCCAAACTTGTAGTAACAAAGGTAACTCTAGCTGTTCTAATAAATAAATTCCCAAGTATCAGTGTTTTATTGCTTGCTCACTTAAAGTCCTAAATCAGTGTCCCTGATTGTTAAGTGGCTCTTATCCATGTTTCAAAGAGCTGATCCCATTCTATCTTATGGTTCCACCATGTTCCACAAATAGTTTCCAAGGTCACCGTGAAAGAGGAAAGAATGTAGAGTATTGCATGTGGGAAGTCTGTATGGGCCAAGCCCAGAAATGGTAGACATCACTTCCACCCATACATACTCAATTGGCCAACAGTCATAGAGTTGTGCCAAAAAGCCAGCATAGCCGCATTCCACCCAAGAAGAATGAGAAATAAATGGGGTGAAAAGCAGCTAGTTTCCTCACAAAGCTCTCATAGTGCTTATTTTGCAATGCGTAATAATAAAAAAGGTATGTTCATTTAATATAAACTGAATCGAAAATCACTTAGCCATATTTGTTAAATTCAGTGTATAGATAAATTACTATGACAAAGTGCTCCTTTACGATGTTGCCATTTATAATCCTAATAAGCATTAAGTAACTTTAAAAATTACATCCAACACTTCGACATTTCATTGAGAGTTGGGTTCTGAACTCTTGGGTTGTATGTAGCTGTCCAAAAAGGTGAATAGAAATGTTCTAAGTATGAGGAAATAAACGAGGAAATTATTTTCCTATAAAGGTCATTGTTTTAAACAAAACTAGTTTATTCATTGTTCCTTGTTGTATAGAGGGAATCCTACTAGAAACTGTCAATAAAATACTCCATTGTTCTTAAATAAAGTGATATAATCTTCATGCCTAATTACATCATTTTAGTTATCACTGTGCGGGTTATTTCATTCTGTTCAAACTGATGACAATACATACTTTCCCATACTGTTTCATATCATTTCAGGATAAATTTAATATTGTGCCCAAATTTTCTCTATTCTTTACTTCTGATCATTAAACTTATATTTCTTTAGATTTTCAGGTTCTATGTTTTCTTATATTTGTAAGAAATTATGGTGAAGACTTAATTTCGTAGTTGGGGAAAGAGGGAGTTTGTAAAACTATGTTTGGGTTTCTTTTGCTTTTTAGGGTTTTTTTTTTTGTTTGTTTTTAATCAGTTCCAGTCCCTGGATTTTCATCTGTACCTCTCATTACAGTCTCTGGAGAAAGTGTTTATGGTTTGAATCCTAGAAAAAGTTGTCAAATGAAATCTGGGAACACCCAAGGAATAACACAATACTGCAGAGTTAATATGATTGATGATATCATACCTTATTTTTAACAGATGTCAAAAGAAGGAAAATCAAGCTGCCATTCCACATACTGAACCTTTGTTCACATAACAGAAGACCTTTATAAGTAAATCATGATTAACGGTAAGTATTCAGTGGGTTAGGTGATGGACATTCAGATTATTTGGGAGCTTTCAAAAGAATAAGACATCATAAAAATCAGAATTTCTAGAAAAGATGCATATATATATATAATTTTCTTGTGCTGTATTTGACCACAGTGTTTAGTTTGGCATTGCTGGATGTATTCTAGTTAGGTAAAGTTTCTTTTTAGAAACAGAACCATATCTTTGGCACTCAAAAAATCTCATATGCACCCAGTCTTAAAACTAGCTTTTTAATAATTGCCAAATGGAGCCCCACTTTCCAACTGCGAGCTGACGGGGAGAGACAGTATAGGTGGTACTGTTCAACAGTGTATGTGTGTAAAAATGATTCAGGGAAAGTAAAAGAAAACAATTCTATCTGAATTTAGTTAAAGAAGATCTATTGTTTCTTTGCTGAATCCAGCCTTGTACTGAATCAGATTATTTTCTCTACACCTACTGTGGTCTGTGTTGACTGTCTCCAATAAAAGGCTAAATCAGTTGGACTTGTCTG
Organism: Camelus dromedarius; assembly: GCF_036321535.1. Taxonomy (NCBI): domain Eukaryota; kingdom Metazoa; phylum Chordata; class Mammalia; order Artiodactyla; family Camelidae; genus Camelus; species Camelus dromedarius. The sequence goes on along the minus strand of NC_087454.1, from coordinate 15,214,286 downwards.
GTAATCTTGTAGATTTAGCTTAAACTTTGACTTATCTTAAACTTACAAAATTACCTGTGAGATAGTATCCATAACACCCCTCTCCTGAGTAAGCCCTCACACCACTTTGGGGGATCTAGACAAGGGTAGGGTACACCATGATTCTTACTCAAAAGTGATTCTAGGAAAGTAAGTCCCACAGAAGGGAAAAGTACTGGTTCTCTCTGAAAGCATCTGAGGAATTTCTTACTTTTGAAACTTCATGTTCTCCCATGCTTGATGCTTTCTGACGAATTATCAGGCCCTTGCAGGTTGAGTATGTTATATTTGGCAGCGTGAGTGTATACCTCTGATTTCAATTTAAAATTAAAAACTCAGAAATTTTGTTTCTACTAAACACATACGCATGTATGTGCACAGACACAGAGAACTGCATATACCCAGAAAGAACTTTACTTGGGTCTTCTTTAAAATGCCAGTAGAATACATGGTATTCATTGCTAGATACAATGAATTTACAGGAACAAAGGGAGCAAAAGCACTTTATATATGAGGTCTCATTGTAAGTTGAAAACAGCATGCTAGAATTTAACTCTGGAAAAATCCTTGAGTGTTGACAAACATGCTAACTCAAATATTTTTAACTCTGCAATTTCCAGTCTTTAGCAGGAGTCAGAAAAGGTTTCGTATGAAGGACCAGTGTTTCACACTTTGCAGACCATAAGACTCTGTTACCATTGCTCAGCTCTGCCTTTGAATCAAGAAAGCAGACATAGACAATACATAAACAAGTGAACGTGACTACAAGCCAATAAAAATGTATCTGCTGAAACAGACAGGGGGCTGGATGCGGCTCTCGGGCCACGGTTTATCAACCCCTGGCCTTGGGTAACTCTCACTTCTTGAGTTAACTGCAGTTCCTTCCCTCACAGAGATTCTTAGAAACTATTTTCAAATTATTCATAATGTTGGCTTTTCATCTGAAATATGGACATAAAAAATTGTTGTCCCCATTTGTTATGAAGAATAAGACCCATCTGCTCAACTGAACAGACCACAAGCCTGTCATCTCCTCTGAGCCTTGTTGAGGGCCTGTAGGAACTGGGAAATAAGCTCATCTGTCAACTTACAGCCAAAGAATGTGAAGCAAGAACATGGAGTTTTGGTTCCACAAGATGCTCTACTGAAAAGGGCACCACTGAGAGGCCTCATGTTTGGCACCACCGGGGACAGTCTTGAAAATAATAACCTACTCTTCCTGAGCAAAGCCAGCTCTGAAAGAGGATGATGTCTACAAATGAGGCCTCATAAAAGAATATAATTAAACACTGATGCTCCTCAGAGAGAACGGGCTGTGAGGCAGTGACTGTGGTGGCACGCATTGTACCAACGAGAACAAGATGTCACAATTGTATATTTGCAGGTTGATTTAATCTGACAGGATTCTTAGCAACAGGGAACTTGGTCTGTCTGTGCATCACAACACCGCCTATGTGTCCGACAAATGAAGCTCTATTTGTCTTTCATAAACTTAAGTGCGTCAATTAGCAAACTTCTAAATCTAGCCGGATGTTCTTATCAGCGGAGATCCCGCCTTCACCGGCTGTGGTGCAGCCTTTTGTAAGTCATTCTCCTTATTTAATTAAAGACTTCCAAAAATTCTTTTTATAAGCAAAGGGGTTTTTTCCCCATAATTTGTTTTTTGAATGTTCTCTCATGCAAAGTTCTCATTATCTGATCTTCTGAAGTATCCCTAACAGATAAATGAGCAGCTAGTTGGCTGCGTTGTTCCCCACAGGTAACCAAGGAAAGGAAGAATGGGCTATATCAGGAGTCAGCAAACGACAGCCCTTGGGCCCAGTCCAGCCCACCGTACCCCATTTTGGACGACTCATAAACTAAGAACAATGTTTACACTTCTAAATGGTTGGAAAAAAATTTAAAGGAGGATTTTTTTGACTAGTGGTAACTATATTATATACAAACTTCAGTATCCATCAATAAAGTTATATTGGCACACAGCCACATTCAATTTTTTTTTTAACAAAAATCTATTGTTGTGTTCATGCTGCAACAGCAGAGATGAGAGGTTGCAATGGAGACAGGAGAGCCAGGAAAACCTTAAACAGTTACTCGTGGCCCTTCATAGGAAAAGTTTGTCTACCCCTGGGCTACACGGACCTTCAAATTCCTTTTCCAATCTTTTATTTTAATATGAATGTTATCACCTTCCCTTTCTAATTCCCACTTTTGCCTTGAATTTGGGGTGTGGGAGGTGTTTCAGGATAGAGACAGGGGCTCAGCCTTGGGGCTCAATTCTGTATGGTGCTTTAAAATTATAAACTGCTGTCACATACATTGTCTCACTTGATCCTACACACTGGTGTATTATTCCCTTTGAAGAGGAGGCAACTGGGGTCCAGGTATGTTAATGGACTTTCCAAAAATAATGCAACTAACAAGTGGTAGAGAGCACTCTAAACCTGACTCTGAATCTTAACGTTATTTCTTTACTACTAGTTTGCCTCAAGAAGTAAGAAATAGAAACAAAAAAACCCCTGTGATCTGACAGTTATTCTTGTCTGGGATTCATGCACAAAGCTCACGTGGAATGAAACTGGAGAGACCAGGTCTTCTCCCGTCCCTGGCGCCCTGACATAGAACCTGTACGGACTGCAGGCTGGGCTCCCTTTCTTCACAAGGAGTAGAAGAGAGCAGTGCTGTGTACTTCCATAGCCAGAGAAGCCCATGTATCCAAGAAGAATTAAGAAGCAACACCTAAAACTATCAAGATTTAGAAGGAACGTAACCAGTTACCCTGACTCCATGCTTAGCTCCCTAAGACCATGCAATGGACCTCATGTGTATGTCTGCCTAAATTTGTATGTTGAAATCTTAACACTAATGTGATGGTATTAAGTGGTGGGACCTTTGGGAGGTCATTACGTCATGAGGGTGGAGTGCTCACAAATGGGATTAGTGCCTTTATAAAAGAGATCCCAGAAACCTCCCTGCCTTCTTCAGCCAAGTGAGGACACAGTGATAAGACAGACATCTATGAAACAGGAAGTAGGTTCTCAGATACCGAAACTGTTGACTCCTTGATCTAGGATTTTCCAGCCTCTAAAACTATGAGAAATAAATTCCTGTTGTTTATAAGCCATCCATCCTATGGTATTCTGTCATAGCAGCCCAAATAGATTAGGACAGACCACTTCCAAAGAGCAGCCAGAGTGATCTTTTGAAAATCCAAATCATTAGAATAAATCAGAAATTCTTATGAGGCTGTACTTTGTTTTGCCTTCCTATCCCTCTCTCTTCTCTCCAACTCATCTCCTCCCAAAGGAAACTTCTTTCAACCCACTGTAGCCACAATGGTCTTCTTGCATTGATGATGACTGCTCATTTCCACCCTTGCTATTCCATGGGCTTAGAGTATTATTACCCGAGATCTCAGGGTCCACTTCTTCCCATCATTGGAGATCTACTCAATTGGCAACGTATCTTCAGAAACACTGTCTTTGACCACATAATCCCATCTTTCCCTTTGACCACATAATCCATCTCTCCCTATATGGTACTCTGGTTTCTTTTTAGTATTATCTTGCTCTAAAATTATTTTATTTACTTATTTATTTATTGGTACAATTCTTTAACATCCATCATCCTCCATTAGAATGTAAGCTCCTGTGGTGCAAAGACTCTGCTCATCTTTTTTCACCAACACCTAGAACCCTGCATGGCACACGGCACACAGTGAATAAATGCTAAATGGATGAATGAGTCAATGATTGTGGCCTTTGAAGTGAAATGTTGCCTTTTTGTTCATATAATCTTCCTTGTTGGTGGTAAGACAAGACCTATTATTTCAATCAAAAGACCTAATATGACAGATCTATCCATAGTAGGGTTAGTAGGGTAAGAAATTATGGAACAACATAAGATAAGAAATCATGAGTTGAACCTGGAAAGAAAAAAATGTACACATTCTGTAGGCATGTAGATTGTTTATAACAATGATAAATATTTTCACCTGTAAACACTTTTTCTACGATACACATTTGAAGCCCTCAGCTTTGCAGTGTTGTGGCCTGTCATGATTTCAACGCACCTAGACGTTAACAGGTGTCTTAAATTTCTAAACTGTCACCTTTTGAAGATAGAAAATAGAACTTTCTGAGCAGAAAGCTAAAAAGCTCTATTTGACCAGTAACTACTATGGTTCAACTCCATTGGCAAATGGGTTGACTGGCTTCAGATATCAACAATAGATACATAGTGAATATTAACTCAGAGTCACCAGTGGCAAGAGGTGGCAAAAAAAAATTCTATTTCATATGTATGTGTGTGAGTGGATGAATGAAAAGCTGCTTTTAAATTTAAAGGAGTATTGTTAAATAAATTGAAAATCCTAAAGCTGGACAGTACCTGAGAGGCACAAGATCTGAACTAAACAAACTCATTCTAAAATATCTTTTATTTTAAGAAAATATAATTTTATCAAATTCCACAACAGTTAAGAAGGATGGCGTTTTAGCAATGCATGGCTTAACTCTAAGGTGTACATGAGAATGGAGTTGAATTATGCGTGAGACACGGTGATTTAATGAACCATGGAAAGCACATTTACTTCAAGGGGACAAAATGTGCTTGGTGCATTTCATCAGGAAACTTACAAGGGGTACTTCTGAAAACAATCCACATCAACTATACCACAGTGGGATCAGCTTCAGGAAAAAGAGACCTTCAATTTATTTAACAAAAATGCATTTAAAGAGTATTAAGATATTGCTCCTTGTCACGGATGACTGGTTGACATAGTCTATGTGGAGCTGATTGCTAAGAAAAACTTCAGTTCGCATGATTTTATAAATTTTTCTGTCAGGATCATGCTAAGACAGAGCTGTGAACTTTGTCTTGGAAGTTTTTCCTAACATTCCCTTCCTAAGCATCTCATTTTTCTTTTGGCTATCCTCATTCTCACCCTATCCAGGCCCCAGATATATTTATTGTTTACCTGCCAATCTTTGACAGCGCCTCAATTGTCCCTGTGTTCTCCCTAATTATTCTTCCTTTATCTGCCACCAATATTTCTCATCCCATAGCACCTGGAATTTTGCAAGTTATTTTTCCCCTGAACACTGAAATCAGGTACTAATTTTTATCTAAAGTCATTTATTAAATGCACATGCATGAGAATATACTGGGTATGGTGTCTGGTATGGAATCTAATCAGACAACTGCATGTCTTTCCTGTTACTTAAAACCTTTGCTCATTGTCCTAGAGGAGATAACACAGTTTACATTAATGAGTAAATGGCTTATAACAGCAGAATATTGGCTTTTAAAAGATATGTGGGGATATGGAGTCTTAAAAGAAAGAAATAGTTCTTTAACAGAAAGACCTACGCTTTTTTTTTTTTTTAACATGTAGGTAGACAAGATATTCTGGAGAAAGAGATCACTTTCAGATCTCTAAAAAGCACTGTATAGGCAAATTCTCCTGCTTATGCGTGAGCCTCATCGTGCCACTAAAATTATGGAATTAAAGTTACTACACCTAGAGGTGGTAACTGGATAATGGCCCTCCCCTGACAACTGAATGCATGGACCAAAGTATGCACAAAGTAGAAGGCCCTTTTAAGGAGCAAGAATCCAATTTCATTGTCATTATTACCATTGTGCCAAATGACTTGTAAAATAAAATAAATGAGCTCTGCAGCACCTAGCAAGCTAAGACAACCCCCAGTTCATCATCCCTCTGCAAAACCACACTCTGATGATCTCACAATGCGGGTGAGAGAGAGGATTGGTTCTGACCTTCCACTGATCAGAACAAAGTGTTATTCTTGATCTCACTTCACTGCTTTCTGACTAGCATTGCATTTTTTGTATTGTCTTATTTTTCTCTCTTCATAAATCAAAGTAAGAATCTAGAGAGCTACAAGATCTGCCTCTTTGCCGAGTTTTACACAGAGCATTTCTTTTGCTGCCATCGGAGAGATCTGTTCCTGAACACATTGCCAAATACTAGGCTCTAGGTGGAAACTGCTAATTCCATAAACCCTTTGAGGACTGTAACACAATGGATCTTGGGCAGATTTTGAAAATGTCACAAGCTCATCGCTGCCTACCTCCAGATTCTGTATTAACCTCCAGGGACTGGCAGAAAAGGAGCAAGCGGCCATAGGCGAGGAGAGGGATGTGGAGGGCAGCCTTTTCCAAGGTACACAAGATGTGGAGAAACCCCATACTAAGTCTTGCCTTGGCTCCCATGAAAGCTGTCTGAAGATGTTGGAAGTAGCCCTTTCGCCCTCTCTCACTGTGTGAACCTGAGAAAAGCGCCTGGCCTGGGCATGCTATCCAAAGAATATATATTATTTTCAAAAGAAGAGTCCACATGCTGCAGTGATAATTTTAAGTCACCTGCATCTAAATCAAACAAAATTCAGAAACTATTGAGGGTTTTTGGTTCGGTTTTTTTTTTTTTTTTTTCCAAATCTATCTTGACAAAGTGACAGCAGATCTTACTTAGAGATGGACTCATCAAAGCCACATAGCCGTGCGGCTGATAGTATCGAGGGTGAACTCATTCTTCCCTATAGCCTCTTCATCTGGCCTGAATTATACCCCCACTCAGTGTGATTCAGTTGAAAGGGTTCAGGTTTTGGATGAAGACAAATCTGATTGTGAATCCCAGCTCACCATTTACTGCTTGAGTGACTTGGCGAGTTACCTAAAGTCGCTGATCCTCAGATTTCCCATCTAGAACTGTATCTGTATTTCGATCTTTGGTGTTCCTCTTACTGTTGGGGGGATTGTGTATCACACGCCAGGCAATTTTCTAAGTGCTTTACCATCGTGCCAATTAGGGCCATCGTAACACTGAAGTATTAGCCACCATCTAGATTGTAGGAAACCATCATTCAGAAGGTTAATCATCTTGTTGAGTTTAACAGCTAGTAAGCAGCAAAATTTACATCCAGGTGTGACTCCAAAGCCAGTGCTGTAAGCACTGCTGTACGGAGGTTAGGGAGATGGGACCCCAGGCACCTCCTGAAGCCCTGAACACCGGCGCTGGGCTGTGCACTGCTGCCACTCACTCTGAGCAAAAGTTGCCTAAAAAAAAGTGACACTGAGCCTTCCTTCAGTCTAACTTCACTCCCTGCACCACGCTGGCTGAAGCCATGATTTTTTTACAATACACAAAATCTGGACCCTGACTGCGTCTTACCTGGTTTCTTGGTTTAGCTTAAAGCTAAGACCTTTGTGTCTACATCTCTTAGGAGTTCAGAACCACCACTCCCAGACCAACACTTAACCCCACCCCAGGGGAATCTAGAATTCTTGTCCGTCGACATCTCATGGCAATGGGAATTCTCTGTCTCCGTCTGACTAAGCTGAGTACCCTAGACTTTAAATCTTTTTCATGCCAGAGTATATTTTATATCCCTCGTACCTTCCTGCTTTGGCTAACTTTTTGTATTAAGATTCTCTTACCTGGTTGCCTGGTTATAATACCTATCTGCTTTCCTCTGCCTTTCTAGCCTTTATGTAATATATATGTGTGTATATACATACACATGTATGCATATGACTATATATGTGTGTATGCATATATGTGAATGTGCATATATACATATATATCTCATTCCACTTATCCAGAAAACTTGTATTTCTATCCTCACCACTCCCACAGTTTCCAACAAAGCGACAGACATGTCAACCTTCCACACTCTGTTAACGCCTAATCCCAGGGCACACGGTGCCCTGCAAAACACCCTAAAGCTCATGAATAAATTATTTTCTTCTCAATCAACAAGTTCGGGTGGTTGCAAACACAACACCAATGTAATATCACCTCTGAAAGACCGTGGAAAGGCCAAAACAAAACAAATACTCCACCCTCCTTTTTAAAATCATGAACATCTTTGATCCATACAAAGATCTTTCTTTTTCTTTGACTTACCAGTGAGATTTTATTCAAAAGACACATTCTGCCACCAAAAAAAAAAAAAAATTGCTACCATCAAAATGAAACATAAAAGCAGAAAAATAAAACAGGGCCTTTTACTCTTGTGAAGGTCAAATTGTTCTTTGAAACTGTATACCTAAGTGTTTTTGAGAACCACAGATTTTAGGGTCAGTTCAATTTTTTTTTTATCAGTACCAAATATTTCACTTAAAATGTAAAGACAGACCAGTGAGCCAATGTTTTCATTACTTTTATATAATAACTCGAGTATAAAGTATTACATTTTTTACAAAAAGCAAGGAGGCTTTAGGTGGTATATGGGTTCCCAAAATATACAGGTGCATTTAAAAATCAGCCGGTTAAAAAAATCTACTGAGCACTATTTACTCACAGCCTCTTGTGTTCAAGATCTCCTCTTCTCTGAGCGTGCGGCAGTGATGGAGTTCAGCCTTGGGAAAGCTACAGGGTCAGTGATGTCTCCATCTCTCCAATGTCTGTGTGAGTGCTGATCTCACAGTTTATAACTATCATTTTAAACTGGGCTTATAACCACAATTTGAGAAATCCATTTGGAAGTGTTTTTACACCAAATAATCTGAAACCCAGTATTAATCCAAAAATGTATAAATTAAGAAAAGGAAATGATTCAAATAAATCAGGGACCTGAGGGAACCAACATGAGGGTTGAAACCAATTGAAGGAAGATGGGGCTAGAATTCCATGAGCAAGAGATCGAGCATGTGTAGCTAATTTTGGTGAAGTTCTTGAGGACTTAAAGAGGCCAACAGGAGATAAACAGATGCCCCAGTGCTAGGCTGGTTTGGAAATAGACAGATAAATGCAATATGGTCCTATGTTGCAGGACAGAAAGAACAGAAACTCTCATGTGAGTAGCAGACATTCTTATTTGATCAGAGTATAATATTTTGTTTTTTTTCCTGCTGAGTCAGAACATGACCTTCAGATCCTCCTCAACATGGCACCTCAATGCCAGTCATTGGAGGTGACTGATCAAGTGAAACTGACTTGCCACCTCTGCCTGGGTAGCTCTTCCCTTCATGGGGAGGCAACACAACATCTGTAAATCATTATACCGCATGGCAGCAGGTGGTGATTTTTTTTTTAAAGTAATATGACAGTAAAACTTGTTTAGAGAACAATGATTTCTGACTAGCGTGACAGCAAAAGGCTTCATGGACAGAGTGGCATTAGTGTCAAGTAAGCATCTTTAGAGATAGGAGGAGGTAAGAGCTGTTTTACATTGTGAACAAGAAAATAAGTTATTGGGGCTTGGATTTGAGATGGCTGCTCTATGTGCCGTCATGTTTTAAATTGAGGGGGAGAAAAATCTTCTTATAAATGGCTAAGATAATTAAAATATTCATGGAACCCTAAGAGTGATTTATAGTCTGCAAAATATAGCACTGAAGGATGAGCTCCAGAATCTGGTAATTCTCTGTTTCTAAATGTAGGCACTATTATTTATGAGAATACTAATTCTTTCTTACGGTGGTTACATAATCAAGTGTTTCCACGGTTTAAAAAAAGACAAAACTATTAAAACACTGGTCCCATAAAAACAAAATAAATCACATAAGTAATTAAATTTATAATAAACACTTTTTTGGGGGGGGCATTTGTATCTGATTTATAACTGAATCATCAAATATTCATTTTACATGAGCAGGAGGGCACTACTTGCTTCAGACAAATGTATTTATGTTTGAAGTTAAGGAAATTAAAAGCTAAAAAAGCCTAAATCTGAGCTTAGATAGGGCGAAAATACATATTTGTACTTTCAAGCATGCAGTGACTCAGTCTTCAGATAAAGCTTCATACACGGTGGACAAAATCCTTTGACCACCAGGAAAGAGTGAATTCCAGCAACTTTGGTGCTTCCTCAGGATGTCCACTCTTGCTTGCAAAAAATTCAGTTTCTAGAAGCAGACTGAGAGCCAACCCCAGTCTATCCCTCAATGCAGTTTTCTTCGCTTATTTTGTTTGTTGGTCAGGCTCTGGATGGGGCTTTGCCCCCCCCCCATTCAATCCCCTACAGTTGTCATCCTATTGTTTTCCCTGTTATTCATGTGGGAGGGATGGCTGATTCTGCCCCCTTTTGATCACGATATTAAAGTAAATTAAAAATTAACCTATGACTTGGCACAGTGAAATTCTGCTCTCTTCTGATTTTATTTGGCTTTAAGAGATGTACATTTCATACATCTTCCATCTTAGAACATTGCTCTAAATTGGAGCTTAATTTCATCTTACTTTTAAATTCCTCTAACATGAACTTCTAGCTGAAAGAAAATAAGAAATAGCCTTGTATGTATTTACTTTCAATTAATTTAGTTTTATCTTCTCCCAAAATACAATTATCTACTGAATTCTTAAATACGTTATAAAAACATTTAATGCCACAGAAAATGTGATACAATTAAAATAAAATGTAGACTTTTGCCGGTGATGAATCTGACCATGATTTGTAGCTCATAGCTTTATACTTTCAGTCCATTTGATCTAAAGTAAGCCAGTCAATCATTCTTTACTCCCTGTTTCCTCATGTAAAATAGGAACATTGATACCCCCCATGCTTGTTTATAATGAGGATTAGATACAACATAGGTAAGTCACCTAGTACAAAACCTGGCACATAATATGTACTTTATAAATGATATCTATTATTTATCTAGATTTGGTCTATAAAGCAAAGTATAAAAATGAATTTTGATTGTTAGCTTATACATTTAAATGCTGAACTGAATAGTCTCTGGTCAACAGTAGGTTTGCAGAGTGTGGTGTAACATGAGTTGCCGAAGTCTGACATTGTGTCCTAGTAATTTCCTTCCTGGATCTGCTTCCCCTTGCATTCTGATCTACTGATCTATTAGTCATGCTGGTCTCCTCACTCTCCTCTGAAAACAGGATTCTCTTTCCTGCCCATAGTCTTGCTCATGCTGTTGACTCCTTGGAACTATTCCCCCTTCTCCTCTGCTATCCATACCTATCCACTATTTATGCCCCAAGAGAGGCCACTTATTTTTTCAGTAGACTCCTTCCATGTTATTTTCAAATGTATGTTCTGCTTTGAAATTTGAAACTTTGTATGTTCTGTATTCATTTTTTCACTTGACTTATACTACTTCACATTGTTAGATTTTTTTTTGTTGTTAGAAAATGTTAAGTGTTGTTAAATCATCAAATGTAAGTTTCATGAGGTCAAAGATTCTAATTAAGTTTCTGAGTGTTTCTGGGTTGCACTCCGAGTTTAAATTGTTCTTGCAAGTTCAAGTCTCACATCAGACCCATGTTTCCTTTACAGCAATTAATTTCAACTGCAAGCTTCCATCATCCAGATTGGTAGGAAACTCAACTCTGGTAATTATTAGGGCTCCCTCCCTTATGAGGGTGATCCAGAGATCTTAAACAGAGACAAACATTTGGGTCCTCCAGTCTTTGATCTGCACTAGGTACCCCAGGAAAACCATTTTCCATGCCGATATAGTCATTGAAATCTAGAATCTCCCATGTCACATAGGATAAATGTTTCCAGGGCTGAGAGTTCCAATTCCAGAGTTCAGTTTAGCTATTTTTCTGGGATCCAACCACTACTGTATGTTATGAGAAAGTGGTTCTTGAATCCCAAATCCTCATGGATCTCAGAAATCACTATCCTTTCCTTTTGCTAGGAAAAATCTCTTTGTCTCTTCCCAAATCTCTTTGTCTTTCTCTCTTCAAAGGCATCTGCCCTTCCCTTACCTAATCTCCAGTAAAATCTCTTCATTGAGCTTAGAGTTACAAATGGCTGGAAAAGAAACTGTCTTCAAAAAACTTCCATTTTTTCAAACTTACATTCCTACTTTAGATGGGTCACACTGTTTAATTTAACTGGAAGTAGAGAAAAAAAATCACAAGATACATCACATTTTAATGTTTAAATAAAATTTTCTTTTCAGCTGTAAGCACCATAGAACATAGATTATCTTGCTATGTCTCAAAGACTTGGAGAGCATACTTAGCAATGACCAAAGTACGCAACAGCCTGAAGAATCAACTGGAAAATGAATGATTTCAAGAGAAAGAAGCTTCCAAAAGAACAGCTGGATGTGGGAATTATGCCTCCATCAAATGGAAAGACTTACTTATAATCATACTTATAATATTTGTCTCTTAGATTTGTTCTCTAGCTCAGCCCTCACGATCTGAGACTTAGAGTGAAAAGGAATTGAAAGTGGAAACAGGAAGAGGATTGTTTTAAATCCCCAATAAGATATTGAAAGCACATGAGAGTATTGCTTTAGGATCCCTTTAACACAGTTGAGAGAGAAGCTGAGTTTAGAATATTGAGGGCTCTGAACAACAAAGCATGTCTTGGGCCTGTTGAGCTTTTGGCACAATACACACACATGCCCTTGACGTGGGAGCATCCTCACTAAGCATGCCATGGTAACATTTACTACAGCCAAGACCTTAATAGATGCGTGGGAGCCTGGTGATTCCTACAGTGTTGGTAACGGTCTCAGGGCTGTGTTTCAGTGGGAGAAGGTGCCAAAGGCAGATGAAGGATTATGGTAACTCGAGTAATGATGAGAACCATGTGCATCCACAGTGAGCACTATTATCAGAACCCACGGCAAGACACATCTGTAGAGCATGCAAAACATTAAGAGGTCTGAAGAGCAGAAATATCTAAAGGGAATCAGGAAGGAGGGGAGGATAGTTTACAGGAGGTAGTTTGGATGAGTAATTTGTTAAAAATATATAGATTAATTTTCTGGACACTCAAAATTGTATGTGTGGGGATGGAGTTGGTAACACTTTGAAAGGGGCCAGAATTATAGATACATCTGCTATCAGGGTTACAGCCAGAGAAAAATTCTAACCATGATCTTTGCCCTAAATAAGTCCCTGGAATCAGGACCATGGGAGTACTGGTTATGTTAACATCTCTCCTTGGAATAACACTAAAAACTTGATTTGATAAACTATACAATTTCCCCCATCCCTTCCTTCCTAACATGGGAAACTGGAGTTTCCTGGGTGTATATTAAGGTGTGAAAATAGTTATTCAGGACCAGGAATTAAAACACTATTGACAGAGGTGCTTTTATAGTATCTTTAGCTGTAACCTATAAAATAGGACCTTCTAGTGTTTTGTAAATATCTGGTGTTTCCTGAAATATACCCTATTAAATTCCAGTCCAGCAGTCAAGATACTCCCCTGGAGCACACTCTCCACTCTTACCACTTTTAAATAAAGTTGACAATGTCTGCAGGTTACATCCTCATTTTAAATATCCATAGCACATACTACATACAAAAGACTCTAAAAAGTTTTGCAATAAATGTTTTCAAGTTATTTTTACTTGTCATACCTCAAATTAATTATCCACAGGACCCATTTTTCAAGAGATGTCTATCTGTACCCCCAAGAAATACTGCTGTATGGAATATATTTTGCAACCTGGATGTATTTCTAACTTGATCTATGTTATTGGAAATTTTGATCATTAAGTCCCTATTGAAGATATTCCATGGGCAATATAAATAATTACACAGCTATTTGGGCACACGTGATATATACAGATATGATACATAAATTGCTCATGTTATAAAGTATATATATAATATATAGTACATGTACATAGATATGTAAACGATATAGTAAGATTTGGACATACAAGATATGAACCTATCAGAAGAATTAACAGTGAGGTAGAGACTGTCACAGGAGCTAAAAAGGCAACGCGCATGAGAGTAACTGCTCACAACGACTGGGAAATAGATAGAGGTCAACATGTCCTCTGGGCATCAAGGAAAACTTCTTGGAAGAGCTTGTTTCTAGCTGGATAGTTATGGGGCATATGAGGCTAAGATTTAAGTAAGCAAGTGTGTTCCAAGCAGGAAGAAATTACAGAGAAGAGAAAGTACACGTTAAACTGTCACCTATCAAAGCAAATGTTCTCCCAGATCATTCTGTTAAGCTTGGGGCTCCGTGAACTTCTTTGGATTTTGCAAATAAGAGGTCTGTTAGCATTCCTGTATTTTAAAAGTATGCAGTGCTGTCCCTCCATGCCATTTCTGCTTCCTCTATTTACATTGGTAATGGAACTTGATGTCAGCCTCAAATAAGTTAGTGGAGATCAGAATATTATTTAGAAATGATCATTTTTTTTTTCTGTTGCAAGTGTTAGCTAAACAAACTCTGGGAAAGAATCAAGCTCTCCTTTGGTAATAGTATGAGTCCCTCTCCCTGGACCCACCTTAATTAGTTTGTGATACATAATAGGTACTCATCAAAAAATTATTGACTAAATAAATTCATATACACACACACACAGATAGATACCAGTTTGAGTTGAACAAACATCTTTATGGAAAATGCAGCAAAATAAAGATACAGTCATTGGCTTCACTAATTTGATACATGGAGACAGATAAAGTCGAATCAGGTCATCCAAGCTTGTATGTCTAACTAGCCACCTGAAGTGTTCAAAACCAGTGTGAGCCTAGAGAAGACCTTTTTAGGGAAGTTATTGCTTCTTTACCCTGGATGCTCAAGTCCTACTCAGAAATAGATCAGAAATAGTCCCAAACACTGTACAGATTTTGAGGTCACCAAAGGCAAATTTTCAGAGCAAACTTTAGCCCACTGTCTACTGTCCCACAGTCACAACCAACGAGTTTTCCACACTCGTCCCTGTTACTGACTTCGTCACTACTGAACACAGGTCCAAATGACAAACATCCCTGGGGGTGGGGGTGCCTCTGGTGTACTGCAAATTCAGCAGCGTCGCCCAGCACAGAAACTCAAGTAACGGAATGGGAAAGTAAATCCAAAAAAAGAAAAAGAAACCAACCTTGAATCTATTCCTTTGTTTTATGGAAGAGGAAACTAAGGTCTACATAGGTGAAATGACTTGACTAAGGTCAACCCGAATCATAGCCAGCCAATATGAGCGTAGACCAAAAAGTCCGGAGAAAACACAGAGATGATTCTGACTGACCAGCATTACTGCTTATCTTATTTTTAAATTAACATATAAATGATAAGAGGGCAAGCAGATGGACAGACTGAAAAAAAAGACACAATACGGTTTTTACTGGTTGAATCACATAATCTTTTTTGTGTGCTACAAATCACATTCAAAGCCATATAATACTAACGTGTAGATACATGTGTGTCTAGACATTAAAGATGAACTTTTGAGGGTTTTTTTTTTTTACAGCTAGCAAACAGACACAAATAATCAGATACACTGAGTTAGCTAACTAATTTGCTAATGGAATATTTACTCAAAGGATAGAAATGCACAGGAAAAACCCTGCAATTAACCTTTGAAAACAAGAAGAATTGTTGCCTAGAAGGTTTTTGGAGCTTAATTATTGATAGAAGCTTAAGGGTAAATCTAAATCATGACCTTAAGCACTCTTTATCTTTATAAATCATGCCTTATTTGGGAAGTAAGATGCCAGCGCCTGAACTGGTCTCAGATGGAAGGAAAAGAAGCAACTTCCTAAAGCTCAGTTAATTGATCAGGACAAACTTGGTTTTTAAAAATCTAGCTTCATTGCTCTTTAAATTTAAGAAATAGCCTTTTCTAACTTATGGACCATGCATGCATATAAGATACTTCCTTAATAAAAACAATAAAATACTTTTCCTTTACAGTAAATTTCAGGTGGAAATATTCTGTATTAAAAAATTAATTAAAACCTACCTATGTAGTTAGAAAAGCTGCCATAGTCCAACCTCTATCACAGGACAAGTACCTCTGGTTTCATGTCAATACTTAATGTAACTCAAATCTCTTTGAGATCAATGTGATAATATAAACTCTGCATTGCATATAATGGAAATTATATATAAAACTGGAAGTGGTATGGCAAAAAGAAAGAACAACAAGTTGGCAGGCACATGATAGTCTGCTGAGCATAACTGACCATGTATGTTCCAGTCTTCACAATGTCACGCTGTTGCATATTTTGTATGTGTGCCAACAAACAAAGGAAATAAAACAACTTCTACTGAGTGTGTACTACGTGTTAGGGACAGAGCAGGCACACAGTAACTATCTTTGAATGAACGAAGTTCTGGCACTATGCCAGACAATTTATATGTGTTTTGTCACTTAATTTTAATTTCACATACAGTATGTTAGAACACTCTGAAGTTAGATAATTAGTTCAATGTTCTATGAGATGACTCCAAAACTTAAACCTAAGTCTACTCTTTTGTAAACTCTAAAAATGTGCTTATCCTAAAAGTTCCATGAACACTGAATCTAAAAACTCATTTTAAATTGTCCAGTATCTTCACAATACAGTCTCTCCTTGTGTACCCAGTGATCAGAGTGGAGAACTATGGTTGCCAGATTAAAATGTTCAAGTAGGCTATTATCTAATGGTAAGATATAATGAATAATGGGAAAGACCATCTTCAAAACCTTTCTACACCATGCAGTTCTTTGCTTTGCATGCTGTCTGAACTTCTATTAATAAAAGACTAATTCATGTTAATAATTTCCCTCTTTCAAAATGCAAATATCTTTGGGAAAATCAAGCAAGTTGCCGTTAATTCCTTAAAGTGAACTGATTTAATCAAAATGCTTCCACCCGACTGAGATGAGTCTCACTGAGGAATCAGACATTCCAATTCAGATCCTTATGCCCTTAATGGGAAGATAGAAAAGGGCACTATATGTGAGGACAGGCTTGGAAAGCCACCATGAGAAGCTCTGTGAATCCAAAGAGCATCATGAGGTCAGTGGGTTCCTGGGTTTGGAAGAAGAGATGGTAATTATCTGGACAAGGGAAAAATCTAGAAAGAGTCTAGAATGTGGAAAGATGTAGCTTTTCTACTTAGTTTACTTAGGTCCAGATTTGGGGTCTACTTGAAATAACACACAAATCACTCCATCCCTGGACTTTGTAAGCTGGATACATTTACTGAATCATCTCACACATAGGCAGGTGTTATCCTTAGGTTGTTATACCCTTAACTATTACAGACATAACTTAATTACATGAAGGATTAAAATATGTGTATGTGGGCAAAATATGTATTTTAAAAGTAGGACCAGAGACAGATAAAGCAGATACTTGCTTTCAAGGAGTTTGCAATTTGATTTGTGTAGGCATTCAGTTTCTATAACAGCAAGCATTAGCTAGTAATGCAAAATGCTAACTACCCAGAACCCAATGTATCAGTTTCCTAGAGCTGCTATAACAAAGTAGAAAAGTACTGGGTGGCCTGAAACAATAGAGATTTATTCTGTCACAGTTTGGGAGCCTAGAAAGCCAAAATCTAGGTGTCAGCTGGATCACATTCTCTTTTAGACTCTCCCTTGCCTCCTCCTAGTTTCTGGTTGTGGTCATCATTCCTTAGCACACCTTGGCTGGTAGCTGCATCTCTCCAATCCCTGCCTCTGTTGTCACCTGGCGTTCTCGCTCTGTGGGCCTCTTTTTTTACATGACATCTTCTTCATTTTCTTCTTATAAGGACATCAGTCAGACTGGACTAGGACCCACTCTAATGACTTCACCTTAACTTGCTCACTGACAAAGACTCTATTTCCAAAGAAGGTCTCAATCACAAGCAATGGGAATTAGGGCTTCAGGATATCTTTGTGGGAAATGTAACCCAACCCATAAAAACCAGTTCATTTCTAAATAAATAATCTGAGATGACCACCTTGCTCTATTCATAAATGTTGAGGAATTGTATGGCCATCTGCAGTCAGGCCTTAGGAAAATCAGCCAGCAGTGATTGACCATTGTGAGATGGTGACCACGAGTTTCTCATAAGTGCTTCATGAGCTAACAAAATCGGTTATTTAAAGTAAGAACTGAGCTATCCCTAAATAGGACTGAGAGTATAACTAATCTATCAAAAGTAAAACTATTTATGTAAAATTTTAACTAAGTAACATTAATTTTAATAACCATGGCATTGACAGATGCAAAGAATAAAATTCCAACACAAGGAAAAAGAGCACTGTGGATAATACTGTAATTTACTCAATAACACTTATTTTATTTCTAAGACTGTTTAATATGCTCCTTCAAGCTCTGTGTTTTGGAATTGATTCAAAGCTTGTTATCTGCTCTTCATATGCCACTAGTTATGTGGATAGACACAATTTACCCACTTTTTGGATAAAGAGGACATTCTAATCAGTGAGCAAAAGGCCTTCTCCAACTAAATCTCCTTTAATCATGTTACTGTTTTAATTTTTGTCTAAAGTTTTCCTGATTTTTTCCATGCAGTTACTCCCAAACTGCTATCTATCTCTCACCAAATAACTATGCATTTTTAAAATTCATACCTCCCATGGGGCCATCTATCATTTTCTTCTTTCTAATGTACACCGAATACAATTTCAAAACCCATTTCATAAACATTTTTTAAGTATACATCATGGGCAACTCTCTTTTACATTTTCATTTGCATGTTTCATATTTTTAACATTAGAAATCTGAAGATAGACCACTGTATTTCTATTAAAATGGGACCAAGTGAAATTAAACTAAAGGTACAAGGTACATAGTAAGCTCACTTTAAAAGGCAGGCATTCTAGTCTTATTACTCTATAATATGATATGTTGGTTAATAGACTTTCAACTGTAGTAGTAGTATTAGCATAAATTTTCAAAACAAGTTACCTACAAAGTATTAACATAATTCCTGTTTGGAAAAAGTGTAGTCATGTGATACACAAATGGCCTTCTTGGCATGATGCCAGAGGAAGGCACAGCCCCGGACAGTCTGGCTCCTCCTGATTCATCAGGATTCAAGAAGTCTTCCTCAGGGTCAGCATGGCTTCTTCGTCTGCTCACCTCCCCTTTTCCCATTCCAAGGCACATGCTGGAACTTATCTCTGCCAGTTTCACTGTTTCTTGAGCTATGGCTGGACTATGATTTGTTCAATTTCTTGGCTCAAGTAAATATACACCCAAGAGTTAGGCAAAGCCAGCCTTGGGTCTAACCCACCTGGGTAGACTCATTCCACTCTTGAGAACAGGAGTGGTACTACAGAACTTACCTTTCATTGAAGCCCACCCATCCAAAAGCCATTAATGGTGGTTCACAAGTTGGGCTATCCTCCTTGGTTGCATCTATAGGCCCTGTTACAGGTTTAATTGTATCCCCCCAAATTTATGGAAGTCCTAAACCCCCGTATCTCAGAGTGTGGAATTACTTGGAAATAACAGTCACTCTAGATGAATGAGCTGTTAGGATGAGGTCAGTCCACAGGAGTGTGGGCCCTTTATCCAGCATAACTGTTTTCCTTATATGAAGGGGAAATCTGGACACAGACATGACACAGGGAGAACACCACGTGAACATGAAAGCAGAGGTCAGCAAATGTGCCCACAGGTCAAGGGACCTAACAAGCTCAAGTTTGCCACCAAACCACCAGAAATGAGAGGAGTGGCCTGGAGCAGATTCTCCCTCACCGCCTTCAGAAGGAGCCAGCCCTGTCAGCTCCTTCACCTTGGACTTCTAGCCTCCAAAACTGTAAGACGATCAATTTCTGTTGTTTAAGCCACTCAGTTTGTGGTACTTTGTTACAGGAGTCTAGCAAACCAAAACAAGGCTCCATGTAAGTGTAGGTATTATGGTCATCTGCTAATCACTGTAGACACATAAACATACACAACATACTATGTATATAATAGTAATATACAGTACGTTATTTAATACATGACATATGTTTATCTACTATATATGAAATATAGTTTAATGAATCTTTAAAAACACTTAGCAAATGCATAATCTTATTTTGTGAATTAAGAAAGTGAGGTCAAATTTATCTATTCAGATTAGGGGGAAAAATAAACATTATAAATGTATATCTAGAATGAAGTCCAAACCAGGCACAAACACAAACTCCGGCACCTGGCTGGGTGTCCTTTTGCCTTTACACAGATAAGCACATTGTTGTTCATTTTAAGCATGACTATCTATTATCCAAGACTTCAAATAGCAACTCAAAAGGAGCTGCTGCCTGTAAATCAGTGTTACCCGGCCTATATGTGTACTAGTATACGGGAGGTGAACACAGCGTGGGCTGGCTTGTGTGTACTTGCACATACGAGCATATGTACATGCTTGTGCACGTACTTAAAACCTAGTTTCTTGTCAAGAAAAATGTTAGTAACATGGATGCTGGAACAGACTGTGTTCACACCATTCCAAATGAGGCCACAAGTCATAGGGCCATATGCTGTGTTTTTTAGAAATCTGATTTGTTGCCAGAGCACATCAACACACATGGACGATTATTTTCGCTGTCTTTCTATTAGGCTGTCTCGTTAAGATCTGCATGTAAGAGAGGGATGGTGGGTGTGCTGGGGGATGCGGAAACTTAGTGAAGTCCAGATTACTGTGGTCTTTCTTAGCTTTCTTGTCCTTACCTTTCTTATTCCCTTGGCTGAATATATCTACTAAAGAAGTCAATGTAAATAACTAGTACATATATGGTAACAGAAGTCTAAGCTAGGAGGAGATAGTAGAGACATTACCCAGAAAAATTTCTATCAGCCCACACTAATTCAGAGCTGGCGTTAATTCTAACACAGGCTGGACTGTAATTAATTTTGCATGGTTTCTGTGCAGAAAAGGAGATGTTAAGCAAACTGACAGTGCAAAATTTATTTCTTGACTAGGTTAGACGTCTGGTAATCAAGCTTTCTACTATTCATTCCTTCACAGCAATAAAAACCATAATTCTGCATACTTAAATATAACTATAAATGTTCCCAACCTACATATTAAAACAGGTCGAATAACCAATATTTTCAAGTTGTTTAAAATGATTGGGCCTAAATTTATTTTTAAATGCTCTATAATTTAAATTTTCATTAATTGAAACAGAAACTGTGTAATTGTGCTTAAGATCTCCCTTTAGCTTTGATATGCTAATCTTAAGTAGCAACTTTTGGGATAGAGATGCCTAGGTGGCCAGCGAAGGCACCAATGGCAGAGAGAAGTTTGAGTCAGGAGTTTTCTATTGATTACTGGGGATTTTTTCATGGGTTGATTCATTTTATATGTCATAATTAGAAAAACTGGAACATGAAGATGAGAAAGCAAGCAAGCGAGCAAGCAAGCTTTTTTATCCTTAGCAGTGCTACTGAAAGAGTGCATCGTGTTCTTTTAGTTTGGTTTTACTAAAGCACCAACATCCTTGGTGCTTCATATTATCTGAAAAAAAAGTGAAAAATGAACAAGTCATGGATTTTCAGTGCTCTAATGACTTATACTAATGTATTCCTTCATCTAAATACAGATTTCTATTTAAAATTCAGTATGCAGGGGTATTATGAATTCCAGTTTAATGGATTCCAAATAATTGCCCTTTAGAAATGATGAATAGCTGTTTAAAGCCACTGATAAGAATATACTATTTCTCTCCAACAATAGGCCTTCCACATTAACCGTGTCATATATGCCTGAAATTAGTTTATTAATTTTTTATTGATATGCAAAATCCAAACTGATGACAGATGGAAAATAACCCTTTGCTAAGAGCCCCCAACTTTCCCCCTAAAATGTCTGTTGTTATTCTTGTGGGTGGTAGAGGGGAGAAAAGCAAAACTGTTTCCAAAGGAGGGAAATGCAGATGACGCCACTGCTCCCCTTCTTTGCTTTTGTCTAGGTTGTGCCGTAAAAAAGATGTGCTTCTAAGGTGGACATAATGGCCAGCGATTTCCAAACCCAATAAAGACAATGCTTGCTGAAGTTCTCTGTTGTGACACACAATGCCCTCAGAAGAGACTGCTAGGACTTGTTCTTAAAAGGCAGCAAAAGCCAAGAGAGGCAGAACTATTAAAATTCAAAATGCATTACTCATGTATCTTATTTAGTATTAGACTAGGGTTTTATTTTTTATTTTCTCCCTGATCAGCATAGATAGCTTTCTATACAAGTCAAAAAAGAATAAATAATACTCCAAAAGCCATGGCCAGAATAGATGCAATAAACACTACGCTATATGGAAGTAAAGAGTATGTGTTCATTACTGAAGTGTCAATGTTTTCTGTATTTATACACAACCATATTACATTACGCAATCTATATCACTACATATGCTGACATGTTCAATTAAGAAAAAATATTCATTCATACGAAAAAAGGAAAATCTGAGCTCTTTCTAAACCAAGTTGTCATAGATGATGTTAGGGAAAAATTAAATCAACTGTTATTCAATCCATTGACTTCTCAGCCACTTTTGATTTTATGCTTCCTCCCCTTCTAGAAAATTCTCTGGGAAAATCTGTGTTCCTCACAAAGAGAAAAAACAAATAAAATATCTTCTATGAGAACAAAAACCTACTTCAGAATTGATGATTCTTTATTCCCTGCTGTTTGATTGATAAAGTCATTGTTCTTAGTGCAGCATTTATATTTTTAGACCAATCCATGAATGGTATACATACAACATACAGGACAGTGTTCTCTCTCTCTCTCTCTCTCTCTCTCTCTCTCTGTGTATAAACACACGTAAATACAAGCAGTCTGCAATGAAATGGAGATTTCCTGCTTTTTTGCACCCAGCACACTATCTAGGAAAATATGGATTACCAAGGAAAAAACCTTCAGGTTTCCCATTCCACCCCTGCCATCAATATTCATAAAATTGACTCATTTGTTCCCCTAAGAAATGCTAGTCAGGCTACAAATGAAAAGGAAAATGGAAGCCAAAGCGTGTTTCATTTTTTGTAAGTGACTAAATAACACTCTTTCTTCCTTTCCCTAGATCTTACCTAAGAGGAGTAAAAGGTGAGATGATAGAATAAAAATAAAAAAATATTTCCCTATTATCAGAGCCACTAAAAATGAAGTAGGAAGGGTGAAATCTGTTTCTGTCCTTTCAGCACACTTGCGGGTGCAATCCTGGGCCACCGTGACGGGAGGTTTTCCCTTCTGTCTAGCAGAAGGGTGACTGCCCCTCTCCTCCAGGCCTTTTCTGTCCTCCTCTGGGGTCTGTGCCTCTCTGCACACCACAGGGACCCAGAGAAGAATGGCTCCTCTGTTTGTCAGCCTGCCTGCCTGCTGCATCCACTGCCCCATTCAGCCAGCCTTTCAGGTCTGCTAACTGCTGCTGTACAACTCAGCTTTTATGCTCTACTGACAGGGGCTTTCTGAAGCCAGACGGTTTCTGAAAAGAGGGCCTATTTGCATAAACAATGCCATGTGAGGAGGTCTGCTGGAAACAGAATCAAAATTCACTCAAGCAAATCTTCCCGATAAACTTTTTTTTTTTTTTGGCCACTAACACCTCCTATCGTTACCATCTGTATGCTAAAACGTGGCTGAGAATTTGATCAATTCCCTTCCTCCGTTTCCTGTGTCCAGTTTTATTAAACAAGCCAAAAATATATCTTATTTTCTGAGAGAGTCTGAGCGGAATCCATAAATAGACTATGGTATGTGAAATGAGAAATGCATTGTGTGTTAAATGAGGGCAGCAGGCCAGCTACGCATCAGCTAGCCAGACCCTTCCATTAGATTTGTCATGGGAGCCTCATCAAAATGCACATCCAAGCCAGGAGCTGCCCGTCCACGGGCTCCGTGATT
Organism: Camelus dromedarius; assembly: GCF_036321535.1. NCBI lineage: Eukaryota > Metazoa > Chordata > Mammalia > Artiodactyla > Camelidae > Camelus > Camelus dromedarius. The sequence goes on along the minus strand of NC_087454.1, from coordinate 15,190,746 downwards.
GCAGGTCACCAAAGGCAGAGCTGCCCCAGCGCTGGGGATCACAGAGGATAACATGTGCTCTGCTCACTTCAGCTCCCTCCTTAGCATCCTACCCACAGAAAATAGACCACATTATGGTATCAAGCTTAAACCAGGCTAGAGCAAGCAGTTCAAATAAGGCTGCATAAACCAAATGAAGAGGACCATTATTAAATCAGTCACATCAGTAGGAAACCACACCTGGTTTTTTAAACATTTTCTCAAAGCAAATTCAGTTTTTAAAGAGGTACTTAAGGGCAGTATTAAGAATTTTTCACTTGATAAAAATTCTGAGGTTATAAATGTGCGCTCAGGCAAACAGAACTACTATGCTTTCTTATCTGAAACAAAGAATGTCATTTGGCTTAAATCTTTCTTGGGCTTTTTAGAAGCATGAATATTATGACTTGGTTCATAAAGCAGAAAAGTAGACATTCTTCCAACATCTTTCCTCCTGTTTTTCTTTGTCTCGTATCAAACATAACCCAGTCTTTTACTGGTTTCCTGGATCGCCCAAACTAGACTGCATGGTTTCTTCCCTTAAAAATGTCATGATTATGGCCTATAAATACTATTTTCCATAAAAAGGTATAGGCTTCTTGGAGAAACTGCTGATTCTGGGGCAAGAAAATACAAAATAAGCATGGATACCATTTTATACAAGAAAAGAAGATGCTTCTTTATCAAAAGACTTAGCAGCCAATCTGGATAAATTCTCACTAGCAAAAAAATGGAATAATTTAACCAATTTAACCATCAGTAAAGATAAAAACGGCCTTAGCTAGAAAATAAAATATGCTTAAGTTTGTGTGTTTATAAGGGTGCTTAAAAAAAACCTAATTGTTCACTTTAGATGCTAAGAAAACATTTCATCATTATATGAACCAGTAAATAAAGAGAAAGATGCAAGCAGTTATCCTGGTTTTTCTTTGTAGGTGGTACCACAGGAGAAACAGATCATTGATGAGAGGAAGTCTCTTTTTATAGAAATAATAAATTGAGAATACCCCCATGTCGTAAGCCCTTATGAAAGAAGAGATCCAGTACTAGTCATCAATTGTTGATAGCATCACCTCCTACACAATTTCACCTTTGCGGTTGTCTCATCAAAATAGACAAATCAATAAAAAGCAAAATGAACTTGAATCTTATCAGGTCTTTAGATGTAAGAAATACAAGGGACAGAGAATACGGCAGATGAAACCACAGGGATAAAATTAGGAAAATCCAGAATGTGGAAAACTCCACAGGACAAATGATCTGAATTCTTCAACCAAAAAATGTTGCCTGGTAACCATGGGGGGAAACCACTGTCCCCACACCCATGGTTACCAGGCAACATTTTAAATTGAGAGTTTAGGATTTGCAGATACTAACTACTATATATAAAACAGATAAACAACAAGGTTCTACTGTGTAGCACAGAGAACTATATTCAATACCTTTTAATAGCCTATCAAAAAGAATTTGAAAAGGAAATATATATATATATATATATATATATATATATATATATATATATATATATTTATGTATAATTGAATCACTAAGCTGCACACCAGAAACTAACACAACACTGTAAATCGACTATATTTCAACTTTTAAAAAAAGTTGCCTTTTGGCTCTTTTAAGAGAACTAAGAAACATGTATCTTGACATCAGGGCTTTATTTGAATCCCAACTCAAATGTATCTGTTAACTAATTAATAACTTAAACAACTAAACTGAAACAAAAACTGTATTTTAAGGTAGTTGATGAAATGTGAACTTGATTAGATAGTTGATGACATTAAGAAATTATTAAGTTCTAAGAGTGATTAAGGCATTGTAGCTATGTCCTTAAGTATTAGAGAAATTTACTGATATATTTACAGATGAAATAATACTCCATCTGGGATTAATTTTAAAATAATTCAAGGAGGGAAAGACTCCTGTTCCATGGAGTAGAGATGAAATAAGATTGGCTACGAATTGATAATTTATCGAAGTTCAGTGATAGGTAAACCAAGTTCATTGTACTATTTTCTCTACTTTTGTATATGTTTAAAATTATACATGATGAAAACATAAAAAAAATATTAAGGCTCACTTACGGAGTGATACTACAAATACAGGGACTATTTTCCTCACCCAAATTTCCACAAATCTTAAATTCTATGACTAAGCTGAGGGAACAGGTTAGAGATGGGGAAAAGCAGACGTCGACACAAATATTTTCCGAACTGAAAAACAAGAATTTGTTAACACATACAAGAGACTGATAAATATGTCTAAAGGCTGTGAAAAACACCATTTAGGGCTCTGGAAATAATACGAAAAATTATCAGCTTTCCTAAGCAAAATGTTTGCTTATAATATATTAATTATTAACATATCACTAACTTAAAGCACTCAATTTAAACTGCTCTAACTGCGGAAAAAACCTAACCATATTAAAATGCATAAACCCATGTATGATAAGAGGTCAGGAACTGTTTTTTATTCATATATACCCTCTTTAGAATTTTCTGTACACTAAGACTTGAATAGCATTTTTATATTCTATGGGCATACAGAGTTCTTTAAGCATCCAAAACATTACTTGCATATAGAGTTGTATTTTTCTTTATTAAACATTTTTAAACTTTTTTTTATTAAACTTAATAAATTGAAATGTCTTTAAATAATAAATTAACTCTATTTTTGAAGAATAAGTCTTCCTCTGTAAGAATTAAAATAACATAATAATGATGACTAATATTGGTTGAATGCTTTATAAGCCAACTTATCTCATTTAATCATCCCAATAGCATGATGAATTAGGTATGTGGGGAGATAACTCTCAGTGGGTCACTCTGAGAATTATCTGCATAGCTTACAAGTAGAGTCACTGATTGCTTTTTCTTATGGTTTATCTTTTCAGGGATGTTTGTACAGAGAACAGCCTAGGAAGACAGAAATTATGTCTTCCTTTTGGAGCAGGGGACAAGTTGGTTTGCTGTCTACTCTAATAAAGATAATGTCTTTTCTGGAATAAAGGTTACACGGCTTTGGGTACAGCTCCTTTTAATAGATTGAGGTTTTCTCAAGCTCAGGGTCCCTTAGCTGTGACCCAAGCCCAGTGTAGACACAGCATGCACCATGGCCCCTCTGAGTGGCTCCTGTGAGACTTCAAGGGCATGAGGAACCAGGGGGTACATTAAGCTCATGTTGTGCCACCAGTAATAAAGTTCTTTGTCTCTGACCCAGGAGTCTCATGTCTGCTGGCAATTTTCATAGAACTGTAGCAGGTTAACTCCAACCTAGAGGAGGAAGGGTCAAGGGGTCCCCAAAACTCATGTTGGACTTTGGGTGGACAGAAAACTTTGTTAAGTTCATTTGGTTGAGCCACAAGCAGTCACTGTGACTTGCTAACTGTCACAGACCTACTCTCTCCCTCAGTATCTCCTGATTAACTTCTGCCCCACTCCTTGACCTTAGTTCTTTAAGGGGAAAAAATGATTAGGGTTTGGGCTAAGGTTTCCTTGTCCTCAAGGGGGAGTAAAGAGATATGAATCGGTCTGAGTTAGTTGGCAAACCCTGCAAAGAGGAAGGACTCAAGGTTTTAGGAAACCATAGGATACAGGCACCAAAATCAAAATCACCATCTGGCCTGGTCCCTGAAGGATCTAAATTCAACTGAGGTGGTCTGGGAAGGGTCCACAGTGACACTGAAAGGCTAATGTAAGTCTTATGCCAATTCAATGTATTTTTGGTTATTTTCACATCTGAATGTTATATCCAATGAGTTATATGCTTGTATATCCTTGGCCCATAAAGAGATTCTTCTGATTGGGAAGAGCAGCATATAGAGAAGTCCTAGTGGTATAAACTTCCCTGCCATTTGCCACCAGTGGCTGGTTCAAGATTTAGCACAAGTGCCTCTGATTTCCAAAGCTTTTGTTAACATAGACAATGAATGTCCTGTTAGGAGGCAAGTCAGAAGCCTCAGTCTCAATGGCCTGGACTACAGTGTTATCATACCTCTGCCAACAGGGGTAGCTGACAAACCTTTATCAACTTCAGGGGACCACTCAACACATGAAATTTACTGGGGCCACTTGATTGGATTCACGATGTTCAGTCCTTCCAGCTATCAAACACTCTCTCTTCAGCCCCCAACACCGAGCCACCCAGGATCTTACTGGAATCTTTGCACAGTGTGTTCCTCACCTGTACTTTCTACTTGGTCCTTTATATTAGTGACCCCCCAAATCAGCATCCTTTGAATGGGAACCAAACCAACAGCCTGCACTGATATACCCTCTACCTTTGAGGCTCCATAACCCTAATGTCCTCTTGGAGATTCTCATCTCTGAAACTAATGAATCTTCCTAAAGGAGCCTCAGGAAAAGGAAGGCAGCTTCCATCTGGAAGTGCCCCTTGAGGTTTTGGACTTGTCACTTTCCTGACATGGATACCAGGTATATTGCTTTTAATTATTTTTAGTTTTTTCACTTTGACATATTGAAACATTTGTACTAATTTAATACTTTTCTTCTTCTAGCTTAATTGAGATATATTTGACATACAGCACTGTATAAGGCATACAGCATTAATGACTTGATTCACATACATCATGAAGTGAGTACCACAGTAAGTTTAGTGAACATCCATCACCTCACATAGACACAACAGGAAAGAAATAGAAAAAAAATTTTTTTCCTCGTGATGAGAACTCTTTGGATTTGCTCTCTTAACAACTTCCATATGTAATGTGTAACAGTGTTAATTATATTTTTTCATGTTATGCATTACCATCCCTAGTGCTTATTTATCTTATGCAATGGAAATTCTTACATTTGGACTATTTTCACTGCAGTCCCCCGACCCTCACCCTGCCTCTGGTAACCACACATCTGATCCTTTATTCTATGAGTTTGTTTTTAAAGTATAATTAATCTACAATACTGTGATAGTTATGGGTGCATAATATAGTGATTCAGTATTTCTATACATTTTGAAATGATCACCATGAGAAGTCTAGTTGTCATCTGTCACATAAAATGGTATCACATCATTATTGACTATATTCCCCACACCAGGTATTTCATACCTGGGACTCATTTATTTTGTTAGTCCCTCACCTGTTTCTCTCTGATTTATGGGTTTATCATCCCCTGATGGAAGATGCCAACCATGACTCGACTGCAGTTCCTTTTAACCTTGCTGAGAGTCTGCAGGAAAAAGCAAGGGGTCTCAGTTCCTGCTCCTCTCATGCAAAACATCTTCAGCTGCCTCCCTGCATCCCACCTCGCCTTTCTCAGGCATTCCATAGCATAAATGAACACCACCCGGGTAGTGACGCGGATAAACAGATCCAACTGAACTGACTCCTTCAACAAACAAGGACTAGACTCAATTTTTTGTATGGAACTAGGAATTCCAAGGTCTACCAGCTAGCTGGGAGACTACCTTGGGAGTTATGTTAATCTGTGTCTCCTGAATGATGTAGGTCCCACATAGGAAATCCCAACAATTGTAAACAACACTGTTTTTCCAGAGTTCCCATGCACAACCTTGGGATTCTCTGTTTTGTATAGAAGCCAGACATTAATTTATCTCCCTCCTCAAAACTACAATGTTAGTCATCCATTTACAAAAGTGCGTATAAAATCTGTCCTTCCCTGACTTCAGTTACGTTGATCAATTATACCACCTTGGCCCTGGAAGGAATGAGCCTCAACTCAGATGAGCCTCAACTAACTGACCAGGCTTTTATGAGTGATGTAGAGATCCTCCCTGAAGGTAAAGGCAGAGTCTGAGCCATCACGAATGCATCCTACTGTACCTGAATTATTGCACTGACTCTAAAGGAAAAGTTAACACAGAAACAAAGAGAAAGCTACCTGGATTTCTAAGTTAGATCCTGATTGTTTGTGGGATTTGTTCAGCTGGTTGGGTCCAGGACCAGGATTAGGGGACGAGGTAAAAGTCAGTACTGAATTGGCTTTAATCCTGCTTCTTGGAGTCCTGTCAATAATAGCCTTAATTCAACGCTGTATAGACAAATTGAACAGATGTGGCCAGACTCTGTCAATCAGACTAATCAGAGATGAAGTGTTGTACTCATGAGAAAATTTGCCAGAAGGCAAAACAGTATAGAAATGAGAGGTGGAGGACAGAGGAATACTGAAGAGTACCTGCTGAAATGTAGATTTATATTCAGGGATCACCCTGCTTACAAAGACTTTGTGTGTTAAAACATTTATTGGTAAGTTGATGATGTGAACAATGTAATGCTTTTGTTCACAGAAGCTGTGATGAATAAATGTTAGACTCCCAGACTAGCACACAAATGCTTATTTAACTCTGGCCATGATTTAAATAGGGGATTTCATATTTGATTTAAATAGTTTTCCGACTTCTTTTGTTGGATGCATACAATCATATAAACACACAAGTTGTTTTCAGTTACATTATATGTTAAATAAATTATGAAAGAGGACTGTTGAGATATGACCACAATACATTGCATTTCTTTCTGTGAAATTTTGTCTCTTTCTTGCACCAATGCAGGTACTCTTCAGCTTTATCACAACTGCAGAACTCAACACAAGATGAGATGGTTCACGTGGGTTTAAGAAACACGCCTGACCCTCCCCTCCTGCCCAGTGATCCTTGAGCATCTCTGGAAGTAGCAAAGAGAAAAAGAAAACTCAACTCAGAACACTCCTCTCCTTAGAGTTTTGAAAGTCTCTCTCTCTACTATGTACCAATCACACTGACATACACAAGTATTTAGCAGTTATTACTGGTGGGGAGAACTTTGTAGTTTAGAATTAGCAGAAGGATTCCAGAGTAGGAGCTCAATAGAAAGGTCAATTAAAGGAAAAACAGACAGGACTTTTTTTTTTGGAAACATAATTGCTTTAACTAAAGATTATTTTTAAAGTTCTATTTAAACAAACTCGAATTCTTTTTCTCCTTCATGATAGATAATGCCATATTGGAAGTAGGCTTCAAGGCTGAGAGTTATTACTATTTTTACTGGAACAAAATCTTTAATATGACACTGAGAGAAATTAATAATAAACGAAGGTACGATGTTAACTTTAGTGGTATTGAAAAAAGATCAGAATAATGAGTATATATATCCTCAGAGAGGAAATAACAAGCCCAGATTGAGATTTTAATTACCTCAACATGTTAGCCTATTGCCCTTCAAAAAATAATCTTTCCTGAAGTGCTCACATGTTAGTTCTTAACTCTATTTGGGGTGAGGGGGCGAGAGGGTTTTGCATGGACTCTCTTTCTAGAAAAATTCACATAATAAGAAATGTTGATCATGTTCCAGGCACTGTAGTATATGCCAGATACTCACTGAATCATTTAAGCATCACAATAATTCTATCAGATTGGTAACACTATTATACCAATTTTTCAAATGAAGAGATGGTGACACATACAGGTAACTCATCAAAGGTCACATGCTAATAAGCAGCAGAGCTGGGATTTAAACCCACGTAGCGTGGCTCTAGAATCTTCTTGGCTGGACAGCCCACTCTAGTGTCCTACACTTGGACATACACAAGTAAGTAAAAAATTACCTATACAATTTCAAAAGGCTTCCCTCAACTCTTGAAAGTCAAGATCAAAAATCTTTATTTTAGAAGTTGCTTGGCAACATTTGCTACTTTATTTTATTCTATTTTATTTTCAATTGATGTGTAGTCAGTTACAATGTGTCAATTTCTGGTGTACACCATAATGTCCCAGTCATGCATATATATACATATATTCATTTTCATATTCTTTTTCATTAAAGGTTATTATAAGATATTGAATATAGTTCCCTGTGCTATACAGAAAAAACTTGTTTTTTACTCTATTTTATACATAGTGGTTATCATCTACCAAACAGAAACAGACTCACAGACACAGTAAACAGTCTTATGGTTACCAGGGGAAAGGGGGTGGGAAGAGATAAATTTGGGAGTTTTGAGATTGGCAAATGGCAACGTTTGCTATTTTAGAATATTTGAAAAATATGATGCCATGATCACCTGTTCTACCTAAAAGAAAGAACTGGGGAAAAAAAGTTGAACAGAATGCTGTTTCACTATTTGTTTCTAATATAGAAAATTGTCTAGATGAATGGAGTAATTTCTCTTTAAGAACCAAATCCTTAAGAATTTCTAGGTAACATTATAAATTAAGAGCTTGGGATTAACAAATGCACAGTACTATATATAAAATAGATAAACAAAGACCTACTATACAGCACAAGGAACTATATTCAATCTCTTGTAATAAGCTATAATGGGAAAGAATCTGAAAACATATGCATATATATGTATGTATACGTATAACTGAATTGCTTTGCTGTACATCTGAAAACAACATTGTAAATCAACTACACTTCAATAAAAAATAGAAGAAAAAAGGATTTTGAGGTATCCTTTATTTCTCTGCTATTAAGGAAAACAAATTTTATAGTATGCCTTCATATCAGAATTTTTGAAAAACCCTCAACCTATAGATCAAACAACCTTTCTTTCCCTTAATTTCATACATCATTCAGCGGAGCGGTGTCTATTGGGCAGAGCGATGCTAATATGATGGCCATTTTCATCTTCTGATAATGTCAGGTGAGCTGGTCAAAGCATGCTGGGAATATCTTAGGGATGGCATGAGTCGCTCGTTACATTAATTTTTTACTATATATTTACTGATACTTTTAAAGTGGGGGAAAAAAGATGTATTTCCACAAACAGCTAGACTCATGACCTCATCTTATAACACTTTCCCCTTACTGTTATACTTTGAGCAAGTGGCCTTATTTCAGTTCCTCAAATATATAAGACCTCATTTCCTCCCACTGGGCTTTCTACTTGTTGATCTCTCTCTCTCTCTCCAGCAACGCTCCCTTCTCACTGTTCAGGACTCAGCTCAAATGTCACCTCCCCAGAGAGGGCTTTCTCTAGTACCTATATACTAAAATGCAAGACCTACTAGGACAGGGACTTTGGGGACTCTGCCTGTGTCATGAATCTCCATGCTTTGCCAGATTCCCATCTAGTTCCAAAACTGAGCAGTCCAGATGGGCAGCTCAGGATTCACAGGAGGATAAATTCATAAATAAATTTATGCTAATATAATCAATCAATGATAAACAATACATAATCAATAACATTCTGCATCCCTTTTTGCCACATCTAAGAGTCAGAACACGTGATAATATAGCTCATAATTTTCTCTTTCATTTCTGCTCATTGAAAAAATAATGAATGCACTTCCATTATCACCTAGTTATCCCATTTCAGAGTCCAAAGCAATAAAATATTTGTGTTTATGGACAACTTGAACACTAAATGCACATTAAGTAGGTAACATCTTTTCCCTAAAGAGTAGATTTTCTTCAGGTGTATTTTTAAAGTTATCTAAGGAAATTTCTCCATCGATATGAGACAACAGAAAATTATAAATATAAATTTGTGTTCATCAGAGCAAGTTGGGGGTGGGGGGGAGTCTGTTTGTGGTTTGATTATTGGGGCCGACACAGGAGTGAAAAGTGAATATTGCATCACAGTTGCCTAATCTCATAACCTGGGAGCCAATACGAGACATGAAGGAGAACAGACAAGTCACTGAGTGGAGCATTAAACTTCAATCACATGCTCTTGGATGCAAGAATAAATTTTTGAAACATAGTATGCAGACTTCTCTTTTCACTTTGCAACTGGTTACTTTCCATAATTATCTTATTCTGTTTTATTTTAAATACTAGTCTCATAGCCTAATGCATCTGGCATCCAACTGCAAGTTGACAAAGTATATATGATGATTCTTGAAATGGCGCTCAAGAAAAATTCTGTCATCCTATAATCATCTTATTCATGCTGAAGGCATACTACTGTCTTTGGGGAATATTCAAATTGGCGAAACATGCAAAAAAGGAATGAAATGACATTTTTGAGAAGCTACTACTCAGAGAACAATTACTTACTACAGCATTTAACCTGATGGCAATTAACAAAGGATTTTAACCTCTTTTTGTTTTATGAACAGAGTGTTTTCCCTGCAATAACACTCCCAGTCTAGTTAATTTATCAAAATAGGAGTTTAAGAAGGGTTGACTTGTTTGGGTAATTTATGTTTTCACAAATTACAGTAAGAGTTTGTAAATTCTTGATTTTAGTATTCTAAAAAATTCATTTATAACTTTCAGTTATGTTTATATTAAATATTCTATAACGATGCCTTAATGGTATAAACATCTCAAGAATCATTGAGGCAGAAAGGAATTATAAAAATCTTCACTTTCTAATTAATTATGTGTTAATTCAAGCTTAGATTTCTATCATCAACCTTTTGTTTCCATTTCCTACTTGATTTACTTCCTGGAGCCTTGGATCATAGATCTCTAAACACATTATAAAGTCAGCAAAACAGGACAACAAATTAGAAATGTCACAATCCACCTACTCGGACTCTGATAGGGTCCTCCCTTGTCTAACGTTATAGCCAAGAGAATTGGAAAAAAAGTTGAAGATGATCTACTTTAAAGCCATCATCTGTTAAAGAGTGGCAATGATCTATCACGACCAGAAGAGAAAATGGTAACGGTGCCTTGCGTTTGTGCAGCATATTATAATTTACAAAGCCTTTGGCATCCATTTTCTCACTTAAATACTATTACACTCCCATAAGACAGGCAGGACACTTACTACTATCCCTGTTTAAAAGATGGGGAAATTGAAGTGGGGAATGCTTAAATACTCCACGAAAGTGATACTCCACATCTTAGAAGATTGTGAACCTGGCACTAGGAACCAAGAGTTCTCTTTCTTAAACTCATGCCGTTTCCACCAAGTAACACTAGTCCCCTGTTATGTTAACAAATTTTTTTTAACTTATAATTTTAACAAGTTAAATGGCAATAAGGAACTTATTTTCTACGTAACTTTAAGTAAATATAATCAAATATACCAGGAGCCCAGTTGTTATAGTAATAATTTTAGTTTTAATAGTCTGCAATTTAGTTGCTGATAAGTTTGATGGTATTTATAATGCAAAGGTTTGAAATGATCCTTTAAAATATTCAACTTTTGGGGGAGAGGGTATAGCTCAAGTGGCAGAACGCATGCTTAGCATGCACAAGGTCCTGGGTTCAATCCCCAGTATCTTCTCTAAAATAAATAAATAAACAAACAAACAGACCTAATTACCTCCCCTCCCCCTCTAGCCCCACCAAAAAAAAGTAAAAAGTTTTTAAAAAATAAAAAATATAATAAAATCTTCAATTTTTTGGTATATATGTTCAGCCATGTACAAATTTATTGATTTAAAGTTACCAGATTTTTTTTAACATTGCTTAATTTATCTATATCTATTGCAACATGGATAGCATTCAAACTGCAAAATAGAATGCACTAGATATAATATCTTTTTAAAATCTCTTATCGGGATCCTATTGGGACTGGCATATAATTGAGAACACTTAACACAGTATTTCAGGGAATGTTGCCAAGGAGTGAATCAGAGAATCGCATTTCATTTTTAAATGCCAGACAAAAGTCACCGAAAATGACGGTAACAGTGGTTAGAAGAAGGAATGAAATTGGGCTGGGGGGAAGGCATAATTTACATAAGGTGCTTTTTATCTAAAATTTTCTTTCTTTTGTTGAATTTGACAATTTACCAGAGCCTTTTCAGAAGTGTCTGACATCCCTTCTAATTAAGCAGCAAGCAATAAGAAGTGACAGGCAATGTGTTTCCAGAGCATTAAAGCAGATCTTGAGTGAATGCACCCCCTCAAGAAGAGCTCTCATTCTGAAGAAAGCATTTAGTTTTGTCTCATATAAAATCTTACCTGACTAAAACTGCAAAGATATATTTATTCATTTAGGTTAAATCTCTTTCATTTTCAGCTTAAATAAGCAATATCCTTTTATGCGACAAGAGTCTCACACTTTTGTAAAAGTTAAGGAGCATGTCATGTATTTCCACTACCATTACTACAATTGACATCCAGTGATTTCATAAAGGCAAACACAAAGGCCTAAACAGTAATTCCAACTCTGAAAAGTGAGAATGCATTTCTAAGATTAGATGAGTCCCTTTAAGAGTTCTCTCCTGGTTGGTAAAACATACCAGGCTACATGCAAGAAGAAAATCCCATCAACTTTCTCTACTTGTGTAATTTGTTCTAGAACTGCCTCTGCTGCAGTCCATTCTCTCCCTTCATCAGGCTACTCGCAGTTCCTACTTATCCTTAGATTCCTTCTCAGTGTCCATTGCCCACAGTCTAACAGTACAATTGGCTTCCCTTTGGTCTCTTGCTTTCGTTCTCTGTACACACATCAACATCTCTGCCCGTCTGCATACTGAGACAGAGGACCAGAAGACGCAGAGTGGGAAGAAAGCAGCAGAACTCTGCTGAGAAGGGAGACAGCAAAACACACAGTCCTGAAACATGCAAAGAAAACTATGCTCTCCCTCTGTATCCACAGGCTCCAAATCTGCAGATTCAACCAACAGCAGGTTGAAAATATTTTTAAAAATCCAGAAAGTTCCAAAAAGTAAAACTTGAATTTGCCACCTACCAGCAACTATTCACATAGCACTTACATTGTATTAGGTATTGTAAGGAATCGAGAGATGATTTAAGGTATCCGAGAGGGTGCATGTAGGTTATATGCAAATACTATTTTGTGTAAGGGACTTGAGCATACTGGCTAAAGGTATCCTAGAATCATCCTCTTGAGGATACGAAGGGACAACTGTAGTTGTTCCAGTGTCTTCTCATAGTAAGTTCCCATGATGACTGACCACATGGATTTCAACTCCAGTGTTCTGTTGTATTATTATAATCTCCCCTCTTAGTGGCACAGTTCTGAGGGGATTCCTTGTCACTAGACAATACTGACTAAGAAAGAATGCTGGCTTACTTCCAACATGGGTCTACTAAGCAGTAGATGCTGAGAGACATCCCAACATAGCTTAGCTGGAACACTCACCGCCTCGGCAGTTATCTACCTACTGAAGCCTATTTTGGTTACTCTTAAAGCTTCAGAGAACTGGGGTTTCTGAGGAATTACCCATATTGGGTAATTTCTTTGAGCAGTGGTTCAACAAGAGATTTGAATTATGTCCTAATTAAAATGCACACCATTAATTGAATTTTTTTGTTGAAAGAGACTGTCATACCTAGAACACTGACCACAGGCAGAGCAAGATGTCAAATTGTTGGTGTTCCTGACTAATGCCAACCCTAGCCTAATATGAAACCCATGATACATGAGTGGCAAGGATTGCTGAGTGGAAGCTTCCATCCCAGCCTATCGCTAAGGCATTTGCTCTGGGGCAGGGGTGGGAAGGGGGTTGGCTTCCGTACCGCTTTATCTGTTCATTTCACAGCGGTCCATGAAATTTGCAGCTTTCCTGAACATATTGACAAAGTAGGAATTAAAGAAGTTGTTTTCCTGATTTCTATCCTTAAGTGAGACATTCCTCTCATAATGAGGGTACTAATTACATGCCGGCTCAAAGTCATACATCCAGGCATTCTAGGTACACTTTGAGAAGAACACAAGGGTTTATCCATCCATCGGGCTCTGCGTCAGACCTCGATCTTAAAATACAAGGTGCCTCTCATTTAGTCATTTCAGTTCTTCATGCCATATATTCCTAAAGTGGAAAACCACCAACCACAGCTAGGAGTCTTTTTCTTCTAGTATCAGATGCAGAATTCACCCACTAACCTATTGTTATTGACAACAATTGGGTTGCCTATGACAGAGCAAAGAATAGTTATTTAATTTTTTTCCTTTCAAGAAGGGGAGGCTTCCAGGGAGACACCACATTACACCCACTAGACAGTCAACAAGCGTTGGTTGGGATGTGAAGAAAGTGAAACCCTCTTAATATTGCTAGTGGGAATGTAAAATGATGCAGTCACTTTGGGGAAAAAAAAATGGCAATTACTCAAAATTAAGCCTAAATTTACCATGTCACCCAGCAATTCCACTTGGGTGTAAACTCAAGAGAAATGAAAACTTATGTCCACCCAAAAACTTGTCCACAAAAGTTCACAGTAGAATTACTCATAATAGGTAAAAAGTGGAAACAATCTGAATTCCATCAATCAAAGAATGGACAAATAAAAATGTGGCCTATCCATGCAATGGAATGTTAATTTGGCAATAAAAAGGAATGAAAAACTGATACACACCACAACATGGATAAACCCCCAAAACACTATAGTAAGCGAGAGAAACCAGGCACAAAAGACCACATATTATATGATTCAATTTATATGAACTGCCCAAACTAGAAGATAGAATTTATAGAGACAGAAAGTCAATCAGTGATTGCTTATAGCTGGGGCAGGGGGAAGGAAGGAGGTGACAGCTAATGGTCATGAGGATACTGTTGTGAAGATGAAGATGTTTCTTGACTGTAATTGTCAGTGTCTCTGCTGTCATGCTGGGTCAGCCTTGGATGGTGAGGAGAGGCTGGGTTTTGTCCCATGTCTGCTTCAGGCATGTGAGACATTGTGACATTTGAGGATCTGTGTTCCTGGTGGAGGATGGAGGATTCTGTGACTTGGGTTAAGTAACCTTTAACCTGTTATCCTAAACTGGTTTACTTTTTGAAAAGATCATATTTTACAATTGGAGAATAGACTGAAGAGAATCAAGAAAGGCAGCAAGAAAATCTCACTGGAAATCTATAGCAGTATGTTAGGTCAGAAATTAGGCCTCAACCAAAGTGGTCATGTTGATGAGATACATTTTATAGAGAGAATCTACAAAACTGGATGATAAACTGAAAGAAGGAAAGTTAATAAGGAGAAAAAGTCAAATCTTACTTGTGTTCTGAAACAGGGGAGCATGTACAGGCAGATATTTGACTAGTGAATCACAATATTACATTATATCTTCTTAAGTGTTCAATTTACCAGGATATACATAACTCAAAAAAGTGTATGTTTGTATATATGTGGAAACATAGATACACAAATATATTTATTTAACATATTTAACATAGAAGTATTTTTATATTATATGTAATAAAATAGATCCTATTTTATATGTTGTATAATATACTAAATTGTATATCATAATATATAACAATTATATACTAATAAATATGAATATATAAAAATATATTAAGCATATTGTTACAGTGGGTAACTGAGCAGGTGTCAGATCATTCACTGTCATTAATCCCTTCACCAGCCTGTAAGGGGTTGTGACTCAACCCAAAGACTTTCAGACACCACAAAAATGGCCACACCCTGAAAGTCAGCTCTATTTAGGGACTTGCAGCTGGAAAGTGGCTTGGTATTTGATCTTCCTGAAGGTGTGTCAAACTACAAAGAAATGACATTATGACTCAGCTGGCTTAGCACTCAGTGGGGAGGATGTGTTTGGTATGTTCTTGTTTATTTAGGTAATGCTGCATAATCCAATAAAGACCGAGTGCAAGGCAGAGCAGATGTACAAACTTCCTGCCTTTGAGGACAAACACCGCAGTCTCTCAATTATCAAAGACAAGAAAATGAGAGTGAGAGGAAATTCTCTTGAATTTCTCTTGTTAAAGACTGATTTTCCAGAGTGGTCAGGTTGTGTAAATCAGACCCCCCGACTGTTTTCAAGAGGAGTGCGTCCACTTGCCATTTGCAACTGGAAAAAGGAAGAGAAACTGATCGATACTGCATTTCTCTGTGTTAAGTAATACAGATGGATTTTCAGACTTACACATGATCCGATCTTGTAATATCCTTGCTAATTAATCATTTTTACACCAGATTTACAGATACGAAAACCAAGCCCCTGATTATGCAGCTTACCTAAGTTTGGACAGCTAGGAAATGAGACAACAGGAGTGGAAACTCAGATCTGTTAGCCATAAAAATCACTTTTTTCCCCACTACACTATGTAGCCAGGAGAGCATTAGTCCTACTGACAGAGAGAGATATCTGGAAATATTATAAATCTCTAGTGTCTTTTAAAGTTATATCTTTAATGATCTAAAAAGTTTATATTTAGATAGCTTTGGTTTAACTCTTCAGAGCTGCAAAAGAGTAGTAAGATAGGATACCCAAGTCTCCAAAGCATCCTCCTGTGTTTAAAGACGTGATTTGCTTTAATCTCAAGTAAGAGACTGCCTTTGTAGCTGTTTATAACTTCACACTCTCTTAAAATCTTATTTTACAAATGAGAGAGAGAAGCAAGATGTACCACTGGTTGTACCCAGGGAAACAGCTTCAACAGCACCGCTCACCATGTCAGTATACCTGTGGGCTGAAAGACATTCCTGGATGCAAGACAAGCTCTGTAGATGAATTAGGCATTTGATGAACATATATTTAGGTCTTTTGTGTAATAGGCACTGGGCTTAAAATGTAAGTTCTATACAGTATTTCCCTTGTCCCCTCCGAGTTGCTAAACTCGGAGGGGAATTGTGATATATATGCACACATATGCTGTATGATTTAGTATGCAATAACTGCACCCTTACAGCACTGCACGTGCATCACTCATGGCAGGGATCATTCCAGGCTGGCAGATTTAAGTAAGACATCATACAGATCATCCTTTTAGAAATCTACTTTAGTAGACAGTGGAAGACACAGGTCTTCACCGGTACTCCCTACCTAATGAAACTGACAGAACAGTCATCTTCCTTTACCAGGTACTTGTCCTATGCCTTGCTCGGGAAATCATTGTGATTTTGCATTAGGAGCTAGGATTCTAGGTTGCACCACTTGCTGTCTATTTTGCTCTGTGCTGTATCCACAAGGACTAGATGCAAGAACTACCCTAAGACTCAGTGTTGCTGGGTACAAGGCTAGTCGACTCTACAGATCAGAATGGTTCAAAAACGTGACTCACCAGAACCCTGCCTGAGACCATAGGAGCAGATTGTCCTTTAGGATCAAGGAAAGCTTTTGAATGGAGGCAGTCATATGCTAAATTAGTCACTTCAGTTTCCCCAAACGCATGTACAAAATGTCAGAGAAGTTGCAGGAGGGCTAGGAAAAGAGGTGTCAAATTTTCTGACAAGGGAATCATTTGCATGGTGGCCAAGAGAATGTTGTTGACATCATATAGGTTTCCACCTCACTTGCACACAGAAAATGCTCAATCAATTCCAGCTGACTTTGAAGGAAGTTAACACCTTTCTCCATAACAGAATTTTGCAGTCTTGTGAATACAGAGTAAGGACAGTCATGCAATATTTTAATTATATACAGATTCAGCTATAGGGTAATCATCTCTCATTTCCCTGTATCTTTGGTGAGATAAAGGTTTAAGGGCAATCACAGATAGCTTCTCAAAAAAATTGAAAAAAACTTTCCTTTGTGAAACATGAAAATTGTTTAAAGCAATTCTCACTTCAGCATTATTAGTAGAGCCACCACATTAATAAATATCTCAGTCAAGAAACATCCACCAGATTATCTGGATCACTTTGTTGTTGCTTCTCTTTTCCTTTTTTTCCTTTATTTTCTTCCCCCTGGAGAAGAATCAGTGATGGATGGCAAGTGGGGGAAATGAGGGAGTGTTCTCCAGAAGATGCTCTAGTGCTACAAAACAATTAACCTGGTGCTTCTTCCATTAGTATCAACACTGCACAATAGATGAGGTTGCATTCCCAGGATATCTCATTCCTTCTCTCTCTGAAGAAGCCCATTTTCCATGAGGTTAAGAGGAGGAGGCAGACTGCCTTGGTTTGAATCCTGGCCTCAATGCTCACTAGCTGTGTACCTTGATTCAAGTCAATTCATCTCTCTGGACCCCAGGGAAATGAGGATAAGAATAGTACCTACCACGTCGGTTGATATTCATAAAGCCCTGAGAAGAGTGTCATACACATAACGAACACTAAGGGTTAAATAAAATTAATAAAGTTTACTTATTTGGTTATTTCCCAACTGTTGGATTTGGGCAAATACTCCTAGAGTTTGGCTTTCTTTATTCTATTTTACTAGCATCCAACTGTCAATATATATGTGATCTATATCATCCCAGGGAAAATGATTCTACAGAGTCACATGCTTCGTCCATCTCTGTGAGAACAATTTAATGATAATCCCCGTGATGATTTCTTTGAGCCTTCATTTTATCACACCAGTTCTGTGTAACACAGCCCTTGCTATAGAATTATAGGAAGAAAAGAGCCCTGGAAAGGTCATTAATTTTTTCCCCTAACTTCTGCCACCCACTTTCAAGCCAGACCACACACATAAATCATCCCAGACTTTTTCTTCATCACACTGTGGTTTCTATTCGCATTTACTCTCCCCTAAGGAAACGACTTTGCTACAGGTGGGCAAGTTCAGCACTAATGGCATTACCCTATGTTTTCAAGGAAACTTCTGAGGGCAAAAGAGCCCCATTAACATTGCCAGTTTCACAGGATTTTTGTCACTGATCGAGTTTAATGATTTCCTGTGCCAATATTGAAAACTCAGGAATCAACTTCTTACTCCCAATTCACGTTCAGTTTGCATTATCTCATGGTAAATTTCTTAAACTATTTCCATAATGGATTTATCCTCCTTTTTTAAAGACAATGACTCCAAGGTGAAAACCTGCTATTTCATTGGTACTGGATCATAAGCTCTATTGAAACCCTGTGACTTCGTGAGAAAAATACAGCTAGTCAATTTAATTTAAAAAATTAAAACAGTTACATAATATTGCAGTACGTGAACTTGTTTGGAATTTTCACTATCAGTTGGTTGATTTAACTATCAAGAAAGAGAGAACCTCTGATTTAAAAAGAAAATTCCCCAAAGTTCCAAATACTGGCTTGAGACTGGTCATATTCTTTTAAGCACTGGATTTTTAGCAGCTGGTACATGAAGGATTAAGAAGAGGGAGATGGTGGTTTTACTCTAGACAAACTCTTCTTGAGAAACCCTCCTGCTACATCTGGCATCTGCTGTACATCAGAATTTGTACAAATATTTCCATGTTACTTTATGGGATT
Organism: Camelus dromedarius; assembly: GCF_036321535.1. Lineage (NCBI taxonomy): Eukaryota > Metazoa > Chordata > Mammalia > Artiodactyla > Camelidae > Camelus > Camelus dromedarius. The sequence continues at coordinate 15,171,761 of NC_087454.1, read as the reverse complement.
CTCCAAGAGTCTTCCTCAATTTGCCACTCTGTACATAGAGAATATGTACAGGGAGGGACTATGTAGAGGGCAGGGACTTCCCAGCTGATGGAAGATACAGTTCAATACAAATGATGCTAAGAATGCCGTCACTCCAGAAACACTTCTCCTACCAAAGTCTGAGATCGCATCATTGAGAATTCATTTATTTGAATTATGTCTCTTCAGCTATTAATGCTTTGAAAAATGTAACATTCAACTCTTTTAACTCTTGGGAGTGAGTGGAGCTCCTCACTTGTTTTACTCATGAGGAGAGGCTAGAGCAAAGCTACAGAAGGAGTCGTTAGTGTTTTCTCTGATGTTTAAAACTAGTGTAAAGAGATCCATTCATTTAACATGTAATTCTTTGGCACCCACTATACTGCAGGGTCCCAGGCACTGGAGATGTAAACAAGGAAGGAAAAAAAAGTTGAGATCCTCTAGAGGGAAGACAATATAATAAATGAATATTGTGCACACCGGTTGTAAGGAGAACATCTGACAGTCACTGTGACCAAAGTATAAACATGGTATTTGGGAAGAAGAGGGAAGGATATATGTAACACTGGCTGGAGAGATCAGAAAAGGCTGCCTTTGAATAGGAATGATTTAAACCAAGTCTTGGAAAAGAAATAGTAATACATCAAGCATCAAGATGAGGAAGGGCTTTGCAGGCATAGGGAGCAGCATTCCATGTGCACAGAGGTGATGAAGACTAAGGGACAGCTGAGGAACTAGGGATAGATCATCATCACTACTTGAGGGACCATGTGATGAATAGATAGGAGAGTCCAGGGAGAAAGCCGTCCTGGATCTGATCATTCCAGGTGAAGATTCTAGACCTTATCCTGCAGACCACCAGTTCTCATGAAAAGAATTCCCATGTGCTCCATCCTTCCACATTAATGCAGAATTGCAGGTGAACTAAATTCAATTTCATCTCAATTTTGCTTTCTTAATCAAAACACGTCTGAATCCTAGGTAGTGAAGGTAAACAAAGGAATAACCTAGAATTCTTTCTTACTCATCAGAAAACAATCTCAAAATTCAGGTCTTTAATTCCTGGGGAGGGGGGAGCCTAGCTATCTATCTAGAACAAACACACACAGAACAGCTCTCCTCCTATCAATGTGCCATGATGAGATGGTTAAGAACTACTCTCAGAGATGATGAGAAGCAGTCAAGGGATGGTATCAAGATAGTGACGTGTTCAGTTTGCATTCTGGTTAGATGGCTCTATTTATATGAGGGGTATGGATTGAAGAAGGCAAAGCATGGAGGTGGAGTGTGGTAATTACAATAGTTTAGAAAAGGAATTGAATTGTGTCCGTTTGAATAGAGAGAAGAGAAAGATGCACAGGGAGTGGAAGAGAAAGATTTCCTTATGAAGGAAAATGGATGGAAGAGGGAGAAAGGACTGCTCAGATGTCCACTTAGATGTCAAGGCAGCAGATGCAGAACATTAGGAAGGAACAAAAAGGGATGCATTCACTTTAGAAATGCTGAAACTGGGAGAGACATAGATTTAGACTTTCCAACCTTTGGTTCTTCAAAGACAAATGCAAGAAGGCAGAATACAGTTTGAGGTCAAATAATATAACCAGAATACTGGATTTGTATGGTTCAGGGTTGGCAAACTTTTTCTGCAAAAGGCAAGATAATAAATATGTTAGCCTTTGAAAGCCTTATACTCCCTGTCACAACGACTCAAATCTGCTCCTATAGTGTGAAAGTGTGCTTTCACAGTCACAGACAGTATGTGACAAATGGGACTGGCTGTGTTCTAATAAAGCTTTATTTATAAAAGCAAGCAATGGGCCATCCATAGCTGGACAAGCCCTGGTATGGGGGCAGCCTTGATACAGAAAGGATACTACAAGAAATATTTTCTATGGGATTTTACTAGCATTAAATTAGATCATTTTAATACTAAGGGCACGTTGGAAACATCCTTCAATTGTTATATTTCCTTTCAATACAAATTTCTATCATACACATATATGTTCTCATGATTAAAGACTATGGCAGGCTTCAAATACAAAGCAGTTACCAACTTATATGAAGCATGTATTAAGAAACATCAGAGTAAAGAGGAATAATTGTTTTCTATTGAGAAGTATGAGTTTGTACATTTATGTGTGCCAGTGTGTGTATCAAATAACATCCTCTTAGAAAATCTAAGACTCAACTACAAATCCTGGCAGAAAGTTTCGAAAGGCTAGCTGGCTCGTCTAATAATTAGTGGCCGCGAATACTGATAAGATTTTAATGTCTTACAAAAGTGACTTCTAATAAAAAAAGAAATGTTGCTAACTAAATCTCCAGAGATGGTAGACAAAACTGTTCTCTCTCTACAGTGACTGGCATTTACTTTTGAAAGCCAAGAAAGCTTTCCTTAGATACCCGGTAGGAAAAACCTGATTTAGTCATCAGAATAGTGCATTAGGCAACACTACTTAATAAGCAGCCCAAAATAAGTTGCTTAATGGAATATCATGTCAAAACCCTGTTCCCACTAGTTATATCCTTAATGGGTTCCTGTCAAAAGATGGAATAAAAATAATGAGTAGATACCTATGTTTCTTTTCTCATTTTCACATAGCTCTTTTTTTATATATAGCCAAAAAAAGTGCCATATGAAGGAAAGGAATATAGCATTGTATGGAGATGTAATCTGAGCCCATATTTCCAACTTTCATAAGATCTACTTAAAATGATTACAGCAGAGTGAAGAAATATGCTTGATAGACCTACAGCTCATTTTCATTGAAATATGGTTTGGTTTTAAAGTTGTTCTTTTGATCTTTGGTTGTATCTGTCTCCATGGCAGTGGTCCTCGTTCATAAATATTCTTGCTGCAGGCTTATCTGATTTTTGTATATATGCAGTTAAAAAGTTTCTCTTGACCATTTATCATTTCTCCTTGGTATAAAACTTTCATTTTGTTTTCTTTACATTAGGAATGTGGTAATTCCAGAATCCAGTGATTTGCTGGCTTTTTTCTCAGGACGTCCTTCTAACCTATGATTATTTTCTTTGTTTTCACCCTGCCGGGGTCTCCTTTGCAATCCTACTACTTGCCAAATTCTTGTTAATTTGCAAATGTTTCATGTTGTATCAGCTTGAAAACAGAAACCTCTCCCAGTTATTGGAACAAAGAGAATTCAATATTAAAAAAAAAAAACACTACATATGAAGTTGTCAACTTGGTACCTGAAAAGGTAAAAAGAGAACTCTGGAAATCAGCAAACATTTTCTACAAAGGGTCAGACAGTAGTAGTTTGGGCTCTGCAGGTCGTCGCGACTGCTTGAGACTCTGCTGTTGAGGCAAGGAAGCAGGAGCTCCAGACTAAGGACTGAGCCTGGCTGTGTCCCAATAAAGCTTTATTTACAAAAACAGGCAGCAGGCAGGATTCAGCCCCCAAGCTGTAGTTTGCCAACCCCTGCCCAAATCACTAGGGTAGCAATTTCAGGAAGCAGCCTCCATAAGAACTGAGAGAATAAAAAGACAGGATGGGGTTGTTACAATTTGGAAGCATAGAAGAGGGGCTTCACGGTCCCGAGAAGAGGGCACCAGCTGGATGCCAGGGGGGTGGTCAAGTTGGTTTTGCAAATATCAAGAAAACTGGATGCTAGGTTCAGCTGGACAGAACTGCTGCTTCCCAGGTGAAGATGCAATGCTGGGGCAACGCTCAAAGCAAGCAGTCAGCAAGCCCACAGGAAGCTCTGGGGGAACAAATAGAAACTCACAAGTTTTGGGGTTTGTTTTTTGTTTGTTTGTTTCTGTAGCCTTGCATTCTCACCCACCCTTTTTGCGTCTTTTATTGGCTGATAATCTGGCAAAGCAGAAACGTGGTTTGCAGAGTCCCAGCAAATCCTTCAAAACGCACAGAAGAGCAGGTTTGGAGCTAAGACACAATAGTTTAATTGGCACACATGTCAAAACCCAAATTCTCTTTTAGCCGATGTTTTAGGATTGATGATGACTAGGAATCTCTCACAGTATCAGCCTAAGGCCATACAGGTAGGAATTATTCCAGGTTGGAATTATATCTAGACCATCAATTTACCAAATTTGGATAATATAAAGAATGATTGGTGGTTGAGAATCCATAAAATATGTATGTATGTAACTGTGTGTGGGCATGGGTAAACATTTATCAGGGTAAGGTCTCAACTCCTCATTTTTGGAAAGGACTATAGGTTTATCTGAAGTATATCCTTATTTCTTTTCTGGTGTTAAAATAAAATTTATTTTCTTGAGCAGTGGTAAAGATACACAACACTACAAGTTTCTGTTATTTAAATTCCTCTTTGGAAAACAAAATGTTAGCAACTATATGCCAATTCTCAATTCGTATATTTTTAAAATCTCACTAGCTGATGGAGCACAAAGCCCTAGAGTGGCTGTGTGTGAGAATACTTACACCTGATTGACTGATTGATTGAATGATCTACTGATTGACAAGTGATGAAGTATGCTGGAGTCAATCAGGCAGGGCTATTCTGAGAAACATTCTTTGAAGATATTTTAAAAGTTAGACAGTTTGTCACTCAAGAGAAAAACCTCTAGAATGACACACTGAATCTCAGTGCTCGGAACTGTCAGAATGGCTTTATGTGCAGATGACCTACGTGTTTTGTGTATACTTAGACAATAAATAGTGTATGACACATAAGTCACATGGATTTCAATATGTAAATACCTACTAGCCTTGCATTAAGAACAGAGCTTCGCTCAGCTCTACCACCTCTGCTATATTCTATAGTTTTGAAATTTTCTCCCTAGTTTGTTATTTCCACCTCTTGCACACTAGATGGGCTTTAGCCCTCCCTTGAATAATGTTTTCTTGATGCAGCATACCTGCACAACGTAACTGACACTCTGTCACTCTGGTAGAGGAAATGCCAAAGTTGGATTAAAACAAATCTTCAAGCCATCTGTTATATTATGTGCTTAGTGATGGCTTCCAGGTACCTATTTATATCTCCCTTTAAATATTTCATATCTCCTCTATTACTGATAAGAGCTAATCCACAAGTTCCCCGGGGGCTTTTCGGAAGTGTACATAGGCTATCATTTCTGGTGCTGGGAATCACCACATATTAAAGTTTTTATTCCAGAAGTTGGTAGATTCTCAAGAAAAGTTACCTGGTGAAGAAATCATTGAGAAGATTCAAAATGAGTCATTCGGTGCAATTCTGCACAAGATTTCATTTTTATCTTCGTGGGAAGTGGTAGATGTGGTCTTAATACTGAATTTTTGAAATAGAGTGCTCCCAACATGTCTGCCCTCAGGACACTGAGGATATTAATGGCTTAATATTTGCAAGCCACTATATATAGTCTCAGAGCTAGGGGCAGCATATTTCACTTGTAAAACATGACTTCAAGACATAGAACTATATACAAAATAAGCCAGGCTAAAAAAAAGGTTTATATTCTACCATAAGAAGCCATTTTGCGTTATTAACTGGCTTCCAGAGTGTCAGTTTTTTTAGTAACTCTCTGACTGCTTGACCACAGAAAGAACTAAAAAGACATTTTGATCCCAATGACTTCTTTCAAGAAAAGTTGAATGTGTCTTCCCCGGGTGCATGGTTTAAAAATTCCACATAGCTGACACATTTTTCAAAGTCTTCAGCAAACATAAGTGCTCAAAATTATGAAGATTTGGGAGACCATAGTAATTTCCCAGCTGGATGAAGTGGCTAGCACTAAGTGGCCTCATAGATCATACCACGTGTCATTTATTATAATGTTTTAACATACTGCAGAATTTGTGTTGTCAAGAATATTGGGTGGGGTGATTTATTGGCTAGGATTGATTATGTTGCTAAGAGGGCAGATGGCTTGAATTTTGGAAGGGGGAAATTTCTCATCACTGAGCATGAAGGAATAAATGCTGAGTTGCCAAGAGACAAAGGAGCCTTCACTTAGAAAAGACTCATTTACCTGCCACATGTGGAGGTAGTTTTTGCTTTCCTTCACACGCACACTTTAAACTCCATCTCTTGCCTCTGGGAGCAGTGGACATTTTATGTGTGTGAAACATTTTTCTGCAGTGGAGCAAAACTTTTGTCAGCTCTCCCTCTGGGACAACGTGGGTAGTGCTCTCAGAGTTTCTCTTCAGTTTCTGCTATGAGTACCAAAACCATGACCTTGCCTGCGAGGCTTTTGCAGCTGACTGTCAAGAGCTCTGACGTTTGCATTGACTTTCAGCGATTTTCTGTAGGCTAACACCTGGAAGCCATCACCTACAGACGCCCAGCTGCCATGCGCTGGACCCTGCACAGCAGTACGGGTGCTAATGGAGAGGCACTGACCTACCAGGTGAAACAAACAAGACAGACACCAGATTGTCTCATGCAAAAATGACACTGCCTGTCCCGATCTGATCATCATGACTATTCAAAAATTCAGGTGAGAGAATAGGAGTAAGAGGAGCAAAAAAATCCATCAATAATAAGTAACTCAATCTTGCTTTTTCTTTCTAAGGGATACATATAAGCAGAAGTGTTCCCCAGAACCCCAATGACAAGTTACCCTGCCTCTCTTTTGATTCAAATTGTATCAACTCAAAAGTAGGGTTTTAGAAAACAGGTTCTCCGTCTTGGCCATCCTTAATCGACAGCCAGTACTCTGATGCTGGATCCTTCACTCCTGTGAACGATTCCCAAGTTATAATTAGAGCATCTAAACATATACAAAGTGACAGTGACAATGCCCAGGGAGAATGAGATTGCTACCCTAATTTGAAGAAGCCTTGATTTTTTTAATCAACTCTGAAGGCTGGTTTCATGTAGTTTACACTAAAATATTTTTGCTTACAGCATTGAGTCACCTATGAACTATGTATTTATTCTTCCAGCTTATTGACAGAAATAAAATGAAGCCCTCATTGTCTAAAAAGATTGGAGCACTAATTAATTAAAAATTGATGTGTTACCTGATAGATGGCTCTTTATCAGAGGAAGAACAATGCCCACACTTATGAAATGGGGTGAGCTTGAAAAATTCGTCTAATTGAGAACAACTCCCGGTAAATGAAGAGGATTTTGCAGGTCTGCTCTTGTACACAATCATTTTTCTACACAATGATATATATTCTGGGCAAATTTGCAATGCTCTATTTAAAAGCTTTTTCTTCTGTACACAATAGGGATAATAAACAGACAACTCTCTTTGAAGTAGAATAGAGGGTGACTCCAAGAATCAAGGGGCGTTGTCAAAGTATGTAAAGCAAAAGGTGAAAAACTTGACTAAGCCATTTGGGGATGAAAATGTGTTTTCCTGAGGGGGTTCCATTAACTGATCAAAGAGTGATGTGAGCACACACACATGCATTTGTACAGGTTCTTATGCTCGAAGGTTAAATTTGTCTTCTCGTGTGCTTTATCAAGTGGGCTTGGCCAACATCTTACTGCCACCAGCACTCCAATGTCACAGCAAAGCAGATTCGTTCACTGCATCTCTGTAATTCATTACCTGACTTTCCTATCTCCCAGGTGGTTCCATTGCTCACTGGCTGATGTTCACTCCTTCCAAAGAATAGCATTCTATTTGAGGAAGGAGCAGACTGGCTCGTTCAGGTTCAGAAGTGGACAACTATTTCCACTGGGGAAACCAGACCAAAAAAAGTGTTTTCCCCTCAAGGCAAGAGAAGCTTGTCTTCAGACTCACATCTGAGATCTGGTTCTAAATATTTTTAGTGCTTTATGGAGCCTAAAATCTGGGTCTACTTGACTCAACGTTCACAACTAGCAGGCGGCCATTTACTATGGAGTAGCATGGCTGGTGTGTTAGATGGTCTAATAATAATTAATTACTAAGACCCTACCATCTACCACTGACTGTGTTGGGCACTGGAGATATAATGACAAACAGAATAGACATGAATGCCTGTCCTCGTGATGTATTCATTTGTGGAAAGACAGGCATGCATTTGTTCTCAAGTCTCCCCATTTAGACATATTTGCAATCACTCAAGTTCTTTCCAACCTCAGCCAGACACGTCTATACTGCCCCATTTTCAAGGTGAGGGGTGGGAGCAGCGTGAAGGAAGCAGAGGGAGAGATGAGTGGGTCTAAAGCTATTTCTGATAGTCCCCTCCCAACATTTCCATATCTGTTCCTATTCAATGACACCATTCTCTTACAAATCCTAACTGAAATAAAATCAACAGGACCACATCCTTTCTAGTGCCCAGTGTCAGTGTCAGCAAACCAGAAGTGAGACAGGAGGGGAGGGGACAGGGCACAACCATTGAAAGAATGACACAGAAACTAAGGATAGGACATAAACTATTTAGAACCAAGACAGTGGAAGACCTGACTTCCAGGAGACCTTGAGTTTCAGTACACGCTCGCTGTAATATATTAGCACGCTAAGTGGCACTCCCACAGGTGCCGTGGCAGCTCCGAGGCTGACCATAAAAGGTTAGAAAGTGGGCAGTCAGTGGCCCAATTCCTGAAAATCCCAGCCCCTTCCCCAAAACAGTTGGAATGATCCTCCTACATGTTAGCATATGAAATTACCAGCCATTAAAAACTAACCACCCCCACACCTGGGGCCTCTCTGGCCTCGTGAGATGACCTACATTCTGCCTATGGAATGTGTATCTCCAAAGTCACTCTCACTTTTGGAGATGACCCATGCCCTGAGGCTGCCTCTCCTGCCTTTCAGGACAGTCACACTCTGTCTGTGGAGTGTGTATGTCTCTAAATAAACTTGCTTTTACTTTACTATATGGTTCATTCTTGAATTCTTTCCTGCACAACGCCAAGGACACTCAGTTGGTGGGCACATCCCAAGGACATGCCAGAGACCTAGGACACAACCATCCTCTCGCGCCCCATTTTCCTGCAACAGAAGGAAGCCAAGGCAGCCCAGCCTCCATCCGGGCAGCCTGCGTGACCCATGCTCTGACTGGGGAACACGTGGGGTGGGCACAAATGGTATTCTTCATCCCATAACTCAGTGTGCTGAGACACACTTGATTACCCTAGCAATGTTTAGCTTTGAACAGGGCTAGGCTGATTTAGGGTACAGGTTTTCTTTCTTCTATCCTTTGATCAGCTAGAAAACGTGAATGCTGATCAAGATAATAAGCTAGGTAAAGTCTGTTGTAACTCAGAGTCCAAAAATCAGTGTGTAAACATGATGATACATCCAGTACTTTGGGTCCCGGAAGAAAAAAAATTATTTTTTTCTGTATTTGTTTCTGTGCCTTTACGCATGGGCTCTTTGGGGGTCTGGTTTTATAACTGTAATGAATCAGAAATTTTTCAGTGTTGCACTGCGGTGAAGCCCTCATATGGTGAGCATTATCTTGAGACCCAGATCTTTTCAGGGAGAATTTCAATAGGTGAACTAGAAAATGATCAGTGAGCAAGGAGGACTATTATAATGGAAACATCATTTAAAACGAAGGCTTTAACATCTGTTTCGCTTTCTAATTACAAATGCAACACTCCCTCTTGACATCCAGTCTCACCATAAATCACAGTCATAAAAAAGTTAAAAAATGAAGTGATTTACATGGTTTTATGTGCTTGGTATTCAGAACCACATGCATACTTCAGTTATGTTGCTATCATGTACCAGATGAAGTCAGGTGGGATGGAGGGAAGGAAAAAATAGAAGTCTAGACTAATCACACAATTCATTTTTTCATAGATTTCCACTAAAGTCTCATGTAAACAGAAGTGGCCCTGGGAGGAGGGGAAAAAAAAAACCACAGCTGAGAAGAAATTAACTTTGGAAAATTCTCTCAGTCATTTAATAAATATTTATTAAAAACTTACTGTGTGACAAGCCTGGTGCTGGCCTCTGGGGACAAAGGAGTAAACAAAGCAGATACTCCTAGAACTGACAGCCTAATTCTTGAGACATTTAAAAAAATGACTGCTCACATAAATACATAATCACCACTGTGATGTTTCCGTGAAAGAGAACTACAAGGTTCTATGACAATGAAACTTGCAAGAAAAATCCCAAGGAGACAAGCAAAACCCTAGGGAGGCAGCAAAAAGACCACGAGAAGTATTCTTCAGCGGACTTTCAGAAACACAGGCACAACCGTATTTGCAGGATTTTTCAATTTCTGAATAATCAATAATCAGAAACAGAGAACAGCTCAGGTAATTTCAATAAAATATTGAAGATGTAATTTGTAGATTTAAATTTCCAAAAATTTCAGACTTAATGAGAACTCTCTGTAATACATGTCGGCTTTTATACGGAGAAGTAATATGCCTAATGTCTAATGCTGATTATGATTCAGCCTAGCACACAGAAATAGGGCCATCAATCACGCTGAACTTGATGACAAACGGAGAGGACCTTGAAGGGAGCCAGGGCGAACGCATCCCTATACTAGTACAGGGTTACACCAGTTTCTTGGAGAGAAGAAAATTACTGTTGAAAGAATATAGGAATGTGTGTATACTACCATATTTTGTATTATAACACTTGATATACTTTCTAAATGCATTCATATGACGTATGTTACATATCGCATTGTAGATAGTGCTTAAGTCTACAATGTACTGTTTCAGCAAAAGAAGGCTATGCTACTGTAACAAACAATTCCTAAGTCTTAATGATCTAAAACTCAGTTCTGCAACATGTTCATTTTGATTCAGCTGAAGCTGAGTTTCATGTTTTCCTCAAATAAGAACTCATGATGACAGAGTTTCCACCAGCTGACCCATTTCTGATGGTCAGGATGGTGGAAAGGCTGATGAAGAATTGCCCACTGGTTCTCATCTAGACGTTATGGTCATTCAAATTTCATTGGCTAAATCAAGGCAGATTGTTATTACTAGAAAAATCCTCCCATTTGCCTAAAAGTACAGAGGAACCAGATCTTTATTTCTACCTCATAAAATTCAGATGCTATATTTAACATACATACAAAATATGTGTGTATTTCATATGCATATTGCATTCTATCATCTATATTAATAATGTGCTATTAAATATTGATTTCTGCTCTAGGTTCATCTGATACCTACATTTTAAAATGCAGACATTGATATCAAGCAAATCTAATAAGCCGCCACTGCCTTCCACCTCTCTTTCATAAATGGTATCCAAACAGGTGAACACAGCTTACTTCTATGTGAAAACACAAGCCTTTATGCCCACGAAGTAGAAATGGGAATATCAAAGACATCTCTGCAAGGGTAGAATGTTCCTAAAAACGTCATTCATGACAGCAGTTGAGTCTGGCGCATTATGTTTGTAAGATGGAGTTAGCCATTGGGAACCTGCATTTATTGCAATTTAAAAGAGCAGAACCGGATGAGAGGTTAAGCCATACTGATGAAGTCTCATCAATACAAACTCAATTTGTTCTTTAAAAAAAAAAAAAAGCTTTCTTTCCCCCTAAAAATAGTCAGCATGTTATGCAGGAATTAATCAACAGTCAGTTAGAAACAAATGTGTTCTCAATGTGTTTTACAAGGAATGAAACATTTTAGCCTTCCTTGACAAGAAAATAAAATGTTCCTTTCACAGGAGATGTCTTTCATGTATTCTAAAAGGCTGTTGCTTACAAACCTATATTTAAAAAAACTGTATATATCTTGCTGAATGGCTCCTTTTTTTCTCCTTCTTCCAAAGCATACATCCATAATCCTTGCCCTAGGAAATCACTAAAGTTTTCATTTCAATAATAAAATATAAATATTAAAACAATAGCTAACTAAACATGAGCACTTCAAAGAGAGTCTTACAATTCATACTTTTTCAAATACTTTCATGTCTTTTTCTGTGACTTCAAGATATGAACCTTGAACACATTTTTTTTTCATCTACTCCTGGTCCCTCCCTATTTCCAGAGCTTTGTGAAAACAGTTAGTATCTTAGAGCATGAAGAAGAAACAATAGTGTAAACCTAAGTACGGCTGAGCACCTTTTCATTGCATTTCCTTAACCAGCTAAAAAGAGTTACCACTCTACCTGCTTATATGAATCATCAAATTCTATTTATGCACAGTAATTTTTTTTTATTCTGGTAAAATACACATAACCTAGAATTTAGCATTTTACCCATTTAAAAGGGTAAAGTCAATGGCATTGAATGTTGTGAAACCATCACTGCTATCTAGTCCCAGAATATTTTCATTATCCCCAAAAGAAAAATCCACAACCAGTAAATCCCCTTTCTCCCCGCCTGCAGCCCTGGCAACAACAAATCTGCTTTCTTCCTCTGTCAGTTTCCTCTTCTGGATACTTAATATGAATTAGATTATACCATACGTAGCCTCCTGTGACTGGCTTCTTTCAGTTAGTATGATATTTTCAAGGTTCATCCACGCTGTAGATATATCAAAACCTCATTCCTTTACAGAGAGTAGTACTATGAAAAGGAGGTCTTTCTAAAAATATGGGTGATACTTCCCCATGTGTCTATGCCAAGGCAGAAGAGAGGTGGAGGATGAGGGCGTTGAAGAAGTAGTAAAGGACGGTGTGGGTTACTGGAGCAAGGTCTCTGGGGAGGAGGGCAGCTGTGGGACTCAGGACCCAGGTGGAAAGAACCATTTTAGAGAGGATGAGGGCCCCTCTTCTTTGGAGATAAAAGAGGTAAGCACTTTGCAGATATGGATTTAGAGTTGAAGGACTTCAGGCCTGAGAGCCTCTTCCATTTTATATTTTTAATTAAATGAGATGAAAAACAGTTAATCTGCTGAGAGAGAAGGTAACCAGGGGGAGGAAGGAGACTCTGAGAATTGTGCAAGTTTGCCAGAGCCACTGAGAACAACTAAAGAGGCAGTTTATCAGGGACAATCAGTAATTCTGCTGAGCAACCTGATAATAGACATTGATGACCCAATGATGCTGGTGTGCAACTCTGTGTGTTTGCAGTACTGACAGACAGCAACTTTGGGGGTTCTGTCAGACTCATTATCGAATAGGCAAGGTAATGATGAACATCAGGAAAATAGATTCAATTTTTCAGTATGTTTTTCTTCCAAGTGGGATAGGAAGATGATAAAAAAGATATCAGACAAATGGCCTATAAGTCAATGGAAATCAGGTATAAGAAGATGCAATGCCACTGAAAACTTGAGTAGAGGTCTCCTGTGTGATGTGATGAAATGAGCCTGGCAAGAACTCAGTTGAGATATAGATATATAGATGTATATATGTTTGTGTGTGTATATACACACACTCACACATACACACACATACATACACATACATGCATACATACATATACATATATATACACACATACACACTGTTGGACCATTCCTGTAGGCTCTTTTTTTCCAGTTTTATTCAAATATCCCCACATAACATTCTTCAGCACCAGCTGCTTGACCTCATGCTCTGGATCCCATTTGGTAAGATGCTCTCACTTATTTGCCCTGATTCTCTGACTTGGATTTCTGGCAGGATGCTGCCCTGGTTCCATGCACCACAAACACAGACTCAAGGCACTGCCTCAGGATGAAGACAGCATGATCTAGAATTTGGAGTCTACATCAAACACTGTACAAATCTTCTGCCGAGCTCAGATCCCTAGGATACTTCCTGCCAGACCTGCTGGATTCTTCCCAGGAGGGTGATCAGAAAACTAAAACAAGTAGTAAGAAACACGGATAGCTATTCCAAGTCTGCATGGGCTCCCGAACTTCATTAGTGTCACCCACATTATATATAATATACCTTAAGGGACTGGTGCTCTCTTAATATAAATTAAGGCTACATAGTGAAGATTTAGATAGCATTTCTAATGTTGCACCACTTTTCTCTTTCTCTTTACTACTGGTTTACTGCCTTGAATCAGATTCTCAAAGTTGGATACAGTCATGCAAACTCACACATATTTTCACAGCAACGTTACGTGCAGCTTGAATTTCGTTAACTACTTACTTAGACTTTGTGCAAGGAGGTGGCACTGACCTTCAGGGACTTCATATAGTATCTTTCTGAGCAACTTCTTACACAAAGCACCCAAGGGTCCTTTAGTTACAGACCCTCTCCATCAGGACTCAAGCTTCCGATACACAGTCTCACCTCCCACCATTTGTCTTCACTGGCAGAATCAGTGAAAGTCAAGGCAAGACGCGGGGCAGTAGTGAAGGTCCCAGGACACCCCAGAGCCACACAGAGCCACCGCAGTGGCTCCTCCCCAATAAGAGCGCACTTGTCTCCTTGTACCAGGAAAAAAGGCAAAGCCAGTTATTTGTTTACCTTTCCTTTGGTCTACTTACCACAGTAAATCTGTATTACATATTATTGCTGAGAAACAGACTCAAGGAAGTATTAACTGACCCACCCGAGGAGCCTTGGCAGCGGGGAAGTTGTGCATCACGGGCTCGGCGTCACGGCTTTGGAAGTCAGGCAGATCTGGCTTTGAAAAGTGACTTCACTATATAGGGATACTAGTAATATCTCTAAGGCTTATTTTTTACATCTATAAAATACAGAGAAAAATATATTTCTCAAAAAGCTCGTATGAAAATTAAATAATATAATGTATGTAAAGTGCCCAGGATGGTACTTTGCCTGTGACAGAATTTAATAAAGGTTAACACTATTAGTTACTCATTGGTAAAGTACCCTTTGGAAAGTATATTTTGACCTAATCAAATGGGAAGTAACTGCAGGCATGGTGCAAAACCATCCATCCCCCTTCAGTAAAGTAAGTCCTCAGGGCTGGAGGGTAAGGACACGTCCTCTTGTCCTTCCACACTGACCACGGAGAAGAGCTGGTCACTTCACCTGTTCACACTTCACAGAGTAGAGATCACTGTTAACTGGCATCTCTACTTACTTTTCCCCGGGCTAAAAAAAAAAAATCCTATGTCATTTAACCTTTTCAAATTGGGCTTGTTTTCTTACACTTAATGATCTCTGTGGCTCACCTTTGAACGCTCCATATTTTCTCCCTTAATTACGAAGGCCCCAAACGGGTGCAGTGCTGGGAGCCTGCCTGGCGTTGGCACATTGTGCGAGTTAGCAGGGTGGGAAATGAAGAGAGGGAAGAGCTTCGGTTTTGCGGCCGGTTATTGTGCTGCCTTCAAACCAGCCACAAGTTGCTGTGCGGCTTTCCGAGAACACCCACCTAACACGGAAAGCTCTCTCACTGCCATGTCACTAGCTGGTCTTTTCTCTTCTTCCTAGTGACTTCTTTTTTCTACCTTAAGTTTCTTTATCCTAGTAAGGTAATGTATACACAGCAAAGGAAAAATAAGAATAATAATTTGCTACAACGTTGTGGGATGCACAACAAGGCCACTGTCACCCAAATTACATGGCTTATTGTATCTACTTTCCATTTCATACTGTCTCTTTTTATGGACTATCTTCTCAACATGTCTTCATATAATTTGGGAACCAGGGGAACAAAAAAACTAACAATAATGAAAATCAGCATTTTTATAGTACTGTGGAGAAAAAGGCTGCATGGTCAAGGTTGGGAACGTAGTACGTCATGTCAACTTCTTGGAAATTCCCATTGTTACTGGTATGTGAAAACCCGAAAAGCCCAACAGTTAATAAAACTATTCAATTCATCCGACCTGTTTCATGATGGCACCTTTGGGGGATCTGTACTTACATCCAATAGAAAGCACATTCCAGTGGAATCCATTTTGGAAATGTTAGTGACACTCAAATTTATAACTAGACACCAGAAAGCTGAGGCTTCAAGTGGTTGCTTGCCTAGTTCTCATTTCTTTTATTTCCAATCCTCTAAAAATCTTACTATTCTTCCCCATGTATGTGCCACCTTGGCCCCACAGACATTTCTTACTGCATTTTTACCCCAAATGGCTGAACATGCTTTCATCTCCTTTCAACAAAGAAAAACAGCAACAATGTAGATGTCTGTATAGAACTCATTCCCACACTGTTCCCTAAATGTCCCCTCTCCACATACTTCCTAAATACACACTGATGCAGATGCCTCTGATGGGAACGTGTATTCTTCGGCTGTAGGCTAGGGACGGTATCTCTGCTCTGTCTTTGAGTACACATTTACCTAGTCAGGATTACTAGTTTCAGGTTCTGCTAACGTGAGGAAATGACAAAGCATTAGGTCATCATGAAGTCATAAAATATCCCAAAGGTTAATCAATATTAATTTATAAATGCACGTGTAATGCATTAAATGTCATTTTTCAGCTGATGATTTCTATTACCCAGAAAAAGCCTCATGGAAGAGAATTATTAAAGTTCTTTCCTATCAGCCTTGAAACTGAAGACCAAGGAAAGCATCCATTTTAAGAAACAGGTCACTCTTTTTTATTGTGTGTGACCCCAGGGCAAGTGTCTTCATTTCTACTCTAAAGAACAACCCATTTAAAACTATGCTGCGACCCTCACATATCAGATGAGAGCAATGTACTATCAAAAACCTGAATAAGAAAGAGCTTGAGAATTGATTTTCCATGTTGCTGTGACCAATATGCTTTTCATTAGTTCCACTAACATCAGTGCTAAATACGTAGAAGCATGATGTATGTATGTGTGTGTGTGTGTGTGTGTGTGTGTGTGGCGTTTTTGTTTTATCCTAAGATCACCCCCACAAAGCTATAGCCTTCTGATGAAAGGAAAAGAGGGAAAACAAATCTTCATCATTCTCCTATTGGTCCCAGGCCCGAACGACTCCGTTTTCCCAAGTCAGCCAATGCCTTGTACATCTGAAGCACTAAACTTGGTTCCTGGAAATACTGCCTGCTGGTTAAATCACCCACACTGGATAGGTCCTTAAAGAGCCAGGCATGCCTGGAAATTTACTGCCACAAGGATATATATATATCTTTCTAAGGCCTGCAATTCTCTGGAGCCTCTTCCCCAAACAAGGCTCTGGATGTTTGTCCCTGCAGAGGGCAACCAAGAGCCACACTGCCAGCCAGATCCAGCCCCGTACCCTGAAGGAACCGTGAGCAAGGATGCTTAGCTTGGGCCTTCGTGGGACCATAACAGCTAATCCCCGTCATGTGAATGGCTTTACACTGACCCATCATTCCTTTTTAATTTAACAGCATGCTCTCAACTGCTTGGGAAAGACCAATTAGGCTGACCCGTCATCCCTTCAAAGGCCTGACTGTTCTGAGGCCTGGTCAAAGACCCCCACTACACACGCAGACATGCAGTGGAAGCCAGATTCACATACAAACCCACAGACATTCTGAGGTTCTGTGACATCTGGCCAGTTCCTTCTGTGTTTTGGTAGACATCAAATCATCTGGCACCTCAAAGTTTGTCCTAACCAATCAGAGTTCCTTTAGACCATCTTACAACTGTTTGTTTTTATTATTCACCTCCTTTGTTGAGGTCTACCAGCTATAAGCCAGAATGACACTGGTTTGGGGGCAAAGAGTTTTATAGCCATGTCGTGGTATGTTTCAATTTTCTGGCTAAAATGGTCCTGTGTGCTCTCTGCGTTACCATTTACAGCACAGCAAATTCACTTCGAAGGTGACGGCATCCTGTTCTCTTCAGCAGTCACCCAGGATGGCACCACTGAACATGCAGACAGCAAGAAGACCTGGGGGAGCGCCCCCCATCCGTTGCCCCAGTGGGGCGGATCCGGCTTCAATTCAGAGATACTACCAGCTGCTTCCATATCCAGAAAAAGAAATCAGCTCATTATCCAAGAAAACACAAAGTTTTAAAAACTTCCTTAAACATTTGTGGAGCTTCCCCCTATGACAACTGTGTGTTGTTTATGCTTCCAGCTCTCATGTAATAGGTACCTGATGAAGACCTACACTCTTGATCAATTTTCATATTACTACTGGCGCCTGTGAACTTCATTAATGGCATTTTGAGATTTTAGATCCACTGTGAACCACAGAGAACACAGGCAAACTGAGAGATGAGACCATTTTATAATAATGTTTTGGACCAGTGTTCTCAAAGTGTGATCCTGCAGTCAGCAACTTCAGCCTCAATGCTTCCTGGAACTTTCTAGAAAAGCGAGCTCCTGGGCCCACTGTGTCACCAATCCTGGGAATGGGTTTCAGCAAGGTGTGCTTCAACAAGCCCTCCTGATGAGTCTGAGGCAAGCTAAATCTTGAGAACCATTGCCTTAGCCATTTTTGCGGCTTTCGGGATTTACCTATTATTTTGACATAGAGCAGTTTCCCTTCTTTTCATAGTAACTTCACGAAGTAGGCAGAACAGATATTCATTTGTCCAACTTTCCAAAGAAGAAGACACACTTTAAAAGCGGAATTTTTTCAAGATCGTTCTGTTGCTAAATGTTAAAGCAAAATCAGATCACAGGGCTTCTAGTTTTAATTCTCATTTCACGGCAACCTCCTACCTGGGCAGCAAAATCACTATCCAACAGACCACGAAGCCAGGGAGGCTTACCTGGCTCTAGTGGCACACTGGCTGGGCTGGCCAGGTAGAGCCCCTAATGGCTGAGCACCATGAAAGTCATAAATAAATGCACAGATAAATAGATAAATAAATAGCAAATTGGATTAAGGACAGGGGACAAAGCTAAGGAATGAGGAGAGTCCAAAATCGCCAACAAATACAGTGTGGGTGGGGAGAGAACAGCCATGAACGGCTCGGAAAGAGAGGAGGAGAGATGGTTTCAAAGAAGGAAGCGGGTCCAGCCTGGACATTTTTCTTAGGCCTTGTGGCAGGAGAAAAATCGTTCAGATTCAGAACAATGTCTATGACACATATGGAAGCCACAAATAATTGTTTTGATCCAAAACACTTTCAAGGCAGTTTTCCCCCCTTTATTTATCTTTGAACCTCAATTGCCAAAATCAGTGTTTCTAAAAGTGAAAGCAGACTACTCATATCAGAAGTATCTGAGCACCTGTTTAAAATTCAGAGTTCTGAGCAACACATTATATTCACCAAATCTGGAGGTGGGGCACAGCATCACTCTCTTTAGACTACATCTCAGCCATGCTTTCTACTTTAAGGTCACAAGCTAGACCACAAAAAGTTCATAGTTTGTTTGCATTTGGAGTGTGTGCGTGTGTGTTAACTAAAAAGCATTTTGTAACTAAAAAGGAAAAAATATCAACAGATGATTGGATAAAGAAGTTGTGTTATAGATACACACACACACACACACACTGGAATACTACTCAACCATAAAAAAGAATGAAATAATGTCATTTGCAGCACCATGCATGGACACAGAGATTATCATACCAAATGAAGTAAATTAGACAAAGACCAATATCATGTGATATCACTTACATGTGGAATCTAAAAAAGTGACACAAATGAACTTTTTTATAAAACAGAAAGATTCACAAACATAGAAAACAAACTTGCAGTTGCCAAAGGGGAAGGGGAGCGGAGGGATAAATTAGGAATTTGGGATTAGCAGATACAAACTACTATGTATAAAATAAACAACAAGGTCCTACTTATAGCCCAGGGAACTATACTCAATAAATTGTGATAATCTATAATGAAAAAGAATATATACATGTATAACTGAATCACTATGAACTAATACAACACTGTAAATCAAATATACTTCAATTAAAAAAAAGGGGGGGGGGACCTTCCTCAACACCCAAGAAAGGTCATGGGAAAAAGCTCTGCTTTGCACCCAAAGTAGAAGAAAAAGGCAAGACACAGGACATAACAGAGAAGCCCTTTCGTGTGTTACGTGATCCCTACCTGAACTGAGTAACAAGGAAAGAGCGTACCTATAACTGACCTGCGTGGTCATGCCGGCTCAGAAGCAGCACTACATCGTGGTAAAGATAAATATCATTTGCTCTCTAAGCACAAATGTTATACAAATACATCAAGTTACAGTGAAAATATCACTATGGGGGCATGAGTCCATGGGAGAAATGAAGGGGGATTTATGGACCCAAGTTTATAGTCTCTGGAAAATCATCTTTCCTGCCTTACCTCAAGCTCCTACATCTTCTAACAAGCTACAAAGTGCCTGTGCTGTAACACAACTGGATCGATTTCTATTTTGGTGAGAGTCCTGGCACTGTTTCATTATGTCATGTAAAAGGTCATGATAAAAACAAATCTAAAATAAATAAATGAATTGGCCCAGCCCATTTCAAGTCAATTCAATCTGCTCTAAATTGTATTTACTATTTTTTTCTTAATTTCCATATTTCCCAACACCCATTCCTAGAGATTGTGATTTAACTGGTTTGGGATGTGATCTGTGCTTTGGATTTTTTAAAAGATTCCCAAACAATTCTAATGTTCAGATAAATTTGGGGATCATGGTCTTAAATCAATCACCTAAAGCAAAAGAAAAGTGAATGTTGACGATTTGTAGTACTTAAAGGCAATTATTTTCCCTCTTTGAAGCCTTCAATGGTTCCTCATTATGTGTACTATTTTTTAGGTCCTATACAATAAATAATAAGTACTTAGGGAAAAAAAGCAAGCCTTCCGTTATCTGATCACTGATTGTCTGTACACTTTAACTTCTACCTTCCCGCCTAACAATTCACACTCATGGAATGTGAAACTCTTATGTATCGACATATTCAACATTATCTGTCAAAAGCGAGTCAATAAGAATGAGAAAGTATTTCCAGACGGCCCTCTAGAACCATTCTAATACGGACTGGAGTTAAAGTTGGAACTGCTTTGTGGATTTGGATGAGGGGCACCTATATGATTTATTTGTCATTTACCAGGTGGTTTGCTCTCATTTTCAGTCACTGATCTAAAATATTCCAAAGCCTTTACTACTTGGTTCTAAGCCTGAGGTCCTGTCAGAGGTGGTAAGATGTGAGCCCTGATGATTCTCCTTCCAATACTGCATTTCACGCCAAATGGTCCTTCCTCTTCTGTTCCCAGCTTCTGTCGTGCGCAGCCGGCAGCCACCCTTGTGGACTTGCTGCCCTGAAGAGATGCACCCTCAGAGGAACGTACCATAGCTCCCCATTGTATATAATGAGAATGAAAGCTAAACAAGAGAGTGGTGAAAATCACTCTTCCTTTCTCTTGGCATTATACACACACTTCCATGGATGAAGACTTCAAACACAAGGGTGCAGGAATCTTTCTCTAAAGAAAGGTCTTGCATTTCTGTCATGCCCCCTCCTGGTCAGGCTGCTTTCCCTGGGAAGCCACATCTCCGTTACACCCAGCCATACCCCGTTCCGCCTATCCATAAATCTCAGTACAGCCACTCACATGCACCCAAAAAAGCAGCCTAGAAAGATCATTCCCACAATTTGAGCAGCAATGCTAACCAAAAACCTGGTCACTGTCTCATTCACATTCTGACCTCTCGTTTGTGTGTTTGTTTGTTTGTTTCCCAGCCTCCCCACTCTGTCTGAATAAAGGGCTAATTCTGTCTTCTCGAATGAGATCGGACTGAAGGCAACTGAGCTGAATTATTCCCAGCTCCCTTAGGAAAACACTGTTGCTCCAAAAAAAGACCTAAGTAAGGTTTTTTTGTTTTGTTTTGTTTTTTGCTTTTAATGCTACAATAGAGATTTATTGGTGACTCTTTAACTTAATAAAGTCACTTTAAGGGCAAAATAAAGACACTTGGGAAAAAGCATCAGAAATTGTTACCCCTTCAGAGAGCTGGCAGCTAGCCCTGTTGTCTATCCAAATATGTAACTGACATTGCCAAACCCAAGGTAGCACTTTTATATCAAATCCATAAGCTTTCTCTCAACTCACTTGATTGTGTAAATCCACTCAAATGTACTGCAAAGAGTGGATTTGAATTTTTTATATAAACAGTTCCCACCACTGGACATTATACCAAATAGAAAAACACAGACAAGGGTAAATTCAGAAATTGTACAGCGAGAGAGTATAGCTCAGTGGTAGAGCATGTGCTTAGCATGCAGGAGGTCCTGGGTTCAATCCCCAGTACCTCCATTAAACAAACAAACAAACAAACCTAATTACCTCTACTCCCCCAAGTCCCATAAAAAAATTGTGCAATAGAGGCAAGCTGGACTTATGCCATGTCACCTGACATTGTTCAATAAAGCTCAGAAGCTAATGCATTTGCTTCTGGTGACACTTGTCAATAATGTATACATGCTTATTGAAGATATGAAAAATTGATCTAGACCTGGGACGTTTTAGAAGTTGAAGTGGCTGATTATGATATTTCAAGGAAGATGTTTTTAGTTTTGTAGTAAAAGGAATAAATGCCAAAAGTGAATAGGCTTTTGTTTAAACACAATAAGCAAGCGTACTAAGATAATACTGATATTTAAAAGTATCTGGACAAGGCAAAATAAGATGAATCAAACAATTTTCTGAGGATTATGTACCCAGCCTTGAGTAAAGTGCTTAAGGCATTAACTCTACATACTGAGTTTACCTTTCCAGTTGACCTTTACCTTCTTTTTGAGAACACACTGGAAGGGCTTTGTTTAATATTTAAGGTATATTTTTGTCTTATTTAAAAATAGATAACTGTCATTTACTTTTTTTCCAGTGAAGTTTTTCTTCCTTTTCGATTTTGGGCTTTGTTTTGTTTTGGTTGCAGGTTGAGTAAGAAGAGACAAATTAAGCATTGGGATGTAGGAAAACTTACCCAATAATGAAGTCAGTAACGCCATCAGCCAACTTGGACACCCCCTAGCAAGGTACCACATAAACGTCTTTCTGAGGTTAAGAAAATTATTGGTTTTCCTCTCAAGTTAACATTTTGCAAGTAGTCTCTTTTTTCTTTAAATAGGCTATTCATGTCAGTGAGACTAGGTATGAGGACATTATTGTAAATGGAAAATCCTAGATAAGGAAGAATTGCTAAAACCTAAAAGAAGAGTGTAAATATTTCATTCAGGAGTTGGGATAAGACTACTCATTAATTTAAAGCTAGGATCTGAAAGGCCTTTGAAAATAACTAATAAAGCAAACAGGTCATTGATTACCTCTCTTAATACAATTCGAAAAAGCAAGGATCTGGTTTCCCATTTGGCCAGAAGGAAGGGATAGATTTTTTTCAAAATGGAAAAAACTTATCAGTTTCTTAAATTATAATGGTAATGATTTACAATAAAAATTTAAACACCGAAAAGCCTATGGAACACTGTCTAGCATGATGGTAGATTGTTAAGGGGTTAAGGAAACATCAGTAGGAAGCCATCGTAATAACACAGATTCTTCATCAGTCTGGAAAAAACGTTAACTTCCAATGTATGTGGGAGTGAAGGAAAATTAAGGGATATCAGGGTAGAGGGAATACAAAATTTAATGAAACAGATATGCGAACTTTACCATCCATTAAAAAATATCTACCACATATGGCTATGATAGGAATTAACTGAGACAGCGTATGTAAAGTTCTCACAGCGTGATCCGCACGATGTAAACATTAGTTCACTTTTCTCACCTCCTTTTTCACTGCCAAGAAACTGATTTTATATCCAAGCTTCTTGAGTAACTTTTAAGCTGAACTCCCAAATCTTGTATTATTTTTAAAAAAGGTGAAGACAATAAACATATGAAAACTTGCTCAACACAATTATTCATCAGAAAAATACAGATTAAGATGAGATATCACTAACAACCAGCAGAATGGCTAAAGTTAAGAATATGAAGCGTTGAGGAGGATGAAAACTCTTGAGTTTTGTTGGTGGGGCTGTTAATTGGTACAATGACGCTAGGAAAATATGAGCAGGACCTAGTAAATCTATATACTGTGACCTGCAACTCCACTACTGAGTACACATCCATCCAAAATGAATGCTTTTGCCCTCCAAAGGATATATACAATTACATTCATATAACAGCCACACTCTGGGGAAAAAATCTCCATCAACAGGCAAATAAGTAAATAAATCGTGATAAATACCTACAACAGAATTCTATACAACAATAAAAAGGAAGGACCTAATGATACACATAGTAATAGAGATGAATCTCACAGACATGATGCCGAATAAAAAAGTCAGGTACAAAAACATACATTCCGAATATACACCTCAAGTACATGGAATTCAAAAAGAGGAAAAACAGAATAACGGCTCCCTTCGAGATGCATCCTGACTGCAGGGTTGGGAGGGAGCCTTCTAAAAGGCTAGAAATGTTCCATATCTTAATATGGGTGGTGGTAAAAGAAGTTAACACAATATATAAAAATTCACTAAGATCTTCCCTTAAGCTCTGTGCACTTTAATATATATAGACATAACTTAATTAACAAAATTAAGCTGGTTCTTGTTAGTATTTCCAACAATCATGTATTTCTTTTCATCAGCATTCTCAATATTAATATTGTACTTGATCAGTTTTTAAATCCTTTGCTGTATGTTCAGCAACTTTTTCTTTCTTAAAAGGTTCAGTACATAAATGTTATTTTCAAGGGAAATCTAGTACCCTTCTCACAAAGCGTACTGTTTTTTTTTTTAATTGAAGTATAGTTGATTTACAATGTTGTGCACAAAGCATACTTTTAAGAGGTGATTTTCCCCACAGGCCAAACAAATGAGAGTGAGTCTATTCATAGCTCTAAGAGCTAGGGTGGCTGAAATTTAAATTAAGCCAGTGAGGTTTTTTCTACTAAGACTTCACCTGGACCACCAATAACCGAGTCAGACAGCATCACAGTGACAAGCATGGAACCAGGGTTAACATTAAGAGTATTCTTTTTTCTGTTTAATGAATATGAAGGCTTTTTTTTTTTCTCCTCCAATTCTCATTTTTCACTTCTAAATGATTTAAATGATTTTTAAAAACATTTATAGCAGTATTAGGTTTATAACAAAATTGAAAGAAGGTACAGAGATTTCTCAAACACCCTCCTAAGCCTTGCACATGTCTCCTCCATAATCAACATCACCCACCAGAGTGGGTTATAAAAATATGTTACAATTGATGAACCTACACTGACACTTCATAATTACCCCAAAGCAATAGTTTGCGTTACAGTTCATTCTTGCTGCTGAACATTCTATGGGTTTGGACAAATGTATGATGACATCTACCCATCATAGCATACCACTCAGGGTACTTTTCCTGACCTAAAAACCCCCTGTGCTCTGCCTATTCACTCTTACCCCACCCCACCCACCAACTCTGGCAACTAGTAATCTTCTTATTATCTTCAGAGTTTTGCCTTTCCAGAATGTCAACTTTTCCAGAGTTGGAATCATACACTATATATCGCCTTTCCAGATTGGCTTCTTTCACTTAGTAAAATGCATTTAAGGTTTCTCCGTGTCTTTTCATAGCTTGATAACTCATATCCTTTTTGTGATGAGCAATATCCCATTGTCTGGGTGTACCGCAGTTTATCTAGCCATCCACCCGCTGAGGGACACCTTGGTTCCCTCCGAGTGTGGGGAATTACGAATACAGCTGCTGTAAGCATCCATGTGCAGGTTTCTGTGTGGACATTAGATTTCAACTCTTTTGGGTAAATACCAAGGAACATGATTGTTGGATTTATGATAAGAGTATGTTTAGTTTTGTAGGGAGCAGCAAAACAGTTTTCCAATGTGGCTGGACCAGTTTGCATTCCCAACAGCAAGATATGAGAATTCCCATTGCTCCACTAAATAATTCTTAATGGGGGGAAATTTCTACACACTTTATGCCTTAAGGAACCTGGGTCTCTTTTAAAGAATATACTGTACCCCACTTCCTTTGCTTATCTAATCATTGAACCATGAACTTCACTAGTATTGATCACAACTTGTGGACCATGTTTATTTTTACCCTGTTAGAGGCAATCATTTCATGGATTTTTTCCCCTGAGGTAGTTCATTCACCATGAAGATTGTACACAGAGGATAATCTCATTCTTGTCAAAAATGTTTAAGAAAAACATTGTTTAAGAAAAATGCTAAAGTAAATAAAACAGAAATAATTCAAGAATAAAGAATTAAGACAGGCTACCTATTTTCCTGATTTTTATAGCTCTCATGCCTTGGTCTTGAACATTAACTCAGCAGGGGCCGTCTCTGCAGATGGCATGCTGTTATTCTTCACAACAAATATGAGACATCCAGGTGGAAGGAAAGAATGCAGCCTAACTTCATTGAAGCATAATCTCAGGAACTTGGGAAAATCTGACCATGACCATCAAACAGAGCAGCTTGCTAAGAGAATAGCACTTTTCCTGTCCAGACTCTTTTTCATCCTCCTCTGTATGTCTGGTTAATGCAGGGTCAGATGTCAGGACCCCATTTTCTCAACTATGAATCATAAACAGCTCTACCCTTGGCTGGTTGGAAGATTCCCGAAAGTTTGAAAGAAGGAGAACAAATGGTCATTTAGGTTTCAAAGTTGGCTGGACCCTTCCTCACCTTATTTTTTGTTTGGTTTGGTTTTAACTGGTTTGTGTCTGCCTAACACATTAGTCTACTTAGTCCTACAGGTTGAACTGTGACCTGTGACCTCACTTTGCTTTAAAACAGACCACTCTCGTGTGAGACAAGTCCAGATCTGCCTCCAGCTTGTCCCCTAAATACTCTGGCCTCCTTCTCACTCGGTGCCTACCACCATTCACGTGCAAGTTACAAAAGCCAGAGCAATCTCCAGCCTCCATCAAGGGCACAGCTCCAATTTAAGAGTAATGGCTGGAGTAGGTGTTATTTGTACCCTGTGTCAAGCGGTGATTGTTCACATCTGGCTGCAAGCTGAATAGGGCTTTAGATTATTCATAGCAGTTCAGAAAAACCAGTGGTAAAGGGGCTGGGGTGGGAGAAGGTGGTTTTGACTTATCTTGTGGTTTTCAGGCAAGTCATAAAGTCACCCTATTAATAAAGAAACATAATCAAATATGTTCTTTTTAATAATAGGAGATCACATGGACATAGACTCGTACATTCCAAGGCTGCAAATTCAAAAGAATTAGCCTGTTAAAGTATCAGAAGCTTGCCTATAAGCTTCTCTGAGAACGGTATTGATTATGATTCAACAAAGAGGTTGCTACTCACCCACGCGCACATGCACATACATGTTAATTTTGGCTATAGTTTCACATCTAATGTCTTCACACCAGGGAAACATTCATATTAAAACAATCTCTTTCTCCACTTTTTTTCTCCCTTTCCCTCTTCCTTGACCATTTAGCATAAGGTAAATCAAGAGTACATGCTTGGGGTTCCAATTCTTATACCCAAGGATTAGAATGAAGCCAAAAATAAAAGATGTGTGAATACTGACAGAGAGACTCCAAGACATCCTGGCTACTACTTTTTCTTGAAAGCAATCTCCCGGGGTGAAAAGCACACACAACATCAGATGCTATTCAAATATTTCATCTCATGCACTGTGGCAGAGCTGCATAAAAATGTATATGGAAAACTTACCATTTTTTTGTAACAGAAAAATAGAAAGGTTGATAATAATCAGAACTAAAATTTTACTATGTGGGAGGTTAGCCACATTTGAGAAATTAAAATAATATATAAAATATAATTTATAGAAAACAATTTATTCTCTCAAAACTATGAAGATCCACTTAAGATCTTTTTCCCTGAAATGTTTCTCACTATCTCTTCCAATATTAATTTGCAAAACTGAGTTAGTCCTTGAGCAACAGATAATAAAATATTTTTAAAAAGTATGAAATTGCCCTGTCATTCTTTTACTATCGTACAATGAGATAATGTAAATTCATCAAATGAGGAGATGATTAAATATGTCTCTTTCTGAAATTACACAATTGAACATTAAAGAAACAATGCAGAAAAGATTATTTTTAAGCTGTCATCTTGATAGTTGCCCTTTAAATCATTTTTAGGTAGGACCTTGCACAATACATAAGAAAACAGGAGAATAAAAGGTGTAAATGGTGGTATTCTGATGTACAAGTCTGCTTTGGGCATTAGTCTTCAGCCCTTAGCTAAAATACATAGGATTCTGTTAGGATAGCATGCCTTTTACTTCCTTTAATTTTATAATTTTTTGTGCAAAATTGGCATGAAGAATAAGAATTTTGCAGAGAGATACACATTCCTGAAATAGAGATTTCTACATTCAGAGTCTGACTTCTCTAGAGGGTAATTCACAGCAGCATGGTAAAATTCATTCTGCTCTGTGACATGGAAAAGAATGATTTCAATCAAAACAATTAATGTTCAAGATGACACATGAAAGAGTCTTTCCTCCTCCAGGGCACTTTTTTTATACTTAGTCCATCCTTGGGAGATGAGCCAGTCATGATCCTGTGATCCTCCCTCCATGTCATCTGTATATTTTGCAGGAGCCAAATGAATGTTTTGCAAGTTTGATTTTAGACTTGTGACTACAGGTGATGAGCACTAAGAATTGCACATTGTGACCTGTTCCATTGGAGCGTCACAATAAATCACACCTTCTGTATTCACACTTTTGTGTAGTGCCTTCTCCTTAAGTCTGGGCTGGGCCTGAAAGTCTGTTTAACCAGTAGAATCCTATGGCAACAATGATGTTCCAATTCCAGGCCTAAGCCTGAAGGAGGTCCAGCAGCTTCTGGATTTGCATCTCTGGGAGCCCCAGCTTCCAGGTAGGAAGCATGGCTTCCCCGTTCGAGAGACCCTGTGGTAAGACCTATGTGGAGAGCAGAAACCCTGACACTACTGGAGGACAACCGATAAACCCAGCTGAAAGAATGGAAATAAGTCCCAGATATATGACCCAAGTTGAGCCATTTGGGGGCCATACACACATCTGAGGCACATTAGTGAAAAAATCCATTTGGACACTACCACATACCATTTCCTTGTGCCATTATGATTAATGATAAAAGAGCAGTTGTTTTAAGCCATTAAGTTTCAGAGTTGTTTGCACACAGCCATACATAACCAAAATATTTCTATTGCCTTCACTGCTTTTACATTTTAAAAACTTGAATAGAATTTATTTTTCACAAGTCATAATACACAGGATCCCCCTCAATTGTGATGCTGTCTTTTCCACCCTCTACTTTGTCTCCTAGACAGAGTGTCACTAAGTTTACTGCAAACAGAGGACAGGACTCTTTAATGGCTTTAAGTCTTTTTTTAAAAAATAAGTTCATGTGATCATTTGAAGGAGCTTGCTGTTTCTTCCCTAGGTAAAGATACTTTTTTCCTGTGTTCTCTCATATGGTTGGCTTCTAGGTAAAAGAGAACAATTTACTAATCTGAAAATCCCTGAGACTGGGACAAAGCAAAACAGCCCTGAACTCAGCACAACATATCTCAATCTACAAAACACAATTTCCCTAGATTTGTTCGATCTTCCTGGCTTTAGATTAAGTATACAGATGATATTTCATTTACTCCCTTCATCTACTCATTCATTAGGCATTAAACACACTTGCAAGGAATCTACAATGTGCCAGAAATACTATTTTCCTGTCCGCTTCTTTTAACGTTTTTAGTTACTAGTAGATTTAAGGTGATCAAGTTCAAAAATAATTTACTTCTCCTAGATCTCTTGAAACCAACCAATTAAAAAAATCCATCAGAGTTAGTACATTATTTTCTATTTTGTGTTTCTCTCAATATTTAATATAGGTCTATAAATAAGGAATAAGCATAAAAAATTGGTGGATGGATTCGTAAGTGAAGATGAATGAATGAATCATGTGGAATTAAGTAGAACAGAAGGTTCAATGCTACAAACACATCTCACATTAAATGTTTATTCAGGTTTATAGTCAGAAGATAAAATAGAGCCATATTTGGAAAGTAAGAAGAATCTTAACTTAGTCCTGGAATTTTCCAAAGGTCAAGAATTTCTCTTGCTCCTTTGAACAACTTACATATAGTTAAAAGAATAAATAAAATCTTGCCTTGGCGTTGAATTTAGTGCCCCCAAATAAAATCACAATAAGTCAACCACTTGACCCTAAAACAGAATTGGAAGTATAGTAGACTTGAAAATAAAGTAAGAAGAGTGGGGTGGAAGTTTTTAGGATGGACCCTAATCTGTCTTTGTTCTAGAGATAAAACATTTCAAATCTCTCTTGCATAACAAATCACCCAAATAATTTATTTGCTTACAATTCTGCAATTTAGGCTGAATTGTCTTTGACATGGGGTCAGTTGGGGTGGTCAGAGGGTCTACTTCCATAATGGCTCACTCACTTTCTGACAAGTTGATGCCACTTGTCAGCTAGAAGCTCAGGGGCTGCCAGCAAGGGCCACAGTGTTTCCTCACATGTCCTCTTCCTACTGTTAGGGTCACCTGCCTTCTGGCCCTCCATGATTCAAGTCCTTTCTACATACAAAATATATTTACTCCCTCCAACAACCCACAAGACCACATCTTGTTATAGTATAGTCAGGTTTGAAGTCCAGATTCTCATCCCCTACATCAAATCTAGGCGCAGATGACGTTCATAAGGCATGGATTCTTTTGATTTGAAGATTTGTGAGAAAATAAGACAATTTATCTCTCCCTCATATCTTCAACATACAATTGTAAAACAGGGACAAGAAAATCATAATAAACCCTTTTATCCAAAAACAGGGAATATGGGAGGCACACAGTAATTATCAGTCCAAAGAAACTCGTAAATCTATTTTGGTAAACATAAACAGCTCCTTGATTAGGACTGGCAGCTGTTACTCCACGACTTACAGCTTCATCCTCTGTTCTGTCCTTCCTTTTCCATAATAAATAACTCATATTTGTAGATGAGCGGGTTTCTCAACCTACTTCCTGCCAATATAAAGCTGTTAATTTTGAATGATGTCTGTCCCTTTTAATTCCAGTTGGCAGTGCTTCTGTTAATACAATTATCTTAAGAGTTTTGAAGATTTCCAGTGAATCTTATTGGAGTTTATCCTATTACTATAAAATAGATAAAAGTCACAACAACAAATCTCTTCAAAAAAGCCTCCTCTAATTTTGGGTATGGGACAATGTCCTATGGTTCTTAGAAGTTCTTTTTCTAGCTAAGGATCTCTATCTGGTACATCCTTAAGATTCTCAGAAACCCTATTGTCAAACAGAGAGGAACTAGCAAACATCACCTTAGATCTTTCAAAAGAATTAACAAAGTGTCTTAAGACCTGAACCTAACGCAAACCCCACATTTTACAGACAGAAACCCCATTTGATCTTTGCCCTCAGATGATTTACTATTTTCAGAATTATTCAACATGGGAAAAGCTGAGAATAAGAAACAGCTTTATAACTGAATGATGCAAATCCTGGCTTCTTTGTCTTTTAAATATCGCTTGAAAACTGAAACTAAAATTATCGTATCTCATTCCTCCTATCTTTATCAAAGAAAGTTAATTTGTACTTTCAACATTCCGCTTGGAAATCTCCATAGCCAGACCCGTAATTTTGTTAAGAATCCTTTATATCATCCACCTTACTATTGATGGGAGATGCACTCATTTTCCTGCTGATCTAATTACTCCAGCTGCCAATGGCAATACTCTTCCTATTTTCCCAAGCCTTTAGTAGAAGTCTCCTTGAGTACATTTATTTTTCTATTGCTGCCTAAAAAAAAAAAAAAAAAAAAAAAAAAAAAAAAAAAACCACCTCCAAACTTAACAACAGCTTATTATTTCTCACAATCAGCAGTTGACTTGGCAGTTTTTCTGCTTTACCTTGTGTTGACTGATAGCTAGCAGGTTTAAAATGCCCTCACTCACAAGACAAGTTGTGGGTTGGTTGCTGGCTGGCTCTTGGGTGACCAGCTGAGGCTGTCTGCCTGGGAACTTGGGTTTCTCTGCTGGCTGGGTTCCTCAGGGCTTTTTCATGTTAGTTCTCCATGTGCTTATCTTGAACTTTCCCAAACATGAAGGTCTCAGGGTGGTTAGACTTCTACAGTGGCTGATTTCCAAGAGCAGAAAAGTAAAAAAGTAAGATAGCCAAGCTATCTGAAGGCCCAGGTCCAGAACTGGCGCAGCATCATTTCTGCCTCCTTCTACTGGTTAAAACAAGTCACAGCCACAGCCCACATCCATACACAGGGAACTGATGCCAGGAGGTGTGACTCACAGGGGCCAAATAAGTGTTCACAGTCCATCGCAGCAAAATTCGGTTACCTTTGTTGCAAGAGAACTATGGGACGGTGGCTCTAAAATGTGGTCCCCAGACCAGCGGCAACAGCATAACTGGGAAACATTTGCCAAACACAAATTCTTGGGCTGCACCCCAGATCTACTGAGTCAGAAATTCTGGGCACATGCCCATAAATCTCTGTCTATCAAGCCTTCCAGGTGATACTGACGCAGACCAAAGTTTGAGAATTCAAGGGCAAAAGAACATACTCGGTTGCATTTGTGTCGTCTGTGGAAATTGTTAAAGCATGACCAACTCGTTAACTCTTAATACGAATCAGTTAACTCACATTTTTCAATGTGATATTAGTTATAAAAAGATCGGTTTTGCTAACAATCTTCTATGACTATTGGTATAAAACATCCTATATAATATTGAAATGGCTGAGAACTAATTAATTATTCTTGTATCTACACACACACACACACACTCTTCCCTTTTTCATTTCTTGTTGCTTTTTGCTGTTGCAGTTGTTGGGGTTTTTAATAATTTATTATGTTTGAATAATAAATATTTCTGCCATAAATAGTTGCTTATTCCTGGGAATGTGAGAAATGAGGTGGGCATGGTACAGAAGGAAGCTAGTATACATGAAGAACATCACCAAAGCCATGAACAAATTTTCTGCAAAATTATTTTTGAAAACAGCTTGGAAATGTAAATTTAAGATAAAGATACTGAGTCGGTGGGGAATTAGCATCTGCCCAAGGACGTTTGGTAGAGAAGAGATTATACTTATGTCCTGATCATTCTCTGTTCTGTCCACTGAGACTAAGCATGGGCTGTAACATGAGGCTGCTCCAGAATCCTCCAAAATATTCAGGTGTTTGCAAAATGTACCTCTCAGAATCTTGAAACTGGAAATGGACTACTGAACTCCATTAATTGACTAAATTCTACATGCATTAGAACAGCACATGTTTGATTGCCAATAAAAATGAATCACAGGAAGTGGTTTGTTGGAGATGGGAAGGCAAAAATAGAAAGGATTCACATATCTTATTGGAACCATATGAAACTTGTAGTGCTGATCTCTGTGCAAAATTTCCAAGAGCAAAGGTATTTGTAGCCTGAGATACTTGATAAGAAAATCAATGAGAACAGTTTTGGTAACAAAAGCTTTGATTTTACTCTATTCTATTCTATTTTATTTCAGCAAATGCTTAATGGAGCACATTCTGTGTGCCAAGCACCATTCTACATCAGAGTCCTCATCCTGTGCTGGAGGTAGTATTACTACGCACATTTTACAAACAGGGAAACAGAGTCAAATAGCAAAATTGGGGTTTGAGCTCAGATATACTTGCCATGGACTCTACACTCCTCTCCATGGTATGAAATAGACTCTTTCCATTGACTTGATTTTTTTTTTTTTTACATTTTATTTTTTGGAGGAGAGAGGCAATTAGGTTTATTTTATTATTATTATTATTATTATTATTATTATTATTATTATTATTATTATTATTATTTTAATGGAGGTACTACAGATTGAATGCAGGACTTTAGATACTCACTTTGAAAATATTGGTTATGAACTAATATGGTGAAATCTGAAGAAGTTAAAACAACATTCTCACAGTTTAGCCATCTGAAATTGAAATAGGGGCAAGCATCATAAAGCAGGTAATAACCTTCTTTATGCACAGTTGCTTAATTTCAAAAAGTCTTGAACACAGTCCATCTGATTTAATTCACAAAATTCTCAAAAGGGATTTGTTCCAATTTTACCTTGTTAAAAAAAAAAATCAAGGCTTAGAAAGGTTAAGTAAACTTCAACAGTTCCTATAACTAGAAGGTGTCACAGTCAGAACTCTTTGCCAGTATCCCGACGTCAATTCCTGTACTTCTCCTGGAAACCTTGAGAATTCTCAAAACTCAAGTAATGGCTCCTAAAGAAAGAGAAGCAATGGGGAGTATAATCCATTTCCTCAGCCTCATGTATACAACTGACAGCAAAACTTCCAAGAAATACAGCCTTTAGATTGCTAGCATGAATTTTTCATTTCCCTTCTTCTAAATAAATTTCAAAGTTATACTCTAATACGACTCCTACTCTTCCATTTTAATCTCTTTCTTTGAGTTTGAGAGACAGTGATGGAGACAGAGACAAACATCTGGGGAGTAATCCAGATCATGTTTTATGGGTACACACATGTGAGCAGGCAAGCACAGGAAAGTGGTCTTTCCCAAGTGTGTCCTAGCAGACATTTGACTGACAGTCATAACGATGGTGACATGACATAGCTTTTCTGTCTTTAGAATACGTGCATTGGCATCTAAAGATAGGCAGCTTTTGGTGCCGTTGCCTCC
The DNA here is from genome assembly GCF_036321535.1 of Camelus dromedarius. Classification (NCBI taxonomy): domain Eukaryota; kingdom Metazoa; phylum Chordata; class Mammalia; order Artiodactyla; family Camelidae; genus Camelus; species Camelus dromedarius. The sequence goes on along the minus strand of NC_087454.1, from coordinate 15,137,521 downwards.
TGGGTATGTCTGTATTTTAAAGAAATACTGAAGTTCCGGAACCCCATTCCCACTCTGCCTCCTTTCAACATGCTTCCTGAGCAGCTGCTAAGTATAAAGAATCTAAGAGGAAAAAGTAGAAAGAAGAAGCGAAGAGTGCACACAAGTGAAAGATCGAATATTTGGAGAGGGTATGCAGCAAAAGGGAAAGCAAAAAGTCAGGAAGCAATGTGGGTGATAAGAAAACCTGATGGATGGGGTCGGAAGGCTTGAGAAGATTCATATTATAGGGCATCAGAGGAGACAGACATTCTATTCTCTTTGACTCGGTTTATTGGGATGACCCACCATCGTCGGCCTAACTCTTGGCTGAAGCTAAGGGGAGACTTATCACCATTTGCTGTGTGAACTCATGTCAGTAATTTCTGTGACCTGAGCATTCAGGGCAAAAATTGTTTCCATTTTTTCCCATTTCATGCATCGTTTCAGAGTTGGGTAGCCACTGTGTAGAAACTGTGGGTGCCAATTTTCACAAGTAGAAAAACAAGAATCGCCAAGCCTGCTTTGCCTACATCTGCTTCTCTCATTTCTAAACCAGAGAGGATGGGAGTTAACGAGAACAACTAAAGTTAACAACAGTGGCTCCTGTGTTTGCATAAGTGTCCCATTTTAACTAAGAGGCAACTGTGCATAATCCCTTCAGAGAATCGGATTGCTGGCTGGCAGTCCTCTGGAGCCGGAACACCTGCGCGGGGGAGACGCATGACGCTCCGTGCAGGGTGCCAGCCCTGGCCTTCCCACCTCACATGCTCAGCATCTGACTGAGGGTGTCAGTTGCTTCTGAGGGCCAGTTGCTTACAGAAAATAACGACAGCTCTGTGGAGACTCTGTTCCTCTCTTTGCTTTTCTCTCTGAATCTGACTACCCTCTTTCATACTTCGCTCTGTCTCACGTGGCTTTTAAGCCAAAGCCTGAGACGTGGAACCAATTTACAAATATTCAATACAGAAAGCAGAATTTATTTGTCCCCAAAACATCAGGAGAGCTGTATGAATAGCAGCTATTGGAAGGCACTTCATGGAGATCATTTTGCTGAGAGTCAAATATTCCCAAGCATGCTAAGGGCAGGATCCCTCTCGTGGTTTGAACCCATTGCCTTACCTGACAAGTTCTGTCCTACCATTCTCCTAGCTCTTTGCACATGGCTGGAGGAATGAATGAATGACAGAACTCACCAATGAGCTGACAAAGGACTGAATGCTAATTTATATAAATGTGACTAGATCTGGATTTCCTTTTTGCTTTTATAATTTACCTACTCGGATAATTTTCAGGAAGTAGCTTATTCTTAAGTATTCTTTCTTCTCTTTTCTTTCTTTCTTCTTTTCTTTCTTCCTTCTTTCCTTTCTTTCTATCCCCCTCTCTCTCTTTCTCCCTCCCTTCCTTGCCCTCTTTCTCTTTTTTTTCTCCTTCCCTTTTGATGTACTATAGGAAGACAAATCCTTAGGTAATAGACCTGATTCTGCCTATGAGAACAAGGTTTCTTATTTTTAAAGACACATTAGGGCCATTGTATCCTGACACATATCTTTTTTTTTTTTTAATGTGCATCTCCTTTAAAAAAGAAGGAAATTCTGCTATTTGTGACAACATGGGTAAGACTGGAGGCACTACGCTAAGTGGAATAAGCCAGAAAGAGAAAGACAGACACCTCCTGGTACCACTTACATGTAGAATTAAACAAAAAAAAGAGCAAAGACAGACAGTTGAACTTGTAGAAACAGAAAGTGGAGAAGTCGCTGCGAGGGGCTAGGGAGTAAGGGAGATGCTGGGAGGACGGTAAAGGGGTTCAAGCTTCCAGTTGTAAGAATAAGGTCTGAGGATCTAATGTAAAACATGGAGACTATAGTTTTGATGATATCGTACTGTGTGACTGAAATTTGCGAAAAGAGTGAATCTTAAATGTTCTAACACGTACAAAAAATTAACACGTGATGATGAACGTATTAGTAACCCGATTCTGGGAATCCTTTCACAATGTTAAAGTACATCAAGTCATCACACTGTACACTTAAAATACCTTACGATTTTGTCAGTTATCCCTCAGTGAAGCCTTTTAAATACAAAAATAATAGAAATACGTATATTTCCTTCCTAGTGGCAATTTGCCTTCCCATCTGTGTAACGAACTTTTTGAAAAAGACAATGGCATCATGTTGATTGTCTGCTCTGGATCTAACCCGAAATTATAGTTAGGAGAGGGTCCTGCATAAGTTAATCTCCAGAAGTTCTAGAGTCTTCCAACCATAAGCCAGCCTGAGATTTGCAGATACTAACTACTATATGTAAAACAGACAAACAACAGTTTATACTGTAGAGCACAGGGAACTCTATTCAATAACTTGTAGTAACTTATGGTTAAAAATAATATGAAAACAAAAATATGTTCCTAAATGACTGAAGTATTGTGCTGGACACCAGAAATTGACACAACATTGTAAACTGACTATGTGTCAATAAAATATTTTTAAAAATAAAAAAATTAAAAAAAGAACTTTTACAGATATAAATAAATTACAAGTATGGAGATGCGGAGATTAACCTGAAAAAAAAAAAAAAAAAAAAAGACTCCAGGCAGAACAATAGCCATGCTCACTGCTAAAACCAGCACCTACTGTTAAGCGTTAACGAGGTGGCCAATCAGCAATGCACCCTTACAACTCCTATCAAACTTATCTTTGAGCTAAAGGTGTCAGTTACAGTATGCCAGACGGAATTGAATATATTCCTTTCTGGGAAATTCTCAACAGGAAAAGAAAAGTTCATCAGATCTGACAAATAGCTCAACTGGCACACGCGATATCAGTGTAGATTCTGGATATTCAATTAGCTGCAGGTGCTCTCAGACTAGGGTTTACAGTGCATCCAACTCAAAATATTAGTGTTAAACTAATTAAGAGTGAAATTTCTAGGCTTACAAATAAAATGTTATCTATCAGTGAAATTATCATATTTTCACACAGAATATAGTATTTAAATTTAATAAAAGTTACGTAGTTTTTGGCTGATCTTTAGAAGCTGTGACAGAAATTCATGCGACCTACATGTTGTTGCATTGTCATCTCCCCTTGGAAATGTCCATTTCCAACACCATTTTCCCTTTTTTTCTTAATTTTTCCTCCTTTCCCTCCATTTTCCTTTCAATCACTTTACTGAATTTTACTTATCTTATTTATTATGGTCCCATCCTTAACATCATAAGATCTAGGATGAATCCATATGAGAAAGTCCTTCCTGGTAGAAAGAAATGACTGAGATTCCGCTTTTTGGAAATGCTAGGTCAATTTTCCTCATGAAGCTAGAGGTTGGGAAGCTAATCAGGTCTGGTTAATTTCACAAAAATAATTAGAAAACCCTGCCCGCAGCTTACACGACACTACCTTCAACTATCTTCCATTTAGTGGGGGCAGGGGTGGGGGTTTAAAGGTTGGTTGTGTATAAAGCAGCAAAAAAATACACATCATGGGAACTGAAACTCCTAAGTCTCAATGTCATGAATCTGCAGCTTGTCTTCTCCCTGGTGCAAAGCCAGGTTTTATTTTCCAGTTTTGCATATGAGATTAATGCTAGGAGATTATTTTTTTAAATCTCTCCAGCTTCTATTTAGCATGAAAATCCTTTAAGACACACTGGTTCAAAGGACATTTCACAAGAAACACCAGGTACCAGAGCAATCATTACATATTTAACAATACAATCAGTGTGATTTTGAGGTTTGAAATATATAAACAGCAAGGAGCAAAATCTTTCATGTCTATGGCACTTTGTATTCGGGATAAAATTTGGTAAACTTGATATCTGGAATACTAATCAGAATGCTTGCTACCCATGAAAACAGCAAGTCAGCCATGGAAATGCCTGTCTCATTAACTGTGAAAAAACACAGAGGGGAAATATAATGTGTTTTAAATATATTCTAGCATGCAGGGAAGTGGAATGGATTTGGAGGGTCACAAGTGGTGTATCTCCCTCGCTGTTTTCTAGGATGTATTTATATAGAATCAGCATAGCCCCAAGATGAGGCACAGAAAGAATCAGTCACCTCATACTCTCGTTTGGAGAGCCTATGAGAGAGATTTCAAATACAGTACGTTATTTGTATTCTTTGGTGCTAAGGCAGTATCTTAAAAAAAAAAAAAAAAAAAAGATTTTCTCCAAAAACACATGCAAAGGGGTTACCATAAAAACTTCCTCACTATATAAGTGTGTAACATTTTCCACCCTTGAAGCTTACATCATATGTATTTCTCAAAAAGAAAAAAAAACTAGCAAACCACAAACACATATGCACACACTGGGAAAACTGGATTGCTTTTCTCAACTGAATGAATAAATGCATTTATTGACTTCTGAGTCCCTATTTGAATAGAAACATGTGAGAAGTAATCATTTTTATTAAAAAACAAACAAACAAAACCTGTAGAAATGGGAGTGGGTTGAATATAGAACTGCCAGCCAGGGCAGGTACTGCTGCTGTTGTCAGCCTTAATTAGGGTAACTCATTCTTTCTGAGTTTTGTTTGTTTGTTTTTTGAGACCCAAAAGTCCGTAATGTATTTCCACCCATTGACTGACATAGCTATCTGTCTGGTGTGAGTTATTCCACCCTATTAAGCAGAGTAAGAATATTTGAGATTTTGAAATGTTATTACAACTTTTCATAACAATAAGGATGGGAGAAACATTAGTTCAGGGCAATCTTTTTAGGTTTTACATCTGGGTGTCCACTGATAGAGAAATCATCCCACAAAGAGGCCTCCAAGGCTTTGGATTCCATAAAACTCTATGATCCACTAACTTCAAGAGTGAACTGTTACTTATCCATATAATTATTTGAGTTCTATTTGGTATATGCTTTTTCTTTTAAAATAGTTTTCAAGCTTTCTTGATGACAGAAACTTAAATTCTCCTGTGAACATCTAGAAATCTGTGTTGTAGATGTATCTGGCAATTTCCCATTTTCCCTTTCTGTGGTTATTCACTTGTCAGAGTTTCTTTTTCCTTTCTCTCTCTTATCAAAGTTAGGCGATCCGAGACTCAGTCCCACCATGCTTAATCCCACCGGCTGTGGACAAACACTTGCTGAAGTTATTCATGCAAAAGTGCTCATGGGTCCAAGCATGTCCCTCCCAAAGTTGCATTTTCTAGGAGGTTAGAAAGTAAAGGAAAGAAATGATGCTCTCATGATAGAACAGGACAACAAACACAAAATTAGGAGACAAAAATATTTTGAAAAACAGTTCTCAGAAAACTGAAACCTGAGAGCCGTGAGCAATTAAATCTAAACTAGGCCAGGAACATTGTCAGAGTAATGCTGCAGAAGTAAACTATGTTAAGAGTCTTGTAATGGGGGAAAGCGCCAGGTGTGCAGTTAGAATCTGGGGCGAGATTCAGCAAGATGTGTGTTCAGAGAATCAGACAACGAGCTGTCTAAGTCTAGAAATCTGACTTACCTAAGTTGACACAGCTGGTGTTTGTTGGACCCAACTGGATTCTAGATCTCCCCAAACCACTCCAGAACTTATTTTCCAAGTTTCTGTGTCTTGAGGCTACGGTTTTCTATCATGCAGTGGATGTAAATATTTAGTCAATAAATATTTGTTGACTAAATGAATCCTTTTCACTGGCACTACTCTTATTCTAAGCATTGTTCCAGATACGTGAATGTTTCTACACTGAGGAATATACCACATCATAGAATATCAGGGCAGACCATTCAGTCTCACTGATTGTTTAGAGAGGCATAGACAGGTAGGTAGGTAGGTAGGCAGGCAGGCAGTCAGGTAGATAGATAGATAGATAGATAGATAGATAGATAGATAGTAAAGGTTTTTAAACAGAGAACACTCCCCTACCCCAAATTGAATTTTACATAGACAGGAATTTAATAAAACATACAAAAGTAGAGCCTGTAACAGTTTTTGTGTGCAGGATACAGTTTCTTCCCTTAGTAAATCCTATGGAACTTTAACTGTTAGAAAGCCATCCATTTCTTTGGCCCAGTCAACCCCACTGATAAGTAGAGGGCACTAAGGTCTTGGGGCAATTCACCTGAATCCTCACAGGAATGTCTAAAGCTGGGGTGGGAACTCATTTCTCCAGATTTGGACCTGCTGTCCTTCCTGGAATGTTACACTGCCTATTTGCATATCTCCGAATTTAGCTCTTTTCTTTTATGTCTTGTTGTTTACTTGCTTGCTTTGGGTTTGCTTAGGTGTTTTCAAGTTCTAACATTGATAAGCTGTAATAGTATATATCCTAAGTTAGTACTTTTACCAGTCTTTATTATTATCCTTAAAAATCTAGTTTATGCTATCACTAACAAGCTTTTGGTCAAATGTAGAACAAAATAAATTCACCCATCTGAGTTGATTTGATAAAAAGTTCAAACTAACGTGGTTTGACACATCACAACAAACCACGGAGTCCCAGTCAATTTTGAAGATAAAAATCCTATAAAAACACTTTGCTGAAAGTGTTCTATTCTTGGTTTCATTGTTCTATAAGATTGAAGTCAGAAACAATAAAGTTATATTTTTTCTAATTACAAGCTACAATAAGTTGGTGGTTTTCTAAGGCAGGATCCATTAATAATGAAAGAAGTGAAAGGACCTCAGATACCTAATGTGTACTTTAAAGAGAGAAAGTAGTGGACATAGGTGGAAATTTTTAAAACATGAAATTGTTTAAACATTACACTGGTAATTAAGACAACATAAAGGTCTGGTCTTTTTTTGTTAAAACACACACATACACCATTTAATGACTAAAGGTAGACACCAAAAGATTTTATCTTCACATTTCCAAAAAATAAAGTCTTGAATTAACATCCTCTCACCTGAATAAATTCAAATTTGACACTCAGTGTTCACATTTTGGAGGCTGCTGTGAAACATCAAAGGCCTAAGCACAGCATTACTTTAAATGATTACTACATATAATTTATCACTGAGCTTTGTCATGTTTCTATGATCAAGAAGTTGGTTAGCTCTGGTCATTAGAAAAGAAGTGACAGGATTCACTGACATATAGCAACGCTACTAGATATTTGAAAACAAAAGCTCAGTAAATTAAACTGAAAGTTTACCATTTTCAAAGGCATATATATATATATGCCTTTGAAAATGGTAAACTACATTCTTCAGATGGCTCTAATTAAGATGAGTAAACTGGTGTCAGACTGAGCCAGTTTCAGCTCCCAGACTCAGAGTCGGTAAGCAATGAGTCTAAGACCTCAGGAGTCAGAGAGCCTGGTTTGGATCTCAGGTGTGACTCTGGATTAGTGGCTAAACTCTCTAACTCACGGTTCCCTTACCTGTTATACACTATAGTGTGTGCAATGTCTACACCAGTGTAAGAGTGTAGGACACTGTAACAGTAGTGAGGCCACAACTGGTAACTCACAGAGTCCCCATGAGTGTGTGAAGTGCATTCCTGATAAAATAAAGCGATGGTGATATTCATCATCACTATTTAAAAAGAATTTGATTTCCAAAAGAAGAACTACTACCTATAAAATAGGCTATAAGATATTAAGTATTTTCACTTGATCATTTAATTTGAATTTCAAAATAACCCACAAAGTAGTATAACAGGGTTTATATACTTTTTATGTATAGTTGGCCCTTGAACAATGCAGGGGTTAGGGGCGCTGACCCCCTGTGCAGTTGAAAATCTGTATATAACTTTACAGTCGGCCCTCTGTAAGGGTGTTCCAAATCCTTGGATCCAACCAATCTCAGATCATGCAGAACTGTTTTCATTGAAAAAAAAAAAAGATCTGCATATAAGTGAACCCAAGCAGTTCAAGCCCATGTTATCCAAGGATCAACTGTATTTTATTTTTACAAATTAATGATTACTGATTCATGTGAAGAGTAAAACAAAATCATCCATGGTAGGGGAGCTGCTTGAAGACCCTTTACCGTTGTTTTTGTTGTTGTTACTGGTGTGCTCATGTGTGCATACGTGTATGCAGGGAAAATTACAGAAAATCTAGAGAAACAGGAAAACAGTCTGACCTAAACCCACTACCCTAACACAACCACTTCTACCATTTTGTCGTCTTAAATTCCACCCCTCTCGCTGTGCATAATCATCACAAACAGCTGTCCTGCTGGAGTCAGGTTGTACGGCTGCTTTCACCTGACAGAGCTTAGAGACTGGAAGAGGACAGGGACTCGCTCACGTGCACCATCACCTGGTGGTCCTCCGTGGCCCAGCTTCCACCTGCCACACCACCTTCCATCATCCACCCAGGGCCAAATGACAGCGAAGGCAGAGGCTTAAGTCCAAAAGTCAGGCACAGTGGCAAATGTTAATCCGGCCAGCAAGGAAGCACTTAGTTAGGGTAACTTTTCTCCCACACCCTAACCCATTAGACGTTTCTCCAGTCCGTACTGGATGGAGATGAACTCGACTCCCACAGGCTTGGAAATGGAGCGTATCTCCCAGTGCTTTTGTCCAATAGTGTGAGCAAAGCTGGTCACAGTCTAGGACCATTACTTCCAAAGGGAGCAACACATGAAATCCGACCACCGGTCACTGAGGCAACATTTTTTAAAAGGCCACTGCTGTGGAAATGGGATGTGAGGGCAGAAACATTTTGATTCTTACGGAAAATAGCTCAGTAAACATTCCATCCTATTTCACAGCAAATATGTTCCACCCCCTTGCACACAACCCTTGTCTGCTCTCCTCTGGGGTACTTCAAGCTTTTAAAAAATTGAATAAAAATAAAAGAAAACAACAAGTAACTTCCTTCCTTCCTCTTTCCTTCTTTAGAAATTTCCATATGGCTAGAGTTTCTTTTAATATCTTTAGCCCCATTAAACCCAGTACTAGTTAATGGAAAAACAGCCACTCCCATTGCTGGAAAATGTAAAACTTAATTCACTATTAATGCTTTCAAGACACCAAGGGAAGAAAAAATCAAGGTTATTACTAGAAAGTCAGACAACTGCCTTTGTATTCATTCCAACAGCTGTTTGACATGTGCGGAGGCCAAGTAAGGAAAATTCAGGTAAATCCCTCAACGCAGCAGAGTTATCCAGGGGGCACAAAGGGGTTATGTGCTTGGGGGGGGGGGCAGTGCTACATTTACCCTTGAAAGGCAATTTTTAATGTGAAAAGTAAAGCTCCTTGTTTTACAGATATTAACACATATTTTTAGACACATAAAATGTGACCATTTGATGCCTGCTTTACACCAAAGAATCCATGACTAAATTAAGAGCCTTGCTCAGGGTCCCAACTGGCCAGTGACCCATCAAAATCAGAGGCCTGGCCCCTTTGTTAACGCCCTTAGCCCTCCCTTCCTACACCTCTGAGTCCACTTGCTGAAATTCCAAATAATATGTTTACCAGGGCAGTGATGCTACGTTGATCACACAGATTATCCATATCTATTCACCCCTCTGTACTCAAAAGTCATCCAATCGGCCTATTTAAGAATCAGATTTCAAAGATACAAGAAGTGGTGTCTGAGTGGTACAACAGATCTCTTCCTCCTCCATCTCAATAAATACCATTTTAGACAACCAAAGCAATCATTACTTAAAAAAGTCTTGTTTCTGACAAAATAGAAAAAAAAAAAATCAATGTAATTATATGAGATGTATCTTAGGCTTTAATTGTTAAGTATAGTGCCTTATCGACAGAGTTTCCCTGGATCTCAGTTTATGAGCTTTTACATTACTCAGATAACTTGCAGAGGAGAAAAAAAAAATCCATCATGTTACTTAAAAGAACTAAAGCAGCATTGTGTCCCAGTCATTACGGCCCTTGACGGCGCTCATAATGATGAATGCATCATTTTTCTTGCATGAAACTTCGGTAGCAAATAGCACAGCCAAGTCTTTTCCAGCACTGTTATTCTGTTTTAAAAAACACTGACATTTTCTTAAACAGACATAATTTACAATTTTAAGGAGCACAACAGTGCCTTGGTGTTCAAGGGCCAGAAAGCAAACAACACCCCTTTCAGTTCGATTTTTTTAAAAGGGAATCTCGTGCTTAGTGAGTTCACTACAGCTTAAGGCCAGAGAGACAGAGCCGAGGGAGAACAGAGCACCGCTGCAGCATGTGAAGGTCATGACTAACCAGTCACATTACAGTCAGGGTCAGAGCCAGGCGGAGCGCCAGGAATACGAGGAGCGCGGGAGAGCAGAGCGTGCCCGGCACGAGAGTCGGGGAGGCATCAGAGCTGTGCCATTCCCTCGTGGGGATAGAAGCGGTCCAAGATGCCCTTCTACCAGCCCCGTGAGGGAAGCAGCAGCCTCACAGATGCTCCTGCACATCAGATCCCTCAAGCAGGCTCCTCTGTAGATATCACACAAAGGGAACCTCGCCAGTGTCAGTGTGCCTGGATCAATACCTGGAGCAGTGTTCGATTTCCAACGGGGTCAGCTCAGCCCAAGCAGATAAGTGGAAATCTGTTCAGGATGCTGCAGGTCTGCTGTCTGGACGAGACCTTAGAGGCTAAGATTATGTGTAAAGTCTAAACCCCCCAAGGTGTTATGTCTAAGACAGCTGATGTGTTTTGTTGCCCTCAGTGAAGCTTTTCTTCCTATATTTCCTAATAATCTGTTACTAAATAGCTGTGTTTTATGGCTGGAGAAAAGGTCTGTGAAGGCATGGTGTACGCTTATGAATGCTCCTTGCAAACATATAATCTATGTTTCAGTATTATGCATGTGTACATATCCTTGTGTATATATACAGGTGTGTACACACATACATCTCACACATCTCATTTCCCTATGAGGATATTTTCGCTTTTTTTCTAGATGTACACGTGTTAATCTAACTTAAGACACCTAACAGGGGAGAGTGTATAGCTCAGTGGTAGAGTGTGTGCTTAGCATGCATGAGGTCCTGGGTTCAATCCCCAGTACCACCATTAAAAAATGACTAAACAAATAAACCTAATTACCTCACCCTCCCCCCCAAGAAGTCTAAAAAAATGAATAAATACATGTACCTAATAACCTTCCACTTCCCAAAAATAGTTTTAAAAAAAGGCACCAAACAGAAGTTCACAATCCAGAATGATGTTACCAACGTGCGGTATGTAGCGATTCATCTGTTTTGCCATCATCTATTAAGCCCCTACAGTGCTCCAGGCATTATCCCAGAACCTGAGTACACAGACTCGACCCCTTTCATCAAGACACTCATAGCCAAATGAACACATTACAACCACAAACACAATTCTAAACCCGTCTATGAAGTCCACCAAAATATGGAGGGGAATGGGCAGAGTGGTAGAATGAAGGAGGGGGTTGAATGGGCATGCATTAATAAAGAAGTCCCCTTGCAAGGATCTATTTTGGGTTTGGAAAGATGGGAGAGGGAAGTTTACCAGTTAGACAAAGGAAAGAGAAACACTAGGCAGAGAGACAGGCTAAGGTGACAACTTCCTGCTCACCTGGTTCAGGTAAAATGTAAAAGTGCAAGGCCTCCAGGGTTGGAAAGCCAGGCAGGATAGGCAGACAGGAAATAACATGCCAGGACATGCCCAGGGCTACAAGGTGAGCCGGCTGTCTTGTATCCTAGATAGCATTACCCAAGTGTCTGGAAATCAGTACCATAGATATTTAGTAGGTTAAACCTGAAAAGGGATTCCATGATAAACTGCATTAAGAAAATTCTGAACTGAACCAGTTTCTTCACTGTAGGATTCTTCAGAATCAGCTCTGATATAAAAGCACATGTAAAAACACATTACTATATATAAAATAGTTAAATAGCAAGCATCTACTGTACAGCACAAGGAACTATATTCAATTTCTTCTAATAACATATAATGGGAAAGCATCTGAAGAGAAAAAATATATATACATGTATGTATATGCATAATGTAATCACTTTGCTGTACACCTGAAACTAACATTGTAAATCAACTGCACTTCAATAAAAAAAAAAAAAAAGCACATGGAATCCCCAAGAGGGGGGTTCAGGACATCAGTTGTTTTTTTTTAAAAGACAGATTCAGCCATTTATTTATTTGCTAAAGTTCCTCTCTGATTCCCAGCCCTTTAGGAAATGCTGATAGAAATGTTGGATGAACAGTGAAATGATTTAAACCACAGAGCAAAAGAAAGACCTTATCAGTCTGTACTCTTGACAGTTTGGACACTATCTTCTGGTGATGACGTGAACAGGACTAGGCCTGGTGGCAGGGAACTAATTAAGCAGCTATTGGTGATCAAGAATAAGGTCCTCATCTATGGCAGAAGGAGTGGAGAGGGAAACAGAGAATAGTTTCAGGAAGTAACAGGTTGTCGCATCATCCTTACCCAGTGACTGAGCTGTGAGTTAGAACACCGTAACATGCCCCAAATGTATCCTGAAGGGCAATGATACAATTAAGACACCGTTAGTCTGTGCTTTGTCAACTCTTCTCCTGGAAAAATCAGATTTGGGGCCAAGAAAGCCCATCTCATATTATTCCCCCCAAAGTTAAGAGTAGGAAGAGCATGACAGGGGAATAACCGTCTTTTCCTGTTTTGGTGCAGAAACCAATGAGCCCAGACAAGAGCAGAACCGTGAGGCTGGTGTCCACGGAGTCCAAAGAACAGGTCACCGCACCTGAGAGGTCAGCGGAGAAACCCTCTAGCGTAAACGTCGAGTCACCAAAAGCCACCAAATCCAGAGCAGAATGGATGAGGGCACAGAGAGGTGGGAAAGCTCAATGGAAAACCAGGAGTATCCAAGTCATGTAACAAAAGAGGCAAATGAGAGATCAGATCCACTGCTCTGCAGCCAGAGGTGAAAAGCAGAAAGAGGATTGCGTATTTCCTGTGTATCCACCTTGACAAAAGGTGAATCTGCTCTCAGTGCGCGTAACTTCCAAACATCTTCCGGTATCTCGAACGTAGAGAAAGTCCCTCAAATCACCAAGGACAAGGAGAGGCTTTGGAGTGTGCAATTTGTAAGAGGCTGCGGAGAGAGAGGTGGAAAAAAACCTCTAAGGACAGATTTTAGGAATGTCCATAAAATGAACGCAAGCAAGGGATGCTTCCTCCCACACACGCTGCTCACTGCATCAGCCCTTTTCTTTTTTTAATCCCCAAAATGTGCTCTCCACTCAAAATTCAGAAATCTTGCAAGAGACAGCCTGACTACTTGTTTTCTGATTTGCAAGGTCTATGGAAACCTTCATACACATTTTGCAGATTTATCCGAACCAAGTTGTCAGTCAGAAACCCTGATCTCGAAGGCATTCGGCACACATCAAGTTATCTTGCCCTTTTCTTCAGGGATTTCTACTCTTTTCCTGCTGCCTGGATGGGTCCATTTGATCTGAGGGCCTTGTGGACCCGTAAGCAGTGTCTCACTTTCCCTTCCTCGCTGGAGGTCTATCTCTTGCCTGTAAAGATTATGGGGAATTTGAATTGAAATGAGAATTTCAAAAGTGGCGGAAGCTGCTCCGAGCCGGAGCTGTTCGTGGGAACGTCAGTCCTGAATAAGATCCCGGATCAAAGCCACAGTCTGTGTTCCATGGGAGCTTTTGGAAACTATTTAGAATAAAACAAGTGGAGGAAAACTTCGCCTTGTGCCGAACTGCAGGCCTCTGATTAAGCTCACATCAAGGCAAGGCCGTCAAGTTTTACAGTGAGCCCGGATGCTGGGCCAAGAGTTGCAGTCTTTTTGATTATATGTAGTTTTTTAATCCTTTCCTTCCCAAAGGGAATGAGGCTGCCTACCAAAAAGTCACACCTGATCCTCTCGGTTCCCTTTGAAAATGCTCACTTGCCCAGCCTATGTTGCTGTCATCTATGGAAGCTGCATAATGACGCAGTTTGGGATGAGGAAAGCGGGTTTAGGAATGAGTTAAACTAGGAGAAAATGCTTCTAAATTGAGTTTGGGCATCACCCACGAAGGGAGCACAAAAGAAGGGAAGATGTAAGGGAGAGATTTAACCAAGAGCCCATGCGACTGGCGACTCTGCCCCTTTGTTTCTATTGGTCAATTGCTTGCAAGAGGTTTTCTCCACTACAGTAAGCTGGGGGGTCTTCTCACCTGGATCTTAGCGAATCCAAGAAGGCTACTGGAAGCATTCTTCCTCAGTGTCTTCCAGATTCAATGTAGACTATAAAACCCAACACGTTCGGTTCTGCTGTACTGCGGATTTGGGTAACTAAAATTAGTGACTCATTCTGTAATACAATTTTCTAAGTAGAACAATGTTAGTGAAATGCAGAAGTCAGCTTGGTTTATATGGGATTCCTGCTCTCCCCACCCCAGGCATGAATGGGTACAAAATAGGAGAAGTAGAATTATAACCTTCAGGAGGAAAGGAAAAAAAAATCAGTTCAGCCATTACAGTACTGTACTTGGAGGAATCTGAAAGGCGAGGCCAGTCTTCTGGGCTCTTACTTCAAGCTGCCTTGGAACGCCTACCCCTCTTGCCCATTTTCTTGTCAGCCCCACCACCCCAGACCCCTCCACACCCATTAATGCTGCTCTCGTTACAGTGTTGCCAGATTTCTTCTGTAATGGTTTTGCTTAGTTTTAATATCCATGGTGGCAGCTTTCAGCAACGCTGAGCTTCTGCCTAGGCCATCTAAATGAACACCCCAGGAATAAACCATTATTCTGTTTTTTTAGTGCTTTGATTACAAAGATCTGCTGGACAGTCTCTTTCCCTGAACTCCATTTTTTTTAATGTGCATTTTTTTTTAGGAACAAACATTGTGTTACAGAAGAAATGGCTGTATTCTCTTTCTACTTATTTCTCATCATCACCTTTACATTCATTGCCATTGAAATCATCAATAACCACACATTTAGAGTGACTGCTATATATCAGCTACTATGCTGAGCATCTTACTGATCTGATTTCATAGGATCCTTATATGTCAACCTCATGAAGGAATCAGAAATCTGAAGGAGTTTCTTCCAGATCATTCTGCTTGATCAATGGTAAACCCAGGATTCAGATTAGGCCAGGGGACGACTGTGTTCTAAATTATCCACAGGGAGCAGTATCACCTTCGGATGTGGATAAAGGGTAAAACTCAGGGGAAGACAAATTCTGAACCTAGAATACTTTATTGCTACTCCAAATGGGATCTGTCTCCTGGCAGCATCAGTGTCACCTCAGAATCTGTTAAAAATGCAAATTCTCAGGTACCACCCAGACCTACGAATGCCAATTTTATTATCTTGCTCAGTTCTTAACCTGAACCTTGGAAACATGAGAGGACGTGTGGTTGTTTTCGGGAGTCATGAATCCAAAAGAGCAGCGGGCATCACCTATACAATAAACATGCGTCTTGAGAATTTAATTTGTATAAAAGTATAAAAATACCTTTCAGCCATTTTAATGTATGTATATGTGTGTGTGTGTGTGTGTGTGTATGTGTGTGTGTGTGTGTGTGTGTGTGTGTGTGTGTATCAGTAGTAGTTCTGGGTCCAAATGTTTTTCTATTGCTGTATATACTTTCTCATGTAACAGATACTAGCAGTTTTAGTATATGAAGACCCATGGAAATTTTTTTTTTAATTAAAAAGAATCTTTAGAGTTAAAAAGATAGGGAGCAACTAATATGTTTCAAACTCCCATCTAATGCTGAATTTCCTGTTCCATATACTTGTCAAGTGGTCATTAGTTTGCGTCTGAGGACTGCTACTGAAAAGAATCTTATTTCTCATCAGGCAGTTCATTATTTTTAGACAATTTAATTTTTTAAAGTTCTTTCAATATTGAGTTTAATCATACCTCATTATACTAATTTCACTTCTAGAGCTAAAGAAAATGAGGAACCCAATCTCTTATCGTGTCTTCAAATATTTGAAGACATAACATATCTTCTCTGGCCTAAACATCATAATTAGCTCTTTGAACTATTATTCATTCAACATAATTTCCAGATCCTTTTGTCTCTTTAAAATATAGTCCCCAAAAGATAGCTCAATAGGTGAAATGGGATCTTTACCAGGACAGATAAAGCTGTTTTCTTCCTTGTTTGAGGTGATACATGTCTATAAAGGCAAAGTGACTTACAATTTTGGATATTTCTCTGAAACCTAAAAATCAACCAAATAGGCAGACCTTTTTACTTTAACTGCTCTAAGTCAGATCCTCAACATCCTTCCACTTGGTTTGATTTTTTTTTTTAAACCTAAACTTAGGACTTTGACATCGGTCCCTGTATTTTTCACACTGGGTCTATTTCACGTGGGTCTATTATTTTAAAACAGAAATACTCATTCCATTTTGATCCTGACCCCAGGTATTAGCTCTCTCCAAACTTCTTGTTCCTTGAAAAAGAAAAATGAAATGACTTCCTATTAATGCATTTTTGTTAAGCCCTTCCAGTGACTGACTATTTTCTCAACACCCACAAACAAGTTGTGTAAGTAATCCACTCTAGGATTTGTCAGGAATCAGACAGAAGATCACTAACCGTAAAGGCCTGATCGCCAGGTCCTTACCATTTAGATGCCAGGCAGCTGGCACTGGACCCGTTCTTTATAACTCCTCAAAGATTCTGAGTAATGGCCCTACGATAACATCTGGAAATTATTTCAGTCTCCTGGAATAATCTAAGCCTGAAGACAGGAACTCATTTAAAGCAAATAGATGTCTCCTAAGTATCTCTCTCATCTATCTTTGGATCCAATCTCCTTTTTACCATCTCTGTTCTGCCCATTTTCAATTTGAAGATCATTCTTTTGTGAAGACACAAGAAAAATCACTGTATACTCTGTTTCACTGCGTCACTTATTAATATTATATAACATGCCCTTTGCTTACATTCTCTTTGCTCTAAATATACATTACAGAGTGTCTTCAGTTATCCTTAAAATGTTTGTGCATTCCTTGCCTTTTTCCTTCTTGAAATTATTCATGCTGCACTGTGCCATGTCTCCTTACCCATCCTGGGCCGTAGGCCCCCTTCTGCATATGTTGCCTCATTCCTAAAGCACCTCTTCATCCAACTAAACTAAGATTACAATTGGGGAGAGGGGAGTATTTTAAACTTAAATGTCAACCAAATATCCCTGATCTTTCCACTTTAATTCCTATAAAGATGAATCCTCAATGTCTGCCCACAGGCACTTCATGTCAACACATCCAAGATGGAAGCAGTTGTCTGTTTCTCCATCACAGTTCACTGTCTTGCAATCCTTATCCGAGTTAATGGCACCAGAATCTAACTGGTCACCCAGGGCAGAAACCAGGAGTGATGCCTTGACTCTTGTTTCCCCTGGTGCTCTACATTCAACCACTCAGCAAATTCTCCCAATGAATCCCTTCACATTTCTCTCAAATACATCCTTTCCCCTCCAGTTTCTCTGCCACTGAGTTAGTTCAAGTCTAATAGCACCCTTTTTTCTTAAATGTTGCAATCATCTTTTGGTGATGTGTCCAATTCCAGATTAATTCCTCTATAAAGTCTCCTCCATTATCAATATAATAATCTTCCTAACACAGATACTGGATATGGATGGATGGTATCTACACTGCTTAAAATCTATAAATGGCATCTCACTGGATACAGGTTAACATCCAAGGTGGATTTTACCTTTGCCTTGAATCTCCACCCACCTGACATCTCAGCAAAAATGTTCTCCTTCTTCAAAATTTAGGTAAATTCCCCCCAATCTCTTAACTTTTTTTTAAATGATCCATCAAGACTTAATCTGCTACTCCTTCCTTTCTCCATCAGTGGACCATGGAGATGCATCTATTATACTATTTATTAAACTCGATGGTAAGTATTTATTTGTATTTCCATTTCTGGCATAGGCTATGTGATCATGGGAGGTAGGATCATGGCTTGTTCATGTCTCAATCCACTCCCTCATACACGTATACCAGTGCAGTAGGCAAAATAATGTCCTCCTCTAAAAAAAGATATCTACATTTTAATCCCCCAAACCTGTGATTATGTCATGTGGCAAAAAGCAATTAAGGTTGCTAATCATCGGACTTTATGAAAAGGGAGATTATTCTGCATTATCTCATAAACCCAAAGCAATCACAAGGGTCAATATCAATCTGGACCTCCCATGTGGTCCACAAGAAAGAAAGGAAATGGTGGTTTAAGCCTAGGAAGTATGTTCCCTTGTTTGTGCTCTCACTCTTGTTCTCTGCTACACACACACACACACACACACACACACACACACACACACACACACACACACACACACACACACACACAAACCAGTCTGTGAGAAGGAAGACAGGCAATAAGAAAGGGAAATGACTGAATGTGTCTGGTCACTAATTTGAGACTTTCAGTCCCTTCAGGATCTGAGGTCTATCTGAGGTGTGGCTCTGACTCATAACCCTCCCCAGGCTCAATTTTGTGACTAGTCCAGGATCGTGTATCCACATCTCCTATTTTGCTTAAATCATTTGAAATTAGGTTTATGTTTCTTGCAACTCAAAGAGTCCTGACAAATATAAACTATCATCATATAAGTCAGGGTAATTACAAAAAAAAAATCCAGGTGATTCACAAAACCTGGGTCACAACACCCGGAGACAGGTAAAGTTACTCCTTATAATGGTCAAACAGCGTGATCTCTACGTAAGCAAGGACTGTTTTGTTGATTGTTGGAATGGCCTGGAAGGTCTTCAGAGAAAGCTAATGAATGCTTTTCATTGTTGCAGGTCCACAATTAGCCTTCCTTAGCCTACAGCACTGGTTTTTAAAATGTGGGCTCTGACCAGCAGTATCACCTGGAGACATAAAAGCATCAAACATTCTCACGCTCCACTCCAGACCTATCTCAGCAGAAATTCGGGGAGTGGGGCCAAATCCACTGAGATTTAACAAGTCATCCAGGTGATTCAAGTGCTTCCTAAGGTTTGAGACCCTCTATCCTGCATGCAAACCATACCATTGATTTTTTGTGTTGGTTGGTTGGTTTGTGTTATTTTTTTGCATTTAGTTTTGTTCAAAATACTGACACGAGATACGTGATGAATTCATGAAATATCAACCTCCCTTACAGCAGAGCTGTGAAATCTCTACCCAGCAACCAGGAAAGCATTAACATAAACTTCACAAGTAAGTTGGATTTCAGGTGGATTTTTTGCCTACCTTCTATAATTTTCAGTCTGATAAAGCATATACTTCATGTAATAAAAAGCATTTTAGAGATTAAAGCACTATTAGCATGCTGAATATACATACACAACTTTTTATTGAGATTAAGGAAAATCCAGTATTTTTCAGGCAGATTTCACATCAACTTGTTCTCTTATAAATTTCATTGTGGTTTTTTTCATTTCCTTAGAATTTCCTAAGAATTAAAAATATTTATTCCATGACTTGAGTTCACTATAAGAGAGAATGCCCTATATTAAAGTTGCAATTCTGGGAGAAATAGTTATTTGCCATGTATGCTGAGAATTCTTGGCTCTGGGCATCCAAGTTTTCAATGTGGCTGACTACTTAACCCCACTACCTCAGTGGGGGGCACTTGTTATAATAGGTAGGTTAAGTGGGCATGACTCTTCCAAAGTTTCTAGGTAGAATAGTGTTTGTTTTCCTTTGGGCTAAGGACTTAATTTATTACCTAGTTTTGCACTAACTTCATGGATCTACAACCTGGGATAGGAAAGAGAAAAAGTGATTATATTCAGTGAAATGGACAAATATACCAGAACAAGAAATCCTGTTAAAATGTGGGATGTATTCCCCAAGGCAAGCAATGCTATAATTATCATAATATACTACTTCTCTCATATTGCTGTGAAGTATAAAACACAGCAACTTACCTACCTTTAATTAGCTGTATTTAGTATTTTTATGGCCACTGAACGTGGTGCTCAGATTACCATGTATTAGCATATAATTTGCATACATACCTCAAGGTATTTGGTTTTATTGCTATTACCTTTTGTGGCCCTATTTCAGTAATGGTGCTAATGGAATATAACAAAGAGATTTCTGACTTAATTCACTTTACAGTCTTGGGAGTTTTACAATGGTAAGTTCCATGTTTAATATAATGCCTAAAAAAATGTCTGTGCCTTCTTAAAGTGGTCAATCGGCCTGTGTACTTATCTGGCAAATGTGACAGGTTTCCCAGTGAAGGCATTCACTTTCATTTGGAGCTCAGTAAAGACATATTTTATAAGGCTTGGGGTAAACTGTTTCACGTTTGCTTAGAAGAAAGTTGCACACACGATTTAGTGAATCCTACCAGTCTACCAGCAGCTAAAGGCCCAGAGAGAGAAAAAATAACAGCTGCAGAGACAGAATTTGGAGAAAGGTCAGAGGTCAGTGTCTGCATCTGCATTCACTGGGAGACAGAGAGGGAAAATAAAGGGTCTCTCTTTGTTGAGAGTCAGCACTATTTGAGAAAAGTGCAGATACCGACTTAATTACCAATGTTCCCTTTTGCCCTAGGGTGCTGCAGCGGGCTATAAATCAATACCTAAGGTCACATTGCTAAAAGCATGAAAAAAATCAGTCTTTCTTGCACTTGGGAGCATTGTTTTGTGCTTCTTCCTTAGTGTTACTCGCATTCGATACCAGAGAGAAACAGAGGGCTGGAGTCAAGGCAGAGGGCATCAGAATTATGAAAGCTGATGTGAGAAGCAGGCCTTTTGAACTTCAGGCAACTCTTGAACTGTGTCAAATCTCCTATCGTTATTCGATGTTTGTTGTTGATTCGCTTATTTTTAATCCCTTCACCCAATCCTTAAGCCTAACTGCAATAATAAAGTTTACTGTCAATTATGTGCCAATTTGGAAATAAAGCTAACCATTTTTTTTTTCAATTCAAAAATAATTTCAGAGTAATGTGTTTGGGACTACTGATACATTTTTATTCATCTTTCTTTCAACCAGCTATGCAAATTCTTACATCAGATTTTGATAAGTAGGAGAATGTTATTCTGTTTTTTAAAAACTGTCTTTGTTAACCTAGAGAGACTACAATACCTAGAAGAGAAAGCATGACATTTGTAACATGCAAAATGAAAAATGGTCATTTCAAGGTAAGAGTGTCTTAACATAACTCATTTTGATGGTCAAAAAAGGACTCCCTTCTTGCTTTATTGCATCAAAGGGACTCTATTTGAGAGGCAGCTCAGGTTTGGTTCACAGGACAATATGACCATATTTGAATGGGATGACCACATCAGGATTTTGATTATTGCAGTAATTTATGTGGTCATCACGGATCAGAGCAACCATGCAGCAGGGTGATTTGGTTGTTAACACAAAAGAAATACCTACATTGATTATGCTGGAGGTGGGGAGGTATGAATCACATCTTAGATCTAACATCTTTAAATACTGAAGTTTTACAGTTTAGTCTACACACTTAGAGTATTTGTAACAGTTTAATTTTCAATGTGCATTCTATACCTTAAAGAGTTTTTGGAACTAGATAAGGTGCAGATTACGGATATGTGAAAATAATAGCAATAATTCCTGTAAAACATCCATTTTTTCTTTATAAAGACATCTTCCCCAAAGCACTCTTTCCAGAACTGTTTAATCTGGTCCACCTTTCTGTCTCACTTGTACCATCTACACTGGTCCTTATGTAAAGTACATTCTTCTACAGATCTCCAAGTTAAAGAACTCTATAATATGTATAAATGTCATCTGATTGGTCTTTCACAGAATCATACTATTTTGAGCAAGAATATTAGAAGTCATCTGGTTGAACAGTTGTTTTTTTTTTTTTTTTTTTTTAATTAGTGAAAAAATAGAGAGGCCATCTCATTTTGCTGTGAGGACTCAGTTGAAAAGAACAGTGCAGTTTAGTAACTAATTTGGGTGCAGGGGAATTTTCCAATAAGTAAGACGTCCTACTCAATGCCTTGCTGTAGGGCCACAAATATTTACTTATCTAATTAGGTTTACAAAGAGGCTCACTGATAATGCAAAATCTGCTACCTTTCCCAGAGTGGACAAAAAGGAGATAAAACTTAAAATGAAATGATAGCATATAGTGGCAACTTGTATCTTCCTTGACTTCACAATCAGAGAAACAGGAAGTTAAAAGAAGAGATTCATTTGCTATTCGTTCATGAAAATGGGAGACTGATGTAAAAGGCGGTTCCTTCTGTTGCCACAGAGAGTTCTCGAGAATGAACACACATCTTATTATAACTGCTCAGATTATAAAACACAAGTCATAATTGAAGGTAGTGTCTATTCTAAACACTGAGGGCAATCTGCCCTGGCATCTAGCTATCCATCCTGCCTTCAGGGAGCCATTGAGCATATGCACACTGCATCAGCCAGAGCCTGCCAGCATCTAATGTCTCTCTAGGGTTTCACCATTACCCGATTTGAATGCTGAGAAGATGCTCATAATTGCTTATTATGACATTAGACAAGAGAATTCAAGTCCCATTTGACTGTAATGAGCTTGTGGATTCTCTCTTTTGTGGGTCCGATCACACACAGAATGGAACGTAAGGCATCTATACTGAAAGAGAATTACACTTCAACAGCGGAGCATGAGGCTTGGACCCCTGTTCATTTTAATTTTTTTTCCTGTTACTTTCCACAGCCTATTTGATAGAAACAAAAATAGTATCAATTATAAAATCTTTCAGCAAAGACCCTCAAACTTCTTTCATAACTGGAATTTATTTCCCCAGGTTTCCTCTGAAACAATTCAGACATACTGTCTCTACACTGCAGGTGAGCAAATTAAATGGTAAAAACAAAATTATTTCTTTAAGATGATGTACGGAGTAAAAGGACAGAATCAGTCCGTTTTCCATGCAGCATAAAACAATAAAAAGAACTATGTACATCATGAGCAGGTGTAACCCCTACTTAGAATTGAATTAGAATTGAAAACCTCTACTTAGAATTTGGTGAAACACCTCTGTGATTATTTCAGTAAGGAACATGTTTAAGAAATTACCAGCTTATCTGATTTTCACCACATGGAAAGTCAAAGAAGGCCTATAAAGATGACACAGAACATGGCTACAAAAAAGGGGCAAAAAGAGTGACTGGACTGAATTTGATTTCTAAGTGGAAGAACGAGGAACCACTGGATGTGCCTGGGATTTCATCGTTCTGCGGTTTGACAGAGCATCCGTGCGTCCTGCTTCCTCACAGTAGTAACCAGATGGCGGAAGGAGGCAAACAATGATGACCTGGATTCTAACAGAAAGCACATGGAGCCCCCAAGGCTTTCCATTCAAAGCTACAGCTGGAATTGTAACGTGGAAGTCCAGCGGTAGGTGTTACAGCCAAGCAGCTCGGGAAGCACGGGGGTGTTCATGATCAAGTCTGCAGGCAGGTGTAATACTAATGTCGTGCTCAATGGAAGTGGGTTTTTTTTTCCCATGATAAATTTTAAACGCAGTTGCAGCCATTCTGAAAATAGCACTAAATTTCCTCCATCTCAGGCTGGCTCTGAGTTATTAAGTCAAATTATCTGGCTGCCAGAAGAGAAAAGCTGTGAGTTGGGCTTCACTTTTTGAGGGAACTTTAAAAGCATTTTAAAAAGAATATATGTAACATGTTTCTCTCTCTCTCCTACAAATGTCAGCAGGGACTTTTCACTCCTGAAGAGAAAAATTTGGTGCAAAAGTAAAATAACTGGACCAGAAATGGAATAAAGTTCTAATTTTTTAATCTGTCGCAAAGAACTGGGTAGCCTTAGGCAAACCATGCGATCTCTTAATTTGGTTTGATTCATATGAAGCAGCCTGCATTCAAGTTCAACAGAATGTTTACTGATATGTAGCTTTAGAATGCTAGGTTGAATCAACTGCAAAGTTACTTCTTTGTAATTTCCTTATTTTTCAAAAAAAAACAAAAAACAAAAAAACAAAAAAAGACAAACCAACCGGCATCAGTATGAGTGTCAATTATCTGCGAGGCACTAAAATGCTAGAAATACAAAGAATAAATGGAATAAACTCTATTTATTTATTAGGAGTTCAAAATCTGTAAGGGAACTTTTTGCTCCCCCAGCCTCCCAGATTACACCATACCTGCAATATAGACTTCACAAAGCTGTTATGCCTGCAAAGGGCGTCTGGTCCTCTCCATTTATCAGTAATCAATTTCCAAGTCCATGAACATCTCTCAATCCCTGTTTTCTCATCCCCACAATAGAAATAATAGCAGAAGCTAGCTCAAATGGTTGCATGAAGCTAACACAATATATTCAAATAAAATAATTAGTGCCATGCCGGACCGAGAGTAAGTGCCAGATAAATGTTAAATATTAATTACTCTTATAGTCATAAAAGGTAGAATGTTGCAATAATGTATAGAGGAATACATAAAATACTCTTTAATAAAAATATAAAGGGATTTACATATTCTGTCATTATAAATAAGATAATGGAAATTGTTATGGGCTGAATTGTGCCCGGCCCTTTAAATGAATGTGTTAAAGCCTTATCTCCCAGTACTTCAGAATGTGACTGTATTTGGAAATATGACCTTTAAGGAGGTAATTAAGATTAAATGAGGTTATAGTCCTAACCCAACCGGACTGACGTCCTTAGAAGAGAAAATTTGGACAGAGGCAGAGACACCAGGGAGGCGAACGCGCAGCAAAAAGACCAGGTGAGGACGCAGCAGGGAGACAGCCATCTGCAGGCCGCGGGGAGAGGCCCCAGGAGAAACCAAACCTGCCAGCGCCTTGACCTTGGACTTCCTACCTCCAGAACTGTGAGACAATTCATTTCTGTTGCTTAAGCCCTCCCGTCTGTGGTATTTTGTTTTGGGATCCTGAGCAAACTAATAGAAAAATGAAAGTACTTTAAATAACATAAATAAATGTTCACACAACAATGATTCAAAAGATACACACAGGTTGTCTTCCCTTTTAGCTTCTGAGCACGTGTACTTATAAAAAATTAGTAGTACTAAATAAAAATAACCTTTGTACAGAGTAAAGAAATAGTCAAACAACTCAAGAGCATAAAATAAAAAAACGTTTCCCCTCTTCTATTTGAAATGGATAGATGAGGTTATCAATACATTTCTGGGCAAAATGTGTGCAACAGGAACCCTTTATTTGATACACAGATGACCACTAGTTCACATACCCTCAAGGGTGCACAACAATGCATCCAGGGTCCTCACTCATCCATTGTCACCACCAAAGGGGAACACCCACATCATTCCAGAGACCTGAGCCGGCTACAAGAGGTCATCCACACTGGTTTTTCGGGTGGACCGTGTGAGACAACAGCCAACACAGAGACTCATGCACAGGATGGCTCAACATATATCTGTCTGTTAATTTGAAATGCCTGACTAATGACGCCTCAGCTACTAACTTTTATAAAACCAGATGCTCGTGGTTTCACTGAATATAATGAAGGCTAATTTGTGGTCAGGTCTGCATGTATGCAGCTAGAAGTGCAACAGTATTTCTGTTAGTACCAGGGATTTTGCTAAACACACCTCAAGTCTTCTTGTTTATTTAGTTCACTTGATACAGCTTTCTCCTTGCACTAACTCAGGGCCAAATACAGAATTTGCTCTTACTATTTTGCTGCTCTGCAAGTGTCAGGGAATCTAAAAACAAGGATTAACTTTACATATATAATTTACCATAAAATCTATGGGCCAATGCAATTATCTAGATCCATTTACAATTTTCCTCAAATTCCTGAAGATTCTCTGCAGCTTCCTAAGAAACAGAAGAAAGGAAAACGAAATATGGAGTGTTTGTTTCCCGTCACAGTTCCCGCACAAAGTGACAGTATTACACTGAGCAAGTTGTTTCTTCTTTCTTCCCTGTTTGTAAATGAGAATAATACTGACTCTGATTTCTAATAATGAACTATGATTTCTTTTGATTCCATGTATCGGTGGGCTGGTTCTTTTGCTTACCTTGTCTGGGCACTCTCAGAAAGCTGTGTTCAGCTGGTGGGTCCTCTGGGGACCGGACTGGGCTCACCTGGGCTTACCTGGGTCATCTGGACCTCCCGCTCGGTGCCTGACAGTCCACCGGGGCTTCTGTTCTGTGATTTGCTTTTCCTCCTCGTGGTTTCTCATCCCACAGTACCTGGTGGCGAAACAGCTGGCGTGAGGGTGAATGCTGTACTTAAAAGTATCTTATTTAATATTTTGGTATTCTTTTATTATAATTTAACTTCTGCCTTTTAATTTTATAGTTAAATTTGACCTTCTGGGAGAAAAGCCTTTTTTGAAAAGACATATGAAAAATGACTTTCATATTCCATCTTTTATATTTACTTTATCATACACTTCGAGGAAAATATATCCAAAATTAATTTTTGTACACTTTGAATATTTTTAATTACTTAGATCATTACAGTCACTAGAACACAAATTATATGAAAGTCTTGATGAAAATAACAGCGATTTTGCTAAGATTAATATGACAGAATTAATATACAAAAGCTATGTATTTCATGTGTCTATTTTCTTAGTCATCTTAATATAATAAACTGTATTAGAACACTCAGATATACACAATAATACAATTTAGTTGTTTTTACTATTTTCTTGATTCATTAGAATAAAAACCATAGCTTTACATGTATGTGTTAATTCTTGTCAACATAACAGAATATTCATTTAAAAAAACAGATGAAAAGAATATGTCAACATAAAGGACATTACTTTTATCAGCTTGTTAAATTGATTTATAATTTTTATATATTTGGCTATGTGGGTTTTCATTTGTACTCTTGCCCCAAGCCCTGCAAATATTAGGGATAGGTTTGGTAATTAAAAAATCTCAAACAAGGAAGTAACTGATAAACACTGCACTCAGGCAAGATCACTCCCGTGCAGACAGTAAGACTCTCTGGGAGGCTGGTTGCCCTCTGCATGGGTAGCATTTCAACCTCTACCAGAACCTCTAAAACAACCCCACTCACGTCTTTCCACATCTCTGAAGAGGATCTGAGTCCTCCCACTGGCCAGCCAGTCCCTGGCTACAGGCCTACCCACTTTCAGACCAGCCATTTTTGACAGTTTAGCCACAAGGATGGAAGGATGAGGCAGAAGCCACCCGCATCTCGAGGCCTAAGTAATCAGTGTCACTTTTGACAAATTCCACTGGTGAAAGCAAGTCACAGGTTTATCCCATATTCAGGGGGTAGGTCAGTAGACGCCCTTTCGGAAGGGTGAAGAAACAAAGTCAAGTACATAGGAATACACAGGAAGGATGAGAGAGCGTTAGCAAAGTCCCACAAAGACCTGCTTCATAATATGACATGACTTTCTTTGAAGTCATTTAGACATCATGGCTTCAGCCTCTTCCAAACGTGTGGCCCCGTGCAGGTGCTCCAAGAGGAACCATCAGTTGAAGTAATAATAGACATGCTAGGGGTAGACCCCCAGTTCTGAAACAATCACCATGTATCCATGCATTCCTTGCCCAAGTTTTAATTTAAAATGTCATGAATTACAAATAGTACTTGACAATGAGCCAAAAATGTTTTTTGACTTTCCCCCAGATTGCATTAGGTAGGCATCAATTGTCTGGTTTCCATCCCGCTGTAGAATGGAGCACCATTCTACAGTGCAACACTACCAGAGTAACATGCTGGGGGTGGGGTGATTCTCCTGCTCAGCGAAAACTACTGCAGTTTGGTTACATGGGATTGGTGGTAGCAAAAAAACCCCAAAATGTTTCACAAGCAGCTATTTCACTCACTTTATATCTCTGTCCACCAGAGGCATGTGCTCCTGTTACCAAGAGACTGAACCCCACCGTATCTCAGCGGGAACAGCCCTTTATACAGGTGGACCCATCTTTTTGGGAAGTTGCTATCTCCCCATTAGATAACCTGGAAATTTGAAATGAGAATTCACCCACTATAGAACAAGTGTACTTTCTCAAAAATTATGTTTATTTGAAATTCAAATTTTACTAGGCACGGTTCCTATCTGAGTCCGTACCTTCTCTGAACTTGAAAAAAAATGAGAGATGATATATATAGTATATATACATATACATATATATATACATATACACGTATATATTTATTAAATGTTACTTCTTTATTGCCCAAGATTTTTCTGGTTTTAGCTCTGAACATCCCACAACCAGAAAACCCCCCACCCCCAGGCAAATCAGTACAGTTAGTCTGATAAACTCTGACTCTTCAAAGACAGTGCCCGTATTTCCATTACTATTATTTACTTAGTCCATACATAGTAAGTATTTTTTGAACACATGAATGAATGCATGAGCACATAAGAGAAGGCTGGGGAGCCAGAGGAAAGGGTGGGGGGAAGGACCACTCAAGAGATGAGACACGCTGCATATCTGTGGCAGAGCAGAGGGATAGGACTGGTTAGTTGGGGCACAGACGAGTAGCTTCAACCCTGCTGTACCTCAAAATCCTCTTAGAAGTTTTTTAAAAATACCCACACTTGGGTTCTATCAATTGAATGAAGTCTCTAGAGATAAAGCCCTGGCATAATTTTTTTTTTAAAGCTCCAGGATTTAGAATCACTGGCTTAGGGCCTCTTAAGGCAGGCAAACATCCTGCAGTGGAGAGAATCTGGGGAGAAAAATTAACTAAAACTAAAAGATACAAAGAGGTGGTATGATTCTAACACCCTTCTCCAATGACCTCACTTGGGTGAGTTTCTTATTTGGATGGTTGTTATTCCTGCTGCCACTTCTGATACATAATTTCCTTCCAAATGTGTGAGTTCTTGGCTCATTTCTACAGAGAAGCTGGGAGTCAGAGGAATGTTGTGGCTGAGTTTCCCTACGCTCTGATGTGCATGGCACATCTGTCTTCAAAGAGCTGTTTGGAAAAATAAATAGCATTCAAAGCCAGGCAAAGAAAATAGTTAACGTTAGCAATTTTGTTAACACATCCAGGAAACAGACTAGCTACTGGCAGGCTAAATAAATGTGTGCCATGCATGACCTTCAAAATCATTGATCTTAAAGATTATAAACAATACCCAACTGACCCATTGGTCTGTGTCCTCGGATTAAGAGATCCTGTCATGTACGTTCCCCCTTTGTAGTGTATCGCTGCCAATAAGGAAGACGACTTTAAAATATATATATATATATATTGAACCATGTTATGTGTGATCATTAATCACCAACTCTCCCTAGGACTACCGTCATAAATACTGCATCTGCATAAAATTCCCTGCTGAAATTACCCTGCCATCTTTTCAGCCTTCTAGGAAAGAACAGAAACACCTGGAGGGAAGAGGAAATAAAAAAGGCACAGAGAAAGGAAACAAAGAATAGGAAATGGACCACTTTTTAAACTTTATTTTAAGTTATTTAAATTATGTTTTAAAAATGATTTTCGATTTTATCCAAAGGTCTTTAAACTTGCTTTTAAATGTGCATTTTGTCTCATAGCACTGTTTGATGGTGATAGTAAACACATTTGACTAAGTTTTTTATATTTTGTTATTTCTCTGTTACCAAGTATGTCTTCATAGAGCAATTTCATATCTTGTGGCACTGGAAGCCGATACAAAGTTCAGCACAAAGGTCTGTGAAAGGGCCCTGCTGCTGAAGCTTCATTAATATCACGGTAAATCTGTTCTGGTCTGCTAGCATCATACATGGGGATGTAAATGATATTTCTTTCCTCCTGTTTCTTGTTTTTAAAATGATATCAAATCATATAGGTGTATAAGATTCCAATAATATAGAATTGCGAAAATAAAAATTGAAAGGCCTTTTTCACTGCTCATCATGTAACTCTCCAGAGGTGATGGCTTTCAGCATTTAGTATGTGAAATGTACCATTTTTAAGGAATGCTTTCAAATAGTAGTCTAAAACCTATTTTTATACTATATTTTATCTGTATATAGCAATTTATATATATAGCTACATATATATATATATGAATATATATAAAATTTCAAGTGTTCAGATAAGTATATATATGCTGTCAACTCTTGACATCAAAGGCTGCAGATTCAATTTGTAGCTTCCCTGGGTCTTTCTCTTATTTATCTTCTCCTTTAAGAGTACACTTGATTTGGGGAAGTTAAGTCTCTTAATATCACTTAACAGTGGTAAAAGGGGCAACTCAGGCATCCCAGCTGGATTTGAATCCCTGCTCAGAAATTTAATAAATACATGATTTAGGTATTAATACATGTCACTACTTTGAAATTTCCTTAACTACTTAACAATTTTGCAGTTCTCCATCTTCAAAATCAGGATAATAATAATAACCAGCAAATGGGGTTGTTGCAAGGTTTAAATGAGATGTTACATGCAAACAGCTCATCATAGTCCTGGGACATCATGCATGCAATAAATACGAGAAACCATCACATCAGCTTCAAAGTCGTCATTATCACTACTGGCTTCATTCTCATTATCAGTGAGTAGCTAAAGGAAGAGAGGTTATAAAAAATGAAATACGATTTTCACTACTTATTTGTAACTTGATGGATGCTTTTCGGTGGAAGAGTTTGAAATTACCGTCTACAGTGAAATTTAGGGTACCCTGTGGGCAGTTATCACCATGTGACCTCCAAGGACATCCACTTGTGCCTCTGTTCTCAAAAGAGATGTTCATAGACCAAATGATCGCATTGCTTATTAAATCAATTTAAAACATACAGTGAGAGAAAAGGGAAGAAACAGGGTGTTAATAATTTGGGGGTAGTGTGTGAATCTCACAGAAGGACTGCCCTACCTGAATCCTGGGTATGCAATGTTCCTATACCCTCCCTGTTGACCCATCAGCCATCCGTGTTCCTGGTGTAGCTGTAAGGAGCAGAGCAGAGACTTGAGCCAGGGGGCTCAGCAGATGGGAGATGCCTGGAGCCAACACACACTTGTATTTTCCAAAAGACACAGGGCAAGTCCATCTGGCCCATAGCATAGCTGTAACTTGCCAATTAGCCTGAT
This sequence comes from Camelus dromedarius, assembly GCF_036321535.1. Classification (NCBI taxonomy): domain Eukaryota; kingdom Metazoa; phylum Chordata; class Mammalia; order Artiodactyla; family Camelidae; genus Camelus; species Camelus dromedarius. Next base: position 15,106,668 of record NC_087454.1, on the reverse strand, counting down.
GAGCAGCTATAATTTATCTGTATTTCTCAGGCAGAGGGCGCATGGGGCCAGAATGAGCACCACCCACAGGTGGCTGATTTACGGCTTCATGAATATGTATTGTCTCCTCCGTCCCTCCATCCCTTCCTATCCGTCTGCAGACACAAGATACACAAGCGCTGCTCCTTTATCTGTGCCCAACATGTCTCCCAAGTGACTGTCTCCTCTTCTTCTTTTATCTGACTCCTTGTTTTCCTGTCTTCTTTTCTATGGAAGAATTGAAAAGCCTTACTTCACAGAGAAAACATTCATTATGCAGGGTTTCTACTCGTGGTGACAGAGTGGGGTTGTTATGACCCTGCTTTCAAACCAATTCACTTGGATTCAAATTCTAGCCCATCGCTTACCAGCTGTGTAAATGTGGGTAAGTCACTTTATCTTTCTGTGCTTCAGACTCCTCCTCTGCAAAATATGGATGATAATGATACTAATAGTACCTATCTGAGAAGGCTGTTGTGTTGATCAAGTGAATTATTTAACCAAAGTGTTCAGAACAGTGTCCGGCACTTAGTAAGGACACAGTATGTAGCAGCTCTTATGATGTTTAGCCCTTCGGACAGTGTGCTCTTGGCTGGAAGCCTGACCTAGGGGGGCAGAAGGACATGTCAATGTGTTCCCGGAGGGAGAAAATAAGTCTTTCCATTTACAGGGTGCTTGCCACTTACAAAGAACTGTAAAGTAACTGATCATTTTAAGATTTCAAAATGAATCTAGGAAGCGGCTACTATGACCTCTATTTTACAGATCAAGACCCAGAAGTTCAGGAGATGAAAGGGCTTACTCAGAGACACACATTTATTAGGTATCAGGTCATGACTTGAATCCATGTCTTCCTGTTCTGTGTTCAGCCCTGGCTGCTGTCCCCAAGGAGCTGGCAATAACCTCCCCTGCCTGAAAAAAAAAAAAAAAAAAAAAAAAGGGTTTCCCTTCACACTATCTCCTTCCACCACACACTCAGACTCATGTAGGAAGACTCTCTCTGTGATCAGAGGAAAGACTTAAAAATTGCTTCTCCCCAACTCATAACATAGTGATTAGTTTACATTATTGCATAAATGCCATGTAACTGATCATCTCCCATCATGTCCTGGGGTCAAGTGTCAATAGTCGAGACGGTATGGGAGGTTAGAAGGGCAGAAGAGGCAGATCCAGAAAGGATGGGCTGATTTTGTCATATGGCTTAGAATTGCTATACATGATTTTATGTACAACAGGTACATAATAAATTTGCCTTATTTCCAGGTATAATCTATAGCACCGTGTGTTGTCATCTTTAATACTTCATTGTAATTCAATCTCTTTATTAAAAAAACAGTTTAATGATGTGAACAAAATATAGGCACAAAGGAGAAAATAGTCACATTATCTCATTAATTCATTTGCCTAAATAAAAGCAGAGGCCTGGGGAAAACCTCAGGCGCTCAGCTTCCCTCCCCCTCTTGCCCTCTGGATGCACTGCATTGAGTCCACCATCGTTAGGTGCAATGAGTGGGGAAGATACATTAATACAAAGAAATGCTGAGCAGGTAAAAGAAAATCAAGTCACTGTTGACAGAGGACAGAATCTTAATTCACACACACACACACACACACACACACACACACACACACACCCCCCAAAGCAAAACTACACCAGCTGCCAAACCGTGCCTCTGTCCTCTCACATTTGACCAACTTGGAAAGTATCCTCATATCAGAAGGACTCTCCCTTCTCTTCTCACAGAACTCATTCTTCAAAATGCCTTGGTGAAATTGAGGATTATTTATTTTCAATTTTCAAATAGTCAAACATAAAAAGGAGTCCCACACCAGCTGGACTCCTCGGCCATCCAGGCCCCAGTAGTAATCGACTCTCTGTCTGTAAGAGGAGGTGAGGTGCAATTATGTCTCAGGAATTTTAAGGTCTTTAGAATTAAAATCTGTTATCTAAAATGGAAAAAGAAAGGGACACTTTGTAGCTTGTAGAAGACTGCACCGCTCTTTTCAAAGTCACAAAAATACTCCTGAGGGTGCTGTAAGAAACATTCCATCGTCCCCAGAGGGCCTCAGTTGTGGGGAGGTTGAGTCTGGGTGAGCTGACAGAAGGTGGCAGGGGCCTCTTCCTGGGTCTTGTGACAGGACAAGAATCCAGGAACTACCTGTCCTCAAATATGTTTGACGTTCTTCCCTGTTCCTGAACTCCCAAGCAAACTTTAAGTCATAACCTCTCTCTGCCAACACAGGTCAACCTCTAACCGAAAATACTGTGATTTTTTTTAAGTGCTTTATATTACAGTGCTATAAATGGGTGCCAGTTACAGTTCAATCAGGGAAGAAGAACCAGTAGGAGGTAGACTTTAAGAGATTTCTTGCAAGGAAGTGGCTCATGCAGTAGTAGGGTCTGGCAAAGCAAGTCTGAAATCCATAGTGCGCGCCTTCATGAAATGTCGGCTAGAACTCTGGGGCGTGAACAGAAGTGGATGTTCCACGGGAGGAATTTCTTTTTCTTCAGGGAAACGTCAGTTCTGCTTTTAAAGCCTCCAGTTGATGGAATCCAGTCTTCCATATTATCTAGGATTTTCTATCCCTTACTTAAACTCAGTCGATTATGGACTTTAATAGTATCCACCAAGGACATTCCCAGCAACACCTACGTCCATGATACACTGGATGACTGGCAGCTGTAGCCTGGCCAAGTTGTCACATCAAAAAGGCCATCACCATATGTATGTGCCAAGGCACTCTTCTAAGGACTTCATACCTCACCTCATTTATTAACCTCACAACCTGACGAGGAAACTGAGGTACAGAGTAACAGAGTAAATTTGTTCAAGCTGGTGTAGTAAGTACAACTGGACCAGCATTCCAGCCCAGGTGGTCTGGTTCCAGAGCTATGCTTCCACTATGACTTGCTGATTTCCTTTGGATTCAATCTTTCAATCTTTGGATGCTTTAAAAAGTATTTCCTAGAATGTTCAGTGTTGTTTTGTCAAAGGCGAATTGCTTTTCCCATCAAAATGTCTCATCATACTCCAGAATACATTCCAATTTCTCTATCTGCAATGTTCATTTTCTTTAGGGTCATGATGTTTCTGAGAATTACTGTTGTAATTACCCTGTTGTATTACTGTTGTAATAGATACATATTAATATTAATTTCTCTGTCTTGTACTGAGTAATTTGTTTCACCCTCACTGAGAACAACTGTATTTAAGATCTATTTTATAGGTGAGTTAAGAAACACTTGGTTAATTCAAAGGTCTTAAGCTGACAGACTTAGTGGCAGAGGTAGAAATGGTACTTCAGGTGTTCAAGAAACGATCGTTCAATTGTTCTACGAACCAGATGAAGTTTCTCTTTGCTGCTTAGAAATGGGAGTGAGCAATGGAAACAACATTTCGGAAAGAAAAAAAAAGGCAACTATGATAAAAGTTCATAAATAGTCTAGAAATTATTGGGGAATTTAATCATTTTACATAAGAATTTTTTCCCATGAATAATCGCTGAGGAGAAGAAAACTCATTTGTGTCAAGACTCATGGTGGTTGTTGGCCACATGTGGCTTATTTTCCCAGGCTGTCGAAGGTGTGAGGAGTTGGGCTGTACCTGCCCGTCCTGCTGACCTTCACAAGCCTGTAAGGTAAAGAACTGAGCAGGCAGGTGTGAGGACTCCTGAATATGTTTACCAACCAGAGAGACCTGCTCTGACAGTACCGCCAAGTTGCCTTCTGTTAGAAATCCCAGCAACATCCCGGCTGTCCTGACCCTGGGGTGCACACACAACTAAGGAGGCTTGTTGGCGAGATGTCACCCCCCCCCACCTGTCACCTAGAACACATGTCACCTCCTCCATTCCTCACTGAATCCTCACTGAGGAATATTTCATTCTTCAGATGGCTATTTTAAGGGACTGAAGGATCAAATAAAACTGCCACAGGGAAGGCACAGACTTATTACAAAATTCCTACCAGTAGGTCACCTCTTTCTTACTTGCTCCCTTTTTGTTTCCTTCTTCCAAATTATTTAAAATTATTAAATATTTGAAATACATAAATATAAAGTAACTGATACCTACGTACCACTGAGATTAAACAGATGTCAGCATATTTGGTCTTACTTGCCTTAGATTGTTTAAAAGATAGCAAATATTACAGAATTAGCTAAAACCATACTCCTTCCCTTTTTCTAGCCCATGTTCCCAGGGTGTAATAATCACCATGGAGTTGCTGCCTGTCATTCCCATTCATATTGCTGTGCTAGACCATCTTTCAGTCTATCTGCCAACCTACCTATCCATCTATCGTCTCTCTATCCACATGATTTTGAGTCTTTTACTATATATTTGGCACCTGATTAGATGTATCTGTTTGCAATTAGCTTTTATTACTCAATGTTAGTTTTTTGAGATTGGTACATGATGATAGTTATAGATCTAGTTCTATTATTTTCTTTTTTGTTGTTTTTTTTTTCCATTTGTTTGTTTGCTATTACAAACAGCAGTGCAATAACCATAATTACATGACTTCCTGTGAGCATGGATTAGAGGTTCAAGAGGGAGAACATCTAATAGTAGAATGATCACGTTATTTGGCGTGTATATTGAACTTTTTAAAATACAGCCAAATCACTTTCCAAAGCAGAAAACTGAGACTTGGACATGGGAATGGAAAATGGCAGAGCCAAGTTTCCAACTCTGACCTGTCTGGCTACAAAGCTCATTCTTTGCCCCCGACATTCTCAGCCCTAGTTTTTTAACCTAAGCACTGAAGTCTCTCTTAAGTCCTTCAGAGCTCCAAACCAGGAGATGAGAGTGGGAAGGTCTGACAAGAAGGAAAGCTCTCCTTCTCTCTGCAATGCAAAACAGCCAGGACAGGAAGCTCTTCTACTGTGCCGAGCTCGTGTGTCTGCAACTGAACTGTAAGTCTCTTTCCCCTTGTTTGGTTCTTGAAGATAGCTCATTACCACTCTCAGTGTAATTTCCCACCGCTCACCATGGAAGCTGAAATGTCTTACAGTAAGCATTAAACCACATGTCACATGAAGACAGATGGAAGGACACAGAAACAAAGGAGAGAGCCTTGTGTGAAAGAAAGAGTACATATATCAGAAAAGGCATCAAAGTATGACTTTTTTAAATTAAAGAGGATTCATATTTTACATCGGGAAGATTGCAGTTTGAGCAAGGTATACCTTGCATTCTCTCTCATTCTCAGCACACTGTATCAGGCACACCTTAAGTCCCTAAACTAGGCAAGAGCCTGGCACTTGGGCTTATGGAGTTGTAATCAGGAAGAAGAAATCTGACTCCATACCAGATCTGTTTCTTTTACTTTGATCTTTATATTCTATTGCTTTTGTTACAAGTCAGTCACTAAAAGGATGTTGCCTATAGCTTAAAGTGTACATAATGGCCCATCTCAGGGAACCCTGTCTCCCATGCCCAAGCATTAAGCTAAAATACCTTTGTTTAAGCTCTCAGGAAACATCCTGATCAGATCCACCTTCACAGAACTTATCTGCATATGAAATGATTAAATCTGTAATATATTATTTTCTTCTTTTCCTACTGGTATATAATCTCCATAAATGCATGGGCCTTCTTTGTTTTAAATACTGGCATCGTCATTTCCTCAATCAGTGATTGTTAAATGAATTAATAAAATACATTCTTTTCTCTATAAAACCAGGAAAGTTCCATTTACTATGGGTGTATAAGAAAGAAAGCTACAAATAGCGCTAAAGCCATCCCCGCTCCTAAAATGCATCAATGGTTTATTGACTCACAAATACTTTTAAAAATGTTTCCCATTTCACTGTGTCACCATTACCCATTCCATTCTAAGGCAATTCAAAGAGAGTCCTTTAGAGTTCTCTTGGTCTCATATGTGCACATGAGTTCAGAAAAGTGACATATACACAAACAATTTAAGAATGAATCCAAAAAAGTTTATGCTATGGGATATACAGGGCAACTGCAGAAGTTAAAAAGAGTGTGGAATAAAATAAATAGGATTTGTTCTTTCAGAGTTAGGTTAATAACAAACAGCCAAGCATGTCAATATCCATTCCATTAATCCAAAATCTGTATTACAATCTTTATTGTAAACCTGATGTGGCATTTTTATCTCAACAATAAAATGAAGGTAGAGCACTGTACAGAGGTGGCAATCGACAAACATAATTAGCAATAAAAATTTTAGATCTGAGTAGTCTGGAGATCATTATAGGTTTAACTTAGGGAACAAACAGATTTTACTGATGGATTTGTAGATCGAATTCTAGGATTTGAAAAACGAAAACAAAAAACTCTAGTCTATTTAGTCTAGAACAAGACTAGCCCGTTGCCTTTGAGTGAAGCACAATCTAAGGTTATAGAATCTCCTCTTCCTTTATGATATTGAGGCATCTGGAATAACATTTCACCTAATGAACAGAGGGACTGTATAAATAGATAGCCTCATATTTGCATCCAACACCAAGACTGAGTGTCCTCTCTCTCTCTCAGAATACTTGTAAATTCAGTAAGTGCCTACCTCAGGCTTTACACTGTCACTTGATTTACAGTTTTCTGCCATTACACACAGAATTCCTAATCATTCCCAGCAGTATTGGCAGGCACCTATAATTGGCAGAGGAACTAAAGTGCACTGTGGATGGTAGCTCCCTGATGCTATGTGGCATCCATTTTATCAGCTCAGGTGACTGAGTTCAAGATGAGTGATGGTGTGTTGCTAGGGATTCTTGTCCACACACGTGAGTCCCACCATCTCCACAGACACCAGAAGCCGCACCTTCTCCTGCCTTATCTCTGGGTTTCCTCTCCCCGTGGAATGTCTCAGCAGCACAGCTACAGCCGTGCTTTTCAAAGCCAAGTGCTGAATTCAGGTTCCACTCCCCTGCCAGCTCAATGCTTCATTGATTTTCCTTTATGGTTTCCAAATATATTGTGTAGCTAAATGAGCGGTGGACAGGATTTTTAAAGTTTGTATAAGGATTTAGTGAAGATTAAAAAAAAAACCTCCAAATGTTTGGGTATTCATACATTGTTTATCTACTCTCTTTGGAAGCAGTGGGATACCATCCAAGAAGAATTTTATACTCTTGCCAACATTTCTTGTTCTAAGTTGGGTGAAAATTGCATGTGGTCCTTCTTTAATACTTGTATGTTTTCAATCTTAGCCATTGTCAGAAATTGATTTAATAAGTAATTTTGAGAAACAAACAGGTAAATCAAACTCAATTTGGAATTTCAAAAACTTGTGTTTTGGGCCACAAATATAAGTATGCTCTATTTTGTCCAAAATGGTCTGTGTGACCAAACTGAACAGAGTGAGAGTGAAAGTAATGGTTCAGAAGCTGTAAGTCTTGGTTTTGCAACGATTTCTTTTTATTAATCTGGGTGATCTTTTGTTTCCTTGGTTCTTTCATTGGCAAAATTTACATATCACAGCCTATGGGTTTCTCAAAAAGAATTTTAGTGCTTTATGAATATAAAAGAACATCAGAAAATTGGTGGTAGTGCATGACTTCCTCTGGGATCACATATTAAGTAAACAGAAAGATCCCAAGGGGTCCACATTATATAATGTCTGTAGGAGAACCATTATCTGTATGAGCCAAATTCCTAAGTGCCTCAGTTGATCAATAACGACTGAGCATAAAAGAAAATCAGGCCTGTTGTATCAGAAAATAGGTCTCTATTATCTTTGTGGAAACTTCTCAGACATGAGTTTTTTACTCCTTACTCCCCTAGATTCTGCTGACCATCTAATAATACTCAGGAATATCTTTCTCAAACGCTTTATTATTGTAACATTCACTTCACTCAATCACACACCTAGCGGGAGTCCTTTAGTACATACAGCATCAAAGTTACACTTAAAGGTTCAATATCAGCAGTATTTCTTCTTTCTTAACACGTAATGACACAATTTTATATATAACGGTTAGACACGTTGTTGGTTATTTTTCCCAAAAGTTCAGCCACATGTGATTTTCATAAGATTTTCACAAAGGTCACCTGGGCATCATTTATTGGCTGATCCCCCCATAAAAAATGTGCTGGCATTTACTAATCACATAAAATCATGTCAAGCTAAGCCTTGGACATATACATCTCTGAATAAATATATAAATGCTTTATATAGTCTATGTAAGCAAATATAATAGGTAGCCATAATATAATAGCTACCATTTATTGAGTCCTTACTCTATAAAAGACAAGGAGCTAAACATTTATAAGCATAACTCATTTTATTCTTACAGTTAATAACCCTAAGAGGCAAGACCATTACCATTTCTGTTTTCAGAATGAGTAAAATACGAGTCAGAGTGGGTAAGTGCCTTGCCCTAAGTTGCAGAACTTATAAGAGATAGGGCTGAGACTCAAGTTTAGGCTCTTTTTTTCAGAGACCATGTCCACCTGGCTGCGCTGTCACCAACATCCCTGACTACACAAAGCCTGGGTTTTGGAGATGGTGGCTCAACATGCTGATCACTCACTATCAGACTCCGACCATTCCATCTCCTGCATGTCTTTATGTACACTGACTGCTCCTAAACACCGACCTTCCAGACTGACAACTCATTTTTTATGGATGTGTAATGGATCTGGATGAAGCAACTGCTATGGACACAAGCCGCTGTCCCCAGAACCTTGGGGTGTCCCCAGCCCCATAAAGGTAGAGTAGAATGTTAGATTGTTTGGAGATTCAGAAACTCATCCTCACCTTTTATGTACTATAGAAATGCCTCGGTTACTTCTACCAAAAGCACAGTTGCATGTACTTTCTCACATCATTACTCCAATAAATTAATGCCTAAACAGCAAATAGCAATGCAAAAAATACCCTTATGGGTTAATTCCCAAGCAGTAACAGAAGCAATTGAAAACAGTTCAGTCAGTGACTGTTCACCTTTTTTAAAATTATACATTTCTGAGAAATTATTTATTTTGCTGCTCAAAAAGCCTTAAGTAATTCCGATAAGAAAATGGGTATTAATTCTACAATATGCATTTGTGTGTATTTTTGGGAACTTAAGAGCCTAGCGTAAGGTAGGGAGTATGTATATGCTTTTGAGTTTGTAACAGGGATGGCTTTTGGTAGAATCTGCTTGTAATGTTCAAAATCTTTATTTTGTTCTGGACAATGCCATGTTGCTTTCTCAAAATCCAAGCACTGAATTAACTGTTTTATCTGAGAATAATGAGACTGGTAACTGTGTTTCAGATAAAACATACGAATACATATATAACATTTTTAACAAGGTAATAATTATACTATTAAGATCTGCTATGTTCTGGGCATAGCCAGATTTTCACTAACTTAATATGAGGTCTTCACACCAATGATCCAACAAACTCCAGCTGAATCATAGGCATGACTTGGACTATTTGTTCTGATGGATATAACCCTTTTCCTCCTTTAGACTAAACTCTGAAGTCAGTCAACTACTTATATTTAACCCAGCAATGACTCATTGGATATCATTTTTAGTTTTGATATAAAAAATGTGTTTTCTGCTTACAATAACAATTAATTATCAGTGAAAGGAACTTATCTTTATATTATTTTGTAGGAACCCACTCAACCAGTTTTTACTGCTTCTAATTTTAACCAGGACATGCAAAATCACTTAGTGCTAACTAAGCAGTATTTAGTTCAAATGCTAAAAATTATCTGGGCGCACAACTTAAGATTTCTGTTTAACTATGATTGGTCATGAATTTCATGAATTTCGGCAGCCTTTTACGGAATTTGTAATACAGTCTTCATTCTTTTTTACCCAGAAATATACTCATTATAATGTTGGCCCTTGCAAGGCAGAAAAATGATGACGCTTGTTTCCTTTTCTCAGTTTTATGGATTGATGTTTCATTACTTAACACCCCGAGTGCATATAGCGGTCTTCTGTACTTACAGAGGATACAAAATTAGGGACCATAGATCTTTCACTGACTCTCTTTACTGATTTTTCCTTCAATGTGCTGTGGCCAATGGTGGTGCAAGTGCACTGCCCTTTATTCATCCTGTATCCAATCAGAGGACTGAGTGTCAGCTCATGGCAGCTCACAGATTGAAGCATGTAACAGGCAAAATTGACTGGCTTTAGATTTTTTTTTAATGTGCCAATAATATCAGATAACTTAAGGAGAAATTACTGCATTTTTGCTCTTTTTCTCTTTTTTTGTTCCTGTGCATGCTTACTAATTTTGATTTTAAAGAAAAATGTTAATTTCATATATGTTTATTAATGTTAAACTGCCACACATGACATGTGAAAAACAGTTTAAACTGATAATATTCTTATGTATCAAAATGTCAGAAATGCTCAAAAGAGAGTTCTGGTTAAAATTTTAAGGAAACACTTTAACATACAAAAATTTAAACATGTACACATACAGAAGGGGAAAACCAAGCAATGATTCACTATTATTTTACTCTAGCAAATGTCACAGGAAAACATCAACTTATTCTCAGATAATAAAGTCTAGTGTATCAAAGTATTAGAAAAAATGTAAATTCTAAAGAAGTCACAAATTTGCAAAACAAACAAGAAATAACTGCTTAAACAACTAAATTCTGTAGGAGACTATATAATTTATAGATATTATCATTTGACCATAATATTAAGGGCCAGTTTATCACGTGTATCTAACAGCACTTTGAAAGTTTTAGATCCAAAATACATTTCTGAGAGAAAGACATCCAGCTTCTAAAAGAAGATTTTGAGAACGCATGAAGGCGCTATTTACTGCTGTGTTACGGTCTGCAAAATACTAATCCAAGGCCAGAAGCAAATCATGCAGTTTACAAAATTTAGCAACAATAGGCTTTTCACCAAAACCTAATTTTTTCCTAGAGAATCATTTTGCTAACGTTTGAAATTCTTTTCTATTCCTCATAGAATACCTTTCAAAAAATGGCTCAACAATGATTTGGTGAAAGATTAGGATGGTATTTTTATACAATGTAAAGTGTACCCCACTCATCAGGCACCTACTACAATGATAAAAAGTGTGCTATGATGTCAACAATGACCACGACAGCATGTCACCAAAAAAGCAGTCATCATTTTCCAGGTTCAACTGCAGTGTATCCACCAGAGTATAAAAATATTCAAGATTTGTGTCACAGGCAAAAGTAGCTCATATTCTAAAACTTCAGAGAAAGCACAAGAACAAGAGGGAAAAAAATCAAATTGTTTTTATCTCTGTATGACTGAAGGGACACAGTCTTCTGTGTGTATATGGAGTAAGCTTCCATTTCCTCTGTTCCACAGATAAACACCTGCTAATTGCAGAGAGCCACAAAATGTGGAACCAAGTATTTCAACCTGGCACAAACAAGAAAGAGAAAAACAAAGCCTTGGTAGATTATACACTCTGAAATCTAGAGTGTGGTGTTTCTCCTTCTTTGTCAGAGTATACATGTATATATGTAAAGCACCCTGAGATTTTACTGTTTCTTCCTTACGAATGCACGCCCGACAACTATAATTTATGATACACAGCGACTGCTTCAACAGTTGCATTTCCTTTCAAACTGAAGCTTAATTTGTAAAGGGAGAAAACAAGTTCATGGCGGGTTCCTATCTTCACTTTAAATATTGCAAGAATAATTAATTTCTAAACCACAGTTGCAAAAAATACAAAAGTATGATGAGTTATGAGATTAGGAGTATCTATGATTTAGTATATGGGTACTGTTGGTCACATTAAAGATCTGTGTTCTCATAAACAGGAATTGTACTACAAAGCACCCTAATTCAAGGGTATAAAGAAAATCTACTTAGAAAAAAAAAAGCTGTTGACTTACTGATCTACTAAATCATAAAGAAATTCTCCTAGAGGATTCCAAAGAAATTTCTAAGTAAAGAGAATTTCCAAGGAAAAAGTTCTATTTTCCAGTGGAACCAAGGGAACTGGAAAATGGGTTGTAACGATGAATGTTGAGGACAACAGAATCCTGTGACTTACAGCAAGAGCCTGCAATCAGAACTCTTACTTTTCTTGAAGTAGCAGCAGGGATACAACCCAGAAAAGGATGCCGGCAGCCAAAGCTGCCTGAGGAGATGGTCCATGGGCTTTGGAGCATGGGCCAAGAGAAAATGAAAACCCATTCTAGGAAAGGGGTTATTAAGAACCAAGCAGGTGGTCTAAACTAAGTTAAAGAGTTTGGGCAAAAAGGCAGGTGCCAGTCCTAAGGCAACATATGCAAATCAAAGATACCAGAGTAAGTCTACCGTGTGTAGAACAGGCTGGCTCACCTGGCAGCTTTTATAGGATGCTTTTAGCCACATGCCTGGGTGGCAGGAAGATTAAGGCCACTGATCTGGTTCATCCAATGTGATGATCACATCATCTGATTTTTTTGTGGGGGGGTTATGTATGGGGAAAAAGGAAGTAAAATAAATAAAAGCTGTGCGTGAATATGTGTATGCAAACACACATTTGTAACCATAGTTAAAATAATAGCTTAGAGGGACATAACCACAAGCCCCATCAGGGAAGGGCCTGTGGGGTGTTTTTTGTTCTTTTTGTTTTTTTAATCTATTTCCAGCAGCTAACACAGTTTATATATTACAATGAATGTTTAGTTAATGACTGAATAAGGAAGAACTTTTGTCTCTTCTTTTACACTGTGCTTTGAAGTTCTATCAATCAGGGATGAACAGTTGTACTTAAATTCTTTGATTCCCAAATAATAAAATTAATAACCATACCTTATCAGAAAGTTATCACTATCTTTTTAATCTTAAGTCTGTTTTTATCAAAAAAATAAATAACTCTAAGCAAGTTGCCCTGTGGGAAGGGGGAGCCGGAGGGGACGGGAGAACCTTGTGGAGTGCCACAGAAATTCCACATCCTGATCTGGGTGGGAGGGGGTCACATGGGAACACACTTAAGTATACTGCATCACACTGCACACCTGAGATCAGCACACTTGACCGTGTGTAAATTGTACCTCCAACAACAACACTATGGAAGCCAAATAAAATGTCTTGAGGCCAGATAAGGAAAAATCTGCTTTTATCAAAAAAAAAAAAAATTACTGCAGAAATAATTTGGCTTAGCTAAAAGAGCACCATAGAGGTAGATTCCTGAATAGGCATTTGGAGATAGGAGGCAGAAAAAGGCTTTGGGTCCTAAAGCCTTCCTTGCATTCTGTCAAAGCACCCAAATAATGAATTCATTCTATAACACGCAATTAGCAAAAGAGCCAACAGCACATTTCTCAAATCTTCTCTGATATATCCTGAGCTTATGCTGTTCTCACAAACTCACCTCCTTGGGGTTTACCCACATTTTGTCTTTACTGACAGGGCAGAATTTCAGAGAGATTCTTTTGCTGTGGTTGACCACAAAAGGGCCGTGGCTGGCTATTAAGAAGTCAGGCCCTCTGCACTCATATGAGCTGTACTACACAGTGCCTGTTTTGTTGTTGTTGTTAACCCTGCTTCCCAAAGCATTTGAGATTTTCAGTGTGATCTGGAACCAGGGTCCTGTGGACTAACACCAAACTCTAAGTTTGTGTAAGAAAACTCAGCACAGTTCCTGGGACCCTACAGGCCTGGGGACAAAACTCTGTTTAGTATCTTGTACTGCTATGTGTAGAAATAGGCAATAATTTATCCAGCATCCAAATGAGTCACATAACACCAGCAGCAAAGAAAGTTATCATTTTCCTTCAGTTTACTTGTGCAGCATTAAGGAAAAAAATTAAATAAACAAATACAGATTATTTTTATAATGAATGCAATCTTCTTAGACTAATAGCCAGAGAAGGGGTATGATTGTTGTATGTCTAAAAATCCCAAATGGCAAAATATAATTAAAGTTAGAACTGCTGAACAAATAAACCTGTTAAACACATAATATTACCAGGCAAAATAGCTATGTGTTTATCACTTTGCCACTGTAATTATGTTCCCTGCAACTCTTCATGCATATATTAATATTTTGCTACCATTGGAGAGGCTAAAACATAAATTGTAGAGTGCTGAATACAGTTTCAACCAGAAAGACTGTGGTAAAAATGCTGGTTATTCAAAAGCAAAAACTTAAAAAAGATCTTTGGATTTAATGTTATTATCAATTGCTTCACTGAGAAGTAAAAGAGTCTTCTAACTACATGCATACTGGTCTCAAATGAATAATCTTTCTGTACCTCCACATGGGTATCTGGTTAGAAAATTCATAAAATTATCTATTGCAGGCCTCTTCGAGCATGAAGCACAGAAACTGTTCAGTTTAAATCGAAAAAGGAAACACCAGGAAATGAACCTACGTTGCTATTCCCATGTAAATAGAAGACAAATATTTTTAAGTAATTTTAACTAATTTCCAAAGATTATGGATAAACTGTAATTGAATAGATGTGGGTTAGAGTGGGTGTGTTAGTTATTAGGAGCCGGGTAAGGTCAGGAAATTAATTCCCCTGGGGTGAAACTCTGTATCCAAAAATAAGCAAGAAGAGACTTTGAAATGGTTTCTGGAGGCTTGACAAAATCAGCACCAAAGACTACAGGGGAAAAGAAAAAAAAATCACTTGAAATGAATAGCAAAAAAAAGGAAGAGGAGGAGGAGGTAGAGGAAGAGGAAAGGGAGAAAAAAGAGAAAGAGAACCAAGTATCTGTAGGTCCAGAACACAGAATAAATCCTATGGCCTGGGTTAATAAAATACTATTGATGCCACCAATAAGTTACAGAAACAGGGGCCGGAAAATTTTAATAAAAACCACCAGCCTTTAGAACAACAGCAGTGCCAACAGAAACCTTTCCTCCTGAAAACTTCCCAACGTGAATTGATTTACTTGAACTTAGATGTAACTAACTTCCATAAATTAATTTTTACCATTGGAAATATGGAGATTCTAGAAACAGACAGCAGAACCAACAAATCAACCAAAGGAATATGATGGTTCAAAATCTCCTTTATGATTAATATTTAACCACAAGATAACCATCTTTTGGGGGCTATTTTTCACCACAACAACTACATTTTATTCTGAAATTATTTAAGAGAACTAAATATTTTGTAAAATAAAAAAATCATATGTCTTTCCATATGATCCAGCAAGTCACTATAAATTTTTTCAAATTTCCTTCAGTTCTTTTAACATAAATGCCATGAAATGATAATTTAATTCCGTCATCATACATATTTGCTCCATGACATAATGACTACAAATGCCTAACAAGTCCAATTTAACGGCCACTGTGCTTGTGGGTTTAGAGTGTGACGTTCCATTTCCTCATATTTGGGTTTTAGTCAAATCACTCATTCAAGTCAGGCTACTGAAGAGCTACCACTGTTGAGCAACTCAAATTACTCCCATTTTGTGAAGGATTAAAACTTAAATCATTTTGATGGACATCACCCAACCAGTTAATTTATATATGGGGGTGGGAGGTTGCAAATCTGGATGCTCTCAAAATGGAAACTACTATACAGTAATTGGCCACACACCTCTGCACACATCCACGACACAGATGTAATCTTTCTTTAAACAGCAGCAGCAATGACTCAAGGTTTGCTCAGGCCTTGGATAAAGACCGAGATTTTTTTTTAGGAGGAGTTGAAAGGGTCCTGACCACCATTCTGGCCTCATGCCTTGCCCTCTCTCTCCACCACTTACACTGTGCGGCAGTGATGCCAAGCTGATTTGAATTCCCAGGTATTTAATGCTACTTTATCTTTGAGCCTCTGCTCATTCTCCTCTCTTTGAATGGAGCTAGTCTTCCTCACTGCTTCAACTTGCCACCGTCTGCATTTTTTCCATCAGCCCTCATCTGAAATATCACCTCATCCAAGAAGTCTTCTTGGATGATGGAAGCCCATGCAGATGCCTTGCTAGGGTTTTCCAAGCGTACTCTCTAGTTGGGTGTGGCCCTCCTTTGAGACTGTAAACTACTTAAAGACAGAGACCAAGGCTATTAATCTTCACAACCCCAGCACCTATGATAGGACCTCAACATGTGGTTGGAATCACTAACTCAAACCCACTGAATAAACAGGTGAGTCAACAGAAACAAAAATAGAGAAGAGGAGACAGAAAGGACAAGACAAAAGCAACAGTTCTCCTACAAGTGCAAAACCACTCTGCACTGGCACTCACGTGCAGCCCTTAAAATTCTTTCCCAAACTCTCTTACACCTATTGCCCACACGACATATAGGAGGTCTCCTTCAGGCTCATATGAGGAAGTCACAACTCAAAAAGATTCCAAAGAGTTGCCTAAATGCAAAGCAAGTGGTTAATTTTCAGGTTAGATGTAAGCCTTGTAACACTCAGTCACAGACCCCTTCCGTGTGCTATGTGCTCACAAGAGACACAGGGGAGGGGGCAGCAGATAGAAGCAAAGTGTCTCCCCAGAACCACTCTTTGGACACAGAACCTTTCATTTAATCAACAGAAAACAGCTCTTTCTAGTTTGAGTAGCCTCAACCTCGGACTAAAACTAGACAATCTCGCTGAATTAGTTGGAGGGTCAATTTTCAGGAAGAGGAGCGGGAGATACACAAGCCTTGGTTGTGGTAGCTGGGAGTCCACGTAGCAGTTCTGAACAGAGCAGGATTGAGCGAGCGCTGGACTGAACTTGAGGAATTCCCTGTGTAATCTCAGGGTGCAAAAACTGGCCATCAGAAGAAGTTTAGCTTTATCAGCAAAGAGTGAGTTCAGGCAAGGGACAAAAATCCTGGCCAGATCACTTGGCCGCTGTCACACAGAGGTGCTGTAAACTCAGGCTGTCATTGAAAAGATGTGGCTTGAAGTCTTTCCAAGGCATTGGCAGTTTCTAACGAGCCCTGTCCACAGAGGTATGGATAGAAAGGCCTGTGAGGTCATCCGGTGCAGCATCTCAAGTGTATTCAGTTATTCTTTAAACCTAAAACGGAAACCCCCAGCTCCCTTTAACATGGTACTAAAGCCCAGTTACATGGAGACCACCTTCTTCTCTGCAGGAAAGACCTGGGAACAGAAAGTCTCTTCTCACTTCAGAAGAATGGATTTCTTCTCATTTATTTGATTTTTTAAAAAAATTTTTATTGAAGTGTAGCTGATTTACAATGTTAGTTTCAGGTGTACAGCAAAGTGATTCACTTATACATATACATACAGACATATTTTTTCTTTTCATTTTCTTTTCCATTATATGTTATTATAAGAAATTGAATATAGTTCCCTGTGCTATATGGCCCTTGTTGTTTATTTTACATATAGTCATGTGTGTCTGTTAATCCCCAAACCCTGATTTATCCTTCCCTGTCCTTTCCCCTTTGGTAACCATAATGTGTTTTCTGTGTCTGTGAGTCTGTTTTTGGTTTGTAAATAGAATTTGTATTATTTTTTTAAAGATTCCACATTTGGGTAATAGCATATGATACTTGTTTATTTGAAAAAAACTCTGTTTTCCATGTAGTTTGGAGGAAAGACCCACGTGGGCTGAGGGAACCACATCAATTCCCACAGACCTGACAGGCACAAACTACAATAGTTGACCTTGGATGTTAGAACCAAACTCACCTATGACCAAATCCATGTTTGTTCCCTAACAACCACAAGAAACTTTAGCTGTAGCTCACTGAGATTCTGCCTCCCATCAGTAGCTAACTGTTATGATAATGGCCATCCTGGACCCCAAAAAGCTCATTCTTCAACCCACATATGACATTTTACAGCATTATACTACTGGGACTTTAATGTAAATAAGCCTGAGGTATTTACTTAAAATACTCAGTGAGGCATTGGAGGGAGCAGGTAAATACAGGCAACTGTGAGAAATAAAGCTCTCATGGGACCAACAACAGATCCTGGGAGACCCCCTTATCAAAAATAAAAAGAAATTAGAATTGGGGAGGGGGTTGCTGTGTTTAGGCCCATAAACATTTTATCACGTGATTGTAAATCTACCTTGAAATTTGATCAGCATCAATTCCAGCCAAGGATACTGTCTTAACAGCCTGTTGTATCAAATATTAACATTATTTCTATATCTTTAGGGATACATGACTTACATATATCTGAACCATGTTATTCTCTAAATCTCTTTTTCTAAATAAAATTTATTAAATTAAATCCATATTGTTTTGTTCCTCTACAAAGCCACAATGCTCAAAAAGTCAAAATAATTCCCCAATCACTTGCTTGTTTCCAGGGTCCTCAAGTTAAGTACTGCAAGTATGGAGTTCCCTGGCAAAATGCTGTTAGCTATTTGGAGACTGTATGCTGGATAAATCTTGCAAATAAGTGAATAAATAATATATTACTGCCCTGGGCCCTTCTTTCACCGGATTTATGCAGCACAAAAGGGATATGGAGGACTGACAGGTATTTTAATATATGTAAATACTTAAACTGGATAATTCAGGCACAAAAATATATTGTAGCTTGGTGCTTATTATTTTAAATGGATGTTTTATGCATTTCCATTGTATGAATTACAGTATTTCTTGGTTTCTACATTCTCATATCTCTTATAATACCTGTCTTTAAAGTGTTGCACATAATATGAAGAGAGCATTAATCTTTAAAGTTCAAATGCTGTGTTTGTTTATACCAACCACCCCAAAGCGGAGTTCCTCCTTATAATGAGGTGTTTCCAACAGCGTGAGAGAGCAGTTTAAATCAGCTTTGACAAGTCTGTTCTGAGACTGACTTCTCCCCAGTACATGCCTCTCTTTATCCACACGCGTTGTGGACACCACTGTGGGTTCTGGGTGGCATTCTTTAAATTTCCTCTGGTTTGACGTCAATGACCTGAACGGCTGAAAACACTCCTGAAGCTCATGGAGGAGAGTTACTGTTGACTTCCTTGGTCGGTGGGCTCTCCTTCCCCACTTAACGCGAAGGATGCGAGATGAATCCTCTTTGTGTAGCTCTACAGTGGATGATTTTCCAGCCACGTGGATGCATTCTGTTTGGAAACAGAGTTCTGGAAGTCATTTCTTGCTGTATCAACAACTTGCTTTGTATTTTCAGTTTTTTCTTTTATTCAATGCAGCTTTAGAATTAAAATGTATGTAGTCACTCCTCATCTTCTGAAGGCAAACATAAAAACCTCCATCTTGGTCACTGAACCAATTCCTCCATCATGTGGGCAATCAGCCAGGGGACAGGTGGATGATTACGTGGCAAGTGTATAACTAATGAAAACATGGCACTTTTCTAGTCACTTGGGTCTGAGGAGTTTGTGCGGTTGTCCCAAGACCTCTGGGCTCTAATACACCTGACTCTTTCTGTCTCCTTTTCTACAGCAAGGGATGATTCCCTGTAGTTATTTGAATCTCCCTGGAAATTGCAGTGGTAATAGTAGCATTACTTCTCCTTCAAAGGGTCCAGGTGGAGAGTATGTCACTGCACATGCTCGGGAGGAAAATATTAGGTAGTGATGTTTTCTAGTTAAGACAGGTTCTAAAGAATATTCCAGCTTATATTTTGAAAGACACGTCTTTAGATAGTTTATTTATCAATTTTTATTTTGCTTCTGACTCTGCATCTGATGACCATTCAGTTCCATCTTCTTCTCCTCAGTTCCCCTCCACATCCTGGACAACATCCATGTCCCACGTATCTTTAAAGGAGTCCAGGATTTAGGTAGTAGTCAGTGGAGAATATAGGCAAGCTCTTTGATCCAGAAATATTTATATTTATTTAATTAGAATAACTCCACAACTCCTTCTGCAGGAAAAATGGACGAGTTTGTGCAAGAACAAGTAAAATTAGAGCTGCTGCACAAAATGAGGAAGAAATGTTCTTTTGTATGAGGCAGAAATGTTGAAACAAAGAACATGGAAGGAGTCGAGTGGTAAATGTGCCAATAATGAAATGCACAAGCAGTTCCACAGATGAAGAGCAGTGAAGCAGAAATGGTGGTTTTGTGTTTGCAACTGTGTTTCATATTTAATTGACTCAAAATAGCATACAGGCTTTATTCCTTGCCTGAGGCTCACAATTTCAATTCATCGGAGAGTGAGGATAGTTGCACATCAAAAGGTGAGAATGAGGTGGTGGGAGTAGTGGGTGGAAGAGAGAAAGGAGACACCAAAGGCTCAAATGAACAGGATCCAAAGATGTGTGGGTCACGGGAGGCGGCTGTTAACAGCAGCTTATTTGGAATACCTCCCTTGTACTGGCACCGTTCAGGTGGGCTTTTGAGACGCCACTCATCCAGCTAGATCAGTCTGTTGTTTTCCCCTTTATCTTCACCCTCTGCTTCCTGCTTTACTTGTAGCTATTACGTCTGTGTTCTGTGTTGATTAATTATGTTTATGTACAAAGCTGCAAAGGCCTGTCAGTATTCCGTTTAAGTTGCTTGTCATCGGCTCATCAGCACCTGGCAGGTTTGTTCTTCTATCCTCTGGTGTGATCCAGGCAGATCTTTGATGCACAGAGACAGGCTCTGTGTCAATAACCAGGACCCAGGGTAAACCCAAGGGTGTCACTGTGCTGTGATTTGTAGGGAATAGGGTAGGGAAAGGAGAATGTCAATTAACTGTGACACAGCGATGCCATGGGTACGTATTCCTAGTATGGTGTGCGATTCCCAGGGCTTTTAGATTATGAGTAATTGACACTCCTGTAAGGTGGATCGCTGTAACTGTCCTCATTTCACTGAGGAGGAAATTGTCTTGCACTCTGGAAATGCTCATGTATGCTCTGTGTACCTCTTGCTGCATACCCAGGTACTTCCCAGGGGTGCTGTGAGGACCAATTACTAATTATCCTGAAGAGCTCTTATGTTCTGATGAGATTCTTTGGAATGTAGGCTTCTGTGAAACAGTGATGATACCTTCATGTTTTCTATACCAGCTGGCATCAGGCCAGGTACCTTTGGCCATCTAATCAACACTGTGAGCTAAATGGAGATAAGAAAGAGAAGACCAGAAAGAGAAAGGTGCAGGAGAGAGGATGCCCCATCCAGCCACAGTTCAGACGTCAAGACCACCCTACGAGAGAAACTAACCTCATGGCACCTTTCCATTATAATTTTTTTTTAAATAGAATGTTAGAAAATTTTAGAATTGGAAGGGTCCTTATGTGCACCAAAGGTACTAAACCAAGGATAATAAAGATTTGGTACAACAGCTATGTAAATATGAACTAGAAACACAATATCGCACTGTCTAATGAAAGCAGTGCAAATGACTCAAAAGAAGCCTGTGACCAGGTAAACTCAGTGCACTGGGATGCTCAGAGGACATGATATTTAGGGAAGAATTCCAAGAGAAGAGTTTTGACCAAAGTTCCAACAGGAAGTGATCACAGACCAAAGGACGCCCTCTGACTCTGTTCGCCGGTAGCACAGCGGTTGTGAGCACGTGTTTTAGAGCCGTAACACGGCGGGCTGGCGTAACCAGGTACGTAACTCTAGGTGGCAACTTCATCCCTCTGAGTCTCAAGTTTTCTCACTGGTAAAGTGGGATAAGTCATGGCATATATGCAATGAAGACCTGGGAAAGGTTAAATGAGGTAATACCTGTCCCAAAGCGCGACAAGTGATGGACATACAATAAACGTGTCAACAAATCTGCTCTTTTATTTTTGCCGTAGCTGGTGCTCTGCGCCTGGTGTGAAGTACCTGCTTACAGAGTATTTACTGAAAGAGTGAAAAATGATTTTTTTCCGTAGGTTATTTCTCTGCTGTGGTATAACAGTGTTGGAGAGCAAATGATGGAAATACGAATTTTACAGAGGGGCTTAAAGACAATCAAAAGGCAAACCACTTCCACATACTGCACTGTAATTTGCTGTTTGCAAGCACATTATCTCCTTCATTCGCTTCCCAACAATAGGCTTTCTTTAAAGCATCGTCTCCTCCTTGTGCTCCATGGGTTCTCCCACCACTGCAACTTAGTTTCTACCCCTTTTCTCCCAGCTGTGCCCCTCAGTGCTGCCTCCGCTGCTGGATTCAGCAGCCGCTGTTCAGCGCCGCCCCCCCCCCCCTTCTGGCTGCATTTGACACCTGGTTCGCCCCTTTTAAAAAGTGAGCTTGCTCTCTCTCTCTGCCTTTTATGACATACCCTACCCCTGTGTTCTGTTCCATGTTTCTGGCTGCTCCTTCTCCGATCCCTTGTCATGGACCGCTGCTATTATTCATATCCAGGACTCTACCTGTCCCTTGTTCCCCTAATCCACCTGACAGAGGAAGCCCCAGACTCTTCCACACATGCCCTGCCAGATCTCTGATCCCAGGCACGGTCTGAAATTCTTTTAGTTTCCTGACTCGCCCTGAGGTCACTGCCTCCTCACTTTCCAATGTACCCTACTCTCTGCTGTAATCCCCTACCCCCCTTCCCATTTGTCTTACTCTTGGTCATCCTTCTGGTCTCAGCTTAGGTGTCGCTCCTTCAGGATGGATTTCTCTGATTTTTACACAACTGAGTCACCTTGCATGAACTTTCTCGGTTATAAAACTCAGTCTGTTTACTTTTAATTACTTAGAAATGTCTGTATCCCTGTAGAGTCCCTACTGGGGGTGTGCTGCTGTTTGTTCTGTGCAAAGGTTCAGAGCAGAAGAGGTGAGCAGCCACAGAAAACTCTCCTGCACTGTGTGATCCCTGCAGTGGGACGGCTCTGCCCAGAGGCTGTGACTTTATCTAATTTGCACAAAGAGAACTATTAGGCCAGCAGAAGCCCCTATTCTCGAATAACTGGTAAGTTTAACAAAGGAAAACTGTGTCTGTGTCATTCCCCACTGAATTCTCAGCTCCTAATACAGTGCCTGGAATTGCTCAACTAATAATTGGTAGATAACTAAATTCTACCCATTACTATGTTCTAACACTGCGCTGTAGCCCAGGGAAGTCCCTGACCCACACATTATGGACTCTGAGCACTTTGAAATGTGGCTTCAGATGCATTGAGTGTATAGTACACCCAGAGTTTGAGACTTGGCCAGAAAAAATGCAGCATGTCTTGTTAATAATTTTGTACCAACTACAAAGTGAACTAACATTCTAGACCTATTTTGTTAAATACAGTGTATTATTGAGACTAACATCATCTGTTTCTTTACACTTTTATTTGTGAGTAGCTACCACAGAGTTTGCATGGGGGTCTCAAGTTAGGTTTCTCTGTTGGATAGCAGGATTATAGACTTTTCTCTGAGACGCTGTTCTATGGCCAAGCACTCACTGGACACCTCCAGCTGATGCCCACAGACACCTGTACCTCAACAACACTGAGTTCATCGTATTTCCTGATAATTGACACCTCCTCTTCAACTGTAAACGGCCACAGCTCACCCAGTCACCTAAGCCAGAACACTGGTATATTCCACTCATTTATTTCCATAAAATGACTCTCTTCCTACAGTTTGCCCTTTTTCTAATTTACCTTCATTAATTCTATGAAAATGGCCACCAGACTCTCCAGCGTAAATCTTGTGATGGATTTACGAGGCCCTTTTCGGTAAAGCATGTGTAAAATATCCTTTCATTACGACCAGACCCCTGTCTGCCTCTCACCTTTCTCCCCTTTTGACTCAGTAATCCCCTCTGCTTAATACTAATAAAAATAGCCATTTACTGAGAATGTTCCCAAAACATATCCTTACAGAACTTATCATTCTCATTTTACAAATAAAGAAATTGAAGCAGGTCGGTCAAATAATTTACCCAGTGTTCCACCTAAAGAAGTGACAGAGCGAGTACCTGACCCCAGACCACCAGACGGTGGAGTCTGGCCTCTGAGCCAGCATGCTCGGCCTCATTTCTGCAGTAACGAAGTCGCTTCCACTCTCTGAATGCATCAACATGTCTCCTGCTTTCATATCTTTACAAATATTGTTCCCGATGCTTGGGAACCTCTACCACTCTTTCATCACCTTATTCCCTATATCCATTCTTTGACAGTCTTTAAAATATGTTCCCAAAGACACTTGTGAGGAAAGCTGAGACATTACCAGGAATGTTTAGTAATTTCCTTGGCCCTCTCTTAGCTTTTAACACAATGTAACTATCATGTGTCTTCTTTACTAGGCTAATGTATTTTTCTCTCTCACTTTTCTAGCATCAAGCACAGTGCTTAACATACAGCTGGCTCCCAGTTTATTGGATTTGGGGCTGCAGGAGGTGGATGGAGAGGACAGTACTTCTGAACAGGACGACCTTGGCTAGGTGGTCACGAGGCTGCTGATTGAGTTGACATTGACCTCTTAAGCTGTCCAATTCTAATTTGAGAAACACTGGACTAGACAAGAATGAAGTACATCCTAGTCAATCTTCTAGTGTGGAGGTTTTCATCTTGAAACTGTTGCTGACAGAGTCACAGAATTCTAGGACAATTTCAGCTGAGACAATTTAATAGCCAAAGCCCCGACTGCACAAAGTAAACTGAGGCTGCATAGATTAATTCATCCACAATAACACTGCCAATTAGTATTAGAGACTGGACTTGAATCCGAGTCTCCTGCTTTCCTAACCATAGCCCCGGCTCTTTCTCATAGACACATGAAAAGTAAGATGATTTTACATATTTTCACATACACACACCCCCCTTCACTGCCAATGAACCAGTTCAATAAATCCAAGTGTTTCATAACCTACAGCCTGGAATCATTTGTGGAAATAATTAGGGCTAGTAGAATCACTATGATTTTTATAGAAAAGCTCCTTATTTACTTGTAACCTTTACAAAGAAATGCACTACTTTACTTTTCCCCAGGACAGAGAAATTTTATTCAGTCAACAAGTTTTCAAACCAAACAGTCAGCACAAAGAAATCAAGTTTATTCAGTTTTGCTGACTTACTTTTCCCAATTTTCACTACTCTCATAACTATCCCCATAATAGCAGCTAACATTTTTGTAATAATTATTCTTTACCACGATGTCTGCAAAATCCTTTACATGCCTTACTGCAGTCAGTCCATACAACAACAATCCTATGAGGTAGATCACTCTTCCAATTTCTCATTTTACATTTAAGGACACTGAAGTCCAGTGAGATGTAATAAATTCCACAGATCACAGAGCTTTTCAATGGCAGAAACTGCAGTGGTGTTTAAAGTAAACCTGGCACCAAAGCTTACACTGTTAACCACTAGTCGAATCCACGCGTCTTTGACATTATAATTATTCTTTTATTTAGAAAGACAGAATCACAGAAAAGACCGAGAAGTTCTATTAGATTCTGCTTGGTCCCTATCACTCACTGGACAGAGACCCAAAGTAAAATTCTGGAATATCAACATCTCCTGGACTTAAGAGTTCTTAAATTTTCTCCCATATTTTTCTATATCACACAACAAAGCACTTCTCATAGTCATCAATATTTATTATGTATGACTGACTCTCATGAATCCTTTCATAAATATATACCAGCATATAAACACATGCATATGCATATATGCATATCACTATCTAGTCTATGTATCTCCAATGACACAGACCCCTGGAATAACAATCAGCCTGTCAAAATACACTAAAAGGACTACATTTGGGAGGGAATTACAGTATCATTACCACTGACACGGGTAGAATAGATGAGTGTCCCTTAACTACTGCCTGTCAGGGCCTACTCCCATCTCAGCACCCAGTTTAAATAGTGCTCAGCCAGCTGCCTGTGGATTTAGCCAACACTGCATGTTAATGCAAAAGTCTGATTGCCCAGATGGTTCATTCTACGCCCTTAATCAAAAATAGTAACTGATGTGTGTCTAAAGCACATCTACTCTACGCATAGGCTAGTAGCGTCCTGCTCTTCATAGATCCTCCCTCTGCGCAGACTAGACATGCAGATAGTGGCTATTTTGAGAACCCCCACCAGAGACAGAAAAAGGGAACAGAAGGGGCTGGGCGGTCATCACTGGAATCTGTGAACATCTCTGTAACGCATTACTCCCCATATCTTTGTGTTCTTTCTTTCTTCGCAGCTATTTTCGATTACAGGGTATTCACTCTATTTGTGAACTTCCTTAAGCAAGTGTTTCATACGCCGTTACAGACCCCATAATCACCAGCACAGTGGTTTTGCACTTAAAAAGCAAAATAAAGACTTCGGGGATTAAAGTAGCCATGGAGCAGACAGACCAAACAAGCAAATTTCAAGCGCTCTTAGGGAGTGCATCAGGAGAAGTTCTAGTTTTGAGATCTGGTTAGCCCTTTGCCTGACCCCAGGAGAAGAAAGACTAGTATATTATGGAAAATCAGATCCCTAAGGACAACGCTTTTGAGCTATTCAATTTCTGAGCACTTTTGAGTGACAAGAAACAGCACGACCCTCAAAATGTCATCAAAGCCACTTTCACGAACCATGTGAATCCCTCCTATTAGAATCAAAGGTGCAGAGGTGGCGAAGACCTTGGGCACCATCTTTGTCCTGACATGGCTTGGATTTCTAGGGAGTCACCCCTGATAACAGCCCTGGAAAGAGAGAATTGGATTACCTCGTAGGAGAGGCTCTCCTCCTGTAAGTTACATTAAGTCAGGTCTTCCTCAGCCCTTCCTGGCTCTGTTTTAATAAACAAACATAGGAATAACTAGTTTTGAGCTTATTTTATTTATTCTAGTTCTTTCCTCAACCAGCTAACTTTTTACAATCTTTCCACCACCATAAGCAGAAAATTTTTACAGGGTAAAATTGTTCATTTCCATCTCAGCAAGTTTTCTTACATTGGGAACAACTTGGCTCAGCGACTCTGACCTTGAAATGCAGCCCCTCCACCTCATCAAGAAATGAGCAGGAGCCACAAGGTGGAGAACACAGAGTTTCCACTTTTTTGCAAATCCATTTTCACATGGCGAAGGCTGTGCTGGTTCCAAAGGCAAAAGGACAGCCTATCATCCCAAAGAATGATAGATAAGGATTAGGTTTAATACTGGAAAACATTTAGAAACTGAAAGAAAGACTGTATTCATGACAGGAATAAAAGGGACCATTCTTTGGCAGAACATAAAACAGCATCTGTTGAAACAACTCAAGTTCTGAGCTGCTTTGCATGGCAGCCTTTGTTG
Source organism: Camelus dromedarius (assembly GCF_036321535.1). Classification (NCBI taxonomy): domain Eukaryota; kingdom Metazoa; phylum Chordata; class Mammalia; order Artiodactyla; family Camelidae; genus Camelus; species Camelus dromedarius. The sequence continues at coordinate 15,079,693 of NC_087454.1, read as the reverse complement.
TCCAAGGATGGCAGTTTCTCTCAAGCCTTTGAGGACATGAAATGATGACAGATAAAGGTGCTGTGCCAAGAAGCAAGGGGGAAAAATTCACATTTTGATGCGCAGCTACTTGATTCTCAGCCATCTAGAAATACAGAGAGGAGGCTGTCAACTGCACTTAATGAACTGCATTGGTAGCACTGGGTGATCAGTTTCCAGTTTTGTCCTGCTCTGCTACACAGGGGACAGCACATTCCCAGAGCTCCCTGGCTTTAAGGAGAAGATAAACCCCATGTGTGTAATCCACTCTACTCCAGGTGTATCTATGTCTTTGGCTCTGTACCCCACTGACATTCTGGTGTGATATATTAGCTTCTTCTGTGTGAAATATTCATAAGAACATAGCCCAGAAAACTTCCATTCAATTCACATATTTACAGCAACAACTCATTTCTGTCAGCATTTTTTAATGTACACTTTTTTGGCATGAGACATGGGAAACAAAAACACAATCTTGGTCGATGCCTTAAACTAAAGAACTAAATAACTGACATCATCTACTATTGTAAATTATTAACAAAGTTTTTAATAAACATAACTGATTGTAAGTCCCACTGGAAACAGAGAGAATGAACTTTTTATATGACTAAGGTCATTTTCACTTGTATAGCGTAGAAAAAAGTAAACTTAAAATACAGAAATGTTTCCATATTTCACATGTACTCACAAAACTCAGATATATCTGACTAAAGAACTAGTAACATTTTATTTTCTTTATACATGAGGTAGCTAATAGATACCAGCCATGCCAAGGGGGAAAAACTGACTTTGTTTTACTGCAAGCAGATTTTATGGACTTTCCTTTTGATGTCTGAACCATGAAATATGCCAGAGGTACTCTGCTGCTGTTTACAGTACGTATGCACACTCTTAATGAGTTGCCAGTTTTTACTTCCTTTAAAGAACCCTAATAGTAAAACATTTATCTACATACTAAAAAATGCCCTTAAACATGTTCTACATTTCCAAAGAGGCAAAGTCCAGTGATCTTTGTCATTAAATACTGGTTCCAAAAATCAACCTTTTGTCTAAGACTGTAGTTCAGCTTGTTCATAATAGATTACAGGTTGAGAGACATGACACTTAATTTAAACCATGATTGTCAAAGGAGAACATGGCTTCAGTTCTTTTAAAGACGGATGTTAAAAATGAGACCAGAGACACAAAATGGAGTCACTTATGCTAAGCCCCACATCACCCAATCGAGATTTAATTACACTTTCGGCTCTCCCAGAAACAGCCTCCTAACCACTTAGTTGGGAATCATCTGATGAGTGAGTTAGGTCATCTGCCTGGTAGACCCTGTCTCAGGTTTTCACTAGACATCCATGGTCAGAAAGGCCATCTATGGTCATTAGCCAAAGCTAATCTCATATTCACACTTATAAACATTCAAGTTCAGGAGGCAAGTTTCAGAGTGAAAACTGGGATCTAGGTTTGCTTTCATCTCCAACCAACTTCTCCCTCAGGATAAAGGCTCAGGTCAGTTTCTTGAACATGAAATAGCTGCCTGATCTAGAAAACTTGTCATTAAAGGAAGTGAGTTCATCTAGGACCCAAGTTCCCTCAATCTTGGCCTCTAAGGGCAAGTCAGGGTCAGAGCAATGCTGTGGTGGATTATTTTATCAAGCTATTCCGTTAAGGTTACATGGAACATCAAGCAACGTCAGAAACCCTAGAAACATAGAAACGTATTGCCTAATCCTCTCAAACAATGGCATTAACCAAAGCAAAAGAGGCTTCATCAGAAGAAAGAGTCAACTGTTTAGCTGTCATGTCCTAACAGTTATTAGCACAAAGGGCATATTCACAGTGGAGAAATACTTCGCCTTTCTTTCAAAATAAGGGGCACCATATTTTAAGATATTTTATAGAAGTCCTTCCTCATGGGACTCTGTAAACAGTCCTGGTTCAAGAACAAAATCAAAGTTTCAATTCATGAGACTGATTCACCTTGCACTTTAGGAATTCTACTGGAATATCTGTACCGTGTGCTACAACCTGAAAGAAAAAGATATACTTCTTATTTTCCCTGTTTGCTAACTGACAGACACTAAAGGCTTACACTGAAAAGAAACAGTGATTTCATTTCAAATGTGAAATCTGAGTATCTGTTCACCACAACAGTTGCAACTGACCCATAATTTTCCTCCGATCATTATCTTCTAAAGAATATTTCCGCAGTCCATTATCCTCTAAGTTCTCAACCATATCCAAAAGCTGCTACAATTTAAACTTTTAGCCCCTGCTTTTTATGGACTTACTGTTTTCTCTCTCCTACTTTTCCATCAGTGAAATCTACAATGAGCTCACAATCATAAGTATGTTCATGACAACCCAATGCTCTGTATCATGGCATAATTTTATTTAGAGAAACTAAAATATTTGAAAGTGAGTTCTTTAAACTGTAACTGACAACAAGTGACTTACTATAAGCAATAGAGAAATTTTTAACGATTAGAACAAATGTTACAGAAGAATGGAAATTTTGGACAGAAACTTTCTGTATTGAAGAATCTCTTACCCATCTGGATAGGAAATGATGCAATTTCAACACCAGATCACCAAAAAGTGCTCCATTGTGGTCCTCTGTGTAGACTTTTTGGGATTTTGTGACAGTGTTGATCAGAGTGGAACACAATTCTACTTAGATTTCTTCTTTGATTAGTAGAAGTATTTTTAAAATATTATATGTATGCACATAACGGAGACATCATGAAATAATAATTTTGTACTGAAGTTTCAAGATAATTAAATATATGTATTTCTCCCACTTTGACTGGTCTCATTAGTTCAGGGTCTTTGGATAGAAGCTACTCTGTATACGAACTTCAAAGATGATACCCCATCAGAACAGAACGTTCCTGTATAAACCTAACTCCAAATATTCAGGTAGACAAATTTTTTTTCAAAAATACACTGACCACTGAGATTTATGTATTGTCTCCTAATGTCTGGTAGATTTCTTTATTATTTTTTGGCTACATCTGTAACTTCTGGGTATAATAAATTCCACTATTATTTCTTCATTTTGACCATCTTAACAACTGATGTGGTTTGCTATGTGATTGATTCAGCTTCAGCAAAACTGCTACTTATTGACCCAAATGAGTGGATCAAGCTCATGCTGTGTCCCAACTCACTGACAATGTATAGATAATCCTACTTTGGAGCACAATTTTGCCTTAATTATGCAATACTGTGTTTTAGATATTGACTGAAAAATGGGCTATTTCTACAAACACGAACCTAGAACTAATTTCAAAGAAAAATCTTCAGAAGACAGACACTTCAGAAATGTCATGAAAATGGAATGAATGAACCTTATCAAAGAAAGAAAGAAAATGTAAAAGTCTCCATTTTTGAAGGCATTTATACACCCTACTTTGTTATGGTCTGCTCTAAGTAAATGTATATATTTTAATTCACTCTAGCATGAGCTATCTTTAAGAACATTCTTTTGAGACTGGGTAACAAACCCTCCTAAAGCTGCCAAAGAACGATGCCAAGGAAAGAAGAGGACTCCTTGCTTCCAAATATGGGAGGAGTTCTCAGGGTCCCCTTAGTAACTGAGAAACAGAATACTCCTATTGTATGTGGGTGCTTGGCAGTTGGCCATTGTCACTCAAGCTTTCAACCATGCCAAGGCACTTCCAAGCATAGAGGAGAGCCCAGACTTAGTTGCTCTGCTCTGTTTGGGTAATCATTAGATACTGCCGCTAGAAATCTCTTCACCTTAGCAGAAAAGATCAGTTTGAATGATCATGATAGTGTCAACTTTTTTGGAAAGGGTAGAGCACACACACATACACACACAAGCTCACACACACGCACTCACTCTTAGTCATGGTTTTCTTTTTTTTTTCTTTTTTCTTTTGCCAAAATGTTTACCATCCTGGGGATAAAAATTTTCTCTTCCTTGCTCTCAAAATAAATTTTTGTTTGTGCTTTCCTTCAAAATGGCAATCTGAAATTGTTCAATGACCCCTTTGAAACAATAGAAGCTAGCTATTCTCTTGAAAACTAAATCACAGTATTACTGAAAAGGCTCTGTAGATGACAGATTTGGACCCTAAAAAGGAAAAGAATTACTTCAATAGCTGTGTGTAAATAGAAGGCAAATGGTAAGCATTCCTCGTAAAATTAAAAGGGCCCATGCCTACTTGACCTTGGGAAAACTAAAGGACCTGAAGCCTCACATCAGGAGCAACTTAGAAACACTCTTGCTACCTGTGCATCTGCATTTCAAATACAACAAAGGAAACCAGCAAAATGACTATTAATAGTCAACACATTTAAAATTATTCCAAGAATTATAAAATATCTAACATTTCACTGGCTATTCCCACCTAGACAGCCATGTCAGTTGTGTAAGGGTGGCACTGCCTTTACTAATCTCCACATCTGCAGATTATTTTAAAAGGAGTCCAGGAAGATAAGGTAAATAAAACAAATTATTAGACTGCTAACATACATTACAAAACGATAGATGGGAAGCATTGTTTTTATTAAGCCAAACATTGATGCCGAGAGGTAGTTGCACGTGTATCAAATTCTGTCCATTTATTTAGCTGTCTTTTGGTCTAGCCATTTATCTCAGTAAATCTGGGGGCTCAGTTGACTGTGTGTGGATTGCATACCATCTTGCAGCTTCTTAGGTGTTGGACTACTAGAGACTATCACTTGTCTTTATTTTTTAAATTTATACTTTATTCATGGATATTTAAAATATATGAAGTATACCAATACTAGGAAGGAATTATCTAGTTCTTTTATTTTAACTCACAGATAAGCAATACACTGAATTGCTAAAGCTCAAATTCAGATAATGTAAGATGAAAAAGAGTTAAAACCTAAAACATAACAATTGAGTTTGCAGCAGATTTATTCAATAGCAGTGGTTCTCAAAGTGTGGTCAGAGGATTCCTGGGGTTCCTAAGATCCTTTAAAGGGTCCATGAGGTCAGAACTAATTTTGTAATAAAGTACAATGGTATTTTCCTATTTTATTCTCATTCTTTCACAAGTGTCCAATGGGGTTTTCCAGAGGGTACATGATATGTGAGGTTGTAACAAACTGAATAGCAAAGCAAATCTAAAAATCTAGCTGTCTTTTATTAAACCACCCAATAAAAAAATGTTTAAAAATATAAAACAATGCCATTCATCATTTTTTGTGTTGGAAAAGACAGTTATTTTTCATAAGAACATGCATTTATGTCAACATGTAATGGTATCACTATTGTTATTTCTAAGTGAGTTAATAAATACTGAAATGTTTCCCGATTTTAATTTCTGATACAAATGCCAGCAGATATAACCCACATTCACAGAAGCTTTTCGGGGTGTTCTCAATAATTTTTAAGCAAGTAAATGGGTTCTGAGACCAGAATGTTTGGGTTTACTATTTTAGAGCTTTGGACTTTCAATTTATTTTTAAAGCCCAGTTACTAATTTTACCAGTATCAAAAATAGGGTGAACACTTGTTATAAAAGTCTCCACAATTACTCTTTGGAAGATTAGCTTCATATTTATTGTATCATTTGCTAATCAACAAATATAGCCAAAAGAATAATTTTATATATAGTATTTAATATGATTTCTTCCACCTCTTCCATTCCTGGCCAGACACTCACCCTGGACCTTTCTTTGCATTTAATGCTAGTATACAACAAAGGAGATATATTGCCTGGTGTAGGTTACGCATCCAGTAAATATCTGCTGACTTGATTAAATGAAGCTACTTCTTAACTGAAGTTTATTTGACTTCTATATAAAGATGGCACAATAAAGTATTATTAAGTCAACTGCTGCTCAAAGCAAATACATGGACACTGGTGATTGTTTTTCGGAGAAAATTTTGTTGTTTAGATTCACACACCTGAACCTTTTCATATCCATGCTTGTTTCCACTTCTAACCGTGAGTTACACTGACAATACTGCAGGGAGAATGGCAGTAAAACGCAGATCAGAACATAGACACAAAAGCTTAGAATCACGATAAAGTTAAACATGCTCAGCTAACAAAGCAGCAAAAAGATAACCACTGAAACTGTCTAACCTACTCAAGCAATACACAGGAAGTTGAGCCAAGCCATTCTGAGTTTATTTTTAAATAATATAAATGCTGACATAGTTTTTAAATTATCATTAATATTATTATCTTAATAGTGTCTTTGCAATTCAAGCTACTCTTTTTAAAGTGTATTAAAATAATGAATACATAGAATCATCTTATGTAGTCTAGCTAAGTGCAAAGGAGAAATCAGAAAATTTCTAGAACTCTCACCCCTCGATTTCTGCAATTTCATTTGGGTTGATTTTCCAACTCTATTTTCCAACAAGATAAAATTCCCCTTCTATCTGCCAGATTCTAAGTCTCAAAGATGGGGACACAATGCAGAATGGATAGACCGTACTTATCAACATTGGCGCGTATTCAGTGTCCTCCAGTTTAATTGTCATAATGCCAAATAGCCCAGTCTTTGAGCTTGTTTACAGCCAAAGGCAATGCATAAATTCCAACTTTCTTTATAGTTTGTTTTGTTATTTTCTTCTGAATTCTTCTGAATTCAAAGTATTAGAAGAAATGAAATGCATTATCAGCAAAGTTTTATTTAATTAGCTTTGATTAACTCATCTCATCATCTATTCAAATTGGGCCCAAATGGAATGAGATCAGGAGAACATAAATGAAAATAAAAACACATTTCTTTTTAATAGAAATGGTGAATTTCTCTTGAAATGGGCTACAGATTAAAATCTGCTAGCATGTTGTGACTACTCACGGAATGGTCCGTTCCATATTAAGTGGCTACACTTAATAAATAAATAATAAAAATGGCACCCTCGTCTCATTGGCCATCTCACTCCACCGAGCTTAGTGCCAGAGAGGCATGTATGACTCTATAATGATCGTTCACTGTAGGTTCTCAATAGTGTGAATATTTTATGTTTTAGATAGTCTAAATATTTAGCTATTTAGATATTTTAAAAAGCAAAGTTCTTCTTTAAACTGTCCTTGAAAACAGTGAAAATCATTTCACAATGTATAGAACCACTTTCATACATTTTTTAGAAAAAAGTATGAAATGAATGAGTAGATACATGTACCTTTTTCTTTTCTGTGATAATCAGCGTATGTCTTTCATTTACTCTCATTTATGGTCAGAGGTCCTGCCAGTCAACAGCGAGTGTTGTTCTATTTGGGTTTCCATAGCTGTGAGTTGCAGTTCTTGATGGGGTGTATGTAGCCCAGAGTGGCTCGTGGAGCAACCAGGGGACATCAGATAGAGGAGCTGCTCATCCTTTGGCTCCTGTACTGCTGCCAGCACAGCATCTGTCTCCTCCTTAGTCTTGTGACCACAATGAAATTGCTTTTTGATATAGCTCTATTTCCATGCAAGACTGTCAGTTACCCTGCCAGATTCCATAAGGAACAGGAAGCAGGCTGAGGGTGCCATTTTTGACACTGTGTGACAGGAAAAGGCCCATTTTACAAAGGAACATCATAAAACCAAGAGCTTCCCATCTGCCTCTCCCGTTTACCCTTGCTCATAAAACCAAGCTGAATTAAACCTGCAGAATATCTGCAATTTACTCTCCTTTACCAATATTATGTGAAACAGGCTTGACCACCAAAAGTGAGTAAGGGTGAAGAAAGCTATCATTGCTTTTCTGAGTAAAGGAAAAACAAAACAAAAAAATCTAAGTTACCAGGAACGGGCAAATTTTAAAAGAATTTGGCTATAGAAAAAGTAATGAAAAAATTAAATTTTAGTAAATATCTTAAATAAAAACACTGAGGGCATAGACAGAAACTAATCTATCAAACTGTAAAAGGAAAAAAAAGTAGGAACAGTCTCTTATTTCTGTTTAGCACCAGTGAGAAATTCCCTTGTAAAAAAAGTATTTGTACTCTGGGCTTGTGAATCAACTATGGGAAATCATGGAAACATTTCTGGACAGAGAAAGTTATGGGAAAAGGAGATTTTCCTCAAGCTCAACAATTTCTGTCCTCTGAATGGGGGCAAATGTTTCTGAGCACATTCAAAATGATCCTTTGCTTTTACGTTGTGAGAAAATCATATTGTAACAGCCCAGAAAGAAATGGAGAGCATAGTTACAGATGCATGAGCAGAAACTCATTTGTTACAGTCAAGAAAACGTGACTAAATGCCTAGTACAGAGAATATGCATAACAGAAAAAGTAGGCAGTTCAAGAAGGCAAGGATGTCCCTCAAACCATTTACATCTCCATCACTCTTTCAGAAGAGAAAATCTAATGTATTACTAAGACAGGTTCCTCAGAGGTTTTCTCAGTTTTCTAAAGAAACAAAAATTTTCCAAAGCACTATAGATATTTAAACTATATTAAATTCCTGATAAAATCATGAATGATATAGGAGTAATACAGATTTCTTTTGCAATAAAATTTGTATCTTTTATCAAGAAAAAGGATCTCTGATTATTGTCAACATAGTCATAGTGATAACTTAAATTCTGAAAACTGTATCTGTGGGAACAAACAACCAGATGAATGTGCGATGCACAAAGACCATTTATTTTACTAGCTAATAAAATCAGTAAAAAATACTGATTGATAAAACTGAGATTTGTTTTTACTGAACTTATCATACTCAATTGAATACGTAAACATAGTGCAAGTTTTATAACAATACAAATACCTTAATTTTATATATTTTATTGAAATGTAATTGACTTACAACATTAGTTTCAGGTGTACGGCATAGTGATTCAACATTTCTATACCTTACAAAATGATCGCCATGGTAAGTCTAGTTTCCATCTGTCACCACACAAAGCTACTCTATGTTCTCGACGCTGCACGTCACATCCCAATGACTTACTACTTTTATACTTTTATTAATTAGAACAAGTGTACTTAAACACAATAAAAAATTACCCTTATCATTCTGCCAATAAAGAAACCGAAGACCAGAAAGAACAAGCAACTTGTTCAGAGTAGCAGAAGTGATAAATGGCATACTTAGGAATAGCCTTTTAGATATTTTAGGTACTTTTTATTTTTTAAGTTTTATTTATTAATTAATTTAAGTATAGCCAGTTACAATGTGTCAGTTTCTGGTGTACAGCATAATGTCCCAGTCATGTATGTATGTATGTATGTATGTATGTGTGTGTGTGTATGTGTATATATATACACATACACACACACACATTTTAGAAGCTCTGCTATATTACATATTTTAATGTTGTTTTTCTAAGTTAAATTTGTAAGATATTTTGATCAAATAAATACCATAAAGAATTTGTATAGATACCTAACATGTCATGGAATATTTAAAGTAGTCCCTCTCTCCCTCTTTCCTCTGGTTAGACAGATGACTTACAGAGAGAGAGAGAGATAGCTCTATATCTCTATTTCTATCTGTCCATCTCTCTATATCTTACCTAGTGTAGAAAATCATGCGTTATTTTACATCAGCCTTCTGCTAGAATGAGAATAGGTAAGAATAAAACTCTACAAGGGAGAAGTATGAAGACAAAGGGAACCACCATATATAAGGGAACTTCGCTATCAAAAATTGCCTTGGTTTTCTTGAAAGTTCTGCTGTGTTAATACTCTCCAGTTCAGATGTGTTTGTCAGCAAAATACCGTTTGGATCAAGGGCCCTCAGCCTTGCCTGAATTCCTTCCAATTCACTCTGACATTAACTGACAGAATGCTGCTCAGAGAAGTTCTTACATGATAGACTTGCTCAGTCAACAGAAGCTTCTCAACCAGTCAGCGTGCAGCACATGAGTGAGATACTGTGTCCAAAATTTTAATGACCCAAATCCAGTCTTCTCACACTGCAAAGCTGTGTGACCTTGGAATGTAAACATAGCGTCAGATTTTATTGCATACACCAACACCACACTTAGAATTGACAGAGCTTTACTGAACAGTTACTTGGTCCTGAATGCAAGGCTATCTGAGAACCCTCATAGAATGACAACATTTACATTTTGTTTTTCTTTAGAGTGGACATCTTACCTTCTCTTATTGTCTCCAAAAACACTTCTGTCTTGGGTAAAAATGAAGGGAGATAAAGTATACTTCTAAAGTAACTTTTGGTTAAGTTTGTTTCTATCAACTTCATCATCCCAGCTACTTTGTGTATAACAATCTTCATATCACACTATAATATGCCAAATAAAAATGGGCCCCAAAGCAACAGCCAACATATGCACAGACCTAGAAAAGTTTTCATACAAGAAAATAACATATTAATGTACTTCATAAGCTAAAAAGTAGATAGAGACTCTTTTTGGAATAGAGTTTGAGGAGTGGAACATCACTTGAATATTAGCCTGTTTTTTGGGTCAGGAAAAAAATCATCACTTCTCTTCAAGAAGTGAAGGAGGCAGAAATGCTTTAGAAAAGAGACTATTTGACTAGTGAACTTCAGAAGACTTGAGAAACTGGGACACAGGAATAAACTGGAATTTGTGCAACCTACAGTAAGCCTGAGCAGCATATTCACATTTCCTGATAGCCCTTAGGTGACGGTGGCATTGGCTGACCAGCTCTGGCACTGGCCTGCTTCTCTGCCCTGCATGCTACTTTGGTCCTCCTGTTCTGCAGTGCCTGCAGCTGAAGCTCATGCCTGACTTCCCACTACTGTTCCCTGGGAGCTTCACCAGTGAGTTCCCCCTGTTATACCTCATGCTTTAAAGGACAAATAAAATCAACCAGTGTAATACTTGGAGATGAAAGATGCTTAAAAGTAATCTCTCAATATAAGAGAAGTGAAGTGGAAAAGATAGAGGGACTATGCACTGATCTCCTGTTTTCACATACAGAGCAAAGCTACACTGGTTACTCAACCTAATTTCAAGGCAGTGTTTCCCAGAGCATACTGCACTCAGCAACCTGAAACAATGGAAACCTTTCCCAACCCCGGGGAAAAGAAATGGCATCACTGACTATATTCCTCATGATAATTACTTTACACATATACTTCTGTTAATCCTTTGGTGTCTGCTACTGCAAGTCTTCTAGAAAATGCCAGTGTTAGTAAAATGGCTGGAGATCATATAAGAATAACAAATAGCAAAACCTCATAACAATAGCTAATTTTTTCAGAGCTTCCTCCATACTTCATGCTCTACATGCATTAACTTAAATAGAATCTTCATAATCACTGTATATATGAAGATTAAATACCTTTACCCTCATTTTAATTTATGAGAAAAACTGAAGTTTAGTGACTGTAGTATTTAAGACCATACCAGCTGAAATCTTAGCAGCTTAAACATTAAAAATTTCTTTCTCATACACAACAGTCCAACCAGAGTGCTGAGTGGACAGTCTTCCCTAAAGAGATTCAAGACTAACTACGATACATAAAATAGATAAACAACAAGTTTCTACTGTGTAGCACAGGGAACTATATTCAATACCCAGTAGTAACCTATAATGGAAAAGAATATGAAAACAAATATATATATATATGTATATGTATATGCATGACTGGGACATTATGCTGTACACCAGAAATTGACACACTGTAACTGACTATACTTCAATAAAAAAAGACTGCAAATATAAAAAAGAATTCAAGGTCTTTTTAGTTATGGGGTAGTGTAATCATGCTTTAAGGTTTGAATGAGTGTCACAAAAAGACATAATTTTCCATATTGAAAGGACACAATTTTCAGCACTTTACCTGTAAGCACTCTAGCACAGGAATAAATTAGATTAGGAAGGAATCTAAATGTACAGTTTGCCAAGTCAAATATTATTCAATTGCTTTATCTTTGTGCTATATCAGTCTTATTTGATGGGGTCAGATGTGGCCTGGACCAAAACTGTTCTTCTTATCACCAAGTTTTCTCACATAAAATTTCACAAAGTCAGAATCCTTGTAAAATTTTCCTGTTGGAAGTAACTGCCTTCTTCCCATAAGCTTTTAGTGGTGATACCTAAGCACACCAGAACAAAGAAGACCACTTGCTGGCTTCTGCCGAAAGCAGTGGAGAACTGCAGAAACTAAGATGGAAAATGTACAGAAGTGGGAAAGACAATAATAACTCCCTCCCTCATGTTCTTTAAACAAAACACCCTAACAGAATTTGCTATATATATTGCTAAGCAAATTGAGCCTGTCTAAAACTGTAAACAAATTAAAATTGCTACATAACTCTTTAATTCAATAAATTTAATTTTACATGTATTCAACAATGCAACTGAACTGGTATTGCTGACATACAGGACTTACTGATTGACAGTCTGTACTGAAAATAAACAGATCAGTGCTTTTGCTACTTTCAATCTTTCTTTCTATCAACGACAATGTAATTATAATTTCTAAATCACATGTACCAATGATCCACACTTCTTTATAAATTCATACAAGAATGTCAAAAGTAAGACCTGCAAATAACTGTTAATATGATATTCCTAAAATGTCAAAAATAGAAATATAACAAAACTGTCTGCAGAAAATGAGTCCTTTTGACAATTAACATTAACACACAGCCATCAGCTCTGTTCATGTAACATTTACTGAGCATTTAACCACGTGCTCTGCCCGGTGAAAGAGTACAAAAACATGACTAATACGTCATTTTTATTTTCAAGGTGCTTACAATGCTGCTGGAAAAATATATGCAGACATACTTGAAAAACAAAATATAAATAACGTCCACGAACACCACTCTTCTTATAGTTCACCAAATCTGGGAGGGGTCTGTATGCTTCTACCATCTTACAGAGGTCTGAAAGTGAATCACTGAACTTAATCCACTGAAAAATACACAATAACCAAAATATTAGGAATCAGGGTGAGGTTCTTTATTATCTCGATTTATAAGAATTAGATGGAGGAAGGCTCCAAACCTGCAACGGTCTCATCTTCTAATCTTATGAGATTTCAGAAAGAGCTATACACGCAAGAGACAGTGACAAATGAGAAGTTCAGTTACCACATTATTATAATTATCCAACTGTCCATAACTCCCAATTAAAGCCCATAAGAAATCTGGTTGGAATGCCTGACTTAAGACAGCAGGAGAGGCCCTTCTGTGGCTTTAAGTTCTCATCTCTAGCAAACTACTAAGTCCAAATTAATGAGAAATCCAAGACATGAAAGCAGTGGTGTGAGATTAACATGGTTCACCATCCCCCAAAGTGCCAGACCAAACTCTGCTGCTTTTACAATGTGGGTAAGAGATTGAGAAAGAGGTGGGGGCAGGCACGGTGACCTGCCAGATGGAAGCAAGAAGCAAGAATGACAGGGCTACTTGCATGCATGTTGTTTCTTAACAGAGTTATCCTCCACCAACCCCTCCGTGATTCAAGTTACACCTTTGTCCTACCTTACAACAAATTCTGAACACTACTTACAAATACCCTAGATAGTTAATAGATACTTCTAACTGGGGAGAAATCTATAAGGCTACACAAAATCCATGATAATTGTCAACACATCTGAAAGGAGAAACTTTATAATAAAGCAAATAATAACAACACATAAACCTCACCTCAGTGGAAGCTAACACTCTGTTGCTTTTAAAGCCATCCTATCAAGTTGTGACATTTCACGCAACTTACAAATAATTTCTCACGACTTTATTTTACTTTATTTCTTTTTAGAAATATTACTACATTTCCTTTTGACTAGCCTTCTATAGTTTTTCCATTTTCATAGACATGTTGCTGCCTTGGCCCATAATATAGCTAACAAATAAAACATAATTTCAGGGGAGGAACATCACCAGGGTGGCAGATAGGAGACCCCGGGCTGTTTCTCCAACAAAGAACAATAATTAGACAGCTATCCATGAATGGAGACAGACCTAGGAGAACACAGGAATTCATTTATCAAGTTTCAGCCACACAATGAATACTCCATTTTGCATTGAAGAATTTAAAGTAGACTTTTGTTGTCCTACCAACAGCCATCTCATACATTTTGTTCACCGTCTTGTGAACTTAAAGAGATAATCACCAGAATTTTCATCACCACACAGTTCATTGATTAAGACAGGATTTTAGATCTGTCTGGATGACATCTCAGCATAGTAGGGTCTGTAGGTTGACTAAGTGAGAAGCTCGGAGGAAGGATCATCACTGTTCAATTTGTCAGGTGGAACAGAAAAGAATGGCCCCTGAGCCTGAGAGAGATGAAAAGGAGAAGAAAGGGACAAGGCTATTGTCCATGCAACTCACAGTGTGGTAGAATGACATTCCTCTAACCTTAGGAATTTACCCTAGAAAGGATATTATGTTAAGGCTATTTAAGTTTCTTCAATGCATTTCAACATGTTCCCCCCACGCCAAACCTCCAAGGCTCCTCGTGGCCAGACACTTTCAGGAAACAACTGGGGTGACTGATGGCACGTCTCCGTAACGAGGTGGGTGGCAGTGCAGCGTTCAGTTCCCAAGTGGAGTCTACCTCTGCACCCCAGGGCTTTGCTCACTTGTCAGTAACCTCAACAGCACATACCTGCCTCTTACTTATCACTTAATGAAACAACAGACTGTTCTGCCTACCATCTAATAGTTGTTAATATCCTAATAATATTAACTTATGCAATATCAGGCTGAATTGTAAGGCTGACAAGAGCCTGTGTGTGTGGAAATGTAATTACAGTGGATTTTTAATGATAAATCACTGCTGTTTCCCTCTGCCTTAATAAACTGTCAGGTACCACCAAAAAAAAAGAGCAGAAGCAATTAAGGGAAGCAACAGGATCTTGGGCTGAGGGACAGGAGTGATGGAGGAAACAGACCCTCTGCCATCTGCCCAAATAGCTTACATAAACTGCTGGTACTTAACAGCTGTGAACTCCAAGCAGCAGGAAATCAGCCTCCTCATTCATCCACCTAGGATATAGCATTGTGATTTCTCATAGAAAGGTACAGATGTTCAACTCTGATAAAGTACCTTGGACATCCAAAGAGCTCATTAAATTCCACCCATTATTTCTGTGTTCCCTCAGTATCTATTCAAAGAAGATATTTATAAGACACTAACATTTTATTTAGTTTTATTCAAAGGCAGGAGATCCCTAACTTCCTAGGTCTTTAAGCTCTGATTGTTAGAATGGATAGACGAGCATACAGAGGCTGCAGTAAATCTAGGACAGTGCATGGCACAGGGCAGGAACCAAGCTGCTCAGCAGGGCACAGCAAAGGGTGTAGACAGTGATAGACCAGAGTTCACAGCCCAGCTCTGCAACTTAACAGCTGGGTGACTTTCGACAAAGATCCTTAAACCTCTTCCATACTCTGTTTCCTGATTTGTAAAGTGAAGATATTAGTCAGTAACATCAACTTCATAAGGTTGCTACGGAGAACAAATTAAATAATGCATTAGACCTCTGACTCGCTACAATTCTTGCTACCTGTAATGCACTCAGTACATTACTATTAATAGCAGTTTATTATTATATTATCAGTTGCCATGTAGATACTTATTTGCCCTCACCCTGCAGTCTCAACACACTTACTAGATTTTGTTCCTGTGGGCGGACCAAAGGATAGAATCATACAGCATCTGTACAGACAGGACTACCATAATTACACTGTCTAACCGTGTTATTAGGTACACGAGGAAACTCAGCTGAATTCATACATTTAATCACAAATCGGCCAAAGCTAAGTGTCAGGCTCTGAAATAGGCACTCAAGATACACACTTGAATAGAGCAGAGTCTTACTCATTTGAGATGCATCATCTTTATAGTGAAATAGGCAGGTGGAGGCAAGTGAGAAATGCACCAAAAAGGCGAGCTCCTATTGACACTCAAACACGGAGGAGGAAGAGCTTATCCCTGACTGGGGCAGCCTGAGGTGTTCTAGGCAAGATGGTATTTGCTCTATTGTGAAGCAACTGCATGCGACAGAGACACTAAGGAAAAAATTAGGTAAGAGTACAGGCAAGTAAATGATGTGTAAACATCATTGGTTATTAAGGAAATGCAAATTAAAACCCTAACCAGTTCCCACTACATTAGTTTGAATGGACAAAAATAAATAAATAAATAAAAAACAAACTACTGAAATCCCAAGAATCGGAGGGGGCCGGGAGCAACTTGATGTCTTCCACATTGCTGGTGGGGATGTAAAACGCTATAGCGACTTTCAAAACCAGTTTGTCAATTTCTTACAAAGTCAACCATCCACTGAACAAATGATGCAATTCCTCCTCCTAGGTACTGGCCTCAGTGAAATGAAAAATGATGTTTATACAAAAAATCCTTCATGACTATTTACAGCAGTTTATTCGTAATCTCCAAAAAACTAGAAACAACCCAAATGTCCTTCAGTGGGTGAATGGATAAACAAACCATGGTACGTTCTTACCACGGACTAGTATCCAGCAATAACAAGAAGACACTACTGATGCACAGAATGACATGAATGGATCTCAGATGCATTATGCTAAGTGAAAGAAGCCATTCCCAGTACCCTAATAATGTCTGATTCCATCCAAGTGCCACATTGGACAAGGGAAAACCTTAGGGAGAGAAAACAAATGAGTGCTTTCTATGGGACAGGAGAAGGCACTGACTTTAAATGGCATGAAGAAAACTGTGGGGTTGATGAAACAGTTCCAGATTTCAATTGTGGTGCTGGTCACTAGGTTATACGCATCTCCCAAAATCATAAACCTTTACCCTAAAAGGATGAATTTCACTGTCTGTAAATTATATCTTAATTTTAAAAAAGGCCAAAATAGTCTATGTGCAAAGATATAGAAATATAATACAGCATAGCAAATTCAGGTTTTGCAAGCACGACCAGAGTATATGGGGTATCATATAAGAATTACTTAGCTAACACCTGGCTTAGAGTAGAAACCCAATGAATAAGTAAAACATAAACGAATGGAGGGGAATTACTGTGCTGTGAGTATGGAAATAGAAGCCAACTTCCACAAAATCATGGAATAACTGGCAAAGTCAGTATGCTTATATTTGGTTTGGCGATGTAATGGATACCTTTGCTGTGAATATTATTTAGTAAGTCCTGTCTGAAAGAAAGGGAGAAAATGTAGGAAGATGGCGTGCATCAGGGCAGCCACACAGACTGACTACAGTGAGATGGTTCCCGTTAAATTTGTGCAAGAGCCACGTACACAGCAGTCCTGGGAAGCATGCGCTGGGAGACCATTTCTCTATTTTCACTTCTGTAGATGTTTGAGAGACATTTGCTAAGGAGAAATATGAGTGACAGAGGAACACGAAATCGAAGTGCAGAACATCAGGGCTACATAGTCCCACTGGCTTTTTGTAATTAGGCCGCCTTAGTCAAATGATTTTCAACAATTTTCCACAGGTATTTGTCCAGCCCATGCTGGCTATATAATACTACAGAGGACTGTATTTGAAGATAAGGTCATACAAAAATTATTCTCGTGGAGTAAAAATTCATCTTAAACGTGAGTCACAATAAGAAGTCAACGTGATGACTTAGGACATGTAGAGAAATAAGAAGCAACTGTGTCACCCCATGGAGCTAGGCACCCCACTGCTGAGGAAAAGCCGGAATTAGGGGATTAGTATAGGAAAGTGAACAGAGTTCTTCCTTCAGCGTGGACGGTAGGATTTTCATCATATTTATCATTTCTGGAGCAGGGGGTGTTTTAAGTGGCTTACAAACTGTTATTATTTGTTTCTCCAAGACGAAGACTGTAAATAAATATTAGCCTCTTGAGAAAATGACTTTAGAAGGTTAAGATCAGGCAGAAAGTCGAATGCTAAACAGGAACTTTACCTCGTCCCACCATCTCCCGCCGTGCCACTCCATTGTGAAAATATGCTTGTTCAACACCTTGAACTTCCACTTCTTTTCAGAAAAAGGACAGCTTGCAGTTTTTTGGTTTTGTTTTGTTTTGTTTTTTTTAAATAATAATACTTGTAGGTAAAGGGCCAGATGGGATTAGGAGAATGAGGAAAGAGAGCCAGAAACAGGAAATGAGATGTCAGGGGAACAAAGGACAAGTAGAGAAAAGTTTAGAGAAGTTACTCTGTGCTTCTACCAAGAATCTACACATTGGGGTTTTATCACGACTGAGTCTTTTGAGATTCATCCGTCACTAAACAGTACTAAGCACACTGTCTTTAAAGGAAATCTTTGTTCTAATTCCCCCCTGACAGGAAAAAGCTTCTGGGTTCACTCAACCCTAACTTTATCCTTTACAAAGGAAAACTACAGAGAGAATGGCCTCACTCCCGGGGGCTTCCCCACTCTCTTGTTCAACTCGCTCTGGCTCACCAGACAAGGGCTTAGACTCCCTCCATCCACCTGCTGCAGCCCTCACAAAACCAAAAGGCCTGCTTAGATGCTTTTATTTTCTTTCCTTTGGGGTTCCTCAAAGTCTAGGTGCCCCAGAGAGCAATCCTTTGTAAGCAGATGACCTAAGTGATTGATAAAAGGGCTGGAACATTCCAAAAGATAGAAAGGTTATTCCTCGTCTTCCCCCACCCCACAATAGTGGAGAATATCTGACCCAGATTCAAATCATCAGAGGATGAGACTTCCAATCCAATATTAAAACACAAAGAAATGGCAATATCTCTCGCATTGAACTTGACTGCTGAGAGCCTTGAACATCTATCATCTATGAAGAATGCAGACAAGGCCTCCTTCAAAGCAGGACTGCATTCACCTTATTTTAGAAAAATGGGCATTTACTTAATATGAAGGAGTTCCATTAAAAATAGTTACTCTCAAAATTCAAAAATTCCTTCTAACTTTTTATTACTCTGTAATGGAATTTTACAATATTTATCTCCAATCTTGTGTTTATGCTGCAGATTATAATTTCACATATATTGCAAAACTGCAGAAACATTCCCAAGAAATACTGCTAGGTTTGGGATTACAATTATCACCTCCTGTCCTAGTGATTGTACCATTCTCACCCCACGTGTATCCAGTAAGATCCTTGGTTGCAAGCAATAGAAACTGATCCTGTACATAGAAAAGCATTTATTGGAAATATAATGGGCTCACAGAATCAGCAGAAGATAAAAATTAAATTTAGGTCACAGACCAAAAGTAAAGGAATTTGTTGCAGACAAGAAGCAAGAAGAGAAACAATTGCTTTTGGCAGAAATGTCCAGTGAGCTGCTGCCCCACCACTGAACACTGATGGGGCTGGACACTGAGAGAGCTACGAATGCACCTTCAGTCTCTCTCTCTGAACTGCCTGCTCCAACTTAATACTGTGAGTCGGAAACATCTAACTGGTCAAGCCTAGGTCATGTCCTGGTGTGTTCAGACCGCTGATTCCTTGCCCAAACCCTTTCTACAAGTCACTGTTAACCACTGGAACATCTTCCTTTCAAAGGTCTTCTTGATTACAAAAATTTTAAAAAAAAGCTGAAACTTCAAAGTGGGAGAAAAAAGACCTTCTTTATATAGCTACATAAACATGAAGTAGTAGCGCAAATACCAATAGAGATACGTATGGCAATAAAAGAAAAAAATTAATTTTTTTTTTTAAAAAAGGTAACGGGTTATTAATCTGCCTCTACTTTGCTATGGCATTCATTTCAGCTGAAGTGTGCTCATGTTTGGTTACACCACAAATTCTGAAGGCACTCACTAAAACCAACAGAGATTCTTCTCCCCTATGTGGTTATTTCTTGATTACAGTGAAAGCCAGTGGCCTTAGAACAGGTGGCTTTCTTCCATCGGCTGGGCTCCCGAGAGATGAGAGGGGAGGCAGGGCTTGCAAGAGCTGTCACCAGCTGGCAGTGGCTCAGTCATCCCAAGACTCTGTGTTACTTTCTGGAAAGGGGAAATTTCAGAAACTACAAAGCTTCTCTCAGCTTTGATTTGGCCCACAGCTCACAACAGCTGTAAAAGTTGAATCTTGCAGGGGGGCAAAAAAAAAAAAAGAAACAAAAAACAAGGTCAAGACTGGTTATAATGTGTTTTTACTAGAGTGTATTGTTTTCAGAAGAGGGAAAAACCACTACGTATGAATATGCAGAGAGTGAAAAATGAGAAAAACATGTTCATTTTATTTCAAGCTAAAGAGATTGGGCCCACAACCCCAATTATATATGTGCTGCTAGAGGCAGAATGAATAACTACTTGTCTTTGAAATGCTCTAAGATATATTTTAGCAGCTTATATCTCCAAAAGCATTCACTACTTTCAGGGCTTTTTTCTCCCCAGCTCTTATGATCTGAATAATGGAGTGGGTGGGAGTAATCCTAAACATTAAGCAAGTTAGTGAAACAAAATTATTAAAAAATGAGTGACTGATTTCCGCTGTATCCTACTGATTCAGAAGCAAAGTAAAAGATTCTTCTCTCTGGACTTAATTCCTTTTATTTATTCCCTGCTGCAAAAAGATTTCTTTTTCCCCAAATAATTTAAACATTGCTCTCTCTTCTCTAGAGGTTCAAACTAGTTTTTTTTTTTTTTTTCAAAAGCAGTGGATTGGGAGAGAGGTTTTATCCCCAAATCGTTACCAGGTTTTTCATGATTCTGTTATCAATTAGCTGGAAGTGTTCACATCACTTCTGACAATACATGCCAGCAGGAAGGTAGTTCTATTTTAATTATTTAGGATAGTACTTCTCAGTCCTTGATGCATATTAGAATTACCTGGAGTGCTTAAACAAAATGGGTGTCTGGGCTTTATTCCAGACTAACTAAATCATAATCTCTACACAGGGAACCCAGTCATCGGTGTTTTGTTTCTAGCTCTCAGGTGAATCTACAGTAATGGGAGACGGGGCTAAAAACTCCTCTTCCCAGGAAGCTGCCACTTCTTTGTGGCTGAGGATCAACACTTGCACAAAAGGATTTCTATCAGGACACAAAGAAAGAATTAGAACCCCACTTTTCCTTCCTTCCTCCTACAGAGAAATAGACTCTGCCAACTTACTTTGTGAGCCCAAATGGAATATTACAGCAACGGTCACTTTACCAAACCTCACACCTCTAGTTCCTTCTCCCTAATTAGCCTCCTTGACCCAAACAGAGCCACTTAAACTTGTAGCTTCAGTATCTCAGACTCTCAGAGAACATGATTGTCACTCCATTGCTTGCTATAAATTTTATCATCCATCAGAGAATGCAGAAACCCCTTGCCAATTTCTGGAAACATTTTTAAAGCACTTTTAAAATTCTAAGGATGAGTTCCCCACTGGTATTCACTTGACGGGCATAGAAAACTCAGTTGAAAGGACTGCAGAGGAGGCTGCCATGGGGCCCAGCTGGGGCCCAACTCCCACAAAACAGAGCAACAGCTCTCCAACTTGACATTCTGATTCAGTACATCTGAGGTGAAACCTAAAGCTCGGCATTTTTTAATAGGAACCTCAGAAGATTCTGCAACAGATGGTTTGCAGACCACCCAGATGGTTTGCAGACCACCCAGGGAAACATGGCCATCGGCTGTTAAATGAAACGCTTTCAGAGAAACCAGGAGTGTGTAGGTGGGGAAAGCTAAGCTGTGTTCAAATATTTAAAGGGTTTTCTTGTTTGGAAAAAAATTAAATAGATCCTTTTTTAAAACCCTCTTCTTTAAGCTTCCAAAAGATAGAAAAAGTGAAACATGGGTGGAAAATCTAGAAAACCTGATTTGGCCTCAGTTTAGAAAAGAATATTATAGTAATCAAACTGAACTGCCTAAGAAAGTAGTATTTCTTGATTCATCCCAGAATGATGGCCACTTAGCAAAGATACTACCAAGGGGATTCAAGCTTGTGGTGGGAAGACAGTTCAGTATGCCAGATCCCTTAAATCATGAATTCACACAGAATAACAAAGTTCATTATGGGTCTAAGTTTTTACCTTTATGGTAGTTTGAAAAAAAATATATAACTGGACATGTGTGCACCATATTTAACTCATTTCCTAAAGCACCTCGATACACCTTGAGTATCTTATACCAAGGAATCATGAAACTAGCTTTTGGGTTAAGAAGCTTTAACCCAAACATTTAATAGGGCTGCAAAAAAAAAAATGTTCATCACCTCTTTATGGCTTTAGAGGCAAGCATCTAAGCTAACCCAACAGAGATAGCTAGCTAGCAAGTCAGAAAGACAGAGACACAGAGATAAATAGACAGCTGGATAGAGAGAATGAGATGAGAGAGAGAGAGAGATTCATTCATTCCTGGCTAAGATGGACTAAGCACACTCCAATCCATCTGTCCTATTGAATGCAGCTTTAAAACCTGGAAAGAATGTGCATGGAGCAGCTATTTGAGGATGCTGAAAAGAAAACAGAGGTAAGGGGGTTGGATAAGAAGACCAGAATTAAAAGTACCACCAAACAGACAGTGAGTTCACCAATTTTATTCCCCTCCAGAGTTCCATGGCCTGAATTCAAGGTGGCCCGTGAACTGGAAGGGGCCCTGGCACACACAGAAACCTAGGAGAAGCGCTCTAGTTGATGGCTGCACTGTCTATGTATAGCCAGCTGCCTCTCTGCCCTAGTGACTCTAATGGTGCCTTAACGTCAGCCCAGTGGTCAGGACTTGGCAATAACTGGGTGTATAAAAGTCGCTACTAAAATCTCAGATTTCCTAACTTTAGAGGTGAATTTAATCCATATTTTGCCTTATCTATCTACCCTCAAGTTCAAATGCATAAAAGGAATGCACAGAACAATAAATATTCTGTTCATAAAAGAGAGGGGGGCCTCCTAATGCTCAGAGAGAGTATGGAAATCTGTTTTTCTTCTTTCTCCCCCCTTTTGTTCCATTCTTTAGTGCCTTAGCCTCCAAGTGATTTTAGAGCAGTGGTGGCAATGACAGCAACCAGACCCAGCAGGACCCCATAACTTTGAAGGAAGAAAATCTTCCCCTCCAAACAAAGGAGCTATGGTCTTGAAATAAGGGAAGGAGCTCCCCCCCATCTCAGTTACTTCCCCTACTCATCCTCCTTCCCCATTTTTCCTTCCCCTCCTGCTCACTCGCCCCCCGACCAGGACATGGGTGCAGTCAAGGAAAGCGGGCAGCTGAGCAGGATGTACTAAAGCAGAATGTACTTCTGGCCAGAGGAGTGAAAAAGAGGAATCTGAAGGAACCAGGAATTACCAGGGAGACAGCAGGAGAGGGAAGAACTTGAAAGCAAGTTAAATGACTGTTTAGACTGCTAAATGAAAAGCTTTCAGAGAAACCAGGTATATGCAGTTTTGTCCACAGTACATGAATTCCTGTCTTCACCCAATCCGCACCAGTGTGGATCTGAATCTAAACAGCACACACAGACTTTGAGAAGAAACATTGAAATAGTCTGTTGCCCAAATCCCAGACTGGCTGGCTGCCTGAAGAACATACAGGACAAATTTGAACAGCACTGTAAAGGACTTTAAAACCAAATTGACATTGGGACCACAACCCAAAGAAATTTGGTCAAAATGTGACTTGAACCCAATCAAGTTGATGGCTGCTAAAGCAAAGGTATCAACATTCTCTGTAGGGCTTCAACTAGACCCAGAGATGCAATGTAATATTCAAAATGTCCACAATATAACACAAAATTACTTGCCATACATAAAACCTGGAAAATCTTAGCTTGCATAGGAAAAGAATCTGAGATGATAGAGTTGTTCGAATTATCTAACAGGAACTTGAAAGCAGTTACAAAAAATTCTCCAACTAGAAAGAGTGACAGAAACATCCTTGAAACAAGTGGAAAGACAGAAAATCTCAGCAAAGAAATAGAAGACATAAAGAAGAACTAAATGGAAATTTTAGAACTGAAAAGTGTAATCATTGAAATGAAAATCTCATAGGATGGTCTCAAGGATCAGAATGGAGGTGGCAGAGGAAAGAGTCAGCAAACTTGAAGATCCCTTGAATAGATATTATTCAATCTGAACAATGAAGAAAAAAGGGAAAAAAATTAAGAAAACAACAAATGAATAGAGCACCAGGTAACCGTGAGACAATACCAAAAAGTCTAATGCTTGTATTATCATAGTGTCGGAAGGAGAAGAGAAAAAACTGTGGACCTGCAAAGAAAAAAAAAAAAAAAAAAACTAAAAGGAACAATGCTGAAAACTTCCCAAATATGGTGAAGGACCACCTACAAAAAATTCTGCCTGCATCCTGAGCAGAGCAGCCAGGGGACAGAGAGAAAAAGCCATGGGAATTAGCCCTGCCCTCTTGTAATAGGAGCTGCTGGAAACCTCAGTTAGTCTGTCTCCCGTGGGCCTCCATGGCTGCAGCTCCCAGTGCTGCCGTGGATTAGCTAGTGGCTGGCGTGGGAGCAGGGAGGGGCAATGGGAGGTAGGATGTTGATCTTCTCACTCTTACAGTTGTTAAGTCCTATTCGTGACTCCTCGAGCCAGGTTTCTCCTGGAACTTTCTCTGACTGCACTGGTAGTGCTCACTTCCAGAGTGCTGGCTATGTTAGGTCCAGGCCAGGGAATATCAGAGGGACAAAAAAGGACCACTCACTGCGGGGTCCGGGAGTCCTGGACAACTGTACTTCATCCCCAGTCCTCCCGCTACTATTTCTTTTACAGGGCCCACAAACAGCTGCTCCCTACCTGCTATCTGGGTCTTACACCTGCTTTCCATCAGGGAGACAAGGAGTGCTTTCTCTGTGTTACCAGAACCGGAACCTCATTCTTCTAGAATAATTTCAACCAAGGATAAGAAAAATATACATTCTGGGAAAATTACTAAATATTATGAAACTTGACTTCTTGCACCTCTGGGTAATATTATTGCAGATGAATGCTAAACTAGTCACTTTTGGTTTTCTGTTTATAGATTACTCAAAGGAATCGAATTTCCTTATATTCCTAGTCACTTTTCCCATCACACTGCCACCAATATGTATTGAAGAACTAGGGGGATATTTTAATTGAGTCCATAAAAATCGTCCTTTAGAAAGTTAAAGCATTTGTCCCTAAACACTTTCTAAATTTAAATAGTCCTGATTTTGGACTATCCATACCACTGATTACCATCATGAGTACAAACAGTACTAATTTGTGGAAGGTAGCTATAGATTGAAAATATATGTACAGTGGTACTGTTACATGCAATTTCATACATTCTTTATCGTATTGTTCATTTAGCAGAGATTTGTTGAGTGGTCATCTGTTCTGGCTTTGACAGTGTGGCAGTGAATAAATGTGTTAAGGTTCTGTCTTCATCCTATCAGTGTGGATATTTGAATAAAGTATTGCAGGCTCGCCGACAAGCACAGCTGCTCTGTGTTGTTGTTCTGAATATGCACGTGTTTTTTCTTACTGATGCTGCAGGCAGACTGTGCCTCCAGTGATCTTTACAACAGGATGGAGACTGGACAGTTCACATTTCTTTCAAATGTACACCACATGGAGAGTTTGGGGCCATTACAAACTTCATGTTCAACTGAGTGATCTTAAACATAACAATGTGGTTTAGGTATGAATATTCCTGCTCGTTGAGCATAACACTCACTGTAAAATTCTTGCCTTGAAATATTTTGCAAATTTCCTAAATTGAGACAAATATGTCAGCTTTCCAAAAGACAAAAAATAAAAAATAAAAAATAAAGCCACAGGTTGAGTCCAGTCTTCTTTTTCCCCTTATTTGTGTTCCCCCAGCTGAAGTTAATAATTATACCTTTTATTGTCTTAAAGTAACTTTTTAACTTTGAGATTTTTAATGACTTGGTTAGCAGTTTAGCTTTCCCCACGTGGTTTATTGAATATCACAGTTAACAACCTCAGACCTGAAAAATTAAGCTGAATTCTTAAAGAAAAAAGAGTTTTCTTTATTCATTTATATATCATCATTTTAGTTTAGTAGCAAGACAAGGGCACTTGCTATAAATCCTTTAGCACTTGGAGGATTTTACTAAGTTAGTATTTTGTACTTCAGCTCTCTGACAGAAGTTATCATATTTCTATGTTATTAGACATTAGGCTTCTTTAATTATTTCCTTATTCCTTCTCTTTCCCCCTTCACCCTGTCCTCCATTCTTTCTTTCCATCCTTCTCCCTCTTATCATCATCTACCTTCTGGTCAACAGTCAACTTCTTGGAATTTTCTCACCCGGTACTGAGGGTATGAACGTGCTGCCACCCCTCCAACATATCCAGGCGTGGTTTACAGAAAAATGTAAGAGACTAAGGCAATTCTATCATCACTATCACACGAGGTGTGCATGAATATGTTATTTACATGAGTCCAAGAAGGCAAATAACCTTCCACTTGGCAGAACACATTCAACTAATTCAAGCTGGTGGAAACTACAAAAACTTCACTGAATTCCAGAAGTCATTTACCCTCTCAGTTTGTTTTGAGGCATTTTTCCCTAGCATTGGTTAAATAGCTATCATTTTTAACATTTGCATTCCTCCCCCAACCCCCCTAAGGGAGGATAGTACTATTGTAATTATACCGCATTCTTCTGAGGTTCCATAATGAGCTATTATTTTGCTAATGGAATATTCAAGTAGTCTGTAGTAATTCATCAGATAGTCCCAAATCCCATTTTCTCAGTGTGAATCTTTTTGTTCACAGGTAAATTGATGTGTGGGGGGTTATCAAGGCTTTTTTGTAATTCAAATTATCCATTCCACCTCCCTTACAAAAAAAAAAAAAAACAAAACATGCAATCTTACAAGAGTTTTTAGAAATGTTTAGAGTTAAAATTGTCCAGATTTTATGCAAGTAGTAATTTCTGCATTTTAATTTGTTTTTTATTTTTGCATTTTGATCTCAAATTTTGAAAATGCACCTGAATTGAAGGAGGGAGGTAAAATGTAATTCAGCTCCTTTCACACTAATATCTGTCCTTTTGTCAGCTTGAACTACTAGCAGGAGAGCCCTATTCTTATTTAGAGATCCAGGAACAGGAACCCTTCTCAGCTCAAACTCTTCCATTTTCCTCCACTTTAAAAGACATGAATTTAAACTGTGTAGTTCTTATCGAAATGGACACCACTTTTTGGCACAGAACTCTTAAAAGTATAATGGATTGTCCATGTATTGATAAATATATAAGAACCCTTGAGCAGAAGAATATGCACATAAATCCATGCTGGGAGAAGTATTTTAAACTATCTGAATAAACAACAAACAAATGCAAATTACTTGTAAAATTAACTAAGCCATTGACCTTAAGGCTTCAGTTCCTGCCATGTCAGTGACATGACTTACACTGTAGGCTCAGTTTCCTCAGATCAACCTTAAAGTCTATTTTGTAATGGTATTAATACAAGAAAACATCTTTGAGACACTAACCAAAATAACTAATATAAATAAATAAAATAAAGTAACTAACAGAAGGCCCTGAAGAGGCTGATGGATGTCTGCATATGAAAGAGTAGGGGGCTGCATCCTCCTTAGAAGAGTTGCATCCTCCCATGGAAATGCTCCAAAGATGTCCTTGAGGAGATAAAAGTGGAAAGAGCCTTTTACAGTTTGCACTTGCCTTTCTTTTATATGGTCTTTGGACAATCATCACCTTCCCGTTCACCAGAAGTCTTCTCCAGCAGCTCAGATCGCTAAAGTGGGCTCTCTGAGATAATACTAGGCAGCACAAAGCGCCTGCCTGAGTGACGAATTGTTCAAAATAGGCGAAGACTGACCAGCTGCCCCTGGGCATTCACTCTTCCCCATCACTATCCATACGCTGATGGATGTCAGCCTAGGGAGACTGCCTCCTCCCATTGCTGTGCTACCATTAAAAGTGAGACATGAATCACTGATCAGATGAAACCCTTGTGGGAGTGATAGTTAACAGCCCGGAATCCACAGAGGGTCTGTGGTGCCTCAGACTCTCTGCCCAAGGATTTAACCCCTTCTCTATTTTTAAAATTCACCAAAAATTCACACAGACTGAAGCCTCGCCTCTGGCCATTACCCAAAACACACTTCCAGAAATTCAGAGATCCCGCTGAAACAGAGCAGCTGATGCACGAGGAGAGTATGAACTTACCGAGACACCCGGACAGCAGTGCCTACAATTACCTAAAACAGAAAGAATGAACTGGACAGCAAGCACCATCTGAAGCAAAAGCATTAGAACTGATTAAGAATTAAAAATAGTGTGATAAATATAGCAATATTAGAAGATATTAGCCATATAAAGAAGAACAATAAGCCACAAAAGAAATTCCAAATGGAAATGTGATGTACAAAAATTTAGGACTTTTTCTCAGAATTAAAGAAAGATGAAAGATTTTGGATTTAAAAGGACCACTGATTGCCAAATAGGACTGACAATGAACCCCACACCTAGACAGAGTACAATTCAATTTAAGAAAATCAAAGTATGAGAGAAAATTCTGAATACTGTTAAATAGAAGGCAAAAGAAAGAAAAAGTACTCCAAGCGAAAACAATTTTAGAAGATGTGATCAAATTAGAAGAAAACAAACCTAGAAGATGATAGAATAGATATAATAACTAAAATGATCAACTACAGCGGTAACAGCTGATGTTGGTGAAGACTGGGGGTGTGTGTGTGTGTGTGAGAGAAAGAGAGAGAGAGAGAGAGGGAAAACATCAAGAGCAAATGGAGAAATACATATATAGTATAGAGTAATTCATAAATAAATTTCAACATGATTCAATTTGATGTCGTGGGCAACCTGAGGGATGCGAGTGAATTAACACAGTTGTTTTGTCAAGAAAAATGTCCTTTTGGGAAAGTTATGTTCATTGCTTTTGTTGTTAGAAGAAAAATACATAAAATTACTGTGTGTGTGTGTGTGTATATACATAATACACATTTAAGATTGTTTTTTACAAGGAAATAGTCATGATTTGGGGTCTTTGTAGAGGGCAGCTGTCATAATAATGAAATAAATAAATGCCATGTATAAATTTTAAACAGCAGATCAAATTACAATCTATCAAATAGAAAGCATAGATGCAGGAAAAAAATGTGAAGTTTACATGAAAAGTAATTACCAATATAGTTGTTGTTATGTCTGTCTAGTATTATCCATAAAAGTGAGTTAAACATTTTAGTTAAAAAGCAGACTCTAATAATGTATTTTTTAAAAAGTGTCAAAAATATGTGGTATAAAGAAAAAATATTAAGGTGTATCAAACACATATGAACCAAAAGAGAATCGACATAGTAATCTTATACCTGACAAATATAATTTACTGCCAACAAGGATGTTATGTACTGGTAAAAGAAACATTAGGAAAAGAAGATATATTTATCACTAAGTCATGTCCATTTATTTACACATTGTATATGGAATTCTCACTGCAGTGGCACAGCTGAGCAGTTGTTAACACACTAAATGACTTGTAAACACTGAAGTATTTATTATCTGGTCTTAAACAGAAAAAGTTTACCAATTCTTGATATACAAAACTGAGTCCTAGAAGCAGAGAATAAGTTAAATATAACATTTGATGAGAACGAGAATTACACAAATGATAGAAGTAGTAGACAAGAACATTAAAAAAAACTATGATATCTGTATTCTTTATGTTCAGGAAACTAGATGAGAGATTGAACATGGTATATAGAGACATAGAAGATATATTTTTAAAAATGAGTTGAATTTATACTGATAAAAACTGAGATGAAAAATTCACTGAATGGGATTCATGGCTGAAAAGATAATGAAGAAGAAAAGATTAGTGAAAATGAAAACATATCAATAGAAACCGCCTAATATGAAAGAAAGATATAAAAGATAAAGGCAAAACAAACAAACATTGGACATAGCACCAGTGAGCTCTGAACAAATGTACAGATGATTAGAGTTGCTGAAAGACAAGAAATCAGAGGTAACAGAGTATTTTAAAAAATAACGGGCACAGCAGTTTTTCTGAATTTGCTGAAAACTATATATTCCTCAGATCCAAGAAACTCAATAAACCTCAAGTGCAAGTGACATGAAAGAGACTTTACCAAATCACATTTATAATCAAATTGCCTAAAATCAGTAATACAGAAAATCTTAAAAGCAGCCATAAGCAGAGAAAAAAGTACATTTCATGTAAAAGAACAAAAATAAGTATCATTTCTCATTGGAAGTAATGCAAACTAATAGTACTAAAAGAAAAACTGTCAACCTCAAAATTATTTACCTATTGACAATATCTTTCAAAAACAAAGATTAGATAAAGTCTTTTCAAACACACAAAACCTGAAAGCAATCAAGAGCTTTGGGGATAACTATGTGGGTACATGT
Source organism: Camelus dromedarius (assembly GCF_036321535.1). Classification (NCBI taxonomy): domain Eukaryota; kingdom Metazoa; phylum Chordata; class Mammalia; order Artiodactyla; family Camelidae; genus Camelus; species Camelus dromedarius. The sequence goes on along the minus strand of NC_087454.1, from coordinate 15,049,534 downwards.
AAGTCTTTGTTAGAAAATTATTTAAACTTCTTTAAAAGAGAATCTGCCTTTTAAAGCAAAATTAATAACAATGTGTAATAAGGTTTATAACACATGTCAAAGCAAAATGTATAATTACATCAGTTCCAAGCCTGGAGGGGAAGAAGCAGAAATGCATCAAGTTTCTTAAGAGCATACGTGAATTTGTAGACTATCACTTGAATGTAGACTGTGGTAAGTTAAAGATGTGTACTTTAACCCCTAAAGTAAACACTAAAATAACATAATAAATAGTTATAACTAATCCTCCAACAAAAGGAAAATAAAGAAAAATAAAGAAAACAGAAAAATATAGAACAGATAGGACAAACAGAAAACAAGCAGCCATCTGATAACAGACTATCAATATATATACTGATATAGACCATCAATATATGATATATAATCATATCAAATCTAAATGGTGTAAACCTGAGTTAAAAGGCAGATTATATGACTAGATCATAAAAGATATAACTATATGTTGCCTAAAAGAAATGCATTACATAAATATAAGAATTACACTAAAAGCAAAAGGATAGGAAAAGATGCACTACCTATGAAATGTACAAAAATGACCAAGATATGAAAATATATTTTTCTCTTACACATGAATAAAAACTTGGCTAGAAATGGAATCCTTTCATAAAGCTCTGTTCTTCATGAACTTTTGACTAGGAATTAATTTAGAGACCATATTGCCTGCTGATGTGTTTTTCTTAGCCTGTAGAGTAGTAATAGAAAATGGGCATTTGTTAATGGCTTAAAAAAATCTGGAGATTTCACATAAAAATTCGCATTTCTGGCTTTTCTCAAAAGGTTATAACAGTTGGCAGTCTTGGAATAGCATTTGCACATAGCAATACAGAATGAGGGTTGAGTGGCAGCTTCTGCCTTTAGTCTGAACCAGCAATCTTCAATTCACCATCGCACACACTAAAGCTACTTCACTCTCTTGTGTTAACCTGCCTGACTTCTGATGGCATTTGGGATTGTGAGCCCTGATGTTGCTTGACTGGTTTGTAGAACTTTGCATTACTGAAGAAAATTGTGAAGCAATTCTGGCTTTTGTTGTTTGGTTTGTTGTGACTTTTTTTTTTTCTTAATGCTTTGCCTGGATGGAGTTAAAATTTCTTTAAAAGTTGAAACTACAGGTACATGAAAAAAAAAAATATGTGAACCCGTTTGTGTTTTTCTCCATTTACCTGACTGGTGAATAATTTGTTCTGCATACTAAAGTATTAGCTTAGGAAATTTGGCTTCTATTATAATTTATTTATTACTTTCATTTCCTTATTATGCTACCAGTTAAGTATATGTTGAAGTTTTTTTTTTTTAACGTTCTATTACCTTTTCTCTCATGGTTTCCATTTCCTCATTTTTTCCTTCTGTGTTCTAAGATAAACACTCAAGTATTTATTCATTATTAAAAGCTCAATTTTCTATAATGCTGATACAGCTCTTCATTATTTCTAGTAATCATTTCAATCTGCGATTACATTTTAGTTTTTGAATATATTAATACTAATTAATATTTAATGAGCACTTAACTATATGCCAAATGCCATTTAAACACTTTGAATATATTATCTCAATTAATTTTTTCCAGAAATCCTATGAAGAATGTACTATCATTATCTCTTCTACAGGTGAAAAAATAAGGCTTTCTGAGATTAACTTTTTCAGGATCAAAGAGTTGGAAAACAGTGGAACCAGGACATATAATTAGGCATTTTTAAATCTAAAGCCTGTTCAATGAACTGCACAGTAAGCTTTTCTTACTTCTGGTTACTTAGCTTGCTCCTCTTCCAATTCATTTATTTCTTTTACATTTAATTATGTTTCTTTTTAAATGTTTTAACTGTGATAAAATACATGGAACATACAATTCACCAACGTAACCATTTTTAAGCATACAGTTTACATGTGTTAGTTCACATTGTTCTGTAACCAACCTATCTCCAGAACTCTTTCCATCTTTTGAAGTTGAACTTGGTACCCTTAAACAACAACTCCCCATTCTCCCTACTCCAGCCCCTCTCATATATGCCATCTTATTTTGTCTCTCCAATTCATTCTCTATCTCAGGCTATTTTAATAATGCAAATATTAATAATTTAATGATTAGTTTGTCGTGAAGGAACTTAGTTTTCCTAAAATTTTTAGAATACAAATACAGTGATTTACAAGCTTTTTAAAATTTAGAAATGTTTCCAAAATATGTTCTTCTCTTCTGGTGCTATATAGTTTCTGTGTTTCATATAGTAGAATCACTTCATATAATACTGATTTGTTTTGAAAAGATACTCTTCTATCCTTGAAAAGAATGGTATTAATCAATCTGCTGGTATTAATCAATTTTATTTGAGCCCAGGCAGAATCACCCTTTCACAGATCTCAAGATAGAGGAGGTCTGAATGTTTCCAATCCCAGTCAACTTTCTGGTTCTGTGTTGTCTTTAGTACGGATCCGTTGGCCTGAGGAACAATCCCACAGTCTTATGATGTGATTATTTTATCACCAAAGAAGAGTCTTAGCCTGTACACTCTAGTCAAGTTGTGTGTATTTCTTGCATTGAAAAAAAAAAAAAAAAGCAGCCTCAAATAATGAAATAAGTATTCCGACATCTGGATCTAAAAGGTTACTACAACCATACTGGCCTCGGCAGAGTTTCATTCCTGAGGAATACTGAGCCGAGAGATGCATTAAAGACTGAAAAGGGGCCAAAGGGTGGAACAGCGTGTTTGCTTTCCATGCTGAGGAGCTTTCACAAAGCAGAAAGGCGGACGTATGCCTCTCTGAGTCTGCGCAGATGGAAATCCACCACCTTATGAAGAGGCATGGCTTTGCCATCCTGCCTCCGGGCTAAGCTTTCCTTAGTTGACTCTCCAACTTCTGCCTGACACATTTTTGACCAACATTTCTAGTTTCCACGGTTGTTGAAACTGCATCTTTTTTCCTATTTTCAGGAACATTGTCATGGAAAGGTTGCAGGGGGTGAATGAGGAACTGCTGATTACCAACTAAGCAGCCAGAATACCCTCTTTCACATATAAAGATGAAGCTGGTAATGGCTTTTGCCCTCCTGCGCCAGCTTGACTGAAAACCCAGGGTATGCCAACAGTCTTTTCTAAACCATACACACGGACAAAGTGCCTTTTGACTATAACTTCAGCTGGTCTCTGAAGAGCCAAGTTCTGTTTTACTATCACAGCTTTTCCATTTTCTTTTCTCAGAAGAATTTTGGCAGGAAAAGATATATATACAAATTGCACCAATCACTTATATTGAGATGCTACTTGCAAGTATTCTTCTCTTAAAAATATTCATTTCTTTTCTACCTCTTTAAGATCAGGTGTAATTCTGATGTCGTCACTTTAAATTGTCAGATAGTTTTTTCACAGTCAAGGCTGAATGACTTTCAACCTTCCAAATTCTATTTCATGTCCATCATACATCTTAGTTGAATGAACAGTCTTTCTGGAAGTGATAATAGCTAAATTATAAAAACTATTAACGATCCATTCTACCATGGTCTAGTTTTTCATGATTCGATTTAGGGAGGGAAGAACAACTCAGGAATAGAAAAGGACAAGAGTGTGAAATTTAGGCAAAAATTGTGGGCTAAAGTTTGAAATTAGAATTTCAACTAAAGCCTGGTTTAAGAAAACAAACTCAAAACAATCTGAATTTAGGACAGGATTTTTTGCATGTGTGCATGTGTCCACTATGGTGCATGAACATTCTATAAATTAGCTCATGGGCCGTGACTGCAGCATTTCTTATGGAAATAGTGGGTGGCTTGTGAGCGTGATCTCATCCATCCTCAAGGAGCGGGAGGTTGTTTATGTGAAAAGGTTATTAACAACAATAATTCTGAAGAGAGGAAGTGTTACCCACTGTTGCGAGTCAGCAGCTTAGATTCTATTTCTGGATCTATGTGAGTTCTTTTTTTTTAAGAGGTTTCAGACAGGTCATATTTTCTCAGGACTACTGTTTCTGTATCTGTTTGGTATACTAATAGTTTCCATTCATTACTGTATGGCTATTTTGTGAGTTTTAAAAACTTTAGCTAAAGTAATATGCAAAAATGTTTTAAAGTCGTTGGACAACCTCCAGGACAAAGGCGGAAGTGTGACTTCTCTGGAGAACACGTAATATCTTTTCACAGCAAGTGTCGTGTGGTCTTTTTTTTCTTTTTAATGGAAAGCCTCAACACTGCCAAGTAGATTCTTTCCAAAATTGCCACTTAGCGGCTCCTTACCAGAGCTATATGAGTTTCACATGACCTCATTATTAGATATGTTTTGTAACGGATGCCTTTTCTTATTTTTTAAAGGGGAAAAAAATCACAATGAACTTCAAAGTCACTAAGAATTTGGGGACCGTTTCTGGAACAACAGTCGTTCTTCATATTGAAAATGGACTTGTGAGGACAAGTCTACTTCTCTTCATGAGATGCCCTGGGCAGGTGTGTAGAAGCTGGTGGAACATTATCTGTTTGAGACCAAAGAGGATGCATAGGTGTGGGAGATTTAGCTTTAGGGAAATGATGAAGCAGATGGGGATGAGGGTGGGTGCAAGAATCTCAAAGCCAAGTATGTATATTTATCTCTGTCAATTAATAAGAACTTAAACTTGCAACACACTTTATAGTTTCAGATAGCACACTGTGAATGTTGTTTCATGAGAACTGTAAAGTACAGCAGTGTATTGTTTCAGGTGGAAAAGACTAAAATTTGGAGTTATTAACTGATTTGTCCACAGTGGCATATCTGGAAAGCTAGCATTCCATCTCTAACATTTTGATTCTTCCCCTAGGGATTTGTGTTCTACCCTTGATTCTCAGCTAGGGAGGAAGAGAGAGGGTCTCATACATTTCATGCTCCCTGCCTGCCTATCTGCAGACCTTGGTGTGCAATGTTCCGCCACTGGAGAACCACTGATAGCAAGCCCCCGTGATGGGTGGGTGTCCCTCCAGTGTGCTGGGATGGGAAACTGCCTGCTAACCACAGAATCTGGCCTTTTTTGGTGGGTGTATTTTTCTTTCTATGTAAATGATGAAACTATATCATGAACATGAAAGGTTTATCTTCATGTTCTCAAGCGAGAGTTTTTTAATACACCCGGATACTCGTGACAATGTTTATCGCCACTCAGAGTTGAAATCTGGCTGCTGCTTTTATGCTCTGATAATAGCTCGAGCCATCCTCCACTGCCTCTATCGAAAACTAACATTCCCCAGGCCTAATTCCCTTCACTGCTGGTGCCCTAGTTTTTCTTTTCTTTTTTTTTTTTTTTTCCTTTCTTTTTTTTTTACTAATGTACATTTTAACTGAAAACACATGACACTGGAGAGATTAAAACCTCTCTAAAACACAAGCGAAGAAACATTTTGTAACTTGACTTTCCTCTGGACTCTATCCCAATGAGATTTTCATGTGGCTGGTGTTCCTGAACGTCACACTGGCATCTCTGTTTTGGCATAAACTTGGAGAAAGAAGGAAAATGGGCTTCTTTTCTCATGAAATCTCATATCAGCCCTCAGAGAAAGGAAGAGGGAACCGTTTCAAGAGAGACATACCTTAATTTTGTTGCAAATCCTTTTCTGCCTTCCAGCCTTCAATATCAATATGTCACACTAAATTATTTCATTAAGTACTTCATCTCCTCTGTAACCTGCTTGTCTTTGAGGACAAACTTTAGATCGGCTGTGTACACGTCTGCAATATTTCGACTCAAAGGACATCTGCTGACTCTTAACCAGAAAGCTATGAGCATTCTTTTTCTCCACCCTTCATAAATATATATTGCAATTGCCACTGTTATTAAAAAAAATTATCCTTTGGTCCTTAGCGATCTACTGCGCTCCACACTCCCTTCATTCTTAAACTGACCTTGCTCCCTGAGAAAGACAAGAAGACATCCTTAAGTGACAACGAGACAAATTTCATTTTGTTGGGGACTGCCTTTTCAATTATTTCTCTCTTCTCGATTTCTCCTTGCTGACCTGGTCCAAGCTGTTACTTTGACAGGGGTCCCTAACCTCTAAATTAAAATATGCAAATTGTTATGCTTCCTACACTAGGACCAGGATGGTCTATGCACTGTAATTGCAAAAGATTGTTCAGTTCCATTTTATACCAGAAGAATATAGTTACCTATTTCTGCCATTTCCCATTATGAGAAAAAGAATACCCTGCAGACTGATATATTATAAAGCAATACATTTATGCATCAGTATATTTCTATTCTAAAAATGAAAGATTATTATATTTTGTGACCCACATTCTGCCACAAGGAAAATATGCCCAAATATATCCAAGTACTTTCAAGGACTTGGTGGACATATTTTAAATGTTTCAATAACAAGAAATAGCCAACATTAATTTGAAACATAGCTTTAAAGTACTTAAAATTTTTTAATAGACTTCATATACACAATAGTTACTACCAATGAATTTTTAAAATATTCCTTCTTTAGTAAATTTTTGGAATTGGGATGCTTCCCTAGTTACCTGATCAATCAGTACTGTTCCAGGCTGATAAACAGGTCATTTTCAAGGCCATTCTACATACGGTTTGCCTATATGTGCACATACAATATTTTCCCATTATTGTAAAAAAGTTCTGTTTCTCAGATAATAATATAAAATCAATTTATAAATACCCACTGTGATGACTAACAATATTTAGAAAGACTCAAGGCTTATTTCTGTGATGCCATCATATCTGCCAAAATTCTCCAAAATTCCTAAGTGATCATGAATTGTCTCCTGAGCATCATGGCTTTTCCTAGGTTGTCTCGGGAGATCTGGGGTGGAAACCTATTTGGAAACCACTCTATGGGAATCATTTATCTGTAGGTGAAATAACAATAATAAATAAAACTACTGTAAAATCAGAAGGTTATTTGTTACTTTGGAACATTCAGTTGGCCCTTGAACAATGTGGGGGTTAATCCACGTGTAGCTTCTGGTCAGCCCTCTGTATCCACGGTTCCTCCACATTTGCAAATTCAACCAACCAGAGACCGTGCAGTACTGGACTATTTACTATTTGAAAATACCTGCATCTAAGTAGACCTGTTCTGACACTCCTTCCAACACGGGGCAGAGACACTGTGTCACAGCCCTGCCTACTGCTGAGTGTAACCTGCGGCCCTGCTGCCCGGGAAGGCTGGCTGGAGCACCTGGGAAGCCAGGAAGCCCAGCAGCACTCAAGCAGAAAGCCTTGTCAGCAGCGCCACTCATCTGCGGAGCCAGGCGCTGACCCCTGTGGCCGGCTAACTCAGCATGCATTTCTGCCTATTTGAGACCTGAGACAATAAGCTTTGCTGGTCTTGTTGCCTGTTCTGTCATGTCACCCAGGCGGGAGAGCTCATTTGTAGCCCTGTCCACTGCTGAGTGCAGCCTTCAGCCCTGACCAACCAGGAAACCTGGGCAGAGCACCCAGGAAGTGGCATGGCCCAACAGCACTTGAGCAGAGAGTCTGGCCACTGACTCTGCCCTTCTGCAGAGTCAAGCTGGCAGCCCCGTTTGGTCATGGAGTTTCCCATACAGTTTTGCCTGAGTTGGGACCTCCCTGGAAATGAGCCTTACCAGCCTTCACGCCCATTCTGCTGCTCTCCCCTCCCCCAGTCAGGGAACTAATTCATAGCCCCACTCACTGCTGAAGGTAATACTCTGTCCCTCCCAATCACAAAGCCTGGCTGGAGCACCTGGAAAGCTGTGTGGCCCAGTAGCACTAGAGCAGAGAACTTGGCCAGTGGCTCTGCCCTTCTACAGGGCCAAACCAGCCATCTGGCTAGGGAGCTTCATGCACAGTTCTGCCTGATTTGGGACCTCAACCAACAAGCCTTGCCAGCTTTGAAGCCTGTTCTGTTGCTCTGCCCAGGCAAGGAAGATAATTCACAGCCCTGCTTACTGCTGAGTGATACCCCAGCACCCCCTGACCAGGAAACCTGGCTAGAGCACCTGGAAAGAGCCTAGCAGCTTTTGAGCAGAAAGCCTGGCCAGTAGCTCTGCCATCTGTAGAGCCAAATCGGTAGCCCTGCCTGGCCAGGGAGCTTGATGTGCAGCCCTGCCTGATTTGGCCCCCGAACACGGAGCTTTGCCAGCCTTGAAGCCTTTTCTGTGGCCCAGCCCAGGCAAGGAAGCTAATTTGTAGCCCTGAATACAGCATTAAAGACCTACCCCACCAGAAAAATTAACAAACACATTCAGAAAGCTATGTAGCCCATTCTACAGCCCTGCTTACAGTGGCATGTAGCAAACAGGCCAGCCAGTGGCTCTGCTTGTCTACAGAACAAACCCAGTTGTCCCATCTGGCCAGGGAACTCAGTGCACATATCCACCTGCTTTGGGCCCCCAAACAACTATCCATGTCAGCCTTGGGGCCCATTCTGCTGCTTCAACCAGGCGCTGAAGCTAATTCATAGCACTGCTTACTGTTGAATTTAGTGCCCAGCTCCCCTATCCCAAGCCCCACCACCCCCCTAGCTAGAAAACCTGGTTAGAATCCAGACAACTGCAGAGACGATCCCACAGCCATGCAAGGGCAGGGAAGCAAGCCAGAGGCCCTACCCAAAGTGTTCCCAGCAGGCGGCACCACTCCTGACCTCAGAGATTGGGCTGTGGCTTTGCACCAAAATAGGCCCTGATAGTAAGCCTCACCTCCCAAGGACACTATCAGCTAGCCTGTCCAGAATTCCAACCTGAACTGACTGATGACGAATTGTCTCTGCCAAAGAGAATCTGTGAAGTCTAGAAGAGGAGACCACTTACACATACATGCAGATACTAATGCAAGGAATGAAGGAATACAAAAATAAGGTAAACCTGATACCACCCAAGGAAACTAATAAAGCTCCAAAAACTGACCTTAAAGAAATGGAGATCTATGAACTATCTGGAAAAGAAATCAGAATAATCTTCTTATAAAAATAGTATAGGGAACAGACAACTAAATGAAATTAAGAAAACAATGCATGAACAAGATGGGAAATTCAACAAAGAAATAGAAGGAAAAAAAAAAAAAAGAACTCTTTGAGGTGAAGAATACAATCACTGAGCTGAAAAGTTCAATATGTAACGTCAACAGCAGACTTGACTAATCAGAAGAGACAATCAGTGAACTACAAGGTAAGGTTAGGGGAGCAAAAATTATTAAAAAAAAAGAAGCATGAAGAAAGCATAAGGGACTTATGGGATACCATAAAAGGAAACAATATATGTATTATAGGAATCCCAGAAGGAGAGGAGAAAGAGAAGGGACAGAAAATATACTTAAAGCAATAATGGCTGAAAACTTCCCAAACCTGGTGAGAGAAATGGATATTGTTAAAATATCCATACTACCTACAACATGTATAGAATCAATGCAATCCTTATCATGATTTCAATTGCATTTTTATAGAAATAGAACAAACAACCCTAAAATTCATACGAAACTACAAAGACCCTGAATGGCCAGAGCAAGCCTGTGAAAGAAGAACAAAGCTGGAGGCATCATGCTCCCTGATTTCAAACTATATTACAAAGCTATAGTAATCAAAACAGTTTTCTATTGCCATAAACACATAAACACACACAGACCAATGGAACAGAATCTAGAGCCCAGAAATAAATCTATGCGTATACAGTCAACTAACACTTGACAAGAGACCCAAGAACACTCAATGGAGCAAAGACAGTTTCTTCAATAAACAGCACTGTGAAAATTAGATATTCACATGTACAGAATGAAACTAGACCCCTATCATACACCACTCACAAAAATTAACTCAGAACAGATTAAAGACTTAAATGTAAGACTTGAAATCATAAAACTCCTAGGAGAAAACATAGGGAAAACTTCTTGACATGGGTCTTGGCAATGATTTTTGGATATGACACCTAAAGCATAAGCAACCAAAAAAAAAGTGGGTCACATCATACCAAAAAGCTCCTACACAGCCAAAAGAAAAACATCAACAAATGAAAAGGCAACTTACAGAATGATTTACAAACCACACATCTGATAAGGAGCTAATAACCAGCATATATAAAGAACTCATATAATGCAAAACCAAAAAAATTAAAAATGGGCAAGAAAACCTAAACAGATATTTTTCTAAAGATATTCAAAGGGTCAATGGGTACATGAAAATGTTCTCAATATCACTAATTATAATACCTGTATTATTTAACCAACAGGCTAAGCTGGCATATTTAAGAGACTTCAAACTGCAAGGGCTTTATAATACTGGAGTTTGAATACTGGGTGGAGATGACTGGTTTCATGTTAGAATTACCTCCACACAGTGAAAGGGAAAGGGAAGCAGCCATACCTTTAAGTAGACATCCTGTCTCTTCTGCTCCATTCTGGCCAGAATCTAGTCCCATGGCAGTCCAAACTGTAAGAGAAGACAGAAAATACAGTTCCAGTCTGGGTGGTTATGCATTCAGGTAAAACTAAGAAACTTAATTATTAAGTAAGGGAAAATGGAAACTGACAGATAACTAAGTTTCTGCCACTTAGTATTCAATTGTTATTTCTGAATAAATGTCATTTAAGTGGTATTTGTTTAAAATCCAGAACAGTAACACTGGGTGAATTTCCAATAGAATCACAATCATTTTTTCTAAGATAGTATTATACAATTTTAATCAATATTTGCATTAAGAATCATTAATGGGAGAATAGCCATCATAAATTTTTCCCATTAACAATATATAATATAATTTCTTCTTTCTGTATTATCTAATGTTGTATTATAAAATATTTTTGTAGTTAAGGAGGAAACAAAGTAAGCACATAGACGTTTGTTTGAAATTAGTAAGAGAACTCCATATATATACTTACTCCAAGACAGATAGTGAGGAAAAGAAACCAATATGCTATTGCCCATTATTACTTGTGGAGTGTCCCCCAGTTCTCCTTTTATCTTTCCAGAACAATTGCCTTGTTCTCACTGAGACCATTTGGTATAATATTACTTCCCAGGCAGTTTTAGTAGAATGTCAACCCCAGCCCCTGTACTGCATGTCTGTCTTTATTTCATAACATCCAGCAAGGCTGTGGTTGCTTAATTAATTCAGAACAGTGGTACTAATAATTAAATAACATTCATAATCCATTTTAAGATGAGTAGCAGTAAGTGATTTTTTTTTCCTCCACCTTGTTTAAATTAGCTATGTTCGTTTTCTAGTCTGTTAGTCTGCCTGAATTGAAATTCAGTTCACTGTATCTTCGTCACTACCTACACATTATGCACCACTCTGCCAAGGGCTTTCAAATACGCTTATTTATATGCGGCCTTTGGGCTTCCCAGAACTATTATAAAAGCAAGCTGACCTAGAGATGCTCACGTTTTTCTCTAAGGGACTGAAATATCTGCCTCATATAGGCAATATTAAGGGCAACGATTTATTTAAGTTCTGAAGTGGAGAGCTAACAAAATTGCATATAAGATACTGACATCAAAATCTGAACAAAGAGAATCTTAGAAAATCATAAAGCCAAAGGCAGATTATATAAAAGTTGATCAAATTTTAATCTAAAAATATCCCATGTAATTTTAATTAACATATTTGTCTAATGCTCCATAAAGTTAAATCATATATAGATGCTTGTTTGTGTGTTTTAGCAACATTATTAGTTTCTTGTATTTCATTTTCTCTGTTCACATGCTGAATTCACCCCTTTGAAGTAATTAGCATAATCACTAACATTATAAGATCATTTTCCTCACTCCAAATAAATGACCATCAAATTCCTGCCTCCTCTCTATATTCAGAAATGCTTAAATAGCTCATTACTACCCAAATGACTATGGGGAAATGCTGTGCCTAAGATGAAAGTAGTAATGACTCATACCCCCCACAATGAAGATGAAACTCTTCCACACAAGAATTAATTCACTGTAAAATATCTGAGATCAGGAAGATAATTGAAAGGACTAAAAATAAAATCAAATGCAATAGGTAATCTAAAGGTCATGAGACTTGTCACTAAACAATTAGAAGACTTTTCAATTTGATAGGCTTTATAAATATTGTTATAGGTTACATTCTGCTTTTAAATTGAGTTTTCTTATAAATGTAGAGCTAATGAAAATATCTTATATGCTATAAGCTTTCGCCTATCATTCACATAACACTGATAAAAAAAACTAAATGTCATAAGACTTATGACAAACATTAGTTTTTTTTAAATTTTGGTAAGGTTAAGCTCTGTTCTGAATTCAAAACAAGTTTTAAATGGTGCTCTATCTATCTAAATGTACATCTAATGAAAATATTTTTATACATTACATTTTCACATTTAAATCACTTTTAGATTTAAGAGGAATCAAAACACTTAATATTACCCATTTAATTATCCAACAATATCTCCTGTTGGTAATAGGTTTTACTGACTTTCAAATCCGAACCTATATTATCTGAAACAAATGAGGACAAATAAGGAAGATATTACTCCTAGATTTAAAAATACAAGTAAATTTGATATTGATTTACGTGGCCTCACACAATGGGTTAGTGATACTGGTTAACAACAGAATTCAGATTTCTTATTACTGAACTTAGAGCCCAGGTCTAAGCAAAACTGTGGAGAAAACTATTTACTCATAGCGTATCTTCTCTTTTGTATACATCACTTTTTTCTCAAATTCCTTCTGAGTCCTTGATGGTCTTAGCATCTTGGTCCCGAGGGCTAATGCACTAGCATGCATCCCTTATGCTGTAAGCCTCTTGTGGTTGGCATCCACATGAGAGACCAGTGCCTACACCAGACAGCTGATAAAATATTTTGAAAATGACTGATGGTTCACACTAAGTCACATCCTTCCTTTCGTAGCAGACTTTACTAAAAGAACTCAATGCCAGGGCTAACTTTTCCTCTCTTCAGTATCTGCTCCACTTCAAATTCTTACAGTCCTAGAAAATCTTATAAAAGATCAAAATTCCCTATTATACAAGTATAAGAACAAAAAACATTAGCTAATAAATGCCCTTTACTGCACTATGCACAGAACCTCCACCATGCTAAGTCCAAAGGGCAAGTTTTTTCAGGCAAGAGTCATTTAGTTGTATTTAATGTCACTAGGTAAATTTTGCTACTTAAGCACCCAAATGTTTTTCTCAAGCTCATCTCCCAGATCTCATGTGGCTGCATGGAAGAATTTCAAGCCACTTAAGTATAGTGTGACTCTCAGAGCAAGTTAAGAATTGACATTATCATTATTGGTCATCTAAAATTTAAAGAGATTAAAGCTTTATCCAAACTTATTTAAAGCTTTATCCAATATTTGTTTTAAGGTTATAAAACCAGAAGACAGCTATTTTTGGCCAACAATGGCCTTATGTGCTAGACATAAAGCTGTCTTCAGTCAAGTCTTTGCCCTCAAGGTGATTGTACTCTACAAAGGAGACAGACAAACCATGTGCACTTCCAGGCATGCCTCATTTTAGGGCGCTTCACTTAACCGCACTTCGCAGATAGTGCGTGTTTTACGAACTGAATGTCTGTGGCCACCCTGAATCAACAAGTCTACCTGCACCATTTTCCCAGCAGCACCTGCTGACTTCATTTCTCTGTGCCACATTTTGTTAATTCTCAATATTTCACACTCTTTCACTATTATTTATTTGTGATGGTGATCTGTGATCAGTGACCTTTGAGGTTGCTGCTACTACTGCTGCCTGAAGGCTCAGATGATGGTTAGCATTTTTTAGCAGTAACGTGCTTTTTAATTAAGGTATGTACTTTTTTTTAAGGCATAATGCTATTGCACACTCACTTGACCACAGTACAGTGTCAACATAACTTTTAGATGCACTGGGAAGCCAAAAAATTCATGACATTCGCTTTATTGAGCTACTCGCTCTATTGGGGTGGTCAAGAACCAAACCCGCAAAATCGCCAAGGTCTGTCTGTAGATAAACAAATAAGGGTATTTCCCTTACTGATGCATACTCTGAAGAAGACACAAAGGATAAAGGCTAACTGGGACAAGGCACTGGTTTCAAAAATGTCCTCAAGGACTGCCTCTATTCAGAGGTCACCTGTTCACACGCCCCTGGATGATCAAATGGAGGGAGTCAAATGGAGAGCTGGGAGAAGAGCCGTCCAGGCAGAGGGGAGCTTGGGGCAAGAACAAGACTGGCACATTCAAGGATCAACAGGGGGTCCCAGCATAGCTGAGGCACAGAGCGAGGAAACATGGGAGTTGATGAAGTAGAAAAGGCAGATGGGAACCAGATGATGTTGGACCTTCAAAACGATGATGGTAGCTTGGGTTTTATTTTAACTGAAAAGAGAACTCATCTGTAGGGCTTTAAGCAACACAAACTCAATGCTTTGGCTTTGAAAAGACTACTCTGGCACTTTGTGTAGAGGCCTACTTCCGTCCATACTGAGAAAATTTGGAAATGACATACCTTTTCAGCATCAACATGCTTATTTTCCAATAGATAAAATATTCTCTGAAGTGTTTTGTAGTTAACACCTAGCTCACTACCCTCTCCTTTACATATTCCAGTCAGCTGACTTCTTGAAATTTGATGGTTGATGGCATCACCATTGCGTTCATAGAAATCCAAGGAAAATGAGAAATAAAAAACAGTCTTATCTCAAGGTTGTCTAAAGAGAAATGTAATTATAGAGAAGTACCATAACTTAACATTGCCAATATACAATGTAAAAAATTCCTTTTGTTGCCAAAATTCGTAAAAGCATTTATGGCTTGCCTCCCCCACAGCTCCACATACTTCTAGCTGAAGAAGCGAAGAAGGGACTTCTTGGGTATGTTCTGTAGGTTTGGTGAAGATTGCCATCTCTAACCCTCCCCAAACTCAGAGACTGTTTTCTCTCTTAACCCAGATGCCTGCAGATGAAAAGCAGTGACTAGGTTGTCAGCTCACTAATTACAGGTTTCAAATATGCTCTTAATTCATTTGAAAATATGAAATGCTGCTTGTCATCTTAGTGATACATGACACCACCAGTTGCTTAGTTTCCCCAGTAAAACAAATGTTAAAAGCAACTAGAGCACTATCTCCCAGTTGGCTATGGCTTGAGTTCACCCTCAGGTGAAACGCTAAGGACTAGGAATTGGGTCAGGGATGAATCCAATTTCATTAACATCTGAAAGCTTTCATCTGATAGAACATCCAGTCCTCCTCTCACTGCAAAACAGATCCCTCCCAAGAAAGTTATGAGTCAAAAGAGCAAACTAGAGTCCCAGTGGTGATACTTCTAGTGCCATGAGTCCTAGATTAAGGGATGTAAATAATAGATGGCCTGTTCACTGGGGAATTTATTTCAGCCCTTCTCAAAAAGCAGATGGAAATTTTAACCCACTCACATCTGATTTCAGTTTGGAGCCATCTTTCTTTTCCTCCAAAGAACAGACTGAACTTCAGGCTAGTGAAATAATTTCAAAGCTATCTGATCGGTGTACAGTATGAACCTGAAAATTGTGTGATGAATCACTGCTCCGACCTTCTGCCCTGATATAGTTGACTGCCTAAGTTATTTATCTTCCAGACCCAAACAATCACGTGATAGCATTTAACCTTCTGGTGGGAAGGGTGGGGGACTCTTGGGGGAGGTACTGGTATGAGCCTCTTTTGATTTTGACTTTGTATATGTGTATGTCTATCTACAGACAAAACTACGCTGGGTAATCTTTGTTTCCTTTCCCAGATTCACTCTGGTTTCTCACTGAACTCGGCTGATGGAAAGCTCTGGTAGGACAGAGGGCAGGAGCAAAGTGAGGTCAGGGTATGTACATCCTAAGTTCTGCCTGAGCTCAGCTACTGGATGGCAGTGGCTACATTTCTATGTGGAAGGCCATGGTTCCATCTGGCTGCCCTCTCTGACATCTTCCAGTCTCCCCAGTTCTCTTAACCTTGCCATACCTCCATGAATAGTCCCTGCTTTAATTTCTTTTTGTTTGAGGGTGCCATCTCTTTCCAAAAAAAACTGATTTCAAAAATATGATATGGGAATTAAATTTTCTACGGTATTATATATTATCACTATATATTATTTTACTATAGATGATCAAGGATACAATATAATCAGTCTAAGATATTTCATTAGAATTAATTGTAAAAGAATAAGTGTATATGATTACTGAAACGGTCTACTGGCGAAAATTTGCCTTAGCACGCATCAGTCAATAAACTATGGCTAAACTTCTAAAGTAAACAGCAGATGAGGGCTAGCATTTACTGTAAGTCCTCTGTGTACCAGAGAATTTATATGTTCTACTCTTTAATCATTCCAACAACTATATGAATTAGAATTAGTAAAAATCAGAGAAAACATTCAAAAGCACAAATCATCCTGAGATATTTCCACCTTATTCATGCTGCTGCCATTCAAAGGCGCTAAGACAAACTTTCTATTTTCATTATTTGCTATGCAAAGTTCAGAGAAGTCAGAATAAAAAGGAATTTATGAAAATTAAGCAAATGCTGTCTCAAAGCATTCTCTTTGGGGACTGCCATGGTCTATAAGTTTGTGTCTCCCTAAAACTGATATGTTGAAATCCTAATCCCTGAAGGTGATGGTATGTGTAGGTGGAGGCTCTGGGAAGTCCTTAAGTCATGAAGGTGGACCCTCATGAATGGATTTGGTGCCTTATAAAAGAGGCTCCACAGAGACCTCTAGCCTCTTCTGTCACGTGAACATACAAAGAGAAGTCTTCCACCCAAAAGAGGGTCCTAACTCCGTTCTCCTTGTACTCTGACCTCAGACACTCAGCCTCCAGAACTGTGAGAAATAAATTCTGTTGTCCACAAGCTACCCAGTCTGTGGTATTTTGAGATAGAGGCAACCCTCTCCATCCCAACCAGCTTCCGTGGATTTAGGCAACAGCTTCCTCTCAGCCCAATCCTTCCGATGTGTCTGAGATGGACCACTGCCATGAGGTTGACGAGGAGGACGTCAGCTACACGGGCTAGAACAGCAGGCTTCTCTCTACAGCCTCTCTAAGAGCCCCAAAGTCTTAATGCTGAAGCCACTGGTTCTTATGTATCAGTGTAAATTAATATTATACCTTATAAAAGCAGAATGCAGAGTACATGTATTTCAGTGAAGCCACAGGATTTTTTTTAAATTATTGAGATATAGTTGATGTACCTTCTTCGTCTGATTTTGGTATCAGAGTGATGCTGGCCTCATAGAATGATTTCAGAAGTGTTCCTTCCTCTTCAGTTTTTTGAATAGTTTCCCTTGTGATTTGATGACTACCTTTAGTGTTATGTTTGGATTCTTTTTTCTTTTTGTGGGTACCTATAATAGGTTTTGGGGGGATATATATATGATTTTAGTTGATCTCTTAATTTTGAACACATTCTAACTACCCTACATTTTTACTCTCTACCCTCAGTATGATGTTTTCAACATCATATTTCACATCTTTTTGTTCTGTGTATCCCTTAACCACTTACTATAGGTAACTGTCCTCCTTTTGTCTTCTAAGCTTCCTACTAGCTCTGTAAGTGGCTAATCTACTACCTTTACTATATACTTGTCTTTACTGGTGAGATTTTTTCCTTCCCTAAGTTTCATATTTCTAGTTGCGGTCTTTTCTTTTTTGCTTAGAAATACCCCTTTAACACAACTTGCAAAGCTGGTTTAGTGGTGTTGGACTCTTTTACCTCTTGCTTGTCTGTAGAACTCTTCTTCTCACCTTCAAATGTGAATGATAATCTTGCTGGGTAGAGCGTTCTTGGTTGTAGGTGTTTTCCTTCCATCACTTTGTATGTGGTGCCACTCCCTTCCGGCTTGCAGTTTTTGCTGAAAGTTGGCTCATGGTTTTATGAAAGAAAGTTCCTTTGATTGTAACTAGTTGTGTTTCTCTTACTACTTTTAAGATTCTCCTTTTCTCTCCCATTTTTGCCATTTTAATTATAATGTCTTGATGTAAGCCACTTTGAGTTCATCTTACTTGAGACTCTCTGTACTTCCTAGACCTGCATGTCTGGTTCCTTCCCCAGGTTAAGGGAGTTTTCAGCAATTTTTTCTTCAAGTAAGTTCTCTGTCCCTTCCTCTCTCTCTTCTCCTTCTGGGACCCTATCATAAGAATGTTAGTATGCCTGATGTGGTCCCAGAGGTCTCTTGAACTATCCTCATTTAACTTTTTTTTTTCTTTTTTCTGTTTAATTGAGTGATTTCTATTTCACTGTCTTTCAGATTGCTGATCTGTTCCTTTGTATCATCTAATCGACTTTGATTCTTTCTAGTGCATTTTTTATTTCAGTTATTGTATTTCTCAGCTCTATTTGATTCTTCTTTATTTTTCTTCTTTATATTTTCTAATTCATTGTTGAAATTCTCGCTGTGTTCATCCATTCTTCTACCTAGTTTGGTAAGCATCTTTATAATTATTGTGTTGAACACTTTATTGGGTAGATTACTCATCTCCACTTTCCTTAGTTTTTTTCTGATGTTATGGCTTGTTCCTTTGTTTGGAACACACACCTCAGTCTCCTGATTTTGCCCAGTTCTGTGTTTATTTCTTGTGGTAGGTAGGTTGGTTATGTATCCCAATCTTGGAGAAGTGGTCTTGTGTAGGAGACATCCTTTGGGGTGCAGCAACATGCTCCCTTCTGTTCATCAGACTATATGCTCTAGGGCCACCCTCTCTGTGGGCTGTGTGTGCCCTTCTTCTGTGGCAGGGCCAATTACTGTGGATGCACTGACAGGTGGGGCAGGCCCCCCAGGCCTGGTCAGCTGTGAGGCCATACCTTCTGCAGGGGCCGTGGGCCAGCTGGAGGGCAGAACAAGTTTCCTGTGCAGTTGGCTGCATGGCCCAGGGTGGCTTGGGGCTGCTGCCAGCCAGCTGGAGGGCAGAGCTGGGTTCCCATGTGGCTGTGTGCATGGCCCACTAATAAAGCCACAGGTTTTGAACTCAATTTCCCTTCTGGCATATTAGCCAAAGTGCAAACACCCAGTACAAAATGCTTTCCTACCTTTCCCCCTAGTATTCCCATTAACAGATGGTTAGTCCGGCTGAAGGGTTTCCAGCCGTCCCCGGACACATTAGTGAGCCCAGCTGACCTGCATCTCTCTTCCTGCACCCCATGGTTGTGGGATGCAGAGAACCTCCTGAAGTTCAGGCTCCCACAGCTCTCTCTTCTGCCACGTCCTCCCTCCTGCATCAGACTTTTTCCAGGTCAGCGAGTTTAGAAGTAGTCCTCCAGGGCCCCACCCACAAGAGGAGAAGTTCCCTGAGCATGCCTTCCGTCCCCTCCCTGCTCCCATCACCACCTCAGCTCCCTGACATCATGCATCCGTTTGACACTTCCTTTGCTCCTCCCACAGCTCAGATCACAGGAGTGAGTGGAGGCGGGGATCCCTGTTACCCGTTAGCCTCTCCCTTACCTTAATTGCAAATGACCGTATCGATTACAAGAGAATAGAGTGTCCAGTCAGCATCCCCAGAGAAGGCTGTCTGAGAGAGTTTATTTAGGCTTTTCCACTTTCCTTTTAAGGAGTCATATTTCTTTTCTCTTGGGAATGGCTGTTGCAATTAATCTAAGTCGGTGTGCTCTCCTCCTACTTCTCTCTTCCTCCTTAACTGTCTCCCTTCCTCCCTTCCTTCCTTTCTTCTTCCTTCTCCATTTTTCCCCTTCCTCCATTCAGCCCTTTATTTTGCTCTTTTATGGGAAAAATAGCGAGGAAATAATGGTAAACACATTTTAAAAGGTGATAATTAAGAGGTGAACCCCATATGCTTGGCCTGTAGTGGAAATGTATATTTTTAAAGAAAGAAGGCACTTAATAGAAAGGACCATGTCTATGGTAGGAGGCACACTAAAGAAAATGCATAAATGTGAATACTGTATATTTGATAAAATGTGATTAATTCTTCACATATAAGGAATGACATTATAGGTTGCATACAACTGAGTAGGAGGGTTTGAAAGTTTTTTGAACCAATTCACTATCTAATTTCCTCAAACATTAGCCTTATCCATACTAAAATAAATTTTACACATCCTTGTCCACATGATGATTGGCAGAAACTTTGCAGGTAGAGCATACAGGTTATAAAGAAAGAATTGTCTTCAAAGGGGAAAACATTTCATTTCTATTTCAATTGCTAAACCTTCAAATTAGTTGCAGTATAACACTTGGAAAAATGTTAGTTAACATTCACAGGCAGAAATGTTACCTGGCGTAAAGCGTGTGTGTGTCTAAGCACATGTGTGTGTGCACATGTGTGTGTAAACTTCTGTCTAATTCACCACTGCTTACCTTCACTTTGACATTTACATGGACTTTGGTAATGGTATTTATACTTAACAATATTCTTAACACATATCCTACAATGTTATTCTCAAAAGGAGCTCTTAGTAAATATTCGTCAAGGATAAGGAATTTGTCAAGGAAGCTAATATTGGCTTTGAATTTCAGCATATTTTTTTTTCATTTCTATATAAAAAGAATCAGAAACCATTAGCATTCAGGATTTAAGCTCTGGTATATGTCTCATGAACAACCCTGGGAATATCAAAGCTATGGGAAAATCTGAATAATATCACGATAGTTTGGTGTGAGATTTGACTTACTAAAATGACTTAGCACCATCTCACATACCAGATATGCCTACTCACTAACCCTAAAATTACAGAATGGAGCCCTGGGCAGCCCAAAAAAAAAAATCACAAAGTTTATGCATTTATTTAACAAAAGCATATTTAGTGTCTCTTATTGCTAGATTGTGTGTTTCTTAGGAAGCGAACAAGATAGATAAGTCCCGTCTCACAGAGCTCACAGTTTAGTGAAGAATCCAGACAACTAAATGGCCAACAACAATACAGTGAGTTAGTGGTTACTAAATGATGATTCATGATCGTGCTGATCAGTATCACCTGGAGGGCTTTTTAAAAATACATATTCTCAGGACTCTGCTCCAGGCATCCTGAATCAGAACCATGTTTTAGTCTGGGGAAGTCCAGGGAGACAGCTCATTTCCCAGAGGAAATGAGTCTCAAAAAGGGATGAGAAATTATCAAGGAGAAGCTTGTGTGAGGTTGCTGTCAGGCGGGTCAGGGGTCAGTGCTGGTGGGACACCCTGAATAAAATGGGAGTGGGAGAAGCGTGTTACACTCTGAGGGAGCAGCACACCTGCCACCTTAAATGTGAGCAAGTATTTACTATGAGAGCGTCCTGGCATAGAACGTGGAGCGGCGCAGGGGTACAGGCAGTGTCGAGAGAAATAAAACTAGTGCAGTAAGCTCTAGTTCACGTAGGACCTCAGAGGGTTTAGATTATCTCAGAGTTTAGACTATTTCAGTAGCAATTGGCAGCAGAGAAATTTGCTCAGGATCACCATCATGATATCTCTGGGTCGAGCAACGGTGTAGGTGCTCCTAACTTTTGCTGATGTAGGGAGCACAGAAGGAAAAAGCTGTTTTGGGGGGAAAGGTGATACATTTCATTTTGAAAGTAGTTTCGAGATCCCTGTGATACCATCTAGTCACAACCAATGGCTATAAAATCCAAGGAGAAGTTAAGAGTCACCAATCACTTATTGAACAAATATTAACTGAGTACTTCCTCTGAGCTGCACCTTGTGCTCAATCTAGAGAAACAAAGGTAAAAGGAGGAGACATGGTTCCCACCTTCACAGATCACGCATATGGATGTTCACTGAAACCCTAGGAGCGCAAGAGATCACCCAAGAAGGGGGTGTGGTTAAAAGGGGTCAAGATTTAGAAGACGAGTGAAACGACTTGCATAAGATCATTTAACAATAAGGTGCATAGTCAGGAATCAAACCAGGCTAGTCGGTGCTTATAGTTTTTGCTTTTTCACACCTGAGGTTTCCAGGGGGAGCTACCAATAAGACTTGTCCGTGAGAGGTCAGTCGAGACCTAGGAGAGACCTATCCCCAACTTTACTGGCAATCACAAGTCATTTCTCTCCAGGTTTCACAGATGAGCAGTGCAAGGATTCTCCGTGAAGACCTGCCAAGCATAGACACATCTATTTTGAGGGCAGTCTAGGATCTGGAACCCCTTTCCTAATTTGGGCAACACATATTTGGACGTAAGAAAGCTGAATCCAAGGAATGTGGTCTCAGAGACTTTGTTCCCCACTCAGCCCAAAGCCTTAGTCTGTGGTCCAGTATCACAGCTCTGAAAGCTACAGCGCTTCCCCAACCTCCCCCATCCCAAGTGCCTATTTCACTTCACAAACCTCCTGGGCCAAAGATGCTGAGGCAGCAGAAAGATTAGGTAAGAGTCTCAGTAAATAGTTCTCCATGAAATCTGCTTCTTCCATTGTACAAGCTGGCAAAGAGATTTTCAAGAACAGCATAGCAACAATCCACTCTCACTCTAGCCCCTGTCTTTCCTGGAACTGCTCTTCTAGCTGCCCTTAGCCTTTACATTCTGTTTGACCCCTCAGCCCAAACCCTTCTGCACACATACACACACCACTCATTTATTTCTAAGATATCACATAAATGAGGAAATAGTTCAAGCAGCTAGGTTTAATTTTGGCAACAGGAAAATTTGGCATTGAAGGAACCTTCTAGAACAGGGGTTCTTAACCTTTCCAGTGTCATGAAACCCTTTTACAGTCTGGTGTGTCTTGTCACTCTCTTGTCCAAATAATGTCTTTTTTTTTTTTTTAAATTGAACTAGAGTTGATTTACAATGTTGTGTTAGTTTCTGGTGTGCAGCATAGTGATTCAGTCATATATATACATATATATGTGTGTGTGTATATATATATATATATCTTTTCTTTTTCATTACAGGTTATTACAAGCTATTGAACATAGTTCCCTGTGCTATACAGCAGGACATTGTTGTCTATCTATTTTATAAATAGTACTTTGTATCTGCTAATCCCAAACTCCTAATTAATCCCTCTCCCCAATCTCTACCTTTGGTAACCGTAAGTTTCTTTTCTATGTCAACAAGTCTGTTTCTGTTTTGTGAATAAGTTCATTGGGTCATTTTTTTAGATTCCACATATAAGTGATATCATGTGATATTTGTCTTTCTCTGCCTGACTTACATCACTTAATATGATAATCTCTAGGTCCATCCATGTTACTGCAAATGGCATTTCATTCTTCTTTATGGCTGAGTAGTATACCATGGTGTGTGTGTGTGTGTGTGTGTGTGTGTGTATATATACACACACACACACACACATATATATATATATCACAACTTCTTTATCCAATCATCTGTCAATGGACATTTAAATTGCTTCCATGTCTTGGCTATTATAAATACTTCTGCTATGAACATTGAGGTGCATGTATCTTTCTGAATCAAATGATGGTTTTAAATGCATAAGATAAAATATTTAGGATTAAAAAGAAAGCCAGTTATATTGAAATAAAGTTTCAAAATATTAAGAAAGCAGGTTTGTGTTATAGTTATTTATACAATTCTTTACTGAGACATTAAATAAAAAGATCCAGCAGTTGGTCTAATAACTACCATAATTTTTAAGTGGCAATGATTCTAAATGATATTTAGAGCCATCTGCAACAACTATTAAGTGATACAAGAAAAAGCTGTGATTCCCATTAGTAACAAAATCACAAGTGCTGCTAAGATGCAGTTTGTCTACATTCAGAAATGAAGGAAATAAATTCTGTGAGTGGTTAGTGAAACTACATATGTAATGTTTCACCTTCTGGGTTATGAGTCACTTAAATTTAGGTTAAGAATCCCTGTTTTAGAGTCAGAATTGTGAGATCTTCCTGCAGTGCTAGGAAGATCATAAATTAAGTGCAACTCAAATATCTCTGACTTTACCCCTCTTAAAAAGTGGTACTTAATTCTGAAACAAGAATAATCTGATGACCTGTTGCAAAGTGGTCTAAGACAGTTTGGGCAAGAACAGCCCTTTGGTGGAGAAAGTTAATCACTGAATAGTTTGAGGTGAGTGGAAGTTAGCTATAGAAACTTATTTATCAGTTTATACAGAAATTAAGTTTTAGACCAATTTCTGTCATTATAAATATACAATATATTACACAAACATTTATGTGCAATCAAACCTCAAACAGTTAATATCACCTATACTGTAAGCTTGATGAAATCTCACTTTTCTGCCTTTGTAGAAGCCCTACCCACCACACTGCAGGAAACTTTCACACCAGGTAGATGTTCAAACATTCCAGAGGTGTAAAACTGTGACCTTTATAGTCAGCATCAGACAAACAAGGACCAACCACAAAGCCATTAAGGGATCAAGCATCCCTGGGAACCCAGGCTTTGGGCCTCCCTGAATTCCTACATCCTGTCCATGCAACTATGTGCCACGTCACTAAAATATTTTAATAAGTGGCATCTTCTGCACCATTTTCATTTTATCTAATCAGAGTCCAGGTCTACCAGTGATCACGCCAAATAACAAGTCACTAATTTACTGAGCAAATCCTTGTCTGACCTTGATTATGCTGATTAGAACATCCTCAGGTATTGATTGAGCTCTGGATAGATAAAGGGCTTTTAGTAGCCACCTTTGGAATTAGCCTTTTTCATATAATGTTAAGCGCCATCCTTGGAGTGTGGATTCTTGATTAGAGAAACTGAATGACCCTAGAGTTGAAGCTTCAGCTAAGTAGCACATACATAATATTGTGTAGTGTGTGCCAAAGTGTTTTAAAGTAAATCATTACAGACACTGCAATGACAGTCTCCCAGTCAGCCTGAATACAGCAAGTGCAATATTCTAATAAGTCCTCTCACCAAGTTTTTCTGGATGCCTGACAGAATGCTCACATGTCCGCAGCTCAGCCATGCTGTCATTTGTTACTTCAGCTGACCAGCGCTGAACCTTTCTGCATCTTCCCTCATCACGCCTCACCATGCCCTGTTCTTCCCAACTTCTTACCAACACTTTAAAAACATCAGATTGAATTCCAGGATTGCAATGAGATCCTTCTTTCACAAACTCTTTAGTTTCTATTAATTATCTCACACTGTCTCATTTCATAAGATCTTGGATATATTAACATATGAGCTATTTACTTATTAGCTTAGTTATGTACTTTCAGTTCCTTACAAAAAAGGAAAATAAGAGGTCACATTAATTCCCATTATTCCTGTAAAAGTCTAAACATCTTTTTCCTACACAAGTTAGAGGCGAATGCATTAATTCTAAAGGAACTAGAAAATATATGCTCTTGGCACTTGCAAGTTATTACAGTCTAATTGTAGTTAATTTTATTTTATTCTCTGGGACAACTAATCTCTCGATAACATTTGCAGTGATTGATTAAAATCCACTCCTTGCTAAAATCAAGGTCTTGAGATAATTGATGTGCTAATAGACCCGCAATTATTTGAGGCTGTGCTTCCTCACAGGGATCAAGTCGAGGAATGGATCAAGTCCAAATCAAGCACCTATTTTGCAACAGGAGCTACGCTAATTGCCAGGAGATGGTCTGCTTATCAGTTGTGAGAGGTTCTCATCCTTCATTAATATGTAGTTCACTTGGACATGAGAGAAATCGGCCCCCATGGGAATATGCTTTGACTCTCCCATTATCACATTTTCCATACACTTGGCTTGACCCACTTTTTATCTCCGTTCACAGAGAGATCTGGCTTTTCACATATGGGCTTTTCTAAATAATCAGCTAGCCATGAACCTGAGTCCCCATAGCTCTATGCAGTGTCGGCTGCTATAAATTTGGACAAGTGTGTACACCAAAAACAGTAGTAGTTTAAATGGTCCAGACTAAATAGTTCAGAAGTTGACAAAATAAATATTCCCAAGTGCTAACCTGTGAGTCTCCCATGCTGTGTCTTGTGCCTGCGTGGGCTCACTCTGGTGACTCTCAGTCGAGGCCATAGGTCTGGATTGCCTCAGACACCTCAGAGAGCCGCCCTGTCCTGCCGGGGGCTAACTCCTGATCTCTTGTACACCAGGCTGAGCTCTCTGCTGAGTGGAAGCTTACCCACAGAGAGATTGCAAGCAAGGCTTTGAAATCTCATTTAGTGAAACAAAAACCGTTTTCTTCTGTCTTCGCCAAACACAATCCCAGTGGCCAAAATGATAGAATTGTTACTTGACATCAGTCAATCTTATTTTATCCCAGGCTTGTGAGAGAATGTCTAAGTGAGGCACAAAGCTTTATGGCCTCAGCTCTCTTTGCCTTCACAAAGAATATTCTTTCCTGGGAGTTTATAACTGAAGTTCATTAAAGATGATCTTTACAATTATAAGATGCGTGATGATAGGTTTATTTTTTGACTTCATCCTCATTATGGCTCAAAATAAATATCCAATGTAGCCAATTCTTTTGGATAAATATCAAGAAAAACCAGCTGTTCAATTATCAGTAAAATACAGTTTTCAGGTGCTACAATAATGTCTAACATATATTGTGAGCTTACTACGGGCCAGTATCTGTGCTGAGTGTTTCATTAGCTGCACAACATTTAATCCTTATGACATACAAATATGATTTCACTTATATTACATCCCAACAAGCACCATTATTCTCCCCATTTTACAGATGAGTACACAGAGTAACAAAAAAGAAAACATGACTCGGGTCCCTCATGTAGAAAGCAAGTAGCAAATCCCAGACTAAACCAGAACAGTAATCAAGTACTTGATGAGAACATTTTCTAGTATGACCTGTGCTATTCTGAATGAGATTTAGCCAGGGAGAACTGGCCATCAATCATCGTAACCAAATTCACCTTTTGTTGTTGCTATTTAAGTATAATTTTGTCCTAGAAAATTCATAGTGAGTGATCATGATTACATTTTCCTCATCTACATGCCTCTGACATTCTGGGTGAAGATGCTAATCTTGTATAAAGCTGTCTTTGGAGTTGTTGATGCCACCACATCTCACTCCTGTGGGAAATGGAGAGATGTCGTGCACAGAATAGAATAAAATGTATTAGGGCCAGGTTAAACTGCTAATAAGAGTAATCATAGTAACAGACCTAAAATTATTTTAAATCTAGTTTTAATGACATAAGCCCATTTCAGAAGTCCTACTGATGTGATTAGAAATTCATAAATTTTATACAAATTGAAAATAGAAATTACATTATTAAAATACTGTTCTGTATCTATACCATCATATATGCAAATTTATGCATATATACATAAATTATACATTTACACGCATAAACTAATTTATCAGGACTACTCGATTTCATCTCCTAGTTAATAATTTAGTACTTATTAACCTTCAATATTTCCATCAAGATATAGTTTCCTATTAATGATGATAAAACATAAAAGCACTGTAAGATGATAGAGTGTATTTTCTAAACAAAATTTGCTTCCCATTTTAGAAACTTGATGTCACCAAGGCATTACCATCAAATTTTACTTCTGTATTTTACTTCAAGACAAAAATAGAGAGGAAAGCTTTCTAAATGTGTAAGTCCAAGAAAACCTATAATTAGCATCCCTGGCTCTTGCATTCTACATCTTACTTCAGCTTGACAGTAGGCAGGAGATGTCCTCTTCAATTTCAGGTTGAAGCCAGAATGAAAAGTGCTTTGGGGAAAAAAAAACCCTCTGGTTTCTGTTCTCATAATTCTCTTCTGCCCATGAAATGAACTTATACAGAATATTTGAAATAGCATTTCAAATCCACCCGGCTCTTGTCTATTGGTCACTGAAGACGCTAGATGGCTAAGTCTTGAGGGGCCCATGGTGGATTGGTCTGGAAGGCTGCAACCTGAGAAGACGTGGGGAAACCTTGCAGACTCACCAGGGTAGTGGTCAGGCTGGAGGGTTCAAGTGCTCTAAAGAGGCTCAATTATTTTGCCACTCAGATCTGCAAGGTTTTCCCACCAATGGGTTTGCTATGGACTCAAAACATTGTTACTTGCCTGAATAGTCCCCGTGGTTAATGGCTGGCATTAGATATCACATGAGCCTTGGGTTTTGGGACTCAAGACAGGATCCTGTGAATTCTCAACTTGCTTTTTAGTTAAGGACAGAAGACCTTTGGTCCATCCATCCTGAGCTGTCAAAAATTCCTGGTCTGAAAATGGATATGGACCTATAGCTGGGAACTTGCTGGCCAGGAAACTTAGAGTGGCAGGATTCAAAACCTCTCCAAAAATATGATCTGGAAAGAAGTGAGTGGCACTGACTCAGAAGTTCAGGCTAGAGGTCAAAGTATTATCCACACAGAAGTCAGCCTCTTAACTGGTCTTATTGTCTCCATCGGACTGATCTTTCTCAAGTGAAGGGCTGATCCTACTACTCCTGTGCTGAAGGTAGTTCAGCAACCGGGGCGTGAAGGGCAAGGGGCAAGGGTACACATGGAATCCCACAAACATACAGCTAAATACATGAAAACTATAAACTGATTTAACAAACTAATAAAAAGAACACGTCCTGTGAAAAATATGCCTTAATATATGATAAAATATAGACATAACATGTAGAGCTACAGTTTTTTATATGAATGAAGTCAGGAAAACAGTAAAAACAACTAAATTGTATTATTATTGTGCATGTTTGAGTATTCTGTTTAGAGTCTGGTGAGTTTAGAATGGGTAATAAAAACACACAAAATACAGATTTTTATATATTCTGTAATATTCATTGCAACAAAATAACTCATTGTTATTAGAATCAGTATCTTCATAAAATTTATGTTCCAATGATTGCAGTGATCTAAAGGATTAAAAATATTGCAAATACACAAAAGTTTAATATAGTTGTACTCACTGAAGATGTAAGTTACAAGTACAAATGAAAAATGAGTATTTGTCGTATTTTCAAAAAGTCTTTTCATCTAAAACAGTCACAGCTATCCATAAAATTAAAAGACAAAAGACAAAGTATAATAAAACTATCAAGAATCAATAAAATATTTTAAAATAAAGCTGAAGTTTATATGTAATTTTAAAGAATTTAATATTTTATATGAATAAAGCCTTTTGAATTTTAGCATTCAATGTAAAATTATGTTTTATGTGTTTTTATCTATATATTGATATACATGTATATATAGTATGTATGTGAGCATGCGTGTATATATATAAAGAAAGAGTAATATAAATATTTAACACTGTAAAATACTCCTTAGCCTTCATGTGCAAGTTCTGGGAATACCACCCTAAGCCCCGTGTATCTCTCTGTCTACAAATTAGAACATAAAGAGAAGTAAGGAAATGGATGCTCATTTGGTCCTGTTTGAAAACTATCCTCTGTTAGGCAAGAATCTACTGCATACATCTTATCTGAGAAGCTTTCATCAATGAACACAAGTTAATAAAAGAAAATCACTTCCATTCTTCCCCCTCTCAAGTTGTTCCCATTTTTGAAGCCATGTCCATTCCCAGGGTTGCTGTGCCTCAGTCACAGACCTTCGCAAGGTGAGGACCAGTCATCTGGAGATGCAGGGCCACTGTGGAGAGGTGTTTCCCTAGGTCCCCAATGGTCGTCACGAGAGCTGATGTTTGTACTATGTGTTGACCTGGGCCGGCCATGCCTGCTAAAACCGGAGCCCAGAGGTCGTCTTGTCTGCTCTAATGACTTAGTGTGTGTGTGACTGTTAAAGAAAAGCCTTCTAGCACGTGGGCTCCACAGCAAGGGCCCCTCTAGCCTGAGACGAAGGGCAGTTACATCAATAACACTCTTGCCTTTATACTAAAATTCATGTATTTTAAATACGATGGAGAAGACAAGACTCTCTAAGGGGCCAAATACTGTTTTCTTTTTTCCACTGGACAATTTCCACATGTTCTCCTCTTCAGCCAAAAGGAAGTAACTTTATTCCTGCTTGCTTGCTTGCTTGCTTGCTTATTGATTGATTGATTGATTGATTGATTGATTGATTGTTGGGTACTTTGAAAAACTCTAGCCCCCTTGCTTTCAAATCCTTTCACTTCACTCCCTCCCTAAGGGATTGGTCATTAAAGACCCAAATCAGACATCAGATATCACCATTTCTGGGAAGCTGCCTTCTCATGCCCATCTGGGTGAGGGTCCTTTCTAGGTCCTCCTACAGCACCCTGGGTCTCCTTCTGTCATAGGACTGGCCACACTGGATTGTAATCGTCTAAGAAGAAGAAGACTCCTCCTAATTGTGAGCATGTTAAGGGCAAGAACTGCATTTAATTTTACTTTATATTTCCTCCACCTAGTACATCACCAACTGATACATCATGGACGCTTGATAAACATCTGATAAAAAAATAAACTATTAAATAAACGAAGACATTTAGCTCTGTCAGACGGTCACCAGTATACAGATGGCATCACCTCTACGGATATTCATTCGTTTGTTTGTCACCAGAGAGCAAAATACGGTCCAATCAAAGCCAGTCCCTGGGTCGTCCATCCAGAACCAGCCCTTCACAGGGTCAAAACCAAATCTATTCCCCTCAATGCACACAAACTTCCCTTCAAATACAAGCTGAGCTGGATGACATCAAGTCTTGCATATATTCACTCAGCTTACTCCTTGTAAGCCTCAATTTCTTCCCTCTGTCACCACATGTGTGAAAAGACAGCTGATGCCAGCGTTCCATGCAGAGTTTGCAAAAAGGTCAACTAGCATTCAGATTTATGCTGGTAAAATTCATTCCTTCTCTTTCAAAAATTTAATGAGAAAGGACAGCTTTGTGAAATGGAGGAGCAAGAACAATATTGCTTAAATAAATTGGAATTTGCACTTTGATTACCCGGCAGTTTCTGCCGTACTTTACTGGAAATGCTCCCTGCGGTGCAGGCTTTCTCTGGGGTGACATCATCACATGAAGCCATCCTCACTATAATTATTTCCATCCACATTTGTAGAGCACATGGCAAAAACATTCAGTAAGGAATATGTGATGCATATAGAACAATTTAAAACTGTAGAGTCACCAGAAAGCCCCATTAAAAGGTAAATGATATATCTTTATACATGCCTCTCAGATCCCAAAGGAAGTATTTCATATTGGCATTAGAAAACAGAGAATCTCTTTTGAACTATGAGACTCTGATAAGAGCAAGTACCGTATGCCATGAAATAACAAATAATATGGGTAGGTTCAGTTGCTTTTCTTGAAATAATGCTCTTAAAACCTGTGACATTGAGGGATTGGGCATATTTTAGTTCACATCATCAAATTTCAGTCCTTCTAGAATTCAGGCTCTGACAGTGCTAATCTCAAGTATTGGGATTTTAAAATTATATTCATGGTAATTCTGGTTTCCCTATTGGATAAATTGATTGTTCCTTTTTGTTTTCTTTTTCTTTCTTTTTTTTTTTTTAGTGGAGGTACTGGGGATGGACCTTGTGCATGTTAGGCATGCGCTCTACCAGTGAGCTACTCCCCCCACCCCCAATGTTCTTTTTTTGAATGTGTATTTTTCTTCAATTTTAATAAAAGTGAAAACACCAATATAAATGTATTAATTTTCCCAAAAATCAAGAAGCTCAGTGAAAAACAAGATTTTTTTGACAATTTAAATGAAATAAAAAATGTGAAAGCTGTACATGGCTTCCCTAACAATCTGTGATTTCTTCAGGCTGACTGTACCTGGGTGGGGCGGGGTAGGGGCATGTAGCCTCCCATTGCTGTAAGCTAAAGGATGTGAGCAGGTTCTTTGTCTCCTGGAAAATAAAAGCCCCTACCATCTGCTCACTGAGGCTTTGATTTTGTTTTAAGTGTATAAAAACACACTTAACTCTGCAGTTAGTGGTAAGGTCCAAATTCATTCATTCATTCATTCATTCATTCATTCATTCAACATAACAACTAAGGAAAAGAAAAACCTGTTGAACATGAGGTTAAATTGAAAAGTTTACCTAACAACTAACAGAACAGAAACATGATTCTTCTGTCATCTCTCTCTAACCACTACCGTCAGAACTGCTCGGTAAAATCCGCCTTCCGTGTCCTTCAATGTCACCTCAATCAGATTCTATCATTTTTAACTATTATCAGTTGCTTAAAAGTTTAGGCTAATTTAACTCAGTTTAAAATTTCAGTCTCCAGCCTGGGGAATGCTTTTGCTTCCCCTAGTCCATGTGACTCTCAGCCCTGTCGGCCACAACCTGCTGCTCTCTCTCCTGCCCTCCTCTCTCTTCTGAGCCCTCCCATCTCCGAGTTGTCCCACCAGGAGGATGAGTGGGACAAAAAAAGGGGAAAATTCCTTAGATGGTGCTGCTGTGTGTCATCTTTAGGCTGTATCATCAGAGCTCTGTGTCACAGGTCAATGGATACTTGCTATCATAGAGGGAGAATGCTGGTCCCTGAAGAGGCTCTGCAGAGGTACTGTTTCCCACGTGCCACATGAGTTAGTGTAACCCCCTTGACTGCTCTACTTGGCTCCGATCCGCCACAATACACCTATTCAGCATCTTAATGTTGGGGTCTCCTCACAGGGCAGAGTGACCACCTGCCTTCACAGTTCTCCATCATGTCCCCCAAACTCCTAGGGACACTATCAGATTCTCTCAAGCATCAATTGTAACTGACATCTCTTTCAGCTGCTCAAAGATTGTTCTTTTACATATGCTTGGCTTCACAATTTTACTCTGAATGATTACGTATTTAATAAAAACTCAAATGTGAAATGGGGATAGTACACGCATCTAAGCAATAGACCATCACCCATGGTTATGGCCAGCATCACATACACAACTAAACCAGTGGTCAAACACCCAGCCCGATTTATGCTGGAGTTGCAGAACATTACAGCCTCGCTTGTCTGAATGTGAGACATTCTTGGGGCTGAGCCTACAGGGTTTCCAGCGTGCTTTAATTTTCACATGGCACAAAAGACATTAGTCAAGTTGACTCTATGATAATGCTGTCAAGAGCTGTCAAATACATATATTTTCACTATTCTCACATTTCCTGTTTCTTTGATTGAAATCCGTGATGGTAAGTGGCACCAAGTGGTTCCAATTCTCAAACTTAGGAACTTAGTACTGACCTCATTTGTAGCATAATAAAATATCTCTTTTAAAATGTTTCATAGGTTCCATTGTTACTAAGGGGGACTTGTCTAACTTTGGAAAGAAAGCAAAGTCACATTGCCCTGACAGTGGATGGCTTTCTTCTCACGAGCATTTTGCTCGTGAGAATCTCGTCACTTTTTAGAGTTCATAATCAGAAACCACAAATGCTGACTCTCACAGAAAACTCTATTTCTGGGATTTGGGTAACGAGTTATCCCAGTCACTAAATAAAGTTCTACGTGCCAGAAAAGAAACAGTTACATTAAACAAGTCTGCCAGATACTTGAAGTGCAGAGGGAATATTAGGAGATTTAGGTTAAAGATGGGTGTTTTATACCGTGACAACAATAAAAACCCTGACCACCCTGTTTGAATAGAAAGGGTTTTAAATAATTCACGTACACCTACAGTTTTCATAAACTGCATGCTTCTTTCACACGTTTAAAGAAACTTAACACCTCTTCAATTATACATTGTAAATAATACTGACCAGGAAGCAAATAAGACTGTGGATAAGTGCATTAGAATTTGGTAGAAATCACTGCACTTTCTTCATTTTTCAAAGAACATGAAATTAACACTCATAGTCCATCCTTAGCTCTCACAAAATAGCCCTCTTCCCCATTAATGCAAAAATATTCAAATGTTGAGCTTTTTAAAATGTTTCTGTGAAGTTATCAATGCTAATCTACAGTTTTCAGAAATTCTTTCTTATAAATTTCCAATGTAAATTTATCACTTGCTAACATAGGAAGAAAAAAAAGAACTTCACCGTTATCTTAGAAAAGGAGGTGGAAGTGGAAGTATTTTATCATAAAGAAAGCTGGGACTCAGAAAATTTTTTTTGGAAAATGTATCTAAATGCTTGCTGCTACGTGTGTATAAAGAAATTTTGTTCTTCTTGAGTAACGGGGCATAATTTTGCATAAAAATATTCCTGTGGTTCCCCCAGATTTCTCAGGAAGTGTCTGATGGGTTTACCTGAAAATGCTGCTAGAATCCTCTGATAAGACATGATGCACAGCACAGGGACAAGGCTGAGCCGCTCACCAGAAGCCATCAGTGAGAACTGGACCTGGCCTGTATCACAGTCCTATTCAAACCATGCAAAATTTGAACATTTTGCTTGGTGCAGAAAAATTTTCCCAGATCCCCTTTTCTACTTTTTATGACAATTCTACTTAAATTCTCTTTAAATCTTTAGCTTCAATTTTTATGATTATAGCTGCTCATCATTCAAATAAGGCTTCAAAAGGTTGGCAATACTAGAAAAAGACCAAAGGTATATTTATAGGTTTGATAGCAAAGCCTAATTAGAAAATTAATTAATGATCATTTTTGTGCATATTTACATTAAAATCCAATTTGGTTCCATTTCAACAAAACTTAAATTCCAGATAAGTTATGCTAGTATATCAAAGAGTAGATCAAGAAAGCTGAATAAAGTTTTGGTTTTAATAAAAGAGCTCCTAAGACATATAGATGTTACCCAAATGAAAATGTAAACAACTCGCAAACGTTTCAATGGTTCTACCTTGCGCACCTCAATCTTAAACTTCAGAATTTATGGGATGAAGTTACTAATGTATGATCACAAATTGACATCCATTAATCTACTCTGCCACCCACCAATGTTTCCTGGTTATACTGCTAAAATGATTTTTGCCCCTGAAATAGCATCCCCGTCTATTTCCAGAAAGCCAGTGTTCAAAGCAGAGAGTCCACTTGCTAGTATTAATACCTTCTTGAGTGACAATAAAATACCTCCTGAAATGAGATCTTAGGTCAAGTGAAACTGTTTTACACATCGAGGCACCACTTACTCATTAACTAAGCAAAACACTGAAAAGGCGGCCTAGAATTTTACCTCCAGGAGAAGAGTTTCTTGGGTGTGCAAGATGAGGCAACCCTCTATTGTTTAATTTCTTTAGAAAAGCAATAATTCTTTGAAATGCCATAGACAATGTCCTTTCATTTAATCATTTATTGATTAATTAATTCATGAGGCATTTACTCTGTGCCTACTCAACTCAAGCACACATATTAGGTGTTAGGAATTTATTTCAATTTATAGCTATATGGCTGTAGCTGAAATCTTAGGAGACGGTGACCAACAGAGAGGAAGACCAGAAGATTCATCTAATATTTGATGCATTTTATCAGGCTTCAGGAGCACAACAGGGAACCAGGGTCTTTGGTGACTGACTGCATTATAATAAGCAGGGCAGCAAGGTTAAAAAGGCAGCCACGCAGCTAGAATGAATTCAGCAAACTGCATCTCACTAACACGTTTGGTTTAAAAAAAAAAAAAAAGAAGAAGAAGAAGAAGAAAGAAAAAGAAATGTATGAATTCTGAGCTACCCTGAATCACTAGCAGGCTCTTTCTAATTACTAACAATGACAAGCCTGCCCTCTCAGTTGCAGCTGGGTGCCCCAGGCATCTTTACAGCAAAACCAACAAATGATTGGAATACAACGATTAAAACTCAAAACCAAAGCACAGTTGGAGAGTTTTTTTTTGTTTTTTTTTTTTTAACAAGGCTGCCTGAAAGTCTTGTGTCTCAGGTTGACAAGATCATAGAAGACACAGAAGGACAACGCAAGGTCAAATCTACATCTCATCTACAAAGAATAAACTGGTTTTCTAATCCATCTGCTATAGCTCACAATCTAGGGGACGATACAGGATGAACAGCAGGGTCCTGAGTACAAGGACCACACCGGTGACCTCAAGTGCCCTGCTCTGAATAATGGCCCTTATTGGAGGGAGGTGGTGGCAGCAGTAGCAATATGCCGTCATCTGTTCTCCGGAGCCAGAGAGGGAAAGTGCAGGAAGAGCAGCCCTGAAGATAAATGCTACGCTAATTATTTTTGCAATATAATTCTTGGGGGCATCTATTTATCTGAACATCACAAACAGCCCTTCGAGCGTAGCATGAGGCACCTTGCCATTAACCATCTGTGGCTCAGGGTTGGTTTGTCTGTTTTTCAGATTTGATAAATATACGGTATCCATCCTGGTCCTGCCAGAGCAGGAAAAGAGATCAAATGTGCACTTGCTGTGAAAGAAGGTTCTCTTTGACTCTCTCTGATAACACACATGGCAGTGGTGTCAATGTGAAGGTTTGGGGGCTATCGGTGTCCACCATTTTTAATGTGTTTGTTTTTATTTATATTCAGTGTGGAGAGAGTCTCTTTAAGCAGTTTCTAGGGTGAACACAGCCAAGGGGCCAGAGGATTGTTCTTCTGCATGGTGGAATGTTTGTTTCTGGGAGTTGATACAGTAATGTTTTCTGGAGGAGGCAGGGAAGTGACCTCTCAGGGAAGTGGAGATAGGAGAAAGTAGACTGGGTTTTGGTTTTGGTGTGTTTGTTCCACACTTAGCACTTGGGATGTAAAATACCACTTTCACTGTTCTCCCACTCTTTTTAACCGACAGAGTCAGAAATATTACAGAGTACCTGCATTAAATGACATCTGCTTGGCATTCAAACACATATAGCAAGCAACATGATTAAAATATAGTTAGAGAACCCATTTCGCATGACAGTCACCAGAAATACGAGAAGGTGGATGCTCAGCTACCTCATTAATCGATGTGGCCCACCAGCCTTTTTCTGCCTCACCAAGGGAAACTTACTGTGGATTTTTTCCAAGGTCTGACATTCAGACCTAAAGGCAATGCCTGCTACTGGGTGAGCAGCTGTTAAGAATGTCAATCAAGTGGAAATAGCAAAACTACTGGTTTTCTCTATAGTATGAAAGGGGGCTTTTAACTTCTCGTAAACCATCTCTTGATACATTCTGCACCATCACCCAATCCAGGCTTATACTGCTCACCTAAAACACTGGCACTTCAAGGTATGTTCTACAAAAACCCAGGAAAACAAAACAAAAACAAGGCTTCTCCTTGGGAGACTGAATAGAAAACAGGACCCCTGAAACATATTTGATTTATATCTATTATATCAATTCCAAACTCTGCTCCCTCCAGGAAACAATTCAGAATCTGGACTAGAGACAGAGAGACAGAGAGAGAGAGAGAGAGAGAGAGAGAGAGAGAGAGAGAGGGAGGTTTTTTAAAAAGGAAAAGGCTTTCAAAACCTAAAATGACTTAAGACTATCAATAAATTCAACCTCTTTCTGATACAATCTAAATAAAACTTGGACCTTGAGAGTTACAGTAGAAATTTGTCTCTAAAATATTCCACACCTGCACACATACTTCCCTCCTCGCCTATGCACACTCCAGTGTGAATCACTCAGGGAGATTAGCTGGTAAAGACTGGCATGGGGAACTGTTCTGGTGAATATCCCTACCCTGCAAACCTTCATCTATGGGCATGCAGTCACAAGGTGCCTCACGAATCCTCCATCAGGTTACGCCGGCCTCTAACCCCTACCACAGCTGGTAGCTCACATGAAATTTACCTCACGTGTGCACAAAACTCTCCTGATACTGAGGTGTGCTACTAACATCTACCCACGTTGGACTCCGCTACTTTAAATTAGTTGAAAAAATGAGTCTCTATGAAGCGCTCTACTAGGTACTGCAGAAGATATGGAAAATTTCATGGTCCTTGTGATTGAGTATTTTCTATTTAAGGAGGAAAAAAAGCACATAAAATGTTAAATGATACAAAGATAAAACCTTGGTCTACACTGCAGGGCAAAAGATGCCACAGGGACGTGTTTGATAAATGTGTAAAAAGTGCAACTGAGCAACCATTTCAAGTATGATGGGGTTTGTGTGTCTTCTCTACTGTGAGATGTGCCACTAGTAATTTATCATAAATCATGAATATTTGAGTTTGTGGAGTATTTACATTTTCGTATCATTCAAGGTCACCTTTATAAGGATGCCACTATTCACTTACAC
Source organism: Camelus dromedarius (assembly GCF_036321535.1). Taxonomy (NCBI): domain Eukaryota; kingdom Metazoa; phylum Chordata; class Mammalia; order Artiodactyla; family Camelidae; genus Camelus; species Camelus dromedarius. The sequence continues at coordinate 15,011,711 of NC_087454.1, read as the reverse complement.
TCTGATGTGACAAAAGGTGGAGGCAAGGACAGTGAAAGCCCCAGGTGCACACGTAAACTTGGCTGCCACCCTCACTGCCCTGCCTAATGCCGCACAGCTTCCTTTGTGCCGCCCTTCTTCCCTTGCTCCGGTTTTCCCAATGACATTTATAACCTTTTAACATACAATGTAACTTCTTTACTTGTTAAGTATAGTCTTAACTGCCTTTCTCAACCTGCTCAGACAGAAGCATCAAGAAGCCAGGTGCTTTGGTGACGTGGCCTCGTGATGCATCTCAAGCCCTGACACATGGTAAGCGCTCAATACATGGATGCTATTTTGTTTTTGTTGTTACTGAACACACGTAGAATGTTTACTGTATGGAAGTCTCTGGGATCTTTTTCTATGCATTAGAAAGACTGAATCACTTGTATGTATAGCCGATGGTGCTGTGAATTCACAGTAGGATAGAAATATTCTGTTCTGTTAAAAGGGTTTAAACTGATAGACATTTCTCCAAAGAAAACATACAGATGGCCAACAGGCACATGGAAAGATGCTCAACATCACTAATTATTAGAGAAATGCAGATCAAAACTACAATGAGGTATCACCTCACATCAGTCAGAATGGCCATCATTAAAAAGTCTACAAATAATAAATGTTGGAGAGGGTGTGGAAAAAAGGGTACCATCCTACTTTGCTGATAGGAATATAAATTAGTGCAGCCACTATGGAAAGCAGTATGGAGGTTCCTTTAAAAAATTAAAAATTGAGTTCCCATATGATGCAGCAATCCCATTCCTGGGCACATATCCAAAGAAAACTCTAATTCAAAAAGATACATGCACCCCAATGTTCAAAGCAGCACTATTTACAATAGCCAAGACATGGAAGTAAACTAAATGTCCATTGACAGATGACTAGATAAAGAAGATGTGGTATATAGGTACAATGGAATATTACTCAGCCATAAAAATAATGAAATAATGCCATTTGCAGCAACATGGATGGACCTAGAGATTATCATACTAAGTGAAGTCAGAGAAAGACAAATAGCATATGATATCACTTATATATGGAATCTAAAGTATGATACAAATGAACTTACTTACAAAACACAGACTCACAGACATAGAAAACAAACTTATGGCTACCAAAGGGGGAAGTGGGGAGGAGAATAAATTAGGAGTTTGGGATTAGCAGATACAAACTACCATATCTAAAATAAACAACAAGGTCCTATGCTAAACCACAAGGAGATATACTCAATATCCTGTTATAAACCATAATGGAAAAGAATATGAAAAAGAACATATATATGTGTGTGTGTATATAACTGAATCACTATGCTATACACCAGAAACTCACACAACATTGTAAATCAACTACACTTCAATTTTAAAAAGAGTTTAATTTGAAATGGGCCATAGATTCCTAAGAGCCTTACAATATCTCAAGTTTAAGTTTAATACAGTTGAAAACATATGTTCCTCACCTAGTCATTCTCTGATCATGTCTGATATTATCGCATCCTGAAATCATCATTGTATTTACTCCTGGTTTATCTGTCTGTTTTTCCCGCAGAACAGAAGCTTCCTGCGGGTGGATAGCTTGTCTGTCTCACTTGCTGCTCCATCCCCAGTGTCTCCACAGCCCAAAGACAGTTTCTCCCTCTAACAAACCCAAAATTGTGAAAGCAAAGCTGCTATTTCATTGTGGATCATTCAGCTGATTTTAATTTTTACAAGAAAAAAAAAGTGACTCTCATACCTGGAAGGGTGATGCTTATCTTTTTCTATTTTGGCTTTGTTTTAAAGGCTGTCTGAGGTGTAGTCATCAAAGTATCCACTGACTGAAATCAATGCTTTCGCCCTGACCTCTCAGGGTGAAAACAAGGACAAAAAGAAAAGAATACAAGTTGATGGTAAGCACGGGCGGAAATACACAAGTGGCCATGGAGAGGTATGTGAAGTAGCCACACCGAGGGCAGAACGAATGATGGACACTTTCTGAGCATCAGAAGAATCACAAGTGGAAGGGAAAAAGCGGGTCTTGGTGACAAGTGACAAGTGGTAAGAATGTAGCTAAGCTGAACATAGTTTCTAATAAAGTGTTAAGTAGATTACCCAGAGAGGTGGATAATAACTGCACTAAAGAGTTGGCCAGGGTGCAGGGAGGAAAAAAATGCAAACGCAAAATTAAGTGACACTTGGTAAATCACAGGGGACATGAAACCTGAGAGAGTTTCTGGAAAGAATGGTCAATCCCTCGTAACACTCCAATGCCTTTTAGTAATCGAATTGGGAAGCTCATTAAAATTATGTGTGAAGAGATAGATACTCTGGCAAAAAAGGCAAGGGAGCAGAGACATAAGCGGAGCAATACAATGACTGTATCTGCAGATGAAAAACAGCAGGACTATGCAGTACTGGAGGAGATGCACTTAAGAAATACCCACTGGAAAACGGTGAGTGAATTCTAGGGAAATAACAGGAGCCATCAAACTGGCCACAGGAGGGATGAGTCAGGCCCCAAAAGAGAAATATTTAAAATTGGATATGCTTGCATAAAATAACTCAGCCAACAGTTGGGGAATTTAAAGAAATGATTTGAAGTGAAATATGAGGAAATGCGAGGATAAGATTTCAGTTTCTCTCCATGTATGGACAGAGTAAGTATAGAATATCATGACAGGGAAGCTGCTACTTTTTTTTTTTCCTGAGTGGACCATTTTCTGTATTCATAGAGAAGAGCCACCTATCATCACAAAGGAAATACCACTGTGAAAATCGGCAATTCAGGAGTTATGGTGTTTAGTATAGTCAATATATGATCAACATTGTGCAACCACTACCAATAAGTGGGTTGTAACGCATCCAAAATCAACAAGCAAATTTAATTTACTAAGGAGTACCTATAAAATAAGTTCAAATTATGGAAGCCATACTCCTATTCTGATTTGTATTTTCTTATCTTTTCACTGAGGAGATAATCTCTTCATGAAAGACTTGAAGGTATCTAGCTCTTAGGGAAAATTAAATGAAAGTCATATACTTCTGTCATCTGACCCCCCCCCTTTTTTTAACAGTAATACTGTCCCTTAGATAAGCTTCTAATCAGAACCTGAGATTCTTCTTCACTTTTCAGGGCTGCATACTATTCCAATACATGCTCAAACTCACTGTAAATACATACATACACCCATGAACCTTGAAGTTAATTCCAAACTTTTGCTATCACAGCACTGTAATGAAAAAATCTTGCATATATGCAATTTTCCACATACAAGAGCATATTTGTAGCATAAATTCCCAGATAGATGCCCTCCATAGAACTTTGCTGAGACTATTAAGGATGGTGGAGGGTCACCAGATGGAGTATTGCAAGAACCAAAGGATAAAATAAAACTTATTCTGCCACCTTAATATTGGGAAGCAGTGGAATCATGCAAGCAAAGCAGGAAGGAGTGGTAACATCAGACAGAGGCCTCCAGCATTTCCTAAATAAAAGTGATAAGTTGAGCACTAATTATTTCAAATTGGATGGTTAGTTCTCTGGACTACATGGAAGGGTAGTGAATTTATGTGTATAGAACGCCACTTTTGTGCTGAGTACTGTTTGACATCTTAACATATATGAGCTATTTTGCTTCACACAACAAACCTGTCATATCAAAATCATTATCACAACTTTTAACTGAGGGAAACTGAGATCACATGGTTCTCAAATAGTGGAGCCAGAAATTGAATCTAAGTCTGGGTGACTCCCAATTCAGATGCCATCAAGGGGTTTTCTACACTAAAGGAAGTTGATCATGAAGAGTCAAGTTATTAAAGAGAAAACAGAATGTAAGGAGCTGGATTTATTGTGTTCAACATGCTTATTCACACTGACTCAGATGGTCACGTTGGATAACTTGGTTTATCCTTCTTGGGCTTCAGTCTTGTGAAAGTTTGTCATTTTATGAAACCAACATCTACACACACACACACACACACACACACACACACAATAACCTTATTTTATCAGTGATATACACCATTAAAAAAAAAATCCTCAGGCTCCTCTTACTGTGTTTTATTAGGCATGACAAAATTCCCTGAGTTTTCCTAGGAGGGCTCCTCATCACTAGGAGGGATGAGGGTGAAGAGGAACAGAAGGATTTAGTCATTCATTTATTTATTTCCTTATTAGCCACCATTTATTAAGTGCCTGATGTGAACCAGGTGCCTTGCTAGGTTCTTAGAATAAGCAAAATGATCATAGTTCCTGTCTGCATAGGCAGTACAACCTATTGGTTGATACAGACCAGTAAAGGGACTGGAGAGAGATGGAAGAGATGTGGATAAGAGAGTAGAGGAGACAGAAATGGAGTAAGGAAAGCCAGGGTCTTACTAGAACACAGTGGACTGATGCTTAATTCTGAAGCAGTAATTTAGGGGAAGGTCATCAGGGAAGAAGGGAATAGAGCTGTCAGCTTCCTGGGCAGAAAAACGAACTTGTGCCTGATTGTGATTAAATCAAAGTAATTAAAAACAAGGAAGAAAACAGCGCTCCCCAATGCCCCACAGTCCTCGGGCACTGACCACACCCCAGGACAGGAAGTAGGTGGAGTCTGGTATTCACTGGACCCCACACCAAAGACTTGGCCACACTATGACTAGCACTGCCCTTGATCAACATAGGCCCCAAGCAGCCCCTGGCCATCTGGAGCCTTTCACCATGACCTTTCCTGTGTATCCTCTGGCATTCTCAAGACCATTTCAGTGATGCTGAAGTTTACGTGTAAAATCAGACTGCAAAGAGAAAACTGTCTTTCTAGGTCAGTTACTCTAGAAAACCCCTTGAGAGGTCTCTATTTTAGCGATCTCAAAGCCTAACATGGTCAATCTTTCCACCAGGCGTAGGAAAGAGAAGCATTTATATATAAGCCAAAGAGCTGGCTTGTGAGAATGGGGCCATATTGTGTGGTGAATAGATCCCATTCCTTTAAGTATATTAAATTCTTAGAGATGTCTACAACAAGTGAGTTGTCGACACCGTAAGAGACTGAAGGAAGGACAGATCCAAGTTCTCCTTGGCATACTTACACTTAATTGTTGTAAATCTGGGGCTGAATGGTTGATCCGTGACTCCGGTCTGAAGAAGACATCAACCTGAGAGTTCTCCTGCCTACCTGAGGGCTGAGGCATTGTGAAAATGATGCTCCATTTTACATGGTTTAACAGATGACTCAAATATTGGGAAAACCTGAATAAAATAAACAGCATTACTTTGGCATCAGAAAGTGATTTCTCTGGCTCTCTGAGAATTGTCAATGCTCTTCAAGTCAACTGATGTAGGAAGCTACTTATGTGGACACAAAATCACACCAACCTGCATGTGTCCTTTCAGGAAACATAAAAGGGAGGTATGAACCAGAAGAATCTGCACCACGAGTGATAATTTGCAGAGCGGGTGAGAGTTGGAAGAAAGAAACAAAACTTACAAGCCTCAGTGGCATCTCAGTCCCTTGCCAAAGTGACGTGACCAGTGATGTTTGTGTGAAATATCACCTACTTGGGACAGCCTTACAGAAACCAATGCGCTAAATGTGTCTGCAGGTCATGCACCGACAGTGTGACACACGTTTACATGCGATGCTTAAACACGATCTTCAGAACCCTCATGAACACAGCTGGATCCCCCCCACACAGCACAGCATTTGCAAGAGGACAGGCGGTGCTCTTTGTTCAGTAAAGTAACGAATTCTTGATTAGTAATTTTGTCACTGAGACACATATTGTTCAGAAGAAAACAAAAAATGGCACTGGAATGATGGGGAATTTTTAAATCAAAGAAATTCTTCAGCAAACAGCATCTTTTTAGTCCACTCAAAACATCTCTTGGCCACCAGAGCATACATACAGAGTCTACTGCCCAAAGAGGGCTGAGAACACTGATTTCTCACGTTTCCCTCTCCTTACTGGGTTTTAGTTGTGCTCACTAACTCTGTGGCTCGTTCTGTAGGTGTACTATTAGCCAGATCACCACTTTCACTACCATATTATAGTCACCAAGAAAGCACATGTGTGCGATGCTCTCTAATAAACCCCAACTTTTTCTATCTTCAACATTAGAAACAAAAAGAGGAAGGAAGAAATAATACAAAAAGAAGGACTCAAATGGTAATAATTTCATTTTCTATCTTTCAGGTTATTGAATCATTTCAGAAGACGTATCTCCATAAAAAAAAAAAAACCTTATTAAATCACAGGCCTGCCTGTGGCAAACATACCAATCCACATTCAGACTTCCTATAGTCACAAACTCCTTGAAACACACTGAAGGTGCCATTGTCCTCATCATTTCACAAAGTCATTTATGACAGAACAATTCTAACAACTGTCAGGTGCCCCAAATGTTTTTTATTATTAATTTATTTTTATACACCCAAAAGCAATGTTAGCTAACACATTCTTTGCCATACAAATTTCTCAATGTTCACGTCAAACTAGGAGAGGAGAGTAAGGACTCTCATTTTATTCAGTAGGAAGTTCTAAACAATAGGAAACAGTAAAATAGAATAAAACGTAGCACCTATGATTCAGAATGAGAAAGATGTGCACCTTTGAATTTTGGTTAAACTTCTAGCTGCCTGACCTTGGGAAAATTACTTAAGAACTCTGAACTTCAGTTTCCTCAGCTTTGAAATAGAGATCATAGTAGGTACTTAATAGGGCAGTTGTATTAATAAAGACTTCAAGTGTAGAACATACTATATGGCCTGGCTCACTTTAGAGACTCAGTATTTGTTACTCTCCTGATTACCTGTTATTACTACTAAAATAACATTTTTTTTAAACTTCTGATTTCATGGTTAGTGCTTTTCTGAATGTGCAATTCAGGGGACACAGAGTAGACTTGGATCAGCAAAATTTGTATTTGAATTCTGCGTGTTCTGTAAAGTGCAAGAAAAGCCACTTAACCTCTCTGAACCAGAGCTGTTTCTAAGGGGGAAGTGTGATGAATGCCTCCCTTGCTGGATTATTACAACGACTGAACAAGGCCATTCTTCCATGCGCACGGTACACATTCATTCAACAGTAACTCCTAGTAGTAATATGATTGCAATAGCAGTAGTTGAAAAGCAAGGAATCATCTGACTTATATGCCTTGGAATAAAATAATACTATCTTATACAGGGATGGAAAAATAGGGCTGTCTTCAGTCGCCAGCCCTACTGGTTAGTGACGGTCTGGCATGTTCTGTAAGGAGGACTCAGTATTTACTACATCTCTGCATGCATACAGTGTTGGATGAATACAGAAACTGAAACCCAGCATGCAATTATCATTAAGTGGACCCAAATATCCCCAGATATTTGCACCAAGCACTGAAAAGACACAAAATATTCTGCAGATACCAATTTTAAGAACTGGAAATATAAAGCAACTCCCTTTTCTTCCTGTAAAAGGTGTTGGAGGAAATAGTGACAAGATTTGGGTTAGTGGCTGCAAAAGAAGAACCAATCCTCTCGCCCTTATTTTTCTCCAAACCTGTTGTCTGGCAAAGCATGCAGATAATCAGAAACTCAGTGACCATGCCAGGTGTCAGTATTTGAATGTTTTAAGTTGACTTATTTCTATTCATTCTGATCAGCAGCAGTGATGACTATAAATGAAGAGTAGAGTCCTTAAGATAACAAAGGTTTATCAAAAGCAATTCTAAATATCCTGGCACATTACAGAGAATTGCTTTTTAACACAGGATGTACAGAAAACAGGAGCATTACATGTAAGAGCCAATTCTTCAGAAACCAAAGGAACAGACCTGAGATTTGTTTAAAGTATTCAATGGGTTTTATTTCCTAGAACTGAAAGAATTCAGACCTAAACTTCCAAAGCTACAGTCAGTCATTTTTCATCGGAGCCCAAGGGAGAAAGGTGGGGTGGAAGGCACAACAGATGAAAAAGGCAGAGAGAGACCACTAGGAAGGGGTGGGGAGGGGCCACTTATTTCCCTCTGTCTTCTCAGTCCGTGACATGTCAGGTCCGGTGACAATACTGTGGGGAGCAGGTTGGGGGATGCAGATGGGAAATGACACTGCAAAGAAACACCAACGCCTTAACTCTTCTACTAAGCCATCAAACCCCAAATAGTAAAAGAACTTCCTAGTTCATCTCAGAAATGGAGGCAGCATGGAAGGGCCAGGAGTGGAAGCTTACGACCTCAGGGTGACCTGGAGGGTGTGGGAAGAGGGAAAGGGGTGGCCACGGGTCTTCCCAGAACATCTCAGGTGGCTCTAAAGATCTAAATGGGGACAGACGCCCCTCAACGATCCAATCCTAAAAGACGGGCAAAGCTGAGCTCACAACCTCACAAACAAATTGGAAATGCCCAAATTATGTGATGAAAAACTACAGCTCCATGAACTCCCTGGGTCAGCAAAAGGGAGGCCCTTCCCCATAAACTGTCCCACTTTCTCAGAATCTAGGCCGCTGATACAGGGGTCTGGGAGGAGTGGACAAGAGCTCAGGAAGATGCCACTCTCCCGTGCCCCACCCCCACCAACGACAGTTTGAGGGTTGCCCCCGCCGGGCCCCTGGAAGTGTCCCCTGCTCCTTATCTTCCACCCCTTCCAAAACTCCTACCCCTGAGTCCAATGCACAGCTCCAGAATGCCTGGGGGGTGGGACAGAGGGATGTCCGGATGTGGAAACAGCTGGTTCAGGCCCCAACAGAAGCCTCGGGAAACAGTTCCGGGAAGGAAGGGGCATGGTGGTCTCATCTCATCCCAGGAAGCAGAGGCCCTGACTCAGAGCCCAGGGGTATGGGCGCACAGGGTGAGGGCCTGGTGGCCTGCCCCTTCCGGGTCGATCCCCCAGGGCCTGGCGTGCAGTGGGAGAGTGGATGAGGAGAGTGCGCGGGGGTGGGGGAGGCTGTCCCAGTTTGCAGACCATGGCCAGTTTCCCCAGTTAACAGCCAGGCCACAGCAGGAACCGGGCTGGGGTTCTTCTTGAAACTTTGGTGACTACCAGCTCTAGAAGCCTCAGACGCCTGGGCCCTCCCGCCTCTCTCGGCAGCCTCTTCCTCCTGCTCCGGCTCGTCCCGCAGGCGGGGCTCGGCTCAGACACAGGGCTGTGATTCTCCGCCTCCACGAGGAGCGGCCTGGCATCCTCCACGGAGGCGGTCACCACCTCCTCCATCTCCTCCCCTTCTTCGGGATCGGCCTCTCTGGGTTTTTTGGGGATGTCCTCTGGCGGGGCCGCCGCGGTTCTCTTCAGCGGCTGAATCTCGTCCTCCTCCGCCGGCAGGTGGATGCCGGGTTCCCCCCTGCTCAGCCCCACGGCCGCCGCCGTCTGTGGGGCTCTTCGGGTCCCCGCCGTCCTCGGTGACCTAGGGTTTGGGCTTGGGCTCGGGCTAGGGCTCGGGCTCGGGCTCGGGCTCGGGCTCGGGCTCAGGCCCCTCGCGCAGCTCTTCTCTCGGGCGAACAGGTAATCGGAAGCCTAAACAGGTGGAGTTTTCTCCATCTCCCACAGCCCCTGGCTGAACCCTCTCCTCTTGCTGGGTTTGCCGAACTTCTCCTTGGACTCCTCATACGGGAAGAGATGCTTGGGGCCCAGGAAGGCCGTCTTGTGGGTCCCGAAGAAAAACGGTAGCTGTTGGCTTTGGCCATATGCTGGATCCTGGACGGCCAGTGGGCGTAGCCCTTTAACTTGGCGAACACCAGGTCCCCGCTCTAGTACCTGTTTCGGCAGAACCATGACATGGCTGAGGACCCGGCCTCGGCGACGGCAGGAAAGACCGACCCCCAACGGCGCGCGAGGACAGCGGCTGCTGGGCTTGGGTGGCACGCGGCCCCTCCTCGAGGGGGCCCCAGGCGCGCACAGCAGGGCCGCAATGCTCGGGCGCACTGAGAAGGTTCTAGTGTGAAGAGTGAAGAGTGCATTATCTCTGAGACCTGAAGCCTGTTTGGACCAACTATTCATGCCAGAGTTTCTAGAAAGATGGAGGGGAGAGCTTGGGTATCCCAGGTGGCGGTTGTGCTGACAGTGGTCCTGTGCGAATCGATCGCTAGGGCACCTGGGCCGTGAAATTGGCATCGTTTTACTGTGAGCCTGAGTGGCTCAGAAAGGGGCAGATGGGACAACGTGACAAGAAAACGCAGTGACACAATTAGCACACATTTCGGTGAAACTAGTAACAGACTAGTGCAAACCTGCAGTATCCCTTGGGACCCCTAATCTGCTCATTACAGAAAACTCCACTCTTGCCTCCGGAGGCAGTGATGAGATGCCTGGGCCAGTGGTTTCACCACTTTTCTGATCTCCTTGATATCTAACACTGGAACCCTGCAAGGGGATTCAAGACCAGAGTGGAGGCAAAGGGATAGAGTCAACAATGTTGACGGCATGTCTAGAGTGCACATCCCTTGGGAACCAGTACCCTAAACATGTAGTACTTGGGGGGTTAGGACACAAAATGTGTATAGCAGCATCATGACCATGTCAAAATCTCCTCCTATACACAGGATGCTGGGCATAGCCTTTACCCTTCTGGCGATTTTTGAATATTGTGAGAGATAATACTGTATAGCTATAAACAGAAAGTATGTCAAATGCTCTCAGGACCTACTTACAGAGGAGAAAGCTGGGCTTAAGAATTTGGTAGAGGTCTGCTCATATCAAATATCTTGTTGGTAACTAGATCTTTCTGAGGGCTACAGACTAAAAAAGCATCATCTCAGCTGCGAGACTATTTTAAGAATAGACTTTCCTCCTTAACTGATATTTATGGGAGTTTCCATGTAACTGCAGTTGTTACACAATTGTCTACATAGTTTTTGAGTCCTGTTAGCTAGCTGTAAGCTGGCACTCTGAAATCTAGCCAAATTTATCATAATACTGCTCTTGGCTATTATGACAAAGACCTTTCAATATCAATCATGCAATTAACAACAAAGTTTTTTTTTTCTTTTTTTTCCTAGTGTAACCAACAGTGACCAGTGGGGCATTAGCACCATTAACCCATTTCAATACAATTCAAATCTGTTTCTGGTTTGCTGGGTTGGATCAGCCACTTTATCTCTGGGTGGTAGAGACCTGTTCTCAGCAAAAGAAGTTACCTTCTCCCAACAAGGCAAAACAAATATGATACGTTTGATAATTTTAAACAAGTTCTTTCAGCTCTTCTGTCAAGCCATTTTCTTTGAATGCTTATCTGTCTCACAAATATCTACAACTTTACCAGTTAACTGACACCTACAATGCATGTCCAGAAAGGGTAACTAGTTGTCCCATGGGCTCAGTCCGAAGGTGTAACCAAACCTTAAAGCCAGCTGTTTAAGTTGAGAGTGATCTTAGGCAAATGGACCACATGAGTATAAGCCAAACATCAAAAACTGGTGGGTAGCTGAATCACTGCAGGTTAACAGGTATGGATCTGAGGGTTAAAGCAAAGAACCAAAAATCTATCAAAATATGGAAACCAAAAGTAGGGAAGTAGAGGGAAGAAAATCTAGCAGAGAAGGATCTAGATTTGCAGAGGGTAACAGATATTCTATTTGGCAAAGGAGTGTCATTTTTGTACCTCCACCCCTTGCCCACTGATTCAGTGTGGGTCTAAGGGCTGGCACAAAAGATACTTATCTTTGAGGACTTTAAAATATAATTTAAGAGTGAAAACTTCATTACAGAGAAATGCAAGCTAGTCTTCAAGTGCTAAGTCATGTTAAGAATCATGAACTTACATAAATACTGAAGGAAATCCAGGAGAAATTCACTTGCTTACCAGCCTTATAAGGCTGAGAATAAATATCTTTCTGAGCCTCTGTTACATGATCTTAGGATATTTAAAGTAATATTTAGAATTTCCCCCAGGATTGTTATATGTATTAACGAGATTATGAGTATGAAAGTTCAGACAATGGGTATAAAGTTTAATGATGTACTAACAAGTGTGATGTAGAATTTCATTATGGATGGGATCAGGATATTATTATTAGGCTAAGTAGAGGAATAGATGTATCAAAAGGAGACCAGCCATGAATAAGGACACTGAAGAATGAAGAAAAGTCATCTGCCTACCGAATTCTATATTACACATGAAATTATATATGGAATCATATCCACCACGACTTTTGAATGAAACAGCATAAAGGTTCTTGTTACCTGGAAATACCATTTTTTAAACAGTGTTCTTCAACTAAATTTATCACCTCATGGTAACTAATTCCAAAGAGAGGAGAATAAGAGGAACGTTGAGCACAAGTTAAATGCATTTCAAGAGTTAGACACCCCTTTCACAGACACCCCCTTCCTTTTATACCTGCATGCTCAGTGATGCAATTACAAAGCATGATCTTGGCATCTTTTACCCTTGAAACCAACTTATTCTTAAAGGTACGGTCTCTCTTTTGCTCAGTGAGGAGAGCAGTAAGTGGTGTTCATGGTGACTTGGTTAGGTTTAGATTTGACTGTTTTATAAAGAGTACTCCTGGGCAACTACAATTATTAATTTTCAGCAACTAGATCTCCACAAGCTGAAATATTTCTAACAAAATCACATGTACCAAGAACACCCATTTGTAAAAAGGACCTAATCTCAGCAGCAGCAACATACCTATCAAAACACCTCGATTCCACAACATACAATGTTTCACAGTTTCCTTTTCTGGAAAACTAATGATCGGATTTAAAAGCTGCTTGGCAACAATTATGACACATGGGCAATAAAACTAAGTAATTGTACAAGAGAGAGAATAGATATCTAATTGATGTTTTCTTGTTTAATTAGTTTTAAATTCAATTACTTTGGTGTAAACTATGATTTAAAATAAATGTAATTGTTTTCCATGTGCTTCTGTCTTCATTAGAAAATACGAGCTGCCTACGGGTTTGTACAACAGAAGTGTTTGTACAAGGCTGGTATTTGGGGTCAAGGCTTTTCTTTCTAAAATGTTCTAGCAGACATAATTATACAGAAAATAAACCCCTTGCCCCACCATGGATAGAAAATCCACCCCCCCATCCTCCTTTCTTTCAAAGTTACAGGAGGTGAGCTAGCTCTATATTTTGTCATCTCTACATTTCATCAGTGTCCACTTAGCTGAACCTTTAAAGCCTCAAGGATTTCTGAAATCCACGGGATCTGCTGGGAGTAGGGATAAACTCAGCACCAACGCGGATATCCCACAGCCAAGGGATAATGTTAAGGGATGTTCCCAAGGAACTGCAACATTATCAACGTGAATCGTGAGTCCAGTCTGTATCTACCTTTGATGATGGGGCTTGGGGAGGGAGAGATGAGAGTGCACATTTTCCAAGTGATGTATGTGTAGATGGTGATTTGGACCCCCTTGGCCAATCATAAATGTAATGGGGTAGAGAGTAGGAGGGGGCAAGTGGAAAGATCAGAGTTGTTTGCAAAAATGCTGTTTTCGTGGCCATGGAAGGAAAAAGGCCACTCTAAAATGGATAAATGTAGCTGGTTAAGAATAACTACATTTCATCATACTGACTTTTGGGGGGCTTAAATTTTTTTAATTACTCTTTGGGAAAACATTTTTAATAAAATGTGTTAAATAATACTAATATTTGCTCTAATTTGAATCTTGCAATGATAATATGTATTCAAGCTCTGCCACATGAAACTATGAGTTTTTTTTTTTCTAATCTAATCTAATTAGCAAAGTTTAAACAAGTTATCAATGCTGGTGAGTATTAAAAAAATTGGGGGTTGGATGCAAATAACAATGGTCTACTTACATAATAATTATATAATTTGATGACCATCTTCTGTGTGTTTCGAGTTTCTAAAGAATAATTTAGTGACTGGGAAAAAGCCTACAATATAAAGTTGAGTGGAAAGACAGGACAAAATATATACAACATAGGTAATTTATCAGCCTATGTGAAACCTAGTTCTTTAAAGTGTGGATAATCTTAGTACCCATTTGAGAGGACGGTTGCTTGAAATAAACAGAACAATATGTGCCAAGTGTGTTCAATTACTATTAGCCATTAATATTAAAGTAGCCTGTAGTAGCTCTATTTTGTTAAGTGCAATTTTTTTGAGTGTGTGATATACATTTTTTCTTGTTACTGTTGTTCCAACCCTGCCCCCCTGCAAATTGTTTCTGGTTCTAATTTTAGCTTGACACTTTGCCAGCGTTCCTTTAATTTTATTGTAATCATATATTTTTCCTATTATTTGGAGGAGGTATGTTCTTCGCACAATAAAAACACTTTGTTTTTTAAAGATCCAAGATCAACAACATCATATCTATAAGCAATTATGGAACTCGGCTTTGCAATTTCAATTTTGTACTTCTTGCCATTACATTAAAACATCATATAAATGGTTAAAATGACCAAAGTTTTCAGAAAGTCATGTTAAAGTTTTTGATGATGTAACTTCAGTCTTCACATCAATCGTTCCTCACTTTTATTTCCAATAGTCTCCTAGTTTTCAATATAATTACTAAAACATTAATCTTTGGGAATAAGTACTTTATACCACTTCCGTTTAAGGACGTCATCAGCAAATGTGCATGACGTTGAAAAGGAGGGAATTTTTAAGCCAAGATGGCTACTTTTGAAGTAATGAAAATGGTATGTGGAGGTGGACAATAAATTTGATTTTTTTCAAGTTTTTCCTATTTTATGATTACAAAATGACTAACTTTTCATTTAGTTTTGGTTTAGCGATGTCTGTTGAGTTGATGGTTATCTTTTAACCAAGGGATTATTGGAGGTGGATGACTTTCTCTTTTTAAACACTTTAAAGAAATATTTGGTGCTTGGAATGGGTTACGTTTTTCTGTACTAGAGAATATGTGTATTACTTGTTGAAATAAATAAATACTCAAAGGAGTTAAGTGGTTTTTATATACTTCAAAAACTCATACAGCGTGGACCAGAGATCAAGTAAAAGAAAATCAGGGCAGTAGAAACTTGACATAACTTTCCTGAACTAGCATTTGAGTTTAGGGAAACTTCAACAAGCAATACCTTTTTTTTTTTTTTTTTTTTTTTTTTTTAGAGTTTATTTTAAAATTGGAGTTGGTGATAAAAACACACTTTTACATGCCTCAGTAAAATGTCCTGTATAACACGAATGATGACTCTTTGAACAAATATCATTATCACTTTTCTCTCTGGTCACTCTTCACAGTGAAAAAAGTTTTCCTCTTTGACAAAATACAGTATTTTGGATCCTCATGAAACAGTTAAACAGTTAGTTAGCATCTTTGCTCTTCAAAGCCAGACATAATGAAAGCCTGCACCCTGTTCCTACTTTTGTCAAAGTAGAACCCCAGCAGGAATATATACACAATAAGCAAAACTACAATAGAGCTACTAATTTTTAACTACCATTTATTGAGCACTTAATGCCACCCTGATGTAAGCACTTAATCTTCTCACTTCTAAAACACTTTGCTATACTGCCTTTCTCCTTTTTTTTGGCCTGCCCACCTATTCACTGTGAGCACAATCAGCGAGGAAATACAACCTATAACCAACCAGAGAAGTTGGTTGAGAGAAAATGGAGAGAAGAATGAAGTAGAAGCCAAGAAAGCAAAACTGTGACGAACAGTAAGATACCAGAAGGATCATAAAAGTGAGATGGAAAAACTGTCAGTCCTTAGAGCAGTTCCAGTTTCCTGAGGTTTTTCCAGCTACAATTTGAGTTCAGTTTACATATATCCTTACATTAAAAACACTACATTAAAAATAGCGTTATCAGGTATGTATGTCTTTGATGATGGAGTTTGGGGAAGGAGAACTAAAGGGTGCAGATTTGATCCTAAGGGTGTCTGAGTGAGACTGTGTTCCTTACCAGAAAGTCTCTCAACTGTGTTTCTTCATTAGGAACTTCAGCTGAACCTAGAACTTTTTCACACCTCCATTAGAAACAAAACAAAAAAACCCTGAAAAAAAAGTCTCTCAGCACAGCAACAATTATACTTATGTGCTATGATTGGTAGATATTTATAAAGGTAAAATGACGTTAACTACACATCAGGAAATGTTGGTATAGACATGCTATCTATCCAATGTAAATTTAATAGATAAAATGTCAATTCTTTTAAAAATGTCCAGCCTTTCTTTTTCACCTAGGATATTTATAGCTGTAAACTAACTATGTAAGATAATTTTTTTTAAGTTTTCAAAAGGGATATATTCTGAGCTTTCTACCAGCTGCCATCTTGTTTCATGATGGCTGACCAAGTTTTTTTCTCTTTTAGTAAAAGCAAATGAATAAAGTTTTCATTGAACAGATAAATACAAAATGCTTAACTATTAAACAGAACAATGTAATATTAATTCACAATTAACTAATGACACTTCAACTGATTATAATTTTGAAATAACTGAGTTCTTTTGCCTTCGCTAATTCTGCTGCTTCACACCTTCCATATAACTGAAAAAAAAAGATGGACACATATAGCTTTTTCATATTGTGAAAGATAATCTGGTTTTATTCAGTTTTCTCAGTTTTTTCTTCAATTCACTTTACAGGACTCTCATGAGTGGACAGGCAGTTTGTAGGCTGCATTTGTAGAAAACAGCAAAAATTGAAATCTGGAATATAATGTATCTTTCAGGACAGCAGTTCACATTATCCAACATCTGAGTGCTTACTGTGTGGCCACCAGAAAGCTCATGCTGAGAGAAACACATGAGCACAGAATGTTTTAACCATACCAAGTGGTCTGTGCTATACCAAGGCTTTGATATATTCTGAAATATTATTTGTGATCTACTATATGATCTGTTTAATAATTCATACACTTTTAACATAACATTTGTTTTGTTCAGTATTTCCATATACTTGCTAATATTTTGTCTAATTATGATAAAAATATGTTAAGATTTTCTATGGTATTCCTAGATTTGTTAGTTTACTTCAAATTAGGTTTGTATCTCCTTTGTGCATTTCAAGGCTCTATTATTAAGCACCTACCTATTCTTTATTTTTATATTGTTTTGCTTCTCTTAGAATCTTCATTTTATTGGAATAAAATAATTGCCCTATTGAAGGCTTTTGCTTTAAATTCTACTTTGATAGTAGTATGCAGCAGAAGCTTTTTTTTTTTTTTTGATTAACATTTGAATGTTAATAGCTCTTAATTTTAACCATTCTATGCAGTTTTGTTTAATTATACCCTTGAAACTAGTATACAGTCCTCCCACTATATGGGCAGAAGATTGGTTCCAAGACACTTCTCATCCACCTCCCCTGACACCAAAAATCCATGGATGCTTGAGTCCATTATATGAAATGGCGAGTACAGTAAGCCCTCAGTATCCCTGGTTCTACTTCCGCAGATCCAACGCACTGTGGGTCGAATCTGCACATGCTGAATGCGCAGATACAGAGGGCCAATGGTACAAGGTAGATTGCTTTCACTCTCATCTTTTATTAAGGGAATTTAATCTTCTTAACATGCTGAGATGCACTCTATGTCTACCATCGCATTTTGTGTCGATTTATTATGTCTTCACAGGGTTTTGTTTGTTTGTTTGTTTTTATTTTTGTTTTGCTGCTTTTCTCCCTTCCTGTGGACTGATACAGTATCATAAACACCTTCATTATTTCATTATTACTGTCTTCCCTTCTGCTGGTTTGGTAACTCTTCCTTCAGCAATTAGTATTTAACATTCATAACTCTAAACTTGTCTAAACAAATCTAAAGACTTGAGCATGTTTTAAGTAGCCGTAACCCTCAACTTTTAATTGTCTCAAATTTCACATTTTTGAAATATTCTAATAGTTAATTTTTACAATTAGTTTATTACATGTATTCACAGCTTCTATCATTAATTTCTTACACACTCTTCCTTTACTTTCAATAAAGGAAATTTGTCAGAAATTGTTATAGTGAGGATATAGTTAATAGATAAATTCTCTAAGCTTTATATAAAGATATATTTATTACAATCTCATTATTAAAGAGTATATTAGTGGGGTATATAATTTATATTTAAAATTTTTAGTCCTTTAAGATTATGAAGGCATTATTCTGTACTCTTCCATCATTTATAATGGTTATTCCTTTTCAGGTATCATGTCTTTCTCTTTCCCAGCTATCAAATCTCTTTATCCTTGGTATACTACTGTAACATTAAGACAGGCATGGCTATGAACTTATTTTTATTTATTATGATTTGATACTTGGTGGAGATTTTTACTCTAAACTCATGTCAGTCTTCAATTCAGAAAATTCTTGCATTTTTAAATAGATCCTTTCAGACACTTCTTCAGTTCTCCTCTGGAACACTTACACAAGTATGATTACCTCAGTCTCTCATATTTCTTACACATATTTTATGTCTCTACCCACTGTGTTACATTCTGTAAAATTTCTCAAAACTGTATTCCCATTTATTGATTCTTTGTGTCTCATTTAAAGGTTATCCCAGTTATAATCAATATTTAAAAACAATAGTTCTCATTTTAAGAATTTCTAATTTTTTAAATATTTACCCTCCATTATTTCATTTATGTCTGTTTTGGTTTCATACTTGCTTTTTCTTTCTGTGGAGCTATTCACTTCTCTGTCCTTCAGAGCTTCCAAGCACACTGATTTTAAAACCACTGATATTTTTCTCTTATTTTTATTTAATCTGTCATGATTTCATTTCCTGCTGCCAAGTGGTGGCTTGGCTCAAGGTTACCTGGCTATAAGGCTGTCTGCTTCTTTGGGCATCTATGAGAGGCAACATTATAAACACTGTATCCCCCAAAATTAGTAAATCAGGGCTTTTTCTACCTGCCTTTTCAGTCTCAGGAAGTTCCACGTGGCCAAGCAGCGAGACCAGCTCTTGAGCCCCACTGCACATAAGGGGCCATGTTTCCTTCTACCCCGCAGCAACCACCTCTTGCTTCCAGCCGCAGATCCCAACAGACCTGCAGTGTTAGTGTCTCTTAACATTTTGCATTTCATTCCATTTCTGGTCTCTCAGTACATTTAGTACTTCGAAGTTACTTAATTGTGTATCTTTTATATTTTATCTGCTATTTGCCATATGTTGGATCAAAAAGGGAAGGTCTCAAAGCATGAATTTATAACATCTAATTAAGATGCAATTAAGGTATCAGAAAGTTATAAAATGTCATGCCTACTTTTTCCCTTTAGCAGTCTGCAAGTTAATTGAGGAGAAAAGATTCTAACATGAAACATTCTAACATGAAACACTGAGAGAATACAACACAAATTCTAATAAATACAAAAACTCGTACGCATTTATACAAAAATAGTCAGGGGAGACTTTTTGAATGGGGCAGGAGGAGTGGAGGATTTTCTTAAGGAATGAGTAAGATTTGAAAGGACAGGAAATATAGTTTAAGTACCTTGCATTAGTGGTGTTGACGGCTACCAAGATAGCATGTTAAACTGTAGAGCTCTGGGTACACAATCCAGTGGGAATATTGAGGGAGAATTTTATGGGGGTCCTAGCAGTTTCACATAAAAACTTGTCCTAGGAGTCATTCAATTTTGGAGAAGCTGATGCAAGAGGTGAATATATGTGCACCTATCTGTGTCCTCTAAGAAACATTAAAACTCTTAAGTACTGTGTTATTGCATTTAAAGGAATATTCTTCCAGGAAAGTATTAGCAACAACTAATTGGATCAGCATTGACTAATTTCCCAGAGAAATCCAGTATCTAAAGCTAAGTATCTTACTTCTCTCCACTTGAGTTTTCAGCTTTAAGGTATTCCACACACTTTTCACATTCTCAGAAAAGCCTAAAAATAATCACATTGCATGATGCTCCAGTAGACCTCTGATGCCTGCTAGTCAAGGCCCTTCCTAGCGGTTCATCAGGCATGCCAAGAGCCAGTGAAAGAACAGTAACAAGAGGCAGGACCTTGGCCAACAGAACCACTGTTTACTTAATGCCTCTGTTTAAGTCTTTCTTATTCCTGCTGCCCCTAAGTCTATCCAGCTATTTTATAGAAATAATGGATATCATTGGCCCCGTGCCTTGTTAGTTCTGACAGTTAGCCTGACCCGGACTAGTAACATTCCAAGTGAAGAAAAATATGCAGCTCTTCTAGTGCAGGGGAAGAGCAACTGCAGGCCTCAGCCACAGGCTTTGGCAACGCCTGCAAAAAGATGACTAAATCGGTTCAAAGCTGGTGATGGGAATTAGGAGACAGGAAGATTAGCCCACAAGACAGGTCTGCTTTCAGTCAGCTTGACTTTCATTTATTGCAACCCTGACATTGGAATAAACCTATTAAATGTATTTTCAAAATGCAACCAAGTGGGTAAAACATGATACCTCCCTTTAAAACTTTTAATTGAATGCACCTGGTGTGGCTCTCAATTTATGTTAATGCCACACACAAGCAAGCAGGACCTAATTACCAATTAAGCAATAAAGCTGCGTATAAGAGCAAATGTCCTCTGGGTCAAGTCCATAAAAAGTGTGTGTGTGTGTGTGTGTAACATGTATGTATGTGTATATGTACTTGTATATATAAATGTAAACATACATACATACTATATTTCTTAACCTTTGTTATAATTGTCAACACGTGTTATTGAATACCAGTTTTCTAGAGATATCTTCTATGTAGTGACCTGATCTTCCCACATGATGAGTGGAATTATTCCAATGATTATATACAAGTTTAAGGTCATTTGAAGTCTAAAACAAAGATTCCTTAAAATGCATGAAAAATAATTGTTTCTTGAATGGTCATTGACTGAGCCCTCTCATTCCAGATGTGGTTGTGTAAGACCACAGACACTGCTAAGAGATCGAGTTCTGACTAAACTACCCCAGTCCACCCAGTAACCCCTTCTCTAGAGAGCTGGTGTAAAAGCTCATGGTCAGTAAGCAGGGGGCTAACTTTACGTCCCTGTACTTGACACTTTTATCATCAAAACTAAGGCAACGGTGAGCCTGCTATTCATGGCTCCCTATTCTCTACTGATGCAGCAGCACTAAAAAGAGAGATCTGATTATTTTTATGACTTACTCTAATTTAGGAAATTTTGCCCTTAGAATCTGAACTCCGTGGTAGGAGGTAGTTTGATTTCAGCTCAGTTCAGTTTCACAAAAATTTACTGAGCATCAACAGGCACTGGGAATACAACGATGAACTCAACTCAATCCCTGTCCCCAATAAGTGTACAGCTAAAAATACTCTCATCTAACCTTCATCTTAATAGTCACTGCATGGTTACTGCCATTGTCACAGATCACTCCTGGACTTAAACATCAATGGACACTGGTTCCGAATTGGCTGCCCAGTTTCAATTGTGTGTGTGTGTGTGTGTGTGAGAGAGAGAGAGAGAGAGAGAGAGAGAGAGAGAGAGAGAGAGAGAAGGAGAGGGAGAGGGAGAGGGAGAGGGAGAGAGAGAGGTGTGGAAAGCTGAGTTAATCTTGCTCCTTAGTCAAGAGCGTCATTATTATCAGTCTGTCAAGAGCAGTATTATGTTCTCCTCTTTATCCACACTTGATGCTAACTCTCATCTCCTTCTCCCATATATACACACATTCCAGTGTCAATTGTACAGTATTGTTTTGCCTCTGTGTTTTCATTTACATAAATGCAGTGTGTCATCAGTCTCATTTTATCTCCTTTCCAGTAAATACTGTGTCTTCTTTGTCTTGGTGATCCGTCCAAGTCATTTCATATATGGACAGTTGGTGATCCCAACTGATACATGTTACTATGCACCACTAACCACAGCCACAATGTTTCACCTATTAATTTCTCTAGTGACAAACACCTGGATTACCTCCAATTCCACACATAAACACACACACTAACTACTATATATAAAATAGACCAAAAAAAGTGTATACTGTGTAGCACAGGGAACTATATTTAACATCTTGCTCTAACCTATAATGAAAAAGAGTATGAAAACAAACACATGTATGTTCATGTATGACTGAACTGTTATGCTATATACCAGAAACTGACACAACACTGGAAACTGACTATACTTCAATTAAAAAAAAAAAAGACAGGAAAAAAAAAAGTTTTCATTCCTGTTTACCTGCTGTGTGAGAATTTCTCTGGGATACAGAAACTACTCAAGGTATTATAAGCAAAGAGCCCTTTAAGACAGAAATTATATGTTTAAAAACCAGTGGAAAGGCTAGAGAAATGAGACAAGTGAAAGCTCTCCTAGATTTCGAGGATCTAGGGATCTGAGAAAATAGCAGCTCCCTTCAGCATTGAGGTGGTGATTCCCAGGAGGATATCCAGAGGCCACTGTGGAATCCCTGCCTGCCATACCCAGGCACTTGCCATACCCAGGACCACCGTACGATCAGGCATCCTCTCAGCCCTCCAGATCACCTTCAGGTGTCACTCACTGTTGAATCTTGGCCAGCAAGGAGGCCCCACAGGGAAGAACATGGAAGAAAGAGCATGTCTTTTTCCATTTTCTGGGTTGATTACCCCTAGATTTATTTTTTCTGTACTCTTTTTAAATTTATGAGAGTACTCTCCAATTCTGACTCTTCTTTTATATAGCGTTTGGGTCTTCTCTTCCCCCTCCCCCTCCTTCTCCTTCTTGAGATTTAGCTAGATTCTCTCTTCTATAATAAGCTACTACATGTCTATTCTTTCCCAAGTTTCTAAAATACTTTCTTTTCTAATGTTGTCTCCCCTCCAGTTCTTCTTCCTGGGGAATTTGTGCTTCCTTTATCTTTGCCATGTCATTTCTGTATTGTTTAAGGAGAAAATAGATAAATGTCATGTATAAATAACTTCTTCCATGCTGGCAGGTAATTAGTTAAAATGCTTAAATGGGAGCCTTCTGGATTATGATGTTCTATTATTTTGAAACAATAAAGTTGAGATAAAAATGTATGAGTACCAGTCTCTGTCTAGGAATCCATCCATCCATCCATATTCTATTTCCTATGAATTCAGCAGTTATGTTTTTTGATGATTTCCCCCTTCAATACAATAGAATGCCAATGCTATTTTCAACCCCCGTGAGTAAGACATACTGAAATTTGCTCCAACAGTAATTTTCAAAGCTGTACACTGTGAAGAAATAAGTGCTAGCTAGAGTGTGTTTCTTAGTCATCTAGGTTATTCCCATTTAAATATCTTCAACACGGCTGCAAAGTGGATCAGAAGTCTATTTTGAGTTGAGAGCCTGTCTTTGTCACACACGAATGTACTAAAATCTCCCAACTACTATGAGTTAATTTTGAGTTTATATCCAAAGGATTCTTATTTCATTCAATATTGTTCACACTTTCAAATGTCAATTTCACATACTTTCCTTCTGAATTTGCCACGGAGAGTATTATTTTGATCAGTGTTGTCAGGAGGTACCTAAACATTTTCCCTTCTTGATCAGTAGCTAACATTTTCCAACAGATTCTTTATTAGTCACAGGCTGCTTTGGTATGTGCAGGGAAGTGTAAAGCAGTGTGGGTTCTAGATCGCACTGTCTTTCCTATTCTCTAAACTACGCTTGGCCTCAATTTTTCTAATCTGGGCAAGAAGAGGCAGGGCTAAGTCACCGATTCCAGCAGGGGACGGATGTAGCACACTCACTGATGAGCTAGCATGTGCATGTCTGTCAACAGTGCCTGAGACATGGATTGGAGAGTCAATCCCAGCTGCCCCGCTTAGTTTTGCAACTCCCTATTTAATTTTCCTGAGTGTAAGATGTCGTCATGTAAATTAGGGTACAGTTAAGGTAATAATAAATGTATAACAGAATTCTCACTCATATCTCTTTATGTGAGTGTGTGAAAATTAAATGTAATGAAGTCTGCAAGGCATTTAGCTCATGCTCCAAATGCAGTGAGCACCCAGCAAACACCAGCAACAACTAGAAAATGCCGACGTTACTGCTGCATCAAAAGGGTGCACGGAGCTGCGGAGAGAAAGCTAATCATATAATTTATTCATGTATTCAACATTTATTGAGCACCTCCTAAGTGCCAGATGTTGTTCTAAGCACTGATGTGATAAAATGCCTCCACCCACAGAGTTTACTTACATTTTAGTGGGAAACACAATATAAATATGGCATGACAAGCCATAATGTGATATTGATAACATCCCGTAGAGTGAAAAAGGCCTCAAAGGAAAATGAAGTAGGATAAAGGAACGCAGAACGACTGGGGATGGTGGATGCTCTTTTACACCAGGTAGCAGAGAAGGCTACTCTGGGGAGGAGATGTTTGAGTGGACTCTGGACTAGACTGCACAGGCATCTGAGGGAAGAGCTTCCCAAGCAGTGGGACCAGGAGAGGCAGAGACCTGCACGTGGAACAAAGCTGCTTTGTTAGGAGAGCAAGGAAACCACGTGACTATGGATAGGGTGAGGGTGACTGCAAGCGATAAAGGCAGAGACAGAGACAGGCCAGGTAGGTAAGACGTTGCAGAGCATGACTGACACTTTGGATTTTACTCTAAGTGTGACTAGAAACCACTGGAGGGTCAAGTGGGGAATTAACATGATTTAAGTTTCAAGCACACATGGGCTTAAATCCTCTGAGAGAAAGTTGCTGAACCCTTTGGACTTATTTCTTCACTTGTTCTTAGAAGGGTTAAGAGAGACAATGCATTTGAAAGCAAGAGACACAAAAGCCATGCTCAGTATCCTTACACATTGGAAATTCTTTCTCTTCACCTGCAAGTCTGGGACAAGAAGAGACAAGGCCAGGTTCAACCTGTGCCTTCCCACGGGTTAATCCCACCTCCTGACATTAGCTCCGATACAGCCACTCTTTTTGACGAAAGCGTTCTTTTTCTTTCCCTTAAAAAGACTCCCATAATAACACTTGTGATACATAAGAGGAATTGGTTACACTGGCCTTTCCTAAGAAGAGTCCTAGTTCCTAACTGGTGATGTTTTGAGTAAGTGGGGGACAAGGTTTGCATTGCAATTGATAAGGCGGTAAAGGGAAGTGTATCTCAATTGGACACTGCAGAGAGAGCCTCCTTCATGGCCCACAGAGAACAGGGTTATTGCTGGTCCTGGGGCTGGCAAGAGGAACTTAGATGATGATAGCAACCTGTGGAGGATGGGGTGGAGGATCGAGAAACAAGATCCTGTCTTTAGAGAGCCCTACACTGCGGGCTGGGATGAATTTTCTTTTTCCATGCTTGAGAAGTATATGTCACATGGACCCACACAGAGAGGAACAGATACACCTACGTACTGGAGGCCAAGATTTCAGAGCCAAGGTCTTCTCAGCTTCAAGGTCTAACACCCGAGGCTTTCCTGGACTAAGTGTTTCATTTTGGAAAGAGCATTTTCCACTTGATCTTTGTTTCTTAATTTGGTCTTTCTGAGTTTCATCTTTTGTTATATTTGTATTGGGCCACTGCTTTTCAGGGACTCAGTAAGTGGATATTCAGAGCTGTGGATTTCTTTTCTACCGAAAGCAATTGGTTGTGGAAATCTAAGGGTAGAAGAGGGGCTCCACAAAATATCTACTTTCTGGTCAATGATTCAAAGAATGCCTACCTGCCTTAGACATCATTTATCTTGAGTATTACACAATATTTTAAGTGCTGGGAAAAACATTCTCCAACACAATTATACCTAGAATGCTAGTGGAGTCTGTAGCAAATTCTGATTATAAAAACGTTCTCAAGGTCTGTTCCATATAGAAATTCACATTATATTTTGTACATGATTCAGCACCTTAATAGCAGATGCAGTACCATGTTGTAAAGTTTCCACATAGACAAAAGCTCAACATTGAGTCCCTAGGTCTCCAAAGCTGAAAATGGAGGGGAAAATCAGCCCAGACGCAGTCTCAACTCTTGTCATCATCTCAACTGAAGGGGTGGGGATGTTTCTACTCTGGTCTCAGGAAAGACTCACAACTTTTGCCTTGGGATCCCAAATTATTGCTCTCAGCAAACCTATGCTAGTCTGGTACATCTGACAATGATTACAGAAGAAAAGACTGATGTTCTGCACCTCTCAGATGAGAGAGCTAAATGAAAATAAACGAGAATATAGATGATACTTTCTTTTGAATCATCTGGGCATAATCCCCAAATCTTTCCTCTTTGTTGCCTTTCCATATGGAATTCAGTGTTATCCATCTATTGTTATACATTCTCCTGCAGCTGTATCAATCAAATTATTCAGGATGCAATTTCTTGCCCTTTTACCAACATTCCACATGCTCTAATCCTTTTTACGTAATAGGTAGGAAATATGTTATAAATAAACGAGAAAACAGTTTCTATCAGGTACAATCTTCCTTTACCTTTCTTGTCTCTTACTCTTAACTGAATTTTATTACCATTCATTCTATTGTTCTCTATTCTGTTTTGAAGTGAACCATTCTAACTATACTCTTTGTCTCATAGTTCTACTACGTTCTCAGCAAACTTGTTCCATCAACTACTCACTTTTCCTTTAATTTTTCAACCTTTATCAGATCTTCCCACTCTAAGCTGTGATTAGTTTTCATATTAAAAATGTTATTCTCTCAATCCTTCCTCCTCATCAAGCTCACCCTCTCCATTTTTTTCCCATCATCTTCACCATTTAACTCTCACTCCTCTGCTCACCTCTATACCTTTCACCTCTACCACCTTACAAACTGTTTCTTTCAAAATTACCTAGTGTCTAATGTCCAGTCACCTCTCCTTGTCCCCGACCGTAAATGCCATCTCCTCTGAACTCCTCCTCACTCCTTCCCAAAAGCCATACCAACCTTGTTTTGCTTTCCACACCCCTTTAAAAACTAAAGTATCTACTGATGTGCATTACATATCAAGCAATATACCGGGTCCAGGGAATCAAAAGTAACTTAAAACAGAGTCTCAAACTAGATCAAATTCACAGTCCAGTAGGGTAAACAAACCTGCACATAAAGAGTGTACACAGATTGTTTTTATAATACCTTTTCTAGTAAAAAGGCAGACTAGATTTCCAGAAACTTGATCCTAACAAAAAACACTTAAGTTGACCCAAAACAATTTTGTGTAAGCCTCTCTTCAAATGTCCTGCTTAACAGGCAGAAAAACAAAGGAAATCTTCAAGGGCATAAAACATGTGAAAATGTGACTCAAGAGAAATAAACTAACTCTGAAAGTAGCGTTTTCCTTGAGAGCTGCCACATCCTGAAACATCCTGGTAGACGGAAACATAACTGGGAGAAAAAACATGGTACCCAATCAAAGTCGGTATCTGAGCAGAGAAAACCTTCTCCCTCTTATCTTTCTAACACACCTGTCCCTCTAATTCTACCTAAAACTCAGACTTCTGAAGGAAAACTTCCTCATAAATATTTATTATTATTATTTTTTAATAAGAGAAAGATCCCCAGATTCAGAAAACCCCAATGGAATAGTTACAGTGAAATTGATTCTTCAACATAACACAGTGGGGGGAGAAAAAGAATAATACCAGGAAGAAAAGTCATAAATGACCAAAAGAATCAGCAGGAAAAATCAGAAGGCAATGAAACAATCTCTTAAAGGTGCTAGGAGGAAATAACTTATAACCTAGAATATCATACCCAGTTAAACTATCTTGTACATATTATGACAAAGTAAAGACATTTAGAAGATTTAATGTCACAAAAATATCCTTCACAAATGTTCCTTTGAAAGGCCAGTTTAAGAAGAAAAAAAAAGTCAGAAGAAATGGTGAAAAAAGAAAATGTTAAACATTTGGATAAATATAAATTGTATAAAGCAATAACAACAATACTTTCTAGGGATAATAAAAACAATATTGAATTGAATGCTTGTAATAATATATAGCATATAAATCAGAAAGTGGTAGTTGATTTTTCAGTTTAATTCATTTCTGTTGTTATGTATTTTTCTTCCCTTTATTTTTTTGGGATTAATTTACTGTTCTTTTTATAATTTCTTGAAATAGTAAGGTCATCAGTTTCCAGCCTTTTGAATTCTCTAATACATGAATGTAAGACTGTACATTTTCTTTTTAACTCAGCTTTAGCTGCATTCTAATCATTCAATGTCTTATATATCACATTATCATATAGTCAATTTTTAAAAAATTTCCCTTTGATTTCATATTTGACCAACATATTACTTATAAGTGTATAGCTTAATTTTCTAAAAGTTGGGTACTTTTTGGTTATTTTTTGTTACTGATTTTTAGCTTAATTAGGGTCTTGGATCCTCAAGACTATAATTTTGGTCTCTAATCCTGCCAGATTGCCAAAATCTCTACTGATTATCCTGCCTCTTAGTAGAGGTTCTCTGTCCAAAGCTTGGGAATCTTCAGCTTTTTGTCCTCTATCCAGAGTCAGCAAATGTCCTGGAGTTAACAGTGGCCTCACTACTCCCTGCATGGTTCCCGTTCTCAGAGGCTGTTTTCCCATAAGTCCTCGTTGCCACAACAGTTTCTCAGTTCCCTTAAGCAGGCCATTTATAAGAAAATTTTCTCAGCTTTACTGGTTTTCTCAGTGAGAGCCTAAGTCTAGCTGAAATCAAAAATAAAAAACTTCATATTTAATTTTATATTTGTAACTTGGTGTTCTTAAAAATCATCATCAAAATTATGTGTTTTGCCACCTCAAACTTCTGTTTCAGTAACTCCTTTATTGCTAATATCGGTCTACTTTATAATGTTATTCAACTAGAGTGTAAGTTCTTGAAGGCAGGAACCAACATCTGATTACACTTTCCTGTAGAAATCTTAGTTGACATCTTTAAGGAAAAAAAATTTTTTTAAAGAGTGGAAAGAGGTACTGGAAGAGGGATGGGATAGAATAAACCCAAATGAAAACAGAAAAATATGATCTATTTTTCAGAAAAAGACTTCAAGTTATTGGAGGAAACAGTAAAATCTTATACCCCAATCTGCACGGCTCTCCACAATTTCATATGCCTCTGCTTATACCATCACCTATTGTCTGATGAATTTAAAAAAGCTGGAACATTCCTGATGACTTTTTCTCTGAATTTCACTTATCAACAACAATTCTTTCTTCCATCACTGTGTGTAACAGAAAAATACTGAATTGCATTTCTTACCAAAAATAAGTTTTTACTGGAATATTCTCGTTGGGAAGCAGAGATTGATATATTTTTATCAGCACTTCCCCAGCTAGTTACATTATGTTACTTTGTATAGTGTTCCCATTGACAGTGATGTTATGAAAAACTGTAGTGCATGCTGGGTAGTGCAGACTTCAAGCATTCACACTCCATTAATTAATTCATCACCTAAAAGCTAAGTATTGATTTTTTAATGGTTTTACAAATCTATTTAAGCTTCTGTGATGTGATTAAGAGGATGTGTGTTTACTGTAAATTATCTAACAAGTACAATGGTATTACTCTCAGAAATAGCAAACAATTTAGCTTGTGAGAAAAGAGAAAAAATGTTGGTTAAAATTTCTCCCCAAATACTGCTAATTTATTCAAGAGTTATTATAAGCCATTAAAATATGACTTTAAAAAAAAAGTGTTATCTCAAATCATGGCATTACATTTCTTGATTTGTGATAAGAATGAAATCATATTCTAAGACTTTTTTTCCTAATCCAATTGAAAATTATAGTGGAATAAATATTTTTTAATTGCTAGTGTTGGTAAGAAAATTTTCACTTTCGTTCCTTTTTGGAATATTATGGAAAATGTGGAATTATTTTGTACATGTCCATTTTTGTTCCCAGAAAATGTTTTGGCTCTCAAGCCATTTAGAAATGTTCCTGTATGTATTTATTTATAGTATTTCATCTTCTCTAATGGAAACAAAACCATGCAATCTACTTTTTAAAAGATTTATCTCATCAATTCACTAAAACTAGAAATTGTGCCATTGATACGATAAACTGATATTTAATAGCAATATGAAAAAATAAAACACTTTGGAAATGAGACTTGCAGTCAGAAAACATGATTTTACAAGTACATCTGGGAAAGATAAGAGTCCTTTATGTATCTACACAGAGCTGTGTCCTCTGCTGATATTCAGCATAAACTCACACAGAGCATGACAGTGACATGCACGGTTTGGCTTATGCTCTCAGAGGAATTTTACTGCAAAGCCCATAAAGACTCTGGAGCTATTTTACCAAAAACCCGGTCATGTTTTCCTATCATACAGTGCAATACAATCTGAAAATGAATTCACCTTGAAACTTTTCAGACATTCTAATACACACAGCTAAAGAACGCAGAGAACATCTCTTTCCCAAATTAAAATGATGAGCAAGAGCCGGGTGTGAGTGTGGGTGGGGTATGTGTGCAGGAAGAAAAGAAAAAAGAACATGGACATAATTACATGAAAGTTTCAAGTAAGAGGCTTTTTGCTTACTGTCAAAGCAGAAAAATGTCCTGTGCTCCTTTCCCAGCTGATCCTGACCTTACAACTTACCTTGGAAAAAAAAAAAAAAACCTGGTCATTAGATAATTATGTGGCTGCCCATTTTCTTTTACTCTATACTCCAGAGGAAGAGGCTGCAGTATTTTTACTAAGAACAGTTGCTGCTATTATTCAGTTTTTAGATGACACCCAACTGGTAATGGGAGATGGGAGGCTGTTTGAAGCTACTCATCCTGCCGAGATAAAAGGGCTGCAGAACATCCTGCGAGGTCTTTTGATAGCATTAATTAGCAGCAGAGTTAAGGTTGGTAGGTATCTGTGACTTTCTTAAGTCAAAGTTAGTTTTTTATTCTCAGTGTCAAAAGAAGAAAAAAAAAAAAAAACCCAACACCAGAATGCCTCATATTTTATGAATAAGAAAAAGGGACTTTTTTGTAATTAAAACGAACTATGTGCATGTACCGTCAGTTTTGACTTAGGGAAGGACATGCCCTTTTTTGAGGTTTGGTTCCTTCCTTTCCAAAGAGTGTGCATAATTAAGATTTTAAAAAGGCTTTTATAGGTTATGAAGAAATCCTCTCATTTGTGGCTAACTTCAAATACATTTTTGGACTCTCAAAATGAAATTAAGCTTACTTATTTACATATTCTGCACACAGCCTATCCTTTCTCCGTCTGTGTACTTCACATATATATAAACCCACAATTCTACTTAAGTGTGCCACCAATGGTGTGCCAGAGACCTCTCCTATCTAAGTTCCCATTTCTGAAAAGGGGCCCCATACAACATAAATTTCTCAGTGGTTAATGGTGAATGGACTTGGACAGCTACATCCGATGTTATCCCACAATAAAAATGCCAGGAAATACAATTCTTGGAGAAAAATAAGAGAATGAAATGTGATTTCTAGTATCAGAATGAGAGAAAGTCTAGTCCATAAGAATTCCAGAAGAAGTCACTGGAGACTGACATTTACAAGCTGACCCTCAGATGCCTCATTATGTAAACATTTGGAACCCTGATCACACCTCTTTATGTGGTTCATTTAGTAAGTGTATGCTCAGTGAAATCCTTTTGCATATGCTCTCTCTTCCCTACTCTGACCCTCTGCTGAAAATACCCACTTTGATCAGAATTGATACTAGGTTAGAATAAGAACTAAAGAGCATTGTGAATTGTTGAAACACATTTGTTTACTCATGGGTGTGTGGTTTTATCATCATCAGAACCTCTAGCACCTAAGCTTTTACAAAGATCTTGGCAAATGACAGCATAACTAGAAAGGGGCTGATAGACTGGCCCTTAGGAGCATTTCAGTGAGCCTCTGGGCATTGCCCTCCAGCTAGAGCAAGTACCCCAGCCTAAGGGAAATGAGAATGAGGAGTCTGGTCCAAAACTAAAAAGGTACCTACAGAGGACAGGTCACGTGATGTAGGCAAACGGGATGAGGTAACTGAAGACTTGATTCTTTTCTGGTCTAGAATCTTGGTTATTTATCTAGGCTTCTGGGAACCTAGAAAGAACAGGAAGCAAAGGGAGCAGATTCTATAAAGAGTCTAAAAGTGTGCTAGACCGCTGCCACAGCTGGGTCCAAAGATGTTTTTTGTAAAGGTCTCTAGGGTCTGGGGTGGAAGCAGTCAGGAGCCCTCCACCTAACGACTCATTAACTCCAGCTTGACAAAAAGAAACCATTCATTTGGGATATTTTAATAGGTCTACCATAATTTTAAATCATGAAAAAGCATCTTTTTATTTTTAAATTAGTAATTGTTAGCATTTGTTCTGTATTCAATTTGATAATGGATGGCTTAAACCAGATGAGTTTTTCTTGCTTCTCTATTTTCCTTGAATCAGAAAATGAATTCACAATCAAAGGCCTTTGAGAAAAGCAGCAAGTGTGGATGTATCTGTCAGATGGTTCTGGCCATTTGGACTGAATCTAGAAGTACGTGTTCTCCCTTACTGAAGACCACTCAGCAGTCTGTCAGAGACTGGACGCTGACTTCGCGCTCAGAAGCTAGCGGCTCGAGAGCTTTCACTGGGTGGTAACAATAACTGCTCGTTTAATGTGTCTCTCAGTGCATTCAGTGCTGAGAAACATGTATGTTCTGTTGAGGGAATCTGATGGTATTCCTAAATATGTCCAGTAACACATGACTGACCCTTTCCTCCAATGAGTATAGTAAAAAGT
Source organism: Camelus dromedarius (assembly GCF_036321535.1). Taxonomy (NCBI): domain Eukaryota; kingdom Metazoa; phylum Chordata; class Mammalia; order Artiodactyla; family Camelidae; genus Camelus; species Camelus dromedarius. The sequence continues at coordinate 14,979,271 of NC_087454.1, read as the reverse complement.
CAATTTCTTGGCAATGAAGTCATTTAGGTGACAGTACAGTTGTTTTCAGAAATCCTGGTAGTCTTGTGATTAAAACCATGATTCTTTGATTCTCAAGTATTAGTGTTACTCAGGATCTTGAATATTTCTTCGGCATTATCAACCACCTGAAGAAATTATTTTTTAAAAGTAAGTCTTCTCTTCTTTCCTCTTAGATACTTCTGTGAGTACCTGCCCTTGATAGTCAGGACACTGCAGCATAGATCCAAGTATTGTGGTGAAAAAAGCATAACTTTAGAGGCAAAATTTGATTGTGTTTTCAATTTTAATTCTTTTCTTCATCATTGAATCAAAATTAGAAGACATATCACCGACTTCCAACTGTTTTCTCTAATTAATGTGGTAAGTGGATTGTCATCTTTGGGCAACCTCTTTTGTTCATGTGACAATGCCTTTCCACATTGATCAGATAGTTGAAATTATGTCAGTTAGGAAATACGATTTCCAGTTCATATTGTTTTCTAAAATAATCATTAGTTAAACAAAAAGCCAATTGTTTTATCCAACTGCAATGTAAGACTATCTGCTAGCACACAGATATTAATTAAACCTCCAACTTGTATGCCACGGACACCATACCCAAGTATGCCTTCACATTAAAGGACACTGCCAATTGATCATCTGCTCTCTCTCTGAAAAAACATTTTTATGAAGCATGTAGGTTTTACAATTTCTTAGCCATACCATGACTTGTATCTAGTTTTGTTCTTTTGAGTGAAGCCTTTTCACACTGAGAGCATTATTTTGCCCCCTATTCTGGAAATGTTATTTGGAATATAAGAAAGGTCACTGTACTTTGAAAATGACAAGAAATCTTTGATGAATTTGTCACCCATTGACAAAGCTTCATAATAAACAATACTCTGAAGAGTTAAGGAAAATGGATTGAGTCTCCAATAAAATATTACTTTCAAATTTGTTATTGATTCCTTTTACATTTTAGTGGATAACTTTTCAGGCATTAATTTATTTTTATGACTTTGTGATAAAATCTAATACAATAATAATAATAATAATAAAATAAATTTAGCAAATAAAAAGAATAGCACTGAACTTATACCAGTTAGTTAAGACAAACTCCACCGTAAGAGTATGTTAGTCAAGATAAGCAGAGCAGGCCATGCCTTACGGCTTATACTACTGCGCCTTTAAAAATGTCACACCAGAGAGTATCTGTGGAAATCATAATTAACTTACATTTCATGATTGTGAAAGGTATAGAAAATAATGCGTTTTCCAGTAAAACCATCAAAATGCCAGCAGAGGCAGTTTACTTACTATCCAAGTATTTACTACCCAGCAGTGCATATCCAACAACATCTAGAAAGGCTTCTAGAAAGGATGGAATCTGTTTTATTCATCAATTTGTCCTTAGTGCAGATTACACTGTCTAACACATGGTAAATGCTTATAGTAAGTAACATTTAAGCGATAACAAGTAAACGTAAAATTGCATGACACTAAGAACACAATATTATGGTGTCTAAAAGGAGGACTTCCAACAGCTTGCCTTTCACATGAGTGCCTGGTTTGGACTGAGTGACCTTGAAGGGTCCTGCACAATTTGTGATCGTGTTACTGGGGCCGGACTTAATTTCCAGTATGAGATGGTCTTGGCAGCATCCAAATGAGGGTAGTCATAGGAGTGCCCATGCATTTTGAAAGGAAGAGAAACTCCTTGAGAAATTTAAAAAACGAAAACCATTCATGAAATATTATCAACATCAGTGAATATAATTAAATTAAATCCTATTGGAATCATAAAGTCAAGCAACATTTTTGAGGGGGAGTGTGGAAAATAACACACATGTACTACAGAGTAAAACATGTACTAAAGAGTAAAAATTGATCTGCCACTCCTCACCATACACATTAATATACAATGTGGGAGCAGGGGCACTAGCCACATCAAACTCCTATTTGCAAAAGGAAAAAGGAAGACACTCAGCAGTCTGGTTTGCAGTTTACTGCAGTGCAGGCATATAAAGTTTCTTGAACTGACAGTGGGGAATTTTTTAAATTAGATTCCGTTTTCTATTTATCTCTACAGCTCCGGTTCTGACTTCAGCAGGGAAGGGGTCTTCATTCATCAGGCTTCACGGCTCTATCTGAAGCGGGCATTGGAGATACACCCTCCTGAGGGTGGTACAGTTTTTGGAACATGTTCCTGTTTATAGAAGGGTAGGAACTCAAGTGTGTTTTATCTTTGAACAAAAAAAATTTTTTTCCCCAGCTTTTGGTGTTTTAGGCAACACATACCCCACAAAAAATTCATAAGCTTCTGATCCTTTCTTCCGGTTAGTTCCATGGATCAATATTTACACATAGAGTTTTTTTAATTTTAATTTATTCAAATTTATTTTATATTTGAAGGTTCAATATTTTTAATTGTTTATCTTTCTGTTATTCTCCTCCACTAGTCTTGCAAACTTCCTAATACTTATTTTTTTATTACAGTGTAGTCAATTTACAATGTTGTGTTAATTTCTGCTGTATACCATAGTGATTTAGTTATACATATGTATATATTCCTTTTCATCTTCTTTTTCATTATAGGTTATTGCAAGGTATTGAATACAGGTCCCTGTGCTATACAGTAGGACCTTGCTATTTATCTATTTTATATATAATAAGTTAATATCTGCAAATCCCTAACACAAAATTTATCCCTCCACCCCCACCCCGTTTCCCACCTAGTAACCACAAGTTTGTTTTCTATGTCCATTTCTGTCTAATAAATAAGTTCATTTGTCTCATTTTTTTAGATTCCACATATAAGTGATATCATATGGTATTTTTCTTTCTCTTTCTGGCTTTCATCATTTAGTATGACAATCTCCAGGTCCATCCACATTGATGCAGATTATTTTATTCCTTTTTATGGCTGAGTAGTATTCCATTTTATGTGTGGAATCCAATCATCTGTCAGTGGACACTGAGGTTGCTTCCATATCTATTTTTTCCCTAGATGTAATTCTCAAGTCTACTCCATTTTATTGCATCCTTCAACCCCACCACATCCCTCTCTCTACTCAGGGGTAGCTACTTTGAAGCTACAGACTTATAAGACCATAAACACAATTTGACATTCATCACAAGACTGGGATTCTAGGAGCTCTCATCTCTCAAAGATGTTTTTTCCTCTATTTCCTGCATCTAGAACCGGTAGGATTTTCTAGTCTTCAACATCTCAGAGTTCTAGGCTTCCTCCATTCTCTTTTATTTCTGGTTGCAAAATGACCATTTATTCGTGTGATCTCTTCTTTTTCCTGTAAATCTTGCCAAATGCACTTAAGAGTATCCAACTGTCACTAAGAGTTTTAATCTTCCCAGCTACTTCTAGATGTGTATAGAGTAGAGTGGGAGAGACTCACAGCTCACCTTCTCCCACAAATACACCAAGAATTACATCTACAAACCCACCAAATCGCACAGAACACCTACTGAACTCTGGCAGAACGTCTCTCATTTTGAAGTACAGGAGGATTCTCACAAAATCCGATAAACAACAAGTTTATACTGTATAGCACAGGGAACCATATTCAATATCTTATAGTAACTTATATTGGAAAAGAATATGAAAACGAACGTATGTATGTTCCCATATGACTGAAGTATTGTGCTATACACCAGAAATTGACACAACATTGTAAACTGACTATACTTCAACAAAAATATATTAACAAAACAAAATGAAAAAAGAGTAGAGTGCCTAGCTTCAATGAGAATATAATTAATTGAAGAAATAGGACATTATATATATATATATATATATATATATATGCAATTATAATTAAAAATATTAGTATCAATATTTACTAAATGGATAGCATTTGACTCAGAAATTAAGTTTTATTCCAGATCAAAGAAAGTAATGGCCACTATCTCAATGTAAACAATGGCAACCACTGCAAACTTCTGAGGGAAGGAACAGCATAATCACAGGAAGAGTTTTAGAAAATCTCTGAGTAATTAAGCCTATGTATATAACATGAAAAATGTGATATTCACAATTTGTAAATGTTTGCCATGCCCCTCCTGGGGCTTTAGTGTTGTTTTGAGATGATGCTGGCAAGGAGAGTATCAACAATACTTAACAGGCAGATATGATCCATGCAGTGATCAGAATTCTCATTTAATCTCTCATTAACCAAGAAATGTCAGATAGTCCACGGAGAAAAAAATATGGTATTCCTATACCCCGCATGTGTTTATAAATATCTACTGATACTTGAAGATGAGCATTGAAAATAATTCACTAAATGATAGCTGTAATGAACTGTGAAATAAATTATCATCTTTGTTGGTGATAAAGATTATTGTCCTGGGCAAAAAGCACATTTATCATGTAGCCTTGACAATACAGACCTGCTGGAATAAGAGAACTAAAAAACAAATGAGCCACAAGCCAAACATATGAAATTGATTTGCTATTTAAATCTATGTGGTAGTTATGACTAAAGCACCTGTCACTGGGGTCAGAAGGTAACTTTGAGCACATTTGGATTTCCAAACAGTAGCTAAGGGAGCCAATCTAGCAATGCCAACTTTCAGCTGCTTCCTTGGATCTGAGGAAGAAACTTTAAGTGAAGTTTTCTTAAGACTTGTGTCCCAAACGTGACCACTATGATGATTTGGCCAGCTCATCAAATGTTTTAGGTCATGATATAAATTCAGTTATTTTGTGGTCAAAAATTATCATACCATCTTCAGAAACTTTCTTTTAGCCATTTCACATACACCAATACATCCCCTACCAAGACTCTTGACACAAATGGTTTCTTACTCCAAAGCATTAAGTTTTTGCATCACAAAAGAGATATTCTGACATTCTGCAAAGGGAGAAGGGGATTGTCATCATGAATAACAATTTTCAAATGGCTTAATATTTCTGAGCATTTGTCTTCAATATCTAGTTTTTCCCTAGATGTAATTCTCAAGTCTACTCCATTTTATTGCATCTTTCAACCCCACAGTAAATTTTAGGACAGTAAATTTATAAGCAATACTTGTGTAATGAATAAGGTGGTACACTCTTCAAAGTAAGCGCAATATGCGTCTTGTCCACATTTATTTTAACTAAAACTGACCTCGAACTGTTCCATAATGTATTTTGGACCACTTACTACATGTTGAGTCTTACTTTTAATTAATGTATCACTACAAATCTCAGGTAAGTTGCATGTTAGTTGCCTATTATTACTTCTTTTTAATACTATTTCTTTCAGAGAGATACATGAAGAGTAAATGAGTTAATGTTTGAAAAGCATGTATAACTGTGTCAGACAGATAGAACATGCTCCATAAATGTCAGCTTTCATTACTGCTTGTCATCATTTTTATTAGCATAGAGTACGGGCGGTTTATAGATGGGTGCGCATGTCCATAGACAGACAGACTCCAAGCAAACAGAGTAAAATATTGACATCTGTTAACACTCAGTGATGGGAGAACAGGAAATTATTTCTCTACTTTATATAACTTACTATTTCCATAATACACATCTATTATTTTCACAATTATTAAAAAAAATCATTTTGAAATGTGAGAATTTTCTTGGAGAAACTTAGTTCTCTTTTCTTTTGAAAATGTAGATAGTATTTTGTTTGCCTGAAATGGTATAATACATCTAAGAGACACATTTTAAGAGCCAGGTTCTGAAGTGCCGGGGAAATACCATATACGGAAGTTTCTTCTTTGCTTTCTACAGCTGTGTCCTTAGGAGATAGATTTACCTTCTGGGTGAACTATTTTAACTTCTTGATTTATTACATCTGCTTTGAAACAGAGGCAGTCAGGCACACACTCTTCTTGTGATACTTAGTTGCAGAGGCAAAAAGAGACATGTCTTCAATATAATACACATTTAGTTGACCATATTCAGTTTTGTGTCCAAACTGCTTGGATACTTACAGTAATCATAGAATATGGAGACTCAGGAAGCTGACACTAGAGTGGTGGTTCCGGTTTGACACTGAAAGAATTAGTGTCTGTGGCATCAGACCAGACAAAGTCAAGAGAAGGGAGGTGTGTGCTGGGTCCATCCAAAAAAGACTCGAGCAGAAATGGAGTTCCTCGTTGGATGGGGACTTCTGACCATGAAGCTGTTGCTTGCACTCACTAAGACCTGATGGGAGATACACTACACTACAAGGTAGCCCCTTCTGCCTCCCTGTCAGCCCCAAAGAGGCCATGGGGTATTTTAGCTCATGAGATCTTGGGAATGTTTCCACATGCTCCAGATGAACTTCGATCAGATGCAGGGTAACCTGAAGCCACAGAATTCTGAAAGAGCACAGGCGTAGCATTTCCCTAGTTCAGAGGAAATCTTCAGAAATCTTAACCTACACATGCATTTTGATATGTAGCTACTCACATGGGTCACTGTGTTTCACTAATAAACTCTCAGAGGATGGCTACCCCAAGAGCATGAATTACACCACCAACAGTAATAATGTGTGTTAGCTCTTTGGGAAACCTGTAATAGCAACGACCCTGAGCTACCTCCAGAATCTAATTCTACTCTCGGCAGTTACGGGTCTCCAGAGGATAACTCAGATGATTTAGTAATAATTTGCATCACAATCATTCTTCTCTACCTGCAGAGGATTTTCATCTGTAAAAGTAATGCAAATGATAAGGAAGTGGCTAAGCTTCAATGTTGTCCACTGCTTTGAAACAGCGGCAGTCAGACACATTAATGGGGAAGCCCACCCTAAGGGTACCAGCTAGAGAGACTGAAGACACTTCTATGGGAACAAAAAACCCAGCAGACAATTAAGGTCCAGTAAGAAAGCCTAATTAGTAGTGGGGAGAGCTGTTCCTAGGGACTTTATTACTAAGCTGTTTGTCCCTGCCCAGATTCTACTTTGTGGAGTCACTGGAGCCTCAAAAATCTTTGATGGGGAGGGGCTGTAATTTTTTAAGGGCTATTTTTAAAATTACCATTATGGAAACGTGTAACACTATGCTGTCGAAAGGGATTCTTGAGACCACTACTTAGAATACAGCCTGCCTTTACACTTGGACAAGTCCAGAGAATTCAACAATCCTTTGGCAAGAAGCAGAGTCAGTGGGTCTCCGAAGCAGGGAGGCTTCCAATGGCACAGGAGAGGAACTGAGTAGAAAAGGAGGAAAAAAAGAGAACCACTGCATAGGAATTGACCAGATCAGTTTCACGATGTACCTGAGACACATCTTGGGTAATATTTTAAGATTCTGTAGTTCTTGAAAATGTTGTGTCTATATTGGTAAGAAGTGGGTAGAGCACAAAATCTACCAACTATAGGTTATAAAAGACTCAAGCTCTATCAGGTGTCTCACAAAACTTAGCTTGCTGCTAGACTTCTCAGAGATTGACACTGTCCCATTTGATCTACTGCAGGAAAAAAAATTCTTTCTAGACTTTAATTTGTTTGATTTTAAAATGAAAGGAACTTCCACCATTATTATTTATGGTGAAGATTATAACCAAATGTACACGTTATCCGAAACAAATTGCCTCCAAGGAAATCAAACCAAGAGTTACTATCAATCAACAGTTATATCAAGGAAGGCACTAAGAAAGGTCCTAGCTATTTTCTTTGATACAAAAGACAGAAAAAAAAAATTTTTAATGGACCAAAATCATCCAAACTTTTATTAAATCAAGATGGCCAATGAACCCATTAATCGAAATTAAGGTACATCTTGAACTTTCTACTAAATTGGGTCAAAGTCATTTCAGCTTCCTCAGAAGTTATCATGAATAGACAGAGATAAAAGCAAAAACACTTAGTTCAAACAGAGACTTGATGCCTATCTGTCAAAGTCCTGCTGCTTAAGTCCCTGCGGCTGTTAGGCTCAAGGAGATTATTTTTTCCAATAACAATTAGATTGCCAGACACATTAACCTACCCCCATCTTGTGATCTTTTAAGTGCAGGTCTACTCACCTATAATAGTTCTCTAAAAGCTACTCATTTTTAAACTATTCAATCATTTACACTTAAAATTGATCAAAATCGACAGAGGTCTAACACAACACCATGGGTGATGGTATCTCCAGCTACTAATGCTTCGTGTGAGTGGCCGGATGGCAGTGCATTGGTCTGGAGACAGAAGTGGGATTAGGACATTTTGAAAGACCTGGGAAATTTTCTACACTAAACTGCAATTATATAGTCCATTTTGCCTAGGACTCAAGAATAGTTTAATAAACAGATTTTTTTTCTCTTTGGTGGGAGACTTTTTCCAGCTCCTAATTTTTTTGCTTAATGTTATGAAGTCCTATGGTTCATTTTCCTGTATTGTTCAGGCCCCATCTTAGCTCATGCAATGTCTCATACGTACAGTTCATTTTACATTTTCTGTAGTGTGACAGTGTATTTTCAAAAAAACTAGAGATATCATTCCTTCAAGGTGATGCAAACTTCATCTGAAAATACTGCTAACTCAACCTCACTGAAAACATCAACTTTAAAAGTCTTTTGGTTCATTATTTGAAATTAAACTCCAATTGTCTGAGAAACCCTAACCATCCTTAACTAAATGGCCTGAGTCCTCAATCCTGGGCTATAATTCTTTTAGATATCAGAAACAGCTTTACACAGAAACTGCAAAAAGAAAAAGAAAAAGAAAAAGAAAAAAGACAAACCACTGTGGTTTAGTAATACAAATACTTCCTCTGTTGATTTAATCAATAGAAAACACCATACAAGAGATGCATTCTGGCAGTCACAGAAGGAAAAAAAAAAAACCATATAATTGATCTTATAAGATGATCATTTGTTGAGCTTTATGACATTGGGAAAGCAAACTAGGCTTCACAGGAAATGCAAGAATAATTAAGAGAGAAATCATTTGATTACATTACTGTTACCAAGTTTTTGTTCTTATTGAGTTTGATTCACCCTTTAATGAGGATGAGGGGCTGAAGTATGGATTGCCCTTCAGAAGAAACAGTTATTCTATGAAGAGCCATAGAAGTGGAACCCAATTTCTGTTCTGAGGGTGAAAGGGGAGCTCTGGGTATTTCCTAAGGAACATAGCTCTGTTTGGGCATCAAGGGTTAAATGAAAAGAAGATGTTGGAGCACACGTATTGTTCTCCAGGTCTCTGTTTACATCTGTATGTGCTTTTCTAAGGTTTGAAATTCACAACACGGAAAAAAACTATTCCTATATTTGTGATTTTAGCACTAATAGCAATAGGCTTTCTTTTAAACCTCTCAGCTAAGTTACTCTGGGATTATGAACATTATCTTAATAATTCTAAACTACTTTCAGGAACATGTATAGCTGGGATGTCCAACTGCCATCAACTTCAGTTTTGATCTTAAGCAAAACATTTAAAACTACGCCTCAGTCCTTATTTTCCTAGCTTTACCTACCAAAGTCAACCAGCCTGAACTTGACTGAACTGTTAATTCCTAATCCTATCTTTATGATTACCCTTTACATAAAATAATTGGTATAAAATTCACAGTATTCCTACCTCCAGAGTAATTTGGTTCCATTATTGGAATATGATAACTGAGTAGTCCCCGAGTGTATTCGGACATGCAATTTGGGATTAAGTGAGATATCCTTCCCTTTTTTAATGTAGTATGTCAAAGTAAAATCTAAAATATATTCCACTACCCCATCTTAATTCCATTTCATCTTTATCTGTATATTTGAACTTTAGTGTATAGCTGAATAGCTGAGTCATGAATAAAGGAATCTTATTTCTTTAGTTTACTACTTAAAATTAACGGCATATTGTCATACTGAACTCTAGAGCAACAAACCGCAAAATTTCGCCAGCGTGCATTTAAACATTATTTCCCAGTTTAGTCCTTTGCTGGACAGATTTCCTGTGCCTGCCTAATTTGAACACATTTAGTCATTTGTCATCAGACTCCAAATTTAATTGAGCTAACATATTTTATTTAATCTCCCCCCAAGGAAATATCTTCAACTCTACTAAAATAGCAGGGCTTTTTTGGGTAAAGAGTTTTCACAATAAATCACACACACACAGCTAACACTTTAATATCCTGCATACATGTAAGGAAAACAACTGCCAAAGTGGTTTAAAGCAGAATGAAACATCATCTTCCTCCCATGCACGTGTACTCGCGTTTCTATTTTCTTGTTAGATCTTTTTGAGGAAAGGCAAAAATATCCCCTTTACTTTAAAACCTCACTTTTCATATTTATTAAAATATTATATAAATGTAGTTTGTCTGTCCATGTATGTTGGGAATACAGGTTTCTTATGAAGGGACAAGTATTCAAAATAAGGATTTAGTAGTAACACAGGAACAGCCTTAAAAACGAAAAGACTTGACAGAAGGAGGAAAAGAAAGCAGTGAATACTGACACAAAGGGGGAAACAACCAAATGTATTTATTCTACTGAATAACTTGAGTAGAGTATTTACGTGACAAAGCTGGGACTAACATTTGCAACAGGTGTTTGACAGTCTCTAATGTTTTTATTTAAGAAACTCATTAAGTTCTGATAGGAGAGCAGTCTGGTTTCAGTCAAGGAAGACATACAGACACATATTCCAGTGATATAAATCATGAAAACAGAAGATGGACTATGTAAATAGAAGATGAGTATTTTAGAATAAACTATTATAAGAAAAAGACTTCAGCCCCAGAACCACATTGAAGGGGAAAAAGTCTGTAAGTTAACCACTAATTTTCACTCTTCAGCATAGAGCATATTTTGGGTTAAAATGGAAGCTGTTTAGTTCTAAAATGAAATGAATGTTTCATTTTTCAATACATCCTATACTGCGACATTAGTTCTTACGTGAGTTGACTCATACAGTGCTTCTGCACGTTCCTGCTCATTGATTATTATCCACTCCTAGCTACTTTCTGTAAACTTTAGACATCAAATTTTCATAAACATTCAAGCTAAACTGTCAGCCAAATAAAAAATAGTTGAGATCATTATTAATATTTCAAGTAAGAGGTTGCTATATTTGAATTTTATGATGTGACCTCTTTTCCACAATCATGTATTATTCAGGTGGTATAATGTCAAGTTTTCATCATACATATTTCGACAGATTTTCTTTCATTCAGATGGTCCTAATAAGGCATCCAGTAATCACAAGCTATCCAGTTTATTAGGCACATTAGAGGATGTAAGACATGACTCTGTCCTCACAAGAGTAGGAAAAATAGAAAATACACACCATAAAATAAACTCACATTAAGCATGATAAAACTGCTTTCAGTGCAAGAGGTACTGCGCTGATTTTTGTGATGGAAAGAGTGTTGACTTTAAGACCCAAAGACCACGGTGAGTCCTGACTCTATTACTTAGTAATTCTGCAGCTCTGGGTACGTTATTTGACTTTTTCAAAACCCCAGCCTCCTCATCTGCAAAACCAGAATACTAATATCTAAATTATAGAGCTATGGTTAGGATTGGTGACAATGTATATAATGTGCCTGACACATGGTAGTTGTTGGAAGACAATTCTCCATGATTATCTCATGTTTCAAACCCTCTGAGAAAAGGCATTTACAGTCAATGATGATAAAAGGAGATGTTCCATAAAGTAAACCTAGAGATATCCCCTCTTTGCAGACGTCCCAAGGTAATAAAGGTAAAGACCTTCCCTACCCTTCCCCAGAGATCTGTTTATGTTTCAGGGTAATAAACCTAAATATGCCTTTACCTTCTTCCTCTGGGGACATCTGCTCATATTTCAGTGTAATGGTAAGGTGTCTCTCTGTTTCTGGAGTAGAGAATAGTCATGTCACTAGCACCCTACAGAAATTCGGAGTTTCCTAATTTGGGAGTCCTTTTCCTTCGATGCACAAGTAACATCTGGCACTCATCACATCACCCCGTGGGAACCAAAGCCTTAAGGAATCCACGCAAAAGTCTTGCTCTTGTTGCTGCTGTGTTGTGTGTAATAAATGGCCTTTGTCTCTGACCCAGATACATATAGTTGATGGATGTATGGATAGACAGCCAGACGAATAATAACTTAAATTTTTAGCTTGCAAGTATCGTAAACTTTCAGACCATTTACTATTTAACAGTAGTTACTCAAAACTTAATCATTATTATTATTAAACTCCTGTATTCATAATTTAAGAGGCACTATTATTATCAAAGAGTATGTCAAAGATGAGGTAGCATTTGAGCTGAACCTTTAAGGACGGGGAGAATGAGACCATTTACAAATGGTGTGGGAAAGCACTACACATAATCAGGAGTAGCACAGACAAGGCTGTGTGCAGGAGCTGAACCACTGCTGGGCTCACCACAGACACAGCAGATGATTAATTCTGATAGAGTACCGGTAGTACAAGGAAGAGTACACAGGAACAGAAGCAGAGAAAGAGTCTGATTTGAGAGCATGCACTGCCTTACCAGGTAAGTAGCTTGAAAAACATCAGACAGCAATGGGGGGAAAACTGCACTTTTAGCAAACAGCAGAACATTCAACATCATTACTTTGAAGAGATAACTCCATTAGGCAGTACATATTAGGGAGAATTGAACAAGGACAGACTGGAAGAGACTTCTCCAGTCATCCAGATGAGAAGTGACACAGCTTAAAACCAGACATGACAGTGGAAACAGGACTGGGAGAGGCCAGAATAGCATCATGCTTGGGGTCTTGGTCTTAGGTCAGTATTTTTCTAGTCTTGGTTTCAAAGAGTCTGATCTGTTCGTGACCTCTCAAGAATGCAGACAGTGGACTTACAGTTCTGTTACCCATCATTTTCTTATGGTTTTGGAATGAACTGAGTTCACAACTCAAATTTGCAGAAGTGAATCGAGCTTTACAGAGCATATCAGAAGTAAGTTCTGCTGCACGTGACCCAAACCCGAACACAACAATGTACCTGAACTGCTCCCACCTCCCACAGTGTCTACAGCACAGCTCTCTCTTAATGGTCCAAGATGGCTGTTTGAAGTCCAGTCTTCTTACGCCCAACAGCAAGGGGGAAGAAAGGGCAAAAGAATCACACTTTAGGGATAGTTCACAAACAAAATCTTCACTTACATCTTTCGAACAAAACAGTCACAGGCCTACATGAAAGTCCAGGGAATGAAGGGATACGTACTATGTTAGCTGGTAGCCATATGTCCAGATAAAAAAGGATTTTGTTATTAAATGCAAGGGAAAGAGGAGCGTCTCCTAGACAAATATACTGAGTAGCGCTATGGAAACCCACTTTCCCACAGTCTTCCTCATCTACTTCAGATTAAAGCTCAGGGTTTGCCCCAGTAAAGATTGGACCTGCTCCAACCAGATTTCCATAATGCGACCCTCAAGTGTCCTGTGGCCCCTTGACTCAGAAGTCACCCTTATTGATTCGTATTGCCTAGAGAGATCAAAGCCATCATTTCAGCCAGGGGCATACTTCACAACCAAATAAAACAGACAGAGAAAGCCTGGAGGTTGTTGCTATCTTCATTTAATCATTTAACAAAGTTGGTTTGTTGGTTTTTCAGAATTTACTTTGCAAATGAGAAATGTCACAAGGTAAGATAGAAGGTGATGAATTATCAGAGGGAGTTATTATCAAGGATATTCCAAGGGTATTATCAATGAAGATGGATCAGGGGATGAGGAAGCCCTTTCCAGAAATATGTGGAAGTTGAGGTAGGCTCTGAAGAGTGGCAAAATTTAGAATATGCAGCGATGGGAGGGAGAGAGGCAGAGCACTGATGCTGAGCAGAAGTGCTGTGAGGGAAGAGGGTAAGAAGGTCACAAGGAACTCACGGAGCCAAGAGATATGAAGGGCAGTGGGAAAGGCAGGGTGACAGTTCAGGATGAGATCACAGAAGGCTTCCACTTCTGAGCTCCAGAGTCTGTGATTTATTCTAAGCATCAGACACCCGTTTTCTGCATAAGGTATTTCACTGCTTTCGGTTCAGAGTTGATGTGAGGACACAGGAAGAGAAACAGAAGGCAGAGTTCAGTACTGAGATGGGCAGAGAAATGGTGTGGTGGGAATATTCCGCTGACATCCTGCCCCAAGACTGCCCTTAGGGCTGGAGAAAGCGCATCACCTCCCAGGAGTGGGCAGACCTTTCTGTGGGACAGAACCTCGGGCAGAGAGAGCAGAGGGAAGCCCCAGGCTACCTTCCCTCCGCCTTAAGCAGACTGTCCTTCCAGTTCCCAAACAACCAATTTCCCATAACTAATATGACTGAAAGGACTGAAGCCCCACAAATGTTTTGGCTGTTAAGATAGCTATATGGCCACGGACACTGTGAAACCCTCAATAAAATGTTTATTGGGCACATAATGAAATCTAAGTATGTTTAAAGCAAAACAAAACTGTGTACTCAAGACCACCGTGAGCCCTTCACATAAATTTAGACCTTCACCAAGCCCTATAAAATCTATTAACTGTTCTTGGGCATGGCTAAGTAATGATTAAATGTGCTATTTTCACATAAATACCTGTAAATACAGCTTCAAATGTGTAAGAACAGAAGAAAAGGAGATGGAAACAGCCTACCTCGACACAAAATTGTATTTTTAAAATTCACGTCACCTAAACAGAATGCTAGAGTATATTTAAATGCTGGATTAAGCCAAACCACATCATTGGGAAACTTTATTTTGATTTGGTTATGTTTAATTTGGCTTTGCATTCCCTGGAATAAAATGTCACAAAGTCAACTGTGAAGAGAATTTAAAATCGTGTAGGGCCACTTTTCCTATTCGACTTTTCTGTCTCTCTCATAAAATCTTTTGGTGTCAGCAAAACCTAGAGACATGAGTAAAACTACTTCAACCCTAACCCCTTGATGTTCATCTGACATCCAAAAGTCCTTAGAAAGCGCAGAGCAGTTTCAGCCCACACTTGGACTTCAAGAGTGCTATTGATGAAGCACTGATAACGTCAGTCATAATCTACCCCCATGTTTAGTTTACAGGCATCTGTTTAAGATGCCTCCTTTTTTTTTTTTTTTTTTTTTTTTTAAGTATCCTACTCTCAGCCTAGGGGTATAAAAGTGCCATCACATTGGAAGGTCAGTGTGCCCCGAACTCTCAACATCCTGCTTCTCATATTCAAAGCTTGCTTTGTTTAAATCCAGCTCTCCAATCTCGGTTATGCTTTTTCCAATACAAGACCTACCTTTAGTTTTGAAACCCTGATTTTTGGTTTTGTTTGCTTATTCACAATGGTCCAATCACTCTGCCCACTGAACATCAATCAGTCCTCATCAACTGGCCATATTCATTTATAAATATTTATGTAACATATGTAAACAGATACCAGATGTAAAAACAGTATGTAGACATAAAAGAATATATCAATGTATGTAATACATACAGACATTTTTATACTTCCCCATATGTGAAGTATTGTCCATACCCACCCTACTTTCATTCCTTCTTCGCTTCCTTCCTTCTTTTCTCTATCTTTTTTCCTTTTGGTTTTCTAATGTCTTGTAACAGCTTTTTCTTCATTTCTTCATTATAGATAGTAATCATTTGTTGTATATGGGATAAATATTTTGAGTCTGCAAGAGTTTCTACTTAGCATTTCATTATTATTTAAATACTTTTCTTTATGGCTTTTGTATTTTGTACCTTGATACAGAATATGCTCAACCCAGGATCCAGTTTGTGAGGATGTTCTATATCTGACTCTATGATTTTTATAGATTTGTTCTTTCACATTTAGAATTCCATGAATGTCAGTTAGGATTCTAATTTTTGAAATAAAGGACAGTAAATTGACACCATGCTGTAGAATATTTCAAAATTTTCCCATTTTAATATTCTAAATTGGCAAATTAGATTCTCCTCTCAGTACCTTTTTTTTTTTTACTGTTCCTATGCCAAAATGACAGGATTATTTTTTTTCTCTTATTGAAGTATAGTTGATTTACAATGTTTTGTTAGTTTCAGGTGTACAGTAAAGTGATTCAGATATATATATCTATACACACACACACTTTTTCAGATTATTTTCCAGTATAGGTTATTATAAGATAACCTATATTTTCCCTGTATTCACAGTAAATCCTTGTTGCTTATCTTTTTTGTGAATAGTAGTTTATTATGATAATCCCTAGGTCCATCCATGTTTTGCAAATGGCATTATTTCATTCTTTTTTATGGCTGAAAAGTATTTCATTTGATTATACATATAGATATATAAAATAAAAGCACCGTATCTTTTTTATCCATTCATTTGTTAATTGTCATTTAGGTTGATTCCATTTCTTGGCTATTGTAAATAGTGCTGCTATAAACGTTGGGGTGCACGTATCTTTTCAAGTTAGTTTTCATCTTTTCTGGATATATGCCCAGGAGTGGGATTGCTGGATCATATGGTAAGCCTGTTTTTCGTTTTTAAAGAAACCTCCATACTGTTCTCCATAGTGGTTGCACCAGTTTACATGTCTATTAACAGTGTAGGAGGGCTCCCTTTTCTCTACACCCTCTCTAGCATTTATTATTTGTAGATCTTTTGATGATGGCCATTCTGACTGGTGTGAGGTGATATCTCATTGCAGTTTTGATTTGTATTTCTCTAATAATTAGTGACATTGAGTATTTTTTCATGTGCCTGTTGACCATCTGTATGTATTCTTTGGAGAAATGTCTATTTAGATCTTCTGCCCTTCTTTTTTCTTCTGTCCACTTTTGATTGGGTTATTTATTGTTGTTGTTGTTGTTTTTAATTGAGCTGTATGAGCTGTCTGTATACTTTGGAAATTAATCCCTTGTGGATTTCATTGTTTGCAAATGTATTCTCCCATTCTGTAGGTCGTCTGGAAATGACAGAATTCTCAAGTCTATTCTTTAAAATGTTTTGTTATCATGTAGAACAAACCTCTCCCTACCCTCAGCCCTGCCATTGCCTTCACCACTGTTCTTTTTCAAAACTTCCTTGGATGTTCTTGTGCATTTTCTCATCTAAATAAATTTGACTATCCAACCTATAAGGTCATCCAAATAAAGCTTCAGGGATATTATCTGGGATCGTTTTTATTAAAGAATTAATTGGGGGGTGGATAATTGGTCTAATAGATATTCTACATACAACCCATATAATCCAAACAAATCTCCTAGTGGACTTATAAATACTGTGCCCTTAACCCCAAAGCAACTGCACAGCTCCATGGCTTGGAAAGGTTAATGATGACATGTGATCAAAGCCGCACATACCAGAAATCTCTTATACTTTTATAGTCCTTTATGATCTTGTGCTATTCGATCAAAGTTCTTTTGTATGCATTACTGCATCTTGATCTGGCAACAGGAAAGGTATATGAAAATTCCCATGCTACCATTACGGAAACTGCTGTCAGCAACATTTGATGGAATTACCAGACACAAACCTAAGTTTTAAGTTTTCTGGTCACTTTTCCCACTCCACAAACCTGTTCGATCATCCTCTTAAGATATCATCAGAACAATTCATTTTCTTTTTATTGGAAGGTTGCATCAGTTACTGTGTAGAGATAACATGCATACACCACAAAATACTATCTTTAAAAGGAACATAATATTTGAACTGAAAAAACTTCAACAAATTATTGGGTAGCATTTCTTTGATTTATAGTTGAAGAAACTGAGGCTAAGAAAGTAAAGTCTTTTTCAAGATTGACTAGCTAGTTGATGGCTCCATTGTATCTGTTTTTAAGCACATGTTCTTGGCTTTGATTTGTTGGCATCTCTTCCTGCTGAAAGATACCATATTAAAAAAAATAAATCTGCCGGTCTCCATATTTAGAAACTTTCAGAACCAGAGTGACCTCAAAGTACCAAGTGATGCTCCTATACTAGTGTTGCCAAGGTTTGCATTATCCACTTGAGAGGTTCTTTCAGATATCTATTAACAATAGTACATCTTTATTCTCCATTGTCTCCAGGACTGATAATGTTTTGCTAGATTCTATCTGTAATCATTTTAAGTGGCTGTTTAGTTCCATTGTGCTTAAATTTAACTTGAAGGGACACAAAGTAGAACCTGTTTTCTACCTACTTGTAATTAACAAAAGCAAAAATCTTAGAAAATCAGATTTATTATTTTTACTCTTTGTGTTTGCTTTGGTTATAAAATATGTTTTGTGAGATGAGACAATTAGCCACAGATTATGTTCACACGTTTTTTTAAGCTCTTCTCTAAATATCTTGGCAAGTATTTCTCTGTGCATTAATGAGGTGATGTTTAAGTCATCATCCCATCTAAACTTTTATTTCCTAGCACATTCATCACTAAAAAAGTCACATTTTGTCTGGAAGCTGCTTCTCAAATTACCCAACTTTGTAGCTCTTTTAAATATTTTTGTAGACGCTGAAACCAAAAAGCCTTCAAGGTGTTTATCTTGCACACAATTTTCTTTTGATTTCTAATTGAAATGGTTTTCTACAAAGCAAAATTAGTATCATTTGACTAATGGAAGGTCGTTACAGTTATTGTTGAGTAGGGTGGTGGTTCTTCAGTCTTGGAGATATCATCCTGACTGTTAAGATGTATTGAGCAAAAGGTTTCAATACAGTGTCCTCTTAATTTTGCAACAGTTTGGTTAGATCTCTGGTCTGGTATCCCCAAATCTTGCTCAATTTTCTTTCACTTGGACCCATTCAACAACCTCAATCACGGATGAATCTAATCTGGATGGTTGCAAATGGCTAAAAATACCACAAAATTAATCCATACTGGTTCACTGTAAATTTGTGATTTGCAGTCCCACCTGGTCTTAGTTGTCTGATGCTACTCCTCTGTTTCTATACTCATCTCTCTTTTTTCTGTTCTTTGCTCCTGTAAACACTTAACAATCTCCACAGATCTTCCAATTTTTTTTTAACCCTTTCTCATTCATAGTAGGTGATCTCGTCAGTTTCTTACCTAGGAAAACCCAACTCTCAGCTTCCCCACACCAATCCTTTCCTTTGTCATGTTTCACAGCGGAAGAAGACTTCCTATCCTTGTATAAGACCAAATTCTTCACCTGAGCTCTCTCCAATCACCCTGAACTTGAAGTACATGAGCCTATGTTATTATACATACTCCTTTATATATCATTCTCTATCATCAGCTCCCTGTGAGCAGTGACACTGTCTGTCATGTTCTCACTAGCCCAAAAGAGTGTATGTCACAAAAAAGGTGCTTAACAATGCTGAAGATGGGAAATACTCAGTAACGATTTTTAAAAGTTGCATCACTGAATTCAGTGAGTAGCTACCCTTGCTAAGCAACAGTATGCATTCTCATCTCAGTATCTTTAAACTCAGAGGAAAGGCTAATACTATTCCATTCCCAACTTGTGTGGATTGTTTTGTCCACGCAATTTTACCTTGCTTGCTCTTTCCACCTTTTCTAATTTTTTTTGGACCTGATTTCTTGGCTTTAATTCTCGCTGATAGCCTTGCCTTCAGATTCTGACTTGATCTGCATTTATTATCTACTAAGGACTTAAAATGTAATGAATTCTATAGTTTTCCAGGATTTTGGCCCATTTTAGCATCTACTTGTCAAACCCATGAACACCCAAGCAGAGACTGACTCAGGCTCTTCATCTTACTGAGCTGAATTTTTCTACCTGCCACACACACACACACATCCTTAAAAAAAATATAGAATGAAACATGTAATGCAGGAAATAACAAGGGTGGTAGCAACACAACAAGTAAGTAAACTTTGGAGAAACTGAAGCTGCTCTGCACTGCAACCAGAAAAGATGGGCAATTGGTGGCCACTCTGAGAGCAGAAATACAAAGAGATGGCATCAGTTCTGTTCTTCCCTGACCTTGGACCATTGCCTTAGGACTTCACTGACGGCCCACACCAAAGTGTGCGTGGGACTAAGATATAGACAAAGCAAGGCCCTACCAGGGTAGGCAGGTGAACAAAAAATACAGGTGAAGATTGACTAACATTCAACATTCCTTTCCCTGTCCTCCTCTAAACCTCCAGAGTTGGGAGAATATAGTCCTCCCCACCCCTCAACCCCCCAGTATGTTCTTCCCTGAAGGTTTGACAGTGAAAATGAAGGAAGAACTACTTGATGGGACAAAATGAAATAGGAGATATTAGCTATGTTTTTCCATCCTGGGGATTTCCACCCTGAGACTCATCCCCTCCCCTTATTTTGAACTCCTAGCTGCCTCAGATCCGGGTCGAACCTCAGGTCCTTTCTCAATTAACCAAGCAGATTAGATGATACTCCAGCCAAATACATGTTTAAAAAGTTCCCAAACTTTCCTAAGATGGAGTATGAACTACTGATAAGTACAGGGTCTGGAAAGTTCTTCTAGGGTAGCCCAAGTCTCTAACAGTGCCTTGTCTTGCCAGAGTGCACAAGGTGAGGTGTGGGGTATGGGACATAACCATCAGGTTGTGGGTCCTCAGAAATCCTTCCTGCACAGTTCCCACGGAAGACGGCTTACTTTCACCCTGGGGGTGTGGGGCAAATATGGGAAAAAAAAAAAAAAACATATGGGAGACATGCTACAGAATATGAACAGCCCAATCAAGGACAAGAATTACGAGCTCAGCTCTTAATCGAGCCCAAACTACAAAAAAAGAGGGTTTTTCCCTCCTAACTGGTATGATTCTTTTGCAAACACAACAGGCTAAAATAATCATTTTAAAATTCTGATTCAAGACTCCTCAAATAATCTAAGAACATCAGGTCAAAGAGATGGAATAAAAATGTGATTAAGGACATGGGGCTAAAAATTGGAAAGGCTTGATTAGACTAAAAAGCCAAATACATCTGCTTGTGACGCTGTGAATTTCTTGCCTGGGAGATCTGGGAGAAGCAGGGACAAAGAGCTAAAAGCGTTGCATTTTAAAGACTTACTTTTACTGTGAAAACACCACGTGTAAGGAATAGTGTGCAGTGTGTAAAAGTACCACCCTGGTCAAAAAATAGAGTATTACCAGCCCCCCAGACACGCTCTAAATGTTCCTTCTTAAGCCAATCCCCTTCTTCCTCCTTAAAGATAACCACCATCTCCGCTTTTATACTAATCATTTTATCACGTTACTATTAAATATTCCTCTTTATACAATGTGGTTAAGGCTTTTTATCATCAAAATCATACAGTATTTATTCATTTATGCCCAGTTTCTTTGGTTCAACCTTATGTTGATGAAAATCCATGGATGGTATTGTTTATAACTGCAGTTCAATTATTTTCATTAATTCATAACTTATCCATTCTCCTACTGATGATACCAGCATTATTTTCACTTTGTGACTGCTCTGAATAATGCTTCTACACACTTTGCCGTTGCTATCTTCTGGTGCACATATGTGTAATTTCTCTAGGACATATACCCAGAACTGGAGTTGTTGAATTACACGGATGTGCCTATACACACCTTTGTAAGAGAATGGAAAACTTTTTTAAAGTGGTTTCACCATTTTGAAATTGCACCAGAAATTTCTAAGAGTTACTGTAAAAGCATTGGCAGCCTCTCTCACGTGAGCCACTCTCCTGATGGTGCGCTGTCATCAGGACTCCACCCCGACTTTCCCTGATGGTTACAGGCCATCTGGGTCGCCTCTTTTAGGAAGTGCGTATTCAAGCTATCTGCTCATTTTTCTAGAAAATTACCCACTTCTCTTACTAATTTAAGAGATTTAATCTAATTAATTTAATTTAATTTAAGAGGTTAAGAGATTTTTATCAAGAATCATACACACGGTAAGTATCAAAAATATGTATGAAATTCTGATCTGAGTCAAATATTCGTAATTGCTATCATCCTCCACAACAGCTACGGAACAACTTAGGGAAAAAGCCAAATAATTGTATTCATTAATACAGATATTAAATAATTCTGTGTTTTAAAATATTGTAAATTTTCAAGTAAAACATATTCAGTTATATGTATACACAAATAATGAAACAAATTTTCATTCATGACTTGTGAAAATAATTTCACTTACTAAGGAGAGCAAATGAGCTGTTATTAAATGTCCGTCCACTGCATACCAAGTGTGCCTTATTTACAACACTGCTAAGTGTGTATAAGCTGGCACTTATAAAGAATGGTGGATAAAAGTACAGTCCATTGAACCCTTTTGATCTCATTTGAGAATAACTTTAGTAAAACAGTTACAACATAACAGACTCATTGGCGTGAGTGAATTTTGCATTCATACAACTCTACATATGGACATGACATTGACACAAAGCCACTGCTTTTTAACAACTAATTAAACTGAAAGATAGCATGATGGGAGCAGAAAAATGACCTGAAGACTTAGTGTAAAAATCATGGGATTTCATTTAAATGAGCTCAAATATTCGTTCTCTTGTTTTCTCTCTCTTATCGTACCCCTCCCCTTTTCTCTATTTGTTTTCCTCCTGTTCTCATTCATTCTCTTCTCTTCCATTTATATAATATGGGGCTTACAAAGATGGATGTATTTCATATATTAGCAGTAAAGAGATTGCAAGAGAGTGGCTGAAGGGAGAAAGGAATAGAGAAAGAAGAAGAGATATTCTTTGGATGCCAGCTTGCGGATCCATTGCCCTCTTCCAGCTGTACACTCCTGCAGACTGTGACTGCCTCTCAGAACATCAGGCATGGGGAATGAGGCCCTATGCTCGTGCTAATAAAGAAACCAGTGCTGTCAAGGCGCAGGTGTGCACCCTCAGTTAGGAGGTGTCGTTCATCTCTGTCAACACTAATGAAATTCAGAAGCCTAAGGTGACAGGTATAGCAACTGATTTGGGAGTTTAAAAATTAATACCTTCAAATTTCATTTTTCCCATTCCTTACGGCCTCAGCTCCTTCCACTGGGAAGGGGAACAAGAAGAAGCCTCATCCTGCCAGCACGCACGTGCCCGGGAGTTGAGGCCAACATCCGAGCAGCGCTGCAGAATTATTTTGAAAAGCAAGGTAAGGGAGGGGGCCAGGGGAAAAAATCCGGGTGCCCTTTTGAACTCTGACAAGACAAATGAACCTTCAGTCATGCTATTTCAGAGCAGAACTGACAACTTCAGGAGACACAAGTTTGACTGCAAGTACAGCCTGTCCATCGGAATCCACCACAAAAGAAAGCTGAGATGAAGCAACAGACCATTCGGAACATGCTTCTAGACAAAGCAAATGGGGTATCAAGGAGCCCAATTTCTGAAAACTGTCAAAAAGTGTCTGCAAGATTTTATGTAGTGGGGCTGCATTTTTTTTTTTTTACAAGTGAAACAAACCATTACATATAAATTGCATTTCAAATAAGAAGAACGGAAACCCTCTCTAGGAAAGGAATAGTACGTGGGCTGATTTTTTAAATATATAAATATAGAGGAGATTTAAAAATGATTCCTTTTCCTTTTAAGCTTTAAAAACATGCTTTTTCAACTCCCTGTATTCGTATGTTCTCTGAGTTTAATCTGAAAGTTTCCTATAAAGGATATGAAAATTTGCCATGAATCAGAACCAAAACATTTGACAGCAAATCCCCTGCTGAAATCTGAGAGCCCACGTCGAACAGATTTCTGTAGTATAACTGAAACATTGCCAAGAATTTTTTTAAGAGCCATGATGTCTCAGAGGAGATATATAAACAGTTTCTTGACTCTTAACCCGTGCAGCCAAACTTTCCTTGATGCTAGGGCCAGCATCGAAGGTACGCTCTCCTCCCTACAGAGTCCCAGCTTCATCCATCTTCACTCTCTGATCCCTGGTTTGAACTCAATCGAATTTAGATACTGCTTCCTCTTCTCAGTGAGCAGAAGCTGAGGTCAAGCGCAGTCTAGTTGGCCCTGTGTTCTTTGAAAGCTGTGTCTCTGGTTTTCTCAAGGCATATCCAACTTTCTGCCTTTAGCCTTCCCAGTGTGGCACCTATTATAAATTCATAAACCTCAGCCCATCCTCACACTTGGCTGCGTGTCATCTAAGGGGGCTAGCAAACATGCTGAGGCCATTTCGGAGCAAACACATTTCCCATCTAAATCAGAAAATTCAGCTCATTAATAAAAATGCTTGCAGGCTTTTATTGTAGAGGAGTATTAAACGACACCTGGTTAAAATACTACAGTGTTTCCTTTTAGTTTCTGTTTAAAAAATTCATTCTTTCAGGAGGCAGTACAGGTAAAGTAACCATATAATTTATCATCAAAACCAGGACAGTTTTGAGAGTGAAAGGGGGTACCATTAATCATTAATCCAGGACGACAAGCAAAGACCAGAACCGTCCCAGGCAAACCTGTATGTATGTCATCTTAAGCGAAGTCAGTTGGCCCATGAAATGGCTCTTACCAGCAAAAAAATAAATCAGATAGCCAGCTAGTAGAAAGTCAGTCAGCTAACCTCAATGGTATATAACTGACGCCTTTTGATCTAGCAATTTAAGAGGAGTGGTATTTGTTTTCCAACAGCTAAGAATTAAATGTGACTTTTTTTTTTTTTTTGAAAAGGTGGATGAGAATGAAAAATTGAGTCTTAGGTGAGGGCATCTACAGAGGAAGGAGATATAATTGGATAAATGAGTTCCAATCATCAAAATTCAGTTAAAAGATTCTTATTAATCACCCAGTATGGTATAAAGCAGTCTTCCAGGTATTGAAAGGTTTAAAAAATACCAGGTATTACTTCTTGTTTTATAGTCAAGCTGGAGAGACAATACACAACAGTATGTACTAAAAATGCTCAGCAAAGGAAAAGGCTAATTTGAGCTGAGATGGTCAGGACAGGTGTTAAGAAGGAAGTGAGGGTAAAATTGGTTAAGTTGATCCTCAACTGAAGTATTTCCATAGGCACAGAGGATGTGGAAGGGGCTCCAGGGAAAGGGAAAGCAAGAACAAAGCACTGAGTGCTGAGGTATCAGTCACAGCCAGTTTGTGCTAAATACAACACCCAAGCCAGGGCAGATGCACTGAGGATGGGGATCTCTGCAAAAATGGTCAGCAGAGGGTACTGAATACCAGGATAGGAGTAGGTAGAATGTCTTGTAAGAAGCCATAGGAAATGATGTGATAGATGTTAGGAAACCAGTTGGGCAAGGGTATTCCTGATAAGTTACTGCCAGGGAAAAAGACTGAAGTCAGACAGACCAGTTAAGCAGTTATTCCAACACCACACAAATAAGGATGGACCTGATTTAAGATGATCATAATACAAGTGGAATATACATGTTTTAAATGTTCAAAAAGTATAATGAAGAGAATAATCCAGATTATTCTGGAGGCCTAATTACATAATAAGCTGATCCAAAGAGTGGCATAACCAGACTGAAGCACAACTTCCAATTCTCCTGAACTCAGGGATGTCATTATGCTTAGAGAGGAAGATGAGGCATTTGCTTCTGGATGTGCTAGCTTTTAAGTGGTACGTAAACACCCAGGTGGGAAAGTACAGAAGAAGACAGATGCCATGTAGGCAGATGAAAGAGTTCAATTTGGATCTTTGGAAGTCCTTATGTTGAAAGTGATCATCAACATTTGAGAAGGTGGGTGAGATCTCTATGAATAAGTAGGTATTAAACAAGAAAAGTCTTAAAATCTGTGTTTGGATGGAGAGGCGGGGTGGAATGAGGAAATAAAACTCTAAAAGAGGCAAAAAAAGGAAAAGTATGAGAGGTTAGGTGAAGAACTAGGACTTTGTGCTTTTACAAAACTTAGACAAAGAGATCTTGAACAAGAAGGAAGGTATCTATACTATTAAAAGGCAGACTTTAAAAAGAACATTGGATTTGTTAGTTGGATTATTGCTGCTCAGCAAGAATTAAGCTCAGTTAGAGTGGTAGAATTTACACGTGACCAGATATCAAGAAAAGCAAAGTGGTGAATGCATTAAGCTCACTGAACACATTTTATAATGTAAACAGAGCAAAACACAGTCTACATGGCTGCTTCTGGGGCCATCACTGTATCTCAAAACTTAGATTTCTAGAAGACACTGGAGACACTAGAAAAAAAAAGAAACACTCCTGAATAATTCATAAACAGAAGGAAGGTGACATGATTGGAAGAAGAAACCAGTTGGAATTTCCTGAAATGGAGAAAGGACATCATGCCTTCTGCATCTAGAAAGGATGGCAGTTGGTACAGATACAGAGATATTTAAGTGAGGAACAAAGGATAGTATATATGGGACTTAACAGCACATTAAAGAAGGTTCTATCTGTGTCTCTGCTTCCCTTCGAAAAAGGGTTTCAAAGTTCTTTGTTTAGTTCATATTTTTGAGGTCAATCTTTCCATTTTTCTTCCATACTTCTCTATTATGTTTATTTACTTGCTTGTTTGATTTGTTCTCCATCTTCCTTTGGTGTCCCCACCTAACTAGTGATACAGAATATTAAAATACATGGATAAACTTTTTATTTGTAGTATCACATATATTTCATGTTTTCTGTTAACAGTTTGTAATTTTTCACCTCATGGCTTTCAACTGAAAATAAAATTTTTAACCATCTCTGTTCTAGCCCATGTACAAGTTAGACAAGCTGTAAAGTTATCTCAGTAAGAAAAGGATTTTAAATATCATGACCTTTGATTTTTCTATTTTTATTTAAAAAGTGACTAACAATTTAAAGTATTCATAATTTTATGTTGTGAATACTATATAGCAAATGACATAAAGATTGGACTTCAGATAAAGGTCCATTTTAATAATAGTGAAGTGAGTTACAATTTAGTTAAATTTACATTGTATTCAAGGGAAAGTGCATGTGTCAATTATAAAGGGACCTGAGGCTGATTTATGCACTGAGTACAATTTTGAAATGGTGATACACTCACTAAATAAATAGTTGGATTTTAAATTTTGGGTGCAATTTTTTTTACACCTTTTCATATTTATTTTTACATCTTAAAAAATTTTAGCTGTGGTCAAAATAGGAATCATATAACTGCCAAGTTGATTTCTAGGCTGTGGGCTACTGACATGACTCCAAATGTGAGGATAAAAGCTAAAAAAAATGTAAGCTAATTATCTGGACATTTATGAACACCTAGATGTTTGGAACAATGTAGAAAACATATCTGTTTTCAATTTTTATTCACATATTGGGTTCCTGCAGCTCCTACAATAATAGTCTTTTAATCTCCTGTGCTTTAAAAATAAGAGTCAATTACAGAGTAATTGTCATTCTATTTTTCACATAGACACATCATACACCCCTAACTTTCACTCCCCATGACCACCAATCTCACATTTGGTGGGTAGTAATTATGCACCAGGAATTGCAAAGGTGTTTACACATACTATCTCCAGTCCTCACAACCACCCTGCCAAGTAGGATCTGTTAACCTCACTGTACACGAGGCAAAAGCGGCTCAGAAAGGTATAACTTATCAACGAAGCTCCAAGTCAACATAAGTTTGTACTTTTCAAGGCCTAGTCTTTCCACTGCTATATAAGCTACCTTTCTCCCATCACACCGGGTATAAATCCCTCTTTACCTGACACTGGATTACTTCAATAGCCCTCTAAATGGATCTCTCTGCTTTAGATCTCACCATTGGTCAACCCACTATCATATTTTAATTCTTTGGTTATAAGCCTTATAACAACTTTCAACTATCCATCAGACATAAGAAACAAGAGCCTGGCAAGATAGCTTATTCAGTACAGTAAGAACAGAAAGATGAAAACAAAAATTCTGTTGTGAAATTTACAGCATTAGATTGCATGATGCCTATTCATTGAAATTTGTCGTGACTTTTTTTTTTTTTTTGCAATTCATTTTTGTGGCCAATATTTGCAAATGTTCCATGAGCACTTTAAGAGTATTTCATATTCGTTAAGAGGACTGGGTCTTGTGAGTATCACATATCATTGGATCAAGTCTATAAGATCAAGCCTTCCAACTTTGCTGTCCCGTTCTGTTATAGCCTTATTCTGTTTTCTCTTCTTGCTTAATTCTTGGTTTTGTTGATGTTGCTATTATTTTACAAATTATTTCTGCCCCTCCTCAGCTCTTTGTCCTCACTACGGAAGCAAGTTTGAATGACTGATTGATTGACTTAAGTATGGTTGATTTACAATGTCGTGTAAGTTTCTGATGTAAAACATGGTGATTCAGTTACATATATATATATTTTTTTTCTTTTTCATATTCTTTATCTATGGGTTATTGCAGACATTAAATATAGTTCCCTATGCTAAACAGTAAGACCTTGTTGTTTATCTATTTTACATATAGTAGTTGGTGTCTGCAAATCCCAGAATCCTAATTCATCTGCCCCCTCTCAATCTTCCCCTCTGGTAACCATACCCAGAAGCAGGTTTTAAAATGTTTGGTTGAAGCCTGAGTTCTGCAGTGAGACTGAGGACATTTCAGGACTCACTGCTGAATTAGCTGTTGATCTATTTTAGTTCCTGGTCACCTAGACCAGCTCCATTATCTAGAACCAAAGACAGCAATTTGGCAGTAGTTTATTTCAGCCTTTTACATAAATGGAGGATGAGGATAAGGTACTCTGAGGGCCAGAGCCCCTGTTGGGTTCTGGCTTCTACCCGTGAGTTGAACTGCAGACTCCTTTCTTCTGAGAACTTTCAGGTTCCCTATGAGCAGAACTTCCAGGCCTACTGCCTACCTAATGACCTAAACTCCAGCAGACTCTTGACGTCAACTCCGCACTCTCTCACATTTCTATTTCACTACTGGGCCGTGGAGTTACTATTACATCTTCCAAGCCTTTGTATTTATCTTTATATCTTTTTATATCTTTATATCTGTATCTATTTAATTTTCTCCTTTCTTATTTTACCTACCCTTGATGCCAGCTTGGAGAAAAAGAGCTATGCAAAAATGCATATGATCTTGACCAACAGTTTGAATATCGCATTTATTCTACTTCTGATATCTACTCATCACAAGATGTATTATAATATATCCCCATGAGGGCAACATAACTGGCAGAACCTCCTTTCATAGTGAACTGAAGAGGAAGACGCATTCTTTTGAAAGGAGAAAGAAACCCACCCTTCAACACAGGGAAGAGATGTGACCAGCAGAAATCCAGGCAGGTATTCCCTTGGACACCCCTCTGTGGTTTCCCAGACAGAAAGGCCCTCCTCAGCTGGGCAAAGATACATTAGAATTCATATTTAAGACAGCCTCTTCTCTTCCCAGGGCAGAGTGAGGGGAGGACTGAGGGTGAGCCCCAGAGATCTTCTAGGACTCCACACACTTGAGGGCTGCCTCCAGCTCTACAATTTTATGGGTCTGTCAGTAAGGAAAGAATCCAGGTGGTGAGCATGGTGTCTCTACGCCTCACAGGACTAGATACAACAGCACAGGGAAAAGAATGTGCTCTTGAAGATGTTAAAACTGAAAATACTGTCAGAAATAAGAACAGTGTGCTAAGATCACAATCAACTCTATGAAATTTAGAACTCTTGCCAGGGCAAGAAGAATGGGCCAAACTGTGTCCAAGTTGGTAAAAACGAAAACATCAAATAAACAAACGGAGATATAGATGGTTTCCTTACAAATACTAAGTCTACATTTCAATTCTAAGATGCCACAATTTTTAAATTAATCTGTGTTTTCAAAAGTGAAATGAAGGTCAATAATCTTGAAAATGCTAAGATCTGTTTTCTGAAAGCATACCTTCAATTTAATTGGTAAAAGCAAGCAGACGTTTGGAAAAGAACTCTGTAATTAAACAACACATTATTTCCCTAGTATTTGATGAACATAATGAGTAAAATCTTAAGTAAGAAAAGTAAAAGATATTCTGTTACAATTAGCTTTTTTAATGTGGATTGGAAAAAATGGTCTCAATAAATGGGATTTTTGGAAAGAAACACTAAGGGAAAATGTGAGGAACAAAGCCAAATGAAATAAAGTTGTAGTGAAAATTTTACATGTGTGTATAACTTTCTATTTTATGGCATGATAAATATACTGATAGGAAAAAAGCATCCCCATTCCTAACATGTACATCTTAGGAAAGAATCGTATATGTTTGATCATCCTTAGATAAATGGGCCACAGAGCTTCTGACTTATTTTAAACATAGTTTTCATTTTAATAATATACATATTAATTTTTAATAGATTTTAGCTAATTCTGTGCTAATTCGTAGATAAAGAGAGTGCATACAGTAGATTTTCATCTTGATGTTCATGTTAGACATTCAATTTCCCTTTTACTAAAAGAAGCCTCCAGCTACCCTTTTCTCTGGAGAGTTATTTCATTTAATCTAAAAAAAATATCAACAATTGTCTGCCTTGTAATATCTCTTGTATAAAGTTAGTTTTCCTGACCTGGGTGTTTCCCTCACTTAAGTCTTTCAGTGAGTTTTTTTTTCCTTTTTTTTTTTTTTTTTTAAACTTTTCTCTTTAGGGACATATGACAGAGCCAACCAACACAAAACCCTTTTCTGAAGTGTGTACAGTATAGTACAAATATAGCATTCCTAATTTCAAATAAATCCCCAGCTCTATTCATCGGAACAGAATGACCATTATTTTTTGATTAAGAGAGAATGAATGATTTCCAGCAAGTAAACCAAAACACAACCTGCCTTGTTGCCAAGTTTATCATTTTCTTGTTTTAGTACAATTCCCTCAACTGTTCTTTCTGCTTAATTCTATTAAGTTCTTCTCTCTAGACAAAAGGTCTTTAATTCAATGATAGGACTGTAGGTTTCCCTAACCAAGACCTGTAAAGCTAGATATTAAATATTTCATGTCCAAATGACATTCAATCCACAATGATAATTAATGAGTGCTGGCTGGTGGGTGACTTTTAAACCTGCACCCTGACTTCTAAATGCAAAGGCATCAAGGTTGACTGAGGGGCAGACCAACGCCAAACCTTCAGAAGCCTGGACACCTCCAAGGTGATGGTATCTGATGCCTTACTTCCAAAGGGCATTTGGTAGGCAGAATAACTGCCCCCAGAGATACCCATATTCTCATCTCCAAAACCCGCAAATATATTAGGTTACATGGCAAAGTGGCATTAAGATTGTAGTAGAATAAAGGTTGCTAATCAACAGACCTCGAGAGGAGGAAATTATCCTGGATAAAGCCCGTGAGCTCAGCATAATCACAAGCTCCTTAAACATGGACAAGGGAGGCTAAACATGGAAAGAGGCCATAAGTCAAGGGAAAGTGGGCAGCTTCTAAAAGCTGGAGAAGGCAAATAAGTGGATTTTCCTTTAGAGCCTCCAGAAAGGCCTGATGAAATGCTGATTTTATCCCATAAAGACCTACTTCAGATCCCTGGATGGCAGAACTGTCAGATAATAAATTTGTCCTGTCTTAAGCCACTAAATGTGTACTAATTTGTTACAGCAGCAGTGGGTAACTAATACAGGACATTTTAAAATAAGTCCATCATCAAATGAAAATCTGCTGATGTGTAAATGTTAAATATGGCTTAATAATGTTACTTGGAGGCATATGTCAATTGCAATTTTCGTGAAAATGAATTTCAAAAGACTTTCAGAAAGATGTGTGTCAGCCAAAAGAACTAGAAGACAGCTTAGCTTAAAAGAACCCATAAAGTAAAGACAATATCTGGCACACAATAGCTTTTTCAACAGGTGAATTTTGAAGAAGGAATATATGAACAGATACACTCCTGTTGGCTACTTTAATTCAGTTTTTCTAGAATACATTATATGATGCATTAACAGTTACTATTCATTTGACATCACATATTTAGTGAGAAAATATTTAGTGCTAGGCTTTGTTCTGGTGATGAAAACAATATGCTATCATCAGAAAGGAAGATATTTCTGTGATTGGAATATTGTCTGGAAAAGGAGACCAAAACTGAGCTGGCCATTAATGCATACATAAGTGATAAGTAAATACAGAGGAATGGGAGAGGTGCTGTGGCAGGAAAACACCTCTAGCAAGTGCTCAAACTTGAGTACGTGTAACATTTCTTCCACTAGTGATGGGAGGAGGTCAGGAACAGTGGTCTCAAGTGTAATGTTACTGAGAAAAACAGCACAACAAAAAGACTACCCAGAGGGATGGGGTAGTGTATATTCACCATTTGCACCCCCAGTGTCTGCACTAAGCAGGTGCTCAATAAATGTAGGTAACTGCTAACATCAAAGAATGAGAAATGAACAGTAGTTATGAAACACTTTAGAGAGGGTCTTAAATATCAAGTGAAGGAACTAGGAATATTATACAGGGTAGAAAGTAAGATATTAATGAAGGTTTTAGGAAGAAAATTACATGATAAAATCAGAGTTTTAGAAAGGTTAACCTGGTAATGACATGCAGACTTTGTAGGAACCGAGAGGAATGGTCAGAAGCTTCATCACTTTCTGTCTACACTATTATTCATGCCTCCATTTTCCTTCCGAACCCAGTGTAGAGAAGTGAAGGCTGTTACAAGAGATCAAAAATGTGCCCCCTTCCATTGGCTACAACCCCTTATTAGTGGGAGCTCCAGATGTCTGCATGCTCCTGCCAAATTCTCACCCTTCTTCCCCTCCAGTGCCCACCATTTCACCACTGTTGTCTGCTGTGGGACCATTAGGACCTCAATTCTTACTTATGTCAGTCATAGAAGAAGCCCAGGACTTCCAGGTCACTCCTCATTCCCCAACTCTGACTGTGATAGAACTTTTTTACATCCCTTTTCTGACTGCATCTTCTGCTCCTTCCTGATTCTTAAAATTCTTCCACTGTCCCCTCTGAAACATGGGGCACTTTATCAGCAAAATCCCCTAGTATCTTAGCCACTTCTCTGAATGCCATCTTCTTCCTCTAGCTAAAATCTAATTCTCAAAACACAGCCTTCCCTGGAGCACCCTCAAGAAGTAGCTATTTTTTCTACCATGGATCTTTCACTGGGCCTGCTGTCTCTTTCACTATGTAGGACCACATGGCTATCAATCTCCTTCCTTCCTAAAACACCAGTTTTGAAACTCACAACACACCTACTTTTTGCAAACACAACACCCCTCTTCATTCCCTGTAGGTATTTATTATTGGTCCGTTGTCATTCTCTACAAAACTACTCTTGTCAACATGCTTGGTGATTTCATATTCACATAGACAATCCTTCCAATTTCTTAGCCTCTTCCTTCACTTGGTCTCCCCCCAAAAATCTTATCCTCCACACTCTAGCAGATGCTCACTCCCCTAATTAAAATCTTATCATTAATAATTCATTTAAATTCTAAACAGCCCATAACCTTGATGTTATGAATTCTGCTTCTGACCACTACCTCACATCTTTTAATATCCCAACTTCAACATCTTCTGATACCACCAAGACCTTCAGTACAGTAATCCTCCCAAGTCTTTCTGTCTTACCCCGTTTGTTACATTTATACCTCGAATAGCTCAGCCCAGAAACATTAGACTCATCTTTCACCTTTCTTAGATGCTTCCTAAGTGAAAGAACTCAACCAGAAGGTTGGGGAAGCTCTTTTCAGGTGGGATGAAATTATTTTACAAAATAAGTGGTAGGAAGTGGAGGCCAGTTACCTGCTGAGAACTGAAACTGCCCAAGTGGCTGGTGCTGGTGGTTCACAGTTGAGTCTCTCCCTGGAAACTGCCCTCAAACAAAGAACCACCTCATTCATTACACACTCTCTCCAGGGGCAGCCTATGACCACTGACTAGTTAAGGCAGAAGGCAAAGGCAAGACCTCTCACCTCAATGTGGGACAACTCTGAAGGGGATGTCAGTTCCAGAGCTTCCTAAAGGATCAGCTGAGAGCTCTGTTATGACGGCATTGCTTGCATCATAGCTCAACTCCTCTCTCTGTCCAATGCCACTTCTTGCACTCCCCAAAAATTGGTGTTTCCTAGAACACTCCTCCATGAGCCTATTGCAAATCTTGTCTTTCTTTGCCAAGGAACTGGACCTAAGAGATGTATGCATGTGTGTGTGGGTTTATGAACATATGTATATTTTTATATATATATATATATATATATATATGTAATTGTTCAAGACTAGCACTGATAGGGATGAAAAGATAAGTGATTTAATTTTTATGAAATCAGTTATGAGTGGTGGCAATGACATTAGAATGAATTTCTTTTCATGAGTCTATTTTTATCAATTCACACTAACCACAGGGGAAAAAAGATTTTTCAAAAATACAAAAGCTATTAACAATTTGAAAGCATTTAACAATTTTATATCTCAGGTATACTTCCAGAATTAACTTAGATCCTAAATAGGACAAAAATCGACTTCTACTTCATCTGAAAACAGAGCATTTTTCAACTGTCCAGGTCTTTTTCTCTTAAGACAAGTCATGTAAATTTAGTCCAAGAATATATTGACTGCCTCCAGTGTGAAATTTTTCATTCATTGGACTTTTATTAAGGACTCTGTCTTTGTCAGAAACATACTTTTAAAGTGCAAAACAATCTATATCTAGACTCTTAACACAAGGCCCAGAAATTTAATAAATGTATAAGAAAGGTACACAATTTGTCTCTAATACAGATTCAATTTTCTTTTGAATTCATTTGGGGCTTTCTATCACAGGGTGTTTGGCTGGATTTAGGATTCTCAAGTTACTTCTTTTTAGGTTATTGTCCAATGCTCGACCTTTCTATTTAGCGCCAAGCGTTCTCCAGTAAGTTCTATTGACTTAGATTTAGTGCTTTCTTCAGGGCATTTGAGAGAAGTTCATTCCTTTATACTCACAGTTTAAAGGATTTCCAAACAAGGGGTTTTCTTTCTGTTAGTGTGAGTTTAACAGCTCTTTCTAAATCTTAAATTTTGTGAAATGTTTATTTAGGCTGAAGGTAGTATTTAGCTGATGAGCTAATGAAACTCTTAATGTACTTGTCTTCCAACTCCCTATTTGAAGGGAAAGAGTGAGCTCCTCTAGAAAATTACCAGAGTAAGTAAGCTAAAAAGGCCCTTCCAGGTCATCTGTTTTGGAGATTTTCTTCTCTGGCTTCAGAGTTGAAACCAAATCAGTAAAATGGGGACTCACTGAATCCATATTGGGATTTACCCAATCACCAGAGGATCACTGCCTAATCCTTAACGAGATAAAAAGGAACTCCTTGCCTTGTTACACAGACAGATCAAATTTTTGTCCTTATCTGGCCTCTCAGAACAGAAAGTAACACAAGAGTTCCACAGTTAGTGTTGCTTAGACTGAGTTGAAAGGAAAGAGTTCTGTGATCAAAGAAAGGAAAAAGTTAGGTCAAAATTATACAGACAGGAAAACTCAGACTTTTGAACTCATGGTAATTAGCCTAAAGTTCAGAAGGTGTAGTGATAAAAATCTTGACCAGGAAACCATAAATAGGGCGAATGCGGTAAGTTTTCAACCCAGAGAATTACAACTGTGGATTCCTAAAGGAATTGGCTAGACAAAACCCGAGCAAGAACTTATTATTTTAATTTTTCAAAACCAGACAACCAACTTATTTGCTGCCAAAAAGACAAAGGTCAAATCTTCAATGATAATGTGGGCTTAATTCTGTCACTGATTCAGTGGTGCCTTTTAGATGTAATCTTTTGAGTTTAGTCTTCTGCATAGTAAGTACAAGTATCGGGTTTGCCAAAGCTATGTGTTCTTAATTCAGTGAGGGCATTTAGACATTTCAAAATGAAAATGAATAGGAACAAAATATCAAACATGATTTAAAGTTAGGTTGCAGAGTTTCTTGAAAGATGCCAGGTACTAATGAAAAAGGAACTCATGCTGTCACACATATTCACATTAATTGTAACTGAACATCACTTATGTCACAATCCAATACATCATTAGTGCTATAGGGAATTCTCAGGGTGATAAGGAAGACATGTCAGTGGCTCATTAATAATTTTAACATGCAAAAAATAAAAATGCCTTTATTATTTTTTCAGTGTAAACTATTTAAATAATTCATTTAAGGGAAATTTTTCATCATAAATTTGGTAATAATTTTTTCAATTGGGCACTGAGACTAATGAATCAATCAACAAAACAGTTTGCTATTGCTAATCTCTGACAGGATGACATATTGGGCTGTATTTAAAGCACTGCATACCATTTATAAAACAGGATTTATGTATAATTTGTTATGTTCTGACCAAACAAATGCCAGTAGAATACATAAGAAAATAGTTCCTGCCATCCTTTGGGATCAGTTATCTCAAGAAAAAAAACTATTCATGTTGGCATGAATGCAGCCATCTTACTGTAATTATGTCTTTCAAATGTCATTGAATCAGAGACGTGACCAACTACCTTGACCTACAATCTAGTTAAGCTGCATTATCACTGCCAAACCCCTGTTTTAGAATTCTTTCATTTTGCTAGTTTAACATGTCTTTGTTCTTTGTATACTGACTAAAAAGTCGTGTTGTCCATCATTGCATTAAAAAAAATTCAAGTCCATAAAAAATGAAAATGTCAATCCATCATTTGGAAGGTAAAGGTGGTAAGAGGGCATCTGGCTTCCTCAGGGCAACATGGAAAACCTAAGGAGTAAAAAGGAGAAACGATCTGGCAGAAAATCCATCCTGTAGCCTGAAGAAGGGAGCTATCTATTTTGTCTAAATCAAAGATGAAATGGCAAGGGAAAAGTCAGAAGTAATACTCAAAATACTAACAGACACAGCACAACAAATACGACCACCAACCAAGAAGAACGGATACAAGTTATGGTTGCACTAGGGTCCCATATGTCTCCTGATGTGCCAGGGCACCACCCTTCAGTTGCTGAGTAAGATGCACGCCTGGGAGTCCTAAGAGAGGGCCCAGAAGAGCTGAGGGAAGTGAGGAGCGCCTGGGGATGAAGGAGGTCCGGGACCCACAGCTCATTACCAACTGCCGGGAAGGATCTCACTGTTTTAGCAACTGATGTGCTCACACTGGTTCGAATCATCTGAATATTAATCCTAACACAAATCCTGATTTCACTAAAGTCAGACCTGGATTTCCAGACCAGAAAACTGCAGGTTCTAAGGAGCAGGAAGAATATGTCGGCAACACACCCGTGGAGAGTGATATGTGGGTGACATGTCAGTGAGAAGTTATCATCATTGGGTCCAAACACAGGACAGCAGGACCTTACACCTGGGTTGAAACTGGTTAGTACAGCTCCTCTTCCTGGCCAGGATCTCCAGGGCAGAAGGAGCTCAAGCAAGTAGTCAGGCCTGGAAGTGGGGAGTACTGAGTTCGAGAACATTCCTGCATTCCTGGCTGGTTTGCATTGGGACACCCAAATCCCAGATGGCAGAGCATGACTAATGTGACATCCCAGGAAATAACTGGTCTAGAATGAATTTAAATATGCCTTATCCAGATGGTTCAGGTATCCAGGGCAAGGCCGAGGCCTCAGATGTGGAGGTCAGTGTATCCAGTTATGAAAGGGTGATGAAGGTAAGGGCCGAGATATGGTTTGATCGATTTTCATTGGCCTGTAGAAGTTATCAGCAAAACCCTTAAAAAGCACCTATGCCTGCCTCATCCCAGAAGATTTACAATATTCATTCCATAACAGACATTATCCAAAAGAATAGATACAATAGCATATATACTGAAGGATTATTCTGAGCCTCAAATGAGACTGTTATAAAATTTCAACCCTGATACATATCAAATCCCTTTTAATTGTTATAGAACATATATAATACATGTATTATATATAAGTATATATTCATCTAGATGTTTAATAAAGAG
This sequence comes from Camelus dromedarius, assembly GCF_036321535.1. Lineage (NCBI taxonomy): Eukaryota > Metazoa > Chordata > Mammalia > Artiodactyla > Camelidae > Camelus > Camelus dromedarius. The sequence continues at coordinate 14,941,713 of NC_087454.1, read as the reverse complement.
ATTGCAAGTATATGTGTATATATTTCTCTGAATGGTCATTTTTACCATACAGAACTTCTAAATATGTCATTCATTGAGCTAAATTTTTTAAATGCCATTTAAGAGAACTTATTTGATGAAATATGCATGTACTGGCAACGCGGCAGTCCCTAATTGAGTAATTCCTAGGCTCTATGCCTTTGCATCATACTGTCTACATACATTAAACATGGCAACACTGTCGTATCACTAATTCTGCAGATAATGTGTGCAGTGTTGCATGTCATTCAACTGACAAACAATTGGCAGGTACCTTTTATAATAGCAAGATGGATTCTTGTATGGGATGTGTTGATTGCTTATGTCAGTCCCTTTGAAATTTAACAGCAGTTGTAATTAGAGCTGTAAATCTCTCCAAACTATAATTAGATTACTATTTATACCCATTGCCCCACCCCTTTTTTTTAACAGCCTGATATGCTACTATGAGTGAGAAAGGTGCAGGGTTGTTTGGAGGGGAGTGGAGTGGTGCCAAGTGGGAAATATGGTTTCTTTAAAACAATAATCACTGTTACGAATTATCTGCATGCAGCTTTGTAAGTTTAAATACTGAGTCCCATGGAGAGATAGCTACATAATCTGTAGTCTCTGCAAAGAAAGCATATTCTCCAAAGCAGACCTAGTCTTTTCATAGGTTTCCCTAAGATGACCATACAATCGACAGTTATACCTCTCTGTATACATGAGAACAAGATGAACCTAGATAATGTCTGAGTTATAGAAAACTGGGCTCTGTATTTTACATCTCACTAAATCACAATTTCCTCTGAAAGCATCCTGTTGCTGTAGTCTCATCCAGTGAGACTACAGAATAATGGTGGGAAATACACTGCTCACTTAGGATGCTGTGATGTTGCTGTAGGCAGTAGATGGGTTCTCAACTCTTTACCCTTCTCTTCTCAACCTTCTTACAAGTGCTAAATAAAGACAGATTGTTTTCACATTAAGGGATATTCTTATAACTAACCCTAGACTTATCATAACCAGTGACAATATTATGAATCTGGGCAAGGAGTAAACTATATGCAATCTGACACTTGGGTTGTACTGAGTTTCCAAGCCTCCCCTCCAAAAAACTTTAAAAACCTGGAGTATATTTTATCCTCTTAAGTTAAACAAGACCATCAATAAATGCAGCCAACTATGCTGGCATTCTTTATGTTCATTTCCATTTCCCCATCTTGAAAATGAGAACATTTTACTAGATCATCTTTACAGCATATTCTTGCTCTAAAACCTGATTGTTATCTCTAAAGTCTGCAAACCCTTATTTCCAGATTTAAGATGTGGTAAAGTCTTTCAGCTATTTTAAGCAAAGGAGCTATTTGTGGTAGGATTTCTCCATAGCTCAATTACAGCAGAGGTTCCAAATACTGACATAAAAATGTAAATCATAAAAGTACTAGAAGAAAACATACATTTATTTCTAAAAATAGAATCTTACTAAAGAGAAAGCCTTTCTAAGTGTGGCATACAACTCAAAAAACATAAAAGGAAAGTTGCCAAATGTTATAATATAAAAAAAGCTGCATTCTAAAAATGGACTGTGGAATGTTAAGGCTTAGTGTTGGTTTGATTCTGGGTAGAGATGTCACACATGGATCATTTAAGTGTTCGAATTTGCTATACTTAGAATCTTAGAACCACTCATCAATACAGCCATTAGCTGTGAGATGTGTTCAATGCAATTAATTATTAATAACAAAGAATCAAAGTTAGTGAATGATATACATGTTTTAATACAAATAGAGCAATGATAAGAGTACCTGTATATTTTCATTATCGTACACTTCTATCCTTCTATACCTAACTTTCCCTAAGTAGGAAAAACGTGAGAAAGTTTCAGCTAGGCCATTGGGAATTTCACTTCAGAAAGTATTACCAAAGTAAATATCATTCAACTTGCATATCATGATGGGGAAAAAAAAAACCTAGTTGAACGCTGTTGCTTCAACACATTGTCCTGAGTGAATTCACTTAACACGAGGGAGGTTTTAAATCTAACAAGATTTGCCCACACTCATTCTATGAGAAGAATGCTTACCAGGTCTGCTTACTTTGGGTTTATTTGGTACTCATTCAGTTCAGAAGATATGCATACAAATAAACACCTCATTTTGCATTAGGTATGTTTCTGGAAATCTTATCACTACCTGACCCAGTTCTATGTGATGTCATGATAGTATATTCCCTAAAAGGATGCATTTTGTCCAGCCATAGATGCTCCCAGGTATAGTTCATATAGTACCAGGCAAATTTTTCCAGGCTGCAGTGGTATGAATGAAGCACTTTGTAATGTCACTGAACTTCTACCAGTCCCTTATTGTCTACTGATTGTTCCCTCCACATAATGGGCCATTTCTTGAAGGTATTTCAAGTTACTAGGAGACTTGAATAATAACAACCATGCTGCTAATCTCTCTGTTGTAAGTTCAGCACTATTATTTTTATCAAGTTAATGGACCAAAACTGCCAAAACATAAATCATTGGCAGAAGGAGAGGTCACAGCAGGATAAACAAACTTATTGCAAAACATACTTAACTCAGAAAATCCTTGAAAGTACTGACTGGCTGTGAGTATACAAACATAACTTAGGGATTGTTGGGGGGTCGGGGGTCAGAAATAGCTATGATGTAATGTAAATAGATGTATAAACATATTTATACATGTAAAAATGCCATATAAAACATTTATACTTTACATGTATGTACTTTTTTAGAAAAGAACACTATTTTAATAAATTCATCTTGTGTATGGCAGTTTTAAAAAGATACTTATCTTCAGTAGCACCCAAAGAACTCTATAACTGTAACAAAAGGATTGAGTATGAGATGTTGTAATGAATTATATGCAAACAGTAACCAGTTAATTTTAGTATAAAATAATTAATAGTACTCCACAAATAATGAATAGCAGGTGGATGATTTTAATTTTTCCTCTCCTTAAAATCCTTAAGTAGATGTGTCTTAAAGAAAATTTCAAATAGGATTATACTTTGACATCCTGGGTTTTCATTAAAATAATCTGAAAAATCCATGTAGATGGTACAGGTAGGAATATTTTTACCTAAGAATCTTTTTGATACCAATCAATCACATTTATTGAAAATACCTAATACATATTATCACTACGTACACTTTGATTGACATTTATATGTGAGTATCTAATGGTCATCTTAGGAGGCCACATAGCAACTTGGCAAAATCAAAACAAATGACCCCTAAACCAGCTCTCTTTCTCTCTCAATATATGATACCACCGTATTCCAGGTTGCTGAAGCCAGACCAGAGTCATCTCTGGTTTCATTGTGTCCCCACTATGCAATCTGTCAGCAAGTCCCACGGATTCTGTCTCCAAAATATAATACAAATCTGTTCATTTTCCTCTAACTGAGCTGCCAGCACCATAGGCCAAACCACCATCATCTCTTTCTAGATTGCTCCCGGAGCCACCTAACTGGTCTTGTTCTTTCTGTCGTTGCCTTTCTGTAATCCATTCTCCATAGAGCAGCCCAGTGATCCATGAAGCATAAATCAAGTCATGTCACTCCCCTGCCTAAAATCCACAAGTAGTTTTCCATGACAGTTAAAACCGAATCTAAACTCCTTCTCCAACCCAAAGGGGAACTGCACAGACCGACTCCTGCCTACGATCTCATGGTAGATATTCTCCTTCACTTTTCCTTGGTAACACTTTCCCCTCACTTCTTCTGAGCAACAACAGTAAAATCTGAATTTTGCTATCACAAAAGTATTCATCTCTTCAGAAAAGGCAAAATTCACCTGCCTATCTATAATTTTCCAACTTCACAAAAATCTTAGATGAGAAATTACCTGTGAACTAACGAGCTACATAGGTATCTTTTTCTCTGAGTCAAGAACTTTAAAAACACTTGTTTTCCCCCAGAGGATGCTCTTGGACAGCACTATGTTCTATGTGCTTTTTAAGTTTGATCACTCTAAGTAGAGCTGTAATGTCTATGTTGCCTTATCAAAACCCCTTTTAAAAACACCTGCTTCTTGTTTGTCTGTTTTTTCTTTTCCTGTCCAGCTTTATCAGATACAAATAACAGATGACATAATGTAAGTTTAAGGTGGATGATGTGATGATTTGATATACGTATATATTGCAGAATGATTACCACAGTAAGGGTAAGTTAACACATCAGTCACCTCACAAAGTTAACTTTGTTTCTTTGTTGTCTGTCTGTTTGTTTGCTTTAGAGGGGGGAGCTTTTGGTGAGAACAATTCAGATCTACTCTCTCAGCAAATTTCAACTACACAACACAGTATTATTAACTATAGTCACCATACTGACTACTTCTGTTACATCACCATACTAGACTATTTTTTTAAAACGTGTCTGCTAAAAGCAAAGGAAGTTATTACTTTTAAATGGACAAGCCTACCACTACATTCTTTAATCACTGCCCATTCAACACATCAAGTTTTAGTCATTCTGTAGTAACCTGTTTTAACAACACTAGAAAATTCACTTGTTTGGATTTGATTTCTCTTATAATCCCTGTCTTGAGAAAGTAATTGTTTGATAAGAGAAAGCAAGTATCTTGCTGCTTTGAATCTACCATATCTTTTAGGTTTCTAAGTTTGGGAAAATCAAAAAAGCAAAACTCAAGTGTTTGACCAAAGGTATCTTCTTGGTTCTAAGGAGAAAAAAGAAACTTAAAAAAGAAATCCACATAGATTAAGAAGCTTGCTGGATACCCAAAAGATCTTAGCAAACATTATTTTGATGAGTTAAGTATAAATGAATCACAAACACATGGACTAAATTTCCCTCAAAGAGCACAAAGATTTAAAATGGAAGAAGCAATGGCTTTTGGAAAAATATATTATGGTTTCTACCACAACCCAAACATTTACGTAATAACCTGAACTGTTTCACAATCTGAAAGTACATCTGGATTCATCCAACTCTATGAAGTTTTTTTCTTTCCCCCCAATAAATAAGTGCTTCGGAATCACTTAGAGTAGTTCAACGTGCAAAAATCTCTCCTTTTTCTCATCAGAAAAAATTTTCCGGTCTTCATATATACAAAAGATCTTTGCTATATCTAGTATATAAACCACTAAACATTTTTAAAAATATATGATCAAGGATGCCTGTTCACTTATTCCAAAAAAAGATAATATACACACATATGCAAACACCTACTAGAGACAAAGCTCAACCTTTGAAGGAGATGAATAGACAGGTACTACTCTAAAACACTGGGGAATGAAAAAAAAAATCATACAGAGAAAAATTAAGGGTAATTTGACAAACTACCAGATTTCAGAATTTGGACAATTTTGTTTAAATCTGAAAGAAGTGTCGATGTCAACTGTGTATAGCAAACTTAGGGAAAAAACTGGTTATAGTGGGCTAGATCACAAAATACAGAGGGTTGCCAGAAAGAATTAATCTGACATAAATAAATTTTGCCATAGTTTTTCCAAAAACTAAACAAAGTTCCCTTTCCCTCAGTGCTAATGCTCTCTGGAGTTCTAGAGAAAGACTTTGTCACTTTATGAGCCCATAGCTCATCTGGTTCTACTGAAATTCCTTGGTGGGGTAGACTTAGTGAGCCTTGAACACTCTGAGCTTTCAGCTTTTTCTGGGATGACCTCGAGAATGGAAAATAGTATCATCTACTCTCACTCATTCAAACATTATAGATCCATTTTCATACAGTATTTGCTTTTGTTTTTCCTTTTTTTTCCCCCAAAGAGTTTCTGGCCATCTTTGTGTTCTTTGCAAGAAATATACTGTATTTTGAAATATGGCAACAATGGAAGATACAATTGTTATTTATAGGCCTATCAATCTCCCAATCTACTGGAATTCCAGGATGGCAGGAAACCATTTTTTATTGTCTCACTGACCATTTTACTGTGCCCATGACAAGAAAATAATAAAAGGCTTTTGAAAGTAACCTCAAATCAGCAAGCTGTGGTAAGAGAATTATGTTTTCTTGGTTGTTTGTAAACAGAGTTATGCAGGGAACAAGACAGTTGCATCACTGTCTATTTCCCACACCTACTTCTTCCCTTCCTTTCCTTCCTTGCCTTCCAACATCAAAGACAGACATTGACCTTCTTGTCTTGTGCCTTCCTGTAAATCCATTCTTCATAGACAAATCCATTCATGGATCCACGAGAGCTTAAGGTCTGTACTGCCACTCTAATTTTACTCTCATTTGCTAGGCAAAGGGTTTGAAATATCTATTATAATGAATTCCTTGTCTTATGTCCACAGAGAAACTTGAAGTTAATCCTACTTAAAGTGCTATCTAGTAGGGTTTTATTCAAAAGATCTTCATATTTGTCAAATTAAAGACTATATTTCAGATTTTTTTTTCTTTTAACTACTTAGGTGTTAGCCCACAAACCAGAAGCAAATCTAATTTCTGTCTGGAAGAAAGTTAATTTCCTAATGAAAACCTATTTTCCCAGCAATTCTAATGCTGCTAAACTTCAAATCGTTAATTAGAATGGTGTTTAAATTTTGTTAATCTGTTTCTATTTTTAAAAAAGCTGAATTTGAGAAATCATAAAATATGAGGAGAAAGGGTTAACAATTTGTAAAGTTAGGCCATCCCCTTGGCAATTTCATGCTGAAAAGTTAGCAATCGCCAACAGAAATTGATCCTATTGTATATAAACCAACACAGAGGTTCCACACACAAATGTCTGTTAGTTGATTGTGGACGTATTTCTGTGTCTGCCTAACTTTACTAACACACACCCTGGACTTACTCTCCCTGTTCATACACACAGAGAATTAGGGTAACAAATAATGAATGCCATCTTTTACACAGTTTTATTATTAGAGAATGTAAAGGTTAACCCTTAATTCTAACCAATCTTATTTCTCTAATTATAATAGCATGTTTTAGGTGGAAAATTAATTTGAAATGTCAATAGGTTAATTAGTTAATTAGGGAATTTTCCATGGGAAAACCTCAAGAAAAAAAAAAAGACAAATACTGGTTAAAAATCAAAGAAATCATCATTTTCAGAACAAAATTTTAATAAATTTGTTGACATAAATTAAACACACATCTTTGTTTTTTCACTTTGTTAATTAACTATTAGAATTCAAACAAGCAAGCCAAATAGTTACACCTATAGGTATTAGTTCAAAGCAAAATACAGTACAGAGAAATGCAAATGAACGTACACTTCAAAGGAAAAAATACTGAAATAGGGTTAATGACCATGTTCCAGGTAGAGACGAATATAAGTAGCTCACCGTTGAAGTATACAAAGTTCCTCTTCAACCTCGTTCTTAAGTTTACATACGCACATGTACACATACAAATACGGAACTACACATTAAATATTAAAGCTACACATTAGAAATTTGGAATTTAATTCTCTCCAGATGCTTATGCCTTTATCTGACTTCCTGGTTAAGCAACTCGTTAGAGTTGAGTAGCCAGCTGCCCCACACCACACAAACTATAGACTTCAAGAGAAAGCGCCTCTTCCAGGGATTTTCAATCTAGAATGTAATCGGCCCTGCTGATTTCTCCTGGGATATACTAATTTGATCCAGGCATTGAAGATCTAAGCAAGCCCAGGTATAAGGCTTTGAAAGACAGCAAATCTCTCCCACAATACACATGCCTTGATTTTCCTAAGTATAACATATTCTTGTTTTATCAACTGTAGTACATTTTTTCCCCTTTAGTTATATCGCACACCTTCAACTATTTTGCAACTTCTTTCAGATATTTTAAGAAATGGACATTAAGAGACCTTTGTTTTGTGTTAGTAAATTTTTTAAAAAATCAGACATTCTACTGTATAGTAGGGGCCTATAATTGGAAATGTCACCATCTGTCAGCACCCAAGCTACTTATGAACCTATCTGTTCAGTTAAAATGTTAGCTGTCTATTGAATATGAAGATGCCATGTGAAGAATCATGGCCATTTCTGTGTTTCTAATGCTCATGAACATACATGGGAGAAATAAAACTTTTCAACTAAATCCATTGTTCTTTGTTACCTAGTTATTCTGGCACTGAGGAACAAAAATCAGCTTACCAAGTTACTGATACATAACTCTGAAGCTCTGCTGGATCTAGATTCTTTGAATAATTCTCAAAATAATATGCATATTATTTCCTTGAAATGATTTCTAACACTGGATTTTCATTTCTATGTGGCCTCTGGAAGGTGGAATTCATTAAACTACTACATCAGAAAGGCCTTGGCAACAACTTAAAACCATGGGTTAGCTTTGAAGTATCATTCATAGCTATTAGCTTAAAAAGCTCTCATCATTAAGTAACTTTTTTATTCAAGGTATCTCCCGGCCACAGAATATTTAAGCAGAGTATCATTTTTTCCATCCTGATGACGACTGATTTGTTACAGCCCTCCATTAAAAGGTGATTACTCAAACTATGTAATTTGGTAGTTTTTCTATAGAGTCAAAATTAGAGGCATGCAATCCTCTTTCACGCCTCAAGGGGAAGAAGCAAACTTCTGCTCGTTAGTGGTAATCCAATAAAAACAGGTAACAATATAGTTGTGTATGATACAGAAACTATGAGAAAGCGTCTCTCCTGTGATAAAAATCAGCTGAGAAAAGGAGGCACAGTGCTATTGATACCAGCAGAAACTGCATCCCTTCTAAAAGCTCATGAAACTAAGAATGTTTAAATATATTAATTATTGATATAGTCATTGGCCATTTGAATTGAATATCGTACACAATTATTTTAATTATCATGTTCAAGTAAATCTTAAGAAATGCTCTTTTCTTCTACTTATGTATGAAACATCTGTACATAATTAGTAAATCCATAGCATAACAATATATCAATCACTTATAATTCATGAAGCATATTTACATTAACTCCAATTCCAGTTTTATAATATTTCATGAACAATATTTATGAGCAAGAAAATAAGAAGTGATGTAAAATGGTCCTTATCCTCAAGGATCTGGGGTAGTCTCCATAATCCACTATAAGAGTCTATGCCTTGGCTTTCTTAATTTTGGTAAAAGCCAAGTGTAAATAAAATAGTTGGATGCTGCACTGGACAGGTACAAATATGAAGACCAGATCTGCTTCCATCTGCGAGACCATGAATAATACTTTGTGTTTTGCTGACAAAGTAAGAGACAAACATAAGTTGGTGGTATATGTTGTACTTGTATCTCTTTAAAAAACACATGCCTCGAAAGATCGTTGGGCCTATCGCGAGAGTATTTAAAAGGACGAAGTGACTTAATGTTTGTAAAGCACGTAGAACAAAGCTTGGCTTGGTACGTAGTCAGATCTCAATAAACACAAGCTGTCTTTATGATCATTACAAGGCAGAGACTACAAAATCATTTCACCTAAAGCAATTCTGTTTTGCAATAAAGGCCAAAATGGTACCATGGAAATCAGAACCTAGGAGAAAGGTCCGTATGTATTGTAGAAACATTCTTAATACACATCTCTCCCTCAGGAGCCTAACTTAATAAATAAGGGGACAATAGTCTGGCTCTTAACTCTGTCAAAGTCTATCAGGAGACATTACTTTCATATCACACATGACAGTTCACCAGTGTATAAAGACTCGGGTCCCCAAAGGACAGCGGTCTGATAGTGTAGTGAATAAGACGCATACCCCATTGACCTTCTGCTATAAAACAATTCAGCGTGGGTCAGAGGAAAGGAATAGAATTTTCATGCAGACTTCATGGAGTGAACTTACCTTGAACCCATGGAAATTTTTGAATTTCATCTCAAGAATCACAGCGTAACAGCACCACTTTAGGAATTTTCATTAACCATTCAGCCTGTATCCTCCTTTTAAAGCAGTTATTGGTGTATTATTTATGACGATCAGCTGGCATCAAAAAATGCCCTCCACTGGAGCTGGCTGACCTTGATTTAAAAAGCTAAAGCCGAAATGCTAGGGAGAAAAAGTCCCCAGAGCCCAATGCAGCAATACAATTGCTTTGACTTTAAGTTCAGAGATTGTGGCCAAAGCAAAGACACAGTTATGTTAGCATCTTCTAAAGAAGGGATCCCCATTTGACTCTGGACCTAGGTCTTTACTCCTAATACAGTTCAAAAAACCCTGCTTACAATTATTTTCAACCTAACATATAACATTCTAAAAAACTCAAAATTAAAACACAACAAGCCAAACATTCTCATCTTCCCAACTGAGAAGATAAGAGAGTAAGACTATGATAGAGCAGAAAAGGGAAGAAAGCATAAGGTGCTTAATATTTTTTAACATCTAATATCTGCAGAAATCCTGACAGGCACATACACAGGTTACTGTATGAAACTCTCTGAAACAGCTTCCTAAAAATAAACATCACAATCTTGTTTTAGAAATCAGAAAACTGAGGCTCAAATAGATTCAGCAACACAGATAATTTCACAGAGCCAGCTTGCAGCTTGCGTCTTGGGTTGAAAAAAAAGAAGTGGAGCATCCACCCCTAGTTTTTCTAGCAAGCAGATCCATCTTTGGAAAGTCAAATCATCCCTCTGGGCCTATTTCCTCACCTTTAAAGTGAGGAGGTCTGGCAAACAGACTCCTGGGTGGCCCCATGAGCAAGTTCTTGTGAGATCCTCTGCCCTGGAGTGTGGGCAGGACCTGAGACTTACTTCTCACAAGAGAATACAGCAAAGGTGACAACATGTACGTGATTGCATTCCATGGGATTATACAGCCATCTTTGAAGAGACTCTCTTCGCGGTTTTGAAGAAGCAAGCTGAGATGTGAGCTACCGCACAGAGAAGGCCATACAACAAGAAGCTGAGAGCAGCCTCTGGCCAACAGCTGGCAAAAAAGTCAAGCCCCCCAGTAGCCTGCAAAGAACCGAACTCTGCCAACCACCATGTGAGTCTGGAATTGGATCCTTCGCTGGGGGCCTCCAAATGAAGACCCAACCTTGGCTGACCCCTTGATGACAGCTTTGCAGAGGACCTGGTCAAGCCATGTCCGGATATCAGGCTATGAAAATCCTCATTCTAATGGCTTTAAGAATAAAGAAATGCATTATCTCTCATCACAAAAATGTGTAGATATGGGGCAGATTTCAGGGTTGTCTGATTAAGCAGTTCAACATCAAAACCCTCTATCCGCCCCAACTCTCTGTCCCAGTTCAATTCCCCAACTGCTTACACAATGGCTACAGAAGATCAAGGCTTCGCATCCAGACATAGGAATACGGAGAGGCAAAAGATGGGTCACCTCTTTCTTTAATTGTAGTATAGTCAGTTTACACTGTTGTGTTAATTTCTAGTGTACAGCATAGTGATTCAGTTTTATATATATATTTATATATATATATTCCTTTTCATATTCTTTTTCATTATAGGCTGTTACAAGATAACTGAGTATAGTTTCCTGTGCTATACAGTAAGACTTTGTTGTTCATCAATTTTGTATAAAGTAATATCTTCAAATCCTGAACTCCCAATTTATCCCTCCACTCCCATAGTAGGGAAGAAGCAATCCTGAGTTCTTTGGCAGATTTCTCTTATAGTTGCATTTTTGGCAATGTCACAAATGAGTTTTATGTAGTGGCCAGTTTGCTGGTTAACAGAGGCTCCCCTCTAGCCGAGACCTTTGTTGGTGAAGAAAGGTCATCTATTTGCTGCTCTGCTCTTGAGCTTGGAAGGAAATATGTAACTTACAGATATCCTGACAATGTTGACCAGTGTCTAGGAGGAGGGGTGCAGGGAGAGGATGCAATTGTTGCTTTTTATCTAAATCAGGTCATTTAAGTTAAGACAGAGTAAAAAGGGAGTCAGGACAGATTGTAGGGATACAGGAAACTGGCTGCTTGGTAGTGTCTCCATTTACTTTAATTAAGGTTTTCTATGAGATAACCATGAAGTCCGGTTACTTCTTTAGCATTGGGGAAATTCGGAGAGATATTATCAAGTCCTCTCATCATCCTTTAGTGACCCAGAGCAGGACAGGATGGAATTAAATAATTTTATAAACACAGACTTCTCAGCTCCTTAGCTCAAAATAAGGTTGCCAGTTCAAATGAGGATGCAAATGAGGAAACTTTACAAGTGACAACACCTTTTGGTCAGAGAAGCCAGCATCTTAACAACCCGAGGCAGATGACAAGTGTTAGATGAAAGTTATAAAAATAAATGCAGGAAACGGGCAAAGGATGAGGAAGCAGTGCTATGGGAAGTGGGATGCATGACACAGTAGACAAGCCCCAGTGGAAGTTTCCAGCACCTACACAGCTGCTACGTTTCCAGCCGGGAAGCATCAGGGAGACAGTGAAAGTATCTCCAAGAAGGAGAAGGAGAAAATAAATGAGTAAGCAGATTGCAGGCAGGCAGAGAGAATACAGTGAACTGTGATGCCCTCCATTTGCCACAATCTCAGGGGTTCACATTAATCCCCAATGCCCAGGCGTATCAAAACAAAAATAGAAATGGAAATAATAAATGAATCATGGAAATAAGGGGAAAAAATAAATGGAAGCCCTATTTGTTTTTATTAATTTTATCTTGCTTGTGGGGGACCAGAATTAAAACCAGGTGGAGAACATAACCAATACGTTCTGGATCTTGTTGGCATAGTTCACACTCAGGGGCTCAGAGGGCCCTTATCATCTGAAAAACAACTCAGGCTGCAGGACACTGGAAAGGTGATCTAAAGGTCATGAACTCCCTTGGTGAAGAGTGCTGCTCCAGGCAGCTTTCCACCTCTCTGTGCCTTTTCTCTTCTTTCAGTGAACTCAGCTAACCCTTGTCCTATCATGGAATGTATATCTTTACTAGAATGATAAAAAGTTTAACAATAGATTGAAATAATAACACTGATAGCAGTGCAGGCTGCCAGGGCACCTATTCAAAAACTACAATCATCTGAAGCTAGGACCAGCCCAAGGGTGTGTTTGTTTTGGCTCAAGGTCCAGCTGCAGGCTGCCTGAGGTCACCAACTACATTTCTGTCAACAGAAAGAAACTATTGTAACATAACCCATGTCGATCAGGAAGTGTGACCACAGTGAAGGACGCCAAGGAAGTGCTGTATTTATAATGCATTCTGAAAATGTGCCCTGAGCCATCGGCGGCAATAGGAAAATCCCCACTCCATCCCTGCACTCACCTGCACACCCCCTGAGCAGGCAGAGAGAAGGACAGACCTGCCTGGGGAACACTTCTTATGGGTGCATTAATATCCTCAAAGAGCTCTCAGATTTTGGGTGTGGCCAGCACTCCCTTTTCACTATCTTCTTAGTTTCCGCTCTTAGGTTTTAACTCCTTTATTACTGACTTGTTTCCCCTTTACAATTATGTTGAACAGGCCTCTGGATTTGGGTTAGATGTGGGATGACCCACATGTGTTATGAACACACTGATTAAGCTAACATACAAATCAAGCTGAAGCTAGAAAGTCTCCCTGAATTCTACCTTCCTCCAGCTTCCAGAACATTCCTTGACATCAGAGCTTCCAGACCTCTGGCCATCATGAACACGTGACCCTCTACCACTCCCCCCACCTCTTCCACTGCTGCCCACACCGTGCTGCCCTGGTGAAGTCTGAGGACAGGACTAAAAGAATGGGGTGGTCCTTGCCCTCAAGATCTTCCTGCCATAAAATGTCACATCCACAAAGGGACAGCTTGACTTGTTAGCTGAGCGGAGTCATTTGACAACTTACACCAGCATCACTGCAAGGGCTCTACCTGTGTTCCCCATTTTTATCCTTCAATGACCCTCTGTTGCCAGTTATTTCCTCTCTTTTACAGTTGTGGAAACTGAGGCTCACAGACTATGTGACTTGCCTGAGTTTACATAGTGAATATCTGACAGAAGCAGGGTCTTCATCTCTGAATTACATTCTAGCAGTGTAGACACTCACATTCTCCAAAGCAGAGCTTTTTATACTTTACTGTGCATATGAATCACTGAAAGAAAACTCTAGCTCAGCTGGTCTGGTTCAGTTGGCCCAAGAATGTTCATTTGTAGCATTCTCCCAGGTGTGGGCTGGGGGTTCTAGGCACCACATTCTGGATACCAAAGTTTTACAGAAACTTTACAAATTAGGCCTAAGACTGAGTAACCTGTGGGTGAGAAATTGCTTGCTAATTATCTGGGAAACTTTTGTACAAGGACCTGGATGCAACAACCACTCTTAAGTCTCCAGGACATTTTGACTCTCCCAGGGGGCCCCAGAGGGCTGATACTGCCTTCTGGTCAACTTGATGTCAAAATTTAGCCCTAAGATAAGGACTTGGGGCAGACATCTAATAGGAAAGGTCTTCAGTCACAAATCTCCAATATAAGTCCTACTACCCAGCAAAGGACCCAAAAGAAAACTTACAAATCACTGAAATAACCTGGATTGTACAATGTCAAGGTTAATGGACAGTTACAAGAAGAAACACAACCACTGGCCTGGTTTGTTTGCAAAGAAGCAACAGAACTTTAGCCATATTCATGTCTCTAATGCTAAAAATATTTAAAAGCAAAAGTTCTTGAGTTAGATTCCCCTGGATTGGATCTCGTGTTCACCATTAATTAACTGGTCAACTTTGAAGAAACTGATTAACTTTTGAGTCTTCAAGTTCCTTATCTACAAATGGAGACAATACTGGTACCTGCCTCAAGAGCTGTTACTAGGATCAATAAAGTGACATATTTAAAGCATCTAAGACATACTACTAAACCATTCTAGCTTTTTCAACAGACGCCAAATGTGTCAAAGCATCAAATGTCCAAATGGAAAAAAAAATCGATTACACTCACTTGATTTCACCTGTAAATTTTAACATGCTATTATGAGGTTTATTCACCTCGCATTGAATTAATTCCTCACTTTGGTTTAAGACCTTTAGAATCTGAATGACCATCTCATACAAGGAAGCTTGATGTCGAATGCTGCTTTCACTGTTTTTCTGAGAACACGAAGATTCACAAAGGACTAGAATTTCTCTTCTATTTCAAGCAAAATGGAAACAAAACAACAACTTTCATGTACAAACAGGACCAATTTCATAACCAGAGTAAAAACCAACAGCATCAATTAGTCACCAAGACTATATGTGTACAAAAACCTTATCTAAAACGTTTTAGGTAGTATCAATATTTTCACCTTATCTCTACCTTTTCTTGTCGTCCCATTATGACCCAATCCTCACTTTTCACATTGAGCATAAAGCTAGACCTTCTTAATAATACTATTAAGATAGGTATGTGCATGTGGTAACAGTAAATGTTTAGAACCAAGGGAAGCCCTGAACATGTGAGCATTTATTTTCTTCACCAAAATCTAAAATACCAAATAGATGTAAAAACATATCCACTTACCCAATTTCCTCCCCCAAGGAAACACTAAGAAAAATGTACGTAGTTTCTAAGGAGAAATGTTTGCTACAAGGGAACTCTGTAAGCTTAAAAAAAGGGGGGGGGGACAAGATAAAAGCAATTTATTGTCATGCTGCCTAGCATTACTATGTGAGATTACTACAATGATGAGAGATGCTGTCATAGTGCAAGCAGCCAAGTAAGGTGAATTCACAGAGTGTTGGGAGTTCTCCATTCCTTCTCCTTAAACACAGTCCCATCAGTCTTGAAGCCTCAGGGATGTACAAAATGTAATTACCAAGGTTTATGATAAGGAATGTACCAAACCAGCAGGCAGAGACGAATTTTAAAATGCCAGCCAGTTCTCAAAGTCTTCCCCTAAAACATTCTTCTGCACACCAATTTTAGCTTACAATGAAGAAATCATTGCCACTTCTGTGTTCTGACTTCAGCTGGAATTTTCTATCAGGCTTAACGTTAACATTGAAACTAATTTCTTGCAGGGAGTCGACAGGTATAACTATTCCATTCCAGTGAAGTTCTTAAACAGGTGCCTCTAATGAGTTTTCCTGACTTTATCTAGGGCTTATGCTGGGCTGTCCCAAACCTGAATGGAGCATGGGACTGGTCTAGCAGGCAAGAGTAGGGAGCAATACTTTCTCTAGCTCCGTGGGATCTGTGACTTTGCAAGCTGACAACTGGCACAGGTCTGACGGCTGTCAGTCGCAATTGTGGCATCTGTATGATGGACAGTTGGCAGCTGACATGAAGTGCCAGGGCATTTCATTGTAACGACGTCAACAAAGTTTGCACATGACCAACATTAGTTTCATCTGAATTATCGCATCAGTTATTAAAGAGTTCCAGTGTATGCAAATTTAATATCTCAGAAGGTTTAGTTTTATATATTCATAATTTTTTTTAATCTTCTAGTTCTAAAAGCAAAGAGGAAATAGGACTAGAAAAGTCAGATGATTCCACTGGCGTGAAGCACAGTAAATATTCTCCATTTTTGCTCAGCACTCACTAGCGTGTCATGGGTTTTCAGTTTCAAACTCAATTTAACTGAGACTTTTGGGCTCTAAGTTTCATTTACTTCAGGCCAAACAAAACTTCCTCATAGCAAAAAGAAAAAAAAGAAGCAAAAAAAGAAAAAGAAAAAGAAAAAACATCTCAGTGAAGGAAGAACATCTACACAAAGATTTCTGAACATTAAGTCACTGATAAAACAGCATCTTCTTGCAGCATGTGGATTAAAACATACAGTATAGGTAAACAAGATTATACTGTATAGCACAGGGAAATATATACAAGATCTTGTGATAGCTCACAGCAAAAAAAAATGTAACAATGAATATATGTATGTTCATGTATAACTGAAAAATTGTGCTCTACACTGGAATTTGACACAACATTGTAAAATGACTATAACTCAATAAAAAGATGTTTAAAAAAAAGAATAAAATCATGATAATTTAAAAAAAAAAAGTACGGGACTGATTAAAAATGAGAATGAATTTCTAAAGCTCTTTGTCCTAAAACTTTCTATCGAGCCTCTAATAGGACTGCCACCACATTATAAATAACTTCTCCAATCTCATTTTCCTCTCATTTTCTTCATATTACTAATCCCTAAACAGCTGCTAGCCCCTAAACAATGCCAGTCTCAGGCACAATTCATTAATTCCTAACACATTGGCGGGGGCAGCACCACCTACCAATCTGTACCCTCTTAAAACACAGATGAGTGAGGCTTTCCAAGGAAGAGGCCTGGACAGACTGAGGGGACAATCAGGCCGTCATGACTCACCAAGGCTTAGTTCAGGAGATTAAAATCCAAATGTAGGTGACCGAAGGCAAAGAAGCAAACCCAATGAGCCCAGTTCTTTGCTACCTGTTGACATAAAGCTCCCATTGACTTTCCTGAAGGGCTCGGAAGAGGGCCGAGGTGTAACGTGTGTGTGTGCTGGTATGGCTGGTATGCACCGACCACCCTTTCCTAAGCACACAGTCAAACACACTCAAGTGTCCGTAATGTGGTCCGCTCTAGCTGTTGACCTGAACTTTCCGTGAATGAGGAATCTAAAAGCATTTTGAGAACAAAGAGCAAACCTTAATCGTTAAGGAACTTTCTTTTTAATGGCAAGCAAAGCATCCTAAGATTCTGGATGAGCACCATGTATTTCTTCCAAAATCTTCCCTCCCTCACCTGTGTTCCCTATCATCTAGGTCCCTGGTCCCGTCAACAAAAACGAGATGGCTGGGGAAGCAGACAGTTTTCTTAAGTTCCAGTGATAAGCACCACGTGTCTGGATCAAAAGGGCTCAGTCCATATCTTGCCAGGTTGAACTGACTAATAGGGGCTCGACTGTTTCCAGCTATCAATGCCCTATACAAAATGCACAAAACGCCCTTCAGGTGTCAGAGGGAAAGTCTACTGGAGTAAGAGGTAGCCTGGAAGCTTAAAATGAGTTTCAATAAAGAGACAAACCAACTTTACTGTGAAAGACAAACAGCAAACAAACAAATAAGCATGAATAGGAAAGACTGAATGGCAAATCCATAAACATAATTAAATTAAATTCAGAAATGTCCCATGAAGAAAGACCAAAACTAGTATGAACAAAATAGAAGAAAAGAGATTTTCTGAAGCTTGATGGAAATTCTGAAAGATCCTGGCTTTTTATTTATTAATTTTGTTACATTCAGCTTCAGCAAAACATACAGAAAGGGTTTAACTGGCAAGCCTGCGAGTAAAAAAACATGCTGTCTCAACCCTGTGACAAGCCAAGCGTCCAGACAATACAGATCTCTGCATTGTTTTCATTTATGTTAACCAATTACTCTTTCATTCTTACCCTATTAAACACAGACAATATCCCTTTCATTTTCTTCAGCTGTCAGAATCATGATCTACCTTATAATGTTTTCCATAGAAAACATTCAGCAAAGCTTAAAGATTACAAGGTGATTATGCAAACCAAGAAAAAGAACTTATCAGGGAAGAGGCAACGATGATAATAGTTTCTCAACTCTACACTTTCTGAATTTATAATTACTGGAACTGCTATAAAAAGATTTTAAAAGTATTTTTAATCTCAAGGTTAAAAACAAGCTCAGCCATTAACCTTGAGATTGCAGATTCATTGCCTGGTTCTCAAGCTATTAGGCTTCCAGACCACTTACACTGCACTTTAGGCCCTTCTAGAACACTCACAACCTCCTTTAGCTGCTACCGGCAGGATAACTTTTGAGTCAGTGATTCTCAAGGGGTGGTGACAGGACAAGCAGCAGTAGCCTCACTGAGGACTTAGTACAAATGCAAATTTTCACACACATCCCTTCTCTCCCTGAATCAGAGGCTTCAGAACTGTAGCCCCGCCATCTGCGTTCACCAACTCTCCAAAGTGATCCTGATGTACACACAAGCTTGAAAATCATTATTTAAACAGGGAACATAGAAAGTTCAGAAGCTAAGGAATAGAAACAAAGCCAAATGAGAAGTAAAAATACCTGGAATAGGAAAAATGGAAAGGAAAAAATGAAAAAATAAAGAGCACTATGAAACGGAGAGAAGAGAGATTTATATTTTATGAAAAAAGAAAAGGACACCAAATCCTTCATTTTCACTTCCATGACCTCAGGACCTTCCATTATTTAGCCAGTTTTGAAAAAAATAAGACTCATTTTTTTTTTTTACTAGAGACCAAATAATATATCTTTTTCCTCAGTTAACACAATCTGAATAACATTGAGTCCAGATTGCTATGACCAGAGATGTTTAAAAATAAACTGCTGTGAATAAAAGCACTTCTGTTATTTGATTCTATCTATGAACCAAATTGTTTAAAATAATATACATGTCCTGTGCTCTTAGAGAATATAGATATCAAGGAATCTTCAGTCTGGTAAGGTGAATTAAGAATAATCTGGAGATATCTGAGCTTTCCCTACCACTCTAGAGCTTTAAGTGTTAGAAAGCTTTTCTCCCAGCTTAGTACTTATTTATTTGAGGAGAATGATAGACACAGTAAAAGCAGAAGTAGGTCACCCCAAATCCTACCTGCAAATCTAGCGGTCAAACCCATCCCACTATGTGTGACACTACCACAAAACCAACTAGGTCTCACTGTAAACAGTGGCAGTTACTTACTGCTCACTCACAGACCCCCAAATAACCCAGTACACCTCATCCCCACTGGATTTGGGTCCTGATTCATGTAGCGCCCTGCCAGCCCCTCATTGTTCATTCAGCAGATTATTCGTAGAGCACCTCTCTGCTTCATTCAACCACTCTATGGATGGTTACGCATACAGAGATGGACAAGATATGGTGGCCAAGCTCAAATACATCTTGTCTTGTGATAAAGCTCACAGTTCATTTCGTTGTCCATTTCCCTACCTTCATCTCACTAGAGAGGACATCATTTTGTGGTGCAGTCCTGATTCCTTGGTTTTGGGGTGCAGCCTGGCACAAATCTAAAAAGCTACATGGGTGAGGCACAGACAGTACCAGATGGTACCGTATTTAGAAGGCCTCCAGTTCCCACTTGGCTGTCTTTACCTCTGAAAAGCCTTCCCTTATCCCATAAATCTGGTAACAGTGTTTCTACGTGGGCCCATAGAGACACTTCTGGACACTATACTCCATTAGCCCGATTAACTGTCACCTCAGCTAAACTGTACCCTCTTTCAGCATCAAGCTGTGTTTACCATGTTGTAGTTGTAAGTGGCCCAAATTGCAAGACCCTTGCTCACATAGTTAAGTGAATAAGTGGATGAGTATATAAATG
Organism: Camelus dromedarius; assembly: GCF_036321535.1. NCBI lineage: Eukaryota > Metazoa > Chordata > Mammalia > Artiodactyla > Camelidae > Camelus > Camelus dromedarius. Next base: position 14,921,571 of record NC_087454.1, on the reverse strand, counting down.
CATACTGAGCTGCACTGTGGTTCAGAAAATCTTTTTAAGATTAGACTCATTCAGGCTATTTAACTTGAGAGTACATTTCCAAACTGTCTTCCTAGGAGGCTGTATCACTTGACATTATCGTTGGCAATTCCAGGATATTTCCAGGTGCTCTACATCAACACCAGCACTTAGTATTTTCATTCTTTTTAATTTTAGTAGTTCCAGAATGTACGTAGAGGTGACTCATTGTAGTTTTAATTTGCATTTCATTATTGAGTAATGATGCTAAGCTTCATGTGTTTATTAACCATTCAGTCATCTTCATTGGTGAAGTATTTAATCCCTTTACTTGTTTTTTTCTGGGCTGTTTGGGGACTTTTAAGTTTTAAGTATTCTTTACATGCTCTGGATTCATCTTATATCAGATACACGTTTTCTAAATATTTTCTCCCATTCTGTGACTGGCCTTTCCACTTTCTAACTGGTGTACCACAGAGCACAAAACTCCTTAATTTGATGATGTCCAACTTATCAAGTTTCTTTTATGGTACATGCTCTCTGTGTGAGATCTAAGAAATCTTATCCCACCCAAGGTCACAAACATTTCCTCCTAGAATTTTTATAGTTTTAGCTCCTACACTTAGGTCTGTGATTCTTTTTTGTGATCCAAGAAATCTTTAACTCAAGGTCATAAGATTTTTCTCCTGTTTTCTTTCTGTTTGTAATTGGGGCACATATGTTTGGCCCTATGAGCCAAACTGAGTTAATTTTTGTATACAATGTGAGGTAAGATTTGAAGTTCCATTTTCCGCACTATGGGTAATTTTGTTCCAGCATCATCTGAAGAAAAGATTCTTTTCTAGTCCACTGAATTACAAACATGTACATGTTGCTCCATCTCTGGACTCTGTTTTATTCCATTAATCTATGCATCAATCATCATTTTGTTTTTATTTTTGTAAATTCATGGTAATTCCAGAAATCAAGTAGTTCAAGTGTTTCCATTTTGTTCTTTTTGTTTGTTTTTTCCCATTACATTGGCTATTTTAGGCCCTTTATATTTAAATACAAAGTTTAGAATCAGCTTGTCAAATTCTACCAAAAAAAAGCTTGCTGGGATTTTTTTTTTTTTTACTGGAGCCTCAATGACTCTATACATCAATTTGTGAAGAAATGGCATCTTAAAAACATTGAATCTTTTTCCATAAACATGCTATATTTGTCCATTCACTTAATCAAATTTTCTCTTCCAAGTTTCGTAGTTGTCAGGGTTTTGTCCGTATTCAGTTACATTTAGCTCTCTATTGAATGCCTTTTTATTCTAATTGATGTTATCTTTTTAATTTCAAATTCCAATTATTTGCTAATATATAGAAACACAATCATTTTCATATATTGACCTTGCACTCTGCAACCTTGCTAAACTCACTTATTAGTCTAGCATCTGTTTTAGAGGTTCCTTATCATTCTCCAAATAAAGGGTCTTGTTATCTAAGATAATGAGAATTTACTCCCTTCTCCCCTCAATCTGAGTACATTTAATTTCCTTTTAGTCCTACATTGCACAAGCTAGGACCATCACTACAGTATTAAATAGATGGCTGGTGTGAACAATCTTGCTCTGTTCCTTTTCTTAAGGAAAACACATTCAGTCTTCTGCCATTAAAGATGGTGTTAGCTGTAGTGATCTGGAGGCGTTTTTTGTCATGTTGAGGAAATCCCCTTCTATTTCTGGGTTGCTGAATTTTCACCCTGAAAGTGAATTGACTCTTCTCAAAGGTTTGATTGTTGTGTTATGTTTTCCTGTCTTGAAATGATGGCATGGTTCCCCATCTTTGTCTGTTATTGTGGTAAGTTATTTCCACTGACTTTTTAAAACAGTAAGACAACTTTGCATTACTCGGACAATCTCCAAATGGTCATAATATATTATCCATTTTACATACTGCTGGTTTTGATTTGCTATTTCATTAATAACTTTTTAGTTATGATTATGAGGGGTGTTAGTCTGCAACTTTCTTATAATGTATTTGTATCAGGATAATGCTGGCCTAACGAAATAAAACAGGAAGTGTCCCTTTTCTGTCAGCTGGAGAAGTTTGTGTAGTATTGGTATTATGTCTTTAAATTTTTGGTAACTTTACTAATAAAGCCTATTGCACCTCAAAATTGTGAGAAGAATTTAACTACAAATTCAATGATACAAAGCTATTCATGTTATCTATTTCTTTGCGGGTAAGCTTGTATCTTTGTTTTTGTCTTTTAAGAAATTTGTCTATTTCATCACAATTGTCACAGTTGGTATAAACTTCTTTATCACATTCCTTAACACAGAGTTTAAGAACCTTACAATGATATACCATATTTCAGCCCGGCCGTTCTTTAAATTATACATTCCATAATACTTCATTACCACTTTTGCTCTAGACAATATTTTTAAAAGAAATTTACAAATGAGGAAATATATACTTTGTCCTTGCCCACATATTTACCATTCTTGATTTTCCTTATTTGTGCAGATCTGAATTTCTATTTAGTGTCATTTTTTTTTTCACATAAAGAACTTACTTCAGCATTTCTTGTAATGTGGGTCTGAAAAAGTCATTATTTAAAGACATTTATACTAGGTATAGGTTACTAATTTGAAATTTTTAATATTTTTTTTCTTTCAGCACCATAAAAATGTCACTTCATTTTCTTTGAGTTTGCATAGTTTCTGATAGAAGTTTGAAGTAAATCTTATGGGGTTTTTGGCTTTCTCTTTAAATAACATTCCTGGCCGGTTTTATTATTTTATATTTATCACTAGTTTTCTGAAATTTTATTATGATGTGCATTTGTCTGTGTCGTTTAAAATATTTACTCTGCTTTGGGTTTACTGAGTTTCTGAAATATGGGGTTTTATCATTTTTATCAAATCTGGAAAAATTTTTATCATTTTTTTAAGTATTTTTTGATTCACCATCTAGGCTTCCAATTAAACATATATTATACCATGGGATATTATCCAATGGATGACTAAGACTTTATTTTTTAATCCACCATGCTTTATTTGGGATTTTTCCTATTGCTATGACTTCAATTTCACCAGTAAATTTGTTCCCAGTGTGGAATCTGCTATAATTTCCATTTAGTATACTTTTTATTTCAAATATTGTAATTGTTTTATCTCTAGAAGCTATATTTCCATTATTTTTTATACTTTCCATTTTTCTCTTCATCATATTCATGATTTCCATAAGAGGCATATTTTCTTTTCTGTTAATTTCTTCATTCTGCCATTTCTAGATCTGTTTTATATTGACTTATTTACTTATGGTTATGTGTTATATTTTCCATTTTTTTCAAATCTCTGGTGATTTTTTTTTTTTGAGGCTGTACATTTAGATTTTTCTGTTTTTGAGCAATTAATTTTGCTGTATTCCTTTAAAGAGCATTGGAATTTTCCAACAAGTAGTTAAGTTGATTGCGGGCTAGTCTGACCCACTTGTTGTATGGTTTTAAAAACCGTTTTGGCATATGCCTAGAAGGGTTTCATTTTAGCTCAAATTTAGCCCCACTTCTTAGTTAAACCTTGTGTAGGATGCCTACTGAATGCCCCAGGGTCTCTTCACTCTGGATTGAGTTAGAAGGAACACAAAAAATTCTGAGTCCTGAGTGACCTCCGAGAATTTTTTTCTTTTTTCTTTTTTGTCTTATAGCCCCAAGTAATAGCTATTTCCTTGGAAGTTGTTCTTATCTGGCCTTGTGCAGTTTTCATCACATGCATTTGCAAACTATATGTCACTGGTCTCAAGGGGTCTCTTACGCATATATCAGGACCCCTTCCTCTGTGCAGCTCCCTCCTCCCAGTTCTATGCTTCACAGATTCTAAACATTGACCTTCTGAAATCTAGTATCTGCCTCAACTCTGCAAGACTGAGAGATTCTGTTTGGATTCCTCCTCCCTGTCCAAGAATCTTCTTGAGGCAAAATGTACTCACCTTAGTTACATACAGAAATTTTATACATAAAAATATTGATATCTGCTGGCAAAGAGAATTCATCATTTTAATTACAATAAATAATATGTGTGAAGTTCATTGTTATCAAAGGTGTGGTTTTTTTGGGGTGGTGTGGTTTTTTGGGGTGGGGTGGTTAGGGGGAGTGAGGGAATAGGATTTATGTGAGAATTCTGCCGTAACACTGGAAACCATCAGATGATTTTCTGAAATTTTGTTTCTCTGCTTTCTGATAAACCAGATTCACAAACAAGATTTTCTTGCTTAAGGCAATGGATTCAAGGAATGAAAATAAAACATGAGTAAGGCACTTTTCCTGAAGCATTTAGAGCAATGAGTTAACCTTCTTCTACTGATAGGAAAACTGGCCCAGAGACTTAAAAGGCCTGTTAAAAGTCACACAGCCAATAAATTGTTGGAGTCAGGAACAATCCCAGCCATTAATTTTTATCTAAGGGTTTAAAATGCTCACTAGCTTTAATCAACAAGTGAAAAGTTTCTCAGAATGTGTTATTTTGCTGGAAGGATTCTTCCTTAAAAAAAAAATCAGTATTTTTCTATTTTCTTGATGCCGATGATTCTCTCTCTAAAATTCCGCCTTCAGACTACGATACTTACATAGAGTTTTGAATTACTAAAATACCCATTATCTTAATTGTTGAGATAAAAAAGATGCTACCCCAGTCTGTTCAGGTCTAAGAAGCCTGTAGGAAAATGAAATGTCGACCTTAATATCTGGATTTCACAGGTTCACCTCCGAGACTGGACTCTTACAGGGTCCCAGACCACTACAGAGGCGTCTCAGGTATTCTTAGAGTCCCTACAGGCACGGCACATGGGCATATCTGAGTCAGGACTGTCTCCGCAGACAGGACAGGAAACAGACACCACCCTGTCCTCCAGTTTCCTGTCTTTCCTATCTATCATTTGGAGTGAGATAATAGCACCACCCTCTCTCTAAACTTCTTTCATGAGTGCATGTGCACACACCCACACACACACTCCTCATTACATATCAACTCATGAAAAAAGCCCTTTTGGGAAAGAGACAACTTTGCATTCACTTAAACTGACTCCTCTGCTACAAATACTTTATATCAATGGCTGCAAGCCTATCATTTTCACCTCGTATAATCCCATTAGTGGCAGTTTCACTACGGAATCAGTTCTCAAGTAGGCAAGCATATTTTTTGAAACCCAACACCCAATTCAAGCCTCCTTCTCAGAGATTCTGATATCTTTCTTCTACTTCACTCTCCATCCCCACCATTAAGAACTGCTGCTCTGAATGAATGCCATGGCTAAGGACTAAACACAAAGTACTCTTCACTGCAGGGAAAAGCAATTAAAAGCATCCACTCATTCCCATATATTCTTGTATTATTGAAACTATAAATATAAAGTCTAAAGTGATTCCAGTACAGAGTTGAACTGAAAACAAGAATGGTTTAATTCAACCTTTAGTTTCATTGTTCAAATCAGGAACAGAATCCATGCTGTGACACACAGAAGTCTCTTGGTTTCAGGTGGATCAAGCTCAGGAGGGTAACACACTTGGATTTACAGAATAGACCCTTTGGTGGAATTACTCAGCAAAATGCCAGTAAGAGCCAGAATCCAGCATAAACTAAAAGATTCACTTTTAGCAAAATGTCACTCCTACATAGTCAGGTCTTAATGACTCTGGAGAGATTAGATTGAGCGAATAATTTTTTAAATAGTCAAATTATGGATTATTTTACAATGAAGTAACAGATTGTATGACTTACTAAACAATTAAAAGAAGTTTGTTCGAAAACACAGTAACTTTTTTCCTTGTGAGCAATGATTTGCCTAGAAATCTGACTACTCATAATTATTAGTAATTTTTAATAATCAGTAATACGTTTTCATCATTATAAGTTTTCTTAATATCCATCTGTGCTTATAAATATGTTTAAGTTTTCATTGTGTTTGGATTTCATACATCGATCACATATTTTAGGCAGATTCAATCAAGGTTTTCAAATGCTGATGCCTGTAATCAACTTTGTCTTAGAAAAGCACTTGACTATCCTGCAAAAAATAACAATATATTAATCGCTAATTCTCAAATCTGCAAATGGGTAGATACATTTTGTGAATTACTAGCATTCTGTCGTTAGCTGCAGTATATGTTCATGATAAATACATTAAGGTGTTCTTAAATAAATGCCCTTTCTATCCAAATCTTTTAAATATACTTTTACTGGAATTCCAATAATAGATCAGATAATCCCTCGTGGCCCGTTAGGATATTTGATTCTACCATTTACATTATTTATGCAAAGAAAAGCAGTGCTTAGCAGGTGCCATGGTACTTCCGTTCGGTAAACCAGAAATGGACACATTCCATGTAAACTTTATTCCCATAAAAGAGCAATGCTTCCATATCTTATGCATAATAATCTTATTTAAAAGGAAAACTACAGAACTTGTCACCACTAATTAAGGAAACTATCTTCTCCTAGGCTTCAAGTCTTTACAAAAACAAATCTGCCAGTTTTTTTTAACTATTCAAATCCTAGAAATACTGAGTGTACCTCCACAGTGCCCAAAGGCTACTGCTCCAAGCGAGACTTTATGGAAGAATGTGCAGCATGTCAAGTGATTCAGAGTGTAAACAGACTTAGGAAGAGCAAATACACAGAATCCAGAGGCAACACAATAGACTGACCTCCTCATCAACCTCTTTCCCTCTCCTTCCCTGGGTTAAGGAACCACGTAAAGTCGAGAAAAGCAAAAGCCTCCGAAGAAATAATAAATGAAAAATGACCCTCAGCAATTGTGGTTTCTCAGTGCCTGATGACCCCCTATCCCATCATCGGCATCAAAGACCAAAGAGGAAGGGGCACAGGGTAGAGGAGCAAAGAAAAAAGAGAAAGAGATTATTTACTGGCCGTCTGAGATCTGGTTACCAGCCTGAAAAACAAGAACAGATGTATTTGCATGATTATAAAATAAAATGCCTTTCAAATAACTTAATCTTCGGGAATATTATAGTCTATGCATTTGTTTTTAGTTCCCCAGGGATAGGCAACAGACTGTGGGATCCTTTGTCTACTCGTGGGTCTCAGGACGGGAGACCCTCACACACGTCTCTGAACGCATGCTACTGAGGAACATGTGTGGGAGCCGAGAGGATTACAGCATTATCCTGCTGTTGTTTTCTGCCCTACATCCCCTTCAATCTTCAGGAAAATGAAAACAGAAACGGGCCCAGGAGATTATAAACAGGCTGCTGCCACTCAAGTCCACTCTTCTAATGTTGATGCAGCCCAGGATGCAGGTTTGATTCTTTAGGTTTTATCAAAACCCCTCTCTGAATGGGATCAAGAATGAGTGGAGGTGAAATCACCCAAAAGGCAATTACTGCCTTCTCTCCCAGAGGAGATTCCAGCCAAGCAGACATAAAAATATAAAGTTTCCGTCATAGCTGAAGAGTTCAAAGCCAAGAGGCAGAGCACGCGGGCCGTGGAAATGTTCGTGGTTAGTGGTTGGTAATCAAGAATATAAAGGCAGCAGCTCGGACTAAACGTGAGTTTGGGAGAAAGGGAAAACTGCTCCCCCTGCACTGTGCTTCCCAAGGACAAGTGAGTGCAGGCTTCTTTTTCCACTTGGCACAAAAGCAGCTGGACCTGCCCCAGCTGGATCACTCAGAGAGCCCTCAAAGTGTTGTGTCCACAGGGCCCACTTTTGCTCTGAACTCGATGACCCTGGGCCAGCTGTCAAAAGGCTGAGCCTCATCGGGTAGCACGAGGCCACCGGGGTCAGAGAGAAAAGAAAGCGGACAGGCTCAGAGCGCTCCAATCACGTCAGGCAAGGTCGGCTCATTTTTTCCATTCTGAGCCCGAGGCTGGCCTGTAACCGTAATACTGTAATATGACTAACAACGGGGACAACCAACACCTTTCAGGGAATGGTTTCAACAGGCTTTCCAAGGAAAGGCCAGTTATTTATTCCCCAAATGACAGATAAGAAAACTCAAGCCGAAAGAAGGAACGCGATTCAACCCAGAGCACACATGTGAGTCGGGGCACAACTGAAAGAACTGAGGCCCGGCCTTCTCAGATCACGTTCCATCCTGCAGGATTATTTGACTCCATAGGGCCTGACTGTCCATGCAGACTGACTGCTTTGCTCCTGGGAGCTGCCCAGATGGGGCAAACTCTCTGCACTCGTATTGTTGTCAAGCCTTCCTATCCCATTAACTCACCTCCTGATTTAAACAGGTATAGAGGTTGTGTGTGTTTGTTTTTTTAAACATGCATTAGAAACTGGATGTCTATACAAAACAGGAACCAAAACTAAAGGCAGAATTAAGAAAATGGACAGAAATGTGTACCTCTCCCAACAGCACAAGAAGGTATTTTAATGTGTCCACATACAGACACTCATCCCAAAGGTACAACTGCTGGTGTTCCCTTGAGTAATTCAAAAACATAACTAAAATCTCACTTGATTGGGACTTATTTAAAGTCAGATCAAGTTCCCAAACTTTTGTAATCACACTTGTCAGGTATGATTACTCTTCTCCATTTTCAGTCTATGGTGGTTTTGGAACCATAAAAATATCTGGGACTTCCTTTTAAGCAATTGGCACACATTGACTAAGCACTTGCTAATATCACTGAAGAGGCACTATATCCTTGTGATGGGGAACAGGAAAGTGTGATCAGAGCAGCAATACTCTGCTCTTTATGAGCTATGTAACCTAGGGCAAGGGCTTTAACTTCTCTACCCAGTTTTCTCACCTGTAAAATGAGATTAACAAGGGTCACCTTCTTCCCATGGCTATTGAGAGGATGAGCGAGCCAACATATGCAGAAGGCTTAGAAAAGTGTCCAACACACAGTCAGCAATCACATGCATGTTTGGCCATCACAGAGCTTTCCCTTTATAGTGCAAAAGAAAAATTCTATGCAACGATTACTGTGGAGAACAGTACCAAAAGGAATAAGTGGAAAACCAAGTATGCATTTGGCATAGTATTTGTCTGTAAGAGAGTAGGCAATGAAGGTAGTTAAACAGAATAGTAGTTGCAGTAATCATGGAAGACTTCCTGGAGGAAAGGAATGAAGTTTTCACCGAAATAGGAAAAACATGCTCCCTTTATTTTCTTTGTCATTCATAGTTTCTCTTACATCATATACCCATTAGAACAGTGTTACTCTAGGGAAAGACTTCCTTCAGAAATAAATATATTTGTATAACTATAGAAAAAAACAAAACATAGAGCAATTAAGAAACAATCCAAAGGTTGTCAAGTGATGAAAAAATGGCTCTTAGATCTCAGGTAGCTCCTGGTATTCTAGGATAAGGATGGTAGTAACTATTAAGGAAACAGAATCTCTGCTTTAGTGTAACTGCATCTTAAAACAGCCTTGGCATTCTGGTTTATTAATTGAGTCCCTATTTAACCTACTGAACCCTTGTCTGAGGTCTCCTTTGTATTCATCAAGTATGTTTTTCCCCCTACAACCTTCTAAGCATTGGGTGCCAGTTGTTCGAATTTGGAAAAAAGTAAGACACACTTGTCCTCAAAGTTCTCCTAAACCAGTATATTTTAATTAATATGTTAATTTCTCTAATCATAAATTCTCATGAAATCATTTTTTAAAGTTGGAAAATCAAAAAGAGTGTGAAGGAGGTTATTAAAGCCATCATAAATCCACCATGTACTGGTATACTTCCTTTGGGTATGTTACAAGTAGATAAATGTGCATGCATATAATTATGACTATTCCACATGTGCAGTTTTAAAACTGGCCTTTTGCATCTTAATTATAAAACATTTTTCCAAGCCATTAAAGTTTTCTTTAAAGGTATCATTTTTAATGTTGTATAATACTCCATTATATGGATAGTCTATGAAATAATCATTTCAACATCACCTAAAGATGAAAGTAAATTTCTGACTACTTGATGACACTGTAAATAGCTGTATATCCATAAAGATGGTGTACTGGATAGGAGGAACTAATCTTCTTAAAAACAGGCTACCTTTATGTAGTCAATTGTCATGATCTGCACAGTATGAGCTGTGTTCAAATAAAGCAGCCCTCAGAGGTGGCCAGGACCTCTCACATGCCCCATGACCTCCTTCCACTCTATTCCCATTCTGCAACCTTTCCCCCAAGACTGATTAGGCAGTTTTCCCATCTTCTGGACTTTTGGCAAGGAGAAGGCAAGATACTTGTGAATAGCTGGGAAAAACAATCCAAATTAAACCTAAAGTTCTCTTAATAACCTCACCACTTCCTTTAATATAAACTAATCAAAAATATACGTAACATGCACACAGTGTGTGACTCTGCTGCTTGGGCACAACACCCTAATTTATATAACTCAAGGATTCCCATGTGTTTGCTCTTAGAGTCACTTCCTCTCACGGATGTGGAGTTAAGTGGTTATCCAGAATCAGCTGTCAAATTTGGCACTGCAGTCACATTTCCATGCCTAAGAAGGCAGGCACATTTCCAAAGAGTAGGGACAGGAGAAACTTTCTTTACAACTGGTAAAACTAACATGACTTTCTATACAATAAAACTTCAACCCAGCACGGCTTTGTGTACCTCTCATAATAAAGCAAATAGCCATGCTTTCTTCACAGGGCATTTTCATTTCTAGACAATAGTCATAGAGTGATCTGAATCTCTTCATAGATAAAACAAATTATATTGGGACAAAAATAAATTTTATTTTATTATATTTTATCATTTTCTTATATTTATAGAAAATATTTTATTATATTGATAGGAAAAAGGGGGAAGTTGTTTTTCCCCCTTAAACTTCCAGTGTCTAACTACAGGTATATCACACTTCACAGAAGATAAAGTCTCCTGAAAGGTTACACATAGCCAAATATCTATTTTGCAATTTTCTTACTGGCTTCCATTGGAAAATCAAATACGGATCGCTGAAGAAAATTATGAAGAGATAATAAAGTTACAACTAAGAATTTCCTCTCGTATCAGTTTTCTACTGACACAATAGTGCTGCATAATAAACCACCCCAAGACGCAGCGGCTTAAAACAATAGCATCTGTTTTGTTCCTAAGTCTCCAGGTCAGTGACTCTGGCTGGCTCAGCCGGGCTTGGCTGAACAGTTCCAGCCCGGGTTCACCCAGCTGCTGCTGATGAAGACGGCAACCCCTAGGACAACTGGGAGGATCTGGCTTTCCTCCACCTATCTTACCTTCCAAGAGGCTAGCCCGGGCATATTCTCATGGCAGAAGAGCAAAGGCAAGCAGAAACACACAAAGGCTTCCTCCAGCCTCAGCTGTCTTTGCTGACATCTCATTAGCCAAAGCCAAGTTTCAAGTTCAGCTCAGATCCAAGAAACAGGGCAAGAGACCCTACCCGGTTAGTGAGGAAAGCTGCAAAGTCATGTGACCACAGGCATCACAACAGAGAAGGGAGGATTGGAATCATTAATACAACCAATCGATCACTACCTTGCATTTTTAAAGGACAACAATAATAATCAACAAGATAATTCAAGTTTTTGAGCGGTAACTGGGTTTAACCCTCCTTAGTACTATAGAAAAGAAAAAGATGACCATAAATGAATAGAACAAAACATATTGAGAAATCAAAAGGCTTGTGTTTAAAACCTTTCTTCAATACCCTATAGCAGAATGCACACTTCTTGATTTCTTAGCCCCCTCTTTCCCTAATGGCCAATGGTAGGGGCTTATCTTCAGAAAAGCTGGTCTGAACAAAGCAGGAAAGAAGACAAAGCAATAAAACAAAAATTTTAGTAATTAAGTAAATAATTTTTAATTTTTTAATTAGTAATTTTAGATTATAATCCTTAAAACAAGCCACAGAGGTACATTTTATCTCTCGCTGGAAAAAAAAAAAAGAAAAGAAAAGAAAACTTTTCCAAGGCCACTCAGTCAGGTGGAATAGAAACTGAGATTTAACTGTAGGACTAACTTCTTGGGGATATACTACACAGCATGGTGACTACAGTAATCAATACTGTATTGTATATTTGAGTGTCATTGAGAGAGTGGATCTTAAAAGTTCTCACTACAAGAAAAAAAACTGTAACTATGTGTGGTGATGGATAACTAAACATGCTGATCACTTTGCAATATATTATGTATATATCTCATCACATTGTACACCTAAAACTAATACAACTTATGTCAATTATTTCTCAATTTAAAAAAATGTAGGACTAACAATCACAGATGTTGCTTCCATGTTACACTAGAAACGAGCTTTTGAAATTGAACAAATTCTGTTTCTTATGCCTAAAATTCTTGTCCCTCCCTGACCACCTAGTTAACTCTTCTCTTCCTTGACTCTCTTCAGCTCAAAATTCACTTCTTTGGAGACACCATCTTGATCTTCTTGACCAGGTGGAAACCCTTCTCATACCCATCTCTTTGATCCAGGGATGCCTCCCAATAGAGATCATGCCTTTATATTTGTTTATGAAATATTTGATTGCATGTCTCTTTCACTAGACTGTCAGGTCCATGAGGGAAGATGCTTTTTCTGGTTTGGTTTGGTTCTACCTTTGGACCCAGCACAGTTGCTGCCATATAATAGCTATCAATATAAATAAGGAATAAAGGAATAAGTAAAAAGCAATCAATAGGAGAGCATGTTTATTGGCTGATGAGTCCTAATAAGCTCTCCACAGTGAAGTTTTAGGTAAAACATTTCTAAATAAAGGAACTAAGTCTAAAATACATGTTTTAATATTCCTACGTTAAGCATGCAATACACGAATGTGTCAGCACATAGAAACAACGGCACTTCATGTTTTACTAGTAAGAGCCAGAGAAAGTCAGTATCAGAGAGTCAACAAGCAAATGCAGTTCCTCCCATAGGATAAGCCTCTTTTTTTTAACCCCAGCATTTTCAATAGAAGAGGAAGATGAAAGGGAAAATGTATATTTCAGACAGGAGTCACAGTCGACGGATGCAAAACTGAAGGCTTTCCTGAGATACTCTGCAAGTGTGTTACACTACCAGGAGACAATTGACAATTGGGTGCCTTCTTTCCTTACCACTTACTTGCTGGTGTTACATTACCTTTTGTATAGAACAGGACTCACCTATGGCCACCTGTCAAGTATAATTTTTTCTGGTTGCAACCAAAAACATGAAGGGGCTTCTTTTCCCTATCCTGAAAAGATGCACCTAAGATTGGGATTTTCCAGAGATTCATAACAGAATTGGAAACTGCTTCAGGAAGGACACTTCAGTGCCTGCCTGTGATGGCGACACATGGAATGATGCATCTTCTATGGCATCAGAGACCCAGATGAAGACCTCACCTACAGGAACATGCACATCTTACACAAAGGCCAGTAGGGTGTTTCAGTCATCACTTCCTTTAGAATTCCCAGTATATCAGAGTTTATGACACCAGATTAAATGCTGCAATTCTCAAGACTCAACATGCACATGGAAAAAGAAAGGCATTTTCCTGGTAGACTGAGAAAATGCCAGGATAAAATTTGAAGACCAGGCTTCAGAACTACAGTCAACACAGATGCAGAAGTGGATTGAGGCATAAGGGGAGCTGTATTGTTTACTTCAATTCATCTTGGCTGCAACACTGCTGCCCTAAATAACTAACTTACTGAACCACTGCTTTCCTGTTAGGATACCTTCACATATGTCTATCTGTAATTCAATAAGGAAAACAAAATGTCAGCATAAACTTTTTTTCTTTCACATGTACTTGGACTTATCCAATAACTGTGTAATTATGAAGAAGGCACAGTGTTTAGTATCTGGCAAATACTGAAGTAATAATTCAATTTGAGCTTAGAAAATGAGTGACAGAGAGAGAGAAAAAGGAAATGAGAGAAGCAAGGTAAGGAAGAAACACAGCAAAGAGGAAGGGAAGGAAGAAGAGAGGAGAAAGGAGGGAAGAAGAGAAAAAGAAAGGTCTGTATATATGATGCCTGTCCATCTCCCACAGTGAACACTGCAACAAAATCTTACTGATACTACTTTCTATTGGCAAACTCCACTGGACTAGATCCCAAAATATCACATTTAACTTAAAAGTTCGATTAAAATGTTAGAACATTTTGATAAAATATTTCCTCTGCCCTCTCCTACTTTGATTCCTTCACCTACCCTGCATCACACAGACTTGTGATCGGTGATGAAGTTAGAAATCACCGGTATTTATTTTATTAGCTCAAGAAACAGATTAAAGAAGGTGCTCATGTAAACAGACAATTGTATTAACAGGCTGACATGGCACAACAAATGAGATATTACAGCAGCACAACAGAAGAAATGCAGAGTGGGGAGAAAACAGAGTGAGCTCTTCACAGAACAGATCATGCTTGATACAGGTCCTAAAGGGTCGGCAGAGACTCACCAGACAGATGGCAGAGGGGGCGGAAAGCCTTGGAGGCTGGGGTAATAAATGCAAACGCATGACAACCTGAAGCAGCAAGGGGCGCCCAGGGATCTAAGATGGAAGCAGAGTTTGAACACAGAAGAAAACAGAAGATGAGCTGGGCGAGTAGACAAAGACCAAATCACAGAAGACCTTGGATGGCATACATAGATGATCCTGACTTATTCTGTAGCCAGTAAATTTGAAGCATGGAAGTAAAATAATATAATTTTCATTAAAAAAAAAACTTAACTACCAACAATGTGGAAGACAGACTTGGAGAAACCACAGCAAGAAAGAACAGTGAGGAAATCCTCTAAATAGGCCACAAGAGAGATGATGAAGACCTAAACTAGGGCAGTCGGGCTGGGATTGAAGAACAGTTGACAGGGTGAGAGATGTTAAGTGAGGAGAACCTGTAATATCCTGTAACCAAATGGATGTGAGAGATGAGGTATTGGCAGAAAGGGAGACGTTTGTAATTATGTCCAGATTTTTGGTATACACAGAATTTAAGAGCAAGAGCTGGTCCAGGGAGAAATACCAGAATTTTGGTTTCGAATATGATGGATTTTCCTGTGGGATATCCTGTTAGTAATTAATAGCAGGCAGCCAAAAAAGAAAAAGAAAGAAGAGTAGAGAGTTAAAGAAAGAAGCCTAGAACAGAGATACTGATTTGCAGTCGTCAGCACCCAGGTAGCACCTGGACTCAGTAAGCAATAGAAAGGCTGCCACGGCAGTGCAAGGAATTGAAAAGACAGAGTTGCTAAGCGGAAACCCAAGGAGATACCAACATCTGATGGGTAAATAAAAGTGGAGGAGATTATGAAAGGGACAAAGAGGGGAAACAGGAGAGAATGGTGTCAGACAAGGTAGCACAGGCAAGATTTTTACGCACAAGGCAGAAAAACTCACTAATGAGGCCACAGAATTTAGAAAATCAGCTGTATGGAGTGTAGATGTATGTTGTTTGTTTTGAGCTCTTATTTACGAACTGAATTTAGAGACTGCCTTAGAACCTAAACGTTTGGCCATCATGTTAGCCATTCCCTTTTGGTTAAATTGAATTAAACACTCCGAGAACCAGGATAGTTTCTTATTGATGTTTCTACACCTAGCAGCACCTGCCACAGAGCATAACACACAGAAAATAACCACATAATGCCTGCACGTGAATCCTGCTGAAGAGAGGAATTAACAGATACTCAGGTCTAAGGGAACTTGCATCTTCACTCTGACAGTGAATATGCTGTATAAAATGACTGTGAGAGAGACAGAGACACAGAGACACGGAGGAAGGGAGAGGGAGAGAGAGAGGAGACTTTCCAGGTCTGAAGGCACTAACTCATCCATTCTGTGTGACTCACATCCTATCACATCTCGCAGGAAAAAGTACTTCTGACAGGTCTGGGCAAGTAGAATATGCTTAGCTTCCTCTCTGCCAATAACTTGCTTCCGCTGAGCTATATTTTTGCCATTTCAAGTCTACCTCTATCTTTTATCAGTTTTAGCTGCATTTCCAGCCTCCAATTTGCTACTGTGGCAGAGCAAATGAGATTTTAAACTTGGCACTTACACATTTTTTAATTCACTCAAAGTAATTTTTTTATGGCAATTTCTCTTACCTTTTGGGTCATGTGTAAATAAAAAACCAATTGCATTGATCACCAATAGTGCTAAATAAGGATCAGCATTAGTAGATGGGATCGAGATGTTGTCTGTTCAAGTGTCTGTCCCTCAACCTGTGGCAAGTTAAGACTTACGGATACCATGAAGGACTGGGGCCAGGTTACTAAAACAGAAAAGTTAAACCATAGGGTGGCAAGTTCTAGGCCTCTCTGCTGCTCCAAAAAGAAACACAAGAACCCCTATAACGAAGAAAAAAATGAAAACAAATATATGCATCTATATGTATTACTGAAATATTATGCTGTACACCAAAAATCGACACCGCATTGTAAACTGACTGTACTACAATAAATTAAAGAATAAAATTGGAAGTGGTAAGGGATAAAAAGAGAGTTCAAGATTTACAGATACTAATATCTATAAAATAAACAAGTTCATACTGTATAGCACAGGGAACTATATTCAGTATCTGTAGTAACTTGTGGTGAAAAAAGATGAAAATTAATATATGTATGTTCATGTATGACTGAGGCATTATGCTGTACATCAGAAATTGATACAACACTGTAAACTGACTATACTTCAATAAAAAATATATATACAAAAAATTTTTTTAATTGTAAAAAAGAAACAAGAACCAATTACAAACCACATTATCTCCCTTCCCCCATTCTCAATAAAGCCATCCTCAATTATGAAATACGCAAAGACTGGCAATACACCCCTCACCAGAGTTATTGTGGGGATCAAGGGAGATAAAGGATGCTATCTGTTTATAAATTATGAAGCACTATAAAATGCCTACACGTGGAGTGAGGCAAGCTAAGGGGACAAACACAGAAGCAGACACCCAGAGGACCAAAGGGGTATGATCACCAACATGTGGCAACTTCGGCAAGCAGTTGGTGATAAGAAACAAGTAGGGAAAGTAGTTTCTGTCAGGCATGGCCCTATGGAGACTTATGGATATCCTAGTCAGGGTAAGAATTGGGTACACCTTGAAAGCAGTATCTTTAAGTCTTTATTAAACATTATTTAAAGGACTGGAAAAAAACTAATATTCTACTGAAAAATATTTCATCTTCAAAATAAGGAAATCATTACGTGAAACTCATAGAAAATAAAATTTTATTAGGAGTTGCCCTAGAACTACGATGTTGTGCAGTAGACAAATGTCTGAAAGAGCCACAAAATAGCTTAAAACTCATAATAAAGAAATCACTTATTCATGACAAATCTTGGCAAGCCAAGTGTTTGGTTTCGGAATTTCACTTGACTCCAGGTACCAGTTAAGTGGCTGGTCCCAGGGCATGTAGAATTACCACTTGCAACTCTTACTTGCACACTGAAAAGTTATTTGACATCAGGTCTGGACAGATGAAAAGCTTTCAAAATTTTTCATTAGAGGCTGTTCTAATTATATTGCAATTGTTATATAAAAGTCACACATGAAAATTTCAGTTTACTGGCATCATATTTCTGATTAATTCAGTGATGCTTAGCTCTGCTTAGAGGTCACTGCCCTATTCCAGCAGACTGTCCGATCTGTACTTCAGTCCAACTCAGCCATCAAATGGGCAGAGATGGGAAATCAAGATGTCAGAGTAACAGGTTGCAGAAATCCGCATGAATGGCCTTTGGCGTTAAGAAAAATTGTTACCAGATGTGGTCAACACACTCTAATTGACTCTCACAGTGAGTCATGCCCTTGAATAATCCTCTCCCCTTGAATCCTGTCAGAACCTGTGACTTGCTTCTAACCAACAGACTATGGCAGCAGTGACAGGATACCATTCCCATGATTACATTACATTATATAAGACTTTGCCTAAACAGACTGGAGCAAAAGACTTCCACTTACTGGCTTTGAAGCCAGCCGTCATGTTGAGAGAGGGCATCCTGGGAGGGTCACATGGCAAAGAACTGGAGATAACCTCTAAGAGCTCAGAGTTGCCCCCAGCCAAGACAGCCAGTAAGAAAACTATGATCTCAGCCCTACAGCTGCAAGGAGATGAATTCTGCCAACCACCTGGTATGGCTTAGGAGTGGATCTTCCCTGGTTGAGCCTCTGATGAGGATGCAGGTCTGGCCAATACCTAGGTGGCAACCTAGTAAGACCCTGAAGCGGAGACTTCTGATCTCCCAAAAGTCTGAGCTAAATAAAAAAAATATATGTACAGTTTTAAGCTGCTAAATTTCCAGTAATTTGTTATACAGACTAGAAAACTCATGCACCAGGTAGCAAGGTTCAGTTACCTGCTAGTACTTCATTCATGGGCACTGGTATAGAGCATTCCAGGGCAAGGAAGGTCCAACGTTCAGACAAGAGAAATGGAATAACTGGCAGAAGGCTGCAACACTAATTTAGGCAAAGGGGTGTGTATGTGTGTGTGTGTGCCTAAGGGATGAGGCAGACGACATGTGATAAGACCTCAATACAAGATGAGAACCTACAGCGATGAGAATGGAGTTATTGGAGGCTGGGGAAGACTTCATCTGCAAACAAGGTGTCTGGTTATGGGGGGATTACTGTGGTCAATTCTGAGAATCAGTCAGGGTATTTCCATACTCTTTTGAGGTGGAGCAAAGAGAATCTCCAGTTCCAAATAACTCGGGTGGCTGAAACCTTACCAGCAGCTATACATTCCTATTGCTATTCATTAATTATAACAGCACAGAATAATTATTAGGTTAGCTTATTTAATGAAACTCCAATTGGCCACTGAATGTGGGACCACTGAACAGGATTTGAGATTGGACCCAAAGAAGGAGTGGTAGCAAACACAAACTTTGACTATCTCACAAATTTAATAGTGACTTTCTTTTCCGTGAAACAGCACTATCTTTGGACTTAGAATTGGATTAAAACCCTAGCTCCTATTTTTACTAACTTTTGGATCTAGCCAAACCACTGAACTTCTCTAAGCATCAGTCTACTCAATTGGAAAAATAAGGATATTAATAACTTCTTCTCCTGACTGTCATAGGACCAAAGAGGTGACAAAGTGAGAAAATGAAATGATTAAAATAGTCTCCACCATAGTACGAAGCATAGGTTGAAGTCTTAACAAAAATTCAATAGCACTGAGGGTTTAGAACGTATGTGAATTTGAATTTGAGCTCAGTGATGTGTCGTCTCTATAACCTTTTGCCAGTTAACTCTCTGAGCATTCATTTGCTTGTCTAAAAGGCATGAAAATACCTACTCTGCTGTATTAAGCAGATATTAAATGAGACAATGTATGTAAAGTGCTCTAATTTTTCCTTAAATAGTAGGTTGCTGCACTGCCTGATTAAGATGGAGCTAGCTAGCATTTTGCGGTTGAGTACGACAACTCACCATGTGCACTTTCATCCTTATTTCCATTGCTCTTCTAATGATAACAATTAATGGGCTAAAGTGTCTTATTTCTACAATTCTGTTAATACAACTAGAATTTCCAGGGCAAAGCGCTTGAATAAGTGATTGCTGCATTGACTTAAACCCAAATTTGCTGACTGATGAATCTGTGGGGTGCAAACCATGGGCTTCCTCTCTGTAATGCTGCTTGGCCTCAGTAATATCCTCAGGACCCAATGTGTGCAGATATGATTTTCAGTGGATGAGATAATACCTTTTAGGCTAATAGAAGCAGCTGATTTACTGCAGAATGTCAGATCTGGTATCAGCCTAAATCACATCTGCACCAAGTATAGTGGGTGGACTATCCACCGCATGCCTGGAATTATGCTGCAGGCTTTCCCAGTTCCATTTAAGTCCCTCTATATCATTGCATGCGAAGCACATTAGGAGGACAAGATATTTATATTCTACATTAAATGTCTATGCCATAAAAGTGATGTACGTTAAGATCAATGCAACTGTAATTTAGTGATACAGGATGGGTCTGGGAAACTTTACGTGGATGCAAATGTGAATTTAACAAGCCAGGATAGTTACCTCAGAAAATGACACTTACATTTCTTTGGAAGGTTCTGGAAGACTTGTGGAAAACAAGCTGATATGTGACCAGTTGGAGTCATAAGTGAATTGCTAAAAGGTTATTTTAAAGTGATACTTTTATGCCCTGGCCTTTACTGAACAGTGTAACTAAAATGTCCCACACGTACTGAATTATCGCTTCTACTTTAATGGGTCTACCTGGAAGAATATTCTACTATTCTATTTTCTAATATTCTAATATTCTATTTTCCATTAGCAAGACCTTCTTGTATCTCACAATGATCCAGACACGAGATTTATCAGGTAGAGGGTTTTCTATGTGATGCCATTTTAGAGATCCTGAAATGCCCCGTCACTAACAACCCACTGTCCAGTGTAATAACTGTTAACACTTTGACAATCATTTACTAGGACCTAAGTACTACTCTGAGTCCTTTACAAATACCAACTCTCTTAATCTTCACATAATCAATTGATGGGATAGTTGTTGTTGTTGTTGTTGTTGTTGTTGTTGTTGTTGTTGTTATCATCATCATCATCATCATCATCATCATCTCTTTTTTTTACTTTTGAGGAAACTGGGACACAGAGAATCAAATAATTTGTCCAAGATCACACAGCTGATTAGCAGCAAAGCCAGTATCAAACCAAGTTGTGCGGCTCCGGATTGATGCTCTTAACCATTAGGCTATACCCTACCCTCAATGGGGATGTATCACTAGACTGGGAGTTAAAGGAACTAATTCTGAATCTCAACTTCATCACCAATTAGCTATACAAAAATTTATAAACTTTACTAAAGGAATACTGATACCCATATCAACAGGTTGGGAAGCTTCATAGATACCCACCAAGTCTCCGTGCACGGTAGCTAACTCACAGCAGGTATTCAGTGAGTATTATTTGTAACTAACCTTTGATTCCTTCAGGGTTTTCATTAGGATTCCTATTAACCTACAAATGAATTATTGGGATCTGTGATGCTTTTAGCAACAACTCCATGAGTACCTGAATATAATTTAGTTTAACTAACACTAGCCAAGAACAAAGTAATGAGAGAAACTGCAAACAAAACAGCCTATTTGGCTGGACCTTGACTACAAAGTCGATTTGAGGGCACTGGGCACTGCTGAACAGGGCAGGCCAAGGCTGGGTGACTATGGAGTTGTTTGGGCAGCCAGAGGTCACTGTCGGCTAAAAGGTGAGTGACAAGAGACAAGAGTGCCAAGGAGAGCACGTAAAGGCCTGAACCCACTTTACCTAGGGTAGAAACTTCTTTAATGTCTGCAATTTATACCATGGCCCGATGCCACACCGGAGTTGCGAGTATTTGGCTAGTGTCATGCCAGTGGTGGGACTGCCACAAAAGTTTTCTCTTGTTCCCTCCTAAAGACATTAATGATGATGTCTTTGAACTATGAGTACTTTTCCCAATTTTCCATACTGGCGTATAAA
Organism: Camelus dromedarius; assembly: GCF_036321535.1. NCBI lineage: Eukaryota > Metazoa > Chordata > Mammalia > Artiodactyla > Camelidae > Camelus > Camelus dromedarius. The sequence continues at coordinate 14,900,162 of NC_087454.1, read as the reverse complement.
GGAAATGTCAGGGAGCAGCCACTCAAGCCTTGGCACCTCCATCTGAGCCCTGCGTGGGCCCAGCAGCTCAGCCTGAGCAGAAAGTGCTGTATCATCCCTCCTGGCACTGGCACAGGGAAAGATCCTGTGAGCAGACAGAGGACTCCGCAGGCACCCAGCACACAGGTTTAGCCCACTGTCTCTCACAGTGGCTACGTTAGGAGTTTCCACACTGTGATGAACAGAGGTGTGATCAGGCCCCACAGGTCACAAATTTTCCTGGGAGACCACTGGAAAGTGACCAACCTGAGCCATCAAACCATAAACCTCTTAGAGATGTGTTTATCACCTCTCCAAATCAGCAAAGCAAAAGCTTTATCAGACCTCCCTTCGGACTTTCATCCAGAGCCAGAACTCTGTCACATGACCCCAAAGGCCCACTCAGGGCAGGTTTGCAGAGCACATGGCTTCCTTCGTAACCATAGTGGAAATGAATCAGATGGAGCTGGAAATGGACAACTGCAAGCTAACCCACGCAGTCTGCCCAAGTAGGAGTGATGAGCATTCCCACGACATCACCACACAACTGAGGGCCTGGACAGTGAAGCAATCTGCATAAGATCTTATAGATTCTAGGTGGTGAGGCCAGGATTTGAACTCGAGAACTCTCTGCCCAAGGTCGGTGTACTTGACACCATACTCTGTAGCATCTCTCAATAGTTCTTCCAGTAACTCTCAGAGCACCCTGTAACGTTCCTGGATGGCTCCAGTCATCATTTACAATTTCATATTTATTTTGGGTGATCATTTGTTTATTGTCTGCTGCCCAATTACATCGTAATCTCTGTGAGAGCTGAAATGTTGTTTTGTTTTGTTTACATCCTGCCTATGCAATAAGGTGCATGTTTTCTCACAGAGAGCCAGTCAATTAATATGAATTGAATGAATGAATGAATTCAAATAACATGCAATCTGATGCTGACTCTGTACTAATCAAGGACTTGAGGAGTTGGGAGCAGAAGAGTATCAATGAACTGATGGAGGGCAGGGAAGACAAGACCACTGTTAGACTGGGCTTGGAGGGATGGATTTGGCTTCAAACAAGTGGAAGGGAGATGAGGAAGTGAAAAGGGAGAAGAGACAAGTGTGTCTGTAAAATATAAAGTTGACCAACTTGATGAAATTAGGGGCTACACATTGAGAAATAGGCCCAAATTAGGGTATCGAACAATCTGGAGAAAGCCACGAAAAAAGAACACAGATTTCAGTATTAATAAGGAGATCGAGACTTTTGTGAATGTAAGCAAAACCCCAACAGTGACTGCTCTGGTAGTTTCACGTAGATTTGATCGGGGCCCTAAGGAACCGTTTTAGTAGCATCAGGGAACTGTGGAGAAGGCCAGACTGGACCCCAGCTCTGGGAAGGGTGAATGAGGATGGAGAATCGATCATGCCAAGGCAGCCACTAGTAGAACCTGAGTCTATGCGGAATAAGGTAGAGAGATGTAGAGAAATAGATTTAAAGAGTTTTTGAGTTGGTTAACGGGGAGCACTGGGTATCAAGTTAGAAATTCACAGAAGGAGCTTGTTTAAGGAAGAAAGATTACAAAGCTAAATTTGGAGTTTGAGGATACAAAGATATCCAAGTAAAAATGGTCTTAGGGAGTTGGAAGTAGTTCACTGAACATTGTTATAAATAAATAAATGCATTTGTTTATTTAAAAAATACTATATATATAGACTTGGAAGTAAATAAATAGAACACATTAAGAAAGAAACAGACTCCTAGTCCTGGCGCCACGTGATTAATTCAGGCTGAGGTGGTAAAGACTATGTGATCCTTCAATTTCTGTCTTCCCCTGCCTCCCTGACCAGTGATGTCACCCTGGGTCTCTGAATGACCACTTTCCTCCATCCCCTAAATCAGCCCATAGGGGACATATGATGTGAACAAAAATTAAACCTCTATTGTGTTAAACCACTGAAGGTTCAGGTTTAACTTTTAACTGTAGCCCACCCTAACACAAGCAGAAAGCCATAGCGTGCACTAAGGTAGTATATTTCGATGAAAGGTGAGAATTGAGATGCAAAGAGCACAAAGGAGTGAAAAGCAGTGTGTAAACTCTGTGAATGGGGAGGATCAAGTGAATGGGGAGGATACAGCTGCCATTCTGGTAAAGTAAGATTGATATTCCCATGAACAATGAGTGGACAATGAACCCAAAACTTTGAGTCACCTTTGGTACTTCTTATCAACACTGACAAGACTTTTTTTAGGAAGGAATTTGAAGGAAAAATTAATTACTGATTACTCATTTTAAACGTTGTAAACAAAAATGTGAAATACTCCACACATTGAATATGGATGTGAATGTAAAATGTAAATATGTACAAATCATTTAAAACCTAATTGAATATTGATAAATAAAAATCAGCTTCCCCTGGTAGCTCATGCAATCCTCATGATTTTTCCCTGCAATTAGGCTTTCTCTTTTGTATTCTTAATATGTACTGTTAGCATCATGTCTTACCAGTGATCAGAAATATGTGTTGAATAAGTGAATGAGTAAAATGTATACATAGAAGAATGAAGAGAATGAAATGACTGAAAAAAAATAGTTTAAATAACTATCCAAGGATTTATGTATGTATTTCATTTATCCAGGGAGCAAAGATCTAGACTATCTGTTTTCTAGTTTAAGTTTCACAAGAAAAGTGTGTAAAGATTAAGAAAATAACTGACGCTATTAAGGTAATATTAAGGATATTAAGGTAATATTAAGGACATTAAGGTAATTTTGCAATTTATCCTTATCCTCTAACAATTTAAATGAGTTTCTGACCCATCTAATTGTGATAAGAAAAAAATCAATTTAACTTGAGTTCAGTACTACAGGGAAAAGAGTGAGATAAATTAAGGTTATAGAGTCTACAGATATTTATATTACTATTATATTGAATGACTTTTAATATTTAGTATATATTTTTCTAAGAATGAAGAAAAAAAATTTAGAAGAATTATGTCTGTTGTCACAAAGGGTCAGAATAAAGAAGGAGGAGAGAAATCATTCATCTGAATACCAGGAAGAATTTGCTGACAGTGGGAGATGTCAGATTGAGAAAGGGCATAATCTGCAGAGTTATAATATTAGACCAGACAAAGAATTAAAACATCCATCACTGAAAATCATCCTTCACCTCCAGAGATGCAGGCCAGCCAACATAATGGATAATAGTGATATACACTGCTTGGGTACTAGGTGAGACCAGTCAAGGCAAAGACAAATACTTTCAATTACATCACTCATGTGATACCAAGACCCAGAACTGACATAAATAGCAAAACTACCATAAACCCATATTCTTGCATTGTGTCAACTCTTTGCTTCCTACCCACATTTCTTACTGGTATATGAAAATCAGATTTCCAACAAGGAAGAAAAGCACTGAATATATTCATTTGCTAGAGTGGAGAGTGATCTGTGAATTATAGACTGCAATGTGTGATGGTATCCTCTGACAATTTTTGTGGAAGATAGATGAAATCTACTATCTATTATGATGAGCTGCCCCTCCTCTTATTTACCTACATCATTAATTTTACAAATATTTATTAATTGTTTATTATATTCCAGACATGATGCTAGAAACTAGATGTCTCTGCTCTCTTGGGATAATCTAGTAGCTGATGGAGTAGGCATGACAAAATCTATTGCTAAATTATAATCTTCTATTCACTTGTCCATCTTCCTCATCGAAGAGAGATATTTTTAGGTGAGAACAATGCCTTATTTACCTTGACATTACCAGAAACTAGCAAAGTGCATGACATATGGCAGAAATACAGGCATGAAAAAAATGTGGGATAACTGACTGAAATAAAGAATGAATGAAGAAAGCTTGGTGAGAAGGGAAGAAAGTGGCTGATGAAGTTAAGTGATTGGGGTTTAAAAAGCATGACCTCAAGTTAACAGAATGCCACTATGTCATCAGTTAAAATTAGATCTTCAGAAATCAAAGCTTCAGAAAAACAATCTGTTTCCATCAAAAGTTAACAAATACAGTTTTAGAAAAAGACCTCTTTCCATCAGAGACCAAACATATATTTACCCTTTAAGCTTAGTTTCAGGAAACCAGTATTTCATTCCTAGCTCCACTCTGAAAATATCTCACATGGAGGAACCATGTAACATTTGTATGCCAGTTTTTTCCACTTATACACAGTTAATAAGTCTTCCTAGTCATGGGTATGCAAGATTAAATGAAACATGCAAAGCACTTTAGGTGAAAAACACTAATTTCTACTTGAGTCCTATTGGTATACTCATTTTCCAAAGAGGAACATGATGTAGATATTCATATTGGGTACACTCTGGAGAGAGTTAGACAGAGTGACTCTTGGAAAGAAACAGAATCTAACTTTTTTTCCAATAGCCTGGAAATACTGGTCTTGTATGACCCTGGGCCTCCAAGACCTCAGGAAGGTAGAGAAAGAGTCCTTAGTCATTTCCTGGACTCAGTTTTTTTCCCCAGAAAAAAGGAGGACCTTGGCCAAGCCACCCAAAGCAGCCACAAAGAGGCTATTTGTTTCAAATCTACTGAAATGTAATTCTAAACTCAATCATAAAATTTCCTCAACTTTGACCTAAAACATTGATTTCGTATTTCTAAAATTACTCTGTGATCTGTATTTATGGCATTTCTAATAGCATCTTCTTATGCAATGAATTTGCCAAGGCTATTTTGAGAACTCCATCCACATTCTAAACAAGAATCCAGAAGCTCCTGCTGCCCCCAGAGGAATAAGCAGCCTTTAGAAAATGAATAGAGGAAGCTATAAAAGATCATTTGGTCTAGCTCCATTGCACTAAACAGGTAAAAATTCATTTGTCCAAGACAAAATATTTTGGGGCAGAATCTAATGGATACCAACTACATTGATGTACTGATGAAAATGATAACAGCCAACACTGCTGGGTACCCACAATGAGCCAAGGCTCAAGCACTTTTCACATTATCTCATTTAATCCTCAATACAAATATTATAGGTGAAATTTTTAATCTCCACTTTATTGATGAAGCAAATATAATACAGATAAATCAGTGGGGGTGGGGGGAACTCTGGTTACTCTAATCAGAAATTGGGCACGTGTACCTCAGTGTTCACAGCAGCACTACAATAGATAACTGGATAAAGATGTGAGATATATATATATATGAGAGAAAAGTTTTATATACACAAACACACACATACAAACACAATGGAATACTACTCAGCCATAAAAAAGAATAAAATAATGCCATTAGCAGCAACATGCATGGACCTGGAGATTGTCATTCTAAATGAAGTAAGTCAGAAAGAAAAAGAAAAAATACCATATGATATAGCTTATATGTAGAATCTTGAAAAAAAGACACAAATGAACTTATCTACAGAACAGAAATAAACTCACAGACATAGAGAACAAACTTATGGTTACCAGTGGGTAAAAAGCGTAGAAAGGGATAAATTGGAAATTGGAAATTTGCACCTCTTGGGGAGTAATGGAAATGTTAGCTATCTTGATTGTGGTGTGGTTTCACTGGTGTATTTATCTATCAAAATTCATCAGGTGGTACATCTGCAATATGTGTAGTTTACTGCATAGGAATCATACCATAATAAAGCTGTAAATACATACATACATACATATGTACATACGTACATACGTACATATATACATACATACATGAAACACTGAATAACAGAGGGGAAAAAAGAAACTGGTGACTGAAAGCATTTGTGGCAAGTGTAAAAAATTCAGGCTTGAGGAAGAATGGAGGAGGGCAGACCACAGCCCAGACGCTGCCATGGAAAGGATGCTGACTCTAGCTTCTGCTCTACTGTTAGATTCCCAACACCAAACAGTGCCAGAAAAAAATCTCTATCTGACCCTGCACCTTTGTGTCATTTCCTCAAGCTTCAGAGACCTGGGAGGAGCTGGGCTTAGGTCAAGTGTCTCTTAACAGGAGTCAGGAAAAGGCTATATCTATCCAACCCACTCATATCCACTTTTGGCTTCCTTAGTGGGAAATACGATCTTCCTTTCTTGAAATAATCTTCAGATTTCTCTCCCAAATGGGAAACCTATTTGGACAGTGAAAATGTCACCTAGAACACTCAACAGTTTATAGGCAGAAATATTAGGCTCTGTGCTTTTTAGTCGCTATCAGCACAAACTTCTAACTTACTCATGCTGCACCCTTTTTATTACACTGATTCTGATCCACAGAACAAAATGTTACTGGCCCCTAAAAGACTCTGGACGTGTGGCTAACAAGAGAAAAAAAAAAAAAAAAAAAAACTTCAGCCACTTGTTTGTAACCTACATCTTTCTTCCAGATGAAATAGTTAGGATTAATAACTTTTCTCTCATGCTCTCTGGATCTTTTCTATTCCTCAGCCAAACGGTAATTTCTCAGGAATGAAATACAATATTGCTTCTACCTGTTCATTTCCTTATTGGTAAATCACTTCGGACCTTAATGAATGATCCTCCAGCAAATTAATTATTCATTTAAAAATATTTTCTGTTCCCCACTCTACAGATTTATTATGAACTGTTGGAACTTATAAATGTTAACATGGGATGATACCACCACCCCACTTCATCCATAATGAATTGTTTTACTTTTTTTTAATGATTTTTTTGTACTACTGATTGTAAATGGGTTTATTGAAGAGCTTTAAGCTTTTTCCATTAAAAATGAAAGTAAGCAAAGGCCCAATGTGGAATAACACTTTTAAAATATATTCATGGGGGGAGGGTATAGTTCAGTGGTAAAGCATGTGCTTAATTAGCATGCACAAGGTCCTGGGTTCAATCCCCAGTACCTCCATAAAAAACAAAAATAAAACCAAACAAAACCTAGAAGTAACAAAAAATTTTGAATAAATAAAAATATAAATAAATATAAATATAAATATTCATTCATTCTGTACTGTACCCTGATGATCTTGAAGAACTGAGGTTGATGTTAACAGGCTCATCTACAGTGGAAAATGGTCCAAAAGATGAATCTGCAGATAGTGTATGAGAAATCTTTCTAAATTTGAGAGTCAGCAATTAGGAGTAATGATGTAAAATGAAAAAAACTAAGTCCTACAATTATCTTCACCACAAACTCACTGCATGACTCTGCTAAAGTGAATCCACACTACAAGTCAAGCCTAAAAAATAAACAGTATCAGAGTGAAAAAGACAGAAAATCCCACAGTAAGTCACTGTGTGTTAATAAGTTCACTGAAATAAAAGAGCATCATAAAAGTAAAACATGTTGGCCAAGGGAAAGAATGAAATGCTTGTAGCTATGAAGAGAAAAGAATCCGTGCCATTTATGTTGAGCTACTTCCCTGTGACAACAAGGTAACGTCAATCAGCCAGAAAAGCCAGTCATTCACCCACAGTGTAGGTCTTCACTCCATTTTACCTCCATTCTATTTTTTTTTAAGGGGAAAAGCAGGTAGTAAGTTCAAATTTAGCAAGTAGATATTCCTTTTATTTATTCATTAATGCATCAAACATTTATGGAACAAATGTTTATGTGAAAGCACTGGGATAACCCATGAGGGAGGTGTCGATATGGTAGTCTCTGCTTTCAGGGTACTTATAGTCAATTAGAAGAAATGTAATAGGTAAATAATTATATAAGTAGTAAAGGTATGACAGCTATATTAAAGATACAGTTATGTGCTAGGGATGTTTAGGAAAGAAAAGATTTTCATTCTGAACGGGGGTTTTCATTTCAATTTTTAAGTTAAAATCTAATTCTACATTGTATTGTGAAATGATATCCACTCTCCTCTGGAAACAATTTGGATCTGGGTTATGTATTAACTTGCAGCTATAAAGCATCAGAAATAATCAATCTAGGGAGATGGAAAAATCACATAAATTCTAAAGGTCTTAAAAACAATTCTCAAGGGTGAAATCTTGTCCTACAACCCCTGTATTACGACTTCACACCACCACTTTATGGCATGTAAATCTTAGGAACTGTAAGAGGTTATAAATCGCTCGATCCCGTAAGATAGCCAGGTGTCCTTCGGTAGACCTTTCTATGTCTCTGTTTCTCAACTGTAACATAAAGGGATTAAGCTCAGAATCTCTATGATCCTTTCAAGGTCTAATATCTTGAGATTCTAAGACTTTTTACATGGGCCATTTTTCATATGACCAATTTTCATTCCACGAATAAATGTTGTTAGGTTACCAGTTCCACATAAAGAGACCATATAGAAGTAATTGGATCCCCATGGAAAAGCAGTGCCCTGTGTGTGCCCCACGCCTCATAAGCAGTATACGATGAGCATCTGTGAAGCCCATGCAAAGTAACGACAGACTTGGAATCTCCATATTTATCCCAAAACAGTATTTTTTTCTTATTAGAGATACACAGATTATACTCATTTGCTGGCTGTTGGCACAAAATTGAGAATATATCTTAAAAACACACCACTTCTTGATGAAAATGGTACTTGTACACAAGGACTGGATGGCTATCAAGACAGCAGAATGGCCAAATAAATTTTAATAAAAGAAAATTTAATACAGAATTTAAGGTTCTGTTTATTTACAAGATGTATTTCAGTCTCCAGCTCCACCAAACCTGCAACCTAGCTGCCAAGTCTGTGTAAGTACATTGTTGCTGTGGGAATCACAGAAAGGGCTCAACCTCCTAGTGAGTTAATGATGCAGAAAACACAGCACAGCAATCTATGGAGCAGCCAGGTGTTTGCAAGAACCCTTCTAATAACCCTCACTGTTTCCTACTTTCTATCCCGTGCTATGTAGACTTTCTTCTCTTACACTCTAAGTTCACGTCTGATTTATCTTCTATCTGTCGCTATGACTCTGGTATTGCTATTTCTCAGACAACAGGTGCCCAACAAATATTTCCTGAATGACTCATTAGAAAATATATTAGAAAATTTTTTTTTGCTCTTTAAATAGACATTTTATTATATCCACAGGCGATAAAATCCCAGAGCTACTGTTAGGCATGTAAATATAGATCCTCCTAAATATTTTTTTTTTACAATTTTACATTTACATTTATTTATTTAATACAATGGAAATACAAAGGAGAAAATTAAGTCTCAATAAATAAAGGACAGGGCTAACCTTTTCCAACTTTTTAAACCTTTCATGCTTCCAGAAGAGGGAGAGAAAAAGGAGCCATTTTAAAAAATGCTAGAGCATTCTGTTCCTCTTAACAAGGCCTTCCCTCAGGAGACACAATTTAATCAAAGCCCATGCTGCTGAGGTTTTATCAGAGCCTAGCAGACCTAGGGGAAGGGATATACCCAATGCCAGAATCCTGTAGCCATCCTGTCCACTCAAAGCAGGGAGGGAAGAGAGTAGGATGGAAAAGCTTGTGTGAAGTTCACAGCCCAGAGGTATAGGTTCATTACTAGACTAAAATTTAATCTTAGAACTATAAAATGCTTTTCCTTCCCACACACCTCACCACCACATTGCTAAAGACCTATTTACAGCAGTTCCTTTTACATAGTACACCACACCTGCTTATCAAGAAAAAATTACAAGACATACTTAACAGCAAAAACCACAGTTGGAAGAGACAGAGCAAGAATCAGAATCAGACTCAGACATGGCAGAGATGTTGGAATTATCAGATCGAGAATTTAAAGCAACTATGATCAATATGTTAAGGGCACTAAAAAGATAATGTAGACAGCATGCAGGGGCAATGTAAACAGAGAAAATTCTAAGAAAAGAATCAGAAATACCAGAGATCAAAAACACTAACAGAAATAAACAATGCCTTTGTGGGCTTATTAGTAGACTAGACATGGCTGAAGAAAAGAATCCCTGCATTTAAGAACATCTTAATCAAAAGGTCTGAAACTGAAAAGCAAACAGTACAAAATACCGAAGAATTGTGGGCCTCTTAAAAAAGATGTAAAATATGTGTAATGGGAATACTAGAAAGAGAGAAAGGAACAGAAGAAATATGTGAAACAACAACAGAGAATTTTCCAAAATTAATGTCAAACACCAAACCACAGACCAGGAAACTCAGAAAAAAACACCAACCAGGATAAATGCAAAACAAAACCAAAACACAACAACTATACCTAGGCATACCACTTTCAAACTATGGAAAATAAAAGATAAAGAAAAAATCTTGTCACAACATTGTAAAATGATTATAAATCAATAAAAAATGTTAAAAAAAAAAAAAAAGAAAAAATCTTGAAAGAAACAAGAGGGAAAAGATACCTTCCCTATAAAGGAGGTAAGAATTACATCTGACTTCTCTTTAGAAGCCATTCCAACAAAAAGAGAATGAAATGAGACAAATATTTAAGAGTTGAGAGAAAGAAAACCCATCAATCTAGAATTCTGTAGCCTATGAATGTATCCTTTAAGAGTAAAGAAGAAATAAAAACTTTCTCAAACAAAAATGGAAAAAAAAAATGTGTTGCTAGTAGACCTGCCTTGCAAGAAAGATTAAAAGAAAAGTTCCTTAGGAAGATGGAAAATGATGTTAAGTCAGAAACTGGAATCTACATAAAGAGTATCAGAAAAAAAAAAACAAATAAACAATAAACCATTGTTTCCAGAGACAATAAGTGAGTAACAAAAATTGCTATGTATCTAGACTCCTATACCATTAATAAATCAAAGGCTAAAAATGAGGCCTAATGGCAATCAATGCTAGTTTAAAATATTACTATGTTTAATCTCTATAGGTTCATCAATCAAATTTGGAAAACATATACTGGTATTCTTTTTCTGTGAACCTAATGGTTTAGGCTCATTTTAGATATTAAACTTTGTATGTTGTATACTTTAAAAGATGAGTAATAATCAAAACAAGTGCAGCATATTTTAAGACTCTTCAAAAAGCAATAAAGGAAAAAGGAAAACAAATGGCGAAGAACACCTCTGAAAACATGTTTCTACAGATTAAACTTCATGACCTAAGCCATTTCTAAGAACACAAATGAAATTAAAGAAAATACTAAGTCTATAAAATGAGAGATCACAAGAGAGATAGGGATTAAAGAAAGAAATGAGGAGACAGCAGATTAGGAAATGAAAAATGATTTGGCAGAACTTGAGAGAAGATGCAAATAATAAAGCTGTCACAAAATTAAGTCTGCATTGGAAGCAGCAAAATGGAGAAGGACAGAAGAAATACTTAACAGAAGTGAACAAATACTCAATTCCTAAAGAAAATAGCATGTTATGTAATACAAAGGTGATTCAACATAGGCATAATTGGTGTCTCTAAAAGGTGAGAAAAAATAAATACCACAGAAATTTTTTTAAATGTTTAATTCAAAGAAACTTCAGAAACCAAAGATGATTAAATCTGCCATTTTAAGAAGAAAAGTTACTATATAATTAACAACCAGACTCAATAGTAAAACTATTGAACTACTAGACTTCACATATAAAGAAACCATCTGAAAAATCAAAGCAGAGAAATCAAGGTACTTTAAAGGGGAAAATAATCAGTTCTCAGAATGTCTTAGAGCAGGTAAGCTATACATATGAAGCCCCAAGGAAACAAAGTGTAGTCCTAAATTAATATACCCAGCCAAAATATCATTCAAGTATAACATGGACATTTCCAGGATATACAAAAGCAGAGTCATAGTTTTCATAAGGCTTTCTTAAAGAATCAGCTAGATTTGTCCTCCTGATAAGAAGGTAAACCAGACATGGAATTAGGTAACTTCCTCCCCCACAGTGCAAGGCTGGAGATGTCACAGAAGTGAAAGGGAAACTGATGGGTATGAGGAAGTATCATAGAAACCTCAATAATCCTCTGGGTGAAACAGAAGGAGCCCAAGTCCTGGCACCTATGCTGAGGACAGGAATAGAAATTCAGAGTGTGAAGGCTAGCAGCCACACTGGGAATGGACAGCACAGAAAGTTTTCTATTCATTCTTTATTGCCCCCTTACATCACTGTATCACACTGTTGAGCACTCCACTGGCTCTGAGGGATGAAAACATCAATACATATGTATGTACATTCATACATACATAACATAAAATAAAATCCACAGTCGTATCAAGCTAGCAGTAGCCTGGAAGTCACTTGAGAGCAGTGTCCTGACCAGTGAGGGAGTGGATAAGAACAAGTGTAGGCCCACTGTGGACCCTGAGCATTTCCACTCTGCTGAAATACCTTGAGGACCAGATAATTACAACTCATAGAACCAGCATTTGGGAAAGAGCAGTGACTGAACTCAGGTGTAAGGAAACTTCCTAGGTCAAGTTGATACAGCAGAAGGAAGGACATGGGAGGGGTCCCTCCTGATGGACGGCAATACCAAAGACTCTTCTCCCTGAAACATGTTCCCCTTCTGAAACCTTCCAGGAGGGATGCAATCTAGTATTTTGCCAGTATTTTTTTGCCCAAGAACGCATTACTAAGACCCTAGGGAAATGATCTCATGAGGAAAAATAATGAGGCATTTAAACACAAATTCTATTTTAAAAATTCAAGAAATTGAAAGAATTAAAACAGACAAAGCAGTTAATACACAAGACAGATGAAGAACTTAAAATAAGTGTAATAAATGTCTTTGAAGAGATAAAGGAAGATATTTAGATAGGATACAGAAATGGGTCATCATGTGGAAAAAAACTAATGGAGATACTGGGTATGTAAAATGAAACAGATCAAAAAATTAAAAGGCAACCTACTTAAGGGGAGAAGATATTTGCAAACCATATTCCAATCAAGGGTTAATACCCAAAATTATGAAGAACTCATACAACTCAACAACAATAACAAAAGCAAATAATCCAATTAAAAAAATCTATTCACAAGACAACATTTCTTCAAAGAAGATATACAGATGGTCAACAGGAATATGAAAAGATGTCCAACATCACCCAAACATCAGGGAACTGTTAAGTCGATTCCTCACACCCATCAGAATGGCTATTATAAAGACAAAAAATAAGCTCTGGCAAGGATGTGGAGAAAACAGAACCACAGCACACTATGGGTGGGTATATAAATTGGTGCAGCCACCGTGGAGTTCCTCAAAACATTGAAAACAGAACTATCATACAGTCCAGAATCCCACTTTCAGGTATTTTTTTCAAAATAAACAAACACAGTCATTCAAAAAGATATATGCTTCCCTATGATCACTGAGGCATTATTTACAACAGCCAAATATGGATACAATCTAAGTGTGCACTGGGATGAATGGATATAAAAAGATGTATTATACATACAATGAAATACTACTCAGCCATAAAAAAGAATGAAATCTTGCCATTTGTGACAACATGAATGAACTCTGAGGTTATTATGCTAAGTAAAATAAGTCCCACAGAGAAAGACAAATACCGTATGGTTTGTCATACAATACATATCACACATGCATTCTAAAACACAAGACAAATGAAGAAACAAAACAAAATAAAACTCATAGATACAGATGGTTGCCTGAAGGGAGGGCTGTTAGAGGGAAAACAAAATGAATGAAGGGGATCAAGCCCTAAAGAATTCCAGATAAAATGAAGTTACGGAGATGTAATGTACAGCATAGTGACTACAGTCAATAACATTGTATTGTAAAGTTGAAAGTTGCTAAAAAAGTAGATCTTTAAAAAGTTCTCATCACGAGAAAAAAAAATCTTGCAACTTTGTACAGTGACTCACGGTTACCAGACTTATTGTGGTGATCATTTTGTTCTTAGAGAGTAACTACCAAAATAAAGAAAAAAAATCAGCCCAACATTAAAAATGATGATTTAAGACAAATTCGAGTTGAGGAAGAAAGAAATATAAAACAAGGGAGAGGGTATAGCTCAAGTGGTAGAGCGCATGCTTAGCATGCACAAGGTCCTGGGTTCAATCCCCAGTACCTCCATCATCATCATCATCATCATCATCATCATCATCATCAAATAAATAAACCTAATTACCTTCCCCTACCAAAAAACAGAATAAAAGATCTATATTCATATCACTGTTCAAAAAAATAACAAACAAGAAAGAAATATAAAATAACTCTAAAAAACCCCAACAATTTCACAGTTAAATAATAAAATAACTTGTAATCATTTTCTTGAGAGGTTAGCAAATTATGGACCCACAGGCCAAATCTAACCCTGAGCCTGCATCTGTTAGTCAACTCTTACAGAAACACAGCAACACTTATTCATTCACATACTGTCTGTGGCCGCTGCAACAACAGAGTTGAGTGATGTGACAGACCCAACGGCCTGTAAGCCTGAAATAAAATAGTTACCATCTGGTCCTTTGCAGGAGAGGCTTGCTAACCCCCCAATTCACACAATGAGGAGGGAGAAGGAAGGGCAGCACTACCTAGAAAAACCTTTATGCTATAATATTACATGAAACATTCTATAAATATACCATCATAGTAAATGGGAAGAACGACTGGCAGGAAGTAGCAGTTGTATTTGGGTAGTAGTAACGTGACTCTTCTCTTTCTCGCCTCTATTTTTTAACTTGGGGGGAAACGTGATTGCAATACCTTTGTTTTACTTTATCTTGTGACATTAATTTTCTGAATTGGAAGAATATGACAACTACAAAATCATGAAAAGGCAACATGAAAGCAGGAAACAATGTGAACTAAAATTCAATTTCAAGATACGGACAAAACTATCGAAAGCATGACAAGCTTGCCTACGTGAAACTGGTTATTTAAATCCACAAAAGGAAAAGGAAAATTACCATACTCTGTGAGGAGCTACTTATGGCCACTAACAGAATAATAACACCACCTTACATTTGCACAAAATATTCTGGTTTATAGGCGTTATCTCATTGAATTATAGACTAAGAAGTAGATATTTTTATAGCCTTCTCAAAATGGAAAGGAGGTGAGACTAAGCACCTTGGCCAGAGTCAAAGAGATTTCAAGGGTGTGAAATAGGAATAGAAAGCAGAATTTTCATTAACATTATTATCGCATCCACTTTACAAATAAAGGCTTTCAGGCTTCTCTTAAGGAACTAGAAATTTAAATAGCTGATATATTTTAAATTACCAAATAGTTTTCCTTACTGGTTTGTTGAAAATACACTGAGTAAAGTGATATTGTGTTCACTTTTGTGTTATCACTTCTTCAATTAAATTAAGTAATTTTGCATTCAGCTTAACAGGTGACATTTGTTACTGAATTCCTTTCAAGTAATCATTTTTAAATAAAAAAGATTTTCAATCATTCCCTAAAAAAATAAAGTCCACGTGGGCCACGAACAAGAGAGACTCAAAAGAAAATAATCATTATTGTGGCCTATCTCTCTTGGTTTCATGTTAAGGTAATGTTTTATTTAACTACTTGCAATTTTATAACAGTGCCAGAATATGATACAAAATATCAGTTTTCAACATGACAAAACTGCTTAGACTTCAGTCATCAACTCCTCATGTCTCCTGGAAGATCTGTTTAGGGGCATATGTCTTCCCTCAGGGCTACCTTAATTCTCAGGTTCTAAAGAGCAATATGAAACTCTGTTGGATTGTCTCACACAACGAAGAAGAATCCTTTCACTCTACTCCTTAAGCTTGATAAGCACGATGCAGTAGTATAATGAACAAGGCTGCCGATACCAACAACAAAGTTTAATTATTTTGCTGGGAATATTTCTTATTGTTGTAAGAAAAAAAAAGTTAAACTCCATTTCATTGTAAATAATAGCTTTGTCCACTTTTTCCCCATCACTTGTTTTTGAAACCTCATAATGTGTCACAGGCCAGGAAACCTTCATGAGCTCTTGTGCTAAAGAGGCCCTCACGACCAAGGAAAGCAAAGGCAAAAAACCCACCGAGGTTCTGGGCACGTAGCCCTCAACATCACCTTCATTAGGGAAACTTCTCTGACATGTAATGTTTAATCTCTGCAATACACGATGCTTGTTTTCTAATTCTTACTATATACGTGTGTCAATAAAAATTTCACATTACTTAAGATGAGTTGAATTGCTGCTCAAGGAAGACAATGCTTTGGTGTCCAGCAAGTTCAAGTATCCAATAACATGTTCATGTTTAACCCTGAGGTTAAATTAACTCTGTATCAGGAAGCAAGTGCGACATGATTGAACCTCAGCATTTCAGCATGAAATGCAGAGATTTATAGTGTGACTTCCATGGTCTGCTCTGTCTCAGCTTCCTCGACCATAAAACCTACAAAGCCCCCAAATGCTTCTAGTGCCTCCCATACCCCAGGCTCTCCATCCTCCACGCCTTCATCCTTGCGGTGCCTCTTCCTGAAACACTCTCCCCACCCACCTGCTCTTAATCTGTAAGACCAAATTCCAGTGTACCCTCTGATTTTCCCTGAAGTCTCAAGTGCCTTCTCTGTGAAATATTCCCCAATCATCCAGGCAGACTGTGGTCTTATCCCCATTTCTTATTCTACTATTGCACCTTTTTCTACCATAACAATTATATTGAATTGCAATCATTTGTTTGAATGTCTGTTTTTCACGTTGCCCTGCATGACCCTGCATTTGTCAGTTCACATTTATTTTAATCCCTTCCCACATTGCCTGGTATAAAGTAGGATTCCAAAAGGCATAGGAGACAGATGAACGAAGTAAGTAAGTTCATTTAAACATGGCTTCTTTGGAACGTTATATACACCTCAGGTTAATCAGCAAAAAAGTTCTTCTTCCCTGGAATTCATTAACGATGCCAGGAAGAATTCAAGCTAAGAAAATGAGCATAGACACACTGTTGGAAGGTGCTACATTTTGTCAGCCTTTCCTGGGATAAGAACTATTAATCCATTTTACTAGGGGAGCAAAAAGAGATAAGACTTCATATAATGCTTCACTTGTCTTCCATTTTGAATTAAGTCACCCTCCAAACACAACTCAGAAGCAGCGAAAGGGGCCTTTAGCACGATTTGGCAGCATGTGGTATTAAATAATGTCTAGACTCCATGCGATTTTCTGTACTGTGTATCACAATTCAACACAGCTAAGGGGCTGAATAAATCCACAGTAATCCATATAATCATACTGCAACTTTCTCAAGAAATTTGACCCCAAAATAAAAATGAAGTCATTGCTACCTTACCCAGAACTTCACTAGGAGTTAACATTATGTAAATTAGCTTTTCTTTAATACAGCTGTGATATTATAAAAACAAGAGTCTGTTGGCCATCTTGCCTGGATCAAATCTCATTTTTTGACAGTTATGACATATAATTCTGGAGATACTTATTTTCAATTTAGGTGCTGTTGCTATTTGTTTTTGTGCAGATTAACTGGACATTACAGTAAGATTGAATTTTAGGTCTAACTGATAACATATAAATCCTTCATTTTATATATGAGAAAACTGAGGGCTGCTGAAGTGGTGATAAAATCCAGGCCACCCAGGCATCCATGTATAATCAGCACCAGGCTTTGAACTTGTGTCTCCTACGACACTTACTGTTTTTAAGATACTATGACATCCTACTCTTTTACTTAGATTTATCCTCCCTATTAAAATTTTGATCTTAAATACTAATTAAACTTTTGTCATTGGGACTGTTAAAATGATTCCATCTGTTAAATAATAAGCTAATTTTATTCTCATGTGCTATTTTAAAAAGTGAACTAGACTTTCCTAGCAGATTGTCTAGAGGCTTTAGCATTCAAGACATCTAAAGGACTCTTAGGAACCTTCCTTCTGTCAGTATGACTTTCGGTGGGCGATAAAGGGACCATGCAGAGAGGGAAATGGGTCTGGTCTTCATGAGGACAAGATATAATCACTACTGGCACCCAGAAACAAAGTATAGTGAATTCTCAGTCAAAGGGCTGGCATTCTGATTCATGAAACATTCACCAGTTTCTACAACACTATTTTTTCAGAGTTAATTGTCTTATGAATTAGATCAGTACAACTCCACTAGAGTGAAGTTTCTCACCTGGAGCAGTACTGTGTTTCCTAGGGGGCCATCAGGAACTGTGTTGCAAGGAGTGGCTTTCTGGTTGTCAGAATGCCTGAAGAGAGCTTACTGCATGTGGGGGATGAAATGTTCTGCAGTAATCAGACATTCTGCAAAAGAAGTCACTTCCTACCCACATGCCAACAGGACTTTCCCCGAGAACCACTGAGCCAGAAAGAAAGCACACCTGAGCCTTCTGTACTAGCCTTCAAAGGAATTTCAAGCTCCTGAATTGAGTAGCTGGTTAATACTGAGGAAATTTACTAATTTCTCACAAATCTTTGTTATAGATTTATGTTCCTAAACTTATTACAGGCATACCTTGTCTTATAGTGCTTTACAGGTTTTTTTTTTTTAAGTAAATTGAGAGTTTGTGGCCACCCTGCATCCAACAGGTCTATCAGAGTCATTTTTCCAACAGTATTTGCTCACTTTGTCTCCTGTGTCACATTTTGATAATTCTCACAAGATTTCAAACTTTTTCACTATTATTACATGTTTTGTGGTGGTCTGTGATCAGCGATCTTGATGTCACTATTGTAATTGTTTTGGGGGTACCGTGAACCATGCCCATCTAAGACGGCGTACTTAACCAATAAATGTTGCATGTGTTCTGACTGCTCCACCAACTAACCAATCTCTGTCTCTCTCCCCCTCCTTGGGCCTCCCTATTCCCTGAGACACACGATATCAAAATTAGGTTACTAATAACCCTACAATGGCTTCTAAGTGTCCAAGTGAAAGGAAGGCTTACTTCAAACCAAAAGCTAGAAATGATTCAGCTGAGCAAGGAAGGCATGGGGAAAGCAGAGACCAGCTGAAAGCTAGGCCTCTTGTGCCCGCTACTGAAGTTGTGAAGGAAAATTTCTCAAAGGAAATTATAAGTGCTTCACCAGTGAGCACATGAATGATGAGAAAGTGAAACAGCCTTATTGCTGATATGGAGAAAGTTTGACTGGTCTGGACAGAAGATCAAATCAGCCACAACATTCCCTTAAAAAACGGACTAATCAAGAGGCCCTAACTCTCTTCCAGTCCATGAAGCCAAGAAAGCTAAGAAGCTGCAGAAGAAAAGTTTGAAGCTCCCAGAGGTTGGTTCATGAGGCTTAGGAAAAGAAGCCGTCTCCATACGTAACAGTGCAAAGTGAAGCAGCACGTGCTGATAATAAGGAAGCCGCAGCAAGTTATCCAGATGACCTAGCTCAGAGAATTAATGAAGGTGGCTACACTAAACAACAGATTTTCAATGCAGATGGAACAACCTTCTGCTGGAAGAAGAGTCATCTAGGACTTTCATAGCTAAAGAGGAGAAGTCACCGCCTGGCTTCAAAGCTTCCCAGGACAGGCTAATTCTCTTGTTCAAGGCTAATGCAGCTGGTGACCGGAATTAAAGCCAGTGCTCATTTACCATTCTGAAAATCCTAAGCCCCTAAGAATTATGCTAAACTACTCTGCCTGTCCTGTATAAATGGAACAACAAAGCCTGGGTGGCAGCACATGGGTTGACAACATGGTTTACTGAATATTTTAAGCCAAATGTTGAGACTTTATTCTCAGAAAAAGATTCGTTTCAAAATATGACTGCTGACTGAAAATGCACATGGTCACCTAAGAGCTTTGATGGAGATGTCCAGTGAGATGAATGTTGTTTTCATGCCTCTAACACAGCATCCATTCTGCAGCCCACAGATCAAGAAGTCATTTCAACTTTCAAGTTTCATTATTTAAGAAATACATTTCATAAGGCTACGGCTGCCATAGACAGTGAGTCCTCTGATGTATCTGGACAATATAAATTGAAGACTTTCTGAAAGAGAGTCACCATTCTAGATGCCATTAAGAACACTCATGATTCATGGGAAGAATCTTTTAATGCTAAAATATCAACAGTAACAGAATTTTAGAAAAAGTTGATTCCAACCCTCATGGATGACTCTGAAGGGTTCAAGACTTCAGTGGAGGAAGTAAGTGCAGATGGGGTAGAAATATCAAGAGAACTAGAATTAGAAATGGAGCCTGAAGATGGGACTGAATTGCTGCTATTTCAAGATAAAACTTTAATGAATGAGGAGTTGCTTCTTATGGCTGAGCAAAGAAAGTGGTTTCTTGAGATGGAATCTACTCTTGGTCAAGAGGCTGTGAAGATTGTTGAAATGACAACAAAGGATTTAGAATATTACATAAACTTGGTTGAGAAAGCAACAGCAGATTTGGAGAGGACTCACTCCAACTTTAAAAGAACTTCCACTGTAGGTAAAATGTTATCAAACAGCATTGCATGCTACAGAGAAATTGTTCATGAAAGGAAGCATCAATCCATGAGGAAAACTTCATTGTTGTCTTATTTTAAGAAACTGCCAGAGCCACCCCAAACTTCAGCCACTGATCAGTCAGAAATCATCAAAATCCAGGCAAGAACCCTCAGTCAGCAAAACGACTATGACTTGATGAAGGCTCAAATGATGGCTAGCATTTTTTAGCAGTAAAGTATTTTTAATTAATATATACTTTTTTTTAGATATAATGCTATTACACGCTCAACAGACAACAGATTAGTGTAAACAAAATTTTTATGTGCGTTGGGAAACCAAAAACATTGTGTGATTCACTTTATTGTGATATTCACTTTACTGAAGTGATCTGGAAGTGAATCTGCAGTATCTTTGAGGTATGCCTGTACTAAGTAATCTTCCTTATTGCATTTATTCCATTTCTTGTGTTTTTCTTATCTTAAGGGATAAGATAATGAGAAAAATTAAAGATGGCTAATTATTAAAAGACTGTTTATTAAAAAAATTAATTTTGCTTTTTGTCAGCTATTGCTAACCAAAAAAGACCCCCCAAAATGCTGCCTTGGAGTTACAATAAACTTTGCTTTACCAAGGATTATAGAGAAACCATTGAGCAAACATGATGTAAGCATCAGATACTGATGGTCTAAGTTGAGTGACGAGGTAATGAGAATCTAAGGAGAAATAAGCCAGTGAAAAGCCTGCTATTGAGGACAAATGCACAGGGTAGCAATGGTTTCAGAAGACGGTCACTGCATGTATCTGTTGCTTTTTACATGACACTTCGATAGAACTGAAGTCAAGGTGAAAGCACAGTGGCAGTAAGCCAAAGTCTTAGAGAGGTCCTTATCATCACAGCCATCCCTGGCCAAAGGTATTCCAAGAAAGAACCCTCAAATCATAAGGGCATCCTTGGGATACAGGGAAAGGCAGGATAACTGATTGGAGTAATTCTTTCTTGTGTGTTGTGCCCCAATACCTTGATCTCTCCATGAAGAACCTAGGTGTTAAAAAGGCTTAAGTTGATGAATTTGTGTGGCTGAGTTAGGAAGATTTGGGACAATCTGATTTTTTTTGGGGGGGGGGGCTGGTCATTTAACAATTTCCCTGAGATTAGGACCAGTGCTAGAATTTAAAAAATGGAAATAATACACACTTAGGTAACCAAACACCTTGAATCTGGAAATTAACTAAAAACAAACACACAAAACAAACAAACAAAAGGCAAAACAAGACCTAGAATCACAGATACAGAGAACAGACAGGTGGTTGTCAAAGGGGAGAGAGGTGTGTGTGTGGAGTGCGTAATGAATGAAGGGGATTAAGAAGTACAAACTTCTAGTCACAAAATAAACACCTTACGGAGGTATAAAGTACTGCATGGGGAATACAGTCAATAATATTGCACTAATTTTGTGTGGTGACAGATGATAACTAGACTCATTGCGGTGATCATTTCTCACGTTATCTGAATGACAAATCACGATGTTGTACACCTGAAACTAATACAATATTGTATGTCAATCATACCTCGACAACTTTTTAAATGAGGACAGAATAAAAATGAAAACAGATGGACACACATCTTCAAATGCCAACATTTGTACCTGAGACTTACAATCTGGAATGACTCAATCAGGTAGAACGCAAAAATCTTTTCTAGATTTCATGGGCTTTGTCCAGTCTCCAAACCTTCATTGATCTTTCATTTAAACTCATTATCACACCCTCCACATTACCCTTTCCACTTCTATTCCTAACTCAAGGGCTGTAAGAAAAACTTGTACTCCTAATTAAAAGCTGCAAATCCATTAAAATAAATTTTAATTTCAAGACATGTCAAACTTATACTATATGTAACATATAAGCAACAAGATTTACTGTATAGCACAGGAAACTATATTCAGTATCTTACAATAATCCATTATGGAAAAGAGTCTGAAAAAAAAATGTGTAAGTGAATCACTTTGCTGTAATCTGAAACTAACACAATATTATAAATCACCTATACTTCAGTAAAAATTGTCAAACTTGGTTATCAGTACTATTTTAGGGATTATTATTATTTTTTGCATATTTGCTCCTCTCTGAAACAAAAGCTGGCTTTCCTACCTGTAGGAAATAGCTATATGAGAAAGGAAATACATCTGAGGAATTTCTGGCCATTGAGATATTTGGTGTCAGCAGTGCTGTGATTGTCCATCCATGGGCAAAACATTTTACTGCCCTATTTTTATGTAAAATGTGCTTAGAGTATAAAACTTGTCTAGATCCACCAGATTCTGTATCTACATTGTTCTTTCATCTTCATTCAACTTATGCCTCCATTAGAAGAGAGAAGAGGTTCTCCTTCATGTTTTGAAAATGTATACGCTTGTCACTTTTTTTATACACTATTTTTTAGAGCAGTTTTAGGTTCACAGCAAAATTGAGTGGAAGGTGTATTTCCCATAACCACACATACACAGCCTCCCCCACTATCAACATTCCACACCAGAATAGTACATTTGCTATAACTGATAAACCTGCACTGATGCACCATTATCATCCAAAGCCCTCAGCTTACACTAGGGTTCGCTCTTGGTGGTGTGCATTCCATGGGTTTTGACAAATGTATAATGACACGTATTCACCATCACAGTATCACACAGATTAGTTTCACTGCCCTCAACGTCCTCTGTGCTTGTCATTTTTGATGCTGAATTTTGATTAAAAATATTTCTGCTACTGCTAAATAAAGATATTATAAGGTAATTTTTTACTGAGATATGTTAATCCAATATAAGTTTAAGGACCATATTAAATACTGTATTGTTTTGTTTTGTGAATCAAATGTTATTACACATATACTAATAGACTCCTCATTCAACTGGTCTTCAAATTCAAGTCACATATTTAGACAGCAAACCCACAGGTATATACATACAGTCTGTATGTGCAATAGTTATTGCTGAGAAATATCTGCCCATTTGGGAATGGCAGTGTCACCTGAGACCACATTCTAGTTGCCAAAAATTAAGCCATTTTCATTATTTCCACTCTAGCAGGTCCAGATGTCATAACTCTTTCTCAGTGTTTCACAGGACTCAAGTCCCAGGGTATGTTCCCTTTAAATAGGATTCTGTGAAAAAATACATTTGAGAAATGGTGCATACTATAGTTTTCTTTGGGTGATTTACAGAGTATATCAGCCATTTAAAAATTCTCTGAAGTCCCACACCAAATAACTTGTTTAATTTCACTTAACCCAGGATTTTGCAAGCTTATCTAATGATGGAACACTAGGGATTTAAAAAATGCATCCCACAGACTAGCTGCAACAAAATTATAGGGAGAGTTTTTTTGGAAATGCAAGTTCTAATAAAACAAAATAGAAGAAGATAGCTCATGCCATTAATATTTTTTTAAAATGCATGTGTAATTTAATGTTTTATACTTTACTTTCCCCATGTTATATTTTAATATTACATTTGATATTTTGAAATAGTGAATTTGAACCACTGTATCTGATGCTTAATGGAGTTCTTCAGAAGTCTGACCAATTTTTTATTAATAGTTGCAATAAATTTGTGGTAGTACACATTTCAGAATTATGAGCAAAGACTCAAAAGCAATAACCTCAAATTCTACTTACATTAGAATACAGTAATACATACTCAGAGAGTTTATGATCACCTACAATGCATATTCCACAAAAAAAAAATAGTGCCAAATAAATGTATAAATCAATCATAGGATTTAGAGGATTAGATTCTAACTATGTATTTTTAAAATAAAGGTGATGATGAAAGATAATTAACTTATAAGCAAATTACTTATCTGCATCCGCCTTGTAATGGGAATAGTTACATACCTTGAATGGCTGTTAAGAGAATTAAGTTACATGAATGTAAAGCATCTAGTCTCATACCTCATATTTAATACTGTATCAAAATTAATCAGCTTTATTAAAATTTTCTGTCAAACAAATCATGACAAAATTTGGTTTTATGTATACTCTTAATCACATGTATATGAATATATTTAACCTAAGAAACAGGCAATGCTCATAGCGAAATAAGAATGATCAATGTATTCCCAAAGTTTAAATTATTCCTTCTCTTCCAAAATGTAACTATTCACATAAAGGCTTTGATTATAGCTTTTAACCCATAAGAGAGACTTTCTGTGGGTTATCATAAATAGGGTTTGTATCTTAATTTTCCAGTATGGTAGTAAAGCCTAGTAATACTAACAAACAAGTTCAAGTATAAATTTATGACTGTCTACAATATTTATAATCAAAGCACACATCTGTAGTTATGCCAAGAATTTTAAAAGTACACAATAGAAGAAGTTTCTTCCCTCATGCACCCAATTCATGGATACATTTCAACTGTTAATAATAAACTCAGAGTCAGGCAAAGATCATCCAGCCTCCATCACAGGATGGTAGCTACATACACACATCCCATTTCTTTCTCAACATTATACACACCTGTGGGAAACAACTAATACAACTGTAAAAACTATTGTGAGCTCTTCAGAATATTATGAAATCAAGAGAATGGTTTTTTACATATACTGGCTACCAATTTTGGACATAATTTTTCTATTTTTAATAACATAATCATTAAAGAAATGTAGGAAGTAGAGAAAGATCAATAAAAATCAGTAATAATGGTAGTACAGGTCAATGTCCTAGTAAAATTTTTGTTAACTGTGTGTATGTATCTGTGCGCACACACAGTGAAAATGTACCATATGTGCTTGTTTTTTAACTTACATATAACATTTACGTACAATCATCCCTCGGTATCCACAGGTGACCTGTTCCAGGACCACAACAGATACCAAAATCTGCATATGATCAAGTCCCTGATACAAAGTGGTGCTGGATTTTCATATAACCTATGCACATCTTCCTGTGTATTTTAAATCATCTCTAGATTACTGATAATAGTTAATACAACCTAAATGCTATGTAAAGGTTGTAAATACTATGTAAATGCACGTAAACAGTTGTAAGGGCACAAATTCAAGTATCTTATGGAATCCAAGAAACTGCTGAACTAGCAAGCTTCAGAAAGGGCAGAAATCAAGGCAATTCCAGAGGCCTCAATACTGGGAGCCTGGGGAGTTTGTGTATCTTTTTTTTAAAGCAGTGGATTGGACTCTGGCTACATCTTAGAACCACTGGATAAGATTGCTTTAAAGTACCATACCCAGGCCCCATCCCAAACCAATTAAAGCAGTTTTGGGGGTCAAGGCCTATTCAGCAGTATATTTTAAGTTTCCCCTGGGATTTTAAAGTACAATCAATATGTAACTGCTCTAAAGGGCTGCCTTTAACATAGTACCGCCGCAAACAGCTCCTAGTCTCAGTGTGCTTCTCTCAGCTCAGCATTCAGAATCCCAAGGACGGAGAAGGTGACTGATCCAATTTGACACAAATGTAGACATTGGCTCTAAGAGTCATGGCCCGAGGGGAAGCTCATGAACCAGAAGATGGCTACAGAGTAGGGTGACCAGATGTTCCAGCTGCCTGGGCCTGAGGAGTTTCCTGGGATATCAGACTTTAAGACTAAAACTGGGACAGTCCCAGTTACTTAAAAAAAAATAGATAAAACAGAGGTAAGTTTGGTGATGTAGACTACAGAAACTCTTATGAATTTAGTACACCAAGCAGCAAAAATCTTAAATCTATATACTTAAAAGAAATAACTTTTACTTCTATAAATTCTGTATTAATGCTCTAAGATACCTGAAACCAACTTCATAATCAAACCTAAAACCACAAATATATAAACGCAAAAATGTCAGAAATGTTATCTCTGACAGCCAAATGTCATTCTTTTTCACATTTTAAAATGAAAACATTACCAAAAGTAGGACACTTTAACTTAAAAATGACAGGCTATTTCAAGAGTCTCTGCTTTCTGCTAGTCAGATGTGGCTGGATGACTTTTTACTTTAATCTTAATTGTTTCTAATTCAGTAGGCCAAGGGACTGTCTGGTCATAAGGTGATGGCAAGGGGGAGGATACAAACACTTATAAGGGAGATTTTTCTGACTATAATAGCACATCTGGAAACAGATGATCACAACAACCTCAAATTATAGACCCTGTGATGAACATAAATCATCATTCAACACAATGGGCGTTCTAGAAATCTACTGCACAGCTTCTAGGAGAAGCAGAAAGATCTAGAGGTCCCTAGGACTCCCAAAACAAAATAAACAACACCAATGCGCACAAGGCATCTGGGAACACAGAATGTTATTTGTTATACACAAGAAGGCTGGGTAAGTTGAAAATTCCCTTCAGCCGTACAAAGGAGACGTCTACAACAGATTTAACGCTGAAAGTTTCACACTGACTCAAGATATATTCTGCAAAGGAAAACCAGTGTCCTTGGAGTCTAGAAGGAAGAGCTCATCAATATAATGCAGAACCAGCCTAACAATGGATGCCATCCCGCTGACAGGAACCACAGCTACACAACTCCAAGCTGAAACAAGTACAAATTACCGCCTGTGATATATACATGTTTTGGGAAATGCATTCTAAGAAATCATCTTGCTGTGGGAGTCTGAAAATGAGACAGGTCTCATGATTCTGGTGCTCCCAAAGAGATTATAATCAAATGGACAATAAATGTTAAGTTTTCAGACAAAGACTAACTACAAATAAAGAAACACAAAGGAAAAAAAGGGCAATGTTCCTCCCCACAAGACACTGGCTTTTCTGAGCTCTAGTGGTCTGGTTAGCCTACATTCTAAATCTTTCATTCTTTACTTAGGTGATGGGAAATTGTTTATATTCCTCAAAACATTCAAATGATCAAATAATATGGTAGACGAAAAAACAAAGAGGAAAATCAGGATAAAGCTGATTGTTGTTTGCTTGACTAGTTCAGTTAACATTGCAAGGAGAAAAATAAAATAATTCAGATTAAGTCTGAATTTTAAGGGCCTAAAAATAACTTGTCTGGTTGGATTTTCCCTAATCTGTACGTTTATTCCCTCAGCCTTTACACTAAGTGTACTTCTCTCTCAACAGCACAAGCCCCCGTTAAAACAGCCTTCTCACAGAAAACCAGAGGTCCAAGTTATTAGGGAAATTATGAGGCATTTTTCTATCTATTTTGGTCTCAATTTGCCTGAATGGAAGCTCTGAAGATCACTGAATCCTTTCAACATTTTGCTATTACTTTCCCTCATTTCTCTTGAAATGAGGCTTCCTGTCAGAGCTGTCATTTGAATTCTTGTGTTGGGGAGTTCCTCCCTTTTCACCTCAGTTTCTTTCATTTCTCACCATATACTAAACCCGATTCCTATGAAATCTGGGTTACACCACACCTAAAACCACCACAGCTGGGTGACACTCAGGTTACCTCGTCTCAAAACATCTGTCTCGAACCGAGTAGCACGTTTGTGACCACCTGAGGACCATGTCGAAGGAAAGGAAGGATCCTACAGTCTTAAAAGAGGTTCTGCGGAGGCTGTGCGGCTGA
This sequence comes from Camelus dromedarius, assembly GCF_036321535.1. Taxonomy (NCBI): domain Eukaryota; kingdom Metazoa; phylum Chordata; class Mammalia; order Artiodactyla; family Camelidae; genus Camelus; species Camelus dromedarius. The sequence continues at coordinate 14,872,433 of NC_087454.1, read as the reverse complement.
ATGCAAGTTTTGTCTCCCTGGTTCTTTTGTACCCACACACACGATGACAACTGTTTGGCTCAAGAAGTGGTCATCAGGGTGACCACATCTCAAAACTCTGTGTCTGACCTCTGGCTGCTCAGATGCATCTGGGGAGATCACATCTCTGGACTCTGGACCCGTACATCCATAGGTGAAACTTTTCAAACTGAGAAAGCCAACAAAATGGCTTTTTCTCTTTCACATGTCTTGTTAGGTCAAAAAGAAAGGAACTGTTGGAAATCCTAGCACTTTTGTTCAGAAAATCCCTTAACTCACTTGCTTGGACAAACCTAGAGACAAACCTAACACTCCTGCATTTATGTGACCCTATTCCAAATCCCATGGGCTAACATCCGGACACTGGAAAGGAAGAGGACGACATAGCCACAGGAGCTCATTCTCCACTTATTTACAAACTTGAGTCATTTTTGCATTTCCAACTGGTCAGTATTTTGCTAACGGGGAATATAGCACGGAACCTCAGAGTGCTTTTCTAAATTTGAAAAGTAACCTCTGGAGTTTAGGCCTCTGGGGAGCCCCAAGGTGCCTCTCCCAGCACGCACACTTCTCTAGGCTGTCTCAGCTGTCCTCCCGGGGAAAGGGGCGGGCCTGGCCCCTGCCCTACAGGCTGCTGCTAACCGGGCCAGTGTGGAGCGGCAGGACTGCTGACTCCTGGGTGATCCTTGGCCAGAACTTAAATCAAAGACTCCAATCCAGGGCTCTTAAGACAAAACCCTTAAAGCTCTCAAAGGCATGCCCAAACAGAACCTTAAGACATATAGAAAGAAAAGATAAGGCAGCTTTGAGAAATGAAAGAAGTAGAAAGCTACCTGAGGCTGGGAACTTGCTGTCAGTTGCCGGGAAAAAACCAGAGGTAGATGTCGGGTCTGGGACAGAGAGGGTGCTGTTTAATCACAAACGCTATCTTCAGATGACCAGAATCAACCAAGTTAAATAAAAACAAAATCTACTCACATCCTAGAGAAAAGAAACTGAAGCTGAATAACTGAATCAGTGTTGTCATTAAGACACATCGCACTTGGCTTAATTGGCTCCATTTTCATGGTCTATCTAAATACTTAGGACCGTTCGAAACTTTCAGCTTTGCCCCATGGTAGTGATGCATTTTCATAAGGCTACATGAACTATATTTAAGGGTTGAAATCTTGCTGGCAAAATAATTAAACCACCCAAAATTCCTGAAAACGTTTTCAAAAGTGTGCTGTACAGTACCTAAAACAGAGGAATGCAGCTTGTAAAAGCTAGGCTTACCCTAGCAAGAGGCTCAGGAAAGCAGCTGCCTTCAGAACCATGAAAGGAACTGGGGAAAAATCAGAAAAGAGGAAAATATATACCAGGAAAAGATTAGTAGGGAAATAATTATTTTTTTAAGTCCAATGTCTGTATCTCAGGGATGGCAGGGCAGCATGACCTGCAGTGTCTACTCTGCCGATCTTGTCCTTTTTCCCAACCCATAGAGGACAGACCTTTAGGTCAGGTAGGACCTCAGGAACTGGCCAGGACTGTGCAGCCAAGAGGTGACTCACTTAGTGAGCTTAGGAAGGGTTTCGTTGCCCTGGTTCTCTGACCTAAGCAAGATGACTCTGCGCGGAATGGGGCAGGTGGACTGGTCCCATCTGTCCTCACCTTACTCCGTGGAAGTGAGCTGCTTTTTGGGTGTACATAAACCCCCAAACTGATAGAGTAACCCTTCACTTTTCACACATAACACTGGATGAGCCCCACTAAATATTAACAGACTTCACAGTCTGCATGGGAAATTCAAGACTACTAAATCAGGGTCACTTTTAATAAAGCTCTCCAATACAGACTCCCGCTGGAGTACTGATACACTTACAATTCCACTTTTTTGGTAGGGGAACAATGGCCTGTAGATACCAGTCTGGCATCCAACTCCAATTGTCTAGTAAACAACTTCTTAAAAAGAATCTGAAATTACTAAAGAATGTAAATAGGATTAAATCCATCCCCAAACACTGCCTGTCTATACTTTGTGTTGTAACATGAGTTGCTATAAATGAGACCGAAAAGCTCTTTCTTTCCAGTCTTAACTGGAAAAACACAGCCACCCTCTCATTGCCCTCCAAGTTGTGTGTGTTTTCTAGTTGTTAGAGAAGTTCTCACTTTCGTACATTTAATTTTCAATGCCAGGGGATGCCAATGTCATCTGGAGTAAGAGTCACTCTCTGGCTTTCAGAATGACAGATTCCCCAAGTCTATAACACCACTGGTGTATAACTGATGAAAACTCACTAGTTTCAGCAGACCAAAGCTGCGATTTCCTGTACAAAACATATTGAAACAGAGGCCCCTGTCATCACCTGCTATCACTGGGACAGATCTGCGCCTTGTGTACCTCCACAGGGATTCTCATTGTGCTGAGATCTATAAAAAAAAAATTCCAAAAAATCCACCACCTCATTTTCAAGGTGTGAATATACCCTCTCATTATCCATCAGTTATTGAGCACTGGCAGTGCACCCGGCACCTGTTATGACAGAGGGTATTTTCATAGCAATTCTGTATATAACCAGTGCCACCACTGCCCCCCCCCACACACAACAAAGGAAAGAGAAGACTACAGGATTCTACATGTGTTGAAAATGTCACTAGAATTCTGCCTTCAACCCACCACTTACCTACAGATAGGAAATGACCTCTCTAGGGCTACAAATGAGCTTTGCAAAAAAAAGAAAATTTTACTTTTATGCACTAAAAAGATCAAGTTCAACTATCTTCTGTCTCCAAATTTGTACCCCCCATAAGACTAATGGAGCTCTACCTATTAGAATGACATAAGTAAAAAATGATTAATATTACCCAGTATAATTAAGACATTTAATATTATATTATTTCTCCTACTTTTCAGATCTGCCAACAAAATGATGAACAATAACAGTCACATGTAAGATGTAGGGAGGATTTAGCAAGGACAAATGACCATTCTGACGCTAACACACATTGAACACAATTCATTGCTATCTTATTCATCTCATTCCGCCGTATTTCCTGATCTCAACCCTTGACTAGATGCTTAGGAGAATTTTTAAATTTGTAAGCATTCTTAAGTTTTGAAAAACAAAAGTTTAATCCAATTAAATCTATGTATAGATACAGGAATATCTTATTTTAGTAATAAGACATTTTTTATTTTTAATACAAATTTAAGGTTTCTGGAAGCCCTGTCTGAGCGTCTATCAGCACCATTTTTCCAATAGCATTTGCTCACCTTGTGTCTCTGTGCCACATTTTGGTAATTCTCACAATATTTCTAACTTTTTCATTATTATTGTATTTGTTATGGTGATTTGTGATCAGTGATCTTTGATATTACTACTGTGTCTGATCAGTGATCAGATGATGGTTAGCATTTTTTAGCAATAAAATCTTTTTAAATTATGGCATTTACATTGCTTTTTTAGGCATAATGCTACTGCACACTTAACAGACTACAATATAGTGTAAACATAACTTTTGTATGGACTTAGAAACCAAGAAAATTGTGTGACTTGTTTTATTTCCATATTGACTTTATTGCAGTGGTCTGGAACCAAACTTGCAGTATCTTTGAGATATTCCTGGCATATAGGTTGGTAGGTATTCAAAACGTAATCAATATTAACACAGCAATGTCAGAAGTTAAAACTAAATAGTCTATATTCAGCATACACTATTGGTAAAATAGAACTGCATTCTTTTATTTCTATTTCCACATAAGCATTGTATAAATGCACTAGAATACCACAAGCCCCATTTGTCAAGGACACTAAGAGATTAACTGGAATGGAAAATGGCAGATTTATATGTGTGTTTTTATACATGTTTCCCATCTTTGGGGAAACTCACTATTAATTGCTTTTCTAATTTTAAAAAGTATTCCATTTAGATTACTTGCCGTTTTCTCCATGGCTCACCCATAAGCTAACTGATGGGAAAAGACTGAGATATGAAAAAAACACACAAAATAAGAAACAGGGAGGAATAATCATAAATATGGATGAATTCAAAGAATCATATGAAACTAGTTTACCGAATCCTGTAGATACAAAAATATTTGAAAACAAGAATGAAATATATAATTTTCAAAAGTTCAAAATTTAGTCTAGAAGTGATAAAATAGCCAAAAAGTTCAAATACAAAGAAAAGAGACAAGAATTGCTCAAAGATCCAGTTTCCCCCCCTTATCAAAAGCACCAGGTCCACATGGTTTCACAGGGGAATTTTACAAACTTTCAAAAGCAGTTCATTCTAATGCAACTTAATCCATTCCACAGCATAGAAAAGGAAGGAAGACACATATAGCATGGTTATTAATACCCAGTAAAGATTACACAATAAAGGAATTTTCAAGCCAGTCTTACCTTGTGAATGTACGTCCTGAGTGAGTGGTAGTTATTTCAGAGAGGCAAAGCAGATTTTAGGGGAATTCAATCTAGTGGCAAGGCAAGCCCCAAAAGAATGACCAGAAGTGACAACAAAAATGCCCCCACCGAAAGTACCTTGGGTCCCTTAATTACTTACAGATTGAATCTTCCAAGCAGGGACAAAGCAGCAGCAATTCCAGGAACTGTTTTTCGAAATGCAGATTGCAGATGACCTGCACAGTCATCACCTGAAATGCAGGTTCAGGAACCTGACCTCACACTTCTGAGTGAGAATCATTTACTGCTGCGGCCCAGCGATCAGACTTTTAACAACTTTCGCAACGGATTTTTCTGACGTCTAAGTTTAACCACTGTTGTGCCTAAGGGGTGGCTCTACTCATGGACCCTACCGTGTAGAATAACAATGTTACTTGCAATACCGACTTCATCAAGTGAGGCACTTATTTGCAATGGTTATTTTTTAATAAAAATTGTATAAGTATGAACTAAAATTACTTAGTATTTTTTTTAGAAACCACCATTTAGTAGCCTTTTCTCCTACTGACTCAGCTTCATTATGATATAATACAAATAGACCGTTTGTTCATTCAATAACAATTATTTAGAAAGTACTTATCTATTTCCCTATACTAAATTGTGTTCAAAATAATGCATTGTTTCTCTGCCTACTATATTTTTGTTTTCTATTTTATACAACTGCATGAATTTTAATAAGAATCAACACTCTCAAATATAACAAAATAATCTTTTAGTCACTTCTAATACACTGTCTTAAATCAATTATAGCCAGATTAGCCATAGATGCTGGCAAGAATCTAAGGTTGTTTTGCTCACACAAAGATTTTCTGGATTTGCTGTCAGGTAGATTATACTCAGTCAGGTTTTAACAGTACAAAAACAGCATTTTCCTATACAGATTTTATAGGCAAAAATTCACATTTGCTATAGAAGTAATCCCTTATTTTGCTCATGCCATTTATTTCTTTTCCCATTTTTCATAAGGAAGTACATTCTTATTACTGTGGAGTCTTTCATTCATTTAACCAGGCATTCAACACTACAATATGCTAGTAACTTTTGACTGGTTAGGAAAGAGAAGAGAACAAAATTACGTTTCTGCCCTCATGTAACACATTCATTTTCATTATTTTTATTTTATTAGTGTATTAGTAATTTTGGTTACTTATACCATGAGCAATATTAGAAGATGCATTAGTATTGTTTTGAATATAATATTTATTGTCAAGGTGATTGGTAACAACTATCTACTCTTCTTTATCAGGACAAGAGTAAGCTGAAAACAATAAGGGAAGGCTTTGTTTCCTTCCTTTCACTTTGGGAAAGAGATAGAAACTCTGGAGTTGATCTTACCGTGAATAATGACTATTCCTTAGAGGTTGTCTTTTATTATTTCCTCACTCACCAACTTCTGAAATTCCCACCCTACCGTTTCATGGAGGACCAATATATCACAGCTGTCACTGACTCCATCTGTTGGCTTATTTAGAATGCTAGGCAGATTTTAATGACATCTTTGAGAGCTTTTTAAAAACCAATGCCTGCTCCCAATTTCCCCATCTCTCTTGAATGTATTACCATTTTCAGATTCAAAAACTCAGTAAAACCTATTAAGACATGATCATATTCACCAAAGTTAGAAAAAAATAACATGGATACAAGCTAGATTGTCTACTAATTATATTATGCTCATTCTTACCATGAAGTTATCGATTAGGACCTAGTTAATCCTAATTCTACCCTTTCTTCAAGCTCCTGATGAAGCTTCAGTCACCACATGAAGTCACTGTCACTAACTCTGGTCAACATCCCCATACACACATTTTTACCCTTTGAGTCTAACACTTCATTTAAGTAACATTTTATATTAAACATAAACTCTAGTGTTTTTCAGTGGTAAGAGTTGTTAAAATCATATTACAGAAAGTATTATATATAATATCATCTCTATTATAAAGTACTATGTATTATCTATGTATACATATATATAAAATCTTTCCATTAAGATACACATTAATAATTGGAATGACATCTATCAAAAATGTCAGCAGTGGTACATCTGAATTATGTAACTGAAGAAGGTGTGTGTGTGTGTTTTCTTTAGTTTTCTACATTTTCTAATATCCCATAATAAATGCCTCTTTCTTATTGAAAGTGGCATGAAGTATTTTTCATTGAAGATTGAGTTATAATGTTATAATGTTATATCCTGCTTGAGGGCAGGGTGCATATTATATGTTCCTATAACTCTGAAACAACTTGCACTGACAGAAATACAGAAGATATAAGTACTAAGTCAGAATTTTGAATTGTATAGATTGCAGCAGAACAGAACAGAAACTAGTCTATTTATTATTATCTACATCAATAAAGACCAAATAGTAACCTGATTATCATCTCACTAGGAAATCTACTATCTTAAGACATTAGATCTGTAGTTGTCATCTGGGTGAAGTACTGTCTGCTCTACTATAGAGAGTTTTGAAATGTTTTAGTTTGTGTTTTTATTGTCCAGTGATGTGGGTTAGGCACACATGGCATTTAGTAGGTGTTAGATACTAAATATCCTATGACTTTCAGCACATATCCACACAAAGAATTATCTCACTCAGAATGCCAGTTAAATGCTGTTAAGAAAGTTGGTTGGATGAACCATTTATTTCCTTCTTGTAAAAAAAAAAAATGAGCAAATGAAAAATCAAGGCATTATGATTTCATATTAGACCACATACTTAAAGAGTGTGTGGCAGATTAAAGATGACCTCAATTCTTCGACACTCTTCCCGTCAAGAGGAGTGCTGCCTTTGACAGCTTTGGCCAATGGAGTAAGATAGAAGTGAAGTAAAGCCAGTTCCTGGACCTAACCTTTAAGAGAATGGTACTTCTGCCCTTCTAGAATCTAACCACCAGATAAAAAGGAAAACTATTTGAGACCACCTTGCCATGAGGAGCTCAACCACACACAGAGACACTGGAAAATGAGACACCATGTGGAGAATGATAAGTCAAGGAACAAGGAGGGGCCAGATGTGACACTTCACGAAGAAGGTTCATGGAAGTAGATCCTCCAACCCCAGATGACTCACATGGATAAGGTGAACTGCCCAGCTGAGTCCCTCTTAAATCCTTGACCCCCACACAACTGTCAGCAAATTGAAATGGCTGTTGTAAGCCACTAAAAAATCCTCCTTTTATCTTCAGTGCATCTCCTTCACTTCCTGGAAATTCAAAATGGAGGACATGTTGGACTTTAACGTGTTTCTAGAGAATACATATGTTTTCTTTGTAATAAACAAGTAGACCTCAAATCTCTCAACAGAATGCTGGCAACTATTTCAAGCATTGGTTTCACCCCCAAAATGATCCTATTTTTGAGGCAGTAATCAGTTATAATTATCTACCAAACTCTAGCTAATGAAAATGGACATAAACTAGCCATTGTGCTGATTGTGACTCCATTAGGACATGAGTTAATTTAATTTAATTCTATGACATACCATTAGACATATACATGTCTCCACTACTGAATTGAAAACTCCTTCAGGGCAGGAACATGTCTGCTGCATTTTTGTGTGTGTTCCACCCTAACACGCAGTGCCATGCATATGGGATGTGGTCAGCAAACATTTGTGGATGATTGTAACACAGTCTACCACTAGAAATTAATTACATGGTCAAATTCAGCATCACCTCCTTCTAGTCTTCTATTTGAAAGCCCTAATGCTCTTGCATGATTTCTGGGTAGCCCTAGAATCCTCACCCTTGAATGACTTTATAATATGTCATCTAGTCAAATGTCATTATTTTGAAGATGAAGAAATACACCAAGAGGTGAGTGACTGGCTCAAATTCATGCAGTTATTTAGTGCATAATAAAGTCATTACAGCAGACACAAACTACTATACATAAAATAGATAAACAACAAGGCCCTACAACTATATTCAATATCCTGTAATAATCTATAATGAAAAAGAGTGTGAATGAAATCACTGTGCTGTACACCAGAAACTAACACAACATTGTAAATCAACTATACTTTGATTTTTAAAGTGAAATTAAAAGAAAATAACATAAAAATAATAAAGACATTACAAACTTTGAATGATTTCCTTTAACAGGTTGCTGGTGGGTAGACCAGGACAGCCAGAGGGTACTGGAGCTCCTGAGAAGTGGAAGATCTAAAGTGTAGGAAGTGGCAAAAATGGTAGTCATGGGGATTTCAGAGGAACCCAGTTACATGTTAATCTATCTGGAACACGAGCCAATGTGGGACAATATCACTCACAAAATTTTAAGAAAAGACTCCTAAAAGTCATAAATGCTGTGAAGGGGCTGGATGGATAGAAGAGGCAATAAAAATTTCTTTTTTAATTACTTGTATAGAGTAAATCATAAAACCAGTATCTCTACTTTGAGACTCCTCATTAACAGCTGTATATTGTGAATTACTGCAAGATAATGGATGCAAGATGCTAGCTTGATATTCGTCCTTCCACTTCTCAAATGAACCCGACTGTCTAAAACAGGGAACAAACAAGAACGGAAAGTCTGACCTCAGATACAGAACAAACTCTCTATCTTACCCTTCCTTTGGGTGTTTTTTAGTCAAAATAGATTAGGATGGTTTGAAAAACAAACTAGTGAAAGTACCAGTGTAGACGATGTGTAAAATTTCCTTGAAAATTCCAAGCAAACTCAAACTAGGTTTTTATCTCTATGACCCCAGAATCCCAGAATGAGAACATATTTGAAGGCAATTTCTCTCCATGCAGAATCCAAAATGGACTTGAAGTCTGTCTATAAAAACAGTGAATGACAGAACTTAAGCATAACAAAGGACAGTGTCATTTTATTAATCTGCATCACCACACCAAATAGCAAAAGAAACCACTCAGCTCTAAATGGGTACGGGAAACTCACCATGCCCTTAATCAAAGTAGGAGACCCAGCCCTTGGAGATACCACTTTGTAGAGTAAATCCCAAAGAGTCTGCTCATCAAGTCATGATAGGAATCATGATTTAGCATATCCCAGGCAACACAGAACATATACATTCTCCTTAATCCTTACCACAACCCCCCAGTAGGGGGAAGTAGGTATTGCTTCTACTTTTAAACATAAAAGACCCCTCATGCCTGCAAAGGTCAAGTGTCTCTCTCAAGGTTATGCAGCTTATTAATGGTGAAAAAAAAAATCCAATGAGTTTTATTTTGAAAGATGCATATGCCAACACATCCTCTCACCAGTTCTATAAAGCAGATGATATTATCTTCATTTTAATGATGAGGTAACTGAGACCCGGAAAGTAAATTACAAAGCTCAAATAAATAGAGGTAATAGGAGGCAGACTGGGAATCTTATCCAGGGCCATCTAACTTCAACATATTTATTTTTTCCACTGCAGCACCTTGTCTTCAATATGTATCTTATTCTCACTATTTTACCCTTTGATAAATAAGACTAGCACACTAATAATAAGTTAGGAGCCTACTATCCAAAAAACTCTAGGCTCCTCAGCTTAAGACAGTTGTTTGCACAGTTACAAAATAAATGAGGCATGGGGATGAAGTGTACAGCACAGAGAATATAGTCAACAATAATTTGATATATTTGTATGGTCACAGAGGGTAACTAGACTTATTATGGTGATTCTCTGGTAATGTACAGATATATCCAATCACTGTTGTGTACCTGGAACTAAGATAGTGGTGTGGGTCAATTACACTTTGATTTAAAAAAAAAAAAAAAGAAATATTACTTTTTGAAAGTTTGCACACTGTGTAATTCCATAATATATAGCACCTTTGAAATGACAACAAATAGAGGTGAAGAGGTTAGTGGTCACCAATGGTTAGGAAGGAGTCAGTGAGAGAGGAAGATGCCTGTGGCTCTGAAAGGATGACTGAAGGGACCCCTGGGATGGAACAAGCCTGTATCCTGACTGTGGCAGCAGCTACACAAATCTATACGTGGGATAAAATCGCATAGAACTAAACATTCACACACGAATAACTGCATGTTAAAGCAGTGAAATCTAAATAAAGTTAATGACTGTTTAAAAAAAATTGCTACCAAAAAAAAAAAAAAAAAAAAAGACTATCATTTACGGCCCATGTCGTCACCAGCAATGAAACAAAGATGCTCACGGGGGAGCAGGCAAGCACCCCTAGTGCAGCCCTTCAGTATCAGCTAGAACAGGCTGGGCTGATGCTGCTGCGTAAGCAAGAACCCGGTGATCTTAGCTGTTTAACAAAACAGACGTGAGGTCTGGCAGTGGGGCCAGGCCATTCTCCACGCAGGCACCCTCCACACAGCAACCCTACAATCCAAGGGACTTTGACCTTAAGGTTGTTCCATCCCAACGTGAGGCCTCCATGTTCTCCACAGCAAGGACGAAATGGACCAGAAAATCCTGCCGGGGCTTTTTAGGGCCTCAGTCCAGAACTGACAGGTGTTGCTTTCTCTCACATTTCATTAGCCAGAATCCATCATCTGCCACCACATAACTCAGAGGGGCTAGGAGGTGTGATGTGCCGTATACCCAAGTTAGAGGAAAGTCAACTGAAATTTGGTGAACACAAAGCATTGTCTCTGCCACCTCTTCAGAGGTGGTTCCAGACTATACAAGAAAACAGTGAAAATGGAAGAATTAGCAAGTGAGCTCATAGATTTATAATTAGAAAGAACTGATCTAGAGGAAGAGACATAAAGCCTCACTAGAAATTTACTGACTCAGCTAAGAAAAGAGGAGGAAAGAGTTATAAAGTACAAATGCCAGGAAAAAAAAAAAAAACCTTTTTTAAAATATGCTAATTAAAGAAAGGAAAACTGACACATAAACATGCAAGGTGATCTTAAGTCTTTTACTTAAACGGCAAAAGTGAAAGATAAATCCAGGACTATCTTTCTGTAGGGCGAGAGCTTGTGCATTATTTCAGTCATTCACTTTGTGATCCAATTTCTCAAATTCTATGTAGTATCTCCTTTCTTCACAGCACCGAACAAAGTTCTATGGCAAGGCTAAAGAAATCCAGAGAGATTCCAAACCTCTAAAAGATGACAGTGTAATAGATGAGAAAAACAGACATTCCTGAAATAAAAGGACAAGGTCACTGATGGTGGAATCTCAAAGTAAGCCATGAAAACACCAGGGCTAGAAAGAACCACTGGGGTCTCCCCCAAAGGCAGATGCTGTTTTCCCAGTGGTTTGTATTGTGTCCAGCACGTGATACATTTCTCCTGGCTGCTCCCTTTAATCTCTGCCTGGCAGTGTGGTCATTCACTCTTTTATGCTGCCTTGGAAGCCTGCATGAAATACTCCTGAGCAGAAAAATCCAGAACGAAGAAAGCAGATAACACAGAGGCTTGTCAGCCCCACTCATCACATATGTCAGTGAAAGCAACAGATAAAACCTTTAAGCTGAGCCACTCTCCGCCTGTGTCAGCCCACCTTGTAAGTAAGTGACACCTGCCAAGACTGTGTCTGGAAAACCATCTCTTCCTCGCTTGGTCCTAATGAACATTCTTATGTGAGAAACAGAAAGACCATAAAAGACAGAAATGTACTGATTAATTTCAATAAGCCTTTCAGAAGTCACAGTCTATGCTGAGCAAAGTGATTTTCAGCTGACTTTATCTTATTAGTGAGGACCCTGGGGAAATTCTGTGGGTAAATCCTTTTCAGCTTTACCATGCAGAGGAAACAGTTTCCATCTTTAAAGTATATACTTTTTTTTTCCCCCAGAGCCTAAACCTGGCCTTAGAGAAAGTTCTCCTTGGAGAGATCTAATTCCAGAGGTCTGATTTGTCCACAGACAATTTTATGGTTTATTAATTTCTGCCAGTTTCTTCCCTATTACATATAAAAAGAAAGAAGGAAAATAGGGGGAAAATTCTATAGCCACTTTTAACCAAAATCAACTTTTTCAGGGCAAGAATGAATTCTGTTCACTTGTAATGAATTATGGATCAAAGAATTATGTATTATTTTCTTTTCCAGAAAACTTAAGGAAGTTTTCTCCTTAAAGATGTTTTAATGAGTCACAGGTTTAGTGAACTGATTGCATTATTTGGGGGTGGGAGGGTGGTTCTTGGTTACTAAAAAAGACCTGTTTCTCCATCATTTGGAAGTGGGACTTTTGGAAAACTTCAGCCTTTTTTCACTGGGGTGAAAGGAAAGTAGGGGAGGAGAAAGTAAAATAGGTATTTTCCAAGCACCCAATTTTGTAATTTTTCCTCCTGTATAATAATAATTCAAATTCATGTAACTTACAGGCCCTTGTGGTTGAAGAGAGAATACAACTGGGAAGTCTGAATACAGCGTCCTCAGGTACCTTATTAAACTCAAAAACACAGCTTCCTCCAAAAGTCTGTCATCTTCCCTCCTCTCTCTCTCCCTTTATGTTACCCTCAATCATCAAGGTCTGTGAGAGAGATTTTTAATGATGCCTAATTACATGATGGATGCATGAAACAACGTAATGCTTACATCCAAGTAACAATTTAGCCAATATGATACTCCCTCTGTTTGTCACTGCCACCGGGCCTCGTTTCAGATTCTCTAAATTAATACAGTAATTTGATTGTTTAGCCTTCATAGTTTTGCCTCTTTGTAATTCACCACTTACCTAGACTTCAAAAAAGAAAGGATTTAAGTAGTATATGGCTTGATTTTGTTGTTGTCATTTGTTTTATTTTAATATTGACACCTACATAGAGGGTATTACAATCCTGGATTGCAGTGATCATTCTGGCCTTTTCTTATTTTAAGCATATAAAGAAATATATCGAGGTTCTTATAGCCTTCTTTGCAATTGTCTGCACATGCTTGTCGTGACTCGTAAGACAAGATTTACACCTCAGTGCTGTCCCCAAATGGCTGGGCCCAGGCAGACTCCGCTTCTATTTGTCTAGGTAACTGATAAGTGCAATTTCCTTGTCTTATGTGCAATGCAAATCCAGAGCCAGGATTTCTTCACCAAACAACTGTCCTCCTCTTTCTCTCCTGCCAGGTTCTCTCCCTTTAGAGCTCTATGCCTTTCAACACATAAAACACTCCCTGATACAGACTAATTATAGTCTCTTCCTATTACTGAACCAAACTTGGGTCTGCTCGTTGACATGCAGTAAAGCCAGTCTATCGACACCGAGTTGTAGTGAAGGAAAGCCCAGTGTTTTGCAGGGCACTTAACATGGTGAGGCCAAACGCTGGAGGGGCCAACGTAGGGCCAAGCAAGGAGAATGGGCAGGTCATGCTCAAATGCCCAAATCCCTGACAGCTTTCAGGGAGAATGTTTTTGTTTCTAAATTTTATTTCATTTATTTTTATTGAATGAAAAATTCTTTGAATTCTACAATGCTTTACAATTTTCAAAAGGTTCATACACATGATTTCATATAATCTCATAATAACCCCCTTTCCCCCTCAACTCTATTTCCCCTTCTCTCAAGAGGGAAAAAAAAAAAGCTAAAGCTTTTCTACAAACAAGAGGCGAGCAGACATGATGGGGAGAAGGGAGAGGTATCTGTTCCCCAGGGAAGGCCCTGTGGGGTCCTGCTCGGTTTCACTCCCTAGGGATCAAGACAAAAAATGGTTTGGGAAAGGCCCAATGGAGCCGAGAAAAGGCCCTCATACGTCTGCATGGATGCAGAAAGTGTTCTGAGGTTTCTCAGTCACACTGAGAGGTCACGTTTAGTTCGGCTGGATGATAATTTCTTGCCTGCCGTGTTCCAAGTGCCAAACTAAGATAGGAGGAAACACAGACAAAGTTGTGCCTCCGTGCTGTTATATAATCTCAAAAGGGCTACACGCACTTGGTAAACAATCTCAGCCCTGATGAAGTGTTGTGGAAGATGGGAAAACCTAGTGCATCCAAAAAAAAACCCCAATGAACAGGGAGGTACCTGGGGAGGCTTCCTGCAGATGATCAGTAAGTCAAACCCTCAAGGATCAGTGGAAGTTATCATATAAAACCCATGGGGAAAGGTTCTGCGGGCAAAGGAAACAGCACTGCCTGAATAGAGACACGCATGAAGGATGAGAGATGTTGGTACATTTCATGTTAATACAGTCAGTCCTTAGGGTAGACAAAGTTAATACTTTGCATGATCTACCAAATACTCTCTATCCAAAGGAAAGCTGTGGAAGTATTTCAATGGCGGAATGAAAGAAGAAGAATTGACTGAGCTTGATGATTGACAGATTAATTCAACAACCAGTTTTTCAAAGCCTACTGTGTTCCGGGCACTCTAAGAGTGTGAAATATAACTATAAGCTAGGTCTGATCCTGCCTTTACACCGCTTGCAGCCCAGCAGCTATATGGCACAAAGAATAGGAGGAAGGAAAGAAGTCATTGAAAATGAACACAAGGTTTCTGACTTGGGCAACCAGTAAGCAGTTGTGCTATTTACAGAAACGGGCACAGAGGGAAGAAGGTAATAACAAGTTCCGTTTGGAACATCCTTTCTTTCAAGTGCCTGCCAAGTAGCTAAGAGGAAATGTACAACAGATAGCTCAGACTGGAGATATAAATTTGGGAGTCACTGGGATCTAGGTATTTGTCTAACCAGGAGTTGGCAAACTACAAGCAGGGAACCAAATCCAGACCAAAACTTATATTTGTGTGGCCCTTGGGCCCTCACACTGGGAGCCACAGAGGCTACGCTAGGATGTCCCCTTCTACCCCAGTTCCCCCTTTTGCTCACAATGCCTACCCTCTGACTAGTGGCTACCCATCCTTTCCCATCCCCACCCCTTGAGCCCCATACACTCCTGCCAGCCCAATAAGACCCATTCCCTGGGACTAGAGAACGTCTCCAGTTGGCAACAGTTGTGAGCTGTACACCCATCACCCAGGAGGACCCAATGCATTCAACTGGACTGCAGTGGGGTAAGAGTTTTCTCTCTTATCATATAAGTAACTAAACAGTATCTTCAGTTTTGCTCTTGATCCACGAAGTCTCAAGTATTTACTATTTGGCCCTTTGAAATAAAAAAGGTTTGCCACTAAACTGTGACAATGAAAATAACTAGTCTTTGTAAGTTATGTCACTGGAATTCAATTCAGATTAAAAAACTATTTTCAACCTACCCAGAGGTTTTAAGCTGGAAATACTAAAAACTGAAAACATGCATTACACATCACAGAAGGACTTTGCTCCACTCTCCCCTCCTTTTTAATCTGGAGAAAGAAAAATAAAAGCTAATTAATCAGGATAACCAAATCCCACCTTGAAGATACTGTAACTTGATCTGAGGTGTACTTTCACCAGTGCACATGGTTTAGTGTATTTATTTATAAAGACATTGAGGTACTGTGTCTATGGCAACCAAACAACAACTTAAAAAGTTAAAAACCAACTGACTATCTCTTTGATGATTTGTTTTCTGCAATTCCAGGCTCCCAGCACAGCCAGTCTGGTCACCTGGAAAGATGGGTGGCTCTAATCCGCTGGAGAGTTCTACCAGCGGCTCTACCAGCTTACACACTTGATTAAAAGGAAAACAAAAATTTTTTTCGGACACCATAACAGCTAAGTTGTGCAGACTAAAACGTGGAAGTCTGAGAAGTATGTGGGAGGTAATTAAGTGTTATTAGAAGCAAATGGAACCTAATTTGACCAAATAGCCAAGTGCGGTGTGGTTTTTTTAAAACATTTCCAAATACAGGAACCAAAAGTGATCCTTTAAGTCCTTCTTCTCTTTAGGATGCATGTTTATTCAAAGAACAGATGGGGAGGAAAATCAGAAAAAGACTTTGGTCGACCCACATAAAACAGCATATATGAGTGTGGGCACGAAGGGAGATGAGTTTTGGAAGGATTTTCATTTGTTTGATGTGTGGAGATAGACTTTGGGAAGTGGGGAAGCACTGACTTTATTTAATCTCTCCCAGGGAGGAGCTTCAGAAGGCTCTAAAAAAAAAAAAAAAAAAAGAAAAGAAAAGCAAGAAAGCAAGCTCCCTTAGCAAGCACATACTTCTATGCTCTCAGATCTTTGGTACTTTCCAGAATAATAAAAGGAGGCATTTCCAGGACTAGAGTTACTGGGTACTATGGGATAGGAAGAAAATTTAAGAATGGACATAAATGAACTTACTTACAAAACAGAAACAGACACAGACATAGAAAACAAACTCATGGTTACCAGGGGGAAAGGAGGTGGGAAGGGATAAATTGGGAATTCAAGATTTGCAGATACTAACTACTATACATAAAATAGATAAACATCAAATTTATCCTGTATAGCACAGGGAACTATATTCAGTATCTTATAGTAACCTACTATAAAAAAGAACATGAAAAGGAATATATGTATGTATCTGTATGACTGAAACATGATGCTGTATACCAGAAATTGACACATTGTAAACTGACCATA
Organism: Camelus dromedarius; assembly: GCF_036321535.1. Classification (NCBI taxonomy): domain Eukaryota; kingdom Metazoa; phylum Chordata; class Mammalia; order Artiodactyla; family Camelidae; genus Camelus; species Camelus dromedarius. The sequence continues at coordinate 14,855,607 of NC_087454.1, read as the reverse complement.
CTTCAATTAAAAAAAGGTTTAAAAAAAGAGAATTAAAAAAAAAAAAAGAATGGATATAAACTGCCATCCACAAGTTGAGCTTTTTTTTAGGTTTGAAAATTTTCAATAAATTTTCTTTGGATGAGGTCATGCCTGGGTGAGCATTATATATACTCCTAGTTGGTAAAGACCAATATGGAAATCTGCTGAGAGCACTGCCCTGACAGTATTCATGACCCACCTAATCCCACAGGTCTCCCCAGGCTCACAAGAAAACTTAGTTTCTCTTGAGATGCCCAAGTTGTCATGGCATAGCAGGAAAACTGGAGTACAAACAGGTACTTAAATCTAAGTGTAAGATTTGATGGCTACTTAAAGCAAATTGAGCTTCTCAATTCGATGAGGTGTGCTCTTTTGAAATACTGGCATCAATCTGGAGCCCGACACAAATAAAAAACAACAGGCGGAGACTCTGGATGAGGAATCATAGTGGAAAGGAACTGCCCGCTGGTTGGTAACATTTCCATATGGACACAAGCGGCAAAACAACAAAAGATCAAAGGGCACCCCAAAGAAGGGCGTGCTCTGTCTCAGAACTGTGCCTGTGTGTGAACACACAGCCCGCTGTAAGGATAACAGCAGAAACATGTTTTTGCAAGTGAGGTTCAATGTTCGCCAACCAATGGGGGTGCCTGGCTGAACCTGAATATGCAAACACCTACTCTTCATTTGTAAAAGATGCTACTGATGAATGGGATCTCAGATTTGTAGTAACAGCTAACAGATGCACAAGGGGAAAATGTTCTCAAAGAAGAGAAATTCAGTGCACTTCCAAACCTCAATTGTACTTACCTTATTTGGGGTCTAGCACTATCAACCCTTTCTGTGGCTAAAGTCCAAAGGAAAAAAAAAATTACCAACCCTTACGTTGGGTCAGAGGCTGAGCTGAGAATGAACTACTCTTTATCCCAAACTTCAAGTGTCAGTGCTAACCATGAAATTTGGTGAGGTTATTTTTTCATGAGGAACAATTTCAACCTTTGTAACAAGAGAATAGCTTTCTCTAAGCATTACTAATTCTTGAAATAATTCATTTTCCTCTTTAAAGAGAGCAGTAAGCCTTTCAAAAACAGACAGCCTCACTCTACATTTACCACAACTATCTCAACTGGAAAGTTTTAAACAAATTTAGTATTTGTTAATAATGATGTATTGTCAGCCACTGTTAACACATAGGAGAAAAGAAATAATGAATAGGAGTAATGATATTACAAAATGCAGGAAAAGCAGGGTCCATCTCAAACTATATAATTGTCCAAGACAGCCTTAGTCCAAATCACCACTTTTTAAAGTTATTCAATGACTTCCTTAGGAAAATAAACAGAACAAGCTTTGAAGGAGTCCTTTCCTGCATTCAGAAAACAAAATGACCAAGACACAACCTTCAACACCTAATTATGTTATTAGATTTAATGTTTGCAATTATCTGGGGTTTTATAGTCTCAAAGTGCTTTGTAACCTTTAATTAGTCATCTTCCCAAGTCCAGCTCCATTTTTAGATGAGAGCACAGAAGCGTGTAAGTTGTGATGCTTCCCTTCTGTGGCCCAGTAAGTCAGAAGTCCAGTTCAGAAAAACCAAGTATGTCTCTAAAACAGAATCAACACGCAGGCACTGGGTTGGGATTCGCCTTTCACTCTGCAACTGGGCTCACTGGCTTGGATTTTTTTCCTCCTTCAGTGTGAGCGTATGCAACATTTTATCACCAGATGTAGGGTTTTTTCATTAGTCAACTTTTCCTTATATTTGCCCTTGTGCTATAACTGCCAACCAAATCTAAGTACAATAAATATTCCCCCTTATTACATCCCTTACCTCCCAGTTCTCCTGCCCACTTGCCCTCATCTGGGGACAACAGTACTTTAGAATAATATTTCTTTAGCGTTTGTAGGATTAATTCGATTAAGAGCATGCATGTGAGTGTGCGTATTGTGTATGTGTGTATGTTAGAGCAAGTGTGGTTAGGAATTGTACCAAATTCAAGAACTCCAGTTAAAGCAGTTTTATAAACCTTAAAAATGTCATTTAAATCACCAATAGGGAGTTTTAAGAAAGTAGGCGAGAGAGATTGTGAGCTTTCTCACATGCCTTTTTCTGACTCACCTTCCAGCTGCTGAGCAGGGGGATCAAGGTGGGTGAGCAGCTTACCCCAGGCCTTACGGCGCTGTATCCCAGCTGCCAGGATCCTCGTAGGGTCAGTGAGCAGGCGCATAGCTCATTCCATTTGTTACCATGAGAAATGGAGTCCCCCAGGGAAAATATGCACTCTCCATATGCTGGGCCCTGTGCAACGGTCTAGGTGAATCACAGCTGGGGAGAGATTGGGACGGGGATGTGTCCTGACACTTTATTTCCTCAGAGATATCTGAGCGTCATTTCCAGGGCCAGTACAACGCCGTAAATGGACCACTAACCTGATCCAGCCAGGGAGATGGGAGCCTTGTAGGAGCTTTCTATTAAGTGCATCTGAATTCTATTGCTGAGGCTGCTGCAAAACTATCAGGAAGAAATGCTTTGATGTGTCTCCCCTCCGAGCGCTGTACACAATTGAGACACCCTCCTGACTCTCCGCTCCTGGCCTCCCCCACCCACCCCCCTTCCACCCTCGTGCAGCTCGGCCATGCTGGATGCCTTCCTGCTCATATGAACCACACTTGCTGAAAAAGTGAAGCCAAAAGAACGAGCCAGTAAAAACAGAAACAGCTGTAACAATTTTGCAGAGCATGGTCTTGATTTCCTTGAGTTTCGTCTATGCTCCTCTTTTTTCCCTCCCTCCCTCTCTCTCCTTCTCCCTTTCTCTCTCCGGGTCCCTTTTCCACATGCAACACCTTCAGTGTCCAGGCCTGAAATGGAGCAAGACCTATTTCCCCTTCCACAAACCCTTGGAATTCAGAAAGAAGGTTGGAGTTCATTTTGAATCACCAGCTCCCAAACCAGTAGATCCTAGGGGAGGCTGAAACCGAGGAAATGAGTTGAGAATCTTGCCTCCAAAGACAGGTGCAAAATTTTTTTTCCAACAAAAATAACAGACCCGGCTATCCAATTTGCTCCTGCTGAGGCTGCTGTGGCCAGCGGGGGTGCCTGTTGGCGGTGGGGCCCACAGAAGCCGCCCTTTGCATTCAGCTCTGTGTGTTTGCATTCGCCTCTCCAAATGGAACCTGTCCTGGAGTCTTGACTGGACTGTTATTTCCAGGAGCCTCACTTCACAGCTATGGCCTCAAAACCCAGGCAGGTGAAGGGAGTGTGTAAATGCAAAAACAGCTACTGGAGGAACTATACTAGTGGTTTCAGAAAAGAGAAAGAGCAACTCCAAACACTAACCAAACACAGCAGGAAAGATTAACACCAGATTGCGATCAGTGCCTTCTTTCCTGTCCATGCAGGCTCAGGAACCCTGGGAATGTTCACTTTCCCCTTAAAATGCATCACGAATCAAAGATACGCCTCTTTTAAGTCCTGTCTTCAGCAGGAGCTGAGTCCCAAACCCACGTTCCAGTTAAAATGCTTGCAGTGGGTGGCACTGATGTCTAATGGTTATAAAAGCCTCCTTTTTACTTGTTTTTTTCTTTTTCTTTTCCTAATACATTGGGTGGTATATGTTGTTTTGTTTCCCTCCAGCTGCTTCCTTTCTTTCCCTGTGTTCTGAGACCAGCCCCGGTCTGAGGCTGAGCTGGATCTGGGCTAAACAGAATGGAGGACTGGTGGAAATAAAAGTCCTTTCATGGGGGCACAGCCCTGTTTTTCAGATGGTGTGAAGCAGATCTGTAGTTTATTATTAATAATAGCACATGCGTGACACCCCATCTTCAAAGGGCTGCATGAACATTCATTCTTTTGTGATGTGAAAAAAAAAAGGCAGCAGCAAGTGTCCTTTTTTAAATCTCGCAGTCCTCTGGAGAGGGGTGAAAAAACCTAGTTTCAGCCCCAAATGAACGAATCCAGCCTCAGAGCTCTGGGATCCAGGTCCAATGGGGAAGCGTTTTGAAGAAAAAAAAAAAATCAGGAGTTTTATCTGAACTATACAGCATGTTCCAAATTCTACACTCTTTCAAACTCACGTGGAAGTCTTCCCAAAAGAAACTGCGGTATCTTTGTTGCAGGAGTAAAACAAACAGCATAAGAGAAGTGACAAGAGAGCAGTACCAGCATGCATCTTCTGTGTTGCGGGAATTTGAGCTGAGGTCTCCAGGAGAAAGAGAGAATTCTTCTCACCGGTTTGACAAAGCTTGCCCTTCAACTTCTTTTTATCTTTTTTTTTTTTTTTTTTTGGTCAAAGTCATACTCTTCTATTAAAAAGTGACAATTAACAGCCCATTTTGCAGGAATTCAAAAAGAGGCTCGAGAGGCTGTTTCTTCCACTGGACTTCCTAAATGGGCCCTTCAGTTTTTCCTATATTGGAAGGTTCTTTTCCCCCTGTGTATTCTTTCTCATTTCTACCCCCTGCCTTCCTGACAGGAGTCATCACCACCATCCTGAATTCTGTGGTGAGTGTTCTTGTAGCAGATTGATTGCATTTATAGCTCCACTAATGTCCTCCCACGGCCTCTGGCCCGTAACATTATTGTCCCTGTCTATTCTGAGCCCAGGCTGGATCACGTAACTTGCTTTTACCAACAGGATGTAAGCAAACACGATGCAAGTAGAGCTGTGAAAGCACGTGCCTCTTCCTCCTTGCCCCTTTGCAGGAATGTGCTTGCTTGTCCTTTCCCTCCGGGGCTGGCCATGAGAGCAGGGCCAGGCTAGCCCACTGATGGTGACAGACATGTGAGGCACAGCTGTTCACACTAGATCATGCTTATCTTAGCTCAGTCGATAGCCAAGCTGAGAACAGGTGTCAACCAAGACTAGCAGAACCATCTGGGTTACCCATAGCCCCCACGAAGTATGAGCAAGCCTAACCCAGATCAGAAGAGCACCAGTAGGATCAGATGAATGCAGCAGACTTGTGAGCTAGATATTAACACCTGTCTCTTTCATGAAGCCAATACGTTTTGAGGTCGTCATTTACAGAATTGTTTTGGCTACAGATTACTTATACAATTCTCTTCCCCCCCCCCAAAAAAAATCACAAATGCTTATGGTGCTGAAAAATACAGCATTTGGTCCTGCCTATTTGTCTCTCTCTTTTTTAGTTTTTTTTATAATTTTATCACACGTCCTTTCCTTTGTGACCTGTTTCTTTCACTTACCATTACACTTCTTACTCTCATCTGCGTAGTTTCACGTAGATATAGGGATTAATTTTCACTGTTACTTAATCTTTTGGTGAATATAAATTGTTTTCTCCATTCTTCTGTTGCTGGGCATTTGGCTTTTGACATTTGGGCTGTTTTCAGTTTGAAGTTAGTATAAACAATAAATCCACTCACATATGTCTCCAAAAGAGCATTTGCAAGTTTCTCCAGAGTAAATATTCTTAGGAGTACAATAGCAGGACTCTGAAGTATGAGAACATCCAAATGTTGAAGCTCTTGCCAAATTAGTTTCCAGATTGGTAGTAACAATCTGTACATCCATCAGTATCTATCTTCCAAAGCCCCCTCCCCTGCATCAAGCCAGAAGAAACAGAGGGAGCAGGTAGGAGCCCTTGTGAGAGGTCACGATGGCTGAGTCCTGGAAGTGGCACACATCTCCTCTGGTCATTGCCATTGGCTCAGACTAAGACATGTGCCACTGGGAAATGTCATTTAAGAGGAGGAATTGAAGTCCTTTATGCTTTGGCATAGCTTCTATTCCTTCTAATATTAAAATAATACCTTTTATTAGGTAAGAACTCTACAGTCAAAGTACATTCATCCAAAGTGTCTTGCTTTCACCGACTCTCTAGAGAAATACGATCAGTTATCGTTATCCTCATTTTATAAATGAGGAAACTAGGACTCAGCGTAGTTGGCTAAAAGACTTGCCCAAGGTCACAAAGTTAGTAATTTGCTAGAACCAGTGTATAATCTCAACTCTTGTTCCCCAAAGTCGTGTCCTATTTCTAGTATAATTAACCTTTCTTTTCCCACATATTCATTCAACAACTGAAATTAATTTTTGTATAACTACTACATGTCTACTGTAATGAGGCTTCCTTCCAAAAACACAAAAAACGAACATCACAAGGGCCCTGCCATTGGAATCCCACAATCTTTCTAGCTCTTGTTATCTCCATGTCCTTACTTTACACTCACAGCTGATGTTCGTGTTATGTTTATATTCATGCTAAGTTCACCAGTAACTTCCAGTTCCATAAATATAGTGGATATAGTTCAGTCCTCATATTATTTGAATGCTGTTAAATCATTCCAAATTGTGACCCCCCTCCTTGTAATGCTGTCTTCCTTTTAACTCCTGTGATCTCATATTCTCCTGATTTCCCTTGTACCTCTCTGTTTAATAATTTAAAGTACAGCTCTCTTACCCTCCTCTAACCAGTGTTGGTATATTGAGAACACCCCAACTCTGCCTACCAAAACTAGAGCTTTCTTTAGAGACCCAACTGCAATGTCATTTTCTTGGTGAATCTTCACCAGATTCCCCAGGCAAATGGAAATACCTCTTCTACTTTGCAAAATTTGACTCTCATCCCTTTCACAGCACTGCTCACATTCCACCTTATATTAGTTGTCTAGTTATCAAAAGTCTTACCAATTGAACTAAATTCCTTTAAGGTTCAATCCTGGCATGTCTTTTCTTCTCACTCTATATTCTCATTTTTGGCTAAAGATCTTTTTAAATGCTGTTTCCTCCACCTGGAAGACTCCCTCTCTCTTTCACCTGATTAATTCCTAAACGTCTTTCAGATCTCAGTCAGAATCACCTTCTCACAGAAGCCTTTCCTGACTCTGACACAGCTCGGGTCTTCTTGTTATGTGCATATGTGGCACCATGTGCTCTTCCCTCCCAACATGTGTCCCCATTGTAGTGCAACATTTAACTGTGAAATTCATGTCATGTCTGTTTTTCTATCAAAATTTAAGTCCTGAGAGTAAAACATCCCTGTGTGTACGCTTCACTGCTGTCTGTTCTTTGCACCCAGCAGGTCTTCATTAGATGTTTGTTGAATATTAAAATAATTGTATTACTGCAGTAAAATCTCAATGAAATTTCACATGCTACCTCCCACAACTGACAGTGGACTAAAATCACTGAGGTTTTTTTCTTCCACCCAAACGCTTATGCCTAATTATTTGGACATAATCGTAGAACTGTAAATGCATTTGCTTTTAATCATCATCTTAGTAGCTTGAAACCACTGGATTTGCAATCTGCTGTTCCACACACACCAGCCCGCCCGCTTTCACGTCATGTAACGTGATAACCAAGTCGCTGACGAAAAAGGCTGACTAGGGCTCTGAACCGGCCACGTGAATCCACTTCCTCCTACAGGGTTATGATACTTTACCACAGAAGTTCAATGTCTGAGCTGTATTATCCTCACCATGGCGGATACCCGAAGGAGAGTCTTCGACACAAAATCCTTCCACTATGTATGAATACCTAATCTCTCTGCTGAGGTCCAAAAGAAAGGCCACCGCCTTGATGAATCGTGACCTAATTTTTCTAGACAAAAGTACCATCTCCCTCCCTGCTGCCTCCTAATTTTGTTCTCACCATTTTTACCTTACTGACCACATTCTGGCTTATATTATAGTGAATTAATTGGACAACACCAATTCCCACTACTTAAATTCAGTTCAGGGCAACAAGAGCTACACTCGGTGCATTGAAGTTACTATTTACTGAGTATCTCAACCATGCCAGAAACTGATGTTTTACATACACTACCTCACTTCTTTGTGTGATACATCACTGTAAGCATCTCAGAGATGGGGAAACTGAATCTCTCAGAATCTGCTCTTCTTCCTACTCTTCCCATAGCATGGGTCCTTGCACATAACACAATGAATGACAAGTTGAGGTTAATGACAATTTACAAGGGAATTCCAACCTCCCAGGGACTTTGGTCCCCAAATGACATTAAATCCTGGATTAGATGATGACTGGGTAAATCTGAACTGCTATTCCAGATACAAGTTCCCTGATGCGTAGTTAATTTTCTCTTTCAACAAGAGGATGCATTCTATATAGCTTCAAGCAAATAGAGACAGGACAGGTGTGTTATTTGGAAAAACACTATTGAAGGAAACAAAAGCATGCAAATTATGCCTCTTCTGTATACTTTAAGACCCATTTTTAAACTGGTAAACGTCTTCAAGGTGACATACTGACATTCTGAAATAATTCTTCTTACTAGAGTACACTGACTATAGCTCAGGCTTGTAAATGGAAGACCAAAGAGATAAAAACAGTATCCCGTAACAGTAGAGTTATTATTTCTATCAAGGATTTTCAAGAGCGAAGCTAGACAGATACACTGTGAGATGGAGCAGGTAATGAGGAGTATAAAAGATTCAAGCAGAGAAGCTACACAACAAATCGATAATTTTCTTTTTGAGAAAGCCACAAACAAAAACTCCGCCTGAGATCACATTTTATACACAGATTTGCACAATCTTTGGAAATGTAAAGGATTTTCTAATCTAATTTCCCTTCATAGTTGAGAAAACTTAGGCCAAAAGAAGTGAAAATGAGTTTCCCAAATCAAAGAACAAGATCATACTACATAGCACAGGGAACTATATTCAATATCTTGTAGTAACTTATGGTGAGAAAGAATATGAAAATGAATATATGTATGTTCCTATATGACTGAAGTATTGTGCTGTACACCAGAAATTGCCACAACATTGTAAACTGACTACACTTCTATAGATAGATAGATAGATAGATAGATAGATAGATAGATAGATAGATAGATAGATAGATTGATTGATTTATAAAGAGCAGTTATGTTAGAACTCAGATGAGAGCCTGGTGTCGGGCTTTAGAGTCCAGCTGGTCCATCTCTGCTGCCTATCCACACTCTTGCAAATTGGTACCCGCAATTCATGACTTTACGTGGATGACTCCCTAGGTGTGACCAGCTGGCTTCTTGTGTCCTCATTTGCCTGTGTGATGTTTCTATCTTGTACAGTAATCTTACTTCACTTGTCAGGACAAAGATTCTTCAGTGCAGTGGGCACTGATTCCACTGTCTGTGCATCTCACACAGGGCTGGTCCAGTCACTCTTCCCTTCAGCAAGCCTGGCCAAGACTTTTTTTTTTTTGCTATTACATGCCTGTTTATTAACACAGCGTTGTTTAAACTCATATACGTTGTTCTACAGCTGGCCCTTTTCTATTCTATAGGTCTTTCTCATTATTTTTATTTTTTTATTAAAGTATAGTCAGTTTACAATGTGCTGATTTCTGGTGTACAGCATAGTGATTCAGTTTTATACACACACACACACACACACACACCTTTTTACATTCTTTTTCATTACAGGCTATTATAAGATATTGAGTATAGTTCCCTGTGCTACACAGTAGGAACTTGTCTTCTATTTTCTATATAGTAGCTAGTACCTGCAAATCCAGAGCCCCCAATTTATCCCTCTACCTCCTCTTCCCCTCTGGTAACCTCAAGTTTGTTTTCTATGTCTGTGAGTCTGTTTCTGTTTTGTAAATAAGTTTCAACAATATGGATGGACCTGGAGATTGTCATACTAAATGAAGGAAGCCAGAAAGAGAAAGAAAAATACCATACGGTGTCACTTATATGTCGAATGTAAAAAAATGAGACAAACAAACTTACAGAAAGATTCCTTTAACACAAGATGCAGCATGACATTGCAGGCAGGGAACAGCCTGGACTTTGGAATCTGACATCATAGATGTCAATCCTGCTTCTGGTTGTACTATCTGCATGAGGTTCACAATTTCTTTCTGATCCTCAGTTTCCTCATCTTTAAAATGGGAGAAATAATAAAGACTGTACATTGTTGTGACGGGGACCAAATGAGGTAATGCATGAATTGTGTTTACCACCTGGAAGGTGACTGTTGTCAGAATACATGCTCTCCAGAATATTGGGCCCAAGGCCTCCAGGTAAACAAAGGCAGTTTCCTCAGTGTCAACTTTTGACAACTTTTGTCAACTTTTCTCAGAGAAAACACTCTAAAGGCTTAGAGATTAGCTCCTAGGAGACAAGGACAAAGGCCAGACTTCTCTTTGGATGAAGCTGAGTTCTTTACTACACAGCTGGATAGCTGGTTTTGCATGGGGATGCTCTCCTGTTGTAACTGTGCAATAAGAAAATCTTGTAGTGTGGTTATACATGAAACAAACATTTGTTAAGCATTTATTTTATTCTAGTCTTTCTCTGAAATGTTTTTCCTCCATTGTCTCCATTAATCCTTACTTCAGCTGCATGAGGTGGACACTATTTTTAATGGCATTTGGAGATGAGGAAATGGAGGCTTGCCTAAAATTTCAGAGCTACTGACTTGTGGAGAGAGAAGACATACAAGTGCTACTGGAGTCCAGAATTCATACTTATAATTGCTATGTTGCAAACACATTGCCTTTTCCACCTAAATCAGGTGTTCACAGGCAGGTGCATAGCCAAAGAAGCAAGGTTGTTGAATGAAAATTGTCCAGTCCTGCCATTCTCTTCCATTATATATATGAATTAAGAATGTTACAACATGAAACTCTTCTTGCTATACATTTAACAGAAATAAATATAAGGCAAAAAGACATGAAGACTTAGCACGAGCTCATGGTGCCTTGATCAAAGAAGGCTTAGTCGACAAGAGTATTTCAAATGGTCTTTTTGTCTGGCATCCCAGAGGTCTGTACACCCTGGGGCATCACACAATGGTAAGATTCCAAATGAGTGAAAGGCATGCCTTTCTTTATAGAAGAGGATAAGGGTAATTCTGAAAGGGGAGGTGGGAAGAGACCTGTATTTGAGTCTTCAAATACAAATGCTTTTTCAGAGAGAAAAATTTAGAAAAGAGAGCCTGAAAATTAAGAATTTGAGAATCTGAAAATTGTTTCCCTTAAAACTCTCTACATGAGCATAACCCTTGGAAATCATGTACCCAGGATACCCTGGTTTGGTAACAAGTAATATTTGTTGAATGATCCAATGTTTTAATAATTTTTTTAATTTGGGGCAAAGCATTCATTAACTTGCCATGTAACCAATGGTGCTGACAATCAGCAAATAAATTGGGATGAGAATCCCAAAAATGGAGTGAATAGATGAGGGATTTAATCTGAAGTCCAAGTGAAGGGAGTGTGACATGCAGAGGGAGAAGGCAGTTTTAATTCTTCTGAGGAATAGCGATTGTTGAGATGTGGCCCTAGAGGTGCTGTGAGAAACAGGCCCTGCGCCAAACCAGGACAGAGGAGATGACGTAGTCTAAGCTCGGGTAGCATGATGGCGGAATGTTTCAGCCCACAGCCCTTTTTTAATGACAGAGATCTCCACTGTGGCCAGTAAGATCCAAAAGATGATGCCAACAATCGCAATACAAATGACAGATACAGGGAAACAACACAGACCAGCCCCAAACAACAAAAGGTATTCTTAATGAGAAATTATTTATGCCCCTACCTGCCTTAGTTCTACCTTTGACAGAGAAATTACTGGAAGAAGCAGCATAGGAGCTCAAACTCCTTCCAGGAAGCCAACTGGTGAGCACAAACCATGGAATTACCATGTGGGTCTAGAGTCACTTTTACGACCACATTGTGCCTCCTCACCCCTCAGGTAGGTGGCCTTGGAAACAGCAGTTACAATTGTGATTTTAAAGAAATATTAAATACAGATGTTCTTCCATCTCACTGCCTATAAACTTTATAAACAGGTAATTGTGAAATTTAATAGGTAAAACTGCCTTACTCAGAGGATTATTTTACAGTGATTAGAAAATAAGTGATCTTTAAAGAAATTTGGCCAAAACATTGTCAGTGCTTCATTGTACCCACACTCTACAAATACTCCAAAGTTGTGTTTTTAATATAACAAAAAAGGTACTAAATTCATATCAATATAATGAGCTAAAAAGTGCAAATTTTCGTTAATTAACCAACTGTACTGTTACTATTTTAAAAAATGAAAGTATTCTGGAGTTGAGGAGGATTTGTTTTGGTTTGGTGCTGATTTATCCCACTGGATTGACAAAGGCCCTTGACTACTGAGTTTTATGTTACGTTGTTGCTATTCTACTTAATGTATCACAGTCCTTCAAATCTGAGCATTGTATGGTCCAGAAGAAGCATGTACAACCTCTCCTGGTACCTTTCAAACTTTTAGAGGAGGAAGTAGGTTCCCCATTTCTAGAAAAGGAAACTTCCACATCACAGGGAACACCAGCACCAGCAGGTACAGCTCAGATAAGGTGGAAAATAAAACCAAAAAGAGGGCTGACTCATAGCATTTTCCTCAAAGGAAGAGGTGTATGTTCAGCTTCCTTTTTATCAGCACTTAGAATTAATACTTGACTAAACCCAGTCTGTAGCAACAAGTAGAGGGTAAGGAAGGGCAGGGTGGAAGAATGGGCCCTGAGGTCATGGATAAAGGCTCTGGGGAGGGGAGAGTGGGAGGGCTGCAGCTTTAGTTGAAAGAATTTGCCTTTGTCCCCATTCCAGGGCCTCCTTTAGCCATGACATAGCATAAATAGAAGATTGAACTTAAAAAAAAAAAATTAAAGAAGGCAGGATGGTTGTGTTTCTGCAAATGCCTTAAACAAAGCATGTGTTTCTGTTTAATACTGGATAAGCTCCAATTGATGTCTAGATCCTTGACAAAATGTTTACTTTTCTGCGGGATTTTTTCCCCCCAATAAGGCATTATGAAGCCATGGCTACAGCTCTGGACTTCAAAGTTGCTCAGCCTCCCCTGAAAAGCCATGGTTTTACCCCATCCCCCATCCCCATTCAAAGGAAATCTTAATTTTTAAAAAATCATCTGGTGCCTGAAAAAGATCAATCTTAGTACCAAAAACAAAACAAAACAAAACACCAAACAAACAAAACCCAGAAGAAACTTGATGAAGAGTTAAAAAAAAATTCACCAAAGCAACTACTAAGACAACAAATACGAAAAAATGGATGTTCGTTTTCATTGGGTTACTCTGCCCTGCACAATACTTTGGGTGTCACATAAAACAGCAACAGTAAAAATAACTTGTTTTATTTTTAAGCAGTTGTGAACTACTGATGTGAGTGTGCAAAAGCACTGCAGAGGAAGGTCTGAAAATAAAAAATGTTACTTTATACTACTTTGGTTATTTTATTTAACTCCATAGGCCTGTATAAAGTAAAATACATACGCCATGAGTTATAAATATGTCAAGACAATAAATGAATAAGCTTGAATGGTTTTATCTCACATTTTTACTAGAAAATTTAACCCATAATAAAAGCCACATACTATGATGCAAGAGAGTGCAGGGCAACTATAAAAGTAGGAAAAAAAAGTGCCTGTAGATAACAACTATTTAGTTGAAAAGATAAAAGAATTTTGTAAAAATTAACTAAAACTAAAGCCTCTAATATCACTGTAAAAGGATCTGATTTCTCCCTTTTCAATTTTAAAAATCCTTTCGACCGATGTTTTCCAAATCTGAGTAAACTACCCACTATTCCCCAGCATTCTCCAAGGAGTGCTGAAATTGAATCATAAAGACCTGGGTTTGGGTTCTGCCTCGAGTTAGTGTTTGCTATTGAACCAAACACCCCAAACCACAGGGCCTTAAAACAAAATTGATGATTAGTGTATGATTCTTTGGGTTCTCTGGTTGGTTCAACCCCCTTGGCTGGCTTGCTGGTGCAGGTTGATGCAGAATGACTTCATCCAAATGTCTGAGGCCTCAGCTGGGCCTCCAGGAGGCCAGCCCAGGTCCCCCCACCTCAGCAGATGAATTCTCAGCAGGAGGAAAGGGCAAGTGCAATCAATGCACAAGCACTTATCAAGCCTCTGTTTGCGCCACATTTGCTATTGTTCCATGATGGAGGAGAGCAATCATATGCATAAGCTGAGCCAGAGAAGAAGGCAACACCACAAGGAAACAGATACAGGGAGATGGAACAATTGGGAGAGGGGAGCATTGATGTAACAATCTGCCTCTCTAAGTTAGTCAGTTAACTTCCTTGGGACTCATTTTTTTTTCATTCCTAAATTGGAAAAGAAAATAATTTGAGTTTTTCACACATTTATATCCTCATGAAAAAACTTGAGGCCAGCAAGACTTAAATTCAAATAGTGACCCTTCATAAATATTTAACAAATGTATGTTAAATTAAATGTACTAAATATATCATTTATTTATAAATTGATTATCAAGCTCATTTCTCATGCTAAAATTCTTTAGGCTATGGCTTAGGTTAATATTAAATTTTTATTAATGTGAAGGAATAGAATATAGTAAACTCTAAATCAGTTCAAATATTTTCCAAATGTGAATAATTTCAAAAATTCTATCTATAAAGATAAATTCTTGACAGATAACATGACCTTTGGAAAAAACTGACAGTTATACTTAGCATGGCTTTAAACGGAGAGCAATGCCCACAACCAAAACCATGAGCAAGGAATTCTATCCGTACAGTGGGTGCACCCACTAAGTCAACCATTACTAAGCGCATTAGTAACAGAGGGCCCCATCCCAGAGAAATTCAGATTGATGTATTTACTGTAGCCTGCAGAGAATGGGAAATATTATCAGAGGAATCTCATGATTATTATTATTCAAAGCCGTTAGGGATATACCTAAATCATGTGGCATACAGTTTAAAAAAAAAAAGCTTCTCTTTTTTCTCAAAATTTCAACAAATGCATAATAGGCTGTATCTTTTGCATCCTTGACTAGATACTAGGTGCTTTTTCAGGCAGTGCACAAGTAATACATTATTTAATCCCCACAAGAATATCATGCGGTAGAAAGTGAGACTCAGAATAGTTTAGAGCCTTGCCCAAGGTCCTTATGGGAGTGGAACAATGATAGCCTTGGAGGTAGGAAGATGGAAATTTAGGAGTCACTGAAATATACATGGGGACTGGAGCCATGGGGGGAAAGTACGAGGTGCAGATCTAGACTGAAGCCAGCCTTGGTGAGCTGGTGAATGAATGGAAGGTGATCATTAGGAGCAAAGAAAGTTGAATCTTTCAGAGGGTGCTGGAAAAAAGGGCGAACACAAGGCAGAAGTTTGAGAGTGAGAGAGATAGAGGGTACAAAGTTGTCTTTAACAAGTACATATTTTCCACGTTCATGAAAGTGGAAAGTAGCCAAATAAGGCAATTTTAAATAAGAGGAAGCTTTATTTGCTCAAGACTTTGGCTTCCTAAATCTACACAGCTGAAACAAGGTAGCTCTAGATCCTTGATACTCCATGTTTGGTCAGCAGTATTAGCATTTCCTGGGAGGTAGTTAAAAATACAAAATCTCAGAACCCACTTCACCCAAGAATCTATGTTTTAATAATAATGATAAAAAAAAACCTAGTGATTCAAATGCATTTTAAAGTTTGAAAACCAAGAATCTAAATTCTACTCTAGATAGCCCAAGGGAAAACCTTATTCATTACAGTGTGGTTTTAAATTATTTTCATTTGTTTCGTATGCACACCAGAGTCACATCTAATTTATTTGTAAACATCAGCATTGCTCTTTCACAAACCTAGTAATTAACTAGTTTCAAGTTATACTTTCTATCTCGAGTAATGAACATTTCACTCTAAAATTAGAATGCTATCACATCAGCAGACTTGGGTGAGGCTCTTCCTGCCATGTGCAGTGTTCTTTATCCTCCTCTAATTCATTGCAATATCCAGTTTCCAAAGGTAAATGTATAATGGGTTTATCTCAATGGTGATGGTTATTTTCTTCAAACGTGCCCCAGCTTATGTCATAGACACACTGTAGGAGAGTAAATAAAGGGTTTTTTAGGTGGGGTGTAGCAGCAGCCATGATAGCAGAGAATGGGAAATGATCCGAGGACCAGAGAGGGGATTCTATAAAAGGAAAACACACACAGAAGCAATCCTTGTCTGCATGATTCCAATATACAAAAAGTTCAGTTACTACGGTTTAGTGAAATAATACCAGTCTCCAACAACATGGTTCAAATTTCAGTTCCCACAATGTATCAAATGTGAGCAATCGCCTGGAGTATAAACTTTGCTTCTTGCTCTTCAGGCCACAAATCTGTGTCAAGAACGGGTGTGCATCCTATTCCATGACCAATCACAGCACTTCTTCCAAAGTCTGTTGGTGACTGGTCTCTGTGTACCTGGGATTCAGTGCACGCACAGACAGAAAGGCATGGTGTTGTGTTGCCCCCTTGTCTCCCAGTGAAAATCGCACATAACATTTTACAAAAAGGATAATCAAGAGGGAAATGGCCAACAAAGATGAAAGTACAGCAAAGAAAGGAAAGGGCTAACAATGGAAGTTAAATTAGAATCTTACATCAACAGCTGACCATGGGAATGCTAACCCTGCCACTGTTCAAGAGATTCTGGTCACGTAGCCATAAAAACTTAGTGAAAGAGAACTTACCAACAGAAATGAGGAAAATAATTAATGATGAAAAGGATGAAGATGTTCCAGAGGAAGTAACATCAGTAAAAATAAATTTCACAATAAAAGAACTCTCAGTGATATTTCATGACACTGAAAGCACAAAGGACAAAATGTTGGAAGGTGATCCAAACTTAGAAAGCAGTAGAGCAATTTGCCATGACCTAGAAGATATTCACTCCATACCACTAGTTACATGATGAGAAAAAGGTAAGGCTGAACCAAGAAGTTCAAACTACTCTCAACACGTTTTTACAAAGAAATCATCACTCTAATTACTAATAGTTCTGTTTTAAGTTATAAAACACTAAATAGACATCTTACTGTTTTTTCATCTCCCTCCATATTTATGAAAAGAGCATTTTTAATGTTTTAACCAAAAATTGTAAAGGTCACTGAAGAAATTGCTTTGTACATTTCCAGTTTGCAAGGTCATTTTTACAATCCCACACTACTGTGCAAAGTGAAGACTATCAATAGATACAGATAGACGATGACAAATGGCAGGTGATGATGGATAGACAGGTACAGGACGAGTGAATAGAGAGAGATGGAGGTAGAAGTAGAGATGAGATAGAGACAGAAATGGAGATATATAGAGGGAAATAGAAGAAAATGGTCAAAATGAATTTAAACATAGGGTAATCTTGAACTATATTTTTTTGCGCCCCTAAGTGCCGGGTTCAATAAGGGAAAGTATGCTTGTATATATATGCACTGGATATCCAATCACAATATGCACATGCATATAGTATGCAGATTTTGAGTATGGGCCATTTAGGGTTTACCTTTTAACCTGAGAGTTGATTTACAAGAGAGAATTTTATGAGAGTTCTGCCAACAGCTCTTTCCATATCACAATAAGGAAGACTTCTTCGCAAGCATACTTCACTCTATGTAATACATGTAACCCTAATTTTATACAAATTCTCTTCTTCTAAACTAAATTATACTTAAACCCGCAAGAAAAATTTCTAGCAACAAAGGGTATCACTATTTAATCTACAAAATAAAAAGCTGACATAAAAATAATTATTTTATTTAAATTTCCAATGAATCTATGTATGTTATATAAATAAGTAAAAATGAGGCTGCCTTACCAGGTTGTTGTTAATTTGTAAAACATAAGGAGTTTCAATGTATAAGAATAGGAAGATAAAGATATTAATTGGTTCTTAGATATTATCAAATTACTATGTGAAAACCAATTCCCAAAAAGGTAGAAAATAACAATATATGCATGCTAAAGATGAGGGAATGCAACTAGTTCCATAAGTCACAAAACTGCCCCTTGACCATTTCATTTACTTTTTCATATAAAATTTATATTTATTTCACAGAGTTTCTCAACTACTGAGATACTGGGGCAGTTTCTCAATGCCTTCTCCTTCCATGAGACAGAGTTGCTATTGGAAAGCTTTGTCTCTAGGTGGCCCATATGACTAGCTCTCACCAATGGATTCTGACAGGAAGTTGATTTTACCACTTTCAGGTCAAGATCGGTAAGGAGTCAGTACAGCTTCTCCACCCTTACTGTCCCCTTCCAGCAGGAGAAAGCAGGACCCCAAGGACTTGGAGTGCGGCAGAATTACAAGACAGAAGGGACTGGGTCTTTACCACAGAGACAAAAGTTGTCTTACAACCAGGAGCACCCACATTAGATGCTAAATGAACAAGAAATACTCATTACTGAAATGCTGGTGTTTACTGTTGCTATGCCTAGTAGGGCCCAACTAAAAATACTGTTTCCTAGGTACCATATCTGTAAACTTTTTAATCCAGCGTGATACAAAGAACTTTCTGTGATGAAATTTTTACACTGTCCAACGTGGCAGCCACAAACCACATGTGGCTACTGAAAGGGCTAACATTTTATCTATTTAAATTTAATTCATTTAAACATAAATGTTAATAACCACATGTTGCTAGTGACTGTCCTAACAGGAAGCTCAGTTCTCATCTTTAGTAATAACATTCCAACATTCAACAGAACACAAGGCTGTTTTCAACATAACTCCCTACCTACTGGTAAGCTGTGGTCCTGAATCTTGAAAAATCTGACAAATAAGTGTGAATTTTGGATAATGGCATTTTTTTTCCCTAAAAAGAAAAGAGGGTAGTTAACAACTATCTACATCTATTAGCTTTAAAACATATTTTATTTTTCTTTGAAGCACATTTGAAGGTAAGTTTTACTGTTGATCACCACCAGGGCAAAGGGCAGGGACTTTGTCAGGAAAATCTGGAGAACCCTATTTTGTTACCGAGGGTCAACAGCGCGTTGGATAAATATTGCATCCTAGATTCTCTTCCTTTCCCCTCATCTTATCAGTAAAATTTATCAAGCCATCAAGTTATCCAGAGATACATGTAGATTGTAGATGTATTGGGTAGTAGATTCTTAGGTCAATTAATACAGTGGATTATGAGTATGAGGGACCATAAAAATGCATACGGCTAAAGTCTCGCTCTACTTTTATGGTAAATCCATAGCCAATACACTAAAAGTGCCTGCATAATTCTGAGGTATGAACTTGGAGTACTTCTACTCCCTACAAACCTCTCAAAGTAGGCACATTGTTGAGAATGTTATAATTCATGTGATTTATTCTTTACCCTTCCTTCTTGTTTGTTTGCTTGACCACCATTTTGCCTCACTCCCACCCAGGCCCGAAGGCCCAGTGCAATATCAAGCATTATTTGTACCCAGCCTGAGTGGTAGGACATGAAACAGTTTCTGTACTTTGGCAAAGACTATTACTATAAAGGGAAAACTGGAGCAAAGCAAACCAAATTTTCTCTAGAGACACAGTGTAACATATCAGTTTTTAAATCAAAAGAGCCATGCAATGAGTAAATTTTGTGGGTTTTAATGCGTCACTATTGTTTACTATTTTGTTCTTTGCAAATTTAGTAGATGTGAGAAATTATTTTAAGAAATTAGTATTTATCACTGTTTATAAAAATACAGAACAAACAAATCTAGCCAAGATATGATGCAAAATGGAACAAAACAGATGAGACCCTTGTCAATTTTTAATCAGCAAAGCAAAGAACATCACACTAATAAAACTTAATTAAATCATTAAATATTTAAAACAAATTTCTAACTCTAGCTTATTGAATGGTTCCCTTCTATGTATTTGAAGCCCTATTAGGAAGTCTACACATAAAGAAAAATCAAATGTAAAACCAAACAATTTAATGTATTCATCTCAATCAAAAATTCCATTTCATTTATCCTTCCGAAATTTAAATCACCTCAGAACACTACATCTCAATTTATATTTCCCTCACATCAGGACATGCATAATAAAATACTGTTACAAATACATCGCCTGCAAAGTGGTTGTGCCCTATAAATATAACTCATTCATTTTACACTTTTCATTTCATTTCAATAATAAAGTATAATAATACTGTCCAATTTTCAATGAATGCCAAATTTCTGGTAGACGATATAATGGATATTCACTAACTTCATTTTTTTATATCACTTACATCACTCATAACCAACCAGATATACACATAGGTGTCTTCAACAACCTCCAGACCAACATTTCTTACATTGAGGAACAGGAATTTGCCTTTCTAAGAAAGACAGAATTAGATACATAACTACTTTCTTTGGTAAAAATGCAATATATCAGCATATTATTACATGGATCTGAGTATGTCTAGAGGGTAACCATGTCTCTCACATATAAATAAATACTACATATATTAAAATCTACCAAAACAGTAACTACTGAAAAGTAACCAAACACGTTACAAAAAACACAAGCAGACTCCGGGATTGTTTTAGTCTGGCCAAGTAAGAGCGGTAGAGTGAGCCTTCACTCACTTGTGGGCATGCTGTACATGGAAACTCACATTCGGTAGCTTTAGCAGGAAGCGGGATCACAATCCATGTGAGACCCACAGCCCTGATAAGTATGGAGATCTTTTCTCGCTTTGAAACTTTCAAACTTCCTCTGAATGACAGAATGGCTTTAGACTCCTTGGTCTGGTAACAGAAACCCAAGTAGTCTACTTTTAAGCCACTGATGTCACTCTCTTTGACCTTACTGGTCTTCTTCCCTCACCATCCAGTGTGCTGCCCAAATCACAAACTGGAATCCGTTTACAACCATCCGAAAGTGCCAGTCCCAACAAAACATCTTTTGAACCTCTCCGCACGGCCCCCCTGGATTGACCCCCTTACTCCAGCCTCCGTGACCCTCATGCTTGCACTGTAAGCAGCCTCCTGGTCCCTCCCTGGGTTTGCCTTCCCCCGGGTTATATGGCATTTTAAACCCACTTAACAGCTTGTTTTAAACCTACCTCTTCTCAGTCTTCTCAATACCCTTTTGAAAACTCATGCAGAGAAAGCAGCGGAAGTCTCTGAGAGGAGAGTTGTTTCAGAGCATGGAATTCTGTTTCTGTGAAATAACTCTAGAAATGTACCACTTAAAGCAGCACTTTACTTTTGAAATGAACAATTAAAATATAAGAAAAGCTATACACAGTTTTCTTCTTAGCAGGCACAGCGGTTACACCCGAGGCAATGGCAGTTTCAATGTCTGGTTTACAACCAAAAAATTCAGAGTCTACAGCTAATATGTTAGAGCCTGCTTGTCCAGCAGTTATATTAAGAAAAAATATTTTGCTTTCATATTTTTCCTAAAAATTGTATAACTTCACATCTCCTTCAAAGTTCAACACTCCTTAAGGATACAATCCAAATGTATCAACATATCACACAGGTCCCTTGACAATCTGACCCTAAATTATTTTAAACATCCCAACTACATATGCAATGCTCCAGGCAAAATGTACTATTATGAACATTAAACTTTCAGCTGCTCTCTGGACAAGCTCACTCACTCAAAGCCATGCTTTTGACATGACATTCCTACTATTCTCAAACCACCCAGTTATTTAGGCATTTCTCAGATTTCACTTCCAGGAAATAAGAAGATATGCTTACTGCTTAAGACACTGGGATTATATTTTAAAACCAAACAGATCTGCAAAATAAAGCAGCATTGTCAGATAAATAGAAAAAAGGCCAAAAGGGAAAGTTATGAAATATTGAAATACTCAAGTGTATCATTTCAAAACTTTCAAGGGACTTTGTATCCTCCAGTTTTATAAAATGAAAACATTGATTTAAAATGTACATTATTATCTGTTTGCCCTTTAAACATCTCTATTAAGTTTTATAAAGAAATAATGGTCTTAGTATCTACTGCAAATAATGTTTTAGATGTTTTTATTTTTCTTAAGTTATTCTTTCCTCTCTTTTGAGGATCCTTACCATGGTAAGGAAAAAGGAAAAACATAATTTAAGTTTCTTGTCCAAGAGTAACCATTTCAACAAATAACCATTACGCTTATTATATACAAATATCATTTTAATAAAGTGTATTTGTAATAGGGAAGAATAAATCTGACTCCATATTAGATCTGTTCCTTCAGCTCTAACCCTGGGCTCAGTCATGCTGGTTCTGCACCTGTTGTAAAAGAAAGTTGCCTATAGCCTGAAATACACAGGATGGCCCATTCTCAAGGCTCTGACCTTTAGGGTAGAACACCTTTTCATTTACATAGAGATCAAAAGTTGCATAGAAGAGAACAACATTTGGCTTGTTGGAGGTTTACAGAAACTTCATGACCTGACCTAGGTTGACAGCTACAAGACCAAAGGATTCGGGCATCAAGAAGTGTGAAACATCCTTCATCTTTTTAGTATAAAACGAACCTGAATTCTGACTTGGGCAAGATGGTTCTCCAGGACATTAGTTTGCCATCTTCTCGGTCTCCTGGCTTTCCAAATAAAGTCATTATTCCTTGCCCCAGAGCCTCAGCTCCCAGTTTATTGGCCTGCCATGCAGTAAGCTGAACAAGTGTGGACTTGGTAACATATTCTCTAAGAATATTAGGTCAGAGTTTTGAAAAACTATCTGTATTCTCTTCTCTGGTCTTTTAATCTAATAAATTGGAACAAACTGTTAAGAGGTTTTCCAGAAACATGATTTTTCAATAAAAACCCACTTGTGCTACTCCTGGATGCTATCACATGGAAGATGAGGCTTTAGCTACCTTAGACATATATGGCATTCTGAATATTTCAGTGAGATCCCAACAAACTGGCTCTCTCTCCAGGAGAAAACATCCCATCCCAATATGGAAGGGGAGCAGGGGAACTTTGGCTTATTGAAGAATAATGCTAAAAACAAATTAAGTACTTAAAATGAAGCATACAAAAAAAGGGTACATATCACTTCTTAAACATTATTATTCCATATTCTGGAAAACAAAACTGGGGATTCAAGTCAGTCATAAAATTATTTTTATAATTCATTTCAGAGTTAAAAATAACGAATTCAGCTGAAAGCTATGGCAGCTTACTTTCTGTCAGACTTTATGAGTATCTTTTATACTATGCTATTAAACTGAAAAGAATATTAGATTTGGAGTCAGATGTATTAGGCTTCTAGTCCATGCTACACTGCCTAATTTGGTGTAAGATATTTAAACTTCTCTGTATCCCATTTCTCTACACATACAATAAACATTTTTGTATGTGTCTTACGGGATTTGTATCAGCCTCAGTATATTTACAATTAATTATGCATGTGTGTTTTTCCTACACTAGACTGCAAACTCCCTGAGAGTTAAGGTTATGTGTGACTCGTCTTTGTCTTCCTCACAGAGCATAGCACAGCTTTTAACACTGCTGATAGTTCACAAATAGTAAGGAATAGTACGGAATTAAAATTTTTGCTTTGGGATTATAACTCCACAAAATTTAAATCAGAAAAGAGCTGTGAATTCCAAAAAGTGTGTGAGATGCTGAGCCAAACAAATGAGAT
The DNA here is from genome assembly GCF_036321535.1 of Camelus dromedarius. Taxonomy (NCBI): domain Eukaryota; kingdom Metazoa; phylum Chordata; class Mammalia; order Artiodactyla; family Camelidae; genus Camelus; species Camelus dromedarius. The sequence continues at coordinate 14,832,250 of NC_087454.1, read as the reverse complement.
TCTCTCCCACATAAGTTATCAGAGCCTTAACTATGCAAATGAACATTATGATTATCCCCGAGGAAGCCACAGTCAATGGTAGAATCCCTCTCAACCTAACTGGTCAGCACCAGTAGTTTCTTTGTTAACTGAAAAAGTCCTTCAAACACATTTATTTTCCCATGCTTCTCTTCCTTTGTGGCCATGGCCTCTATGGAGAGGCCCAGCGAGTGGAGTTTCCAACATCCCCCACCTTTTTTCTTCCCCCAAAATCAAATGTATTACACATCATCTATGATTACTAAATTCAATTCCCTTAAAGTAAAATAATACAAAGACACTGAAAGGAAATCTGAGTACAAACTCCTAAGTTTTACTTTTTGAAGTGTTTACATTTGGTAGACCATTCCTAATTGGAAAGTAATGTGTTTAGACTCAAGGGTCTTATTAAAGTACTCAATTTTTGTTTTTATTGAAACAGCTCTCTTATCACACTCCTATGTCATTGATTTACATAGTATTTCATTACATCATAGAGTCATAACAGCAGGCACCATGGGCATTACCCAGTAGGAGAATTCACAAAACTGTGGGCAAGCAGTAACTCACTTGGAGGGAGCTGTGACGGGCTGGCCGCAGAGGGCTCCCGGCCCTGGGGTGACTACTCAGCCAGCTGGGGAATGTTCTAGAGGAGAACAGAAGACATCCCTACAGTTGGAGGGTTAACTAAGTGGGGGCCACTTGTGTAGAGGTTCACATGTGATGAGTTTCCATGAAAGACATTGTTGAGGACCTTGATTTGAAAGGTCATAAAGCCTCTTTCAAATCTAAAATCATTCGGGATCATTTAGAAAAAATTCTGTGAAGTTTTTTTCTCACCATATGTCCTGTTTTCTCAACGAGACTACAGGGCCTGTTTAGGTAGGAAATATGCTTTCAGCTTATTTGTGCCCCATGGATGAAATGCTGCAATGTTGTACCAAGAAAAGGTGTTTATAATATATATTTAAACATAATAAATGAATTAATGTATTACAATCTGACTGATGTAGACAAAAATGTCTTTAATATAAGATGATCCTGGCCACAATATTTTCTCTGTCTGAGCCATCCAAAGGCTTTTATCAGATATCCTGAATTTATTTTGCTTTTTTCCAATTAGGATGGAATGGTTTGGGAAAGTTCAAGGCACTGTCTCATTTATAATTAAATGTAAGCTGACCATTAAGATTTGGTAAAAAAAAAAAAAAATACTGCTCATAATTTCACTGGAAGCACTGACCTGTCACCCAAAAGCATTCAGGCAGACATGAATGATTTATTGATAAAGCATCTGCCTGGGTTCCAAATAAATTTGCAACCCACGAGGCATTTACAAAGCTACAGCAGAAAATATGCAATCTAATTAGAATTTAAATAATGATCAGGACTCCAGTGATGACTTTTCTTGCACTCCAGCCCAAGAATTTTAGACCTGTTTCTAATGTGAGTAGTAAGCAACAGACAGTTGCGTCAGATGTAGTAACTGAAGAAAACTCTAAGCTCACTCATGTTTACAAACTAAACACTGCAATTATTGTAACTGGCCAGTTTTATAAGCAAAGAGCAGTGGCATTAGGCTGAATATTCTTCAAACAACAAAATAAAAACCTTCAAAGATTGTATTCTACCGTTACACAACAGACATCACAAGTTCTACATCACAGCTGTCTAAGTTAATTTGGAAATCAGAGTGTCCATGGAAAGTTACAAAATGGATGCAGGTAACAAGAAAAATAAATAAATCTCCCTAATATTCAAGTTGTGTTGGAAAGCAAAGATCTCCACAGCTACCGTTTTTCAAACTTTCACCAATAAGAAAGCTGGGTTCACTGGATTCCAGAAAGCCTCTCTGTCCCCAAACCTCCCTCCAGATTTGAACTGGCACCAGTTAGAAGCAGGTAACTGCCAGGCAGCACAGACTAAATATCAGCGACTCCTTAAAATTTAAAACAAACGTAAATGCCCACTCTCCCACCGCTAGCCATCCAGAGAGATTTGTTTCTATGTCTTCAGTTATTCCCGTCTCATTACAAGTGCCTAAAAAAATAAGGTCCAGAAGGAGAAATGAAGGGATGCATCTATAACCCTCATTATCTATGGTTTCAGGCAATCTGTAATCTTTGTAAATTGCTAACAACGAAAGAGGTGTTTATAAATAACAGTAGAAATAAGCTAAACAAAACCAGAGCCAACGTTTGCACTTCTATTACTCACCACTGTTTGGACTGGGAATTAAGAAACTTCACTGATGAACTAACTACTGACAAACATAAACCAGACTCACTTTCCACGTGGCAAATGCTCGCCAACAAATGAACTTCTCCTCTTTATTGATATAAACAAACATAGTTATAAGGGAGCAACTTCTCTCCTCTTGTTATCACATATGCAGAAGTAAATATCCAAGTAATACTGTGATTTATAAGCAATCTTTTGGGGAAAACATAACGAAGACTAAAAGACAAAAATTTCTTTAAATCTACACATTAAGCACAAGATGAAAATTAGAAGTAGTTTACAATGGGTTTCACAGGAGGGTTACAGGTTATATAACTTCTTCAAAACATGCAGTTATCACTAAGTAGTCATTTGTCGTTTCCAAAATACCATTTTAAAGTATATGTTCTATTATGGCAAAGAACTTAGAACCTGTCAATAATTAAGACCAAATCAAAAATACCATTCCTAGGGAAGAAAATTGGAAAAGGCACACATGAACCTTTCCAATCACGCAGACCCTTCCACCGAGTAGCAGTAAAACTGGGGGACAGCTGGGCTATCTTGTTAAATAAACACACGTGGGTTCTAATCCGGGTGCTGCTATATGTATGACTTATGTGACTCAGGGCAGGCGACTCAACCTCTCAGGTGTTCTGTGTTTTTAAAAACTTTTATGTATTCAATAAATGTTTACTGAATGCTTACCCAGGGCCAGAATCTGCATTACAAGGTGAAAATACCTTAATAAACAAGACAGGTGAGATCACTGATTTCATTAAGAGTATAGAAAAAGACAGATATTTGAAGGAGTAATTGCAACCCTGAATAGCCATGTTGAAAGGGCAAGGATGGGCACATTGTGAGCATTTAACCAGGGGACCTGGTCTAAAAGGTTACAAGTCACTGTCCAAGGAGCTGCCATATAAGCTAAAAATCTAAAGGGTAAGTGGGCAAAAGCTGATAAAGTCATAGGAGGAGGCGTTCTACGCAAAGCAAACAAGAGAGAGCAAGACAGTGGAGGATCACAGTGGATTCGAGGAACTGATCAAGTCTGGTGTGGCTGGACTGGAGAGAGGACAGGGCAGGAGTGAGGCTGCGGCCAAGGCCAGGGGAGACCTAGGAAGAGCGTCAGAGGAAGGCGGAGTTTATTCTAAGGACACAGGAAAGGGTTTACGGAGCAGAGACACAATTATGTTTGTGTTTTTAAAGCGAAGTCTAGCTGAAGAACAGAGCCTATATGAGAGGAGGCAAAAGGGGATTCCAGGGGTATTAGTTAGGAGGCTGTTGATTATCCAGGAGAGGGATGGATCAGTCTGTGGTAGAAGGTCCAGAAAGAAACAGACGAATTGGTAAGAGATTAGGAAAAAGAATGGTTAAAATTTACAACAAACCATATATAGGAGGAATAAGGAAAGCAAGAGAGAAAGATTCTCCAGCTATAAAATAAGGATCATCCCTGCCACATATGATTGTGTGAATAAAAATGTAAATGTGACAATGTATAGTACACATCTCTTACACTGCCCAGTGCATAATAGAAACTCAAAAAAAAAAAAAAGAGGAAAATGCCTATTTTTGAAGTGAAATAAAATTTCATGCTTCTCACGAGTGATGCGAGTTGCATTTTTTCTCTGGGCCAAATCCCTCATCTTTGACCTCGTACGTTGTGTGCAAGAACCGCAGCCCCCCAGTGCAAGTGGAGCTGAACGTGGCAAGTGGTGCAGTGCTCAGTCACTCTGTGGAGATCACCTACACTGAGTCTACCAGGTTATGAATGGTCCACCTTTGCATGTTGGCAGGTATTCCTTAGACAGCCAATAAAGTATCTTCTCAACGTTATGAGAAGATACCTCAATCAGTTTAGTGAGATTTCTAGTTTAAATTTATGAAGACAATCAAGGCCATGAGTCTGCATTCTTTTCCAGGAAGTCTATTTTTACCACTATGGGTTAAACCTTCAGGATGAAATCCTTTGGGATTGAATAAAATCTTGAGACACCACATAGTTTCCACCCCACAATGACCAAGGCCAGGCTCTTGGAAGTGGCAGGGGCGGGAGGGGGAGGCGGCAGGGTGGCAAGCTGCAGAACCATGTTTGACCCACACACAGGGTACACGCAGACTGAGCTGGCCACATGTTGACCTCCCTGGAGGGCAGGGCACAGGAGAACAATCCCAAGGCAGACAGAGCCTGTCCTGTTTCTTGAACCAGAGACACAGACCATCACTAGCACCAAGCAGGAGGGTGGCCTTTCTATATTACAGATTAACATGCACATTTTATACCCCGTATTTCTAAGGATTGGTTCTAATAAAAGAATTTCTAAATTTGTAAGATCTGCATATCATTATGCAAAATGATTATTTTCTCCCTGAGTGTTCTATTGTGCCATTACCATGGAGTCACATCTTACTCAGCAATTAAGTCAGTGGGGGAAAAAAATGCAGAGAGAAAAAAGTTATTCTTGGACATTCTTTAAGCCACCCACAAAGAATGGTATATACGTGGTCTGGGACATACTTTATAGCCTTACTATGAGCCTCACACAGTCAGCTTTCATCCAGTATTGAAATAAACTGCTGTTTGTTCAGTGGAAAAGCCAGATGAAACACCAGGACTATGTTCAGTGGCTTTCTTGTAAAGAAATAAATAAAATAAAATGCATTTTCTGTCTGTTTTCTACTTTTTTTTCAAGCACATGCTAGTTGAGTAAGTGAAAGCCACCGCATACAAAAGTACTTTTTAAAAAAATCTATTTTCAAAATTGACACTCGAAGTCCCACTCTAACTACTCAAAGGAACTTTCAAGAATAATTTGAACAAATGTATTATCTAATTTAACTAGGAAATTAGCTAGCCCTTCTTTTCCATGCCGTTAGAAACAATAAAATAGCACTGACCAAATTACTCCCATTCTTAATGAACTGGAATGTTAAATGTGCAGAAAAATGGGGAAAAAATTTTAAGATTTCCCTCTGCTTTTGTCACTCATATATGTACATAAATCCAAACTGACCCCAAAGTCAGCTCATTCTAGTCTTTCATTGATTCTCATTTAATTTTAGAACTGGAAGACAAATTCAAGATTATCTGCTGTGCCAGGTTCCTTCTCTTTGCCCCTCCAGACATACTCTCTGCCCTTCTCTGCCCTGCTTCCTGCCTCCATGGGGTGAACTCCATGGGACACATCAACAGGCCCCCTTACCCTCAGTCTTACTCTTGGGATCAGCAAATGGGAAGCCCTGGCAGGAGATGGATGAAAGGAAAAAAGGAGAATGAGGCTAGTAACTTATTCCCCCAGCTGCCCTCTTTAAAGTTTGCCCCAGATGCAAGTCACAGCTGCTTGACAATGTCCTCCTCTGCAAGATTCCGTTCAGGTCCCAGAGATGCCCCCTCCTCTTAGGGTGATAACAGCTCATCGAATGCCATCCAGTTCCCGTAACTTGATAAACACTCCTGAAATACTCAAATTTCAGGGCGCTGTCTGCTTTCTATTCAAACTCTAAATGATAAAATTTAATTTCACAGATGAAAAAACTGAATCTGAGAAAAGTTAGGTGTCATGTCAAGGTAACATGATTACTTAGCCAGTCAGTGAATGGCAGAGTGGAAATAAACCAGAACACTCCATTGCCAGTGATAAAAGCTTCCCTGAAACAAGTTAGACAGAAAGGTGGAGATGTTCATTGGACCACAGAGCTGGGAAGTTCAATGGAACTGAGCTTGAGCATGGACAGACACAGGAATCTGACCTCTGTCATCAGGACTGTGTCTCTTTTCTCCATCCCTCTGCTTTCTCTACGTTGACTTCATTTTCAGGCAGATTGTCCCACAGGAAGGAAAATACAACTACTGGGAGCTATAAGATTACTCCTCCCCATAGTTCTAGCTAAGTCCCACAGATGAGTGTAGCTAAGCCAGCATCACTCACATTCCCACCCATGAATGAATCAGTGAATTTTGATTGGTCAGCTCCAGACAGCGGCCATCTCTTGACTAGGATAATAGTCCCCACCCAAAAAGGCATGGACCCAGGGAAAGAACAGTTGGTTTCTGAAAGAAAATTTAAAGAGAGAGAGAGAACTATTCCCCAGAAGTAGCGGTGAAAGGAATACTGTACAGGCAGAACCAACATATATCTGGTACACAGAAGCAAGAACAGAGTTACTTACTCTCAATCCCATTCAACTTATGTTTCACTATGGCACATACGTAAACCAAGTAACACTGACCCAACCTGAACTTTGTTTCATGGAAGCAAAAGAAAACAATCAAACTATAAATACCAATGACTGACATCAGTCTGGTAGTCAGAGAGGATTTTCACATACATTATCTCATTTAACCCAGTCATTCCAGATTTGGAATTCCAAATTCCTTGCCTAAAGCACTTTTCAAGGTCAGACAAATGGCTGTGAACTTCGAGAATCCAAAGGTTATTTCCAAATGCTTCAATTGTGTTCACATGTTGTTAAGAAACTACAGTGTAAACATTTGGGGAAAACTCACAGTTGTCATTTTTATTGTGCTAAGAATTGCTGTGGAAATTCAGCCAGAGACCCATCAAGATATATTTCTGGGCCAAAGGCCAAAGTTCTTGGACTGGCCATGTCTTCTTTTCTGCAAACGGCATTTTACCCAGGACCCAGGGGTCACTCTAATACTAAAAATACAGCTCCCTCCGCCCCTTCAAAAACCACTGACCAAGGCTTTTACCATAATATTGCAGAAAGGCATGGATATGTGTGCTCACTTACCCAGAAATGTGTGGTTAGTATAAGAATCTCAAACAAATGATTGAGAGGTCAAGGCTGGCAAACTCTTGTGATGGTTTTGAGACAAACTGTGGGTTTGCTCTGGTGAAATTTAGAGGTCAGAAAACTCATGAAGTATTTAATTGGGGGGGGGGACAGTAACAAATACTGTCTGGATTTCACTAAGTTTAGAGCAAAAATTAGAATTTGATTTGGAAGTTTGTGAGGAAAGATAATATAAATAACCCTTGAAAAAATATATATACATATATGTGTATATATATATAACATTTTATATATCTATAAATTATATGTATTTATATAAAACTGTTTGTATACAGTTTCAGAGATTTTTCTAAATATTTCAGTCAGGACAACAGCTGGATTCTGTGCAACTGACAGTCACATCATGTGATGTTTTCAAATGTGCTTTTTTAAAACATGATGGCAACCAGTAAGCAAACCCAGTGGGCAGACTTAAGGTCAGTAATCCCCAGGACAGAGTTTATTTGGTGCTTCAAGTTAGAAAAACTGACAGTGGTACATCTGTCAAAACTCCAAAATCTTTTCAGTGCACTTGACATGAGAGTCAGGTAGAAATACCTGCTCTCTGGAGGGAAAGCCAGGGAGAAGTGGTGACGGATAAGATATGAGGATGATAAAGGAGTGAGTGAGTGAAAGGTGACTCTAAAATCTTGAGCCTCTATCTGTGTATTCACTCATCAGTGCTTACAGAGCTCTTTTCTTTTCTACAAACTGCAAAACAGTAGGAGAGAAAGCTGCCCACGTCAGCCTGCTTTTTTATGCCAATCAGTTACTGAATAGTGTAAGAAGGAACCATTTCAGGGGATGTAATTTCTTTCTGTAGAGTTGGGAGGCGCCCCTTGGCCTAGAAACTGCATCTAAGGGAATTATCTAAAAGTAAATTCACAAGAACCTGGTGAAGCATTTTTGGAGATGGAGTTGAAGTGAAATGCAGTTCTGGTAACCCAGATTCAGTCACAGATGAGTCAGGTTGAGAACCAATTTAGACAAATATCAGTGCATCGTATCTGGTCAATCTGGAGTCTCCCCACTTTCTAAACAAATAACTGTGTAGTATCATTTAAAACCCACAACTCAGTTTTCATCTCAGTCTGCCAAATGAACTTTGACATGTTAACATTATGTATCCCTCCAACACAATATGGTTAATATTTAGCTTCTAGCAAATCGGATAATGTTTTCATGATACACACTTCGTAAGTATTTATACAATGCACTAGTTTACACGCATACATGCAAACGAGACTATGTATCCTAATGTTATCATAAAGCATGTTCAACATATAAAGGAAAAAGTCCTATCCTAGAAAGTCGTATAACATAAAGATGTAATTGTACAGTACCGACAAGAGTGCAGACAGCCATACAACAGGAACTCAGCAAATACTGTCACAACAACAGAAAAACACCTAACAATACAACCAATTTTCTGGGAATAAAAGAATCTAAAGGGCTAATTCACATTATCTCTGTGCTTCTTGTTTTATATTCTCCCCTAAAATGCTATTCCTCCCATAAAGTGTAAATGATTTGCATTCCAAAAGCACAGGGTGGAAGAAAGTTTGTCACTCTTGTAACCTAAGTGTACAAGATTATCACAGGTGCAGGCAATTAATAAGCAGATTGCCCTACGCCCAGAGTCCTGGGGGACCCGTCAAATAGCAGTTAAGAGACATTTGAGATCTCAGCTCAGTTACAAATAGAATTAAGCAGAGAAAACTTATGCACCCTGTTCTCATTTTCTCCATTTTCTTTTGAAATTGAGAACACACATAGGAGTCACTTTGAAGTTAGGGCTGCCTGAATATGATATTATTGATTTCCATAACATGTTTTCTGCTCTGCAATGCGGATGTGCATTTTTCAAACATATTAAGCAAGGCTTTGATCTGATTTGTTCCACCAGAACACTCTATAGAGGCTGAAAACCATTTCTATATAAGGGTTTGCTATGCTGAGGGGAAGATTGCTCTGCTTGAAAGAGGTTGGAAATATCCCATCTGAAAGCTCTTTTCAGTCCTCCTCAGCCTAAACATTTTACTGAGAGGGGTCAAAGGTCACCAACTGTCAAAACAAAACCAAAATTACACAGTGCTCCTGCAAGGAAGCTAAGCAGAGTGGAAACTCAGAGTTCACCAACTGGACTCCTTAATGCAGAATGTAACAACAGTAAAAATGCCCTTAAAAAGTAACAGGTACAGTCTTCGAAATCCTACTGATTTTTACAAGTTGTCCAGTAAGTTTAAAAGACTAGCCTCTTAGGTATCAATGTAGAGACTAAATTGAACTATTCTAGAAGAGGGAGTGGGGGTCAGTCCAAACTTTGAACTGTCAAAGCAACCAGCCGGCAAACTCCAAAGCACCAGATGGTTTCATAAACCGGAAAGTTCATAAATCTTCCTTGAAAGTTTCCAATTTCAAAAAAAGTTGCTTTCTTTGTGGGATTGGGGAGTGGGGAAAAATTTTGCCATTGGGTATCTGACCCACAAAACCCTAATAGCCTTTTAAGCTTTTTTGCTCTACATGCTGGAGACAACCAGAAGAGAGGCAAAGAGAACAAACTCGGAGCGCAACGTCACCTGGTAGCCACCTCCCTGTGGAGAGAAGATCAGACTTTCTATTTCTCAACCCTGACTGTCTCATTGTGGTCATCGCAGCCTAAGGAAGTTCTAAAAGTTTAAACATTGAGGGACTGAGTTAATCGACTCATCCTTCAGTTAGAAAGTTTACAAATTACTCTGATTTTTTTCAATGTAACACAAAAATCTCCAGCTTTTTAAAACATATTCAGCAGTAGCCAGAAAAAATAAAAAGTGGGGTGATGGGGGAATGACTTCTCTGAGGTCTACCTGAAAAGAGGTACACTTCAACTTTTAATGGAGCCAACTGTATCCTCAAGCTTTTAATATACAGATATATTTGAGCGTCCCATTTTCAACTGCCTACCCAGTGAGAGATGAAGCGGACAGACATAAAGACTACAGAAAATTGGAGGGAAAGAGGAGAAGACCGAAGAGCAATTGGTAGCCACAATGTGAAAAAAGAGCTCATTTCATTTATAAAGGTCTGTGCACATCTGGTGTGCAATCCATTTGTGTACCAACTTGGTCAGGATGGACTTTGACCAGGCAAGAGTTTGCAAAAAAAAAGAAAAAAAATGATGAGAGGCTTTAACTTTGCTATGAAAATTAGTGAATCAGAAGAGGGAAACTATTCTAGGCAGATCCATCTATCCTATATAGCTTGGCCATTGAAACACACAAGCATCACATAGTTTCATGCTCCCATATCCATCGCCTTTTCTGTCTGACCCTTCACTGCACATCAGTGTAACTCCATCCTCCTCCGAGATTTCTTCCTTCTTGTCTAAACATGTGAAAAACTCATCTCCCTGTTTATCACAATGTTCTTGAGAGGACCAAATAAAAGACAGCATGGATATCAAACTTCTTTGTAAACTATGAAGCTTTGTAATGATTTCAACCATGGTTATTCATTCATTTACTGAAATATACAAAAGATAAGAGTGGAAAGGAAGACATGAGAAATATTAAATGCATAAGATCGCTTACCTTAAAAAATTAGGTTCACGATCACTGAATAATCACATTCAAGTATATTAGGGATTATTAGACCAAGGAGGTTTCAAACTCTGTGGAAAATGAGAAAAAAATATGGGGTGACTTCAAGCTTCAAGGTATGTAAAATAAGAAATTCCAACAGTCTGGGTTGTTGAGTCCTGGGATGGATGAATCATTAAAGGAGACTGTGGTTGGACTTCCCAGGAATTGTATAAGGAGCAGAATGGTCACCGTCTGATGTGGTTCATACTTCGTAACCGAGCAAAAGGAATGAAAGAGACTAGGTCACCCCAACTATGTTTTCCTGCTCTAAAATGGTCAAAGTAAAAAAAAAAATAAAATTCTTATGCAAAGTCCCTCTAACTTGAATACAAATATGCACATTTTAGTAAGTAACATCTCCTACAAATTGGAAAAATCAGTTTAAAATTCCATCTATTATGCTGACAAATAATAAAAATATTTTCAAAATAGAACATGCACTACACAATGAAGAGAAACTGTAAGAGCAGCCGTTTCAGATGAGATTTTTGTGTATAAGACCCTCTAAGAGGTTCAAAATGGTACCACAGAGGCGGTAACAGCAACACAAGCGCAAGTTTCTCTGTTTTTGTCCCTAGCCTCACAGAGCCTTTACAACCTGAAGGGTCCAGGAAAAAAAACATATTTCGGCCCAAAACTGCCACCTTCTAGGGACCAGCCAGCATAAACAGTCACAAACCTGCCACATAAAAGTTAATGACATCCTTGTTACGAGATTTCCTCAGCTACACTTTATGTATATGTGTGTATGCATGCAGATGTGCATGTGTGTATATTTTTAAAGGTATTCTTAATATTCTTTTGTTTCAAAAAATACAGGAAGAAAGCTAAAATTCTCTTCTGATTTCACATTAAAATTCTCTTCTTCTTTTCTGATTCTTCTGATTTCAATCTGGTGTGGTATTTTCACTTCTTTCATTCAGATTTTACTCTGAAAAGAAGAGAATGAAGGTAACAAGACAAGGAGACTAAATTTTTTTTTTTTATCTCCGCTCACTGGAAAGCGGGATTCTACCTCTTGGCTGCATGCCATTGGCTTTACCGTGTGGTCTGTATGGCAGGGAGGGGCATGCACACACACGCATGAAACCTGCACTGCTGCTCAAGCAGCCCGAAAAACCCCAGACACCGCCGATCTCGTCCTGACAGGAGGAGCCCAGCTTGGAGAGCAGAATGCCTCCCTGAGCATTACATTACCTTAGCCTTTTTGATCACCTCAAAAATGCAAGTGAGAGAGGGGGAGGCTTTTATTCCACACAAGCTGTTTCAAATGATAAGGGACTTTGGCACCTCTGGGGACCAAGCACCCAGTTATAGTAATGATCCTTTTTATAAAGGCTGGCCTGTTAATTGGTCCTGAAAGAGTTGAAACCTATGAAGGTAAGAGAAAGATTAAAAACAGAGTCTTATGAAAACTGAAGCTGGTGGATGAGGGACTTTTTTGTCCACCAATAGCTACTTAAATATTAACCCTTTTGTTTAAATTGTACTTAAGCCATCAAAAAACTTCTGCATTCTGCCTCTCTCAGAAGATAGCGTGAAGAACAAGTTTATTTTTCCCCCTCATAGACACCAATACAAATATATCAAATGTCACAAATGTGACTAGTAAGAAGAGTAAGTGTTTTTTGAGGTATAATTGACAAAATTGTAAGATAAGTGTATAATATGATAATTTGATATATGTATATATTGTGAAAGAATTCCCCTTTCTATTGAGTTAAGTAACACTGTCATCACCTCACATACTTACCATTTATTTTTGAAGAGGACACTGAAGTAGTGCCATTCTCTCAGACAAATTCAATTACACAACACAATCTTGTTAGTCACCATGTTATATAAGATCCTCAGACCCTATTAATCTTACAAGTGAAAATGTGTAACCTTTTACAAGCTTCTCGAGACCTAGGCAATCACTTTTCTATTCTGTTTCTGAGTTCAACTTTTTTTTTTAGATTCCAGACATAAGTGAGATCATATGGTATTTGTCTCTCTCTGTCTGATTTATTTCACTCAGCATAATGCCTTCTAGCTTCATCCATGTTGCCACAAATGGCAGGATTTCCTTCCTTTTTAATGGCTAAATAATATTCTATCACACACACATATCACATTTTTTAATCTGTTCATCTGTTGACAGACATTTAAGTTGTTTCTATATCTTGGCTATTATGAATAATCCTGCAATGAACATGAGAATACAAATTTATCTTTGAAATAATGATTCAGTTTCCTTTGAATATATACCCAGAAGTGGAATTGCTGGATCATCTTGTAGTACTAATTTAGATTTCTTAAGGTACCTCCATAGTAGTTTTCTATAGTGGTTGTACCAATATACATTCCCACAAACAGTGTATAGGAGCTCCCCTTTCTCCATACCCTCATCAAAATGTATTTCTTGTCGTTTTGGTAACAGCCATTTTAACAGGTGTGATATGATAGCTCTTGTGATTCTGATTTGCATTTCCCTAACATTAGTGATGTTGAGCATCTTTTTATGTACCTGTTGGCCATCTGTATGTCTTCTTCAGAAAGAAATGTGTCTATTCAAGTAAAGTTACAGGATATAAATCAAATACAAAACTCAGTTGGGTGTCTATACACCAAAAACAAACTATCGTAAAGAGAAATAAAGAAAACAATCCCATTTACAATTGCATCAAAAAAATAAAATACTTAGGAATAAATTTAAGTAAGGAGTTGAAAGCTCTGTACACTAAAAACTTTAAGACACTGGTGAAGAATATCAGAAAAGACAAATAAAAGGAAAGAAATTTGATGCTCATGGATTGAAGGAATTAATATTGTTAGAATGTCCATACTACCCAAGGCTACCTACAGATTCAGTGCAACCTCTATAGAAATTCAAAGGCATTTTCATAGGAATAAAAAAAAAATTCTAAAATCTGTATAGAATTACAAAAGACACACAAATAGCCAAAGCAATCTTGAGAAAGGAGAACAAAGCTGTAGGCATCACGGTTCCTGATTTCAAATTATATTATGAAGCTATAGTAATCAAACAAGTATAGTATTGGCATAAAACAGACACACAGATCAACAGACCAGAACAGAGAGGCCAAAAATAAACACACACACACATGGTCAATTAACTTATGACAAAGGAGCCAAGAATATCCAGTGGGGAAAGACAGCCTCTTCAATAGATGGAATTGGGAAAACTGGATAGTCATATACAAAAGGATGAAACTGTAACCCCACCTTATACCATACACAAAAAATCATCTCAAAATGGACCTGAAACCATAAAATTCACTGAAGAAAACATTGAGGGTAATCTCCTTGACATTGGTCTTGGCAATGAGTTTTTGGGTTTGACACCAAAAGCAAAGGCAACAAAAGAAAAAAATTAACAAGTGGGATTCCACCAAGCTAAAAAGTTTCTGCACAGCAAAGGTTAACTATCAATCGAATGAAATGGCAGCCTATGGAATGAGAGAAAATATTTGCAAACTACATATTCAATAAGGGCTCAATATCCAAAATATATTTTAAAAACTCATGCAAATCAATAGCAAAAGACCCCAAATAATTCAATTTTTTTAGATAAGCAAAGGAAGAGTAAGAGTTTTGATAAATCTGAAGTTTAGATGGCATATGATAGACACAGCAAGCTTTTCCTTCTAGAACAACAAAAACTTTTTGTGTCTTCCTGGCTTCACTTTCTTTCCTCTCCACCCACCAGTTTGGTGACTGCTGTTGAGTGAAGGATGTACACTGTGGGCTGCAGTCACTCCACAGTGAGCCATAATAAAGGCCCAGAGGAGCCCCACTGGGCAAACACTAACATTTACACACTCATTGATGAGACATATAAAAGGCATATAATTTCTAGAGTCTGTCAACCCATTGTTCTCTACATCCTATTTCAAAATTGAACCACCCAGTAAGGAAAACTGACCTAGGGGATCACAGTAATATATAGGTAAAAAATCATTTTTAAATGGGAGCATTAATGGATTATAATTGGGGGGACTGATTATTACTGTTGCAATTTTATTTCTTTTAATTCTCTGGTACATCAGGTTAACAATATATTATGAATATTAGTACCAACATAGAGACACGTGGTACTGAAAGTATAGCGGATAGAGAAAGACAAAGGCAGAATACGAGGCAGGAAGTGAAATTATGGAAAGTCAGCAATGGTACCAGTACGAGGGGCAGTGTGCCCTAGAGACGAAGCAAAGTTCTCAAAATTGTTTGAGAAGCCAAGAACAAGCTGGATATGAGGAATCAGCTTAACTTGTATACCAGAAACTGCACCAGAAGGAAAATTAAATTCATAAAAATATAAGGAAGTAAAAGTCAAAATTCAGACAGTAAGAGAAGCTGAGTGAGGTGTGTGTAGACACTGAAATTCGGGAATAGAGGTAGATCTGAGAGCAAATATGAGCATCAGGAAAACCAAAGCACAAAAGGGCCTGAAAAGTAAATCATCAAGAGGCTTGGTAGTCTAATCAAAAGAAAAAGAATCAAGTTGGAAAATCAAAATACAAAGACTTGTGCAAATGGCAGAACCACAGGCTGCTCAGGAGTGAAAGCTTGGACTTGGTGGACCAGGGAATGAAAGGCTCCAGCATCAAGAGCAAAACCTCTGGGGCAGGGCGCATATCTATCCACTTCTGGGAATAACCCTGGTTTTAATGCTTGGACACTACAGCATCTAAAAGTGAAGGTAGGCAGGGAATTACATCTTGCTATGACACTGAGTCAAAGACAATAGTGTTTATCAGTTTATTCTTCTCATTAACTCATAAGGTTAATACATAGTCATCCAATGATAACTGAGGCCTTCAGTTTACAGTCTGGATGGCTCATTGAGACCCTTTTCCATGATGCATTAGCTATCTGGATATGTTACATGATCATAAAATAACATTTTAACAGAACAAAATCATACAATTGTTCATCTACCAATAAATGATTGATTACACTAGGACTTAGGGCATTCTGGTACACTTATTGCCTCATATAAAATCTAATTTAGATAAGGCTCAAAGTTCCACGTGGGGTTAAATGTGTATTTATGTTTATGTACAACACATGTGTGTCTATACCCAGAAGTATAGGGGCACAAACATGTCTGTGTTACATGAGATATTATTCCCCTTTGCTTGTCACCATAAGCTCTTAGAATGTTGAGAGATATGGTCCCACGTTCCTCCAACATATTTCTTCTTTTTGAGGGCCATTTCCTTTGTTTTCATCACCTAATTACAAATAACGATTTTGTTCTTAGATACGATGACCATTTCCAATTGACTAAGAGCAGAGAAAATCTAATAAGTGCTGATATGTTATCCTTAAATTACCATTCTTCTGATAAATTGGAAAAACCATCATGTTCAGATCTCATTCAGGATGATAAAATCTCTCTCATTCATCAGTCCTTGTCCAGGTTAAATTCTTGTTCACTTCAGTGCTGAATTCTGCTTATGTACAAAGGTCACTAGCTACATTATTCTTCCACTCTAAAATCAGGTTCCAGTATTTTTTTTTTCTAGTTTCATGGGTAAAAAGCATATCAAGGTTTATTTAAACTTGATGGCACCAGGAAATTTAGAACAGACCTGACTACATCAGATTTTGTAGACATCTTTTATAAATTCCCTTCTTAGAAACATTTTTATAATAAGATTTTTTAATTATTTAAAACAATAAGAATAAAATACTTTAGATTAAAAGGAAATTTGCTCGTCCCCTGATATCCTTTTTATAAGAAGGAAAATGAGTAAACATTTTTGAAAATACTATGAATTATTTTTTATCCAACTGCACATAATGATACTTTATATAAAACAGATCATGGTTCATCTTATAACCATGGGAATGTTTATATTTTCAGTGCAGGATATCAAAAGATTTGTGTTTCGGTGAGTTTCAAAGGAAGATTTATCATCATCCTCAAATTTACATGTACTTGAATCTTCCACTATACCTTATATCCTTCTGCTGATGACAATTATGAGCTCTGAGGAAATCAAAAATAAAGAAAAAGAGAGAAGGAGGAGAAGGAGTCGGGGGAGGGAGGAAGGAAGGAAGGAAAGAAGAAAGAAAAGGAGGAAGGAGAAAGAAAAGAAAAACAAGCAAAACCACACTTGAACATACTGAAGATTAATACCAAATGCAAGGAATTTCTAGAGGACAGTTCATGTCCAGAAGAAGGAAATGACAACAATGATTTTTCTGTATCTTCTGGTTTTTAGCCTGAGAGCAAACTGCAATAACCTTCTGTTGGGTGGTTAAAACTCTGTTACAAACCCCACAGTTATTCTGGGCAATTACAGCCACTCGAAAGTGAGGAGAGAATCTCAGAAAGTAAAGACCCAGAGAAGAGAAGTCCCAAATTCTGTGGATAAATTCTGTGCAAATTTCTGGCTAACCTCTGGGTGTGTGGCAGACTCTAGGCAGCACACCTAAAGATTAAAGAACTGAACAAAGGTCTGAGACAAGACATGGAGTTTGAAGTTTGAGTCTTGTTAAGTTACTTGCCAGCTAAAACAAACAAACAAAAGGCAATTCTCTTCAATAGATTACAACAAAATCCAAATACAGTATGTCATTTACAATGACAGGAGTGCAACATAAAATAACTTGACATAGGATTATCTTTTTAAAAGACAATTAGCAGAGTTCAATCTTGAGATGACTGAGGAACTTGAGCAAACAATAACTTTAAAATGATTTTTATAACTATAATCAATGATATGAAGATAAATATGTTCATAATAAATGAAAAGGTAGGGATCTCAGCAGAGAAGGTGAGTAAAAAGAACCAAAGAAAAAGTCTAGAAAAGTACGATATATAATCTTTTCTTAAAAAAATTCACAGAAGGGAGATGACAAAGATTCAGTCAACTTGAAGGTAGAACAATAGAAATTATCTAATCTGACGAAAAAAATAGAAGAAAAATGAGCACAGCCTTACGGACCCTGGGATAATTTTTAAAGGTCCAATTTACATTTAACTGGTGTCTCAGAAGGAGAGACTATGGGGCAAAAATATTTAAATAAATAAATAGCCAGTAAGTTTTCAAACTGGTGAAAATGATAAATATATAGATATAAAAATCTGAATGACACCCAAGCAGTAGAAGTTCAAAGAATATCATATCTCAGCATATTATAGTCAAATTATTTGAAACCCAGAATAGAAAAGTCCCTGAAAGCAACTAGAAGAAAAATAATACATTAAACACAGGAGAACAGTGATTAGTTAACAAATGACTTCTCATCTAAATTGATGGATGCCAGAACATATTTGAATGACACATTCAAAGTGCTAAAGAAAAAAGAAAAATGTGAGCTGAAAATTCCATACTGAGCAAAGCTATTCCCCAAAACTAAAGGCAAAAAAGAGAAATTTTAGATTTTTTAAATGAGAGAATTTGTCATGAGCAAATCTTTAATATAAGAAATGCTAAAAAACAAAAAGAAGAAAGTAAGAAATGCTAAAGGAAGTTTTTTTGGTCTAATGGGACTTCCAGGAACCAATTTAGAACACCAAAAATGGTAAGTTTCCAGGTAAGTATATAAACATATTTTCTCTCTTATTTTCTACGTAATACAGATAACTGTTTAAAGCAAAAAGCATAACGTTGTTTTGTGAGTTGTCCAATGTATGTACGTATAACACATATGACAATTACAGCATAAAAGATGGAGAGGGTAGAAAATGGACCTATGTAGTTTCAAGGTTTTTATACTTTATGTGGAATAAGACATTATTAATATACCTAATTTGTAAAAAGTTATAGGCATCTATTGTAATTTCTAGAGTAACTACTAAAATATTAAGAGAACTCAAATATCATAACTCATTTTCAAGACAGTGACTATCACCTCAATCAAATCTAAGGAAGTGAATAAATTTAGTTCCAATAGAATAATCACTGATATTGCAATTTTTTTAATTGAAGTATACTCAACTTAATTGACTTACAATTATACTACATTATAACTATATTAGTTTCAGGTGTATAGCAGTGATTCAATATTTTTACACATTTCAAAATGATCACCACAGTCAGTCTAGTACCCCTCTGTCACCATCCATACCTGGAGTTGCTGGCTGTGGGGTAAAGGGGCTCCCAGAACTGGTGCCAGCCTGCTGGTAAGTGGGTGAGCCCCCAGCACTAACAGGCTAGAGCAGGGACTTCAAAATGGTGCCAGCCAGCACCAGTGTCCTTGTGGTAGAACAAGCTCCCAAAATGGCTGCCAGCATCTATATCCCCAGGGGGCGTCTCAATTGCCTCCTCCCTCCACAAGAGGCTCTCCAAGATCAGCAAGTGAGTCTGACCCAGCGCCTTTCAAATTATTTCCTCCATGCTGGGCCTCAGAGCAGGAGAGATTTTGCACATGCCCTTTTAGAGTGGAGTCTCCGTTTCCTACAGCCCTCCAGCCCTCCCATATGCAAGCCCTGTTGTCCGTCAAGGCCATTCTGGGGGCTCATCTTCCCAGAGCAGGATACTGGGGCTAGAGAGCCGGATATGGGGCCAGACCCTTCACTCCTTGGGGAGCACCTCTGCAACTGTGCTTATCCTCCCACTGCGGGTCACCTACCCAGGGGTGTGGTCTCGCCCACACCACATCCTGCTCCTCCTACCCTTCTTGTTGTAGCTCCTTCTTTGTATCTTTAGTTGTGAAAAATTTTTTTCTGTTAGTCTTCAGGTCATTCTCAAAGATAGTTGCTGTATAAATAGTTGTAATTTTGGTGTTCCCCATGGGAGGAGGTGAGCTCAGAATCCTCCTACTCCACCGTCTTGGCCAATGAGAACTAGCATCACAATCCTTAATAATTTTTTTTGCGTTGTTTCTTTTCAATACATTCAGTGTGTGTTATTAATTATATTTTATGACAAATTTTAAGAGTTCAAAGGGATCTGTAAAGCACTGATTTAGTTACAATAGTAATTTGATTCCTAATTTCAACTCTATTGTGAAGAGAATTTCCTATCACCAGTTCACATAAAGGCAAGTACACAACAATTTATCACAATATTGTTTACAGTGGGAAGGGAGTAGGTATAATCTGCAAGAGTGGATAAGTCAAATGTGGGAGCGATCAAGGAAGAATTGTAAAGGCGTTAGAAACAATAGACTAGATGTACCCATAGCAGCTTAAATGCATCTTCTAGATACAAGTGAGTGAAGAAAAATCAAGACAAAGATCAGACAAAATCTAAAATCATACCTTTTAGGTAAATTTAAAATGGATGCTTACTTAACAATACACATCTAATAAAAACACTTTCAAACTAATTCATATAAACATGTTAGAATGGTTGTTTCTCAGAAAAGGAAAATAAAGGGAGTACAAAAAAGGATGGTAGGTAGGTAGAAAGATAGACAGACAGATAAAAAGAAATAATGGAGATAGCTATACACTGAGCAATAATGATGATGTATCGTGAGAGAATGGATAATCTCTACCTCTGTACTCAACTAAGGTCCATCAAAAAAAGGAAAGAAGAAAGAAAAGGAACTGAATTTTCTGAACACTGTTTTTTTACTTTTTTTTCCTCTTTATTTTTCTGCTCTTGATAGCTGGGACTCACTTCCACACTAGTTTGATAACTTCAACTGAGTGACAGGTTTTCTGAGTCTCATCAAACTATGTTGCAGTAATTCTCAGCAATTAAAATTGAAAGCATTAAGCAGAATATTTGCCGTGACCAGTGCAGACGTAAGGTCAGATTTTTAACATCTTCACATCCCTAAGACCAAATTAAAAATAATTCACAGGCTTTAAAATTTTGATTTGTACCACTGCCTAATGACCTAGGCCAGAGGCTGACAAATTATAGCATGCATGCCAACTCCAGCAAACAAGTTATTTTTATACAGCCCATGAGATAAGAAAATTGTTTATATTTTTAAGTAGTTTTATAAGTATTTACAAAATATCCTAGATTTTGCCTGTTGGCTGACAAAGACTAAAAGATTTACCATCAAGCTCTTTAAGAAAAAGTTTGCTGACCTTTGATCTAGACTGGAAAGACCAAAATGAAGTTTCTTGTATTTATTTCTTCACATGACTGTGTCTCAGGTTATAAGAAATAGTTTTAGAAACAGGTTTTTTTTTGGCCAGTGAAAGATTCTGTCACTGTCTGGCAACCCCCGAAGTCTCCTTGAATTCGGGCATGCTGGTGAACAGGAAGGAAGTGATGCTAAAAAACTTCCAAGGCCTGGGATGCTTGCTCTTACGACCCAGCCTCCATACTGTAAGGAAGCCTAGACCACATGAAGAGGCCATGAGCAGGTGTTTTGCTGGACAGTCCCTGCTGAGGTTCCTGTGGACATCCAGCATTAACTATCAGACATCTGAGTGAGGAAGCTTTTGAGATGCCTGTAGTCCTACCCACCACCTGCCTACCACCTGCATGAAAGGCCCTAAGCAAGAACTCTTAGAAATAATACACTGATTGTAGTTGTTCAAGCCACTAAACTGGGGGTAATTTTCTCACAGCAGTAGATAATCAGAGCAACCATCTATATTCTCTTTTATGAAAATGCAAAGAATATTCTTAACATTATTCAATGCATCATGAAATCAGTCCTGTACAGAGAGATCACTATTCCGAATGAGTTGTTTAACCTATCTCATGACACGATACCTTGGCAGAATTAGATAGAACTGAAAGTAAGCTTCATGAGCAGAAGAGAACATGCAAAAATCAGGAACCTCTATAAGCCATGACAAATCACATCCCTTAAATCTGGTAATAAAGTAACTATCACAATCATACAAGTACATTCTTAATAAGCCAGAAATGGAGTCAATGGTATAATTCAAAACTCCTTTCTCTTATTCAATGATTTATGCGTAGGTCTGTATAATTTCTTAATAATGACATACATACAATTTCTTCCAAGAAATGAGCATATTTTCCTTACTAAATCTTGGAGTTTGCTCTGACATAAGCCTTTCTAAAAGATAAGGCTTAAGATACAAACTTGTAATTTGGGGTTGTAATGAAAGTAAAGCAGTTTTAATGTCATTTTTATGAACTGTGCTAAAATGTGTCAGTTAAAAGGGAGAATATATAGAATTAAAGTATTTCATAACATTACAAAACATATTTTTGGTGTTATGTTGGGGATGATAAAGTTTCCTATGCTTGTGATGACACTGAAGTAAACTCCAGGAAAAGACTTTTGAGTTTTGTTTTTTTTTTGGACAAGGACAAATCCATGACATTTTACAAAGCCTTTGGTCTTAACCTTGGAAATCTGGCTGCTTAGGATAAAGGCAGAGAAAATGAGCAGGAAAGCTCTAAAGGTGGGCTGCTATTATTAAATGCAAATATATTCATTAAGGAATTGGCCAAACAGGAAGGTATATTCCATCTTCAATAAATTTTTTAAATACTCAAATATTCCACAGGTGTGTGTTTATGAGTTAATTAACCTTTGAAGGAAGTAGTGGTTATCAGTGGAAATGGACTTGGGTGATAAGACGCTATCTAGACCTAAGTTTTCACCTTTTATTTTATATACATGTTATATAAAAAATTTAAATCCATTGGAGCTGCCTTATTTTCACTTTCATAGCCTTGACTTTCATGCTAAGTCACTGAAAGCTCCAAGCAAATGCAAAGAATACAGTCAGCCCTCCACACCTAGCGATGTAGAGCCAACTGTCCTAAATGCCCTGTTATGGAAGGACTTGAGCATCTGTGGATTTTGTACACAAGGGCTCCTAGAACCAATCCCCTGTGGATACCAAGGGACAAATGGACTTACTGAAATTGCTTGAAAAAATCAGCAGGAAGAAACCTCCTGTCTTGATATTTTTGAGATGAAAGTTCTCCTTAGATTGAATCACATAAATATTACTTCATTTTTTTCAACTTCATGTAGACAAGAATTTGGAAGATAGAGTTACTTCACAGACTTATCTTCAAAAAATATTCGTAAATGGTAAAATACGTGTTCCTATATGCTTGATGTGACCTTAATGAGAAAGCTTTATATAAACCAAACATGAAAACAGTCTCACAATTTTATAGCAGTTTCCAATATATGCATCCACAATTTTCTATTTATCCAAATGGACATTATTACCCCTATTTTAAGGTGCAGCTGAAAGTAAAATCTAGCTCTTATTCTACAGTTATTAACATAAACTTATAGCTATATTCTTTTTCTTTCTTTCTCTATGAAATTAATGCCTCTTTCTGGAAGAAACACCCTATCTCTCATCTACTAAGTTAATTTATAAGGTAGGAATACAAAATGTCCTGTAAAAGAACATTCAAATGCCACATCACCTATAATGGTAATAATAATATTGCTTCTCTCAAGTAGGCGACAGATAACCTTTTGTTTTTTTTTTTAATCTACAAGAATTCTTTGACTTTCATTCTACTAATGATGTAGAATTGACAAGTGAAAAAGTTAAATGAAGATTTTATGACATATGCAAGACTCACATTAGTAAAAGAATTCTTAGAGACCAAAATGGCAGATAAACCAAAGACCAATTTGAAGAAGAAATAAAATTAATAGCTTTTCATTCCTTATCTACATAATTCATTAAGAAATATTTGAACAAATTATTGTTTTATAACATGACTTAGAATCATACTCAAATTCTCTTTGGCAGTGGCAATGCTTCCTTAAAGGCTCCAAAGTATTGAAAACATACTATTTCTCTCTCCTCTCTTTTTGGGAACCCAATTACCTTGACACTTTTCCTGGACGTAATATGTTTCTCAATTTTTCTTCAAGGTCACATCTGTATCTCCTCACCAAGACTCACTATCAGCTGTAGAAGACACTCAGTGAGCTCAAGTAGTTAACAGTACAGCAAGCAAAAGATATGGAGTCTCAGTGCCAGTTCTGTCAATAATCAATTATGCTTACCACATTTTCTTCCCCTGTCAAATGAGGTATTTGGTTAGATTTACTCTATGGTTCCTCCAATCTCAAATACTATGATTTAGACAAATTAGAGATTGTTCAGAAGCTGCCCTTCAGGATGACTAACGTTCCCGATGGATAAACAGACTGAAATTGAAATGGACATAATCAGGAGAAAATAGAAGAGAAGCTATTATAAATATCCAGGTCAAGATAACCTGGAGAGAGGAGCAAAGAAAATTTGATGGATGTTAAAGAGGCAGAATAATTGCAACATACCAACCGGTTGAGTGTGAGTCAAGGGAGACAAAAGAAAAGGAAACAAACACAACTTTGAGAGGTTAAGTGTGGGTGAAAAGAGAGGAGTTTAAGAGAAAAGCTGAAGAGTTAAAGATTTTCTTGTAATAATTCAGCATATCTTGGTTCAAAACATATTGCTTGAAATGCCTAGCGAGTAGATGGCAGCTCAGAAGTCAGGGAAAGAAAAACAGAGTTTGGATCATCTTCATGGATATGACAGGTTAAGTCATGACACTGAATATGACAGCCAGTGGGGAGAATGCAGGGTTGAATGTCAAGAAGTGTTGACAGCAAAGGAGTTATTATCGGAGTTATTTAGATTCAGGAATTAAATAATCACTGGTGACTATTAAGGGAAAGCAAAACAAAAATTGAACTACCAATAGATTTTTATTGCCCTGTGTTCTAACTTTTAGAAAATTGTTACATATTCATCACGGCCAAACGTAACATCATTTACTATAGATGTTTTACAGGTGTTTGAAATATATCCACACGTATCATCTCCTACTCCTGTGTCTCGGTTAATTTCCGCTCGAATTTGCTTAGTACATGCTTTATGTTTGGGGTCCTATTAATATATACAAAAAGATTGTTGACAGCCTTGTCTCCATTGCTGATTGTACACAATATTACAGAGCATGACCCTCTGCTTTCACACTTATTGCCTTACATGGAAACTTGCCTATTAGTAGTTTTATTAATCCAACAACTTTAAATAATTTGCTTGATGTGGTTTTTGTGTTCTTACACTTGAACTTTTCTTAGCCACTTCATTTTAGATCCCAACATTAGGTTTCTCAGCATTGGAGTTACTGACGTTTTGGACGGCATGACATTTTGTTTGGGGGACTATGCTGTGTATGGTAAGGTATTCGGCAGCATCTTTGGTCTCTATCCAGCAGATGCCAGGAGCACCCCCACCTTCAGTTATGACAATCAAAGGTGTCTTCAGACATTGGCAAATGTCCCCTGGGGGGTCAGAATCAACCCCTAACTCCTCATCCTTTGAAAACAACTGCTTTGGATGTATCACTTCTTTTGTTGGGATATATCATCTAATTGGGATTTGCCACTTTTAGGGAAACTCAGTCACTTTTTTCTTTTAATGAATAAACTTATACGGTGCTTGATGTTTTGATTCTATTCTGACCTCTAATTTTATATTTTTATTGCTTCTGTTTCCTTTCTTTTCTATCTTTTGTTAAATAGAAAATACATTTTCTCTGGGTGTGTATGTGTGTGTGTCATATTCCTCTTTCTGAGAAGTTAAAAGGTTTATAATTGGTTCTCCATCTTCCAGTGGTTGTGAAGGTAACTTTGCATCATGTGTTGACATCTTTTATTTTTTAAAAAAATCAGCTGAACTACTGCTTACCAGCTCTCAAACATGAAAAAAATAATACGCTCATACCTCCTTCCACCTTTGACAGAGGTGTAATTTTGCTAGCTTTTTAAAAAGCTTATTTGGTTGCTCATTTTATTAGAGTTAGGGAGAGTCAAGATTCTGTGGTGTCCTTATCTCATAAATCCTCATCATCACCTTGTACCTTTACTTTCCCCTACAGTTTGAAAACATATATTTTATATATATCCTAGTATATATCTACCCATCATCTACATACATAGATATATAGAGTATAAAGTATATACATACACACACTTTGTATTTACATACTATATATATTTATACACACATACATATATTTCCTTTTGTCAACAGAGCATTCCATCAAATAATTATTTATATTTCAACCCCAAATGATAGAGTTTTGCCCACAGTTGTCACTTTAGTTAATCCCTGAATATCAGCACATATATTACACTAGTGAAGCCATGATGCACTTAATGAATAAGTAAGGAAAAAGATAGATGGACATGTCACAGCTAAGATATTTTAGACATGTTCTAATAGAAAAATGTATTGGAGGATGATGGGAGTGCAGACTGGAACCAGAGGATATTACTTCCTGTGAAGAACCTGCTCTATTTCTCAATCTGAATTTGCTCATTATATTGAGAAAGATGAAGAGTGGAGAAAGGCTGGGGTGACAGTGCGTCAGCACACATATGGCTCTATGAGTTATCGCAACATCCAAATACTTGTCTCAGGATACACACAGATTTGTTTCCCTGACTCCTCCTGAAGGCTCCAGCCCCTCCTCTGGGACCCCCACTGTCTCACGACAATGGAACAATTAAAGAACTGATGCCTGTCAGTTCAGGGAACCTCAAGGACGCTGGTCTATTGCTAAAGCTTTCTGTTCTGTTTGGTGGTGCCTGTGCTAATTATAAAATATAAAAGTATCCCTTGAAGAAGACATGGCTCAGAGTCCCATTTCCTATTAGACAATCAATCTCTCCCTCTCACTGGACGTGAGCACGCTTCAGATCTACTTCCCATTAGGCAAAGAATAAACCCCCTTCCCCTCCAGACACACACACACACACACACACACACACACACAAAATACAGAAACATCAAGAATCTTTTACAAGGTAAGTTATTATCTGCAACACTCAGCATCAGTAAATAGTGAAATATCTGATGCTTTTGCTTGAAAAATAAATGTAATCTCAAAGACACATCATCCTTGGATCTGGCATTGTCTTATAGCAGGCATTAAAATTTGTCCAAAGGTACAGATGGTTCAAAACAAGCATGTGACAGAAACTCATGGGATAAGCTAACACAGAGAACTCACAGAACTAGATCAGAGGATATGAATATCTTATTAGTGAAAAAAAGAAAAAGAAAAAAGAAATTACAGGAGAAATTTCCCAATGCTTCCACTATTGCTTTCTTATTTAAGGAGCAAATGCCTTCAAGACACTGCTGACAGATTAAGAACTTGGGTTCTGGAGTCACTTAGGGAAGTTGATGATTTGCAAAGTCCTAGCAAGAGATAAGCACTGAATTTAGGAGGGGGAAATGTATACCATAATATGCATAAGTTAATGTAAATGGTAGGATGTAATCAAATCATTACTTTTGTTTATCCTGAAAACAGTGTAATTCCAGAAAGCCGCATTGTGATCATCTTTTCTGCAACGTGCCTTTTGCCTTTTGCATTTTCTGATACTTTATGTTAAAAACAACACATATTGGGGAGGGGGAGGGACAGACTGGGATTTCAAAATTTGTAGATACTGACAGGCGTATGCAGAATAGATAAACAAGATTACACTGTATAGCACAGGGAAGTGTGTACAAGATCTTGTGGTAGCTCTCAGCGAAAAAAATGTGACAATGAATATACGTATGTTCATGTGTAACTGAAACATTGTGCTCTACACTACAATTAGACACAAGATTGTAAAATGACTATAACTCAATAAAAAAATTAAAAAAAAACACATATCCTATCTGATCTATTAACCCGAGTTTTACAATTTTAAATCCATAAGCATTATGCCTTTAGTCATTTTTAAATTTCACGCAGTAGACATTTTTCAAGTCGTGTCAAGTATTTTAAGTATTTTTGCATCACTAATGACGGAAGAAAAAAATATTATTTCAAACTTAAAAACAGATAAACAAAAGAAAATATAAAGAACAAACCAGCTTCACTCCTAGTTAGGAATGAAATCCAAACTTCTGCTACTTAGTGTTAAAAATTAGAGTCCTTTAGAAAGTATGGCAAACCTGTTTATTAGTTTCAGGTACTAAAAATATCATGGAGCCTCTCACATCATTTGAGCTATTTACTCAGCTAATGGACAGAAAACAATCACGTTTAATCCTAAACCCTCAAACAAAAAACGGCAACAAGTGAATTTTTGTAAATGGAAATGGACATGTCCATTCTTAGTGAATTTCTTGATTGCTCTAAACTGAGGGCAGGTTTTGATAAAGAGAAAGATCTGCAAAAGAGCACATATGAAAACTAAGGTGAAAAGGGGGTAACGTGTGGGGAGAAAATACAGGACAACTATGACTTTTACATAAACCATGTCTTTTGCATTATTTAGATATTGCAATATCCCTTAAACAGGAAATATGGGGCTGTGAAGCAGCAAGGTACCACACAAGAAATTTTTACAGAGAAGCATGTACCTCTTTGGAGCCAAATAAATCAATTCGCCTCCACTGAAAAAACACAACTCAGGTTTTTCTTAGATGACTCTTTTCCTGGCTAGCTACAAAAGCTGCAACACCTTTAAATTTTAAGATTAAGTCATTGTTCTTGTGGCAGGTTTCCTTACACTGAAGTTTCTAGGAGAGGAGGGAAAAGTAGGGTGGCATTAATTTCTCTAACACATGGCACTGCTCTCTTAATCATTCATACTTTGTGTGTGGGGGGGGGGAATGAATACCTAGCATAAGCCTATGGACTCCTCCCCCAGCTTTAGGTCGACAGAGCCTGTACCATAGCGCTTGATTCATATGATTCAAAATCTAATACTGCTTCAGCTAAGGCAATTAAGAAGGTAGTTTTTGAGTGACGTTAGTCTTTGTTGAGATTTTTACGTCCCCATAAGAGCACTGAGTCAGATAATTGCCAAAGCACAAATGCAGCAGTAGCAACTATAGAGAAAGTAAATGCCATAGAAAGACATTTTTTTTAAAAAAAATTACCTCACCTGTCAGTTTACCATAAGAGACATATGGCAACACTGAAACTAAAGGTCACAGTCTGCTTTAGATGCAGAGACTTAACAATTAGAAAAAGTCGTCAGCAGCTTAGTTTGTATTCATTATAGTCATTCCATTCAGGAAATCTCTAAAAGGCAAGTGGAACTTTTGAGCCCATGAAAGATGAATTTTTGCAACCTTGGCTCTAGAGTGGCTCGAGGCCGGAGAAATAAAGCAATCGTAAGTTACTAACAGTTTGTCCACCCCTATCTGTGAGGGAAGTGGAAATGACTGCCGGGAGCTTTGTTTTACTGCATTATGTGCCAGGATGTATGTGTGTTTGCCCTTGAAAAATCACCAAGTCACTTCCCAGATTAGATCTCCTAACCTCAAGGGTGACGTTTTTGTTCATCTTAGATGAGGTGGCAATGTGTGTTAAAGGATGCATTTACCAGCCTTCTTCACACTCCTCCTCATTTCTCTCGAAACAATAATCCTTTCAGCATCTAACCTGACTAATTACTTCTGTATCCTTGACATTCAATCTCTCAAATCCTCCATTTTTCAATCTGTAAACGGGGGATGAAAATACAACTTTACATACATGTTAACATCGAAAGAGATAAACAAATGAAAATGTACGTTTTACCATACAGATATGTCATTTTTAAAAGGCCAAAACTGAGTGTGTAAGATCAAGAAAAAATAAGGGAAATGTATTGAGTGTGTAACAGGAACTGAAAAACTTACTCATCCTTATTCTATATTTCGGGGTATTCCCTGTGTAAGTTTTGAAATCTTGACTTCACCCAGCAATAGTGGGTGAAAAAAAGAACACCCTTTGATAATACGTGAGACACCTTAGTGAGAAATAATGCTATATTTAAGAAACTGCAGAGGCATAAAAGTAAATTTTAAAGTATATGACTTCGGTGATTTTACAGGTCCTCCAACCCAAACTAGTCTCCAGATCTCACCTTCACTATCTCTCATTTCCTTTCGGTCTAATTAATCAAAATCCTTCCAAGATGTTCATTTCTGGCCAGTATGTCTTCCTGAATATGAATAAGAAATAAAATACCATTTGATGTTTGAAATTACAGGGGTAATCTCAATGACGAAAATAGATGATGGGCAAAAGGAAGGGAATGCCTGATTAAATCTATTCATGAAGATGTCAAAGGCTTATAAAGCCAATATCTGGGAAAGAGAAAGCTGCAGGACTACCAGATCTCTGGTGGAGTGTGTTTCTCGAAATCATCACCACCATGGACAACAAAGGGTCATCACAGAAAGGTAGGTGCAGCAACTCACTGAGTTGTTGGCTTTATCAACACTCCTGCGGGGGTATTACTTTGAAATTTTACCTAATGTTCTCTTCGCAGGAGGTTTCATGATTACACAGTTTACAAAATCGATCTAATCATAATCAGAAAGCAACTGTATAGAGGGCACAGGAGAAGAGGACCTTCCAGAGACATTTGGTTAAGTCTAGAGATGTTTTTGGTTGTCTTAATTCAGGGAAGCATGCTGTTGGTCTCTAGTGGCATAGAGGTCTGAGATGCTGCTAAATATACTACAATGCATAGGACAGCCCCCAGAACAAGGAATGATCCAGCTCAAAATGCCAATAATGCCAAAGTTGAGAAACTCGGGACTGAAATAAGACCAGAAGTGTCTCCGAGTCTAATTGATCAAAACTCTAGAAGGCAGAAACTAACATTTTCTAGTTCCCAGGCCTCTTATGTGGTTTGGCCAAGATGAATCAGCCTGATAAAACTTTTAACTCTGCAGCCATAATATAGACAATGACAGCAAAGTTGTCTCCTACAGTACTTTGTCGATTGGGTTTAAGCCAAATAACATTTTAAAAGGAAAAACAGGCTAGTAATAACTAATTGCCTTCACTTTCTTGGTTGACATTTGCAAGAAAAAGAAATTAGTAACAACCATAAAATTTATTTTATGAAACAACAAAAACATTTATTTTATCTCATTTTGGACTGTGAAAATCCTTCAGATAATGAAGGTACAGATAAATGTAGTCAGAGTTAAAGAATATCTATCCAGTTATGAATTTCCTAGAACTAATGTTCCAATTTCTCTATCTGCAAAGCACTCTTTATTTATACTTGGAGATAAGACACCTAATCAGCTGTTACATGACTACAGCGTACCTAAAATAAACTCTTTGGAAACAACATGTTTTTGAAAAATTAAGTCTGTTACATGAATCATCTCACAGCATTAATATTTTTTACTTTGCAGCTAAAAGTTGATTAGTTACACTCTATACTACATCATTTTTTAAGATATTTTTAGATATTTAGGGTTAGGTATTTTTTTTAACCACGAATCTTAGCACTTCCCTAGTTTTATCTTGGACACTTCCAATTACATGTACTGAAGATTCCACGGGAAATGAGCTTTCTGATAAACACATTTTCATATTAAATATTCCTTTGGAGCAGTCTCAAGTTAAAAACTGATTTTAATACATTGTTTCTTTCCTTTTGAAAGTATAAATAATTATTTTTGTGGTTCCTATCTGTCCATCTGCTAAGATACCAAATTGGTGGCTAGTTCATCTCTGATAACTGTCAAAGATTTTAAAAATGAACAAGAAGATAAAATCAGCTTTCTAGGGTCACTGTTAATCATGTAATCAAAGGCAAAACATTGTTCTTTACAAGTAATGGCAATGATCTCTGCAAACTATGAGTCTTCACAGATAGTGACATGGTCCCTATTACACATATGCAGACAGAGCCCAGACACATGTGTGATGTGACATGAGGAAGTGAAAAGATAACAGTACTGGTGTCGAGCCACTTTCACCTGCTAATAATGGGACTTAGGGGAAATCACATACCCTAACCCTTATTTCATTAATATAATTTGATGATAATAATGAAGGTCAAGGCTATCTCACAGGGTTATTGTCAAACACAATTTTTTAAAAATTTTAAAGCTTTGGGCAAAGTATCAGGGAAATGCACAGGGTTATTAAGGTGAGTTAGCATATCTAGGCTACAGCATCCTTTGTATCTTAGACTTCTCTTTGTACTCAATATTAGCAATCAATCTGTCATGTGTTTATTCTTATCAGGCATGAAGGTAAACCAGAAAGATCAACTGTTCTCTTCTGGCTGTTTCAGCGTCTAAAATGCAAATGGTAGTCAACACAGAGTTAAAAAATGACAGCTCCTAGAGAGCCGGGCTGCTGAAAATCTGCAGAAACTCCCAACACATTAAACTATCTGAAGAGAATGACCTAAACACTTTGGCTGAGAATTAATTTAAGCTCCAAATGTTTGCAAAGCCCAGAAGCACTTCTGGGAGCAATACAAAAATGCAGGGAGCAACCTACTTCTCAAACTGTATATCTGTGCAAATATAATTATGTATCTAAATTTACACAGTGGAAGGTGTTGATTCTTCCACGCCCCAGCTATTACAGCACCAAATCATGCTGAGGGCAATGGGAAGAGATAAGGCTTCCCTGGACAGGAAGGCTTTTGATAACCTCAGCTGAACAGATCATCTCAGAGTGGCTCTGTTTTTATTTAAGCAGGGTCGCTCTTGTTCCTGCTGCTGCTGGTGTCAAATCTGCTCTTGTGCAACAGCGTGGCCTCCCTGCCCATCTGTCCCAGCGGGGCTGTCAACTGCCAGGTGTCCCTTCGAGACCTGTTTGACCGCGCAGTCATCCTGTCCCACTACATCCATAACCTCTCCTCGGAAATGTTCAATGAGTTTGTAAGTACCACACTTCTGGCTTCTTTCCAGAAGGAACCTTCATGTGAGTGGCTGGGCTACACCACACTCTAAACAAGAAAGCTACATCAGCCAAATTTCAAATAATACACCTTATGGGTAGGAGAATGCATCAGCTCATAAGATACAGAAGAAAGGGTCAGTTTTGTGAAATCTCAAAGATTCTTCAAGAGTGTACTAATTTTTTTTAATTTCCTTTAATTGAGTTTTTAATTGGAAACAATTACTCTTTTTCATGAAGGTACTTTGAAAGTTGTATGTTAACTCTTTTTAGGTCAAAGAGCCGGCAGTAGAGCAGACAGCTCATAAAATATGTGGCTCAGTGTTTGTATTAAATGTATATTCATGTAGTTCTTTTTACTCACTAGTTTTTCTTTCATTCTCCATTTTTTGACTGGCCTTTTTTTTTCCAAATCCTCCAAGTAATCTCTTTAAATTTTCACATATTTTGCTGAAGTTCAGTTTTTCTCTATTAAT
Organism: Camelus dromedarius; assembly: GCF_036321535.1. Lineage (NCBI taxonomy): Eukaryota > Metazoa > Chordata > Mammalia > Artiodactyla > Camelidae > Camelus > Camelus dromedarius. The sequence continues at coordinate 14,799,565 of NC_087454.1, read as the reverse complement.
GTGCCAGCTAGATTTGTCTATTCTTACTCTCAGTCTATTGCTTAGTATTTCTTAGATTTTTATGCCATGTTTTTCTGACTTACCGTTTGGGTCACAAAACTGTATTCTACATCTAAGATGAACATTAAGCTAGAGGTGTGTGGACTCAGTCAAAGAAAGGTTATAATCTTATAATTTCTGTTAAGGGAGCATATTTTTCTGGCACACAGTAAGCAAGAGATTAAATGGCTAAATATAGGTACATATGCACTATACTTAGTTCAAATACTGAAAAAAATGATACTGAATAAAATATTTAACATTTCATATTTTGTGTACTTTTAGTGTTTGCTAGCCAAATAATAACTTGTGGGTGGGGGAAATTAAAAAAGGGAATAGCAAAGAAGGGATAGAAAAGTCGGATGAAAAAAATTTGTTTATACAGATGATGGAAAGAAAAAGTAGGAAAAAGAATGACTTTTTGTGCGGCTCTCATTTTAAAAATTACACACCTATCAAATGTGTTCATATTCTGGTAGTGGGTTCATTTTATTCAATACCCAAACGACTAACTAACTGCACTTGTTGACCACTTTCAGGACAAACGGTATGCCCAGGGCAGAGGGTTCATGACTAAAGCCATCAACAGTTGCCACACCTCTTCTCTCTCCACCCCTGAAGACAAAGAGCAAGCCCAACAGATCCACGTGAGTCTGAGTTTTTCACCCAAATGAAATAGTACACAGGTGTTACCAGGCTGCAGATTATTAGAGGCAGTGCTATCAGGTAACCATAACTGCACTGTATCAGGTAACGCTAACTGCACATGCAGATAAATGTGGAGGAAGAATGAGCAAAGAGAAATTGCACTATGTAGTTGACGAAGTATGAGCAAAATCAAGTGCTGACTAAAGATGTGTAGCAGCCAAACAAGTAACAGATCTACAAATTGTCCATGCATTATTTTAATCCATGCAGTAGACTGAGGATTGCATATATTATACTGTGTGAAAGCATGAACCACACTGGACTTCCATGTATAAAACATTAGATTTTCAAAATTCATGGATATGTGAGAAATACAAACCCAGGTTCACTTATTCCTTGTTACCAGTGACTCCTCCACAAGCAGCATTTAACACAACAGACCCCTGCACCATTCGAGCCATCTCCTCTAATTTTCAAGGTTCTCCTGATTCTATTTCTATTTCTCTGACACCTATTTCTTTCTTCATTCTTCACTGACTCCTCTGTCACCTCTTATTCTTAACTATAAGTCTCCCCCCAAATCAGGTCCTATAAAATATTGTTTCGCTTCTCACAGCTACAGCCATGGCCTCTCCTATGATGACAACAAAGTCTGCACACCAAGCTCTGATCATTCATCCTAGCTCATTTTATTTTTTATTATCATCATCTCTCCCTTCTGATTCTCTGCCCCAACCACAGCCTTAACATGACTTAAATATTTTCACATATATCTCTCCCTTAAATACAATCTGTTCTCTAAGACTTTGCTAATGACACCAGCATTCTGTCTGTTAAGCTCATAAATAATTATGATGATGATGACAATAAAATGAAGGAAGAAGGTGAAGATGGAGAAAACTTTTTTAATAAATTTAACATTTATTGAGAGCTACTACACTGCCATACAACGTATGTGATGTGCATTACTATATTTAATCCTCACAAAAAATCCTATCACTTAGGTACTGGTATTACCCATACTGAAGTAAGGAAACCAAGGCTCAGAGAAGTTATAGAATTTGCACCAGTCACGTGGGTAGCAAGAAGTCAGTACAGGCTTTATCCAGTTCAGAACTCTCTTAATCGTTATGCTACCATGCCCCTAGCAAACCGCCACTCACTATGCAGTCTGCATTCCCTTCCAGCTCCTTATTTTCATATCCTAGTCATGTTTCCACTACAATGTCTATGCAATTTCTTTCCATTCTTCATTTCCTTTACCACTAGACTAGTTCATGGACACCAGGAAAGCAAGCATGTTAAATCACAGATGATCAGCCCCTTGGCGTTTCATGCCTGATCCTGGTAGTAAGGGGCAAAACCCTCCACTGTGAATTCCATGAATGCTGCTACTGTGCAATTGTTTTCATCTACCTATGTCAACAACATAGACTGCTCTGGTAGCAGCATGGGGACTGGTATCCGCATAGATTGAGGGAAGCCCATTTACAAATGCCATGTCTTCTTTGTTATCTCTCTGTCCTAATCTCATAAAATAAAGCTACCAATCAAAAATGAATACATTAATGAATGATTTGATTCACTGATATGAATCAATCTTTGAGTGACAATGATGTGGGCCCTTTGCCCCTGACACTGGTGGACTCTGTCTTTCCCGAGTCAGGGTCCATCGGCACATACAGTTCCAACAAAGTGCTCAGGTTCCCCTCCGTGGACAAGCAAAGCAGTCACATAGAAAAGAATCCACTGAGGGACTGGATGGTAGAATTAAAGATGGAAAGACAAAATTCTTCATGTTATAAATTAGAACTCATTAAAAGAATTAGTTATTTAAATAAGCCAGACTTTTCTTTTTTAATTTTAGCAAACTGTAAGCTCATAGCTTACATTTTATATTTTGACAGCCTTTACCACCTTCAAAAATTTTTGCAAACACACAGGAATAACAAAGATATTTTAGGTCAGCCTCTCTGAGCAAAAATCACACGTAACTGAATCCACTGCATCGGGCTTATTTATTGCGATTGTTTCCCATGGCTGCGCAGCACGAAGACCTTCTGAACCTGGTACTCAGAGTGCTGCGCTCCTGGAATGACCCCCTGTACCATCTAGTCACAGAAGTGCGGGGTATGCAAGAGGCCCCAGACGCTATCCTCTCAAGAGCCATAGAGATTGAAGAACAGAACAAACGACTTCTAGAAGGCATGGAGAAGATAGTCGGCCAGGTGAGCAGCCTCCTGATGCCGCCTTGCTTTCCTCACAGGTGATCTCTGTGATGAGGAATGAGTTCGGAAATATCTCACTTTGCAGAAACAAGATGCAGGCATTCTACATTCTTGGCTGCTATTAAATAAAGCAAGAGCCAAGTAATTCACAATGATAGATCCTTTTGTAAGTGAGTCTTAGGATTCTACCGAGATTTTTGACAGGTGCAGCCTTCCCTACACTGCACACAAATCCACCAAAAGCCTGCCTTTTCCTGGGGACAAGTGTTTGAAATACGTTCAAGGGAAAGAAAACTACAGAATAGAATTTGCAAGATAAATGTCTCCTTCAGAGCATCTCAAGACATCTGCTATTGAGACTCTTCCCTCATCTTCTTTCTCTGTCCGCCCCAAACCCAAGGATGAGAATGGAAGGGAGAAAAGAGAGAATCAAAATCAGATTGGACGGTGTTTCTTCCTCCCAAGCCTCTCCTCTCTGCTGGAGATATCTGTCAGGGAAGGAAGGAGACTGAAAGATGAGGCTATGGCATGAATGCTGTCCCACAAGCACTAGATTTCAGTGGGTCACAAAAGATGGGGATGCTTCTTTTCTCAGTTTTTTTTTTTTTTATAATTTACAGAAAGTTTTCCCCATCCTAAATTTTGGGGGTTTTGGGGGGGATCCCAAAATCAAAACTTTTATCATTGCATTTAGTCTCCCCAAGTAATTTCTCATACTTAGACTGAGTTAATATTTGCAATATCTCCATTTAGATGGGATAATTTCAACAGGAGTGAGGTAGCATCTAAGCAGCTTCCTGAAGATCTCAGAAATAACGTATCATCTCAAGAAAAATATGATTATATGCATAATAGGAGCACTTTTATATTTCTCTTATTGTGCACAAGGTACATGTTATTGTGTGTCATTTTTGTAATTTTCAGGGGAGAAGAATATATCCAACACAAATACAAAGCACATTTTAACCTTGGGACGTACGAAATCAACACCTAGATTTTCAAGTTTTTTTTTTTTTTTTCATTCCTGTGGGACTATTTTTTGAGGTCACTCATCTGTTCCATAATACTGCATTTTGTTATTTTTCACTGGTTACTTATTTATTCTTCATATCCTTGCCTTTTGCACAGTAAATTTTGTCTTAGGGCTCGAGCACAAAAAATTAAAAAATAAATATAAAGCAAGACAACATACACATATACACACACATACTTCAAATTCCAATAAGGAATCTCAGGTTTAAAATATATCTGTCCTCTGCAGGAGATAGTTAGTTTAGCAAATCAGGGTCTACAGTTATCCCACATTTGTACATAGAAGCCCCTCCAACTTGCAGACATCCAGAGCTCCCAAGCTGGTGACTTGGTCTCGTGGTTCTCCAGGGATTCCCAGCACACTAATCAAGGCTCATCAGTATGAAGACGTATGGTGTTCTTCCCTCATGCTGCTTAGGGTTCTTTTGTTATCACAGTCTTGTTCCCCACCCTACCACCGATCCCTCACCCCCTTTTTACAGGTATTTTTTCCAGTACCTCCCAGCCCAGAGACATCAAAAGAAAGCACATATTCTTCATGGAAATTAGGGGGTTATATGTCCTGGCTAGCTTGTGAACATCTCCTGACTATTTCAGCAGAACTTCTTAGTCACAGTCATCATTAGATTATATGCCCCTTAAACCACCTAGTACAATCCTCATCATTTCTAAGGCCTTTAATACATATGCTATACAGAGAACGGTATCCATTCAAAGAGGGGACAGATAAAAGTAATGATGGTGACCTTTCAGAAGAAATACGGTTAAACATGTACATCAGAGACAAGATTCAGGGCATGCAGTAGTTCCTCGAGTGACAGGATTGTGTTCCTTTATCACACTCATATCTATATTCAAACAGCAACTTTCTGGTTCCCCATCTTTTTACTCCTGTCCAAGCAGACTGCATCTGTGATCACATACATTTAAGAAAACTTACATTTGAGTTCTGCTTCTAATTTTTAGATCACTGGTAGATTTCTGATACAGTGACTCAAAAAAAAAAATCCTCATCTAGAGAGTTTTGCATTCATGGTGTCTTCCCCAAATCTTAATGTGACAATCAGAAGGAACAAAGATAAGCAAATACTAATAAAAGTAATAATAAGTCATTATCTTTTGGGTGATATAGGTTCATCCTGGAGTCAAGGAAAATGAGATCTACTCTGTGTGGTCTGGACTTCCATCCCTGCAGATGGCTGATGAAGACACTCGCCTTTTTGCTTTTTATAACCTGCTCCACTGCCTACGCAGGGATTCACATAAGATAGACAATTATCTCAAGCTCCTCAAGTGCCGAATCATCTACGACAGCAACTGCTAAGCCCACATCCATTCCGTCCATTTCTGAGACAGTTCCTAATGACCCATCCCATAGCAACCTTCTCTTAGTTTTATAGCTTCCTAATGCATGCTTAGCTGTAATGGGTCTCATCTCAAAAAATAAAAATGGACTCTGTAGAGACGTCAAAATCTAAAAAGACAATTTATCAAAGTTTCTGCTCTTCATTTCATAGACAATCACAAGAAAATCCATCCCTACCATTGAGAAGTTCCTATTAAAATCTGTCACAAACAGCAGAGGCTAGCATTACAAATAAGACTATTAACAGCTTATTTTGGAATCACCGTAAATTATGATGGGTCAAGTCATTAGATTCAAAGAATTAGGTAATTCTTAATCATGCTAGTCACGCTCCCAAGAAGATTGAATTCTCAGGATTCTTTATGAAAGCCGGCCACATACTGTCAGCCAGCTTTCACAGCGTTAGGACAGAAAAATGTAAGTGCTAGGAAACTGCCATGTACGCCAGTAGCATGAGCTTTACTGAACTGTCTAAAAATTGTTAGGATACTGTCGTAGTCTTTCCGAGCTGCTCTACCAAAGTACCAGAGACTGACAAACAACAGACACTGATTTCCACAGCGTGGTCAGGGGAGGCCCTCTTCCGGTCTCACACTTCTCACTGAGGTGTCACATGGTGGAAGGGGGCTAGGGAGCTCTGTGCACCTCATATATAAAGGCACTGATCTCATTCATAAGGCTCCACCCTCATAACTTAATCACCTTGCAAAGGCCCCACCTATGGATACCATCACCTCTTGGGGGTTAGGATTTCAACATGAAATTTCAAGGGGGACCCAAAGACCACAGCAAACACAAACGTGAAATGGGTTTATCCTCCCTGTCTTCAGCCACGCTCTGCTGGATTCCCGTCAACTCAGTGCCATCTTGTACATATTTCATACGTTCTAGTCCCTCTGGGTTTCACAAGCCCAGTCCAGTCAAGTTTCAATTCCATCTCATATTCGACCTACTTACGTGTTCCTCTCCTCTACTGAGGCTCAAGGGACCTCCCAGGGAGAACAGATGCAGTCAATTTCTGCAAGGCTTCTTCTCCCTCCCTAATCGAGATCCTCATTCCTCTGGCTGTGCTGGAATGGGACAGAGGATAAGGAGAGACGGAAACACCCTGACGTCACAGACTTACGTAGAGCTACTGCAGCCTTCTCACAGCCAACAGTGACCCATCTGGAATTCCCTGGGAGTGACAAGCGTCTTTGTTGTGGGGCACCTTGTGATCTTCCAGGACGTTCAACAGTCGGGAATAACTTACTGCATAGTTTTTTGTTTGTTTTCTTTTTACCAGGGGAAACATTCTGGCACCTCCCAGTCTCTGCTGCTGGGCCCTCACTCTGCAAATACCCTACTGGAGAGAATTACCTGGCTTAAGGTCAGCTGTCTACTAGCTCTCTCACAGGAAAGTCATACACCATAACCACTCCAAAAAACTGAATGGCAATAATACTGGCGTGCATCTGACCCCATCCTGGGATCGCAGGACAATTCTCTTGTCTTTCTGGTCACAGAGACACAGAAAGTTGGATTCATAAAAAGACATTCATCTGAGGAGTGAGGTGCCATTCTTTGCTTCTTTTGGACCAATGAGTAATTATCTTTGTCAATTATTAGATTGTTGGCCTTAGAAACATTCCTTACAAGGACCCTGAATTGCAAAAGCCTCCTCATCTACTTAGTCCCTGTTTATTGAGATGGAGAGAGGTGACTGGATTAGGGTAGCTCAGCTTGTTCAGCTGCCTCTGCACAATCTGGAATGAGGCCCAATCTCTGCTAGCTCTCCTGGGAAGGCAGTGGTATTGCCAGGCTGTCTCTGCAGCATCTTTAAGGCTTTGGCAGGAATCCCTAGGCAACAGGCAATGGGAAATAGCCCATCCAACATCCTGATGCAGACAAAATAAAAAGGTAGACAGGAAGGAGGATGAAGAGAAAGGAAAGAGGAGGGAGATGGAAGGAAGGAAAAAGAAGTACAAGCCTTGGCTTGTGAAGGATAAGATGCTATTAGAATACTGTATTTGGTGAAGACCCAAATACATTTGCTTTCATTTTTATCCCCTAAGAGCAAATATCATCTCTTATTCTCCTTTTACTTCCATTTCCTCTTGTCTCTTCCTTTTCTACAATTTTCCCTTGTATTAGGACTATTCTTTACTGTTACTAATTGACTTGCCATAGCTCTAGAAATGAACAAAACTGGACACCTCCTAGGATCAGAATTCAAGGCAAGAAAATTGTCTTTGTCACACAAAGAAAGCTTTCACACAAGTATAGGAACACTGTCCTGCAAAACCAACCTTTTCCTTCAGAGCCAGGGTTATTCGGTCTAAGAGGCTCCTGTCTCTAGCTGTGATGACCCAAACCTTTCAGAACACAACAGAATACTATCCCCAAAACCAATCTATCAACCCCTCCCTTTGCTCCTGCATGTATGCAAAATGTCAGCTCTCTCATATTTCTGCTTTCTTCTTTTAAAAGGCAGAAGACTATGGGGGGAAAAAAACCTGTATGCACTTTCTAACTCATTTATTGATGGAAATATCTAATTCTATTGTGTTACCCACTTAACTTTCCATCAATGTCGAGATATTTCCAACAGAGAGGATGGTATTTATCAGAGGTGAAATCTGGCAATAAGGGGGACAATGCAGTTGTAGGAAACATACATTCACCACTAGCCCCCACACACCTCCATGTATTCTTCTCCTAAAAAGTTTATTCCAAGCATAAACTTAAGACTTCAGATAAACAACCGAGGTGGTGATATTGAAAGGCCTCTCCCTGCTTGACTGTGACATATAAACTGAATACTGGAGACTTCAGACAATACTGAGCAGAGCCATAGGTGTTCTGTAGAGTCAGCAAGGGGTAGCTGAAGAGAGGATATTTGGAAAGAATATAACAATCACTCTCCTGCCAACCAGAGTGAGTCTATTGTTTCCCTCTTTACAGATTTCCATGTAAGATTACATGTGAAGAAATGGCCCTGCTATAGTAAGAACAGTAGCAGTGGTTACCAAACAGACACAGACAAACGAAAAACCCTTGAAGTTCACAGATCTCACAGATGAGCAAATCACATGTGATGGATACAACAAGAACTTATATCGAGGTTAAAACAAGAAACTCAACTTTCCAAAAGTTGGCTCTCAAACTGTGGAGAGAGGGTGGCATAAACATGTAAATTACTATATTATATGAAAGAGAAAAGTCAGCATAAGAGGTGATGCCAAACAAAGTGCTACAGTGAATTAAAGGACAGCTAGAAGATATCTGGATGGGAGAACAAGGAGGTTTTTTTGGAATGACACAATTGTGGTGGCTTTATGATGGAGCTGTGATGGGATACTGGTGGGCAAAAATAGGAAGACAGCCCATCTGCCAATTCACTGAGAATCATTTTATGATATATCTCCTATACCCTGGGCAAAAGGAACTGAGATAGTAAGACTTAACAGCATTTTAAGGTATCAGTGAATAATCATGTTGGACCAAAACATAAGAAATGTTTATTTTTTTAAAGAGACATGTGATATCTCTCTTTAGTATGCTCCCATGATATGCTATACTCATTACTGTAGGGTAATAATGGGGAAAACCTTGTAAGGATGTTTTTCACATTGTGGAGGATCATTTATGCCAATTTGGAGAGTTTGTATTTATTCTACAAGGCAACAGGAAACTGGAAAATTATAGTAGGAGAGAGCAGTATGCCCAGAATTGGAAAATAAAAACATTAACCTGGTTTCAAGGGTTGTGGGAGTGTGGGACTAGTAGAGAAAAAACAGCAGTCCAGAGACAGGTAGGAATATTATTATGACACTAAAAGAAAATCAAAGAGGGCTCTGTCAAGTGAAAAGAATCAAAGGATGCGAGAGATGTGGGAAAAGAAATGGGCTTTAAATAGACATAGGGAAGGAGGCAGACGAAAGAGTCAGAAAGGCATCCAAAAACATGGAACTAGATGAGTAAGTAAAGGGGAAATTCAGACAGAAGAGAGGAGATAAATTAAGGTTTTGTCCAAGTGCATCTAAATTTTGCTTTCTCGTAGTTCACTGACTTTGCACCAGAAACCATCAAAAATGTTAGTTACGTTAGCAAATCACAGAAATAACACTCAAGAGCCCCTCCTAGATTCTATCAAATACCAGAACCAAAGCATCACTACCCAGTAATAACAAGCAGTAAGTCAGCAGTCTCTTTCACCACTTAAATAAGACACACATTGTAAAGCATAGTGGATGAATGGAAATAAAATGCAAACAATCCATTTCTTTACAGAGCCAGCCAGACCCCAAACCCAAACAGACCGTAAGTAATGTTCTCTTTCAACATCTGTCCACTTTCTCCAAGACTTTCTCATTCCTTTTTCCTGAATCCGTCCCTGTTTACTATCCCTTCATTGTCTTACTCTAAGCAGATGGTCAGCTAATCACGAATCAAACAAATAATTAAAAAGCGTCCATTCCTAAGATAATATTCATATTGAAGGACCCTTGAAACTGAAAAGCTTTCTAATCCCCTGAAAATAAAATTCTAACATTGGAATGACTCCTTCCCAGGCTCGTCCCAAAATGCCCGGTGGGTAGCCAGCTGAGAATCCGCTACTCAGTAATCTTCTGCAGTAATTATAACCTACTCGGGTAGGAAAGATAGGGAAGACAAATGAGGCACTGAAAGATATTTAGAAAGTAACGCATGGACAAGTGGAAAAGATAACATATGTTTTAAAAACAGCTACGCTTACACACCATACCAGTGAGATGGGAGCCAGGTGGGCCTAATCTGGGGGGGGGGGGGGATTTTTTCAAGAAAGCTCTATATGAATTGGCACTGAGACTTATTCAGCTCCGTTTATACATGATTCTTCGATTCTAAGACTCAGAGCCACTTGTCCCACTTAATTGCATTAAGTCAATAGAAGAATATACTTAACAGTGTATTTGAAAGTTGCTAAAAGGTCTTAAAAGTTCTTATCACAAGAAAAAATATAACCATATAGTGACGAATGTTAACTAGACTAATTGTGGTGATCATTCTGCAATATATGCAAATATCAAATCATTATATTGTGTACCTGAAACTAATATAATGTTATGTGTCAGTGTTAGTAATAAGTAATGATTATATAATCATTATGCTGTATACCTAAAATACATATATACATACACTAATATATATGTAAAGTTTTTTTAAAGGAATATACGTATATTTTGGATTAAAAAAGCAAATCAACTAATAGTTTTTTTTTTCCAAAGATACATTCTAGCTAGCATATTGGGTCTAAAACCTTATCTCCTGAAGTAGTTTATGTTTATGCTAGTAAAGAAAACAGAAAAGTGTCTAACCTTGTAACATGAACTGCAGAACAGTTTAGCTGCAGTAGCTACTAAAAACCACTCAATCCTAAAACTGATATGCCAGCCCAGTATCCTGCTATTGGTCATTTAACAAATATTTCATTAATTTCCACTTGACTCAAGCACTATTGTAGGTGCTCAGTTTACAAAAATGAGCAAAGCAGGTAGACACTTATCCATGTGGAACTTATAGTCTAGCTGGGGGAAGACAGATAACCCATCGTAAACATGAATACAAGTATATTATGTAGTATGTTAACACACTATCTGTGTTATGGAAAAATAAACAGTAAAGCAAAGTGAGGAGTTCAGGGAGTACTGGTGAAGGCAGGAAAGTGATTCTGAACGACAGGTTAGAGCCCACTGAGAGCAGCAACAGCTGACTTCCTCTGTTAAATCATGCAAACCCGTGCTCTCCCGCACGCCCAGACCCAAGCTCTGCCCTGTCCAAGCAGATGTCTTTCTCTTCCGCACAACTTAAAAAAATGTTTCCATCTCTGAGGCTCTACGCAAACTCATGCAAACATGAATGTTCTAAACATTGTCTCTCTTCAGTTGAACTGAAAGATTATATAAATTATCTTAGAGTCAACTCCCCCAAAGTAACTTTTTATGCAGAAAATTGATACTTTCCCATTTCCCAAAGGACTAATCTCCAAATTAACTTTCATTTTACACTAGACTATCAGTGCTCAAAATTAGATGATGTAAAAATACTATATACATTTACTGTTATTCTAAGTTATTGTGACATTTAAAAATATACGCAAAATGCAACTTAAATGACAGATAAAAATAAACAGAAATGCTAATATTTCCTTCCCAAAAGGATGAGGACAGTCACTTTTAAGATCACTGGACTAATGGATTCTGTACACACACACACAATTATACTACAGTTGTTTAACTCACATAATAAAATAATTTCTTTTACATACAATTTAAATCAGAGCTCTCAGAATGCCACAAGGGGTTGGGAATAAAATTATATGTGAATATCTCTCTTCATATGCATACATAAAATTTTGTAAGCTCAATTAAGTAATTACCATTAGTCCTTTTATTATTCCATCAATTCATCGACCGCTAAATAATCCAAATTTTACAATAGATTTCTTTTCTTCAAGGACTTAAATCTAAGTCATGCCAAAACCTGAGCAATGGCCTGTAAAAACAGTTCCAAATGTAATGTGGGTATCATTATATATATCCATTTGTAAAGAGAATTAACGAAGAAATACAAAGGATGTAAAGTTGGATGAAGCAGCAAGTGTACTCACTCAGAGGCGAATGTGCTTCTCATCTAGCGTAATTTCTCAGCTCCCCGTGTCTTCCAAAGAGAAAGGGGCTCCAGGACCCCCCCGCCTCCGCCTACCGTGGGGTCTTTTCCACCTTCCTCCACAACCTCCTTCACCGAAATGTCTTCCCAAGGTGTAAACCGGACCTCACACTTCTGGCCCAGACAGGATGGCCTGGATCAGTCTGTGACCACTCCGATTCTGGAAATAACCAAAGGTCACTAAAGGAGACCTCTGACAGTTGGTAAGAAGAAGGTGAACTAGTTTTGGGACCTGAAGGAGCAACACAGCAGCATCTAACAGCAGAAGGCAAAACCCAGGCCCAGACTGTCCTGACCTCCAACCTAACATCAGAAGGTAGCCTGAGTAGGGCCATTCCTCCCCAGGACTGAATCTGAACGGACACCAGGTGAGCTGGGCAAATCAGCAAGGGGGATGGATGGGGAGAAGCACTCCCCCGGGGAAGACCCTGAGGCGGCCACACACGGCACAGCAAGAGATAACACACAAGCAACTGGGTTCTGGAAGCCTATTCACCCCCTTGCCTGTGACTCCCGTCCAGGGGGCGCCTGTAAGGCGATCCCACCACCGCAAGCAGGCCAGCCTAGGAAGCACTCTTGGTCCCCCACAGCAGGGAAGATCCTGTCAGAACAAGTACCTGGCGGGGAAGCCTCCACCAGCCTCAAACTCCCTTTCACAATGGGGATACAAGGGTGAGTAGGTAGACCCAACAGATAGGACCCAACCACCCAGGCAGCAGGGCCTGAAAAGTCTCTTTATTCCCAAGAGCCTAAAACTTGCTGCCTCTGCCCAGAAACAAAAACATAAATACAGATACATACCACAGATCAGGTAAAAAAGTTGTTTAAAAAAATCAATGATTTAGATTTCTTCTCTTTGCATTTTATAGAATTTTGTAGATATTTCAGCTAATATTCTTGGCATATAAAAGGGTTTTTTTTTAACCCAGATAATTACCCACTGGGATTCATTGGATATGTAGAAAAGGAAGAACCCTGGAAATCAACTAGACGATCCTCCCATTTTAGAGATATATTTAAAAAATACAAGAATAATTAAGTCGCTTACCTAAACTCCTAAAATTAGATGGCAAAAGTAGAAATAGAAACAAAGTTTCCTAAGTTTACTCCAATATGCTTTCCAATAAATTTGACTGTCTCTTTGAAAATCTACTTTTCAAGTAAACACAGTTTTGGGCATATACTGCCGCAAATCTTGCTCTCTCTCATAAATCTATTTACCTTAAAACTTTAAGTATGCTATAAGCATATGTGATTTACACTTCAGAGGTAAAGTTGCAATGAACAAATAAATGCTATACCTTAAGCAGCCTGGAAACCAGAATTCAACAGTAGATATTGACAAAGGTCACATGTTTGCCATGGTGACCTTGGGCCCAGTAAATTGCATCTTTTGGAAATTGCAAAAATAAAAACTGAATAGTTCAGCTATTTCTAAAGTCTCATTAATTTTATTCACATTTGGTGTAAGTTACACTCCTTTAATCACCAAATAAATTCTCCTACATGACCATTAAATTTCCATAGATCCCTAATGTCTGTATCCGTGACCGTGTCTTCCTAGGTTACACAATTACCAGCAAAGCTCCTGCAGGCAGGTTCATATAGCATCCATGAACTCAGCCAAACATCACATAACACATGTCAATATTTCTGCTTACATGTCCTAAATGTATTTTCAAACAATTTTTATTTGGAAGCTAAAGTGACTATCAGACAACATTTTGCAAACATGGGCTCTATGCCTGTGTTTATAGATGTCCCTCCATAATTGAACAGAGGGGAAAAAATGTACTTTTTATGGGAGTAATTTTTTCTCTTTTCCCCCCATTTATTCATCTGGGAAGAGGAAATGAAAAAATATGAGCCATGGCATTGAACATACTGTAAACTGCATCTATTTCTGGTGGGCAGCAGACCTATGCACTGCCTTTAGAGTGGTGTGGGATAAACTCACTGCTTGCATTTGCTTTTTGCTTAGGCTAGGACTCCATGTGGTATATTTCTCTAAAGTGACAGCAATGTGCACAAAGACAATATAGAGAATAAAGCAGATGCCAAAAGCAGGGTGAACCCAAACTAATAGAATAACATCGTTATAATTTTTCAGCCTTCCTTTACAGGACTAAGCTGGCCTTGAGTGATACCTCACAGACTTTCAAATCCCATGTACTGTCTCAGAGCAAGAAACAAGGACATTCTATGAACATTGGAGGACAAGTCAGCTGCAGCCCTGACTGAACAGGAGGTGCTGTTAAAGAAGAAAGGAAAGGGACCCTGAGAAAATAAGTTCTTGGCTCCTAAAAACAGTTATCTGAACACACATTAAAAGAAGTCATTTCAACAGTGTGAAGTAAATGCGTGGTATCTTGAAAATAAAGTATTCATTTTGTATACCCAGTTATCAATTTTGGTTACTATTACAATAAAATGGAAAACAGAATAAAGGACACAGCTTTTACTGGGAAAAAAACCCGTATAACTTTAAAAGGGCCTAAAGAGAAGGGAGCCATGGGAAGGCAGGGGTGCAGAAGGCAGAGGAGAATGTGCAAAGCGGAGATCACGTCAGCTTCGAGGAATGGACTGGATCCCGTTCTGAACTCAAAGAAGGAGAGAAGTGTATCTCCTCTGTTTACTCCTTGCAAACCAAATGTGTCAGAACTTAAGGAAGCATCACTACTATAACCTTTCAGCTTCAAGAATAAAGAAAGAAATTTCTGTGAACTGGTACTTGAAACCAATCACCATGTTAAGCCTACTTCTATTGCAAATGAGTTCAAAATGGCTTACAAATGAACTTTTGGAACAAAATCTTTCCTAGGTAAGTGATTTCCTATAAAGAGCCAAGGGAAAAATTATCCCAGGAACCAACTTTCCTATGTCGAGGAAAACAAAGTTGTAGCAAGAGATAGGTTAAAATTTTAAATTATTCCAAGTCACCAAATCATACACTTTGGATAAAAAAATGTAGCCGTATACAGTGATGGTTTAATAAAGACTATGCTACATATTAACCTAAACCCCAGTGTTAACAACATCATGTGCATAATAACTACATTCAAATTTATGCAAAACATTAGTTTATTGGTAGGTAGTGAGGCTAGAGGACTGAGGCTTGGAAAATAAA
This sequence comes from Camelus dromedarius, assembly GCF_036321535.1. Lineage (NCBI taxonomy): Eukaryota > Metazoa > Chordata > Mammalia > Artiodactyla > Camelidae > Camelus > Camelus dromedarius. The sequence continues at coordinate 14,784,435 of NC_087454.1, read as the reverse complement.
TTGTTTAAATGAGTTAATTACTTCCAGTATCATGAGCTCTTCCAGTTTTAGTGATTAACATTCTTATCTATAATAATGACAAATCACTGATTTCCCCATTTTAAAATATTGTGGGGACTACTCTGAAATTACTCCTTTTATTATTTGTTAATTTATTCATGTGTTTATTACCTACCTCTCTGACTAGAGTATCATTTCCATGAGGGCAGGCACTTCATATTGGGCACAGAGGAGGGAATGAATGAATAAATGGATGGATGATACAATAAAACTATTTTCATAGGTCCATCTTACTCAAAAAGTATAAATGCTAAAGCTACAAATAGGGTATCTGAATCTGTGGCTAATCTGTTAGTTAAAACAGAATAATCTGAAATTTGAATTATTTCCAAATTTCTTTTAATTATCAGTAAATCATTAGCTTGTAAATTCACTTACCAACATGGTAACTATCTCATTCTCTACAAAAAAAAAAATATATATATATATATATATATATATATATATATATATATATATATATATATATATATATATATATAAACAGGTTCAATAATACTTTTCTAAATACAACCCTATAAGGTGAATACTAAGGAAAATAAATCTAAGCCACTAGGTTGGTAACTAAAGACCAACACTGTCTAATAGAGAAAGGTCTTGGCTTGAGTCAGGAGATCAAGACTCTAGTCTAAACATTCACGTACTAGTTGTGGAACTCCTATAGCCATGTGACCTCTCTGAGCTAAAACCTCATCTGTAAAATGTCAAGACTGCATATGATTACTAAGACTTATTCTAGCTTTAAAAGTCTATCAGGGCATGAGATTATTAGCCAGAGGAAATTTATACCATGCCTATCTACGTAATAATAATAGATAACACATATACTTCTTACCAAGTGCCAATCAGTCTTCCAAGCACCTACCATTGATTAACATGCAACATCTGCACAAAAAAAAAGCCTATGAAGTAGCTTTCATCCTCCCCATTTACTTCTGGACACTGAGACCAAGACCAGTTAGGTGACATTCTCAAGGTCCCCACAGAAAAGACTTGCACAGCTTATGACCCCAAGTGACCTGCTCTCTGGCTGCCTCTCATCCTCCTGGCTCTCCACTTGTGACATTTCTGTGGTCAAACCACAAAGGACTTCTCCCTGGACCCTGAGCATGCAAACCTGCTCCCATCTCAGATCCTTTGCACTAGTTATTCTCTTTGCCTGGAGGATTCTTTCCCCACATCTCTGCATGGCTGGTTCCCTCATCGTTCGGGTCTTGTATCAAAGGTCACTGGCCTGTCCCATCCCTCTGACCAAAGTCATCACCACACTTAGCCACCTCTTTTTCTGCATAGCATCCACAATCATCTGAAATGATCTCATCTGTTTGTTTATGAATTCATTAGTGTGTTTATTATGTCTTTCCTGACTAGAATATAAGTTCCACGAGGACAGGGATTTTGAATTTTCATCACTACATCCTCAATACCTAAAAGAGCACAGGGTCCAGAGTCGTGGACAGTAGGAATAGAGGGTGAGTCAATGAGTGATAAACTGATCAGGATGATTTTCCCACATTCATCTCGGTTAGTCAAAAAGTCTGACTGCTCAGAAGTGACTCACAGGATTTACTGAATCTCTGTTACCCCATTTAAGTGAGAAGTATCTTCAGACACAGGAGAAATGAGTTTACTGACAATGTTTAGTAACAGCATTTCTCAGAATTTCTGCTTTACTGTCAACTCCTATCAAGAAAATTATGTAACATTTCATTTTTTAATTAAATGAGTGTATTTATATCAGAGAAGAGTTCAGATCTTTTACTAAATCACCCAAGAAACTGAGTGACAATTTGAGTCATCAAAAACATTAAGCTCACAGAATCTAATCCTTCCAAGATATTTATTATTTATTATTTATATTAAAATCTATACGCTCAAAGAGCACAGCACAAGTGACATGCAACAGTAACCGTGTTTCACGTCCTTCCTGGGGAAGGCGGTAAAATACCATTTTTTCAGTACAGAAAAATCCTGCAGAGGGAAGAATGAGCCAATCTTGAGCACAGTCTGACCGCACGTGGGTGCAGCTTAAAGAACACAGGGGTCCTTAGACTCGGAGGACGTGTAACAATGAAAGGTCAAGGCCTTTACTGCTCTCAAAAGTCTCACACTCACTTCCATAAATTATTTAAGGGAGCTTTCAAAATCCATACACCACACTAAGAGAAGACAAAATAAAAACTAAGAGGATAAAAAATGGAATCAAGGGGAAATGACAATAGAAGAAATGGGTTAAAGCCAAGACTAAAGTGAATACACAAGCTGCCTGTGGATCCAGACCTTTGCTAGGAGAAGGTCCTATGTTGACTCTACCTTTTCTGGCATCCAGTGCAAGGGGGCCTTGGGGGACAGAGCCAGGGAGCTGAGGATTCAGATGTGGCCCAATCAGGTACCTTATTCCTAGCACAGGTTGGGGGGGGAGGGGTGGAATGGGGCCCAGGACAGATTCTGCAATTCTTGAAATGTAAGAGAGTCTTGCCCCATGAATCCTCATAAAGATGATAACGGGTGATGAAATAAACCCAACAGCATTCTTACACTAAATGCAGGAGCGTGTTTCATAAGGCCATTTCTTATAAAATTACTCACTCCAGGCTGGGGCACTGCACTAAAGCAATTCAGTAAAGGCAATTATATGAGGGGCCAACAGCAGTAAGCAATTAACGCAGTTAATGCAGCTGGACTCATGTCCTTCCAGTGGTGGGTGTGTGTGTGTGTATGTGTGTGTGTGTATGTGTGTGTGTGTGTGTATGTATGTATGTATGTATGTGTGTGTGTGTATATGTGTATGTGTGTGTGTGTGTGTGTTTATAAATATACTTTTGTTCAACTGAGCTTTTCATAAAATTGGAGCAGCAGGGAGCTTCAGGTAGTATTCCTTGACAGTTACCTAGAGTGCAGCTGTCCCATGTTGTGCCTTAGCTTAGAAGCATATGCCTGAATTGGGATGGACTAACATTCTTTTAGGTAAGCTAATGTGCCCACCCAACAGGACATAGGGTGCATAGGAAGCCTCTCACTCCCTAGGGGAAGATGCAAGAAGTTCCTCATGATGTAATTTCATACAATACAGATGAAGGGACCAACAGGTCCCCAAAGTTCTCTAGCAAGGGTGGATGGAGAAAATTATACATGCAGGCAAACCAATCATGTGTGCTCTTTGGCCTTTTTTTTTTTTTTTTTAAAGTATAAGGAAAGTACCCTTAGAGCAGTTAATCTTGAATAGCAGGTCATTCTCTATATAGTAAAACTGATTGCAAAATAGATACCTAGAGCAACAAATGGGTTAACCTATTGCATAAGATCATAAATTATAAGGCAGTTGTATGGATAGTTTGCCAAATTAATAACTTGTTTTGGAGTGATGCACCTGAACCCCCTACTTTGGGAACAAATAGCATGGCCAGGTGTCTGTTAAAGCCCTTGCTGGTTCATGGTACTTAACACCTTGCACTTCCATAGAACCTAAGATGCCCTCTCTATTTTCTGCTTTGTTGTCATACTCTAAGAAAACATATACTTAACATGTAATATATGTATGTGGTTAATTGCTGTATTTAAATGTTAATTTACATATATTAACATGTCATATTATAATAGACAATTCTTAACTATCAAGTGTATCATTTTTTTAAAAATAGACCTTCTGAACTCTTCTGTAGAAATCTCACAGAGAATGTAGTTTACATTACCCTCATTGTTTACATTTTCCTCATAATGAAAAACCTTACATGAAACTTCTTTCTGGAATTAGTACACAAAATAATTGTGCCTCTGAAACAATTGGTCTACTTTTAAACATATAAACTCTGTGAATTATGGAACTGTTCAGGTTACCATTTTCAGTTAATTGTTAAAAAGTTTAGTGCTGATTTTTGGTCCACTTGTGGCAGTGTAGAGGTTTGTACAACATGTATTTAATATCCCTATCATGGTTTTTCTTAATCTTTTGAAGTTTAAATTATTTTTAATTGACTCAGTGATGTTATGTTTTCTTGTTCTGTTCTGAATCTCCTTTAAATCTACAATAGTAGAAGACTTGCTGACAACCTGTTTTCTCTTCAGGAACAATGTGGAATTGAGTAGCCTGCTTTGTTTTAAAAAAAAAAAAAGACAAGAAAACAAAGCTGGTGTACACTTTTAATCAGATGACTAACAATACAATCAGTCTAAGATTGGAGGAAGACAAAATAAATATATCATGGACTTTTGTTTTTATTGCTTTGGAACAGAACTGAACATGAAAAGCATAACTCCATGATATTCTTAAAAGTTTAAAAATAAAATTAAATTGATTTCTCCTAAAGTGTCAGAGATTTTTAGGGGATGAGGGAGATTGCTATTGTTGTTGTTTTAACTAAGACTATTTGTGAAAAGTTTAATTGTGAAATGGAACTAAATTCAAAATGTTTAGTATATGTACATTAAATTAGCATACTATAAGACTTCTTAAATCATTTGTTATAAAATTTGAATCTTTTGTGAATTACTTCTAATATCAATTTAAACTCTATGTCACACAGGTATCATTTTCTTCAACTACTACATATATCCCAAAATTCCCTTCAACAGTTTTATCATAATATTACTGTATGTTTTAGAGCCACTAGACCATAGAATGAATTTAAAAAGGATGTGACTATGATGGTATTTTTGTAAGTCTTGCAATATTTGGTAATTCATGTACTCCAATTTACTGATAGTTAGAATAGGATTAGTTTGAACAGAAATTTTCAAAAAAGCTTAACAGGAATATTTCCATCCCAAAATTTTCAGAGTAGCCATATTTTAAAACTGTTTATAGTAACATGGATTTTCTATTTCAATATGTTTTTATAACAAATATTTGACAATGTGCAGTGGTTTGTCTAGTTATATGTTCTCTATCATTTTAAGATTTTATTTCTTACTTCCATCAAATAGTTGGTATAACATTTTATTTACTGTCAAATACAATTTTATGCTGCATGCTGTATGTGAACATGTAGGTATTTTCAATTCAGAAAGTGAGGTACAAAAGAAAAAACTCTTTTTGGTGAAACTATCTTTCAAATTTAAAATTTGATAAATAATAATTAGCCAAACATTTTGGAAACGAGGGAAACTGATAAAGAAGAGGTGAATGAATGTGAACAAAATGAAACTAGAGGAGAAAATCAGCCTGTTAAGCAAATATGCTCTAACTTCTAAGAAGCAACTGTGGAGCCTCTTTATGCAATGCCTTCCAACAGCTTAGTGGTGGCGAAGAGATATTTTCTTCATTAGCAAAACCAAGCGTTAGGCAGCGAACTATTCTTTGTTCTCTTATGGTAACAAGAATAGTCGGCGTGTGATTTTAAGATGAGACAAATCCCACAGTCATAGAAAAATTAGGCTCACGGTCCTATAGTCATATTTTATTTAGTAAACAAAAATCTAATTTGTGCCCTAGTTTAGGACTTTCACACAGAAGTTTTGTTTTTCTGTTTTAAATACTAACCTTATACAAGAATAATATGGTTTTTTAAAAAATCAAGACTTTACTGGGTAGTCCTATAATAATCTAAACACATGCAATAAATTTGGCCTTTGTGACCCCAGAAATCAGAAGAATGAACCCTACGCAAATACATTCATCAGGCCTCAGAAAGTGAAAATACAAAAGGAAGAGACAACCTTGAGTGTCATTTGAGATCTAGGCACTCTGAGTATATAGCTTAAAAGCCCTTTATAAATAAAAATTATTATTATATTGTACCGTAGTCACTGCCAGTAAAATCAGCAAGTGTTTTAAAATAATGGACTTGCCCTGATGCTATTAATATAAATTTGAGTATAAACAATAATCGAGTTTTCCCATTGTCTCAAAAACTATGTACCTTTGCTTAGTACCTGAAATAATTACTTGAAAATTATCAGATATAGTACATCTTTCATTAACCTTTAGCCAAAAGTTATGCAACAACACAAGAACCACCTCAAAAGTGAAGAATGAAAAATTAAAATACATTTTAAAGAAAAAAAAATTGTCTTTCAAATTAGAGCAAAAATAAAAACAAACACCAGTTTTGTTTTGACTAACAGAATCTTCATCTTTCCAATTATTTCCATAGTTCCAACACTCTAACTAGACAGTTTTATGATCAACAGCAAAAAAAAAAAAAAAAAATTCCTTAATTATGTCAATTCTCTCTCATTTTCCTTCACTCTAGGATATTCAAGACAATAAGTCTAGAGGTGGAAAACTATTAGTTATCATAGTCTTGTCCACAGAGAAATGACAATTGAGAAATCAGATATTCCCCAAAGGAGGAGGAAAAGAACAGATGTTCTAGAAACGAGCATTACAGAACATACACATTCAGAAGAGAGGACAAAAAAACCAGTGAAATAAGGAGCAGTCCAGATGACAGAAGACAGCCCAGAATCAATGCCTCAAAAGACAATTGTTTCAACAATGCATGGTTCAAAATATTAAAATTTGCAGAGATGTTATGGAGAATGAACACTGAGCCAAGGCCGTCAGATATGGTTAAAAGAATGTATTAACGGTACTCTGTAACAGTCTCAAGCAAAGATACAGAATTAATTCAGATCATAAGGATATAGAGTAAACACGTAGACATGAGATGTTGACCATTCATCCTAAAAGTGTGGCAGTAAGAGAAGCAGAAACGTTAGAGCAGCAGCTACACATATGATACGAAAAAACATCATTATGAGATATTATTCACATCTGTCCTCAGTCTGGGGAACACTCATCTTTGCCCTAGATTTATCACTTATTTATTACACTGATTTTTTTCATTTAATTACTACTCTCAATATAATATTCTGTTATTTAAAATCTGCAATGGGACCTCTTCATCTAGATTTAGTACAAATCCCAAAATAGTGGGGTATTTCCTAAAAAGAGCACTTGAACTACTTTCATATAAAGGCAATTCAACATCTCTATCATATAGTAAATACCTAGCACAGGTAAATGTTAGTTAAATATTCTTCACAATTAGTTATATGATGCTTTATAAAACACTGTGCTTTGCAATCTATTGTTAAAATTCAACTTGAGTTACACGTACTTCTATTGAATTACAACAATAAATTCAAGAGGAACTGAAAAAATACATTATAAATAAAATCCTAAGAATATTAAAATTGTCCTTACAGGAATGGCACAACAAAATAAACAGCATCCATTTATACTATACTTACAAGTAAGATTAATAAGAAATGGTCCTAAAATATCTCAAAGGATCTCTCGTGCATGCCTAATATGTAACCCGGTGGTTTCTAATTTCTCCTAGTAGGGACTTTAATTTTAAAAGATTGTGAAATTTGGATTAGTGACTATTTAATGACTTTTTAAAAAATTCATAGTCACATCATTGCTGTCAGAATACACTGAGATACAACACTGTAAGACAAATACATTTTACTCTATACTTGATTGTGATGGAGGGGCAGGGAGATTGACAAGGTGGGTAGATAGAAGAAGGCACTGAAAAAGGTAAACTATCAGTTGTTACAGGGAAAGGTAAATTATAGTTGCCCATGACATTTGTTGCTAATTATAACAATCATCTTCCTCGACCACAGGAGGATAATGATACTCAATCAAGAGTGAGTACTCACAATTTCCTCCCCAGGCTCCACAGCCCCATCTGATTCAGTCTCTGTGTCCTTCTCCAAGTAGGAATCGAATTGTTCTTTCTTGAATTAGTTCTAAACCATTCTTTAACCCTTTTTCTATTCCATTATCCAAGAGCTCTTTGTCTTGGGATTGAGCAACCTGACTGTGAAAAAAAAAATGACAAAGAGAGAAAAAAAGGAAAGGGATCAATTCAAACTAACAAGATACACATGAAGAATAAAAGCAAAATATAGACATCTGAAAAAGACGTTTGTCAGATAAATAAAAGATGATAAAAGCATAGTTATGAATTGTCTTATGCTCTGCTGAATAATTCTTAAGGCATGTTACACAAGAGTATTTCTAACCTTTGCTTTGAACCTAAAATAGGCCTGAAGCCACCAATTTTGATGCTAACTTTTAAATGAAAAAACACACCTGAAAACATTACAATTGAAGACTAGACAAATAATACTCTAAATAACATTGTCCCTAATTTTCCACTACAATTTTCATGTACTTTAATATATATGTGAAATGTTTACTCAAAATAATTTCAGTTTTCATGTATTTTTATAATAAAGGCGATGATTTAAGTATATAAATAAATACAAACTAACTGGACATTTGTATAAGGCTTTAAATATCATGCTGTATAATGCCATAAATGTGTCACCCAGGGAAAAGCTGTGTGCTCTGATTTTGGAGTCATAAAACAGTCATCACAGACACTGATCACATGTAGAAATACAGGATAAATACCGACCAGAGGCGCTCACTGTGTAGTTAAGAGTATATCAAAACGGAGTAAGTTTAAACTGTAATAGGTACAATTTTGATAAGAGATAAAGAAGAAAACTTTGATGTGTCATTCAAATCTGCAAAGGTAGTTAATGCATTTAACTTGGTCTCTAAACATAAAACAGCCACCAATCATCACTGTCATCACCATCCATTATTGCCATTGTCATGATCATCACCATGTTCAGCATTTTCAAGACCCTCACATGGTCTCTGTCATCATAAAAAAATTCCATATATTGGGCAATTTATGGCCTTTCAGCCCCAGTCTGCTTTTCGTTACCGGCTTTCTGATAACGGGAGTTTAAACACTTCCTGGCAGCAAGCACAGCAATAAGCTTCGTCAACGGAAGGCGCGGGAGGGGAGGAGGAACTCGTCTTCCTACTTCCTCTTGGGAGTCTATGCTCCATGCAGATTTTCACACATGCAAGTAAAACGATGCCTAGAGATAGGGGCAGACCCAGATTGTGGGGCTCAAAGCATCTTAGGGGACACATTATAAGAAAAAAACCAAAATTATGAGTTCAAAATTAAGTGTAAATACTTGGAATGAAAAATAAATCATAACAGATTTCAACATATAAAAGCTGATAAATACCACAATCAATCAAAGGAAAATAAACATTCCTATTAATAACCTGACAGGCTCACCTCTACAATAAGTTGTGCTCATGGTTTTTGGCTTCAGTCTCTTTGATTGCCTCTTTTGCAAAGATGGTAGCTAATTTCGTCTCTCCTTGAGCATGGTTAATTAAATTTTTTTATTATTGATATATTTTTTTAAAGTTTTTAGCTTCTTGATGCATTACTAGTAATGTAATTAAAAGTTCTGTTGATAACTTACGAAAATCTCTATCAAGCTCTATCAAGACTTTGTTAAGATGAGTGCAGAATTTAGAACAATCTTCTGCAAACAAGTTCTTGGATCCATATGTTTATATATTATACATCTTATTTTTCCTCCATTAGCCACACAGGTCCATGCTCAGCACCACAGGACACGTTCATATGGCCCTGATCCTTCCTATATAGATGCTAGTGAGAGTAGGAGTCAACAGAAGTAGTTCCAGAAGCCATTCCTAAACCAGAATGACCAGCAGTGATTTAACTCCACATGAAAGTGACTATGAATCCCATAAACTGATCCCGATGTACCCACAATACCACTTGAAATGAAAAAACATTTGGGGGTAATGGATACATTCATATCTTGATTGTATAGTATGGGTGTACTCATACGTCGAACATTACAAACTGCACACTTTATAGATGTGCAGTTTATTGTACGCTGAGTGCAAATTTGTTTTCGTAAGTAACATATCAGATAGACTCTCATCAGGCGACAGAAAACACACAGTGATTTGAACAGAGAAGATTTGATAAAAAGAATAATTAACTATTGAGTTACTGAGCCCTTGTCCCGTAGCTCTGAAGGGTCACTGTACTCGGTACAAACACAAGGCATGATACACCTAATTTAAGAGTCCTTTATAAATAAAGTTCGCATTAACTATAGAAAAGAATAATGAACTTTAATGAAAGGTAACGATGAAAATATAAAGAAAACTCTATAGAATAACATAAATTTGAGAGACATTACTCAAGGAGGAACAAACTCGGAAGGGGGTCCCCTCCCCAAAGCTCAATTAAGACCTTCCTGGAAAAGGTGAACTTGTAGGTCACCAAATGGCAGAGAAGTTTTGCTGAATTGCCTAAGCCTGAGCTGGTCCACAGATGCTGAGCAAGTAGGGAAAAAAGAAAGTAAATTAAAAACCTCTTCCACTTTCAGGTGAAACAATATTGATGAATGAGGGCACAAAAGGAGCTGAGGTAGAGGGACAGCAGCCAGGGGTATGAATGTCATCGTCAGGAGGACTGTGAGAAACAAGCCTATGGGGTACAGATGGGTCAAGGCTGGTGGGACACTGTGCAGAGGAGGTTGGAGTGCTGGGAGCCTACTGACCAAAAGGGCAGAGCAACACCTGGAGCATATAGTGTCCACGTCAGCAGGGCCCCAGTGAGCACCATGGCCAGGGCTGTGAGCTTCCTAAGGAGTCGAGCGCTCTGGATGTGCTGGGGCAGTACACTGCTGACAGCCACTCAGCAGGAGCAAAGAAGTGGTGAGACAGTGGCAAACTGGGACTTTTAAGTCTGAAACTTTGGAAGATCTGAAATGTTATGCAATTTGTAAAAGCTAACGTGTGTGTGTGTGTGTGTGTGTGTGTGTGTGTGTGTGTGTGTGTGTGTGTGTGTGTGTGTGTGTGTGTGTGTAAACCTCTTGTTCAGGGAACAGTACTTTTACATACAGAGCCGTCTGTGTCCATTCCTCATGATTCAGTTTTCCCACAGGGTGATGCAGTGGAACATCACATGCTCTATTTCCACATCACATCACGATTTCCCCATGTGGAAATTGTTCCAGATGAAAATGTGCTGTGATGTGGTAAGACACATGTACCTTATGCATAAAAATCAGCTTTGCACCACAGGAAAGGAACTCCAAAATGATGAAACTCAAAGCTTACACAGGGCTGCTGGCACACCTGCCAGCTTCCTCTTTAGAGAGACCTTTGCTCCAGAATATAAACAAATCCTCTCTGGGGAGTCCATCTTCTCCCCTCTAAATCACCACCCTGGAATATAAACAAATGTAAACAAATGGCTCTGGGGAGATAAACCTGTGTATCTCTCCAGATGTCTCTATCTTTATGGTTTCAGTCAATCATCCTTTAACCCAGGTGCCAATGTTCTCTGCTCAAAGCCCTGAGCAAACATGTGAACATACACATAGAACACTGACTCCCAACAGAAAGGAGAAAGACAAGTCTCTTCTCTATAATGTCCTCTACTGCCTTCTATTAACAAACCTTACTATCATGCTTGCTGCAAAAGAGAAATGTTTAAGGCTCCCTTACTACAGAGCAGATAAAGAAGAGTGGATTTGGAGCTGAGAGGCAATAAATTGATAACTGGAATAGCTAATAAAGGAATATTGTAAACTTTATGCCTATAAATATGACAACTAGATGAAAAGGACGAATTCCTAAGAAGACATAAACTACTCAAGCTCACTCAAGAGGAAACAGATCATCTGTATAGCATTGTATCTATTAGGAAATCCAATGTGTAATTTACAGTCTTCCCACAAAGAACACTCCATGTACAAATGCCTTTATTGGTCAATCCTTTTGTATTAATTATAATTGACATAACATTATTATATTAATTTCCAGTATACAACATAATATATATTTTTGATATTTGATATTTTCACCATTATGAAATGATCATGATGCTAAGTCTAGTTACCACCTGTCACTTACTGGTCAATTTTAACAAATACTGAAGGAAGAAATAAATTCAACACAAATTCTTCTAGAAATTTGAAGAGAACGTAGTAGCACTTACCAACTCATTCTATGATAATTATTATAGCATTGCTCTAAATCCAAAATCAGACAAAGATAACTACAGACCAGCATTCCTCATGAACACAAATACAAAAAAAATTTTTTTTAACATTTTAGCAAATCAAATCCAACAATAAATAATTCTAAAAAGATAATTCATTATAACCAAGTAGTGTTTATCCCAGGAATATCAGTCTGGTTTAATATTAAAAAGTAATCAATGGCATTTGTAGCAACCTGGAGATTGTCATTCTAAGTGAAGCAAGTCAGAAAGAGAAAGAAAAATGCCATTTGATATCACTTATATGTGGAATATTAAAAAAAAAACTGGAAACAAAAGAACTACTTACTATTTATAACTTAGATGATTGATCTCTTGAATATATGTTAAGCACATTTGACTGTCCTTTATGACTGGACTACTGCATTCTGTTGACTCTTATTTTGTGGTTGGCTTTATTCCTTTGATAACTATGTAAGTTTAAGAAGCTAAAGCTCTAAACCGTTCTTAGAAACAATAAACAACATATATGTAAATTTTAAAATATGTGCAATATATTGTACATACATGTTTACATGCAATATATTGCATGTGTGCAGTCAAATTGTATCAATTTTACCTAATAAAACTGAAAAATGGAAAAAAATCAATGGAATTCACCATATTAACTGATTAAAACACTATACACACAGTTTTAATATATGACAAAAAATTCTGGCAAAATCCAAAGCCATCTCAGGAAAGTAGGATTAGAAGGAAACTTTTTCAACATGATAATGGACAGCTATAAAAAAATGCACAACTAACATCATATTTAATAGAGGAATACTGAGTGCTTTTCCCCTAAAGTCTGGAAGAAGGAAATGTCTGATTTCACCACGTCTACTCATTATTTTATTGATGGTTTATCCACTGTAATAAGATAAGAAAAAAGAAATAAAAGCCATTCAGATTGGAAACAAATAAGTTGAACTATCAGTATTCACAAGTGATAGTCATCCACGTAGAAAATCCTATGAAATCTACCCAAAAAATTTACTAGAACCAAAAATTGAGTTTAATAAGATCATGAAATCCAAGATTAATACTGAAAAATCAATGGTGTTTTTACAGACTAGTAATAAATAATCAGAAATGGAAATCGACAGAAGTAATTCCATTTATAAATGTCAAAATATGAAACATTTAAGTATAAACTTGACAAAAGACATGCATGGCCTATACACTGAAAACTACAGAACTTGGCAGAGAGAAATAAAACCTAAATAAATGGGGAGATGTACTGTGCTCATGGATTTGAAAAGTCAATTTGATTAAGATATCAATTCTTCCCAAAGTGAGTGAGAGATTCAATGCAGTCCCAATAAAAATCTCAAGATTTCTCAGAGAAACTGACAAGCTAATTCTAAAATTCATATGAAAATGCAAAAGAACTAAAATAACCAAAAATACTTTGGAAAAAATAAAAACTAATTTGGAGGATTTATATTATCTAAATTCAAGACGTATTATAAAACTGTAGCAACTAAGACAGAGAAATGTGTTTTATTGGCAGAGAACTACACCAATGAAACAGAATAGTTGTTTCAAAAATAAACCCACACATGTGTGCAACTGATTTTTAACAAAGTTGCAAGGGGAAGAAAGGGCAGTTTTTCAACAAATGGTGCTGGAAAAATTGGATATCCACAATGTGAAAAAAAAAAAAAAGAAAGAAAGAAAAAACTTTTATCCATACTTGATACCACATATGAGTTTGCAGAGAAATCACAAAGGGAAACAAGGAAACTTTTTTGGGGGTGATGTTTTGGGTATTAATTTGGTTTTGGTGAGGACTTATGTGTATATATTATATCAAAACAGCAAACTGTGTATTTAAAATATGTACAGTTTGTTGCATATCAATTATACTTGAGTAAAACTGATTTGAAAACAAATACAGTTATCTACACTTACTGATTACTTATCTTTTTAATATGCACATTCTTGTATACAAGTGCATATTAGATATATTTAACAGATACTTACATTCATAAAACAAAAGAGCTATTATCACCATTTGCTAGTTCTCGTAACAAATTTACACTAAGCACTTCGTGAAAGATGAAATACTAACACATGTGGAAATAGTGTTCCAAACCAAAAAGCACTGTTTGGTGGAAATCAAGAAGAGATTTTGTGTGTCTAGGCCTACTTTCCATATTGCTTGGCTTCATTTACTTGGAGAGAAAAACAGAGCTGACTGGGCACCAAAGAATTCCTATCATCACCAGAGATGCCCACACGGTTGTTCTTGTTGAGAATCAGCCAAGACCTTGACCTAAGTTTCAGAAATGTGAACACTCATAATTTGATCTGTGCTACAGGGACACGTTAAACAATAGAATAAACCAGACTCTCAGCTGTAAGGGATTTTAGATAGTTTCTAATCAGACCCCTTATACTATAAAGTGAAGATACTGAGGCCAAAAGACAATTCAACGATTTACCCAAGTCTTGGAAATGGAAGTCAAAACTAGAATCCCAGGCTTCCTGTGACCAAATCCTATGCCTTTTTCTTAGCATCCTAGCACCATCCTTTGAGTATTTCCCCTGAAAATACCTATTAATCACATCCTTATATAAACGCATCTTCTTACATTTTGCTTTAAATACATTTTTGTTTAACTATAATGAAAAATATCCCTGCAATCTTTTCTTTTGTCAAACCCATCTGCAGACTACAGATTTGACCTTTTGAAAAATTAGCTATTTAATTTATACACACTCGGGACAATGTCCCTTGATTTTGTTCCGATCTCCTTGTAACTCATTTTTCATTATCTGTGGTATAGACAATAGTCTCTGTCCTTCATCTGGAATAAGTGTTTTGAAATCCTCTTTTAAAACAAAAGTACCAGGTTAAGAGTAGTTGCCCTAACAATAGACTCTTTAAACACAAGAAAAATACGCAAAGTCCCAGGGACCTCTTAATCACATTACTACAATCCAGGCAGAATTAAATTAGTTTAATTTTATATTTAAATATTCATTTTTTCTTTCTGATTTCAAAAGCATTTTATGTTCACTAAAAAAACCCATAGAAAACAGAGAAAAGCTTCAAAAAGTTAAAATCAACCATAAACTCACCAACCAGGTATAGCCACTATCAATATTCGGTATTTTTTCAATTTTAATAATAGACAGATACACATATAACTAAAGACATTTAATTAACTAAAGATATATAGACAAAGCTATAAAGATAAAAAAGTCATATCATATGTAAGCAGTGTATTCTCAGTTAATATATTATAATCCTTTGCCCATCACTAAACTATTCACAGTATACCACTATTAATATTTGCAATTTTTTCAATTTTATAAATCTATACACATATAATCATAGAAATTTAATTAACTAAAGAGCTATAGACATAGCTATAAAGATAGAAATCATATCATGTAAATTTACTATATTTTCAATTAACATAATTCTTTCCATTACTAAAATTATTTGCAGTATCATTCTTAAGGAATACATAATATTCAGTCATTACTATACTTGAACAATTTATATTATAGCAATTATACTATACTATATACTATGCAACATATATCATACAATAGCAATCGTATAAATTGCTACACTGTTATTTATTTCTTCCCCCATTGCTGAACATACATGTAGTTTTTAAGCTTTTTATTATAAATAATGTGAGGCGAATTATATGCATGTTAATCTCCGTTAGCATTTCCAATTTTTTTCTCATAGGACATGTTCCTGGAAAGGCAACATTAAGCTTAAAAGTTAAAAAATTACCAGTGATAAGTGATCATATAACCTAATTCAAGCTTACATAAAAGTTCTTTAAAAAGACCGTGTGCCAAGTACACTTGGAAAGTAAGAATGGAATGCATATAAAATGTCTTTTTCCATGCATAGGCAGCTAACAGGAATAGCAGCTATCTAATTTTAAACACTTTGCTTTATTTCCCTTTATAGTAATAGTGGAATAATATTTGCACACAAATTCCCAGTATCTGGACATTATGGTGGATTTGAAACTGAAAAACTGTCATTGCCTAAAAGACTGGTTCCTAGAAGATCTATTTAAGATAAATTTTTAATAAAGGCATAAGCACATGGTGTCACCATGGTGATAAAAGGAAGCTGGGAATACCTCTGATGGAATATGGGTTGAATTAAAAAACAGGTTGGTGATACAGCAGGAGAGGTTCAGCCAAAGAAAGGATCAGAAGCAAAAGCGGAGGGTTTCTCTAATGAAGTAAAAATAAAAAATTCCAGAGGTATTAGTTTCCAATTAAATCAGGTAAATGCCACATTTAGTTTTCTTTCTGTCTACTCATCAAACCCTTGGGCTAGCTAATCAGTCCAAGGTACATATTCCTAGCAATCAGTGGGCAAATCTCAAAAACGAGAGACAAAATCATCCTTTCCAAGAATGCTTCTTACGATGGACCGCGCAGCTTTGTCGCTGCTGAATGTTAATTCTGTCAGGGCAAAGGGATGGAGATGGGTGAGTCTGGTCCTTCACCTCAAGCTGCTGGCGACACTCAGACATTCTCAAGACATAATGAGATGACTGCCAAAGAAGGCAGAGCCAAAGAGGGCTTTAAAGAAAAATAATGATTCTCTCCCCTTGCTTACTCCTGGGGCTGAGAATCTGAATGGATGTTTTTAGGCATAACTAGCTGGAGAAAATGTTCATTGTTATTTTTTCTCAGAGTAATAGGATGGAAAGAACATGGGCCTGGGTGCTGGGTTTCTCACTTTGCAGAAATGTGTGATGAGGACAAAGGTATTTAATTTTTCTGAGTCTCAGTTTCTTCATCTGTCAAATGGGGTTAATACCCCAAAGAGTTATTGTGAGGATTAAGGTACCTTATCACACACTTAGTAGATCATAAACATCTGACGAACTCTAGTATTTATTGTCAGTGTTATTGATGGATTAGCTCGGGAGATAACAAAAATATTTCCTAAGTATCATTAATTTCCATTCATACGGTATGAAGTGGGCCAAAATGGAAAACATTACGATAAATATTGGGAGAAAAAAAGATTTTCAGATTAGTCAGTGCCTTTTATTTTGTCTTAAATTTTTCAATTAATCTTGCTCTAAAGATATCTGTCAATATATACAACAATTTGCAGCCTGAGTATCCCGCTAGAATTACATTTCAGACCTGGGGATCATGCTGTCTTAGCCTAAGAGATAAATTAAGTCCAGACTTCTGTTCAAGATGATGGACTAAAGCAGCACTTCCCACACATTCATGTCCATATGAAGGCACGTAGGGATCTGGTTAAAACACAGATTTCCATTCAGTGGGTTTGGAGTGGGTTTGAGTTTCTGCATCTCTAACAAGCTTGCAGGTGATGCTGATGCACTGACAAATTCTATACACTGAGCAAGGGAGTAAATTAGTAGTTCTTGACTGGAGGCGGTTTTGTGCCTCCGGGGGACATATGGCAATGCCTGGAGACATTTTTGGCTATCACAACTGAGGGCAAGTGCTAATGGCATAAGTGGGTAGTGGCCAGGAATGCTGCTAAACATTCTACAGTGCACAGGACAGCCCTCACCCTCAAGAATTACTGGACTTAAAATATCAGTAATGCCCAAATAGAAATAGTGCCAAGGTTCAAAAACCCGAGCCTAAACAAATCTAAGAATCTTCACCACTTAACATAAACTATAGTAATAAGGAATAAAATGTGATTAAAAAGCCAAAATGAAGGAAATTTGGGGCTCTAGAAAAATTAAAAATGTGTGTTTGTATCTAAATAATGAATCACAATGGAAGCCACAGAGCCTACAATGGGCACCTCAACAACATAAGCCTTAGGGCTGGGGTTGCAGTTCTGTCATGTGGATTGATGGTTTTGAGGCTACAGGTCTCGGGCAAAAAAAATGGAGAGGGTGTGAGGTCCACAAAGCTCTCTGCTCTGAGTAGACACAGACAGCACAGGGGGATACCAGGAACATGGCTCTTGCTGATTGGAGGTGTGGAGCCGCTGTTCCCACTACCTGCAGAGACAAAGTTCAAACTCAACCCCACGAAACGGCTCTATAACCTAGACACAAGCACATTGTTTCAAATTGCGCTCTTTCAAACTGGTATTCTCTTCTACTGGCGTTTGACAAATTATTATTTGACGAACCAAGTTTTGATTGGTAGGGTGGAATCCATCAACATGTTTATGGATAGTTTTTTTTTTTTTTTTTACATTTTCTCCTAGGTTCATCAAATAGCTTATTTTTATAAGTTGCCTTGAAGATTTCACAAAGATATTTTCATTAGCAGAATCGTAATCAACACCAGCTGTATCCAGAATTTAATTGACCCACTTGGGCAATCATCATGTAACAAAATAATTTATCTTAGAGCAAGAGAAACACAAAAGACAGAGGTTGGAGTTTAAATAGGATACAAATCAAAATTAGAGAGAAGGGTTATTATTTTTAAATGGTATGGCCAAGGAAAGACAGTGAGCTGGTCTTCTAAACGCAGAACTAATCTCAGTGGCAGCTTAAGTGCCACCTTACACTGGGGGACACTTACCTGGTATCATGGGATTTTCAGGACACCCATATGTGGCAGTCTGAAAACTGGGTAACCAGCTCCCTGTCTCAGTTTCTCCATCAGAATTAGAAGGTATTTTTCTTGTGTTAGATGTCTGGTGTGATCAGAGGAATAAAAATGAACTGGTCCACACATATCTTAACAGATAGTGGACCCTATTTACTGTCAATCTTTTGGAGGATGCTATACTTTTTGTTTTTCACTTAAGATCAAAACGTTTTTAAAATATCCTCAAACAAAAGGAGAATAGCAATGGAATTCAGAAAATCAGGGGACTAATGTCTTGTTTGCGTTGTGTGTGTGTTCAATCCAAAATTTGAAGATCGTATCGATAGAGATGAACTTCAGTAAGGTCTGGAAAATACGAAAATGTTATCTCCAACATTTGCTCTGACCTTTCTCCAATTTCCAAGTCAGTTAATCAGTATTATTAAGCACATATTATGTTGCATAATAGGACCAGGTCTGTAGCCAAATGTTATGTTGGAAAAACGCCTGAATTCCTTTTAAATGACACAGAATCAAGGTCCTGGGAGTGAATCATCTGTGATGATTTTTTTAATCTACTGAGGAGGAGTGAAAGGACCTCAGAGAAGCTGTGTCGTCGACACTCTGCCTTGTGTTGTGTAATGGGAATGCAGAAAGAACCTTATTTTTAAATATTTTATGAGCTTACTCCTATTGGCTAATAACAGTTGTGGGTGGTCTCTGAAATTTATCCAAACCTCACCACAGAGAAAAGGAAGAAAAGAAATCTCCACAATTTTAAAAGTACCTGTGCCTTTCTCATCACAGGACACTGATATATCCTTGAAGAATTGGGCAAATTTAAGTCCAACCACAGAGTTTTCAGATTGTCAAGACCCTCCTCCCCTGATGGAGGCAGAAACATTTCTCTAAAGAGGGAGATTCTCTCAACCCTTTATTAAATCTGTCTCTATGTCAACTCATCCATACCTAGCTCTGCTGTAATTAAATCAAGAGACCTGGGACTCAGTCTAAGGCTATCGACACATTCTAAATGAATTCTGTTACGTGGTCTTTGTAGGAGAATGTGGGCCTTTTAAAAAGAACAATTATCGTGAGGTGGCCTCATCATATTTACAAGCTGGGAGAGAAAGCAGGTTCAGCGCTGTGTGTCAACACCAACCATTGTTCCTATTAGGGTGCAATTTTCCCAGTATTTTTTAAGAATGTAAAATAAGGTTAGTTGGAACATGCAATTCTAATCCCTTTCAGTGCTTATCGCTCTTCAAACATTCAATAGCCACCCTTAATACCATTACCTCTGGGACAACATTTCAGGAGGCCTCTGCAATCTCACAACGAGGGACCTGAGAGAAAGACTGTGGTTTAAAAGCCTGGTTAAAGATTAACACAAACAGTAATAAGAAGGTTCTTAGGAAGGAATCAGGACCTGCAGCTGAATCCGAGCTACCTGCTGAGGGTTGCTAAGCAACTCGGGCCTACCACTGCCCCAAGGGTGTTTTACTTTACAATTAGGATTTCTGAAGGGGAAGAGGGGGAAGAAGGGGGGTGATTCCTAGTGAAACTGATGTAGAGCCACATAGATAGATAGATAGATAGATAGATAGATAGATAGATAGATAGATAGATAGATACATACATACATACATACATAGATAGACAGACAGACAGACAGATAGATAGGTGGTCTTGAGTGTGTGTATGTGTGTGTGTTTTAATAGGGAAATGGTGTCACTCAGTCCTTTCAAAGGTAGAACACTCACTTATAAAAGCAGATTTTTTTATATGTAACTGACAAAAATCTAGCAATAACACGGAGTTTTAAAAGTGACATTTTGACTCTAAGGGAGGAATTATTTGCAATTTGTTTTGAACAGAAGCTTAGTTCATGTCAGATGTGAACCTCCAGACAATCATTAGTTTAAACTGCCTGCTATGTGTTTAAAAATTTCAGTCAATTTAGAGCTGATCTGAATTGCAAATGTGATGGTAATAAGCCATTAGGGAACTGCATATCTTTTTCTTTTTTTTTTGCACTTACAACCCTCTGCTTTAAGGAGCCCCAACTACACTGAAATATGAAAATACCATTTTAATCATGCGCATTGTCGACAAACCTAGAAGTGCCTGAGACTCAGAAGTGGGAAAGTGGCATTCAGAGGGTAAAAAAACTAGAAGCTGTGACAAGAATGAAGAAACACATATAACCTTTACTTCCAATTATATACAGTAGTAAGATTTTCCAAAAACAAATATTCAGTTTTGTTTGTAATGTAACACGAATCTCCAAGTTCAACATCTGGATAAAATTTACTTTCTTTGGATTTTGAAATTAGAGAAAGCCCAAACCCTTTATGAGGTCACTTGGGAAATCAAGAGAACAGCTTCTATGGTCAGATTTCACCTCTCAGTACAAATAACGAGGTTTTAAGGGTGCTTATCAATTAAAAAAAAAACAACTCTTCTCTAAACAGCCTATTTTGGTTTTCTAAAATACGATGCATTTCGGTAGTCTCAAAACCATCAACGACAAGAGGTACTGTATTCTCTCAGAGGTGTTTCAGTTCATAAGCTTCTACATTAGCACAAAAATTAGGTGATGCAAAATTTCAGTCAATCCTTAGATTTATCCCTCGGCAGCTACATGCATATTTAATTGGACAGAGGAGAATGGAATTGGAAAAGAAAAGATGAGCTTCCCATATTTTCAGTGAGTAGGCTATATTTTCTTGATTCTGAGATGCCTATTTCTTAAAAAAACAAACAAACAAAAAAAAAAAACACCATCTGACTTCAGAGCTAAGCCGACCATTGAAAAGGAAAGGCCATATCATGTGGGTATCATTCAGTGTATTTCTGTAGCCTCTGCACAACACCCATCTCTGCCCCTCTGAATCCACTCAGGTTGGCACTTGGCTTTGTTTCAGCTGTATTAACAGGATCCCTGAAGGTCCATCTCTGCCACTTGCCAGAATCTTTGGGAAATATGGAAACTTATGAGTAATGCATTCATGACATGTTTTCTCTCAACAAATTAAATATTTGCTAAGATAAAGTGTAACATAATTGGTAAATACAGCACAAAATGATAGAATTTGAGTCCCGGGGGGAAAATCTTGGTTAGATTTTAACTCCAGGGGGCCTTAGTCACCCACAAGGTCAGGGCTCTGCCCAAACTCAATGTTTGTTTACATCCTTGAGAATGAAAGATAAGGGAGTGAACTCTGTGATGTCAGTCGTATTGAGGAAAAGGGAACCTCCCAAGTGTCAGCTTTCCAGCCATGTCTGGACTCCCAAAAAGTACAAAATAAAACACTTTTTAAAAAGAAAAAAAAAAAAAAAACTCAACAATAACAGCCCTTCTTTTTCACACTGCATCACTTCACCCAATTTTAAATTATGCTTCTCCAAACCATTCTTATAATAGGGAGAGGCTCCAGCTATGTCTAAGCCAGAAAGGCCAAGTAGAAATGGAGTTAATCATGCATATGACTGACGAGGGTGAACCCAGGGATGAGAAAGGGGCTTTTCCTCTGCCTCATGCATCTTCCCTTTCTTTACTCATCCGTCCACTGCTTAATAAATATTTCCTGAGCCTCCTTTGTGTGCATGGAGTGGGCTGGGCACCACAGGATACAAGGATGAATTAGATGACAGATCCTGCACACCTGGAATTTACTGAGAGAAATAGAGCCTTTACATGAATAACTATACATGTAAAAGATGGAGGTGAAAAGTGTCATAAGAGGCACAGATAAGGTGCTAGGAGGTTGGCAAAGGCCAGTTAGCTTACTGGCAGTGCTAAGAACGGTGAAGGTGTCCGCAAACGCTAAATGCTGGACAGGGTGTGGAGAAAGGGAACCCTCCTACACTGTTGGTACGTATATAGTTTGGTGCAGTCACTATGAAAAACAGTATGGAGATTCAAAAAAAATCCTTCCTCAAAAAGAGACTTACCACATGATCCAGCAATCCCACTCCTGGACATATATCCAGAGGGAACTCTAATTCGAAAAGACACATGGACCCCAATGTTCACAGCAGCACTGTTTACAATAGCCAAGACATGGAAACAACCTAAATGTCTATCAGCAGATGACTGGATAAAGAAGTTGTGGTATATTTATATAATGGAATACTACTCAGCCATAAAAATAATAAAATAATGCCATTTGCAACAACATGGTTGGACCTGGAGATCGTCATTCTAAGTGAAGTAAGCCAGAAAGAGAAAGAAAAACACCATATGATATCACTCATATGTGGAATCTAAAAAAAGAAAAGAAAGAAAAAAGAAGACACTAATGAATTTATCTATAAAACAGAAACAAACTCACAGACATAGTAAACACAGTTATGATTACTGAAGGGGGAGGGGAGGGAAGGGATAAATTGGGAGTTTGAGATTTGCAAACATTAACTACTATATATAAAATAGATAAGAAATAAATTTCTTCTGTATAGCACATGGAACTATATTTAATACCTTGTGGTAACCTATAATGAAAAAGAATCTGAAAACAAATACATGTATGTATACATATGACTGAAACATTATGCTGTACACCAGAAATTGACACATTATAAACTGACTACACTTCAGTTTAAAAAAAAACAGAACCATGGCCATAGAATTAGAAAAATTCAAGGCTCCATTGTCCCCTGGACTTAAAAGATGTTGAGCAACTTACATGACCTCCCTATGACTCAGTCTCCCCACCTGAAAATTAAGAATTGCTCAACAAACTTCATATGTTTCCCTCATCAGCTTCCTGTCCTCTCCACAAAGATGTTTTAAATCTTCTCAACTCTTGAAACCTCTTACTTCCCCTCCCTCACAGCAGATGACCTCAACTCCCATCCTGCAGAGAAAACAGAATCTGTCAGCTGGAAACCAACTCCACTTCCTGCCACCAGCCTACACACCTAACAGTATCCAAACCCACGATTCTCCCTCACTCTTCCTGTAGAATCACGGACCCATGTATTCTGAAAGCATCCTTCTCTCCTTCGGATCTCACCAATCTCACCACATCTCTCCCAGACCTGCTCCTGGTCTTCAACTTCAAAAGCTCCTTTTTTGCTGCTTAATGCTTATCATTTTGAAAATCATTTAAAAACAACAGAAACAAAAACCTCCATCAATACCCTTCAATGAAATCTCTCTTTCTATAGATTCCACGCTCTCTGCTGTCTTCTGTGGTTGTCCCTAGCCACGAGTAGTTACTTAAATTAATTAAAATTAAATAAAATTAAAAACTCAGTTCCTCAGTGGCATTAGTCTTATGTCAAATGGCAAAAGACGACTATAGAGAACAGTGCAGATTTAGATCTTTTCCACCTTCACGTAAGTTCTATCACTAGATTTTTGTATTCTTTCCACTCCTCCTCCTCCTCTCTGGAAACTCTGCTGGAAACTTTCTCCATGCTATCTGACACTGCGTTCTTACTCCTCTTTATTCCTCAACTCACAGTAGTCTGACTTGTCCCCACTCCTGCACTGAAACTGCTCATGCCGTGTCATCAACCCCCTTCCAACGATGCAAAACCAGCCACGTGTCTCAGATCTTCACCTTCCTGACCAGTCGGTAACCTGAGATATCAATGACAATTATTTAAAATATTCTTATCCATTTCTTACCAGACCTCACACTCTCTGGCTTTTTCCCCACTTTTTAAGATCTCAAAAGTAATCGCTCTTCTCTTTTCACGCTGCAGTGCCCTTCGTGGACTTGAGTTTCTGCCCAGCACATAAATGTGCTTGTTGCTCTCTGCTGTCTGTCTGGACGTGAACAGTGGTCACAGCAAATTAAAAGAAACGCTGATCCACCACATTCCGAGCTGCAACACTCCTGAGACCTGAGCTGCTCAGCGAATCGACATACATGGAGGGTATTAACATATACAACTACCTTGCACACGTTCCCTGGGTTTAGATCTACCGTACAACCACACTTTAAACACTCAGTCTGTGAGGTCTCCAAGCCCATACTTGCCCAGCACAGCATGAAGGCTGGTCGCCCTTTGTCTAGTGGCTGCTCCCTACCACTGGAGGTCTCCTAACACCACTCACACTGACCCTCCTGGGGACCTGCTTGGTGTCCCTGACCACAGAGAAAGTAGGGGCTAGGGGTGCCTCTCAAGCCCAAGGTTGGAAAGCATGGGCTTCAGGAGAGCAGGCTTGCTGCCTTGAGTGTCTCCAGCCAGGCTTCACTGCAAACCACAAAGTAACATCTTTATTATCCCCATCATCTCAACTTCATTTCAACTCTACTTCTCAACACCACCACCTCAAGGAGTGGGCCACTCAGATGCTCCTTGCTGAAGCTCAAAGTGTCACGACCTACAACAACCCCAATTTTTTTTTTTTAATAATGGTTACTGTGGCCAGGAGAAGTTGATTTATCTCCTCCTATAACCATAGTCCTTCCTCATTTTCCCCAAGCTTTAGATTTTTTTAGCCTCCTCCACTCCACAGACATATCCATTGTTGAACAAGCCTCTCACTCCAGTCCTAATACTGAATTTATCTACTACTCCAGGATTCATCACTGCCTAGGATTGTGAGCGGTGGGGACCTTAAGCCATAGTTCAAAAAGACAATCACACACGTAATAATATGAAGCTGGCATTTAAAAAAATATATTTACCCACCACACTCCCATTAGGATGGCTATAATTTTTTAAAAAACACAGAAAATAACAAGTGTGTTGGAGGATGTGAAGAAATTAGGAAATCTTATGCACTGTTGCTGCAAACGTAAAGTGGTGCAGACACTAAGAAAAACATGGCAGTTCCACAAAAAATTAAAAACAGAATTACCACATTATCCAGCAATTCCATTTCTGGATACAAATCAAAGAATTGAAAGCAGGATCTCAAAGATATTTGTATTCTCTTGTTCATAGCAGCATTATTCACAATAGCCAAAAGGTGGAAACAACCCAAGTGTTCATCAACAGGTGAATGGATAAACTAAATGGGACATATACACAGAATGGAATACTATTCAACCTAAAAGAGAAAGAAATTCTGATACAAGCTAGGATAAAGATGGACCTTGAGAACATTATGCTAAGTGGAATAAGGCAATCCCAAAAGGACAAATACCGTATGATTCCACTTACATGAGATAGGTAAAGTAGCTAATTCAAATTCATTGAGAGATAAAGTGCAATGATGGTTTCCAGGGGCCAGGGGCCAGGGGGCTGAGGAGTTATTGTCAAGGGGTACAGAGTTTCAGTTCTGCAAGATGAAAAGAGCTCTGGAGATAAATGGTATTGCTGGTTGCACAACACTGTCAGTGTATTTAATACCACTGAACTGTGTACGTAAAAATAATTAAAATGGTAAATTTTAAGTTATATATACTTTGCCAAAATTCATATTTACACACACACACACACAGAGTTCCTAGTGGGTGTCCAGCATTGGACTAAGCATTTTGTATGAGTTCCTTCACATAATCTTCACAACGACCCTGAGAGATATTACTATCATCACCATTTTGCAGATGTGGAAACTGAAGCTGAGTGATTAAATGATTTTTTCAAGATCACATAAATAGGAAGCAGAAGCTCCTGGATGCAAACCTAGGTCTCTGAGCCCCAGGGCTCATAGGAGTCTCCACCATATTCTACTATCTCATGACCTGGGCTGTTTGGTGATATCATATGTCATCTTATTACACTGAGCAAACCAAGACTTTTAATCATTCAAATTTGCTAAGGTTGGTCTATAACTCTGGACTAGCAGTAGGGCGTTTAGAGCTATCTATCATTTTCTGTCTCTCAAAGAGCATAGTTCTTGTGGCTTATGGTGATTCAGATCCACAATATATTTTTGGTTAATATGAGAGTTCAGAATTACCATTCATTGAGGAAATACTATATTTTAGGTTTGTCTTAGGTACTCTGCATGTTTACTACAATACTTAACAACATTCCTACATGGTAACATTCTTACTTTCATTTATAAGATTAAAGGTACTGAGGCTTTGTGAAGTACATGGGTCATAGAACTAGAAAAAGTGTGAGGTGAATCTCAATTTGTTGAAATCCAAAATGTTTTCTCTCTTCCCCAATCTTCAATGGGCACATACGCAACTTAGTTTCCTATTCCTAAATTTGGACTTGGTCTCAAGTATCCCTTCATACATCATGGGAAACAAAAACATTGAAGAAAACATTTTTTTTGTCAGTTATCTTACCAGTAAAAATAGGAAGTTGGATTCATGAAGTCTCAATTCTGACCTTTTCCAAATCTCTAATTCTATAATACAACTGCATTAAGGTGAGAAGCCTCATCAGAAAGACTGAGATTGAGCATAATTCAGAGAAGCAATAAGATTCCTTACAACTCTGAGGTCTTACCATAGCTTAATAGGTCTTGCCTTAGTTCAGCCTCTTAAATATTACTTTTCACATAACATGCTTATGACAGTATTTATTATTAATGATCATCTATGAGTTATGAAGGATAAAGTCATGTGAATGGAATCCAAATGTCAAAGAACAGTCTCTCAGAAGCAACTGAACCTCATCCAACTGTAGCATAACTTTGGGAATGAGCTAGAGAGTAAGTAAGGCTGGAGGAAATGCTTTGGTTGAGCTAGTGATTTAATCTCTAAGAAGTGCCACCAGAAATGTAAATGGAGGAAAGAAGGGGGAAAAATTAAGATGTATCCATGGTCAGTCTCACAATAGGTCAGCTGTATGTATAACCCTGAACGTTAAATCACGTGAATTCTGAAGGCTTGGACGCAGGTAAGTTCTTCATCTAACATTTCCTGGCTCCTGGGTGTTGGCAAACTTAGGTTTGTGAGAGGTCATATGTGTTGAACTCCTGTCAAACTTTCCAGGGAAGGTAAAAGTCAATAATTTTCATCTTAATCTTGAGGCCACACTGTGTTCGGGTGTTTATGATACTATTTTACATAAGTTCTTAAAAGGTTTCTTCACGAGAACTCTGAGGTTTCCAAATCTTCTTGGCCTCTTAGGATTAGCTTGTTTTAACCATTAAATTATAAATAAGAATATTACTAGTAAAAAAGATAAAAATTAAAAAATAAAAACAGTGACTCTGATTGAGGGTCTAATATATGCCAGCCACCTCATTTAAATTCTCACCACCAGCCAGCAGATTGGATGACACTGTCCCCATTTTTCAGATGCTTAAGTACCAATGGATAAATGACTTCCTCAAATGTGTCCAGCTGTCATATGACCTCAGCTGAGTATATCTGACTCCAAAATTCAAATCCTTTTACTACTCCGCACTGCTTCTAAACCTGGTTTCTTTCTCCATCTCTGAAATGATAGGTATTCTGTTCAAAATGTGGAACATGCCCTTGTTTAGAAGGAAACGAAGCCAAGCAACACGTGGACTGTTACCTAGCCAGCGTCCCAGCTGACCTTGCCAGCCGCAGTGATGTCATCATGCAATTCTTCTCTACAGAAAGGGCTCTTTATGTGGGTCCTTTAAAACTGTAAACTAGTCATTCTGGGAAAGTCAAGCAGCTTGAATTCATGCCTGTAAGCGTATTTTGGAGGTTTTTTTTTTTTAATGCCATTACTTATGTTCCTTTCTCTTTAAAGTGAACTTGCCAAGCTGTTTTTGCAAGTATGCAGAATATTGCCACCGATTTAGTCCTTTCTAGAATGTAAAATTTGAACTGTTTTCTGTGGAACTAGAAAATGCTCATTTTGCTTAACACTTGGACGTTTTAAAGTTAAAATGAAAAAAAATGATGCTAAATGAGCAAAAAAGCAAGAGAAAATCACCAGAGTTGCCTTAGCCTGAACTATCAGTTGTACCCTCACTCAAGTTTCTCTTATCTGTTATCTTAAGAAAAGAGAAATGAGACTCACTCTTGGAAGACATACAAAATCAGCTTTTAAACATCTATATAATAAAATATGATACTACCAGTGAATTCTCAAGTAGAAGAATTACAAATATGAAAATGAAAATGCTAAAAGCAGCAAACAATTATGCTTATCTTCCTACTCCGTGCCAAGTATTCCACCAGGTGTTTTTATAAAGCATCTCTTTCTCAATGTAACTTAATGAAATGGATTTTATTCTCATTTTATAGATGAAGCATCTGAGGTCTTAACAAGGTCATATGTCTTGGCCAAGGTCACACAAAAAGTAAATGGAAAACCTAGAATCAGAATTAAGCTCTAACTCCAAAATTTATTCCTGTTTCGTTTTATTAAACTGCCACCTTTAATTTTAGAATACATGCCTAAGTAGTCACTTAACTATATTTCCATCTCCTAATAACTATTGTAGGGAATTCTTATAGAGTAATTCATATAGCAGTAGAACTTGCCAAGTAAATACATTTTTAATGACAATGACCGAAGCGTACTCATGCAGTCATTTTAAACAGGTGAGGTGATCGTTATATTTCTACTCTATTTAAACAAGGTTTCCATTCATTTAAGAAATATAACATGGCAGGATGCATGTTAGGAAGAGATAAGACATGCCTCTGAGCCAACATCCGATGGGGTGAAGGCAGAGACCCATGATGTGAGGGGGAAGACAGTGATGTAAAATGTATTTTATCTCAAAGAAGCATATGCCTTGAGGTCCTTTCATTGGAAGCATTAAAGTTCAAGGAAAAAAAACTACAGTCTTTCCTTATTTTCCTCATCAACCTACAATAATTTATCTTACTAGCCTTACACCATAAATAGAAAATATTAGTAAAATAACTGCACAAATAACTATTCCAAATAAGTCAGTAAAATATTATCTATTTAATCACCGTGATTCCATTAATATGGAAATGAGTAACATTACACAGATCATTTGAATAAGTTATCATTTGAGTAAAATACACAGACATGCTTCAAGATTTGGCATTTTTTCTTTTGTAAGAAAGAAGCATCAGTTGAAGAATTATAAGGACATAAACAAAACTGACCACATTAAGAAAAGAGGCGGTCCCAGAGTCTTTGTGAAAACACTCAGCTCACATTCCTGGTGCTGTTCCCTCTTCTGCCCATTTGGGAGCTCCAGTTCCACCATCCCCTGGCAGTGCCTTTTCCCCCAGAGATGCCACTAGCCCGGATTGATGTGAAAACCCACCCCAAAGCCATTACCACAGGGTAATGCAAATAGGGGAGAGTTCCTGTGCCTTGCATTTCTTGATTCTCTTATTCCCTTAGAATGTGCCATTTCCAAGAACTATTCAGGTCTGCTATGTAAGTAAAATTCTATCCAGAACTCCCACTGTGACCCTACTCTGGGTTTGCCATCCCCGAAACTGAGAGCACATTAGCCCAAGGTAGTCCCCCTTCCATCCCGGCAAGCATGAAGAGTCAGATTCAAGGTTCTTTTCCAGTAAATCAGCACTCTACCTCTTGTCCACCCCATAACTAGGAAGATTTGTTAGTTCCTCTTACTCATCAGTCTTCTTCCCACCAGGCAGCTTTGGCTGCCTCTAAAGTAGTCCTTCTGTTCAACCGGATTTTGGTCAGTCCACTCACCATGATGTTCAGCAAATGGCTTGGGTTGTCCCAGCTCCTCCCAGCAGAGTTGTGCTATAAGAAGCACTGCTTAAAATCTGTCAGCGAGCAATACTCCAGACTATCACGTGGAATCTCCTATCGTTTGATTTAATGAGGATGTTTTTCTAAGTGGCACCACTGCAACTGCCTGGAAAACTCAGAACTAATGGCTCTGACGTGTGACAGCCAGGGACTGTGACACTACCATCTTCCTCTTGGCTCAACTTTGGTCTGGGAGTTGAGTTTTATGCTCTAGCCACTGATATCCCCCAGAACATGCTAAATTCTTTTCTGTGGATTCAATTTGAAATAATGCCAAATCATATTTATTTTTCCAAATGTGCTTTTAATATCATATGTCAACTTAGAGCACAAAAATCTACCACACAGCCAAGATGATTACTGGGGAAAAAGTGTAAAGACATTGTATCATTCTACCAATCTATACTAGTGTTTCTCAGCACTGAATGTGTTATCAGAATCATCTATGGGGCGTTTAAAAAATTTTAACTGCCTTGGCCCCAGGTTGCCTGTACTCTATCCCAATATATCAGGCTATTTAAGATTTTTCTATGGTTCTGTTGCAATAATAAGATTAACTCTGAGGTCTAATAGGAATGTGGATAATTAAAAAATTACCCTGACCACCTCCACTGTTTGAGTAACTGAGGTGGAGTGGATAACTTTAAATGTTACAGTAGCTCTGAAATAGATTCGTATTCCAATCAGAGTATGTATGCCATTCCTGGTGGGGGCCGGTATAAGAGTTCCAGCTTATAAAGGGTTAAATGGAATAAACATCCATGTAAATGATAAGAAGACTGCTATCAGAATCTATCCTTTTTGGTAAGAGTTCTGTTCCCCTATAGGTCATTGCCTGAGTTATGCTGGACTCTTTCAGGTTGCAAGAATTAGAAATACGCTCAATGTATTTTAAATGAAGGATATAGTGGAAAGCTCTAAGGGAAAGGAAAGAAACTCCAAAAACTATCAGCGCAACGCCCATCAAAGATTGGAAACAGAAAGCTACTCACAATTTGTTAGGGTTATGATGTCTTAACACCAATTCTAGAATTCATCTCCTTTGAAAAGGATGAAATTGTGGTCCAGCCTGGAAAACAGAAATTACTCTAGGTAGTTCAAGTAGACGGAATTTAATAGAGGAATTGGTTCCACAAATGACAAAAGAGGTAACAGCCCTACAGGGGATGGCAGAGCTCATTAAAAAGAGCAATAATCTGCTATTATCCTGAGGACTGGAGGAACAAAGGGGGAGAATGGTGCTACTAGAATCCACAAAGCATGGCTACCTGAGGCAAAAATGGAACCTGCCTCATGGGAGCTGGGACTTTCAAAGGAGACCCTTTCAGGCAGAATGGGAATCAGGAAGGTAATACAGCCTCTGCCCGAGACATCAGTGGAGACAAGAGTGGGGGAAATGCCCTGGTTTTCTGCCTTTTTCCTGTAGTCAAATCACTTTACCAGTGCCTTCCACTGGCTTAATGTAACTGGAAGTTAGTAGCACAGATCAATGCAGGGGAGGCTTAGAGAAAGAATCAGAGGGCAAAGAGGCCACTTAGCATAGGGGGCATCATGATTCCCAGCGCCACCACCGCACCGTGTCTATGATTCAGCACTTCTGTCTCTGCTTTACCTTCTGTTTCTAACTTCTGTCTCTTTGTAGGCTATGAAGTCAAACCCACCGAAAGAAAGAGCATGTTTGGCTTGATTTTCCCCTGCTCAACTGAAATCAATGCTATTAAGGAGAATTCTCCCAAAGGTGAGCCCCCTTCATGACTATCTCTGATTCAGCCACTGAATCTGTATATTTCTTGGCAAAGGCACATAGTAAAAAGTAAGACAACTAGGACAAAAGGAAACATCTGAAGCAAATTTTCTCAGGAGGAAGACATATTACAACTACAGAGTACTTTGCATTTTTTCAGAAATGGTCAGTGTTACGAATTGAATTGTGTCCCCTCCAAAATTCATATATTGAAGTCCTAACCCCCATTACCTCAAAATGGGACTGTATGTAGAGACAGGATCTTTAAAGAGGAAATGAAAATGAGGTCATTACGGTGGGCTCTAATCCAGCATGACTGGGGTCCTTATAAGAAGATATTAGGACACACAGAGAGAAGATCACATGAGGACACAGGGAGAAGGTGGCCATGTACAAACCAAGGAAAGAGGCCTCGGGAGGCCTACCAACACCTTGATCTCAAACTTGTAGGCACCAGGATTTCGAGAAAATACATTTCTGTTGTTAAAGCCACCCAATCTGCAGTACATTATTACGGTCACCATGGCAAACTAACAGTCTGCAGAGTAGACTGAGACGTATGCCTGCATCGTCTACGTTCTGAAGTTCAGTGGTGTGTTCAGTGCATTTAGTAGTGGCGGTCTCAGTCACTCACCCTCTTTAACTGTGGCCTTCGTGCTGGCGAGCTAGGGATGCCATCGTAACAAAATACCACAGACTGGGCAGCTTAAACAACACAAATCGATCTTCTCATGGTTCTGGCAACTAGAATTTCTAGATGTAGGGGTTGGCAGAATTGGTTTCTCCTGAGACCTCTCTCCTTGGCTTGCATATCAATGCCTTCTTGCTGTGGTCCTCATATGGCACTTTCTCTTGTGCACATCTCTGATGTCTCTTCCTCTTCATAAAAGGATACCAGTCATATTGGAAAAGGGCCCACCTTTAGGACCTCATTTAATCTTAATTACCTCTTTAAAGGTACGGTCTCTAAACAGTCACACAGAGGGGTAGAGCTTCAACACCTGAATTTTGCAGAGAAACAATTCAGTCCAGAACACTCTTCAAACATATTTTTTTTTCTACTTATACTTGTAACAAATGAAAACATTTCCACATGGGCTGGGCTGGTCTGGAGACCTAGCTGGGACTCCTCTCCTGAGTGTCATTAAGCCAATCATAAACACTTTGATACTTCTCTAAAATCCAAACCCTTATCTCACCCGGTTATTGGGGAAATCTGATCAGATTGTTAGCAAGTGTATTTTATAAATAGTAGAGTATTATCATCAATAGCCCCATTGTCTATGTACCTGCCAATGCCTGCTGGTGTGAGAACTGTATCTTTCTGGATGGTCATCTTTCGGGCAAGCACCAGGTCTAGCCTATTCTTTCCCCAAAGACACATTGCCTGGGTTACATTTTCCACTGTGCCTGGGTTTTGCTTGCCCTTTCTTCTCCATTATTTCCAAGGTCACAACTATTCAGTTTCCTAACTGTAAAATAAAGACAATACCACTACCTGCCTCACAGGGTGTTGTGAGGATTAAGTAGCTGTGAAACACTCAAATGGTGTCAGATACATATTCAGTGCTATAAAATGGTCTGCTATTAATATTATTATTAGAATTACAGGTCAGTATTTTTCCTGTGTAAGATGCTGTTGCTGCTCTGAGTCCCCAGTACCAGGATTATGCACCCACTGCCCAGCTGCTGCAGGTACTAGCGGACAAGGGTTCTTACCCCTAACTTCCTACAGAAGATTGCCTGTGGCTGTGGGACTCAACCCCACAGAAGATATCTGAGAGGCTATGCCCCTTCCCCTGGAGCCACAGCAATGCCTGGCTAGTGCAAAAGGTGACCGCCCGGTCCCCTCTTCTCTGAGAAGGAAAGCTCTGCTGTATGACTCTCTCTGCAGGGTTCTGCAAAGAGAACAATCTGTGGCTGGACGTTTTCTGAAACCATACATTTACTTAGCCTCTTGCCCTGTCCTATCCCATTTCCCTCAGTCACCTGCAGGGTCCTCCTGGGTGCATCACCTGAATTACTCACTTGCACAAGATTTCCTACATCAGATTCAGAATCTAAAGAAAACAGCCTAAGAGACTCGCCTAAGCAAATAGTGGATTTTAGACTTAGACTATTTCTTACTTATTTTCTTTTCTCTGCCATAGTATCTAACAATACCAGCCTCATATTAGGTGCTTACACAAATGATTTCTGGTTGACTGGCTTAAACATCCACAATCAAAATATCTACAGGATAAAGAGCATTAAAACTTCAGTTTTAAAGACCCAGAGACCAAGAATGTAGATACAAAATACAGAAACCATGCAATGGAAAAATCTGTTCCTCTGTCTTAACAACAGATGTAAATCAGAGTTTGCTGAGAGCATTGAGTGGTATTGAATGTGAGCTCCGCCAAAATGATAGGATCAAGAGTGTCATTTGGTAACTGCATATGCACCCAGAGAGAACGTGAGGAATATTGTCACTGAATACTGTCATATGCTTTGGGGATGGATTGTGTCATCCGAGTGACAGCATATCCTGCAGAAGAGGCCTCTGAGGAAGTCAGAGGACAGGTCTTTATCTTTTCGGACCTCCTGAGATTACAGGAGCAAGTTTCAATTAAAGACAATAGAAGAATGAGAGCACCTTGCACTACAGTGAACAACCGGAAGTTTCTATCTTTATTATGCATTATGTTTTATATCATAATTAAAGAAAAACTAAATATGCTCCAAAGATAGAGACAGCCCTAAGCATCTACAGGAGAATCAGCTTGGCCCTTATCCTCACAGCTTTACCATTATGATCACATGAAGTCACATATGAAAGCACTTTGTAAGCAGTAATGTATTATGTGATTATGTGGTACTAAATCATTATTATTAACGTTAATTAAAAAATACATTCCCCATAGGTATACTTAAGTGTTTCAGTTACCTATAATGAAAAAGAACATGAAAATGAATATACGTATGTGTATCTATGACTGAAGCATTATTTCGTATACCAGAAATCAACACAACATTGTAAACTTCCTATACTACAATGAAAAAAATAAACGCCTTATATAGAACCAAAGAACTTATATTTTTAACAAGTTCCAAGGTGATATTGGTGCTGCTGCTCCTAGGACCTCCTTTGAAAAGGACTCTTCTAGAAGAGGTTAATGAAAAAGTGCAGGTGATTAACAGACAAAGAAAACCAAATGTGAAAGCCAGAGGACCTCTGTGGTCCCTCACTAATAGATCATTTCCCATAACAGGAGAAAAAAAAGAAAGAAAGAAAGAAAATGGACTAGATTCTGGCTCAATACTCAGGACAACCAAACTCTAGAGAAGGAAAATACCCCACCCGCCCAACGCAGGCTGTTAGATGAAGATCAGGACCTGTTGGGACAATGGGACCTTCTCATCTGAGATGGGGGTCATTTGGGAAAAGGACTCTCCAAATTTTGAACCCCAGAGGGCTCTGCAACTTTGGAGCCTACAAAAGTGGCCCTCACATTCCTATTAAAAGCTGGCATTCTTCCCTTGATTCAAAATAATGCAGAGACCTCTTGCCTGCAAAATAACACGCGGCCCCTACAATGTACAATCCATGGACACTGATCCCTAAAAATAGCCAGACTGCCCGACCCCATCTCAGCATCATCTTCTGAACCCAACAATGACTGTGGGCCTCTAGCTGGTGATGATTGGAACCAGAAACCCCATAGCATTAAGAATCTTCCAATATTTTCTGTCTTTCTCTGCCTATCAGCTTAATTCTCTCCCACCAAAGATGTAGTTTTTCAATCCTGTGTGTGGACAACACAGCCATGGACACATCAGATTCCTATGATAGAAATTCTGTGACCCAAGAATCTAAGAGGTATCTTTTCAGGTCCAATTTGAAAAAATCCAGGGAAGGACCCTCACTGATCTGGTTTTGTTAGTGTGCTCACATCTTGGACTAATCACTGTGCCCAGAGCCAAAAACAAACCAAAAAAACCCACACACAACTATGGCATCCTGGGTCAAGTCCTCATTCCTGGGACCAGGGAGCCACGGACTATCACTAGAAGAAAGGAGAGAAGGTGTAGAATGAATAAAAACAATAGTAAGCCATTTTTTAATGTGACTGATAATAATTCATACCAGAATCCTTCCATGTGTCCTCAATTTTGATAGCTTAAAAAGGTGTGTGGGAGGGTGGAGAAAAGAAAGAAGAAAAAAGTGACTATTTCTTCACAAATTTTCCAGTCAGATTGGGTATGAAATCAAAAGTCAGTAATTAATCTTGGTTGCAACAGACAGAAATCTAAGCTCAAACAAACGTAAGCAAAAACTGGAATTTATTGGGAGGCTCAAGTAACTGCAGGAAGTAAACTGATTCAGCTGGCCACAGACTCCAGCCCCACCAAGGCCATCTCTTTCATCTCTTGCCTCGGCTTCTCATTGTGTCACATCACACTCTCGTAGCAACTTTCTCCACTTAGCAGGAAACAATAGACTGTGAAGCCACCTGCTTCCTATTTCCCTTCATCGCAAGTGAGGAAATGCCTTTCTCCCCCCATCTTTAGTCTGAACAATTATAGGAAAAATGTTGATGGCCCAGTTTGGTCACATGCCTGTCTCTGGGACCAATCACGCATAATCAGGAGAAAAGACTCTTAAGGCTGGAGCAGCTTGATTTCATAACCATTATGAAAGAGAAGATGAAGTATTTAAACAGGGAAGAACCAAGAGAATTACAAGGCTGGGGAGGGAGCAACAGCAGTTTTCACAAGAGGGACAGCACATCCTAACAAAACCAGAAGGATACTACACAGAGAAAACAAAGGACCCCACTTCAGAGAACATACGTGCAGGGTTTGCTTTCTCTGCGAGGAAAGTCACATGCACAAGTTTGCAAAGTTTATACTACAAAAGGAAGGCAGAAGTTCCCATCCAATCTCATCCATGTTTGAAAAGATGGGCGGGGCGGGGGGAGAGGTTGTAGGAAGTAAGTACCTAAAAGGACCTTCACAAACCACTAAATTCAACCTTATTGTGTATTTGGATGAGGCAGCTGAAGTCCGCAGACAAGGGACTCATTCAAAACCACTGCCTGGTGGCAGGTACCATGACTTCTAGTCCAGGACTCTTCCCGCTATGTTGCAAGAGCCCATCCGAACCTAGTACTAATAACGCCAAGATTCTGGATAATTATTGACCATATTCCTTGATTTTCAGAGCTGCTACAATTTTAAATGATCTTCTCTGCTCACAAAAGTTTTTCAATGGAAAGCCAATAAATAAAATCTAAAATATTAGAGGAGAGTAGGTACCAACATAAATTTTTCAAAATTTATATTGAACTTAGCTTAAGCTTTAAGTGTAACACACTGTACCCAGCCTTAAGTATTTAAATGATAATTTAATTATTCAAATGGTAATCTGTCTCAAAACTGCTGACTCATGGATTTTATACTCTTTGTATGCATCCCCCTCAAGCTGTGGGGAAAATTTGGCAAAACAGAGAAAGAAAAATGAGAACCGTATCTTTGTTCAGAAAGAGAAATGAGAAGGCCTTTAGCATAAAACTTAGAAAAAGTTAACTTGATCCTAGTCTCTGACAGAAGAAACGAAACAAGTTCACCTAAGTTCAATCTTAATGCTTTTGGAATTAATTATGAGTATAATTGGTCTCTCCCCTTCTCTCAGAGTATTCAAATGTCTTAAAAACTCAAACAGAATGACTGAAATATTTTAGGGACCCACTGTACAGTTTGTATGGCAAAACTTATCTTCCTGCACTTCAATTTACAAAATGAAAAGCAAAATAAAGTACAGTGGTACTCTGTGTTCTTTATGATGAGTTTTTCCATAATTGTGCCTCTACTCTGGAGTTTGACTATCAGGTCCACAATGGAGACATATTTGGAAGTAGTGAGGATATAACTATTACTTAAAGTCATGGAATCAGAAGAGACAAACTAGGGAGTAAGGGCAGATAAAAGAAAAAAGGAATGAAAATCAAGCCCCATGTCCTGCCAACATGACACGAGGTCTACAAGATGAAAAGCAAGGGAAATCAAGAAGGAAATGACAGTGAGGTAGAAGGAACTGAGAAAGTGATGTCTGAGAATGCAAGTGTCAAAGTATTACCATGTGGATGAAGGGAGCAACTACACCAAATGATGAAGTAAGATAAACATGGAGAACTGGTTTCTGGATTTGGTGAAGCAGAGGCTGGAGGAGCACCTGACGAGAACTAATTCACTGGAATGAGGTATATAAAACTTTCATTAGAGGGAGTTCAGGAGGAAATGGGAGAAGAGGATGTGTACACCATCCCTTGTACAAACTGAGCTATAAAAGGGAGCAGAGAAATGGTGACATACTGCAGGAATGTTTATGTTGTGTGAAGTTCTTTCTAAGATAGGAGATATCAGAGCATGTTCTTATGTTTATGAGATGATTTAGTAAAAAAAAAAAAAAAGAAAAAGAAAGAAAAAGAGAGAGAGGAAATTTATAATGCCAGGAGAAAAGGGAGACAATTGCAGGATGAATAAACTTGAGTAGGCACAGAGATGGGATTCAGTGCACAAATAATGGGACTGTCCTTAAGAAGTAGCAGATGGGTTAGCAGAACAGGTGGACAAAGATGCAAACAGGTTGGGAGATATGGTAGTGAGAGTGTGTGGAAGTGCTCTTCAGCTTGCTCGTATTATCTCAATAAGAAGCAAAGTCATCAGAATGTAAAAGGGGAAAAAGTGATGGGGAGTTAAAGACAGAGGAGAAGATATGAAATGTTCATCCCAGATAGTGTGGGAGTGAAAAGACTTGGAAAACAGGATAGGAATAATTAAATAATCATTAGAATCCAGTTAGAAGTATTTCATACTTCTCTCTAGTTACATCCACTTGCCTGTTCACACAAACATGAGGGTATTCCAAGAAGGATGCATTTAACCCAGGCAGGGGTTCTGCCAAGAAGGGAGAAAGAATAAAGTAGTTGAGGGTATGTGCACAGGAATTGTCCTAGTGGTGGACACTGGAATATAGGCTAAGTCAGGAAATGAGGATATCCAGTGGGTGGAGGAGTTACAAAAACTAAGGTTCTGAGGAGTTACTGGAGGTGAGATGGCAGCAGGAATAATTTGGAAATTTAGGGGATAAGTGTTTGGAGAGTAGGGTACTAAAGATTTAGTTTCTGTGAGGGATATAGTTATTGGTGGCAACCAGGATACAAGCAAGGGAATGGATGGCTGAGGTAAGGTCAAAGTCAAGATCACTGGAGGAAAAGAGGTCCAGGAATTGAGAGTTCAGCGTACTGAAAGCATTAATTGCAGGAACAGGTGATGCGAGACTGCAGTAACAAATAATCCCGGTGTCTCAGGGTAACAAACATGCACATTTCTAACACATGCCAAGTTCTATCTCAGGGACTCTCCAAGGATGCTCTCTTCCCTGAATGACTTAGAGGGTCAGGCAGCTTTCCAGTTTTGGCTCTGTGTCTCAACATGTGGCATCTGTAATCACTAAAAGAACTATTCCCTTTCCTGCCAAAAGAAAAGAGAAAATGGAGATGTCACACTAACTCATAAATGCTTCAGCTCACAATGACACTCATATTTCCACTCATCACTTCATCAGCTAAAGCTAGTCATACAGCCCCACTACCTGTACCAAGTGTACAGGTACACATGGAATATTTAGTGAGCGATTCTGGCTGCCACAACGTAAATATTTCATTATTAAGAATTATCAAGGAGGCAACAGTGGAGAGAGAGATGGTGAATCAGGTACTTCATTCTTCAAAGAATGAGAGGAATTGACCAGAAGGCTACAGACATCAATGACTAAAACCAAAGAATGAGCAGACAGTAGAGACTGTTGGCATGAATGACCAAGGAGCTGAGGGCTTATGTTCTAGAAATTACCTCCCTGTTCTAACTAAATTCTGCCTGAAATCTGTGTAAATGATGTCAACTACCTGGATGGGATGAAATATTCAATCACCTAGATCTTTCCTAAGGCAGTAAATTTCAAGCTATTCAGGAATGGACTGTTGATGAATCTGATTAATACAGAGCTAACCATATTTCCTATGTGGACTACCAGGTTTTAAAAAATGAAAATATGGGAACAATAAAGTTTTACTGAACATAATTTACTCTCTCGATGATTTAGAAGGCACCTTTAGCTCCTGTAGTGACTTAGCGACATGCCTATGAACATCAATTATAATTGAGCCGCGGGTGTGCGAGGCTGTAACTCACATGGGCTCTCTGCATGCTGGGAGCATGAGCAGGGCAGCAGGAAGACTAATGACAGCAGGGATTGGAAGGGTCTAGAGCTGGGAAAGCAAACCAGGTGGCATGACTTGCCCCCAAGGGTAAAACCTGCAGTTGAAATAATAAAGTTCATGGAGATGAGGGACTTCGCGTTGCAATCAAGGCTGATACATCCAGGAGCTACTATCCAGGTGCAGGGAACACGAGACCACAAAATCTCTGTACTAGCAATGCAGGCAGATCATGTCTCCAGTCTAGTAGGTTAACTGGTTAGAAGCAGATGTGGAATCTCCAACTATTGGGATTTCCAGGACATGGTCCATCAACCTGAGGCTGCAGCTTTCAAAGATAAGCTGCTCATCAATGTAAGGGCCAGGACAGGGCTCTGTTTCCAACAGGAAATTGAAAGGCAAACCAGGAAACTAGAAAGTTAGGCACAGGCTGGAGAGGTGGGGAGAAGGGCCTTAGCTTAATGAGCATCCCAGATATGAGGCTTAAGTGAGCATGTTGATTTCAGAACACAGTCATCTGGGGATGAGAAGGGGCTCCTATTACGCTATATAAAAAAGCCACAGAAAGACATGGAGGAAACTTAAATGCATTTAAGCCAATCTGAAAAGACTAAATACTGTATGATTCCACCTCAGTGACATTCTGGAAAAGGCAGAACAAGGAGACAGCACAAAGATTAGTGGTTTCCTGGGTTGGGGAGGATGAAAAGGGATAAACAGGTGGAACACAGGGGACTTACAGGGCAGTGAAAACAGCCTGTATGATACCCTAATAATGAATACTTGTTATACATTTGTCTAAACCCATAAAATGTACACCAAGAATGAACCCTAACATAAACTCTGGGCTTTGGTGATAATGATGTGTCCATCAGGCTCACCAGTTGTAACCAGTGCCCCACTCTGGTGGGGGATGTTAATGATAGAGAAGGCTACACACGTGTGGGGGTAAGGGGTGTATGGGGAACCTCTGTACCTTTTCTCAAATTTCCTGTGAAACTTAAACTGCTCTAAAAAGCGGTCTTAGAATTTTTTCAAGAGATCATGTTCTTAAGAGGGAGGGTCGGGTTGGAGAATGCAGGAACTGACACACAGAAATAAAAGTGAAAAGAGAATTATGATGAACTCAATTAAAATGCCAGGTAAGAGTGCTCTCTCGAGATGCTGCGGGATGACACACCCCATCCCAACTGTCTCCCAAGGCCTGTACTTTCGCTCCCCTATTTGGAACCTAGGTCAGTATCCACCTTGGAAGGGGATTTTTGTAATGCAACTCAATTCACAGAAAAGAGTCAAAGAATATTTGTAGCGTAATAAAGGATTTGCT
Source organism: Camelus dromedarius (assembly GCF_036321535.1). Classification (NCBI taxonomy): domain Eukaryota; kingdom Metazoa; phylum Chordata; class Mammalia; order Artiodactyla; family Camelidae; genus Camelus; species Camelus dromedarius. The sequence goes on along the minus strand of NC_087454.1, from coordinate 14,743,074 downwards.
TAAGTTCTTATTGTCTTGTAGATGTTTTATCTTCCTTAATCCCTCCTCTGTCTTCATGGTTCTGAACACCACCCCCCAACCCTGCTCTTTCCACAATGGAAAACCAGATGGAACTGAACCTGGACCAGAGGACTAAGAACAAAGGGAAGTAGGTCCCTGCCTGTGTGGGACGTGGCGGGAGGAAGGTGAAGGGATTAATAGAGAGGAGTCTTTGAGGAACCTGTGACAGGTGGTGGGTTGTGGGGATAGGGAGAGTGTGAGAGAGAGACAAATCACCTGGGGGAGACCTCCAGACAAACCAGCAGGGGGCGACTGTGTAGAAAGCCCCTGGAATCAAGGACAAAGCCCCACCTGCTCAGGAGTGAGCTGGGTGCCCTGAGTAATGCACGAAGTACTTTCAGATGTCCACCCAAGGTGGAACAAAAATTTAAAAAGAACACCTGGAGAGGAAATTAGGCATTTTCAAAGACGTGCCAGAGTTGGACGAACTGTCAAGAGTGTCAGATGAGTTTCATCCAAGGGCTCCTCTTTGCATAAAAAGAGCTGTTTTAAATTTATTTTTGTCTACTAAAGTTAAAAAAAAATGTTGAAACATAATTTGCTTTAAATTCAACCTGCAAATCTCATCCATTTAGAAATCCAGTAAATGTTACATGAAACAGAACTTGTAGACGAAACTTTGATTAGTGTTTGATAAACTCAAGTCACACAAACTAAATTCACCTTAAAACAACCAGTCTCATTTAAAAAAAACTCAGTTAACTAAATCCCCTTAAAATTTTAAAGCTGCACTTACAAATTAAAATGTTCTACTTCACATGACTGGGTAAATTTATGATCTTAACAAGCAAAATCTTTACAGCATTCTGAAGACATCTTTAAAGTTTAAGTAAGTTAAACTTACTTCAAATATAGCAAACTTCAAATTCTCCCAAGCATTCCAATACTGATTGCAAATGTACTGCTATACATTTCAACAAGAACAAAAAAGTTACAAGAATCAATTACATATTTAAAATTGGAACCAAAAGGCTAATTACTCAGATCCAGTTCAGAGCCTTGTTATTCAAAATGCAATCAGAGAAAGAGCAGCATGGTGTCCCCTGGAGTTCATCAGAAATGCATACTCTATTTCTGATCCCCACCTAGAACTACTGAGCCAGAATGTAGAGCTCTAGTCTAAGACAGGGCAGTAGAGGGTATTTCCAACAATTTCTGAAGAGGTGGTAGGGTTGTGTGGTCCATCCATCCTTTCTTCTCTTCCTTTTTAGTTTCACATAGCAATTCCGAAAGCAAATTATATCATCAATTTCATACTAAAGTTTTGTAGCTCAATGGAGCAGAAATATTACAGTTAAAAAAAAAAAAACCAAGAGGTGCTGGTAAAAGGTGGAATCAATTCTAAGACCCATACTGGGCATAAAAGGAAGAGAAGTAATAAGAAAGTGGACCCTTCATTGAATGGACATTACTGTCTGAAGCAGCTACAAAGAATAAAAACTTCTGGTAGGAGTTTCACTGTGAGCCGAATACCAAAGTCTTCTAAAAAGTGCAATGGACAGTGTTGCAAGTTGGTAAAGATACAGTTCTTGAGCCGGAAATGAAGAATAATTAGGCTAAAAAGCACCCATGAACATAACATAAATAAATACCTGAACAAAATGAGCAGGGAATGCCTTACAGTAACCCTAGCTGAGTCAGTGTGTGGTCACCTAGAAAGAGGGCCAAGATCAGGTAGGTGAAAAATACTCGTATAAGGGATCTCACCGTGTAGGGCTCAGGGCCAGTCAGCTGACACAACAGTGCAAATGGATAGCAGAGCCCTGTCAGTATTCCCCTGTCAACAGTGGAAACATGAAAGCAAGATCCTCCCAACTCAGCATGGATGGAGAGGCGAGGCTTCTCCTATGGCTTGAGAAGGAAGAGGAAAGTGACAGAATAAGCACAGACCATCCTGGACATTTGACAGCCTCCAGGGGAAGCAAAGAACCTGGGGGATGAGGTCTGAATAAACAGCAATATTCTCTGCGGCCATGCTAGGCTGTATTCTTGTTCTCAGTATGGTTTAAAGGTGTGAGCAACTTGACAGCAAGGGAAGAGGCTACTAGGTACTGGAAAGCATGAAGGCTTTTTAGCAGAACAGGACTAATCCAATAGTCAGATGGGACTGTGCTCTTTTAGAGAGAACGTGTCCAGGGACATGGATGCAGAAGTCCAATGCCTAGAACTAGCAGGTTCCAGTCTACCTTTTGCAACCGCTAGAGCGGTTTAAGGGTTACAAATGCAAAAACACAGTTCATAGTTAGGTATATCAATGCCAACACACCAAACCAAAGTGAACCAAAATTCTCCTTGGTTTCTGTTCTGTTGAAATGCATGCCACCCCCACTGCCTTAGGTTTGGGCCCAAAGAGAATTCCTTAGGAATAAAGCCCATATTTCCCTGGCACTCTTCAACTCCTGGAGACAGAATTTCATGTTCATCCTAGAGTTATTTAAGCTCCTCTGTTTTTGTAACCGACAACAATTTCCAGGAGTCTAGTGACTCAAACTTCCCCAGGAGGTTTTTGCTATTAAATTGTTAGATTAAAATAGTTTGTATAGGAATTAAATCAAAAGGAACATTCTCTCATTCAAAGTCCAAGTGAAATTATAGAGTAAATATCCCTACAATGTCCACTAGCCAAACCGTATTCTTCCAATATCTGTTTTTCCTTTTGTGCTGGGCTGGACAGATTTATCAGAATCTGTTTGAAACCAAGGTTATGTCTATAACAGACAAGTTTATTTTAATGTCAACAATTGATATGCTTTTGAAAATCTCAGCAAGAACAAATGTAATTTTGAGGATACAGAAGTGAATTATTTTTAACATGACCAAAATTTATCTGGAGTAACAGTGAAGATTTTAGAAAATTAATTATTTTTCTATATAATGCAATATATGTGAATAGTTTCAAGCAAACATATGGGTGACTTAAATGTCAAACATCATTGTTCCTGAATGTAAAATAGTTTTCAGGCACACAAAGGAGGAAATCACTGGCTAAAAAGGAGTAATTTCTAAGAATTTGTACCAACTGGGTTATTTTATAGTCTACACCAGTGAAGAGTGTCATTGTATTTTTTCACGAGAGTTAAGGAGTGGTAACAACCAGAGGCTGAGGTTGGGGGAAGGAAGGAGGAAGGTGAGAAATGGAGAATTAGACCAGTTTCTTGAGCTTAGTACCACCAGAAAATGTTTCCTCTATATATTTGCAGGCTACAAATTTTAAAAATAATCAGTTTATTATTAGGATTACACTACCATGGGCTATGACATATATATAAAATGTTCTTCTCTGATTTAAAAAAGTTTCAACCAACAAAGATTGTTTTATTCTAAGGTCACTTGTATGTTGTACCAGTGGACCTCTAACTTAAGCTGCTACACTACTCAGAGAAGAAGTATTGCTCCCTTTTCATTTACAGTTTAGAGAATGTTGTGGAGCTCAAGCTGAAAAATTAATTTCAGATTGGTCCCAGAGGGGTTGCTTTAAATGGTTCTGTTAATTCGCTTTGAGAGAAGCCCTATTAAAGTTGATGAAAATGGCAAAGACCCATTAGCCCATTTCTAATCTAGATTTTGTTTGAGACAGACCTCATCCTTCTAATTAGAGTTATTAGAACCCATTTTAATTTTATCAATAATAATTAACATTTATAGTACTTCAGTTTACAAAGCACTTTCTTGTTATCAATTAAGTTTTTAAATCATCATAATAATCTAAAACAGTATCTGGTTCCTATTGCTGCTCTTAACAAATTACAACAAATTTAATGACTTGAAAGAACACAAAATTATGATGTTACATTTTTGGAGGTCAGTAGTCCAAAACAGGTCTCACTGGGTTAAAATCAGGGTGTTGGCAGGGCTCTATTCTTTCCTGAGACTCAGAGAAGAATCTTTTCCCTTGCCTTTTCCAGCTTCTAGAAGTTGCCTGTGTTCCCTGGTTCATGGCCCCTTCCATCTTCAAACCCAGTAAGCAGTGCACAGTCAAGTCTTCCTCATGCTGTATTACTTTGATTCTGCCTCTGTCATCACATCTCCTGCCTCCCTCTTTCACTCTTAAAAAGATCCTAGTGTTTACCCTGCCCATTCCCCAGCTAATCCAGGATAATCTCCCTCACCTCAAAATTCTTAATTTTGTCCACTGCAGAGGCCCTACAGGCATGTGAGTTAGCACACTCACAGCTTCTGGGAACATCTTTGGGGGATCTTTGATAGGCATGTATGTAAAAAATTTAAGGAACCTCTAAAAGAAGTTAAATAGAATGAATAACATCTAAGTATTCAGGGGAAAATGGAACACAAAATTCTTCAATTTTCCCTTAACAAGCAAAAATTAATGGCAAAAAAAGAAGTCCAAAAATGATAAACAGAAAACACATAATAAGATTGCAGAAGATCAGATACAGCAATAATCACAATAAACATAAAGGATAAAACCTGCTTATTGAAAGACAGGGATTTCCATACTAGATTTTTCAAAACCCAATCTATTCTGTTCCAAGCGTGACAATGACACACACACCAAAAAATGAAAATAGGAAAAAAGGAAAAAGATTACCAGGAAGTTCTAACCAAATAAAGCTTGAACAATAATTTAATATCAGATAAGACATTTAAATTTAATAAATGTATATATAAATATCCAACATTCAAATAAATTAATGTTTCCCTGAATTAAGGTGCTGCAACAGTATGTATTATTTTAAGATTGTGCATCACAAATACAGGTGTCACATTGTTAATGCAGCTAATGAGGTATTAACCTTAACCTAGGCCCTTGGGTGTAGCAATATGTTAACATGTTTCCTTATTATAAAATGCATCCTTTTTTTTTTTTTTTCAGAAAAATTAATACTATGAATATCTTCAAAACCTGAGTCTCTCTTCTGGGAAATGGTACTCCCTCATATGTCTTGTAACAGACAATGACTGATAAACAGACAGATATAGAATAGATAGATGGAAGATAGAAATTTTAAAATACATTTTTTAAAGGCTAAACAATGATTCCATTCACCCAAACAGTCCCTCGTTCTACTTTACATATGCCACACTGAATAATCTCTGAGCCAGGACCACCCTCATCCTGTTGCTGGGATTTGTTTCTTTTACACTGAATCAGTGTTCTAGCTCAAAGGAGGAACTCTTCAAGCACATTAATCAGTAGGTTATGAATCACATCATCAAATAGCTGGAGGAGGCCTCAACTCCCCCGCTAGACATCTATTTCAAAGGTTCTCTCCACCATTTGAGCTAAATGAGGAGTCCTCTGACCAGAAGCATCAGCTTCACCTGGGGATGTGTTAGAATGCAAATTCCTGGGCCCCATCCCAGATCTTCTGGCAGTGGGACCCAGCAAGCTGTTTTTTTAAAGTGCTTTAAACTAAGTTTTACTACTTAAGGACTCTGATTCTCTGAGCAAGTGCAAGATTAGCTCTCCAATTCCAACAACAAAACGTACAAACAAGTGAGATCAAATGGCAGAAAGCAGTACTGGATTCTCTGGGCTTTATTTCCTTTATTCAAATGCCTGCAAGACTGAGAGAAATATTGCACTAGAATCTTTAGAAGTCCTAGAAAATACAGCAGATAACTTCCATTTTCTTAACATGATTAGCCTGTTTACAACATGCTATTCTTAATCTGTATAGTCATATTAGAATGTCTCCACCCTAACCTACTTATTACATAGAACAAGACAAACAGACTTTTGAAATGGCAAATTCCCTAATTTATATGATCACTAGGAAGAGACATACCAAATGGTTAAAAAAAGAACTTAATATTCATTTCCAAGTTCAGGGTTTTTAAATAAGATCCTCTAATAGCCCCACGAGTAAAAGAATGGCTGAGCTGACATTTTAAAGCACAACAGAAGTTCATGTATTTGCTGTGTATGTTGTTTGGAGGAGATGCCAAGAAGCTGGTTTGTTTAGGGTTCACATTGCTTTGGGATTTGACAAATACAAGTGTCAAATAGCAACATACAAGTATCCATCTTGAGTCACAAAGTTAAACTTAAAAAATTAATGTTCTATATGAGGACATAAATTTACCAAAGCAACTAAGAGATACCCATCACTCACCTTTAATCCTTTTCTAACCTTTGAGATGATCAAGGAGCCTTCAGGCCAGGATTCAACAAAAGTTTTAGTGACAGACTTCGATTCTTTGCTAAAAATTGCAGAATTGGCCCCTCAGCAGAATACAGCCATTCGTTAAATATATCAATTCAGGCCAGAGAAAGAGGTAAGAGCCAGATTTCTTAAAACATCAAGTACTCTTTTATGTTTTGAGATATTTCAGTTGAACAGAAACCATTATTTCTTGCAAATTTAGCATAAATATTCATATATATGCTATATTATCACCAGCTCTTGTTCCACACTTAAAAGGGTTTGACAGTCCAAGAGTAAGTTAGCTGAGATGGTGAAAACTAGTGACCCATGTCATATAAGCAATTGCTGAAGAAATTATCTTTAGAGAAGATAAAACTTCAAAGATATTTCTACTACATGAAGGAAAATTATACGTTTATCTCCATAAGATAAAACTAGGATCAATTGGAAAAAATAAGGGAAACTGATCAAAGACATATTTTTTTTCTAGTAATTTGAGCTACCCTAATTTAGAGTACACTATTTCATGACGTGGTAATTTGGTAAATAAACTGCTTCATGAAGTCCAAACAGAGGATGAGTGGTGATATTCACAGAATCTCTGCACAATGTGAAAAAGAAAAATGGAAAAATAAAATATATCACAGTGAGGAGGAGCAGGGATCTATGACTAGGGGTAAACTGTTTACCTATTCTGTCCTTCAACATTCTCAACTATAAACTGGAAGAGAAATAGTTACATCTCAGGACTCTTGTTAGGTTTAAATAAAGACAGGAAAAGGCTTACTCTTTTGTCTGACAGACAGTAAGGGCTTAATAAATATAAAATGTACATACGACTAACACCATGTTAGTAACAAATCTAATAATGAGCATCGTAACAATTCAACTGCTCTCCAGTAAAAAAATCTTTGTAATATACCTCTTCTTATTGTAACTAGGATTCTGATTTTCCTAAATTGTCTGTCTTGGCAGTAAATCTGAGCATACAGGAACATCAATCCATTAGTAAGTCATCCTACCAAGTTGGTCAAGCTTCTTAGACACAATTGGCCTTGGTGTCTTTGCGATATTATTTTCCTTTATTATTCACTCCCCTCTTCATTACCAAAGTATAATACATCCCCATCCATGGCCACGTGACTTGCAGTGTCATGTAAGCGAAGCATATTTCCCCATTCTCTTGTATGAGCTGGCCATGTGACCTGCTTTGGCCAAAGGCTCACGTAATGTGAGCCACATACAAGTAGAAGCTTGAAGACACATTGATTGTTTCTGGAAGCCCTGTTGGTCTTCCTCTCTATGATACAACACGCAGAAAGAATGTATATTATGGAGCTGAAATGTAGATGGGGAATATAGAGGGTGTCCCTTCTATGAGCATCTCATGATGCGAGGACTCGTTGAGCAGAGCTGCAGCCACTGATTCACTCACTGCCAAAATGTAATGAGAGCAAGAAATAAATGTTTGCCATTGCAAATTAATGGGATTTTACGGTTGTTGCTATTGAAGCAAATCTGGAAAAAAAACAAAAGTTTGAAAGAAATTGGTACCAGAAGTAGGTGATGATTTAATAATACATAAAATACGAGGCAGTGGCCTTGGAGCCAGGTGGTAGGTGGTGAGGGAAATATTACTTGAGGCTAAGAAAAATGATGAGCGATGTTATGTGATATTGATTTAAAATGTCTTCTGTGATAGCATGGGAGTCAGCTAATATACCTATTGAACTTGTGGCTTTAGGTAAAGAGATGGCAAAGTGAGGATTTTGCTAGTGTGCCTGGGTTGTCACTATCAGCTGCCTCTGACAAGCTATTACAAGAGAAAAAGCAGCTCAACAAAATTAGGATGAAAGTAGGTAGAGAGAATCTAGGAATGAGAGGATACAGAAAATCCAGAAACTTCATTTCTAGCAGAGTTGAAAGATGCAGTTTTTTTTTTGTTGTTGTTGTTCATCTATAACTAGTAAAAGGAAGTACTGAGAAATATTCAAGCAATAAAATGAGACTAGATCTCAAGGTGAAGACGAAATCTTAAGTATGGTCATCACCTCCTCAGTTAAACACTATAAACTGTTTAAGGTCATCCACTGGAAATCTCAGTTAGGAAAAAGATGCTCAAAATACAGAGAATGTGTATGTAGCTCACCCAAGGAGGCAGTAAACTCAAAATAAATCTACAGAGAGGCATGTCTCAAAAGCAACTGTAGATACAGCTATCGACACGTGGAGCAGTTCAGAAGGCAACAGACATATCACAGCTGTACTGGCAAAGGTGGCACCAACCAGGATTAAGACAGACTATGACAACTCAGAACTTAAATCAATTTTGGTGGCCCCAACTTTCTCCAAAAGAGACATTAGGCTGAAAAATCTGCTCAGTACCCAAGGAAGACATATTCCCCAATGTTTCCTTCAGAGGTGGCCAAAGACCAAGAAAGGAAGGACATCCCAAAAGATGAAGCCAAGAGCTACAGAAAACCATGAACTGAGAGCTGTCAGACAGCAGAACTGGGGTCCATCAAGGAACTCCTCTTCTGTTCCTACAACCCAGCTGACTAATAATTCACTGTCTACTGAAAAATCAAAATACAGCTATAAATTGAAATAATTATATGTACTTAATAACTGGCTTTAACAAATATCACCCTCATATCGTCATTTTGGGTACTTAGTTGCATGCTGTATTAACCTCCAGTTATAAAATAAGTTAAGCTCCGGGAACGTAATGTATAGCATGGTGGCTACAGTTAAATACTATTGTATTACATATTGATCAATTGCTAAGAGTAGATCTTAAAATTCTCACAAGAAAAAAACATTTTGTAACTATGCGTGGTGATGGATGTTAACTAGACTTATTGAGGTGAATATTTCACAATGTACACAATTTTTTTTCAAATCATCATGTTGTACACCTGAAACTAGTGTGTTAAGTATCAATGATACCTCAATTTTTTAAAAAAAGACCATAACAGTCACATTGTGAGGTAATGTGGGGAAGACTTTAACATATGAATCTAGGGGACATATTTCAGCCCATAACAAGATTCTTAGCACAGAAGAGCCTTTTCTGGTTTGCAAGAAGCTGGTATATACACCATCTTATTTGCCACCTAAAACAACCCAGGAAGGCAGGTGGGACCGTCATTACCTCCATTTAACAGATTCATAAACACACATTCAAGCCAGGACTCAAACCCAGGACCTTTTAGTCTAAATACAGTGATTTTCCCATTGTATCAACCACCTATCTGGGATGAGGGACCGACAGTGATCAGCAAGTTAAAAGAAGGCACCAGTGACCTTTTAACTGTGTGTTGGGCAGGCAATCAATTGCTCTAAGTTTTTGTTTCATCTCTAAGTGTCAATGGCTCTTTTCATCTGTAGGCCACCTCTGCACACAGGACAGTGCCAGAAACACAGTAGCTGCTCAGTATGCTTTAGATTTAATTGAAGCTAATTAAGCTTCACTACTCAGACTATACATACTATTGAGTGCCCCTTAAAATATCCTCCAAACTACCTCTCTCCAGCCTCTTAACTCTAGAGGTCTCACAGCACTTTGCTCATAAATCCTTAAAACGGGAATGTGAAGAAGGAAAATGAAACGTAATATACCATCCTTTTAATGGGCATCATTACCAAATAAGGATATTCTCTCTTTCTCTCTCTTTCTCTCTCTCTCTCTCTCTCTCTCTCTCTCTGTCAAAACTTTAAACACAAAGAGCAATTCAGCTTTATAGAGGGAGGTCAAGTGTTCTCACTCTTCGAATCCCCAAATTTTAAGGTCCTCATTTTAAATGTTTAAGCAATTTCTATTACATCGAACTATGAAAATAGAAAGTGCTATATAATACAAACACAAATTCTTTGGGACCAGAGATTTTGGATGGATTTTCTATAATCCATGTGGGCACTTTGTAGTATGTACCTAAAATAGCAAAACCACAGCTTTTACTGCACAGAGTTTTATATCAGAAATATCAACTGAGTCAAACAGTTCAGTCTGGCTGAGGTTAAAAACGTGGGCATGTAACAGCTTTAAGAAAAATGCTCAATAAGGAATGTTTATTTGCCAAACAACACTCCACATAACCTCCTAACTCTTCCATTGCATTGGGGTTCAAAGAACCCCCAAGACATCCTCCATTAACCTGAATTTCCTAGATGTTCAAGGTCCAGATCTTCCCTTCACCTATTTTTATATCTGAAATTCACCCAATGTGGTATATGCTAGAACCAGAATAAAACAAGAATGTAAGTCTCAAAAATCTATCCTCTTCTTTATTGCATATTTTTAAATGAGACATAAAGAAGGCAATTACAGACTTTCAGAAATAATTAGTGACAGAATCAGCTCTTGAACCTAAGACTTCTGCTTGATAGTTAATACCCATTACTCTTGTCGTTCCGCTGGTGGCCAGCAAGCAGTTGGTAATAAATGAATACAATGATGTACACTGGACCTTAAAAATAAGTGGGCACTTGCACCAAAGAATTGAGTCTCATTTCAGACGGATACTGCAATAACCCAGTGAGACTCCTCTTTCATTTAGAAAACCAAGAGCATTGGCAGTTATGAAAGAGGCGGTGTTTCAATCACCTGTAACCCCCCCCCACTGTATTTTAAATTATACTTTTATTTACAACAGGACAGTATTTTGAAATATTAGCTTGTCCTCCTTGACCCTGTTCTCATTTATTCAGTTAAAGCATTTTTTTTAATTTGTTGCTTTAGAGAAGGCATAACGCAGAAGACGACTAAAGGAGAAAGACAAAGGGAGTCAAGTTTTGTTTTAACAGCCTACTCTTCAGGAAGAAATGAAAAACCTCAAATAATAAGCAAGAGTCTTGAGACTATGCTCCAGAGGGAAAGACAGGCTACTTTACTTCCAAACTGGACAAAGTTTCCCCACAGAGAAGGAGGGGAGATGGAAGGAGAGGAGGGGGTGTTTAAACTCTGTGGACTTCTCAGAAACTGCTGGTTAGATTTGGGCGTCTGGAAGGTCTAAGAGGAATGAGCATGTACAATCTTTTACCCCAGGAAGGTGGCAAGACCCCAGGAAAGAAGTATCTGGGAGGTGTGGTTAGGCAAAGAGGGTCTCCCACCCCTGGATCAGCATAAAGAAGAAGAAACAGAAGGTCTCCATGTGAACCAATACTTGAGAATGAGTCAGAAATAAAGAAACCCCCTTGCAGGAAAGAATGAAGAATCACATGGGAAAGAAGACATCTCAGTCCAGGCCAGGGTGGATAAATGTCAGCATGGGAAGAGTCCCAACGGCTGCTTGGTGCCACAAAAGAACAGAGCCCCTCTGAGCTTGCACCCCCTTCATGCTCTGGCTCTAGCCATCCCCTTAAACTTAGATGCAACCCTTAGGAAGAAGGAAGCATCCCTGAATTGAACGAAATTAAGACCCAGGGAATCGGAGGCTTAAAAGTGAAATTAGGTATAAAGAAAGAAAGATACGTTGTTACGTTTCTTGTACATCTGAGTTCCTCTGCTAAGATTTATACACATTAGCCATTTCTCACTATTTTGTTTTCATTTATGCACGTTTTCACATTTGCCTCACTTAAAACTATTATGGTCATCCTACTGTACTTGAAATTAAAACATCCAGCAACATAATTATAAAATATAAAGTTAAGATTACACACAGACGAGTAAAAAATTTATACATTTTATTCATTAAGAAGCATTGGTCTACCTAATGAAACTTACAAGCTTCTGCACAGCAAAGGAAACCAGAAATAAAACAAGAAGAAAACCTACGGAATGGGAGAAAATTTTTGCAAGTGAAACCGACAAAGGCTTGATCTCCAGAATATATAAGCAGCTCATACGACTCAATAAGAAAAAAATAAACAACCCAATCCAAAAATGGGCAGAAGACCTAAACAAGCAATTCTCCAAGGAAGACATACAAATGATCAAAAAGCACATGAAAAAATGCTCAATATCACTAATTATCAGAGAAATGCAAATCAAAACTACAATGAGGTATCACCTCACACCAGTCAGAATGGCCGTCATTCAAAAATCCACAAATGACAAATGCTGGAGAGGCTGTGGAGAAAGGGGAACCCTCCTACACTGCTGGTGGGAATGCAGTTTGGTGCAGCCACTATGGAAAACAGTGTGGAGATTCCTCAAAAGACTAGGAATAGACTTACCATATGACCCAGGAATCCCACTCCTGGGCTTGTATCCAGAAGGAAATCTACTTCAGGATGACACCTGCACCCCAATGTTCATAGCAGCACTATTTACAATAGCCAAAACATGGAAACAGCCTAAATGTCCATTAACAGGTGACTGGATAAAGAAGAGGTGGTATATTTATACAATGGAATACTACTCAGCCATAAAAACCGACAACATAATGCCATTTGCAGCAACATGGATGCTCCTGGAGAATGTCATTCTAAGTGAAGTAAGCCAGAAAGAGAAAGAAAAATACCATATGAGATCGCTCATATGTGGAATCTAAAAAACAAAAACAAAAACAAAAACAAACAAACAAAAACAAAGCGTAAATAAAGGACAGAAATAGACTCACAGACAGAGAATACAGACTTGTGGTTATCAGGGGGGTGGAGGGTGGGAAGGGATAGACTGGGATTTCAAAATTGTAGAATAGACTACACTGTATAGCACAGGGAAATATACACAAAATGTTATGATAACTCACAGAGAAAAAAATGTGACAATGAGTGTGTATATGTCCATGAATAACTGAAAAATTGTGCTGAACACTGGAATTTGACACAACATTGTAAAATGATTATAAATCAATAAAAAATGTTTAAAAAAAAAAGAAGCATTGGTCTTGCAATAACATAAATAAAGTCTGGTGGGGGTTTTTTTGTTTTTTAGGGTTTTTTTTGTTTTGTTTTGTTTTGCTTTTTGACAAGCAGCTTTTTACCTTCATAACATTCCTTTAGTACAAACGTATCTGAGGCCCCATTTTTCTCTTGGTCTATGGAGACCACTCCTTGTCTTCCTCTATCAAGTCACAGCTTGTCAAGGCATACTTTTTTTCCTTGTTAAAATATTTATTTTTGTTCTCAGATTATTGAAGATAGTTGAATACGTATGCCTTAAAATACTAGGGTTACTTGAAATGACAAAGTGCCTAGAGTCGAGCTCCAATTTTTCAACAATTAAGTAATTTTGTCAGTATTATGTAAAAACAGGCAATGCTTATGTCCATCTTTGATCAGCTCTACATTAAAACAGGAACGATGCCATCGTAATGTAAAGGTATACACAGCCCTCCCCCAAACACTGGTGATTAGTATAGTAGGCTAAATATACTAACACCCCAGCCCCTGCACAAACACAAAAGGTACAGAATATAGATGATGGTCCCATGTCAAGGTGCTGAAAGGCTACACAATTAGAGAATGCCACTGTCCTTTCTCTAGTGACATAATCACACATTCAACAAGGTCGCAAATGTACAGATGATCCCATTACGATGGCTACAAACGGCAAAGGCCATCAGTAAGCAAGTAGTAAAGTGCAAAAGACCACCTACTGGTTTGAGAAATTAGAACCAACAGCAATGGAAGAATGAAGGGGGAAGAGGAAGAGGCCAGCTCTGGAATGTTTTGTCTATTTACTGTGCCTTAACTTTATAATTCCATCACTGGAAATGTTTAAAACCGACAGCATGAGACTTTTAAACACCAGTACCTAGGCATTGTCCAACAGTGGTTTAAGGAGGTGAAAGCTGCCAAGGAGGCATTTTTCTCATTTCTAAAATCTGGAGTGACTGAATCACAGGGGTCTTTGTTTAAGTCTCCAGATTCTGATTCTTTACAATATTCTTTCACACCATGTCACCCCATACCGCCTCTCCATCACCCTCATAGGAAAAAGGACTGGTCCCTACCTCGAAAATACATGCTGCAGAAGAGTCTTGCCTGCTACTTGGGAAGCTGAGAGGGTGCTCAAGTTCACACAACGCATAAAAGAAGTGCTTGTCTCCAACCAAACTGTGTGCGGCATAATGGGTAATCTTGAATCCAGCTCTTCTCAGGTGAGGAAAATCACTTTGGAGACGTCTAGGATTTTAACTCTCATGAAGAGGCATGAGTTGAACAGGACAGAGAAGGAGATTCCAGGGCACTAACTTGTGCATTCAGGAGCCTTAGGAACAGAGCCAGAGAGTCATCAGAGAACAGACAGTAGCTTTCAGAAAGGAGTCTCAAGGGCCATCCAGTCTGCAGCCATCATTGTAAAGAGGAGAAAACAAAAAGTCCAAGAAGTTTATTGCTGAGACTAGAAACACGCATTCCTCCAGAGCAGGGTTTAGCCAATTTTTTTTCCGGAAAGGGACAAATAGTTTTTATCTCTGTCACAATTACTCAGTTCTGCTGTTGCAGCCTGAAAGCAGCCATGGACAATATGTAAATGAATGGCTGGGGCTGCATTCTTAGAAAGCTTGCAAAACAGGCTCCAGTCCACTGGCTACACCATCCCAGTCCCTGCACTATGAGACATCATGCTACATCTCAGCTCAGGGTCCCACTCGTCATGAACTAGGGAACGCAAACATCATGCTCTCAGCACTCCCAAAGTACCTTTCGTGCTGCTCTAGAATGGCTCGAAATGACCCTTTGATAAAAGAGACATTTATTAGCAGATATTCATCCTTGCTACCATATGCAAAGAGACTGCTTGAGAATTAAAAAACACAGATGATGTTCGAGCCAGTCCCAGCATTTTCCCATGTCTGAATACTGAACCACATCCTGGACTTCTCAGGTATGTGTTTCCCCTACCTAAGGTTTCTGTCACTTGCAACCAAAAATTTTAAACCAGCGGCTAACTGAATTTTCACTCACCTGGGGTTTACCACTTAAAGCACCGTCATTTCTGTGTTTTAATTTGACTATCTCTAACGCAAATCCCTCACACATTTGTTGTATATTGCTCAGAGCTTAAGTAGAGATTAACATATTTAAATGTTATTTAAAGAACAATCAGCATTTTAAACATGTAAAAGAATGATACCTTACATTTGGGTAAAACTTTTAAATGTATGATACATTTTTATTGTTAAAATTGTTCCTTACTACAATCTTGTGAGGTAGCCAGGGAAGTTATCATTGTCCCCATTTTGTGGATGCAAACAGAGATAATTGTATAATTCCCTGGAGGTCTCCCACAGCTAAAAAGTAAGACTAGAACTCAAGTCTTAATCTTTGTCAAGTGCTCTCCTAACTACACTTCCCCCTTCTGGACTGTGATATAAACTACTTCTGCATGACCATTTTCATTGCTGTTTCCCTCCTGTCGGGTGGCTGGCATCAACTTTCTGTTTCCACCATCTCTCCACATACTATCTCACCATTAAGGTTCTATCAATAATTTCTTATTTCCTAGGTGAGGGGTTCTGGAAAACCAGATGATCAAGCATGTTGAGGATTATGTATTAAATGGGTCAACTCCACACTCATGACAACTCAAGACAACAGGGGGAGTTTCAGGACAAGGGCTTTGCGGTAAACAGGGAAATGCTTTCTTTCCAGACTTCTTAGTTGAGGTAGTGCTGCATGAGGTTGGGGTTCCTGAAACACTGGCCTATGGAAATTCACAAGCCAAAGAAATCCCATCCCAACATAAGTGAGGACGCTCATAGGACTTCCCTGACCACAAATGGCAACACATTTTGAACTCTACACTTCACAGGAGCCAAGATCTACGTGCAAGTACTGATACTACACGGGGATTTATATTTCCCTTGAAAAATGGAACGAGGAATCAGTGCTTCCCAACTGCCTTTATATGAGGCTCTTGGCAAGCTTTTCATTATCCCTCCCAAACCTACAGTTCAGTGAACTGCTCCCAATACTCCAATGCTGGGACATTTCAAGCGTCCTCTCTCATGTTCGTTTCTTTTCTTTAGACATTGGAAGAAACCTGAATTTTTCACTTCCATGAAAACAATTTAATTTTACAATTCCTGGGTCACATGTACTGAGTTTCCTGGTTAAATGCTTTTTATTTCTCTGTGGGCTAAAAAGAACATAACTTACATTTACATCTCAATTTAACCTGACGAGACCTGAGGGTAACAGTTTTCTCCATATGAATCCAGAACATTCATCTTCCAGATTTCGGGATATTATGGTAGAGAGCTGCCAGATCTATTTTTCATGTGGAACTTCAGTCATTGTTTTCCTTCTCCTCCACCTCTTCCTCCTCTTTCTTCTCCACCTCCTCCTCCTTTTTATCATAATCAGAGCTAAAATTAACGAGTGCATACTCTGCTCCAGGTATTTCCTAAGTAATTCATACACTGAGGAGTTACCATCAATCTAATTTTCAGACTCCATTCAAGTTTTACCAATTGTCAGAACAATCGGTCCATTTCAGAATCACACACTGCAATGAGTTATCATGTCTTTCAAGATGCCTTAGACTGGGACAGTTCCTTCGTCTTTCCTGGACTTTACTACCTTCGACATTTCTGAGAATTAGAGTTTAATTCTTTTGTAGACTGTGCCTCCATGAGGGTTTATGATGCTTCCTCGTGATTAGATTCTGTTTATGTGTCTGTGGCAAGAATAACAGCTGTTTCTCATTGCATTCTATCAGGTGACAGTTTGGACTTACGCCATCACTGATGGTGTCCACTTTCATTACTTGGTTAAGGCGGTATCTGCCAGGGGTTCCCACTTGAAAGTTACTTGTTTCTTCCTTTATCATTAGTGTCTTATGGGGAAATATTTGAAGGTGTCTAAATCTCCCATTCATCAAATTTTAATTTACTCACTTATTTATGGCTATCACCATGGAATTACGATTTTCTTAATTTAATAGGCTATAATACATAATATTCATTTATTTTCTTGATCAAATTATTCCCAATTTGGCCTATGGGAGCCTCTTTAAGATGACTTCTAGGTCCTTTTGACATATTCCCATCACATTTTCTGGCACAAGATGCTCCAGGCTTATACTGTACTTTCTCTATCCAAACTCTGAAATTTACCATTTTTTCCAAGGGGCTCTCTTTTCTTATAATGCAAACTGATTGATCATTAGAAGCCAAGATATGGGTGCTAAGTGTGCTCACTGCTATTGCAGTGTCTTGTTCCCAGGCTCATCCAGTGGATAGAGCTAAGGAATAACACATATACACAAATCTACATACGTTTACATCTTAATGTATTATTATAGCTATCTATATTTAATTTAAAAAATACAGAGTTCACACCAATGTGTTCAACTCCAGTATTTTCTTCTTTTTCATATTTTTAAATTCTCTGACAGTGAGCAGCTTGACTTCCATTACCCTCAATGTATCTGCCTATTTGATCAGTTCATCATATGTAACCAAGCTCTCATATCCCCTTCCTGTCCCATTCACATGCAGATGCCCATTCGTCCCACTCTGGATCTGACGACCTTTGCCAGGTCACTTCCTGCGTGGATGCTCTTCTGCCCTGTATGGGTTTTGATGCAACTGCTCCTCCACAGGAATGCCCCTCTCATCTCCCTTGATCTCTGACTCCACAAGATCAGCCACCCCCTACCATATTGTAGTGGGTTAAATAGCAGCCCACTGGAAAAGAATATTATCACTGAAAATTTCAGGATGTGGCATTATTTGGAACAAGGGTCTTCGCAGATGTAACTAAGGTAAGGATTTCGAGATGAGATCATCCTGGATTAGTGATGGCCTTAAATCCATTAATGGATGTCCTGATAAGAGACAGAAAGAGCAGAGAGGGCCATGGGAAGACAGAGTCAGAGGTTGGAGTGATGTACCTACAAGGCAAGGAACGTCAAGGGGATGCTGACAGCCATCAGAACGTAGAAAGATGCCTGGCAAAGCTTCTCCTTCAGAAATTCCAGAAGGAAACACCTTGCTAATACCTGGATTTTGATGTTCCGTCCTCCAGAATGGTAGAAGAATTTCTGATGTAGTAAGCTATCAAGTTTGCAGTAATTTGTCACAGCAGCCCTGGTAAACTAATACAGAGTTTGGCACCGGGAGTTAGGACCTGGACATACCCATTTGGGACCTACATTTCAATTAACTACACACATGTGTATCTTCTTCCCCCTGCTTTATCTCTAAAACCCCACAATAGGCTGTCCCCACAAATGACCATCCTCCTGATCAGGCTGCCCTCCCATCAATGCCTACTCATCCCCAGGGGTGTGACACCCTGCTCTAAGCCATCACTGCCCCCCCTCTTTTTCCTTGCTGCAGATGGACAGACACATCATAGCTTTACGGATGAATCTGAGAGTTAGAAAGAGGAAGAAAGGAGCATTCCTTTAACACCTTATCTCAACATACATTAATGTAGGTGATGAACAGTTGGTACTGCTCACGTTTTTGACCTTCCACATAAGACAAAAGTGCAAGCACTTTCTAAAATAAAGCAAAAGGCATCAAAAATATGCCCACTGCCTCATGCAAGGAAAATACACATAATGCTCATGATAGAGAAATTCTTTTTTAAAATCACTGCCTTCTTTTCAACACAATCACTCCTCATTTGATCTAAATATGACATTTTAAAACAAAGGTACTCATGTGTCCATGTACTGAACTTAGTACGGTTTCAGAGATTAATTACTTCATCAAGGGGAAAAAAAGAAAAAAAGACAAAGTGGCTGAAGATGTCTTCTCTCCTTTAAGCTTCCGAGATTTTTTGGCAACTTCAAAAGAAACTCCAAGATATGACGGTGACACACCACCAAGATAAAACACAGGATGTTGGAGAACCGCAAATAAAGCAGGACCATCACAGGAGATCTTGGGTTGATGTTATTATACTTCAGTGATGAAGTCCTTAATTCAAACACATCCATAAGTTCAGATTATCAAAAGGCCATTCTGAAAGCTGAGAATTGAGGGAGAAAATGGAAAGTAGAGCTTGTTTCATTTTCATAGTTTCAAGAAGCACATATTAGCAAAGCTTTGAGCTTTAGCTGAAACTCCGAGGAGAGAGAGAGAGAGAGAGAGAAACTTTAAAACTATTTCCTGAAGTTTATTTTTTAAAAAGTTCTGTTTTTCTTTACATCTTTTGTGATTGGTGTTCTTGCAGATAAGTCAGCATCGAATGCAGGAGCAGAGCAAGCTTTATGGGTCCCTCTTGTTATGTAGCACTGAAAGACACAGGAAATTTTATTGCACATTTGCTGCCTTCAATTTCCCCAGATTGTTTAACAATTCTGTGCTTCTGCAACATAAAAGACAGGCCAGAAACCTGAGGCCGCATTTTTCAGCTCCAGATCGAACATGACATTACACACAGAGTTTGACAATTTGGCTTGTTCTTTGAAAGCCAACAGACTGCCATGACCAGGATGCAAGGGGGGCTGGGGGGATGAAGTCTTTAGGAGGCCAAATTTGTAAAAATGTAATTTCCATTATTCACTGGCAAGTTGTAATTACAATTAGTAAGATTAATATTAATGAAAACGGTTTGCAAGGATGCAAGAGGGACGTAATTCGTTGGGGAATGACTCATTACAGTACACTCTGTTCCATTATGCTGCAGAGAAAAGATCTGGGATGGGAAATCACACCTCATCAGCCTATTTGGACTTAGCAGCTTGCCACCTCTTGTCAGCTCTGTAGTGCTAAAGAAAATTTTAAACTACAACAGTCAATATAATCATTTCTCAAGTGGATCCATTCATCTCTCATCAAAAAGAAAAGACAAAATGAGAGAAGAGCATTTTTCTGTGTTTGAATTGCATTTAATACCTTGGGAGATATAATGATACTGAAGCCTTAAAATGTATGATGTTGCCTGCAGTGTTTGACAATACTAACTTTAGCCTGTAGAACAAATTACAGTAAAAGCCTGCATATTTGGTAGTCTTTCAGCCAGAAGCTCCTCTCTAATAGCAATTCCAAGCTTTGCCATTATGGTAAAAATCGATAACTCGTGATTATGGCTGCTTGCACGATGCTGCTGCCTTCTCAAACAAAGGTACATTTTGTCAGACAATTTTACTGTGTATTTCTTATGCTCTAGACCTCTGAAAACTGGTACTATTATAAAACAGTATTATAAACATATACAGTGTACATTATTTTAAATTTTAACATGTTATACACATGTAGAGTTGTAAATACATATTATAAATGTCTCATAATATGTATTTTCATAATATATGTGAATGACTGAATTATATGATTCTGCTTATTTACTTAATATTTTACTCCTGGTTCTTTCAGTCTTTCTTTCGCTTCTTTCTTTGTTTTTGACGATGCATAAATCTATAACCTTAGCCTCTTAGCTTTATTTTGGTCTCAGATTTTTAACCTGTTGAGTACCTCTTTTTAGCTGTCCCAATTTCTTCAGGAGAAAATGTGGTATATTTTGCATGCATTTTATATATATATAGATAGATAGATGTGTATATATATGTAATGTGTATATATATACACACACACACACACACACAAAATACATAAACATATCACCTGGTATTTACACAACAGCTACTTAGATCCCAGGTGTTACTGTGTTTAGTATCATATATACATACATTGCATCATTTGACTGTCATAATTAATGTGCACTTCAAGCAGCGTTACTTTAAAGATGAGGTGAAAGGCTTTGTGATTTGCCGAAGGCCACAAGGCTAAGAAAGCCACAGAGCCAAGACAAACTGGATCCCACCAGCATCTCAAGTGCTATTCCTTCCATTATGCATAATTTCACCATACCCATCACTCTTCCCATTTCTAGACGAGAAACCTTCAGGATAATAACTAACTTTATTTCCTTGTGACTTTTTCTTCTTCATTCATATATTCAATTTGTAATTGATTCATCAAATTTTTTTTCTTGGCTTAATTTCCATCCTTATTCCCCATCCCTCCTCTTTCCCTCATTACCTTACAGGGTTAGAATACAAGAGAATTCTATCCTAGCTTGTCTCTTTGCCTCTTACCCTCCTTCTGCATATCAATGCTGTATCCATCTTAAAACACCATTCACCATGCCATTTCTCAGTATCCTGATTATCTAGGGTAATAGTTCTCAAAAAATATTTTTTCTTGAGTAATATATCTTACATTGTGACATAATAAACATATCTTTGTGCCTATACACATACAGTTGATGCTCATTATTCACAGATTAGGTATGTGCAAATTCATCTACTTGCTAAAATAGACTTATAACCCCCAGATCAACACTCGCAGCACTTCTGCAGTCTTTCACACACGTGTGTAGAGATGAAAACTTCCAGTCTCCTGATGCTCACGCCCTCAAGGAGGCTGAACATGTGATGCTCTGCCTCCTTGCTGCAGCTCTCAGGTTGCAAACAAGGATCCTTTTCACAGTCTGTTTAATGTCACATTTTCTGCATTTTCACGCTTTTTTGTGGGTAATTTTGCTGTTTAAGAAGGGCCCCCCAAGAACAGTGCCGAAGGGCTAACTAGTGTTCTTAAGCACAAGAAGGCTGTGATATATCTAAAGGAGAAATAATATGTGTTGGATAAGTTTTGTTCATGCATAAGTTGTAGTGGTGCTGGCCATGAGTTCACCATTAATGAATCAACTGTATATATCAAATATGGTGTCTTTAAACACAAACACATGTAAAACCAGGTTCTGTATTGACTGATTGATGAAAACCTTGTAACCAGAGGATAAGAGGAACCTAACTATCCGATTCTTCACTTCACACAACTTCATTTTCACAAAACATCTATGTTAGTACCTGTTTTTACTAACTGAAAAAAAAATTTGAAGAAGATTTTCACTTTTACGGAAAAAAGTGAAGAGTAAAAATTGCACTCATCCTGTTTTACAGCTGGGTGTCAGAGAGGCAGCTTGCACCCCAAGCAGTGGTGGGAAGGGCACCTTCCCCAGAAACATTCAGCAACTCAACATCAAGTCACCGTAACTCTGAACTGTGTCCACGAGCATCTGTGCTTTATCTTGATTTATTTTGTACGCCGGTTAGCAAGTTGTGTCCTAACGTAACTGCCTCTTTGCTTTATGCCATTTCAGCTTACAGAAAGTTTCATAGGAACACTTTAGTTTCAAGTATCAGGAGAAGCCTGTACATCCCCTAGGAGCAACGGTTCCATATTTACTAATTTATGTTTTCGCCAACTCCATAGAACATAACTACCACAAATAACAAGAATCAACTGCTTGTAACTAAAACAAGTGCTTCACAAAAATCCTTATAACTACAAGCCACTGATTTCTTTCCATTCCACTCTATTCTATCCATTGCATTAAAACAAATATGCTGTGACCAAATGCATTAATTTCATAACCTACTAAGGAGTCAAGATCCAAAGTGAAAGGTGACTGATCCAGGACCTACTACTACAAGACAAAGCAATTTTGAAATGGCCTTTAAGGCCCTTCATGATCCTGATTCATTCTCTGTCTCTCTTCTTATCTCGAGTGCTCTGTTTTACCATGCTTATTTCAATTGTGGGGGGTGGTATGAACTTTGTTTACAGTCCTATCATAACAGGTCCCCCTACTTGAGCTTTCCTGCTGAAATCAGACCAATGACATAAAAAGGCAACTCAGGACCTACTTGTTACTCATTTTAAAAATAAAGTCTTCTCAGATTTCTCAGAGTCACATCGGTTTTTCATTTCTTTTAAATCTCTTAGAACTAACTGTTTCAAGTTGCAGACTTTCCTTCTGGTTGAGATGAAGATTAGACAACTGATGTCTGCCTTCTAGATGAGTAGTCTGGTTAGGAAACACAGACAATATTCTGAGTTAAGTGACTCCTCTACCACAAATAAGGTGACTGTGGGTGGCTTACTTACACATTAAAGTCCCATATATCCTCACCTGTAAAACGGGAGATATTAACACTGACTACCATACTGGGTTTCGGTGAGAAGTAAAAGAGAGAATTTATGTGCTTCAAACAATAATGGGTAGAAATGACTGCTCAGTAACTTTCAGTTATTTAGTTATCATGATTACTGTTTTTATTAGGATATTCAGGGAGCCAAGCAGTATCTTATTTTCCCATCCGGGTTTCAGCATTACTTTGGCCTCCCTATCCTTTCTTCCTTTTGGCTTTCCAACCGTATACCACTGCTATACAGTTAGAAATATCAGAAGAATAAAATCATTTAAAATCAAGTCAGAGATAAGATTCAAAACAGCAGTTTGTGTGTGGCTTTCAATAACTGAGAGATAGTGATCTTCATACCTTTCAAGGTTTAATGTGAAATATTCTTTCTGAACTCTTTATATTAGCTGTTCAATTAAAATTATTTATTGACTATCTTATCCAAATACGATTTCAATTTCTTAACTCTGAATTTAGTCGAAACTAATTTGCCCAGTACCATCCCAGTCATGAGAACAGTTGGCTGATTGGGAGTTACTTAATTTCGCACATTAAGTATTTGTTTTTAACAAATTAAAACCTTTAACAGTTATAATGTCAGTATCTATATATAGTCTCTGTCTATTGAAAATCACTGAATCGTTGCCTTGAAGACCCAAGTGTATGTATTCCAGAGCCATTCTAATATGGTAACTACTAGCCACGTGTGGTTATTTAAATTTAAATTAATTAAGTTATACAAAAACTTAATTCCTTATATCCACTAGCTACACTTCAAGTGCTCAAAGCCAAATGTGGCTGGTGACTGCTCTATTGGTCAGTGAGGACATATTTGCATCATTGCAGAAAATTGTTTTGGATAGTGATATTCTAGAAAATACTTAATTTTTGACCTCTCTGAAAAAAAGCAACTCCTTTTTAGTATTTGTTTCAGGCTGATACCCTGCACCTTCTTTTCCTTTATTCTACAGCTATTACACATCTTACATCTACATCAGTTATAAACAACTTAAATGTAAAATTCTAATTTTCCTTTAAACAACCATGCAGATTATACAGAGATTTTTTTTAAAAAGGCAAAACAAAATATTTTTAATTTACCCATATATTTATCACTTGCCATGCTTTTCATTCCTTTATGAAGATCAAATTTTCCTTCTACTATTAATTCCCTTTAGCCTGAATAACTTTTTTTTTATAGTAAATCTGCTGATAAGGAATACTGGTAGCGTTCTTTTATCTGAAAAATGTTTTTATTTTGCCCTATTTCTTAAAAAATATTGTTGCTGGATACAGAATTCTAGGTCGACATTTTGGGGGTTTTCTTTTTTCCTTCATCATTATGAAAATGCTGTTCTGCACTCTTCTGGCTCCAATTATCTCTAAAGAAAAGTCAGCCTATACCAAATTTGGGAAAACATTCACTATTATTTCTTCAAAATTTTTTTCTGCTCTATTGTTTTTCTCCTCTATTTTTGGAACTCCAAGTACATGTAAGTTAAGCCACTCAATATTACCTAACAGATCTCCGAAGTTCTGTTCATATTTATTTTAATCTGATCTTCCCTGATCTTTATATTGAATAATTACTATTAATCTATCTTAAAGTCCACTTAGTTTTTCCTTTGAGCCAACTCTATTTGGCTGTTACTCCATCAAGAGCATCTCTTTTTCAGGTACTGAATTTTACAGTTCCAGAATTCCCATTATTTATTTTCTCTATTTTTTTCTGCAGAAGATTTTCTATCCCTCCATTCACTCTGAATATATTGCATTTACTTCCTAGCAGATGGTCATGATAGCTGTTTTAAAAATTATCTGCTACTTCCAACATCTGTGCCATCTTGATATTGATTTGTTAGTGGCCTTTTCTTATGGGAATACACTCTATTGTCTGTTTTATTTGTATGTCATGTAATTTTGGATTGTATCCTTAACATTACAGATGCTAAGATGTAGAGATTCTGGATCCTGTTATGTTTCTCCTATGAGTCTTGTTCCTTCTGGTTTAGCAAACAAATATCTTGCCTCAACTCAGAACTGCAATTTTTCATTTTCGGATGACAGCAATGGTCCTGATTCAGATATTTTATCTTTAGCCAAATTGCTTTGATTCTTTTCTGTTTTTGTGAATCAGGTAAGTCAGGTAAGTGGGGAAAGAGAATATGGGAATCTCACTTACAGCCCTTTCCCTTCTAGAACTTTCCCTTATCTCCACTGGCTGTGTTTCCCCCAGATTTAGGGTTCTGGCTCTCTGTTGAGGACTGTAGATTTGTTTACTAGCACCCTCTTCCTCTGCATGCCATGTCCAAAGATTAAAAGTCATGAAAACAGGCAATAACTCCATTTAACTTCTCTTCTTTAAGATTTCTTTATTAGACTCTTTATTGTGTTTACTCTAGTGCCTTCAAGTGACTGCTTTTTGTGTTTTCCAGAACTTATAGCTATTTTCTGGTCAAAGTGTCAGTCAGCAGAACCATACTTAGTCATGACATAAAGCAAAAGTCTCCTTTCCTTTTCCTTTGACACTGTTTTTTGGTTTCAGGAGGCCCTGACCTTGAGAATTACTCTTAGTTTGTCAAAGTAAGTTTTCCTTTATTTTAGTCAGCAAACAAGATGCCCCTTTAGTATTTTTAAAGAATATTTGTTTCTTTTTTTGTTATTGCCACACTTCTGTATATAAACAAATAACTTTCCTAGAGGATTGAGGGTTTTAGATGGCTCTCTGATTTAAGAAACAAGTTGTCAAGAGGATTTAGGAGCTAGAAGATTTTGTCATTTAGTAATGTAATTTTTTTTATAAACAGCTGCTTTAAGGAAGTATATTTCCCAGGTAACACAAAAGCAGGACTTGACTCTAAATCAAGAGATGTAGGCCCCGGGTCTAGCACTATCCAAGTCACTTACCCCGTCTGCCTGCACCTCTGTTTCCTCATCACTAGAAATGCCCACTTCAGCTCTTCAGACTGCAGTGAGCTTTCAACTATACAGGAAAAGCCTCTAAGATATGATAAATCTATGTATTATAATGTTAAATAAGCAGTTGTACTTTCACAGTTTAAAGCAATATTGAAATACACTGAATATCATTAACATAATCAGTATTCTGTTCTCTCTCAAAACTTAAATTCAATACTATTTTCAAAGACCTTGTTTATGATGATGGTGGTTATCCCACAAGCTTACAATTGTTACTGCTCAAATGTTTCGTTATTACTGGCAAATTTGTAATAGCCCTTTTATGACCCTTTAGGGTATCTATTCCATCTATTCTATTCCAACTTCTATAATTTCCCTATTATCATGAATCCTCTGGGTAATTATGCCTTTTTGGCATTCTAAGAACTTCAGACTAAATCTGCTTGAAGCCAACAAACTGCACTAAAAGAGAAAAACCCTTTAAAAGTCAAGACATCTGGCACTGTGGAAATTAGAAGTGTTTTGAGAATTGATTTCAATCAGTTGATTGTGAATTGGTAGCTGATCACACTCTTCTCTAGATCACTTCACAGTGTTCCAAGTAAGCTCATCAGCATTAAAAACAGGAATGCAGGATCATGAAGAAGCTAGCAACTGCAAGAAGGAAGCTGCCACCCCAACTGTGGGAAGGTCACTCCTCTCAAGGATTCCATAGTCATCTGTCCTTCCCAAGCTCCCAGTACACGCCCTAGTGTCTCTTAAATTCTGTTCATCACAAGAATTCTGAGACAAAAAGAGCTATTCTCCACATTAAAAGTAGGCAAGCCACAGCACAGACTAGTGCTGTCCAACAGAAATACAATGTGAGCCACACATATAATTTTATACTTTCTAGAAACAACATTTGAAAAAGTGAAATAAGAAAATTAAATTTAATAACATTTTTAATCCAATATATCCATTTTAACATGAAGTCAATATTAAAATTAATCAGATACATAATTTACTTTCTTGCTATCATGCTAAGTCTTCAAAATCTAGAGCATTGTATCCTTACTATTCATGCTAGCCACTTTTCAAGTACTCAGTAGACATCCGGGGCTAGTGGCTACCATATTAGATAGCACACTGGTCAGTACTCTTTTTTGCTACATATTCATTCTTCTGTTTTTGTCTAATGTTGCCCAACTATAAACACAGGTTGAAGGTAACCATGTCTATTATTATGTTCCTGAGATTAGAAATGAGTACAAATCTGGTAGAATCTCAGATCCAGAACTCTTCTTTTCCTTTAAAATGAGACATACCACCAGGGCAACAGTTCCTTATAATACAATCTTGACTGTGGCATGTCTTTATTTGGAAGTAGCTTTCCTTTAATTCATGACAGAGTCTATAGACCATGATTGACTAAAATGAGACTCTGGTCACAGCTTCAAAAATATAGGATCACTTTTCCAGGGCACTGATAGACTGTTAGAGGAAGCAAACAGAGGAAACCTTGAACAACTATCGAAGTGCTATCCCTCTCACTGTACAACACTGGTACAACACTGTACAACAGAGAGAGAGGAATGATTCACCCAAACTCACACAGCTAGCTGACAGCAGATAAGAGACGGTAATCTCCATTTCTAGTTTTGTAACTTTCTGTTCAGTATGTTGACTGTCACAGAATCAAGCTTACTCTGTATGTATTTCTACTGCACAGAATCACACCAGTATTTCCCCATATTTTCCTATGTGAGCTCTGAGTAATACATATCTTAGGCATGAACAAGCACAAATGACTTTCACAATGGAAGAACTGCAGACTAGTTCTGAAGTAGAGGAAGGAGACCGAAGGGACAGCAGGCTTACAGAACATGCACAACTCGGGAATCAATGGGTAAAAATGAGTTCTGGTTCTAGCTCTGGTGAAAACTAGCTGTGTGACCTTGAGCAAATCTCTTAACCTCTCCATGACCCAATCTCCTTATCTGCAAAATGACTGGCAGTGGGAGGATTAGATTATTTCCCAGGTCTCTTCCAGTTCTAAGATACTTATTCTAATTCCTGCTAGACAAATGATTATATAATAACAACCTTTCTAAGTTAGTCATCTACTAAGAAAAAAGAATGCTGCCATCTGTCCTCTTTATGGATACTTCTGAGGACTGGTCAAATACTACTAACTGTAAAGAAAAGAATTACGTCCCCAGCAATAACTACCATAACACTTTTTTCACAATGAGCAAGGCTCCTATAGCAGTAAGCATCCTACAAAGTAATAGCATGGCTGAAATTACATCTTCCTTTAGAAAATTTCACTTTACTGAAATAAAAGTGGGAAATGGATGACCTGTAACAATGCTGCATGGATAGGATTTTTTTTTTTACACTTCGAACTGAAAGATGATTGATTACAAAGGCAATTTTGGTATAAGATACCTCAATACTTCTCCCACTGCTTTAAATTCATTAAATAGATACGTATATATAGCACCTTTTTTGAGCCAGGCAATAGTGAGCTAAACTGATGTAATACCTGTCCCCATGAATTTTATAGCCCAATGTATAAACATATAAAGGAAATTAAACTAATGATCCTTTAAGGGTTGAGTACATAATATAGCCACATTGACCTTCCAATATTAAAAACTGATCTTAAAAAAACAGCTCCATAAAAATATAGACCTTAATCTATGTTTACCTTTCTACCTGTACGTGTGATTAAGAAGACAGAAGTGAGTACACCAGTTCTAAAGAAAGTACTAGAAGTAGAAGCTTCTGGAAATACAGTAAGGTACGGTGTGCTCACGTGCTTCCTCAAAGTTCCAAAGGCTTCTGAGACATGAAGACTGTAAGCATATACATTTTTTGCATAGCATCACAGTCTTCCTTCTCAAGGATTTTTTAATTATCTATCCTTCCCGTGATGCCCCCAAATGAAGCCAAGCCCCCTACTCCTGGTTCCCAGCAATTAGCGACACAGAAAGTTGCTGGAAAGAGGGATGCAACTGTTCATCCTCCACCTGCTGGCCCTCACCCAGACTGGCTTCACGCGACCATTATTTTGTTATGAGTCTTTCTTTCACTGGGATGTTGGGCTTTATGCCAGAAACAGACACTTAGTAACTGACTGTATTTCAATAAAAAACAATTTTTTTTAAGATTTTATATATATATCTGGAAAAAAAAAACCCTGGGGCTTCCTTAATTCTCTAAGAGTCCTCAGATTCTAGTAAAGATTAGTGATTGCCAAATATCATCCTGCTATCACTGTATTTCTGTTGAAATAATGTGAAATGCACAATTCCCTAGAATATTTTTCCAATAAGGAAATGTAAAGAGATTCCCTTAATAAAATTACAAAAATTACAAATTCTGTTATGTCTTGCATTCTGAATACTACTATCAATTAAATGTACCAGTGGTTACTCTTAGAAAACAATATTGGCATTCCTCATTCCTACAACTAGAAGCCTAAACCAAAGAGCCTTTGCGGTATGAACGTTGATTATTATGGTCCTGGAAGAAAAAGATGAAGTAAAGGCATCCCTGTAACAGAACAAGGAAAAACATATAAACCCGTAGGTGCTCAAGAAGGAAAAATACCGTAAACCCAATGTCATCCACCTCGCATCTACAGTGTTTTGTAAGACTGATGTGTATATACCTCTGCTACCAAGAGGGGTAGGCAGAGTCTAATGTCAGAGTATCAAACACATTTGAAAGGAAAACAGGGAGAGAAAAGATCACTTGTATAAGGCACTAGCCAAACGCCAATTTTTATGTACTGGCTTCTTTCAAAATATTCAATCACACCTAATAATTGGCAGGAAACACAAAAAGGCTCTCACTCTCATGCTGTTGCACTGACTTCCCCTGGGGTACACGGGCATTTGTGGCCACTAGCAGCAGCAAGGGAAAAACCCCAGGGAGACCAGATACATTCAGTTCACCCCCCACCCCCCACATCGACACCTCTCTGCTATTAATGTCCTTCAGTCTTGTGGTTTAGGAAGGGGTTCTTAAAAGCATCAAAGTCACATTTTTCTGGGTGGATAGAAAGCTAAAGAATTTTTGTTATTAAAGAAAAATATAAAGAGAAGCCAAAATATCAAATTCAATGGATGTTTCCTGAACACTTTTCATTTAATAAGCTTCTCAATGGTTCGTTAGAACTAAGAACATGTCTCACTCCTGGAGCAAGTTACATGTTTTATGAAATCCCCACAAAAGAAGAATGATCATTCTTTTGTATAGAATGCTTGCTTTATAACATTTCCCATTTTTTTGCTACTTTAAAATTCTATTTCTCATGTTCACTATGTCAAAATAAAATGTCTAATTGGCTGGTTCTGGTTTCAGAAGTGATAATAATATATCTATTTCCTCGTTTACAAATTCCATAACTATATGGATAGAACCTTTCACCTTTTGGTGATGTCTTATGACTACTGAGATAGATTAATTCATGAATTTCACCATGAATGTATCCTGACTACATCAAGTAAAGCACAATTCCAAGTGACTTATTTAATATGAGTTAATAGAATATACAGCCTGACTCAGTAATCCTGCTCCTGGGCATATATCCAGAAGGAATCCTACTTCAAAAAGACACCTGTACCCCAATGTTCATAGCAGCACTATTTACAATAGCCAAAACATGGAAACAGCCTAAATATCCACCAACAGATGACTGGATAAAGAAGTTGTGGTATATTTATACAATGGAATACTATTCAGCCATAAAAACTGACAACATAACGCCATTTGCAGCAACATGGATGTCCCTGGAGAATGTCATTCTAAGTGAAGTAAGCCAGAAAGAGAAAGAAAAATACCATATGAGATCGCTCATATGTGGAATCTTAAAAAAAAAAAAAAAGAATGAACATAAATGCAAAACAGAAACAGACTCATAGGCATAGAATACAAACTTGAGGTTGCCAAGAGGGCAGGGGGTGGGAAGGGACAGACTGGGATTTCAAAATGTAGAATAGATAAACAAGATTATACTGTATAGCACAGGGAAATATATACAAGATCTTGTGGTAGCTCACATCAAAAAAAAAATGACAATGAATGTATGTATGTTCATGTATAACTGAAAAATTGTGCTCTACACTGGAATTTGACACAACATTGTAAACTGACTAACTCATTAAAAAAAATTTTTTTTAAAAAAAGAATCTATGGCCTGAATGAGCCTCTAATAGCCATTTGGTCCCCAAATATTTACTGAGCACTTAGCATGCACTCCTACTTACTAGGACTATCACACTAAAGACAGACACAGCTCTCCTGCCCTGTGGTACTGATGACCCACTGAAGAGTGGTGATCAGAGCACTGAAAAGCAAGAGTAACGATTTACTAAGTGTTTTGCTTGGGGAATTAAGGAGTGTTCACAGAAGCAGGTAACTGAGGCCACATTCAGGGGCCAGAAAAGGCTTCAAGGGGAACATGATTACTGAAGAGAGGCCTGGAAGGGACAGTCAGCCAGGCAATGATGAACAAATGCTTGTTAAACAAAAATCATTTGACACAAAATCAGCTTAAGACTGAGGAACGTTTGCAGACATATGTTGCTCCTAAGCCACTTAATCAGGATAAATTTTCTGTAGGAGATAAGCCCTGAGAATAATTTTCAGAAAAGGAAACTGTAGCTTTAGGGTAGAACAACAGTCTTTTGTGTTCCATCAGTCCTTGGCCTTCCTCTACACAGACAGGGAAACACACTGTGCCTCTCAGATAGTCCTAGAAGAAGATATGCTAGAGCACTCCCAGACAGTAAATATAAAAAAAAAAGTAAGAGATGAAACAGTGAGCACACAATTCCTTGGGATATTCTGGATACCTCAAGGCTTCTGTCTGCTTTGCTCTTGACTTCAGGACTTCTGATACCTGATTCACCCAAATAAATAGGTGGATCCTCACATTAAGGAAGGTGACCCATAATGATGCCATCAATATCTCCAAGCTTAATGCCAGATCACACACTTCTCTGTCTGAAGAAAAATTCTCAATAATGAAATCAAGAGCAGTCGTAGAAGTCCCAGTACCAGCAGGCAGACTCCACTGAACCCTTACAAAGTGCCAGAAGGGCTTCATGTTCAAGATCTCGTTTCAGCCTCACACAACTTCCATGAGGTGGGTACTATCACTACCATTATTTCACACATGAGGAAGTGTAAGTTTGGGGAAGATAGTTAAGGGCCTTGGGTCACAGAGCTGGTAGGTGGAGTGAGATTTAAACCCTGGCTCAAGCCTTCAGACCACTTCATGTACTTGCTTACTGCCTCCAACACCATCAACCAAGGTCAGCGCATAGTGCTGCATGACAGGGGAGAAAGAAAAGGGGCCCCAGCACAACAAGAGCGGGGACAAAAAGGGACAGCGGAGAGCTTCTAAAGCTGCCGGTTAATTTCCATCTAATGGAGAAGGGACTGGGGAGACGCAAAAAAAGGAAGATCTGACTTAGGTTGTTGAAATAACACAGAATTCAAATTGATGAAGAGAATCTGCAAACAACAGCAAAAGACGGAGCAAGGCTTCCAGGTTTACCATTGTGCATGTCTTGAATGTTCTGCCAGCAATCTGAACAGAGGTTGGGCTTCCTCCTTGCCCCTAGGTAACCAGCATTAAAAGGGTAATTTTGAAAAGTAAAAATTTTCCATTCTTCTTATGTATAGAACCATACAACAGCATTATGTTTTCAGAAAAACCAACAATCCTTGCTTTCATCTTTGAATTTTAAAATAAACCCTTCCATCTGTGTCATCACCAAGCAAATGAAATTTAGTGGACTAGCAATGAGTTCTCATCTATAGTAAATAGTTATTTGCCCCTTTGTCTTAATTGTTATTGAATTGTTTGAAATTCTCTTCTTTTTAAAATACACTGATCTTCAGGATACACATCCTGTGTAATTACACCCTCAAAATATCACAGGTAATGATTATTCCAGGGGTCAGCAATCCAAAGCTCATAAGCTAAATCTGGCTCACTGTCTGTTTTTTTTTGTAAATAAAGTTTTATTGAGACACGGCCATGCTCATTCATTTACGTATCATTTGCAGATGCTTTCTCACTACACCAGCTGAGTTGAATAGTTGCAACAGAGACATTATGGCGCACAAAGCCTCAAGTATTTACTGTCTCACCTTCAGAAAAACACATTATGGCTTCCTGCCCCTATACCATTGATAAGTCACCAGATAGGAGATTCGTTACTCTTCTCTAGAATTTGTCTTCTGGGTTCCCGTTAATTTACTCATTGATTCAGTCGTTAATCAACTAATGTCTGTGAAGCAACTAGTAGACACCTGGCACACAGATGAAGAACAGGTTAGAGACTTGTGGAGAAACTGACAAACAAAAAACCATGCAGCCTCTACTCTAATAAAGTAGGAGCACGGAGAGAAGAACGCCTGGAAGCTATTTGGAGGCAATCAGACAGATTTAAATCCAGTTTGCTGGAGAGGTGATCAGAAGGGTAAAAAGCAAGAATACATTTCGTTCAGCCCTTTGCTTGGCAAACTCAGGGGTGCGCACACAAGAGGGAAACCTAGTCATACTTAAACAAGTGGAAGGAGATTAAAGGAAAGGAGGAGGAACCAAACAAAGACAAAAACATTTAGAGTGACTCAAGCCATTCCAGGTAGTATACCATTTGGGCACTTAAAAGGTTTTTAAAATACTATTAATTGTTTAAATCATGATGTCGAAAGCCTCTGGGTTACAGTATGCCTTCATGACTTCACAAAAGACACATAAAGACCTATCCTGGCTTAGTGTTCAATCTTCAGTACTAGAAGAGTGGTCAGATGGTTGGAAAGAGATGGAGCTGTTTGTGAGATCAGGGGAGCTGATCATCTTCAAGCTTCCAGCACTGGTATCACCAGCTCTGCCCCCAGGTTATAAGAATTACATAGCATTAGGTGTCGAGCAGAGCACAGTCAGGGGAGCAATTTAACTCAAGATCTAACTGTGTCTGGTGCGCTACAACAACCAACTGCTGTTTTCCCTTTTCTGTTTATTCCCAACAATAGCCCCAAAACTCATCGATCCTTGTTTGAACCCTGTAACTGGAGAAGCCAGCCTCATGTGCAAACAGAAAATAAATACTTACCTAATGAGTAAGTGATTGAGGAAATGATGGTGACTGCACCTTTGGCTTTTTGATCAACGGCAGTGGATGAAAAGTCATACTATGAATATACATCATCAAAGCAAGTATCTAGAAGTTAAGCTTAACTACAGCAAGGCAACGTAAGTGACACTTCGTCTTGTTTCACTTTTGCTTTTGATTCACCTAATATTGCTCTCTCTAGTAATAGATGAAAGCCACAACAATGAAAAAGTCTTAACAACCTAAACCACCAAGTAAGACTTACACTGGACAATTTCAGCATGATCAATTTATGATGAATCAAACAATAAACATTTGATTCGACTGGGTACCTGGAAGCAGACTGTATTTAATTTTTATGTTATGCATCTGCCCTTTACAAATGTTAATAAACTTATACTAACATTTTCACCTACTTACGTGATTTTAAAGTGACATTTTATGTCTGTAACTTTGAACTTAAGCATTTAAACGATCATCCACTGACCCAAAGTATGTACCACAGAAGAGTTAAAATGTTCACTAATTAAAATAATAAATCAAACTGCTTCATTTTGGAAGGAGCAGCACACCAAGGTAATCTTTTATTCAACAAATATAAATTGGCATTTTATTCAGTTGATGACTGTTAGTATGGTTGGAAATCTTTACAAAAAATGTTATTTGGGGGATTCTTAAAGCTAGGAAGGGTGTGAAATATGAATTACAACATCAGAATACACTCTATTTTAGCTTAATAAGCTGTATTTCTATGCTGAAACGTAAACAATGCTGGTTTACAAAAGAGAATAAGAAGATTGATGGGTTTCTTGGCTCTGACACCATTAGAGGATTTTTTTTTGTTTTGACTGTGTGGTCTCTGGTATAAGTGGAAATCACTGTCTGAAAACATATATTGCTAAATAGACCTGAATTTTTTTTAAAAACCTAAATGAAAAGAAAAACTCACATCTAAATTTCCTTTTTTTTCCCATGTGGTCAAGTAATCTGACTTTACAAGTTTACAAGAAATCTGCATTATTCCTCTCTCTGATGTAGTCAAGCTTCATGTGTACTTGTGATATCACAGCATGTTCTTACAAAAATTAATTCCACATCAAAAAGGCAGGATAATGATTACTTTCATCAGAGGGACACTGTGGTTTAAGCACAGATAGTATATAATTAGGAACAAGAAAAATCAAAGTATTCTTGACTATATATTGCTTTTATTTTTCTCCTGATGGGCTTTCAGTTTACATTAAAAGAGCCATTAAAAATCTTCCTCTGGAAAAGATCCACTGAAAATCACAAACACAGAGACACTCGGAGAATACAGGAGCAGAAGGAAAAAAAAAAGGGTCATCTTATAAAATTGATCATGTGAACTCTCTACATGCAGGACATATGTCAGCAACCAGGAAAAACAAGATTTAGATAAATTCAACAGATATTCTTTCTTCTGGAGAAAAGCCTCAATCTTTCTGTACATTGTAAAGCAAAAGGGGTAAGGTGGGAGCAGTTAAGTTTTATCCATGAGCATAAACATCAGGCTGGCTTTTGAAAAATAAGCCAAACCCAAAATAGCCCACAAAAAAATATTTTATAATAAAAAAAAGGACTATCTATATTTTTCCCATCCAAATCTGGAATCCTTACTATCTAAATTTTAAACAAGCCAGAAATTGCAAGCTTCAATCTGTTTGGATAGAAAAGAATTTATATAAATGTTTTGTTCCAGCCCAAAAGGGAAAGAGGGTTTAAATATACAGTCATGAAAGATGCATGCCCAACTTCAAAACAGCTTAGTGCACAGAAGAGGAAAAATAATCTAACCTTCTGTTAGTCATTCGCAGCAGTCTTTGAGCTTAAATATCTTGCAATTTGCAACATCGTTTCAATGACCTGGGGATGTAAGAGATTAACCAAAATTTCCTAACTGTCTTGCTCTGGTGCCTCCTTGGTGGGGAGAACATGAGGGTCAAAGAACAAAATGGAAACAAAAATCTGTATTTTGCTCCCTTCCTCCGCACTTGAGAAAGAAAAACGGGGCAGATAAATCTGTATAATACTAAACCAAATCTCGTTAATTCCAGTCAGCTTTTATCATTCAGTCACTGAGTCTGTGTGTGGAAAAATTCATGCTAATTCCCCCTAGCAACAGCCTCAGCCTATCAGGAGGCTTTATGGACCATGCAGCTGCCAGGCAGAGAGAATAAGTCTAAGTAGGTCAGGCCTGTATTTCTAAAAATGCTACGGTCTAGTAACCCCACTGTCCCGTCTGTCTGCCCTGCCCCATAATAACCTCAATTGCTTGGTGACACAATGACATACTACCCTGGTGGAGAGCAATCGCATCATGCTACATTATTCTGCTTGGAGCATGACTGCCAGGGGAAGGACCCTCGGAGGGGCAGCATTAATCAGGCAGCCATTCACGTCCACCAGCACTTCACTCGAGAAATGGGGACTGCATTAATGACCAGCTGTTTGAGCTAACACAAACAAAATAATGTCTTCCACCCTGTTGGGTGCACAGAAGACGCTATTCTAATCTGGCAGGTTCCACTCCTTGACTAAATCGAAGATGTAAATTAAAAGGGCTCCGACCATGTCGGCTTTGGCAACCTCAGAGTAAGTATATTTAAATTATATTACATGCGATTCAAAAAAGCTATTGATTTAATATCCACGGCTTTCCCTGTGGACGGTTCCCCTAATCCACATCAAAAAAAAGAAAGAAAGAAAGAAATGCATACACAGGGTAACGCAATACATATGCACATATTACCCAGGAGCTGAACTAAAATTGACTTCGGGCAGAGAAACAAAGCGGGTGAGGAATTATTGTGCAGAGTGAACACAAATACAAATACGAAATGAATGCTGCGGGAGGAGTGCTGAAAACAAATAAGAGTAAACATCCTAAGCCTACCAACCAATCAGCTCCTCCCACTGTCTCTTTGTGGGGGCTGCAGTCACACCAAAACCTCTAAGCACCAGAGCCAAGGGAGGGAAGTGAACACAGCCTTCAAATCTCCACCCTGACTTCCCAAGGGGTTACCAAGGGACTGCTGTCTGGCTTCAAGACAGCCACGGCTCCTTCAAGGTTTATACCAGGGCTACCAATAGAAATCAGAACCCCAATGTGAGTTTTCCAATGCTGACATGGGGATTTCAGAATGTAATTGACCATATTTATTTGAATCTAATTTTTAACTCCTCTCCACAATGACTCACAAAAACAAGCAAACAAAAATTACATGTGGATGCAGAGATAAGGGAAGCTGGCAGAGCGGTTTCCAGCTAGTTGGGGAAATATCTTGTATTGATGGGGCAGGCACTGATTTTTTTCTTGCACGATTAATCTGCACTTTTAAGGGTTCATGGTTTCATTTAATGAACATAGAGTATCCCCCTGCCCAACAAACTGGTAATTCAGCCTTCAATTATGCAGAATTCAGCAAGTCTTAGACATGTAATCCATCAGTATTCGATTTAAAAACAGAAAATTCCTTAATCCATTTGCCCTTGTTTGAACTGGGTTTGATAACTTAGTTATGACTATCTTCTTCACTTTGTGGCACACATCACACAGTTATTCTTGGAGAGATACAGTCACTGACGCAACCATGAACCACTAATTACAAGCTGCTGACATTCTGCTTGTCTGTGCAGCTTTGAAGTTCTAAGTCTGTTTTTCTTCCCTATGTGCTTGCTCAGTTTCCTTCTTTCCCTCATTGCTCTCCTCTCCCCCCCTCCCCCGCCATCATTCCCCCTTTCCTTCTTTCTGGGATTCGCTCTAGAACTACCTGGAGAAAGCAGTAAGAGTGACTGGCTTCTCCAGCCTGCTTTCTTTCCATCTGCTCCCTACTCTCCACACACACAGATCTACAGTTTGGAAGTACAGTAACAAGATCCCCATCCAGCCCCGCCCGCAGGAATGCATCAACAGCTGGCCAAACATAATCCAACACACAGAGCTGCCTTTGTAGAAATAGTAACAAACAGTGGAAGGGCCAGACAGGCGTCCCAGAAGAGCTCCCCATGACAACTGGGAAAGTGCCTCATCCCCAGATTTGAGCTGACCCTACCAAGCTGGGGTGAGAGCACCCCAGCTCACTCATCTGAATCCAAAACAAGCCCCAGGTGCCTCCACCAACCTCACCAGAGGCTGTTCCAAGGGCACCCGCCTCTCCATACAGCAAGGCAGACGCACTAAGTATGACCATGCTCTGCCACATGGCACATGCCCTTGGAAATGCAACACCACGATCCCAAATCTCATGACGGCATCCGCATCTGTATCTAACCATCTACCTGCGAGTTGGTAGGACCACCTATCTTCCTTAGAAAAGGATTTTCTTTTTTTAATTAAAGACTGATCCTAGAATTCTGA
The DNA here is from genome assembly GCF_036321535.1 of Camelus dromedarius. Taxonomy (NCBI): domain Eukaryota; kingdom Metazoa; phylum Chordata; class Mammalia; order Artiodactyla; family Camelidae; genus Camelus; species Camelus dromedarius. Next base: position 14,704,650 of record NC_087454.1, on the reverse strand, counting down.
AACACATGAATATTAGACTGCATTCATCTCCACTGAACATGTAGCATCTGAAGCCTGTGGTAGCCAGCTGGTCTCAAAGTCATCTGGGATACATATATTTTGATTAAATTGATCAGATTTCTATTTACAGGATAGACTTTTTCACCATGCTGAATACAGCTGTGTTTACAGGCATTTGTAGACGAAGAAGAAAACAAAACCCTACAATCAGTCCCAGGGAAGCGCAGAGCACTCAGAACTTCAAGGAGTTAAAGCTGAGGAGGGCTGCTTTCACAGTAACAGGAAAATTCTGCAGGCAGCTGCTTTGGCCATGCTTTCTAGCTCGTCAGGAAATGGGTGTTCAGCTGAAGCTGAGAATACAAGCTGTAATCAAGCCCGATCCAGCAAAGTGACAGACTTCCTGTGTAAAATGGTCAGAAACCTCTCTTTTTCTCCTGTCTCTACATGCATGCACATGCATTGAAATCCATGCTGCAAGGCTGCTCTTTTCTCCGGGGACACTGTACAGTCACCTAGCCCATCAGTTTCTTCCTTGACAGCACCGGGGACATCCAGACTACAATTTACAGCTCCTCCATCCATGTACTGGGTTATAAATTATGCCATCCTCCCTAGAATGAGAATGCAGAGCGAGCGGCAGAAAAACACAACGGCACTCGGCATCTCCTTTTTCTTCTCAGGCGCTCCCTCCTCTGCCTCTCTCCAACTCTGCCTCGTTGTTGTCAGGCAGGCAAACACATCAGATACCTGGTTTATCCATCTTCAGCTCCACTCTCAGGTAAAATGCCACCACATCTCGGCACGGGTTGTCCCCCCAGACTCATCCCCGGGAGTAGCCCGAGCTGGGTGTGCGTGGTGGGGGCTGAGGCTGCGCTTGCCTGGCAGAGGACCGGTGGGCATCGGATGGGTAGTGCTCCTCCTAACTTCCCCTTCCCCGGTCCTTGGCGCTGTCTATCCACCCCACCCCGGGTCTTCTGCTGCGTCACCCTGTCCTCCAGTCCCCTCGTCCGGCTGCGAGGGGACCCTGGCCAGAGCTCCACCGGCAGGTCCTCCTCCCGCACTGCGTAGACCAACGATTCCAGGTTGGGGTGCACCATGGCGAAGTGGAGGCCAGGAGACAGCAGGCGCAGCGCAGGTAACCAGGGGAAGCTTGGTGTGCCCACTGCGATGCATCCCTGGAGCTGTGAGGAAAGATGGTCTGGTCTGGCTTCAGAATGAGAGAAGAAGGAAAAAAAAAAAAAAAAAAAACAGGAAAGAAACACAAAACAGCGCAGCTCGGCGCCTGCGGGGGTAGAAAAAAAAAAACAGACACAAATCGTAAAAAAAAAAAAGCAAGAGTTAAAATCAAATTTCCAAAAAAAAGAAAAAAAAACCCATAGATCAGAGGACTTCATGCGACTTTTATTTCTGACGTTTCTGGGTTTATTGGCCTCCCCGCCCCCTCCAAAATCTCTTCTGCCCCTGAAAGATACTGCCCATGAGTTGCCGAGTCACAAAGGCTTTTGCTCCAAAGTGCTGCAGACCCAGCGTCACATGAGAAGCCACATGACAACTGGAGTCGGCTGCTGATGTGGTCAACTATGTTGCCGAGGCAGGGGGAGCAGGAGGGAGACAAACATTAAGCGAGACATGCTGCCAGGAAGAAATTTCCTTAAAAGAACAATGAGGAAAAGGCATCTCTGAAGAAATGCCTGGGAATGCCCATAGACTTTTACACATGCACACTTACTAAAGAGACCATGGGTGCTTGGAGACATTTTTGAGGATGCTGTACCGCAGACACTAGCTGGATGGCAGCAATATTATTTCTAGTTTGTATTAGCCAAAGCTGATTCCACTTAAGTGGATTCCTGAAAAGCACACACCATGTCTTCATAGCATGATCAGGCTTGGAAAACCAATTCTATTATCTCTCCCTGCAATCTGTATCTGAACCTGCATTCTGAATAATTTATTTTTAGACTAATACGATGCTTGCCAAGACCGCTCCCTTTCTTCGGCGAGTGGCGCAGGCAGTATTCACCCAAGTGGGAGAAGCTCGTCCCGTTGTAGGGAGAAGAGACAAGATGGTTTTCATCATTTTCAAAAAATGCAATTTCTTATTTAAAGGCATACAAACACATAATAAAGTTCTGCAAATAAGCATTAAAAACAAGCAAAATGTTTCTGCTTCGTTGAATTGACAGGTCCCTTATTTGCAGTCTGGCATCTCATGCTGGCAAATGGTGGTGATATTTTTCTAACACTGCTCAGTGGCTGCGCTAGAGCACATGGATACTGCTACTTCTCAGCAGGGCGTGATCAAACAACTGCTTTCTGGAGCACTTCTCTGCAGAGGGACTGCATTGCCAGGTATGTTTTACTAGTTTCATTAAGGCTTGTAGGAGAGAGACGGCCTCGGGGCCTTGGAGATTTCGTCACTCATCCTGGAATCAAGTGAACTGCCTCGTTGGGACATCCTGCCCACGATGTGAGAGGTATGTTTCTTTAGAAAATTAGATCATGCCAGCTAACTAGAACCAGAGAATCATTAAACAGGTGGCGAAAACTGTCTGCAACTTGTCTTATTCAACTGCAGACATCAAGGTAAGTGGCCATGAATTCATTCAAGATGCACTGATCAGCCCTCAGGATTGTCCTAGATGCTGGGGATCCACTGGGGAGCAAGAGGGCATGGTCTCTGTCATCTTGAAGCTCACAGTCTAGTAACTGCATGACCTTTTTCCCTTGGAAGATCTTTTTTTCTCTCCTTCTCTCAATTTGAATACTCCAAAGCTATCCAACAAAGAAACCCAGTAGTCACTTTTTCACTCTTTCCTGGCCAACATCACGTATGAACTCCCAAGTTCCACAGATTCTTTCCTTACAAACTACCTTTGAATATAAGATTTCCTCTCCATGGCTCTGGAGTCCATGCTCCTGCACTCATGCCCTCACACTCAACCATCTTCTCTCTGGTCTCCCTCTTTTTGTTCCAGTCCATTGGGCAACCTGCCTCTAGACGAATCCTACTAAACCATCATGCTGTCAATGTCCAGAACCCCTGTTCCTGTGGTCTGGACGGTCCTCTGTCCAAAACCAAGGATGGCTCCTTATTTCTCGCAGGCAGCTGCCACCAGTAAAGACACTGGTCTGATTGTACATTACCTATTTGTAAATTATCTGACTGGCTGCTATCTATTTAAGTAGAGTGGTCTGTTCCTGATCCTCAGAACACATCATCCACTGAATCAGGAAAAATATAATTCTGGCATACTTTTGGTAATAACCATGCATGAAGACCATAAGAAAAACAAAAGACACATAAGGCACTACCCCTGCCCTCAAAGAACCTATAATCTACAGAATCTGGGCTACTTTTCTATTAGCACTAACCATTTACTATCTTGAATTGCTATCTCTTCAAGTTTTATTTCCTATAAAATAATAAATAGGTCTAACTCTGCCCACTCAAGGAATGTTGCATAAATAACAGCAGAAGGGCTGAAAAGGCGAAGACTACTTCTACCTAAATGTCGGGAAACATCCCCAAAGAACCCTGAGATTTGCAGTGAGCTATGAAATGTCTGGCCAGGGGAGGGGAGAGGGGTTTGGGTCATAACAGTAACGTCAGAAGCCAAACACTAGCTCTTAATATGTGCCAGGGGCTCTTCTAAGCATTTCACACACAAACATACTTCATCCTAACAATCCTGTGAGGGACTTACTGCTTTAATAAGCTCTTTTCAATGACATAGGACAGAGGCACAGAGGAGAGGTTAAGTAAGCTGCCCAAGATTGTGCAGCGAGCAATTGGTAAAGCACTTCTGGCCCCGAGCACATCTTCTGGACCACTAGGCTGGACTGCCTCCAATTTGGAAAATAGTGGGAGGGAAACCAGAAAGGTGAGAACACGCAACCGTGCCTGCAGGTGCATGAAGGGATCAATTTGGTTCAAGGAGGGTGATAGTTCTGTACAAGTGAGACTGAGACCGAGGAGAGCCATGTTCTAAGGCTAGGGCGTTTACCAGCCTAAGCCATGGGAACAATCAAACTGTAGGAGAATGAGGCTGAAATAGAGGGAGGAGGAAAACCAGGTTTCAGAAGAGGAATAAAGAGGCTCCCTTCAACAGCCTGACCATAAGGGCATGGTGCCTGAACTCTGGTGGTGGCAGAAGAAAACCTGAGATGGATTCTGGAGGCTCTACAAAGAAAGAAACAACATTACTAAGGTATTCTTGGGGGACGGGGAAAAGGATGATAGCAAAGTTGACTGCACGTCTTGTTAAGCCTGGAAAAATAAAGCAAGCAGTTACTTGAGCTTAGGAGGTGTGTCATTAATCTGTTTTCCCAGTAGCAAGCACAACACTTTACAAATCTTTTTAAAATGGTGAGTGACTAAATGAAAGTAATGGAGGAAGAAATGGGAAAATTAAAAGTGCTGCCACATAGAAGGAATAACTCTACAGATAATTTAGTATTTCATAGGATATCCAAGAAGAAAGGTCCATCGTGAAATTTTAGACAGAGAAATAGAACTCATCCTTCCTTTCCACCTTTGGCCCAGATTTTCAACGATACCTGTGTTCACCCACCACACACCTCAGACACTCCTCTGCAGGCTAATTTGGATCAGGAGGTGCTTGTCCTGACCCATTCCAGCCATGTCACCCTTTGCCCATCTCCTGCAGACCCCCACCTTCTCCAGGTCCAGCCCCTAATTCAAACACTGCACTTACCAAGGCAGTAAAATCAGCATGCTTACGTACTTTACCATTCTTTTATTTTTCTGATATGAGGCAAAGCAGGCAAACCACACGAGTTTATCAGCCTTTGCATACAATTTTAGCTAACCAGAATACTAAATTAACGAATGTACCTCATTTTGTAGGCAGTTAATGAAGGTTAATGTGACATACTGCCTCTGGCTCTGCAAGGAAAAAGGGGTGTTATTGCCTCATATTATAGCTGGGGAAAAAAAGTGTTAATAATCTTTCTCATCAGCAGTAAAGAACTGGGCTTTTAATACCCAGATATATTTTAGTAAAAGGCTAGTATATCATCTCTAAGTGGAGTTCAAGAGTGACGTTAGATAACTAGGGCATTTCAAGAGCCTGCTTACACTAGAGACTGAGGGAAAAAAGAAAAAAAGAAAAAAAAAATTCAGTCAAAGCCGAATGTATTCCTCCATTCTTGAAAGAAAAAAGAAAAAAAAATGTGAATTATGTCAGGGATATTTTTATATTGCTTTCAATCAATTCTAGTAATTAATCTTTAAATATTAAGATGGAAACTTGGATCTGGCGAGTGACTTTGAGTAAATGGGTACTGTGTGAACAAGGTCATCGTTTTATTCCAGGACACTCACACAAATGTGTCAGGTGGACCTTCTAACATGAGATGGTGTATTAAGCATGATGGGAGAAGAGTAAAATGAATGAGGCACTGTCTAGGCCCCTCAAGAGCTTTGCTACTCTTTCCCAGGAAGTCACTTTGTCCCTTTGACAAAGGGGGCCTAGTGCTTTTGGTAAGAGTCAAGAATAGCAGAGATTAGTTTAAAGAAAGAAAAAAAAAAAAAAGGATATGGCTTCCTGAAAGAAGTCAACCCAACTAGGCCACTTTGAGGTCTTACCATAAAGGAAATAGGTTGGATGGCATGAATACTCAACGTGTGTGACTCTTAAACCTGTTCAGTGGAGAACGCTACGCCTTGTTTTTGCAACCCTGGGCAATATTAATGACAGTGGCGAGAGTGTAGAGAAAGGAAGGATGTAGAGGCTTATACAGTAGGTTACTAGAGTACTTAAAACTGCATACCTTGTTTTCTAATGTTCCCAAAATGGATACTGAATTAAGATTAGCTCTTCACAAGCAAAATGATAAAGTGACTAACTGCTGGCCCCTGGCAGAGCCCTGGTTTCCCCTCTTTCTGTTACCCGGTATTACTACCCTGATCCATTTCACGGGGGCCAAATGGCAACTTGAAGGTGGAAGGACTGTGTTTGTTCACCTGTGACTGCTTTGCCCTTAGACTCTGCAGAGCACTGTCAGGAAGTCAGTTTTTCCATGCTCTTTACAGTAAACAAAGACAGTGTGGCTGGGCTCCAAATGTTACAGAAGGTCAGGGACCAAACTGCCTCAAAGACAAAGACCGCTTCCAGAAATTGAAACACAGAATAGATGTGAGCGCCATCAACATTCCAAACTGTGCTCCTGTCCAGTGTTTGGTTCAAACAATGTGACACATACCCAGCATCGAAGCATAATAGAAACAGAATCATAAAACCCCAGGTGCTGGAAAGCACCTTAAAGGTCATCTGGTCCAACTGCAGATCTGAATTGTGAATGCGGCCCTTTAAAATATCTTTTCCATGCAACCGTCCAGGCTCAGAGGGAACACCTCCAGTGACTGAAAATGCACTGCCCGGGGAGGGAGACAGGACATTTCATCTTTCGAAGCCTTGACCCAAAAAGGTCAGGCTCACCGGAGCTTCTATTCATTGGCCCTCAATTGAGAGATTTGGGAGCCCAAGTCTAGTGTGCTTTTCACATGATGATCCTTCAAATATTAGAGGGAACCTATCATCAACCACTCAGATGGTTTTCCTCTAGATGAAATATTTGAGTTTCTTTAGCCGCTACTCTGTGACATCTACTCCATTCAATATCCTCTTTTCCAGCCTACGAATACATTCCAGTGTATCAGTAACCCAGTGAATGATGTGTCACATGCAACACAACACAAGGTCCCACAGTGTGGCCACACAGAGTAAACAGAACTATCACCTGCCTCCTTCTAAAAGACCAGATTTCAGACAAGGTGACGTAATCTGCCTCTGCTTTCCTAGTGGGCACATCACAATGCGGACTCACTGGGCTCACCTGTGCCCGTTCATACTAAATCACTGGATAGTGACTTTATGCAATTCTCTGACAGTTTTTCTTTCATGTTTGGTTGACATACACGATCAGATTCTATGGCGTTAAAAACATAAATAAAAAGGAAAGGAGAAGTAGTAAACAATCCTTGCAGGAAACATAAATGGGTTTGTAAATACACATACTGTCTCTTCCATGGGAAGAAACAATCCCCATGAGGGCACAAGTTCTTAGAAGGTGGCAAGGAGTACACCTCCTGTTTTCCCTGTGTCACAATCACACTGCAGAAAATGAAATACCTCCCACTATGTAAGACAGCCCGGACCAGAAGGGAGACGTCTGGACTGGAAGTCAATAGCTCTGGGTTCTGCTAACCATTTGGCCACTAACTATCTCTGCATCTGCTATATGATCATAGGTAAGCCATTCATCTTTTTCCAAACCTTCGTTTGCAAAGTGACAACCTCAACAATAAATGCACCCTGAGCTGCCCAGCGTTTCAACAGTTTACGTGAAATTTTAATTAAATTTCTAAAAACCCATTCTTTAATACAATGGTGTAAATAAAATATTAACCCTTGGCTAAAATTCCCTAAAGACCTTCATTGAAATTAGGTTAAGTTTTACATTAAATCGTCTCAAAACAAGTGAACGGCACATTCACAAATCAAAGAGCTCATGTGTCTAGAGTTGTTTTTAAAAGAAGATGCCAATTAGATAAATTAGGTGAGTCCAACTAGGGGTCCTGGAATCTTTACCCTTGGATAAAATAAGTTTTGAATAGGTGAACCAATTACTGAGATTCTTGGGGTAAGGAATGAAATAAATGTCATAATGTGGTATCATCGCTTTCCCATAATCCAAATGTCTTCTGAAAATGTCTTTAATTAACTATCCAGAGAGAACCTTTAGGTTGAAAAGACCTCGTTTCCTTCACATTTTTTAACTAGCACCATGACAACAGAGTTGCTTGATGTCCATCAGCAGTTCACATGATGGGAACACTATCACATTCTCAGTGATAAGGGAAGGAGTGACGGCATACAGTCATTACAGGACACCAGCTCATTTTGAGATCCTGCGTTAAAATAAAATTCACTCCACAATGAGATGCTAAGAAGCACCCAACCCTCGTAACATTAACCCTAACAGAGCACAGTCATTAATCTTTTGACTCCATATACTATTAAACTGTGCAGTTTTCCTCTTAGATCAAAAAACTAAAAATGAAAATTGGAAAGATTTAAAATCCAAGCCCAGTTTTGGGCTTATCTTTTTGGTGATGTCCCTTCACCATTCTGGGCTCAGTATCATCCTCTGAAAAGCCAGGAGTTCTGTGAATGTCTGTGTGTGTATGTCAGAGCTTTTTCCCCCCTTTTTAAGGTCTTCCGTCCTCCACATGTAAACTCTCCCAGCTGTCTATGACCTTGGACATCCCCACGTTATACTGTCTCATACACTGCCTCATCCTCAGAAGCCTCATGGCAGAGCCCCAGGTCCAATAATACTGTCTCAGTTTCCAATAACCACCTGTGAGTCAGACAGAGTTCTCCAGCTAAGATCCTGGGCTCAGGTAACAAGTGTCGCCCGGCACACCAGAGAGCCTGATGAGAAGCCAAGACTACGCCATGCCGTGTATTCCATACACAGGCAGCACTGAAGAGAGAGACGGATGCTCTTCCATATTTGCAAAGAACAGCTAGGCAGTAAATTTTTACATCATTAAGTGTCTAATGGTACTTGATGTGAAAAGTTGTAAACATTAGTGTATTGTCACCCATATTATAGAGACTCTAAAATCCAATTAGCACAAATGACCACATCTCCATTCAAGTCATGAGGCAGACTTTGTAGTGGCAACTTTAAAAATAATTAAAATGACCATGTTTAGGATGCCAGAGGCATACAGATGTATCATTCGCTGTTAAAACAGTGCAGCCTTCTCAAGCAACAGGGTTAGGCATACACCTGAAACTTGCAGTCAGGCTGAGCATCTCTTAGGAGCATGGTGCTCCTGCATGTGAGACCCTTTTCTGCAGGTCTCCCAAGATTGTAACTATAGTATCATGGTGTCCATAGGAATATAAAGACATGGAAGGAGATAAGAGAGCCAGAATCAGAAAGACCAGATGTTTATTTTTTTCCCTCCATTTGTCTGAATGCATGGTTTATATAAGGTCAGAAACTCAGACTTTCTTAAAAATTTCTCGAGGTTTGTCATATATAGCTTTTTTAAATGAACTGTGGCTCAATGATGAACTTTCTCTTCATGAAAATAATTCAGCTTATGTTAAACATTGGTTTTTGATACTCTTCCTTTCAAGTACACAGACACACACATTTTGTGTACAGATGGTATTATGTCTATATATTTTAGTAATATAAATTTAGGTAATTTATGTAATTTCACAAGTACATGAAATTACACAAATATACAGAAGAGACTGTCAACCTAGATTATTCATTTAAATGTAATAAAGTTGGCTCTAACTTTTGATATTCTATATTCAGAAGGCAAATATGTGTCATTCCTGAGGATATTCAAGAGAATATTCTTTTTGAAAAATCTGAAGAAAAATTTTAGGTAATTTTAAAGTGTTTATACAGCAACATAAGTATAGTACCTCTTCACATGAGTACTCTGAAAGGACAAACTTCTTTGTGTGAATATACTAAAAAGATAAAGACGATCTTATCACTTTGAAGTTACTGAGGCTGTAACAAACCATACATACCATCAGTAAGATTATCTGATGTAGTAAATGTTGTGAGACATCGAGAAAAGAATACTTGTAATAATACCGAACACTTAATTATTACTTAATACAGGCTAGGCGGTGTCTTGAGCACTCCATATTTAATCGTCACAAGGAAACCCATGAGTTAGACACTATTTTTATCTTCATTTTACAGATGAGGAAACTGTAGCAACTGAGATGTGAAGTCACTTGACCAAGGCCACACAGCACACAGGTAGAGGAGCCAGGCTGCGAGCTCAGACAGTCAAGCTGCGGAGTTCTCACACTAGAGTTCACCACTCCGCCTGACGTATCTCCATCCTTCCTCTCCTCTCCCTCCAGACCCCAAGGGCGATCTTAGGCTGGTCTTGCTCTTGGGTCTGCCCAGCTCTTCACATTATTATGAAAACAACAGACAGCAAAATTCAAGGAAGAAAATAAAACATTTCTGTGGACGTGTTTACCTAGTGACAAATAACCAATGACACCCCAGAGTTAAGGGAAATTAAAGCAGGGCACAAAAGTGGACAGGTTTGCTCATAATACCACAGAGATAGTGACTAGAAAAGCATGTGAATGTATAACTAAACACAGGGCGGGGAGTGGTGGGGAGCTAAGACGTGGCTGGGAATAGTAGACAGCCAGGCAAGAAGAGGAAGATAAACCCAATTAAAGAATTTTATTGATGGCAGCAAGTGTCTGTTATGCATCCAAGACACAGAATCAGGCTTTCTACAAGAGCTTTAGAACCATTTAATCTAATTTTTAAAACAGCTCTCCAAATCTTATTATTATTCTCATTTTACAGATGAGGAAACTGAGACTTTTGGAGATGGAGCAACTTTCTCAAGATCAAAGAGCTAACAAACCTTTGAGGCAGAATTCACACCTTCTTCTATTTGACTCCATAGCTTGTGCTCTTGAGATCAGTTTCATTATTATAAAAGGTCAAGTTCAAAGCATTATCTAAATCAAAAAAAGACCAATAGGGAAGTCCAGGCAAACAGGATCAAACCCCAGGCATCTGGGTCATTAAGATGGCACCACTGAGATCAGACAGCAGGACTGCAGATCAGACGTGGCTTGCTGTTTGGTTACAGGCTTCAGTCTTGTGCCCACTGAAAGTAAACGCCATCTGATTGGAATCAGAGTGGCCTGGATCCTCTCAGAGCCAAACAAATAAAATTAGCTGCTGCAAAGTCTTTGGGGGAATTAATCAGAGTGTGGGTAAACACATAGCCATGTAATATGAGCCCTGTTATAGTCTGAAAACAAGGGAACTTGGAGTAGCTAAGAGAAATGACCAAGATGTAAACAGGAAGCCCAACAAAATGGGACCACCTACAGGATAGAGCCACAGATGCAATGGACTAAGTATGAGGAGCCACTGACAGACGGTGAATTCTGGATAATAAGAAATGCAGATGAGATGGAAGAACCACCTGCTTTATGTAAAGCTCCAAATAACCAGATCACAGTGGACAGCCACTCAAATCATGCCTTCATAATACAGAGTATTATTGAGAATAATTCAATTCACAGGGAGCTTAAAGAGGCCAGGACTGGACAGCCTGCCAGGGGAAACAGAACCATAATTACAGAAAAGAATCATATCCTCAGAAAAACAAAAAAATCAATCAAACTAAGTTTGTAAAGTCTATCTTACAGACAAATTGTCTGGACTCCTACTCTCAAAAATACTGTTTCTGATTTTATGCCAATGCATTTAGCTAATTTAATGGTTCTGTCCTAAACTGGATATACTCCAACACATAACATCTTTGACTCTTTCCAATTTCTAAAAGAATCTTAAGAAATTCATAGTCACAAAGGATGGAATTCATTTTCCAAAAGTTCAACAATGATGTAATGATTTGTCTGTTATAGAAAAATCAATCTTATGACAATCACGTTAAAAAAAAAAATCTGAGTAACTCCAGTCAACTTGAAGTAACGCCTCATCAAACACAAAACTGTTAATTTCATTGAAAAGCACTGAGATTGAATTGAAACACTATCACAAAATAGAATTTTCTATCTTTTAAAAAATTTTTAGAATAGCTTTGAATATGGGTAAATGTAAAAAACAGTGCAGAGGGTTCCCAGTATTCCTTCTTATTAACATCTTATATTGGTCACAATGAAAAATTGATACAGTATTAACTAAAGTCCATACTTTATTCAGAGTTCCTTAGTTTTTACCTAACGTCCTTTTTTCTGTTCAAGAATTCCATCAAGGATACCCTCTAACATTTATTTGTCATGTGCCCTTCAGCACCTCTAGGATACCAGTTTCTCAGACTCCCCTTGATTTTGACGACCTTGACAGTTTGACCTTGATCACTGGGCTGTACTAGTGCTTGGCACTCCTCTCCTGGAAAACTACTCTTCCTCCCGCACCCCACCCAATTCCCCACACTGCGCTCTTTGGAGGGACCTAAGTGCAGTCCACCCTGGAGTGTGGGAAGTTACATCCCACCTACTTGTGGGCAGAATAGCTACACAAATTACTCGGAATCGTCCTGCAGGGGAAAACTTGTCTCTTCTCTCCCATTCATTTATTTATGCAACTCTTTTATATCCGTATAGATTCATGGATATTTATTTTATACTTTGGGCTATAAATCCAGTACTACCATAATAAAGAAAATCTGAAAGGAGATTTATTCAAATTCATTGGCCAAAGTGGACTTGCCACCTTTCAACTCCTGGCCCAGCAAAAGGACTAAGTGCAACAAAGCCCTTGGATGTCTCATGGACCATGAAGATGAAAATGCTGATGATCATCAGGAGGACATTCTCTCTATTCCATCTCACAGAGACAATGGGGACACACGTCCTTATTCCAAGGAAGTTTCCCCCTTTATTTCTGATTCAGCCAGGACAGAATTCAATGCAGTCGTTGGCTTCAATTTGAGCATGACTTGGTTACTGAAATTCTTAAGGCAAATGCTGGATCAATACCTCACTCTCCTAGAGATAACTCTGATGATGTAAGTGGGTATCACACAATCCAATATACTGACTACATGTATTTCAGGGATAAATGTGAAAAACATTTGCCCTTTGAAAATTGTTTTTAAAATACAGGCCAGTAGCACTTGGAAGTAGAGGAATACAATTGAAGGTTAAAGGTATATAGTAAATATGTTAGGTGCTCACTACATATCTTTCATCAGCACGAAATAACTTAAGGCATAAAACGCATGACAAGACTCCATAATAAAGAAAAAGGACATGAAAACATTGAGATAGAAAGATACAGAGCACAGTATGGACTGAAAAGAAAGAAAGGCAGTAAGAAGTAGATTGTATTCATTCATTCAACAAATATTTATACAGCATCTGCTATCAGTCAGAAGCCATGATAAAAGCTGGGTATATTATGCTGAGTGAAAACAGTTACAGACTTTGCTCTCATGTAGTCTGTTAGGAAGATAGACATTAATCAGATATCAGCACTGCTGGAATCATGCAGGAAAGGGAAAACTAGGAGGCCTGGGCTGCTTAAACCCTGCACACTCCCATCTTCAGGAGTGTATCCTCGGCTTGGCACCTGGGAAACAGCCTCCTAGTCCTTGGAGTATCTCTACCAGGTACAACTGCCTGTATGCCCGAGGCTTTGGGCCACACTGTATCAAATCTGACCTCTGGGGATGCTGCAGACTTGAGCAGCTAGGGACCTGCCTGTCTATATAACTGATCCCCAATAGAAGCCCTGGACACCAAGGCTCAAGTGAGCTGCCCTGGCTGGCAATACTTGGCAAATGCTGTCATACATTACAGCGGAGAGGTAAGCTCTGCACCTGTGCCTCCAGTGAGAGGGGACAACTGGAAGCCCATATCTGGTCTCTCTTGGCCTCCACATATGCACCTTTTCCCTCTGCCAATTTTAATCTGTATCCTTTCACTGTAATTAACTGTAACCATGAGCGTAAGAGTTTCTTTGAGTCCTTATGGCAAACCAATGGGCCCAAGAGTGGTCTTGGGAACCCCCAACATTCAACTACAATGAAAAACTGAGGCACATACTCTGAAAGAAGAATGTGTGGGAGCTTATAACATAGTTACCTATGGCGTAGGTCAAGGAAGGCTTTCCTGAAAAATGATGTTTGAATTGAAATCTAATGGATGCGTAAGACTTCATTAGTGAGGTAGGAGTGGGGAGAGGCCTCCAGCATGGGGAAGTGCATGCACAGAAGGGTCTGGCAGGGGAGAGCAGGGTGTATACAAGCAGCTGAAAGTGAATGGGCGTGGTTGGACCACAGGGAGCAGCAGGAGGCTGGATGGGTGATGGGCTAGAGAGTCCTCAGAGGCTGGGACGGGTAGACCATGAGTAGAACATTGGTCATCATCTTGAGAGCAATGGAAAAGCCATGGAAAAGTTTGAAACAAAGCAGGATCATCAGGTTGGCCTTTTGAAATGAGAACTCTGGCAAGAGGGTAGAGAATTTGCTGTAAGTGATGAGCAGATAGAGTGAAAACAGAGAGGCCTCTTTTTATAGTACTTAAGATGAGAGCGATTATGTCTCTAGATGGGTTGGTGGCAGTGGAAACGCTGAAAAATGGAAGCTTTTAATAGAAACTTAGTGGGTCAAGTTGACAGGGCTTGGTGACAAGCTGGAAGTGAGAAGAAAGAGTCACGGGGAATGGGATCTATTTTTCCAGCTTGTGTAAAACAAGAGGATGGTTGAGCTACTTACTGAGGCAGGAAACACTAGATGTGACCACACATTTTTTTTTCTGGGGATGAAGCACCAGAATCCTATGCACTTGATCTTGGAGGCATTGAGTTTGATGTGTCTTTAAAGCTGCGAGTGGAGATGTTTATAGGCAACTGAATACCCGCATATGCAGATAATATAAATTTAAGTTTCCTTCACAAATTAGAACTACAGCTAATCCTGCCATTTGTCAGACACTGCTTTAAGCATTTTACATATATGAACTCATGTTATCCTCACTACAACTAGATGAGGAAGATATGATCATTACCTTATTTAACACAGAATGAAGCTATTAGAGATTAAGGTGCTTGCCTCAATCACACAGTCGGGATATAAACCCAGGCACTGTCCCTGCTGCTTGTGCTTCTTACCTATCACACGAGGCTACCGCCTCTCATAATAAGCCAAGGAAGGGAGTGAGACTAACTTTGGAGAGAGTAGGAGTAAAACAGAAAAGGGACTTTGAGAGCACTAAGACTGAGTAACTCATTAACTGCAGAGCTGATTGAGAAGGTACCGCGAGAAATATTAAGAAAAAGAGGAGACTGAAACACCCTGGAAGCCCAGAGGAGTTAGTGTTCAAAAGAGAACGTATTCTTTTAATGCTATTAGGAAGTTTACTAAGAGGAGGACCACGGGATGGAGAACCGAAGGTCATCGTAAAGCTGTTCTGACACAGTGAGGAAGATGGAAGCTAGGGAGGGGTGAATGAAAAGTAAGTAAATGAAGACAGGAACACTTTCAACAAATCTGGCCATAAAGGGGAGGGGAGAAAACAGTACTTGCGGGGGTATGTGGAGTCAAGGAAGGGTTGTGTGTGTGTAAGATGAGAGAGCTTTTACCAAGCTTTAATGTCAGTAGAAAGGATCCAGTTGAGACGGAGGAGATGAGTATACATGAGAGAAAAGGGCACACGGACGGACAGTGTGAATTCTTCAGCAGACAGATGTGAGACAAATAGTCATGTGTCCTCAGGCAGAGCCAGAGGCTGAAATGATGCTCTACGTAATCCACGCCACGGAAACCAGCACCAGACCTGGGTCCTGCCTGCTTCTCCAGGCTGCTCTCCTACCATCCTCGAGTCAGCTTCCTCGTCCTCCTTTGACTATCTCTGCCTCCTTCCATAATTCAGTACACCAAGTTCTCCTCACTTCACATTCTTCACACATGTCTTCCTTTTGACCGAGAAGGTTCTACCCTCCACCCGATACCCCACCTTTTTATCCAGCTTCTGTCCTGGTAAAGATGCTCAATATATAGCTGTTGGATGAATGAACTGTGCTCAAGACACATGCTGAAACTAAAAGCCCTCTGCAACTCAATATGATTTTGGATGTGTCTCAAAACAATTCTGCTTTTAGTAACCAATATAATCTTTTTTTTCCCAATATAAAGCTGAGTCATATTTAAAGAAGATGTTGGCATGTACCAGGCATCTTAACTTGATGTATGAATATTTTTAGATCCAGACTTGTATTTATCACTCCCACAAATACAGAAACATACATATGTCATTTTATTATTCTATCAAAAAAGAGTAATTTCAAGCAAACACATGCCTGTACATAGCACGTCAATGAATTCTCTCTTACTAAGCAAGCAATAATAGGAAGCCAAATTCTAATCAGAATGACAATCTATTAATTTACAATGAGACATGAAACTGTCACTTCAACCAGATGTTCCCGTCAATCTGAACAATTCCCTATATTTTATCCCAGACAAGCTATAGCTAGCTACAGGTTGGTGGATCTCAGCTAGAAATGTGGATGGGACCAGAAAACAGACCAATGGCTGCCAGGACCTTGTGGCAGGAGTAGCGAGTGTTTTCAAACTGGCATGAAGGATTTTGAGGGGTAGGGAAGTAAGGAATTTTATAACTTGATGGTCTTGATGGCTACATGATTGTGTTGTGTATTTAGAAGATCTTAAGATGTTTCTTTTGTTTGTGGGAAATAACCTTGGTCCAAGAAAGTCACATAGCACAGCTGGTGAAAATGGGCCTTGGAGCCCCTGAATCTGAGTTCAACTCCCAGTTCTAGACCTGAATTGTTGGTAAGAAGCCAACTGCTAATCCCTGAACCTGCCTGAGCTTTATTGTCCTGATCTGTAAAATGCAGATACCTCAAAGGAAAAGGGTCGCTCAAAAGACCTTCTGAAGATTCATGAGAACAGTGACGAGAAAGCTTTTAGCCCATAATTCATGCTCAGTTATTCAGTTATTCTGAGAATGTTCAAGTCCTTTATCCGGAATTCCTCTCCACCAGACTACACTTAAATAGGCATCAACATTTGCTTCTGTGACTTTCCTTTTCTACCCTTTCTTAGTCACTAACTCGGTTATGTTTACACAGCCTTTTTCAAAGGAGGATACAGTACTCTGATTATGCTTCTGATTAGCAAATTTTTCTAGAGTCCACCTTGGTTAGAATCTAGGGGCTTTGTAACATCTTAAGTCATGTATTTATAGAAAATTCTGGGTTAACTGTTACTTATAATAAATCATACCATTTGGTGGGGGATTTACCCAATTTAACTCTTAACATCCAATCTTGTATCCAAGTTACTAGGGTGTACTTTCTCATTATGCCCATATATTCACAAAATTGTTTAAATGTCTTCAGAGAACTACTAAGGGATCTTTGAACTGATACATATGAACAAAGACCCAAAAGAAAATACTCTTGCACAAATATTGCTTAGAACAGCAAGCTTCTATCTGGATTGTCACTGGTGAACCAGGACTGAGCAGAAAAAATGGGTAACATGTACACAGGGCCTGTTCTGGAAGGCAGCAAGCAGGGGGCTGGTTCTGTGTGTAATCTAACTGGCAGCATGATGAAGGCAGAGAAGATAAGCTACTGAAAGTTCAAGGGAGAACTGTGAGCAGAAACCCAAGAGGTACCAAACGCCAGAGACAACAGTCCGAGGAGAACACAGGGATTGGTAGTCTGTATCCAAAGGACACGCCTAGTTTTCAGGATACTAGCAGGGGGCCTCTGATCAATTTGTCCTGTAATGAAGCAATGCTAAAAAGTGTGCCCCCACAGTTTATGCCCATTATGTCTTAAATTTGCCAATCAGCCCTTGCAAAGGAGAGTATTAATGATCATAAAGCATACTTTAAATTATGACATGTGATATTCAGTAACCTCGGATATGCAGGAGTTTCACGGACATGGTCAGACAGGTTGAGAAGTCCCTATATGCTAACGTTCTCCAGAAACAATGGTTAGAGCCTAAAAATCCTTCCAGGAAAAGAGAAAATCTAGCTCCTAGCCTTAAAGCATTCATGTAACTAGCTTCCATTCTTTTACAAAAGAAAATAACACAGGAGGGTGGCCAAAACAAATAAAATCAGTTTCAGACCATAAGGAGACTCATAACAAACCTGAGTTGTTGGTGACAAGGTAAGAAAGCAAAAATATATACGCACACACATACACACACAGATATATATATATATTAGACATTCTCTGCGTGATTGAACAGAAAGAAAAAACCTTTCAGCTGTAGATAACAGTAGATATGGAGGAGAGAGAAGATGGAGGAGATTGGACTAGATGGCATTTATGTTCTCTGTAAATTGTAAGGAAAGGAGAGAGGATGTTATATGGTTAACTGTAGAGGTGGGAAAGGTAGGCTCATGTTATAGACACTAGTGCACTATCTTTTCTTCATCACAATATGCTAAATACTTAGCACAACACACGGAATACAATAGATGCTCAATAAATGCAAACTGAATGAATGACTGCCATTTGAGTAACTGAGCACACAGCGAAACGTAGAACAGCTGACATGTCAAATGAGAATAAAAGCTAACCATGGAAAAGGAAAAGATGTTGTGAGTATTTTTAAGGTGTCCTTAAAACATATACGTCCTAATGCAGAGCTCTGAATGACCTGCAGTGATCTTAGGAAGAAAAGATACACAACCTTCTCAGGAGCTATTCAACGCTGCCATCCTCATACATCCTGAGAAGACAGGTATCCGTTTAATAAATAAGCAATTACTGACCACTGGCAGGGTAAGACATGTAACTTTCTTATCCAACACCCAATACTCTGCAGCAGAGACGGATAGCACAGAAAAATTAATTACACTGTCAGCCGGTCACCTGGCTCTGCAGACCACACAAAAGTAAAAAGCAAGCAAGTGGGGCCAGCAGACTTCTCTGCAGCCCCCGTCAGTTCAGACAAACAAGAGGGCTAGGTAATACATGCTTTGTAATCCACAGCTGACTTTCTCATGTCTAAAACCATTCAAATCCAAAAACAAAAATCTCTCTCAAATCCAAAATAATGGGCACTGAACAACAGAGAGTGGAAGGCATATTATTAAATCTCTTCTCATGAAAGGCTGTTGAACTGAATTCCCAGTGACTTGGGCACACGATGGGTTACAGATGCCGTGTTCAGGTGCCATTTGAATTCACATGATATCTAATAAATCACAGTACGTTCACTTGTCCTATTAAAACTGTATTCTACCTTACCAGGTCTGAATAATTTGTATAAAATTGATTGCTACAGTTCTCACTAGAAGCTCTAATTGCATTCCTGGTATAACTTAAAATGATAACCTTATCTTAATTAGTAGCATGATGCAGAAATGCTTTTGAAAGCCCCTGAGAATTAACTTGCATTTTTTAACAGAAGCCTTGGGGCTTTAAAAAAAAAAAAACTAAAAAATATTCCTATTGAATACATGAGCCAATGTTAACTTATCAAAATAACAAAAGAAAATAATCACACAGTAAGAGACTAAGCAACACGGCTAACACCTCCTCTGATCAAGCAGTTTGTATTTCTCTTTGCAGAATCATACATGACGTAATTCTAAAGACTAGACCTCTGTGGCATCCAGTGATTCTTGGCACCCATAGAAGAGTCTCTATTTATTCTAATGAGACTCACCATCCACAATTTAAGGGGAATGCTACATTTATGGGACTAAGTAGATAAACACATTGGGGATAGGTACTGACTTCACAGTAAATTAATCACTGTACAGATCACCTAGAGTACTCCCTTAAGTTCCCATCCCAGGCTTTTCTCCCAATTAATACTAATTCAATTAATCCTGGCCTTCCTTATCCCTATCAAGCTTTCTAACATCCCTTCCTGGCCCACTCACATTTGCAAAGCTCCAAAAGAAAGTGGTTTCCTGTGGGAGAGGTTATCCCCTGTATCTTTTCCACATCAGCACTCTAGTAAAGAGACGTGCACTGGCTCACCCGTTATCTAACAGAGCACATTAGGACACATAAAAATTAACACTTCAACCATCTCCAACTGTAGGACGGCCAGATTAAAAGACTCTGCAGTGAGTCATCATTGTAAAAACCCAAAGAAGAGGTTAAAGTGCCTCCAAATCATGCTTTCAAATTGAGGGTCCTACTAATAAACACTATATAGCTTGGCTTATATCCTCAAATGCCCAGCCAAAGAAATATATATGGTAGAATTTATCATCATCCAAAACTCTAAGTATCACCACTTCCCATAAATGTTAAATATATAATGTTATAAGAGAACTACTCTCCTAAGATTGGCCCCTGAGGTCTGGGTTTCTTCCTCTCAACTGGTACCACTCGGGGAATAACTGTCTTCCTATAATGCAATTTGGCATTTTCTATTTAAAAATGAATATGGTTCAATTTTCTTCAAATATTTTCTCCTTGCTAGGAATTAAGGAGTTTTGTCTAAATGTAAGAGGTCAGATCTAGTAGAGATTATTATAAGATTATCATTAGAACTGAATATAAAATTAGTAGAAAGCAAAACTTCACATATTTGAGATAGTAGATTAAAGTTCCATCTAGGTTAATTTATGAGCATAGAAAATAGTAAAATTAAACACAGAAGAAACAGGTATACAGTAATACTAGTTCAAAAACAATCTTTTAAAAAGTTGTAAATACCTTCATTAACACCATTACAACACTTTTAAAATGTCTACTATGTGCAAGGAGCTACTTGTTATAAGATATGACAGTAACGGCTCTTATAAAATATAAAGCGTCCTTTTAATTTACGTTCAGCTTCTCCTCAGTAAGAGACGGCATTTCAGAGAAGTACTATTGTGTGGTACATACAGGCTTATATTTACATAAGCAAATTATCCATATCTTGAAGGTCTTGCAAATGTGTAGAGGACTGGGCACATTTTCTCTTATTTAAAACTCTATCCCCAGGCTTGAGAGTAAGGAGATTAAAGACTAAACATATATTAGCACTGTGAAAATTCAGCCTGAAAAACCCTGGTGGAAAAGACATTTTAATCAACGGATATTTCAAACTGAGTGACCCCAAATCTGTTCAACGAGACTGTTGTTCTAAAGAAGGAAAACCTTCCGATCATTTAACTCGCTCTTCGTTTCACTGGTGTGACAACCACATACTGATGGCATCTTGAGGTTGCAAAATCTAAGTCTTTTTTACCATGGCAGTTACAGTCTCATTTACAACATTAATGTGCTAAACAGGGACTGCATGAAAATCTTCAATTACTTTCAGGCAGCCTACGTAACACTGCCCTAATTCTAATGCCCAGCAAGCATAATCATCATAACCTCTGCTGTGATCCCAACAAGGAATCTTCAAGCTCCTTATAAATGCATTAATCAGCCCCTATGAAAGTCACTGCTTGCTTTTAACGAATGAAGATAATGTATGTTGCTGGGATTATACCACCGCATGCAGAATCATTAAAGAAAGACCAGAATTTATGATTAAGCCATTGGATGGCAGGGTACTATTTTAACCATAAAAATCACAATCTGCAAGGATAGTGGCCAAAGCAGAGGAACCATTAAAGACTAATAATTAGCATTAATCAAGGTGACATGACTTGATATCTTTATTACTTTAAATACACTAATCAAATACTTCTGCACTGACATGGAGAGACTGACAGGAAGCTGGGCATAAAAAACATCCCTATGGAGAACCATCTAAACTGATCTATTCCAAAGGTAACAAGAAAACCATAGGTGTTGGTCAAGTGGGATCCAAACACGCAGCTCTGAAATGGAAAAACTCAAAATGGACCTACTGGGTTGGCAGCGTTTAAGTGTATGCTTTATCACCAAGCATTCCTCCAAATAAACACATATTTGTGTGTCCCTTCTGTGCAAGCCACCAGATGTGCTTAATTTGGATGAAAAAAATTACTCAGAGTAACGTAAGCTTCAGGCTACTCTGCCAGGTAAATAAATAGCCCAGCACTCCAGCCCAGCATTTGCTTTCTAGCCCTTTCCTTGCACATGTATGTGGAAATGGAAAAAAAAGGGAGACCTGAACTTGGTACTATTTACCTAGTTCCAATAGGGGCTGTCAATACTATCTAACTGCATCAGTGCTCAATTTCACACCACACAGACTCTAAAATATGATGCTATTATTACTGCTCATATAAATATTTCAGCCTTAATGAACTAGAAGCTGCTCACCCTCTTTGCCACCCCTTGGGCCCATATGGCATTATACCTTAATGACTGCAATTTTTTTAAAAAGCACTCTTCTCCTATTTACAGTTTCTGGCTGTTCAATGTTCACACGCTGAATCCTTGAGGTTAAGGGAATAGAGCATGAAGAAAGCATGTGAAGTAGTTTTCAGACAACAGTGGGGCCTGGCATCCATTCAGAATAAAGGATGAAAATTTGGCAAGGCATTTCCCAAGGGGGTCACGGCATTTTTGCCAAATGAGATTATAATGGCAAAGATGTTCACGATGAAGATGGCGAGCCCTGACAATCATTTTGGCTCCAAAGTTCAACCTCATTTATAGGTTCCTTAATTGGTGTATCTATCACTAGGTTCAAAATATGTATTATATTTTCTCTGAATAAGATACCAGCTTTTTTTTAAAAAAAAAAGTGTATGTCCATCAAAAACTGGGCAGAGAAGAGTCAATGGAAATCCCCCACTGCTTCTCTCCAAGCAATGAAGAAAGGACTGAGGAAAGAGGACGGGTGTCAGCACAGAAACAGCTGTAAGGAACAAATTACTCAAAATATACTGCCCACAAGTCACTGAAAGAGTAGCAGCTACCTCAAACCCAGTTCCATTTTTAATTTCATGGTTAAGGGGAGAAGATTTTTCCAATATAGCATAGTAGCCTTACAGACGCAAAGCAAAAAGTGTTGCAATCAAGCTATTGAAAAATCCTGCTAGTTTCAGCCAATATTCATCACATCGCTCCTTCTAAAACAGTATGCTGCAATTTCTAAGAGGTCCCAGTACCCCAACCTTCTCTCAAGTAATGACAGAAAACTCTTCTGGCTCTTAGATAAATAGCAGCCCATTTCGTTTAAATAAGTTTTTACAATTTGCCAAGTTATCTTCCACACATTAAATTCAGCATCATCCCTGTGAGGTAGGTAGAACTATTTCCGTGGTACAGACGAAGTCACAGACTGAGTGAAAAGTTAAGGGTCCATGCAATGAGCACCTGCTGACTCAATACCCTGTTCCCTACACTGTGCTGACCCTGAATAGCCTTCAAATGTTCCATAACTTTATTAAAGAGGGAACCACAAATTCTAGATGATGACTACCTATAGCAAAGACAAAATTTTTAAGAGTCCTTTTAGCAAGAGAAAGCTCTTGACAGAGAACCAGTAAAATGCACAACGAACACAAGAGAATACTTCTAGTCTGAACATTGGTTTGCTTTATTTAGAGATTGGTCATCTTTCTATCCTACTCCAAGATTTTGTTTTTCACTCTGAGAGTCATTTGATTCTCACTGACGCACAAGACAAGGGGGAAGGTTGTGTAATATTGTATGAGGCTGACCTTACCACTCATGGAAAAATTGCCAGCCAGACACAAAGTGTCAGCTAATAATGAGTCAGGGATAGGCCCCACAGTATCAAAGACCTTTATGTTGAATCTGTAACAAAGGAGCTTGGTGTAAACAAGACTCCAGGGCTGGGAAATGACATAAGAGGAGGACAGGCACTTCCTCATCGGAGGACATGGCTTTTGCCAAAATTTACTGAAGTGTGTATGCAATCCTTCCAAATAGACATGATTAGGGAACTCGTATCAATATGTTCTATGTCCTAGATCCAGATGTGGAAATACGTGAGGCCGGGGAAATTCTCTCTCTTCCCCTCCTTAAATAGTTCAAAGCTATTTACAATTTCCAGTTAATGCCCTTTTTATGTCAGAAAGAGGGAGAAAAGATGACACCACTGAAAGAGCTAACTGGAAATTGGAGAGCCAAAGAGAAAAGATCACTGCATGTAAAATATGAAATAGATAAAAAGAAGAGAACTCTCTTCTAATAATGGCAGAAGTAGGCTCATTCTAAGCACATCACTACGTGCCCTACTCCATTCTCCTTCCCGATACTCCAGGCATCTCTTAGGTTGTGCCTCTATCTATAACTCAAGTTATGTAACGTCAGTCCTGAGCTTACTACATAATTCAATCCATGAAAATTAAAGTGGGTTTTTTCTTCAATTTTTAAAATTACAGGTAGAGGTATTTTTGGTTATATTTATATGTTGCAAAACAGAGTGATTATCAGTAGAAAAAATGAGCTGTGGCTATTGAGAATAATGACTTAAACATATAATATGGAAAACTGTGATAAATCAAACGGGCTTATCCGTAGAGATGGCTGTCCAATCTAGCCAAAAATATTTCAACAAGTCATTTTAAACTGTACACATGTTGCGTTGTCATTTTTCTACAGTGCTGGATAAAGAGATTTAACTTATTCAACCTAAGCATTTTTTAATTAGTTGTCCTCTGTATCAAATAGTGATTATTACAAGGATGTAGCCAAAAGGTGCACAAAAATAGGGATTTGCTCCTCTTGCCTTCTTTCATCAGTGATGATAAAGCTGGGCGGCAAAAACTCTGCTTGGTGTGAAGACTCTAAAAATATGAATATAACAAGAAATTCCAAAGGAATTTAAGAGGTGAATTTACAACATTCTAATGGCAAATTCGGTCTGATTTAGAAAATACAAGTTATACAGAAGGACAATGCCTCAATAGTGAGAGCAAGTTGAGCGACTGGCATGGCCCTGTATGGCCCACTGAACTCTGATGGGAAACAGAAATTCCTCAGCAAGGAGGAGAAACCTGCTTTGATACGCACCTCTCAGAGAACTCAGACTGGGTTATCCATAAACTTGGCTGGTTACAAAATACATTAGCAATGAAAAATATCATTGAAGAAAGCCCTGTAGATCTATTTCTATGACCGATGGCTCAACAAATTCAACTAGACTGAATATGGAGAATAAAAACCTTACAATGAAAGGGGACATACAGCACATAAACATACAAAACAGAGAGAAATTCCTGAAATGCCAAACTAGAGCCTCTCTCTCAATTCTAATAGTACCCATCTACCTAAGATCAGAGTTAAAGATATCTAACATGTGACGTACAATCACTCCTCTGAAATATATCTGCTGAAGCACACGTAGCACTTCAGGGCTCAGGTCAAGGTTGAGAACACAAGCTATAAATTCACTAACGCTAAAGATGGATGAATAGCCAAAGAGATGAGATGGTCTCTATTACTTATATTGAAGCTCATAAGAAGCTTAGATTGTCTTACAAAATACATTTGCTCTCTATCCTTCGTATTGTTTGTTTCTGTCCATTACATGGCTAAATCCACTACACATCAGATAAAAGTGGATCATTTTTAATTTAATAGTGACACAAATCCTTTGGAACGCATACACTATAGACATTGACATAGAGTGCTGACCTTGAATTTGTAACATATTGACTTACTTCTGTTGTTCTCTGCATTTTTCCTAGATATAAAATGATCAGAACGAGTTTCCATAGGCTGTTTCATCTTCCCCTGATATACTCATAATGTGCCACCTACAAAGACCCTTCTGAAAGGCAGACTACAGCAACCAAATCCAAAAAAGGTAAGTGACAATATTTCTTTAAATTTTGTATGTGTGTGCATATTTTTTTTTCTGCTAACAAATAACCACAGCATTGCAGAGTGCAGAATCCCAGAGAGAAACATAATGAGGCCCAGCAGAGTAGCTTTGGGGTAGTTTCCAGGCTTGCAAAGAGGGCCTGATTTGTAAGCCATTCTCTTTCTTCTTTCTCACCAGGTATCTGCTCTTGGACAAATCTTACAAAACATAAGCACAGTAAATATTGACATTATCTCATCGTGTTATGGTAAGAAACAGAGAAGAGGGTGGATGTGAAAACCTTCCATAGGCTATAAAATGCTACAAATACCTAAATTATAAATGAGAACACTATACACATGGTTAAGTTATAAACAAAGGGAGACAGACTAGTGTGGTTGATTTGAAATGTACTCAATATAACAGATGGACAAAAACTAATTTAAAAAAAAATTATTTATCCTGTCACATAACTGACCTAATCTTGCTCAAAAGACTTCATTCTCACTTGCTGGTAAGGAAAAAAGAAAAAAAAGAAAAAGAAAAACAAAAACTGAAAATTTGTTCATTTGGTCTAACTCTGGTTCTTCAGAAAATAGTCAATTTGGGGTCAACTTTTAGCCTTTCTAGGTTTTCTCTCCCTTCCTCCCTCTGCTGACATCCTGGCTTTGCCTCAAAAAGAAGCTGGTGTGATGTGTGGTGACAGCGACGGAGCCTCGTCTGGGTGGGCAGAGCTGATCTGGCCTGGTCTTTGAGTTTTGGTGTCTACTTTCACTGTACCTGTTTCGGAAGTGTCTGGGGTGGTTCTCTCAGCAGAAATATGGAACAAACCTCACTTCTGGCCATCTTTCCTGACCGGCCAGAATTGGCTCTCACCCCTCATCTCAAGAGACTTGGCTGTGTCTGCTGTCAGGACCCCAGATGTGGAGGGGCACCCTGTAGTCTCTGCCACAGATCCCCTTGCTCTGTGTTTCTGGGACCCCTCCCTGTAGGGCACACTGACTCTTGCTCATAAGCTCTGTTCATGAAACTGGCCCCATCAGAACGACTCAGTCAATTCTAAGAGATGAGGTACCAGGAGGAAAGGTGGTCTTTTCTCAAGAGGCCACTTTTCAACTCTACTGCCCATGCCAAGGTGGCTTAGATATTCCCCAGAGGTGTTTTCCAAGGTTCCAGAAGGGAAGGCAGACTCCTTTGCTTTCATCTCCCTCCTCAATCTGCCTGTTTTCTTTAAAAATCTCCCCACTATAGATCCCAATCCCCTTTCCGGCATCACGCTGCAGCACAGAGGGGGGCTTCCCCGGTGGGGTCCCACTTTTATAAGATCTAGGCTTAAGTCCTCAGGCTTTCTTCTCAATATGTAAAAATGGAAGGTTTTGCATTTTTAACAAACGCTGGCTTGCGTAAGAACATCTCTGCCAACCACACAATGACACATTTGTTCTAGAATCCAGACTATCTGCCCTACGCTTACAGCAATAAAGGCCATTGATTTCGTGGGTGCGGCAGCTGCAGAGCAGCAAGATTTACAGGGGATTTTGTAAAAGCATTATTCCATATTTCAAAATTCTACTCTTACTACATAACCTGGGCTGTTTAAGATTATGGGAGATTTCAAGAGCTTCTTGAATAAAGGAAGAAAGGTAACTTTGTGAAACAACCATCGTCAGCAGCAGATGTTATGAGTCCTCTTTACAGACAAAGAAATGAAGGTTTGGGGAAGATAAATGTTTTCCCAGGGAGGCCCAGCAAGCGAGCAGTGAAGCCAAAAGTTGAACTCAAGCATCTGTATGGCAGCTCCAATATTCTTTTCACGACCAACACATAGAGCACAGATAGAAGTTCCTTGACAACGCCAGCCGACCCAAAAGGGGGTATACAGGGGTGAATCCCTGCCACCCACCCAAGCAAAAAAGTACTTGACTTCAGCAAACTACCAAAGAGAGAAATCCTGACGAGACAGTGAACTTCTTTCTCCACTGTTTTCTTCGTTAAACTAGCATTTATTGACTACCTCTGACATAACAAATACTGGGCTAGAGGTTGTAAATCTTATGATAACTGCCTTTGCTCTTAATTAAATCACAATATAGAGGGGCAGACAGACAAATGCAATTATAATGCCCTGAAGCAAGTTCAGGGATGTGCGGATTTTAGGTTATCATTAGGCTCTCGGGGTTTCCAATTTTTTTTTCATGCTTCAAATGGTTCCTAGAATTTCACAGTAATTCTACAGGTAGAAGTTTCATTATACATGTTGGGATGTGAGGAATTACTCAGTGGGAAGTGCCTGTTTCAATAGATCTGGAAATCACAAAGGGAAAGACAGACATGGAGAGCATACGGCGACGTGGAAGCCACACCGACGTCCACTTTCTGCCCATTTATCACTGGCCATTTTATTTTTCAACAGTCTCAACACATTACAAATAGCTCCTCTCTGGATCAACTGTAGTGTACTACAAACACACACAGACACACACAGCATTAAAGAACTAAATTTGTTCAACTTCATTCAAACACTTTTCTCAAATGAAACAGACTCAGAGAACAAAGTAGTGACTTCCAGAGGAGAGAGGAGGGGGTTGGGGGGATGGGTAACACAGGTGAAGGGGATTAAAAGGTACAAGCTAACTACTGGCTATGAAATAAGTAAGTCATAGAGATATAATGCATAGCACAGGGAATACAGTCAGTGATGTTACAGTGACTTCATACAGTGCGCAATCTATAAAAACAATGAATCAGTATGTTGTCCACCTATAACTAAGTCACTATGCTTCAAAAAAATTTTATTTCCTCGCATATGATGTTTTCCAGCGATCTGAGAAGAGTTTCAGGGAGACTCCCTCCACAGGTATGTTGTCACTGAGTTCGTGTTTACGCATCTGGTTATATGAAGGTTTTATGAGACTAACGCACAATTTCCTTTGGTATCTAAAGAGTATTCAAATGCCAAATGTGGTGAAGGGAAAGTAACAAACATATCAGAATTCTGTTCTTCCTAGTCCTGGAACTGGGACACCTTCCCTGAAATATTAAGATCCTTGACTTAAAAATGGAACTTACTAGGCTGCTGCATCACTTAAAAAAACTATTCATTTCAATTAAAAAGAAAAAGTACACATATTCCCAAAATATTAAGTAGTCTGGAGATATAACAGTAAGGAAAATAAAAATCCATACCCATTTGCCTCTTGTGCTAAGGGGGATCATTTACATATCCCACTATACAATTATATGCTAATTACATGCTAATATAAATATGAAAAAAACACTGAAAATTGCAAGTTGAAGAACCACCAAAAAACATACAAAGGCAAAAAAAAAAATCTGCTTGAAAGCAATTTCTGCCACCTTGCTTATTCATGTGTAAATGCCCAATATGCTCAAAGCTTTGACATCTCTATTCATCTGGGATTTGAATCAGCTATAAATATATGACCTTTAATTTAATGATTGATTTGTCAAAGTTTCTGAAATATGTTACATATGGGACTAACTTCATATGTATACAAATGTTTTCACGCTGTCCCATTTTAAGGGATTGTGACTCCTTAAATAAAATATGTTTGTCAATTTACTTATCTGTCAACCACTCATATCTAAAACTGTAGTTTTGGCCACAAACCTCATTTTTAAAATCTTTTTTTCACCTGTGCCCCCATAAAGGCTGAACAAGAGCATTCTACGAAATTCAATAGCTGACGAAAGGCAAAGAGAAGCACTGGACTTCTATTTATAGTCTCCTGGTACAATCAAACCTCTCTAGGCAAAATCTAAGCAAAAAGAAAGACACCCAATGGATTAAATGGCACAATTTTCAAGCCTTTCCTCCAGGTTTCTGTGCCCTCAAGCAATAAACTGGCTTTTGCATCTGGCAAACATATGCAGAAAACAAGGCCAAATACAGCTGATAAACTTGGCCAAGTTCTTCCATGTGACCCACTGTGACAGCCAACCTAGAGTTCTCAATGTCAATTCAATTTCCAAATGAAAACTTTACTTATTCATTAGTATGTGTTAATATTTAAGATATAGATATAAGAAAATTCATCTCATGTTTGGTATAAATAAAGCAATGCATTTAAAAAAATAAAAACATACTGTATTGGCATTATTGGAAGTAGTGAATATTTAGAATAAGATGGATATTACGGAAATGGACCTGACCACATAATCTTATCCACACAGTCAAGGATTTAGAAGCATAAAGGAAGAATGTTTCCAGTGGTTCTGCCAGGCGAAATGCCTTCTAGATTGACCAGAGTAATTGGCTATCATGACTAAATCTCTAAAGTCAACTGAAACTTCATGGCTGTAGTTGAAATTCCACAATTTCAAGAGGTTCTATGAGTTGTCAGAAACAAGATTTAAAATGTTGAAGTAGCCATATGTTGATAACAATAAACTCAGCATAAATGTATACTCTCTTTCAATAGATCAGGCATTTTGAGGCATCTACTCTACTAGGAATGAAGGTAAAGACATGGAAGTTTACACAACCCTTGTCCTCAAAGATGCTAAAACTCCTGCTACCTGGAGTTTCAACCAGGTTCTTTGGGTTGTCTTTTTTATAAGCCACTTTCTATTATGTCAAGCAAGATGGAATGATTGAGTTATTGTGTCTGCTACAGACTACTACATCAGGGTGACAGTTGTTTATTGCACCATTACCAAAAAGCTGTGTTCTGACAGAGTGCATATCAACACACATCAGTGAAGATGAAATAACTTTTTCCTGGCTAACTCATTCAAAAAAAATTACAAGGAAGATATGTGAGATTAATGCCTGTGTCTCTAAGAATGGATAAGTCTTTATCTGACATAAGGAATATACTGAAACTGTACAAATTATACATCCTTTAACACTGTACATAAGGG
Source organism: Camelus dromedarius (assembly GCF_036321535.1). Classification (NCBI taxonomy): domain Eukaryota; kingdom Metazoa; phylum Chordata; class Mammalia; order Artiodactyla; family Camelidae; genus Camelus; species Camelus dromedarius. Next base: position 14,674,526 of record NC_087454.1, on the reverse strand, counting down.
ATTTATACTTCTGGAAAACTCCCTCAATACATATCCCAGACACAGCAACAAACTTCCTGACACTACCTTATTTATTTTTCTTTTTTCTGGTCTATTTTTCTCTCTTATGACAACAAACTTCCCTATTCTGTCTCCTTCCCTTTGTCTTGTAAGTAAGCTCAAATCATTTTCATCCATAAAAACCACTCCTGTTGCCATGTCACCACCTATGCACCAATCCTTCCCTTCTCATCCAAACTTAGGGGAAGTGAGGGATTTTTTTACTGACCCCTCTTCTTCACTATTCATTTCTGAATCCAACGGATTCTGGTTTCAATCTTTAGCATTCTAGTGAAACAACTCACTGCTCAAGTTACAGGTAATTTTCTAAACTGATTAGTCCAATAGACACTTTATTCCTCAAGTGGGGATGAACCTGGTCTTGCTGACAGCACCCCTTCTTAAAGCTCTCTGTTCCCTGGAGCACCTCCCTCTCTTCTGGAACAGCCCACTCTTCTGATTTGCCTCCTTCCTCTGACATTGCTTCTCCTGCTTCTGTAGTACTGCACAGTGGGTACGAGGACTCGGGAGCCAGACTAGCTTGTCTCAAATGTCAGCTTTTCCATTTACCAACTGTGAGATTTGGGGGTACCTCATTTAATTTCTGCCCCTAGTTTCCCATCTGTAAGTTGGGAATCATGCTAGCATTAGCCACTCAACACTTGCTGGCCAGGTGGTGGAGGCTGGGATATATTCTCTGTTGTTCTGAGTAACTGGGCAGTACCCTGGGTCTCGAAACGGGACCTCCCCCTGGGTTTGGCTCCACAACAACCTCTCAGTCTGGCCCCAAGAAGTATTTGTACACCTTACCCAGGGACAGATAGGGTTTTTTTTCTATATCCTCTTTTCAGCTGTAGTGAGCTTTCCCCAGTGCCCTACAGACAAGAGTTTGTCGCTCTTTGCCATGTGGTTTAAGGCTTTTACTCTACAGGAGAGAGAAGAAAATGACACAGGTGGGACGTCCTGCCTTTTCCCCAGCTGTAGCTGATCCACTCTCCCAAGTCTGCTCACAAGAATGATTTCTCTGGATGTTTGGCCCATCTTTTTTATACACAACCTATGCATCAGTAGAAGAGCCTGGAATGACTGCAAATTTCCCTAGCATCTACAGTCCTCAAGAGTTTTACCTTCTCTGGCCATCCCACACTTGACTTTTGGCAATTTGTTAAAAATGTTAGTTGAATTCTGACCACTGTCCATACACATGTGCCTCTGGTAAGCAAGTGCCTGCACCTCACTTCTCCTTTGTTCTTCAGATTCTAGGTTAGGTCATTTCCTTGAGACCTCAGCTCTTCCATGGGTTCGAGAAAAGTTACGCATTTGCAAATTTTCTACCACTTTGTTGTTGTTGTTGTAAAGGCAGGAATATTGCTCTTTTCATCTTTCTACATCCTAAATTTAAAGCTCAAAATACTGATTTTCCAACCAAGGCATTTCTATCAGAAAATCTTACAGAAGATAAATATTCTCAACCAGTGATACTAGGACAATTGACTAATTATTTGGGGTGAGGGGGGATGAAACCTCACATTATATACATCAATGTATCCTAGACTATCATAAATCTAAACATTAAAATTAAACTATAAAATTTTTTAGAAGATGGTAAGAGTATCTCTGTGATCTTCAGGACAGCAAAATTTTCTTAAAGAACAGAAGAAGATATTCAAAAATGAAAACAAAATTTATAAAATGGAATTTATCAGAATTAAAATGTCTGTTCTTTGAAGAACATCAGTAGAAAAATAAGTAGGTAAACCCACAGACTGGGAGAAAATGTTTGCAAGACAGAAGACTTCTATATAACTCCTACAATGCAATAATATAAGGACAAACAATGAGCAAAAGACTTGAATAGGCATTTCACAAAAGAATATATACATATGTATATAGCCAATGAGCACATGAAATACCGCTCACCAACATTAGTCATTATGGAAATGCAAATTAAAACCACATGAGACACCAATATACACCCACTCAAATGGCTAAAATTTAAAAGACTGACAACACCAAATATTGATGAGAATGTAGGGATAAAAACCAGAACTCTCTTACAATCTCTAAAATGGTACAAGTGCTTTTGAAACTGGCATGGAAATTACTTATAAAGTTAAACCTACCCTCTGGTATTTACCTGAGAGAAATATAAACACATACATTTAAAAATCTGATGCAAAATGTTCCTACCAACTTTATTTATAATGGCCTCAAACTGGAAACAACCCGAATGAATGCATATCAGCAAGAGACCAAAGAACAAATCGCTGACAGGTCCAGGCAATGGAACACAATAAAATGAATGATCACAATAGAGCAATGGCATGGATGAACATCAAAAACCTTAAGAAGAGGAAAGAGTGCACACTGTATGATTTTACTTATACAAAGTTTCAGAAGAGGCAAAACTAATCTATGGTGAGTCAGAACAGTGACTCCTGGGGAGCTATGATGACAGAACTATCTGGGAAAGGTGACAGAAATGTTCTATATATTGATAGGGTAAAGGTGACCTAGGTGTATACACTTAGCAAAACTCAAACTCTACGCATAAGATTTGTGTAATTTCAATCTGTAAACCGTATTTTAATAAAGCAAAATGCAAAAAAAAAAAAAACATACACACAATTATAGACAGACTTTCTCCAATCACTCTACATGAAGTACCACTTCCTTCTCACTCGCTGACACTTTGACTTGCCTTAATATTTGTGATAATATCTGACATTTGACATTCTAGCATATATTTGTCTATTTATTTTCTGCATCGCCGATTAGGATGTAAGTTTCTTGTGGGTCAGGACTTTTTTTTGTAGATTGCCATTATATACCCAATGATAAGGACTATGACAAAAAGGCAACAATCAACGAAACTCTGGATGCTGAACTTCGATTTGTTTTCTTGCTTATTTCAATTTCTTCTCTGCTTGCTGAATGCAGTGGGTGGGTTATTAAAACATCAAAAGAAATGAAGCATGAGTAAAGCACTTTGAAATCCACCAACACTATACAATCTAAAGGATGATTAAATACAAGAAATGAGCTTGTTCATGGAAAAGTTCATGGAAGACGTTCTACGTAAGATAGCTTAAAAACTTCTACAGAACTGCTCCTTGTGGTTGTAACCTGTCTTTTGAGAGCTGCCACCCCAAAGCAAGAACAAGTCAGGGGAAGCAGACAGCACACTGGCAAAGCAGAGCTTCCTACTAACTGATTAAGTCACAGGGTTTCCTTGGTTTCCTCAAGTTCATGACTTTGCCTGAACTCCATGGCTAATAGGAATTCATTATAAGACAGCTTTCTGGGTTTAGAGTGTTGCAGTGGTATCAGTCAGATGGAGAATTTCAACCTAAGCCTCTGTTCAAGCATTTACAGATTTATAACTAATTAGATCCTGTCTACACCTCACCTGAAATCATGTTAGCAAGATCCACGCTCAAATACATTTAGAGTTAGCTGGCGTGTAACAGTCCTTAGGCCATCCTGGGCAGCACTGTAACAAGATTTTTCTATTTCAAGGTTCCTTTAAAAGGAGTGAATAAATGAGCTGGTTTCAAGCAAGCCCCAGATAGAGTGCCAAGCTTCCAAAATTAAGGTACTTTGGCCACCTGTCAAGCATTTAACCTTATGGATAATCTCTCTCTCTCTCCCCATCTCCCTCACAGAGACACACACAATCTCATCTGTGGACATAAGTACAGAGGTTCTAAAAATTTATATATATTTATTAAGAAAGAAGACAATTAAAAAGATAATAGAATATCTAATGGGATATGCACTACAACATACATTAATTTCATATGTGTTTACTCAATATTTAGGTAAACGATTGACCAGCTAACTGTTAGAGCCTGGATTTTAAAGTGCCCTATGGTGGTTAACACTACAAAGTATCTAAATCAGACTGAAGGAATCTCTTGAACTGATCCAAACATAATTTGAATAAAACCACTCAATATTATTGAGAGAATCTGGAACAGCACAATTTATTACACATATGTATAAGCAACCACTGACTCCCAGAACACAAGAAAATATTTAAATATAAACAACTTGTATTAGTAAATTATTGCAATCATGTTATCATCTACTTATTACATAAACAGAAATGCTATTAACCAGCAGAGCACAATATTTCAGTTTAGTTCAGGGTACAGGAAAGGCATGGAGTATTCTAGGCTTCTCTGTTAATACCGAGTGATAAGTTACGACAGCTCAGTAGAAAGAGTGTGATAGTTTTTTTGTTCCTATACTTATGATGGACAATTGTTTAGAGACCCACAGACACATATTCCTTACATAAACTCTCTTGTGCTATCAAATCTGGGACTTAGCTCAGCTGAGGAGAGGACACAATATGATCTCTGTGAAGCTCTAAGTCTAAAGAAACTAAATAAGGAAGGAAGGAAAGAAAGAGGAAAGGAAGGAAAGGAAGGAAAGGAAGGAAAGGAAGGAAAGGAAGGAAGGGAAGGAAGGAAGGGAAGGAAGGAAGGGAAGGAAGGAAGGGAAGGAAGGGAAGGAAGGGAAGGAAGGGAAGGAAGGGAAGGAAGGAAGGAAGAAGGAAGGAAGGAAGGAAGGAAGGAAGGAAGGAAGGAAGGAAGGAAGGAAGGAAGGAAGGAAGGAAGAAAGAAAGAAAGAAAGAAAGAAAGAAAGAAAGAAAGAAAGAAAGAAAGAAAGAAAGAAAGAAAGAAAGAAAGAAAGAAAGAAAGAAAGAAAGAAAGAAAGAAAGAAAGAAAGAAAGAAAACCTCTCCACTCAGCATACAATTTGACTCATTATTGCCTTTTATTCATGGTCACTGCCAAGGCTCCATTAGGAGGATTTACCCAGCCTCATCTGTTTACTCCAATCTGGTTTCAATCTAAAATGAAGAGAGTCACTTGTAAAGCAGCAAATTCATGTACACATTTTTTTAAAAAAACGAGTATGCGCTGATAGCTCAGAATTCAAAAAAAGACTTTTTCCTTTCCCTTTAGAAAGACTAGCAATTTCATGAAACTATTTTTTAATGCTTTGGTAGAAGATATTATAGTTATTGTATTCAAAATGTTATCATTAGTCCAAATTTTAATCATGTGGTATCCTTAGGAATTCCAGAAGATGACAAGATGTTCAATAATTTAGACAAAAATATTTGGTTTAAGGATCAAGACACAGACTGTCTATCTCTATTTCTCACTTCCTTGTATGATTTTGTGCAGAAAGAAGGACTTTGGGGAAACTGAGTTATATATTTCAAAAGCAGGTAAACACCTATGCGACAATACTATTTCCTAATTCTGCCACCTTGATCTTGAGAACAAGCTGACTCCCGGGTCCCGAGGACCCTGTGCACAGTGAAACAGAGAGGACATTTTCTCTCAAGTGCTTTTACAGACCCACTGGCTGCCTCCTACCCTTATTGTTAGTCTTTAACCATTAACTTGTCACAATGACCAATAGCTGGTCCAGCTCTGCATCAATTCAGAGATGAGTTGGGATGCCGAACACAGTACTGGAGCCCACAAGCTGCGAGGACAAACTGACAGTCCCTGACAGTTTCTGCCTGGGCCAGGATCTGAACCAAGATGCAGGGCAAACTCCCATCTGCTGCCCATCTGCCATCCTGCCCCTATCAGAAAAGGTTATACCATGAACCACAGACAGATGGGCATTGCAAAGATCTATTAGGGGAAAAAAGAGGAGCCTGAGACGATTAGAATAATGACCTTTGATTCAACACAGAAATCCTAGTATAATGAAAATCATGCATAATTTCAAGGTCTTTTAATTGTCTAAGACAGATATTGGGTCTTTTGCCAATATTAAAAAAATATAAATAAAATGTGCATATTCCATGTACTAAATATATCATGTACTAAGTAATATATACCTAAAAGCAAAGATGAGTTAAGAATCTATCTATATAATGTATGTATATATGTGTTTATGTGCATATACAGAATGTCTTCACTCGAACTTGTTTTTCTCAATGACCTATCAGTGAAGTTTAACATAATGATATTAAATAAATCAGAAATCTTTTATAGGTTTTTGGTAGTGTGTATTTTCGTCAAGAGTCTACTCTGTATAAACAGGAAACTGGGAAAAGCCTGCTCATGTATTAAACCAGACTTAAGACATAAAGGGTATAGTAAACTCCTGCGTTAAAGCTAAATGTGTGTTATGTTTCCATAGCAAAGATGACTTTTGCAAGGCAAATAAACACTCCAGACAAAAGGCAGTTATTCAGTTCACTCAATATATAATGTGTACCTACCATGTGCCAGGCAAAGTGCTAGATGCTAGGAACAGAAGAGTAAGTCACAGATGGTCTTTGTCTCCAAGGAGCTTATGGTCTCATAGGGAGATAGTATACGATAAGCAGTTTATGTGTCCAACTACAGTGAAACAGCATAACAGAGAAAAGATACAGAACCATGTGGCTGGTCCTTGGGGTGGTGAAATAGTCATATAAACTATTTGGAAAAAAAGATAAGAATTTCATATGTGGTGCATTTTAATTTTCATATGCATCTAATAGATTTACAGAATTTATTTTTTCTTTATAGTTTGTAGAGCAGAATCAAATATGGACCATCCATGTTTTGAAAAAAGGGAAAATAGTCTTTCAAAACGTGTTACAGTCTCTTAGTGTAATTTTTACATCTTGGGACCAGTTTTTCATTTTATAGAAGAATATCTTCTACAAATTCACAAGAAAAAGAAATTCAACAAATTGCTATATTCAAAATAATTTATAATGAACTTATATAATATGAACAATGTAAACTATATCCACAAAAAGATGAGTACAAGGAAGATCTAAGTACTTCTATTCATAGTAGCCCCAAAATGGAAGCAAGCAAGCAGGAGAAAAATGGATAATCAAGCTGGGGCATACTGATAAACTGATTACTCCTAAACAAAAGAAATGAAAAGACTACTGATGCACACAATATATATGCATCTGAAAACATCATGTATAATCCTATTTATATGACATTTAAGAACAGGCAACTAAGATGTGCTGGACAAAGATCAAATGTGATTAACTCTGGTTGGAAGATACCGAAAGGAAAAAAGTTTCAGGGATGAGAGAAATGTTAGCTATCCTGACCTGGGTTACATATATTAAAAATTTATTTGTGCAAGCATTACACAAGATTTGTGCATTTTACTGAATGCTAATTAGATCATAATTTTTAAAATGCAAAACATCAAGGTAATCTGATACAACAGAGATTAGTCAGGTAAATATCTTTAAAATTCTGGTCACCATATAAGAAAATATCTAACTAAACAGTGCATTTTACAAATAAGATAAATTCAGAAAATTGCTATTTTTATACCCACAATTTCAAGAAGCCCACCAGAATAATAAATGCTTGGAAAGTGCCAATTAGGAAATTCTTTCACCTGAACCGTCATGTGCTACTTAACTGAGCCCTATTTAAATAACTTGATCTAATTCAGGGTCAGAAGGGTTTCTTAAGGATATGGAAAAATCTTATGCTTTATCACAAATCCATACATTATTTTTTTCAACCACAATGTAATTTCATTGTTACATTAAATGGCCTTGCTGCCCTCAGTCTTCATTTCCTTATGAGTCACTAAATGATTACCAAAAAAAAGTAGAAATACATAACACACAATTCCCATCAGCCTCTGATCATTCTGAGAAATGAAAAAAAGAATATTGGAATATTGTACTATTTCCAAAATACACATCATTCAGAAATAATAACTTATCCTTTGATTTTTATATTTTATAAACTTTGTATTTCATAAAAAAGGTGACCTATTATACACATTTCACAACAGGAAATACTGTCACCAACATTAATTCCTAAACTCTTTAATTAAAATAGATGTAAATCACCACAAAGAATTGATCCTAAGGAGCTATACCAATATCTAAAGGATTAGTTGTGCAGTAAAGTAATAACACCACTTTAATTTATACAGATTTTGATTCTGATAGCTCCAAGCACTTTACATATGTAATCGATTTTATATTTAATAACTCAGGGGAGGAAGGAAACAGTATTATCTTCCATGTCCTTGAAATCACAGTATATGCAAAGAATAGCTGGACTGTACAATCTAAAATATAATAGAAACTATATTCTTCAATTGTGTGTGTGGGTAATGGACACAATTTGACAATCACTTCTGCTCTACTCTACACAGCTTACACATGAAGAGAATTTTGTCACAACGGTTTGGCTAAGCTTATTGGGTAAGCCCAGTATCACCCATTCCTCATGCTGATTACAACTAAAAACTTTAAATTTTACACACACACACACCTCAACCACCTGGGAACTCTCAAAAGCTGGCAGATTATGGAAGAGTCAAAACTTGGCAAAGTGACCTGCCTAGTGATGGCTCTCATTTGGTTTTTGCTTTTATGTTTTCTCTTGTGCAGTGTGACTCCAAGGGTAAAGCCCCCAGTTGCAACATGGTGAGCAATGGCAGCTGCACGAGTAGATAAACCCTGTTTTTCCGGCAAGATGAATCAGAAATAAGGATTCTTGCAGGCCAAAAAGTTCGGGGAGACTCTTTAAGAGATGAAAAAGTGAAAGAAAGGGATCCCTGAATTCTATGCAACAAATATCACCTTAATTCCTGAGCTAAGCATGCATGACACCAACTCAAATGAGAGTATCAGAGGCTTTGATGGCCGCAGAGAGATGTGAGCCTTCCGTACAAGTCTCACTCTAATCCGAGTGCACATGCACCAGGAAAACTCGAACCAAGACCGGAACCACCTCCCAACAAAGGTGAGAAACAACTTACAGTCTGAATCTGACTGGCTTAACTGCCTACTAAAATAAGTATCATTCTCCAGATGGTTATAATAGGAGTATTATAACAGACTCTAGCCAACAGAATATTCACAATAGCCAGAATACAATCTGAAACCACGCACAACCAAGAACATGTTTCTTCTCAGGGGGGGAAAAATAGAATCTAGGTGATGGGATCAAAGACATTTTAAGCAGCTATTTTAACTATGCTCCATGGGGAAAGGAAAACACTCTTGAAATAATGAAAACAACAATCCCAGAGAAAAATAATTTAAATCAGGAAATTTTTGGAAGTGAAAAATACAGTGCTTAAAATGAAAAACTCACTGGAGGAACCCAATAGCAGTATGGAAATGCAAGAAAGGATCAGGAACTTTGAAAAAGATCAACAGAAATTATCCAATCAGAAAAACAGGGTGAAAAAAAAGAAGGAAATAGATGAAAAGAGCCTTGGAGACCTATGGGACAAATTCCACAGATTTAACATATGTAACGGGACGGGACCCCCAGAAGTAAAAGAGAAAGACTGAGAAAGAAAAAAAATTAATAAAAATTATACACAGGGAAATGGGTTAAAATATTGAAGATTTTCATCTGAAACCATGGAGGCTTGATTTAACAATGTGCATGTGAAGATTATTATTAAAAGTTAGTTCTATAATGATATATTAGTGGCAAAAAATGGAAAAGAATTTTTCAATTCCTTTTACAGGAGTGGGAAAACAAGAACATCTAGGAATAAGCCCAGGAAAAGATATCCAATACCTTACACTAAACTCTGAAATACTGCTGAATTACATAACACATAAATAAATGAAGAGATGCACCATATTCATGGATGGCAATTCTCCCCAGACTGATATATAGATTCAATGTAATTCCAAACAAAATCAACCAGGCTTTTTTTGTCTTTTGGTAGAAACTGAGAACATGATTCTAAAGTTAATTTGGAAATACAAATAACTTAGAGAGCTAAAAGCTGGAGAATTCGCTTTACATAATTTAAAGATACACTATAAAGCTACATAATGAAGGATGTAGGTTACTGAAAGAAAGACAGATATAGATCTACAGAACAAAACAGACTGTACAGAATTAGATGCACATATACATGGTTAGCTGATTTTTGATTACCATGTCAAGGCAATTCAATGGTGAGAAGAAAATCTTTTCTTCAAATGATGCTGGATCAACTGGAAATCAAAATTCTTACCTCACACTCAACACAAAAACTGACTCAAATCATAGACCAAAATGTACAACCTTAAACTACAGAACTCCAAAAAGAAAACATAAGAAAATATTTGTAATCTTATGGTAGTTTCCGTAGATAGAATGAAAGCAAAAAATACAAAACATTAAAGCTAAAATTGGTAAATCAGACTTCATCAAAAATTAAAACTTTTGTTCTTGGAAAGACACCACTTTAAAAATGAAAAGGCAAGCCACATTCAGGAAGGAAAGTTTCTCAACACAATCTCATCATCCAACAGATGAAGAACTTGTATTCTAAATACAGAAAGAACTCTTGCAAATTCAATAAGAAATAACCCAGTTTAAAAAAAATAGACAAAAGATTTAGACAGACATTTCGCAGAAGATATGCCATCAACCAAAAGTGCATGAAAAGATGTTAAACATCATCAGTCGTCAGAGAAAAGCAAATTAAATACACAATGAGGTTACAATACACATCCATCAGATTGGCTAAAATTAGAAGACTGACCATACCAAGCACTGACAAGTATTTTGAACAACATGAACTCTCATTCACTAATGGTGGAAATCCAAAATGGTATTACCACTTTGAGAGCTTCATAAAATGTTAGGCATACACATATGTAACCTAGCCATTCCAGTTATAGGTTTTTACCCATGAGAAAGGAAGATACATATCCACACAAAGATGCGGCCATTTTGTTTGTAAACAGACACTAACTGAAAATAAGCCAAATGTCCAACGCACAGAATGGACAAGCCACCCACATAATGGAATACTACTAGGCGAAAAGAAAAAAGGGAGAAAATTCTTATATACAATTCTATTACATAAAATTCTAGGGGATGTAAACTAACTTATGTGGGAAAAAAGGCAAGTCACTGGTTGCCTAGGGATGAAAAGAGGGAGAGATTGCAAAGGAGCTCTGAGCAAGAGATTGACGGAGATTTTCTTCATCTTGATTGTAGTGATGGTTTCACCGGTGTATGAAGATATCAAATTAGATCAAACTATAATTAAATATGTGAATGAAGTTCACTGTACTTCAATTATACCTCAATCGATATATAAAAATTTATATAATGCTTCTGCATTAAGTCTACAAAACACAAACATAACCCCAAATTAAAAAGCTGCCAATACATACCTGCCTTCAAGAAATTTCATTTAGCCTCTTTTACCTCAAAACGGTTTTTGGCTTTTTAAGGATTAAAAAAATAATGTATTTGAAAAGATGCCATTATATTTAGTTAGAGTGTTGCCTAAATCCTATTATTTCAAAATGCAATACTGTACAGTGTTTCTATTTCCTTTTTATCAACCATGTCCCAGTGGAATATCTACAATTGAAATAGTGAATCTTTTAACGTATTACATATATTGACTATTACACTTAAGAATAATCTATAAAAAGGTCCAGCATAGTGATCAGGGTATTAAACAAAAATGATGAATTTCACCAAAGGGACCACTTCCCTACAGATAAACTATTATTTACATATGGCTTTCTAGTTACAAATTTAACATAAAATCATAGTATATATGTTAAAATCCACAAGACTTTTTTATTCTCTAAGAAAAACTACGCACCCAATATTTACGTCTATCGTAAGAAATACCACCACCACCAACACTCTGCATTCCTACGGTACATTTATCTTGGAGTGCTTTCATAGCGATTGAATGGAGGTAATTATGATGGGGCAATTACACAAACCTGTAAGTCAGGAAAAGACTGTTTTAAGGCATGGGCTTTGCTTCTATCAAAGCTCCATTACCTTGAACAAATCAGTAGGCTTCAATTTTCTCACCAATAAAACAAGGAGGTTGGGTTTGAGTATCTTTCAACTCTTTCAACTCTGCAACTTGCTTTATTTTTATCCTCACACTAATAAGGAGAGCAAGATCAAAGGATGGCCCTGAGAAAGGTTAGGGGAGTTATACAAAGTCACAGGACTCATTAAGGTCAGACCTGGGATTAGAGTCCCAGTCACTGCACACCCAGCTCTGCACTGTTTCCATGGCCACAGGCTGCTCTAAGCAAGCCTGCCAGAGGCCGTCCTCTGAACAGAAGACTGGCTTATCACCTCCAAGACTCCACTGAATTTTGGCTTGAATTAGGGAAAAAATACATACAGGCTTGGTTTTATAATTCTAAGATACCTGGAATTTTATTTCTGTATCTAAAATTCCCAGTGTAAGAGCGCAGGAGGAAAAGTAATTCTTTGAGAAAGCAGACTTATTTATAACTGATTATATCTGAATACTTATATTTAGATGGGTATTTAGTTAAGGTGTGTTCAATAACCTGACTACTACTGCCATCATTTCTCTCAAGAATATCTTTTTTTAAAAAAGGTCAGTTGATTAAAGACTTAAGAGTAGCCACAGGGGTTCAGAGGAAAGCAGGTTTCATGCCTACTCTCATTTTAACGGATGGGCTCTGGGCGTTTGGACTTGGAAAGTGGTGCAGTGAGACCAGAAGAATACCGATTGTAGGATTAGAGGACCCTGCAATTTAATACCAACTCTATCGTTTAACAACTCTGGATTTTGAGGAATTAGATTTCAGTGCCTTAGCCTGTAACTTAAGATCTTTTCTAACTTTGGATGCTGAAACAGAAAACCTGCCTTCTCCCCCAGTACTCTATTATGAAATTTTCATACATACAGAAAAATTGAGAGTTACACAATCAAAACCCACACTGGCTCCACCTAACACCTAGAGCCAGATTTCCATCCCTCTATCTTTTACTCACTCTATCTTATGTTTTTAATTCAAAGTTAGTTGCAAATGTCAATACTCCTTACCTCTAAATATGGTTTCACTCAGCATGTATGAGACAGACTTCAAAATCCTTATAGCACCTGATAACATACAGTGAGATACATAAAATTTAAATGTACTATTTAATAAGCTTTGACAAATGTATGCACCTGTGTAACACAAACCTCCGCCAAGGTAAAGAGCATCACCATCAGCCCCCAAATTCCCCTCATGCCTCTTCCTGATCAATTCCTGCCCCCACGCCTTCTGTTCTCTTTGCATCATAAATTAATTTCACCTGTTTAAGGACTTCATCTAAATGGAACCACACAGGAGACACCCTCTCGTGCAAGGTTTTTCACACAGCATAAAGGTTTTCAGGATTCATCTAAATTGCTGCATCAATCAGTTTGTTCTTTTTAAGGCCCAAGAGTATTCCACATAGGAAACCCTCCCCTCCTGACGAACAGCTGGGCTATTTCCCCTTATGGTGATTCTAAATAGAGCTGCCATGAAAAATTCTTGGACAAGTCTTTTTGTGGACATACGTTTTATCCTTGGAAAACACCTAGAAGTGAAGGTTCTGTGCAATCAACCATGTCTTCTATAAATACGGAGAGTTTTACTGCTCCCTTTTCAATCTGTATTTCTTTTCTTTTTGTCCCATTATACTAGCTAGGACCTCCAAAAGAATAATAACTAAAAAAAGTGAGTACACACCCTTGTCTAGTTACCAATGTTAGGGTGAAAACATTCAGCATTTTACCATGAAGTATGATGCTAGCTGTAGATTTTCCACAGATTCACTTTATCAAATAAAAGTTCCCCCATTTCTACTTTTACCAAGTTTTTACCATAAATAGGTGTTCCATTTTGTCAAATGATTTTTCTGTATTTATTTATGTCATCATATGATTTTTCTCCTCTGTTTCGTAGCTTTGGTGAATTACGCAGATTAATTTTCAAATGCTTAACTTTGCACTCCAGGGATAAACCCAACTAGTTTGTGATATGTCATCATTTTTATGCACTGCTGCATATTTACTTCACAGTATTTTGTTAAGAGCTCTACTTTTTAAAAAAATTTTGTTTGTCATCAGGATTACAATAGCTACATAAAATGTGTTCTCACTTCCTCTCTTTTCTGCAAGATTTTGAGTAACAGTGGCGTTACTGCTTCCTCAGTTGTTTGACAGAATTCACCAGTGAAACCATTTGGGCCACAACTACCTTCTGATAATCACTGTATCCAAGGCACTGTGTAAGGTATTTTATTTGCATTATTTCTATCTATAAAAGCAGTTCAAATGATATAAAACTTCATTTTATACTTGTCAAAATTGAGGGTTGACAGAAATTAACTTACTTACCCAAAGACATGTAGCTAAAATGTCAGATATAAACTTGCAGGTACAATTAGCTTTAAAGTTTTCACTGTACCACAGAAAGTCATGACAGATTATAAGCTGCATAGATAAATATCACTTAAACTGGGGTAATATATAGCACACATAAGACAAGCAAGTAACTCTAAAAGCAAGTAGTAATTGCTTTTTCAAGACAAAAATTTATTTCTGTACAATACATTAGATTCAAGGTCCAATTTCAGACATGCCACTAATCTAATTCTTAAAAGAAGGCATATCAGACAATGACATTAGTTACGTTTCATATTAGCCATAGATCAGAACACATTCACTCCATCCCATTTTTGTTTCAAACATTTGATGATGCAATTGTGTGTACCTAGAGCCTACAAACGTTAAATGAGTCATTGGCTGTTTATTCCTTCACTAGGAGTTTCTCATCATAGAAAGGACCTGAGAAGATTATAATGCATTAGACAGTAGAGTGCTAAATAGTAAATAAAAGAACCTTATTTTAAAAAGCACATTTATGTGGCATAAATTGCCTTCCCCCAAATCTAACATTTTTATTTGGTCTGACACTGAAAACAAACACCACAGATCCCTAGGTTTTTATGATGCCCTGGTAACCCAAAAAAGATTTCTCAAGATTGGTTATTTCATTGCCTAATGAGTTTAGACCACGTGTCAAACAAACAAACAAAAATAAAACAAAACCACCACCAATGTTATCAGGCATACAGATAAATTAAATGTGCACTGAATTTTTAATGTGAGAAAGAGGATACAGGCACATGATCCCAACATAAATTTTCTAATATTATTTCCTTCCTTTAAACTTACCACGTAAGCAAAAAAGAGCTACCTAGCTACCTAGTGTTTCTTTCAGCAACTAAATTTCATCCATTCAGTTTTCTCATTCATCTCATAAATGTGAATTAAAAATACTCTACGTTTCTCAGCACAACAGAGCTAGGGAAAAAATTAGGTTGACAGGGTTCATTTCTGACAGTATATCCAGCTGTTTATAGCTTTTCATTTTTTCCATGAGCCTAACGGGTATCACTATATGTAAAGTTCCTAACACTTACTGCTAGGAAATACTTCATAGAAGAAATATGCTTTCCTTGGAGTTTACAAATGCCATTTGGTTTAATTTTTCAGCAAGGGTTCGTCTAGTTAGATTATGAGATTTTTCCTGGAGAGCAACAGCAAGAGAATGTCTCCCATGCTGTCAGAAAGGGAGAGTTACATTTTTGTTCCTTGGAAGAAACATGTAATGGGCAAAATGTCAAGTGGGTGGGGAGCCATTGGCCCAAACAAATCTCCAGAGAGATCTCTAAGAAAAAGGAATTCTGAGTAAGACACTGCACTAGCACATTTGGTTTTAAAAAATCGTCCATGAAGGCAGATGGGGTTGCTGTGTTTTACGGAGGCAGGACCCACACTAAAGGTTCCTACCCAGACAGTGATTGTGAGGGTCTAAGAGCTGATGAAAGTCAGGAGCTATTTAGGGAAAGCTGAGTTTCAAACACTGGAAAGACTAACTGCGAAAGAAAAGAAAGAAAAGAAAGAAAAGAAAGAAAGAAAAGAAAGAAAAGAAAGAAAAGAAAGAAAGAAAAGAAAGAAAAGAAAGAAAAGAAAGAAAGAAAAGAAAGAAAGAAAAGAAAGAAAGAAAAGAAAGAAAGAAAAGAAAGAAAGAAAGAAAGAAAGAAAGAAAGAAAGAAAGAAAGAAAGAAAGAAAGAAAGAAAGAAAGAAAGAAAGAAAGAAAGAAAGAAAGAAAGAAAAGAAAGAAAGAAAGAAAGAAAGAAAGAAAGGGAGCCTAGAGGGTCAAGGTAGTATCAATACTGGGACTGCAAAGTTGTAACTCAGGAGCTGGGTCAGAGAACACAGGAACAAAGGACATCCTAGGTGATTTCTGCAAGTCTTCCTGCCTGTCTCATCTATCGCATGGGTGTGTCTATAGGAAGTATCAGAATGGCTTAAACAGCTAAAAGCAAGACTTAGGTCAAGATTCAATTTTTTTGTACACCAGAAATTGATATACTGTAACTGATGGTACTTCAATAAAAGATATATTTTTTAAAAGATTCTATTTTTTACCTAGAAACTCTACATTAGACCAACTATCCTGCCTTACAATATTCTATTCCTTTAATTATTTATTTAGTACATATTTCTTGAACAGCTCAAAGTCTTTTCTTTTTCTGTAGATGACCTCTATTTTAGGTACTATTTAGCCTGATTTTTTTTTAATTTATATTTAAAACCTGCTAATGTAAGACTGCCCCCAATGTATGTCATTTTCACAAGGCTTCAGTGGAGGACTGCATTATATTTCAAACTCAAAGCATTTAATATGAGTTGATTTGTAAAATATTTCTCAGGGATCCATTCATCATGCATAAGGATATTTACTTAGTGTGGTGATTAAGAACAGGAACTGGGAAGTCAGGTGGCGTAGGCTCAAATCCCAGCTTCACCAGCTACAAGCTGTGTGACCCTGGGCAAGTTATGAAGACTTCTTGGAATCAGCTTCCTCTACTCTACAATGGGGAAAAGAGCAATACCTACCTCACACGGTGGTTGTGAGAATGAGTTTGACAGAAAGCATTTTAAAATTGTGCCTGGCCAGAGGAGGTGATATCTAAGAACCAGTCAGAATATAAATACTGTTTTTTCTTCCCCTTTTCCCCTAGATTAAAAAATGTTCTATTTCAAAAAAATTCCAAGAAGCAGGTGGCCCCGTCCATCTCAGTATCTGCCAAGCTCCTTCCTTTAAAAAACTGAAATTATTTGGCTTAAGGTAAAATTTAATGACAAAGAGGGTATCTACAAATCCACAAGGACACGGACAAGGAAGGGCCCTTTTATAACTGACAGTTACTATTTCAATTGCCTGGTTGTGCCTGAAAATAACTGAAGCAAGACACCCGGGCCATACCTCCCTATAGTATCAACTGTGGTTTCAGAAAGCCTGGATAACTCAAATTTTCCTAGCCCTTCCTTATCAGCATGTCTCTCACCAGATCCCAAGCCCAGTTCTCTCTGTGAGGACCTTGTGCACACCACTGGGCACTCCCACTACGGCGTGGGAATCCTCACAGGGATAAAGCCTGTGAGGCGGCCTCTGCAAGAAGAGGAAGGCTGCTTTTCCTGGTGTCGAAAGCCACAGGAGGAGCCTGCCATGGGGCTGCAAGCTTCTCTCTGTCTCAGAATTGTCAGTCTAACAGCTCTGTAGGTTTATATTAATAGGCTTTCTGCTGTTTCCCCCATCTCCCAAATCCTACGTTCTCATATGTTCATCAAAAATTTTTTTAACGATTTAGGTGTTTCTGCAGTTTATATTTCATCTTTGCTACTTACCCAAATTCCAGATAAATGTGTCATGGGGAGGGGGGAGCAGTTACAGATAAGTAACTGTGCAAATATTTCAGTTGTGCACATATTTCAGTTGGGCAGAACGACTACTAATAAACTGTACATATAGGTTAGGCCATCACCACCCTCCACCTCTGAGTTCTGTTTCACTTTGAAACAACTGACAAAGGACATAGAAGATTCCCGTCAAAGAGGGAAAGGTACAATCCATGCAGTTCTAAAGAATTACCAAATCATGTGAGAATCAGTTGTTGAGCGGAGGGATGGAGGTGGGGATAGGGAGGTAGCCAAGAGTTGACTTTTGCTATTTTTATGTTTACAGCCAGTTGTCCATAAGCATATGAGAAATTTAAATGGAAAAAATAAGATTTAGGAAAAGAGAAATACACTGAATATCAGAATTCCCCCTTACGTCATACTTTGCTGTTACTCATTGCTGATTAACCCAAGGACAGCAATAAGGACTTAGATCACACCATTTCTAAAGTGGTCCATATTTATAATCTTTCAAGGAAAAAGTAAACTCCTTTCGTAGGCTAGCTTTATGATTATAATAAGGTTTTCAATGTTGTTAGGGCTTTTACATAATGACATTTAACATCAAAGAAGGTTGAGTTCTTAACCTTCTCCAATACCTACAGTTCTGCACTGTCCAATACAGCAGCCGCTAGCTACATGTGGCCATGGAGTGTTTCCCATGTGACTTGTCCAAATTGTAAAATACATACTGGGATTCAAAGACTTTGTATGAAATCATGTAAAAATATATTATTTTACAGTGATTACATATTACATTATAACACTTTTGATATATTGGTTTAAATAAAACAATATTTACTTGTTTCCCTTCACATTTTTTATGTGGCTACTAGAAATTTTAAACTTCTTGATGTGGCTTGCATTTGAGGTCCACGTTACATTTCTCTTGGACAGAACTGGGCTAAACCAATGAGAAGAGTGAATAGGGAAGAAAGCTCTCAGCGCAAGTAGGGCTCAGAATAATCATTACAATGAATTACTACAGAACAGTCTCAGATAGCCAATTCCTTAGAGTGATATAAAAACACTAATACAGAAAACCTATGTTCTTCTAACCAGTAAACACTTATTAAATTATATCTATGGCTTTGAAGTGATAACCAATGAATTATATAGATGGGGATATGCACAAAAATTATCAATTGATGATAGCCTGTCCTGGGTGTGTTACAGCTGATAAGTGATACACAATCATTACCAGCTCACAGACGCAATTCAAAACCACTAGGCAAATGGTCTAACGCAGTGATTGGCAAAACTCGCAAGTAAGCCAAATCCAGCTGCCATCTGTCTTTTTAAATAAAGTTCACTGGAAAACAGCCATGGCCATTCATTTATGTATTATTCATGGCTACATTTGCATAAATAAATAAATAAATAAATAAATAAATAAATAAATAAATAAATAAATAAATAAATAAATAAAAGAAACAGGAAGTCTGTAGTCAACACCACCCATTTTACTTAAAGAGAATGAAGGCAGAGTCCCTCCCCACATCCCTGGCCTCATAGCAATTAGCTCCATGTTCTTCTTGCTTCTCCTGGAATATACCAAAAAAGCTCTTACAGAAAGACTTTGCATTTATTGCTCCCTCCACCTAGACGTTTCTAACCAACAGAGCTACCAAGTCCCCTCCCTCAGGTCTTGTGTGTATGTCAGTGAACCACGGGGTATTAAACAGTCACCTCCTTCCTTTTGCTGTTCTTTATTTCTGCACAGCACTTTTCATTAACTGACCCACTGTATATTTCACTTCTATGTTTACTGTTTTTCCTCCAACTAGAAAGACGCTCCATGAGGTCACATATTTTTATGTTTTCTTAATGCTATATCCTCACTTCTAGAATGGTGCCTGAGTCATAGGTACACAGGGGAGTGACTGGTGAGTTCATTATGATTGTAACTGCATATGAGATAATGAAATGTGGGCAAGATGCATTTCCTGCCCTAAGTGGTAAGAAATATAATTAAATAATATAAAAATATATGCACATACATAAAGGAATAGACAAATGGAAGTAACTGTGTGCCCTTCCTTCCATCCTTTCTTCCTATCCTTATGTGTCCACCCATCAATTTAACCACCCACCTACCCTGTAGCAGAAACGTTTATGACACTAGGGGAAGCACGAAGGTCTGAGAAAAGTAGCTCCAGCTATGATTCACGTCAAAGTGCCTTCTGCAAATGTGTTGTACAGTGCAGAAAACAACAGCTGTCCATGCTGGGCTACTGGAGGAAGGAAGAAGTTTCAGAATTTATGGTGACCTAGACTAATGGTTTTCAAACTGGATTCAGCAGTTTTTCTAAAAGGAATTTTATAGAAGTCCAATATATAAGAGACCTGGATGAAGTCTTTTCTTTCTGAGAAGCTCAGAGAGATGTTATCTTCCTAGTCTCTTCCATCCTTTCAGAGGCATCTTTGTACTTAAGATTATTTAGAACACAACTTGAAAGAGATCTACTTCTAGAAATGGGATCTCAGAGTTTTCGTTAATTTTACTATTTCAAAAAATTATAAAAAGGTACAAAAAATAGGAAAGAATTGGCAATGTGGCTTGATAAAATTATTAATTTACCCCATCACAGACATCGCAGGTGATATGACAGACTCAAACACTAATAAAGACTCTCAGCTGCATTCCTACCCTCACCTTAACCATTTGTCTTGGGTTTTTTTTTAATTAAATGGCAGCCAAGGTAAATGAAAATGTAGACACCAGGAGCAGTAACCTGATCAAGATCCAGATACAAGATCCAGTGCTGCTGACAAAGAGATAGAGAGGCAGGCATGAGAAGGAGCTCTCCATTCAGTTCTGACTGTAAGGAACACTCCCAGAATAATCCTTAGACCAGTTTCCTTCCTCATCTTCACTCTCCATTGTTAATATTTAGACATATGCTTCTGGGAGAACAGAGAGGTCCACTGTTCTATCGAATAGGTTAGTTCCTTACCATCATTTCAGCCCACTTAAAAGTAAAGTGATAAATCATTGTCATTTATTACCATCAATTAAGAAAAAAAGCAATCGTGTCATTCATCAACATCATCCTACAAATATTGTGGCATAAAGTGACATGTAGTACAGGAACTTGTTTACACGAAGTTTGAGGGTCCTATATTGTACTGACTGCTTTAATCAAAGAAATTAAAAGCTACATTGATACAGACTTTCCACATTTACATTGTACCTGAATAATTCTATTCTTCTGTAAGTCATCTAACTGAATTAAATTTGTCTCCAGGATTCTTGTCATCTGTACCACATGTCCTTCTGCCAGATGGTGCTCAAAGAAGCAACAGCAGTATTTTCAAGACTATATACCTTCGTCCTGAGCTCTGACCATCATCACAGTGTTTAAATGTTAATTACCTACTAGCTTAAGGTAATTCTTCTGGGTTAAATAAAGCAAGCTATTTTTCTCTCTTGAATGTGAAACTTGGTATGATAAAAATCTAAGTATTATAACATACTGTGCAATTACCAATACTCTACACAGAGTGGTTACCCTGCTACTATAGCTGCAGCCTCGTTTCTCATCCTAAAAATCCTATTCAAATAGCTTTACTCTAAATATCACATAAGATGCATTTATGTTTTCAGAATTGGTGTACCCAAGAAATAAGACTTTTCATCAATAGTTAATTGACATACCACTTAATTCCAAATGATACACTATTTCTTGAGTTTTCTTGAGCCAAAATATACTGACAGCCAAACTTCAAAACTTTTTTGGTGATAGAAACTTAGATATTTTAAGTAGGGTCAATTACTGTTTTCTTCGAATGAAATCATTAGACTTTGTAGAAAGCTGTCAGAAAAGAAATAACACCATGAGGAGCTGAATCAATTAAATCCCTCTCTAAGGCCAGGTTAGAATCCAACTCCTCAAACACGGTTCTTGCATTCCATGTGAAGATAGCCTTTAAACAAATCATGAAAATTAACATTCAGGAAAAAGTTTAAGAGCATAAACAAATGTCTGCCACTCTCCAATTCAAGTCCTAACTCAACAGAATCCATATTTACATTTCCTACTGTCTAAGAACAGATGGCCTTACTGTTATTATTAACACTGTCCCTAACCAGTAGTATATGTAACATACATCAACCACTTCTTCGGGAAATAATCCTATGTCATCATAGCACTGAGTAGAAGACGTGTAGAAAATACTCAGACACAAGGCGGACAGGTATATTCTTGTATCCATACTATAGGTAAGACTGAACAAGCAGAAGACAGAGAAGATGAGGAAGAAGAGGAGGAGGAGGAAGAGGAGAAAAAGATAATATCTTTTGCGTATAGGTATACTATGATTTATACATAAATGTCAATGAATGATAAAAGGTAGCAATACAGCAATTAAATAATTCAGCTAATATAATAAAATGCCACTTTCCGTGCATAATAAGTAACTCAGTTTTTTAAAAATTACAACACCCACTGCTAGTAAGATTTGGGTAAATCTGATGTTGTGATAGATAGATGGCCCTATAAAAAGAACACGAACTTATACACCAAAAGCAGTAGTCTCCATCCAACAATCTGACTTTCTGTATCTCCCAATAAACAAGAAAATCCAAAAACTATGGGTACAAAAGTGTTCATCTTAGTTTAAAAAATAAGCTTTCCTGGCTTAAAACCCCATACTGCATAATTTGGCATTTTCTTATTCTTAAGATGCTTCTGCTTTTTGTCTTTTCTTTCAACTGGACCATAAATTCCTTGAGGGCAGCAACTGTGTGTCTTTTATCTCTCACTCTGTATTGCTGCTGTCCAGTACTCATTATCAGTAACATAAAAGTCAAATCAGACAGCCAGTGAGAACCTGATATTTTCTTCTCAAGTGGACAGATTACAAAACTAAAGGGTAATTCTAGATGCCTCTTCAAATACCCACAGGGAATTCTGACTCCACAGCGTAGATCTTCACAGCAGGCAAATCCCTGGTAGAACGCTGGTGCTTTACACCGCTGCTTTAATGAATTTCAAAATACAAGCCAAACAAATAAAAATAAGAAGTTAAAAATTTGATGAGCTCCTAGAAATTAAAAAGCCATGGCTAACAACCACTAAGGATTGGAAGATAGTTAAAATAGTTCACAACATATGGACAAAGACAGAAAGATGGAAAATGTGAAGGAAAGATAAGGAACATAGAAGATCCACTCAGAGGATCCAACATCTGACTGACAGGTAGACCACCCTAAGAAAGAACAGAAAAAGCCTAAGGAAAACATATCAAAATAATAAAAGAAAATGGCCCAGGGCCAAAAGGAGATGTAGTTTCTAGATTACTCCAAGTACCACTCAGAATTAATAAAACCCGAACATCATTACAAAACCTGAGAACCAAGCTTAAAAGAGATCCCAAAAGTTTAAGAAAACAACATTGAATCTAGAAGCAAAATCTAACTTACTTTTTTTAAAGGCTTGTATTTATTTCCCCGCCCAAAAACAAAGATCTAATACTTCAGAGTTAACAAATTGTCTGGTAAGTTTGGAGGTCACATTTGAAGCAAACTGAATGTTTTATGGTTTCAATGAATTGATACAATTAAATAAGGAGTCTTCATTTGACCCCTTTCATAGAGATCATGAAACTGGAAAAGAATACAATCAGAGTATCTTACTTGGTCCTATAGTGGACATTATTTGCATACATACAGCATAAACACTGATGATTGGTTTTCAATTTTTAGTAACAATCTGAATGTGTACCATGGGAGACTTCATAACAGTTACAGAATTGTTAACTTTAGCAATGGGAAATGTACAGTTGATACATGTTTGAAAGTAGAAGGCTAGAAGAGCTAGGGTAAAGGATAAAATGCCTGTATCCTCAACTCATGAAGTAGATTTTTAAATGTACTACTGTAAACTTATCCAAAGAAACCAGGGTTTATTATTTTTTTCCAAGTGATACACCCACTGAAAAATCTGTATTGAGAACAAGTATAGGACACAGAGACATTCATGTCGAATGAAACTGGTGCTGGGATCATGCTTGATTTTCTGTTTTATATTTGATTCAAAGTCACTCCATTAGCAATTGACAATTAAAAATCAAGCAATAAGGGGAAAAAATGCTGTATGTTAGTCTAGTTTCCAGAAGGCATTTTTAGAAACACATGAAATACCACTTGGGGACACATTGTGCAGGAGATAGAAACTGGCATTTAATTGACAAGCCAGATAACACCATTTCCATCCAAACAGTATATCCCACAAGTGATTTCTGAGGATCATGAAGGCCTATTTTGACAGGAGCGCATCTTTAAAGTGCCTCAGTACCCAACACGTACCTTCTCATTTCAAATAAACAGAAAACTAATGCAGCAACTCTGCCAGAGTGTCCCCTTCAAAAGGTTGGCTCTGGTGGAAAGGGAACAGCTTTCACTTGGTACTGTCTCGCCAGCTCAAATAGCTGGTAACCCCATTTCTTTTCAAACACTTTTGTTCTTCCATATAAAATAGTCTTCCTCTACCTCCAGCTACCTATACTTCTGCACGATTTTTCTTCCAAAGACTCAGGCCACTTTATCATTTTGATTGCCCTTGTGTGAAGAAATCATTTTGCAACTCCATGAAAACAGGAAAGGGGAGCACCATCTCAGTGTTTAAGTGGATAAGCAGGAATAGATGTTAAACAGTGACACCAGCACGAGGTGGTAGTATCAAAATCCTTCTAATTTATAGGTAGCTTCCTTTTGAGCCACAATAAGGTTATCTTACGTCATTTTAATGACATTAGCGCAGAAGTTCACAAATTCAGACCAGAACAGTTCACACAACCAAGAGAACACAGTCATAATGGAATTCTAGTCCTTAGCTAGCTTAATTTAACCAACTTGAAAAATTGAAAAACTTCTTATCCAAATTTAAATATATATATATATATATATATATATATATATATATATATATATATATATATCCATCTTCCTTGAAGTTTCCCTCAAAAGAAAAGTGGGTATGTTTCCATTAATATATGACATAAAGTAGCTTTTGCATTGATACTGAAAAGGAAATTAAGAGAAAAGAGGAGGCAGAGGTGTATTTAGAGGCATCCTCATACTGTAAAACTACTTCTTTCATAAACTTCCTGGGTTGATCATGAACTCCCTAACACAGGAGGAAAGTAAATTTACACAGGATAAGGAAAAGAGGAAAAATTGAAAATGAAAGTACAAGTAATTGATAATAACTCTATATTCAAGTTTCAGGATTTACTGGGTATTTGCCCTTCCAAAGATTCTGAGGGTTACAAAAACACATCAAGGGAAAACAACAAAACCCAAATGGATGATGGGTTTTTCCTTGAGGTGAAAGGTTTATTGTAAACAGAGCTGTTCGGCTGGGAAGAACAAAAGGGGGCTGAGAAAGTGCCTGTCAGGAGGCTCTCTCACTAATGAAGCATGAAGTCATCTAGAGTGGTGGCACTGGCCGTCCCTGTCCACCCAGGAGTCAGGAGGGCCCTGAGGGAATGGATTGTCCCCGCCAGAAGAGTCAACCTGCCCAAGCAGAAGGTACAGCCTGGGAAGTGGCCCCCAGAGCAGTGGGCTTGGCTTACACTTCCTACCAGCAAGCAGACGGGAAGCATTTTCAGCCTGACAAAGAGGCAAGGAGAAGCCAAGGCTAAAAGTAGATCACATTTCTGAGTTTCGAACATTGAAAGGACGGAAACCATATGGGAATTTATTATTCAACTGCAGCCTTCAGGTGGCTTTAAACTAAAAGGAATATTGTCAACCACATCCCTGGGCCCTTTTTTTTTTTTTCCCACTTCTCCACCCCCTCCTTCTCTTTTCAAATTTTACAAGCTCTGTGATTTAGCAGTGGAAATTCCCTAAATATAAATTAAGCATTATGTCCACCCAAGAAAATCTTCCTGGCACACAACCAGGAGTTTGGCATTAACATCTCTCATATGACTCTTGGGAGGGTAAGTTAATGTATGTGTGTGTGTGTGTGTGTGTGTGTGTGTGTGTGTGTGTGTACAGTTTCATTTTTCCTTCCTTAGAATTATGCTCTATTAGGTAACATATTTGTTGAGAAGTATACACGCCATGTCAGAAGGTCAGAAGGGTTGTCATCTCTCTGCAGAAATGTAACAACTATACTGAAATGTAGGACACACCTCTCAGAGCATAAACTGGGCACTCAGTTTTTGTGTCACAGGAACTACCATGAGTACAGTTTCCTAGCACTGTCACCATCACAGCTGTGAATACCCCTCCCAAGTCAAACATCTAGGACTCAATTCCCGTGACTCTAAAGAGATAACACCAACAGCATTAGTCAGGACAGTGACGATACCCAGCAACACATCACCCGCAAACCCTGACTTGTAGTAACCGAAGCTTACTTCTTGCTTGCACCACAGTCTGACCTAGGTCCAAAGCTATTTCCTTCAGGGGCCCTTTGAGACCAGACTGTGAGGGTTCCGACCTCCATGTGTTCTCCCACTAAAGTAGGTGGGAGGGAATGACTCTGAAGCTTCACCTGGGAAGTAACAGAGGTGACCTCTGCTCACGTTTCATGGGCAAAAGCCAGTCATGTGGTCATACTTAACCCAAAAAGAGGCAAGAAAGCGCAACTGTACTCAGTGTCCCCAAAGAGGCCCAGATACATTTGTGAGCATCCTTGAAGACCACAGGAGTCCTACAAAGGCTTAAAGCAATCAAAAACCTCCTAGAGCTCATGAAGATTATCAGCTGTTATTGAGGTACAAACATCCCATCTTATTTTTACTTACATCCTCAGCCCCCAGGCCAGGGAACTCAATGTCTGCTTGAAGAGAGAATAAAAGAGACTGGGTAACGTACCTATGACAGTTTTTACTCCTATGGACCCCAACACTAATTTGGCAGGTTAAGTAAAAAACTTCTCCCTGTTGTTAACAAAGATAGCAGAATAAACGATGGATGCCATGATTGTTCTTCAAGTGCTCCCTGCATTCTTTGCAGGACAGGAGAGGGGTACTCAGTCTCAAGTAACCTTGTCAAGACAGAAACTCACAGATACATGGAAAGAATTTCCTTGCTAATCATTTAAAGAAGACCAAGAGAATATTTCACCCATCTACCCTTAATGCAGATGTAAATTTTCTCCCCACAAAGCACTCAGGGACAGGGTATTCCATCTTGATACAAATACATCTCTTCACTTAGTACATACAGACCAGTAAAAGAATGTCTGCATAACTCTTGCTTTCCTAAGAAACAGCCCAAATAATGTCTTATCTAAGAGAGAAGCAGAAGGTCAAGAATACATAGAAGAGAAACCTTATTCCCTCCAGCTCAGAAACACTTGCCTAGCATTCCTTCTCTGGTACGTTAACCCTGCCCCACACCCTGAAATTCTAAATGGGGAGGAGTGAAGGAAATGTATCGGAAGGAGACTTGGGAGGCTTTTAGTAATGTTAGAATACTGCTTACTGTTTACTAGACACATGGAGAGACTTAAATAAAAAATTCATGCCAAACAGTATCTGTACAGGAGACCAGCTGTGCCTATTTACTCCAACAGACATGGTTACACAGGACTCTGAGCTCTATTATCCAGGCTCAGCAAACTACTCTAGCAACAATTGCAAGGGCTTTGAAGCAACTCAGGTCACAGAACAAGGCCTTCATTTTACAGAGAAGTGCTGAAGACAGTTTTTTCTAAGAACTCTAAATTCTACCTGAAAGCAATCAAATTTGATCATGAGAGAGAAGAAAAAAAAAACAAGCCTCACCATACTGTGGGCTCAGCACCTAAATTACTTTCCTTCTCCCCATAATGCCCAAGACTTGCAGGCACCATTACCCCCACTCCCCCACCTCCATGCTCATCCCTGACGACTGACACCAGCCCTTGAAACAGGGCGACATGCTGCTGATCCCCGCTGAGCACAGCCTTTCAGCAGTGAAGCCTGAGTGAATGCATATACCCCCATCCACGAGTGCCTTGGAGCACAGACATCTCACCTGAGAAGTTTGCTGAGAATTCATTTCTTTTTATTTTTTGATCGACATCAATAAATGACTGAGAATGGTATAACTACGAGGAAGATGCTTTAAAGACTACCAGCTTTTAAGTACTGAAGGGGAAGACTAGTACCAAAGCAACGACTATGGTCACAACCGGCATTTAACAAGGGTTTTCTAAGTACCAGATTCTGTGGTAAGAGCTTTAGCATCTTTAACCTTAAAACAATGCTATGAGCTATGCCTAGTCATCTCCTTCCAAAAAGTACAATATGGAAAAGGGGGAAAGGAGTAACTCTACAAAGGAAAGGCCTGGCCACCATCATCTCAGCCACGTGAACAAGGTCAACCTCAACAGTAACGAGCCATGTTGAGGGTATATACTCTTGACATGACGAGCTGGGAGTAATGATTCACCTCTGAACCCTTTCTCTCAAAAACCCATAATCCAGTCCTATCATGAGAAAAACATCAGACAAACC
The DNA here is from genome assembly GCF_036321535.1 of Camelus dromedarius. Taxonomy (NCBI): domain Eukaryota; kingdom Metazoa; phylum Chordata; class Mammalia; order Artiodactyla; family Camelidae; genus Camelus; species Camelus dromedarius. Next base: position 14,646,461 of record NC_087454.1, on the reverse strand, counting down.
CCAACTGAGGGACATCCTACAAAATACTCACCTGTGCTCCTCAAAACTGTCAACGTCATCAAAAACCAGTCTGAGAAATTGTCATAGATCAGAGAAGCCTAAGCAGACATGATGAATAAATGTTATATGGTATCCAAGATCAGACCCGGGAACAGAGAAAGGACATTAGGGGAAAACTCACGAAATCCAAATAAACTGTAGAGTTCAGCTAATAATGAAGTGCCAGTGTTGGTTCCTTAGCTTTGACAAACATCCACAGTAAGGTAACGTGGTAAGGACAAGGGAGACGAGGTAAGAGTGTATGAATACGCTGCCTTTCTTGGCAACTTCTCTGTTAATCTAGAACTATTCTAAAATAAAGTCTAATTTAAAAAACCCTCTGAGGTTGATGCTCTTGTCTCTCTTCTAGAGATGAAACATCACAGGTTACATAACTTCCCGAAGTTATAAGCTAAGGAGCAAAAGAACGTGGTCAGATACGTCTCCTCTCCCTTAAGCACCAGTGCAGTAAGGCTGTAACGTCCTACGTTGTATAAGCTCTATTAAAACGGTTTTATGCCAGATACATGCTGAGAAACTTCAACTAAAGGGATCTGTGTCACTTGCATTCCTCAGAATATACTTTTATTTTAGTACACTTTTAAATAGAGGGGCCATAACACTACTTCCTGAATATTCCATTTTTATACTCGTCACAAATTTAAATTACTCCATCAATGTCAACGCTGTGTGATAAGCTCATTTGTGTTTAAATGTGATCAAGATTTTGCCAAAACCTTTTTTTCTTCATTTATTGAAGTACAGTTGCTGGACAATATCGTGTAAGTTATAGGTGCAGAAGGTAGTGATTCACCATGTTTAAAGGTTATACTCCATTTATAGTTATTATAAAATATTGGCTATATTCCCCATGGTATATGTTTCACAGTATATCCTTGTAGCTAATTTTTTTAAATTAATTTATTTTTTAATATATACCTCCTCCTCCATCTCGTCCTCTTCTTCCAACTCCGCACCCTCCTCAGGCCGGCTGCCCTAGGCCTCCAGCTCTCGGGCAGCCGGGAGCCCTGGCCTCGGGCAAAGGCCCAGGTTCTCCTCTCTTGCCGCAGGCACGGGTCTCAGGGCGGGCGGGACGGCACCGCTAAGGCTTCCTCGGCCTTGGCAGCACCTGGTCACATGTGGCTACCACAGGGACCCCCTCCCAAACAGGCGGTGGAGACCATGTGAGGCAGACAGAGCAGCTGGATAGCGCGGGAATTCCCGTGCCTGCCCCAGCTGCCAGTGCACAAGCGCGGAGACCTGCAGGACCCACTTCTTGTAAGCTTATTTTACACCTAACAGTGTGTACCTCTTAATCCCCTACCCCTATATTGAGTCCCTCCCTTTCCTGCTCCCCACTGGTAACCACTAGTTTGTTCTCTACATCTGTGAGTCTGCATTTTTGTTATACTCACTAGTTTGTTCCATTTTTTAGATTCCACCTGTAAGTGAGATCATAAGAGTGTATCTTTCACTGACTTACTTCACTTAGCAAATAGTCCTCCAACTCTATCTGTGTTGGTGCAAATGCCAAAATTTCATTTTTATGGCTAAGTGGTATTCCACCATACCATATACACACACAACTTTATCCATTCATCTGTTGATGGACACTTAGGTTGCTTCTGTATCTTGACAATTGTAAATAATGTTGCTATGAACACTGGGGGGCATGTATCTTTCCAAATTAGGGTTTTTTTTTTTTTTTTCAAATATATACCCAGGAGTAAAATTGCTGGGTCATATGATAGTTCAATTTTTAGCTTTTCTGTTTCCCACAATACCAAGTTACATTCCTAGCAACAGTGTAGAAAGGTTCCCTTTTCTCCACATCCTCACCAACATTTGTTATTTGAGTGTTTTGTTTTGTTTTGTTTTTTATGACAGCCATTCTGCCAGGTGAGAGGTAGTATCTCATTGTGGTTTGGACTTGCATTTCCCTGGTGGTTAGCAATGCTGAGCATCTTTTCATGTGCCTGTTGGCCACCTGCATTTCCTCTTTGGAAAAATGTCTATTCTGCTCTTATGCCCATTTTTTAATTGGGTTGTTTGTTTTTTTATGTTGAGTTGTATGAGCTGTTTATATACATTGGATATTAACCCCTTATCACTCATAACATTTATAACTATTTTCTCCCATTCAGTGGGTTGTCTCTTTGGTCGATGGTTTCCTTTGCTGTGCAAAAGATTTGAAGAAAACTAAATGCCCTCTGAGTATAAATTCACACAGTCTTATCGACTAAACCAGTTTCCCATGTGAAGCCAGCCTCTCTGGGAAAACTCCAACATCCTCCAGGAAGGCTCAAGCAGTCCAAGACATATATTCTTTTTTTTTCCTTGGGATTTGCCAAAATCAGACAGTAGGATTCAATAAATATTTCTAAACACTGCACTTAATATATTGTTCCCTGGGAGAATATACAGTGGAAGGGGTCCAGCAAGTAAGAAAACAGTCTGCCTTCTTGTGTGATTAGATTAGCTTGCCTAAAGACATGTTTTTCACAGTCTTGTTCTATTTACCAGTCTGTTTGTTGTTCTTTTTAAAGGCAAGTGATCCCTTAAATTATTGATTTTACCACTCTGGGCTTGTCTCAGGAATAGCTCAAAGTACACCTCCCCACCCCCACCCCTTACACTTCAGACTATCCCAAGGCAATTAATTAAGGACACTGTATCAGTTTAACAAGAGAAGGATAGAGAGAAAAAAGAGGAAGTGATTATGACAAATTTTCCCACAGCAGTAGAGTAACAAATGGAGCTAACTCTCCTGATTCACTGGATAATGGAAATAGAACCAAAGCCAAAGTTAAGTTTAATTTCTTCCCTTCACCAATGGGAAAGAAATGAACCAAGTTAACGAAGCCATAATCATTCCCCCAGACACACACAGACACACACACACACACACACACACACACACACACAGAGCAACTTGGCAAACTGGTACTCATCCAAAACAAATCCTTCTTATTGAGAATCTTTGCTATTTTTATATCTGTATTCATGAAAAAAATCTTTTTATTTTGGAGCCTTGGGTGGTTCAGACTGGAATTTTTAAATTTCTAAAGTCGAACTAGGATTAGAGGCCAAGGTGTTGAGAGGCCACAGGGAAAGTTACACTTCTAGGATCATCATGGTGAGAAAGAAACTGAACATCAGAAGCAGACCACCTTGGGGCAGAATCCTGGGTTCTCAAAAAAGCACTTAAACCCTCTGGATGAGTATCCCCAGTCTGCCCAAATCCTGATCCTCCTCCAGGCAGACATCCCTAATCTAAACCTATTTATATCCTCCATCATCTCAGCATTCCAGATGGATGGACACCGAATTCATCACACTAATCTGCCACCTTTCAAATCCTGTCCTAACTCCACAAAGGACACCTGCTGAACATTAAACCGAGACTGAGTTTCAAAGCCAAAACCTACAAAATAAGGAGAGGTCAAATTTTTCAAAGCACTTGCCGATAAGCTTTTTTGTATCCCTTAAATTGCTCATGAATGGTGTCAAGTTTTCTCAGTGATTTTCCATTCTGCCTTTGGTTCACCAAACGTCGAAGGTTGCCAACTATCCACATGGTAGGGAAAGTTGAACCACATGGGACAGTACAGAGCAGATAAAACATGTAAAAACATGAAGCAAAAGGTCACTGTTTAACCTTAACATTTACATGTCCATATTACAACTTTTGTATTGATATTATTAACTCTTAGTAAAGCCACATTAACCAGTATATCAAAGAGAACCAATTAAGCCATCTGCCATGTGAAAGCACAGAGCAACATCACAGCATTGTACCTGGTGCACACAGGCACATATATATTGTTGAATTAACCAGTAGTCTTTGACATCTGCTAAACATCTAGGGGGAAAAAAAGGAAAGCTCTTTCCCTTCCTGGTCTTCACAAATATTTCTAGATAGCTTTTATGCTTAAAATGCTGTTTCCATGATGGCCCTATGCTGCATTTAATACGTAGGTAATACATATGAATATTAGCAAACAGATAAGCAAAATAAAGGCATTATCTCTAGGTGATTTGAGAATAATTAAATAACTTTTAGATTCATATATAACCTCCTAAATCATTTCAGTGCAGACCTGCTCATGTATGCCTGCAGAGCAGGCTGGGGTTTTTGTTTTTCTTTTGTTTTTTAAATAAAATCACAGAAAAATCTACAGCATTATTTGAATGCTTCATTTGGTATTTAATTGTTTATTTCTACTATAACTTATTTGAACACCCTAATATGTTTAGATATTAATAACAAAATACATCAAAAAAAAGTTTGTGATAAAACCTTCTTGAAGTCCTATCTTTCTACACATGTTCCATCATAGTTTTGGGACAAATCTGCCTGGAAGCCATGCTGCCAGGAGCAAGAATAAACACATTTTGTGACCTCTGATCTTATATACTACAAAATAACCTCCAGATACCATATACACATTTCCCCCCAAATAGTGTGTTTTTCCCATACCTAAGTGACACTGGATTTTATGATTATTCTCAAACTTAGCCAGTCTTGATAGTTTAAAAAAACGTGTTGTGTTTTGCTTTACATGGCTTAGAGAAAGGCTGGTTGTTCACATATTTGAATATAAATAACACGCATAGTATTTCGAAGCAACTCAATAAGAAGTACAAGAAGCTTTGGGCACCTAATACTATTTAAAAGGTACAATATATATTGAAGTCCTGGGGTTAAATGTTTCCTTTTTTCTTTTTCTTTTTTTTTTTTTACAGAATCATCCAACACTTCCGTAGAAATTTCCTAAAGTTCAATACAGATCAGAATGGTGGAACTTAGGGTGACAATGTCTCTTTTTTAAAGTATGACCTTCTCTTCTCATCAGATACTGAAGAATATGCTCAGTGTTCATATTCTCTCTTTATCTCATGGCCCATCTGAGTTTTGCTTCAAATGGCGTGCATGCATGCACACAGGGACGTGTGTATACACATGTGTGCGTACACACAGACCTACGTATATATGTGTATGCATGCATCCATATACATATACTTGGTATACACCCATGTATGTACAGACACACACAGATACTACACCTTGCACTCTTCCCCTTAGTCTCAGTACACCAGCTACTGAGATGCCAAGAGCTATACTTCCTCTGTCCTCCAAGTAGGACAGGTTTGTCTTGGCTCTGCGAAGAGCAGGGACAGCTCCACGTACCCATCGTAACTGACATCTGTGGGCAAGACGCCGAGGTACACCTCAATCCCGTGTGCCTGCTGGGGATGCTCACTCACACACCTGCTTCAACGGTGTGAGTGCAGCCTGTGGGTTTTCCTTGATTGATGTTGGTGTAACTGCTTCACGGTCTCTGTGGGTGAAGGGAAGTGGGCTCGGTTCAAATCAGCTTGTGGTGCTTTGCACTTCCACTTGCTATTACACAAGGAACAACAAGTTTCAGAGGTGGGTGCACATGCCCCTGGGCTCACCACACCCTCACTGACGGACTGAAAAGGCACCCAGACTTAAAATAAAACAACAAAGAAAGAGGCTTTGAAAACCAGGAAACAAGCAAGCAAAGGAAGCATCTGTTTCTTTCATTGAAAAACCACCCACCCCCAGGAATCATACAGATACACACACACCCACTCACCACCGCAACCGCGACCACCACCACCATCTGAGGACCATCGATTTCATCACCTCCAGGCCTTCTGAGAGACTTAATCTTTCTTGACTAAGTGAATTTGTTTCTGGCCCGAACTGTAACAGTATTCATGGAATCATTCTGAACCACAAAAATAGAGGGAAAAGACACCTTCTTGAACAAATTTCACAACTTTGAACAAGGTTCAACCTCCCCTAGCATGGACATGATGTAATAAATCGAGTCCATGCAGATAGCTTTTCATCTTTCACACCCATCTCTTATTTTCAAAACAAAACAAACATAAAATCAGCTAAGTGAAAAACCCAACTTTGGATCTTTGGTGCCCCACAACCAAACCCCCACACGTCCCCAGGTGAACAATCAGGTAAGATTCCACAGGCTTTGGTCACCCCTGACACCATGCTATTCTTTGTCTCTTCTACTATGAGATTTGAAGCAATAACTATAATTTTAGAAAAAACTGGTAAGAAAAATCCAACCAGAAAATACCTGTACATTCTAGCAAAATATATGCAAAAGAAAAAATCACCAATTGGATGCCAAAACATTTCTGGCTTCTGAAACCACTCCATACACCCAACTGGGGGATAGAACTGTAGAAATTCTAGCAAAAATGTAATAACTATATTTAGTTGAACTATGTAAACTGCCATTTCTATACAATTGAAATACTGACAAGTTCCGATGGATCAACCTATTTCCTTAGATTTCTACATGCCACAATACCTCTGGTGATCTGGACAGAACGTTTATGAAGTGCCAGAAGCTTCATTATCTAAATCCTCCCATTTTCAGCCATATTCTTCCCTCTTTCTCTCTTCATCCCCTTCGCTCTTCCCCTGTGTCTCTTCCCTGAACAGATGGAGGCGGGATCCTGAGTAATTACCTGGAACCAGATCTGGGTTTGAGCCCAATTTCCAGTTCCAGAGGTAGACCTGTACATCCATTCATAAAGTTTTTAAAAGTAGGGCTCTAAAAATGTCTTCTCCACTCATGCCTTCTGTTCAGGGACCATCTATCCTAATAGTGACGTTCACTCATCCAAGGTGAATTTAAAACAACCCTTGAAAACCTAACTGGTTACACACACCACATGGTTTGGGTTTTGAACTCTCTAACTGAGCTCGTCACAAATCAGTTTTCACCTTTTACATCAATTTTCTCCCACTGGTCCAGAATTGCCTTGACATTTTCTAGTCACCTTGCTTTCTCCAAGAAGCTTCCCACTGGAACACAGGAGAGTTTGCCAGATACCTTCACCAAGTACAGTAAGATTACTGCACTGGTATCCTTTACCACTTTGAGAGAAGAGTATGCATTTAAGTCAAATATCCACATCTAAAGGAAACCCATCCTTGCAGGAAACAGAAAAATTAACAGAAAAAAATTAACTACATATACAATAATCAGGAAGCCCTCACACCCCTACCTAGTGTAGCTGCCAAAAGTGTGCTAGAACCTTTGGACAGATGTCAAAGGTCACAGATTAGAGAGAAAAGATGCCAACTGAGTGCAATAATGTATGAAAAAATCCTTGGAAATTTTTAAAGAATCCATGAGCACAAAGTACTGATAAACGGCTGTCTTCAATAGGTTACAAGCCTAACAAAGACTAAATTCAAGTCCCACTTTTAAGAAAATGTATTAATTGATGTAGTGCTCTCATTTCTGTATCTTTCCTTTCATGACGATTCTGAGTATCTTCAGTCCTCAGGGTTGTCACCAACCTGATTCTGAATGTAACTGCAGTGGGGATGGGGAGACAGAAACTTAAGGGGCTTAGAACAAAAGCACAAAGTCATGATTCAGTCAAAAGAAAACCAAGTGTCTACCTAATATGAATTAAATTATACGATTTTTCTCTCTTCAGATTATGCCACCCCCAAGAACTCAGTTTCTACAGTATGGTTTCCCTAAAGACAGTAAATTCTGTATTGAAATACACAAATAGAAATATGGGAATCCCAGACACAAGTCCTCCCATTTTACTGACTAATAGAAGCATTAATAGAATAGTAATAGCATTATTATAATATTATATATTACTGTGAGTACTATTATTGTTATTAATAATAGAAGTAATAGCATCGTCAATGTGACTCCAAAGAATTGCTATCAATTCACCTAAGAAACATAGCAACCAAAAATTACAGTGACGGCTCATGTGTGTAGCACGTGTTAGGCACATACATAGCTCTTTTTTAAGGATGTCGAGTATCCTATCTCACTAATGTTCTTTCCAGCAACCCTTGAGGTGAAGAATCCTCCTTCCACTTTACACATGAGGAAACCAAGATGTAGAAACTAAGTAACTTGCCCAAACAGACAAAACAGGTGGTGAAGCTCAATGTCAAACCCAATTCTTCCCCATCCCACATCTCTATCTATTCTCTCCTGACTTCTCCTGTGGAGGCCCATGAGGGAGCAAGCGTGAGGGTGGGAGGTGGGACTCTAAGGAGCTGCCAAGCCCCTGCCCTGCCTACTCAAGGCAGGTACAGCATAGCTAGTACTTATTCTAACGGACATTTACCATGGGAGACTACCGTTCTGCAGAAGCCAGATCTTTTGGCTTTTTTGTCAAGATTAACCAGATTTTTATGTAATTAAAAAAATACTAGCAGCTAGTTCTTTAAACACACACACACACACTCTTCCTTGCAGGGCACACAACGCGTCTGAGGGCTGGCTCTGCTCTGTGGTCCACCAGTTTGGAGCACCTGCCTAGCCCGCCCGGTGCCCATAGCCTCTGTCCATCAGGAGCCACACTACAGTCCAAGTCCGGAAGCCCCTTATTAGCTTACATTAGAGTTCCGTACACTTTGCAAATCAAAACCCTCCTTAAAACTACCAATGGTTTCAGTGAACTGAAGAGAGGCACGAGCTTTAAAGACACGAGCTTTAACAACAGAAGCATCCACCTTCTCCCATGGTCAGTACCTGCAAAAGGACAGTCAGATCCCACCCCAGCCACTAAGCAGGCAACTCCAAGAGTGGTGACGGCAGCCTCTGGGTTCTATTAGCCTGTGCTTTGCCAGAGCCACAGACCAGGGGAAATTTCAGAAAGGCAGATCACAAAGGCAAAAAGCACCGGCAGGAACCGCTCTCCCCATAACCTTTCTTGTCCCTCTCTCCCCTTCCAGTTTGATGATTTGGCAGTTCTGGAATTCTTCCGAGAGGAGTCAAGACTCACTCTGCCAGCCCCAGCTGTTCAAAGCGCAGCACAATCTGTTCCATACAGTTGGCTGTATTATAGCAATAATGTGGCTAGAGTTCACCTTCATTTGCTGCGAAGATCATTAACTATCCCTCGGAGAGAGACAGCATTAAAGAGAGAGAGGGCCCGAGACATAATAAATGGAGTCTCTGGGTAACACAGCCCCCCCCCCCAAAAAAAAAGGTAGGATGATGCCAGCCAGGCTACCTGACAGTTTCCATACTCAGAGAAAAGGGTAGAAAACAAGGGCAGGAGGGATGGAAAATAAGAGAAGAAAGGAAAAGCAAGAACGTGCCTGCCAAACATGTATTTTCACAGGAAGGGAGAATAAAGAGGAAAAACATTTTTTTGAAATAAAGACAGCAGGACATATAAGGTTAAATCACAGTAGGGATATGATCCTCCTTGTCTGGCAGCTCAAACATTCTAGCACAGAGGTGGAAGTAAATGTGGAAGGAGATCGAGTACAGAGAAAATGAATCACAGTCTAATACAGGAAGAATGTAATATTCAGGACAATTTCAGTGTAAGTAAAAGACGGTGAATTCGGTGAAACGTGTCTAAATCGTGTATCTGGCCTCCCATTCACAAAACTGAAGTCAGATGTGGAGTGGGTGTGTTTCTTCATTCAATTCACACATTCAGTTAAAGTTTACAGCGCGCCTCTTTGGAATCTTGTTCGCCAACCAGTAAGCTGGCACCTTTATAAAAGCACGAGGGATCAGGGTGCCCCTTCAAAGAAAGGACTCCAGGATATATAACCACCTGGAAGTTCTTCAGTTGATAATGAGGGCATCAAAATCAACACGTGTTCTAAGTGATGTGCAGTTGTTGTATCCATCTAAACCAAATTTCAGCCAACAAGGGATAGATAATTGGTGGAGAAGTAGGAATTTTAATGGCAGACTTCAACTGCTAAAGAGGTACCTTCTTCGGAACCACACGGGTAACGTATTTTAAGAGCAAAAACAGTAACTCCATATTCTACATCTTCACTAATTTCTTTTCCTTCTTTTCTATAGTTAAAGTTATCCCTAGAGCAGCAGTTCTCAACTGGGAGCAATAGTGTTCTCCATGGTGCTTTTTGGGCTGCATACAGGGGTATGAAGTGTTATCAGCAACTAGTGGGTAGAGGCCGGGGTGCCACTAAATTCCACGATACACAAGAAAAAAACCCGACAATACAGAATTATCCAGTCCATACTGTACACAGTTTTTAGAAGTAGGAGAACAGGAGGTGTTTCTATATGCATCCTGCTATTATTAAAAAACCTTCCCTCCACGTAATAGTAACATTTAACATAACTGCAAAGGAAAGCAAGGGGAAGAAATTTAAAACTAATTTAGAATCACAATGGAACTCTGGAAAATCCTGTTACAGCATCAAATTTTGTGTAAGGCTCCAACCAGTGATGTCATTAATACAAGGCTTAAAAAATATAGCACAGTCTAACTCAATTCACCTAGAAGGTAGCTTCAAAACATACAGACTCAAACATAGCAAAAAAAAAAAAAAGAAAAGATAAAGATTTACAGAGGGAAAACAGCCTTGGCCACCTCCTGTGGAAATACACAAACTCACACACACACACTCACACCCCACCCACAAGCACAAACACACCCACACCAATACCTTCCAAAACCAGAAGCCTCTGTGTTAAAGCTCTCATACTGGCTCTGCACAAAAGAACCTGCTCTCAAGGGAGACAAAAAGTTGGGATTTAACCTTCTCCTGCAAGAAGAGAAACACTTCCTCAGTCACACCTAGAAACGAATGAGTCGTCTGTGATGTTTTCATCTGTAGTCAGCCCAAGAGCTCAGCGGAGTCATCCTAACATTTATAATGCCTGGTAAAAAAAACCAACTCACTGTGAGGTAATTAGTGAAAGCTCAGGTCATATTCCCATCTTGCCAAATAAACAGAACTGCCCAGGAGAATTCCTGCTGCTTCAGCCCTCAGACTGATGCTCACCTGGTCGGCTCTCTCCTCCCCACTGATCCTCGCTCAGGTCCTCGGGGTCTGTGTGTGGCTGTGGGTAGGTCTGACATGTGTGGGCTCCTGGGCTTTTCTGGACTCCTCTTGGCAGCCACACTTGGACTCAACTCCTGCGAAGGGAAGAAGCACAAGGGAGGTGTCATCTTGAACAGGGATAGAGCTGTGACTTCCCAGCTCGAGGAGAACATGTTCTGCCCTGTCAGGATGGGGAAGTCGCTTTAGAAGTCGAGCCCAGGACTTCCCAGCACAGACCGTCCACTAGCTATCGTGCGGGTGCAGACTTCCACTCAGCAAGGCAGGGACGCAAGGGCAAAGGAATTCATTCCCTGACTCCTCACCATACACAAAGTACTGGGAGCAGGGAAAATGGACTGGGAAAAGGCATGTGTCCTCAGAGTAGAAGAAAAATACTCCAAAGGAAATTTTATTTGAACAGATTTCTTTGGCAAAATGTTCCCTCTTATGTGAACAGAACACAGAACGTAATTTGGTAATTCAATTTATGAAACTGTCCATGCGTAACTTAAGAAAAACATGGATCCAGTTTTGTTTCCATCCTGGCCTCTCCCAGGGTCTAACCCCAAAGCTGCTTTTGTAAACCACTGTTGGCAGAATTATCAAGGTGATGGAGGTCACAGCAGGTCATTTATCTCTGGTTTTAAGGAGAAAATGTAGGGACAGGGGACGGGACCATTTCTACTGTAACCAGGTTAAGGAAATCCTTATTAGACAATGTACTTACACCCACTAGAATGTATTTAAAAACCAAACTCCTGTCCAGTTCAATCCCGGAAGGAAAGCATGAGGACAACAGTAGTATTCAGCAATGGACAATGGACACCCAAAGTACTTTCCAGTCTGGGAAGAACCCAAGATGTTACTAAATCAGCCAGTGATGTTACATTGAACCCAACTCTCATCCTAAATGTCATTACATTAAAATGCCTAAAGATTTCTTCCTCAAAGTGCTTCTCCTTTGATCAAAGGAAATTAGGGTGAGAAGAAAGGATACATGGATAGAGCTAGAAGACCAGGAGGAGGAGAGGCTCCTCCAAAACCCTATCCATGTCTACAATTCAGGTGTTCATTCTGTAAACTGGTAGCTCAGTAGATCAGTCATGTACTTTTTAACTCATAAAACTAAATTTACTTATTATCCAACACTACCTTATGTATTAGATTTATTGAATAAACCATAAAAATTTAAATCACAAAATGAACTATATGACAAAATGTGGGGCTTTGTTGCATGCCAAGAGTGCATTTTCTCCCCAAGTGAAATTTTCTGGAATAAATGTGACATTGGTCATAATAATACCTCCAAATCATCTTCTACTTTTGCTGCATCAGAACATTGTAAACAGTGTATTCAACGGTATGTGAGTGTGTGTATGTGTACATGCATGTATTCATCTGTCTTACACAACCATGGTTGGGACACCAGTTAGTTTACTAAGCCAAGTGAGCAACTGAAATGTTTAAAGTTGCTTAACTACAGCAGCCAGTATCAGGGTAATTTTATTTCTTTAAGAATATATTTTTCTGAATAAATATGGTCGACACTACATTTTTGTGAGTCCTCTTGGAGAATATAAACTACTGATGGATACCTGTCAATGACAGTCCTCTGTAGTTTGTGGCATTTGGGATTTATGACAGGAACATCACTCATTTCCCTAGTGATCATAGAGAAATCTGCTGAATTTTATATAATGTAATTGAAGAGACAGTAAGTCAAAACATATAAAACATTCTTCATGCTTATCTTAGCCATCTGCAAAGCTTCTTATATGCACGAACTATTTAACATCATGTCAGGCAGTTTTATGAGTTTCCCAGGAATTATGAGTTACTTAAATACGAGCATTTTGCTGTCCCAGTATAAAACCCCAAATTAGCCAGTCTCTCATTCTAAACAAAGGAAGTCTCCCCATTGACATGCCACACTTATCCAGGATGGCTCACAAAAAACCCAAGAGAAGCAGGAATACAGGCACTTAGTGATCAAAGAGAAATTCCAACAGTAGAAATGCAAAACAGAATTTCCTGAGAAAAAGAAATATGAAATGACATAGAAACAAATGGCAGAAAACCTTGTATTCCATTGTACGACAGTAGGCAACTTGGTTTTTTTCCCCTACTTCCTTGGCCTAATGTGGGAAATGCCTATACCTAATTCACATCTATCGAAGGGGGAGGGGGAGGAGAGGGGAAGGAGGAGCAGCAGCCCCATTTTATCGTTTTATGCAGTAATGAATGAAGACTGGCTAGGGAGATCCCTGAACCCTGGGTGCTGATGGTGGCATTTCCTTCACCAGTAACCCAGCTCATCAGTGTTCAGTTTCCTAGCTGTGAGATGATGACAACTATTCTGGTCCTCCCACTGTTCTAGGCTTCTGAGCAATCTAGCCTCCCACACCCTCCCTGCCCACCTTCACCTACCCAGCCAAATACTCTGCATAGACTGAGCTCAAACGTCTGCTGAAAACCACAGAAGGAGTGGTCTCCTCCCTCCTCTGTACCCTTACAGAACTTTTCTTTCTGCTTACACCCCACTTCCTCATCAGCCCTGATTAGCTGGGCTCAGGACATTTTCTCCCACCAGAGTTCAAATGTCTCGAGGACAGATTCAGCATTTTATTGATCTTTTATCCCCAGAGTCTAGTAGTGAGTCTGGAATACAGCAAGAGTTCAACAAACATCTGCTGAATAACTATGCCAGTGACTCAAGAAACATGGAAAGACTAAAGAAAAGACTAAAGACTTTAGTCACCCCAAAGACTAAAAGAAAAAAGGCTAGGAGGAAAAGAACCTAGTTCCCCTATTTCTGCCACTCCAATCATTATACTGAAAGGATTCGATACTTTTCAATACAAAGGGAAATATATTTCCAAACAGAAAAAAGATAAGCATCTCATGTAAAATATCACAAGGACAGTAGACATTATAAATTATACCTGAGAAATGCTAGTCTTTCAAAACCTATGTGGGATTTCCTTCAGTCCTATCCTTTCATCTTTACCCTCGATTTATTTTTCCATCACTGAGTGGTTCAGACTGAACACCAAAATAACACAGGGACACTTAAGTGTGAAAGCACAAAATCTCCCACTCTCTGCAAGCATTCAGAGTCCTAAGGCCCAGCTACCACCCTGGAAAGGCTCCCAGAGAGCTTTTCCCAATCATTCCCAACGACTTACTCCTCCTCCACCCTCTAACTATGGCTTGGGGGTACATTACAACTGCTATCCTAAAAAGTGTACACTACTTATAATTAATGAAAAAATAGGGTAACAAATGATAAGTGCTGGAGAGGCTGTGGAGAAAAGGGAACCCTGCTACATTGCTGGTGGGAATGCAGTTTGGTGCAGCCACTGTGGAAAACAGTATGGAGATTCCTCAAAAGACTAGGAACAGACTTAGCATATGACCCAGGAATCCCACCCCTGGGCATATATCCAGAAGGAACCCTACTTCAAAAAGACACCTGCAGCCCACTGTTCATAGCAGCACTATTTACAACAGCCAAGACATGGAAACAGCCTAAATGTCCATCAACAGATGGCTGGATAAAGAAGATGTGGTATATTTATACAATGGAAGACTATTCAGCCATAAAAATGACAACATAATGCCATTTGCAGCAACATGGATGTCCCTGGAGAATGTCATTCTAAGTGAAGTAAGCCAGAAAGAGAAAGAAAAATACCATATGAGATCACTCATATGTGGAATCTAAGAAAACAAAAACAAAAAAATGAAGAAGACAAATGAACTTAACTATGAAACAGAAACAGACTCATGGACATAGAATACAAACTTGTGGTTGCCAGGCGGAGGAGGGTGGGAAGGGACAGATTGGGAGTTCGAAATTTGTAGATACCGACAGGCATATGCAGAACAGATAAACAAGTTTATACTGTATAGCACAGGGAAATACATGTAAGATCTTGTGGTAGCTCACGGTGAAAAAGAATGTGATAATGAATATGTGTATGTGCATGTATGACTGAAAAATTGTGCTCTACACTGGAAATTGACACAGCATTGTAAACTAACTGTAACTCAATAAAATAAAATTTTAAAAAGAGTATGTATTTACCGAAAAAAAAAAAAAAAGATAGTCTTGGAAATACACACACATGAAATCATTTCCGAAGTCAAGTGAGGCCAAGGCAAAGCTCCTAGAGAGCCACAGCCACTAACACACCAGGCTAAAGATCCCACTGTAGGGTTGCTATGGGGCAAGAAGGCTTGGATTTGAGTGCACGTTGGCTGTGGGACCCTGATAAGTTAGAAATCCTATTGAGCCTCAGCCTCTTCACCTGTGAAAGGAAAAAATAATGGTGCCTACTGGCCAGGAGCGTGATGCAGAGCAGCGGAGTCAACAGAGATGAGGCCAACAGACACACACGCGGCACGCGTTAAACAGCCTAAATAGCAGAGCTACTGCTGCATGGTCATCTTCAAATGTTCCTGTCCTTTAAATGATTGCTGTCCTAGAACATTCCCAGAAGACAAGAAAATGCCCCACCTCAGCAAACCTCTGCCATAACGTCTCTGCCATTTTGAGCCTAAGGCAGAGTTGACAGTATAAAAACCTGATTCTATAATATTATGTTCCTATAGGGTATGAAACCATGGAAGGTTTTAAACGGAAATACACAGTACTGGTTGCACTACAATCCATATGATTATACACAAAAAAAATCTTTCTGAGCCACACACAAGAGAATAAAGAAGGAAAACCCTACAATGCTTAGTAACAAAATGTTTTGGGCCAGGTTACTTGCCTCTGGGAGCCTGTTTCCTTATTTGTCCAATAACATTAGTCATTGTCACAACCTTCACCATAGCTAATGCTTTGATAAAACTTAAATTATGTCTAGAAGAGCATCTAATATACAGATGATTCAGGCAGTCTTTATATTTTTTTTCCTCCCAGTTTCTATCTAAACCTGTGGACTTGCTGTGATTTACATCAGGTTTCCAAGATTCTCTTGTTCCTCTCTCCTTTCCACTTTGGATCAGGTCTGTGAGAAAAAACAAACAAAAACCCAAAAAACTAAAACTAATAAACAAACAAACAAATACAACAATTTTCTGTTTCTGGAAGAACCCAATCAAACATTCCTGATGAATAAGTTCCCTGTTTCCTTAAACCAAGGATATCTGTTGTAGTAAGTGTGTGACGGAGCCAAGAAAGGGTAGTTACCATAAAACTATACAAAGAAAGCAGACCAAGAGACATGAAATGGGCATATGAAGTTAGTTGTAAACAGAATAAACAGTGACTTCTTTCCCCTGAGTTTGGACTTAGAAGACAAAAGGAAATAAAGGCATAATACGATGCTCATTTTTCACTTTGAGAACAGATGGTGAGTAGTATCTGAGAACACTGAATTGTAGATCTTCCCAGGTATTTCTGCAAAATTAGATAAGACCAAAATATATGATACAGTGCATGTAAGTTATCCAATAAAAACCACCTTTTATGTTCTCTCTCCCCTTTATAACTGAGCAACATATTTTAAAAAATTGGACATAAATTTCAAAAAGATTTGTGTAATAGCCTTTTTATTAACTTTTAAATAGCTTATTTGTGCCCCCAAATCTATTATTTAAATGATCTTTGTTTGTGGCCAAAGATTTTGATATTAGATAAAAGGAAAAGAAGAATTTGCCACCTAAATAAATGACAAGGAAAGAATGGATTTTCTCAAATCCACATATACTATGTTTATATACTGCAACTACCAGCCACAATAAGTAGTTCAAGAAACAGATCTAAATTTCTGACCCTACACGATACTTACTTACATGGCATCACAGATGAAAGTAAATTATATATATTTAGCCTTTGGAAGACTAAGATTCAGAGGGGGTTGTGATTTAATCAAGTTCACCCAGCTTCTAACTGCAGCACAAGGATTTGAGCTCAGAGTTTCCTAAAGCCAGCATCTTTCCCTCCCCATCAAATTATGCCTCCTCTGAGAATACACATTCACAACAGAGAGCTGTGGAGGCCACTCCTGGAAAGGCAGATTAGAGTCAACTCGTGGTGGCCATTGAGTGTTTTTGTCTTTTATTCCATAGTTATAAGGAGCCATTACAAGTGTTTATTAGGAAAATGACATGTTTAAGAGGAAGAGATATGGTATGTTTTATAGACAGTTACAATTTTTTTTAAATAACTGAAACCATTCTCTCCCAACAGTGCTTTCTGGTCTGTTGAAAGGTTGGTCAACAAGTCATTTTTTCCAACCATCCAAATTTCTAGGATATACCTTAGTTATCACGATTATCTCCTACATCCAGACTCTATCTGCAAAAACAACACTGTTCTAGATTGTGAAAACCCAACGTCAGCTTTCATGGAATCCATTAAACACATAAAAAGGAAATGAAATAGCCTAGCACAGCCAGAAGGAGAAGAAGAAAGTTGGAGGAATACCATTAGCTGACTTCAACACTTATTATAAAGCTACAGTAACCAAGACAAAAGTGGGACTGGCAAAAGAATAGGCAAAGAGACCAATGGAACAAAACAAGAGGGCCCAGAAATAGACCCAGAAGAGTATAGTCAACTGATCTTTGACAAAGAGGCAAGGCAACACAAGGAAGCAAGGACAGACTTTTCAACAAATTATGCTGGAACAACCGGACAAGACATGCAAAAAGAAAAAGAATTCAGACACAGACCTTATACCTTTTACCAAAAAAAAAACTCTATAAATGGATCACAGACCTAAATGTAAAACATAAAATTATACAACTTCTAGAAGATGACATAGGAAAAAAACCTAGATGAATTTGGTCTGGCAATGACTTTTTAGATACAACACCAAAGGCACAATCCATGAAAAATAATCAATAAGCTGGACTTCATTAAAATGCAAAATCTCGGCTCTGCGAGAGAAATTCTCAAGAGAATGAGAAGACAACTCACAGAATGGGAGAAAATATTTGCAGGACATCTCAAAGTATTTTGTATATCCAAAACACAGAAAGAACTCTTAAAATAGTAAGAAAACAAACACCTCAATTTAAAAATGGGCTAAAGACCTTAACAGATGCCTCAAAGAAGATACACAAATGGCAAAGAAACAGAAACAGATGCTCCTCATCATATGTCATCAGGGAAATGCAAATTAAAACAATAAGATATCACCACATATCTATTAGAATGGCCAAAACCCAGAACTTGTTCAATGCCAAATGCTGACAAGAATGTGGAACAACAGAAACTCAACCACTGATGGTGGGATTGCAAAATGGTATAGCTACTTTGGAAGACAAGGTGGCAGCTCTTTATAAAACTATTCTCTTACCACACAACAATCATGCTCCTTGGTATTCACCCAAAAGGGTTGAAAACTTATATCCACACAAAAGTCTGTAAAGATATTTAGAGCAACTTTATTCATAATTGCCAAAACATGGAAGCAACCAAGATGACTTCAGCAGGAGAAAAGATAAAGAAACTTGTACATTCAGACAATGGATTTAGTATTCAGCACTAAAAAGTAATAAGCTATCAAACCATGAAAAGACATGGAGGAAACGTAAATGCATTTTACTAACTGAAAAAAGCCCATCTAAAAAGAGTATATTCTGCATGATTCCAATTCTATGGCACACTAGAGAAGGCAAAAACAAGACAATGCAAAGATTAGTGGTTTGCAGAGTTTGGGAGGATGAGAAAGGATGAACAGGTGGACCACAGAGGATTTATAGGGCAGTGAAAATACTCTGTATGATACCATAATGATGGATACACGTAATCATACCTTTGTCTAAACCCATAAAATGTACAGCACCAAGAGTGAACTCTAATGTAAACAATGGACTTTGGGTGGTAATGATTTGTCAATGTAGGTTCATCAATTGTAACAAATGTACCAATCTAATGAGAGATGCTGACAATGGAGTAAACTATGCATATTTGGGGGCCAAAGGAAATATGAGAAATCTCTGTAGCTTCCTCTCCATTTTGATGTGAATCTAAAGCTGTTCTAAAAAATAATTTTTTAAAAAAGGGAACCAAAGAACAAAATATAGTCATACTGACACTTTTAACTTTCATCTTCTTGAAAAAAATGCACAGAATTCCTTATCCTCTTAAATATAGATTATATATTCAACAGAAAATATATTCATGGACAACCAAGCTCCATAAGACCCTCTACAGAAACAAATTCAGGATGAGGACAAGTAAAGATGAGATATAAATGAGTGAAAAACACTTCCTGGTTCCTCAACACAAGTATTCATTTAAAGGGTATACCTGAATACATAGGCAAACAATTGAAATAGCTTTTAAAAAGTACTGATGTGAGCAGTGGTTATGATACAGTAATGGTACAGTATGATATAGTAATAAGTACTGTCCCTTGACAAGGAGAAAATAAAGTCAGTGGGTACTTTTTTAAAAGCATAAAGCTTTTTTAAAGCTGTTTCCATTTTTTGCTTCAATTTTCAATACAAATTTGGAACATAAAAAGATAACCTAGAATATCACCATCAGGGAATATGAATGCCTAGCTAGAAATCCAGATCAGACAAAAAGTAAAAGAAAAAGCTCGCACATGTTATATATAAACCAACATAAAAATGTTTTACTTAAGAGATAGTGTTTATGTTGGAAAGGTACACAAGGCTATAAACAGCTTCTCAGTTGGTTCAATACCAAGGCAGAGCTTATGCCTTAAATGGCTCCATGAACGGTCACCAGGAGCCAACTACAAGTCTCCAATATGTTTATTTTAAAACAAGAACAAGGACAGGCTGGTTCATTGTTCGTGCATCTTTCTGAGGAACAGGCTCTCCTATAAAGCTTTCTACATGAACACACCTACCTTCCAACTAGAGTTCTGTTGGCTTTCATAAGCATCTATGTATTTTTTTCTAAATGTCTCCTGAAAAGAAACCATCAACTATCAACAAAGGTTGGTGTTACAGAGAAGCATCTGAACACTGGTCAAGGCTGAGACTCAATCTTTAAAGGCCAATTAAAATTTTCCAATCTTCAGAATCGTTTGAGATCCCATTTTTAAAGGAGTGATTCCAAAAACAATAAATATCTAGTCCTGAACTCAGCTCAGCAGATCTTTTAGTTACACAGAGTCTCCTTTCCAAAGACCCAATAAAAGGCATGACACCAAGCTGTCTTCACCTCTCTTTCTTTGGATCCTTTTATGAGGTAATAGTCTTTGACCACTATCCATGTCCCACTGGGTAGACAAGATTAGTCAGTCATAGAGAACTATATTATATCTCTAATACGCTTTGAGTGTTGAACATGTTAATGGAAATGACCAACTCTGAATAACATATAATATTCTTTAGGTAATATAAAGTACAAACATTGTAATCCTTTAGAAAACAATTAACCTATAATCAGAAGTATTAGAAAACAGACAATTACAATGCTGAGAGAAGTGTTAAAGATAATTCAGACTAAAATCTAATTTCATAAATTCAAATAGGAAATAATTTCATATTTGGGCATGAGGTTCATAAAAATCAAGTTCAAGTTATTCCACCGCATTCACAATTCTAATTAGTGGCAAAAGCAAGACTAGATCTCCAGTCCTGACTCCTATTTCTCTTTATTATGTCACTGAATGAATTTTTATACTGTCTACCATTTCTAATCAGACCACAGATTCACTCCTTTCTCATGGCTGAATGTTAATAACTGGTGTTCAGAATTTACCAAGGGTCCTGGGATCACCACATACATGCTCATGGCTGGACATAGGCACACCCTAGGAGAGATGAGAGCACTGGCTACTGTATGGAGTGTGGAGCCTGCGAGGAGATGCCAGTGTGCCACATCCCCAGCACATACACACAGGGCCACTCTTCAACCCTGGTTAGGACCAAAACCAGTTCAGAGAGAGATGAGATCTTCATCTCACTCTTAAATGAAGAGAAGGTTTAAAAAACCCATAAAGTAAGGCAGAACTATTAGAAAAGACTTACTTCTATAAGATTATAATAAGGCCAAGATGATGGAGCATAGAGAGAAATTTTCTTAACCTAAGTCCCAGATAAACTAAGTAGAACAGAACCTTGGAGCAGAGATACTACAAAAGCCCTGAGCTCTCAGGCTAAAGGAAACTGCTACTGTTCCATTTCTTTCCCCGGAGTTTCAAATTTTGTTCCCTAGGCTATCCATGTGAAAGAAGCAAGAAATAGGAAAAAACAAATCTGTAGCTCCCACAACATATGAAGACTGAAACTGATGGCAGAGGATCTCCAGAGAGGATGAAAAAAAAAAAAAAAAAAAGAAAGAAAAGAAAAACCCTCACTTATTTAGCCTCCTAGGTCAGAACAAAGTAAATACCCACAATCGACCATCATGGATGAGGAAGAATGAACAAGAAGGATGCGAATCTTATTTTACTGATTTTTATCTTACCAATAGCAGCTCTTAGGCTGGGGCAATTACAGCTGTTGGAGGTCACACAGTGAAGGTTGCTGGTTTACAGTCCACTCTTGATAATCCAGGGTGAATGATACAAAACATGCAACTCAGGCAACTGGTTGTGTGAGCCTCCTCCTCGTCTCTATCAAGTGAATCAAGAGAGAGATAAAGAGTGTCCAACAGATAATCCACTAGCTTGTCTAATAAAACCACCACAAACAACAAGCATTGTAAACATGTCCATCTGACAAATGACCAAAGGAAAACTCAGAGAAGTTACAAACACTTCCCAGTGTTTACTAGTAAGATAACTGGAACAGGCTAGTTTCTAATCCAGAGTTCCTGACTCCAAGTGCGCTAAACCATGGGCACTTACTGAAGATAGTATTTTATCTCTTTCCTCTTCCATCCTTAAAGAGCTGAGCAGTAGAGAGGTTTTTGAAGGCTGTGTTTTCGGAGAATTTATAGATTTCAGTTCTCCATGTTTTTCTGACCCAAACTTATTATTGATAATGTAAAGTTGGCTTTATATTATCTCTTGGGTCTTTGGAGGGAAAAACAATCCAATTTTTAGAAATAAAAATATGAGCTGAATGTACACTGGGGCAGGGGTGGGAGGAGGTGGAGGCTAATAGGTTTATCTGTCTTTGCTCTAGAATCAAGAGGACCAAATCCCCAGCAGAAAAGTCAGTCCTATCTTCCAATCAAATAAAGTCATCTACCTTCGTAGAGGATACCAAGTGAATGTACATAAGATTTTATAAATTTTATAAATGTTGGAAAAGGACACCACCTGTTCACTGAAAACTAGTGATCTTGGTTCCACCCAGGCTTAGTTGGTAAGTTAATGTGAGTCTTTTTGAAAGAAGGGTTAGGATTCCAAAGCAGTAATATTCTTTCTTCTCCCTCAAAAAAAAAAAACAAAAAAAAAAAACAAAAAAAAAAAAAAAAAAACCACCAAAAATCTCCAGATAATTGGGATTTGAAAAGAATGGTGTAGTTTTCTAAATCTTCTGGCATTGTAAACATGTGCTAATTAGCATTCACTATTAAAGCTATAAAGCAATCCCTCTGTTATTATTCAGAAGCCTTGGCTCCTTATTTTCAGATTAAAATGAAGACTAAAAGACTCAGCTTCAACCACGTCTGAATGTCTGTGGCCTGATTTCCCCACAACCAACAACCTTACCTAAACTCCCAACTTTTAAACTTTTAAAACCATGGAAACATTAATAAAGACCCTTCTTCATTAAACCTCAACTTCCCCTCCCACTTGCACTTTTGACCAATTTACTCACTTCAAAGCAAGCAACAGCATCCTGTTCAGTTACTCAGTAGGACCTCTGTATCTTCACCCAACACCTTCAATCAAAAGAAAACCAAAAGCCACACACACACACCAAAAACCCTTCGTGATCTCCCCACTTCCAAGTCCAGTGACGCCACTTACGTAACCTCTATTTTTTATTTTTCAGTTGCCATGGGAAAGACTGTTTGGGCAGCCCCATCTGCAAGAGATAATTACTGGCCTTCCAAACACACACACACACCATGCAATGCTACAAAGAAAAAGTATACACAATTAAAGAATTTTTCAAAGAGTGCAAGCAAATAGTAACCAATGTGTTGCTTTGCTATGGGCACAAAAAAAAAGTTAAAAAGGCAACTTAATTACCAACTATACTCCACATTTTCAGCTAAAGTATTAATAGCAATTAATATTCCCTCACAATTTAGTCAGGCACTTAGTCCACAGTCCATGAATCATTTTTCATCAGTAAGTGCCATGAATATAAATTTATAATTCTGATTTTACAGATAAAAAAAGAGGTTAAGAGAGGCTGAGTAATTCACACAGGGCTAATTAGTAGCGGAGTCAGGATTCAAACCCAGAGCCCACAATCTTGCCACACTGGCCACTGTTCATGGCACTTGACCACAGCCCACGTCATAACCACAGCTAGCTTCTGGCCTGGTCTACTGACATGCTGAAGGGACTCCAGCTTCTACTCCATCCATCTAGTAAAACAGAAAAACACAATTTACTTTTGGTACCAAAATGCATAGGTTCCCAGGCCATAGTAGTAATAATGACCCTCTTTTGTTATTCCAGCAGAAAATAAACATGCACATGTGACATTCAAATAGTGTAGTCTTTCCCTCTTCTTAATCAGTTATAATTTTCCCAGAGTTAACTCCTTAACTGAATACTTCTTGCACTTCTTGTGCATAAAAATCCCACCTGCTAATATACATATAAAGCGAACATTGAGTTTTAGGAGATTCAGAAGTGCAGGCTAGTGAAAGGAGTGGCTGTTCTGTCATCTATTGTATTTCTCTGGGAGAAGCAGTACTTTTACTTTGGCCTCCTCTTTAATTTAGATAATCATTTAAATTGTTATGATCTTTACAACATGGTTCTGATTCCTAAGAGTGGAAGGTTTATAGACCTCCCAGAGCCATCTATGTTAATAGTGTAAAAAGTTTAAAGTATGATTAAAAGAAATTAGGCATTGTCAGAAGCAGAGCCTAGACTGGCAACATTACTTGCTCCACCTTATAACACATCAACATAGACCAGCAGCATCTGTGAAGGGCCAGGCTCATCGCTGCCTCCCCTCCAGCCCAAAGTCCTCCCTACCCTCCTTGACTCCGCCAGTCGGTGGAGGAGTCTGGATAGTGGACTGCGTGGAGCTCCGAGGCCTCCCCCTTTCCTCAGCACAGCATGCCAGGCAGTCACTATGCTGCCTGACAGAGTCTGGTAAGACTCTGGCTCCAGTCCCTTGGCCTCATCTGACCCTGCCCTTCTGCCGTATCACTCATCTCCTGGAAAGAAACTTATTTCCAAACCTCTTCCACATCAGCAATAGGAAAGGAATTTCGAGTCCCTGCGTGTGAAGTGACACAGGTAGGAAAAAAAGTCCAGCCCAGCTTCCTTAGGAGGGAGATGAGCTAGAGAAGTAGGGAAATACCTTCGTATACGTTTATTTTGCCAAATTCCCATCCCTTTTTTGGCCTCAGGCAAGGCGGGAGGGGAAAGCCAAAAGAGGTGGGAGGATAAGTGGAAACAGCTCCTCCTCTTCCCCTGTGCTTCCTGTCTGTAAACACAGCTTGGCCACCCTTCCCCAGCGGGCGCCTGGGGAGACTGCACAGGCTTGCCTGACCGCGGGAGCCCTGCCACCCGCACCGGGCGTGCCTGGAAGGCCCTGAAAGGCTGGGCATGGAGGGAGGTCAGGGTGGGGACAGGCTGGATCCAAGGAAGCCCTTTCCATTAACAACCAGAGCTCCTGGGGTCACTTCTGAGAGGTGAGCAGAGGGGTGTCTGGACAAAGAAATCAAAACATTTTCTTCCTTCCCATCTCTTAGCACCACACTGTGAAGCTTTCCTTAGGTGCTGCAGCCCAAAAAGGTGAGGGGGTGTGCCTGGCCGGGAAGCAGTCCCCCCGAAGGATAGGTGAGTGATTCTGCTCATGGGAATGAAAGGCCGGCCCCGGGGAGCGGTGAGGTGGTGGTACTGAAATCCCAGCTCCCAGACCCATGGCCAAAGCAAAGCATGTAATTAATGTAAACTTGCCAGCAGCTCTCTTAACACATAAGGCCAAAAGTTCATGTCTGATGGACTGGGGCCCACACCAAACTCCAGCTCAGTGCCCTCCTGACTGAGGATGAGTTCAAAGGAATGAGAGGTAGAGGCGGCAGTATGACCCAGGTCGGGCTCTTCCGGGCTCCTGTGACATTCTGAGCACTTCTCACCACCATCATTAGTGCTTTATTGATGCATCTTGCCCACTAGGCAGGGTGGAGGGCTGACCATTTCTGGACTTTGTGTCCTTGACTGAATACGCTAGGTCTGCACAGTCTAATAGGATGGCCACCAGAACCACGTGACTCTTGAGCACTTGAAATGTGGCCAATCCAAACTGAGAAGTGCTGCAAGTTTTAAATGCACAGCAGATTACAAAGACTTAGTATGAAAAACAAAGCAGAGTATCTCATTTTCTTAATATTCATTGCATACTGAAACGGTAATAGTTTGGGTCTACCGGGTTAAATAAAATGTATTGTTGTTCACAGCAGCACTATTTACAATAGCCAAAACATGGAAACAGCCTAAATGTCCATCAACAGGTGAATGGATAAAGAAGATGTGGTATATTTATACAATGGAATACTACTCAGCCATAAAAACCGACAACATAACGCCATTTGCAGCAAAGGATGCTCCTGCAGAATGTCATTCTAAGTGAAGTAAGCCAGAAAGAGAAAGAAAAATACCATATGAGATCGCTCATATGTGGAATCTAAAACAAACAAACAAACAAACAAACAAAGAATCAAACAAACAAAGCATAAATACAAAACAGAAACAGACTCACAGACATAGAATACAAACTTGTGGTTGCCAAGGGGGTGGAGGGTGGGAAGGGATAGACGGGATTTCAAAATTGTAAAATAGATAAACAAGATTATACTGTATAGTACAGGGAAATATACACAAAATCTTATGGTAGCTCACAGAGAAAAAAATGTGACAATGAATATATATATGTTCATGTATAACTGAAAAATTGTGCTGAACACTGGAATTTGACACATTGTAAAATGATTATAAATCAATAAAAAATGTTAAAAAAAAGTATTGTTAAAATTAATTTCACCTGGTTTTCTCCATTTTCTTAAACATGGGTACTAGAAAACTTTAAATCACATTAAAATTTTATACTTAGGTAACCATATTTGCATTATATTTCTATTGGACAGCATGGTTCTGGGTATCCCATTGATTCTGTTGAATGAAAGAAAGAATGCTGACTTAAGATCAGCATTAGTATTTTTATATCAACATAGAAGCAGTCAATAGAAATGGTTAAAAAAGAGTGAGGCACAGTTGTTTTTTGAAATAACTTTTGTATCTGGAACTACATTTCACTCTGAGTCACTTGCTGTGAGAAAATGCTTACTCATCACCCAGGACTCCAAAAGGATGAGAGGGCGACAGACTGTCGGCCAGGCCACACCACCAAGGCCAAACGACCTTCAGTCCTATGACGGAGACTTAGCAGAGCAAGAGACCAAGCACACGCTCTGAGAAACTGCCAGACAGACACGAAACAGCTCTTCTGGGAACCCCACAGTTTTCTAAGCTTCTCCTCATCCTAAACATAATGGTTCTCCCAGTCCAATTATTTGCCTCTAAGATATTCTTTAATTCTGTTTTAAGAAAACTCATTGCAAATCAAAAGCACTATGAGTTATCACCTCACACACAGGATGGCCACTGTAAAAGGAAAATAATAAAATAGAAAGTGTTGGTAAGGATATGGAGAAACTGGAAACTTTGTGCAGTTAAGTCGGACTGTAAAATGGTGCAGCCACTATGGAAAACTGCACGGGGGTTCCTCAAGAAAAATGAAAGATCCAGCAATTCCATTTCCAGGTATGAATCCAGAAGAACTGACAGCAGGATCTCAAACAGCTACTTGCAAAGCCATGTTCACTGCACCATTAATTACAACAGCCCAGAGGTGGAGGCAACCCAAATGTCCATCAACAGATGAGTGGATAAACAAAATGTGGTTTAAACATACACCGGAAAATTATTCAACCTTAAAGAAAAAATGCCATATGCTACAAACTGGGTGAATTTGGAGGACATTGTGTTAAGGGAAATAAGCCAGTCACAGAAGGACAAACACTGTATGATTCCACTTACATGAGACATCTTAAGTAATCAAACTCATAGAAACAAAAAAGCACAACAGTGAATGCCAGAAGCTGAGGGGAGCTGAGAAAGTTGAGTTGTTGTTCAGTGGGCACAGAGTTCTAGTTTTGCAAGATGAAAATGTTTAGAGATCTAATGCACAGCAATGTAAATATATTTAACTGAACTGTACACCTAAAAATGGTTAAGATGGTAATTTCAGGTTGTTCTTTTTTTTACCACCACAAAGAAGAAAGCATGCCCAGCATGATCAGTTTTACTGCTACCAACGAGTCCACAATGTAGACCATAATCCAGCATAACATCTCAGCATCCTTTACAATAATAAAAGAAGAAAATGTGCTCAGATATTGGTAAACCAATTATTATAGTAGTATTATTCACAACAGGCAAGAGGTGGAAACAAACCAAATGTCCACTGACAAGTGAATCAACAATATGTAGCATATCCATACAAAGGAATATTACTTGAAAAATGAAATTCTAACATGCTAGAACCTGAATGAACACTGAAGATATGATGCTAAGTGAAATAAGCCAGCCACCAAAGGGCAAATACTGCCAGATTCCACTAATATGAAGTATGTAGTGTAGTCAAGCTCACAGAGACAGGAAGCAGAATGGCGGTTGTCCAGGCAGAGGGGAGGAGGAACAGGGAATTATTGCTTAATAGGTAAGAGTCTCAATTTGGGAAGAAGAAAAAGTTCTGGAGATGGATGATGATGATGGCTACAGAACAAAACCAAAGAACTTAATGCCACTGAATTACAGATTTTTAAATGGTTAAAATTATATATTCGATGTTCAGTATATTTTACCATAACTGAAAAAGAAAATATGACAAGAGGAAAGGTAAGGAGGTGAGAAGCCGGACGGGGCAGGAAGATTAGAATGACCGTTGCATCGTCCAAGTAGGAATTCACACATCTACCCGTGACTGCCTTCAAGTGTTGATTGAGCATCACTGCTTCTGAACCAGATGGTCTCTATGACAGCACTCTGTCTTCCAAGAAATGCACTTCCTTTTCATTCTGCTGCTTCAACTGGCAATGAGATTCAAACATCAGACGAAGGGCACACAAACAAGCGAGAGAAAGAAAGGGAGAGTGGGTGCACATGCTCTCTTTTGGGTAAGAATGATCTATTTCTTTTAACCCACTGTTCCTATTCTTGGACCCCATCTGTCCTCACCTCTGTCAAAATCAGCGACAACAAAAATTGGCCATACTTGATGGTAAATATACTTTCAGATGCTATAAGTGATTCCTAAAATGATCTAGCAAGGTAGTAACAGCAGACATTATGCAGCAGACATGGCCCAAAGTACTTTAAAAGTTTTAATATTTTCGACAGCAACTTTACACTATTAAGGCTATTTCACAGACGAGGGAAACTGAGATTAACAAAATCATCTGTCTGAGAGCACAGGGAAGATGAGATTTTTTTTCACTCAGGTCTGGTTGCTCCAAACTAGGGCTCCTGATTGCTGGCGGTGAGGGCACACTTCAAACACAGAGGCCATCCAAATCAGAGGAATATTAATAAATCAGAGGAAAGAGAAAAGTCAGGAGGGGTAAATCTAAGCAGGCACTGGCTAGCTAACTCCACTGCCAAGATGTGAGTGGTACCGAACTACACTGCACACAAGGTTGGAAACTTAATATTTTATGAGGGCTGGTTACCATGTTAATTTGAAGGGTTTTTTTTTAATTTCTGAAACTCGGCCTCAAACTTAATAATCTGCTCTCCTACAGTGTCCTTTTCTCTAAGTTACATATGTAAGCAGAGGGAAACATCAGAGGGAAAACAAAAAGACTGCAGCAAGTGTGTAGACGCTTAATGAACAATAACGTCCTCAGTTATTCGTGCTTTCTAAAACATAACACCGTACATAAAAGTCAAGCCATGTTTAAGCAGCATCAGAGGACTTGATTAATACACAGCTGCCACTGATGGTTTGCCTAAACCCAGGTTACAACAGGAGCGTGTTCATCACAAAGCTCCGATTGGACCATCTGCTGAAAATGGGACAAAAACTCACTAAAGAGCAACAGCTCCCTAAATCCCTTGTCCTCACTTCCTCTCCCCCCAGAAACCCAGAAAACCACTTTCAGACGTATCAGAGGATCAAAGCCTTTCCTGCCATGAGAAGCTTAAAACTACACAGACTTTTCCATTTGTTCTTCTCCTCCCTTTACAGGTATTATTTTCTGAAACTCCCAAACTTCTGCCCCTGACAACAAAGCTTTCTCACACAAGGCACTTCCACCGCCCCCCACCCCCATCTCTCTGTATCCATTTTTAAGCGTCTGGAAAACACCAGAAGGGGAAACAAAGGGCAAATGCCAGTCTGTGACCTCTGTCTGGACTCAGCCAAGCATGATGTGTGAATCAGGTGTGTGGAATGGAAGTTTCCATAGCAACGAGACAGCCAGGCGGGCAGGGGAGTCACACACTCTTTCTACGAAGGTAATAGAAACGGTGAGGCCATCAGTGGGCCCTTGAAGGGGAACGCAGCAAGCCCAGAGCTCTCCAGGGACTGTATGGACCTAAGTCCTCGGTGGCTCCTTCCCGTGCACCCTGCCCCGGGTGCCTTCCCACCAATAACTTGGGATACTCTACCAGCTCTTTTTTTGGGAAGAAAGAGGGGAAAATCAAGTATTATCTCAAGGGAGTTGCTCATGAGAAAAATGCAGAAAGGACTACAAGAGAAAAATGCTTTCCTTACGTAGAAAAAAGGCTTCTTCGCTTTCCTTCGCAGTGTGCTCTTAGTGTGAGCCCAGTCCACAGTGAAAAGTTCTGGACCCACACTTTCTATTTTACAGATTTTTAAGTTATATTTGCTATAGATATTTGAACAATCTTCTAAATTTTTAGGAAAATGTGTTCATTTTTAAAACAGCTTGTGTTTTAGACCCACATCTTGGAAGCAAAAAAGTATACAATTTTAATGGCATCAAAGTTGTGCTTGGTTATCGAGCTGGGAAAAGGTAGTCTGAATGCCAGCTCTATGTGGACACTATGGCTTTTTAGGCCATTTCCCTAACTTGAGGCTCACAGATGTTAACAAGAACTGGAACAAGGCCCGTGCATTTGGATCCAAATCATGTAAGACCACAGACTCCGCTCTTGGTCTCGTTTACTGATAGCTGTGCTCTGGAAGAGGCCGTTCAGTTCCACCAGGTTGCTACTCCGGAGTCCAAAGAGAATCACGGTGTGACCTCTGCTGACGGCTATCCTCTAGCAGGGGGTCCCTTCTACACCACAGACGGGATCATGTCATTCAGTCTCCAGACCCTTCAGTACCTCCTTACTATGCTCTGAGAAAAGATACAAAATAGTGTATGAACAGTGCAAAACGAGCACTGTGGAGAAATGAAGGACAGCGCACTGCACGCTGACGTCATCCCGGGGAGACTGCTCTTCTTAGAAGATTAAAGAAGGGCCTGGGCTGCCACGTCAAGTGATGGAAACCAGCGCAGAGAGGAAGTGAAATCTGCAAGATACACGGGGTGAAGAAATAACGCTTGGTTGGGATAGCGGTAGGACACGAGTCTGGGAAAGCAGGCTGAGTAAGTGCGGTAACAGATCACGTAGAAAAGGAAAGAAACATGCGAAGGGAATTTAGGTAGAAAGAGAAAAGAAAGAAGGATCAAAACTAAAGGAAAAAAAACTAAAAGGAAGAAATAAAAGTGATGTTACAAAGCACTTATCACCAGATAAAACTTAAATTTTAGATCCCTGGATGTGAATTAAATGTAACAAGTAAAGATTTTTCCTGATAGATTAGGGAAGTGTTAAATTAAAAAAACAAACAGGGAGGTCAGTATTGGCTGAAGGGCAGCAAGGTGGGCAATCTGAAATGTTATGGTTGGGAGGAGGATACAACTTCCTTGGGAAGCAGTTTAGCAATGCGGGCAGGGGTCCTTTAATAGACACAGTAGTTCCCATACAGAATGCTAACTTGGTAAGTAATCAGGAATACGGAAAAAACCACTCATGCCCAAAGATGCTCTTTATAGCACTGCTTACCTAACAAAATAAACCACCACCAACACAATTAGTACAGCAGAAAACCCAGAGGGAGCTTGTGAAACACACTGTGATACAGTCACATTAAGAAATGCAACTCAACCGTTAAATACCATGATAATTTTGCTGTTGCAGGAAGAAAGTCAGAATTCAAAATGTGTGTGACCCTACCTATGTAAAAATGCGTGGAAGACATAAGCACATAAAAATCAATACTAAAAGGCAATACATTCAAATTCTCTCCAGGTTATATAATTATGGGTTACTTTTATTTTTTTGGAGGTATGTCTATATTTTCCAAATTTTCTACATTAAGCATAGATCACTATATAATTCAAAATTATATCTGGATACTGAAAGACGAAACGTTTTCATTGCTAACAACATTTAGAGAGAGCTGTCCATGCCACGTGAAAATAGTTCCCCCTCTGAGCTGCTTAGTGACAGAGCCTTAATCCTGCTAAACCAGTGACTATGCACGACTCTAAGGGTGACGTGCAGGGCTGCTCCCCTCACGTTCTGCTGTGCACGAGAAATGACTTACACAAGTTATTGCATCATTGCTTTTCCCTAAGGAAGTATTTATACAAGTAAATGTCAACTTTATTTTGGATCTTGATTTTTGAAAGCCTAAACCCCATGGAATATCCTAACCCTTCTCTTTCTTTTGTTCTTCCCCGCATCCCGCCATCTCCTCCCTCCCAACATCCCTCTTTCTCTTTCACAATGTAGAGGCAGGCCTCTTAAATGCTGCCCTCAGACCAGCATAGTAGCACTGTCTCTGATTTCTTCAGTTCTTCAGATAATGTTCAGAGTAGCACCCTCCACACAAAAACAACTTAGAAGTTTCAAAAATGCAACTCAATTTCCGTTGTAGTTTAAGGATATTTACAAGCACCACAGAAAACAACTGCCTGTGCGGTATCACAAAAGAAAGAAAGAAGGAAAGAGGGGAGGGGAGGGGAGGGGAGGGGAGGGGAGGGGAGGGGAGGGGAGGAGAGGAGAAGAGAGGAGAGGAGAGGAGAGGAGAGGAGAGGAGAGGAGAGGAGAGGAGAGGAGAGGAGAGGAGAGGAGAGGAGAGGAGAGGAGAGGAGAGGAAAAAAATACCCGGTACATCAGAAGCCAACATGATACTCATTTAAAAAGATATGAGAAGCACTGCCCTCTCAGAGCAAACCTTCAGTCTGTGCTGGGGCAGGAAGCAGAAGTCAGCAACAGCCCACCGCTGGAGAGGGGGCTAAAGTGGTGGTAACTCTAAATCAAAGAGGGAAGCTTGAAATTTTTCTACCACCAAACCAGGCAATTAAAACATTAAATGTGAAATGTGAGGCACTGTAAATTTCCTAATATGGTCGAAGTGCTGAGTTTCCCAAATGATGTTTTCTCATCTTTCAACATATCAAAGAGCGTGCCAAAGCCCCAAAGAAACATTTCAGTTTTGAAAACAAAAATAAACCACACACATCCACATTCTATTAATAGCATTGTCTTGCCTTAAAGACCTTGCATCCTTACCCCATTGTAGTTTACATAAATTTTAACATTACTGAAAACTTCCATCCAAAATAAACTGGACTTAGGAAGGAATGGGGCAAAAGTAATCAAATCCCTCCCTTATTTTCCTTACTGGAGACCAAATGTTATGTTCCTCATCGTCACACCTGAAGACTTTGTAAGTATGTTGTACATCTTCAGCGCCATTTCTTAAAGAGTGCAAAGAAGGACAGTTGGTGTCAAATACACAAGTTCAAGCCAACTCTACAACATTTGGAGACCTGGGGTAGCAGAACACAGCTTGGATCCGAAAATCCTGGCAGAAATTGTCCGACAAAACAAAGGACAGGTCAAAGACCCCAAAATCCAGACTATAAACTCTTGATCCCGTCACCATGAAAAGGAAAAATGCTGTCTCATGGCATTTTAAGTTTAGAGACAGGAAGCAGCCATTAAATGTGGTGCTTTCCTTCTTCAACTCAAATACCCACAAGCTGCTGCCTGTGCGCTCAGGGGGAGTGTATCGCGCAGCACAGGACACAGAAGCCGCCCACAAGACACTCCCATGTTTGAGGGAAGAAAACACATTAAAACAATGGGAAACAACAAATGATCATTTACTCTACCCTGAAAAATTGACCATGTAATTAAAATGTCAGTTCAATTCCAGTCTTTTTGGACCGCCTTGACTGAAGCAAACCCTAGAGCGTCTCTACAAGGGCAAGCAAAAGGGAAAACCAGAGCGATGCAGGGACCACCCCTGATCAGGTGAGGAAGGAAGAGGACGGACTCAGAACACCAACTCAAATGTAACCAAAATGGAAAGAAAGGAAGTACAGAGGGTGGTGAGATGAAAAGATCACCTCTTTAGAACCAGCAGATCCAAGTTCTAATCCTAACCCAGCCACTTACACACACCGGACAGTTTGCTGACCTGTGTTCCTATCCCATTATTTAACATTTACCTACTACACTATGGCAGATGCTCTTCGAAGCACTTTACAGCTTTTATTTATCCCAAACAGGGGAGGCTGGTTTCATCATGATCCCCACTTCACAAACGGGGAAACTGAGGCACCAGGTGGTCACAGACTTTGAAGGTAGCGAAGTTAGGATTCAAAGCAGGGCAATCTGGCTCCAACATCTGACCTCTACACTGTCTCATTATGAACTACTTACTTTTCAAAGTCGTGGTCCAGACATACTGGCATGAATGTCCAGCACCCAGGGCAGTGCCTGACTTAGCAGAGGCTGAATCATCTCCCTCCTCCCACTTCTCCCTGACTCTCTCCCCCCTCCCACTTCTCCCTGACTCTCTCCCCCCACACTGTGGGAGGCCGCAGGCAAGATTCTGCACACAGATAAAGGCAGCTACATCAATTTGCAGAGGCTTGGGGGCTCCAAGGGCAAGCTAGGAAACAACCCTCTGTCTCTACCCCCTGAGGCCTGGAACAACAAGAGCTCCAGCTCAAGCAGAGACGCCCCGTACTTCCAGACAGAGCCTGCCTCTGTTTGTTACCATCTGCATTCAAGGCACAAGCACTGGAGACAAGTCTTAGGGAAAGTGAAAGACTTCTGATTTTTGACATATCCATATACAGCTCCTAGCACAAACACAAATACCACATCACACACGTGACATCAAACAGTTACACTGTACCTACCAAGGAGGGGAAATGATCTACTTTCCAGAACTTTCCATTGCCTAGAAAATGGCAGAGTGTCTGTATCAGGCTGCAACTTGCTTTAAGACAGTCCAGACACCGACACTGAGCTAAAGGACAGAGTCCTATTTGAAAATTACTTAAGAACAAATTAGGCCCAGGGACCTTGACGAGCTGTGTTGTAAAACCTGAGAAAATTGTGTTTTCCAGCCCTTTGGCAATTTTCATGAACTGGTAACAATAAAATAGAGGACAGACACTATTTTTTTAATCTTGATCTCAGTCTAAATTATCACTGAGAAAGGTGAACATGTTATCAGTTAAATGGCCTATATAATTGGGCAAGTCATGATCTAATACATTTGAAAAGTCCCAAGTGCGGAGCCAGTACCTGTTACTAATATAAGAAGTTTATAAATGCTACCAGGTAGGAATGCTGTCTACACACTCTTCCAATTTTTCTTCAATTCATAAAAATTATTTTATTGCACTAAAAAATACCACTACAGTGAAGGACTGAAGCTGTTGTTTTGACCCGGAGAATGAGCTAACATAGTTTAAAAGTAATTAAGTAGGAAAGCTGACTTTGGTCTCCGTGGCTCCCGGGTTCCTTGGCGCCTGCCAAACCTTGCGAAATGACAGTGCTCGTCACCACGTGGTTTCTAAAACCATAAGCTTCTCCTGTGAGTAAGCTTGATTTTCTGCTTTAGAAATCCATCACCTGCCAGTGGCTCTCACAGCAGATTGCTAAGAAAGACGCCCCAAAAAGCCCAGGTGCATGCACCAGGGATCCAGATTTCTGTTCCTTTCCACTACAGGTCGGCACAAGTGAGAGCAGACAGTGAAGAAACCGCCTTCCTAAAATGTTCACTAGCAGTCTTCCGGTTACCAGTGGAAAGGGGATGGGAAGGGATCAATTTGGGAGTCAGAGATTTGCAAATATTAGCCACTATATATAAGAATAGAATTTAAAAAAAAAAACAAGTTTCTTCTGTATAGCACAGAGAACTATATTCAGTATCTTGCAATGACCTTCCAAGAAAAAGAACATGAAGATGAATACATGTATGCATATGCATGACTGGGACAATGTGCTGTGCACCAGAAATTGACACATTGTAACTGACTGTACTTCAATAAGTAAATAAAATGTTCATGAGAAATGGCCATTTTCTATCGGGGAAACAAAAATAGCACCCTTCAACATACATCTGCACAAACCCCCGGTGTGCAGTATGCCTCTGTCCTCACATGCCTGCCACACTGATGCTTGTGGTTCAGCCCAGAACGCTGGAAGGGGGAGACAGGAACAGAGACGCTAACAGCAATGAAAGAGGAGGACGACAGGAAATTTTTCAGACGTTTATGAACCTGTGTGAACAGTTCCTTCTACTTACTATTTAAGTTCTTACCCTCCCCAAGCAGGGAGATTTGTTATCTCCTTAGTAACTTCAAAAGCCATTAAATGGGAATGAAGAGGGGAGTGAGGCAAGCACGGTGTGTCTGTGTGTGTGTCTGTTGTGACTCAGCAAAAGCCGGAAGCCTTGCAAAAGGACTTCAAACAACAAGCTGGAAAGGAGGACAACAGCTCCCATCCCCAGACAGTGAGAAACTGCATTATCCTAAGGGATCACGGCCACCCGTGCTCAGCGCAGATAAGTGAGAACCGTCTCTGCTCTGGCCAACAGGAGCCGTGCAGCCACAGCTGCTCACAGAAGCTCTGGGTGGCCTCCATTCCAGCTGCTCCAAATGGTTTCAAGGCAAGAGCACTGCAGCTGGGTGGTGCTCCAAAGGGCAGGGGTGGGAGGGCAGGCCAACAAAGTGGAGGCTGGCAAGTTGCATCCCCTCACCAGGTGCTCTAAATCCCCTCTCTGGGCTGAGGGAAATCACACAGAGGTCTCCAGACTGACCCTCAAGGCAGCCGTGTCAGAATCGGCCTCCCCACCATTCCATGGCAATGAACTGAAACTGTGCCTCCAAGACTACAGAAACTGTGGGGCAACTTTCCTGCCAGGCAGTTCTTAATGCTCTAGGAGCAACAGGATAATGAATGCCACTTGGCCAAAGAGAGGGGCATTCCGAACACAGTCATCAGGGAGATAGAAGCCTGGCCACACACCCTCCACCGCAGACACAAAGCCCCTGGAGACATTCCCTTTAAAGAATCAGGCAGATCTGATCAAGAACTTACAGCTGCAGTAAAATTTTAAATTAAAAGAGAACAAACAACAACAAATCTTAACATTTGTTAAGGAAAAGTATGTGAAAGTGACAGTAGGGGCTCACTTTGGGGATACTATCATTTGCAGGGAAGAATTATCTAAAAAAAAAAAATATTTCACTTATTAAGTACCTACAGCACAATTTTGGAGTATTTCTTGTCATGGGTTACATTTTACAATATTTTCACATCCATGTAGTATGTTCAGCTGCCAAAAACTTAGGCAAAAGTATCAGGTAAGCTGATGATGCTGGAATCTCCTACTTGCATGAAGACCCCATACCAAGTAACCTTTCTGCAGAACCTAATTTTGTATATATTTCTTTTGAAAGAAATATATACACACGTCATTTTTTTATTATACACTTGTGTGTGCATGTTAGTGAACGAGAAGTGCTTAAGACAGAAAAATACGAAAACTGGAGCACTGGCTACCATATGAATGCTGACAGTAGTACTTCATGCAACACCAAAATGGGTAGAGGTGTTAAAAATTATAATTAAGTCATCTGGCATCTAGATCACTGCAACGGAAGTTGAAAGACCCAGGAGACATTTTCCACTCAGCTCCTGATTTGCTATGGGGCCCACATCAAGTTGTGCTGTGCCTCTGTTGTAGCACTTCACACCACCTACCTCAGAGAGCTGTTAGAAGATTAGATACCAAAAAGGAAAATCCTCAAAGCCCTCTGAGTTTCTCATAAATGTAAGACACGCAATTTAATAAAATACCATCACCCTCACACAACTCCTAAGAGGCTCAAGGATATAGGAAACAGGAAATAGACACCAGCAACTCAGCAGGGCAGACACCTCACACATTTAAGATGAGGGAGGCGGAGGGCAGTTCTTTCCCCAGCTTCTAGTGAAAAGGTGGGGGAAGTAACTCTGAAATTCTGATCTCCTCAGTCAAAACAAAACAAGCAACATGACACTCGCAGTTTTTCAGTTTTAGTAAAGTCTCATATTAAATTGGTTCCATAGAGGAGTAAGTGTAATGATATCCTCACACTGAATGAAATTTAAGCACAGAATACATGGGGTATTTTTAACCCATTTGTACTGGAAACAAAAAACAAAGTGGACTGTATGTAGCCACCTAAAAGAAACAATTACATTGGGGCTCATAAGGAAAATCAGGAGAAAAGTCTTAAACATATACTGAGAGTCTGGATGATGGAAAATTTGAAATTTGAATTGATTAAACACATATTCGTTCTATAGTATTGTCAAGCACTTATTGTGGGCCATGTGTCAGGCTAAATTTAAAAAAGGTAAATAATATCCTATTTCTGGCTCTCATGAACCTCAAAGTCTAGCAAGGAGACGATGCAAACACAATAAAGCAGAACACAATGTGGTAAGGGTTAGAGGCAAGTACAAACAGAGGGCTGAGGAAAAAGAAAGAAGTAATTGATTTTGCATAGAGAGAGGGAGGGAGGGAGAAGGGGAGGGAGGAGAGGGGTTCAGAAGAGTCTCAGAGACTCTGACACTTGAACAGGACCTTACAAGATGAACAGTACTACACCAAACACAGAAGAAGAGAAAAGAGCATTCTAGGTAAGCAAACAGCAGTCCCTATTCTCACGGCCTGTCCCATACATACACCCTCGTTAGGTGAGCAGCAGCGGAGACAATCTGGGAGGGCCTGAATTCCCAAGTCTTCATGGGAGAAAGAGCACCCCAGGAAGACATTTTCAAAGGACTTGTTATTTCAACAACTCAATATAGGAGACTGAGGCAAAAGGGACAGGAGCAGGGGAGGTGGTGCCGGCCACAGGCATGAGACAGACCCCAGGAAAACTGGCAGCATTGCTGAGACCAGTTCTCTAGGGAGAGATGAAGTGCGTAAGGAGGCAGAGAAGCCAGCAGGCTTGGCAAGCGTAACCATGACTCAGGGATGGTCAGGACCAGGGTTTCCAGGAGCAGGCAAGCAGTCATATAAGGTGGGTAAAATACAGTGTAACTGGATGAATAATGCTCTCCAAAGACAGCAGATCCTAGTCCCTGGAACCTGTAAATGTTACCTTGTAAGGCAAAGACCTTGCATATGCAATTAAATTAGGGATCTTGAGATGGGGAGGTTATTCTGGATTATCCAGTTGAGCCCTAAATGCAATCACAAATCTGTTTCCAAGAGGCAGACTGGACTACAGATAGAGGAAGGGAGGGAGGTAGATGCTGGAGTGATGCAGCCACAAGCCAAGGAGTGTCAGCGGCCACCAGAAGCTGGAAAATACAAGGAGCAGAGTCTCCCCTAGGACTTGGGCAAGAGTGTGGCCCTGTGAACACCTAAATTTGTTGCTTTAAGCCACCAAGTTTGCAGCCTTGAGTAAGGAGTCATAAGAAACTAATGCACACAGTGGGCAGAGAGCCAGCCCCCAGGTGCTCTCAGGTGTCACACTCACCAGTCTTGAGAGGAATAATTCAGATGGAAGGCACCTCACTGATCGAGACGTTGAGGTCCAACCTGAAGTCTTAGAGAAAGTCTAGAATATTACACTGAGTAACTAGCAAAATTTAGGTAATGGGGCCCCAGTAAAGTCCAGAGTAGGTGAGAACAAGACGGGTGGGAGAGCTGCAGAGCACGGACACTATGTGATGACACACAGAGGAAGGAAACTGGCCACGATGACAGTGATATGGATGACAGGTGACTCAGAGGGCATCACAAGGCCACCACATTTCTGGTCTAGGGAAAGTACACATTGCATACAGGAAGAGTAAAGAGATGGAAAAGACTTACCTGCACCCTGGCTCAGTCAGGACTGACTCAGGAACTAGACCAGGACTAGACCATCAAATCAAAGGCAGCAGTGGATGCAGGTGTGGGAAGATTTTGGAAAAGAGGCCAACGGGATATGAAATGCTAAAAATCTTGCAATGTACTCTTTGGTCAATAAGGGAAATAACTCAGTAAGATCTATTTCAGGAGGATGGGAGCAGGGTGGGATACCCACAGGAGACCAGATAGCCCAGTAAGAAAGCGCCTGAACCAGCCAAGGTTGGAGATGATAGCAGCCAGATGTAAGAATGGGAAAACGGTGGTGGATTAGAAAAGTATCTGGAGCACATGGTAAGTTACTGAAATAAGGAATGAGTGATTGATAGGGCGTGGGAGCAGCAGGCAAATGACAACCACCACCTTTGAAGCACAAAACTCAAAGGAAAAGGTCAGAGCAGAACAGGCAGAATGAGCTGGTCTCTGGCTATACTGAGTTCAAGGCATTGGCGGGTCAGGCCAAGGGTGACAGCCAGAAGCTGACAGAACGCTCAGATCGAAAACTCAATGCCAAAAATACTTGAATACTTGCAAAAGTTATCTGTAACACGCTCCTTCAGTCTTCTTCCTCCTGCTTTGTCCTTAGGAAAGGAATCTAAAAATGGTTCCTAACATTTTAATATCGTAAACACAACATTTTTGAACTATAGTCATACCACCCACTCATAAGAAAAACCTTGCATTGGCAGCACTTAAAAGTAAGTCAGAAATGTTCTAAGAGGTGGGGAAACCTTACCATTAGCCATCCCCCTTTTCTGTTAGTTTTAAGGAAATCTAGTAAAATGCACAACAGAACAGCTATCCATGGCTCAGAAGCAGTTAAAGATGTTCAGTGATGACCCCAGGGGTGACCTGATGATGGAAAAGTTGGCTCACATTTTATATTTGCAAAAGACATCAAGTT
Source organism: Camelus dromedarius (assembly GCF_036321535.1). Lineage (NCBI taxonomy): Eukaryota > Metazoa > Chordata > Mammalia > Artiodactyla > Camelidae > Camelus > Camelus dromedarius. The sequence goes on along the minus strand of NC_087454.1, from coordinate 14,606,319 downwards.
AGACACCGCTAACGCAGTAAATACAGGTCCTACAAAGAGAAACCAGTATGTTTACTAACAACCACCTGAAAAGAGATGAGCGAAAAAAAAAAAAAATACAGATTTTCTGCGGAAGAAAATGCAAACTGATCAGGTGCCCCCTCCCACAAAAAAACACCTCATTTGTTTCCTAGAGCTACAGAAACCATATTCCCCTTCACCAAAATGCTCAGGTATACAGCGATCTGTGGCAGAACACAGGCAGCTCTCGCCGTTAGCCTGCGATTTCTCACAGCTGATACGACTGGGAATGTGGAGATGACTTCCAGGGCGCAGGGTCTGAAATTCCAGATTAGATAATGCGGTAAGGGTGACAAGGGGAGGGCAGCAAGATATAATGCAAAGATGCAGAGGACTCTGATAGAACCGCTGTCCCTGAGCAACTGTGTGTGTTCACATAAATAAGGTTCTTGGTCCTACAGTGGAGAGACCAGAGCAGTACAGAGGTGACAATACAACAGTAACTTTATCTTAGTAGGCTGTTGTAGACAAGGCAGACCAACAAATATCCGTAAGTGAGCAGATAAACGACCAAGTCAAATATATGTAGGTAAAAAAAATATGAGCAAACAGGGCTGTATTTGCAAGACCTATTATGGAAACACATCTCATTGTCTGCAAATAAAATTTGAAGGTCATGAGAAGTCAGGAGGAATGCTGTTATTCCAGAATAAAGGACGTTGTCAGCTAAGCCCAAAACATGTCCAACCATCACACCACCTTGCGTCCGCATTTTATTTGTATGAACGCTGCTGCTTCATAAGTATCTTGTCTGATCCTTGGCACACCCATGTGTACGTTGACTTCCCCAAGTTTTGACCACGAATTCACTCCACATTTTTAATTTAGTGCCCACTATAAAAATCATACTGAGGTGACATATAATATCTGCCCCTAGGAAATTAGAAACCAATTAAATGAACAATATAAAACACGGAATTATAGCAATGGATAACATAAAATGGAAATAAAAATGGACAGTTAAGTGTTCATACAAGGCAAGAAGTGACAGAAAAATATAGGTCATAAGTCTGTAAGTGAGGTGCATACATGCAGGACAATGGAAAGCTCCTGAGGGGAGAATAAAAAGATACATGAGGAGAAAACGGGTGAAGAAGATTCCAAAGGATTGGATCAAAAAAGTTATAAGCCTCATGTGACTGAAGTTATGACACTTAAGCATAAAAAAACATCCTGCTGCAGAATAGAAGATGTTACGAGCAAATGACAGTAAGGCCAAGTGAAGACAAGTGGATTGAAGGGTCTAGGCTCTACCACCGTAAGTTTTACATCAGGAGTGAAATAAAACATAAGAGCTTTAATCAGAAAACTACGCAGGGAAGAGGACTGAACACCTGCGTCTTAGAGACTAGCTAGAAGGCCATGAGGGCCATCTATAACAGACTGTAATCATCTCTGGTATATCATAGTATATAGTAAGCTGTTCTGGTACAGGAGGCATGAAGTCATGAGTTCCTCACCAGGGAGGAAGCAAGGAAAATGCTGAAAGAGGGATGGTTACGGAAAAAAAGAGAATTAAGGAAAAATTCTAAGGTTTCAGTGACTGTAGATGGAGAGGATAAGGAATGGCGGGAAAGGTGAGAAATTGCTTGGGATTACAGCTCAGTAACCAGAAGAGTAAGGATACCACTAATAAGGCACCAGGAAGGAAGACGGACATAGTTTGAAAAATGATTGTTTTGAAGACATGGAATTTGAGGTGCAAACAGTGTAACTCACATAAAGTATCATCTGTAAGGGTAACAGCAACTGTGAGTACTGTGGACGGAAGATCCCGGGTTAGAAGTGATCACTCTCATGGGATATTGAGATAACAAATACAGGCTTAGAGAAACCATTTAGACAATGAATTCAGGGGCTATGGGATAAAAAGGTTCGGGAATTTCTCCAACACATCACAACTTCTGATTTTAGTGACAAACTATTAAGCAAAACTTTAAATTAAAGAACTTGGAAATACTTCGAGATGAGGTTGGACTTACAAAAGGGACCATATTTCTCAAAATATTTCAAAAGACCAGTATCTAACAAGCAAAAGTCACCCTAAAATATCATACTGTCAATTCTATAATGAGTTCAAAATTTAGTAATGACATTACACTGCTTTCTATGGAATTTAACTACATAAATAAATTATGGTTAATTACTTGATTTTAATCACTTCACACTGCGACCAAAAAAAGTGTCACCAATAGGTACATAGGGTCTGGTGTTTTTAGCACCCTTTCCCTCTTGCCGTTGACAACACGGTAATAACCATTGACCTCCATGTTCATGGTTTCTTAGGACCTTAAACTCTGTGAGCTTCCATGTCTAAGAGCTGCAGAAGGTTTCTGAAAGTAGGAAGGTAAACTAAATATTCTCTTGGGTTATTTTCAAGTTTCTGGCAGAGAACTCAAAGCTCGAAGAGATTTCCACAGCCGCATAGACCATGCACAGAGGGGTCTGGAGCTTGTCGTTAATTGGAGGGAAAGGACACAGCTCCTGCACAGAAAGATTTAACCATCAAGTCCTACCTTCCAGTTAAAGATGTCCTAGTCATCATACAACAAACAAGAAAAGGAAACTGCCCTCCTGTCTCATTTCATCTCTCCTCCTGAAGTTATCCACCGACAATAGGAGGAAAATCTAAAAATGATGCCTCTTTGTTACTAGTTTATTTGGCAATTAATAGCCAATATTTATTTAACACTTGTTATGTATTTGGTATTGTTCTAAGCCCTTCAATATCCACAAAGACCATGTGAAGTAGGTACTGCTATCACCAACCCCATTTTATACAAGGAGAAACCAAAGCACAGAGAGGCTAAGTTGACCAAAGTCACATCCTTAAATGTAGTAGAGCCAGGATTTCAATCTCAGCAAGATTCCAGTGTCTCACACTGAATACCCACACTGTCTATTCTTTTTCTCAAATACATGAGCCAACACCTCAACTCCTATTTTTAAAAAAAGTAAACCATTGTTTAAAGACAGTAAACACAGTCTATGACATAAGTGTTTTCTGATTATTGCAAAAACCTCCAAGAGTACCAGTGCAAACAAACCAAATGAAAATAGCAACACACACTTTCTGAGGATACTTTAAATAAAATTTTAAAGATTCCACTTGGATGTAGTGAAACTGCTGACCATTAAGGGTGGCAAGGAAAAAAAATAGAGTGAGCCTCACTAAAAGACAAGTTGGAACCATCCACTCCTGAAAAAAGTGATTCTCCCACAGACATTTGTCCACTTTTTAAAGTAGACTTTGGACTCAATGCAGTTATTTCTCTTGAGATGACTTCACTATGCACTTCACTCTCCTAATTTTCTCATTTTCTCTAACTGCAGTCTAAATCTGAGTTTAAAACAATTATATAAGCATCTCACACATGATCCTTGGTAGGCATGACAACTTTCATTTAAAATTGATTTTTAACCTGTATTCCTGAAGAACAGATTTTAATTGAAGGCCTTTGTAACCAACAATCAAGCTAATTGTATTTTGATTCTCCTTCCATTTCTCTGGCTCAAACGTTCTCATCAGGAAATTTTTCTTTAAGACATTTATTTGCTACCTTATTTCAAAACTTAAGAGGAGAAAAGGGTCCTAATGAAAGGCAGAGGAAAAAGCCACCAACGATTTCTCGATGAAATGCAATTTCTTATGGGACTCTACTTCAGATATGGGTAGAGGAGGAAGTAATTTTTCGATTCAATCTTCTGTGATCCTGTGATAATCCAGCGTTGACAACATAGAACATAAAGTATTAGATAAATCATATGGTTATATAAGGCCAGATCATCACAACAGTTTTAGAAGCAGAGTGCTAGAAATGTCATTAAAAGCTTTATTGACAGCTGCCAGGGAGAGCAGGGACAGCCCCAGGCCCACCAGGTCCTCATCCATGACCTGAGGTCCTAATGAATCCTTCCTCCAACACCACCAGGGTGTGGACAATGTTACAGGAAACGTGGGTGCTCATGTTTCACTCTCCCTAACCACACACCTCTAACAGTACCCAATGCCCAACGTAATGCTCATCTCAACGGAGAAATAAGATCCACAAAGAAAAAGTCTTTTAACCCCAGCGTCAGTAATGAGAACCACAGAAGCCAGAAGTTCAGCATTCAAATTAATAACACTTCAGTAACTAAATTTTTTAAATGCTGTGAAATTAGTTTATATAAAGGACTTGGGGATTCCATGAAATTTTAGGAATTCTCTCAACTTCTTAAATCTTAGCTTAGATGTATTTATGCCCCTGAGAATAAAAAACTGTAGGCAGGCATAAGCAGAATAAAACTTTAAATCATACTTTATTACTGCCCTCTTCAGAGATGGTTCTTAAGGCTTCATCCTACACAGAACAGTCTGAGCTAGTTTTTCCTTAAGAGCATAAAACTAGCACCCAAGGTAGCTGCTCAGGGGTGTTCCAGGAAACTAAGATTCTGTACTTAAAGTGTGAGACCCATGGCATGCTCTGAGTCTTCCTTCTTGGGAAGGTATAGCATACGTTAGTAAATTCAATACACTGAGAAACTTTGTGAAGTGTTGCCTACTCTTATTTGATCAGGGAATGCATTTTCACAAAATATAGGGTATCAGGGCTGCATAAAGTACAGTTTGGAAAATGTTGCTCTCAATGCCTGAGCTCAGCACTAAGACTTAAGAAATTGACCCCAAATTACACTTCATCATAATCAGTAAGCTACACTGACAACTCTGATGATCAATGCTGATCTCACATCCCAGTTTCGCCAATAGAAAGAAAGCTTCTCCTCTGGTCCAGTCCATCACCTCTCCCTGTCCCCAATAGAGATTTGCTCCACTGTTTTAATCAGACCATTCCCTGTGCTAGAATTTCTACCATCATTTTATTCAATTTAATCCTTTGACACTGGAAATAAAGTCCCACCTCCCATGTCTCTTCCACATAATGTTGTCCTACCTCCCCCTGAAGAGGCCACCTCCAAGTAAAACAGCACTTTGTCAGGACTCACCTACTTACTACCTGGATTAAGGGCTCCATATTTGCTGCATAGATGTCTGGTCCCCCAACTATCCAAGGATTGGCTGAAAAGAGGCTCTGAGCTCTTGGTTTCTACTATAATATTTAATATAGTATTTTGCTCCACCAGAGCAGACACTATACACAAATGCTGATGAACTGAAAACCCCTGCCAGTAGCCACTCAAATGGTACTGAAACGCCAAGCATGGCTTTCAGCATTAAGTAACAGACTGACACTAGGAAGACTCCAAACACTTAACTGGGCATATTTTTAATCTCTGGAAAATCTTTTGGCCTGTTTTAGAAATTACCAAAAGGACACAACCTAGGTCTGCAAACTGACATCTCAAACGAATTCTGTAACAATGACTTAATGAACACGGAACATACTCAGGCCTTTAAGAAAATGAGCAGCACTGGGATTTCTGTTATCTCTGGTGACCACGAAGTCCATTCCTTACTCTCTACGTTGTACATCTAAATTTGTGACTTCTAATATATTTATGTGGTGCATACAAAAGTCTTATTTTATTTCCTCTCCAGAATATCTATGTAGCTTTCTCTCTCTCAAGGAACCTCAGATGATAGCCTATCTAAACACCATAGTGACTACAAGGGTATACTCATCTCTATGGAGGAAATAAATTCATACCTAGCAGTATCTGATTTTGGCAAGTCAAACCAAGAAAAGTAACGGAAGTCTGAAGGGGCAGAATATTTACAAAGAATTCTGGACTTCAAAGTAACTGTATGATAACCTGGTGAGAACACAGTTGACCCTTGAAAATAGGAGGATTGGGGTGCCAACCTCCACACAGTCAAAAAAAAAAAAAAAAGTGTAACTTAGTTGGCCCTACATGTCTATATACAGTTTCTCTGTATCTGTAGTTCCACATCCATGGATTCAACCAACTGTAATCCTGTAGGCTCCTGTAGGATCCTGTAGTATTATCTATTGAAAAAAATCCACATGTAAGTGAACCCACCCACACGGTTCAAATGTGTGTTGTTTCAAGGTTAGCTGTACAATACACACTGACCACCTGAAAAACCGCTCAAGATAGGAAAATGGCCAGCCTAAGAGGTTTTCTTAACTGGTGAAAAAAATATATATATGCCAATAAATACAGAATGACTGAGAAAACACTACAAAAGCAGTTTTTCATGTAATTCCAGAACTAGAATTACTGTCCTGTGGCAGAGATTACAGAGCATGCAAACTTGCCCTTGGGAAGCAATCAAGAGGACAAATTAAAAGCCCTGGAGCAAGTGGTCTAGGTTCAAATCCTGGCTCCATTTCTTACAAAGCATCTGGCAGTATCTATTTCTTCTCTGAGCCTCACTCAGTTTTCTCATCTGACAAACAGATGTAAAATAGTTTCTACTCCATTGTGCTGTTGTGACATTTCAATGTGATAACACCCATGACACTCCTACAACATTGCTGAGTACAAAGAAAGCACGCAATACATGTTACCATTATTACATCCCTGTAATCTAACTAAAGGACTTATCCTGAAGGCTGGTACTGCAATTACAAGATTAGCACAAAAACCTCCACTGTGCTCCCTTTAATGCTATTGCTATTGAGTGGATTACTACATGCAAGAGGAACAGAAAAGGCTTGCTGTGGGAGTTACAAATATTTACAGTCCCTAAATCCTACCTACCTCCTATAGGGGAGATAAAATACAACTTTAAGCAAATAATAATCATCACTGGGCAATCCATTAAGCAATCTAAATTACAATTCTGATATTGCCGTATCTGTGGAAGTTGTATGTTTGTGTTATACTGTCCTTCATTTACATATATGTAACCATGTTTTTACCTGCACATTGGTTTTAGCACCAGACAGAATCACTTCAAACATGAAAGATACTGTTTTCTTGTTTCCTTGATCAAAGGAAAAACTCACAAAAGAAAAACCTACATCTTACTGGTTTTTTCATTTCACTGAACACATTCATGAATCTTGTATGGAAAAAGGAGGAGCACACGTTTTCATTTTATTGCTAAACAATCCAAAATAACACACTCAGAAATCTTTCATTATCAAATACATGTTTACAAAATGATAATAAATTAATTTAACAAAGTCTTAATAGGTGTCATTTAAGGAAAGATCTGAAACTCAAACCTACTTGGTAACATTCCAGGTATTTGCTTTTTGTTCTTTCTTTCCTATCTCTATTTCTTCAATCTTTTCCCATACCTCACACTCGACATCATTTTTTGCTTTGTTTTTTTGGTTTTTTGTTTGTTTGGGTTTTTTTTTTTCAGGTCTCATACTTCTTTCAGGTCTTCTAAGTTATCTTTTATCTTTTCATTAGGTAACAATTTTGTTGTAGTTAATTTCACATAAATATTTTCAGCACTGTTAGTTTCTAAAAGTCGAGTCTCATTTCTCCCTTTGCCCCTCCCACCCTGCTCTTTCCTTTCAGAAGGATTGCTTTTTGGTGTTTGATGTTGATGTAAAGTTTAAGTGACAGAGAGCATAAGCTGCCAACTAAATCCAGCTTCAAACCCACTTGCTGAATGAGGTCCACGCTCTCCATGAGAACATGGTCTCCTACTCCTCTGAAGGTGGAAAGATTTGATTTCCAGTCAAAGTATTTCTCTCCACAATGGGGAGAAACATGATAAATACACAAAACAAAAATAGTTTTCTACACAACATATATTGAGTTTGTCACTGCACAAGCATACCTTGGAGATACTGCAGGGTCAGTTTCAGACCACCAAAATAAAGCGATTATCACAGCGAAGTCAATCCCACAAATTTTTTGGTTTCCTAGTGCAAATAAGTTATGTTTACACTACACCGTACTCTAATGAGTGTGCAATAGCATTACGTCTAAAAAACAACATATATACCATAACTTAAAAATAATTCAGTACTAAAAAATGCTAACCATCACCTGACAATGCAGGGTTGCTACAAACCTACTTGGGAAAAAAATGCAACATCTGCAAAGTGCAATAAAGCAAAGCACAATAAAATGAAGTATGCCTGGAAATGGAATATATAAAACATGTAAATTTCTCATGACATAATGAAATGTTAATATTTATACATATATAGAAGCTTAAACAATTTTACATCCTCTCTAATGTAATCTAGTGGTGATTCTATTATTTAAGAAAATAAGATTCTTTGAGATTTGCAGATACTAACTACTAGATATAAAATAATAAAGAAGTTTCTTCTGTATAGCACAGGGAACTATAAGCAATATCTTGTAGTAACCTATAATGAAAAAGAAAACATGAAAATAAAATATGTATATATATGACTGAAACATTATGCTGTACACCAGAAATTGACACATTGTAAACTGACTATATTTCAATTAAAAAAAAGAAACGAAGATTCTGAAATTTTATTTTGGTCTCATTAGCATATGTTTAGTATAAAAATGCCTGAGTTTTGGAGGATACCTGCTCATCTAGTACACTATAACATGCCAAAAGGCCCAGAAATCATAAAACGCCATGTTTTACTTTGCACTGTCATTGTTATTTCTATGCAGAAATGTTTCAGACAGAAACAGCAAGATGTTAATAAACATAAGTTGGGAACTTTTTTAAAAAACCTGTGTGTTTCTATTTATACTTAGGGTTATGTTTCTATTAAATTAAAAGGGAGTATGCAGTCATTTAGCTCAGGCTCCCCTCCTGAAACTGTGTTTCAACCACAGGAGAACCTGGGGACACAACTCCCTTTCTAGGAATTTGATGTAAAGCTGGCTCATCTTTGAATCCACCAGAGGGATTAGTTAATGAAGACCTACAAAGGACATAAAAATACAGTATTATTTCAAAAGCAGTTTAAACACAGGAATTGAGCATTAGCAATGAGGCTCCACCAAACACGTGGGGCATGGGGTTCAGCCCTCGGGCTGTCTGCTTGCCCCCCACCTGCCTGTCTGCTGCTGACTCCATGTGCTCCCCTGTGCCAGCCAAAGACCCCACATGTGGCCTGGGGACCCGCTAGTAGCTAAATGGAAAGGGTCTGACACCACTTCACCTTTCTCTACAGAGGTCACTGATCTCAATTTTCATAATGAATTGCTTTAGAAATGCATTTGTTTTTGAAATAATCCAGAAGAGAGATGTCAGATTTTTCTGAGCTAGCTCTTCCATTATTTAATAACTCACCAAGAGTGCCAGTTGTAGGTTAAATTGCAAAGTCAATCAAGATTTAGGGGACCTTCTAAAATACTTTTCCAGTTCCCCTGTGTTCAACCAGGACACCTACAAAATAATCTACCAAATGTCCTTCATCCCCAAGCAGCCCACCCCTCATCTTAACCGCCTCCTCCCTTCACACACTTTCCTCAAGATCCCCCCTTACAGCACCCACCCTGTCCCGACTCTCTGCTACGCATCAGGCTAGCATTTCTTAAACTTGAGTAATCTACTAAGGTTTCCTCAACCTCCCAGCACTGACCTATTTTATTAGATTTTAAAAATATGTATATAAGCACAACTAGAAATAAACTCCTTAAGCTTGAGCGCCTAAACAACTTTAGAGCCAAAATACATTTATAAGAAAAAGACAAAAAGAGCTATAATAACACAATTTAACACCATGAATTGAATGTGATGGTTGAGGCCTGCTACTACTAACTTGTCACCTGCAGCCTGACTATGGCACTGATGCTCCAGCCAAGGCTCGTTTGTGCTAGGAGCACTTGCACTGCTCTGGGCAGCAGGGTGGTTCAATTCTCCCACCTCTTTTTCCACTAACCTCCATCAGAAAAGGATATCATCCAGCCTAAACTTGCTAGAAACTCATCACTGAGAAATCAGTCATTAGCCAGAAACAAAGACTACGACTCAGAGGCTGGCACAAATGTTAACACAGGTGCTGAGTTTCATGGGATGACCTTGTTATAACATGACCATTCAGATGATTCAGGATGTGTTTATATCAGTGTATTATTGTTATCAAAATAGAAACACAAAGTTGAAACGCCTTGGTAGAGAAGCAAATTCCCTGAGGGTATATGCTCTGGACAGATGACTGCGGAGGCAACTGATGGACCTGTCTCCAGACAGGCTCCTCCATCCTTACTCTCGGTCCAGCTACCATATGGGAAAGCAGTATGAGTCAGCTTCTCACATGGAACATCTTACTGTCCAAGAATATTCATCACATGAAAATAAATTCTTGGAACAGACAGTAACATCTTTAATCCACAGATCACCTTTTTAAAACTATAGAATCCCATGCATGATGTGGAAAGAGAGAGAAAGAGAAAGGGAGGGGGAAGGAGAGGGAGAAAGACTTATTTAGGGGGAAAGTTTTTGGAGAAATTGCTTAATTCTCATTGCTCTCTAGTAACACCACACTCCACCTACACTTGTTCTGATCCCCCATCAACAGCACTGTGACTACTAACATTATCCCCACATCAAATGTAAATTTACACATGCCTGATGTTAAGTATACATACGTGCACATGCACACGCACACGCACACATGCACACCAGCCTGTGTGCCTCTCGGTCCACAAACTTGAGTCTAAGTAGCTCAAAAGCTCCCTCGTCTTTCCTGATTTCCAGTGGAGAAGGTACAGACGTAGCCCTAAAGGCAGAAGCAGTCCTGGATCAAGAACTTTGTCTCACTGTCTTGCTGCTGCTGACCAGACCCAAAAAAGCAGAGAACAGTGTTCATGTTGGAGGCAGAACGGTCTGTCCCCAAGAGTACACTCACAGTCTCACTCCAAAATGTATTTAACCTCAGGCCAGCGAGAAACAGCAACATAAAAAAAATTTTTAAAATATGGACACTGTATTAGTCAGCTAGGGTTGCCATAACAAAATACCACAGACTGAGAGTCATGAGAGAACTTGATTCTCTCACAGTTCTGAAGGCTGGAAGTCCAAGATCATGGTGTCAGCAAGGTTTGTTTCTTCTGAGGTTTCTCTCCTTGACTTGGAGACATCGCCTTCTTGGTGCCTCTTTGACAGTTGTCTCTGTGCTTTATGTCTCTCTGTGTCCCTGTCATCTCTAGTGTGTCCCAATTTCCTCTTCTTAAAAAAACACTGGCCAGATAGGATTAGGGCCCAATCTAAAGGCCTCATTTTAACTAATCACCTCTTTAAAGACCTTATCTCCAAATAATGAGGTACAAAGTGTTGGGCCTTCAGCATGCATTTTGGAGGAACACAATTCAACCCATATCAGGCACCCATATTCCACATAAGGTAAAGAAACTGAACACTTGCAGCCCCTCTGTGGGTCCCTCCCAGATCACAAACCCCCTATCAAGGGCAACTGCTCTTCTAACTCTAGTTTTGCAGTTCTCCAATATAATTGCTAAAATTATAACGGTTTTCGAAGTCTTAAAGCTATAAATTTCCCTCTAAGTGGTCCTTTAGCTGTATCTCCTACAGACTATGATATGTTGAGTTTGCTTTATTACCATTTCAAAATATATAATTTTTTTTACATATGGGTTATTTAGAAGTGTGTTGTATAATTTCCAAATAGAGATAATTTTCTAAACGGCTTTCTGTTATTAACCTCTAATTTTGCTGTTATCAGAGAATACACTTTATGATTTCAATTCCTTTTAAGTTACAGAGACCTATTTGATGTCTCAGCATATAGTCTCCCACTTGGAATTAAAATAAAATAACATACTTTAACATAGCTGTAGTCACTGTGGCTATGTTGCTTCAAAATATCCTAACGTTGCTTAAGGAGAAGCAAGCTAAGAACAAATTTTAATTTATTAGGTGAAAGTTTGATTGCCACCTATGGAAAATGGACAAAGTATTTATTTTTAGTGACATAAGTATTCTTTTTTTACCTAAAGCATTGACGAAAAGAGGCTGAAAATAGTATAAACATATCTTAGAGTTACACCATTTTTTAAAGCCCATCATGAAATATCTAAACCAGATCCTAATCATTTACCCTACCTCTAGGAGTCAAGTACAAGCAATAAAGAGACCGAGAAATCTTAAAATTTATCCTAGGGCAAAGTGAGCTGGGCTGGAATTTGAGACTTCATTAAGAAATTTCCAATAAAAGACTGTCCAACAAGAAGCTTTATACATAAAAGTTATATACAGTAAAAATGTGAACCTTTTCTCCAAAGACTTCCGGATGTGTTATAGGAGAAACCACCATACAAAACTACTTCTACATTTCTAAAAAGGATGGTAACTTAAAAATACTGAGAAAACAAGATTTAATGAAAAAGCAAACTACTCAATGTTCACTATCTTACTTTAGGGAAAACCATTTAGGGGTACAGTTCCCCCAAAGCTATTTAAACACTGAGATTCAGAAGCAAACCTTATTTAGCAGAGTTTCTAGTCAAGGACTTGACCTACATAATTTAAATTATATAAATCAAAACTCAAGGCAATATCCTCAAAGGAAGGGGCTAAAAATGTTTTAAAAATTTTCAGCCTGGGGATAAACATGAACTAGAAGAAGCAAAAATGTTTCCTGAATACTTTGTATCACACAGTTAAGTAGACAGGATTTTTAATGTCTAATTCTTAAACTTCTTTAAAAATGAATTTCCGTAAGCACTATGGAAATAGCATGCCCTAAATTTTGGCCAGAATCATGATAACTACTCACATGTTGCAATCTTTCAAAGTAAGACTCCACAGATGCAGCTTCTGGGGCTGCTACAAGCCAATATGCTGTTAGTACCACAGTGCGCACAGAGCTGTTAGTTTGTGCGATGGTTCAAACATTCCTCTGGTGAACCTGTGTTAATGGAAATTCTCCTCTGCAAAGATTCTTTCGGACCACTCTTACAGAAACCTTGTATCAGAGCCAGCAAACAGCCTCATCAAGATCTTCAACTGTACATTTTTCAGGCATGACACTAGATTTTCTTATACAGTTCCCTATTAAAATGTTTTAAATTCCAAACCAAGCCTTGGGAAACAGAGCAGACACTTTCTTGAGCCTTTCTACAGCATTTGGCAATGGGACTAGGTTGATGAAATGAAAAAACAAAAATGGTTTTCAGTTCTTACATAGGAGAGGCAAATTAATCCTTTTACAATGGCAACAAGGGGCAAAACCTTTTGTTATCATCGATTGTGAAATGTTCTTAAGACAATTTTGATTTTTACAAAATTAGGTTTTGGCCTTAGCCTGCAGGTATTTCCCTACTGCATCCTGGATTAATCTACCTTTATAGCTAATTCCTGTCAAAATGACAAAGGAGAATTGATTTCTTTTGGTGAGGTATCCTTATCAATGGCAACTTCTATACATTGATGGATGGGGTGTTAGAGGAAAGAGCCATTAATTGATTTGTAATAAATAAAGCAAAATCTCCACTTAGGACCAGCAATTGATAAAGGCAGCTCTGTTTTCATTGGTAAACTTCTTTAACCTAAAGTTTATAGAGCAGTCCAACTCAACACTCACTCAACTTATTACTATAAAACAGCTTTATTAAAGGAATTCCCACTGACATGGCCCAAGTTAAAGGTCACTCAGCATGGTCATCACAATATTAAGTAAAAAATCTTAAAGTCAAATGGAAAATGTCATTGAAAGTTACTCTCTGGTATAATGGAAAAACCTGCAGCTTTGCAATCAGATGATCTAAATTCAATTCAGCTTTGCACTTATTAAACATTTGACTCAAATTGTCTCAGTCAGTTTTCTCATCTCCAAGATTTGCAGCCCCCTTCCTTGCAGAGTAATTGTACTAAATGAGTTAATACATGTAAAATGTCTGAAATATAGCATAGAACATAGCAGTTAATTGCTTAATATTATTTTATTAGTATTATTATTCGAGAACAAAACCTTAAGAGCAAATCATTCTATCATCTGTCCATGTCCACATTACACTAACAGGGCCCAGTTAAAAAAAAAAAAATCTAATAGGCTTCTCAGATTTTCTTCACTTACAAACAAATATGGTTTTTCAGCAATAAAATTCTGTTATTATAATATCCTTAATGATATATTGGCTTTTTATGTTGTTTGCTTTGCTTTCATAAAGGAATTGAAAGCAAAATTGTATTTTTAAATGCACTTATAATGTTTAAGGATGCATTTCTAAGATCTTCCAACTGCATGGATTTTAACTGATCTGATTTTACAACAGGAGATGCACCGCACCACTGCTAAGGGTTTATCACATCCTTGGCAAAAATGAGATGAGGCATCAGAAAGGCAATGTAAATGCAATCTGGGCCCAAAAGTTAATTGCTCTTGAATTTCCCTTCTTGTGAATACTGATGGAGAAACAGAATTGGTGCCAAAAGCTTGGAGATGAGGAAAGTAAAGTTCCCACTTTCAATGAGACAGTAGAGAAAAATGACAAGAGAGAATCCCAACACTGCACCCCACCAGTGCACTCAGCTGTTGATCCTGAGCAAGGTTCTTGGAAAATCGTTCCTCAGAAGAGAAAGCAACAATCCTGGCACACAATGTGGGCCCAAGAGCAAGACAAACCTCACTTCCTCCTCTGACAAGGCGAGTAGCCTGGAAGATGAGGAAAAGACACCAGATAAGATACATTTGGAATTGAGGAAGGAATCTGACAAAGGTTCTCATGACAACATAAAGGACAAGCTGCAAGAAAATGGGCTCAATGCCAGGGCACTTTGTTAGACTAATCAGCATTTGAATCAAAATGCCATCAACATCCAATCAATACTATTGTATGGAAGTTTCCTAGAGATCGGGTTTTGTCCTTGGTCCCTTTGCTTCACCACGTTTTTGTTTTTGTTTTTTTAAACAATCACCTGGGTGAAACAAAGAAAGAGTATTTATCTTACCTTAAAACTGGTAAATGAAAATATTTGTGTTGTACATTATTTTTTGACCTACAAATACCTCTACCTGAACTACAACTCTTTGCCTTCACAACTATTCAATGAGGGAGTTAAAACATTATTTTCTAGTTTATAAGTGAGGAAACAGAAATCCTGGTTAAACTATTCATTTCAAATAACAAAGCTAGAAAATAGAGCTGGGACTTAACGTCAAGTCTTTTGACCTCACATTTTGACTAAAACTTGGGACAGGAAAGAACTACAGATGCAGGACAAATAGATCTTAACAAGCATTAAGTCAGGGGAAGTATCTGAGAAATGACATCAAATAGAGTCCCAGTGAGTCCAGATGGGTGCCATGATGTTACATGGATGTTCGAAAACATTTGGCCCAGTGAGTTTAATGAGACAGTTAATCTACTAATCCAGCCAAGCTGTATTAATTACCAAGAGCGACCCTTCTCTCTGCTGGTCACAACCCACCTAAGCGGTACCATTCAACATTTTGACAAGGCCATAAGAGGGATGGACGACAACTGGAGAACAGTTATCAGGATGATGAGGTTATAGGAAATCACGTCATATAAAGAATACTGAAGGAATGACAGGTGTTCAACTAGAGAAAAGGCCATCTATGTGTAGCAAGAGAAACAGCTGTCTTCAAATGTAAGTCATGTGTTAAGACTATGTCATGAGAGGAAAGAAAGAGAACAATTCAAGCATTCCTTAGTCAGAGTCTGATCAGGAAATGATATACAGCACTATGAGTAATAAAATATAAAGGATTTACTAAAGGAATTAAATCATATGCAATTGTAGGAGCTGTGTCTGTGGTCTGGTCTGGAATTGCCAATAGTTCATGCAGGCAGACAGCTGAGAAGGAGAGCTGGACATGAAGTGAGGGCAAACAAGGAAAAACTGAGACCCACGTCTCTCACCATCTCCAACATGAACGATGAGGTGGGACCTGCAGAAGAAGGTGGTGCCTTCGCCACAGAGCCACACGCTCTGCACAGCCCTAGGACCTGGAGAAGCCAAAAGAGCAGATGGAAGAGGAGGGACCCCAGGGCAGCCCCACCCCAGCACTGGAGGCCAGAGGTGAACAAGGCATGGGAGCGGCACCATGCCTGGCTCCTGACGCCAGTCCCCAGAGCTTGAAAACCGGCTGCTCCTTCACGTCCACCTCTGGAACCTCGTACACTTCTGTTGTGCCCAAGCCTAATCGAGAACCTCACAAGGGGACGCCGAGAGAAAAGTACTCTGGAGAACTGCAGTTTCAGCTTAGCGAAGTAGGGGCGGTGCTAAGTCACCAAAAAGGAAACCTAGGTTTCTGACCAATACAAGTGTGTGAGGCAACCAAAGACTGAACGGACACTGGAAAGTATGGACTCTGTCATCAGCTACACTCAACCTTGGCTCAGGAAACATGTGGAAAAAATAGTATTAGCAGAAAAAGTGATTCACCCAGATGTGATACTTAAGATCCTTTCCCACCCTGAGAGTACCACTGTTGCAGTACAAGGCAATGGTTAAGAGAACCTATTTTGAGAGTAAATGCTCACAGTTTGGATGTGCAGGCACGACAGCATTACACCAATCACAGGACTTGAAACGCAGAACTCTTAGGCTTTAGAGTTCATGCAGCAGTGATTTTCAAACTTCAAAAATGTTCACCACAGCCATAAAGGAATATATATTTTTTCATTCCAGTGTCATGTGGTCCAAACTCCCCCAAACACATGGGTAGCAGCTGTCAACGGTATACTGGTGCTTAGAATGTAATATGGGAAACCCAAAGACATCTCCGACGTAAGAAGTAGAAAAGGTGACATTTCTCCCCAAGCTTTCAACTTGCTGGGCCTGGGGTTAACGCCCTCTCCTTCCTTCTTTTACTTCCTTCAGGGCAACTTCATCAGGCAACATCTGTCCTCTTGTTCTTAGTGGTCCCTGCAGCACTCAACCTGAGAGGCTCGGATAACACAGGAGAAAGAGTCATGACGGCGGCCCGCATCCTGAACGTGTAAATCCTGCAAAGGGGCCTGCTCCTTGTCCTCGTGCTGATCGAGCACCAGTCCAGCCTGGACTTCCGAGATCCACGGCAGGAGAGACCTCAATCTAAGGCAACCAAATGGTGGGTCATGACAGCCTCCCAAAACAGCAACAAAAACCAAGCAAAATGCTCCAAATACTGAAGGGAAAATCCATGTTTGAGCATACATTCCTTTTCCTATGCCCATAAACGTCTACACTTGTAAAACTGTACCTGGCCTTTGGCGTCTACAGGTCATACTCTTGGTTCAACGTTTAAATGGCAGTTTCTCCTTTCCAAGGACTTCACAGCTACTGAGGTTTCTGCCTCACGACAGCTTAACTTCAGAACTTTAACAAACCACTTTACATGTCAGATACCCTCATGGTTTTTTTCCTTTTTTTCCCTATTTTAAAACGTATTCCCACCTTCTGACTCTTTCCAGTAGTTTTCTTTGTCCCAGCTTCCTGTGACCAAAGGCAAAAACTCTTTAGGTAAACAGGCTGGGGGCGGGGGGAACTAACTTAGATCAACACAACCGAAGTCGAGTAGCCAAGAGTGTATAGTGTTTTTCCACGAGGTGTGGTCTAGCAGCTGACTCTAGAGCAGCTCAAATGCCTCCTGCTAGTGCCATTGCACCAGCTCACGCCGTATGCATGGGAGTCACCAGCCAGTGCCTGCAATGCCAGCAAGAATCTGCAGATTAATGAAATTCCCCACAAGGGCTGCAGACACGCCCATCGCTTTATTTCTTTTACCAGGATATTAATGCATTTCAGGCTCTGAGTTTACAGCCTGTGTCAATTTTTTTTTTTTTGACGTCTGAGTTACACCCACCAAGACAACATAACATCCAGACAGCAACCCCAAGGGCAAAGTGAGGAGGATTTTCTGATTATGTCATCAAACAGGAAACCTCATGGAGACTCTGGGATTAATGTACTTTCCACTGGAGCTGAAAGCAGGCAGGATGCAGTCCCTGGAAGGGACAGAGGGAGGAAGGGGCAAAGCTGGAAGGGGTGTAAGGTAGTGTCTTTAATAAGGCATTTAAAGAAATCACTCACTGATTCACATCTTCAGTCTCCAAGCAAACCAAGATTTTAAAACATCTGTTGACTGTAGTACTGAGCACACTGCAGAAGCACTGGGGGTGAACGCACCCCACGAAGTGTATCTCTAAACCATGGCACCATTCTTGCTCCAGATGGCATGGAAAATAATTTATAAATGACAAAAGTTCAGTGAATGTGCGGCAGCTGCTCGGTGCGAGCCCTGTGGCCACCCACTTCAGTAGAACTGAGAGCCTTCAATCAACTCTTGTCTCTCAGAGGGCCTTCACACAGCATCAGAACATGTGTACAATATGTTCTCAGAAAGTAGCTAGCCAAATATGAAAGATTAGAAAATCAAGTTAACTAGAAACGGAAGACACAAATACATACTGTTTTCTTGAAATCCCTAATACCAAGCAGGGACTAAAAAAAAGACTTTGACTTTTCAAAACCAAACTTTGCATGATCTCTTTTTTCCCCCTGCGTATATACTCACAGCTTCCTTTCACACAGAATGAGAAGCATCTCAAATTTGGGCAGTATTACTTTAATAGTAGTCAACACTGCACCCATCTCTCTTCCTTCATTCACTCCCACGACTCCTCATATTAAAGTATTCCAGCATAACCATGAGCCACTGGCTACTCTGAAACATAGGCCTCATCCATTTTCTCTTTCTGCTCGGAGCCTCCAAACAAAGCCAACAAATTCTAAAGTGCCACCCCCGCCCGGCTGCAAAATGAACATCTTCTGCCTGTTTACTTGGGAAGGGTTGTGCAATTGCTATTCAAATCTAGGTAAATCATTCACGAGTACAGAAAGGCGACTAGAGATGATTACATTAACTAAATTCTTCGAGTTACTTAAAACCAAAATGAATCATAAAACCAACGCAACCTAAACAACATACCACTTTCAAGGGGGCCAGTTTCTAGCATGGCAACCACAACAGGTAGGGTCATCACTTAAGCAGAGACAACTCTTAGGACAGTAAATGCCGTGAAGCCATCTGCCAGATGGACTCTTCGGCATGCACTCTTAATTGACTACAGAAGTATTCTAAGCTTTCATCTGACCAGGTTTGAACTGCACAGAATGTAGAAGGATGATAAACAGCTGACACCCATGGTAAGCTACAGAACACAGGAAGCTAAGATCATTACTGGGGGCACCAACGTACCCACTCACTCCTGCTTCAGTCCTCGCCATAAAGAGATATCTTAAATGAGGGGGCTTGCCAGGGCCCAGGAGGTAACAGTTCCTTCACCCTAATACTATGCATGGGGTCTGGTGTTTAAAAATAATAATAACAGAACTAGAAAAACATTTTAACAAAGCAAAAAGTATCATATCAAGCTAACTCACAGCAAACAGTGTTAAGCAAAAATGTTCACAACCACCAGATTTTCAAGAACCATCAGGACCAGTTAAAAACAAAGTATCCTCCAAGTTCATATTCAATTTCATATAAGCCCTTGGACGACGCTTGTCCAGTTGTTCTTTTATTACCATTAAACTAATTGTGCAGCTTGTGAATTATCACTTACACAGTGCTCTACTGGTTAATCTATAAATGAAAAACACATACTTAGGAAAAACTGATCAAACATTGTATGCCTGGAGGGAGCAGGATAGAGAGAAACATTAAAACCAATCATTTTTATATCTTTTTTAAACATACTTTCTACACTACCCAGCTGTTACTAGGGATGAAAAAATCAGAAATGCAGAGTTTTTTCAAATAGTAAAGGCGTTTGGACACCTACCCAGAGTCAGGCAGTAGATACAGAGATCTGGCAAATGTTAAAGTTACTCTGAAGATACTATAAGGATTCAATTTCAAACCAAAAAAAAATTTTATTCACAGCACAAAATATCTCTAGTTCAAGAAATTATTCAAAACTTGGGACCGAATACATTCAATAAAGCTGTCAAAGAACAAGGATCCATTGTCTCTGTTCTTTGCCTCAAGGAACTTGGACAGACAGCCACCAGACAGTCTGTTCAGCTCTGTGGTCCTCAAGGGTGAATTTCTGCAGGACAATCTCTACACTACAAAAAGAACTTTAACAAGTAGTTCTGTAACTTAAGACTCCCTGTGTTCGGATTTTATACTAAATTAGTTTCAGTCTGTGGCTGCTTATTACCAAGTCCACTTGCCAAAGAGACAACCAGTCAAAATCAGCAGCGCAATGTCATGAATAAATTACAGTTCTTTAGAATATATACTGTGAAACAAGGTTAAATTACGGTAACCAATGCTATTACATACACTACAGCAAACAACATAATCCACAGCTGCATAGGTGGAATTAGATCTCTCTCTGAGTTCCCACAGCACACTTCACATACCAGAACTTCTTCCAGCAACAAGATCTGGCTACCTTTCATGGCAATAACCCAGTTCAAAATGTTTTAATCCAAATAAACAGATAATTAAGAGCAGATCATCACCACTCGACCTCAAGAACTACCATAGAGCTGCAGTAATCAAGACAGTGTGGTCCTGGCTAAAGAATAAACAAACAGATCAATGGAACAGAATAGAGAGTCCAGAAATAGACCCACATACATACAGTGCAAAACTGGTCTTTGACAAAGGAGTCAAGGCAGCACAATGCACAACGGGCAGCATTTGCAATGAATGGTGCCAGAACTGGACATTCACATAAAATTAACCTAGACACAGCCCTTCACAAAAATTAGCTCAAAATGGATCACAGAAAATTTAAACGTAAAATGCATACCCATATACCTCGTCCTAGAAGATAACATAAAGAGAAAACCTAGATGGCCCTGGGTATGATCACGACTTGTTAGATAGAACACCAAGGCACAGTCCATGAAAAAATTGATAAGCTGGGCTTCATTAAGATTAAAAACCTCTGCTCTGTCAAAGAAAATGTCACAAGAATGAGAGGACAAGTCATTTGCAAGAGACACACCTGATAAAAGACTGTTAGCCAAAATATACACAAAACTTTTGAAACTCAATAAGAAAACAGCATAATAAAAAATGGGCTAAAGATCTTAACAGATGCCTCACCAAAGAAGATATACAAAGAAACATATGAAAAGATAACTCATCACGTGTCATCAAGAAAATGCAAATTAGGACGATGGGATATCACTGCACACCTATCTCAGTGGCCAAAATCCAGAACACTGGCAACACCAATGCTGATGAGGATGCGAAACAACAGGAACTCTCATTCATTGCTGGTTGGGACACAAAATGGTACAGCCATTTTTAAGGACAGTTTGACAGTTTCTTCCAAAACCATAGATTCTCTTACCATATGATCCAGCAACCACAGTCCTTGGTATTTACCGAAAGGAGTTGAATACTTATGCCCACATAAAAGCCTGCACTCAGTTATGACAACTTTATTCATGACTGCCAAAACTTGCAAGCAACCAAGATGCTCTTCAATAGGTGAATGGAATAAAGAAGCTATGGTATGATCAGATAATGGACTATTATTCAATTCTAAAAAAAAAATAAACGAATAAGCTATCAACCTGTGAAAAGACACAGAGGAAACTTAAATGCTTATTATTAAGGGAAAGAAGCCAAATCTGAAAAGGCTAACGTATTGTATGATACCAACTCGATTACATTCTGGAAAAGTGCAAAAAGGCAAAACTATGAGACAGTAAAAAGATTAGTAGTTGCCAGGGGTGGGGAGAAATGAACAGGTGTAAAGTAGAGGATTTTTAGGGCAGTGAAAATTCTTTGTATACTATAATGATGGATACGTATTATTACACATGTGTCCAAACCTTAAAAGTGTACAACACCAAAAATGAACTATGAACTTTCAGTGATGATGTGTCAATGTAGGTTTCTCAGATGTACCACTCTGATGAGAGAATGTTGAAAATGGGGGAGGCTATGCATGTGTGGAGCTCGGGTATATGGAAAACCTCTCAATTTTGCTGTGAACCTTAAATTCCTCTAAATAGTCAACTTTTTAAATTATCATAAAAATAAAAGTATTTTAAAAAATCACTAAAATGACCTTAAATCCTCATTGTCCAACAAAACTTCCTGCAATAATAGAAATGGTCTGTATCTAAAACTTTCACCCTGGTCGCCTCCAGTTACAAGCATGTGAAATGTGGCTCTTCCTAAGGGAGGAATTGAATTTTCAGTTTTATTTAATGTTAGTTGACTTTATTTTAAATTTAAATAGCCACATGTGGATAGTGACTACCACACTGGACAGCATGGTTCTAGACAGAAGGTTCAATTAGTAGGAAAAAATTCATCACTTGAGCCCTGACTCAGCAACCTAGAATAGAAGAAAAATTCTACAACTACAATTCCAACTCAATGTCAACAGATCAAACATGGGACAACTCTCAACATCTGAGGCAACTACCTTAGGAACCAAGGTGAAAGTTACCAGGAGGTATCAATCCCAAAACATCTATTTTTAAATACTGTGTCTTTTCACTTTTTAATGAATTATATTTTTCATACAATATTAGGATCTACAAGAAAACAAGGTAATGAATTATTCTAAAAATGGAAATCAGACTGCCCCATGAGTATTTTGGGAAGGAAACGTACAACTGAAACAAATACTCATTTTATCCTATCAGTTTTGTTCATCCCTCAGTTTGAGAATGAGAAGATGACAGAAAAGACCTTTGTCTAGCACTTTACAGTTTGCCTTCTTGTACCCTGATAGACATAACAGTGAGTTGATTTTGTCAGGTGTAAACAGCATTTTCACACTTCCTATAGTAGTTTGCTTCGTTATTATTCAACATTTAATTAAGTCACCACATCAAAAAGATCTGGTAGTGAGTTTCAGCAAACACACTATACACAGCTAACTACAGACACAGGGGGCTGGACCTGGAGCCCGTAAATAATCCTTCAGGCCAAATGCCTGATATTAACAGAAATGAGCAGAGGGAAACGACCTGAGATCAGTGGTGGAGCACAATTAGAAGCAACCTGATGGTCACTCAAGTACTTGGTGTGACCATGGGGAAGTCACATCTCCTACACCTCAGTTTCCTTATCTGAAAAATGGGGACTGTAATACTGACTTAACTTTCAGTCAGTCCTGGGTGGAATGCTCTGCAGAGAGAGAGCAAATAATACGTGTGTATTTTAGGAGTCACACTGTGATAGTAAGATTGTCTTTGGTTATTTCAAGTTACAAAAGCTCCAGGACAGTTACCACCCTTAGTCCCAACCCACTCTTGGCCATGTTTAGACAGGTTAAAAAACAAAACAAAACAAAAAAAACGCTGCACAACAGGACATTAACTTCTTTATCACGTAGGACTAACAGTCCCTTTGATGCATGCTATTCATTCTCTGATGTTCAAGACACACACTGCTGTTTTTAACACACAGCGAAGGAAATAACCACTTCATTCCCATAGTCTTTCCAAGCCTTGTCAACACGCTGTTTCTATTTCCTCAGACACTGTCAGACATTAGGTCTTCTTTTGGAGGAGAGACTAATGAGGCAAGAAGTGGACCCAAAGGCACAGACTCTGAAACAAACTTCAACTTAGAGGCCATCCAGCCTGATTCTCTAATTTTGGTTTTTTTGGAGCCTGGATCTTGGAGGGTAAAACCATTTGTCCCAAATTTCTCAGAAGTTCTATTCCTGGGCTCCTTCTGTCACAGAACATTGCATCAAAAGCCAACATCAATATTTACTTAGAGCTCAGGGCTTCAATGATTCCAGTATCCATTTACTGGGACTTTTTAAGTGATGATGACAATAATTAAATCATATCAAATTATAATATATTCATTAAAAAATGAGTATCAATCATTGACTGTCATTAAGGTTATAGGTTTTTTCCCCTTAGGACACAAGTGAATGGTGTAGGTCAATGATTTAAATGAACCCATGAGAGAATATTTACCTTTGTAAAAAGCCCCAAAATAATAATATAGAATGATATATAACCCGCTGGATGTTAAAGACAAATGTAATTCCAACAACCTACTTAGAAAATTACACTTACATCCTTCTCCTCTTACATGCAATGAAAATCTAAAACCACACTGCCTGCTGCTGTAAAGCGAATGTTCCTTCCACTAAACAAGCTGCCTCCCAAGAAAGTCTAGAAGAAAAAAAGTCAAGAACCAACAGGGTTCTTACTTGCAAACATCTGTAAACAAGTTTAGAGGATTCTCGAAAACCACTGACTAAAATACATTTCAGATTATCAATGATACCATCTTATCTGTCAATGTTTCCCATTACCTGATTCAGCTGAACGGACTGCCCATTCATCTTCCAGTAGGGAAACGAGAATGAAACCAGTTTTATGTAAAGAATTTTGTGTGTGTGTCTCTCACTAACAGACTCCTTCCCTGCCTGTACATTATACCTTCTCTTTGGTAGCAGGTTCCAGAGTATTCAGATCATATTAGAAATCTCACTCTCCTCTTTCTGATATCTATTATCCAAATTTCAAGTATGTACCATTTCAACAGTGGAAAGAGCACAAGCTTTAAAATCGGATACATCTAAAAACAAGGCTCCCCACCAACTATTAGCCAAATGAAATAAACTTCAGTTTTCTCTTGCAAAACAGTACAGATTTTATGTCACAGGGTAATTGGAAAATTAAATGAGATACTGCATGCAAAACACCAGCACAGTACGTGAAAGTTAGTGCCCAGAAAAATAACAAGTATCATCATCTCCAGCAATCAACAGCTACAGTCATTACTCTTTTTTTTTTTTTTTTTTCAAACAAGGGAATAAACCAAATCCTTTCCCTTACGGGGCTTTCAAGCCAAATCAGGGCCCCAACATACTCACAGTGACATGGGCAGCATCCTAAGAAGCAGAAGCTACCCACCAAATGAGGGCCGAGCAGAAAAGAGAGAGAAGCTCCAGGGGAGGGAGGGGTCAGTTTTAACTGGAATAGCTGAAGATGCTTCCTCGAACAACCAGGGTGAACTGTCAACTGAAGTCCAGCTCAGACTTGTAAATGCCAAGGAGCAGGCGGGTCATTGCTGGCGGGGACATGGCTGTGGCAAAGCTAAAATACCGCAGCACAAATGTATCTGGTGGAGCAGGGCAAAGCAGGGCAAAGCATTCCCACTTAGATATCACGACTGGAAACTAACTGGAGTCCAGTCTGGGCAAGCCTGGAACACAGTCTAAGAATTTAAAGCTCATCCTAATGATAGCTGGCAAAGCACTGAAACTTCTGCAGCAGCGGAGCAATATATACAAAGCGGTGGACTTGGAGGCCAGGAAATGTGGAGGCAGGGGTTGGAGGAGAGGTAACAGAGCCCTAGAGACCAGTTTTCGTCCGTGCAGTGGGCGGGGTCAGTGTGCTGTGCTCTACTGTGGTCTAACACACTGGAAGTGAAATGGGAGCGCCTCACACAGTACACAAAGCACGTGCTTATTTGCCCAGTGAACGGGGAATAAAAGACAGTGATGCTGCAAGCCTTTCTGGGGTCACACAGAAGCAGGCTAGAGCAGGGCATCGGCCAGGCAGAGGCCAAGCCTTTAGCAAGGTTCTATCTGTGGTCACTAAAGGAAGCGTTGGGCAGCCTGTGGTAGGATTATAAATAAGGATGAAGGCCCTAGCAATGGAATAGGCAGGTTAAGGGCTGGGCAGAGTTTGGGGCAAGACTGAAAGAAATCCAACGCCAGGAATGTGATGGCCATAACAAAGTGATCCAACAGGGAGAAAAACAATCTCAAGGAGTTACTCGGGTCTTTATCATTATCAGCCCAGGGTGATTCTTCTGGATATAAAACACAAAAGCCTATCAAGATTAGTTCTCATCCCCTACAGGGTCCATCCCCATCCTTAGAAGCCTCTTCTCCATCCTCTCCCTGCTTGCATTATATTCTGAATGGCTAAGGGCTGCGTGTGAGAAGGCTGAGAGTTGAGACTCGTAAGCCTTAAGAAGCTTTCTAAGGCTCCCTCGCTCATTCTAGGCTGAGCAGCCAAGCAGACACAGCCTTTGCTCTTAGGGAGCTCACATTCTAATGCAGAAAGAGAAAAAGAACAGGTCGCAAAAGTTAGACAAATAAATGCAAGATCACGTCGAGAGATAAAGAGATTTTTAAAAACCCAACTCTAAAGGCCATGTGCTAGACTGTAACAGAGCAGGGCGAGGCAAGTAGGGGTCCAGCAGGGAAAGAGGAATCTGAGCTGAAAAAGAGGAGCTTTGGGGACAAACATCAAGGAGGAGCTTGTCTTATGACTGGAAAAGAAAGAAACCACCGTTGACAGACATCAAGGAGGAGGGTGGTACCCCCATCGTACGCCAGCACTGAGTGTGCATTGGGCACTCCGTATCTCCTTCATCTTCCAAGCAGTTCTTCGGGTTGTTACTGCTCACACTTGGTGGGTCAAAAAAATAGGCTCATACAAGTTAAGTAAGCTGCCCGAGGAGAAGAGAGTAAAAAGGTCATGTCTGACACCCAAAGTCCACGAAGTTTTTGACCAAGAGCTTGTCCAGTACGGCAAAAAGAGGAACATAGGACAGGCCTACAGGGGCGCAGGATGAGGCCAGCACAGAGGGGACAGAGGCAGGAGCAGGAGGCAGGCACACACAAGGGACACTGCGCAGTTATCATGAGGAGGACCCGGTGGACTAGCCCTGGGGAGGGATGAGCCTACAAGGCTGGGAGAGGCAGTGCTGTTACCAAAGGCTCAAGAAAGAGGACTCTGCGGGAGGCCTGGGTTTTAGCCAAAGACAATGAACTTGGTTTTACAAGTGCTTAGCTGATGGGTGGTGGGAATGCAGGGAACAGCTGGGTAAAGAAATCCTGACAGGTGAGTGGAAATAAGAAACTGAAGTTCCAAAGGAAGGCTGAGCCTGAGGATGTGGCTCTGGAGTCACTCCACCAA
Source organism: Camelus dromedarius (assembly GCF_036321535.1). Classification (NCBI taxonomy): domain Eukaryota; kingdom Metazoa; phylum Chordata; class Mammalia; order Artiodactyla; family Camelidae; genus Camelus; species Camelus dromedarius. Next base: position 14,579,534 of record NC_087454.1, on the reverse strand, counting down.
CAGGGGTTCGGCAGCATTTCTACGGTTTTCTACGTGGGAGAGTGGTGTTACGTTGGCTACAAGAGCAGACTGACATCTTGCCAACCTTCAGGAAACATGCAGGAATTTTCTCTGCTGCCCACCAACATGATTTGCCCCAGAAACACACACAGAATTCAGTTTAAGTTAAAGGCCCTAAGACACAGACAGACTCACAGCAAAATGACACGTTATTTAGATTCAAATGTGCTGAATAAAAATGCTACGAAATCATGTAGGCCTTGACTTCTTAATGTTTCTCAATTGATGTCATTAAAACAGAGGAATTAGTCTTGTAATTATTCCCTTATGAGTTCTGCTTTCCGTCTAAAACAAGGAAGAGTGCTCATTTCTGTTCCCAAACCAACTTATTTGGGGGGAAATTAGATAGGTTAAAGGCAGCAGAAACCAAGTTTCAACACGCACGGGGAGGAGGGGTGGGGTGGGAGGAAGAAAACGTGTGTCAGGAACGAACAACGTCCTGCCAGCCAGTGAGAACGGTGCCTCCATTTGGACTGTGTCGTTTGGCTGATGCAGTGGTGAGGACAGAGCCTGTCTCCTAGGCTTCAGCGAGCTGCCCCGCTCAGCACTCCAGCACTTCATTAACATGCTAACGTGGGCCCACTCTGCCGCGCGCAAGCTCCTCCCTCTGTATCTTTTAAAGTCTCTAGCAAGCCCAGCTAACGCAAGGGACCTAACTGTTGAAAATGACCCAAATGCTAGCTCACACCGTTTAGTAAGAAGCGATACGCCACTCAAGAATTTTTTTTCCTCCTATCTTAGGCTTTGGCAGGTCAGTCATTCTTTCTGTGAACATCAGTGAGAAAAGAAGCCAATTTCTTCTGAAGCAGAAGCAAACCATACATTAACTCTACCAGGAAAAACAGACACACACTGAAAGTCAAGGCATTAGAGGTATATGGTGATTACAGGCATGGTTTGTTGGTAAAAGTAATGAACTAAGTCAGAAAACCTTATTTCAATTTGAGGTTCTCTCACTGTCTGACTCAGTAATCGTCAGTGAGTCATTTGACCTCACTGGGAACTCTTTTTCTTATTTATAGCATGTTGGGATATCTGAGATTACCTTTAAGATTTCTTCTTACACAAATAATCTAAGATCAAAGGATACTGTTACTGAAACAACGCTGAACCCTCCATTTCTATACGTCAACTATTTCACAATCATTTCTGTGGATTATCTGTCTTATTTGCCTTCATCTTCTATCGACTCCTACCGCTGACAAGCGTACCTCTATCTTTACGGAGAACAATTTGAAACGTAATAAGGTTCATAATCTGAACTGTAATAAGGTACACAGATGATGGAATAGATGGAGAAACAGAGAAAGCTCCTAGATGGACTTATTAAAATGATGTTGCTATTATCTGTTTTAATTTATAAATTCAAATACATTCCAAACCAAAATTTCAGTTGTATTTGAGGGACGTAACAGAAGTTAAGATTCATATGGAAAAATAGAGCTTGCAGATACCTAAGTCCACTCTGAAAAAGAGCAATAAGGAAGATTTACTCTGCTCGATGTTGGAATGTAAGACGGAGCTCTGGTAACAAAATAGCATGAACTGTGGTTACAAGGCAAAGAGACCAATGGAGCATAAGAGTGGCACCCACTGCCTAGGAAACAAGAACCATCATATGGAAAAATAAAACTGGACACCTGCCCACTAGCAAGTGCACAAATGGACTCTCAATGGGTCAGAGACCTAAATGCCAAAAGGTAAAACTTAAAGTATAATAGATAATAGAAATTTTATGACAGAGGGATAGGGAATAATTTACTTCACAAAGCCCCCAAAGTAAAATCTTGATGAACTAAATTACATTAAAGATTTAGATTTTTCACTCAATAAAAGAACACAATGGACAAAGTTAATAGAAAAATGGCAAGCTAGGAGATTTCTTAAGTCTAAAAGCAGCTAGGGACTAGCTGGGATATATAAAGATCTTATGTAAATCAATAGGAAAAATACAAAAACTTCCAGTGGACAAATGTATAATAAATCTGAAGGGGGAATTTACAGAAGTGAAAAAAAGAATCTTAAAGATAGCAACATATAAAGAGATGATCAAATTCATCTGTCAGATAAAAGCAACAAAAAGATAGCATTGTACACCCACTATACAGAAACAGGGAAAACTGGAAAACGTACTAATCCTAAGTATTGGAGGGAATGTGGGTATATAAACGTTCACACTGCTGGTGGCAGTGTGGACTGGTGAATCACTGTGGAGGTAATCTGAGAGTACTTAGTGAAATCATACTCTTTTACAGTATCTGAGCTGTAGATGTATGCCCCTCTGCCCAGCAATTCTAGTATTTGTCTAGAGCCCAAATAAAAACTCTTGGTATTTTCCAGTAGGAGCCTTGTCTGAGGCTGTTCACAGCAGCCCTGTTAGTGGGGAGAGAAGATAAAGACAGCGTGGATGTTCACTCCTTGTCCCAGGAGCTCTGTAGCATGCTAGGAGCACTGAGTGTGATGGGTTAGGTGTACACGTAGCAATATTCATGGACCTTAAACCAATGCTGAGAGGAGAAAATAACAAAATAAGATCTATAACATATTTGCATAAATTAAAATCCAAGCACAAGAAATTCAAAATATGAAATTACGGGTATCTTACAAGAACACATTCACTGACAAACACATACATTTTGAAAATTGTGTTTCTGAATGAACAGAACTGGGGACAGAGGGGACTGTCCCAGTGCCAGCATGCCTGAGTGCACAAACACAAGTAGGGCCCGGGGAAAAGGTGTGTTGATACGTGTGTGTATGTGTGTATGCACGTACCAAAAGTTTTACAGAATAACATTCTTATTACATGTAATATACTCCGTTTATATTTTTTTCCTATTTTTAATGCTAATCTCTATCTACTAAATTGATCTCATTAACCTATGGGGTTACAACTTTCGATTTTGAGGCACAGATCTAGCTGATAATAAGAGCATTATAGTGAGTTTCTGGGATGATAATAGTAAGGCCACACATTCATTAAAAACCAAAGCATAGAAAGCAGAATCAAGAAAATGCCTCTCTTGTGCTGCCTTGTCCCAGAGACTCACATCCACAGGGAATTACTGCGAGTCTTGGCCGCTCCTTCTCACGTGATCCGGGCCTTCACAGCACTTCCTGAGAGTGAACTTTTCACCCCTACTTCAGCCCTGGCTCGTCTGCCTAAGAAAAACTAAAACAGGAAATGATGCGCCACTTGCTAAAGTATAAAGGGATATTTTAAAACATAAAGGAAGGTTTTAAAACATTCTTTAAACACAATTATATGTGTGTGTGTGTGTGTGTGTATAAAAAAAAACACAATAGTAAATAGATATAAAAAATTAGGTCCTTCTCTTGGACATGGAAAGTTTGGGAAGATATGAAAAGGGCAGACGTGCTAAGGACCAAAATAATAAAACAAAAGCCTTGGAAACAGGAGTTAAGTTACACAGACTTAAGGAGAGCAGGAAGCTAAGTCAGAGTATGAGGAGAAATCTGCCTAAGAGACTAGAAAAGTCTGTCAGTCCTTCCCACTTGTAGCTCAATAATTAAAAATTAAAAGTAATCAAAAATTTACATTCCAAATCAACTGAAAATTGTCTTTTGAGAGCAGCTTTAGATCTTCCTTATATTAGGAAGTCTTACCAGAAAACACATTTACTGGATCTGTGCTGAAAATAGTCATTTTAAAGAATTTAAATAGGGTTAGACACTTCTGGGCTAAATGAGGTTTAAAAAAGAAAATGACAATGAAGAGCAGGACACAGAACTTGTTTCTTCCTTTGCAGCTGCACCCAAGGTCAGAGATGAGAAGGTGCAGACAGGTTTAGAAACAGACCATCACCCCTCTCTACAGACATAGAGGCCACAGCATTCTAAAGTTCCCCCCACCCCCAGCCCCACACACACACCCTTGGAGACACTGTTCCCTGGAGGGTAACATTTGTGCAAGGATACCCAGGAACTGATGTATGAGCTTGCATTTGAAGTCAGCATCTACCTAGGGCCATAATCAACTACTCAGAGAACAGAATTAAGAAGAGGCATTATGAAGGCGTAACAAAAATCTAAAAATAGCTGGGTTCCAAAGAATCCATGTAACAAAAGACACCTGGAGAAGAAATGTAGTTCATACAAAAAGAGGAATGACTTCTGACCTGTCGGGTAGAAAAAAGGTAAAGGGCTGGCTATGCAGGTAGGGTAGGAGGAAAGGGAGGAAAGCTAATTAACTGTAATAGGTTCATTAAAAAGAGATGGACATAGAGGAAACACAATTGTCCAAGTGTATTTACCGGTTACTGGTCCCTGACTCACAGGTGTTTACGAAGTGCAAAAGTACACATGTCATGTTAAAGATAAAGACCTGCTACTTTCAATTTTGATGAAAATATGGCAAGAGAACAGCAACCCTGAAAGCTACCATTCATTGGAAAGGCTCTTTATGATATATAATTGCTGACACTTACAACAATTCTCTAAGGTGAGTGATATCCCCGTTTATAGATGGAGGAACAGATCACCATAGATGCTCAAGGGTTACGCAAGAAGAAGTAAGCAGCAGAGCCAAGACTTAACCCCAAGCATTCTTACTTTAAAATGTCTTTTCCTTAAACATACTGACTCTAAAAAGCATACATGAATGAGAAATCAAGTGCCTCATGTGAAAGAATTTCCTCCCTTCCGAAAGACTAAAATGGGTTAAGTTCCAGAAGTGTAAACCACGAATGTTAATATCCTGGTTTTCATTATTTTACTATGGTATTCAAGATATCACTTCAGGGAACTTAGGTGAAGGGTCATGGGAATCTTACTACTTTGCACCTTTTTGTAACCTAAAATTATTTTTAAATAAATTTTTAAAGAATTAATGAGAATGATCCTTCTGGAAGGTTAGCTAGCTTCTTTTTTCCTTTGGAAACAGTTGTTCCCCTGTGTCCACTGGTTCTGAATCCACGGATTCAACCAAGTATATATCGAATATCTTCAGGGAAAAAATTCAAGGAAGTTCCAAAAGGCAAAATTTGAATTTGCTGCATGCCTGGCAACTATTTACATAAGATTTACACTGCATTTACAACTATTTACATTATTACATTTACATTGGATTAGATAGTATAAGGAATCTCGAGATGACAAAGTATTAGGGGAGAATGTTATATGCAAATACTATACCATTTCATAAAAGGGACTGGAGCATCCAGGTATTTTGGTATCTGGGGGAGTCTTGCAAACACTCCCCTGTGAATACCAATGGATCAAGAAATATCAATGTATCTTCATATATGGTAATATTTGAGACATACTCCATTACACAAATATACATTTGAGATATATATAGGAGTTAAATATGTATTTCTTTTGGACATTTTTTTCCAAAGCTAATTCCCAGTTGTCTGCAGTGACCTACATACCACAAGAAATGAAATACTGAATCCCTTCTACTCCCATTCAATATTAATAAAGTTTCATTAAATACTTATTACCACATGGTACCGTACTCTCTCTTCTATACAAGTTCACATATTCCCAGGTCTTTCATTTCTGTCCATCATGTTTACATACAGAAACAAGGGAAACTGAGCTACCAGATACACCTAAACTGAATGTCATGAGAATGCTTAGCCAACATTAAAAAGGATGTTTGGTAAGAAATTTACCTTTTGCCCCTAAGAATTACTGGGCCCCTTTTTTTCCAGTAAAGACAATTTTTGAAGAGCTACCATTTATTGAGTGCCTTCTGGGTGTCATTAAATTCCTTTACTATCACGACAATGCTCTCAAGTATTAATTAGCGTGCCCATTTAAGGAAAGCTCGCCCGATCAATGTGCAAAAGTTGTGCAACTATTCAATGGTAAAATGAGAATTCAAACTCAGATCCACATGACTCTAAAGGTGACACGCCTTCCACTGTCTTTGCCCGTCCACACTTTCATTTCTAAGCTTGAAAAGCATCTACTCTATTACTTACTAACTGAACCTTGACAGCAAAATATCCATTCTAAGCACATTCACATGTTTAAGAAAAAAAAACACTCAGTATTCATTCCTGGCTCTAATTTGAAGTTAAAGTTTGTTACTAAAGCTGAAGAAAATCTTAGAAGTATGACAGAAATGCAAGTGGTATTCCAAGTAACAGTATGTGTGCGCTCGGGTGAGAAACATGAGAGGACAATCTGCCAAACTCATTCTGGCCTCATCTGATGCTATCTCACTGATCTGGGTCCAGCTTACATTTGTTCCTCTCTCCCTCCTTCCCTCCCTCCATTTCCTCTCCATCCCAGAAGCACCCAAAAATCATACCAAAGAAGCTGGATAGAGTTTCCAAGAATACACGGAAAGCTCTATCATATAAGGGAATGGCCATCTAGCCCAAGCATAACCTTGTTTTGACTAAGAAAAACTTACAACACTAAAGAAAAACTTTATGAGACCATAAATAATGACTGGAAACAAAATTATCCAAATATTGATTATACAGACAAATCGATTTTTGGAGAGAAAAGCTCCAAAGAACTAATTAAACATGCCTTTTTAGTCTTGTGCTCATGCACAGGACATTATCATTTAGTATGAGTCAGCCTCAAAGTGCACGCACTTTTTAATTCAAACTTTTTTTAAGCCTTTATGTTTAATTCCACTTCCAGCTTTTACTCCCCAGCACTGATCCCTACCTGTTCTACTGAGGCTAATGAATCTCAGATTTCTGATATTTATAACTAAACTTCTCAGGACTAAGCATTAGTTTTGATGGTCCACATGCATCATGGCGAGCTCCTTGGTGTCTACCCACACTGGGAAATTTTTTAGTGTAATATATGAAATTGGTGTGTGTGTGTGTTTTTTTTTAAGGAACAGTCAGTTTTCAGTTATGCTTTTCCAAAGGGTTAAAGTAAAGATGGCTAGTTGATCTCTATTTTTAAAGTCACCCCTGGGGGTAGGGAGTAGCTCAGTGGTAGAGTGCTTGCTTAGCCTGCATGAGGTCCTAGGTTCAATCCCCAGTATCTCCATTTACAAATAAACAAACCTAATTATCACCGCCCCCAAATTTTTTTAAAAAGTCACCTCATTGTTCTCCGCTTATGGTGATATTGTATGGTATCTCTAAGTTCTTTCCTTCCAACTTCTTGGTAAATTAAAGCACTGGACTGTATTCATACAACAGTCAAGAAAATTTAACTTTCTAGAAAACCAAACATACAGGCTAAAAAAATTCTGTCTTCTCTCACAGACAACTAAAGATTAGCTAACAATTAATAGCAATGGATACTTCCCTGCTTATGTTCAGGTGCCCAGATGGTAATGCTATGAAGTCTAACCTGCAAGATGCCAACCCTCCTGACCCTCCCCTCAAAAAAGGTAAGACTAAAGAACTCTGCCAGACACTGTTAATCCTGGGAGATAACCACAGGAAATGGTATTTTAATACCCTCCCTAATAAGTTCACACTCAAGTGGAGGAGGTAAAGGTAACAGACAACTGTAATTCAGCATGATGAGGGATGTTGGAAGAATAAGCATAGGGTGATACAAAAAAATAAAGGTAATTTCAGCATAATCTGAAGAGGGGAGGAGTTGGGGGTGTTCAGAAGAGTCCCAGAGAAAACGATGCCTAAAAGAGACTAGGAGATAAAGAACCACCTTACATCCCCTAGGGTGGTAATAATAAAAGACTGACAATAACAAGTGTTGGGGAAGACCTGGAAAAACTGGAACCCTCGTACGTCATACATCACCTGTGGGAATGTGACATGGTACAGCCACTTTGGGAAACAGCTGGACAGTTCCTCAAAATGTTAAGCAAAGAATTACCCCATGACCCAGTTATTTTCACTCTGAGATATATACTCAAGAGAACTGAAAACATATCCACCCAAAAATGTGTACGTGAATATTCACAGCAGTATTATGCAAAATAGCCACCAAGTGGAAACAGCCTAAATGTCAACTGATGAACAGATCAAGGTAATGTGGAACATTCCAAAATGAAACATTACTCAGTCTTAAAAAAAAGGAATGAAGTATTAATAAATGCTGGAAAATGTAGAATGTGGAGGAATCTTGGTAACATTATGCTAAGTGAAAGAAGCCAGACATAAATGGCCACAGATTGTCTGATTCCATCTATATGAAATGTCCAGCATAAGGAAACTCCCAGAGACAGAAAGCAGATTAGCAATGTCCAGGGGGCAAGAAGTGGGGAGAGGAATGGGGGAATAAAGAGTGACTACTAATGAGTATGGAGTGCTTTTCAGTGGTGATGAAAATTCTGGAATTAGACGATGATGATAGGTCCTGGAGCTTGGTGACTAACCTAAAAACGGCTGGATTGTATACTTCAAAATGGAGAATTTTAAGGCATGTGAATTATGTCAATAAAAAAGAGAGAAAGAAGGAGTGGGCAGGTAAGAACCACCTCTAAGGAGAATAGAAAAGAGTGGTGCCTGGAAAATAAGCCAGTTATTGAAAGTTTCCCATACTTACTTTAAAAAAAGAAAGAAAGAAAATCAGCTTCCACATTTACACTATAAAACAATTTCCTTAGACACAAAATGAACACAGGGTCTCAACAGATTTTTGACCTCAGTCAAACCTCTCGCATCTTTGGACTACACGGTCGGAGGAGCCCTAGGCTCGCTTCCTGCTACTTTTTTTTTTTTTAACAGGAATGTTTACATCATTTCCGAGTCTTTCCCATTCAGTTTGTCAACTGCTGAAGTCTTGCAGTAAGTTGCCCCTTAGTTTCCTCATATTTTACGATATTATTTAAACTAGATACTGCAAACTCCAAAAATCAATATGAAGATGGCTTACATAAAGCTTTTCATAACCTCCAGGGAAAACAAGTTTCTCCTTTTCATTGCATCTTTTCTTAAAAATGGTTTTCTTAATTTTTTTCAACATTAAGAAACCAGGAGTCTATTCCATTTGCTCCAGATCTTAAGTCATGTGCATTTTTTTTATCTTTCCACAAATCAGTTAACTAGTAATTCATATTTAAATGAATAAAATTGGCTTTTACCTTCAGTTGGTAATGTTGCGATTCAGTCAGAGATTTGTCAAAACCTCCAAATCAAGATCCAGATCTCCAAGGGATAAGAAGGGAGCACCTTCAGCAGATGATTTCACCTGTGGACAGAAGTCAGTGATTTATTAGAACTTTGTGTGTAAGAAAGGTGTCATATGGTTACTACTGAGTTATGTAAATACACCAAGTCTTCAAAAAGTACAAAAGTTTCTGATTTCTATTCATTACACAAAGGTAGACTAGTTCAACACGTTTTGAAGGTGTCCTCTGTTGCAGGTGCTTTTTTGCACATAAGCTCATTTGTTTCTTATCCCAATGCTATTTTACAGATGATGAAAACAGAGTAGCCAATGAACAGCAGAGCCAGAATTTGAACCCAGGGATTCTGGCTCTAGGTTCCGAGTTTGTCATCACTACTCAAACTGTCTGACATCCAGCCAGATACTCTACTCCACAGAAGACTCAAACAGCCTCAGGAGCATGAAGAATTCCTGGTAACTCATTCCCATTCGAGTGCTAGTGTTTCTCCAAATACCTAAATGTGACCCAAAATTCAAAATACTACCGTCAGGATAATATAGAGAAAAAAGACCAAATGAAAGGGAGGGGGCCTGGGCTTTGTTAAGCTAAACTGCAGCTAATGAACCTTGTGTTGAGACGTTTCTCCAGCTCTCCTATGCCTGAGTCCACTCAACTAGCTGACCACAGTTTGCTCAGGGGTCTGAAACGCCACATCAGTGACAAAAGGAAACACATCCTGTGAAGCCCCTCACCAATTCCACTGCCAGCATCACTTCCTTCCTCTGATTAGTCATTCATCACCCATTCCTCTACGCACTGGTCAAAAATCTCTCCTCTCACTCTTGTCAACCAGTCTCTTCTTTCATTTTATATTTTGTTAAGGCTGGTCTGTCCTAGATAATTTAGCACTCATTAGGATAATATGCAACTTGATTTCTTTCTTTAAACCCTTTTAGCAAAGGAGCAGAGCATAAATAAATAAAAAAGCATCATGTTTAATGCTCTCTAAGTATCATGTGTGATTTGTCAGGAGCTTGAACCACTGTCCTTTGAGAGAAGGGAACCCTTGCAAGCCCGTTGCAGGTGGCAGGATGCTGAGCACCTCACAGGCAACAGTCATAGCAGCACAGAACCCTCCCTTCAGGGATGGTCCATGTTTACTGGCTCCTTTGGTGCACAAATTTACTCGCATTTGCAAATATGTAAACCTGTTGAGCTTCAGTCTGTGAACCTGAAATAAGACCTGAAGTCATTATATTTCCTACGTATTTCAGCCAAAGTAAACATTTTTCTTTGGATTCTGATTCTGATTCTATCTTGCTTTCTTTGTATCTTGTTTTGACCCTGTCTTCATTTCTGCTGTTCTTCTTGAACATTTAAAATGTGTGCCGTCCCTGTTAAAAAACAGTAACTAAATCCAAAGGTGTGCCTGAGGGTGGGGGCTGGCTCTGGGGATAAAAGAAGCATCACACACACACACACACAAAAACCAGTGCACAGTGTTCATATCCAAAAATCAATGGCATTACTATCGTTCTTTCATCGGTGTATATAAGAGGGAACCAAATTTCCAAGTACCAAGTGGAATTTCTTTTAACCAGCTTCTCTAGTCTTCACATAAATTATAGATACTGTGGTAGTAGTAGCAAGAGTAGCAATAACAGAACACTTCCACAGCATTTAGTCTACATCAAATATCCTCCTAAGTACTTTACTGGTATTAATCACACAGCTCTCACAATAACTCCATGACACAGGTACTACCATTAGCTACTTTAACATTGAGATGAAAAACAGACAGGTTAGTTCACCTGCTTAATGTCACACATCTGGTAAGTGATGAAGGTGGGATGTGAGCCCAGCAGACTGACTCCAGAGCACTCACTTATAGTCCTATTAATCTAAAATGCCTCACCACCATGGTAATATTCATAGTTTTGACCCTAGAACACTCCATAGTTTTGATTCTTAGTCAAATTTGAATGATTCTGTGTAGGTACAAAACCATTCCACTTGTCCAGAAATGTCCTGATTTTGTAAAACTATATTCTTCTCGATACAAGAGTTTCACAAAACTCCAAAACCGAAAGTCTGATTTAATCAGACTTGGTGAGATTCTTATACAAATACAACCAAAAATAAAACAGAATTCAGAAACTCGTAGTAGACAGAGTTAAAAAGTTATTTCCCAATGGCTTCTTACCTGTCTTTCCATGTGTGTGAGATACATAATTACTCACTTACACCAAGAAGTGATGTATTATATTATACAGTGGTAAAAGTTTCACAAACCTGGTGTCAAATTTTTCAAAAGGGATAAAAGAAATTCTAATATATCCTTACTGAACATCCCACCCAACTCATAATGGAGATGGGGAAAGTGGGACCCAGAAAGGTCACAAGCCTTGAAGTCACAGAGCTATTTAATAGCAAAGCACCATCCAAACCCGGACTTTCCGGATCAGTACGCGATGCTACCTTTCAAGTGTTTTCTAAGTAACTAATATACAATTTTAAAATACACCCACTGAGAAGCACGCAGTGCTGTAAGCCCTCACGAGCAAAATTTATACTCCTGAACGCAGCAAGCCTGTTTTAAATAATGAGAAGAGCACAATCTCTTCCATGGGAACATTAATAAAACTTACTCAAATGCTGAACTATAAACAGAGTTCACATAACCAGGGGAAAAAAAAAAAACCTTCCTTATTTTAGCATTCTGCAATTCTTCCAAGACATCATAATTAGTATCAGTCACCAGCGCACCAAAGAGAAGACAACGTGCAAAAAAGGGGTGATAAGTCCACCTGCCTAAGCGTACTAGGAGGATTAAGATAGTGCCTGTGAAAGGCTTATGTAAATGGAGCTGCACCAGACAGTTCTAAGTGGCTCTTTTCCCCTTGATGTAAATAGAGTTTCTGTCAAACAGCTGATTAAACCAACTTTGTGCAACATGGTATCAGCTCTGGCACCAAGCTTACACTAAGTATCCCACTAAGCAGGTCGCTTCAACTTTTGGTGGCCTAGTTTCCTTGTTCTTCCTCCGTAAAATGGAAATGACAACACCTGGTGCTCAGAGCTGGTATGTAAATTAAAGGAGAAAAAAAATTATGTAAAACGCCAAACACAAAGTCTGACACCCAGCACCCAGTTAATAAGTGACAGCGCCCCCATCGTCACCACCTTATCACAGCACAGCCACCATGCTCTTCCCTTACTATGAGAGTTACCGTTACTTTCAGACCCTCACGTTGCTTGCAATGTCTACTCCTAGCAGGAAACAAAAGCTGGTTGAAATTGGCTTTGGTTGTAAATAAAAGGCAGCTCATTTTGTATCTGCAAGAGGATACACAGGCAACTCCTAAATTATTTCATTTTTTTCTAGATCTGGCCTCACAATCCTAAGGCTGAGCCTACGTTTTAGCTCCACCCCCACCCAGGACAATTAAACACGGTGAGTTAAAAACCCAAGTATGTTGGGCCCAAAGATGTCATTTTTCTTCTGTGACATGGTACTCTGAGACTTCACCACACAGGGGCTAATTAAGGGTGAAATTTCAGACTAGGATTAAAAAGTATATATATTCAGCAAGCTAATTTTATGGAAAGGCGGAAAAAACCATAAAACCCTTAAAAGATTTAAAACAGATCAGGGATAGAAACAGTATTCAGGCACGCCAAAAATGGTGGCTCTTAATACGTGACTCCTGGCAAACTAAGCTGCATTTTATTACTTAAAGCTTAGCTATTTTTAACTGGCTTTTTCCCCCGTTCTAGAAAAGAATGTGTGTGTGTGTGTGTGTGTAAGTCTGGAAGTCTGGTGTGCAGTGAAATCCCAGGTGCACTGTGGCTTTCAGTCTTGTTAAAAAAAAAAAAAAAAAAAAAAAAAAAAAACACCTATTTCAGATCAGGGGCTTCAGCCTGGCCCGTCAAGCAGGAATTAAAATTTCTTTAAAAAGCAGCTTTGCATGGTTCACGTGTCAGGCTGATACGAGCTGGATCAGCTTACAGAAGGGGCCAGAGATAAGGGATCCAAAGGAGGTTAGAAGGAAACAGCCCCTAGAAGAAAATTTATGATTTCTTTCACTCATCTACCCCACTCTCACTTATAAGAATTGGAGCTAAGTACAGAGGAGAGAGCCATTTCTTTCCCTTCATTAATGACAGCACTAGATTCTGAAATTAATACATCAGGAACCATCTACCTCCAACTTCTAAAGATCTGTATATTTCTTTAAAAATCACAAAACAAAAACCACCAGTTTAAAAGCCCATCCCATCAGGCCTTTGATTTTATTAAGTCCAAGGTACCAAGCCAGCAGAGGAGAACAGTTTGGTTTATTTTAAAAGAATGCATCAAATATTAGTTGGAAATTGGTTGTAAATGGAGCCACTTAAACTTCCATGGGAAGGAACTGCAGAGGCTTGGGATTAAAATTGCAGGAAGCCAGAAAGAAAATTGAGGACCAGGAAATGATGACTCAGAGGCTAGGTGCTATTATCTCCAAGAAGAGGAAGGACACTGAGGACTTGGGAAAAAAAAAATTACATAGGTGACCTTGAGAAAAAGTCTGGACTGAGAAGTCAGCTGGGTGTAGCTTCCTGTGGGGATGAAGGAGAACAAGCGCGATTCTTCGTTTCCAAATGGATGATGAAGATGTTTCAGATAAGCAGTTTTGATTCCCTTTTAGCATGCGGAGCTGCAAGCTGCATCTCGAAGAATAAATGTCGTGAAGCCCTGGCAAAATGCTCCATCTTCCGTAGCTGCAGTTTGAAACTCTTAAATGGTCCTGGAGGATTTCATGACTTTGGACACAGGAGATTGGAGATTAAAAATGGACTCTATTGACTAAATTACTGTACAGGCTTTCTGTCTTTATCCTCCGTCACTGCGCACAGAACAGGAGAGCCCCAAGCCATTAAAGGAGATTCCATCTAAACTTCCTATTAAACTATTTCAAAATGAGAAGAGCAGATCATGGGTCCCAGAGAATGGAACTCTTGCAAATTCTCTCTATACTTGAACTTCCTGAAGGTGGATTTGCTAATGTATTCCTTTAGATCAGCTATTCTGAAGTTGGTTAATTTCAAGATACTTTTACTCATCTTAAAAATTACTCACTCAAATATTTACCATGTTGCAAATTAAAACTAGTAAGTATTTAATACTTATTAGTTCATGTAAAACAATTTAAAAACACGTTACTATTAACCTAAGTGAGATTATTTTTATAAACAATTAGATTTTTGCTATAAAATGCACTGGCATTGTTTTACAGGGTTGTAAATTTTTTTATGCCTGGATTAATAGACGACAGCTGGAGTCTGTCTGCTGTATTCAATCTGTTGTGACCTTATTTTAGTTAGAGTGCATAAAGAAAACCTATTCTGACACAGATATGTAACTGAAAAATGGAGGAATAACATAATAGTCTTTTCATATGATTTTCGATATTCTTTCCCTGATACTACACCAAAACTCAATAGCTGGTGACTTTCCATAGGAATCAGAACCCCTATCAGTGAATTTTTCACACTCTGATACATTAAAATCCATTGATGGGGTTAGCACTTGATCTTTACCTATGCCCAGTTTTATAACATCAATCACTAGTTATTTAGAAAATATTGATTCACTGTGTTGCAAATAGGCTCCAAATGTATGACAGGAAACTTCATGGTACATATGTCAGCGAAAGAAGATGAAAAAGGCAAATAACATCCTAGTCTTATTATGAAAATAGATTTGACCTTGTAGATCCACTGAAAAGGTCTCAAGGACCCTAGAGGGTCTATGAACCAAAAGTTGAAACACGGCTGCTTTAAACTCTCATAACACTGAAAATAGTGACTTGAGAATGTAGCTTGCCAGGTCACTGAAGGATCCTTTGAAAGGCCAGTTAACATTAAAAAAAAAAAAAAAATTCTAAATTTGAGAGTTCTATATGGTTTCTAAGCTGTAGGCCAGAAACCAGAAAGGATATAACCTACTGGATTTGATATTGATCACCACTACAAAAGTACCTGAGTTTAAGTAGTAACAACCATGTCTGAAGTTGAAATCCAGATATGAGACAGTGTTTTATGACAAGCCAGAACCATTTATTATTGATTTTTCCCATTTGTGAAATTCTGGGGTTTAATGTTTCCTTCAAAATCATTATTTGTTAATGGCCCAGCTGCTGCTGAGAGAATTTAAAATTTGTATTCATTAGATCCTGATAACTACATTCTTCAAAAGTCAGCTCCAACAGGCAGGGACACAAACTGTCTTGTTCAACACTGCATCCCCAGTCCCACCAGTGAAAACCAGCGCCTATCACCTATTCAAAGCCAATAGATATTTTAACGGCAAATATGATACTGTGTATACTATATTGAAAAAATGACCCTGCATGTCTAACTTAGCAGGACAATCAATGGCATTTTAATGGAAGAAGAAAACGTTGATGAATGGTTTATCTGTAACAATCATCTTTAATCAAAAACATTAATTCACAAGCGTATTTTTAGTAAAGACCTCATGAAATTCAGGTTGCAAATTCAAACTTTAAATTTTTAATTCAATGAAATGAAGAAAGCTATTCAAGAAAAATGAATTCCACTGTTGACAGGCTGTTGTTACAATGCAATCTGATGCTTGAGAAAAGTAAATTTTCTCCTAATCCTTTAAAGATTAAAATTCTAGGGAAAAGTTGTCCAAGAAACAATACCTTGACCAAAACATTCACATGCATTTGTGTGTGTGTGTGTGTGTGTGTTTGTATGTGTGTCTATGAAGTTCTCCCTGATGTGTTTGTTATTGCTGCCTCACTGGCTCCCCTGGTTCTTCAGCTCATTATGGAAGACAGAGGCAAGACAGAGAGGAGGTGCAGAAGGCTAGCTTTGCAAGTGCCCCAATATTTCAGGAGTTTTGATAATTTGGATTATGTAGGTTAGTTTTTTTTATAGTCCTGCTTAGGGGAGAGAAAGTGGGCCCCCTTGGTGAATAGAAGTGACTGTTTGTGCAATAGAATTGATTATCTGTTCAAAATGGCTTATGCTGTAGGACTATAAAAAATTGCAGGTGGCTTACGCTACAAGAGGAGCTATCAGTCATCCTGAACTATTGACATATTTTTATGTACTGTAGTCTCAAATCACTTACTAAGGTTACCTATTCATCCATGAAATCTAAAATTCACAGTCCTACCTACAGGGAACAAAAGGGATTTAAACTGAAAAGTCCACTCTCCCTAGTCTTAGAACAATATCACGTTTTGAAGCTCAATAGAAAAGCAGGTCTATATTCCTTAAGCTCAGCATCCCAGGTACCATTGGCATCCAGCTACCACCTTTGTTCACGTGATACCAGAGAGCTACACATTTCAGGGACTGGGAAAAGCTATTAAAACTCTTTTCACAGCTTTGATATCCAATTGGGTCATGAACTAATAAATATTATAGTGAATATTTGTTCTTCTTCACCAATGTGCTTGTCACTGTACAAACTGCAAATGAAATCAAGTTTGGTCCCAGAAACTTAAAAATTACTAAGCACATGCTGACCTTCCTGCATTATGAGAGACAGTCAGATAACTAAACACAGGGCCGAGAGAGAATCTCCCTCAAGAGATGGATAAAAACGCTATAGTTATGGCTGTGTGATTTCCCTGCCACAAGAGGAACCCGCTGGAAAGGCTCGCCAGCCGGCTAACAACCTTAGGACCATAATTTTTAAACACATAACGCTGGATTAGAGATGAGGTGGTAAGTTCTTCTTGCTGGCCTTTCTCATCCTAATGTAAAAATTCTCTATCTAGATCTGAATTAACAAATTTTCTTAGACCTTTGTTCCCCAGTTCCTCTTAATTTCTCAGCTCTGTGCAGTTTTTGTCTGTTTTCCCAAACTGGCAGTCACTCCCTAATACTCCATTATCTTCAACCCTGTGAAGCAATGAGTCTCTCTGTCAAGTGTTTCCTCTCCTCTCTCCCTTCTTTGGTCCAATATCTGGGCATTTTACAATTTATCAGAACCTTTATCAAGCAAAATCTTATCAAGTAGAAAATTTGAACAAGAAGGGGTAAACTCAACTGTCAAAAGAAATGGAAGTTATCACAGGCAACGGCAGAACTCATCAGTACTAGAGTGGTGTAGCATGTTTTGCTGATTTTCTTTTTCTTGGTTACTGCTGTCTCAAAATACAGTTTATGGAGCTTACTATTATTCTGTGGAGTCATCACAGGTGAAATATCCTGAAAGTCATGTAGAATTTTTTTGTAAAGCAACAAAAAGGAAGAACAGCGCTTGACAAGTCAGTTACAGTTGACTTCCATTCTACGTCACTATGAGCTTCGTTCATTTATACCTCTTTCTGACAGGAGCACCATGATTTCCTATTTATTTACTCACTTATTCAGCATATAATACATATCAGACATAGTATGCGATAATAACAGTAAAATCCAGAAGAAATCACAGTCTACACTCAAAGAGCTCAGTGTCGTGCTAGGTATGTAATGTTTTTTAAAGAGCAAAGAAGAAAGGAGAGTAGGAAGGAGGAGAGAAAGTCAGACTACAGTATTCGAAGTACACCTGTAACAGAAACCTGCAACAGGAGGGAAAAGCTACGTCCAAGGACAGAAGGAGGAGAGGGGAGGGGCAGGAAAGGCTGGGCTGAGAGCAGATGCTGGAGAATGGAGTCTTGAAGAGGAGCTGCTCTGCTTGCCTGGTGAGTTAGAGTAAGTGCGCAGGAAGGACGGAGGCAGAAGAGAGCAGTAAGGAGCACTTGTGTCCCCAGGCGTGAGGCTGTCTGTGTCACTCCTCCCTGCATCTTTCATGTCTTTACAGTCACCAGGCCCTGACCTTTCTAGCTCTGACATCTCACAGCTGCCCCATCTTTCCCCTCCTGCTGGTTCTTCTCTGTAGAGGACTTTGTTATGCAACATGCATGCCTAAAGTAGCCCCAGTGGTTCTTCCCTCTACACCACAGACTCTTTCCACCTCCTCACCAGCCTCCCATCCACCAGTGGCTCCACTGCCTGCTCAAGTCCCAGCAAGTCATCTTCAGAGTGAAATTCTAAACGCTCAGACTCCATTCTAAGATCTTTGTTACCGGCACCGATCTCCTACTCAGCTTTGTGTTCTACCACGTTGCTCCTTCAGAGACAGTGGTTTCAGTGCCTGACAAATGGACGAGGCTCTAAGGTGGGACTGTAAACGTAACTGTCTTACAGGAGTAAAGGTGAAATGAGAACATATATACAAACATAGCACAGCACCTGGCACTCTGTGAGCCCTCAAACAGGAAGGTTTGGGGGAGCAGGGGAGAGGGGAAAAGGGGACGAGAGGTACTTCTAATTTTAGCACCCCCCCCCCAAGACTGCCCTCCTTCCCTTCTCTCCTCGTCTTTAAAACGTCCACTAACAATCTCGCTCTGGGACAGTAATTCTCCCCCTGGGAGTACAATTCAGTACTAATTTTCTCTATTCATTATTGCCCCTGCTAAACCTTAATTCTCTCATAATATGCTTCTTTTTTTTTTTTAAGGGAGAACTACCATAGCCTCAGTTTATCCAAGCAAAATCACTACTCCCTCCTCACTCCACAATCACTTGGTCACCAAGTCCTTGAAAATTCTCATCTTCTAAACTCCGCCCCCCTTTTCCCCATCCCCATTTTCCATAATAGTCATTTCACAAACAGGAGATAAATGAATAAAGACACAACTGATTCACTAATTACAACTGTGGATAAGTCTGATAAGTCTCCATGGAGAACTTCACTGGAATGTGTGACATCATATGGCTGTTGTGAACATTCAATGAGATAATAGAAGAAAAATTTAGAACCTATCTTTAAAGGCAAACATATGACATTGTGATATTTTTATTAAGGTCAGGGGAAAAATTTTAATAACTAAATGGCAAGTTGGCATTGGAAATTATTGAAACATAGTACCAAGGTTTCAAAAACATCTAGGATTAGACCACCTTCAAGTACCTCAACTTCCACTTCAATAAAATGGACTAGATTAGACCAGACCAACTGTCGCTACAGAGAATTTTAAAACTATGGAAAAACTTGTTAACAAAGACTCTGCTTTGAAGGCACAAAGACTTGAAGGGCCATGACTGTGGAAACAAGGGAGCCTGATGTCTGCCTCCTCTTTAACAAGCACATCTGCTAATTCTACTGCAGACGGTAGAAGAACTAGAAAGCTCAATCAACTCAGGAACTGGGCAGGTAAAAACTGGAGTTCACTGCCTGCTAAGGGAAAGGGGCACTCCCTGATAACAATCCAGACCCTTGGTTGGGATTCCCCATTTCTAAACCCAAGGAGGATGCGTAATATACCAGTAAATGAGCAGCCCTCACCAACACTAAGGGCCCTCTTTGGAGCAGTTATTACCTCCATGTATCAAGGTGTTTCATCCTTACCCTGCCTGCCTCCCAGAAGAAAAGGAAACACTTCAAAGGAAGTTATCATTCACAGCTAAATAGTATCTCTATACTTTTAATACACAATGCCCAGCATTCATCTGAAATAATCATGCTTACAAAAATAAGAACTAAGGAAAAATCAAGAGAAAAGTAAGAAGCAATAGAAACAGACCCACAGGAAATTCAGACATTGTAGTTATCAGATGACTTCAGAGTAACTGTGATGAGTGTGTTTAATGAGTCATCCAACTAAAGGATTTCAGCATAAACTGAATCAAAAAGACATCTTATAAATTAAAATATAACCACTGGTATGAAAATATTCAAAATACGGGTTTAACAGCATACCATGGATAGCTGAAGAGATAAAAGTGAACTGGATACTACATCAGGAGGAAATATCCAGATTAGAGCATCAAGAGAAAAAGGGACCCTCATACCACACACAAAAATAAACTCAAAGTGGCTTAAAGACTTAAACATAAGACACCATAAACCTCCTAGAAGAAAACATAGGCAAAACATTTTCTGCCATAAATCTTAGCAATGTTATCCTAGGGCAGTCTACCCAGGCAATAGAAATAAAAGCAACGATAAACAAATGGGACCTAATTAAACTTATAAGCTGTTGCACAGCAAAGGAAACCATAAGCAAAACCACCTACAGAATGGGAGAAAATATTTGCAAATTATGTGACTGACAAAGGTTTAATTTCCAGAATATATAAACATCTTATATAACCCCCCCCCAAAAAACCACAACCCAATCCAAAAATGGGCGGAAGACCTAAATAAGCAATTCTCTAATGAAGACATACAAGTGGCCAACAGGCACATAAAAAAAATGTTCAATATTGTTAATTATCAGAGAAATGCAAATCAAAACTACAATGAGATATCACTTCACACCATTCAGAATGGCCATCATTAAAAAGTCTATAAGTAATAAATACTGGAGAGGCTGTGGAGAAAAGGGAACCCTCCTACACTGTTGGTGGGAGTATAAATTGGTGCAACCATTATGGAAGACAGTTTGGAGATTCCTCAAAAAACTCAAAGTAGACTTACCATATGATCCAGCAACACCATTCCTGGGCATATATCCAGAGGGAACTCTAATTTGAAAAGATACAAGCACCTTAATGTTCACAGCAGCACTATATACAATAATAGCCAAGACATGGAAACAAACTAAGTATCCATCAACAGAGGGCTAGATAAAGAAGCTGTGGTATATTTACACAATGGAATACTACTCAGCCATAAAAAAGAATAAAATAGTGTCATTTGCAGCAACATGGATGGATCTGGAGATCGTCATTCTAAGTGAGCCAGAAAGAGAAAGAAAAATACCATATATCATTCTTTTCTGAAATCTAAAAAAAGAGAAAAAAGGACACTACTTATCTATAAAACAAACAGACACACAGATAAAGTAAACAAACTTATGGTTACTGTGGGGAAAGTGGTAGGAAGGGATAAATTGGGAGTTTGAGATTTGCAAATATTAACCTACTATATGTAAAAAAACTTTTTAAATTTCTTCTGTATAGCACGGGGGACTGTATTCAATTATCTTGTATTAACCTATAATAAAAAAGAAGATAAAAACAAATATATATATGCATATGTATGACTGAAACATTATGCTGTACACCAGAAATTGACACATTGTTAACTGCCAATACTCAAATTAAAAAAAAAAAAAAGATTAAGGCTGAAAAAAAGAAAAAAGGAAAGCAACAAATGAAACCCAGGTTACTATACATGTAATTAGAACAAGACTATACATGTAATTAGACAAGAGAAGAAAAGGGGTAAAACCGTTATCTAAAGAGATAATGGCTGAGAATTGTCCTAAATTGATTAAAAACAACTGTTAACACCACAGATTCAAGAAGTGCTACAAATCTTGAGTTAGGTAAACACATGGAAACTCACACCTAGACCATAATAGAAAAACTGCTGAAAACCAAAGACAAACAAAATCTTAAAACTGCTTAAAAAAAAAAGTGAACATTGTTAAAGCTGCAGAGAGTGGGGGAGGGGAGCTTAACAGGGGAGACAGTATTTTCAAATGGCAAAAGACAGACCAACAGATTCAACAGAATCATGGTAGCCAGGAGGCATGACCTCAGAAATGCTATTTTTAATGCACTGAAGGTAATTTCCAAAAATTCTATACCCAGTGAAAATATCCTTCAAAAATAAAGGCAGCATCAAGTCCTTAATGTAAAATCTACAAATATATGTATATACATGTATGACTGAAGCATTATGCAGTACACTAGAAATTGACACATTGTAAACACTATACTTCAATAAATATATATAGATACAAAAATAAATAAATAAAATCTGAGGGAGCTTATCACCGGAAAACCTGAACTGAAGAAATTCTAAAGGGACCTCTTAAGGCAGAAGGAAAACAATCCCAGATGGAAGGATGTTGTACAATTCCTCCCAAGGAGTATTTTTAAGTAGATCTGAAAATATCAGATTGATGATCTAAAGACTGAAGAGTATCATTAGGTCTCTGCATGATCTGTTCAATATTTGCTTTAGTAACTTGAATGGCATAATACAACATACTGTACTATATATAAAATCAACAAGTTTATACTGTATAGCACAGGGAACTATATTCATTATCTTGGAGTAACCTATAATGAAAAAGAATAGGAAAATGAAAAAAAGAAAATATAGAATTCTATGTTAAATATTCAAATTTCAAAAATATGTCCCCACATACCACAAAAACTAACCAATTCACTTTTACTGAAAAGCTTTCTATGATTGGGAGCTATGTATTTACCTCACTTCCCCTTTGAATACCTTGAGTTCCCATCCAATCATTTCCAAACCATTAAAAGCTGTCCTTCCTTCAAGATTTATTTTTAAGTTTCCCTAACATTTATCACCTATTAAGTGCCTATTTTTGTCAAGTTTGTACCAGGCACTGTATTAGTCTCTACAGCAGAAAGACAGGTCATACCCCTTGTCTTCCCAGTGTAGAGGTTCTCTGGTTATCTTTCCTGACAGCCCACAACTGAATATACTGACCTTCCTTTAACAGAAGAACTGTGAGAACATCATGGGATGGACGTTTGTTTTTGTTGCTTTTTTAAACTGATCCCTACAGCACAACCTGTCTGAGACTCTTGTATCAGTGATCTCTCTACAGCATTTAACACAAGAGTTCCACACACCAGAGCCTTGACATAAATATCCACTAAGCTAAATCTTGACAAGAGGAAGCAGTGGGCCCCAACTCACATCACAGAGTTTAGTAGAAACAAACAGAAAATCCTTCATTGAAGATTTAAAAAATGAACTGAAAATGCATTGGTGGGAAAGCCCTGACTTACAATATGAACAAAATACCTCAACATTTTAGCTAATAAAAAGTTTGGTATCTTCTAAACGTATTCTTTAGGTCAAATCTCGCTCTTAAAAGTGAGGGTAGACTCGGCACATGTGAAGCCACCTCCCCAACACCTACAGAAACTGATTTCTCCTTGTTGGTCTTAAAAGACTTCATAAGAAAACAACACATCCAATGAGAACTGCCATTCAGTACAAACTCTTGGCCATTCAGCATCTGAGGTATACATGAAACTGTACCAATCCACTTTCCCTTCATTCTGAGCTTTGAAATGATGTTGCTTTTGCCCAGGTTTCTGCCACTTCCAGAACAACATCAAATGTTCTTTATTTGTAAAGTTAAACTCTGTACTCTAGGTTCCTCGGTTATTTCCTTAAACTTCAGTGGATAAAATGATAAAAATTATTTGAAAGGCAAGTCCAGATTTCACCACATGCTGTTCTTGGCAAAAATGAAATTCTCTGCAAAGGTCTGAACATTTGAAGTCCCGCCTCCGTCATCTCTTTTTACTATGTTAATTTTGTAACTCCAGCTTTAACAAACATACAAGAACTCCTCCCTCGGACCTGGCACTCTTTCATAGAGAACCAGAGTAGTAACATCTTTTTCTTGCCCTTTTAATCTTCCCCAAATGCTGTTCTCAGTACTTCTACCTTCAGGTTCAAAGGTTTGTTTTTTATTTTTTTTTTAATATAGCTGCAAATCTCTTTAATAAGTAAGAGTCAACATAGAACACAAGCCTTGGGTTCACATTTAGACAGCATGAGGTCTCATCCTAGTTCTTCTGTCCAGTGTCTACATGGTGTTACATGTGTGGCCCAGATACTTGTTTCTCCGTCTCAGTGTTCTTATCTGTGAAATGTGGCTCATCATACTGAGTTCTAAGGATTGTTTTCTAAATAGAAGTGGAAATCTCTACACACGGCACCTGATATGATAGAAAGATACACATATACAAACCACATACACATGTGCACGTACTCTTCCTTTCTGTCTGCTCTCTTCCCATGACCATATCCAAGAGGAGTACTTCTCTATTTCAGTGCCATCTGGACAACTGTGTTTACTTCTCTGGGTTAATTCCATATTTCCTTATTCTCCAAGCCATAACCTGCATTCATAAACACTCATCTCCTTCCCCGGATATTGCTTCTAGTAATTATGGGTATGTCCCCTATTGTGGTTGTTGAGTGTAGATCATCCCTGTTACCTTCCCCATCCTTATAGTTTCCTTAAGGCAGCCCCACTAATGCTGGATCTGCATGAAGATCAAATTTATGTTCCTTTTCAACATGCATTCTTCATGTTCCTTTCTGAGATGCACTCCACCCATATATCCATGACTATCACTTTTATATGCAAGTCTTGGCCTTAAAAAATCTTCCCCTGTTTTCATTTACAAAGGCAGTCGTTCCTTTCCTGTGTTTTTTTCCCCTCTACCAATGTTGCAATGTTGACTCTACTACCTTGTCTCTCAAAAGTCCTGGAATGACTTTGATAGCTCAGTAGGGAAATCCACATTATTACAAGGCAAAAACAAGGTCTTTTCAACTATGGCGACTTTTGTATCCAGTGCCTACTTCATGCTAGGTTGTGTTTTAAGTATTTTACATAGATGAATGCATCAAGTCTCACAACTCTATGTAGTCCATTACATTATTATCCCCATGCAATAAATCAGGAAACTGATACAGGAAATAACTACAAACGACTAGTGGACACCCAGCTAACAAGTGCACTCAGACTCAGACCCAGTGGTACCAGCAACACCTCGTTATAGGTGACCCCCGAAGCCGCCTGTGAGCTTGAAGCTGGTTAAGTCAACGCCATTCCCTGCAGAATGCTGGGGGTGACAAGATCTAAACTCAAACCTCCGCTCCACACCAATGGGAGGGCGAAGGAAGCAGGGTTCCGGGTGAGGAGTGAGCCAGGAGTCAAGGTTTCCTGGATAAGACCTGAGCTGCTCCTCTGCAGCTCACCCTCCACTCCACACTCCTGCCCGGCTGGGGGATGCACGAGGAGGGGGTGGGCTTTACATCCCTCCCTCTCTACTTCCTCATAAGTGAGCCTGGAGGCACTATGAAAATCCTTCTCCTCTCTTCTCCAGAAGGCTTGCGTTTTCCTCCAGCCTGGCCAAGGATCTTCCACCTCATCTTTTCCCTTCCGATGCAGCACACCCCCACTCCCACAATTCAGGCTCCAACGCACAGACCCACTTCTTGACTTGCGTGGGACTTGTATGTATTTTCACTTCATGATCATTCACCCAGGTGTACAGTTACGTACCATGTATTTTTCTGTACATAAGTTATACTTTAATCACAGTTTTAAGTTGTATCTATTTAAGCCCCTAAACTACAAACAATTTTAAGCCCCTAAAATACAAAAATATTTTATTTTTAAAATATTTTTAACACTTCACCTTCAACTTAAACTATCTGATAATGATACTGTAATAACTGAAAGGCAGATCTTCGAAATGTCTTGATGTTTAAAAATATTAACTGAGCTGGTACACAAACAGAAGCTCAGGACTCCAAAGTTCCTTAAAGTGGCCTAAATTTCTGCCTCCCCCAATCTGCATACCCCAAGATCCAACATATCCAGCTACTTGCCCTTTGTTGAACACACAGTATTTCCTCATACCTGGAATGCGCTTCATGTAATTCATTCAACAAATATTTAGTCAAGAAACCAAGCTGAACAAAAAGACAGTCTCTGCCTAGTGGGGAAAAGATATCATTCAAATAATCATGCAAATCATGTCAAAGCACAGCTGTGACAACCACTCTAAAGGTGAGCTCTTCTCATAGGAAGAAATTGACTTAGAAGTCAGACTTGCCTGAGGAAGTAACATGGGATCTGGTATCTAAAGGACTGAACCAGGGAGAAGAGCTGAGAGCAACTTTTCAGGCAGAAGGAAAGGAATGTGCAAAGGCCCTGGGGTTCAGAGGAGGCCGGGGAATAGGAGAAGCCTAAAGAAGGCAATATCCTTCTTTGCTTTCAAGATTCCTCCTCTTCTATCACATGCTGCTCAAATATCACTTCCTCTGGGAAGCTGTTGCCTCCTCTCCATTTGCACTGTAAGTGGATACATCTCATACCATTATAGCATTTCTTTCATCCTTCTGTTAGCACTTAGCTCACTGTATTGCAATTATCTGTTTATACCTCTGCCTCCCTCACTAGACTGAGAACTCACGGCGGACAAGAGCAATAAAGCGTTATCTTTGTCTCTCTGCATACATGCATAAGCATATTTTAAATGCTCAGTAAGTGTCTTATGAATGAAATAGGGCAACAGAACATGTTATACACACCCAGACATAAACATTTTATCTTCAAACTGTTACCTTCTTTGTGAGTCTGTCTAAAATTTTTGCAAAGACTCAGCTGTGAAGTAGCCACTTTAAAAAAGGTCTTTTCCCACCCCCAACCTTCATGAATCATAAGGTGTTATTTACTTAAGCATAAGAAACAGCTGCCCAGACTTTGTTAGCACAACGTAATTCATTTTATAAATATCACACAATTATCTAATTTCTAAAAGTCTCTGCATGCTATGAAAGGTGTTATTTTGGAAACAAGTCCTGGCCCATCCCAGGGAAATTCCCAAACCAGCATTGTCATTGCTAAGTATATCTACAGAAGCTCAGAAAGACCACAGAGGAAGCATCAACCCCCAGCTCCTCTGGACATTCAGAGCGCTGATAGCCCAACATGGGAGGGGTCTCCACGCCCCCCAGTCAGAGCTGCAGTCACTTGGCCTGCCTGCACTTACAGGTAACAATCCCAGAGCTCAGCTAAACCAACATGCAGCTTCCCTTCATCAAAACAGCACCAGCCCCTCCACGGCAGCTGCTGCCTGCCTGTCTTTGTGTGATCCGGTGGTGAGGATTATGGAACAGAGGCAGGCTTGTTTTGCTGGCCTTTTTTGCTGAGCCCTCCAAATGGGAATCGAGGCCTCTGAGGTTTTCCTTACATGGTGTCAGCAACCCCAGTGCAGATTCTCCTCCCACCTCCAAATCCAATCCCACCCTTTTAGGGAAAGATGAGGGTATTCCTGCTGCAACCCAATCCCCAGGCTCTCCAGCTGTTTGATACGGGGTTGTCAGATAGACCTTGGAGGGGAGAGCCCTATCTGTCCCTGACATCTTTCCAGGATTATGGGGACGTTAGCAGCGGCAGGAGGGGTAACTTAAAACCCAGCCTCCTGGAGCCATGTTTGTGAACACAAGCAGATGTGCGCTTATCCCTGTCGTCCACGGAGGCAGGCAGCCGGAGCCCCGAACTGAGGCCGCATCCCTGAGAACCACACTCCCTCAGCCTCTGCTCACCACTTCCTCCTCCACTGGCCTCCGCGCGGAAGGGCAGGATGTGGACGGCCTGGGAAAGAATCCCTGTGCCAGCCCGTCAGACGCTGCCCTTTGATCTCTTCCCACCACACTGTGTTACTCTGTGGGCTGTTTTTTTTCCCCTTAATCTGGCATCCATGGAAGTTAGTACTTTATTACAGACTTCCTGCCTTTATTTATCTCACTTAATTATAAAAATCTCCTGGGAAGAAGGATTCTATAGAATGCCAGGGAAAGGAGCACAACCTATCAAGGAAAGCCAGGCCAGGTTCTAAGGTTGGGGGTCGGGGGGGCACTCCTGACTCAGTCATCTGTCCAGTTCAGTGGTGACACTGTGCACTGGGGTTTGGGTCACAACAGGGTATGACTTAATCCATCTCACTCTTAGGACGGAAGCTGTTTGTCTTACACAACCAGGGTCCTTGGAAATGTCTGTCTCATCTCAGACAGGACCAGGTGGAGGGAAAATCTCAAGTGGGTGAAGGTGGACAGTGGTGGGTGGGGAGTTCCCCAGCCCTTCCTCTGAGGCCTGGATGTGTGCTTTCACACTTGCCCCTTCTAAGACAAACAGTATCCCCAGGGATGCTCAGAATAAAACATTCTCCTTCTCCAGGAACTCTCTCTGAACAGCCCTGTCCCTACTCCCCCTTTTCCAAATTGGTACCCCCCAACCATATCCTTATGGTCCATTGCATATCTTACTGGGTTTATTGATCTTTTTTTTTTTAAGGGGAGTTGGGACATTGATCACCTTTTTAGGAAAGTATCTTAACCTGTCAATCACTCCCAATAGACTGTAAGCCCCAAGAGGGCAGGAAACATACCCATAAATAGTAGGCACTCTATAGAAGCAGGCCAGGTACACTAAGAATTTCCAGTACTTTGGCTACAAACATGAAGCCTCAAGTCAAATTTCTCTTTGATTCACTCCAACTACTAAGGGGTTTGTTTATATTTAAATAAACCACTATTTAGTCAGAAATTATTAGGACTAGTGTGTTAGGACTAGTCACAGAAAGCAAATTTGAACTCCAAAGCAACCTTGCTCGATCCTAAAACTTTCTTTCCCCCTTAATGTTATGTTTTCTGTTGTAGTAAACATTTACTGAGTAGCTCTGTTCCGCACCTCTAAGTCCTTTTAAAATGGAACTGTCATGTCTACACAAACCCATTCTGAACCCCCGAGACAATGCCGAAGACCAAACTCCGTCGTTCGCTCCCTGCCGTCCACTCACCACACCGACACTCAGAGGACTCAGCTTTCCAAGCTGAGTCAGAAGCATTGCATTTCAGCTCCCTGGATGAATGGATGGATGGACGGCCAGAATTGAGCCTGATCCCAGCTTTCTTCAGTTCTGACTTCACCACTCCTGGAGGCCAGGCACACCAACCTAGAGCTCCCTAAACCACACACACGGGAAAAGACGCAGGAGGTACATGAACATGTCTCCCATGGCTTACACAACTCAAGTTTTGTCTCATCTCTCCTCATAGCTGAAATGAGAAGAAAGCTAGGTTCTCGGGCTCCATAGGACCAATTATTGAACAGAATAAAATGCTTTAGCAATAATTTAGGGTTCCCAGCTTTTAAAGCAGACAAGGCTACTCACAGACACTAACAAGCACCCCCAAATCTCCATCACATGGAATCAAAAGGTTACAAATTAACAAGGCTCATTCCTCATAAGCATGTTACAAAAAAGGCAAACTATGATTCCTGAAAAATAAAAAATACATTATGGCCCTATACAACCTTAAGAACTAAAATTTGAGGCTTCAAATTCTCCAAGTATATCCTACAATCCAGATATCAGCAAACTTTTCCTATTAAGGGCCAGACAGTAAATATTTTGGGTTTTGTCTTTGTCTCAACCACTCAATTATGACCTTGTGACCCAAAAGCAGCCATAAACAATCTGTGAATGGATGAACATGGGTTTGTTCCAATAAAACTTTATTTACAAAACCAGCTGACATAATTAATGGTTGAGTTCATCAGCATTACCAATATTAAATTGTGGAAGATCCAAACTTCAATAACCCTGTCTCTAAAGCAGAGTTCTGTCAGCTCGTATTGAATTTGAGCTAAAAACAATCCAAATGCCCTAGGCTCATGTCTCATCAAAGGAGTACATATGACAATGATCTTCTGTGTTTGAAGACCATGCCTCGGGACTGTTGAAATGTTTGCAGCATCTGTGGAAATTAACCCTGAGTTTTAGGAAACTTCGTGTATACACGAGCCAGTCAAACAGCTGGAAAAGACCAAAGTGGTATGTACTCAGGAAATACAACTAGCCCACATGGAAATCAAATCAATGATTCTGATTTGAGTATAATTATCTACGCTGATCTATTCGGTACCACCTCATTCAGGCACTAGCTGGAACACCAAGCTAGGGTCCCGGGGAGAGGAATATTTAACAGCAAAAGCATATATCCAGAAAATATTAGCACTGAACAGGATCTTACAGGTCATCTGGGAAAACTATTCCATTTGTACAAAGAAACTGAGGTAGAGAGAAATAGTCCCATGCCCAAGATCACAAAGCAGGCTGCAGGGGAGGCATGACCATGAGCCAGTGAACTCGGTGCTCTAGGAAGTGCAGAGCGCATCAGCTCCGGCTCAGCACGGTGTCCCAAGCCTTGACAAGTTCTGGGCACACGGGAGGCAACCGAGAAATATTTGAACACATGAATAAAGAATTGACGAATAAGCAACAAACGGGCCAGACCTCCATACTTCTGCATCAGAAGTAGTGTGGACTAATAAATGCTTTGTTCTAAAAGCATGTTCTCTGTGTAACTTTCTTTCTGATGTTGAACTGAGCATTTACTCCTTCAGACACCACAATAAACTGCTGACCAAGTGCAAGTAGCCTGAAGGAGTAGAAACACCACTCGAGGCAGCTAATTTCAACCTAAGGCATTATTTATTCATGAAGAGACTCTGTCTGGAACATCAGTGATGTCTACCCTTGATGACGACTCACAGTGGACTTGGGCAAAGTGTTCTAACACTGTCTCATCTTGGGGCTTCCCAGGACTTGCAAAATGGAAGCCTGATTGCTTAGAGAGGTTATGGCTTATTTCACATTATCTACACCCACTCATTCATCACTACGTGACTGAGTGGTCTACAAAGCAAGCTCAAAGCACACTCTGACTATTCCTGTTTGCCATATTTTCCCTTCCTGACAACAGATGGGACAGGTGCTGCCCCCTGGGACTTCGCAATGGCGGTAAGTGCTCCTACTTGATCACCATAATATCTAAGTACCTTGCCCAGCTCCACAGTTGAAGGTCAAGTGGAAACAACCTGCATTCCTTCCACAGGTGTTGGCCTTTTAAAAGGAATGCAGACTTTGAGCTCCATTTAAGTTTTCAAAATATTGCTTTTTCTTTGAACTAACTTGGAATGTGTAACTTTATCCACAGACTGTGCAATTTTACATTCACCCAGGCTGTATTTCTGTGACATGGCTCTTAATATCTCAACTATTTAAAATTTTTAAAAGTCCTTTGAGAATCTCACAAGGGAGAGCTAGAAAATAAATTGTCTTCAACATTTCCCTGTAAATTCCACAAACATGTATAATAATGTATAATAATTCTATAATCAACATGTATAATTACGTGTGCATGCCTATTTTAGGGGAAATAGGGGGGAATGGCCATCTTAGCTAAAAGGGCCAGAATATTCAACAGCCATTTTTGGCGCCGTTTTCTAGGTCTGCACCCAGGACTCCTTAGAAGTAGGCCATTAGAGACCAGAAGTAATTAAGGGTAGAGAAAGGTCCCCGCTGCTTTATCACTCGACTTCTAAATGGAAACACTACCAAATACATCTGGCTAGTTTACAAAAATTCTGCAAGCTTCCCCAACTGCTGCAAAGCAACAACAAATGATATTATATCACTCAATCACAGAATAATTAAAACATTTAAAATATACGACCTCTGGAAATAAATATTTTAGGTAACACTTTCTGAGTTCTATGCTTTATTGACATAATGCTCTTCTGGAAAAACTGATAATACCACATGCATCAAAAAAAAAAAAAAAAGTTCTGACATACTAAAAAGAAATGCACATAGGTACTTTTCATTTCATTTCACACACACCCAGTTTTCCAGGATGAGACACACACACACACCTTGACAGAAGTGAAATGGCAGATTCAAAACAAATTCAAAACATTTACAAGATAAATACAGACATCTGAGGAGGGTTTTCCCCCTATTAAATCTGCAAGGCTATCAACAAAATCGGTTTATTTTAAGACTGCTTGCCCAATATATAAATTTTCCTTTGTGTTTGAAATACTTTTATCAGATAAGATAGCTTTTGTTTAAACGGCTATTTTCAGAATTTGCTTTGGGGGTTTTGAATACACACAGGGAAGTAACTTGAGATTTCCTACCCTGCTTTAAAATGTGTTTCTTCTGTCTGTTTGTATTTAGTAATTTCCTGTCAAATAACCTCACATAATTAACTTTCCTTGCTCCAACCCACTTTTCTTTTCTTCCCCCCCCCCCCATTTCTACTTCCTGAGGACAGTAATAAAAACGCTGATTACATTCGGCTGTTATCTGCCCTTCCTCCATCCCCCACCTCCCTCCCTCCATCAGAGCCCACTCTCAGGTTTCAGCAGTTGGACCAGGAGAGACCTGGAACCAAAAGGAAGCCAATCAGACTTGGGAACTTCCTGTTCACTCACATTTATTGAGTAGTCCTACAGCTGAGCTGGGGCCAATGAGTAGTGGGAGGTATGACCTGTTTTTCCACCCCCACAGTCAGTGAAACCCATGGACAAAACCCGCCACCCCACAGCCAGATGTTCCTGACACGCAGGAATGGACTCCTCCCAGCCTTTGGTCAGGAATGAGGAGGAGCAGTAGCCTCGGGGAAAACGCCCACCAGCATATACAGAAATAGAAATGTTCTATGTATCGGCTTTTTTCATATTGCTGAGCAGATCAGTACAGGTTACTTCTTGGTAAGTAATCTTTCATTTCACACTAATTGAGCACTTCATAGAAATTACACCAGGAATCTGTTTAACTTTTTTACCGAGGCATTCCCAACATACACTTCCAAAGATGTGACATGAGAAGAAAAAGCAAAAAATGTTGTGACTACGTCAAATTTAGTGTTGGTACTTCCAGAACACAAGGACAGATCACCCTCATGTACGTCAGTTTCTTACCCTAGTACTGCTGACACACTGAACCGAAGAATTCTTTGTTATGGGAGGCTGTCCTATACACTGTAGGCTTAGCTTTATTTTTACCCTAGTGCCACTGACATGTCAGAGCAAGCATTTCTTTGTTGTGGTAGAGGCATCCTGCTCATTGTCCTATAGGATGTTTAGCAGCATCCATGACCTCCAGACACTAGATTTAAGTAGTATCTTCAACTCCCTCCTGTTCATGACAATCAAGTGTCTCTAGACACTGGCAAATGCCCTGGGGACAAAAAAATCACCCTCAGCTGGAAAATAATCATATATATTAAACTCAGAATAGCAGAGCTGCTTCTTCATTTCTTACAGACAAAAACACAATTTGTGAAAACTCTAGCTTCATCATACGAAGGATTCAACCTTAAAATTCCACGAAGGGTCTCCATTCTGACCACTAAACATTTCAAGTGAAATGATGGTGATTTCATATGATGGTGCCTTACAACACTCAAAGAGAAGTCCCAAGGGACAAAACTCATAAACATCTTCACTGATCAGAATCAGACCAAAAATGCCCACTAGCAAGAGAGTAAAGCACAGGATGCTGGAATCCAGAGCTATCCAAGGTAATCGTGGTTGAATCTGACACCTGACAGGTCACTGAGCATAGTCCATAAGCAAGCAGGTTCCCTCCAAGGTGTACTGCCCTAGAGAAACACTGAAATCCATACTTCAGTTGACAGGCACAACAATGTCCATAACAACACTGCTCCTGATAGCAAACAGTAGAAACACAACACCACTAATGGGAGAACAAATACACTGCAGTATATGTAGAATGTAACATTCATAGCTTCAGCAGAAAAACTGTGGCTACGGGTAACACTGATGAATCTGAGAGGCATTATTTTGAATGAAGAACAAGTCACAGAAGACTACCTACAATGTGCTCATAGTATTACAAAGTTCTAATATAAGCAAATCTAAATATATTAAATCTATTTTTAAAACCAATTTAAACCTATTTTTAAAAACCAAATGTGTGTGTTTTTAAAGGCAAAAGGGTAAGACTCAACTCAGACCAGTGGTTTCCTCTAGGGAGGAAGTAAGGGATTAAACTCAGGTAAACTGAACTGCATTAGAAACGCCTGTGGTAAGTTACCAGGTATTCATTTAATATTATGCTTCATAACACATATATATAGTACGTGTTTGGGGGTGTGTGTATTCTTTCTACCAAATAACTTTTAAATGTCTCCTTTAGAAAAGGGGGGGGGTGAGCCCTAAGAAAAATTATGCTAAAAGAAAAATCAAAAGCAAGTATTAAAGAATGTACTTCAGTAAAATAAAAAGTGAATCCAAGGGATTTAAAAACAATGGGAAAATAAACGAAAAATTGGCAAAATATCAGTGATTTGATTGACTGAGAAAGTAATAACCAATTGAAGCTAAACTGGGTAAAGTTAAAAATCCAGGCCAATAAAAACAAGTTGAGGGGCACTGTTTAATGGAGAGTTAAGACATGCTAAAGTGTTTTTCACATTCAAGAGGAGGGTAAACTAGATGAGTAAGCATATAGATTTTTTTTTTTAGAAAAATTTATAGTTATATAATACAAAGGATATTAAACATTTAAAAGCAATCACTGGAAAACACTAGAAATTTCATCTATGCCTTCCAGTCCAACAGAGGGGGAAAAATATCAGCAGAAGTTCTATGGAGTCACATCAGGAAATGGGGGGAGGGGGGCAGGGAAAAAATGGCAAATAGGAATGACTAAGTTTTAAGCAGGTAGAAATAAGTCAAAATAGGTATGTAATTACAGTAAGTGTGAATTTCCAAAACGCACCTAATAAAAGAGAATCTGATGCAGGATCAAAAGAGAAATCCAAAACACCACTCCAAGAAAGACTATGCAGGATCAGAAAAGATATGCGAGATCAGAAAAGATACACCAGGCAAATACAAACTTCAAGCACCATTTTGATACCAATATCAGAAAAAGCAGAATTTAAGGGAAAAACATCTAAAGGTTAAAGAACGACTCTACATAATAAAAGGAATAATCTATGAATTTGTAACCGTCAGATGCTTGGGTTCACTGAAAGACACAGCCTTAAAAAGGAAAATAAAAACAGAGTTGTGGGGAGAGCTTGTCAAGCCCAAAACAATAAAGATTTTAACACATCTATGTAGAACACAATTAAGCAAGGAAAATATTAGTAATGATGTGAACAATTATAAAAGATTTATTATCAAAAATACACATAGAAATCAGTAGTCAGAAGCTAGTATATATCCATTCTTTCTACATACATATGAAGCAGTTACTAAAGTTGACACTGTACTAAGTTAAACATGATGTCTCAATAACAGTTCAAAGAATCCACAGCACATACAACTTGTTTTTGAAGTTTAAAGTTGAAATAGAAAATAGAGATACTTAAATCTTTAAATGGGAGAAGAATGAAAAATAATGAGTTAATTATCTAACTTAAGATAAAGAAGAATATGCACAAAGTAGAAGGAAGGAAACAATAAAGATACTAAAAAAATACAGAAATGAAATACAGAAATGACCAAGTAAGCCAGAAGCTTTTCTAAAAAATTAAGATATGATGCTCTGGCAAGGTTAAGAAAAAAGAGAAAGGATAAGTAAACTACATCAGGAAGGATAAAACCATATAAAGACACAAGAGAGATTAAAATCAGAGAACCTAAACCATTTATGCCAATAGAATTTTGAATTACATAGCTCTGTAGTTTCTCTTTATCGAAGTTATCACAGCTAATAATTGAG
The DNA here is from genome assembly GCF_036321535.1 of Camelus dromedarius. Taxonomy (NCBI): domain Eukaryota; kingdom Metazoa; phylum Chordata; class Mammalia; order Artiodactyla; family Camelidae; genus Camelus; species Camelus dromedarius. Next base: position 14,544,298 of record NC_087454.1, on the reverse strand, counting down.
GAATTAGTACACTGCCCATTTGGAAATCCTAAAGAAATAATCCAACTGGGTCATGATGATTATCAATGGCTGTTAAGATCATAAAAAGATGACTAGACATCACAAGCCTCCTGACTGAAGAACACAACATTACTGATAATTCTTGCCCACTTCTCCCAAAAATCTAAATCCAAGCAAATCTCTAGACCAGTGCTGTCCAAGAGATCTGTGACCATGAAAACACTGCATATCTGTTACCCAATACAGTAGCCACCAGCTACATGTGAGTATTACGCATCTGAAATGTGGCTAGTGCAACTGGGGAATTAAATTTTAATTTCATTTAACTGTAATTAGCTTTAAATATTCATATATGGCTATTTTATTGGACAGTTCAGCTCTAAACCTAACTACCAATTTATAGGACACACAGAAAACAAAAGAACACGATACTTAGTAAACCCAAACATCAAGTGTGTATACATATACTTATATAGAGTGAGAGGGAGGGAGGGAGGACACAAAGGAAGAAACCTAATTGTACACTAATAGGGAAACTGATAGATGGATGATACACCCAAGCAAGATATATTACTTAGCCTTAAAAAGAATGGCTCCTATAAATATGCTAAGTTACAAAGTTATCCTTGATCTGTTGTTATGTAAAAAACAGATGAAGATTAATACATAAAGATGTTATTTTGCAGTATGTGTGTGTGAATGTGTATATTCAGGAACAGATACAGCTATGTGAACTTTGAGAAAACAAAGAAACATAATCTAAATGGTATTTACCATTAGAGGATGGAAATTTTACAAAAAGGTAAATTTATAGTTGATGTCTTGATGTAGTTCAAGTTTACAACTTTAATATGAAAAACTGTAACATTGCAAGAATTGATAAAACATTAAAATCAGGAAAAGTTATCTTCTATAACTCCTTTTAGTCAACACTGTACTAAAGTCCTAACCAACAAAATAACAGTCATAATGTAATAGGTGAATAACCAGAAAGGAATTTTCTTTCAACTGTTGTTATTGGTAGACTACATGTTGTCTACACAGAAAATCTAACAATCAAAAAATAAAAGAAACATTTAACAAGGTCCCTGGGTATATATTGAACAGAAAAGAATTAGAAGCATTGCTATAAATCATTAAAATTGTTCAAAAAATCATAAAACCATGTACAACAGAAAAAAAAAATTTTTTAAAGAATTGTAAGACCACTGTCTTAAAAATAAAAGAAAATTGCAGTAAGTGGAGACAGATAATTAACTCATGAATGGATAGGTTCAAAACTGAAAAATCTCAATTCTCCCCCAAATAATCTACAAATTAAATGCAATACCAATAAAAATGCTGTTTTGCGGACCACGACAAGCCAATCCTAAGACAGAAAACCAAAAGGCAAAGAGTACGAAATTTTGCAAGAACAAAAACTTGGGAGGACATACCCTACGAGGGAACAAGGCTCTTTAAATAAAGTCAGTCATTGGGACAAGCTAATACAGTGCAGGACTGACAACTAGACCATCAGACAGAATCATTCCCACCACAGACTCAGTAATGTGTGAAAACGGGACAAAATGCAGTTGCTGGGCAGCCTGATATCTAGGGTTTGGGACCCAACACAACATGCATACATATGAGACTTACAGAATATAGAAGCCAGAGAATTCTCTGTGGAGATGTTCATAGGGCCAGTGAATTCTGGGGGCAGTGAGAACCTCCAGGTCACAGACACAGCATGAAGTTGGCTCTCCTGGATGGATGGATAGATGGATGGACAGACGGATGGCAGCAGGAAGAACAGTGATGAGGGACACACAACAACCACACAAACAGGGTGAGACTGTGTCGTAAGAACAGCAAGGGTGGTGCATCGGTAACTATTAAAAACAAAGATGAGATGGGAGGCAAAGGAATCAGATTTGAATTCAAATCAATTCAGACATTTCCATCTCTACCACTATGCTGTGCACTGAGCAGAAACAGACTCAGGACCCAAGATTCCAATTCAGGACCCGTGACTGAAGAGTGGGGTATCTCAATCCACACACATCATCATCACCAGCAGTATCACCCTGCGGCACGACTGTGAAGCAACAAGAGCCCTGAACTTGAAGTCAAAAATATGAGTTCAAGTACTGGTCACTAGAGCACAGTGGAGTAGCCCACATGTGGTTCACATCTGCCTCTGCATCTACCAGGATCTTCAATGTCACTCAGCTTCATGCCTCAACATTCCCATGGGTACAACAGGGACAACAGTACCTCTGTAATAGGACTGATGCGAAGACTGAAAACTTTCCTATGTACTATGTGGAGAGCACTTAGGAAAGTTCTCAGGAAACACTATGCACTCAATAAACCCCAGCTGCTCTAACCACCAGCTTTCTAGTTGTTGGGCCTAGAACAACTAGGCCCAAAATCTGAGCTTCTGCTTTCTTGAAATCTGAGCTTCTGCTTTCTTCTTTATAAGAACATAACACTCCCGCCCTCAGAGCATTGCTGTATGGTTGCAGAAGCAAATAAAAGGAAAAAAGCCTTCGTAAATTGCCAGTGTTATACCAACAGTAGTTATACAACTGCATTTCAAAGAATCAAAAGCTCTTTTTTTTCTTGTACAGACTATTTGTTAACTCCCTGGGTTGCAAAGAATTTCAATATAGCAATTTTGCTTCAGAAAATTAGCCACTCTCAGCTCATAATAAGTAATTAAAGGAATATTCTTCAGAAATCTAGCACATTAATCAGCTGGGTACAGCAGACAGATGTCCAACCATTGGAGATATCTAAACAATTTGGTTAACCTTTAGCAAAAACATGCAGGCAACACTGACGACTAGTGCAGTTAAAAGATGTTAATGTTTCTTTTTAAAGTACTGTGTGCAGTGTTTATCCTTTCTTCTTTTTATTGTGCCTAATTATTTTTTTTTAATTTAGCAAACTCAGGACAAATTTTTGATGAAGTTTTCTTTTCTGCAAGTTCGTCTCAGGATATGAGAAGACATGAAGCGCTAATGTCTGCTTGTGAGAGAGGCTATCTGAAGGTTTCTGAAAGCAAAATTAGAGAATAACAATATATCCACAGAAAATAGAGAATTTTAAAGTCAGTTTCCTAAAATAACACCCCTCCACCCCTTAGCACTCCTAATCCACTTTCAAAGCTGCCTCCAGGTTCTCTAAGAAGAGGTTAATTACTTTGTGGATTAGTCAAATCCTCTGCCCTTTTCCTCACAACTGTCCTCACCTCTTTCCCGTTTGATAATTCTGATTGTAAACTGCCTTTATCGAACAATGAAAGAATGGGAAGGCAAAAATCAAACAGATGGAGTAATTTAGTATTTCAGCTAGCTCTGACAAAAAGTTTAGGAGAAGGAAGAACAGCTAAAAATGAGGGCTTGAAATTATTTGAGTCAACACATGCATGATAAATAATGAAAAGTTAATCACAGCACACAAGCTCTTTAGAAATGCTGCAGAAGTCCACTGTGCTGGTCACTTTCAGGTACCCAGAGACTTACCAGATGCCTAATTCATACGGCACCAAGCAGAAGTGGTCACACTATGTTTTTAGTCTGAGAGGTACATAGCAGTGTCACAACTAAAATCTTATGATAAAAGACTGCAAAGATAATCAGTGCATCAAGCCCAGCCAGAGGGGAGAGGGCACAACGGACATAACCAACCAAAGGAGAAGTCAGTCATCAATGGCATCTCGCGTTCTGCAGTAAGATGAGAAGCAGCCCACATATACAGAAGTTGATTTATGACAAAGGTGGCCCTTCAGGGCATTTGGGAAAGGATGCTATTTTCAACAAATGACTGGTTCAATTTTGATATCCATTAGGGGGTAAAAAATGGTCCTTTATTTCACAACCAACATAAAAGTCAATTCCCAGTAGACTGAAGATCTACATGTGAAAAAACAATCAGGTTTCCAGAAAACACATAGGAAAATATCTCCGTGATTTGGGGATAGAAAAAAAAATCTTAAACAGAAGACAAAGGACATTAATCACAGAGGAAAAGACTGATGAATCTGAGTATATTCATACCTCCTGTTCATCAAAAGGCACCATTATGAGAGCAAAAAGGACAACCACAGAGTGAGCAGGCAAAGATATTTGTAACACACAACTATTAAAGGACTTATTTCCGAAGTTTACAAAGAACTCTTACAAGTCAAAAAAAAAAAAAAATCAATAAAAATGGGCAATGGCAATGAATTTGGGTAATATCTTTAGAAAGAGGCTTCCCAAATGTCCTCTCAGAATAAGAAAAGATTATCACCTTAACCGTTAGAGGGAAATGCAAATTAAAACCATGTAGAGATACTCCTACACCCAGCAGAATGGCTAAAATGAAGAAGTCTGACAAAGGCAAATCCTCACAAGGATGTGGAGCAATGAGCAACTTTATAATTCTAGTGGTAGTGTAGAGAAGTACAATCAGTTTCAAAATCTGTTTGGCATTGCCTATTAAAATTGAGTATGTGAAAACTTCACAACCCGGCAATTTTGCTTCTAGGGCATGTGTTTGTATACATGTGTGTATATCTAACAAAACAGTAACACCCATATGTATCAAAAGATTTGAAGAAAAATGTTCATAGCATCATTATTCACAACACCAAAAATAAGAAAACCTATGCCCAAACTGGATAGTCTATATTCATAGACAAGAATTTTATAGGGTGACTAAAACAAATTTAATCTCTCCAGCATGTTGAATAGGGGAGAGAAAGACAAGCTCCAAAGACAAACAACAATATTCCATCTATACAGAGTTCAGTATCTGGTCAAACAAGTCCAAAGGATGACAAGAGGGGATAGATAGATAGATAGATAGATAGATAGATAGATAGATAGATATAGATATATATAGATATATATATACATATATATATATACATATACATATACATATATATAAAGAAATGCTTCATTTATTTGACCCCAGTAGTTCTCCATCTAGAACTTTTTCTTAAGGAAATGCTGACAAATATGAAAAATTTTAGGCACAATATGTCATGTGGCATTATTATAATGGTGAAAAAGGGAATATTGAAAAGTAAGGAAATGTAAATTTTAGCATATCTAATTAGTGAAATATCACACAACAATAAAAAGTACACTCATGAAGATCAATCACTTACACAAACTGAAAAACATAATAGAAAAAGACTGAAAATAAGCCAGATAAAAATACGCCAACATCTCTTCAGTATTTAAGTAGACAGGTTTTATGTGACTTTTTGCTTTTTTTTTTTAATTTGTTATACTTAGAAAAAGTGTGTCGTTTTTTCAGCAACAGAATGTTGTGATCTTCTTTCACTACAGCTGGAAGGGTAAATGAGAGATTCACCCTCGTCCCACTAGAGAGGAAACACACAAAAACAATTCCTGGACAGTAGATGCAAGGTCACTTGGGTAACTAACTACTAACTGACCTACCTACATATACCTGTACCTCAGAAGTCTTCACATTACACGACAATTTTGTTTTTTAAAAGGTAAATAAATATCATACAGTCATACCTCATTTACTGTACTTCCGAAGATACTGCACTTTTTTTTTTTTTTTACAAATTTAAGATTTTTAGCAACTCTGGGGAGTCATACGATGGTTAGCGTTTTTCACCAATAAGATTTATTAAAGTATGTACATTATTCTCTTAGACATAATGCTACAGCACCATTAACAGACGACAGTATAGTACAAATGTATCTTATGTGCCCTGGGAAACCAAATAAATCGTGTGACTCACTTTATTGCGGTGTTCTGGAACCAAATCTGCAGTATCTCTGAGGTCTGCTTGTGTGATGACGACCAAGCCCAGGAATCCCATGAAATACAGTCTTAAATTTCCCAGGCTCTTGCCCCAAGGACTAAAGAGAAGGCCTCATATTCTTTAGCTGATGGTTCTAGAACCAACCAGAAATAAAGATGATCAATCTTTCACTTGAAGGCTTGGTGTTTTGGTCACAATTCTATGAGCAGAGCACTAAGCAAGCACAGGGCTCTGTGGTCTGCCTTGTGAGGTTAATAAAGAGGATAAAACCTATTCCCACCCTCAGGCAGTTTAGCACCTTGTTTACCAAACACATTATATGACAAAAATAAACTAAAAGCTATTAATGACTAAATATTTATATTAATTAGTACCATCCCTATTTTTCTAAGCTCTCACCCAATCTTAGGGGCTTGAAAACTGGAAACTACATTTCTCAAATTCCTTTGCCAGCAAGGATTTCAGGTTTGGGGTCTTTGAACAAGAGACACTTTTGAATGGAGATGGCAGAATTCATTTGTCTTTGACTCCAGCAGCAACAGATTTCAGGAGAATCCTACAGCCCAGGCCCCTGCAGTGGGGGCAGTATAGAGCCCTGCTACTATGCAATGACTGAGTGGGAAGTGCTGGGGCCAGTGAGCACACACACCAGCAGTAGCAGACTCCTGCAGTCCCAGATCTGGACTTCCTTCTCCAGTCCTTTTAGCAATTGTGATCCAATCCCCTGTATTAAATCCCTCTCTGCTTGAAATAGGTTCCATGTCCCTGACTGACCTATTGACTATGAGTTACCAAGAAGCAGAATCACCTCTTCTGATCCCTTTTGGACAAAGGCTAAATATTAGTATATGAGACATAGGTTTCTTTCTTTTTTTTTCATTGTCATATTTTTCATCATAGGTTACTATAAGATATTGAATACAGTTCCCTGTGCTATACAGTAGAAACTCCTTTATCTATTTTATATATACAGTAGTATCTGCAAATAAGACAGTTTTCTAACTACTAGCAACTCTTTCATTTTTTTAAACCATTATTATGAGTTTCCTTTAATTTTCAAAAGCACAGAATATGGTAAAGTAGGAAAAAACACAAGTTTCCACCTCAAACATTTGACAAAGATGCACACTCTGGATTCCTTACGTTTATCCTATAGAATAGGACCAATACACTAAGTACAGTGTGACACTTCTTGAGTTAAGGACAATTATATCATTACTAAAAAGTCTGCTTTTAAGGTTACCAAAATTATCATCATGCTCAAGCATGTGAGTGTATATATGCATACATACTTGTATACCATATGCCTTTCAAATTCTGTCCGATTACATAGATTCCCATATTCCTGTATACAAAAAAAACCTAACTATATTCCATAATTCAGATTACCTAGAACCATGTAGGACTCATCAACAGTATGGAAATCCAGACAGTCCTTCCAATTTACATGCATGACTGCTTTAGTATGAGAGGGAAAAAGTCACCCACTATGTTATTCTACAATCAATACTGTAATAGCCAGATTTCTGGTTCTGGATAAGATGGTGTAAAACATACTTCACCTACCTCTATTATTGAATAAAGCTATAAAACCTGGACAGATGACACAGAGCAGCTATTTGAAACCTCTGAAAAGTAAACAGCAGCAGGCAAACCTCAGAAGTCCACTGGAATCTGAAGTACAATCAAACTGGCAGTGGGTTTACCATTTATTTTCCAGCTGTATCCTCTAGCCTGAACTTAATATAGCTGGAAACCTAGAAATGAGCATTGTGGTGGCGGAGGAGAAAGCTCTAGGAGCCCTCTAATTCTCACTCATGGGACAAAAAAGGAGACTCAATATTCATGGGAGCACAGAAATTCCACAATTTTGTTCTTTGTTCCCTCCTTTTTCTGTCACTTTTCTCAGGACCTCGCTCCCAGGAAATTCCGTGGCAGTGACCAGTAATGGAGGTCAGAGAGAGTGAAAACCCTAAGCAAGGGGAATCTTTCTATCCATTAGGTGGAGGTGTGGTCACGAGAAGCTGAGGCCAACCCTTGCGCTTCTTTTACTCTCTCTCTCCTCCTGCTGGTTGGGCCCAAAAAAAAAGCCCACATGGCAAAGTGCACAGCAGATTCTAAGAGGACTGAAAAGCTAAACTTTAAGGAACTAAAATGTACCAGGGAGAGTTCAGGGAGGAAGATGCTCAGGCAAGTGACCCTATAACATCGTTTATGAATTCCAGGGATTGTCACCAAGTCAAGAATGTGTCAACCAGATTGTAATTAGCATACCAAAGGCTGTGAGAACTGAATTCTCAAATGGAACACTACACAGGTGACAGACTCACCAATGGGTTGCACACACCCAGAACAGAACCAGAGTACTATCATGACTTTGAAAAGTGGACTGATAATGAAATAGCTCCCTTAAGGTAGGTTGGAACTTGCAGCCTGAACCTAAGTCAATGGCCTGCTTTCAAAAAAAAAAAAAAAAAAAAAAAGGCAACATTCTTCATAAGATTTAAACATAACCCAGAGTCTCATAATGTAATCTTCAAAATATCCAGGACAGATTCCAAAATTACTCAACATACCAAGAACCATGAGAATTTCAACTCACACAGGAAAAGATAGTCAACAGATGCCAATGCCGACATGATACAGATGTTGAAATTATGTGACAAAAACTTTAAGGCAGCTATTATACAAATGTTTCAATGACCAATCATGAACATTCTTGAAACAAACATGAAAATAAATAGCCTCAGCAAAGAAATAGAAAGTATAAAGAAGAAACAAATGGAAATACTAGAACTGGAGATGACAATAACCAAAATTTAAAATTCACTTGGTGGACTCCAGATCAGAGTGGAGATGGCAGATGAATGTCAGCGGATCTGAAGATAAATCAATAGAAATTACCTAATCTGAACAGAGACAAAAGGGTTGATAAATAAATGAGAAGAGCTTCAGAGATGTGTGATTGAATAGCAGAAGGCATAAGATTCATGTCATTGAAGTGCCTGAAAGATACAGGAAAAAATGTGTGCTAAAAACATTTCAAGAAACAAGAGTGGAAAATTTCTCAATTCTGGCAAAAGACAAATGTACAGATTCAATTATCTGAGCAAATTCCAAGCCACATGAAATTTTTGGGGTTTATCCTAAGAGAAACTGCTAAAAACTAAAGATATTTCATTCAGGGTGATAAAAAAGTTCTGGAACAAGAGAGTGGTGACGGCTGCACAACATTGTGATTTTAACTAATGCCACGGAACTGTACACTTTAAAATGGCTAAAATGGCAAATTTTATGTTTTGAGTATTTTACCACAATTAAAAGGAAAAAAAAAAGGAATCTTCAAAGTAGCCAGAGTAAAATGATATGTACATGATTACAATGATTAGAATGACTGTGGATATCCCATACAAAACTTCAAGGCTAGAAAGAAATAGCACAAAATTTTAAAAGAAGTGTCATCTCAGATTATAATAAAAACATTATCAATAATACAAGTGAAATAAAGACATTCTTAGATGAAGGGAAGTGTTAAGAATTCACAGCAGACCTACTCCAAAAGAACTGCTAGAGGAAGAGCTTTAGAAAGAAGGAAAATGTCAATAGAAGGAAACATGAATGAGAGGAACAAAAGACGAACAAATGAATCCGGACAAATACAGACTATCCTCCTCTTGGGCTCTTTAAAATGTGTTTGATGGTTGAAAGTGAAAAATGACATTTTCAACGCATGTAGATGCTACACATCAGACATCAATGGCACCGAGGAGGAAGTGTAAAGGGATCTATAAGGGCTCTACATTCCAAATGAAGTGTTAAGATATAAGCCATATGTTAAAAAGTTAAATATATATTTTGTCATCCATGGAACAGTCACTAAAAAAGTTATACAAAGAGATATTGTCAAAATCTCAATGAATTAACATGGAAATCTGAAAATGTTCAAATAACCCAAAGCGTGATAGGGAAAGAGAGAGGAACAAAAAATAGGAAATTAAGAACTAATGGACAGGTAGACCTAAACCCAAATATGTCAATAATTATATTAAAAGTACATGGTCTAAACATAACAATTAAAAGACAGAGATTGTTTAAAATGACTCAACTATATGCTACCTATGAGAAATTCACTTCAAAAATATTTATATAGGTAGGTCAAAAGTAAAAGAACGGAAAAATAAAAAGCAAACCAAAATAAAGCTGGAAAAGCAAACAATTCATTTATATAATAAGCAAAAGTAATGAACAGACATTTCACTGAAAAGGATATGAAGATATCTAACAATCACATGCAAAGATTTCCAATATAATCAGCCATTAGGGAAATCCAAATTAAAACCACAATGAGATACTACTACACATCTATTAGAATGGTTAGAACAGTGACATCAAATCCTGGGGAAAATGCAGAGAAACTGAATCATTCATATGTTGCTTATGGGAATACAAAATTATACAGCCATTCTGGAAAGCCACTAAACAACATTTAGTTTCTTATAAAATTCAATACTGGAATACTACTCAACAACAAAACTGAACTACTGATCCATACAAGTTGGATGAATCACCAAGGAATTATGCTTAGTGAAAAAGAGCCAATCCCTAAAGGTGGTATATGCTGTATGATTCCATTTATGTAACATTCTTGAAGTTACCAAATTATAGAAATGGAGAACAGATTAGTAGTTGCTAAGGGATGGGGGAAGGGGGATGGGAAATGAGTGTGATTATAAAAGAGCAACACAATGGATCCTTGTGGTAATAATGGAAGTGACTCTGTGTCTTTTTTTTTTTTTTAACATTTTTTATTGACTTATAATCATTTTACAATGTTGTGTCAAATTCCAGTGTTCAGCACAATTTTTCAGTCATTCATGGACATATACACACTCATTGTCACATTTTTTTCTCTGTGAGTTATCATAACATTTTGTGTATATTTCCCTGTGCTATACAGTGTAATCTTGTTTATCTATTCTACAATTTTGAAATCCCAGTCTATCCCTTCCCACCCTCCACCTCCCTGGTAACCACAAGTCTGTATTCTCTGTCTGTGAGTCTGTTTCTGTCCTGTATTTACGCTTTGTTTTTGTTTGTTTGTTTGTTTTTGTTTTTTAGATTCCACATATGAGCGATCTCATATGGTATTTTTCTTTCTCTTTCTGGCTTAGTTCACTTAGAATGACATTTTCCAGGAGTATCCATGTTGCTGCAAATGGCATTATGTTGTCGGTTTTTATGGCTGAGTAGTATTCCATTGTATAAATATACCACATCTTCTTTATCCAGTCACCTGTTGATGGACATTTAGGCTATTTCCATGTTTTGGCTATTGTAAATAGTGCTGCTATGAACATTGAGGTGCAGGTGTCATCCTGAAGTAGATTTCCTTCTGGATACAAGCCCAGGAGTGGGATTCCTGGGTCATATGGTAAGTCTATTGTGACTCTGTGTCTTGACTGGTGGTAAATACAAAAACCTACACATTTGCTAAAATTGCATTTAACTAATACACACAGAAGGACACGTAACACCACATAAATCTGAATAAGATCAGTAATTTGTATCCATGGCAATTTCCTGGTTGTGATACTGTGGCACAGTCTAAGATATTACCATCAGGGGAAATTAGGTAAAGAGTTCACTCCTACAACTGCATGTGAATGTACAATTCTCAATATAAAGTTGTTAGCTTTTTTTTTTTCCAAATAGAGAAAAAAAACTTAAGTGAATGGCTATATTAACAGGCAAAGTAAACTTCACAACAAAGAAAATTACCAGGGATAAAGATGGAATACTGCATAATGACAGAAGAACTGATTCACCAAAAAGACGTATCAATCATATGCATATGTATCTACCAGCAGAGCCCAAAATACACAAAGCAGAACTAAGCAAAAAAGTAAATAAATCCACAATTACAGTTGGAGACATCAACACACCCCTCTCACTAATAGTTAGAACTAGTAGACAGAAAATCAATAAGGATAGAAAAGAACTAAACAATAATACATCAACCAATTAGATCCAGCTGACATATACAGAACACCCCATGCAACACTAGCAAAATACACATTCTTGTTAAGAGTAAATGAAACATTCAACAAGATAAACCATAACTTGAGCCTTAAAAAAAAGCACAACTAGTGTTAAAAGATTGCAGTCATACATTATTTTCAGATCATCATGTAATTAAACTAGAAATCAATACCAGGAGAATCTCCAATATTTTAAATAAAAATTCAACATGCACATTCAAACTAGTTTCATTTATATGTGTTATTATAATACTTGAAAATCTTTAAGCTACATCGAATTAAGTCTATTGTGCATTTAAAAGAAAATCATGAGAGAGTTAAGTCTCTGGAATTAGTCATTTGGCAGTCACAAGGTACATATAGTCTATGGCCACTATAATACTGGCATCATTGGTATGGAACAGTAAGGAACCATTTGAACAGAAACAGACTCAGACAAAGAAAACAAACTTATGGTTACCAAATGGGGAAAGGGGGAAGATAAACTAGGAGTTTGGGATTAACAGATACTCACTACTATATATAAAAAATAGACAAACAACAAAGTCTTACTGTATAGCACAGAGAACTAGTCAGTATCTTGTAAAAACCTATCATGGAAAAGAATTTGAAAAAAGAATATGTATAACTGAATCACTCTGCTGTACACCTGAAAATAACACAATATTGTAAATGAACTACACTTAAATGAAAAAAAAATTTAAAGGAATCCTCTAAGCCATACTCTGGAACAACTTCAGTAGTTGCTCATAAGTCACTAAACAGCAATATACACTTAAGGGGTCAGGGCTCGAAAATACAACTACATCAAGGCTGAGATTCTATGCTTGATCTGACCCAGTATATCCAGCCTCCTCCTCCTCCTCCTCCCTTTAGATAAGTTCAGACATTCCATGATTGAAAGAATCTCAGCTCCTGAAATGTGAATGTCTTTTAGACACTTGAGACATTCAGAAGACTTTCTAATCTATAGAAAATAAAGTTTGACTTATTAAAAACATAGGTCAGGGTTGAGATATTCTATCAGACGTGTCAAATGAAGGAGGAGTTGGTTATGGCATATTTTAATATTCTAAATGTATATTATGCCAGCGATTAATTTTCTAATTTCAAGTTATACTCTCATCTCCAACGGTAGCAATGTAAAGGCAAAAGTAAAGTATGCCAGAAAGTAAATAGTGTAGATATAATTAATAGATATGCAATATGCATTTTTACTATGATCTACATTTTAAAAAAAAAGTAACACCCATAGCCTCCATCCTCAGCTTACATTCATCTAACAAATATATATTGACCATCTATTGGGTGCCAGACATGATACAGTCATTACTCTTGAGAATTTCCTAGTTCAGCGGAGAGAGAGACAGACACAGAAGGAAACAATTACAATTTAATATGATATTTGCTATAACAACGGGGCCACAAAGGGATATTGACAGGCTTCACAGAAGACCTTTGGCTGGACTTTTGAGTAGGTAGGACAGTCTCCAGGAGAAGTGAGGGGAAGAGGAGAACCAAGAGAAGGACGGGTCCATGCACAGACAGGACACGTGAGCACTCTATTCCTTAGTAACACTGGAACTTAAGGAACTTTAAACATAGGATGAGGTGGGGGAAGGTGGGAGAGGACTTATCTGGGGAAGGGTTTGTGCACCCCAGAGGATTAAGGCAAAGGAGAGACATGATGAGAAGTTTCCTCAAAAACAAACTCCAGAGACAGGTAGCACCTGTTGCAGTTACCCAGCAAGAAATAAGACTCGACTCAAACGGTAGCCACAGAAATAGGGGGAAGGACAGCGTCCGGGGTGCTCAGTAGATAAAACAGAACGGACTTCGTGACCAAACTGTGAGGAGGGAGGCCCAGCCTGTAGCATGGACATATCCTAAAGACAGAGAATACAAGAGGAAAAAATTGGGCCAAAGAAGATAATGAATTGGTTTTGAACATGCTGGTGTCCAATGTGATGAAGCTCGCAGACAGAAACCAGAGACTTGAAGCAGCACCGTGAGCACACGAGTGTGGGTTCAGGAGTCAAGAGGCCGCAGGCCAAACTTTAGGAGTCAGTCATTGATGAGCTGTTGAAGTCTCTGGGGATAGATGAAATCGAACATGGAAAATACATTCTTGTGATTCCTCTAATAAATGCTTCCTTGGCAAGGGAGCACTGATTGAAAAGTGATTAGGCTTTAGGACACATTAAGGTTCCTTTGGTTCAAGAAGTTTACAAAGCAGTCTTCTAAAATGGTCATCACGAAAGGCAACAGTTAGACAATGTTCTATCCTCAACACTGAACTCCACTTTTGAAGGGGAGTTAACAACACGCCTGCCCCCTGCCCACTCCAGCCCGGGAAGGGTTCCAACGGCTGATGGCACAGAAGGCCCTCTTCTGCTGACGTTCCAGCCAACACCCAAGCTACGTCCACCCCTCACTCATCGGGGCACTTCTCTCCTCTCCCCACCCACAGCCTTGTCCCTCCCCTCCGCTTTTGTTGTGAATTTATCTGGAGGCCATAAAGAGGCTATTAACTCCTCCTGCAGCAGGTAGCTTAAGGATCAAATATAATGTTATTTCAAAAATAAATGTGGTAAGGAGAAACATTGCTTTTGACACCTGTAGAAAGCAGCTGAAGGGTCAGAACTAGAAAGGGAAGCTGGAATCAGAAAATCCAAGCAGAATGAAGATTTCCCTGCTTAGAATTATCTGGGGGCATCGAAGTCCAACTAGCTTACCTCTAAGTGGGCAGAACTGCTAGCAGAAGGACTGAGTGGAGGGAAAGAGCAAGGAAGGCTCCACCAAATTTTAGCCGCTCAAGAGCCAACAGGAGGTGTGAGAGGCCCCCAGCCAAGACTCCAGAGCAGGACCCAATCGCACGGCCAGAACCCGGAAGACCCGAGGCTGGGAAAGCAGCTCAAGCTGGCATTTTAATAGCCTTCTTAGCAGAAATCTTGGAGCCAAGTATTGTAAAAGATTCCAAGGGGCCAGAAAACAGAGAAGAACAAAGGGTCTGGAATAGAAAAGAACAAACACCCCAGGTTGACCTGAGCTTTGCAACTTCATTTACACAAAAGCAAAGCAGTCTTGCACTGAAGGAGGGAGAACAACACCTGGAGACTTGTGCTCACTTCTAACACACAGTTCTAAATCCAGTGCTTTAAGATTCTGTGAGGTCTCTAGTTATCGTAGGAGAAATCTCCAGCAACACAGAAATAAAAACTGCTGGTATCTGGTTAGGCGGGGTTCGGGGGCTGAGAAGTTGCTCTAGGGGGCTTTCCTGACTTGCCCTCAAGTCTTCACAGATGGCTCTGTGATAAAGGTGACTGAAATGTATATTGCGTCAACAGACACTTCCCTGCAAGGAGATAAACATGAAGACAACACCTCACTCATCAGAAACAGCCAAACCTATCGGATACGCAAAGTGAGCCAGAATTCCTTCTTTTGTGTTTTGAAAAACAGTTTAGTGCCAGTCTACTGAGAAAAAAAAAAATGCCAGCAACATCCCCAAGATGACGTCATTATCAACTGCTAGCTTCAGGTCCATTACAGCACCATAGGCAGCTTGACTGGAGACAAATGCCCCCAGTGTCCCCTCCCCCTGGATCAATCTACAGACTCCGAATGACCTACAGAAATGACACTTCCCATTTTGGACACTGAGGTAGTAAACTGTGTATCGAATTACGGCATTTCAGAATATGCAGGGAAATACTCATTCTACAAGTTACTCTGCTTCAGACGGTGCCATGAAGCACCGTTTAAGCACATTCAAATTAAAGAAGTTAAATTCTTCTTAACCGGACATCGGTTTCCATCACTGCCCAAGGCCACTCCTCCAGGTTATAAAAACTGAAGCCAGCAACAGCTGTACCCCTGCCTGAATAGTGAGCAGCAATCCAGGCAAGTATTATCAACAGGGAAGAACAGAAATCTGATACCTGATTAGAAAACACAGACAAGTTGGGTTTTGTTTTTGTTTCCTTTGGTGCTTACTCTTAAACAATCCAATTCACATCTACCTCTGTGCACAGAGGTCTTGTGTAAGATGTTGTGTCTGTGTGCGTTGGAGGAGGAGGGGGGACCTACCATCACCACTGTCACCACAACAAAAAGTATGAATTTCTGTCCTCCAAAAGGCCACAATCTTCCTTCTTGGGAAATTCTGCTGATGTCTATACTGTTTCTCCTCTGCCTTCCTAAAACAATAACCACACAATAAGCATCGTTTCAATAAAAGAAGATCAGGAGGAGGTCAAGGCTGTTCAGACTTCCGAAGGTCCTGGTGATAGAATACAGCGAATTTATGGCCCCGCTCAAGCGTTTTTATCTTCCCAAGGCAGAAAGATATTTGCAACTACAAGAGTGAGATACTAGAAAGAATGCAGCCTCTCTAACATGTTATCATTTGTAAATTCTCTGCCTGATTTGATAGCAAATATCACTTTTCCTTCAGCGTTATTGGCAAGAAAAAGAAGAAAAAAAAAACCGCGATAACAAAGGTGCCATTATTTCTGGTAGCTTTTTCCTGGGTCCTGTTAATAATCACACTTGCAGTCAACTAATGCCCTGAGTTCTCACATCACTAAATAAATATTGCCTGGGGGCAAATATTAGTATCCCAACTCTGCATTCCAAAATAGTCGTGAAACCTATCAGAAAGGTCAGATCTCAGTAAATAAGGCCAAAGCAAAAATAAAATTTAAAAAAACCATCCTGCTTCCACTATTTCTTAGTTTCAACAAATTCCTGTGTCTCTGGCTCCCAGTGGAATTTCCTACCAGATACATCAATAGTCACTGTAATCCCACTGTGTTTGGCATTAGAGAGGTGATGAGCAGAAGTTTCAACAACAACAACAAAAAAACCAAACAAACAAACAAAAAACCCAGAGTCCTAGAAGTGACTTCTGGATCAGGGACTCCTAAGATTTGTTAAACACAAATGCCCTTAAACTGCAGTTTTAAAATTTGTACACATAGGGTTTTCTCGGAAAATGTCCATAGTTTTCTCAAATTCTCAAAGACTCCTGGTACTTTCCCCATTTTAGAATCACTAACAGCCAATGGTCATTCTTGATTCTTGCTGTGCATCAGAAGAATCCCTAGGGAACTTTTATGAAAAATACACACCCCCAGACCCCACGCCTGACCGACCAACTAAATCAGAATAGTGGTAGACAGCGCCCAGGCATGTGAATTTTGAAAAAAGAGACAGGGGAGGGCTACTGAATGATTCTAACACAGAGCCAGGGTTATGAAACACTTTGTAGCTTCCACTGATTATCCTTTTGTTGAATTAAATCACTGAATTTTTTAAACCTGGAAGAAACCCTAGGTATCAAAACCCAGCAAATTCCCTTTATCAGTCTGCTGAGAGACTTGCCTGGGAGAAACACCACTAACTCAAAACAGAAATGCAACCACAGCTACAGTTTCTCCCCAAAAGAAGGTTATGTACAAGGAGAGTCTCTCCTGAAGGATAAAGTATGGACCCCAAAAGGTACTGCTTTAGATCCTTAAAAATCACATTCACTTCTCTAGAAGAAAAATCATAAAAGGGGGTTGAGCCCTCTTCTTTCGACTCAGTCACGTATCATCACTTCTCTAACACAAAGTTCACCACCTTATACACAAAAATTAACCGATCTGCATAACAGAAGAATCCTATTTATCAGGATAAACCATCGTGGGTAGTCAATTTTGAGAAATACACGCTGAAGGTTGGCTGATCCTTTTGTCTACTAGGGGAGAAGCTGCTGATTGTCAAAATTACGCCTCACCATAATTTGTTGTGCTTGTCTTTCTAGCTGGTTTTTAATGATCAAAACCAGGAACTGGAGCTCCTCTGCCACCAAGGGTACCAGCAGCCAAAGCATCTCATCTGCTTCAGGAAGGTATTTACAAATCCTTCCCCAAAGCAGGAAGGATGGGCCCTTTCACGGATCAAATAACATCTATTTATCCTAAGAGAAGGACTTTTAAAATGCAATTCAAGTTGAAAGGACGAAAGGGAGAGAAGGAGGTGACTTTTCCTTTATTCAGTCTCACAAATTTACACCCAATGCAGCAAGTACTTCTGGGTGGCTTCACAGTAGCTGGGATAAGTATACCACGACCTTCCAGATGTGTGAGTTCCCTTTGAGAGAACCCAGCTGAATCCCAAGGACAGCGCTCCAGGGCACTGAAAAGAATTCTTTCTGCACACACCCACCATGTGACTTGGTCCAGGCAAGATTTCTCTGAGGCAGATAGTAGAAAGGAAAGGAGAGGACCTGAGTTCACGCTCCCTACGGGGACCCAGGCAGATACGAACAATTGTTAACCTTCAAGTGATTATCATATGCCAAAAACTGCTCTGAAATTGTTTACATGTTACCTCCATTAGAGGATCCATTCTTAAGGACAAAGGCTCTTCTAGTATGTTCACCCTCTCATAGGGCCCAGGACGATGCCTGAAACCCAGGGGAGAATGAACATCAGATGAACGGAAGTGAAAAAATTCCAGAACATCGGTTCCAAAGGGCATGAGTACTTCCTGCGGTCAAAAGTGCTTCACACAAACTCCTAAAGCCACACTCTTTTCATATCCTTTCACATCCCCCCACCCCCACCCTTGAATGAAGAACCGTAAGAAGGGAACTGAGGCCCAAGGCCAAGAACCAACTGCCTCAGGACAGGCCAGTAACTGGAAGAGTCAGACCTCAAATCCAGGTCTCAGCTCAGTTCCTCCAGCAAACCCCCTACCTTCAGCTCTGCCTCTTGCAACACTTCTGTGTGCTCTCATTTACGGCAACCCCAGAGGCTACCAAGAGGTGAGGCCATGGGTCCAGGAACACCCAGCCCATTCTCTCCCCTAGCATCCAGGGCTTTCTCCTCCATATTGCAGGAGCCAAACCCAGGCAGCTGTAAATCCAAATGGTTGCTCTACCTAAGCGTGCTTGTAGCTACCTGCAGTGCAGAGAGAATCTGTGCTAGAGGTAAGCAAGCAGTGACACATGCCTCAGGAACCTCACAAGATGCAGCCTGAGGCTTCTGAACGCACATCTTTTTACAGCCCTAAACCAGAAGTGCATTAGCATTCTTGCAAAACAGGCTGTGTGGCAGTTTAGAAAGCCCTCATATAATACCTTCATAAGACCTGTACTTACAGAGATCCTTTCATCCAAGAAATTCAAAGTCCTTTACAAGCTCAGAGCCGTTCACCCAAACACTCCAGGGAGGTATGCAGGTGGCCAGGGTTAGATTCACTGACAAAGAAACTGAGGCAGTCTGATAGACTTTAAATACTGTTCTTTAAAACAGCCTGTGCTCTTTGAAAATGAATGGTCTTAAACATTCACAAGAACATGTCACTGATATGCGGGGAGAGAGATTTGCATCATTTTTACAAAATTAAATCGAATGTAACAAGAGTTAAATACCATGTCACAGAAATCTATGCCTTGCTGTAGTTCTTTCAATCAAAAGGGCCAAAAATTTATGCTTAGATGCAAATTCCATAATCACAAATTTTAAGAGAGAAATTTTGGTCCCATCCTCCCCACCCCAAGCAGAATCAGGCTTTTACACCTTTGGCCAAAAAGCACTTAGCAAAGGCGATTAGCATATTCTTTCCGGTCTAGATGGAATTGATTTC
The DNA here is from genome assembly GCF_036321535.1 of Camelus dromedarius. Lineage (NCBI taxonomy): Eukaryota > Metazoa > Chordata > Mammalia > Artiodactyla > Camelidae > Camelus > Camelus dromedarius. Next base: position 14,524,843 of record NC_087454.1, on the reverse strand, counting down.
AAGCCACAGAGATTAGCTTCATTTGCTTTTTAGTGGGAGGTAAATGGCCCCAGGGAAGTACTCCTGATAGGAGTGGAAGAAGAGTCCTTTTGTAAATAAGATTAGGAGTTTAGAAATAATTAAATGTAAAGCAGCCACTGTAGCTACCTTAATAAAAAAACAAAACAAAAAGTGTGTGCTAAATGACTATAAATCAATAAAAAAAATTTAAAAAGAGATATAAAAAGAGGTAAGATGTAATCAGGCTGAAAATAGTAAAATAAAACCAGATTTTATTTTTTTAAAAAAGTGTGCTGAAAACCTATCTGAAAGTTATGTTTATATAACAATAACCAACACTTAATGCTTACTGCAAAGCTAATCATTGTTCTTGGTGTTTGTAAGCAACCCATTGTACAGATGAGGACAATGAAGTTCAAAGACCTTACAGTGGAGTTACAAAAATAATCACTCATTCAATAAGCTGAACTACACAGAATCTGACCATTTATATAGATTTCCTCTAGAGAGTTCGACATCTAATGGAGAAACACACAGGTCAAACAATTTCCAAATAGGCATGTCCAAGGCACAAGCTTTCATTCCAATGCATTAGAAGCTGACCTGAGGGGCTGAGGCAAGAAATAAAGACTGCCGAGAGGATTTCAAGAGGCAGATTAAAAAAAAAAAAAAGTACGTTTAGACTAATGGCAGTGGCATATGCAAATGCACCAAGACAGAAGAGAACCTAATCTGGGTGACGTGAGTTCTCTGGCTTTGCCAGGGAGAAAGAGGATGCATGCTAGTAAATGGTAATCCTGGTCTGGACAGGTATGGATAGAATTGGATATTGTTGAGTTAATTACTTTTACAATCATGTGTATCTTATCTCCCCCAACAAGATATAAGTCTCCTTGAGGGAAAAACAACCTATCCGGGATTCTAGCAGAGTGGCTGATATCTCATATCGTTTACTCTAGAGAATTGATTTCTGTTATTTCTTCATCACCATCATCAGAGTAAGCACTTAGATAATGGCTTATAGGCACAAATGTTAGCACTTGACTTGTATTAACTAATTTAAGCCGTAAACAAACCCAGTGAGGTAAACTCCATTACTATCCCCATTTTCCAAACAGGACTGAAGCACAGCACTATGTGAGAACACGCACCTGCTAAATGGCACTTGATGGAATGTGTGTGCCCAAAGCACACCCCAAACTGAAGTGTGAAACTGTTACTAGGGATTTCCTGAACACTATTGTCCTCATCTATCACATAGTTGTCTGCCACTTTCTTCCTCTCCTCTTCAGTCCTATCCAGTGATACCTGCCACTGAGAACCAACATCAGTGGTTCTAATGCCCAACATACTCATTTAGCTGCTGAGACATTAAAGATGCCAATTCCCAGTTGCCCAAGCCACCTACTCTTGTGGCTGCCAACCTTATTCCTGATGGAATTACTGGTGTCACTTCACATACTCAATGTGGCACAAAATTTTGGTAACGTCAGTTCTCTCGAGTTTCTGCTTTCGGTTTTAACACAGTCCAGTCTCCCTAGGTTTCCAACATGATTCCAGGAGGAGTTCAACTGGAAGGTAACCCAAATGAGGATTAGCATGCTCTCCTTGAAATCCTCCTCCCCTCTATTAACATAGCTTCAAGTTTGGTTTAAGGAAACATTCCTCCATTTGACTGCAAGCTCCTTTCAACAACCACAGGAAGTACGCACATTTTCCTAATTCAGATTAAGAAAGTAGGAGGTTAACAGGCATTCAATGGGACTGAGCAAAGTATTTTTAATTGTCTACCGTCGCCATATGCTCCTTGAGACTGTGCAAGTCTCTTCTGTTCACTCCTGTTCCTCATTCCCTTGTCTGTAAGATGAGTTAATAGCACTAACTCCATCAGGTTTAAGCACTCGGTAACCATTAGTTACCGTGAGCATTATTCTCAGATATATACATTTACAGATATTTAATTGCTCTGAGAAAGGCGTCAGCAATGGTAGCCTTGAGTATATCTTGTCCAGTTCAACTAAGTCTTCCCATAGAACAAGTTTCCACAAAAAATGATGAAAAGAGACTCCTGGAAATCAAAACACCAGATCTCCAGACTTGCCCAGACAAGTGTGACTTTGAAAATGTGAATGAAACACAGAGGGCCAAAGCCATGACACCAGTTACAACTAAGTCACGTTTTCCACAAGTAATTAAAACTCCTCATAGAAAAAGAAAAGATACACACGTGCCCATGGATGGGGTACGCTTCTGAATGATGCAATACACAACTGACCCAGGGTCACTTCTACTGACCTGATAAACGGCTGAGGAGGAGTCATGGCAACATGCCTTGCACTTGGGTCAACATGGTGACATAAACCCAACTAATATCAGGCTATGTGACCTCACCCTGGGATGGGAGCCAGTCGTTTCACCTGAGATTCAGGTACCAGTTCTGCAAAGTGTCTCACCTGCTTTTTCTTGTAGCAAAACCAAAGGACCCTAGGAGGTAAGAAGGTAGAACCAGAAATTGTCCAGACTCCATCACCCTAAATTACCTGATGGTGAATATTCCTTGTTCCGTTGTTTCAGTGAGAGGTAAACCACTAAAGACACCCGGTGTTCATTGTGCTTTTCATCTTTTCCTTTCTTTATCTATAAGAACATTCACATTTCCAGACTAAGGATGTCCCTTTAATATAATCTCAGACAAACCCCGTTTCCTCGTTCTTTTACCCTTTTTCTTGTATTCCTCCATCAGTCCACTTCAACCCATTAACCATCGTGGGGCCCAGCACCTATTACACATCTCCCTCCCAGGACGCAAAAGCCAAAATTGTACTGCTTTCAAGTACTGCCCTGACTATTGCTGGCTGGATGACCTTGGGGACATTTCCTCACCTCTGTGGACCTCAGTTTCTGCATCCATAAAATGAAGTTGATCTCCACATCCCTGTCACCATCAAAATTCTCAGTCTTGAGCTCACAGATTTCTAAGTGTGAACAGACACAAAGACTCATGGGAGGCCAGACCCTACTCTCACCTCACGGGCCAAAGAGCTCTGTGAAAACATGTTCTCAGAGGTGGTGGTCACCTAGAGAAAAAATTACTACCATTGAATACAGAGGGCGGGGAACACATCACCTTGTCCCCCAAGAGGAATTCCAAAGTGTAAGCCATCACAACCACAAAGGGGAAGGGCTGGCAGGGAGCCCAGTGGTGTGAAGTCCACCTGAAATCTTCCCTCTCTACCAGTACAGAGTATTTTTGTATCTAGTGTAACTAGAAAGGGAGAATGAGGCAGATGGAGGGTGTTTTTAAAGGGACAGGACAATTTATTAGGTACTACACAGCACAGTCCATCAGTTCTATCTTATTTCAATTGAATTCACCATCTTTCTACTGGTTCTCCTTAAAGACCAAGCTGAGCCCAAAGTGTTCCACTCTGCCCTCTACTCCTCATTTAGTGAACATTCCAGGTGTCAATACACAAATTTAGAAGCTCTCAACAGCAAGACTATAATCATGACCACATAGCACTGAAGAATTTAATCAGTTAATGTTTCAGGATCTACCCAGCAAACATGGACAGACAGCTCACAATCAATGTTAAGGAGTCATTCTGTAAATTAAAATTTTCCTCCAACCTTGAATTTGAGATCTAGAAGTCTGGCTTGCTTGACTTCCCTGGAAATTTTCCAGATTTGTACTTCAGTTCCAACTTTGTAGATTGGGTTTTGTTTCTTAAAGACAATAGTGAATGGTTTTCTTACTGGCTATTAAATCTGTTTTTAAGAGCTATTTAGGTATTCTTTGCAAACAGGCTTTTGTCATTTCCATCATGTTATTTTGTTTTCAATTTTTCCTCTTCCTTCATTTTAAATCCCCTCTCTCAGTGGTGTGCCTAAGTGCTCAGGTAATATACATACAAATGCTTCGACAGACAGATGGGTAAGTACCATCTCATGGTGCCCATGCTTCTTAGCGTAAAAAAAAAAAAAAAAAGTACCCAAAACAGAATGCAGTCATTCCATCCCCTAAGGTGCTATAATAATCCCTGCAGGGGGTAGTTTGCAACTAAAACTATAGCACAATGGATGTATAAATTAAGGCTACCAATAATGCTTGACAATACAATGAAGAAAGTATTCTAACATCTCCATCCCTAATACACATTGCATAAAACTGGAAAATTTACTTTAAAACCAGAAGCAAAATAACATTTGTTAAACTGCTTCTTAACAAAGTCAGTGCTATGTTCTTCTTTAAATATATGATTTTCATGTAACCAAATAAATACTCCAGGAGTGTGACCCTTGGTATAGATTTTCTTAAGCTGTAGGTCTTATCAGTTTTGCCGGTTAGTCTCTAGGTACAGGATACCTGAAGGCTTATTAACGACTAACGTTCAAGACATCTTTACTAAAGTACTAATCACAACTGGACAGTTCTCATTTAATTCTGATATGTTATTATTATCCCCATTTTATAACTGAGGAAATGAGGCTTTAAAAGAGAGGTTAAATAATTTGCCTGCGGTTCACACTGCTGATAAACGGTAGAACCAGGATTTGAACCTGGAAACTCTGGCTCCAGAGCCCAAACATTTAAGTATGATATAGCATCACCCTGGTAGTGGAACTGGAGTCCATAATTTTAAAAGGAAGGAAAAACAGCTCACCTACATGTTATTTGCCTTAGATGATGTATTATAAGGCCAGACTAACATGGGGACAATACAGGGAGTTTGCAATATAGAAATGCCTCAAAGACCTGAACTTTGCCTCTGACACATTCCTCCTGCACAAAATCCAGAAGCAGGGCTATAGCAAGGGCCCCTCTGAATTATGGGGATCAGTGAGCTCACGGCTATCTACCCTCCTGTCCACCTGCTTTTAGTTATCTGGAAATAGTGCACACCCTGAACTGTGCACATACCAAGAAATGTCAAGGCCGTTAATATTTACATCACATGGAACTGAAGGTCAGTTCAAAAGGGTACCGTGAAAAACCGGTACCCAAGGCAGATGGGAGAAAAGGAAGAGCCTGGAACTGTTCCCATTTTATCTTAATGATCTCTAACACAAGGAGCATGTATATGTATGATACACACACATGCACACACACACATAACTAAATAAGTACGCTGTACACCAGAAACTAACAACATTGTAAATCAACTAAACTTCAATTTTTAAAAAAGCCTACTGTTAACCACTAAGACACTCCAAAGTGAAAGATAAAGTTAGTATTTTTAACATAAAAATATCACTCAGGATATTCAATTTTCACAAAATCTAATGTCACCTACAGTAGCAAATCAGAAGACCTCATCGCATTAACAGTGCCTGAAACCTCTGAATGATAAGCAATTCCAAAGTGATGATACAGTTTAATTTTAGGATGAGTTGTGTTCTAAATGCTGTATCCGGCATGTTTTAAAAACATGAAAACAGCACAGAAGCCTTTATCTAGAGCAACTGGTGATAAACAAACCATTTGAACATTACCAAATATTCCGTTCAACTCCACCATTTGAACATTACCAAATATCCCGTTCAACTCCTCCTGTATATGTTTGCAATATCAAAATTCCTGGATAAAGTCTTCTCCAAGGCCAGTTAAATCCTTTTGCCCTAAACACACACAGTTGGGAAGGAAACTATTCACCCAACCCCCATTTCATCATGTCAAAACTGGAATGAAGTACATGTAAATGAAAGATTCCAGAAAAAAAAAATAGGGTAAGGTCCCCATTAAAATGTTGAGTTTGTCCTGATACTAACACTGGACAATACCCTGACCTCACAGAAAGAACCTGAGTTCTATATGAGGCCACTTGGTTTCTTTGATTTCCCAAAAAATCACAATATCAAATTAACAAAAATCATGGAGGAAAGATGTATAAAATTTAACTAGGATTGACACACTAACCTTTCTGATGGAAGTCACCTTGAAAAAGTAAAAGAAAAATTCTGAAGACTCTACCGCTTGCAATGAAGAGGTATGTCCAGAGAGTATCAAAAGTTGTGTTCTCCTGGTTGAAATCTTTTGAGTTTTATCTTCCTGTTTTGACTAGATGTCTCTTGACGAAAGGCCTACAGTGTTATAAATTATCCCATTGCTCACTCTCCTCAGCTATCCTCGCTGCAACAGGAAGGAAGTAAATCTTGGAGTCCTGCACTTACACCCCTTAATCATCCACACACATGCCCCCCAAGCAGTAAATCACCGTCTTTCACTACATTATCATGATTCACACCTGAAGCACAGCAGAGAAGACTGGCAGTCAGAAATGCCATACCAAGGAAAGTATCTTAATACATTACAAATAGTGATGCTCAGGCACACCAGTGTTGTTTCTTCTCAAATAGACAGCACATCAGCCAGTATATCACTCTAATTAAGAGTCATCAGCCGTGTTAAAGGCCAATTTTATAGAGCAGAGCTTTCCAAACAGAACATTTCAGGACTCGGTACCCTTTCTAAACTCTCTTAAAACCAAACATCTATATCATGTTGACCCACCTGCACATGACTTCAATTAGTGGGACTGGCCCTATGGTTAGAACAACTTTCCTCCTGTAAATCTGGCAGGGCAGAAACATGACCAGTCACATGTTTTAAGATGCCACACAATGATACAAAAGATCTGATTTCATTTTGTATAGAAACAGTTAAGAGTCAAAATACAGTTGACCCTTGAACAATGCAGTTGAAAACTCATATATAACTTTACTGTCATCCCTGGGTATCCAAGGTTCTATCCACAGATTCTATCAACTGCAGATGATGCAGTACTGTAGTATGCATTTATTGAAAAAAAACAATCCATACATAAGTGGATCCATGCAGTTCAAACCCCATGTTGTTCCAGGGTCCACTGTGTATTAATCCTAAATAAAAATATCTGAGGTGACCCTCATTTTCTAAGAAACTGTGCCCATTTACTATTTTTCGAACAGAAAGACAAAAAGAGCTTTAATAGTTACAGAGCCTACTTTGATTAAAAAAATGCAAACTCTTTTCAGGTCTACGTGAATTGCATGAATCTGGGTGGCTTTCCCTACTCAGTATACAACTGCATGACTTCCCATTTACTTGTCTTTTTGGGGAGAGGCAGTAACAGAAGTGTAGGCTCAATACTTTTTTTAAGCATCTTAAAAATCTCTCTAGCTGGGGAGATAAGTACAACTCCTCCTCCTTGCCAATCAAAAGCCGACAGCCAACAGAACAAAGCCAAATGATAGAAAACACCTCCTGCAGATTTTCCTAACTTTTTTGTTGAGTTTGCACCATGATTATCAGCTGCCCTTCACAACTGCCAGCATGTTTCATCAAATTTGTTATCAGCTCAGTATCAGCATGATAACAGTACAATGGTCTCCCAGCTCCTAGATTTGAGAGATTGATGATTAGATGTTAAGGAGTGCTCTGTCTGCAAGATTTATTTCTTATATTTGACTCTCTGACCTTAACTTTATTTCATTCAAAAACAGGGAACTAAAGTTCACTTTGGGCAAAGAAATGCATTATGACACTCTTTCAGCAAGAACCAGACCAGGCTAACAGGCAGCTTTAACTGCTTTCCAGCAAAATGGTCTCCTCAAGGATCAGGCTCCAAAATGGCTGAAAACAGGGATTTGCAGGACAACGAAAAAGGACACACATTTTTGACAGTGGTAAATATATATATAGAATAAAAATATCTTTTAAATAAAAACCATTGTGGCACATTTAAAGATGAGTAATGTAATTGAAAATAGATTTTTTTAAAGAAATGAACTCAATGCTACCACACTTTTAAGGCTGTTTTATTTTTTATTGATTTTCAAGGGCTTTCTAATAAGATTAGATGCCCTACATTACAGGGCCAAAAGCTCTTTGACTGCGTATGAAATGAATTGTGGTCTGCTTTACTTTCAACTGAGGACTCTCTCACCCAGACTCCATTAACGCTGTATTAAAACAAAAGTCTCTCCTTTGACTTTTTAGTTGCACTGTGGAAAAACACTAAGGCCTTAGCCTGAATGTACACGCATACAAAAATTTCCTTTTCACAATCAGCCTATATTAATGGATATCTGGCATCCATATTAAAGTATATGGTCATAAGTTACTAAACAAAAGGAAATCATCTTGATGAACATCCCACCACAAAACATGAGTTTCTGGGGTTACTTCAACCTTACTGGTGCCATGGATTACTTTTTGAATGATTTTTTTTCTAAATCACACTTGAGTTATGTTTTACCCCTAGCTTGAAACCATGCAAATGAAAGAAAATCAGTCATAGTCAACATCCCCCGATACCATCAGGCTTAGGAGACTGTTATTAGACCTAAACAACAATGCAACATCTACCACAGATGCTGTTTGCTACGACTTAGATATTTAAATTTCTTAGCACTTTACAGTTCGTGGGTATGTATTAATAGTTCATATTAATAAAGCTGTTCTTTAACAGACTCTTCTTATATTAAAAAAAAAAAAAAAGATGCTGGCGCCTGTCAGGTACGATGTGCCCCAAGATAAACCCACAGCCAACTATCCCTCCGTTGCATTCCACAGTCCCTTAAATATGAACCCAAGAAAGGCACCTTCAAGCTAATACTGTAGATGTCAGGTAGCTGCATGTCAGACTTGAAAGAAGATCTTCAGAAAATCTCCCATGGCTTATGCTGTCCTAAAACAGTGAACAGTGACTTTTTAAAAAATGGAGTAACAGCAAACCACATTCAAGGTCGGAAAGAGTCTACTTGGCCACCTGAGTAACTGCCTTATTTGTTATCCAAAATTAAAAGGCAAGACATTCAAAAGCAGCAGTTGAATGCTAAATTTCGACACTAAAACTTAAAATTGGGGTAGAGCATAACCCAAAATAAAAACAACTCATTTAATGACATTTACTCAGCTCACTTGTTAAATATGCACATCCAGCCAAAAAACAGCATTAACGTAAACCAAGAATGGCTACTGTCATCATCGGACACATCTACTGAGCCACTTCGTGTGTTTGAAACAGTCACAAAATTATTAGGCCTGCCTCAAGTAGGCTGAGACAACCAAATATTGTTAAAATAGTAAAATATATGAAGAGACATGCATAGCGGAGCGTGCACTCAGCAAAACGTCACTAAATTACAACCTTACATCTGCCTTGCCTTTAAAATGCACACCCATCAGACATTCATTCACCCACCACATAGGACACAGCCAGAAAGCAGCTGGGAGCCTGCAACCAAAATGAAAGCCCAAGAGTTTGTGGGTTTTTACAAACGGCAGCTTGAACTTTAGGTTTTTGTTTTTCTGCATAAACAAAATATCCATGGAAATGTTCTCCTGACACTCTGAAATCACAGACAAGAAGATTCGTAGACCCAGTGGTTTACCCATTTCTCTGATAAAAAGCAGAGGATCAACCAGGTCAGAAGTCCCTTCTACCTGCCACTGGATAATTTATACTGAGCCATGAAGCTGGTTTATTGATTTACCAGGAAATGTCGCCCCTATCAAGTTCAGCACTGAATAATGAAGCACAGATATTCAATTTCAATTAGACAGCAACAATCCTCCAAAGCATAAAACCATCTTTCAAACATCAACATTTATAAGAGGAAGTTCAAGGAGAGAGGAGTAAGAAGAAAAATGCACAGAAAAAAAGGACTGATGTTATGGACGAGCAGAGGAGGGGTTGAATTTTTTCCATTATCCCAGGGGTGTCACTCAGGTTCAACTAAGCTCAGACAGAAAAACAAGTTTGAGTCTAAGAGTTTTGTACTCCAGGTACCAGTATGAATAGAGTTTACTGGCTGAAGGGAACGTCATCTGAAAATTTTCAGTTTACCGATGAGGGCTTTCTATCAATTTCCAACCAAAAAAAAAAATTGTTAAGCCTACCACTGATGTGGTTCATGACTCAAGAATTATACAGGGAAGCATAAATATGGCTGGATAACAACAAGCTCTTGGAGATGAAAAATTCAAAAAGGCAACCTGTTCTCCCGAGCCCTCAATCTATAAATTGTACAGCTGACATCTCCCAACCAGGGGCCATAATACTGGAAGATCAGGAGGGGCATTTCTGTTCTTAAGGACAGAATGGACAGCTGCTGTTCTCGTTTGGAATACACGGCTCCTCTCAACTTGTTTATGCATTTGGTGTATTCATATAATTTGCCAATTTGCTAGACTTGACACCGATAAGATGGCTGAACATTTGCTGCTGTTATCCATTTGCTGACTCACACCAACTCAAGGACTAATGCCACCTAAAAAGAACCGGACCAGCTGGAAGAAGACACCAAGTACTCAGTGAAAGAGAACAGTCTTGTCTTGATTTTTCTCTGCAAACAGTCAAGAAGGAACTCTCATTTTCTAATAATTCTAATCACCATTTATCTTTTCTTTTTACAAAAGCAAGATGTATTCCTAGCATGTTTCAATATATGGTCACAACCACTGCTTAAAACAATCAGGCACGAGGTAAAATTGCTTTGAGTATTTGGCCCCAAATGAACACCAGCTAAATAAACTACTGACCTGAGAACACAAACACCCAGCCCATCTCACTCAGCGCTACAAGTCACTGGGCCAAATTTTTTTTTTTTTTTTTTTGCTAGTGAGAAGCACAGCTCCAGGGTTGTTTTGGGTTTTTTTTTTCCTGCCGTCTCTCACCCCAAAAGAGGGCAACAAATCATACATATATTGATTCATGAAAAAGATCTTTAGAACCAGACCAAGGTTGGTTTCTTTCCAGCTGTAACATTTCATAAAAATCTCTGATGATGAGTAATAGAAAACTCTGCATTTAAAAAAAAAAATTTACGCTACACTGAGTATATTTCAGAACAGCCAGAGCCACAAAGTTGGCTCCCTAAGCATACATCCTAGTATTTCAGGAGCACCAAAGAGGCCCTCCTCCAAAATAATCTCTTACTGAGTTGCCTGTCACAATACCCAAATCCCCATGCTGTGTCTTGCATATCAAATCCCCTTGATAAGAGAGCTAGCTATTAACTCCTTAGCAGAAATTTGCATCATATAGTTATCTAGTGACCAAGAGCCAAAGAACATCATCAGTTGAACAGTTAAACCATAATACAAGTGAGGAATAGGAGTTAACTGTTTAATGGGAAGAGTTTCAGTTTTGCAAGATGAAAAAGTTATAGAGATTGGTGCACAACAATGTGAATATACATAATGCTACTGAACTGAACACTTAGTTAAGTGTTTTATCTCAAGCAAAGTTTATGTCTTTGCCACAATTGAAAATAAAGTGTTAGAAACATATCTAGGCCACAATCTGGAAGTAACTGCTCCAAGTTACTACTGCATTTTTGCTGTACCTCTCTTCAGATATTGATCAAATAGGAATGTCCTTAGTGTAATGGTTTTACCTGATTCTCTGAAGTAGTAGCTACTAGGATCAGCCCTTGTTTTACAGACAAGTAAATTGAGGCCCAAAGTGATGAAATAACTTGTCCAAGATCATCATCACAAATTGATGGTACCTGATTCATACGTCACCTCCTTTACCTCACACCTGCCCTTCACTTTCAAAACAATCTTAAAAGCCGTTGCTTCTACTTTCTAATGTCTTTCTGCAATCAACCTTCTGCAATCAGCCTTTCCCCACACGCACCCACTACACAGCTCTCCCAGAGGTCACCCATTAGCTCCACACCACTGCCACTCAGTTTTGTGAGCTAATCTTAGATTCTATGCAGCAAGGGATCTATCTGACCTACCCTTTTCCTTCTAAGAATTATCTCTTCCCTCAGTTTTCTGGACACCATCTTCTCCTGGTAATCCCTTTCCTTATCGTGTTCTTAATAGATTTTCTTCCCCAATTTCCATCAAACAATGGTTAATGGATGACTAAATGAGTAGCCAAGTAAGATTTATTTTAAACTAATTTAACACAACCACAGGGTTCTTTGGAGGCTTGTTGTAGGTTCTAGAGCCTCCAGGATGCACGTCCTCCAGAGTTGTTATTTGAAGACAGAGATTCCAGTTCATGTGCCTTACACCTCGGTCGGGCACAGTATCTGACACTTAATAAACCTAAAGATGCTTGTTCAATGTACTTTTAGCATAACTAAATTCTCACCTTCAAAGTCGCTCTCCATAGCATACTCTGCCAGCTTTGACTGAGAAAAGTTCCCCAGCTATTCAACTGTCCCCTTCATTCCAAGGCCACTTAAGGGTCCAACATGAGCTCCAGACTGTAGCTAAAGCAGAGGCAGAATAACTCCATTGTCCTTACGGTGTTGTTCTCAGAGCCCTGCCATGTGGGTATCAGAGAGACCCCAAGCTATTTTGCAGGAATTTCCACAGGATGCTGCCACTCCCCGCCTGCTGTGTTTCCACCGCCAAGTCAGCCCTCAGAGGATCTCACCCTAGTGTAACAGCATTAAATGAAATGAGAACATTAAGTGATTTCTCTCTATTTTCTAACTCAATTAGTTGAATGAAACATTTAAAACTCAAATAAGAGAAAACTGAAGGAAGCTCAAAAGGTGTCTGCCTATCCAAGCCAGCTCAATTTTAGTGAAGAGTATGAGGTTAGCAATAGCTAAAATTTGCCGTAATATCCCCTGGACTGAAAGTTACACAGGTTTGCTCTTTGCCACCTTCCCTTCAGGTCTTTGCTTTACCCACAGGCCTCTGGAAATGGTATCCATTCCATCCTTTTTTGAGTAGTGCATTCGGAAACCTACTCCTGCTCTCTGACCTCACGGACAGTCTCCTTATTAGTCCCGTGCTCAGCATAATGGAATGTTAATAGGCCGTTATGATTTACTCTACAAAAATCAATGGTGTAGATCCTGCCGGGTAAACGAGGTACTCCGGTGGGTACGTCTATCCACTGAAAAGTGACTGCCTTAAGGAATGAAAATCCACCCCAGGGAATTCTGAGCTTTCTCAAATGGATTTTTTGTTTGCTATATGGATTGAGAATAATGCCCCACCTAATTCCATACACCAGAAAAACAGTGAGGTAACAGATCCTTATTTGTCTGTCACATGGACAAGATACAAAATATGGGACAATGTTCAGATAAAAATTCGACAGCAAATGATGACCACTAAGTTGTGAATTTTGGAAGACAGTTAGCTGGTACAAGAGAGAGGTTAATTTTTTAAATGCAGAAAAAAAAATAACCTAACATAACCATAACCAACTGATAGATCACTGTAAGACATTCAAAATGAAAATGCTTTTTGCCAAAAATTGATTTTTGAATTCTATTTTTCAATAAATGAAAGGTCACTGTTTGATAACAAAAGTGTGATGGTACATGAAATTGATTCAAGAAAGGATCCATTTTTTAAATTGAGCAGATTTTTTTTTTAAAAGAAATCACAATGTTTTGAAAGAATGGAAAAGAAAGCCTTTCCTGACTTCTGAGTGTTACAGAAAACATTTTCCATCTATGGCGCTGTCTCGAATTAGGTATGTATACAGCGTTAAAGCTTTTTCACTATTTGTGTTATTTCAGAACACTTACGTAAAATGATCATTACCAAGCGCAAAGGCTTTTCTCTCAGAGACAATGGTCTCTGAAGGTCAAGTATCTCAAAAGGACAAACCCCAACCAGAAAAACTGCCGCACACCAGAAGGGAGTGAGGTTTGTGGGGAGCAGCCCTGGAGGAGGAGTATTTTTTAAGCAGGGTCTTACTTAGAAATGCTCCCTGAATAGTAATAAAACAGCAGACCAACTTTTAGTCTGTTTTATTATTTACAATTCTCTACAATGAACCTTTTCACTGCCTATACAGGGAGCTGGGAGCATGCCCACATTCTGCCGCCGCCCCCCACCCCCACTCTTGAATCACATGACTTTGAACACAATTATCACCACCACCTCCATGAAGCCTTCCCCCAGCTCCCCCACGGGAGCACTTGTCACAAACTGTGATTTTCTGTTTGTTTTTCTTTCTCCCTGTTGGATGATGAGGTCCCTGGGTTTGTGGAATCTGGATTTACTTTCCCAGTTTGTCCAGATGTCTTGCAGGGTTCCTCAAACACAGCCAAGCCCTCCACAGCATCAGTGATTTAAGGAAAATCCACTGAGTGTCTGTTACTGATGAGGCCCTGCCCTGGCCGCTAGGTTCCAGCCACGAACCAAACAAATGAAAATGCCAGCCTTCACTGAGTTCACCTGCAAGTGACACTGGAGGGGGTAACGGAGGAACATTAAAGAGCCAACAGTACTTTTTCTTGATCGCTTGGAAATTTACTCACTGGTGCAAAAGAAAACATGCGCACGGCCTGCCTGTACTTAGTTCTTTACGTTCGTGAAAGCCCAGGCCTTACTGTACATGAAATTTAGAGGCTTGGAGTCATCAGTGGCTCCACTGATTTCTTTTTATCAATGATCAAAGGCAGGAGACAGCCCTCCCACTTCCATCGTACTACTCAGCCCACAACCTGTAACACGTCCCCCTTGGATGCAGCCACAATTACCCCTCAAAAACTGAAAACTGTGTTGGAAAGGTGTGTTTAATGAGGACCAGTCCTCCACCAGCAGGCAGTACTAACAACAACTAATACACACAGAATGTAATCTTCCAACTCCTTTCGTTTCACGTAAGTCTCTTTTGAACCATCAGTAGCACATGAGGTGGACACCTCTTGAGAATCTCTTACTGCCTTTTCCCAACAGATGTGTAAGTGGAGGCACAGGAGTTTGTTATGCGCCTAACTTCACACAGCTGATGAATTCCAAGGTCAATCCTAAAACCAAGACTGAACTTCAGCATCAGTAGTTAGGCTCTAAGCAGTACTAGGGACCCAGAGGGAAATCTACCAGTTAACAGTGATGATGAGTATTTCCTGCAGTAGTCAGATATTAAAGCTTCCAGAAAATTTACTCCTAGGTAATCTAGTTATCTCACTCATTTCTGGACCACTGAAGAGCATCTTTTCATCTTATGGAGTATAAGGTCAAAGGCTAGTAAGCCCCACGTGGAATCTCCGAGAGGACCGGGACTGTGTCTCCTTCCCTGTCCACCCCCCCGACCCCCGCCCTCAGCACAGCCCCTGACAAGTAGCAAAACCCTCAGCAAATACTCAATGTGTGGATGGCAAAAACACTACACTCGACACTGTGAAAACTGGCCTTGGTTGTGTTTTTCTGCTTTTTCTCCCCAGTCTATTAATTAGATTTTGAGCCCTTTAAAGGCAGAGATGCTGTGTCTTTCCATATAAATCATGTACAGAAACACAGATGGTGTCACGCTCATGTGACACGTGTGTTGCATCAATATTTGTTCATTGATTTGTTGCTCAAATACCACTGCTGAGTCATGTTTGTCTGACAAATCATGCCATTTTAATAATTAGTGTCTGAGGTGGGAAAGTGCCTTTTTATAAAAAGTCAGGGGTGAATGTGAAGTATTGGGTATGATACCAGACCACTTAGAAGTGTGCTGGATGAAAATACATTTCCCTAGCAAATTAAAATTTTTTTAAAAATTTTAAATGTAGGTAAAATCTCAGTACCACCACCATCTTGACACATACACACACACAAGGCATGCCGAGTCATACAAGCACCTTCAACACCTCTGGCAGTCTGAAAACTCATTGTTTACTTGCAACACAGAACCATCAACTACTGCTCCAGAAGTACTTATTCTCATGTCTATAATCACTAAATGTTAAAGATTCTTCTGACCAGAAGTACATGCACTCAATGCGTTATTAGACTCCTAGAGGTGGAATGAGGTGTTTTAGTTAGCTGAGTTTCTGATTCCATTAAAGATTAGCCAGAAAACTATTTATGGTTCAAACCTTCTGATTGGAGGAAAAAGTTAGCAAGGACAATACAGATCATCCAATCAAATCTCTCACCCAATAAAAGGAAGCCTTACTGTACTTATCACAGAGATCTTTAGGAATGAAATAATTAGTCCATGCTTCCATGTTAAGAACGTAAACTCTTTATCCTCAAAGATAAAATGAAGTAGTGCAAAATTATGTTTTTGATTCAGAATTTTTAACGTAGTTAAGTGTGATGATGTTATCATACAATACTGGGCCAAATGTACACAGATCACAGGGTTTATCTGGGAAAAGACGCTTACAGGAATTAAAATCCTTGATATGTTTACTATCATGTACCTCTTTCTCCTAAGAGAGCTGCTCTAAGAGAGCCTATATTGAATAAAGAATTGGAATTTGAGTTCTGGTTATCTGGGGTTTAATTTGATCTTTATTGAGAAAAATAATTCGATATTATGAGCTCAAGCAGTCAGATGACAGCCAAAGGCAATGATGTCGTTAATGCTTAATTGAAAACTCTTCTGAATTATTAATGATACTAGCATAATTTCTGCCTTCAGATAAATACACACTTATTTCATTAAAGCTTGTCCAAGGTAAGATTATATTGCAATGACAAACTAGTATACTCTTTCAAGGTACCATAGGGTAACATTATTTTATACAATAGATGTAGTCCTGAAAACTAGGGTATGTGCAAAGTCTTTTTAAATCTCATAATATGTCAAACATCCTAGGTAAATTCACCACAATCAAACCACCGTATCAACTATTACCTAAATTATATTTCATTTGCACTTCTCAATCTTTGAATGTTTACTTTCAAAAAAAAAAAAAAGCACAACTTTAAGGCTTTCTTCTCTTTTCCAAGAAGAACTGAAGATACACAAGCAAAAACACACAAATGTTAAGCAGTCCCTGCCCTCACAAAGCTTACACTCCCATAACAGAAGACAGGCAAAACCCATCTAAATGTATATAACGTCATAGGGATATACTGACAGTGTGGCTACAGCAAAATCAGCAAAAAAAAAAAAAAAAAAAAAAAAAATCACAAGAAAATGAGTAAAGAGGTCACAGAGGTGCTGGGAGTAAGTAGTCAGACCACACAGAGTGTCGCAGGCCACATGGAGGGGATGCCATGGTCTGCCATCCAGACATTCCTTCGGGATCAAGACACTCATTCCTCGCTGCTGGGAATGTTGCTCGCTGTTGGCTCCCAACTCAGTACTTCTCCAGGTGCGGATGCCAAAGGAAACTCCTCCTTGGGCAGATCCATGACTGGCCAATCCAGGGTAACTGGGACATGCCTGAAGGGTCAGCCCAGCTTCAGTGGTCCCTGTGAGATCAGCTAGCTTTCTCTTGCATCACAGCTCAACCTCTCCCTCTCTCAAGTCCTGCTTCCCAGGCCCCTCCTAGTGATGTTCCTGAGAGCCCTCCCACAAGCAAATCGCAGACTCTGAGTTCATATCCTGGAAAACTCAGTTCACAACCTCTTTTTTGTTTTTCGGGGTTTGTTGGGTTTTTTTTCAAACTTTCAGTGAAATGAGAAGTCTTTGGAGGCTGAAGCAGAGGGTAATATCATCTGATTTATGTTACAGAAGGGCCACCCTTGCTGCTTTCTAGAGAGCAGATTATCAAGGGAGTGAGCAGGCTATGTAGTAAGGGTGAGATAGCAAGGAATCAGAAGCTGAATTTATCACAAAGATGAGCTGACAGGCTTTATAGTGGGTTAGATGTGGAAAGTCCTCAAAATCATGAGAATAGGGCAGCTCCAATTTCCCGAAATTCATGCCTCTAGACATAAAAGCCCAAAATACACAGTAATTCTTATAGACACACTTTCAAAAATCACTATTGCCAGGCTTGAATATACATAGAAAGGAGTAAAATACAACGTGAGATGCAGTTTAAAAGTGGAAGGAATATTTAAGAGATGTTAATGATATAAACTCACAATTGGTATCCCCACCTAACTCTTCTTCCTCTTTTGTTCCCAATCCCAGATGGTGACAGCTACTCCATCATTTCAGCAGGAGACGGGAGTTCCACCCCTTACCTGCTGTCACCCCCTACACACATACCATAACCACCACATCAAAGTCCCACCAATGTCATCTCCAAGTATTTCTCACATCCACCTCCTCCTGACTCAACGTCCTAATTCAAGCCTTTGTCCTGTTTCACATTAACCCCTGTTTCCCAATTCCATCGATTCTCTATGGCACTAGAGGAGTCATCTGTTACTACACACTAATGATGATTACCCCATCATCAACTAGAGAGATGACCCCTAGTTCAAGACCTCACCTTGGCTTTACTCTCAAACCTCACTCCCATCACACTACCCTCCCCTCTTAGAACTGGCCAGTACTGAATGACTGCACTGCCTGTCCCATGATGTTTAAAACTCAGATCACCCCTCTGACTAGAAAACAGGCCACTCTTCCTAGATTAACTTCACCTTGTTCTTAACAATCAGAGAGCATTTTTCCACAAGTGCCCCTCTGATTCCAGCTCCCCAAATGGATTAGTTACACTCCCACAGCCCTTTCCGCACTGTGCTGAAAGTCTCTGTTTATGTTCACACCCACCAACACTAGACTCTAAGTTCCCTGAGGACAGGAACCATTCTTCCTCATCTTTGAGTTCCAGAAGGAAGAGCAGGGCCTAGTACATGACAGGCAGGGGAAAAGGCTAACCTTTACTTTTATCATTACCTAAGTATTTACATAAAGGAAGCTGTGGGTGAGTATTTTTTTTAAAAGAGAGATACTGACTAGGGCAAAAAGAAAACAAATGTACAAACAGAATGGAGCTTTAAAACAACAAAAATTTCCACCACTGTCAGAAGTACTTTCAGCTGCAAATGCTTAAGACATCCTAGTCTCAATGTCCCCTTCTAAAGGATAATACAGTAACAGGAAGAAAATAAACTGTTAACCAGTGCTTTTCACTATCTTCTTCCAGAAAGGAACACAAGCAAAACCCCACCTATGGGTGAAAATTAAGAGTCTCTTGGATATTTATTACAGGGCTATATATGGCAGAGGTATACATAAAGTACAGATTTTCAGAATTCATTTTCCTCAAGCTTGAGTATACGTTCTTCCTTCGTAGTTCCCACAATTCGAAACTGAAAACAGAATTGGTGGCAAACGTAGGTGTGAGAAAGTGTTCTCTTCAAAATAAAATTATTAATCCAAGGAAGTTCCAGTGTTAATGAGCCCTCACCACTCATTATAAGCCTTACTCGGAAATTTCTACCGAACTAGGGTGGTTACATGTGATTTATGGCAAAAGCACTAAGAGAGAAAAAGTAGAAAAAGACAAGGCTTTGGTCAAGTCCACGTGTGACGGTCTAGCCACGCGGTCACGTGGTGTCTGCTGGGCTCTTCCGGAAGGGCCTGTCCTCATGGACCCTCTAGGAGCTCGGGCAGGAGGGGACAGGCAGGGCCGAGGTGTCCTCGCGGAGTCGCAGACACACCAGGCACCACAGACACAGCAAAGATTCCACAGGAATAAAACCACCAAGGGCAGAAGTGGCCCAACTTCTAGGGGACCCGGTAGTTAGAGGAAAGCCTTTTTTAATTTTAAACTCAGTGGAAAAGGCACACAGCGCAGCAGGCACTGGTGTAATTAGTGAAGCCACGAGGCCTGTCTGCCAAGCAGGGTGGATGTGGCCTCTTGACCAGGTTTTATTCTTGGTGTCTGCCTCCCTCTTGTCCCCTCTGCTCTTTCTGCTCCCGCTGCTAAATGCACCAGCACATACTTGCTTCGGGTACCACCGACTCTTGGCTCTCTGTCTTCTGGTTTGTTCTGGCATCTGTTTCCAGTGGAAGAGCATCTGTGAGATGGACCGCAGCCCCCCAGAATGCTGCTCCGGGGCTACTGACGAACTTCTGCGTTTCCAAAAACTATTACACATTTTCCTATCAAAGATATAAGTACGGCCCTGACACAGTCACTCGGCAGTTGCGGTTCCTCATCTTCTCTAGGGAAACACACGTCACTATCCAAATACCAGAGTGGGAGGGGGGTGGCAGTTTGCTTTTCATTCCCTGCTGAATTTCACTCACTCCCATTCCCCTTAGCTCTCTGCACAACCGGATTCACTCCTGTGGCTTCATTATGGGCTGTGTGTCAACTCCTCAGCTTCTCTCTCTACACCAGACCAGACCTCTCTGCTCAAATCCCAACCCTGAAATCCAAGGACCTAATGGGCATTTCAAGTACAAACTGCTCAAAATTGAGCTCATCTTCCTCTTGCCAGTGCACTTCATCACCCACCAGCTTTCCCACCACCCCCACCTCCTCTCGGGAGTCATCCGTGACTCCCCGCTCTCCTTCCGCCTCACATCTCGTCAATAAAGCCATCCTGGCCTGAGCTACGCTCTATTAACCAAGAAGAGCTAGACTTCTGTCAGACTGAAGTCCGCCGAGTCTCTCGTCCAGACTCTAGCAAGCGGCGCTGTATTTCAGAGAGTGCCCACTGTGTGAGCGGAGCAAATGCCCTTTCATTCTGCCAGAGCTCCCCCGAGGCCATGCCCCTACATCCCGATTTCAAACGCACCGGCATGCAGCGCAGTAGATCCATTTCCTTACATCTTTGGGGAAAAACATAATCCACTTTCTGAAGTCACTGTCAACTTCTTTTCTCAAGTGAGAGCTTAAAAAAGCAGCTCACTTTGCAACGGTAGCACCTCCAAGGAAGATTCTTCAAGAGTGAGACAACAACGTATATCATAAAACAAAACCAAAAGGAATCCCATACATAGGTCAGTTAAACAGTAATAAGTTGCAAAGCCAGAACTCACCTGGATGGAGACTTAAAGAGCTAAAATGTGACAGGAAGAACACAAATTAGTTACCAACGGTGGAAGTCCAGGGACTGCCCGAGTGGTGCTCTGCAATGACAGACACCTGCACATCTTACGTTCAACAGATTTCCTCCTGTCTTCAACCTGTGGGGATGTAGCTCAGATACAAATATTTGAAAAGGATACATTCCCTTAACACTAGACTACCAGTGCAACTCCAATCCAGAACTGGCAGAGTACGATGTCTAATTCGGAAGAGCAGACTTACAGTCTCAGCTTAGTTCAACTCTGTGGAGAGACTATCCCAGGCAATGGCTACACACATGTTAATGAGGATCCTTTCCTATCTTTGGGGAGCAGAGTCACCGTTTCTAGGACTGACCCCACACAAGCAGTGTTAATCAACTCTCAGGGTCCCATTTGACAACCCAGACACTGTTGGCAGCTGAAAGGACAGAGGTCATGTGTGCCACGTGGATCTGAAATAAAATTCTTTTTGCCCCTGAGTTAAGTTGATTACTCAAACTCTGAAGACTCCTCCTGCCCCGACTCCAGCCTACTCGCATTTTCCTCAGGCTGGGAAAACAAGTCTTGCATTATGTTGACTCCTTGGAATGAGCTCAGTCCTAGTTTCAAATTCCCTTTCAGAACAACCCGAAGGCCACAGACCCTGTTAGAAATCTCAGGGGCTTAATGGCCCAGGAGAGCCTGAGCTACAACCAGAAAGCATTACTTAAGTCATAATCTGCAAATGCATCCTAAACCCAGACTGGCATCCTCACTGGTCTGTTCCAAGGCACTGGGCAGCAACTCATCTGTAAACAACCGGGTCTCAGCTCCTCCTCCCGAGGCTCCTCGGCCAAGGCAAGGCTGCACTGCAGCGTTCAGCAGCGATTTTCTCCAACTGGCACCATCTGTGCTGGCCCAGCCAGACGTGCTGACAGAGCAGGCTGCGTAGACCATCACTAATCTACCGAGGTCAGGAGGGTCAGGCCTGGAACACGAAGCCTATAGATTTCAAAGGCCAGCCGTCCCTCCACGCCAGCTAATCAATATACATGGAAAAGCAAGCCCATTTTTATTCCACTTTCTTTTAACATTTCAAAGAGCAATCTCATTCTGAAAGCTCTCAGTGAGGAGATTGCTTGCACAGCATCGGGCGTCCTGATACCACCAGTTAAGCTGCAGGAGGTCTCTGGGGCGTGAGGCTTCCCCTGTTGATCCTTGGCCAAAACAGGGTAACAAGATCAGGACAACCACACTCCTCAGACAATGAAAGCCTTCAAAAGCAGGGACACAGAGAAAGGACAACGTGGATCAAGATTCAACATCTACTGCCAAGCCCCCATAAGCTGAGTCTGCAAGGGAGTAGTCAGCGCCAGCAGCTCTCCTCCCAGACCACACTGTGTGAGCCTGTGCAGTCTACATGGGGCTGGTAAGTTACAGCCTTCCATCACCAACCATCCACTGCAGAATTCTGCCCACCGCGTGTCTGCTAAACACCTGTCGTGTGCCAAGGGCTTTATGTTCCCTTGCATCTCTGTCATTTCCTTTCCTGAGGAACGGGGATAAGTGAGTTGAGCCATCAGCCATGCACTGGCCAGAAGAGCCCCAGAGCCCCGCAAAAGCAGGGGGACAGCAGTCCTGTCTTCAAAGTGCCACGGGGTAGCACAGACACAAGCTTGCTGCAGGAACTAAATAAAACTTTTAGATAATCTTATTCATCCAATTTTTGTGTGTCAAGACCAACAACTATGATCACTCCTTTGTAGTAGATGGTATGTTATTCTAGATCTCCAAATCAAAGGATGACTCATTCTGATAAGAGTCAAAAAAACACCAACAGCCACAAAACTAAGACATCACCAGGAGCTCCAAAGAAACGAGATCTTGTGTTGACAATAATTAAAGGTTTAAAGAAACTTCAAGGTAAATGACTTCATCTTCTTACTTGTGCTTAGATATCAGTTTCTCCACTTACCAGAGTTGCAATTGGGCTAAAGAAGGAGGGGTAAAGACGAATTTGTGGACTAAAATATAACTCCTCTAACCCCAATCATCTTCCTTGTAAGGCAAGCTGGGAGGGTCACAGATCAGACACGCGGCTTCAGCACAATATGAGCAGGTTTGCATTAGTCTCTAGTTGGTAATTTCTTCTTCCAGTTTTCTCCAAGCTTCAAGCAACTATAGGTAACTCCAGGCTAAGCTGGTTCCACACACATCTACTCTTCCCAACTCCTCCCTGCTCACAGGGGTGACTCTGTATTGTCTAAAAATAAGTGCCACAATCACTCAGATCCCCTGCAACATCCCATGTTGCCGAAACGCCGCTGCCTTAACAACAGACCTCTTCTCGGCCCTTCAGACTTACCTGGGAGTTCTCTCTTTTTTTTTTTAAATGAGCACAAAACAAAGGGAAACATTTAAAAGGAGATCATGTTTCACATCTAAGAGTGTATCTTTACTAACCCATCCTGGGATCTCAGGTATACTGAGGAAGATTTCATTCTATTCATAAAATGAACACGTTTACATTCCGGGATGGTTTGTTTCCGTCTTTCAGAAATAAACCGAATTCCACACATTGGGCTTTTAACATAAAGCTTTATGCTGTCTTTCCCCCATCCCTAGGCCCTGTTCTGTTTTAGCAGCTTGAGTTGCTCCAAACACCAGCACCTCCTTTTGTAAACAAAGGCGGCCCAACATTCAACTTCATTTCTCTGTCTGATTCTGCTGGAGTGAAAGATAAGAATCTAGACAGAGGCTTTCATGGTGTTTTACTTATAACTTGACAAAACCACCAACTGACAAACACAGCTCTGCCCAAAGGTACCCGAGGCATCGACGCAGCTGCACAGACCTGCAGCCCTAACAACAGTCCCGGCGCAGAACTGCAGCTGCTTCAGCGGGAGGGACTGGAAGGCAGGGTGCCCAGACAGCAGAACGACCGATTCTGGAGGAACGTAAATGTATCGAGTCAAGCAAGGAGGTGGCAAAGTAACAGCAAAAACATGGCCACAGAATATACAGAAAAAGACCTACCCAAAGCTCAGCTGTAAGTCGGGATGGTAATAGATCCATGTTTCTTCAACAACCCAATCACCTCCAAAAAGGCAGAATATACATGGCCAGACTCTGTCCCACTTTAAGCAACTCGTGACCCTAACAAGGTCCCTAAAACATCTTGAGTTTTGTCTCCTTTGATTTCTAAGGATTTAATCGTATTTCACTAGCCTACTACTGAACGATAAGGTTTATGGTGTTTTATTAAATTATTTCATCAACTCTAT
Organism: Camelus dromedarius; assembly: GCF_036321535.1. Classification (NCBI taxonomy): domain Eukaryota; kingdom Metazoa; phylum Chordata; class Mammalia; order Artiodactyla; family Camelidae; genus Camelus; species Camelus dromedarius. Next base: position 14,500,956 of record NC_087454.1, on the reverse strand, counting down.
GCTTTAATATTTACATTTAGTAATAAATTTTAACACTCCACATTTATAGAGTTTAAAAAAACACATGATTACACGTCTAAGGGGGAAAAAACTCTTCATTTCTGAAAAAGACTTAACAGAAGGACAAAAGAGACAAGGTTCATCTTATTCTCTGCCTTCCCCGACCAATTAGATTTTATCTGGTTTATAAAGATTTCAAAGCAAGATTCCTGCAGGGTCCTCAAAACCCCAATTCAACAAGAAGCCCAACAGCAGCAAGTCTCCCCTACATTGCAGGCACTGAGCAGGGTCCTGGGACAGTAGGAAGATACGATCTTGGTGCTCTCTCTCTTCCCAGAACAAATGCGAAGAAACACTCAGAAGTCCTCACCACTACAGTTTAAGACAGAGTTGCTTACATGAGATATGGAGAAAACAGTCATCTTTCATTCTCAGTTCAGAGAAGGGGGGCAGACGACTTCCAGAGTACTGAGAAATGTTTTGGTTTCTCATATAATGCTGGTGTAATATTAAAAACCAGTTAAGAGTGATCAAAGGAACCTCAATGAAACACTGTGGTCACTCTTCCTTCAGGTGTCATTAGCATTTGCCCAAGGGCTGCCTTTGTGACAAATCACAGTGCCTTGCCCCAGGCTCTGCTCTGCTTCAGGAACCAGATTTAAACAACAACCCACGTCTGATTTTGAGCCTCTTAAGTTAAAGGGTCAATTTTTTTTATAAACATTTAATATCTTTGCTCTCTATGTAACTACCCTTTCTACAATGGTTTTACATCTAATCCCCAATTCTTTCTCAAAGAAACCAGCTAGGAATCCTTAATGGAAATAACTCAGGACAACTCATCACCCCCAAAGAAACTCTAACTGTCATGTAGGGAAATGGATCACCAGAGGGGGAAAGTAAAGATAGTCACAAAAAGATGTGGAACAGAAACCAAAAGGAAATGGACTTCTCTCTTTACTAGGGAGTGACAAGCCTGTGGAAGTAAAAGATCCACTCTAGAAGCTCTGATTTCTAAACCCACAATCCAGAAGCCACCAGAACACCAACGGGCCAAATCCAAACTGATTCTCAGGGGGCTGAATCACGCAGTTGGCACTGCATTTAATGGCAGCGTCACCACACACTGCAATGTAACATACTGAAGGCACAAAGTCTCTGCCTATAAGTATTTTTTTTAATATTTTTTCCAGATGCCCTGTCTATTTTCCCAACCGTAGGCACAGTTCAATAAGCAGGGCAATAAATAAAGACTGACTTTTTAAAGAAGGTTTAGGATTATATGCTAATTTTAGACGTTTACTGATTATTCCACAACTTGCCATCTCTTCACTTCTACTGTGGAGTCAATAGCTTACCTTCTGCTTCACATGATCCTTTTTAATGTTAACTTTGACATTCACAGAGATACAGAGTCCTAGCATTTCAGAAGTGAGAGAGCCTGGGAACCAGCGAGCACATATTCTCTGTCACAAATGAGGAAACTAAAGCTCAGGAAGTTAAGTGGCTTAAACAAAGTTACAGAGTTGGAAGTCACAGTCTATCAGGTTATACCAGCCAAATGGAAAGAGACTAAGCACCCAAATGTGCGATTTACCTTTTCAGTTATATTGTATTTCAATAAATTATAAGTAATCCAAGGTTTCTTTTTAAAAATATCTGAATTAATACATTTAAAAATTTTTTTAACTCTATTGCAGTCATTTAATGGGTTGGTGAACTGTAATGTTTCTATAACCACCTTTCAAAGCTAAGCACATGTTGAAACTGGACCACCCAAGTCAAAAATTTACTTATGCTATTCAATGTTTATTTGGTTTGCTTCTAAATGTGTATTTAAGTGGCAAAGTCATAAAGGGAAGAATTAATGATAATCGATACCAGACCTGCAACCATGGAGCTCCTCTTGAGTTTACAATATTAAGCAAAGTCAGTCGAGAAAAAAAAAATTCTAAAATGAGAAAACTCTGCTTAGTACTTTCAAAGCCAGTCCCAACTATCGGCTGTATTCGCAAAGTAAAATTATCCAAAAATCAAAACATGATCCTCTGGAAGATATTCAGCAAAAGGAAAATAGAGACATTAGAAGCACATGGAGGCAGCCAATGAGATGTAATGCCAGAGAAGATGCTCTTTGCCCTTCTGGGTAGCTTCAACACCATCACCATTCTAGATTCTAAAGTGAAGAACTAGCTTAAAAAGACCCAGAAATCAAAGCTTCATTTACTTTCCTAAACACGCACATGGTTCCTATCCCTAAGGAAGGCTGGTAATTCATTTGGAAGCCAGAATACAGCTGTCTCATAGAAACAGTATCGTACAATAGTGATTACGTTTCCAGACAGGCGCACAGAAACTTTTCTCATTCCATATCTACCCAAGGTGATAACTGCTAGTAATTTATAGAACCTGTGCAGGAAAGAGCCTGAGGCAGGGGCAAGAAGGACATGGGTTTTGTAGGGACAGAGAGGAAGGAAGCGTGCTTTTATTTACCTTCTCCCAGCGCCTCTGAGCATCCGGCTAAAGCAATGGGCCACCACCACTCCAGCTCCGTAGGCCTGCTGGACAGCTCTCTGCCCTCCATCCTCCTCTGCATTCCCAGCTCTCAAGGAGAAGACAGAACCAGAGACCCAAGTGTGGTAATTCCCACCTGCGCAGGCCTCCAATAGGCAGCAGAGCTAACTGAGCAACCAGTCCCTGGGACCCCGGGAGCAGAAGAGGCAATGAGGAGGCCCAGGGGGCCTCAGAAGGGCTGGGACAGGAGAAGCAGCCGCACCCCCACCGCAGCTCGAGGGCCTCAGGCCACTGCATGGAGGGGCAGGTTCTAGTGAAAGTGGCTTTCAGGAATCAGGCACCCAGAGAAAAACCACCGTGAAAGCCAATTTGGTGGGCCACTTGAAACATTAGGAAATGGAACCTTTCTTATTTCTGTAAGAATGAGGGCACAAAGTTAGGATGGGCAGTGAATGAAGTGAGCGTAACTCCAGTGATGGGGGCCAGCACGTTTCACGCAGAAGTAAGGAACCCTGTGTAGCTGCTGTCTGGGTCCCTCAATCCAGTTACTTATCTTGATACACCATGCATTGAGTACTAAACGAAGAACTCAGGGAGGGTGACCATCACCACAACACAAACACTCCAAATCCCACAGCCTGGGGGCCTATTTGATTGCAGTGCTGGCCTAAAACGGTACAAGTCCCCTTAAGAAATCACCTTACGTATAACTGCATGATCTAAATTCAATTCCTTACCGAATGTGTATGTAGAACTGAATTACCATGCAGTGCACCAGAAACGAATACATCATCATAAATCAATCATACTTTAATTAAAAAAAAGCTAGGCAAAAAAAAAAAAATCCTTATCAGAAAAATCCATTGCACCAAATCTACCAACCAATAAGGTAGGAGGTAACATGAGTTTGAAGGAGAAACTTCAAGGGAATCCTCATCACCAGAAGCCTGGGCAATACTCCTCCTTCTCAGTCTCAGAACACATCAAACAAATGTCTTAAAACAGGGCTAAATCCAACTTAAAACCATGATTGCCCTTGGTTTTTGTTTTTTTTTTTTTTTTTTAAAGTATATTGAGTCAAAATTAATACCACTCCACGAGCTCAAATTCGGCTCAGCTCGGGGCCACATGCCTTTACAGGAGCTCCGCTGGGCTCCACCCCTTGGGTCCCTGCCTCCGGGCGGAAAAGACTTGAGACAAGTCGAGGCAGAGGAGAAGAGCATACAGAGCCTGCAGCAGACAGAACCATCCTGGGTGAAGATGCTACCTCCTCTTGGCACCCAGTTCCAAGACCAATTCACCACGTGTTGCGGAAACGCGCTCAGGATCTGACCAACATGATGAGTTAATTCAGCTGCAGCACGAACAGCCACATATGCGCAACCATTATGTAGTCCTGTGGCTCCAGCAAACCTCAAGTTAATGAGGGAAACAGTTCCCCATACAGGGGAAGGCACTGGGCTGCATCAGAAGACCTAGATTTTTATATCAACTCTGCTGGCTCATCTCAGGGAAAGGGACAAACTGCTCCCTCTCTGGGACTCAACTTCCTCAACTGTAAAATAAAGAGCAGATGTGCTCTTCCAGCCCAGAATTCTAACCCACATGGAAACTGACATGGAAACATGTGTCCCTCTGTGTCGGGCCCAGGGAGCCTCCAGGACTTTTTGGCCATCACATTCATGGGCTTCTAAGACTTGATACAGTGGCATGAGCAAGGCACCTACTTAAGCACTCTCATAATCCCAAACAAAGCATCTTCAAGGGAAAAAAAAACCTCACTAAAGCACATGGCGGATGAGAGCCGTTAACTCTCTCCTCCTCTATCTCAAAAACAAGTCTCCCTAGAAGGCAGCACGACCCCATGACACTGCTGCTGATGCCTGGCAGTCACATGCAATTGCCAATCTCTCCGCAACTGATCTAACCCTCTGGCAGAGGGCTCCCGACAAGATAACCTCATTCTGCCTGGCAAGCCACTTAACTGAATGACAGCAGCCCTGTTCGTTGGTGGTGTAGGTATCTGCACGTTTGTGTTACGTGTCTTTCCTGACTAAGCTCCCAGTAGCTTTGGGGCAAGGAGTAAATCCACCTCCCTATTAGGGATGTCACTTAACAAGGTGACTCAGTGCCTGTGAAGCAATCAAAACAGTGTGCACGAGAGCCGGAGGTGGGGCCACTGAGGTGCTTCCATTCTTCCCTGGAATCCTGTCATCCCCAAGCGGCTGGGACCTGTCCTGGAATGCCCTCCCTGAAGGAGCTCGCAGTCCCACCACCTCTCTTCCCTGCATCTTATTTTGTCAACTGCCTAGATTCAAACTCCCCACTCAGCAAAGCCCAGGTGGGGCAGCTCTTCCTCTCCTTCCCAGCCTCACACCTAATGTGTCTGCTTCTACGCATAACTCGTGTTCTCATCTGCCAACTGGGTACGGGACTTTTAATAACATGAGGGAGAAAAGGGAAAAGAGCCGCTGTTGACACTTTCTTTTTCCCAAGCCCTAAATCTGTAAGATTTGACTGAAATGAAACTATCCCTTTCAGACCCAAAGGAAATGGCAGTTGGCCAAGAGGACAGCCCAGCCCTGGCAATCGGGACACAAAGAGATAGACACTTCACGAGAGGGTACACCCAGGCTTTGTCGAAACTCAGAAAACACAACTCAGTGGAAAACTGAGCTTCACCTAGAGAACCAGTTGCTCCTGCTGAAGGACGGTTACAGCCCAAGTCCGCTTGGGACCATCACCTCCTCCCTCCCTGTTTTCTAAACCAGAAGCAAATTCCCTCTTCACACTCACCAACCTATTATCCTGTCTCGGCTTCAAACGCCAGCTTCCCAAAAGCTACATTTTCTCCATGAAGCCAGCTCCTCACAGCACTTCCTTGGAGTGCTCTTACTCCACAACTGAAAAGGAGCCAACAAATCTCAAGCCTCTGAGAGTTAACAACTCAGTGCCGTGCGCCTGAATCTCCTGCTCTCTAACCCCAACCATAATCCCCCTTTAAAACCTTGACAGCAATGGGGGGAAAAAAGGATTATATACGTGATAAAACCCACGGTGCTGATACATGAAATCCTGGATCCACCTCTCAGTTCACTTGCTGACCTCCTGGAAAACGTTAGGGAAGACGTGTATCCGTTTGTCCCTTTATGAGGCAGCATTTCACCAGGTTGTGTTGACATACGGCACTTAGTCTTCTTAAGCAAATAAGGAGCATGGAAGCTTCTTCCACCCCATCAAGCTCTCTCTGCATAATTCTGTCTAGTGTCTAGTCTTCCCATGTCTCAGGGATCTGCCCTGCACTCTATAGACCTCAGAACTCCAACTCTTACCATGAAGACGTTTCCAATCACATACGAAGTGGCCACCCAAGGATCACAGATAACTCACATAAGCCAGCATCTAGCGCCTTGACCCCTCATCCTTACAGGCACTTTACACCATGCACAGTATGAAGAAGGGAGACACGCTCAACAGTAAGACTCCTGGACACTAGTCACTCCACACCAACGTTTGTGGGATGAATCTGGATATTGGAACGAGTATTGATATCAAAATGACAAGAGGGAGAATTTGTACAACTGGATTTATTCAATGTTACCCTCTCTAGTGGGCAATTAACAGAAAATCACTTTACTCACATCAGAGCTACCAATTCCCATTTGCAGTGTCACCTTGGGCAGACCTCACATCTAGGGGTCACTTCCGGTTGTTAAAATTCCAGGCCTATTTAAATTTTTATTCTCAAGTTGGATTGTGGTTTTATGCAAACCCCCACTCCAACAGCAGGCAAAGCTCTGGCCTGGACTGCAAACAGGAAGGGCGGGGATCTGCTTTCACTCATTCCCTTCCTCTGGGCTTGATCTGCAAGCAGCTGGTAGGAGGGAGGAAAGGCAAGTGTCTCCCTACATGAGTGGCCATGATCGCTTCTTTAGCTAATGCTGGCTGGCGTGTGGATCCTCCCAAGGGCCCTATAGGACCTCCTCACCACTCAGCTTCTCTGATGTAGATCTGACCCCAGTGCTGACTCAACCTCTTCCACCCACCTCTTGGCTCCCTTTACCAGCAGCCACCCTCGTATGGACAGAGTCAAGCAAGATGGCTCAAGATCATTCTCAGTGTTCACTTCACCTTGGAGAATTCCCACATCCTTGCCAAACTAAACAGGGGATATGTCAGCTGCTCCACTTCCTGTGGTGCCTCTCCAGTTCGCTCTTTTCCAACCCAGTTAGGGACAGAGGCAGGTAGGCAAGTCTGCCGGAGTGGATGTTTAACGAGAAAATCCAGAACCAGTCTTGCGTTCTTCCAGGCACCCTCAATCTCTCCATGGGTGATTCTCTTGGAATTTTCCCTCACATTTTTGGTATAAAGCTAATGAATCTTTCTCTCTTCCCTCCTTCCCCAGTGTTCTATGCAGATAAGAAAACATTCAGAGTAAGGGTAGGAGATCGTAACTGGTGGCAGAAGGGCCAATTTTGCTTTCCTTTGCTAAGCTCTTTGGAGAGGTGTCTGGCCTCAAATGGTCCAGACTCTCAGACTGCAAGGTCTTCAAATCTTCCAGTTTGAACTGAAGCCCAAAACACCTATTCTAAAACAACAGAAAAGTCCAACTCAATTATTACCAAAAAACTTAACTGTATAGAACCAAATTATTTTAACACTTAAAAATAGTAGAAGTGACATGAACTCTTGGGAATAAGTCTTTTGCATGTAAAAAGTCCATTCTCAGCAGGGTACAAAATACAATACATCCCTTAATTCTTAATTCTTGTTAGTTACATTGATAGAATCCTTAGCTCCCTTATTTGGTATTTGTGTATTTGCCTCACCAGACACTGAAATGTGTTTGACTACTCCTTAAAATTGCCCTTTGGGAAAAACAGTATTGCCCTTCAGATTTTTGTTTCTGGCTGAGACAGTAAAAATTTTCCTGTTATTCTATACATGAAGTTTCAGTATTAAAACTTATCTTTACTATTTAAAGAAATGACTTCAACTGTATTTCATATTATACTGAATTATGAAATTCAAGGCCACCATAATGAAACAGATCTTCAACAGGAAATAATTTTTAAAATAATGAGCAATCCTAGTTCTTTTGAGTTTCTTGTTATGTTTTTGTTTTTTTAAGGATCTTTTAGCCCATCCAAAACAAAGTACTTTTAGACAAAAGGTTAATGTTTGGTTCAAAACACTGAAATTATGGCATAATATTTTTTAGCTTTCTAGTTTCCAAAATCTTATAAATATCTCAACTTTGCCTTGACAACATTCCCACCTAGCAAGGCAAGTATTTTTAATCTCTCTTTTAAACATGTGAACATTAAGATGCCAAAGGTTTAAAAGTTCTAGCACAGGTATCCAATTAAGTCTATTGAATATGAAAAAGGATGAAATAGGAAACATTATCTTTTTCTCAAGATCCTAAAAAAATAAAAGAATGCACTTCAGTAGTCAAGAGAACTATTATCTATGTGAAAGCTAAGGGAACTTGGCTGGTGTCCTTCTGTTAACTGTAGATTCCAAAATTAGCCCCTTTATGGTAATTGCAGCCTTGATCATAAAAAAATATTCCCTAGTTTCTCAGGATTCCATAATATGGTATTTTTAGATACATCCAAAAATTATTTCTTTGAATCACTACACAATTTGGGAGAATAATAATGGAACAGCTGACATTTGCACCATCCATGGTAATTTTTGATGTTAACATCACATCATCACTTCATGCCCCACGTTATTATCTCTATTTTTTTAAGTCTATGAAAGTAAACTTCTAAGAAGTTTAAATAATTTAATGCAGATCACACAGCTAGTAAGTGCCATGCTTGGGACTCAACCCCAGGTCTTCTCACTCTAAACCCTGCCTGGTTTTTTTAAACTCTTGTAGGTAGACTAGCTCTCCCATGACACTGAGCATATTACCTCAGACAAGTTAGTTATACTCATTTTACAACTTGAAGGTTCTTCATGAACTATCTCACTTGATTTTCCCAGTGGCACCATAGAAAAGACAGATATCATGTCTGTTTTAAAGATGAGGAAATCAAAGTTTAAAAAAGGTTAACGTGCTTGGCAAAAGCCTTACAACTGAAAAATAGCAGAAGGCATCTGAAGCAAGTCTTCTGACTTCTACTGTAGTAAACATTAATGCCTATAGTCCAGATTTCTCATCTTCTACAATTTGAGTTCTTACCCTACTCTGTGGCACAAGAACACAAGGAAATCAAGAGGAAGGAAGAATGAGTTAGATTAGGTCTTGACCCCTAAGAATCCATGAACCCGGCAATCCACGTAACAGCACCAGCCTCTCCTGCTTCCTGCCCAGGGACCTCGAGGATGGGAAGTGGGGAAGAGAAGAGGGTAGAATATAATCTGAGCTGTTTAAACACAAAACAAGGTACCACTGGAAAACAGAGACCACGAGAACAGCGGACCTAGTGAGGTTATGGATCTCTGAAGACAAAGCAAGAAAAACAAAATGACTTGAGCAGCAGCAGAGAGGCCTGAAAGTGACACGGGGGGGGGGGGGGGGGGGGACCTGCAGGAGGAGGAGTTGCCAGACTCCTCTGAGGACCTCAGAGAGAGCCCTTCCGCAAGGCCACGAAGCAGGTGCTGGCAGTACGAAGATCCCAGCAGAGCATGAAGCCAAGGCCACACTCACCACGGGGCTGAAGGGCAGGGTCTGCCTGGAACAAAGAATGGAAACTAACATCGGCACACCAACACCTCACTGCCGCAGCAGCCTGGACCTACCTCGAAAACGCTGCCAAAGATACCGCGGGCAAGCAGCACCCATGTTTTAACTGTATCTTTCCTTATGTTTAAAGGAAAAAGGAACATAGTGATCTACTTGTTAATTGCATTATGTGTGGCCTCACACCTACGGCAACAGCCAAGAAAGTCAAAACCCTAGCTTGTATGGGGGACACCACTCACTCCCAAGACGAGACCAAGAAGGTGCCCAACAAGAAATGTCTGGAATGAGTTCTCCACCCCAAGGCCTGCAGGCTTCTTGTCTTTGCCAAGCCTCTCCTTGGATTGTTCTTTATGATTTGCCCCCAAATAATTATTGGAAACACTGTAAGATAAGGTAAAGGAAATACTACTTAAATGTATGTTCTGGGAGAGCCAGTGCTGTCCGTTATACAATTAAAACTATTACATAAAACATAACTTGGCATTGTTTTTGTTATCCATAAGAGAGTAAGTTAATGTCATTAAGATCATGTTTCATATTTTAAAAGCAAACCTGGAAGGAAGAGCTAACTTACATGTTGCCCACTAAGGATCTGGCTTTGTGTCAGGTACCTGGCACTTAGTTTTACAATCAATTAATCATAAGACACTACGAGGCAGCTATGATCATACCCATTTCCCACATAAGGAAATGAAAGCCCCCAAAAGAGAAACAATTTGCCAAGAGTTGAGGAACCAGTATTCAAACCTAAGACTTCAGTTGAAATTCCAATTTCATTATACAATAAATGGCTCCAGAAGAAAGCATGGGGACCCAGTGCGTCAGGAAGACTCTAGGTATCCTCCCATCAAACTGACGCTTCACGGGGCCAGAAGAGCTGAAAACGGTGGACTAGTACACCACTGCAGCTCAAAAGGTCATAGCAATGGCTTAAAAATCTCTTGAGTTTGGTAACGTGGAAAGTTAGGCAACCTGTAAATTAAAACTGGCTGAATCTATCTACACTGGATTACCAGAAATTCTGCATAGAGGTAAATACATAAGCACTCTAAGACCAAAATACTTTTACTGACCTCTGGTGCCCTCTATTTTATAAACCACACACATTGAGAAAGAGGAAATTAAAGTTCTAAGTGCTCAACTGTTGAAAGAATGTTGGAAGCTTAATTTGCATAAGGCGTCACCATTTGTAAAGTGCTTACCGAACTACAACTCCAAAGAAGGATTTTGCTGTAACCCCACAAGAACAGAGCACTGGCGAGGTTTCCACTAGGACGACATGGCAGTAATGGTTACTGAGTGTCACCGTATATACTGGCAAGACAGCATTCTCAAAACTGTGGCAGACCGGGAGAAAACCGAGGTTTTGAGCCTTCAACCCCTGTCAAAAAATACATTTTATCTACAAATGATGAAGAATGGACAAGAAAGGAAAACAAGGTTGCTATTCCTGGGGCATTACTGCTTTTGCACTCTGAAATAGCCATCTGCCTGTGTGGGCGCTCTGAGCCCCTCCCCTCTCCTCCCACTCTCCAGTATTGTTTAAAAACAACTGAGGGGACAGTAGCTCCACAAGTGATTTTCACAAGCCAAATGTCAAATGAGAAATGGCAAGTCTGGGAGAACTGCAGAAGTGATGGAGGGAGACGACACACCACAGATACTCCCCGACGGGGGGATGCCCCTTGGGTGGATGGAAGGAAGGGCTCCGTTATTTCTGATGGAGCCACGAACCACATCACTTCGGTATTTTCACCTCTGGGCTTTTTACCATGTGGTTTAAAGTACGGAGGAGAGCAACTCCGCAGTTCTTGTTTTAAATACAGCCAATGGAGGCAGCTTGGTTTTCCATACTTTGCTTCCAGAACGCACGTTCCACAACGCACGCTGGCAGTGGGTAAGATGGTCTCTCCCCCTTTTCTAATGGCTGGGAGACACCCTTCCACCCTCTTCCTGGTGAATAAGCTATTGGGTCTTTTTCTCCCGTCTTATGGCCCTATGTATGGAAGTCAGCAGCTAACTGACAGCAGGGAAAGCAGCTCCAGGTGTTGGAGGGAAAGAACTCACCATAAACAGCATCTTGCCTTTGAGTTACAGTATTTTGAGAAGATATTTCAAGTATCCTTAATTTTCTGCAGATTTTCATTCCACAACGTGAACAAGACCCTTCAGCTCAAGGAAGAATCATCTCAGAGGAGGAAGGCTGGCAACTTAGCTCCACGCAGCCACTTCCTTTACAACCTCAGCACTTACACACAGACGTGGACACACACATGACTAAGTTCAAGGGACCAGGCTCATGCACAGTGAAGCTTAAGGACTACACACTCAACCCCAAAAGGCTGCAGAAACACAGTAAGAATGAATTCAAATCGAGCAGGTGTTCCAGACAGAAATAGTTCTAGTTAGAACTACCCTAGGTTTTAAAAATAGATTTTAAAGATAAATTTCTCATCATTTATTTTAAACACACAAAAAAGGGAATCTCTAGATTTTAAGGATTTGCAAACTGTTCATGGGCATTAATTTTGTTAGAAATAGAGCAGATCTCAGACATTACTTTTTCCAAGAAATATATTTTGATGTAGCTTTTTGGTGCAAACATGAGAATGTTTTGACATGGGAACACTTTTGACTGATCCTACAAAACACCAACCCAGGAAAAAAAAAAAAAAAGAAAAGAAAATTTTCATCTGCTTTTTAAAAAACTACCTAGAAAGTCACATAACAGGCAACCCTCTCTACAACTACTGGGTCAGGGCTAAGATGGATTAAGGAAAACTATGGAAATGAGTTGAGTATACTGCTTAATAAATAAAACCAGTGGTTGCACTGTGAAGAGATGCCATCTGGTCAACCTCTTCATTTGTCTAGGCATGGTCCAGAGAAGGGAGTACCTTGCCTAAACTGGGCAGTGAGAGTGCCACAAATTGATCAGGTTTCTTCTGTCCAAATCTATGTTCTTTCCACTGTTTGAGAGACCCCATGTCTCAGTGACATTTATGTCAAGGAGCTGAACTTTCTTTGTCCAGCTGCCTAGCTTGTTTTCACTGCTGTGACTTGTATGTTCCTTTAAGTCTGCACACGAATATGCAATGAATACTAGTCTTCTACTCCTGTGTAACCACCGCAAACTTATTGGCTTAAACAAGAAGCATTTATTAGCTCACAGGTTTTTAGGTCAGAAGTCCAGCACATCATCACTGAGTTCTCTCTTCAATGTATCAAAAGGCTGAACTATCAGTGTAGAGTGGACCAAGTTCTCACCTAGAGACTCTAACGGGGGGGAAAAAATCCCTTCTAAGCTTATTCTTGCTGTTGGTAGAATTCAGTTCCTCGCAGTTGTAGGACCGAGGTCCCATTTCATGGTTGGCAGGCATCTTCTAGAATGTCTGCATTCCTTGCCACATGGACCCCCTCCATCTTCAAGTCAGTAAGGGTACTCTGAATCCTTCTTATGCTGTCTCCAATCACCCAGACAAAGCTCTGCTTTTAAGGAGCTGACTGATTAGGTCAGGCTCACCTAGATCATCTCCCTATTTTAAGGTCAACACTGCCATGTAACATAACTTCGAATCCACCATATTCACAGTCCCGGGGATGTTTCAGGGTGCACGGACTGTAGGAGTCAACGAGGGAATCTCGAGGGCCATTATTAGAATTCTGCCTTCCACACAATGTTATTACCCCTTGTTTATTCACACCTCCCTCCATAAAACATTGCCTAATTACAAAAAATAATTCTGCCTGAAATGCCAATAATGAAGCAGCATGGATGCAATTCACAAAAACTTTTCACAGAAGCCAGCATGTTCTACTGCTTGAAACCAATGACAGCATGGTTCTTTCAACTTTAATCATTCTAACAACAGGGGTGGAAAACAAAACGCATCAAGTTGGGTCATCTGGGGATAAATGTGGCACAGTGGTGGAGCTGGCTCTGAAGAAGAAACTTTTAGTCACCTACAGTATATGACAGACAAAGAACATACCCTGTCCACAAAGTCATGTGAGCGCCTTTCCCTCTGTCTACCCACTAAGGCATATACGACCTGTTTCCTAAAGGCAAGAGCCACACCTATCAACCCCAAAGACAAGCATAATACCCAGCACATGCTTAGTGCTCAAGAAATTTTTACTCAAATGAGCTTTAGGTATGAAAGGAAAAGCTGATGACCCCCAACAACGAGCGCACAGCCACAAATCATGAAAAGGGGATTGGTAACTTCCTGCTAAATATGAGCACCACCTCACTAGCCTTGGGCAAAACAGAACCAATCAAAGGACCTCTGCAGGTGGAGAGGGAGAGAAATGCAGGATCTCAGGTCCTAACCCAGACCCACTAAATCAAAATGTGGATGTTAAACCTCCAGGTGCTTCACATGCATGTTAAATAGCCCGCCATTTCAATCCATTTTGTTTTTGAACATGTGACAATGTTCGTGTGTTTCAGGAACTGTGAATTCAAAAAAGAGAACATAGCAATTTTATTTATCTTATGACGGGAGTCCAGATTTTAAAAAGCGTCTATAGGAGACAAATACCACAAACGACAAAAATCTAATTGAACTTGGTTTTTTAGATTAAATGCAGTTTTTGTCACAAAGGTATCATGGATCCTTGGTTTTTTTAGATGGTGTCATAGTGTTAAACAATTTGTAATCTATATTGCTTGTTGAAACATTAAAAATTAGCTGAAATGACAATTATTTTAACTTAAGTTTTTAAAACCAATAGGTTTTCCTTTCTGTACATTTCCTTAAAATTTAATTGTGGTAAAATGTTAACAGACTTCACCATTGTAATCATTTTTAAGTGCACACACAGGTCTGTGGCATTATGTACATTCACACATCACCGCAGTCCAACCACAGAACTCCTCATTCTACGAAACTGAAACTCTGTATCTATTAAACATTAACTTCCACTCCTCCACCCCAGCCTCCAGCAGCCACTGTTCTACTGTTTCTTCGAATGTGACTAGTCCAGGTACCAGGCATAAGTGGAATCACACAGTACTTGTTCTTTTCTGTCTGGCTTATTTCATTTAGCATAATGTTCTCAAGGTCCATCCATGTGGCAGCATGAGTCAGAACCTCCCTCCTTTTTAAGGCTGAATAAATATTCTACTGTATGTATAACACCTTATTCTGCTGATGACACTTGGGTCGCTTCCGTTTTTTTTGGCTATAGTGTGGATATGTTTTCAAATTTTTCCCCCATTCTTAAAAATACCTGTCTTATTGAGGAAATTTTGGTTTTAGGAAAAAATATATATCCTTTTTGGAAACAAGGGGATAGAGGCTGATTGCAGGAACTAAGAGGGAGAGGATTAACAAACATGCCTTTCAAACTGCAGGCCTTTGGGCACCACGTCAATAAAAACAATCACATTCACCTTCCAGGACAGCCCACACCTTCTCTATAGTATGGCTGCACCTGCTCATTTACTCAGAGGTATTTAAAAACGAACTCCTCTCATTACCTACTTGGGAAAAAAGTGGAGAGAAAGCTCATCTGAATTAGTCAAAGTTCTGAATTACAGATTTTTTTTTTTAAGCAAAGCAATTTTATTATCTTCAACCTATGGGAAGCCAACAAATGGTCAGCAGAGCCTCAGGCTCCTATTTTAATGAACACAGGAGAATCGTCTATGACGACCCTACCAAGTGCCACTGTGGAAACAGACTTCGGAAGTACTGAGGACACTCAAAACTGGTTCACCCTCTAGGATTTTTAGACACCCCACCATCACTACCCCATCTACCACAGTATCATTTAGCTGTTCATTTCAAGCACTGATAAAGGTTTACCAAGCTAACATACACTGTAGCCCAATATTTGAGGTTAACAAGTTCTATTACATTTTAACATATAGCTAACATTCTTTCCTATGAACCAACGGAAAAACTGAAAATGTTTGAAGGGAAAACAAAAGCAGATTTACAACTGATTGGTATATTTACCCAGGTCTAGACAAATAATTTGTTTGCAACCAACAACATTAATAAGAGAAAGTGGAAAAAAAGGAGAAATTATTCCCATCATATAAGCTTAGGGGAAAGAGGAAAGCAGTAACAGGACCAAATTTCTCTCAGAAGAATAAGTGATCAAAGACGAAGGCAAACTGGAAAACAACGACATATCAAAAAACCCAGTAAAAACCCCCCAGGCTTGATAATGCTTCATGTTGTAAGGCTGTCTGACATTCAGTTCCAGTTCTTCACTTCAAACGCAGAGGAAGACAGAAGTGGCTGCAGCCTTGCCTCACTGAGTGAGAGCACATGAGCAAATCCATCCTCACTTTCATTCATTTTCCCTGAACATTTTCTAACTGACAAGCACCAGAATTCATCAAGATCATTACTCCCCACCTGGATTTGGCATCCTTCAAGGAAGGGAAAAAAGTATTCCTTTTCTATCTCATGAAACAAACCAGCAGTAAAAAAGAGCACCAAGAAAAGCTCTTAGAAACAGCATCTCTGGCCTGTGGATATGGGCCATTTTGTATTTTAAGGCGGCTGTGAAGTCCTCTCAGTGTTAAAGGCGGAGGGCTCAGGGATCACAAATCTCTAAAGTCCCTCCATTTCCACATCCTTGTGGCCCCAACTTGCAAGCCGTGTCAACTGGAACAGACCAGTGCTAAACCCTCTTGGTTCCGTGCGCTATGTTCACTTTCATGTTATTGGTGGAGGCCAGGGTTGAGGGAGAAAGTCATCCAACAGAGAGATATGAAAAGAATCAAAGAATTATCAAGGGAGGAAAATGGAGGGATAGCAGATTGCCCGTAATTATTTATTATCCCCCTAATTTTTGTCTTTATTAAAAGGAGAAAAATAAGGCATACAAGCATTTTTGGAAGCTGACTATTCTGCTTATGAGGCATATATTAGATGTCTTTTAATTAGCCAAAGAGTAGTTATTAGTGCCTCCTGCATGCTTCTGAGAATGAGAATCACCTCTGGAAGATGTTTCCCTACCCTTAGAGGGCTTACGTTCTACTTGAGGTAAAACCCACACCCCTGTAGGTGAGGACAAGTGTTGCTGATGGTATAAAATCTCGAAGGTCTTAGTCTAGCAAAGGTATGGGCACTTGGAGGTGAGAGCTACGCCTGTTGTCCTGTGTCTTCTCCACCTTTCCCCAAACACAACAGGCTCTTTCTTACTTCCTACTCTTTGATCTTTCATCCTCCTAGGCTCCCCTTTGGCCTTCCTCTGTCTGGAAAAACTCTCCTCCTCCTTCAGAATGCCAGTTTAAATATCACCTCCCTATGAAGACTTCTTCAAATCCAGCCATTAGATATACCTCCTCCAGGTTCCTGTAGTAATTATGCCCAGAGGTCCTTAACAAAGTGGCATTGTGAGTCTGTCCAAGACAAATCTGTCTGAGCCCGTCAGCAGAAATGAGTTTTGTTTTGTGTGCTTCTATCACAAGATGTGATGCAATGTGTTATGCTCAGTAAATGTTTGCTAAGTCTATTTTAAAACAAACCAGAAAGATGGTGTAATTCCTTTGGTCTATCTTGGCGGAGTCTTGGCATTTCTCTGGCTTACACTCTCCCTGAACCACCCCCATCCATAGATCCCTGACTCAACCCCAGCATTTCTGATCTGTGGACAAAGGCAGTGGTCCCTTGGCTGCACATGAGAGATTCTGGAGGTTTGGTCTGGAAATCAGTGGTTTTCGTTTGCTAGTTGTTGTTTAAGAGCTGACAAGATGACTGATGAACAGTCAGGTTTGGAAGCCACTGGACTTTGCATACTATATTTTTACCAGTTCAAGAAGCCTAGCTTACCAGTTACTGCGTCTAGATATTCTATGCCCATTTCGTGATGGGTGTTTACTGCTAAGACGAGTCTAGAGCTTCTAGACTCACCATTTTACTTTCTGATTAAGCAATGAGAGGTGCAAATTCTTCCTGGTTCATTTATTTCACTTATTCAGAACAAGTATTTACTTAGCTTCATTGAAGGGCTAAATGGCTCTCAGCTTTATACGGGATTGTCCACTAACTTGATCTTGAACTCTTTCCTCAAAGGAAGACTTTTAAAGCATAGAGCAATTATGTAGGTTTCCAATTCAGGACAAAGTGGGCGGTCACTTATATTTTTAGCTCTTAAGTGGGTACTCATGACCATATGTCCGTCTTGAGTGTGGAGATTAAACACTAAATATAGAACAAGGCTCATCTATACAGTATAATTGTGGATTTTCTAAGTTTTAGGTGCCAAGCCACAAGAAATGAGGGGGCTAGTCAGAGAAGTGGATTAGTTTAGCAAATATTCTATGCTTTCCCCAAAATCAGTTTTCAATAAATAAGGTTGCAACTGAGGAAATGTTAGTCTTATCCCTACAAATTTATTTGGTATTTCCCACAATCCTTACTTGACTATTGTTTGAGTTTTTTGGTACCCACCCGCTAACTCCCAGAAAGGATGACTATTGATCCTTTTCCATCATTGTTATGATTTCCCAAACGCCCAAGCCCTTGGGTGTGACATGCTTCTGCACCTGGAATCTCAATTAATTCCAAGCACTATAAATAAAAGAGCAGCCATGAGTAATGGATATGAAATAAAATGGCAGAGGGACACTTTAAGTCGCGGTATAGTTGATTTACAATATTGTGTTAGTTTCAGGTGTACAACATAGTGATTCACAATTTTTATAGATTATGCACCATTTATAGTTTTATAATACTTCGGCTATATTCCCTGTGCTGTATGATGTATCTTTATAGCTTATTTTACACATAGTGGTTTGTACCTCAATCCCCACCCTTATCTTGCTCCTTTCCCCTTCCCTCTCCCCACTGGTAGCCACTAATTTGCTCTCTGTATCTGTGAGTCTGATTTTTTTTATATTCAGTAGTTTAATTTTTTAGATTCCACGTATAAGTTGTATCATACAGTGTTTGTCTTTCTCTGACTGACTTCACTAAGCACGGTACCCTCCAGGTCCATCCATGTTGTTGCAAATAGCAAATCATCATCTTTTTATGGCTGAGTGGTGCTGGCAGAGGGACACTGTTAAGGAGTGAAAACAACGGCTTTGACTATGAAAATAAGGAGTCATAACACCGGACAGGATCTCGTTTGGTCTGCAGAGGAAAGTGTGGTGTGTCAACTCCAGACATATCTAACGCGCAGCACTTGTTCAGCGCTCTGGGACGACATCCGGCTTTTGTTCAGGTCCATGAGCGTCTTTTAGAAAAAGACAGCACAAAGCACACACAGAGGAAGCTGCTGCAACACTGACTTCTAATTAGATCGCCAACATCACTGGAGGAAAGAGGAAAATGGATCTGTCTACTGCTTCCTTAAAACCCACTACTGCTTTATCTGAAGCCTATAAAACAAACATCCTAAATACTGCACTGGACTCGAGTTCAAAAGTTCAGCGATATCTGGAGAAACGGCAGCACCATCCCAGAGGAGAGGACGGTCCGGGAGCTGCAGATGGGAGAAGGGCCATTGGATCTCGTTCCTCCCACTCAGACCATCTGCAAAAGCTTAGGTCTGCAACCACGCTGACCCCCAGGCCCAGAGTCGTTACTCAAACTGCACCTGCCCAGGATTAAGTTTCCTGCTAGTGAAGGATCGTTTCTTTCCTTTAGTCTGCAAACAGCTGTCATGTGATCAAGTGGCAAGAGAGAAGGAGCTGGGCCCCTTGCAAAAGAACGAAGCAGGACATGGACCTGAGTGATTCATTTCCCTCAGAAACCTGTTCCTGAAAGACTTTTGCATGTTTCTATCACTCCTTGTTTCAGCTCACAGATAATTAAAACCTGTCAGGGAAAGAGCTCTTACCTGGAAAACAGACTATTTCTATGACTCATTAGAGCTCCCAGGAATGAATGAGACTCATTGTCTTTCTCTTTTCCCTTTGACCCCAAAGGCCACTAAATCTGTGGTTTCTAACCTTACTAAAACGAGGGAAAACTGAAACATAATGTGGCATCTTGCTCTAAGGAGAGCTACAATTGTGTGGCAGAAATGAGTTACATCTGCTCGCTGGGCATTTTGCTAATCCAAGTAACACATCCACAGCATGCATACAATTAACTTGGACAGCCCTTTCATCAGTGACAGAGAAAACTTAGATGCACTTTCACTATAAAAGAGAAGGGCTTCTAGGGGAGGAGGCTGAATTCATACAACACTTGTACATGGTATCAGGAGATTCTACCTAAGAGTACATCAACAAAGGAGTATATTATTAAAGGGTTATCCACCAACGAAGTTAATTACAAGAAAGAGTAAGATGATTTGAACCAGAATTTCTCATGATAAAGAATCTTGGCCTTCCCTCAAAAGGACATTTTTTAAAAATCATAACGAGCTGTATTTATACAAAATGCTCCCCAAGCGTTAATCGAAACACAGCATGCCTCCTTCAATTAGAGTGAACCAGGAGGGATGGAGGACCGTCCAACCTTCCCAGACCCCCAGGGTCACAAATCAATGCAGGGGTCAAAGAGTGGCTGGGGCAGTGGCTTTCCTCCAGAGAATTCCACTGCTGTGTAGCAAGAATGCTATTGGATTTTACACACATACATACACAGACACACACACAGAGCCTGGATGTGCCACAGTGTGATCCTCCAGCTGAAACACACCATGCAATGAGAAGAGCACGCATGAAGTGAAAAAGCAGGCTGGTTTAGGTTTAACTGCAGGGTTATCAGACATAGAGAAACCAAATTAGGATTTAAGAAAATTTTAAAAAGCACATTTCATCACCCATCCACATTCCTCCCATACCCAGAAGTGTCAGTGCTGGATCTGAGCGTCCTAGGATGTTTAAAGACGGACAGGAAGAAACTCCCATCTACTGCATTAGCACCTCAAGTGGCCAAATGTCGGCTGTGGGTGCCCAGGTGTTCAAAAGCGCCTGCCTTACTTATAAGCAGTAAGACAAGACGGGCTGAACACTTGTGGCTGATTGCCCCAGCTCCTCAAGGGAAGGCCAGAATGACTCTGAGCACATAAGAAATGCATTCTTTCAGAATGCTCTCAAGTGCCTCATTTTAGATTACAAAATGGATTTTAAACATTTCAGCTTTGAAAAAGGAAGAAAGAAAGAAAAAGAAAGAAAACAGGCAGATCAGTTTATTTTCTGAGCACAGTATTAATGACAAGATGACATCACCAGCAGCCAATCAGAAAGCTCTCTGGTGTCGGGTGTTCTAACACCATTTCATATTTATGGGTAAGCACCAGAAGGGTGTCAACCCTAAGCTGCATTTCCCTCCCTACTCACTTCTAAATAAAGTGCCTGCTTTCATTCAGCAGCCAAACTGCCAAAAAAAAAAAAAAAACAAAAAACCACCTTCAGTGTCTCTTCCTCCTCACCCCAGCCTGTTTTCTGACAATCCTGAAACAATAAGTGGAAGGCAGGGAAGGTGCCTGGGACCTTGTGTCACCGCTTCCTGCAGAGCTGCTAAACACACTCTGGGGCTTCAGAGCAGCCCTTCACCAACAAACCAAAGCCAACGCTTCATCTGCAAAACCCCTAAGAGCAGGAAGGAGAGACTGCATGCACACGACAGGGTCAAGGCTCTCAATACTCAAGAAGTGAATGCAAACATTTTCCCCTCCTGTTCTTTTTTTTTTTTTTTTTTTAAACTATATCTACTCCCACCACTTCCTCCCCCTCTAAAGCAATTTTGAAGGAAGGAGTGAGAAAAGTTAACCCTGCAATGCTTAATCCAAGGCCGGCCCAGGCAGAAGCAGTTCAGGAGTTAGGCTTCCCACTTCCCCAGACTGATGGAGGCCAAGTGTCTTCAAGGGATCCCAGGAACAGAGCAATGGGATGAAACCAGCACATCTATGATGCTGACACTGCTCTCAAAGCTGGTGCTGATTGCTGAGGTGCTCTGAGGCACTGTGTCCGGAACAGGAGCAGTGCCCGAAGTCGTCTTCAGTCTAAAATCAATCTCAACAGAAACTGATAACGTAATTCAAATTTGAGGCAGCACAGCGAAGACGTTCATGACATCCGTGAAAAAATCCCTGCCCTAGACAAGTGCAACATGCTCACACTTCTTCCCAAACCTCGCTTGAAGATGAATATAGCCTGCTTCCCTTTCTACACTCCTAGCCATCTGATGCTGTATAGCCTGCTTCCCTTTCTACACTCCTAGCCATCTGATGTTGTATCAGGATAGCTGGATCCAGCCCAAAACCAGAATTATAACATGTAATAAAGATGCCTGGCCATGCCGCGAAGATGACAGAATTTGGCATGCTGGCCTGGAGCCAGAGAGACAGATCTTGAGCTGATGTTTCTTTCCAACAGATTTAATAATGTACAAGGAGAAAAAAAAATTAATCTGCTCAGAGCAAATTCGGTGTCTACAAGCTTCTTTCAATTTGCCTCTGATGAGCCCCACCCTGTACTTTCCTAGATGCCAAAAACATGCAAATAAAGTGATATAGCTGTCCCTTTTCCTAATTAATTTGGCCAAAGGTAAACTAAGTAGATCAAAGGGAGAAGAGGAATTAGGGTCCTGACTATTCAAGAGCTATGTAATCAGAATCATCTAACTTCTCATATGCACCTACATAAGCCGAAGTAGAAAAGATTCTCCCTGCCAGATCTCAAAGCTTATGTATTTTATGCACAACCCACATACCCTCTTCCCCTTGCAGAGTCCCCATACAAATCACAAGGCTCACAACGTAAGGAAAAGACAGTTGTGTGTGAAGTGAAGAAGAAAGGAATCTGACCCAGACCTCTAAATCCTTAGGTCATCCAGGGCTTAGGAGAATGGGGAGGAAAAAAATGAAAAGTTTTAGATGCCTTATTTAAAAAAAAAAAAAAAACAAACACACAAGATAGAAAAAAGAAAAAAGTTCCTTCTGTCCCATATGCTAAGCAATGGGTGTTGTCATTTTGAAAGTTATAAAAAATTCACCAGGACAAAAATCAAAAGCAAGACATGAAAATCTGAGCACTCAACAATAAAGAAACAAATTGGCAGGCAATATGCTGGTATCATAAATCCAAAAATAAATATTTAAGTGTTTCTAAAGGGCATTCTTCCCAGTGCCCTTTCCAAAACCTACCTATTAGAAAGCCTTGTTATTACTTTCTCATCTTGGTGCTCCATGGTAGTTGGCAGAAGAGAAAACTAATTTGGATCATCCAAAAATCAGTTACATTTGGTTTTAGTTTTATTATATGAGGGTGGTTATGTTGGCAACAAATTTCCCTCCCTAATTAAGTTTAGTTTAGAATTTTAAATTTTATATTCCCTCAGTACAAGCCAACTAACGACTGCAGACAGTGGCCGGCTGGTGACAGGAAAAAGCCAATTGTGGATTTTTGTCCTAAATTGTCTTAAGTTATCCACATGTAGCTAATCATGGTGACAGAATTGGCCTCAGCTCAGGGTGCAAGAGCTGGTAAGCATCTTGAGGCCTAAATGTGCCAGTGACATCGTGGGTTCAAGCAACGGTGTGACCAGATGTGTCCAGGTCTGAGAGGTGGTGAGGCACCAAAAATATGTATTTCCATGAATATATGTGTATGTATATGCTTGACTGGGACATTGTGCTGTACACCAGAAATTTAGACATTGTAACTGACTGTACTTCAATTTAAAAAATATATATGTAGTTCCGTCATTATAATCATGTCACCTTCCTCAATATTCCATGCTCATAACCCGATCCTTCCTCCAGTTCTTCAAAGGTAAAGCTGTTGTACGTCTTAGGATCTCTAACTCCAATCCAACATACGTATTCACAATTCACACACCCTTATTAAAGTCAGAAATGGCCTGTTGAATCAGACCCCAACTGGGATTCCAGAGGCTACACACAGAGACTCCATCCTAAGTCTTAAGAAACCTGGAGAAGAACTGCCCAATAATCTGACTCAATAGACACAGGGGAACCCAGGCCAATATTCCTATTTATAACAAGTACAGGAAGCCTTCATGTATGTTTAGCTGTCACACTATCTACTTCCTCTGACATCTTTATTATGAATTCTTTCCTCAATATTCCCAAGCAGTTGGTATGCAAGTTCCCATGAGGTGTTATTTTTTAACTCTTCATCTCACTCTAAGCTTTTTGTCTTTTTTCAAATCCATCCAATTTTATATTTTTTCTGTGATTCCTTTGTGGAAAGAAGCAGCATCATGTCTGCTTCTGAATGGCTGAGAGAAAATTTAGGAAAAGAAATATATGTAGGAGGGGTATTCCCAAAATACGGGAAAAAATGCAGTAAACAACCATCATCATTTTCTTTTCCCTCCCTGACCCCAAGTACAATTTCCTTTCGTCCCCAACACTGGGAGAGGATTACTGTTTGGGGATAATCAAATACAGGTGTTATTTTCAATGTGCATTTGACGTATACCACAGAAATGAAGATAGGTCTGAGATTTTAGGAAAGGAATTTTAAATCTCAGGTAAAACACGCATTTTTTTTAGATGCTTGGCCATTGCTGCGGGTAGGGTGGCAGTAAGAGAGACATATTTAAGTTGCTATGAATCACTTCTTATACACAACACATGATGAGCTGTCTTCTCTACACATAAAAATGACCAACTGAAATTTGTCATTTTATAACAGAGTAAAGCCAAGGCCAAAGAATAGAAAGATTTTATGGATAAAATACCACTAAAGCATCACCTTCTGTTTCTAGGAAGATTGCTCCAGTTTGACAAGAGGCACAATTCTATGCCCTGTTCCTTGGGTAAGCAATGGAAACTCGATCCATGTGCAAAGCCAGCAGAGTAGACATTTATGGGCCTTGCCATTTATCCAGCATTCTGTCTCCCAAAACAGGAAGTGACTCACACCTGAGAAACTACATCATTTTCAAAGGAAAAAGACAGAACTCCGAGTTAACATTTATTCTGTAACAATATACTCCAAGTTAACCAAATTGTTCATTCTGTTTATAATGACCTAAATCGGTTCTTACAAACAATTCATCTGAATGGTTTTCATCTTGCTTTATATGATTCGGTCTCCCTCTAAAAATAAGGTCTCATACTGGGGGCAGCAGATTCATAGTCACATTCTCTTACATTCCCAATTAACAAGCTGTGTCAGTATAATGTTTATATTATCAATGCTACATAGTTGAGATTTAAAAAGCATAGTTTTATCAGCATTTTGGGTCATGGTTTCCATACACAGGAGAAAGAAAATGAATGAGTATAGAAAAGGACCAGGTGTGGTAAGGGTAGGATTATTAAGCCCATTTCTAAACACGCATACAGGAGTCCATAGTAAGTTCAGTGTCTTAAAGCAATCCTCCTAATTTCCCTATTTACTGGGTTTAGTTCTTAACTTTTATCTAATTACAATTAAGCCACTGGATTTGGAGAGAAGGCCAGGATATGAATTACATAAAAACATACAACAATTACTGAGATACTTATTTCTCCAGACATATAATTCCAGGAATCTAAGGGGCCTACCCCAGGCATTTATAGTACTTAGCTATCTGGTACAAAACAAGATGTTTATGCTTGGATTTACTTTCTAAATTATTGAGAGGGGGGAAATGACCACAGATTACACTTAGAGGCTGGCTAATCCTTGCCTGCAAATTACACCGTATAATGAACAGCTAGATAGATAACTGCACACATAATTCCTCAGATCATTTGCCTCTTTGAGACACCTGAAAATTCAGATACATCCTCCTCTATATAATCAAAGAATTTTACATTATATTAATAGTTATTATCCCTTGAGTATTCATGACACTTTTCTTAGAACTGGGGCCACACTGAGTAGTAGAGAAACGCACACTGGAGAGAAGATGAATGCTCATTAATGACATCTTCAGGCCTACCCCGTCGGGCTATGCAAGTTCTGCCCTCCACAACTATGCTTTAAGCAAAGGGGTGAGCGGGGACACACTGTCAGTCCTCATTGCTCGCCAACCACACATGCCCTGGCACCAGAAGGAACATCTTTTTCTCATTTATTAAAGTTTTCCATACCCTGTAACCTCAACAGCCTGACTGGGTAGGTTTTTTAGTTGCAGAGGTATCTGGAGTCAGATTATAAACATACCTACTGTTTGGGGAAAAAAAAAAAAAAAAAAGCCCAAAATGGAGTCACTTATGCTAAGCCCCTCAATCACCATAATGAAGCTTCATTTATAGTTTCAGCTCTCCCATAAATGAAATCTTCAGCCATTCAATCAGGACGCACCTGATCAGCACACATTCTGTACCCTGCCTGATAGACCTCTGCCACCCCTCCCCAGAGAAGAGTAGTCACGCAATAATCCATTTTTTTGCCTGGTAGAACTTCCTTGTTCCTGCTTCTTTCTAACTGTAAGTCTTTCATTGCGTACAGCTCCTCAAAGCTCCTTTCTCACTGCTCGATTGGATGCTGCCCAAGTAGAATCAATTTTTGCTCAAACTTCTTAATTTTAATATGCCTGTTTACTTGTTAATATATACATGTATTTGTGTATATACGTATACATATAAATATATATGTACATCATTTCAATAATTTTGAGTCCACCCATTCAAATTTTGTAATGAATATATGTGATAACATGGAGCTCGGCACCTAGTACTTAGCAGTGCATGTGCAGACAGATCCCAGGTCTAAGTCATCTAAAGGAAGAGCAAAGAGCAGATCCACCAAGAAAAGGAGATGCAGATGAAAAGAAGGAGATGAGTCAGTACAAGGCAAAGAGAAGGAAAATGGGATCAATGTCTATGGGCCACACAGTAGAGGGAGGATAAGACTGGCAGGACTTGACCCACAGAAGGTTATCTTGAGCTTTCATTCCATTAACCCCTGGGCTAAGTCACCTGGGTGATTTAAACATGGAGCGCTAAGAGGCCAAAGTTACAGGTTCAACCATATGTGAGTCACACTGCTTCTGTTCCAGGGGCATAGATTTTGTGCTGCACTCAAATTAGCAGCTTGCATATGCTTCTCACTCGTCATAACAGGGGCCAGAGCATGAGGGTGTAGCCACAGAAGTCCATCATCATTACTGTAAGAAACGTCTCTCTCAAGGTATCTGCCCTCTCCACAGCAGTCCTTCAAGATCAAGTTTACCTGGAAGTGAAACCACGTTCTCAAATCAAGATAGTCCCAGCTCTACGGCAGCCAAGTGGGCATGGCACCCTCATCCACATGTGTCATTGCTCCGGTTCCTAGGTTGAGGGAGGAAGGGCTCTGCCTGAGGTCCTGAGCATTAGTGTATTTCTACTGAGTTTTGAGTCACAAGCAGTTTTCTTGCCCCAGGGGACAGTTAAACAAACCTTGAAAATTATACTAAAATTAAGAAGAAAATGTTTTCAATTGTTCAAACAGACACGCTTCAAAATTAAGTATCACTCACATGTAGTCTTTTCCCCAAACTCCTGGAGTGACTGGTTTACGTTACAGACTAATGTCTCTGCAGTATTAAGTAAACCAAACAGTTTGGGTATTATAACAATAATCACTAGCTTTGTTTCTTTATTAGTGGCTTTATAGAGAAATTACTTTTTTTTTTTTAATGAAAAAGTTTGCTTCAGGCTCTAGCCTTACAAACCAAGCTTCGGTTTGTGGTAAAACTTAACAGCCTTGTTACAAACCCTCGAATGTTGGGAATTATGACGATGGAAACACTGACACACATTAGCCGCAGCTGGCACTGCAAAAGGGCTTTTAAATGTGTTGACTCTCCCCTGTGAAGTCAGTCTCCTAGCCTACAACTTCGTGATTTTAAACTGTAAAAGTGAAACCCGCCAGCAGTGAAAATCAGGGTAAGGGCTGGAGACCCTGGACTTCTAGCTCAGGGTATCCAGTGTTGACTAAGAAACATGTGAAAAATACTTGTCCAATCTGTTCCTCAATTACCAGAAGGAGAGAAATACAGATTTCACATGAGGTCTAACTTTACCATTGCCACTTTTCATAATGGTAAAGAGAAAGGAGGACAACACAAAAAGGTGTGATTTTTGAAATGCAGAAGTCAAGAGCTAAACAAAGTCTACTTGATTAATTTTACATCTTACTTGCAAGTTCCAATGTCAGTGAGTCAAAGAAAGGAACTGCATGAGAAGTGACTATCTAGGTGATAAAGCTAGAATCTCCTTACTGAAGATACCTCAACCCAAACTGGGATCATTACACACACTCTAGCCTTTGATTTATTAAGGGGAAAGAAAATTCAAAGGCAGGTAAAAAAAATTTTTTAAACCAACTGGTCAGGGGTGGGGGGTGGGCAGGGGTCTTAACGATCAATAGGTCTCATAGATGCCATTTCTACAAACTGCCCTGATTTTGTATACTGGCCACGGTTTTCAGTATAACCTTCCTTCCTGTGTCACAAACCATGTCACTAGTCTCTTTCAGGAACACCTTTGGTCCCCAGGCTGGACCAGACAGCCAGACCAAGAGGCATGTTGTGTATCAGAAGGTTCACGGATCTCCCACACTGAAGCCCAATTAAGCTTATTCAGCAAAGATGGAACGACATTCCCTTTGATTTTTCAACTCATTTTGTCCTCAATAATCAAAACCACCATGCCTAAAATGAGTTTTGAATATTCTGGGAGTAAGATTTGCATAGAAACAGTGCCCACATGTATATACTTTAAGGAAAGTTCTGTACACTCCCTAGGCGACAAGCTCTACCACTCGAACAGCTTCAGCTACTTTTAGGTTAAGGAACCTCCAAAATTGTCCTCCATAGGCTGCACCAATTTACATTCCCACCAACAGTGTAGGAGGGTTCCTTTTTCCCCACAACCTCTCCAGGATTTATTATTTGTAGACTTTTTAATGATGGCCATTCTGGCTGGTGTAAGGTGATATCTCATTGTAGTTTTGATTCGCATTTCTCTAATTATTAGTGATACTGAGCATCTTTTCATGTGCCTATTGGCCCCCTGGATGTCATCATTGGAGAAATGTCTATCTAGGTCTTCTGCCAACTCTCCATATACTTATAACCATCTAAGATTTCTCTCTCACACCCCAGACCTCCAAAGCTGTCAAACCAACCACCCATTTAACATTTTCCTTGAGATATGTCAAAGGAGCTTAGCCAAATCATTTCATCATCTGCCACCCACACCATGCCCACCCCTGGCTCCCTGTCAAAGCTCAGTAAGTGGACCACCACCAATCTAGGTGGTGTGTTGGATACCTTGAGACCTCCTCCCATATGCATTTTGCAGCACATCACAAAGTTCTATTGACTCTCTGCTTGTTCACCAGTTTTACTCCTGGTACCTAGCACAGCACTCAGTACAAAGTAAATGCACTTAAATAGGTATTAAATCAACAAGTGAATGACTTACAGAAATAATAAACCACTTGTGGACCTATCTTTTCATTCCCCCACACCCTTTTCCATGATGTTCCATCCACACAAGCATCCCCCTTTCACTCCAAAACCTTGCTAACATTTACGCTCTAATTCTCGGCCAAAACGTCGCTTGCTCACTAGTTTCCCTTGGCCTCTCCAAGACACACTCTCCGCTAGCATGTTACCACATACACAGCACCACGGCAACACCATCGCTGCCTTGCGATGACTTGGCCTGACGACATCCATCCTTCCTTCCTTCAGATCTGAACACATGACAAACGGAGGTTCAACTATTCTTGAATGACTTCCTTACTGATTTAAACTCAAGTCTCCATCTCTCCCACCTCTTCTACCCAGGCCAAGAAAGGCAGGGCAAAACACACTTAAGAGAAAGGAATGGCCAGTCCTGGTGTGCTCCCATGGCTGCACAGAACCAGACACCGCTGTCTTCTCCCATTCTTCTATTAGTGATGAGAGCTGCTTTATTCCTTCCATTCCCCAAATTGGTGAAGGGTGTGTAGGGGACCAGAGGGAGAGGGATGTACACA
Organism: Camelus dromedarius; assembly: GCF_036321535.1. Lineage (NCBI taxonomy): Eukaryota > Metazoa > Chordata > Mammalia > Artiodactyla > Camelidae > Camelus > Camelus dromedarius. Next base: position 14,471,887 of record NC_087454.1, on the reverse strand, counting down.
CGTCCCCCACCTCCTGTGAGATGGTGGCCAAAGCCTTTTGGGTTAAGGATCAACACTACAGAGGTACGTTTTCCTACTGTGGGAAAAGTTGTTAGCAAAAGGCTATATACACAAAGCTCTTCAGCCACAAATCTGGAAGAGAATCAAAATCAGCCAACGCTTAATGAGAGTTGAAGATTTCCTGTCTGGGACCCATGTTAGGGACTGAGCTTCAAAAGCCATCACCGTGGAGTCAACTCCATCTCAAGGAGGACGGGCCTCAGAACACCAGAGGCAGAGCTGGCCGTTTAAAAAAAAAAAAAAATCACGTAATCAGCATTTACAGCTTTTGTGTACATTATTCCCCCCTAACCTCAGCTCAGGGCACTGCTGAAACCCCATGCTCCCAACTCTCTGCTCAGTAACTCCTCTCCCCTCCCATAAATTAAGTTAATGAGGAGTTTTCTAAAAGAGGGCCTTCTCTTAAAGGCTCTGTTATTCTGAAGTTAATGGCTCTGACATGTAGCCAGGCCAAACAGTCACAGGCAGCAATAACTCTCGCAACAGCTCCAAAACTTAGCCTCAAATGTCACCGCGTCCTACCCTGATCTTTCTTCCCCTTTGATTATCACTGGTTGCCTTCCTTCCTCCCCTAACATTTTATAGCAAACTCAAATGCATCAAAGAAACCAGTTAAGGATGTGAAGATTGAGAAACACATTCAATCTTAATGTTACGATCTTGTCTTTTCCTTCCCACGGCTTGTCTCTAAGAGAAAAGGACAAGTGTAAATTCGATGTCACACAAAACAAAACAAGAAAATACACTGAAGGCAACGAGGGGGATGGGCATTTCTAAATGCCAGCACCATGCTCATCTAATACTTAGTACACAATTACTGCAAGGATTATGTCTCATTTTGTGATGGGTTCGTTTTCACATGAGAAATGACTGAACAAGCATGTAATGAAGCCATCAAGCAAACCTGACAGAATCAATTGCTTCAAATCACCTTCCTAACCTAACATCCAGCCAGGAGATGATCAAAATATAAAAATGCAAACTCAACTGCAGGAAACAGAATTTCACCATACATAACGGGTGCAGGATCAGAAACAACCTGGTGAAATGTACTCAAGTTCTTAAGCTGCAATTACAAACGATGATTAAACACAGGTTTATAAACCAGTTCATCTATCTTGACAATAAAAAACACGTTCTGGATAAAATGGGTCCAAAATCCTGTATCCATTATTTGATCTAGAAATTTGTACTGATATACTGAAATTTTAGTACACATGTTCCAAAAAGTTGGGAGGAGAAGGAATAGAGGAAAAAAGGGAGAACCATGGAAGAAAAGCTGTATTTCCTTCCTCTCACTGACCGTGGCTTACTGAACCAGCAATAATTTCCTGACAATTTGTCAGTGTACTCCACGGAACAGTATGTCATCTAATGGCCACAGGCTCCAAAATACAGTGATAAGACAGGCAAAGGGAGACTAACGTGAAGGGCACAGACCTGGAGAAGGGCACTTTTTGTAGCAAGTATGGATATGTGAGATAAATCATTAGACCCTGAAAAACAGCATGTATGCTCTTCTGCTTTGTCTGGGCTGCCTTCCTCTATGCATGACTATAGAACACTATTTAAGAATTTTAGGGTTTCCAAGGCATTTTCACATATATTTATTTCTCTCGTTTGATCCCACCACAATTCAACAAGGCACACTCTTTTCACATGTGAGAAAATTGAGATTCAGGAAAGTTAAGTGATTTTTCCAAAATGATACAAAATAAGAAGTGACCAGAGAGCCAAAATTCATGTCGTCTGATTCCTGGGTAATAGGTTACATTTATTATTAACTTTGTAAATTTACAATAATAAGAGGAATAAAAGCCGCAGGAAAATAAATTCCTAATGAATTTCCAACTACCCCCAAGTCAGGAATGTTGAGGCAAAGTTCCTCACAGGTAAGTAGGCAGTGAACTTGCTTCAAGATTGATCATTATGAAGTGAAATTTGGCATCTTGTGAGTCTGTCTTCATAACCTTTTGCATTTCCTAACATCACAAATATTTGTCTAGGCCGTGGAAGACAGTTTATTCTGACCCTGAATTTGTGAGGTTGCTGGCTGGCTGTCATTTCTACTGAAAACACACTTAGCAGAGCACAGTGTGTTCCTTACCTATCCTTGCCATGAGGTGAAAATGCCCCGGCACTCAATGAAAAGAATGGTCTGGTAATATTTAATATGAACACAGACATTTCTCTTCCAGTGTAATTCACTGTGCACACATCATTAAGGATCAAAGCACAGGCAAACCGAAGAATGGAAAAGGAATTCGAAAACATCAAAGTTAATTATATTTGGTTGTCCCAATAGCTGTTACTAGTTCAATTAAGATGCAGCTTTGGCTAATCTTAAGTCAAGCTGTGCTTCTCAAAAAGTCTAAGCAATAAAAGCAAAAGTCAAAACATCTAAAGCTGACACTCCCCACCCGCTGCCCCACGGCCCACCATGCGTTCTCTGTATCTCCTAGGGCCTCCCTCCACAGCTCCCATCAGCGTGCAACTGACTAGTCATTCTTCACATCAGCAGGGCGAGCTCTAAGGTCCAGCCCCCAGGCCGACCCTCAGTCAAAGGTGGTCCCTGAAACCTCTACATCCTGGGTCTTCTTCCATCCTATGCTTTAAAGGAAAAAGAAAAAAAAAAAAAAAAAGAGGTTGGGGGAGAAAACCCGCACAGAGAAAGGGGATCAAAACAAAACCATGAGCCTGCTCTGTTGAAATGTCTGATATTACAGGTGACTTCTCAAATCTTGGTTTACTGGGAATGAACAACTCATCACACCTCAATTCTGCTTGTTCTTACACTGTCCCAGGCCAACAAGCTTAGGTTCTGTCACTGAGAGCATTTTCTGCCTCCCTATGCCCACTTCCAAACTCCAAGGGCAAGAACAGTCATCGACTCATCCACTCAGTGGTCCCATCTAAGGGGTGAAGAATCTGCATAGTAGGTAAGGAAACAGTGCTCTGCCACACAATTCATGTAGTACTAAAAGGCAAGAGGCCACTAGGGTTGTCTCCAGTGAAAACAGGTAGAAGAGAAAATGCTCAAAGGCCACTGGCAGCAACATTGCTTTATCATTTCTGGAATCATTCCTTTTACTCCATCCGTACATTTATTTTCATGGAGGGGACCTGCATATTGTCAAGTACTTATTATACACCAGGAACTGGACGCAGGCTTTGTAAATGTTGTCTGATTTAATCCTTCCCACAAGCCTGTGAAACCGAGGCAGAATCTAAATTTTGAGCTGGAACTCAAGGAGGGTGCAGTCCAGATGCAGCTGGAGGAATTTCCATCAGGACTGGTTCTCAAGACTACCTGCGAATCTCTTCTGAAGGTGTGACTTCTGAGTCCACATGTCTTGGGTAAGTTCTGGGATGAGAAGAGGGTGCAGCCACCAGCTCCCAAATGCCCCACATGCCAGCCCCGTGTGTACCCACAATTCTTCCGACAGCCTAGCCAAGCTCTTCTTGAGCCCTACAGTTTTAAGTTCATGTGTCCTGTCACATCAGTGAAAAAAGCACACTTTGTCTCTTCCCTGGGTCTCTTCAAGCCCTTTGGTTTATTTAAAACCAGACACACACACCCTACTTATCGAATGTAGCAGTTTATCAAGGCATTTCAACCAATTCTCATGATTGAACCATCTGTCTGTATCAAAATAAGTTCCTTCTCCATACTGTGCTTCAACTTCTAAATCTTCCCCCACCTGAAGATGGTGAAGAGCACGAACAGAGAGCAAGTTCCGTATCTTAATCACTCTCTCCATCACATCATGCAGGGAGCCAGACCTGCAAAGTTCCCACACGAAGTCTCTTGATGAATGATGTAATGAAAGCTAGGCACACCAACCTTCTTTTTTGACTTAAATAAACTCAGGAAACTGTTTTCTTTCTTTTCATCGCAGGTGCTCAACCTAAGAGAAGGAAACTCAGTTTTTCCGTGGTTAGTCAAAACCTCTAGAATTCCTTACTGATAAGGTTTTCAAGCCTTGTTCCTCTGCTCAAAGTCTCAAGTAGACTGTATTCTTACATGAGAAGGGCTGTCTTAGGAAACCAAGACCCTTAAAGGAATTTTTCATTGAATAAATATCACAAAGGGTGCAACAACACTGTATCTCATGTTAGAACCTCTAGCAGTCTTTCTATCCTGAACCCTCTCCCAAGAGCCACCTTTGGGTGGTCACTGAGACCTCTACTTTGAGAGAAGACTCTATACCAATCTCATTTTAAAAGTCCTCAATGTCACCCAGAACTGAAATGTCAGCCCCAACTCACTGTGTACTAAGCGCATCCGGCTTGGTTACCCAGATGGCATCCTCTCCCACGTGGTTATGCGCACCAGTGAGTATGATCTTGCTGAGCTCATAGCTGCTCATTCCTATTTGTGACGCTGTCCTTGCAAATATACATCAGCACGATGAAACCCAGTATACACAGGACATCCCACTAGAGTGGGCTCACTGCAGAAGTGCATGTGGCTTCTCAGTACAACTTTTACTAAGAAACTGGACCCCACAGAGGAAAACAGGTCTCTCCTTATCTTGGTTTTCTCCCCTCCATTCACAGTCTAACATGATCCAGAAGACGTCAAAGTCACCTGCTACTCTAAGGCAAGAGACAGCACTAAACTAGGAATAACATACCAGTGCTTCTCGAATCATGAAGTGCCGGAGAATCACCTGAGAGGTGCTTGTTCAAAGTGATTTCAAAATTCCTCCGCCGTGGTTTCTGGTTCAGCAGGTCTATCGGGGAAGCCTGAACGAGCACTTTGATCAAGTGCCCCAAGTGACTGGATGCCGGTGGTCCCAGGACCACCCCCCGAGAAGCCCCAGCAAGTGGGGGTGAGCACACCGGAGGAAGGAGCCAAGTGAGAGAAGGAGTTGAGTCAGGCCCCTGGAATTCTCAAGTGGTTTTAGCTGTTGTTTATCGTCTATTCCAGTGCTCCAATTGTAAAGCCTGTGCAGTTAAAAATTCACCCAACACACCAGACAGAAAAAAGACGAACATAAAAGCCCTGATAACGCTAATGGTGGTAAATGGGGCTTCTTTAAATAGGGCACCTTGTTTGTGCCGGGTTGCCTTCTTTCAGGATTTATTGAGGTCCAGCCCATTTACTTTCTTTGCTTTAGAGGAGGCTCTCATCTTTGGTGACTTTCATTGGGAACGACATTCCCTAGCACCATCAAAATCTGTCCCATTCATCTTAATTTTTGTTCTTACTTTTCTAAGTTACTTTTGCTACATTAGGTAGTTATACTATTTTTTGTATTCTAAATATCACATTCATTGGTTTTTGGTTTTTTTTAAGGTGACTCTTACACAACCATGAGGTAGAGAAACGCACTACAGAGGCACTGGTAAGATGGAATCAAACTCCCCACAAATACATACACACATGCACTAAAATGAGGATCTCAACAGGTTTAAAAAAAAAAACCTGAAAAACAGACTAACATCAATAAAGCCAGAGCAACTAGAGCACAAAAAAGTCTAAGTGATATAAAAGTATTTTTAAAGGGATTAGTTCTGTCCTATTGAACATTTATTCAACTTATACATTTTGTGAAGTACTGTCAAAACCAGGAATGGAAACAGAACCCAGGACTCCCAAATTTCCAGCTCTTGTCAATAAATCAGGCAATTTCCCTACACAATCCAAAACAGCCAAAATGCTCTGGTTACTCTCTAACATACGGCTTAAATATTTATGTTTTAAGTGTTTTCAGCTTACAGTCCACACGATAAACATTCATTAACATTTATGCAACTTCTTAAGTAATTCTAACTCCAAGGTCAGACCAAACACATTTGAACAAAATAAACATTCCCAAACCAATCATAGGCTAAAATTGTTCCAAAATTTACTGGATAACCTGACACCCACACTCACTTTGCCTTCCTTCCTCCCGGAATAATGTTCTTTAGGAGTTACTCCTCCAATACAACATACAACAAAAGACAGTTTTAGAAGCCAGAACGAGAAAAGCACTTAGAACTTGAGAGAATTTAAATACTAGGAGAATCTATCTCATAGGTTGGTTGTGTTTCATGAATCACATCAATTGGTTCAACCAATCCTTGTGCATGTGCCCAGCACAGTCCTGGTCCTAATGTACAGGCTCACACTCCTTGCCATTCTAGTAGACTGACAATAAACCAGTCAAATATTTAACATAACATCAAACAGTCAAGTGCCAGGAAGGGAAAGCAAGATGGAGTAAGAGGGAAAATGACAAAGGATTATGGGAGCAATTTTGCTATTTTTAAGTAGGGTCGACAGAGAAAGCTTCTCTGATGCCTTTAAATCCTATCAACTAAATCCAACAAGAATAATATTAACTCCACTCTCCAGAGTCACAATTATGGGTCAGTATGAAAAGCTGAAGGCTGCTTACACACATGTGAATTAATGACCATCTAGGAATTTTAGAGAAGGAAAGAAACTTGTGAGGCTAGATGCCTTGATCTGTTTGGTTACTTCTGAAACAAAGGAATACAGGCACATGCTTTATCTTGTCAGGTGAGCTGACCAACATGATTCACAGGGCTGACTTAACACGTCTAGAGCCACGCGAAATCAGTCACAAAAGGAGGGAGGAATCCAAGGAAAGCTATTGTGGAATTCCTTTAAAATTCTTTTTCAAGGTAGTAAGTGAATATAGTAGCTGATCATACCATCAGATGCAAGTAACCTAAATAATAATACTTTACAAAGGTTATACCATTGCTATGATCATCAGGTATTTTTTATCCTTAAAAGAAGGACAAGCTTTAAACAAATTTCTAACATATTTACAACATGCACATTTTTAAAGATACCAATATCCTATATTAAAAGACAGGAAGCAATTGCCTTAGAAGTTTGTCAAGAGTGAAATAAACCTTTGTATTTGAGAGAAAATAAATATTGGAGGGGTCCGACAGTACAGGAAAACTGTACTCTATTTCAGATTCAAGGACATTTAAAGAGTCATCGCCTTCTAGTAGCTGGGATTAGACTTTGGTGAGAGCTTCAATCATTCATGCTTTTAAACTGAAGTTGGTCCTTAAAACCTGTAATGATTAAACAATATACCATCCACAGAATCAACTGTAAAAATATACTGCAACTAAGAGCATAATGACATACTCACTTCCTTTCTCATTTTTCCATAATCCATTCGACCCTCTTCCTGTCACCTAATGTAATCATTGGCTGGGTTTCCATTAAACTAAGAGTCTCCCCTCTTGCGTTCTCCAAAGTCACTGCATTGCTTCTCCCAGATTTTATGGATAATTTTGTAAACGTTACCACCTACAACTGAATTGTTAAAAATGTAAAGTAGACAGTGATTCAATTTGTGGCTGTGTGTTCCAAGAGTAGAGTGGTGATATATATAGCATCGGGGATGCAAGTTTCAAACTTTGTCCTATACTATCCAACGACTGGAAATATTCTTAGACACGTTTTCCAACTTGATGAAGACATTCCACAGCACTACTATTACCCTCGAAAACAGACAAAGTTTGCGTAACACATAAAGATTCCCAAAGCATTTTTACATACATTTATCTTATCTCATCTTCACAACAGCCTCAAGAACTTTTAATTATCCTAAATCACAAAAACAAATTGCCTAAACTAAAATGGGGGGTGGGGTGGAGGGAAATTGCATGCATGCAAACTGGCTTTTGGTTTCATTAAATCTTCGGTTGTTCGTCAATGACATTTTTTAGTGACATATTTTTAAACAAAAAGCTTTTGCTGCTGAGCAGACCCTCATCAACCTTTCCTCTGAACTCCTCAATTTCTAGACAGGGATACCAGCCACCTTGTTACCTGTGTCTACTATGTACAAAACCATTCAAAGTTATTATTTAAAGACAGATGTTCGGATAGTTTACCACCTACACCATCAATGAGCAGTTTCATTTGGACCTGTAGTATGGATAAAGAGGGAGCTAATCTTTCATCCAAAGTCACACCCAGTTAATAATACTCCTTGTATGTACCTAGGTCTGTCTGGCTTCTTCACTGTCAGTCTTATCTAGCTGTTGATTAAGTAGGGGGAACTATGACCTTGAATAAGGCTTTGACTGGCAAATGGATTCCTAACCCATCCTTAAAAATAGAATTTCAGTGGGTAAGATCAGAAAACTCCTAAAGCAACTCAACTTTAACTCTGGGTAGCTTTCTTTAATGGCCATATCATAGCCTAAATGAAGTGCAATTATTGTTGATTAAATTTTTCAGCAGTTTCTTGCCTACCCAACAGAATTAAAATCACATCTAAGAAAACAATGTTTAGAGGTCCCCCCCCCTTTGCCCTTAGGAAACACTGATCATTTGACCTCATTCCATGCATATGACTTTCTCTTCCAGGTTGTGTTTCTGTTTGCTTTAGTTGTGGGTAGAAGCATAATTATCACAAACATAATAGCAGCTTACATTTCCAGAGCACTTTATCACTCACAAATGCATTATTATCCTTTTTGATCCTTAGAACTCATTGCAGTAGTATGTGAATTATTACCCATTTTCACAAATCATTAAGTGGAGGCTCAGAGAGGTTAAGTAATCTGCCCAATGTCAGTAAGTTAATAAGGGCAGAACAAGGTCACAGATCCAGGTCCTTTTGTCTCTTAAGTCTTGGGCTCTTTTTTAATCATTTGGTCAGAAAAGCATCATCGAAGGAAACATTCTGATGACTCCTGTGTATCACTCTACAGTCACTTCATTAACAAGTATACTCAAAAGGTTTTCTGCACTGTCACTTGACTGCTTCTTTCTTATGTCCCCGTCAAGGTAACTCTGACACTGTCTTGCAGTGACAGAAGCAAACACTACAGAACTGTGCAAAGATAGGTGTTCTCAAATGTCCAAGTTCTACCAAAAAATAAATAAATAAATAACAATTTGATCCACAAAGTCCATTTAAGGAATCCATCAATATGCTTCAGAATTAAACTAGTCAAGGGGATGAGATCTGTCACCCGGCTTGTCACAGAGAAAAAGAATAGAGAACAGAAGAACTGGGGCAGACAAGAAGGGCACAAAACCTGGGAAAACTGGAGTGATCAGAAGCCCAAGCTATTGACAGGGAAACTGGGAGCCACAGAAAGCTTGCAATTCTTTCCACTCATTTGTTGGAAAACATCCATTAACATCTGTTAAGTGATTCAATTTATTTACCTACTTACCTAGCGAGTAAAAGCATCTCAAGTCAAGTGAGGTATTTCTTGGGATATTTCTTAAACATTCTTGAAAGCTACTTGGGTTGTGTTTTGTTTAGTCTGTCTTTTAAGCACAAATTTTTTTTAATCCAATTAGAAAAACGGGTAAAAGGCATGAAGACACTTCACCGAAGAGAATATAATATGGATGGCAAATAAGCCCATGAAAAGATGTTCCACATCATTAGCCCTCAGAGAAATGCAAATTAAATCTAATGAAATCTCACTTCACACCTATCAGAGCAATGAAAATTTAAAGAAAAAAAAAAAAAAACCTCCAAATGCTTGTGAGGATGCAGAAAAACTACATCACTCCAACTTTGCTGGACAAGGATAAATTGGTACAGCTACTCCGGAAAATAGTTTAAAAAGAAACTGCCAAACCAAACACGCAATTAACATACGACCCAGCAATTTTAGTCTTGGGCATCTGTCCCAGAGAAATGAGAACTTATGTTCACACAAAAACCTGTACACCAATGTTCAAAGCAGCTTCATTCATAACAGCCAAAACCTGGAAGCAGCCCAGGTGCCCTTCAACAGGTGAATGGTTAAACGGTGGTATATATGTATCATAGAATACTATCCCATAATAAAAAGGAACAGATCACTGATGCATGCAACAACCTGCAACAATCTACGGAGAGTTATGTTAAGTCAAAAAAGCCAATCCATAAGGTTTTAAACTATATGATTCCATGTACATAAAGCTTTTTTTTTTTTTTTTTGAAATGGTGAACCAATTAGTGGTTTCCAGAGGCTAGGGATAGGAGAGGAATGGTGGGAGGAAATGAGGTGTAGCTATTAACAAGGGCAAAAAGACAGATGCTCCTGCTACTGAACTGCTCAGCGTCTTTACTGTGGTGGATACACAAACCTACACAGGGGATAAAATTGTATAGAACTAAATACAGACACACACCAGAGTGTAGGTTACATTGTAAATGTGACCAAGCTTGGTAGATTGCATCAGTGTCAATCTCCTGGTTGACATACTGTATTTCTGTAAAATGTTACCAGTGGGGGAAACTGGTTAAAGGCTTTATTACTTCTTACAACTGCATGTGCATCTATAATTACCTCAGTTAAAATTTCAATTAGAAAACAGATCAATGCTATGCTAGCCTAACCATCTCAAAATTATTTTTACCTTCCTTCCTTGAAACAGGACCACTCTGCTTTATTCCTAAACAACCACTTATAATTAGCTTCTATTATACATGATATGAAAACGATTCATGACAATGAAGCTTATGAGTGAGAGAAGCCTTAAACCAACAGTCCATGTTGTGAGGCTTCATTTACATGAAGCTAGAGGAGAGGCTAACCTCATCCACAACGGGAAAATTGTTAAAGGCAGAGGAATGGTTACCTGTTGATGAGGTGAGGCAGTGATAGGAAGGAGCAGAACTAGCCGGGACAAGAGTAACACTCTAGCGAATACTCTGGATCTCTCCTGTCAAGATCTAGAGAATGACTTTTGGACTAGAGTCCAAAGTACACAAGTGTATGCATTTGTCAAAATTCATACACACAAGATTTGTGCACTTCATTGTATGAAATCTTTACACGGAAAAAGATATATAAACAAATTGAAATGAGGCCAAAATGACTGGCTCTGTATCTGTTAGCTTCATATTCTTTCAACTGATGATTCTATGCAATAAGATACTTTGGTATTTCGTCTGATGACCCTGGATATCATTACCAAAGTTTACAATGATCTCATCTCGTATACATTCTTCTCAGGGAAAGGAAATTGCGATCAGAGTAACCGTGAAGCAAATTCATATAAAAAAAGTATCATTAAATCAGACTAAATTAAATTAAAACAGATGTAATTAGGGTCCTCTGAAAGTAATTTTGGCTAATACTCTGTTTACATGCAATATAGATGTAGCAACTACTGACCTCAGGCACTTTCAGCTGCTTTTATATTAATTACTACATGTGGTTTTTATATTCCAGCTCAAAATATCCTTTATAGCTGAGTAGCTAATACTCTTCTGCCAAAGTTATTTCAAATGAGTCTCAGATCCCACAGAATTAAAAAGAAAACCCTATGAAATCCACATATTGATATTGGTGTAACATCATTCAACCAGTAATAAGTTATCACAGGTTTTGCTTTGCTTAACCGTGATTTTGTTCTACTTAGGATATATATATTTTGGTAAAATTACAAAAGGGATGGTGGACTGTTCTTAATTACAATTATACCCAGTAAGACCCAACCCTTTTCACTTAATAGGCTTACACTGCAGAGACATGTCTTCTTAATTAGCCAGACAAGTCAAGACGCTGATGAAAATTATTTCTTGACCCTACCAGCGATTCATAGAGAAGATAATGTGAGACTTGTCTAGTGCCTACTATCTATTTTTGTCTTAAACTCTGCCCATGCTCCAGGCTCCATCACTAGCTCCATTTTAGGTTAAATTCCTCAGACTGATGGAATTTACTTCATTGTCAATGTGCTGTCATGAGCTCTATCACCAAAAGTATGATGAAAATGTGTATGTTTCATTATTCAAATGAAGTGAAGCAAGGAATTGCTGAAATATACATGATTCTCAAAATATTTCAGCCACAAATTTTGGCTTGTTATAGACTATGTGAAATATATTAAGACACACAACATTTTCATTTCAACTCTAGGGAGAGAAGTTGGGATAGGCAGCCAAATGGAGAAAGAAAAGTTGGAGGAAATGACTATAGTATGTTGTACCTGGAAGAGCAGGTTCCCAGGTGTGAGTCAAGAAACAGGCAGGAAAGAGGTGATTTGCTGTGAACACACGGTGTCTATTAGGAAGACCCAGAACATAGCAGAAGGCTTTTGGATTTATTACTAAATTAAACATCAGCAATAGAGTGAAAGCAGGTGCTAACACAGGAATTAATGCACATGGGATCTTGGCATGTGCAAATTCTATTCAAAGGCCAAGTGTAGCTTCCTTATCTTCCTGCTCCAACTGTGAGAAACTACACTTTCGTCTTTTATCATGCTTTATCTCCAGTCTTACTGGGTTTCCACTTAGCTGCAAGCTTTAGTTGGCTGCAGTAGAGTCAAATAGAAAGTCGTTCTCTGTATCATTATCAGAACCAACCCAATTCTTTGGGTTAATGCAATCCCACCCATGTTCACTAAATAGTAACCAATTCACTCATCGGGCTAATGGATTTGGAGATGACAGATATACAACTCTGCCCTTTTTTCCCTGTCCAAAGAGATTCCAATACTAATATTTTTTTAAATAAAGAAGGTATAAAAATATAAATGCAGGATTGTATTCTCACTACCAAACCAAACTCCATCTGCCATTTTCAGGTGCTAAGCAGTCCTACGGCTCACCCAGGACACCTAAGCCGTCACATTCTTCCCTTGTTTAAGCAGGTATTTTAACATAATTTGCTTCCAGATCTTACTACAATTCTGCATTCTCAGCCTCATTTCATTCCTTCTCCTGACATCAGTGGGCACTTCAGAACCACAAACCATCTTTCAGAAAGTCTAGCCTTCTCTGTTGCTAAACAGGCCAGAGTGTAATTTTACTAAAAAATACTGCAACCTAGCCACTATATTGCTGCTCTATATAAAGACAGATTTAAATTTTTTTCTTCTGTATATCACAGGGAAATATATTCAATACCTTGTAATAACCTTTAATGAAAAAGAATATGAAAACAAATATATGTATGTATATGCATGACTGGGACATTGTGCTGTATACCAGAAATTGACACATTTTAATTGCCTATACTTCAATTAAAAAATTAAATTAAATTTTAAAAAATACTGCAACCTTTTGTTCTATGAACAGTGATCCAAAAACTAAGTCTTGAAGCCATTTGAGCAATTCCTTCCAAGTAAGAAGTGTACATATTCTAAAAACTGGGATATTCAAATACTGCTGCATGATGGTTGTCAACTAGGATGAGAAACCAAAGTCAGTCTCCTTCCCCGGTCACACCCCCCACCGCCCCACACTCCAAATCCCCTCGCCTCTCTACCAGCACCTCTAAATACCCTTGACTGAGTTATGTTTTTAAGAAGCATATGCCCCTTCACAGTAAGTGCATTCCACTATGAAAGTTTATTTTCAAAACTCAGCATTTCTTTACTGCTGAAGATCTATTCTGGAATCCCTTCCTCCTTAAGCTACTGAGCATTACTCAGCCAGGGGGCCAAAAAAATGCTGATATTTCAAGAAATCTAATCTCTTAATGACTGCTGCCAGAGAAGAGAGAAGGGCTAAGAAGAGTCATCTTGAAATAAGCCTCATCTCAGGGACATGTGAGCCCATAAATGCTCACAGGGACTCAGGACTGCCACCAACATGGCATCAATGAACTTCAACCTGTCAGCCCAGGGGTGTTCTGTCCAGAGAGGACGAGCTGTTCCTTCTAACATCCAGGTTCCACACTCCGCATTCTTCCATCATACAAAAGTGTACTCATTATTTAAAGATACACCCACGTTCCTGGGTGTTCCAAACAGAGCAAGTCAGACTAGTGTGTGGTAGAGATGTAAATGGTAGAGAAGACCTTGTGAGATGGGGCTGCTCACTGAAGATTTGTTGGAAGGTTTAGGTTTTGAGCTAGAATGTCAGTAACAGCAATAAAAGTTACTGAACAGGGGAAGGAGGGCAACCTGGGCAGAGGTAAGAATCTGTACAAAGAACTGTGCAAAGTAACAGAAGTGAAAACTCACGTGCTATGTTCAAAAAAAAAAAAAACCAGCAAGCAGATTCACTTGGCTTTAGCAGATTTTGAACAACTACAGCAATGGCAAAGGGTGCCAAACAGAGGGTGAGACAAGATTTAGGTAAAGTGTTTATTAATTCATTCAATACGTATGTATTCAGCATCAACTGTGCACAAGTCACTGTTCTAAAGGGGCTGGAGAAAAAAGTTTTAGGAAAAAATACAGGATTTTCCTTTCCGGAGGGAGACCAGCCCTCAGATACAGAGTTGATTCAAACAAGATTCTAAACAAACTGTCATTTTGATTCCTTCCGAAGAAGCACAGCAGAAGCTTTCACTTCTGTAAGTTAGAAAATCTGATCTGATAGAAATGGATAGAATTTAAATTGATTGAGGAAATCCTCCCTACTTAAGTTCTTTACCTATCTTGTCACTGGTAAGATGTAACATGAGAACGCTGCGAACACAAGGATCAAGAGAAATTTGGGAGACACAATGAACTCTTCTGTGTGCTTACAAGTGACTTTGCCTAGAAAGTTAAGTACTTAAAGTTCAGGCAACAGCTCAAAAGGAAGGTGCTCTGCTAAGGGCCTCAGAATGTGGGGACAAACAGAGCTTTGTCCTCTGCTCTGTCCGAGCATATGGACCACTCCTAACCCTTCAGCTCTAGTGTTTATAATTAAGTCTAACCTGGGGGAGTCTGAAGCAAAGAAGGTTCCAGGACCCCACAGGGGACTGGAAAGAATGATGGGGGGTGGGGTCCTGCTGTAAAACAAGCACAAATAGCTGTCTGGAGTTGTCGTTGTTTCTTTTTCTTTCAGTGTTACAATGGGTTCTATTTTTCCTCCAGCAGTCAACTCTGCTCACAAGTAATAAAATCACACCGGAGAGGGGAAGAGAGAAGAGGGCACTCTAGAAACACTACCCACCTCTGCCTAAGTTGTTCACAGTTAAGGCCAAGTCCTTAACACCCAGCACAATGAAGATGCCCCTCCCCAGGTCCCCAGGGGAATCGGTGCGGAGAGACCTGGGCTTGGAGAATAGCACTCCTGCCCTCCAAACATGGCGGTCCCCACAAGGAATCCCTTAGCCTCCCTGAGACAGGCTCTCCGAGGTCAGAGAGATCTAAGGGAGAGAATCACCGAGCACCACCATCTCAGTCCACAATGGAAGTCAAGTCAGAGATGCTGACATGTCCAGCCCAGGACATGAATCACAGAAGGGTCTCAGGGCCTTCCTGCAGCTCAGCATGCCAGCTCCGAGATCCCAAGCTGAGCCAGGCCTGGGTTACCCAAATTTCCTTCAGAGGAGAGAATTTATAATTCTGTGAGGCATCCCCATTTTACAGATGGGGCAACTAAGGTAGAGAGAGGTAAGGGACTCAGAAGTTTGATTCTGGAGCGTGTACTTGTCTGCCTCCCAGCAATCTATTTCCTGTCAGTGGGAGGTCACAACACTATCAGATTCTCTCAGCTGCATTTCTATGGGAAAATTACTAGTGATAGCAAAGGTAGTTCCCTGGGGATCCAAACGTCTCCTGCTCACTTTCCATTTTCATTTCTGATATACTAGTATCCTCCCACCCACCAAATATATAGAGTATATCCTATTTATATGCCACCAACTATCTACAGAATGAGGCAGCCTGACTCCAAAACTCACTCCCCAAATCAGCTACTTCTGTTAGGTTTTAGAGGATAGGTTCACTTGGTTAACAATTCAAATGTTTCTTCAGTTCTCTCCTTGGTATGAAGTACAGTTAAGTTCTACCCAGAACATCTTTATTCAGCCTGAAATATTCACCAATTATCCACTAAGGAATAATACTTCGGGTCGAATCAATATGTCCAAGTTTAACGAGTGACAGCTTCTGTTAAGGAATTTTCGCCTTACAAGACATTACTCAAAATCAAAGGCATTACAAGTAGGCTACAATCTGATATTTATTGACATTCACCCTTGAAGGGATTTAGGAAGAGGGTGGGTTGAGGGGATGATACGAAGAAAAATGAAGGTAAGAAGGGCAGATAGAGACAAGAAATAGAAAGCCATGCCTGAGACATTCGTGAAAACATGACACCTTAGAGACATCCCCTCGCCCCCAGCTTAACCCTTGGATATTGGGAACATGGAAAAGGAGGAGGTTATCCTAAGACTCTAATTTCTAACTTGTGGCTTTTAGGGTTTAAGGAAGGGGATGATGAGAATTAATTCAAACAGATTCTCATTAGGTGTTATGTAAAAAGGTTGACTCAAGGTTAAAATGCATCAGTAACACAACGATTTCTTCGATTCACCAACCTCTGGTTCAAGTGTTCTCTCCGACAAGATGTAGACAGCTGGCAGTGTGAGAAATGGGCACCCCTGCACCATATGTCAAGTCCAGTGAGAGAGAGCAAATGCTTGAGGCAACCGTCGGGTGTCACCACTGAAGAGGGGTGCTTTCCAGGGAGCACCTCTTATGGTAAGAAAAAACATCTCAGTTCACAAGCGAGTTTAATTTGCCACACTCTTTTTATAGACACCTCCGAACAATTAGAACACTGTTGCAAATTGAAACTGCTCATGCCTAGTTGCAAATTTTATTGCCACAAATGGGGTCCCAGAGAAGCTCTATTAACTTTACTGGCGACTGGTGGCTCCCTGATTATGAGTCATCTTTAATAAGGTAATTCAGGGATCATCTCCACGGTGGCAGAAAGAGAACACACTGCAGCAACCGCGAGGAGGAAGGTGGGCAAGATCCCAGAAGGAAAACACAGAAACAGGATGTGAACAGGGAGGAAGGACACATCCTTGAAGTCAAAGAAAAGGAATCAAGTGAGCATGGAGGAGAAAGATGGGAGGCTACCAGGGAAGACAGAAAACATTCCAGTCTCTTTCTGGAGATCCAGGTATAAACCACCTGCACCAGGCTCGCTCCAAAGGGTGTACGTCACACACATGATTGGAAGCCTCGCAAATGTGAACAGACTTATAACAGTAACTTTTGCTGAAGTTCTGCAACCCCTGTCTCATCTGAATCACGTCAAAGAAAGACACACAGGAGAGAGCCATTCTAGTGCTCATTCATTAAAGTACGTTAGCAAAGGTTAGCTGTTATAATTACATCAGATTTGCTAGATTATAGAAAACAGAGAAGCAAATGTGAAAATAGTTTCACATGTTCATAACCCCTATTCAACTTCTGTTAAATACTCAGGCATAGCTCCTTCTAAACATTCAGAAGTGCATTTTTACATAGATAGGATTATATCTGTGACCTTAGTTCCTTTTACATTTTCCAATGTAAATCAAACTTAAATGTAAATTAAAGGCAATGCATCAACAGTTTTAATGTCCAATATTTTCTCGTGCACTTTAATGTGTGTAATTATTTCTCTATCGGTATATGATAGAGATACAGTCCTCTCCCACTTAAAAAGCCTTTTGCATGGAGATTTCATGTGTCTATGAGAAGTGTGTGTATCTTTTAAGGTCTGCAAGATATGCATTCCTAAAAAAGAAATGCCATAATATGAAAATTCAGTGTATTCTGTAGTCTTAATCATTTAAGTAACTTTTTATTAATAAATTAAATAACTGATGTTAATTTTCGCCCTTTTTAACTCTGCTATTTCTCATGGATCCCAGACTCTCTATTGTGCCTTTAATGGCACTTTTTAGAGAGTGATTTTCCTTTCTAAAACATGTCTAAGTATGTTTAGTTGAGTAGTTTCACTATAAGAGCAAATGTTTGTGGAAGGAGAGAAAGAAAAAACAATCGTGGAGAATGGAAGGCAGGAAACAGGAGGGAGGGAAGAAAACTTGTTAATTATACCCGAAGGCCTATACCTTAGTGAACTTTAGATACATTTTCATTCATTTTTCAAAATTTTCCTTGTAAAATACACTCACATGTTAAGCGGGACCAAAAAAGCCAGTTCAGACTTAAGTGCAGAGGTGAAGGATGAGAGTGGGTGTGAGAGTTCAGAGAAGAAGCAAGAGGGAGGAGGGGGCCCAGCACGCCCCTTTATGAGCAGAAAAGGCAGAAGAAACATTTTCTCTTCCCCTTGGACCAACTTGAGAGCCAGCGGGCTTAGAGAAGACCCCTGCCCTCCTGGTTCAGTTCTGCCAGTGCACCCCCAGCCCAGCCCAGCCCTGCCCCGCCAGTCAGGCCCACGCGGCAGCTCCAGGAACCATAAGGTCATTGCTAGGTTTGGCACAAAACGCTCAAACTCAGTGAAAACAGGCCTCCAAAGAAGAATGAAGCAACAGCCAGGAAAGAACCACTTCGCAAACAGCCTTCCAAGGAGAATTAGCCTCGTGAAACCCTCTGTGCAAAAGTTCACACCATAAAACAGCTGCTGCTTAATGTCTCAGGGTCCTAATTAGCCCCGAGCTCCTTGGCTTGCCCAGAACTTCTGGCCAATGGTGTCCAAGCTCCCCGGCTCTTCCCTGCGCCGCTCAATCCCGTAAGTGCTCTTGGTCAAAAAACTAGGTCATAAACTTATCCACCAAGAAGCATTTACTGTCGATTCAAACAACGTATTCTGTTCAAGAGGTTATGATAATAAAGGAGGAGCTGCACACACGCTTTCAAGTTCTAGCATGAGCTTGCCAGCTCCGAATGCTGGCTCGTTCCCTTATCTCAGTTTGGCTCTTGTAGACTCAAACCCACTGAACTCTGACCCTTTTCTAGATGAATACAAATCATTTCTTGAATGACTGTATCAAATATTACTTATGCTCTTTTCTCCCCAGTTTTAACCTAACAGGTCCATGCCAAAAAGACAAAAAAAAAAAAGGTTTCCGCTTCAAAAAGTATTAACATGCTTCACCGCTGCCAAAGTTGACAGCACAGTTGTTGCATCCTGCCTCAGAAAGAAGGATGGGGCGATGGGGAGGGCAGGAGAGGGTAAGGAGGGGAATGCAGAAGAGCAGCTGTTTTTTCAATCAACTCAAGCAGAAAACCTCCCTCTTTCCCACCCCGCACCACCTCTTCCACACCCCCAGCAGAGAGAAGGGGGAGAAAGCCTGAGAAGTCGTATTCCTCCAAGGAGGAATCAAGCTGGCTCACTGGGTTTCCCATCTCCCACACAATGGGCCACGGTTCTTTCTAATTCACCCGGGGAGCGTCAAGGATGCAAGCCAAAGGGTATGTCTCTGCCTCCTTGGATGCTGACTCCCGTTTTGATGGTGCCCAAGAGGTTCCAATCTCCTCCCCACCCAACCTCACTAGCAGCATCTCAAGACACACCATCCTCCCACCCCTGCACATCCACATCTGAGCTCCGAGGCACACACGGAAAGGTTACACAAGTAACAAACGCAAAGGTGGGTATTTTTCATCCCACACCTTTCAAGAATATGCTGGATTCCTCCCCACAAAACAACACAGCTGCTGTCAGCAGCCCCCCAGCTCCCAACCAGTATGTCCTCCAACCTCAACAACAGGGCTTCACCTTTCTGGAGTGAAAGGGGAGGAAGGGAACCTGAGAAGGCAGGACAGAGCAGCTGCAGCCCACCCCCTCCTCATCAGCTGAAAAGCTCAAATTGGCTAACCCAGAACATCCCAGGGCACTGGGATCCCAGGGTGGCTCCACCCAGGCAGTACGTCTGATTATTTTTTTCCCTCCTAGTGGGCAAGCAGAGCAAAGGGGAAATGAGGACAAATGTGTTCAAAACAGAAATGCAGCCTAACACTAACTTAGCTTTGGGCAAGAACCAGATTAAAGGCCCAGCACCTCCATTTCTGTCCAAGTGGAAAGAGAAACTACAGGGTGCAACCTGGATCCAGCTCTGGGCTCTGCTGCCCAGACACTCTGCCAGCCCCAGAGGATCAACCTAACCCCAAAGTGCTCCTCTCAGTCCCCAGATACCCCCTCTTTTTTTATTCTTGGTAAGCTGATTTTAATGCTGTGGTCATTATAATTACCGTGGAACAGACTTTTAACTGCAGAACTTAACATTCTTGGTGTGATATTGTTCTGTATTTAGAAGAGACAATACAGATACATGAACTTTTAAAAAGCCTCTCAAACTCTTCTCAAATGACTGAACTGCAGCCAAAGAATGTCATCGATGCTGGTGTCAACAGTCTGGTTTACTACTGGGGAAAAAGAAAAATCTAGGTTTAGGTAGCATTCATCTACAACCAATGTCATAACATGTTGCCCATCACTGATTTTAAGATCATAGGAGTTGGCACATCATGGAACAAATTGAAGTCATCATGCATCTTGCAATGCAGGTTCAATATAACTCAACTCACATTAATTGCCTTGAAGGTTCATCCGAATTGCACAATTAAAAAAAGCTGGATTGCTCTGAGAGGCATAACATAACAAAATAAGATGTTGATAGTTTGGCCCAGCCAACACTTAATTACCACAACAATTGTGGGTACAAAAGTCCCATTTCTAAAATACATCTAGCCTCCAATAGGTGTCACATACCCATGCTACAATTTAGGTCACACTAACTCCCACACACAGCCTCTGTTTTTCTTCAAGTTAAGAGAAAATAAGATGGTATTTAATTAAGCCAACTCCTAATTCTAAATCAGTAAAACCTAAGTGGGAAATCTGATTCTTTGGACTTTTCTCCATTTCCATGACTATCGAAGCACATGTGGAGGGTGGGGCAGGAGAGACTCAAGTCAGAGCTGGAAACATCCATCAGTTAGGAACTTGATTTCCCCCTCTAAGGCTTAGGCAGTGGGATTCAATAGCTGATTGAGGGCTTGCCAATCAAACAGACCATCCCAGGAAGAAAACCAATCAACATCTTTAGTTTTGATGGTCCAACGGAACCAAGCTGTGGGAGACAGGAAGTATACTTACACACACAGACCCCTCTCCTCTCCACCTGCCCTGGCTTGGCTCCATGTTCACTGACCATCATCAGCTGGTAAAAAGTTATTTGTAGCCAAGCAAATACTTGTGAACTTAATTTGAACTCTGTTTGCTGCCTTTCTACAAAGAAACCAAAATATAAAACTCGTGTATCTCAGTGATTCCCTAGACCATCAGGAGACATGAACCCAAAACATAAGGAGGGAAAAAAACAGACGCCAAAAGAGATGAGTACTATGTGTTTCCACATCTTACTACAGAGTCGCACAGCCTTTAGGTGCCAACTGCCAGAGGATTACTGCCTGGATGTCCCACATTGCTTACCCATAGGATTAAACTCATAAATGAAAATGAGTAATACTCCCAATTCATCTTCTCTAAGACTGACATCACTGTAACAGCTTTAGGCAGCCAATCAGAAACCTCCTTTTAAAGTCAATTTTCCTGCCAGTTTAAAATAGTAATTCACTCTGCCTATCTGACCACTAACCATTAACACTATCTGTAGTATCTATAAATCCATACTGCAACAACCATACAATTAATCAGTTGAGCAACATCATGGTATCACATCCTCCAAACATGTAGTCAACTTCCTAAATACCTAGTATTGAATGGGGAAGGACCTAATAAAAAGAATGTATATCTTAAGCCCAAAAAAGATAGCTCTCTGAAAGATGTACCAGTCAAAATACTCTAGAAAAGGTGAGATGAAAAAAGTCCTAGACACAAAGTTATATGATTATTAAAGGCATATGCCCTATGGCTCAGTTACCTGAAAATTAACTAAGTCCAAATGCAGTTTCATGTTTGGAAAAAAAAAAAATTACCTACATGTTTGCACTTTCCAAACAGAGAGATGTTCTCCACCCTCCTGGCCTTGCTGCAAGAACAAACTTGAAATAGGTGTCTATGAAGGCCCTACTTATCTCCATCTCCGGGCCTGTCCAGTCAGGGAGAGACATGTGGTTCCTTCAAGAAAGGCACAAAAACAAACATGATCAAAGGAAAACAAGGGGAGAGGCAGAAATGAGTATGCCTCACTAGATCCCATATTTACCAAAAGCATCAGATTCTCAGGCAAAATGTTAAATGTTACTTTAAAAACCGTCAAGGTATATGAAGTCTCCTATCACATTAAAGTCGTATCGCTACCATTTCATATGGATCCAGGACTTCCCTCCATCACTCCTGAACTTCTCCACTTGACCAGAACGTACTCTGAGTTCTTTCAATTAAAACTAGGAAATCTAAGTATTGGTGTCTCTCTCCCAATGTTAGGGGAAAAATTAAAAGTAATCTTACATGAAATAAAAATGGTTACACTCTGAGAAATACTACTGGGAAGTGACAATTTTTAAGTCTCTTATAATGTGATTATGGCTCCTAGCATGAAAAGGGATTACTCTTAACTAAAACAGACAATTAAGGAGTAAAACTCTAGGCAGACCAAACACAAACCAAGTTGGCAGCGTTTCCCTACCTGAAGAGCACTGCTCCATCACTCTGGCTGTCCCATGATAATGCTTCAGCAAACTCACCAGTGAAATGAGATTGTTGCCAATGCCCATGCATTTAAAAGAGGACAGATATGTCACCTTATGCAAAACATGGCACCATGTGATCAGAAAGACATTTAATCATTTGAAGCTGGATGATGAATGTCAGTAAATACTTTGGAACTGAGTGCCTCCGAAAGAGACCATTTAAAATGTTCCTGAAATGTACGTCATACCCTCAACCGGTTTTTGCTTCTTATGTAGTTCATGTTTAGAAAAGGACTTGGGATGCACCAAAGACGTGTGAGTGACATCATGGTCAGACACGCAGCACAGGGGATAAAAGACACAATGGACAAGAAGCACATCCATGCATTTTCCACGACTAGCCCCTGCATCCTGTCAATTGGAGAGTGACAATTGCCTATGGGAACCTTTGTTACAGCTGCTATCAAAAGGACAAGGGGGAAAAAAAAACAGGTTTCTGGCTTTCACAGGAAAAGAATGATTTCCAAATTATGACTTGAGAGCTCAAGAGAGGGAATGACTTATTCTTAGCAAATGTGAAACACATGGTTTTCTCCGAGGGTTTTTGTCCACCCTGCACAGTTATTTCTCTTCTATGAAAGAGACAAATTATTAAGATTTAAACACAATATCCTTCAGAAGGTAACATACATTTCTGTCTAAAGCCAGAGCACCAAGGCTTTAAATAATAATGATTCCAAAGGCAAGTAGAGAAACACTGCGCCCCTCACTCCCAAGGCCAGCAGAGCCGGGAAATGCAGCTGGGTGAACGCAGCAGTCCACAGCACTTCTGCCCAGTGCATCCATACCCAGAACGTGAAGAGAGAAGCTTCAGCCAGTGGCCTCCCTGGAAAGCCTGCGGACCCAGCCATCCAGTGTAGGGCCGGTGGCGGGGGGGCTTTCTTGCCCTTTTGTCAGATTGCTTTCTCTTTATCCCAGTGGCTCTTACCCCCAGCTGTAGCACAGAATCATCTGGAAGGTTCAAGAGAACTCCCATCTCATCTGCATATAGAGTTGAGAGCCACTGTTCTATCCATCTGATTTCAGCCCCACTCACTCAGCAACAACCTTTATCACGCAGACACTTGATGAAACATTTGAGGTGATCAGGTTTTGGAGGAAGTCCAAGAGTCCTCCAAAGGAACATGAACACACTTTTCGTGATGTGCCAAGCCTCCTCCAGGCTGCTCTGTGCAGGCGCCCCAAGTACAGGAGGCTTACACACCACACGGGGTGGGAGTCACAGCTCACTCCCAGAGAGTCTCTGGCCCTCCACCACCCACTGCCTCTCTAATGTGTCTTGAGGGAAGGCATGGGAAAGTTTCTCAGGTCCTATCCAATTTCCTAGAAACCTAACCCAGGAAAGAGCTCTCTGCAGTGTCACTGATACAAATGCTTCTCACAGATACCTCAACCGTCAGTCTTACCCTAAGCAAACATGCCACTAAGCAGAGCTAAGCACTCTCTCTGAAAAATTCAAAGGATGTGACTGCAATGCCTGTTGACTGCACTTATCTTTTCTTATTACAGGAGCTGTACACCACAAGTATCCCTCACCACACACACCAGCTACCTGTTCTCCACTGCACCATTTCTCAGGTAATGCATGTTCATGGATATACTGGGGTAAGACTACCAGAACCTTAGAAAGAGCTAAGCCACAAAAAGCTCATTCACAGTTGTCCCATGCTATACAAACTCTTCATGTCTGGGAAGTCCACTCATTCACAGGTCAAAATCATCAACTGTGAAAGGGGTGTGGTGAAAGGTAGCCTCAGATATGAAGGTACAGCAACTTTAATGATAAATTTTTAAATTATAGAGGCAAAATGCAGTCTAAATTTCTAAGTTTAAAAATCAAGTCACTATATAGCCACATTAACTCCATCAATAGTACGTTGTTTTGCACATAACACAATCTTAAAATGTGATATTAGAAGTGGGAAGTCCATAAAATGAAGGCTCAGATATAGTAACAGCTGCTGTTCTTTGAAGGAGTGGTAGATAGGTACCAGACACTATGCTAAGTGCTTTGTATGTTTTATTCCCTTTAATTGCTTCAGCCTGATGGAAGAACTAGAGGGTCTCCATCTTACAGATGAGTAACACGAACTCAATAAACAAAACAGTATGTCCGTGGTCAGTGAAACTAGAGGAAGGCTGAGCTGCGATTTGGATAGAAGTCTGGCTGAATTCAAGAGCCCTTGACCATTTCTATGAACTACTACAGAATTTATCCTTTTAAAGTGAGTGAGGTACTGAAATACCACTCCCATCACCATTTTTAAAAAGGCTAAAAATCAAATAGAGTATTGATAATGGAGTGGTGATGAGTATGGAGTTTGGAATCTTGTCTGTTATAAACTGACCAGAGACAAGTTACTGAACCTCTAAGCACCCTTCTCTTCTGCAGAATGAGAACAGCAAGGTCGACCAAAGAGCTGGGGAGATTAAATCAAACAGCAGGTTAAGACTCAGGGATTGTTTACTTTCTTCTCTCTCAGCCTCAGTTTCCTATTCTGTCAACCAGAGATAACAAACCATATCAAATCGCAGTGACAGAGGTCCTTAAAATGAAAAAAAAAATTATAAAAATGAAAACGCTTTGAAAAGTGTAAAGTGATGTTTTAGAGAAATTGTGTTTCTGATCATTAGCACTTTTATGTTACTGAGTGAGTCCTGCCAGAAAGAAATGGTAAATTATCACTTAATTCACATTGAGGAGTGCCTATTTAAGTCTGAACTTTTGTTATTTTGCAAAGCAAATTATCCTGACTCATTTGTTTCTCAACTCTGAATTGTCTATTTGACTTGGCATTGCCTTGGTTTTGATTCTTGTGCTTCAACAAGTCTTAAGTACCCATTAAGTGCACAGGCCCATAGGGAATATAAAAATTTGAAAGGTTTCTTACCCTTGAGGAAGGTATAATATACGGTGGGGTTTTCTTAAAGTAGGCACACATAAAATGTGTGGGTTACCAACAGTTAGGACTGGAGAAAGGGTGTGACTATTAAAAAGTAGTAGAAGGCAATCCCTTTGTGGTGAGAAACAATTAGTTCTGTTCCCTGACTATGGTGATGGTTGCTTGAATATGCAAGGATGATAAAATCTCATAGAATTATGTATCCCCCACCAAAGAAATCCTATAAAAACTGCATATAAAAAGACGCACACAAAAATCAAACAAGCTCTCTATCTGAGTTAATAGTACTGTACCAACATCAGTTTCCTGGTTTGGGCAGTGCACTAGTTATGTAAGATTATCGCTGGGAGAAACTGGGTGATGATCACATAGGAACTTTACAATATCACTGCAATTTCTTATGAGTCAAGCTACATAAAAATAAAAAGCACCTTTTTAAAAAAAGGATGAGGAAGTTACCTATAAACTATGTGGAAAGATCTAAGATGTATGGTTAATTAAAAAAAAAAAAAAGGAAGGTACTTCACAACATAGTATGCTACCTTTTGTGAAAAAGCAGGAAGGACAGAAATGGTACTCATATTTCCTTCTGGAGCCTAAGGACTAAGGAAGGATACATAAGAAACTAAGAACAGTGGTTTCCTGTGGGGGCTAAAAAGGAGGAACTTGATACATGAGGCACCAAGATGGGAGCTTTTTCTACTTTTGGGGTTTTGAATTATGCAAATGTATTATTCAAAACAGTAAATCAAAAGACAAATTTAAAAATGATAGTAATCATTGATAATATCAATATTACAATTAAATTTGTCATTAAACTGTTCTTTACTGAACAATTTACATATATTATTTTGCATCCTCAAAACAAAAACCAAAGTGTCTGAGACTCAAGTTTTGGTGCTTTTTTTTTTTTTTGGAGAGGGTAAAAACAAGACTCAGGAGTAGTTTTTTAAACGTTTGCTAAGCCTATGGTCTTTATAATCAACTCCTTATGTAAGGTTTGTGGAACATGTCCTGCTGCTTCTTGTCTCAGTGCCCTTGAGCATGGCTTTTTCTCTCCCTCAGACCACCAAACACCACCCTCACCCTACCTTGCCTGGAAAAACTCCTATTCAACCTTCAAAACCAAGCTCCCGCATAGTTATTTTCTCCTAGCCTCTTTCTTCAAGAGAATGAAGTCTCCTTTTACTTCTTATTATCTCATAGCTTAAGTGTACCTTAAAAGTAACCATTAGTCCTTAAATGTCTTCAAAGCCTCAACATCTAGCAAAGTGTATGGCAACTAAAACTGTTGCTCAATGAATGTTTCTTCAACTATAATAAACATTTTAAACCTCACCACGAGCATTAAGAATTAAGACCTCATTAAGAAAATCATTCCTTTGCTAACACAAGTAAATAAAGGTAGATATTTTAAAATCAAAGTGGCTGTAAGTACTTTCAAAACCCCCAATACCTTCTATTAAGAGGATTCTCTTTACAAGTGGACTAAGAAGGTATTCCTTACAAACTCTTTAATAACAATTTCTGAGTGAGGCTGATTCCTAATATAGACTTCTGGTAATTTCTTTTCAAAATAGGAATTCATAGAGAAGTAATAACACCATTTATAAAAATATATTAAAGTATTTAATATTCTTAAGCATGGTCTTCTTGAATTTCTTTTTCTATGAAATGTGCTCACCTTTAAAGGTGAAATAAAGATCATTATGTTCATTAGACTCCTTGGTCCTTTGGTGTTGAACTTCTTAACCATTCTGTCATCATTTAATATGGCCTGGGTTTCTAGACAGACACACACAACTTTTAATTATACATGTCAAAAAGAATCTGTCCTCCAGAGAATGTTTCCCACATGGCTCATAAGTTAGATCAACTGAAAAGCATCAGGTCAGTACAACATGGTGGTCAAAGACATAAGGTCTGAAGTCATATGCCTGGGTTTGAGTCCTGCTCTGCCAATTCCTAACTGTGTTCTCAGTCAAGTTAACTTCAGCATCTTACTTTCCTCCTTTGTAAAATGAGGTTATGCTGGTATCAAATACATTGAGATGCTGGAACGGTCAAATAAACTGCAACACATACGAAGAACTTAGAACAATGCCCAATATATGCCAAATACTGAATAAACGTTAGCTAGTAATAGGATCATAGCTGAAATATGGCTCATGCTCAAAAAGTAGTATTAACTGCAAGGAGGAGCTTGTCTAGTGAAGTGTAAGGTGTCCAAAAGAATTAAAATGTCAACGCTATTTGGGGAAATAGAGAACACACTGAAAACACCAAGAGCGTGAGGATAGGGTGATACATGTTGGCCATATGAGCTGTTGCATTACGTTCTAAGAGAGAACTTGAACTCTCCTCTAGGGGAGACATACATCTGAAACCATGGATTATCTTCCACCCTGAGGATTTTGGTTCAGAGGATATTCCACAGGTCATTTTTACACTTTGGTTTTCCCAGATGTCATGCGGCAACACTGCTTTGAATAAAGATGCTAAAACACAGATCTTCACAGTAAATTTGATTTTTTTTTTTGAAAAGTCTCTCCTTATGGGTCTTTATCAATGAAAGTAGGTCATGATATCAAGGCAGGCATATTCTACATGGGTTTTTGCTGCCGTGTGTTTATCTGTCCCACATGCTTTTGGAGACCTTAACGCATATCCAACATACTAATTCCAATTAGGCTACATAAAAGACTTTTGTCACAAACAACATTTAAAGTCACTAAATCAGCATCAAAACCAGCATCAGTATGTACTGAATAATTGGAAAGACATCTCTCACAGGGAAGCAATTCAAAAATATTTAGGAATTCAAACAAATATCTGTATACCTGTCCTTAGTAGCAGTATTCACAATAGCCAAAAGGTGTAAGAAATCATTTTGTCCCACTGACAACTGGATAAACAAAGTGTGGCATATACATACAATGTAAAATCATTCAGTTTCAAAAAAGGAAATTCTGATACACGTTACAACGTGGAGGAGCCTTGGGAACGTTCTGCTAAGGGAAATCAGCCAGTCACAAAAAAAAAAACATGCAGGATTCCACTGTAGGATTCTAGAGCTCTACTGAGGTCTCTCGAATAGAGAATTTCATAGAAACAGGAAGTAGAATGGTGATTTCCAGCGCCTAGGGGAGGGCATAATTGGGAGTTAATGTTTAATCATAAGGAGTTTCAGCTTGAGAAGATGAAAAAGTCCTGGCAATGGATGGAGGTGATGGTTGCACAAGACGAGTACTTAATACCACTGAATTGTACATGAAACATGGTTAAAATGGTTAATCTTATGTATCTTTTACCACAAAGGTCCTCCAACACATACAGAGGAAAAGGAGGAACAGGTAGGTATCAGTGAACTTGGATTAAAACAGTTAATCTAGATAATTCTGAGCAAGAGAGACCTTAATGAACTATCAACACTGTCTTAACTTTTTTTTTTAAAGCTGCCCTTTATTTTACCTAAAGAGACTTCACTTTAGTATAAAAGACTAAAAATTAGCCTCCAAAAAATTAAAGGGAAAAATATTCAAACTCTACTCGTATTCCAAGTCTCAGTCATGTAGCACACAAGTTCTGTTGGATAGCCTTGGTATCCAGCAGAGAAGCAATGGTGAAACTTACAGGATCTGAAGCTACAATCTCAAAATGGAACCTGAGCCATCCATCATCTTTACTGTCAAAGCAAAGCCTAACAAACTTCCCTTAGCTTAATCCTATTACGATCTAACACTGTTATCCTTTTTAAGTGCAAATACATGTAATTAAGATCATAAGGATCAAGAAGCAGCCTGGTTTTGCCACTTCAATATCCACTTCTTGGGTCATATGGACATGATATGAATATGGATACAACTATTTGCTTCTGGTATTTCATTCTGTCTTTCCCTTTACCCTTCCCTGCAGCCTCCCTTATTGAAATGTTATATTACACCTTGCTACCAAAGAGCTTTTAAGGTAAGAAGAGCTCTTTGGAAGTATGGAAGATCAGTCATATTACTCCCACATCCCCCATGACACACCTTCAGTGACAGAAGTTTCCAAGAAGAGCCCTTCTCTAATGACTCTGGAAAGTCAGCCTGCTGCAAATCTGACCATCTATTTCTTCTGAAACACTCAATAAAAGTTAACTGGGCAAATTATCTTTCTCCCTAGAAAACAGCAGACACATACATTGTTAATGGGATCTCAAGACTGAAGAGAAACAGAAAATCAATGATTTCATGGGCAAAAAGATAGACAGGACAGCTGACAGGCCTGCATAGGTTTTAATAAAGCAGATGTTTTACTACGGCAGGTTACAGTTAGTCATTTTTATAATAAATATAAAACAGAAGGTAGTGTGATATACAATTGTTAAATTTGGGGAGTGCTAGAATCAGCTCATGAGCAGTCTAGCAGGTCTTTAATTCATGTGTCTGCGTGAAACAAAATCTACTTGGTAGAATCAACCCCCAGGCATTTATGTACTCATCTGATATAGTATGATCTGGAAGGATAAACAAAAAATTTCAATAAATTTGAATTATTTTTCTGACTCTTCAAAGGTAAGGTATTTATTTCATCCTAATAAATTCTGCTGGAATTAAAAACAGGTGCATATGAGTCTCTGGTAACGCTGGCAGTGAGTTTGCCTATCAACAAAACCCAGAAATTTTCTAATCACATCGATCATAAATTGTAACCACATGAAAAACACCTCTTTTCCTATTTTTACCATTTCCTAGTGAGCAACACTTTTTTAAAAGGTCTAAGAATCAGATCTTCAAGGCCAACACTTCCATAACCTGTAGTGCAGTCATGATGCACAAAAAGGTGGGGGAAATACAGAAATGTTTATTTCCCAAAAAGGCACATTAAATAGTCAACCGTGACCAATCAGATTTTAAACGTTTGCTGTCAGTTAAGAATAAATTCCTGAATTGATTAAATTTTTCTCCCATTTTAAACGATGAAATTGGGTCTTTATTTCTGCCACGTCTAACATCAGCAAGGAGAAGTAAAAGAGCATGAAATCAAATAAGCACTGGTGTCAAGAAAAACGTACCTCCTCCTCTATTTTTTTATTGGAAAAATAAAGTTTGTTTTCCAGTAAGATAGTTCATTAAAAAAAAAAATCTGTTTCTACTCAAGGCTAGAGTTCTATTTATTTTTAAAACGAGGCACACGAAACCTCCCAAGTGCAACCCAGATTTACATCTGGCTAATCCTCCAAATGTGACCCACCAAGTTCACGCTGTTTATTGCTAATGAGTTCTGTGATTTTTGGATAACACGTGTAAGAGATAGCAGATTAACCACTGCTAGTCAGCAGCAAGCAAGCAAAAGAGGTCTCGGGAAGCTAGTATGAGCAAATCCTGCAAGTCAATTTCTAATCACACTTGCCAGAAATTTGGGGGTGGCGAGAGGGAGGCGATAAACCCTGCCAAGAAAAATCAGTGGCAGGACTTGTTTCCCTTTCCTTTTTCCATGGAATATTTCAACATTCAACCAACAAATACTGCTCAATCTTTCCTTTCGGTAACTTCAAAACTGCAAGAAGTCTCTGGCTCCATTGATCATCTTAGAAAAATTGAAATGCCCCACGCTGCAAGATATAATCTCAGGCTATGTGTGTTTCTTTCCTGAAGCTATATCCCCTTACATACAGAGAATCACAGAGGCGAGAGGTGGTGTCATTTGTGTGCTATAAAAATACAGTCTTCTGCCAACACACCTATAGATGAGTAGACAAACCGTAATTAAAGCCCCTCACCTAGAACTGGCCAGAAATACTGTGCAACAGATCAGCACCAGCTGAAAACAAAAACCAAAAAAGTGAGAGATTGGCACAAAAAAACACTTCCCCAAATCAGGTGGCTAACAAACCCAACAGTTCGAAAAGCACTTACTCATTTAAGGGTAAGACCCCTACAAGTACACGCTTCCAGGGTATCTTCACTTTCTTATCTGAATCCCAAACCAAACCTAAGTTTTTCCTAGTGGTTCTAAACCATAGCTGCAATTAGAATCATCTGAAGAGCCTTCACACCAATGGGACGCTGGGACCCACCCCATTCTTCTCTTACACCCACCTCAATTGAAACTGGAATCTCTTGAGGTCAGGCCAGGTGAGCAGTGTTTCTTAAAAGCCTCCCAGGTGATTCCAATGCACAGCCAGGAAATGAGAGCCACAGCTTCAGAACTGTGCTCCTGACAAAAGCAGCTAGGTTCTCCATCAAATCCAACGCGACGGTACCTTTCTCATTTCACTCAGGCTGTCCTGTTCCAGAAAGCTCTGGTCATTACTTTCACTCCTGCTACCATAACCATACGCACCTCCTAACAAAGGAGCAGGCTGAGTTTGAAACTCTCCACAGCTAGAGGTGGGAGCAGGTTTGGGGCAAGGCCATGAAACGCTCAGCTCCATTCCTGGGAACGAAAAAGCTAAAACCTGGGGAGTGGGAAGTACAAACTACTGGGTGTAAGATAGGCTCCAAGATGTATTGTACAATACGGAGGAATATAGCCAATATTTTGTACTAACTACTGGAAAACAACCTTTTAAATCGTATAAAAATAAAAATTTTAAATAAAACAAAATAAAAAGCAAAAAATTCCCATTTCTCTCTATTCACCCAACACTTTTGATATCAAACGTATGGGTTTGTTTTTTTTCACACCAAGCAATTTTCCAATTCTCAATGGACATGGAGTAAGTGTCCTTCAACTTAATTCAATTCTGACACTAACTGCCCAAAGTTTACACAGACCTCACTAGTTCAGGGGTGTCTCACAAGGCTGCCCCCCTCTGCAGATGCCCACGGCAAGTCCAGGCTGTGGCCTGTACTTCTGACCCGCCGCCTAGAAGCCAGAGGTTCCCAAGGCCCCCTCCTCAGGTTCCACAATTTTACTAGAACGGCTCACAGAACTCAGGAAAACAGTTCACTTACCGAATTACTGGTTTATCATACAGGATACGGCTCAGGAACAGCCAAATGGAAGAAATGCGTACAGCTAGGTACCTAGTTCTTCCAAACCACCTCAGAGGACGCCAGCCTCCCACCACCTCCGCGTACTCAATCCAGCTGCTCGCCAACCCCCTTCTTATAGGCTTCAGGACGCCGCCTTACGTCAGCACGCCTTACGGCAGCACGTCAGCACGGTTGATTAGATCATTGGCTACAGGTGCTGAACCCAACCTCCAGCACCAATCTCCGGCCCGGGAGGCCAGGGGGTGGGGCTAAAAGTACCAATCCTCTAAGCAGAAGGTTCGTTCCCTTGGCAACCTGCCTCCACAGTTAGGGGCTTTCCAAAATCACCTCATTGATGTAAACTCAGCACTGGCTGAAAGGGGCTTGTTTTGAATAACAAATGGTGGTCTTTTTCACCTTCAGCACTGTTTCAGAAGCTCAGGACAATAACCAAATTTTAGAACAAAATGCTCCTATTGCTCTTATCTTAGGAAACTACCAAGGTTTTAGGTAGTTTCCTTTGTCTCCTCTGGCCAGGAGCCGGAGACAAAGACCCAAAAATTTGTTATTGTATCACAGCAGTCCAGGTAGAAGCGCACCATCTTATGTATTTTGAGGGTCTCGGGATATGTTGCTATGTGTTAAACACAAAGGCAAAACAGTATGTAGAGAGCATAACAGTTTGGTTTCCTTTGGACCAGTGGTTCTCTTAACTCCACCAGATATCAGAACCACCTGGAGGTTTTGTTAAACCACCCCCCACCCCGAGTTTCCAGATCCAGTCCGTTTAGGGTAAAGTCCCAACAATTTGCATTTCTAACAAGTTCGCAGGTGATGCTAGTGCTGTTGGCCTCACCAAACTTCCGGCACCTACAAGCATTCAAAATGCCAAAGACTGCTTTTATTTTAATTTTTTCTTTTTCACGTTTCCCTCCAGTTTTATCAAGATAAAATTAACATACAGCCCTGTACAAGTTTAACGTGAATAGTGTAATGATTTGACTTACATATATTGTGAAATGATTACCACAGTAAGTTTACTTAACATCCACTTAACATCCACCATCTCATAGCAGTACCAAGAAAAAAAAAGAGAAAAAAATTTTTTTTTCCTTGAGATCTACCTTAACAACTTTCAAATATACCAGACAGCAATGTTAACTATAGTCATCATGTTCTACATTATATCCCCTAAGAGATTTGTTTTTGCAGAATCTGTCTCTAAAATAAGAATATTGAACATAGACTAGACGTTTGATATAAAGGAATTATTGCTACCTATTGTTTCAGGTGTAAAAAAATGTTGTAGCTATGTTTTAAAAAAACAAGAAGTTCTTAAGAGACAAACAATGGGGAAAAAAAAACATGTAAACTTTACAGACAGAGTAGCCATCTGTCATGTACCCTGCCATCTTCCTCATGGACAACCCTTGTCTTGAAGGTAAGATTTCCCATCCCCATGATGTTTTATATCATTCCAACATGCATGTATTGAATGCATAAAAATAAAACCATTGTGAGATTAACATATATACATGCATACATGTAACATAAACAACAAGGACCCACTGTATGGCACAGGGAACTATATTCAATATCTTGTAATAACCTATCATGGAAAAGAATCTAAAATGTATATATATGACTGAATCACTGTGCCATACATCTGAAACTAACACAACATTGCAAATCACCTATACTTCAATGGGAAAAAAAATGATAGAATAATAGCATACACAAGAAACTAAAACAAATAAAAGCAAAATGGAGAAGACCCAAGGGAGTGGGGACCATTCAGATCTTTGGGGCAGCCCAGAAGAGAGTAAGCAACAAGCGGTAGCCACCAAGGGAGTCAGGGATTTATCTGGAAATCTTCCCCATCCAGAAAGTCTCTTACCTGAACATGCTAGGTGTAGACGCTTCTGCAGTCACCTGAGAGTACTAGGAAAGAAAAGGAAAGGGAGTCAAAAGTTGTAATAGTAAACGGAAGAAGTACACAGTAGAATAAAGTTTCAGAATATGGTTATGCTGACCTTGAAGGCTCCTAAGGGAAATTTGGAAAGCTGATTATTTCTTAAACTATACCTTTAAGACCCACCTTGGACTTGACTGCCCTGGAGCCATGCCAGGGTCTCACTCCAGTGCGCTAAGCCCTCCTCCCACCCAGAGTAAAACGGTAAGCATCCAGCAAGGCACGGTTTTAGCACCAGCCCTGCTTCTCCTAAGACAAGGCACTGCACCCATGTCACTCTACTCTTCTGGGCCCTAATGTCATTATCTGGAAAATGATAGGCTTTTCAGACGTTCACCGTAGTGACTCCCAATGCTGACAGTATAAAGCTACACTGGAAAAAATACTAGCCCTGAGATGTAATCGGAAGGAAGGAAAGGGAGTGAACACAACTATGCATACTAGACCCTAGATCGTTCTTTTCTGTAGCTTATTTCAGTTAATCTCTAAAACCCTTTTGTAAGGCCAGTCATGACAGTAACAGACTAAGAGACTGAGGCTGAGAGTGTGCAGGAACTTGCCCAAGGTCACAGAACTAGCAATAGCAGAGTCACGGATCAAAACTGGGAGCTGGCTGTCCCTACAAGGGAAGTTCTTCCCACTATGCCACCGGTGACTGACCAAGTACCATCCTGTTGCTGGTACCGTCACATCGAAGCCACTGTGAACTCTGACTCCAGGAATTACAAAGACATGCAAGATTACATCAAAGGTTAAATTTGTTTTCTGTGCCCAGACTTATCTTTTAACAAAATCTGATATTTGGTGAAAATGCATTTGATTATAAAATTATTGCCTGACAGAACACCCCGCAAAATTAGCTTATAACACGTCAAATGCTTTTACTTAAAAATTTATATTTTCCTTTCTCTTATATTCCTCGTTTAACAGAAAAATACAGCTTATACCAGCAGGTTATGTCTGGATACAACAAGGAAGAAGCTTAGAGGTTCTGATCTCACTTGAAATTATCAGAGATTTCATCCCCAAACTATTTATTTTCTCAGCACTTAGTTCCAAAAGCAAAGGTTTCAGCAAGTCATGAAAGATTCAACTATTTCACATAGTGGCTATTTTTTTGAAAGGAGAAATACATTTATAGGGATTCAAAATACTACGTTCCTATTAGGCAGTGAAACAGCTTCAGTGGGTGAACACATTGCATAAAGCAACTGTCTGGCTCTCTGGGTTCAAGGTCATTCTTCTTTCCATATAGGGATGCACATAATTGGCCACGCACATTCGTCCAGTGAATCAGGAGGCAATACAGCCTATTAGATAGATCAGTGGTCTGATCTAGGACACAGCTGCTCTGCTCCCTCCAGGCTTAAAATAACTCAGCACTACCCACCTCCCCCATTACATACAATTAATTGTATGAAATGGGGAAAAGGGAGCTTGGGTAAATGGCTGAGACACACCACGCTCAGCAGAAAATACCAGCTGTGCACACGACACCAGCTTCCCCGAGTTCCCACTGACCCCGAGGTGCTAATAAGGGACTTCTGCAAAGAATGCATTAATAAAAAGTATCCTACATTTAGCCAGCCCTAACCCCAATCCAAACTTTTCTCCTACATCACAGCAGGAGGGCCTTACTAATTGGAAAGTGCAGATCACGTGGCCTAAAATATGTTTTGTTAGCACACACCTCCAGACAGTCCTGAATTACACACACACACACACACACATACAC
The DNA here is from genome assembly GCF_036321535.1 of Camelus dromedarius. Classification (NCBI taxonomy): domain Eukaryota; kingdom Metazoa; phylum Chordata; class Mammalia; order Artiodactyla; family Camelidae; genus Camelus; species Camelus dromedarius. The sequence goes on along the minus strand of NC_087454.1, from coordinate 14,435,961 downwards.
ACACCCCACTTAGAATTTCAGTTCTTAAAAAATCTAAATATGCACAATAAATATACTTTTAAAAATTACAAGATGTTTGTATGATGTTTTGGGGGAAAAAAAAAACCACAGGTGGAGATGGTTTCTATAAGTACAAATTTCCCTGCCAGACTGGTGGTAAAGACCCAAGATGGAGACAACAAAGATAACTGGCAAAAAGCAGCCCTCTAATCACATTAGCTTGTAGTTCTAAAGGAAGACGGTTGCTCTGAATTTCCCTTTATACATAACAACTTCAAAAAAAAAAAAAATCCCTATTTTCTTAGTACAGCTTGATGTAGGAAAGCCTGCATGCCTTTGAAGCCTCAACACAAAACAAACAAGAGTCTTTACAAGTCCTGTCTGACCACCCAGGGAGAATCAAATAGTATTTTTTCTCCAGTAGGCCACCCCAGGATACCACGAATAACAAGGAAAAGGAGGAATTCATCATGTAACTGGGATCTATTTTTCTAGTGTCGTTATTACACTGTTTTAATCTAAATATTATGCTATTTTTTTCACCAGCAAAGCCAAAGAACATCTAATTATTCATCTATCGAGCAGCAGAAGTTTTGAAATAGCAGAAATAGGTTAAAACCAAGGGAACGGTACAGAGGAGGAAAATTAAGGAATTTTCTTCTCGAAAGTCCCAAGAACTGGGCAGGAATTTTTAAAGTGCTTATGTTCAGAATGGCAGGACAGAGGAGCCAGGGCTCAGGTGTTCCTTAGTCCAGAAACTCTGGGATGAAAACTCTCAAGGGCTTAGACTGCAGGGGACACGGTGGGGTGGGAGTTTCTTCAGCACCACACTGAAGAGCTTAGCTGCAAGAAAGTATTTTAGAACCACGGGAAGGTCTTACCATCATAGACACCCTGAAATGTACTCCTTTAATCATGTCCTGTCCCTGCACACAATCTCATCTGGGGCAAAAAAAAGGCCAGATCGCATAGCCAGACACTGGGGAGTCTCCCCTATCAAACCTCAAAATGTCTTCCAAGGCTCAGTCTCTGTTAATAGCACTGGGGCTTACGGTGCTCCAGGCCCCAGGCCACCTTGCAGTTCCTCATGCACCCAGGGCACTTCCGCCCAGTCCTGCCAATGGTGACGGTCTTTTATTCACCTGGAATGCGCAGGCCGTCCTCATGTATCTACAGACTCAACCTTTAAGACAGTAAGATGAAACGGGGTTAATAGACCTCCTCCTGGATCACAGCTCTGCCTCTAGACAGCCTGGTGGCTTTGGACACATGATTTAATCTCATTCACTGCCTCAGTTGCTTCATCTGCTAAATGGGGATGATACAGCCCATCTCACTGTCATGAACTTTAAGTGAGACCAGGATGATAATCAAAGGGTGCTCAACAACTTCCTAAGTGTTCGTTCCCTCCCCTCAAACTAAATGCCACCTCCCCACAAATCCCCAAATCTTCCTTAACTTGCAGCCAAAAATACTCTCCCTTCTCTGAATTCCCCTCCCAAGTAACAGCTGTGTTTGGTTCCTGGGCACTCTGACTGCCTGACCACTACCCCTCTAGAGGTCGGCACACCTACCACTGTGTGCTTTTTGGAGGAGGTGAGACCCATGTTTAATTTGTTTGTATCCTTTTCAATGTCTTGCACATAATCAAATTATCAGAAGCTCAGGATTCTAGAATTAACAGGACCCTTTGAATAATATAGACAAAACCCATCATTCTATAGATAAGAAAACTGAGTCCTTGTGAGAGGAATAACCACACCACTGGTAAGTAATAGAACCTCTTCCAACATGACAAACTTGAATGGGTGGATGGATGGACAGATGGACAAATGGACGCAGGAAAGACCAACCAGCCATCAGCTACAGCATCCAACACACTATCAGCAATTCAGACCCTACGGGATGGTGTGCTGACCCATCCTACCACTCATACTTTCTTCATCTACTGAAAATGTACAAATGCCATTTCTTTTAAATTCTTCATGAAATCCAGATCAAGAAAAATTCACCACGCAAAAGGATCAGAATAGTCTTCTTCAATGGCAGGATCTCTTAATTAATGTACAACCTAATTGTATTCAGAACTTTTCTCATAAACAGCAGCTCAGCTTCACCCTGCGTATCTGATTCATGCCACAACTTTTATGGAAAGCCAATCCCATGTGCCAGTCACATGCTCATCCCCCCATGAGGCCCACAGACGGACCATCCCTGGGAAGAGCTCACAGCTCAATGTCATTTCTTGCTCTTCTCCTCCATTCTGCCACCTCCATCTGTCCCATTTACTCAGTGAAGTGCAGTCCCGGCATGATAAACCCCATCACAGAGATAATGAGAGGAATTATGGAAAGGCAGATTGCAAAGCACTTGGCAAACACTTAAATCTGAAGGTTGTGGATATAGGAGCCCGTTTCCCTTCACTCTCTAAGGTTCAGGAAATGTTCCAATCCACTCAGATGGCAGGAGGCTTTGAACTAAGACCTGGGCAGAGGAAGAATTTCCCAGCATGCCTCCCCACAGAGCCACATGACCAACAGAAAACAGCCTTAGGAAACATTCTGTAGTGGTGCTGCGCCATACTGAAAAAACGCCCACCTCTCCCCATCCTTCTTAGAGCTCTGAAACTGAATGGAAATGGAATGTGGGGGGAATGCCAGGTAACAGATGTTTGGTATAGGATTGTCAGGGCTGAGGTAAGATGTGGAAAGCAAGTTCACAGCAATTGAAGGTAAGACCCAAACAAACTGCCACACCACTGTACTATGACCACCCCTCCCCTCATAAGGTTCCAGGCTACTCCAGGAGCATCTGAGATAATCTGAGGAGGCCTTTCCAGTTGTAAGGATCTGAGATGACTCTGATGATGGTTCAGATGTCACCTTGCCAGAAAATGTCTCCAGACACCCCATTTAAACCAGCACTTCTGGCAACCTCCCTATCCCCACCCTCTGCTTTATTTTGTTATGGCATTTATTGGTACCTGACATTAAATTATATCTTTTTTATTTTCATCATTGTCAGCCTCCCCTGCCAAAACTTAAGCTTCTTCAGGGTGTGACTATGTTTTCTTCACATCTACATTCCCCCCATACCTAGAACTGCATCTGACACAAAATAGGTAGTGAATGAATATCTGTTAAATAAATAATTGAGATCCACTTCCCAGATCAGAAACCTATTCACGTAGACCTATTGTTACTAAGTTACCGACAACAATGGTTTCTCTGCCCCCAATACAACAGTATTGGGTTTAAAGTAACGCCCACTTTGAACCTGGCCTCTCTACACTAATACCTGACGAAAGTCAGTAATAAACCCAAAGAATGAAAGACGTGCTTCTAGTTATTACCCTGGGACAGCAGGTGTGCAATGGGAGTGTCTCGGACAAGCTGGAGAGTAGAGTCACTTTAAGCCTAAAGCAAAACTGGATCCAAGGAGAGACACCATTGACTAAGGTCACTGGGCTGTTCCCGATGCAAAGAGCACACAGCCTGTTTCTTGGAACAACTTGGCCTGGAGCTGGTGCATGTCATCCCACCTCTAGCAGTGAAGAAACCACAGGGAATAACATTTTCTTCCTGTGGCCATGAGGGCCCACCACCATCCAGAGTATAGGACGAAGTAAACTCCCCCTAAAGAAGACCACACTGGGGACAGAGATAAAAATCAGGTTGGAGGTCTTTACTTTAGAAGAAAATGTGTACAACTCAATAACAAAAAAACAAACAACCTGATCCAAAGATGCACAAAAGACCTACACAAGCATTTTTCCAGTGAAGACATACAGATGGGCAATAGGCACCTGAAATAATGCTCAATATCGCTAATTATCAGAGAAATGCAAATGAAAACTACAATGAGGTGTCACCTCACACCAGTCAGAATTGCCATCATTATAAAGTCAACAAACGATAAATGCTGGAGAGGGTATGGAGGAAAGGGAACCCTCCTACACTGGGAATGTAATTTGGTGCAGCCATTATGGAAATTCCTCAAAAAACTAAAAACAGACTTACCGTATGATCCAGCAATCCCACTCCTAGGCATATATCCAGAGGTAACTTCAATTCAAAAAGATTCATGCACCTCAATGTTCATAGCAGCACTATTTACAGTAGCCAAGACATGGAAACAACCTAAATGTCCATCGACAGATGACTAGATAAAGAAGTTGTTGTATATTTATACAATGGAATACTATTCAGCCATAAAAAATAATAAAATAATGCCATTTGCAGCAACATGGATGGACCTGGAGATTTTCATACTGAGTGAAGTAAGCCAGAAAGAGAAAGAAAAATACCATATGATATCAAACTGATGTGTGGAATCTAGAAAAAAATGACACAAATGAACTTATTTACAAAACAGAAACAAACTCACAAACATGGAAAACAAACTTATGGTTACCAGAGGGATAAGTAGGGGGTGAAGGGATAAACTGGGAGTTCAGGATTTGCATATACACACTACTATATATAAAATAGATAAAACAATAAGGTCCTACTATATAGCACAGGGAACTATATTCAATATCTTGTAATAACCTATAATAAGAAAGAATATGAAAAGGAATATATATGTGTATAACTGAAACATTATGCTGTACACCAGAAACTAACATAATATTGTAAACCAACTATATGTCAATTTTTAAATTTTTTAAGTAAAAGAATTAAAAATTAAGAGAAGAAAACATGCTTATTGTTCAATATACAGAGTAAGAAGTGCTCATTGAACAGAGCTCTATGAATCAAACTAAAAAGAACATCTTAAAATAAAAATTTGTATCCAAAATCACAGTAATTTTTGCATGCAATATCTCTTTTAAAAGTATAGCAAACTGTATACCTTCTGTGTATTTTCTTCCTTTTGTTATAAATCATCTTTTCAACAAAAAACTAGATTTAGGGTAACTATTCACTAGTAACATACACGTTTTAACAGGTTTTTCAATTCTAAAATTACTGTAACTTTTCACCAGCACATGTGTGCAGATTAGAATTTCAGTTCAGTTGCAATATACTGCCTGAGAGAAATTTTTCTTCATTGTTCTTGCTACTTCAAGAATAACTCAAACAGAAAAGGGAATCCACTTCCGTGGAATCAAGAGACTTGTGTAATGTGGGTTTCCCATATTCTCAACCTATTATTCAGGATCTAAAGGGAAAAATACGGAGTCTCCGTTCTCAAAATCATGGGATTCATTTCCAGCAAGATTAATAAATAACCCTATAAAGTTAAACTGTTTAGTTCTTACTACGATGTTGATGGTCAGAGTAATAGTGGCTTCTCCAATACTTGTTTAATGTACTGCATTGGGGTTTAATTACATTTATGGTTTACTTTCTTAAATATTTATTTTCACAAAAATTTTGAGCCTCTTGCAACAGTTTGCTTCTCTAAAACAAGAGGCGAAGTTGTCTGATAATAACATATTATCCTACGTGACATGAAACCGATTTGGGGAGTTGTTTAAACTACTCCTTGACATAATGCAGAGATAAATTCTTTCCAACTGATACTAATAAAGAGTTTAGGAGAAGGAAAGAGAATGACTCAACAATAAAACAACTGCATATGGCATTGTACTCTCTGTCTCTTCCTCCAAACTGAGAGGTTTTCTCAACAAAACTGCTTTCAACGAGTACATTTTAAATAATAATAATCAACAGCAATATTTCTGAAGTTTATATTCATCCTACGGACAGGACAGTCCATCGATACACTTATCCACTGCACGGGTAAGAAAATACAACACGCACATGAGAAAACGTTGTTAGGTTTCCCCCTTCTGTCCCTAAGCAAGCCTCGGCCTCCTCACATGTGCATATGCTGATGTGAAGTGCCTCCACCTTCCTGGAAACGGTCTCCAGAAACAGGAAGGAAGAGTGGGATCTTCCCAGCCTAGAAGAGAAGCAGGCACTGAAGGACTAGTTGAGGAAGGAAGAAAGGAAAAGAGGAAGGAAAAGAAGGTGCCGAGGGACTGGCCTAAAAGATCAGGCAGGGTAGGCAGACAGCAAAGACAAGACAGGATTCTGCCGCAAATGCCCTTTCACCTCTAATCATGGTGAACACCTTCAAACCAGGGACCAGTTTCCCTGCAGAAGACCAGGATGCTCCCGGAAGATCATCTGAGCCATTTTTCCTTTTTCTTAAAAAACAGTAGTCGCATCTGCCAAAATATGTCCTTGTCCTGCCCATCCATCTTTCCCTCCCACCTCCGAGCTCTCCTCCTGTCTGTGATGCTAAGCAAACACCTGGGCTCCTTCCTTACTCCCTTCCCAGTTCCCATAGTCATCAACAACAAAGACATTTGTGGCCCCATGCCAAACCTTGTCCAAACTGTAGTTAACAGACTCATTCCTCTCTTTGAGGAGCTTCCCAAAGAGGTTATTGTTGGGTTTTATCAATTTTACCAACCGAAAAAAGACCCCAGGTGCACATCCTATTAACAGCAGTTCTGTGGGGACGAAGAGCAGCACGTTTCATAAGGTCCTGTAAATCAGAGCGAGTCCTCTCCCACTTAAGCTCTGTCTGCCGGTACCAGCACAAAATGGATGTCTAAACCATGAAACCAACTCTTTTTGAAGAAGGTCTTCCTTTTTACGTTTTCCAATGCATTGGAGTGGTTTTTGCAGTTCTGAAATAGCACAGTCTTGTTCAGGACACAGCCAACCAGAGCCCACTGAGTATCGGAACCATGTGTTACTGACACACATTAAGTAATTATATCCCAAGATAATTATGCTGGACACATCACTTCATCTAGGAAAATGTTCAGGTCCAAAAAAGTGTTAAATGGAAAAGAGAAAGGGGCACAACGATTCCTGTTTTTCAAGATCAGAGCTGTCTTCCTCTCAGCAAATGCATATGTTGAAAGTTAATTTTCTCTCCCAGACATTTCTGTTCTCATGTTTTAAAATACCATAAGCTCTGAATGATCTTACTCCAGAAAATAAAAATTTCTGGGGTTTTCTTATAGGGAAGTTCAAATGGTAGAAGAACATTTGATATTTTCAGTTTTCCTGAAGATCACAAGGACTTTCAGAATAATGCATTTTTTCCCTCAACAAAGGGCATCTGCAGAGCTTAGCCTGCTGAAAAGAATCATTCTGACAGTCTTAATGTATTCTTTTCAGGAAAGCCCTGTTCAGAGAATTCCACAGGAAAAAAAAAAATCAGTACCCCAGGAAAGCACCAATCTAAATCATTATAGTTTCTTGTAAATAGATGAGGCCAAAGGATTTCCAGGCTATGCTAGGTATTAGGTTGAGGGGGAATAGGAGTGATCATATTGAATATTACACATTTTTCACTTTCTCCTGATGGACCAATATTAAAACAAACATTTGAAAGATTTGTCAGTCTTTCAAAGAAAATCTCACAGGAAAGCCTACTTTCAGAATCCTGCTAAGACAAAAACATCCCCAAGGTAGGAAACATAAAATTGCATCATCATTGTAACTGAGAACAATAACCCCAATAACAAGAATTATTACAGCCTGGTATTAACAGAACAAGGCACCTTGCATCCAGGGCTCAGACTATCTTGTAAACACTCTTTCTGACTGGGATGATACAAGCAGGGAATGAGAATGAGAGGAATTTTAATGACTCGTCCCAGGTCACTGGTCAGCTGGAGCGGCAAACAAAATGTAAATACTTGATTGTGGTCTCCTGATCTAAAAACCCAACCACACACCTTTCAAGTAATAATCTGAAGAATCCTATTTCAAAGCCATTTTTAAGGAGACCCATATTAGTCTTTCCATTAAATTCTGATTTTGCTCCCTTTTTCTCTGTTTCCATTCCCCCCACCATAGCCTAGGTAAGGCAGAGGATAATTAGAAAGTTCCTAAGTGGTTTCCCTGCCTGGAACCAATCTCTCTCATTCTCTCTCTCTCTCCCTCTCTCTCTCTTTCTCCCCGTCCCTCCTTCTCTCCTACGTCCCTTGAACATAGGATAGAAAGCAAAGCTTCCTCAATGCTGGTTTTATCATATCCTGTCCCAGAACAGGAAGCAAGACGTTCCCCACTGCCCATCAGAATCTGTATAGTTCTCAGCCATCGATCTCATGCTTTTGTCACCCTCAACACACACCTGACACAGAGAAATCTCCGTCTCCTCCTGGCTCCCCTGACATGATGGTTCATGCTGTAGTTCTCTGCCACCGTACTGTCTACTTGCCTGGGTTCCCTAAATACACAACCAGAGGTCAAGCTACTAGAATGGAAAAGAACCGTGGAGTCCACTCAGTCCAACCCTGCCACTCTCTCCACACAGCCGGACAAGCAGGCATCCAACTTCTCCTTCACACTTTTAGGGATGAGGAAATCACTGCTCTGAAAAACAGTGCTCTGTCAAGACATTTGAATTGTGAGAAAACTCTTATTTGAGCTGAATTCTTGTAGGTTCACTGAGACATCCATCCAACAGGCCCAATTCCGCACCTAGATTGACCTATAACAAATCACCTTGTTTTGTAACATGATAGTCTTCGCAATGTTGAAAACTACTGTTATGTTTATCCCCAATCTTCTCAGTTTCAAGCTTATTTTGGTCTCACCCTTCAACTATTCCTCATGAGACCTGGTTTCAAGACTCTCTGCCATCCAAAAAATTCTCTAATCTGGTGCTGCCTATTGTTCATGTCACATGTACAGAGAAAATGATCATACTGGTGCAGCATCTGGGAGAAACAGACAAGGGTTTGGGGCAGTGCTGACCGGTGTGGGGACTCTCGGCTCAGGCCCCTCCCGGGGTTGTGGTCACGGTTGTGTAGCACACATATAACCCATGCGTGGTACCCAGATGGAAAGATTCATCTAATCGTGTTGGTTACTCTTTTAAAAATCTGGCACCCAAAATTGAATACATTCTACATAGACCATCTCAAATCCAATTTATTTCATCAAATTTCCCCCTTTTTCTCCAACACTCATTTTTCCTCTTCCTGATTGCTACATTGAATTTGCTAAAATATCTGCTTGAGTTGAGTTTGACATTTGACATTGTGACATTTGACCACATCCACTTGAGGATTTTCCTAAATAAGCATCTTATTTCATGTGTGTCAGATTCACTTTCCCCAAAATACTACAACTTCATTAGGGACTATGTATCAGTCATTATCATTATGGCATGAGTACACAGTGCAGGTCTGGGCACACAGTAGGGCCTCCCAAAAGCATTTGCAGAACTGCATCATGCAGCTTCTGGACAGGAAAGCCATGGCTTAGAGGCCATGGTCTGGTTCAAAAGATAGAAACCTCACCTGAAGAGGAAGTTTATCATTCTGCCTGTTTATTCAGGCAGAATCTAAACAATGAAACAGACGTTCAGACTAGAAAACTTCGTACAAATAAACACTTCCAGACAGGTCCAGATTGGGAAGGAGGGCCAAGAATTCCCTCTCCATTCTGGGTTATTAGTCCCAGACACTCATCCCTCAAGTCATAAACACGATTAAACGGCACTGCACAGTTGTATTCAGAGAAACGTTTGCTTTCAGATTAGACTTGAACATTTAATAAATTTCCCATCAGAATATGGGAAGAGTGGAGAATATTTTGATTTAAGCTTCATTTCAAGTATGCAACTCAAAGTATGCTAGTTCAAACAGGCTTGAGTTATAACTCAGCCTCTGAGTAAGGTCAAGACTCTTGGATTCCCCTAATCCTCTTCCTTCAGGACAGAAAGGCCTGGGAGTTCAGTGAATTTACATATGCTTCCTGGACCACAGAGCTAAGTCACAGGGTCCCAGCCAAACTTAACCCCGTAAATTCAAGCTGACTGGTCCCCGTACCACTCAGCGCAGGATTCACCTTGAAGAGAGTGAACTTTAAGGCAGGAATCCTGCCCTAGACGTGGAGGCAGCGCCTTCCTTTCCTGGAGAGAAGCCTTCACTCTCTTTCTCCCTCTCCCACCTCTCCTGGTGCAAACCCGTGCATTTGAAATGCTGCAAGATTAATGAGAAGTCGGCACTGGTCCCTCTGGACTTGATCCGTTTTTAAGTGAGCTCTGAGAACTTGGACACTTTACAGATCCTAGAAGAATGAAATACAAGGAGAGAAAAGGAAGTTTGACACATGCAGAGAATCTGATCTCTGGGGCTGCAGAGAAGCTCAGAGAGGGGAAATATTAAGACAGGATGCAGAATACAAACTTAATTGACTGATAACACCACTGAAGAAGAAAGACTAGCTCCTCCATTAAAGTTTGAAAGTTGAGCCGTGAATATGAACTTGTAATTTCATGCAAAAAAAAAAATCTTGCAGTTCAGGGCAGGCAAAGGACCTCAGTGCTGCCCTGAATTCATCTTCACACTCACTCTTCTTGTGTGATCTGTACAAGGCAGTTGGAATAAGACAGAGAAAATGATTTTATGGGAAAGTAAAAATAACTGCACTGCAAAACAGACTGTTTGCCCTTCTTACCTTTATGAATCCCAAGCAGGAAAAAAGCGATAATTCTGGAATGACCCAAGGATAAGGACAGAGCAGGCCTGGGGCAAATTTTCAATGCAGAACTTCAGGGGAAAATTAAATCCCAACTCTGGTTCTCTCTCTGAAAATGGCATTTCCATACAAATCTATTCTGTTCATTAAAAGTCAGCATTATTCTGAAGTAACACCAATCCATGAGTTTGGCCGGCACTGAGGGAATCTATTCATTTTAATTCCATAGTAGTGCCTTGAAAACTCTGAAGGGTAGATGCTGTGGGAACACCAAAAAACTAACCATTTAGTCCACATTTAGGTAACCAGCAAACAACTGGTAAAGAAAACAAAAATCTCCATTCTAGTCTATGCAAATGCCCATTTTTTTTTTCAATCCGGTAAAAAAGACAATTTGAAAAAAAATGGAAATAATATCAGATTAACACCTAATGCAGTTCTGGACACTTAGTAGGTACTTGATACATTATCAGTGAGTGAACAACTGATTTCTTTAAAACATCAGAATATACTCTATAAAAACAATACAGGGAAGATTGCCTTCTCATGGGCAAAGACTGCCAAAAAGAGAAATCAAAATTATATTACCGCTTAAATCTCCCATAAGACCATGACCAAAGGAAATGAGAATCTAAAAGAAGTAATAAAAATATTTCATGACTCACAGTTCTTTTGCTGTATCTATTTCAAATTAACTGATTCTGTAATCAGTTGCATCATCACCCCTGTGAAATGAATATGGCTCAGAACAATAAAAGGACATGGTGTGCGCTGAACCAAGACTGTCGAGACGCGTAAGTTCTTTTAAGACAGTGCACAGGTAGACGTAAATGCTATAAGATGATATTAAGAGAAATGCTTGCAATCAGGCAGCCTTCGTATGAACTGTTGTCCGTACCAGGCTTTTCTGAGTGTGCCTAATTCTCCAATTTTCTCCACCCCCTACCATGACTAACATGAACTCTGTCTTCTTGTATTTCCACAATCTGTTTTTGCTGACTCTTGTGTAGGGGGCATGGCTTATAATTCTTCATTATTTTGTAGGGATTTCCTATTTTGCAAATATATCTTGGTACAGCTATCATTTTACATTTAGACATCAACCAATCTATTCTAAATTACTGAGCTACCAATCCGTGGAAATATCTTCTTTTGGGTAGACACTTTATAGTTTTCTCAAGTTCCTCTGTTTAAAAGGAATTAAGTTTTTATCTTCTCACTGACCCATTTTAATTTTTTTTTTTAAAGAATGGGAGTCATGCTGGATAAGGTTGCTTTGTGCTGTTCAGTGATGTCAAACAAAATGAAGCCAAGCAGATTTTAGACAAAAGTATCAGACTTCACTGAGTTTTAAACAAACAACAAAAAAAAAGCCCTCTCCCACTACAATAATTCAAAAGGTAGGATTAATTCTGTGTATCTCTGCAAGGATTTATTTCTCAAATTCCAAAAGTGACTATCTTTGGTAAACTCCTAAAGAGATAATACATACCACATTTCTTCCTCAGCATAGTTTGCGTTTGACTTCCCAATGAATCCATTTTGTTTAAACACTTATTTATTTCAACTTTGGGGCCAAAATTAAAGATATGATATATTGTTCTTTGTTGCATGGAAAACCATCTTCAAATTACTTTTATATAATGATGTTTACAGAGATGTGAATTGATGGATTTGATATTTTTGACCCATGTAGGTAAAATAAAATAAATCAGGATCATTATAGTCAGCCAGACCAAAACATCAAGACGTTCAGAGGGAGGGAAGGAAGCAGATTCTCCGAAAATAGGACCAGGTCTTGTACCAAACCTTAAAGAAGAGGGGCTCCAGCTCTATTCATAATAAAACAGCAGAGTAAGTCTTGACTAGAAGATGCCCTGGTGGGCAGGCTTCCGCACATCTTCAGGACACTCAAACTTATGCATGATACCTGCCAGCTCAGAGAGGCTGGGAAGGGAGGTGCCTCTCCGTGAATATGGAGAGCAGTTAGGGAGCGAAAGTCCTGCCATGATGGAACATGCGCAGAGGAAGGCAATGGAACAATCCACAGCAGATTCCTCCTTGAAAAGAATGGAGGCCAGTGCAAGCTGCAGACTTTCATGCAGCCCAGAGAGTGCTTGTCTTGTCGCTGTGTGTGGACCTGTAAAGACATAATGTATTTTGTCCTTTAGGGGTGATTTTAGCTTCGGATTTTTCTATTTGAAATATTTTATGTGCCGTATCTAATTCGCACAAAAAGACCCCCTCTGAAGGCTTGTGGAATTCTTTAAATAAATTAAATAAATCAAATATTAAATGTCTTCTCTAACTCTAATTTAATTATGAGAACTGACAAGTTTTCCTGCACTTTTTTAAAGGAAACTCCTTGAATAATTTATGACACATCCAATACTGCCAAGCCACTCATATGAGTAAATGGAATCTAGATGTTTTGGCTTGGAAAGATGCTCATACTGTATGAATATGCGGGGGGAAAAAACAAGCAACACAAAAAGAGGTGTGGCCACCCACACACACCTGGTAGCTTACCTGGGAAGTAGGTATAAAACATTAAAGGATGAATGAATGAATGAATGAATGAATGATAAATGCTCTAGGTGGCTGCTTTATAAACTGAGTTGTGTGAACAATTTCAAGTTTCAGATTGCAAGCCTTCCCAAACAAGTTTAACCTGCTCAGCGGGTCTAAGAGTCTATTTCTTCTCAATTGGCAAAAAGAATCTCCATTTTTGACTTGTTCTACTGATGACAACAACAAAAACAGGATAGCTAGGCTCTTTTGTGTTTCTTTTTTCCCTCTCTGGCCCCTCTACACTCTAATTCTCTGCCAACTTTCCAAATACACTAATTTTCAAAACTCAGGAGAAGAATTTATTCAGACCAGGACATTCAAGAACAAAACCAAGAAGAATTTTGTCTTGCTTCTTTCTAGGGATTTAAAACAGTCCTGACCCCCTAGCCCAGAGGAACTCAAAAATTACAGTTTTACATCATTTCTATTACAGTCCCTAAAGGAATTCTTATGCAAAGAGGAAAATAAATAACTTTAAAGCGAGTTCCTCTGAGTTGGGGTGAGGAGGCAGATGGACAACCCTTATTTCTCTCATCATCAATCAGATCTTGCAGCACGTCTAACAAGATAAATGTCACAAAATAGCAAAAGTGTTTCCCTTCAATAAAGGTGCTGGCTATGAACAAATAAAATATTTACAGGGTCTTAAAAATGCGTATTATTCCTATTTCTGCTCTCTTAGCAGGCAACAATTTTGACACACTTATTCTCCATTATCAGAACAATAAGCGCCCATCTGAACAGCTAACATGAGGTCCTTTGCCAATATTTAGTGAATAAATTATTCTGGATCGTTTTACACTAGAATTATGCCAACATCATTGATCATTTCTTCATTTTGCCCTCTCTTTCATTCAAATAAGTACAATTTTACTTAGAAAAACTCTTAGTTTCAATGTTTACCTATCTTCTCAAAGGTATTTTATTTTAAAACAAGCCCTTTCTTTTTTTTCTTTTTTTTTTTGTTGAAGCGTAGTTGATTTACAATGTTAGTTTCAGGTAGGCAGCAATGTGATTCAGTTATACATATACAGACATATATATTTTCTTTTCAGATTCTTCTCTATTAGATGTTATTATAAGAAATTGAATACAGTTCCCTGTGCTATATGGCAGGTCCTTGTTTATCTATTTTATATATAGTCATATGTGTCTGTTAGTCCCCAGTCCCTAATTTATCCCTCCGCACCCTTTCCCTTTGGTAACTATAATTTTTTTCTATGTCCGTGAGTCTATTTCTGTCTTATAAATAGAACTTGCATTTTTTTTTAGATTCCACATATAAATGATATCATATGATATTTGTCTTTATTTGTCTGACTTACTTCACTCAATATAGTAATCTCTAGGTCCATCCTCGGTGCTGCAAATGGCATTGTTTCATTTTTTATGGCTGAGTAGTATTCCACTGTATACATATACCACTCCTTCTTTATCCAGTCATCTGTTGATAGACATTTAGGTTCAAGTCCTTTATTACACTAAACTGAACTCTGCAAGAATCCATGGTTTTAGGGCTGCCTCACTTCTGGCTATTCTGGATCCTACTCATCCTTCAAGAACTAACTAAAATTATACCTTACTCCCTAACAATGCTCCCTCACCTTGAGCAGGCATTGGGGGGAAATTCCTCTTCCATTGTTATTATTTACAATTTTGGCACTTAACAATAAACTCTTTTATCTGTAAATTTAATGCTTCAAATAGCCCAGGATTGTCTCTCTGCTGGACTGTAGTTTCCATAGTTCCTGGAAGGTGCAATTTTGCCATACTTTTTTACTTTCTCTCCTTACCACATACCCAGCCTCCAGCCAAAATTTCTTGAATGAATAACTGAATGACAAAAATGAATGACAGCACTCCATGTCTTTTGAAAATGAGCTTTGGAATTAACCATCCACGTGTTAAGGTGATTCTCCTACAGATGTTCTAAAGCCCCTTTAAATTATCCAGCTAATTAAAAGGAGCAATGCCTAGAATGTTAAAATAACAATGAACACAAAAGATAGTTTTTTATGATGCGTCTTAATGTAGTACATTTGGAAACCTGACTTAAAGAAATACACTCCAGTAACACCGGTAGTGTACAGCAGGCTTTGGGTTTTGTATTTTTAAGAGTTCCACAATTGAAGGTAATACAACTTAATGCAATATATATTTAACTATGTATGAAAAACTTACGTCTCCTTGAAGTATCACAAGAAGTCCCAAATAGAGCCTTTTGACCCAAACAGATGAGGAGCTGCTTTGATTTTTCCCTGGCCCGAGTGAGGCTACCATATTCTAGGCCTTCCTGACAGGTGGCCATGCGATGTTTACAGGTGTGCTTCCATATTGATCTCCTCAGTCCTGGGTTGGCTGGATGGAGCCTGGATGGCGAGAGCCTTCGGAACAGCTGGGGCCCCAGACCAGTCATCATTGGCCATGTGCAACTTTATCCGTTGACTCTGGCATGTGTGCCTTACAATATCTTATGGGCCACAATGTGGAAAAGCATGAGAAGCAATCAAGATGACTCTTACTTTGCCACTGGGTTGGTGAGTACCAATGCCTTCCTGCCTTGGCACAGATGGCCAGAGTAATCAAAGCCTGCCATAATATGAAACAAACAAAAAAATCTATAGATAAGCTCCAAAATAGAGAAACACAGAGAGAAAGATAGCTAATGAGCTGATAAGTTGGCAGTATTTTGCATGACAAGTGTATTTGTTGCAGGGAAAACAAGTATTACTGAACTGCCGTTATTTAGGAAAATATCTTTATGAGTCACTTGAGGGCAAGGGAGGCAGGAGAGAGAGGAGACAGTGTAGCTAAACCTCTCTATGCAACAATTTTATGGAAATTTGAGAGAGAGAGAGAGAGAGAGAACAAAGGATCAGCAACTTGAAAAATCCCAGTCTATGGAGAAAGGATGGCCAGTAAGACACTGACAGACAGGGATGTTTGCTATCAGTTTTAAATTACTGCTATTACTATGATTCTAAACCCTCTTTCAGTAAAAAACCTCTACATTCATAATGCAGAGTGTGATTTTTTTTCTGTGAAAATCATGGAAAGAAATCTGAGGCTCATGTCTGATTTTGTGTGAGAAAAGGGGACACATAAATGAGATTAAGAACTCAGTTGGAAAAAGAGCTTAAAACAACCAATGGCCAAAAGATCCCTAGAAATTCAAAGAAATCTTGATAAGGGATGGTGAGGGAAGTGAGTTCAAACTTTTCAAAATCTATGGAATGAAGATATGAGGAAATTTTGACTAAATGTTACGAGGCAAGTCAACAGCTACTTTCTGGGAGATACAGGGTAATAGAGATGATATAAACGAATAGGTAGAAGAGACGTGGTTGGCAGTGTATAATGTTCCTACTATGACTATAAGAGTGCACATTGTAAAAATGAGGCTTCAATCTCCTTTTAAATAGGTTCCCTTATAACTTCAAATTTAAAAAAATCCTAAAGGTCAGATGTGACATTTTTGTATGTATCTGCTATAAGGTCACCCATCACCCAGAGACTGACCCCCAGAGTTCCATAAGAAACCCATACTGCTGAGTTTGCATGTCTACTAACATAGTAACAAATGTATGCAAGCTGACCCATGAACAGCATGAGTTAGAACTGCACAAGTCCACATATGTGCAATTTTTTTCAATAAACACACAGATTACTCCACAAACTGTTGTTGGTTGAATCTGTGGACCCAGAACCAAGGATACTGGAGGGCCAACTATGAGACTGGAGCATCCATGGATTTTAGAATCTGTGACCAGACCTGGAACCAATCCCTGGAGTATACCAAGGGATGACTATATACATTTTTGTTTGCCAAAGATGCAATATTTTCATAAAATTATCCCATTTTCATAACGGAAACTCTAAATGGCTCTGCCTTCATGCACATAGGGTTAATGTATAATTTCCCCTTCTCACCTAATTATGAAGTTACTATTAGTGACCTGTATACTCTGAGTTACATTTCCAATCATGACAGATGTATCTGGGGCTGAATTGTCACTTTTTCTCAATGTAAAGCATTGTGTTCAATGAGTGGCTGCAGCAGGCAACTGGGCAAAGAAAAAGCCACAATTTCCGGTCTAGTCTTTGATCCCTAACTAAGCCCATCACACAACCGAGATGGCTTTGTTCTTAATCTTGAAGGTGTGGGTTTGTTTACAAACACACTCAGCTCATCCACTGGTTCATCTTGGCTTTAATAGAGATTGAACTTTTTCTTCCGCGGTTTAAAACCGAGATAAAA
This sequence comes from Camelus dromedarius, assembly GCF_036321535.1. Classification (NCBI taxonomy): domain Eukaryota; kingdom Metazoa; phylum Chordata; class Mammalia; order Artiodactyla; family Camelidae; genus Camelus; species Camelus dromedarius. Next base: position 14,418,669 of record NC_087454.1, on the reverse strand, counting down.
ATCAATCAGGGTGTTTTCCAAAACCAAATTATAGTTTTGCGTAAATAAAGAAAATGATGACTAGAATAAAATATTTATAAATACCTGTATTTTTTAGGGTTCTCAAAAAAAAATCTTTTGTTAAGTTACTCTATCATCTGATCCTGCTAAACTCAACCATGGCTGATGGTGTCAAAAGCTAGCAGTGAAGTAGTTAAAAGGCTCTCCTTCTGTACTTAATCATGGTTAAAATGAATTCCAGTACGCAGACTTAGTGTGCTCATGGATCTTCGGAAGAATTCACAGGTCTAAGAACTTCCAATTCCTAACTGACACAGTAGCTTATAATTGCATTTTCATAGGGTTTAGTAAAAACATTCAGCTTCCTTTTTTTTTTTTTAAGAAAGGCCTATAATATGAATGTATGATTAAAGAAATCACTTGAGATTTATTTGGAACACACTTTTTCTTTCTGACAAATCACTCATCCTCACATTTGGATAACACAAGGGTGATTTTTTAAAGCACTGATGCACTTGAAAACTTTTCCAAAGCGAAGAAATACACATCCTTTGTGGTAACATGTTTCTTCTTAGATAAATATGTCAGTTATATACTGGATATACCAGATTCCATAGCTTTTCAGTTTTTTTTTTTTTTTTTGTCTTACATACTTATATTGTACTAAATCTGGCACCTGCATGCAGAAAAATGGAAGCTGTCTTGAAAAGTAAAAGAAACAAATGACTTTCATAGGAAAAAAGAATTCTGGAACACAGTTTCACTGAAAACAACAGCTATGGGCAGAAAAAAAAAATGACAAAACATATAGCAGCTCATTACAGGTTCAGAGGATATTGGATAAGGCAAATTTAATTTGCCCACCTTCACCAAATATGCTGAAGGATGTCTGACGAACACAATAGACAAGGTAGGTTCTATGCAATTTTAAAACTCTCAAGTTCTATCACCTTCAGTCAATGCTTCTAAACAGAAGCAAGAAGCTGCATTTACTGAAAGTTTACCCAGAAAGAGATTAAAAGGAATACAGATAACAGGGAACCAAACTATTGGTTACTATGGCATCAAATGCTCAAAGCCACAGGTTTGAGTTACCGACACGCCAAAAGGTAGTAAAGTATAGTATCTTTATGTTTACCTTGCCACATTCCCCAAGAGTTTGAGCTAGCTACACTGCTCTATGACCATCATAAAGCCATATATTTCCTGGGGTGGGGAGGGTACAGCTCAGTGGTAGAGTGTGTGCTCAGCATGCACAACATTCTGGTTTCAACCCCCGGTACCTCCACTAAAAATAATATATAAGTAAAGCTAATTACCTCCTCCCATCAAATAAATAAATACAATTTTAAAAGCCTCTGCATTAAAAAAAAAAAAAAGAAGAAGAAGAAGTTTTACCAAAGACCTTAAATGCTCTGGTCCATCCATTTGTTTCCTGGCGAATATTGCTATGCCTCCATTACAGAAAACTCAGTCCTGGGGCATACAGGTAACTTTCACCCTTTGTAAGTGCTGCCCTCTCCCTGCATCCCCACCACTCGGCCCCTACCACTCAGCCAACTCCAATGCCATCATCCATCTGTGTTTCACTCTCCACCGTAATGCCCACCGGACGAATGGTTCAGTGTCACTCAACACATATAGGGGCAACTGTGCCTGGGGGACCAAGAGAGAATAAAGAAGCAAAAATGACCCCTGCACTTAGGAAGGTGACTGGGAAATTTTTTTTAATGGTATAACATTGACAGAGAAACAGACCAGGAATCCCTAACGGAGTACCAGTGGAATACGGAAGAGTGCTCAGGACATGCAGAACAAAGCAGTGGCCGGGATCAAGTGCTTCTGACCAGGGAAGGACTTCCTGGCCAGAGATTTGTCGGCAAAGCAAGGAAAGGCACTCGCGGAGTGAGGGAAGGTTTGTGCAAGGGTGGGATCCAGGAAAATTGAATTTTCCAGACATAGTTTAAAGAGCTCACCTGACCAGGACACTGTTACAATCCCTCCAGCTGGCAGGCAGCCCCCAAACTGACCTTCAGGAGCACTGATATTCAACCATCCCCATGCGTCCCAGGGTGTTAGACTCCAATCCTCACCCCTCATCCCAGCCTACGAGGCCCTAGTGACCTGTCCTGCCCTTCCCCCACTGCTCAGCAGTCACACCAGCCTTCTTGGTGCTCCTTATACTCAACTCCTTCTTGTCTTGAGCTCTTGCTCTGCCTGCTCCCCCCACGTCCAATGCCCTTCCCCCGATCTTCAGAGGACAGGCTCCTTCCTGTGATTCGGATCCCACTTTAGAGGAAGTCTCTTCGGAGACACCTCACCCAACCTCCCAACCAGCAACACCCATCCTGGGGCCTCTGCATCACCCTCCTTAATTCTCTGCGCGGCAACATCTGATGTTTTTCTTCACTATCATTTTCTTATTATTGAAAACAGTAGAGTCCAACTTCATTAGTCATAGATTTTTGTATTTACAAGCTTGCCTCACTGGCTAAAATTTATTTGTAATCCCCAAATCAACACTCTTGGTGCTTTCACATTCATTGGTGGACCAGCAGAGAGCAGCAAAAATTTTGAGATGCCCAAGGCACACATTCCCAGGTAGGGGTCCAACAGGATGAAGTGCTTCTGACCAGGGAAGGATTCCTCATTTCAAATCTCCTACAGCAGACAGATGTCCTTCCTTTGGTTTACATGGTGCTCATTTTTCATGTTTTTGTGCTTTTGTTGGTGACTCCACTGTTAAGGATGGTGCTGAAGTGCTGCCCAGCGTCCCTGTGCACAGGAAGGCTATGGTGTGCTTAGGGAGAAAATTCTTGTGTTAGATACGCTTCTTACAGGCATGAGTTACAGGGTGTTGGCTGTGAGTTCAATGTTAATCAATCAACAATATATATTAAATCAAGCATCTTTAAACAGAAACACACATAAAACAAGGTTATGTGTTATTCAGTTGACAAAAATGTAGTGACCAGAGGCTCATAGGAACCTAACCCTGTCTTTCTCCTAGGAGTAATGGTTCCATATTTGCAAATTCAGTGTTCACAGTGATTTCATAAGGTATAATTACCATAAATAAAAAGAACTGAATGCATGTATTTATTTGGGGGGCGTTCTGGGGATGGAGGGAATTGGGTTTATTTATTTTGTATTGATTTATTTCTTTTAATGGATGTTCTGGGGATTGAACCCAGGACCTCATGCATGCTAAGCACACATTTTACCACTGAGATATACCCTCCCTTCGAATGCATTTATTTTTAATGTAGTATTTGGGGAGTTCTCCAAAGAAAGACATTTTGGTGAACTAGTCTATTTTGCTCCCGCTAAACCAGACAACAACTAGTGGTAATAAAAGTAGCAGAGAAATGGTTAAGAGGTCTACTTTTATCCTTAATTAGGTTTCAAATAAATCTCTGCATACAGATGATGTATACACAGCTCTGGCATAATTTATTTTCCCCTGTAAGGAGGAACCATGTCTATCTTGTCCAGGGCTACGGATCACCGTGCCTAGTGCAAAGTGGACTCGTTCGAAACCTCATGAATGATTGAAGTGCTCATTTCATGCCAAACAAAAAATCCTATTTCTTATACTCATTTCTCTTGCAAAAATATGTACCAAGTCTGAGGTACTAAATCTTTGCCCCCACTTAACTTCAATGGAATAAAAAATTTGAATTAATTATGTCATAGTAAAAAGATTGAGAATTTCAACAACAGAGACCTGGAGTTAATTCTAACTTAACTATTTGCGTGAGGCTGGATGGTAATTTTCCTTCCCTTCTCAGAGCCTCAATTTTCTTGTATGTAAAATAGGAATAATACCGCCTCCAGCACACGACTGTGACAAAACAACTGTGATAATGTATACACAGTTTCCAGTACATTGCCTCACACATACAGATACTGAATAAATACCATCCATTCAAGCCTACGTGGAGTCATGAGTCATGCAGAGCACCAAGGCCAGAGCAAAAGGAATGAAGTGTCATTTGACAAGACAGAAAGAAGAGGGTTGGGTGGCCTCCTTCATCCAGGCCAATTTTTATTTTCACAATCTTCACTGATGACCCCTCAGCTCTGCCTTTACAAGGGACACCTGTCTGTAGGAGTTGGCAGCTCCCCTGAGGAACGTCACAGAAGTTACACCCATTAGAACCCACCTTCTGTCTTACCCAAGGAACTAGAAAAATCAGTGAGAATTCACAGCCTACTTTTTTTTAAATTTTGTATTTCTTTTTTGTTTAATTGTGGTAAAATATACATAACAAAATTTTCCATTTTAAACATTTTAAAGTATCCTCTCTTTCTTAAGCAATCACTGACAGGGGCTGCCCAAAGACATGGAAGCATCAGATTCGGCCTTCAGAATCCGATGAGACTGGATATAATGCCCCTAGGCATAGATTTATGACTCCTATGCCCCATCCCACCACTGTCCACTGAATGCAGCACTTGAGAAATAGACATTCTCCTGAAACTTAGCCTGTCCTTCTCATTCCTGAAACTTTAGTTACTTTCTGAATTAAGGGACCTGAGAGTCAAAAGAAAAAATTGTAAGAATGGTTCTCAGATCAGTAGTCGACCACCAACACATTTTTTGAGTTAAATCTCCACTTTACATGATCTACCTAGATTTCCTAGTCAGCATGATTGAAATGAGTTCTTTAATTTCTCTGTGACTATTTATTTTTCCATTAAGGGAAAGAGTTGGATGATGTCTAAGACCCACTGTAGGTCCTACACATTAGAATTCTGTTATTAAAATCACAAGAACTATTATATACCATGCTATCTATGCACAGAGTGAAATGCTGCTTCAGGAAGTACAGACCAAAAAAGCTGTATGCTTATGATACTACACATTCCCAAACAAAGCATCTCCAGCAGTATATAACTGCCACTGCAGTAGTTGCCAGAAAAACAAACACCACTCAAGTGACCTCACACAACCTCATTTTATAAACACTACAAGGAGTCCTCTACACTAAGATGTTTGAAGCAGCAAGACTTCAGTTGACTGATAAAGCTTTCCCGTGTCATTTCAGTTACTTTAAAAAAAAAAAGACAAAGAGGTTTGCTCAGCTCACTGGCAGATTATCACAGGAAAGTTGAGCAACAAGCCTCCTTTTATTGGATGAATGAAACAAGACGCGGCTTTGGGTGGTCTCTTGCACGAGACCCTTGATGTGAGAATAACTCGGTCGCGGACCTGATGAGCTGCACACAGAACTTCCTCCAAGTTCCACTCTTTACATGTTTCCCATTACCTGTTTCAGATAGCCCTTCAAAGGTATCGTGTTCAACTGTTTGGTGTTTTCTAGCATATTTGTCTGGTTCTGTGGCATTTCAAGAGCCACCTTATTAGCAAACAATGTCACCCACTGAATGTGGCACAGTATTACAAACTCACACTCCATATTTTTCACGATATGATTGATGTCCAAACCCATTCCATCAGAAACATTGTATTCCAGATATCTACTAGACAGCTGGCAATTTCAGAAGAGAAAGGAATCTTCCACTTGTCCACATGATAAAAACACTGCCAAGATTTTACTGTATTGGATTTTTGCTTATATGTGTGAAGTATTAAATAGGACAAGACAAGAGGAAGAGAAGGGGGAATAAAGGGAGGAAGAAGAAAGAAAATAAGAAAAACAAAAAATAAATTAGATGATAGATTTAAACCCAATCATATCAGCAATTATATTAAATACAAATGTGCTAAACATTCCAATTTAAAAGGGCATCTAAGAAAAATTTACAAGTAATATACTTAATTATGAAAGACTTAATGCTTTCTTCTAAATTCATCTACTTTAAATTAATATTTATTCATCGAAAGTGTTCATAGGAAAGTGAATTAACAAGCCACAAACTGGGAAAAGATACCTTTAAAGCACATAAACACTAGTAGCTAGAATATATAAAGAGCTCCTGCAAAGAGAAACTACAGACCAATAGAAAAACCGACAAAAGATACAAATACACACTTCACAGAAAAGAAATACAAACGGCCAATAATATATGGCAAGATACACAATCCCATTAATTATCCAAAAGCCCAAAATAAAATCATGAGAAGCCACTTTATTCTCCCGACAATACCACAGGTGAGTTAGCGAGGATGTTTAATAGCAGGAATACCCACACACTACTCATGAGTGTTGGTTACTTCCTAGAAAAGACATCAGCATCATCTACTAAGGTTGAACGTAGGCATACCCTGGAACCCAGTCATCTTGCTTGGGAATAAATCCCAGAGAAATACTTGCTCTGGCTAACTGGACACGTGTGCAAGCATGTCCATAGCAATAAACAACCTGTCTTAGTTTAGCTTCTCCTAGAAGCAGACTCTGAGGTAAGGATTAAAGTTACTTTGAAGGAAAAATAAATAAGAAGACAGGTAGATGTGTGGAGAAGTAACACATGGAAGGAAAGGCAGCCAGTAAAGTGTATACAGTTGACCCTTGAACAACGTGGGTTTCAACTGCAGAGGTCCACTTATACATGGATTTTTTTCAATAAATACAGTTGGTCTTTCAAATTTGAAGGTTTTGCATCCATGGAGTCAACCATAAAATTTCCACCCGTGACTGGCTGAATCTAGGGATGCAATGCCCACAAATACAGAGGACGTACTGTACTATGTCGTTTTACATTAGGGACTTGAGCATCCATGGATTTTGATACACACAAGGGCTCCTGGAAACAATCTCCTGTGGATACCAAGTACGACTGTATTATTATACCAGTTGCTACATGGATCACTGGAGTATCACCTCATGGGTAAACTATGGGGATGGGAGTGATCTGAGGGAGGGGAGGTATTTATACCCCAATTCTCAAGCATCATTGGTGGAGAGCTACTCCCATAGGCACATCAGGCCTGTTACACTGTGCACTCGCTGCACATCTCTGCAGATAGTGCAGAGAAACTTCCTCAGGCATAGATGCAGGCAACAGCATTTGGAAACTGGTGAGAGCACCGAGAAAGATCCAAGGGTCATGGGTGAGGCACTGACAGAATTTGCTGCACAACTGAAACCCAAATGTCCATCGACAGGAAATGGGTAAATTGTGGTAACATTCGTTCAAAGTAAAACTCTAGAGAAGTGAAACCAAATGTACTACAGGTGCACACGTCGCAAAACATAAAATGTTAACTGAAAAAAGTAACTTGCCATAAAAGAAGGACAATAGAGTTTTAAATATTTGAAGATTTAAAACATACCAAAAAAAGCAATTATTATTTAGGGGCATACACATGTGTGGTGAAATTATAAAGGAACCCAAGAAAAGGACACCAACAAAATCCAGGATACTGAATTATTGAAAATATTTTGAGAACTTAGTGTGTTTATAATAATCACAGTAACTTTTTTTTTTGGAAGACAAATTTTAACTGAAAAGAAAAAAAAAAATGCACCAGGGGCAGAAGTGAGGAGACACGACTGAGAGATGAAACAAAGTGGGTGATGCTCTGCTAAGCTGGATGGCGGACACACAGGTAGGCATTTTATTATTTTTCTTACAGAAATGTATGTAGTATACTTTACATATTATTTCATATATTTATAAACATTATTAATTATATATTTTTATATATGCTAGAGATATATATATATATATCTATTGCAGAAGTATATGTATATTTTTTACATATATTTTTAAAAAGTCAAAGACAGAAATAGAGGATACCAAAGTGTTCATATAACTATCTCTGGGTGGAGGAATAATAGATTTTCTTTTCCTCTTTTTCACTTTTCCATATTTTCTACAATAAACATATATTCTTTTTATATTAATAAATAAAACACTGTGGAGTCAGCTATGCCCCCCAGGAACCCCTTCATCTCCCGATCCTAGCTCCACGACCTAACAAGCACAGTCAACCTAGAAGAGCAGGGAAATCAGTTACTTGAGTCCCTATTGTAGTTATTAACTTATACAGAGATCCCAGGTTTGCTAATTCAGCTATAAATTTACATTTGCCCACAGGCACTGAAGTAAAAAAAAAAAAAAAAAAAAAGTAGGCCAATTCTAAAATAAATCATCTGGTGGGCAATTAAAAACTTGATAAAAACTGAAGGGAAGAGAGAATCAGAACCCTACAGGTTAAATCCTATTAAAACAAATTCCATATGAATGTTTCTATCCTCTCATGAGGGGCTTTTGGGTTGGATTCAGGTTAACATCAAAGATTGCTTAAAACAATCGAATATTTAAAGTGTTTTAAGAAACCATATATTTAAAATAATCACAATAACAATTTTTATTTTGAAAGACAACACTGAAAGGGGCAAAAAGCTGCATCATCTACGTAACTGTGGGAAGATGAAGTCTCCAAGATGCTGCAAATAACCCAACATGTGTATTCATCAAATGCCTTGGTCTTTTGTCAAACCATAAAAACTAAAATCATTTCTGCTGCTCTTAGTTGTTAATCTCTCACACGAGACTGGTTCCACTATTTGAATGCAAATTTGTAATCAATGTCAACCATCCTATCAAGGCTAAAACAGAATCAATGCTCTTCAAGGGTTGCAGGGACTACCTGCTGTATTTACTGTTAGAATCGAGTGAATCTGTGATACCTTAATATGTATTTGTTCATTCAATTAGCAGAATCATGTCTTGATGATACTCTGGTTTGGATATCTTTCTTTAGGATTCCAAAATCATTAAGGTTTATGCATTCATAATCTGAGAGGCCCAAGGGAATAGGCCTGAAGGCCCCAGGAGCACTTAAAAGCTAGTTGGGAAGAAAAGGGCCTGCCTAAATTGCTTTTGGAGAGCAGCGGACCGTGAAGTTCCTTTGTGAGCTCAGATAAGCTTGGACTGAAGAGGGTTCCCATACACTCCCGCCAACCCCAAGTACAGTATCTGCCTCTGTGAGTGTCTAGCCTGGACCCTGACAGCCCATCCCAATGACCCTGTTCTTTTCGCGTGACTGTGTATTTATCACAAAGGTTGTGCAGGAATGTTTCGTGCCCTACAACCCAAAGCTCTCTTAACAACCAAGCTTGGGAGCAGCAATCCAGACTTTGCACCAAATAGTATCTGGAGGTAAAGAGAAGGTGAGAAAGGGGAAGACGGCCTCAATTTCGGAGGCATGACAGTGTATACTTGGTAATTACGCACTATTTACATAAAGCAGCATACACATGATTCTAAGAATCTGAATTACAGAAAAATCCTGTAACCCACAAAGACCAAAAGATGCAAAAACCGAGCCAGTCACAGAAATAACAAGTATATTTCTTCTACAACATTTCACTAAATCTCTGGTCCACGTAGTACTTTCTGTTTAATAAAAGAAGAAAAAAAAATACTTTCTGGTTTTCCAATATAAAAAGCCACCTTCAAAGGAGCTTTATAAGTACCATAAGGTAATATTGTCACCCAGGCAATTTCAAAAGGCCTTTCAAACCACTCTCAGATAACTAATCTGTTATCTGGCAACTTGCACGAGAAAACATCTTTAAAGAGTCCATAAACAATCATTATCTTTAAATAGAATCCTTAAAAATGAAACCCCCTGGACACCAAAGATTTGTTTTTCATTTTTACCTCCCCCAGACTCTACTTCAGAAGACTTTCTCAACCTTTTCAGTTAGAAAAAAAAAATCTTTAAATCAAAAGCTAACAAGAGAGCAGGTATTACAACAGATTCTGTAAAATTCACGTTGCAAAAATGGGTTTGAAATAAAAATCCATGAATTCAGAGAAAAGGTAAAGAGGCAATAAAAGTATACAGGCTTACATGAGGAAAAATCTTTACATAATCATTTACTTTTCCATTTTAATTAAACTTGAATTCCAAATGATGCTCAGTTTATTAACAAGATAATTCTTTATAAGTCACGACTGAGCAGGTTCCGTAAGAATTTTATGGTTTGTCAATATCTAATGGTAGAGAGTAATCTCAGAATTTAGTGAGTCAATAAAAGAAAAGGCAATCACAATACCCCCACACTGAGAACTCCTTTGCAGACTTGGGGCAGTGGGGGTGGACAGTGTCGAGTCACTTTCAACATTAGCAATTAAAGCAAAAGCTTCAGCACTGACTGTTTCATATGTCCCTCATCCACCTCATCCCTCTCCCCAATCATCAGCTCCCTGATGCACAGTACGTATTTCAAGAGATGAAATTAGACATTTTCAGGGCCAGAAAATATTCACAGATCACATGAATAGTTATACATAGCAGATCATCGAAATAAATTTTGAATCACCAAAATTTACTGTTACCCAGAGCGCTCTGTTTACCCCAGTAAGCTCTACTGACTACAAGCTATTTATAAGACAGATTCCACTTTCAAGCTAAGACCTCTACCAAAACACAATTCCAGACTTCCAATGTTCTGAAACAAATGTCCTATTTAGGTTAAGCATAAATGAATGAGTGACTGTGTGTGCACATATGTATAGCTGGGGAGGAAAGGGCTGAGAAGATGTGGAGGAAGAGATGAATATATTAAGAAGAAATACCCCTGAATTCAACATGAGGGATTTGGAAATCCAGGAGGCAGTTCAATCTAGTATGAAGTAACCATCGCTGAAGTAAGAAGAAATCTGAAAACACATATCTTAAAATTCTGCATATTCTTGAATAAAATATAACTTGAGGATGGCAAAAAAAAAAAAAAATCTTGCAATTACAACCTGGTATTTGGCATTGCAAAGCTAAGTCATGTGCTACTTTTTCTAGCAATCATTTCAATTTAATATTCACCCCAAAAAAAAAAGGAAAGCTAATGCTAATTAAGTAGCCTAACTCAAAAGCTTGAGATGTTATACAGAGAAACACTTCTGTCAAAGAAGAAAACAGCCCTTTCTCCACTGAAATTACACTGAAACTGACCTCTCCTTATGTGACTAATTCCCATTGCATAAGCGTTAATGCAAATCTGGCAACTTCTCCAGCGATTTACACTCACACCCTCTTTTACACAATTGCTATTAGTTGTGCTAAAAACTCAGCTGTCACGTCCACATTTTTTCTAAGATAATAATCCCTCCAGTAGAGTCACTGAAAGGCCACGGCAGAACAACCAAATGTAGAGGGCACTGAGAATTGAATAAGCCCATTGTCTGGTTTGGAACAAGAGGTCTGTATTCACGATGAAACCAGAGTAAAAAACCAAAGCAGAACAAATACTTAAAATTCAGAAACAAGTCAAAAGTAGCTGAAAACCCACTCCAATTTTAAAACTCCCATTTCTATGCTTGGTATCAGTTTGTATGTTTCCATTAAAAAAAATTAAAATATGGAGATGATATAAATGTATGAGGGCAGCTCTTTGATATAAGAAAGTGTTTGTTGTTGTTGTTTTATTTCTCCAAGACATTTACAGTGCCTTTTGCAGAGGCAGAATGGCCTTCCTATTCTAAAAGCTTCTAAAGTGAATTAGAGATGAATCAACTTATTAAGCACCCAATTTCATGCTTTGGCGAAAGATATAAATCATAGTAAAAAATATATATATTATTAAACAGTTTCATCTAAATTACCTTACTTAATCCTAGTAACAACCCTGTAATGTAGGTCTGATTGGCCTTAATACAGATGAGAACCTTGGGTCTTAGTGTCGGGATACTTTCCCTGTTTTCTGGCTGGCCAGCACCTTTGGAACACCCTGGATGTAGCCGGGTCATTTTTGGCTTTCTGAGTCCCACTTTACCAAGACAGAGCTTAAGAAAGTCAGCTCTCCAGCCATCTCTGCAGCTTGGGTGAATTCAGCACCACCCATTGGATTCACCCTTGCAAAACCGACATTCACATGTGAGCAACTAGACAAAAGACCATACAAAATGGTGTGGATTCCATTTGCTTTTACTGGTCAAGATGGCAACAGAGGTGTCCAGCTTAGGGGACCAACACTGGTGGCAAGGCTGAGTTCCCAGAGTAGCACGACTGCCAGCAGCAGATGCAACACAGCAGATTTCCTGGCAGCAGTGCAGACTGCAGCCTCTAGTGCTCAGTGGGCCAGCATGGGTGGTGGAAGATTCCTCTCTGGGCCAGTTCTCTGGCATGGCTCTGAACACTGTTCCTAAAAATTTAACTGTGTTCCTAGTTCTTCAGTGCTCCCAAGGAGAGCTCTCTCTCATGAGCTTCCCAATATCCTGTCAATAAGCTTCACTTCTGGTTAAAGTGCATTTTCTGTTGCTTGCACTCCTGACTCTTTTGTGAGGTTGGCACACAACGTTCATTCTCTTTGGAAATTCTTCTCCTTTAAGCTGAGTCCAAAAAGATCCAAGACAGCCAACCAAGCAACCTTTCAGCTGAGTCCAAAAGGATATGAGAGATGCAAGCAAGCAAAATTGGGGAAAGGAGAATGGCAACCTAGGCAGAGGGCTTAGCAGTGCAAAGGTTCTGTGGTAGAAAAGATGACTAATGAGTTGTGAATGAGATGGGGAAGAATTTGATGAAATGAAGCAAATGAGTGAACAGAAGCCAATGCACAAGGGCATGGTAGGGCCTGCCGACTTCTGGCTCCGCATACTAAAAAAAAAAAATTTCCTTATTAATCCAAAACAGAAGCATTCATAAGCAACAAACACATTCAAGTTTTATCCTGAGAAGTTTCAGAGTAAGCCTACAGAATGAGCTTTTAAACAGGTAAAGACAGCAATCATCATCCCACATAGCTCTCCTTTTTTACAATGAAACCACCTCAGCTTCTTCAACTACCCAAGTAATATCCCCAACATTATCATCTAGTGGTGAACACAGTGGACTTGAACTGAGGAAACTTGGATTTGAGCCCTGATGCTAGACTTAATAGATGCATAAGCTTAAGAAAATCACTTACGTTATCTGGGAAGGTTGACCATATTCAAAAAATACAGAAGAATCTGCTGCCCTCCACATCACATAGAATTATTCTAAGGTTCAAAGGAGCCAAGAGATGTGGGAGCCCCATACAACACTACGTATTGGCAGTAAGGAGTAATCATGATGCTGATGAGAGTAGTTATTGTTCATAGGGAATGGTCTCCTAAAGGATAAACAGAAATATCAATATGCTGAAGTCCTCAACATTCCTAATGTGTCCAGAACTGAATACGGTATAGTGTTTTAAAAACTAATTTTGTCACAAGAGAAAAAAAGACAATATGAGGTAATGGATGTTAATTTAACTTCTTATAGTGATCATTTTGCAACATGTACATCTATCAAATCATGTTATATAAACATATACCATGTTACAGGTCAGTTACATCTCAATTAAACTGGGGGTTAAAAACTCAGCAATGGTTAACCTTTTAGCATGATGTTCTACACTTTTTTTGGCCTCCTTGCTGAATAGTAGTTTTCATGAAAAGTCATTCAGGGAGCAACATTGAAATAAACAGCCTGCTAATAGTAATTGTGCTTATTAAGAGTTTTCTAGGTGTCAGATACTGTGCTAAATGCTAATAAAAATTTAAACATTTAAATTAAAAAATAAAAGTAGTTTGACCAATGCAAGGTTACTTTGTGATGATTTATCTCTCTAATTCTTAATTATTTCAGGGCAAGTTGATATGAATGTTTTGGCTCTCATGGTTTTGACCTCAAATGAACTCACAACATAAAAGACATAAATAAATGCACTAGCATAATATATTATTGTAAGAGGTAAAATATCATTTTCAAAAGGACACCTCTGCCTTAGTCATCTACCTCTGGGTTCTAGTGCCAGCACCTAAAACACATTAGGCAAGCAATACATTTTTGATGGCTGATTGAATACATGTATGATGTACAGGTAGTCATAGAAGAGCACACAGTAGATAAAAATATTTTAATTATAAAATGAAAATAAATCCTTTATATCTATTAAGTAAACTGTATTATAAATATTAAAAATAATAATAGTGAAAGCTAACCTTTATGATCACACTTTCATGGTCCTAGACACTATGCTTAATGCCTCACATGGGTCAACTCAGGTAGTAACTAATGGCTGGACAGCGGAGAGAGAGGTCTGAGAAGATGTCACAGGAGAAGTGGTGCGTTTTTAAGGATGAGTTGGCCATCACTATTAAAACAAGGTCATGTTCGTCTTCTTCACCCACATCTAGCCAAATCGTTTCCTAATTTGAACATTAAGGATAACTTGATAAATTACAAAGCAAATTCTTAGAAATCAATTTAGTTTGGCCATCTGCACAATCAAATCCATGATAACCAATTTTGAAACATTTCATTTAATCTTGAGTACATCTGACCACCTAACAGTATGGAGATGGTGGATTTATAGTATTATTAAATAAAATTACTTCTTTGCCCTCTACATCTTCACTCATCAAGGAGGTCACGCTGGAAACTCCAACAGCAACAAGACTGAGACTCACAGGGCTTAAAAGGAAACTTCGGAGATCTGAATAGACATTTTTCTAAAAACATACAGACAGCCAACATGGTACATGTTTCATGGCACAAGAAAAGATGCTCAACATCACTAACCATCAGGAACATGCAAGCCAAAACCACAATGAGTTCCTGCCTCACACCTGTCAGGTGGCTATTACCAAAAAGACAAGAAATAACAAGTGTTGGAGAGGATGTGGAGAAAAGGGAACCCTTGTGCACTGAGGCTGGGAATGTAAATTGGTGCAGCCACTATGGAAAACAGTATGTAGGTTCCTCAAAAAATTAAAACTAGAACTTCTATATGATCCAGCTATTCCACTGCTGAGTATTTATCTGAAGAAAATGAAAACACTAATGTGAAAAGATATATGCAACCTAATATTCATTGTAGCATTATTTACAATAGCCTAGATAAAGAAACAACCTAAGTGTCCATTGGTGAATGAATGCATAAAGAAAATGTATATAGGTGTGTGTGTGTGTGTGTGTGTGTGTGTGTGTGTGTGTGTGCACACATAATGGAATATTACTCAACCATAAAAAATAATTTTGCCATTTGCTACAACATGGATGGTACTTACAGGCATTATGTGAAGTGAAATAAGTCAGACAGAGAAAGATAAGTACCATATGTTCTCACTTATATGTGAAATTTTTAAAAAAAGAAAAAGAAAACAAACTCATAGATACAGAGAACAGATTGGTGGTTGAGAACAGGGGGTGAGCAAAATGAGTGAAGGGATTCAAAAGATGTATTTCAGTTTAAAAATAAAATAAATAATTCCCAGTGACTATAGCTGATAATATTGTATTGCATATTTGAGAGCTCTAACAGAGTAAATCTTAAAAATTCTCATCACAAGAAAAAAATTCTGTAACCATGTGTGGCCACGGATGTTAGCTAGACTAGGGTGATCGTTTCACAATATATAAAAGTAGTGAGTCCCTTTGCTGTACACCTGAAACCAATATTATGTTGTAGGTCAGTTATACCTCAATAAAACAGAAGGAAATTCCACAGATTTGTCCAAGCTATCCCAGCAAAACATGAAAATCCATTGCATTCCAAAAAAAAATTAATAACTTACACGACATTCCATAGCCCACCTCAGAAGGACATTTCAATGTTTAACAACTCTCCCCATCAGACTGTAAGGAAAGCAATTCTGACCCGCAGTCAAAGACATGGGCATGCGTTTCCAGATAGCTAAATAGTCTGTAAGTTAAAAGAGAACACTCAGCCAATGCTCAAAACTGGAAGTTGAAGAGAATACTAAGAAATGGCAACAAGACTAAGACACCATGGGGAAGAGGAGCTCTTCCAAGAATTGTTTAATCCATTACACTCATGCCCACCTATTTGAATACATTCAGAACCTAATGTGATCATGCCCTGATCTTCCTTTACATTTTAATTAAGATTAGTTGAGCATGTAAATGAGTTTTGAGCATAATATCCGAGGGTGAACAAGACTGTTAAGAATCAGAATAGGTCCATCAGAAAAGGAAAAGTGAGGAAAGGCAATCCTTGGGGAGTCTTGATCCTCAAGGTAAGGGCACCAGAAGGTGATTAAGGTTAGTGGCATTAAGAAGTCAGCTGGGAGGACTTTCCGTTTAGATCCTTCCTTGGAAGGGTGCCCAATCATGATGAAGGCAAGGAAATGCTGCAAGTGTGAGCAGAACTTTAATATCAACACTGTTTTCTTTCTCAGTTCTAATCGGCTGTCCGCCTATTTCCGCATCTGAGTATCATGCCTTTAAAACAATGAAAAACCTAGTGACACCGTCTTGACTCATAATTACCTTGATAACTAGGATATCCCTGTATTATATTTTGCCTGACTTGTGTAAAACTTGTCATTCACCACTTGGTAATATTTTTTTATTTTAATTTTTAAATTTTTTTATTGAAGTATAGTTGATTTATACTCTTGTGCTAGTTTCTGGTGCACAGCATAGTAATTCAGTTATACATATATATATATTCTTTTTTGTGTTCTTTTTCATTATAGGTTATCACAAGCTATTGAATACAGTTCCCTGTGCTCTACAGTATGACCCTGTTATATACTTCACAAACTTTTGATTCATTTTCATCCCTGTTTATTCTGTTCTTCACGTTTCCTTGTATATTGTGTTTAAGTGAATGTATGTGTGTATAAAATGATTATAGGTATATACATGCAATCTAAAACTGAGTCTTATCCTAGTGGTTTAAAGTTAGGCAAACTCAACCTTAGGTACCAGGTCTGCAGACTAATAAACTGAAATATTTTCACTGTCACACTTTGTCTTCAAACTAAATATCCTTAATTTTTCAGGATTTTCCTCCAAAGTCATTATTTCCTACCATCAATAGAAATGCAAGCTTCATAAAAGATCTATCTGTAAGTCACAGGCTCCTCTATCTGCAGATCAGCATCATCGTAGGCCATTTATTTCTAAAAATAACTTCAGTTAATATTTATTTTATTCATCATCTTAGGTAGAGGGCTAAGGTGTAATGCTCAGAACCCAAACTCTGCAATCTGCAGAGAACTGATTTTGTATCCATACAATTGCTTCCTGCAGTGGACTGCCAGAGGACAGCCATGGGAATTTCAATGACCGAGTTACCCGGGAAAGCAGGCTTATTTTTAGTAGTGGGGAGGTTGTAGGGGTTGGTGCGGGAAATGTTGATTTAATTTATTTTATTGCCTGCGAATCTGTTTTGGAAAGGAGAAGCACAAGTTGATTAATTAGCAAATTCAGTAAATTGTTTACCCAGTTGTGTGAATCAGTGTTTCCCTGAATTTAGTTTAGCTTCATTTTCTGCGTTCAAATCTATCCACTAGGTAAGACGTTAAAAGCAAAAGCCCTCCCATCCTCCGGCTCTGGCAAATATCTTTTCACATGTTAATTTGATCTTTTTGTGATTGGAGGCAGATAGAGTTCACAATTCCACCCTCTCCTCTTCCATCCCGCCAGCCCCAGCATATGGATAACACACATAGAGATGACAGAAAATTACAGATAATAGAAAATTGACTGCATTGCTCTATCTTCCTTTTTATGCTTCTCAGTTGTTAGCATTTGTCTTTTCCTGCTGACTTTAGTTTTAAATTTTATTTCTAGCCGATATTACAACCTAAAGGGAAGTAAGACACTTTCTCTATTAATGACAGCATATTTTAAGATTATCAGAAAAGAATTACTAGAACAAATTGCCTTATTAAAAAAAAAACAGTTGTTAAATTTCTCAAAATTTTGCTATCTTTTCCTTCTTCGTTCTCTTAATGACCTGTCTTTCTTAGGAAGTTCCTTTCATCTGACTTGCTCCACAAAATCGTTCCTGATTCATTTGTTACTAAGATTTACAAAAGTACAGCTGTTCAAACAAACCTCTGAAAGCCTATGAAAGCCTGGGAAAATTGGGAAAGATAATCAAATTAAAATTCCAGCTATACATTCTTTTAACAAAGTGTACACGATTTTGAT
Organism: Camelus dromedarius; assembly: GCF_036321535.1. Taxonomy (NCBI): domain Eukaryota; kingdom Metazoa; phylum Chordata; class Mammalia; order Artiodactyla; family Camelidae; genus Camelus; species Camelus dromedarius. The sequence goes on along the minus strand of NC_087454.1, from coordinate 14,400,821 downwards.
TTTTTTTATGTTGAAAACATACGTATTAAAATAAAAAGGGCAAGCTCTGTAGCATCATAGACTACATTTTTCCATTTAATGACCTGGATGACATGTTCAGAAAGAGAAAAACGTATTAATTTAGTAACAATCAAATGTGCTTTTCTAGAAATCAAAAAAAAAAATTTTTAATTAAAAAAAAACTTGAAGATCCAAGAGAACAGGGCCTCAAGAACCTAGCAGTTGGGGACAACTGGACATTATTTGGCTCAAAGTGACAAGCATAAAATATGAGTGCTGGTGACCTGGACACAAGAGTGTTGGGTGGCTTCTGATAAACACCAGACATCATTGATTTTCAGCTAAAGGTGGAACTAGCTGTGCTTTAAATTCAGGGGCTGCAAAAATCACCTTCTCTAAGGAAGTTTACATAGCTCTAATTCTCTGAAAATAAAAAAGACTACAGGATCACAGTCTCCCTCAAACTACCGAGGCATCCGCTACTGGCCTGGAAATTTAAAAGCAGAGAGAAAACTCAAAATGGGAGTGCATCATGCTTCTGATTAATTCCTCTCATCTCCAACGCACCTACTCATTGCCTGAGCAAGCAGAGAATGCAGAGGCTTCCTAGATCAGTTCTGATAGTTTTTGAATTACACTGAAATTACCAACCCACCCCCTCATAGATAAATATTATGTTTCCCAGATCAAGAAAGAGCATCCTCTTCTTGCTGCCCAAGACCCGCCCCCGCTACCTCCAGTCAGTCGCCAAGTCCCACTTAAAATCTACCTCCTGAACCTCTCTACACTCCTGCAGCCTCTCCCCCAGTTAGGGCTACTGCTATCTCCCATCCAGATTGAGCAGAAACCTCGAAACTGGTTTATCTTTAACTTTGCCTTACTCCACCCACTCTTCACGCCAGCTAAACTGATCCTTCTAGGAAGCAAATCTCCTATCGGCATTAGGAAGAATTCCAGACCCCTGGACATAGTTCAAACCATGATTGGGCTCTGAACAAAGCTTCAGCTCAACCTCTCTGCTTCCACTTCACACTCCAGAGTACAGCCAGGCTGCATGCTTTTCATCCTCCACACACACTCACACACACACTCTTTCTCACCCTGGACTTGGCACATACGGCACCATCCTCGCTGTGCCATCCTCCCTCTCCCTCTTAAAGTTTAACCTATAAGAGTAACACTTAGTAGGTGTTCAATAAATACTTGTTATTGGATAAAGGAATGAACCAGATGATGCTATGAGGTATATGACAAAGTGGCTTTTTTTAACATTAAAATTACTTCTCAGACTCTGAACAGGGGACAGAACATGGAAATCCAGTTATGCAGGTTACACTGGCGCTGGGTCTAAAGTAATTTCCTTGTCCCATCATGCGCAAGATGACCTAGATGCAGTATTCGACTGTTCTCTGTTGCTTCTATTTCATCGACACCACGGGCCACTACCCTTTGACGTCAGGCGGATGCATAGCCAGCTGAGAAAGGGCAGCAAGGATTACGCCATTAGTCTAACTCAGATCCCGAGTCAAAGTGCTGAAATGAGAAACACTTAAAGTTCTCCCTTACTTCTCTTCATTCTAATCAAACAAATAAACAAGCAAATGTATATTCAAGAGGACCCTCCCTCCCACATACACACACATGCTCTAAAGTGATTTTGTGGTAATTTGGCAATCACCTTGCCTGACCCTGAATTTTGCTTAAGCTTCCTTGATCATTCGTTGGAGTGTGATGAAATAGTTCCTCTGGCCAATTACAGTCCCTATTTACTATTTACCCCAGGCAAGAACTGAGATCTGAGTGTAGATGTTTACTCTAAAAAAAGCTGATAGTCAGAACCAGCTTTTACCCATTCAGAAGCACCCAGTGGCTACAACAGAAAATCCAAACTACTCTGCGTGGGAAAGCTGTGGGGGAGAGGGGCTGGTGCTTAAAACCACTCACAGAATCTACACACCACCCTTCTATCTCATCCCAGCTATGCCTGGGCCCAACCTACACTCCAGGAGTACTACCCAGAGAATCTTCCTCTGTGCTTTGCCCTGGCTCTTCCCTCCACTTGGAATGTCACCATTCCAGTCACATTCCTCACCCTGTCCTGTGCCTGGCACCCCCAAGCAGAATCAGGTAGTCTCTCTGGCCTTCCTTCCTTCCTTCTCTCAAGCTACTTAACACATTAGATATTGCAAAGACCACTCATGGATCTGTCTCCCTTACCAAGTTGAGAACAGATTAGAAGCAGATACGGTATCTTACCCATACTGATATCCTCGGTGTATAAAATAATCCCCAGTACACGGTAGTCAATGAATGGTAATTTAATGAATGAATCTGCTTCATTCATACAACAAAATTATCAGAACCTGACTGTAGCTCCATCCATCTCAAGTCTATACGTCATAAATATCAATGGAAAACCAAACACGTAAGGGCGACCATTTACTTGCTGTGCAAATCCAGGGTCAGTTACAAGACTAACTGTCATAGCTACAAGCAAACAGCTCAGCCTCTGACAACATAACTTTGAATTGTGGTTCCAAATTGATCAGCAGTTGGAAACAATTCAAAAGAGAATGTTGAGAGGTTTTAAGAGATACTGACTGGCCTTTTTATGATACACTCAGCCCCTGTTCACTGGATACCAGCAATCGGCTTGGCTTGCCTCACTTGGGAAAGGACTGTCGCATGGTGTGAGAGAAGCTCCCTGACCTTAACCTAAGGACGTTTCAATCTGGTAGGCAAACTAAGGCAACCAGAAGCCATTCTGTACAGATGTTAGGTGTGCGGTATACACAGGGGGATTATGGGCATTTACAGGAAGATGAAGACATGTTTTTGGTTTTGTGGCCTTTTACTGTTCATTGCTGGAAGGATGGTAGGTGTGGTCTGAGAGCACAGTTTGGGCTCCTTTTAGACCAGAGTTGTTAAGCTGCAGTTCCCTCCAGAGCAATTTGGGAGCTGGAGGGTGACGGTGCTTCCGCCATGAGGAGGGAGGAGGGCAGGAGGGCAGGGAGGGTCTCACAACTCTTCTAGGTTTTTCTCCCATGCGGGGTGCTGTGTCATTGAGATGCTTTGACAGAAAAGAGTTGAAATCCAATAAGCTTCGAGTTGAAACTGACCTCAAACTCATCTCCTCCCAGAAGAGACCCAGTGAACACTGGCCTCTTCCACTCCCAGAGCCAGGCACTCAGTCACATAGAGGAGCTCCCTGAACATACATCACAGGGCCATGGTCCCTGCCTTTAAGGATCTCCATCTTTCATTCTCAAGGTCTAATGTCATTATAAAGATTTACTTTTATTTGTCTTCAGTGTGTTTGTTATTGGAAATCCTCTGGTTGAGTATATAGTCTAAGGTTTTTTAAGCTAATTAATTTACTAATAAGTCATTAATTATGCTTCCAAATATTTCTCTAGTCTCATTTCCACCAGCCAGCATCCCCAGGAGACACATTCTCAAAGTCAAGTTCTTTCTCTGCCACACTCTCTGTGAGTTTGGCTGAGAACGCATTCACTTGAAATCTAGAAATCTCCAAATCTCCTGCTAGGTCTCATATAGACTCAAAAGTCCACCTTTCCCTGGGAATCACACAAATAGCCAGTGCCCAAAGCCAAGTACATTCAAAATGACTGTAGATAACTCAGAACAAAGGATTCATAACCAAGAGTTCAGGGATGAATCCATCATTTGAAATTGTATGAGAAAATCTTATGTGCGTGAATATACGGATTTTTTTCTTGGGGCAAGTTTCCATTGCTTTTAAGAAATTCTCAGAGGGGCCTGTGATATACCCGCACACACACTCCTAAATTCATGAAATCCTGACAGTTTCAATAAAGAAAACATTTTTGTATACAAATACCACACAATTTCCATTTGTCTAATAAAATGTGTCAAAATTTTTCCCATGCCTTTTCATTTAAAATCTGATTTAAATACCCAAATTAGCAGACACACCCGTATTACCCATATTAGTCAGAACACAAAAATCGTAGGCGACAAGGCAGCAAAAAAAAAGAGCAAAGGCCCCCAAATTCTTTATGCCTGAAAAACTTGAATCAGGAAACACATAAGCAAAACAGAAAGTAGGTCATTGTCACATGACTTCAGAAACACACAGCAACATTTTATTGTTACTGACCTATAAATCACCCTCCAGTTCTGAATTTCATCACCACCATCCAAAAGGTTACTGACCACCTCAACGTTCCTCAAACACTACATCACGGCTACTGTGTCTGCCACCTCACCTCCTAAGACACTGGGAAACAACATTAAGAACAAAATACCTACATTTTATTCTGAAAATGAACAATAAAGTGGTAGGAGATTCTATAGAAAGAAGTGTTTGTTTTAAATATACTTAATATATAAGGCTAAAATAGGTCTTTCCCTACAACAGAATTTATACGGCTTAGGGTGCCTCCAAATAGGAATATGTATGCAAAGGGCTCATTTTGAATTTGTCCTGCATTTGGATCAGACATAACCAGTGGAGATTTATTGGCTTTCATGGCTAGAGTTCTCCGACATCCTCTTCGGAACGGATCCAGATGGAAATGTCTCTCTTCTGGTTCTCGGTTATTTGCTGCTGCAGTTTCCATCTGCGATGCTAAGACCCATCCTTGCTTGTATCCTGGACACCAAGCAACCTGCATTTCTTCACACGCCCTGGTTTCTTCTTAACAGCTCCACGTGGGGCTCGCCCGCTTGCCTCAAACTCATCCAACACGTCTTTCTGATTATTTATGTTGGTGACAAACTCTTTCTCACCAACTATCCAGGGTCACTATTCAAAAGCGCTTGATTTGAAAAAGCATTCCGTTTCCCATCCAATATTTTGGTGGCTCTACAGCTCCCCCGCTTCAGCTCTGCCATATTAGCACACTGTGGAACAGAACTGAATTCTTACACTTTGTCTGAAATTGTCTTTAATGCTTGTACTTCTTGGGTATGTGTTCTCCAGTCTAAAGATCACTAATATCAGTAACAACCCTGAAAAAATGAGCACTTTTAAACAAGCTGAGCACTTATATCACAAAAAGGATGCGATACCAGATCTGCCATCTATGATCAGTGGGCCGTCTGAGTGAGTCTCCTAACCTTTCTGAACCTCACTTTTCTAGTCTGTAAAATGGGGAGAATACCACCTTCCTCACCAGGTTGTAAGGATGAAATATGATATTGTATATGAAGCTTAGCAGAGACACTGGTTGCCCCAAAGCCAGTACTCATGTAAGTATCAAGTATTTATTTATTTTGAGAGCAAAGTCGTAATTATCTGTGGATAGGAGTGAACGTTAGCATGAGATTGTTGTGCGGTTTTTTTGTTTGTTTGTTTGTTTTGTTTTCAGGGGAATGGAAATCATTTCCATAAGAGCAAGCAAGCATTCCTGTTCAAAAACATCAAGGGTATATATTGTGACAAGCCCCGGGTCTGCAGGAGCACTGAACTCTTCTGGCTGACTCCTCCTAATTCTGTTTTTCTTCATCCTCTCAGTGTAAATGAAAATGGCACATAGGAGAATGTAACTGCTACCTAGCAAAGCAACGGCAGCTGACAAGGACCCTAGATGAAGCCTTCGGGTGAAGAGGTTGCTCTGCCCAACCTCCTGAAAAGACTGATTCAGGATTTAAATAGTGGCAGCCATGTGAAAAACACACATGTGGTTTTAAAATATCTGAATTTCATTGTGCAGCTCTTTGTAAAATCCATGCAGACCAAGGAAGCTGACACATTCAATAGAACACATGGGTCTCCCTGGTATCCAAGACCCCTCCAGGTATTTTAAGCACCAGGATCAAATTACGCAAATAAAAACAAACAAAAGCCCACTATCTGTCCATGCTCAGTCTTGCCAGGAAAAAAGAAAACATATTAAAAAAAAAAAGGTCTGCTGTAGGATGATTGTGGAATTATTTAGCCTATTCAGCAAGATTTTTCACTAAGCTACAATGCAATAGATTTATTTTGTCATTGTCCAACACAAACAATTGAAGAAACTCAGCCTAGTGCAAAATCCCCAGGAGAAACAATCTGCAATTTAATTAGTGAATAATGGAAGCAATTTAAATACAATTCCAGGCATTTTTAAAGTGATATTTGAATAGACATCTGCTGTATCTACTAAGTGCTTAGGCAAAGCATAATAATCCCTGCTCTGACGAGAACGCCCAAGGTTATGAACAAGACGGTCTGTTGTTAGGGCAAGACCCATAATTTAAAACAAAACTCCAGAAATCCACCTTCTCTATACCCACCCCATTGCTACCAAATAAAGAGATAGGTAGATAGATCAGGCAGGCAGGCAGGCAGGACGGATGGACTAATCACAGTCTTTTGAAGTGTAGCATAGCGGAAAGAGAAAGGATTTAAAGGCAGTATTCCATTGTGTGTGTGTGTGTGTGTGTGTGTGTGTGTGTGTGTATACCACATCTTCTACTCAGCCATAAAAAAGAGTGAAATAATATCATTTGCAGCAACACGGATGGACCTAGAGATGATCGTACTAAGAGAAGTAAGTCACAAAGAGAAAGACAAATATCACAGGATATCACTTACATGTGGAATCTAAAATATGACTCAAATGAACTTAATTTGCAAAACAGAAACAGACTCACAGACATAGAAAACAAACTCATGGTTACCAAAGGGAAAAAGAGGGTGGAGAGGGACAAATTGGGAGTTTGGGATTAGCAGATACAAACTACTATACATAAAATAAACAACAATGATCTACTGTATAGCACAGAGAACTATATTCAATATCCTGTAATAAACAATAATGGAAAAGAATATGAAAAAGAATATTATATATCTTATACATTCATTTCATATATATACATGTATATAACTGAATCACTTCACTGTACTAGAAACTAGCACAATGTGTAAATCAATTCTATTTCAACAACAACAAAAAAAGAAAAGAAAAATTAAAAAAAAGAAAAGAAAGGATTTAAGGACAATGGCACTAAGCTTGAATTCTGACTCCTTCATTACCTCTCTATGACCACCTCAATTTCTTCACTTATAAAATGGGAATATTAATGTCTACCTCATGTGAGCTTTGAATTGTACTGTCTACCTCATGTGAGCTTTGAATTGTAAGCAAGAATATTTATAATAAAACACCATATAAATGTTAGCTGAAGACACCAAAATGGTGAAGAAAGAGAGGATACAAATCAAGCTGTATCTTCTACCATAAGAATTTTACTATTTCAAGACTCATAGACATAGAATACAGACTTGTGGTTGCCGGGGGGCAGAGGGTGGGAAGGGATAGACTGGGATTTCAACATTGTAGAATAGATAAACAAGATTCTACGGTATAGCACAGGGAAATATACGCAAAATCTTATGGTAGCTCACAGAGAAAAAATGTGACAATGAGTGTGTATATGCCCATGTATGACTGAAGAATTGTGCTGAACACTGGAATTTGACACAATATTGTAAAATGATTATAAATCAATAAAAAATGTTTAAAAAAAGAATAAGATACATGAAGAATATTAAAACATTTTTTTACTATTTCAGCTTTATGGATGTATTTGTATATACAATACATTTTACCATGCAGAGTTTTAGTTCTGCGAGATGAAAATAGATCAGGAGACCGATGGCAGTGATGATAGCAGAATGATGTGAATGTACTTAATGCCAGTGAACTGTAAACTTAAAAAGAGCTATGATGGTAAATTTTATGCAATGTGTGTTTTATGACAATTTTTAAAAATTAATTTTAAATATTTACCATAATATAAACCATCAACAAAACAAGACAACCTCCTGAATTGGAGAAAATGTTTGCAAATGCTATGACTGACAAGAGGTTAATATCCTAAAAAAATATATATATATATATACAACTCAGTATCCAAACACAACTCAGTGTCAAAAAAACAAACAACCCAATTAAACAATAGGCAGGAGACCTGAATAGACGTTTTTCAAAAGAAGACATACAGATGCCAAACAGGCACATGAAAAGATGCTCAACACCCCTAATCACAAGATAAATGCAAATCAAAATCACAATGAGATATCACCTCACACCTATCAGAATGGCTATCATCAAAATATCTACAAATAAAAAAATGTTGGTGAGGATGCAGAGAAAAGGGAACTCTTATACACTGTTGATGGGCATGTAAATTGGTATAGTCACTATGGAAAACAGTATAGAGGTTCCTCAAAAACTTAAAAATAGAACTACCATATGATCCAGCAATTCCACTCCTGGGTATATATCTGAAGAAAACAAAAACATTAATTCAAAAAGATACATGTAACCCAATGTTCATAGCAGCATTATTTACAATAGCCAAGATACAGAAACAATCTGAAGTATCCATCAACAAACGAATGGACAAAGAAGATGTGAGATACAAATATAAATATACACACACACAATGGAATACTACTCAGCCATAAAAAAGTGAAATTTCACCATTTGCAGCAAGACCTGGAGGGTATTATGCTTGATGAAATAAGTCAGACAGAGAAAGACAAATACCGTATGTTATCACTTATATATGGACTCTAAAAAATAAAACAAACAAAAGAATATAACAAAATAAAAACAGACTCACAGATACAGAGAACAAACTAGTGGTTACCAGTGGGAGAGGGAAGGGGGGAGGGGCAAGATAGGGACAGAGAATTAAGAGATACAAACTGCTATGTATAAAATAAATAAGTTATAAGGATATATTGTATGATACAAGGAATATAGCCAATATTTTATAATAACTTTAAATGGAGTATAATCTATAAAAATATTGAATCACTATGTTGTACACCTGAAATTAATATATTGTAAGTCAGCTACACTTCAATTTTTATATATATATAAAATATATAAATATATATATTTACTGTGATATAATCCCTTGGAAGCAAAATAGAAATCCTCTTCCACTAATCTTTACCTTGGTCAGGTGAAGAACCCGAGAACAGGGGCTAAGGATACTAAACATGTGATGCAGTAAGAGCATAATGCACAGTCATGTACAAATTCTAGGACCTTAGCCAAACCGTCAAAAAGGACTTTTTCTTTAACCTTTTGTTAACTGCACACAAAACAAATTTCAAAATAAAGGTACCTGTGTGCTGGATGGGAAGCCCTCAAACTCCTATGTTTTGTACACTTTAAGGGACAGAAATGGCATTTGTACTTATGAGCACTGATGAACACCAATACTTGAAATTATTCAACAATTTATATTTAACAATGTTCAAGAGACTCCCAGCATATGTGGCAATAAGTGTATTAAAAATAAGAAGAACCCACAAAAGAACAAGAATTCACATTAAAGCTCATAATAAAGAGGGAGACTGTGCCATTTAGAGAAGGTCCGAATTACAAAATGGTTCATCATGAAACAGCATTTCTTTACATGTGCTGTGTTTTAAACTAAGGTGCTAATAATGCTGTAAAATAGTTATTGTAACCCAGTTCAATATAGGACATTTCGTGAACACTGAAGTGGGCTATAAAATCCGTTACAATAAAACAATTCACTGAGACACTTTAAAGTTAAACTCAAAGATCTCTTAATCTTAAATTCTATTAGGCATTTCCTAATTTTACATTTTCTTTACGTGAAATTCCAAACTCTCAAAGTCTGTAGGAAAGATTCTGTATTTTAAATTGGATAGAACTCCCTATTCATGGCCTAAATGATCACAAGCTGCAATTTTGTATAATCATTTTTTATAAAAAATGTTTTTCAAAATTTCAAGTGAAATCATATACTAGTAAAGTGTCTGAGCTTCCTATAAAATGAAAATATATTAATAGATAGAGAAATTTACCACAGAAACAAACACAGAAAGCAGGCATGATCAGAATCTGGAGACATTTTCCACCCTGGCACTGATTGTGGCGAGATTCAGAAACACCATTTTGCAATCTACCTCCTGAGTTACGATGTGAGGGCCGGAAGTGAGAGGCCTCCACTAACCTTCACTGATGGCACCTGAGCGAGAAACTACATTATCCTGAGAAAATGGACAACCCGCCAGGCCAGTGACCCAAATTCGCATCTCTCGGGTTTCCTTTTTCCACATCTAATAATAGCATTAGAAACTATCCAGCAAGTAATTTTCAAAGCCCCAGAACCCACCTCCAACAAGGAGAGCCACATAAGGTAGAAAAACAGTAGACAAAGGCAAAAGAGTGATCCTATTTCAAATTAATAAGTAATGCTGAGAGTGGATGGGAGAGGCAGGATGAGAGCCCCACCAAAAAGCTTTCCTTGGACAGCCTTTTTATGTTAAGAGGCCTCAGGACTATTTGCCTTGGTTCCTAATTTTCAAAGCTGCAATGACTTGACCTCAGTCTTACTCCCAACCCCAAATCTGGACCAGAGTGAACATCCATGCAGTACTTGAAAGAGTGAATGAGTCCCACACACAAAAAGACAAACAGCATTTAGTGAACACATTGCCAGGCATCATAAACTGGGCTCATTACAATGCAAATTAAGCTGCCCTGCAGTTTCAGCAAAGAAAGAGAAACTTTGCCAGAGTCCGTGGGGACTGTGAGAAAATTGAGGAATCCAACATCAAGCCAGGACAGATGCCCAGGTTCCAAGTACAGCAGGAAATGAGATGTCTGGAGCTAGATGTGATAAGAGAAAAGAAAACTTTTGCTCCCATCATCTCTCTGCTGGGGCTCCAAGTCCTAGGGCAGGTGCCTGAAAGAAGTTTCCATCTTGCAAAGACTGCTGGGAAAAGGAGGTACACGTGGTCATAAGAATTCAGACCTAGTTAAGTGTTGGCCTTAAGATCTTCAGAATCCTACCACTTTGCAGAAGGCTATCTCTTTGTCCGTAGGAAAACCAGCCTAATAAGCATTTCATTATGCAAAGATTTCTGATGAAATGAAGATTGTTATAAGACTAGGCAGAACTGCATCCCTGCAGGCTCTGTTTCTTGTCCTGGAGAAATGTTTCTTGTCCAAGGATGGATTTGGACCATATGGTTCCTACAGAGTATTGCATGGAGATCTCTGCATTTGAGCAATTGTTTGTAAAAGATCAGAAGCAGAGACACAGATGTCTGGAGAGAAGATACAAAAGCCCCATATTTATGTGCTGATGGAGGAAGGACTACAGGTGACACCTTGAGCAATTTCCTACCTTGAGGAAACTGTACATGCCCTAAGTAATCCAGACTGGAAGCAGACTCCTAAAAAGCGGTTCTTAATCTTCATGCCAGATCATTTTAACGGTCTGATGAAGGCTATGAATCTGTTCCCCAGAAAAAAGCATACACCCACAAAAATTTGTACATAGCTTCACGGTGTTCGTGGATCACTCAAAGCCTGTGTCCATAAAGCTAAAAACGTGTGGACCACTGGATTATGGGGTTGTCTGGCTAGGGCTACAGGTTAAGGTAATAGCACTTTGGGTAAGCTGGGATGTTTCCTTCGATGGAACTGAGTATTTTTTCCACAGGCATGCCAGGAAGAGGTAGATCCTGAGACGGGAAATAAAGAAAGGAAGGTCTTAGGCGAGAAAGAAACTCCCTTTTTTCTCTAATTCTAGTGAGACTTTGGCCTGGACTCTCAGGGGTATAGATGTACTTACAGGTACCCCAGAATGGTGAAGGATACTGACCTCCACTCCCACGGAAGACAGCTAGAGCCCGGGAGCACATCAACCCTAAAATAGCACCTTGTGGATGACCCAGACCTCTGGCTCCCATGACAGCCATGGCTCACAGCTAACTCTAAGTTATCCTCTGTGCTCCGGTTAGCCTCAACTTTCATCAAGTCACATCAAATGTCATAGCCTCAATTCAGAAATTGTTGAGGAGCAATGGGAGGGGTCTCTGTCCAAGCTCGGACCAGAGTGACAAGGGGAGGGCATGCCCTATTTGAACCCAGCACAGTGATGGTGGCTGTACACTATGAGCCTGTGAGCAGCAATGGGGCCAAGAGTCGAAGGCAGGTGATGGGAGATGGGCGAGAAAGAGTCAGACAGACATAAAAACCTGTGAGTTCTTACATCCTTCCTCTGGAGGATGAAGGAGACAAAAAATTCTCCACAGAGGAGGCAAAGGGCCTTCTGTTCCCAGGGTGGGCTACAAGCCAGTGGGTCTCGGGTTGACCTGTGAATGTGATGCCACCTTCTATCAGAATGGGGGCCATTGAAACACGTGCAATAGGAAAGCTGGAGGAAAAGAAAGATCAAAGATCACATCAAAAAGTAAACAGAAAACTAAAAAGGATTAGAATAAATAAAGGAATCTAAGGGCTAGATTCTGTGGGGGGAAATGTACAGCTCTAATTAAAGAAAAACAGAAAACACAAATAAAATTAGAAATAACTATGTGTTTAAATTTTTATTAAGTAGAGTATCTAACATATAATTTCATGGCAACATTTTATTCGTCTTTTTTCCAGCTTTACCAATATACCATTGACACATAATTTGTGTAAATTTAACACAGTATGATTTGATACTGATACAGATCGCAAAATGATTCATGGTAAAATTTAAAATCTTAATGTACCTGATGGTTTTCTGCATAGATTTGAATTCTCAAAAGCAAGATAAATAGAAGAAATTAAAAAATGTGTCAAGTAGTTTACACCAAGAAAAAGACTCAGTGCCCATTTGGTTTTTTATTGGCCAATTATTTTAAATTTCAAGGACCAGTAATTTCCATGCTATATGATCTGCTACAGAACATTAAAAAAAGGAATTCTCTAAAAAGATGCAACAGCAACACATAATTTATACCTATACCTATAAAACAGAATGAAATAAAAATAGAACTAGTAATATGAAGGGTAAGACCATGCTTTTGTGCCTTTCAGTTGCCTAGTAACTATTATAATTTAAATTAAGATTATGGGATGCAACTTTAAAAAAAAAATCTCCAAACATACCGATCCTAATATCAAATTTCTTAATCTCTCCTAAATCTATCTTATGTGGTTAGTGTAGTTGAGATACATAGAGTAACTGAACTGTAGTAACTGTATTTCTACATCCTTCTATCCTTTTACTTTGTGCAACTCTGGAATGTGTATTTGGTTCCAAAGTCTTTGATAAAACGCTTTGCCATTCAATATTCTAAGTGTAAATAAACCACTGCATCACGTATTGATTTTATTTCAGACGCAGTTTCTCCAATGCCTTAAGAATATAAAGTCTATATTACATGTCATTCTCTTAAAGATCATTTTCTTGGAGAGGAAAAGCAGTCAAAAGCGTGATGGATTTTCTTCTTTTGATGGATATAGGGAAACTTACAGTGTAACAACCACTATGATAGATCTATACAGCTGAAGCATTCTCAAGTGGAAGAAATAATAATGGAACATGAGATCTGGCCTCACTGTGGTTATAACAAGGCTTGGATTGGCAGAGGCTAGGCTGAAAAAACAACCCTGTGTCTGATAACCTGATTTCTGTCTCGTATTTTAATGGCTTAGACTTTAGTTCCCATCAATGTTACAAATTCCACCTAAATTCTAAAAGAAAGAGTCATGCAATTTAAAGCTAGAAAGAATCTTCAACACCTCTCCTGATTTTACAGATCAGAAAACTGAGGCCCGAGAGACTAACTACTTCTATTTTGTCTCCTGAATTTATCAGGGCCATAAACGACATCGAGTGGTGGTTATAAAAATGCTTAGAACTTTCCATCTCCTCCACGCCGTCTGCATTAGACCAAAAAAGCGGAACAACTGGTAAAGGGACCCACAAATCATGCAGTTTCAAAATACAGCAGCATATACACCACAGGCAAGAAATACACCCTAGTTTCACCTTATTAATAATTTAGGGCTTAATTCAGAAAGAGTTTAGATCCAACCCCTCCAAGAAACCTTTATGGGCTTCTGACAAAGCTGATACTATGATCTAAATTATTTATCCGCTCTCACCAGCTCAGCATCAGTGGGCTTTGTAGGCAGAAAGGAAGGTGACAGTTGGAAAAGCGGGGAGGCACATGCTTACCCTGAACTCTCCCCTGATGTCTGCGGAGGCCAACAAGCTGATTTCTAAACACCTGTTCTCGGACCCAGGAGACGGCCTCCTGACCTCACAGAGAAATACCTACCCTTCCAAGGCAAGCCTTCCACTTGCTTCAGAAAGAAAGAATTATTAACTCACCATGTTAATGGAACATGCTCTTGTAGCCTTATTTTTCACATTTTCAACTCTGGATATTATGTAACTGCAAACCTCAGTGTCTCGTCAATTATTAGATGAGGTTACAAAAAAAAATTTTTTTTAAGCACACAAGGCCTTTATCACACAAAACAGTTGAAGACAAAAGCTGCGAACCAGATCTTAAACAAATCTATCAGAATGCCAGGGCCTTGCTTAATTCACCTTCATTATCAGAAAGATTTATAGGAAATCTGGAGTAAAAATGAATGAAAAGCCACAAAAGGGAAAGAGCTTATTCAAAAATGATATATTGTGCTTCACAAGAACATTTACATATGTGGTATTAAAATATGTCCCTCCTATTCACAACATACACGATGTAAATTTAGCAAGTTAGCAGTAAAAGACTCTCTTAAAAAACGAATGTGTATCACACATATAGACACGCACAAGTCAAAAGAATTAGGTAGAAGTCTCTAGAATTTAAAATATGGTTTTTCCATAAAAATGAAGAGGGGGTTTCCTTGACATCACAGGGTCCTCTCAGCCTGCTATTTTTGCTAATGTAAATTTTCAGCCTTTCTGGTCACCCACTCTTGCTATGTGCCAGACCACTAAGAACACACGATCCAGTGCAACCTACCTCCCAGTGTTCAAGCTGTTTTAATAATAAAACACAGGGTGGGGGTGGGCTGGTGGAGGTAGAAGGTGAAAGCAAAGAGCAGAAGGAGGAGAGGGAGGAAGAGGAAACAGAGCAGGAGGCAACAGAGGGAGAAGTGAGGGAGAGAGGGGTGCTTTGTTCAAACTCAGAAGATGGAGAGGTGGGCTAGAGGGTGAATCCCAACCAAAGGGGAGGAAGGTGAGAGGAAAGAAGCCCAGTGAGGCTGGCTCCTGGGGCAGATCAGTACCAAGGGAGGAGGCCGGCTTCAGTCCACATTGGATGCTACCCTACAACTGATTCAGCCATTCGAGAGTCTGGGTGGTGGGTGAGCATTACCCATCACAACACGAACAGCCAGCGCTGGTAACATACCTTCGTACGCCTGGCCGGTTTTGAAGTGGTTTGCATGTGTTCACTCATCTAAAACCCACAAGAACCCAAGAGGTAGGTACCATAATTATGCTCATTTTACATAGCCCCTGGGCACTCAGAGGCCAGGTAACCACCTAAGGCCACACAGCTCCTGAGGACTTTAAGATGTTTCAACAGGGGCAGTCTGGAAGGGTGAGGTGAGTGGTTTTCAGTTTTACAATGAGAAAGCCTCAGCAGTGTCCCAGGGGTGGGAACCCACATGAAAACATGATGAAGGCAGAATCAACTGATTCACTGAATAGACTTGAAGCGGGTGAGGGTGAGGGAGGAAGAGAGAGAGACAGAAGTAATGGATGTTGAGAAGATTGGCCTATTCTCACCAGAGAAATCAGCTCAGCCCATTTCTTGGGGGCACCACTTCCACGTAAGGATTATTCTTTATTGGAAAAGGGGCATAATTGTGCACCCTGTAAATAGAAATAAACCCAGATTTGCATTTTAACTCAAACTGCACAAAGACAAGTCTCCCTGAAAGAATGCAGTCAGTGACCCACGAGCTGAATTTTTCCCTTTCCTCCCCAACTGTATTCACCAGCCCAGAACCACCACCACCCCACCCTGGCCCCAAGATGCAGGCCGGCGAGAAGGCTGGAGGAACGGGAAAGTCAGAACCCCCAAACCTAGCCTCCCATCACCACTCCGGCCCAAACCACGAAGGAGAAAGTGTTTCCCGCGATGGGCTCACCCATGGGTATCGCCATGCTAGACGCAGCCACCGTCAGTCCCAAATGCGCGCAACCCCTCCAAGCCAAGCACTCCTGAACCACACTCTTCCTCCAACTGAGAACACGTTCCCAAGACAGTTCCATGTCTTTTCAAGAAAGGCTCCCAGACAACTTTTCAAACACGTGCTGTTGTTTTTTCTAAATTTGAAATGCGTTAGTAAAAGGTAAGAACACCCTCCCCAGCTCCCCCCAAAAAGTGGTGTCCATTAGAGATCAACCAAGGCATTAAAACCATTCAACACAGAAACACAGGAAACTACCCTCCAGATTTCTTCCATTTGTCAAAAGACCAATTTGTGACTTCAAGTCCGGTCACTGTATGAGGACTGCCACACCAACATTTAGGTAGAAAACAACACAGAAAATTCTGGATGACTTTTATTGACAGTCAAACACGTCTTTCTTGAGAGCCAAATGGAAATAAGACTCTGCTTCTAAAATCTCCTGGTATTCTTTCAAATGTAAGCTTAAAAGAAGCAACAAGGCAGAACAGTCAGGACCCAGCACTCTGAGAGCTACAGCCACCCCATTGGGGCAGGTGACTTCGTGCCCAAGGTTCAGGGTCTTCCTCTATAAAATGGTTACACGGCTGGGTGAGCCAAGCTGAGACATGTAGGCAGGTGGAGTTGTGCTTCCATCAAAGCACTAATTCACCTGAAAGACTATCCTGTCTGGAGAATCTGAACTCCAACTACTTTTTCCAGGCAGATTTTTTTCCAGCCATCACATTTCCAAAATGAAAATGTAACAGCTTGCAACCATGGCAATATACTTAAGATGTAATAATGGAAAATGAGATGTTATTGATTGGAGAGGGAGGAGAAGTAACCACAATGGTGTCATCAAGTCAAAGAAAGAAAGAAAATTAACAGATGAATTCTTCAAGACGGAGACTTGGTTGCCACCCACTACAGATGGCAGAGTTCCGAGCAGCAGTCCCCAGACAAAACAAGCTATACATTAAATATGTGAGGCAGTCCTCAAAAGGCTACTCCACATCCTTTCAATCATAAGAGAATCCCACATTCTAGAGTACATCACAGCTAGATACTTGTGTACTGAATCCATGCTCTTCAGCAATAAAACACCCAACTGTGTCTTACAACTGTGTGTGAGTGAGATAGTGTCCTTTTAACTTCCATTGAAACAAGCAAAGTGTACAGTGGAGCCACACTTTTTTAAGATGCTTCAATAAAACAGCACTGCATTAAAGGAGCAACTAATATTAAACATGGCATGCCATGTCCTCAAGGGGAAGGCATGCAAGTGTTACTAAATTATAAATGAAGCACCTTTGTCTTCTTTGACTTTGCATCCAAAGAAGGATGAAGACTTTAGAGACACCAGTAAAGTCATAGAAATAGGAAATGCAGTTGACCCTTGAACAATGCAGGGGTTAGTGGCACCAACCCCTCGCACAGTTGAAATTTCAAGTATAACTTCTGACTCCCCCAAAACTTAACTACTAATAGCCTACCGTTGACTAGAAGCCTCATCAATAACATAAATGGTTGATTAACACATATTTTGTATTTTATACGTGTTATGCAGTTATTCCTACAATAAAGTAAGCTAGAGAAAAGAACACGTTAAGAAAATCATAAAGAAGAGAAATTACATTTACCGTACTGTATTGTATTTGTTGATACCGTAAGTGTTTGTTGTCTGTTTACAAGATGAATTATCTATCAGTACGTATATCATTATTGTCTTACGAGACGCAAAACACTTTAGATGTTATATGTCTTATTAAGAGTAGACAAGAAAAATGAAATGATTAATGTGAAAGAGGAATTCATATTTACATATATTTACTGGAAAAAAAATCCATACATACGTGGACCCATGCAGTTTAAACCTGTGAAGGGTCAACTGCACTCCCCTGGTGTTTTCTGCTAGTGATTCTTGCCATCTTATTAGTCTGTCAGAACACTCAACTCAGAGGAGGAGGCAATAGCTCAGTGGTAGAGTGTGTGCTTAGCGTGCATGAGGTCCTGGGTTCAATCCCCAGGACCCCCATTTAAATAAATAAATAAAAATAAGTAAACCTAATTACCTACCCCTGCCTCCCGCCACCAAAACAACCATTCCATTTATCAACCTTTTGGCTATAGCTTGCATTAGAGAAACACAGTAAATTGAGATAATACCAAACTTTGAGTTCTTAACAAGAAAGCAGTAACTTTAGGAGGTATGATTACTGAAAAAGATCTCATTCCTTCTTAATGATTTGAAGAAAATTCAGGTTTAAGTTTCAAGGTTTTCTTCCCAAAATAAAATAAGTATCTTCTTTTGACACCAGGCTAGTATGTTTGTATCAATGAAAAATGACTGATAGTTCAATAGGGTCTCAAGAAAACCAGTATCTGTTGTTGTGGGTTTTTTTTTTTCCAAGTAAGCACTTCAGGAAGAAAGAGTGTGATGGCCCAGACAAGTATGTATCCAAGCATTCAAGGAAGAAGCAGGACATGGTGGCAGGGACGGACGTTATTTTAGAGAACTCTGAAATTCTGCTATGTCAGCTCTTCCCCTCACTAAGAACAAAGCACAAAGGTCCCATCAGCGTATATGGGAGCACAGGGTGTGTAGGAGCAGGTGGCAACTTGACTTGGACCCAGGAGCACTTGTTAGAGTCAGCGTGATCCAGGGCTAATCTTGACTCCATCCACAGGCCTTTGCACAGGTTATCCATACCCTCAAAGCTGGAGTTTCCACATCCACAAAATCCTTCTCACAGGGTTGTTCTAAGCAGTAACTGGAGTTAAGTGCTTTGCACAAAGACTGGACAGGAATATAAAGGGCTTTGCATAGAGATTGGCAAAAAAAAAAAAAACCCACCAAGTAATTCATAAATTTAGTGTCATCTCATAAGCTTACTTCCCTTGGAGAAGAAGTGAATTTAGTGAACACCCTCAGGGATGGGTGGCTGCCTTATTCATAACCACAGCCCCCAAGCCCAAGAGAGTGCCTAACATAAAATTGGACAGGGAGGGGCAACCAGTGTTCACAGAATTGTGAATAAATGTTTCCCAAAGTTCCTGTCTCCAATTTTTCCATGATCAGATCTATTTTGTTGAGCAAATTTATTTCAGGTAGAACGGTTGGAAAGGTAAGCCCAAAGATGGCTAAGGAACTGTGACAGCAGGTTTCCAGTTGTCTTCCTGAAGGAGCACTTCCTCTCTTTACTATGTTTCCAGGCTGGAAATATTTCCTATGCCACCATCTTGGGTTACAAATGTGTGGGTGAGCGATGCATTGGAAAAGGAGATTGAGTTAACTGATGCCAATACCAACACAGACAAATTTAGTGTGTAAAATTACAGACTACCATAATTTTTAAATACAGAAAAGAGTTTCTGGTGCCAGTGAGTAGTTTTAGGCCAGGAGGGAGTCCAGAAGCACATTTCTATCTTTGTCTAACCTAGACATGCGCAGGGCTGGCCTTCTGGTTACCCGGCAAGAATCCACTCTACCAGCAGCTTCCGAAGGCACTCTGAAACTCATTTAAGCACAGAAAGAACATGTCAACCAAGGCAACGGTTCCAGTCTATTTTCAGTAAGACACCCTCTTTCCTGGTGGTAAGCTCCATTCTGGAAAGAGAACTGTCCCTCTCCAGTGAGGCACTCCAGAGAGTGTGGGGAAAGCTTCACACTCTTCTAGTGAAACATACACCGCAAATACTGCCCCAAAGACCCATCAGGCATTCACTCAAACAACTAGGTATTAAGCACCTAGTACTCAACAGTCATGTTTTAGAAAATGGGGTCCTACCATATACAAAGACACCTGCCTCGCCTCACCTTCCCACCCTTGACTCAGTCCACTTTCAACAAAGTTGGCTTTTCCTTAAATGAACCCCTCCATCATTCACAAACCTGACCTCGCCATGTTAGACTCTGGAATGTGCAGTTTGTCAAAGAACAAAAGACTCCCTTCTGTCCACTGAAATTTAGTCTGGAACTCTGAGAAGAGAAGCTCACTTCTGGGACCTCGCATGGAGCTACATGACCTCCCAGGGCAGCCTCAACACTCATGGAGGCATTTTCCCGCTAGAGAGTTCCCCATCCACCTTACCAATCGGGGGTTGCCTCTTCAGCCCCAAAGTTTGCCTTTCCTTGTTCTCTTTAACCTCTGCCCTTCTTTCCCTGATGCCAATTGACAAAAATGTCTTCTTTGTACCATCTGCACATTCCCAGGTTCTTATCAGTGGGGGAAATTAACAGGACAGATGAGCAAAGGGTTCAGGAACTTGGATTGGAGAGATGGTTCTTTAATTTTCTTCTCTCATTCAAACTAGCGTTTGAGAGTCGATTTAATTCATTTGGCCACAGCAACCTGTGCCTTAATGGGAGGCATTGTTTCAGAGACAGGGCAGAGGTAGACTGGATACAGACTGTTTTCTTAAATAGTTTATAACATGGTTGCCGAGACAGCATACAGTTGTGCTCTAAGAACATGTACCTCTTGCACCAAAGTAGCTGGTCCATTTTACTTTCTTAAAGGTGGATCATATTCCCCTCAACCTAGAAGACTGGAAAATATGCCTTGAGCTTCACCACATTTGGCTCCAGATCGTGGAACCCTTGTTCTGTATTAAGTCTGCAAACCTGGTAGATGCTTCCTGCCGAAGGGCGCCCAGAATTGCACTTCAGGGTAAGACACCTTCCTCGGGAGACCTCTGTGCATACGAGTCCACGTATCCGCCGTGGCGGCGCTCAATTTGCAGTGTTCATCCTAATTCTTGTGGCTATTTCTCTCTCCCCAGACTTCTACCCCAAGAAGTTGCAAACCACACAGTACTTCTAAAAAGGGCATTGCTGCCTTATGCCAGGTTACTGGTAGCTAAAAGGAGGCAGCTAAAGGAAGGAGAAAAGAACCACACCATGCACTTATGAAGTGAGCAATTTGCAAAAGAAACCAGAAAGAACCCTGTAGCAATCTAAGCAGGAAAGAGGAGATGGGAAGGGACATAAAAGGTGCCTTGGGGTCAACAGGAAACCCTGCCCAGAAAATAAAATGTCTTAAGTGACATTTCAGGACTCATATTCTCCTTTCTGTTTCCTCTGTTCTCTCTTGCCAAAAAGGGATCCGCCTCCTTAAGGGCCTTTGATGGAATAGATGTTGCTGTTGTTTTCAGCCAGCAGATGCAACACAGAAAAACATGTGGCTAGTCATAGATACTGAAAAAAAGGGAAGAAATAATCCCCAGGTTGACATCACATGTATCATTTTTTTTGCAGATAAGTACACATGAACAGGTTTTCCAATATCTCAAGCTAGGGATTCGGATAAATCGAAAAATACAAATGCAGAAAATGTCCTATACTATATTCTCATAAAATGCAAATTTTCTTACCAAAAATATCAGTAATAAAGAGTCCTCAAAAATCAATTCCAGAAGTACAACAATGTCAATTTCAAAGAAAATTGTTTTTATGTCATATCCCCTTTTTTACATACAAGTTTGGTCCTGAGTCCTACGAATAATCCCTTATGCGCTGAACCGGTTAGAGAATTTATCTCAGTCTCCAAACTTAATTCTTTCCCCCATAGGATTATAGCCACTTAATAAGTAGAATTTAAACATTGACAGAAACAGGCTATTCTAGGATTGCTTGCATGGCATTTTAGTAAATGTGATTTTGCAAGCCCCAAACAAGCTGTTAGGTGTTTTGAGTGCCACTGGAAGGCAGTCTTATGCCCCACATAACCCTGTACCTCACTGGGGTGAACTTCGGTAAATGACCGACTGGGGGGTCTGTACCCCTTTTAATTTTCCCTCCTGTACCACTGCAGATAAGGCCCCTATAGCATTTGTGGTTTGCTGATGGGAGTGATTTTATCCACCCTAAGTCAATTTTCATTCCCAGTTCCATTCTTTCTTAGAACTACCCCTATATTAGTCTTTCATTATAAAATAATGCCCTGCTTTCAGACACTCGCTCTATTTTGGTACATCCTTTTAAAGTAAAATGCGTGCCATTAAAACACATTTGTTCCATTGAGTCAGATTTTTAGACTCATTATGATGCTCTTTGTTGACACAATAGCTCCTTCAGATACACAACAATCTGTCATAAAAGACCCATACTTGGATGGGTGACAAAAGTCTTTTGCAAAGGCTGTCTTCTCAATGCAGTTGCTGTCGAAGACATATATTAATATCGTCCTAGTTAAAGAGTATTTAGTCTAAAGAGTGCAGGTCATTTAAATAGAAAATGACTTCATGAGCTGTAACTGCAAATTCAGTTGCTTCTGAGAACCCAGCATTATTACATATTCAGTGGCAGAAATGAAGAGCAACGAATAGAAGTTTGTAATAGTCAGCACCCCACCAGGAACACATTCTCTGCCCAACTGGTCTGTGGCATGGATTACCAGCCATCAGTTTTCCATTCTTTTCCATAATCAATAAGCATTTCAGATCTCAACTTCAGTGAACTCTTTTTTTTATATCAGCAGGAAAAAAAACAGCCTATGTGAAAATGTTGCCAGGTTCAAAATATTCAAGTTGGGTCATCTGTTATAAAAATAAACCTGAAAATAAAAATGTGTTCTCCCCCTCAGAAGTGTTAAAACTAGCATCTAAAATAGAGGGGTGACAGATCTTTCAGAATGAAGTCATGCTTTATTCTTAATCACGCTTGATAGACTTAGGACTCAGAGTTAATATTCTGAGCAATGAAAACGCAAAATTGAGCTTATAGTGGGTAAATAGAAAGAGGAGGAAACACAGAATATATTTTAAATTTTTATTTCTGTAGCATTTTATTTGCTATGCTACCATTTCAGTTCTGGTTTCCCTCTCTCTAGAATATAAATTGTAAGGCTGAAATATTTTGAGGGGCTATTATATATTTAGAAATATAGAGCTAGAGAGAACCTTAGAGAAAAACAAAGTCCAGAAATGTTAAGTGATTTGTTTAAGATCACACAGCCACGTGATGACAAAGCAGAGACCAGAATTTAATGTTTCCATATACCTAATCCAGAGATCTCCACATTACATAATCCCATTTCCTGTCTTGAAAGACAATATGCAACAACAGATGGTCAGAATCATCCTTAAAAAGATGAAACAGAAAACTAAAAGTAGCAAGAAAATAGTATGTATGCTTTGACCTAGGGGTTAGATCAGATTTGAAAGTGAGCCCCAAAATAGAAGGTAAATTATATCTCAGTAAAATTGTTACATTTTTGTGACCATAATCACAATAACATCACCAAGTATAAATATTTAGGCATTAACAAGAAAGATGCAGGGCCTATACAAAACTTTGTCTGAGACACAGAAAAGAACACTGTCGAAGGGTGAAAGATAATCCATTACTGAATGAGAAGAAATGAATAATGTAAAAATATCAAATCTCTCCTAACTAAGTCTAAAGTCATCCCACTGGCTACAAGAAAATTCTTGTTGAAACTTAACACGATGATAAAGGCAACTGGAAGATTAAAAGGGTGGAGAGAGGGAAGGAAGCCAAGACATTTCTTTTTAATAAAATAAAATAAAATTTTAAAAAGACAGATATTGATACTATATAGTAAAACAATCTGCACAGTTGCAATGCTTAAAATACTGTTATACTGGCATAAGATTAGGTAGCATGGCATGGAAAGCCTATGTATAAAAAACTTTAATATATGAGAGAGGTAGTAATTCAAACCAGAGTAAGAAGATTTGTTCAATTTCTGGGGTAATTGGTCACTACTAGAAAAACAACATTAGATCCCTATTCTAAACAATATAGCAAAACTAGGCCATTGTGAATTAAAGAGTCAAATATAAAAGAAGTGAAAAAATAGGAAAAATAAAAAGCAAATATAACAATTTTAAAATGGCAAAGGATTTTTTAATACCAAGGAGAGAATCTATGAACAAAAAGATTAATCAATCTGAATATATAAAAATATGTAATGTCTATACCAAAAAATTCCATATGCTGAATTTAAAAACACACAGGGAAAATTGTTACAATATGACTGGCAAAGTGATACTGTCCTTAATATATAAAGAGTATGCATAATCAATAATAAAAGAGAACACAGAGATAGAAAAACATACAAAGGATATGTCTGGCAATTGAAAGACTAATGCAGTGATAAATAGTAAAAAATGTTCAAGCTCAATGGGAATCAGAGAAATGCATATCAAAGCATTTTAATACCATTTTCATCAACAAACTAGTTAAAAATTATAGAAAATTGATCACAGAGTTAGTGAAGGCATAGGAAATAATAAACATTCTCATATACAGCTATGGGAGTGCAAACCAGTGTCAACACTTTGAAGGGCTATGTATTAACTGCTTAAGAGTACACGCTCGTTGACCCAGCTATTCAATTACAAGAATTTACTCTAAGGAAATGATCAGAGTGTACACAAAGATATATCTATAAGGCTATTCATTAGCACATCCTTTACATAGTGAAAAATTTAAAAAAACAAAAAACAAAACCCTTAAATGTTCAATAAAAAGAAACTATTTAAATAAATTTTGTCATTAATGTCTAGATGATATAGTACTAAACGGCCACTAAAATGAGTTTATAAAAAAATCCCTAATGCCTTGGGAAAATGTTCACAACGGTCTGTTAGAAAAAGAACCAAAGAACTTACCATACAATCAAATAATTTTATGATTAAAATTATACTTAATATGTATATATCATTAATGAGACTGGACACCCAAAAATATTAACATTAGCTCTGTCCAGGGTGAGGGGATTATCACTATTAATTGTCTTTGTTGGGTTTCTCCTAAACAGCCAAATTTCCCACAATTAACAGTATTAATTTTCTAAAAGATTAATCATTCTAATAGGCACTAAAATATACTAATATATCAAGATAATAAAACTAAAATATTTTAATACTTTAATATATTAAAATATGAACAGCTGATAAAATTTCAACTTGAACATACTGAGAATTTGGGGGGTGGTGAGGAGAAAAATCAAACCCAAAGTAATCTTTTTTTTCACCTATAACTTTTCAAAACTTTTTATAATGGAAAATGCTAAGCATAAATAAAAGTGGATGGTGAGGGGTATAGCTGAGCGGTAGGTAGAGGGTGTACTTGAAGTGTACAAGGTCCTGGGTTCAATCCTCAGTGCCTCTGTTAAGGGGGAAAAAAAACTAAATCAAGTTCCCCTTGACCCTCACCCAGCTCCAACGTTCATCCACTTTTACTCCTCATTGGAAGCCAGTCTCAGACTACACATCATTCCTTTCGTAAATATTTCAGTACCTCTAAAGAGATTAGGATTCCTTCTGTTGCTATTCTTCAAACACAATCAAATAGCACTATTATACAAGAATAATTCATAATAATCCCTGAATATCACCAAATATCCAGCCAGTGTTCAAGTTCTCCCAATTGTCTCATAGGTGTTTTGTTTTATTTTACAGTAGCGTGTTCAAATCGGAATCCAAACATTTATATCAATTGTAATATATTATACATTTATATCAATCTTCTAATCTACAGGTTCCCCCATCTCTCTTTCTTTCTCCTTGCAATGTCTTCATTGAAATAACCCAGGTCGTTTGTGCTGTAGTGTCTCCCAGTATCCGGATTTCACTTATGGCATCCCGTGGTGATGTGGGTAGCATACTCCTCTGCCCATCACATTTCCTGAAAATATGCTCGTCAGATCTAGAAGCCTGGTCAGATTTAGGTTTGATTGTTTTAACAAGTCTACCAAATGGTGGTGTTATATACTTCCAGGAAGAGCTCCTTTTGCAGTGTTCACAGCTGTTGATAATGATTGCCTAAACATACAATGCATTAAGGACTGCGAAAGGGTGGTAGCCTCTCTCTCCTTTTCAGGTATTAGCTGGAACACTATAGAGAAACTTCTCTTCGTGTGCTAATTGCTTTGAAATATAAATTGTACTGCACAGTGAATTGAATATTTGATTCTTTATTTACATTTGCAAAATAATGAGCTAGTTCCTCGAACAGTGCAAATCTGATCACAGCACTCCTATACCTTCCTGGACAACCTTCAAAAGGCAAACCATTGCTCTTGAAGAACAGCAACTTCCATGAAGCCTGCTGGGCCAGGAACAGTCTAACCTGTCTCCCCGGGTTTCTCTTTTCTGGAAATCCATGGTCCAACACACAGACAGTCCTTCCCACCACAGAGCCTTTGCACAAGCCATTCCTCAGCCTGAGATGCTTTCCCATCTGCCCCACCTCCTGCCTCTACTTAATTCCTGTTCATCCTTCAGATCCCAAGTGCCACTTTCTCTGGAAGGCCTTTCCAGCCTCCAAATCTGGATCAGGCTTATTTTCACAGGCTCCTTTGCTTCAAAGCACTCCTCGCAATCTGTAACTAAACACCACTTTGTGTGATTAGTTAATTATTGTCTGCCCCTCACCCCATAACTCTAAGCCTGTGGGGCAGTTGGCATATCTATTTGGGGCCATACCTAGCCAGCCCCAGTGCCTGGTACTGTGCCTGGTGCATTATAGTTTCTCGGTAATTACACGTGGCAAGGAAGAATGAACGAGTGAGTAAATAAGTTTAGGTTCTCACGTTATTTTCTTATCCTCACTTCATTCGACCAGCATCTTGCCAGGTGCCAGGAATTTTGAGTCGATCATAACCTAATCTAGGACGTGGACAAGTAAACAGACAAGTCCACGACAGTGTTTATGGTTTATACACACAGGGGGGTGAGCACAGAGTGATAGCTAAGCACCTGGGCAGATGTGAGAAGATACATTTAAATTAAAGCAGTATTCTCTGCTGGATAAGAGGCAGTATTAAATTGCCTTTTTAACACAGCTGGATCCAGCTGAATGAGGACAGAGGGACCAGAATGATTTTTTAAAACAGACATTTCGTTCAACTCATTAAGACCAGTTTCTCTTACTATAACTCAAAGGTTTAAAGCATGTATCTGCACCATGAGTTCTCTGAAGCTGTTGATAATAGAATTCTCTGGCCATAAATACACAACACAGTTTAAGATCTTGAGACAAATGGAGTGCCAAAAGGGATTTTTTTTTTTTTTTAACTACTGCCTTCACAAAGCTAAAGGAAAACATACAATGAATTCTCCCAGTGATTTGGACCAAATATAATTGCTAAGTCGCCATTTGTAGCATAAAATATATCATAAATCATCAACACAAGCTACTGGATGTAACAAACCATTTCACTAGCATAGATATTCTTCTTGCAGAACTCTAGCTCCACTGGAATTTACAGTTGCAATTACAGAACTATGATTGAGTCAGGTAAAACAGTTCTTCTATAATCTGTTTTCTCCCACCATACTTAAGACTTTAAGGGTAGTGAAGCTCCAGGTATCTTTATACTCCCAGTGTTTATCACACCACCAGCATAAAGTAACAGCTCAGCAGTGACAGAATAAACGAACAAGTGATTTCAGATAAGAAAGCTTTAAATAATACAGAAGAGATGATAGCTATAAATAGGGTGACCATAAACTTATTGTCCAAATTGGGACACTTCTAGAGAGTGAATGAGGATTCTCTTTAAAAGTATATACCTAGACTGCCCCCAAGCAAACCAGCTGCTTCACCCTAGCAGTAAGGAACCAAAATGTGCAAAAAGATCAATCCATTATTCGCCTGCATAAGACTTAGAAAACTTCTGGGAAATAAGAGGGAAGGTTTGCTGGCCACAATTACTTTAAACTGCTTCATAAATGAAGATAACTGAATGGTTGGAATAGATGAAAAGATACTCAAAGTTATTTGCCATCAGGGAAATTTAAAATAAAATCACAACAAGATTCCAGTAGTCGTCCAAGAGAATGGCTAAAATCTAAAAACTGATGATAGTATCAAGCACGCGCAAAGCCGCGGTAACGCAGAATCGCTCACACATTACGGGCGGACGTGTGAACTGGTACAAGCACTTTTAGAACACTGTTTACCAGTATCTACTAAAGCTTAATGTACGCCCTATGACTCCATCCCACAAAAGAAACACATACATACATTCAACAAGTGACATTTACAAGAATATTCATAGCAGCACTACTTGTAACAGTCAAAGACTGGAAACAATCCAAATAGTCACCAACAGGAGAATGGATAAGCATGTTGTGACACATCCAAAGAGCTGAAAACTGAACAGCAATGAAAACAAAGAAACTATTGCTACACTCAGCAACGTGGCTGAATTTCACAAACAAAATGTTGAGCAAAAAAGCCAAACACAAGAGTATATAGTATATGATTCCATTTATATTCACGGAGAAGAGTATAAAATGTGTATCTGTGGTGATAAAAGTCTTGACAGTTACCCTTGGGGGGAAGAGTAGCTGAGGACAGAAAGGAAGCTATCAACGTTGTTAATCTACAGAGTTCACTTTGTGATAATGTATTGAATTGTGCAGTCAAGATGGGTCTGCTTTCTTCATGTATATTATACTTAGTAAAAAGATTATGAAAAAATATACCCAAGAGATGATACTCTCACGTCTTCTTTTTCTCCCAAGAATTCTTAACTCAGCTGACACACTAGGGGAAAAAAATCACTTCATTGACCTCAGAACTATCTGAAAGGGCTCATACGGCAGGTATTCAATGTTTGAGGAGGACATTGTTCTCCATAAGGACCAACCCAACATTTCATCCTTCAAAAGTTCCTTCCTTCTTTTTACTAACTGTTTTATTCAATACCAGACCAATAATGATACTACCAGAAAATAAGAAATGATAAGTCAGTGAATTACACCCAATGGTGAGGGCTACCAGAGAACTTCGAAACTCACTGAGAAACTCTAAAAGCAATTTCCAGATCATTAGCACAGAAGAGTCTAAGAGAAACTTCAAAACATTTAAAATTCTGATTTCTCAGCTACTTGAAAGAACCGAAGAAATAAGAAAAAGAAGTATGAGTGTTAGCATTCAGGGATAAGTGCAACCACTTGTTATGGGCTGAAATGTGTTTCCCCCAGATTCATATGTTGATGTTCTCACTCCCAGTACCTCAGAATGTGACTATTTGGAGACAGGATCATTAAGGAGGTAATTAAGTTAAAAGGGCCATTAGGATGGGCCCTGATCCAATATGACTAGTATCCTTATAAAAAGAGGAAATTTGGACATAGACACCCCCAAAATGAATGTGATATGAGGAGACACAGAAGAAGACGTCCATCTATAAGCCAATGAGAGAAGCTTCAAATGAATCCTTCCCTTACAGCCCGCAGAAGAAACCAACCCTACCAGCAGCTTGACCTTGGACTTCTATCCTCCGAAACGATAAGAAAATATATTTCTGGGTGTTTAAGCCACCCAGCCTGTGGCACTTTGTTGTGGCAGCCCAAGCAAACTAACAGACCATTCCTAGCGCAAAAATCAGAAACTTCGCTGCATCAGTTCATGAATTCAATGCAAATTAACATCAGTTCATGAGTTGCTATTACATCCTGTCTGTGTGGGTCTTGGACTGGAAGCTCCTCTAAGGTAGGGGCTGCATCTAATTCCTCTGTTCCACTTACCAAGCCATCTCCTGCAGGTATGCACTCAACACGTTTTTTTTGTTTTGCTTTGTTTTGTTTTTTTGGCTTGAAACATTAATTTATATTCCTCTCTCAAGGCCCACTTTTGTTTCATCTTCTCTTTGTATCTCTGTGACCCAGGAAGCAGAGAAATGAAAAAAGTCCTCCTGCTTCTAGAAACAATGGGTATGAGAAGTGCTTGTCATGAACACACAAAGGACACTTCTCTTCAGAAAATAAATGAATAGGGGTTTTTACCTTCCCACTAAAAAGAGAACATGAAAAGAGAAAAATAAAAGTCACAAAGACAGAAAAAGATGGATGACACTAAAAAGTAGAGTGTTTGCACTGAAGAATATTAAAGCTCTAATTTAACCTTTCATGAACATCACCTATCTGCACAGTTGGGCAAAGATCCTGGTCCCATTGTGAGCATCCCGTGTCTTCTAGTTCTACTGATACCAAAGCAAATGCAGTAAATCTTTCCTAAAACATACATCTGGCTACGTATAGCAGAGAATTAATTCAACCGCACCTGTAGCAGACCTTCCAAAGATAATTTACAGTAATTTGTCAGGATTAACCTTTTGATAAAACATAAATTTGTCTAAATTTAAAGCACTTTAAAGAGGTGAAGAGGTTCTTTTTTATTATACAAATGCTGCATCAGCAAGTGGATGGAGGCAAAAAAAATTCTGGTGCTGAGAATAGTGACGACTCTGTTAATCTTTAGTGCTATAAAACAGAAGCTTGTCATTTCGGCAGGGGAAAAAGTGATTCACAACCAACTGCATCTTCTTGGTTAGTCCTAGAAATGTCAAGCCCTGTAATTAATGAGGGACACTGACAGGTCCACATAGTATGTAATGACGAGTGAGGAGTCGGCATCAAAACATTTTAAAATGTTTGCGGACATGTGTTTTCAATATTCAGTAGCCACCATCTGCAGAGTTCGAGGTTATCAGACATTCCTAGAGACCATCCAGTGTAAGAGAAGAATCCAAATTGCCTAGGGAATAAAAGCTTTCAGTGTTGGAAGCAGCTAACATCCACTCAATCACTTCCGAACACAGGCTAATAGCCCACACCCATATTGTCCTTTCTTGAAAGGGAGGGATGGGGGTAAAATCACCATGTTATTCTGGATACTTGCATAGACCTAACTTTACAAATGTGGGGTTTTTTTTTTAAGTTAAATACATAATTAAGTGATGCATAACCAAATATTAATCAAAATGAATCTAGTGCTCCCGCTACAGAATTTCTATTTCAGGGACACAGACTGTCTAAACCATTAGATGACAACAGTATTACAGTGCTAAGAGTTGTCTTCAAGAAGCCAGAATCTTCCTGAAGGCAACACTGTGCCTTGTGATGGCTCTTCTATGCCTGCAAGAAACCCAAATCGTTCATGGAGTTTGAGTGCTTTGCTTTCACTGCATGCAGTGGTAATTACAAAAACTTTGGCATATTGCATAGCACACATAATATTGATCAAGTATTCAAACACTTGTAAGTAATCTTACTGCAAGTCTCTGGTGCTTAAAAATGTAGGTACCCAGCCAATTCTTCCATAATACAATGTAAAAGAACCAAACCTTTTAGGAAAATTTCAAATTTTACTAACCAGAAAAATGTTCCTTAAAATTGATTCCCACTTTTCCTTGGATGACCATCTGAATCATAGAGCAAGTAAGGGGCACTATTCTCTGCATAGTAGGGTAAGGCTTCATCTCCAGCTGTGTAACTTACCCTTTGGGCAAAAAAACCACTCAGCTTTGGTAGAAAGAACCACTCACCTCTCTCACAACCCAAGGATCTGTTCCAGAATGAACCATCTCTGAGAGTATCAGGTAATGTTGAAAACATCAACCAAAATGCTCTCACAGATCACAGCCAATAAGTAAACTGGCCCTTGCCTCGTTTCAAAGAAAGATATTTGAAATCTGGATTAAATATATAATATTCACCTAACTGTCAGGGCTTTTGAACCAAGCTTTTAAGAACAAGTAAATAAAACTTTATTGCCTCAACAAAGACTGATGGCCAGGGCTCTATAGTTATCATTATTGTCAAGAACAGAACTCCTTTAACTTATGAAACAAAAACCAAGTATCCCAAAACTAAAAAAGTAACATTGGGATTTAACAGCAGCATCATGTCTTATTAAAAGTGAATCTTAAAATGAATTTGTGTATATATATGCGTGACTGGGACATTATGCTGTAAGCCAGAAATTGACACATTGTGACAGATTATAGTGCAGTAAAAAGATAAAACATTGAAAACTTAAAAAGTGAATCTTTTTTTACATTTTTTATTGAGTTATAGTCATTTTACAATGTTGTGTCAAATTCCTGTGAAGAGCACAATTTTTCAGTTATACATGAACATACATATATTCTTTGTCACATTTCTTTTTCGCTGTGAGCTACCAAGAGATCTTGTATATATTTCCCTGTGCTACACAGTATAATCTTGTTTATCTATTCTGCATATGTCTGTCAGTGTCTACAAATTTTGAAATCCCAGTCTGTCCCTTCCCACCCCCCTCCCTCTTGGCAACCACAAGTTTGTATTCTATGTCTATGAGTCTGTTTCTGTTTTATATTAATGTTCTTTTTCTTTTTCTTTTTCTTTTTTTTTTAGATTCCACATATGAGTGATCTCATATGGCATTTTTCTTTCTCTTTCTGGCTTACTTCACCTAGAATGACATTTTCCAGGAACATCCATGTTGCTGCAAATGGCATTATGTTGTCATTTTTAGGGCTGAATAGTATTCCATTGTATAAATATACCACCTCTTCTTTATCCAGTCATCTGTTGATGGACATTTAGGCTGTTTCCATGTCTTGGCTATTGTAAATAGTGCTGTTATGAACATTGGGGAGCAGGTGTCTTTTTGAAGTAGGGTTCCTTCTGGATTTATGCCCAGGAGTGGGATTCCTCGGTCATACGGTAAGTCTATTCCTAGTCTTTTGAGGAATCTCCATACTGTTTTCCACAGTGGCTGCACCAAACTGCATTCCCACCAGCAGTGTAGGAGGGTTCCCTTTTCTCCACAGCCTCTCCAGCATTTGTCATTTGTGGACTTTTGAATGATGGCCATTCTGACTGGTGTGAGGTGATATCTCATCATAGTTTTGATTTGCATTTCTCTGATAATTAGTGATATTCAGTATTTTTTCATGTGCCTATTGATCATTTGTATGTCTTCCTTGGAGAATTGCTTGTTTAGGTCTTCTGCCCATTTTTGGATTGGGTTGTTTGTTTTTTTCCTATTATGTCGTATAAGCTGCTTATATAATCCAAGAACAGTAATCAGAAAATAGAAACAAAAAAGCTCTCTAGAAAAGTAACTGAGCTACAGTTTCTTCTTATCATGAAGAAAGCTATCTTATCCAGGGATTTCCTGCTAACCCATCAGCTGAACAATATTTCATATAATAAATATTTCCTAGGTTCAAAACTATTAGCTAGACCTGCCTCTGGGCTCCTTTGACGATGAGAAGTTTCTTATCAAATGATTAAGAGAGCACAGGTCCAAGAAGGAAAATCACTCTATTTCCAATGATTGTCATAACAAAGCTGAAATAAAGGTTTCAAAAGCACAATCACAAGATGAAGCAATGACTCACACACCTATTAGGTTTCTTTACAAACAAAATAAAGGAAAAACCAGATTTGCAAGGAGATACAGGAAAAACAAATATTTCTATTTCCAATTCACTAGCTCTTTGCTTCTCCTTATTCTTTTCCCCCTTCAATAAACAGCCTCATTTTTCTTAAGCTAGATATGATATCTAGAGCTTTGTAACTGCTTCCTGACTCAGGAACACTGCAGCGTAATTATCTTACTTTCACAGGAGGGGAACTATGTACCTATCTGCTCCACCCCTTCAATACCACAAGGATACAACTTGTACGGAAACTTCTGCAGAGATGGTTCCCTTTCTGTGAGCTTTCCACCCAGGATAAAGTGCAGTGCAAAATCAGGCAGAGTTTATTCTCTCTTGGAGAAGAGTCTCCAACATTTCCATTAAGGTGGGCTATGTCAAAGAAAAGATCAGAAAAGAGGTCAAATGCCCTTGACCTCACAATCAAAGAGATCTTCAGACTGATTTCCCTCAAAAAAAACCCCCAAAAACAAACATTAGGTTTGCCAAGTTTCACCTATTCAAAAATAAGCCAAATAGGTGGTTTTTATAATCAACGATTCAGAGAAAAGGAAAATCATTGCCTTCAATGATCTAGATTCACCATCATTAGTACCCAAATATTTCAACAGCAACATTTTAAAAGAAATGCTAAGAGAAATGCTATATTTTCCATTTAAGTGAATATCTATTTCAACTAAACAGTCATTCATGTTGTGCAACATAAAAAAATGCAAGGCCCATTTTGTGTATTTTTATGTATATTTTTTCAACTTACATAAATATGAAAAGCAAAAAAAAGCATTGAATTTATGTATTTATTAGAAAATACAGTATTTAGCAAAGGTATGTTGCTGTTACTAAGACATTTTAGAGCTCTGTTTTTAACCACAGAGTTAACAATTTTTTTCCAAAGTCCAGCAGTTTGGGGGCCATGATTTGATATCAGCCAGACAAAGGTTTTGTGGGGTTTTTTCCAAGTTGAAAAAAAATTGAAAATATAAGAATCTTAATCAACATCGGCCTCAATAATAATATTCTCCCTAAGTGTATCAGGAGTTTGTCAAATATTGTTGAAATTATATATCCTTCCCTTGATAAGTGTTTTCCCACAATTAAAGGAAGATCGGAACAATACTTAATTAGTGAAAGTAATAGGGAACTGATTGCAGATTCCCAAGAACAGAATTCTAGTTATCATCCACCCTTTACCATGAAGATCATCTTACTTAGAATCAGTGACTACATTTAAATAAAGGTACTTACGAGAAAATTCTTAGTAAGTACCAGAGGAAATTCCTACACTCCAAACATATTTACATCATTTAAAAACTAGAAAACAAGTGTTTGACCAAGCTGAGATGAGCTCTGGCAGGATGCTAGAAGAAATGTTAGTAATTATCTCCAGTAATCTCTTACTATTTGTTTCACCCTCACCCGAAGCAAGGTAAACAAACAATGGCTTAGAACATTTTCCTAGCATATATTTCATATTCCCTAAATGTATAAAATCAGAAAAGTACAGAGGATGCAATAGGCCTTATGGAGAATGAACAGTCTAGATGTATCTGTAATTAATTCCCTACCATGATCACCTTTCCCCACTGGATAATAAATTTTGACTTGGTATATGTTTAATGGAAATGCACTCATGGAGGCTCCAAATTCAGTTCACTAGCTCAAGAAAGTCAACTAAGACTCTCCCAAGTTTTCTTACCTGTAAATGCCAGCCTTGTATTATCTTGGCATTTTCTCCACAGCCCTCTGTAGAGGAGCTACCTGGAGCAGCCCATGTGGAACCAATTTAAACAAAAATGTCAGTTATCTTATACTCATTAAATAATCACAACAAGTTCTTGTCATAAAGAGGAGTTGACTTTGGAAAGAAATAATATGAAAAGAATCACAAATATAGGGGAGAAATCACCCATTCTTCCCTGGAGTTTTGTACACAAAAGAAAATTCTAAATAAGAACTAATTCCAGCTAGTGAGTACTCAAACCTTCAGCATTGAATCCTTTGCAAATGTTGACACTACACCTTAAGATAAATGTTATCCCCATTTTACAGAAGAGGAAGCTGGGGCTTAAGAGAGGATAAGTAACTTTGCTCCACTATATAACACAGATGAAATCTCAGAGCAATAGAAGCTTGGCTATGAACCCCAAAATTTACAAAGCATTGCACATTTTAACCAATTTCTAAATGATGAATTTTTTTTTGTAAATTTTGTCTGAGCTGCACAATTCTGTTTCAGTTGCATAGCTGATACAACTTTTTTATCAGTTCATTGACAGGACTATACATGTACTCCACTCAATAGCTTATAAAATCCGAATTTTACATCTAGTTAGCAAGAATAATTACTTAAAATAGGAGCCTCCAGATGGTATACACATGCACTATCCAATATGGTAGCCACTAGCCATATGTGGCTTTTGAGCACTTGAAACCAGACAAAGCCAATTTAAGATGTACTCCAAGTACAAATACACATAGGGCTGCCAAGACTAAAGAAGGTAAAATATCTCATTAATAAT
The DNA here is from genome assembly GCF_036321535.1 of Camelus dromedarius. Lineage (NCBI taxonomy): Eukaryota > Metazoa > Chordata > Mammalia > Artiodactyla > Camelidae > Camelus > Camelus dromedarius. Next base: position 14,365,172 of record NC_087454.1, on the reverse strand, counting down.
GTTTATTTTGATTACATGTTGAAATTATATGCTCAATTTATTGAGTTAAAATATGTCACAAAAAGAATTTCATTAGTTTCTTTTCCCTTTTTTAATGGGGCTATTAGAAAATTTAAAATTGCCTATGTGGGTTACTTCTGTGACTTGCATTCTATTTCTCTTGGACAGCACTGCATAAACTGTTAAGAATACCCTTCTGTGCTCATCCCCACCACAAGATGAGTTACAAGGTTGATATGTGAGCCCATGACACCTAATTTACTAGAGAAAGCTTTGCTGACACCAAAACATGTGGATTTTAATCATTATTCAATCATTAACTCATTCAGGTAAATAATTATTTACTGAGAAACTGCTATGTCCTTGGCAAAATAATACAAAGTCTGATCCACGGACCTATCTCTTGGGAATTTCATAAGGGACCTTTCAGGCAAGGTTCCCATCACACCACTTAATACTTCAGTGATAAGGCTGTAGCTATTAGTAAAAACTAAATGGCATATTTGGAGCATATTTAAAATACGGCAGATAGAGATGAGGATGGTGCCAACAACAATTAAAGGATTTCATTAATTGGACAAGTAGGGTGGGGTGACCTAAAGCTAAAACAGTCCGATGTCGATCTCAGCCTCAATCAGAAGTTAACATAATCAAGAAAATGCACATTCAATCCAAGGGAGAACAAGGATCTCTTTCAAATCTACTTCTCACCCCACCTGCATAGCCAAGGTGGGATGAACTGAATTTCACTTTAGTCACACTATTGTAATTATCTGCTAGACTTTCTTACTAAAAACAATGAAAGTGACTAAAGAAGTCAAAGAGTATATTAACAGTTCTGTGTGGCATCAGGCAATGATGTAAGTGCTTTAAAAAATGAATCTTACAGTAAGTCTGTAAAGAAACTACTACCTACACTGTACGTATCAATGGAAACAAAACCAACATGTTCCACGATGCTGCATGGTGTGCGATTTGCCTTTCCTTTCCCATTAGTTTAATAATATGGTTAGATGTTCTAGCAATTTATTTTAACTCCTACCTGGCTTTATAATGTAATTGAGATCCTAGAGGAATGGTCTTAGAGGAAACCCTGTTTCCCTACAGAAGAACAACAAAGAAATGCCATTGAATATCGAGAACAATGTTCACCCCCAGGCCAGCCTACTGAGTCAAGATTCCAGATTCTTTTCTACAGTGTCTCCATATGTAAAAACAAACTATATATTTCCCAAAGAACTCGATCCCGCAGTCCATTCAACTAAAGTCCCAGTAAATACACAAAGGGTTCTGCTTGAATAAGAACCAAGCTCATAGTTTCAAAATGACATTTCATGGAAGATTTGAGCAGAAGACATTCTGTGTTTGAACCAGAAATCCCAGAACACTGTCACTTAGATATTGTCAGTGCTAAAGAAGAGAAAGCCAGCACCAAGGTAGTATCTAATTAAGATGTCAAACCATTGCCTGGAATGACTCGCTTTTCTTACTCTGCTAGATGAAGTCTTCTTGGTGGTATTATTAATATTCCAGCAAAAGAATTGCTACATTAAAAGGCAGTGTAAATCCAAGCTTTAAGATGCAATAAACTCGCAAGAGACTAAGCCTCGGGGGTATTAACATGTTCTTTTGCAAATGAATAGCCAGATCTTGCTGGGCTCACTTCTCTTCCAATAAAATTTTAAATACAAGTCTTGAGGCTCTGAATGGCTGAACCAGTGAAGAAGTCAGTTCAGGTACTTGAGTATTTGAGTGCCTATTAGGTGCATACCTCGGAATACTGAGTAGAAGTCCAGTACAGAGGAGAAGACGTTGCCTGGCCCTCAGGGTTTACAGCCTTTATTAGTGTCCTAGGGTTGCAGTAACAAATTATCACAAATTCCATGGCTTAAATCCATGGAAATTTCTCTCTCATGATTCTGGAAGCCATATGTCCAAGCTCAAGGTATTGACAGGGCCATGCTCCCTTCGCAGGCTCCGGGGGAGAATCTACACCTTGTCTCTTCTAGCTTGGGGTGGCTGCTGGCATTTCTTGCACTGTGGCCCAATCACTCTAATCTCTGCCACCATCTTCACATCACCTCCTGCTCTGCTCCATGGGGATGATCTTCTGCCTCTTTCTTAGAAGGACATTTACAATTGGATTTAGGGTTACCCAGATAACCCAAGACAATCACCTCACGCCAAGATCCTTAACTTAATCACATCTGCAAAGACCAATTTTTTCTATGGTGATATTTACACATTCCAGATATTAGGACCTATCTGTTTGGGAGGCAGGACTCCCAGCCATCAAACTGAAGTGACCAAAAACCAAGCAAAGCAGCATTAAGAGGTGGTAAACTGGGTGGCATCAGCAAACTTTCTGCCTGAGTTCAGGGAATATGGTCCAGGCTGCCTGACTGGGATGGTTCTCCTGGGACTGGGTGAGGCTCTGCTTATCTTCTCTCAGATGCCCTCGGATGACTTTGTGAGCTTCTGAAGGGCTGCTCTCAGCTCTCCAGTATTATTATCCTGGCTGTTCTTAATGGTCTCTTGCTTGCCTCATCTTTATTCTACTGCACTCACTCCAAGTTTCCCACCCCGTTATAATGTGGTACAGTTCTTTCGTTGTCCTTTTTGTTTTTATTGTTGTTGTTTGCTTTAGGGTTAATCTTTTCACAGCTGTAGTGAGCAACCACCTTACATGACCTGAGGGACACAGAAAGGTTCCTGTTGCCCCAAATGATTACCTTACGGGACATATCACAATGCCTAAAATTCCTCACATTTCTTCTCTGGACTTAAAGCCCACCATTTCAATTCAAATATTATTTTGTAGTGATTACACATTAAACCGTGGACTTACTGAATCTTCACGAAAGAAACCTTTAGATTCATTATTTCCAAAACATATATTTGTCAAAAGATTAGTTCTGTGGTGTTTTGTTAATGAATGTTCTCTAAGTATTAAAAAAACTAAAACAAAATAAAAAATCAGAGGGGGCATGATTCCATATTCAAAAAAGAAGTGAAACTCTAACCACTGGACACCTCAGTGTGTTTAGAGGGCCTGCCGAGCCTCCAAAAAGGGCTTCACAGTGTGTAGAGTTCTCCAAACATATTCAGACACAGATGCCTCTTTTGCTCTTAAGCTACATGATGGCAGGAACCATGTCCATTTTTGCTCAATTTTGTATCTCCAGCATCTGGTCCAGTCCTTACATGTGGATGGTATGGTGGATGCAAGGTGGATGGATGGATGGAAGGAACAACATCTTCAGAGATTCAATGGCTCTGGATGATCAAGAAAAGGAAAGAGGACAAAGAGAAAGAGACAAATTGGCAAAAGGAGAAAAGGAGGTTGAAAAAATGGGAAGAGCAGACAGTAGCAGTCAAATTTCCCCTAAGTGACAATTTTGCTCAAAGTCAATTTTGAGCAGGGAGTTGATACTGAGACTATTTGCAGATCCCTATGCTACATCTTTGCTGGAGAGGCAAGCAACAGATTGAATGTTTGTGTCTCTCCAAAAAAGTATACATTGAAACCCCAGTCTCCAATGTGATGGTATTTGGAGGTGAGGCCTTTGGGAGGTAATTGGATTTGAATGGGTGGAGGCCCCACGATGAGACTGGTACTGTTGTAAGGAGATGAAGAGCCCAGAGATCTCTCTCCACCAAGTGAGGATACAGCAAGAAGGCAGTTGCCGGCAAAACAGGAAGAGGGCCCTTACCAGACACCGAATGTGCCCACACCATGACATTGAACTTGCCCGCCTCCAGAACTGTGAGAAATAAACGTCTGATATTTAAGCCACACGGTCTGCAGTATTTTGTTACAGCAACCCAAGCAACAGACAGCACAGCGCTGTGTGTTGACCCAGACACACCTGGGTCCAACTCCCAGCTCTACCGCTAATAGCTTCCATTTCCTCACTTGCAAGATGTGGATAACAATGCCTCACTTATGAGGTGGTTGACAGGTTTAGAGGAATCATTCCCCTAAAGACCATCATATAGTCATCTCTGAAGAGTTCCTTCCAGTCTACACTTTTATCTCCCAAGGGCCTTGCAAAGTGCTTCATATAAGCACATGACTTAGGAATATTACTTAATTGATGTACTGTTTCCTATATTAGTTTCTTTCCTTCCTCCTTCTCTCCCTCCCTCTCTTCCTTTTTTTTTTTTCCTTTTATCCTCCTGTTTCAACTGGGTGAAATACAGCCACATAGTTCAAAATTCAAATGATATACAAGAATATACCATGAAAATAAATTATCCTTCCTTCCACTGGACCCAGGCATCTAATTCTCCTTTCTGAAGCATCCAGTTTTACTAGCAACAGAGTTTCAGTCAACAGCTGCTTGTAAATTAAGCTCAGAATTAAATACTGCTCATTCTGGGTAAATGAGTAAATGAAAACAAAATGCCCTACCCTTACTCATCACTTCAGAAGGTCTTCCAGCAAGGCTAACCTGTTTCAGCTAGTTTGTTACAATTCCTTGTGTGGATTCATCAAATAGTCTGGTTAATAAAGGACCACGACATATAGGATTCCCCCATCACCAGTTTTCAAAGACTCAGAACGCTCGGATACATTTGACATAGAAATGGTACTTAGCACAGCTTAATTCTTTTTAGATGATTGAGAGGCTCTGTATTTCACCACACTTTGGAGATGTCATTTTTGGTCTATGAATCAGTGCAACACCTTGGGAAAAGGCAAAAGTGATAGCAAATAGACAGTTCTGATTTGGAAAATATGCTAGATTACTTTTTTTTTTAAGCAGAATATTAGGACCCAATAAGAACAGGAGTTAGAGCCTGAGATGACCAGGGTTGGCCAGGAGCCACTGAAATTGACCAGCCCTGAGGACTGAGGTCTAATGGAGGTGGGAACCAAGGACAAGAAGCAGTGGCAGGATAGGACCAGGCAGAGTTAAGGCCAGTGACAAAACCACTGAGGAGCACAAATGGCCAGGATATGCAAAGACAAACGATTTGAATCTGTGCACAAGTCATGGAATTTGCATAAGAAAGTTGAATCAGCAGGTGAGTAAGAATTAAACTTCATGCAGAGCCAGGAGTCAGAGAGTAAGATGGGAGTCACAAGATGCTCAGAATCTGTGCCCCTTTTCTGGGCACCTGGATTCCCCTCTATGTTCCAAAGGTGATCTGACTATCAAGCCAGAGTTAGCCAAACCCATCCCTGGCTCTGGAAGCCTCAGAATGCACACACTGTGGGAACTCAGGAGGCCACTCCACACAGCAAGGATTTGGCAGTAGAATAACGATAACGTAATGCTTCTTGACCTTGCTTGCTTGCATCTCAAGTATATTCTTACAGCCATTTGGCTAAAAGCCTACGCAATATATTTAGGTATACTAATATAATCATTAAAGTCAAATGAGAATTTGGAATTTGGCTGCAGAGTCAGGCAGAATTTAACAGAAAGTTTTGAAGAAAAAACATTCCAGGAACTTTCACCTGCATTCCCCACTGAGACAAAAGCTGAAAATGTATCATGATAGAACCATGGTTTATTTATCCCAAAGACAAAATGAAAACAAGTGCCTTTTATTTATTCTTTTAACTATACTAACCTGCAGAATACAAAAGAAGCTGGAAACATGGGCTAGTAATTTTTTGTTATTACCTTCCCTTTATTCTAATCACTGAGGTCAAATACAGTAGGAAGTGTTCCAGCAGGGTTGATATATATTTAATTAATTGTGCCACCCCCTAATGGGCTGTCATTCTTCACTGATCCACCATTTGGAGCTAGCATCCTGGATGTGCTAATACTGTGAGATTTTTCCAGAGGAAGGATGCAGACAGGAAGGGACAGCCCTCCAGAAAGTCAACTTGAGGTGAGGGCTAACTAGAATGAAAGGTGGAAACATGGGGTCACCACACAAAGTGAGAGTCAAGAACTGCCCAGCTTTGTCTGCTCCGAGTTTGGGGATAACCTCTTTCTTCTGCATCTTACTTGCATCCCAATGAAAGGATTGAAAGGGGCTCAGTTGTGCACTCTAATAACCCAGCCCGCTCACGGTAATACCTAAGGGTTCACCCTTCAATCCAAACAGGAGCCATGAAGACGTAAGTCCTGGCCAAAATGAGCCTTAGGGACACAAAATGAGGGCCATAAAAAGTGTGGGCAACAGAACTTCTGGTGTGGAGTGTCGAGGGAGGTTCAAGATCTCTTCTTCCTTCCACTGTTGAAAAGCCCCTGCTTTTCAGGAAGTCTCCCAAAGAAAGACACCCACAACCCTTGAGCAGGCTTTTCCTCCACCTGCAGCCCAAAGTTTTACGCTTGTTTTCCTGTCCCTAGAGCTTCCTTATGCCACTAACTGTGTAAATGTGTACAGGACAGAATTTTACCACCCGCTAGATTCTCTAATTGTTTAATACATTCTGCAGGGTCTAATCCATCACATCCTTAAAGCCGTTGGTCCATTTATCTTTGCATTTTGAAAATCAGGCCAGCATATACTTATGCTCTTTAATGGTGAAATTTAAACGCGAGTACAATAAAATATAGAAATTGTATACCAATCTCCCCCAAAAAAGATTCCCATACCATGGAAAGGCCAACATCAAACAGGGCATCTACCCAGACCCATGAGAAAGGAAGCAAAGCACCTCCCACTGGGCCCAGTTTTGCTCTAGACTTTTAGAGACGTCCCTTCCCCCCACAAGGGCTATACGATCCAGAAGGCTAGTAAGGCCAGTCCCAGGGACAAGGGAAAGAAGGATGGACGAGGTAGCTTAGGTCCACCTCCGGCCTAGGCCCCAAGAAGGGGCCCCAGGGCCTCATCACAGTCCAGAACAGCTGCTTGCCGCAGCAGACAACCCAAGAATAGGAGCTAGGGCTTTGGATAAAGAGTGTGTCACCGCACAGAGTCCCTTTTCACATATGTATGGAGAGAGAGAGACCGGAGGCCAAGGACAAAGCAAGGTGAAGTCACGGGGAGGTCCTCTACTCAGGGTTTTCAATTCAGGAATTGTAAGCCTGCCCACAGCTCTTCCTTGGACATCCTCCTTGAAGAAGAAATGAAACGAAAAGATTCAAAATCCATTTTTCTTTGGCTACAGAAAGAGGATTCTATGAATACTGTTACATATCACCTTTGATACGTCATTTGCAAAATCCAGAACATTGCAAATAATATTCATTATTTATATAGTCCATTAAAAATAAGGTATAAAAAATGCATTACAAATAATGACACCATCCCATTAAAATCTGACAAGTAAAACTGTTGAACATCGACTAATTTCACCAGCTTGCCGGCTTCTCACCTGCTACTTGCAACACAATCTCTCAGGGATTTAAAAACACCAGCAGAGCGGACCGTCCTCTTTTTAAGCCTGATTAAATGTTTGGGTCTCAAAAGATATTTGCAGAACTTGCAGGATAAGAGCCAATCATATCAACATAAAACTAGAAAAATTATCAGGTTCAGCAGAGCCTCTCAAAGGGATATTCTTTCTTGTCTTTATTTACACGGCTGGTCCCAAATTAACAGATTTGTGCTATTCCATTTGCCAGTTTGGTTACTTGGGCCAGATACTTCTAAGAACCCCAATTTCTTCACCTGGAAAATGAGACTGTCACTAACATCTACTACCTTGGGATTGGAGTGGGACTCAAATAAGAGGATGTGAAAGATTGCTGCACAAATGTCTGAGGTTTCTGTAATGGTTATTACTTCTCTGAAAAATAGAGTACTGAACTATGACTTTTTAGATGTATGCTTTATACCCACTCAGACCAATAATTAAGAAACTTAAATTTCCCTTCTTGGCTTTCTCCATCTCTAGAATGAAATTACTCCTTATAAGAGAATTACTGGTTTTGTCTGGAGTTTTTAAAGTCACTGTATAATTCAAATTGTTAGTATTAAAGCTACAGTACAAAAGTTGAGGTATCATGGTCTACAGAGGTACCTAATCTAAGATTTGGAGAAAGGGATGAAAAGAATTTTAAGAGCAGGAGTGTCACAGAAATCAATTTCAAACATAATTTTCCCCCACAATTACCTATAGTTGCCAAAATTATTAGAATTACTTACTGATGCATTCTAATTACCAAATTTTCTGCATCAGATGTTCTGGGACTTTCAAGTACGAATCACTTGAAACTCTATCATTCAACTGGCCCATGTGTTCTGGATTTTGTCCCACAGAGTAGCATCAATCTCCTAGACATAAAGCAGGTTTTTATCTGTCCAATGAATGACATACCTCCCAATAAACGATACATTTAAAAGAGTTAACAAAACTATAGGACTATGAAAGTGTAGTCTTGTGTGGGGTGTTTTTTTTTCTATCCAAGTTCAAATAATTTTTTTCAAGTTGCCACCAAATTGTCCAACACTTAACACAGTCTAAATATCTTCCTGTATCTTAAGGATGAAGACAGGATTTGGTGGCTGTTAGCTTACCCTTAACCAAGATTATTAAAAAAAAAAAAACAAAAAACTTACTAGGATGCCAAAAAAGTTACATGTGCTTCAGAGGAAAGGAATGCATCCGCCCACAGGGTCAGCCGCCAAGGCTACGCTCATTCTGCTATTAGTTTGGGCAGGTTAATGTCCACAAATTCTCCACATGATAAACAGAGAATAACCTGAATTCCAACAGAATGGACTATTTCTGTTTGAGTTTGTGGCTACTGTTTAAATGGTAATTGTCATATAAACACAGCAGTTGGCCCTACTTTGTACGTTTACATCAGTAATACATCCTCAGCCTGACACACAAGGTTACCTAGGTACGAGCCATCCCCCTTCAATTTTGTTCTGACACTGTGCACTGATACACATCAGGGGCCCCTCCGCAGGCCCTGGGTGCTAGTTGATCAGTCTGAACTTCTCAGAGCAAACACATTCCCCTTGTTAATGACTAGTTTTCACCAAGGCCTTCTTTAGTTACCCTGGGAATGCTTCTCAAGGACTTTGAAAGTTTTTCTCCCTCCTTAAAAGATATAAAGGATCAAGATATGGAGAGCCTGGAACCCTCCTACATTACCAGTGGAACCCTCAAACCTGCCAAGTGCTGTCACCACTTTGGAAAACAGTTTGGCAGTTTCACAAAAAGTGTAATACAAATTTACCAAGCAATACAGCAATGCAACTCCTACACATCTACACAAAAGAAATGAAAACAGGTGTCCACACAAAAACTTATGCATAAATGTTCCTAGCAGCATTATTCATGATAGCTAAAAAATGGAAACAACCCACAGGCCCTGCATCTGATGGACAGAAATATGCAGTCTAACCATACAATAAAACATAGAAAAAAAATAAAGCACTGATACATGCTACAATACGGAGGAACTTCAGAAACTTTAGGGTAAGCAAAAGAAGCCAGACAAAAAGACCACTATTGTATAATTCCATTTATGAAATTTTCCAGAAAAGGCAAACTTTTACATTACTGGTTGCCTAAGATCAGGAGGTGAGAACAGAAACTGACTGTAAATGGGCACAGGGGTGATAAAAGTTCTAAAAATGGTGCACATGGTTGCACAACTCTGTACATTTACCAAAAAAACCCACACCATATATACATGGATTCAGTTCTTCCTATCTTGGGTTCCCAAGTGGGACCATGATGGCTGAAGCTGCAGCAGCTCTCAGGACCAGAAGAAGAAAGCCAGGTAACCAGGAACCACGCGTGACACTGCTGAGCTGCCAAGTCTTGAAATAGCCCTTAATCACATTTATTTAAGGTGAAACCAAAACATAAAATAAAACAAAAAGTCTTCCCTTTTTAAGCTACTGTTAGTTAAGTATTTCTTATTTGAAGCCAAAAGCATCCTGATTGATATAGACTAAAAATATAGTCACCAGACCTTCTTTAGCAGGATATGATTCACAATATACATTTAATTTTGAAGGAAGAATAAAATTTTGAAAATATACATGCTACAGACTGGATGTTTGTATCCCCTCAAAATTCATATGCTGAAACCTAAAAATATCAACATTACAGTATTTGGACGTGGAGGGCTTGGGTAGTGATTATGTCATGAGAGTGCAGCCCTCATGAATGGGATTAGTGTCCTTATAAAAGTTCCCAGAGAGCTCCCCTGCCCCTCCCACCATGTGAGGATACAGCAAGAAGACAGCACCCATGACCCAGGAAGCCAGCCCCCCCCAGACACAGCACCTTGGTCTCGGACTGCTCAGCCTCCAGAACTGTTAGAAATAAACCTCTGTTGTATATAAGCCACCCAGCCTCCGGAACTTAGTTACAGCAGTTACCAAACTGACTAAGGCAATGCATTTGTGGTGATGTATATACATTCAGGCACTTGTAACTAGGTTGCATATAACCACCTTATATGACAGGAGATACATTTAAGATGGCACCTGGTAGCTGTTTTATTAAAACCGTATTTCAATCCAAGCTTGAACTAGTACTTGATATATTCCAGCCTATCTCTCATCCACCCTCTTTCATGTTCAGCATGAATCAAATGCCTTCAGCATCCCAAATACATTCCAGTTATCATCCCATGTTTCACACCTCCATATTTTTTGCACATCATATTTTCCAAGCCTAGAATTTTCTTCCCTTTGACTACATGTTAAAATGCCATGCATCTTTTAAATCCCAACTTGGGAAAGTCTTCCCTGATCCCAAAAGATAATCACTCCCTGCTCTGATTTAATTATATATCTTGTATACACTGCTATTACCACCTTTATCACATTGTACTGGCTTTTGTTTTTATCATTTATATCTCCCCTATTATGAATGGCAAAGGGTGTGAAGTTTAGAAGAACCAGCTCTATCTTATATTTGGGTGACTTAGGACAAATTACTTTACTTCTGTGTCTCAATTTCTTTTTCTGTAATATAAACATAGATATTATCATCCCATCTCTCTTAAGCTACTATGAGATTTTAACATGTGAAAGCATTTTATCAATTATAAAGTACTGACAAATTTTAGTTAGACTAGATATGATTTTTTAAAGATATGAAATGGAGCACACCAATTAGGAAGATGTGATCTTTCACCATTTACCAAAACAGCTCTAGCCAGGACTATCCAGGAGCACTGACCTCCCAAATGCCTAACCCCAGAGGTCTATTTCTGATTGTCATCTTACTTAGTCTATCAGCAGATGATCTTGCCTTCTTCCTGGAGACACTTTCTTCACTGGGCTTCAACCTTAGTGGCAGCCCCTTCTCATCTTCTTCTCTTCTCTTTGTGGAGGGCCCCAATGCTCAGTATCTAGACCTCCTTCTTTTCCATACCCAGTCTCTTGATGATCTCATCAAGTCTCATGGCTTTAAATAGCATTTAATTTCTTCCAACTCACAAATTTGTATCTGGACACTTCTTCCCTGAAAACCAGACTTCTGTATCAAATTGCCTAGATGCTTTAAAAGTATCTTCATCTGAATGTTCACAAACTGAGCTCCTATAGTCTCCCCCTCCCCCAAGCCTATATTTCATCTCAGTTAATGGACATTGGGTCCATGCAGGTGCTCAGGTCAAAAAAAAAATCTCGCAATCATAGTTAACTCCTCTCTTTCTCTCATACTTCTTATCCAATCCACCAGAAAAGCCTCCCACCAACCTGTCTTCAGAATTCAATCCCTTCTCTCTACATCCAGGCTAATTTTACCCTCATGCAGGTTGCCACCATCTCTCACTTGATACCCAAAATAGTTTCCTAAATGGTCTCCCTGTTTCTGCTCTTGCCCATCTTTGATCTGGTGTCAACTCACCAGCCAGAGTCCTTCTGTTACAACATTACTTCTATCAGGTCAGTCATTGTTTGAACCCCTTCAGTGGCACTCCATCTCCCTCAGTGTGAAATCACAATGGTCTTTAAGGATCCATGTGATCTGCTCACCATACTCCTGTTTCCTCTCTGATCTCATCTCCTACCACCATCCCCTCTGTGCACACCACTCCAGCCACCACACCCTCCTTGCTTTCCGACATCTGCCATGCCTCTGCCTGAATGCTTTTCTACCTGGTATCATGGAGCTCATTTCTTCACTCCCTTCGTAGCATTCCTCAAATGTCCCCTTCTCCATGAGGTCAGTCCTGGCCATCCCACTGAAAATTGTAACTCCTTTTCCTGGTTTATTTTTCTCAATAGTAGTTGTCACTTTTCAATATATATTTTTCTGTCACTTGTAAAAGCTCCAAGAGTACAGGATTTTTATTTCTTTTGTATCCAGAGTTTAGAGCAATGCCTGACACACAAAAGCCACATGACTTTTAAAAAAATGAATGAGGAAAGAATGAATCAACAAAGTAGACTTCACAGATTCATGATAAATACATTTCTAAACACCTGTATCTTCAACAATAATAGGTAGAAATACCACTAAAGTTCTTAGAAATGACCGACACTTAAAAATCAGTAAATTTGAGGCCATAAAGAAGAAATCAAAGTAAATTTGGGAACACTTAATGTTCCTAAAGAAACTTATAGCAAATAAGCAGAAATGGTACTCAAAGTATAAGAAAACATCTGGTTAATCACCTCTATACTTATTATAAAGTTCCAAGTTAAATAAATGATTTTTATTTCCTTATAAGATACTTATTATGTATTGTAGTTATCATTTTAGAAGGCACAGATGAAAGTTTAGATTTTCTTCCCATGTAAGTTTCTTGTGAATACCTTGGCAGATGGTTCTGGTTTCAATAATTCAAAGTAATCCATGTCAACGAAAATTTTAAATAACCAAGGCTATAAAATTTGATACATGTAGAAAAATTAAGTATATTTGGTTATAATTTAAGAATCAACATCATATAGAAAAACTTCAAGGAATTTATCATTTTAAACACTATAATTACAAATTACCATATTAGTAGTTGCTATCCTAAAGATACATAACTGGCTGATTAAAATAAATGTTGTCCACAAACAGAAAGTTTGAATACATCAGGAAAAAAAAAACTTTTCCCATTTTAATATTGATTTATCGCATATTTTTCTTTTCAATGCTATCACTTCTAGGCAACTATCTGCTGGTAAATTACAAATGAGAAGGAGCAATACTTCAAATTCTCATCAGAAACTTCCTAAGGGCAAATGAATATCATCTTCCTCAAACTAATCATCGCTCACAGATGACAATGTATTTTACTAAATTACAGATCTAGAAAATGAAAATCCAAGACTTTAAACTTCATTTCACAATGATACGCTATTCTTCTAAGTGCTGTTTATACTGTGAGGTTTTTTTATTTAAATAAAGACCATTCTCTAAAAACTAATATCAGAAAATGTGTTCCAGTTCTTGATTGATTTCCTCATCAAGAAATCACTGAACCATCACTTTATATCACAGGGAAAAGTGAATGAACAAAACTTTTAAAACTATACCTAAGTCTACTCATAATTGACAACACTGAAAATATAGAGTATTTGTATCAGTCGATTCTAGAAACTTGCACTTATCTCAGTTTACAGAAATTTCTGTAAAGAAAAGGTCAGACCACACATTACAAGAGGAAACCATGACCTTTGGCAACAGGCTGACCCGTAGAAATACTTAGTAAGTGTTTGTTGAAGTGAATTAATTCACAGTTAACTGGATAAAAGAGTTTAATAGAACATATTTTGGTAGAAAAAAAGAACATATCCAAACATGTGAAAACTTCTATCCAAACTGACTTTGAATACGTCAGTGAATACTTTTGGTTAACGTGGCTTGAAACTTTCAAGGCAGTCAACAAAGAAAGTTGGAATTATCAAAACATCACTGATTCATTGTGAAAGGTAATAGTAGCTTTTATTATATTTCAACATATTTACAAATGCTGAGCCATCTGCTAAATTTTTCCTTATATATATGGTTTTTAAAAATATATTCCCCACAACAACCCCATGCGATACGTGTGATGACTGCCTATTTACAAATGAGAAAAGTGAGACCCCAGGAAGTCAAGAAACCTGGCCAAGGTTATCACGATGAGGAGTCACCTGAACTGGGATTCAAAACTGGGATGAAACTCTGTTTCGTTCCAAAGTCTGTTTCTAAACCTCTGAGCCCAACTCTGGGTAGCCCTTAGAACAGATTCAAACATATTTATGTCAGACATTTGTAGGTAAAATGTTTGTTGGGAAATAATACTGTACTCTACACCCTCCAAAAAATACTCCAGCAGATAAACTTTTGTTGAAAACATTTCAGGAAATCTGACATCTACATACAACACACTTTGCTGAAAGTGTACTACACAGGAATTTTAAAGCCTGTTTCCTGAACGAATATTCCCCGAGCTAAGCAGTCATGCAAAATAATCATTATTCATACACACAAAGTTTTCCATGTCTGTAACTCTATTATTCAATAATTTAAAAATGAACTTTTCAAGAGAGGATGCTCCTTAGTTATAAGAGCAATAAAAAAAATCACAAAATCCTAAAGCTAAAAGATTTCTTCAAGTTTCTTTAACCTAACCTTTACTTTATAGATGATAAAGTCCAGGAAGGTTAAGTAGCTTGTCCAAGTTTCCACAACTAGAAAGAAGCAAATCATGATAGTTTGCACATATAGCAGGATAAAAATATTTCCAATTCCCAACTGTCTTTTTTGAGCACACCTTAACACTTCTCAATTACAGTAATATAGCAATGATAGTCTTCAACTGTAACATTTAAAACTACTTGAACTTGAGTCATTTTGAGGACCAAATCCTACAACTTGAATCATTTCAAAGCAACCTGTTCTAAACAAAGAAAACTCTCACTTTCCATGACAAACAATTGCTAACCAAGGAAAGTAAATACTGTATCAAAATACTTTTTAAATTACCAGGTATTTATGTGAACTTTTAACTGCTCTCTCACAGAGATGATCAACAATGAATTGTAAGACATAAAAGAAGGAATATATGACTCTTAATGACCACTATAAACACTCCATGTTTACCATAAAGACTAAACAAATGTGCAGCCTCTGCTGTTATCACATAGTGAAGTTTTCATTCTCATAGAACTTAGTGTACTTTATATTGACTCCCAGCTATAAGGAATTCATTTCTTTCTGGCCACTTTTGGATTCTGTTTACCAAAGTGAAATGTCAAAAGTGAAAAATCTAATGAAAACCACAAAAGTTCTGCTAATATAGAAACATTCACTGTGATATTTAAAAACAAAATCAATCATAAATAAAATAGGACATTTGCTTAACAGACCCGTCATTGTTACATAACTTTCCTTAGTGACCATATAAATCTACATTCATTATATGGGATAATGTTGAAGAAGACATTGTAAAATTAATAAAAATTTCCTTAGACGTACCCACACATTATCATTCCACATGAAAATGAACATACAAAAACCAGTTCAAAACAAGGAAATCCAAAGTCATAAATCACTTTGATCAGGCAGCAGCTCAAACTAACTGGACAATTCTCTGATGGCATAAGTACCAGCCCCAAAAAAGAAGTGCTTGTAGAGTATTTAAAAAGCAACATACCTTCTCAAGGTGGTGAATGCCCAGTGATCAAACTGCAGTAATCCACATAAGGAAGGCATCATCAAAAATCCCAACATTTTAACTTTTAAGTAACTCCAAAGGAAGAAGTTTGACAACTTTTGATCCATAAATGACTTGTCGTATTGGTGCTTCCATAATGTTCACTGATAGAAAGATCCAGTAAGAACAATGCAGAATGGAGGAGGTCAATGCACTCATGATGCTTCCTAGATGTTGACAATAGTCATCACACCTATACAATTGAAATTAATTAATGTTAGCTTCCATGTCATTTGACAAACTCAGTTGTTTTTTTTTAGGTAACCATCGCATTAATATATTTCTTCCTTTGACATGAAAACTCAAAACTACATAAAGTTCTGGCAGTTGAATCATTTCTGGCTGTAAGTTCTAAATAACGGATACTACTATACAAAATCATAACTTTAAAAAGTTCAAGTAGACTGTGTCTGGCTGTACCATTTGATGTTTCATCTGTCCTGTCAAACTCTAAAGGCGGGGGAGAAAGGCAAAAGGTATGAGGAAAGCTTCTAGCTCGGGAATGGGCATAGGAGAGGACAGTGGTGATAAATTACCTTGGTATTTAAACCGATCCCACAAAACATACCTGAAGATAACGACCTAAATTAGCATCATTTAATTGAAGAACCCTGTTCCACACCTTCCTAATTAAACATAGCTAGAACATACTACGTCTTTCTACTTTCAACAAACTCTCAGCTTCTGTCCCTAAATGTCTTTCTGTGAACCAAGTGACTGGGCGGATAAACAACTTTTGTGATAAAGTAGAAAAGCGCGCAAAGACATTTCCTATCAAGTGGAGATGTTTACTCGTGTTCGCCTCATCTGAGCAAGAACAAACCTAGAAACACTGCAAAGTGAAGCTACTTGGGAAACAAAGTTAGGGAGTCTTCCTTTTGCCTATAAACACGGAGGGAATTGCGCTGCCTCTCCAGCCCGCAGAAGCAGCAACAGCCATCCCTCTTTTGTGCGGGCGTGGCAGACAGAAACAAAAGGTTAAAACACAAAAGGCGGGGCGGACTGCTAGGTCTGAGGAGCTTCTGGCGCCCGCGTTCCCCTTTTTACACAAACACGTTTAAATGGGGCTGGGGTCGTGGGGCGCGTAAAGTGAGAGAGGTGATGATGGATCTTCAGGACCCAGGTTATTCTGGGTGGGTCGTGAAACTTAAAGGGGCAGACGGGATGGCCCACTCTTAACTAGCGGTCCAGGACCCATCCCTCCATCCCTGCATCTCTGACAGTCGGGAACCTGTGGCTTCTTCCTTCACCCTACCCCAGCCCCAAAGAAAACTTTCTGAACTCTTACCTGTTTGCTCCAACCCCCTTGACCACAAACACTAGAGTCCAGTGCCCCACCACTCAAACCTCTTCTGCATTCTATTGTTACAGCTTTGGGTAGCGTGCCTTGGATCAGCACAGCACTCCGCAGACAGTTAAGTTATAAAATGGTGAGGAGATGACCCCCACCTCCATATCTCTGTCTTCTGCAAGAGCAAAGTCAGGGCCGGGGTCGGGGTGAGACCGGGCATGTCCCCATCCATTTCAGCACGCTTCCCTCCCGTCTGCACGCAGCTGGGAGAAAGCGAGGCGATGCCCTCTTGAGACACCCTTCCCCCATCCCCCCAGCTCCTCATAGAAGAGGCACTTGAGAGAAATGCCCGCCTGGCTTTTGCCTATTAGAAATAAACAAATAAAACAATCTGCGCGAGTTCGTTAAAGAACAAAAGAGAAGGCAATGGGGGAAAGGAGGCACAACTTGGCCAAACTTCGCCACTGGACTGCTCCTCTGTTTTCCGAAGGGCGGGGAGCCGTGCGAGTTCAGGGGGAGAGAGGTAAACAAGAAAACAATCCCCACTCACCTTCTTCCCCACTTCATCGCACTTTTAAGAGACGTTTCCCTCGTTGCGGTCCGCGAGGCGCTGGGACACTTGGTGTGGCCTGACAGCGGAGAAAGTCGTCGCAGCAAAGTTGCGAGAGGGAGATACCCGGGCGTCCGGGGGAGTGGGGAGGAGAGAGTTTATCAGAGTTCCCCCTTTTGTTCCAAGTCCCGGAGCAGACAAAGAGGCGGCGAGCGGCGGCAGGTTTCTCCCTCTCACCCCTTCTTCCTCTCTCCCTCCCCTCCCTCCCCGCCCCCTCCCTCTCCCCGCATCTCCCGCCCGGCTCGGGAACCTCCGAGGCGAACCGGGGCTGCTCAGTCCCCAGCTCATCGCAACTCTGCCCCGACCCTCTCCTCCCACTACCTTGCTCGAAACTTTTCCCGGGAGATGCCTATCCTGGTCTCCTCCACACCCGCCACTCTTTTACTGCCGCCCCCCTTCCCGACGCAAGTCTACGGGGGCGAGAGGGGGCGGAATCTCCAAAATCATTGTTTCCGGGAGATGCACCTCTTTGTTTGCACTTTCCGTGCCAATCAATGTGAGCAATACACTTTGGCATCGAGTTTCTGTCAGTTCCTCATCCCAAGAGACAAAATGCGAAGGGTAAGGGGTCAACCCCAGAAGATAAAGGCGCTTACACAATCAGAGGTGGGGCGCACCCTAGGCTCTGCATCCTGGTTTCTCCGCTTGGCTGACCCCTTCCAACCAAAACACCAAAACAACTCAAAGGGCCTTCAAGAAGTGTTAGAAAACTCTCCCCTCTCCCGGCCACCCCCCACCCACCCATTTGTCCCTTGGGAGCGCCCTGTAATCCGCAAGACAAAGCCCAGCTCAGGGTCCCGCCAGGATCTCCACCCTTCGGGGCTACCTGTTGCTGCAGGCGCTGCGCAATTCGGTCTAGGGGCTCCAAGGGCGGATTCCCACCTCTAGCATCGCGCCCACCTCTCAGACCCCAAACTTCCCCTAACCTCAAACCGCGATGGCAAGGAGGCTTCTGGGTGACCGCGCTAGCTCTGACCCTGGAGTCAAGCGCTCCTCACCCGTTCCCTTCCCTACACCACTGCCTTGTCCTCGCTCCAAACATCTGATTCGGGGACCCCGACCACCTCCCCATCCTCTACCCCCTGGAGAGGCAGAGCATCCTGTCTTTCGGTCTCCTCCCCCACTGCCTTGCCCCGAGCAAAATTGGTGTCTTGGACCAGGAACCGCTCAGGACCCTCCCCCAGGTCCTTTACCAGTCGTTCCCGACCTCCACAACTGGGGACCCCCAACCTCGTCTCGCCCATCCCTGGACCCTCATCCTAACTGCGAATCACAGCATTGGCTCTCTGAGTGACTCAGAGCAGCGCTAATTTTCCATCTAGGTTTCACTAGAATTGAAGAGGAGGAAAGCCGAGAGGTGGGGGAAATGGGAGAGAATGCGGACCCGCAATGGGAAGCAGTTTCTAGGGCAAAGGAAAAGACCCCAAACATTCCAAAGGAAACATCCACCCTCCAGGAGGTATCCGG
Source organism: Camelus dromedarius (assembly GCF_036321535.1). Taxonomy (NCBI): domain Eukaryota; kingdom Metazoa; phylum Chordata; class Mammalia; order Artiodactyla; family Camelidae; genus Camelus; species Camelus dromedarius. The sequence goes on along the minus strand of NC_087454.1, from coordinate 14,346,280 downwards.
CCCATTGCGCACCTTTACCTCCACCCTTTCTCCTTCCCCTTCCCAGACTTGGGATTTGGGTGTTGGTGAAGTTTGGGGGTAAAGGGATGAGGCAGAAGGAGACTTGGGAACTTGGGACCAGTGTCGGGGCTGGGTTAGAGGTGGGAGATGCCTAAGGGAGGAGGCGGGGGAAGGAGCGAAGAGCCCCTGCTGAGTCCGGAACGTCGCGGCTGGCTGTCCCTGTACTCGCCCGGCGACTCCTCGCCAGGTCTCTCCCCCGGAGCAGAACAAAGACGCCGCGAGGAGCGCTTCTGTCCTCGCCTCCCAGCTCCCGCACCCCGCCCTCTGCTTCGCCTGCACGAGCCCACGCCGCTCTCGGAAACTTTGCAACCAACTTCCCTCAGAGTTACCGCGCGCGGCGCAGCGAACAGAAGAAGCAACGGAGACAATCTTTATCTCGGGGCCAGAGATGCCGGACGAGAAGCACCACTCCACGCGCCGCGGGTCCCAGCCCGCGCGCAGGGCGACCCACGGTGCAAGGGCGAGAGTAGCCCACGCCCGGCTCCCTTAAGAGAAGGAAACGCGTTTCTTTAATAGTTTGGATGTGTGCACTGCTGGGTGGTGGGGTCGAGGGAAGAGGTGGCAAAGAGAAGCGGGAAGAGGGCAGGCGGAGGGCGGCTGCCCCGACTGCTGCGTGAGGCGAGCGCGAGGGCGCGGGAGCGAGCGCGAGTGTGCGCCGCGCCCGTCGGGCCGGGTTCCTGCGCGCCCCGTCCCGCCCTCCGAGTTCAGCGAGCAGCCGCCACGCCGCAGAGTCAGGACCGCGGGTCCGCCCGCCCGGCCTCCTGGCGCCTCGGCCTGCTCACCTGGCCCATCACCGACACCTGCGCCGCCTCTTTCCGGAGCCTCGGGTCTCTCGGGCGGCTACTCGCCTACTGGAAGCTCGGAAGCCTCGTCTTAGGTTAGGGATCCTGAACGCACCACAGCCAACCACAAAGAAAACAGCCCCCACCCACTCCTGTCTGGCACATTTTCCTCTTTGTTTAATTATGATGACTTCCAGAATTCTCCTTTTAGGAGAAGACTACCCTCCCCGCTGACAAACCCTTACTTTCCGCTGTCCTCAGGGATCTACTTGGAAAATAATGAAAAGTCAGGACTTCGAGAGAGTTCTATTCTGCTGTCTCGCGGAAATACTCGAGTTATGGAATAAATGAACAGAGACTTGCTAACTTCTACATAATACCCAATACTCCACTTACTGTTATCGTGGCCTGATTGAATCTATTCAAATATTACCAAACCTTTTGAAAATACCTTCTGCTTGTTCCTCTTTTCTCAAGGAAAGAGGAGGACGGCCAAGTGCCAGGTGAACAGTCAGTGTGGCTTCAGGAAGGCCTTCTCCCTGCTGTATGAAACACTGTATGTTTGAGGTCTCTCTCTTTCCCAACCTGATTGGGAACAAGTGGTTACCTTCCCAGAATCTTGATCCTTGATTGGTCAGAACTCTCCCCTCGTCTCCCCTCCTAGGTTGCTCGGTGTATGACCTACACACTGTTAACTGTTTAAAAGGATCCCATCTTTTCTCAGATGCCACCATATTATTACTTTTTAAAAATTGATTAATATCTAGGCTCAAAGATGAGCAAATGGGCTTAGAAACCGAAATTTCCACTCTGTACTGGTAATATGGGAGTCCCACTTAGGGCTCCACCTCTGTCATTCCAACTCGCAGCCTAACAGCAGCTTACAGCAAGTCTCTCTCCTCTTTGCCTCTCTGCTCAAGGGCTTCCTTGAACAGAAGACCCCACTTTGCCAGAGCAGGGATGCCGGCCAGAAGTGCCAGGCAGATAATGCCCCTCAGAGCAGCCTTCCAGCAATGAAGGATGAAGGTCAGTTTAAAATTACCCCAGCTTCCCACCTGGAGGTAGGACTTTATGTACTAAGTTGAATTCTACAGTCTCCCACTGTCCCCAACTTTGAGCCTCAGTTTCCCCCAGCAGTAATGTTGGCTACCATCCTTACCTGTCTCCCTCTACTTCTAGTGCTTTCTACCATTGTATCCCAAACAGAGCACAGTACTAGCCCTCAAATCTCAGGGTCAGCTTCTAGGGGAACTCAACCTAAGATACCTCTCAGATATATGTGCTTTTAAAGGGAGGAATCCATTCTATTCAGAGAACGAAGCTAAAAAATCAGATTTTCTCTGGAAAAGAGGTTATTTCAGCCATGAAAAGTGTTTAAGATCTCTAGTTTATTTTCTAGGTAATAGTTTAAAATTAGATATATTACTGAATAAAGTTTAGAAGTAGCGATACATAAAATCATATCTCATGTGTGAAATTTATGTACATAGAGTCATAAAGAAGTTACTTAAGTCTAATGCCAAAAGACAGCAATACAACAGGAAATTCTATTAGAATCTCCTTTTTAAAAAAAAAAATGACTTAAAAGTAACAGAGGGCTTTGACTGGGCCAGGGATGAGAGTGAAAGAGGCTAATAAACACGTTCCCTACTGTGTCTGTGTCAGTCATATTCCCCGTGACAGATCCGATAGTGTTTTTCAGCAAACTTCTCTCAGCATAAATTGGCCAACTCTTGCAACAGTTTTTATGAAATTATATATTATATTTTATTCCCCTCTTAACCGTCATTATGAATAAGTACTCAAGTAGCCACATAATTATAAGCCTCAGTGCCGTCCCTAGCTCCTAGAACTTTACTTCTTGGGTTGCTTTCACTGATTTTTTTTCATTTCATCTTGTGATTGTCCTCAGTGCTATTCACCAAGTTTTTGTTGTTCCCCTGCTAGGCACATACTGGGAATGAAATTCCCCACTCCCCTTGAATCAGATGTGGCCATGTGATTTGTTCTGGCCAATGAAATGTGAGCAGAAATAATATGTGTCTTTTCCTGGTGGAAGCTTTAAGAGCCAGTATGTGATTTCATGTGCCCGCCTTTCCATCTGCTACAGTGCTGGATAAGGTGGCTGAGTGAGCCTGGGCACCAGAGTAAGCCCCCCAGCCAACCTCAGTGGTCATTTTGTGTTAGCAAAAAAGTAACGCTTTCTGGTCATAAGCCGCTGAGATTTTTGGGTCGTTTGTCATCACAGCATAACCTGGCTGACTCTTATTTGTTCAGATACTCTCAGTCATTTATCTTTGCAAAGTTATTCTTTTGGTTTCCTTATGGGTTTAGATCTTGGAAAGTTTATATAGTAGCTCCCATGAACTTCCCATAATATTTTCCAGCTGGACTTCAAGTTTAATGGTACTGTGCTGGGTAAATTGTTTTCTTTATGAAAGATTAGTTTATCTTCTTGTTAAAAAAAAAAAAAAAGAGCCCACCAACAAATTACTAAGAAGAGGGTAGAACTTTGTGGAGTCATATATCTGCATCTGCCCCCAGAAAAAGTTAACTCTCCCGTCTTTGTCACTGGCTTACCAACTTTCAGAACTTCTTTAGCCAACGCTGTAATAAGCGCAATGAGTCTTTATCATACTACATTTTGAACTAAATTTCTTTGGACAAGTCACTTTGTTAAGAATAATGAACAGCCATCTTTTCCCTTTCCCAGAAGATACCTGGAAAATTGAAGTGCCATTTTACTTCTAAGCCCCAAGGATTGTTGGTTTTGTACTCGCTGTTGCTACTGTTATTGTTTCTAGTTATTTCCATTTCCTAAGGTAAAATCCCAAGCTCCCTAGCTTCCAATATAAGGTCCTCCAGATAAAGCCTCTTCACCCTTTCAATCTGTATTTCCTATCAATGACTCACACCGCACGCCCTGATAACACTAAATTGCTGGTAGCAATGCCATCTCAGCTTTACGTGCTTTTACTCATGCTGTTCTCACTAAAAACATTTCCCCCATCTTTTTCCTATTTCTTTCCTTACTCACCTTTCAGATCCTTCTACGCCATCGTCTCCTGTAGGACGTCCTTCCAGAACCCCCAAGGGGACTGCGCTCCTTCTTCATTAATCCCATTGAATATCTCTGTCCTTTCAGGAGGTAGCGGAATTTTTTATTAAGAAAGTGAGCTTTAGAATCATCAGCTTGGTGTGTATCACCTTGCTTTGCCGCTCACCAGCTGTGTGACTGTGAGCAAGTCACCTCACCTTTTGACCTCGGTGACCACGTGTAAAATAACATAACACTCCCTGCTTCATGAGATTGCACGGACAAAATTTCATCACAAATGTAAAGTGCTAAGCATATAAACCTGACAGCAATAAAAAGAGCTGTCATTTATTGGGTGTTTATTATCACTAGTAGATGTAAATAAAGTTAAAGTAGTACAAGAGCAGATGGTAAATTTCATTTTGATTCTCAGCTTTTCTTCCCAGATAGAAAGGTCTGGAACTTCAGTAAATTCTCTTCCTTAAGGATGATGGGCACTGAAAACAAAAGCTACCCAAACTCACAAGAGACAGTTGTGCTACAGGAGTTACACCGGAAACTAGATTTCCCACTCAACAGTGCTTCAGTCTTTACATCAATATATATAGGCCAGCGTAGCCCACTGGAAGTTTCAGAAGGAGCAAGGAGTCTAACGTATTGTCCATGTATTGGACTAAAGAGTATTGCATCCACACTACAGTGGAGTTTGAGAAACTCTTTCTGCTCTATGTACTGTATGTGACTGAATACTCTTATGGTGATTCTCTATTTTCCCAATAAGAAGATTGTTTTAAAAGTTTCTTGGCCAATTTGAATACACACACTTTTAGATCATATATCTGCCTATTTAATGTGGTTCTATTTTTTAGTCACATTAATAAATTTAGAAATAACAATTCAGAAGCATTTCTCTTTTTTGCCACTCACAGTTCATGAAACAATTTTATTTTCTCTTCTCACACATCTTTGTCATCCCCCTAGCCACTGTAATTGATTTATCTCCTTTTATCAGAACCCACTATCTTTATTTCTATTTAAATTGTTGAAAACACAGCTCTTCTCGGACTGATAATGATACAGAAATTGGAAATTTTACCCCAACCCACAAAGAGTCAATCATAAACGTTAAAAAAAGATTCCTCTTTCCTATTGATGTATAGTTGTGCTAGCCACAATACTCGCCTTACCTTCAGAAGATTTGTTTTACAAAGATGGCAAAACTTGGTGATTGTGAGATCATATCCCTAGGAACAAATTTTTAAAAACAAGTAAGTCTTAAAGGCTGTGGAAATGTTCCAGATTAAAGGAAACTAAAGAACATGATAGTTAAAAATAATACCTGACTCCTGACTGTATCTTGTATTAGAGGGGAAAATATGCTATAAATTGTATTATTAGGTACACTGACAAAGCTTGAATATAGATGGTAGATTAAGTGAAAAATATTGTATCAATATAAATTTATGAAGTTAATAATTGTACTGTTAACAGGTAAGAGAATATCCCTACTCTTGGGAAAAACACTGACTTACTTAGGGGGAAAGAGCCACAATGTATGTAACTTACTTGCAAATGGTTCAGAAAAAATTGTATGTGTATGTATATATGTACACAGATATATACAGAAAGCAAGCGAAAGAGAGGAAACTAATGGTAAAGCAAGTGGAGTAAAATATTAATAGCAGGGGAATCTGGGTAAAGGTGTTCTTTATACTGTTTTTATTTTTGCAATCTTCTGTAAATTCCAAATGATTTCCAAATAAAATTTTTGTAAAAGAATAAATAAATAAATACATCTTGATAAAATTTTTTCTCCTCCTATATTTCAAGTTTGTTAGGGGACCTCTGTAAGCATTCGAAACCAGCTTGAGCCGCAAAGGTTGAAGGCAATGTGGCATCACCAAGTATAATGTGTTTGAAATAAAATAGTTGAGAAATTGACAGAGTATATCATAAGGACTTTTGTGTAAGGCTGACTCCTCTTCTGAAGGATAATTTGGGGACTACGTCTTCCCTTACGTTTGGAAATGTACTGGTACAAATCTGTCTTGTCACACGTTCCACAAGCAGCGTTCTTCCACTTTAGTGCAGGACAGAGCCTTGACAAACTCCACTCTCCATCTGTCCAACACAATCCATCAGCGTCTGCTTGCATTTCATAAAGCATTACGACTCTGTAGTTTCTGTCTTCCCATCTGAACCACAGATCATTTCCATGTCATTATTCTAGAAGATTCTAAAACAGCATGGCATCTTTTAAAAACAGATTTAAACATTTCCCTCTGTTGAGGTTTCTTTCTTTCTCTCTCCAGCAACTTTGCACATTCTGCTGTTGCTCACCCAGTTCCTAACATCTAACCATCCCTGCATTTGTGCTGTAATAACGTCTGTCTCCCAATGGAATCGTTTCCATCCAATACAGAGCTTTCTCTGAAACCTTCTTCATGGATTAGATAGATGGGTGTCATCTTTGTTAGGAAAATGTACATCACAACTTCTGATTACAACTCATTTTGCGGGATGATTACTCACTCTGTCTAAAGCAGTCCTTCAGGCTAACGTAACTATGCAACCGTAGTATCTTTAACTTCAGGGGAAAAAAACCTGATGCTCTTCCATGTGAAAAGGTATAATTTGGGGTTTTAATTCCTGATTCTCTGTTTCATGACATTTACCCCTTATATCCAACTTAGAGAAAAATCTTTGACCAAAGCCAGTACAATTTAATGGAAATGGTCTTACCTGTTTTCTTCCAATTTTTGCAATATTTTGTGCTCCCGAATTCATGTAACTTTGCTCTTGCTTTGTATTTCCTGTGGAAATACTTATTTGAGATGATAACAGCCTTAAACAAGAAGAGAACTGATGAATATTTTGCTTTGTGTAAAAGGTATTATTAAACTTTCTCCTCTAGGCTAAAAAAAAACCTGTCAAGGTCATCCTAGTCATAGAAGTTTCTCAGAAAGACACTTTTTATTATAGCTTTGACTTACTCAGTCCAGGAAGCCTATCACTAATAGATACAATTAAAAACACAAGGCATAAACAAGGTAGTTTTTCCCCCAGACACCTGCCTTCTCTCCCTTGCTTTCTACTTTATTACCCTGTGTATCAGTAGTAACACTGATTACGCTTTCTCGACCATGATTTGGAACAGACCATCTTTTAACTTTGCATGGGTTATCACCTGCCATAGAATAGCAGGCTTTATGCATTCAGTTTAGATATTCCTTTGCCATTTCAGTTTATCTTAGTTCATAAGAGATTTCCTTCAGTTTGGTAGTATTTTCTTCTCTCATTATTTACTTAGTTTGCTTTCTATTTGCTGGCAAGTTTAGCCCTCATAACAAGGCCTAGAGACAGATCCCTTAATCCAGAGCACAGTCAGGAGCTCAGAGAACAGGCCTCCCATCCTACAAGAGGAACCACTTGGTCCCCATAACAGCTGGGATACTGTTGGCCTAGTAATTGGCTGCCAGTGGCGTCCGCAGAACAGACCCTCATCTTTAAGGAACTGTGCTAGAGCCATCATCCTATTTAAACTAGGGCAAAGAGGCGACCATTTGTCTTCTCCTTGGAGAGCCAGCGGTTTCTCCCTGTAATAAATGACTTCATTCTGCAGTCGGAGTTACAGAGGTTAAATTTGCAGCTAAGTGCAATCCTTTACTCGTTACAGCACCTTCCAGAGAATTCTCTCCTTTATTATCAAAAATATCACTTGGAGTCAGCATAAAGTTGCGGATGTGCTCATAGAAAATTACTAAGAATAAAGGTGAGAGTCTGATGCCAAAAAAAAAATAATAATAATAAATGATTACACCAAAAGTATTTCCATGTTCTTTCCCTTAAATTTAAAATAAAGTAATAAGATGTTTAACAAGGGATTTTGGTGTCTCCATGCCCAGTTTCTTCCCAAGAATTAATCCTTGGTCTTTCCCTTTTATATTCCACCTGCCTACCCATGCTGTCCCTATCCACTGTGGCTTTGAGTGTTCACAACCCTTATCCCTGTACCTCCAGCCTAGATTATTCTTCCTTGACCCTCTAAATCCAACTGCTCACTGGAGGTTTTCACCCACAAGTCCCACAGATCCCTCACATTTAACATAACTCAAGCTAAATAATTTTACCAGTTTTTCTCAAAATCACAAACTCTCCCCCACAAACCTTCCTCTTATTAGCTGTACTACCATCTAAACAATTGTGATGCTTAATTTTGTGTCCACTTGACTTGGCCAAAGGTTGCCCAGAAAGCTGGTACACCATGTCTGGGTGTGTCTATTGGCGTGTTTCTGCAAGAGATTGGCATTTGAATGGATAGATTGTGTGAAGAAGATCACCCTCACCAATGTGAGCAGGTGTCAGCTAATCCACTGAGGGCCTGAGTAGGGCAGAAAAGCACAGGAAGGGCAAATTTGCTCACTGCCAAGCTGGGCCGTCCATCTCTCCTGCTCTCAGACATCGGCGCTTCTTAGAACTTGGATTTGGACTGGACTACAGAGCTGGCTTTCTTGGTTCTCTAGCTTGTAGTCAGCAGATTGTGGGACTTCTCAGCTGACTCACGTGATTATAGAGGCCAATAAGTCCCATATATATGTCAAGGTTCTCCAGAGAAGCAGAACCAGTAGGATCAATAGGATATCTACATATCCTATTGGTGTATATACCCTACTGGTTCTGTTTCTCTGGAGAACCCTGACGTGTACACTGGCAAAAAGGCCTCTCCTCATACCTAAATGCCTAAACACTCGAAGAGAACAGTCTTTTATTTTCTTGTCATCTCCAATGTCCTTCTCTTCCTTTCCTTTGGTTACTACTCAGTTCAGGCCCTCAACATCTTTCAACTGAATAACTGTAAGAGTCTCAGTCGTGGACTGAATGTTTGTGTCTCCCCCAAATTCCCATGTTGAAGAATTGGAAGAATGACAGAAAAGATGGGTAAGATATCAAGACAGTATTTCCCCTCCTATTACTTCAAAAGTAGGTGACCTTATTTTGTCCCTGTTGACTTTGATCTTGCTAGAATTATCTCATCACTCCAATCTGTCAAGATTTTGTTTTGGCAGTTAAATCTAATATAATGGATCCACCCATCACAAATCCTGTACCTTCAGCTAAGTCATTGATTTCATAAAGGGATTAATATGTCCTGGCGAGAGCCCTGAGAAAGAGCATTCAAATCTCCCTCTACTTTGATATCAATTCATTATCTTAATTACTTTCACATTTCACCTGCTTACTTATTCACCTAATTCAACTGCCATCCAATCCCTGATAACCTTTTTCTCTAAACCATATCTGCCTAAGCATAAAGTTGGTCACAAGAACGTCCCACCCATTATGTTGTGCTTTTAAGGTTATTGTTCCTTCTCCCACCTCCTCCCTTACTGTTTATGATATACACCAGAATTTAGTCTGCATGCCCTTAGGATTTGCTAAAGTTTACTATGAACATTTTAAGCATTTTAGATATACTTTGAAACTGCATTTGAGCTCAAACTGTCTGATATTTCCATGATTTTTACTACATGTGAAGTTGAGACTTTCAGAACACTGATTCTCAGTGACCTCGTGTAGAACGTGCCTTGGCGATAATGCCATTGGCCTCAACTGAAGGATATCAAAGACCCAGAGACATTTTTGTGTCTATTGGAGCAATGTTGCCAAAGACATTTTCGCTATATCATTCCATGTTCTCTTTATGTGAATCATCTACAGGAGGAATGTTTGATAGGTTTTAGGTTCAGAAAAAGTGTTTCATTTATAGTTTGGCTTTAATCTTATGGATAAATCTTATAATTAGGCAGGTTCCCTCTTTGCTCTGTTCTTTAGGAATGTGAAGCCCACGTTGCCTCTCCTGTCTAGCACCTACTCAGGATGAGAAGGTAAATGTGTTTGTAAGTGAAATCTTACCCTTTGCTTTATTCATTTAGTTTTTCTACCCTTACTTTCCATCCCCCCCAAAAAATATTTCAAAAATTCAGGTTTATATTTTGCATTTATGTAAAATGTAGCTCACGAATCAGGGCACAAACAATTTTCTGTCTCTTTTTACAAAGGTGGGAATTGAATGCCCTGATAAGGTGATAACTTTAGGAAAAGCTTTAAGACTGATTAACCCAATAAGACTTAGCTTTTCGGACTATCTTTTTGCATTTGCCAGCTAGCTATCTATGATGACAAGTATGGTCTGGTTTAACATTCTTTTGAGCCAACATTTGTAATAAATTCTTTCCATACCCAGGGTCTGACTATAAAATGTCAAAACACTTGGATAGAAAGTAAAAATTTCCATGATCTTGGTGTTGGTCCTAGTGATTATCACTGAAAGCAAACATTAAAGTGATCAGTGGCTCTTCTCACTCTTGACAAAGAAGTTGTAGTGTCAGTCCTGTAAAATAAAAATCCAACTGTCTTCTAGCGAAAGGATGATAACTCAGTACCCAGGAGACACAAGTTCTAGTCCTGCTTAGTTACTAAGACTCTAGCAAGGCCTGGATTTCCATTTCCTGCATTTCCATTCCCTCAAATCTGTAAGACAAAGGTAATGGCCCCTGGGTTCTACAGATCAATTGAGATAATAGATATAAAAGCACTTTGAGAACTATAAAGTGCTATATGATTATTAGAGAATGGGTTTGAGTCAGAAAACAAATCATTATCATCACTGCCTATTGATACTTTATATACAAAGCTTCTGACTTCTTTTAAGTCGAGTGGGTCACAGGAGATATATATAGATACACATATATACAGATATAGACACAGCCATGTGCAGGTTCATAAGTTTAAAAAAAAAAGGGGGGGAAATGCAATGCCTTAGCATTTTAGCCACAGAAATGAGGAAGGGAGATGGTTTCCTAGAGAATCCCCAGATTGAACCAGCCAACTTCCACTTGTTTGGTGGAGTGGGGATGACTGCATCGCCACTGTGCTTTTTAAAACATAAATTTGTGTATTTATTGAATTATTTATTATTGTGGTAAAAAACATGCATAACATAAAATTTACCATTTTCACCATTTTTAAGTGTACAAAATTCAGCGGCCTTAGGTTCAATAACATTGTCGTGCAACCATCGTGATCCATTTCTAGAATTTTTCACCATCCCAGACAGAAACTCTGTACCTATTAAACACTGGCTCCCCATTCAGCTTCCACTTTGGGAGGCTCCGTCTGTTGGTCTTGGGCCCCCACGTGTCATCTTTCCCCATCATGTACAGGGTGAAACTTCCTTCTGTTTAGGCTTCTCATTTCCCCTTCCTTGAAAAGTTGCTGTTTGCCCAGGTCATGAGTTATTTTTCTCCTATGCTATTAATTATTTAATATTATAAATTAAAAAATGATTTTTGCTTGCTTTGATGTTTTGGACAAAAGTTGGAATGGAGCGTCAGAATTCAGTCTTGATCCTGGCCCATGTATATGCCCTGCCGGTAAACTAATGTCATGGTCTTGACTACAGCACCTCAGGTAAGCCCTGGACTTCTTCTCTCCATAGGGAGCCTTTGCTGTGTCCACTCTGAAGCACATGTGATCTGGGTCACATGGCGGACAAAGTGAAACACTGTGGATAAATCAATACACACCCACTTGAAACACAAGTTCATTTATGAAGCTTAATACATTAAATAGGGACAAGTCAATTTCAGGCACAGTCTATTCCTCGAGAACCTGTATTACTAACTCTGGTGTAGCATGTGCTGCCAGAAGAGAGGTACCTGTTAAATGTTTGTTGAAACAAATTCAGAATAAAATTCTTCCTTTGGACAGATTCCACAGTAATATCGACATGTATAAGAAAGCTAAGAGCTATGTTAGAAAAATGAGGAAGGAAAAGTGTTTGCTATGAGCTTATTATATGACAGGTAATTGTGCTGTCTTACTGTTTATGATTTCATTGAATCCCTACATTAACCCAGAAAGCAGCATTATCAATTATGCCCACTTCTTGGAGAGGCTAAGAATTTGCCTGAGCTCAAAGAGCAGTACCAAGGGACAAAACCAGAATTCATACCCAGATATAGCTCACTTGAGTTCCCATCCATTTTTCATTTCTATACTGAGATCTAAAACCATGTGAAAGTATAAACCCACAGTATGCTATTCAGTCTCCTTCTTTCCTGTAAAATGGCTGGTTGAACTTTGAGCTCTTGACTGCAATCTGTGTGATGAAAGACATAGGAAAGTTAGAGGAATGGATGGTGGATTAGAAAATTCGAACATGATCTGAGATACACTCATATATCCTACTGGGTCTCTATGCTCAGGTTTGACATATTTCAACTACCCCATTCTAGGCAAAAATACCATTTATTAACTTTTAATATTCTTCTATATCCCATGTGGGAATTTTTCAAGATTTACTTCAATATGGCTTATAAACAACTCACTGATTCTAGGGTAAAACAATCCCTGAGTCCCTGGAATTTACAACAGAAGATTAGTAACAGGACTTCCAGGAACCCAATCTGTTCCAGAGTAATAACATTGTCATAATTTAGATACACCAGCTTCAAAAAGAGGCTGGTAATAAAAAATAATATTAGCACATAAAGTATGGTATAGAATATGAGGCATAAAGAATGTTGAGAAATAGGTGAGTTTTAAGTTTCAAAACATGTTTTAGAAAACCATTATTCAAAAATTACATTAATTGAATAAACAGAAGATTGCATGAAGTGCTTATTGTCACTATTACATCAATTAAAGATGTCTGGACTTGCCTGAAAGTAGAAAATATAACACTGAACATAAAACCCTAGAAACATGTGGCTGTAAAGATGGTGGTGATATTTTTGCTCACAGAGTCTCACACTGAAAGTCAGAAGTAATCAGTATGCTTGTGGTTTCCTAGAAGACAAAAAAATCTACATGCAATTTTTAAAAATGATGACTGTATTTATAAAGAAATCCATATGAATGTGTAGTTAGCATGTGTCAAATACACCCTATCTTTGGTTGTATTTTCATCTACAGAAATCAAAGAGAAAGACTCATTAGCTACAGCCCTTTTTGAAAAGATCTATCATTGGGCCCTGCTTACTTTGGCTATATATTTTCTTCACAAATATTTCTTCTATCTTGCATATTTGGAATTCCTCCTTCTCAGAGGTGAAATACCTTGTTTCATCAAAATTCTGGATTTTAAACACGTTCTTTTTTTCCATTCATTATAACCCATACCTCTGCATTTGCATGGCATGGGTTGGACCACCAGCATTGTAGCCTTGCACGGCTCAGGGGATCACACAGTGACCACGCACAGGGTACCCTAAAAAAATCACGGTGCTACAACGACAATCTGTTCATCAAAGAGATGGTCTCAAAAATTCAACGTATGGCAGAGTGGGAGACTGAGCAGATGTGCCTCTCCCTCTCCCATCACCATTACCAACAAATAGAAATACCACACATACGCACACACACATGAATAAAAGGGAAGCACCAAAGTGCCAGAGAGAAGGAAAGAACTTCAAACATAGTAGTAAAAGCAACACTTAAGGAACCAGAGACTCAGAAGAGCAACAGACACCAAATGTAGCCCTAATCCATGGGGCTTTTTTTTTGTGCTACAAGGGAAGATGTGATCTTTGCCCCACAAGACTGTAGCCTATGCGATCCCTGCATATGGCTTCCTATACTTGAAGGAGGAGCCAGAAAAACTCCATCTCCCACTAAGGGACACAGCAGAGAAATTTTTCACCAGATTACAGATCTGGTGCATAAAAAAGTCTTGTGAGAAATCAAAATGCCAAGACTGTGCCGTATATGGATAAAGAATCCACATTTCTATTACCTGTTGCTTTAGTCATTTGGGGTTGGTGGGAGGGCTGTTTATTTCTCAACACTTCCAGCCTGTTGTTTCAGGAAAAAAAAAAAAAGCAATACTGGCAGCTGGAAGTCAGCCAAAAAGTAATGAAAGTTCCCAAGGAGATGAGTGGGCCGCTGACACTACACTGAGTTAAGGAGCAGACTGAAACACAGCTAAAGAGAGACATTATACGCTGGAAGAGAGACCGTCGGAATATCCTAGAATGAAGCAAGAAAATAGAGATAAAGTGTATGAAAGAGAAGTGAAAAGATTTAGAGGCTAGAATGAGAGGGACAATCATACATTAAATAATTTTCAGGAAGAGAGCACAGGTGTACCTCATTTGATTGCACTTTATTGTGCTTTGTGCAGATATTGCATTTTTTTTCCCACAAATTGAAGGTTTGTGGCAACCCTGCATTGAGCATTTGCTCATTTTCTATCTCTGTGTCCCATTTTGGCAATTCTTGCAATATTTCACACATTCCACCAGCAACAAGACTGTGACTTGCTGAAGGCTCAGATGATGATTAGCATTTTTTAGCAATAAAACATTTAAAACTTAAGGTATGCACGTTGCACTTTTAGACCTAATGCTGTTGCACATTAATAGACTACAGTATAGTGTAAACATAACTTTTAGATGTAGTGGGAAACCAAAAATTTCATGGGACTTACTTTATTACGATGTTTGCTTTATTGTGGTCTGGAACTTCACCTGCAGGATCTTTAAGGGATGGCTGTACAGGGAGAAAATGGAAGAGACAATTTATTTATATATATTTTACATATATATAAATATATATATTATATAAAATTTATATATTTTATATATAATTTTTATATATATACACATACATATATATACAATAAATAATATATACTATGTATACACATAAATTATATATTTATAAATTCATAAATATATTATATATAATTATGTATATATAAATACATGCTTATAAGCTTCTCAGAATTAAGACATGAATCAATAGATTGAAAAATCAAGTCCCCAGGATAAATCAAAATATGTCCAGACACAACATAGCAAAAGCTGGAAAAACCAAAGAAGAAGTAAAATGGCACCCAGAGAGAATGACAGAAATACATATACATGTACACAAACCTGAATAACAGTAAGAGGCATAGCAAACATCTCAGAGAAACATAGGTTAAAAGATGATATAATAATATTAGCAAACTGCTCAGGGGAAATAACAGACTCCTATACTCAGCTGAACTATCATTCAAGAAAAAGGGCAACATAAAGCTATTGTGAATCTACAAAGGCCCTCACAATTGGCCATTCAACTTGTAGTGAGAAAGAAATATGACTTGAGGGAAGGATCAGTACTCAAATAGTAAGAGTAGGCTCGGCGTGAGAAATGTAAATGAGCAGACTCTCAGGAACCTGTGCTGTTCAAAGTAAGGGCAGCACGTCTACATCTCATTTCAAAACTTAACTCTAAAGCTAGGGTAATCTAACAGCATGGAACTCACGTAAAGACAGACAACCAGATCCTCGGCACAAAATAAAAAAGTCCAGAGAAAGACTCACACTTATACAGTCATTTAATTTTTGGCCAAGACATCAAAACAATTAAATAGGAAGAGAGAAGTCTCTATCACAAATGGTGCCGGAACAGTTGGATTATCTCTATGAAAAAAAAAATGAACATAAATTATTGCAATGGAAGACAAAGACATTACAGAGATATTGACCTAGAAAGATCTTGAATACACCAAGAGTAGTCAAGAGAGAAGAAAGGATGTTTGTACGAATCTGTATGTGTCTTATGTTTAATCATGAGAAAATATTAGAAACTACTTTATGCCAATGAATTTGAAAATACAAAATTGAAAATTATTTACAAACATAAAATGTCAAAATTGATTCAAGAAGAGAAAATCTGAACTTACTTGTAATCATTTAAAAAATTAAATCAGTAAGCACAAATCTACCCACAGAAAAGGCATCAGAGCCAAATGATTTTATAGTGATTTTTCACTAAGTTAAAAAAAAAAAGATGAGGCACACCAGAAACTAACACAACATTGTAAATCGACAATACTTCAATTTAAAAAAATAGAAAATAAAAAAGATAAGCTCTAATTTCATAAACTGTTCCAGAATTGGAAAAAGTGAGCAGGTCCCCCACTTCATTTTATGGAACTAATACTGCCTTAATACCAAAATCGACAAAGGACAGTATAAAAAAGGAAAACTGTAGTTTAATCTTATTTATAAACATAGACCCTCCCCAAACCCTGATGAAATATTAGAAAACTTTATTTACCACTGTATTTTTAAAAATAATACCTCATGAACAGGCATAGTGCACCCCAAGGATACATGAGTCATTTAGCATTAGAAGAATCTTTTGAAGTTACTTAACAAAATAACAAGTTAAAGGGTAATAATTATCAGATCTTCTTAATGATTTGAGAAAAACAATTACTAAAATTCTAGATCCCTTCATGATAAAACAAACAACTTAGCACATTAGGAGTGGATCAGCCCTTCCTGCATATAATAAGGGATATCTTTAAAAAATTATAGCTAACATCAAGCATAATGGTGAACTGTCAGAAGCTTTTTTTTCAATCAGAAAAAAAGGTGAGATGCTGAGTTCTCAGTTTCTTTTCAGAATTCTACTGGAAATCCTACATCAAACAATGAAAAAAGAAAGATAAAGCAGAGGGCATGGAATTTGATCTTGGCATCTACAATGGTTAATACAAGAGAATGAATGGCTTTAGGGGAGGAAATGTCTTTGTTTAGGTTTCCTTGCTAAACTGCTAGTGAGGAGGTGAGGGCTTGGGCCAACAGGGGCAAAGGTAATGAAGAATACTCAGTGATTCTGTGTTTAAAATCCAGAATATCTGGGTATGAGAAAAGAGAGAGGAAGAGACAGTAATATTGCTAGAAGCCAAAGCCCATGTTTAGAAATGGTCAAAGGATTTGGGGGCCAGGTCTTCTGAACATTTCATAATGAAGATCATTGAACTTTCATGAATAAGTGTTTCTGCTCTGACAAGATATTTAATAGAGACTTCTACACTGTAGGGATGCTTCTGGATGTGATTTTTTTTTTTTTTTTTGATGGAACTTAAAAAAAAAACACCAAGCATGAATTTCCTACCCAGCGCAACATGATGCTAAGAAAACATATCAACAGACAGTCACAAATCTTAAATAACTCAGCAGTAAAAGGTGCCTAGAACCAGAGAAGACAATGATAACCTAAGTGCCCGTGAGAAGTCACAAGAATTCGGTGCACTACATAGCAAGAGACAGAGAACAGGGGTTCTAGCAATTTTACGGATTTATTAAGGGTCTAGAAAATGATGGTGCTGTAAGTAGTAGAAGATTCTGGAAAACAACTGTAAAGGGAATATAAAAATCTTTGATTCCTACTGACTGTGAGGTTGATTACTTACATAGCCTGTTGCTAGGTGACAAGGACGCCATGAAAAGGAAAAGTTTCAAAGTGTGTTTAAAAGATTTCATTGGGCACACTAGAATCTATTTACAGAGAAAGTTTTTATTTTCCCTCATGCTTTTGAAATATTTCATCTGAGTGGAAAACTGTCTAGAGAATATGGAATACAAAAAAAGAAAAGTTCTTCTGGGACTTCTAATTTCTCAGTGACTAAATATTTTATGCTAGAATACCTGTTCAGTCAAACTAATGTCAAGGTATAATTTAGTTATCCTAAAAAATGAATCCCACAGTAAACATTTAGCTTGAACACAGAATAACCTAAGGATATTAATATGAATTACAAACAATTCTCATTATGGTCAGAAGGGACTATTACTCTTTTGCTGCTGTTTTTAGCATTCAAATCTCATAATTCTATAAAATTAGATTATAATGGTAGAAGCATCAGCTCTAGTCAAATCAACTTCGGCAATATAAATATCCTACAGTGACAGCAAGTCTTAAAATGAACTGCTATTTAAATTACTGCCAAAATACGAGGGACAGTCTAGTTCCATAAGATGTGTTCCTATTACTTGTGAAATCTGATCACTTATTAACATAACAAGCATGCACTTTTCTGTTTATACGTTGCTCAGCTTCTCTGCCAAGCTTGCATTTGTTTTAGGTTTTTGGTTGTTCTTTGCAACAAACAGTATTGCTACATCAATAAGTCCATTGCTTTTTATCATTTTTTTTACAGTATAAAATAGAATATTTAATGTGTTAGCCCAGACTTCTTGGTATGTTGTTGCAGCTCTACTCCAGAACATTCCTAATCCAGCTGGGAAATAATTTCTTACATTAAAGGCAGCTAATAGAAGTTGTCTCATTCCTTCTACCACAGGTAAACCACTAATGTCACAGTTTCTGTACTAACGCCCTTTCCAATAAAAACAGACGTTCCATGCAGCCAGGACTCACATATAATACATACCTTACGATGATCGGGGAAGTGACTTTTATATAAATGTCTTAAATGCGTTACTGTATTTTAGACAAGCAAGCAGCCAGTACTTTCGGGGTTTGTTTCCTCTCTCATCTCTTCTTTATTAAATCAACTGAGCATCACATTAAAGATTTCCTAGACCTCAATCACTAGTAAAAGAATGATAATCTTAATGTTGTAATATGCTTCTGACTCTACATCAGTGTTCATGGGTGGATGAAAAATACAAATATCAATTCAAATTGCAATAAATTAATCATTGCCACCAAAACCATGATATTTTCTTACCTTTTTTTTTTTTAGAAATTAGAAGCTCTGGATTTGAGTCCTGTTTATTTATTTTATTTATTTTTTTAATTGAAGTATATAGTCCATTGGAAATGTGGTATCAATTTCTGGTGCATAATTTTTCAGTTATACATATACACACTTAGATTCGTCTTCATATTCTTTTTCATTATAGGTTACTACAAGATAGTGAGTTCAGTTCCCTGTGCTCTACAGTAGAAACTCGCTGTTTACCTACTTTTCTATACTTTGTATTGAAGATGTCATCTCCTCCTGACACTGACACTCTATTCATTGGTTCCTCCTCGACTACCTTACAGGATAGGCCGGCAATGGTATCTCCACCTGACCAACAGTTACACAGGAAATAGTGAAAAATGAGAGTCACTGTTGGACTTCCCACAAGAATGCATGGTAAGTTAAACTCCTGTGGGAAAACAAAACAAAATAAGGAATGTACCTGGAGGAACACAGAGTTGAACTGACTTCAGGCAAGGGCTTTGCCTCTTGGTTATTTCCAAATCCTATTCCCCTCCACTTTGGCTTGGATGCCCTCAGGTTGACACGGCAGTTTCAACTCCTTATCTCAGCCCAGTAATCATGGTGTCATACAATCCACTGCATGTCTGCCTTCCTCCCCAGCGGAGCAGGCAAACAACGGCATTTCTCCCGGAACTGGGACAGACAACCCTTTCAAAATAAATGGATGAATCATGCCTACTTCATATCCTGAACAAATCTAGGTCCACTTCCAACAGGCGACTAACAATAACCAGAAAATACATGCAGAACTAGCTCTATCATGATCTCTCCTGTTAACGCTTTCGATCTCAGAAGACAAGTTAAATTCCATGCCAATGAAATAGATACAATTAAAACACATACACACTTCAATCTCTAGCTCTGTGGGCTTTGTCTACTAAGAACTCTTAGAAGACTTCAGAAAATCACAAAAATAGTAAGACTAATTTCTTTTTTTTTGACTCAATGTCTATTAATTTTTTGTGTGTGTGGGAGAAGGTAATTAGGTTTACTTATTTATTTATTTGTTTAGAGGAGGTACTGGGAATTGAACCCAGGACCTTATGGATGCTAAGCAAGCACCCTACCACTTGAGCTATACCCTCCCCCTTTTAATTCTTTTTCTTAAGATTTAAGCTCGTTCACCTTACTTGAATAGAAGGAAATACTGAAAAAGAAACCACATCTTTGATTTTCCAATGGTTATTCCTTTTCTCAGTTTGGGGATTCATTTAATAAAAACTAAAACTGATGTAAAAGGAGGAAGAACAAGGAATAGCAATACAATTACTATGATTGTATCTTAAATCTATCCCTTGAGTTTCCTGACCAAAAAAAAAATCCATGAAGTGTATAACAGGGTGTGTTATGTAAGTCTCATTGTCTGATTGAAGGAATAAAAGGAAACATACTGATTCTTAAGAAGAGAATATTTTCCTGGTACTAAATTCCAAAGGCAAATTTTTACAGGTCCACCTTCAAAGAGATTTTGAGCTATATACAGAACAACGGCTTCAATAGTCATTGGATAGTATCTTAGAAACTTTTATAGGTGTCATTTTTAAAAAAACTTGATGAGAAACAACCCTTTTATAAAATAATACATGTATACTCGATTTATAAGGAAGGGCTTGATCTAAGGCAACAGGAATGGAGAGAAAAGAATGAATGGGAATTAGTGGTGACTTTTTGGACGCCTCTGGGCCAGTGTTACTCAGAGTGTTGTCTCTGAACCAGCCTGCCAGTCTGCAAACCATCACCAGTACACAAGGAGATCAGTTCTGAAACTGAGAGTAAAGGTTTAAAACTACTTCAGCAATTTGACAGAATTATTTTATGAATGTTGACTCTGTGAATGTTTAATAATTCAAAATTTAAGCCTGTCCTTTTACTGTCTTTGATTTTTTTAAACTTTTATTTTTCTGGTAATTAATTATTACTGTGTTTTATAAAAACAAGATCCTGCAATGGCTTGAAAATGTAAACATCAAAACAAAACTGGTCCTTCACCACAGATAGAAATAACTACTCTACACTTCTGTTTCTCAAAACCACTTCAGTGGCTATATGCCATCCTCATGGATCTGCCATATCTGCACCCTAACTGTATCATGTATTCAATAATTTTCTTTAAAGAAAATTGCTTTTTTATTTAAATAAATTTATTTTTAAATGATACTATATCACCACCATAAGCACTGTCTTACACTGTAAAGAGAAAATAATTATAAAAGCAAATACTATGAAAACAAAAGAATGCTACTCAATTTAAAAATAATAAAATAATGATCTTCAAGTAGTAATGACAAAGTTAATTATTTTGCAAAAACATACACCTGAAAATAAGGAAAAGCCCCATTTTTTCATTCTTACCAATTGAAAATGAATATTCAGTTCAACATTTCTTAGTTCAGGATAAAGATGAACTGAACATCCAAAAGGCATTTAAAGGACTTCTCAGGAAAGGTGGGATACTAAGAACTAACTCCTACTGAAAATGATGTTAAGTGTTTGTTCAACAAATTTTATTTTTCCCAGTAGTCTTCTGAAGTGAACTCCCAAATCATCTGAATGGGCCAGGTTATTTGGTAAAACCCAGGACAGTGATTTTCAAAGGGTTGTTTTTTTTTTTTTTTCCCCTGAATCACAGCCATTTGGTTTGAGAAAATACTCATGAAAACCTTTTATTAAGTGGCTCCCCCATAATTTTGAACATGTTTTCATAAGTTCTTCAGAAAACATTTCTGAAGAAATTACAAGTTTTTCAGTAAGTACTGTTAGCAGAACAAATGTAAGTTTCAGAACTTGTCCCCAGGATCCTGTTTATCATGTCTTATGCATGGAAAACATAACAGCTTCTCAAAACACTGTGCTCTTACCATGGGCCAGATACTCTGCTAAGTGCTGCATGGATGATATAGACATAGTCTGTCATTTATATATTATATAATCTCATTTTATGTACATATATTATATATAATGAGGTTTTACATATTACATACACATATATGAAATGAGATTTTATATATAATAAATTATATAATATAAGATATATATGCATGATATGTCCAAAATCTCATTTAGTTCTCACTTAATGGAAACTCTGGGCTCAAAGAAATGTAGTGACCTCATTCATTCAACATTAACAAATATTTGTTGATGGTTTACTGGGTACTAAGCATTGAGATAACGGAGAGAAATAGAATAGACAGAGTCTGGTCATTTGTGTCCTAGTGATGGTTGGGGAAAGAAAGGGGAATAAACAGGATAATTGCTGATGGTGATCAGCTATGTAGAAAGTAAGTTACGCACCTGAGATGCGATGGGGGAGGGAGAGCAGCAGGGGTGGCTGAGAGAGTCTTATCTGAAGGGACGTTGGAGGCGAGATCTGAATGATGAGAAGTAGCCGTGTGAAGACTGGAAAGGAGCATTCTAGGCATAAGAAATAGTTCCTACAAAGCCCCTGAGACAAGAACAAGCTTGGTACATTCAGGGAAAACAAAGAATGTGGGGCTAGAATCTGCTGAGCAGGGGGGAACGTTATCTTCAGGGTCACGTAACCCCTTGTGGCTCTGTTGAAGAGTTTGGAAGTTATTCTCCGTAATGGAAAACACGTGCAGGGTTTCAATTAGAGGAGCAGCATAATCTGATTTCATTTCGAATATATCCTCTGGATGGTATGTGAGGAATAATGTACAAAGGGGAAAAGAAAAAGACACAAAGTGAAAAGCTCATGTGTTGGCCCAGCCGGAAGTTCTGGTGGTCTGGACCAGAGGGGCAGTGGAGAGAAGTGGGTGGATTTGGGGATAGGGTCAACGAGACTTGCTGATGTGTGCCAAGATTCAGGGTGAGAGAGAAGAAGCAGGAAGGACTCCCTGGTTTCCTCTGGCTTCAGAGCTAGTAAGTGGCACAGCTCAATTTCAACCCAAGGTCTGGTTCCAGAGCGGCTCTTCACTCTATTCTTAGTTTGGTCCCGGCTGAATTGAAACCCAATGCTACAGCCCCCATCTTCCCCAACTACTAACCCCAAATTCCGTGATGGGCCTTGGAATAGCCTAGACTGTCCTTAAGCCCTGGCTGTCGGGCTGCTCCGGATATAGATTCTCAGAGCAATCAGAGAGAAGGAAGTTTGGCGCTAGTGTTTGAGGACATGCAAAGGCGCTGCCACAAAAGACCTGGTGTTAGACAGGGAAATCTCCACCCTTTCCTGTTCCCATTTGTATTTTCCTAAAATTCTCACCCCACCCTCCTTCTCCTGTCCCTCAGGTTCTCTCCGGGCAGCTACCCCCATGTCTGTGTGGGTTCATGCACCATATAAAGTCCTCTTACCACTCAGGGGTGACCAGGGGCAAGCTACCACTTTGGAGAATGCTGCTCAAGACAATTCCTTCCACCTCCTGTGACAGAGACAAATGAGAAGCAGAAGAAAGCGGTTTTAGGAAAGCCAAAGGGTGAGTTTCAAATACGAGAGGAGAGTATTCTGGTGTCGTCCATGACACAGACTCAATGGTAAGCGAGATGAAAGAGGGCATTAATTTGGGCTAATGGGAGAAAAGCTTCGGAAGGGTGGACAGGGAAAATAGTATCACAGTGGGGTTAAGAAAGGCTCAGCAGTGGGACATAATTATAAATTAGACTTTCAGACAATCTAAGAGACAGTGACTAGAAAAAGGGAGTAGAACTGTAGCTTCAGGGGGAAGCAGAACTAAGAACAATTTTAATATGAGGCATCTATGGAAGCACTTTTCAAGTGTTATGCAAATATCAGGGTTATTAATATCTGACCTTATCATAGGCTGCTTTTCACTTATTTCTTTTTTACCTCAATGCCCTATTTCCCCAAGCACATTCTAAGTAAAAGAACAAATCATGTTTAATATTTCTTGGTATCATCAACACAATGTCCTACACAGACAGCTCAGTGGAAACTTGATCATTACAATATCAAGTGGAAATACATGGAAGTGTTCCAGACATGGTCGTGCGTACACGTATGTCCCTAAGAATTTCTTTTCTACACTGTATGTTACTGGAGAAGAGATACTAAGTCCTATATTTCCTTGTATTTATCACAAGACTTACCCCAGAGCCTTGAACCTAGTAGACACTCAATTAATATTTGTTAGAGATTTCAAACACTTATATTAGTTATCCTCCAGTTCCAAATACCCAAATATTATAAATAACCAAAATTACAACGTAATTATATGAAATGGCATCCTAATATATGGATAATTCCCTCCCTTTCCCAATGAAATCCAGATGCGCTGCTTCCCCCTTATCAAAGCTCCATTCATCTGCTGGAGGTACCACTGTGCTCATTAACTAAATGTTAAGGAGGCACAGATGCTACTTTGGGTTTCACTTAATAAACCAGGGCAATTTAAAGTAATTACTCATATCTTGTGAAAGGAGGCCAATGTGTAGCCAGTTTAACCTGCTAAAGATCTGGGGGTGAAAGAACCTATAAAGTGACGAGGATTGCGAATGGAAGCCCACGATCCTTTGCCAAGGCTTTCAAGTGGAGCAATTATTTACCCTAAAAAAAGGACTGAACTGACTTTTAAAAACCTTTAAAAAGCCATTTCAAATGTTTGTAGAATATTTTTAAAATGTTAAAGTGCCCAATTTACCGCCTACATTTAGCTGTTTTGTCTGAAAATTTATTTTCCTAACTGTCTGAATGATGGTCTTCTTTCTAATCCAGTTGGCCAGAGCCACGTGATTTACTTTCCAGAATTATGAGCCCGGCTCTATGCCACTTGGAATAGCAAAGAAATAAATTATAAAATGACTTCCCACCTAGTAATTTTCAATATACTGTCATGTGGATTTATTCTAACTCTGCAGACTTACACGTTACTTAGTGTACCTAAAAATGCTTTCCAGCAAGGAATGAAATGAGGCCACTTTTGTTAATGTGGTACTCCACACAACAGACCAGTAGTAGATAATTGATTAGTAGTGGTAGTAGATTATAGTAGATAATCAGGGAAATTGTAGGTGCTTCTATATTATTACAGAGAAAAAAAATTTATATAATTATTAATTGCTATGAAGTGAGTTTATTCCACAACTTACAAAGTTACTATAATTAAAGAAATTAACAATTAGGCCCGATCTTTATAGACTTAAATTCTATAATCTATATTATCTGAAGGCCAAATGATGTTTCTCTCATCTGAAAATAACATCATTTCTTAACCTCTTAGGTTAATAAGCTACTCAAAGAAGGGAATGGTGATCAATATTTACTGAACACTCACTGTATCCAGGTCCTTCTCAGGTAAGTTTCTTATTTAGCCTTTCACAACACACTTCTAAGGGGAACACACGCCTCATTCTGCAGATGAGAAAAATGAGTTTCCAAAGTGTAAGTACCTCATCCAAGAGCAGACGACTAGAGGAGGCGTGGCTGGTGTCTGAAGACGAGTTTGTCTGCCTCCAATGTCCTAGCTGTTTCACCTCAACAAAGATCTTCAATTAAATAAACAAGTAAACAAAAAAAGCAAGCTAATGTTTCCACTATAGTCAAAATCTCCTTGTTCCCTACCAAAATATGACCCCATCTCGTCATTTGTAAATGTCTTTTTTTCTTGTTTCTCTTAAAAAAAGTTACTAAATTTATTTCCTGTCTTAATAGTTGCCTCATTATGCTGCATTCAGAGCATATATTAAGTAACGGCATATTCAAAGTGGGGAGTTTGCAAGGACCAGTAAGACACAGTTGATCCCTCAAAGATTCTGTGGTGAAGGGGGAAAGACAGGCAAACAGATGACTATAAAATAAGGGCTTGGATATTCACAGAGTAGTAGGGATCACATCAGCGGTGGCTTAAACCAGACCGGTGTGGGGACGCCCTCACCAAACATGGAAGCCTATGCTGATTTCTCAAGGGAAGTGTTAGCAGGTGAAGAGTTGGAGAAAGGACATAGGAGGAAGCCAGAAAAACCATATCAGGAGCATCAGAGTGAGAAAGCATGGTACTTTCTGGTAACTGAAAACATTTTAGTGCTGCTGAAGTATAGAATATAGAGCGGTTGATTGTAAAAGAGGAAGGAGGGGTGGTCATTCATGACACCCGGATCAGAAGCTAAATCGGGAACAGTTCCCAGAGTACTGTAAATCATGCTACAGCATTTGAACCCTCCTGTAGGTGATGTGGAGGCATTCAAGGATTTCAACCAGGGGAGTGAAATGACTGGACTTGTATTTTAAATAGACCACGCTGGGGACCTGGTGATGAATAGACTGAAACAGAGCAAGACTAGATAGGAGAACAGGTGAAAGGCCACCACAAAATCCCAAGTGAGATAATGATAAAAGGCTTTGCCTACCGTAGTGGAATGGAGTGAAAGGTAAATTCCAGAGATATCCAGAAGGTCGACTGCAGGAGACTTCGTAAATCACTGGACGTGGGAGTGAAGGAAAGCTGAAGGAGGCATCTGGAATTCTTCCTTTTAATGACCTGCACCAGTGAGCTGACAATAGTGTCATTCATCAACAAGAGTGACTGTGAGAGAAATAGCAGTCTTGAAGGGGAGCCCAGGAGTTCATGCTTAGACAGGTGAGTTTGAAATCAACATGACTTGTCCACATGGAGCTGTTTAGTAGGTCTGGAGAGCAGGCGAGATGCTACGGCACATAAACATAGATTCTGGGAGCCACCAGTTTGTATATCATTTTTTAATTTAATCTTTTGTATTGAGGTATAGTTGATGTATAGTTGGTATTACATATGTTACAGATATACAACGTATATCACTTTTAAAGCCAAGGAGGTGAACAAGAGCATGCTAGTTGGATGCTCTTACTGCCCGGAGAAGGTGGGAGGTGAATCACAGACCAGCAATATGGAAGACGTGGTCCAGCAGCAAAAAAAGTCCAAGAGAAGCACTCATGGAGCAACGGACACCTGGGAGAAGGTAGCATCACAGAAGCCAAGAGAGGAGAGCTCCAGCAGGAAGATGTGGCAGGCAGTGTCCCGTACTTCAGGGATGGCCAGTCAGATCAGGATCAAAGAGCAAACAGTGGATTTAGCAACAAAGACGGCATTGACTGAAAAGGTGAGAGCTGGGTCAGGGGACCTGTGGGAATGGAAGCCAGACTCAAGTTCTCATCTGATAGAGTTTCCTGAATGAAACAAAGGGCTCACCTAGAACTCTATTTGCTGAAGGCTTTATGCCAATTATAAAGTTTAAACTTTTTTCAAGTACTTTCATTTAGTTGGCAATTAAATAAGCAGGGGACTTGTATATGCCCTTTCCTTAATTATAGCTTTCATAATTATTCACTTTCATGTACTGGCTCATCTGTGAAATGGGTTGGCTGAGGCATCAGGTCAAAGCTGGGTCTACATGTAAAAGCTATCGTTGACTCAAACCAGTTAATATAGTTTGCATCTGTGAAATGTGATTAGATGAAGCCTAGAACATGATTCTAATTCCAGTCATCTGCAGACACAGCACAGTGATTCATTTAAGGTTTAGTCCTGAAATGTTCTGTTGTCTTCCATATGTACATACCTCTTATTTTATTGTAATAGAATTAGCTGTTTGTTTGTTTTTTAATTTTTGTGCTGGAGGTTAATTAACCCCTCATGTAGAGTCCATAGCATTATATTTGGTTTCTGCTGGTAGAGTTTACTTTCAGAGAATGCCACCTACCAACAAACATGCCTAAATCAGGGTGATAATGAACCTCATCGCCTGTATTATTTCAAAGATTTCTTCTTTCTCAGTTTACTTATCTAATTTTTTAAATAATGAGAGCAAGGAGAATTAATTTTTTCTTGCCTTAACAATGTTTCATAATGCTTAAATTGTAGCTTATGTTTATAAATTTACAATATATTCAATATATTGTAAATTTCAATTTCATTATAAATGCATGTACCTAAGACATAAAGATATATGTACATGTATACGTGTGTGTGTGTGTGTGTGGTGGGGGTGTTTTTAGGAAAGTTTTTCCTCCCTGTAAAGAGAGAGAGAACAGAGACAAAGGACAGACAAGAAGAGAAACTCCTCCCTTCCTGCTTCTGGAGGTTGTTTAGTGAGAATGAGATGCCTGGAGCTGCTGAACCCATTAATTTGGCCAAGTGATGTGGAGCAGCAAGAAGGAGAGAGCCTGGGTTTCTGATGATGCTGTGAATCTGGTCAACCAATCAGGAACTGCTCCCTTTACTTCTTATTGGGTAAGATAGTGACCCTAAAAATTAAACCCATTTTTAAATAGGGTGTTTGTTTCCTCTCAATCAAGAGAAATGATTTCATATGCAACACGTGCATATGTTCAATCAAAAGAAATGATTATACATAACACACATACACACGCATGCACACAGAGTGCGTTATGCACTGAAGACTATACATTTGGTTCTCAAAGAGTAAGAATTCCATTTATAACAATAAACAAAGGAGGTTTTAGTCACACCACTTAGATTCACTATTTAGTCCAAATCGATCTCTCGTGAAAAACTAGAAAAGGTCACTCTGTACCAACACAAAAGTTACTTTAATTTTTTTTAAAAATTAGGGTTGAAAACAGGCTCCATTAAAAAAATTAGCAGGAAACAGTCAAGTTAGGATTCTTAAAAATAAACATGATTTATGGCCACAGTGCAATTTAAGTTTTGCGTCCATAGAATTTTAAAAGAAGAAAAAATTTGAAAAAAATTACTTCAAAAATCTTTCAATTAAATCAACACAACTATGTGTGATTTTTGATCCACCATTATAAACTGTAACACCCTAAGAGGAATACGTTATATGAACTCCAGTAAGGAGGACAATGTATAATTCATTTAAGAGTAAAGAATACATTTTCTCCTTTATTTATAGATTTTAATTAATTCTGAAATAGGGGAACTTCCCTTTGACACTGAAATTTGGATAAAGAGAAGCTAAGCAGAGTCCAACATATTCTTTGAGAGATTAGGAGAGCAGATTCCAAATATTCAAGGACGGGTACAATTGAAAATGAGAACTAGTGCAAGAGAACAGAGGACTCTTAAAATAGGGATCATTTGCGATTGTATTCTTAGAACCTTCCCAAGGAAGAAAAGGTGAAGGCAGCTGCAAGCCAGCTGCAGGGAAGCTCTCTGGTGTGCTCGGACTTTCCAAGGGCACGAGCTGGATGTGAAAGCGGGACGCCACCACGATGATGTCAGAAGGGCATCAACCTGAAACAGACTCAGAGAGCTTTATGCCCAGAGGCCTCTAAAGCACATCCCTGAAAGCAAAAGTTCTGTGGCTCAGAAAAGAAGCACAAAAAGAAAGGGACAGGCCCACTTCTTGGTCCAGAGAAAACTCAAGAACGATTTTGCTTCCATTTTGTTTCCGTCTTCACCTTCAGAAGACTTGACTCTGTAAAGAAAAGAGCGTGTTAAGCAACCAAGGCCCCAGATGGGGGCAGATAGTGAGATCTCCCCTGTTTGTCTCCCCAGGGCTGAGTCTCTGAATGCCTCCCAGAGGCCCTAAAGGCTGATGGATGACAGAAGGACCACTGTTGGGCATCTCTGTGCAATCATGGAGACAGGCAGAGAAGGCAAACTTCCTTCTTTTTCAAGAAGGGAGGGAAGGGGTAAGATGAACTGCAGGCCAAAGTGCTTTACATTATGCTCCAGAAAAACTCAACATTTTCATTCTTTTTAACTGACTGTGATCACTGAGAAAATAATTCAGCAATCACATGGAGCCAAACTAAATTTCATTAAGACACTACATGCTGGTTTCTTTCTTTCTTTCTTTTTTAACTAGGGGCTACTAATCTGGAAGATATAAATATTATATTTAAGGTAAATTCTGATTTCAGCAAAACATTTCACAAAGTCACATGATATCCTCCAAGTCGCTTTCAAACTCGTCATTTGACGATTCTTCCGAAGTGCCTTTTGTTTTCTTTCGTGATTTCATTCTTGGCAAGCTTTTATGACAGTCTTGCACAAGGAATTCTAATTAAACTGCTATTCAAAAATGACAGTAAAAATGGACATGTTGATCAATGTAAATGTGATGGTTAAATGAACGCTATTATGAGTGAACAACACAGATAACTGTTTTCTAGAAATTACCTTAAAATATATGCCATACTTTAAAATTTCTGTCCTATGCCTAATGGAAAAGAGGGTCAGTTGTGGAATTACACAGGTTCAGTTCCACTTATTAGACCTGGGGCAACTGAATTATTTCCTTCTCTATAATAATAACTATCTCAAAGGGCTGGTATTAAATGAAACAATAGACATAAAGCACAAATATACACAGTGCTCCACAAATGCTGATGCTCTGAGTGGTGGTAGCTGTTTAGTAGTCATTTCATTTGCTTTCAAGCAAGCCAATCAATATTTTCTGCATGAAAATGGTTTTCTCTATCTGTTATCAGGTAAGATTTTGCCAGCTACAGACCACTTGGCTAAAAGTGTCTTTGTCAATGTGAATTTATTTTCCCTATGTAACAAGAAGTTCAGTGGTGCCATTCTTGAACTGGTTCCACAGTTCACCGAGTCATGGCTCCAGGTCAGCGTTTCCACGATTCTCTTGGGTTTTCCCTCATGGCCACAGGATAAGCCACTGCAGCTGCTCCAAACAGGAAGGAAACAGGAACAGGCACCCATCAAAGGCCTCACACTCATCATCTGGCAAGAAAATCCTTCTCAGACACCCTGCTCCCCTGCCCTGCAGCCTTTCCCTCAGCTCATCTCCTGGGACACCCGGCGGGTCCCGCCCAACAGGAGGCCGAGAATTAAGTGTCTGCCATTTGCAGCCACAACAGTGGGAAAGGAGATTTCCCACTTTCCCACCCAGAAAAAGGGTGAACCGGTGTTCGCCTCCTTATTTCACCTTTGCTTCTCCTTTTCATTATTAATCAGATATATTTTTTCAAAGGCCCATTTCGGAAGACTAAGGCAAAATATACTGCCCTACCTCAATCTCTGCACAAATGTTCACTGCCAGACGTAATGAAAAAAATAAATATACCATCCCCACCTCCTAAAGGCAGCAAAGCAGGTAATTATTAACCAATGCAAAAATTTGCAAATATCCCTAAAACAAAACAAAACAAAACAAAACAACTGGGAAACCCTGAGCCAGATGGTCTCTCCTGATTGCTTCTGGCTGGATGACTCACTCTTTTGTCCCTTGTGTTTCACGCCTTCTTTCCCAGAAATCCCCCTGATCTCATCTCCCTGTTTGCTTCCTCTTCCATTAGGTGTATCAAATGTCCTTCAAAAAATCACCTTCCTCTTCTAAGCAATGAACAGGAGAATGGTGGTAGAAACAGACATAAGGGACTGAATGTGTGTGTGTGTGTGTGTGTGTGTGTGTGTGTGTGTGTGTGTGTAAAGAATGTGGACAAAGGAAGCAGATTTGCCTTTTAACTTCACCCTGTGAACTTCCAAACATAAAAAAAAAAAATCCATTGATATCTTTCTGATAATTCCCAGGCTTGACTCCCTCTCCACCCTCCTCCACACCTCTCATCCCAGTTCTTGCCCTCTCCCTGCTCCCCACCTCCCCCCAAAAGAGAAAGTCAGGACATGAAAAAGCTTTCTACCTGCTGAAAAAATAAAGCAGAAATCATGAGAGCTAGACGGCCACTTTTTACAGCAGAGCGTATCGCAGATGAGGGCAGAGATCTTTTCCGCTTCTGCCCGTCCTTAAGGAGGCACTTCATTCTTTCCCTTCCTTGTGGGACTCGCCAAACCAGATGCCTGGGCCAATCTTGTTCCAGAAAGATAACAGAGAATCCCAAACACAGAGCATGCCTCACCACAGCCAGTGTGGGATAGTGAAAAGAGTTGAGGTCAGTGCTTGTGTACCATTGAAGAAATGGGATCGAAATCATTCTACACCAGCCAATACCACTCTAAAATAAAATTCTAGTGGGATACACTGCAGGTCCCACAACAATCAGATAAGGATGTTGAGGCTTAGCAACCACACAAGAGGAAGTCCACACTGTGGAGGGCAGGAAACTCAGAGACTACGGCAGCATGGGCATGCTCCCAGAAGATGGGGTGACTTTAGGAAGGTTTGGGGCCGGCCCGACATATGACACGGGATTTACGCTGCAAGATGGGGGTCCTCCGTCTTCAAAGGCCCTTTACAAATATGTAATGTCCAGCAGAGAACAGAGATGGGGGATTACCTGAAAGGCAGTCTAGGGGAGAAGGATTGATAAGTGGGTCAGGAATGTTACCCTGAGAGGAAGGGAGTTCGGCAGGAGCACAGCCTGGAGCAGTGCCAGCCGCAGGGCGGTGGTTCAGTGCTCTGTTCCGGGGTCCTACTTCCTGCCTCCGCTGACCCTGGGTGAAGTCCCTGCCAGCTGTGGGAGAACTGAGTGCCATAGGGAATCCATGCCAATGCATAGAAGCTCCCCAGTAACCGTGTGTCCACTCCTGTCGCTGTGAAGGGCTTCCCATCTTGATTTAGATCCTGCTGCATCTTTCCCCAAGTGCCCGAGGCTGGGACAAAGCATTTGCAGGGAGCTCCAGGTAACATTTTCAGGAAAATCCACCTTTTGATCTGCGGATTGCACAACAAAGAGGTAGTCCTAGGACCTCGACTGGAGAAATACTGTGAAAGCATTCCATTAGGGGATAATCCTGTTCAATTTAGAGAATTTGGCAGGATGGGGATTTATAAAGGAATGTAACTTTTTGTGCAATGTTTTAAGTGTCTCTAAAAACACTGAATAAAGGTAATAACAATAACTCCTTGCATTTGTGAACTGCCTTTAGATATTAAGTGCTTACACATGTGTTGTTTTATTTAATGTCTGCTGAATTATCAGACAATCCTACCTGTGGGAGATGGCTAACAGCCTGCTATAACAGAAGTTTCTGGCTCTGGGCTGGCGTGGAGAGTAACTCTGTTATTGTTACCTTTTTGGTGACTGTTCCATAGGCAGCTGCCAGTCCCCAGTAAACCCCGTTGCCCTGATGGAACAGGGTATAACCTGCAAAATACAACTACCCCCTGCAAAGTGGCTTTTAGACAAATGTGGTTTGTAAACCACCTACGTTAGAAACATTTTCATTTCAAAACGCAGATAGGCAGAAATCCAAATTCCACCTTGGCACAGGAAATCCAAACTGGGCATGAGGTCTAGAAATCTGTGTTTCTAACAAACATCCCAGACGATCCTTACAAATACTAACAATGAAGGACAACCGTTCGAATGTATCAAGAACTCAAGTAAAAATAGTTCAATTCTGCCCAGCTGGCAGCTGGGCAAATGGCAAAAACATAAATTGCACATAAAAGCATATAAAAAGGACTCAGATAGAAGGACCAGTCACCAAGCCAGGAAACCATATACACCAAACCTGCACTAGGGAACCCAGGGCAAGGACAAGGGGGAAGCAAGTAAGGTGCTCACCCGGGGTGCAAAGTTTACAGGGGACCCAAAAAACTCTGTAATCAAGATAAATAATGTCTTAATGAAGTATTTTTTAAAAAATCAAAGTCAGTGCACACACAACTACATATAACATGACATAGATAAACAACAAGGACCTACCATATAGCACAGGGAACTACATTCAATTTCTTATAACATACAATGGAAAAGAATCTGAAAAGAAAATACATATGTATGTATATGTATAACTGAGTCACTTTGCTGCCTACCTGAAACTAACATTGTAAATCAACTACACTTCAATTAAAATTTTTTTAAAAAGGTAGGGAGGGCATAAGCGGTAAAGTACATACTTAGCATGCATGAGGTCCTGGGTTCCATCCCCAGTACCTTCTCTAAGAATAAGTAAACCTACTTACCTCCCCCCACCAAAAAAATAAAAGCTAAAAAAAAAATCAAAATCAATGCAAAAAAAAATCCATGATGAACCAAGTATCAAAATTTTAAATATAGGATCAGTACGACCCTATTTTCCCTTTGACCCAGGCTCTAGTATGGCTCCGCTGGGCACTGCCAGGATGGCTATCTGCCTCTGGCTCAGCATCCTGCCTAAATGGTCCCTGTCTAGCCTTTGTTGCATCTAAAGTGGACCTTGGGACACAGGAATGCCAACCAATCGCATCCTCCTGTTGTGGTTTGGAGGGTTTGGGGTCAAAGAACTTGATTTCATTAACTTGGAGACAGTGCTCTTTCCTTGGAAAATAAAAGTTAGATTGAGTTCTGTGGTCCTTAAG
Organism: Camelus dromedarius; assembly: GCF_036321535.1. Taxonomy (NCBI): domain Eukaryota; kingdom Metazoa; phylum Chordata; class Mammalia; order Artiodactyla; family Camelidae; genus Camelus; species Camelus dromedarius. The sequence continues at coordinate 14,312,685 of NC_087454.1, read as the reverse complement.
CAAACAGACTTTTATTCCAGTGATGGGATCAACTAGCCTAAGACATACAGGTGCATGAGCAGCCCTACTTACTCTGCGATGCTCAGTGTAAGGGACACCCGGCAGCAAGTGTAATGGCCAAACGGGACCCTCTGGGGAAGTCCCTCTGCCTCAGATGCTGCTTTCTGATTGACGCCTCTGGGTGTATAAAATTTTAAATCCTTTATAAACATCAATGACTGGCATAATTGGTGTAATTATAGGTGTCTAAAAAAGCAGAAAATGCCTCTGTAACAGTTGCCAATAGTTGGTTTCAGGAAACATGCAGTCACTTGTGGAGAGCTAAGCTCGGGGTATAAACGCCTGGGTAATATTACTTCCAGATGGACCAACGTGAATTAGAGATGGCACAGAGATAGAGAAAAGAGCTTCCTCCTAAGGGACCAGGCCATGCAGGAATCCCAGGGTAGGAGATGGGGAGGGCCTCCGCTGACTGTGTGATGAGCACGTACAGGTTACAGAACCACAGCGGTCCCCAGCCTCTTACACGAGGAAGAGCTAGAAATGAAGGGTTTCAATGATCTTTTATTGGGTTTAGTTTTTAAATGTTCCACGATTGTTAAGGCTGCGGTTAATTGTAGCCAAAGGGGAAAGCAACTGGCAGTCCTAGTTTGCAAATGTCTGTCTTCCTACAAATGGACTTGGAAGAACTGGGGATATCCTGGATTTTTCTACTCCCTAAAACTTTGAGGCTACGTTTCATTCATAAAATGCCTGTGGTTTATTGAGAAATTAGCCAATTTTGTCAGTAATATTTGAACCTATAACATTTGCATGCTGCTCTTAACACCCTCCCACTCTTTTAGAGAGCATGTGAGTTTGGAAGGGGAAGGGGAATTCACTGGGAGAAGCGGAAACGACTTAGAGGAATCAACCCTCTGGCAGACGCCCAAGGCCTGCTACCTGCGGGTCTGCCCAAATGGTGACCGAGCTAAATTCCTACAGCTCAAGAAATCTCCCACATTTCCTGAGTGTTCTCGCTTCATTTTGTCAAACTACTCACCCTTCCACAAATAAATGGCTTTACTGAACTCAGCATCTTCCTTTTTAAAATGTAAACATGTCTAGCAGTTAAGAGACTGAGCATCATTTCATTAAAAAGTTTCAACCATATTGATGTTCTTCTCACGCCTACCTGACAGTGGTCCTAAAGGAAAGACACTGGGTTTTATCTTGTTTTGAGGGAACAGGGATTTTTAATAACAATTTTGGTAATAGTTAATTTGGGGGCATGGACTGCTTTCCAGGGTTAGGTGGAGGATCTTTGTAAAGCAAAGTAAGGATCAGTGTAAGGCTATGGGCCAGATGGCCTCTCCGGTATCTTTGCCTAAAAAGTTTAAAACTCTATGATCATAACCTAAAGCAGTGGTGTATTTTTTTTTTCAACTTTTGAGCAAAATTTTTTATGTAAAACAGATAAAAGAGGAACTGTTCTGGTTGTGTGTCTATGTGTAGACTTCTTTGAGCACATCTGTGTAAAGGAGAAAGAAAAGGAAGGTAGTGACCCTTGGGCTTTATGAGGACTAGACAGGGTGGACCCCCTTTCCGATTATATAAAGTAGCCTTACACCCATCCCAAAATATGTTTTGCCAGTTTGTCACACGGGCCATTTCCCTCGCAGGATATAGTGTGATAAGACTGGCATCTGGTGCAGGAAAGAAAGAAAAATAGAGCATCTAATGACACTGTGGTGTGGTCCATAACTTGTTGGTCATTTCCAATTCTTAAAAAGTTAATAGTTTTTACATTTACCCTCAAACTTGACTTAAATCTCTTCTCTTCTCTCCTCTTCAGAGTCAACTTCAGCAGCTCAGAGTGGAAAAATACTTTCTCCCTGTGCCACGTCAAAACATTAACTCCTCCAGTGTGATGAGGGGAGGGAGCAGGGGAGAGAATGGTATGGACATCCCTGTACTGACCTGGCGAGAGCTGTCACCCTGTCTCTTTGCGTTGATCTCCAGTGAACACCTACTGTTCACTGATGGCCTTCTGAGCAGTGGGCATCCAAATGCTGGTTTTCCCAAGGGCATGTATGTGGGTTCTTCTGATGACAAGCCCCTTCCCTCCCTTGTCTTGGAGGATTCCAGCTAGGAGTCTTCCTTACTTCTCTAATCCCGGCTCTCCAAAGTACTCCCTACTGGCTTCTCAGATTCCTACTTTAGTGTACTTGACCTGTGCAAAGTCACGTCCTTTCTGTGTCAAATGGTAGAAGGCAAAGTCAACAAGCCCCTCCAGCCCCTCTCCCTCCCTCCCTCCCCCTCTGTCTCCCTCCCTTTCTCTCTCTCCATGTCTCTCTCTCTAACTCTCTCTCTGGCGGAGCAACTCAGTTGCCTAAGCAGATGACCAAACACAACAGGGTCCACTGTGCTCCCCTCAAGGGTGTTTCTGGACTCAGTTCTCTTCCTTCCTTTTCCCCAGTCATCTTCTTTGGACTTGGGGGGTGGGGTGAGAAAGAGAAGGCTGATTATATCAAGATCCATTCTGCTCTGGATGACTGGCGTAGGGGCTGTCTGGGCTCCAATGTTGGGTACTCTCTTTAGGATGTGGTATACTTAATCCCTGTGTTTGTACCTTTGAGCATTGGTGACAAAATTAAAGCTATAGGGGAAAAAATCATTCTATTAAATAGATAAAAACCGAGCTGTTTCAAGTGACGATATTGTGGACGGCAGGGGAGGAAAGGCACACGGTCCGTGGGCATTGGGCTTGCCCTCCGGGAGGACAGGGAGACCTCTGAGGAACACAGGTGGGAGTAGGAGGGCGTTCAGACCCCAGGAGCAAAGGTTAAAAAAGAGGGATGGGAGAGTGAAGAATATACTCAACTCATCAGTGGGTAGACACTCAACGCTTGGGTCAGCAGTGAGCACAGAACCCAGAAACAGCCAACTGGCCGCCTGGCAAGTGACGGATGACATAATTGGGTATGCGAAGTCCTGTCTTAAAATGGAATTTGGAGGAACAGATATGGAGAAAAGAATCAAGAAACTGGAGTTGGGAGAGAGTTAAGACATGTAGGAAAACCAAGAGAATATCTGATCAGTCATAATATTTTCTCGGTCTTGATGTTAAATTGGGCAAACAATGAACCTGTTCCCTAGAGCCATGGATCTTGAATGATGTTTCTCTCAGAACTCTCACGAAATTTCTAGTTCCCTGATAGTCATGCTTTTCTCTGCAATAAAGCCCCCTGATTTCAAGTTAGTCGAGTGAGTCTGTTTCTTGCAATCACAGAGCCTAAAAAAAAGTAGAGCCAGTTACACAGGAGCCTGGTGAATTCTAACAGAAGAAGAAAAGTGACCAGAAGGAGGTGATCTCTGTCCTCATGTACATTTCAATTGTCACAAAATCCCTCTGCTTGGTCACCACGTGGGGGTCAAGGGCTATGTCCGTCATTGTTCTCTTTTTAAAATCAAGTATGTTATCAGAGACTTGGGATAGGAAAATCATCTCACAGTGATTTGCGATGCCCCATTTTACATGCTAAAATAATCTGTTCATCCTCTGGGGGTGGGGGGAGGTGTAAATGGTTTGTTTCAAAGTCTACTTTAATTTTTAATCTTAGTTCACTTAGACCTATCGCTAATTTTTCTCCCCAACACCCACCCACTTTACACTGAATCAGCTCCAGGGTGGAAAAACTGTCACAAGCCAATGTCTGTTAACACTAAGATTTAGCAATTCCATTCCTAGAAGCTGGTCAAGAAAATCTCTCACATGTTTGCACAGATATGAATAAACATACATCGTTATAACAACCGAAATTGAAAATCTTCTTAACCAGCATTTAATTTAATTGACCACAAGATATTTGTTCACAGAACACCTATTAGAATCTTAAGAGACATCCTTTCTAAGAGTGTTTGGGAAAAGCAAAGAACTTTTCACCTTCAGCGACACCTCCCTGCCCCCTACCCCAGTTTTTTTTCCCCTCCAACTTTTGGATTCATTGGGTGCTCACCGAAAAATGAGAACTGTCAGCACATCGCCAAATGTCCTAAGCATCACCTCTTACAGACACAGGCTCCTGGACCTGCTTCTGCCAGGGGAGGAACAAAGTGCAATGTGTTTTAAGACTAGGGCCCCACCACTTCCCAGGAACTTCACATAAATTATTCAAAGCCTCAGAGGATTGGCAAACAAGAGAGATAAAAGGCCCACATCGGGAGTGTGGGAAAGGGGAAGAAGAAAGCAGAGGCCAAGGCTGAAGGTCAGGAGTCCCAGAAGAGACCGTTTTCACAGGTTTTAGGTGTTGGAGCTGGGGAAGTTAGGACAAGCCCTGGTGAGAGAGTGGTAATTAACCACACATACAACAGGAGCTAACTGACTGTTAAACAGGGCCTGGCTGCCCAGCTTTCATAAAAGCAGTTATACGCACCATACACTTCAGCCAGTCGTCACGCTACACCGCCGGGCATTCAGCATATGGAGAGCCCCCTAAAGGTAATCCTCAGTGTTTTCATTTGCCTCCCATCTTTTAGCTGCACATTGTGAAAGGAAACAGCACATTCATTAGTTGTCCAAGAACCAGTCCAAAGAACTCTATTTGGGGGGAAATACCTAAAGAACCAACCAGGCTAAATGATGATAAATATGATATTTGTTTCTTCTCTCACATCCTATCCTTTAAAAATAAAAACCTCAAATGGAATATCATTTGAATGTCCTGCGTGTGATACAAAGATACAGAGCACTTTTGTGTACTGAGACACCAGCGAGTTACAACGTGGTCCTCGGAGAACACATCTGCAGGGTAAAGGAAGGCCCAAATGTGAAGCTTCCTGCCCTGACTTGACTTAGGCCTGGCCTGTTTGGCAGTGCTCCATAAACCAACTGCCCTGAATTGAACCTGTCAGAAGAAAACAAAATGGGCTAAATTTATTATCACCTGGATCCACAGATACACACACATGAAGGTGCATTGCTAACCAAGGCACAAACCAAACTGCAGCAGCCTGGTCCAACAGCCCCCTGGGAAATACCGTTTGGTGATGCGAGGCTTTTTTTTTTTTTTTTTCTTCTTCTTCTGTTTAACATTGAGAAGGAAAACAACACATGCAGGAAACCATAAAACCCTTCAAGTTAACTGTAGCCAACGGTCAATCTCATTAGGATATAATGGGTAGGCTGCAGCCCTCTCTATACAGACTAAGTATGCTCCTCTGAATAATTTCCAATTATCTCACTTCCAGATAACATAGCAGAAGTTCCACTCATCATATTTATACCGCTCCTTTTCTGTTCTGCCTCAGTTATTTCCTCCAAAACTCAGTCCCTGACTTCACCTTTTATCTTAGCACATGTCTGTTGACCTGGAAAATGGACGCACACGCAGATAGTCAGGGACACTCACCCTTTCAACCAGGGAGACTTAAGGGTGTCCCTGGGAAACGGACAGGAAGTCAGAGGCCTGCCAATCCTCCTCCACGGCCTGAGGCCTGGGCTAAGTCTCCATCTCCACGACCCGAGGAGGAAAGACATCTGTTTACGGAAATCAGAACCAGGGCTCAAGCCAAGGGGTTCCTGGGCCTTTTCTCTCTCTTCTGACCTCACTGAACCACTTAATTCCACTTCTCCATCTTTATTAGGAGAAAATGCTAAAGCAAACTCCCATGGAAGCAGTGGTTCTCTAACTTCAGTGAGCATCGTATGGGGGACTTAGGAGATCCCCAGCCCCACAACCTGATCATCTTTATAATCTCTGCCCGTAACAAGAATCTCGGGGTAATTCTGCAACGTGAGGGTTCATGGACCAGACCGAGAGGTACCAATTCAGGGGATTTATTGTCAAGAACACAGTATCTTCTGTATCGCTTGCACTATGCTAGGCTGGAACATGTGTTATCTTTCTAGAACAACCCGTGAGGTAAGGACCTAGCATTCAGGAGCCCACAGAGGCAGCCAGGCACCATGCCAGGAAGGCCACATGTGTCATTTCACTAGATTCTCGCAACAGCTTTGTATGTCACATAGCATTCTTCCTAGTCAACAATTTAGAACACTGAGGCATCAAGAGGCTGAGAACAGTGACCAATGTCCTTTACAGCTAGTGGGTCTAAGAGGCAGCACCACGACCCAGGCTTTCAACAAATCCCAGGCTTCCCCTTCCCACAGCTAAAATACAGCCTAACACGCAAAAGCATTTTTGGAAGCTCTTAAAGCGCCACTGAAACAACGTCAATGTAAAGTCAACAAGTAACAATCAAATATTTATATTACACAATGAAACAGAGATGGCAAATTTGGGGAAACTTAAGTATTTAAGACCTCGTTCCTGTCTTCCAAGAATCCCAGTCTGATGGGAGAGACGGGTTTGGCTATGTTTAATAAGAGTTTTGGAGAACTGGAAGATGGGCTACAATCATTGTGTGCAGGGCCTGGAATGGCAGCATGTGCATGCTGGGCAAGGGGGAATCTGGTGGGTTTTCAGAAGGGTCTGAACACCACGCTGATGCCTGAATTGCATCCCTCCCCACCCTCCTCTCCACTTGGGCTTTCAAATGACAGCCAGAGTGAAGATCTGGAAATGCATGTGGAGAGAATTTTCCAGGAGAATTGGAGGGGTAGGTTAAATGTTAATAAATATGGGTTAAAAAGATATTGTACTATAGGCCTAAAAGGAGAAAAAAAAAAAGGCATAAAACAAAAACTACCAGAAAGAAAAACAAAGCATACCAACCTTCTACCCTGAGAAATCCAAATGGGTAAGATGGATTTGTATTCTTACCAGAATTCTTAGCCTTTTCTTGACATATGGATCTATCCAGATGCACCTTTAAAAGAAATCATTTTAAATTTATGATTAAATAGTCCAAACCCTAACATTATTATGCAAACCATCTTTTTGATTTGTGGGTACCCTACAAACACAGGAAATAGTAAATGTGGATGTCTGCTTCCCAGCCCTTTGCTTTCTCACTTTTTTCAGAATCTCTTAATGCCTCCAGCATCCCCACCCCCCAGCAATGTGAACACAGAATCCAGGAAGCCTTTTGAGGCACTCAGCCCATCCTACCAACTTACATTTTTTTCTTGGCAGTTAAGGTATTCAACTAGGAATGGACAAAACTTGCTTAAGCAAGTATTACGGATTCACATTTCTTATGGAGCCCAGGGCCAGAGCAGTATCTTGAAAGAAAAATGGCTTGTTATTCTTAAAGTCTAAAATTTATTCTTTTCTATTGATCCAAATGATCTGAAAGAAGAAGTCATACTAAACTGTTTCTCAAGTTTATTATGCCTGGTACTACCTACCACATAAGTACCCCTATGAATCAAAATTGATTCAGAGGAAAGAAAGTACAAAAAACATTCCTTACATTTACTCTTGTCACCTCCTGGGAAGGACATGCACTTCATTTAAGCTTTTGTTTGTAAAACAATGTTATCAAAATTCTTAAAATAGTTAAAGCATCTGCCCTTACACAGAAAGCCAAGGGAGAATATAGTTCTAGCAGGAGAATCCTACAAAATGAAATATACTTTAAAAATTGCACCATATAGTCTTCATGTACATCAAGGTTTTGACACTTTGAATCTGAAAAAACTTAACAGTGAACAAAAATTAAATGTAAACACTTGATAGATGAGTCCTTCCTCCTTTTGCAAAGGTCTTTGAAGAGACTTAAGACGCCAGTCTTGAAGGTCTTTTTTTTTAAATTAGGTATTACAATTGCAGAACACAAATGCAAGTAAAACTAAATGTATCAGGGAATACATGAGAGACTAGTAGTTAAAATGATCTTTAAAGAATGAAATTAATATTGAAACACAATAATTGTATTATTTTGGAGGAGGGAATTACTGCTTTTCATTGAACAAAAAAACCGCTTGTTTTGGGACTACAGGCTCCAAAAATCTTCCAGCTGTATATTCCAGGATGAAGGAGACTTCCTTGCGTACAAGAAAATCCTAATGATTAAAGGGTTATTCCACAGATGGCTGCTTATTAACCCCCTCCTCGCCAGTGTTGAGGGAAAAAAAAAGAGAAGACGTATAAAGCACACATTTTTAATGAACATTTGAAGTGAAAATGGGTTTTGTTAGTTAATGGCAATTGTTAACCCTCAAAGTAAACAGGAAATAGTGCTCTTTTGCAAGTTGCAGGTTCCAAACCAAATACTAATGGGTCTTAGGAAATCCAAATTTTTCTGCTTGCATACCGGTCTCAATAACCCTGCACCTAATGACTATAAAAATTGTCTCCACAAGCTGAATGTGTGCTGTTTCTCAAATTGGGGGTGGGGGTGGGGGTGGGGAGAGCTTTCCTCTTAGTCCTTCCGGAGCCAACTTCTCCAGGTCACCCCTATTACTGCTGTTTCACTGACATGAATAACCATGTTGGTCATGGCACAAAATGGATTATTTTAGAACCACGTGAACTTTTCTGCTTTTGAGGAAAAAATTCAGACAACTTTTATATTTTATAACCTTTGTCCTCTAGCATATATTGATAATTTAACAGGCTTATTTGTTCTTCATCTGTGGGAAGCAATTCTAGCCACTGCTGGATGGTACCTATGGGAAAGTGAAGAAGAAAGCAGCTTTAGGATCACGTTAAAAAAGGATCAACCAGCTGGTTCCACCTGTAAAGAACTCTGTCCACGCTGCCCCTCCCTTCTCCTCTTTTGAAAATTTCAAGACAAAGGGCGTTGACCTAAATGATGCAAACTCAGAAAATTCCTAAAAAGCATGTAGATGTTGACACACACTCAGCTGATGCCATCATTTCAGGGTTAGGGCCTGCCAAATCCGCCAAGGGGAACTCCGTATTCCTCAACAAGGTGGCATTTAACAGACTTCCCTGAGAACTCACTTGTTTCAAAGCTAAGGCAGATGGTGTAGTTTCTCCACACCATAGGGCCCTCCCAGTCTTAGGCTCTGGGCATAATAATGACAAAAGTCAAGATTTAGGGTTCAGTTCCAGCTGATTTTATTTCCTTCTCAAAAAAAGTTATTTACAGAAGGTATATATCAACAATCTGACAGGCAGTGAACTTGACGTGATTAGCTGGCATGATTTTTTTTTCTTTTTCCCCCAAACATTGTTTTTTGTGGCCTTGAATTTTAAGACAAATATTCTACACGGCATATTGCACAGGATGGATGGCAAAAAAAAAGCTTAAAAACAAAAACCCTTAACGGAACTGCCTTAAAAGGCAGACGTCCTAGTGCCTGTCATGTTATATTAAACATACATACACACAATCTTTTTGCTTATTATAATACAGACTTAAATGTACAAAGATGTTTTCCACTTTTTTCAATCTTTAAACACAACAGCTATAAACCTGAACACATATGCTATCATCATGCCATAAGACTAAAACAATTATATTTAGCGACAAGTAGAAAGGATTAAATAGTCAAATACAAGAATGAAAAACGCAGTACATAGTGTCGCGAACTCAAATCGGCATTTAGATAGATCCAGTGGTTTAAACGGCACGTTTTTGCTTATAAAAAAAGTGCAAAAAAGATGTGGTTTACAAGTTAAAGCTACAGGATCCCTTTTTGCTGTAAATGCACCAGTTTTAAAGCCTCTGGATAAAACAGTATTTTGTTTAAAAAAATTTGTTTTTCTTAAAAGCATACAGTGTTTGGCTAATTCTCCTCCCCTTTCTATAAGACTGGGGAGGAAGGATGGACACTGGTGGCAGGTTAAGGGATACTGTCACTTTAAGAAGCCTGCAGATTGAAGTGTAAACATGGAGAAATTAGGGGCTGATTCTTTAAAACTGTGTGAGATATTAACCAGCCGCCCTATTATAAAATCAGGAAATCCAAACAGCGATTTACACCGATTAACACCCCCTTTATATATTTTTTACAAAAATACACTGAGAAAATAATCAAACGTTTTCATCTCTCTTGTCTTTTTTTGTTTTTTAAAAGTGTCAAAAGTCTACATTTAAATATAAAAAATTAAAAGTTAAAACTCTAGCCCTTCAGTGAAGGAGACGTAAAATGGCGTGGGTAACAACAACTACCAAAAAAAAAAAAAAAAAGAAAAAGAAAAAAAAAAGAAAAAAAAGGAAGGACGAAATCAGAAAGTAAAAAGAAAGAAAAGAAAGTAAAAAAAAAAAAAAGGGACAAAGTAAGAAAAAAAAATGTTTGGCCAGTATAAATACGTCCACATATAAAATGGCATCTGATTACATTTACAAGGAAAAAAAATACGAGGATGGAGCATCGGTGAGGGAAAAAAACACGTCTTCTCATTTACACCTATAAGGAATAAACACATACACACTGAGAAAAAATTTGGTCCTGAATTGTTTTTTTTTAAAGTCCAGCACAGATTTGAGTTGCGTTTGAATCCTTTAGAGTTAAGAATGAAAAAAAGCTGGTGATAATTTTTTGTTGTAGGAATCAAACATAGCGCCATCTATCTGCTTTTTATATTATCCTACACTATTTTAAAAACTGCTCAACAGTCTTATACAGAAATCTTTAAAAGATAGACAGGATAACATGCTATATTAACCCCACCAGGAAATAATCCAACACCATCACGATTCCAATTAAGAGAAGAAAAAAACCTTTTTTTTCCCCCGAAACCACTCGCCCTCCACTAGCCCCGGGACCACATCAAACAGTCTCCTCTCCTCCACGCCTGCGGGCCTGTGAAGTCTCACCTCACTGATTTCAGAGATGCAGGAGGCGGAGGCCCAGGAGACGCCACCACCTTCTCCCGAACGTGCAAATCCGTTTCAGTTTTATGACTCGCCCCTTCCAGTTCGTGTCCTTCTCCTCCCCGCCCCTAGCCCTCGCTGGTGTGGCTTTCCAACTAGGTTCTCGGGTCACTTCCGAGGGCCGGTCACTCAACATCTCCTCCTCTGGCTGTAGGGGCAAGAAAAAAAAAGTGGGGGGGGGGGAGGGAAAAAAAAAAAACCACCTCCAGAAACCAATCGGGAATTCGCCAGCGTGGAGTCTCTCAGTCCCGGCGGTCGAGGCCGTTCGACCCCCCAACATCTGCCGTCGGTCAAATTCGACGCCCCGGAGCCTTCTGTCTTCTTCGGGGAAGGGGGAAAGGTGGGGGCAGGGATGCGAAGAACTAAATCCCCCTGGGGCGCGCTGGATTTTTTTTTTCCACCTCCTCTCTTGATCCAAAAAACAAAAACAAAATAAAATAGAACAAAAACACCAAGGGGGGCGATGAGAGAGGAACGAGATTCCTTCAGTCTCTAGAAAAAAAGCCCAACTCGGCTTCTGGCCGGGGAGTGCAGACAAGTCCGGAAGCTCGTTGGGGGGGGGGGTCTCTTCAAGCAAAGGGGAGGAAACTCGAAGTCGCTTTTTCGCCACCACCAACAACATCAATAACAACAATAAAAGGTCGCCCCTGTCTACCTCCGCCGCCGCGTCCCTCCAGCCGGGGCGGTGGGGGATGGGAGCGCGGGGCCCCAAACGCCGCCGCGCTACACCGGGACGCGGCCGAAACCGGCCCTGCTCACTTTTTTTTTTCCTTTTCATTTTTTTTTCTTTTTCTTTTTTTTTTTTTTCCTTTCCCTTTTCTCTTGCAACTCTTTCTCCGTCCGATTTTCTTCTTTTTTTTTCCTTTTTCCTCTCTTGCCCCCCGGCCCTCTTCTCCCAAGCCCGCGCGCCCTTCAGTAGGTGAAGACCAGGTTGGAGATGCTGGACTCGAGCCAGTCTCCCGAGATCATCTCGCTCACCTCGGGCGTGCAGTAGTCCGGGAACTCGAAGTGCGAGCCGGAGCCGGGCTCGAAGTTAAAATCCAGGTCCCGGTCCAGCGCCGACGACGAGCTGAAACTGCCCAGGGACATGCTCTCAAAGTTTGAGCTGGGGTTCAGGTCGAGCAGGTCGTCTTCGAACTCATCGTCGGAGGACGACGAGCCCGAGGAGGAGGAAGAGGAGGAGGAGGAGGAGTGGGACGAGGCCGAGGAGGACGCGTGCGAGGGCGCGCTGGACGGGGCGGGCGAGGCGGCGCGCAGGCTGGCGTAGCTACGGTGGTCGGCGGGCGAGCGGCCGGCGGCCGGCGACGAGGCGGCGCTGCTGCGGCCGCTCAGGCTCGGCCCGTCGGGCGAGCAGCCGGCGCCCCCCTCCTCGTACAGGCCCAGGGGGTCGCTGGGGTCGGCGCCGGCGCCCACACCGCCGACGGGCGAGGACGACGAGCCCAGGCCGCCGAACAGGTAAACGCGCTTCACCTTCTTCTCCGTCAGGTGTTTTCCTGGGGCAGTGAGGCCGGCCGAGGCCGAGGCGCTGGGAGTCCGCGCCTTGTACAGCGAGTGGTGGTCGGCGGCCGCGGCCGCGGCGCCTAGGGGCAGCAGGGCGGTGGCCCCCGCCTGCTCGGCCGCGAAGGAGGAGGCGGTGGCAGCCGTTTTCCCGCCGCCGCCCGCCAGGATGAGCTTGGCGTGGGGTTTGCTGACCCCGCCGCCCGCGCCGCCCGCCGCCTTGGAGCCGCAGCTCTTTTTCTGCGCGGGCTTGGAGTTGGCACCGCCGCCGCTCCCGCCGCCGCCTCCTCCCCCCGCGTTGCTGCTCCCGCCACCGCCGCCGCCCCCGTGGCCGCCCCCGCCGCTGCCACCGACCTTGTCGCCCTTCTCCCCGGGCTTGGAGGAGGCGGCGGCCGAGGAGCTGGAGTTGGCGTTGCCGGACTTCACCTTCTTCCTGGGCCGGTACTTGTAGTCGGGGTAGTCAGCCATGTGCTTGAGGCGCAGCCGCTCCGCCTCCCGAATGAAAGGGATCTTGTCGCTGTCTTTGAGCAGCTTCCAGCGTTTGCCCAGCCGCTTGGAGATCTCGGCGTTGTGCATGTCGGGGGACTGCTCCATGATCTTGCGCCGCTCGATCTGCGACCACACCATGAAGGCGTTCATGGGCCGCTTGATGTGCCCGCTCGGCGTCTTGCACCAGCTCGGGTCGTCGGCCTTGCCGCCCGTGGAGGCGGTGGAGCCGGGCGTGGGGGAGGAGGCGATGCCCAGCTCCAGGCCGGCGCCCGAGTCCGAGCTCTCGCCGGCCAGCAGCGCTTCCGTGTTCTCGGCGTTGTTGGTTTGCTGCACCATGGCCCCGGCTCGGCGGGCGCCCACGCGCGCTCACACCCTCGCGGCGGCCGCGGCGCGATCGCCGGGCCCTCCCGGCTCCCCGGGCCAAGCGCACGCCGAGCGGGAGGAAGCGCGCGGCAGCCGGGCGGGCCGCTCAACTCCCGGCCGGGGCGGAGGCGGGCGAAGAGAGAAAAGTCTCCAAAAGATGCGGGGCAGGAGTACTCCGCCTCTTGCGGAGGAGTTATAGTTCCCAGGTTGGAGAGTCTCCTTCCCTCTCTCTCGCTCTTGTCTCTCTCACCGCGCCGCTGTTTGCTCTGTCTCTCCTCGGCTCTGAGTCCTGGAGGCTGTGCTAAAGTGGAGAGGAGTTTCTTGAATGCTGGTTGCTGAAGCTTCCAATGCAAGTTTCTCGCCGCCTCCCAGGCAAGTCTGGCTTTTTTTTCCTTCCCTTGAAGCAGTTGATTCCAGTTCACGAGCGCTCTCAGGAGCTCAGGAAAGCAACATAGTCTCAATCACTTAGTCCCTCTCCTACAATGCAAAGCAGAAAAGATTCTGGCTCCAGGACTCTCTGTGGGCGGAATCGGCACTAAGGAGTTTGTGCAATTATTTTGTTGCAAGGTAGGAAGCCAAAAAGCCCTCATGCAACAGACTGGCATGAATAAATGTATGTTTCCCCCTCCCTTCTGCAAGAAGGGAGCTGGTAATGGCAGAGTTCCTCCAATGCAGACTCTTAAAGAGCGTGCAAGAACTAGAGACCCGGGAACGACACAGGCCTCTTCCCCTCACACACTGTTTCTCTTGCTGCAGCTTAGAGCAGACCCTAATTCCGCCTCGCGCCCCTTTATCCTTTCCCAGTCTTGGCCGCGGCCAATCAGCCGCTGTAACCAACGCTTCCTCGTGCCAAGCCCCTCCCCCGGGCTTCCCATTGGCTTGGAACCCGATGCAATAATAATCTCCGCGTGCAATGAGAAGCTCCAAATCTGACCTCATTCCAATTTACAGAGCAAACTTTTTAAAAGGGCTAGAAGTACAGCTGAGATTTCTGCTGCCTTCTTTCCTTTTGCTGTGCTCGCGTGTGTGTGTGCGCGCGCGCGTGTGTGGTGTGTGAAGAGGATGTTAATGCATGAAATTATTGAGGGGAGAGACGGAAATGTATTCTAACCATTATGTTAGATAACAAGAGGCTTAGAAGGGGGGGAGTGAAATACTGTAAATGGAGGCTTTCTGCTTAAAAGCCAAGTGATTATTTTTATTAGTTCTTTTCAGTATTGGAATAAAGAATCAGCCTTCTAGTGTAAAATCTGTTCGTTGGCTCCTTCACGAAGCCAAGGACGTAAAAGGGGGAGGGAAAGCCAAGGCAATAAATCAATGGATATTGAAAACCATTAAGAAAGTGGTACCTAGACACCTGTCATCACAGTTATTTTAACAACTCTAGGTACAGCGCAGATGTTGATGTATTGTGTAAATCCCTTCAGAGCAATTTTGGTGCTGTTTGTGGAAGTCAGAGAAGAGGAATTTTTGCAAGAATTACTTGCTCTCTTAACCAGACAGGGGTTAACCATGGTTATTTAATGATTTAACCCCCCTCTATGAATCCGGGATAGCCCAAACAGAGGAGCTTTCCACTGGAACACATTAGGCAGTGTTCCGTGGTTAACTCGATGGAATAATTTCCGTCGGACTCTGAGTAAAATGATAGTGCTGAGTAAAGAATGGGAATCAATTGGACTTTCTAAATATTTGTTTTCCACATTTTCAAAACTAAAGATCGCTTCATTCTGCATCCTCATCCCCCTAAACTCTCCTGCTCCTTATCCTTTATAAATATTTTCTCCTATTTATTCCACCTGTATATTTGTTACTTTGATCAAATGGAACCAAAAGGCCAAGGTAAAGAGAAAGTGTAGAAGGCAGTGGTAACTGGTAGCAAAAGAGAATGGAACTTCTGGATTTATATTAGACCTGGAGGCTAGTCCTTCTTACTGATCTTGTAAACTTGGGGTGTGACGGAGTCTCAGTTTTCTTCGTCTGTGATGTGGGAACAACTACTTTGACAGTTGTTGTGAGGGTTCAGTGAGTTTGATTCATAGCAAGTCCTCAGTGAATGCTATTATCCTTCCCGTGATCATTTGAATTCCAAAGACAGTCCCTTTAGTAGAAGCAGCCTGTTATTCAAGAGGCTAAAATCAAGGATGGCCACTGATGTGAAAAAATAATCACAGGTCATGGATGTGAACCATCCAGGGACCATAGTGGGAACCCTGTCTTCCCAATGATATGAAAAGAAAGGAACTTCGTGAAAAGTGTTGTGAAGAATGTGGCAAAGAAAAGGTACCTAGGTAGTCAGAACACACGTTAATTTTACCAGAAAAATTACCTTTGTTCTAAGATGTGAAAATTAAAATTCTAGTAAAAATTGGTCTTCCTTCACACCATAATAGTAAACAGGCCAGTGACAGATGGCCTACAGGCCAGTGATAGGTGGTTAGGTAGGGCTAACCCAACTTAATTAAGTCAGCTTTTGATTCACATCAAACTAGTGCTAGGCAGCAGATTTCTATTTATCTTGTCAAACTTTTAAAGTATGTAGGCTGGCGAGAGGCCCAGGTTGTCAGATTTGGAATTGTACTGGAAAGAACACCCTTTGGAGACATCTGACTGGATCTCTAAGGATCAACCACAAGCAAGAATGTTTTTGTGGGTAAAAGCAAATAATTCTTAACCATTAGCTACCCAAGTTATATACTTTTTCTTTTAGAAGGAGGAACAAATCTTAAAAATAAACAAACAAATAAAAGCCCACAGGCACCTCATTTGCATATAGCAAAGTTGGGTGTGTTAGCCTACATTTCATTTTCTTTGCTGTGCGCACCAGACGACACCCCTTGGTGTTGTCAATCTGACATCAAAATTACTCTAAGAAGTCTATTATTTATAAAATCAATATTTTCACCAGAATAAAAAAAGAATCAATACTTTATTTTGGGATTTGTATCAGCTAATGATTGGAGGGTGTAGCTAGTTTGTCATAGTTCAGTCAAGGTGGGTATAAATATAATTGATTATATTTCCGAAGTCATTTATGGTTCTACCAGTGAATATGATCAGGGAAAAGTGGAAGTTAACCAAAGCAGTCATAGTAATTTTGTTTATGTTTAAAGCACACAGATTTTTTTAAAATGTGTACTAAAAAACAATAGGCACTGCCCTATTTCTATGGTTAGATGTGTTTTCTATATTGGTGTTTTTAAGACATACCATTGTTACATGCTGTTAAGCGAGAGCAACTACCAGTGAAACTGACATCCCCAGGGTTGTAAGACATCTGAGATATTAAAAATGAAAAGGACAAGTTTTTCTTTGAATTGAAGAAATACAGTATTAGTAATTTCCATTGACTTTCTAAGATTATTGTAGTATATATGAATGCTTAGGCTTCTGAAGCAGGTTTGTTCTTATGTGTTAATAGTTCTGTTAAAATGTAAGAAAACATGTGACATGTGGCCCTTTATTAAAGTCATCTTTCTCACCGAGTATGTGCACACTGGAATGTGTTGGGCCTCTGAATACCAAATAATGAGGAAAGATTTCCGTGTTCTCATTACCTAACTTAACATGTTTTGTAACCAGTTTTCCATTACTGACATTTTTTTCCGAAATACCAGATATTTGGTGGCCCCTACTAAATCAGTACTCAGTGTTCCCTCTGCTGGCTTTGCAGCACATGAAGTATAATTCTTAATGCTACTCTTTAGGCCATATTAACAGTAAACCAAGATAATTTCGCACAAAAAGAAATCCTGTTTTAGAATAATAGACTAATTGTCTTTATTAGCAATTGATGCTAGACATTTCAAATTTTGAATCAAGGTAAATATTTTATTTATTTTCCATTAAATAATGGAACTCTCTTTGGGATGTAATGTAATATCTGCTAGTTCATTTCTTTTCTTCTGCTCTCACACACCTGCACAGCATAAAATCTCACATCCATAAAATGGTATGGGGTATAGATGGGAATAAGATTCTGTCCTACTGCTTAATATATTCCTATAGCATAGCAGCCAAAAAAAAAAAAACAAACCTGAAGGGAAATTAGTTTAACAAATCTCTTGGATTTGCACTGATTTGCAAGATTTTGCTTTGCCTTGGTTGTAGAAACTGACTGTAGGAGCTGGTCTGACCTGACAAGTATTCAGTTCAAAGAAAATAGAGAGAGAGAAAAGAAAAACCTTGTCTTTGTAACTTTAGCAGGCAGGTACCAAGCCTGAGAAATTTGATGTCATTGGCCTTTGCCAAGTGAAAGGCCACAGCCTTTATGGAAGTTCCACACTTTATGGAAGAGAACCCTCCATCCGAAGCTGATTTACTTGTCAGTCAAGTAGACAAACATAACTTGCACTTCATCTTTTCGGGCTGATGAAGTTTTATTGGAACGGATTTCGGAGGGGGGCGGTTAGTATTGAAAAACAATGTATGGAATAATTCTTTTTTTCAAAGTATCAAAATAGGATCTGGGGTAAAATGAAGTCCATGAGTTATTTTAGAATAAACTAATAGGTAAGAACCTTGTATTTATAATAATTTTTACCATTTTCTCTCCCCTCCTAACCAGTGATTAGCACCTGGTAGGGTTTATGTATGCACTTCATACCAGCGCCAGCTCAATTTCCCGTTCCTTTCAATTTTCTCATGAGAACAAACAGAAAATGAATGTTTCCACTGGGCCACGTAGATTTGAAGCATGAATACGAGCTTCTGCCCCATTTCGCGACGCAGAAGCGAGGCACACCCACCGGGAGCCTCGGTTCGCTCCGCCACCAGCAGGCTCCCCGTCCGAGGAGAAGCGGCCGCCAGGTGGCAGCGCTGAGCCTCCCTGCGCCCGCGAGGAGACGTGGGAAAACGTGGGGACGGTCAGACTTCTTTCTTTTCCCCTATCCTCTTTTCCCGAACCTCTGTCATCCTCTACTAGTCTACCTTCTTTAGGTAGCAGTTTAAACGATCAGCGGTTAATAGGGTGTGTCGGTGAATTGTGATATTTTTTAAAATCATTAATCAAGGTTTAGGGCAGCACTTGTCAGAATCTTCCAGAGACTGGGGAAGCCAAGGCTAGCTCCCGTTTGGATCTAGTAAGTCAACCCGGGAGATTATCAGTTACCGTGTCCGTATCTTGCTGAAGCCGGAACGAGTTAGAACGCCCTCCAAGAGCCGCTGCAGAGGCGCCACGCAAATGCCACCCCTCCTCCTGAAAAGATGGTTTCCCTGGGCCAGACGCCTCGCGGAGCGCAGCGACTCGGCGGCGCAGGCTCGGCGCTCTTCCTGCCCTGAGCGCGGCGAGGACTCGGCGGGGATTAATGGTGCCCAGCCTCGTTCCGCCGCCGCGGCTGAGCCTTGCCTTTCGATTTCACTTACAGGGAGGAAATAAATTGGAATTGACTCAGGCAGTGCTTTTTGGAAGAAAGTCTTTCGTACTGTAAACATGTTTCAGGCGATCCTGTCAGCAGCACTTTAACACCCATCTTCCGTTTAGGTTTATGACCGGGGAAGAAGCTCAAGATACACACACCACACACCACACACACACACACACACACACACACACACACACACACACACACACACACACACACACACACACACGTCCCCGCGCCCTCGCCAGCTAGACACACACACACACACACACACACACACACACACGTCCCCGCGCCCTCGCCAGCTCCTAGCTCTTCTTTGAAGTTTGCAACTGGCCGCCGCTAGCCGGGGTGGGGTGGGGTGGGGGAGTCGTTTCCCGGGCGGTCGGCTCCACCATACCCCATCCCCACCCCCTCGGCCACGGTGCCCAGTTCCGCTCCTGACCGGAACTGACAGCCACTCGGCCCCCTTGTCTCCCGCGCGCCCACCGCCTTCGCTCTGGACTCTTAAGTGCTCTCTGCGCGCTGTGCGTCTGGAACCCACGCTCCGGCTGGCATGCGACATTCGTGCACGGGCTGGGCACCCCCTCCCTGGTTCCACTGAGCGTGCGGCTGCCTGATGTCTTGCAGGAAGGCAGAGCAGGGAAAGGAAAAAGCCACCCGGAGAAGGGAGGTTGACAATTGGTTGCACCCGAATCTTCAAGCGTCCCCTCCCCAGGGACTTCGGAGGAGCTGGCTGGCCTGAGTGCCCTTCCTCCTACGGGAAAGGCAGGAGGAGAGGGAAGTCGCCGAATCCCCGAGGGCCATGGAGGCGCCCCGGGTGCCAGGGCCCATCGGTATGGGCGCACCGACGCCCCCAGGTCCCAGGTCTAGGAGAAGGGGTCTTCTGGCAGGTAAATTACTGGTAACGGCTGCGCCCCAGGCGCAGTTACGTGGAAGCACAACCTTGTGGAGGGGTACGGCTCCCTTTGTCCCCTCTGGATTCCGTGTCTCTGCCTTTCTGCAGGCCACCGCGGCAGCCAGCGTCCTGGAGGGGCTGCCTACCCCTCCGCGCGGCGCCCCAAACCATCCCAGTGACCCCAGCACGCGGTGTGGATGAGAGCACATCCCGCGGGATCCCCAGCCGCAGTTCAACAGCCAAGTAGAAGCAATTACAGTTGGAGCCCCGTGGGGGAAAGCGGCTGATTTCACTTATGGAAAAACGCTTAAACAAGAGCAAACCTAAGCCAGCCTTAGCAAACGAGTTGACCTACAATTGGAGGTTGTGCGAGGGCGGACTGGGGCGGACGCTTCTGCCAGGGAGGGAAACCCGCTGGGGAGTGGGCAGAGGGAAGCGAATCAAAATGTCAGATAAGAGAAAGAGATGAAGAGGGGAGGAGGAGGAAGAGAGGCGCTTGATTGCAGAGAGGGAGGATGGGAAGGCTCGGAGACTGCACGGGCTGCCGGGTGACGCGGGTCAGACGGGAAGAGAGGCGGGCGCTTGCTGGGCAGCGAGCGCAGGACGCGCGGGCTCCGCCAGGCACCAGATCTCCTCGCTCCCAGCCCTCCCCTCCCCGGATCCCGCCTCTGCCCGACGTCACGTGTGGCGCAGACGGCTGCTCTGGGGATAGGAGGGGTGGGGTGGGGCAGGGACCAAAGAACTCCGCGCCCCAGACCGCGCCGGGCGTGCTGCACACCTGGCATCCGGGACGCGCCATCTGCTCTGAGCTCACCGCCTCTCGGGCCAGGGGTGTGGGCTTGGAGAGATATGACAATCCTGCCTGGGAAGAGGATGCATTCGAGTCAACTGAAACAATGAAGTCAGTCAATCAATGCTTATGGTGCTCCTACTGTGTGCCGAGCGTCCCCTCCAGCTGCTGGGCTCGGGAACTGCACCATCTGTTCTGTTGTGTATATTGTATAATAAATTCACAATTCGAACGATAATTTATAAGAAAATTTGCCATGCCAAGGAGGGTGGTTGAGGCAGTTTGAGGGTCTGGAGAGGTGTTGCGTCTGGCAGAGTAAGGTATGAAAGGTTGGTGATTTTCCTCTGCTTCCTGAAGTCTGAGTGACCCTTCCTTGTCCTACCCCCCCAGCCCCGTGCTTCCTGTCCCCCATTCTCACAACACAGATAGAAATTAACAACAATAATTTAAAAATAATAATTTAGTGGTACTTAATCTGGGCTAGAATGGCTGGTGAGTAACTGAAACCTAGTTCCTAAACACTCAAACTTGACTCATTAATTTCATAAATATTAGACTCAAAACACTGCCTTGTTGGAACAAGTATTTTGTAATGTAACTTTACCATTCTGAGAGAAAATTCGTCGACCATAAAACTGTATTTTTTAAATCAACATAATGCTCAAGCCAAAATATAAAGGAAAAATAGGCACAGAATTTATAATACAATAATATACATTACAAATGTGCAATGCCCAGGCTATATTTCACTAGAACATCCCCAAATTTCTAAAATTCTCCCCAGGGAGTACTGCCCAGATGTGAATTGCAAACTAAGAGTGTCAGGCAAGAAATGGGAATGCTATTGATATGCCAAAGTCTTAAACTCACAGTGGATATGATTATTCCGATAAATCTGTCTTCAGGTATTTATGCCTTTGTGTTCTCTCCCCCATTGACTTTGGATTTGGTCACATGAATTGCTTTAGCCAATATGGCATTAGCAAACATGACCCAAGAGGAGGCTTGATAAGTGCCTACACGTTTATTGGGGTTTGTCCACTTGAAACCTTAAAGGCACGGTGTTTTGAAGAAGCTAATCTGTCTTACTGAAGGATGAAAGGCCCTATGGGGAGAACGTGATGCCCTGCCAGCTCTAGTGTCCCATGCATGTGACTGAGGCTATCTTGGACTTCAGTAGGATTGTCAGATGACTTCAGCCACATGAGTGATTCCCAGATGAGTCCAGCAGAAGAATCCCTAGATTGACAACCCACAGAATTATGAGAACAATAAATTGTTGTTTTAAATCACTGTGTTTTGGGTGGCTTGTTATGCAGTAAGAGAAGACAGAATAGTGTTAATTACAATACCATGGGATAAATGCTAAAATTCAAATCCACCCAACAAGGCAGCTTTTCTTAATGACTCCAGATCTTCATTATGAGTTCAGGCAATATATTCATCAATACCTATAGTGGATATGGGGTTAGCTGGACTTGAATAACCCAGGCAGCTCATCTACTCTTGTTGCAAGTGGTGCTCCTTTGCCATTTCCCAGATTTTCCTGAAATTCTTTCTCCTCTCAGGAGACCTGCTGCTCCCTGGCACTGCTGTTTGTCATCTCTGTCACTCCTTCTGCCATCTGTGGCCTTTCCTGGCTAGCTCCTTTCTCTCCACTACTTTTTTTTTTTTCTTTTTCCTTCTTCCTAGTCTCACTTCTCATTTTCTGCTATTGTTTCAACATTTATTTACTTATGATCAGTAAACAGACCAACTATACTATGCCTTCAGTTATTTGATTCTCTAGCTTATCTTGGCTTTTCGGTCATTGGTTCTGCTTGTAAATTTCTTTCAGTCAATTGTTGTGGGTGGGATGAGTATCAACTCTCTAGACCCTAGGAAAGTGTAGTGGTCACATACAGGGTATAATTCTAATGCCACCGGATGGTGTACTGGTCAGGGTTCTCCAGAGAAACAGAACTAACAGCAGATGTATATACAGAGAAGGGGCCAAGTATATAATAAATATGGCTGACAATTCCAAGATTTGCTGTCAGTGAGCAGGAGACCCAGGAAAGCCAAAGGTGTGGTTTTAGTCCAAAGACCAGGAGGCTTGAAACCCAAGAAGAGTTTATGTTTCATTTAGAATCTTAAGGCAGGAAAAAACAAAACCAAACAAAACAAAAACAATGTACCAATGTACATGCAGTCAGGCAGGGGGAATTCTCTCTTACTTGAGGGAGGGTCATTCTTTTTGTTCTGTTCAAGCCTTTGATAGGATGAGGCCCACCCACATTAGAGAAAACCTTCACAGAAACACTGGGAACAATGTTTGATCTGGGTCCCTCATGGCCTAGTCAAGTTGACACGTAAAATCAACCATCACAGATATTTACCAACAGCCCTGCCTTGGAGAAACGACTATTCAAGGATGGTCTTTAAGTATAAGTTGACTAAGTAGCCACTCAAGAAGGCACTTTGATGGAAAATGGGGAAGATGTTTATCTTCCCTTCTGGTACCTACCACCCTCCCCAACCAACCAATAAATAATAGCAAAACTCACCCCTTTAGGTTATGGTACGTATTTTCTAATTAAAATGCAGATTATCCAAGAAGGTGTTGCATTGAGCTACTAGTAGGCAACAATAGCTTACAGTACAGTTCTTTATAGTAGTTTTTCTAGTAGGTTCAAGTAGGTTTTAACATGGGCAGGAGGGGTTGAGGAGAGAGAAAAAGAGATCACTTTGAGAAGGGAAGGTTTAAATGTAGAGCTCTCCACTAGTGGGTATGGTATGGTGGATGAGAAAAGGAAAAGCTAAAGGTTAAAATTTGCTTCCCTCTTTAAACATACAGCTTTAATTTCTTGAGATTGGAAAGTCCCTGATGTTAATATGCACAATGGTATTACTAACATTACTTCAAGTTTAACGTATGATATAGCTTAGCTCAGAATTGATATACTTTCCCTTTCTTGTATATGCCTCAAGGGTAAAATGACAAAGAAATAAAAAAGACTCCAAAGGAAACTCCGTACCATGTAATTAAAGGATATTCTTTGCTAATCTTCCTTTAGAAATAATTTTATTATGATAGCCATTGGCTCTAATAGCTAGTAGTCCAAACAACAGTTTCTTGAATATTAGAATTTGGAGGATTAAAAAAAAAGTAGTCAGAGAAGATGCCGTGTCTTTGTGTTAGTTTAGGCATTCCTTACTAGATTTGCCTTTATAAGGATGGACTGTGCTGAGATGTGGGACATGTCCTGAAAACTCAATGACTCTACACATTAAACTTCTTTCTTGATACCAAGTCCACTGTGAGCCTAGCAACTCTCCAGAGTGGCTCCCTTTCCCAGCAGTGGCTTAGGGAAGCGGGTAAGTGGCTCCATACCTAAACATGTGACCTTCGTGGTTGTCATAAAAGGGAGAGTGAAGAGAACTCTTACTCAACCTTAAATGCCTCTTCTTGAAAGGGACACACATCATTTGTGCTCATAGCCCATTGATACAGCTAGGCACATGGCCCTGCCTGAAGGCTTGAAAATGTGACTGTCATCTGTGCCCTAGGAAAAAGGAAAAATGGATATGAGTGAATACTAGAAATCTGCTCCACATTACTTACGGAATTGATATAGCTCAACTAAATTTTCTATAAAGTGAATTTATTTTAAGTAAATCCTATTCTTCTTTCAGCTGCATTTAAAATCAAAACTATATTCTTCCAGGGAAAAAATTTAACCTAGACTAATATTTTAGGATATTATTCTTTGGTTTTTTTTAACCACATTAAGATTAAAAAATCATTAAAGACATGAACACTTCTGCTTCTAAGTATGATGTAGTAGTAGCAGGAAGCTATCACAACTAGAAAGAAAGATTACGAAAGTCATGTTTAAAAAAAGTACTGGAGAGCTTTTAGAATAATTTAAGACTAGAAGAAATACAGTTTAGAGAAGAGGCTGAGGCTGCTGGTCATTTTCTTGCCTGGGAGCATCTGCTAAGGCTGGGTGTACCCTGTCATAGTCAAATAAGGTGAAAACCAATTTTTTTTAATATCCATGTTGATTGCCATGGACAAAGTGGAATTCACAGGATCATCAAATAGCCATTTTCTCCCACGGGATATTTTCTGAGTGCTTGGGCAGTGTAAGAGGCTGAGCCGCAAAGACAGAGAGAAATCAGTTGCCGAACAAGTCATGCTAGAGGAAGAGGCATGCAAAAAAATTGAAGAGAAATATATACGTATATGTGTATATATACACAGAATATATACATTAAGGGTCACGGAGACAGAGACAGACCCACCAGCCTCTCAGTCAAAACTGTAGGAAGGCCATGCCCAAGAAAATGACTGGACTAGAAACACAAAATAAAATCTCTTGAAGTCTCCTGGTACTTCAGAGACAAAGTTTCACTGCAGGGTGGAGTCTGCAATAAACACAGAAGATCTGACCCTCAAGATGTTTGAAGCCACAGATGGACTGAGTCTAACCCAAACTACCACCATTCTTGTCTTGTCACTCAAGCCTCTCACTTTGTCTGCTTAATAAGCAAAGCCACAAACCCTTTTTGAGGGAGAAAGAACAACAGTTTCAACCTCTATAGTTTTTTAAAAAATCTAATATTCATCATATAATACCAAATTGTAGGATATGCAGAGAAGCAGGAAAAATTTAATTGATCGAGAGAAAAAAATAGACAACAGAAGCAGACCCATAGATCATCCAGATGTTGGAGTTAGCTGCCATGGACTTTAACTACTATAAATATGTTTAATAGAAGAAAATATGGAAAAGGATGAAAAGATAAAGTATTTAAACAGGGAACTGGAGTCTTTAAAAAAGGAACAAATGGCCATTTTAGAAATATTAAGTAGACTATCTTAAATTAAGAACTCATTGAATATGTTTTACATGAAACTGGAAAATAAGGATTAGTGAATCCAAAAACAGGTCAATAGAAAATATATGAATGTATGTACAGGAAAAAAGAAATGGAAAGAATGAACAGAGTGCTAGAGATATGAGGGATACAGACAAATGGTTTAGCATTGAGTTATTAAAGTTTTATAAGGAGAGAAGAGAGAATGAGTCAGAGTTGATGTTTGAAGAGATGATGATGAAATTTTATAAAATTAGTGATAGATATAAATCCAAGAATCTTAGTGAACCTCAAAGAATTTAAAAACAAACCTATTCCTAAGTGCATCTCTTAAAAGCAAGAGAAAGCCAGAGGGAAAAAAAGACACATTATACTAAAAGAATAAAAAAATAAAAATTACGACTTTTAAACAGGAATTATGGATGTCAAAAGACAATATAATTACATTCTTAAAGTGTTGAAAGATAAATTTGAAAAAAACTATCTAGAATTCGATCAAATAAAAAATATCCTTCAAAAATGAAGGTTAAAAAGAAAAAGAAATTAGACAAACAAAAGCTAAGAAATTCTGTTTCCAGCAGACACACACTGTAGGAAGGATTAAAAGAAGTTCTTCAGGCTGAAGGAAAATAATTTCAGATAAAAACACAGAAGCACAGGAAGAATGAAAATCATAAGAAGGGGTAAGTATGTTCATAAATGTTAAAGAATATTGACTGTTAAAGCAATTATGATAATTATGTCTTATGGGTTTATATATGGAAGTAAAATATATGGCAACAATAGTGCAGAGTAGAAGGGATGTGAATGGAGTTTCTGCTGTAAATTTCTGGCATTGTTTAAGAAGTAAACTATAATAAGTCAAGGGTGCATATGCAAATTGTTAGTGTAGCCACTAAACCACTAAAAGATTAATACAAACAGATAAAAATAAATAAAAGAAAGAAAGAAAAGAGAAGAAAAGAAATTAATGTCTAACATTTAGAAATCTGGAGATTTTGTATAAAACCCCTTTAAAAACTGGTCTGTGCCCCATGCTGGCCACACATTCCTACTTGGGTAGACCAGCTGGAGCCCGGGAAGCCCTGCTCCCCTTACTGGAGCCTGTGTACCCAGCTCCTCACTGTGTTCTCTTCACCACTGAGGCCTTATCCCCCTCAGCCAGCCTGCCTCGTGCTTGCCCTGTTGGTCTCTTTTCAGAATTTGTATAATTCTGAAGTAATTTTATAGCCGTGCCTCTGCAAAGATGAAAAAATGAGAGAGAGACTGAGCAGGGCCTTGGGTTTCAGGAAAAGTGGGAGAAAACATGTTTCTGGGTGGAAGTGAAACTGGGTGTTTAATGTGTAAACAAAAGACAACCCAAGAATACAGTCTGGCCCACTTCAGTTATTTTTATTACCTGCCCAACTTCTGAGGGTGGTTGTGTTTGCCTCCCCAACTTACATAAACTGTTTGTAACTTTAAGTTTTAAATAATTGGTGTAAAGCTGAAAACCTAACAGAATTTGAAGGCCATGAAAAATCTCTAATTTTCTTCAAGTCTTTGGCTGATAAAAGAATCCTGACTTTGAGCCTTTGGGGAACAATCCGTAGGGTATTAATTCATTGATTAAATTATTATTCTCAATATTTGTTCATATGAAAAATAATCATATATTTTCTGTCTTCTCTGTGTGTATGTGTGCATTAGTGAGAGAGGGAGAAGGGGCTCACGTAGATCTCATTCATTGGCACATACATGCATTGTTTGTGCCAAATCATTCAGCAGAGATGGGAACATTAAATCGTGTGTCAATATTGCTGTGAAAAAAAAAATTCTAGTACACAAAATGGGCACGTACTGTCACCAGAAAAAGTGCACTGACTCCCTTTTAAAAGTAAAAAATATAGTAAACACCAGATATTCTGGCCCTATGATTGACTCTAGTCTAAAATATCCTGACACTTCTAAATTTACATACAAGGCATTTTGCCTTTCTTTTTAGTTCTCTTCCTATTGGATGAACTTAACCTTTGGACATCCTGGCCTGGGAATAACAGTGCATTGAATTACTGTATCACTGGATGAGAGCTGAAAACATCACTTAATAATGAAAATGTCCAATTTCTAATTAGAAATGGAGAATTGCCCCAGTATTTGTCAACCACAGTCTGACCTCTGTTGGTTCCCTGTGACATTAGGAAATAGTCTCATTACCCAGGCTAAGACGTATATAAGAACAGAAGGTGTGTGAGTTTCTTACAGTCACTGTAACAAAACATTATAATTAGGATGGCCTCAAGCAACAAAAATCTATTCTGTCACAGTTTCGGATGCTAGAATCTGATATCTAGGTGTCAGCAGGGCCATGTTCTCTCTCTAAAGGCTCTAGGGAAGAATCTGTTCTAGGTCTTTCTCTTAGCTTCTGATGTTGCCAGCAGTCCTTGGCATTCCATGGCTTACAGACACATCACTCCGGTCTCTGCTTCCGTTGTCACATGGTGTTCTCCCTGTGTGTCTTTATCTGTGTCTTTCCTCCTCTTCTTGTAAGTCATATTGGCTTAGGGGCCACCCCAGGGACCTCATCTTAACTTGATTACGTCTGCAAAGACCCTGTTTCCAAAGAAGGTCACATTCATAAGGATCTATGTCTTCAACATATGTTTTTGGAGAAGACAATTCAGCCCAGAATAGAGGGACGGGAAGAACAGTGGACGTATCCTGACCACAGCATTAGCTCCTTAGACTCTGGGCCAGCTGGTTCTCATCTCAGCCGTGGTAGCGTTGTTTCCTTCCTCCTCTGTTTCTGAGCCATCTCTTCCTTCATCCCTCTGCCATGACAAGCTAGTCCATGTCGGTCAATTTTCATCAGTTTTCAGTTCCCTGTCCATGACTAGTCTCCCTCCTAGCATGCATTCTCCTCACCCCAAGCCCTGGAAATAGAATCCCTTGATTGGAACCTAGACCACCATTCCTGGGAATGGCTCCTTTCCCTCCTATCTTTCATTCTTCCCTGTGTGCTTCGGTTTTCTGTTATCCTCACTTTGGCCACCTTGCAACTCTCTTGCCCTGCCATCTTTCTCTTCCTCCTACTTGTTGAAGCCCAATATAGAAACAGTCCAACTATTTAGTCTCTGGGCTCACACCCGGGCAGCTGAGCACTGTGAGAGGAAACCACACAGCTGTGTTTCTCTTCATCTTTCTCTCAGTTCCCTGCCGACGCATTTCATTCTAGCCATGAGCTCCTTAATCCTGTGATATCACAGATTCCCACTCTTTCACACCTTTCTCTTCAACTCTTGGTTTATGGAGAAAATACACAGGTACCTTCTTAACTTCCTGCCACCAAATCTGCAAAGTAGCTTTGATCTGCACCCATCACTTTTCTCCTTCCCGCTTGCAACAAAGAAAACAAAGTCCATGTAAAGTCTTCAGTTTCTACTCCCAACCCCCTGTCTCTGGACTCAGTTCCCTTTCTGTCTTCTAGAAATCTCCATGCCTTTTAATCATTTCTCCTCTCCCTTCACTCTCCATCCCCTTCATTGGCTCTTCCCCATCAAAATTTTAAGTCTCTTCCATTTGTATAAACAATCCTTCTCTCACCAAAACTCTTCCCTTAACCTGATACTCACGTCAGTTTTTTTTAAACTATTTGCAGATTTCTCCTCCTTTCACTGTCCCTTAAATATTGGTAATCTTTGGTTTCTGCCCTTAACCATCTTTGTTCTTTGCTCTATACAATTTCTCATGGGATTTCATGAATTTACATGCTGACAGTTTCCCAATCTATAACTCTAGATCAGATTGCTCTCCAAAGACTCATTCATATATCCAACTTTCTACCAAACACCTTCACTTAGATGTCCCACAGGCACCTCTAATGTACCATGTCAAAAATCAAATTCATAATCTCTGCTCCCCAGTACCATTCTGTCTTGCTTTCACCCCATGGGTTTCCCTTACCCCACTTCATCCTTACCCCACTGACCCCCACCGGAGACTGAGTGTCATCTGTGGCAGGTAGTCTTTGGGCCTCAGCATTCCATATAATTCTGTCCATTCCCAAAGGCCTGCATCTGTGTCTTTTTTGCCCAGGACCTCTTAAGAAGCAATAGTAAGCTTCTCTGCATGTGCAGAGCAGACTGGAAATGCTGGGGAATTAAACCCATCAGCCAATGACTCATGGCAATTGGCTTATAAATTCCCCAGCTCTTCAACCTCTTGGGTGGAAGAACTCTGAGACTTTTGTTTTACACCATTTCCCAGGATTTCTCCATGACATTAATAGCATAGTTGGCTTGATAAAGCACTCTTTCTTTCTTGGCTCCATTTCCTTCTCTGTTATCACTTCCTCACTTTCCTACCCAGATTCCCTGTTCTTCTCAAATGAACTACTTGCACTTGAACCTTTTCTTTGAGGTCAGTTTCTGGGGAAAAGCAAAGTAAGATATCGTCCTTCTTTCCAATCCCTTCCTTTCTTCTTCTTCTTCCAGGCAGTTACCAAATTCTATTAATTCTACTTCATAATCATCTTGAGAATCTGGCCACTTCTCTTCAGCTTTCCTGCCATTACCCCACTACCCACTGCCATCCTCTCTAACCGGGGTCACTGCAGCAGTCTCCTGCCTCCCTGCAGTATTGTCCCCCTTCCATCCTTTCTCTTCCCTTCAGGCAGTGATCTTTTCAAATATGCAAATTTGATAATATCATCACCACAGTTAACTTTTCAGATCTCAGTTTAGTACTGAGATGTTTTCTTTGCTCTCAGTTCTAGGGACCTGTTACTAAAAAGAGCCCCCTGTCATTTCCCTGTTAAAGGACTTCTCACCTTGTACACGAGTTGCCTATTCATTCAGCTGTGTTCCTCACTACACTGTAAACTCTCTAAGGATAGGAACGTTGTTTTTCATCTTTCTTTTCTTTCCCTTTTTTTCCCTCTGTTGTTGTTGTAGATGTATCTTTCTGAATTAGTATTTTTGTTCCTTTCAGATATATGCCCAGGAGAGGAACTGCTGGGTCATATGGTAGTTATGTTTTTAGTTTTTTGAGAAACCTCCATACTGCTTTCCTCAGTGGCTTCACCAACTTACACACCACCAACAGTGTATGAGGGTTCCCTTTTCTCCACATCCTACCCAGCATTTGTTGTTTGTGTTCCTTTTGATGATATCCATTCTGACAGGTGTGAGGGGAAATCTCATTGTGGTTTTCATTTGCATTTCCTTGATGATTAGTGATGTTGAGCATCTTTTCATGTACCTGTTGGCCATCTGCGTGTCCTCTTTGGAAAAATGTTATTGTATTGTTTGTTTTTTTTTCTTCAGATCAGTTAGTGTTTACTTAATATATTTCATTTTTCCACTGTCAGGTGCATATATATTGCAATTGTTACATCCTTTTGTTGAATTGAATCTTTTTATCATCATATAATAACCTTCTTTGTCTCTTGTTACAGTTTTTGACTTAAAGTCTATCTTGTCTAATATAACTACCTCTTTTCTCTTTAGGATTCCGTTTGCATGAAATGTCTTTTTCCATTCCTTCACTTTGGGCATATGGATGTTCTTAAAGCTGAAGTGAGTCTCTTGTTGGCAGCAGATAGTTGGGTCTTCCTGTTTTATACATTCAGCCACTCTATGCCTTCTGATTAGAGAATTTAATCTATTTACATTTAAAGTAATTATCAATAAGTTAAGGACTTACTAAGGCTATGTTGTTAATTGTTTTCTGGCTGTTCAGTAGCTCCTTTGTTCCTTCCTTTCTCTCTTGCTGTCTTGCTTTGTGAACTGATGATTTTCCATAATGGTATGCTTCAATTCCTTCCTCTTTATCTCTGTGTGTCTATTGTAGGTTTTCGCTTTGTTGTTACTATGAAACTTACATAAAATCTTATGGTCATAACATTCTGTTTTAAGCTGATAACGTAACCTTGATCATTTTTTGTGGGGGGAGGTAATTAGGTTTACTTATTTACTTTTGATGGAGATACTGGGGATTGAACCCATGACCTTGTGCATGCTAAGCATGCACTCTGCCACTGAGCTACACCCTCCTCCTGTAACTTTGATCATATACAAAAACTCTACCCTCGTTTCCTGTTTTTGATATCTCGATCTTCATTTCATATTTTTGATATCACGATTTATACCTTTTTATATCGTGTATCCATTCACAAATTATTGTAGCTATAGTTATTTTTAATATTTTGCCCTTTAACCTTTAGACTGAAGTCGATTAACACATCACCATACCACAGTGTCAGAGCACTCTGAATTTGACTACATATTGCCTTTATCGATGCATCTTGTATTTTTATATCTTTTCGTATTACTAATTAGTGCCCTTTCATTTCAGCTTGAAGAAGTCCTCTCACTGTTTCCTGTAAGGCAGGTCTAGTGGTGATGAGCTCCATAAGCTTTTGTTTGTCTGGGACAGTTTGATCTCGCCTTCATTTCTGAAGGATAGTTTTACTGGGTAAAGTCTATTTGGTTGGCAACTTTTTTTCTTTCAGTGCTCTGACTATATTATCCCACTCTCTTCTGACCTGCAAGGCTTCTGCTGAGAAATCTGCTAATAGCCTTATGGGGATCCCCTCGTATGTGAAGTTTTTTTCTCTTTGCTGGTTTAAAAAAAATCTCTTTATCTTTGATTTTAGCCCATTTTATTATAGCCTGTCTTAGAGAAGATCTTTTTCAGTAAAATCTTTTTAAGGACCTATGAGCTTCATGAACTTGGATGTTGACATCTCTCCCCAAATCTGGGAAGTACTCAGCCATCATCTCTTTAATTTTTCTGTCTCTTTCTCACTCTATTCTCCTTCTGGTACTCCAGAAATTTGTAGATTGTTTTTCTGGATGATATTCCATAATTCACATAGGCTTTCTTCACTCTTTTTAAATCTCTTTTCCTTTTCCTCCTCTGACTAGATAATTTCAAATGACCTGAATATACTTCACAGCTTCTTTGTTCTGCTTAATCAAGTCTGCTGGTCATGTTCTTTATTGCATTGTTCATTTCATTCATTATATTCTTCAACTCCAGGCTTTCTGCTTAGTTCTTTTTTATGATTTCTATGTCTCGGTTAAATTTCTTATTTTGTTTGTGTATTGTTTTCCTGATTTCATTGAATTGTCTTCCTTTGTTTTCTTGTAGCTCACTGAGCTTCCTGAAAACAACTATTTTCAGTTCTTTATTAAGCAAATTGCAGATCTCCATTTCTTTAGGATTGGTCACTGGGAAAGTATTGTGTTCATTTGGTGGTGTTGTATTTCCTTCTGTTTTCATGTTTCTTGAAGTCTTACTTTGCTATCTTTGCATTTGAAGAAGGATTCACCTCCTGCAGTCTCTACTGACTGTCTTCATTTGCCTTCCCTAGGGCAGTGCTGAGTGTTCAAGTTTTTATGCTTTCTCCCAACTGTGTAGAGTTGGGCTGCCTTTCTGCACATACTCACTAGCTGTCTGCAAAGACTTGCACTTGTTGCCCTTGAGGGCACGAACAGGGAGTCAACCATGTGGAGGTGGTGGTGGTGATGTGTGTGAGTGAGCTCCACAGAATGTTGGGGGTGCCTGTGGGCCAACTGGTGGGGTCCACAGATGAGACATCCCCAGTGACTAGTGGTTGAGCTTCTGATGGAGTCTGCATAGCAGTTAGTAGGATCTGCATCCCTTTCTTGCAGATGGAGAAGGTGGGCACTCACTCACTGGCATAGGTCTCTCTTAGCACTGAGCTGTACCACCTTGGGGAAGAGAGGTGACTTGGGTAAAGTGAAATTGTTCCTCTTACCTTCTTCAGTATGTCCAATCTTGGATTTTTTTTCTCCAACAGTGTGTTGGAACTTCTCTGTTGGACTCTTGGACTTCCACAAAGGCACTCTCATTTGTGAGTGAATGTCAAAATTGATGTTCTTTAGGGGAAAGACAGTGGAATTCCTCCATTTTGTCACCACTCTCTACACTTTATGTTTTTCAATGCAAATTGCCACAAATGTCTAAGCCTTTTGGAAGAAAATAATTCTAATTTTAATGCAGTGGACAACTATGGATTTTGTGTGGTTTTATTTGACATAGACTCAGGTTTAGAACCTTTCCTCCTTGGAAATACACTTGGAACTCTGATGGAAAATGTTACCCTTCTCTTTTCTCTATAATATCGATATACCTGTCACATTCAAGCAGGGCGCATGATTAATCTTAATGTGCAGGTGTTCTGAGGCCGGAGGTTTGAATTTTTTTCATTCTATGTGGTCTGTTTTAATTTTGATTAATTGCCATCAGGAATAACAACTCCTCAGGGAAGATCATTAGGAAGCTACCGAATCAATTCTGTTTAGCTACAGAATATGTAAAACTCATCACCAGCACTGAAATGATCAGATACCTTTTATGTTGCCTGCACAAGGAATGCTTAGGTCATTCTAACGAGATTGCAGAAACAAATTTAAATGGAATTGGAAATGCTTTTTCATAAATAAGTTAGCCATCAAATTTGCCCTTTTTTTCCTCAATAGATTTTCTTAATTCTGTCATTAAAATCAGTAACCACAGCTGGTAGTCTTGGTTGGTAGGAATAATATGCTTTAGGTGTACACTAGGGGCCTCATGTCAGTACACATCTGCAGTTATTAATTGGCAGGCTCACGAGCTCCCGATGCATGAGAAAGGAGCCAAGCTTACCTACTGTCCCCCACCTAAGACCACTGCCTTCGCTGGGAGGCTGAGTGCTTCACCTTGTGGCTAACGCCTTAGCCTCCTATCTTCCTTACTTCTGGTTTAGTTTCTTCTTGGCCCACTCCACGTGACTCTCAGCTCTTTCCCAAATAGACCACACTAGCTTCTACATTCGCATGTGATGGCCACTGTCCCTGGGGCACTGTTACTCCCTTTTGCATCCGGCTGTCTCTGTGCATACTCAGGACTTCTCTGAAATGCCACCTACTCTAGGAAGCTTTGCGGCATCGCTGATCTCAGGTGCCTCTTTGTGTGCATTGCCCCTTGGACCACTTCTCCATAACTGCTGTCATATTTATTGTCACTAACTGTCCACCTCCTCTGTCAGAGGAAGATTTGGCTTGTGTCTCTACAGCCCTAGTTCAGTGGGTCCTCCCTTTTTTGATTCACACACTCCTTTGAGAATCTGATGTAAACTTACTCTCTGCACAAAGTAGTTTAAATTTTGCAAATAATTTCAGGGAGTTCTGGGACACTCTAAATCCATCTGTGGACCCTAGGAGTTCATGGACCCCTGACTAAGAGTCCCTGCACTAGTTCCTAGATACATAAAAATAGTTATCACCTAACAAATACTTACCACTGTTCTGAGCACTTCACATGATCTGCCCCATTTATTCCTTACAGCAACTCTATGAGGTAAATACTATGATTAGCCCCAATTTACAGATGAGGAGACTGAGGAACAGCATGTCAGTAACTTGGTTGAGGCTGTTCCTGAGTCTGCCCTCAACCAGCCTGCTCTGTTAACCACAGCATTACATCACCTCTCCGCCTCTCTATGGTCCTGTTCATAAAAGGTACCGCATGAATGTCTATTGAATGAACTATAGGATGAAGGAAAGTAATAACGTTATGTACAATGAACTCTGAATAAGCTTAAAATCATGCAGAAAATAAAGAGGCTTAACATTCAAATGGTTTGTAAAGGCTATGAGCTTTTTCAGTGGAGTAAACGGCACAGGGGATAAGCTACATCTAACCTTCAGTTAGCTTTAAGGATAAGGGGCAGAAAGGCAAAGAACTTTCACTGAATACTTCATAGATGCCTGACATTGAGTTTGCACTTCCTAAACAGACTACCTTATACAACAGCTATTAGACCTGGGAATATAGTTGAATTTTGAGTCCAATATTGACTCTGGGGAGGGACTGAATGGGAAAATATTAAGTACATGTTCTTTAAAGGAAGCGTTAAGAAAGCACACTTTGTAAAAACGTAACTGTTACCTCCCTGTGGCATCAAGGAATGGAAGTTTTCCTGGTAGAATGGAGATGGGTTAAGGAGGTAGGGATGGGGTTAGTTTTTTCTTTCTTTTAATAAAGGTACACCTTTTAGGCCTTTTGTGACACGGAAGAGTTTTACAATTGCAGTTAGATGTGAATAGGACCTTCACTCAAGTGTGCATGCACACACACTTCTGCTCTAGTTTCAGAGAGACAGGAAGGGAAGCTGGGAAGAGAGAGGAAGAAAGACCACTATGTGGTTATTTTGTGCCGGTCATTACATTAAATGATTCCAAGTAGACGCCCTCAGCTGATCTGGCCTAGGGTTCCTACAATGGCCAGTGGTTCACCAGTCTAATGTCAGCCGCTGGGTTGGGGTAGGGGTCTGGCAGGAGCAGCAGCAGAGAGACTTTTCCTGCTCTAAAGAAACGTTCAGTCGTCTTCAGAATCATACGAGAATAATACATTAGCAATTCTAATCATTGTCCATGAACAACTTTAACCACACTCGAGAAAATGCACTTGGTGTCGTTCCTTCCCCGTGGTTGCTAAGGCTGAGCTTACTGTGTTCTGCGTATCCGAGTCAGGAGATCCGCCGCCAGGTGGGCCTTGACTCCCTTCTAGCTTGTATGCAGAGGTGGCTCAGGCCTGCGCAGGGCCAGTATGTACCCACAAAGCCCTTGAGAATGTGAATCTGTGTGTCTGGTGGGGAGGGGCCTCCAGGTCAACCCCGGAGATCAAAGGTGTATGACATTGGCCATTGTCCAAGTTTGTGTCTTCACTGTAGAGCTCCTCAATCGTCAAGGTACTTCCAATTCCATCTCACAAATTGCTGGTGTGGGTGGTACTTTTCCCATCAGTCATTTTTATTGCCCTCACACTTAATCCACATCACTGACTCTCGGTATCTCAGTTTCTCAGTGTCAATATATTTGGTTTAACGAGGATGCTATAAAGAACAAATGAGACATGACTTCTTCGAAGTAAATTTGGGGAAATTTTCTGGTTTCGCTTCTTATAAAAAATACTGTCTTTAAAGGTTATATTAGCGAGCTATTGAAAAATTTTTTTTTGGAAATGTTATTAAGTGTTTCCAGTACTCATCTGAATATTCTTTATAACTTAGCGGTCTTAAACCACAAGCAATATAGAACTCTTACTTTGAAATACAGTCATTTTCTCTAACAAATCATCGGAAGGGGACCAAATCACGCCAGCTCTCCACTGAGTTACAATAATGGAGGCTCTAATTATCCAGTCTGCATCTCAAGTTGCGTTGTAATTCATTAAAATTCTTTTTGCCCCTTTTCAATTGGGTGCATTTCAGCATTCTAAATCCAAGTCTCTTCCTGTTTCAAAAAATGTAGACAGTTAATAGAGTATATTTGTGTCTCATTTGTTTGTTAATTTGATTTTGTAATGATCTCTTTGTCCCTTCATTTCTATAACCCATGGCTGTGCCTACATCACTAGTCAAAATGCAAATTTTCTTAGAGGCCAGCCCTGACAGTCCCTAGCAAAAGAATTTCGATCTTGCAAAATTATTTGCATCTGGATGAAGGATTCCCACCACATGGATGAATTTGCACCTGGATGCAAATCCAGGAAGAGTGGGCTCAGTGGTGGGCTCAGGGAGAGGGAGTTGAAGTCTTGGGGATGAAGGAAGGTGTTACATTATGTGAAGAATACAACCCTGTGCTCAGAACAGGACTGAGAGTAAAAGCCTGATTTTTGGCCTTTTGGAAGGTCTGCAAAGGTGTGTAGCTATAAGATGTTGGCAGGCTAACTGCGTATTGTCAGGGCAGTGGAGTTTTTGTCAGTATTCTGCCCTTTGGCTTTCAAAGGTCTTTCTGGGCAGCCCAGCTAGGAGAGGTTATCAGGGCTCCTGGCTGCTGGGTGGGGGTCACTATTTAACTCGTCTAAACTCTGCATGGGAATGTGTATCTTTTCTTGCCACGGGTCATACCATTTTTGTAACTAGGCATGCGGGGAAGTCTGAAAGTTTTCCTCCTAGGAATACGCAGGCTTGGAGCCACCCATGTGAAGTTTATCTGTGCTCTTTCTGCTGTTTGCTATCTATCTGGAAAGGATTATCTTGGGAAGAGTGAGTCTTAGGTGCCAGGCTGCTCTTTTCATGTCTTCTCCCCCAGTGAAAACATCAGGTCTTCAGATTACAGACTGAATGTAATTCCATCAGGAAGAGCAGACTCCCAGGAGAAAATCTGAACCGTCGGGGATTACTGAAAAATGGGATACAATGTATTTTTCTCCACACTTCTTAGAGAAGAAAGGACTAGAACTCACATTAGCATTCTGCTTTGTGTTTTAAGGTATGAATTGGAGAATCTTTTAGAAACCATTGCTTGCACCAAATCCAAAGGGGAAAATGAAACTAGAAATAACTTTTAATACATATCCAATTACCTGAATATTATTTTACAGATCTGAGTAGAGAGAACACGATTTTAGATGATATATAATAGATCAGTATTTGTTAATCTCATATCAAAATTGAATCAGATTGTGCATCATGTACTTCATATTTTACTTAATTTAGTTTCACTCAATAGGGATTTTCAAGTGTAGTTTACTATTGCTAATGTACGGTGACTGTACTGGTTAAGGGTTACGCACTTTAAGAAGATAAAACTATCTGAGCTGATTAGGAATTTTATCTAATTACACTGGTCCATTAAAAAAATACAGTATCTGCAGATCAGCTGAATGGCAGAAGCATCACACCTTGTTATTGCTGGAAACGCAGAAGCTCTCCTCCTGGCTTTCTCTGCTTTTATCCCGTGGAACTTGGTGTACCAAGGATCTTATTCTACAAGGTTTTTGCAAGATGATGTTAACAGCCCTTCCTCTGAATTCTTTCTGCAAGAGTCATTCCTTTTTTTGCAGAGTGGCTATATTTGTAATTTGGGCCCCGAACACCTGAGAACCCTTGGAGTTACTTTAAGGAGTCCTGGAATCTATATTTATACCAAGTACTATGAAGCACAGAATAAAGAATGCATTGGGCTATATGACTAGTATTTTTCATGTGTAAGTTGCTGTTGTAATGGTTAATACAGACAAAATACGCTGATCTCGTGGTAGCTCTGGTATTCTCAACCAACAAGGACTAAAACAAAACTATTCTTAGGCGACACATGGGCTCTCATACTTGAAACGTTTGGAAACTACTAGAAAAAAAGGAGTGGAAAGGGCCACAAATACAGCAAGTTTCTGTCTGAACTGAAGTTCCTTGTGTACCTCTGAATTGCATACGGTCAAAGGAGTTATTCACGTCTAAGAATGAATCATGCTTCTATAACACACTGGCAACAAAAGTGTAGGGCATTGGGATTTGGGGGGTGGGGGCGGGAGGGAAGGAGCACATTCAAATGATCTGCTAATGTGGAGTCTTTTTTTTTCAATGCTCTCAAATTACCACACTGTGGTTAAGCAGATGATAGCTGGCCGTGGAGGTCGATCAAGTCATTTTAATCATGCTTTCAGCCAGCCAGGATGCACTGAATCGTAACTAAGGAGAGGACTCCGTGAAAGGCACCCAACTCCACCCTTTTTCCCAGGCTGAGCTACTCTTCTCCCACCCCAGGATGGATGCTGGGTCAGGAAAACTGGAGTGGCCAGAGCAGAGGCCAGCTGGAGGCCGATGTACCAGGAAGTACCAAGGCCAAGTTACAGAGCGAAAAGGTCCTACCTGTTGAAGGGTAGGATTGCAAACTAGCAGACAGAACACACAATCAACACTGAGTTCATTCCCACCCCTCCAAGAGAAACAGAACCTCAAAACGTCCAACATTTGAATAGAAAGGACTAGGCGTCTCTAAGCATAAGACCAAAGTTGCCTGCAACCCGGGACACGTCTGCTTCCACTCTTGAGTCGGCAAATAAATCCATGCATTTTATACACTCCACAGAAGTTTTTATTGTTTATAAATAATTACAGCTCTCTTTCATGTTTCCACATCCTGGGTCTGAGGAGAGAAGGGAATTGGGCCTGTTAACCTTATGCAACTAAGGAACAGTTTATAGCTGGCCAGGTGCAAGCGTGTATCTAATCTCTGCCTGTGTCTGTCCTGCAGCAGCTGCAGCAGTTGGAGGGAGTGAGGGAGTTATTAAATATCAAGGGAATGTTTGTGCCAGTATTATCCCCCTTTGGGGTAGTAAGAGACACTTACCAATGATTTTGCACTTAGAGTGACAGTCACTATTGGGGAAAAGTTATTTTCACTGAGACCCCAACAGTGGGAGTGAGGACCAGGCAATCAAGTCCAAATGGAGATTTGAGACCCTTTATCAGTCTGTTTCCTTTTGGGCACCATGGCCCCTGTAGTTGCAAAAGCCTTTAAGTATGCTTTTCTTCCCACCACTGGTTCCCTGTGATTGTGGACAGGACACTCAGGTCTCAGAGCCAATGCATATTCACCTGGAAAACAAAAATTGTCTTTAATTCCTCATTAATGCTCAAGGATATTGAAAAGGTTAATAGTATAATTCTGGGTATAGTAAATGAGATCTTGAAGAGAGAGGGTGTAAGATGAAAGGAGGTTTTGCGTGAGTTATTCAGACTAGGTGGTGCAGTGAGGTGAATACTGGCTAAGACTCTCAGAGTGACTGCGGACTTCAAGACTTGCTGGAAGCCCGAGTTGGAAACAAGGCATCTGAGCCTTGGTTTCCTTATCTGTACCATGAGAAACTGATCATTGCAAAACTCCTTTTAGTTTGACGGATTTATACTGAATGCACACCGCCCATCCAGGAGAAAGCTAGGCACCATGTCAAACACAAAGGAAATAAGACACCATCCATACACTCTCATAATGAGACTCGCCTAGCACAGGTGAAATAGTTACCTGTTGACATTTTTAGCTCTGCTCTGTGTAGGTTCCTTCCCTCCCCCTCCAACCAAACATTTAGATGAGACTGCAGATGGCATCTGTAGCCCACAGAAATTGCACTTGCTAAATGTCACAGAACCCTGATGACAGAGGCTTGCCTAAAGAGGGGTGGTGTTGGTAACAAGTCGTGGACTCCAGGGATGCAGAGTGAGGGCCGTCCCAGCTGCGACACAGTGGCGTCACGCCCAGGCTACTTTTCTTTCCTCTTCGTCTTTCTTACAGTCTGGCTTTCATCCTTATGGATCTGGCCTCACCTGGCAGCCTACCCAGTGACTTCTGATCTAACCTCATTGGCCAGAACAGTATCCCATGACCACCCCCAGCTGCAGGTGATGCTGGGACACAGAGGACAGTTGAGTGTTGAACAGTTGAAGATCTGAGTGTAACTTTATAGTCCGCCTTCCACATCTGCGCTCCCACACCCGTGGCTTCAGCCAGCTGCAAGTCATGTGGCACTGGCGTATTTACAGCTGAGAAAAATCAGCGTGTAACTGCGTGCACTGCACACCCACGTTGCTCAGGGGTCGAATGTACTGTAATTGAGCCCATTGCTACAATTTAACTAAATCAAGCATCTGTTAGTAAAGAAGAAGGTGAAAATGGATATTGGGGATGGAACAGCAGTGGATGTCAGAATTCTCATGAGGGTCACAGATCTGGGAATGATGGTAAATATACTGAGTGGTCCTCAGAAGGCTCTCAGGCGAAGGGAATAAGAAGATGAATCTGATGTGCAGAATTCAATAGCCTTAAAGCCTCACCCTTGAGTCTAAAAGAAGCAACTGTACACAGGAAAAATGGGGGAAATGTTTCTTAATCACACCTTGTAAAAATCTCTATTACTTTAAATTTACCACGAGAGAATAGTAATAGCAATCAACATACCAGTTTACATTTCTTAACTGTTTACTATGACATCTCATTTAATTCTCATAGTAATTCTCTGAGATAGATTTTTATATTATTATTATTATTATTATTATTATTATTATTATTATTATTATTATTATTATTATTATTATTATTATTCCTATTTTACTTTTGAGAAAATGGAGAATTATAAGTTACTTGACCAAAGTCCTATAGCTAGTAAGTGGCTAGGCTGGGATTTGAACCTAAGGCCAGGGCCCTTGTTAATGACCTCTATTTATACTATTTCCTGAGGAAAAGTGATACCTAAAGAAGCTAATTCAGTCTTGGGCTGCATTAACTGTATCACAATATCTATGTCTAGGAAGAGAAGAATCTCTGTCTTGTCTGATCAGAACCTATTTGCAGTGTTGCTCTAAATTCTAGAAACCACATTCAGACAGACAGGAACCAGTAGTCCTTCGTACACCCTTATCACCTTTGCTTCAATTTTGGAGGATGGAAAGGATGCTCAAGGCCAACTCCTCCCCCTTGCCCTTGGCCCCATCCCACGTCTCTCTGGACCTCCATCAGTTGACCCTTCTATCTCCCATATCTCCAACTTATTGCTTTTTACTAATTAACTTTTCCTCTGCCAATGAATTTATTTAAAAAATTTCTGTGCTAAATAAATAACCCCCCAAAACATCATGTATAGAAATATGTACCTTTTAAACTACTCCTTCTAGTAAGTCCTTGTTAACCATACTTCTTAAAAGAATATTTAACACATGCTGTCTCTGCCCCCTTACCTCCCGTTCACACTTTCCTCAGTTTCCAACTATGCTGAACATCACCAGCAGTTGGAAAATACAAGTCCCTCCTCGGTGGCAGCGTCTTTAGAAGCCGAAGCAGTGGACCAAGCAGATGCTTGTCGGATGCTTGTATCTTAAGGGCTCCTCATTTATCTGATTTGTGTCCAGAAAGCATGCATAAGTCTGTTACAAAGTTAGCTTTCACAAGCATGTTCTACTAAATCGATACGACTTTTAATTCACCTTGAAAATGTGAACCTAAACTCTGTATGATTTTATTGGCTCACTCTTGGTTTTCTCATATTATTCTTAACATAAGAAGGCTGACTATGTCAGCTCTTTTATATTTCGGAAGTAATTTTGATGGCTTTAACACTATTTAACTTGTTATGGAAATGGTGGTATGCTGAGTGAGAAAGTCAGTGAAAACTGGCTGGTTCCGTTTTGAATTATCAGTGGAATAAGCATTAGGGACATGAGGATCTGAGAAAAGAAAGTGTATTGTCTGCATCTACCTTGGGATTGGCCCTGCCAGCACCACGTCCTCTGACCATGGACAAGACCTGAGTCCTTTTGGCAAAACACTTTGTAAGTAGATAATTTCACAAAGGTATGGAAAAACATGTTTCGATTGCACATATAATGTAATATATTTCTAAACTTCACCGTCTAAAATATATCAGGAATACTGGTGGGTGTTCAAAAGTTCTAATTCTTCAATTTTATCTCTTACACTACTTCTGTATCCAGTGGACTGTAGCAAGCAATGTCCTTCAAGGAAAAGTCCTAAAACTTCCTAAACGTAGAAGTGAAACAGTAATTAACTTAATCTCCTGTTAAGATATAAAGAACAAGTTTTCTGTGAGCTTTGGCTTTTTGCACCTTTTTCTTGACCATTTGCAAAGCATGATCAGAACAAGAAATTGCCAAAGGCAGGCTGGAGAGGCAGAGTCTAGGAGCACTGAGGGCTGGGGACGGAGAGTGAGCCATGGTGTATAAGCAGATCATGCTTGAGTTCTAGAATGACTCCAACATTTCAAGACTACTATTACATTAGTGCTTGTATTTTAAAATAGCACTTCCAGCTTTTTAAAGCACATTTACATGCATTATGCATTTGTGTGCATGACTCATAAAATGTATTCATTCCCAGTTTAAAATGAATAAGACTGAGATGGAGAAGCTAAGTGATTTGCCCAGTGTCTTCGATCTCTTGGCTCAAAGCTCTGCCCCCCACGCCACATATATACACTTTTTTACTTTTCTCTCTGATCTCTTAGATTTCACTCCTGAAGTGAGAGAGGAGACAGGGAGAGAGGGATGCAGCCAGACTTGTTATTCGAAGGAAATGGGATAAGAAGCCAGTGATACTTGAGGAGCATTTTGCAAGCATATCTAGATGCTAGAAAAAGCCCGACATTAATACACAACAAGCAACTTGCACTGCTATATATTTTTCTGAAATAGACTGCATTTATGATCAGCTTTTAAAGGCTAGTAACCTTTACTCTACATAACAGGGAAAAAATCAAGTTTTGTATTGAGTTTCTAACCTACAGTTAGAGCCTACACTTTAGTATATTTTACCAAACAACTTTATTCAAAACAGCTATGGCTTAGCATTAAGCAGAACTAAGGACAAAAGGAATAACTTTAAAGTGTTCCACAGGTACAGGCAACAATTTAGGGGAATCTTCTATTAAACATGTTTGCATGGAGAGACCAAATAGTATGCAATTATTTTGTAATTGCCTTTCAGCCCCTTGCTGTAATTATTCATTTAGTTATATGTGCTTTACAAATTAGCGCCCCCAAAGATCTAAAAAAACATTACACAGAACATGGTGATTATCCTTAGAGTTACATGGTTTCTCAAAGGGTAATTACAATTTAATTTGCTAGGTCTAAATTCATATCATGACCTCGTGGTAATCAGATACTTTCACAGTGACTTGCTTGGCTGTTGGGGTCTCCAGATTCTGTGCACTGGCTCAAGGACAGGGACACACTTAGGAACAGGTGCAAATCCAAAATGGTGGCTGTGGTGTTTTTGTACCTGCTCCTGGCTATCCAAGGCTTGCAATCTATATTATTTGAATGCATGTGTGTATGGATGGGCACATGTAAACACCTGCCTGCAGGCTCCTGAGTTGTCCCCAAAGGCTGGCCAATTCATGGAGAAAGGAACCTTTTACCCAGTCAGTCCAGGGTCCCTCCCACTTAAAAAGCCACACACCTTTGTTAAGTTTATTAGATGGTCAAGAGAAGAGAAATATAAATGTCTCACCTTCCTTTAAGATCAAGAACAATGCAAGCAAAAACATCTTTCATTAAATACAAGAAGTACAAGCACACAGGTTGGGAGGGGAGGGAGATCAAGAAAGATACAGGAAACTATCTAAGACCTTGAAGCATCAGAGAGCTGGGATTTAATCAGAGAGATGAAGTCTGTCCTGAACACAGAAGCGTCATAAAATGATCTGGCTTCTGGAGGCGGCAGGGTAATCTGTTGCTTGAGCCCAAACTGTGGTGTGCTGAAGGCAACTCCTACTAGCTTGTGAGAACCAACTGCTAAATACGCAGGAATCTTGGGAACAGGCTGTTACTTGGAATCTTGAAGTCAGCCAAGGTGGGAATATTTACACCAGGAAAATTGAGAAACACTACAAGCCAGGGCTCCCCACCCCGACCCAAGTCAGTTTCCCAGCATACCACTGAGTTCAAACATCGCTGAAGGAACACTTCAATGAAAAGCCCAGTTTTCTAATAATTGATATGGGAAAGGTTCTCCCTACTCACCAACTCTTAGATTTTAACCCTTCCCCTGAGTGACTCCAAGCCTCAGTTCCAACTTTTCCTTCTTTCTGTAGGCTCTTCCAACCCACCTGAGAGACTGTCACAAGTGAACACTGAATTGTAGGAAGCTCATTTTTGAATATTAATAGTTAAGAGCATAGATTTGAATTTGAACCCAGATCAGACAACCTGGGTTTGCATCCACAAGCCTGTATCTACCAGATGTGTGATTTGAATAATACTCGCCTCTTCAAGCTTTGGGTTCCCCACCTAATGGAGCTGCTGTAGGAATAATGGTGTCTTCCTGATGGTGCTGCTGTCGGTATTAAATGAGTTATTTCATGGAAAGTACTCAGAACTCTGGCCATAGAAAGTGCCATGTGTCTCTGTTTTTGTTCTTAATCGGGAAGACGATCTGATCATGTGCACTGGGCACAACGTGGACACTCACAAAGTGGGAATTGCTTTTGTTCTTTTCTTTGCAGTACTGTTATTATATAGCATTGGTATTTGGGTTAAAACACCCCTTTCTTTAGGGCCTAGTAGGCGATGTCTCTTGGGCCACAGACTGGCTATTGGGAGAGTT
Organism: Camelus dromedarius; assembly: GCF_036321535.1. Lineage (NCBI taxonomy): Eukaryota > Metazoa > Chordata > Mammalia > Artiodactyla > Camelidae > Camelus > Camelus dromedarius. Next base: position 14,267,802 of record NC_087454.1, on the reverse strand, counting down.
CCCATTGTCACATTGGATGCCACTTTCCAGGAGTGGACCTTCGGCTCTAAAAATGAGCAAGAACCTAGTAGGCGGGCGAGGAGACCCACAACGTGCAGAAGGAGGCAGGGCAGGGAGAGCTTGGAGACCTGTCCTTTCTTTGAACTGACAGAACTTAATACCGATAACACTCGGTCTGTAAGGACTGCCTGAATTTGTTCTCTCTTCCCTTGGGATTTTGAGTCTAGGGTACCACGGTGGTAACTTTATTCTATTTTTGCTCTTTTGTGCTTGGGCTGGGAAGGGTGGAAGTAAGCATGGCTCCGCCCCACCTCTTTTCTCTACCCAAGGAATCTGCTAGTCATTAAGAAGGTCACTTTTGAGAAGAAATACTCAGTTTCAAGTTTAATGAAATTCAATACATTCAGTCATCTATTCCCCTCTCCATCCCTTTATCTTGTCCAGGGTCTTCTTGAACTTGCTTTCTTATTGGGTAATTGTTGGAAAAGAGGCAAAGTCACTTTGCAATTTCACCTTGGAAAGTATTTTGATTTTCTAAGGCTAGGATATTGAAGACAATTAGTTTCCTTTGTGATCTCATTTATTGTACTGTACGTGCATATAAAAAGCATTGTTGAGAACTGATCCTCAAACTTTACCAGATTGCCAGAGAGCATACGGCAAAAAAAAAAAAAAAAAAGGATATGGGGGGGTCGGGGGGGGTGTAGCTCAGTGGTAGAGTGTGTGCTTAGCATGCACAAGGTCCTGGATTCAATCCTTTGTACCTCTGTTAAAAAATTAATTAATCAATTATTTTTTTAAAAGGATGTGAACATATCCAAATGGAGAGTTCCAGAGGGTTTAGGAACAGAATTTTTTTTCATCATCTGTGCTAAGAGAGGGCAGATTCCTAGTAAAAATATGAAGAGCCACCACCTCATTGGCCTCACTCTCCAAAATGAAAAGGAAAATAAAATACATGCAACAAATACCTAAATTTAACTGAAATGTGTTAGCCATTAAATACTAATGGGATTTTGATTGACTTTTATAAAACCTGTCATCCATTTTTCCACCTATTCCACCCTTTTTAATTCTTTGCTCCCTTGGCTTTGAATCAGTATTTATAGTTGAAAATGAGCATTTTTTCCCCAGTCATTGGGAAGCCTGTTATTTCAGGATAATCTACACGATGAAGGAAAAGCTTGATGCTCTCATGCTGGAAACCTGGACGTCGCTGAAGTGTCTTCTCTAACAGGGAGACGTCCTTTAGCATTCCCCCATTCCTTTTGCCAATAATGAAGACACATCACTGGCCAGGCAGAGTGAAGACCCTGTGACCCTGCCTGGGAAGAGCTAAGTCCACAGAGGAAGACACTAGGTGAGCAAAATTCAGACACGAGGTGCTGGAAGAAAAGAGGGAGCCAGGAGCTCGGGGAGGGTGTGACTACCACATGTGGTAGACTGTCCCCAGTTACAGAGGACATAGGGACATATCGCATAGGTTTCCTCAATAAAATCATGTCCTTTGTACTCATTTGGACAGAATTTTAACAGCAAAGATAGACATGTTTAAGGACTCAATTTTATTTCTTTATTCTCATGTTCAATGATGATATATTCTGTGTGTTTGAATTTCCAACCACAAATTCAACATGCATAAAGGAATGTGTCGCAGTGTTTAATCAGCAGTTCTCCATCTTGGATCCCTGGTAGAATTAATTACCTGGTGGTGGTGGGGAGTGGGGAGCTTTTGAAAAATACCGGTGTTTGGGTCACTTTTCCTTGGTGGTTAGAGGCCTGAGGGAAATCATAAGGAAAGATGGGATGCCCTGAGGATGGGCTGCCAGAGTCTCCTGTGCCCCTCATGACCCACACCGACCACGCACATCCAGGGCACCTGCTGGCTTCCTCGGGTTCCAGGCCAAGCCTCACCCGCTCCACTGGGAGGTCAGCACCCTGGACGCAGACCTGCCAGATGATGGAGACGTGGACTCCCCAGAAGGCCTCCTTGCCCCACAGAAATGATTTCCTACTGGGAGCCTTCGTGTTTGAAATTCCCCTACTAGAGCCGTGCCTTTTCTGGGAGCTTTATTTTCTTCAAAACTCTAAGTGCCTCTGAGGAATTACACTAAAACTGATTGGTTATTTGTATCGCTGGGGGCTCATTTCCTGATAGCAGGTTTTGAAAGAAGGTGGCAAGGCGAATTTCTGAGAGTTGGATTCTTGAATGAGAGCTGAAAAAGGTACAGGAAGAGAAGGCCTCTCTTCGACTCTGTCCAGGTAGCATCCTGCAGCACAGGCCCGAGGCTCACTCCCACCAGCCCACCGCCTCGAAGCAGAATCAGTCCTTTATTTAAATGTCACTTAACACTCACAGTCATTCCCAAATTACAGGGACGATGCTCTCCTGTCTAGTTTTGACCTGTCTGTTTGGTCTCTAAAAACTTCCTCTTTCCAGTGGGATTCATGTCAAGAGAACCAAATAAGAAGCAAACAGAAAAATTAAATTCATGAGGCACAAGTGGGGAAAAAAATTGTGGAATCCTTATAAAATGACTTGCAGTGGCCCACACAGTGACCCTCTGTGTGCTGTGTGCTATGTATGTGTCCTTCTGGCTCAGAACCATAATAAGCACCTGTCCTCAGAGGAGCTGGTTGTGGACTGTTCCGGAGCACTTAGCACATCCTGAGTGCTCAGTAAATGTCAGGGGTAGGAGATTATCTTCAGGGGATGTCTCCTCAGAGGAAGGTGCCGTGCAAATGCTAGTATTGTTATTCTTTTAGCCCAGATTTATAATTGACTTTCTGTTCAACATGGCAGCAAGTTAAATTAATTCAGTATGATTACAGTCATTAAACAAATGCCTGGTAATGACTGCTTTCTTATTTTAGCATTCCTCAAATCACTAGGGTAATACCATATAAGGCTTTTGCTCCATTGTCAGTTAATTGGGATGCACGACCTGCTTTCTGCAGTAGAGCCTGCACACGGCTTTACAGCAGCTGGACCATGATTTAAGGCTCTTGCTGGACTAATTTACCTTTGGGTTTTTTCTTATTGCTCTTGCCTTTCCGTGGGGTACAGTGTACTAGTTCATTACAGCATACAAGTAGCTTAAGGGAATTTCTACCTGCTTTAAACAAAAAAGCAATGTGCTTTTTAAAATCAAGACGCAGGCAGGAACTCTCCCACCATGATTCTGTGGATGCTGAAACTAACCCACGCAATAGGGACAGTGAGGATTTTCACCTGTTTTCACATCAGACCAGTCACCCCAAGCATCACCTGCCATCTTAGCAGGCAGGACAGAAATAGTTAAGTCCCGAAGGCTGGGAGTTAAAAACTCTGCCTGAGAGACACGCATTGTGAGATGTCCCTGCCAGGTGTGGGGGTAGCGCTGCCAGGTGGGGCCGGTGAAAGGCTGCCCTCCTGAAGCTCCGCTTCAGAGTCAAGGTCGTCTGGCTGGTGCCTGATTCTGGAGAGGACACTGAACGATAAAACGCCCTGCAAGTCAGCTGACTGCCGTGTCATCGCAGCTGCCCAAGCCCTGGCTGCTGCCGGCTCCACGTCACCAGGCATACAACTAGGCAAAGAGCGACAGAGTTTGAAAGTGTTCTTTTTCCTGCCGCCGCTCAGCATTTCTGACGTGAGGAGTATTTACCTTGGTTTAGCCAGAAGCAGAGAAGCAGTCTGCATGCACACGACGGCTTCACCCTTGGCAGCGTGAATTTCCAGCAGAGCAGGTCCTGCTCGGAGCCTGGGGGCCAGACTGCCTCTGGTGGAGCCCAGCTGGTTCCCCACCACTTGTGGGAATAGTGTGCGGGCTTGTCACGCCACGCCGCTCCACCTGCAGGAATAAAGGCTAGGACAAAGGAGATGCTGCTTGCCAAAGCTTTGTCCGGCTGGGGCCTGAGCGGGCAGACTCCCCCGGACGGATGCTGTGTGACTCTCCCAGCTCCCTGTTCTGGCTGGTCACCGGGGCTGGTGCAGATCCCCACTTCTCAGTTATAACACGGTGTCAAAGGAGAAACCAGACTCACTGACCTAAATCCATCCCAGTGCTCTCTGGATGCAGGGACAGCTGTCGACTAGCAGTGACACAACCAGCCATCAAGTGGAGAGTCGTTGCGACTGCAGTCTGGGTGCAGGTGGAGCCTGGGAGAATGACAGTTTAATTGCGGTCCTCTGATGGCTTCTTATTTTCCTAAATAATCGTGCTTGCTAAGTATACAGTTGCCTGGATTAGTCTGCCTTCCATGCAGTCTTCATCTGCGCTGGTTGGAAATCAGGGTGCCAGGCGAGCCTGTTTAGTGCTGGCTCCTTCCTGCGTGATGTTATGCAACTAGGATGGGTCACACTGACAACAAAGAAGGAAGCAGAAAGCATCACTGTATCTTCTCGTGATGTTAGCGGAACATAACTCTTCTTCGCAATGATGCCTTCCTCTGTGTGTGTGTGTGTATGTGTGTTTGTTTTAATTCATCTAATTGAACAGCCTAACAGATATTATCATGGGTGTGTGTGTGTGTGTGTGTGTGTGTGTGTGTGTGTGTTTAATGATTTGGGAAAGAAAAAAATGCAGCCTGTGGAGACAGCGATTTGAGACAGCTGCACATTTAGGTTATTGCCAATTGGAAATACTTTGGTTTGTGAAGCTGAGCCCTAAGGGACAGCTCGGTAACTGAGAAGGAGATCGTAGATAAAGAAATAAAAATGACAAGCGTAATGGAGGCTCTGCGAGAGGACTGTCAGAGCCTCCGTTCATGGATGGCAATTTCGCCAGGCTGAGATTGAATAATTCATAGATTGAAATTACCCTGCTTTCACCTTTCCATTTAAACCGGCATGATCTGAATCTGTAATAAATTTTCAAGATAAAAGTAAAATGCCAATTGGAATCTGAAGAGCTTTTAAAACCAGATGCAGCATCCCTGAATCTTTCGGTATCTTTCACAATTATCCTGTGAGAACTGCACTTCATCACGAAGCACCATTACCAGGGAAAATTACTGTGATTACAATAGCAACAATAGAATACCATCAAATGATCTCTAATTTGCTAAGACTGTGTGGTTTTAAAGCCCATTGTATGTCACCATGCCTGGCACCCGTGAGCTTTTGCACCGGAACAAAAGTGACGCAGTGTGTGTGATACCTTAACTCCCAAAGCAAAGAACATTCTCCTAGGTTACAATGTCTCTTTTGTTGGGTTTGCATTTCTATGTGTGTGTGTGTGTGTGTTTCCGATGCCTATACCCCAAATGCCTGTTTGGGGAAATGGTGAGCTGTCATGGATTTGGGTTTGATTCTTCGATACAGGAGAGTGTAGCCTTGTTCATTTATACACCCTTTTAATTTTAATATATACAAGCATGTGTTTACCAGAAGGGAGGGAAGACTGTGTTCTGGGAGAGGAGTTTAAAAATGCACCCAGGACGAAGTGTTCACCTTTGTTTCTTCTTTGAAACCCCTGTCTGCTTTCAGGTCAGAGAGCCTTTCAGGGCATTACAGTCCTGGTGTGATGAGTTAAAAACCTCTCAGACTGAAAAGAAGCTCAAGAGACACATCCAGGAATAACCCTGTGCAGCCTTTATTAACAGCATGTGTGTCTGACTGAGTGAGTAAATGAAGCTTTGGGACTAGACTTTGGTTGGGGTTGTGTCTGCTTGCTCGCTAGGTAGAAGTCTCACCTGAACTGCTGTACTTTGAATCTCAGGGCTCACGGTGCCACCCCGAGAGAGTGGCATGGTTCTTAACGCCTGCGTGGAGGACGGACTGTAATCACTTAATAGGCACAGTGACGGCATTTTACTTTCAGTAACATGATGAGAACAGTATGTGGGTTTCTCCTAGTCAGGTGACTTAAGTTTGACTATCTAGGTGGGGTTTCTGAGGGCTGACAGTCTCTGGGGAGGAAGGTAGGTCTGACACGTACCTGTCTGATATTATGAGTTGTTTGCTGAAGCCCCTGAACTCTGGTATCTTTCTTAATCTGTTACTCCGGTTTACCCCTCCACACACTCCTGCAAATGCCTCTGTCAGAAGGAGGTAAGTTGTATTTCTCATCATTTGTATGATTGATGATGTTCTTTGTTGTCTGGTTTCAGTGGCTATGAGTTTTTTATGTTGTACTTTCTTTCCACTTACTGTTATTCTCACTGCCTGCGGGATAACTAACAACTTTCTTTTCCCCTGTGTTTTTTTCTAAATACAAATGAAAACATGGTATTTTAAAAAAATGCTTTAAATATAGTTTTCATTCCCTTGTTCTGAATACATTCCAGGTTTTAAGGCTTTTCAAAGGAAAGGGGAAAACAGTTTTACGTAGTAAATAGTTTGTTTAAAGAGAGCAAGCGATTCACTAGAGATCAATTATGTTACCATATTGTTTTGTGCGATAGCTCACATTTCTACTACTGGACCTATTATTCTTATCTTCTGAGAAAGAAGCTTGGCTGTTACTGACAAAGGGCTTTTCACAAACCCACACTGCCTAGGTGCCAAAGTGTTTTCTTTTGTATTTAAAAAAAACACATAGCTTTGATAGTCTGCACAGGGTTTTTAATTTCTGGCGTTTTAAAACTCTCCAATAGTCAAAATTGGAGCAGGATAATTAATCACTGATTGAGCAAACTGGTTTACATGTTGATATTTAAGTATTAACAGGTATCCTAAAATTTTCAAAGAATAATTGGAAATTATTTTTGTTACTTTTTTGGGAGTCAGACACCACTTGTATTCACTTGATGATTCACTTGATAAAAATAGCAAATTTGAAGCTGGTAGCTCTATGATTCAAGTATTTGTATTTCATATTCTTGGAAAATTTTGAGGGGTTTGTTTTATTTCTTTAGGATGCAGGTGCCACTAGTACTGTCACGTCTTAGTGCTTGATGATCCTGAAATTCCCTTGTTTTGGCACAAAAAAAGATTCATCATCTCGAGCTGCTAACTTAAAAATCTCGGACTCCAATGTTTATCTAAAATTAAATTCTCTTTTCAAACTCTGAGTCATTGAACGTAATTGAACACAGTATTGTTCAATTGAACAAAGTATCTTTAGATAATTTCGAATCCATTATTGCCAACTTTTTCACTACGGATATGTCTTACAACGTTCTAGATGAGCATAACATAGTTGAAAAAGACTAAGATAACTTTACAATTGCAGATAATTTGAAAAAGTAAAAAAACAACTGTGAAAGTATACTAGCAGGGGTTAATTTGGGTGAATCTCAGACAATCATGGCTTGACATTATTTTTGAGTGTGTGTGTGTGTGTGTGTGTGTGTGTGTGTGTGTGTGTTTTCGGTAAGCACGAGAAAGACAGTTTTCCCCTCCCTCCTAACTCCTAACTCCCAAGTCACTACAGAGCATCAGCAACAATCACAAGGAGTGATTTTAAATGTAAACATCAAGAATCACACTCAGAATCCACAAAAATGCCTGGTGCTTTTTATCATTTCATAATCGCAGTCTTTTCTGCAAGATGCATACTGTGGTGAACCGATACATTTTGCATATAGTCAAATAGACTATTCCTAGTTGACATGGGATTTCTCTAATTAACATATGCAACAAGGACAGTGACATAGTACAGTTTACCCTAAGTTTTAAATGTGTAGGAATGAAACATGCCTTTACCAAGTACCAGTATGTGTGTTCCCCTAGGCTGCCATAGAGAAAAAGGCAGGTGAGACAAAAGAAACAGGTAAAGATAAATGAAAGCACCCACATTATTCAGGGGGGCTTTTGTAAAAAATGGCAAAATCAGAAGTTTGAAAATCTTGTGTCTGTGAACTATCTTTATAAAGAGGCCCTTCTCTCTAGTAAGAGAATCTTTCCAACATTTTTTAAATGAAAATTTCCAAACATAGAGAAAAGCTAAAAAGGAGTGAACACCCATATACCAACCCCCTAGATTCTGTAAATGACATTTTTCTGTACTGTCCTGATCACATCTATATCCAGCTTTCTTCTCCTCTGTCCATCCATCAATCCATCTTATTGACAATGCATTTCAGAGTAAGCTGCAGACACCAGTATACTCTACCCTTAAGGGGATGCCTGCTGAAGACCTTAACTAGACTTCAACATTTGTTTACAGTGGTTTCCTTTAACTAAAATTATATATGATGAAAACAGAATTTTGAAAACAACGTACTGTTGTTTATGTGACATTAATTGTTTCTTTAACATGATGAGTGGCTGCCTGCAAACGCCCATGACCCTATGTTTTAACTTGAAACATGCAAATCCCACATTTATGGTGGAGGGGAGCGGGCCCTCCCCAGTCTCAATCCCTGTGGCCCAGGTGAGCCTTCACCCTCTGAGCCTGGGGACCCCGGTAACTCAACATCAGTACTGGGATGGAGGAGGTGTCAGGACATACGTAATTAATTCCCAAGGTCTATCCCCCTCTTGGACCAGCTTTCCTTTCTCTTCCCTGAAGGCTCTTGAAATGTAACCCATTTGCCTCTTGAAAAGTCACCAGCTGTTCTCCGCCTCTTCCCTTTCCTCTCCCACTTTTCCCGATTGGTTTTTCTCTTTTCCACTTCCCTTCTGGCTCCTAATAGTTTTTTTCAGAACCAAGGAACAAATCTCTTCATCTTTCAAGTCATTCTTTGGCATGCAGTTTCAGGGAAATGATGATGGGAAACAAAGGTAATTTTAACAAAGTTAAAGAATCACAAGAACGCTTACAGGATTCATTTCTCTCGGTCTTAATGAAAACGTAAGTGAGTTAAGGCCTGCCCTCTCCACCTCTTCATGAATCCCTCTCTTGGATCCAGTCTTGTCGGTGAGATTTATCGAGCTCTCTCTTAACTGAACCCTAGACCAGGCTTCTCTAAGATTTGTATTGATGCATGAGAACATTCTCTCTACTTCCCACATCTGCTAAGTTTCCTGGACTCAGCTTCTGGTCACTAGCTCTGGTCCTCTGGTCCATAACACTTGCATCAGTAGCAGCACAAGGCCTGCCTCTTAAGTTATGCTTGGCCCTGACCCCTCAGGCTGAGGAAATGTTCAGATCTTTGGTCCTCGTGCACACGGCCGTCACACTGTAGGGGGCTGCTCCCTCAGGCCATCTTTCTTCATTCAGGTCAGCATGCCTAAAGCTTTCATTTGGTGGGAAAGACATCAGAGAGTTGTGGCTGGGTCTATCTTTGGCTGGATGGCCACCAATTTACCTATTTTTATAAAGTACCAACTGGTTATAAACATACTGGCTAAGAGTTTAGGCTCTGTAGTTAAGACAAACCTGGCTTGTAATCTGTGTTACCACTTAACTAGCAACATTACTCCAGGATAAGTTACTGAACCATTTTAAGCTTCATCTCTTCAAAGGGATGCTGTGAGTGTTAAATTATTTGTACGATAGAATATATACACTTTATTTATATATAAGTAATATACAATTTATAATTATTTAGAAAATTTTATTTATAATTATAAATTGTATAATTATATATACATAAAAGGTATATATTACATAACATGTGTAATTATATGATATTTTATTAGATATGTGTACATAATGTATTTGGCACAATGCTTGGCACCCACTTGGTACTTAGTGTATCTTAGTGTCCTTGTTATCATCCTCACCATCACCATCACCTTATCAACCGAAGGTACAGTCATCCCAGAACCCAGCTGGCCCTCCACCAATCAGGTCTATCTAATAGATCTTAGCAGACTGCCTTCTCTTCCTATGTCCAAATCTGCATATCTTGATGGACCTCCCGTTAAATTTCCCCCTTTTACTGAAGGTCTAAACATGCCCCTCCCCCAGGTTTTCGGTTGGGTGGGGAGCAGAAACAACCAACAAACTCACTGAATGATTAAGCTCTTCCAGGTGAGCGCTCCGGGTTTTCCTCAGGTGTCCCTCATGAGCCTGCCCTCATTCTTCGAGAATTGGAGATTCCAAAATCAAACTGTGGGACATACACACGCGTATGTTTAATTTAGTTTTAACAAAAGGGGGAGGCACAGGGCCTTTCCCCCTAGGAGGCCCAGAGGTGGAACTGTGGAAGCTCAGTTTCCTACCGCATCATATCCTGCCCCTTTTCAGCCCACACAACATAGCAGACGACTGAGGCTATACCAGAGAAAGAGAGCCTTTAGACCCAGAGAGAGGGGCCTGTGCCCTGGGCACCACGCTGTTGAGAGCTGCATTTTAGAAGGCCCTGCTCTGCCCCTCCGCTGTCATTCCCTGTCACAGCCTCCACCCCCCCTCCCCCCACCAAGGACAAAAAGTCAGTGGGTCAAGGGGACATGTGCCCCCAGAGCCTGTGCTTCACCTGTTCCTAGAGCATGCTTCCTGGAATCCTGAGTCTCTGCAGAAGCATTCCTGCACCTCCAGGCCCGCCAGGCTGAGGATGAAGGACGCTGCCAGTGTGTGCTGCCTAGGCCTGCAAGGCGGGTGGAGGAGGCTGAGGGGAGCAGGACCCTGTGGGGCCTTCCCGGGGCGGACCCCTCCCCCGTGTCCTCAGCTTTAGCTCCTCTCTGAAGCACCTAGATAACAATAGCTAATTCACGTTTCCTGAGTTGTTTTACAGATGAGAAACCTCCACCGAGTGGAAGGTGTTAACTACTTGACGACCTTGAGAATGCAGCCCCTGGCCCCCCCCCCCCCCCCCCGCGAGCCTACCCCGCCCTGTCACCTCACCATCAGCCAATCAGAGAATGTGCACGCGCTGATCACACACCCTGGGGTGCCCCGCCCTCAACCTGGCCTTTAAAAATGCTTTGCTGAAACCCATGGAGGGCTTCTCGTGCTCTGAGCACGAGCTGCCCGGGGCTCCTTGCTGGGTTCCCCGCAGTAAACGCTGCCCTGGCCTCACCACCCAGGTGTCGGCAGTAGATCGGCTTTATTGCGCACGGGCCAGCGGACCCGAGTTTGGTTCAGTAACGCGGGTGGGGAAGGCTTTCCTGACGCCAGAAAGAGCTGGGAGTGGGCAGGGGTGGTCAGCCCAGAGGCTCCCGCTGGTCCCGCCACCACATCCTGGTCCAGGACCCCGGAGCAGGGGGGACAACGTAGTTCCATTCTGGTCTTAGGAGGGACTATGTGTCAAGGTAAGAGAGTCAGCTTTATTTGATTTACCAACCTGTTGGCTTGATTTGTAGTTGATTTGTAAGTATTTAGAGGTGGTAGGGAGGCCTCCGTTTGTATACGGCCCGGATCCTGCAAATGTCGGCTCCGGCCTGAACCTGAGCTGGCTTTGGAAGGCCTCAATTCCCCCCAAAACTTGACTGGTTGGCTACTGCTGTATTGGTGGACAAGTAAATCTTTACTGTTAGGACAAAGGGAAGAAGCTTGTTGATTCACCAAGATCTAGAAAGTTCTCTGGTTGAGGTTTTTCATCCAAAAAGTTTTTTAAAGTTAGTAAATTTTGAAAATATGAAAGGTCCATTTTGTGCTTACATATAGAACCTTCTGTATGCGAAAGCGGTGAAAATGACTCTCTCTCTACGGGCGTAGTAAAGAGGTAAACTGGTTTTGTACTTGACCGAACCAGAAAGCCAGCAGCTCACTGAACTGGGTGGTAACAGGCGGGACCCGCACAGCAGAGGCTGTGGCCCCAACTGCGCCGTTTCATTGAGCGACTTGAAGACGTGGCCTCTTTCACTGTACTAAGTTCAATATTCAGCACTGAAGGAGGCGCGTTTAAGGCAGAGAAGTTCAGAAATGAATAGCCAGTAGTCGGAGAGTCACTGTTTCATAAAATAAATCCTGGAGAATCTATTTTTTTCAATTGGGTTTCCAGAAGAAAATTCAGGGGACAAAAAGGGATTCTGGAAATACGGAGCGGGAATATGCCTGGGGCTGTGTGGGTGTTTTACACACGAAATGACCCCTGTGTTAATGTCACTTAGTCCAGCATAAAACAAGGGGGCTAATGTCGCAGAGTCTGGAGCCAGTCAGCTGGGATCTGAATCCTGATTTTGTTGCTTTACTGCAAACATGTGTGTGAACTTGGAGCTTTTTACCCCCTCTTGTACCTACAGGAGGGGTAATCGTATCCTCCTCATAGGGTAGGAATGGGGATTAACTGAGGTAATATTTGCAAAACACCAGGAGGGTGCTGGCACAGAGTAGGTGCAGTACAGCATTTGTTAAATTACACAGTAAAAATGAAAGATGAAAAAATTAAAATCCTGAGAGGTTATTGACTTGTTCGCAGTCACACAGTGAATTAATAAAAGATCCACCATCCACCACACTCAAATATCAGACCTATTTCTGAGAGTGGCATATTGCCCAAGAGCTGACTATGGCCAAAATAAAATACGTATTTGTGTCACTTATTAGACGTCTAAAAGAGAAACAAAAAGAACCTTAAAAAATACTGCAGTACAGTTATCCTGATATATTTTTAAGTTTTTGTCCTACCCCTTCTGTATTTTATATATTGCTTTTCACGTTGTTACTCCCTTTTCGAGTTAACTTCTTACCCCCAGCCGATAAGTCTGCCCAGTTAGGTCACTACTTCACTTGAGTGAGTTAACTACTCCAGAAAAAGGGCCAATGCCCCCCCAACCCCACTCCATCATTGTCCTGTGCAGTTTGTCTCATTACAAAAATAAATATATGAAAGAAATTGGGAAAATGCACAGAAGCATAAAAATAAACCTCAGCATTAATTCCACTGCTCACTGAGACAAGCACTGATTATCTATATGGTACAATTATGTGTGTGTGTAAATAAATTATAATGACTGGACTTAAATTGCATATCCTACTTTGTAACCTACTTTTTTTTAATGAGTACATCAAAAAAAAAAAAAAAGAGCCATTAATCCTTCCAGTGGGACATTTAGATTTTTCCAGATTTCCACTATTACAGATGTAATTGGAGACGTTATAACTTTAATGTGGCAGAATACATTCAGAACTAACTGAGTTGTTTCCAGGCTGTAGGTTCGTTATAAAACAGCCCAAATCTTTCCTCCTCTTCCCAGCAGGGCTTTGAGCTGTGGCTATCTGAACTTTCCTTGGTCCCAGGAGCAAGTCAGTGGGCCCTTGTGTTTTCACAAGTGTGTGTTCAGGGAGGTGAGTCAATTGAGAGTCCTACATAAGAAAGTGCTGGAGGCTTTGAGTTTCTAGAGTCAAGAGGGAAAAGGGTCAGACCAGAAGCAGAAGGGTAGACTATTTCGAGGCTGGGAACGAGGCAGGGGGTTCCTCAGGAGGGAAGCAGTCCTCAGGAGGTGGTGGTGGCAGGAAGGTGGTGGTGGCAGAACTTTGAATGGGGGACTGTGGGATGCCTGGAGACTGCTCTGCATTCCTGTGGCTGAGTTGGGTCTAGAGGGTTGTGATGTTGTGAGAAGAGCCGCTGGCCTTGACAATGTGCATGCAAGCCTGGAGAGTAAAACTGCTAGAAACTACCTTTCCCAAATTCCTGTGCTGCTTAAACCCAAGGATTCTCTGCAATCCCAAAGGATGAGAGAGGAAACTCAGACTCAGAAAAATGGCTGAGCATCCCACGAACCCTGGCTGGTGGTGATAAATCAGATTTAATTTTGTTTCAAAAGATGATATGGTACCCAAGTATCAGGTGGACTTAACTCTTCTGCACGTATACCTTAGTATCCCCGATGATCTTATGATAAATTCCTAGAAATGAGATTACTTCAAAAAAGCAGTCCAGTTTAAGGTTTTATGTATATACTTTGCCTTTTTAGAAGTTTCTGTATTTGTCAAGTCCACTGATTCTTCTGTTTATCCCTCACAAAGGATTGTTAAGGAAAGGAGGAAAAGCAAAATTAGCCAAGCTAAATTGGTCATTGAGTATACATTTCCATTTACAATCTACCCCATCTCTGAAGACTTCAATTACTGGATTACTTTATTGATAAGCCCAAGCGATAGTTAATCATGAAGTATTTAAGGAGACAGCATACATTCCCACATGAGAAAGTGACAGACACTGCCAGTTAGGCAGACTGTCAAGAAATTATCTAAAAGCCTGGAAACAGATAGGCACTAGAATAAATAGAAGTAAATCTGAACTGGCTCCTCAAAGCCTGCTTAAAATCTTAGTGACCTCTCAACAGTCAGGGAAAAACCCAACTTTTGGGCAAACTTGCCAGCAAATTAACTTCTCTGAGCTTCAGTTTCCTCTTCAATAAGCAATGGGTCACAATAGGGCTGACTTCATGGGGTTGTTGGGAGAGTTGAAAGTTGTAATACATGTGATGTTCTGGCACCAGGTGAGCACGATGTAAATATCGTCATCAGAGCACGCAGCGTGCCCTCGGAGCCGCGCGCCCTTCCTGAATCCCCAGTGTCATCTCTCCGTGCTCCCCTCTCCTCAGGCCCCAGCTATACTGAAATACTTGCTATCCTCCAACTTTCCACTCTCTCATCTTTTTTTGCCTTTGTGCATGCTGCTTTGCCCCCGGAATGACCTTAACCCCTTCCTTTTCCTAGCGAGTTCTCCCGTCATCCTTCAAGATTTTGCTCCTGCATTATCCCTCTCCTTGCAAAACCCTTTGGTCTGAGCTGGGTGCTCCTCTGATGTTCACTTAGGAGATGCAGAAGAGTATATATATATATTTTTTGTATATATATTTCTTACTGAAGTATATAGTCATTTTACAATGTGTCAGTTTCTGGTGTATGGTATAATGCTTCAGTCATACATGAACAGACACATATTCACTTCATATTCTTTTTCACCATAGGTTTCTGCAAGATATTGAATATAGTTCCCTGTGCTATACAGTATGAACCTGTTGTTTCTCTATTTTATATATATTTGTTAGTATCTGCAAATCTCAAACTCCCAGTTTTAACTCTGCCCACTCCCTTCCCCGCCGGTAATCGTTTGTTTTCTATGCCTCTGAGTCTGTTTTGTAAATAATTTCATTTGTCTTTCTTTAAGATGCCACATATAAATGATATCATATGGTATTTTTCTTTCTCTTTCTGGCTTACTTCACTTAGAATGACCATCTCCAGGTCCATCCATGTGGCTGCAAGTGGCATTATTTTATTATTTTTTATGGTTGAGTAGTATTCCATTGTATAAATATATCACAACTTCTTTATCCAGTCATCTGTCAATGGACATTTAGATTGCTTCCATGTCTTGGCTATTGTAAATAGTGCTGCTGTGAACACTGGGGTGCATGTATCTTTTCCATTAGAGTTTTCTCCAGATATATGCCCAAGAGTGGAATTGTTGGATCATATGGTAAGTCTGTTTTTAGTCTTTTGAGGAATCTCCATACTGTTTTCCATAATGGCTTCACCAAATTACATTCCCACCAGCAGTGTAGGATGGTTCCCTTTTCTCCACACTCTCTTTAGGATTTATCATTTGTGGACTTTCGAATGACGGCCATTATGACTGGTGTGAGGTGATACCTCATGGTAGTTTTGATTTGCATTTCTCTGATAATTAGTGATATTGAGCATTTTTTCATGTGCCTGTTGGCCATTTGTGTGTCTTCATTGGACAATTGCCTGTTTAGGTCTTCTGCCCATTTTTGGATTGGGCTGCTTGTTTTTTATTAAGTTATATGAGCTGTGTATATTCTGGAAATTAAGCCCTTGTCAGTCTCATCTTTTGCAAATATTTTCTCCCATTCCATAGGTTGTCTTTCTGTTTTGTTTATGATTTCCTTTGCTGTGCAAAGGCTTGTAAGTTTAATTAGGTCCCATTAGTTAATGTTTGCTTTTATTTGTATTGCATGGATAGACTGCCCTAGGAGAACATTGCTAAGATTTATGTCAGATAATATTTTGTCTATGTTTTCTTCTAAGAGGTTTATAGTGTCTTTTATGTTTAAGTCTTTAAGACATTCTGAGTTTATTTTTTGTGTATGGTGTGAGGAAATATTCTAACTGCATTGATTTACATGCAGCTAGCTGTTTAGTTATCCCAACACCATTTGCTGAAGAGACTGTCTTTTCTCCACTATATATTCTTGCCTCCTTTGTCGAAGATTAATTGACCATAGGTCTGTGGGTTTATTTCTGGGCTCTCCATTATGTTCCATTGATCTGTGTCTGTTTTCATGCCAATTCCACACTGTGTTGATTACTGTAGCTCTGTAGTATTGTCTCAAGCCTGGGAGGGTTATTCCTCCAGCTTCATTCCTTTTCTTCAACATTGCTTTGGCAATTCTGGGTCTTTTGTGATTCCATGTAAATTTTAGGATTATTTATTCTAGTTCTGTGGAAAACATCCTAGGTAATTTGATAGGGATCACATTAAATCTGTAGATTGCTTTGGGTAGTATGGCCATTTTAACAATATGAATTCTTCCAATCCAAGAGCATGGGATATCTTTCCATTTCTTTAAGCCATCTTTAATTTCCTTAGTGTTCTGTAGTTCTCCATGTATAAGTTTTTCACCTTCTTGGTCAGATTTATTCCCAAGTATTTTTTTTTTTTTGGATGCAATTTTAAAAAGGATTGTTTCTCTACTTTCCTTTTTTGATATTTCATTGTTAGTGTAAAGAAATGCAGCAGAGTGTATTTTATTTACTTAACTTATTTTGTTGAAGTACAGTCAGTTACAATGTGTCAATTTCTGGTATACAACACAATGTCCCAGTTGTGCATATACATACATACTTGTGTTCATATTACTTTTTCATTAAAGGTTATTACAAGGTACTGAATTCCCTGTGCGATACAGAAAAAACTTGCTTTCTTTATTTTTATATATAGTAGCTAACATTTAGCAGAGTATATTTTAATTACTCATTTACCCTGCTGTACCCCAACCCTGGGTAAGCTCCCTGAGGTCAGGGAACATGCCAGATTTTCTGTTGTATTTCCGGGGCCCAGCCCAGTGTGGTCCATCAGAGATCCTCAATAATCATTTGCTGAATGACTGCATTTGTCAAAGTAACATCACTGGGGGAAGAATGGGACCATTTATATTTGTAGAATGTTTTCAAGCATTTCCACAAACATCTCATTTGATTTCTATGGAACAAACAAGCAAGGATAATTCCCACCTTTACAGATGTGGAAACTGAGTCTCAGGCAAGTTAAAGCCCTTACCCAAGAGGCTGTAGCATGCAAGAACTGAGACCCAGTCCCTCCCTTCCTGGGGCTGCTTTTTTTTTTTTTTTTTGCATTAGATGGCTCCATCCTTCTACAGCAGTCTCTATAAGACACTGCGTGTACTTTAGACTAAGGGCTGATCTCTCCAAGTAGGAGTTACAAGAAAGCGAGAAACAGCAGCGTAAAACCTGGACAAGCAAGCTGGTTGGAAAACTGGAGCTGATGACGGAAAGGAACACAGTAGATGGGGCTTTTGTGGAGGGGCTTTGGGAAGGTGAGGGGATGAGCCTTGAGGATATGCCCACCTCTAGGTTTAAGAAGTGGGTCAAAGTTCTTACCATTCACTTTTCCAGAGGGTTTGAGGCCAACACAAATTATTCTGGTTCTCTTTCCTCTCTGCCTGCCTCTTTGAGACCTCAGGACACTTAAAAACCTTCCTCTGTGATTCTTGCCCACTGACACACAGAGGTGATTTGGGGTCCATCAGCCAAATGGAAACCAGCCACCTGGCCTCCACTTCCCTCTAATCCACTCTGATCTTGCCATTCAGAAACTGATTGATAGCCCACTACATACCTTTCTTGGTATTTAGAAAATTGCTGGGTCAAAAGGAGCCACTCTTGACCACAGTTGGTGTTGATGCTCAAGAAGAATGAATGCTTTTCAGAGTTTCACGCCCCAGGTACCAGTAAGAAAGGCGCTGTGACTGACAGTGTTTAATTTCATTATCCCTCCTTGGAGGCTTATCATTAAATGATGCATTATTAGAAAGGTTGCAGAGTTAAGCTGAAGTGTTCTTCTGTGCTGCCTTGAATTTTCAGTCCCTTCTGCTTTGTGAGTTAGGATAATGGCTGTTCTTTAGATATTACTTTCCAGTCTTCAAACCACTCTCAGCTACGTTTTCTCAATTTGACCCCGAACTTGGAGCCTACAGAATTTAGACAACTGAAAGCCATCCAGATGGTGAGTGAGCAGATTGGAGGCTCAGCTCCTGGGCAGACTTGGGGTTCTCTCCTCACCCCTCTGAGACGATTCCAGCCAGGCCCCAGCTGCTGCCCAGTCTGAGGCTAGCCTGCCAGGACAATTCACAGGAGCATGGACAGCACTCCTTACAGCTTAAAGGCTTCTGAAATCAAATTCTGAAGATGAGCAGTTTGGGGAGGAAAGGACTGAGTGAACTCTTAGACCAAGTTCAACAAAGGCAGAGCCCGTTTGCGTTCTCATACTACGAGCGTTGGCTGTTTCAGTAGAGGAACTGTGAACGTTCAGGAATTGTAGTCTCAAAGATTTCATGCATTTCCAACGATGATCCATTATGATAAGGCCAGTTGATGGCAGGAAGGCAGTAAGATACTGGGTAAAAAGCATGAAATAGGGACTGAAACGGACATCCCTTTCAAGCAGTGTGGCTGTGTGACCTCGAGAAGTTATTTACTCTCTCTGGGCCTTAGTTTCTTATTTTCACAATGTGTGTAATAACTACTTTGTAATGTTGTACGGGTTTGCAGTAGCATGTCCCTCCCGCCACTTAGAACACCAGCTCATTAGTAGATGCTGGGCTAAATCTGTTGAATGCATGAAATGAATCTGAGATAACGTTTGGTGCCCCTCCTGTAGAGCCTGGCACGTGGTGAAAACAAGGGTTTTTAGCTATCAGAGCTCTACAGAAGCACTAGAAGTTTCCCTAAACTGATCTAGCAATGTAACAAAAATAAATGTGTATGAAAGAGATGATTTGTCTGGTTATTGTGAAATCAATCCCAACTCTCGTTCTGGACACTTAAAAGACTGGAGGGGAAGAAAGTGTCTTTTCCATCGGTTAAGAGAAGGGGCTTTACCCTGGTCTTCCTCATGCTTTCTGGCTGACAAGCACAGGCTAGCTGGGATTTTCGGTGGGTTTGTGAAGTTCAGGCCATTGGTACACCCACATTGCACCACATTTGGAAATCTTGTGTAAGTTCACAATAGGGCATTGTCTTTTCTGCTCCGGGGTATGAGGGTTGTCTGGAAAAAAGGTTAGCTGTTGCCATTACGGAACCTGGTGTAGCCAAGACCACAGTGCAGCATGAAGTAGAAATAAACCATGAGCTCTCGACCCGTTTGCCAAGTGATTTACAAATGTGTTTACTTAAAAAGTAAGCGTAACACATAATCTTGTATAATACTATGTCTAGGGAAGTTTGGTGACTCCACCATCAAGTGCCCACATTATATTCAAGTCATGGCTTCACATCTCCCTCATTGGAGCTCAGATCGCTTTTTAGCTTTATCCAAATGCATTTCAGTAAACTAAACAAATGTTGATTTCCTGGTCTTTTACTTATACCTCATTTATCCAGTTCTTTTTTTTTTTTCCTTGACATACCTGAAACTAGTTTTGAACAAGAGGCACGGCATTACTCTTAGAACCTCAAAAAGCAAAGCGCTGTTGGAAGTTTTCCAATGAACTAGATGGAGAAGGAAAGAGGTGTTCTTGTATTTTCTGGTATTTCATGGCACCTTGAGAGGCAGGGAATGTAAAGCTTTGAAAGAGTGAATCAAATAATCATAGACCTAATGAAATCACCTGATCCAGGCTTCAGGTAACAGAATGTCTAAATCTTCTAAGACACATAATAATGAATATTTCTTAACTTCAAGATCTCGAAGGAGAGAGGCATCACTGTCTTCCTCAGTAGTCAGACTGGAGGGTTAAAAACTTTTTTCTACATCCAACTGAAACAACTTCTATCATCTACATGATAGATGGAAGATAACTGATCAGGCTTCTTGTGGAAGACAGACTGATAGACCTAACATCCATTCCTAATCACTTTTTCCCATTCCATCTTCACTATAGAATCTGGAGGAGTTAACCAGTCACTACCCCAACTTCCTTTGTAGACGGAAATAATGATGTGAATATAAACTCAGGCTAATGTTCAGTGGATGAATATCTGTTGGGGGTAGTGATGAAGCAAGACTATGGATAAGTTTTTGTCTTCCTGATAGACTATGACAAACATGTCTTGCAATAGCCCTTTTCCTCCCTTCCTGTCTTAAATGCAGATGTGATGCCTGGAGCTACAGTAGCCATCCTGGAACCGTGAGGGAAAGGGCAAGGAAGTCACAGAGACACTGGTCTTACATTTTTGAGCTATTGAACTGGCAACCACTTACCTCTAAACTTCTAATAAGAAAAATCCACCCCTGTTCCTTTAAGCCACTATTGTTGGGTTTTATGTTACTTGCAGTTGACCTCAATGCTATCTGAAATGCATTATCTAAAAGACTTCATGTGGCCAGAGTCAGATCAATTCAGATTCTCAAGGCAGGCCCTGTTCTCCCACTGCACTTTTATAAATTCCTCCCTTCCCCAATCAAAATAGGTTTATGAAGGCATTGGTTCCTTTATTATTTGTCTCTACTTATTCTTTATGTTTTTAAATTGAAGAATAGTTGATTTACAGTGTTGTGTTAGTTTCCGATATACAGCATAGTGATTCAGTTATATAAACATACATACTTTTTCATTATGGGTTATTATAAGATACTGAATATAGTTCCCTATGCTATACAGTAGGACCTTGCTGTCTATCTGTTTTGTGTATAGTAGTTTGTATCTGCTAATCCCAAACTCCTAATTTGTCCCTCCCCTGGCCTTTCCCCTTTGGTAACCGTAAGTTTGTTTTGTATGTCTGTGAGTCTCTGTTTTGTAAATAAGTTCATTTGCATCATTTTTTTTTAGATTCCACATTTAAGTGATATCATATGGTATTTGTCTTTCTCTGTCTGACTTACTTCACTTAGTATGATAATTTCTAGGTCCATCCATGTTGCTGCAAATGACATTTAATTCTTTGTTGTGGCTGAGTAATATTCCATTGTGTATGTATATATATGTGTGTGTGTGTATACCACATCTTCTTTATCCATTCATTTGTCAATGGATATTTAGGTTGCTTCTATGTCTTGCTATTGCAAATAGTGCTTCTGTGAACATTGGGGTGCATGTATCTTTTCACATTAGAGTTCCCTCTGGAAATACACCCAGGAGTGGGATTGCTAGATCATAGGATAAGTCTATTTTTAGTTTTTGGGGGAATCTCCACACTGTTTTCCTTAGTGGCTGCACCAAACTACATTCCCACCAGCAGTGTAAGAAGGTTCCCTTTTCTCCACACTCTCTCCAGCATTTATTGTTGGTGAATTTTTTTAATGATGGCCCTTCTGACGGCTGTGAGGTGATACCTCATTGTAGTTTTGATCTGCATTTCTCTGATAATTAGCAATGTTGAACATCTTTTCATGTACCTATTGGCCATCCGTATATCTTTATTAGAGTAATGTCTGTTTAGGTCTTCGGCCCACTTTTTGGTTGGGTTGCTCATTTTTTGAGTTCTATGAGCTGTTTGTGTATTCTGAAGTTAAGCCCTTGTCAGTGGCACCATTTGCAAATATTTTCTCCCGGTCTGTAGGTTGTCTTTTCATTTTGTTTATGGTTTCCTTTGCTGTGCAAAAGCTTATAAGTTTAATTAGGTCCCATTTGTTTATTTTTGCTTTTATTTCTATTGCCTTGAGAGAAACTGACCTGGGAAAAGGTTGCTATGATTTATGTCTGAGAATGTTTTGCTTATGTTTTCTCCTAGTAGATTTATGGTGCCCTGTCTTATATGTAAGTCTTTAAGCCATTTTGAGTTTATTTTTGTGTATGATGTGAGGGAGTGTTCTAGCTTCATTGACTTACATGCTGCTGTCCACCTTTCTCAGCACCACTTGCCAAAGAGACTGTCTTTTCTCCATTGTATACTCTTGCCTCCTTGGTCAAAGATTAACTGACCATAGGTGTGTGGGACTCTATTTATTCTTGGTTTACCTCCTTCTCTGCTCCTGTCCCTAAATCTGCTCCATCTTTAAAGGCACATACTTGTCTGTAGTCTCTCCTGTAGACTGAGCCCTACACAGTTTCCCAGTAAAATACTTAAGTATGGTCACTGTGTTGCCTAGACTTTGCTGCAAAGTCTCAATTGTTCATCTGCTTCTCAGGTCCCTTTCCTGGAAATGCAAAGAGTAGGAGATACACACTGAATGAGATGAAAAAATAACGTGAATAGCCATGGGTTACTTTAAAAATGTTACATACCATTAGTTCTTCCATCATTCCCAGTAACCGTGGAGCTTCTGTAAATAAAAAGGAGGTTCTATGAAGCAGTGGTTCTGATGCCAGAAGCTTTTTAAATAATCACAGTTCCATTAATGCAAAAGCTTTTTTTTAATGACTCAATTACTCATTAGTCAGAAGAAGAAAAATTGTCCCTATAAATTAGTTACTAAATGAAATAAGATGGCTGAGTTGGATTATCTTTGTTTCCTTCTAGCTTCAAATTTATGATTATAATGAACTTTTCAGGCTTTTGCTTGATAAAAGCAAATCTCTCCAAATAATCCGGTGATATCTTTAGAGAACTAAACAAAATCCATTTCCTTCTCTTCCTGAATAGTTCAGTCCCAAAGCCAGTAGATGAAGCAGAGGAAACTAGAAGTTCACGGTGTGGGGAGAGAGGGGGGCAGGGCGGCTAGAATGGAAAATCAGAGCCCAAGTAGGGTGAGGAAGGTGTCCCCATAGAGGAAGCGGTAGCCAACAGTGGAGGATCGGATCCCAAATGAAGAAGATTGATCAAACAAGTATACTAAGAGTAGTGGACACCAAGAATGAGTCTGCTTGGGCTGCCGTAACAAAATACCACAGACTGAGTGGCTTACACAACAGAACTTCATTTTCTTATATTTCTGGAGGCTGAACATCTGAGATCAGGGTGCTAGAATGGTCCCCTTGCAGGGGTCTCTTCCTGGCTCTCTCACAGGTGGCTTCTGTGACCTTTCTCACATGGCAGAGGGCTCCGGTGTCTCTTCCTCTTCTATTGGGCTTCAAAAATTTTTTTGTTTCTTTTTTTTGGGGGGGGTAATTAGGTTTATTTTTTATTTTTCTAACGGAGATGCTGGGCATTGAACCCAGAACCGCATGCATCCTAAGCACACACTCTAACACTGAGCTATATCCTCCCCACTTCCTCTTATAAAAGCACCAAATCCATCAAGAAGGACCCACTCTCAAGACCTTATTTAAACCTAACTACCTCCCAAAGGCCACGTTTTCAGATATCATCACATTGAGGGTTAGAACTTAAGCATGTGAATTTGAGGGGAATGGGGATACAATTCAGTCTACATTATGATATCTCTCGCTACGAGAGAAGGGAGGTACAAATGACAAAGACATACTGGGAGAAAACTAGAATGAAGTGGTGCAGTTGGATTGGAAGTGGAGAAATTAGCACAAACTCATGGTTTCAATATAGAGATAGATCTAGAAATACAGAGGTAAATGTACATGTAAACGTGTATGTGCAAATAAATATATTTCCTAGCTCTGTCCCCTTAGAGTGTCTGGGAATGAACACAATTAGGGTCCAGATCTTCACGTCTCTACTAAACAGAACCACAGCTCCTTGAAGAAATGGTTAATTCCAGAGTTGGGGCAGGCAAAGTCCAACAGGAGCCTGAAACACATCTTTATGCCAGAAACTAAAGGAGCACTCAAAAATGATGGTGTCAGGTAAAAAAAGCACAGAAGGCCGCTTGAATGGACTTGTACTCGCCAAATGTGGGATACTCTGAGCATTAAGGTAAATAATTATATAAAGAGATTTAGGAGATCAAATAAAATAGGGAACTATGAATCCTTAAGTATTAATCAGTAAAAATTGAATGAGGAATGGTATATTTATATAGTTACAAAATAGCACCCCACAAATTACTTATTCATTAGAAAGGGGGAAAATTAGTAATAACTGCAGTTGAGAAGCTAGGCAAACGTTAGCTTAGGCACAGTCAGCTGAACGCTGCCTGTAAGGGGCCAAGTTGAAATAGTGCACCACTTGGCAGGATGCGAAGAGAACAGAGCGCCACCTCTGTGTTACTGCTGCCCCAGATGCGTAACCTGAATCTAGTCATTAGAGAGCAGCCAATAAATCCTCACAGAGAAATATTCTACAAAGTAACTGTCCTATACACTTCAGAAGCATGGCAAGCTCATGAACCACCCCCCCCAAAAAAGACGGAGGAACTGTTTCCAACAGGAGGAGAGTGAAGATGGGTGATCACTAAAGGCAATGTGCGATTCTAAATCGGATCCTTTAGCTGTAAAGTTGAGACACTGATGAGAACTGAAGGAAGGCGAGTAGGCTCTGAGGATTAGCGGGCAGCAGTGTATCAGTGTTAATTTTCTGACTTTCCCACCACTTTGATGGTGGTACTGTGCTCACGTAGAAGGCCCATAATACTATGGAAAAATCACACTGAAGTGTTCAGGGTGATGGGACATCAGGGCACCATTGACCCTCAAATGTTCAGAAATGTTCTTTGTACTGTAGCTAAATTTATTTTACTTTGAAATTTAAATTTTAATGGGGCATTTTTAAAACAATGAGTCTAAAGCCAAACCTAATAAATCTTAAAAGCAAAATCAACAAGTTTTTATTTATCAAAAAACTGGATAGCCCAAACCCATAAAGTATACACCACCAAGAGTGACCCTAAAGTAAACTATGTACCTTGCGTGATGACGACGCATCAGTGTAGGTTCCTCAGTTGGAACGAGTGACCCTCTCTGGTGGGGGATGCTGATAATAGGCAAGGCCATGCATGTGTGGGGGCACGGATTATACGGAAAATATCTACTTTCCTCTCAGTTTTGCTATGAACCTAAAACTGCTCTGAAAAATGAAGTCTTTAATAAGAGTGGTAATAATAAAATGCAACCAGCAACCTCTTTGTTGTAGACTTTGCACAAATACGTACTTAGCCTTATTACAGGATACAAGTACAGGTGGTTCCCAACTTACAATGTGTAGACTGATGACTTTTCAACTTTATGATGGTGTGAAAGCAGTATGCATTCAGTAGAAACTGCACTTTGAATTTCTAAAATTTAATTTTTATTTATTTATTGAAGTATATTGGTTTATCTGGATGTAGCCCCATCATAATTTGAGGAAGATCTGTATATACTGAGCTTACTGGACAAGCATTTGCTAGACACCTATGTAATGCAAGGCCAAGTGCTGTTAAGTATTTTTTAAAATACAGTTGACTCTTGAACAACATGGGTTTGAACTTCATGAGTCCATTTATAAGCTGATCTTTTCAATAAATTAGAGTACCTGTATTTCCATTTTACAGATCCTTAAATGAACTAAGTGTGGGGAAAAGTTTGTGTTTGATTAGAGATCACAGTATGTAGAATCAAAAGAACTAGGGTTCGAGGGGGGAGGGTATAGCTCAATGGTAGAGTCTGTGCTTATTATGCACGAGGTCCTCGATTCAATCCTCAGTACCTCCATAAAAATAAATAAACAAATAAACCTAACCCCCCCCCCCCCACCAAAAAAAGAACTAGGGTCAAACTTTTTCAGCTGCCTGCCCTTGGGTGGGTCATTTATCAATTCCTTTGTTTTGAGGCAGAGACAGCAGTATGTGGGTTTTCCACTGTGGGGGTTTTGGGGTTGGCACCCCTAATGCCCTGAATTGTTTTAAGGGTCAGCTGTAGTCATATTGGAGTCTGCCTGTATGGAACTCATGAGCTGGTTACACATGTATGTTCCTTAACCACAATTCCATTGTATGTGATTCTAGTGGACAAAGCATTTATTTAAACCCTTCCTTAAAACTACACACATGTTAACAACTAACTGCAGAGAGGAAAGGAAATTGAGCTTTGGGTTCGGAGTTGACCTCATGCAGGAGAATGAGGCATATTCACAGTAAGTTGCAGATTCCTAGAGCTGGATCCTCATGGCATACATTGGTTTGTGTATGCTGTATCGTACGTCTTTGTGATATCTACCACATAGGTTTAGATAGACTTGATAAAATCCCTCTGGTGACTTTGATCTTTTACCTTCTCAATGGAATGATGATACCTACACTGAAATGAGACTTACCAAATAAGGAATAGTTTATTTTTTAATAAACTTTTTTATGGCTGAATAGTAGATTCTTTGAACAGTCCAGTGGCCCGCTGGGTGTTGTTGGGCCAGCAGATGGTTACACTTAAAACAGGAATGTATGCTTCTTCAAACAGCCTCTTGCTGCCATGGCACCTCACTTCGCAGGGCATGTCCACTGTCCCTCAGTTGAGCTTTTGTTTCCACTTGTAAAAGCCAAGTCTAGATGCTAGCATATCCCCAATCAAAATTCTCTAAAACCCCCAATTTATTTATTTTTGTTGTTGAAGTATAGTCAGTTACAACATGTCAATTTCTGGTGTACAGCACAATGTCCCAGTCATGCATATACATACATATATTCATTTTCATATTGATTAAAGGTTATTACAAGATACTGACTATAGTTTCCTGTGCTATACAGACAAAATTTGGTTTTTTAATCTGTTTTCATACATAGTGGCTAACATTCGCAAATCTCAAACTCCCAAATTTATCCCTTCCCACCCCCTTTCCCCTGGTAACCATAAGATTGTTTACTATGTCTATGAGTCTATTTCTATTTTGTAAATAAGTTTCTTTTTTTTTTTTTTTTTAGATTCACATATGAGTGATATCATATGGTATGTTTCTTTCTCTTTCTGGCTTACTTTGACGATTTCTAGGTCCATCCACGTTGCTACAAATGGTACTACTTTATTCTTTTTTATGGCTGAGTAGTATTCCATTGCAGTAAATGTACCACAACTTCTTTATCCAGTTATCTGTGAATGGACATTTAGGTTGTTTCCATGTCTTGGCTATTGCATATAGTGCTGCTATGAAAATTGTGGTGCATGTATCTTTTTGAGTTGAGTTCCCGCTGGATATATGCCTAGGAGTGGGATTGCTAGATCATATGGTAAGTCTAGTTTTAGTTTTTTGAGGAATCTCCACACTGTCTTCCACAATCGCTGCACCAAACCACATTCCCACCAGCAATGTAAGAAGATTCCCTTTTCTCCACACCCTCTCCAGCATTTATCTTTTGTGGACATTTTAATGATGGCCATTCTGACTGGTGTTAGGTCATAAACTCATTGTCATTTTGATTTGCATTTCTCTGATAATTAGCGATAATGAGCATTTTTTTTTTTCACATGCTTATTGGCCGTTTGTATATCTTCATTGAAGAATTGCTCCTTTAGGTCTTCTGGCCATTTTTAGATTGGGTGTTTTTGTTGTTGTTGTTATTAAGTTGTATAAGTTGTTTACATATTCTGGAAATTAAACCTTTGTCAGCCTTATCATTTGCAAATATTTTCTCCCATTTGATAGGTTGTCATTTTGTTCTGCTTATGGTTTCCTTTGCTGTGCAAAAACTTCTAAGTTTAATTAGGTCCCATTTGTTAATTTTTGCTTTTATTTCTATTGCCTGGGTAGACTGCCCTAGGAGAACATTGCTAAGATTTATGTCAGAGAATGTTTTGCCTGTGTTTTCTTTTTTATCATGTAAAGCCCCCAATTTAAATTTCATCCTTCACCAAAGGACTATATTAGGAATAATAATCAAATCCTTATCAATATTAAATTAATATGTGTGAGACAGAAAAACCTAAGGTTTTCAGCTTAAATGTATAGGGAGGAATCATTTTCCATTTCTGAATACAGACTTCCAATAAACCTATGCAACCTAGTTATGGTTACATAAGCAGATCTTAGGCGACAGTCCTTCATGTGATTGGCTAAAGCAAAGCTTTCATTTTTGTAAAACCACATTCTTATTTCTGTTTATTTTGTCATCTTTGTCAGTGGTCATGGGTTGTTTAACTTCCTCTATTTGTTTAACAGCTGTTTATCTGTAATAGCTTGCTGCCTCCCAAGCATCAACCTAGGCACTGAGGTCCAGTGGGTAACAAGATCGTCATGGTCCCTGCCCTCATAGAGCCTCACTCTGTCCTGTGTATAATCTGATGCTGGACTGCAAGGCCATGTGCCAATATGGAGAAACTTCCATAGTCAGGGGTACTAGCAACGCAAATTACTTCATGAAATTGTGAAAACTTTATTGGCGATCATTGACGTCAGAGAACTGTTAACACTTGACTTGGTTGGGTTACAACTGTTACTGAGTCCAAGCGCATACTGCTCACTGGATGACAGGCCAATAAATCAAGAGATGAGTTGTTGGGGCAAGGAATAGCAACTTTAGTCAGAAAGCCAGCTCACTGAGAAGTTGGTGGACTAGTGTCCCAAAGAACCATTCTACACAAGTTAGAATTCAGGCTTGTTTTATATTAAAAGGGGGGTAGGGTGTGGTTGGTTGTTGCAAACTTCTTGGTGTCAGAATCCTTTGTTCTTGCAGCTGTCCACCTAGGTCAGGTCAAGATGTTCCTGTTACCCTCCAACAAGACAAATGTTATTCACTGTTCTGCACCTTTTGATCTCTGTATGAATGGAAAAGTGTTCTACCCTTAAAGGTCAGAGCCTTGAGAATGGGCTAGCCTGTATATTTCAGGCCATAGGCAACTTTCTTTTACAAAAAGGTGCAGAACCAGCATGACTAAGCACAGGAAACAGAGCACTGGGTTAGAGCTAAAGGAACAGATCTAATATGGAGTCAGATTTGTTCCTCCCTATTACATAATCACTTTTAGAACAACCTTTTTAGAGCTTTTAAATTCTGTTGTTTATCTGTGTATTACATAAAATTCTTGCTTGGTTTTCATACGTAATGATGACTCTGTTGGCCAATAATCTGGTTTGCTTTTGCCAGAAGTTGGGATAGATTTGCCCCATTCTGTCTCTAGTCTCCTCTCTGGTTTCTTTGACAAATGACATCATCAGACATGATTCAGAATTCAAGTGGGACTGAAGGTAGAGACCATTATTTTAAAAAAAGAGAAGTTAATGGTCTGGTCTGAGGACTTTGGATTTATGTGAATGTGGATAAAATAAAATAATACAGTCAAGAGGGAACAACCTAGATAAACATCTTCGGAGGCAGCAAGGATAAAGAATATGGGCTTGGGCATTACGCTGACCACTTTTACGTGATCTTGGCTAAGTTATTTGAACTCTGTGATTCTTGGTCCTCTCATCTGTGCAATGTGGGTAGTAGTATTTACCACCTAGTGCTGTTGTGAGGATTAAAATGAGATTGTTTATGTGAGGTGCTACAGGCCTGCATGTAAACAGCCTTTGATGCACAGAAATACTTTGAGGTGACTGTGTGTCAGTCCTACCTAGGGTGTGTTAAAAGGGGAGGGGGTGTGGTTGGTTGTTGCAGACTTGTTAGTGTCAGAATCCTTTGTTCTTGCAGCTGTCCACCTAGGTCAGGTCATGATGTTCCTGTAAACCTCCATTGAGACAAATGTTATTCTCTGTTCTGCAACTTTTTATCTCTATGTGAATGGAAAAGTGTTCTACTCTTAAAGGTCAGAGCCTTGAGAAAGGGCTATCCTGTGTATTTCAGGCTATAGTCAACTTTCTTTTATAACAGGTGCAGAACCAGCATGACTAAGCCCAGGAAACAGCACTGGCTTAGGGCTAAAGGAACACGTCTAACACGGAGTCAGATTTGTTCTTCCCTATTACATAACTGAGCACTGGTGATCAGATGCTTTGACTCAGACAGTAAATGTAACTTTTCATTGGTAAAACCAAGACATATGGCCATGCCTAAACTCAGGGAGCTACAGAAATGCAACGCTCTGTGTTCCCCAAAAGAGGACCAGAAATATTGGCGAGCACCTCTGCCTATCCATCTACCATGATGAACGAGCTCTAATCAGGGGAGCACTGGAGTAGGGGCCAAAAGTTATTAGAAAAGTCATGAGAATCCTAAATCTTGCAAACCACATAAAACCTTTAGCGGCCACTCCAGTGACTTCTGAAGATGATACTGTTTTAAAATGACAAGGCTGTTTCTTTACTTATATCTTGCCATTAGTATGCTTTTTGGTCCCTATTTTTCATCTTTTCTGCACTTTTGTGACTCAGAGAAGTGGCAATGAATAGTACCAAGCATGTAGTGAGTGCTTACAACTCATTTGTTGATTGATTCAAACCATCGTAAAGAAACCACATTTGTAAGGGCAATGAGTTGATGTTTCCTGTCCAAAGTCACAAGGCAGCGAGGGAGGCAGAAAGAGATGTTCATGCTGTCATTCGCCACCAGGGTACATTTATGACTTCCTCGAGAAAAGTTGGCCCCAGAAGAGTTATTCATGTTTGTTGGCAGTTTCCAAAGGTGATTACCGCTTTTAGCCTTGGACGGCAGTCAGGCACCGAATGTTAGGGGCAACGATGGTGGAAGACAGTGTCGAACACAATTAAGAGATCCCGCCTGCAGGTCACTCCCCAGTGTCTGCGTGAAGAGAGAAAGTACAAATGATACTCATCTTTCAAAACTCAGCTCAGGTGTCACTTCCTCTGGAAGCCACGGCCAGGCCCCCAGCAGAATTGGGAGGTTCTACAGATTTTTATACTTCCAGTGCTAGAAAGTCAAATTGATGTTAATAGCATTTCCGTATCCTTCACTGGATTTTGACTTCCCTGAGGACACAGATCTGAGATTATTCGGACTTCTTGCCCCAGCACCCCAGAGATTTCTTAGACAGAAGGACAAAATAACTCTTGCTGACTTAAAGCCCGGCATTCACTTCAAAAACCCAAACGGGAGTACTTGCTTCACCCCTTGCTGTGTTTTAAAATTACAAGCTGACATCTACAGGCAAAGAAGGAAGGTGGGGACGGTCTGTGTTTGTAATCTCAGGCCAATACACGCACCATGCCAAAGAGAGAATTTGATTCCATTTTAGAGCCGAGGTCTCAGGTCCAATTTAATTTGATCCCCCAATGACCAAGCTGATTAATTGTCAGCTCCAGCCTTTCTCCACAGTAAACCTTAATCCCTCCTAATTTGCCATGAAATGAGTGGGAGTTGGCTGTTCGAGGCGTGAAAAACGTCAGTCTTGTTCAACCCTCCCCAGGCCTTGTGGAGGCGAGGTGGGGATGGGGCTGGCTGCCCTGAAGAGGAGCAGGTGTAAGGAGGATTAGGTCCCGGGAGGCAGGGGGGCTGTGGTGGGCAGGCAGCTGGTGAGATCCCAGGTGTGTGTGAGTTGGCAGGGGTACAAAGAGAGGAGAGCTGCAAACAGCTCGAAGTCCCTGGGCTGTGCAGCTGCTTGTCTGGCACTGGCACGGGACCCACCTGTAGTGTCAGGGGCACTGCCCACTCCCAGGAGCAGGGGGACAGGAAAGGCCCCTCCCAGGCAGGAGGCTGCAGGAAGCGAGCCTGTCCGAGGACTGCTGGGTAGAGCATCTCTCTTACACTTTGTTACCTCCCCAGGCTTCAGACAGGGTAGACTGGCTTTCCCTTTTCAAATGGTGACCCTTAGAGGACTAAGAGAAAGATAGTTATTTTCTTTCCAGTTGGGACCTTGTTCCCATGTCCACCTAGAAAGTAAGTGGAGAAACTCCCCAAGCTGGAGAGTAAGTAAGTCAACAGGCAGAGATACTCAGGGGAAAAAAAAAAAAAGAAAAGAAAAAAACAGGCTCAAGGCCGAGAGGCAAAAATAAATGATCATCCCTTCTGGATGGCCGGGAGCTCATGTAAACAAACTCATCATAACAAGCCCTTCTTAATCTGTTTCTGCCGGCTGCTAATCGCTTCTGTGGTTTTGCAGGATAGGAGGCATTCTTGGTGCTGAGGCTAGCGTGTCAGATTCAGTTACTGTGAATTTCAGAGGGTCTCTTGATCTCTGAGGACAAGAGGAGACGACTGGCCCCAAACCCGAGCGACTGCTGTTCATGCAAGGTGAAACAGCAACCTCTCTCGAGGGTGCCGGCTTCTAAGGAGTGGTGACCTCTCCTCTCCATAGTAAGCCGGCCTCCAGAACAGTTCTGACGCAGGTTAAGTCCATCTTGACTGCTCACTGCTCGGTTTTGGCTTCTCCCATCTCTGCTTTTAAGTGTAAATAGCAAAACCTGCTGGTTTGCTGGCACACAGCATCCATCCTCCCATTCTTGTTGCTGATGGAACCCCAGCTTGGGGGCAAGGGGACAATGGAAGTGTACACAGTTAACACATACTCACTTATAGCCAGACCCTACAGCATCCGGGCATGGCTGTGTGACGTTGATTGTCAAGGAGACATAGGCGGAGGATGTCTGGGAAAGATTTTTGTTGCTGGATATAGGCCCCACTCTTTCTGGATTCGCCCCTTCTTCCTACCTGGAATGCAGACGTGGCGTCCAGAGTACGTCTTGCTCCCACGAAGGTGAAAGCCATATGCTGAAGATGTCAGGGCAGGGGCAGAGGAGGAGGCAGCGTCCTCAGCGTCACTGAGCCAGGGTACCAGCCCAGACTGCTCATCTCTGGGCTTCCTGGTACAGGATAACCCTGTGGTTCCCATACTCCAGTGGGCATCTTAATCACTTGGAGGCTCGTTAAAACACAGGTTTCTGGGCTCCTCCTCCAGAGAATCTGATTCAGAAGATCTGGGGTTGGGCCTGACACGCGTTCCCAGGTGACACTCAATCATTCCAGGTCGGAAATCACTTGGATAAGTGAATTACCATCCGTGGAAGCCACTGTTTTTATATATTCATAGCTGAGTACAGTCCCAACTGATACACTGCCCTCTAACCGCTCCATGGCTGTACAGCTCACCTCATCCTTTACCTCCAAAAAGGGGCTGAAAACCGTTAATCACAAGGCATAAATAACCAGTGAGGTTTGCATTTGGATTCTGACAGATACTAAGTCAAAGAAAGGAGTCTCTGCTTTTAACTTTGAGGCATCACTGAAGCTGACTGGAGGAAAGACTTTGGAACAGGAGAGCTTACCCGGAATCTCTGAAATCACAGCAGACATCCTTTATATGTACAAGTGGATTTTCTCTGGCACTCTTTCTTTTCTGTCGAGAAACGGTTGGCCTAAGACAGTAAGGTACATTAGCTATGGGACTGGGGGCAAATTTTTAAAGTTCTCTGAGCCTCAGTTTTCTCATCTGTAAAACCGATGATAATACTCATCACACAGGCTCGTTGTGAGGCATAAGTGCTTTTGGGGAATTAGAGGTAATCTGAGTGTCCATCATTGGGAAGACAGACAGGCAAGATGTGTGGGTGAAAATCACAGATTATTAAGTAGCAGTCAGAGCAATAGAACAGATGCACACCGAGCAGGACCTTGAAAACAGTGCTTAGTGAAAAAAGACATACAATGCCACAATTTGATGAATTAAACAATTAAAAATAGATGCATACCAAATAATACCCATCATGCACAATATTAACAGAGATATCTATTAAATAGATTGGTTGTCTGTGAGGAGGAGAGGATGGGAGTATAATATGGGTATAAAAGGATTTTTTTCCCCTGAATAAACAAGTGTCTTTCAGATTGACAAAAATGTTTGAAAATACTAAACTTTCAAAGTGTCTGAAAATACTAAATTTTAATAAAAACATGGAGGAAAAGAAACTCTCATACGCTGCTGACAGGAGTGTAAATTGGCACAAGCCCTTGGTACAGCCTGCTAGTTACTGCCAATATCCATTTCTTGTTTTTCTACAAAGCTGAACCCAGATTCTTTAACTTGGCACATGGCCACGCAGAATAACTCTCCATTTCCTGGTCTCCTTTGAAGCTAAGTGTGGACATGTGAGTAAGTTCTGGCTAGTGGCATGTGATTGGAAGCATCATTGGAAATATCTGGGAAGTGTTATTAAATGAAGGGGTGGGGGGGTCTCAATACATGACTGGAGAAAGAAGGGAATGGCAGAGAGAGATGGAAGTAATCTGTAATGTCTGAAGCCTCCCCCTTAGCTGACCCAGCCCCAGACTGGGCAGCCGGTAATTCAAGATGCTCACTCTGTTCTCGAAGGAAGAGGGGCATCGGCCAGGAATACACAAAATGATCATATTGTTTCTTGTGGAAAGGGTGTTTTAAGGTTGCTTATGATCATAAGTATATAACTTAGCCTTGGTACTGCTACACCCTAAATGGATGAAACTGTTAGAAGGGGGAGGCCATAAACAAATTTGAAGTGGAGAGGTCTGAGGCACGGTGGTAAAGGAAGTACTGTATGATGACTTTCTAAACCTCTGTTTCAGCCTGGAGATATGTTAACAAAAACAGTCCCCCCCACCTCGTTTCTGCACTGTTCAACATATGCATAAATAAATGTCTTAGAGCTTATTTTTGATGATTAGGCAATCCCTGGAAGGAAAAAAAATGATGAATTCAATTTGTTATTTCTCTGTCCTAAAAAAGAAGATAGTATAGCCCTTAGCTGCTTGTTTCAATAACAGTTTGTCTACCACTCAAAACCAGAGCCCCACATCTGTTCCTAATAAAAGTCTGTAATCAGCAGTGCCCATTGCCTTTCAAAACTTATTTTCTTCATCCCCAAACTATGCACAGACCTGGCCAAAGCTTATTTCTGTTGTCACCAAGACATAATGGCACTACATTTATTCCAAGAGAAATAAATCAGCAGTGATGCCAAGTAGAATCGGTGTCAGCCACTTAGGCGATTGAAAATCTGAACCTTAATTACAAATTGACATGTTCACTTATTAAAATGCTGGAGTAGGCAGGGTTTTTTGTTTTGTTTTGTTTTGTTTTTAAGTTGATGACATTCAAACCTTGGTGATACTTTGTTTCAGGTCACAAGGCTAAAAGACATTTGATAATAAAAACAGTTCACATTTTCTGGAAAAACAGACTCTCAAAACAGCAACCTTAAAACACCCTTTGCACAAGAAACATTTGTTTATAAAAACTGTGGACTTTGAACTGAGCCTGAAACACAGCCAACCAGGCCACTACCTTGCAAAAAGCTTCACCTGCAACTGGCCTGAGGCCAGCAGGTTCCTGGGTGAGAGATTTAGAATCGGTCCACCGTCCCACTTGGCCCGACTGTCTTGTTGCTCTGTGAGAGCCAGCCAGGGTGTTTGAAAACAGCCTTTGGAAAAGGCTAATGTACAATTCTGGGTGGAAGTGCAGTTTCACTGTTCCTGAAGTGATAGGCCCTACATACTTTCTTCTCCTCTGGGAACGTTGATCTTCAATGTTTTCTCAGCTTTGAGCCATTTAAAAAGAGAAGCACATGTTGGGAGCTTCAGCAAACTTCTGTTTGCCCTAAAGCTACAGCAAGGTAGGGTAAGTGTGCAAAGGAACAGGGGACGCGGCAGACAGAGGGGTGGGGCCCAGGAGCCGCCTCAAGACCTCAAAAGCTCAGGGGAGCTGCTGTGTGGAGCTCACTGCCGACGACATGTAACTGCTGGGCGACTGGCCTTCCTGATTCCAAGGTGGGCACCGGACACCGGTCACTTCAGACAGTCATACCTCCTCGTTCCACTGCCACCATCTCAGGTGTCTTTTAGCTGCAACCAAATCATTTAAAGATGCTGAAAAGCATATTCCCTTTTGAAGGATGTACCTTAGTTTGTTTAAAATCCATGTTTTTCAATCCTAAGACCTATACAGTGCCACAAATTGACCAAGGCTTTGTGTAGGGGAAGGGAGGGGGACAAAGTGCATGGAAGAGATAGGAAAAGGACAGAATTTTTTAAAAATTGAAGTATAGTTGATTTACAGTGTTGTTACTTTCTGGTGTACAGCATAGTGATTCAGTTATGTGCATATATATATATATTCTTTTTCATTTAAAGTTATTACAAGCTATTGAATACGGTTCCCAGGTCCTTGTTAATCTGCTTTGGATATAGTAGTTTGTATCTGCTAATTCCAAACTCCTAAGTTATCCCTCCATCCTCTTCCCCTTTGGTAACCATAAGTTTGTTTTCTGTATCTGTGATTCTTTTTCTGTTTTGTAAATAAGTTCATTTGTATCATTCTTTAGATTCGACATATAAGTGATATCATAAGATATTTGCCTTTCTCTGACTTCCTTCACTAAGATAATCTCTAAGTTGCTGCAAATGGCATTATCTCAGTCTTTTTATGGCCATTGTTTGTGTCGGGGGGTGCGTGTTCATATCACAACTTCTTTATACATTTGTCAGTGGACATTCAGGTTGCTTCCATGTCTTGGCTACTATAAATAGTGCTGCTGTGAACATTGGGGTGCATGTATCTTCCATTAGAGTTTTCTCCAGATATGTGCCCAGGAGTAGAACTGCTGGATCATAGGGTAAGTCTATTTTCAGTTTTTTAAGTAATCTTACACTGTTTTCCACAGTGGCTGCACCGAATTACATTCCCACCAACAGTGTAGGAGGGTTCCCTTTTCTCCACATCCTCTCCAGCATTTACTGTTTGTGGACTTTTTAATGATGGCCATTCTGACCAGTGTGAGGTGATACCTTGTAGTTCTGACTTGCATTTCTCTGATAATTAGCAAAGTTGAGCATCTTTTCATGTGCCTCTGGGCCATCTGTATGTCTTCATTGGAGAATTGCTTGTTTAGGTCTTCTGCCCATTTTTGGATTGGGTTGATCGGGCCTTTGTTATTGAGTTGTATGAGCTGTTTGTATATTCTGGAAGTCAGGCCCTTGTCAGTTGTATCGTTTGCAGATATTTTCTCCCAGTCTGTAGGTTGTCTTTTCATTTTGTTTATGGTTTCCTTTGCTGTGCATTAGGTCTCATTTGTTTATTTCTGCTTTTATTTCTTTTGTTTTGGTAGACTGACCTAGGAAAACACTGCTTTTATTTATATCCAAGAATGTTTTGCTTATGTTCTCTCCTAGGAGATTTATGATGTCCGGTCTTAGGTTTTAAGTCTTTAAACCATTGTGAGTTTATTTTTGTGTATGGTGTGAGGGAGTGTTCTAACTTCATTGATTTACATGTGGCTGTCCAGCTTTCCCAACACCACTTAGAAAAGGGCATAAGATTGGATCTTAAAAGTAAGGGAAGAAGAGGTCATGGGAGGATGACTTCAGAATGGTATTTTTTTTTCTCTGCCAGGAAACTTAGTTATGATGTACAAGGATACTGATTTTTGAATTCAGGGCAAGTGGCCCTAAATCCATTAGGGGTGTGCTGGTTTGTGCTTCATTCAGTGAGTTTATACATAAAGACAGAAAGATGTGACTTTGTGCACAGAAATCTGCAGCAGGTTAACCCAGAAACCCTTCAGAGAAGTGGGATTGCGTTCCCAGCAGGGGAGAGTAAGAATTGCCTCTGGAGCCACAGTGCGTGAACTTACGAGTCAGAAACAGAGTGGACTGGCACACTAAGGGACCCTCTAGGTAGGGTTAGAGGATGAGTTACAAGGGGTGCTGTTAGGTCGGAGACGGGAGACTTCCGGCCCATGGGTGATGACTCCCAATGCCCAGCCCCTAGAGTGCGTTTGCACAGAGACATCTGTGTTGGGTGCAGGATTTGAGGGGTGCTGTTTTACATGACGACCTGGAAGGAGCAGAAGAAAGGGGAACACGTGTTCTACACCCCCGCCACCCAACCAGCCGGGGGGTTTGCCCACAGACCCTGAGATTGTTACTTGCAGGCTCCGACCCCAAAGCAGCTGTGGTCGCCGAGGTCCGAGCAGAAGCAGAACTGCTTCCCCTCTCCCCTCACTCCTCCAGAGCCCACAAAGCGGCTCCAGGGCTGAGGGGAGGAGACTCCCCAGAGGTTCAGGTGGTAGGCGTCATGAGGAGCAGAGATGGTGGGCAGGTGCCTTGGCCAAGTTGGAGTGGAGGAATGTGAACAGAGGTTCATAGAGGGAGATGTGCCAAGGTCCTGCAGTTACAGGGGATGGGTGCTGAGAGCTCTTAGGATTTATCATTCAATGTAAATATAATCTCATTTGTATCCACACAAGGGTGAGGCTTGAGATACTCAGTTTATGCATACGAAAAGCCACCTCCACTATTGCAGCCCCCACCAGGTCAATGACCAATGAAGGGGGGGTTCCATCAGATTTTAGGGGCACAACCAGAGTCGGTGGAGCACCTCTAATCAACTGTAGAGGTGCCATCATTGAGAACTGTGTAGCCCTTGGGAAAGGAAGAGCTGGATGTCTTTGGCCAAGGACAGCCAGGAAAGGTAGTAAAAGGCCCTTGGCTCGCCCTCAGTCTATTCCTCATTCATGCATTCACATTCATTCAACAAATGTTCACTGAGCACCTAACACACACCATGCACTATTCTAGGTGCCCGAGATACAGGAACGAACAAAAAGGATGGAAGACCCACCATCTTGGGGCTTATGCTTTAAAAAGCAGACAGATAATAATTATCTATATTTTCCAACTACATAGTACCTTAGACAGTCCTGAGAGCTAAGGATAAAAATAAAGCAGAGGAGGAGGATGGGAGGAGTGTAGGAAATTGTATGTGCAGCTTTAGATAGGGTGGTCAGGAAAGGTGTCGGCTGAGAAGGTGGCTTTTGAGTGACGATGTAATGGTGGCCACAGTGAGCTCTGCAGATAGAGGCCGAGGGCAGTGTGCATGAAGACTTGAGGCAGGAGCATGCTTCCGCATTGGCGAGACAGTAAAGAGGCCACTGGGGCTAGAGTGGAATATGAAAGAGGGAGGAGGCGTGAGGTCCGAGAGGGGGCAAAGGGGCAGGTCATGCAGAGCCCTGAGACCACTTTAACCACCCACTTAACCGAGAGTGGAAACCATGCAAAGGTACGGAGCAGGTGTGGCAAAATCTTTGGAGTTGGGGGTCCTTGAATTTTTAGAGCATCTGAGCCCTTACCTCACCTTCCCCCTCAGTGAAAAATCATCTAAAATAAAATATCCCCAAGATAGAGAGCACCTTCACAATTGTGCTGTCGATGGAGACCTGGAATCAGGTTGACCCAGTCAACCAAAGCCCAGGGAGAAGCAGTGGGGCCTTGGAGTCACTGAGCCGCCCTGGGGCTCTGCTCTTCATGCCTCGAATGTGAGCTGTGCAGAGGGTCCCCCAGGAGGAATCAGGCAATTACTCCTGCTACGAAACTGACCAACGCCTGGAGGCCAAGAGCTGCCCTTTGGGGAGGCTGGGGTGAGAACGAGAGGCATCTGTGCAAGTGCTGTCCTGGCCCAGGCTCTGAAGCTGCGAGGAACTGCTTATTTCCTTTAAATGTGGGGTGGTATCTCTGAACTTACTATTTTTTCTTCATTTAAAAAAATTGTGGCGAAATACATATAACATAAAATTTACCATCTTAAACAATTTTAAGTTCAATGGTATTGGATATATTCATACTGTGTGACCATCACCACCATCCATCTCCAGAACTCTCTTCATCTTGTAACACTGAAACTCAGTGCCCATTAAACAGTAACTCCCCATTCCCCTCCCTCCCTGACCCCAGTAATGGCCCTTCCACTTTCTTTGGACCTATAAGGTCAGAGAAGACCTCTTGTAAATCCATGGCTCCATTAGACAGTGGGCTCAAGGCAAGGGTCTAATGTAGACTTGTGTAGGACCCATGCCTTGACCTGGGGTTGCCAGTTCCACTGGAGCAGGAAACCAAGGAGAGGTCTCTGGGGACGCCAAGGGTCCTCCCACTCTGCTCTTCCTCCATAGAGACTGGCTGAGGCCCAGCACACACTACAAGGGACCCTCTGTAAAGACCTTTGGACTCTTGCCACAAAATAAGAACTCATTACCATATGAGATAGTCCAATTTGTGTAAATTCCCTTTTACCAGAAAAGCAAACAATTTGGGGAATTTGTATGGCTGATAAAAAGGCAAAAACAGAAGGAAAAAAAAAAAAAAAGACTGGACTGTTCGCATTTAACGAATGTTTCCTACCTAGCAGGACGAAACCTGTCTTTATTGAAGGGGGAGTGGAAGGTAAAAAGGTAATGTTCGCCTGCAGGTTGAGATATGCAGACATACCTAATTTCCAGAGTACTGAATTTCAGCAGGATGACTGTGGAGAAGCTGGAACTCATCTCCTCAGAATTTCCCAGGTGAAGGGGGACAGGAGAACTGAGACTTCTCTAATAAGTGACAAAAACTCTGTGGGTAATAATTTGACATTTTTAGTGTGAAAGTCTCTATTGAAATAGAATGCGTAAATTAGTAACTCTTGGGAGACCTGCTTAGAGGAAAAACAGAATGGAGATCACGGACCCTATTAACTCACATCTCAAGCCTCTGATGAAATATTCCTGAGGGAATGGGGGAGTGACTAGGATGCTCCAAGTACCTGGAAACTTTGTTAAGCCCACAAGCTCGTGTTTCATAAAGTTGCAGAGTAGAGTCCAACTGATTTTACAACTGAGATTTATGTCTCTAACAAAATAAGATATATTGCAAAAGAACCCTTCTGCTAGCCTCTGCTGGAGAGGGAATGATAAATTCTCTAAAGATACTGTTTACTGTGCCAAGTTATCTATTTTTTCTGTAAATTCTCCACATCGCCCCAGGTTAGAACTCCAAATCTGTTGTTCCCATCAAATCAGTTTCCCCACAGAATGAAGAAGGCGGTAGATACTTAAAACTCATTGTTATCTGTTAAGAACCCAACAAGAACCACTGAGATTAAGAGGGTCTGTGTAGTGAAGGTGGAGAGAATGTGTAGGGAAAAAAAGATCCACATGCCGATTATTTTCTAATAAAACGGTTCATTCTATCAGTAAGTGGAGGGAATTAAATATAAACAGATTTGTTTAAACCCAATTTCACTACTATTTTGTAGGTTGTTTTAATCCTATTCGGACATCAGTTGTTCAATAAATGGTAATGTTTTCACAGATAGGAAACAACTGAGCTGAAGTTTTCCAGACCTGCAGGATTCTTATATACAAAATTTGAGAAAATCATATGGCTGTAGAACATATTCATAGATTTCACAAGCTTAGAATTCCATCCAGCAAAATGACTATTTGTCAGGAAGTACAAGAGTCTTAAAAAAATTAAAACAGAAAATAACAATGACAGCGACAATGTATTCAGTGCCTGCCGCGTGACAGGGACTTTATATAGACACAGTTCACGCTGCTGATCCTTCCAGCTGCCCTGAAAAGTGGTGTTAATATTCCTATGTCACAGAGGAGAAAACTGCAACCTGCAGGAATTGTCTAATGTAAAGTCTTACCCATGCGTAACTAAAGCACACAACCAAAATTTTACCTGATTCTGTCTCACTCCTAAGTCCTGTACACTTTCCATCACTAGTGCTCTGTTCAGTACTACAATTAGGTAGGTGTTACCTGGAAATTCAAAAACCCTAGTCTTCATAAATAAAATTCCAAATCCATAATTGAGGGTCATAAATTCATTTCAAATGTATTTGTGTGCAGGCTTCCCTAATCAACATCCTTGATTGAATTCAAATTTAATAGACTTCTTTACTCTAAAATGAAGATAGAAAAACTGGCTTATCTCCTTCAAGCTTACTGAGTGCCTGCGATGGCCCAGGCACTATTTCAGACACTGGGGATGCAGAGAGAGACAGACGGCAGGCTCTGTCATTAACGCTGTAACGACTGCAGTTGTGAGCACGACAGAAACTTTTCAAACATACTGATTTAAAAGGACTGATCATAGAAAAGGATAAAAGGACTGTTAGGTGTTTCAGTCTATCTCTGCTAAACCCACATGGCAATTAAGCAATAATGCCAGAACAGCACTTTATACTGCATTTTTCTTTTTCGATGTCAAACGTTGTAAATGAAAAGTGAAGAGGATGTCGGCTTGGAGGCCAGTTCTCTATTCTCACACTGTGACTAAGCTTCAGCCTCAGCTCCTTCATGTGTAAAAACGGGGGTGGTAATATGGCTTTTCAGGGCTGTTGCCCAGGCTCTTGGCATGATATCCAAGAACCTGAGGCTCTCCTTTCCAGTCCAGTCTACAGCACTATCACCGAGTCCCCTGGGATCCTGTCTCTTTGAACTACTTACTGGCACCTCCAACAGACCAAATGCCTCCTGCCCTTGCATGGCTGTTTCGTTCCTCATCCAGGACTGCCCAGTGCTCCCCTGCCTGTGCAAATCTCCACCACTCGGAAACCTTCCTGATACCCTCCAGTCTGAACTAAGAGCTCCCTCCTCATTTTTCCTTGAATGGATTATCATTTGGACCATTAATCTTTTCTGATTCCTTCACTGGGCTCAGGACAGTGCTCTACAAAGAGTGGTGCTCAGTATTTGCTGAACCAGTGAATGAATCTATTCTTGATCAGCACAGGGAAAGGGCTGGGAAAGAAGGTCCTCTTCCTCTTCCTTCGCCAGACTCCATTCAGTAATTAGCTGTCAAAGATGTAAATAAAAATTTTAAACAGCATATTTTCCAGTGAGGATGTAATTTTTCCAACACTTATGACCTCAGACTCCAGTAAAGAAACGATTTTGTTCTGGAGAAGGTGTGGAGAAAAGGGAACCCTTCTACACTGTTGGTGAGAATGTAAATTGGTGCGGCCACTATGGAAAACAGTATGGCGATTCCTAAAAAAACCCTGAAAATAGACTTATCATATGATCCAGCAATCCCACTCCTGGGCATATATCTGGAGAAAACTCTAATTTGAAAAGATACATGCACCCCAATGTTCACAGCAGCACTATTTAGAATAGCCAAGACATGGAAGCAACCTGAATGTCCATCAACAGATGAATGAATAAAGATGAAGTAAGTATGTATACAATAGAACACTACTCGGCCATAAAAAAGAATGAGATAATGCCATTTGCAACAACTTAGAGCTTATCTTAGTGAAGTAAGTCAGAGAAAGGCAAGTAACTAATGATATCACCTATATGTGGAATGTAAAAAATGATACAAATGAACTTATTTATGAAACAGAGACAGATATAGAAAACAAACTTACGGTTACCAAAAGGGAAGTGCAGAGGGAAGGATGAAATAGGGAGTTTGGAATTAGCAGATATAAATTACTGTATCTAAAATAGATAAACAACAAGGTCCTACCATATAGCACAAAGAACTACATTCACTATCTTGTAATAACCTATAATGAAAAAGAATATGCAAAAGTATATACATGTATAACTGAATCACTATGCTGTGCACCAGAAACTAACACACCATTGTAAATAACTATACTTCAGTTTTTTAAAAAGTGACTTTGAAGATAAGTAGTCATCTCCAAATGTTTTATGTACTCCTATCATGAAAATATTTTTTTGTGTAAATACACAGAAATTTTAGTTAACCTCAATCTACATATACATACTAATTTATAGTCCTACTGTATTGATATAAGATATATACAGAAAATGTGATTTTTAATTAAAGAGATAGTTTTAATAGTTTTTTTTTTGCACCCCAATAAATGGTTTTTGCACAAGCAAAGTTTACTTTTGGCTGAGCAGCTGGCTACAATTTCTGGTGGAAAGGAAGTCGTATTTTTCTTTTTCTAGGCTATCCCCTAGTGTTGGCTGTTTCCTCTCTCTATTTGGGTCCTCTTAGGAGACCACCAGCATTCTTCAAATGTTAGTGAAATAAAACAGAAAGGTTTGGTGCTCTGGATTCTCAGTCTGGAAATGTCACAATTTAATCTCAAAGGTTT
This sequence comes from Camelus dromedarius, assembly GCF_036321535.1. Lineage (NCBI taxonomy): Eukaryota > Metazoa > Chordata > Mammalia > Artiodactyla > Camelidae > Camelus > Camelus dromedarius. The sequence goes on along the minus strand of NC_087454.1, from coordinate 14,224,379 downwards.
GCTGTGAAGTTGTAAGCATGACAGTGTGAAACTCCACAGGTGGTTCTTGAATTCCTTGTTTGTTTTCACTGTGACCTGACTCTCATAAAATTTTATTTTTTTCTTCACAACTCCCAGGATTTGTGGTCATATGCTTTAAATGGAGAGGAACACTGTCAAAATAGTATCAAGGAATTATCACTTTTACATTGTTTTTTATTAAATCAGAAGCCCTAATATGCAGATAATCTAATATTAGTTTTTATCTGTATCTTAAAAAACACCAATAAAAAATAAGTTTGTTTTGAAAACGTATAAAATGCCCACAGTGTTAAAAAACCATTTTAATTTTGTGCATACACACTCAGAGGAAAAGAATATCAGATGGTTAGTCTCCAAAAGTTAACAATGTAAATCCCAAGATGGTGAGATTGAAGTTAATTTTGTTCTCTTCTTTGTGCATTTCTGCAATTTTGCAGACATCCTCTAATGGCCGAGCACTTATTTTTTTAAAACAAAAGTATACATATAACCAAGTGTAAATAATTTATATAGGTTTCTATAATACAAACTTCCCATAGTAATTTTTTAAATACCTTTTAGAGTTATTGGTACTGAGAAGAAAATTGTCTATTTCCATGTTTTGTGATGACCTTTAATTTTAACATACTTTTTAATGTTATTTTGGTTTCACATAAGAAAATGACATTTTAAATCAAATGATTCATAATGGAACCTCACTTGTCTAGATTTTAGACACATTTTAGATTGGGGATATAAGGAAAGGCAGAGAATGGGTCTAGAGGAGCATGTAAATTAATGGCATCAAAGCAGAAAGGAAGCTCCTGTGTCAGAAGGTGGGTCTATCTGGAGAAGATTAAGATTGTGGAGAGCCCCAAATAATCCAAACAGGTGACAGTCCCTGTAAGGAAAGCCCTCATCATATAAATGGGTGGTCTGGAACCCCAGTCCCCCTGTTTTTTTCTGGCAGAGTTTCAGTTTGGCTCAGATGGCCCATGTGCCTAGTTGGTCTAAACTGTATCTGATGGTCTCCTACCCTTGTCATTGACTCTTTTAGGCAACCCTGCCATTGGGACCTGAGAGGTATTCTGTTGAGGGCATTCTGGATAGATTTTCTCCCTCTTTATAAAGGCTGATAAAAGATTTAAACCAACTGTTGAAAGCCATAAAAGAATAACGAAGGCAGACAGGACTGGAGTGGCCAAATTCCTAGAGAGGTAGGAGACAAACTGAAAGAAACTATTTATTCTTTTCCATTGTCAGGACACACTACTTCTACCCGTTGATGGTGTGGGGAGTGAAGGTGGAGCAGGAAGTGACAGCTGGGCCGAGGGACAGTCTCACTGGGCTGGAAAGAGTTCAGGTTTGGAGTTTCCAAGGAGGACGAGTAGATAGAGGTTGAAGTTAGGTGGTGCTGAGACCCCAGACAAGTCTACTATGAGAAAGAACAAAGCATGAAAAGATGAAGCCTAAGAAAGCCTAGGATCCACCCGCAGCCAAATCAAGCTGACCTGAAAACAGACTCTCTGCCTTCGAGAAAGGAATTAAATCCTCTTTGGATGAAAGTATCATCAGCCAGAGCCTTACAATTTTTCATACCCAGTGTCTGACATTCAGTGTATGAACAAATGGGATCAAATAACCAAAGCCAACGAAGAAAAACAGATTATATACAGAGACCTCAGGGTGACTAAGGGATTGAAGTTATCAGACAAGGAAGAAGTAACTTTGATTCGCATGTTTAAGAAAATAGAAAAGTTGAGAATGTCATCAGAAAAACTGTAGGAATCTTACAAGGGGCAGAAGGCACTGGTAATGTTCTGTATCTTGATCTGTGTGATAATGAACTTTTACCAGAAAACCCAATTCATTAAGCTGAACATTTAAGATTTGTGTATATATGTTAAACTATTTAAGAAGCTAAGTAATAAAATTCTAAGAGGAAGAAAGAAAATGTCTAATTCCTCTTTACTGGACATCATCGTATCTGTGAGCCTTCAAGTTAATGAGTTTCTCTGAAGCATGAAAGAAGACACGGTTGATGTGATGAAGATGTCAAAGGAGAGAGCTGGAAATTACCTAGGTCCACGTGATGTAACAGATATTTAAGACCAGCACACTTAAACAGGCACCAACCAATCAGAATGCACACCAACTGTAAACCAGTTGGTATGGCTGAACTGGCATTTGCTATCATTTTTAAAGCCACAGAAACACAGAATTAACTATTTGAGAATAGTCCTGTTGTCATAATTAAAAGAGTAGGATCTGAAGCTGGACAGCTTGGGTTTAAATCCTAGTATTTGTGTCCCCTTTGGCAATTGTTAGTCTTTCCATGCTTCAGTTGCCTCATCTCCAGTTTGGGGCACATCATGAGCTTTATATAAAGGAGTAAATGAGCCAACACATATTAAGAACCTAAGATAATACCTGGGACTTAGTCCTCAATTTTTATTTATTGAATTATTAAAACGATTATTCCTTATGAACTTCTGTTATGTGAAGTAATTAGCCCTAATTAGCCCCCCCTGTTGAGGCTTGAATTTGGATCTTCTAGTTACTTGCTAAAACCATCCCACTGCACTCACATGGCATCCAGCAAGGACTGAAGTATAGGGCAGTCACTTAATTGGCCTTCAGGTAAAAGTCCTTTCTGGATGAATGCTTTTCGAAGGATTCTCTCAGGCTAGTTCTTTTGCTTTGTCCCTCCCAAGAATCAACCTGAACACAGGTGTACTCTTGCCACGAAACAGATATCCCCACATAGCTGCCACACTTCAGCAATGATTCAAGTATGCTTTTCACATTATCTTATTTAAAACATGGCAAAATCCTTATTACCAATAAGTACAGCTGTATGTATACTTGAGAAGGGTAACAGCAGGGCTGTGGAACACATTTCCCTGGCTCAATAGCTCTCGTTTCTGGGATTCGTGCCAGCTGGTCTGGAGCCGCTCTCAGTTGCTGTCCATGGCTACCAATACCCATCCAAAAAATGTCCTTTTCTTAGACTTCGTTCTAAGTTGTCATAGTCTTTTTAAAGTAACATTACTTCTGAGACTCCTAAGGATAGAAGCCCAGGTCAAGCAAACATAAGCTATGTTCAGGGAGATGTTCAGGGCAGGGTTATAATAGTAAAAATTTGACAATAATCTCAAGTTCCAATAATAAGAAAATAGTTAGGTAAATGATTATAGAGTGACTCAGTGGAATAATCTGTTGCCATTAAAAAAAGAGCCATAAAGGTATATAGCAACAAGGAAAACAGGAGATCGTGCGTTTTAAAAATAGGATGTTGGTGCAGCCATTATGGAAAATAATATGGAGATTCCTCAAAAAACTAGACTTACCATATGCTCCAGCAATCCCACTCCTGAACATGTATCTGGAGGGAACTATAATTCGAAAAGATACATGCACCCAATGTTCATAGCAGCACTATTTACAATAGCCAAGACATGGAAGCAACCTAAATGTCCGTTGACAGATGACTGGATAAAGAAATTGTGGTATATTTATATAATGGAATACAACTCAGCCATTAAAAAAATAATAATGCCACTTGCAGCAACATGGATGGAACTAGAGATTGTCATTCTAAGTGAAGTAAACCAGAAAGAGAAAGAAAAATACCGTATGATGTCACTCATATGTGGAATTAAAAAAAAAAAAGAGGACACTAATGAAGTAATCTACAAAACACAAACAGATGTGCAGACATAGTGAACAATTTTATGGTTACTGGGGGAAAAGGGTGGGAAGGGATAAATTTGGGAGTTTGAGATTTGCAAAGGTTAACCACTATATATAAAAGTAGATTAAAAAAACCAAATTTGTTCTGTATAGCACAGGGAACTATTTTCAATATCTTGTAATAACCCTTAATGAAAAAATATGAAAACAAATATATGTATGTATATGCGTGACTGGGCCGTTATGCTGTACACCAGAAATTGACACATTGCAACTGACTATAATTCAATTTAAAAAAAAGTAAAATCAGGATGTAAACTTATATAGACGACGTCAGGATAAGTAAGTTTGCAGAAGCATGCACAGGAAACATCAAAAGAAGTACAGCAAAGTGCAAAGCATGGTGGTGGTAGAGCCATAGGACTATGGATTTTTGGGTTGTTTTGTCTTTTCTGCATAACAAATTCTCTATAATAGAATTACATTCATTCAATTAGTGGAACTTTTACAAATTAAATTAATTAAAAATAAATATGTTCACATGTTGTATCATCCTGAAAATATGAAATTCAAAGCCAAAGTTATGTGTAATTTGGGTCTATCAGATGCCTAGATTCTAGGCTAGAAATTCACCTCTTCTTAATTTCAGTGGTACCTCATTTATATAGTCAGCTCAAATCTTTGGAATGTGGCCAAGAAATGGATAAAAAGTAAAAAATAAAAGGATTCTAGCAAGCAGTGAATGTCACTTTGCTCTCAGGCTCCTTCTCAGAGCCAGTCAGGAGCCTACATTCTTGCCACAATTCTAACAAGTTACAGTTTTAGGTCATAGCTTGTGAGATGCAGGAAACTGAAAAGTGTATGGGGCTGCAAAAAAGTGACACCTGCCACCCTGACAGTAAAGTCCAGAGACAGAGAAAACTACCCCAAAATGGACCAAAACATTTTGGAAATGATGTAATATGAGGTGCCAAGCGTAACTATATTCCGGCATTTCCTATGGCAGTTGGCTCTAACAATGACATTGGAGCCCTCAACAGCAAGACACTTTACCCTACTTGGGATGCTGTCTCGTCAAAGAAGCATGTGGAATACACATTTTAGAAAGAATTCCACTGAATATGGTTTCTTTTTAAAAAATATTTTTGGTACTTGTTTTGCCTTAAAACACACACATACAACTGCAAGGAATTGCTCAGTCCTTCATTACAGGCAATAAATGAGGAATTATACTTGAGCTTTCCTGTTGAAAAAAAAAAGTGGCAACTTTTTATTGAACTTTTTATTGAACCCTCTCCTCAAATTTCCCTGGTTTTGCTCTGTTACTAATGAAACACTAAGAGAACATGTTTCAATCTCAGGCTTGCAGTTGTCCTTGTCTCCTGTTCCATACCCTCCTCCACTCCTGCCTTTTTTCCCTCCACACTCCCTCCCACCGCGTGCTGATCATGGGTCTAAGCTGCACCGTCTGCGGGGAATTAACATGGAGATATGTAAATGTCAGTTTCTGTCGTGGCTAACCAGAAACTCTTCCGCCAGGGTCTCCACCAGCACTGTAATCCCTGGGAGGTGGGCTCTACAGGACTGGGGCTGCCTGGGGATCGCAGCAGTGGGGGCCTCTGGGAAAGTTTTAAGGTTGTTTGCTTTTGTGGATTTGTTCCAAGTGAGGCACGTGTTTTTCAAAAACGAATGCCAAAGATAACAAAAAATGCAAAGGAGAGGGGAGACGGAGACTTATCCACAATATACCAGTGAACCCGGATAAGACTTACTAAACAGCAGAATGTTCAAGGGCGTTCTGCACTCCACCACATTTTGAATGACCCAGAAGGACTGAGGTTAAAAACAGTGTACATAATCGCTTGGAAGACACTGACTTGGGACCCTGAATATGTTTTAACATCTTCTTCATGTCACTTGGGGCATAGGCCACCACAGTATTCTGTTATTTAAGCTGTGTACAGCTATATTTGAGTGGTCTTTGTTGACAATTTTGTTTCCAAGTAATTTTCTAAAAACATGCTAATTACTGTTCCCTGTCATTAGCTACTGTAATTTGTTTTCAGGGCTGATGGTCAGCTCGATAATTGTGTTCAGAGCGCTGAATGGGTTTGCATGATCGGTTGGTGCACCTCCCTGTTAAACTTACTGCTGTTTCTTGAACCCTCTTTAGATTTAAAAGAGTATGTCATTTACGTCTTTAAAGAAGATAATGGAAGATGATTATTTTTGTGTTATTATCATTTAGCACTTGCACAGCACTTCCATTTCCAAAGGCATTACAGTCATTTATTAATTATCCAGCCCTGCACCCTTGAGCTCTAAGCCATTTGGAGTTGCTCTGATTTCTAGATAAGCCACTGAGGCTGGGGAAGGATGCTTGGTGGGTGAGACGCTTCCTCCCTTCCTGTTAGGGATTCCCACTCTTTTTCCAGGCCACCTCACCCCACTGGGATGTGCACAGGCCTGGCTTCATGGCTGTGCTTGAAGTTTTGTGTTTGATGTTCTCTAAATGTGTGTATTAAAGTACATTCCAAAGTCACATATAGATGGCTTTGGGATTATGTGATGTTTGGGATTTCCCCTATTACTGTTCACTTTTGAAAATCCATATTGAGTTTCCCTTCTATGTCAAGCAGTGAGCTAGGCTCTGGGGAGAGTCCCACCATGCAAATCATTAAGAATACAACTGAAAATCCTGTTAGGTAATGTGTGTGATAGCATCTGAAGAAAATCCCCTAGGAGAGCCAGTGGACTCATGTCTTCTTGGAAGGGCAGGGGTAGTGTTTGAGCTGGAACTTGGAGACTCCAGTTTTGTATGTGTGCCTTGGGTGGGAAGTAGGGGGGATAGGATCAAGAAGAGGTGGAGATAAGTAGGGCTATTCCAAGGAGGAAAAAAAAACATGGAAAATGGGAACTCAGGGGAAACAGTAAGTTATTTGCCCTGATTAAAGGGTTTGTTGTAAGGAATGGTGGTAAATGAGGCTGGAAAAATGGTTTAGAGGCTCATTCTGGGTGGTCTTGAGTTGTCTGTTGATCAGGGTGAACTTTCCCACTAAGTGCTATCTCTCCAGTTGGACTCTAAGTGACTGGAAGTAGCCGGAAGTATAGGGAAAGTAATAGATATAGTTGCATAAGCTGTTTGGGAGAAAGTTACACAGAGAGATTAGTGATACAGATGAAAAGCCAGTGACCAAACAACCGAGAGAACCAAGAGGATAGACTTTAGAGGGAAAACTGAAAGTTAAATAAGGGATGAATTACACTGAAGAATACTGAAATAACAAGATTGAGGAGATTTTTCTGATTTTCTATCAATAAATGTATCATATCTTAAACAACATGGGCTTCACTCACTCATTTATTTGTAGGTGATTAAAGGGTTGAATACTCTGAATTTCAGCTCTTATTTACTTACTCATAGATTCCTCTGTCTCTCTGCCTTTCTGACTTCGTCTCCACCCTGCACTCTCTACCAGATTTGCGTCAACCTCTATTTCATGCCAATGCCCACAGGAAGTCCCATCAGATCAATGATACTGTGATTTGTGCAGTTTACAGAGATGGGCGGGATGTTGAGAGTGTGGGTCCCATCACCACCACCTTTTATCTTTGCCCTCTCCTCGGCATCACCCTGCTTATAGAGCCCCTCTCTGACTCAGGAAGTGCCCCTTCTTGACAAGTGGCCCTCCCCACCTGCTCTCAGCCTGTAGACGCTGAAGATCTGGCCCCTGATCCACATTCTTGGTTTATAAAGATACAAAATATAATCAAGTTGGAACAACTATGATTTATTGAGCATCTACTATGTGCAAGGTCCCGAACTAAGAGCTCACCCGCATTATCCCATCTGTCTCTCCAACTCTATGAGGGAGGTATTACTAAGCCACGTTACAGGCAAGGAAAGAGAAGCACACAGAGGTTAAGGGACGTGCCCAAAGTAATCCACGTTTTAAGAGGCAGATCTATCAGTCACCAAAGCGTGGCGTCTTAAAAAAAGTGTCATTAAGATTGTCTTCTTTATTCAGTGCTGAAGACACACTGTCTTATCCTCTGGGTAAGAATAAAATAAGCTACAGCACAGTTTTCAATACAGGAACCTCAGTTAGTCAGAATGAATAATCAGTGAGTGAGGTATTAACATAGAGGTTAAAGTCTCTGATAATTACAACAATGGCCCATCCAATACTGAGTCTTTCAAACTGTTCACAGCTGCTGGTGAAAAATCTTTCCAAAAGGTGCTGGGCACTTCTGTGTATTAGTTAATAGGACACAGTGAACTGACTGTTTCTAGGAGGGTTGTTTTGAGACACTGAAAGCATTTGTTATTGCACTGAGTGTATCAGCGAGACTACCAGAAGTCAGCGTCTCTGTAGCAGCGGGTGCTTCTTACACGGGTTTTCACTGAATACCACACCTCCTCCTCACCGTGGGTTGAATGTCATCCCCTGCCCCAATTCATGTGTTGCTGTCCTAACACCCCGATACCTTAGAATGTGACCTTATTTGGAGACAGGGTCTTTACGGAGGTAAGCAAGTTAAAATGAGGTCATTAGGATGGGCCCTAATCCAGTATGACTGGTGTCCTTATAAAAGGGCAACTCTGGACACAGAGCACTCATAGCGGGAGGGCACAGGGAGAAGATGGCTCACTGCTAGCCAAGGAGAGGCCGGGAGCAGGGCCTTCCCTCACCACCGCAGAAGGAACCAACCCTGCAGACACCTTGACTTTACACTTCCCAGCCTCCGGAAGTGCGAGACAATACACTTCTGGTGTTGAAGCCACCCAGTCTGTTACTTTTTTACAGGAGCACTAGCAAACTACAATACCCGCATCCGCCCCCGGTCCTATGACAGTTGGAATTCCCTCTCCTTTCCTCGTGTTCATCACACTGAATAAGAACCAACAGACGTGATAGCCCCTCGGTGAGCTGTCACATGTTGAACGAAGTACCAGCCAGTGAGCTTGTCCTACAAGAGTTCCCTTTGAGTTGATCCACTCAAATGATTGAGTATGTAAGAACATGTATTTGAATATTACTTTCCCTGGATTAAAAAAGACAGGGATGAGTTATCCAGGGTCCAGGACAACTTTTGAGCCTGGCCCACACTGGAACAGGGGCTGATTCTAACATAGATGGATTTGTCTATCAGATCCTAGAGGTTGTTGGTAGTATTCCAAAAGGATCTTAAGACAAGTATATGCAGCTCCTTGCTCAAGATGTGTAAATAAACCGGCAGCCAAGTCAGCAGCCCCTTGTCTGTTCCTTTTTTAAAGTCATTTTCAAGACAAGCTCAAACACAACTCTCACAGTTGGTTCCTAGAGGAGTTAATGACTCCGAGCTCAAAAGGAATGACTTTTTTTGAATTATCCATTTGACAGAAGGCTCCCTCAGGCAACACGTTTACCCCCTGCCCACGGCCTCTGAAGTTAGCGATTGTGTATTAATTAGTTGAAGCCAAATCCCAGGAAGAACTAACCCTTGCCTTTTCTTTTTAAGAATACTGAGTTCACATGAGAAGACAAATAATTCTCAATTACCTGGAAGCTTCTTGTTACATGCACTGAAAGTTCCCTGGTAAATATTTTCATACCCAAATTCAGGACCTTTCATCTCAGTAGGACAGAAGTGCTACGAAGGCAGTTTGTTGTCTGCATGAAAAGATGAGAGCATTAACAAAAACGCGTTCCTCTCCAACGCTCTGCCTTCGCGGGCTTGTGAATGCCTAGCTTTCACAACAGATACGTCAGTTTTAGAGTTAATCATTGCCTTTGCCTCTGCATCAAAATGTACCACCCCTGGAAGAAGTAATTTCTGGTTCTTACTGGAACCCATTCATGTGGATGGGGGCCCAGCAGAGACGGGTCAGAAGGGCCACACCGGGCCCTGGAGCATGAGGGTTAGTTTTGCAGGGGTCAGTGGGACAACTGGCCCCAGAAGAACACCCGTGGCAGGGTGCCACAAGTTACACCAGGACTTGCAGCCTTTTTTTTTTTTTTTTTTTTTTTTGCAAATAGGGTTCGTCTTTCAGGTCTTCCTCCTATTTGACAGTCAAATACATGGAGTTCAGAGTTCAGTGGTACTACCCAGGTAAGAAGTCCAGTATTGGATCAACAGGTAACATTTTAAGTTGCTTGCACATTAGGAATTAGGCTTTTGTGTCTAATTTTCTACATGATCAAAATGATGCTAGCTAGATCAGAAGACAGGCCCCCCAGAGGGGTGGAGGTGAGGGGGTGGGGTTACCAAAGAGGATAAAAAGAGGAAACTGAAGACAAATGTCTAGCCTCCAGAACTGTGAAAAAATAAATTTGTTTCAACTACCCAGTTTGTCGTACTTTGTTGCAGCAGCCCTAGGAAACGAATACATTCACCTTGCTTTAGTCTCTATTTGTGTGAAGCTCTGTTAAAAATGGGAAATGCCTTTCTCCAAATACCTGGCTTCTTTTCATGGTGAGCTACAACTATAAACTTGGCCCACATCCAACCCTGCTGGAACATTCAAGGTATGTTAAATAAATCTAAGTCTTATTCTTGATGATACACTTACCAGGTCCATCACTGAAAACATATACCTAGAGGAGACGATGTAAGGAAAGCTCATGGAGCCAGAGATGCTGATAAAACTATTATCTGTCAGTGCTTACTGTCTGTCAGCACTTTGAATGCATAGACTCAATTCTTACATGAATTCTATGATTTGGATTTTAATGTAGACTAACGAAATAGTTGCTAGTCTATCACTGTTTACATGAGAAAGATGAAGCACAGAGAAATTAGGGAGTTTCCTTAAGATCATACATCTAGCCACTGAAGAAGAGGGATTTAAATCTTGGCAGTTAGACTCTATAGCCTGAGCTTTAAATCTCTCTGCTATTCGGCCAAAACACTTAACTTTAGCAATAAGAAAACAAAATAAAGTTGGAACTCTACCTCACACCAAAATATACAAAAATATACAAAAATAAAGACCTAAATATAAGAGCAAACTATAAAACTCCAAGAAGAGAACACAGATATAAATCTGTTTGATCTGTCATGAGGCAATAGTTTCTTAGACATGATACCAAAAACACAAACAAGAGAAAAAATAAACTTTATAAAAATTAGAGCACTTCAAAGGCTCTATCAAGAAAATTGAAAGACAATCCACAGAACAGGAAAAAATTTGTAAATTGTGTATCTGATAAAAGTCTAGTAATATCTAGAATACATAAAGAACTCTTAAAACTTTTGCCAACAACAAAAATACAAACAACCCAATTTAAAAATAGGCAAAGCCCCTGAATAGATATTTTCCCAAAGAAGATATATAATGACTAACAAGTATATGTAAAGATGTTCAGTATCATTAGTCATTAGGGAGATGCAAATCAAAACCATGATGAGATAACACCTCATACCTACTAGGATAGCTATAATAAAAAAATAAAAAGACAATAATAAGTAGTAGGGAAACTGTTGAGAAATTAGAATGTCATACCTTACAGGAAGGTAAAATGGTACAGTTGCTATAGTAAACAGTTTGGCAGTTCTTCAAAAAGTTACATGTAACTACTGTATAACAACAATTTTACTGTTGGGTATATATCCAAGAGAATTGAAAACATATTTCTACACAAAAGCATTTACATGAGTGTTCACAGAAGTATTATTTATAATAGAAAGTGGAAACAATGTTTATCAACTGATGAATGTATAAATAAAAAATGATATATCTATACAATGAAATAGTATGCAATCATGAATTACTGATACATCTGCACCACAGATGAACCTTGAAAACATTACACTATATGAAAAAAGGCAAACACAAAAGATTGCAAACTGTATGATTCCATTATAGGAAATGTCTAGAATAGGCTACAGAGATAGAAAATAGATTAGTGGTTGCTGAGATTAAGTGGAGGGGGGGGGAATGGGGCGTAACTATTAATGAGTTAGGGTCTCCTTCTTCTTCTGGGATAGTGAAAATGTAATGGCTGCATAACTTTGTTAATATGCTAAAAACCACTGAACTGTCCACTTTAAAAGGATGAATTTAATGGTATGTGAATTCTCTCTCAAAAAAAGTACATACCTGAAATAAATGTTAGCCAAGATAAAATAATTTCAGATGTACTATATTTATTAGAGACTGTCTTTGGAGGAACAAAAGGTTGGCCGCTTTCCATTAATATGTATGTACATTAAAAATAATTTTAAAGCCTCAAAGATGACTTTAAGTTGTACTATGGAAAATGGAAATTTCAGCTTTCCTTTGAACTAAAACTTCCTCAAAGTACATGAGAACTAAAACTAAAAAGATTTAGCATACACTTCTAAAAAACTCAGTAAATTCTAATAAGATTTATAGATATTGAAAATGTAGAATTTTTGGTTTGGACTCTGCCACTGATAAAAGACCTTGGGCAAGTTTCTTAATCTCTTTGAACATGAGTTTTCCTATTTGTAAAATAGGTAAAATAATATCTCCTTTGCGGGGGATTTGCCAACATTCAACGAAATAACAAATTCAAAGTGTGGGACACATTTCATTTCACCCGGGGGGCTGTGTTGCTGCTGGTGGCGATGATAATGAGGACAATGGGGGATGCAAGCATCCCAGATGAATGGGTTCCTGCAGACCCAACAATCCCCAGCACAGGGCTGGACGTGAAGTAGATCCTAAACAAACACGTGGGCGTTGATTCGTTATTTCCTACTGGAAGCCAGACAAATGAAAAACATTTGTCTTCTGATTTGTCATCTCTTTTCAAGGGACATCCTAGACGTAGCCTGTAGCATGTCCTCTTTAACTAGCAAATGTGCCTTCCCCACTCATGAATGCTGGCTCAGGGCAGGCTACTCTACGATCTAATTTTCTTTTGATTATATTTTCCCCATCTAAGAAAGTTTACTCATTCGGTATTAAGCCAAACCGCGTAATCTGGAAGAACGAACTACAACTCCAGTTGGAAAGACCTCATTGGGTTTCAGCCATTGCTGGGAAAGTGGTAGTCCTTGTTTAAAGTCATTATTTTAACTGGCCAAGTGCCTTTTGCTTCCAGATTAATAATCTCTGCATCATGCCCAAAGCCTGGACGTTATTTTCACTTTTACACTAAATTTCACCAGATTTCTTTTGAAAAGAAAAACACACCCTCAATTTCAGAAGTCAAAACTCCTGTGAGTTTTTTTAGTCACCTTTTTTTGGAGATCGAAGCTTTTGGGGGGAAAAAAAAATCTCATCACACTGGTTTTAGTGCCCTTTGGCCATTCAGCCAGCTATTTTCACAGGCAAAAGGAAACAATATTTGGTTTTTGTTCATCTATTTGTTTCCGAGAAACTTTTGCCATGCCCCAGTTTAAACCGTACATATTAACATTAATCTGGTAAACAATGCAATATTTGGGGACCAAATCAGTTTCAGACACTTGCTTTGGGATATTACAATAGATTGAATTCAACAGGTTCAATACTGCCCCCTCGCCAAATTACTACAAAACCTAAAAGTGAAAACGCAAGCTGAAGTCAAAGGGTAAAAACAGAGGTACTGTTCCTTCAATAAGATGTTTCATCAAATACCAAGTTTTGGAACTATTCAGCTAATTCTCAAATGTTCCATGGTAATTAACTGGGCCAGTGAAAACCTAAAGTAAAACAAAAACTTTACTTTTGCCTCCTCCAAGAGAAAATTTGAATCCTCTCTTGATAACAAGGAAAATCATGTATTGGTTTCTACGCCTTCCTTTCCCTCTGTCACCCTCTCACCTCCAAGTTCTGAAATAGCCCAAAGTCAGAAATATGTTAATCTCCAACCCAAGGGCAAGTTCACTGAGAGTTTGGGAAATTAGCCTCTGAAAATCCAAATCTGATGGCAGTTCCAGGAAGATTTCTGAAGAAGAGCAGATCCACTGGGGAAGCCCCAGTTAACTTGTCACTGTGGGACCCACCCTTGGCCAATCAGCCCAGTGCCTGCCCCAGTGAGGGGGCATTTGTGCGAGAGGATAAAATTGCCCTTGGATGTGAACTCTCCCCAGCGGTTATTGATTTATTGTCTGTGTATTTTTGTCTAAACCCTAAAGTTATTTTTATCTTTTTACCAGGGTAACAAGTCCTGTATGTATCCAATCTACTCCATAAAATAAAACTCCTTTTTAATTTTCCCCTTAAACTAGCTCCTTTAAGCTTCAAAAATATTCTGAGATTTGGGGAACAAGTCCTTTCACAGGTTTTCCCTACCTTTCATGACTTGACAGACTTTCTTCAGTGCCCTCCAGCTTTAGTCTCTTACCACCAATACCTTCATCCCACCAAGCATCGAGAACAAGGTGGGAGCGGAGACAGTAAACTGTGGGGGGGAGGGGCAGGGGGAGGATGGAATAAAAGCCATTTGATGGGGGGCAGAGGGAAAGATGACAGCCAATCAGCCATTGCACTGGAAAAGGCTTTCAGTAAAATATCAGTGATAACTTAGAAGAAAGTTCTTCACAGTAATTTGTTTGGCCTTTGCAAGCAGTATGTAGCTGAAAGAAAGAGAGGGATACAGGTTAAACTTTTTGCTACACATGACAAAAGTATTAAAAACAGAGTCTTGCTATAATAAAGGCTTTCTAAGTCACATATATTAAAACCTCAATGACCAAAAAAGTCCCATGTTGTATGATTCCATTTATGTGAACTATCCAGAATAGATAAATCCATAGAGATAGAAGATTAGTAGTTGCCAGGGGCTGGAGTGAGTTAGGGAGTTGGTGGGGGGGTTGACTGCTTACAAGGTACAGAGTTTCCTTTGGGGTTGATGAAAATGCTTAGAAATTGAACTGAGGTGATGACTGCACAACATGGTGAATGTACGAAATGCCATTGAATTGTGTGCCTTAAAAAAGTTAACTCCGTATTATGTGAATTTTAAGCCTGTCTCATATATAATATGCATTTAATTTAACAAATATTTGAGTGTCAATAATATGCTGACCACTTTGCAAGTGCTGAGGCTTCATCAATGAAAAAGATAACAGCTTGTATGGAGTTTTCATGTTACCCATGAAATCACCATGCATTGTGAGCAGCAGTGCAACGGGGAAACCACAGCAGTGGGAGGGACATTTAACCCAGACTTGGAGGATCACGGAAAGCTCCCTACAAAAGTAACATTTACATGTAATTTAAAGGTGCTGTTCATTCCACAAATGTGTCCTAGGATGTACCAGTCATTGATACCAGCCCTGGGGGGACAGCAGTGAACAAAATGAAGTCCTGCCCTCATCAACCTTATGTCCTTGTAGAAGGGACAAAGGACACAAATAAAAGTGACAAATGCCACGGAGAAAAGTCAGGGAGGTGGGTAGAGGGGCGTATGCAGGGAGCAAAGGTCCAAGTGCTGCTTTGGACAACTGGTCAAGGACTCCTTTACTGGTAAACTGACATTTGAGCAGAAACCCAAAGTTAGGGAGGATGGAGGGCAGATTCCTATCTGGGGAAACAGCAGTCCAGGCAGGTCATGGCAAGTGCAAAGACCCAGAGAGAGGAATTCTTGGTGGACTTAAGGAAAACAAGGACAGTGGGTTTACAACACAGTTAGAGAAAGAGGGGCAGGAATTACAATTCAGATCACCGAGGCCCCAACATCCACAAGACATTGGCTTGACTCTAAGATGCGAAGACTTTGGATGCTCCTAAGCAAAGCAGCAATTCTAAAAGAACTCCTCTAGCTGCTGTGCTGAGAAAACAGATACAGGGGCACAAGAGAGAGGAAGCAGTAAGATGAGTTAGGAAGCTGCTGCATTTAACTGGGCGAGAGACAAGGCGGGGCTTGGGCCGGATACAGACATGGAGGCAGGAGGAAAGGACTTGATTCTGGATAGATGTTCTCTGAAGATGGAGTCAGCTGTTTTGCTGGTGGATTTGATGTGGGTAATGACGGGTGGGATGATCCCAAAGTTTTGGCCTGATGGTTTGGAAGAGTGGAGTTGACATCTGCTCAGATGGGGAAGACTGCAGGAAGAACAGGTTTGCTGGATGGAAACCAGAAGTTGAGGTCAGAACATGTTGGGTTTGAGATGCCTGAGAGACATCCGAGGGGTGATACTGAATAAGAAGCTGGAGTTCAGGTTGGATTCTGGACTAGAGGACATCACAAACAGATGGCATTTAAACTATGAAACTGAAGATCACCTAGGAGTGAGTTACCAGAGTTTGAAAGTCAACTAAAAACCAGACAGCCCTGACTTACACTGAGCAGATCATTTACGTGGGGAGGGAAGCAGGCATGACAGAGCTTGGAAACTCAGCAAGCATTTATATGCCAGATCCAGTTTTTACCAACATCTCAAAATGGTTCAGGAAAGAGTCAAGGCATATGTACAGACAGGAAAGACGGCATGTCTCCAAAGACAGATAGGAGCTGATTTAAGGGGGGGGGGACCTGACAGTCATGGAGCACAGCCTGCTGCCTCCTCTGCTCTGCAGATGTCAGGGGCGCTGTGTTCTTAACAGGAGCACTATCCCAGATCAGGAAAGCTAGAAGCACAGAATGGGCTGCCTCTGAGTTTATCCTGTCTTGTTTCGTTTCATTTTATTATTGTGAATAAACAAGTGTATTTCTAGTCATTGGAGACACTTTTACAAATAGATAGCATGAGAATTTTGAACCCACAAGATCATTTCTTTTTTCACTCTTTTCAGCAGCAGAATGATAAGGAATAGGTCAGCTTATGCTGCTGGAGGGACGGGCTGTTACTCAGGGCCTAGTCTTCAGACAGACCTGGCTATCAATGGCCCCAAATGCCCACTCCCTCCTCGAGCGGCGTAAATGCTAAAAGACCCTTTGGACGGAGGTCCCCTCTGACATGTACCTGATAATCAAACATCATTTGCAATGCTGTGCTAATGCGGATGTTATGCAACCAGGTTTGTTTGCCTGACCTGCAGCAAGCCAAATGCTGAGACACTGAGGTTTGCAGGAGAAAAGAGGTTTACCTACAAGGCAGCTAAACTAGGAGCTGGAAGAAACGTCACAAATCAGCCTCCCCACGGCAAGGGGCTTTGGGAAGAGGATGAGGGAGTCGGAGGTGCAGGGGGAGGTGACTGGAGGCAGGAAGGAGGTGAGGTCATCACTGCTCTGTGCAGGCGTATCTGAGTTATATGCTTTTCCATCTGACACATGTTCGGAAAATGGTGGCATTAGCATGATCTGAGGATGGTGTTTGTGACCCTCTGACGGCAAAAGGTCTCTGAGCGGACACTCGTGCATGCCTAGCTGGAGGGCTGGGGGTCCCAGCCAGTCTCAACTGGCTCAGACTCCAGCTGGACAGAAGCTGACTCCACGTTCCTGAAGAACGACTCAATCAGCCATTACCACGGCAATCATACATCAGACGTGTTATCTGTAGGCGGTGGAGTATTGTGTGTTGCCCGAGCTACGTGAAGCTCGGAGGGTATGCAGTTTGCAAGGACAATTATTCCGTGAAGGCAGGCTACAGGATATTACTTATTAAGCAAGCTATGGTTGAAGGCGTCTAAGTGATGACTGCCCTCTGTTTCACAGGTGGAAATTTTCCTCCCTGTTCTCATCTCGTTTTCAAGTGGATAGTTCTTTATGGTTCCCCTACAGGTTGTGGTTGGTTGGTTGGCCTTACTAATCTTTCTTTGGCTCTCACTCACGCAGAATTCCCCATTACTGGCCCAGAACTCCCACACTTCCTGGTGACCTTATTAAAGTTAGATTCTGCAGTTCATAATCTACGACGGTAAGACTTTGTTCAATTTGCTGGAACACTTAACCTGACCAAAATTGCTTGGACAAAGAGGTCTGGGAGAACCACTGATTGCATAAGTCTTCCTTTCCTGGGGCAAAGTGCCTCCATTCCCTTGAAGACAGTATCCTTCGCTGTAAAACCAAATCTGTTTCCTAGCACAGTTACCCCAAACTGACTACTATTGACGGTCGTTAGTGGACACTGATAACATGATCTGCTCTGATGGAGCCAACCATACAAATAGAGGGGTTAGTGGCCACTGCCTGGTATGATTTAGCAACAGGGGAGGGGCTCCCATTGCAGGACCTGAGCTCTGTTGCCTGACACTCCACCAAGAGTGAATCATTTCTTTACATTAGGCATGGCCTTTTGGAAGACATTCTTCAAAGAGGTATGCTGAAGTCAGTTGGTGGTTAAGAGAGTGGGAGGGGGGTGCTACCAAAAGAGGTGAAGAGGAAGAAAGCTGAAATAAAGATGGAGACAACTCTATGTGCTGAGTCTTACTGAGGATTGCATTGCAACACTGGGTGAACAGAGTAGGTAACAAGTATGAGAGAATGATTCCAGCATGGCTCAAACCAGAGGCACATGCCCATTGGGGACTTACTATTTATTTGTGGGAAAACTTCACAAATAAGTGAAGAGTCAGCTTGATTTGTAATTGGCCTACTAATTCAATATAAATTGTAGGGTTTTTTTTTTGTTTTGTTTTGTTTTTTAAAGACAGTGATTCTCAACTGTGGGCAATTTTGCCCCATTCTCCCAGGAGTTATTGGCAATATCTGGAGACATTTTTGGTTGTCACAAGTCAGGGGTGGTACTACTGGCATCGAATGGATAGAGGCCAGGGATGCTGCTCAGCATCCTGCAATGCACAGGAAAGTCTCTTCCAAAAAAGAATTATCTACCCCAAAATACAATTGTGCTACAGTTGAAAAACCCTGCTTTAGGGTTAGAGGCAAGTAGCCAGGGTTGTAGAAATGACAGAACTATCATATAGAACTTTCGTGTTACACCTCGCCCAGGAAAAGGAATGCATAGGTATAAAGCATGAATGCAAAAAGTGGCCCTTGAATGCTATTCAGAAATCCATCGTTACGTCCAGCCGGACCTTCTACTATTTGGAGAGCTGGATTTTGGTCCCTCCATCTAATCTGTTCATTACCATCTCAGAAGCCAGGAGAAGGCCGGGAATCTCAGCCAATCCTTTTAAGAAGCTCTGGGCCCCTGTTACAGTAATATCTCTAATTAGTATGTTCTATGGGAGGAAGTTTCCTTATAAATACATCACTCAATTGGTATATCTTGATGCGTAGCAAAAATGTCTTAGTGCTCGGATTCTAATTGTTCCAGCAAATGAATGGCAGACAGATGCCATGTGAGGCCATCTCCTCTGGCCTCTTCGATACTTCTTTGTCTCTGATGGGAGTCATTCCCTCCTACCTCCCCTCCAGCACAGTGTGCACTCTTTGACCCTCATCTATTTGCCTTCTTCTCTATCCAATCCCTCCTTCCTCAAGAGCAAGGGAAGATGACTAAGAGCTGGTTATAGAAGCATCTGCCGTCACTCACTTCCCTTTATTGATCGATGCATTTAACAGCAGCTCATCTACAGCAAACGATGACCTCAGAGGGTATTTGCAGGATTAAAGGGTTTCTCCATTCCACCCTCCACTTTGGCAAAGCCACTCCGGACTTTAAAAGCAGCCAAGAGATCTTGGCGGAGGGCAAACCAAATTTGGAAATTTCACTAAGTTTATCACTTTGTCTGATTTAATCTTGAAGACTCACTGGGGAAGGGGAGAGGCGTTAGAATAGGTGTGTGCTCAGAAGGGACCAGCAGTAGCCTCTGTTGCCCGATGACCCCTGACTTGGGGAAGACCTGCCAACTTGGCCCACCTGGGAGTTGAAGAAAATGTTTTCAATCCTTCCTGAACACTCCATCCTCTTAAAAGAACAGCCTCAGCTGGCAATCTGCTCCCTGCAGGATTTCTTCTGGCTTCTGACTGTCAATCAGTCAATCAATTCTTCCCCTTTACACCCAGGCTTCTAAGACACATCTTTACCATCTACTTGTATGTATCGACCGAAACCTGCATTACTACTGGAAGCCTCTTTTTCTTCTAGTATCGGAAATGCCCTGATGTAGCACCATGGGCCCTCCTTTAACCCTCTGATATTCTGACTCTGATTGTGTAGTCTCTGATAATATGTGTCCCTGGAATGCCTCACTTGGCTAATGGAAGCATCACTGTACTGCAGTCATGATCTCTGTTCGGGAGACTCTGGTCTTAACCCCACTGGAACCTGACTGGTATCTGTAGGATAAAAGAGAAATGTTGCTGAGTAGTCAAGAGAATTTGTCCAGACCTCCAGCCCCAGGGAGAAAGGGAAGGAGGGCGGGAGGGAACCAACCTAATCTTCGTTCTTCCAGCAGAGATACAGAGGCTGGGAAACATCCCTAACAACCGAAGTGTGGCTCACTCCCTTGTACGCGCCTTCCCATAAGGCACTTAGAGAGGGGAAAGTTACATCGCTCTTTTCCCTTAGCCTTTATTCTTTTTAGCCAAGTTGTGACAAGCCACTGATTTCTATCCCATAAATTATTTAAAATTCCACCTTCACATTGGGATTGGGAAATCAATCTCCCTGATTAAAAAGTGACCGGCTTCACATTTCTAAATGTCTCTTTAATCTTTTAATTATGTCTAGTTACAGACAGCAAGAGCCTCTGAGAAGCAGAGAGAGGTACTCTGTGCTAAGTGAGCTCAGAAGATCTCTACATCCATCAGCCTTTTTACTTAACCGTCTGGCACTGTTACTGTCAGGTAGGACTGTGTGTAGAAATAGAGCCTGAAGACCAGGACCTTAATACACAGCTATATCAATGTCACATGCAAAGTTTTGTTGTTTGTAGTTTCTCCAACAATATTCACCATTCTAGCATCTAACTGGAGACTTGGCAGCTATAAACACTCCTTTAACATAAAGCACTGAGGCATGTGAATATTCACGTACGGGCCTGAGAATTCAACCCAAATCCACCATCATCAATAGGACAAGCCAAAGTAACCCAGCTAAATGTGTACGTTTTTAAATTGACTCTGGTGCCAAGACTGTTGGGAGAAGAATTACAATCACTTCAACAACCCAGTTCTTCATGAGAAACTACTCCTCGCTAGTGAGCTAGATGAAAAACAGTCTCCAAAAGGCTTTTAAATGTAAGCAGCAGATGATGGAGTGCAAAACAAGGAGCAAGGGATCCAGGTAAGCCCTAGAGCGCTTCTTGGAGAAGTCATTAATTATGTGCGTTGTTTGAAAATGCACTGAAGTCTGCGATAATGTGGCCCAAGAAAGCAAAGCACTTCAAAACCCCAGACCCAGACATGCAGCCAGCTCTTCTTAACTCTAGACCCCAAGGAGCATCGGCAGAAATCCCTGCTGACTAATCAGCTTGCTCAAACACTGTAAACCACTGTTTTAAAATATTCTTGCCATGATATGAATCGCACTGTAAATTTCATAGCCTCTGTTCCAAGTGTCTAGTGGAGAAAAAGCACATTTAGCATTTTAAGGTCCAGTCTAAACAGAGACTAGAATGGAGGCTCCAGGGAGACACCTTGGGGTTGAAAAGGCAGATTCTGATTCCCTCCCTTGCACGTCTGCACGGTTGGGATGTTTGGGTATGCACAACACTGGTGGACCTGAAGCACCATGAGAAATGGTCATAGGCAAGGGGAGAGATTGGCTGCGAGGGTTCTAAGGCAGTGGACAGCTTTAGCAGACTCTCCCGCCTTTGGCCTGGCAAGGTCAGTAGGCTTTCTCCATCTAATCTACGTGGGACACTGACAGCATCCCTGGGAGATGATGTGTTCCTCAGTCTCACCACCAGGTACTCGTGGTAAGGTGAGTCTATGCAATTCTTGAATTTAAAGGACAACCTCCTTATCTCTCCTTGCGTTTCAAGGACCACTCCTGAAATCTCTTGGAAATAATGAAAACTGATATTCTCTAAGACTATTCTGAGAAAGGTGATTTAGCTCATGTGCCCTATAATATTACCCCAAATTCTTGTAATCTTGATCCCAGATGGCTCAAAAATCCAACCTTGAGCTAATTAAGATATTCTAGTTGAGTTGCTCTGGTATTGTAATGACCTAAGGATTTCCTTTATAAAATTAACTTTTTAAAAAGGTTGTGTATTTATGTTCTTACAGTTTTATTTTTAATTTGCCTGGTCTGAAGCCCTATAATTATCTCTGAAGAACACACCAGATCTGTTCCTTCCTATGGGATTGGAAGGATCTTCAAGGGAAACATTGCCCTTCTGACCTAACCTTATTTACATATAAGGCTAGAACAGTGAATTAAGATAAACCATCAGTCATTAGGCACAGCCCAAGTGATAGAGAGGTATAGGGATAAATATACAAAGAGAGATCCCTGTAGACATAGATTCAGACTGACAGGTATAGTTGGAGAGAAAGAGAGAGAGTTGAAAATCAACTGAAACATACCAAAGTAAATAAATACAAGATAGAATAAAATAAATTTCAAAAGAGGAGAACACTAATTTGTGCAAAAAGGTAATACATTTCCTTTTAGGTGTACTGATTGTGAATTTCCTAAGAGGTGGAGATGAGTGTGTAGATTGGCTGTTATTAACATAGAAGTCACAATCAGAACACTGGAAGTAGGTGGGCTTCTCCTGGGGGTGGGGAATGAAAGAAAAAGACATGATCTACAATAATACTGAGGAATTGAAAAGCATAATCAAAGAAGTCCTTCTAAGAGAATTTACTAAAAAGGTGTTTCAAAGAGTCAGATGTTGCAGAGTTCAAGGAAACACTCACAGACAAGAGGCCGTTGGCTGGTAGATCTCTTCAGAGCAGGGTGTATGCCACGCACAGTGGGAAATACATGAGGAAGGCAAGGTCTCAACACACAAAGGACTTCCAACAATAACTGAGAGGGCAAAGCTGCCCCAAAGAGTGGTATTAAAACTCAGAGCTAAAATGCATGATGCCAGCTATGGAAGGTGGGGCGTTCTATGATGGTTCAAGATGCCAGCTGCCAAGGAGCCTTTGACTCCACAAAGAGCAGGAGCAGATGCTGCCCAGATTGCTACAGTAAGGATGGCATTGAGGCTAGAATATTTTTTTAAATACAAATAGCCCTAACATAATGTAAGTGCCCAAGCCAGAAAAGGATGAAGGATGGTTTAGCCCAACACCGCTCTTGCATTCATGAAAGGAAGAGTGAACGGCAGATGTGACCAGAAGACACCAGACTGCAGCTCTGTGGATGAAAGCTACCTGTGCATGAAAGGACACACGGATAATTTGTCTCACCACCTCCTCTCGCCTTTTCCTCTCACTGCAGAGCCTTACAGCCAGAGACTCTCTCATCTGCAGACTTGCCAAAGGCTCCTTTACACAAAAAATGGAGACTATCTGTTACCTTTTCTTATTTCTAATTATGGTGTACATAAGCAGTGTTGGATTTGAAGTGTTACTTGGGCATTTAAAAATAATGTTAGTGTTCCTTAGTTCTGTTTGCAGCCCCACAGAACAAGTCATCCAGGAAAGAATAGTGGCTTACGAGTATCAGCAAATAGGGAAATACATTCCAAAGGAAGAAAACGGCAAATAATAATTCATATATCAGGAAAATACCTCAGCCTGTGCAATCCAAACATTCTTTTGTTTATTCATTCATTCAGTAAATATGCATTAAGTGCCAACTTCATGCCTGGCATTGCCCGAAGGGTGGGGCTACCCGTAAGAATAGCGTATGGTCTCTCCCATTTGAGAGGTTCACTGCCTGCTGGAGAAGGGAGAAAAAATACCCACCGCTTATTCTCTACCTACTTCCCATCAAGAACCACCCATGGCCCTTTATCTGGTTTCATTTATTTAATACAACCACTCCGAGAGTTAGGTGTCATTATCCTGCTCTGATGTCACAGGAAGTTTAGGTGCAGCAAGACTGAGGAATTGACCAAAGTCACACAGCTAATGTGTGGAATTCGAGCCCAGCTCCCCTGAAAAAGACCACGCTCTTGGCACTGCACTACTCGACCTCCCCGAAATAAGGTGACAGTCGTCAGCTGTCAAAGATTACACAGAGATGTTTCTAAATTATAACGACGATATGATTATCATAAAAATAACACCATTTTCAAGGCTTGCCCAGGGCTTTTATCAGCACTGAGCATTTTAGAACCCACACACGCCAGTGGATCAACTCTGAAGGGCAGAGCCTGGGGAATCTCCCCATGATGAGGAGATGTATTTAGAGCTCCTTGCATCTGTGGTGATACTTCTTTAAGGTCCAGGGCCTGCTAAAATAGAGCGTTTGTCCGTCTGTCCATCTATCACACATAGCTATAGCTCTATGATGCAGCATACAGCTGTAAGTACCCATTTCCAACTTTCACACTAGTCAGAGCCACGGATCCTATGTGAAAAGTATCAAGAAAAAGTGACCTAGACGTTTTTATCACCTTTGGAAGGGCTGGTGCTCACTGCACTGGGTGCATGTTTCTCTGCTAAGATGAATTACGTTGCCTAGTATTTACCTGTTCTCTTACCAGTCTCCTTCACTAGACTACAAAGGTTTCCAGGCTGAGGACTCTGTTTCCTTCATCATAATATCTCCAGCTTGTATAGCAATTCACTGTACATAATAGGTCACCATTAAAATGTTTACTAAAGAAAAGAAAAAAAAACTGCAGCTCTGTTCATTCATTGTTGTTGTTAAGTTTATTTGTAAAAGTCTGTGCTAAGTCCTAGGAGAACAGTCAACACAACACCGAATCAGACAAACCCTGGCCCTGGTCTAACCTAGTTAGCATACCCAACTTTTACATATTATTCGTTTAATATATAATAGAAGACTGGGCCTGCCATATCAACCTTGAAATAAATGCTCTGTTTTTATGGTATATAAATTTCCACTCTGATTTCATTTACCGATATAAGGTCCAACATCCCTTAAAAAAAATAAGCTGCAACTCAGAAGTAATCATCAATCAAGTTACAAAATTCATATCCACTTAAATGTGAGACACTGAATACATGCATATACATTTTTATCTCCACTCCCTCCTGGAAACCCACTTACATGTCAGTAAAAGAATACAAAAGTATAATGAACCCATGAGAAAAACAGAACAGCAAAGAGGACATCAAGGATGTCAACAAATATCTGCTACGTGAGAATGACTGGAGGAGTGGGGACAGTTTCAGTAGAACAGAAAAGGCTGGATTCTATGTGCCCATAGAGGCATCCCAGTAAGAAGCTAGCCATTCTTCGGAACTCTGGGAAGACTCAGGAACTAGAGGTATGGCCTGCAGAAGGTACAGGGATGATGTCAAGGGTAACTGAAGGTCAACATAAAGCAGCTAGCTCCTTAGGTCCATCCATCATCATGACTTCTCATCTCCAGAGACAGGTGACCTATTCTCTCAAAAAGTGAACCAAACAGATCAGGACCAGGGACCCAAGGCACAGAAGACAGAGAAACAGGGGCTGTTAACAAAAGTCTGATCACCAAACTCTTCTAGCCGCCTTCTGCCTACCACCCAGAAGGACACAGCCAGGTTTAAAATCCCCAGGAAGATCTTTGGAAAATCCTTCTGTGGAAAAATTAAACGACTTAGGGAAAAGATCTGTAGAATTCAGGGGTACACTAGTAAGATTGTTGGCTTACTGACCATCATTCTGTAGTGAATTCCTCAGTTGGTGAGCCTTACATACCCACACAGAACATTCAGTTGGCATGCGATTCCCTCACAGCCAAGGATCACAAGATTTGAGGGACAACCTCCAACATGAAAGGCAGAGACAAAACAAGCAAACAGAAAACAAGGAAGTCAGAGGGAAGAAAAACAATGCAGGGATCAGAAGAACAGTTCAGATAAAGTAAGATGAATTTCCACAGAGAGATTAAAAGACACATTGCATTTATAAAATAGCACCAAGGGTAGGTGCTATTAAAAAAAATGGAACAATCTTAGAACATGAAAGACTCCTTGGAAATTAAAAATATGAGCCCTGATATTTTTAAAAATCAATAGAAAGTTTGGGTGATAAAGTAGATGAAATCTTCCAGAAAGTAAAACAAAAAAGATAAAGCAGGCATTTGGGAGAGAATAGATAGGAAAATGGGAGATTAATTCAGAAAGGTCAGTAACTGACGAGTAAGAATTCCACAAGAGAAATTAAGGGTGGAGGGGTTGGAGTGGGGAGAAACAAACTAGTGAAGAAACACTATGAGAAAATTTCATAGAACTGAAGGATATGGATCTTTAGATTAAAAGGACCACTTAGTGCCTAACACAACGAGTAAGAAGAGACCCAATCAAGGCATATCATTTTGAAATTTCAGAACTCCAGAGTAAACACAATGTTCACATCAAAATCACGGGGAATCAGAATGACTCTGGACTTTTGAACAGAAACATTGAAAGCTAGAAGATAATGGTGCAACGCCTTTAAATTCAGAGTGAGAATTATTTTTAATCTAGAATTCAAATTTCAGCTAAACTATCAAATAAATGCAAGGGTAGAATAAACATATTTTCAGGCAGGGAAGCTCTTAGTAAGTTTACCTTACATGCACTCTTTCTCAGGAAGGGTGTGCCACCAAAATGAGGGAGTACAGCAAGAAAGGAGAACCAGGAAGGAGGGGCTCCAACAAAGGAAGGAGGCAAAGAGAATCAACAGGATGATAGAGAGTGAAGTCCTGGGAGAACAGTGGCATAGTTGCCCAAAAGAAACTAGTCCAGGTTGGAAAAAGGAAGTCAAGAGCTCCAGAAAGGAGGTCTTCATAGACCCGATAGGCCACATGTTCTGTGTTACTATGTGGAAAGTTTGAAGGAGACTGTTGGAATTTGTGGCAGAACTTGGGGACAGTTATATACAAAGTCAGGCTGATGGAAAAAAAACAAGGCGATTATTAACTCCAAGAAAAACAAAAAGTTGTATAAGAAAGGAAAGATAATTATAGTGTAGTGTTAACTCAGTAGAGAACATTATTTACACAGTTATAATAATATAAATCCTGAATATTGATTTAACCAAAAAGGGGAACAAGAGGAAGCAGTGTTGTGGGATAGGAGACGTAACTTCTTCCCAACTGTAAATAATGATCTAGTAGAACACATATATTACTTAGAAATATGGAAGTAAATACCAGAAGAAACTGCTAAAATTAATTTAAAGTAGTTGCCTGAAGGGACTGGTGGTAAAGGGGGTGGAGCATGAGAATTACTGTGGGGTTTTTTTTGTCTCTATTTTCAAAAGCCATTTAGTAATATTTGATTCTTAAAATATATATGTTTATTTGTATAAATTTGAAGTTATTTGTAAGTTGTGATAAATCCGGTTCTAAGGAGGCTTATGATCAAAAGTAAAGTAGATACACTTCTGCCCTCAAGGATGATACAATTTAAACACAAAGCTGAGAAAAATCCTACAGACCATTTTCTAATACAGCAAAGCCTGGAAGATTTCAGCACCAATCTGAATGCATTTCCCCCTTCTCCTCTCCAATCTGTAGAAATCGTTAAAATGTGAAAAAGTTGTATAAGCAGATGCTCCCACATTTTCCCAAGATATTTAAGAGATTACATAATTACAAAACTTCACCACAATCTGAGTGCATTTTTACATGATACCACGTTCTAACCAAAGCAGGGAAACCAACTGATGTTGGGAGAATTTGTAGTCTTTATCTGAATATAAATTCAGAGAAAGCACCATAGAGGGGTGAAGATTTGAGCCAAATCTTCAGGGATGATGGATGTGCAATTTGATGGACAGAGGGACAGTTCCACTCCCGATTCACAGAGAACAGCTTGGAAAGGAGGAAAGTTGTAGGTCAAATTGAGAGTCAGAATGGCCCTGGGGGTTCTCAGAAACCTGCAAGGTTTGGGGAAATAAGAGACTCAAAAGAGTCCCAGAGAAGGTAACCTGCTAATTCATTCCCAAACTGTAATTTCTTCATCACAGCAGAAATCCCTGGTAGACTAAAAGACTTATCTCCTCAAGCAGCATCTCTATGACCAGGCAATGGCCAGCCTGCTCACAACAGTAATAATGTGTTGATGACTTTGATAAGGGAGGATACGTGTCATTATCACCTCTTCATTACCTTTCCAGCAATGGGCAGGCAGCTGTAGAACACGCGAATCAAGGAGCCCGGGGCGGAAGTGTCCCTTAAAGTGGTCTCTGTGATTGTTAATTCTGTATTATTCTGCCTCCATTAATTATCTTCTTTCTTTAAAGGTTACCTGCTATTAGTCAAGAAGCAAAGTACAGGCTTGTGGTTGACTTGGTTCCAATTACAAACACGGTGTTTATCTATGGGAAGATCATTTCCTTTGGGCTTACGGCTTCGAATTTAGGTCCCTTGTTGATTTCCCTTCCCAGTTGCACATTCACAGGGCACAGTTCTACACATTTACTTGGCAAACCAAGAACCAGGAGGCACCTTGTAAGGCTATGATCCCTTAAGAAGAAGGCAAGTTTCAGTTTTTATTTGCCACAGCGCCTAGCACAATATAGATGGGGTGTGTGGAAACCCCAAAACTTCAGTCCTGAGGTGTCTTGTTCCCCCCAAACTCTGCCCGGTGGCCGGCCAAGGAATGAGTGAGTGTTGTGCCATAAATCCATACCGCTTTCCTTTCTCTCCACACAAAAGGCAGTCATCAACTTCAGGTTTTCTTTGCAAGCCGCTCTCTGGGAGTTCAAGGTTACCTGAACACAGTTCCCATGATCACTTTGGGATTCCTCTCCTCTTATTACCTAGTCCTCGATGGGATCAGCTGTGTAACATGCCGGCCCACTCCCTGTTCATCTTTCACTGTTATCAGTTATAATATTTAATGCTCCTGAGACAACTCATTTCTCTACAGGTAGGCAAAATCATTGCCTGAGAGAGAGAGACAGAGGCAGAGAGACACACAGAGAGAGAGAAAGAGACAGGAAGGAAGCAAGGGAGGGAGGGAAAGAAAGAAACTGGGCTGGAATACATTCAATTGGAAAAAATTACAAATGCTGGTTCCGAAAGTTTGTCTTGCCTTGTTTTTATTTTTATAGATTTTATTCTACTTTCTGTTTCCAGCCTGGACTAGGAGCAAAGGAGTTACTGAAGTCCTTTATAGTCATGAACCCCCAATAATCTAAGATTATCCCTCAAATCTGAAGTTAGCATAAAACCACAAATGATGAACAGGCAGCTGACATGAAGGCAGACTCCATTATTTGGATGGAACAAAAAGAGATTAGCAAAAGTAAAGTCTGGATTAACAGGCATCCTCATTTTTCTACAGTCACTCTGCATTGTGTGTCTAATTTCTAAACATTAAGTGGGGCATTCGAATTTTGTTAAAATAAAATAAACTGCAGGCA
Source organism: Camelus dromedarius (assembly GCF_036321535.1). Classification (NCBI taxonomy): domain Eukaryota; kingdom Metazoa; phylum Chordata; class Mammalia; order Artiodactyla; family Camelidae; genus Camelus; species Camelus dromedarius. The sequence continues at coordinate 14,195,522 of NC_087454.1, read as the reverse complement.
AGTGCAATGCACTGGGCCAGCTGACATCTGCTCCTTGCACACAAGCGGACCCAGAGCAGCCGCCCAGCCCCCGGGCCTCTGTGATCTCCAGCTGCCGCTGTCAGGCACCGCCCTTATCTCACCGGACTGGGCAAGGGCAGCGGCTGTGACCTCAGAACAGATAAAGGTAAGGGGCGAAGGGAGAAGCGCGCGAGAGAAGCCAGACGCTCCTTTCTTTTCCTCCCCACCTGCAACAGCCTCCTCACTTCACCTCGTGCCCACCCCCAGCTGCACTTTCCGAAAGCCCTCGAAGCTTCTTTTCCTCCATTCTGGCAGCCAGTCCTCAGTGGTACCCTGAAGCTGGGGTTTTACTAGAACAGAAGAGCACGGGTGCCTGTCTGTATCCATGAGTTCTGCATCCCAGGACTCACCCATCCTTGGATGGAAAATATTCAACATAAAAAGTTCCAGAAAGTTCAAAAAAAGCAAAACTTGAGTTTGCCATGTGCTAAAAGTGATTTGCATTGTATTTACAACTGATTACATTGTATTTGGCTTTATAAATAATCTAGAGATATTTAAAGTCTAAGAGAAGATGTAAGCTATGCACAAATGCTACATACACCATTTTACATAAGGGACTGGAGCCCCTTCGAATTTTGGTATCAGTCCAATCCGCTGTGGATCCCGAGGGACACCTGTAATTTTGACTCTAAACGATGGTATTGGGGAATAACCTGCTGTTAGCTTTTATTACCTAATGAATCTATCTCCTTTCCTGGTTGAAATCAAAGACAAAAGTGGGGCAGGGGAAGGCAGGAGCCCCAAACTTCTGTGTGTTTGCTGTAAAGATGGCAAAACAAGAAAACTCTGAGATCAAGGAAGAAAGGAACCCTGGTTTCTAAAAGCCACGCAAGAGAAAACTGGACGTGTGATAGCAGACCAGTGGGGTGGAGGAGAAAGGGCGCTGCCTAGGAGCTGAAAAGGGCCCCAGGAGTGTGTGCGTGAGTTGGCAGCAGGGGGTGAGCGAGGGCGAAGGGGCTGGGGTTTATGACAGACGGCGCCCAACAGCTCTCCGCTTAATCCCCACTTCGCCCCTCGCACACGTCCACACAGGATGCTCTGTGCCCTTGGCTTGGCCCACCCGCTGGAAACTACCAAGAGCAGGTGTCTTGAATTTTCTATGACAGCTTCTATTTTAAATGTCAGGTCTACTGGCCCTGTGGACAGTAGCAGCAACAGCTAGAGTGCTGGGCGCTGGCACTAGAGAGCCCAGTCTTGAATCCCGGCTCTGCCATGCCATGTACTCACTGGATGACTTTCCACAACCTTCTAAATCTCAGTTTCTCATTAATAAATCGGCCGGAATAGTACATTGGGCTGTAGTGAGACTTCAAAGTGATAATATGATAAATAGCTTAAAATAGCATCTATCTCTGCTAATGTCTACTAGTGTCTAACCTGTATCTAGTAGTAACAGTAAGGCCTCACTAACACTAAACTTAGTTTACTCATACTGGTCGTTACTACACAAGTAGATACTTTACACTCATTCTTTCTAATCCTTACAACAAGCCAGGAGGGGATAAAATGTCTTAGAAATTGTAGAAATTGGTGACAAAGCAGTATCTCCTAGATTGCCTCTCCTAGCAAGAAAACGGTACAAAAATCCATGGTCACATTATCCCCAATTTTTTTAATAAGAAAATGTGGCTCTGGTACACAGAGCTCTCCTACTCTTCTCCCACGTTCTCCCGGCTCCTTCTTGAAACTTTGGTCCCAGGCTGCCATGAAAGAGGCTTGTGGCTACTTAGTCCACTGTCTTTTAAATGGGGGGAGGGGGAGGATAAGGAGAGCGTGTCCCCTTCCCTAGGTAATGGGAGGATGGGGGGAGGGCACCATGGTCCCAACGTGCAAAGTTGGAGCTCTATTGTTTTCTGAAAAAAATCCATTTACATACGGCTAAATTCTATAGTATTAATATCCTGTGCTGAACTTCATGTCCCTAGTGGCTATGATAGACTTTTCAGTGCTGGCCCAAGGACATACTACACAGAACTGTGTCTGAATTAGAAAAAGATGTTCTAGAGTTTCAAAGAATATTCCTAGCAGTGGGCTGTTGAGACGCCACTGGTACATAATTTGCACACTTCCTGTATGAGTTTAAGTCAACCTCAGCCACTCTCCTGCTAGGAATCTGAGGAGGTCTTCACAGCTGAATCAATGTGAGCTAAGCCTTAGTGACGACCTGCTCTGACCTGACAGGCCTGCAGAGCTGAGACCCTCAGGGAGGCAGGTGTGCTCTCGTCAATTTTAAACCTTCTTCTAAGCACAATTCTTTTCACACTGTATCGTGTTCATTATTTTGTCTTTCCCCAGAGCCTTGCCAGGTCTACCTCCTAGTAGGTGCCCAAGGGTCTCTTTTGAATGAAGAAATTAATACAAGTTAAAGGTGGAGAGATTTCAACTCAGCATCAATGTGGAAGCAATGGAAAGAGGGAGGGAGGAAGGAAAAAAAGAAAGAAAGGAAAGACTAGAGGACAGGAGGGAGGGAGGGAGGGTCAAAGGACTGCGGAAGTAGGTATTGCTCTAATACAGCAGAGTTTATTTGCCTATCTATTAGCTGGATGTCAAAGTCCCGACTCTAAGATGCTATGAATTACTGAACATCTGTTATGGACTTAGCACTCTGATAGCTACTAGAGGAAGTGGAAAGTGAGGAGTTCAGCAAATAGACATGAATTGCAAAAGTTATCCGAAGGAGCTAACAATTTAATTGGAGGAACTAAAATTCACACATGAAATAATCAAAGGACAATATGTCCCAGTAGATAACTAGGTTCTAAACTACTTGTTACAGACGAAAGGTCAGAAGGGAGGAACTGTAGTGTGAGCTGGAGGAATCAGGGAAGACTTCTATGAGATCGGAGGCCTGGGCCGCCCCCCTGGACGGATAACAGGGAAGAACAGCAATCTCTATAAAGACAGAGGCAGAGATGAGCGTGTTTCACGGATCCCTGGGACCAGCTTGGCTAGGGAGAGGAGCTGGCAGGGCGGGGCCAAATTACTGGTGGCCTTGGAAGTCAGCCTAAGGCAGCATTTTTACACAGGATGTGGTAGCAAACAGAAGCAGCCCGGAGGAGGTTTCCGGCAGGACTCACTTCCCAGTCTTTCTTTCTCTTCCCAAAGGATGAGGGTGGCTAGCACTGGCTAGACTCACCCTAAGGGTAAGGGATTTCCGAGGACGTGGCAGATGAAAGCAGTGGTGGCAGCACCAGGCGTCTCATTCTGCTTCCCAGATGGTGATAAATCTAGGCTAGGAAGTGTCACTATTTTCCCAAATTCTGTGACTTCACAGAAGCTGCAGGAAATGGGGTGGAGATGGGGATAAAGAGCTTTTCTCTGCTGCCTCAGAGGGTGGGTGGTATTTTACAAGAGGCATATGGTGCTGGCTTCGGTCTGAGATGGTTTCCACGTGTGTGCCTCCTCTCATGAGCCGTAAGACCAATCCGAGAAGTACCCTCTTGGCAAAGCAGCCCCGTGCTGGGTGACACTACCTTCCATTTTTCTAGATTATCGAGATTTTACACAGACAGGTAAGTAGGTGTTTTTCCTTTGTCTCTGAAGACAGATCCTATGCACTTACTTGATGGAGTCTATGATAGTGGCTATCCAGGAAAATAAATTCACCACAAAATTTGAGCTATCTTTAAAACACCCTGTTATCTCAGAATAATAACTGTTTGGAGCCATTGCGATATTCATAAAGCATCAGAGCTTTAACAAAATGAAAACATGCCACAAAAGAAATACCCTTCAAATTTTATGCAAATTTATCAATTTGAATAAAATAAACATTAATTAGGTTTACATATGCAGATTACTTCTAACTAGCCTTGTTTTCGTACTTAGTTATTAACCACAGTTTTCTTTTATGTCTCATTGAAATTAGCCCTATCATTTAGAAAATATCAATAGAAGAATGTTTTAGATGCTTAAAATTTTAATGCATTAAATATGAAATATTACCTAAATAAGAAAAAAAGACATATATTTAAAATATACTATCAAACAATGAGAAATAATTTTCTGGAACTAATTTTGTGTTAATTTGGGATTTCACCTGTGATCAGAGAAACCGTATTTGTGCCTTCCTCTCTTATATCTGTGGTCCTACGTCTTTGTAGCTCCATCAGACTGAGTCTTAAGGTGAATTCTTAGGAGAACAGTAAAAAGAATCTTCTACCAATGAATAAGGCAGCAATAAAATGTTTGGGAGGAAATACTGAGAAGCAAGTCTGATCTTTTGTTTTATATACCTGTGAATAATCATAACAATTTAAATCACCTTCTGCAGCCTTTCAAATGTATTTGAAAATACATTTCAAATCACATTTTCAAAAAACATAAAGTAAGGTTCATTGCTTACAAAATCCATCTGGCAGGTAGAGAAACTGATTGCAAGAATAAATGACCTATTTAAAGACAGACTGTCAGTAACAAAATCAAACCTAGCTGCCTTCCACTTTTAGCTCAAAGTACTTCTCATTAACCCTCATTTATATCCAGAATGTTACACCCACTACTGGACAAGTTATTTAGCCCAGAGAAGGGCTCACAAGAGAAAAACAAAGGATCTTAGGATACAGCTCCCTACCGCATACCCCTCTTTTAGTTCATACAGGAAATTAATCCACTGGTTCCTAAACATGGTTGATCACCAAAATCATCCAGGAAGTTTAAAAACATGCAAAGATCAGGACCTCCCACGGAGCTAACGAAATATAATCTCTAGAGGTGGAGTTCTTTGTGACAATCTTTTTCGAGAAGAATAACATTATGTTACTAATTAACTGCCTGACACACTTCCATATTGCTTTTTATTTCCTGTTTGGAAATGGCCTGATTCTCATAATCCTCTTTGTCTATTTTTTTTGTCATTTCCATTTTCTCTATTTTTTCTCCCTTTAGTCTTTTTAAACATCTCCCCCGCACCCCCCCTCCCCCCGCCGCCTTGGAAAGGACCTTGATGATCTTGAAGATGTGGAAAGGAGATGGTGTTAGGAAGTTTTAAGAACACTGTTTTAGAACGGAAGGATGAAAGGGAAGCCATTTGTTTGGGGGTGCCTTACTCATCACTTCAGCGGCATTTCTGGAGATGGCTCTCGGGTGCGAAGATTCACGGATGGAGCAACACAAAGGAAAATAACGTACAAAGAAGAGGAGATCATTCTTACCAAGGAAGAAACAGACCCAGCGCCACTAGCTCAAATTCAGATGTTACTCTGTGACCTGTTTCAGTTCTCTAAATGGTAGTCTTAAATGAAAAAAAAAAAAAAAAAAAAGGCTCTTTACGGGAAGAACAACTATCACTGAGGTTTCTTTTACCCTCTTTGTTGTACACAGTTCTACTGACCAGTGTTAGAGTAGGATTCATCCAAAAATGTAATACAATGAAACCAAACAACAAAATGACAAATTTGCTATCCCCCAGAATGCTTCGTAGGGAATTTTAATTAATCCAACATTGTGATAATTAGTAATAAGGATGTTTACCATTTCATATAATGTATTCTGAACATAATTTTAAAATTTATTTCTTATTGAGGGAACACTGGTTTCTAACATGATGTAAGTTTCATGTGCACATTATACTTCTACTTTCCTGTACACTACAGTGTGCTCACTGACCCCAATTCAGTTTCCATCCATCTCCATTCAGCTGATCCCTCACTGGGCAATTCTTTAGGTGAAAATGTACCCACACAAAATTGGCATAAAGTGACTAAGCAGAAGCGTCTGTGTTCCATCAGCCCTTTCCACCAGCACAGCAAGCAGTGGGCCACAGGTGACAGAGAGAAGGCATCTCGCACGGGTACGTGTGTGTCGTCATACTCATTCAACAGTGGGCACTGCTTTTGTGGCAGGCACTGTGCTAGGCAATGGATTTCCAGCAGTGAGCCTGAAAAGTTATGGTCCCTGCCTTTCTAGAACCTAAATTCTAGCTACGGAGTCAGAGAACCATGGCATTCAAACCGTCAACCAGCCAAATGGGCAGCGTTTTGTAGGAGGAAGTGGGGAAAAAAGCAAAGCCACTGACTTAGTCTGCTCAGGCTGCTAGCACAGAACACCACACGCTGGGTGGCTTAACCCACGTTTACTTCTCACAGCTCTGGAGGCTGAAGTCCAAGATTAAAACGTTGGCAAAACTAGTGTCTGGTGGGGCCCTCTTCCTGGCTTGCAAAGAGCAGGCTTCCTGCTGTATCCTCAAGTGGCCCCACGAGAAAGCGCTAGTCTCTTCTTAAAAGGACTCTAATCCCAGCCTGGAAGGCTCCACCCTCATGGCCTCAGCTAAACACAGTTCTCTCCCGAACTCGTCCTTCTCACACCATCCATCAGAGTCAGGTTTCAACACCTAAGTTTTGCAGGGACAAACACAAAGTCCTTAACAGCCAACTGGACCTGTGCTGTCCAGCAAGACAGCCACCAGCCACATGTAGCCACTGAGCCCTCGAAAGGAGGCTCATCCAAATGGAGATGTGCTGTAAGTGTAAAATGTACACCAGATTTTGAAGATTTAGTAAGAAAAAAAAAAAAAAACAACTATGGAAAATACCTGATGAATAATTTCTTAATACTGTTACATCTTAAAATGATAGTATTTTGGACATATCAGGTTAAATTAAAAAAAATTACAATTTATTTTGCTAGTTTCTTTTACATTTTCTCTAATGTAGCTATTAGAGAACTTCAAGTTACGTCTGAGGCTCACACTCACATCCTGCATTATATTTCTGTAGGACAGTTGCGGGGGGCGGGGGGGGGGGGGTAAGTCCCAGCCTGGTGCTTCTAAACTGGGGGCAATTTTGGCCCCCAAGGGACATCTGGCAATGTCTGGAGACATCTTTTATTTGTCACAACTGGAGAGAGTAGATGCCACTGACATCTAGTTGGTAGAGGCCCCCTGGGAAGCTGCTAAATATTTAACAATGCATAGGACAGTCTTCCCCCCCAATGACAGAGAATTACCCACCCAAAATGTCAATAGTGCCAAGGTTGAGAAACTCTGATCTAGAGAAATCAATTCATAAAGTATAAGGAAAGCTTAAAGTGAACCAGTGACAAATGTACAAATCTGTGTCTGTATAATGGACTTCATATGACATAGTAATCCATAACTAATAGATTTCCATTTGCAATATAAAAGGCCCGAGGCCAGAAGCACCCCATTCCTGTGGCACTGGGGCAAGGGAGCAGCCCACTCCTTCAGACCCTGGTTGTCACATGTCACCACCATGCTCGTGAGGAAAAGCCCTGAATACATGGCTTGAAGTTTAAAGCACATACTTAACGGGCATGAATATCCACAACCAATATTCGCAACAGATCTCCTTAGGTCCCATGTCAAACAACTTACTGCTTATGATTCAGACCAGTTGGGACCTTCCAGAGTAAGGATTTTAGAGCGCAAGATGAGCAAAGTACGGTAAATGGTTCATCTCAGCAAAATTTACTTCGGCCTGAATGTGCCACGTGTTTCAGAAAAGTCAAGAAATTGGCTGAAATCAATCTTAACTCTGAAACATTCTGGAAATTGCTTTTCTTTTGAAGGTGTGTCTGATTTCAACTGATTTACTTGCCATCTGTTTTTTTTCCCCCCTTAGTCCCAGGCAATAGAGAGGTCTAATTATTCCAGCTTTCTGATTGTTTGGACTTCAGCAAGGAAGTGTAACCGAACTTGGATGGGATGCACGGCCTATCTGAAGTTTTAGGATCAAAGGGTTTGGGGACTTTGGCTAAATATTTGGAACCCCTACTTCTCTATTTCCATCCTGATGCAAGAGAGAAGCCCAGTGCTTATCACTGAAGCTCTTCACAAATCAGCAGGAAAATCAGTCTCCTCCCTTCGACCCCAGAGATGGAAACCCAACTCCTCTCCTGCGCTCCATGTGTCTCCTCTGAAAGCTGGACTTCTCTGACCCTCCAGATCCACAGGCCCTGCCCTCCTTAACCTCTCCTTCTCAAAACGCAAATATTGCTTTGCGATTTTACTTAAATAAAGTTTCCTCATCCACGCATCAGCATTTTCCTTTCCAGGCTGCCTCAGATTATTTCTTAAACAGGCAGAAAGTGGCGTGCCCCTATATTCACAGTCTTCAAAATTTAAGCAAAAATCAGGCTCTACTTGAAAGCAAAAACACATTGGTTAGTGATCTGGTGAAAGAAAACTATCTTGTTATAGAAACCACTTGAGGAAGACCAGGACTGGTCTGCAAATACGGTGCTGTATCATTAAGCCGCAGGAAGAAGAAAGGGAAACCACGTTACTTTACTTAACTTTCATCCCTCATGTAAGCTCCCAGGCACTCCCCCTTAGCCAGATTCATCATCTGCGTCTAATGCATCATAATTTTCTGGAGTAAGACAGGCAACAATAAAAATACACATAACTAATTTATATTCTAGGTGACGTATGACTAGGTTGAACAGCAGGGAGAAAAGCACACTGAGTTGCAGTATGTCACAAATACTCCAGTTTTCTCCTGGATAAGTGCTAGAATTGTATTTTCCCACCCTTCTGAGTTTAGGCACAGCCATGTGAAATGGCTTAAACATAGGAGCAGAAGTGATGAGTGTCACGTGTGGTCAGCTCTGAGAGGAAGTGATCATGGTACCAGGTATTGGCCTGGATCTTCGAGTGAACTAGGTAACCAGCATCCTTCTGAAGACCTAACTGTGCCTGTGATGTTAGGTCACAGAGATCCGGGCTTTTTCATGACTACAGCCTCTATCTTGGTGGTCTATCCCGACTAATAACCACATCACTTAATACCTAGGATCTCATTTTTACCTCCTATGTCTTTTCAAAATATTGCTGATCTCGTCCCAGCCTAACAGGGGAGAGAAAATTTAATAAATACACTTGAAAATAATAGTTAGCAAGAGAAAAATATATTTGAAGCCCAGAGAGGATGGTATGAGCAAAGAAGAGAGTGCCTGTCTGACGAGAACCATTTCTCCTGCCGTTGTGTGTGTTCTGTTTTCATAGTGCCACTTCTCTCTGTTAAATACGGTGATCTGCTCCATGTCAACTCAACAGTGTTACCACAGAATGATTTTTAATGACCATTTCTGCCATGCCCTGATTTTTGGCTGCAGCCAGTTTTCCATTATTTTTTGATGTTTGTGGTCCTATTTGACTCTGCTAGAATGGGGACTACCAACTCGAAGAACACCTGCAGTGTCTGAGGCCCTGCATCCAACTTTTCCATGTGCTTCTCCCCCAGTGCTCCCACTGTGCACTAGCCACAAGTATGCAAGCACGAGGACTGAATACTCATCCAAAGGCAAAGCCGGGCTGGCTGCGGCTTAGCGTCTTAGGAAATTCCTCCAGCTGCCAGGGCATGTGTGGAACACATGACAACTGCTGGCGGTGACAGACGTTCTCCACCAGCTGACTATCAATAACTTGGAGGCTTAGTTATTTTTCTTTTTTTGTTTCCACTTAATTTACATTTTTTTCAAAATTAAATGTGTACATATTTTTTTAAAAAAATCAAACAGTTCTACAAAGCCTGTAATGAAAAACTCTATCCCTCCTGACCCCTGATTTACACTGTCAAATCCCTTCACTGTTTTGTCCCCTTGTTTCTAAATAACCTCATCTGTTGTGCTGCTTGCGTTTTCAGATTTAGGTAGCTGTACTGATTTCCCATTATAGAACGCAAAAACCTAGCTTGATCGCATTAACATCCTCCCGTAGACACACATGTACATGTACGCACAGTATCAATTAAGTTTTGCTTGTAACAAATCATCCTGAAATGTATTGGCTTAAACCACCCATTTATGTATTCACGATTCCGTGGACCAGCAATCTGAACTGGACTGGACTGGGCAATCCTGGTCTTGGCTGAGCTCAAGGTCAGCTGTGGTCAGTTGCTAGGGTGGATGGGGGCGGGTTGGCCCCAGTGGCCTCAGCTGGGGGTGGCTCTTCCACACTCCGTATGGCAGGTGAGGCCGGGCTTGTTCACACAGAGGATGGGCAGGGTTCCAAAGGTCTCAGCACATGAAACTTGCTGAGGCCCAGGCTCTCTGGCACTCCCATTGCATTCGCTCACAAGGCCAGCTGGATTTGAGTAGAGGACGAATAGCCTGCACCTCTTGGTGGGACATGCGGGAAAGTCACATGGTGAAGGATGCAGGGAGAAGAGAACTGTGGCCATTTTTGCAATCTGCCTACCAGACACCAGGAGCTCCTACATGGCACCTGCACATCCACTACGCCACAATTCCCCTCATACAGACACAGCACATCACCAATCAGAGTTGAGTATTTAGTATTGACTCTATTATAATGACGGGCATTTATTTATAACTAGATCTCATAGTGAACTAGAATTATATTTTCTTTCTCATATAGGGATTGGTGCTCTGATCCTCGGAGTAAATAACTGTTTTGAGCTGTTTGCTGAAGTTTATCTACGTACTTGGTAATCCGGCTCCCAACTCTGCAATAAGCATACATTTCCTGAGAACAGGTACAGCAGATGAACAGTCAGTTTCTTCCCCCACCCGCTTGGAGTCACCCCTCTGGACCTCTCTAACCTTCTGTTCCCACCTGGACTGGGTCTTCCGTGGGCCTGTCGCAGAGTAACCACTCTGAGGTCCCCTTGGCTACTTTCTTCTGTAGAATGCCGTTTCTTGTCCGCTAGCATCTTCTGAGTTTTCTCCTTATCTTGGAGGAAATTCTCTGGTGGACTCCTGAAAAGTGGTTCATGGGCGACAGCTTTTTGAGACTCTGAATGTCCGAAATGCTAGCCCACTTGCAGACTTGTTTAACAGTGAAGGTGGGAATTATTTTCTTTGGAATTGTGAAGGCATTGCTTTTCTACCTTCCAAAGTTATTTTTAAGACCTCTGAGACCATTCTGATGCCTGTTCCTTTGTCCATAATCAGGCTTTCTTTAGAATTTTTCAGTCATCTCTACTACTGAACTTCTTGGGGGAAAGAAAAGACAATGATGTGTCTCGACAGGGGTCTTTTGTCGTTCACGTTGTGGGTGCGCCGACTCCATCTAGTAACTTTTCTGCTTTATTCTAGGGCTCCTGCTGGGTATCCTTTATGGCTACTCTAACTTTTTAAATCTTACTTTCCTCTTATTTTAGACACTTTTCATCTGTTTTACTGTGACAAAGTTTTTGTTATTGGTGGTGGTGGTGGTGGTGATGTTTTAGCTGCTTGGTTAGTAAGTTTATTGTCTTTATTGGAAAAACCTTCATAGAAGATGGTGGTTTGGTTTGTCTCTCACTCCTGACTTGCCTTCTTCTGAGCTACCTGACCTTTCTTCTGAGCCAGAGACACTGGAAGACTTGCACCTCTTCTTTGCAACCTCTTTCTTAGGCTTCTTCTGACAGACTGGGTTGTGTCATACAGTAGTATATAGCGTTCATCTCCTCCGTCATGACTGGAGTTGTTTTTCTTTATGTATTGGGAGCATCCCCATCCTCTTCTAGAAGATCACTTTTAAAGACCCTGGTGATCTCCATCTCTTCTATAATCATCTGCGACATTCTGACCCATGATGTGCTTCCGAGGTACTTCTGCATTGAATGCCCTGCTTCCTGAGTCATAACCAGGGACTCATGTGGTACTGTGAGGGACTGGTAAGCCTCCATCCACAATTCCCAGCATCCTTACTGACATGTGTTTTACATTCTCTTGCTGTCATCTTAGCGGGACTTTCAGCAGGACTGGAGGGATAGTCATGTTTTGTTTTGTTTTTAGTTTCTACCTGCCATATTTAGCTAGAAGTCCCTATGGTTTGGTTTTTAGGAGCACTGCATAATTGTGAAACCAACTGTATTCTCTGTGTCCCATCTGACAATCAGTTTCTAGTAGTTTGCACTAAATATCAGTGACAAGAGTTCAGAAATTTTTGTATTCCCTGGGAAGGAGGTAAAAAAGGAAGTGAAGGTAGCAATTACTAAGTGGCCACCTCAAAACAGTAATGTCAAAACAGCCTTCTTTGCCTGGTCCAGAACAGGTGCTCAACAGGGCATTTGTATGAATTACATGATGCCTGAAATGTACTGCAAGAATTGTGCAGGTCCAAGCTTTCGTCTATCTCTGAGCACAGGCCATGGCGTACACAGTTGTTACTGAATAAATACTGATGAATTCATTCGCTGGTTTTTTTATTTTTTTTGAGTTGAAGCTAGTCTGAAATTAAAAGTGAAAAGTACTACATCCTAATAAATTTCAGAGAAGGCAAAATACTGAATTCCCTGGAATGCGTCAAATAGAACTTTGATATTTTATAGACTAGAGATCCTGTCGGCAGTAAATCAGATAAATTATGAAGAGAGGACGTGGATTTTATCACCTCCCAGTTATGTGATGTTAACATGTCATTCTCTCTCCTCCTTCCCCCAGAGCCTGCTGTTTCATTCATTGTTTTACTTCTTCCTAATAACATCTGCCTGAGGGCTGAAAGCTTGGCCAGCCGCTATTTTGCCAATGCAAGTGGATGGGGTGGAAACATCGCCCACTTAGAGGTAGACTGGTGGCTACCATCTCAGTCTCTTTCTCTTAGACTCTGGCTCTTTTCACAAGTATTTGGTCCCCCTTTTGGGTGCCTGCGGTTTGCTGCACGTAAATATCTGTCAGAGAAGCCAGCCCTGGGTTACCAGAGGCCTTGCGGCATCTAGCAGTTTGCTCAGACCAACGGCCAACACGGTTACTTGGCAGGCTCCAAATGAGGACGTTGGCTGCTCTCAGAAGGCTTCTCCCAGCCCTGGGCTAATGCCGCCACTATGCTGGGCTTTCTTTGTTGACACCAAAGAGCAGCGCAACCGGCGCCAGCACCAGCGCCACTGCCACTGTGACACAGAAACTTGGTTGTATTAGCGAGGTCTGCTTCTGCTATGAAATGCTCCTAATTAGCTGTTAACACCTGACAGCTTCACACACACACCTCAGTGCAAAAAGCACAGCCAGTTCAACCCATGCATGAAAAGCTGACAGCAAAAGTGAGAAAGAATGAATGGTGATGATACATTTTGTGCCTTCAGAGTTTAAAAAAAAATCTTTGATAAATTGTATATTGTAGTACTTTGTTGTCCCAGGTTTATGATTCCAAACATGAAACCTCACCTGGAATGCTGAGTGGATGGGGAAACAGAAGGAGAAGAAAAAATGATTTCTTTTTAATCTGTTCTGCAAAGATATAAAAGGAATTGAAAAGGTATTTGTTAAAACTTCAACTAGCTTTGTGACTTTGAGCCCAAAAAGATCTCTTAGGACCTCAATTTTTCTCATTTACAAAGGAAGGGACTGGATTATTTACATATTGAACTAAGAGGCTTCTTACAATGTTAAAAACCTCAGATTCTAAGATAGGCCACGTTCCTAAAGTGATGGAGAACTGAGTCTGAAAAAGCACGTCTCCCATGATACGAGGATTTGTTATATCCAACCTGGATTTAGTGCCTTTATACACATTCAGAAACATGTTAGAAATTTGTAATGAGTAAGAAATATGCTGAAAGATTTAGTAGAAAGAAATAACATGTTGGGTTTTTTTAAAAATAGAAGTATTATTGTTTGAAGAGCTCTGTGCTTTGAGAAACTGTCATCTAATATCAAAGAAAACGTTTGTCATATTTATTTTTTGTTTGTTTCGTTGTCCAGCGCACAGCTCTGTAGCTGTGACCGTCCACCTGGAGATCTCTGACTCCACAGGGAAGACTCAGACCTTACGACTGCACCTCGGAGTGTTTTACCACACGTCATCTCACGCAAGACTCATTCCTTACAGTCAGAAACATGCGCAATTTGAAAAAACTTTTCTTGCAGACATTTGGAAAGCTACGTTTCTCTTCCGTGGGTGGTAGATGAAATCTCAGTGTTTGATCATCCATGACCTTAGGGGAAAGATAAATATTCCATTCCACTTCAGCCCAGTTTCCCAGGGCACAACCAATTTTCCCAATGGAGAGTGGATTAAATTTGCAGATAAAACAGTATTGAGGAGAAAGAACTGGCCTAGGAGCCTCAAGGGAGCGGGTTCAGAGGTGGTTTAGGGAGAATCACTTCCTTTCCGGAGCGCGGTTTCTCTACCACAGGTAATGCCCATGTCACTGCATCTTGACAAGAATCTTCTCGGATAGTTTGCTTTGTGGAATCATGCCAGCCTGGAATTTCTTTGCTCTCTTCTTTCAAATTCCAAATAGAAGTGGCTTAAACAAGGTGAGGTATTATCACTACAAGGTCATTTTTTAAAAATCGAAGTAAAGTCAGTTTACAATGTTGTGTCAATTTCTGGTTCACAGTATAATAGGCCAGTCATACATATACATACATATATTCATTTTCATATTTTTTCATTATAGGTTACTACAAGATATTGAATACAGTTCCCTGTGCTGTACAGTAGAAACCTGTTTATCTATTTTATATATAATAGTATCTGCAAATCTTGAACTCCCAATTTATCCCTTCCCATCCTCTTCCCCACCTGGTAACCGTAAGTTTGTTTTCTATGTCACTACAAGGTCATTTAATATATTAATTACCATAAGCAAAAGTTAGTTCCATGGTGGAGGAATGAAGATCCCATGCCAGCAAAGTCTACATCACACACATTTTGAACTCAGCTTCTGGAAGCCTGAAATGCCAGCATCCATTACCTTCCAGCTCCTTACGCTTTGCGGGAGTCCTCCTGCTCATAACTCAGTTCTCTGGTACTTCCTGCCCTTCCAGACTTCCAGCTGTGTGATGGGCCCGTGCTCTGCTCTCACCATGGAGAAGAGAAGATGCCCCATAGCATACAATTTGGATCTTCTTCCCCTCCCTTTTGAAGATTTAAAAAAAAACGACTATTATCCAGACAGAGCATCAGTTTGGGTCTTGTTTGAGGGCTCTTTGTAATTCTCCAGGTCCTGCTCTTTTTTATGACTATATTCAATTAGGATTAGGTTTGGCCTTGAATAATGAAACCGTAAATAATGAAGACCTGCACAAGACAAATGTCTTACTTCTCTTTCATATAGAAGAAGTCTGGGGGGCAGGTATTGAGAAGTGCAACGGCAGAGAGTCATCACAGACTCAGGGTCTATTTTGCTATACTGCCAGTTTTAGCAAAGGGATGCCACCTCATAGTCTAAGATGGTTCGTCCAGCTTCATCCATTATTTTGACTATCCCTTTCTGGTGGATGGAGAAAGGGTCCAAAAGGGAGCACCTTCTTATTTCAAAAGCCATTTCTGGAAGTTATATGTGGCACTTTTACTCATCTCCCATTGACCCAAACTTAGTCACATGGCCACAACTAGCTGCAAGGGAGACGGGAATGATGTCTTCATTCGAGGCAGCCGAGGGCACAGCTGAATGAGAGTACGGTGGGGGAGGAGCACTAGGATCTGACCCAGATCAAATATCCTGGAGAATTCTTTCACCCTCAGATATTCATGAGCTATTTCTCAGGAAGGATCAAGAGGAGATAAGATAATCTCAAGATATATCAGATAACCTCAAGATATATCCCTGCAGAAAGTGTTAACCGATCAGAGTGATACAAGGGCTGTGGTGGTTATGGGTTAACTAGAAAAGTTTCCATGGATAAATTTTATCCAAAATCAGAAAGATGGGAAAGATAGAATTTGGCAGGACACTGAGGCAGGCTGTTTCAGGAACGAGCAGAGCTGCTCTTTGGCAAAACCATAAAGTGAAGGCTGCTCTCCTCAGTGCCCCTCTATTCTAAGTATTCTACATACTTTCCCTCCCTTTCAACACTATTCCCTTCCCATGAGCATGTAATAGTCTGTGCACGTGTGTGTGTGCGTGTGTGTCTCTGCGCATGCACGCACACACGCACACACACACCCATACACAAAAGTGCACACTAATATTTCACTGAACCATAATTTAAGAGGAAAAACCAAATAAGCTAAACTAATTAACTTTTATCTATTTAAGACTTAACTTGCTACCATCCCAGGAGTATTGTACAAATTAAATTAAAATTAAAGTTCCTGGGAGTGAGTGCTGCTTTAATTCTAGTCAATAAATGCCTAAGGGACTATTTCTTACAGACTCTGTGAGGATGGAAAAGAATACATTTCTGCCCTCAAAGAGGTTATCCTTTGGTAGACAGAGAGCCATGCACACACTTTCCAAGAAAAACACCCAGTATGATCTTTTATTCAAACTATTATGAGTGCACTGGGAAAGCAGAGTTCAATCCCAGCCCGATAGGAGGATGGTGAGAGATGGGGGATATTTCGTAGGCAGAATCAGACCAACCTGAATAAAAGAAGGGCATGTCAGGTGGAAGGACCAGCCTGAGAAGAGGTGGAGGTGGATGAGACTGAGGAGCCTATGTGACGGAACGAAAGGGACCAGGACGCCATCATGAGACGCGCAGCTGAAAATGCAGCTTGAGACCTTATCATGAAGGGACCTGGCACTTTAATAAAAGAAATGGGCACTACAAGAAAGGTGGGTGAGAAAGGTCCCCGATCAGGTGGGCTGTTCTATAAGAAACAACACCTGGAGGCGGACAGCACAGAGACTGAAAGGGGAAGACAGGATCCAGGCAGACAAATTTGGAGACTGGCTTACGTCCAGGTGGCAAGTACCAGAGACCTGAATAAAGCTAGTGGGAACTGAGAAGACAAAATGTATCACTCATGGCGAAGTTTCAAATGAAAACCAAGTGGGATACTTGGGGGAGGGAGCCTTTCTAGGCACTTCTCAGGTGACACTATATTAATCCCCACATTTCCCAGTGGTACGTGGGACCCAAAGGTGGGGAAGACAGGGGAACCTTAATAAACCGAAAAGTAAGAAGAGAAAGCAGAATCATAGCCTTTCAGAGGTGAGAGGGCCCTCTAATAAGGCTTATATTTTTTACAGATGAGGGAACGGATCTGAGGAGGCACAGTGGTAGCACAAGAGATGCGAGACTTGCCCTCCCTGGTATTAGTGTCTTAGCAAAGGAAATAGGTATTAACTATCCAAAAACACTACTGACAAATGACAAACTGGGGAAAATGCTGCAGCACACATCACAGATAAATGGTTAATCTCCACCATAAAAAGCACCAAGATAACAGGAAGGGAAAGATTAAGCACCCAACAGAAAAGGGGCAAGAAACGTGGACAGACAGTTCACGCACACAAAAACTACAAATTCTCCTTAAGCACATGATGAGAAAATCTTACTCAAAATAAGAATGATGCACATTAAAACTGCCCTGAGTACCATTTCTTACCTCCCCATCAAAAGTTGGGCAACACCCCTGGTGAAGCTGTGAAGAAATGGGCACTTATGTGTTACTGATAAAGGTGGGAAATGGTACAACCCACAGGAATGGTAATAGGGCGATGTCTATCAGAATCACTGACGCATCTGTCCTTCGACCCAGCCATCCTACCTGTGGGTATTTGCATAGAACTCGCACATGTGTAACATAACAGGGACAGGAACACGTGATTATTGATTGCAGCATTACCTGTAATAGTAAAAGACTGAGAATATGAAACGAATACTTGTACGTATATGCATGGCTGGGACATTGTGCTGTGCACCTGAAATTGACACATTGTAACTGACAGTGCTCAGTAAAAAAAGTAAAAGACTGAGAACAACTCAACGCCAGCATTAAGGAACTGGTTCCAGAACCAATGAAGAGTTAACACAGTGGAATTCTATGCAGCTGTAAAATGGAGAGAGGTTCTTCATGTCTTGATACAGAATAAGCTCAAGAGTACATGGTTAGGGAAGAAAAGCATGGTGTACAACAGGTACAAAGTACGTTCGCTACCTTTTGTGTTTAAAAGGGGAGGAACAAGATACAGATTTGCATTTGTCCTTGCAAAAAAGAAATACTGGAAAGATAAATAAGCAACTAATTTAAAAAAAAAGTTTACCTCTAAAAGGAGAGGTTATGGGGTAAATGAGAACAGAAATCAAAGCTAGATAGTTTAGAATATATCTTTCTATTTCACTTTGATTTTTTTCATCATGTAACCACATTTATCATTGGAAAAAAACACTATAAAACTTAAAATGGCAATTGTGACAAACATAACATTTAAATGAGACATTCATGGTATTATCACAGCCAGGAAGATGTGATCTAATCATAGAGGTCAGGGAAGTCTTCCTGGAGGAAGTGGCTCCTGAGGTCAGATCTGAAGAATGAATAGAAGTAAATGGATTCAGAGAGCAGAGAAAACGCATTATCATCAGAGAGGGAAGCCTGTGCACAGGCCCTGTGATAGGAAGGAAAAAAAAGCACTTATGAAGAAAGCAAGCAGAATAGCAAAGCAAGCTGTGAAACAAGGCTGGACCAGTGAGGGCAGGCTAGACCACGCGGGGCTTGTGCGCTATGCTGAGAGATACTGTTTTAATCCTAAGAGCAATGACATGCTGTTGAAAGTTTTTAAGCAGGCAGAGAGGAGGAAGTCCAGGGGAGCTTGTGCTTTACTCAAGGGAATATCTGTAGTCATTGAAGATTAGAGAGGAAAAGGCGTGGTGTGATCACTACACGTGTGCTTGGAAAGAACCGTTGGTCACACCCATCTCCCAAATCCACCTGTAAAATCACATGCAATGCTCACTAACAACATTCCATGTATTTCAATTATGACCCATCAGTTGCTATTTGCTAAAGACATTACACAAATTGCACAACGGATAAAGTTGTTGTAGTCTAATTTAAATTGGAACTTATCTTTGTTTCTAGGCAACATCATTGCACTGGATAATGATGGCTCTGTCCCTCCAAATCGCTCACAATCTGGTAAGTGAAATGAACGAGGGAACCAATTTCTGTGTGTTCAGGCCAGTATCTCAGCTTGTTAGATCCAGCCCGGGAATAAAACACATTTTTAATGCACCATTTGATAAGAACACTTAACCTCAGTATGTGTTGTAATTAGAGAGATAATTAGAACTTCACTAGAACCTCTTAAGACTAGGAATACATTTTAAATTCACCTAGAATGAAAATTGCATTACCTGAGACCAATCCAAGGGAGTTTCCCTTCCAACTCTACCTGACCTGCTCTCCCCATCCCAAGGCTCTTGCAGTCTAAGAAGTGTGAAAAGATAACAATTTTACAGGTAGTGGATATCACAGAAGGCTAATGGGTTCAGTTGAAAATTGCTTTATAGTTATTTGAAAAGGTAAAAAAAGACCCTTAATTTTGAAAATGAGCTTCAGAGGCCGAGTATGAAGAAGACAGAGTGTTGAGTCATGTATGCAGAGAGAAGGAAACTGCTTACAGGAACCCACTCAGAGAATGTTAATATATGCATAAGAAAATTGTGTTCCTTAATCTCTGAAGAAACACTTATCACTAAGAACCCTTTAATTCTTTTCCTGTGCTTGATTTATTAGCTTATGAAATTATGTTAATAACCTTCATGTTAATGGTTTGGAGGCTCAAATGACCTGATTTTAATAATGAAGTAATTTATGCAATAAATGCAATCAGCATCTATGAATCTCACTTCACAGAACGGTACTGGTGATTAGCCAATGCTAAACCAAGTGACTGTCAGCGTGGGGCAATGCATGTGCTTCTGCAGAGAAAACAGATCTCGCTGATGGGTGCCGAGGTGGGGGCTACTCAAGGCACGTGAAGCGAGCTGCAGCTCTTAGCAGCGAAGGCTATGGTAGAGAGGCTGAGCCCCAATCCAACTATAATATACAAACTGTTAAATGAGTCGGATACTTCAGTAACTAAAGATTAAATCTACATGGGAGGTGTATCCATGGCAAGTATCTTTGGTGGAATGGAGTGAATTCCTGGAAGGAAATTGGGTTGCACAGAAAACAGCAGATGAAGGAACATCCAACAGCATCCTGGGAGAGAGCAGAGGAGGTGGAGGGGACACCTGGGAGGAGTGGAGGGTGCCACCGTAAAATCCACGTCCTAGAATAACCCGGGTGTGAGTATTACTCAGCTTTGCCTTTTGAGAGTATTATGTTGAACTACCCTTTTTGCTTTGCTTAGTTTTATTTTTGTACTTTTTCCCATTGCCTACAGATCTAAAGCTTAGAAGCAACTAATTTACACGCTTATACATTCATCTAAGACACACTTTACCCATGCTGGATAGATGAGATTTTTCTCCTTTCTTTCTTCAGAGATTCCCCAGGAAACAAGTTCCCATCTCTCTCTCTTAGCTTACGATTTAAATATTTCCCTTAAAAATTCTGTCTCCCTCACAACTAAAGTCTATGAAATCATTCTCTGACTTCCTAGAAGTGAGGTCAGGCATGGTCATTGCCTCTTCCTACTGACTGTACATATAGCCCCAAGTAGGATTAGGAGGGCAGGCTGTTGGGTATAGATAGCCTCTGTTTCCAGCAGGGTCCAGACCCCACAGTGCAGACCTTCCAGTGCCCTTAATCTTCACCCTGAACACTGACATTCCACAAGACTTTTTATTAAATGTTCAAAACCACTATTGGGGTACTTGATAGAATGTTGTACCTTGCCCCAAGAAAGTTCTAAGTCAAATATGCCTATGGTACAATGTTAAGTTAAAAAAAAAAAAAAAGAAAATATTACATTAACTAAACTCTAAACTGTGATGTAGCTAAGACAGCATTGGTTTGGAAATCAGAGTCCCTGGTTTCTAACTCAGCGTCCACTCTCACTCCTTGTGAAATTAGTCAAGGTACGTGACTCTTTAAGAGAGCCATATTGATTTCTCTTTTTCTATATTTTAATGAATGGGCATTAACTTTATAACAAAATCACCAAGGGCATAATTTTGGAAAATAAATACAGAATACAACTGGTTAGAATACAAACCTTCAGTAGAATTGTAATTCTTCATCTCAGTTGTAAATTGGCATTATATTGACTATAGTGCAAATAAGGGTCATCCAAACTCATATCTCCCATGAAGTCTAACCCAATCTCCACATTTTTTTTGGATTTGCATAAAGGTGATCATAATCTTCCCACACCAGAAAGCATGAAGTAAAGTGCCTTTGAGAGGCGTCATGTGCAGTCTGCAGGAAGAGCTGCTATATGTAATTCCATAATTTAAAAGATGACAAGTGATAATAATTCCTTTCTTATTGCAACACCTAAGTTCTCAAATCTCTACTCACTGGTCATCAAGCCCAGCACTGTGCAGTGCTGAATGATTCCTCACCACCACCACGACATTAATCCCCACCACTGAAAGCACCTAGAAGCACTGTCCCATTTCACAAATAAAAATATCCACCAAGAGACCTCATACCTGCTTTGCCCCTGTCTCCAAGCGCAGAATCTGGAATCCTAGTCCACTGTAATAATCACCGTATGGCCATGTTTTCATCTGACAGGATTCTCATCAAATATGGTCTTAACCTGTGATATCACAAATAAATTAATTACGAAAATTGGAAGGATGCGGTCTCTTTGCAAAAGAGATAACTCTTCAAGTTGTTTAAGCTATCTCTCTGCACACAAAATTCTGAGGAATTTTTTTCTCTAGCCAGAAAACATAGTAAAAAGAAAGAAACCATGCTTTTCCTCTGTTAAAATCAGTGTAGAAAGTAGAGACCTAAGCTACGCCTCCCTTTGACTCTGAGCAATGGCATCCAAGACGTGTGGTTACTGCTGTTGAGTTTTGATGAAATTCCATGTCTTTTAGTATTTTTTGTCAACTCTTACCACTATTACTTTAGATGCCTTTCCCCTCACCAGTTTGAGCTCTCAAACTCACAAAGACCCTTTCTTCCACTTTCATGGCAAACTTTGTACATTGCAAAGCAGGAAGAGAAGAGTGATGGGCGTAGTAGCGGACGGATTGGATGGAAGTGGCCATCCCTGCGCTTCTCCTTGTGTCCCTTTTCTGAGTTCCTGATTCTGCACAGCCCTCCCCTTCATACCCGGGGCTAACCTCTTCCACTTCGCTTCCAGCCGCTTCCCCGTTTTGCTCTACGTGTGCTCTCCACTCTTCAGGGAACACTGGCCAGTTTACAGCCACTTCAGCCATCTTGACAGGCTGTTTAAAGTGATTCTTTGGGTGGAAAAAACAAAAGCTATTTCTAACCCCCTGGTGTCGAGTTATCTATTGTGTTAAGAGACACTGCTTCCTACTGCTCGGAGGGGTGGAGCAAACAACTCATTCTTTTCTTCAGAGAGCAGCTCTGCTCCTGGAATCTCAGGGGTTTCTCACACCTTCTGACTTCATGATTCAAAACATATTCTTTCTTCTCTGCTCTTAATTAAAGCATTTCTTTTATCACTCATTGCTGCTGTGTAATTTAAACCAGCCATTGTGCCAGCGGAAATAAAACTGATTAAAAAAATAAAAATCACTTCTTTAAATGTTAGCTCCATATTTTTAAAGAAGGAAAATACCAAACTTGATCCCTTTCAGGTAAGGAAGGTAAAACCGAGTCCCTCTGAACACCTGCTTCTCCTGCTTTCTTCACACCTTACCGCACTCTTTTCGGCAGGGCAAAAACTCCGACTTGTTTTGTATTTAACCTGATTTTATGAAATGACTGGGCAACAAAAAAAGGGACTTCCTCTTGCTAACAAAACTATTCCTGGGATAAATGAATATATTTTTACACCAATGGCCATAAATAGATTATTTTAAAAATCCCAGTGTCTTTATATAACTCAGAACCACAGTATTGTGGTTGAAAGTGTGGGTTCTGGAGCCAGAGTAACTTGGATATGCCTCTTTTGTAACTGTAATAGGGAAGAACAAATCTGACCGCATGATGGATCTGTTTCTTTTACTTTAACCTTTGTATTCTATTGCCTTTGCTAAAAGTTAAGTATGCTGCCTATAGACTGAAATATGTAGGACAGCCCATTTCCCAGGCTCTGACCTTTAAAGGTATAACACTTTTCCATTCAAATAGAGATAAAAAGTTGCAGAACAGAGAGTAACATCTGTCTTGGAGCTTTATAGGAACATTGTGATCGGACCTATGCGGACAGCTGCAATAACAAAGGATTCTGGCAGCAAGAAGTCTGCAGCAACCAACCACACCCTTTCCCCTTTTAGTGTAAAAGACGCCTGGATTCTAACTTGGTTCTTTGGGACACTAGTCCACCATCTTTGAGGGCTACTGGCTTTCCGAATAAAGTTGCTATTCCTTGCCCTCACCACTCATCTCTCAATTAATTGGCCTGTTGTGCAATGAGCAGTATGAGCTTGGACTTGGTACCAATAGCTGTGTGACCTGGCACAATGACCTGCCTCTCTGCAGCCTGCTTTTCTCATCTTAAAAACGGGGATAATAATAATACCTACCACTTCTGACTGTAGTGAAGACTATTTGAATTTACACATAGAAGGCACTGAGAAGAGTGTCTGGCATAGACTAGCTGCTCTATGACTGTTATTATCTATTATTTGTGTAATAGAATAGTACATAAAAAGGCCATTCACCCACTGTGACTTTAGGACAAATTCTGGGAACCTCCAAGAAGGATCAGGAACAAAGAAAATGTTCTGCCTCTCACATCCTGCCTAAAACACTTTTCTTTTTACTATTCAAAAATTCTTTTGGTTCAGCACAATCTTGAAAAGATACTTAACAAAATAAGAGTTCAAGGGAGTATGTGTTTTAAATATGATCATTGGAGTTAGCCAGATAAGCATTTGACTCATACTGTTTAGTACTCTTAAGAGCTTTGGTTGAAGTCCTATATAATCAAAAACAATCAAAGCCAGTAGCTCTGTCAGCTTCTCTGCAGAAACAAAAAGTCATCAGTGGCCAAAGGAAGTTAAGATATTTGCCTTTTCCCTGCAAGAATTTCTCATTTCACATATAAAGTACAGACTGCTGTCGCTGCATCAAGCATTAGGGAACTTAAGATACAGCTTGTGGAAGGAATTAAAAATCATTCATCCAAAGCAGTTTTGCAGTGTTCTCGTGTGTGTGTTTTGGGGGGCGGCGGGGAGTCATTTGTTTCTCCTACTTCTACCCCATCAAGATTATCCTCCAATCTGACATTTCTTAATCTGAGTTTATTTTCCAGATTTGATTTCTCAATGTTTTGCAGCTTTTAAAGTCCTCAGTTAAAACAGCATGGTCAACATCAATCATCATTTTCACTTTTTCCTTATTTTTTTTTTCTTTCCTCCTGCCATGTTTGTTTGGTTGGTTTCTTTATAAATCCTTTTTCCACCACTATTTTAAAATAGTATCTGACCTTTTTTTGCATCAACCCAAGCTAATCCAACTTAATACGTCAATTTTGAGTTTCCCAAGAGAGACAAATGGGAAAGCAGGCAGACCTATATTCTGGATTGTGGAACGCAAAGAACAGCAACATGGAAGCACATGTTTCTCTGCCGTATTTTTCTGAAAAACAACAAACCAGGCTACCAACCAACCGGGTAACATTACAAATGAAAAGCAGATCTTTTACGTGTATCATGCCACCAGCAGACAGCTGCCCACCAACCCAAGTTCTCTTTTAGCTCTCTTCAGGGTTTTAGAGCTGAACCATGGGGATGTTTCTCCTACCACTGAACGTGCTCTGTCCTGGTTAATAAATATAGAGGACTTCTCTTTTTATCTGTTTTAGTCAGAATACTGAATACTCCCAGAATACTGAAACCTGTAGGTAAACTAGGATTTAAATTCAGAAGAAAGAAATATAAGAGGAGGGAAATTCCAGGAACTTAACTGACTCACTATCTGAAACTTAAGCACACTCACCTGAACTAATGTAACTTAAGTCCTAATAGTGCAGCTTAATAGTTTTATTGCCCAGAGTCGCAAGTTGAGGGCACCCGTGCCGATTTGGTACGTGTAAAACTTCGGCCGCTTAGCCAAGAACAGGCTTACTGGGATTCTCTTTAGGATGCTCTCAACTCTGAAATTGGCCACCACTCTCCATGATTCGTATGGTCCGGTGTCAGGGCAGCCCTGCGTATCTGACACTCACCTGGAGGTCTGGTGACTGCGCCTTAAAGATCATTCCAAAGTATCTGCATGGCTTTCCAAAACAGAATAGCCGCTCTCCTCTGCCACACATCCTGATGTCTTATCACCTTTCTTCAGCCATTCAAAAGCTCCCTTTCCACAGAGAACCCTTCATAAACACTGACATCAAGCTGAGGAGTTGTATGTGAAAGATCTGGGTAGAGATAAAAAGGTGGATTAAGTTACAAAATATCCTTGCAAGGTTTTTGTTTTGTTTGTTTAATCTACAATGCACTTTTTTTTCCCCTAAAAACAGAATTCTTTAGGTGGTTAGGTTTCCAACCCTGCCTCTAAAAATTTATTTAAATGTTAAGGTAGGTGAATTAGAGTGTTAAAATCACTTCCCATGGTTTCTTTAAGAAAAGCAGTGAGCTAGACGTAACAGGGACATTGGAAGCAGGGTGGGAACTCTGCTTTTCCTACAATCCCACTCTTTAGAACTGAAGTCCCTTTAAGTTTCTTCCTCCTTTTTCCCTCAGACACAAACGAATTTCCTCTTCGCTTTTTTCCCCCCTCTCAGGAAATGAGAGTGGATTTCTTCTTCCCTTTTATGCCCCTTCAAACAACAACAGGACCCTCAGGGGGTCCTGCCCAGCAGCTTGGACAGTGAATCCAGTGGTGGACAGTGACAACAAGGGTCACAAAAGAGAAGCTTCCCACAGCCCCACGTCAGCTGTACAGTCCTTGAGGACCACTGGGAGTAAAGGAGAGCCGTGGTGAAACTATGGAGACAATAAAAAGAACAGTGGTTACCAGGGGTTTGGGGTGGGAACGGTGACAGTCAGAGCAGAGAGAACACTCTGTACAATACTGTAATAGTGGATACACGATAGTGGATACATATCATTATACAGTTTGTTCAAACCCATAGAATGCACAACAGAGTGAGCCCTAATGTAAACCGTGGACTCTGGGTGATTACGATGTGTCAACGTAGGTTCGTCGGTTGTAACAAATGTACCCCTCTGGTGGGGGATGTTGATAATGGGGACACTATGCACATGTGGGGACAGGAAGTATATGGGACATCTCTGTATCTTCCCCTTGGTTTTGCTGTGAACCTTAAACTGCTTTAAACAATACTAAAGTATGAGTTTTTGAAAAAAGGAGAAAAAGAGGGGAAAAGAAATAGAGTAGAGAAGTTCTGGAGAAAAAAATAGCCACTAACAATAACTTACCATGTACAAAGCATACTCCCACCCATCACCACATCTGATGTTCACATTCACCTTGCAGGGTAGGTGTGATTTCCACCCGCACTTTACAGAGACGGTAAGTGAAGCTCTGAGAAGTAAGTGACTTACACAAGGTCACTTGGCTCATAAGTGGTAGAGTTAGGATTCTAAATACTTTTCACTTCAGAGTATCAGCTCAGTCTTTAATGTGCAATTGTCACCACTATACGTCAATGAAGCTGTATGCAGTTGTCTCAGAAGCACACGTAGAGAAATGCAGCATAAACTTCTTCTAACAACTAATGATCAACTTGCCTTTGTATGTTTAAGTAAGACAAAGTAACTGAAACGTAGTAAGTGTTATTTCTTTTGTTTAAAGCACTCTATATTTTAAAGCTTATTATTGTTTTGTTAATTTATGTTAAGGACCTGAAAATTTGAAAAGCATATCTAACAGTGTGTAAAATAAGGATTTATTACAGACATTGAAGAATGGGCATTCGAATTTTATCAACATAATTTATTCCATTAATAAATTACAGGGAAAATAGAAAATTACTCCAATATATGACTTTAAAAAGATACAGTTCAGTAAGCATTCACGATGAAATCTCTAAGTAAAATAAAAATAGGAGAAAACTTTTAAACAGGTATTAGAAATCAAAGATAACTTGTAAAGCATTCAGAGGAAGGAGACACTGCATCAGCGGACAAAAATAAGAATTATGAGTGACTACTACGCACAGAAAACAACGAAGGTCGGAAAACAATCAGACGTTATGTATAAAACACAGAGAGAAAACTGTCAGTCTAGAATTCTACAGCCAGTGAAAATATTCTTCAATAAATGAGGTTTAAATAAGTTTCTGGATAAACGAAAGCTGAGACAATTCATACCCAGCAGATGCTCACTTCAAAAATGTTCAAGGAAGTTCTTCAGACTGAAGAGAAATGATAACAGATGGAAACTCAGTTATACAGAGAAATCACCACCACCAGTCTTAGTAAATATGTGGGTGAATTTTTAAAATCTGCCTTTCTTATTTTTAAAATTTATTTCAAACAAAATTGACCATTTAAGTTAACTATAACAACATTGTGTTGTGAATTTTATAACATATATGAAAGCAAAATATATGACAATTCATAAAGAATGGAGTGATGGTGGATGGCATTATACTACTGTAAGATTCTCATATTTTACATGAAGTGGTACAATATTAATTTAAGTGAACTGTGATAAATCAGGAATGCATAATAAAATCCCCAGAGCTACATTTTTAGGAAAATTGCAAAGAGGAGTACTTAAAAAGTCAGTACATGTTCAACAAATGTTGTGTTGCAACTGAATATCCATATGCAAAAAAACTCTGATTAATACAAAAATTAACTCAAAGTGGACCACAGATCTCAATATAAAACCCAAACTCGAAGATTATGTCGTGCTAAAGAAGTTAGACACAAAACAGTATATACTCTATGACTTCGTTTAAATGACATTTAAAAACAGGCAAAAATAATCTATTGTGATAGAACAGGATTTGCTTCTTGAGAGGGACTGACTGCATGCAACATAGCAAGAGCAAACTTTTTAGTGCTGAAAATGTACATCTTTACTGGATGTTGTCTACACAGGTGTGTAGGTCTGTCAAAAGTCATTGGACACACACTTATTTACTGTACATTTCACGCCATGTAAATTTTTTCTAAATTAAAAATAAAACTCAAAATTGCAATGCATTAGTGAATTCAAAATCTGAGTAGAAATTTATTCTGAATATCACACAGAAGGATGAGGTATAAAATATAAAATAAATATTGTAAATTTAACAAAATATTATCATGTTAAACCAGGAGGCTGGATTATAGGGTATCTGGAATATTAGCTTCTGTGATTTTTCTGCATGTATAAAATATTTCAAATTAACTAAAATAAATAAAATATGATAAAAGGCTAAATGTCTCTCCAACCTTAGTGGTATCCTTACAGTGAGACTTGGGTCAGAGATCAGCAAGTAATGTCATTGTTTTAAAATACCCCATAAAAGAGACCGGCAAGCTTAAGGACCCATGATTTCTGAGAGTATTAATCACACTATTGTAAATCCCACCAGCCATTATTTTATCAGATGAGTTGGGAGCACAATTTCTGCACTGTCTTCTGTTCCCATTTTGCTTTTGAAATTTGGGCATCTGACTGTTTCACTAAACTGAAAAACCAAAGCCAAGTTCTCCAGGCAATTTTCTCTTGCATTTTAAATGCAAAGACATTTCTAAGTGAATTGATACTGTTGTTTACAATGCCATTCAATTGCCATCATTACATTTCACTCAATCAGACCTACTAGAGGAACCAGATTCTTTAAAAATTTCATTTCTGTACATTTCTTACACGGAGGTGACATTTTGAAAAATCAACTGCATAATTAGTGTTCTTACTTTATTACTACACCAATTAGTGTTCACTGAGTTCGCAGAAGGTGGGTGGTAAATCAGTCTAGTAATATTTGATTCCTTCAACAAATTTTGAGAGCCTTATATTAAACACAGGCTCTGTTCTAGGTGGGAGGTAAATACAAAACTATAAATGAGCGCCTATTCTCCAGGACTTTCCAGTTAGAACAAGACATAATGTTCACACAAATAATAATGACGCCTGAATATGAAAAATGCCTGAAGAGAGGTAAGTAAAGGGTTTTTGGAATTCAAAGAAGGGAAAACTTTCTGGCAGCTGGAAAGAGACAGTGGGTTATCAGGAAAGAGTTCTTAAGTGGTAATGGTATTTTAGTAAGGTTTTTAATGGCTAGGACTACAGTAGCTGGAGAGGGAAGGAGTTTGGGGGGCATTTATAGAGAAGCAGGGGTACATTTGGCTGGGGATGCTGAAGTGATAAAGATCCGGATTGGAATTAGGTTGAAACAAAATAAAAATGGAACAAGACTGTGTACAATGCTTTTGGCTGCAGGTAGCTGAAAAACTGACTCTGATTTTAAATGAAAAAGTGTCATATCATATCATGGGAGCTCCAGAGGCAGGGCAGACTGGAGAGTTAGCAGTTGCTTCAGCAGCCTGGGAATGCCTTTAAGGATCTAGGTTCTTTCTACCTCTCTGTTCTTCCATCCTGGGCTTGGCTTACTTCTAGGAAATCCAGCCAAACATGCAGCACCCAAAGGCCGACTCAGCTTCTCCCTGAGACTCTCTCAGGGGCAAGGGAACTTCCAGAGGCCGCTAACACACCTCTCCTCACATCTCATTGGCCAGAACTGTGTTATTAGCACATTCCTAAAACAATCACTGGCAAGGGGATTTGGATTATTCTTAGATCAATTGGAGCCTCTTCTTCACCCTGAGACACATTTCCAAGTGTTGGATAAATGGAGATCTGAGAAAAGTCAGAGTTATCTTAGGATAAAGGAAGGAAGAAGAGAGATGTGTGTGGGATGGAAACCAGTAGCATCCACTGTGGGACCAACAACTGTCACATGCCTTCCCCACACGGGCATAGGTCTGCTGTACGTTTTAGGTTAACATGTGTGGATCTGGATAACAAAGAACCTTCACAAGGGCCAGGATGAGATGTCTGCACTTTATTCCGCAGACGTGAAGAGACTTACAGGACTCTGACTAGGGAAATGATATGATCAGAGTAAGATATTTAGAGACTTAACAAGAGTTTGTGAAAATAGAGAAACTGCACGTGTACCTGAAAGAAGTAGGACTACTTGTCAAAAATACGATGTCAAGTTGTCACCAACTTTCCTTATTTTCCATTTCTAGCCATACTCCGTCCTCCATCCTTCTGCCTGGAACTTGGTTAACACAACTGTACAAGTTAAGCTTGTCATCATAATGAAGCAAATAAATCAGAGGTGTAAACAGGATGGAATGGAGCTAAATAACCAATAAAGTCCCATGCTACTCCAACTGTCACCATTTAAAAACAATAAAGAATCCCTGTCTTGGGGGGGAACGCATAGCTCAAGTGGTAGAGCGCATGCTTAGCAGGCACGAGGTCCTGGGTTCAACCCCTAGTACCTCCTCTAAAAATAAATAAGCGTAATTACTTCTCCTCTCCTCCCACCAAAATAAAATAAATAATACAATAATAAATAAAATATTTTTTTAAAAAAGAGTCCCTGTCTATGCCTCTGGCATAGATTCTAGTTTTGACAGTCTGCTTTTTCTACTTTGTGGTGTGTTTAGTTCCCCGAGTAGTGCTTCCATCTCCTTCTTTACTTTCTGAGCTCAGTTCTTCTAAGTCCATTCATTCCAATTCCTATCATCCCTTCCACTCTTTCTATGAAGACTTTCCTAGGGATGTCCTGTAACTTACAAGGTCCTCTCCTTCTCATTTTCGTTTGGGTTTCTCAAGATGCCATTTAGCCACTTCATCCAGATACACAATATTCTCGCTCCTATAAACCAGAGTGAGTTAAATTACCTAAGTGTGTTTTAATTTCTCAGTCAAATCTCTGAACTCACCTTTGAGAGTCAATATTTTTATCTTTTACCACCACACTTTTAAAGGATCCAAAATATCACAGGATTAAATGTAGAGTTTAAGTTACTAAAGATGCTCCAATATGATAGACAGAGAAGGCCTCAAGAAATGAAGTTAACTCATCTCTGAGGTGGGGGGTGACTGTGTCAAAATAAAATTTTGAGTGCATCTGACTTTCTGATTTACATCTTCCTGACAGCTAAGAGCCACCTGGGAGAGGTCCCTGTTCTCTCACCTTTTCTTTTCTTCTACAGGGGCTCCTGCCCTGGCTCAGTCCCTCCTGGGGATTCACCAGTGGTGGTGGCCAACCTCAGGGAGAAGGGGAGCAGGCAGCAAAAGCCAATGCTAAAGCCAAAAGGGCCTAAGAGGGACCCTTTCACTCCTTTCCACGTCCCCTAAGCAGTCCCATAAGTACTTACATGCTTGGCGGTGACATGAGGAACTGGCTTGTGGTGTTTCCAAGGGGACGCGCTCTGAGGGACTGCGAATGATTAACGACCATGGAAGGGAGCAGGACAGCCAACCCCACGGTCAATGAAATAAAAGCTTAGCTAGGGAACTGGAAGCTTTCTCCTGATATAGGTCTGACTTTAGGATTTGCAAACACAAGACACCCCACAGTACTGTCTCCTCTCAAACTCCCCATCAGTCTTTGCCCAGCCCCCCAGCAGCAGAGGAAGCAGGAGTGATTCGCTCCTGAAGAAGGACGGTCTCACTCGGTGCCACCGCCCAGTGAGCAATACGTTCCTACCATCCCGTATAAGAGCTTAGACCAGATTTCCCCAAAGGATGATGCTGCCTGAGAAAGGGTTCCGAGCTCCTGACACTGGGCTGTGTTGAAGGTACACATAGGCTAGAAGTGGAAATACAGAGTCGAATCCACGGTCCCAAACCACGAAACGCATTAGTTGAGATCCCAGACTAGAACCCAGTCTCCCAACTCCCAAACCAGCGCTCCTTTACGATGTCTCCATTACGAATGAACTGGGCTTTTCAGAGTGCGTCTGAGGCCCTGAACACTTCTGCTTACATAATTTATATGAGAGGAAAAAGCACGTGGAATTTCAAACGATCAATTCTGCTAACATTATTAACAGGGGACATCCCGTACTGGACTTGCAGCTTTCTTTGTCGGCCTTTTCCTCTAAATGCCTCTGGCATGTCTTGTGAGTATTGAACAAACACCAGTTCTGCCTAGGTCATGAGTTTTGTCAATGTGAACTGAAAACGTGCCCGCTTTTTTTTTTTTTTTAATCCTTGCCAACAGCTTTCTTAATTAACCTGCTGATAGAATCAACAGCACATTCGCTGCTCTCCGTTTGCTCTCCCGCCACTACGGAGTCAGGACGCTCTTTGGGAAGCACAGAACACTGCCTGAGGTTGTTTTGTTTTCCAGAAAGAAAGGGGTGGGGGAGCGCAAACCCTCACAACCACAGTGAATTTAACTTAATTGCTAAAACTTCCTTCTGATTGTTTTGCCCCGAGTAACAGCCCTTCCTTAACTAATAACTTTAATTAGAGCAACCGCTAGTTAATAAAAGTGTACCTTTTCTCTTGACTTGGTCTGTTCCTGCAAAAACTTCTAATTATGAAACCGAGGATCAGCAAGTCACCTTCTGAGGTTTTCGTCAGATGGGGAGTGGGGTCCAGGAGTCACAGACATCGTGCATTTCGTGCTCTGTACATCAGCCTGTCGTGGCTGAAGGCCATCTGCTGGGCTTTGCCTTTACTGCTTTTCCTGACACATGGGGTGAGTACAAGGCAAATACAGGGTCCCGATTCTGGAAGAATTCGTCTTCAGAGAATAACCAAGTTGAGGATATGGGATGCCATCACTAAGATGAATGTAGATTTCCCAGTGAAACCCAAGTTCTTCACTTCATTCCCAAAAGTTAACTAGGATGGTGCAGTTACTATTTAGAAAAAAAATTAGTTGTTTAAGGCACCAAAAAACATCTAATACAAGCCTATTCTCTGGCTTGTATTCACAACATTTTCAGCTGATTATGAAGAAAATAAAATTTTCCTGCACTTCAAGCTGCTGTGTCAGTGTTCTTGTTACGGATGGTTATCAGTTGAAGGGCCATGCTGGGCTCACCCCTCATGCGAAATTACTTAAATGATCTATTTCAACTGCGTTATTGCCAGGTAAGGATGGGCTCATGTTTGAAGACACATATTCAGTGGTTGGGCAAGAAACGGTGATGTTTTTCTAGCTTGTTTTGCCTCCTTCTGCATCCATCCAGCTTGCTTTCCCCATGCTGCCTTGCAAAACTGCCCTTTCTCTTTGAAAATCACTCAGCAGGCTTACAGGCCCCCCACTGGCTGGCTCTCCTGTGATGCTGCGGGGTGGACAGTCTCACCCCCAGCCCCGCCCGCACCCGCAGGCGGTCTGTGGCTGGCCCTCACGTTCACGTCCAAGTTGGGAGAAGCGGGAGGGGCAGCTCAGGCACGTGGCTGCCACGTGTGGAGGGCTGATCGCTGCGTGGATGGCGTAGATTATCCGTCCCTTCTATCGTGATGATGGACAGCACCCCGCCGCACACCACAGGAACTTCCCACAGCCTTAGCGGAAACCTTGGGTCCTGACAAAAGGACTTCTGATCAGCGACTGTATCTGCTTAATGGGATGCTGACTACAGATGCTGACCCTCCTGGTCCCTCCTTTTGTAGGCCCGCTTCTCTTACTGTTGTTCATCCTTCATAGAAACATGCAATGTTAAATGGGTGCCTGGTTAATCAGAACTATGGATTTTTATTTTTAAATGAAGTAGGGAGTTATTTAAAATCTGCAAGCCACTTCCTAGACAGGGCAAGTCCTCCTGGAGGTTTCCCTTGTTCCAGGAAGAATAACTTTAATGTAGAACAAGTGAGCATCCACAAACTAGTCTCTGATGGGTCAGAGTAGACGGACTGAGGTCTGCTGGCAAACAAAGACCCCAAGGGTGTGGGGGTCTCAGCATGACAGCAAAAGGAGGGTCTAGAAATGCAAGCCCAACTCCACAACAGCAGGACGATGGAGAGGTGGTCCTAGTGTCGGGTGGACAGTGTGGGTGTGCTGGGGTTGGGGTGAAACAGCCAAGTAAGAAAATGCAGACCAAGAGCTATGGACCTTGAGAATGTGATCCTCATCCTGTCCTAAAGGGCTACTCAGCAGAAGATCTGGACCAGTAGTAGCATCGTCACAAGGGAGGACGGGAGCACTGAGCTGTGACAGCCCAGGTCTCCTGGAAGGCAGGGGTGGAGCAGAAAGCAGCCACAAGGGGGCTACCTTGTGGACCAGTCATATATGACAGTTTCCTCTCCAGGAGGTGTTGATTACCAGACCTGTGTGATCTGGATCACTTAAGAGACTGGAGAGCCTGCCAGTCTCTGGAGGCCCACGCTAGATTTAACTTAAAAATCAAAAGGATGAGGCTTCATGTGTATCCAAGGTGGGACCCTGGTCATTCAGGCTGCCTTAGAACCAAAAGGGCTACAGAGCTCAATCAGTCCTCATTTTGCAGAGAAGAATTACTCAAGTCCAGATTAATTTACTCCCATGACAAAGCAAGTAATGGGTAGAGTTTCTGTAAGAGACACAGGGGTGACTGCCAACACAGTGTCTTTCATTGTCAAAACTTGCAGTTCCCCGTAAATTTGTTATTATTTGCTTTCAGTAGTCTGAGATTTAGGAGGGTGCAAACTTTAGCTCCTACTTTGGAATTTTAAGACTAAGCCTGAATTTTCCATTTTCACACTTTGGGACATATGTTATCAGGTTTCCTCTAGTAACCAGGAGAGCCTAGAGATTTCTTACTAAGGTAACTACAGAGATGAAACTCTTTATTTTTGACCCAGATCTCTCTTTTGAGCTCTCATCCTTTATATGCAACCACCAACACAACATCTCCATCTAGATGATCAACATGGTTAAAATGCACAGAGTCATCTCAGTCTCCACCCAACAAAATCCTGTTCCTTCTCTGGAGTTCTCTGAGGAAGGGCCCCACCAGCCTTCTCAGTCATACACAGTCCTACAGATTCCAGCTCCTAAAATATTATTTCATAGCCTCCTTTCCATCCCTACTGCAATGACAGGACTATAGGATCTTACCATCTTCCATGTGGACTGTGATCATTTCTCAATTAGTCCCCTGGTTTTTCATCCCATTCCAGATCTTATTCCTCACCACCACCAGAATGATCTTTCAAACATATAAATCTGATCAAGTCATTCCTTCATTGGCTCTGCAGTCCCTCAAGATAAGCTCCAAACCCCTTTGCAGGCAATGAGAGCCTTTCATTTTATTTCATTCAGCTCTTACCTCACACAGTTCACCAGCCATCCTCCCAAACACTAGTCCCAAGCTCTCTGAGTTGCTCTGATTAGTCAGCAATTGTTCACGCCCTCTTCTTTCATCCCGAGTTCCCCTGCCACCTGGGAATGTCGCTCTGCTTTTTTTCCGGGTGATCACTTACATCTTTGAAGACTCAATTCAAGTACCACCTTGTCTATGAAGCTTTGTCTAACCTCTCAGTCCCACAGGGTAAAGATGAACACACGACCTTTGGTGTCTTGGCTGAACCTTTCCTAGATTTCTATCCTAGTACCTCTAACATTGCGGGGCAATTGTTTTTTCCATGTCTGTCTCTCTCCTCCATGATGTTAGGGACAACCTGATGATAAAGAACGTGTCTTCTTTATTGTTGATTTTCTTGTTTGCAAGCATGGTGCCTGGCATATAATAGACACTTGATAAGTGTTTTCAGAAGGGAGGGAGGGAGGGTGGGTGGGAGGAAAATATTATCACAAAATATTATTGTTCCATTTTTTATTATTTTGAGAAAGAAAGGCATGTAGTAAAACTCTGACCACTATTTCTACAAAACTCTGAAGCCAATTACCCAAGGCCATTCAGGAATTCAACTAGTAGTGTTAAACAAAATAAATATTTATTCGTTTTCACATTATACTATGTGGCCACTGGTGACATACCTCAATTCTAAGATTAAAAAAAAAATTCATATTAGTGACTACAGTGGAAGCTGTGCTGGGTTGTCTAGACACCCCTCCGATGTTTGGAGGAGTCCCCTGTGCATAAGACTTTGGGGAGGCAGAGCCCCTGACCCCCTACAGTAGCTGCAGAGGTGTGGTACCCACCTTCCCAGCATCCCTTCCAGTCAAGGCACAGACATAAGCTCACCAATTGTATGTGCCCATAAGGAAGAGAAGCTGATGATAATAAGGGGTGGGGACACGGGTTAATTCTTTTCTAGTCATGCTAATAATGGTACCAGTGGCCTCAGGGGTCAGCACCAGCAGCCATGTGGACCACAGTGACTGGTGGGCGGCGGCAGGGACCCCATCGGCCCATTCTGCAGATGGATGTCAGCCAAAAATCTGAAACGTGGCCTCACTCTGGTCCTGCCCAGTTCCTGAGCTTGGTCCTCCAGCTGTCCTAGAGGTTCTCTTAGCCAACTAGTCTTTTCAGTAATTTCCTTGTCTGCTTCTAGTCCTTTCTGTTCCAACTAACAAACCCCAAAAGATCTAAAGCTCCTTGGTGATTCATAAATGCTTCTGGCTTTAGTGATCTGGGTCTACTAATGTGCATGATTTACATGATTGGTAAATATTGGTTGGTAAAATATCTCATCCACTGGTAAGTCAATGGTTAGTTCACTCCACATTTATACCAGGATTTTTCTAGACAGAAAAGTTTCCAGAAAAGCCTCACCGGGGCAGGTCTGCTCCCCCTAAAGCACACCCCCATGTGTTAGTACAGTGCCTGGCACTTGGGAATACTTGATACTTGATTATTACTTGCAGAAGGAATTAACAAATGAATATTCAATTCCAAGAGACTGTTATCTAATTTTACTATATCAAATTGGGACTGTTATGGTCAGGTTATGGTTCTGTGACCTTTGGCCAGACAATCTCTATGACCCTCAGTTTCCTCATCAATCAAATGGAGATAATAAGCCTTCCTTAAAGGGTTGTTACCAAGAGCAAAATGTTATTGATGCCATTCCTTTTTGTCTTTATTATTCCTGTTTCTACTCTCAGCATCCTCTCTTAAATTTAGTTCCACAACCCTCAGAAGCACCTTCTCTGCTCCAATGAGTAAGTCACCGTGGATACAAAGATAAACAGAGCCTGCCCTGACACTCATGGAGTTCACAATGCAGTCAAGGAGATGGATGGGTCAAAAGGAATCAGTCAGTATGGTAGGGCAGTGATGGAGGCCAACACAGGTACTGCTCAGGAAGTACCAGGAAGGGAGTTAATGGAGGGAGAGATGGGAAACGTGGAAGGATTCCTGGAGGAGATGTGCTTGAGGGGAGTCTCCAAAAGGGAGAGAGAGACAACTGGACCTCCCAGGAAAATCAACTATGTACTCAAAGGCAAACATGGAACACGGCATTTGAATATTTCTGGAAAGTCAAGTTCAAGATAGGTTTGGAAGAAAGTCAAATGGAGGTGGGTTGGGTCATGGATGACTGTCTATGTCAGAAAAGGGCCGTGGGACTCTGGGTAGTAGGAAGTCCCTAGTGGACTGTAAACAAGTAAGTATCTTTAAAACCTCAGTCCAGTAATTGTATGGAGGACGAATATTGGAAGCCACAAGCCTGCGTGAAGGGAGGGACAGTAGGAAGTCATCACCCTGGTCCAGGTGAATGAACTGGGTATGAACTGGGGAAATGGTGTGAGAGAGAAGGCTGAAGGAGGGGAGTCAGCCATGAAGAAGACATTAAATATGTTATGGGAAGGCCTATTAGTCTCCTCAGGGTTCACTTTCGTGAACCTCTATTTCCTCAACATTGTCATGGTGCAAAGGAGCTGAACTGATGATGATAAATGGTCACTTGGCAGACTTCCCCACCCCTTCATCTTCAAATAGGATGGAATTATAGCCTATCAGACACTGTGCCCGGCACCAGATGGTGACAACTTAGTTCTAAACCATCTTTCATCTCTACTCAAAGATCACACAAGTAATGGAGAGGAGTCTAATATTTTCCATGCCCAAGACATTTTTGATGTGGTATACATTATTCATCTTTCTGGAATTCCTTATAAAATATTTTACATTGTTCAGACAGTCCTATTCAGAAGTTCAAATGAATCTTTAGCTGGGATTTCTTTTCCTATTTTCATTGGACAGCCTATATATATTAAAATCAAATAGGGAGGAAAAAGCAAAAAAGACATTAGGGTAAATACATGATAACACTGGCCAAAAATGTCGAGAGTAGCTGCCCCACTCTGTCAAACAGAAACGAGGCCAGACAGCGATTTCACTGGGATTTACATTCCCCAATCCTCCCACCCCCTGCCCAAAACAAATCTAATCTCATCCTGGTGTTCACAGTCTAGGTCAGCAGGAAGACAGTCTAAATGTGGAGCGCAGAGATGCAGATAGACTGGCTCCGCTCCCAGGAGGCCAGGTCAGGATGAGAATCAATATTTCAATAGCTCAGGATTAGGAAACACATATGAAATCATGTCCATTAAGGAAACAAGAGTGAAAACCACAGACATTCTGTATCTTGCACAGCCTGATAGGGATGAAGTGTTTGACTCATCTGCAGAAACGTACCCATTATTCTTGTACTTTTCCAACTCAAACAAGTTGCGTAAAAAATTCTCAGAACGAGACTGAGGCTGCTCAGAGGACTGCCATAAATAAGATCTTAGGGACCGTGATAAGCAGCTTTTCAGAGTAAAGGGAAGACAGAGCAGAGCTCTTAAAGACGGTTCTGTAGTCCTATGTCATCTTGAAAACAAAAGTGAGAAATCAAAAGAGCTAGAATTTGGCTTGGGTGTGCAGCAGACCTCCCCGGGGTCTCCCACTCCTGCCTCCCCCACCCCCACCTCAAACATCTGGAAAATCCGGGCAACTCAAAGTTAGTCCCAGCCAGTTGGTACCGCTCCTGTTTGCATCAAAGGAAGAGCACTGAAACCACAGTTTGATTCCTATCAGCTCACACACTGGGACATGCATCTGCAGGTATAACGGGGGGGATTTCACACTTACCTTTTATTCCCTCAAAAATGATGAATGAAAGCAACTGTACTTAGAAAAGGGGTTTTCCTCTAGGGGAGGTTATGTCTCCTGTGTCCTCGGGCACACTCAGGCGCCCCGAGCCGCACGGCTTCCTCCAGGGCGCGCCTTCGTCTAGCACGTCCAGGTGTCCAGGAAAAGAGGACAAATACGCAGAAAGGGTGGGGAGGGGCGGGGGCCAAGTGCAGAGCCTCAGAGATCTAACTGCAGCTTTGGCAAGCATCAGATCAAAGGCGTCTCTCCTTGGTCTTTGATCTCTTGATAACCACATTTAGCACCCTCCCCTGGCTGTGCCTGGGGCAGGCAGCCCTCCTTTCTAACTCCCTCATCTCTTTCTAGTTTAAATAATTCAACTGCTAAGCACTTTCAAAGGGGTGGAAATAAGCAAATGCTTTAAAATCCAGTTCACTAGTTAGACTGAACAAAGCCTCGTTTCCATACTAATACCAGACTGAAAAATACAAATAAGCACCACAGAATCCTAACCAGGACGGTTACAGCTTTTAATACCGCCTCTGACTTAAAGTTGGGCAGCAAGTGCACAGAAGTGGGGCAATGACCACAGCTTCACGTCCGGAGGTGCCTGGGGGTGGGAGGAAGGCAAGAGGTGACTTCCAGTTCTTCTGCTAATGGAGGCAGGAGTCTGAGATGCATCAACCGGCAGCAGCCACAGCAGCCGTATCCTCCTCCCAAATTCCCAAGACGATTAGCTGGGCCTCCCCTTTTTGCTCCACATCACCCAGTATATTCCAGCACTGAGTTTCCTTATCAGGTTGTACCCAGCATGTTCTGCTCAGAGATGGCCTTTATTAAAATGTTAGTGGGGAGAAAACCATTGCCACGGACCATGCTTCTACCCTAAGGCAAGTCTGGGTTGCCAGATTTAGCAAATAAAAATCCAAGACAGCTAGTGAAATGTGAATTTCAGATCAATGATGAATAATTGTTTAGCATAGGTCCCAAAGGGCTCATGGGACACACGAATGCTACCTAAAAAAATTATTCATCATATATCTGAAATTCACATTTCACTGGGTGTCCTGTATTTTAGCTAGCAAACTGCCAGGGTTTCTGTGTTACCAAACCTTGCTAGAACACCATGGGGTAGCCTGGCCTCAGATTGTAACACAGACTGACTCAGCCCTACCTGTGTATTTGCTTGTGTCTGGCCCAGGACACGCCTTTGACCAGGTGGTGGGGGACGGAACAGGGCAGTGTGTGTTGAGCACCTGAATATGTCATGTTCCGTTCGATCCTTACCACACCCGCATTGGTTAGGGACTATTATTTCCCTTTCACATTTGATGGGACTAAGGCCCACGAAAGTCAAGGAGTTAGCCAGCTTCTCAGGGCTGGAGGTAGGATCCGCATCCAGGTATCCTTGACTTCAAAGCCACGATCTGTCCACTGCTTCCTGGTGTCTCCTTCCCTCCCCTCAATGGGGTACGACAGAGCCTGAGGCCGATGAACTTCTCCCAATACAAATAGGCCTTTTTCATTCCTGATATATCTTTTCATGTTAATCAAACATTCTAGATCTTATCTTCCAGAACTCTCTGTTCAGCTCTTAGAAACCAAGGGCTGTGGGAAATCCAGTCTAAGAGAGAAGAGCTGATCAGAAGGGGTGTCTTGCATACTGAAGTAAATTGAAGTTTTCCTTGCACCAAGGAGCCTGTGTAAACTCACTCATTTGCACTGAATTCAAGCTAGGAAAGCAGCAGATTGCGCAATCCTGACTTCCTTATTCCCTAGGGCAGGGCTTCTCAGATTTAAGCACGTTTCAGAATCACCTGGGGGGTTTGTTAAACTACAGATTGCTGGGTCCTGGCCCCAGGTCTGGGATGGGGCCCAGGAATGTGCATTGCTGCCAAGGTCTCAGGTCACTCTGATGCTACTGGTCTGAGGCTAACACTGGAAGAACCAATGCTTTAGGACCAGAAAGGGGGAACTTAAATCCACACACACACCACACTTTGGAATTCAAGGCCATTCTACACCTCTCATTCCCACCACCTTGCGATCTCCCGTAATCCTACCTCTTCAACGAAGTCTCCATATGGCCCTGCACTCAGTCATTCCCACAGCTACAAATCAGGCAAACGCAACATATTGGATCCTGTGTGGAACCTCAGGACAGAGATGAACTAGACATGGTTCCTGCCAGTTCCTGCCAGGGCACGTGAGACCGTCACATACACAAAATCACACCCATGGAGTAAGAGGTGTTACAATAAAAGCAGATAAACTTAATCACAAAGGAAGAGAGAGAAGCAAGAGAGGGCTCTCAAGGGACTTTACCGTTGAGCTGAGTTTAGAAGGCTGAGAATGGGGCTGTAGGAAGACCCCGGGAGGAGGGACAGTCCATGCAGAGCAAACAGCATGTGTGAAAAGCACAGAGATGTGAAACAACATGGCAAGTTCAAGGGCTGCAAGAAATTTACAATAACTAATGTCTATGGTCCATTTGATGGTAGATTGGGGGTGAGTGTGGAGGAGGCCAGCGAGCAGGGCATGCTGAGATGCTTGGCTTTCTTTTCCTTTAAGATGATGAAGAGGCACTGGGTGGCTTTTAAAGGAGGAATGACACATTCAGACGCATAATTTGGAAAGGTTATCTGAATGGAGAAACCAGGGATATCAAACCTGGAGGCTGCTGCAGTGGGACCCACCAGAGGTGGTGACTGTGTGAGAGAAGGCAGGACCCCTGTGAATTGAATACAGAAGTCAATACTACGCTGATGGTCTGAAAATAAAGCCTGCATTTCCACTCTTGCTATCCTCCACTGCCAGAAGGACCCTAACTACATTTGGGGGAATAAGATGCAAATATTTCTGTGTGTTTTTCTGCTGCTATCTTCATAAGACTGCGCCTTAGTTAAACTCTGCACTTCCGTTCCAGTAACTGCCATCTTTTAAAGGACTGTTTTAACTCATTGCTTGTTGTGTAATTTTACTTTCCTTCCCGTCCTCAGACATTTATTTATTCATCCAAAAGCATCTGGTAGCTTACTGGCTGGTAAAGGAGAGAAGTAAACAGAGAGTTAGAATCCAATGTGGTGGTACAATGGTGGTATCCACAACGATCTGTGAGGTGAACCTAAAAACACTCAACTGTCTGACAGTTAATTTTCAAATCATTTTGAAATTAATTTTGTTGACTTGAACAGAAAATTGTCAATTCGTTCCTGAGATCGAAAACTACTTCCTAGAGGAGCATATATATTTTTTCCTTACATGCTGCCTCATGGAACACCTCCCGCACAAGCACTTGCTAAGTACATTTTGGTGATTAAGAAGATTAATTAAACTGTCTCAACATGTTAATCTCACCAGAATATCAAAAATCTACAATAAGTAGAACTGCCTTCATTATGTGATTTTCTCCAAGTAAAAATATTCTAAAATTTGATTTAAAAATGTTTTTTTAAACCGTAGGAAACAAGGGTGGAGAGTGTAATATCAAAGCATCAGGTACAAGAACCTAGCCTTGAAGAGAGAGCTTGACTCAAAGGGGACTGCGATCAGAGTTCACCATGGACTGAAATAATTAAGGACGGAGGAGAAAAATACACCGATATTCAAAGAATGACAACTGTAGAAGATCCAAATGTCTTCAGAAATCACTCCTACTCACGTGTCAGGAAGCTGAAGCGGCAGCAGTAGCAAGATACATCAACAGAACTCTTTACATAAGGCCAGTTTAGCAAACCATCTTCCAGCAATTCGATGCCAAATGCTTGAGGTGGAAATAATAGAAGTTAAACTAAGAGGGCAAACCTTTCTCTCGGCTTCCTGTGGACTACAAGTTCAACTGGGACTCCTGAGGATGGCGGCTTCTCCCTCACTCCATAAATGACCTTTGGCAAGTCACTCACTGTGGTGTCCACAAAGAGCCATTGTCCGCCTTTAGAGCTGCCAGCATCTCTATCCGTCGGGAGACCAAGAATGTAAATGATCCTCCCCGAGCCCAGGGCCTTGACCTCACTGCAGGGAAAACCCACATCTCTGCAGCCAAAGAAACTTCCAAGATGAAACTGAACTAAAATTAACTGGGAAAAAAATGAGAGAAAAATTAAATGGAGTGACTTAAGACCTCCCCTCCTTTTGGCTCTTGCTACTGAACTAATTTATGATTGGCCTTGTTCTTGACAAACTAATTCAAGGTTGGCCACAATTGTCTGCAGTAAAGTGAAGGCAGCTCCCAGAGAGTCATCCTGGCCTCAGTCCTCTGGGGCCACACAGCTTGGGTGACTTCCAGAGGCCACAGTGACCTAAGTCCCTCCACCTGCAGCCCTGGCTGTGCTGTAGGTTGTAAGTTGTTGGCACCTTTCTTAATGGCCTGGAAAGGGTCCTGGGTGTGCTTTTTTTATACCAGGTATCTGTGAAGTTAAGTTTGTATGACACACACACACACACAAAAAAGCACTGGAGAAGATGTTCAGCAACGGGGACACCAGAAAAGCTGTCAATCCTGAGAAAATTACAGTTACAAGTTGAGTCCATCACTGCTGCCAGGACATCTTACTTTCATCACTGCATCGCATCCTGCTTCCACCTCGGGCCCCTCAACTGCCTGGCTATTTTCTACCTGTACAACCATCTGCACTTCGAACTCCTCAGAAACCCGTTTTCTCAAAGAGCACGTCCAGCGAAAGCATCCCTCCCTTTCCTCACGCTGGGTCCATTCCTGTCCTGCTTACATGACAAATTCCTTTCTTGCAGTGTAGCAGCTTTCAGGTGAAAAAGCAAACTGATCAGTTATTTACTCTGAGGTGTGAACAGCAGCAGCAGCAGACCCCACTGCTCTGCTCCCCGGGTCTCTTCTTCCTTGTCATTATAATCCCGCTGGTTTACTGGTTCCCCAGCCTGCCTAGCCCAGGGTGCCATGAGGCAGCGTTCCGGCCAATGGAACACAAGCACAGCGTGACTGGGGACGTCCTTGAAAGTGTCTTCCTGATACAGGGGGACTGACACCTCTGGCACCTCTCTTTTTCCTTCTTCTATTGGAAGCCGACATGTCAGCTGGAGGCGCCAAAGTTACACTACAACCAGGGGGCAACGAGCAAGAGGGAGCGGCCGAGAGAATCATGAGAAGACAAGTCACTGGCTTTGTTTCATCACCTACCCACGTGGACCCCAGATCCCCCAGTGCCCTCTCTCGCCAGCACTCCCCCTGCCTCGTGTCCTCTTCTGGTCCTCTGCCTCTCTAACCCACCGTGACTCAAGCTCCACGTAGTGGCTTTCTCCTCTGCTGCCTGCCCACCAACCCCCAGCCCACTGCTAGAAAAAGTTGACTGGCTCCATCACACATATGAGGTGATTTGTTGTTGTTTTTATTGTGGTAAGAAGAGTTAACGTGAAATCTACCTACTGCAAGATTTTCAAATGTACAGTATAGTATTATTAACTGTAGATCCAATGTCATACAGCAGATCTCCAGAACATAACTCATCTCCTGTAACTGAAATTTTACATCTGTTAAGCAGCAGCTCCCCACGCCCTCATCCCCCACCATCCTACTCTGTTTCTATGAGTCTAAGCATTTTAGTCCCTCATATCAGTGGAACCATGCAGTATTTTGTTCCCCTGTGACTGGCCTATTTCATTTAGCACAACCTCCTGCATGTGCATCCCTGTTGTCGCACACGGCAGGATTTTGTTCTTTTTTAAGGCTGAATAATACTCCACTGTAGGCACACATCTAATTAAACCTCGGTTTTAACATTTCCTTGGGCCTCATCTATAGTCAGAACCATACTCACTCAGCCCCACAGCTAAAGGACAATGGAAAATGCTGGAACTTAATGACTTTGCCAGGCACTTCCAACTGCTAGGTCTTGTATGACTCTACTTTCAAGATGGCTCAGTGATCTCTGCCTCCCTGTTCTCCTCCCATTATTGTTAGATAGAGTCATGGGTGATGTTTTGGACAGAAAGATCCGGGTTCCTTTCCTGGTTCTGCCAGGAATGCTAAGTGACTTGTGAAGTAACTTAACTTCTTTTACCCTCAAATTCTTCCCTTGTGAAATGAAACCATTTTACGTGTCATTACGAACTGTTATCAAATACAAATGGGTTCTCAGACATGCACATAATAAGTACTTAATAGGCATTAGCCATTAATTTTAAAAATTAATTAAGAATAATTTATTAACGGGATCTATACCAGTAGGCAGACACCTCGGCCACTTTGGGGCCACCATCAGCAATTCACTCACTGGCCCCAGCATCACCCCAACTCCAAAGCTCCCTTTATTCTTGAGAGCAAAAAATGCATTGCCACAGAGGCATCCAATTAAATCTGTCT
Organism: Camelus dromedarius; assembly: GCF_036321535.1. NCBI lineage: Eukaryota > Metazoa > Chordata > Mammalia > Artiodactyla > Camelidae > Camelus > Camelus dromedarius. The sequence continues at coordinate 14,150,536 of NC_087454.1, read as the reverse complement.
TTTAAGTTTCACTGTTTCAGTGGACGAAGCTGGGGTCGAATTAGAACATGAGGCAGACAAGACAGAGGAAGCTCAGGTGGCTGAGATGGGGATGAAGAAAACAATTTGGAAAATAGAAGGAACCAGGACCAATGGACGTCGGCCCCAGAGACAGTCCTAGCTGGGTTCCTTTCTTCTCTGTTGCTGTTTCTGCTGCCTTTGGTTTAAAAATAAAGTATCCTGCTTTGGCTCTGATTCTGTCTTTTATCTTCATATTTGTAAGATTAAAGCTGCATAGCCTGCCCAAGACAAACTGCGATCTCAAGTGTCTGATGCCTGCTTGGGGTGGGAGGGAGGGCTCAAGCCTGCCCCGAGGAGGCAAAACGCCCATGTAGTACGAGAACCTTATTGACTTAAGTTTCTGGATGGCTCTCCCAGGCAAGGAAAACCATCTCAAAAAACAAACAAACTCATAATCTGGGGTATTTCCCAGAAAAGACGCAGGTATGGTTTAGTAAGATGGGATTTGGTTTTGTTTTTCGAGCTTCAGCCGGGTGGTAAGAGGTCAGCTGTGTGTTGTAATCCACTCTGGTGCCTTCCTCCCGTAATCCTGACCACAGCCTGCTCAGAGCTATGTGGCGTGGTGATTAGCAAAATGAAATGTCATTTTCTAAACATCTTCTCCTTGATACCTTCCCAAGTTACTGCTGAGTTTTCGAATGTTCTGGAAAGACTCTGGTGGTCAAAATTTCAGAAGAATTTCCCTCAGAGAAGGCTGTTCAAACTATTTCCCCTAAAATAAGTGAATGAGATGGAAAGAGGGCACGACTGAGATCTTGAGAATGGGTTAGAAGGAAAACCAGGTGGTGATGTGTGGGAAGAAAGAGGATTTTTAAAAATAAGAGCTGCATCACCTTCTGACCTGCAAACAAGCATGTCTGTGGGTACGAAGACCTCCAGGCTGCCCCAGTCTGTTCAATGCACCACAACCTATTTCAAGCCCTGTTCTGGGTCCTGAACCTCCAGGCAGGGAGGCACCAGCTCCGCCCTGTGGAGTGTGGGCTCCCCAAGGTCAGCCTGGAACAGAACCTGCCACTTACACACACTTGACAAAGGTGTCAAACAAATAAAGCACATGGCAGTGAGCATCACTGCAAGAAGACATATTAATATTAATCATGGCTCTGGACTTATATTGGAATGCAATCCTTACTTCATCCTTGGCATTTACGATTAGGTCTGACTCCTTATTCTTAATTCGGCCGCCACCTCACCTGTCATTGTGATGGGAAGCCACTTAAACACACTGTGAACTAAGACTTAAATCCCCATCCTGTGACCAAGGCTTAGTCCAACAATGTGAGGTATATTGGCTTGAACTTTATTTTTTCCCCCTTTCTTTGCCTAACTTTTATTATAAGAAACCAGGCAGGAAAAAAAAAAAAGAGTAAAAGGGGAAAATCCAGAGACTATATCCTATAAACTTGCTAATAAGCTCCTAGGTCAACAGACCAACTCTTCTGTTGTGGATGAACTGTGTTTCCCCAAAATTCACATGCTGAAGTCCTAACCCACAGGCCCTCAGAATGTGACCTGAGTTGGAGACAGGGTCACGGGAGACAGAATTAGTTGAGATCACATTGGAGTTTGGGTAAGCCTTAATTCAATATGCCTGGTGTTCTTATAAAAAAAAAGAAACTTGGATGCAGCCACGTGCACACGAAGAGAACACCACGTGAAGGTAAAGGCTGAGATCAAGGTGATGCTTCTGTAAGCCAAGGAACACCCAAGATAGCCAGAAACCACCAGAACCTCAGAGAAGGGCCTGGGGCAGATTCTCCCTCATGGCTCTCAGTAGGAACCGACAGTGTGGACACCTTCATCTTGGTGACCTTCTGGCTTCCAGAACTATGACAGACAGTACATTTCCACTGTTTAAGTCCCCCAGTGGGTGGTACTTGGTTATGGCAGCCTTAGCAAACCAATACATCTTTGCATTTAAAACCCCCCATGATTTGGAAACAGAACCCTCCAATCAGGAATAGAAGGGTGTGGGTACCCAGTGAAACTGTAGACAGTCTTCCATGGGTTTCACGATCAGCACTGGGTTTACGGAGTGACGTGTGAGTCTCATAGGAATGATTAGATATCATCATTGTTTAGGAATAAAATTAAAATGTATTGTTTTCCAGCCACTCTCCCCTTCGTAACGCTTGCCTGTCTCAGGCTATTGATGATGTAATGTATTTCCCGCACAGCCGGGGTCTGATGAAGGTGAGAGTGATCTCTAGAACACTTTTCAGTCCATGGTTCCTACGAAACCACCTCTCTGTGTTACTCCACTGAACGTGTGGTGCCGTCACTCCCAGAGCATTGCCCATGTCAGCGGAAGTAAGGAGAAATAATTCACATCAGCCCTGCCTCCGCCTTGCAACAGTGATGCCACGTTAACCCTTAGGTGTGCTAGTGTCTATTGCTGGGAAGACCACTTACTCTAGGCTCAGCAGGAGTCAGGGATGGAGGCAGGGCTCTCTCCCAGTGCCACCTCATGGTCCATCGTCATCGCCAGGGCTCAAAGCCATTCCAGCAGATCCGATGGACCTGTCTCTCCATGCCGCAGAGGAGGCTGATGCTGGGAAGACTTCCCTCCTGGGCTTCCCACCTTCCGTGTGGCTTATGGGCACTTGCTTATGCTGCAAAGTACTGACAGCGGCAGGAAAGCCAAGCAGGTTGAATGGATATTATCAAGCAGATTTTCTGAACTTATTTTTGCCAGAATGATCCATTCCGTTGACTATTTACATGTGAACCGGTCATGAAAATACAGTTCTCCATGGAAATCTGCTGTCAGAGGGACTGGCGCGTCACCAGCCTCTCCAGGCCGCTCCCCTAATATTTACATTTCCTTGTATGGCTCACTTTGATCTGATTTTTCCTTCCAAGCTCCCAAGCTGAAATTTCAACAGAACACCACCCCAGAAGCTGCTCCCTACATCACTAGTGCTAATAATTTTATAAACAGAAGATGAAAATTAGCCATAGCGCTAAGTAGGGCAGAAAATGATGGCTTTCACTCTATACCCCTGAAGGCAGACCTTCTGTCCAATCTGCAGAGTGCCAAAGACAGCATTTGGTGCTTAAAAGGAGGAGGAAAAATGACTGTAAATGGAACTCGAGACGTGGTACTTCCACGGGGGCTTTCCAATCAAGTCTCCACTAATGGGTGTACCCTGCACAAGGGATGTTTAAACAATCCTTGGCAAAGGAAAGATCTGAGGCCCCAGTGCAAGTGACTTGGTAATTATAGGTTGTGTAGGGGAGGTTGTGTGGAGGACCGACTATCTGCCTCACGTGAGCACCTGGAAGGTATGCCTTCTGTAAACCTTCTGAGGGTTTTACCTTCATGTTCAATCCTCTCTGTGACCGCTCTGGAGTTATTACCTCCTGGATAGTACGGACCTCAATATGAACCCCATACACGCTTGGTAACAGTCTAAGAGCGGTAAGCCCAGTGTCTGCAGATAGAGACGCTGGGGTTTAATGGGGGCTCTGCCATCTTTCCTACTGCCTGATCTTCAGAGAAGTCCCTGCCCCAGATGATTGTTGTGAGGATTAAATAAGCTAACGTGTGACACGTAAGCACTGGTTCGGAGCAAGTGTCCAAGAGTAGCTTTTACTACTGCCGATGTTTCAGATCGTATCGGGCACCCGGGAAATACGGGTGGGAATCTAATGGGCTTGTTGGCCAGACCACCCTCAGTCTGCGAGGCAGAAGGCCCTGCATCTCTGCCCAGATGGCTCCTTACTCAAGATCATTCAGCTTTCGCTCCTCCGGGCATCTTCACCTTGGCCAGGGAGGCCTGTCCCTCTGAGCCGGGATCATCCCCATTTCCGTGTGCGCAGTCTTTCCGAGGCCCCTGCTGCCCCTGGAAAGCCCTATCAAAGACCAACCTCATGCCCGGCAGTCACCCTGGCTAACTTCCCCAGCTCCTGGTCCCAAATCCAATCACAATCTTCTCACAGTGAAGCATCTGTACCCTCAGAACTCCAGCTGAGCGTGGAGGAGGGATGAAGATTGGACGAGAGAGGGTGTGTGTCCTCAGCTATCCTGGGAGGGTGTGCAGGGGAACGTTCTCCAGATCATTCTTGGTGCCCCGTCTGCTCCGCAGATCAAACGCTGCTGGTATCCGCTCACCCACTTCCAAACTTAGAGGCTTCAAACCCTCCTCCTCCAGTAAAACACAGTTCCATCATACGATCTTACACATAATGTCCTTGAGAAGGTGAAGAGCTTTCCTAGTCTTGGTCATTTGTTTCTATGCTTTAAGCATCTGTCCTGTACAGATGATTATTAAGAGCTAATCCGGAGAAAGCAGGAAAGAGGTGACGTGTGCCCGAGCTGGCATCCTCCCTGCACTTCCCTTGAAGTGCATGCCCAGGCTCCCTCTTCCTCTGGAGATGGGATCTGCCTTCAGCCGCGCACGCTTTAATGTAGACTGGCCCCAGTTGTAGTCCAAACATCCATCCCATCAGAAAGCCCTGGATGCTTATTAAAAGGCAATTGCCTGGCCTCCCCCAGACCCACAGAATAAGACTATCAGATAGCAAGGGTTGAGGTCTGTTTCTTGTGCTTAGCTTGCATTTCAGCCCATAAGCTCAGGGATTTATTTATTTATTTATTTTAGCGGAAGCCACCGCCCTCAATTATGGAAATTCATGACCCATCAGTAGGGGTGTGGGAGGCTGGAGATGGATGGTGGGGTGGGGTGGAGTGGGGAGACATTTTGAAAACCAGTGATTTTATTTATAAAGCTGAAGCCACACAGCCTTTGGGTCATATCACCTGAGTCTATTAATAGATTCTATCTCCTCTAACTGGCACCTCAAATCTACGGCAGTTTAGAAATTCTGAAAATAGGTCTGCCACTGAGCTTTTGAAATGAGCTGTCGGTGTCAAGAAGGTGACACCCCTCGTTCAGGGGGTTTAACTTCCTCCCACGTTCAGTTATAACAACTGTACTTTATGCAGTTGGAGGAACAAATGGCCAAAATTAATTCTGTACAGAGCTCTGCTCCTTCTCCCCTCCCTCAGATCATACAGCTTCTACACGTTCCTTACACACAATTTACTTATGTGCACACAACAGGGAGACTTTCTGCCACGGAAAATGTCACAACAGATCTGAGTGATTTTTAGAATCCAGCCTAAGGAGTTTGCGAAAAGCCCCCTGCTGGATTTTTTTTTCCCAAAAATAATTCTCATATGGTACAAAAATAATTCTCTTTGCTAAGGAACATTAATACTTTCCAGCCTTAAATAAAACCTGTGTCTATAAATACCATATATATATATATATATATATATATATATATATATATATATATATATATATATATAATAATTTTAAAAAATAAGGTACATGAAATTAAATACATATATTTAGTATATAAAGTATAAATAGTATATTGAGTTACTATATAAGACGTGTATATAAATATATATATCTATATATCTAGATATATATATATAAATAAATCCTCAAGGCTATCTTTCAGTCCATTGTTTCTGAGCAAATCTTTTTAGCTGGAGCCCATCTCTTGTGCCTAACATTTCTCTTTAACAGATGAAGACTGGTATAAATGAGGACAGCTTTGACTGGTTTATACCCAGAAACCACGGGTGCTCATGAAAATGCAGATCTCTGGGCCCCGTATTTACTAAGTAAACCAGCATCTCAGGGGTGAAGTGCAAGTGATCCGCATTTCTAACAACCTCCTCGGGAGACGGTGATGATGGGGATGTCGTGTCCTAGAGTGTAAGTATCACCAACGACTCAGCTGGAAGGTAGACGCATCCTGCCAGGCTCGGGTTCATGTCAAAGAGGCTTAGCTCGCGGGCGAGGCCCGGAGGCAAGGCAAGAACCCTGGTCTTTCTCTCTGGAAACGTCTCGCAGCATATAATAGGTGCTCAATGCAGATACCTGTTTCATTGTTTGTCCTGCTTTTGATGGACAGAAGAGGGGTCATGAAATGCCAATAAGAGTGTGGGGGCTAAGGGACTCAGGCCAACAGTATTTTACCTGTCGACCCTGATTTTTAACAGCCTACTAACAGTGATGTCTACTCCATGTTCTGGAAGCCCTCAGACTTTGGATCTGGAAGGATGGCCCCATCCTGCTCTTCCACAGGACAGTTCCACGGTCCCAGCACCCACAACAGACAACTGTACCACTGTCTGAACCTAACCACTGCAGTCTTCTGTTTCAGCTTTCATCTTGGCTAAAGACTCTTTGACCTCAGACCAACAGTAAATTCTTCCTGGAGATCAAATAACACTTAGACAAATAAGTGTAATAGTATGTCTTGATACTGCCCCCCCCCGAACACTTTTTTCTACAGTACTGGGAATCATGCCCATTTTAATAAGCCCTCTATAGTCCATGGAATTAAAAGTTTGGGAAAGCAATATCACAGTATATTTAGTGACTGAAAATGCCCTTCAGAACTGTGAAGGAACATGGGAAGACAGGGAAGAGAAAGACTAAATAATTCATGAAGTAGCTTTTCATATTGGTGACATTTAAGAACTAGAGTCATTATTATAAAACTTTAGGATTTGAATTTGTGGTCTGTATGTACACTATGAGAAAACATTGAATTTGTTATTACTGTACTTTTTTTTTTAGTCTAATACCAGGAACCATCCGTAGAAATGCATTTAAAAAAAAATAATGCTGGAGACGATTTTTTAACAAAAGCAATTCTTTAAGATGCTCATTTTGAGTAAACCCTTTGATAGTGCCTCATTCCAATAAAAACCTCATTTCAGCTTCCCTTCATTGCAAGATTCGAGGCCTGGCTGGAGCTAAAGTTTTCCTTTCCTGAGATGGTGGAATTTCCATGAAGGTCAGAGTTTATCCTTGCAGCAAAGGTTAGACAGGTCAGTGATTTGGCAGTAGAATAAAGAGAATGAGAGGAAATGAAACCCAATATTACAGAGAATATGAAAATACGGTCTATTCCTCCTACAGTCTAAGACAACTTAGCCCAGGACACGCACACACACACACACATGCACGATGCAGATGGACAGAAAGGCTTAGAAACCAAGGGAAGGAAAATTGTTTTCTTTTGCTGCTTTCCCTACTCCCCCAAAGATCTTTGAATCTGCACAGACACACCCAAACCATTTGGCTGGTTCCCAAAATTCCACACTCTAGAGCTGCTGTAAAAACAGCTGTGAGCTAGAAGGAATGAAGGGTGGCAGAAGTCTGTGTTTCTGAGAAGGGCCTTGTTTGGCTTCAGCCCCAAAGATGACAAAAGTCATTTGTCCACATGGATAAATGCAGTCATGACGCTCATGACGTTTACCGGGCAGTCACATGAAGTAAAAAAAATCTCCGACAGTGTTCACGCTCAGAGGGGAGAGAGAAAGAGAGAGTCATTTCAGATGTTGCCAGATAAGGCTGAGCTGTTTCCATGAAAAGCGGCAGGAATGGCGTTAGCTCAGGTAAGTAACGTCCGAACTAGCTAGGAGTGGTTCCCGGGGCTGGCCCCAAACCTGTGCAGATCTAACCCAGCCTGGGCCATCGTAGAAGCTAGACCCAGGTATCAAACTGGTAGACGACTCTGAGCAGAACTCTGGTAGAAGAAATGTCTGGCTGAAAAAAAACACAGCATTTATCACAGCCAACCTGAGCGGGGTAAAAATGCCTCAGAGGACCAAGACCAGAACTCTTAGGACTCTAGGTCACAAGAAACAGTGACATAACCCCACAGAGGTAACCAGGGAGGGCAGTTTCGGGGCGATCCGTGGAATAAGTCCATCCATCGCAAAGAAAGGCATCTTCTCTGCATAAGCTTTGGGTGACATCTGCCACTATTCGGTTATACATGTTTAAAATTTCTTCTCTGTAACAAGCAATCCTGGAGACATGAATTGATTTTACTTGATTTCGGTGCTAATGAAATGTCGAGATTGTCAGCTCAAATTAAAATCTTTTTATTTCAGGGTGAATAAATATGAAAGGGTTCTTTGGAGGGGGGCTTTGAGCTTAGGTCTGGAGTTCCTAAGAAAACTGTGCCATGCCCTTCTCCTCCAAATCCTAGCATAATAAAATAAAATAGTGTAAAAACACTCTCAGATGTGCCTCTGCCTTCAGCATGTGATTGCTGAGAACTGGCCCCTCACTCCCCCAGGGCCTGTCTGAGCAGCTATCACTGGGGAAACCTTGCAGAACTGAGCCTTAAAGAGACAGTGCTCTGTAAGAGGTACTTCCCTCCTCATCGTGGCCACGGGGGGCATGAAATTCTTGGCTTGAATAGTTGGGGAGGCTCCATCAGATCTGTTGGTCTTGCTAATTGGGGTAAGTGGGGAACAGTGTGCTATCTTGGCCACAACCTGCAAAATCAGCTACCACTCGGTGGTGGGCAAGGCTGGCTGCCTGGGGATGTGAAGCAGAGGACACCTACAGATGAGGGGAGGGTGTCTTGGAAAGCAAGAGACCATCTGAAAAGCCATGTGGTAGAGGAGTGGATAGAAGGAAGAGAAAAAATAACTAGAAGAAAAGGGTCAACAATAGAAAACCACATTAAGGACCCAGCAGGTTTGGGAGGCAAGAATCTGGAGTGTTTCTTCAAGCATCTGTGTACAAGGGAATGGAGATTTTATAGCGAAGCTGGAGAACCAGCATGCAGTGGGGCTGCTTGAGGACTCCCAGCCAGTCTGGAGGACCACAGCAAGGCCGAGAGGGCCTTTAACTTGGGTTCCTTTGAGGAAAGCAGTAGGTTGTGTTGAGAATGCTGAATGGGACACTCTAATGGGAATTAGATTCAAATGAGGGTTGTCCTATAAACTACAGATCAGATAATACACAGGACAGATATACACTAGAACGATTATTCATTGTTTATCTGAAATTCAAATTCAACTAGGCACCCCATATTTGTATGTGCTGAGTCTGGCAACCCAGATTCCATTTACAGAGTGCATGATTAGTTAAACAAAATGAACTATAAAGTTTACAAGGTGGGTTTTAACACGTGTCTCCCATTCATTCTCTGATAAGGAAATAGGGGGCGGGGAGGTAAGAACACTTAACATAAATGTGGCTTCAGAAACAGTCTCTCCTCATCTCAAGTCCAGATCTCACTGTATATACCATGTGTGGTTTGTGAACCATAATCACACCAACCACGCTACGGCAGCCCCTTATTTTCTCCTGGCCGTTATTGCTAAATCTCCTTCTCCCATATGCATTTACTCTAAGTGTAGCTGTTCAGTACCAAGTCTCTAAATCTTTATAAATTAACTTCTACAGAAGGCTCTGTTTGCCTCCAAAATACTCTTCAAAAGGCTTAATAACCTGTATTCCTCATTAACTTAGAAAAGCTGCACAAAATTGCATCACATCCTTTTTCTGCACCGTTAAGTGTTCTCTTCATGGTCTGCCTTCCCAATTGCTACACTTCACTCTCTCTTTTTCCCCTTCTCTCCCTCACATGCAGGACACCGGGCCCCATGGAGCTTGTCCACATCTTCTAGATGATTCAGGGTGCTGTGGAATTTTGTTTCCATTTTCCATCTCCTCGGCTGACAATCTTACCCTCCGCTATGATGTCAACTAATAGCTCCCTGGGAATGATCAAAACCCAGGTCTCCAGCTGCACACTCTCCTACATTCCAGACCTACATGCTCGGCTGGCTGCTCCACCTGGCACCGGGATGCTTCATCAAAAGAGCCAGGAAAACGTGCTGGACCCACGGCCTGTCGGCCACTCCTGAAAAGGCATGCTGGGAGGGGAGCACCTGTCATCACAGGAAGTAGCTTTACACTGGAAAGAGGAGTGTGCTGCAGGGGGCCTCCTCCGGGGACTTTGAAGGATAAAGGGCCACCGAATCAGGGAAGGGAGTTTCACTTTGAAAGTAGGGCAGGTAGCCCGTTTTCTGAGACAGAGGGGCCAGGGCAGATTCTCTGTGGTTCAAGGAAAGTAAGAAAAGCTCCCCAACGCTTGACTGAGGGAGGAAGGGGAGCTGTTCTGTGGAGGGATGGACGCTTGCATTAAACTGGAACTGAGTTTGGCTGAAACGGAGCTTTCCTTCCTTTTTTGTTTTACTATTCGCTCAGATGAATTTTTTTTCCCAAACAATCTTATGGAGGCTAACATTTCATGCGTGGTTACTGTAAGTTTGAGAACACCCCTGTTAAGGATTAAGAGTGGCAGCATTTAGCCAACAGTGTAACATGCAGGAACAGGCAGTAAACCTGAGAAGGACGGCCACCTCCTGCAGGCATCAGAAGAGGCAGATTTGGCCAGTGCTGTGGGTTGTTCTCACAGCTTAAAGCTTCAAATTAGATTATGGACTAGGTTAACTTTCCATGGGATATTGGATTTGGTTTGCCTTTCAAAAACAGAGTTCATTAAATTTGCATTGCAGTTGATTATCTTCCATTAAGGAGCACATCCTGAAGTTTCATTACTGGGGAATGTATATGTGTCCACACCTCCTTAGTTCCACTGCTAAGAATGCAAATCCAAGAGTTTTCTATTGATTTCACTGAATCTCACGAGGCAGCCTAAGCCCATATTTTACTTTCAGTCCCCATTCCAGCTTCTTGAAAAATTAGCCCCACTACCCGTAACTACAAAGGAGGGCAAGCCTAGAAAATTTCTGTTAAATTGTATGGGTCCTTCACAAAATGAACAAAGAGTAATTTAATGAATAAAGTTGCTTTAGACAATATTTCTGTCTAACTTAGCAAATGTAAGATTCAATACCTTCTGAGGATAATTTCACTTATAAGTCTATACGGGGGTTGGGTTTTTGTTTTTGCTTTTGTTTTTCCAAATACCACCAAATCTATGCAGGTTTTAAAGCTATGTTTCAGATTGATAACCTAGGGGTCGTGTGTCAGATCACAGAAGCTGAGCTCAGGAAAACCAACACTCTACATCACAGATATACTCAAGAAAAAAGAAATAAGCCTATGAAACACCAAGTGAGCTTTGTAGAACTGAAAACCCCTCCCAGTCAGCCTGGGCTGTGGGGAGTACAGGTGACTTTCCTCTTTAAGGCAGAAGAGTATGTTCAAAGGCAAATGAGAATTTCAAAGGAAGAGTTCACAATGCCTAAACTTTTTTTTTTTTTTTTAACCTCTCACTTGCAAGGGACCAGGACTCCTGGAGGTTTTAACCAAAGCTGTTGAGATGTGGGAAGTTCTCTCTTTTTTTTTTTTTAACTGTCATTAGAAAGCTCGCACCTCAGGATAACAGAAACAAAGTGGGAGGGGAGGTAACTGTGAGGCCCCGTGAAGGTTTATGAGTTTCACCTTGACCTGAAGTCCGGACACCACCCACAGTCCTTCCTGTTCCCTCAGTAGTGAAATGATGAAGTCTAGACAACACTCAGGAGGCCCACTGCAGAGGCTGGACATTTCAGAAACAAAAAACTGCCTCAAGTGGGAGGACATTTTACTAAAGCAAAGTGTGAGTTTTGATCACCCTGTTTATCCACTCGTTCTCTGGTCTATAAAGTTCTATAATCAGAGTGCTGGCTCCGAGCAGGAGAGCTTTGGAAGCCACACACATACCTTCTGGCTCTTGGGTCTTGAACTGAAGGAGCCATGACGATGGTAAGACCCTTAAGGACATGTCGCTATAACCTTGGGATTATGATATCAGGAGCGCCCTTGGCTACAGGTTCTCTTTTTTAATGTCTCACAGCCAGAGACTGAAGATGGAACCAGAGAATCATGTCCTGGTCTCGAAAAGCAAAGGTTCCACTAAAATGCCTCTTGAGACATGACTGGGCTTTTCTGCTGTGAAAGCCATATTCAAGAAGACTGCATAGGAGAATTCAAGTTTCAGAGGCCGAGCAGACAACAGGTTGGGAGACAAGACAAATAATTATGAAAGGGGAGAACCCAGGTGGACTTGAGCGTCAATACAAGGTCAACTCAATAGAAGTCAATACAATAAAAGCACCAGACAAACCCTATGTAGAACCCAAACGTAGATTCAGCTAAGCAATGGTTCCCAGCTTTGGTTATACACTAGAATCATCTGAGTTGTGCTTTAATCCAAATTCAATAATCAATTCCTCTCCAAACCAGCTGAGTCCATATTTGGAGCAATCTGATCCTTAGTCTGTGTGAGTCATATTGCTACTTCTCCCCAGGTCTACATCATTCCTTCAAAGTCAAGTGGCCCCAATGTCACCTTCACTCCCCCAGTGCCCAGCTTATCAACAGGGATCACGGTGCTGTCATCTCCTACTAAGCTGCACCCCTCAACGGCCCCACCACATCAGAGGCCCTGAATGTGTGTAGATCAATTATCCGCCCCTTGAAATACCTGCATTTCCCCATTATCCTTCCCAGGCTCCACGGATCCAACACAAAGATATTCCAGATCTGCTCCACATCCAGCAGAAGAGAAAGTTAACACATGTATAATGTTTCTCCCAAAAGCATCTTTGAGCTTCATACTAAAATCTTAACCACCTTCTTTCTTGTCTGATTCTGAATAAGTTGAAAAGCAATGAGACCTATCAAAGCCATCTCGGAGAAGTCAGTCACCAAGAAGAGATATGTGATTTTCTGGCCAAGTTCAAAGTACTTAACAGATGTCGTGACTTCCTCCCAGCATGGTTCAATCTATCTTCTAACAATAGACAGTCAATCCCCAGGTGATTTCTCTGTTTCTATAATAATCTTCCAAGATTAATAGATTGTGAGTACTTTCCCATCTGACTGGAGCGATCCTGTCTGCCACTATTATACCTTCTAAGCATCATTTCAGATTAAACTGGGTTAGCAGTTGAAGTTCTTCTGTGTGATAACTCTGGATTCTATTATTAACCTAGTTTAGAAACCACCATCTGTTTTTGGTGTTGAGGTCAGCAATCCCTCGGTTTGGGGTATAATATATCCACCAGAGGGATTTTTCTGGCTGTAACAATATTCCTCAAATTGATCATCACCATAGCTAAGAGACCAGTGCTAATAAACTTATTTTTCTGACAATCATATTCTCTTACACGCTTCTCTCTTGCCTTCACTCTCCTGAACTCTTGGGAGTTGTCCCTTTACACCCAAAGACACTCAGAACACAAAACTTGGCTTGTTCTCCGATTACTTTGAGGCAGGCATTTTATGATTTTTTTCTTGACAGGTTTTACTGGAGATCTGTGGACTTGCAGGAAGGAGTCACGCTGCAGATCTCTTGACCTTTGACTGCCTCCTCTGCTCTACCTTCACGCCTCCTCTCTATTGTACTACACTGAAAAGAAAAAAATTAAAGCTTCCAAAACCAATGTTCTCAAAGGAACCATAATGAAAATACAGCATCTCTCTCTCTCTCTCTCATCACTTTTAATTGCAAACTTCTACAAATCAATGGTTGATGGTTTATTGGAAACAAAGACTTTCAAGTGAGTTTCTTTCCTTCTTTCTTTCCTTTCTATAAACTTATTTCTAATGACTCAGGGTCCAGAGCATCCCTGAACACATACTCAGAGTCTGGCTTTCGTGGTGTCCACCAGAAATGTCATAGCTCTGGCAGTGGATTCTTCCCACTCTTTGAACATGGAAGCTTTCTTTTTTTTTTTTTTTTTAATAGACTTTATATTTTAGAGCAGTTCACAACAAAATTGAGCAGAAAGTACAGAGAGTTCCCATATATGCTCTTCCCCACATACGCACAGCTTTCCCCACCATCAACATTGCTCACCAGAGGGCTACATTTGTTACAAATGATGAACCTACATTAACACACCGTCATTATCCAGAGTTCATAGTTTCCCTTAGGTTCACTCTTGGTGAAAGGAAGCATTTGTAGCCAAGGGTTTTATGACACCTGCTCTGTGATTTGGGTTCTGCTGGGCCTTATGAATTGATGCCTATCGCACATCCCCCATCAGAGGGCAAACACCATGATGACAAGGACCTCAATTCTGAGTTCTGTATATTTCCAACAGCTTTCAGCATTCTGCACAGCTTTTGCTATGAACTTATCTTAAAGTTCTGGAGTAGAAAAATCACACTTGTCTTAAAGGTCTGGAATAGTCACAAGCATGACTTTAAACAAGCCATCAGGGGTGAGCTCACGTGTGGGAGCTTTCAGGACAAGGATGATGGCGGTACCCTATTAGGTTGTAAGGTTAGCCAGCCGGATGTACTAATACGACTTAATCAGTGCCAGATGCTGTGTGTTCAACTCAAACTGCAGTGTGACAACACCAGGATGGGGGATGGGTAACAAGTCACAAGTGTTGTTTAAAAAGAAGGAGAGTCTTGTCCCCTCATCTTTTATTACACTTGGATCCTCGACTTACTTCTGAAACAGTCTTAGTTCCAAAGCAAACACATCTCGGTTAACGTGCTCTGATGTGTGCTTCTGAGCCCAGCCAGGCCCTGACGGTCACACTTTGTGGATCCCTGAACCCACCACAGTTACTGCTGACTTTCTCATTGCACAATTGGAAGGGGCCTTCATTTTTCAATGATGCCAAGAGGTGCCAGAGACTGGACTCCTGGCTGAGGACAGTTTCTCAGGGAGCTCAGATGCAGCACACTGTGAGAATTCGGAGGACAGATGATCTTATTATTTCATAACCCCTAAAACTCCTGCTAACACACTGAAGTCAGACAGTAACAAAACTTTTCGGACACTGAAATCCAAGACGAGGGGAGGGGCCAACTGAAACCTTGTTCTAAGGTTGTCTTTTTGGAATTGTGACTCACTTCAGTGATCGTGAAAGACTGAAAATTAACCTTTCCATGATGAATAAGGGTCATTTTAACAAAAATCAAGGAGTGCTTCCCTTTTTCCAGCTTTCTCTCTTGAAAGGAAAGCTTGGTCAAACAACTTAACTTTCTAAATTTCTATTTTTTTTTTAATTATAATCTCTGAAAAAAATTACTATCTTTGGGTGGTAGAACTAAGGGTGATATTTTCCAGCTTTTTTTTTTTTTTTTTTTTTACTTCTCTGTATCGTCTTAAGTATTTCATAAAAAGCATGTGCTCCTCTTACTATTTTTAAGCCTGGTTTGTAAGTACATATATATGTAAAAAAAAAAAAACCCAGGATTCTTATAAGACAAATTAAAACCTTTCTTGGGCATCATTATGGATTAAAAACAGCGGTAAGCAGGTTGATTTATTTTAGTGATATTGCAAACTCTCCAACACCAATTTGGTCACTCTCAACTAGCCTCCGGAGGTGAGACGTGGTGGTGGGAAATGTTTAACAACCAGCTTTCCCAGCGGAAAAAAAAAAAGCCCTGATTGGTGGTTTTTGCTCATTTTCATGGGAGATTTTTAGCCACTCTGACATCTGTCCGACGTCATCAGACACGGAGTTGAGAAGTGACGTGTACACAAACGTCTTTCGAGGGCGTAAGGGCCAGTGCATGCAATTCCAGCCCACCAGTAGGATAAGGGCAGACAGACAGACAGACAGACAGATACACACACACACACACACACACACACACACAGGGTATATGTTACAGTGGAAGTAAATCTCAGACTGATCCGGCAAACACGTACCAGCAAACAGCCACACATGCAGTCACAGTGCGTGTTCTTCCAAGGTGAGTAAGACCCCAGGTCTCTGCCCACTGACACATCCCAACAAGCACCTTCTGAAAAACTCCCATTCGAGGTGCGTACTCCTCAACCCTGGCAGCAAGATCCAGTTGACTTTCCAGGTAACAAAATCAGGGCCACACAAAAGGCCACTCCAAGGAGTACCAGGCTCACTGCCTCAAACTCTGCCTGTGCGACAGTCCAGCCAGTCCACGCATCTTCCACACTGCTCGTCCTGACAATGAACGATGTCTCCTGACATCTCCTGTGCTGAAGCACAAAGCCTCTGCTGCTGATGGAGACAGCCAGGGAGTAAACCTTGAAGGCATTACCCTGGATGGAGGAGCAGAGGGCTGCAGACCCTAAGAGACCACCCCTGGGGGTGGGTGCTCCCGACAAGAGTCAGGAACAACTCACACTAACGATTCCAGAAGAGAGTAAAACGAGCGTATGTATCTCTCACGGGCTGTCCTTTTGCAACATGGAAAGCCCGAGGGCTAAATGAAGCCGGGGCCAGCCTGGCCCCACACACCCCAGGGTCTGCCAGCTGGGGCAGCACTGCTCCCCCCCCCCCCCCCCCCCCGTCAGTCTGCTTCTGCCTGGACAGGGAAAGCCAGGAAGCGTGAAGGCCTCTGAGGGACCGGACCACTGACTGGCCCCTCAGCCGCACTGATCTCAACTCCTGGTCTCCAGATTTGCCTGTAGGCCAAGTGTGTATTTGTTCTGAGTCTATTCTGGGCTTGGGTAAGCAGCTAAGGCCTTGGAAGCCCAGGAGACACAGGGGCCCAGGGCAAGAGCAAGGTTCTCAGGGGAACAGGAGCATAAAGATAACAGAAGACAGTGAGCAGCCCACAGAATACCAAGGTTTGGGCATCCCCAACCAAGACATGTGATACTCCCACCAGCGCACTTCATGGGATTTTGGCCAGTCTCCAGTGGCCACTAGTCATGTGACCCCAGGTAAGTCGTCTGGTCTTTTGAGCCTCTATTTTCTCATCTATAAAACAGGGAGCATTCCACCTTCCTCAGGGAGGCGTTGCCATTGAGTAATTCACGAAGAAGGGCCTCTGCCAGGCTGCCATATACGTCACGGGCCACTCAAATTGTCAATATTATTAATCCTGATGAGCTGATATCAGCCTAAAAATTAAAGCCAATTTCATGTGAGAAGAAAGTCTCTAAAAACGCAAAAATACACTCTATATCCCTCAAGTTTCCCCCTTCCTTGCATTTATTCCAAACCCAACTGGTTGAATCAACTTATCAGTCTAGCAGAGATTTATCATACTAAGTGAAGGAAATCAAAGACAAATACCATATATCACTTATATGTGGAATCTAAAAAAAATGATATAAATGAATTTATTTATGAAGCAGAAACGGACTCACAGACATGGAAAATAAACTTATGGTTACCAAAGGGGAAACAGTAGGGAGGGATAAACTGGGAGTTTGGGATTAGCAGATACAAACTATTACGTATAAAATAGATAAACAACAAGGTCCTACTGTCTAGCACAGGGTACTATATTCATTATTTTGTAATAACCTATAATGAAAAAGAATATATACATAAAACCAAATCACTGTGCTGTACACCATAAACTAATACAACACTGTAAATCAACTGTACTTCAATTTAAAAATATTATCAATCTGTCAATTAATGATATCTTTTTTACATTATTTTGATTTCACACTCAAAGAAGATGGAGAAGCTCTGGGTAGGAACTGGGAGAAAAGGCAAAGTTATCATCTTTTTTACACACTAAAAAAGATAAGAGCTGAAAATAGTGCAGTAGTTATTCAGGAAAAGATCTAGATTTGACAATCTCAGACTGTCATTTTTATTTCTGCTAGACTAGCATGCCTCCTACTGTTTTAACCTAGTTTTTAAAATTTATTTTATGCACTCCAGCAGCATCCTGCCTGTCATGAGCAGTTTTTATTGCTCTGATATCTCATGCCAAGAGATTTGTTGCCGCTGAGAACATCTTTAGGGGATAACATGATTTAATGATTAAGCCTCTGTAAGTAAACACGTAAGCGTAAGCACATGCAAGAACGTATCATCCACAGACACTCTCATGTTAACAAAGATTTTTCAACTCCGAAATATTGGCCCAAATCTCAGGACTTGGTGCTTTGTTCTTTCTGTTTGCCTAGTTGCCTCTAGTGCCTTGATTATGCATCTGGCAAAAGCATCACGCAGGCTCTGGCTGGCGGGCTGGTGACCACAGCATCCCTCTCCCCGGCCTGCTGTGGCCCCGGGGGACAGGGAGGTGAGTGAGGGCACAGCCCAGAGCCAGCCAGCCAGGGAGTGGGAGGGTGAGCTCAGCTCTTCCCTGCTCCCTCCGCCCCGTAGGAGGAGGCTGTGACACCAGCAGAAGCTGGCGTTTCCAGTCACAAGATCCCCAGGGTCCCGGCTCGGGAGTACGTGCCAGGGCTGTGGTTACTGCAGATGCAACCTGGCCATTGCTGCCTGGCTCAGGATCACCTCCAGAACAGACGTCCTGGGACCGGCCGGGCCACCCCAGCTTTTCCCCAAGGCACCAGATTAGAGCCTCAAGACTGAGAGGCCGGTATTAGCCTACTTCCTATTTTACATCATGAAGGAGGATGCCCGTAACCAAATAAAAAGGGTGATGAGAGGGAGCTCATTGGGGACACTTCCAAGCCAGCTCAGCCAACAGCAGGTACACACAGCTCTGGCCCTCACAGTTCTGGGCAGGGGGTCAGAGCTGTTACAGCCAGAGGACACCCGTGCGACCTGGAAACATCAGCCCACTGCGGGGAGAGGGAAGCGAGAGGGCACGAGAGGCTTCACACTTTCTAGAAATTGATCTCTCCACCTGAAGCTGCAGGGGGTGTCCACCCTTCCACAGCTGGCAGGTTAGAGAATGTTCTGGATACGGAGAGGAGCACCCGGCAGTGAGACTGGTTCCCAAGCACAAGCCATGGTCGTTCATTTGTAAAGGCAAAGGAGGTGGAAAGGGCAGCAGTGCAGACAGACAGCATGGGACAGTGAGAGCTGAGACACACAGAAGACAGCCCACAGAGGCAGGTGGGAAGAGGGCTCAGAGGCAGGCAGAAAAGCGGGGAAGAGTGTTGCTCATGGTCCGCAGTGAGGTCTGACTCCTCCAGCGCGTGCTTAGGGACAGTCCTCTCGGCCACTCTCTCCTTCTGAAGCCCCTGCTGCTTTCCCACTGCTGGTGTTGGTGGGGCTGCCTCTGCTCAGTTTCCACCAGGTTCCAGTCTCAAGGGGAGAAAGATGCCTATAGCCTCACGAGTATGTCAAATTCAGCCCCAAGATAGTCGGCTTGGCTCTGGTGTCCAAGGGGATTGGTCCCAGGAACCCCACAGTCCCCAGATCCACAGACGCTCAAGTCCCTCACATAAAATGGTGTAGTATTTGCGTATAACCTATGAACATCCTCCACTGTACTTTAAATCATCTTTATATAACTTATAATACTTAATACAATGTAGCTTCTATGTAAATAGTTGCCAGGCAAATTCAATTTCTGCTTTTTGGAACTTTCTGGAACTTTTTCTCCCCAAACACTTTCAATCTGCCATTGGTTGAATCTGCAGACATGGAACCCACAGGTACAGAGGGCTGACTATATACAACAAAAGAATATAAATTCATTGTTTTATAAAGATCTACTTTTACTGACTTCTCAGAGGCCTTAAAGAAAACAATGGTATTAAAGAATAACATATACTCTCTATTAAAGATGTATCTTGTTATAAAGTCAAATTATATCCCCCAAAATGATGTACTGAAGTCCTAACCTCCAGTACCTGTGAAGGTGAATTTATTTGCAAAGAGGGTCTTCACAAATGCAATCAAGTTAAGATGAGATTGTTAGGGTGGGCCCTTAATCTATATGTCTGGTCTCCTTATGAAAGAGAGGACCCCATCTGAAGACAGACACACAGAGGGAAGAGGTCAGGAAGGACTTCCCCTAAAGGATCTGGACCTGCCAACATCTTAATTCCAGCTTCTAGCCTCCAGAACTGAGAGAGAACACATTTCTGTTGTCTTACACCACTCCATTTGTGGTACTTCGTTACGGCAGCCCCAGGAAACTCATAAATCCCTTCTGTCCCTTGCTGGCCTGCAGGCCTTGTCCAAATGTTATGACTCTTTACTCTCTCTTCCCCAAAGCTGAGTCCCTTCCCAAGAAACTCCTTGGATCAAATGCAAATAGGTCTGGGTGCCCCTCCTCCCCCAGCCTTCCAGGTGCACCTGAGTCCTAGAATGAACACAACTAATATTCTTAAGCCAGCATTTCCAACATCTCTCTCTGAACCCTGTCATTTTTTCTAAACGTAGTCACGAGAGACACTGAAAACTTATCTTCAAAATTCTCATTTTCAACAGCATTTAACTGACAAACTACTATTAGGCTAACCATTCTTTTAGACAGGCGGGGGAGGTTCAAATAAAGCAGATGGCCTCTGCTTTCAAGACGTGGATGTTTAGGAGGGAGGGTATAGCTCAGCGGTAGAGTGCATGCCCAAGGTCCTGGGTTCACTCCCCAGTATCTCCATTAAAAATAGATAAATAAACCTAATTACCACTCCCTTTAAAAAAAAAAAGAGCTGGATCCTTCCTGCTGGAAAGAAGAGAGTAAAACTGTATACATATATATACGGTGGACTTTAACAGGCTCTAATTAAATGTTAAACTGCAGTACAGAACTTAAGTTCTGAGAGAGTTCAGATAAATGGGCTCAGAGATGTCAGCAAAGGCTCCCTGAAGATGGGGCTGGAGGGGCGAGGTGAAGAGAAGGGACGGGGGGAGTAATGTGGGACCGTGATGCCCCCCCCACCGCATGCAGTGGAAGGCAGGCGAGTCCTAGGGAATAAAACTGTCCCCAGGTGGTGGAGGGATGTGACATCCAAGCAGAAGGCAAGTCCATTTGCCTCTAAATTGCTAAGGGAAGTTGACGACTCCGCAGGGTAGAACCGGCAGAAAAATTAGCTAGTCTGACCCCGAGCTGTGATTTTCCCTCTCTGCTTCTTTGCGTTTCTGAAATCCTCAGGGACTAGAGGTAAGTGCACACTTGCAAGAGCAATTCTCAAAGGATTAACAGAGCACTGAGAGGCCATGGTGACTCTCCAGAACATTTCCTCCCTCCCCGTCACAAACATCATCACAGCCTAGGCCCCCGCGAGGTGGGGAGGGAGGCTGGAAATGTATGAGGTGTCTTAAGTGTGCTCTCAGAGACAGGCTCCACAAATAGCCCTGCGAGCATTCCTCCACCCAGAGTTACAGACGCCAGATGCTGTTAGCAGCTTGTGACCGCGGAGACCAGAAACAGGGGTCTGAGCCGTATCACCATCATCCGGCTTCTGGCGTTAAGGCTTTTATCAAGTTACTCACCCACCTACTAAGTGGAGAACATTCCTCTTTCCAGGAATGCTTTGGGGCTTCCCTCTTTGCATTCGTGGTCTGGGAACATAAAGCAGCTGAGTTGAAGGTGCCGAGTTCCGAAAAATCATGAAGATGGATTTTCAGAATGCCGATCTCTCTGAGTGTTTGAGAGTGGGGACCGGGGGTCCTAAACACCCACTTACACACCAGTGGGGGACCTGAGGATGAAACGTTCAGAGGTGTCACCAGGACACTTCAATGCCCTGGTGATCCTTTGAGAAATGTGCTTGCAAGTGAATACCTATCTCTGGTTTCTAAGGATTTTAGAAACTCCTAGGAATACTATGTCCTCAGCAGCAACTTGTAATAATGCATCTGCAACGCACTGGCACTCCGCCCCTTCCCCAGGCCGGGAGCTGCATGCTCTTTGGCTCCTCCTTCCACTTGGGTGAACTGGGCAACTTTCCAGAATCTGCTACAAGCGTCCAGGCATGTTCACCACCCAAGCTGTCATCTAGAGAAAGTCTGTGCAGTTGTTTCACCTCCTTCCTGCTCGGCCTGGAGACCTTACCTCCTGATCTACCTGGTGAGGGAGGTAGAGCCCCCTGGGGACCCTGAGACAGGAATCCAGGCTGGGGCTTTGCCCATCACCACATCACAGTCTCCCAAGTGCACCAGAGTGACATCTGCCATCTCTCCTCCTGTACACGTAACAAGTCCTTGAGTATAAATGTCTTCTTTTATTAGAGATCAGGGGGTCAGTGAACTTCTTCTCTATAGGGTCAGATAATAAACCTTTTGGGCTTTGGGAGCCATACGGTCTCTGTCTCAGTGACTCGGTTCTGCCACCAGAATGCAAGCCACAGATGATGTGTCAACAAATGAACATGGCTGCATGCCAATAAAACTTCATTTACAACAATCAGGCAGGGGGACTGATTTAGCCTGTGGGCCATTCCCGTTATAGATCCACATGCACAGGACTATGTTTGAAGAGCCTACCATAATTTTGGAACCACTTTCAGAGACGTCCTTGTTTCTCACCACCCTGCTAGGCAGGTAAGCCAGTGTTGTATACACTCATTTTATATATAAGGCAATTGAGGTCACTAATGACTTATCTGATGCCAATAGTTAGAAACTCAAACAGGAGATTCAGACACAGGCCTTTTGTTTCAAAATCCAACATCTCTTCTTCCAGGCCAGTATTTTCCAGAATGTGTCTCTCCCTATTAATAGGTGTTATGTGAAAGTGGAGTTCTGGGGTCAAATAAGTTTGGGAAACTCCACATTAACCAAGGTTAAGGAGGCTTTTAATGTGTGTTATGAATCTCCAGGAGGGGATTATAGCATACTGAGTTTTCCAAACATATTAGACGCCAGATCCCCCTTTATTCCTCCTGTCAAAACAGCTCTCAGGACTCATGCTTCTTGGATCCGAGTCTAAGAAATCCTTCACCAAGCATAAACACAAGCTATAGGGAAGAAGACATTTCAGAGAAGGAATGTCAGAATGAGACAGGTTAAGGCCCTGGGGCAGCCCACCTAAGACAGGCCTTGGACTTGGAGCAAACCTTGACCCAGCAGAGGGATAACAGAATGAAACAGGGACCATCACACCCTAGACCCAAGTCCGATACAAACCAGGTAAATGAAAGCAGCAGGGAGGGAGATGTACTCTGCTCTTCCCACACCCTACCTGCTTCTGCTTTTTCTCCTTCTCAAGAGGAACTGCTGATCTGATTGGTCACACTCCAAGCTGATGGCTGGGCCTCTCTTCCCTCACAGCCTCCCGAGTAGAGGGCACAGGCTCAAGCCAAGAGCAGCAGGGGGTTTGGTTATAGTCCACAGTTTCTAAAAAAATACTCCTTTTTATGATGCCAGATGTCAATTACAAAGAGTATAATATTTCACTGAGCTAATCAAAGAATTGAGTGTCCCCTGCAAGAGGTTTAGATACTTGGAAGGCATTATGGCTGGAAAATCCAAGAATGTCTGAACGCTGACTGCAAATACCCCATCTCTCTCCAGGATTCTGGAATGAGTGATGCTCAAGGAACAAGGACAAGATAAGACTCAAAATGCACAGTCTTAGTAACAGCACACATGCTCTGAACCCCCCCATACTGGCTTCTGACAAAACCAGGATTGGAGTCCACAGCTGAGGCTCAAGTCTGAACGAGGGCTCCTCTCCTCACCGTTTATCACCAAATCCAAGAACTGGGACCAGCACACTGGGACATGTTCACAGGGAGCTAGAGTTTAAAACCTGGCAGGGCCTTAAGAGAGGTATTGACTCAACATACCAGGAGTGCTGTACTTTGTGGAAGAAGATGTGCAGGAGAGTAACGGCACGTGAGCCTCAGGAAGCATGTGGAAGAAGGGAGTATGGTTCTCATTTTACAGCCCCGTCCCCAGGTCTCACATGAGTCTGTGGGCTGCATGCCAAAGAAATGCATGCTAGTCAGTTGAGGTCCTCTGCGTCTTCATCTTTGGCCAGCTCACCAGGGAGTATTCTGGGATGCTGAGGACATTCTCCCCCTTACCCTCCTTTAAGAAGGATGAGTCAACAAATAGTAAATGAGTGTCTCCTATTGCAAGAAGGTAGAGAATCATTGCCTTTGAAAGAGCTTGTGGGAGAAACTTACCAGGAGACGCAGCAAAGTGGGCAGGACATGGTCCTTGGCAGAATGTGGGCAAGACAGTTGGAGAAATAGCCTCTCTCTCCTTTTGTGAATGAGGGCTCCTTGTGCTTGGAGGCACCTGAGAAAGGCTTGCAATTTCCAGAGACCAGAGTGTACCTGCAAGAACATTACCAGTTTAGAATAAAAGTCATTTCTCTTCCTAAACAATGTATAATCTTACACATCTACCTTAAAATCTTTTTGGAATAAATTAAGGCATATAAAAAGAAAAATACATTTATGAAAATCAATCAACCAATTTATAATATTGCACCTATTTCTAAACATTTTCCTATGTGCAAACAATCGGCTTTGGGGACTGTAGAGGGCTAGATGGTGGCCCCCTAAAAGATATGCACACATCCTAATCCCCAGAACTTGTGAAAGTGATTTTATTTGGAAAAAAGGTCTTTGCAAATGTAATGAAGTTAGAATCTTGAGATGAAGAGAGCATCGTAGGTTATTCAGGTAGGTCCTCAATCCAATGACAAGTATCCTTAATAGAGACACACAGAGGAAAAGGTGATGTGAAGATGAAGGCAGAGAAGAGAAAGATGCAGCTACAAGCCAGGGGAGGCCAACAGTCATGAGAAGCTGGAAGAGGCATGGAACACACTCTCCCCTAGAGCGTTCAGAGAGAGTAAAGCCCTGTTGACATCTTGCTTTTGGACTTCTAGCCTCAGAACTGGGAGAGAGAAAGTTTCTGTTGTTTCAAGTCACTAGTATATGATAATTTGTTACAGCAGCACCGGAAATGAATGCAGGTACTTAATTTTTATGGTATTTTGGGGGGTTAAACTTCAGAGGCACGCACACACAGAGATGTATGTCCATGGATACTGAGCTGCAATTCCGCATCTCCAAGTACCAAGACCTCACACAAGGCCCACCACACGGACCTGATCTCAGTTCCTCTCTTGAATGCAGAACCAGGCAAGAAGCATCTCCCGTGGTTTTATGGTGAAGCACTGTTTGGAGAGGAGGAGAAACTGCAGGTGCAGGGGAATCTTCCCACAGGACCAACCAACCTGCCAGATTAAATGGAGTTGGAGGTGGTCACATACTTTCACCAGGGGCTCATGTTTCACAGAGAAAGAATTAAGGTAATGCTACCAAACTCGCCTCCATCCTCTTACTCTGCTCAGAACAGCGAGAACACCCCTTCAGAGCCACAGACACGGGGTTCTATGTGGCTAACCTACCGTGCACAGCCTCTCTATTCCTGCACCCACTTAATCTAGAACGATATTCTAACTTGGTGTCATTTTCACCATCTTCAAAAAAGCGCTGGTTTGTCCAAGGTTGACTTCTAGCTCCCCCGAGAAACTACAAGGGAATGGGAAACTCTGGGGGAGGACGGAGGAGGATGATTTGGGTGAGGAAATTATCTGGGTTCCCAACTCGTACAATTACACAGAGGGCTTTTTTGTTTTAATCAATTAGGTCAAAAGGCATAGCAGATTTTGAAGGGATGAAATGACCAAAAGGCACTTTTCCCTCAGGATTTGAATAAGCCCAATTCAATTAAGTTTTTGACAGGAAAGCACTTAATTTTTTTTTTTTTTAAATAAACAGGTATCCAGCAAGAAGGCAGCAGAAAACAAATTCTAGTAAAAAAGCAACAGGCAGTGTTCTCAGCAGTCACTTCTCAACTCTCAGGGTCTTGTGCTGTATTTTTCCATTACAAAAAAAAGACTATGCATAGATGAAAAAAAAAAAAGGAAGCTGGAAGTTACTGCCAAAACACATCAGTTCCACCAAAAATGCACCAGAGTAGCCTTTTCCCTGCCCTGGAAATTATGAGTCTCTCTCCACCCTTCTAAATCATGCTGTCCTGATAGATTTTATTTGCCCACTAAAAATACAGAATGGAGATATTCACTGATAATGTGGCGTGTGCTACTTTTGGCAGAGCGTGCCTTTTTTTCTTTTCCCAAACAGAACCACGTTCTGGATCACAAGACCTTTAGAAGTAATGCCAGCATTTCTTTGTCCTTTGCAAAAACGCGGTGGTTGTCTCTTATCTCATACCAGAGAGGGGACCCAGAGGCTGCCGTAATAGTATATATGCGATAATTTTGTAGAAATCACAACTGAAAAAGGAGTGCATTAATACTGCATTGGGATTCTGCCCAGTGTGCATATCTTCTTTCCTCTAGACCTTAAATATTTCCAAAGCCTTACACAGAGAAAAGAGTGACAGTGGAATCAGTACCTAAGTTAAAAGCAATCATAGCCTTGTTGTAAAATCAGCAGCCAATAGCCTCAACATTGGTCACGATTTGAGTCTAGGTCGGCCTGCTAAGCAGTCCGCCAACACGAGAACCCTAGCTGGTCCCATCACTTAATTCCCACCGACGTGAAAGCATCCGACATCTACAAATGGTAGTTTCAAATAAAGGCAATAATTTGTTTCCAGCTGGTACAACTGTTTAATAAAATGCCTGCTGGCTCTCCAGAAGTAATATTTTCCTCTCCTCAGCAACAATGAAAATTAGCTTGTCTTGGGGAACCACTAACTCAATCCATACAAAATGTTCTCAACTTGAAGTATAAGATTTTCAATGACTGTGATCTGCCATATGGAGGGGAAAAAAAAAGCCCAAAAAAACGTTTCAGGGCTACAGAGTAAACTGGAGAAGTAAAAGAAAAAAAAAAATTTAACAGAAGGCTGAAGCCATTTCACTATTGTAATAATTATTCTTCTAATGTTTTAATCAAAGGAAGCAGCCGGTCTCTCTCCCCTCATCAATATTCAGGCCACCACACTTTGTAGGTGTTAATCTCCACACCTCCAGGCTGTTAGAAGGGAGCGGAAATTGGCAGTCCCGGCACCGCAGAAGCCTGTCGGGTAACAGTACCTGGCACTGCCCTTAATTATCTCAATTATGTTAATATGTGTTGTTTGTCAACAGCTACAAAGAAATGAGACTGCGAGGCAGTTGGCAAGATCAGTTTTTAGATGTAGGTTTGGGCAATGAAGGTTTTCCTTTCTGTTACAATTAAAAAAAATTTTTTAAGGGGTTTTATATTCATGAGAGTAAAAGAAGAAACTAAAAAGTCACCCATAATCTCAGCTAGTGTGTATTTTCTGAAAGTCATTTGTCCAATGCGGTTTCAGTAAGCTTTTATTCCTCTTCCTCACAAGTGATCAAAAATATGTAAATATATAAAACATACAAACGAGTAAATACAAATGTTATACACAGGGAGAATGAGGCATGTGATTTATTTTCCAGGAGCTGAAGTAACTAATTAATTAATCTATAAAATCAGTAGCATCCTTTCAAATACAACAGGAAAACGTTTTAGACGATTCCTGTAAAAGAAAACAAGGCTATTTCGTACTCAAAGCCCTAACACAAGCAGATCTGTTTTCAGAGCAGCATGGTGAAGCTTGTATAAGAGTCCTGGTCAATTTTCTAGTTTCCTGGCATAAACAACGCCTGGAACCCAGCCTACCCTATCCATCCAGAGACAGCAGAAGTGGATTTGACTAATGGCAATTAAGGTATTACCAGTCATCAAACACACACAGGGTGTGTTCCCATATCAGCAAAAGAAATGAGAAAGAGGAGAGTGTTGGTTTTTTAAAGCCATCTCTAGGGAATGTGTGGGCTGTTTCTCACCTACTCTGAATCCGAGATTTTCTGAGTATTTCCTGAGCTGAGCACAGTTTGATCACTGCAGGGAGAGGAAGTGAGCAGAGGCTTGCCTGGTCTGATTTCAACAATCTGAGCCACAGTTTCCTCATCTGTTGAAATAATGCTAATCAGACTGGCTGGTTCTGACGGCCAGCTCTAAGGCTTGCTGGAGAAGCCCAGAAGAGTAAGGAAGCAAAAAGGGGCCTGAGTAGAGACTGGCATGTTACCATTCTGCAAAAAGCAGCAAAAAGCATTGGAACTTTCTTTCTAGACCCCATGGAGACCCTTGAAATATGGGACTCTTCTAGAAAAAAAGTCCTTACAGGGCAGGGCAGCAGAGTGAAGGGAGCAATGTAGCTGTGGTCAAAGAACTGGGTTCGAGCCCCATCTTCCATTGACTTGCTGGGCGATGTGGGTAAGAAATGTAACATTTCTAAGCCAAATTCCTTACCTATAAAACGGAACTAGCACAATACCCCTTTCATTGGGTTATTTGTAAAAAATTAACTCAAACAAGATAAGAAAAAATTTTATAAGCTAACAAATGCTACACAGATGTAAATCTCTTCCCACTTTTCTTCTGAAGGCAAATTCTTGGAAGAAGTGGTGTAGCTCAGTGGTAGAGCACATGCTTAGCATGCAGGGGGTCCTGGGTTCAATCCCCAGTACCTCCATTTAAAAAAAAAAAAAAAAAGGAAAAAGAAAAGAAGGCAAATTCTACTTCCGAATTCAGAGGACTCCTGTTTTCCCTGAAGTGCTGTTCATGTCACACTAACAAAACGACTTCTAGTCCAATGCATACGATGTCCAAGATTTTCTGCTGAGGAGGACCTGCAGAAAATATGTGTTAGAACTTATTTCCATGGAGATAGAAAAAAAATTGTCTCCTTGTAGCGAAAGGGAGTTTTTTTCTTTAAATACTGATTGGAAATGTGGCCATATGAAATATAAGTTTGAGCTCTCCTGCCTAGAAAGATCTGGAGAGAGTTTAGTTTGTTACGTCCCTGATGAGAAAAGAGCCGAGGGACAGCGGGGTCTCCAGGCCGGGCCGGTGGGAAGGAGCCAGATCTCACAGGCACTTTTGACTGGTCCTGCCTGCTGCCCGGGCAAGGGGAGCCAGGGTCTCTCTCCTCCCAACCAAAATTTAACTGCTGTAGGGTTGCCAGATACAACACAGAACACCCAGTTAAATCTGAATTTAAACAATGGTTGAACAATGAATGGTTTTCTAGAATAAGTATGTCCCAAATATTTGTCAATCTGGTCATCCCAAATGGTTGCCTGAGGCAGAAGAGTTGTAGAATCATACAATTTTTTTTTTTAAAGAAGGGAAACCATAGCAATCTTCTAATTCAGCCTCCTCATCTGACGTATGAGAAAAGGAAAGCTACCTGTCCTCAGAAACACCAGCGGAACCAGGCCCACCATCCCCCTCAAAATACCAAGAGCCATTTTGTGACTGATTTTTTTTTTTAAAGCCATTGAATACAAAGTATCTTCAATTTTTCTGAATATTTGTTCATATAAACCCAGGATTCTACTGAGCTGTGATCTGTGGCTGCCGTTTTTATACCAAAGCCTTTGTGTGTCTGTGGCCAACAGACACAACCAGCTCTAAACAGATAATTAGTGTTAGTAACTAGTTAACAGCGTCTACGGCTACCCCTGCTGACTGCAGGATGCCAGAACAGGAGGGGGATTTGCCTGAGCTCAGCTGTTTCACAGGATTTCCGCCATGACTTACACTAAGATAGGAAGGTCATCAAGCCAGAAAGGGGCAGGTTAGAGAGGGGTAAGAAAGGAGGCTAACCAGGAAATACTCTCACCTCAGAACTCAAAGCCAAGGTATACGTGTTTTAGTCACACTCTCATCCTCTGCCCTTTGCCATCTGACCTTGACCTACTGGCAGACTCAAGGCTGCCCTCGTCTCCTTCCCCTCCCCCAGCCAGGGTACACGTGGGTGCATCCAACCATCACAGTAGCTCCATTTCCTCTCTTAGAAGGATTAGGACTGGGAATAGTTTGGAAGCAGATTTCTCCCTCAAGGTCAAAGCTGTCAACGAAGAAATCGTGCAGCACGATTAAACCTGGATCTGAAACAAGGCTGGGATGCCTACCGCGTTTTGGGTGGATACAGGGGTGGGGAGGGGAGGGGGAGATGATATGTGAAGGCTTCAGTTTCACAAATATAAACCAGTACTTCTCCCCCTTTTCTTGTCTTTTCAAATATTTTTCCCTTGTGCTCGGAGACACTTGGTACACACAGAACATCATGAAAGGATGCTAGGGGACAAGCGCCGTCTCCTCGCTTTGTCCCACACTTAGGAGCTGGTCAAAACACTCTGACTCTGTAACTGGCCAAGTCTCAGTGCCTGCAGAGTGTTTTTGGACCTGATACTTGTTTTAGCCTCTTCTGTGACTTGCCCTTCGAAGCACACACACAACCCACCAAGGGACTTTCCCCTCTGTGCTCAGCAGTTAGCATCGGATCTCCTTGGCAAGGCTCTCGGTGACTGCACAATCTCACACCTGCCAGCACTGGAAAGTTCCGGAAATCAGGACTCTGTGCCAGACATTTCTTTGGAGCACTAACTTTACCCAGTTCCTCATTCTCCTGGCCATTAGCCTGGTCACCCATTCCTTGAACTTGGTTAAACTTTTGGCAGTGAAAGTGTGCAAAGAGCACATCTGAGAAATGAGGTGGCCGCCCAGGCCCTCGGGCTCTAACGCTGGCTCTCCTGCTGCCTTTGATTGCCTCCCCTGGGTACCACACCCTACACCTTCCAAAGCACCCTCCCATCTGCTCCTCCTCTGTTCTTTAGGGCGGCTCTGAGAGATCAAAGAACACATTGTGAGGATTTACCTTGTGACAGCTTTTGTGCTGAGCATTTTCATCTATGTTACCTCGTGGGGTCCTGCTGACCACCCTATGCGGAGAGTAAAAAGAAAATACCCACCACATGGATGAAAAGCTTGAGAGCCAGAGAGGGGAACGCCCCAGAGCTGAAAGCTAACTCTTCTTCCTCACGACAGATAACCTATTTTAAATTCTGTGTCCCAGTTAAAATTCTTCAATTAACTCCAGGGAGCCCAAGCAATGCATCTAGGCAGGAGAGCAGCATCTCATAGTCTAAAAGCAATAACCAGCGATCATGGCCACAACTTATTACTGACACCCAGTCACGGCCTCTTGATTCCTGGACAAGCATTTGGCCTGTATCTCACCCTTCAGACGGATAATACAAATCATAGTTCGAGAAGGAGTGCTGGGTGCTTCTGCTGTGAGCTCCCAGAACACTCTCAATCTTCTCTGCAGTATTTTGTCAGTTATAAAACTGCTAATTGTTAAAATTCTCTTTGATACTTTACAGAAGTAATACAAAACAAGGTATAAAGATGGGGGAGGGTACGGTTCAGTGGTAGAGCACGTACTTAGCACGCATGAGGTCCTGCGTTCAATCCCTAGTACCTCCATTAAACAAACAAACAAGCCAGCCAGCCAGCCCAGAACCCTTTGAAAAAATAAGCTGTAAAAGAAAAAAGCTAGCCATCTACCCAATCCCATCTCCCCACAGAAATCAGTATTAATATGATGCTAGGTATCTGTAAACACATTTCGCCTGGATCCCATATAAGTATACAGGCTTATACACATATTTGAGTTTGTTGGCTTGCTTTTCACTCAAAGAGAAGCATACCTTTTTCTTACTCTGAAACTATTTTTTCCTTTCTCCTTTTTTTTTGGTTTAATACTGTATCATGGATATTCCTAAATCTAATTTTTCCTAATTTCTTTATATATATATATGTATGTATATACGTAAAATATCACATATATGGGATAGCTTGCAAGAAACAGCAAATGCATAAAAATCCCCATGGAGTGATTACACCATAACTCCTCTTTTGATCGGTTTCCAGTTTTTTTGCCACTATGAGCAAAGATGCAACACTGTTCAGTGTGCAGGGGAGAGGGTAAAAACTGTTTCCTCTGATCTCTGATCTTCAGCTCCTGAGGACTGAATGAACTTGACAAAGACAGCTTAACAGGAGAAAATTTTCTTACACAGTAAAGAAGTGAAAGCCTGAAGAAGTGGTTAGGTCTGAGGTCTTTAAACACCATTTTAACAAAGGGTGACCAAGTATGGAGAATTGACAAGACAGAAGAAAAGGGGTTTGGGCTTTCTAGGGCTGGTCAACTGTGGGACAGAAAATGTATGGGGGAAACTAATGGAAGGTAAGGGTCATTTTAGTGAGGTTTGTTTACGCAGACTCACGTCAGTGCTGCCCCCAGCCCTCTCTTCTTCCTGCTATGAGAGGGGAGGGGGGATATCTTTACAAATGGAAATTTGTACCCTGCTTTTGGCAGAGAATTCTCCCTATGACTCCTCCAGTTCAAAATAATCTATTTGCTGAAGTGGCATATTTTGGGGTGGCGTATTCTGATCCCCTCCAAGTGTATGCTCTTAAATATTATTTCCGTGGGATAAATTCCCTAGAGTGCTGAGTTAAAGTATACATGCATTTTATTATTTCTTTTATAGGTGTGGCCAGATTACTCTCCTAAAAGGCTGTCATCATAATTCAGATTTCAGCCAGCAGTATGAATCCATGAGCACCCACCTCTTCTACATCCTGGCCAGCTTTTGGTGTTTGCTAGTTCTGTCAATCAAATAGGTGTAAAAGTGGCATCTCCTTGATATTTTAATTTGCATTTCCCTCCCCGCTGGGGAGGCTGAGCATTTTTCTATTTTTATTGATCATTTGAATTTGCTTTTCTTAGAATTTCCTGTAACTGTTTAATTATTTTTCCTTTCTCCCTGGAGTGTAAGTTCCACCAGAGCAGGTACCAAGTGTGTCTTGTTATTCTGGTTGTTATTTCTGGTTCCTAAGACAGTTGCTGGCAAACTGTAAACACTCAGTAAAGAGCTGCTTAATAAGTAAGTGAATATCCTTCAACCCAGCAATTCTCCTCCAAGGAACCATATTAAAGAAATAATAACGGTTGTGTGTACAAATCTGTCCATGAAATTTTCATTATAGGATTGTTTATAACTAGAAATAAAATAGGTAATAATATTTATACAGGAAGAAAATAATAATTGTAACAGCGAACTTTTATTTAGTGGATACTATTAGGTAGTGTTAAAACTTTTTTATAATGTATCCTGTTTAGTCCTTATAATATATTAAGATTAAAAAAGCAATTATAACACTGTTTCCTCATTGTTTCAAGAAACGTTTCTGTGTGCATCGACAAAGAACTGGAAAGAAATATAGCAAATTGTTAATAGCGGTATATTTGTGTGATTTTAAAAATAGATTATTTTTAGTTTCTTTTTCATTTAAACCTCCTTTTATCTAAGTCGTCTCCATCCTTTGTAATAAGAAAAAGAATGTAAGAAAAGCAATTCCTGAATAATATTCTAGTATTTAGTGCTTTCTTCTGGTTTTTAATAGTGTGTATAGATACTACACATGTCTGTATATTTTAAATATTCATACAAATATGTATATAAAAATTGAATAAAGTCCTACAATAAAGGCTAGAGCTGATAAATACCTAATGAAATAGCTCGTTGGCCATCTCAGTTTTCCTCGATAATGTATGTCCTGGGGCTTGTTTCCCCAAGAATGAGGTATAGTTGTCTCCTCAGTCTGTTAGGGTGGACCTAAAGGGCCATTAATCATTCTGTCTGGAGCTCAAAGAGAACCCTCTGGAAACAGGGAGACGTGTAACCAGCCCGTCCAGCCTCAGCAGCAATGATGAAGGTGCCCGGCCACTGGGGTGGAACCGAGCACAGGCACGAACGTAATGATGAAGGGTGCCATTTCCTGCCTTGCCGGCCCGCACCGCAGGTGAGGCCCCACCCGCCCCGCTCTCAGTCTCAGAGCAGCTCTTTCCCGTCATGTCATAGGAAACCGAATGTTCTTCTCTCAGTGGAAATCAAGGCTGGAATCCAGAAAGTAGAGTTGAAATGCGGTCCCTTAAGTGGTATACGGTGACAACCAAAAAGCAGTTGACAATAGATCACAAGCGAGATTTCTCCTTAGCAGCACAAACAACCCCCTCCCCACCAAAAAACAGATACATCAAAAATTAAAATAAAAAGCCTACTCTGGTTCTCTTGTGCATTTCACCCCAAATTCCCTTTCTGGGTTGAACAAACTCAAAAGAAGCCACCACAAGCACATCTCCCCATTCTCCACCCCTGGAAAACTCACGGGCTGATTCCGTCTGTGTGGATTTAAGCTATTTCCAAGGCTCCCGTGGACATCAAGCAAAGCCCAGGCCCAGTCAGGGGGCTTGCGGAAAGCTGTGCTGAGACACAGTGTGGACGCCACAGGGCCAGTCCCCAGAGAACCAAAGTGAGAGCCTTAACTGAGAGTGGAAAGTGGTCAAGCCACGCCATCCTCCCTCGGTGAACCAGGCCCACCATCCCCTCCTGCTGTGTCTCCGACAGATCGACGCCAGTGTATCTCCTGTGACCTAAGATCCGACATCAATGAAAGTCACCCTGGGGGGTGGAGGTATTCATGCACGTCCCTATTAATAGTCTTAAAATAAATTTCCTTTTCGCAAGAGACCAGGATCTGCCATAAACTAACTAGCTCTCTTAGTACAGGCCATGACGCCCTCGAGCCCAGGTCCTCGCCTAGGGAACGAGGATGGAGTCCTGATGGTGGGCCACTTCTCCATCACCTCTGGACGGCTGTCATCTCCTCCCCTTAGCAACTCAGCCCTTCCATCCTCACCCTTCTGCCAAAAAGGTCCCCTTTGCTTTCCTGTGTGTTCGCTGGCCTAAGCAAGCTGCTACCTGCCCTGTGAGCGGGCCTCGCTGGCCTGGTCCTGACTCCCAGGCACAGCGCTGCCCAGCCACAAAGGGAAGCCAGAAGTCAGGAGTGGGCTGAGGAGATGGGAGGCAGGCACAGAGGCAGCCGGCTCTCCCTGGAAAACCTCCCTAGACAGTCAGTCTCGGGAAAGTGTGCCAAGGTGGTGGAACCTCGCGCACAGACTGTCCATCCCTTGATGCTGAAGGAAATATGGAGAGGATGTGCTGGAGCTGCCTGGTACTGGCTCAGGAAAGCCGATGATTTCCATTTTCAGGAAGATCGGGAGCCAGCTGAGTTCCCACTAGCAGCCTGAAATGGGCCAGTGAGAGTACTGAGCCACGGAAATCGGCGAAGGCTGTTACCAATGAGGACTTTTTTTTTGTTTGCTTGAGAACTGGTTGTTAAACCTTCCCCAGCACACCACCCAGGAAGCTCCATCCTCAGGGAGCGCCATGTGCTGGCCCAGGACGGCCCCTGCGCCCCTCCCAGCTCTTCGCTCTCTACCTAGAAAACACTGGGGTGGTTCCTTCACCTCCCTGTGCCCCTCCTTCTGTCTCTGCAGGATAAGGATAGAACCTATAGGAGGGCTGAGTTAATTTATTTAAAGTGTTAAGAATGGTGCCTGGCCCAACGTAAGTATTTTCCATTATTATCTGCTTTTTAAAAAAATGATCCTTTTTCGGGGAGGGGTGATAATTAGGTTTATTAATTTACTTATTTTTTAAACAGAGGTACTAGGGATTGAACCCAGGATCTTGCGCATGTTAAGCACACGCTCTACCACGGAGTTATACTCTCCCCCCATTACTACCTGCCTTTAATACCCTTGGGCAGAGAATGGATTGAGAAGTATTGATTAAAAAAACAAAAACAAAACAAAAAAACCAATCCCCTCATATCCTGAATGCCTAACAAACTCGTTTCAGGGTTCAAATGTGGCTGGCTGTTCTAAGACATCTAAGAACTAGAACTTTCAAAAAGTGAGCCAAGAAAATGAGAAGAAACACAAAAGCAAGGATTCGCCAAATAGGTGCAAAAGAGAGAAGACGTAAATATAAAAATACATGATGAATATAGTGGCCTCTTCTGCTGATCTCCCCTTAACACACAGAAGAAGGAATGAAAAAAATAAAACAGCCTGGGAAGCGAACAGATTTTTAAAGACCGTCTGAGAAGCCAAATTCCTTCACAGCAATTATTCAGATGATGTTTGTGCTTAGATGTTTTGTGTTTAGAAAAAAACCTCCAAGAGCATTTAGTTTGGAGATGCAGAAACCTCGGTAACTTCTCACGCTTTGCAAAGCTGCTGTTAGAGCCAAGCATCCTTGTCAAGTAACTGGGTAGCAATAAATATCTGGGTTTTTTTTCTTCCGTACGAAGAAAGTTCTATTTTGTCCAAGGCTTCACTCACCCAGGCAATCACAGTCAAACATTCAAATTTGGATTTGTTTCCCGCTTTGGTTTCTAGCACACTGGGCCCCCTGCCTTCTTTTGGACTCCGTGACTTAAGATATTTATCATTTCAGGGACAGACTTTGCCAAGAGCATTTTGGTTTCAGGCAGAAAACAAAAATAGATGCACTTCAAAAATGATCCAAGTGTTGTTATGTTTCTGATTATTTTTTATCCCCTCAACCATTAAAAAAAAAAATCCTGGTGTTTGAAATAGTCACCTGAATCTCCGAGAAGCTTTAAAGCACCCTAAGACAATTAAACAGATTCCTGACATCACGAGGGCCAGCAAGCAACACAGCGCAGCCAGAGGTGACGGTCAGAGGACACGCGGCAGGTGTACGCGGCATCTTTTTTCCCTGGAAGAGCCCACGTCTCAAAGTTGCTTTGATAATAACCCCCTGACTTCTTGTCAGCATGACGCTTCCAGCAGTTTTTTGAGAAATGCCTTTTCTACCGGGGGCTTTGACCGTGACCTTGTTTTTTTCACATTTAATAAATTGGAAGAAAACAGAGCTAGAGGACATTACTCCAAAGACATCAACTTCCTTTTCCATGATTATCGACAGTATAGTGGGCGCCTGAGAACACGGACGGGGGTGCCACTGTAATGTGATCATCCTGGCACCAAAGAGCAAAAAGGAGGATTCAGAGCCTGGGCATCTACCTCTGTCTGGACAGGGTTACTTTGAGGCACTGAAAGGTTGACAAAGAAGCAGCAAAGTAAGGCCTGTAAGAAGAACCGTGTCACCTTAAATATAGTCGGCTCTCCGTATCGGCGGGTTTCGCATCCACGGAGGGAGGACCGACCGTACTATGCCATTGACATAAGGGACTCGAGCATCCTCGGATTTTGGTACCTGTGGGGACTCCTGGAACCAGTCCCCCTGGATACTGAGGGAGGACGGCACTGTGATTATGGCTCTGTGTCCATAAAAAGCACTTATGTGTACAGAAGCAAAGGTGGACACTCTAAGCCAACACCAGACAGACGAAATGGTGGAAATACAGACATCTTATTTCTTTATTTGCAGACACCTTGTTCCTAAAAGGATTGAGACAGCTTGTAAAATATATATAAAATTTAAGACAAGTCATTCTGGGGCTTTCTTTCAATCATGGTAAAATACGTATAAATTGACCATCTTAACTGTTTTTAAGTATACAGTTAAGTATAGTCTTAAGCATATTCATGCAGTGGTGCAGCCAATCTCTGGAACTTTCTCATCTTGCAAAGTCAAAACTCTACCTATTAAACAACTTCCCATTAACAAGTTGTTTTCTGTGACAAGTTTGTGTATTACCTAATGAAAATAAAACATACTTTAAAAATTAAACAAAATGTAATGACCTTTGCTCTTCATTAAAGAAAGCGTTTGGCTGGGAAACGTTCTGCCCACCAACCTAACAATCCTTTCTGACAATAAAAAAGGCTAGAAATCAGAGCAGCCTTACAGAAGGGCAGGCAACAGGAGACGGAAGTCTGGAACTTGAGCATGCAGCACCTATCTGGGAAGGAAGAAGTTGCAAATGTGAGCCAAAGCGCTCTTCAAATCGGGGGCCCTCCAGCAGCCAGTGCGAAGAGAGAAAGCAAAGCAGTTACAGGAATCAAGAGCAAATTGGCTGCCACGCTCTGGGGACCGGCCAGGAGATGAGTTTCAGGAAAGGCAGGGGCTGAAGGGTGTTGGCAAGAAAGGCACATGACGCTATGACAAAAACTGCTGGAGGTGAATGGAAATGGGGTAGGAATCGGGAGAATCTAAAGGAAAGCAGAGGATTCTTCTGGAGTTCCCTGGTGGAAGAATACTATGCAATTTACCTGACCCAGACTGAGGGTGAGGGATGAAGGCCGGTGGAAAGACCCCAAAGATAGATTCCAGAGCAGCAAACAGCAAGCTAACTCCAATGCTAGCTGCATCAACGTGGGAAAGTTCCTCTCCAGAAAGGACCTCCTTTACACCCAAGCCAGTGGATATAAGAAGAAAGCCCACCTTAAAATCTATTTCTAGGCTAAGCCTAAAATTTATTTCCAAATAGAGATGTTATATTTCCATGTTCCTCACTCCCCCCCACACAATGCACTTTCAAGTGTTCCAAGATTATATGCTAAGAAGGAAAATCCTTTGGATGCTGATACTAGAATCTACTAGAAGAAAATAGAATTTCTGCTAAATTTCAGGCATAAACAGGGAGGAAAAAATCTGTCTCTCAGGACTGATGGCATGGATAGTACGGAAAAAAATTTTTTTCTCAGATTCTCAAAAAATGCTTTTAGATCCGTGGAAGAGAAACAGTGAAAAGTGGATGTTCCAGGCAGCATCTCACAGCTTTACTTGGAAGGATTTTAGCAGTGTTTTCTGAAACTTGGGGCGTTTCCAAGCATATTCTATGGCTTCTAAAATAACACCACAGCCTAGGGAACTAGAAGACAACTCTCATCTTCTAGAAATGCTCTTATTACATGTAGGCTGTGATGGGCGCCAAGGTGGAGTGAAAGGGCACTGGTGTTAGATTCCGGGACAAGTTCCACAATTTATTAGCTCTGCAACCCTGGGAAAATCACTCCGACTCTCTGACCTCTAGTTTTCCACCTGTAGCCTGAGGGTGATAATACTGTCTTGAGGAAATCGTCTGGAGGAACGTGAATTGAATTGGATGCGAGAAAGTGTTCAATGGATTTAAGAACATACTGTTGAACTTCCGGCAGCACGGCACATGAACCTAATTCCTCCAGGTACAAAGATACCCAAATGCTGGATAAAATATAACCTTTACAAATACAGAGGGAGAATGGGGCTTGAAGGAAAATATGGGAAATGGCCAGGTGCCAGAAATGACAGCAATCAAAGCCAGGGAAATGAATCTAAGCTGATGCAGAAGCAGCCCCCTGGGTTTTCACTGGGTTTCCAAAGTTCCTGGATGCAGAGCAATGAGTTTCTAGTGCCCACGGAGATAAGAGATAGAACCTTAGCCAACAGATGGTGACAGGAGAGTCAAGTCCAGAGTGAAGAGCCACCCCAGCCACTAAGGAGAGCTGTGCTGTCTGCTTAGGCTACCACAGCAATATACTGCAGTCTAGGTGGCTCCTGAGAAATTTGTTTTCACATAGTGTTGGAGGCTGGGGGTCCAAGAGCAAAGTACTGGCCTATCTGGCTTCTCCAGAGGCCTCTGTCCTTGGCTTGCAGGCGGCCGCCTTCTCCCTGTGACCTCGCATGGCCTCCCCTCTGTGTGTGCATCCCTGGTGTCTCTCTTCTCATAAGGACACCAGTTATACTGGATTAGGGCCCCACCCCTATGACCTCATATAACCTTAACTACCTCTTTAAAGGCTGTTTCCAAATACAGTTAACATTCTAAGGTACTGGGGGCTAGGGCTTCACCATATGAATTTTAGGGGGCACAATTCAGTCCTTAACAGAGGCTGACAAAAACTACTCATAGGCTCAGACAGGCAGTAAGAAGGCTTACAAAAACTTGTCATTCGTCAGGGGCTTTAGATGAGATGGGGGAAAAGATCGCCAGTGAGAAATAAACAACAGCCCAAACTTGTAATATGTGCAGGTACTATGCACCTGCACAGGTAATATGTACAGGTGTGGGCTTTGAACCTATCCTCCCTACATGTCGTGGGAACCGTAAACTAAGTAACATAAAGTGAAATTTCTCAAACCCTACCAGAAACTTAAAAAAACACCAAAAAAACAAAAAAGACTAATCAGAGCAAAACTTTCACAACCCAAGATATGCCATGTATATATTTTTTAACCCTGCTAAAAATTGATTCATTAAAAAAGCTACAAAAACTACAATGAGAGTCACTGAATACAACGGACCAATGGTTCTCGAAGTGTGTTCCCTGGACCAGCAGGGTATCACCTGAGAAGCTGTTAGAAATGCAAATCCTTGGGCCCCACCTAGACCTATGAAATCGGAAACCTTGGGAGCGGGGATGAGAAATCTGGTATTAGCAAGCCCTCCAGGGGATTCTGACGAAGTGTGGGAGCCCTGTAGTAGAGGAATGGGCATCTCAGCCACTGTCGGGTATGAGGCTTCCATACAATAGTCCCCTTTTCCTCGATGTCAGCAGCTCACTCAAGCCACCAAACTCACTATCCACTGCCCTTCCCTGTTCGCATGCTGTTCAAAGCCTCAGGTCACTTCCCTTCATTCCTAAATGCCTTTCCCCTCGCTCACTAGCCCTCCCTGGTTCCCACCTTCCCAGCTTAGCATATAGTTGGTGCTCAGTAGATTTTTACTGGAAAGAGTAAACAAGAGCTGCATGTGTTGTGAGGCTATATTCTTTTCAAAAAGCTGCTAACTCTACATTTGATATTTAAAATGGGGGTGGTAGTGGGCTGCTGCCTCCAACAGGGCTAAATCTAGAAAGCGGTCTTCTGAGGCACAGAGAGCAACTCTGCAGAAGGAGGCTGTATCAGTTAGCTAAAGCTGCTGTAACAAAGCACCACAGACTGGGTGGCTGAAAGGACAGAAATGGATCCATTTAGCTTTGAAGACTAGGAGTCCAAGATCAAGAGGTAAGCGAGGTTAGTTCCTTCTGAGTGCTTTGAGGAAGCATCTGCTCCAGGCCTGTCTCCTAGCCCCTGGTACCTCATTGTTCCTTGGCTTACTGAAAATGCTCTCCTGCACCTTCACCTCATCTTCCCCTGTAGGTGTTTCTGTCTCTTCCCAGGGCATTCTTTTTAGGACACCAGTCCCAGGGACTCACCCTACACTAGTGTGACCACACTGTAACTCAGCGAATTACATCTGCAATGGGTCTTTTTCCAAATGAAGCCACATTCTGAGGTCCTGGGGATTAGGACTTCAATGCAGGAATTTAGGGAGACAAAGTTCAACCCATAACACATACAATCAGCATAATACGTACAATTTTAAATTACATAAAACCTTAGCACAAGAACAATGTAGTATATAGTTTATGGACAGAAATGCATAGTGAAAGTATAACAACATGTATGAGAGGGAAAAGACCAACGTCAGCAGTGCTTCCCTCCAAGGAGGGACAAAGGGAAGGAAATGCTACCAAGGGGTCTGGAAAGGGGATTTGACGGCATCTACACTATTCCATTTTTTTTTTTTTAAATGTGAAGCAATGCAGCTCGATTTGTTAAATGTTGATGGTGGGTTATTATTTTATCTCTGCATTTTTCTTTTTCTGCATGTCTGAAATATTTCTAAATATTTGTTTATTTGAGAAATTAGCATTAGGGAAGAAATGTTCTGGCCTGTAACGAACATGACATAGGACAAGGCACTATGAACTCTGTGCAGGTGAAGACATTAGGGAGTGCCAGCCAAGTGGCAGGTGGCTGTCTGAAAGGTCAAGTACAAGGGAATGAAACCAAAAGGCAGTCCAGACTGCAGGGGGATGGGCATGTCCCATGTCAGGCCACAAGTCACGGGAGATGAGGGATCAGGCAGGTCAACACAGGCAAAACACAGGGGACACTGCCAAGGCCAGCAGGGAGGGTGAGGCTGTGGCACTGATGGAGGTGAGACACAGGTGAGCGGGGTTTAGAAATACAGTCAAAGAGACCAGCATCCAAGATGCAAACTCGCTCCAGGCAGGACGCTCAGACTGGTGGCTGGAATAGGAATTCCATTCTGACAAGCAGGACTGGATTAGGAATTTTGCCTTAGAATTCTAGGGAAGGGATTCCTATAATTTCACAAGAGATGTTTGGCAAGTGAATGACAGAGATCAGCAGAGGCCCCAAACCAACAGGCAACTGGGTGGTTAGTGTTCCCTGCATCCTGGGGCAAGTGCCAGACTACAGATCCAAGGAAGGAGGGCGGGGTATTACCCTGACCCACCTCTGCCTGACACAGAAGACTGAAACATTTGCCAGGCCCAGAGTTAAGCCATTTACAAGCATTATCTCACTTAATCCTCAACAACCCCATGAAGTTGATACTATTATTATACACATTTTACAGATGAAGACACCTTAGAAAGGCTTAGAAAGATGACGTTAACTCGGCAGTAGACACAAGACAACACAAATCAGTAGATGGCAGAACTGGGGTCCAGTCCCAGTCAGTGGATCCCAGAGCTCGCAATCGCAGACCCTGTGTTTCACGGTCTCCTTTCATTCACATCAGAAATACCTGCCTGACCCTGGTTCAGGTGCTGGAGACACAGCACTGAGAAGTCAGACCAGGGCCCCATCTTCACGGTACTTACGTTCTAGGAAGCAGCTCACCACCCCCCATAATGCAAATACAGCCTCAGAGACTTTTAAGGAACGTGTTCCAATAACCCGAGCCTGACATTTTTTTAAAGTGGAGGAGGGTGGGGTTCAGAAAAAGGAAGTATAATTAAGAGGCTGTCCAGGCAGGAGGCCCCGCCACACGGAAAGGCCAGGATTCCTAAAAGACACCTCTAATCATCCTGGGTGTGACGAAACTGTAACAATGACCTTGGAGCTAAAAGGAAAAGAAGGCGGCTTGCCCTGATAGGACGCCCACTGACAGGGAGACCCTGGCCTGGCCGAGGTCCCCCGCGCTCATTATGCCAGCCTGGGAAGAAGGAAAGTCAATTCCAAAATTGCTTGTTCATGTCATGGTAAATCCTTAATGCTTTTAATGAAAATTCTTCTCCTTCATGAAATATTTTCTATTTTAAAGAAGAACGGCAAATTAATACAGCATTTCCAATAGCCTTTAAGTCAGGTTTAATTGGGGCAATTCCCTCCAGTGAATCGAAAGATGACATTCGTCTTCATCGCCTGGGTGGAATGTTAAACTAGAAGCAGGGAGGAAATGTCAACGTAAAATAATGCTAATAATTATTCTGAATGTTACATTCTCCTTGACCTTGGAATTTAAAGGGCCAAGATGAAGGCTTTTTGTCAAAAGTCAAGAAGTCATCCAGAGACGCTGCTGACATTTATGATTAATACAATCTGGGATTATTAGGAGAGAAATGCAGAATGTGATTAGCGCCTAGGATCTCAGTAATTCATTTTTATATCACTGTAGAAACCATATAGTATACGGACATAAAAAGAGCTGACATGATGTGGATAATCCTAATCTTTAGAAATTTTGAAAGGAAAACTCTAAAGATAAGGAAGATTTTTTAATTAAAGCAGCAGTCACTAAATAATTAAATGTATAGGTCTGGAGGAAAGGAGGGAAGAAAATGACCCCAGTTGAAGGAAAGATAATGATTCCTTGTGCATAACCCACATATGCACACAAAAGAAATCAAGCCTCTATCTGTCAGTTCCTGTCGCTTCACAGTTTCCTGGTTCATTTGCAGTGACAAGAGAGAGTGTGGCTCGGGGAAGGAGACCCCGGCACTGTGCTCTGAGCTGGCAATTCAAGCCCTCCCAGAGAAAAAATGGGACTCTGGGTGAGAGCAGACACCTCTGTCATGAGAAAGATGGCTTTCTGTTTTTGTTGAGGAAAACGAAGCTCCTGTTTTAAATCAAGCTTTTTGTCCCAACCTCTAACTGAGAAAAGTGCAAAGCGGAAGGGGCACCCACTCTTTGGGACCTGTTTCCCTCCCCACCCAGGTCCCCCCCCCCAGCACAATTCATCTCATTCCTCTTCCTCCTTCTTGCTCAGACAGAAGCAGGAATGTGGAAGAGGTGGGGGGTGGCAGGGAAACTGATTCTTGTAAAAATAAACTGGTAAAGACTCAGATACCCACAACAAAGCAAAAAGGGAAAGAGGGCTTTTGAGAGAGAGAAAAAATACAAAACATTTAACTTACCCATTTTAAAATGAAAAACTGGAAGCAGGAAGCTTTATACCACCCAATCAAGTGATACATATAATCCTGACTTATGTGCAAACAGCATATACATACAGGATGTGTGATATATTTTATGTATAGTAACCTTTCCTCAATTTTTCCCTCAGTCGGGACAGATGAGAGGTAGAGAGCAAGCAAACAGAGAAAAGGTGAAAAAAAGTGAGGATGGAATGTGAGGGAGAAAAATGTGGAAGGGAGCAGGAGGCAGGAGACAGCGCAAAGCAGAGAGACCCACATGGAGAAGCTTTCCCTCTAGCCTAGGGTGCATCAGAGGGCTTCTCGATACTTCTTGATTACTCCCTGGTAACTGAGAGCAGACTCTCTGGTTTAAAGTCCCATTCTCATCATCCTGCCAGTTTGGCCCCGAGAGCTGGTAGATTTCCACGTCGGTGCCCATATCAACCTATACCATGCACAAAATCCGTGCAGACCAAGAGAAGGGCTGGCTCTTCCAGGAGTCTGTCCTGCCTGCATTACACTGCAAGCTTTCAGCCTTGCAATAAATAATAATTCAGGGGAAGTTAAGTGAGGCACTATTCGGAAAGGAATCTTATGTTGCCCTGAAGGTACCTGTGAAAACAAATGAAAGTAAAGTACTTGCAACAACTCAATAAGGTTGAGAAAACTGAAAATCTCTCTAAATCAATTCAGCCAACGAAGGACTTGAGAAGACTTTCAAGCATCTGGACCGGAGATGTAGCAACCGTCACAGTTTGTTCTACTCATTCCAAGCCTCCCCTCCCCCACCCCAGATGTGACCATCTTAAACAAATACGCATTTAAATTGCCTTCATCAGCACCTTAAAAGGCAGAGCCACGGTCAACGTTGACAAGATATAAATGGAAAAAGTTTCTAAATGTCAAAACTTCCCACTGCCAAGTGGCAGCTGGGAGGCGTCATGGTGACCACTAAAACCTCACAAGTAGC
The DNA here is from genome assembly GCF_036321535.1 of Camelus dromedarius. NCBI lineage: Eukaryota > Metazoa > Chordata > Mammalia > Artiodactyla > Camelidae > Camelus > Camelus dromedarius. The sequence goes on along the minus strand of NC_087454.1, from coordinate 14,106,254 downwards.
TTCATTTCATTTCAACATTCTTTGCGGACCATGTGTGCAGACACTGCTCTAGTCCCTGAATGACGGCGATGAATCAAACATAGGGTCCACGGTCCTCCCAGTCTAACGGAGGAGACAGACAAGCAAAGCGGCCATGAAAACGCACTGGTGTGAGTGCGCAGGTGTAAATCCTGAGGCGCTGAGCCAGTGCAGGGGAGAGGCACCCACCTCGTATATCTCTGGGTGGGAGAAGGGGGGTAAGATTTCTCTGGGGAGGTAACTCTTGAATTGAAGTTCTAAGGAAAAGGTAGGAGTTAGCCAGAAGAAGAAGAAACAGTAGGGTGGGCGGGTGGGCTGTGTGTGCACACGGATGGGAGAGGATAGCAACACACTTGCCGACAGGCGGCGCCACTGTCCACTGAGCCAAGTGGCTCAAGCTAGAACCTAGGAGTCACCTTGACCCCTTCTTTCCCTCACTGCATACCTAATCATTAATTCCTGTTGACTTTACCCCCCCAAATATATCCCAAATCTGTCTAGTTCTAACTTCACCCCGCCTCCTGGTAGAAGCCCTGTCCTCTCTCCTCTAGACTCTGCAGTCAACTCCTAACTTGTTATTATGGGCTGAGTTGTGCCCTACGCCCCCACCCCCACCCAATTCCTATGTTGAAGCCCTAACCTCAACCACTAAGTACATCAGAAGGTGACTGTATTTGAAGATAGGGCCTTTAAAGAGGTGATTAAGTTAAAATGAGGCCTGATCCAATCTGGCTGGTGTCCTTGGAGAAGGTGATCGGGACACACAAAGACGGCAGGGATCCACGCCCAGGGGAGAGGCCAGGTGAAGACACGGCTGGTGGACAGCCGTCCACAAGCCACGGAGAGAGGTCTCCAGAGAAACCAACCCTGCCCACACCTTGATCTTGGGCTTCTTAACCTCCAGAACTATCAGAAACAGATTTCTGTCCTTTAAGCCCCCCAGGCTGCGGAGCTGGGTCATGGCAGCCTTAGCAAACCAACAGAATCGCCTTCCTGTTTCTACTCGTGCCCCTCAAATCCACTGTCCAGCAGCTAAATCGCATCACAAGAGAGCCGGAAGGGAGGACGGCAGAGGAGCTGGGCTGAGTCCATGTGAAGCCGTCCAGGCCATCCCCTCAACCCCGTAATGGGGATTTGTAGAGACTTGAAAACAGAAGGTTCCCAGTCTTGTGAAAAACAACCCTACTTAAGACACAAGTTAAGAAGGCCAACAGTTGTAACCTTTAGATTTGGGAGAGCCAATGAAAATTTCAGTGAGAAGACACTAATCTATCATTTAAAAAGATTACTCTTGATACCAAATAGAAGATGGACTTGGGGGGCCGGGGGGAAAAGCAGGGGATTCTCCCTCATGCAGATGGGGAGCTGTGGCCCTCTCCCAGCTCTCCAAGAATTCTGAAAATATCATCACAGGCTCTAACTTTCAACTCAGTTTGACGACAAGATTTTTATGATTCCCAGGAGTTATGTGGTAACTGCTAGACTAAAAGGTTTCCTCCATCCCACAACTAGAAAACTCATCTTCATGAAAGAAAGCAATGCTTTGATATCTGCAGATACCACCATTCCTTAAAAGTTTGTAAATCACATTAAGTAAATATCTCCATACTTAATCCGGATATACTGTTTTCAATTAAAAATTATATTCTTCAGCCTGATAAACCATCGTAATCATCAAATTTGGCCCTAAAAGAACCCCAGTTGTTTTCAAACCAAAAAAAGGCACACTCCTAGGGCAAAGGTCTGTCAATTACTATTTCAAATAATCTAAGACGAATTCTGACTATTTATTTTAAAAAGTCAAAACTGGTTTGAGCAACAGAAACATGTGAGCAACACTGTTTTAATAAGCTGATAGTCTCAGAGTGATTAGATGGTAGAGCCACTGGGATAGAATTTCTAGCTTGTGCATTTTTTAGAAATCAGAAATGACTTTACATTAAATGACCTATTTGTGTGCACTGGAGTGATGGAGGGGCAAGGCAGAAGATGGATGTATCTATTTCATGCATTAGAAGCATCTTCAAGATTCTAACAGAATACTCCTAGAATCTCATTATTCTTGAGGTTATGGGCCACACAAAATGTAAGTACAATACATGCAAACTAGCCACAGTATAATCAACCGTCTGTTCAGTTTCTTCTTTATAAAACAAAGGAAGTGATAGCATCCCCTTGCTTCCGTTTTTATACTTGCACTGCTTAAAAAAATGACACTAATTTGGCTACATTAATACACATTAATGTAAGAGCCCATTAAACAGTAACAGAGAAAGGCCAATTACTTTTGTTTCTGACAACACATCTTTTCCTGGCTAGCCCACAATGGCTTCAACCAATTCAGAGGACAAGATAATAGTTCTAGTCTATAGAGCTAATTCTCCTGCCACTAAATATATTCTCCTACAAAACTGCAAAAGGTCATTGCTAAAAACCACAGTGAAATTCATAAAATATTGGAGGTAGGTGATGAATACTCTGTACAAAAATTTACTATGGGAATTAACTGTATTTCATCAGCCTCAGTACCAATTACCCAATTACACACTACATTTTGAAACATAGTTGGCCAACTATACCACTCACTGCAGGGTAAGGGCTGGAAAGAACTTCAGATATCTCAAGCGTTTTAAAAACCAACTAAGAGATAAAGGAGACTTGAAATTTTTTCCCACCTCTATTGAGATATAACTGACATATAACACTGTGTAAGTTTAAGGTGTATAATGTGTTGATTTGATATACTTTTACATCGCAAAATGATTATCACTATAGCATTAGCTGACACCTCCATCAAGTCCCATACATGTAATTACAATTGCTTTTTTGTGGTGACATTTAAGATTTACTCTCGTATCAACTTTCAAGTACACAGTACAGTATTATTAACTATAACCATCATGATGTACATTAGATCCTCAGAACTTATTCACCTTACAATGGGAGTCTCATACACTTAGACCAACATCTCCCCATTTCCCCATCCCCCTGCTCCTGGTAACCATCGTTCCACTTTGTTTCTGTGAGTTCAGCTATTTTAAATTCCACATATGAGTATTTGTCTTTCTCCATCTGACTTATTTCAATTGATACAATGCTCTCAAGGTTTATCCATGTTTTTGCAAACAGCAGGATTTCCTTCTTTCTCATGGCTGTATAATATTCCATTGTATGTATACACCACGTGTTCTTTATCCATTTATCTGTTGACAAATGCTAAGATTATTTCCATATCCTGGCTATTGTGAATAATGCTGCAGTCAACACCTGAGTGTAGTTACCTATTCGAGACAGTGTTTTCCTTTTCTTTGGATGTACACCCAGAAGTGGGTTTGCAGGATCATATGGTAGTTCTATTTTTAATATTCTGAAGAACATCCATACTGCTTTCATAGAGGATGCACCAATCTGCATTTCCACCAACAGTGCTCAAGGGTTCCCTTTTCTCCACATCCTCATCAGCATCTGTTATCTCTTGGTTTTTTGTTTTTGTTTTTGGACGAGTTGCTTTTCTACAACAGTCATTTTAACAGGTATGAGGTGTAATATCTCACTGTGGTTTTGATATGTATTTCCCTGACGATTAGTGATGTCCAGCACTTTTTCATGTACCTCTTGACTATCTGTATGTCTTCTTTGGAAAAATAACTATTCAGTTTCTTTGCCCAGTTTTGAGTTAGGTTTTTGGGTTTTGCTATTGAGTTGCATGAGTTCCTTATATACTTTGGATATTAAACCCTCATCAAATATGGGATTTGAAGATATTTTCTTCCATTCTGTAGGTTGCCTAGAAAATTTCTCAATAGTTCTATCAAGCAGCCTCTTCCATGAATATCTAATCTTCAGGTGTTTTATTTAACAGCTCTATTGAGTTATAATTTGCAAAAGTTACTGTAAATGTAAAATTTGATAATTTTGGCACATTTGTGTCATTGGGCAATTATCACACCACCACCGTGAGCCATTCCGAGAACAGCTCTAAAAAGTTCTCTTGTGCCTAACTGCTGGCAATCCTCGTTCCCAATCCCAGTCCCAGGCAACCACTGATCTGTTTTCTGTCTCCATACATTTGCCTTTTGGGGAGATACTTCATATAAATTAAACCATGCAGTCTTTCCTGCTTGGCTTTTCTCACTTAGCATAATGTTTTGAAAGTCCGTCCATGTTGTACTGTGTAGCAATAGTTCATTCTTTATTGCTGAATGGGATTTCATTGTAGGAATATACCACAGTTTGTCTATCATTCACCAGTTGATGGACATTTGCTATTATTTCATCTTTAAATAGTTGATAGAATTCACCATTTGGAACTGGAGGGGATTTTCTTTGTGGGAAGATTTTTAGTTACTGTTTTTATTTATTTACTTCTATTCAAATTCTCTATTTTTTTTCTTGAGTTAATTTTGGTAATTAATGCCTATCTGGGAATTTTTTGAACTTTTCTAGGTTGTCTAATTTATTGACATAGTTCTATAATATTCCATCTATAATTCTTTCCATTTCTGTAGGGTCAGTGATGTCCCTTCTTTCACTCTCGGTTTTAATGGTTTGTGTCTCCCTTCTTTTATTCCTGGTCAGTGTAGGTAAAGGTTTATCAATTTTCTTCATCTCTTCAAAGAAGCAGGTTTGATTTCATTGGGTTTCTTTACTGTGCTTTGCTCTCTATTTCACTGATTTCTACTCTTTATATTTCCTTCCTTTTGCTTGCTTTGTGCTTAATTTGCTCTTTTTTTGCTGGTTTAGAGTAGAAGCTCAGATGATTAATTTGAGAACCTCTTTTCTAATATAGGTATTTAAATCTATACATTTCCCTGTAAGTACTACTCTAGCTGCATCTATAACTTATGGTATGTTGTGTTTTAATTTTCACTCAGTTCAAAATATTTCCTAGTGTCCCCTTTGATGTCTTCTTAGATCCATGCGTTACTTATAACTGTGTTAATGCCCAAATATTTAGGGAATTCCTAAATTTCCTTCTGCTAATGATTTCTACTTTAATTCTGTTAAGATTGAATGGCTTCAATTCTTTCAAATTTATTATTATGACATACCACATGGTCTGTCCTGGTCTACTCCTTTTGTACATGAAAAGAACATACACTACACTGTTGTTGGGTGGAGTGTTCTACAAATGTCATTAGGCCATTTAGGTCATGTTTGATAGCGGTGTTCAAGTCTTCTATATCTTTGCTGATTTCTCTGTTTAGTTATTATATTAATTATTGAAAGGAGTATTAAAATCTCTCTGTTGAATTTGATGTTTCTTATTTTCTTCTGTCAGTTTTTGGTTCATGTATCTTGGGGCACTGTTGTTATATATGTATAAACTTTTAATTGGCATATCTTTTTCATGTATTGGTTCTTTTATCATTATATGTGTATTTTACAAGTGAAGTATAGTGGATTTATAATGTGTTTCTGGTGTACAGCAAAGTGATTCAGATATACATAGATTTATGTCCAAGAATGTTTTGACTGTTCTCTTCTAGGAGTTTTATGGTGTTATGTCTTATATTTAAGTCTTTGAGCCATTTTTTAGTTTATTTTTGTGTATGATGTGAGAGAGTGTTATAACTTCATTGATTTACATGCAGCTGTCCAGGTTTCCCAACACCACTTGCTGAAGGAAAAACATGGAATGCTTCAGGAATTTGCCTGTCATCCTTGTGCAGGAGCCATGCTAATAATCTCTGTATTGTTCCAATTTTAGTATCTGTGTTGCCAAAGCGAGCACCTTTTTATCATTATAAAATGTCCCTCTTTGTCTCCAGTAACAATTTTTGACTAAGGACTATTTTGTCTCATAGCAATACAACCATTCAAGTTCTCTTATGGTTGTTACTTGTATAGTATATCCTTTTTCTACCTTTTTACATTCAATCTATTTGTGCCTTGTATTCTAAAGTGTATTTGTGGCAGACAGCATAGTGTTAGATTTTGCTCTTTAATCGCTGCTAGAAATCTCTGTCTTTTAATTAGAATGATTAGTCCACTCAAATTTAATGTAATCATCGATTTGGTCAGATTTACATTTGTCATTTTGCTATTTGTTTTCCATATCTCAAGTCTTTTTTGTTCCTTTATTTCTCCTTTACTACTTTATCTTGTGTTAAATAGATGTGTGTTCTGGGGGCCATTTTAATTCTTTTTATTATTTAGCTTCTTTTTAAAAAGTTATTTTTGTAGTGATTGCTTCTAGGGATTACAATATGCATGTTAAATTACAACAATGTACTTCAGTTTGATTCTGACTTAATTCTGCTAAAAGACAGGAATTTTACTTCAGTCTAGCGCCATTTCCTCCATCTTCCTATATGTTACTACTGCCACATAAATCACATGTATGTATGTCATCAACCCAACAACACACTGCTATAATTATTGCTTTAACCAATTTAAAATGTCTTTTGAAGAACATAAGGGAAGAAAAGAAAAAAATACATTTATACAGTCTTTTATTTTTACCCATATATTTGTCATTTCTAGCCCTTAGTTTTATTTTCTTACCATATGTTCTCCACCTCAACCTTCCCTCGTACTTCTCTCAAAGTGGCCCAGCCACAGGCAAGTATGCTGGTAACCAGAGAAAACATCCTGAAACTAAAGGCTGTCCAGAAGTCAGATTTCTGATATAAATCAGAAAGGAAGAAACTTTTTCAAAAGTGATTCAAATGCCATCTTCCTAAATAGACTCTTTCCGGAAGCAATCTTTCCCTGTAAAATTAAAGGGCACTTCAGCCTGTTGTCTCACATTCTTCAGTTTTGAGAAGTTCACTTGTGACCACTCCGAGCCTCATCCTTGAGCACTTGCTGAGTTACTCCTGCCCACGGATATTCTTGGCAATCGCGCTTGCTGCGCCTGCTGCTCAGTTCTAAAATCCAGGTATTTCCCTTTACCTCCCAGTAAGCCGGTTCATTTCCTAGGTGTGATTACTTGGGCTATTCTTCCTGGATGTATTTGAATGAGGGGGTTAGCAGGACTCTTTCTGGCCTGTAGAATCTGAGCCCAGACTTAAGTCTATGTTAAACACCACTCTGGAAAAAAATCCTTCTACTTTCAAACTCTTCCGTCTGTGGGATAATTAACTGAACTCTTAGACTTCTAAGTTTGCATTCCAAACAGAACAGTAAAACAATTATTCTTGGACCCGTTAAAACTTGACTAAATGTTTCATTAAGATTATAATTATGGTTTCAGGACATCACTAAGAAAATATTTCAACATGTCATATCTGTCTAACGGTATGTATAAACCTACGTATGCAACTGATTCGTAAACAAACACATATTTGCTTTCTATGCTTTTTTTGTTGTTCTTGCTATTACTCCCAGTGGTTTGGGGTTCCTTAAAATACTGCCCATACATCTTCTTCACATTTTATAACAGGAATATGTCTATAGGTATGAGATTCCTGACGGTAGGATCTGCTTAATTCACAGATGAAAGAGAAAGAAAAGAAAGAAGAAAAGAAAGAAAGTAAGAAAGAAGAAGGATGGGAAGGGAAGAAAGGAAGGAAAGGAGGGAAGAAGAAAAAAGAAAAAGAAAATATAAACTAAGAAATGTGTGAGAATTGGGAAGAAATAACCTGTGTCTGCGTCCCTTCCTTGATCTAATTACTATCTGAGAGAGTAAAACCTTGGAGCCCTGAAGAGAACAAAGTCAAGAGTCGAGGTGAGAGTCAAGTCTAAAGTAATTGTATAATAGTCACTAAGGTGCTTTAATTAAAAAAGGTAAAAAGGACATTCTCCTCCCTCTAAACAAAAGACCCATTGAAACGGAAACTGACATCTTCAGGAAAATGAAGGGATTTGATGTGGAAAATAACTAACATCCTACACAGTAATATTTTGTTATTGGCAAACAGAAAGCAATAGTTCAAAATTTATCAAGCTTATCAGTTCCACCTAATTAAGGCTATAGCCAGAGGGTATAGTAAACAAAACTCTAATAACTCACTTCTGGGATTCTGGCTCCAGTGAAATCTAATATCCTTCTGGAAAAGTGCTTGGTGGTCTCCGCTCATCTTGACCTTCATCCGAAAGGCGACCACATGTAACACTCTGCTTCTGCTGAGCCTAAGGATGGAATTATATAGAGATTACATTTTTGTCATCTACGACAGACTCTTGTCTCCAGCCATAATATTGCCAGGGGATGCATGAAGTTTTAAGTGATTCTTTGAGGAAAAAGGAGGTCTACAGAATCCGGAGGAGGATAATTTAATTTCTATTTCAGTTACTGCCACCATCTCCACTTCATTTGTTTCAAAATGAAGCCCAACATTTCCCCAGAAAAACCTCCCCTCTCAATTTAGAAGATGTTTCAGTATGAAAGTTATGTGTTCATCAGGGTGCTTGGAAGAGGGTCGTGAAAGCATCTCTAAAGCTACAATTAGAAACGCTGGAAGCAGTGGTGAAATGTAAATTCAAAGACCCTCAGGCCCCTTACTTCTGATCCTCTTCTACCTCTGCCCCAAATTCTCTTTTTCTTTGGAAGTCAGCTCTTATCCCTTTTAATCTGTGGTCAGAAAAGAGAATGTTATGTCCCTCCCCTAATAACTATGTTGAAGCCCCAACCCTCAGCGTGATGGTATTTGGCAACGGAGCCTTTGGGAGGTAATTAGGTTTAGAGGAGGTCATGAGTATGGGGCCCCACGTAGCGTACTTATAAGAAGAGGATGAGAACAGAGCCCCCGTTTCTCCACCATGTGAGCACACAGTGAGGAGGTGGCCAGCTGCAAGTCAGGAGGAGAGCTCTCACCAGAACCCAACCAAGCCGGCACTCTGCTCTCAGACTCTCAGCCTCCAGAACCATGAGAAATAAATACCTGCTGTTTACCTAGTTTATGGTATTTTGTTACGGCAGCCCAAGCTGACTAAGAAAGAGGCACCCTTAAGAAAGGAAGGCTGTCCTCAGGCCATACTGCGGTATCACCCTGAGATGGATCACGGCCCGCACAGGAGCCAGCTGCTAAGAGGAGCAGGGCAAGCTGAGTCAGGCAGGCAAGACATCTCTGAACAGAGTGACTATGATGACCGGAAGGGCCAGGTAGATAAGTGAGTCAGAGGCAGGAAATCCACTTCTCAGAGGAATTGAATGCAGCAGGGAGTCCACAGACACTGGGTCCACCCAGCAATAAATCAGTGGGTACTCTGAGGCCAAAGACTCAAAGAAATCAGAGAAAGCGCCACCAGAAAAGAGGAGAACTGGAAGCAGAAACTGACTTGAGGCAGAAGCTGATCTGTAGTCAGATACATCCTGGACTTGCCTCCCTACAAGGCATTCAGGGTCCTGTGTTCTCTGGCTTGGATCCTCTATAAGGCCCTCACATCATAGCCTGATGAATGATTCCTGGCAGTGGGACTGGCCCCACATGAGGTGGTGATAACCTGGCATTATAACTTCTAGAAACTCAGAGGAATGAGAAAGGAGAGAGATCGCTCAGCCACCCATAGTTAGGCAGATGAGGAAACTGAAACCCCAAAAGACTAAATTATATTCCCCTCTAGGTCAAACCAATAGGAGATACAAAACTACTTAGTTAGGTTACAAAATGTAATGCCCACTTCAGTGCTTGCATACTGCCTCATGATTTCCTTACACAGCATCTACAGACTATTATATATCTCTTTGGCTTAGATCTCAGCATACTCTCCAGGCACAATCTTGTCTCAAAAATAATCACTTAATGGAGAAGTACATTGGGGCCAAATTGTGGATGCTCTAGAAGGCAAACGATTTTTTCTATAGGTTGCAGCTTTTCATATGAAAATGTTAGAGTCTCCTGAAAGTTACAATTAAAGCGGAAATGTGCACGCGTGCATGCTCACATTTCATGGGAAGAGCTTTTAAAAGAATTCTCATATAGGTAAAAACCACTCTTGTTGACAGAGTTAAACTGGAGAATGTCATGACCCAGAATCTTTCCTCCTGCATTACAAAGAAGTTGAGAATCTACTTCTAAACTGTTACTTTTAACAACCATCCTCATTTCCTTTTAAAGAAGCTGAGATTTTTCCCCCCTCACTTATACCCTCTTAAAGAAATAGTACTTCCTTACAAACTGTTAGAAACTCCTTGTGAGCAAATACTTAAGGCTGTAATTCCTTTTTTAATTTGTTTTTTATTGAAGTATAGCCATTTACAATGTTGTGTGGATTTCTAGTGTAGAGCATAGTGATTCATTTATACATATGTATATAAACATATTCCTTTTCATATTCTTTTTCATTATAAGCCATTACAAGGTATTGAATATAGTTCCCTGTGCTATACAGTTGGCTCTTGCTGTTTATTTATTTTATATATATAGTAGTTAGCATCCATAAATCCCAAACTCCGATTTATCCCTTCCCACCTCCTTTCCCCTCTAGTAACCGTAAGTTTGTTTTCTACATCTGTGAGTCGGTCTTTGTTTTGTAAATAAGCTCACTTCTCTAAGACTGTAATGCCTATTCTTCCCAATTGGAGCCACGTGGCCAAGATGGGGAATCCTGTTCATTAGGTCTGGATATGCATGGGAATTTGTTAGGAGAAAGAAGAGTTATCCTCTCTAACCCAGAGTTCACCTGATGTCCAGAGAAACCACACTCCGGGTCCAGTCGGCTCCTTTGTCATTCTGCCTTTTCACCAGGGATAACAGGAAAGTGTCCTGTTCCTGGTCCATCTGCAGGGCTTGCCCTCAGCAAAACTGAAAAGTAGGAAAAGTTCACCTTCATTAGGCTCTGCAACCTTTCTGGCTTTGGGCTTCTAAAGATCGAGTCTGACAGCTAAGCAGTTTGTGGTTTTCAAATCGTATTGTCTGTCTCGCTACAAAAATCCTTTTAATCAGCTCTTTCCTTCTGTTTTAAGGACAGAAGGAAAGCTCCAGCTCCTCCTCTCTGCTGTGTCCACCTGTTAGACTAGCCATCAGGTCCAGGACATTTGTGCCTTTGGAAATGTGTTACTTCTCCCAAAGGTGCTCTAGTGTAGAATGTATCTGTAAATGTAATGTAAGAGGCTTTTTCAAGGGGTAATATTATCAATAAACTATCTGGAGAGGTCGGGACATTTCCTGAGAGCGTGAAGTCATATCAGAGGGTCCCATGTGTAGGAAAAAGCTGTCTTGGCAACGCGTACCTGTCACCTCGGCTACTGAGAATTTTCCTTTCATGCCAAACAATGTTTGGAAGGCAAGTGGAAAACCCTGACTCCAAAATAGTCCCACAGCAATCACTACAGGATCTCCTCAAATATGTACTTTCAATCTGTTGACAATTCTTCTCTGAGTACTAGTGTGTATATATGATGAATCAATCTACTTTGCACTAAAAATAAAGGCTGGAAAAGAAAATTTCAGTTCTACATGCAAAATTCTATTTAAAAAAAACCATGCAGATGTTGCTCGATTCACAGTTCCAGCCAGGCATGTAGAAGATCATTTTACACCCGGACTCCCACAAGGAACTCTGAAGAGCCAGGAACTGGGGGTTCATTTTTCATAGAAGCCAGAGAACTGTTTTAAATCCCTTCCACACAATTTGCAAAAGTCTCGCTAATGCAAACCATACATACTGTTTGGAGTTCAGTAAACAGCAAACACAAAATGACTAAGCCTTTTTAAAAATAGTATTCTTTCAGTAACCTTGAGAGCAGTGACCAGAACACCATTCTGAATCCCAAAGAAGTCCCACGATTTAAATCTGACATGGTTATTCCCACTCTGGTTTGTTCTGGCCAGAAGAACACAGCCAAGTTTTCTGTTTTCCAAAGGCAGAACAAGTATGGCTTACAAAAATTCAGCCTGACAGTTAGGGAGTTTGAGGACTTCAAATCACATTGCATGTCTTGCTGTAGAATTCTAACATTGTAATCCAAACGTAATGTTTCTGTGAAATCTAATTCTGACCAACCAGTTACAAGCAACGGGCATTATCAAACAGGAAATTCCCTAATTCAAATGGACCATTTACCCATTTTCTGCATTTCAGAAAACTCCTTGGTGGGATTTGAGTTTTTCCAGTTTTCTTCTATATCCATTGATTCTCTGTGGGACACCCCAAGTCCCTCTCCTGGCTTTAAATTCCATTATCCTGACAAGGGGCTCAGCATGTCTGGCCTCCCACCAGGGAAGTAGAAAAACATTCTAAAATGACACGGAGTGCTTTTGGATAAAGATGATAAACACGTCTATGGCCTCCTTCTCTCGAAAATAATTCCTCAAACCACCTCAAAACAGTAAAGATGAGGAAACACAAAAGTTTATATTTTGTGAAACCAGAAGATATCTGTAACCAAAACAATAAAGACAGAGAGAAAATGAAGGGACAGTAAATACTTTGCAGAGGAGGGAGGATTCCAATGCAGAGTTGGTAGGGACAAAAATGCTGAGAAATAAGCTATTTTGCATCTCAGAAATCCAGAAAAGCTCACTGGAGACCGTTTCAGCCCAAAGGAGCTGCATATGAGATAGGAAATAAACACAGGGAAATTGTTTTGAATTCAGTATGGGAAACAAGCTCACCCTGGTCTCAACCTTTATTGAGAAAAACCTCCAAAATGGATAAAACTATAAATAAATAACTATTTCCACCCCCCCCCAAAAAAAAACCCAAAACCTCAGAGGAAATAAAAACAACATAGAAAGCTGGAGAAAAACTCAAGACATCACTTTTAGGAAACAAGAACGAGACGCCATCTAATAATCAGCAGCAGCAGCATTTAGGAGCTCCTGGAAGTACAAGTAGGAGAGTTAAACTTACGAATTCAATAATGCACCTGGAAGATAAAGAAGACTTCTGAAAAATGATAAAAATGGACAAGGAAAGGAAAACGGCAAGAAAACAAAAGGTTAGAGAAGAATGTCCAACACCCAAATAATAGGCACTGTGGAAAAAGAAAGTAGAGAAAACATTAGGGAGATACAATTAATACAAGAAAAAATTCCAAAACTGAAATAAATGAAGCTGAATCTCCAGAATGGAAATGACCAGTAAGTGAACCTTTTTTTTTTTGGTGACTTACATTAAGGAGCATTATCCCAGGTTACACTGAAAAGAGCAGGAGTTGGAACAGCACTGGGCGCTGTGTTCATCTGTTTGGGCTGCCATACCAAAATACCAGAGGCTGGGGGGCTTAAACAACAGAAATCTCTTTTCCTGTTCTTATTAGGTCTCCAATCCTATTGGATTAGGACCTCACCTTTGTGACCTTATTTAAATTTAATTACCTCCTAAGAGCCATATCTCTAAATATAATCACATGGCAGTGTGTGTGTAGGGGGGTGGTTAGGGCTTCTACATTTGAATTTTGGACACTTGGGTCTCAACAGCAACATTAGAAGCTAGAATATACATAGCACAGGGAACTATATTTGATATCTTATAGTAACCTTTAATGAAAAAGAATATGAAAATGAATATATATGTGTATATATATATGACTGGGACATTATGCTGTACACCAGAAATTGACACATTGTAACTGACTATACTTCAATTAAAAAAAAAAAAGAAGCTAGAAGATAGAGAAATTCAGGGGAGGAATCACTAGGCAGACAATCTCTCACAAACAGCAACAGTGTCAAATGTCCACCTCACATTTACGTAAATAATAAAAGCTTTATACAGGGATTTAATTATTTAAGTGCTAATAACTAAATTGTTTAAGTGCTATTAACTAAGAGAAGGGAGGTGTAAGATTTAAAATACTATGTGTCAAAATAGAAATTCAGTAAAATCTAAAATTGATTAATCAGACATAAGTTTATAAGTCCACTCTAAGGTGATCCCAATGTGTCATGCTCTTGTGTATTTCTCCATCCTTTTAAGTATGGGAAGAAAATGTGACTTGTTTCTAGCCTGTAGTATATGGCAAAGGCAAAGAGATTTTCCAGATGTAATTAAGCTCCCCAGTCAGCAAGCTAGACAGAAGGAGATGATCCTTGTTGGACCTGAGTCAATCAGATGAAAGTCTTTCAAGAGAGAATTTCTGCTAAAAGAAGAGAGAGGGCCAGGTGGCAAAGAGAGTCAAGCAGCCTTGAGAAGCTGAGAGCAGGCCATAACCTGCAGCCAGCAAGAAAACAGGGACTTCGGTCCTACAGCTTCAAGGAACTGAATTCAGTCAGCGAGCCGATGAGCCTGGACCAGGATTCTGGGCTCAAGAATGGAATGCAGCTCAGCTGACATCTTGGTTGCAGTTTTGTGAGACCCTAGGCAAAGGACACAGAGAAGATGTGCTGGACTCCTGACCAGAAGAAATAATGAGCTAAGAAGTGTATGTTATGTTAAAGCCACTAAGTTTGCGGCAACTTATTATGCAGTGATAGATAATTAACACACAGGCACAGTATTTAGAAATATGAAGGAATGTGCCAAAAGGCATTAACACAGTTACCTTTGAAATGCTGGACCCAGGAAGTGGGGGGTGGGGTGGCAGGTTGGTAGAGGACGACTATTTAAGTTACTATTATAAGGCTTTTATTATTATTATTTGACTTTGAAAACTACCTAGGTATTACTTTGAAAAAATTAATTTTTTTAAAGGTAACCTGAGAGAAATGTAAAGATTATAGGATGTATTTCAGATGAAATGGGATAATATACATAAAAGTGCTTAAAAAAGACAAAAAGTACAGTACAAACATAGGGACTTATAATTAAGTTTCAAATTCTCAGTTGGTTAGGACTATGTCCCACTAAAACATTCCTATGTTGCAACCCTAACCCCCAGGGGGGCTATATTGGAAGACTGGAATCTCTAAAGAGATAAGTAGTCTTAAGGGTGGGGCCCTGATTCAATAGGATTAGTGTCCTTATAAGAAGAAACACTAGTGCTCACTCTACCCGCAAAGCCCCGCCACACACTGAGAAGGTTCATGTGAGGACACAGTGGGAAGGTGAGTGTCTCTAAACCAGCAAGAGAATCCTCACCAGAAACTCAATCAGCTGGAACCTTGATCTTGGACTTCTAGCCTCCAGAACTGTGAGAAAATAAATGCCTGTTGTTTAAATCACCCAATCTATGGCATTTTCTCATGGCAGCCCAAGGAGACTAATACTGAGTTTGGTACTAAGAAGTAGAGTGCCGCTGTAACAAATACCTAAAAATGTGGAAGTGGCTTTGAAACTGAGTAATGGGCAGAAGGTGGAAGAGTTCTGAGGTGTATGTTAGAGAAAGCTTAGATTGCTAGGAAGGGACTGTTGCTATAATATAGATAGTAAAGGCAATTCTGGTGAGGGCACAGAAAGGAGGAAAGCTAGAGAGAAAGCCTGCATCTGCCTATAGGATACATGTAGCACCACAACCAGAATGCTGGTAGAAATATGGACATTCAAGGCCATTCTGGTGAGACCTCAGACAGAAATGAGAAAGGTTACAGGAAACGGGAGGAAAAGCAATCCTCGTTATAAAGGGGCAAAGAACTTGGCTGAATTGTGTTCTAGTGTTTCCTGGAAGGTAGAACTTGCAAGTGATAAAACTTGTTGTTGAGCTGAGGAGATTTCTAAGCAAAGTATGGAAGCAGCAGCTTGGTTTCTCCTTCTGACTCACAGTAAAATGCAAGAGGAAAGAGAGAAATTGAGGGAACTGTCAAACAAAAAGAAATCAGAACTTGAAGACTGGGAAAGTTCTCAACCTATCCATGTTGCAAAAAAAATGAAGCAGCATGCTCTGAAAACACGAAGGGTGTAGCCCATTTGAGAAGGCTACTAGGCTGGGGAGTGAACCGTGGATTTGATTGGCCATCTCAGCAGAAGCTAGGATTAGAGATGGGATGACACCAGCAGAAACACTGCCAGCTGGGAGTAAACGCAACAGAGAAAAGGGACCAAATGAAGGAAGGCTGTTAACATGTGTTGTCACTGAAGAAAAAGGAAGACTGGCCTCCAAGGCCATTCAGAAATCATCAGGGCTGCCACTCCCACCACACAGGCCCGGGGCAAGACTGCTTCCCCTGAGTTTCAGAGGAGTGGGCCCCCTCTTCAGTTCCACTGGGCCAGATGGGCAGTGAAGAGAGCTGTGTGGGCAGGGCCCTAGCAGAGAGCCATGGCTGGAGGGAAGTGCAGGCCACCTTGTGGAGCATGGGGGTGACACCTCCACTCCAGTGGGCCTGGAGGGCAGAGCACTGAACCAAAGAGGATTATTCTTGCGCCTTAAGAGCTAATGAAATCTGTCTCACTAGGGATCCATCATCTCTTTCTTCCTTTAGATTTCTCCTTTTTGGAGACGGCAGTGTCTGTCCTAATCCTGGGCTGCCCTTGTGTTTTGGAGACATAACTTGTTCGGTTTTGCAGGTTCACATCTGGAGAGGAATTTTGCTGCAGGATAAATCTTACCTTGAGTCTCACCCATATCTGATTTACATGATATTTAGATGCGACGTTGGGTTTTAGACTTCAGAGTTGATCCTGGAATGAGTTAAGACTTTGGGGGTTGTTGGGATGGAATCAATGTATTTTGTGTGTGGAGAGGGATGTGAATTTTGGGGAGCAAGGGGGAGAATGCAGTGGACTGAATGTTTGTTTCCCCCCCCAAATTCTTTATGTTATAAAGCCCTAACCTCCATTGTGGCTGTACTTGGAAATAGGTTCTCTAAGGAACTAATTAAGGTTAAATGAGATCATAGAAGTGGGGCCCTGATCCAACAGGATTAGTGTTCTTATAAGAAGAGGCACCACAGAGTTCACTCTCTTTCTATAAGCATGTGCTTACCAAGAAAAGGCCATGTGAGGACACAGTGAGAAGGTGGCCATCTACAAGCCCGGAAGAGTCCTCACCGGAGTTTGAATCAGCCAGAACTTTGATCTTAAACTGCCAGCCCCTAGAACTGTGAGAAAATAATTATCTGTTGTTTAAGCCAACCAGTCTATGGTATTTTGTTATGGCAGCCTAATTCACAGTCCAGTGCTCCAATGTGCATGTAATTGAATATAACATTTTTAAAGTTTATTCTAACCATTTAAGAAGTGCTTGTAAAATATAAAATACACTTGCTTCATGGATGGGAGCAAATAAAACAAGACTTTCCTTGATATAATACATAAGTACAACTTAAAATTACTACTCTAAAATAAAAGCAAAAATAAACAAATGGGACCTAATCAAACTTAAAAGTTTTTGCACAGCAAAGGATACCACAAAAAAAAAAGAAAAGACAACCTACAGACTGGGAGAAAATATTTGCAAATGATGAGACTGACAAGGGCTTAACTTCCAGAATATACAAACAGCTCATACAACTCAACAGCAATAACAAAAAAAACCCAACCCAATCAAAAATGGGGAGAAGATCTAAAGAGACATTACTCCAATGAAGACATACAGATGGCCAACAGGCACATGAAAAGATGCTCAACATTGCTAATTATCAGAGAAATGCAAACCAAAACTATAACAAGCTATCACCTCACACTGGTCAGAATAGCCATCATTAAAGAATCCACAAATGATAAATACTGGAGGAGATGTGGAGAAAAGGGGACCCTCCTTCACTGTTAGTGGGAATGTAAACTGGAGCAGCCACTATAGAAAATAGTATGGAGGTTCCTTAAAAAACTAAAAATAGAACTACCATATGATCTAGCAATCCCACCCCTGGGCATATATCCAGAGGAAATTCTAATTCAAGAAGATACATGCACCCCAATGTTTATAGCAGCACTATTTACAATAGCCAAGACATGGAAACAACCTAAATGTCCATCAACAGATGAGTGGATAAAGAAGTTGAGGCATACATATACAATGGAGTACTATTCGGCCATAAAAAAGAATGAAATAATGCCATTTGAGCAACATGGATGGACCAAGAGATTATCATACTAAGAAGTAAGTCAGAAAGAGAAATACAAATATTATATGGTATCACTTATATGTGGAATCTAAAAAATGATACAAATGAACTTTTTAACAACCAGAAATAGACCCACAAACACAGAAAACAAACTTATGGTTACCAAAGGGGAAAGAGGTTAGGTGACGGATAAATTAGGAGTTTGTAATTAGCAGATACAAACTACTATATATAAAATAAATGAACAATAAGGTCCTACTGTGTAGCACAGGGAACTATATTCAATATCTTGTAATAACCTATAATGAAAAAGAAATGTTAAAGAATATGTATGTATAACTGAATCACTTTGCGGTATTTCAGAAATTAATACAACATTGTAAATCAACTGTACTTCAATTAAAAAAGGAAAAAAATGCTGTTGCTAAATGAATATATATATGTATCAAAAAGTTAGCAAACATAGGGATGAGAACACAACAAAGCAACTATCTAATGAGGATGTGTACTAACAATTTCATGCCAGGATGCTTATTGTAGCATCACTTATCACAGTGAAAAACTAGAGACAAGCTAAATGTCCAATAATTAGAAGATAAGTTAGATAAATTATGTCACAACCATGCAATGAAATATTATGAAGTCATTTAGAATCAGTTTTAGAGGAGTAGTTAACATCTTAAGAAAACACTGACAATCGTTAAGGGGAAACACAAAACAGTAGGAATAATATAATCCAAATTGGGAGTCTGTGCATTTTCATGAACAATATATGTCAAAATGCCAATGGTTATCACTAGATGGGAGGGTCAGAAGCAGTTTTATTTTCTTTTTAGGACTTTTCTGCATGTTCCAAATATTCTACAATCAACATTTCTTGTTTTTGTACTCTGTATGTTCATAAATATTTTTATTTGGAGACCACACACATTAGGATAATTTTGCTCTCATTAGTTCTCAGAAAATTTGACAAGTTGGTTCCTATATTTTAATAAGCAGATAGATCCTGATTTCACAGTTCTATCTAGCACATTCTTTCTCCTAGTAGATGAGAACCTCTAAATTGCTCATCACAAAAGCAAAAGGAGATGCGTGCGGTCACAAGCAACGGAATGGAAAGTGTAGGAATCCATTCTGAAGTTTTGCAGCTTCTGCTGTACTGGGTTGCCCACCACGTCCACCCTACTGTGCATTGCTTCCAAGACTAGAAAGTGCATTAAGTATGTAGCAAATTCTTCTGGCGCAAACTTCCTCTGTTTTTTCCAGGAACCCTAAGGATTTGGGCAATGCTTTCTCCCTGGGATTTACATGGAATTCCCAAAGGAAAAGAGGAAGATATGCCCCAGCTTTCCTAGCCTCCCTGCCTCACTCATCCCTTCTCTTTCCTTCTTCTAAGAGAAGAAAAGGTATGTTGAAGTCCTAACCTCCAGTATCTCAGCAGGTGATCTTTGAAAACAGTCACTGCGGATGTAAGTAGGTATGGATGAAGTCTTACTGGGGTAGCACAGGCCCTTAATCCAATATGACTGGTGTCCTCGTGAGAAGAGTGGAGACACAGACACACGTCACCTTAGAAAGAGGTAGAGATTGAAGTGATGCATCTATGAGCCAAAGAACACCAGGGTCTCCCAGAAGTGAGGAAGGACTCTGCTCTAGAAGCCTTCAGAGACAGTGCAGTCCTGCTGACACCTTGATTTCAGTCGTCTAGCCTCTACCACTAAGGGAGAATCCATTTCTGTTGTCTTAAGCCACCCAGTTGGTAGCACTTTGTCACCACATCTCTAGGGAAAGAATCCAAGTGATATGAAACTTATGGGCAACTTTCCTCCCACAATTTGTTACTACTGCGCCTGGTTGAGAATCATGAAGAAAAACAGCCACTGGTGCGCTTCCTGTGCATAAAGTGGAAATCAGGCAAAAGTTTTATTTCCAGAAATTAGAGTAGTGAGATCCTGCTAGTGAAGACATCCAAACACAGGAGGATGCTCACTCAGGAGAGATGCTGGAAAGGAGTTGGGTTTTCTACATGAAGAGCTGGACTCTTAGAAACACCTTAAAGTGTCTCACCAAATCTAACGCCTTCATCCAGAAGCTCCCCCGTGAGAGGTGCGCAGAATCCACATGGCATCAGACTAAACCCTTCTGGTTATGTCTCAAAGAAATACACAAATGTTTAGCTGGTTGTGCCAAAGAGACTGGCATATGCCTTAGTTGTTTATATCCTTTCTACCTGGAAAATACCCTTTTGCCAAAGTTTTCAAAACGAAGGATCATGAATTGAGCCCTTTCCATGCTCCAGAGTCTACATCAGTTTCCTTTTACACTTAGAGTCATACTTAATCATGTGCATTTACTCCAGAAACTGCTGCCTGATCATGACTAAGGCACTATGATAACACCCTCCTAGAAAGACAAGGAAGCTCCCTCAAAAGCCATCCTGCATAGAAAAAGCAGATAAATCATGTTCATGGCTCGTGAATCACTTCAACTTTGACTCATAAAACGCTCACCTGCAGACACGAGCCAGTTTGGGCTCTTGTCCTAATAACTGCAGAGGGGGCCAGGGAGAAACTCCAGTCCTAGAAACTGGCGTGCAAGTGGCAGACCACATCTGGGGGCTGCAGCAGTGGAGGATGCATGACATAGGTGTTCAGCAGTGCTCATTAGACTTTCCGGCAAGCACCACACCAACAGATGCTCTGCTGCATATGCAGTGATCTAATTAAGGGCATGGGCTATTTTTCTAAAAGGAAAAGCAATTATTATCCATTTTAATTGTAACTGCTCAGCTTGCATAGAACATTTTAGGAATTCGTTACAAACTCAGAAGCTATACGTGGTTTTTTTAAAAAATAAAATCTATACAAGGTCTCAAGAATCACGCAGTAACTAACACCTCCTTTCCAGTCTAAGAAGAAGCTGGCATTTCCCCTCCTCTGATGTAACTGCCAGAGTTTGAGAAGTATCTTGAAAGATGAATCTGATGTGAGTCTAAATACACAAAGCTGAGTTGATTAAAACTGGCCTGCATCTGTGTAAACTAGAAAACAAAATGTGCACCCATTCCTTTTGTCTGTGACATCTGCCTACCCTCAGAAGTTCCCAAATCAGCTCATTTTTAAATCCAAGGTTTCTGATTACACATCAGAATAGCGCTTGTCCTCATGTGAAAACGGGTTAGAGATGCTTCTGTCCACATCCACCCAACTTCTCCAGCTCAGACCCACCACGGGCTCTTTGGCTGTGGTTTCTCCCAGCCTATATTCCATCCCATTTTCCAAGCTCAACAGTGCCAGGTGCATCAGTCATACTGGGAGTAATGGTGAGACCCTGAAGTAACAGAAACCCCAAACTCATAGCATGTCTCTGATAAGGGAAGATCATTTGCCTGAGGTAGAATCATTTATGAAAATCAACAGAACTCTAGCCAGAATGGCATCAGATCAGAGCCTCCATACACACATAACCTAAGAGAGCCCCTGGACCCTCCTCCTGGAACCTCCCCAAAAGATCTCCATAGTCACACTACTGGGACCAAATTTCTCCCATAGTAACCTCAGCCTATCAATGCCAGAACCAGTAAAAACATCCTATGGCATTCAGTAGATCCATTTTCCCAGAAACACATCTTTCAAATACCTTTCTGTCTGTCTCAGCATTTTAGAAGATAAACCATGAATCCTGTTTTCATTCCTGTGATGTGCTGCCTAAGAAAAGTACTCCATTTTTGAAGGCTAGTCCTAAATGGTCCTTATTACCAACATAGTCATCTACTAATTGGTTGTTGAAACTTAAAATACTTTATTAATGTTGCTGTTAATTACCACTAAAAGCATTTAACCTGTGTCCATCAACTGATGAATGGATAAACAAATGTGGTATATCCATACAATGGAATATTATTCAACCATAAAAGGAATAAACTACTGATAGAAGCAGACACAAAAGATCACATATTATGAGTCCATTTATATGAAATGTACAAAATAGTCAAATCCATAGAGACAGAAAGCAGATTAGTGATTGCCAGGTGCGGGAAGGAGAGGAAATGGGAGTAATTACTTAATGGGTAAGGGGTTTCCTCTCGGGATGATGAGAAGTTCTGAAACTAGATGGTGGTAATAGTTGCACAATGTTATGAATGTATTTAACATGCCTAAACTGCACACTTTAAGATGGCTAAGAGTCAATTTTGTGTTATACTTATTTTATCACAATTTAAACAAACAAACAAAAAAAGAGTTTGACCTCTGGGCTTCCTTTTCCTCAGCTATATTCTTGATCTATTTTCTTGATATGTGACAGGAAAAATATATAATAACCCGTTTTGTGAAAATTTTTGGAAATGGAAACTTGCACATAAATGGAAGATAAGAACCACCATGCTGAGCACACACTTAATGGCCAAAATTGTCCACAAAGCCAGGCTACTGGGATGAGATCATAAAGGTGACAGCCACGCGTCCCCATGCAACACATACCCCTCAAAGTCTCTTGTTCTCCCTCCACCCATACCCCTGGAGAAAAACAGCTCTTAAGATAAATTGCTAGTCACAACGTCCAATCTGAACATTATGTGGCTACATACACAGTGCTCGTTCCTAATGTATTCTAAGTACTTGATATGCTGAGAGCACAGGATGATTTTTTCACCCGACTGAGCTCCTTAGGGCCCGTCTTGTAGACCATTTTGTCGGTTTAAATACACCACAGCTCAAGTGTTGTGAAGTCCGCCCGTGTGCCTGGTGGGGAAAGCAGGGCAATTTGGTTCCCTGTGCTGTGATTGTTCTTTTAGTGAAATCACTTGAATTTCCTACTGCATCTTTCATTTCTTTCAACAACATTGAGCATTAGCATGTCACTTGTCTGTTTCTAAGAATGAAGACTAGAAATCTTAGTATAAAACATTAACTCAGTGGGCTGGTCTGGCAGAGTCATAGATCTTGGGAACTGCAGTGGCAAGACCTTGCTGGGACTTCCTCAAGTCACAACAAAGCACTGTCATTCTTTTATTGAGCCAATAGCGTAAGTCACAAACGTATCTATGCAGAAAGCAACTGCGGCAGCTCCTCCAAGGGATGACTGAAGGAACCCGTCAGTACCAGCATGCATGAGCCCTGGTGCTGAAGGTGAAAATACTGGATTAGATTAGAAAGAAATGTTCAGACCCAGAGCAATCAATGACACCTCAGAGCTGCTTAGCTGCGCTGCGATCGCTCTGACTTGACATGCAAAGCACACTGCGGTAGCTACCAGATGGTATCTTCCTTTTCCTGCTGGACTTCCTGGGATTTCCAAAAACGCTTGCCTGAATCAGTTCACTTTCTCTGGCCAGCCCAGTAAGATTTCAGCCAGCTGACAAGCCTGAATACAAGGAAAAATGGATCCTGATAGATTAGGACAACTATTAATCAGGCTTAATGAGAAGAGGAAAAAAAAAAAAAAGAACAGCTTAGGAATCAATATAGTCAATACCTTTGAGTCTCATTTTTTTTTTTTAACCCTGGAAAACTCATAAAATCCTATAGGTCTGGGAGGGATATCGGAGGTCAACTATTCAATGTGCCGGGTTAGTTATCTACCGCTACCTAACAAAGTACTCCCACACTCAGCGGTTTGAAACAGCAGTATTCTTTACCTCACAGTTTCTGTAGGTCAGGAATCCAGGTTCAGTTTACCTGGGTCTTCCGCTTTCAGAATCTCCCAGGGGCTGCCATCCCCATGTTGGCAGGGGCTGCAGTCAACTGAAGGCTGGGTTGGGGAAGAACCTGCTGATAATCCCGCCGAAGAGATGGCTGGCAGGAGTGAGTTCCTCCTGGGGTTCTGGATCGAGGGCCTCAGCTCCTCATGAGCTGTGGGCCCAAGGCCTCACTCTGCTCCTCGCCTCTCTATGTGGCCCCCACAATGGTGGCAGACTGCATCAAGCAAGAAAGGGAGAGGGCAAGAGAGGGCGTATGAACAAAACACAAGTCACGATCTTATGCAAACTAATACAGGCATACCCTGAAGATATTGTGGATTTGGACCCAGATCACAGAAGTAAAGGGAATATTGCAATAAAGTCAGTCACACAAATTTTTTGGTTTCCCAGTGCGTATCAAAGTTACGCTTACACTATACCATAGTCTAATATGTGTGCAATAGCATTATGGTAAAAACAAAACAAAAAACCAATGTATACACCTTAATTTAAAAATACTGTATTGCTAAAAAACGCTATCATCCAAGCTTTCGAAAGTCAAAGTAGTAATGCCAAAGATCACTGATTACAGATCACCATCACCAACATAATACTGAAGGGGTTTGAGACATTACCAAAATGTGACACAGAGACATGAAATGAGCGAATGCTGTTAAAAAACTGGCACCGATAGATTGTTCAAGGCACAGCTGTCAGAAACCTTCAACTTGTTTAAAAACGCAATAAAATGAAGCACAAAAAAAAGAGGCATGCCTTATCAGAAGCAATATCCCATCACTTTTTCTATTTATTCGAAGCAATTCAT
Source organism: Camelus dromedarius (assembly GCF_036321535.1). Lineage (NCBI taxonomy): Eukaryota > Metazoa > Chordata > Mammalia > Artiodactyla > Camelidae > Camelus > Camelus dromedarius. The sequence goes on along the minus strand of NC_087454.1, from coordinate 14,081,959 downwards.
TAGGTCCAACTCACACTGGGAGGGGGTTACACAGGGCCTGCTTACCAGGAGGTGACTGGGGCCAGCTCAGTGGCTGCCTGCCACCCGCACCCATTAGACATTTCTACCTTCTCCACTGACTCCTTGCCGGCCTCTGCTCTAACCTCTTCTGCCACAAGGCGCTAACTCACCACCTCCTGAGGCACCCAGCTCATTTCAATTCAGAACCCTAACAAGTTAAAGCCCCCTGCCACTGTTTGGATCCCTGAGATTCTGTTAAATACCTGGAAATTCTAAAGATACCCTGGAATTCAAGATATTTATACAGAAGATGTTTAGAAATGGGAACTTTTTACAGGAGACAAGATCTGGGAAGAGTAACAGGTAAATTATCACAAGGGGAAGTTCTCACACAACCATTTCGTCTCAAACACCGCAAATATTAGGGCTGGAGGTATCAGGGGAAGGCAAGCACCATGTTTACCATGCGGCTGAGCACCCCTCCAGTCAGCCCCACCCTGGGTTCCCCGAACCATTTTGAAGATGCACACAGGTTTATCTCCTCGTCCTGAAAACCACAGGGGAATGCCTGACACAACTCTGGACTGTGCTAGCCCTGCAGAGGCGCAGAGGAAGGATGCCAAGGACAGTTGCCTGGGTTCTGAAGCATCCCAGAGCAATCTGTCAAGTGGGGAGGGGGCAGTGAGACAGCCCTGGTGATAAGTGGGGAAAGGACTTCCAAGCCATCAGGAAACAAAAAAGCCAAAGGACCACAACCCTGAGGATAAAGTCACATCATAAGCCTCAGAAGTCCTGATTTCCCAAAAGGCTGGATTTCGTCTGGTCAGGAAGGGATGGATAAGCCTGAATGCGGACTGGAGACAGGCAGCAGGAAGGGCAAGATGAGTAAGAGGCCTGGGTCCCCAGTGCTTTCTACTCATCTCACTTCACTGGTCACATTAATATTTTTTCTGCCACCCCATATACATTTAAAATAAGAGTCCATGTGGGGGATGGGTCAGAGTGGGGAGGAGGAGGAGGAAGAGACCCACACCAGGAGTTTGTTCCTTGTTCCGTCTCCTTCACGTTGTCTGCAATTCAGTGAGCTGCATCCTGGGGCCTAAACTCGTGGATTTAATGTTATTCACTAACTCAGAGTTGATGGAGCTAAAATCTAACTCATCAACTTAAAAATAAAAAGTCATCTAATGAATTAGCAAGACAACTGACTCAAATAGACATGGGTGGCAAAGAGAAAACTGAAGCCCTTGTACCCCAGAAGCAGGTAAAATGCCACCTGAATCAACGTGCTGGAAAAGTTATTTCCAATCAGTGAAATGGTAAGATGGCTGGGAAAGTGTTAACCTGTTTCTGTCACTCACTTTTTAGTTTCTCTCTCTGCCATTTACACTCTCTCAGACATGAACTGGGACCCCTCCATTCTGTGCAGTGGTCCTTTGCTTCCAGGGTGATGGTCAGCACCCCACAATGGGAGTTCAATGTTTGTCTTTGGCTGAATGGTAAGACTGAGAAACAAAAAAACGCAAGGATTATATCAACTCCTAACTCCAGCGTGTTTCCAAATACCCTGGAGCAAATTCCATGTGCTCATTTAGCTTCAAATGCTGAGTCACTGGTAGATGAACACAAATCCCAACCGAGGTTAGAAGTACTATGACAGACTGATCAGAGTGCACAGAGGTGTATTTCTCTAAGATGTTCTCCTGAGAACCAATCAGCAGTAGCCTTTTAGAGATACACAAATGATAGTGGGTGTGGGATATAGCAAACGGGGGTCCAAGCATGCACACAGATTCTGGAAGTGCTTTTTTTTTTTAAGCAAATCTGAAGTTGTTTGGGAGGACAGAAATATTTTCATGATAAACCTAAATTGACACATGAGCTATAGACTGAAGACTTCCAGAAACCAAGGGACCTCCAGGCCAGCCAAATATTATCTCCAGTCAAAATGGCCAATCTACACCCATACTTTCCAGACTGTAGTGCAGGTCTACAGTATAGGTCAAAAATTCAAGAACAGGAAATTATATATTTCAGGATTTATCTTAAAGGAAAATTAAAGTGCCTTTAACCACCAATCTTCACTCATATACAACATCAATGTTTCTTTTATGAGCCCCAAATTCTGTGGTTCACAAGTAAGTAAGTAATTATAATATAGTATTTTGTACTTTTTGAAAGATGTTGCTTTAAAGAAAAACCTATTAGCCAATGAGGAGAAGGGGGGGGGTCCACAGACTACTTTCTTCCCCAGTCTTTTTCCACTAGGAGAAAATGCATGTTGACTTCTCCAAATGTGGGCTCCATAAATCCTCCACGTGGTTTGTCAGCTGGTCTCTTGTGTGATTCAAGATTACAATGAGACCAATCCATGCCTGACTTAATAACTTACTAATTGTAATTGACTAAACACCAGGCGTCAACTCACACATGTCAAGTCTCATTTCTGTCATCATCCTGGAGCTATTGTATTCCAAAGAGAAGCATGCCGGGAAATGTCCAATGGGTCACCAAAACATGGCAGACCCGAGGTCGATATCACGATCCAGAAGATGAAGCCAGATGGCCCCAGGGCCAGGGGACAGGAGCGGAGAGCTGAGGTCAAGCAGGAGCTGCAGGGCGACTGAATGAGGTCACTGAGCCCGGGCCGCCGTGACTGTATGTGCTTGGTGATGAGTGAGTACTGCTCCGCTGAAGAGCCAGAGTCGGGGCACCACATTAGGGAGTTTAAAACAGACCTAGTGATCTCACTAGACAGGCCTACCGCACAAACCCTCTGACTGTCCTCATTTCTGGATGCTTGTGGTCTCTCTAATCCCCATAATTGGAGTTCATTGCTTCAGGGGATGAGGGTAGGAGTGGCGTGAGACAGTCTCCCAAAAAAACGAATTTGTCTAGATTTAGGGGTGATGAAGATGCAAAGGGGCAACACAGCCTAGAGCAGTTTGACTAGCCCATTAGCACCCTTTGTCACCATCCAATAAAACTGTCCTGAGAAACTTGGCACAGCCAGAACCTTAGAAGGCAAACTACAAGTGGACCTCAGGACTTCTGAGTCCTAATTTGATGCTCTTTCCCAGGATCCCCAACTACCCTTCCATGTGTGCTGTTAGGATGTAATGTCTCTTTCCATTGCCTTCCAGCAACAAATAGGAGATGGTGTCATTTAGAAGCATCTACAAAACTAGGCCCAGGAAACACTGACTGAGCTGAGTAGTATGTACCGGGCTCTGGTCAAAGAACTAGAAAGAGAATGGCAAGTAAGGGGTGGTTCTTGCCCTCAAGAAGCTTGCTCTGAGGGGCAACACACTTACCCCTTAATCCAGACCCTGCGTGGAGATACATTTTCGCACCTTCTCCACAGCGCAAAGTTTTCCCTTGGCTTCTTTCTCTTGAGCTCCCTCAGCGGCAGGAAGCCTAGCTACTCACTGAATGTAGGTATCTCTCCTCCACCCCTGGCCTTTCTCCCCAGTTCACAGAAGGGCACTGAGCCCAGCCAGCAACCTCTGCCTCAAATCTCTGCAAGACGGAAGAGCCCCTTAGCAAAGTCTGTCCCCAGCCCCATGCATTTGCTAGGACAGATTTCTCCTCTCAACACTGTATTTATTACTGGGGCGTGAAACACAGATCTGCAGATGCCTTTTCCACTTGCCTGCTGTTCAGAGCCTGCTCAATAATTTAGCACGTTCTCTCTTAAGGACACGTGGTTCTGCTGGCTGTTGCCTAAGATGGTGCAGGGATGAGTTCCGAGGTGCCCGGATCCCTCCACCCTCTCTCTTGCCTCCCTTGCGGTCGGCTCTGGCAAGCATCGGTTTGCAGCTGCACAAGCAGCAGCTCCTTAGCTCTTGGGCAACCACAAGCATTACTGCTGCTTCCCAGATACGGTACTATTCTGGTTCCCCAGTAGATTATCACAGCAAACTGATGGTTACTTAAGAAAAGAAGAAGAAAAAAAAAAAAAAAAAAAAGGAAAGAAAAGAAAAGAAAGAAAAGCTGTCACAATAGGAGACCAAACACTGGCAACAGATAAAACAAAAGGAGGCACTGAGCTCTTTAATTAAGGTTCACAAAGGCATGTGAATCCTGGCTCGTAGCCTGCTGCGCCTCTGCCTGATTAGCCACGATGCATCTGCTCCACTTCCTGGTATCCATCTGTACTGCGAGGGAGAAATGTATTCGGGTCACCCCAATACCCAGTAAGACGGCTCGAAGGCATCAGCTGCGGACAGGCTAATGGTTTTGCACGTTGACAGAGGGTTTCCTGCGCTTCTTGCTCTGTCGACGTGCGAGATCACATCACCTTACACACACCTGAAATTAGCCCATATCCACGCACACAGCCCCAGCGGAACGCCGACTGCCAGGAAACCCGGAGAGTGTTAGGATGACTCATTCCTCCGCTGTTGTGTTTAAAGCTGGAAATATCCCTCAATCACACCCTTTACAGAAACTCCACCTATCTGTTCTGCCATGCAATTTCTTCTTGAACAGATTCAAAGGAGCAGGAGATCTGGGGTCTTTCTGCACAGTACAGTGGAAGGGGCTTCCCATCTCAGTGTGCCCTGCAGGTGTGTCTGTGTGTACAAGGATTCATTCTCACCAAGGCAAGGGCAACCAGGACCTAAACGGCCACTAGTCAGAGCTGTTTGTGCAGAATACGCTGTGCAATGGAAAGTACGTTGGCCCCATGCGATTTGTTTCCCCAGTGACCTTATTTGCCTCATTTATAAAAATGCGTTAGCACTACGTGGATCTTAAAATCCTTCACTAATGTGCCACTCTGTGATTCAGTGCCCTCGATCCCATCAACTCAGGTTCATAGAATTTGAAACAGCTGAGCTGACCCCGTACCCAGACTCAGACATCTGAGACTTGAATATTTTCCTAAAACTGACAAAATCCAAATACAGCCTAGAGTTGAGTTCACAGTAATGTATCAGTGGTTTCTTAGGTTTTCCAGATGTACCATAATAATGTAAGATGTCAACATTAATGGAACTGGGTGAGGGGAATATGGGGACCCACTGCATCATCTTTGCAGCTTTTCTCCATATCTAGAATTACTCCAAAATGAAGCGTTTAAAAAAATTTCGTATGTATTTTTCTCACTTGGGTGTAAATAAAAGCAACACTTAGTTGAAACAGGCTATTACAATAGAACATCTTGTCAGCCCTCTGATTTCAGAAAAGGCAAGTCACAGAGAAACATGGGTTAAAATGTTGTTGTCGGTATGAACTTAATGCCCCTGCCTTTAGATCATCCTGTCACTTCTTCAACACTTTGTACGCCCTCTATGGTTGCAGGGAGGACCTCGGCCTTTGAAGAATTCCACATTCTTGGAACATTCCAGATCGTATGCCTTGAACTGTGAGTAGAGTAATTGGTATAAAAACACTAGGGAAGAGATAAGCTACAGGAGGGGTTTCCCTTAGAAAGCGACCAAAACGGGTATGGAAGTGAAAAGCTTTATAAATGCCGAGAGCTTGTTGGCAGGCGCGGACTAAGCATTGCTGAGTCACTGTAACTCGAGTTCCTTCCCCTTGTTCGCACTGGCGTATCAATGAGGGTTAAATGTGGTGCAATCATCATTAGTCTAGCTCTTTCTTTTTCCCCACTTAAAACACCTTATTGAACTCATAGTGGAAGCCCCGAAAGGGATTTGGAAGTGGCCTGACCTATTCTCTTCCTGAGGCCCAGAGGCAGGTTTCAAATTAAACAAGGACACACAGGCGGAAATACTTTATAAATAAATCGCTGCAAAATTATAAAGGTATAATTACCACCGATATCATGACCAGCCACTTGGCCAAGATCACCCAGCTACATGGACCATGGAAGATTCTAAACTCCAAAGAGCCTGGTGGGATCTTTGCAATTTAATTATGGACAGTCCTGAATCCCACATGAGGAAGTGTTTAATAAATAATCAACTGACTGCAATGTGAACTCTTTAATCCCAAGCCAGCAGAGAGGCTCGCTTTCCTCTTCAGAAGGAGCAAAGCCCGAAGAGAGAGCATTTGTTTACCAATCTGAAAAGGGAGCAGAGAAAAGCCTGCCTTGATTCCTGGGGGAGAAAAATACAACTGTTCTAAGCTGTTGTGTTACATCAGTTTAGAAGTAACTTCTCTGAATTAAGAGAAAATTGAGTTGGGGAAAACGCTTCCTTTTGGAGATTTAACTCCCAGCTGGGCATTTATGTGCTGCTACACCTCGCAAGTACACAGGCGGTGCCCCACTGCACCTGCCAACACCACCAGCCAGGACAGGGTGGGAGTCACGCTCCTCCCAGCCTCCCCCAACCCCTCATCCTCCTGATCTCCCCGCAACCCACGCCGGCTCCTTTAGCAACAGGTGGGCATAAACCCATCAAGTTCCGTGATGACCATCAACGAAACCCACAGCAGTGAATCAGGAATGAAGGAGAACATTTCAGTTCATATTTAAAATGTTAAATCTGGTACTTGTAATTCCCCTGATTTAGCTTTTTTAATTAAAAAATTCAAGCTTTATTCAACATTTGCATATTCATGCCTCTGTAATGTGCGCTGATTGCATTAAAGGTGGAGAGAAGGCATGGCCGTGCAGCACAAATACAGTCACTCATCAAGGGCACTGTCTATGTGTGCAGAGATAAATATTTCCAAACAAATTAACATACACCCCAGCACAGGTGCTCCAGCCTCACGGCTCCCTCCAGCTTTTTCAACCCCACTTTTCCTTCCATCCGGTTTCACCAGCCAGACCATCAGTTTTAAAAATGTATCATTTGGTGATTTGTAGGATTAGTGGGCCCCTTGGCCAAAGTCACTGATCAGTGACTCACTCTTCAGTGAGCAATAGTCAGGGAAGAAAACACTAAGCTGCACTTTTTACTATAAATTACTTCATAATTATAATTATAATATCACTTGTTATTATACATTTATTATCAACCAAGAGTGCAGCTTCCATAATTCAACGAAGACCTCTAATGCACAGTTCGTAGTCACAACAAGGGGCAGTCCCCACGCCTGAGCACTGACCACCCCTGACCAGGCAGAGCAGGCGCTGTTAACGGCCCACTAACAGCCACTGTCTTCTGACTTCTTGCTCACAGAATCATGACTTTGTGTGGAGCTACAGTGTGCCCAGCTCTTAAAAGTAGGTCATGTTTTGCCTAAGCCAGCAGTTGGCAAACTACCCCTGGGCCAAGTCCAGCCCACCACCTAGTTTTGTAAATAAAATGTGATTGGAACACAGATCAGCCCACTCATTTATGCGTCGTCTGGGGCTGCTCCACTCCAAGGACAGATCCGAGTAGCTGCACAGAGAACACAAGGCCTCCAAAGCCTCAAGAATTCCACACCTGGCCCTTCTCAGAAGACATTTGCCCAACTCTGGTCCAAGCCATCTCCAGCCAATTTCCCAGCTTCCCTTGCAGCTAAGAAGGTGTTGGATTGTATACAGTAGACGAGGAAGAAGACGTGACCAAGAGCTACTTGTGGGTAACTGAAGAGATGACAGACACATTGACTGAAGTAAGAGCCTTGGATCAGATTTGGGGAGAGGAGTGCAGGGAGGAACAGGTACATTCAGAACATCTGAATATACGATTTAAGGTAGTCTGGGGGAGTCAAGTAAATACTTCAACACCCAACTACAGAACTCAGAAAAGAGTCTAGACTGAAGAATCCTAAGGTCAACTGCTTTGTTAACTTTAATTCAAATAGACTCTTCTTGGATCTTATCCCTGCAAACCATTATCTCTACTTAAATCCTCTTGACCACTGCCTCCTCCTTAAAACTAACTTAGCTCCAACGGCACTAGCCTTCCCTGGTTCTCTCCCACTGCTCCTTCTATCCTTTTGGCCCGCCCACATTTTGTCCTTTACTCTGAACTGGGGCATTCCTTTAGGGCTTATCATCAAGCTTTTTTGCCTCCCTTAATATTCTCTCCTTAAACATTCTCATCAGCCTCACAGCTTTCAAGCAAGAGACTCCCAAATTGACATTTGTAGCCTAGTCTTTTCTCTACATCCTGACCCATTGTTACCCATTGCATATCCCCAAATGGGTGCTGTGTTGTCAACGCAAACTCTACGTACATAAATTTTTATTGATCTTACCCCAGCTAGGTGAAAAATGCTGGTTATGGAGTTGGAATTACTTGTTTTGAGTCCTGGCTTTGAGTCCCATGGTGTGAGGTTAGCAAATTCCCTCATTTCTTAGTGGCTCAATCTCATTTCCATGTACCTCAAGAGAGGTACAAAGTCCCATTCATGGTTGCAGACGAGAAGAAAGTACTGATTTGGAACAGATGGTGAGGGGAAACCTAGTAATACTGAGAAGATCATATTTGAGCTTGAAAAGTGTGGGGAACTTCAGGCATCTGTACACCCTCCTTTCATGGGGACCCTGGGATTTCAATTTGAGTATATGCATGGGTGGGGTATACTCTGACTTCAGGCTCCTGGATGCGGAGGAGGCCAGATCTGAACACCATTTTTCCTTTGGTCTCCGGTCCCAGCTTTGTTTCATACTTGCTCAGTTCCAGCCTGGGTCCAACCTCTGCTCTGGCATCTGTGGCCTGTGCTAGTTGCTGTTTATCCAACTCGTTTTGTCCTCTGGCCCTTCCTGAAGCCTGGCCATCCATGTGAGCTCACATGTGACCTCCGGTTTCCACCTGCTATTCTTAGACTTGAATCTCTCTGATTTAAACCACAACAACCAACTATAAATGAGCTTTACAAAGAGGCAGACGCTTAGAGTGGGTTTACATCAAGTCGGTCAGAGAACACAGGCAAAACATTGGGAACAAGTTTCAGGGGGTGTTCCCTGAGGCAGTGGCCAGAGAGCCACACCCTGCCCCTTCCTGGCTGTGGTGTAGCTCCCCGCTGGTCACCCTGAGATGCCCAGCTGAAGATGTCGTGGAAAACTGAGCCTCTTTTGCCCCGTTACTGTTTCTTATATGACACTGTTTATTCAGTGTTTGCTGAAAGATCAGCCTTTCCATGTGTCCTGAGATGCACCCTTTATCGAAGAAAGCATTTGCTGATTTCCTAAGCGCTCAAAGGTCAGATGCAGAACGCTTTCTTCATCTTCCCTTTAAAGTCTTTTCAGGGGGCTGTCTCTCAGAGACATACAGTGTGGTCTATTTAGTCCTACTCCTCAAGAACTCGAGAAAGCAAGCTGGATCCGGGAAAAGCAAAACAAAAACAAAAACATTTCCAAGCCAGTGTGGCTCCAGGAAACAAAGTAAAGACGGAATTCCTAGTCGCTGTGTTTGCTGTGGGACTAGAGCTGCCTGGCAAGATGGAGTTAAACACAGAAGCCAAGCTCCTGTGCAACAGTCTAGGGGCAGAGTCCTTCCTTTGTAGTGATGACGAGATAGTTCTGCCGGTGAGTGCAAGGCCACAGGCCTGGCATGTGAACAGGAAGTGGGGCCAACCCTAAATGCAATCAAACTGGGAATAAAGGAGGATTCACATAAAAATTGACAGCCTAGTTCACAGAGCTCGTGTGTGGCTCAGCCGCCTAGAGGCCGCTGCCACATCTCCGCCCTGGACAGGAGATGAGAGAAATCGCCTTGCTGGCGACTGGCTGAGGAGGTGGTGAGAAGCGGGTCTGTCCACACTTTGTCGTGCCTGTGACACTGGGAAGGTGAGAGGGGCTGGTGAGAAGGGTGACAGGCTGATGACTTTCTTTGGAAACAGTCTGGAAAGGCTGCCAGGAATCCAGGAAGCTGAATGTTCTGATTCAAAAGCTCGACTCTCTGAGCTTTATAACCACAGCCATATGATTTTTAAATAACTATTTCAGAGAGGACACTGGATCCAGTCCTGCCTCTGCTAACTGGTTGTCTAACCTTGACAAACTGCATCACTCCTCCAGGACCACGTGTTTATTTTCTGCTTAAAGAGAGGATGCGAGGGTTGGAGAGGTGTTTGGAAGATTAGGGAGAGGGTGGCAGAGAGGGATAAGATTGGGTTCCTGGGTCCAGACTGGGGGGCCTAAGCCCCGGAGAACAGAGAAAGTTAGAACAGGACTAAGCAGACACTGCTCCCAGGAGGTGGTCAGCTTATCAGCCATCATCCCGGCGGAAATATTTCCATCAGCAAGGGTTGAATATTAACTTTCCAAAAGAGAAGTCCAAGTCCTGAGCACCAGAATTTGTGAATGTGATCTATTTGGAGGAAAGATCTTTGCGGATGTAATTAAGGATCTCAAAATCAGATCATCCTGGGGGTGCGGGGGAGGGGGGAGTTATAGCTCAGTGGTAGAGCATATGCTTCGCACGCACCAGGTCCTGGGTTCAATCCCCAGTAGCTCCATGTAAATAAACAAACAAACAAATACATACATACATACCTAATTACCTCCCCTGCCTCCAAAACACAATCAAGTCAAAATCACATCATCCTGGATTTGGAGTGGTCCCTAAATCCAACAAGTGTTCTTATAAGAAAAAGGTGGTGGTGGCAGAATGGGGGGGCGGTTTGAGAGACTCAGACATACAGGGGAGAAGGCCATGTGGCGACCCAAGGCAGAGATGGGATTCCGCAGCCCCAAGTTAAAGAACACCCGGAGCCACCAGAAGCTGGAGGAGGCTGGGCATGCATTGCTAGAGACTTCAGGAGGAGTGCGGCCCTGCCAATGCCTTCATTTCAGGCTCCTGGCCACCAGGACTGAGACTGTTCTAAGCCACACAATTTGAACTAATTTGTTACAGAATCCCTGGGAAACTAATATAACATCCTTGTGAACAGAACAGTCAAGCACAAGCCTCCCTTTAAAAAGACTTCCTTGAAAAAAGAACCCTCCTACACTGTCAGTGGGAGTGTAGACTGGTGCAGCCACTGTGGAGGACAGGATAGATGGTCCTTAAACAACTAAAAACAGAGTTACTGTATGATCCAGTAGTCCCACTCCTGAGCATTTATCCAGAGAAAAACATAATTCAAAAAGATACATGCACCCCAATATTCACAGCAGCACTATTTACAATATTCAAGCCATGGAAACAACCCAAATGTCCATCAACAGATGACTGGATAAGGAAGATATGAGAGAGATAGAGACAGAGAGAGATAGAGAGAGAGAGATAGGTATATAGATATATATAGATATAGATACACACACTGTGGAATACTACTCAACCATAAAAAAGAATAAAACAATGCCATTTGCCGCAACATGGATGGACCTGGAGATCATCATTCTAAGTGAAGTAAGCCAGAAAGAGAAAGAAAAATGCCATATATCATTCATATGTGGAACCAAAAAAAAAAAAAAAAAGACACAAATGAACTTATCTATAAAACAGAAACAGACTCACAGACATAGACAACAAACTTATGGTTACTAGGGGTTAAAGAGGGTAGGAAGGGAAAAATTGGGAATTCAAAAATTGCACCTCTTAGTGAGTGATGGAAATGTTAGCTATCTTGATTGTGGTGGTGGTTTCATGGGTGTAGACATCTATCAGATTAATCAAATTGCACATCTGAAATATGTGAGTTTACTGTACAAGAACCATACCACAATAAAGGTGTTTAAAAAATAAATAACACTTTAAAAAATAAAATAAGAATAAAAAGACTTCCTTCCTCCTTCCTTGGGGTCTTGAGGCTGCTCATTTAAGCCAGATTCAAGCCCCAATTTAAAGATGGGCAAGGGGGTAAGAGCACGTCTAACTCTGTCAAAACCATGTGATTCTCATAAGAGACCCTGTTGCTTTAGTTTAGCCCCAAGACGGCACCATGTCAGAGGTGTCTGAAGCTGTTTGGCAATGGTGCCGGGAGGAGACAGCTTTTCCACAAGCCCTTCCTATGAGATAAGAGATAGGTGAACATCACAGGAAAGGCAGATAAGGAGCTAAGAGGGGTAGGAAATTAAACCCATTTCTAAGGAAGCAACAGTGTAGGGTGAACACCGGTGGCCCCTCTTCCCACACCCTCCTCACCCCTCCAAAAAAGAAGTGTCATTTCTCTGAATGGGGAGGCTGTGGCACTCGTGGGTCAGGTCCTTCTGGTTCTGGAGTGGGAAGGAAGTGGGAAGCCTCGGTCCCCCCCCTCACCGAGTCCTCCTCACAGACTGATGGCGATGCCAGGGAGCCGTCCTCTTCCAGGTCCCTGTGGTTCTCAGGGCGCAGGGTCTGGCTTCTAGAAGCCGCTTAGGAACCCACAGTTCTGTCCTCCACTTTCTACTTCTCTGCCTTGGTTCATCTGGTGGCTGTGACTTTCTGTGCATCTTTGAGATGCAGCCCTGGCTCTTTGAGAGGTAGGAACCAGTCTCCATCTTTGAGACTTCGGGAGCAAGAAGTCCACTTGGGGTCTGGGTTTTGGTTCAGGACATGGAGGGCACATTGCCCACTGTTTTCTAGGAAAGGCGGGCTTTGGGTAATGAAGCTGGTAACTCTGTTCCTTATTTGACCATTAGTGTTTGTTTACAATCATTTAAAAACTGGGGTAGGTGAGGGTCACGTGGTAGATACTCCATACATTCCAGCAAGATCACTCATCTACTGAAGCCCTGCCTGCCAGGTGCCAGGCACTCAGCTGATCCACTTTTTCGGATTCATGTTCTTTTTTCCTCAATGCAAATCGCTTTCTGGGACCATTTTCCCATGAACTAAAGGGACCCTTCCATCCTCTTTCTCAAGCAGAGAGCTCAAATTAACCTCCTCCATGAATTCTCCAGAAATAACTTCAAGTCCACAGATAACACAGCTCTACTTTGAATTTCTTTATATTTATAAATTTTATGCAATGTGTTTATTCTCAACATGTTTAAATATCCTGATTATTTCCTTCATATTCACCATCTCACTCCAAATCTGTTAAAGTTAGTTACACATTGAAGAATGGTATTTTTTCCAATATCTCTCCTATCCCTATGAACACTCCCACATCCTAGGTTATCTGACAGAGTTTCAATTTTGTGTAATTTTATTCATTGATTCAGCAAATCCTCCACTGGAATCCTACCACAGGCAGGCATGAGAGAGATAAAGATAAATAAAACACAGTCCCAGCCCTTGGAGATTTCAAATTCCACTGAGAGAGAAATTTCAATAGGAAGTATTGTCATAGACTTTGTTTATATTTACCTTACTTTGTGAACAGAGTCATGAAAACAGAAGACAGAACAACTTACTCTGCCTGAGAGTCAAGAGGGTCTTAAAGAAAGGGGATGTAAAAAAAGGTTCTGAAGGAAGAATAGGAATACACTGTACAGATTAAGAGGGAAAGGTATTCTAAACAGAAGACGTAGTATATGCAAAGGCACAGAGTCATCAGTGGTCCAAGCATGGCAAGAAAACAATGAAAATCTCCAAGGAGCTGGAATGAGTTGCCATGGAGACGCTGGCAAGAGATGAGGTTGGCAAGGCACTTGGCAGCATGTAGTGAAAACTCTGTACGCCAAGTTAAGGTGTTTAGATATTATCTGGTCAGCAACTGGCAGCCAACAGAAATCCCTAAAATCATCTTTAGCTTTAAGATTTTTGTAAAATAGCAATTAGAAAAAATTTCTAGTTTGAAAATTACTATTAGGATGTACACAATGCTCAGGATATTGCTGGACACACAGAAGGCACTAAGTAAGTTCCTACTGAATATGAATTCAGGGAGAGTCAGAAGGGAGGAACCACGGAAAGAGATGCTGAGGCCATATTGATCACTTTTCCAAGTCCTAGCTGCCATTGGTCATTCCCCCAAAGACAGGATGCTCCACAAGGATGCAGACAAAAGTCTTTTTTTCTCAAAACAAAACTAAAAAATCAACTCCGTGCTTATACGATTGAGCACGTCTGCTCTGGTCCTTCTAGCTCTCACTTTGTAGTGAAGAGACGGCATAAACCACATTCACACGCTCAGTTCAGACTCAGTGAGGGCCTATCATGACTCCCCAGTTTGACCATGGCTGACGAAATGACTGTCCCACATTTAGAAATAAATGTGTAGGTGGAGTCGTCAGATAAAAATATTTTGGAAAATTAAGCACAGATGGTTGAGCATTTCTGTAACACTTTAAGATTTTTTTCCCTTTCTCCTTTTCCCTCCTCCTCTTTCTTTAAATACTGCAATTAAAGGAAACCCTTAAAGGGAGACCTGGTTTCAAATCCCAGCTCTGTTGCTTACCAACTGTGTGCCCTTGGTCAAGTCACTTTGCTTTTCCAAGTCACTCCTCCCTTTTATAGAAAAACAATCGAGTAAAATGGGCTATTGAAAGCATTAGATATGTCCACGTGCAGAAAGGGGCCTAGAACAGCATCTGGTAGGAAACAGGTGCTTAACACACGGTATTATCATTTTAACAAACTCATGTTGTTACTCAATCTCTAAAACCTCTGGATGAATTCCAAGGAGGACCAATGTACATGTAGTGTGTGTCAGGGTGATATTTTGGGGGAATTATCCAGGAAACTCCCTCCTAATGTTTGGTTCCACCTTGACTCAGAGTCAGATTTATGTTCTCAAGTTCACAACTTCCTTTCATAGTAATTATCAGTGAATCTCCAGCCTTATCTCTTTCATTTTTGCTGTAGATGAAACAGCATCTGTTTCCCAAAGGTGACTTTAGCTTAACCTGTCCCTAAAGCCAGCTTTTGAGCCAATGGTCGAGCTCTGGAAACGCTTTAAAATCATTTTAAAGTCATGAATAAGGCCTCTGATATAATACATTCTGCCATAGGTGAAACCCAGCTCAGGCACACATGAAACAATGTTAAATTATTAATTTTGATTCATTATAAATGAGTGGAAAAAATCTCATATTTGTTCTGATCTCCATTTAAAATCAAAGCAGACGGTTGTGAGCACAACACACTCTCACCCTTCTGGAATCAGCAAGATAGTATGACCGCAGAGAAGGACTCACTGAAAACAAAGTCCCCAGCAAGAGTTTGAACAGCTCACAGGCCAGCCCCAAGAAAATTCATTAAATCCAGAAAGTCTGCTCCCTCCCTCTACCCACAGCACCCTCATACCCCTTTGCCCACAAATAAAAGGTACAAATCTCACCGAGTTGTTGAGAGGGCCCTCGCGCAGAGAAGGGATGGAAGACGTAAAAAAGCCCAGGGGTGGAGACGTCCTTCCCGAATCTACATGTTGGTGAGCAGTGTTTTACAAGCCTGTAGAGATTAGATTATTTTGAAAAGTGTCCTCTCTGTGGTCTGTCTCCAGGCCCAAGTGACACGGCCTCCAGAAGTCCAGTTGTTAAGGACAGGAAAGGCAGCCGACGGCAGCTTCCAGCCCAGCGGCACCCATAAGCTTTCTGTTGAGAAGGAAGCTGCCTTAATATAGCGCTTCTCGGTCGCGGCTGCACATTGGAATCACCTGCGGAGCACTTAAAAACTATTGACGGCTATGAGGCTGCGGCCTGGGGCCCTTCACCATAGTGCTTGCACCTGGACAAATGAGCAACAGAAGAGGAGCAAGGGACTAAAAGTAACTACGTACAGGTGCAGTTGGGGCAAATTATGAGCAACCAGATACAAAAAGACCAAAAGCCCAACTTCTGAGGTGTCGGGAGCAAAAGCAGGGGACGCGCATGATCCCTGCACGCAGCACCCACCCATCCAGCATGCCCCATCCATCCACCCCCAGCCTCCCCCACTTAAGTGACCAGCTCGCCCCCACCCAGGGAGCAAGCATGGGAACCTGTTACTTGTTTTCGCTCCGTCGTGCCGCAGCACGAGTCCCAGTAAAGCCTTGCCTGAGTTTCTCCTCCAGCCTCTTACCAGTGTCTGTTGATTAAGGAATCCAGAACCCTGGTTGGTAATAGCTGGGGCTCACTGACAGCACAGTGGTTCCCCAGTGTTGTCACATATTAGAATCACCTGGGGAGCTTGTAGGACTCCTAACGCCAAGCTTTGCTCCAGACCAATTATATTATTTTCTCTGGAGGTGATAACAAGTTTTCTGTAGTTCTTAAAACGTCTCAGGGGACTCCAATGTACAGCTGAGGCTGAGAACCAATGTGAGATGTGAATGGTATGTGGTGTAACCTGGCTGTAGGATTTTTAAAGTTTCCTGGGAGATTCCCATGGCCAGAGACCTGCCCTGCTGGAAGCCCTGAGCGGTAGGATCAGACAAGGACGGAGATGGTAGAGGTGAAGGACACACTCACGTGAAGGGGTACTGAACACGGTGTAACTGGACAGCATAAAAATGAGCGAGAAGTGTCTGCGCTCAGGCCTGTATCGCAGAGCTGGGCACTCAGGCAGGAGGAATGAGCCCAGGGTGGGGGAGGAACATCTGCTGGCTTTGTCCCATGGAGGCCCCTGACCACCAAGAAATTCAGGAGTGGAATGGGTGTTACTGGATTGCTGCCCACTCATTCAGAGGTGCTGCTCTTTCCTAATCAGAAAGAAAATGACTTTCACCCATGTGTTTTCACTTGTAAACTCACATCGGGGGCTCGGGAGTAGAGTGAAGAACTCAGAGGGGCTGACACACTTCTCTGCAAGATGCTTCTTTCCCTGTGTTCAAACATTAGAATGAGGCTACAGGAAATGAAACAAGCAATCTCATGGAAAGTGATCAGGTCCCTAAATGCAGGCTGGGGTGAGTAGCTGGTGAGGAAGGAAGACTGAGGCCTTGGCTGAGGGAAAAGGCTCAGTCTGGGAGCAAGTACGCCCTTGACTTTGTAAAGTCATTTTGTCTTTTTAACTGAATCCTGGAAGCCTCAAGTCCAGAGCGTTCTTTAAGTAACGCTAAGTAGAATTTATTAACATTTTTTATTTTTCATTTTTTTAAATGGTAACCTTCTATGGATGGCAAGTGACGTAGGTTTTCCATTTGTAATAAACATTGTCTTTTAAAATAGACACATTTAAGTCTCCAAAGTGATTGACTGAAAGAAAACTATTAAGTAAGCAATTCTGCTGATGGTACTCGGCTGTGACAAAAGTCCTGAGGTCTGAGAAACTTCATGATGGAACAAAGCCTTTCTGTTTGTTAAGGACAGCTAATGTTTAATTGGCATTTCCACTGGATAGGCCACTGAACAGAGCATTTTTCACGTCTGATCCATCACAGCCCTGCAAGGTAGCTGTTATGAGCCCTGTTTGACAGAGAAGGAGATTCAGTCTTGAGGTTAAATTTCGCTATGAAAGATCACATAGTTAGAGAAGCCAGGACCGGAAGGCAGGTGTGACACCCAAAGCTCCGAGCTTTATAACGCACTACTTGTCCTTCCTTGCAGGGTCGGGGCTGCCCCACCTGATTTTCAAGAAGAGGATCTCCACGAAGACCTGTCGGAGGACAACCGAAAAGGGCACACGCCCTGTGTCCTCCCCCAGGTTAGCGCTCAGAAGGTGTCCGTATTTCTGTCTCCTCTTTTAGTTCGTACAAGAGCCGGGCCCGTCTTCGTTATTTTCATTCCTAGTCTGAGCACTTCTTCCTCCCCCAAACCCTACTTCTGCTCCATCATTAGGAAAACACCCGTCTTCCACAGTCTAGTGCTGTAACAAGTTTTGCTGGAAGGAGGCAGCGCCCGCTGACCTCGGTGCGAATTAAAACATATCAAAGGGGCTGAGTTTTAAAGTTGTCGGACCTCCGTTTCCACGAGGAGGAACTCGTTCTTTCACTCATAGCCCAGCAAGAGCTCAGCAGCCTGAAATCACTTTGACAGTGTCAGTTGCTCTATGCATACCACGGGGAATTTTAATTCCAGCCTGTGAAATTGAAATTGCTTCTCAAGGAGAAGTGAGGAATCCTGGATAATGGCTGCAGCCAAGCTCCATGTCAGAGTTGCCAGTTGCTGCCACACCAGATATTACTTGCTGTTATTCAAAAATCACTCCAGCTTTCCATATTGGAAGTTGAACTGCAGAGTGAGAGTAAATTAACAGAAACTGTCAGCTGTTCAGAACAGCACAGACAGCAGTGTGACAGAGGTGAGTGACCTCCCATCAAAAAAGGTAACTTTTTCCCTTTTCCTGGTTAAGATAAAGAGTTTCACAAACAAATTTCATTACTTAAGGTATGCAGCTAAATGATGTCACTATTAAGCAAAAAATTATCTGGTCCATGGCATGATAGGATTAAAGCTGCCAATTTCTATCCACTCCTTCCTGGAAAGAGCAGGGGGGCAGGGGAGGGGGAAGTAGCCCCAAAGAGTAATTAAAATAATGAAGAAAGCAAGTCCATGTCAGGTTGATGTTTGCAATGGATTAAAATTACCTGCTATCAAAGTTAAACTGTCTGAGAAATTGCTTCCTGGCTATGTTTGGAATAAAGAGAATTTGGAGCTACCACATCTGATTACAAAACATTTAGAGACAGAGAAAATTAGCAAAGGGAAAACTTGTTACCTGCCACCTTCTGAAGATAGGGGATGTTCTGAGAAGAACTGAGTCATTCTAAAATTAATTTTTTTTTTTTTTCCTACAGAGGGTCGGAAAGAAAAGAGAAGGGACTAAATACAATTGCTTAGGAAAATAGATGTAGTCTACGGAATGACTTTATTTTTTAGACATTAGATAAAATTCAGATGTGGGCTTTACTATTCCTCACTTGATGATTTTTTAGGGCAAATTTTAGGCATTAGATTTCCCTCTTCCGATGAAAGGAAACTTGCCCTTAGAAGGTCCTTCCTCCTGGGATAGCTTCTGTTAAAGACAGGTATCACCCACTCCGTCTCCTCTCCACTAGTCCTCTACCCCAGTCTCCTCAAACTCTACCCACCTCTCTGCTTCCCCTCATCTTTCAGCAGTCTGGTTTATACCCCTTGCTTGCCCCACAATCTCATGACACCCGCCCTTGCCTCTTTCAGTGGACTTGGCATTCTTTAGAAAGCCTTCAGGGACCTCCCCAGCCCAGGTTAGATGTCCCTCCTACGCTCGGATGATTCCCTGTACTTTCTACCTTGAGTAGCTGGAATACAGTTGCCCCTCGGCGTCACAAAGGTAGGGGCGGTGTCTGTCCTGTTCATTTCTTTTATCCCAATGCCAAGTGCGGTGCTTGACACATAGGAAATACTCACAAAACATCTGCCAAGTTGTCCTTCCCTTTCGGAAAGTCTTCGTCCAGGAGGGGTTTTGTTCCTCCCAGTGCCCTCACCTGACCTTGAGCACCTCCTGTGTTCATGGTCTCAGTACCTCTGCTTGTGCCCTGCCCACCCTCTTGTCTGACGCATACTGATGGACGCTGCAGGCCCCACATGCTCTAGCTTGGGAGCAGTGAAGCAAACTGGAAGAGCAGGACTCCAGGACCCGATTGCCTGGGTTATCATCCTGGCTCTGCCACTTACCAGCTAATGACCTTGGACCAGCCACCTCTCTGTGCCTCAGTTTCCTCATCTAGAATAATTATTCAGGGTGGCTGTGAGGGTGAGATAAGCTAATACCTGTAAAGTGCTTGGGAAAGTGCCTGGCTCTGTGTAAATGGTAGCTGTGATGATGATGATGATGATGATGATGATTTACTTCTGCTACTACTGCCTCAGGCATTATAGGTATTTTGGCTACTGCTTCCATTTGCTTCGACTCTTACGGCAATCCAACCAACCCTGGTGCATGATTTCTAAAACCAATAATGGCAAAGTACAATGACTTCAGCTTCCTCCAAAGCAGTGACCCAGGGCCCTTCTCCTTGTTTCTGGTCCACTCCAGGTCCTCCTGCCGTTTCCATTGCTGGAATTTAGCATCAACTTCCTGTTGCTGCTCCAACAACGGAACAGAGCCTCGGGGGTGTCTCCTAGCTCCAGTCACAAAGGCCTCAAATCTTAACCCCAGCCACTAAGTGTTGAGAAATTTTCACTGTGACAGAGGATGAATTAGGGTGTTTCATCTTTTAAAGTTGTCTATAATGGAAGGCAACGTTCATGGTCACAGAATTAGGGAATGAGAAACCAAGCCCTGAGCCCTGAAACATTGGGTCTTCCTGGGCCCACAGGGCTGTCAGTGACTCTAGTGGGCGCTCTACGACCTGCGTGCACTGGACAATCAGAGGCTGCTGCAGCCAATCTGGCCCAACCAAAGGCACCAAACGTGGTGGACAGTACATGGGGCCCTTGGGTCAGTTTGAGAAGGGAAGTGTGAACGTCCATGCTGCTCTGGGTATGGGGAGGGCAGAGATTGCAGATTCCAGAGCCCTTCAAGAAGAGTGGTCACTGTCTTACCAAGCATAGCACAGTTGCAGCAAAGACTGGATGAGCTCAGGAGTCTAAGGAATATGAACTTTAAAACTCTACTCAGGTTTCTTTTGGGAACTCACCTTTGGATAACCCCATTCCAGTGGAGAGACAAAAGTCAATGTGGGTCAGTTCAGCACAGTGTCCCCCACTGCCTTCTTTCTGGGGCTGGGACTAAGAACTCAGGGGATGGAGACAGTTGCAGGGGACACCTCTGGCCCAAGCTGGCATCGGGCTGCACAGGCCGTCTTAGCCATGAGGGGATACGTTCAGATACACTCAGTTATGATACAGCTCTGGACACAGGTAAGTCCCAGTCCCAAAGCATCTCAACACCAAAAAGACCACTTGGGCTCCCTGCTCAGAAATGCTCCAGACTAGAGGAGTGGATCTTAGGCAAGTCACTGAACTCTTCCTCACCTGTTTCACCACCTGTAAGGTGAGGCGGTCCATCTCTAAGGTTTCTAGGAGCCCTTCATGCTCTTCCCTTAGGCGGATGATCTTCAGGGTTCACCACCCCAGCTTTTCAAGCAAGACCAAGTCCTAGGGGAGGTGGAGAGACACACACATCATCAAGTGCTGAGAAAGAGCAGTCCTCCTGTGTGACTCAAATTTCCAACATTACCGGAGGGAAGTTTAAACTCCCTGACACATCGCAGAGAACCAGAGGCTGTTTAGGACTGATTACCAGAAGGCAGCCGGTGGTGACTTCCCAGGGGTCTCTCCTTGTGCCTTCAGTGTTGGGTTGCCACAAGTTTTGCTTTCAATATTAACTGGCGTTGCTGCAGCTCTCAGATAGACAGCTTCACTTTGCCACAGAGCATGAGGGAAACCTGGTGTTAATTTGCTTCCCTCCCACCCCCCCCCCACTTTCCTTTTGATTTGTGTCTTAAGGCATTAAAAATATTCTCCAACCTGAAATACCTGAAATGCAACATTTTTAGCTAGTGAATTTTCCTGTAATTTCTATAATTCTGATTGCTCAAGGCAAGCTGGTTTGGTAAGATTAGATTTATTTTTAGACTGGGATCCAACTAACTTGTGCTTTTTGTAAGACTGCTTTGGAACTTTCAACCTTTCTAACCTCAAAAATCTTAGAGGACGCTGTGTAAAGAGGGAAAAAGAGAAGGGATCTTAATTGGAGGCTTGAGAATCTTACCCTGTGTGGATGGGGTTAGAGATCTTACACTTAGGAGATACATAGGAGAATGAAAACTATTGGAAAATCAGAGAAAAAATAGATATAAAAATAGGAAAGGTGAGAAGCGGTCAAGGGCAGACCTTTCAGAGGCATGTGGGTCATTCTTTTCGATGACACAAAATCCAACCCATCTTGAATGCGTGTCCATGTAAAACATTTAAAAGCGGATTTCAGAAGCCCCTTGCTTTCTCTAGATGGGACCCAGACTCTATAAACCCCAACACTTGGTTCATTTTCTGTTTGGCTTCTGATTTTACTCTTGGATAGGGAGTGAAATGAGACGTGATGTTGACTATTCACCGTTGTTTCCTGCGTGAGAGATTATGGTCTAATCAAGTTTACTTCCTCAGGCCCAAAACACGGAGTCGACACCAAATTGTAGCCCAGTTTTTCCAGTCCTGTAGAGATGACAAGTGTTGACACCTCCATGGGCCAATAATCAGGAATTCAGAGTTTCCCTGTGAAGTTTGGAATTGAGGATAGTGGACTGTGAGGATGCAAGGGCAGCAGAAGCCTTTCCTTTGTATCTCAAATGAGACCAAGCAAAGCTGCGAAATCACAGTGGCTGAAAAACCAAAAAAACAGAGAAACAAAAAAGCAGGAGCGTCTGCTGTCTAAGATCCCGGCCCGAGATAGTTCTCCCGGGTGGCCTTTTGGTTAAGTATATTCAGATCCATTTACCGAGAATAGAGCCTGTGAGTTCTTAACTGAACAGCTGTCTTCATAGAATTTGAGATACAGAAGATCAAACCCAGAAAGCTGGAGTCACTCATTTGAATCACAGTAGATAAGCCGAGAAGGTAGCAGGTGCTGGAGGGACAGAGGGTTGCTAGGTCCCCAGAAGCCCTTGAGTGTGGGAGTGCCAAAGCGAGGATTAAGGATCACATATGCTGAGCTACAAAGACAGGAGCTTGATTCTTACCGAGGCACTTTCTTAATTGAAATAATGATGGGACCCACACATCCAGTTCCACTATATGTTACAGCAACAACTATGAAACAAATAGACCCCCAAATCTGCAATACTGCTGTCAGTAATAGCAATGATAAGAACCATCACCAACCGGCTAAGCTGATGCTTGCTAATGGTTCTCTTGGAAGTGGACAGAGGTAAAAGACTCAAAACCGAGGACAGACATTTAACTCTCCCTAAGCCTGGCTTCACAGTCCCTGAAAAGTGATCACGACACTGTACGTTTCCAAAAGTGTCAGTATAGGATCAGGGAAGGGGAGACTACTGGCCTGGATCATCAACAGGAGAAGCCATCCTCCAGGCAGGCACTGCGTGTCTTTCCGAACAGGACGCTCTTCAGAGTCTGCAATGTTTAGAAGCCTGTTTGGATGCCTACAGTGGCTCTTCTCTGACTATCAGATAAAGTCTAAATACCTTTGAATGAGATCAAAACTTATCTCAACCTGAGCTTATTTCTTAGTCTAATTTCCGGGCGCTCCTCTTGGATATCCTTCACTCTAGCTACACTACTTCACCATACACTTTTATACTGTAATGCGACTTTTATTTTGGTAAAATATGCATAACATAACATTGATCATTTTCACGATTTGTAAGTGTACGATTCAGTGGCACTAAATACATTTATAATACTTTGTAAGCATCACCATCATCTACATGTAAAACTTTCATTGTACCCAACAAAAACTCTGCACCCGTTAACAATAACTCCCACTTTCCTCCTGCCCTCAGCTCCTGGTAGCCTCTACTCTATTTTCTGTCTCTGTGAATTTATCTCCTCTAGGTACTTCAATACAAATGGTATCATACAATATTTGTCCTTCTGTGTCTGGCTTATTTCACTAAGCATAATGTTTTCAAGGGCCATCCATGCATATGTCAGAATTTCACTCCTTTTTATGGCTGAGTAATATTCCATTGTACACATGAACTACCTTTTGTTTATGTATTCATCCATCAATGTATATTTGGGTTGGTTCCCCCTTTTCACTGCTGTGAATAATACTGCTGTGAACATCAGTATGATGATGTCTTTTAGAGTCCCTGCTTTCAGTTCTTTCAGATGTATAATTAGGAGTAGAATTGCTTGGTCATGGGGTAGTTCTAGGTTTCAGTTTTGAAGAACTGCCAAACTATTTTCCACAGTGGCTGAACCATTTTACATTTCCACCAATAATATATGAGGTTTCCAACTATCCACCTCCCTGTCAACATTTGTTATTTTTTTATTTGTTTTTTTTTTTTTTTTTTTAGTTGCAAAGTAACGATGTTGAATATCTTTTCATGTGCTTATTGGCCAAGTGTGTAACTTTTTTGGAAAAATGTCTCCTCAAACCTTTTAAATATTCAGTTGGATTGTTTGCTTTTTAATTGTTGAGTTACAGAAGTTCTTTATAAAATCTGAATTTTAATCTCTGGTCAGAGATATGATCTGTAAATATTTTCTCCCATTCTGTCTTTTTGCTTTCTCAATAGTCTCTTGATGCACACAAGTTCTTTTTTTTTTTAAACATTTTTTATTGATTTATAATCATTTTACAATATTGTGTCAAATTCCAGTGTAGAGCACAATTTTTCAGTTATACACGAACATATATATATTCATTGTCACATTTTTTTCTCTGTGAGCAACCATAAGATCTTGTGCATATTTCCCTGTACTATACAGTATAATCTTGTTTATCTATTCTACAATTTTGAAATCCCAGTCTATCCCTTCCCACTCTCTGCCCCCTTGGCAACCACAAGTTTGTATTCTATCTCTATGATCTACTTCTATTTTGTATTTATGCTTTGTTTGTTTGTTTTCTTTTTTAGATTCCACATATGAGCGATCTCATATGGTATTTTTCTTTCTCTTTCTGGCTTACTTCACTTAGAATGACTTTCTCCAGGAGCATCCATGTTGCTGCAAATGGCGTTATGTTGTTGGTTTTTATGGCTGAGTAGTATTCCATTGTATAAATATACCACCTTTTCTTTATCCAGTCGTCTGTTGATGGTCATTTAGGCTGTTTCCATGTCTTGGCTATTGTAAATAGTCCTGCTATGAACATTGGGGTGCAGGTGTCATCCTGAAGTAGGGTTCCTTCTAGATATATGCCCAGGAGCGGGATTCCTGGGTCATATGGTAAGTCTATTCCTAGTCTTTTGAGGAATCTCCATACTGTTTTCCACAGTGGCTGCAACAAACTGCATTCCCGCCAGCACTGTAGGAGGGTTCCCTTTTCTCCACAGCCTCTCCAGCATTTATCATTTGTGGATTTTTGAATGATGGCCATTCTGACTGGTGTGAGGTGATACCTCATTGCAGTTTTGATTTGCATTTCTCTGATAATTAGTGATATTGAGCATTTTTTTCATGTGCCCCAAGTTCTTAATTGTGATAAAGTCTAAAATTTTTCTTTTGTTGACTGTACTTTCAGGGTCACATCTATGAAACTGTTGCCAACTGCAATGCCATGAAGATTTCCCCCAATGTTTTGTTCTCTTGTAAGAGTTTTATAATTTTAACTCAAGTTTACTTTGGTCTTTTATCCATTCTGAGTTAATTTTCATATGTGGATATGTAGTTTTCCCAACACCATTTGTTGAAAAGACTGTCCTGTCTCTACTGAATGATCTTGGCACCCTTATCAAAAATCAATTGGTCATTTATGTGAAGAATTTTTTTCTGAGATCTCTATTCTATCCTATTCTATTGATCTATATGTCTATTCTTACACTAGTACCATATTGTTTCAAGTGCTGTAGCCACGTTGTAAGTTTTGAAGTTGGAAAGTGTTTGTGCACGGTGAAAGTGTTCTTTCAAATTTATTCTCCTTTTTCAAGATCGTTTTCGGTAGTTGGGGGCCTCCTGAAATTCCATATGAATTTGAGGGTTGGCTTTTCCATTTCTGCAAGAAAGGCTATTTCAACAGGGATTGCACTGAATCTGTAGCTCACTTTAGGTAGCACTAACATGTTAGCAATGTTAAGTCTTCCTATCTATGAGCATTGGGTATCTTTCCATTTATTTAGATACGTAAAACTTTCTTTCAGCAATGATTTCTAGTTTTCAGCATACAAAACTTTTACCCCTTTGTGCGATTTACTCCTCAGCATTTAATTCTTTTAATTCTTTTAGATGCTATCATAAATGGAATTGCTTTCTGAATTTCTTTTTTTGGATTGTTCACTGCTGGTGTATGGAAACGATTTTTGTGTGTTGATCTTATAATCTACAACTTTGCTGAGTTTGCTTATTAGCTCTAGTAGCTTTCTTGTGGAAGCTTTGGAATTCTCTATACATAGGATCATCATGTCATTTGCAAATATAGTTTTACCTCTTCCTTTCCAATTTGGATGCCTTTTATTTCTTTTTCTTGGCTACCAGCTCTCCCTAGAACTACTAATACGATGTTGAATATCAGCGGTGAAGGTGGGCATCCTTGCTTGTTCCTGATCTTAGGAGAAAGCTTTCAGTCTTTCCCCACTGATATGCGTTACCTGTGGGATTTCCATAAATACCATGTTGAGGAACTTCCCTTCTATTCCTAATTTTCTAAGAAGTTTTTATCATGAAAAGGTGTTGGGTTTTTTGTCAGATGCCTTTACTGTTTCAGCTGAGATGATCACATGTCCCCCCAATTCTTAAAATATTAATGTGATGTGTTATACTGATTGATTTTATGTTGACTCACCCTTGTATTCCAGGGGTAAGTCCCACTTGTTCATGGTAAATAATCTTTTAATATGCTGTTGAAATTAATTTACTAATATTTTATTGAGTATTTCTGCCAAACAAAATTCCCTATAAATATAGATGCAATTTTCTTTTCTTACGGCATCTTTCTCTGGCTCTGATATCAGGGAAATGCCTGCCTTACAGAATGAGTTAGGAAGTCTTCCTCTTTCAATTTTTTGAAAGAGTTTGAGAAGAACTAGTGTTAATTATTCCTTAAATGTTTGGTAGAATTAACCTGTAAATCCATCTGCTCCTGGATTTTTCTTTCTTCCTGCTAGTCAGTGGGGAAAGTCTAGTGTTTAAGGGAAAAAAGTCTTGCTGCAAAGTATTTTCTTAAGAGAACCAAGGTCCATGAACGAATTTTCCCAGGGACCCCTATCAACACATCTACTTCAATCTTATGCTTCCCTCACTAGATATGTTTAAATTACTTCTGGTTATTTTTAAACAAATTAAACCTGCAAGAATAAAAACATTACACAAATTCCTCCTGCAAAGGCAAAGATTCACAAGATAGTACAAGGAACTACTTTCAGGATTGAGTGTCATCAGACTCAGTCCAAAGTAATTCTTTGAGGGAGGTAACACTCAACTTCACAAGGAAGCTATAGTTTGTAATTAGACTCACTACTTCATTGCATATGTATCCATTACATGGATGGTAGGCTTTAGGTCACAGAGGTTGGGCCCAAGTACACTGAGCCATAAGTAAACAACTTAGTTTATATCTATTTGAAAATCTTTAGGTCTGTTTAAAAACCACATGTGTTCTATTCCTCTATGGAAACGGGGTTAAAAATGAAAGTTAAAAGCTTGGACTTTGGAATCAAGACAGTCTGGGATAACATCTATAGTTCTTATGATTAATTAGGCATATTAAAAGCAGATTAGATAAACTCAAGAGGTAAAATTCCCAGTTCTTCAGGCTTTTCTGAACCCCAAGCTTTCCCTTACCTTGATCCAAGGTTCCCGGGTCCCCTTCACACATTCTTTTCTGGGCATTTGCCTCATCAGTCCTTCTAAGTATATTCAGATGCCCATAAACTAGGAAAACCTAATAAGAGGCCAAATGAAACTCCTTGCTTCAACAGCTACACAGTTGGGATATTTCGGCCATAGAACTCTAGGAAGCAGTACTGGTAGGAAATAATTGACAGAAAACTAATGAAGAATAATAGCGTCTGCATTTCCTTTACCCCCAAGGTAGGGCTGGGGAGGGCATGACTTCTAGGCCTCCCTATTAATCTCTTTGCTCTTTTCATCTTTGGCCATGGAAAAATCTCCTTCTTGATCTTAAGTCGCCCCCCAAATCTGTGCTCCCCAGCAGTCATTAACTTGAGTTCCTCAAATACAGCTGCAACTCATTTTCTCTGAACTTCCCTTCCTTTGCTGCATTTGCTAGAATTAGATGCTACATCCCTTGAGGCAGGAATCTTTTTATTCCATATATAGTGCTTTTGGGTGGTCATGTGTTAATATCAAAATTTAAAACACCTAACCTTGTTTATAAAATTGGTTTTCATGTTTAAATGGCTAAAGGAATCATGAAAGGGGAAGAAACAACGTGTGCCAAGGACCCACTGTTTGACTCTTGTGATCTCACTTCATCTTTCAATGACCCGGCAATGGAACTTTGTCCCTGCCTCACCAATGAGGCTCAGAAGCAGGAAGTGGTCTGGCTGCAAATTTAAACCAAACTTTTGTTGATGTCAAAAATCTCATGCTCTTTCCCTATACTATCTGTCTCAGATTTGTAGGGAAAACAACTGAGATCTGAATCCCAGTTGCTTCAGAGCCTTAACTCTTTTATGGTTCCTTAACTCAAAGTTTATGGTTTCAACATCATAAAAATCAAGCTCAGTAGTAGAGCAGGCATAAACAGGTGTTACTGATGAATCGACTTTCAAAAACTAAAAATATTTTGAGAAATGATTAGGACTCCAGATGAATATAAACTTGGCATGGGTCCTCTAGATTGAGTTGTACCATGGAGCAGAGGTTTCCCAGGTTTCTTGATTCATGGTACCCCTCAGCCAAAAGAAACAGCCAACCAGTCTGTTTATTAAGTAAGTAGGTCTTAACAACATAATAAATACTTGTGTCTTAATAATTCATGAAAGTTGTTTGAAAAAAATAATACGTGTTATTGTACAGCAAAGGGAGTATAGTCAGTATTACAATAACTTTATATGGTATATAATCTATAAAAATATCAATTCACTATGTTGTACCCCTGAAACTAATACAATATGGTAAGTCAACTATAATTCAATGCACATTTTTAAAACTTAAAAAAATACATGTAAATTAAAATAAATGTATCTTTATTTCATTCTAAAATTACCATAATTACCTACGAATGAAAGCTGTGCATCTGTTGGGCACTGTACAACTTCTCAAACCTTGAATTAACATCACCCTCATTTCTTGTTACACATTGATTTTCAGTTGATACTTGCCTGTTATCCCAGCAACTGCCTTAAGATATGGTAACATCAAAAAATCTTACGCATTTCAATGTTGAAACTGTGAACTATTCTGAGCTAACAGTTTGCTTGGTATCTGACAGATGTCGCGGTGTTTCCCACAAAAATTTAAAATATCCCATGGCACTCCTATGAGTTCACTACAGCACCTTGGGGTGCCCAGGGGCCAGGCAAGCCTTAAGAATATCGTTTATCCCTTCTTTTTTCTTCTTTCACTCCCTCCTTTCTTTCCTTTTCTGCTGCTCTCTCCCTTCTTCATTTATCTCCCATGCTTATTTTATAACGATAAAAACTCTTGAAGCTTCATCTGTAACTCTAATTCTCTCTCCATGACATCTTATAATAGACACTGAAATTTTCAACCTGGAGTGAAGTCAATGGAAAAGCCTCTGTTTTGACTGAACGACATACGGAAATCTGATGTTTCGACACATTTTCCCAGCAACAAAGCAGTTTCAGCAAAGAATTTTAACATTATCCTATTGACAGTTTTGCACTTGATGAACCAGGGAAGAATGGGAAAGAGAGGGAGAAAGAGGGAGGAAGGAAGCAAGAGAAAAGAAACTTGAGTAATAAATATTTTAAAAGTACATCCAGAACCATGTAGATTCTTGGAGCAGGATGATACGGAGGGAGGGTCCGGGCCCCCTCAGAACCCAAGCACCCACGGGGTCAATCTTAGATCCACATCTGTTGGCACAAGTCAAGCTGAGGTGGAAGAGAGTCTTGGGAGCAGGAAGGATGCACAGCATTGGAGCCAAGACTCTGGAGTCAGGTCCTGCTTTTATGACTTAGTAGATCTGTGATCCTTCCAAGTTACTTAATCTTGTGAGTTTTAGATTTTTTTTCTCTCAGTAAAATGGGACTAATAAAATGTATCTCAAGGCTGTGTTTTCAGGACTGATAAACACTTGTAAAGTGTA
This sequence comes from Camelus dromedarius, assembly GCF_036321535.1. Lineage (NCBI taxonomy): Eukaryota > Metazoa > Chordata > Mammalia > Artiodactyla > Camelidae > Camelus > Camelus dromedarius. The sequence continues at coordinate 14,052,530 of NC_087454.1, read as the reverse complement.
CATCATTTTGTCCAACATGTTTAAAGGTTAGACAGTTGATGGCTATCAGTATTAATAATCATTATTATCAAAATCGGGCTGACTCATGGATGAGAGACAACAGAGACAAGGTCTGCTGAACAAAGTCAAAGGTACAGAGAGGAGAAACAGTGCGGAGAATGTCAGGGTTCACCTCAGCAAGCGGACTGCGTTCACAACTCTCAGACAGAGCTGATGGGAATGTAAATTAGTCCAATCACTTGAAAACACCACTTGGCAGTGTGTACCAAAGCTGAGCATGTGCAAATGCCCCGACTTAGCAATTCCACTCCTCGATCTAAGTTCACACAAATGCACGCTTTTGTGTACCAAAACACGAATTATAGCATCATTATTCTAGTAGCCAAAAAATTAGAAGTAACTCAAAAGTAGAATGGATAATTACAGTGCGGTATATTCACACAACAGAATTCTAATCAGCAACGAAAGTGAACGGACTACTGCCACACACAACCTGGATGCATCTCACAAGCAACGCTGAGCAAAAGAAGGCAGATGCAAAGCAGCGCATGGTGTATGACTCCGTTACAGGGAGACCAATTTAGGATGTTAGAAGTAAAGATAGTAGTTACCTTTTGAGGGACAGAGTTAATGGCTGGGAAGGTGCATGGGGAGTCTACTGGTGCTGGTTACCATGTGTGTTCATTTTTTGAAAATGCATCAAGCTGTCTCCCTCTGATTTATATATATGCATTTAGGTACATGTATTTATGTACACATATTTGCATTTTCCTATGTTTGTTTTACTCTAATAAACAATTTAAGAAAAAAATTGGCCAAAATATTGAAAAGATCTTACCATAGAATTTGTCTCCCGGTCTGTCCCTCCCAAGGCACCCCTGAATTCACGTTGAAAGCCAATCCCCAAAGTGATGGTGGGAAGTGAGGCCTTTGAAGGGTGATTAGGTCATGAGGGTAGAGCCCTCACGAATGTGATAAGGCGTAAGAACAGCTACGTTCATAAACTGTGATTACAAACAGGTCGATTATCCTCTCGTGCCCGACTCTGTATCAGTCAGGGCAGGCTGCGTCACGCCACAGTAAGAGCTCCCAAATCTCAGCGGCTCAGCGGAGCACAAGTTCCGTTCTTGCTCTGCGTGTGTCTGGCACACGCAGGCAGGATGCTCTGCCCCTCGCACTCCCTGAGGCAGTCAGACTGAGGAAGCTTCATCCTGACACGTGTGTCCACAATCGCCTCTGCGGTGGGAAGAGTACGTGGCAGACTGGATTTGAACACGTCTGTCCAAAGAAAGACATGACCTTTCCACTCCCACTGCATAGGCTAAAGCAGCTCACATGGCCAGGCCTAACCCCAGAGGGGCAGATGTGCAGCCGCCCTGTGGGCAGAAGGAGAGGAGCTGGAAAGGGGACAGCTTTACAGATACCACACTTGCTCCTTCGGCTTCCAGGTTTAGTCATGTTCAGAGTTCTGTCCGCAAGAGAACTGTGTGGTCAGCAGACACCCACCCTTCTCTCTCTTCCTCTAGCAGGTCATGGAAAAAGCAAGCTGGGCCTTCAGACCACGGCCACACCCTTGCCAGCTGGTCACCAGGATGGGGACCGCTATTAGGTATGATCCGTTCCTGCTGCAGGGCTTCGACGCCTTCTGGACCGAAGAGCAGGGTGGAGCTGCAGCCTAACTGGGGGTAACAGCTGGGGTGGAGTGGGGACGATCCTGCACGGCCGAAACAATCCTTGAGAATCCCCACCATGGCTGGTGAGGGGGTAGCAGGGCTGTCAGAACCCTGGATGTATCACTCTCTGACGGAAAAAGATGAAGGAAGGAGAGTGGAGGAGAGGCAGGCACAGAGCTGGAGGGGAGGAAAGAAACAGATGAGGGAGATGAGAGGAAAAGTCTCAGATAGGAGTAGAAAAAAAGCTTTCTGTGTCCAATCTGTACTGGATGTGAAACTTCCTTATGTCCTAGAGAGCATGACTCTAGGCTTTGGGTAGTATTTCCACCTCTGCTAGGTTTTCATTAAATAAGCACCACGCTGGAACCCACTCTTTATTAACAAAGAAATGACTGTATATCTCTCAAGAAATGAAGTGCCCAGCAGGCTCCTATACCCTGCCAAGTCTTCTCCTTCCTCCTGCTGCTAGCACAGGAATCCCAAGTGGATGTCCCGCTGCAGGGCTCTTGTAGAGACATGAGCAGATCCTTGCATTTTACATGTGATTTACTCTTAGAAGCACATACCAGGTTCCGGAGAAATGTACTAACTAGTACTAGAGTTTTTTGTGTTCTTTTTTTTTTTAAACTCAGCAACTGATGACATAATTTTAATTTGGATTCCTTAAAGTCAAAAAAAGAGGCTGAAAACATTTTGAATAAAAAGAAGACCCGAACAGGGGTGGAGGTTCAAAATGAAAGCTGTCCCATGGTAACCACACGGCGCCTGATCTCCCTGTGACTATACAATCCAAGTAATTTATTAAATTCTGATAGTCAGGAGACTTGTGCATTACACCAATTCCTTTTATTGTGAAAGAAATCACTTTATTTAGTAATGGCCAGTGATGTCAGGTAGAAATAAACACGACATAATTGATCAAAAATGTCAGAAAAGAGGCAGAGCTTGTTTAGACAAATCCAGTTTTTGAAAGTTTGTGGGTGCTTAGGAAGTGGCTGATTCCTCAGACTTCTCAAAATGTTGCCAGGAGTCCTTTAACTGGCAGACTCTCCCTGTGCATTCCAAAAGGATTCAAGATCCAAAATCAGGTCTCCATATAAAGTTTTCAGGAATACAGCTGCTGTGGAAAATAAGATGCTTATAGCATCAGGACCCCAAACAAGGCATCAAGAGAAAAGAAACATTTACAAATGTTTATTGAAAATGGAAAATTCTTCCTGCATATGGAAGAGGTGACCAGACCCACCCTACAAATAAGCCCTGATTGAAGATTGGCGATTTAAAGAAAATGCAGCCACTTGCATTTCTTGCTAAAAATAAACCAAAAGGAGCTTAATTGAAAAGAGATGCTATGGCAGCTGTTATTAGGTTGCAGGTCAAATAACTCGTGGTCCCAACTCAATGTGAGATGGGGTGAGCCTCATTAAAGAGTGTGGTTGAAGAGCAGATGGGGAGACCAGAAGAAATTATCGCCTTTTGAGAATTAATGTGGTTGCTTTCCTCTTCTTTGAAGATTTTAATTAGAAATTTATTCTTCTTCACAGAGGCTTCAGTTAGTTATGTTTTCATTATAGACCTTGACCAAAAAAGCAAAAAGAAGAGCAAACAGAGCCATGCCCACAGACAGCGTCAGCGCACAGTCCTGGTGCAGCCTTTGCAGTCGCCACGCCATTCTGGAACTTGCCGAGTCCCGTGGAGTTGCAGCTGGGCTGTGGGATATTGAGTTCAGGTGATGCCCAAGCCTATTTCTGAATTCCTAGGAAGAGAAAAACATAGAGGAAAACGAAAGATTTTAAAGTTACAAAAAAAGCTCTCTTGTGATACCAGTCAAGGAATGGATCTCTAGGAGGAGCATTTTTTTTATTGAGATATAATTGATATATATTGAGATATAATACATATAACACAAGGATTCAATATTTGTATACAGTGAAATGATTACCACAATAAGTCTAGTTACAACATAGTTAACAAAACTTTTTCCTTGTAATAAGAACTTCAAAGACCTACTCTCTAACCAAATATACAATGCAGCATTATTAACTGTAGTCACCATGCTGTACGTTAATTCCCCAGCACCTATTTATGTTACAACTAGAAGTTTGTATCATTTGACCCCCTCCACCCATGTCACCCACCTGCCACCTCCCTGTCTCTGACAACCACTAATTTGTTCTCTGTATCTATGTATTCATTCAGTTTTCTTTCTTCTTTTTTTTTTTATTAGATTCCATTTCTTCCTCTGACTTATTTCATTTAGCATAATGCCCTCAAGATCCATCCATATTGCTGCAAATGTCAAGACTTCCTTCTTTTTTACAACTGAGTAATAATCCATTGTACATATATGCCACATCTTCTTTGTCCAATCATCCATTGATGGACACTTAGGTTGCTTCCATGTCTTGGCTGTTGTAAATAATGCTGCAATGAACATGGAGGTGCATGTATCTTTTCAAGTTAGTGTTTCTGCTTCCTTTGGATAAATATCCAAAAGTAAAATTGCTGGATCATATAGTAGTTCTACTTTTAGTTTTTTGAGGAAACTGTTTTTTTTTATTTTGCTATTGAGCTGTATGAGCTCTTTATATATTCTGGATATCAACCCCTTATCAGATATCAGTTAATGTAATTTGCAAATCTTTTCTCCCATTTGGTTGGTTGCCTTTTCATTTTGTTGATGGTCTTTGCTGTGCAGAAGCTAATTTTTAGGTTGATGAAAGAAGGGGCTATCACTTACTTCTTCAAAAGAGGCAAAAACACCCACCAGATGCCAGGTGGGCCATGTTAGGTATAAGTTACAGTTCCTTTCCTTGAGGGGTCAGACCAAGTTCATGAATTTCCAAATTATACACAGACTATGTGAGACAAATGGTGCTCACAGAGAATCAAGGCAGAACTCACGGAGAGTAGAATTGATGCAGAGTGGAGTCATATCACAAATGTACCTAACTTTTAGGGACGCAACCATATCCACTCAGGAAAAGAAGAATGACAAAGGATCAAACCATGGAAGCCATTTTATTCAGCAAACACATTCCTTTGGACAGGGACTCCCGGCTGGGACACTGCAGCAGGAGGGCTGCCCTAGGCCCTCCCCGTGCACAGCCCCTCCATTCACCCTGGTGTGCAGAGAACACCGCCATTTTCTCTGTGCGCCAGACCCGGAAAGGCTGGGAAATACTGCTTGGAGGGAGAATGAAGACCTAGGAGATGTGACTGTGAGACTTTTCGGGTGGTCTGTGTTCCTTGATGCATTTTAGCAGGTGTGGGGAGGAGTGGACCAGGGGCACGCGGCCGCTCCCAGGGTGGTTCTAGTGTTTCAAAATGTAATTTGGGTTCCATGATATTAGGTTTCCACCTTATGCACAGGCTTTACAATCAGTGCCTCTCCTGCTGAGACCTGAGTAACATTTTGAGAGATGGAGAGCGGAGAGCAGGGTGCTGGATGGAAGGAACAATGCTAGGGGGCGGGGTGCGGTCCAGAGACAGCACAGCACAAGGCGTGACTGCGGAAAAGCAAGAAGTCCACAGAAGCACAAGATGTCTTGGAGGGACCATTTAGCTTTGTTTATTCTTTCCTTCCATGCTCTCAAACAATCTTCTGGTAACAGCTTGGGCCTCTGTGTGGAGTTGCAGTCCCACTGTGCACAGAAGCAGAAGGTGACTGGCAGGAATGTGTAGGGTGGACTAGGGGGAGGGAAGAAAATAGGGGAGAGCATCCAGGGGCAGGTTGTGGTGATGGAGGAGGTGGAAGGTGATGAGGACCTATGTCACGTTGACGACAAAGGGCGAAGAGGAGGGAATGACAGATTTTTGATGTAGAATCAACAGGACTTGAATTCAGGTGAGTAGGTGACGGAGGTAGAAAGAACAGGCAGAAATGAGAATAACTTTCCCAACCCAATTTTCACCAGCTACTGTGATAGACGTGGAAGGAGTCTTGCTTTGACTATAGGAGACTGATTACATTAACAGTTAATATTAATTAGTTAATTAATTAATCAATACAGCTGTTGACCACCAGGATCAATCTCTCAACCCCAACGGCAGTCAAGCCATTACTTACTTCTGGGCTCCTCAGGCATTGGGGCGGACACCCTGCTGACTCCCTGCACTGGAAGCTGTGGACAAGGAGGCTCACAGCTGGACTGATGGAGCCGTCGTCCCCGCAGCAGAGGGGGCAAGGGGCGGAGCTCCGCGGTCCACACAAACCTGCCCTGGGAAACCATTCTCTTCTAAGACTGGCTTTCTAGGGGGTCTTTTGGAGCTGGGACTATGTTGACAAGCTTTCATTTCGACTGGCTAGAAATAGCCCCAAGATCTCGAGGAGAGCACATGGATATGGTCACCCTGGGAAAGAAGGCAGTCCATCTACAGCTAAAGTGACAGAAACTACGTGAGTTCCTCAAAAGCAGAGAGGCTGCCAAATTCATCTCTGGGTTCTTGGAACCTGCACAGCCTCGAGTACAGAGCAGACACTCAGTAAGTGTTTAGACATGAATGAAAGAGTAGATATGAGGATGTACGTTACAGATGAGATAGAACTGATCAGAGCCATGCTTGTCTATGTCTCTGATGATCGACGGACACGACTGGACTCCAGCCAGGAGCTACTGTCTCCAGCAATTCAAAAATCACTTCTTAAGCTTGGGTTTGCAGGTCCAGAACTAAGAGGCTAATTAATTTCTCCTGGGCCTGAGTTCTTTGACCCTTTTAAGTCACAGATGGCTTTGAGAAATCAGTGAAGACCACAGACCATTCCCCCAGAAAAACATGGGGGTGTGCAAGCACCTATACACACAGCCCCACTCACATTCTGCAAATAATTTCAGGAGGGTCATAGATCCAGATATTGTGGGGCCCCTCGCTTGCTCTTCAAAAAATATGAAAACTACAAATACAAAATTAGGTACAGGGCCTCAGAAGGGGCCCCTCCAAGTGTGAGGCCCTGAGTCTTAAGCTCTAACAGCTTCAGGGAAAATCCGTCCCTTTCCCATCCCCAGTTCCGAATGCTGGACCTTGGTCCTGGGCCTGCGACTCCGGAAGGTGCTATTCTGTGACCACTGGTGCTGGGCCAGGGGTCAGGCTGCCCTGGGCAGGACTAGGTGAGTCTCAAAGCACAAAGCACTTGGTTGGGTTTATAATACATTGTACTTCACGAAAGTGCAGCACAGGGAATGTACCTGCGCTCTCAGCCCGAAAAGAAAAAAACCTTCAGCGTCAACACAAGTGACCTATCTGATGCCAAGCCACTCTCCTGTTCCCAGGGGCCGGTACACATCACAGGACCGTCTGGAAGTGCAGTGGCGTCTGCAGCCTGACCTGCCGCTCTCCCTGAGATCAAGGTGGGAGCCTGACAACGGAGCAGAGAGGGGAGATGCAGCCTGTCTCCACCGCGCTGTGCTGCTTTCATCATCTTCACCTCGTACCAACTCAGCGTCTTGGTGACAGGAGTTGGATGACGCATTTCTAATATAAGATTGAAAAAAAGTTTCTCAGATGACGGAGTCATCTGTAGCCAGCTAGCTTTGTACATTTCAATTGTCAGCACCACTGTGATATTGAAGGAAAAGTAATTTAGAAATACAGGAAATACAAGGACTTTCTCACGAAGTCCAAGATGCTCGAATACGCAAATGCACAACTACTGCAGATTTCCACACAGTTGGAAGCATTCATGAATAGAAAATAATGTAGCATTTCTGGAATGTAATGAAACTATAGGTGAAGTGATGACAAGTAACCACAGCAAGATAAAGTTTAAACACACACACACACACAACAATGTCTATAACTGACTTTAGGGACAAATTTGGCACAGTTCATAGTTCTGGAAAGTAAACAGAAAGGCTTGGACCTTTCATAAACCTCTTAGACATCATCAAGGTTATTAATTCCTGACACTAAAGACACATTTGTATCGCTCAAACTTTAATGGACCAAATACGAGAAATTGTATTGTTTACTAAAACTAACCACAAACATCGACTCTCAGATTCACAATTCTTAAGAAATCAAATTCCATTTAGAGAAGTCTTTTTCAAAACAGAAATTTGAAACAAAGTAGGATATGACCTTTTTACTCAATCAAAAAGATCCACATCTTTATCCAGTCATAGTAGGCTAAGGACACAACAAGAAACTGCTAACTTTGATTAACATGGGTTTTTTTGCCCCTTGTAAATCTCACTGTTTCCGTGATTAATTTCTAAACACACTTACTTGCTAATTGTTAAACATATTCTATTAATTTTCAAAATTATAGCTTATCAAATCCTATTAGAATAATAAAAATATAGCTTATCAAATCCTATTAGAGTAGATCCAAGTATATACACCAAACCAAACAAAACAAAAAACCCTAAAAACCAAAACAAAAACAACTTTGATGTTCAGAAACTTCAGGGATCATATGTCAACCAGGGAAAGGAAGAAGCAGCCTTTAATTTGAGCACGTTTAACACCCCGAGGAGCAAATGGGACCAGTTCTAGAAGCAGCAAGTACATGGGCTCCGGGCTCTAACAATTTATCCTCTTTTTCCCTCTATACAAAATCACTTGAAAATGGAGATAACATGAGTATTTGCACATCATAGGGTCGTTATGAGGATTAAATGAGAGCTGTAAGTGTCTTGAACATTTAAAACTCAATTAAGGGTGAGTGGAGAGCATAGCTCAGTGGTAGAGTGTGTGCTTGGCATGCACAAGGTCCTGGGTTCAATCCCCAGTGCCTCTGTTAAGGGAAAAAAACAAAACAAAATTCACTTAAAAAGGACACATTCCTGGTAATGTATGGCCCTGATGGAATATGCAAACTGCCTTAGATGTTACTTTTGTTAAAAATTACAAAGTCACTATTTTATTTGCTTTTCAAATATGGTTTAAATTGTTTTTTTGTTTAAACTATTTTTGTTTCTTACACATATTTCTTAACGAATAGCACGGGTTTCAGATTCTGGCAGACCAGAAACCGAATGCAAGTCCAGAAATTTATCAGCTGTGTGACACTGGGCAAGTGGCTTAAGCTCTCTAAGCCTAGTTACCTCTTCTGTGAAGTAAAGATACCAATATCTACTTTAAGATGTTGTTGAAAGGGTTAGAATTAATATGCCCAGAGCCCAGGTGGAGTGGCTGGAATACAGAAGTTTTAAAAAAAGGGCCACTATTATATTCCATTTCAGGGGTGTGCCTTGGAAAATGCAGAAGGCCAGAGCCTCCCACGGCACTTACCGACAGTGCCGAGATGGTGATGCCCTGTTCTGGACACTGTCCTCGGGGCTCTAACCCATGAGGGAGGGGGCCTTGTGCCCACCGTGGAGGCAGCGCCTCTAACTCCCTGGGCTCTTAGTCTACGGCGTGAGCCTTCTGGAAAGTCTCTTAACTAAAACCATCCCATATAAGAAGGGAGACCTGGGTACCACAATTTATAAAGAGGAATTCAACTGTTAGATGTGCCACGGGCCCATTTTTATATCTGGCTTTTCTTTCAACATTTAATATTGTTGTCTTCCAGGAAACTAAAAAGGAAAGAAACACGCCACATCCTCCCCCCAGGACTCCACACACCTGTTCCCCTCAGTCTGCTCTCTGCCCGACCCAGCCACCTCCTCTCTACCCACCGTCTGCCCCTGTCTCCTCCTCGTACTGATTTCTCAGAACCTGACTGCTCAGGACCCTCACTAGGAAAACCTCTCTCAACCCAGTGCGCAGCCCCTATGGGTGAGGGGCTCCGGCTCTGCGGGGCCGAGCATCCTGCCGGCCCGCATCCCGGCACACGTGGCACATGTGATGCCCCGAGCTCTCATTATCTCACCAGAAAGTGCGCTCAGTTCAGGCAGAGCTGAACCAGCAGCAGGAGAGAACGTGCTCCAGAGGAAGCCGCCTTCTCCACACATCTACAGGGGAAGGCGGGCGAGGCGCCTCCCAGCAGCGTGTGGCTGGCTGCCCCTGAACCCTCCTGGTGGAGGAAGACGGGGGCCAGCAGGGCTCGGCCTCCTCTACGGCCTTCGCCTTCCACTGAGCTAACACAGAGAAAGCTGCTTGCCAAGGAAACAGACCTCCAGGGCCGCCCTGATTTGTCCTAGTCACAGCTCCTTCAGCCAAAAGAAACAGGAGCCTGAAGGAAAGGGTACCTAGAAGGTGGTCCGTCAACATTTTCTGAAGGGATATTTGCGTGTCTGCTTGTTCCTTCGCATTCTATAGCTCTATATTCAAACAGCTGCAAGGATCCTCCTCTTAGGAGCTGACGGGCTTGGCCTTCCCCTGGAAGAGAGCCATGATGCTGGGAGGCCCCTCTGGCAGCTCCTTCTCCTTCTCATCAAAAATACTTATAAACTGTAACATGGCTGCAGAACCAGAATAATAAGGAGCCAGCAAGAAAGGCGGATGGACGATAGGCTTTCTGGAAGAGTACTACATGGGAAAAGCCTTGTTTCTGGGACGTTCACCACGTGCCCAGCAGGGCCCTGCTCTCCACGCCTGCTCTGCTTCACTTCTCCCTAACACGAGTTTCTCCCGACTGCAAGAGCTGGCCCAGTTTCCAGAGTAGGCGTCCACGGGGAAGCAGAGAGGCCTGGCTTTGGTCACGTTAAGTCGAGCCTGGAAGGAACATCAGACATGCACCTATAATGCAATATAAAGACAGGAGAAAAATCAAGCAACTGTGTAATTATTAAAATGACTACCAGTATCAAGATTCCTACCAAACAGACTTTATCCACTTTACATGGAGGTGACGGCGTCACCTTGTGTTTCCCGACCGAAGGCCCTTCCAGGAAGGGCAGCCTCAGGTCAGGCAGAGACATTTCAGGCCACCTGTCCTGCAGCTCGGAACCATGTTGAGACTCCGTAAATGTGACCTGTGGATGGCACGTCACTGGATTTTCCCTGAACACACACACTTAATCTGCTCACGTTAGAGCGTGTTGCAAGATGTATTTTAATGAGGAACAGTTGGTTTGGTTCTGCTCAAATGAAAGGCATCCCTGTAGGAGAGATGCCACCTGTCTTCCCATCTTGTGGGGCAGCTTCTAAGTGAGTTCCTCCGTCCCCGACACCTGCAGGTGTTGCCAGGGCCCAGCAGTTGCGTTCCACACGCCAGCTCCCTTCTCGGACTGACAGCCTCACCCTGTGCTTCGTGTCGCTTGCAGACACCAGGACACACAGGGGGTTACAGGCGCCAAGGTAGCTTTCTCCACTACTTTTCTCGACGTTTCTTAAATTGGGAGCCTCTTACTGTCACATAACTAGGTATGCCCGTTATCCCCAGACCAAAGCTGGGGTATTTTCTAGGTCTTGCAGTCCGTACACAGAAGGTTATACGTACAGTTGGTCCGCATTACAGGTGCGCTGCCATGTAACAGGATAAGTGAATTAAACTCAGAATCAATTACACCTTTTCATTTATTTGGGGAGAAAATTGACATTTTAAAACCTCTGTCACAGAGTTATGTGATAAGAGCACAGTGCTGCCAGCCTTTCTGTACCACTTTTGGGCAGTACCAATTCTAAGCCAGACACCAATCACATGTAACTTCCCTCTCCCCCACCTCAAATGCGTACCTGCTATCAGATCATCAAAGTGGCGAAGAAAAAGTTTAAAACCGGAACATATGCACATGCAAAAAGAAATCACTACAACCTTAGTTTTTAATCTTATTTTGGTGATAGCAGAGTAAACACAAGGCTGTGCTAATAAGGCCAAACATAAATTATTAAACTATCTGCCGTGTGATCAAATGCATTGCAGATTATATTCTGAATAATCTTGCCCTGACGACCACCAAAGGAATAGATCTGAGCTGCCTCTGTGTGCTCGTGGTGACCCCGCCCTTTCAGGACGCCCAGCCCTCTGACTTGAATGGTGCCAAATGAAAGAAAGGCAAATAATCATATCAAAACCCGAAGCTCAGCGTCTGCCCATCACCTCATTATTATTTTCTGTAACATCGTATTTCATCCTACTCAAGAGATATGAAAACGACTCTTAAGCTCTGAACTTCCTTTAATGAAGTCAAAATATTTCTTATGTGTAAATTTTTCTCAGGGCTCAGAGGCGCTGTTACAGCTTGAAGTAGAAGCTAACAGGGATGAAGGAAAAAATTGTTTGATAGCTTGTAGCTCAAGATAAATTAGAGTTTAAGAATCATCTTTTTTTTTCCAACCCGGCCTGAACATATGGCCTATGCAGAAAATCTGTTGAAACTAAATAAGTGATCAATGCAAGGAAATTGTTTTAAAATATACATCACACAGCGCAGTATACTCTTGGAAGAGAACTTCAAAATCTCCTAATTTTGAAGAGTTTGCTTTGAATAAAAAATTATCTTCATATCAGAAAGCTATCGCTATCATAACTGTATTTTATCCCTAAAACGTAAACTGAAGGAAGCACGCCAATGCCAGCATCCCTAAGGCACACTGCTGTGCGCGGCCCTGGCAATCAGGGATGAACCGAGGTGGCCGCTCAGTCTCGGCGCTGCCTTCTCCGCCCTCCTCTATGGGCCTCTGTCCGACACCTTCATTCTCTTTAACTTTCCTGATCGTTCTTCCTAAACTTAGCACCAAATAGGCCTTCAAATGAGCTCACACTTTCCTAGTTTTGACTTGTTACCTTTACCGAAATAAGGTGGCAGGGGCAGGTCACACACACACACACACACACACAGCCCCCAGGAGGCTCACTAAGAACCATGAAGGTCTGCGATCACAATGCTCATGAACAGGTAGAAATCTGAACTCATCTATTCCAAATGATTGGCTGGAAATAAGCATTTGTACAAACTACAGCTGCTCCACAGGTGTGGCAAAGCTAAAAAAAGAGAAAATGAACTGGGGCAAGATGCTTCGCTGACAATAAAGTCCTTTTGATAATCTCTTAAACCACAACCGAAACCACCCTTATTCCATGGAGCGTAACCAGGAAGCTGTGAACCAGGCTCGCTGCTGAACGTTAACAACTGGGTGTCTTAAAGTGAATCTTCAATCAGTTCAACTCAAAATAATTACCCCTAAGGGTTCTGTTCAACTAGGGTAACCACAAGAGGTACTGGCAGATGTCAGTGTTTTAAATGATCTGTTCAGCTACCCTGCAGGTGACTGCAATTGTGGGAGTGTGTGCCCAGTCGAGATTAGCTGAACGCCACTAAGGTTTTATGGTTGTTTCTCATGAGGCATTTGTAGTGACAATAGCTAAGGGATGTACAGGATGACCAGATATTTGGTCCTGCAATACCTGTTAATAAGGGATACACATCCATCTTCAGCACCAGTACATTCATTCATCCATCCATCCATCCATTCATGCATTCAAGAGACACTGACTGAGCACTTGCTCTATGCCAGGCACTATTCGAGACATTAAGGACAAAGAAGTGAACAAAGCTAAACATCCCAGCACTTACGGGTGGGCTTCCATTGTATTAACTGGAGACACAGAAATACACAAATGTTGGGTGTGTCTGATGGTGAGATGTACTGTGGAGAAAACAAGAGTCAGGACAGGGGTACCAGGTGTGACAGATGGTGGGGTTGCTATTTTACAGAGGTTACTCAGGGAGGTCACACTGACAAGGTGGTGCTTCAGCAGATGCCGGTGACTGCAGACACTTCGTGTGGGCCTCTGAGAGAAGGGCCCCAAGCAGAGGGACTAGTGAGTGGAAAGGCTCCTGCTGAGGGAGCAAACCCGGTGTGTGCACATTCAAGGCGCAGCATGGAGGCCTGGGGGGCTGGCCTGGTGTGCTGAAGGGAAGCAAGGTGGATGATGATGTCAGAGAGGCAACCAGGGGTGGGGATTGGCAGATGCCTTGAAGGCCATGGCAGGGACACTCTTAAGTGTGCTGGGAAACCCTAGACTTTTGCTCTGTTTTGTTGCGGGGGGTGGGGGAGGGAGGGTAATCAGGTTTATTTATTTATTTTTTTTCAGAGGAGGTACTGGGGATTGAACCCAGGACCTCGTGTATGCTAAAGCATGCAGGCTACCACTTGAACTATACTACACCTCCTCCCTCTTTGAAACCCTAAACTTTTTATTAAAAAAATTTTTTTTTACTGTAGTGAGCTATATATAACATAAAAATTACTTTAACCATTTAAAGGTGTACAGTTCAGTGGCATCAATTACATTTGCCACATTGTACAATTATCACCACTGTCTAAGTTTTTTTAAAATCACTCTAAACAGCAGCTGTAACCATTAAGAGACAACTTCCCATCCCCACTCCCAACCACTGATACCCTTTCTGTCTGTTCTAGACCTTGCATATAAGTGGAATCATATAATAGCTGTTCTTTTGTGCCAACTTATTTCACTTAGCGGAATGTTTCCAAGGTTTATCCATGTGGTAGCATGTATCAGAATGAATGAATGAATGAAATTCCTTTGTATGTATATGTCAACATATCAAACACGTTCTGTTTATCCATTTACTTGCTGATGGGCACTTGGGCGGTTTCCAGCCTTTGTGTGAATAACGCTGCCATGAACACTGGCATGCAATACAATTGGCATACAAACAGAGCAAGGATCTATTTGAGGGCCTGCTTTTAATTCTGCGGGGTGCATATGCTAGGTCATGTGGAACCCTAGATGTTCCTGAGCGCAAGAGAGATAGGATATGATTTTTATAGGGTAGAAACAGGGAGACTAATTAGGCAGATTGTTTGTATTTATTTTCAGATTATATAGTACAGAGCATGGAAAACCACCTTCTACAAGAATATTTAAAAGGAAAGGCCTGTGGCAAATAACACTATCCTGTACCATGGATGCTGAAGGCTAGCAGGAAAGAAACAGCACCAAGAGTCAATGAAAAAGGAAAACTTAAAACTATGATCACAAAGTGTTTATTTTATGTAACTGTATGTAAAAAAAAATGCTGTTGCTGGTTATAAATATGGTTGAATAGACCAATGACCAAGTTCTCTTCTCACACTAAATATGTCATGAATGCGATATTAGCATTTTGATTAACTAGGTTCAAATACATCTTCACTGACCGTCACCATGCCACCAATTTCATACCACATACTCACTGATCACTTCCTCTGCACCGGTTCTGATTGTTTCTCCTGCATTATCTCACTTCTTGTCAACCCCCACCCCGCCCCTCCATCGAACAGACTCTGTTACCTTCAGTTACAGAAGAGGAAACATACCTTGATATTGGAACTGACCAGCCAATGACCACACAGCTAGTAAGGGACAGAACCAAAATTCCAATCCACACAGTAAGATGCAAAATTTACATGCTTACGGGATACTCTAGTCTCTCAAAATGGATGTTTGTAAGAAAGAAGCCCTGGGAGCCAGGGGCCTCTAGAAGGAAAATGCTGGCTCTGAAAAAGTCAGTCTGCAGTGCTCCTTTGCTTTTTGCATCCTTTGGACTTCCTTCCCAAGTGGTGGCAAATCTGAAAGGTACTGTATCCTATTCTTATAGGTTGACTTTCTACTAGATAAAGGTCAACGTGACACATGACTTGTATATTGACATTTCTCAGTAATTTTACAGGATTGCATTGAGGAGGTTGAGGGACAGGAGAAAACTTCTTTCTCCAACATCATTTAATTTTAAAACATTGCAAACTGTGTTAGCAAACAAAGAGACCTGTGAGTCCATTACTTCAGGTACGACTCAAAGTCCGTACTCTGAACACGACAGGAGAAACAGGCTGTCACTTTCATCATTAGAAAGTGAAAGGGAGGGAGACGAAACTTTATGGGTGAAAGCACGCCTGGCTCTGAAGTGCTCATCCCTGCGGTGCCCACGAAAAGAATTTAAAGTTGCAAGATTATCATCAGCTTAGAAAAGGGCTTTCGCAATCTGCTTATCAAGATGTCAAAGGACTTCAAAGAGCAGGTTGGGTGGCCTGACTGTGATTTTTTTAGCCTTTGAAGAATATATTTATGTCCTAAGCTGAAGTAACAGAAGGTGTCAACCTATTACGTACCGTCTACCTCCCTGTCTCTGGTCAAGGAACCACCCACTCCAGCCTGCACATCGGTGAAAGGCAAGCTCATTCAGCAAACATGTGCTGAGTACCACCTCGGAGCCTGGCGCCGGGCTAGGGCCCGAGGCCAGGGGTGAGCAGGACAGACGGCGTGGCCCTGCTCTCATGAACTTCTGCTCCCACACGCTGTTTTCACTGTTACGCTCGTGCTCAAAAACTTTCCAACATGTGTGGTGGAAACTTCTAGCATTTGCCTGTATCTTCTCCTTAATTATACAGAAGTATGTATTTGCCAAACTCTTAAAGTTGGGTGGGGCCCTGTGAATAGTTCTGGCCAACGGACATAAATAGAAATATCCTGTGCGCCTCCTGCGGTCAGCCTGGGTCCCTGAGTGCCTGTGTGCCGCAGATAATCCCTGGGTCCGAACTGCCCACCAACTGGTACTAGATGTACTGGACTGTGAACACGAGATAAAGCTTCCTCCAGGGTTGATCTGTTACTGCAGCAAAGCCTAAGTTGTCGTGGACCAACACACGTGCTTTGCTGTCCACGGTGGCAGGTGTACGTCCTTCCCTTTGACTTCGAAGCCCAGAGGGCCCACTCTTCATAATGAACAGTATTTCACACTGCCTCTCAACTGCCTGCATCTCCTTGAGAATACGCAGAGAGCCAGGTTTGTTCCCGTGCCTCCTGTCACTTGACTCCTGCTCCTCTCACACTGCGAACCTCCCTCCTCACTCGCCTGATTAAGTCCTCACCTCCAAAGTCCAGTACTAATATCGTCACATCCATGAAACTCTCTGCAGTAGACAGTGTCTGAACACCTTCTTCACACTGAGTCTCCGCACTGTGAACTCCACCTTACAAATACACATTCCGAGACACAGTTCCCATGCTCCTTTGTCCCTCAGGTGCAAACCTGAGACCCAGGTCAAACACTCCGATGCAACATGTACGAGACACGGATTGTGAAGTAAGCTTCATGAAGAAGCAGACAGGTGTTGGGGCTTCTGCCCTATTGGGGCAGGAGGGCCGGAGGCAGCAAATCTTAACCAGCAACTTCTGCGTGGTTTGGGTGCTATTTCCAGAAAACTCAGCAAAGAGTCTGCTCCCTAGCCCTTCCAGTAATTCTATAGATTATCTAGTATCTCTTTTTAAACCCCTTTCTGTTAAACTAACTGAACTGTTTTCGGTTGTCTTCAAAGAACCCTGACCCATTCATTCCCTGATACCTCAAGTCTCCAGTGGTCTCCTATCTTCCAGTCTCTTAAGATCTCACATCATTCAACTGAATACTTTATATTACAGATTTTGTTTTATTAGCACTTATCTTCTCTTCCCAACTAAGTTTCCATCTCCTTGAGGGCAAGGATCACATCTTAGGCTTCTGTATCTC
Organism: Camelus dromedarius; assembly: GCF_036321535.1. NCBI lineage: Eukaryota > Metazoa > Chordata > Mammalia > Artiodactyla > Camelidae > Camelus > Camelus dromedarius. The sequence continues at coordinate 14,035,510 of NC_087454.1, read as the reverse complement.
AAGCAGTGCTTGGCACAGCACTGAGTCTGCTTTAGGAATGGATCAGATAACCATGTAATTTACCACACTTCAGAGAATGAGAAAAGGGCACTTATTAATTACACCAGGACAACGGGTATAAACCAGGACCATCCCAGACAAATCAAGACATAATCATACTTGGTCATTGTCGTCTGAATAAAAAGTGAAAGACATTTGAAAGAAAGGTAACGAAGTCAAAATGAAAGCACAAAAGAGCAGTCCTGGACACCTTAGATTTGGTAAGAATCATCCATAAACTTTAATCACAAGAGCAAGTGTATCACCTTGGGTAGCCAGTGCACCTACATAGTACCCTCTCTCTCACCCTAATCCCTTCCAACCAGGCTCACAACAGAATAGCAGTATTACCAGAACCTCCAGACTAAGTCTCCTCAAAGGCCCAAACCACACTCATTATTTCCGTCTCCAACATTTAGCCAGTGCTTAGATAACGTAATGTTCAGTAAGTGCTAAAACGTGTCCTGAGAAGCCAGGCACCACCTGCGTGCTGCATGTGTGAGTAATCCAGGCTCGCGGGGCCCGGTTCTCCTCTCCCGCCCCCAGGCCCTCCCGGCTCTGGGAGTCTGCCTGTGCCTCTCTCTGCCTCAAGCATCCTGCTCCTTCTGCCCCTCTCCGCAACGTGGGCAAAGGACGCAGAGGAAGGGAGAGCGCCTGTCCAGTCCCACCCCGACGCCCCTTTGTGAGCGTGCACAGCGCTGCAAAGAGCACGTCACGTGTCTGAGCTGCTCTAACCCAGGCTAGGAAAAGCCTCACCACCGAGCACACAGTAGAGGCTCGTGAAATAGTAGCCGTCATTGCTATCAAAGCACATTCGTTCCCCGATGCATGCGATTCCCACCACCAGGCCCCAGCGACAAGCCAAGCGCAGGAGGAGGAAAATTATCATCAGTGATTGCGCAATTAGTGATGCAAATGAAATGGAAGCTAATTGTCTAACATCAGCTCGCTCTGATGCTACTTTGGATGGTAGTCAAATTGGTGCATGGGAGGTACCGCAAACACACTAAATACATTTTTGAAATGACATAATCATCCGAGTTCAGCTGTGATGCCCGATAAAATACAGCTCAGGAGCACAGAATAAAAGCTACATATCTGGACTGTGAAACCCAAATATGTCCTAATGGATCTTCAAATGCGATTAATTATATGCCCTATGAAAGGAAGAAATGGACTAAATATTACATGTGCTATGGTTTTAATTGTGACACCAATTTAACATATGGGCAGTGAAGAATTCTATCTTATATAAAAGGTAAAGAGAAAAAAGAAATCAGCAAAACTGCTTGGGATTGGAGCCAGTCTCTTGGGGGTGGAAGGGAAAAAAAGGAAAGAACACACCCTCATTTGCTTCTAACACGGTTAGCTGATCTGTTTGAAATTAGACCCACTTTCAACTGTTTTAACTTAATTATTAAGCTGTTTCTTAGCCTCATGAATGCAGTTTTCATGCGCTTTCAAATCTGGCCCTGAACTAATAGACCCTTTCACTTCAGTGGTTTTGGAAATGAATGTGAGATAGAGAGGAAAGCATTTTAACGATGCTTTTCTAAGGGTCAGAGCTCTGAAAATATAGTATAGTCTGTACATAAAATTCAGTACACCTGAATATCCTGCTGGCCCTTTGCCTGGTAATGAGGTAAGCACGCCACCCTCTAAAGCCTCTGCTTCCTTGCTAAGTGCAGTCGGCTGTGCTGGGGCTGAGCTACGTAACTGCTCAAGTGAGGCCATCGTTAGGATCAAAGTCCCGACGGATGAGAAACAGGTGGCAGCCAGGCACCCTGGGGTAGCCATCCCTTCCCTTCTGAGAGAGAGAATGCTGGGGACAGGTCTCCATTCTAGAATGTTCTCCTTTAAAAGGGGGCAGAAGGAACAAGAGGAAGAAAAGTCTGTCAGTAAGAACAGCCCATGCTGGAAGACTGCGGCTAAGTCTCCTCCTGTTACTTTGTTAGTCTCACTGTGTGGAGGAACCCCTGAATAAATCTGGTTTCCTGTACTGTTTTGTAGGGAATCAGTGGCCGATGATCACCGCATTTGAAATGATGAAAGACTGCACAATTTTACCCTCATTGCTTAAAGTAAAATAATCCCTTAGCATGGATCACAAATTTATAATAATTATTATTCATTATCATTAGCCAGTATTCATTGTAATAGCTCCAATTTATTGATTGCTAAGCCATTTCCATGCACATCCTATGAAGTGGGTACTATGTTATGCCCCCTTTACAGAGGAGAGAACTGAGGCAGAGGGGTGGAGTAACTCCCCCAAGGTCTATTTCTTACTGTGAAACAAGGATTCAAATACAGGTAATCAGACTCCAGAATCCAGAATCCACATTCTTATTTGCTATACTATGCTGCCTACTGAAGACTGATGGAAGTAAAGCACCTGTTAGAAAATTAAAGTAAACATTTTTTTTTAAAAAGCCAGTAAATCAGATTTTTTTTATCTTTACTGAATCCCTTTATCAAATATTAATATACCTACTGCGCACTGGGCACTCTGTCCACAGTATCTAATTTAACCTTCTGCAAATTAGGTATCTCCATTTTACAAATGAAGAGACTGATTCAAGGAAGCATGTTGTATGACATCACAGGAATTGTAATCTGAACCCACGACCAACAGATTCCAAATCTTGAGCTCTTTTCACAAAGCCACGCTACCTCTTCTTTCTTTAAAGTGATTCTTTATTACTAGGAATCAACCTAAAAAGAGAGAAACTTTGGAATAAAACTGACTACTTTTAAGTTCAGAATTAGGAGAATTTTCTTCTTTGCTCTCTTCTGCCAGGCTCAAAATAGCTCTGACTTCTTAAGAATCGATCTTAGAAATGGTAGGATTCAGGTGATTTGTTCTAACACGGGCCATAAAAGGAGAAAGAACATCAGAAGTAAATCTTTCAGGCTGTATCCAGCAGCAGCAGTAGCGCTCATATTCGTCTGTATCCCGAGGCAGACTTACAGCTTGAATACCACTTTTAACAGAACACAGAGAAGATGATTAATATTGTCCATTTTCCCATCATCCCCTCCCGACTTCCTGTACCTAATGTAAGCTTACTGTAGTATATAAAAGGCAACTACTGTCCGATATAAATAAAACTCCTGCAACTCAAAAGGGGAAAGGCAGCACAGGCCAGGGGTTAAAGATCCAGGCTTGAACCCACACCCATCAGGATGGCAACTACAAAGAAACCCCAGAGAACAGTCAGTGCTGGGGAGGATGTGGAGACATTGGAACCCCTGTGCACTGCTGGTGGGAAGGTTAAGTGGTATAGCCACTGTGAAAAACAGTATGGTAGGTCCTAAAAAAATAAAAATAAAAGTACCATGTGATCCAACAGTTCCACTTTTGGGTATATACTCAAAAGAATTAAAAACAGGGTCTCAAAGAGGAATCTGTGCAACCACGTTCATAGCACCATTATTCACAATAGCCAAAAGGTATAACAACCCAAGTGTCCATTGATGGATAAATGGGTAAACAAAGTGTACAAATATACAACTAGATATTATTCAGCTTTCAAAAGGAGGGACATTCTGACACATGCAGCAACAGGGATGAACTTTGAGGACATGATGCCAAGTGAAATCAACCAGTCACAACAAGACAGATACTGTATGTTTCCCTTATATGAGTTCACAGAGACAGAGAGGTGGCTGCCAGGGGCAGTGCGCAGAGGTGAACGGGGAGTTGTTTAATGGGCTAGACTTTCAGTTTTGCAAGACAGAATGAGTTCCAGAGATGGGCTGGACTGTGAACAAACACACTTAACACTACTGAACTGTACACTTGAAAGCGGTTGAGATGGTAAACTTCATGTTCTACATATAGTCACAATTCAAAAATAAGAACACAGGCTTGAAAGTTGGTAAGACCTGAATATAAATCCTGGCTTGCCTCTCCCAGTTTCTAATTTTGTGACTCTGCATAAGTTATTGATTCAGCTACTGATGCTCGGATTCCTCATCTCTGAAAGAGGGATTAGAGTAGTACCTGCCTGACAGCACGGATGTTATAAGGATGATACGAGCGAACGTGTGTGAGATGTAGTGCTTGGCCCATAATAAACACTCCATAAATACTGGTTTTGTGTCACAGCAGCAGGCATGGAGTATGTAGCCAATGGCAACGCAGAGTGGTACAGAGGAAAAGTCCCTCGCAATCTCTCCAGAGGCCACAAGGGGTGGCATTTGTTACCCTGCGGGTTTGAACACGGCCCAGGGTTTGGCTCACCGCCTTGAAAGCTCAGAAACCGAAATGCTCACCATCTACAGAGGAGACCATGCGGCCTGGACACAGGACACCAGTGTATAAAATTAGAATGCCAATTTATAAACAGCTCATTTATAGCGGGCTGCTCAAATTTATTTTCTTCCTGCAGGAAGGCAGACTTGCATAGGAAGGCAAATCATTATCAGAGGGTGGACTGGTAATCATGAACTCAGCAAAGGAATGTAAATGCATCGAAGGCACAATGGTACCAGGCTATGGCAACCACATGCATTCATTTCTAGACAGGAATGGTTTTCAGACTTTTTAAAGTCCTCTGGCCAAAGTGGCCTTTCTTCTGGGAAATAAGCGTTACTGCCAATGTTGGCTCCGAATCACTTTGTTTTGTTTTTTTTTTGGGGGGGGGGGGGATTAGGTTTATTTATTTATTAAATGGAGGTGCTGGGGCTTGAACCCAGGACTTGTACATGCTACGCACGCCCTCCACCACTGAGCTGCACCCTCCCCTGAATCACTTTGTTTTGCTTGCATGTCTGACCACTCCTACACTCTGGCCACTTTAATACCTTCCGTCAGGTTGCCGGCAACTCCTGCAGGCCTAGGAGCTAGTTGTCTCCTTAAGGTAATTCTGCCTGTCTTTTCTTTGACCAAACGGGTGTTGGGTTTCATATGAGGTAATGTTACTCATCTCAGATACTTCAGCAATAGAGACTTTCAGGTATTTTGTATAAAAGCCTGACAAAAACCGTAAGAAACATTCATTTAATTTCTTCATACTAGGGTAACCATCAAGATACACTGCTAAGTGAAAGCAGCAAGTGTCTGCCATTTATATAAGTTAAAGAAGGTGATAAAAAATATGTACAATATGTGTCTGTGTCTGTGTGTGTGTCTGTTTATACTGTTAAAACAAGCCATTGGAAGAATAAACTGAAAACTAAAACAAAAACAGTTCCTAAATAGGTAAGAAAGGAAACAGGGTGGAAAGGATAGGAGTAAGTAGAAGGTGGGCTTCTCGGGACATACTTTTGCAGATGTGATTCTGCAAATTATTTTACATAATTATGAAACAAAATTCAATTTAAAAATTCAAAGAAGTTGAAAACTAATACTTCTACTTGTGTAGTCATTTGTTGGTATAATTGTATGAATTACTATTATTTCAGGTGACTTTAAAACCATCATTTGCCTGGACAGCCCTAGTGGGATACACTCTAAGAACAGAAACAACTGCAAAACTAGCACCACCTCTGACAGTTTCCAGGCATCGTATTGTTGGCAGAAGTACTGGTATGGTTACTATTAGACAGTTATGTGCATATTACAGGATAAGCCAAATGAATAATTATGTTGTGTTACTCTGAAGTGGGATGGAAGGAAAAATTTACAGATGCAAGACAATCTCAGAATCTGACTTGGATGAGAGCATCAGTATGAAATGGAAAAAAAAGGAGGGGGAAGACTTTCTAGCTCTACCTGCTGAAAGGTATAAAAACAATGACCAATTAAATAGTCCACCCTGATGTCTCTAAATACCATTTTTTTTTTTAAACTTAGAAAAACCAAGGCTCCTTAGAGACATGGCTGATTCCAGGTCTGGAGCAGAGAATGTCCAAGATAAGCCTGGAACATCTTGTCATATTGAAAAGCAAAGAAACTTCCAAAGACTTCAGGAGCTCCGTCAAAAGGACTGAGGAGCCAATTTGAAGAGCTTCCACTCTCCAAAAATGCAGCCATTTGAACACCAATTAAATGCAGTAACTGCAACAAATAAAACCATATCAAATATGCAATATCCACAAGTTTATAATAATATTTAAAAAAAAAAAACCTTATTGGTTACTTTTCAAGGATGCTACAGAATCAACTTAAATTTTTTCTTCCTCTTTTTTTTTTTTTTTTTAATGAGGGGGAGGTAATTTATTTATATTTGGAGGCGGCACTGAGGATTGAACCCAGGACCTCCTACATGCTAAGCAGGCACTCTACCGCTTGAGCTATACCCTCCCCCACCAGAATTTACTTAAATTTTTAAAACTGATAAACAGAGAGAAAGGCAGCAAGCCTTTATCTCACCTTTCCTGGCTGAACTGTACTTCAGGGTTAACAAAAGTGAAGAAGACCAAGTTTCTCTCACGGAAGTACTTTTAGCTAATAAATGAGGAAGGAGAGTCAGAACTAGAATGCCACCACTTTGAAACCCCTCAGGACTCCATGAATTTAGGCAACACTGGTCAACCACAAACACATAAAGAGACAACCAGACGTTATATGCCTCATAATGGAAACACATAGCATCCTCTGAAGGCATCCCATCAAAAACTCAAACCTGAATCTGATTAAGCCTCTAACTCTCACTACCAATTTATAAAACAAATGGGGAACAGAGAAGCCTGTTAAATTGTATCAGAGGATGCAATTAGCAATTCCAGACTGTGGGAAATGCTGCAGGACAAACAACCTGGCTGCTTCTGCAAATAAACTGCAATACAAAGAGAGAAAAGAGAGAGAGAAAAGGCAGCACCTACAGATTTAAAATGACTTACAACAGGTACTAACTAGTTGCAATGAGTGGACCTTATTTGCCTCCTGATTCAGATAACTGCTTAAAAAATTGCAAAATCTGAACACTGAGTTGCCATTAATAGGACAAAGAATTAACGTTAATTATTTTTAGTTTGATACTGTACTGTGATTATGTTTTTAAAGGGAATCTTCATCACTTAGAGATATTTTCTGATAAATATCTTGATGAAATAAAATGATAAATGGGATTTCCTTCAAAAGAATCAGAGTGGGATGGAGAGCGAGAACACAGGTGACGTAACTGACACAGGGTGGCAGGTAAGCTCGAAGTCGTCTATAACAGAAGACTTTCACGAGAGAGTTAAAACAAAACAGCTTTTTGATCTCATTCTTTGATGATGACCCTCAGATAATTTTTCATATTATCAAATAGTCATGGATTTTGGTACAGGTGACATTAGGTCCTGTTTACCCAAAGGTTTTCTTCAGATGGAATGCCTGAACAGCACAGCAATTTTCTAAGGAAACTTCAGCCGTATAAAGAGAACATCACGTTAAATTGGATATGTTACCACAAGTTTAAGTTCCATGAGAAAACATGGTAAAAATATCATGCTCTTAATATTTTAAAAACTGTGTTTTCCCAAGTTCTATCTTTTGGCCTGTTTCACTAAACACACACACACACACATAACCTCTGCCTATCCCCACCATCATTTATAAAAATGACCCCCTCTGAAGAACCGTTAATATGTAAATGAGAGATGATCTCCATCATCCAAGGAGATGTTGTTCAACTCTACTTTCTGAAGGTAGTATTGTAAAAACCTGGTGTTATTACCTTAGGTATTAAAACTGCTTTGACAGATATCAAACACTCCTCCCCACTTCAGAGTTAGTTTCCTGGAAGAGAGGTTCTCAAACTTCAGCGTGCATTAGTATTGCCTGGAGAGCTTGTTGAAAAACAGATTGCTGGGCTCCTCTCCCAGAGCTTCTGATTCAGGTCTGGGTTGGGGCCCAAGAATTTGCATTTTTAACAAGTTCCCATATATTGCTGATGCTGCAAGTCTGGGGACCACACTTGTGAATTACTGTCCTAGGAAATCTATATATATGCCCTGCTTCCTCCCATCTCTTCTTCCTCTTAGGAACAAAGTCCCCTGACATAATCTATCTGTCTTTGATTTATATTTAATCTCTTTGAGTCTATTAAAATTATTGACTAATTATTGGATATTTATTGCATAACCTTTTTCTGAAATTAATTATCCTTAAGTGATACTTACTAGAAAATGTTCCCTATTAGAGGTGGCGTTTTGGCTCCCATCTTCCCGAAAAATAATCAGACTAATTTTGTCTCTCTGTCCTATTCTCCCCTTCTCTTCCTCCACTCCTCTAACCAAACTGAAAAGAGGGAGAGTAATAATCATTAGAAGATGGTACTATATGCTGTTTTTATTAGAATATCATTTCTTAGGAGACAGCAGTAACCTTTTCACCTCTAGCTTTCTTTTTCCACCATGTTATGGGCATTTACATAACTACTATCATTTGGAAATAACAAGGCCTGATTTCTACTAGTATTTACAGAATTCAAAGTCCTGCCACAGGGTAGGCATTTAATCCATTTTCGTTGAATGAAACACTTCAGTCACAGAGTCTCAGAGACAATGGAGGCTCAGGGAACCTCAGTGGTGTATAAAAGGTCACCTTTTGTTACCGCAAATGCCAGAATCCTATAATCCAGATCTCAACTCCCACTCAGCCTGTGCTTCTTCCCCTAGTCCGCTGGACCTCTCGCCAGTTTTATCAGAAGAGGTCAACAGTGTCTAGAGTGAGCCAAAGTAAATCCCAAGTAGCACAGGGCTAAACACTTAAAGGATAATCATAAAATTCCCAATTAAGGAAGTACATTTACTATGGAAAATTATTTCCTTACACAATACTTTGCTATAGATGCTTTGGCTTTTCTAGATTTCTTTACAAAGTGGGTAGGAGGAGGTTATTATTCTAGACAAACTCAGAAAAAGCATAGAGCATTTAAGAAGACAGAAATTCTGACAGGACTGGTTTCTCTGGCACTGGATAGATTATCCTAATACAGAAATTCACCACTTCCCGGCTCCAATACCACGTGCAGTGCATGACCACAGCTAAATAATTAAACAAGACCAAAGTTGTTAGTACCATGGTCATCTTTAGAGCCTCATCTTTCTAGCTAGATTTGGGAAAAAGGGAAAATAATCACTTAGTAACTATTTACTATGTCCCAAGAATAGTATTTTAGGTGGTTTACATACACCATTGAATGTATTCTGCTCAACAATCCTATGAAATTGACAGTATCATTTCCATTTAACAGACTAAACTAATGCCCAGAGGAGTCACGTGCCTGGGGTAAACTGGCAAGTTCAGATGCAAACTCAGGTCTATCTGATCCCAGGGTCACATGTCATCCACAGAGTTAAACTCATTTCTTCATTGAAGAGTTCCAGCACCTTGATCAGTGCTCAGAGAGCTCGAGAGACATGATTATAACCTCTATCATCGACTTCTAAATCCTATAAAAATGGAAGCTGTTTTCCTCCTGCTGAATTTGTTTTGGTTCATATCATCAGCAAAAGCATTTGTAACACCAGGACAAATTCATGAAAGAGGGCATGTTGACCCCAAGTTTGGCAGATCTTTAAAAGCTGACAAATAATGAAGTGGAAATTAATTAATTAATTAATCATTAATATATATGAAGTCACAAAGGGTGATAAAGGACTTGCCTGATGTTTCCCTTCATGTAAATGTCCAAATCCATATTCCTAACCCTTTGGCCTCATGCATGCTATCAGACTATAATTCCTAGGGGCCCAGAAAGGCCAGCGGTCAACTGACCTTTATCCTCATCTCATCTAGAACTTTCGGGTCAGCCTGGCTCAGAGGGCTGGTGGCAGAATTGATGACACCACTCCCCAGGCTGGAGGGAGGGAGAGGAGAGCAGAAAAGGCAGCCCCGTGGAATGTAAACAGGGCCGCCCCTTTAGACAGTGATGTCACAGTTCTCCACACGTAGCGGCGTCTGTGAATAAGGAACTAATGAAAGGATCCGACTTTCCCTTATTTACCTGTTTTTAATGTGATGTTTTAAAACACCAGCCTTGTCAATAGGCATACAAGAAGGAATTAAATCAGGCAGGGACTTTGAAATCCTAATTTGCTACTATTGCCATTTGTTGTAAAATCCTTTTCACTGTGGCAATTTAAAATCAACCTTGAAAAACATATTGTGAGGAAAACCAAAATTTAAAAAGCCACTTCCTTTAAAATTTGTGAAGTATGAGTTAACAAATCAAAAGCCAAATCTCTAACAATATAATTTACATGCTGGATTACAGTTCCTTCCTGGCCATCCATCCAAACCCCCAAGTATGATGTATGAATTTTTTTCCTAAACAGCAGCAAACATCAGTGGTTATGCTTATCAAGTATATAGCATTCCCTCCTGGTTGAGCAGGAGGACACACTTGGCAGGGTTGTAACAAAGGCCAGTCTATGTCTTTCCGTTACCACTCAGATGGCCGTGCACACCGATTTTTCACGTGTCCTCGTCAAGCTCACGGGAGGTGTCGCTCATGTTTGGACACCGGAGTCCATCAGCACCATACATGAGAATACAGATAATAGGACCCTCTTTGTCACTATTTCTCAAGTATAATTAATGTGCCTTTGCCATTTATTTTGAGAGAAAAGATAATACCTATATTAAAACAATTTTGGAATTGTAAAGCCAGATAAATATCACTCATCACTTTTCTGAATGTTAAGTCATCGCTTTATACTTTTTTCTGGAGCACTTAACAATTGTGTTGAAGAAGGGACATCAAATGATGCTTAGAAATGTGATACACATTTTCATTTCACACTCCATCAGCTTTTACAGCTGTAGCTCAATGAAATGTAAGAGAGCGCTTGGCAAACAGCCATAGTTACCAAGGTATAAAACAGGGGTCAGGTTACTTTTTTATAGAAAGGAAAAAAATATTTAATTTTCACTCCACATGACTAAAGCAGATATTCAGCTAACACCCTCGAGAAAGGCACCGTCACCACACATACTGACATGGTTTAATGCCTGTTTAACTGTATTAAAAACAGCTTCATAAAGTACGGAAATTTTCCCTTCCTCATCCCCTTCCACTCAAGACCTACTGACACAGAAACATACTGCATCAGATCATCTTTGGTGGTAAATTTTTCACCTGAAAATAATGGCTTTTGCCCTGTTTCTAGCCTAGACGCAGAAACAGCTTCCCTTCACAGGCAGAGAAGCAAAGCTACAAGCATCAGCGAAAATGCATCTTTTTAATTCAGATTTCAATCTGTCAGAAAGGATTAAAGCCTCATGCATAAATAAAAAGGGAACTATAAATGATAACAGAAGCAGGGTCGGAAATCACTGGGCTCCCACCGCTGCTGTGTCACTGGCAGGGGAGGGGAAAGCATCTTTTACTCACCTCTGTTAAACCCGAGACTTCTCCTTTTGCTAATGGTTTGCTGATGGATGGCGTGTGTACTTTGGCATCTGATACTGGCTGCCCTTTCATGAAATGTTTTCCTGATTCATAAATGTCCACTTCGACCATTTTCCCCAGGAATGTGGGGTTCTTTGGCACTAAAACCTAAAAAAAAAAAAAAAAATTACAGGAGGCTTAATTTCTCAAAATAAAATTTTACTTGAGAACAGTTTCAGTTTTATAGAATGACTGTAAAGACAGCACAGAGCGCCGGCATACCCCACACATGGCTTCCCTGTTACTAACACTGCACAGTGGTTTGATGTATTTGTCACAATTGATAAGCCAATATTGATACATTACTATTGACTGAAGTCCACACTGTATTCAGATTTCCTCAGTGGCCCCTTCATGTCCTTTTCCCCTTCAGGGATCCCATCCTAAGCGGGCTCTATCTTCCAGCTGCTGAAGGCTCTGGGGATCTGGGGAAGGGAAGGCATTCCTGGGAGGGGCACGGGGCTGCAGACAGCGCTCTCTCCTTGCAGGATGCCCATGGTCCTCAGGCATGTGGAAGGCTGGCCAGGGATCCCCACTCCCGCAGCCCTCAGCCAGCTGCTCTTGGACAGGCCTTTGATATACTGCTCTTGGCTGTCCCAGGCAATGAAGGACTGAGACAGCACCGACGAAAGCCTTGTACTTTTAATACGGTCCAAGCCAGCTGTCAGAGCCACGATCTGAGCAGCCACTTCAAATCAAGGCCCACGTTTGTGCGCGTGTGTGGGTGTGCACAAGCGTGTGTGTTTTGGGGGAAGAGGCAGAACATTCATAATTATTTTTATCTTATTTGGGGGGGCAGTAATTAGGTTTTATTTGTTTATTTTATTTAAATGGAGGTACTGGGGATTGAACCCAGGACCTCCTGCATGCTACACAGGTACTCTACCACTGAGCTATACCCTCCCCAGGATGAAGAACATTTAAAAGCCACGTTTTCAATATTCTAAGACTTGGTGTTTGGAGCTAAATGACTCTTTTAAACTGACAGTTGCCCTTTAATTCTTTGGCTCTGTTATAAAATCCATGTATTCGTTAGTCCAACCTCCATATAGTATCAGCTCCTCGGAAGGACACTTTGGCTGGTTCACAGGAAACTGTCGGATGGTCTGCTTCCACTAGAGATGCCTGTAAAGGTACTTGTTTACCTCGAGGATGCCTCCCCTCCTTTGGGACTTACACGCACTCTGTGTGTTAGGTCTCCCTCACACTTCTATTTCAGTCCTGGACCTACTTGCCAGTCTTTTCAAGTCAGAATCCAAAATAAACAGACCAATTCTCATTCAGCAATAGTTTGATATCTAGATACAATCTTCACTTCTGGAAGTCATCTTTTTTTAGAAAAATGATTCCTATGAAATCTTTCATATGCTTGGTTGTAGAGACAAAAAAACAAACAAACAAACAAAAACTCAGATCAGAGCCAGAAGTTCCACAGCCAATTTCTCTGTGAGGCAGAATTGGATCTCGGTCTTTCTGAGTTTGATTTTTTATGGCCACTGAGTGCACTGCTTCATCAAAGCATAGGAGAAAGGTCACCTGGGCGGTGGGTTACTCACGGCAAGCAATGAACTAAAAGAACGTTAGTATCAGGATCTGAAAGCCCTTTTAAATCAGTTTTTTATAAAACAAGAAAATCTCTAGAGGAAACTATCCCTGGGAGATGTGGTACTATTCTGGGGGAAAAGAACTCCCCTTGATCTGCTGCCTTGATCTGAATGAAGGGCTCAGTGTTTCCTTCCCCCTCCGGTTTTAATAATTGGAAAGAGCCCGACTGCTTTAAATGGGAGGAAACAGCTAATGAGGCATGCCATCGCCTTTAAAATGAAGGGGGGAGAAGTTCCCTGCTGAGGTGAAAACCCAGATGGCAAGAGAAAGGAGAGGAAAGAGGCAACCAAAATATAATCAAGCTTCTCCAAAGGGCTGAGCAGAAGGTTGGCCTGAATCGGAAAATGGCTCTCTGGAGTCAATTAATGAGATGGAAAATGGGGGCGAGACTCAGCTCGAACATGGAGTGCTGGGAATCCGTCCTCGACTGTAGTCTCGACGGGGACCGAAAGGGACGTGCTCGATCTGGGTCTTGAGAAGCTCCCCGACATGTCCTGTGGCCCAAGTGCCCAGTCGGAGGTTGCTCCACGCGGAACATCAGCGCTGGAGGCCTCTTCAGCCACGGCTCCCTGCTTTTCCCTCACACGGGCGGTCCGCTTCTCCTGACCATTCCTTGGCTGACTTGCCCTCCCTGGCCTTAAGAGCCTTCCCAAGCCACAACCCACAGAAAAGAATTTCCCTTCTCATTTGATGAGAAAGGAGTAAAAAAGTATGAAAACCCACTTGAGATTAAGAAAAGTTAGTACAATCCAGGAACAGCTCATGAAACCCCTAAGCCCCGAAGCCCCTCTCTGCTAGAAAGGCATGTCACCTCCTCCTTGGCCCTTCCCAGGGTCAGCGGCCCTGCAGGAGGCACTCTGTTTCCTCCAGTCACTTGTGAGTGGCTTTGCCACCTGGGGAAGTAGAATCCCAAACGCTGACACAGAGGCCTGGCTGCCGGTGGGGCAGAGCAGGCGAGCTTCTACGAGCAGGGACAGGTGGACAGTGAGTGGGAGCCCTTCGGGCTGGCCTTGAAGGAAACTCTCAAAGTCAAGTTGGTCTGCTCCTCGTGCTGGTCTCCAGAGTTGTTCACAAGATTTGAGCCGAGTCCAACAAACAGACTCTTTTCCCTTTGCCCCTAGCATTTTCTATCAAAGTGGAAAAAAAACCAAAACCAAAACCAAACAACTAGAACTAAACAAAACTAAAAAAGCCAACCAACCAACCAACCCACCCAAACCCGTGTGAGTCCTGTGACAGCGAGAGGAAAGCACTGCCCTTCCAGGCTGATGCCGCCGGTTCAGACATCCTTCCTGTCTTCCGGACAGAACTCTCCCCTCTACGCTGCCAGGCTGTGGGGATCCTGGCAGTGATAACTGCCTGTTCCAAGCTCCCCAAAGCCAGCGGCGGGCCCTGTCAAAGATTAATGAGGACTAAAACACACTCATTCCTTTGTATAGAATGTTTTGTAGATTAAGCCACAAAGATAAGCCTCCTGTTAGCCTGGCTGGCTTGATGCTATAAAATAGCCTTCCTGTGACAACACTGTACAACACTCCCCTACTTTAAGTCCCTTTTGCTTAAACTGAGGTGCTTTCAGAACTCCTCATTCTGGAGAAATCCTAAGAATACGGAAGTGTCTCTCACCTGTTCATAGAATCGATTGTGTGCAACGTAAAACTTGCAATCAAAAGATTCTTCCGTTACTAACACTTGTTGTCTTTCACCAACCTGCAGAGAGAAGGGGGAAGAAAAAGGACAGGTCAGGGTAAATCCCTGAGAATCCAAAATAAATGTCAACCAAAATAGTTACAGACTTTTAAGTGATGTCTTCTTGAATTTAAAGTAGATTCTAGATTGCTAGCTACTTAACAGTCAATACAAGAATCACTGACTCAAATTTCCTGAAAGACATTATTATCTGTATATTAATATAAAATGTGTAGAGTATGTAATCTTTTTTCTTACAGAATTATGAAACAAAACTTGATCTTATTTCCTCCTTCAACATAAGTTTGATAATTAAGGCTTCTAAGACATACAAAAATCTTCTAAATATCACTTTGTTTCTTGAAACAAAGTTGCAAAACAAGCCAGAACAAGCTGCTTCTAATTCAAATTCATGAAAATATTTTGGCAATAGGAAACTGGTAATAAACATTCATTTGAGTTATGAGGGATGTAACACTAGAGAAAATGCCTCAAAAACCAATCATTAAGTCCTTATACTGAACCATTTCTCACGTTCTACGTGATTCTGAAATTATTGATTAATTCAGTTATTTACTTATTATATACATTTTCTGTATCATGCGCGACTGTCTCTTTTTTGCTGCAGCCATGACCCCATGGTCATTTCATTTAAGGTGAAGACAGCAAAAATATAGGACTGTTAATTCTCTACAGGATCTATATTTATGATCTGAGCATGCATTTTTAATAACCAAGGAGTTAAATCAGCCAGAACATTGGTTAAAGCAATGAGACCATTCTAAAATATTCTGCCATTTCCAAGTTTATTCCACTGTGAAATGCAACATTTAAAGTATCAATTACTTTTTTTTTTTTTTTACAAGGTTGTCAAAATGTCTGATGGAGCAAACCAGCTGTACTGAATGGTTGTCCCTGGAATTATTTTTGCCATTGATACTTGATAAATACAACCCTCCATGTTAAAGCACACTGGCAAGATTTTTTAAATGAAATCTCTATTCTCATATGCAGGGACTTGTCACCCTGTTCAGGCAGTTACCATTTAGGAAACATAAACACAGCTGCACCAAGGAGACCACCTAACAATTAAAAAGAAAAACCCCAAAACATCAAGCTCTCTTCTCCAGCATACAATGCCAACACCTAAACACACCATAATTTGCGCTCTTTTTCACTCTCATTCACATGCAGCTCCCCTCAGCCAAGGTGGTGCGGTCTCTAGGACGATGCTCATCAAAGACCCACTTCCTTCACTCCCTGAAAACCAGTGAAGTTCCTGCAACCTTAATCTCTTTAAAAAAAAAAAATCAAGGAGCAACAACAAGAAAGTTCCCCCAACTTCTACTTTGAGCTTAATGGCCCAGTTTCTTAAAAAAGACTGATGGGTATTGGCTTTCACTGAGGTATATTCTTCTGGAAGAAAACATAGGATGTTTGCACTCATTTCACAGTGTGAGTTGCTTATAACTTAGGATAAGTATCTGTTGATGGTTCTTAAGGAAATCTGCAATTACACTTCATCTAACATTAAGTTTTCAGGAAATTAATCTAATACAATACGAGATTACAGAGCCACTGAAAACACACACTGCTTCTTTCCTCTTGCTGGAACTAATGTGGACAGTTGTAGTCATCATTTTGGGGCTATTCGATTTTATCTGGAGAGAATAATGACAGTAATTTACACACAGAGTTAGAAAGACTTGCTATGTTTCTACAGTAGAGGGCAGGGCTTTTGATCAACCGTCAGAGAACCACATGCTCGTGAGTTTTTCACTATTATTTGCCAAAGGGATTCAGTAAAACTGCTATGGGCAGTAATTTACAGTGGCAAACACGTCTCCAGTCACCTTTTTGGTTCCCTCAGTCATGGATTTTGTTTCATTGGTGAGATTCTTCAAGTTCCCCAGAGGACGCTGAGCCAAAATGAGCCTAAGCAAGCTAGGACTTGGATCAAAAGCTGATGCAATCTATCCCCGCCCCCTAAAAAAGCCAACAGAAACAAATAACAAATGCTCTACCCAGTGCTTTTTTTTTTTTAAGGATGAAGTTGCAATGAAGTAATATCAAATACAATCTTTAAGAAAATCAACTGTTTCAAATAACCTTAAAAACAACAACAAAGTTAAGGAAGGGGGCAGTTTAGCTGGAACTCTGGAAGAGGCAACTTTGTCTTGGTGACAAACTTAGGGGCCAAAGGTATGAACAGAAGCCTCAAATCTTTCTGAAAATGAGCCACCTTCCTCTCTGCTTTCCAACTGTTTTCCCCCCAACCCCACATGATAACTCAGTATAGTTAAAGACCACACAGCAAGATTCAGGGCAACCACCCTGATTGGCTTAAGAATGCCTCTGCTATCCAGCAAGGAAGTCCTGGTCTCACAGAAAAAAAAGCAGGGCTCCTGGAGAAAGGTGGTAAGGTGACAGTCATCCTGAGACCACTGGGATTCCAACCACCCCCCTATCTGTTACGCTAACGGCAGAGCGGATCTGCTAGAAGGGATGGACTTGTCCTACAGATGGAGAACGACAGACAACACAATGTGTCTGCTCTGAGGCTCCGTGACATCTGCTCTCATCTGACACTGTGGTGTTCTGCTGAGAAGGCGGCTCCTCTCTACTCACCAGCCCTGACAGAACCTTCCTCAACAGCTGGAACCTCCGACAGGAGTGCAAGGTTATGTCACTGACTTGAGACAAGCCCTTTGAAGAGGAAGTTAACAGGAAGACTGCTTGTGTAATTTAAAAAATGAATAAACTCCTGACTTTACAGAATATATATATATATTTTAAAGAATATAGAGGAGGTTGAAAATAATGGTTTTCATGAACTTGGTGACTGGTGGCACAATATGGCTGACTGTTCAGCAGAAATGATTAAGACTCAAGTATTGTAAACCCAAAGAATGGTCCAGAGGGTGATTTTAAGATAACTGGAACTTTCAAGGACACGAAGAAAGGAGAAAGTGACTTGCAGGGAGAAGGAACTGACAGCCCTAACAGAACCAAGGAGAGGGGAATAGAAAGAAGGGTTATTCAAAAATATCAAATCGCAAAATCCCTTATATGTGGAATCTAAAAAAAAATGCTACAAATGAACTTATTTACAAAACAGACACAGACTCACACACTCACAGACATAGAAAACAAACTTATGGATACCAAAGGGGAAAGGAAGGGAGGGATAAATTAGGAGTTTGGGATAAAACCATTATGGGGTTAACTTATACACATTACTATATATAAAAGAGATAAACAACAAAGTCCTACTGTATAGCACAGGGAAGTATATTCAGTATCTTCTAATAAACTACAATGGAAAAGAATCTGAAAATGAATATAATTCTTATGTATTTTATATGTATCTATGTATTTCTACGCTTATATATGTATATATGTGCTTATATATGTGTATATACATACTCAAATATATATATAACTGAATCACTTTGCTGTACAACAGAAACTAACACAACATTGTAGATCAACTGTATTTCAATTAAAAAAAAAATCAAATGCCACATATTCAACTTGAACAGTAGAGTGGGAGGACATGGGTCTGAGTAGATTATTTTTAAGGTAAAAGAGATTTGGCTATGTTTTGGGCCTTTACTTTCCTCCTAGAAAAAATGAGAGTTTGGCAGAAGTGACAGGGAGGTGGGGAGGGAGCAGGGCTGAAGAGGAAGTGGATTATAATATTTAAAGGAACTTTCAGCTCCAAACTTCTAAGTCATCATTCATGGTAGACTTGGTCCGCTCACAAGGTTTCAGATGAAGGAAATATGGACTCTAAAACCAGGCTGTCTCTTTTCTCACAGTAAATGCATGCTTAGAGCCCTCTGCAAATTACAGCTACTTTCTTGCTGCACTTAAAGTAACAACGTGGTCTTTAAAATCCACCAAAAAAAAAAAAAAAAATTTTACAGAGCCTCTCATAAAGCTATCCAGAGACCTGAACCTAAAGAATCCTGTCAAAATCTTCCCAATAAAACCCTTTTTAAAAAAATCTTAAGAAAGATGGCCCTTTCCTTCTGATTTGGTTTATGGGGTATATAATTCAGAGTTGATTAAATAAAATGCTTATTTAATTTCTAGGGCATTTTAGAGTTCAGGAACTTGGGATGGGAATACAACCCTGCATTTCTATGGGAATCTCAGTTCCCATTTACAAAGTTTGAACTTCAGAACTTGGCAAAGTGGCTGTCAGTCCCGGCACCTGCTTTAACAAGCTAGACATATTTTGTAATTTATTCATCAAATGTCAGTGAAGAAAGCGGCTTTTCCTAAGAGGTGTGGAACTTCATTTAGTCCATTTTAACCTGACTTCAAAAATATAAGTTATGAAAAATGAACTATGAAAATAGTCTTGTAAAAATCATCTCTCCATTTCACAGATTGGGTCACTGAGGTAAGGGAAGGTACAGGAAAACCCCCACAGAATCCTGCACCTACTGTTGATCTCACAGAGCTGCTAAGAACTACAGCCCTGACTATGAAAGAATGAGTGGAAGAGAATTTTCCAGGCTTTGTTGAAAGAGATGAGAAAAGCTCTTATTCTTTTTTGTTTTGTTTTGTTTTGTTTAACCACAAAGGCAGAAAATAAAGACCGTATTCCCCTATACAGACAAAGAAGGTAAGGACCTGAAGGGGGCTTAGCAGTCTCTGATTTCACAGAGAGGAAACTGAGGTCCAGCAAGCCATGGTGATTTGCTCAGTGGCAGAGAGGAGAAGGTTTGGAACCATTCCCACTACTTGATGTCTCCTATTCAATTGCTAGCTGTTGAAAATGTACATTATGGATCTAATTCTGCAGCACATGGCTTTTCCTTGAGCAGAGAAACATCTGTGACAAACAAAAAGCAGTGTTTTTTTAAATTCAATTTCGGGATAGATTTTCAGTACGTTACATAATCAGCTGGCTGTGTTATTTGTGTCACATCTCTGCTTAAAATTTCCCAAGTGCCTGAAGTGGTGAGAAACATCACTTTTAACCATATGGCCAGATAACACACAGAAAACACACACTTGCATTTAAAAAGCAGCGGTTCCTAACCAAATTTGGTTCCTGAACGAATGCTCATTCAAGTACACCCTACTTCTCCATTAGTCCTAAAACAATATTCTGCGTGGCCATCTATGGATTTAAAGAGAGAAACTAAAAAGGACTGCTTCAAGACAGGAAGGTAACACTGACGTTGAACAAAGACATGAGAGTACATGGGCTCCTGCCTTTAATCCAATGAGAAATGTTACTTGTGTGAGTACTCCGTGGACGAGGAGAAGCAAAGAATTTCTTTTAAACCCATATATGGCTTTAAAATATAATTCACATAAATTTTACTTTTCTCTTTATTAGTCCCCCCCCCCTTTCCCTTTTCTTTTACTGAAACAGAAAATCTGAGGTACAGTTTTGGAAAATAATTGCAATTCACTTTCTACTCTGAAGGGTTAGCTTAGAGAGATTTCAGTAATTCAATATAACTGCTCAGAGTACCAAAAAAAAAAAAACAAAAACAAAAACAAAAAACAAAAAACAACCAAACAACCATTCACAAAGGATAGATATGTATTTGAAGACCCGTGTAAGAGAAATATTTATTTCTTGAAAACAGTTATAAGAAGGGATAGAAATTATTTTTCTTCTCCTGAAAAGTTTCTAGCAATTAATTTCTCTGTCCAATTGCCTTAGAGAAAAAAATGGATTAAAACCCACCTATCAAACACTCTCATAATTATTTACAGCATGTTCCTAATAAACGAATTTTATCTGTTTATCCTACACAATATTCTGACATGCTACTTCTGCAGCTAAGTATTTTTTTTTATTATTGTAGATAATAAAATACAATTTTTATACCTGACTGATTTCTGAATGCATGACTCTGGGAAATGTCAAACGTCTTTCTTTAGCTCCAGTCAAATTAGTTTTTTTTTCCCTCCTAAGCTGCCTGGAACATGTTAAACACAAGGCTGTGACCTTAAACTCTGAAATAATATTTCTAGTGTCTGTGCAAAAGCCTGCCCTCACATACACCTTTAGACTAATTACTGCAGTGTAATGTTGCCAGTGAACCACTGTAATTACACTTGGAGAAAAGTATGGTCTTGTTCTTTCCTAGCTAATGAAAATGATAACCTTTCCATTTTGATTCATCATTCACAACAGGCAGAGCATGCGATGCTGGGTCTCCAGGGTATACAGTAATTTTCCTGACTGTTTATGCACACTTCTGTTTTCTGGCCCTGCAGAAGCTGGAATTAAAGAACCAGGCAGACTTATGCTAAAAACAGTCAACAGTAATAATAGCAATAACATTAAAATTTAATATCATCCTTACTCCACAATGCCATTCTATAATGAAATAGGGCCATGACACAGAAATGTGGGTCAAAAAACGATGATAGCGTAGAAAACAAGTAATGAGCCTCTAAGTCCATCGTATTCAAAATGCTTGCCCTCAGTTTACTGGTCCACTTAAGGATTCTGGGAGGAGAGGTGGGACAGTTCATTGTAAAAGGGGCTGGACTTGTATCTGACTCTTAAACAATGACAGGAAATACATTTATTCGATTTTTAAAAAACACTATCCTTTGCGTGGAAAAAACCCCCAATATTCTCTAGCTCTACTTAGTATTAGAATTAAATATATTCAAAAGGGAAAGAATGTTCCTTTGAGGTCAAATATCCATACCTCCAAGTGTTTAATTTATGCTTCTCTATTTATTGCCATGAGTATTTTCCAGGCCCTACTAGTCTTTACTCTCATTACAGAAATAACCTAAACACAAAGAAAAACTGAAAAAAAAATTATGGCTTTTTAAAAGTCCTTCCTCCCCAGGCAAAGATGCAAGATACAAAGACCAGACAGAAGGTGGTTCTGCTGAATCAAATTAGACTATGAAATTTCTTCCAGCAAAGGCCCTTGTGCTTTTTGCCTTCAGTTGCTGGCTGGTTTTCTTCTAGCCATGTGCCCAACCCAGTCAAAGAAAGGCAACCCAAGGGAGCCTCTTCCTCGTTGGAGGCAAATCTCATTCTTAATAACAAAGCAGTTTTCTTCTGCTGGTTGAAAGCCAACAGTAGCAACACAGTAACAGTGTTTTATTGCTTTGGTAAATGTAATTCTAAACATCAGTTCTCGACAGCAAATAGTTACACAACAAATGCCAACCCGATATCCCCTTTCCAGCACTAGAACCTGAACCTGAGTGCAGACTGAACTTCCAATTTGAAAACCAGCCAAGTGTTAACCACCTACCTGTACATTTCCAGTATTCTAGAACACTCTAAGGTATTACCTACAATGCTTTTACAGATTTTTTTTTTAATTGTAATAAGAACATATAATCTGAAATCTGGTCTCTTAACAAACTCAAACAAGTGGCCCTTCCACATCACAGACTTGGCACAAGTATGTTACAACTATTTTTTCTCTATACTAGGCAAGCTCTACAATGCCCAAGCACCATAGGAAAGTGCTCAACATATAAAACTATCAAAAATCCTAAAGGTAGGGGAGGGTATAGCTCAAGTGGTAGAGGGCAAGCTTAGCATGCATGAGATCCTGGGTTTAATCCACAGTACCTCCTCTAAAAATAAAAAAATAAATAAACCTAACTACCTTTCCCTTAAAAAAAAAAAAAAAGCCCTAAGGCTAGATGTTGCCAGTAATATCTATTCATGAGATCTTATTAATGGGATGACCAAGTGGGGTCAATATGGGATATCTACGTGGAACCCTTTTTTTTATTAAAATTTCCATTCCTAGATTGAATAATTATCTCCATTCGCTCCTACCTTCCTGATCTTTTCCCATTGGTCCCTATCAGCCATTATTGAGCAAGATGGGGCCAATTTTCTTTGATGAGCTTTTCATATCGGCACAAAGGTGACAATCTTCACATCTTCGAACTACAGAGCAGATTATCTTCTTGGAAAGTGTCTTTAGAATTTTTGTTTCACTGATGACACAATAAATGATCCAAATTACAGAGAGAAAGGCAGACAGAAAGGCAGCTGAGTTTTAGAGAGAGATTTAGTGCTTAATCTACTACTGTGCAGTAATTACTTGCCAACTAGCCTCGTATTTGCCCAAAGACCTTCTTCCAAAAGCACTGAGGACCGGGCACCTTCAGTCTCCTACACTACCAAACACTTTATCAAAACAATACAAGACTCAAAAGA
This sequence comes from Camelus dromedarius, assembly GCF_036321535.1. Lineage (NCBI taxonomy): Eukaryota > Metazoa > Chordata > Mammalia > Artiodactyla > Camelidae > Camelus > Camelus dromedarius. The sequence goes on along the minus strand of NC_087454.1, from coordinate 14,012,662 downwards.
ATTCAGAGAAAGATTCAGACACTGGGAGAAAAAAGATGTGGGTGTGGCATATAGGACACCTCCCAATTTTCCTTGTGGGGAAAGAAGGCTTCTTTTCAGATACTAAATTATAGGAGAGGATGGATAAGTTCTACCTTACTCAGGTTCTAAATGAGAATTTTTGAATCATGAATTCAGAACTGGCACAGGTGGAGGAATTAATAGATCATTTAGTTCAAACTCTTCAATTCAGAGATAAGGCTCACTCCTTAGACAATAAGTGACATGGTCAGTCATACAGCTCATAATACTTATCCACATTAAAAATGGATTTTATCCTGACGGTTGCTTTTAGGCACGTGGTGAATTAACGAATTAATCTAAACCTGCACCATCCATTATGGTGGCCACTAGCCACAAGTGACTGTTGAGAACTTGAAATGGGCAAATCCAAACTGAGATGTGCTGTAAAACACACACCAGTATAAAATACTCATCAGATTTTAAATAAAAGAATGTAGACTCACTCATTAACTTTATATTGATTATGTGTTGAAATGGTTAAAATTAATAAATAGAAATCTCAATTAGAGTTGTGTGGCCAGAAGGGGAAGTTCTGAGTTTCATGATGAGAGCGGAGCCTAACAGGAAGGAGAAAGACTTTCTTTTCTTTCCTGGCAAGAGCTCAGCCAATCAGAGACTGAAATAACTCAGCTAATGAAAAGTCACAACAGTGCTCCAAACTCTCAATTCCTCCAATGAACTCTTCGTTCACTACAGCCCTCCCAACTTTCTTTCCCCCTCTTTAAAAGAGTTCTCCTCTCCTTGCTGTGTAGGGACTTGCATGTGGCTCACAGTGGTTGCAGATCCAAAACTGTAATTCTTTCTTGCTCTAGAATAAACCCACATTTTCCCTAGAGAAACAAATGGCAGTCTATCTGTTGTAGGTCAATAAAATGATAGTATTTTTTATATCCTGAATTAAATAAAATATATATAAAAATTAACCTCACCTGTTTATTTTTATTTTATTTTTTTAATGCAGGTACTGGGGATTGAACCGAGGACCTCATGCATGATAAGCATGCATTCTATCACTGGGCTATACCTATCCCCCTCCTTTTACTTTTTTAGTGTAGCTTACCAGAAAATTTAAAATAACATCTGTGGTTCATTTTCATTGGACAGCACTGCTCTAACACACTGCTGTGTAGTTTTAAAACATTTAACAGAAATTCCTCCTTTCTCTATTTTAAGAACCATATTGATCATTTTTCAAAAAAAAAATCTTTTTAACTCACCACAAATACCCTTAATTGCACTAATTATGTAAATGAAATGCTTTAATTTTAGGAAAAAAATACATACATATCTATAAATTGTTAAAGGCAGGAATTTTGAACTGCTGAATTTCTCTTTTTGACCTTTAAATTAATCTTGCTTCCCTTTTTCTGGTTGACCCTAGCCTCGCCAAAAGCTTAAGGCACGATCAACTTGCTCGTTGTTTTCCGAGTAATCCAGGCAACCAAGGAGAGAGGCCATCTAAATTTTCCAATCTGTCATTTCCCATTTTGTGTGGCTGCAAAAGCAACCATATAAAAAAAGAATAGTGTTTGGACTTAAAATGCAGAAATCGATTATTCTCAAATTTATTTTTGAAAAAGCCAAAAATGAAGGTCCAGAATACATACTGTCTTTGGTAAGATAAATCTTTTGTTACTGACCCTATTACCAAAGAACTTAGCATAGATGTGAGCAATAAATAACACGTGCAGTACACCCACCATCTTTCAACCATTTGCCAGTCGGGATGGAGGCAGAGGAAGCAGAAAGGATTAAGCAGAAATCAAAGACGGCCAAGCTCTAATGGTGTCTAATTAGCATAACAAAAGACACTGCCACAATTTTTCAGCAGTGGGCAATACATTTCATTAAAGAAGACTGAATAACAACTATTCTGTCCTGCTCCCCCCACCCCCACCCCCACGCCTCTTGGCTTAGCTCCGGGAGACCCTGAGAGCTGAGCTGGAGAGCTTCTGCTTTCTTGGCCAGGCATTCAGGCTGCAGGGAAAGAGCCCGCTTGTATTACTGTGCACCTGCATCTCAATGCTTTATTCTGTTTTCCTCTCCTGCTGTGAAAATGTAGCTTCTTCAAGCACACATAAGTCCTGCTATGCTGCTGACAGGTATACAATATTGAGAATTAGCAATGATGACCTAAAAAAATGAATACTAAATATCTTTATTTAAAGAAAATTGATCTATTTGTTTCTCTTCACTTATTCTGTTTTTCTCCTTTGATATTACTTCCCTGTCTCAGAGATGAAGCTAAATTGAAAATCTACCACATTTACTGCAACCAGTAATTAGCTCTGAGCATGTGTGTGTGCACACACGCACACATGCGCGCACGCACACACGCACACATGCGCGCACACACACACATCATGGAATTTAAATGGGAGTAGCCTGGTTCAGACCTATCCTCTCTCCCTAGTTCCTCTTGATGATAGACAACTGAGAAAATACATGAAATTCAACACAAGGAAATTGAGGTTGTAGATGAACACATGGGTAGTTTTTGTATAAATTTAACCAAGAATAAAAGATTCTACTTAAATGAAGTATTAAAAAAATTCTTCCAGGGTGATCACTAAGAAAGATGAAAGCTTCAAGTAATCCTACGTATTTTTCATCTCAGTCTCCTTTTAGGGGAAGGACTGAGTGGGGAGGAAGGAGAAGAGCATGCAGTTATTTAAACCAAACAATTTCCAGTTGTGAGCTATATTTTTTGATCAGTAATACCTTTCAAAAAGGAATCTAGTTATGAGGGCTGCTTTGATTTTTTTTTTTAAATGGCCTCTCCTGCCAAACACAATATTACAGAGTCTACTTAAACCTGAACACTGCCCTGTCTGTGAGCTGTTCTAGGAAAAGCTGTTTATCACAGAGGTAGACAGGAACCTCTGCAATCCTTACTGAGCCTCAGAAGCAGAAACCAAGCCAATGAGCCAAGTAGCTGGGAAAATCTACTGAACCTATTTAGTGCATCTGGATTTTCCAGCTGCTGCAAAGCTACTGCATTGCGGTAACTGAGAGACCTCGAGAATATTCAAGTCATTAACATACAGATTGCTTGAAATGGAGCAAGACCCTGTGGGGAGTCCCTGGGTACAAATCCTTTCTTTGCCCCTTTTCTTGTTTGTATGAAATAGGCTTCCTTCAGCTTCCTTGACCTTCCCTGAGTTCCTAAGGGCAGATTCAAACAGTTGCTTGTCTATGAAGGGAGGGAATGCAGAAACCAAAGAGGACCAGTCAAGAAACAACAGTGCAGCCATGGGCAGGTTCCTGGTTCCTTCTCAAGGAATATACATAACAGTACCTTTGAGTTCCTCTGTAGGAACTAAGGCCTCCACCCAAGTAGAAGATGGCAACTTCAGGCTGAGCACAAGATTCCTGAACACCGTCCTATTACCTCACCATCAACCAGTCAGAAGGAAGTCTGCACACACTGAAAGATAAGGAAGACTCTGACCCTCTCCCCAAATGATTCTCCTTTTAAAAATGTTCATGGTTGAGCAGAATCTTTGGAGCTGGTTTTTGGATACGAGCCCACCACCTCCCGGAGTTGCTGGCCTCCTGAATAAAGTAATCATTCCCTTCCTACCAGCACTGTCTCTCAAGTATTGGCTTTCAAGCAGTGAGCTGCTGAACCTGAGTTCCATAACATGTAGACCCGGGGCGAGGCATTTTAATGTTACACTCCGCATGCGGCAGCGCACAGTTAAAATAAACCTTGGGATGTCACTTAAATCCTGAAAGCCCCTTTGCTATGGGGTGAACGACTCAACGTTCAAGAACTGGTTTTCACCTTCCACACTACAGGAAGAGTGAATTTTTAAAAATCCTCTCACCGAATTTCTCCTATTTAAAAGAGCACATGGCTGGGGTTGGGGGGATTGCCAAGATGGCAGAGAAGGACGCAGTGCTCACCCTCTCCCACGAATGCATCAAGAACTACTACACGCGGAACAATCCGCACAGAACGCCTACTGAGCTTCGCCAGAATATCGCTTACTTTGGGAACTACCAGGAAAATCCTCACAAAACTGAGTAGGAGAGGAAAAAGAAAAAAAAGAAAAAAAAAAAAAAGAAAAAGGAAATTGGGGCAGGATCTGTTCCCAGGGGAGGGAGCAGCAAAGGGGGAAAGCCCCTCACCCTAGGAAGCCCCCTCTCCGGCAGGGAGGCCAGCTGGGCCAGAACGGGCTCCAGAGGCCGGGAGGAGACAGCAGCAGTGGGTCGGCAGAGAGACGGAGAGAACACGGGCACAAAGGACAAACAGGTTCCTACTGGAGAGCACAGGGAACTACATTCAGTATCTTGTAGTAATCTTCCATGAAAAAATAAGAAAAGAAATGTATATATGTTTATGTGTGACTGAAACACTCTGCTGTACACCAGAAATTGACAGTACATAGTAAACTGACTACACTTCAATTAAAAAAGAGAGCACATTGTAGTATTTTTTACTTTCTTGCCTATTTTCACCCTAAAGGTTTGCCAAAAGATAGTATGCAAATACAGCATGTTACTATGAATTCTATTCTACTTTATAGTTTTAAAGCACAACAATTTGGTATTTTAATTCCGAATAAGGGCCTAGATCCACCACAGCCCCTGTCTCTGGTCTGACATCCTACAAAGGTTTCTGGGTACATTGGTACAATTTCCTTCCCTTTCAAGAAAGAACCCCAGCCAGCAGGAGAAGAGCTTGAAGCGTCCTAACCAAGGAGTCAAGAAGCCTTTAGTTTGACCTCTGCCATTAACCAGCTATGTGACCCCAAACAAATCATTTCGCTTTGGAGCCTCAGTTTCCTCATCTAAAAAAAGGGGGAGGGAGTTTGAAATCAGTAACTTGAAGGGTCACTTCTGGCTCACAGATTCATGTGGGGGCAGGGCCAGCAGCGCCCCCAGTGGAAGGTCGGTGGTCGTGGTGGCAGCAGCAACAGTGTCCCATGGACATGGCCAGGGCCTGGCCCTTGCTGCGCGACCGGGCACTGATCTCAGCGTCACTGTTTCTTCTCTTCACTCCCAGAGCTGACACACAGCCTGGGATTAACAGTGTTCGCTGAAGGCAAGGCTGAAGGAAGGAATGAATGGGAGTAACATTTTGGGGATTCGGTTTACCAGTCGGAAAGAAACAATTAAAATAATTACCTGGCTCAAATCTTGAATTGTCTTCAGATGAGTAACCTACTTGTGGGAATCAGTGTATGTGCTGGAAAAGCTGGATTCCTATTGGTATCACAGCCGATGGCACTCCTGTTCCCGTCAGGAGTCAATTCCCAAGTTTCATGCATCTTTCATTTACTATAGGAGATAGCTCTGAGAGCTGAAACATGTTCGTGAGTTCAGCATTACTCCTGGATATCTTGATTCAAGGAGTCAGGAAAAAATTTTAATTTTAAGTAGAAAGCCATCTTGGGGGCTCTATCCAATTACTGCTTCAGAATCGGAAGAAGTTTGAGAAAGCAATATGGTATGGATGCATGACTACTGAGTGTAAGACGGTTGCTAAACATGCTAACAAAACAGAAGGCTGCAGGAGGAATTAGGTCCCTGGTCTCTCTTAAGGAGCCCTGGTCAGAAGTCCTGCTGCCCACTGCCCTGTGTCTGTCTGTCTGTCTGTCTGTCTCTGTCTCTCTCAGAATCCTGCCCGAAAAGCCACAACTCAAAAGGATTTCAGAGAAGTAAGACAAAACATATTTAATGGGGAGAAAGAAGGATAACTGTACAATATGGATAAATCTACAATTCATTTTTTCAGTAGCGAGAAAGATGAATTATGCTAAAAACAAAAACAAAAACAAAAGAACTCCAACCCTCCCCCGTCAAAAACTGAGCAGCATCTTCCCATTCTAAAACATGATCCTGTACCTGCCTGAAAGAGTTAAGGCTATATAAATATTTATCGTCCTTCTTTCAAAAGGATAAGAAAAATTCCTTTTGCATACATGAATTTCAGACTGCTAGGCAAACATCAGGCTATGGTCAGGGGCCCATCATCTTAATGAGGATATGGTAACGTTAATGGGCTTTCTTTTCTTTCTTTTTTTTTTTTTTTTAGCTTGCTTACGTGTGATCAAAAACACCCTAGAGATTTTGATTTTATACTAGGGCACGCACGGACCCGTGAACAGTTAATGCTTTTAGAAGCATATGGGTGGGATGGCAGGAATACCATCTAGGGCTTACGGTCGGACTAGGGTGAAAGATTCATTAAAAGTGATAAATAGGATATGTCTTTCTTAATGTTTTGCAATTGCATATTTAATACAGCATGCCAGTGACTATGCATTTTAACTGTCTTTATTTTTAAGAGAGCTGCCAGATTTCAATTATAGATTAAACAGTTATTTGCAAATGAGTATCTCTTCATTAACATATCAGAATCATCATAATAAACAATTCTGTTACTAAACAGTACCTAGGACAGTGAGAAGTATTAAGAACAGTACATACATATGGCACTACAGCTAGGCAAAATATTCTATTTACCTTGAGCAAGCTAATACCTTAAAATTTTTTTTTAAGGGAAATCAATAACCTAGATGAAAGCTCCCAAGATTCTAGATTTTATGAGATTAGAGATTTTGTTTCTTTTATTTACAGCCATATCCCTAGTGCTGAACACCATGGTTGGTTCGTTGTAGGTGTTCAATAAATGTTTGTTGAGTGAATGAATGAAAGAACCAGCTTTTTTAACAAGTACATGGTCATATTTTTGCAGTTACATTGTCATGCACTGATACTTCTGGAAAAATTGCTAAATTGGAATCAAATCATCAGTGAGGTAATTCTCAAAGGATTTAATTCCCTAATTTATTCCAAGGACCATAGAAGAAATGCATTTTTTTCTGTTACCACCTTCATAACAAACAGCAGCTATAATAATCTTATTTTACCTAGTTCCTTAATTAATTAATTAATGTATAGGAAAGACTGTATTTTCAGAGCAGTTTTAAGTTCTTAGCAAAACTGTGAGGAGGGTACAGAGACTTCTCATGTATCTCCACCCCTATCCGAGCGCAGCCCCCTCTACTGATGTATGTGTAGGTTCATTACTTGTAACAAATGTGCCACTCTGGTGAGGGATGTTGATGACAGTTCCCTATATTTCATTTTCACGTATACTTTTGTTGTTTCCAACTCCCAGATGAAGAAACACAAGGAACTTAAGTAACTTGCTCAAGGCTACTTTCTAAGTTAGATACAGCTCCCAGGCACCAGGCCTCCTAGCCCAAGTGTTTAATGCAGTCTACAAAGCTGCTACTTATTTTGTGTCTGGAAGAGAGCACAAAACAAGGCCCCTCAGGGAAGATAAGAGGTACTGTAATTAGCACGCAACAGGGTAAAGCACAAAAAGATGGGAAATTTTCATTATTAACAGAGAAGGATGGAAAATAATTAAAATGTTTTCTCAAAATAGCCACCTAGAGTTCTCTGCTTCATATTAGATTATAATACATCAAATATAGAACAGCTAATGTCAAAATGTAGGCTAAGAAAACGGCCTTTAAAATCAAGGTCCAAAATTTGTGATTAGATCTCTAAACTGACTTCAGCAAGACATAGATGCACTCAATTTGCACCCTTCAGAGATTAGGAGATTTGGGGGAAAAGACAGTCAGATTCGGGAATTTCTTGCTTACCAGATCACAATCAGAAGACAAAACCACAAAAGTTCTTCAAAAGACCTACCTGTGCCTCCTTTTTTAGGGGACATACAAGATGGAAAAAATTAATAAAGCAAAATCAGTAGCCCTACAGATCACTTACAACTTAGGCAAAAAAGTAGTTGGATAGTTTTAAAATTCAAAATATTAATCCAGTTTCCTTAACTATTTCAGATTGGTTTGGCGGAACTCTCTCTGAGGCTTTCTAGAAATCACTGAAAGATCAGATAAGTACAACCAGGACCAGACAGCTAAGTTCAGCTTACTTCTAGAAATGCCTGGAGCTGGAAATGAGTCCACCAAGCTCAGTGGTGTGTTCCAGTGGATACGCTCTTTGGTAGCACAAGGATTGGCAAGTGATATAAAACTTAAAGGTGCCAGATTTACTGTTTTAAATATGGTGGTGGTGGGTAGGTGGGTGGGAAGGATTCATGAGAAAGTTTAAGAAACAGAGAAAATTTGATTCGATTACTCATTTCTCCTACCCACCATGAGCATAAGCACAAGCACTGCCCTACTGCGACCCCTGTTCCAGTGATGAAATACGGCTTCTTCACCAAACCCCGTATGAGGGAGGTACTGACATAACCCTTACACTGTTGATAAGAAAATTAAGGCCCACTGCAATGCTCTTAACCAAAGCCCCAGAGGTAATAACGTGAAGCTGAATGATTTTTTTTAATGCTTTAAAATTCAAAGGGATAGTAATCTATTATTTGGAGTACATATAGACGGAGACTTGTGCAGCAAATAAAAAAATGCTGTTTTATGGAGGCGACAGTTAATAGCTTACAATATTCAGTCACAAACATTTTATTTCTGATTTTTAAAAAAATGTAAAGATATACAATTACTTCCAAATTCTTCAGCTTGCCAGAAAGCTAGTAGGCAAGAAATATAAAATGAATTTAAGGCTAATTATTAAAATATACCGACCCACAGTATTTCCTAGAAAAGACACGGGAAATCCTTACCCCCCACTCTCCAGCCCCCTGCCAAATGCTTGCTCCTAACTAGGCATCTTCATGGGCAGCACATGACTTTGTTTAGCATTAGTCTTGGGGTTAAACCAGGCCTCAGACTGATAAATGAAGGAAGCATCTGACTATTAACAAGCAAACCCATGATAATGAGTTGTTTAAATCAGGGCAACTTATTTCATAAGCCTAGTTTGGGTACTGTTTCTATTATGGTCTCATACTCTCTCTCTCTCTCTTCCCAACACTCCCCCACCCACCCACCACCCTACTTCCTCCTCTGTCTTTGAAAATCTTTGCAAAGACGCTGAGGCCTTTCCTCACCCTGCAAACAGGTGAGGGAAGACACGCCATATTACGCCAACAGCAGAGAAGTCACTTCCCTTCTAATGAGTCTATCACTTGCTGTGCCCTAGGTTAAAAGATAACAGGGACACTAGCAAGCAATCCTGTCGCACTTTGCGAGTTGAAATGTTGTTTGCTTAAAAATTCAGAAAAACATGGCCGTCTGGAATCACTCCCTAAACTGTGTGCTTTGCTAGTGACCCCAGTGTTCTAGAAAGAACAGGGAACCCAGCTGGAGACCCAGGCTCTGAGTTCTTGTGTGCTTGGCTGAGTCCTCCTGTGATCCTCAGTCTGACGCAACTACAGTCAGTTCACTTAATGTGAGGACAGGTACCACTTGTTAAGAAACTGATAACTGCTATATGAAAGTAAGTTGTTGGTGATACTGACATCGCTGTTGTGACTACAGAGGCCCAGTGATTGTACAAGCAAGTTATTGTCTAGAAACTGTTTTGAGTTAGAAACTTTTGGGGGGCACCATTTTCAATCAAATGAATTTCTCTGGCAATGACTTATATAACAAGATCATCTTTGACAATGCGATCCCTCCTTTCTTTCACTTAAAAAGCCTTATATACAGGTTAAAATTAACTTTAATGCGATTTTTTTTTAAGCTAAAGAGTATGCTCCTCTTCATTATGTGAGCTCAGAATTTACACAGGGCACATCCATATTAACAGCACACGCACGTCTCTTCCACTGTTGGTGCCATCACAACATAAATGGTGAAGGATTTTCAAAGAACAGTAGGCATTGGCTTTGTGCAAGAATTTTATATTATTAAAAAATTCTTAAATGTATAACCCTTGTCGCAGAGTTCAGAATGATAAGAAACGTAATTTTGTGACGGTTTCCTTTTCTCCCTCTTCGTGCTCTTTCCCCAGGACACTGTCCTTGCCTTGGATACTGTGATTGCCCCTCGCATCTTCATTCCTCCTTTGCTCTGCTGCCCTGTGCTCGTGACACTGGCGGTTCCTATCTTTTAGGTGACATTTTCTTATTTAGTGGATGGACTAGAGAAAGTATCAAGGGGTGCTAACACAGGTTTGAGTTCAAGTCAGATTCTGACTTGTTTGGACAAGCTAGTCACTTCTGCCACCTATAAAATGGGAAAAGTTTACATCTAACTTAGAATTAAGGAAATATATAAAAATACCCGCTAAGATACTACAGAATACTTTAAAAAACTTCACTTCCCACATTGGTTTATTCAACATTTCTGGTTAGGTTGCTAGGCTTTGAGAAAATTTTTATCAAACATAAAACTGTTACTCTACGTGTTCGCCTTATCTTTTTGGAAAACCTTCAAATGTATCAGTAAATGATGATTCTCCAGTTTCCTTAGACAGTAAATGTTTGAGCAGATCCAGCAGTCATTTTTGAGGCAATGTAATGCCTTGCTTTATAATAAATAGGAAAAAAATTAGATCAGATGATGGAAACCCTAAATAATACCTAGCCAGGCTGAAGGTCATATCACACTCTTTAAATCAAGCCTTTGGTTTTGTAAATCAAGTCTGGCTTTATTCAAAACACCTGCTTTTTTATGTATTCACTTTTAGTAGTTAATGAAAAGAGGGTAGAAAAATAATCATATAAATTGAAGTTTCCAAATGGAATTAGGCAATTAAATCAAATCGAAGAAAAATTCACAATCAATACAAACTAGAACTAGTTCTTCCTTGTATTTGATAACAGATATATTTTCTAAAAATAAAGTGTGTGTGTGGTGGGGGGGATGTTCAATTTATCAAAACAATAATTATCATGATATATAAAAACTAAATATCATAAAAATGGAAATAAGCCAGTGTATTAAAACACAGTAGAAGGGAAGAGACCCAACTTTAAAAACAAGGCAGTATTTTATAGATTTCCATTCTGTTCAAGTCTACCTAAATTAACTGAGAACACCAGAAAGTCCAAAAAAAGCATATTTCACTATGGTTCTAATTTAAGAAGGCGAAGCCTTGCTTATGTAAATAATTCAAGTGAACAGCAGAGTTGTGGATTTTAAAATCATAATTCTTCTCTACTAGTCAGGGGACTGTGAGAATTGCTTTTCAGAAACAAAATCTCACCCTTTGCAGACATTTTCAGACTACAGGAGCAGAAGACCCTTTGCCTCAACTGCCTCGTGCTTCTTAAGATTCCATATTCTAGTGCACGTGTCCTTCTTCATGGAAGGCTATCTATACACGTGAATTCAAAGCAGCATTTTTGACTCCTTTATTTAGACTGTAATTTACAAACACCCAAGCAGATTAAAAGTTTCACCCATCAGGAGACAGAAGCATACCTGGCATACTCATTTGTCTTATTTGCACATCTTTCTAAATACCAGCCTTTCCACTTTGTGTTTCACCATGTGGCCTCTCAGTGGTAACTCAAAACTAATTAGCATGAACATTCATAAACAATCTATGGTTTTCAATTGATTATGTATAGAAAAATGCTCTCTTCTTTCAGAAGCATATTTGCATGCATGAAAAACCAAAATGAAAGCTTTAAACCTCCAATGCCCCTCTCACCATATAGCCTCAAATGAAATAAACTTCTCTTCCATCTAAAGATATATGCTAGAAAAGAATCTTCATTTCATTTTATTTTTCATTTATTTACTTATTTTCTACTTAACAAATACCTATACTGAGTGCTTTACAAATATTAGCTGGTTGAACACTCAAAATAACCCTTTGCAGCACTGACTTGCCCCTGGTCCCACAGTTGGTGAGCGACAGGCATAGGCCATGTTCAAACCTGGCAGCCTGGCTCCAGAATCCGAGTTCATAACTATAATGCTATGCTACCTCTTCAATTTCAAAGTCAAGTTACAGTGTTAAAGTAATGATATAAATGCTTAATTAATCCTGGGAAGCTGATAATTATTGTGTAGCTTGCTTTGGAGTTAAAATCATCCCTTTCTTTTTAGAAAGACCTTTACTAAACTAATATGAAATATTTACAACTTCAGGAGATAAAAGTCAAATGAGGGCTCAAAGTCACCAGGGCTCAAAGAGAATATGCAGCTAAAATGGCAAATTTAATGCATTTATTTTGTTAAGAACAAGACAACAGGTCCAAAATGGAGTCACTTATGCTAAGCCCCACATCACCAAACCAAGACTTAATTACAGTTTTGGCCTCTCCCAGAAATGGAATCTTAAACCAGTCCATCAGGAATTATCTGGTCAGCAACAGTGAGGTAATCTGTCTGACAGACCCCTCCCATGCCCTAAAGGAAAGTGATCTTACCACAACCAACCCACTTTCTGCTGGCATAACTTCCTTGTTCTTGCTCCCGTCTGCCTATAGAGGATTGGACATTTTGGACAGCAACCTGGAGCTCATTTCTATTGGCTAGATTGGATGTTGCTTGATTCATGATTCATTGAATAAAATCAGTAAGATCTTCAAAATTTACTCAGTTGAATTTTGTTTTTTTAACAGTTAATTAGTAATTTTAACTGTCTAGTTTTTTAAACAATGGATAGTCAGCATACAATAAAAAACCACACATAACGATGCAGTTTTTGAAAATGAAAATAAAAGATGAAAGTATGGAGGAAAGGAGAAGCTAATTATACCCTAAATACTAAGCTATATGGTCAGTGCAGGTGAGCGCTGAATTTGTCTCTGAGCGTCCTGAGAGTCAAGGCAAAAAGACTAGTCACCTAGTCAGGCTCCACTGTTTCAAAAAGGAGGTAAATGGCCTTATTTGGAAAGCAAACAATAGAACTAACAGGGTTTATAATTTTAACCTATTAGTAAATAGATACCACAGTTAGGAAACCTAATTTATCACCCTTGTCTAGGAAAGCACTTTGTACACAGCTGCCAAACAAACATACATTAAAATAGAATACAAAATGAATTTCTACCTAAGAGTATTTTTTGGCTGTGTAACCATGGTTTCAGCTCTGCCATACCACGGGGCCACCATCGATGCCTGAATGGATTAACAGCCTTGTAATGGGATTCTTGCCTCTATTTCATGTCCCTCTGATCCATTTTCTATAATCCATCCAGAGACAGATTTTAAAAACTCTGGTCTGGTTACATCATGCCTCCATTTAAAACCCTACAATGGTTCCTCACTGCTCTCAGGAGAAAGTTACCACATAAAGCCCAACTTAATTTTTTAAATTAGTGCACAGGAGATCATGTAATGAAGATGTTATAATTTATTTAACTTCTTCCCTATTAATAGACAAGTGGCTACTTTCCAATTTTTGGCTACTACCAACAACAATACCTGCATCTTTGGACACGTGGGTGAGCATTTCTCTAGAAGCGGAATTACTAGGCTGAAGGAAGAATATGACTTTCATGTATACCATCAAACTGCCCTGCAAAATGGCTTTATCAATTTATACTTCTCACTTAGCATATGGGGTTGCTTTCTTCCCTACACTCAACAATATGGTATATTAGCAATTTAAAAAAGTTTGCTGCATAAAAGGTGAACAAATATTTTCAGTGTCATTTTCATTTCCCTTAGTGCCAATGAGATAGAATATCTCTCATACTTTTATTGAACACATTTGCCCATTTTTCTATTGAGTTAAAATTATTGAATTACAATTATTACAAGTATTTTCACCCCTGGTTTATTGCTTATTTTAAAACTTTCTTTATTATTCATTATACAGAAATGTTAACTCTTTGGTAGCAAAATTTATCAAAAAACCCTGCTGGGCTTTTGATTAAGATTATACTGTTTGTATAGAGTACTATGAGGAGACTTGACATTAGCATTGTATTAAAGTATCCTACGCAGAAATGTGTAAGTTTTATAATTTAAATATATTTTTTACATTCTTCAAAAAGTATCAGTTTTTATCATAAAAATCTTATGCATTTCTTATAAGATTTATTCGTTGGTATATGTATTTGCTTAGTTTCTATTGTGAATGAGATCTTTTTCCATTACATTTATTTAAATGGTCCTTTTCTGTTCATTTTAGTTTTGATGGGATCTTGTAGCTGGCTCAGACTCAGTTGTCTTCTTAGCTTTTCAGTTAATTCTCTTGTATTTCCTGTAATTGTATACTTGTCTGTATTCTCTACCAGACTAACATATTTATGAGAAAGGAGACTACTATTTCTACCTTTTCACTGAAATGTTCCCATTACCCAGCACAGTTCTTGACACACAGTAAGGAATCATTAAACATTTGGTGAACTGAATAGAATTGAAAATGTAAATTCAGGTTTCTCTTCTCACACATATGTCAATGCATGTTCAGTTCTCCCTACAATGGTTACACTTCTTGAAGGAATGAACTTAGGGTTCTACTATTTAAAAATTTAATAAGTAACCTATGAAAATAACACATATGAAAATTAAGAACACTTCACTATAGATCAAGGAGAAAAGAAAAACTCCAAATAAGTCAATTTAAAAATAAAAAAAAACCGAACACTGCACACTAGACACAGAAAAATAAAGCAACAAACGTGTAAGTTTGGCAATTAGGAAAAGAACAACAGTAACCCCAACAATAGCCACACCCTAAGAAATTCAGAATAAAGGAATATAATTAAAAACAGAAACAGAAAATATAAAAATAGGAACAATTAGTCACTCAAGCATATATTGATTCGTGTGTGGGGCGGGGAGGAGCTCACAAAAACAAAATGAAACACAAAAACAAATCAATACTGAAGCAGACAACACTAGCCAAACCAATCAAGGGGATTAAAAAAATGAGGAATGGAAAGGGGATGGTAGTAATCAAGAGAATATTACATACAGTTCTATGCTCAAAAATGTGAAAAAGAAAATCAACAACATAGGTAGCTATTGTGGGAATATATTATAAAAATTGATCAAAAATTAAAAAAAAACCCTGAGATGCATATAAGCAGTTGAAAAGGTTATTAAACAATTTCTTCTTAAGAGACTCTAGGCAAGAACGCCTCTTAGCAGTGAACTCTTGAAACTTTTAAGAAACAGTCTCATGCTATGGAAACAGATTCAGCGCACAGAAAAAATATGAAAAATGACTCTATTAGGTCTTAGGAAGCCAGCATTACTCTTACTAGAAAAACCTGACCAAATAACATGAAAAAAAAAAAAGACAAGGTGTCTTAACCTCGATGTAGTGCAATATCCTGGATACAAGGAGAGGTTCTGGAGTCTGAATCCTAGCTCTACCATTTAGAGTTGACCCTTGAACAACACCGGGGTTGGGGGCACTGACCCACTGTGCAGTCAAAGACTCAAATAACTTCAGTCTTCCCTCTGTAACTGCGGTTCTGTATCTGTGGGTTCAACCAACTGTGGATCGTGTAGTACTGTAGGATGTATTTAATGAAAAAAAAATCCATATTTAAGTGGACTTGTGCAGCTTAAGCTCATGCTGTTCAGGGGTCAACTGTACTAATCAAGCCACTTTGAGTTACTTTCCTCTGTGATGCCCCAGATTGTAAGGATTAAATAAAATAATCCATGTAAAAACAGAACAATGTGAGCAACAAAATTTTAAGGAGAGCACTGCCCACAATCTCCTTAAAATATGTAAAAATCTGCATTATGTCGATTTTTCTGAGAGGAAGGTTCCTAGTTTTCATGAGATTTTCAAGTGAATCATAGCTTCTTCCCCCAAACTAAGACCCACTACTATATACTCACCTTACTTTTGAGTATAGATGTAGAAAAATCTGGAGGCAATATAAGCAAAATAAATACAGCAGCACATGAGAAGAACTATTTAACAGCATCCCAAAAAATTATTCTTTGAAAGTGAAGACTACTCTGGGGTGAGGATGCCCTTCAGACAGCTTTTCTAGAAAGCAATTTGGCAAAATGTATCTAGAACCTCTTTAACTGAATGGTATTTGTACTCTTTAAGCTAATAATTGTGCTTCCAGAAATACATCTAATGAAAACAGTCACTGAGACAAAAAAGTGTGTGTGTATGATGCTTATTCTGGGGTAATTTATAATAATAAAACAACAGAAACAGTCCAACAGTAGAGGAATGGTCAATACACTAATATATCAATTCAATGTATAGGATGCAGCTATTCATGACTTCATGAACTTCAAAGACAGAACAAGGCTCACAGTATAATTTCTTAAAGTTACTCTGAATATAAAGTATAATGCCAGTGTTGTAAAATAAAATAAATCAACACAGTCTAAAGGAAGTAAATATACCAAAAAAGTACTAATGGTTAACTCTGGGTGGTGGGATTATGGGTGATTAAGTTCCTTCCTCTGTCCCTTACTTTTTTACTCTACAGATATTCTACAATAGGCATTTTTAAAACCATCACATAAAAGCCATTTAATAAAAATATCTTACTAATAAAGATGGGTAATCAAATGGATCATCACAATTACTGGCCCCCACTTTGTAAATTTTGCTTATAATACTGTTTCAACTGTCTATTCAGTAGTAAAGTCATTAAAGCATACTGACAATTAATGACAGAGTTGCCAACAGACCATTACTTTGCAAGTTTTCTAAACAGCTGAATAACGTTGGCTAAAGGCAATGTAACGCTTTGCTAGATTACAGTACTTTACCAGCTTCTGTAAATGGCAGGAAGATTTCCCCACCTTTCATATGAAAACTTTTAGTGCAACGTATTTACTGCATCAGTAACATTCTAGAAACGCCATCATAATTTTTTGCTCCCAACTTTATGAAGAAGAAAGGAACCTAAAAAGTCCTTAAGTAGGTAATATGTATGAAATAAGATGACTAAGAAAACTACTTTTGTAGTCTTCCCTCAGAACTCCAGTATTACATAATGAGCTTCCGGTCAACCAGCCCCCCTTCTGTAACAGGACAACATGGCCCTGATGACCATCTCAAGTGGGATGCTGTAGGCTTTTTATCAGACAAAGGTGCAGACAGCACCCACTAAACTTCACTTACTTGCTCATTAGCTGTCCTCATTATTACTCTGTTTCTCTCATTGGAGGGTATGAATTCATCTACATTAATCAAAATTTGATGGATTTTCTATTATTTTTTATTAATTCTGTCAGAAAACCGATAAATCCACCGAGGGTTATGCAAGTTGGTAAATAAAAATTTCAAAATTATACAGGTTTTCAGTGCGGACACAGGTGCACAACATTTGCAGTATCTGTTCATCTCTATTACTTAACGTGGAGTAGACTTTGTAAAATGTTTTAATAGTATCTATTTTTTTTGAATGTCCATCTTATAGACCATCTTATTTTGTTTCGTCCTGTATTCCTTCTATTGGGATAAAAACTGTCTTGCATAGATTCTTCCTTTCTCTAAATAAATCATTTCTTCCTTGCCTCTCACGGGAATTTCTCACGTCTCCACTGACCTGGAACTTTGTCCTGGAGCCCAAGAGGTCTATCCACATTAAATCAGCAGGGGAGAATACACTCACATATTTATGTGCTGGTGAAGGAGGGTATTTACAAAGAGGGAGAGAGGAGGAAGGGACCTCTGAGAGAAAGACAGAGAGAGAAAGAGACACACAGACACACAGACCAACAGGAATAAGAAGCAAAGATGGAGAGATACAGAAAAATACAGTAGTGCTGTCAATTTGGGGGTAAATATATCACCTAAAAGAAAACTGCTAAAAGCCTGCTATCTACTTGGGCTATGGGTACGTTAGAAATTGTTTTTATAGCTCTTTGAAACCACGCTGATTTTCAGAATATTCCCTTTAGCTTTTAGAAACAGATGGTATGCGTTTTATTTTGAAATTACTCCTATCAACTTTTCCCAACTGTGGTATATTACTTTTTGATTTGTAAGACAATAGCTCCGAGTCCAAGGAAATGTACAATTACACACAAAAATTTTCCTCTTACGTAGCTATGTCAGTGAACTATTAAAGGTTCTTCCCCAAAGTGAATGAAAATTAATCTCTCCGTTGCTTCCATCTGTTACTCGTAGAGCATCTGCTGAAATGAGTTGTCTTTCTAGGCGGGTTGACATTTTAGGACCCTGATAATCATCGCACCTAGCTTCAATCTCAAATGTCCTTCATAAGCATCACTGACGAAACAGCTCGAGCACCTGGATGCTACCTGCGTGAAATCTGCTTCTCAAGAGAAGGTTGAGCTCACTGGTGTCAGAAGTTGTCTGTTATCTTCCCAAGGAATACAGATTGATTTGATTTCATTTTCTGCTTTCTTATGCAAGTCACTAGTCAGCATGCTTCCCGCAGTCAACTGCTATCTTTGGCTGCACACAGGACATATCCCAAACATAGCCTGGAATACAACCTCCCCGTTCCTCAGGCTTATTTATTTCAAACCATCATGCTCCGCCAGCTCTGCACTGCCATTTGTCATCTAATAGAACTTCTAGGCCGTGCGTGTCAAGAGTCCATCACATGCAAGCATTCTGAGGGCTCCTGAAGACATTTGCAGAATGGAAGAAGGCCGCAGAGACTCAGACACACATTCTGACATCAGCTTGCAGGTCCCGTGTCTCCTTGAGTGAGGCTCATAAAGCCTCATGATAAATACACTTTATTAAATTAAATCAAATGGAATGTATGACAATCCTAATTTACTTCAATGGCAAGCAAGAGTATCTTAGACAAAGTGCCGTCAATTGGCCATCCATGTATGACATACTCAGGATTTCGGTCCCTTCATCAGTTTACATTCTTCGCAGCAGTCATCTGAGAGGGGCCATTCTCAGTCAAAGGAAGGTCACAGAAGAGAATACAGAGACCCTTGCACTTTCCATAAAATTGATGTGAACAGAGTGTATACTCTTGAGCACGAGGCCTAAGATTGCTTAATAATTGTAGTGACAAAGGCAGAATGATAAAGTGGAATAGCCATTGTTAGATACGGTCCTCATGTCTATTATGAACTAGTTGGTGACTTTGTTTCTAAGCTAATTAAGCATTTTCTGGTTTTATTTAATAGCCCTTCCATGGTTCATATGAATCAGCCATGGTTACTTTTAGTGGCAGTTTCATTAGAAGTGATTAAGTCAATCAGCTGTCAGCTTTGACTGTCCATTTGGCAGAAATACTTTGAAAAAGCAACTCAAAAATTAAAGTTTAACAGCATTACTACTCAAACTCCTCCTCACCTGGCTCAAAAGTGCCACTAAAATTGAACCCAAATTCATAAGAACTAGAGGACAAACTGAAGGCTTAAAAGAGCTCACATGAGATGTACAGCTTGGCAAACCACAGCGCCACGCTGCTTCTCTAATTTCACATTGTTCTTACCTACGTCATCGCATTTGTTCCTCCCGACAACTATCTGAAGCTCAGATGGCCTCCTGCATCTGTGGGTTTTGCACCTGCGATTCAACCAACCAACTGCAGATCAAAAATATTTGGGGGAAAAATTTCCAGAAAGTTCCAAAAAGCAACACTTCAGTTTCCAATGTGCCAGGCAACACAGCATTTTCATTGTGTTTTCAACTATTTGCATAGCTTTAACATTGTCTTAGGTATTATAAGTAACCTAGGGCTGATTTAAAGTATGCGGGAGGATGTGTGTATGTTATATGCAAATACCACGCCCTTTTAAATAAGGGACTTGAGCATCCGCAGATTTTGGTATGGTGAGGGGTAGGGGTGTGTGTGTGCGTGTGCGTGCGCGTGCGTGTGTTCTGGAACAAACACCCTGAGGATACTGAATGATGACAGTATTATTACCTCCCCACTGAAAAGGAAACAGGCTCCCAGAGGCTAAGGAACATCCTCTAAGTCTGGGTTTTCCATCTTCCGCTTTCAGCATAACAGACCAACACTGATGTAGATAGTGAACAGGCGTTTAGGAGCAATGGATGAGGCAGTCAAAGTGGGGCACTCTGTATTCATTTACTGGAGCTTCTCCTTTACTGGAGTTGTTTGAATATTCCTCTATCAAAAAAAACCCATGTTACAAAGCGCTCACAGTAGGTCTAAAACATTCCCTTTCAATGATAATTTCTCACTACACTCTCTTTGATTAGTCTTTTAAAAGTTAAGCCTTTGTCTCTCTAAAGTTTTCTCAATAGTTAAATTCAAGATGAGGCTAATATGCTTGTATGATGTTTGATGTGGTTGAAGACGAGCGTGTCAAAGGGCCTGACCCATCAGGAGGCAGGAAAGCAATCAGCCTCAACGAAGCCGCAGGGTGGGGAGCACGGCATCCCTTCCTCTGCCGCTCCTGTACGCCTGCACCCTTCTCGCCTGGCATGTTACACAATCTACTTTGTGTCATCTTAAGTTTCTCCCTAACTTTCCTTTTTCCAGCCTTAAAACTGGCAGGTTATTCTTTACATAGTCTAATCACCTGAAGACTTTCAATGGGTCTCCCATCACCTACACAGTCAAGTCCAAATCCCCTCTACTCCCGCAGTCCTCACCTCTCTTTGCTCTTACGTGTGCTACCCCTTTGGGGGATACCGGAAAACTACACATAGCTCCCTGAACGTAGTGGGCTCTCTTGTATATCTGCACCCCTACGTTTACTCCTTTTCCCTAATTCAATTATCAGGCTAACTCCTAGTGACAGTAAAAGCTAATTCCCTGCCAGGCACTGTTCTAAGTGCTTAGCACGTGTAACACACGTCATGTAACGTGTGTAATACTTACAAAAACTCCATCATGAGGTAAAGACTGCATTTATCCTCTATTTAATTATGAGAAAACTACCAGCACAGGCATTTACTTCCCAAAGGTGACACAGGAGGTAAGTGGGAGAGCGAGGATATGAACCTGAACAGTCTGCTTCCAGAAGCTCCCCCTCGATGCAGAACTGGCCTGTAAGCTCAGCTCAGGTGGCCTGTCCTCTGAAACTTCTCTTCAGTGGTCCCCTGCTCTCAGGTAGGCAGGGTCTCATTCTTCACAGTGGTCACCCTGACAGCGTCCCACCCACTGTTCTGTAATTGTCCTATAACACGCAACATGGACCCGCCTGGGGCAGTGATCAGGGTCCTCTTCGCCCTCTAGCTTCACACTTGCCACATGCTTGGATTTGGCCAACTGGTTACAGAGCCAGTAAGGGGGAAGAGAAGTGACTCGGGTGGAAAAGAAACAAGCAAGGAAAGAAGAAATGGTGACGACTTGAAATCCAAGCAGTAAGGGCTACTCTATCCCCAGGCTACAGAGGGTTCGCTCTGCGGCTCCAAATTGCTGTTTGTTTTGCGTTCCTGTAGGGACTAGGAGGCTGGGACCCATTTAGGGCAGGGAGGGATGCGCGTGAGGCCTCCGCCTTCTGAGAGGTGCGCGGTGGAGCAGGCTCTCACACAGCCCTGGGGAGGTGGTGGACCAGCAAGAACCAAGAAACCACCACTTCGGCTTCAGCCATCTCAAGAGAAGGGACTTTTTCACAAGGCAGGACTGAGGGAGGAGGTGACAAGAGCCATTTGCCAGCTCCCTACATCAGGCGTGAATTTAAGGTCAAATCCTGTGTTGTGACACAGACATCCTGGTGTCATTCTGTGTGTGCGGTAGGTCCACCCTGGTGGATCATATGAGACGGGTTCAAGTGTGACACTAGAAAATGAGCTCTCAAGACAGTCTTATTCTAGGTCCTGAAAGCCAACAAAAAGCAGGGAAACTATACATCCTGACTGAGCCAGGTGTTTTTTTGTTTTGTTTTGTTTTTTTTCAATATTAGAGCAAAACCTCCATTAATTGGAATTTATCCAACTCGAATTCTGGGGCCAGGGCTGGTTCCAAGCAGAACAGTGGAATGAACCTCGTGGTTCTGAGCCCTGTTTACCGCTTTTCCATCAAAGTTTTCAGTTCTAGGCTCTCTTAAATTTTAAAATGTTGCCTCTCTTGGGCATGTTTACTTTCATGACCCTGAAGAGATGCAGCTTTTTGGGGAATCAGGAGTCCATAAGGAGAGAGGATGGGAGGTGCATCTGTTGTCCTGACAATATGCCACTGGGAGAGGCTTTTGGATGTTCTCTAAACTTTTGGGAGAAAGCAGTAAATTAGGGCTCATAATCACGGATCTTTTTTTTAAAGGCAAAATTCAAGGAATTTTGTGGGGTCAGTAAAACTCAGTACCTTATAGCCTCCACAGAGAGAATTCCAGGGCCAAGCGAATTAACATGTAGGAAAAAGATTCTAAAGAATCAAAGATACCATACTCACTAATGCATTTTAGACAGAATTTTTAAAATGAAAGGTTAAAACTGAAAGGACACAGTGTTTAACCAGAAGACGGCTGTTCAATGTTACAAACCATTCCAGAATTTGCCCTGCCGAGTCCTGGAACTGTCCCAGTGTATGTCTTGAGTCAATAATCAAATTGAAAACCTTTCTAAGATTTTAAATGGGTCTGGCAAATGAGTCGCTCACATTTCTGGAGTTTGAAACCAATCTCTCCCTTCCTACCAAGGCACATCTCAATCTCAAACGTCTACTTCCCGCAATTAACGCTGTTTCAAGAAAATACCAGCATAAATTAACTCATGAAAGTCGTGTCTTATTACTTATTAAAAGCCTCATGCTAGGCAAATAGATACTTGAATTCAAGCACTGAATTGATGAAAATGGCATTTTGTACTTTTCATTTACACACGTCTTTTCCTTTGCACCACAGTTTAACTTCTTTCTAAATGCAGCTTTTAGTAGAAAATGACAACAATTATGAGTCCTTCGAGATTTAAAATCTGAAACTCAAATTAGCAAGCCTTACTAAAAGCCTAATAAATTCCTTTATGTGTTATACTATGTCTGCTTAATTACTCCAATCCCATAATGGAAGCAATGTGGACACAGAGTTTATATGTTAGCTTTACAGAAGAGTGATTTTTGAGACTCTTTCCTCTCACTTTAATTTTTATGTGTTCATTTAAAAACATATTCAGAGACATTATAAATCAGAAACTAAGATCTCTCCTATAAATATATTAAGTGGACAAATTGTCTTGAAAGGTCAAAAGTGATTAACCACCCCCCACCCCCACAAATATCTTTATCTCAAAACAGTATATTCTCAGTTCAGTGAGCATCTCTTCATTCTTGCTAACAGTTTATCTCCTATGCTGATTGGAAAGAGAGATACAACTTGCTTGTTGGAATACCATTTCAATAGTGCTCTTCTAAGGAACATAAATAATCTTTTAATGAAGCAGGAAGTCACTGTTACTTAGAAAATGGTCTTTGCTTATCTGCTGCTGTTTAGGAAAAAAAATAGCAAGCAACATTATTTTTGTTCTGATAATGTCAATCTCATACAGTATCTTTGGAGGGGAGGAAAAACGTAGCCTTGTCAAGTTTATAAGGAGGGTGGATCCATTTATGTAAGATTTCCACAATGTCTCTAACTCAGAAGAGCAAGGTAATTACTCTGCGCTGTGACATGCAAATCGGGCTGGTGACAGCAGGTCCTCTTCTGCGTACACCTTGACCCTACCTTCACAACCCCAGGCAACAAAAGGGGCTTCCTATATTATAATTGATTCTTATTTTTCCTTAATTTGCATTTTCTAATTTTCTAGGAGCTATTTTCTTGACTGAATTAGCCACTGTTCAAGTAAAAATAGGTACGTATCCAAAAATTAGAGTGAATACAAAGTCATTTTTTTCCCCTTGAAAGCAAAAGATGGAATGAAAATGAAAAGGTACGATGCTCAGACATCATTTCAAAGCCAAAATGTTCTTATTGACCTTTCATTGAAAATTTCACACCTAGGTCTATGTGGTTTAAAGTGTATCTACAAAAATATTTACGGACCACAAATATGCTACCTAGTACCCAAATAAGCAAAGGGCTCTCTCAGAGAACTGTCACAAATGGACAAAAGCAAACGGTAATCCAAAATCACCAGAACAAATTCTATATGTTTGGTGCCACAATTTTTTTTTTTTAAACATCTCTTGTTCTGGAAATTGAGGGTGTGAGAATAATCAGGCCTCACCGCAAAGATCTTTTTCAAGAGTTGCTAGCAAGTCAATAATCTCCCCCTCTTGTCTCTTATGAAATACAGATCCTCAAACCCAATCCATGCTGGGTGAAACCAGAGGGAACTTTCTGAATCTCAGACCCTGCCTGCAGCAGGGATTTTAATTTTTAAAGAGTAATCTACACTGCAGACCCCAAAACAAATATACAAAGGAAGTAAGATCTCCACAGAGTGATAATGAAGTGAATGAGGGGTCACTGTGAGCTGACATCTGTGAGAACCGTGTAAACCCGGGGCCTGAGGACATGCTTTCATAAAACAGAATATACTACAGATATGATTGTTTCCATTCGACTCTCCAGGTCTCCGCTGAGCATGCACCATGTGCCAGGCTTTGGGCTGCGCTCTGCTGAAATCATGGTGAGCAAAACCAGATACAGTCCCTGTCCTTAAGGAACTGAATCTAGTGAGAAAGATGAACTGTGATCAAATAATCACACAAATGTAAAACGGCAACTCAGATGTGTGTTTAGGAGGAGTGTCACCCGTTATTAACAATGACGGTGATGTGGCCTAGTCTGAGAGGTCTGGTAAAGGTTCCCCGAGGAAGCTCTTGGGCTGAGGTCTGCAAGGTGACCAGGAACTAATGGGGTGAAGATGGGTAAGCAGAGCATCTCAGGCAGAGAAATCACACGTGAGAAGAAACAGCATTTGCCTGAGGGAGCAGAAGAGGGTGAGGTGAGCTCGGGGCGGAGAGTCAGGGAGCAGAGGGGAGATGCTGCCTCGCACACAGATGGGCTTGCCTCCCTGAAGAGTGGAAAGCCATAGTAGAGCTTTAAGCAGAGAAGAGATATAATCAGATTTATTGGTATAAAAGATCATTCTAGTTTCCCTTCAGCGAACAGATTGCAGAGAGAAGGAGAATGAAGGCAGAGGGGTGAGTTAGTAAGTGATTGCTTCAGTCCAGGCAAGAGAAGAGGGTTGCCGGGCCAGAGTTGATTTTAAGTAGAAATATTCAAATGTTTCCCTGCCTGTGATCAATGTGGTGTTTTTCACTACTGGCAGGTTTTCTCTTCTCTGAGTAAGAGCAGTTGCATTCTCTCCTAGATATCAAAGCACCTTTTGGCACAACAAGACTTTCTCCTGGAAAGACAAATCATACAGAATTAAAATATATGATTACAATTATGTGAAACTAAAAATACATAATTAGGTACACATTTCCAATTAAAAAAGTAAAGGCTAGAAGTTGAAGATTTTCAAAATTCAACGGGAAATCCATGTGCATGTTAAGTTATTCCAGACTGAGTTTTACAGGATACAATATTTCTATTTATCTAAATTAAATCACTCAGATCATAGACCACAGACCTGCAGTCAGTGATGAAATGCATACTGAATTTCTAGACTTTAAAATGTCGATACTTTTATGAACGCCATCATATGTGATTTGCTTGTGGTTATTCGCTTCTCAGAAAAAGAGTGATGGAAATAAGAAACTAACAGATATCCGTAAAATGGAGTGCACTTTCGTGGTCCAGGGAGGGAAATGGCGGGGCACAAACCCATCCTGAGCTTTTAGCAAAGGAGTTAACCAGTGCCTGTGGTTATCTGGCTTGCAGCCTTCATCATGAGCATTTGAGTTTTTGCCCCCTGAATAAAGCAGGCACAGCATATCAGATCCCTGCAGATGCTGAGAGCTGAAGGTAACAGAAAGAAAAGCTTTGACATTCTGTCACTGGAATGACAGGACAAAATGGACTGCAGTAAACAACGGTTTGAGCACGATAATTTGATGCACTGGGAACTTAAGCTTCTCCAGACGCTGAACTCAGCTTGGGATGTGAGATAAGAGGACAGCATTTACCCTCTTGGATAAAGTAGGGGTGGGTGAAACCAGAAAAAGAAATCTTGCGTAAAGAGGAACCAGTTCATTAGCACACAAGGCCTCAAATCGATACAGCGGTTCACAAAGAGGTTCCATACACTATTCATACGTGTTACTCACACATGGGAAACGTCACACTCACACATACGTATAAAATATAACTTGTCTGTTGTCCTCATAGGAAACGATAGTTAAGCCGGAAAGAAAAACAAATGCTCCTGAGGAATCTTAACACAGAGATAGCACTATACCAATATTAAGCTCCCTTCCTATCATATTGCTTCATAACTATTACAGATAAAATGCCTCTGAATAACATTTCTTTCCCAAATAAACAAGCACATGCAGACACAGATTTTGACTGTGAAGATTTAATTCACAACAGAAGGATGTTGCTTATGGAGTGAGAAGTGAAATCACAGCCCCCTGGGCACAGCCAGGTGTCTGCCAGTTTTCCACACCGAGGCTGGGTGACGTGCCTGCACGGCTCAAAGGCGGTTTTGTTTCAGGAAGGCCAGTTTAGGTGACTGGTAGGTGTCACGGGGAAACAGAAGTATCACCACACTATTGATTTTGGTTAGGATCGCTCCGAATCAACAAAGCAGCCTGCTTTTACTGGTGGAGATTTAAACTTTTTAAAGATTGTGACTAGTTTTTCTTTACAGTATTAAAGCAAAAAATTTAAAAACACAACAAAACGAGACATCAGCACAAGTGGGGAGGGTAACAGCTCAGTGGTAGAGCGCGTGCTTAGCATGCATGAAGTACTGGGTTCAATCCCCAGTAGCTCCATTAAAAAAAAAAGACATGGACACAAGCATATGGTTATGTGATCATAAGATACAGTGAGCTAGCGTAAGCAGGAACAGTGAGGAAAGGCAGTCTTAAGGACAACAGCTAACAGTTACACAGTTATTGGCTGTCCATTACTGTGCAAAGCACTGAGCTTGTGACTTTACATACATTTATTGTGTTTAAAAACCCTGCAAGGTACCTGTTATTAGCCTCATCTTAGCACTACTGGCTCAGAGCACTGAAGCAAAGTTGTCCAAGGTCACAGAGCTCAGAAGTGACAAAGCACAGATTGAACTCTTGTCGGCTGAATTTTGCCAAGCTCAAAAGCCCCTCTCTTTCCACTCCACCCACCAGCTCTCAAAATACCACTGCAGAAACCAAGAACAAGGTGCAGAAAAAGAAATCAATAAACACGTATTAAGAGCCAAAGACACATACAGCTAAAATGGGCTCAAATTCTATACGGAAACCCCCACCCCCAGGCAGACTGCAGAGCCTTCCCCTTGACAAAGCTTATCAGGCTTCGAGTTCTGTTTCCCACCTACTCCACGTGGCTTGATGCTTCTAGGAGGACTCCACGACGGAGCAGTGACAAAGGTGTGCGTACCAACCTTGCTCCTCCGGCTCCTGGGATCTCGCTGCACCTTTCCAGTTATCTGCATCCTGTTAATCTCACCGCCCAAATTCCACGGTGCCTGAGACTCTTTCCTGCCGAGCCATCTCCAGCTTCTTCGCACACACTGCTCTCCCCTCCCCAGCTTCCACCTATGTTTCCATTCCTTCCCCATGGGCTTGACCCATCACTCTACTAAGTGGCACTGGGAAACATTCCTTCCTTCCACCCTTCTTTACAAAAAGCATTAGCTGTTTGTTTTAGACATTTTCAAAAAAATTTAGAAAAGCATAAAAAAAGAAAGTGAAAAGCACCTTGGATTCTGTCACTTTGAGATAACGTCTCCTGTTAATGTTGTGGTATCTGTTATCGGTCTTATTTTTTCTGAAGCAAATGTTTAGTAATTATTTTAATAAAATTCATATCATAGATACGTGTTATCTTGTAATACTATTTCCATTTTTGACATATTGATAAACATTTGCCCATATTAAATATTCTTTTACAACATGACTTTCAGTAATTGTATGGCCTTATATCACATGAATGTAGTGGATTTATTAAGTCATCACCTATCATAAGATATTTAGGGGTTTTTTAAAAACATTTTATTATTACAAACAGTTCTGCAATGAACATCCTCACAGACTTACGTTTATTCAAATTCATGACTGTTTCTTTCAATACATTCCTCTTTACACTTGGAAGGCCTTAATACAAACTGTCGGGTTGCCCTCACATATTTTACGAATTTAATTCCCAGCAAGACTAAGTACTAATGCATGGGAAATGGGTCTTTTGAACATAACGATCACCAACTTGCAAAGTGACTTATAAGTGAATTCATTAATTCATTCAACAAACACTCATTAACCTTCTAAAGGTCCCAAGCACTGGGGATACAGCAAGCAGACACAGTCCTTGCTCTTAAAAGAGCTTTACTTGTATCAAGACAGAAAATGAAAGAAGCAATAAAGACAAATTGTAAAAAGTCCAAAAATGAGAGGTCATGAGAACGGAGAGAAAAGACTAGATCGGAAAGGTACCCGGAGGGAGAACTGAGTCTCGGGATGGACTCGATGTCCTGGGCAAGGTCCGGCTTCTCCATGAACTTCTCCAGTCAGCTTCCTCACCCTTCTGCCATCACAACGATTCTGCTTGTCCTCCCATGGTTCCTATTCCTATTTCTAACTTGAGCTGAGCTAAAACTGAATATTTTATTTCAAAAGTTCCCTCCCAACTATGAAATAAATCACTACTAAATATTATAGCTTTTCAAAGTTACCCCCCTCCTACCTGACCCCACATACATACTGCTTAACGACAGAGTAATTCTAGAGAAAAATTAGGTAAAATAAACAATTATGTGGGGAAAAATGTTTTTCTAGAAGATAACTTAGATTTGAATTAATAACTTTTTTCATAGCTGAGTTTCTAGATACATTGTAATCGATATGGTAAAACAGTTCTCATAAACATGAATGGCTACCAAAATGGGTCAGCAATAAATGGCCTAAAGGTTTAAAAGGAGGTAGTTAAAACACACAGTAATTACACTCTCAAAATAACCACCATCCCCGTATTTTAATATTGTACACAGTACAGCATTTAGCAACCGCTGAAGCTAACAACTTCTACAAAGTAAGCTGCTTTTCCATTTCATGCAGACAAGAGCTCAATGATTAAATCTCTGTAAGTTACGTCTAATGAGCCCCTAGTTAGAAACAAAGCACTGCTTTTTCTCTTAATAAGCAAATATATACGGATTGGAAAAATATATCAAGATTTTGATAAGATTCTGGTCTTAAAATATGATGACATATGGAGCCAAATAATATTGATGTACAGGTTACAAATTACTCATCATTTGATTTGAGGTGTAAAATATGTTTGAAAGAGAAATGAAGGTGTTAGGATCCCCAAGTACACATCTCTCTCTCTCTCATGGAAGTACTGAGGACTGAACCCAGGACCGCATGCATGCTAGGCATGCACTCTGCCACTGAGCTATACCTTTGCTCCCCCAGGTCTCACATTCTCAAGGTCACATGTAGTTTCCAATTTTTGGTCTTCTGACTTAGTTTTGTCATGAAGTACATACAGGGAAAAAATGCAAACCACCTAAAACTGAATATTAATTATTCCCCCACTTCTTCCTTCTCTTTTATCACTCTTTCTTCCATTTATCCTGAGAGAAAAATCCCCTCTATTTTCCTTCTGCGGAGCAGTCAAGTCTACCTTTCATAGCCTTGCTTCCTTCTAATTCATGGCCTCAGGTTCTTACTTTGTCCACTAAATTATTTATCAAAGTAGTTTCCTAAACAAAGCTATTTCCTTTCCTAAGAGGAATTCTGTAGCTAGTTACGAATGATACCCTTCCTCCCTGTATGTGCGTACAAATGTGAAGGTGAGAAATACTACATTTTGATTAATATCCAATATTGCTATTGGTGATCATTACAGCTGCCATAATAGAACAGATCTGACATCGGAAGCAGAAGCAACCCAAGTTCAAATGACATTAGGTTAGTTCATTAAAGTCTTAAACAAAGCCATACAAGACCAATTCGTTTTCTTTGTGTTTGAGAATCCATGGTTAGAAATGACAACGCTTAATGATAAAAAGAAATCACAGACCTCCACTCTGCCAATGAGGTTGTCAATATATATAACAGTGTTAAAAAGCCACGTCAAAAGACTGTAAGAAAAAACAGGTCACAGGTATATACAATGGGGGTATATACAATTTACTAAGTCATATGTATCTAAGTCATATAACAATGAGTTTTCCAAACAGCACCTGCTCTTGAACCAGTGAATATGAATGATGATTTCCATGGCTTTAGATACTAGGCGGGATTTAAGAGAGTAGGAGAAAGAAAGGATACACGGACAAATTTCAGAAAATAAAGCAATGTTTCACAAATTGCTGGTACCCTAAGAGTCAAAAGAAAATATTTCTTGAGCCCCAAAAGCTGCCGAGATTGAGATGTGCTCGGTCCCCCCCGGAGTGGAACAGTACACATCTGAGTGGCCGTGGGAGGAGGCTCTGTGGTGAGGGACCTTTGTCAGGCAATGACCATGAAAGATAAAAAAGTAATTCAATTTTTGAAAAATGGTCTTTGCCTTCAAGATGTTTCCACAGTAACTGAAGAAAAATTGCCTTAAGCATTATGGATACATATAAAACACACTTTGGAATTTGGGGCAGGAAACAAACAAAACTTCAAAATGTGAGGTGTGGCTGGTTTGGGCTCCAGGAATCACACACACTGCGTGATACCTGAGAGCAAGGGCTGTCTTTAACCATCACTGACTTACTTGATCTTGATTCAGAATGTTTGCTGAATGATTGTTTGTGGAGGTGATACACAGAAGTTACCAGTGCAATCAGCTTGGCGGTTGTCAGCTATTCAAGAGAAGCAACTCTAGCTCAGTGGAGGGTATACATACCAGCATGTATTACTTGGCTCAATGCCTGGGACCTACTGAGTGCCCAATTCATGTTCAGCAATTTAATGGCAACTGGAGAAGAAGTCAGGTTACAATGGAGATTATTACTATGCCAATCAGAAAGCAAAAAGGAAGACGTCCCAGAACCAGGGAGACAAATGATGGAATTTCAGGAAAGCCTGAAGAGATCTGATTGAGCAAGGAAGAGCTTTGTCAAGGACGAGAGGAACCTCTCTGAGACAGGAAGGAAGAAAAGATCACGATTGAAGCACAGGATTATTTGTAAGGGGAAAGGAGATGACGTTAAGAAAGTCGCAAATGTCTCCATCTTCTCAATTAATGAAAACGATACTTATTTAAAAAATGCATAGGTAACAGTCGGCAAAGACTACTATTACTACTCAACAGAGTAAGGGTGGACTGAGTAGGATCTGAGCCTTGAAAATGACAAAGCCTGAAAGTTATCACTCTGTGTGTTTGGGGTGGGGGTGGCATGCCAGGGGGAGCTAAAAAGTTTTAAAAAATTAGATATGGGCCATATTTCCCAAACCAAGGCTTTATTTGTTCAATCATTTTATCAAGAAATGTGCTGGGCGCTGTGGGGAATTTAGAGAAACGTAAGATATGGCTCTTGTCCCTGAAAAGTTAAATAACAACCCAGAGATATTTCATGGTAGAACGTGAACAGATGCCAAAAAACAGGGGGAGAGATAAGGGCAGAATGTTCCATAACAAGCACTCCATTCATCACATGTTATTTCTTTTCATATTAAATTCTAAAAATTTTCTCCTCTACTGTTTTTTGCTATTCCTTTTGTTGTTTACAGGGAATAAAAAAGTCATTTTCTGACTTTCGTATTGGAATCATTATTTTAGTAGGTATTTGAGTTCTTCTTTTGTTTGTGAAGAAATTGCTTTCTCCTCAAGGTTCACTGAACAAAACAGGTCACAAAGCTTTGGTTGAACATGGGGTCATTTCTTAGGTAGACAGAATAGATTCTTCTAAGAAACACTCTTTGTACAAAGTCAGGCCTGCGTCCCAGAGCTACACAACCAACAAAAACTGTCATTAGTGTCCGTCCGCACTCAGGCTGGTGCCGAGAGGGTTAAACCCCAACCCTGGTTATTGCCGCCTCTCTTGGTTCAGTACGGCTTTTCTGTAATTCTCTGGAGCTAGGCAGCTGACAGCATGGATTTTTATTGAAGAAATGCTATGACATTTGTTCTAAATGTCACATTTCTCCCCCACAAACTAAAAATAGCACGTCACCATACCCCTACCCCTAATAAAATTGTTGGCTTGGAAATGACATTGATAAGCAAAATGCAGCATATAACCTTTTCTCCCCTTTTCTTTCACATGTTGTATTTATTCCTGAGTAACATTTGGTATCTTTTGTAGGCTGAGATCAAAGGGGAAAATCAGTAAATTTTACTGCTGAAGTAGTCTTCACAGTACGGGACTGTCATTTTGCAAGCATGTTCCAGGCAGGCACTGCTGTCATTTGAGTAGTGATCTAGTGACTGACAGAAAATATCTGTAGAAATAATGTGTGCTCTCATAGTGATGTGACATTTTATGAGCAGTTTGACTGTTTTCATTACTCTGATTTCAGGCTGGTGAAGAGTCAGTTAGAAAGCCAGCAATGGAACAGGGAAAGCCTGTCAGGATGGAGCCGACAGGACAACCTTGAAATCAGGCTGCTGCATTTAATAAGACTTCGTGGCAATTATCTGAAAGCATTTTAAATATTAAGTTGACTCAAATGCTTAATCAGATCAATTCCAAGGTGACTGGTTTTACTGATAAGAGTGCTTGGTTGGCCGACACTCAGAGCCAAATTTCAAGCAAACTCCACAGTGGCTTTGGCTATGCTTGCCTGCATTATCTTAACCAGGTTTTGTTTGAAGGGTGAAGATTTGGTTATACAGGGAAACTTTCATTACAACAAAATTCAAATCTGAACTGTTCTCTTCAGGAGTGGAATTCTGTTAACAAGAACATATTGCTGGAAAACACAGTCCTGGGCTAAGGACCATGGAAGCCAGCTTCCACCAGACGCTCTCGAAGGAGTCATCCAGAGTTCTGACTTTTAGCACAGGAAGTAAGGGATACCAGTGTACCTCGCTCATGAACACTCAAAAGCCTTTTTTTCCCCTTGCTCTTGGAAGTATAGACTATTTGGTAAATGCACAATTAATGTGAGAATTCTTTCAGACCAGTGTGAGATCCTTACTACTGGATGTTCAGGACATAGATTTGCTATTTTGGTGACACACAATTCGGAATTCCCAAATGACTTCAAGACTGGTAGATGGGATGGACTCACTTAAAGGGTGAATTGTGCCTACTTCCCAGTGTTGACATCTTGAAATGGTTTCTTTACTGCCAATGCACAGTCTCAGGAAGGCCTGAAGCTGCCATTCCAGATTTTCAACTACTTTTACTAGCACAATTTAGGGCTGCAACTCTAAGTTGTAATGTTGTCTGGGAAGCTGAGGATTCACAAAGGCTTCAGGATATATGGCTAGCAAATGCCGAAAGGTCACTATATACACAAATTAGTGCCACCAGGTAATTTGAGTGCTATTTCCTTTATATACTACTCAAATAATTTTATTATATAAATTCCCTTTAAAGGACTTTTTGGAAGTAAATTATTGTAATTTCTACTTTGCTGTAACTCCTGGTCCCCCAAATACTGACTTTCACTGTAAGCTCCTTCAGGGAGGCTCCTATCTTCATCATTTGTGTCCCTAAACACTCAGCACACACCAGGCACAGAATATATACTGATGTTGCCTTCACATTAGGAAAGCTCATGTCTCATGCTTTCAGATGTAAAATTTCATCCTAGTATTCTAGGACTTAACTAAAAATTCAGTCTTCATATAGTTTATAATTTTTTAGTCATGAATGATATGATAACCTTTTCCATCTGAAAAGTATGTGCACTTGGTTTGGGGCAATCCTCCACAGTTCGCATTGTGTCTTGCCTCCCCGACCCCACCCCCCAATTTTATTACCTGTTGCTATGGACTTTTCATCAGTATCCCACCTCTCTTTGAAATTACAATCAGATTATTTAAAAACTCTGATCATTCTCTCCAGTTTTGAAAACAAGGCCATAGTGGTACTTGCTAGCTAAAAAAGGAAGGCATATACAGAAAACCAGTCGTTTTTTTTTCAAAGAGGGATAAAATAATTTATTTGGAATTCAAAACTATAGCACTGTGATTCTCTGCTTTGCTCAGGATATACAGAAATGCTTCTGAATTTCATAAAAGAAGTACCCATTCTTCTGTATATATTCTGTTGTACACAAATGAGGTTATTTATGCATTATTATTATTATTATTATTATTATTAGCTGGTGGGTTATTCAATCAGATTTTTTTGAAGGATGAATTAAGACTGTTTTCCCAAGTAAACGTAAGATGTAAGGTGAGGCACAGGGAACTGTACAGCATCTCACTTCATGGTCCCTTCAGTTAAGACACGCTCTCCTCTTTTGGTTCATTCACAAACATTGCCATCTTCTTGTCAGCCTTCCCAGCCCCCTCCAAAACAAAACATTTATTAACTGAAGCTTCCAACTGTGACAGAAATTACAGTCATGTTAATGGTACAGATGGTGTAAAAAATGCAATCTAAAAACATGATTAAAAAACTCGGGAGCTAGGTAACCCAAGTTCATCTCGGATATGGCCGACCAGACATCTCTCAGGAAGGAAATACACGTTTTTGGTTAATTAGTTTGCTTTTATCCATCCCTGTAATTAGAACATGCTTTTCCCCTACTTAATCCTAAAACAGTCATTAGATTTAATAAACCTTTCTCGATTGCCACAAATGAGAAAATGAATTAGTTCAAAAGCAAGCATTAAGCTGGTATTAGCAATATGATTGTAACATTATGTGAATAAAAATGTTTTTGTTTAATTACTCAAGATTAAATATATTATTTTATAGTTTGTTGCAAAAGAGTACATAGGGTTTTTTGTTTTTCCTTCTTCCTTATGTTGGTTCATAAGGTAGTAAAAACATTGATGCTGCCTCCACAGATTACATTCCACCAAATGGAAGTGATTATTAATCATTCTTTCAAAAAAAAAAAAATCAAGCCATAATTAGTTTCTTCTCCAGTCAAAGGAGAGTCAGATCCCACATGATCAAGGAGAGAGGGTGGTCTTGGTTGCAGGGCACTAACTAGGAAGCTTGGCTCATATAACTTTCAAGGTTCCTTTGAATAGACAAGGGAAACAGAGCTGAAGGTTAGGCTTTGTTCTTCTTATTAGTTTAATCTCCAGGTCTTTGTGTGATGGTCTGACCTCCCAGGTTGTCCACCAAGGCCTCCTAAATCCACAGTCCTACTTCTCCCTTTCACGCTCTACTTGCCAATCTGGTCAGCAAGGTAGCTATTCACACGGTGCTACTTTTCAGATGATTAAAGGTTAAAATCCTTTTTATAAGTGACAACCAATACATGACAAAGTTGAAGACCTAAGCTTTCCAGAGCTTCATCTTGTGCATTTTCTGTCCTCAAGTTCCTCTTCGTTATACATCAAGAAGGACCTCAATACAACGACATCATGGGGAGAGAACCCAAGTTGGGTTTTACCTGGATCACATGTTACAGTGACAGCAAAAAAGCTGTTAGTTGGATGGCAGGTTCTGGGGCATAGACATTTCCCCTCCATTGACTCCCTGCCTGTGCTTACTGAAGAGCCTGTGGTCATGGCATCCATAGGCATTACTGCTGATGGGCCACAGACAAGTGCAGGTCCCTAAAACATAGATGTGGACTTGGATCAGACAGGAACGTGCAGGAGAAAGGAGGTTTATTTTGATCACAGGACAATATGAGATTTGAAGGAAACCTGGGTAGGAAGGTGAGTTCAGGAATATCTTAGTGGGACCAGCCTAACCCAGAAATAACACTAGGAGCTCTAGAAATAATTCTACACCTTTTCCTCCTCCCTTCAAAACTCATAAAAGTTAAGAGCAAAGGCAACCGAGGCCAGTGCGGTCTTTGCATACTGATTTTGAGCTGAACCTACCTTGGAATTTGTTGGATAGATTAGAGAGGTTAGGATCAGAAATCAAAACCTTTTTTTTCCTCTTGGCTATGGGACATAAACTGCAACCCTTTTTAGTAATTTTTATGGGAGACTGGTACTGTGTGGAGCTGACAGTTTGTCGTGTCAGGCATTTTGACCATTCTAATTTCAGAGGAGGTAAAAAACCCAAGACCCAGAAAGTACATGCTGGAGCTCAGGCAAAGGCCCAGTCCCTGACTCTCAACACCACGTCTGATGATACGTTTCCTTTTGCTAGGCTACTGCTGGGCTATTTACTAGCCATTCCTAGTGCTACACGCAGTCCAGACTCGTGAAGCATAGCAGAAAGATGTAGTAATGGATACTAGCAGTGGAGAAGCGCACAATCACCAAGCCAGTTTTCACGTGTATTTATTTGAATAAAAATGTTACATTCCAGTCTCCCATAACCTTTAGGAAATATCACCCTTTACGTTGCCTAGTGCACCAAACTACAGGATCAGCCACAAATCAGCCATGTGACTGTAGATGGACACTTAGCTTCTCTGGGCTGTGGTTGCCGCACTGCGGAATGAAGTGGTTTAGATAACTGATCTCTATGGTTTCCCCCTAATGCCAAAATTACTTGATTTCACTCTATTCCCTAATACCACAGACTGCAAATCTGAATTACTATTCTTTGTTGAGATTAAGTTCGAATGCTCCCTAAACAGAGGCTAAGAATCAAGTAAAGAATAAACTGCTGCTTTACAAATGAAATAGAATAAAGGAGCTGTGTGTCAAGAGGGATGCTTGACCTAGGAGTTAACAGAGAATTCCAGTTTTCTGGGATGTTGCTAACATAGGAGGAATAAAAAAATCTTTTCTCATAAATAATGTTATAAGCTTTTGGAATTTTTTTTAAGGAGTTACTGCAAAGAAGATACTGATTCTCAATGTGAAAAGATCACCTCAGTAAGTGAAGGCATTTACAATATTACTTAAAAATTTTTATGGACTTTCTGCTCTCCATCATTAAGAACAAACCTGAAAATCTGCACACTTTCAACAGTTAGGACATTGTTCCGAGGAGGGAAATGTGACTGCTTGGAAACAGAGGCTGTGAATCCCATGCATGGACAAAGTTCTGTGCCACCAGCTCTGCAGACCTCACAGAGACACGTGGGAGACGGTAAAATCCTTAAGGCTCCCGGTAACCCAAGGGCATGTGACCACTGAGCACTCAAGCATCGTGAAACTGGAGAACTGATTCTAGATACTTGATGAGGATGAAGCCACTTGGCACAATTCTCTGGTTTTGAGCAAAGAATAGTTAAAACAGGAAATCTTAGAAAAGAAGTGAAGTGATGGCATTCTCCCCGTCTGCCTCAGCCCAGCCCCAGCTTGCCTGGACTTGTTTCCTTTATTCTGGAGAACAAACAGGTGATTCAGTATGACCTGCCCCATCACAGAACCCACTCCCAGCGCGGGTGTGATCCTCGGCTCCCTGACAGCCTTTCCATGTTGGGGTTGCTTTACAAATGGCTGTTAATGAACATATGTGACCTCACTCCAGTGAAGGGAACATACCTGAACAACACTTGCTTGACTGAAAGCTACATCATTTGACCTTCACACTTCTGGGGGATTAACAGGACAACTTGCAGTTTTATGCCCATTTTTCACAGACCAGAAAACTGAGGCTTGAGGAAGTGAAATAGAGACTTCAAGAGAGCACGGCTTGGTAAGATTCACAGGTGAAGTGCTTTGCGTAAAGTAAGACAGAAATGAAAGTAATCACTCTGACCATTTTGACACATCTCTATAAATTAAGGCAAAATTAAAACTTCGTATGGAACAGTATTCTAGTCTTTTCTGAACACAACATGCCTACTAAAATTTTGTGTGTTTTTCGCCTTCAAACTCCCTCTTCACTTAGTCATAAACGAGGAGGTGTTTCTCCTCCTCCCCTGTCCAGAACGGCAGGCAGTTCACATGGTGAAACGCGCTGTTCTATGACCTGAGTTGTTCCAGACAGCCTGTCACGGGGCGTTCAACACAGAGCAGCAAGGCACACGATCACCCTCCCGACCAGGGTCCCCAGAGACACAGGCCTGGAGAATGAGGGCGCCAAGAAACGGGGTTTGGTATGATCAGTAATCTTTCAGGTTGACTCAATGTGGAAAGAAAACAGTATTAAACAATTACGAACATTCTCTGTAAGAGTGTATAGTTGATCATTTTTACAGTTAAATAAAAATGTATTTGCTTTTGTTTATTACAATGACACCAGGAAACTGAAACACCAAACGAACAAAGGCAGCTGGCGAGCAAGAGACCAGCTGAAAAATAAAAGCCTGACAAATTTCAAAAAGAAAATATCAATCTCTAATTTAAGGAGCATCAAGCCAATTTTGTGTAAAAACAAACATAAAGCTTTTGTGTGAGCTGTTAGTCACCCTCGTTTTTCTTCAACAGAAAAATGAACAGAAGAGCTTTTGTGATGAAATGCTAGTATTAAAAGTCCCTGCGGTCCTACCTTCCACTCATGAGACGCAGCCATCGCTGCAGACACACTTGCTTTGATGACACACGCTAAAACAGAAAAAACACAACCCTTACAAAATAGAGAGATGCTGAGGGAAAAACAAACTTCCAGAGATTTATTACTGTGTGTGTTTTTAACTTTCCTAATTCAGGCTCTACTGACCTATACTGGTTGCTTGTATTTTTGATCTTCTAGCAACACTGTGTTTTTAGCTTCTAAGAAATAAAATATGACTAAATGAAATATGAACTTGCAGATTTCGGTTTCATCCTCTGAGAATAAGGATTAGGCCGAATCAGCAAATTAATTATGCTCCCTACATTTTGAGCCTGATGGAATGATTATTTGGCTACAGCCGGCACAGATCATGCATTCTTCTCTGTAACAAGGCAAATTAGATATTTATGCTTCTATTCCAAACAAAGCAGACATGCTGTCTGGCAGGATTTTTTTTTTCTACCCTAGTTAGAACTCTTGTAAGTAAAGCTTATAAGTTTTATCATGTGGCTCTTCAACCCTGCTCTGCATAAACAATCTTTATGAGGGTCATACTGCTTCTGATTTAATAGTCAATAAATGCACTACCACCATTACCATCTCTAACTTCTTGGAATAGTTACGTAAAAATAATGTTTTCTTGCTTTAATCTGCACCCAAGCTAGTTCATATTGATTCTTTAAGGATGCCTTTCTACAATTTGTCCTTCCCATTTCTCTTCAGGCATTTTATTTATATTCTTGTCTATGCTTTGGTTCAAATGATCAACACAGGTCTTCACCTCTGAACCTTCTGGCGCCCTGTTCCTCGTATCCGAGGATGTCGCTGCTGCCTCCAATAACCTGCTCAGGGGCTGGCAGTGAGGGTCCCCAGTCCATGAATCCAGCCAACATCCTTCAGCTCTTCACTTAATCACCTTCAGGGTGGAGGGTACCCGGTGGCCACCAGCTTACCAGGAGACAGGGGCCAGAATTAGGTCCTACCATAAACCTTGCTGCTAGAAGTGAGAACTGGGTACCCAACTTCTCTGGAGTCCTGGCGCTCTCCAAACTCCTGACAGGCTGACTTGATCTATACAAATAAATTTTTCTGTTATGTTTTGTTTTCTGCTTGGCACTGCAGCTCTGGTCAATGCTACTTCTTACCCAGAACTCCAGGTACTCAGAGAGGACTCTCATTCTAACCATTTGCCTCCATCTCAAGTTAACCATTCCCTTGCCAGGAGGGTAATAAAGGAAGGGAAGAATCAGCAGTAAGTTCCCGCTTCTTCAGCACCCAACTTGGGAGTCTGGTGTGAAACAGACTCGTGGCTATGCTCGGATCGGATCGCCCTGACCAATGGTGCTCAAGCTATCTGCGGTGAAGACCAGCTTAAAAAAAAACCTCTTCCCTCCTTTCTTCCTTTCCTTTCCTAAAAAAAGTTTCAATGTATCAGGAACCAATTGACTTATAAGTTATTTTGTCAAATTCCTAAGTGCTTGCTCCAGTAGTTAGCTCATTTGAGATCCACACATTTAGGGGACTGGCTGTCTGGACCTTGTTTGGAACAGCACTGGTGGGCACGTGAGGACACAATGAGGAAACAGTTGCTTATAAGCCAGGAGAAAAGACCTCACCAGACACCGAATCTGCCAGCGCCTTGATCTGGGACTTCCTAGCCCCCATCACTGTGACAAAGTCAGCTGTTGAATCCATCCAGTCTACAGGATTTTGTTACAGCAACCCGAGCTGAGTAAGACAACTGCACTCTCCTACGCACTTGGGCGTGCAGGTAGCTATGCACAAAAACACAGGTGTCCAACGGACTGCACAGACCTTTTATAAAAACAGCATCGGTTCATATTAGGTAAATGTTTCTTCTTCTAACAGTATCGCCTGATCAGTGGAGCTGTGCTAAGGCAGCTCTCCCCAGGGGTGCTATCTTAAAGCATTACTTGTTACATGAATGATCTGAAAAAAATACAGATAAAACCCCACAGAGGGTCTATGTCAAACTTTGGAAACAATACATATAAAAATATTCTTGGTGGGGCAGAGAAAAAAAGAATAGCACTGACGGGGCCTGGCACTGTGTCCCACGCACAGCCAGAGCTACCGAGTGACTCGAGCCTGCGCGGCCCCTTGCAAGGATCATCTTCCTTCCTTTCTCCTGACCTCTTCCATTCCCCTGCACAAGCTCTCCTCCCCATCCACGACGCCCGTGTTGCTGATACCCTCGTATGCCTCATGCCAAGGCTCTTCCTAGTTACGAAAAGTACGCAGTAAATATTTGCTGCATGAACTAATTCCTGTCTAAAAACTGCCTTGATTGATTCACTCATTCAAAAAACTATTTATTAAGTGCTCAGTATGTGTCAGGCACTCGGTGAGATCCTGGGATATCCAACTCCTTAAGTAGATGTCGGTTTAGTAACAGAGACAGAAAGCAAAACCATCACCACAATTCACTGGGAGAAATGTCATGACCAAAGAAAGTACAGAGTGCTTTGAAAGCCTATAAAAATGCCACTTATCCCAGTCTGGGTTTATAACAAGCAAAAGTCTCTTGGAGGAGATGGTGCCTGAGCTGAGTCCGGACAGGCTGGAAGAAGACAAAGTAGGACAAGAGAAGAAGAAACAGAATCTGTGAAGATAAAGAAGTAGACAGAGATTGGCTTGATCAAGAATCAAGTAGCTCAGAAAGGCTTAAACACAGAGGACAGCAGGGAGAGGTGAACATGAGGTCTGAGTCGCAGGAAGGACAGAAGCTTTAAGGAATCCAGGGTTCCCAGTGACGGGTACTGGCAGTATCATGAGCACAGTTTTTCTCTGGGAAGGTCTGCGCTGTGCAGTATTTAGGATGTTGAGTTAGCATCCCGGACACCTGGGCGCTACGTGCCAGTACACTGTCAGAGAGGAACGAATGTCAGCCCTGGTTGAGAACCTTGGGTAGAAGCATGATTTGGTCACCAAGTGCACAGGTCTCTTAGAAAGATGCAAGGTACCAATCTGCCTGAATTGAAGTGTTATCCTAAAAGGTGTGTCCAAGGCAAACCACACCAGCCACGTCCAAGCTGTTCCAAAGAAAATCACTTCAGACTCCTCTAGTGTTTACGTCTGGCCTCTACACAGGTAATTTGCTAAGTAACTTTACCATAAATTCAGTTCCACTCAGCAAGTATTCACTTAGAACCTATTAAATGTCAACTACTAGCCTAGTTTCCTTTAAGGGATTTAAAAATATAAGACACAGTCTCTACCCAAGAGAAATTTATAATCTAGTTGCTAAGACATAATTAAGCAAACACACAAGGCAGCATGTAACCCAGGGCTTGACAGAGTATTATTCATATGTTCATGGGAACATTGAGCAGCTGAGTGGATTCCTCCTCCTGGATCTTTCGTATCTGACCACATCCTCTATCAGAAGAATACAACAAAGAAAGACACAGAGTCAGCAGAAAGCTGAGATTACCGGTAATTACCTACGCGTCCTCCCAGTCTCTCCCTTATTAGTGATTTTAGAGACAGTACTATTTTAATTTACCTGAGAGAAACGGGATATTTTTGCCTGTAATAAATATCCTAATAATTAACAAGATTTTCGCTGACTTTCGTATATTTTCCATCAGTGAGGATTTTAAGGAAAGGCACAGTCCTATTGATTTTGCACTGAAGGTGGAAATTATTTTTCTCTACGTGCTCCGGCGCTATTATGTCTTTCTTAGGACACACTGATGACCACAAATAACTACTTCTGGTCGTCCTGCTGTCGCTGCCATCCTCTCTTCTGCTCCCAATTCTCTTCCTTGATGACACTGCATTTTACCGGACTACATGGCCACAAAGGATAATGAGCTCCTGCCCAAAAGGAACAGTTCCCAGTGATTTGTGGATCTCTCTGCTGGGGTCACAAGTCATCAAAAGCAACCTCGTAAAGGGGAAAAGACTGATTTCAAGTTATGATTTTCAGGGACATTGGAAACG
The DNA here is from genome assembly GCF_036321535.1 of Camelus dromedarius. Classification (NCBI taxonomy): domain Eukaryota; kingdom Metazoa; phylum Chordata; class Mammalia; order Artiodactyla; family Camelidae; genus Camelus; species Camelus dromedarius. The sequence goes on along the minus strand of NC_087454.1, from coordinate 13,970,494 downwards.
GCAAGTTCCAGAAAGTCTGGTAGAAAATAAGAAGGTTCATGAATACGGGAGAATCAACAACTAGTAGTGAAGACAGGCTGAAGTCCTCGTCTCTTCTGTTAAAATGAAAACAGCCAGTGAGATTCTCATTCTGACCCTTTTCAATAATTTATACCGGGTAATGGATGGGTTTATCCTATTCTTTCCTGCAAGCGGTTGGCTGCGGGTGACTAGAGACAGTGAGGGGGGTAGTGGACAGGTCAGGCAGAGGGGAAGGGGGGAAGGTAATGGCCAGAAGAGGCAAACCTGGCTTCGCAACCTTCTCCAGGGCTGGGTCTGACTGTGAACTTACATATAAAAGTGGGCTTGATCGAGCCAATCTGTGATGTGCGTACATTTTCATGACAATGTGTTTTTCTCAATTGCCAAGGAAAGGCATGAGAAATAAAACATGAAAATTTAATAATTCAGTATTTCCAAGTGTCTACACTACTGAGCATACTAAACAGTAATTCTTTAGTGGGAAGGGAAAAGAAATGGGTCAGACATTTCACGAGTACTTAGAAAAATAAATACGATGGTTTCCCTTGTTTACCAATGACAAAGGAGAAGGTCAGCTAGCTGAGGAAATGTGCCCGGAGTTTCACAGCTAATGAAGGAGAAGATGCCCATTTTCAGCCAGATTCACCTGAGCTGCAGGACACACGGTCTTCCTCGTCTTCACCATGCTGCCCAGATGTCTGGGCACATTTGGATTACAGAAATGCTAGAAATAAAATTATGTTCATTAAAAGATGAGCATTTAAAAAATCTTGGGGTTATGGCTGCCTATGGCTGAAATGATAAAATGACGGTTTCCCTCAAACTCACACACACCCTGACAACGCTGGTTATTGTGGGGAGCTGCTGAGTCTGTTTGGGAGAATCATTTTCTTTTGCAGGACAAGATAGAGATGGCAATAAACTATTTCCCCAGACCTTTGGGGGTTCAGGGCAGCATCTGAAATAAAAGCAACATTTGGAACAAAAATATGGTCCCAGTGACACATACGAAAGTGAACCGCTCTGTTAATGTTAAAGGGAGAAAGGGGAAAATGAATAAAACAGCAGGAATAAAACTGAAATGAGACTGAAAAGAGGAAAGAGGAAACTCTGAGTACAAGGCATAGGCATATGTTATACAGAGGTGTTCGAGAAATGTTTCTAAACAGTGGATGTGGAATGGAAAGTTAAACAGCTATGACACGGAGACTTTCCACTCTGGGGAAAAATAAGGACTCCCTGGCCTGCATGTCATTTGATTCTGGCAAGTATTGCCCTATCCTGTCTAACATTTATATTAACCATATAAGAGGCCTTCCTTTTATTATTCTGTTTTTCTACCATCTGAAAATAATGAGCTTAAACAGCAATTATGCTACCGTTTTACCCCATGAATAGATTCTTTGAATGAAGAATTCTAACAAAATTATCGCTTGGGAAAAGAAAACCAATTCACATTTTTATATGCATTTATGGAAAAAAAACCCCTAGATCATAAAAATAAAGACTCTTTCAAAAGGTAAACATCTCATCTCATATATTTAGAAGAAGACTTTAGCCTATTTATCATTTCTAGGCTTTTTCATATATTCATTACCTTCTGAAAACAGGCAGTTTGAAAACAGGTATCAGGCTGTGTGAAAGAAAAGAAGTTAAGAGTAGTCTGTTTCTTTCCTAGGATAAACCTACCTTTGGCAGTGAAGGTCAAGTACACATTGTAAATAACTGAAATAACTCATAACTAGTAATACACAGGATGATCAACTGTTACTAAAGAGAAACAGCTTCTTTAGCAAGAACGGTATCTTCAACTGGAAACCAAATAATTGCAGCATATTAGGTTAACTGAAATGTGGAATTCCAGAGAGCAAATATTCTTTCCCTATTATAAGTGGGATGAGTCTGGGGGAACTTTTGTTCACATTAATGCTGACAGTGCATTAACGCATGTCTGTCCCACCCTCCAGCTTCCTCCCAATAGTTTTCTGCTTTTATTCCAATCCGTATACGTACTCCACGCCATGGATAAGGTGCAGGACACATTAGCAAGGGGCTGGGGGGAGGGGATGGAAATGGTAGACATTAGTCTGGATTGTCAATAACCTTGGAGGCCTTGGGGAAGAGTAGAAGGGCAAATAATTTATTGCAGCAGAGGAGAGAGGGTTAGGAAGTAATTCCTCAGTATTATCTTTGTGATTTGAGATAGAGTCAAAAGAAATAATACATGAGGGCAGAGTGCCATTAAGGAAAATGCACTGAAAAGTTATTTGGACAGGTATGTGCTAAGCCTTTTGGCTACAATTTAAGCCAGATGTGAAACTCAAAAAGGTACGCTGGGACAGTTACACTCTTGGTGAGCTGGCTCAAGGACCACTGCAGTTTAGACAAATCTAAATACGAGTCTTTGGGAACACACTGTGGGCATTCTTAGGCCTTAGGGGAATAAAGAACAAATTTATCTGAATCAAATAATTAATGAGGCTTGCTTCCCACAACTGTTTTCAGGCGTGAAGTTAGTAATGAATTCCTTGTGCTTCCAAAGTTTTGTATAATATGGTTTATATATGTATGGTCTGCTATTAACACTACTACTATCAATAGAATAATTCATAATAGTGGTGTGAGCGGTAGTTGGTAGGACTGTCAGAATTAAAATTAGCTGCTCACTTCTATCCTCCCCAATGCACTGTGAGCAGGTTGAGATCTGGGGCCACACAATATCCTATTCTTTGTGTTCCCAGTGCCTTGCACACAGTGTGACTGAATAAACAAATGCCAGTTCTACTAAATTTCCTCTAATAACTTCTGAGTCCCATTTACAATGTTGGCATCAGGGCAAGAATTACTGTTTACAGACATTAAGATCTGCCCTGTGACACGAGGCTCAGGGTACAGTGGCACCTGATTTCACCTAAAGTCCAAGCAAACACAAAATACAGCCTCAAATGGAAGTTATTTTCCCTTGATTTGGAGAGCCAGCCACGTGTCCTTCCGACAAGCCGGCCACATGAAAAGGTGCTTAAAAATTCAATCATAATCTAAACGTTCACATATTCATAATAATGCCAGAACATAATAGTGTAGATTGATCAAAATGTTACACATTTAAAAATCGCTTGTGTTCTTGCATTAATTATTTGAGAGAGGTTTACTTGGCATTCCGGGGCTTCAGTGCATTTTAAAGCAAAGTCTGATGACGACTTCTGCAAGAAGGGAGAGCTGTCTGCTTCGCTAACGTGTCCATCTGTTCATGCCCGCCCTCCGGCGTGGCCCCAGCTCTCCAGCAGAGAAGTGAAGCCCCAGCCTCTGAAAGCTGTCTTTTTGGCACTGCCTCCCTGAACTAATGAAATGTTTTGGTTTAGAAGTCCAACCCTTTCAGTCCTGTCCGAGCTTCAGGATGAATGTTCTTAATTTTAAAGAAGCACAGTCCAACAGTGTGTATGTTGCCTGAAGAAGGAAATTAAATTACGTTGGATTTCACGAGCATATGGTCCTTTACAGGGGAAAAAAGTCTTCCACCCCTGCTGTAAACTCTAGAGGGAATTTATACAAGAGGAACTTGGGTACCAGGAGACGCATGTATTCATCATTTCATTGGGTCTTAGATTTTCTGTGACACAGGAGGAGAACGTATCCCTGTGCAGACTCTCGTGAATGTAACAGATGAAATCCAGGGAAGTTTAATTAACAAAAATGGCAGTACGTATATTTTTATCGCATTTAAAAGTTTATAACACATGCACATTATCCCGTTTGACCCTCACAAACAGTAAAGGTACATGGAGCAGGGATGATCTCCATATTAAGACAAGAAATCAGATTTGAGATTATTAAAGACATTTCTTTTTTAAGATAAAAACCTCACTAGGCCTATTCTGTCTTAGGAGGGTTAATCTAGAAATAGGCTAGCTAGTTTGAACCCATTTTCAATACCATCCAGCCAGTCGAGTGGCACAGCCAAGATATGCACCCTGCCTTCCTTAGCAAAAATAAGTGCTTTTCACAAATTCCTAGAACTACATTGGCGTTCTCACGGTCACAGCCCCATTTGCTATAGATTTTCTACTCTCTAGTTTGTAGGCGCAGTGTTCTTGGCAGTTGAGTATGATTTTAAAAAATTGATTAATAGAATGAATTAAGCAATAATGGGACCTAAGTTATTGGAAGAACCAGCTAAAATTAGCTTTAAAATAAGAAATGGATGTGCTGAATATTTAATTTTACTGTTTTTACTCTTAAAAATTATTTTTTTCCAGCTTTATATATAATGTTACCTTAATATCTTAAACTTTCATGATGTCCATTTGGACCCATGGATTACCTTTTATATAGTTTCTATTGGTAATGTTCACAGTGCTTATGTGACAAATTAAACCTTAGTGAAAGGATGTTTCAAGCAGAAGCTTCAGTTTACTCCTTTATCAACAAAACCTGCCTTGTTTCCCATGCACTCTTCCATGACTGATTCCTGGTACAGTGTGGACTGTATTTTGCATTCTGCAACACACAAGCTTTAACCTTCATTCATTCTTCAGCAGAATGATCCATTAAAATACATACTTTGAATTTAAGGCACATATAAGAAGACGTAACGACAGGAATATGGTGCTGTCAGGACACAACATAATTAATAAAACATAAAATGTGTTTCTTAAAGTTACGGTTTTAATTTGCTACCACATGAAATATGCTCTGGCAATTCTATACAAGATAACTTCCCAGGAGAATTTAAATCCTCTTTTACCCTCCCTCCTCAACATACTCAAAGGATTATGATTAATGAACACTAAATCTCTCTTCACTGGAAAAGGTCCTAGCAAATTTCTAAAATCAAATTTAAGCTACTGATAAGTGTCATAGTCCTAAATCTGGAGCAAACTTTGTTTGACTTGTGAATTCCTGTCCCCCCCCCCCTCTTTTTTCTGGACATTATTACACAGCAGGAGACAGAGTGTGTCAAAAGTGGGCCCAGCTGGAGGCAGCACAAAAGAGCAGGGCCACGCACAACCCCAGCAACCCCAGCACACGGGTGACCTACATTTGATGCACGCAGTTCACATGAGAAACAGTGGATCTCTGCTGCTGCTTGCATTTAACCTGTATTTTAAGAGGCAGTTAGAAAGATGTAAAGTAAATGTGCATGAGATAAGAATTACCGGCATACATCAGTCTAAATTCACACGAGACAGCAGCAGAACTCTGTATGTTCATGTAAATGTGCACATGGTCTTCTTTCTCTTAATTCCTCAATCTTCATAAACAAATGTACTAGTGGGAGGTGAATACAAGTGAAAACAGCATTAATGGGTCGCATATTAATATTTATGTTTTACTATATAAAGACCTTGCATACATTATGACTCTGTTTTGCAAGCTGAATGAATAACTAATGTTACATTATGTATGGGTACATATTAAACAGACATGTCTACACTTTCTTAGTTCAGGATATGATTAATGCAGCCTATCAGAAGCCAGATGGTGCAGAACCAGAACCATCAATCAAAATGAAAAGACCACTGCATGCTCTCCACAATGAGGTTCTCACAAATGGAGATTCTGTTCACAGACCCTAACTGGTAATAGGCAGAAAACGCCAAGAACATAGCTGCACTGTCCCACTGGGATAAAAAGTCATAGCTCAGGCTTTGGCTGGATGAAAAATCTGGTGCAGGAATTCGTCACTGGAGCCCTGAGCATCAGAGCTGGGAAAGCCCCAACAACCAACCAGTCTGTCTTTAAAATTAAAAAAAAAGCTTTTTAATTATTTTAATAATGTTTGCACTGATGACAGTATCTGTCAACCAGTACCCATCTCCCACTTGATTTAGGATGGGACAGTGCCACGTAGTAACAACGCAGCTGCCACTGTCTGCCTGACACGTGGGCTGGCATCTTGTTTCTCTTGCACAGGCTTTATTATAAATAACCCCAAATGCTTCAGTGTTACTTTGCAGCCTTTCTCCACGGATCTATGGGAAACAATTTTAGTCACTGTTATGTTTAATACTAATGACTATTTTTGGGGCAGTTGCAGGGAGAAAGGTGGTTGAAAGATGTTTCCTGTTCCTTTAATAGCTTTACATAAAAATAACTATAGAAACACAAGGCGCTTTGTCTTTGTAAATGGATCATGTGTGCTTAGAAAATGTTAAATAATCCCCATGTGCTTTAGGACCGAAAAAAAAATTAAAACAAATATATAGGTTCCAATTCCTAACAGCCACTGAAATGCCATCTCGGAAATCTAATTTTGTAGAGTTTAGGGAGGCAGACAGATGTGCAAGCAAGGAGAAAATTCCAGGAAATGTATACTTCTTCCAGAAGAGTTATGTAGCAAAAGGAGATACTTAAATAATACACTGAAAACCACAAATTTAAACGGCTAATGGAAATGAAAATATTTGGAAAACCTAAATGTGTTATCTAAAGATATTTCTGCTTTAAGATAAAAATTATATTATGACCCTCAAAACTTGACATGTGAGATAATTTGGAAAAGGAACAGCCCACTTACACATTTGTAGCAAAAGTGAAAAAAGGAGTGGCATATTTATATAAATGAGATTGTAAGCAGAATGTCTGAGCTTAAGAGACTGAAGTTTTCAGTATTTCTTTCTATCTTCATTATTTTGTTGTTTTCAAATAGAACATCCCAACTTACGTAAAATTCTGTTCCCATCCTTTCTCTAATAATATGACCATTTCCCACATTGTTATAAATTCTGTGTAAATAATATTTATCAGCTGGGCATTATTCCACTTCACATATATATTATGATATTAATTTCCTTCATGGTGAATGAGTTTTTTCCTCTCTCCTTGTTATCATTAATAATAGTGAACATTTTTGTGGAAAGTGTTACTTCTGCCTTAGGAAATATTTCCTTAGAATAGATTTTCAGAAGCTGAATTGCTGAGCTAAATGACATGAGTTTTAAGGCTCTCAAATTTATATTCCAATCTAGCACTTGGTAGTCTCAATTAAAAAATCGTTAGTCATTTTATAGGTAAAAATAATACCTCATTATAATTTAAATTTGTATTATTTTAATTACTAGCTAGGTTAAGAATTTTTCTGTAGTTAAACATTTCCTTTTTAGTCTTACTGATATCTTAGAAAATGTTATCACTCATTTCTACTTAAAGAATCACAAGGTACTCTTCCTTGAAATAGTGAATTTGTCTAATTACTTGAAATTAGTTGAAATTACTTGAAAGTAATAAACTTTCAGGTTTATTTATTTATTATTATTATTTTAGCATAAACTAAATATTCCTTTAAAATATTTAAAAATGAGTTTTTTTTTTCACTAATTTGGACCTTGCAAACATTTGACTCTGGCAGACTGAATGAGTAACTAATGTGACATTATATATGGGGACACACTAAACAGACATATCTACACTTTCTTAGTTCAGAATATGATGAATGCAGTTTCAGGTCTCCCTTGAAACTACTTCAAATCAGTGAAAATTTTATATAAATAACTAAATGCTCTGAAACCACAGAAACATTTTAGAGTAGTCACCTAGTTTTCATGTTTGTTTGTTTGTTTTCTCCCCAGTGTTAGGAAGGGTAAACAACAGTTATCTTTCTCAGTAACCCTCTCCCATGAAATGTTTCTGTTTTACTTCTACCAACATTTGAGTATTGGGTGGTTAGTCAAGTTCCTTTTGACTTGTTTATGGTGACTCTTCTGTTACACTTGTAACAATATGGACTACGCCAAAGTAATGAAGACGCATGGTTTGAAAGAATAATAGTCGTGATCAAGGCATACTAAGACCATACCATCAAAACGGTCCAACAAGAAAGTGAAAATTAAACTGATACAGAAACTATATATCCTTTGAGAACAAGATATAATTGAGGTAAACACTCCAAAAGGCAATATCTGTCCTGAATTGGTATTTCCAAAATTTAGTGATGTTTATACTTAAAGCAGATGATACTGTTAAAAAAGATCAGAATTTGAAAAACCTAGTCATCCAAATTTTCTCTGGCCCAGTCACAGCCTCTCTAAAGGAAAAGTAATATTTAGCCCTTTTATTCCTCATTGTAGAAATCATATAAAAGGTAGACAACTCAGAAGCACACGTACAAAATACTGGCGTCATACTGAATACTCTACTCTGTAACTGCTTTTTGAACTTTGGTGTATCGTAAGCACGACCCTGTATCACTAAGCAGTCTTTGGGAACACACTTCTTTTAATTCCACTGTAGCAGGTAGCGCAGAAGGAAAAGCAGGGATAAGAGAACTTACAACACTGCTTACAAAAGAGAAACTCAATTTACCTGTAAGTGGCAGGTCTTCTCCACCCTGGCATTGGTGATTTGTCATACCTTCCTTCCCCACGCTTGCTTTCCTAACCCTAGCCACTGGACTCCTTGGGGACTGGCTATGGAGAGGTCAGCCAGGGAGCAGAGGAACCACCACAAGCCTGGCCAACTCCAGGGCTTTCTACTAGTAGAACCGTGCAGAGGTTAACTATAGTTGCTTTCTTTTACACAAATCCCAGATAGATCTACATAACCCAAGAGCCGTGGCTGTGTTACACTGAACTGCTATTACTTCTCCTGTGATCTGCACGCTTGGCCTCTGGTAAAAAGCTAAGTAACCTGGAAACTCACATTTAGTTGAGCAATCAAGTTCACATCAATCTCAGGAGCTTAAAAGGTTAAGTCCAGTTTGCTAAAATGTGAAGTGTCCTGGACTTTAGAATCCCAGAACAACTGGAAACAAAGAAATTCTTATTCTGTAGACTACAAATATTGAAAATCAACTATAGCCACAAACAAAAATAAACAAAGATGACCAAGAAACCCCAAAACACCTTGCGGTGAAGTGAAAGGCCTCTCAGACTAGGAGTCAGCAAATCTGACTTTAAGGTATAGTTTTATTATTAATTAGCCAGCTGCCTGTGGAACTTGACTTCTGTGAGCCTTGGTTTCCATATCTAAGTTAAACAGAAAGAAAAAAGAAGGCGCTGTATTCCTCTTAGTGTTAACATGAATGATTCTAAATATAAACCCTATGACATTGACTATTGACGAGATGAACAGAAGAACCATCTATCACCGATGTATTAGCAGGGAAAGTAATCTAGGTAATCTTACTTTGGGTTATATCTAGAGTTATCAGTACAATTATTCTGTTTTTCTCCCTGTCCTTTTTTTGGGGTGGGGTGGGGTGGGTACAGGGGGATGGCAAACTAGTGTTAGGACTTAAAGACAGCATCCTTTAATAGCACTGCTTACACAAAGGAATGACTGGGACCACATCAACCAGACGATGAGAGGCTAACAAGCCTCTCGTCTACGCTGCATTCTGAGGGCAGGCACTGTCAGCGGCAGTGTGAATTCTGGGCTCCCCTTTGGGTTCACACACATTAGTTAGCTTCTTTGACCCTTCCCACCACAGGCTTTTCATGGCTGTACTATCTTGGAGTGCCTCAGTTCGGTTCTAAAATGACTTTTTTTTTTTTTTTTTTTAAATCTGTAACAGAAAAATTTTAATCAGCTCACAGAGGGAACCAGAACAATATTTACACTTTTCTCCTTTAGATTTCCAGCAGGTTAGATTTTTATCTTGTTGAAGGATGACTTTTTTCTAGTACATTTGGTGGTATTTCCTAGTATCCAATCACATGCATGCTTTCATCACAATAAAATAACCTCACAGTCGATATTCTTTTATAGATACCCAATTACAGCAATACACGTTTACTGGTGGGATTTGTAATAATAATAATAATTATAATAACAACTAACATTGACTAAGCACACCATTCAGAGCACTGTACCGATCTCTCCAACATACAGTCTTTTTTATTCCTTATGGTAATGCCCTAGGGTAGGTATTGTTTTTTCCTCTCCATTTTAGAGATGAGAAAGCTGAGGCTCAGAGAAGTTGAGCAGATGGCCCGTTACACAGCTCACACACATATGGCCTATTGAGACCCAGGCTCCAGTGCTTCTCTACTAAAAACTGTCCAAAATAGTTTCAAAGCTTACTGGGTTTTGTAAATTTCATGGTACAATGGTCCCTTATGCTGTTCAATGCCCCTTAACAGCAAGATGGATGGGATATAGTCTATTTAGAGACTAAGAAAAGGCTGTCACTCCTCTTGAATGATACGCTTTTCGTTATTACAAAATGAAAGCTGGGGGTTTAGCTCTTTATCTATTTGCCTTTGCCTCCCAGAAGCCCAGGCTTTTCTTCTCAACTGTAGCAATGACTCAGATTCTGTGGGTAAACAACACACACAGTTCTTTTTATTTTGTCCTAAAATATATTATGCAGTTTTTCTATCTGGCACTCAGAGGCTTTAGACAAGGCCAGAAATAAAAACAAAGCAAGTTTTAAGTAATATGTGTTAGTAAAATAGAATTACATTTTAATTATAATGATATTTTCTTTGACCAGGTAAACTCAACCTGATGAGACAGTGAAATAAATAGCAATTAACACTGCCTTCTTATTATACGCTTAACATAAATCATCTCATTTGACACCGTAACTCTGTGAGATAAATGAGCCAGGCATTCATCATACCTGCAGCTAGCAGATAACAAAATTAGTGATCAGACAAAATACCTCATCCAAAGCCAAGTGACAAAACATCAGTTTGAAGTCAGTTCTTCAGATTCTATTTATGTCACACTTCTAATATTTAGTAGAGTAATTTCATTATTTGTAAAAAAATTAAACTCATAAATTCAATGACAGAACATGTCATTTCTTATACTGCTTATAAGAACAGAACATATTATAACAGTTTTTGCATTCATTTCACGAGAAAGCCAAAATGGTCCAACATGACCCAGCAATTTTACTAATTTTACTACATACATATTTCCGCACATATGACACTTCAAATTAAATACATTGTTCAAATGTTGGTGAAACACTTGCAGATAATATTAAATAGTATGGTAATCTGCACGATGGTGACCATTTGCTGTTTGCCCTTGCTGCAATCATCCTTCACTCCCAAGGAAATTTGCCGCCCTTGGCCCCTCATACTGTGGCCAATGCAGTCTGAGTGGGTTAACAGCACCCCTAGTTCCTGGCCTGAGAACCCTGACCAGCTCAAGTCAATAAACACAGTCCCTAGTCAGGGAAGTGCACACAACCCAAATCAGTCAGGTCTGATGGAACTTTGGCTGGATTTTCCAGGACAGCGGCCTTCCCTCGTCTTTACATTTAGGGGTATGAGGAGTGAGGAGTGGCTGCCGTAGTCACTTTGCCTGAGAATGGCTGGTGTATCAAACACTGTCAAGTGACGCAGCAAAGACTGCTCCTGGTGACTCCATTTGAGTCCTGAATCAAACCTTGCTTAATGCAAAATCTACTTTGACAGTTCAATTAAGGAAGCCAATAAATTATACATATAAATTGTCTCTTTGTTTAAGTCAGCATGAGTTGAGTTATTCACAACACTACTTTAAATAAAATATCCAATAAGACAGGTAAGAGCCTTAGGGATATGTCACATTATCAGATTGAGTACAATGTGGGTAAAATTAGAAATTCAAAATGGTAGATTCAGGTCTTCTGTTTGAGCAATATAAACAGAAGACCAATTCATGAGGAGGCTGTGTGTGTGTGTGTGTGTGTGTGTGTGTGTGCACGTGTATGCACGCACGGGCTACAGGTAGCAAGAGCTACATCAAAGAGACACAAATGAGGAGGAGCCTGGAGGGAGAGACCAGGGAGGCGAGAAGGAACCCTGGTAGAGATCAACACACTCACGTGTGCATAACACACGCGTATTACGTTACTAACCGATTACCAAACATTATGAAATTATATACTTAGGTAAGTATTTTGCAATCCTTAAGGGAAGTTTCAAAAAAACATGTCTGCTACATATTCAAAATTTATCATTATGAATACTTAATTTGAAAAAGATTTTTTATCCTCGAGTTAAAACCATTTGTCTTTATTTTAAAATGAGGGCACTTGCATGTTACAACCAAAGTGAAAACTGGCATGTTTAAACCTATCAAGTCCAAGACGGGAATGCCAAGTCACTAATCAGGGGGAGAGGGACCACCGATAGACCTGAAGTGTTAGCAGCTGCCGACCTCCTGCGGCACGAATTTAGTGACAGCTTGGTGGCATTGTAATCTGTTGTTGTAAGCCTGAGTGTAGACTGTGACAGTATTTCAGTAGGAGATATTAGGTTTGCTTCCATTTTTCAGAGCAAACTTTCAGGTTGTGACCTTATCTTCTTCAAGTAAGTGAAAGGTGAGTGACTGTGAAGTCAGATAAACACATCAGCAAGCAGGGCTGCGATCAAAGGGGACTTTCAGAACACGTGGGAGGGACCTTCGTCCACACCGAGATGCTCAAACTGGAGCAAGAGAGCTTCATTCCTTCCACAGAGCGCCTGAGAGCATGGCCGTGCTATCCTGATTCAACAGATATGCTGAGTTTTCAACAAGACTGACTCAAACTAAATTTAAGGGAAAAATGTCCACATTTCACTTGGAAGTACACCTGAAGAATTCTAAGGACACTTAAAAGGTAGAAAAAAATACTATTACCCAGAAATGGGCTATCTATGGGGAGCTGCTATCTTTGCCAGTCTCCACACCAGCCAGACCTTACACTTTAGCCATAAGATCCCTCTCTGCATACTTTTACACACACCGACCCCACAAATATTTGTAACACACACACTTGAAGTCTGCATATCATTATCTCCTCTTTTTAAAGCAATCAAATCGGTATTACATTTTCAGCTCTCAAAGATTTAAAACAGAGAGACCTAAGCCACATAGAAATATCCAAATACCCATCATCAAGTTGGAGTCTGTAGAGTCTAACAGTCTAAAGGGAGAAAACACTAGAATTAAAAAAGGAAGAGTGTGAGGACATAGACTGTGTGGAGTAATGAAGAATTTCCTCAAGTCCACATACTTAGAGCCAGGAAGATGAAGAGAAGAACTTCTCATATGAGTTCACATCCTAAAAAAAAACTAAAAAAAACCCAATGGTACTTCAAAATAAAAGGCCTTATTTCTATATTCTTTCTGTAATGGATGTATTGCATAGCAATAGTTCAATACTAGCTCAGGTGTAAAACCAGTGTACAGTCAGTCCTCCATATCACAGTTTTGCATCCGTGGATTCAACACCCCTGGGTCAAAAACAGTCAGGAAAAAAGGAATTCTAGAAAGTTCTAAAAAGCAAAACATGAATTTTCTATGCTCCAACAACTATTTACATAGAATTTACACTGTTTTAGGTATTATAAGTAACCTAGAGATAATTTAAAGTATACAGGAGGATGTGTGCAGATTATTTGCAAATACGACACCAGTTGATGTAAGAATCTTGAGCACCTGTGAATTTTGGTGTTTTCAGGGGTGGGGGTAAGGAAGTCATCCTGGAACCAATCCCCCATGGAGGCTGAAGGATGACTGCACTGAATTTTGAAAATGCAAACTCTAAAATGCAGGGCTCACACAAACTTTACAAAAGTCTTATTAGGATCCTGTACGGATTAAATAAAACACAGTTGGCCTACTGTTTGGAAAAGAAAAAGTTTGTATCAACAATATTCTGAAGAATCCTTTGTATTCAAAGTCTTGGGCTTTATAAATACAGGTTTTTCAATGTTTACACCGAGCTCCACAGGGCTCAGTTATTTCTGAAACTAAAGCATGTGCTTTTTGATAAGGTCTAGAAGTTTGGGTGAGCACGTGGTGGGAAGAGGAGAGCTCAAGACCGCAGAACTCTCAGATCCACAACCACTGCGCCTGCCACTCAGGGAAATTAAGATTTCTATGTATCCTTCTGCTGAAGTTTTGGAGGATTAAGATTAATTATCTTCAATCAACACATAGTTATAGAGCACTTCCTATAGGCCAACACTGTTTTAGGTGGTGGAGAAACAGCCCTGAGCAAAGCTGACAAAAATCCCCAATTACATTCCAATAATGAATTTGGCGTTAATAATAAATACAATCACAGAAACAGTTATTCATTGAGACTGTGCTATGTGCTCAGTACTAGCGGCGGGGCTGACATTCCAGGAAGTAGCACTTCACTGCAAGAATAAGAACAGCCGTTTACTGAGTACTTACTAGGTGCCTGCGGGGTGCCATTCTAGACGCTTTTCACTTCATCCTTACAACACCCCTAAGAGCCAGGTACGAGCGAGTTTCATCGATTCTGAATGCACATTTCTCCTTTATAGTTTGGCATCTCTCAGTCTGAGATGCATTTTCTAATGAGGGGTGTCTCACTATCAAAAAGGCAGTTTTTTTTCTTTCTTAGTGTTATATAAATTAATGACAAGTCTTATAATTAATAGTGTTTTAGAGACCATGAAATACAGTATTACTCTCATTGTGCACAGGAGAAAACAGAGGTCAAGGAAACTTCAGTATCTTGGCAAGGGCACACAGCTGGTATATCTAAGAGTCAAAATTTATGGTCTTAAAAGTGGCAGTAACTCCATAAATTCAAAGACCAAATTCTTCTGTTTTTGTGGTTACTTTTGACAACTGACTAGCTATACTCAAAAGAGCAATATAATGAAAACTATAATAAGATATCATTTTTTTCTCTAACAGGAAAGGATTTTACAAGTTAGCTGACACAGTATTTAGAGGAGCATGTGGGGAAACAGCACTGAGTTCCCTTGTTGATGGGAACGAACATTATAACATCTCGTCTAGGGGGTCTCTGGCAATTCCTATCACTGATTTAAAATGCACACACCTATGACCCAGCCATTCCACGCCTAGAAATCTATCCCACAGTTACTATTTATACATGCATGAAATGACACGTTTGTGAGATTACACACTACAGCAGTGCCTGGAAGATCAAAAGATCAGAGGCCACCCCAAGATCCATCAGTAAGAGTCTAGTTAAATAGATATGGTAAACGTCTGGAACAGAATATAGACATCTATTCCTAAAAAGTGAAACAAGCATTTCTTTATGTACTGATTGAAATTATATACAAGATACACTGTCAGTGAAAAAGAGACGAATTTGTAGTATGCTAAGATCTGAATAAAAAAGAGCACATATCTATATGGAAACACATATGCAGGTATGTGGTTTTATATGCAGAAAACAACACTAGATGTACACACATAGAACCAAAAGCAGTGACTGCTTCTGAATGGAACAGGGATCTGCAAGACAGGGTTAGGTGGGAGCCTTTCTTTGACTATGGTGTTAAGCACATGTATTCTCCATTTTATAAGAAAAACCAGAAACAAACTTAGTGCATCCTCCCACAGCTGTGGTCATTACTACTGGAACATTCCAACTACGTAGTGACATGGACAGAGCACCAAGTTGGGAATAAAAGGCTGGGTTTTAACCCTGCATTTGCTGTGGGATAATGGTTAAGTGCCTTGTATAGTTATGGTATGCAGACTGAAAGAATAAATTACACTTCATATATACAAAATAGGAAATTCTAGTCCGTCACTCAGGGTCTGCCCCTGGAGAGGGGGAAAAAAAGACAAGTAAGATACGATCTTTGTCCTGTAGACATTCACAGTGTAACAGGAGGAAATAGTTATGCCAACAATAAATATATAACAGAGCAAAATAGTTGCAATTCAATGACTGCTGCCACTTCCTCCTACTGTCCCAATGGATTATTGGCATTTTTATCCCAGTTACGGTGCCTGCCACTTAGGAAAAAAGTCATGGTTGTTGAACGGAACTGAATTCTAAGAACACGTCAACTCAATTAATGAAGAATATGCACATCATGGTAGCAGCGTGAGAACAGTTTTCTGTGTGCATCAGAAAAGATGCAAAGAAGTAAAACTAAACTGGGTCTTGAAAGAGGAGTAAGAACTCAGCAGGACAAAAGAGACTTTTTTTTACCTGTATAGTAGACGTGGGATGGGAAGAGTGGTAAGATTCCGTGAGCTCTCAGGGCCCTCCCAGCTCTACAGTTGAAGACTGGAGGAGGGACGGACGCAGTGTTGATTATTTTGTATTACTGTCTCCATGGGGAAGGGAAGTAAGTTCCAGAATATGCCACCGATTGAAGATCCCAAGAATTACACCCCATATACTCCAAGCAGCAATGTATTAGAGGGTAAAAAGCAGAACCATCTAAGAAATTGTGTGGAGAGATGTAAAGGTAAGTGGAATAGTAAGAAACTATGAGAACAAAGAATGGTTAAGGGAAGATTACCAGCTCGCAGGGGGAGAGAAACTGAAAAACAATGGAAAGTAAGCACACGCGCCCTAGAGGTATGGGGAAGAAGGGAAACCATAAAAGCATTAACTACATCATTGTTTTAAATTAAATTAGAAAAAGAAAGTGTTCATAAGAAATAAAAAGTGAGGAATATAGACAAACAAGCAGCTTTAAAATTACTCCCCTCCAAAGAAAAGGCCTACAATTGAACTAGGGCTGTCTATTGTATGCATTATTATATGTTGAATTGTTTTATTTTACAGTAATCAAAAATGGAACAGTCTCCTTTCTTACCCATCTGTGAACCATATAATGCTTGAAGCTAAATTAAAAAGAACCTGAAAAAAATCCTTTATTTTTATTTGATGCATGTGCACTTAAAATACCTCTGGAATTCCGAAAAGCACCCAAAGGCAGGGCATTAAATCATGGAAAATATTAACAACCATTAGAAGAAGCTGGTTAACTTATTTTCTTCCCAGATGCTAAAACTCTCTAGTTTTCCACTTTCAAGAGAAGAGTGGTAATATACACATTAAAAAAGCACCAGAGATGCTAACTGTAGTTAATGTCTTCTTAACCTTGCACAAAACCCCTAGAGAGAATGAATTACTGCCCCATGGAAATACTTTCATTTCACTATTCTCTGTCAGCAGAATTCTGGAAATTGTGCAAGTCAGAATCTGTATCAAAGGCTGGTGATCATAGGGGAGTGGTACCTAGACTGGGGCCTTTCAGCCACCATTAATAATACGCTGAGGAAGACACAGGCCAGGCCTGGGGAGCCAATTCCGCGAACGGCACCAACACACACTCCACCAATCAAAGGACTCTCAACAGTCTTAAAACTTGAGCAGCAGAGCTAGAGATGAAAAAGATCAGTAATGGCTTCCTCATTTCTCTAGCGGATGCCTGAATTACTTTTTTTTTTTTTCCTAAATGCTTCTTGTTTTACTTACTTTTTAAAAATTGAAGTATAGTCAGTTGACAACGTTGTGTTAATTTCTGGCATACAGTGTAGTGATCAGTTATATATTACTTGTTTTAAGCATCACTAGCATTAATGCTTCTTAGCACATCTCAAATATAACTTCAGCTACAAAGAAGTCATTAACATATTTTGTGATAAATACATTGCTAAGAAACAAAGTATACTTTTCGGGGGAGGGGATTTGAAAATTCTTCCTTGAAAATAAGGTATGGGCATTTTTAAATTTAACTTCTCTTTGTGTCTTCCAAGCAATTTTCCAAACAGGTTTACCAGGTTAAAACACTGTCATGAGATTTTAGAGAACAAAGGTTAAATGAGCAGCTTTTTTTATCTTCTTAATTAAAATAGTAAATGTCTGAAAAACTACATCTGACATTGGTGTTAACCTTTGACAGGGAGGCCAGGCACACTATATAAGGATGAGATTAGGAACAGGAAGAAACTCTCTCATATCCTTCACATTTTATACAGGAGAGGTTTGAAAATCATTTTTATTTATTTTCATTTTGGATATCTTTTTCCCTTTCATCTTTCTCTCTCAATTTGCCAAAGTGAAAACTATAATGAACATGAAATTAGGGTTGCCAGATAAAAACGAAGCATCTACTTACATATGAATTTCAGACAAGCGAATAAGTTTTTAGTATAAGTGTGTCCTATATATTGCATGGGACATACTTATACTAAAAAGCAAAAAAACAAAACAAGCAAAACAAAACCCTCATTTTTTTTAACCCTCATTGTTTATTTGAAATTCAAATGTAACTGAGTGTCCTGTAATTTTATGTGCTAACTGGCAGCTCTACATGCAACAGGCCTAACACAGCAAGTGGAGGGTGTACTAGCCAAGTCTGTTGTTGGGAAGGGTTGTTAAGTGGTAGTGCCCACTGATGGTGAGGCACAGAGAAAAGAGCTGGGGCATGGGATGCATCAAAGAAGAAGAATGGTGATACATTTCAAGTGCATGCAAAGACTGATGGTGGAGGACCAGCACAGGGGTGACTGGTGGAGCAGCTGGAGCCAAGCAGCCCAGGAATGAGTGGTACGTGCACATTCTATGATTCTTGGTACAAGGCAGGTCCGCTTCCCTCCTCTGCTGATTTCTTCCGTATGCTAGTGACTTTTGCAAAGGCAGTATATAATCAATGACAGCAGAAGTTGAGATACTTTTAGGCTCGATAAATAATTTAAAATATAGTATCTGCCATATCTATGTAAATTTTCTTTTTCATTTATTTTAACTTGAGGTATAATTGAAATACATTATGTTAGTTTCAGGTATACAACATAGTGATTCAATATTTGTATATATTGCAAAATGATCACAGTGGCTCCAGTTAACATATGTCACTATACGTGTAAGATTTTTTTCTTTTAAAGAGAGCTTTTAATATTTACCCTCTTAGCAACTTTCCAACACACAATATGATATTATTAACTATAGTTGTCATGCTGCACATTGCATCTCCATGACTCATTTATTTTATAACTAGAAGGTCATACCTTTTGACTCCCTTTACCCATTTCTCCCAACTCCTACCCTGTGCCTCCCACCAATCTGTGTTTTATATCTAGGAGCTTGTTTTGTTTTGTTTTAGATTCCACATTTAAGTGAGATCATATGGTATTCGCCTTTCTCTGCCTGACTTACTTCACTTAGCATAATACCCTCAAAGTCCATTCATGTTGTTGCAAGTGGCAAGACTTCCTTTTTATGGGTAAATAATATTTCACTGTGTGTGCATATACAGGTATACATACACACACTCATTTCTCTTGTCCATTCATCTATCAATGAACACTTAGGTTGTTCCATGTCTTGGCTATTATAAACAATGCTGCAATGAACAAGGTGGTGCATATATCTTGTTGAGTCAGTGTTTTCATTTTCTTTGGATAAGTACTCAGAAGTGGAATTGTTGGATCATATGATAGTTCTATTATTAATTTTTTGAGGAACTGCCATACTGTCTTCCATAGTGGCTGCACCAATTGACATTCCCAGCAATAGTGCACAAAGGTTCCCTTTTCTCCACATCCTTGCCAACACTTATTATTTCTTGCCTTGTTGATAACAGCCTTCTAACAGGTGTGAGGTGATATCTCATTATGGTTTTGGCTTGCATTTCCCTGATGATTAATGATACTGAGCATCTTTTCATGTGTCTATTGATCATCTGTATGTCTTCTTTGGTAAAATATCTATTCAGATCTCTGTCCATTTTTCACTTGCATTTTTTTCTGTTGAGTTGTATGAGTTCTTAATTTTGGATATTAATCTCTTATCAGATATATGATTTGCAAATATCTTCTCCCATTTGCTATGTTGTCTTCTCGTTTTGTTGATGGGTTACTTTGTTGTGTAGAAACTTTTTAGTCTGATGTGGTCCCACTTACTTTTGCTTTTGTTGTCTTTTAGATTTTAATTAATTTTAATCAACACTTCTATACTGAATATTAGCACAAGATTTGATCGTGAACTCCTCCCCCCTCCCCAATTACTGATATTTTCTGGGAATAGCTGGGCGATGGGTTGAGGGAAGAGAATACGCTACTATTAAATAGGACATTTTTAAATTAGGACCTGGGGAAGTTTCCGACTTCTGCATCATGACCTCACTTGGTGTCCTGATAAATGCAACAGGACAGCATTCTACCAGTTTCTAACCTACCCTGCTGCCATTTTCCCATCTCCATGAGGCATCAGTTGATTCTCTTCTCAACCTTTCTCAAAAGCTTTAGGCTTTTATACTGGGTGCCCTGTTTCTCTGGCTTGGACATCCCCTGATGCTTTGGCTCTAAGCAACTCCAGTCCTTTGGCTGGAACCTGCCCCATCCCCACTCTTACAGAAGGGAGTTGAGAGGAGAGCAAGGTAAATAGGTCTCTGCTAGAAACAGAGTGCCCAACAGTCATCTATTAGTCTCCAGCAATATCAGCCCTGATGTCCAGCTTCAGTCCAGTGAGCTCTGCCCCAGGCTGATGGTGAATTAACTAAGGGGGGAAGAGTGGAGGTGAAGGTGGCAGTTCTCAGTGTAAGTTCGGCTGTTTCACTGTCTGCTTTACAGGGAAGCCAGTCAACGGAACCCTCAGTGCTTCCCCCTGCACTATTTCTGTCCTCTGCCTCTCCTTATTTCTTCTCATACCTTATTTCTACATAGGATTTGCTTCTTTAGATTCAGATTTGCGACTGGGGTGAAAGAGTCAGGGGCAAGAAGGTCCATTTCAGCCTTGAGCTTAAGTTGTGTTGTGAATCCTCCTTTATTACAGCACCTTACTTTGTAGATTTTCAGCTACTTGTGGCAAAGGAGTGATGAACACGGACTCTGGAGTCAGACTGCTCTATAACTGACTGTGTGACCTTAAGCAGTTACTTAATCTCTCTGTGTCTCAACTTCCTCATCTGTAAAATAGGGGATAATAATAGTACTTATAGGGTTGGTATAAATATTAAATGAGTTATATGTACATGTAAAGCTTTGAGAATAGTACCAGTCACATGGTGTGCTTTACATAGCTGAGCAGTAATAATAACAATTATTATCATCATCATCATGATAACAACAACAACAACAACAACAACAACAACAATAATGATCCAATCTGATTCCATTCTCCTTGTCAAGCCTCAGGGTAACTGTCAGAGCAGAACTCTACCATCTAAAGGTCCCTGGATTTATCATTTTAACACCACTAAAATCTCTTGACACATACTTCCATACAATCTATCCTTTCAGTGACAGTAACAAAATAAATAAATCAACATGTCAAAAATAATGTTTAATTTTTAGAACAATGCCATGCTAGAAGGAAAAGAGAAAAACACATAGGTACGATATTGAAGTCAGGCTCAAGGAAACAGGATCTGTTACTCAACTTGAATCACAAGGTGAGGGGGGTTAAAAATGAGGAAAATGCTTTTGGATCAGGTTGGCACAGATCAGGAAGCAAGAAGGTGGTAAGAGATAACTACGGTTGGAGCAGAAAACAGCTGAATTATATGTGCATCTTTGGTAATAATTATATGGCCACCTTGAGAGGGAAGATACTTTAACAAACGGAAGCACAGATTTTACACCAGAAGAGCTCTTTAGTATGCCCACTATTCTGAAGCTGAGTTATTCATTCCATTTTAGTGTGGAGTTCATGGGACCAAGGAAGTGGGATGAACAGTTACTGAAGTGCTCACATCCCTGTGTTTCAAGGCCATAACCTGAGCATGATTTAGTACGACTTGCTCTTAATATAACAATAAGGGAACTCAATCAATTAGACATTTATCCAATTGTCCCTGATATTTAGCAACATCCCTAAAATTACTTTTTAAACCTTTTTTAGTCTTTGCCAAAGATAGGGAACAGAGTGAAGCACACAAATGGCTTTGGACAATCTGCTGCAGAGAACTGTTTTAAGCATGGTGTAAACACGCCAGATCAATAACTTGTTTCCTTATCTGCATGTGCCATGAAAATCTGGCTATCATGGAGTGCCGGATCCATTAGAAACTGAATTTGCTATTTCCAGACAGCAGATAGCTCAAAGCTCAACAGGGCCAGCAGGCAATAATCCAAATTCGCATCTCCCTCTCTAGAAGAACAACTCAAAGCACTCTGTTGCTACATTATGCTACTCAAAGCAAAGGAGATAATGAAAGTCTGACATGACCGTAGCTGCCTCAGGATTGAGTCAAATGGCCATCATCCTTCAGACGTAAAGAGCTGGATAAAGTGACTTTTATCTTCAATCACTAGACAAATTTGATTAATGGAGAAATGTAAATCAATACATGATTACTGAAATGAAACCATCCCTTTTGCTCAAGATATGATATACGTATGTATGAAACTCGATGTCACAGAGACTACTACTAGTCTCTTAGGGAAGAAAGGATAGTGTATAACCTAAGATTTTTCTCTTTCCCAAGACTTCTGAAATGGATTGGGCTTCTGCCCAAATGAAGCTGTATAAAATAAAATTTTATACTTTTTATTATATATTTCACTGTACACTAGTAGATCTGAATTCCTAGAAATGTTTGTATGAATGACAGCTCTTAGGAAGTGTGGTTAAGGGAAATATACACCAACTTGGGGGGGTGTATTTAATACTACAATTAAAAATGCATTGTACTGATGCACTATTGATAAGTATTCACTCAAGTTATGCCTACAGTAATCTTTAGGATAAAAGTATCTGATAATAAGTCTCAAAGAGCTGAATATTTTTACAGTGTCTGATTATATAAACAAACTGGGGGAACACTGATTCTACCCTTCTCATCTTTTATGCTCACAAATGTTTTCTGTCCTTTACTTAGTTACCAACCCATGTTCAACCATTCTTTCACTATTTCTTTTATTAAACCACTCTCTATAGTAATACATACTTCATTTATCCAACCTTATTAAGAACCAGCTGTTCCTAAGAAGAGTTTTCAAGATAAATAAGACTTATTCTTAAAATATCAATGTTTGTAAAGATAGATTATACACAGCTCTACCATCTTTAAATAAAACATCTGTTTCTTGATATAATTTAGGCCCAATTATTTCACCTTGGGACTACAAAAACATATAGGGATATTTGGGTATTTGGGTCCAGATTAAGTGGTCTTGGGCAGCTGCATTCTCAGAGCTCCTCTGTTAATGACCGACAGCTTTTATGGCCCTGTCCTTGCCTTCATTTAGTACACTGCCACTTCTTAATGGAGCTCTGACTTCTTGAAGCAATTAACTGCCCTCTTCTAAACTGCTGCTAGGGTTGACTGTGGTTTGGGAAACCAGGCATCTATGTTTGTTAGAACTATTAAAAAAAAAGTGTACTGTTTGTGGATGGAGGACTGAAGAGGTAATGAGGTGGGGAGAGACAATTAGATGATTTGGACAGTCTGGGCTGAGGCTGGCTCACTTTTAGGTTCTGGGCTGAGTTTCTGACAGCTAAGATTGCTGCACAAAAGGCCTCGGGTTGAGTGATTTTCCTATCTGTTCATCTGCTAACTTCTCAAGTGTATTCATGCACAGCTGTTTTTTGGACACATATGAGTTTGTTTACAGTTCAACTGATACATGTCTGTGTGTGCAGAAAAATCACTGAAATAACATTTGTCACCAAAAGACAAAGAAAACTTTACTTCACCAACATAGAAGCTATGTAACAATGTTTCTCTTCACGTGTGTCCACTGATTTCTGTACAAAATGTAGAATATTTTACAAATGTAGAAAAGTATTAAAACAGCAATCGTCACTAAAAGAAAATGAGAAGCCCACTTCACAAAATACAGAAACTGCAATAGTGGTATCTTGTTAAAGACTCACTTTCAGTGGTTGAGCTTAGAGCAAAATGAGCACTCAAAATGAGTCTTAAGGAAAATACTTGATTTATTTTTTTAAGCTGTAAGACAAATTTTGCTGGACACTGGAAGAATTTTATTTTGGATTAATTAATTACTTCATTAATTCATATAGAGTAACTGTGTTTAGGAATGTATTCAACTTTGCAGATGTTAAAAACCACCACAGACCTAAACAGAACTGTGTATCTTTTTCCTTCCAAGAATTTTCATATTTTATAGTAGCTTTTTACATTAGCAGATTATAAACATCTGTGTGTAGCTAATAAACCTAGATTTCCCCCAGACATATAATTCTGATAAAATCTAACAAGAAAGAAAAGAAGAAAGAAAGGAAGTAAGAAAAAGAGAGAGACAGACATCTTCTATATGCATGGCAGTATTTTCTTCAGGCCAAAGACAGAAAGCACATGCTAATTTGCATAGCTGTAATAAAAGTGTTCTAATTGTAGCTTATTCTACTTACCCGTGACTTATCCAAAGGAAAAATTCAACTCCAGATTGGATTTCTGTGACCTGGAAGATCTCTGGCCCTATAACCTTTCCTGGTCATTAGCATGATGTGTTTTCAGAAATTACAAGCTATGTTTATTATGTGTTTATTCAAATAACAGAGGAAAGAATATAATGTACAAAATACAATCAGATTACCTGCTGCTCTGGGTTCCCTTTACCAATGTTCCCTTTCATTAGGACAGATAAATGGAAATTAGTTCGGTCCAGCCTTTCTGTGTAAGTGTATATTATGAGAATTCCCAAAAACATTTTTTTTTTAAAAGATGGACATGGAACCAGAGATAACAATCCAAAATGAAATTCTTCCAGTGTCCAGCAAAATTTGTTTTAGAGTATAAAAAAATAAATCAAGTATTTTCCTTAAGACTCATTCTGAGTGCTTATTTTGCTCTAAGCTTTATTTGATTCTTGCAACAGCACTTAAGAGAAAACCAACTGACCATTTACAACCTAAACAATGGCTTTAGAGTATGACTAAGAAATGCACCTGGCTTCACTCAAACAACAGATTTGTTTAACCTGGTGACTCCTGTGTCTGGGGTCAGGCTGG
Source organism: Camelus dromedarius (assembly GCF_036321535.1). Taxonomy (NCBI): domain Eukaryota; kingdom Metazoa; phylum Chordata; class Mammalia; order Artiodactyla; family Camelidae; genus Camelus; species Camelus dromedarius. Next base: position 13,945,869 of record NC_087454.1, on the reverse strand, counting down.
AGCAATCTTGGATGGGGGAGGAAAGAACAGCAAATGTAACTGACTCACTGGGAACAAAACGGTGGTACTCACTACTCTTTGTAATTACAACTGTTTTAACAGTTTCTCGGAGGCAAGGCTATCATTTAAGTGACCTACTATAATTTGGGATGAAGCCCCAGGAAATTATGCCAAGTTGAGAACAGAAGTTGCATTTCTGAGTTCACTCAGCATAATGAATCCACTGAGGTGATGAGTATTCCTTCTTCGGTAGAAATTTACGTCAGGGGAAAAATTAACAATTAAAAAAATCTAGCTGGAGAGGAAGAGAATACTGCAACATTCACTCCCAGGAGCAGACCGCAGTTTATTTTACTTCTTGCATCATTTTTGTTATACAAAATTTCAGTCATATAGAAAAAATATATGGAATAGAACGATGAAGCTGCACAAACCAATAATTCAGTTTCAATCATCAACATGTGGCCAACCTTCTTTTACCGAAACTTACCCATCCCCTTCTTTTAATTCTTTTTTAAAGCAAATCCCAGACAGCCTATATTTTATTGTATATAAGCTTTCATTTATGATATACATATATATATGTAACCTGAAGATCATTCCAGAAATCTCACCGAGCATGAGATGTTTAAACCAATTTTAACCACATCTTACAAAACCGTTTACACTAAAATCTATCTGCCTAGAAAACTAATTTATTTGAATATAATTGGATAATTAAAATGGCAAAGTAACTTGAATCACAACAGTCTATTATTTTATTTATGGAGAGAAAGGGAACATTCTAAGATTGAGAAAAGCGTGCACGTTACTCAGTCCCTGTGATTCTGGGCTTTGTGGACACCCATCAACATGAGACAAGGTGAACAGTAACACAGTTAGACCGGCCCGGATGGAGCTTGGAAAAACGGGAGGAGGCTACCACGGGTCAGGAGCTGCCTAGAAGGAACCTTTTGCCTCTTCCTTTACTACACGTACAGAAGGAAACGGAATGCCAACAGGCTAAACCTTGGGAGCTTCAAAAATCACTCATCAAGCAATCCAGCTACTTATAATAATTTATTACCGATCTTAAAGCAAAGATCAAAAGGAACTCCATCTAGCATTTACATTCAGTTCCTCACTGCCTGATGACTAATTTGTAGAGGAATGAAGTCTGCACAAGGGAAGCCAACATAATCTGAGGTGACTTTGATACAATGCCACAAAGGATATGAAGAGGAAGCCAGTAGAAAAGCTGCAAATGGCTAAGTTCCATTAAGAGTTCTAATAAAAGAATAATGGAATTTCCCTTGGCTATGAATTAAAAAATGTTAGAAGCAGGCAAAATTTAGACAAGTCAGGCAAAACCTTTGCTCTGTTACAGCCTCTTATTGTTGCTGTTGATAAATATTAACTGAAGCCACTGGTGCGTTTATGTTAATTAAATGGCATCATCTAAAAAAATGCAACTTTCCCATCAGAAATCTGGCCAGTCTCACTCCTTTTGCTGTTGTGTTACTTATCAGCCTGCACCTTCCGTCTGCATTGTCAGACACTCCTGGCTCACTCAACCTCTTTCAAACAAAGTGCCATACTCTGCAAAGTGATTGATTTAACTTGAAAAATGTAACTTGAAATGATAAAAAAAAAAATTTTTAGTCTTGTATATCCCCATGGTCACATGGAACATAAACACCTCTTTTTCCAAATTTTTGGTGCTTAAGTCACTTGGTCACTATGGAAACACTAGAAGCTCTTCAAATTCTTGCAACTTCTATGAACAACTGGAACAATTTTTTCCTCCTGAATCCAGACATCTCCATACTCTCAAATGAGGAAAGTGGTTTTCACACTACTTATTTTGGCTAGTTAAAAAATTCCCACCACATGTCTCCTTGTAAATTCATAGATAAAGATTTAAGTTTATATTAGCATTTCGACTGTGCAAATGTTTTGTTTGCTTCTGAAAGCACCTCGAATTAACAGATTTACTGGAACCTGAAATGACAGAGAAGTTTTGCACAAGTCTCAGAATACTTGTGATGTATTTCCCCATGAAGATGTGGTGCTGAGCAGTTTCTTAAAAAACAGAAGTATTTTCTAAAAAAAACTGATTTTTTAACAAATATATGGTGAAATACTTAAAAATGAAAAGACGTCTGAGAATTCTTCAAATACAGGGAATGGAGAGTGTGGGGTATACATGAGACAAGTCTGGCCATAGGTCCAGGAAGCCAGGGGATGGGTTCCACAGGGGTCATTACCCTCCTCGGCTTTCTGTGCAGCAAAGCTCTTGGGAGTGAGTATTTCACGTATAATTCTAGGGACTGCTTTTTTTTCTGAGGGTTTTTATTTACAAATGTGATTTTCTATCAGGAGCAATGGAGAGCCAAGAGTTGGCAATTAATATTTCAACTATCTTTACCAATTCAAAAGCCAAGTTCCCCCATGCTGCTGTTTGGAAAGAAAGAATCCACCAACCAAAAAACACCCCTCAAAATCTGTCTTTTCATGGTCTTTGAGATTTCAGTGACAACACGTAATGAGATTTTAATGTGAATAAAATAGAATTATTTTAGTTAGGAAATACAAAGTTTCTCCTTTCTTTACAAGATATAAAGAGTTGAAACATTAAAATTGAAATATAAACGTAATTGGTAAGTATACTTCAGAATCACTATGTACTGGTGAAAACTGTGCTATACGTTCAGAAGGACATCTGTTAACCCAGTAAGACTAGTAACATGCTTCTCTTACCTTGTGATCATAGGGATTGTAAGAATGAAACACGCGAGAAAGATCTTTTGTTCTTTGCTTTTTCTGTGGAAGAAAACACAAACATTTGTGTTGACAGGTGGCAAAAATATACACATCTGTATATATCTATATGTGTACCTCTGTCTGCCTGTCTGTCTGTTTTATGACATTGTTTACGTAGAGGTTCTCCCCTTGTACCACCAGCTGAGGGAATACACTGTCAATCTGGGACAAATGGATACAACTAGAAACCAAAGCCATTTGATGGTTATGTGGGTCACTGTCCCAGACCAGCCAGGCAACCGCTTCCTAGAAGGCTCTGTAATTAAAACTCTATTTATAATAAATGCATAATTCGGAGACTAAAATGAAGAAAAAGCTATGAAGAGAAAGAAAACAAACACATTTAGGGCACTTTAAACTTCACTGAAATACCAACTTCTGTTACTCAGAATCGGGCACTCATGCTTCATTTAATATACCTCCTTCAGGCTTCCTGGCCACAGAGTCGGTCTGTCCACTGGAGCCTGCAGCTGTGAGCCTGCCTTTGCTCTGTCACTGCTATATAGTGACATGTGTTTATGTCTCACACACACTCAATAAGTATCTGCTATGTCAACGAATAAATGAATATATCTGAGTTAGGTATATAATTATTATCTCTGCAATAATGACACGTAACTCTCACACACAGTTATAAAAAGACAAGCCTTTCTTGGCTTGTAATGATGCTTCCTTGATTAGAAGAAGCCAGGCACTACTCCAGTGCCCTCCCCACCACCTAGTCCCCAGTATCTGCGACAGTGAAGTGTGTAGTTCTCTGATGAGAGCTGACTGTAAGAATCAGCTTGTTTACCAATCCACTGTGATTTGTCCACCCGCCATAACCACCATGAGCCATTCTGCAGGTGTTTCCAGACCTTCGGTGTGTGTATCTTCACACACAACTGATTACTATTACTTTCAAAGAAAAGGGATCATTCTGTACAAAGTGCTCTGAAACTTACTTTTTTCCACTTAACAATTTATCCTTGCCAAACTCGAAGGCTTGTATATCCAGCTCTCTAATCCCTTACACAGAGTTCTGAAGCCCAAAAAACTTCTGAAATCTGAACTTTTTTCCCGCAATTCACTTCAATTTTTAAATAAAATGATAATCTCCCACAAACATCTTTGCCAGCCTGAGAATGTATATATATATTTTTAAAGATAAATTACAGAAGTCCAGTTGCAGGATCAAATAGTCTGCTTGTCATAATTACCCTGACAGAAACTGCCAAACAGCCCCTTCCCCCAAACTCTGTACTGATGTCCTCTTGCCAAGACAGAATGAGAGAAGGGATGCGCTTAAAAAGGAAGTTCTTAATTTCTCTCTTCCATTTAAAGATTAGGACATTTCTAAATTTAGAGCACAGATACAACATTTTAAAAACAGATATTGAACATCTTCCCAGAATCTGATGATGGAATTTATTTCTTGTATTTACTTTTCATACAGCATAGAGTTAGCCCACTACTACATCTTAAAATTCTGCCATGAGAATGGCCTGTTTGACTTTAACACTGCCCTCCTCTTGCTCCACATTCTCTTCAGATGTTGTTAATCCTTGCCTGGTGTCCACATTTCCTAGAGAAGTAGTCCTTCCTTAAATTCCAGTGTCCTCAGGAACCCATCTGTCATACCTCCCCAATGTCGGAGATCTAAGCACATCCCCCAGCATAGCTTCCACGCGACCTTTGGCAGCTACTTGGCTAAGTAGTCAGATCTGATAGTAATTAGCACCTTGTGTTCGAGTCGTCTGTATAGAACTCACAGTTTTCCCACAGATTAGTTCCCTGTTTCAGAACTCTCTTTGGAGCCACAATTCCAGTTAGCAGTCCTTCAAATCACTTGGCCTGTTTCCACATTCTGATGCCGACTAGAAGTCATTCCTCCCGGCAGCTCAGCCAATATTCCTACTTTCTCTGTCCACTTCTGAGCTGTGCTTCTGACCACCTGGCTCCAAAGTAATTTAACACCCTTTTCTCTGGAGAGCAGACGTGTATTTCTAAACTGATTGGAAATGGCCCTGTGGCTCTGTGAGCCCTGGAATCCATTCTGAACAGGTCACTTGCCCACCAAAGTTTTCATTAGCTTATAATTTTCTCTTTCCTTTCCATACACCCACTTAGTTGGTTTAACAGGTCTTGGCTTACACTTCAATCAGAAGGAAAATGACGGATATTAACACTTCCTTTGGTAGGAGACAATATAAAACACTGGGGAAATTTTTTTTTTCAGGAAGGAAATTATGCTAGAGAAGATAAAATAGGTGGCATATCAGTATTCAACATAGGAGGTGTCCCAAGGACTGATCAGCATTAGAAACGGTTGAGCTACAAGCTTGAGTTGGCAGGTGGATAAGGGACATGCAGAGGTGGTTTTGTGTGGGCTTTTTATGTGGGTTTTGATTTTATGTCTTTATTTTCATAGCTAAAACCTATCTATATATTTTTTCTATTTTGGGAAGAAAGTAGTATAAATAATAAGCAAATGACACTATTCACATTAAGCCCCCAAAGAGGGGAGGGTATAGCTCAGTCATAGAATGCTTGCTTAACACGCACAAGGTCCTGGGTTCAATCCCCAGCACCTCCATTAAGAAATAATTGAGTAAACAAGCCTAATTACCTCTCCACCCTCAAAAAACCACAATAAGCCCCAAAAGAAGACAGTGACGAAAGAATGCCTGTTTTTCTGACAACAAATTTATTATGCACAACCACAGTGAAGTCTTGGCTATGAATAGTGAAGGTTATAAATTATTAGTCCTGCTAACTGAAAACCAGTGCTATTTTTCCTGTGAAGTCAGAGTCGTATAGCCCAGTGGTGTATCTTCAGGATCCAGAATAGGGGCTGACTAACAATGGCCCCAGGGCCAATCCAGCCTATTGACTGTTTCTATCAATAAAGTTTTATTGAAACACAGCCGCACGCATTTGCTTATGTATTATCTATGACTGCTTTCATGCCACAATGGCAGAAGTGGAGTGGTTACAATAGAGGCTTTATAGCCCATAAATCCTAAGGTACTTACTATTTGGCCTGTTACAGAAAACATGAGCCTCCTCTGATCTAGAACCTCTATCTCTGACTACGTCTACTTCTGGCAGTAGCCCTTTGACCCAAAACCACATGAACAACTAACTGTTCAGCAAAATTCCTTGCTCCTTCTACTTACCGAATGGAAACAGTTTAAGAATCGATCATAATCCATATCCTAACACATCAGGATGAAGAAACCAAGCAAAATATCAATTAGCTGTCTTGTTTTCAGGATTTTAACTTCTGAGCATTCTGTATTCAGACAGAGAATGTTACAAGTTGGTTTCTGGAGCTTTCCGAGCCTTCTGTATTCACATTAAAACTGCTGATGACAAAAACTCTGAAAAGAGACCTGTTACTAAGTTCTGGCATTAAAGCCAAGTAGAAGGCTTTGTGTACTAGTAACTAAAGTTGCTAGTGAGCCAGTTTCTCACATGCACACAGCGTTAACAATACTATCCTACAAAGCCTGTTGAGCCTTGCTATCAGCAGTTTTAACTGAAATTAAGAGCTGAGCCCAAAATGGAGTAATTAGGTATTTTCCTATTGCATCACAGTGTGTGTCTAAATTACCTCCCACTTTTTAGCCTGTTAAACATCTCAGTCATGCAACCACCTGTTAATTCTCCAGGTGTTTAAAAAGTAAACATGTTAAACAAGTTGTGTGATGAACTTGTAACAAGGGTGCCCAAAGCACAAGGTGTAAGGCAAATCTCTCCCCCAGCACTGAATGAGGTGCCATCAAGTCAGCTCCACCATCAACCTCGAGGTACACAGAGATGAGAGGATGTTCAAAAGTAACTACGTGCCGAGCCCTGCAGTATGCAAATTTGATGAAACTTCTGGATTTCTGACAAGTTGAACAATTCCTAAACTGCTTGTGAATTTCACTCTGCAAGGACAGGAAACACCGATGATCCCTTTTATATCCATGTTTAAACTCCCTTTCTGACAAAACCAAACAAAATTAAAGGTCCCAAAGGAGGATTTTTAACAGTTCAGGTTTCCAGACAATGTAATTATTCCAATTTTTATCAAAGGTATGCAACGGAACTCAGAACTGAGAGACACTCCACATGTGATGAGAACCTGTGTTATTTCGAATGTGACGTTATACAATCAACTGAGTTTTAACAATATCCACCAACTGAACTTCTCTTGGTTCCTCTAACTAACTCGGTGCTTTCTGTGCCCATTCTCTACTTGTAGATTAAAGTTTTCTCAAATAAATAGTGTTATTATAAGGTAAAACTGTAGTAATGCTATGAATATCATTTCTATATATGGAATCTCAAAAATAATAAAACCTACAAGCTTTCTGAGTTTGATGTGCTCAAAGTACACTATAATAAAATACAAATGCTTCAGCAAGCCTTCATCAGACTTTGTGGTAAGAACCCAAAAGGCAGGTTTGAGCGTCAGCATACCAACTTCTGCTCTCTAGTTTTGCAGGTTAAGCGGCTTGGAAGTGGTCACTCTGTCCCAATAAGTAACAAGGTGAAAAGACTGAAAACCCAGCAACTCTTCTTGAAGAGAGGGGAGGACACGGAAGACTGCTGCACGCCCCACAACCCCAGACTGGAGAAACCAATAGGTAAACACAGGGAATGTAGCTTCCCAGACAGAGTGGATCACTGTGGGAACCAATGCTGGGGTAGGAAAACCTGAACCGTACTTGCTGGATGGCTGAGCTCAGTGCTGACAACTCATGAGAGCTGAGAACTCCATGGGGATCCGGTCATAGGGGGCCCCACAACGTTGTGAGATTTACCACCAGGAGCTCAATGAGGTTCCCACAGTAAATATCAGAGAAAAATCCCCTTAGGTTTCCAGCAGAAGGAGGGGGGAAGGAACCATTCTGAAATACACCAGTGCACTCTGTTCTTAACAGGGCCTGCCCGCAGGAGAAACTAGCTAACCAGAGCCTGACTGACCTGGGGAAGGGAATACGCAACTCCAACTCACCTAGCCATCCTATCTCACCAAAGAGGAGGAAAAAAACCTGAGAAACGCTTGTTATGTTCACAGTCCAGAGGTCTAGGCCAACTGGAAGACTGAGATCTAGTCATAGGAATACAGGATATTTCCCCGCTTCTCACACCTTGCCATATCACTAAAGGCAGCTCCTTTGAACCAGTAATCATGTCTGGTTATCAAGAAAAATCACAAAGAATTATTACCAGAAAAATCAAAGGCAAAAAACACCCACAATTTGAAAACACAGAGTAAACATCACAAGCAGACATGGCAGAGAAGTGAGAATTACCATAAAACTGTGATGAATACAGGACGGGCTCTAATGGATAAAGCGGGCAGCAGGTGGGAACAAATGGACAAGGTAAGCAGAGATGGAAATCCTAAGAAAGAGCCCAAGGAAATGCTAGAGATCAAAAACAATGTAAGAGAAATGAAGAATGCCTTTATGAACTTACTAGTAGACTGGATGCAGCTGAGGAAAGAATCTCAGAGCTAGAGGATATATCAACAGACTCCTGGAAAATGCAAAGTAAAGAATAAAGACTGAAAGAAAAGAGAAGAGAATATCCAAAGATACTGTGGGATAACTATGTTACGGAACTACCAGAAGGAGAAGAAAGAAAGGAAAAGAAATATTTAAAACAATGATGGCTGAGAATTTCCCCAGACTAAGGCCAGACACCAAACCACAGTTCCAGAAGCTCAGAGAACACCAAGTAGGACACGTGCCAAGAAAACTACACCTTGGCATATCATTTTCAAATTACACTAAACCAAAGATAAAGAAAAAAATCCTGAAAGAAGCCCAGGGATGGGGGAGAACACTTAACCTATAGAGGAACAATAGTAAGAGTTACATCCAACTTCCCCTCAGAAACCAGGCAGGCAGGAAGAGAGTGGAGTGAAACATTTGAAGTGTTGAGAGATAAAAAACCCACCAACCTAGAATTCTGTACCCTGCAAAATTAGCCTTCAAAAATGAAGGGGCAATGAAGATTTTTTCATGCAAAAAGAAATGAAGGCATTTGTTGCCAGTAGACCTGCCTTGCAAAAAATGTTAAAAGAAGTGCTTTAGAGAGAAGGAAAAGAATATACGTCAGAAATGTGAAGCTACATAAAAAAAGGAAGAGCAGTGAGGAAGGAATAAATGGAAGTGCAATAAAAAACTTTTATTTTTCTTATTCTTAATTGATCTAATAGATAAGTTTGTTCAAAGTAATAATAGCAAAAACTAATAAAAATAACAGCAACAAATGATAGCAACAATTTGACTATGTATGCTTATGTTTACATGAAATGAAATGACAGCAACGGTACAAGGGATGGGAGGAAGGAATTAGGATTCTTTTGTTGTTATAAGGTACTCACACCGCCTGTGAAGCAGTGTCGTCCAGGTGAAAGGGGGTTGTTTTCTACTTGGATTAATTGCAAACAAACGTTGCAAACTCTAGGGCAACCACTAAAATAAGTTGTTTTTGTTTTGTTTTGTTTTTAAAGTGTAAATGATATGCTAGGAAAGCAGAGTTTCAACACACTTAGGTTTTCCTGCTCCCTTTCTGGCAGAGAGCCTGGGTAACCGACTGACTGGCAAAAGCAGCAGGGAAGTAAGAGTGAGAGGATAGGGGGCCAAGACATGTCACCAACTGGACAGTCAGGTTCTGAGTGGCTGACCTTTGGGTCACGTGGGGTAACGGAGACAATGGAGCAATGACGGTGCCCTGAGGACTACGAGAGTTAGGACTTAGGCTCTAAATACCTTTTAAGAGACTGGAGTCAAAATTCCAGGTAATATAAAGACAAGGGATCGAGGCCTGGTCAGTTACTACATGCCAGGGACAGGTATCCCATAGGGAAGTCACAGAACCAAATCCTGAGGCAAAAGGGGGGAAACAGCCAAGAGTTGCAAGATAATAAATGCCTGAGAGTCAAAAGGGTTAATGGTGAAGAACTAGGAACCAAGAGGATCAAAATGAAAACAAGGACTTAGCAAAAAGCATTAAGAGACACTGAAGTCACGGATGAGAAACGAAGCAGCAAGGAAACCTCAAGAGTAAGTGAAGGCCTTAACAACTGAGGATGTGTTCTGATGCTAAGGCAGGTCTGATGTTTCTCTTGGGATCTTCTGTTGTGCTTCCTGCAGGGGCAGCTGCCTGTAGTCAGGGTGTGGGCAACGTGGGGCCCATTAAGCTCAGTCTGAAATGGGATCGCGTTTGGCTGAAGAGGGAAAGTAGTGTAGTGTACTGGGGAGGTCGGTTTTTGATAAAAGCAGAAAGAAAAGAACTGAGTCTATAGATAGATCCTGCCATTTATAAGCTGTAAGAAAGTAGGTCGCATATAGACACCAAGGCAGACAGAAAAGGAGGCAGCTTTGATGAATCAAAGAAAACAGCTAAATGATTAGAGCACATGATGCAAGAAATGTGACAAATGATCACATTTGTGTTTCAGAAAGAGCTTCCTAATGGTGTTAAGTATGGAGCGCACAGGAAGGTCAGAGGTTGAAGACTGCGAGAGGATGCTGAGGTGGTTTGGAAAAAATAACAGCATCTCAGATGAAGCGAGGTGCAAGGAGAGGAGGTGAGATGATGTGAGAGACAGCGGAGAGGTGGGATGGGTGCATCTGGGCAGACAGGAGACCAGAGGAAGACGCCAAGAGGGCTGAGGTGGGGGAGGTGTCCTGCACTGAGGTAAGGAATCTAGACTGACAAGCAGGTTTGGGGATGGGGGGAAGGGAGGGAAATTGGGTTTCAAATTCAGTGTTTGATGTGGCTGGCTGGGAGACACTGGGAGAGTTAACGAGAAGGAAGTCAGATACAAGGGTATGGTGCTAAGAAGAGACATGTGGGACGCAGATTTGGGAGTCATGAGGCAATGGGTGTGGTTTAAAGCAGGAGAAGGATGTGATTGCACAGGGAGTATTAAGGACACAAGAAAATTCAGGTTAAAATCCAAGCGAAGAATAGCTCTCTGACGGCTGTAAAATGAGTGGGCTGGATTAAACCGTAGTTTTCAACCGTGGTTGCAGGTTAGAATCACGGGGGAGACTTTATTCACTTACTTATTTTTTAATTGTGGGAAATACATAACATAAGATCTACCCTATTACCAAACATTTAAGTGCACAACACAGTATTGTTAACTACTGTTGTACAGCTTTCCAGAACTTTTTCATCTCACATGGCTGAAACTCTACACTAACTACACAGCAACTTCCTGCTCCTCCCCTCTCCCCCTGTCCTGGGCAACCACCATTCTACTCTCTGCTTCTATGAGTTTAGACACCTCATATAAGTGGGATCATACAGTGTTTGTTCTTCTGTGATTGGCTTCTTTCACTCAGCATAATGTCCATAGGTTCATCATACTGTAGCCTGTGACAGAACCTTCTGCTTTTTCAAGGCTGTATATTCCTTGATCTGTACTGTAAACTAGACTTCTATTCTGAGTTTTATACCAATAAAATTAAAACTCACATATTTTGGCTCACCACACTTTTGTGCTCCTGCTGGTAGTCTGTGGTGCACTCACCAATGCAAAAACTTTCGGGGCAGATTGGCCTAATGCCCACTCGCATATAAAGGTGGTTTTCTTTACCTGTGATGTATTGCCAATATTGCATGACTTTTTCTTTCTTTCTTTTTTTTTTTTTGCATTTCATTAAAATTAGGTTTATACAAACTATAAGTCTTTGTCTATAAAAATCGCCTTTTAAACTGAATGAACAGACTTTTGGGGGCCACTCTAGATTCTTAGCTTAACTCAGCACAGTCTTTGGGCAAACTTCTTCCCCCTGTGGGCCTGTTTACTCATTTGTAAAATGGGGAGATGAGACTAGATCAGTGGTCCTCACCGAGGGCCATTTTGCCCCTCACTGGACACACAATGGCAATGTGTGAGGACATTTTTGGTTGTCACACTTGGGGAGGGTTGCTATTGGCATCTACTGAGTAGAGGCCTACAGTGCACAGGACAGCCCTCTCCCCAACTGAAGAACCATCCAGCCCCGAATGTCAACAGTGCTGAGGTTGAGAAACCCTGGACTAGCTAATATCGACCAGCTCTAAAATGCCAGGACTCACTGGGGAGCCTTTAAGTGTACCAGTGCTCCAGCCCTAGGCCCCAGTGATGCTGATTTAATTGGCACGGTGGGACCTATGCAAGTGTATTATTTAAATGCTCTTGAGTTTTCCAATGAGCAGCTGAAGTTTGAAAACCACTAGCCAAGATGATCCCTAAGGTCTTTTCCAGCTGTTGACCTCTATTCTTCTAGATCAGCCCCCCACCCCACCCCCATCTTCCAGCTGTCACCATTCTGGGTTCTGAAGTCTATAAGGCATCTTCATTCTTAACCTCCATATTATGCCTGTAGCTTTGCCTTATTTCTTGATCCCTTCCTTTACTTAAAAACGGATTCTCTGCAGGAATTCCTCTGGGGCACCCTGAGGCTTTGGCTGCAGAGACAGGCTGCTGTTATATATTAAGTTCCCTACGTGGTGAGAGCTTTTGAAAAATAAATGGAAAGCTAATTGAATAAACGTGAACCTTTATTTTGTTATCTATGTATAAAACATTAGAAGCTTAATTAAAAGTACTTGACATTATCAGCACTCAATCACAACCTCACGTTCATACTCAACATTTTTAGATGGTGTCCCTAAGATGATGATAATCACTCAAAATCACTGAGAAGGAGGAAAAACATGTCCATGGAATGGGGACCTCAAAATTTAGAAATTAAAAAAAAAAATCAATGATGTGAAATATGTTTGGTGATCAAAAATACCCCCAAAATACTCAAGGAAATAAACTCTTCAAAAATCTCATCTGCTTTTCGTTTATAAGGCACATATAATACTCCCGTGTTCTATGAGAAACAACTCTACTGTGAGGGTGGTAGGAAAAGTAAAGAAAAATAAAGCTGCCCTGACTTTACCTGTTTTTTCATCTCTTACTTTCTAGTAAGATCTGCAAGATAATGGAAATGACCATAAACACTGCTGACTATAGTCTTTTTAAAAAATTTATCTTCACTGATGTATCATTGATTTACAATGTTGTGTTAGTTTCAGGTATATGGCAAAGTGATTCAGTTTTATATATAAATATTTTTGGGTTTTTACAAGATATTGAATATAGTTCCCTGTGCTATATAGTAGGTCCTGTTACTTACCTATTTTATATGTAGTAGTATGTATATGTTAATCCCAAACTCCTAATTTATCCCTTTCTCTGACTCCTTTCCCCTTTGGTAACCATAGTTTGTTTTTTATGTCTGTGAGTCTATTTCTGGTTTATAAGTAAGTTCATTTGTGTATGTGTGTGTGTATATACATATTTTTGTTGTTGTTGTTTCCACATATAAGTGATATCATATGATATTTGTCTTTCTCTGAGTGCTGACTGTAGTAAATTTCCTTCTCTCCCTCCTGTTACAGCAAATTCAAGGAGAGTTCCCATGTTCTTTAGTTTCTTGAATCTCCACAGTGGGGGGCCCAGGATAAGCATTTCTTGGAGGACACTAAAGCAGCAGACCTCTAAGAGTGGAAGTTAGAAAAGAGATAAGTGAATTTGTTCACCTGACTGTAATGGGGCGCAAATAAAATAACCAGGCCATCGTGGAAATGTACCACAGATTCTAAAGCACAGCAGGTGTCAGTGGGAGACTATTTTTCAGCCCTATGGTTTCTAAAATAACCTCAAGGGAAGGAAGGTGCCACAATCAGCCTCATGTTGTCACAGCGGGGGTGGGAGAGGAGCAGGGGCACCTTTTACCCTGGCAGGTCCTTAACTAGGCAACAGATGTGGGAAGAAAATGCAAATAGGGAATTCTGCATTAACCCAGCAGTTATCTGATAAAATAAAACATGAGTTGCCATATCGCTTATATCAAGCTTACCTTACTTTCTAAAGAGAATATTTGTTTGCAAGGAAAGGTCATTCTTTTGAAAACAAAGGCAGGGCTGGCACAAAAGAAAGGAAGGAGACAACTATTATGTGGTGATCAGTGTTGCCAAAGCGAAAAGCCATTACAAGCAGTCAGAGAACAAATAGCCTTTCAACATAAAACAAATCTCTGCAAAGCAAAAAAGCAAAATCAAAGAGTACGAAGCACGACACACACACACACACACACACACACACACACACACACACACACACACACACACACACACACACACAATGATTCTTTCCAAGCTCCTTGGTAAGGCAACCTCCGGGTGCTCAGACGTAGCACAGGGGAACACGGGTTGTTATGAATATCAAGTCAATATCACTCATCTTCACTCTGCTCTTCCAACCAACCAAAGAGAACCACCTTCACCTCTCCTCTGGATTACTGCAGTGGTATTTTCTTTCTTGGACTACCTGGGTCCAATTTTCACCCTCTGAATCAAGAGCTGGTAAAATAGGGTCTAAGGGCCAAATATGACTGGCTGCCTAGTTCTGCACAGTCTGCAGCTTGTTTTTACATTTTCAAACGGCTGGGGGAAACAAAAACCCAAACACAAACCCAAGAATGAGAAACAAACAAACAAGAGTACTGGTGGCCTGTGAAAATTACATGAAATTGAAAGTCCCATAAAGTTTTATCGGCACACAGCCACACTCACTCGTCCATGTATTGTCTAGGGCTGCTTGTGTGTGGCAATGGCAGACCGGCATGGCTGTAACAGCAACCCTAAGGCCCATAAAGCCAAAAATATTTACTATCTAGCCTTTGACATAAAGAGTTTGCCAACCCCAGCTTTAAATCACTGGCGTGCAATCCTGGCTGCACGCTGGAATCACTGGGGGATTTAAATAATACTGATGTCTGGGGGCCAACGCCAGAGATTCTGATTTAACTGATCTGGGGTGCAGCCTGGGATTTGGAATTTTAAAAATCTTTGCCGATGATGCTAGCTTGAACCCAGGGTTTGGAACCACTGCTTAACACATGTCTGTCCTGAGGCCAGGGTGAGTTCTCTAGTGTATGGTCATTACATGTCACTCTCCTCTTCAAAAACCTGCAAAGGCTCCCTGTTTGCTCAGAGAATCAGATTTCAAGTTTTACATGAGGGCTTCGGCCCACTTTCCCCAATAACACCAAAGACAATGTCTTGTTCCTGACATTTTCTTGAGTCCACATCTTGCTAATGCTATTTCCTTTGCCTGGAATACCTCCCCTACCATCTCCATGTATTAAATTCATTCTGAAAAGCCTAGTTCGAAGGTTATCTCTTTCTTGCTGGATCCTCCTACACGCTCCCACAGATCTCTTTACCACTTTTCCGTGTCAATACCTCCTTGAGGGCAGAAGCCGCGTCCGCTCATCTGGGTAGCATCCCTTCCCTCCACAACTCTTCATTAATGTGCCTTGCCTATGGGAGCTGTCCAATAAATGCCACCATCCCCTTAATCCCACAACATTTTGGTTTAATCTTCATTGAGCCTTCTAGACCCTCACACTACCCACCCAGGTCACCTTTTCTCTGCAGGCTCTCGACTCATGAACACAGCACTCAACTTCAGTAACCTCAGCTTCCCTCTGTCCTTCATTTTCCCTACAGACTCTTGGCTTCTCATCTTATATTAATCTAATTACTTGCCCCCTAAGTAATCCGGGTGCCATCTGTGAACTAAGGCCATCTCAGCACTCCTTGGTCATTCCTTCATTAGGAGACAGTCAGCTGCTATTCCAATCCCTCTTAAGAGCCTCCTCACCAGTTTTTCTGTCTCCATTCTCACCTCTATATCCAAAATACATTCTCCCAGCTTTAAAACTTAGCCATTAATATAATCAATTATTCATTCATTTGCCATATTTATTGTGTGTCCATCATGCTGCAGGGACCATATTAAGCACTGGTGAGACAGAAAGCAAGTCACAGGCCAGTGGACTCAACAGAGCTTACAAACTAGCAGGGAGAAATAATCACCATACTTAACCAGCAACCAGGAACACAGTAAGTACTTAAATGCTGAATGCGTTCCAAAAATTCTGAGGATTAACACTACCTGCTAAGCTGCTATGCTAATGGATGAGCTGATTATGATTTGCACACTGATTTCTAAATTTAAACGCAAATTTATTTCATGTTGGATAGAATTATTTTTACAACTATAAATGGTACTTCAAGATGATAATTGTAAAAATTCTGGAATTTGAAACTATTTCCATGGGATTCTGCCCTTGAATCAACTTACATTTTATGCACCATTTTTTTTTCATTGTTTTTGTTAGCATGCTTGCACTCTCATAAAGCTTGCTCCTTTCTCTGACAAGTTATACCTAGGATAGGGGAACAACAGCATCCAGTACCTTTTTCCAGGTAGAAAAATATTAGGAAAGGACATAATCAACGGCTATATGTCATGCATTACCCTTACCTTAAAAATAAATAAGTAATGAACTATAGAGATGATCCGTGAAAGTAAAACCACCATATACAAAAACAGATGAAAAACCAGATTTCTTCTGTAGAGCACAGGGAACTATATTCAATATCTTGTAGTAACCTTTAATGAAAAAGTATATGAAAATGAACATACGTATGTCTATGCATGACTGGGACATTGTGCTGTACACTAGAAACTGGCACACTGTGACTATACTTCAATAAAAAATAAATAGGCAAAGAAAACAACCAGTAACAGTTCAGAAAGTAGTCAGATCTGATCTGCTAGCCATATATTTGATACTAGCTTTTATAATGCACCCAAAACACCTGACAGCGCGAGAAGAAGTGTTACATCCCCACGGAGGTCCTCCACCCCAACCCCCCTCCCTTTGGTTACTCTGAAGCTAAATAGTTTGACAAAGGAAAAGAAAACTGGATTTGATCTAATTCCTGTTACATTTTCTTTCATACACTTTTAGAATTTCTAAACCAATTCATATATATAAATATTACCCATGCAGGAGGAGGTTTCACTGTTATTTCTAAAATTTTAAAAATTCGTTTAACACGTGACGACCACTCATTCTCACAGCACTATTTTAGAATTACCGGTTACAGTGTGAAAACTCTCGAAGTCTGGCCCATCATCACCACCCAGCAAACAGTGTAGGGCAACAAATCTGTTGCCATCTATCTTTTTATTTTTATCTTCAAAGTTTCACTGTGCTATAAACTACTTGAAATTAGAGAGTGGGCGGGACAAGTGGTTTTATTTTTTTTTCTAATTGCTTAATAATAATGTCTGATGCCTATAAATTATTTTAGTAAGGACAAATTATACAATTAAAAAAAGTAAAAATAGGAAGTCACATCAGAGGTCTAAATATGAGAGAAAAATATTTTGCAAGGGGATGAAATAAATGCAGGTGGGTTTTTTCTAATTAGTACCCTGGAGTCCTGTGTCCTTCTGTATTGTCATTAAATATGTTTCTTCCTTTTATTTAAAGAGAGATGGTAACATGCTTTTACTGAATCTAACATTCAATGAGCTCAGGGGCTCAACATCGGGAAACACGTTGTAAAGTCTGGTTCGGCGCAAACTCTGTTAACGCTCCGAGCCTCAGACTGCCTTCCAGAGGCTAATCCACACTGCATCCAGAGGGAAAAAAGGATGAAAAAAGAATGGAGGAAACTAAATTTCTCTGACCCACAGATAAGCTGCTCTACCGTTCTAAAAAACTGATCAAAACCAATGCATCTCCTTCATGACCCTGAATTAACCCCTGGTATCACCGCACTTGAAGAGAAGCTGCAAAACTGTTTTCTGCCAGTTACTGCTGCATCTCCAGATAAGCCCACAACTCGTTTTCATTACGATTTCTCCACTGGGACCGGGAAGGTCAGATGTGACAATGTAGGTCTGATAACTCCCCTACTGTCTACATCTAATTTAGCACCTACTGTAAAACATCATTTCTATCAGCAATGCGCTCATCGCTGATATCTCTCTGCCCCATCCCATCAATACTAAGAGTCTGAAATTCATTTCAGGGGTGGCTGGGCTTTTTGACCTATTTTCTCCTCAAGTGCTACGTCAAAAATAGACTTATTTTTGTTCCATGTATTAAACATACACATTTTCTTTATCTTTGGCCTTTATGACAAAGGAGTCTTTATTTGACAAGCAGAAGACAATTTAATATACAGCTCAATCTTCTCCAGTCTCTTGTCTTCATGTCACTTCAGAAATCAGTCGATTCTTTTTTTATGTTGTGGAGCGAGGTTATTGCGCAGACAGCCAGTGGATGAAAATTTCTAGGGTTGGCTCTAAGCCAAGCAGTGCTTTCAGCCAATGGCAAGAAGGGTGCAGGTGAGGGTGGGAGGGCAGGTGGGTGGCAGAGGCCTAGGCAGTGAGAAAAAGGGCAAGACAGGAGGAACACAACGTAGCTGAGGTTTGCCCTGCGCCCTCCCCTTCCAACACTTCAGACCATCCAGCTATATATAATTCATGTCACAATAGCATTCAGAGAAATTAACCCACGTTCACATAGGAGGGGAAAAAATGCCCACAGAGTGTAGGCTTCTGGACCAAATGGCAGGTCTGACCATTGTAAGTAATGAGAATACAGACAGAACGTGATACTTCAACTAAGTCCACCCGAGACCTCCTCGGAGGCCGAAGGGCTGCGACCCCATCAGCCAGGCTCTGCCTTCCCGGAGCCTGTGCCCATCACCTGAGGCACGTTCTCAGGGCTTCCAGCAGGCCTCCTACTCAGCCCCGGGATAGGGTTCTCGCATCCTAACCAGCCTCTCATCTCTTGCCTCTCTTTCCTTCTGTCTTCAAAGAGGAAGAGCTAAGAAGTGAGAAGACCCTGGCCATCCACTTATAGTGAATATTGTGCGCTTTGTGCTTTTTCATTGGGAGATGATCCTAAGGTGTTAAAAAAAAAATCCTGTAGGTTTAAACATACATGCATGTTTACAATGCAAAATGACAAGAAAATCTTAGAAAAAGCTCAATAAACTACCTATGATGACTTTAAAGGAGTTATGCTTAAAGCAACTTTCATCAATGTCAAAGTCCATAAACATGAGATGAAATGTCAATAAAATGTTCAATACAGTGTCTGCATAGAGTCATCACGTAATAAATGTTGGCTCCTATTATGAACATGCAAGCTCCTTAATTAGTTTCAATTAACATAACTGTCACAGTTCAATAATATCACTTGTATTCATTGTCTTATCACAAGTTAAAGTGTAACAAATGTCTGTCTAGCTATAGTTACTAACATACGTGACCCTCATAAACTTTCTTCATAAATGACTAGATGTATCCCTCCATGAAGTCAAAGAATGACGATGAATTTCACACCAGTATGTCACAGAGCGACACCAGAAAACAACACTGGCTGTTGCCTTCTAACCGTTACTTAAGTTCACATAAACTTCAGTTTTGACTGGTGGCACCTACACTGCCAACTAAAAATTGGCATTTGCCATCTCCCTCTGCAAGGATTAAATCATGAGCTGCTACAGCCATGGACCTTCAACACACCCTGAAAGGAGTTCAGGGTGGAGATCAGGAATGAGGTGCTCTGTGCTCTGGGAAAAACTGGCATAACAGGCCTTCAGATAGATATTTTCAGAAGAAAATTGTACAAGCCCAAATTCTTGCATCTCTTCATATCTAGAAAAGCACTAAGGTCATTAACAGTGACACCTGCTCCTCCTGACTAGCAGGAAGCCTCTGCCAAAATGTGTGCTTGACTGCAGGTCCCCCCTTCACTAAAATAATGTGTAATACTAATGCTCTCCCCGGCCTTTTCAGAGCAGTTCCCCACAGCTGTCTGAAATGCTGTCTCCTGGGCTATAATCCTTATTTTGCCCCAAATAAAAGTTAACTCACAACTCTGACATTGTGCTTTTTTTCAGTTGACAGCACATTCTCTCAATTTCAAAAGCAAAAA
Organism: Camelus dromedarius; assembly: GCF_036321535.1. Lineage (NCBI taxonomy): Eukaryota > Metazoa > Chordata > Mammalia > Artiodactyla > Camelidae > Camelus > Camelus dromedarius. The sequence continues at coordinate 13,926,217 of NC_087454.1, read as the reverse complement.
AATTCCAGTGTCCTCAACTCTTACTTTACAGAATTCATATGACATTTACAGCTTCTCTTGCTTCATGTCCCTTCCCCTGGCGTATAAAGTCTGACATGACTGACCCCCGTCCATCTTGCCCACTTCATTTCCTGCAAGTTTCCCCATCACCCACCATACTTCAGCCGCAAAGCCCTCCTCTTTGTTTCTCTATGATCATCCCTTTCCAAGGCTGTTTTGTGAGACAGTTCCTCTGCCTAGAGTCTTCTTCCCTAGAGATCTTCACAAGGCTGGCTGCCTGTTCTGATCTGAGTTCAGATATCACCACCACAGAAAGGCCTTTAGATCACAAAGGATTCCCCCTGCCATTACTGATTATATTCAACTATTTTAATTTACTACATACTTGCTGTATTTTGCTGGTTTTGTTTGTTGTGTTCTCCCCTGTGCTAGAGTGTAAGCTCCGTGAGGGGAGAGTCCTGTCCATGCTGCTCAGCACTGTTGGGTTCGGCACAGAGTGAATTCAAAAATATGTGCTGTGTGAGCAGGAAGCAAAGATCATACAGGTGGTTCTTGTGATCACAAGGCAGGCTTGGCAAAAACCTTGTAATCCCACATTTTAAAAATACGGGAGACAGCCAAGACATGGAAACAACCTAAACATCCATCGACAAAGGACTGGATGAAGAAGTTATAGTATCTTTATACAATGGAATACTACTCAGCCATAAAAAATAATAAAATAATGCCATTTGTAGCAACATGGATGGACCTAGAGATCAACATTCTAAGTGAAGTAAGCCAGAAAGAGAAGGAAAAATACCATATATCATTCATATGTGAAATCTAAAAAAAAGAAAAAGAAAAGGACACTATGAACTCATCTATAAAACAGAAACAGACTCCCAGACTAAGTAAACAATCTTATGGTTACTGTGGAAAGGGGGTAGGAAGGGATAAATTTGGGAGTTTGAGATTTACGAACGTTAGCCACTATATATAAAAACAGATTTTAAAAAGTTTCTTCTGGATAGCACAGGGAACTGTGTTCAATATCTTGCAATAATCTTTAATGAAGAAAATATGAAATGACTATATGTATGTATATGCATGACTGGGACATTCTGCTGGATACCAGAAATGGATACATTGTAACTGACTGTACTTCAATTTAAAAAAAAAAAGACAAAAAAAGACAGAAAGAAAGAAAGACAGAAAGAAAGACAGAAAGAAAGACAGAAAGAAAGACAGAAAGAAAGAAAGAAAGAAAGAAAGAAAGAAAGAAAGAAAGAAAGAAAGAAAGAAAGAAAGAAAGAAAAAGAAAGAAAGAAAGAAAGAAAGAAAGAAAGAAAGAAAAGAAAAGAAAAGAAAAGAAAAGAAAAGAAAAGGAAAAAAGAAAAAGAAATGAAAAGAAAGAAAGAAAGAAAGAAAAGCTGAGGAATGGTCTCAATTAAAGACGACTAAAGAGAGACATGACAACTAAATGCAGGATCTTGAATATATATATGTATAACTGAATAACTATGCTGTACACCAGAAACTAACACAACATTGTAAATCAACTATAATTAAAAAAATAAATTAAAATTTAAAATATTTTAAAAATTTATAGGGCCTATAAAAAAAATCAATGTTATGATAGAAGAACAACTTTGGAAACCAATACTTTTTGGTCAAAGTGTTACAAACTTGCTTTGAATTTCCAGGATAAACATTCATTTTACTGTTTATATGAGCATGGGGCAAAGAGTGAGAAAGAGTGAACTCTAAGTCTCAGGCGTTTTACTTACTAGTTATGTAACCTTGGGTAAGTTTACTTAACTTCTCTGAGCCTCAGCTAACTTCCTCTGTAAAGTAAGAAATAAGACCAGATACCTAAAAGTATTGTTGGAAGAATAACATGAGACAAAGTACACGAAAAGCACAGACTACAGTTCTGGCACAAATTAACATTCAAACAATGGGAGTTTCTTTTCCCTGCCATATGACTTCTAATCTTACATACCACTTCTATGAAGGCACTTTGTTATGGGCAGCAAAAATAAAGGATCAGAACGTTTACCATAGGTTATAAGATCTCAGAGAACACATGATTAGCAGAAAGATTTTTGTCCATTTGAATGCTTATCTGCTCACATTTAGTTTGTTACTCCTTAATTATGAAATAAACACGATTCTAAGAGGCAGGAGTTTGAAGAGTGCCATGTTAAATTGCCAAATATATTCTGTTGACCACAATACACATTTAACATTAGCTCTAACACTTAGAATTACACTTGTAAATCCCCTGGAGGGTTATAAATATGGAGTTATTAATGAATCATAGTTATCACAGAAAGAAATAAGATTAAAAGATAAGACAGATCATTATAAGGTTCTCTACCTGTAGAAGTTACTCCAAAGAGTCTACTCAGTTCGAAAATTGTGATTCAGGTAATAAAAAGTGAGTTCAAATTGAATATTACAATTGTAATAAATCAACTTCATATAAAAGGCATAAAAGAATTATGTAGATCTTCTCAATAAAACAAGGTGTGTAATCATAACTGAAAAAATAGTTAGACTAAAATATAATAAAGATGACTTTCCAAAGGATACAGTTTGCATTCTTTGTATTTAATATAAATTCACTCAGCCCTTCTCAACCCTAATACCCACCACCATTCAGCATCTGAGAGAAAAACTTACAACCACACATCTTCCTACTGTTTCGGTAATTATACATTCATAAAAGAAGCAGGATAAAAATAATGTCAAAATGAAAGCGAGAAATTAAAAAATGTTAGAAACAAGTTATTACATTTTTTCTACAGGTTTAAAAAAGAGATTTTCTGTAAGGTCACGATGAAGTACAAATTAAGACTCAAGGCTCTCAAATCACCTCTGACTCTTCACAGTCCTACAGTTAGATTATTTTAGAAAACTTGTAATATGAAGGTTCCCAAGACAAACCATGGTTCCAAAGTAAAACCTGATTTTTCTTACAGTGGCTTGTAATTAACAGAAGAGTCATATGAAAGAGTTTAGGTATCAACAAAAATCTGTGCTTTCCTTATCTTTGCCATCCTGATCAAAACATGGCTCCATCCTGGGTTACAGTCCTGCGTGTCTAGTGCATGTCTGGTCCTGTGGTTTGACAACATGAAGCTGATTTACAGGACAATGGAATTCAGTTCATCAATGTCCCATCAGGACTTAATAAAAAGTTAGGCACTGCTCTGCGGCAGGCAGGTAAGAGGTCAGATTCAGAGGCCAGAAAATTAGGGGTACCCTGAGGGAAGGCTGGGATCTTCTAAAGAATGATTCAAGCTGAGAGGAATCAGGAGTAAGCTCTCCCCCACCTAAGAAAACCCCACCGTGGCAGTAAAAATGAATGGTGGTGTCACTGGTGCCAGCTCCTTACTGTGGGGTTTCACTGGGTCTCCTGAAGAGGTTCCTGGGTAGTGAGCTGCTGCGTCAGTCCACATCCAGGCTCTCACTTTTTATGCCCCCGAGAGCACTTCTCTCTTAAAAACAGTACTTACTGTCTTTCAGGGTATCTTGGCAAGACACTCTGCTTCGATTTACTCCACACATTAGTCACATTTGTTAAATTCTCTACCATTTCAGGTTCAAGATGGAAGACAACCAAAGGGCCTGACCCTACTGGCAAAGCCAACATGAGATGGACATACGCCAACTCTTCCCTACACAGCGGAGGCTTAACCCTCATTCTTGTTACTTCCACCTTCTTCAAAGCTCCAAACATCGCCCCCTTTTCCTTTAGTCTTTAAGTGTGAGAGTGGGATAAAGGGGAGTGATCACCTTAGAAAGGATTAAAAAAAAAAAAAAGTGATCCAACCAGCTTCTTCAAATTTTTCCAAATTCAGATAGTTTTGTACAGGTTCAAACCCACACACTGACACACACACTCGGTTGCTGTTAAGCTTATCTTATGATGCTCAGAACAACAAAAACACAAAGAAAGATAAAGAGGCTACAGGGAAAAGCAATTCCACAGGGAAACAGTTTGGGAACATATAAAACAACGTCGAGGACGGAATGTGAGTAGATAAGGGTGGGGGGTGGGGGTGGACTGGATTTTCTCCTGTGGAGCAGAAGAGGTCCTGGCCTTATCTAGGGAGCAATCTTATGACCATTAGGAAACGGCATCAATGGTACCAGCAGGAGCAAAAGGCAGGAACAAGCTGTAAAGCCCTAAACTTCAGGCACCTTCCAGGGTCCTTGGCACATGCCTTGGCTTTACTGTGAGCCAGGCTCAATCAAAAGCCAGTAGAGTAAATTAATATTCTCCACTGAAAACAGAATAACCTTGCTGACCTGTAGCTAAGTCTAAGACTCAGAATTATTAAGTCCAAAAGAAGAATATTTAATGAAGGTTTTCACAAGTAAGTTCCAGAGATTTCTTAAATCCATTAGCTTCCAAACCTGTCTTGCACAATCTCCTAAGAATCAGTGACTTTTTAAACTTAAGTTACCTTTCCTAGGCAGACTTAGAATCTCAGCCACAATTAAAAAATACCAACAGAATTACTTAATATTAATGAAGACTAATGAAGGCAGACTCAATGGAATAGAAAATACAGACATACACAACTGAACTTTCATCTAAAAGTCTAAGGTCTCTCTCGTGTAGCTCAGGTGATTCTACCACTGAATCTCATACATTTATAATCTTGCAAAAGCCAAGAAAAAAAATTTTAGTTCATCCTGTTCATGTAAATATATTGCCTAATTTATATTTATCTATTTTATATGTAGTAGTGTGTATATGTTAATCCCAAACTCCTAATTTATTCCTTTCCATCCCCTACCCACTTTGGTAACCAGTTTGTTTTGTATGTCTGAGAGTCTATTTCTGGTTTGTAAATAAGTTCGTTTGTATCAATTCTTTTGTTTTTTTTAGATTCCACATATAAGCGATATCATACGATAGTTGTCTTTCTCTGACTTACTTCTCTTTGTATGATAATCTTTAGGTCCATCCAGTTTTGTTTTTTTATTTAATAAACAATGGTCATCATTTAATAAAAAAGAGGATTATACTCTTTCACTCTTTTTTTTCAGTGGGCAATCAAGGACTGACAAAAAAATCCACCCTTCCCACCTATAAAAGTGCAAAATTCAACTGAATGGTGCTTTTTCCATTTGATGATTTAAATGATTAAAAATACACATAATTTAGTTCATTTATCAGACTTTACTATAAGACATTAAAAGCACTGGAATTTACTTATATTAATACTAGCATTAATGTAAAAATAGTTATGAAGAAAGGGAAAAGTGTACTGAAATGATTTATTTTGTGTCATTTATAGGGGAAGACATTTGGAGGGCTTGACTTCAGTGGAAATAAAACGTACATAAGTAGACAATATATTTTCACTAAGAGGCCTTCTACAGCCACAATGAAGAGCTGCTGTTTGAAATGAACTGTTGGTGTGTTCTTCCAATAATGGGTTAGAGGCTACTTTTATTGCTGATTTTTTTTTTGGCAAGGAAATGGGAAACAAATTAGATAAGGAATTACTACTTTGTAGCAATGTTTTCTGTGAAGTCTAAAAGCCAGGCAGTTTCATAATGTACCTTATCATGAAGTACCTACCTTAGGGTGGATAACTGTTAATTTTTGAAAAATTTAGGAAAACCAAGAAGACTCAATGTACATTACGTATCCTCTATTTGATGGCAGGTCTCTAAATTTTCATCATTAATACTTAATTCTCTTCATTTAAGTTTCTGCATTTTATAAAGATGAAACTCTTCCAGGCTACTGTTTTTACCTACAGCATAATTACAGGAAAGTAGGCAAGTGCTGTGATTCAGTTGTATCTCCCCAACAAAAGATATGCTGATGTCCTAACCCCTAGCACCTGAGAATGTGACCTTATTTGGAAAGAGGTCATTGCAGATCTAACTAGTTAAGATGAGGAGTAGGGTGGGCCCCTAATCTCCTATGACGGAGGTCCTTACAAGAAGACAGACATAAAAGGCAGAGACACAAAGGGACACCATGTGACAATGAAGGAAGAGAATGGAGTTAAACAGTTACAAGCAAACGAAAAAAGACTACCCGCAAACCAATCAAAGCTAGGAAGAGGCAAGGAAGGATTCTCTTACACGGTCCAGAGGGAGCAGGGGTCTCCCTTTGGACTTTAGTCTCCAAAACTGTAAGACAGTAACTTTCTGTTGTTTTAAAATGAATGCAAAATGAGCTATCAAGCCATAGAAAGACCCAGAGAAATTTTAAATGCATATTACCAAGTGAAATAAGCCAATCTGAGAAGGTTACAACTCTGGTGATTCCAACTATATGACATTCTGGAAAAGGCAAAACTATGAAGACAGTAAAAATAATCAGTGGCTGCCAGGTGTTGGGGGTGGGGGGAGGTGGGGAGAGAGGGATGAACAGGTGGTGCACAGAGGATTTTCACAGAAGTGGAACTATTCTGTATGATACTATAATGGTACATACATGTCACTACACATTTTTCCAAACCCATAGAATGTACAACACCAAGAGTGAAATGTGAAGTACTGACTTAGGGTGATAATGATGTCAATGTAGGTTCACTGATGAAATCGATGTACCACTGTGCTGAGGGATGTTATTATCAGGAGAGGCTGTCCGTATGTGTGGCACAGTATATGGGAACTCTATGTACTTTCTACTCAATTTTTGTTAAGAACCTAAAACTGCTCTAAAATATACAGTCTTAAAAAAAAAAAGGTTCTGCTATGCCAAGACTGGATGACTGAAGTCTAAAAATGTAAAGAAGATGCTAAGGAGCTATGTTTAGAAGATAAAAGCCAAGAGCAAAAAAAAAAAAAAAAAAGCATCTGAAAGCTGATTTTATGTAAAAAATTCTGCTTCTGGCTAAGGCAAACCAGCTTGTATCAAACCAGTGATCTTGCCAAGAACAATTAGAAAAGGTGAATAAAATTTATAATATGTACTATTTGAACATCAAAAAGCTACCAAGGCAGTGAGAACCTGAGGAACCCTGAGATCCCAGAGAGAAGCTCAATATTTGAATCTACTTTTCCCTTCTGGGTATTTATCAAGTTGGAAGCAGCAGCTGGGAGGCTGAGCAGCCAAGTTAAAGCTAAGAGGCTGAGAAACTATGCAGTGTCTTAGGAGTTCTCACGGGTCTGTGGAGACAAAAATTAGAGTTGAAGACCTGCCGTAAAAAAAGGCCCTGGTAACCACCACAGAATTTCTGTTGAGACCCTGAAGAGCTCCACCAGCTGGTGTGTTGGATCAGGAGTTGATTACGTGCATTTTCTCTTCCCAGTTTCATGCTCAATGATGTCACACTGGTGGTCTGAAACTGGTAAGAGTGGAACTATTTACACAATGGAAATTGGCAAATGTTCCACGTCAGAACCCGTTCCACTGATTGTCAGTTGTGAAACAGCAGCTCACCACTGGCTGCCATCAAAAAGTAAGGGCGAAACAAGCTTATACTGTATAGCACAGGGAAGTATATTCAGTATCTTGTAACTTATGGTGAAAAAGAACATGAAAACGAATATATGTATGTTCATGTGTGACTGAAGCATTGTGCTGTACACCAGAAGCTGACACAACATTATAAACTGACTATACTTCAATAAAAAAATATATACACATACACAAAAAAAGTAAGGGTGAGCCAGAAACAACCCAATCCTCAGAAAGACTGAAAACAGTTTCAAAAATCAGCCTTAGATCAATTCAAGTGATCAGCCCTTAAGAGTCTAGCAGAAGCAAAATTAAATCCTCCCAGAGGAAGTTGCATGATAGTCTAGAACGTATAGTTTTAGGGTTTTTAAAATGTATGTATGTATGTATGTATATATGGTTGATTTACAATGCTGTATTAGTTTCAGGTGTACAGCAAAGTGATTCAGTGTTATATCTTTATATATACATATTTCAGATTCTTTTCCATTATAGGTCAATACAAGATATCACCTATGCTATACAGTAGGTCCTTGTTGTTAGTCCATTTTACATACAGTAGTGTGTATATGTTAATTCCAAACTCCTAATTTATCCCTTTCTATCCCCTATCCACTTTGGTAACCATAATTTATTTTATTTGTCTGTGACTCTATTTCTGGTTTATAAACAAGTTCATTTGTATCATTTTTTTAAAGATTCCACATATAAGTGACATCGTATGATATTTTTCTCTGACTTTTACTTCACTTATGATATGATATGTATGATAATCTCTAGGTCCACCCAATTGGCTTTTTAAAAAGTAAACAATGGTCATCATTTAATAAAAATGATCAGGTATATGGAAAGAGAAGACAAATGATCAAAATCAAGAAAAAGAAAACAGCAGTACACATAAGCCGACATGAGATCCAGATATTGAAGAATTCAGCATGGGCTTTAAGATAACAGTAAACGTGTTCAAAAATATAAAGGAAAATATAAGGAATTTCATTTTAATAATGGAATCTATTAGAAAGAATCAAATTGCAACTCCAGAAATAAAAAACAAATTAACTAAAATTAGAAATTCCACTGATGAGTTGAATGGCTCATTAGAAACAGATGAAGACAGGAAAGGAAAAAAATTCTACAGAAAAATTATTAGAATAAATGAATTTTGCAATGTTGATGTGTGAAAGGTAAATATATTAAAATCAATTATATTTCTAAATGGTAATAACAATTAAAAATGAAAATCATTTTAATAGTATCAAGGGCAGACATATGTAAGAATAAAAACAGTAAATGATATGCAAGGCTTGTATACAGAAAACTGTCAAGAAGATTGAAATAACAGAGAGATACTTCATTCAAAGATGGAAAACTTGGTATTATTACAATGTCGATTTCCCCTAAAATGATCTACAGAATCAATACAATCACAATTCAAATTCTATCAGGATTTCTTAGTGACAGTTGACAAATTTAGAAAGTCAAAGGACCAAGAAGAGTCAGGACAATTTTCAAGGAAAAAACAGAGTAGAAATCCTTAAACTGCCAATATCAAGCCTTATAAAGCTACAGTAATTAACTCTGTGATTTGGTGGAAAGATAAACAGACCAAAGGAACTCTAGAATGAAGTTCCAGAACAGATCTACATGTAAAGACAATTGATTCATGATAAAGGTGACCAGGCAGAGCAGTGGGTAAAGGATGAGATATTCCGTAAGTGGCGATAATACAAATGAATATGATTTAAAAAAAAAAAGTCTTGACCTCCACACCTCTTACCTTAAAAAAAATAAATTCCAGTTGGATTGAAGATCCAAAGGTAAAAGAGAAAATTATAAAATTTCTAGAAGAGTACACTGAAGAACAGTACATAAAATTTCTATAAGAGTATCTTCATGACAATGCTGGGAAGGTAATTTTAAACAGGACCCAAAAAACACTAAAACAAAAACATTTGATAAATCCTATAAAAAATTAACAATGTCTGCTCTTCAAAAGGCACCATTAAAAGAGCAAAAGGACTGGTTACAGAATGAAAGATATTTAAATTACCATGACCAGCAAAGGACCTCTATCAAGAATACACAAATAATTCCTATAAAATAGAGGGGAGTGGCGAACAAACAAAACAGAGATAAACGGACAAAGGTCTGAATAGGCACTTCGTGAAAAACTATACCCAAATCTCCAATAAACGTATAAAAGGTATTCAATATCATTAGTTAACAGGGGATATAAAAACCACAGTTAGATTACATTACATTCCCACCAGAATGGCTACTAATAAAAACATAACAATGCCAGCTGTTGGCAAGGATACAGAGCTGCTAGCATTTTCATCTATAATGCTGTTGGAACTGTAAATTCAACTATTTGGAAAAACTATTGGGCAGTATCTAGTAAAGCAGAGCAATTATACTTCCTATGACTCAGCAACTATACTCCTAGCTAAACACCCAGCAGAAAATATTTACATACATGAGCCCAATAAAAGATACAAATAGAAATGCTGACGGCTGTACTCATTGTGATACTAACAATGGAATGTTGAAAAGGCTCAATTCGTCTTTCACATTAGGATGGATAAATTGTAGTTTGCATGCAATGGAACACTACATAACAATGAAAATGGATGAGCTACAGCTACTAGCAAAAACAAACTAGTCTCACCAACATAATGTTCAGTTAAATTAAAAAAGTCAAACATTCAAATACCGATGAATGATCATTTACATCAAGATCATTTACATCAAGTTTAAAAACAGGTCAAACTAATATATGGTGCCAGAATGAGGGACAGTGGTTTCTGCTGGGGAATGGGAGAGGACAGTAGGGAAAAGGCACGATGGGATACTGCTCATGTTCTATTTCTTGATCAGACTGGGGGTTACACGGAAGTATTCACTTTATGAATGTGTATAGTTGTGTATTTTTCTGCAGGTATGCTGGAGTTCAAAAAAGTGTTTTATTAAAGAAGTAGTATTCAAAAAAGAATGGATTAAACTATAAAGACCATAGAACAGTAGCTTCCAGGAGCTGAGGATGGAGGAAGTAGATGACTACAAAAAAGTAAAAGTGAGTTTTGGGGGGCTGATGGAACCATTCCGTATCTTGATTGTGGGAGTAGTTACACTAAGGAATGCATTTATCAAAATTCAAAGAATTGTATGCCAAAAAGAGGTAATTCTGCTGTATGCAAATTATACCTCAACAAAAACTGTAATTTAGATATAAAAAGTAATGAATTAATTTGACTACTTTTTGTGTTTGTGAAAAATTCATGGTAGCACATAATTTGTTTTAATAATTAGAAACAAAGCATAACACTTTCAGTTAAAAAATTCTACTTTCTCTTAAGGCTTAATATTTTTTCATCTTTAGCCAATGACGCTAGAAACCAAATGTTTGTTTGAGGCCATTAATTTCTTGGGCATTCTGGAAAACAGTGTGCCTTTACTGGATCTCAGACTTCTTCACGTTTATTTTAAGTCATCTTACTCTAATATATCTACGAACATGTAAGGATGAAATTCAATTGAGATTCATTGTGAAAGCAACACACATCTGAAACAGACAGACAGCATAAAACCTACCCTATGGAAAAGCAGGAAAACCATGGGACCCCCCCAGTGAGTAACAAATTATGAAAAGGGTCTCTTAAGAAGCAGGGAAGCCTCTTTTGCTCACAGATATTTAAATTTTGCCTTATTTTGAAACATCCGAGGATTTATCTTATAAACACAGGTAGCAATAGATAATTAGTTAAAATTTTCTTCCCAGTGTCATCTGAATTTCACTCTTCAAGACGAAAAAAAAAAAGTGATATTTTAGTTCCTAAGGTCATTTAACTTACCAAAAGTCTCCCTGCCCTGACCCCAACTGAGAACAAACACTCCATATTTTTAACTTAAGGGTTATACCATGAGCCAGTTGTGTTAAGGTAGGCAACAGAGTTCCATTTTTATAGCTACTGGCTAAATATAATACCTTACAAGACAAGATTCTTACCACTTGTGCTGGAACTTGTTCCATTTTTGCAGCAGGAGTTCCTGGTCTTGGGTAAAACTGGTTAATAAAGAGGCTCGGAAACTTGTATTCTTCAACAAGTTTCACTGTTTCTTGAAAATCTTGGTCTGTTTCTCCAGGAAAACCACAGATAATGTCTGTAGCAATAGTTATTCCAGGAACTCTAGAAAATAATAAGACAAAAATGTAAAAAGTTGACTACAATCCATAATTATTCTATTTCCTTGACATTTTAAATACCACTATTCCTTTAAAAATTAAAATTTATTTTTAGGAAAGGGACATTTGCAAGCAGTTTTAAAGAGCCCTAAATACTAAAAGCCTATTGAAAACACGGCCCCTGTCATCCTCAAGAGATACCCATTTTTCATTCTTTGAGATGTTTCCTTTATCCTTTCGTCTATAGTTTAACATTGATGCTTTTCCTGCTATTTCTAGATTTACTGATTGTTAGGCAATATTTACTGACTTCAGTGAGGATTTAGCTCTTTAAAGTACTCTATCCTTCCCCTCCCAACATAGTCACTGCTCAATTTTTAGTTAAATTAATAGTATGAATAGTATTTCCATTGATAATAAATTCTAGTAACTCTTTCTCACTTTCCAGTTTTCACTTTCACAGCTTACTGTTTTTGTTTTAGAGGTGCAACACCTTTTCTTAACTCTGAGGATACCAATGAAACTTCTTCAATTTTTCCTCTGCTCACTGCATTTGTGTCTATTTCCTCCAGGTTCTTGTACTCTGGTCCTTCTCAGTTGTAATTAAGACCTGCCATGATAAAAAGTGATTCTCGGTGCCCTTTAATACCTAAGAGTAAAGCACTAAAAGCTTCCCATCAGGGTGACTGGGTAGCAAGCTGCCTCTGTTTTTCACAGGCCCAAATGTTAGCATCTTGGAAGTCATTTCTCTCTGGTCGTTGAGTTTCTCCACAGGTAAACCCCAATACTCTATCGCATATTAACAGTGTAAAAATAACAAAGAACATTAACAGCATTCAAAACTGCAGTATTATCTTGAATCCATGAACAACAGGAAAAATAGCCCTAAACATTTCGAATAACAGAAACCTACCTATATGCCAATTTTTTCTCTCACTTAAACGCATTTCTATGTGGATGAATAAAATAATTTATCTTACTAAGCTCTATTAGATATTTTGGGGCATAAGAGCGAACAAAGGATCTAACAATGAGGAAAGTCAAATTACTGGATTCCTGATATAAACAGCTTCATAAAAACTACAGTTTTCCATACTTTGTTTGAATAATACTTTAATGTCTCTGTTGAGAGGATGACAAATTAAAAAAAATATTTTTCTTGCTCTCTACTTAGTCTCATCCAGCTATTAATCTGGCTGAACTTTAATTAGTAAGAGAAATGTCAAGGTCTGGAACTTTTCTCTGGGATGATAAATAGAAAAAGAGACAATATCCATTTAAAAAATGAAACAGTATTTTGAAAAAATTTTTATTGTGATATAAAAACAATTTTTCTCCTTTAAGGGTAATTATCAAAATTACTTTTGAAAATCATAAACATGTTTTTACAGTTAGCTGTAAATTAAAAGACTTTTTCTAGACTTACTAAAGTATGCAAAATGAAAATGTCAATAACTTCAATTAGCAAGTTTTTACACTTGACTTAATAACTACTCCTGAACAAAAGAAATCCACAACTAAAAATAAAAGTAATAGATCACAGCAGAAATGACAGAGAAGAGAATATCTCCCCTAGGAAATTTAAAAAAAGAAATCTGAGAAATTGCCTGTGAGACAAAGACAATTGGTTATTGTCCTAGGCTATGAATTGGAATGAACTTGGCACTAGATTATGGGGCATTCCCAAAGGAAAGTACCTTCCTGATACTCTCCCCTCCCCCTGCACTCTTCTCGATCCAACAGAGTTGAGCTCAGAATTATGCAACACCTGTTTACTTTGGCCTTAAGATCCACAGTGAAAAAGAAAAGACAAACCTTTATAGGTGTAATCCCAAATGTTAATGAAGGGGGTGTTCAATGCATAAACATCCTTGATAACCTACACAAAAAGTTGACTGACAACAGGAGTGGGGGTAGGCCACTATTAATTAAAGACCTAAGCTAGTCAGTGTTTAAAAGTAAAAGCAGATTAAGTTTCAAAGTACCTAAGGGAGTGCATAGCTCAGTGGTAGAGTGCCTGGCTAGCATGTACAAGGTCCCGGCTTCAATTCCTGGTACCTCCACTAAAGTAATAAATAAATAGATGAACCTAATTACCTATCCCACCCCAAAAAACTGAAGTTAAAAAAATTATCAAAGTACGAAAGAATATAAACTGATTACCCACAAAATGTTTTCAAAGTAGAGACTACGCTTTAATGCTGAAGCTCATCTACACATTATTTTATATATTCAAATCATGCTACTGAGGGTCCTCAAAGTAACTGGGTTGCTCAGGTGAACCAAATAAAAAATTTCATATTTACACTGTTACTTTACTTTGTAAATAGTTTTCTTCAGTATATGAGAAAATCAAAAAAGTTTGAAGCAGACCAAATTCTAAACTACCTGCATATGATTTAAGTGGCTATGAGGAAATTTTAAGGGGTGTAAAACAGGATATTAATCCAAATATTTAATACACTAAATGTGAGTAATTGCTGTTTTGGAGATGGTATGAATTTTCAAAATACTAAAATTTTTAAGAACGATCATTTCCACAAACTTATTGAAGCTGTAAGTCTAATAAATATAATTACTAGGTATTACGGCTTTTTAAAATTTAAAAGACCTTCTATATTTGTATTTTCATAGTAGCATTAATTCTGAAAGAAAGATGAAAATGAAAATGTTCAATTAGCCTGAATATCAGAAATTTTGACCTATTTTTTTCTGACTTTTACCAGCTATTTATTCGCAAAAAGTAAAAGGCACTACAGACACCATATTAAGGATATGTTATAAGCAATTTTATGTCAACAAATTAAAATCTTAGATGAAATGGGCAAATTTTTTGAAAGATATAAATTATAAAAACTGACTCAAAAAACAGAAAATCTGGATAGCTTTTTATCTATTACAGAATTTGAATTTGTAATTAAAAATCTTGCCACCAAAGAAAACAGCACAAAACAACACAGGCTTAGATGGCTTCACACTTAAGAGAGAATAAAAGCAATACTACAGAGACTATTTCAGAGATGAGAAAGAAACTCATTTTACAAGTCTAGCAGTAGCCTAGGAAAACTGGAGGAAGAGACAGAAGTAACTCCAGACCAATAGTCCTCATGAACACAGAGACAAAAATTCTTAACAGAATATCAGCAAAGTGAACCATGAAATATGTAAAAAGTATGGTACATTATGACCATGTGTTTAACCTCAGGAACGCGAGGGTTGGTTTGACATGTAAGTATCAATTAACGCAGTAAGTCACATTAAAAGAATAAATGGTAAAAACCCCACAGTGATCTTAGTACATGCAGAAAACTCATTTTAAAATTCAACACTCATTCATGATAAAAACTCAGTAAACAAGGAGCAGAAGGAAACTACTGCAACCCAATAAAGGGTCTACAGCTATTACCCTATTTATTGGTGAAAGACTGAATGCTTTTCCACTAAGAACAGTAATGAGGAAAGGATTTCTGCTCTCATTTCTTCAATTCAACATATTACTAGAGGTTCTAATCAATACAGGAAAGACAGAGAAATAAATTAAGCTGATTCTAAAATTTATATGGAAATGCAAATGACTTTGAATAGTTAAAACAATTTTGCAAAGGAACAAAGTTAGTGGAATGGAGGAATGGACGAACCTGACATAAAGAATTACTATAAAGCTACAGTAATCAAGACAGTGTGGTAGCCATATAAGAACAGGTCAGTGGGACAACACAGAGTCCAAAAATACATCCACACATTTATGGTTGATTTTCAACAAAATTGCTCAGGCAATTCAGTGAGGGCAGGAGATAGCATTTTCAATAAATGGTGCTAGAACAATTGGATATCATATACAAAAAAAAAAAAAAAAGACTTATTAGATCCTTGCCTATATTATACACAAAAAGTAATTCTATATGAATCATAGATATAAATTTAAGATCAAGAATTACTACTTCCAGAAGAAAACATGGGAAAAAATATTTGTGACCTTGAGTTAGGCAAAGATTTCTTAGCTACAACACTAACATCAAAAGTACAACCTATTTAAGAAAATTGGATAAATAGATAAATTGGACTTATTGAAAAGACACCATTAAGAAAAAAAAAGCCAAGACTAGGAGAAAGTATTTACAAATCATATTTCTGATAAAAAGTTTTGTATTCAAAATATATTAAGTACTCTCATGGCTCACTAATAAGAAGCCAACACAACTGTACAACGGGCCAAGGATCTCAACAAACACTTCACTAAAGAAGATATATAAAAAGCTAATATATGCATGAAAAGTTGCCCAACATCATTAGTAATCAGGGCAATGCAAGTTAAAACCATACAAGATGCCACATACCCAGCAGAATGGCTATACTGAAAGAAGACTAGAAAAAGACATTGATGTGCATACTGAGAAATGGAAACCCTTATCCATTGCAGATGGGAATTTAAAATGGTGCAGTTCCTTTAGAAAGCAGTTTGGCACTTTCTTCAAAAGTTAAACATGCTGCTGTCCAGTTTTCCCAACACCATTTGCTGAAGAGACTGTCTTTATTCCACTGTATATTCTTGCCTCCTTTGTTGAAGATTAGTCGACGTTTGTGGGTTCATATCTGGGCCCTCTATTCTGTTCCATTGGTCTATATGTCTGTTTTTGCACCAATACCATGCTGTCTTGATGACTGTAGCTCTACAGTATTGTCTGAAGTCCAGGAGAGTTATTCCTCCAGCCTCTTTCTTTCTCTTCAGTAATGCTTTGGCAATTCTAGGTCTTTGATGGTTCCATATAAATTTTATTATGATTTGTTCTAGTTCTGTGAAATATGTCCTGAGTAATTTGATAGGGATTGCATTAAATCTGTAGATTGCCTTGGGCAGTGTGACCATTTTAACAATATTGATTCTTCCAATCCAAGAGCATGGAATATCTTTCCATTTTTTAAAGTCTTCTTTAATTTCCTTCATCAATGGTTTATAGTTTTCTGCGTGTAATTCTTTCACCTCCTTGGTTAGATTTATTCCCAGATATTTTATTACTTTGGGTGCTATTTTAAAGGGGATTGTTTCTTTACTTTCTTTTTCTGTTGATTTATCGTTAGTGTAAAGAAATGCAACTGATTTTTGAACGTTAATTTTGTAACCTGCTACCTTGCTGAATTCTTCAATCAGCTCTAGTAGTTTTTGTGTGGACCTTTTAGGGTTTTCTATATATAGTAACATGTCGTCGGCATATAGTGACACTTTTACCTCTTCTTTTCCAATTTGGATCCCTTTTATTTCTCTCTCTTGCCTGATTGCTGTGGCTAGGACTTCCAGGACTATGCTGAATAGGAGTGGTGATAGTGGGCCTCCTTGTCTTGTCCCAGATTTTAGTGGGAAGCTTTTGAGTTTTTCACCGTTGAGTACTATGCTGGCTGTAGGTTTGTCATATATAGCTTTTATTATGTTAAGATATGTTCCCTCTATACCCACCAGTTTTTATCATAAATGGGTGTTGAATTTTATCAAATGCTTTTCAGCAGCATGTAAAACAATGAAGCTAGAACACTCCCTTACACCATACACAAAAATCAACTCAAAATGGATCAAAGACTTAAACATAAGACAAGATACAATGAACCTCCTAGAGGAAAACATAGGCAAAATATTATCTGACATACATACATCTCAAAAATTTTCTCCTAGAAGAAATAAAAGCAAGAATAAACACATGGGACCTAATGAAATTTACAAGCTTCTGCACAGCAAAGGAAACCATAAGTAAAACAAAATGACAACCTACAGAACAGAAGAAAATTTTTGCAAATGAAACCGACAAAGGCTTGATCTCCAGAATATAGAAGCAGCTCATATGACTCAATAAAAAATAAACAACTCAATCCAAAAATGGGCAGACCTAAACAAGCAATTCTCCAAGGAAGACATGTAAATGATCAAAAGGCACATGAAAAAATGCTCAATATCACTAATTATCAGAGAAATGCAAATCAAAACTACAATGAGGTATCACCTCACACCAGTCAGAATGGCCGTCATTCAAAAATCCACAAATGACAAATGCTGGAGAGGCTGTGGAGAAAGGGGAACCCTCCTACACTGCCGATGGGAATGCAGTTTGGTGCAGCCACTATGGAAAACAGTATGGAGATTCCTCAAAGGACTAGGAATAGACTTACCATATGACCCAGGAATCCCACTCCTGGGCTTATATCCAGAAGGAACCCTACTTCAGGATGACACCTGCACCCCAATGTTCACAGCAGCACTATTTACAATAGCCAAAACATGGAAACAGCCTAAATGTCCATCAACAGACAACTGGATAAAGAAAAGGTGGTATATTTATACAATGGAATACTACTCAGCCATAAAAACTGACAACATAACGCCATTTGCAGCAACATGGATGCTCCTGGAGAATGTCATTCTAAGTGAAGTAAGCCAGAAAGAGAAAGAAAAATACCATATGAGATCGCTCATATGTGGAATCTAAAAAACAAAAACAAAAGGAGATAAAAAAACAAAGCATAAATACAAAACAGAAATACTCATAGACATAGAATACAAACTTGTGATTGCCAAGGGGGCAGAGGGTGGGAAGGGATAGATGGGATTTCAAAATTGTAGAACAGATAAACAAGATTATACTGTATAGCACAGGGAAATATACACAAGATCTTATGGTAGCTCACAGAGAAAAAAATGTGACAGTGAATATACATATGTTCACATATAACTGAAAAATTGTGCTGAACACTGGAATTTGACACAACATTGTAAAATGATTATAAATTAATAAAAAATGTTTAAAAAAAAAGAAGGAAAAAAAAGTTAAACATACACTTACTGTGACTATGAAAGTCTACTAGTTATCTACCCAAGAGAAATTAAAACATATGTCCACACAGAGATCTGTATGTGGATTTTCACAGTGGCATGCTTCATAATAGCTCCAAACTGGAAACAGTCCAAATGTCCATCAACCAGTGAGTGGATAAACAAAATGTGACATATCCAAACAATGGAAATTTACTTACAAATAAAAGAGAACCAACTAATGATACATGTACCAACATGGATGAGCCCTGAAAACATTCTTAAATAAAAGAAGGAAGACACAAAAGAGTACTTATTTCCATTTATATGAAATTTCTACAAGAAGCAAAATACAGAGACAGAAAACAGATCAGTGGTTGCCTGGGGCTGGGAGCAGGAATTCATTCCAAATAGGCATTAAGAAATTTTTTGTCATAACTAAAGCACTCTAAAACTGAATTGTGATGATGGTTGCACAAATGTATACATTTACTAAACATCTTCAAACATACACTTAGATTGGGTGCATTTTGGATGGTATCTGAATTTACCCATAACAAATCTCTTAAATGTGAAGAAACCAAACCAAAACAAAAAACACCTTCCTGAGGACAGGCAGCAGGAATCCTCTATAACATGCTTTCTTTTCAGAAGTCCTAACAAGCTGAACTTTTCATAGGGCATTGTCCAATAATTAAATATGGCCAAAGAGGGAAAAAAAGGGAAAGATAATAAAAGGTAAGGTTAAGGTTGAAAGGAAATTATGTCCAGAGCATGCTATCACCCAGGACTAGAATGAGGAAAGCTTGGACTTATTTCCTAACTACCAATTTAGGACAACAAGGAATCATTCTGTTCATACTGAAAGAGGAGATTTAGTTAGAAACAATATGACATCTTCAAATACATTTAAGAAAAATTTTCAGCAGCTTTAAACTTATTTTCATAATTTTATGAAAAAATTCTTAAAGGACCTGGGATGAAAACGTAAGTCCTGAAACACTGGGATGGGGGTTGAAAAGCCATACTGAGTCACTAGGACAACGAGAGAAAAAAGGTTCCTCAGGTTAATCCGAGTGAAATAATCATCTTTGCAGTGGTAGACTTAGTAGAATCCGTAAGTTAAAGTCATCTGATATTGCTGTTTTATCTGCTTGTGTGTTTGACTTGCTGCAAATCAAAAATGGTCAGGTAACAACAATTTCATAAAGTTTAACCTAATAGAAAATCAGTAATATAAAATGGGTCCCACTCTATCCATTATTATATTACTTTGCAGAGGATGAAAACTGCTGTTATTCCTAATGTGTCTTAGCCTCACACTCATACTGTACACAGTAATACTGGGGCTAGAAGCCCATAAAATATATTTGAGTCCTTTAGCAGCTGCCTTCCTGTTAGGTCCTGAGAAAGGAGGCATGGACAGGAGATCAGAAGGTGGGAGCAGGCAGAAGCATGTGTTCCTCTAAGTGATTACCTCCTGCCCCTGAAGTAGCAACCCCCTGCTCTGTGCTCTGGTTCTTCTTCCTGCTGTTCTCAGCCCTGGTGGCAGTAACTGCTCTCAGCAGTTAGTGTTCTCTGGTGACTGCATCTCCCAGTCCTTGCTTTTCCAGCCTTCCAACATCTACGTAATGAATTTGCTATATTAAATATCTCCTGGTAGAAATAGCTAGCATAGTTTTTCATCCTAACAGGACCCTGAACAAAACACTCAAACTCACCAATGTCCATATTCTGCCACCTTAATGAGATCACATTTACACAGATCACATTCTCTGAGAATAAAGTAATAAAATTAGACAAATGGTAAAACGATGGATTTAGAAAAAACTCAACCCAATTTTTGGGAAACTGAATACAGTAAGAATATAAATGTATTCTTACAAATGAACAACTGTGATCTTTTTCAAGGTAGAATACATAAAATTTCTGACCTTAAGAGAACAGTTTAAACCTACTTGTTTGAAGAAATTACTTTCAATAGTAGCCAAAATCTACATGTTAACATATAATCCACATATTAATTTTAAATGACATTTATAATCAAGGATAGCTTTTCAAGGCCTCTCTCTGAGAAAAATTTAGCAGCAATTAGTTTTTTAAATTATTCCTTCTCTTTTAAAGTAATAAAACCTTTTCATAAGCTGAAAAAAATCCAGATGGTTTCCTGTTTAAATTTGATACATTTTACTTTCTTGAAGTAAAAAAGCAGAATGTATGAGACAAGGAAAGGAAGAAGTAGATGCATAAAATGACAAAGGATTTGCTAAAACTTTGCAAATTTCTAGAAATTCTGAGAAATTAGGATTTAAAATGGTAAAAAATAAATAACTATTAAACACCTGTGATAAAACTGATCAAGCATATGGGAAAAAGTGCTTCTGAAACTCAGAAAGAAAACAGGTTGTCAAACAGACCAAAAAAGGAAAAAAAAGAAAAAAAAAAAAAAAGAAGAAGATAGGGGGACAAGCAGATGCAGGTGACACCAAAGAATTTAGTGTCATCCATTACATTTCTAAACCAGGTATAAATCCAGAATATGCAGTTTGGCTTCAAGCAAAAATCAAATGAATCATTACAGTTAACTAAAAACTAAATAAATACTACATTAAGTAAGTTTTTTATCCTGTAACACTATTCTTGCTTTCCACAGCAAATATTTTAGAGTAAGCACAAAGCCTTACATAAGACCAAAGATATTGCTTTAAAAATTAAAAGTAAGCAAACTGGATAATATTGTTACAATATTTAAAAGGAACCATATTAAATTTCACAGAACTTTTACACATCTGTTATTAAAATCATTTTATGATACTGCTGGTTAACGTGAAGGTATTTACTATCTATGGTACTGTTAACACAATTCTTATATGAGTTTTTCTGTTTCTATGGTAACATGAATTATAAAGTTCAATGAAGCCAGATTCAGTAATGTGTATTTTTCTGTTATTCAAGGTGAAAAGGAAATGAAACATTTCTAACATTTATAAACTGCAGCACATGTCTGAATTCCATTTAGAGATAAGACGATAATTACTAAAGTAATTAGAATTCTTCCTGGATGGAATTATTTTGCACACAGTGGAAATTTAGATTTGGGAATGAAAGCAGGGGCCAGAGTATATTCAGCATCAGTAATTAATTACAACCAAAACCAATATGCTATTCTGATACCTTGGAACAGACTATACCTTCTGTCTGCTTCTGACTACAGTATGAACGAAAACTGGTCCCCCACCCCCATCCGCTAAGTCAGAAAGATAAAGTGGGTGAAATCATTTTATTCAAGAGAAAATCCAATTACAGAAATAATCAACTTTTCCCTCTTGCTTTATTTTTTTCATATTTGAAAGGGCATTCACATTAGCAGAACCAATTAAATGAATATCAGGACAGGGCAAAAACTACAAAGTTGGGCAAGTTGCTTAAATCTTTAAAAATTAAACTTTGAAAAAAAAAATCACTTATTGAAATTTTAAAGACTCAAACCCAGATCAGAGCATTCTTTAATAAGAAAGCGTAATTGGAAGGTGACTAAACATTGGGTCTCAGGAAGAATAAATTATAAATTTATAGTCATAATGCAGTTGCCTCTAAAATCCAGTCCACACTATAAATAAGAAACTAGGCAAATTTTTACTTTTAATAGAAGTGTTGTCATCATCAAGAATTGGTACTCAGAGATAGCACATTTCATCCTCAAATGCAATTTGTACAATAGCATCATAAAAAATACTGAAAAAATACAGAGAGCATGAGCACCAAAAATCCTAAAATCAAAATACAGCTGTAGTATTACAATTACTTTCTTTATTCCTAATTAGCTGAACTCATGTTTTGTTCTGTTTGAATTCAGTTTACCCTAAAAATAAGATCATGGGTTGGCAAACTATGGCTCACGGGTCAAATTTAGCCATTGCCTATTTTTGTCAATAAAGTTTTATTGGAACTCGGCCACACATCTTCATTTAGATATAGACCTAAATACTACACGAACTTTGGCTTTGGCTTTGGCTACACGAACAGAGTGAGTAATGGTGACAGTTGCAACCAAGAGGGGATGATCCAAAAGGCAAAACTATTCATTACCCACAGATATTTTAAACAACTAGGTCCGTGACTCTGATTTTTGGCAAGTACTCCTAGCGACACTCCAGGGTGAGTGTGCAGGGTCAGGGGGCAGATGGTACTCTCTACAACCCAATCAATCTTCCCATTATCACCAAAGTCTCCCTGAAAGAATTCAAATCACAATAGCTTCTCCCTGAGGCATCTTGGTGCGCAACCTATTAGCACCTGTGCTCGCGATGCGTCCCCCGTGACCCACCTCTCCGACAAAACTGCTCCTGATCTCTCTCCTCATCTCTCCTGTTCCTCTCTCAGTACCATGGAGTCACAGCCCTCCCTTTACACCTTCTGTGAAGGTCCCATTCTAATCTACCTGGCAACTTGAGCATGCGTGTTTTCTGCTCTTACGCTTCCTAGTAAACCACAAGCACCGGTGGGACTAGGAGGGGGTCATTTTCATATTTTTACACTCTGCAGTAGGGAGGCAGCAGCCCACAGACAGCTGAGGCTCAAAAGGTCTTCACTGAATTAAAGGTGACGGGCAAGGGAGACTGAGAAAAGACAGGGGTGATGAGCAGATGAACTCAGTCAAACAACAGGCTTTACGCATAGGTACTAAAGATTAATCCCTGTTTTGATTTATCAGTCTCGGCATTTTCAAGTCCTAGAAATGAACTGCTAGCCTTCATCTACCTGGCAGGGGAAGAGAAGGGGTGGTCCACAGGGCTTGGGAATCGACAAGCTTCTCTTTGGGGTGAAGGCTCCGCAGATGCTGCCAAGACACTGGAGCTTACCTGTCCTGCTTACGACAGGGGCATCGCTCTCAAGTGAGCACTTTAAAAAGTGTATTAATTGACTAACAGTTGTTTTACCTTCAAGTCTGATTTCTAGAAATAACTAAAACCCTGACAAGGGATCAAAGCTTATTTTAAATGACCTGAGTTTATTTGCCACTTTCGGTTTAAAATTTAGGGAAAAGGGGTTCAAGCTGGAATCCCTCAAGTAAGATTTATGAGACTCGGAAGGAGAGTTTTCACTCTAATTCTGCGTTACAGTTGCCCTCCTGTATTTTTGAAGGTGGTGAGTCCCATCGTTCGAAAATTGCTTTGCAACTGGATGGTATGTTCTCCACAAGGTTCTGGACAGTCGACACCTATGAGGGCTGCAGTGGCAGAGAGCCAGCAGAGGCCCAGGAAAATCACATGAAATGTGTCTGTTCACTAGACATTGGAGCTTTTATGTGAAAGGCCTGTCATTTCGTATGACACTGCCGTTTCGATCACCTGTTTGGCCCAAATCTCTACCTCCAAAAGGGCAGTTCCATTCTGTCTCCAGCCACGCCTGGCTGGTCTGTCTGCTGTGGCTAATCCCCAGCCCTCCACAGCCACGCATCAGGGGCTAAGTCACGCTGCACCAGTCCTCATGACACTCTGAGGCTCTGCCTGATAGTGAGGACCCTGACTGAGTTCTTGCCACAGCAGCTCCCCGGAGGCAGCCCGCTTCTCATGCAGTGCCGGGATGCTGGGCATCGCTTTGATGCGGGTGGTAGCTGATCCTAAACTAAGGAACATCCCAAACCCCAAGAACAGAGTGACTACATTAGGGAGCATCAGGACACTACATCAATCTCCAAAGTCACTGCTGAGGGCAAAAGACAGACCTCACTAGTCACACGTGAACTAGCTCAGCATCAAGTTGATTTGTGGCATTTTCTGGCACTGGCCTCTCTGAACCTTAGTGAAAACTTACTCT
This sequence comes from Camelus dromedarius, assembly GCF_036321535.1. Lineage (NCBI taxonomy): Eukaryota > Metazoa > Chordata > Mammalia > Artiodactyla > Camelidae > Camelus > Camelus dromedarius. The sequence goes on along the minus strand of NC_087454.1, from coordinate 13,901,995 downwards.
GTGCCAGGCACTCTTTCAAGTGCTTTTAACACACTGACTCATTTAATCATCAAAGCAGTTAATGAGTTGGGCAATATTTTCTCCATTTCATAGATGTGGCAGCAGAAGCACAGAGATCAAGTATCTTGCCTAAGATCACACAGCAACAGGACTAGGCTGGATCTGTCAGTTTTCAGAGTCTGTGATCTTGAGTGACAAACTGCCTCCCACTGATGGAGGGCAGTGAGTATCAAATAGCGCCACGTACAATTATTCCAAAAGGCCTCCTTTCTCAGAAACAATAACTACCAGGTGTCATCACAGACTCGACTTGATTCAGACTCATCTGGAAGCTTGAGTGTCACCTGATAACCCCACAGCTACTAAATGACAAAAATACCCACTTCACATTATCAGCTCAGCCATTCCTCGGTTATTTGATGATTACTCATGTTAAAAAACAAGGACACCAAGGATGAGGTCACCTGTCCACAGTCATAGCGCAAGTCAACAGGAGAGAAGGCCTGGGATTATGTCTTCTGACTCCTGGTGTGTTCCTCTGGTACACAGTCAAGGAAAAGAATTGTAGGGAAAAAAAATCCTCACCAGATAGTGCATCTGCGCCAGTAGCCAGGAAAAGATATTCATGAAAGCTCAGATTTTATCACACACATTTTCAGCGGTGCCAAATGAGAAGGAGAGATAGGCCCCCAGGAGACTAGAAACATTAGTAGACAGAACTAGCCCTTGGCTCCGAGAGGCAGTGAGAAAACAAACGATCTTGTTAATTTTTAACACTTCATATCATGTCCCAAACCATGCAAGGTCTAGAAAGTAGCCCCAATTACATCATTTTTGGCAAAAGAATCTGAGGAATATTTAGATAATCATGATGGTGCTTGATTCCAAGTCCTGGACGGTTCACAGCCTGGCACAGAAACCAAAGAATCTCTGTCTTTCATATAATTCAGATCCAACTAGCAGCTATAAAGACCCGCAAAGGGTCACACGCTGATACTTCTTTCTCTGTGTTGTTTCACAGACATCAAAACGACTCTCTGAAAAAAAAGGGGGTGATATATTTACTTTGCAGAGTTTCAGAGAAACCAAGAATTTGTATAGAGGAATCAGGATTTGAACACTGACTACTGCCTCTCAAAGCTGCTAAAATGATTAATTCTCAGGAACCACAGCCCACGCCAAAGGTTTTTATGCTGTGATCTTAGAGGGGCCAGTGAAGGAGAAATTTTTTTATCTGTGACAACCAACATAAACAGCAGAGTGTCGGTGTCTCTCAGACAGGTATCGGGGGTGGTCAGATCTACCAGCTGAAAGCCTGATTCAGAGACAGTTTGACTCAGTCCAACCTCTAAGAACTGAATATCTACAACTAAGGGGCCAAACAGAATCAGAGGACACTGGAGGGCTACGCAGCATTTCCCGTCACCAGCGGAGGCAAAAACAGGGATGTGACTGAGAGTGCAGGCTTAATACAATACCAGGGAGAAGAGGGGGAAGGGCCGGGTGGCAGAAAAAGTGGGACTATGAGCCTGAGAGAACATGAAATTAGGAATAACATGGATTGGGGGTCGGGGGTGGGGAGAAAGGATACAAGGAAAAACTGCAGAGGCTCGTGACAGGATACACAGAGCCCCAGACTGTCACCTCCTAATGCAGCATCTGCTGAAATGAACAGAAACAATGTGGCATCACTAGAATTTATATCCCGTTTCAGTTCGTATGCAGCTCCAAAGACCACGAACACTTCCACGAACACTTCCTTTAGCAAACAGCTTGAACAAAACCAATTTCTGATCAAAAAAGCAAATGAAGAAACCCCAGGCAGTAAAACACACCCAATGGCTATCTCATCATACCTAAAGGTCCAAGACACAGGTCTGTGTAGTCAGTGACAGCTGGCCTCCTACACACAGCTATTTCCTTCTGAACACAAGTCACATTCTCCAGGCAACATTCAATAAGAATTGTTTTTAACTGTATGATGACACTTTCATAAAATGTTAACATAAACAAACTGAATGTAACAGAAAATCATGAGAACATGACACTGAGTTACCAAAATGGAAAAGCATGTATTGCCACTAAAATCAGGATGATGAATTATCTTCAGAGGTAAGAGAGCGCAGAGACAAATGGTGAAAATATACAGACGTGACATATTCTTAAGTGAGTCCAAACGCTTTAAGAAATGAGAGAAGGGCAATGTTGGACGTATCTCCTGGAGTATCGCCTAGGAAGTATCCCCCAGGACAGCAGAAAGAGAATGAATAAAGAACCGTTGTAACACAGATTTCAGGGGGCTGAAAGAATCGTAAATGTTCACGTAGTTCGCTCTCCTACTGAAATCTCTTTTTGAAAAATTCAAGCAGAAGAGTCACTTTGGGCTTTGATGACTTCCCAAGGAAAATTCAATTCAATCCATTATCAATTAAATCGATAATCAACTTAATATCACAGAGGGAGGACCCCCTATGTCTTAGCACTGTGCAATATAAAGACAGCAAGACACTCTATCTGCCTTCAAAGACCGCAGTCAGGGATAAGTTAGGTACACACCAGAAGCAGGAGGAGTACTTTTAGTAGTTATTGAAACATTTACATTGTACTCTATGACAGGCAGTGTTCTGAGTGTTCTCCATATATTAATTCATTTAATCCTCCCAGGACTTCTATAAGATAGGTACTACTATTATCTCTATTTTACAGATGAGAAAATTGAAGCTCAGAAAGGTTACATGACTTCCCCCAGGTCACTGAATTAGTGTCAGAGCTGTGATTTGAACCTATATATCCTGGTTCCCAATTCTGAGCACTTCACTCAGTGTATACACTATCTCTTGATAAATAGTTAATTCCCTGGCACAATGAATAAGTGAGCATTGTAAGTAAATCCTACAGTGATGCAATGCAGAAGGGGAGAGATGCAAGAAGATTTCATGAGAGTGGCAGATGAGCTCAGGGGACAGAACCACACTGGATGGGGGGAACCATCCAATTAAAATATAACATGCACTGGGTGGGGTACAGCTCAGTGGTAGAGTACATGCTTAGCATGCATGAGGTCCTGGGTTTGATCCCCAGAACCTTCCTCAAATTAAATAAATAAATAAACCTAATCACCACATCCCCCCAAATATATATAAAGCATGAGCAACACATGTTAAGTATTCTAGTAGTCACATTTAAAAAGAAATAGGTGAAATTAACACTATTTAATTTAACCCAATACACACAAAATATTATCATTTCAACATGCCATCAATATAAAAAATTAATGAGCTATGTCCCATTCTTTTTTTCTACCACGTCTTTGAAAGCCGATGTATGTTTCACACTCACAGCTTATCTCAGTTTGGATTTGCTACTTCCCACGTGCTCAGCAGACAGACGAGGCTCTTGTATTGAACAACACAGACACAAGGAGAAAGGAAGACCTTAAACACAATGAAAAGCAAGAGCAAAGGCATTCAGGTAGAAAAGAAACAACAAACACCACCACAGGATGTAGTATGCACGAAAGGGTGTATTGAAAGTTACAGTTAAAAACGTGTGATCAGCACGTTGATGTTTGGCAGAAAGGAGCTACCAGAGGCTTCTGTGAGAAGCATCAACACAATGGCTCTGGCAATACTTTAGAAACGACTTGGATGAGAGAGAGATGACAGAGCATGAGACTGACAGGCTCGGCTAGGATGGGGAGAGTGGAGATGGAAAGGGGGGAGGAGTGTGAGAGGCGGTATGAGGTATGATCCTCTGTCACTGATCAGACTGGTCAGGGTGGAAGCAGGTGGAGGAGGAAGGCAGGGGAGACAGTGAAGACCGGGAGCCAGTGTGACTCTAGGGTGTTAAATCTGGAAGCGACTGGAAGGAAAGTGAGACCACTAATCCAGAACACCCTACCAGAGTATCCAGCATCACTAAAGAAGTGCTCCTTGTGTAACTGATGAGCTCCAAGCGCAATGAGGGCAGGGCCCAGGTTACATCCAGGTTTCATCTCCCCAGGCCATAGCGTGGAACTAAAAACACGGGGAGGAAATGTACAGCACGACTATAGTATCTGCAAGCTGCTAAGAGAGTAGATTTTTTTAAACATATATGACTCAAAATAATTATGCTAAGAGAAAGAAGACAAAAACAGTGCATATAGTATGATTTCACTTACAGAAAATTACAGAAAATGTAAATTAATCTACGTTGACAGAAAGATTAGTGGTTGCCTGGGGAGGGTACTTCTGGGGGGAGAAGAGCAGACTGGATTACAAAAGGGGATGAGGAACCTTTGGGAGGGAATGGATATGTTTATGACAGTAGATCTTTCTGAAAACTCCTCATCATACACACGCACAAAATCTGTAAGTATGTATGGGGAACGGATATTAACTAGACTTATTGTGGTGATCATTTCACAATATATACAAATATTGAACCATTACATTGTACACCTGAAACTATTATAATGTTGTACACCAATGAAACAAAAAGTGTTTGTTAGTACAGGAGCAGGGATGGGGTAAATGGTGGTAGTGGTGGTGTACAGTGGGTAGGAAAATTGAAAGATGAAGTTAAAAGATAAACACAAGGACCACATGATAAGAAATGCTAGAGAGGGAGGTGCAGTCTCTCAAAATGGATTAAGACTTGAGCACCTTGACTCTACATTTCCGTGGCAGTTAAAAACATTAAGGAAATAAAATCAGAGCAAAAGAAGAAAAATACTTCCACTAGAAAGCAAAAATCCATTCTAGCAGATGACTATTAATTTATTTAAAGCTAAAACTGTGTTATCACGTAATTTATTGTATTAAAATCAATTGTACTGATGAACATGAAATAATGAGGAAATGTGTCTTTGTACACTGACTATAATAATGGGATGTTTACAAGTCTGTATGCTACTCACCATAAAAATTATAACCAGGAGAGACATTAAACAATAAGTTCCTAATCATCAAATATTATACATGCTACAAAAACCTTTATCAAATCATGCAGTGGACACATCATACATTATAGGTCATTATCGTATGTTGTGCATTAAAACATTTTAAAGGCAAAAACCTGAAACACCAAGAAAAATATAACTTTCACAGTAACAGTGAAAAATCTAAGACTGAAAGGTAACACAATACAAAAACTCTATTTTATTAAATTGGAAATTCAGTTTAAAGGGGTTACATGATTTTAAGCCTGAGTTTTTTATTCAAACCTTCTGTTTCAATTACTTTTTACAAATTTAAATCTGGTGATGGTGTGCATATTTCCAATAAATACAACAGCGTGAGATTCCATACTAGCAGGACACCTGCTAACATCTTTTATTCATGTACGTGTTCCCAGTGCAAAGCAATTATATTATTTCAAATATTTTAAAATGTTTTCTATTACCGCCTAACATAACTGCAGGTTACCTTACAAATCACTGCTTTCCTTTAGCACTCCTTCCATCTAAATGTCTGAGAAAAAAGACTTATTTGTGGTGCTGTTTGTAGAAGTCAATAATAGCTCACAAGTAATCTCAGTCTGGTTTACTTGCATCTGATTATAGACATGAGAATATAGCTTCCTATCAAATGCAAGAAAAAGGCACGCATATATAGATTTTGTTTCTTATCTTGATTCAGCTCTTTGGAACTGGTTCCCAATGTTATACATTCTGGAGCAGGAAATAAATGCTAAAAGTTAGTTATTTCAGCTCTGAAAACCTTGCAATACTCAGTATTCTCCTATCAAAGGATAATCATCACATGGGCAACTGCATTCTTGTCAGCTTCTCACCGGCAGGAGTGAACATGAAGGTACAGCAGGGTGTGATGCTAGGAAGAGTAAGGAGCGCAAGGAATCAGGGAGAGAGTGATGTGTGTTTATGTCATATTCTTCTACATTCGCTGAAATGACAGTCATTTAGGTCTAACTCACAACTGAAAATGGTAAATCTGAAAGGCAATGAATTTTTTTATACTAATTTTCGGTCACCATTTTTGGGGATATATTATACTTGGGGGAGGAAAGATTAGCTTTGAAGATTAATAAAGAAATCTTATTTTTAGCATTGAAATAAGGATCCCAAAGCAGAACAGTATTTTTTAAATAAATCTGAAACTGTTCATTGACATACGCCTAAAGTGATGACAATTTTTAATGAAGCTCTCCAAACTATTTAAATCCATTATTTATATGATGTGTAAAGTATTGTTTGCAGCTGCTATCTAATTGTTAGTAGTCCATTATTTACCCTATCCCTTTTTTATCTAACTTTCTCCGCGACAGTGACTACTCAACAAAAAAAATATTTTTAATCTCAACTTGACTAAGAGACGTTCATCTAAAAGAGAACAGTCTCAAGCCAAGCTTTATCACAGGGGCACAGGACTTCAGGCCATTATTGTTTTATGACTAAAAAATGAATGACTTAAGACAAAAAGCTCAACATCCTTAAACTTCATTTCTATTCATTCTCTAATAAATACCATCTGTTGTGTACTTTAGGGATATAGTACCCGTCAAAAACTCCATCGTGTTATGAGAACCGGCACCAAGTTGATCTGAAATGCATATTTGAACAGATGTGTTTAAATTACATCTCCGTCTATCCACATGCATAAATTCAGAGCAAGCGTGTGTTGATTTAAAATGCATAAAAAAAGGGATTTGGAGATGCATCAAAAGTGAAGAGCATCTCGACGGATCAAGGCTCACATTACGAAAGGTCATTACTAAAAATAAAGTTTGCATTTATTAAGGGTTGCACCAGGGGGCTGTTCATGGGAACTGATTTAATGTTTGTTGCACAAAATCAGCCACTGAAACTACACTAATTTTTTACAACTCCTCCACGTAAAACATTAAAACCGTCACGCATGGGCAGAAAAAATGGAATAGAAGACATCAAAATAGAGAAAATTATATGGCATGTCTACTGACTGACATTGGTTTACATGGCTCAGTCCCCCACATTTTAACCATACTTCGCATTTCTCCAAGAAAAAAATATCTGAGTGGTTTCTGTAGGCATAATACTGTTCTGATTCCATTTTTTACAGACATGCTCCCAAAAGTTAAAATTAATTAAATCCTCCAGGAATTACAAAGTTCATCAATGTTTAGCAAGAAATTAAACACACAGAGAATACAAGAATGAAAGTTAATTAAATGTTCCCTATATTCTACAAGGTGCTCATTTCTAGGCTGGCTTTTCACCATCAGTGAAGCTTACCGGTGAGCTGCTGAGAACAGTGCCCATTCTCCAGGAGGGTAACGGTACAGAAAGAAAAAAGCTAACTGCTGAGTGAAATTCCTGATTATCAGTATTATCAACAAACGCCTAGTTAACTCATAGCATTTCACATGATCTACATGTACAAGCAGCTCCTGTAGACTCAGCTCTCAAGGTAGAAGCTGAAGTGAGAATACACTCATTCCTGAGTATCTACTCCTAGTTGCTGCTCCCCAAACCAGTGCTGCATATACTGGACAATTAGTACTTTATTTATTCACCGATGAGGAAAGTAAGGATTCAGGGTAAAACTGATAGGGGAAAAGCTTTATAAACCGGCCATTTTCCAACTAAACCTTTAAGGTACTATGGCGTGTTTGGGCTGTTTAAGAAAAATGACCACTTCAAAAGGATTTTCAGATCTGTACAAAAAGGAGATTTCTGAGATACAAGAGGAAAGTCAGCTTTTTCAGAGTACATCTAGTCTCTTAAAGGTGTAGATTAACAGTTCTTCTAACTGATAGATTCAGAAAATTCTGTGAAGCTTGAATTAATTAACAAAGGGATGGTAATGAAAGTAAGCATGGCTAGTGAGTGTAGTAATAACCACTAGGGAAAAATATTCTTTTTATTAAACTTCTAAATATGTCCAGATTTAGAATTTTTTCTAAATTATTCTGCTAATTATTCTGTTCCCTGCCCCAGCCAGCCATTCCTGCCCTCTCGGCCCTGTTGTATGCTGCCCCAGAAAGCTGACCCCACAGAATTAGAACATATGGGCTCCCATTCATGTGTCATACAGTCCAGCTCCACCAGACAGCCACTCCCTTCTCTCAGGCCCCGGGCTTTCTAGCCTGTAGCCAACCCCCGGCCCCTAAACATTCTCCTTACTGCTCCTCCAAACCTGTTTGGCAGAGGTAACTCTCACTCATTATTCAGGCCTCTAATTAAAAGAGTATTTTCTCTAGGAAAACTTCCCTGCACTTAGACTATATTCAGTGCCTTTTCCAAGCTGCCAAACTGTATTTTCTAATGTTCCATTATAATTGCTTGTTATTTCTATGTTTTCTCCATGGGACTGTTAAGTCCCTGGAGGACAGTGACTGTGCCTGTCTTGCATGCCGCTACTTTCTCAGAGTCCAGCTCAGTGCTTGGCACAAAGTAGGTCCTGACTAAACACTAATGAGTTAATGAAAGATTCATTTAGTTCCCTTTGTAAGGAGGAAAAATCAAACCACATAAATAATTTTTATTGAGGCCTGACTGTCAACTTTTCAGTTGAAATAGGTGAAATTAAATATTTACATGATACATTTAACAAAATATTCCAAGATAAATATAAATTACATAATAATCTTTCAAAATAAGTGGCAAAGTAAGAGATTCACTGAAGAACAAACCAGTCTGAATGAGACTGTTACCTACAGCTGAACTTTTGAATATAGTAGATGCCATCTACCTGTGGCTGTTTACAGGAAAGTGAATTAAAAGCAAATTTAAGATTCAGTTCCTCAGTTACATCAGCCATCTTTCAGGTGTTCAGTAGCCACATATGGCTACTTTTTACCATATCTGACAGCACGGATAGAGAATATTACCATCCTTGCAAAAAGTTCTATTAATAGTACAGTTCCTGAGAGTGGAGATGCTATAAATAACAACACTTAAAAAAAAAAAAAAACAAACCCAACCATATATTTGAACGTTCTTTTCTTTGTTTTATAAAATGGCAATGATATTTACCAATGATGTTACTATGAGGGTTACATGAGCTATTTTAAGACTTAGTAACTCAGTGTCTCATGTGTAACAGGTGATCCAACAAGCTTCCTCCCTCCCTTTTCTTGGAATGCAAAGGCACTTGGCTCAAAGTACATCTTATCACATGTTCCCCAGTCATGCTAAAAACAGGTTTCAAATTGTTCTGCAGGAAAGGCTAAGGAGAGAGGGCTTCAGTGGCACTTCAGGACTATGGGGCTCCAGGCCTCCCACCTCCTGATTTTTCAGCCAAAACAACTTCAGATTTAACTGTTACAGATTGGGTTTCCCCTTGAGATTTTTTTTTTCTCTTCCTGATAAAGGACTATGAAGCCAAGCAAACAAACGAACAAAAAAAATCCAAAAATCCCCAATGTCTTGGAAGATACATCTTCAGCCTTTATGAATGGCAAGAAAGTAAGTATGGCCCAGCACAATCTAACTCCTCTGGGCTCATCTCCTTCCACTACCTCTTTCCTCTCCATGTTCTACCCACACTGAGTTGAGGGTATTGGGACCAACATCAACAGTCGACTGGGAAACAAAGCAAATTATTTTGAGAGGTAATTCTTGGCTTTGACGAATCAAGAGCTAGTACCAATACTGCAAAGTTATTTTTATTAGTGAAGTCCATGCAAAAATTGAAGTGACTGAAAATTAGCCTCTATGAATAGTCTGCATGGAAAAACTACAGACAAGAATATTTTCAAAGACGCTGAGAAAACACTATAACCTGAAGTGGAATCTGCTATGATGTATTACAACTGATGGTAGGTAAAAGTATGTGTGAAACGCACACCAAAAAAAGGCTTAAGAAAATAAATTAACCAGCTTGTGAAATGAAAGCCTACGATACTGATCAGCATGTACTTTGTGGAAATATATGAATCTTATGTTTTTGGGGGGATCAGGATTGATAACTAAAATTTTTCTCAATGAGAAGAACCAACTTCAACCACTCTCATCGAATGGTCTTGAAAATTAGCTTTTGTTATAGATTTGATACTGTTTCTTTTTTTTTTTTTTGCTGTATAGCTGATTTATAATGTTGTGTTAATTTCTGGCGTACAGCTTAGTGATTCAGTTGTGTGTGTATATATATATATGTATATATATTTCCTTTCAAATTTTTTCATTATATTCTTTTTTATTATAGGCTATTACAAGTTGTTGAATATAGTTCCCAGTGCTATACAGTAGGACCTTGTTGCTAATCTATTTTATATATAGTACTTAGTATCTGCAACTTCCAAACTCTCAATTTATTCCTCTACTCCCTCCTTTCCCCTGTGGTAACCTATGTTCCTTTTCTATGTCTGTGAGTCTCTTTCTGTTTTATAAATAAGTCCATTTGTGTCATTTTTTTTAGATTTCACATGTAAGTGATATCATATGGTATTTTTCCCTTTCTGGCTTACTTCACTTAGTATGACAATCTCTAGGTCGATCCATGCTGCTGCAAATGACATTATTTTAATCTTTTTTTGTGCTGAGTTGTATTCCGTTGAATATATATGTACCACATATAACTTCCTATCACCTAATACCAGTCAGGATGGCCATCATCAAAAAGTCTACAAATGATAAATGGTGGAGAAAGTGTGGCGGAAAGAGAACCCTCCTCACTGTTAGTAGGAACATAGTTTGGTGCAGCCACTATAGAAAACAAAATGGAGATTCTTTAAAAACTAAAAATTGATTTACCATATGATCCAGCAGTCCCACTCCTGGGCATATATCTGGAAAGAACTTTAATTCGAAAGGATACATGCACCCCAATGTTCATAGCAGCACTATATACAATAGCCAAGACATGGAAGCAACCTAAATGTCCATCGACAGGTGATTGATAATGTTTCTTAATAACTTCAACCTAATTATTACATGGCAGATTTTGCTTTATGCAAAACGTACACTGTTTAAATCACAAGTAATATTCAGGTGCTTTCCACATTTACCATACCATCAACAGTGAAAGCTTGCTCTCCACCCCCACACAAATTTGCAGCAGATCAAATTTTTTCAGCTCAAACTACACTGCCAGCAGCATTTTTCAGATCTCAATACAAGTGCAAGGGAAACGCCCACACTTAAAAATCCATTTAGCTGTGTGATTGAGAGGAGCTTCCACCCAAACTTCAATTGGAGGTAACTGATCTGATAAGAGGCAAACATCAAGAAAAGGATCTAACAGAATTTCATAAAGGTCAAGTGATAAATATGTTCAGTTAAAACCATGATATACTGATACATAAATTGATACGAATATTTGGCATGATGTATCTGTGTGAAAAGACATTTTCAAAAAAGAAATACATAAAATCTTATTAGACACCAACACTGACGAATGAATATTAGCAATTGATTTTGATGATGGGGACCATTAATCTTTGAACCCCAATAAGTGAAATGTTATCCAAATAAAGTAATTGCATTCTTCTTACTAGTAGGTCAGTATTTTACATATTGTACATTACTATTACATTTTAAATTTCATCAAGTAAAATTTCATGAAAATTGGTTTTCCTTATAGATGGATGGTAGACAGATAGATAGATACTCCTTGATTTTTACTTCTTGATCTTCAAAAGTGTAAAACATTATCTGACCCTTTATCAAAAAAGCTTGCTAACCCTATACCAGATGCTTCTCTAACAACCCTGAGTAGTTTAAAATATATATAAAAGTAAAGTTTTCCTTTCAATTATGACTTGTGCACAAAAGAAAACCTATGGCTGCTTTTTTTTTTTTTTTTTTTAATAGCAAAGAAAAGCATCAGAGTACAAGAGGGTCCCAGGAGATTAGGTTAGACGTGCCCTGTCTCAGGGATTGCCTGTGCTTTAGTCTGACAAATTCTGTACAGGGAATTTCAACAGATTTTAAATAAGCCCAGTCTCCTCCAAACCTGGGTCTCAGAATCTTGCTTATAGAGAACTTAACTATTTAAGCAATATTTAATGTTAATTAAATATTATATGTTCCTGTGATATGTTCCTATGACTGCCTAAGATTGCTGGCAATAAAGAGAGAAAGATGTTGAAATAAAGTCCTTATTGAAGTTCAAGCACAAACATCAACATGCACTAACACATTAGCAGAATAAATAATTCACTATGAAAATTTCTTGATTTGCTACTTCGATCTTGGTCTATTTCATTAAAATGAACACCAGTAAAAGACATATGTCTTCATACATGCTATGCAGACAAATGCACCATATTGTAAAATTTGTAGATTAAAAGATTTTTAAAGTAATTCAGTTTAGAATTCCCAAATAAACTTTCTAAAATGAAATTTTGTACTCTTGTGCTTTTTGTTTACAAAGGGAAAATGTCAAACAGGAATTGCTCATATCTGATTTCTTTACATTTATCAAGTTGAACTGAAATTGGTTATTTCAAAAATAACAACAAAAATAATTTGTTGAGATTAGATTATCCAGGTTTTTTTGCATGGATGAACAAACAGCTGCACTAAACTAACCCTACGTTCACATGAACAAGTCTTTAATGCGTTGAACTTGTAGGCAGTTTGTGTTGGCCTGATAACAAAACAGATGTTTTCCTTAGTGATTTGGCCATCTTTATTAGGTACAGATCAGCCATGGGAGCAAACTACATATGTGATTTAAAATACTGTATTCATCTTTGTAAAATAAAGCCTATCAGACTAGCTCATCTATGAGCTGCTTTAATTGGCCACTTATTTGAAATTACACAGGTGTAATTCCAAACATTGTTTTTCTTTTTACAAATATTTTATATTAAAAACACTTAAAGGATGTTAGAGTCTCCAGAGATAAGACAATGATGGTTCAAAGATAAAGCTGAGAGACTCATAAGAGAACGCACTGCAAAGCTAACAATAGTGACAGACAGAACACAAGCTCCTTAGCAGAGAGGATGGGGACCACCTGGCAGGACCAGAATTTCGTCTTCATCCACATATCTCAATGCAGTTTGGTTCAATTTTCTCTATCTTCCTTCCAGGTCCTGAGGAACACATACGCTGATTTCTTTGTAACTGTGCTCTGGACTCCATTTTTCTCGAACCTGTGATGGGCTTTCTTGCCCTTAATGCTTGCTTGCTCCTTTTCTAGCACGTTCCTAAGGCTCACCTATACGAGGGAACAAATCCATCCAGCTTGTCTTGTCTGGCTCCTCCATCCCTTTTCCCTAACTGGTTCCAAGTATTTTCCCTTCTCCCTTTCGTTCCCAGACTTCTGGAAGAAGAGTCCATCATTGCCACTTCTACTTCCCCACTATTACTTTTCTGGTAAACCCTCTATAACCTGGCTCCTGCCCCAATACAGTGATGAAATCATCTCATCACTGGCAAATCCAAGAATGCTGCTTTCTGTCTTTTTTTTTTTTTAATGTTAAATCGTTTTATTTTTTTTAACATTTTTTATTGATTTATAATCATTTTACAATGTTGTGTCAAATTCCAGTGTTCAGCACAATTTTTCAGTTATTCATGGGCATATACACACTCATTGTCACATTTTTTTCTCTGTGAGTTATCATAACATTTTGTGTATATTTCCCTGTGCTATACAGTGTAGTCTATTCTACAATTTTGAAATCCCAGTCTATCCCAGGTTAATTCCACTTGACCTACTTATTGTGTTTGACACTGTTAATCACCCCTTCCTTAACTGTTCATTTGACAAATGATGTGATGGGGTGAGCTTTAAGGTCCACGGGTTGTCAAGTGTATAAAACAGCATTAGGATAATAGAAAGAGCTGAGAAAAATGGGCCTTACAGGAGCTAAATTATATGGATAGTGTGTCTATTTTATTTATTATGATGTCTATATTATGTCTTCAGACACAGGCATTGTCCAGTGAAAGTGCGGTGTTCTTAATAAATATGCCAGGACAATGGGCATAAACCAGGATGGTCCTGGGCAAACAAAGGGAAAAACCATAGGTAAGAGAGGAATAAAGGCCCAGACAACTCCGCACTTTTGAGGAAACCTTGAGACACTGAGACGTTTTCCAAACAGGATTCAAAAGTCATGCAAATAATGCGCTGAAAGACCTGGAATGTGGGCCTTGGAATGTGGGAATCTATCACACAGTAACAGAAAATGAATACACAGAGAATGAAGTAAGGGAAGTACTAGGCATCTGTCAGTACCCATCAGCTCCGGTCAAAAGAGAATGGGCCAACAGAGTAATGAAATCACCCCCCCCCACCTTCAAAAATACCCCAGTAAAGGAGAAACTGAGTGGCTGGAGGGAGAGACCTACTTTTCAATGTTCCCCTGTATACTTGGTGATTTTTTTCCTCCATGTGCACGCCTTCCCTATTACAAAATAAGTAAGAATGAAATTCATCACGACATATTCACAGATGATTTCAGGAAAGCATCAAAAGAAGGGCTTTAATGGAAACTGATGCTTGTACCTTCATACAGCCTCAAAGTTAGAGCAATGAACCCACCTAAGCAGAAGTTTTACAGGAAATTGCCAAGGAAAGGGTGCTGCTCCGCCACCACCTCATCACTCTGACTTCTGACACTGTCCACTTTCACTTCCATCTTGTCTTCTTTTTCTCTCTAGTCCATTCAGAAAGTGATCAACATTAACAGGGAAAAAAAAGAAGTTAGTGACCACCAGTCACTCGCTAGATGTAGGGAGCAAGGAGAAGACCATTAAGGTCAGAATCTCCAAATCTGAGGTTGTAGCAACTTTGAAAGCTTAAGTACAGAGAAGAGAAATAATGAAGACTTAAAGCAGTGAGACTGGCTCAGGGAAGGGAGTATGATGTCTGTCGTAAGCTGAATTTAAAGCGTCCGTGGGGCGTCTAGGTTAAAAGGTCTAGCAGGTGCTTGGTAAAGAGCTGTGGAACCTTGAGCATCTCCCCTCCATTCACCCAATCCTATCCCCCACACAGCTTTATTGAAAAATATTGATGTTTTAGTCTACAAATTGAGGATAAAACCTAACTAGCTGAATGTTGGGAAGATCAACAGAGATTAATGTCTATAAAGTTCTAAGATCCTGCCTGGCACAGAGTCAATCCTTAAATGGTAACTATTATTGTTGTTGGAAACAGGGGAGGTGAGTCAGAGTCAGATTAAAAAAAAAAAAAAAAGACCCATGAGACAGTTCTGTCCACAGTCTAAACAAAATATTTCACTGACTCAGCCCCAGGCTTACTCTTATCACAGTGCCTCCATTCTGCCCAGATGACCCCATCACACCAGCTTCCTTCAGATTCCCTAGTTCTTGGGCCCACCTGCTTTTTTCTTGGATTCTCTGATTCCTCCTCAGTTCCTGTGCTGAGTCCACCTGTATTTCATCCTCTCTGGCCCTACCTACCACCTCAGGCCTAGTGATCTCCACCTCAGACTCTTGGACCAAAGCCTTCTGCTGACTCTGCTCTGGCCCTTCCCCCACAGATTTTCCAGAGTATGGTCAACACAGGAACCTGGCACTGCCAGGCACTTCCCCTCCCTGACCACTAGGATTTGCTTCTATCTGGTTGAAAAGAGGAGCAAGGAATGACAAATTCTTAGGCAGGAGAGATGTGGAAACTGACCAGCAGATCACTACATTCTGAATTCAACAAGGAGGTGAGATAAGGTGGTACCTGCTGGGAAGTCCTGTCTTACTGCTGAATCGGTTAGGTAGAGTTGGAGTATTATCATTGAAAGAGGTGAAAAAAACTGGATGTGACTAATATTAATACGGAAAAACTGACTGAAAAAGAAAACAGAGATGATAGCAAAGAGGGCTCTTAAAAAAGTAAGGTTTAAGCCAGGCTCCTACAAGCACATTTAGCCTCCTGGAGCGGGGAGCAGTGGGTGCGAGTGGTAGGGCCACAGCTGAGGGGGTGGGGAGGATTAGATGTAAAGGAATGCCAAAGATGTCACCAAAGAGCATCGATACAACAGGGCACCATGGGGTCCGGATCAGGGGGAAGGCAGAAGGTTGGGGAATTAGGAGAGGTCGGATGATGGTATTCCTGACAAGGATGAAGGCAGGAGAGAGAACATAAGGGGGACTGAGGGTCACTGAAGAGTCGAGGTTCCCCTCTGGCAGCTGGTCATTCTTGTAAATGGACAGCATAAGGCACAAAATCCTGCCCAATAACAGATAAAGAAGCACCTAGAAATGAAACCATTTTCTCTGATAACATCTTCTTTAAGACTGCATCTATGTCTGGCTTCACACATGGGTAGTCTCCACTTTCCTCCAAAATGAATTCCTGGAAAAAGCATCATAAAAGCCTGACTTTTCTCATAGGGAATAATAAAGACATCAGTTGCTGCCCTCCTGGTTGTGACTTGACATTAAGTAAATTAGAGATAAGAGCAAGAATATATCATAAAAGCAAAGATAAAATAATAAATATGTATAAGCATTTAAAACAGTAAAACTATGTTCCAAGTTTTAAATGGTAGAATTTTAGAGCAAAAGTGAACTTCAGAGCATGTTTAGTCTAATCCCTGCATTCAAAAGATGAGACTCATTGAACTACAAAGATTAAACCAGTTTTTCCAACTCAACAAGAACAAACCTATTTTTCTTGATTCCGAATCAAATAAATGCCTTCACAGCCTATTTCAAAGGAATCCCACAAAGTAAGCAAGATTATACTGTGATATTGTATATATTGAATATATAAGGATATACAATTTACTTACAGTCAGTTTACAGAACTGAAAGTGCAACTGTACTATATGATAATTTTGGATTATCTAACCTTAATATATTAGCTGCATATGTATATACAGCTGCCCATCTGTATCCAAGGATATGAAACCCTCAGATACAGAGGGCCGACTGTACTACACCATTTTATATAAAAAGCTTGAGCATCCATGGATTTTGGTATCGGCGGGGGTCCTGGAACCAATTCCCGTGAATACTGAGAAGCAACTGTACAATGAATTTTAACTTGCCTCTATAATCTCCACTTCAAAAAAAAAAAAAAAAGAAATTCTTGGCCGACTCTTTACATGATACTTAGGAATGGAAAACAATCCAAATGTTTCACAATGAGGGAAAAACTAAGAAGGGAATGTAAATTTATTAAAATGTTACATAACCTCTAAGAATGATAAATACATGGACAACACTGAATCACAGAAATTTTTATTCAAAAAGTGATGAGAGAGAACTGAATACAAGCTAACAGGTGTTCAGCTATAAATTCAGGGAACAATGTAAATAGGTGAAAATTAAGTTTTATTGTATTCTTTTTTTTTTTTTTCCCTGTAGAGTTGTTCCATGTCTGTAACATAAACCAAGAAAAAGCAAGCAGATGCATTAGAAACCTGTCAGGAAAGTTTGGAATGAAGCTCTCTCTTCTTGATAAATTCCACTGCAGCTAGAAAGAGGAGCAGGGGCTACTAAAATCAGTTTACTATTCATTTATTTCAAGGAGAATGATTAGAGCACTTAAATATTCAAAGAATTCTCTTAAAACTCGAGTTTCCAAAGCCCAGAGAAAATAATCATTTCAGTTCTTTCTGTTCATCTCTGTTTCATTGCTCATTACCTTCCTAACTCCAAATAAACAGACCAAAATCTACATGTCTCCAAGTGGAGAGAGAAGTCAGGGGGTGGGCCTGAAAGTTCTAGAGGAGAAGGAATAATAAGAACATTCATCCACCTTTGCAGTACTTTAAAACTTGCTTAAATTTATAACAAAAATAAACAAGTAAAACCAAATCAAAACAAAAAACTAGAGTGGACAAGTATGCCTGCAGGAAAAACAAACAAAGCACATAGAAAAGCACTGAGATAAGAGTGTGCTTAATGAGAAATGGGGTGTCTGACTGCTCATTCCAATGACAAAAATACTGTCTCAGCCCAACTTAATAATCCAAAAAGCAAAAAGAATTTTGGGGAAGGGAGGAAATGGGGTGACTAAGGTACAAGTTACAATTAACAAGGACCAACTTGAAAATGACTGTTTTCACATGAACTCTGTAAGAATTAAAGTTATATCACATAAGTGGGTTTTTTTTTCAAGCCTATGACTCTATCTTTAATTTAGCAAAAAAAAGAAAAAGAAAAAGAAAAAAAAAAGACTTTTTTCTATGTATTGTCCAGATAATACAACAGCAAAATTTCAGTTACCCGTTATTTATCAAAAACGTAACTGTGCAAAATAGCAGATTGAAGGATGTAGAGTCCATCCATTCCTCTAATGGTCTAAATTTATGCTTAGATTAACACAGTGTGAGAAGATTTTGTACTTGGATTTTTCTGAGCTGTGGTCTGCCGTTCTCTTACCTACAATGAGGAAGAGGGGAAAAACTCCCACGTGGCCACTCAGGAGGACGTGGTACGTTACAAGAAGGGTCACAGGCAGAAGTTTTGCTATGGTCTCAATATTTGGGACAGCTGCGTTCCTGAGCACATTTTCAGTCTTATCTACTTTGCGTAGATCATGTAACTGGTAATATTTCCCTCTTTACATTGGCTTCGAGAAAGCCTGTGGTCAAACATGCAGTCTAATAAGGACGTGAGACTGGAGGGCCCGTCTGATAATAACCTCATCTTATTTTTCCTACATTAATTTTCTCCTTCCTCTTGATTTCTTCAACTGCATATAAAAAAATCTTACATTTCACATTCTTCTCCATAAACTACTCAATTCCTGAGCGCAGTTATAAATAAACAAATTCTGTTAATATATGTTAAAGTAACATGGACTCATGTCACCTATCGAACTGTTCTATATACTGTCCCAGAATAAAATACTTCTAATGTTGATAATTTTTATCAACTCATCTCTGAAATTAATTCTCATAACAGGAAAGTAAAACCCAGCAGATATAAACGTGTATATCTTATTATTTTGTTGGCCAAAATAGAACTGCCTAGTCTTGTTATTTTACTATCTCTACTACATATTTTATTCACAAATTAATATAAAAGAAAATGCCACACACTAAAATTTTATGATATATTCTTCAACTGAGGGCTGTTTCCCCTCATTTGAAGATCTTATGGAAACCAAAGGAAAACAATCATAACTTTCCTTTCCCAGGTCACACCGTGTGAGTAACTAACGTACCCCATTAAAGTGAATGACACAGCAGAAAATGATGAAACAGCCATGATGGATTCGCTCCCATTTTGCCAGTGAAAAGTGAAATGGCTATGATCTATGGTAAATAAAAACATATTGTGCCATTCTGTCCATTGCTTCTAGTCTCATGAAAATGTGCACTCTGTTCTGAGACAGATGAAAACTAAATCGCAAACTAAAATTAAAAACAGGGAAATTTGCAGCAGATATTCTCCAGAAGACAAAATTCTGCCCATTAGAAAACGAAATCATTTACAATCGAAAAGCAAACCATGTCAATGATCTGAAGACTTTTAAAATGATAGCAGGAAAGAGACGAGGGCACAAAGTTGGATAAGGGTATGAAAGAAGAAAATCACTTGACTTTTGTACTTAAAAGAGCTGGGGCTTTCTGGCTTTCCAAACCAAAAACTTAATTTACAGGAAAAACACAAAGGCAATCCGTATCAAACCATGGCCCTCAAGGCTTCCTGAGACTCAGAGCCGAGCGCTACCAGGAGGGTGTGAGGTTACAGGTACCTTGGGTCACCCTCTGGGGTTCAGTTCCTCACAGTATGTTACTGTGAAGTCAAGGGATCCTTTAATTGGACCTACAGAAATAAATACTCTATATGTGGGCTTTAAATCACCTCAGAGTAAGCACATTTAAACCTGTATCATAGGGGTAACAAGTTTCCATTCATGTGCCTCAATTTTAAATTGCTGCAACTTATTTTCAAAGGCTAATGTAGGAAAAAAATGGAATTTCAAATTGAAAAACATTTATCTTCAAACTTAAAAAAAAAAATCACACAAACTGCTCATGTTTTGCCCATATTTATCCTTCATTCTTTCAACCTGAGGTCACTCTTCCAACCGGTATTTAACCAGAGTGATCTAATCAAAGGGTAACAGAATGATTAACGCTGATGCAATGTAATTCTGGCCCTACCCTTGCCAAAAATATATTGGACAGATACAATTCCCTCTGAAAATCATGGAGTGCAATATGGTAAAGTGAAAATTAATGCATTTCTTATTTAGTGATGATGAGTCGAAGAGAAGTTACACAAAGCACACCGCATACTGGCATTTCCCACAGGCAGGTGGCTGGATAAGCAGTGCTGGGCATGACTGGTGTGAGCAGGTCAAAGCCTGAGCAGGTCACAAGTCACAGAAAGAGCCTCACAGCCAGGCTGCGGAGGCTGCAGTCAGGGAGGAGGGGTAACGTGATCAGAGAGATCATCACACCGCCCCTCCCGCTGCACACACAAAAGCAGTCTGGTAATAGTTTACAGATAAGTCAGCTGACCCAAACTGGTGTCAGGTCTAAGTATGAGTCAAGCTCTCTTGACAACTTAAATCAACAGTTTACTGGGTGCAGTCAACCCGCCACTTATCTGAGTTCCCGCCACAATCTATTGTTTAGAATTAACTGAAACTGATTACATCTCCCAGGACACTGGGCAGCAGCCAGGCCATGAGACTCCTGAAGATAATTTGCCCCCTCTAAATAGTGCTCCAAATTAACTCGTGGGCTAGGCACGAACCTGTGGAACAACTCAAGACAGTATTCTTATGCTTTGATTTTGAAACACAGTGGAACAAGATAATGTTTCACATCATCTAGAGATTAGAGACCTAATTCTGCTTTTAAATGTAACTAAATTTTGTACCTGGGGGCCTAAAAAGGGGGAGGCAGTGCTGGGAGTCAGTACCATTCCACATACTGGTAACCCTTCTCAGATGTGGTGGTGGGTCCATGTTAAAAACGTACAATGTCTGCTCAGAGGTGACGGGTGCTGGAAGTTCCCTCTGAACAAAACAGTCTTGTATATTGGCCATTCAGAGTTCCTAACAGATTCTCTGTTACTTCTTCTTTTCCTTTAAGTCATTAAAGACTCCAGTCAAATGCAAATTCTATTTAGGAAAGAAGTTTCCAGGCATTATCAACCAACAACACTTCAGCAGGAAAATTAAGTACCAGGGCAAGGATGGTGAGATGTTCCAGGAAAGCAAGGATTACAGTGTAGAGGAGATTGAAAGGTTGGAGGACTGGCAATACTGAAGTTGAATGAGGGTGTGGAGTGAATAAAGGAAGAAAGGTGTTGAAATAGTGATGAGATCCCTGGTCCTGAAAAAAAAAAACAACCCATTAATTTCAACCCCAGTGACCCAATTGACAGCATCATCTTTAGAGATGTCAGTAGACCTCAATTAGTATGTAGCTGTTGCATATTCACTCTGTTTTCTCAATCTTTTGGAATATTCTGCCAAATAAACTAAACTTTTAACCTAAAGGGATATTTTCTAAAAATTTGTAGAAAGAAAATAAAACCGAAAAATATTTTCAATGTGTTTTTCTTCTTCCATACTGACTTTTTCTGTCTATCTTAGATTGCACTGGCTATGCACATTGGCTTCTACATAACATGTTATCATTTTTTAAAATTTATTATTTAGGTATCACGTAATGACTGTTCTGTGTTGTGGTTGTGCTGCTACTGTTGTTATTACTAGTAGAAAAAGTACCAGCAACCTTTTAATGAGTGAATGAATACCCAGCACTGTCCCACATCAATCTTACAGCATCTGATCCCATTTAGGTCTCACAACCACCTTAAAGAAAGGGTATTATTCTCCTCATTTTACAGATAAGAAAGCCAAGGCCAGAGGTTAAGAAATTTGGTAAATATTACAAAGACAGTCGGGATTTAAATACATCTAGTTTAGCTGACTTTGTGCCTGTGCTCCAGGACTTTGATTTGAAGTGCTCCCATACAAACCCTGCTGGGGAGGAATCATGACAGCACCTCACTTGAATATCTAAACCAAAGTGGTTAGGTCCATAAGATACATAAGTTTAGCATTCCTTTGTTTGGCTCCTTTTTTTAATAAACATTGTAATACCTGTGAATTTGCTAGAGTTCCTTTCTGTCAAAAAGAGCAAAACTTAGTTGAAGGTATGAGGCTATCTCCAACACAACCAACTTACACATTTCTGTCTGAAATTTTGGGAGAATGAGCTTTTTAGGGCAGTCAGGTAGTGCCATAAAAACCTCAGAAAACCAGAGACTGACTTGCCCATTAAATATATGTGAAATAGAAGCAAAACAAAACTTCTTAGGTCTTTGAAAACAAGAAAAGACAGACTGATTTCTAACCTGCCTCCCAATTCCACATGTTCATTATCATATTTATTAATATGATCAAACCCCACATATCTTATTCCTTAATTTTTTTTCTTTTCTTTTTTTTGGGGGGTAAAGAATGAAAGAAAAAGAGAAGCATTTGTGTCTAATGAGGTTAGCACCACAGCTTTGAAGACTTCTGAACAGTATCATTAAGGATATTGCTGTTAAAGAACCATTTTTACTTTGGGGATAAAATATTTGGGGGGTAGAGAAGGAAAGAGAAAATGGCCACTGTATAAATAAAATGCTTTGAGAAAAGGTAGAAGGGTAACAAAATCTAAGCTAGCAGTAACTTTCAAGATTCCTTCCTCAATGCTACTTGAAGTTAGTGAATTAAATGGCCATATTTAGCATCTCCTAGTGGCCTGCTGGAGTGAAATATTTTGAAGGATAGGCTTAAATAGGTTATATTTTGCCTGCTGCTGTATAGATGATGACTCCTATATACACCCAATTAGTTGAGTGAGGGAAAAAAACCTATTTTTTAAATCACCATAATGCACTCCGCACAAGACAGCAGTTAGTCACGTCCAACAGCAGACCCACAGGCTACCGCTACAACCAAGTGACTTCGAAGGCTTCCGGCAAAGGCATAATTTAAGTTTCAGGTATCTAATCATAGCTTAAATCACTAATATTTATACCATCTAGCTTCCAGTCTATTTTTTTTTTTAATGCAAAACGAAACTCCTTTAGAAACTCCAGTTCTGTCCACAGCACCTGACGCAGCAGTAGAAAGAACAGCACGTGGGATCTTCACTAGGAACAGAAAATGATACATCAGCAATGTTGTAACAAATGGGCAACACCTACAGGCATAGGTCCTCTGTAAACTAAGAGAGAGGAAAAAAAAGAAAAGGAGCAACCCTACAACAGGGACAACAGAAACGAGTTAAAAACCAAACCCAAACCCAAACCAAAAGACACCTAACAAATAAGGCAGATAACAGAAGACAAAGCGAAAGAGAGAAAATAAGGGAGGCCAGGTATAACCCCTCTTTGGCCACCAAGAAAACACACCTAGTTTATATGTGGATGTAACGTCATTTAAATTAAATAACCTGGGAATGTAGACCAAAAAGAGCTTACTTCTTATCTTCACAAAGAAAACCTTTATCATGATAAGTAACACAAAGGTATGACTAGAAACAAAATAATAATGTATAAACTTGTATTTTTCAATTTTAGGCCATTAAAGGTTTGCTTGCTCCAAGTTCATTCTTAACAAAAGCACCCAGTATCATAATACTTGGAAAAGGGTAGATAATCCTTCTATTTTCTATCAAAGTTTAATTTCTACTGCTTGGATAGAAGCTTATTCTAGTAATTTGTTTTTCCTCCTTTCATTCATTATGTCTTTTTTCCCCCCTAAATTGAAGCATAATCAGTTTACAATGTTGTGTTAATTTCTAGTGTACAGCATGGTTATTTGGTTATATATGTGTGTGTGTGTATATTCCTTTTCATATTCTTTTTCATTATAGGCTATTACAAATTATTAAAGATAGCTCCCTGTGCTATGGAGTAGGACCTTGTTGTTTATCTATTTTATGTACAGTAGTTAGTATCTGAAAACCCCGAACTCCTATTTTATCCCTCCACCCCCTCAATATTTTAATAACATTTTTATAAGAATACAAGGTGACATGAAATAAACAGAGACATAAGCAAAAACTGCAACATAAACATATTTCTGCTTTAAGGATCAACTTTGGTTTCAGTGTTTTGTTTTAGGTAATTAGCACCAAATTAGTTCATTTGGCATCAGTGTTTATTTTTTTCTCAGCAGCTCTTATAGCAAAAAACAAAGATGAAACCCTGTCTTGAAACATAGTGTGGATCAAACAGAGCCTGTCTGCGTGTACTTGACTAAATTATTAAATTTATTTCCCTTGGCTTGATATTATTTCTAGACAAATAATCTTGGGCTCTATGTTTAGCTATCTAAACAAAGTCCTATTAATCCACACTTCTCTTAAGCAGTGAATATTCTACCAATTTGTTCGAAGAAGGTGTAAATTCACTCTGCCCTTTCTGCTGCTGTACCAAATACTGCAATGGCTTACCCACGGGAGATTGTACAGAAAAAGCAGAGACTCCCGTTTGACCCCTGCTGGCGATCAATTTATGGCCTCAAGCACAGAGCTTGCTAGCCCTTGCAATTCTATATTAGCTTTCGTAACTCTTGATATTATTCTTATTCACATAAATGTCAAATTCCTATTGGTAACCTGACCTTAAAGTGTTCATAACCTCAGTTTACACCCTTTAAAACATCTCAGAATGGAGGAAATAAATTTTATATATTTTAAATTAAACACCCAAGAAAGGAAATTAAGAAGAACAGTTTTTTGCTGCTAAACAGAGGATCCCGTGCTGTGTGAAGGTTGATCATTTAAGAAATATAAAATAGCTTGGAAGAACCAGCTATCTTACAGTAATAATGATGAAATCACTGTCGTTCAATAAAGAGGGTCAGCAGTGAAGAATGAGACAAACCAGAGCTAGGAAGGGAATTTCCAAGGCTATTTTCTGTAGGATACAATTATTTTGCCTTAAAATATGGTGCATGTCGGTGTGAGGCTGCTGGTAGTAGGCTGCATGCACTGAATCAAAGCATAACGACAGTCATTTTCACCCTTTCCCTGGGTCCTGCTGCATTTAACTGATGATGCAATTGTAAGGACTCGAAAGAGGCAAGTGCACTGGCCTCTGGCTCCCGTGACCTGGGACGAGCATTCTGCCCTAGCCAGCAAGCCTCTGCTGTCCTTGCTGCAGGCTCTTCTACTCCAAGACTCTGAAACCTCCACATCCCATAGCACATATGAGTCTTATGACAACCACAGAAATCCTTCACTTAGTGAAGACGGAAGGGGTTTATGCTGGAGGCACCACAGTAGGTACTGGAGATGCACACGTGGAAAGACTCGTGAAGTTGTACGCGGTGGGGAGGCAAACACAGGCACAAACACAGAACCATGTGGTAAGTGGAGACAAACTATAAAAGATTATGCATGTAAAATACTCTGCACAATTCCTGGCGGGACAAATCAGTAAGTGTTCGGTGGTCTAACTGCTACTATTGTTGCTTCTTATACTGAAGGCAAGGGAGAGCTATGGAAGAATTTTGATGAAAAAAATACAAAGTTTGTATTTTAGAAAGAACATTTCTGGCCGTGAGGTGAAGGATGGGTTGGAGGGAGTGAGCCTGGGCTTTGGGAAGGGATTTAGGGAGCAACACAATTCCAAGAACTTCCTCAATGAGGGCAGTGACAGTGGGGATAAGGACGCAGACAGGAGTCACGTGGAAGATCAAGTTCATGGGACCCGGTGGCAGATTAGACTGGGTGGGAAAAGGTGAGAGGGAAGTCCAGAAAAACTGCTTCTGATTTGGATGGATGGATAGTGGGGCAGGAGGAGCAGGGGTGAAAGGTGGGGACTGAGCGCTTGAGGGACACTCAAGTGGAGAGTTCTCATTCAAAAGCAGCCTGATAGATGCCTTGTGTGAGAGTAGGGGGAAGGGAGGGGGGGGAAGAGGACTGACCAGTACTGAAACTGATTCAAGGAGGAGGGGGTTGGCAACATAAGGGAGAAGAAAATGCAGGATGAAGACTGCCTGCTGGAGTCTGCCTTCAGGAATCTAACAAGAGCAGCCATCATGAAGGAGAGCGAGCAGACACCGGGCTACAGAGGATCAAAGAGGGGATGGAAAGCAGGGAGGGAGGGAGAGGGGCAGGCAGAAGGGGCGGGTGCTCTTCAGGGAAACGGGGCCATGAGGAGGCATGAATTGCCCTGTAACAGGTAAATACAGGCTCAGAAAGGGGTTCTGGAGAACAGAAATAACTGGAAAGCAGAAAAGACTGAAACTCATCAAGAGAAAGCTAAGAAAAGAAAAAAACACACTTTTTCAGTTAGACTGGAATTTAAAACAATTCAGCTCATCCTTTTTATTTATAGATGAGGGAATGCTACCTTACACTCTGCCACTACCACGAGAAGCAGCAGCAGGAAGACCTGAATTCCCCACTCTACGAAACATTTGCTAGTGAGTGGAACTAGGCATGTCAATACACATTTAAAGGGAGAATTGCCTCTAATAAATCACAATAAAAACATCTTAACAAAGAATTAATAAATGACCAGGTTGCATTATTCTCTTTAGGTTTCAAGACTCTTCACATTTAAAAAAAATTCTTACTCATTCAATCTAAGTTCTCTTTTATGAAGATAACTGACAAAAAAGAAAAAATACCTTGAAAGGCTTTAACAAATGTGTATGTTCCAATATGAGTATCACCAGGGACAGGAGAATATAGTTTCTATACCTTATAGAATAAAGAGCAGGCTTGGAATTACACGTCTCTCACATATATACCTTCTCTGCTCTTTAGTTTCTCGACCTAAAACATGGCAATAGCACCATAAACTTGCAGGCTTATTGTCAGCATTGAATGAAACCATGAATTTAAAAGCATCTAATAGCTATAAAAGGCACTCTACTTAGAGCCATGCTTCTTGAACTATTTGTGGGGAATAACCAGTTTTCCTTCCAATTTATTACAGACCGCTACATTTCTAAAACACGAAGTGAATAACTAAAAAATATATCATAAATTTGATATCTTTGGAATGTTAAATTACTAGAAAATCTAAGTGCTTACTTTCAATTTCAGTAATAATCTCGTACCTTGATGACAAGTAGTTTGCAAACATGTGCTCGTCTATAAAGCAACTTTTGAGCAGCAGTTGGCGGACAGCGTGGCCTGGGAGATGGCAGACCACAGCAGTTAAAAAGCGCCAGCTCTGGTGCTAGACAACCAGGGTTCACAGCTTCCCCATCGCCTACTATCTACGTAACTTCAAGCTCTCTGTTGTCTGAGCTTCTTCATCCATAAAATGGGACTGTCAACAATACATTTTATGTTGTCATTGTTTTTTCTTCCTTTTAAATAATTTGTGCTTTCAGAGGGCTATCATAAGAATTAAATGAGTTTATAAACCAATCTGAACAGTGACTGGGACATTTTTTAGGGCTCAATAAATATTAGTAATTAATACTATCAGTTAGTGAGTAATAAGGTAGATACAAAAAGTCATGACTCTAAGGGTAAATATTTTTATGCAAATGCTGTTTTTTGTATTTGTATATTTTGTTGTTCTTTACTTGGAAAAAATGGAGATTTATTTTAGCTTACAGAAAGGGAAACATACATCTTTTATGCATGAAAATATTGCTTTAATGTGTATTAAAATGTAATAAACAGTTTTTTCAAGCTTCCCATGTACTAGAATTCTTAACATTGCAAAGAATTTCCCATCAAATTCAGTTTCTTTTATCACTAGTAGATAAATTCAGGGAATGACATTATAAAAGTTAAGATGAATTCTGATTTTTGAAGAAAAAAATTGTTCAAAATTTAATTATATCATCATTCTTGAAAGCACAAATTATTTAAAAGGAAGAAAAAAAGAATGAAACCCAATTAGAACACACTAGATAAGACAATGTAATCAATGTTTTCAAAGAAAAACTCAAAAGAATATTTTTTTCAATGATACAATTAAAAATTAAACCACAATACATTAGGAAACAGAATATGAAAAGGAGTCATTGTACAGTTGAATTAAAATTCTGTTTTCTAAAAGGCATTTGATGCTGGGTCTTATTTACATGGTTAGGCTAAAAACAAGTGGCTTGAAATAATAATTAACAGAAAGAAATCTGTTCATTTTAAAGGCTATTAACAAGAAAACACTGATTTCATTGATCAAAACAGATTAGTTTAAAAAGAAAATTCTTTTAAGAATTTAAGACATCTAAAATAAACAAAAGCAAAAGCACATCATGCAAATAACCTCACACAAATCAGAGGGAATACTGGGGTAGAAATAAGCTTGCACAGACAAACAGATGGAACAAGTGATTTTTCTCCTTGCTATCTCTTCTGGTCTAACATGAAAATATTTAGCATTTCTGGCAGAACGCTAACTCCAGTGCACTAGCATCCTGAATTGGAGGTGGCAGCAGAAGAAATATATGTTTCTTTGCATCGAGTTTTTAATCTAGTGTGACAGAAGCAGTGGATAGAAGGCTATGCCATAGAAGGTTTGGAACCACAAGAGGGGATTCACCATGAGGCCCAGGCAATTGCTAATACGTAAGAAAGGACACCAGGGACTAGAAAAATGGAGGTAACAATGATTTTTGTTTGATATTAGAAAGAAACAAAAAAAACTAGAAGCTAAATTTCTTTAAGTCTTAAATGGCATTTTCTGATAATCACTCAGAATAGACAACTGATCACATGCCAAAATACTGTTTAGTTTGTGAGGTGGTTTCAGCATGTGTACATTTAAAAAAATGAAACCACTATGCCTGCCAGCAACAATAAAAAAATAGTTATCAATTGGCTCATGTGCAAAACCAGGTACGACACCCAAGAGAAAAATAAGATGCTTAGAATCATGATGACAAATTCACTTCTTTTTAAGCGGCAGTTATCAAACTTCAACATGAAAACTTTTTTAAAAGTACATGTCGTGGCAGAGATTGGTAGTGACACCTGCACATCTATTCCTTCCACTTTCCACAGAAATAGATTACTCGCTAGACACATGGATGCCTGAAAGAAATTATTTTCATCTTCCCCTGTAGCTAGGGATGGCCATGTTGTAATCAATGAGATATAAATGGAAGTGTCATGTAACAACTTCTAAGAAAGTAACTTTTGAAGGAGGGAGGGGTACACCCTTTTTCAATTCTTTCTCCTCTTTGTTGCCTGGAATGCAGACTTGATGGATGGATTTTAAGCAGCCAACATGGCCCATGACACAGAAACTCACACTGAGGATAACGGAGCGACAGAACAGAATCCTGGTTCCTTGCTACTGTGGACCATCCTACCAGCACAGGATTACTACCTCCCAATTTTTTTTTTTTTAACGTGAAAGGGTAATATACATCTACCTTCTTTGAGATATTGTTTTATGCTTTTGACCATTCACAGCCCAAACCAATCCTATCTAAACTAGAGTGCTCCATGTAACAGAACCTGAAAGGATGGCATTAGTTGAGTTGGATAGCAGCAGGTAGGAGGAACTCATACTGCAGGCTGGAAAGCAAATTAATGTTATATGTTGGCAAAATATCTGGTCATATTGTCACCTGCTGAACCTTGGAAGATAGACCCAGTGTTAGGTAAGTCTGGAGCAGTGGAAGTGTTACGAACGGTTCAGAACCTTAAGTACTAGCTGGCTTCTTCTCCCTGCTCTTAGCAACAAGGAGCTCAGACTAGAGCTAGCCAGCTGCAAGCTGAGACTTAAGAAAACTGAGCTTTTCTTAGAAAATCTGTCTGTTTGTGAATTTACAGTCTAATTTGACCGAGAATCCTGTGATTTTGAGGTTTGCAGGTTTGCAAAAGCCAAGCCAAGCAATTACAAGCACTGGGTACAATACCACGGAAGACAGAACTGGTGCCTCTTCATACACTGGCCCAGTCCTCTGGCACTGATGGGATTAAGAGCGGTTAAGAGGGTCTGAAAGGAGTCATCAGGAAGTTCAGAGGGTGGGGATGAACAGAGGCCAGAGGGCAATAAATCAAAGCGTCTTCAGGTTCAAAACTATGTCCTGACCTGACTTTTGACTTGTTCATGGAACTGACAAGAAACAAATAGACTGAAAACACAGTAAATTTTTGAAGGAAATGGGTTGCCAAAGATGCACCAGGATGGACTGCACAGCATGTGACTGCACAACTCCTAAAGCAATTTCCATGTCTCAAATCAGCACCACAAGGAAGCAGGCACGGAAGGATTAGAACCCAGCCAGAAGGTCACAGTCCCTAGGCCTAGCACAGGTATGGCCATGACGGACAACCAGCTAGAGAGTTTCTCTCACAGAGCGAAATCAAAGCTCATCAGATGGGATAGCTAAAGAATACCCTTTGGTGCTAGGGCAGAAAAATCATGATTTCTACCAAGCAGGATTTGTTATAATACCCATCGAATATGTGTGTTTCACAGTCTCCCATTTTTCAAATGGGAATTTAAAAAATTATAATTATCTTGTTTTTACTCCATTTTAAATGGGCAGTTTGGGGTTGCCCTTTAGTTTATAGCTATCAGTCCATAGAAAGCCACAGCTGGACCTTCGGAAAAGGACAGAGCATCAGCGTTATCACAGTACAACAGGACAGGGTAATTATGTGGGGCTGGGTTATCTCTCTCAGACAAAGGCGAAACTCCTGTCAAATGAGACAGACTGAGGCAGAGACTACCAATTGTTCCCCACTATCTCACCTCCTCTTATTTCCAACAGAACGCTTTGTTTTTAAATGGGAACAAGGCCACTCAAAATAAACACTGTATTGCTTAGCCTTTCTTTCTGCTAAGTGCAGACCTATGACTAGGTTCCAACCAACTGGAGATAATCAAAGTGACATGTGGCTTTCAGAGAGTATTTAAAGGGACAGAACATATACTCTTCTCTGCCCCTCACTTTCATATAGACTGGGATGCAAATTTGATGGCTGGAGCTCAAGCAGCTATCTTGGACCATGAGATAAAAGCTGTATCTTGACTGCATCCCTTATATGCTGAAGCCTTAAAATGCCCTACTGCCTGCCTAGCTCTGGACTTCATTTACACAGCTGAAAAAATAAACTTCTACTTTCTTTATGCCATTACTTTTCCTGTCACTTGCAGACAAACCAAACTATAATGTTTATATACATAAATATATATTTGTTTGTGTGTAATCTAGTTAAAGTCTTTCCTATACTAGTAGGTTTTATTATGTCGTAGACAAACTCAAACCTAGAAAGTATAATTGTCTAAAGAAAAGAAATTGGTTTTCATGTAAGACCTGTAATTCAGTATTTCTTTCTTATTCATGGGAAGCCTATAATAAATATTTAAGCTCATTCCCACCCACCATACCAGAATTAACACTGGAGTTTTACTATATTTATCAAACATCATAGTTAAAAGTATTTATATAATAGTAACCCTGATTTAAGAATACCAGTCCCTAGAAGACAGTTATCAAGTTTCACTAATCTCAATATGCTTTACCTAACAAGTGCCTGACATACATTCCATAACCAATTAATAATAGTTGAATAAATACAAGACTTTGGATCCTTTGAAATTAACATTAATTCACAGAGATGTTTTTGATCTTATTTCCAGAACTTAAATTGGTCAGATTTTCATAATCTGAGATTCAAACTTTAAAAACAATTATGGGTTACATTACCTAGTCTTTTCCCTACTGTTTGCTCTTAACATAGTTTTAGTACCTTTCAGATATTACTGCAAAATCTAAGAGATTAGTCAAAATTACAGGCACTATACATGCTCCTTTGATTTCTTGTTATTGATAAGAATACAAAGTCCTCGATATAATAATGAGGACTCAAGACGTGTACATGAGAGGATGGCGACAAGGGTGAGTACGGGGAGGCGAGAGTGACCAATAACCAGCTCTCTCTCCTCATGCAGCACCAAGTGAGGGAATAATCAGTGTTAAGAATTGAGGCTGCTTATGAGCAGGAGTTTGAGCTGGATATTTAATATTCTTGGCTCTAGGAAAAAGGGTAAATAGGAGGTAGACATGAGGACTGACAAAGGTTTTGAAACACAGGAGGTTATGTAAGGTGATAGTTCTGCAACACATAACCATTAGTCCAGCATTTTATTTACTCGTATACACACTGCATGAGGCAGGTGCAGTTTACTGTTAAAGATGCGCTTACAGGTAAGCTACTTGTTAACTTCTCTTTGTAGGTTTCCTCCACGCAGTCACATTCAAACCAAGCTTAGCACCCCCTTAACCCAGAGACTCTCCACCTGGATGGGGAGGCAAAAAGAGGGGATACTGACTACAGAAAAATGTATTAAATTTATAAGAGAAGGCATCTATAATTTTTAAATTTCTGTTTAATAGGATAGTATAATTTCTAATTGGAAAATTACCATCATCCCTAATGTTTCTAAAAATTATTCTCTCTGGAAAAGATAGATGCCATGACAGAAGTGAATAAAGTTTAGAGGATCACAGGCTGGAGCCTGCATCTAAATCTGCCAGTAACTTGGGGCAAGTCACTTAACCTCTATGTGCCATAAGTTCCTCACCTGTAGCATCAGGGTAAGAATATTTCCTATCCAGTGTGCGTCAGGTGAAAATTAAATGAGTTAACCCCTGCAAAATAACTGGCACATTACTTTCAACATATTACATGCTCAATAAACACTGTCTCATAATTATTGTTAGCTACTAGCCAGCGGGGGTTCAGAGAACACAGAATCTCTAAGAAGGCAGAGTATTCTGTTCCACTAAAGGGAACATATCAGTTTCTCTGCAAATCTCAGAGGATGTTCTTGCATATGAAAAGAGAACTTTAATTAAAGCAGACTGAGAAATCCTACTCTAAGCCTTAATCTTACTGGTTCCAGAGTAAGCGCTGTTCTTTGACAAAATCGTATTATCCCGGCTTCCTGCTCCTGGGCCTCTGGATGCCATGTACACAGTGCAGCCAGACAGGGGTTGAGGAGGACAAATGCAGCATCATGCTAGGACTGGGGGTGCAGTAATCAACAGAGGACCAGGAAGGCTGGCTCCCATCTTAGCCATTACCTCAGCTCAGTATTTGACAAAGAACGTAACCTAACAATAGTTTTGTTTTGTTTTTCCCTCATAGAACCCAGAGCACCAAGCCCCACGTCTGCTTACAGGAGGCAACTCTAATTGCCATTTGACCCTTACCATTTTTGTTTTCCTAAAACTGCAACGTCTCTGGGCTTCCATGGTGTCACCTCCTCCTGGGTCCCCTCCTATGCTGGCCTGACCCTGCCGTTTCAACCTCTGCCCCAGATCCTTTCCTTTCCCATCACTCAAGTATTGGCACTCCCGAGATGCCTTTCTTCTGGAGGATCTCATCGCCCACAGCTTCACCTGCTGCCCACACGCTGATGGCTCTTTCTCTCTACACTCCCATCGACCCCAGGGGCTGCTCACCCTTATTTTCTACAGGCCATAGGAGCTCTTCTTGGGTTTCCTACACTGGCACTGCAGATTCAGTATATCCAAAACAAAGCTGTTATCTTTCCCACTCAAATTCCTCCTTCTCCTGTCTTGGTTAACTACATCATCCTCTCCTGTGTCTAGAGACAAAACATCACAGAGCCATCCGTGACACTCACGCCTACATTCCTCCTCTTCCCCTCTAACCACACACTGCAAATTTTATCTCAATATTTGCTGAATCCGACTCATTGTCTCCGTCTCTAGAGAGACATGGCTTAGATGAGAACAACAACACAGTATGATCTTTGGGTCCCGGCTCAAGACTAACATGACCTGAGTTTTCATCAAGGTTCTGTCAATAGCTGCATGACCATGGGGAAATTACATAACCTCCTTGGGCGTTAAGGATTTAACAAGCTAACACATGCAATACCCTCAAAGTAGTAATGGGCACAAAAGTAAAACTCAAAAATATTAGTTATTGGATTTCTTACTGTTAGCATGTGAAGTGTTGATACTGGCATTGTTACTGTTCCATTTATTATAGTGCTGGGCACAAAACTGATAAATGAAAAAGTGAATCATTTAGTTACCATGTATTATTAGTGTTGGAAGGAATCCTGTTTCACAGGCCAAACTGAGGAGCTAGTCCCACTGTGCATTAAGTCACTATGGGATTTCAACAAGTCTTTTTAACCATGTGAACCCTGACCATCACTCTGAAGTACAGATTAAAAATACCTAACCTACATATTTGCCTAGGTTTTTGTGACAACGTCATGACAGTATGTGAGCCCTGTGGAATAAAAGTAGCACTCCAAAAGGAAAAATGCTTACTATTAGTATATGACTTCATAGATATGTGATCCTTATGTTTACAACAAAACACTGAGATGAAGAAAACATACAGGGGATTAAGGGAAGGTAGCTTCTTAGTTCCTGAAAAAAAAATCATAATACAAGAGAAGGTAGAAAGAGATTAGGGAAGATGAGATTTCTCTCTTTACCAAGCTAGAAGGAAAATTTAAGTCAATAGAAAATTTAATTACCTTCAACCAATAAATCAAACTTGGGGGAATCCCCAAATAATATGGTATTTAGCACATGATATGAACATCTTCCAAATGTAAATACAATGTTGTGTTGCAAAAGGAAAAAATAAGTGTTTTTCTACTAGATAACTGTTCCAATTGTATGTATTCATTCTCTTGAAAAAATTTAACAGTAGCAAGGGAGGGAAGGGAAAAGAACAGAACTTCACTACCTCAGAAAGAAATCTGACAAAAGATAAAAGCATGAACAAGACCCGAGGGACTCCCCAAACAACAACCCAGTTAAAGATATTAAAAATGATGAAGTAAAGCCAGAAAACATCTTTGAGGGAAGTGTTTTGCCTAAATTATTTTGGAGGTGGTTATTCAGTGAACAGAAACACATCTGGAAATGCATCTGGAAGAAAACTCAATTATTGAATCCTTGCTGAATAGTTCTTTTTATTTGCAATGTTCTTTTCTTCTATTCTGACAAATATTGCTATTTATGTTTCCAAGCTGTTAGGAATAAAGCTAGACAGAGGGGAAAAAAAAACAGAATAAAATACAAATTTAACCTCACTTGTCTTTTATCAGATTGTGCTCCAGGACGAACACGTGGATGATTGGGACCGATGAAAGGAAAGAAAAGAATGTAGGATGTTAATGAGTTAGCATCACTGTTTTGTTTTGTTTTGTTTTGTTTTTTGCAGACAGACTGGAAAAGGAGGTCACAGGACAGGCTGGACAGAATGAGATAACTCTGGGATGCTCTTAGAGACATCATCCTGCCAAAGTGACCCTGGCTTCGTGTCCCTGTGCCCCTCCACCATCTGAGTGTACAGTGCAGAGATCAGAGGATGGAACTTTCTGTGCAAGGCGGCCACTTCCCTTCAAATATGTTCTTCCCACTAAAACGTCCGTCTTCACCGGAGTGCCCTTTAGTTACTGGTTGTGGCATTTCACTTGGAGATCTCTGGCTGTGTAAATGGGTAATTCAGGGCTAAAAGGGTTAGTGTCCTATGGGAAACAAGAGGAATTAATCCAGAAGTACATAGTACATTGACAAATGATCATGGCAAATTCTGAGACAAATGATATCATGGAAGTAAAAGTCAAGACAAGGCTGCTACAGTATGGTGCAACTTACTTTAGATACGTGCAACTTGCAAGCAAGAACACAACTGGGCATTACTTCATTCAAATTTTACTGACTGAGGGAGATGGATCTTGTCTCCCAAGTTTAAGATCTAGTAAACATACACCAAAAGGCCACTGGACTGCTAACAAAATAATCTGTGTCAACAGTTAGGTCTTTTGATATACAAACCATTTCATTTCTTAAACTGTATCTATCAAAGGGACATTCTTAGATATTTCTTTCTTACTTTCATGTGTGAATTGGAAGGCTCAGCGATTCTTCTACCGAGCATTAGAACATATGCTTGAGAGAAGAACTTTCATGCTGCACCAATTTTTAAAAAAACCGATGTGAATATATGTTGGGGAGTGAATGAGTACATTCAATGCTGCTCAAACGGGGAAAACCCAATTAAAGTTTATGTCCAAGGCCCCAAGGTCCTGGGAGCCCTA
Source organism: Camelus dromedarius (assembly GCF_036321535.1). Lineage (NCBI taxonomy): Eukaryota > Metazoa > Chordata > Mammalia > Artiodactyla > Camelidae > Camelus > Camelus dromedarius. Next base: position 13,866,144 of record NC_087454.1, on the reverse strand, counting down.
ATTATATCCTCCCTATATATCAGAGTAAAAAACCTTCTCAATGGGAAAGGAAGTCTTTAAAACTACATGAGAAAGCAAAAATTAATGATTCAAGTTTTAAACTTGTTTTAATCCCAGTATTATGTGAAAAAGATAACAGAGAAGGCAGGTAAGTGACCTATAATAAAAGTAGTAAAATTTATGAGGTCGTTACTAAAAATTATAAAAACATGCATCTCTCTAAAACCAGAATCACGTCTCTTGCTTTTGTTCTGTGTAGTTTTCCTCCACATCCCTCCAAAGCCCATCATGTATTTTAAGGAATCATCTTATCCCTTTAAATAAAAACATCAAATTACTTAGTTAATTTTCCAACTGGATTAATCAATCTGAATAGAATCGTTTCCGTCATATGAGTGTCTGCTCATGACCAGCTGTTTTAAATTAGTATATTAAGTAATTTAGACACTTTTCTTTGCAAAGGTTGCATGATTTAATAAATTCCCATATGCCCCAACATGTGCCAGCACTACTAGGTTATCTCCAGTCCAGCTGCTGTCATGACAGGAGCTGCCAACTTTCAACCAACTGAAAAGAATAATGAATCAGCAGCAAGTCGGCTCGTATGTGAACTTCTTCTGCTCCCAGCTAAAACACAGGCCAATTTCAGCCATAAAGAAAATTAATTAAAAAGCCTTCACCTCCGCTGTTTGGGCAACACGGCATGACAAATGCCGCTGCATCAATGGTTGAAGGGCCTGCAGCTTCAGGTAAGATCCTATAGCTTGGATTTCAGTCTTAAATGCTGTCGGTTGTTTTTGTTTTTTTACAGATTGGATTTTTTGAGGAAATAGATCAGGAAATGCCTTGTGTCCCTAAATTTGTAACATGAATATTCGATAAGCCTCACACTGCTGGAGAATAAATAAACGAGACTTTTGTTTGTTAAAGGCTCATTACAAAAAACGGACTTCAAAGGCTTCAGAGGAAACGAGGTAAATGAAAAGGGCCACATGTACACAGAAGCTAAAAAACAGATCAGAGCACCAGACGCACAACTTTGAGTGAGAGCCACTGTCTGAATGAGCATGATGCATAAAACAGTGGTAGAGTGTTAGACCCTCGTTCTAAGAATGACAATACTGCATTAAATTTTGATTAAAAACTGGACAGAACAATTTTGTGCGGATCAGTTATCCAGACTAGGGGTTCTATAGAAACCTCTGAAACTTGGATGTTTCCAATAAGCACGAATCTATGTGGCATAAAGCTATGCTAGTTTTTTTTATAGGGGAAAGTAAACACGTAGAGCAGACGTCTGCTTATAATTTTCCATTTATTTCTAAATGCCCATCATAGTTGGAAATGACTCACTGGATGGATGGACTTCCCTGAGGACAGGAAAACTTACCCACTGAGGAGCAGAGTTAGGTTAGAGAGTCCTCACAGGAGTGAGGCTCCACTGTTTTTCACAAGCAACAGAATGGACTGGATGAGACATACAATTCTTTGGTGCTGATGAACTGTCTAAAACCATATATAGCCCAGAGTTAATTTTTAAAACATCACCTGGAGATGCTAACTGTCTTAACTTCTATTCTACAATTCCAGTGATTCACAGCACTTGAAACTGAAATTGTGGATGGATGGGTGAGACGGGGTGTCTTCTCCAGGCATCTCTAATTTCCTGTTTCTGGGATCTCCAGTATTTCCAACCCTGGAGCCCTGGGTAGATTACTTGGCTCTGGAGTCTTCCAGACAGTTGGGATAGTTCTAGAAAAGCCACATGGATGCCTCAGGGTAATTCAGAAACCAAAGAAATAACAATGAGCTTAGCGCTGTTTTCTCAAATCCTTTGATGTGATCATCTTTTGACCCCTATTTAGCTCATGGATGCTGTTGAAACTGTTCAAGATGCAACAGATTTAAAAGGTCCAACTCTGGAGTAACACAAAAGGCTAGACGTTGTTGAGAAGTCGTTGCCCTGTTAAGCAGTCACAGTAATTCCCCCAAACAACTGAGTCAGCACTCACCCAAACGGAGGTGGAGAAATGTTGATTCCTTAATCTCCTTGAATCACATCAGTGTAACTTTTGGAAAGTGTTCTAGTCTACTCTGCATAACAGGATGCATGCCTACACTCGGAAAAATCTTGTGCAACAGCTATGAACTGTGTGCACCATCTGCTACTGCTCTAGTAAGCAAGAGGCAAGAAACTTCACAGGTGTAAGTACTTATTTGCAGTTTTGAAAACATGCCATTTACCAGTGCCAGTGTGCCCAAAAGGTCTCTCTTCCATGACACAAGTTTACCTATAACAAGCTAGAAATAAATGCAAAGGACAAGCCAATGAGAGACATCCAACATAAACATCCTTACTCTTCAGCCTTGCCCTCAGTTCTGTTCAAGATCAGGAAGTATTAGAGATGAGAGAGATCCATCATTATTCTGTTTTCTACTTTGAAAGTTGTATATACTCAATGAGTATACAAGTAAAATCCATCCTAGAATAAATATACTTTCTACTGACTGATTTGAATATTCAAACAATCAGCTGTATTTGCTTGAATGCACACTACGTGTCTTTATTTCTGGTGGTGAGGATAATCAAGACATGCCGGGAGTGGGGGTGGGGGACACATAAAGGGAAGATGAGGAAGGACAGAGAAAGAAAATAGAAGAAAAAGATTTTTAAAAGATTTGTAAACAGTCAGGACAAGTGACTAACTGAAGGTGGAAAAAATAATTGCTTCCAATTTGTATAAAGCAATAATATCCATGTAGTACTCGGTACAAAGGTACATAATTATAAACAAGAAGATGGAAATAAAGAATTATATTTTAATTAAGAAACACAACAGAGGGAAAAATTATGGGAAAAAATTGTGGAAAGTAGGAAGAGCCATGCCACAAATATGCCAAGATAAATGACACAGCCCCAGAGGGGGGAACAGGGCCCCAGACTTGAGAACTTCGCCATGACCTTGGCCTGCACCATTTCCTGCCTTGTATAATCACAGAAGGCATTCAGTGTTTGGTGATGATGAGAAGTGGGATTTTGAAGAATATAATTATAGGCTGCAAGTGTTTTCTGTGGAAACAAAATTATCATTCACGTCTGAGACTGGGTAAATATGCCTTAATTTTGGTCCATGGCAACTTGAACTTTAAAAAAACAGAATCCCCAAACCGCCTTATACATCTCAATTCTTCAAGAATACTCCAGGGATAAGTGTGTAGAGGCAGAAACATTCTCAGATCCTCTTCAAAAAATGCTATTTTGTATAAAATTATCTCTTTTGTAGTGACATGATTTGAGCTACCTCCATATCAAAAGCAGCTGACAACTTCAGAAGGCCGCATTAAAGAAGGTTTAAGCAGAGCAAAGCTAAGGCAGTTTTCATCTGCTAGGTCAGGTAGAGAGACATCACCGCGCACATAACCTTAGAGAGATTGGGGACTGGCCGCCAGTGAACGGCATGTGATGCCCAGATGGAAGGTGCATGTAAACTGAGGGGAGAGAAGAAACCACATCAAGGGTGTCTAAGGAACACTGAAAGGCTTTGAAAGCTTCGAAAGTCTTGCCTCTTTCTCTGTACCTTTAATTGTGGCTACCGTCAGTGCATTTTTGCCACATGCTTTTAAAAGAAAAAAGAAATGGTTATTTTCTTAAGTGCTAACAGACTTACTTCTCTTTCAGAAAATCCACGACTCTTTTGAAGTCAGCCACGCAGTATTCTCTTTTCATTTCCATGAGCACCGTGTCAGAGGCAGACTGGACCGGTATGTGCAGGAAAGCATAGACTCGGGGATGATTGAGGATTTTTGCCATTTCCTTTAAAGAGATGGAAGGAGAAAACATTCATCATTTTCACAAATCAGGGAATGGTTTCCCTTAGATGAACACTCACAAGTGCTAAACAAATAGCATAGCTGAAAACAGACCAATCAGCTAGGATCTCAGAATGAACGTCACCTGCATCACTCCAGGATGACAAGTGGGAATTTCACATTGCTTTTGGAGGATTTCATGTAAGAGTTATATCCTCATGGTCACTACCTCTCTTAGGTGACAAAACAGAGATAAACGCATGTAATGTCTGAAGAGTAAAAAGGTTTCTGAGTACTTCCAAATAAATACCACTCTTCCCTTTCCTCAAAGCATTTTCTATTCTGCCTTCTTCCATTAGCAGGAGGAACAGCAATATTTAAGGCGAATTGTCGAAGCCATGCGGTCCTGTGTACTTGAATAAAGTTCCCAAATTCAGAGTAAGTCAATACTTTTTTTTTTTAAATACCTATGACTCCCCTGTTTTTTTTTTTAACATTTTTTATTGACTTATAATCATTTTACAATGTTGTGTCAAATTCCAGGGTAGAGCACAATTTTTCAGTTATACATGAACATACATATATTCATTGTCACATTTTTTTCTCCATGAGCTACCATAAGATCTTGTGTATATTTCCCTGTGCTATACAGTATAATCTTATTTATCTATTCAACAATTTTGAAATCCCATATATCCCTTCCCACCCTCCGCCCCCTTGGCAACCACAAGTTTGTATTCTATGTCTATGAGTCTATTTCTGTTTTATATTTATGCTTTGTTTGATTCTTTGTTTGTTTGTTTGTTTTGGATTCCACATATGAGTGATCTCATATGGTATTTTTCTTCCTCTTTCTGGTTTACTTCACTTAGAACGACATTCTCCAGGAGCAACCATGTTGCTGCCCTGTTTCTTTTTCAGGTAGTTAGTGAACACTTCTGTTTGAGTACTACCATGCAAAAGGCATGGTATCAGACAGTGAAGCCAACCTGGTCACCTCCTGATATCTGCCTTTCAGCTGCGGAGTTCGAAAGAACAGAAATCAGGGAAGAGCAGGAAGAAGAATCTGTCTTGCAAAGTTAAAGAGAGCAAACTGGAGTGAAACACATGAGGAAATCCAGAGACGGTTTTAAATTCCTCCAAGGATATAAAGTGGGTAGGAAAAAGAGTGACAAAACGAAAACCGGAAACAAAACCATCGATGTGAGCAATACGTAAAAATGTGACTAATTAACGGCCCATCAATGGCGGGGAGGGAAAAAGGTTGGGAGGAGGGAGAAGGGGAGGGAGACGGGTGCGTACGAGCGCAGAGTCCAGAAGAGATAAAAATGTCCAGAAAGGGGTTGCCCTTCAACAACCTGCATGTGTCCCACGGTTCTGAGTTTTCACAGTCCTGCACTAGCAGTTCTATTATCTCACTTCATCGTTAGAACAATATTTTGAGGGATTTTACAGAGTCAAAGAGCCACCTAGTTCCACAGTGACCTCTTAGCTATTCAGGGGTCAGTCATGCATTTTTATCACCCGTGTCCTTTGATCCTCCATTTTCTTTCCACCGACTATGAATGTTAGTATTTTCACCAAAGTGGAAGAAAAGAATGACTAATTCAAACCACTCACCTTCTTAGCAGCTGTTTAAAAAAAAATCCTTCAGACTAAGAAATTCAAACAACCAAATGACATTACTCATGGATATTCTTTATCTACCTTCTCTACCAGGAATTTACAGGTAGATAACCTTGTTATATACAGATAAATAACTAAACTGAAACTGGAGTTGATGAATATTTTATTTAGCAGAAAAATAAGTAGCTGACACATTATCTGAAGATGTCCTTCACAAAACGGTGACATTTCTTGTCTGGGTATTTAGTCAGAAGGCTCTGCACCTCCTCACTCAGCATCTTCCCCGGATAAGGCTGTGGGAGGCAGGGCAACCTTTATCACTGCGCACTCTATAGTAACTGTGTTGGCCTTCTGTTTTGATTCTCTGCCTTTCAGGTTTTTCACACCTGAATATCAAGATTCTCCAACAGTGGAAGGGAAAAAAAAATTGTACAAAAAAAACTTTGTTTTCTAAAGGGACAGGACTCAGCTTTAACTAACTTTCAACATACATGCTGCGGTAAAAAAGCAGTACACCTTAACAAATCACACAATTTGTGAAACAGAATTTCACTCAATCTCTGTGCCTTGGTTTTCTCATCTGCAGAATGGAGATACTAGTAATACCCACCTCATAGGGCTGCTGGGCTACTGCGAAAATTAAATAAGATAATCCAGTACGTGCTTGTATGTAAGCACTCAATATATAAATGGTATAATGGTCTTCTTCTTTGGAGAGTAAAGTTCATGGTAACATTTTCATACACATTATGGGAACTTACCAATAAATAAAATAGCTTTTCAACAATGTAATTCCCTTTACTAGTAAGTGAAGGAGCAGTAACTTGTACTGATTTGCAAAAAATAAATTTGAAAGGGGTTCCCAGCAAACATGACCCCGGGCCAGAAAGGGCAGAGCGGTTTCTGCTGGAAACACGCAGGGCGGCCTACTACTATAAACAGGATGCTGTGCAGATGAAGTGCTGCCTTGTTACAGTGTGGCAATTTACAAATTAAAGCGTTAATAGCTAGCAAGTAGGATAAATCTGGTGGGTTTTTTCCCTTTGGCTCTCAAAATAAGATTCCCCACTAGTAATTATCTACAGCTTCATACTACAGACTTTGCAACTTTATAATGGTAGGCACTAGAACATAAAAGTGAAAAAGACCAAAAACAACTTGCCCCTTAATCAAAGTCTGCATTTCTGCTACGAAAAGGATCACAACTTAACACAGATTAATGTATCCCAAAGAGACAAAGCACTTATTTTCTGCTTCGTTTTTCCTTCTGTCCTTCTTCTCACTCAGCACTGTTGGTTAAGAATAACCTCTTGTCTCCTCCCCTTTAAAAATTCTCTATTTTTAATGTTCAGCTTAGAGTTACAGGTTCAGTGCAAGAGACTCCTCCTTCCTCTATGACTCTACAGCAGTCTGTTCCTGGCGTGACCGAAGTATTTCCTTGGTACAACCTTGCAACATGATAGTGAGCCTGTAACATGGGAGCTCGAGGAGAACAGGGGTTGTTTTCCTCATCTCTCTGGATCCCTGCAAGGACTAGCACCGGGCTAAGCACACTGCCGAACATGGACAGATACGTGTGAGTCAGAAACTTCATCAACCTGAGAAGAAAGACATTCAAAATACAGCTGCTATTTGATAGGAAATCAAATTTTCAATTAATAATAGCTCCATTTGGCTAAAGCAGGTTAAAAAAGCACTTATTAAAGTAGGTAAACAAGCATATAATCAGCCTGCCTTCATTTTTGGAAGTGAAAAATTATCTATGAATATATAAGTAAATACATACATAAGTAAAGATCAGGCACTCTATAGGTAGTCCCACCAGGGGCTGTATTTCTAAAAGGCTGTTGGAGCTTTGGATTGGAATCACAATGTATATTCTTACTGAAATAATTTATAAATGGGGCACAGGGTGCAGGTTAACCAAGAATGGCAGCCACAAGCAACCTGAGGCTCTGAGCTGGGTAAGAGAGTCTGCAGAGACAGGCAGGGGTGTGAGGGCATGTGTGCACACAGGTGTGTGTAGGTCTCGTGTCTGTGAGCACATGCGCATGCCTCTAGAGGAGTGCCGGTAGTACTTAGCATAGAAAAGGTATCTATTTTAATAAAAAGGTCATTTTTAATTTCAGGGTTGATGGATCAAGGCTGCTTAAAATATAGATGGTGACTATTTTATTGGCAAGGGCCAGAGAATGGCTAAGAGATCAACAAAACATTATTCCTGGCTGGTGTTTTCACATGGAGCTCTCCTATTACAAGCTGGTAATCATCTTGGTGTTGGTTAATTTTTAATGAACTTGAAAAGCAAAGATAAAAATAATGAATGGAAACAGGCCTACTTTTAAAAAGCAATCTTATGTATGGTACATTTTTAAAAGAAATGTTAAACCTCATTTTTATCGCCTTGCAGTAATCAAATTAACCATCGTATTCTTCCTGGTTTTGAATATATAAAACTGCTTAACAAAGTCACTCAGTGTGTGATACTGTAAAATATATTAATACTTGCATTCAGATGTCTCTGCGCTCACACTGACAGTTACCAGTCAGAAGCCCTCTCAGACTGTAGCTTTGTTAGGAAGTATATGCATATTTAAAAAGCTAAACTTTACATTGTTATGTTTTTTTCAACTAATCTAAGATATATGATGAAGCAATAAAAAAAAAAAAGACAACCTATATCATTACCATTAAGCATTTTAAACACAGTATGAGATATAACTCACAATCCATATAATTCACCCATAAAAAGTATGCAATTAAATGTTTTTTAGAATATTTACAATATGGTATAGCTTGCCTGGAAAATTCTTATTTATCATGCAAAATTAAACTCCATTCGGAGTGAAACCTTCTGTGGCCCACGTAACCCTGTTCTACTCCTGTAACTGATACATACTTCCATTCCCATATTTACTGTAAACTGGTTAAGAAAAAGGATTCAGCAGTCTGACAGGCTTAGGGCCTATATCCAGTTATCCCACTAACTGCTCTTCATTCTGGACATATATATTTTAAATGTTTCCAAGTGTTAGTTTTCTTCAGTTATAAAATGACAATGTGTCAGCAGAAAGCATTAGGCTATGCTGTATAACAAATAATCTCAAAAATCTCAGTGGCTCCTAACAACAGAAATGTAGTATGTGCTCATGCTACATCTTTGTCATGATTAGGCTGAAGCTCTGTTCAAGTTGCCTCCACTTCCAGACTCAGGGTGTGCAAGAAGCAGGGAGAAAAGAGAGACATACTGAGACAGGAAGGAAGGAGGCAGGGCACAGCCATTGAATGAATGACACAGCAATTAACACCAAGATGATAGAAAATTCAACTCCCATTAGGCCTTGAGGCCCAAGATGGTGGGAGATTTGACCAAGTAATAAATCTACTTTTACTCAGCTGTGGCTCACTCTTGAATTCTTTCCTGCATGAAGCCAAGAACCCACACTCGGTGGGGCGCATCCCAGGGACTCAACCAAGACCTGAGACATGGCCATCCTCTTGCCCCACATTTTCCTGTATCAATACAGAATCACTGGCTTTAAACCTTCTGCCCGGAAATAGCTCCTACCACTTCTGCCCACATTTCACTGACCTGTGCAAGTCACATGGCTACTCCTGAGTTTAAGTAGACAGAGATTCTAATACTCCCACAGGGAGGGAAACCAGAATATTTGGTAAACAGTGATACAATCTACCACAGAAGTAATAAAAATATCTACATCAGAGAGGGAGGGGTCAGACGAGATACATATCAAGTGCTCAGCTGAGTGCCTGACACAAGTCAGTGTGCCCTCATCAAAGCAGGCAGCTCTGTGTTTACATGTTTATAAAACGCAGGGGAGGTTACTGCCGTCTTTGTACCCCCAATCCCAGAAACATACTTTGATGTTTAATAAATGCTTGCTTAGCTGCATCATTTTACATACCAAGCAACTGCAACAAGAGCAGTTAAACCATTAGAACATTCTTTCTACTCTATACCACCTAACACATGAAACAAAAGTCCTTTAGTTAGGCTCATTTGGGATAATCAGACTATACACAAATGAGAGTTAAGTATTTTTCCATCAATCTTTTAACATCTGCCTTTCTACTGGATTCTTTAACTATTTCTATCATGTTTAAGAGAAGCCCAAAGAAGAACTGTCTATGCTCAATCTAACGGGGCTGCAGGCACTATTCCCATTAAACTGACCAGGTATTGATTTGTTCTTTTAAAGAGAGTGTTTGGTAGACAAGGTCTTTTTTTTAATGGAAAAAAATTAAAACATGTACCTGTTCATATTATGTAATGTTTGAATCACAACAAATTGTACTGTTAGCTTTCCTCTTTGTTACTTTATTTTAAAATGAATATGGTAAAATTTACTTTTTCATGTATGTTCAGTTTCATGAAATTTAACCTATGTGTAGATTCACAAAACCATCACCACAATCAGGATATAAGAACTCTCTTTTGATTTCTTCTCCTTAGCAGAGCAGAATAATAATTTTAAAGTAAAATCAAACACTGATAATATCAGTTGAAAATAAATGTGTGTATAATCACAACTCTTAGCATTTCGACATAGTATTGATGTATATTTTTATCTTTGTAATGTAAAGTTTGATTATCGCCTCTGACACTAAGTTGCCCCTGACACTTAGTTGCCTCTAAGATGATGTGGTGATGGTAAAGGAGCACTGGAATCCTTTTAACATCTCTATGAAAGCTAATTAGAACAGACATTTTGTCTCAACTTATTTTAATGCAAACACTGAAAATGTTAACTCTTTGCAGTTTAGAAGTGAATTTCCTGTTCTAAGTAAGTTATAGAGCAAATGTAAATTAGAATCTGTTCACAGTTATCTACTCCTTTTCATTTGGGCTATAAGGATTGGAAATGTTCTCTTTTTATGCTTCCTCCTTGACTTTCTGATGCCATTAATGATAATTTATTTTTAGATTGCTGAGAGTAAATGCAGGTGCTGGTAATTCACTGAGTGGCAGTTACAGTGTCATTAATGAAGCAATGGGTGAAATATGACTCTGGTCTTATTTTATCTTGACTTACATGACTTTGGGAGTGTTGAAGGTGACTCTAAAATAGGATCTCCTAAACACAGGCACTGTCGTTTTGACCTTCACCTAGAAGTCTTTGTAGGATTCATTCCAAAATAACCATGTTGCTTAATCAACTGGGTCATTCAATCATTCATTCATTCATGCAACTCTAATTTAACTATTTAAGCACCAGGCATTAAGCAAGGAGACAGATCAACAAGATACACTCTTGGCGTATGAGCATGCATGGTAAACTGCATGCTGTACAGTGTGCACTGGCACAGACAGTAAAACCGCCTGGAACAGCAGTAAGTAAAATAACATCACATTGCTACAGCAGGGATGAGCGTGAACACACTGTACTAAGTGAAATAAGCCAGACACTAAAGGACAGACATTGTGTGATTTCCCCCATGAGGTACCTAGAATAGCCACGTTCACAGAGATGACGGAGAGAGGCAAGGGGAGTTATTGTTTAATGGGTATAGAATTTCGGTTTGGGACAATGAAAAAGTACGAGTGATGGGTAGTGGTGATGGTTGCATAACATTATAAATGTACTTAATGTCACTGAACGGTACACTTAAAAACAGTCAACAGGTAACATACGTAAGATCAAAGGCTGTGTATTTTGTAAAAAATAATCCAGTGACCTGTCATATCAACTCTGCTTTTTTTAGCCTAATAATATCAATTTTAACTTTAAAAGAACATTTAGGAAAAATAAGAATTACATTTGGAGACCACTTAATGATTCTCTAGTTCTTTATTCTTTTATCAAATATATCAACTGTTAACATTATTCGCTGGAATAACTTTAAAGAGAGAATTGTTCGTTTGAGGTTTAGACTTACAGATCTTACAGACTTAAAGAGGCTAAACCTGTTACATACTTCCAAAATAAAGATGCATAAAGTAATTAGTGTACATAATATAATGAAAAAACACTGCTCTTTTTCAAAATGAATATTTTTCTGTGTTATAAAGTAATATATACTTATTTTTGAACTTTTGGAAAATAGAAAAATAGAAAAGAAAAATGAATCACAGTTAAAGCAATCATTGTTAAAAGAAAAATTCATTACTCTTACTATCATCTTGAAACATTTAAATTATAAAACTATATATGATACCACTTGGTGGGTTCAGAAAAAGTAAAATGATTTTCAAAGACCAAAAGATTAAGCTAATAATATTTCTTGACAAATACATCGTTCAGTATGAACTTAATTTCTTCAAAAATGAAAGAAGAAAACCTTTCTTCTAAGCAGGGTCCAAATCACCCAGGCACTTACACTCAGGGGGCTAATAATGCTTTCACATTAGCATAACAGGAGAGAAATCTGAATATGAAAACAACAAAGGAGAATCAGAGATAAGAATCAGCAAAACAGCTTATAATCATTCCCGAAGAAGTGATTACCACTAGAGTAATGTTGTCCCTGGAGCTGTGATGAGAGAGCAGAAGTAAACAGACAAGAAAGAAATCTCTTTGTTCAAAAAGACACAAAAATGAGAATGAAAGTAAAAGGAGAAAAGAGAGATGGGCAAGTCTTTCCCTACTCTCAAATTTATTGTAATATAAGGGGACTCTCAAAAACATAGACTATAATTGGCATGATTGTTAGAGGAAAGAAGAAAACTCTCGGCACTCTCCAAATCACAATACTGTGAAGTGGTACAGCAGCAGCAGTAACAGTAGTAATAATGGTAATAGCAGGTAGCATCTTTATGTGCTAGACATCTTGCTGATTAACAATGAAATCTGAGGGCGTCCCTGGGTACAAAAGCCCCTCTGTGTTCCCTCTTGTTTGTAGGGGGGAAAAAAGGTTTTATTCCCCTCGGCCTTCCCCAAGTTCCAAAGAGTAGACTCCAGCAACTACTAACTAGGGAAGTGAGGGAACGCAAAAACAAAGGAAAAACAGTCAAGCAAGAGCAGTAATAATAGCTTTAACAATAAATAGTTCAGTGATAAAACAGTCTTAGTTCTTCCTCAAGGGATACATAACAATCTGAACACATTATCTTTGAGCTGAGCCGCAGAAAGTGAGACCCACACCCAGGTGGAGGATGGTGATGACATGCTGACCATAAGCATGTAGAATGGCTAGAACCAGAATGTTGATGATTAAGATTCCTGAAACATCACCCTGTTATATCACCATCAACTAATCAGAGGAAAGTCCACAAGCTGCAACCCTCACCTCAAACGTTGCCTTTAAAAATCCTTCCCTGAAAGCCATCAGGGAGTTCAGGTCTTCAGAGCATGAGCTGCCCATTCTCCTTGCTTGGTGCTCTGCAATAAATGCTGTACCTTCCCTCACTGTAATAGGGTGATGGCAGACTGGCGTTGCTGCGAGTCAGGTGAGCACTCACAAGTAACAACACGCATTATCTCAATTAAATTTCTGAACAAACCTAGAGATTAGTTTTACTGAATCTAAGACTCAGAGAAGTGAATACCTTGCTCAACGAACAATGGTACAGCTGGAGTATAAACACACTCACACTGAGCCTTGAAAGTTACCAGAATAGACCATCCAAAATAGGCCTCTTTGGCATATGGATTATTTGGAGCTAGAGGCCACTGAGTATCAGCAGACCCAGGAAACCTCTAAAACCAGGAAAATTTCCATTTTTAAAGGAAGAACTTGGGAGGGGGCTGTAAATATGGAAATTCTGTACTAGGAAGAGGGGAACAAAATTTTAACAATTTTAACACCCCTATCAATGGTGAAGGCAAGACTTGAATATGTGTAACAAACTTTCCTAAACAATCCTCATTTACCACATTTTTTCTGGTCACCGTCCCAGAACTTGTCACCCAGGAGCTCCAAATCCAGGTTCTTTGGTTTTACGCATAAGATGTACATAAACCCAAGCTCTAAACACCCTTTTGGGTTACTGATTGCTAGGTGCTTCCATGCATGTAAGTTGGAAGCACATGTTAATAAGCTTCTGTTTTTCTGCTGTTAGTCTATCTTTGGCCAGTCTAACTTAAAGAACTTCACCTGGAGAACCCAAGATGGGTAGAGGAAAAGATTTTCTTACTCCCCGTCACTCTGCTCCATCAAATGTATCTCACAAAAGTATCAGCCGATTGATCAGTGATCCTCCTTAAACCTAAAATCATTCTTGAGAGCAGCACTAATTCTCGTGATAATGTTAAATAATAATAAATCATTGCTGGAAGCAGGGCTGGAAATAAGCAGTGGAGAGTTGTCTCCCCAAAACAAGACCAAAAAAAAAAAAAAATCAAAGACAATTTAAATATTTTGCTTTGCAAAATTCTCCTTACGTCTGATTTATTAGAAACGTGTGGGTTTTTCCCAAATGTCTCAAAATGCATGAATTAAATGGCTCTTATTATATTACTTGAAATTAAAAGATAATAAATTAATAGGATCTTTACACTCTTGCTGCTGAATAATACGGAATTTGAGCTCAAACTGATAAATGGGTGTATAATTTTTATAAAGCAACAAAGGGGGCATATTTCCTCCTTGTTCTACTTTAATTGTTCTCCCTTGGTAAAACTGGCTTCTCTTGTCAGTTCTTTAATTGGAGCTGAAATGAAAGCATTTCCAGTTACTGCATAGCAGGCTACCTTGTCTAAGTTAAGAACACCTTGTCAGAATATTTTCTGAGATTCTAACCTGCTGCTTTTTTAAGTGCTGTGGTTCCAAAGTTACAGGATCACATAGCTTGTCTAGCATGTAAAGAAAGATCAGGAAAAACTTCCATTTGATGAGCTAAATTTACCTTTTTAGACTTGGGCTATATATTTCTTTTAATGCTCTGTTATTTTTTAATCAAATAGAAGTTAAAACCCTATGCAATCCAAATAGATTTCTTCAGATCAGAGGAGAAAATGAAGATTTCTATTTTCCTCCTTTCTGTCAAGGTCTGGTTTCTACAAATACAAAACTATGATGCACTTTTTTTTTGCAAGGTTGTACCTAATGATAACAGAAGCAATCACTTGATTTTCAGATTTTCAGATCTGAATGTTGTCATTTTTATAGGATTAAAGTATTTTTTTGTAAAAAGGTAACAGAACAGGTCTTGAACTTTATCTCTCCATAGATCAAGCATTCTATAAATATATATATTATTAATACATTATGTTTACCTGGTTACAAAACTGGATAAACATGGGCTTAAAGAATAATGATGAAGGAGATGGAAGATCCCCTATTATATGCTAAATATTTCCTTCTGTCTTAGGTGAGGAAAATGATTTCCAAAACAATTTTTTTAAATTTCAAAATTAGCTAGAGGTTGAGACTCTAGAAGACAGACAGGAAAAGAAAGAGCTATGTCAAGGAGAGTCTAACAAAACGTGTAATAATGCTGAAATGAACCCTGGTAAAGGGAGCAGGCACCTCCCCCACTTTTCCATAGAATGTTCACATCATTTCCTTTGTCCCATCCTCACAGGGCTCTAAATAACCTCTCCACAGAATTACCCACACAGGCCCAGTTCTTATAGGATATCTAGAAAGAGCTGGGATCATGCTGAAATAATAATAATTTAGTCTGAATAAATAATACTCAGTGTCCCTTGAAGAAATGGTGTCAAGCGGGAGAACACAGTCCAGATGAAAAAATGTCTCCCAGGAGCAAAATTAACACTCTGCAATGTCTTCAGCTGAGTGAAATGAAGACAGGAAAATCCAACCCCTTAGAGGTTTAAGGATTACACGTTAAAACTACCCATTAAAAATTAAAAACAAATGGGATACTCCCATCTGGGTGTTTGTTTTCCCCTTAACAAGCCATTGAATGACTTTCCCGAGCACTGATTATATGGATGATGTTTAAAAATGAACTCACTATGGATGAACGGATAAAGGAAATGTGGTATATGTATACAATGGTATATGTATTATTCAGACAAAAAAAGAAGGAAATCCTGCCATTTGTGACAACTTGGATGGACCTTGAGGGCGTTATGCTACGTGATATAAATAAATCAGACAGAAAAAGACCAACACTGTATGATCTCACTTATCTGTGTAATTTAATAGAATTCACAGACACAGAGAACAGATTGGTGTTTGCCAGTGGCAGGGATGGGAGGGGGTGAAATGAATGAAGGTGGCCAAAAGGTACAAACTTCCAGTTACGAAACAAGTAAGTACAGCATAGTGACTGGAGTTACTAATACCCTGTTGTGTATTACTAAGTTGCTAGGGGAGTAGACTTTAAAAGTTCTAGTCACAAGAAAAAATTGTTAAATATGTGTGGTGAGAGATGTTAATTAGACTTATTTCTTATTCTTACCACTTACTGTGATCATTTCACATTACATACAAATATCAAATCACTATGCTGTACACCTGAAACTAACATGTCATCTGTCAATTATATCTCAGTTAAAAAAAAATGAACTCTGTACTTCCTTGTCAAAGCATTACAACCTTCCCCTGCTCAGAGTTTCAAAACCTCTCAATTTCTCACCTTCATTCACCACACCCCATTAGTTGCTATGTGTTTCTTAAACATCTCAACACTCAGAAGTCTCTGACATTTGCCCGTATGTACTGCCTTACCATGACTTTGTACTATCCAGGTCACACTCTTCTTTCTTACAAACCATAGTTTAAGTGTGGACCCGTAGACGAGCGCAGGGTCTTCCTGGAGGAAAACCAACTAGCAGGCAAGGGTCATTTGAAAATGAATCCATTTCCAGGTCTTTAATTTCCTTTTGTGCTCTTGCCTACAACCGATCTGTCTATGGTCAAGGCTTCATGCAGGCCTCTTTCACACCTCCTTCTCACCTTTACTGAACACCTTCAGGTCACCAAGCAAAAGCTGTGAAGCTGCCTTTTTCAAAGCAACATAAAGAGTTCCCATGACTACCACCCTCACCATCCATTTCATTAAAAGTAGTGTTTCTATTAATTTCTACATTTATGCTTAATAAATATTTATACTGTTTTTGATGAATTGTGTACTACTAATAATTTAATGACAATTCAAAAAAGTGTTTTATTTTTAAATACTTAGAGCCCCATGGTCACAATTATGTTTTAATTTTTAACACATTTTGATACAGAGGATGGTAGAATGATCAACCGAAGACTTTCAAGCTTAAAAATAGATATTAGATAGAATTCTGTGGAGAAAATGGAAATTCAAATTCCAGATAAAAAAGAAGATGACATGAAATTTCCTGTTTTTTTATGTTTCACTGAATTCATTTGAAAGAGTGATGTAACAATTCTATTTTATAATTCTCTATGAGAAATATGAGAGATGACCTCTTCTGCAACTATGTTAACTTACAGTGAAAAAACATTCAATGTCAATCAAAAAATGTATGAGGTGGCACATGATCTTAAAAAGTTATTTTGGGTTAATACCAGGCAAGAGTTTCTATACCACTCATGGGTCTACAAAACAAAGTCCTAACATCTGAGTGTGGCATTCCACTCCCCAGGACTCAGGCTCCTTTCCAGTCTCATCTCCCATTTATGGCTTTCCCCTCTCCTCCCAACATACACCGACTTTCAGAAAACACATTTTCACTCAAAACAGACCTACTGTGCTTTGCCTAGAACATGCTCTGGATGTGTCACCCCTGTTCAGATGTCACCCTCAGCTGGAATGCAACTCCCCACTTCCAAGCTACCTACCCTAAACTAGCCACACCTCATTCATCAATTCCTCCTGTTTCCCAATGTACACAAAGAACTAATAATTTCTTTTCAATTCTCATTTAGAGCACTTTGTATCTCAACTAGGCAATTCTTTATTTTAATTAACCCCTTGCTTCCCCAATCAAATATTTGGTATCTTTTTGCTTAATAAAAATATTTGGTATCTTTTTGTTTAATTGTTGAATAGCAGTTAATTTTACCAAGAGCCAATGTGTTTAAACAAGGCCAGCTGAAGACTCCGAATTCACAACTCTCATTTTGGCTTTTTCAATGATCTGGCACAACATAATGATTCAAGATCTGTATATATTGCAAAATGATCACCAAAATAGGTCTAGTTAACATCCCTCATCACAGTGACAATTTTTTTTTCTTGTGGAAAGAATTTTTAAGGTAACTCTCTCGGTAACTTTCTAACATACAATACAATACAGTGTTATTAACTATAGTCACCATGCTGTACATTACATCCCCAGGACTTATTTAAAACTGAATGTTTGTACTTTTGACCATTTTACCCATTTTGCCCCCTCTCAACCCCTGGCAACTGCCAATTTGTTCTGTTTTTATGAGCTCTTCTTTTTCTTTAAATTTCACATAGAAGTGGGACCATACAGTATTTGTCTTTCTCTGTTTGACTTATTTCTCTTAGCATTATGTCCTCAAGGTCCATCCAGGTTGTTACTTTCTTTATCCATTCATGCACTGATGGACATCTTACTTTTTATACAAAGAATTTTTAATGAAGTTAATCAAAGTAATTTGTCATCATTTACAAATATGATAGAATAATGATGAGTAGTATTATTAAATTATAGGAGCCTAAAATTAAAGTCATTTTTAAGATAAATAAGATACAAGGAGGTCACATGACAAAGCCAGTGGGTTGAAAAGCGGAGGATACTGCTCAAATACTAGCGAGTACTCAAACTTATCTTAATTTCCCTGTCCAAAATAGATTTTCTAAACAAACTCCACATTTGTAAACAATAAAAAATTCCACATTCACTAGCCATTTTACTATTCATGTCTCTCAAACAGCAACCAATAACAAGATGATGATTAAATTCATTTTAATTTTTTACTCAACATTAAAATGTACAACATGATATAGACACTGCCTCAGTCCACTTCAAAAATAATATACTGTACTTCATCACTCAGTAATAAAACTATTAACTGACAGCCCAAGGAGAACATGAAAACCTGCTAGTCTCAAACACAGCTCAACTTTATAGTTATCTGTATGTCTAACCTCACATCTGTTTCCTGTTTATACTTTCACAAGGTATTCTGCGTTGCTTGATGTAATTATTTATTCTGCAGTACGTAAAAGTACAATACACGGCCTCCTCTAGTCCCATCTGGATGTAATAAAGGAATCAAATTTTGAAATCGCAAGACTGGGAAAGGAAACTTCTACCTTTAATCGTAACAGAAACAGAGGACTGGCCTTTTCCCTTCACCATGGACTTACTAGTAACTGTAAGAAACCCTGCCTCAGTGTAGTAGGATCTGAAGGGCCACAGGCTGGTTGAATCTGTTTCAAGCTGACTTCACAAAACCCAGTCCAAAGCTGAACCTTTGCAACATTGTATGTGGGATGTCCTTTAGGTTTCTGATTCTGTAGTAGCTGAGCAGTGCAGCTGCGATGCACTGCCAAATTGAAGCAGTTGCCAGTAAAGTTGTTAGCATTTTATTTTATTTTTAAAGAACTTATATTTTTGGTTTAGTAAAACCCTGTAGTCTCAGATTAATGACAAAATGATTCAAACTTAGGTCTTCTACTTCTATGAACACTTCAGTCCAGTCATGTCCGATTCAGTTAGAAGGATAATAAACAAAAACATCTTAAGGATATTCTAACAAAAATGTTGCTGATAAAACTGAGGCACTTTAAAACCTGTGTTTGCTCTCATGACAGTAAGACAATGTACCGCAAATTTCAAAATGACTCTAATTCCCGGAATTACATATCCTCAAATTACCAAATTATATTTTCCAGTGTTTAACTGCAAAATTTAGAGTTTATACCTATTAATTGTAAGTTTGATACCTTCTTAGTTTGGTAAAGCAGCATCAACAGCAAACATCTTTCTAATTAACAAATGCTGAATCAATTTACGTGCAAAGATTTCTGGAAGTCTATGCAGAGAATGGGACGTGGCATAGTGATGGGGACGTCATCTGTCAAGAAAACAAAGCATTTTCATGAAAAGAGACCTACAGTAATGTCAACAATAGAAAAGATAGTGATTGTGGAAGCTGAACTATCTACTAGAAAATAAATAACAAAATAATATTTGATACGGTTTTTAGAAACAGAATCATTAAAAAAAGAGAGGGAAGCAACTAAAGGTCATAGGCAAGTTTCAGTCTATGTAAGCCACATTATCTCTTGTGTGGTGCCCAGAGCTATGAGCATCTAATGAGGTATGCACTTTATCTGTAAATTTCGGCTCTTTCTATGAGGGTGATGTTTGTTACAGGCCACTGAGAGATTCAATTAATAGCGATCTTTTGCTGTCAATAGTCTAGACATGAGTGCCTTCTCAAAAGCTTTACAAGGGCAGATGGAACCATAAGTGATTGATGGTACCTTTGACAGGGAACACAAAAATTAAAGAAGAAAACTGAGACAACCCCAAGCACTAATGGCCTGACAGAAATAGAGGAAGCCTGTTCTAAGGCATAAGTAATCTTTACTGCCATCAGCAGGAATGGCAGAGTGAAGACCCCTGAAAATCCTCTCCTCCATAAAAGCAATGAGGACAGTGACAAAAATGGTCAGAATCAAGTTTTATCAGAACTCTGGAAATTAACTAAAGGCTTGCAGCAATCCGGGGAGTGTTTATTCAAGAAAAATGGAGCAATCTTGGTAATAGCAGAGAGTTACGTGGCATTTTAAACCTGTCCTTTTCTCACGTCCTACTCCCCAGTTCTGTGGCGGCCTTGAAAACCAACGAACTTCAATCAGGGTGAAAACCAGCAGCCTCGCAGCCACTGAAGGGGGCAGAAGAGGGTTGGAGCTGCTTCAAAGTTCCACTCCCAGAAAAACTGTTATTATTTGACCTGTGTGGTGATTCCATGGAAGACTCCACTCACATGGCGTTCTTATTTAACCTGACCTGGCACTCACCCAGTGAGAAAAGCCCTTTTCCCAGGGGCATTTGTCAAAAATAATCAGCTGCAACTGCTTAACATCACCCCTGCCTGGGGCTGTGAATAACAGAGCAAATAATAAGCAAATCAAAAAAACTTAAAAGGAAAAGCCAGGGGATGTGATGTCCAGAGGGGGTTTCGAAACACACTGACATATTCCTGGGAATCTAGAAGGCCATGTGCATGCAGAGGGACGTGTGCCTGTCCAGGCCGTGCACCTGTTCAGTAAACATCTAAAAGGCCCTTAGCTCTCATCTCCGGCTAAATCTGAGGTTTTGCACAAGCAGGAAGTGAAAGTAGAGATGGAAGTTGTACGTGATCTGAGCATTAAAGGCATGCTCCAATATGCACATAGGACTCCTCAGAAAAGACTGAGAGATTTATTGGTTCTACGCATTTAAGGAAATCTCTGTTCAATCATTAGCTGACTGCTAAGCTAATTTGGTAAAGACTTTACTTGCCATATGTACAAAGTGCAGACTTTACTGAATTTTTTTCTTATTTTTTATTGAATTGAAGTAGATTTACAATGTTAGATTCAGGTGTATAAGCAAAGTGATTCCGTTACACATATATATAAATACAATTTTTCCTTTTCAGTTTCTTTTCCATTATGGCTCATTACAAGAAACTAAATATAGTTCCCTGTGCTATACGGTAGGTCCTTACTGTTTATCTATTTTATGTACAGTAATGTATAACTATTAATCCCAATCTCCTAATCTATCCCTCCCCTCCATTTTCCCCCCGGTAACCACAGTTTGTTTTCTATGTCCGTGAGTCTATTTCTGGTTTGCAGACTTTATTGAATTAATTAAGAAAAATCACTAAACAAACAAACAAACAACAACATCAATAATAAATCCTGAGCAGAGAAGAGTAACTGATTTCTAGAGCTGTCACATTTATCTTTAAAAGTATATTTAAATGTCTAGTTTTTAACAAAAGTTGTGACACATGAAAAACACACAGGAAAAAAAGCAATTAATAGAAACTCTCCCAGCAAAGGCCCAAACATTGGACATACTAGACAATGACTTTAAATCATCATTTTAAATATGTTTGAAGAAGTAAAGCAAGTCATTTTTAAAGAACTAAAGAAAAGCATGAGAATGATGTCTCACTGAATAAAGAATATCAATAATGAGCCAGAAATTATGAAAAATAACCAGACAGAATTTCTAGTGTGAAAAGTAAAAGAACTGAAATTAAAAATTCAGGTAGGGAGGGTATTGCCCAGTGTTAGGGTGTGCACTCAGCATGCACAAGGTCCTGGGTTCAATCCCCAGTACCTGCATTAAAATGAATAAACCTAATTATATACCTTCCCAAATAAATAAATAAATAAAAATTCACTGAAGGGGCTCAGCAGGAGATTTGAGCAGGCAGAAGAAAGAATAAGCAAACTTGAAGACAAAAATTGAGACTACTTGGTCTGAGAAACAGAGAAAAAAAAAAGAATGAATAAAAATTAACAGTGCCTCAGAAATCTGTGGGACACCACAAGCACGCTAACATACACATAATATGAATTCCAGAGGGAAAGAAAAAGGCAGAAAAATATCTGAAGAAATAATGGCCCCAAACTCTGAAATGTGAAGAAAAATATTCATCTACACAACCGAGAAGCTCTACAAACTCTAAGTAGGATAAATTCAAAGAGATCTGTACCCAGCTATCTCACAAACTGCCAAAAGACAAAGGAATCTTGACAACAGACAAGCAGCTCATCATGTATGATGGATACTCAGGAAGATTAGCAGTTGGTATCTCATCACAAATCAGAGGCCAGAAGGCAGTGGAATGACGTATTCAAAGTGATGAAAAAAAGACTTTCAACCAAGAATTCTATATTCAGAGAAGCCATCCTTCAAAACTGAAGAAAAAGCTAAGATATTCCCAGATAACAAAACCTGAGAGAATACATTGCTAGGAGACCTGTGTTAGAAATACTAAACGGAGTCCTTCAGGCTGAAATGAAAGGACACTAGACAGTAACTTCAATCCACGCGAAGAAAGAAAGCGCACAGTTAAAGGTAACCACAAAGCAAACATAAAACACAGTATAAATGTGGGTTTTGGTCGTAACTCTTGTTTTTATATTTCCTAACTTAAAAGCCAACTACATAAAGCACTAATTATTAATGTGCTGATAGGTGTACATTTCAGGAAGATATAATTTGTATGGCATTATCAGCACAAAGAAAGGGAGAGGGAATTAAGCTACATATAGAGGCAAAGATTTGTACACTATTATAAAGTTGATACTAAGATTAAGGTAACCACTAAGAAAATGACTTTGAAAACTATGTATGTATGTATGTACATAAATGAATTAAAATGGCACACTAGAGAGTATTTACCACAAAAGAGGGCTATTGTAGGTTGAATTCTGTGTCACAAAAAGATACGTTGAAATCATCATCCCCGGTGCCTGTGATATGGCCTTATTTGGAAATAGGGTCTTTGCAGATGTAATCAAGTTTAAATGGGGTCATACTGAATTAGGGTGGACTCTAATCCAATGACTAGTGTCCTTATAAAAAGGAGGAAATTCAGCCACAGAGAGAGGAAATCAACATGTTAAAACTGAACAGAGATCACAGTGATCTCAGCCAAGGAATGCCAAGGACGGCCAGCCACCACCAGAAGCTAGGAGAGAGGACCAGGGCAGGTTCCTCCTCAGAGCCTCCAGAAGGAATTAACCCTGCCAGCACTTTGACTGGGGACCTCTGGTCTCCCAAACTGTAAGAGAATAAATTTCTGTTTTTTTTAAGCTACTCAGTTTGTGGCACTTTGTTACAACCACCTTAGGAAACTAATATAAAGGCAGTGAAAGAGGAACAGAGGAACCAAAAAAATAACAAAGATCTGTTGAGTGGGAAAAGGAAGCTGGAAAATACAGTAGCAAATTAATGAAAAGATTAATGTCTGAAATATCAAATGATCCGTATTTAGGCTGATATTCCAGAGGACACTACACAATAAAAATTGACATAAAGCTTGCTTTTTAGAGCTATTTTAACATGTGACTATGAAAGTTATTTCTTTGGTGCCATATATGAGAGACAGACCGATCCACAATATTTTCTCTAATCAAACAGTACTTCGCATGTAGCAAACTTTTCACAGTGATTTTTAAAAACAGAAAAATTCATGCTATAAAAAGAGACAATTTTTTGCCCCTAAACTAATGAACTGGAGAACTTACAGTACTACTGTAAACAGTTTGACTTCTCTGGTCCACATGCAGCATCCTCTGATGCTAAAAATTATTTGTTACACATACACCATTCATGTCCATTATAATCTGATAGTTCTGTTTCAACACATACAAATAAAGGAGTTCTTAATAATTAAAAAACCCTATGTTCTCAATTTAGGACACAATCATCATTTACTGTTAAATGACATTAAAGAGCTCTGGACTTAAAATTTGAAAGCTTAACATTTTCATGTGGGTTATTTTTACAGTAGGCAAAGGAAGATGTGGGGAAAAGAACAGATGCATATTAGATCTAAAAACAATACACTATTTAGTAGATTAAAAATAAATAGAAGCAAGCTAAGGAACTACATTTTACTCTCTGAAAAATATGCAGAATGTCCCTCAACTATTCTATGAACCATTAACTTCATTACCAACCTTTCTGTTCTACACCATGAATCACCTGAAAATTCCATTACCCACCTGATATAAAATATGAAGATTTCATTTTACTAAGTGCTGAATTAGCAAGTGCCTAGGGTAGCCTTTCATAGGCTATCAGAGCAAAGAAATCAATATAGAAATGATCCTAGTATCAAAAGAAAAGTATAAAGGAAAAACTGCACCAATTGCCTTATGTGTTGGCCCTTCTCCGTGCTTATGAGGGAAAGTCAAAAGCAGCTTTTCTCAATGGTTTGAACATAACTGACTTCCTAAATTAATGAGGAAGATAAGGCCCACAGACAGTGTATTGTGGAGTTTGAACCATACTAATTTTGACAGGTGGCATGGAAGCCTTCTCAGCTACTCCTGTGAAATTAAGGATTCAGGGAATGGCAATGCGAAATGCCTTTTAAGATGCAAATTAAACCATACACATATCTCATGCCCTCCTTTATAAACTGACATGTACACGAGAACACTAAAAGATGAAGTAGGAATATTTGTACTCCACAATGAAAATATGTAAATTTCCAGGCTTCCAGTATTTCATATAATTCTGAAATATTAGAGTATTCTGCTTTGTTAAAAGATACACACACATACAATTCCATATATTGCACTATGACATCAGTTTCTTTATAAAGCATTTGCTGAGGCCTTTTCACTTATCATCTTGACACACATTTTATCCCTATGTCCCTATGTTCTTTTCCTCTCAGGAAAATGGCCATCTTCTTTTGGGAAAGAATATAAATATGTCACTGGATTTCATCAGCAATATTCAATAACTAAGGCCAATGGCAAGAGAAAAAATGATGACATTAGTGGTTGTGAAGTTCAGATAGTTTTTACCACAAAGTGGATTAAAGCATATTATGATAACCAAAACCAGTTTGACCATTTATACTCCTACGCTGGGTCTAGACTGGTAATTTAGAAATTGTAACTGAGGGCATCAGTGAGGCCAACAGGTCAGGCCTCTGTTTAAATTATCGATGGCCATATAAATAAAATTTTAAAACAAGGTATTTTCCATTGTTCTCCCCAAGAAGACAGAGGTACCCAATAGTTTCAACATGAGAAACATTCATCCACAAAATAGTTCATTTTTCCCCTAAAAACATACCTGGGATGATAAGCATAAAATAAGATTCCTGATGAAACTGAGTATATGGCTGTGAGGACAGCAACAGAGTCACGTGCCAAGATCAACTCTATCTATTCATTGAGTTCATCTCGTTTCTGGGTGCTCTGGCCTGCGTATTATCAGGAGGCTGAATCATCCAGAATATGACAAACTGAATCTCAGTATTA
The DNA here is from genome assembly GCF_036321535.1 of Camelus dromedarius. Lineage (NCBI taxonomy): Eukaryota > Metazoa > Chordata > Mammalia > Artiodactyla > Camelidae > Camelus > Camelus dromedarius. The sequence continues at coordinate 13,840,871 of NC_087454.1, read as the reverse complement.
AGAAGGAGGAAGCTATGAACGTTTTACTGGCGGGCTGTTGAGTTCAAGCAAAGCTGAGGATTCTTGGGCAGGGCTGGAGTGTTAGGGGTAGAAGACTGAACAGGAACAAGTGAGGCTCACAGGAACAAACAGGCTGTGATACAAGTATGTGCACACATGCAAATGTTTTAGTACAAGGGCCGGACTGAAGCTTTGCTGATGCTCAGATCCAAATCCACCCAGGAAGGAGCAGAGCTGGCGCTGTGGTTGGCGGGGGTGGGGAGGTAGAACCTGCAACCATGTTTATGCAGAGCAGTATTTCAACTTCATGGTTTATCAGGAGTCAAGTCATTGGGCAAACAGGGCTAGGGCACAGCCTCCATCCTCATCTTCCCTTCCAGGGAGGCTGTTCGCAGCTGAGAATTAGGCCTGATAAACTTTTCATCAAGAATATGAATCCTTTTCATATTTGATGAAGGATTCCTCTCCTGAAATTTTCAGAGAGGCACCAACTTTGGTTTCCTGTTTCTGAGGTTTCACTGACGTCTTGAAATCTATTCACAAGTGCCAGGTTATGAATGAAGTAGAAAAAAAAAAAAAAAGAAAAAAGAAAGAAAGAAAGTGCTGATGATCATAGTCAGTGAGAAACTGGGTGCCAACAGTCACATCACACCACACACGACAAGTCCCAAAAGCTACAGTACACGGAGGGCAGAAATAAAGGATTTTTCTGTCCATTTTCTTGCTCAGAATAAATCATCTAGCATGTCCTTCTATTTACCAAAAGGGTGAAATATTTTGTCCCTAACAGCACAAAACCTCTTTGCATATTTTTCTATTATTCTGGAAAGTATAAGCCATAAGGAAAAAAAAAGTTTAAAGACCCCATGTGAACTGTTGACTTCAGTTTGGAAATTCTGTATTCCTTTGATGAAACATAAGCACAGCAGGTACTGAGTTTGATATTATTTTGACACTATGAGGCATTTTTCAAAAGTCTGCCAAGCCAAACATACTATTAATGTCCATAAATTACCATGCAGCGAAAGTCCTTGACAGATACCTACTTTCTTCTACCAGATAAATTAACTTTGCTAAATATGCAATTAGAGTAGGACTTAAAGTCATTTAAATAAAAGTAAATATACAAAAATCACAGGTGGCAGGAAACTGACTTGTAGTGACTACCAGATTTCTCAACCCAAAACACCTGGAACATCTAAAACATCACTATGATTAACTTTACACAATGTAACATATATAATATATATAATAGCAATATACTAAATGTAAATCTTGCAAAATATTGTACATTTTTAACTCAAGTTAAATAAAATGTAGCATATTAATGTGAATATATGTGTCAATATGTTTCAGCAATATTTTACAGAATATAGTAATAAGTTAAAAGATAACCAATTTGCTTTATTCATATTGTGAGTGTAGGAAAAGTCCTTAATATCAAGCATTTGCACTCCAGATTAATCAGCTTGCTCTCTCTGGACCAGGCTGTAAGTGATGCACTGAAATTCTGATATGAATTTAAGACACACAGGAATCTAAAAGAAAGACAACAGTTCTTTTAAATTATTCATAACACACAGAGAACCAGAACAGCTCTGATAAATAAAATCCACTGATAATTCCCATATCCCTTACTGGTCAATAGCTTTAATATCTTTTCCCTACCAGCCAACCCATAAAACGAAAAACAAGACAAACTGCCTGATTTTAATTTCTCCTCCTTTTCCAGCCACTGCTGACTTCCCCGATGGAGATTATAAAAAGCAGTGAAAGCTAAGAAGCAGGAAGGAGAAGAGAGAGGCTAAGAGCCTAGACAATCTACAAGCACAATAATCAGACAATGAGCTCATTTGCTGTAGGTAGTCCTAAAGATACTATCACTGTGATACTTCAGCAGGGCGAATAACTAAAACACATCCCTTAGATGGATCCCGCCCCCACCGTCCAGAACAGCTCCACAGAAGTGTGACTCATAAGTGAGGAACACGTGTGACAATCATCCACAAACTCTTCTAAAACGAGATGCTCAGCCCGGATATGAAGACAGCTCAGGATATATAAGACACGCAGTCAACGAACAGCTCAACTTAGAGCCATCACATCACTCCACACACATTTATTAAGCGCATGTTATCACAGGCGCTGAAATGCAAAGACCAAGGATACGATACAGCCTCTCCCTAAAGATAACAGTTTTGTGGGATTTAAATGTAAATAAGTAGTCCTGAGGCACCAGGATGAGTGCCGACAGAGATACGCTGGACAGCGCCTGACAGCATGGAAGGAATCTGGGACGGTCTCGTGGAAGACGCAGTATAGGAGAAAGCATTTTAAGTCAGACAAGATTAGAAACGAGTTCAGCTGTCAATTCGTTATGCAATTTGGCCAATTATTAAAGCTTGCTAAGACCTGGCTTCTCAATCAATGAAATAAGGATAATAATTTCTATATGGCTAGCTGATTTTAAGAAGGAAAAGACATGAAGTGTATAAAGCAAGTAACATGGTTTCTAGAAAATAACAGGAACCCGAGAAATTGTACTGGTCTTATTACGATTCTATTACAAAGTCTGGGAAAAAGTTCCCAGTGTTTTCTGGTGCCTGGTTACCAGTAACCATTGTATCACTGTCACTGGCCACATCACCCCTTGGTGGGTTCATATGCATTATGTTCAGTCTGAACTAATATTTTAGCTGTGGATACCTACAACTCAGAAGGCAAAACCAAGCAAGGTAGTTTCACGAGTAATCAAATTCACAAGCTGCTCCACCTAGAAGGTCAGAGTTCATTAAAAAGAAATATGCCAGCATTATTATCTCAGCGATATCAACAGGAAAGCAAACACAGAGGGCAAGTGTCTCTTATTTGCCACTATAGGGGCAAGATATTAGTCAACATAAGTAGTAGCAAATATTAGTATATCTGATTAACTCAGGACCACCAACTGTCATGTGGTGAGTGTGAAATGGGAAAAAGTTAGAGTAAACATAGCAGGAGTATGAAATGGTTTTAAAAAATGCAAGCTACATAGGAAGCATCATAAGGGTAGTAAAGGGAAGAGAGAACAGAGATGTAATGGAAGAAGCATCTTGAGGACCCTGTAGGTCGTGAGCGAGAGCTCTTTATCCTAAGGGTAATCAAGAGGCATCACAGACTTAAAATGAGGCAATAAAAGCTTTTTAAATCTACTGTTTTATCTATTGTTTCTACCTCATATCCAAATTTAGTAAGTATTAGATAAGGTTATCATTTTGTTTCTTCAGTTGCAGGGTGTTTTCCCACCAAATATACACACGTTTGAGGTATCTTTGTCAGCTATATCGTCATTTAAAATAAATCTCATATTGTTTTTAAGGCAGTGACAAGTTAAAAATAGGTTTGTAGACGTTCCAATCAGATACTTGACCTGCCTGCCTGATAGGGATTAAGAATTCTCCCTCCCTTCCTTGTATTCATTACACCTTTATTCAGCATCTGCTATAACAAAGTGCCACACATAACGCCAGGCTCTCGATTAGAACTTAAACGTGCGTCCTGTATTAAGTGTAATATGCATCTTCTGTTCTTAGGAAGATTTAAGAAAACGTATTTTCAACAGATCTAACTTTCCTCGTCATACGTTTAAATAATGATAGAAACTCTGGTATTTTCCTTTAAATGATTTCCCCTTTAAACTGTTCAGTTAAAAAAAAAACTGGTAAAAGAGATGAAAAAAAATTCAAGAGTCAGGTGAAAGTGGAGAGAATAAAATGAAGAGGAAGGAGCGCAGCCCGCTGAAGGCTCTGTAATTGAAGTCTGCAGGATGAAGCATCTTCCAGAAACACAAGAAGGCTGGCTCCTATCAGTACAATTCTCCAGGACACTCACTCACAGCTTCCAAGTAGCTCTCAAGAGTGGCTTCCTTCTATTCCTACGTTTTAAAAAAAACAACACACCACCTGTCATTCACTGGTGTTACTTTTTCCCCTTGTTTTCATCTTTTCTCCTGTTTCCTTTTTTCTTTATTGATGATCTCTCTTCAGCACTTTAGATAAGTCAAGTAATTTCTGCAGAGTGGTCTAAGCTTAGCGAGAGGAAAATGGGGAAACAGCATGCACTGGTGGGTGAGGCTCCCTGGGGGGGCTCTCTTTCCGAATGTTCTTTTTCACACCTGGAAGCCAGGGGTGCTGTGGAGCTCAGGTACCTTTCCTGGTACAGAAGGGTGTGTTTGTGGAACATTGCAGGCTCAAGGCTCTCCCGATAAGAGGAGGATGAGAAGAACCAACAAAGTGTGCAAATCCTGTCAAAGCGACCAAGGAAGACTTGAAAAGCTCCTGCTTCCAGATGTCTAGGTCTTTGATTCTTGTACACTTTTGCTCATTTGTTTCATTTGGCTCTGTTTCCTCTGGACTGCTTTTTCCTTTGGTGTGGTCCAGGGGGACTGGATTACTCCCTGCTTATCAAGTGCAGAGAAATGGGTAGTTTTCTTTGGGACAAACCTCACCCTCGAGGCTCATTTACTTGGTCATCTGGTGTTGCCTCTTCTGGCCACAAGGTTAAGGCATCAAAGTTCAAGACTACAGTGGGCTTTACAATTTATTTCACAAAGAAGCCTCTTCCTTTATCCATCATTTTATGCATTCATTTACTGAGCGACTACTGGGTCGGGCAGGTCTGGAGACAGAAACGACTAGGTACTTGCCTCGTGAAGATGACGATGTAGGAGGGAAGGCCAACGTTACAGATGTCTTAAAGCAAGAATGTTAACAAGCTAATGCTATGACAATCAGAACTTGTTATCACTCTAACCACAATCTATGAACCAAACACCTGGTGCTTTTCCAAGTAAAGTGCACCTTCTGTTGATTTTTAGAAGTTCTTCTGGAGCATCTATTCAGAGGTCAACAACTCCAGTACTGCGTTGGGTACTGAGCATTAGGGTTTGCAATAAAGGCGACATTAGGTTTTGCAATCTTGCAATTAATTTAAGTGCTGAATTTATCCTAAGATGAACTAGGTTACTCATCTCAGAGCCAATACATGATTTTTCCCCCTTGTGTTTACTTCCCACCTTAACTTCTCTGACTCTAGCTACTCATGTTCCCTTGATCCTTGATGAGACTTTTTTAATCCATAGAAACTGGCACGTTATCAGCTGTGTACTGGCAGGGCTTCCTTGTCTTCCTACCAACCATACATGAGCACATCTCCTGGGCTTCATGATGCGGGCCTCACACTTACCACAAACATCCCAGGACTGCTACAGCTCTTAGCATATTTGATTTTTACAGAGAATCTTTTGCTTTTCCAAGTGTTGAGTCAGAGGGTTATGTAAAAATTGACATGCTTGCAACTTATTTTTAAATAGCAAATCATAATTGTCCTACATTGTCCAAAGTACCAAAGTTAACATATAAATCACATGCATCTGTGTAGGATCTGGCTGGGAAAATGTGAGTAACAAAATTGAAATTTCTAAATTTCTTCATTACAGATTTCTAATTAACGATCAGATTGCGATCAACTCTGTTTTCCTTCTAAAACACATTGTTGAGATTAGAGTGGCTTTTCAGCAACAACCTCAACAAGTATAAGCCTTCAGATCAACAGAAACAATCTTTTAAATCTTTGAGCATTCATGCACATTTATGCATTAAATTTCAGTCACTATACTTGCTTTTAGAATTTTGCAATGTTGTTTTTCTGCACAAACTAACTGCAAAGAACACAGCTGATTAAAAATATGTGACTTGTTTCCGTACTTGGCACATGACTTTTTAATGGCATTTATGAGATTTCTTATCCTTAACTATGAGCCTAATATTAAATAATAATCTTATTTCTCAAATAACACTCATGGATCCTAGCATCCTTCCATTTTAATGGATGCTCCCTTGTCCATATTCTTTGCTCATATTTATTGTGTCATTTGTCATCAAGTATCACAGTTACTTGCACACACGTCCACTTTTTTAGTTTAAAGATAAGCTACTTGAAGGGAGGCATCCTGATCCACGGAAGGTATAAAACTGATGCCAGGGCTCTCACATCATCATAACTCCTTTTTCATTGTGAGCACAAGACAACCAAGTGGAAGAATACTGAGCTCTATGTCTCTTTGATTTCACTTCGCCCTTAACTATCCCCAGACAAAGGGGTGAAATTTAAAACGTCCTTAAACTTTACAGCACAGTATCCTTGTAGGTGGGGCTAATTTCAGATAATGCAACGCTCACAGTTGGCTGCAAAATCAATGCAACGTATTAGCAGTCCTGAAACAGACAAGGGTTATAAATGGAGGAATTGGGGCCAATTTATGCAATGGAAAACTGAAGGGCTGCAAAGAAACGAAGAACTGTGACAAGATGGCAAATACTGGAAAACCTCGGCAACATTAATCAACAGTGAGGAAGTGAAAACAAGACGTGCAGACTGACAAAGAAGGGGACTTGAAATTCTCTATCCATTCTTGGTCACGTGGGACCACACACACAAAACGTGACTGTGGTTTTAAATGAAGCACATGTGACGGTGCTGAGGCTGCCACACTGTCCGGAATGGTTCGTGTCTGTGTCGGCAGGGAAATGGGGTGCTTCTCCTTACCTCCAGATGCTCTAAAATATAGGGTGGATTTGTCATGCCAAGCCTCAGCATTGCTCCCTCTGGAATCACTTCAACCAGCTTCCACAGTAGTGTGGGGAGACTGGTGCCAATATCTCTGCCATAAGCCCCTGTGTCTTCGCTGGTCAACCATATCTCACAAACGCCCTCTGTGAATCAAAGGAGATAATTAATAAATCTGTTGCAGAGCTGTTGCCTTCATCACACAGCTGCTCACCCTTTCTAATGCAGTATTTCTCAACACTATTATGCAGGCAGCCTGGGTATTCAATTGCAGAGAAAAAGCAGCTTATCCCACAGTGACACTGGGTTATTAAGTTCATTTTATGAACACCAGAGAGTAACAACAATGCTGTCAATTATCAGTGTATCCTATGGAGTGATTAACATTCACAGCCAATCAGTTCCTCCAGAGCACTCTGATCAAGACTAAAGCTTTAGCCCCAGCACAGAGAATACCTATTTTAATGAACAGCATAAGCCCCAGAACTAAAAACAGTCACTCCACAGGAAAGGTACTATCAACAGTTAACTCACTCATCAGTCTGTCACTAACCCAAGGAAAAATGTCAAGTGTAGTTAAGCTTTAACTCACGTATTATTAATTATAAGGTACCCATTTCTCCTGCAGTAGCTATGCTCATTTGTTGTCTTTATTCAATTAGGAATAGACTGCACTGTATTGCTGCATTCAAAGGAGCTGGCTGCTTTATAAATGAAGTATTTGTGTTAGAAAACTCGTTTACTAAAAATAGGACAGGTTGCACCCTATATTCCATCAATCAGACTTTAGGAAAATGGATATATGTTTTACTGTTATCGTTTTTATAAAGAATCCTGATTTCAAACAGTTCAGCCTGCAATAACAGTCTTTCAAAAATCGAAAAGAAATACTTCTGGATAACCTAGTATTTAACATAAATAAAGCAGAGTTAGCAAGAGCCACCCAAGTTTTCATGGCATACAGAACTTTTCTGAGTGCATATTCAATTAAAGGATTAAAAAAAAAAGAATTTCATAAGGGGAATAAAAAAAGGATTAGCCTGTTTTAAACGGCCAAATGATTCACAAGGCCAAAACAATGAATTGGGCCTGTGAAATTTGTTCATCCTAACGTGATTTGTTGCTTCTGAAGAATCTCAACACACACACACACACACACACACACACACACACACACACACACACACGGCACACAAAGACGCCAGCCTGAACCAAAAGTGTAGTTTCTAGGAAGAGTCCTAAAATTATAATTTTAAATTGGGTTTAGTTGACAGAACAGAAGAATTTCAAAAGTACATTTAAATATTCCTAACCAAGAGAGACAACAAATAAAACACACGGCATCCATGTGAACGTGAACTTAAAACTTACAGAATAAAAAAGCAAAAAGGAAAGATCTTCACTCTCTTTAACATGTTCCACTGAGGTGGAAAAATTTATACTGAAGTTAAGATCTCCAATCAGTATGCTTTCCTTTAGAATAAGAGATATATTTATTTTATCAAAAAGACTAGCCAACCTACATAGAAACGTGTTCACTTTTCCCCACTTGACTATCTGAGACAAGCATATTCTCACTGACACCCATATCGACATGGAAAATACAGGAACAGAAATAAAATTTACTTTTCCCTAATTAAAGAACAGGAGACATCAAAAAACAGCTCCGTTTTAAAAGTCAGCGATAATTTTAGTATGAAAATCAGTACTGATATGAATAGATGGGTTTTCTTAATTTAAAGATGTAGTTTCCAAAATTAATAAAGCTTTACTTAGTTTTAATCATTTATTAAAAAGTTTTAACCTCAAAATACATAACCCAGAATGTCCACAGCTGTTTCTGTAGCTTTGTAGTTTTATAAATATTTTCTATACTCGGAGTAAATATTTTTCTATTAAAAAATAGGTTGCAATTAGTGGTATCATCTGTATTTTAATATTACATATGCCATCATACACTGGACTCAGACAACCCCCCCTTTTTAAAAAATCTTATCACAAAATCCACTCCAGGAAAAGAAATGGCTAAGTAACAACATAAATGGATTTTAAAACGCTCTGAAAGAGGTTATAAAAACAGGACATTATCCATGATTTTCCAGTTACTGGCATTTGAGCAACACAATATGAATATTTTAAAATGAACAGAATAATTTTAATTTATAATTTTTCCATCCAAATGGTTCCACGTTACGCCTTATGTAGAGAGAGCAAGTTCCTGGAACAGTGCCTTGCTGCTGCTAGCTGAATACAGGAGGGGAAAAACCTCTATGAATAGGAATGGAAATAACATAACATCCCTGCAGAAAACAGCAGCCAGCTCTTGAAGCTGCATAGGTGGGGACCAATAGCCCCCTGGTGGGCTGAAACTTCAAATTAAATCACATAAAGAGGAAGCAGCTGTGACACTAAATCAGCAACAACAGGAATAACGGTCTTGACGTCTCCAAGATCAAGGCCACTAAAATGCTCTAATAGCAGCCTGCTCTAAAACACAAGGAAATGAGAAAACTGGTGCAAAACGTGAAATCCTTGGACTTTAGGAGAACCGTGCCTTGTCAATTCAATCCAAAAATTTGTCAGAGATGATTCTGCTCTTAATGTGAGAAAGTTCAGGTTTTGTAAGGTTCTGTTTCAAGCACAGATTCTAATGAGAGCTGATCCCTCACGTGGTTAGGATACAGAGAGCCATTTCGTAGTAAAAGAGAAGCTCCATGTGGAATCCCCACGCCTGACATCCTTTTCTCTGGGAAGCATTGTGATTATTCATAGTGCAAGCCGTTCCCATCAGGTCAGCTTGCAGATGAATTCACCAGGGAGCTGAAGGCTGCAGTCTGTAACCACAAATGGATATTGGGACACATGCATGCTTCTGGCTGCACACTTAACTGGCTATACTTATGGTCAGAGTGCTTGCCCTAAGCACCTTCATTCCAACAGGACTTCAGTTATGAGCTATGTTCCTTTGCACCTTCATTTCTTTCTTCGTCCATCAAACATTTATTACCTACTATGTGCCCCGCAGCTCTTCCAGTTCGTGACCGATATGTAATCATCATTCAACTTCTGTGACCTAAGACTGGCTATGACTCAGGAGCTGGCAAGAGGACACTGACAGACATCCTGGGAACTTCACACACATCCTTCTCAGGGGTGATGGTGGAGGGGTGGGTCCTGAAGAACACAGCTTTAGAAACCAAAATGAAGGGTGGACTGGGCGGGCTTGAAGTGGATATGACGTCAACCCCAGTGAGATAGATTCAGTCTGCACTATAACATGGATTTTGATTAATACGTGTCAGAAAAACAAACACATGAAAATGAAAAGGAGAAGCAGGCAGGAAGAACTGAGATAAGAGGAGTGAATGCCCAGTGAAAACTCCCATGCCTGTAAAAATAAATATGTGCAAAAAAAGAAAGTGGTGGGTAGAAAAGTGGGAGACAGAAAGGAGCTTTTTTTAAGCATCCAAGGAGAAATCTTACCATTTCCTAAAACTTCATCTACCTGACTTTTGTTCATGTTGCTTAAATTATTCAGTCGGACTTTTCTACCGAGCATTAGGTTCGTAAGATCACCTATCATTCTGCTGCTGTACTAATATTGGCATTTAAAAAGGCAGCAAATACTAAGAAGAAATGAAATGCATCTTACGAGGGAAAACTCTTTAAAAAGTTTAGTTATTGGAGTCCATTTTCATTTTACTCAAGTAATTATAAATCAGCCTATGGCTGAAATGCTATTTTTCTCTGAATGGAGAGCAACCTCGACAGCTGGATTCTGATCTCTGCTCCACAGTAATTTGAGATGGCAGAGGATGGAAAAAGTAGAAGACATAAAAGGTTAATAATAAAAGAAAGATAATATTCTCACTAGTATAAGTCTCATGCCAAAAAAAAAAAATCCTTTCTGAAAAAACACACTTTGCCAAAACTCAATTTCAAAGGATTATGACTTACTATAACTTTTCCTGTGTATGAGCTTCATTGTAACAAATTAAAATATGGGTGAAGATTGATTTCATCTGGTCAGAAGTGATAGTTCTCTACTAGCTTTTGCTTTATCATTGGGGAAAATTTCCACCATAATAAGTTGTTTCAATTATTCCATTATGAGTAGAGCCTCTAAAAATACAGATTGTAAAAATATAAAAACTGTAAACAGTGATTAATGGGATCAATAGTTAAAACACACCAGATGGCAAGAAAAGCCACATCAACTAGACATAATAGAAAGAGATCACCTCAAAATCTGCTAACTCTTCCTTCCTCAGAAGATGTGCTCTCTCCCCGCTTCTGTCCTGTACTCTCCGTTACCAGCCTGGCCTTTCCCCTCCTTCGCCAATTCCATCCCCTAGTCTTTCCCCACCACCCACTCCAGCCTTCATCCTCCATTTCCTTCTATGGCCAATAAATAATATGAATTAAATATACATTATTTGTTATGTTTATTTAATATCCATTACATTCTCTGCTCTTAATTCCCCATTCTCTCTTTTAAGGGTCACAGAGTATAGTTACTCAATTTTCATGGGTGCTTTCTCCTTAAAAAATAATCTTGGGCAATTCAGAAATGAATATGACCCTCTGCCTAAACACTAGAAAGGTCACGGAAACTTCTTCAACAGCAACACTTACAATAATACAGATAGTCAGGCTTTGACGTGTTTAGCGTATTCATTTAATAGTGAATTAGACAACAGAACTCTCCTTAGGTCCCTTCTGATCCTATTACTGGACACTCAACGGTTTTACATTTTCCTTTTAGACAAAAAATGACTTAAATAACAGTTTTATTAAGGATAGCCCCCTAGCAGATTAATCAAGGCTATCTTTTAAAGAGCAACAATCACTGACAAATACCCAGGTAACAGGCCACCATAGAAGACAATTATTTATTGGCTAATTCTTCAATTATATCATGTTTATACTACTTTTTCAAACTTAAAAAAAAGTTTATTTGTGACCTGAAGGTTTTTTTCCTTTTTTTTGAACAATGTTAAATTTAAAGAAAAGTTTCAAGGACTATAATGAATACCTGTACCTCCTACACCTAGACCCATGAATGACATTCTGTCACACTGCTGAGCACTCTCCACATTCACAAATACATGTTTTTTTTTGACTCATGTGAGAATTAGTTGCAGACATCATAGCACTTTACCCCTAAATATGCCAGCATATAGCTTCTGAAGTCGAGAACATTCTTCCTGACATTCTCACAACACAACCACTCCCCCAGGCAAATCTGACACTGGACGACACTGTAGTCAGAACTCTGCTTTGGCATATGCTGCTCCCTCTAAGATCCTTCCACTCTTCTTTGCATAATGAATACCTCGTCCAAGAAACTTTTTTGACCAACCAAACTAATTTAGATGCTCCTCTCCTGTGCTTCCAAGCATCTTGTGCAAAATTCTGGGCCACAATGCCTCGTAATTACTGGATTAATTGTGTGTCTCCCGATAGGATGCAAGCATCTCCCAGGCAGAGATGCAGAAACGTTACAAATACACTAGGCCTAGGACCTACTGTGGTGCACAGCACAGAGGAAGCACTCAATAAACTTGGTTCCATCAATCAATGTAGTTAATAAGATTGCGTTCGGTAAAAATGACCCATTACGTTTAATTCAGCTAACAATGGACTTGTTCCCACACGTGTATATGTAAATGTGTCTGTATGTACATGTGTGCATACACACACACACAGTATACACAGGAGTGTATTAGGTTCTGCATTAGGCAATAAGGCAATAGCAACATGAATTTTCTTCGGACAATATGAAAATGCAGCTTGAATGTTGCAAAGTGTGTTGCGTAGTCTCTTCACTTCTAAGCAATTTTGCCTAATGTTCCCTAGTACCCTATAGTGGTGGTGGGACAACACAGCAAGCGAATATAAACCATCTTTTTATTTAAAGGACAGATTTTCCACTTGCACCTAAGTTCAGATGGATCAAGTATCCATAAAACAATGAAGCTTTAAAATGATCTTTTTTAGTGCTTTAATAATAAGAGTTAACAGACAGTATTTCCAGAGCATCCAGACATCCAGGAGTACAGTCACACACAGGAAAACAGTTACTGGCAGAAACTGATGATGTTGCTGCTAAACAAAAACAACCTGTGTAATTCATTTCGTTTGAAAGGTCATAATCAGATAAAAGATTGTTTATTTCCATACTTCTACAAGAATTTGGAAATAATGGAAAGCTAAAAGCAAACCAAACACCACAAAAGGATGACCCGCTTTCTGCAAACAAGGCATCCGACTTCCCAGTCTCCAAAATCTACAATAAGCCTCAGTGAGGCAGATTCCGTTTATCCTCTTAATTCCAGTCTGCTCTGTTCCATACACAGGCTTTTTAAACACCCCTAGAGAGAATCCAGGCAGCCGTGTCCATGAAAGGACCCGCTGGTGGTTCAGTAGGAGTGGGGAGAGACGTTGTTTTGTCTTAAAAAAAAAAAAATCACAACAGGCTTAACTCCCAGCAGTCCAAACAGTACAGATATAAAAGGAAGGAGGAAGAGGAAAAAAGATGGCCAGATGCCTGCAACACAGTACCCGTTCTCAGAAAAGATTAATATGAGCTGATCATGGTGACAGACAGAAATTTATCTAGATTTCAAGACAAACTCAAAGGGCTACAGAATAGTGTAGAGGGGAAAGGAAACTAACGAAGCAAAAGATTTTGTGTTATTTTGGCTAGTGAACTCAATTATAGAATGAAGAAAAAATAGAACTTAAATTTTAAATAGACCAGAACATTTTTATGACTAACAGTTTCTGGTCCAAAAGGTCTTTCTCAAAAGTGACCTCCACCAAATCTACAGTCAAATACGACCTGAAATCCTGTAGTTATAAGGAGGATATTCTGACTTTGAATATAAAACATATAAATTAATATTTCAAGTATTTAAACAACAAACACAGTTTTTTATTTTCTATTATATTCTTATGTTCAATGTCAAGGTGCATTGAGTACACAGTTTAAGTGTCTTCAGACAAATGTAACATTATTCATTCATTGATTCTTTTTTAAAATTTTTAAAAAAAAATTTTGGGGGGGGCAAGATAATTAGATCTATTTATTTATTTATTTTTAATGGAGGTACTGGGGATTGAATCCAGGACCTCACGCATGCTAAGCATGCACTTTACCACTGAGCTATACCCTCCCCCATTCATTGATTCTTTCGCTCTTTTCTTTTAATAAATTTTCTTTTTTATTGAAGTGTGGTTGATTTATAATGTTAGTTTCAGGTGTACAGCAAAGTGGTTCAGTTTATATATATATATATATATATGTGTATATGCAAATATTCTTTCTTTTCAGATTCTTTTCCATTATGTTATTACAAGAAACTGCATATAGTTTCCTGTGCTCCACTGTAGGTCCTTGTTGTCACTCATTCTTCTACCAGCAAGTACTTGTTGAGTATTATTATGTGCCAGACACAGTTCTATATCTCAGAGACAAGATCCCTGTCCTCATGAAATTTATTCAAGTGAGAGACAATAAACTGAGAGATGAAGAATACACTGTTGAGTAAATGTAAATACTAATAAAATGTATGAATGCAGAATAAAAGGAACATGTGATAAAGTGGTTGGGAAAGGACATTACTATTGCTGATAAGGAATAGTCACGGAAGGTTCATGATGACCCGAGGCTGGAATGAACCAAGTAGTAAGCCATGCAGATCAGTGACCCAAAGGAAGAGCACTTGAAGCAGAGGGACTCTAAGTGCAAAGACCCAGCATGAGCATGTTTACAGTTCCCAAGGAACCACAAAGTGGTCAGTGTGGTTGGGGTGAAGTAGGTGAGGGATTTGTGGTGAAAAAGAACTGTAAAATGGGAGCCACTGGTGACAGAAGTTGTGGCAAGAGGCTCAAGCCCACAGAGCAGGACTAAGGGAGCAAAAATTACACTTCAATAACCTATTAACTACTGTATGTGATGAATATCCAAGATGCGTATTATACCTGTCAGTGAATGCTCTCAGTAATTCCATGTTTTAAGATACTTTCATGCTCATGCTCATGAATATTCAAAGCAGTTTCAGGATTCTCAAATCTCTAGATTTGGCATATAAGAAATGGCAGGAAAGGGAAAAACAAGAAATACCACTGTCCAGTCTTTCTTCAAAAAATCGGTTTCTTTCCCTCTTTTTTTTTTTTTTTTTTGGAGAGGGGATTTATATACCTGGCCAAAATGCATGAAACAAAACTCACATATTTAAATAGAAACAAATAAAAGGAACCCAAGACCAGTAACACATTTATGCTTTCTAGATGGCAGCACCTAGAGGGAACGGAAGTGTTGCCTTCTTTTCCTTCTTCCCACCCAGCAAAGCCTCAGTACTGCTACAGGGGTCCAGTCCATCACTGGGCATCATTTACACCAACGTCCAACAAACCAACATTTGCCACAAACTCAGAGTCTTCAAAGATGCTGAACCAAGGCTACAATTTCAAAGAGAAGGACAAATAAGAATAAGTAAAGAGAATCCTCTCTTGTGAGGCAGGAAAAGGAAAGGTAAAACAGGCTCGCCTTCAAGACTCTACCACCCATACTCCGAGTAACTATTATGAAAATAGAATAATTCGGGGGGAGGGTACAGCTCAGTGGTAGAGTGCGTGCTTAGCATGCACGACGTCCTGGGTTCAGTCCCCACCACTTGCATTTAAAGAATAATTAAGTAAATAAATCTAATTATCTCCCTCCTCTCTCAAAAAAAAAATAGAATAATTCACATCAGCTTTACTCTTTTTAACTATAACTGGCAACTTATCAAAAGATGGACGAGTTTAAAAAGTCTTGTAAGTATAAGTCTTGTGCCCTTTCCATGTATAATGTCACAGACATCAGAATATAGTTATGCTTTCTGGTGAGTAAAAAGTAAAAATGAGGGAAACAGGTGAGAGCTGTTTCCATATAAGGAAAGAGTACAGTACAATTCTAGGACAAAAATATACACAAAAGTTTAGAAGTTTTGCCAAGACATGGAGAGAGCCTAAATGTCCATCAACGGATGACTGGATAAAGAAGTGGTGGTATATTTATACAATGGAATACTACTCAGCCATAAAAACCGACAACGTAACACCATTTGCAGCAACATGGATGCTCCTGGAGAATGTCGTTCTAAGTGAAGTAAGCCAGAAAGAGAAAGAAAAATACCATATGAGATCGCTCATATGTGGAATCTAAACAAAAACAAAAACAAGAACAAAAACAAAAACAAAAACAAACAAAGCAGAAATACAAAACAGAAACGGACTCAAAGACATAGAATACAAACTTGTAGTTGCCAAGGGGGTGGAGGGTGGGAAGGGATAGATGGGATTTCAAAATTGTAGAATAGATAAACAAGATTATACTGTATAGCACAGGGAAATATACACAAGAACTTATGGTAGCTCACAGAGAAAAAAATGTGACAATGAATATACATATGTTCATGTATAACTGAAAAATTGTGCTCCACACTGGAATTAGACACAACATTGTAAAATGATTATAAATCAATAAAAAATGTTAAAAAAAAGTTTAGAAGTTTTATGGAGAAGCTAGAGAAGAAGAAAGGTCTGATATACAATCCAGATATCAAGGATTTAATAATTGACTACCTCTTCAATTTAAAATTTCTAAGTAAAAAGCACTACAAATATTTGCAGGTGGTATTAATAAAAGGGAATTTTAATATATGTTAAAACAGAATAACACATATACCAATAACCAGCTCCATAACTTGACCAAGCTATGCTAATCAAATTTATCTCCACCAACATTCCTGTTTCTGTAAAGGAATGCACAATATCCAGCATGAACTGTGGACTCTGGCCATATTAATGACAATATATAATTATAATCAGAAAGAAATATTGTGAGGACTTCCATTTCTACACATGAAGGATTAAGTGTTACAAGAATTGCCTTAATGTTATAAACAACTAGAAAATTTGACAAAATGTATGAAACAA
Source organism: Camelus dromedarius (assembly GCF_036321535.1). Taxonomy (NCBI): domain Eukaryota; kingdom Metazoa; phylum Chordata; class Mammalia; order Artiodactyla; family Camelidae; genus Camelus; species Camelus dromedarius. The sequence goes on along the minus strand of NC_087454.1, from coordinate 13,824,278 downwards.
CCACCATCAGACAAGGAATAAAAAGCGGTGCAGGACTACGGTTTTTGAGAGAAGCAAGTAAAGTGAGTCCCATGAATGCCCATCTTATTGCCTGGAGGCATTTTTTAGGCCACAGCATAGAAAAGGGAATCCGAACAGAGCCTGATGATCTTGCTGACTGAGGAGACAGAAATTGGAGTTCAGAAAGGGTTAAATATTATCAACGAGAGAGATATACAGAGACAGAGATCAAAAAAACAGCAGAGGGCCCCCCTCAAGTTTCTGGCTGAGAATCCATAAGAGAAAACTGAATCTCAAGGCTGGGGAAAGAATCATAGAAAAGCAGTAGGACAAACAATTCCTTGAAGTCGTATAGAATCAGGAATAACCTGTGTTATGTAAGCCAAAAGAAAGAATTCAGAATGCATGAGTCATTGGATAGAGCCCTTAAAAAGGAATCCACCTTAGTGGCAGAGAAAAGCTGGTGTTAGACAGAAAGCTTCTTTGGACCTATAATAACAGAACTTAAAAAGAAAGCCTCAAAAAAAAAAAAATCAAATTAATTTTAAATAATTTAACCCTAAAGCAGAACAAACTCCAAAACTCTTTAAAAGAACACAATAAAACCCAATGTTCAACATGAAATTCAAAATGCCTGGCATCCAAACAAAAATAACCAGGCACGCAGACAAGAACATACTGTGGTTATGATCAAGAGAAAAATCAATCAATAGCAGCAGAGTCACAAATGACAGAGATGATAAAATTAGCAGACCAAGGAGATTAAAATAGCTAGTGTAAATGTAGTCCACATGTTTGAAAACTATGAACATGATGAGAAAATAAACAGAAGATTTTAGAAAAAAGATCCTACTGGAACTTCTAAAGATGAAGTTGAAGACCCAGTAACAGAAACTATCCAAACTGAAGCAAAGAGGCAGAGAACACTGAGAATGAGAACAGAACAATGCCAAGCCGACTAGCACACACATAATTAGATTTCCTAAAATAATGGCTGAATTTTTTCCAAATTTGATGAAAACTATAAACTAAAAACTTAAGAAATTCAATCAACCTCAGCAGAATAAACATAAAGAAAACCACACGAAAGCACATTATGAATAGGTTTTTTAAATAAAGAGGAAAATTTAAAAGCAAGTGAGGATGGGGATGACACTGTACACAGGCACAGAGATAAAAATGGCAGAAAACTTGTCAGCAACTACATAAGCCAGAATGGAACAGAGAGACATCCTCAAAACACTGAAAAACTGTCCTAGAATTTTGTATTCAGTGAAAACAGAAAAACAGCTATCCAACACGAGTGCAAAATAAAGATGTTAGACAAGCAAAGCTAGACAATTCATTACCAGCAGACCACTACTCTGTAGAGCATTTAAACCCTAGAGCAACCACTGATCAATCAAACAAAAGGTATAGCTAACAACACAATAGTGGAGATAAAAAACAAAGAATCCTAATATTCAATCTAGAAGGAGGCAGGAAAAGAGGAAAGAAGGAATAAGGAAATCATGGGAATAATCATCAATCATTAACTCCAGAGGAGATGTGAGTGGAAATGGAATCACAGAGGGATACACACAGGAGGCTTCAACATTGTAATACTTACTTTATTTAAAAAAAAAGTCTGAATTGAATATAATAAAATGTTAGGGTGTGATACAGCTGGTAATCGCTGTGTGTGCGTTTAACTGTTTCTACAGGTTATTATATTTTTAAAACATTTTATACTTTAAATTTTGAATGACAACTAGTAATCCCTGTGATTAGATTACTATCGGTGAAGTTCATCTTTTCTTCTTTTTTTTCCCATAAATCCCTCAGAAGCTAAGTCAACCAATGAAGTCAGTGTGTTTTACAGTAAGTGGCTCTACAAGCACAATTAAGTGCAACAACCTTTACTAAATTCTGCTATGTGAGGCTAATCTAGGTAGCTAATATTCAATATTTAAAAATAGAATGTTAACGCTCCTCTAGTCTAAGGGGAAAACAGAATGCCATTTTAAAATAACTACCTCATGGGGGAAAATGATAAGTTCTTACCATAATAATTCAGCTTTTCAAAGAAAGACAAAATATAGTTAGCTGGTGACACTGAGGAAAACAACAAACCAATAGCTCTGTTGACCTTGCCCTTTTCTTTGTCCCTGATTACTCAATTCGGGCTCTCCAATTATACCCAGATATGATAAAGGCTTTAAATTGTCTTGTTAGAAAATGTTAGAAAATGTCAGAAGCCTTGATTCACTTCATTTTACAAACACAGACTCTCAAAGATCAGAAAGGTAAAGCAACTTGCCCCAAGTTATACAATAACCAGCAGCAGAGCAGGGATAAGAATTAACCTCCTAACTTACAAGGAAGGAATTCCAACATAATTCTTTTTATGCCAATTCAGTGATCCAAGGAGAACACCTATAAAACTTCGGCTATAATTATGGCAACATGAGAAATAGCATCTAAAATCTCAAAAGAAAGAAAGCTTTAGTAGCATTAGAAATAAGAAATCACTGAAGAAAACCAAACAATGCATAAATAACGTATGAGATGCTTTAAGAGTTTAAGTCTGCACTATCCAATATGATAACCACTAGCCACACGTGGCTATTGAGAACTTAAAATGTGATTAGTTGTGCTGTAAGTGCACAGAATGTGAAGACTTAATATGAAAAAAGAATATAAATATCTCATTAAGAATTTTTTATATTGATTATGAGTTGAGATGATTTTTGATATATTTGGTTAATTAAAATCTTATAAAACAAATTTAACCTGCATTTTTTTACTTTTCCTATATGACTACTGGAAATTTTTAAATTACATACATGGCTTGCATTATATTTGTATTGTACAGCACTGTTACATAGACAATACAGCTGTCTACAATGAAGAGATGAAAGAATTAACATGAACTTTAAATCATTACTAAAACGTACTTCCTTCTATATAATTAACCAAGAGAAACTGAAAATTCTTCAGTTAGATAACTGATTAATAACAGCTACAAGATACTCTATACATTTGACACTTCATTTACTTATGTTTGTTTTTATTTATTTTTGCTGTTTTATTAAAATATGAAAAATATTAAATAAAAAATACCACTAGCAAACTTCCAATTCTAGTACATTTTGTGTATTATGTTTAAGTCATTTTTGACATGTACATTCTATATACTCCACACTATTAAAAAAGGAAAGATTACTCTATTTAAAACCATAAAGTTTCTTGAATCCTTAATTCTCATCACTAATACATACACATATGTTTACAAATAGCATTCCCAACTTTGATATATTTAAAGATTTACAAATTGCCTCTAACTGTAAACCATTATTTATCTTATAACTTAAAAATGAGGAAGCAAACATAGAAAATGGGTGAGGTTTGTGACTCACCTATCATTAACCAACACATGAGTTAAACAGAAATCCTTTAAAAAGCTCCTCATTTCCAAGTGTGACTTATACAACTTCTATTCTTTGGGGGAAAATGAATTATCAACAAAGTACTCATGCTAACATAATAAAAACCCACATTCACCATCCCTCAGTCCCCCTGCATGAAACTATTACAAGGCAACTTTCCACCTTTTCCTCCATGCTTGCAGCCAATATATTACTGTGAGATTTTCTAACGATGGAGAAATGATTTAAAAAGAGAACAGAGTACTTGTGGTAATTGCACTGGCCCAAACTCAGCCAATTATAGTAAAATCACTTTATTTTTTATAAGTAAGTTGGTTAAGTTTTTTAAATACTTTAATTTACTTCTACTAAGTCTGCAAAATCTCTTCCAGGAAACACAATGTTTCAGTACTTCAAACTTGAGTTCACATATTCTTTAAAAACCCTGTGAAAAACAATTTGACTCTGTATTCTGAAATTTCCTAGTTCTTTTGTGTTATTTCATGTGACTTCAGGTGGTTGGGGATTAAGCTGAGGTCCTAGAGAGGGTCTCTTTCATTCACTGTTTATTTTAAAGATCTCCAACAGTATCCATGGAGAGAAATTACTCAGCGAATAGCACAGTAGGGAGGAGCAGGCAGAAAGAAATACGGAGGGAAATCTCTCTTTCTAACACACTATAATTTGCTTCTAATTATGTCTATTGTGTATTGTCTCTCTACCATACCTCCTACCAGGAGAAAAACTACAGTAAGATTGAGATTTTCACTTGTTCTCTTCGCTGATGTATCTCCTGCAGTAGGCCAGTGCCTGACACTTCAGAGGCATCCCATGAATATTTGTTGATTGACTTATTCAATTAATAAAAAGACAGGAAGAAAAGAAAACCTGAAGCGGTGGAGAAGGAGAAGGTGATGCAGGGATGAGAACACGTGGGACTGAACTAGGAGACTACAATTTCAGTTCTCAGATCTGTGTAAATGGCACGAACACAAGAAAGTGACAGTATTTCACACAGAACACAAAATATAAATGCTTTTCCCACTACAACAGAAAACTGAACAATCAGAAAATGCCTAAAATATATTGAATATATATACTTAGAAAAAAAACACAAAACAGATTGTAAAAATAATCGTAATAAATTACTTGAGCTTCTGTTAATACTTGTTTTCTACTTACGCACTAATTTGCCATCTTTTATATATCTAGCCGATAGAAGGTAGCCACCAAAACAGTGAGAAAAAATTTTCTGAAAAATACTGAAAATGAAGATAATTCTATTCATTAACTTAATATTTTCCTTCTGAAATGAGGAAAAAGAAAACAGCATTATTTGAACAGGAAAAAAGCAGAGTTTCACTAGAGAATCACTTGAATATCATTAGTTTACACAGAACTGTACTTTTTTTAAGTTTCAACAGAACTCCATACATTCGAAATGTAAAAGATCAAGCCAGAAGATGATACCCCAGAAGCAACGAGTGCAACTAATAACCAGACTGTATTTTCTAAACACCATTCTCCCCTAAAAACAACGGTTGCTTGGAGAAATGGTAGATCCCAGGCCTGGGTAAGTAAAGTACAAGAAGAGCCTGAAACATTTTCTGGAGCCAGAAAGGAAGAAAGTGCTCAAAAAATTGATACTATAACAAAAGAGCACAGAAGCCAATTTGAGGATGTGCTCAATGGCAAATTGGGGACAATTTGAGCAATAATAGAAATGATAATGAAATTCAAAGTACAGAATAGAGTAAATATTCATAAATCCATACTTACATAAATAAGTATTTGAAAAAAAAACAAATAGGAGACACAGCTCCTCCTTATATTGTAATTCCAATTAGTAACTGTGAAAGGAAAGAGAAAAATCGCCAATTGACATACACCACAGTGATAATCATTGGAGTTAAGAATCATCAGTGAATGTTCAAGTCAGTGGACAAAAGAAAGTATGAGGATACACAGGTTATTTGCATAGTCCTTTATATCCCCATAAGATACCTGCTATCTGAGAAAAACAGTAACTTTGCAGTAGAGAAATCTGGCAGATTGTCACCTTCATTAAGTGACAGAAATTAAACCCACCTTTAATGAGACATCTCAACATCATCTATTTGAAGGCCCTGAAAAGTGGACATCACTTTAGCTGTATTCTTGCCAAAAACACATAATCTGAATTTAATAATGTTGAAACAGCAGACAAATCCAAATTGAGAGGTTCTTTTAAATAACTGGCCAGTAATTTTAAAAAATATCAACGTTACGAAAGATAAAGAAAGGCAAAGGTACTATTGTAAATTGGAGGGGAAGAAACTCAGGAAACATGATAACTAAATGTAATATGAGATCCTGGATTGGATCCTGAACCAGAAAAAGGATTTTAGTGGGACAATGGGTGAAATTTGAATAGAGTCTATAGATTACATAATAGTATTGTATCAATGTCAATTAAAAGATCAATAAAACTAAAAGCTGGTTGTTTGAAAAGACAAACAAAGTTGATAAATCTTTAGACAGAGACTCATGAAGAAAAAAGGGAGAGGGCCCGTATCAATAAATCAGAAATGAAAAAGGAGAAGTTACAACAGACATCACAGAAATACAAAGGACCATGAGAGACTAGAACAAGCAACTGGATGCCAATAAAACAGACAACCCAGAAGAAACAAATTCTTAGACAGGGACATCTCCCAAGACTGAACCAGAAAAAACAGACCAATTACCAGTACTGAAACTGAATCAGTAATTAAAAAACTCTCAACAAACCAAAGTCCAGGGCCAGATGGCTTCACGAGCAAACTCTACCAAACACTTAGGGAAGAGTCAGCACCTATCCTTCTAAAGCTATTCCAAAAATTTCCAGAGGAAGGAACACTTTCAAACTTGTTCTATAAGGCAATCATGTCCCTGATACCAAAACTAGACAAAGATATCACAAAAAAAGAAAATTAAGAGGCCAATATCACTAATGAACATAGATGCAAAAATCCTGGACAAAATACAAGCAAACCAAATCAAACAATATATTAAAAGGATCATACACCATGATCCAGTGGGCTTTATATCAGGGATGCAAGGATTTTTCAATACCCACAAATCAGTGTGTTATACCATATTAACAAACTGAAGAATAAAAGCCACATGATCATCTCAATAGATGCAGAAAAAGCTTTTGATAAAATTCAAAATCTATATATGATAAAAACTCTCCTGAAAGTGTGCATAGGGAACATACCTCAACATAATGAAAGAAAAAAAAAAAGAAAAAGAGAAAAAAAAAAAAACAACCCACAGTGAATGCCATATATGACATGCCCACAGTTAACATCATTCTCAATGATGAAAAGCTGTAAGCATTTCCTCAAAGATTAGGAATAAGACAAGGATGCCCATTCTTGCCACTTTTATTCAACAGTTTTGGAAGTTCTAGCCACAGCAATCAGAGAAGAAAAAGCTATAAAAGAAATCTAAATTGTAAAAGAAGTAGTAAACTGTCACTGTTTGCAGATGACATGATACTCTTCTGGTTCCATTTTAGAGTGAAATCCTTTCACACCACTTACTGATCCTTGTTCAGACTACTGTGATTTGTACCACAGTCCATATAATGCTTTGAACATTACTGGCGTTCAATAAATAACAAACCAGCTTTACTATTAAAAAAAAAAATGAACAATGAACCTAGACTGTAGAAATCTCTACTGACCACAAAATTGCTGTCAGTGTCACTAACAGCTATTTTATTATAAAAGGCCCTCAAATTACAAAATATGCAAATTATCTTTATGCAAGAAATGTAGCAGATATTCTAAGATTCAGAGTGCTTAAAAATATTCACCCAACTGGGATGATTTCAGATTAAAGAAAATAAGGACTGTGTAATTATATACACTTACCTTGACAAATAGAAAGCAATCTGTGATTAGAACACAGCAATTAGTTATAAAATGCTTCACATGGATTTAATTACCCATCAGCCTACATGTAGCTTAATTACTTTTATCTCATTGCATCAGTAAAAGATTTCTGCCTGAGGCAACTGCCAGTCATATATTTATAAGGCTTCTAGACTTTACAGTGAATATATTATAACATTCAGGCAAATGTGCTAAAGTTACAGTTACAGAGGCATTCTTAATTTTGAGTCCCTAGTTTTAGTTTATAAATGTCTCATCACTGTCTTGGAGTCAATGCTCATCTACCTTTCACATTGCCAGTGTCACCTATTTGGCTAAATAACATTGTTGACATAAACATTACCTCTGTTTATTCTAATCCTGTAAGAGCCAGAAAGAAAGACCTTTAAAACCAAAATAATTATCTTATTGCCCCGAGGCAAAGGGTACTATATTCCCACAGGTAAAGTCAACACTTAAATTCAGAAAGGAGATGACCCCTTTTTCAGGGCAGATAAAGAAAGTCCTTTCACTCAGTGCTGCTCTGCTGGTAACTTTGGAAAGATGGTGGCTTCACTGGATGGAATTTTTCTCGTGTTGGACTCAGAGTGGAAAGCACTGTCTTCCATTTTTCTTGACTTAGGAAGACACGTTTTAAAAATTCAGCTAACCAAGATTTGAGTCCTAGGTTCTTTGCTGATTAACTCAACATCTTTGGGCAAGTTATTTAACTGACTTAAGAATAAATAACTGTTAAATTCAGTAACACAAAAATATCTAGTAGAGGGGACGGCTCACAGCACATGTATCACTGGTCGTAGGGGTTCCCTTAGGAGAGGTCTGTGAAGATTACATGAATTTATCAGAAAAAGAGGTCTCTTTGGAACTAAGCAGAAAAATATTCTCTTCCATTTTTCTTTATGGGAATATTTTTGGTGTTGTTTTTGGGAAATTAGATCATTTAAAAAGTGAGACTTTTCAAAACGCTGGAATCTGAGGCTGGGGGAACCTGGTCTCATCCTACTTACAATCACTGAAGAAAACACCATGCTAAGGCAGGCAGGTCTTCGGGGCCAGATGACACCGTTTCAGCTCAATTTACAGAGATCTACTGAGGCTTCCTTTAGGGCTCACAAGTCAAGGAGTATCCCTCTGTAATTTATTTCTTACTCAAAACAGAGTTTCTTTTGCTTCTGCTTAAATACATACAAAATCAACAAGAAAATAGTTCTTAAGTGCTACCAGGCTTAAGAACCACTTACAAAGCAGGTGAAATATTCAAGCAGGGTGGGCAAGATTCTAATGGGTTGATGTCTCAGACCATGTACTCCGGTGATACTGATAAACACACTTGGAGAAACAGTAGGTTTGGCGTCATGTGAGTATACAGCAACAACAATTAAATACATTATCAAAATTCTAAAAAAATAGAAAAGATTTGCACGTCCTTTAAAGACTTTAAAAATTCCCTTTCTGCAATGACACACTATGATTTCCTACTTCCCAATTATTGATCCCCCAAAGAAATACAGGCTTGCAGAGTCTTAGAAAGAGCTTGCAAATGGTGCACGTGTCATCAGGATGTGGAGGCTCTCCACTGCAGTCGGAAAGAAACACAGCATCGGGAGAGGTAACAGCTGATTCAATGGCAAGACTTTACGGTTATGTTTGGGCACTACAGCACAGAGAAGGACCTCACCGTTTGATATATATACTAAATATGTGAGATAACCTATACTGTAAAATTAACCCCCTGAAGATTTTATGAATTTTTACTCCTTTATTTATAAACTTCAAAGCAAGCAGTACACAGTGGTTGCTCAAAAAGTATCTGGAGGTTCTTCCAGGTCACGGGATGTGTTCCAGTCATGTGGGTGCTCCCAGCTTTTCGTACGATGACTACTGCACATAATAACTACTTAGCTAATATTTGCTAAAGGAAGGAAAGGGATGGGGCAGAAAGAAGGGAAATGTTTCAAATATTTAACCTTCTAGGAAAGGGCAAATTTTTTTCAAAACAAATTTTTCCGATATTTCTGTGGCAAACATGCATAAAATTATTAGGCAATAATTTTATAGAAAGTGTTCTAAAGATACTCAGATGTCACAGAGGAAAAACAGCACCACACATTAAATTAAAACAAAATGAACAAAACAAGTAGTCTCAACTGTACTTCAACCCCTTTGTGTAGCTTGTCTGATAGTTCTTACCCAGAAATAGAAAAAGAGCTTTGTTTGGAGAAAGCCAGCTGCCAGACCAGGTTCTAAACCCCTGGGCTGGCCTCTTTCTAGCCAGCGACAATGACCACATTAAAATCTCCTATGTCTTGTCTGTAAAGTAGGCAGAGTGACAGTGGATTGTGACAATTCAATGACAGCAAATCTTCCAGTAAAGAACCCAGCACAGGACCTGATGTTGTGAGGCCAAATCCTATGTATCCTTACTCCTCTAAATCAAAGTGACTCCAAAGATGACCTATAACTAGAAAAACTATACATATATGTACACATAGAACAATAATCGCACATCCCCATGTATCAGTAGAGCACAGATGCTCATGTGACAACAAGCTTCAGGGTCAGCCTGGGTTAGAATTCTGGCTCTGCCAACTTACTGGCTGGGTAGCCATGAGTAAGTTAACTACATGACTCAGAGCTCAGGTTTCCTCAGCTGTGAGATGAAGACAATCACATCCGCATCTCACAGGGGTGATGTAAAGATAAATGAGATAATCCATACGGAGCAATTCCCACTCTGCCTGGCACAGAGTACGCAACAAATGCTAGCAACCGTTACTACTACGCGAAATACCACAGTAACAATGAGGAGCTAAGACCCGTCCAGGTCTCTGCACGGGTTTCGTTTGCGGGACCAGGGGCCACTGCCTTTGGAAACTGGAAATGACAATATGTTTACTAAGGCATTTGAATCACTCTGAATTCCCATTTGCAGACAAAAACTACTTCTTTGATACTGAAGTTACAATAAAAAGGATAATTGTGGCATAGCCTGTTCAGACCTAAATGCAGAAATTGCCCCATTTGCAAATGGGAACTACCCAAGCACAGAAATAGAGCTGGATGGAGGGCTTTAAAAAACAATAAAGTTAATTAAAAGGAAAAAAATACTTTTTATAGAGTTCAAAAACAAGTTAATTTTTCTCAAATTCACATTTATAGTGTGAACAGCCAAGGAGTTAAATAAGCAATGAAATAAATGCTTAAAACCACTTCAACTGACTTCTCTTAAATAGCTTTCATTAGTTTGGTTTGAGTCTGCTTTTTAACTCATTAAGTGTTTTTAAAATTAGATTTGTTGTTTTAATGCAGCTTTTCTTGGCACTTTTTGTCAAGAAAGAAGTCCAGAGATCACTTACACTTTTGATCTGTAAAATCCAAACCAACTTGATAAATTTTTTTGAAAACAAACTTTATGAAGACAAGTTAAAATTAAAGGAAAAAAGAAAATATAGTTTCAGAGTATTTAAACAAGCACTAAAATCCAAGAGCTGACACCCTTTAAAAACTAATGTGCCAAATCTCTACCCATTTTTCCTTGTGTTCTTTGGGTCCAAGGAGGAGATGTTGATGTGAGTTGGTCCTTGATGACATGCAGGAAGAAGCCATGAGCAGCCCAGCTGCCAGTGGGGAAGAAGACACTTGCCACTGATCACTGAGGTGGATGGCGGCAGATGTTCAGGGATGGAGTTAGCCAGCAAAAATTAAAAATAAAAATTAATAAATCTAGCCTATGTCCTGCCTGTTACAGAAAAACAAACACCCCATTTCGATGATTATGAATGTTAAAGAAAGGCCAAATACAAAGCAAAAATCACTGTTACTAACATCAAAATAATCAGGAAGATTTAAAAACTAAATAGGATTAAGATTAAACAGGAAACATCCAATGTGCTATCATTCCTTCCTCATGAGTAATTATTCTTGTTAGTATAACTGCATTACACTGCCTCCTTGACTGTATCTTACTTTCCCTACTACTGCTCCTGCTGGAGACCATCTCCACCTGCTCTTTGGGGTTCTCCCTTCCATTTTCTCCTATGTTGTGCTGCACTGGTAACTGTTATCCTTGCTCCCAAGGCTAGACTTTATTATCAGAAAGAATGGGGTAGTATTTTTATGTGCCCCAAGAAACCTGAAGCACCCCCAAAGAAAATCCAACAAATGAGTGGTTGCATACATCTATTATCAGCATCCTTACAGGAAGGTTATCCCACAAAGTTTCAACCTTTAAATACGGATCCTTTCAATGTCTACTGGGAACCCTCCTTATTATCTGGAACTGTCAAGATTTATCCAACACATGCTCGAAGAAGGAGAATCTCCAGTCCCACTGCACAGGGTTAAAATCAGGCAGAGGAGGAGAGGCCTTACTTTCTCTTATAAGCTGTAACGAATATTGGCTGGCTTTTATAAACAGTATCTCCAAGCTAAGATGGAACTCAAAACAACATCCCTGAGATATTACGAGTCCAGGTCTCTAGCTCACATGTATTTTGGGTTAAACAGATTTTTGTAGGGAAAAGGTCCATGATTTTTTTCAAGTCCAAGTTCTGAGCACCTAACTTTTAAAAGAATATTGGAAACCTAAGGGACAGTCTAAAGTAGAAGAAAGGATTTTAACTGCAGCTCTTCCAATATTGTCTCTCTTTAAATAAGTCACTTGATTTTGCTGGATTTCAGTTTCTTCATCTGGAAAATAAGGAGATTAGACCAGGCTATTTAGCTCAACATCTTTGGGTTAGAGATGCCCTTTGACACTGATGGAAGTTACAGATTCCTATCCAGAAAAAAAGCCAATACAACATTTTGCTTGGTATTTCAGAGGATTCATAGATTCTTAAAAGAACATATGTGGAAAAACCCTTCAACTATATATTAAATTGTGATGCTACAGTCTGTACACATAACAAACCATTAAAAAAAAAAAGATACACAATTTTCACCACTAGAAAATCAGTTGCTTCACATCCCCGCTCAGTAACTGTTGGACAATTACTTGAAAAATATAAATTTTAAAGGGATCCTGAAATTATCAGGCTGCTCATGGTACCCACACATACCCCAACATTCTGTGTAATTGTAAAGTGATCACTTTATCAGCCAAGGACGGCCAGCACTGATTAGCAAGTGGCTTAAGTACTACAAGTCATAATTTCTCTCTGCATAATTTCAAAGCTCTCACCAAACATGAATGAAATAGTTGGTTAAAGCTAAAATAAGTTTTGCAGAGACAGTCATTTCCCTTTTACATCAAATGCAGGCTGTTTACTTAGAAAAAGAGAACAAGAATGGTTAGGGAAGAAGCATCTCAACTATCAACAGTTAAATGAGACAGAGATAAATAATCATCTAAGGTTTTAATAAAAATTCACAGATTTAATCTTCTATTCAGCAAAGCTCCTATTAAAGAGAGCAGATTTTATGGTGACTATTAAAGAAAGTGATGTAATTAAAGATATATTGTTTGTCCAAGTTTAAACTAGAAGACATCATTCTCAAGGGGAAAAAAATCAATCATTTTCCTGGTTAACATTTTTAATAAACAATCATTATTCAGGCTTATTGGTTACCAAGGCAAAGAGAAAATAGTAAAGTGAAAAAACACATTCCACCTTTAGGAAACCTAGGGTGTGATTCCCAGAGTATACTTCAAGTTCCAGAATTCTAGAGTTCAGGACCTATCTTCTTGTCCAACATAGGTCAAAAATTTGATTTTCCACTTATCTTTTGCTACTGTGATTTAAAAAAAATCAATGAAAAAGTAATATTAATGCAAAATAGGTGTACTCCTATTGAATTATTAATAGGCAATACAACTGTAAATGTTTTTGTTCACCATTCTTCACTGCCCTTGCAAACAATCTCAAAATGGGAAGTGCTGAAGCATGAAGATTGTTTGCAGCCATTGCTTTCTGAAATCACAGTGCTGGGAATTGGTGGAATTCTTGCTTCCTTGGGTTATTATCAGATATTGCGAACTTTCCTTGAAAGCACACTATAAATTCGCAAGGGGGTCCCTTGCCTTCAATCAAGGTAATGTTTAAAACGACCCCCATCTGCCATTTTAATGTATTCTTCTCAAAGACTACCATACATATTTAATATAAGAAAGGCACTGTTTAAACATAATGAACAGCTTACGAAATTAAAGTTGGCTGACAGATTACACTGTGTACATAATACACTGTAAATAATGACAAAGAAAATATGAGCCACATTACTAAACTTCTCTTGCTTCTCTTGACATTTCTTAAGGAATATGCAGAAGACATGTAGATATGAAGGTCAGTTTAATTGACATCAAATGGTGACTAACTCTATAGAACCTTTCTATTCTTGACTCTCTATGTAAGATATTGATCATTTATTTCCTCACTAAATGGATACCATACAGGTTTCTCCATTTCTCAAGAAGCCCAATTTAGCCCGCTAACTACTTTCAAGAAAGTTATAGAACTAGGGGGGATACTGTATTTCTGGACCCTAGTCTCTTGCATTCAAACAAGAATCAGTACCTAACATTAGATCTTTCTAAGGAAGATATTCAATATGTATTTATCAAATGAGTACATACAGTTATTACCAGATGCAATAATATACTGTATTCAAAATTTCTAAGAATAGGTTCTCCTTTTTCTTTCTGGTACTATTACAACCAACTGGCATATTTTCCACTCTCATTAATATCCATTTATTCTTACTCTCTGTTAACAGAAATGGAGAACAGCTGGTGTCTCTTCTCCTTATAACTCCTAATCTCTTGGTTCTTCTGCTTAAATCAAACCATTTCAATTTCTTTTAATTTTTCTCAGAGGTCTCTTTTTCTAAACCATTTTCACTGAATTTCTCCACAGTGTAATAGAAGAATTATTTCTCAATACTTATTTAGTTTACCCCAAAGTAATGTTAACTCTTACAAGAACAACATATCCTTGACATAATCTAAGAGTGCTGACCAGATTTCTGCAGCCTCTCCACCCCTCCTCCCTGCCAACTGCAGGGTTAGTGCCAAGCCTCAATTCTTTACAGAAACAATTTTACAGTTCAACTTACTATACACCTGTTGATGTTCTGGACCAAATCTTCTACAGTTAATTTACATTCTTTTAATCTTTTGATGCCACCAATTTCCCCCATCTTGATGTTATTCATCAATTCCTTCTGTATGTCTTTCATTCCATTTACTAAATAAAGTGCAATATTGTTCCAGGCTAATGATATCATCTGTAGAAAACCATCCTCAGGCTCTTAATAGAGCTCTACAGAATATCCTTCAATATGTATGAGGTCATTTTCCTAAAATTCTTATATGAAAAATATACTGGAACTTGTCAAAATTTTCATTTATGTCTAGATAACATTAATTTCTTTCCACATTTTTAGATGAGCCATGACTCAATCTAAGAGAAATAAAATTGAATAAAAAGTATTCCTCAAAACATCATAGTACTTAGTAACCAATATCACTGGCTTGATATTTTGAATATTGGCTGAGGTTCTAGTATCTTCACAATTCTTATCATTTGTATGATGTATGGATGTGTCTATTTAAAAGATAATTACTGTATACAATGGAATCTAAGACACCAACAATGTAAAACATATCTTTCTGTTATGTGTCAATTATATATCAATAAAGCTGGAAGAAAAATAAAATGCACTTTATAAAATGTACTTGTAAGGGAAAAAAACACAAAGTGCTTTCAAATAATTATAAAATTCCCTCAATTATAAGATGCATCTTCATTTAGACATAAAATGATATGTAAATGCATCCTCATTTAAAAATAAACATCAATGTACCCTAAAATTTACTGGAAAAGGTACTTTGGAATTTTGCTCTTGTAACACTATATTCTATAATAAGTACATCTTGGAATATCACTAAGTATTTATAATGTAAGCTAGAGAGTTAACTGTTTAACATAACAAGTCACTGTGTTACTAAACCAATTTTCTCTATTACAATTTTGAACATCTTAAATATCTAAGTTTATATATACATGCTTTTCCCCTCTAAATATCTCTTTAAATCACTTTATGTTTTTTGTTAAGTTCTAGTCTGCCTTAATAAAACATTTCTGAGTCAAATGCCACCCCATCTAACAAATACTTCTGTGCCTAATGCTTGACAAAAACCTTAAACATAAATTATGCTATTCATTCATTTTAATAAACCAGCTCAAATGGTATATAGATGCAGCTTAAATTACAAACCATTTGGTAAATGATGGAAATTTCTGTGTATTACTGAGACTCACTGAAACAACCTACTTTTTTAGTGAACAAAAGCTTCCAAAGTAAGAGTTATTGCTTGAATAGAGTCAAGCTACAAAATTCAACTCCCATCTCTCTAGTCTCATCACAATCTTAAATTACATCTTATAAACTGCAGACTGTCTTTCTGGGTGAAAAAGCACGGGACTGTTTGACTCAAACAAGTAAAGCCTAACACTGAATGCAGTGTACAGGGAAACTGAGGATCCTTCAGTTTTCTCTCTCCTCTCTTCCACTATAGGAGCTGGCCTGTCGTTTCCCACAACACACCACATATACACACATGCTATTAGATGTTACTAGATGATTATGTAAGACTTACAGTCTTCATTTAGATTCTGTACCCTTTCCACGACTCCTATATTTTTAAGGTGAGATCACTGTTTTGTTACGTTCCTTCCTCCTCCCCACACAAACTTTCCAGCAATCGATAATACTCAAGAGGGTAAAGAAAGAAAAACTTTAAAACCAGGATTTCTTTATCACCTAAAATTAAAAAAAAAAATTTCCTTCTATGTCTGCATTTTGAATATGTGATTTGTTACAGCAGGTGAAGAAGACCATTTTTGGAGAAGAAAAAGATCCTTTGAACGTTGGCGGGGAAATGATTTATTTGAATACAAAGTGTGCTCCTCAAATAGCACAAGAAGGCTGAAATACATCTGATACGATTTTTCTCTCTGCATTGGCTCAGAGTGCATGCCTTTACCACAAACCCAGTTTGATTTTTGTTCAAAAATCCTTCAAACCTTTATTCAAAATATTCTACGCTTTCAAGTCCACCAGCACTGGGATGTCTATCAGATGTACTTCATTCACAGTTACAGTGCACAAACGTATTAGGGCCTCTAAGGTAAGTTCATACAGGCCTGGCATCTCCCAGCATCAGAAAAAAAGTTGAGAAGTTTGACTTATTTTTCCTTCCTAGTACAAGAGAATAGTAGGGATATCTATAACTGGGGAGAAGCTAGTCAGAAGGTTTCAACTGTCAACACGGCACTTTCTTACTCATTTGCTGTTTTGGCCATGTGTAGAGAATGGAAACTGGAGAAAATGCAGCTCAAATCTATGAGAAATTACTTCACCAATAGGGAGTGAAATGAAGTGATTCTTAGTAGTCATTGCCAGCTGTTAAAAGACAAATAGCCTGTGAAATCAAGCCGCAAAGTTGGTCCAGAGGTTAAGAACAACCATTCTCTGAAGATACAAGCAACGATGGGCCACAGGGCCATTCTATTTAAGAGTCTGAGATCAGGTTTAAGATAAACAACAAGTCAAGATTCTTTAGAAAAGCACCTTAGTCTCCTTTTGTTTAATTTAAAATTACTCTCAAACATCAACTTAAAATATCCCTGGATAGCCATGAGCAAGTAGAGTAATCTCTCTGAGCCTTATATTCTTGATAAGACAGGGGTAACAACTTGTCTTGCTGGGTGTAGTGCGGCTCATACATCATTTATGTAAAACAAGTAAGACAGTGACTGCACTCGATCAGCACTAAATAAAGGAAGCTATTTTTATTATTATCATTTTATTTTTTAGTAAGAAATTTTTAAGAAGGAAACTTTCAGTCGCATACAGATGAAAGAGGATTTAACTAAGACAATCATTTGAATTTCAAGAAAGAGAGACACTTAGCAGTTTAGACCATATTATTAAAGCAACATTGCCTCCTGATTGCCTATTCTCCAATTAAGGGTCAATAATTCTATAAGGAGTAAGTGAAACTCTCAATATTAAGATAAATCTATTAAACTAAGGGTATGTGTGTAACAGCTTCTTAAGTCTACAATTTCTGGAAGTGTATTTTCATTTTAAGTGCTTTCTTGGGCATATTTCTCACTAGTAATTGAAAAATCAGCATCATTATTTGAAAACTAACCAAGTAAAGCATGGATGGCAGTACATATCTGAAAAACAAAATTTTGGCTTTGTTACTTCTGTATATAGTAGACAACAAATTTCATTCTTTGAAACTTTTTAAGACTTATAATCTTGGAAATATAATCAAGGGAGTCAGAATCAAAGAAAAGTATTGAAATCTAAAATTTTCTAAAAGCTGAGAAAAAAATTACACATATTTCAACCTGTCAATCAGGCATGAATCTAACATATTCCATTCACTTCACTAACTTTGATCTCTATGGTCATCTTGTCTTAGAGTTAGCTTTTCCTATGGTGGGCCCTCACCTTTATCTTGAACTCAGGCTTCCTTCCTCATTTTTGGCTTATCTTTCTAGGTCTAGACCTAAAAATGGTATCATTCTTACAAATTCTGAGCCCAGACCCTGCCCTGTGCCTTCACCTGTCACTGAAACACGGCCAAGCTAAATTTAGTCTGGCACCTCAATAAGATGCTCGGAGTTCACTAAGAACTGATACCATTCAAGTTCTTCGTTGTAAGCAACAACAGCTGATTCTGAGTAATCACACAGAAAAAGAAGTTTATTAAAAGGAAACTAAGAACGAGGCTCAATACTAGGCTTCCAGGAACAATGTACAACGTAGTACAAAACAGATCTAACACGAATATCAGTGTTTCTCCCACACCGAGAATTCGACCCCACAAACACTGCCAATCCCAAAAGCAGGCTGCCGCTACTGCCACCCTGGTTAGCAAAAACAGATCACAGGAGGAGCCTCTGTCCTCGAGGTGCTCACTTCAGAATTCAGACTTGTTGCTGGAATCTAGGTCATGTTCCAGTGCTAGAGCAAAGGAGGTGAATTTTCTGAGCTCCTTCCTAGGGAGGTGATTCTCCTAAGGTTGGAAACACCCTAGCTTATAGCCAAAGCGTTCAAAAGGCACTGAGCCGCCGGCAAACACAACTAGTGCCAACTGTATGAGACTATAAACTGAAGATCAAATCCACACCCGCATAAAGAAGGAAATGAACAGTATTCATCCCTTAAGCATCAAAATGAGATGTGTTTTAAAACAAATAATTAAATCATAAATACAGCAAACAAATATGATTTGGCTACAACCATATCTCCAATTATGATATAAGTCCATTACAAATAATGAAGATGAAGATCTGTAGTGATCTTAACTGCCCAGCGCCAACATTTCCAATGGCTTAGTCACCCTCAACCTTTTCCAAATTGTACACGCACAGTTGATGCTTTAGGCCCCTTACTGACATGTTGCACCTTAGTGAAGTCTGTTCCCATTAATCCTGCCTTTCTTCTTTCCTTTCTCTTTTTACCTTTGGTAACTCAATGACTACGTTCACAAGGGTTTTTTGCTGAGTTTTCACAGGAGACCACTCTCATCACTGAACATGTGTATTCAAGTGATATGTAATATGAACGCTTCGTTCTGACCCACAAAGTGAAGGGTTCCAGGGTATGATATGCACAACACTGCTACAGGCCGCTACTAGAGGGTAGGAACATCCATGAAAACTAAGTGCTGGCGATGCTTTCTTACCTCAGGACCAACCGTGGATGGATAAACACAACAAAGATGGGCTGATCCTTGCTTCTTAATGCTCCATAACATAGCATCATTTTATGGAGCTTCCCATGTGCAAACTGTACTTGGGGGCAGGAATATATGTGAGTAAAGAGACTGACAAGCAAAAGTAAAGAGAATTATCACCTCTAGGCTAAAGTCCTAACACAAACAATATGCATTTACATAGTGGGCCCTCGGTATCCATGGGCTCTGCATCCGGGGAGTCAACCAACCACTGGTCAAAACGGACCTGTTGTTGGTTGAATCTGTGGATATGGAACTGTGGCTATGGAAGGCCAACTGTACAAGCCAATTTTATATAAGGGACTCGAGCATCTGCAGATTTTGGTGTCTGCAAGAGTCCTGGAACCAACCTGGGCAGCTAGGTGGGACAAGTGTATAAGCCTTAAAAATGATTAGAAGCACACACCCAAAACTTCACAGTACTTATATATAGGAAAAATTATAGAATGAGCATGTGTTCTTCTTGTTTGTGGCTTTTTTTTTTTTTGAATGTGGAAGAATATGTGTTACAATTCTTCCATTTGGGGGAAATAGGCAGACTCACTTAGTATGGTCCCCCAAATCTAACCTACAATCATATCTCCCAACAAAATTAAAGATTATTATGAATCTCATTTTCCTAAAAGTACTTTGCCATAGAAAGTTTTAAATCAGGTAAACTTATGATATTTTTTAATAATTGAAGTATAGTCAGTTTACAATGTTGTGTCAATTTAAGCTTGTGATATTTTAATGGTATATTAAATCTCTTTTTAAAATGTGTGGTCAGGTACAAGGCAACCTCCTTCACCACTCTTTTTCAACTTCATGTTGGAAGTGCTATCTAACGCAGTAAGACAACACAAGGAAATAAAAGAAATACTGATTGAGAAGGAAGAACTTAAACTGTATTTATTTGCAGATGAGCATCCAAGAAGAAAATCTGAAAAGAACTGACAGAAAAACTCCTGGAAATAACAAGTGATCATAGCTAGGCTGCAGGATACAAGATTAATAAATAAAAGTCAATCATCTTCCTACATACGAGCAATGAACAAACAGAATTTGAAATTAAAACATAATGCCATTTACATTAGCACCCCCTAAAAAATGAAATAAGCAGGTATAAATGTAACAAACTATGTGTAAGATCTATATGAGGAAAAGTACAAAACCCCAATAAATGAAATCAAAGAAAAATAAATAAAGAGATAGTCTATGTTCATGAATATGAAGACTCAATATTGTCAAGATGTCAGTTCTTCCTAAATTGATCTACAGATTCAATGTAATCCCAATTAAAATCCCAGCAAGCTATCACCAAACTGTCTAAAGTTTATATGAAGAGGCAGAAGACCCAGAGTGGCCAACACAATGCCGAAGAAGAAGAAGAACAAAGTTGGAAGACTGACGGTACTTAACTTCAAGACTTACTAAGAAGCTACAGCCATCAAGACAGGGTACTGGTGAAAGAGTAGGCAATCAGACAATAGAAAAAGTAGATTTGAGAACAAGGTAAGTTACCAGGGAGTATGATACAGACAAAGAATCTGAAAAAATTCTCCCCCATAAATGAAAAATTTTAGCAAACTAGGAATAGAAGTAAATTTTCTTAACCTGACTTATACGGCATATACAAAAAAAAACTACAGGGTACATCATATTTAATGGGAAACAACTGAATACTTTTCCACCTATGAGATTGTGAACAAGTCAAGGATGTTTTTTCTCTCCATTTCTATTTAACATTTTACTGGTGGGACTAACTGGTACAATAGAGGCAGAAAAAAGAAACAAAGGGCATATATGTTAGCGAGAAGGAAGAAAAATATATTTGCAGGCAACGTAATGGCTGTTCTGGGATGAACTGTGTCACCCTCAAAATCTGTATGTTGAAACCCTAACCACCAGCACTTCAGAAGACAATTATATTTGGAAACAGGGCCTTTAAAGAGGCAATTACATTAAAATGGAATCTTTAGGCTGGACCCCATCCAATATGACTACTAGTGTCCTTATAAAAGGAGGAAACTGAGACACACACAGAGACACTGGGGGCACACACACAGAGAAAAGAGAAAGTGTGATCTGCAAGCCGAGGAGAAGGGCCCCAGAAGAAACCAAGGGTAATACCTCAATCTTGGGCTTCTAGCTTTCAGAATATAACTTCTGTTGGTTAAGACACATACATATACAAAAAGAATTTTTAATTATGTGTTGTAAGAATATAACTATGAGCAATTACAGAACAAATGCACATTGTATTATAAACTTTTACTCACTCATTAGTTTAATAAGTGTATACCAAAGCCTACCACTTGAAAGTTATTTGATTGCACTGCTGTGTCAACTTCTACAAATTATTACTGGAAGTCCTTCCTTCAAAGGAAGATCTTACTAAGGGTAAACCTATGTCAGAACAAAAGTGTACCAAACGTGCAACAAAAACAGACACAATGGACTAAAGCGTTTAGAATATTTCAGTGAAATATTCTATTCACTTATTGAAGCACAGCATGTCAAGCTTCTTCGTGCTTTGAATTTTTCAGGCCTAAAACGTAACTGTCCTTTTAAATTACAATGGGTTCTAACTTAGTGAAAAATCTCATGAAAGCTCTCTATTTTCTCCATTGGAGGTGAGGTTTCAAATGCCTCAAATGCATTTGAGGTCCACAACGAGGTCCCTACCCTCTGCATCTGATCTTCCTGTTTACTGTCTCCACATGTAATACTTTCATTAGTCTTCCTCCTCACTGCTTCACCGCCACCATGCTCAGTCCAGCTTTAGGCTTTACTGTTGTTATTTCTTCTCCTCTATGCCCACCTATTTGTTATTTTCAGTGATTTCTCTAATATCTGTAGATCTTTCTCTTCTTTTTCCTTCTTTTGAAACAACTTTTAGTTTAATTAATTTGACTCACACAGAAGTTGCTAAAATAGTTGTAACCCTTTACCAGATTCTTGGAACGATATCAATTATCAAGACTAGGAAATTGACATTGTTCCCATTTGGTTAACCCAACTATAGGCCTTACTAGGAGTCCACCAGTTTTTCCATGAACTCACTTCTTATTTGGGTGGAGGGGGTGGTCTACAATTTTCATTCATGGAACCCCCACCACAACCAGCATACAGAACGGTTCTACCACCTCAGGAACACTCCCTTATGCTACCATCCCTTTACAGCCATTACTCCTCCCACCCTGACTCCGGCAATCATTAATCTGTTCTCCATCTCTATAATTTTGTCATTTCAGGATAATTTATATAAGCTTATACAATAAGTCATTCAGGGTCTTTTTTTTTTTTTTTAACATAATGTTATTGAGATCCAGTCAAGTTGCTGCATCTACCAATACCTTGGTCCTTTTTATTGCTGAGCAGTATTCCACTGTATGGAACACAGTTTATCCATTCATCTGTTGAAAGACAACTGAGTTGTTTCCATATGGGGTTATCACAAATAAAATCAACATTCATTTATATGTTTTCATATAAACTTTTCATTTCTCTGGTGTAAATACCAAGAGTGGGACTACTGTGTCATACACTGCCTGTGATGGTTAATTTTTACATGTCATTTGGCTACCCTATAGTACAGTTGTTCAGATAAACACCAGTCTAGATGTTGTGTGAAAGTATTTTTCAGATGTGATTAACATTTAAATCTTTGAGTGAAGCACACTACCCTCCATAATATAAGTGAGTCTCTTCTAATCAGTTGAAGGCTTTAAGACAAAGGACTAGGGTTCCCAGAAGAGGATGGAATTTAAACAGCCTTTAGACTCAAGACTGCAACATTGCCTCCTGCTGGAATTTTCAGGCTGCCCTGCAGATTTCAGACTTGCCAGTCCCCAAAAGCATGTGAGCCAATTCCTTACATCAAACAGTAACTCACTCACTCACTCACTCAGTGTGTGTGAGTGTGTGTATAATTGGTTCTATTTCTCTAGAGAACTCTAATATAGGACCCTAAGATTAGGAAATAGGCAGAGATGTCTGCTCTCATCGCTTCTTTTAAAGTTTTCCCAATTTTTAAATCATGTATGATTTTCAAAATGTGAATCAATTTATGATAAATACATTATTTCAGATATTTGCATATTGGCTAGCCAAAGATTAAGAATTTAATAAAGATTCAGCAAATATGATGGGAAAACAACTTACTGTAAAGTCCATTCATATTTTAGCAAGTAAATTCTACAAGAAGGAGTAAAACAGACTACCCTACCTCCAATTTTACAACCACTATTATAAACTAAGTAAAAAATATCTTCAGGCATATTGCGTGAGTTTGGAGGTGATCAATGCTTTAGATATACAAATGCCATGTACATTTTGTAAAAGTGGTACCATAGCTATGAGAAAATCTTCACATTAAAAAGGTGGGAAAATTGAATACTACTTCAAATGACTACTAAAGACCTTTTTAAGGGGCTATATGAAACTACAGAAAACTATTATTATGTTCTGTGGTGGTAGTAGCAGAGTATGTTTAAAACCTGCTTTAAATAGTAGCATTTCAGAAAATAATACAGAACCAGACAGGTAGTGTTGATATCTCTGCCATTAAGACAGTCATCCAAAAATTCAACAGTAATTTCTACTGAGCATGTATTAAGTTCTAGGCTCTGGGATACAGTACTAAGAAAATATCCAGTCTAAACTCTCATGGAATCTACACTGGGCTGGAGCGGAGTGGAGAGAGAAAATGAACAAACATATAGTAAGTCAGATCATGATAAATTCTTATGAATAAATGTAAATCTAGGTAAGACTTTAAAAGATGGAGGTGTGGGTGGTGGTGGGTGCTATTTTAGAGAGGACTCTCAGGGACGACTTCCCTGAGAAGGTGACGTTTGGGTGAAACATGGACCCTTTAAAATCAAGAGTGACCTCCCACACGAGAAGACGGAAAGTGAGATCCTCAAAGGTTTCCCAGCAGTAAGGCTGATTCTTAGTTCCACTGCTTGACCACCTGGGCCTCCAACTCATATCCTGCTTTCTGGGCTGTCCGTTTTTCACAAGGTTTTACCTCTGACTTCACTCTTGACTACCTGCCTCATTCAGCTATTCCTAAATTAGAACACCACCCCCACTCCTCATGGATCTAGAGTCCTGGATGCCTCACCAGGTGAGGAACTGAAGACCAGACCGACACACCACTTCCCTGAGAAAGCTATTCACCAGCAGAAACTAAGAGATCAACTTTACCTCAAGAGAAGGTGAAGCTGGTCTCCTAGTTTATGCCAGGACCCAATCCAGGAAAGCCTGCTGTTTCTCCACCCAGGCAGGGAACCAAACAGTTTCCACTGAACTCCACTTTAGTGACGGAAAAAGAAACAAATAGTAGCTAAAAAGAAATTGGGGGGACTTGCGGAGGGAGAAGAACACTGGAAATTTTTAGGAATCTGAATGAAACAATAATAATAATAGTAAAGTTACCCATGAGTTTTCTGGTAAAAATCAAGAGCAGAAACAGGGGCTTCTTCATACACTTTTATTCAAAACAAAATGGCAGTGGATCATGGGAACATCAATCACCATGTGGTAGAAAAACACAAGAACTATCAAACTGTTGGGTGGTCCTTCTCAAAGGAGACTTGTCAGATCCATCTGACTTTGATCTCTCATTCACAGAAATAGCCTGAAGAAACTTCTCCACCCCATAAAAATAATAAATCTCAGAAGCCACACACTCAGCACGCCAGAAATCACCTCTGGTGAGAAATCCTCCTTTCCAATGTACTAAGCAAACATTAACTGTTAAAATGCTGGACTAGATACACTACAGTGAAAACTCGAAGGAATAAGTCTGCACCACAAATCTCAGGTGTTGGGGAAGATACAGGAAAAAGAGGGCAGTAAAATTTTATTATTTCCTGCATCAGAAAAATTTTATGGACAGCAATCCTTTCAGGAAACTGCTAAGCACTAGTAGGAATATAATACCCAGAGATTAAAACTGACAATGTCTACTCTGGTCTCAATGCAAAACAGAGCAAAAAGAATAGTGTCTGTAATAATATGAAAACCTTATTTGTAATTCTTCTAATTCTTGCTAAAACTCAAGAACAAAGACATCTTGTGTGACCTTGGCCACATAAAACGGTTACTGAGTCATGCGCACATATGCAAAATGAGCATACGAACCAAAATAGTTAATTCCAGACCAAAGAAACAAATCCAACTAAATAAGTAGGCTCTTTCTCTCATCTAGTCCTTCGTGGAGTTACACAACTGGTTAGTATCTTTCTTGTCTAGTAGTAGTATAGAACAGAGCTTGGAACCAGAGAATTTGGACTTGATTCTTGGTTCCTCCTTCTGGCAGCCACTATTTGACTGTGCTAAAACACTTTATCTGACTGAGCTTCAGTTTTCATTCACAAACTGGAGCTAAGAAAATTCCTACTCTGGAGGCTAGAGGTCTAAGACCAAGATGTCTGCATGGCTGGTTCCTTCCAAAGGTTGTAAAAAGAATCCGAAGCCTGTCTCCCAGCCTCTCGAGGTTACTGGCAATCTTTAGGGTTCCTTGGCATCACCCTGATTGCTGCCTTCATCTTCACATTGCATCTCCCCATATGAGCACCTGTCAACAGAATTTCCCCTTTTGATAAGGACACCAGCCATATTGGATTGAGGCCCATATTAATACCTTCGTTTTAACTTTATTAACTCTATAACAATGCTATCACCAAATAAGGCAAAGTACTGGGGGTCAGGACTTCAACATATGAATTTGGGGGAAGGGACACAATTTGACCCATAACACCATGCTTCATCATAACAGCCACCAAATCATACAGATACAGATTTGGACTTACAGAAGGTGTGAAGTGGCACCTACATTTTATGTCCAAGAAAATCCTGCATCCTGGCTAGAATTCATCTGGCCCCCAGGCTACAAGTTCAAATGGCTGCTTCTACAGCACAGATATATTTTCTCCAAAGCTAGGATTGCCAGATAAAACATCAAGTTACATTTGAACTTCAGATAAACAATGAATAATTTTTGGTTTAAGTATGTTCCATGAGCCTCCTGTATTTTTATTTGCTAAAGCTGGCACCCTCCCCACTGAGCTAGTCTCTCAAAGTCAGCTGTAAGAATTACCTGAGGTACTGGTTATACATCCAAATTCCCAGGCTCCACCCAGGCCCACAGAATCAGACCCTCCATGGGAAGAGTCTGGAAAACTATAGGTTTACCAGTAGCCAAGATGATTCTTATCAAAGACATTTGGGAGACAATGGGTTGGATGCGGACAAAGAACAGTTGAAGAGCTGTTAGGAGAAGAATTATAAGGAAGAATAAGAAAGTGAAAACAGAATCTAGAAATCAACAGCCAGGAATAACAAACATTTTTCTAATTTAGAACATGAGAATGTAGGAGATAGGACTTGATAACCATAAATAATTAATGCTTACCTTCGGGGGAAGTGGGAGTGGGTGTGATAATTGCATTAGTCACACTGTTTTCAACCAGGCTGAAGTTACTAAATTCCGAGTGCCCTACCACCAAGGCCACCTCTTGGCAGAAATGAGGCCCTACTGTTCCACCCCTCCTGGCACAGCACCTTTGCTCTACCTGAGGCCAGCCCAGAAGTGTGTTCTCACGGCCGCCAGAGTCGCAACCTCCCTGGCACAGAGACATCATCTTTCTCCCTATAAACAGAGACTCTCAGGACAGAACTCTGCCTAGTTTGTGGGTGGGCTGGGTGTGGCTCAAAGGACTGATAAGTATTTCAAACACTGGTGGGGGAGGGGAGTACAAACAAAACCAGGGCAAATACCACATTAAAATAATATCTGTGTTTTAAGTTGATTTTAAGTGAAGCACTTAAACCATTTAAATAAATCTCATTGACTGCATATGCAGTAACAGTCTAGATATGACTAGCAAGCAGCCTTATTAAGCAAAGTATCATCAGTTTACATACTCAATTATAATGAATGCGTAAAGACTTGGATGAATTCTAAAAGGTGCTGAACTGTGATAGGTTCTTTACAAAATCTGACCCATTTTTGGTCCTTTCATCAATTCTGATTACCAAACCCTTATTTCCTTCTTGTACTAGATGTTTGGAAAGGTTTTTGAGCTCTTTAGAATTTGAACTCTGTCCTAGAGAGGCTTAAATTCAACAAAAGCATTATACACACCATGTCATACACACAAATCACACAGATATATGCATTTTTATCACATTACAGCTTATTTTAGCTCTTGGATTTTAATTTACAGTGTTTGACCTTTTATTTAATATAGTTTTGTTTATTAGAAAAGGAGGCAGCAACAACAAACAACCAGAAAATTTAACAATTCATTACAACAGATGCAATGACTAGTACTCCTTCAGATACGTACACTGCAGCAAGACACACAAGGATACAACTTCTATGACAAGAATGAACAATATTCTGAAGCTGAACCAGTACTTCCACTGAAAATTTAAGTGAAGACTCCTCTTAGAAAAATAACCAAGCAATAAGAGTATTTAAATTTTAATAAAAATATTTTGTCACATTACAATTGCTTTGAGACAGATTTCAGTGGAATCAGACTTAATATATAATATAGAGAGTCTATTCATTAGAAGGCTGTTACTTAGGATAAAAATGTTTATTATATAAGTTAACCTCCTGTCAACTGGAGGAAATTTTCTCCCTAAAGACATGGTAATATCCAAAGGTTTTATAATGCTTCTTAGTTTCCACATACATTATTCCTTTTAATCTTCATAAAGAAAGAATGTAAAGATGAAAAAATTAAATATTTATGCAAAATCACATAGCTAGTTTATAACACAGCTAGTATTAAAATCTAGGTAAGAGTCATGTCCAGTGCGTCTTCTCATTTGCCTACCAATGAAGATTCAGGAAGGAATTCATTGTAATCATTCAATTAAATCTGTATTTTTAAGTCCTATCTTAAATATGACCCTTTTAATCAATACTAAATGTTTTCAAGTAATTATACTTGGGCCCATCGAAATCTGATAAACACAGGTAGTGCTCAATTCTTATTAAGTAGACCTTGCATATTCAAGATTGTCATTCGTCTTCTCGTGAAAAACACATGAACATTTCTCTTGTCTCCATTCAATAATTCTGGCATTTGAAGTGGGAGAGAAAAAATACCAACTTTCAGGAGCCTCATTATTCAGATTCCATCCTGTGGTGGTTTGTTCTCTGTCAAACAGCTCAGCTGGAATCCCCAGGAGGCCCTTCCCTGTAGGATTCTGAGTTAAAGCTGGCCCAGAAAGGAGTTCACAGGAGATTTGGAAGCAGAAGTGAGGCAGCAGCCACGACTCTCTGAATGAAGGCCATTATAATTGGAAGAGGTGACAGAAGACGCAGAAACGCCAGCAGATTCCAGCTCATTCTCCTCCCCTTTGTTTCCAGGGATTCCGTCCGTGCTGAGCCCACTGACGAATGGCAGCCTGAGGCCCATCACCAAACTCCCACCTGAGCCTGCATCCCTGGTTCCCACCACTACTCCCTGCAGCGAAGCCCTCATCCCACAACTCACCACTCACTGGGCTCTGCTACCCTTTGACAGACCATTACTTGATAAGCAGCCATGAGAGGATTCGCCTAGGGTTGTTTTTTAATTACTGTTTTTTCTTCATAGTCATTTTTAAGACTACAATTTCTAATCCTAAAATGATTTATGTTTTCCATGACAAAACAATAAAGCAAGCCCAACTCTGCCCTATGATACAACTACAGGGACTTCAGAATTTCATTTGTTCCTTAGGGGTGGTTCCAAGCCCTTTCAAATAAAACATTTTCTATTTAGAAGCAGCACCTTTGTTAACAGAATTCTCTCTTCTCAGTTACTATGTGCAAGTATATGAAATACAATCATGATTGAGCAATCAAACTAAAGTACATAGGAGCCGAAAACCATCTCGTCTTTTCCAATAAATATATAAGGGCACTGAAAAAGCAGCAGAGCTAAAAGCGGGAACATCAAGAACGATCTCTGAAGAGCTCTAAAATGATGCGTATTACTGATGCTCAATTATAAAGTCTCAAAGGAGCTCGGGCTGAGTAAAGTAATGAACGTGCATTTACCAGTTCCAGCAGCACTTTATTCAAGAACACATCTCCAAATAATGATGCTTAGGAAGATTAAAGGAGATAGTGTTTCAAAGACTAACATCCTCAGAAAAGCTTTGATATCAAAATTAAGATATTCAGCATTAAAGGTGTGTGTGTGTGTGTGTGTGTGTGTGTGTGTGTGTGTGTGTGTTTATGTGTACAAATGAAAGGGAAGAGGAGGTATTAAGTTTGGTTGTTCAAATATAGAAAGTGGGCATGGCCTTCTGGTAAGCAGGACTGGTAAACAGTTATGTTAAAAATAGCTTGGCTTTTCCATCCACAAATTCTAACTTGCCCATTTCCCCTCAAAACTTAGTGGTTTCCTAATACAGCTAAATCTTAGTCTCTAGAATATAGTGTCAGCCACAGTATGAGACATAGGGATGACTTGTGGGCAAAAGCCCTAACATCACAACTGAGTGTTATCGCACTGTCCTGGACTCCTGGGAGGGTTTTACCTCAGCACATCCTCCCCCATCATCCATCTGGACTGCCTAAATGACCTGCTGTCATCCCTTCGCCAACAGCCATTCTGCTGTTATTGCTTTCTGGATCACCTCTTTATTACTCTGCCTCCCTTTTTTTGTATTTCATACCTTCTAAATATTATCATTTCTTTGTGCTCTAAGCTCCATCTCTAAAAGACTTTATCTATGTCCATGGTTTTAAATGTAATTTATATTTCAGCAATTCTCAAGTTTAGCTCTCCAGCTCAGAGTCTTTTTTCAATATAGTGATATATTCAACTGCCTCCTTGATAACCCCCTTTGAGGGCTCACAGCTATTTCAAAATAACATGCCCAAACTGGACCTCCAGAACTTCTTAGTCAAATGCATGCTTCTGTCAGTCTTTCTCATTCAGTACATCTTATCCATAAACCCAAGAACTATTAACGCCTCCCCTCCTTCTTCCTCACGTCTTATATTTAAATTCTGTTTATTTGATCTAACCAATTGCGCAAGCTCAAGTGCATTTGTGTGCGTGTATCTTGAATCTGTCCAATTCTTCCCATCTCCACTGCCATGGCACTAGGTCAAACCACCAGGTGGTTTCATCAAATAGCCTCTTATCTGATCCCTCCACTTAAACTCCAGACCCTACAATGTGCTCTCTACACTGCAGCTACTGGTCTTTTAGAAGTGCAAATCAGATGATGTCACCTCCCTGCCTCAAATCTTTTGATATGACTTCTTCCCACTGTTCTTAGGATAAAGTTCAAAATCCTTAATCTGGTCATTTATAAAGGGAAAAGTAAGATGGTATTAGAAGTCAGGAAAGTAGTTACTCTGGGTAGACGACTAGAGGGTAAGAAACTGGTTTCTGAGTTGCTGGAAAAGCCCTACTTTTTAATCTGGGTGTTGGTTACATGTTTTATGTTTCTTGGTTTCATTTTGTAAAAACAAAACTGTACACTTAAGATCTGTGCATTTTTGGTATATATGTTGAATAACGATATTAAACACAAATTCAACAGGAAAAAAACAGACTCTGCAAATAAAGTAACAGTCACAAATAAAAATACCATCTTTATGTCATTACATCACTAAAAAGGACTTCGTAGCATGCACATGTCTCAGACCATGGAACTCACACACTAGTTCTCCCCTCCCTCCCACAGAGCAAGCACTAGTGAGGCTGTCATCTCTCAACTGCGAAAGTAACCTAAATGCTCATATTGTAACACCTGCGCGCCAGTGGACATTACCTCATCGTGAATGTGAAAGAGGACAT
The DNA here is from genome assembly GCF_036321535.1 of Camelus dromedarius. Classification (NCBI taxonomy): domain Eukaryota; kingdom Metazoa; phylum Chordata; class Mammalia; order Artiodactyla; family Camelidae; genus Camelus; species Camelus dromedarius. The sequence goes on along the minus strand of NC_087454.1, from coordinate 13,793,380 downwards.
GTCCTGTTGATTTTCAGTGCATGATTGCAATTGAAACTATTGTAAATGACACAAACCCTTCAGGACAATGATTTTTCATTTAACTTTAATATTTAACGTCTAGGGGAAAAGATCTACACAAATGATAAAATATCCTATCACATGTTCATAAAAGAGCTCCTTAAGGAATGCTGCCCATTTTCTTACATTCTATATATAGCACACGACTTAGGCAGACATGTTATAGCAGTATTTTGAAAAACAGAGTCTGTGTTTTCCTCCTTTACCAAGAAATCCATTAGCAAAAGCAAGGTGATTCCATGAAGAGAAAATTGGAAATGACTCTAACCTACAGGTGTTGTTGAAAAGTGACATTTCTGACAAGGGAGCAGGTGTCTTGGGGAGGGGGACTTTTTTAAATAAGCATACAGTTAATGACACTCAGCCTCATCATTTAATTTAACAACAGCCTTTTTCACTCAAGTAGCCAATATATGCTGTGCCACTAGCAATATCTACTCATGGTGCTGCTGCTTTCATTTGCATATTGCATCAGAGCACACACTGTTTAACGTGAAGACATAAGAGGCCACGTGACAGTCCTGATGAGGATATAAACCTTGAGAGTCTCACAATTTACTAAAGACGTAAAACCACCAGCATTAAACAGCAGCTTGAAGACTATCTTTTAAATAACAGAAGATACCAAAACATTGTTTTCGTAACACCCTTTTACCTACTCATCTTAGAAAATGGCTTTAGTGTGATTCTATATAAATACTTGTTACCACTTTCTATGAGAATTGGGTCAAACACTCAATATTCCACGGTAGCATGCCAAATTCTACATGGGTATAAATTAAAGGAGAAGGAGCTATTTAATCTCAAACTTTCTCTGAATAAAAGTTATTGTGGATAAAATTTAAGCACTAGAATATTGAGCAGGTGAAGTATAATCTTAAACTGTTTCCTAGAGAATTAAGAGGAGAGGGTCCAGGCAGCATCTCTAGTCACTGAGCACTTCATCAGTGCTTTAAGTTAACACAGCATGGTCATAAAAAGTCAACACTTATGTTACCCTGGTCAAATCCCTCAGGACCCCTTTGATTCAGTTTCCTCATCAATAAAATGTGGTTAATAGTAACAACATCACAGGGTTATTGTGAGAATAAAAATGAGATTAATGATATGTAAATTGCTTAGTATAACACCTGGAAATATTATATGCCCAATAAATGGTTCTAAAAAGCAGCATCATTCTGCTGACAAGATTCACTACAGCAGGAACAAGACATTCTCTGCCCTGAAAATAATGCCCCGTAAGTAGGATGTAGCATGATGTGGTAGCTAAAGAATTAGAAGAAGGATTCCAGGAGACAGTGTCTTGTTGTGCTTACCAGGACTAGTTATGTAACAGGGGCAAGTCACTGAGCCCCTCTTGCTCTGAATTTCCATACAAATAAAATGTGTAATTCAGTTTAAGACATTCATTGGCAGTAATATTTTGTACGGGGGGGATCCTGGGAGTTATTTAATCTTAGTAATAAGTTAGTTTAAGCTAATGTATTTTGGAGGAAATTGTTTTATAGTAAGTTTCATCACAGGGTTACTTTGAATACAGACTTCCTGTTTGAGAAGAAAACATTTATGTATGATTGACTTTACTAAACATTATTTTTTTCAGTAATTTTCGTGATGACAGCATTTAAATAATGTTTAGTTTATCAGTACTCTCAATAACTGTTCCTAATCCTATTGAATCCATAGTATTTAGAAAGAGCAATTGGGTTTCTATCTGTTAGATTTCAGATGCCAAGAAAAACAGTCATTAGTCAAGACTAGGCCACTTTGGAATAATTATAGTATCCCTACAAAAACCAAGCTCACTCCTGAGAAGAAGCGAAAGAAAACTAAGCAGGAAGTCACTCTCAGAATGACAGTCACAGTTAGTGGATCTGCTCTAGTCATTACTGCCTAGTCTGCCCAAAACTCTCATCTGGAATACCCCAACTCTGGAGAGCTACAAAGTCATCAGGAACAAGGAGAGAGGCAAAGAGAAGGGGTGGGGGTAGGAAGAACGCACCTCTACGGACCAAGAGAGTATAGAGAGGAACAGAGAAAGACAAGCAGGCCAGGCAGATTTATGCTGAGATATACAGAAGCAAATGAAATAAAACTCAGACCAAGAAGAAACAGTGAAAAAGAGTCCAAAGAGTCCCCCATTACCAAATCCAGCTGTCACAAGCTGAAATATACCGAAGAGTAGCTGGGTTCTCCGTCCCCGCCCAGAAGTGAATGAGTGAAAATCTGTAACAAGGCTGTACTCTGAAGGGTAACTACATTTTTCATGGACTTCTCCACAGACTGAAAAACTTAATTTCATCAACTCATCAGACCTTGACCAAGTCATTCATACAATACAATCTTAAATAGACTGATTTATTAGTTATGAAGTCATTTAACTGAAAAATAAACTACCAAAATATCCTCCTATTTTCTGTGCAGCATTAAAACCATCAAGTGTTTTAACTACGTATTTTTAATTAGTTTATAATGGGAGTCAATTCATGTTGACTGTGGAAAAAAGATTTTGGACACACTGTAAAAAATTCTGTAGACTATAAAATTAAAATAAATCTCACTACTGAGAGATAACCACTTAGATATTTTTACTTCAATCCTTTGACAGATGAATGGATAAAGAAGTGGTGTATACACACACACACACACACACACACACACACACACACACACACACACAGGAATATTACTCAGTCATAAAAAAGAATGAAAAATGCCATTTGCAGCAACATGGATGGACCTAGAGATTATCACATTAAGTCAGACAGAGAAAGACAAATACCATAAGATGTTGCTTATATGTGGAATCTTAAAAAAATAAACAAATACAAATTTTATTTACAAACCAGAAATAGACTCACAAACATAGAAAACAAATTGTGATTACCAGGGGGGAAAAGAGTGCCGGAGGGATTAGGAGTTTGGGATTAACAGATACACATTACCATATATAAAACAGATAAACAAAAAAGATCTATTGTATAGCACAGGGAACTATATTAAATTTCTTATAATGAGTTGCAGTGGAAAAGAATCTGGAAAATATATATATATATACCTATATATATATAGGTATAACTGAATTGCTTTGCTATGTTCCTGAAACTAACACTGTAAATTGACTATACTTCAGTAAAAAATAAGAATTTTAAAAAATGACATTTTAGGTACTATGTATCTAGCAGCCAATAAGCAAATGAACTACCAATATCCTTAACAAGAATTTTATTCTCCACTTGATTAAAATGTGCTCAGTACCCAATTACATGTCAAAAGTTTGCAATATGCCTCTATTTTATGTGTTTATGTTGCATGTATAATCACACCACATGAATGCTTTAGCAAGGTCTGTTTTGTTAGCATGAAATAATGTTAATTTCTAATCTAGTGAGAAATGTTCAAAGTTATATACTCACTCTTCTTGCTCACACACTACTATATTACTCCTCCTCCTCATCTTCATCATCACCAACATCATCACTTGAACACTTATTCCAAGCCCAACCCCGAGTCCTGTGCATACATTTCTTCATCTGATTCCCACAACTCAGTGAAGCTAGTTCTGTCATTATCCTCATTTTACAGACCGGCAACTGAGAACAGAGATGTTAAATAACTTATCCAAAGTCACACAGATTCAGCAAACAGGAGAACAGTGATTCATCTGACTGTGGAAGTCAAGTCCTTAACTGTTACACATTCTACATATACCAGAGAGAAGCAATACAGATAAGTGCAACTATTACACAACTAAAAATCATACAATGAGGCAAATACACTTTTTAAAATTTACATTATTTCCACTCCATCGCCCAGTCAGGTCCTCCTCGATCAAACAATCCAGCCTTAACATTTCCTGTAACATATCCCTGACTCTTTATCATAATTATTGAGAAACAGTGGCTAATGGCATGAGATCTAAATTGAATATCCCAACAACCATTTAGTTATATGGTGGGGAGACAGGTGCACTGCACCCTATTATTCTTTTGCTCTGAGGCAAGCAAAGGACCAGCAAATACCTCCTGGATGTGGGCTATAAACTGTATGCGGTGCAGGTACTGGAATGAATCAAAATTATCTTACTGACTCCAGTCAAAATCCTGAAGAATTTAGTATCTTATTGAGATGTTCTAATGTGCTTCTTTTGTGATGCCAAGTCAAAAGATGTCAACTATTAAAAATGAGGCTGCACAGAGAACCGCATACTTGGGATCATTCCAGACCCACCGACTGGGTAATGCTATTCTGCTTTCAACAGCTGTTTCCCCTTAACTGAGGTGAGGCAGGTGCAGGACAAAAGAAGCAAACGACTCTGCACCTGCTCCCTCAGATTCCACTCAGGTAAATCAGGAAGCCTGACCTCTGTGAGCCCGCCACCAGGAGCAGATGTGCAGTGGAGACCAGGAGGTTCTCATCCACTTGACTCTGCCCCAGTTGAATTCATTTAATTTAACCAATCTGATCAGGCTCCACTGACAGATGCTTGAGGCAACTGCTTCCTGAAGGTTTGGTTTATCTAGAAAGATCCTCTCAGAAAATACTGGAACAAAATCTGAGCAGGTCAAGGTACAAGTGGACACTGGGCCATGAGGTAAATGAACACTCCCTATAAAGAACCAGTTTTAAAGTAAGAACTGCTTCATTAATTCTGGAGGTTTGTGCAGATAAAGAAGGGTTATAAGCATGTATTTCACTTTAACATTTTATTACAGGAAATTTCAAACATATACACAAGTAGATAGTCAGTATAATGAATCCTCATGTCCTCAACAGTTTCAAGAAATATGACCCATGCAGCCCAGAGCCACCTGTCCATACTTGGCCCCCTCCAATCCTCCCCAGAGATTTTTGATGCAAATTACAGATACGTCACTTTATCTATAAATATTTAATTATTACCAAACCTAAAAAAAATCTTAAAAATTTAAAAAGTCATCAGTATTCAATTTTATAGTGGTCCATTTTGAACAACAGTTTGTTGGAGTAAGAATCTGCATACACTCCACACACATTGCAATTTTCTTTTAAAATCCTTCAATCTATTCGGTTCCCCTTCATCTCTTTTCCTGCCACTCCATCTTCTTTGTCACAGAAACTGTGTCTTTGACCTGTTAAGTTCCTCAGTCTGGATTTTATTGGCTGCACCCCTGAAGTGCAGTTTAGCATGTCCCCATGTCTTCTGCATTACTTTAATCAAATTCGAGTTCAACTTTTTGGTAAGGCTTCCTCAGGGGTGGTGGTGTGGAAACATTAATTTTAACAGAGGTACACAATAAGCAAAAGTCAGGAAAGTGCTAAAGAGAGGAAAGACACAAAACAAGAGCAACTCTAAGGGTGCTACAACCTTGGAGTCGCAAAGAAAATCTCTGGAAATTAGACTAAATTTAAAAAAGAAAAATAGACAACCATCGGGGGAGGGGAAAAAAAAAGCAGACGAGCCCTGTATGCATGTAAGAGAGGAGCAGGATGGGCAGCAGAGGGTGAAATGGCACAGGAGTGGAGGATGACTGACAACACCACTGAGCATCACCTCCAGAGCTCCGACCACCACAGGAGGTGTCATTAACTTGCGGGAAGGACAGGCTGCAGCGCGCCCAGGGTCCTGTTGCTAGTAACTGATCCTGTCGCAGCTCAAGCCAAAGCCTTCCAAGCCCTGTGTGGCGCGGCCCGAGATCACTAGTGCTGGAGGTGGTAAGGAGGTAAGGAGAGGAAGGATGGAGGCGCTGGACCAGCATTACACCTCATTTCATTACTGTAGAAAAATTCCTTCCAACCTTCAAAAAGAAGTAGATATCCTTTCTATAGCCCATTGTGGGGCCAAGCAAAGTCCTGGGTAAGGTATGGGTTCTCTAGCCAGAATCTCTAGGTTTAAAGCCTGACCCTGTCACCCTTTATCTTCGAGAGCAAGAACAAATTTTTCTGGATCTATTTCCTCATCTGTAACATGAGATAAAAATAGCACCTTCTTCTTTTGTGAGGACTAAACAAAGGTAATAGAAACAAGGCACTTAGAAGAGCAACAGGAATACCTTAACTGTACTATTCAATAATATCATCTTATCACTGTTATAATTGTTACATTGAATAATTAATCTCGAAATGCGACTGCATTTTAAGAAGTTATTATTTAAAGGTATCACTGGTCACCAGTAAGAATTACAAAGGTACTTCTTGCCTGATGCCTTTGCCTACAACCTGAAAACAGTGTTTCACAAACAATTTGACATGAACTACCCGAGGTACTTGTTAAAAAGACAAATGACACGAACCTCATTCAGAAACACTGAGGCAAAATCTCCAGGAGAGGAGTGTAGGAAATATATTTTGAACCAACACTCCAGGTAATTCTTATTTTAAACAATGTTAAAGAAACACTGGAGAGCTCAGGAGAGAAAAATTTGGATGTCACCAGAAGGTTCGAATAACAACTACAATTTCCATCAGATAATTTGACATTACAAGGGACGTGAATAGAAAAATGAGATTTTTTTTCAATACTCTTTCATTTTTGAAAATATATCAAATTACCTACTGCACACTTTCTTCCACTTAAATTGCTAAGCACTTTTTTTCCTCACAACTGCTTTACAGTGTTCGTATCTGGGCACCAACGATTTTATCACTAGAGAAGGAGTTCTTGAGAAAGGAAAGCTCCCATAAACACCATTTGTACATCTTGCTTTGAGTCTGCAAATTGATAATTAAGCAATAAGAAACATCAAGATGTAGCTTAAAGCTCTAGTTATTAAGATACATGGTGAGTACGTTGTAAAACATAAGGCTGTAACTGCCCAAGGCCAGTAGTAACAGCCCCATAAAATATGCAGTTGTCTTCCGCTACTGCGTGACTATATTCAAAGCTCAGAATTATTTTTTTTCTTTATATCATTAACTAGAGTTTTTTATTTGATGCAAAATTTACATAAAATGAAATGCACAGATCTTGAGTGACTTTTGACAAATATACACAGCTGTGTAACTCAAGCTGCTTTCCAGATACCATCAACACTCTTCTAGAAAGCCATCCCCAGGCACCTAATCAATCTCCACCACCTCCTCCGCTACCACATCCCAGAGGCGACAAATACACTGCACATTTTCGTACTAGAGATTAGTTCTGCCTGTTCTAGAGATTCATGTGAATGGAAACATACCCTGTGTATTTTTTGTGTAATGCTTCTTTTTCACTTCACATGTTTTGAGGTAAATCCGGTTTTGCTTCTATCTTGTTCCTTTTAATTGCTAAATAATATTCCATTGTGTGAATAAACTACATTTTATTTATTCATATTTCTATTGATGGACACATGGGATGTTTCCAAGGTTCTGGCTATTGGGAACAAAATGGCTATAAACATTTCTGTATAAATCTTTTCTGACCATATGGTTTCCTTTCTCTTCAGTAAATGAATAGAATATCTGGATCATTAGACAAGTGTACACTTACTTTTATAAGAAACTGTAAGATCTTTTCCAAAGTGGTCAGAAACTGCAATTCCCAACAACAATGTATGAAAATTCCAGTCACTCCACATCCTTGCCAACATTTTGGTGTTGGCAATCTTTTAAATTTTAGGATTATACCAAATGTGCAGCAGTATCTTACTGTAAGTTGAATGCACTTCCCTGGTGACTCATTGTATTGAGCACTTCTGTAAGTACTTAAAGGTCACTCGATCGTCTTCTTTTGTGAAGTATCTGCTCAAAGCTTTTGCCCATTTAGAAATTCTGTTGTCAAAAAAATTCAGTTGTCTTCATATTACTGAGTTTTAAGAATTCTTGTATCCTGGATATCAATCCTTTGCCAAATAAATGTATTATGAATATTTTCTCCCAGTCTTATTGTTTTAACTCTTTTTATGTATGGTGTGAGGCAGGGAGTCTAACTTCATTCTTCTACATGCGGAAATCCAGTTGTCCGAGTACCATCTGTGAAGATACTAATTCTTTCCCTATTGAATGGTCTTGGTACCCTTGTCAAAAATCAGCTTGCCAGGTATGGGTTTATTTTCAGACTCTCAATTCTATTCTATTGATCTAGATGTCTATTCCTGTGCAAGTAAGTACCACACTGGTTTTTCTGTTTTGTTTTTTACTTTTTTCTTTTTTATTTATTTATGTATTTATTTTATAATATATTTTAAAAATGAAAGTATAGTTGATGTACAATATTATATGTTACAGGTATACAATATAGTAATTCACAATTTTTTAGTTATACTCTATTTATAGTTATCATAAAATATTGGCTATATTCCTCCCCTCAACATAAATAAGTACCACACTCTTTTGATCATACACTGAAGCTCTATAGTAATTTTTGCAGTTGGGAAGTGTAAGTATTCCAACTCTGTTCTTTTTAAAATTGCTTTAGCTGTTCAGGGCCTCTTGGAATTTCACATGAATTTAAGGATTACCTTTTCTATTTCTGCAAAAAAGGCTGCTAGAATAGTGATAAGAATTGTACTGCATCTGTAGATTGCTTTGCATAATACTAACATCTTTGCAATATTAAGCCATTATATCCATGAACATAAACGTTTTCCCATTTATTTAGGGCTCATTTAATTTTTTTCAGTAACACTTTGCAGTTTTCACTGGATAATTTTCTACTTCCTTCATTAAATTTATTCCTAAGTGTTTATTCTTTAAGATGCTACTGTAAATTAACTGCTTTCTTAATTTCATTTTTGGACTGTTCATTGCTACTGCATAGAAAAACAGCTGATTTTTGTGTGTTGATCTTGTAACCTACAGCTTTGCTAAATTCATTTCTCAGCTTTAGTTGCTTTCTTCTAGATTCATTGGTATAATCTGTGTACAGGGTCACATAATCTATGTATAGGGTCACAACATCTGTGAGGAGAGAAAGTTTTATTTCTTCCTTTCCAATTTTAATGCATTTTACTTCTGTAATTGCTCTTGCTAGCACTTCCAGTACACTGTTAAATATCTGCAGCAGAAGCAAGTTCCTGATCTTAGGGGGAAAGCTCTCACTCTTCCACCACTGAGTATCACGTTAGTTGAGGGCCTGACATAAACACCCTTTGTCGTGTTAAGGAAGTTCCCCTCAACTTTTAGAATTCTTTTTAGTGCTTCTGACCAAAATAAGGTGTTTGGTTTTGTCAAATGCCTTTTCTGTGTCAACTGAGATTGATATGTTTTTTCCCCTACATTAGTTAATATGGTGTATTTCACTGATCAATTTTCTATATTTAACTTCCCTTGCATTCCTGAGATAAATTCCACTTGGTGGTGGTATACAATCCTTTCAGTATGCTGTGGGACTTCACCTGCTAGTACTTTTGCTGAGGATTTTTGTACCTATATTTGTTAGTGATATTGGTCTGTAATTTTTTTTCTCCTAATTGCTTTTCCTAGCTTTGGTATCAGGGTAATACTGCTGGTCTCAGAAAATGAGTTAGAAAAAGTTCTCACTTCTATTTTTGAAATAATTTGAGAAGAATTAGTGTTAATTTTTCTTTAAATGTTTGGTAGAATTCTCCAGCGAAGCTATCTGGTCCTGGACTTTTCCTAACAATTATAATTAATTTTTCAATAAAGCACTTTGAAATATTTCCTCCTATCAAGTTATTATAAAACTTATACAGAAAAAGTTGAAATAATTTTACAATGAACTCCATATAAGCACCACCGAAATTCTGTGATAAGCATTTTACCACACTTGCTTTACTGCATAGCTATCCACCTTTTTTTTTTTTTAATGCATTTCAACATAGGATCTAGACATCAGTACACTTTATTTCAAATACTTCAGCAGGCACATGTGGCAATTTATTTTTAAATTAATTAAAATTAAATAAGTAAAAACATTGCTGAGTTGTATTAGCCACATGTCAGTGTTGAATAGCCACTCGTGGGAGGTGGCTACGGAATCATGGAAGGACCATCCCGGCATATTCAGCTTCCTTCAAGGGGAGGGAATTACACAAGGCACGTACAGCAGAGGGTGAGAATCTTGGAGACCATATTTCAGTTCTGCCTACCACATGTGGGAAAGGGGCAGCTGCCTGGAATTAGCCATCCTTGTCTTGACTGAAATGCAACTGGGAAAATAATGCAGGCAGAGGTGAGAAGAGGCTAATGCCTATAACTCAAATCCAGTTCCTTACTGCTCCATTGCCCAGCCAGCCACCCACTGAGAACTGGGTTTTGTTATCCTTCAATATGAATTTGGGAAGACCCTTTGGGAAGAATTACAGGTGGGGCCCTATGCCCTTCTGCCAAAACTCATGATGATGCTTGAAGTATCTAATTTCATCTGTACCTCAAAATGACTATAGACTTCTCTCTTACAAAGGATGAGCAAAGAAAACACAGAACAAAAATTTTAGTAGCAAAACAGAAAAAAAAATCAAAGTGCCAAAGAGAGACAAATTTCCATCAATAAACCGTCAATGTAAAATGTAAATAGAAGAATTTTTTTTGCCAGTTTTTCAAACTCGTTCTTAACACACAAAGGGACACTGACTTCAGAAATCAGAGGAAGCCATTATGAAAACAGAATACATCACAGTAAATAAAGACCGCATGAGAGAGAAAAACTGGTGAGGAAAATCAGATACTACCTTGGGTGTTTTCTCACAGAAGTCTGCATGTGAATGTCTACAATGGCCTTATTCATAACTGCCAACATTTGGAAACAATCTAAAGGCACTTCAACTGGTAAGCCCATGAACAAATTGTGGTACATTCATACAACAGAATAATACTCGGCAATACAAAGGAATAAACACGCAACAATATGGATGAATCTCAAATACATTACATTAAGTGAAAGAAGCTGGACTTTCTGGGAGAGACAAAACTAAAGGGACAGAAAACAAATTTGTGGTTGCCAGGGTTGGCAGGGAGAAGAGGGCTTGACTACAAAGGGACAAGGAGGACATTTCTGCGAGCGGTACAACTGTGCAGGATCTTGACTGTAGTGGCAGTGACAGCTCCCAAACAGAATCTATCAATATTGTTGATAAATTCATCAATTTCATCAAAATGTCTACTGTGGAGGCAGAAATAGGAGATTTGAGCTTGCATAAAAATAAATTAATAAGGACCGACTTAAGAAATAAAATCATGACAGACAAATAATAGCAACATGCTAGCTGATAAGAAAAATATTTCATAGAGAGCCATTTCTGGAATAAGCAGAGTTCAAAGAGAAAGACAGAAATAATATGGTTGTTTACCTAGAAATCCCAGAAGAATCAACTAAAAAGCTACAGGATTAATAATTAATAAGAAATTTCAATCACATATCTGGATAAACATAGCCAAATCAATAGCTTGCCCACCCATAAGTGATAAAGTTAGAAAATATTACCCAAAAAAGGGAGTCCATTTAACAAGAAAAGTCAGCTAAAAATAAATTCTTAATAAGAAATGTATAGAATAAAGAATAAAAAATGAAGGTTTATAGAGTTATATATCAAATATACAGAATACATGTTTATCGATATATACGGTAAAGAAGGAATCACACACCAGTGGAGACAGGAAGGTCTTTTTTCAGTGATTCTTGACAGACAGTCCCAGACCAGCAGCATCATTATCATCTTGGAACTTGAAAGACATGCAAACACTCGAGCTCTACTCCAGACCCACTGAATCATAAACTCTGGGGAGGGGGCCCAGCAATCTGCGTTTTCAACAAGCCCCTCCAGGTGACTGTGATGTTCCTTAAAGTTTGAAAATCAAGATAGTTTGGGATCACACCTGGAGACTCACTAGTCTATTTAATGAATAGTGTTGGGATAAAGACTTAGTTATACAGAAGGACACCATGTTAAACCCTCATTATTTACATGTATATAATTTGTTTCAGGACACACACACACAACATGTCAGATGGGTAAACAGTAGCTAAGGAAGATGCCTGGATAACTTCCACAATCTTCAGAGAGCTGGTGGTCCCTTGCCAAGGAAGTCCCCGAACCCATCCAGCCAAGGCCTCTGCGAATGCTCTCCCACCTGCTGAGTTGCTCAGGTATGCAGGAACTGATAATACGAAATTTTATAATCTTTTTTAAGCCTTATAGGAACTTATTTAGCAACCTTCTCCCCTTATAACATGTAACTCAACAATTTGACTTTCAGATAACTGACTTTCAAATACGTTTTCAAACCTACATATATACGAATTCAGGGGGCTTTATGTGCACCATATAAGACAGAGCTCACAGAGAAATATATAAACAACAAAGACCAGTTTATGATACATTATAGAGTCTTGGTTTTATGTTAAAATATTGTAAAAATTTAAAGAATTTAGTTTCTTTGATGGGTTAAAAAAACAACATAAAATATGTAGAAGTGCTCACTATGACCTGACATCCCCATTCTAAGTATTCTGGAGCCCTTGGCAAACTTCATGTTGATGCATAAGGAAATTATTTACAAAAATTCCAATATAATAAAATATCCCCTAGTGCTTCTCTGCATGTGATGTCAAAGACATAGAATTTATTTCTAAAGATGAAAAAATAATTCAACTATGAAAGTCACAACCTCTGAGGAAATTAAAACTACTATCTTGGTGAACCAAACACTGGAAAGCAACGGCAAGAACACAGCGGCCAACCCTGCTCATAACAGCTGGAGGGGGCTGAAACGGAGGAAGACAAGAGGCACAGATTTAAAACACAGTAAAACAGAAAATGAGGTAGGGCTGGGAATAGAGAGATGATAATCAGTATCACAATTTTGTACTGTAACTGAGAACTGGACAGTCAGGGTAAAACTTTTAACTGATTGTGAGGAAAGGGCTCTGTTTGAAAAAACGTGATCTGTTTCTTGGTCTGGGTAGGCTGGATTCTTTCACTCTAGGATGTGGGCAGCAAATCGCTGGGATCACTGCGTGAAAGAGGAAGCAGAAGCAGGGAATCAGGGATGACTTTCGGAACCAGAGGGGTAAGAACAGTCAGAGGAGGACAGGAGCAAAAAGTCTAGAAATCCAGCATGGATATGAAAGAATTTGCTGATAAAAAGGAGAATAAAGTTTAAATTTGTTTCAAAACACCAGTCAGAGACAACAGTAAGCCTGACCCGGGACAAATATTTTTGTTTTTTGTATATTTGAATTTCAGGCTCTTCATCTATAAAAGCAGGAATAATGATTTCCAACAACAACAAAAAAGTTGTTTTGAAGATTAAATGGCATAAAAACTGTTCAGGTGCCTTGTATATAATAGGCAGGAAATATTATTTACTGAGTTATTTTTGGTAAAGCATATGTGAGTTGTTTTAAATCTGAGAGGTATATTCTGTTGCTCTTAACTCACAGTACCAATACTTTAAAACCAGATGCAGATGCTCATTGCACCTCCCAGCCACTGCCAAAGTGTTCTCTGCCCCTTTTGGGGAGCGTAGTTTTGCCTGTGGTATGAGCAGCTTTCTGGGTCCATGAAAAAGGGATGACATCCTACCTGAACATCAACCTTAAGACTGTGAAGGTACTCCTCTCTGCTCTTAGTACTGGAACAATCTCTAATGGGAGAGATTCATTTAAAAACAGAGGGCTGATAAAATTGGCTTTAAAGATTCATTGACTTAACACTTGAAGGAGCCCAGGACAAGAGTGTAGAGCGGATATATGTGGGAATGAGGGCAGGGTATGTTAGCCTAGAAAGGGCTGCTGGAGATCCAAGTCCGTGAGGGAATGGGAGAAGCTAATTAGGTGACAGATAAGAAGGGCATTCTATCTCACTGTTCTTGGTGACCCTCTACAGTCTGGGTCCCCACGCCTTGCCACTGGCAAAATTTTACTTAGAACCTATGCATACAAGACAGTACATGGGAATAGTCCAGTAAGGGTGACATGACATAACACAAATAACTACAATGCACAGTGGAAAAAGCAAGATATTATTAAATAACATAATAGTGTCGAGGAGGGAGAAATTGTTTCTGGTCAGAGAAATCACCTCAACGTCCAAAATCAACGTGGCAATTTTGAGCCCGACCGGAAGGAAGGAAGGAAGGAAGGAAGGAAGGAAGGAAAGCAGGTCAGCAAAGATCCATCATCCTGGTGGGAAAGCTTGAAACACATGTGGAAAAGTCGAAGTAGGTGAGCTTGACTGGAGCCGCGGGAAGTGGGGTGGTTAGGCCTAAGGCTGGAAACAGAGACCACAAGTGGCCTAAATTTCCAGGCTAAGGAGCAAGGATTATAACTATACAAAGCCAAACACAGACACTTCAAACATTCATGGGCCGAGTCAACACAGGATAAGTACGCGATGCTGCTTCTAAGAGAAGGAGGGCTCAATTAAGAGTGACCCCGACGCACACATTTAGAATGAGAGCTGAGCTCTGAGCTCTGCGTGGATGAGTAATAGTGAGAAATGCACACAGAACCAACTGAGGGTCACAAACAGGTTCTCTGAGTTCACACTGCACTCAGCTGAGGCAGCAGAGTCAGGGCCAGCCAGAGAAACACAGGGTGAGTCACTAGAAAATCAATGACAGGTTCCGCCCGAGGGCAGTGAGCTCAGGGCAGCCTGTGTTAACAGCCAGACAGGTACATTTCAGTCCCGGTCAGCTCGGGGGGACACCCGACGAGTCTGTGATGGTGGGAACAGGACAGCAATTCTACACAATGAAAGATCTTTAAAACTCCCAGGACACTCGCCCTATATTTAACTAAAATTTCCTTCAATCTGTCAGGTCTTAGACGGCACGAGTTTGTATACGACACGGACAAATCTGTCAGGGTCAGGTCCGGATGCCCTACCCCTCAGAAGCAAGCAGTGGTGTCCACCCTCCTCATCTGTGCTGTAACATCTGTACACAAGGTTTACCCTTCTTTTCTGCCCCAAGTGGGAGGATCTCTGCTGCTTAAAATTGCAGTGACTTCTAATCCCCAGTCCAGCCCTGTCCGTTTAAACTACGGGTTCTTCTATGTGTTACCAGCAACCGGCCAGTGTGTTCGGATCCTGAGTCAGCTTCAAAACCCCAGCAGCAGCTGGTAAAAATGGAATGCTAATTCATTACAGATGGCAAAACACTGCCTAACATTTTAATTTATTTACATTTTCAGAAATTTTGAATCTGCAGTTAGATTGCCAAATTATTTTAACATGTAGGTTTAGCCTTTTTCAATTCAGTCTGTGCTCAATAAAAATTAATGTTTATATGTTAAAAATTCTTTCAACAAGCCCAATGAGCCCTATATTCCCACAGCTTATATTTTAAAAGCTATTTATGCTGGTGAGCCTTTTTTTGAATTTCTTATTATACAAGTCACAGGCAGAGATGGGACAAAATTAGGCCTACATCATATCAAAATTTTTCAAATAGAACCATTATATAGAAGGATAATTTTCAGGACTTTCCACAATTGCTATGTTTAGTAATGTGATACTAATGCATTAATAAATTCTAACACTATTAAGTAGTTTAATAGACTCTTTTTTCGTTAGTTAAGGTAATACGGACAGAAAACACATTATTAATTTTTAAAAGCCAAGTGAACAGAGAAAGGAAATACGTACCCGAATTAAATGTTTATAGCGCTGCTGCCCCCTCCTGGAATCAGTCTTCCAACCCCCCAACACATCTCAGAAACAACAGTGAAGATAAAATATTTAAAATCCAAGTACTGAAACATCTTCTGAGAGCTTCTATTTTTTTTTTTCCCCCTTATTCAAAGGTCTACAAAGACATATAATCATCAGGTGATGTACAACCATTCTCCTCAGATCCCCAGTGATTCCTGGGAGCAGATGACCTTGCTACCTACTTATTATTAAAAGAGCTGGAGAATCCTCATTTTTAAAGTCTTTAACCCTCCTCCATCACCACAAAACTTTTCAATTTTTTTTTCCCCAGAACCTTCCTTCTCCCTTTTGTGTCACGGTAACAAGCGTTCGTACCCTTGTGCTTCTCTAACCTTACTATCCCTTCCATCTCCTCTGAAAGCGCTCTCCTGTTATGCAAGATCCATCTCTCCAGTGAGACCAAACCTTTACTTTTACTTCCTTTTTCCTCATCATACAGAAACACGTGTAAATAGCCTGCACTGTGAAAAGTGTTCCCTCCATGCAGTTTCATTATCTCCCACACCATTTCTGTTCTTCTTTCCATAGTTGGAGGCACCAAAGGGTAGCTTTTATGGGGCTTCAACAATCTCCCCCTGACCCTACTCCCAGACCCAATTATTTCCTTCTGTAACCCTGGCCCAGTGCCCTTCAAGGCAGTACAAATAAACATAACTCTAAGTGAAATCAGTGTGCTTGTTTTAAAACCACAGCTTCTCGACCTGGGACTGCCACCCTTAAGCCCTTTCTACACAGAATTCTGGGCCAGGCACTCACTGCTCCTTCATCTCCAGACCCTAGCTACTTTGACTTCCTTGCCTCCCTCGGCTACTAATTCCACTGCAGTCCAACTTCTTCTGCAACCACTTACCCAGGGCCTCTTGAAAGTTAAGAGAAACCTGGTCACTTACATTTTTTAAGGCTCAAAGAATATTAAAAGTTAAGCAAGGTCAAAACAGTGTTACGAGAATTGTACAAGGAAACAAAGCAATGCCATTTAAAACACCCACAGAAAAAAATACAATGACTAAGGGCCTTGATAGATGAAAGGCTGGGTCGTTGGTATTCCTTATCTAGCTTTGATGGGCGCTGCTCTAAGTGACTGGCTCTCAGCACTCACTGGGAGTAACACAGTGGTCAAGCTCATCTGCTGTGGCGTCACCATCTCTTGTCTGTACAAACTGGGGCACGTTATTTAACCTCATCGTGATTCAGTTTTCTCATTTGTAAAATAGGGAAATTACAGTACATAATTCATAGGATTCTTACAAGACCATGATTTTAAATATAATCAACTTAAAACAGTGTCTGGCATATAAGTCCTCACTGTATACATATCAGCTACTATCATCACCATCATCTGAATGCTTTTAAAAGCAGATTTTCAGGCCCTGGCTAGTCCTAGAGACCTGTGATAAAGAGTTAACAAATCTAGGACAAGCTTTCTAAGGCCATTCTTAGGCACACTAAATAAAGTCTGGGAACGGCTACAATGCCATTGCTGTCTTCTGATAATCAATGAGTTCCTAATTGCCACATCCACGATACCTTCTTAAATCTCATCCTCTCAACCTCTACAAAATGGATGGCACCTCTTCAGCTTTCTGCTCCAAAGTTTGACCCCCTGGCCATTATTTACCTTGAACGTTTAAAGAGAGCCTCAGATGAGAATTTGAAATAGACAGCTACATTTTACTACAAAGAAAGACTTCGAACACCTCACTGAACCCAAGCCTAAAACTGCCTTTTCCTCTGAAACACGCTGCTGCTTTTTTGATTCCATTTCCTTTTCCCATCGTTCAGACTACAAATTTCAGTCCTTTGTGACTGTGGGTTTTTTATTTTCCCATCCTCCAATTTTTCAAAATCTGTACTTCAAAGTACCCCTTCGTTCTAACTCATCCTTTCCAAATTCTCAATGCCAGGTTCAAGTCTCTTGCCTGGAACATTTGAAGAGCCTTAATAACCTTATTCTTCTCCAATGTTTTGCCTTTTCTAATTATCCTTCATATTACAACCTGAAATACTTCCCTAAAATACAGATTTTCTTTCCTGTGTTCGCTCTGATTAAAGTTTATTTCCTTCCAATAATTACCAAATAATGGTTAAGCTTCTTAGCTGTGGACAAAAAGCTTCAACAACTGGGCCCCCATAGAATCCATCACACACCACCATGTACCTAGCTATTCATACTGGGCCGTGTTCCTAACTAGAATATGCATGTCCATCTCTTTCAGTATTTGTTCATACTATTTCTCGAGCCTAGAACAGAAATGCCCTTGCCCACATTACCATCTATCAAATCCTACATGTCCTTTGAAACCCAGCTTAAAGGAATCTCTTAGATAATCCTGCATCATGCATCATTTTGAAAGCCAAAAATAATCTTTCTCTGTACTCTGATGATTTTTGCTCAATTATTTTCACTTAGTTCTGACCACAACTGTGATCAAAAAAGCACATGTTAAAAGAGTGAGCTTTTCAGCATTAAAAAAAAAAAGTACTGCTGCTCTAAAATTTGCATTTTAAATTAAAATAGTTATAATAATATAAGTTGCTGAATGTTTTTAAAAAATGTGGTATATTTTTGTGGCTATTTTCTTCTATAATTAAAGATACATAAAACAATGCAACTACAATCTCTATGGAATATGCTTGGATCTTTCCTGTTGCTCTGTGTTTGGACAAAAATAATTTCAAGATTTTAATTTAGGTATCTACTCAAGCTCAGGCCACATCATTTGAGAACTCCAAGCCTACTGTGTTTCAAGCATTCTTTGCTCATAGGTAAAGGGACAGATACTGTGTTTGTAAAGTAACCGAATGGTTACAGACCTGTGACGCAAATAGATTTTCATTAATTTCACAGAAAATTTGTATTCTAATTCAAATAAAACAGTAAGTGCATTTGGAAACATAATCAAGTCACAAGGAACTACTGAATATAAAACTGTGAGACAGCTAACCTTACAGGAGGGGATGGACAAAGGTAGCACTGAAGGGCCCACTGGCCAGAGGTCTTGGTCAAGGGCTAGTACAACACAAACCAGTTGGTCTGAATCATTTCTGGATTATTTTGTTGATGTTGGTAAGTGTGTGTATTAGTTTCTGTCGCTGTTTACATCTTCTCCTTCATTAAGAAAGCTGGTTGAAAGTTTCCTACACTACACCAGGGGTTCTTATCTTGGGTACAAAAACCCTGGAGGTATGACAGACTTGAAGGGTAGCAGAACACCCAAACTTGGATGAGGGAAAAAAAAATCACAACTTTGTTTTCACTAATCTTTTGTCAAAATTTTGCATTTGTATAATTAGGCAACAAGCTCTAAGTATTGGCAGTACCTGTGATTTTCTATCCATAAGAAATTATAGTTTCGTGTCACATTACAGTTATTCTAGGTATTCTGAAATATTCTGAGATATCACTATTAGGAAGTTATTAAAACTATTAGACATAGCTCTATCTTGCTATTTAATGTATTGATAAAGAAACACATACCACAAAAGCATCCTTTTCATACATTGATAATATTTCAACATAATTTTTCTTTTAATCTTATGTCTTTTATTTTACGTATTTAAAAATACCATCAGGAGAAGGGACAGATGTGTAAGTGTGTCTCCTAACTGATTAGTACCCTTCAGTGGGCATTTCTAACCTATTAAGTACCTTGGAACTGTGTAGATATATGTCCACCCTGCCTGTGAAGAATATGCTAGGAAATAAAGGATGGTGACTTATTCTGTGAGGATAATCTAAATACTGGAGTGTAGGTTCTTAATCGCATTTGCTGGTAAAAAGAGCCATACAGCAGCAACCACTACTGCGTGCCCATACGGGCCCTCTGCCAGGAGCACATCAGCACGAATTCTCACAATTTGTGCAAGGTAAAGGATTATTATTTTCAGGTTATAGATGAGAAGACTGAGGCTTGGAAAGGTTAAACTACTAGCTCAAAGTCACATACCCGGCTAGGGTCCAAGCGAGGATTCAAACAGTTTGACCTCACTGCCCATGCTTTTACTAAGCTCACAGCCTGGTAAATAGGTGACTTCACTAATGTCTGCTGAATGTAGGAGAAAAAAAAAAATCCTGATAATTAAATGCTCTCAACACAAGTGAGTAAACCTTAGGCGAGAAATAACATATTGCTAATATATTTTCTGTCCACTATTACACTACATATTAAGTGATAATCAAGTAACTTCCCAAGAGATAACTTAGAAGGAGTTTTCAACCTCTTCTTATTTGCTGCCTTTGATTAATTTATATAAATAGAAAGGAGGGGGAAATGAGATACATTTTATTAATGTTTTAGGAGCCTTATTCAAGGTAAACATGAAAAAAATTAGCTGGGTATTTTAAAGCAGTAAATTGCTTATACTTGTCTCCTTTCACGGAGCCAGAAGTATCTGGATACCAACTTGAGATCCACTGAAGGGACGTTCAGATGGCAGCACTGTCATTGATGGGAAAGCTCTCCCTGCCTCTGCAACTACACTGACAAATACTGACCGCTGGGGCATCACTGCAAGCATTCGTGTAGTATGTTTTTCTCTCATTTTCCATTTCATGAAAATTCATGGAAATGAAATGACAAAATGCATGGGGATTCACTTGGTGGAAAATTTTATTTATCGGAAACTCTTAAAGAGTTTCAGATCACTCAGATCATTCAAATATTTTATTTGCATTCATTAAAGAGATTGTGAAACAGCTAACTAATGTCAGTTAAATGCAACTACAGACTCCAGAAGATTGTCCAAATTATTCTGATAAACTGATCTCTCATATAAGATACATGGTATAAAAAAGTCAGCCACCAAATGCTACTTTATTGTTACTTTCTGTGTTATATGAATGTATACTATAGATTTCACTAAAAATTTGCATGATATTAATATTCTTATTAATAAAGAGAGCAGTCACATGTGAACTACCTATAAACATGCTAGGTGCATTAAATATATTATTCTTAATATAATATGAAATATTGTGAAAATATAAAAATTAATTTAGCAAGTTTAAAGCATTTAACTTTCCTACAAAATATGCAACCTTAAATATCAATTTTTATTCATTTCTTAAAAAATCATTTTAACCATTTTCCAGTGTACAGCTCAGTGGCATTAAGCATATTCACATTGTTGTGCAAATAATTTATTCTTAAGCTTGACTGGAAAATAAGATTTTGTTATATTTGAGGCAAAATTACATCAGCTTGCAGAAATAAAAGAATTCTTTAAAAAATTACCAAAGAAAATGTACTTTTATAACTTTTAATAAATAAATTTTATGTATAAAATATTTGAGAACAATGTGCATTTAGCCAATTTGCACAGCTATTCTATTTTATTTAAAAAAAAAACTACAAAAGTGTTGAATCATTTAGAATTAAATGGTCATGTGGATGTTACTAAAGACAGTTAGCCTTACTCAAAACTGAAAATCAACTCAATGACTTACTGTATTTCACATAGCTGAGACTGTGAATTACATCATATCAATACCACCGCTGAAAGCAACTCCCAGCTAAAATGAGATGAGATACTGAAGAGATGAAGTGCTGTTCAAAGTCAATGTAGCCCAGACTTAGGGGACAGAAGAATTAATGAGAAAATGAGAATCTACCAGATGGTGCTGCAGGATTCCTCGCTGCACATCCGCCACCTCAAGCAGCTTCTATACATGCAAAGCCCCAGGGCCCCACCTGGTAGCAGCATAATTACCCTAAATGTGCACTTATGTTTCATTACACCTTGGCCATTACTATGTGTGCTGATTACAAGTATCAATCCCTTTCATTTTCATACACCTCTGCAGTTCCATAGCATTCAACTGTGAAAACTCAGCACTCCGCTTACTTCTAACATGAGGCCCATGCTGATAAAACTGCAGAGGGTAAATTATTTGTCACTCTACAGGGTGCCAATTCAGTTTGATAAGGATGACATCATCCCCATTTTACCAATAACAATGGCACTAACAAGAACGTGTAATCAACAAACCTCAGTCCTCCACTACCCCTGGCAGGTGCAACTCTTTTTATGCTAAAAATAAGCCAACATTAGCTTCCAGCTCAAAACTATTTCTTTTATCACAATGCTAAGCAGAAGTTGGCTTCCATAAGGCACTGCAGCTGCTGCCGCCGCCGCTTTTGCAGATGCCTGCATTAATTGTATCAAGGACATACTGAAATAAGTGCTTATTCAGCACAATGGCTATTGGGGAGCAGCTGGAGGCGCAAGACAAACTGTCTTGAAGAGAATATACCAACCCAGTGTGTAAATTACAATGATGAAGTACAAAGAGAGTCTAAGTTTAAGGGTCTAATGTAACTGCAGAACAGCATGAAAATTTAGTGTTATCCATGGAGTTTGAACCAAAGTATTTCCTAGGTAAGGAACAGACCCTTTCAGATTTCACTAAAACCACTTTTAGAATGGGGATGATATTTAGTACCTCTTCAACACAGCAGAAATAGGAAGGTTATCATTAAAAATATCAAATGTTGATACAGCTCCTCATATGTATAAATCATAATAAAATTCCCCTCGTATGTATGCATGCATATGCAGTGTGTATATTTCAAAGAATGAAACAGCAATACAATAATGACATTGCTCATTACACAGAAGCAACATGTGGATCAAAACAAAGGACGAATTTGTGTGGCTTTCTTCCTCGTCCCCTTTCATGCCCCCTTTATACATCAGTTTTATAGTCATTTCTCTTCCATTTTCTAACCCTTACATTAGGAGGCAAAAATGAATTAACAGTGACTCAAGACTACTCCAGGATATAGGTTATTTGGAATGTTCCATCATGCCAGTTTGGGTGGGGATAGGGGAAATGGGTCCATAAAGGTCCTGCTGAAACAAAGGGTATCCCTGGAGAGGAGCGAAATATGAAGTGAGAGAATCAGACTAGGGCCAGATAGTGATGTCCAGTGACGCTCTGTCAGCCTTTCCCACGGTCTCCCCAAGTAACACATCACCTGTCTTGAAGGGACTAAGGACGGCCATACTTCTGCACTGGTTCTGAAACCTTGATTTGAAGACATATAGTGGGCCTAAAAATATGTTAATATACCTGATCTAACTGACTTCTAGTTGAGATCATACCAAACTGCTTTACATCTGCACCATAGACATTGCTCTCATGCAGGGGACATCTCAACCATGAACATGTTTTTTGAACTTTCACAAAATGATCCACACTTCTGGTAAAGAATTACACTTCTACAAATGACAAATGACCTCAAATCAAACTGGCAGGTACAGTTTGCTTTAATTTCATCTAAATACAAAAAAAGGTATTTTATGTGAAGAGACCAGGATGGATTTGAAGAAACGCTGTCAAGCACAGGTAGACACTAGCAACTGTACTTGCCACCGGCCCTGAGAACCAACACCTCACTGCTTCAGTAATAATTTCCGTTTTTATGTAGCATTTCGTAGCACAATTGCCATGATGCTAAAATGTTATTACGGTCATATTCAAACCATTATATCATCTGCAATCCCATAAAACAACAATTAACAGTATGTCTTCATTCAAATGCTGTATAGCTGAATTTTAAAGTTTCTAATCAATTTAGTCACAATAGATACAACTCAAATGATTCCATTCAGTTACCCATAACCTTACAATCTACAAAATAATATCCATATGAATATTGGAGGAGTCAGGAAAGGTGCATTTTTAAAATAATAAGAATAAAATTCTGGTGTATACCACAAAGCAAGTCAGCCATGCCCCGAAGAGTCTTAATAGTTTTTTTTCTGAAACAGTGTTTTTTTTCTTTGAGTGTATTTGATATTTGACAGATATATTAGCTCTCCAGCATCATTTATCATGTTTATTTTTAATAGGGTTCCCTTAGAACAGCTGCCTAAGATGCTAATCTTTTCTTTTTTTCTTGGGCCTTTTGTAAATATTTGAAATAGCTATTCATTAACAGTTGCACATTTATTCAGTCCTGTTGTATGGCTTGTGAACTGGAATTAGCTTTTATTTCATTTTTTCTATCTGCTGGCCAGACTAGAGAAACCCTGCTGTTTGGGTTCAATCTGTCAAGGTTCAAATTATCCTCCAACTGAGAGCTAATCAAGGGCGTCTGACCTGGTTTGCAAATAAACTAGGAACAAAAGTGGGTTTATTTTTTCTTTCTTTGGAGCACTGGTTCTCAAAGAGTAAAGCCAAACAAGAGTGGGTCACAAATGCAATTGCCTAAAATTAAAAACAGACACAACTAGCAACTGAAGATGAACTGGATTTACTTAGCATTTCTGAAGTGCCCAGTTTTCAAGCTATAAATCTATTTTTTAATAGGAATTGGTTTCCAAATACATTTCAAATTAAAATTCACAGTTCATTTAAAGCAATTCTATGGCATGAGCAGAACACAGATTTTAGGCAATCAAACTAGTCTGATGGGTACACTGGAAACTTTAAGTATCTTCATCGATCCAAAGCCTTGAGTTAATAGTTACATATAGTACAGCTAATCTTTCTGCATCATTAACATCACTCCTATATTCATTTTATGCACATTTCTAAAATATGAAATACAGCTTTCTTCTCTTTTAAATATTTTAAATCTCCAAACTGAAAAGAATAGGTATTTTTGCAAATTAAGCACAGTTAGTTATTAAGAAGGTACATTAAAGTAGTTTAATGAACTACTTAATGAATGTACTTAAATGTTACTAACACATATATTAAAACACTTTCTCCTAGTATATTAAGGTTCCTAGAGCCTAAAATTACTGCTTGGGTCTGATTTCTAGGCTTCTGTTGTTTTTACAGGCATCTAATCTTTTGAAACAGGAATGGCCAATGCAACTGAAATCCTGTGAAATGTGTCAGTGCCACCATTCAAGAACATTATGGTTGCAATTCCACTAAGGGCTTCTCTCAAAATGATCCCAACTGATGAAATGACACTAATTATCATAATAAACTAAACTGCACTATAGCAACCAATGCATTTGCAATATCAAGTATTTGCATACAACACTGACCCTGAGAGGCAGCATGTTATAGTGCAAAGTACACTGGCCTATCAGTCAAGAAATCTCTATTTCAATACTCTTCCTCAGACCTGCAAGGTGACCTCTCTGTGCTTCACTGAAAGAGGGACAACAAGCACCAGCAGCTATAATTCACTAAAGGAATGGAAAGGCGAAGTGAAAAGCTAGATGTACAAGTACAAAGAACATTATGCGATACCCACTTCCCAGGAAATTTTATTAATACAAGGGCCACAAAACAGCACAATGGCTGAATTATACTTATGATCATACCTGTGCTGATCACAAAAAATCACGGTCACGAGTAAGAATGAAAATAAAACAAGGAAAAAAATCAGTGATGTGCAAAGGTTCTATTTTACGTTTTTTGGTGACAGAATATAATAAATACTATGCAGCATACATAATAAATTTTTCTTTACTTAGGGATGGCAATCTGGCTTCCTGGAGTCCATGTTTCAGAATAATTAGCAATATGGTAGCTAAATACATGATTAAATGTCAAGAGTTAGCTGATACCCAATTTGAGAAATATCTTCTCTTACCTAAAATACATTGGTCCAAGTTTCCATTTAGTTTTCCTTTTATATAAATTATTCTGAACAAGCCAGCCATTTTTAAGTAGCAATTTATATTTTATTAAGTTCTATATTAGTGAGGAAAAATATATATTTATTTCATAACCTGCTATCAAGCCATAAATTACAAACTGCTTCTACTAAATATTCCAGGATTCACTACAGAAAATGTCAAATATAAACAGCATTTCACTAAAACAAATCCTCCACTTAACAGGTACTTGACAAATGTTTGCTAAATAAATAATAGTAATAACAATTAAGATTAAATCTCACACTAACTTTGGCTAATGTGCTAAAAAAAAAAATCCCTCAACCATTCTCCTGTATTTACTCAAAGTAAGCTATTTTAAATATCATCATTTAAAATCAAGAACTAGTCAACAAAACGCAAAATGTTAGTCAAGAGCAAAAACACTTAGATTTTCAAAATTCATAGGAAGAGGTATATTTTCATGTCATCACAGTATTTATGAATTTACAAAAAGCACTTTCTATTTGAAAATTTAGTTAGAAAATTAGAAATAATATTGCTGGAAACATTCAAATGATGGGCTAATACAGTTAGAGAAATTATTTTTTAAGTCTTTATTCAATTATTCTCCACTTAACATAGTGCCAAGTTTCTCCTACTGCCCCCTTCTTTTTTCACTAAAACTAATTACACAGTGAATTATATCTCTAAGTCAGTAAAACTGTAAATGAAGGCCAGACCATTGCATATAAATTATTTCAAGTCTAAAAAATAAAGCACAAAAGAATATGAAAATGAATATATACATATATGAACAACTGAAACATTATGCTATAGACCAAAAACTGACACATTATAAACTGGCTATACTTCAAAATAAATAAACAATGCACAGAAGTCACCAGAGTGAACAAACACAGATATAAAAACAGAAACAAATTCACTTGTACACAATACATAGCAACCCAATTTTTCAATGAAAACAGGTATTATCTTTTTAATTCCAGTTTTCTTCAACATTTCCTATGTACAGCATTCATTTTGTTTCAAATATTATCTAATTTGGCATTATTCGTTTATATGATCTAGTATGGGTGTACATTAATATTCACAAAAAGAAATAGTCTGAACTGTGCCCAATTCACATTATCCTCCCTAAATTACCTCACATCTGTGAACAATCCATCTTTCTCTCATTACCAATCAAGGACATTGGCTGACTATTCCTTCAAACTCCAAGATCCACAGCCAGATATTAAGAAGGTTTATTCTGAGAACATTCACTACTTTTGGTTAGAAAGGTGAAAGATGAACTTTCCAGTCTGCTGTTATGAGAATCGTAAGGGCATGCATCAGAAGACTTTTTTTCAAAAAAAATAAAGGCTTTTACTGAACATTAATTGTGACATCAAGATAAGTAAGACCCAAGGAGTCATTATTACAGAGATGGTCCAGTGGAGGATATTAATGTTTTAAAAAATCACCTTAATTATACCTGGTAAGCACTATTACAGATGTACGAAGGAAAGATTCTGTGTGACTGAAGAACAAATTCTGAATGGTGAGGGATGAAGACTGAAGGGGAGACTTAAGAGCAGAATATGAAGTGTCATTACTATCATGTCATCCTACCGGCTCTTTCCATCCAGTGTGAGCCAAGGACAAGCAGTGTCAGCATGACCTGCGAGCCTAAGATGCAAATTCTCAGGCCCCACCCAAGACGCACAAGAAACAAATTTGCATGCTAACAAAATCTCCAGGTGATCCGTCTGCCCTTTAAAGTATGAGGACCACATCTACAGGCCAGTGTTCTTCCTTAAAAGCAGCCCACACATGAGCATATGAAAGCATGAGGGTATAGGCACTAATACACACAGAATAGACTTAAAAAGAAAAATAAAATGGCAACAGCATTTTGTCTTTTCTGTTCCCCTTCCTCCTCCTTGCCCTCTTATTAGATCATTAAGAAAAGTAACAAGCAACTTTATTCAGTATTCACAAAGTATCACAGATTTAGCATTACATTATCTTGTTTAATATTCATACTGATTATCTAATGAGTATGCTTTACTCCTATTTTTCAGAAGAGAAAACTGAGCCTGAGAGGAAAAACAGCATTCTTAAGGCCACAGAGCTAACAAACTACGGGAACAGAAGTTAACCCTTTCTGTTCTTGTCCACAGTGCCACGGTACTAAGGCTTATCTGAATCACTGCTCTTATCACTCAGTGATACAATGGCTTACTTACTAAATTGCAGATGATAGGTTACAAAACTAGTGATTCTCAAACTTGTAGGGCTTTTAAATAAACACTCCCAGCCTCACAGAATCAGAATCTTTTGAGGTGGGGCCTAGGAATCTGTATTTTAAAACTCCCCCAAAATAATCTGACAAAAGTCCTGGCTGGGAAAAATAGAGCTGGTCCTCACGCTGCATCTCTTACATGGGAAAAATAAGTCCAGATTTTTACTTTATTTCTTCACATAAATGGTACATTTTGTCTCCACCTCCATTCAGTATTTTGATCAAATGACTCAGTGTATTTAATCAAGTAGGTTCTCAAGACAAGTTTCTAGAAATGATCCTCATGACACCTGTAGTATCTGGGTGGCTTGGAGCGACTCATTAGAAACTGCAAATTCCTGGGCCTGTTGCAGATCTACTGAGTAGGGAATCTGGCCAGATATTTGCATTTTCAACACATACCCTGAGGTCCAGAGGTTATTCTCAGAGACAGTAAAGTTTAACAATCACTTCCACAGACAGTTACTATCTCATCATCATTCATAGTCCCTAGCTAAAATTCAACGCATCTAAAAGATTTTTATGGCGGGTAGGATCATTTACTCACTCTTTCCCTTATTCATTCAATTCATTCTTTCATCAGGTGTTTCTCATTCTTCCCCAATCGTATTTTCACTGGTTAAATCCTTACACCCAGGATCTCTCCCTTCTTCTGTTGACAGTTCCAGAAACGAACTAAAGGGCATGGTTTTTAAAATCAGCAATCTAAATCAAACTTTTCTTTCCTATATTACAAATAACAAGAAATATGTTGGAACTCACCAAGAGAAATAAAACACATAACTGAGAGCAACAAATAAAAAGAAATACAGAAATTTATAACCTCTGCTGAGCAGCCAAGGTCCCACTAACATTTTTTTCACACAGAAAATTGTGCTCACCGTACCTGACATTGTGCAAGTATGTTTACTGCGATTTAATATCCACACAAGCAGGAGAAGAAATTTAATAATTTTTCAGCTGGAATGAATTGACAACCAGTGTTAGAAAACTGCAGATTCTGCAGAATCAATAAAAGCTGCTGGCATCACAAAGTAGTACTTTTGCCCAGAAAACATCTCACAAAGGTCAGGTTTACAAACCACCAGGTAGCAGTATCGCTTTCACATCTTTCCAGGGCTATTAAAATTCCATTAAACAACCTTCCAAAACTAACTTGCAGCCTTTAAAGTCCACCAAAGTGATCCCAGAGACAGATCAGCCTCAGTTCAAACTCCAAAAGTAAACCCTTGGTTAACTTTTGTCCCCCTGTCACCAAAAATTGTTTGCATAATTCTGTTTAGTGAAAGAAAAAATACCAAAGCAAATATTTATTTGTAACTAGAAACATGGACCTACGTGGATATATTCATTTGGTAAAATGACAGATACCCATTAACTATCAAGAAATGATTCCTCAAAGTAAATGATTTCTCTGCTGCAAATCTTGGAAAGCCACCACCACCACCAAATATCTGGTGTCATAAAATCAAGCCTGTGTTATAAGACACAGTGCTCAACTATGCCTGAAAGGCAGCTAAACTAAGCAGTATCTCTTGCCCACTTCAGAAATATAGCTTTTCCAGGCTGTATTTTCATTATAGGTTCCAAGTTGCATATGGCGTTTCATCGAGCGTAATCAATTCAGGATTAGCCACTCATTCGATATTTAGTGAGCACCTACTAAGCCCATATATGCACTGCCACACATGCCTGACCTGACGCCCCCTTGGCTCAGTCCTCCAGCGACCTGACACACAGATGGAAGGGGCAGGGGCACGTGCTGCTGAGGTTGAAAAGTCAGCCTCTGAGCAGATGCTCGGCAAGAGTCTTCATTAAGTGCTTCCGGTTTCCTCCAAGGGCATACACTTCATTATTTGCTTATTTCATCTCAAAAGCAGATGGATTTGCACTCAATCAAAACAGAATACGGGCACCTTAGGACCTTGAGAGAGAGCAAAAAACTCTTCTGCCTACTCAAACCAAATGCCTGGCTGAAAGAATGGGGTTTCTAGTGGGAAATGAGCAGGCTCTTTCTTCCTCTCCATCAGTGGTCTCCACATTTTAGAAAATCACTTTCCTGAATCAGTGAAAAAAATTTTTTAAATGCACCCCCTCAGATAGATGCTTATTCATTATATTCAGGTACTGTACTAGCACATTATATACAATATGAAACATACACCAAAAAAAATTTTTAAAGGAAGAGGCAATACAAAGAAACACCAATTCTAGTATCTTCTCCCTGCACTCTGATGGGTCGTCTCACAAAATGACCTGGGCTGCGCAAACCCCACCAGTACAGCAGGATTCCTTTGTGGTACCCGACGGCTGTGGAAGTGGGGCCAGATCACTCCCGAGCCACACATAGTTGGAGTGCATTGTCTTATCCTCCCAATAAATCCTTTCAGAGTGGTGTGCTTTGGGGGACAGGGCTGCAAGTTTTAACAAAGAATGCCAAAACATACAACTCTAAGAAACACAGTATGTGGATTGGACTGTTAAAGAGATGTTGTTGACCCACTAGCTTTCTCAGGACTCCCTACAAGAACACACACAGGAACATTTTCTTTCAAATCTAATGCCCAGTCAGGTTGCTTTTTTTCCTTACAGACAATAAGCTTTCAAGAAGTTCGGAGTCGAAACTGCATATGTGACCATGCCTACTTTCCCATGTTCCAATTCCACACTAAGTCTGGACTTTTCTCCTCTGTTTTCCCGGGGTCTCATTATTTTACCTATTTTTCATACTTTCTTGCATACTTGCAGGGTTGTTTCATGGAACAAAATAAGAGTTTAAAAAAAAATCACCAATAACAGTGGGAGACTGATGACACTCTAGTTTCCCTAAGGATGGATAGAAAAAGGTATTCCCAGAAGCTCCAAATTTTTTGTACTTTGGATTATATGTACCCCAAACTATGAAAACTCAGAGAATTATGAACAGATGTCATTCCATACAGCAGCCTTGGGACCACATCCTTGTTCCCACAGCAAAGATAAGCTTTTTGTTCGGTTATCAGCAAACCTCACCACTGGCCTCCCTATTTTATAAAAAGAAAATTAAAGGCTGATAATCATAATGTATTGTTATCGCTGCTTTTCTAAAGCATGTGTCTATGAGGAGAAACATGAACTGTTTCTAATAAATATTCAATAAATATTTGTTAATAAATGGCAAAATAACAACTATATAGTTCCAACAGTTACTTCAGTTTAAGAGTCACTGTTTGGTTTCTTTCTTTTATAGACCTCTAGCATCACATAAACCTTAAGATTCAGAATGGCAAGTAGATTTCATCTAGAATATTAAGCATAATCAAACAGCAGTGGCTAATAAGAACTCTGAATTGAGAGGGATTCTGCAGAGAAACCCTGGTTGATTGCTAAAATATGCCCAGAGCTAGAAAGGTGGGTGGGGGGAAGTGGGCAGCACAAGGCTGTCAATTTGCTGACACCACCCTGACACATAACGGATGTTTTCAAAATCCAAAGGTATTTAAGCTTAAAGGCTCACTGATTGTTGCCATCTGAAGACTTCTGCATACTTTAATTTTTACTAGTCCAACTGGCTACTCTGTCCTCCTAAACTAGGAGGAGCTCCTCGAAGACAAGGACCATGCCTTTTCCATCCTTTTAATTCTCACACAGCACAGTAAACACTCAGTAAAATGTCAGTTGACCCTTTTGTGATACCTGGAGATAACTAAAATCATTGAGCCTTTTAACTGAAATAAGCACCACTGGATTTTGAAACCAGCCATTAACTAGCAGGGTGATATCAACACATTAACAGCACTGCACTTAACTGCCTCTCCAACCTTCCTACTCAGCTCCATTCTTTAAAACCAACCAGGGTTTCCTCCTAATGGTCCCTCTCAGTAGAGGTTGAGAGGGTCTGTTCATCTAACAGGTTCAACCAAAAAATTATCTAAAACTAGTGGCTCTCAATTCTAGTCCTCAACTCTGGCTTATATGGTAGGATCACCTCTATTTTAGACAAAACAGGGCCCCCAATCCACAGAAATGATGATACAATTGCCAGCCATGGGACATGGACGTAAGTATGGTTTTGGTTTTTCAAATTTCCAACTGACTAAAATGAACAGTCAGGCTGAGAACACTGATCTGTTCTAGATCAACATTCATTGCTAAAAACTACAGCCTTCTCTTGTGAATTTGTGCTGTGTATTAGCACATTAGAGATAAAAGGAAGCTGGCAAAACAGTCTTATTTAAGTTAGCTTTCCCCAGAGTTGACCACTGAACACTTTCATCCGTAACTCCTGTTCTAAACACGGTTTCACTGGAACGCAGCCACACCATCCACTCATGCACTGTCTGGGGCTGTTTTCACGCTACAAGGACAAAAGTGGACACTTGCAACAGAGATCTTACAGCCCATGAAGCCTAGAATACTCTACCATCTGGCCCTTTAAGAAAATGCCTGCCAGCTCTGGACCAGTGTATAAAGGAACACACCAGAGAAATACTCATCTGCACCAGCCGGTTCAGCCTGCATCCTAAAGGCTCCGAGAAAAGGCCACAGGAGCGAGGGCTCATTAAACTGGGCCTCACCTCTACTTCAATCACAGCAGTTCTGCTTTTACTTTTCCAATTTCATTTGAAGAAAGAGTTCCTTTATTGCTAAGAAAACTCTGCACACTACTGACTTAGAAACTCAAAGGTCTGAAGAGATAAGAGTCAAGTAACTTATACTCTGGTCTGCCATAGAGAGCCTTAACTAACACACTATGAAATCAAAGTGATTAATCTCGGTTTATTTAAATTGAGCATCTGATAAACAGCTATTTAGGCATCCTATCCCTATCAAGTTATATGTATTATGTACATTACATTTATTTCACTCTCTCATTAAAATTCCTTTAAAAGTCACATTTCAATATTATATTTGGGGGTTTTGTAAAAATCAACAGAAGAAAAGGCCATGTGGAGACTATATCTTGAAATTCTGTATCTTACCAGCTAAAGGCATTTCTATTATATTTGTCAATGTCTCTTAGAAAAGGACGTATGAAAATAAACCTTCATATTTACAGCCTCATTATAAACTATATACTTCCTTTTATACACCCATATCAAATTATATAAATCACCCTATTTCCTTATGCTTTGAAAGAGCCACGATTCACCAGTTGGTAAAACTATCTTCCCTCTTTCAAAACACAATACAGCGTTTTATACAGCCTTTATTTTCATGGTCTATTACATGCAATCATTTAATGTAACTTGCCTAAAGTTCTTTTTATAAGTTGACAATGTATAACAAAAATGTACATTAACATTATTAATCCTACAGAAGAAACAGATTTCTGAATTTGAACACAGCACAAATGAAAAGATAAAGGAATAAAAGAGACACAAATAAGTGCCATAGAAATTAATAGGACGCAATTATTGGTCTCTTTTTGATCTTAGATGAAAATCAGTATTTGGTAATCACTGCTACAGATGATAAGTCAAATGCGGCTCGATATAAACCATACAATTCAGCTTATACACCAAAATACCAAATATTGTTCATATCCTTTCCTACCTAAAAGGGCAGGAAGCAATGTTTTCCAGCTATGTTGCATAATTAATCTTATACACAACGGACAGTATCTTTCCAAGTCTTGAAATAAAACAGAATCCATTTCTTAAAATCCCAACATTAATCCTAAAATCACGAAGCATCAAGAAATTTCCTCCTTGCTCTGAATATTTCATCTTAATTTATTTACCTTTCCATCACTGGTTTATGCCAGTTATCTTGGGGGGGGGGGTGGTTCAGATTTATGAGGAAGAAAAAAAAGAACCAACAGAGAAATGAGATCTAGAAAAGCACACAAGAGCTATAAAAACAGCTCATCCATCATCTCTACATTTTGATTCCAGAGACAGCAGTGAAAGGTGTTGTTTCCACACCACTCACCCAGCACACTTAAAAAGGTTTGCTCCATCACTTATACAACTGAAACTGATTGATTAGCTGCTAGAGAAAAATCAATACAAATATCCTAGACAACACTAGCTTGTAAATTCATTCTGGCCCCAACAAAGTCCTGGTCATTGCTTGACATGTTTTTCTAGGTATCTAAAATGTAACCATGTCAAACCCCAGCCCCCAGAGACTACTATGCCAAGGAATTTTTAAAACCTAAAGCTCGGCACAGGTAAGGAGGGGAGGGGGACGCTTCCCAACGGTCTGTTAGGACAACGAGATGATACCCAGAAGTTAACCTGGTAAATCCTACACTCATACGTGGAACTGCCCACAAAAATGATACAACACACTGAGAAGGTAAAAATAGTCAATGAAAATGTCAAGGGGACTAGGTTGAGTGACAGAAAAAGAGAAAAAAAGCCAAGAAACAATGAAATATAAACTAAATACCATTCAAAAGTTAATGAGCTCCCTTTCCCACTTTTGGGCAGCTAAATGTATAATCAGCATGTTAATACTTTAGAAAACCACTTAACATTCAGAATGATTTCATGATTATTTAAGAAACTCTGCTGAATGCTCCCTTGCCTTTGGGTTAGCCCTACTCTCTTCATTCTTTAGACTTCTAAGAAATAAATGTTTATGAATAGAAAACGTTTCATAAATATGCTATTCAGAAAGAAACCGTGATCTTACTGTACAGTCTGTCACATGACCGGTAACCAGGGTTCTAATCTCCATACCACAACTGGTGTAGAGTTTTTAAAAATCATTTTGTATTTGTGACACACAGTCATTTAAAAATTTTTTAAAAAGAAAGGGAGGAAATGCAGTTTTTCAGGACGGGAAATTTTACGTGCACTGACAAGAGTGGCTTTAAACATAGCACAAAAATTTACTGGCATCTTTAGACTTTTCATCTGAGAGTAACTTTTCAAAACCATAACGTTTATTATTGATTATAGGACAACTTAACAATAGTATCATGCAGAATTTAAGGGGTTGTGAAGTAAAAATAATCCTAATATCTGATCTATTAAAGAACTAAATAGGCAAAAGTCACAGAAATAAGAAAATGAGTTATTTCTTCTATGATATTTACCTTCATAATTATTCTTCACAATTTTAAAACTCAACTATAGGAATTCTATAAGACCATTATGATCTCAATGTCTTCTGCAGAAAAAAAAAAGATAACGCTGCTAACTCAAGTCTTTAAAATGCGAACTTACAGACAGCTATTTTCTATAGTGGGAAGAAAACGTAAGGTCATCCTTAGCAGTTCTCAAATTAAGAAAATAAAAGGTAATTGTCATCCTAAGTAGCTTCTATTGATAGAGACATTTTTCATAAAACATATTTTATAATCAAAATTAAATCTGTCATTCGACTCTGGTCATTAATGTCTGTTACAGATGTTCCAATATTCTCACTCAAAATTAGACTTCTTGGATTTATTTTAAATTCCTTCAGTTCAAGTAACATGTCTTCTTCCTCATAATAAGGACCCAGCCAGTTACTTCCTGTAAGTTATCTCAAATTCTAACAACCAGCAACACTAAATATTATAGCAATGAGAAAACCATGGCTTGTTAAGGTCAAGTATCTTGGTCAGATCATGTGGCTGGTATGTAGCAGAGCAGTGTTTCAAATTCAGACTCTTCTAGGCAAAGAGCATCAAATACTCATGACTTAACATTTTCCAAAACACACTGGCTTACCTAGAAAGTTAGGACCTTAGTATTTCAGTAATACTACCACAAATCAATCTAATGAGCTCCCAAGTCCAAAAACTAGCTTTCCATTTCAACTCTAATACACAGATAACAAGACAATAGAAAACTTTACATTGCAGTCCATGATTGGGAATAGCAAAGGAGATTGTCTGTCTGTCTGTCTGTCGCTCTGTCTATCTATCTATTTATCTATCTACTGCTGCTGCTGAAAGTAATACCAAATAAATCTCTTCTAATACTTCCTCTGCTAACCTCTTATATATGCTTTGAATCACCCCCTTTAACCGGCTAACCCACTTGGACATGACAGTATTATCTAACAACTAAACGCAGACCAAAGTAACACACTGTACCTTGGATGCTCAGAGGGCATTTTTAAGATAAATCAGACAGCTAAGGTAGATATCTTAGGAATAATTCTGTAATCAGTTCATAGCAACTATATTTATTCCTTTCTTCTTAAATCACGCACAATACACAATATACAAATGTAAATACTAAGTCATGAAGCAATCACATCAAGTAGTTAAACACAGGTTACAGGTGAGGATAGATCTGAGGGAACCAAGAGAATATTTTTACTTCCTACACAGTAATTTAAGAGTTTCATATTTTTCAAAAAAAATTTCAGAGTAAAATGAGTACAATTTTAAACAACTGCACTTAGAAATACATAATGTTGAAAAAGTGTCTTAAAGAAACTAATTTGTATGTCTTCCAATTTGCAGTTTGGTGGCTAGATTATGTAGGTTTAGTATCTCCATTATCCAACAAATATTTGGAAAAAAACACACAGCAATTCAGCATGCCAGCAAAGGCATCACTTTTCAAATAAAGTAAGGTTCTGTGCAAATTCATGCCTTTTCTGAAAAATCCTTAAAGTAGTGATGTTGTAGAAAAGACAACCAGATAGACTTTTCCTCAGATTAGACAATTACCTGGCTCTGAAACAGAACAATTACAAGATTCAATGAGTTTCCATTTATTTGTCTTTCAATACAAGTTGAATGTGAACAGAGGAGGGGACTGTGTTAAGAATATTAAAGTAGAAAGTAATTGTTGAGATGTGTTAAATTAATCAAGGGCATTTTTCTCTGTTATAAAGAACACTTCAAATTCATGTTGATAAAAGCTTTAGACTAAATGTGTGTGGAACTCCTAATTTCTGAGATTTAGAGTGTGAAGTACTGAAAGAAACACTCCAAGTTACTTGCTAAAAGGAAAAGTACTTTGCCAATAATTATTAACACACAAGATTATGAAACAATAGGTTATCTCATGTTGGTTATGAAAACACACCAATGTTATATACACATATTATAAACAAAGACAAAAGAGGAAGTTTATGATTATGTGTCAACACAACTATGACTCATATTAAAGATTAAGTCTCACTATACACTAAGAGATACCTAGATAATCACATTTTCCAGCAGAAGTAGCTGGCAACCCACACAAAGAACTATTCCCATGAGGACTCAACCAGCACCACTCTTTCCTGGTCCAACAGTCCTGTGGATGAGGGGGTTATCTCTACTGGGTCATAGCAAAAACCACCTTCTCTTCCCTAGACTCCCAGAAACCCCTAGTAGCTCTATTTTCTAAATGGTCCAAAAACTATCAAAGAAAGGTATAGAAATCTTGGGAAGTATTTCACTCAGTCCACAAACGTCTTCACACACACCAGAAGGTCATGGATTTCTGGGTGTTTTTATTTATTTATTTATTTAGGTCTTTTTTCCATGAAGTGTAAAGATAGGTGATAAAGTTCAAAATATGTCACTTACCTTAAAGTCACAAGAAAATGGAGCAGTGCTGAAAGAAGTTATGTGAATACTATAACCTGATTGATTGAATCTGGTAACAACCATTAGATAAGCTGGAATAAATATATGTAAACTCTTCAGAAAGCTAAGGAAGCATGAGAAAGTGAAAGTGAAGTGTTTCTTAGAAGTTACAGTTTATTAAGGAGACTAAATCACACAGAATCCTAGGAACTCTTACCTTGAAAAGACTGCTTGGCTCTATCAACTAGTTCATCAGTTAGATAACTGGCCAAATTTCCTCTGGCGTGTTTAGTTTTGCAGTAGGTACAAGCATTGAGACACCTGTTCAAATGATCGAAATATATAAAGTTATATTTTTAAAGACAGTGCACACTTAACATGGGGAAAAAATATCCAAAACATACCCCTAAAATGCTGTTTTGGTATCATTTGCCAGTTTATATAAGAGATATTTTTTAAATGATTATCTACGAAACTTCATACTTAATTTATTTCCACCAAGCACAGAAAGTTGCAATTTGCAATTCGTTTAAGTTTCAACTATTCAAGAAAGATTGTACAAATCACATAATATTATTGTTAAATGTACACATTAATATGGAACAAAGATAATAAATGCACAATAATTATTAAAGGTCCACACTTTTTAAAACCACTGACATTTCTTTGGCTATCATAAAACTAAAATTCTATTATTACTTATACATACTGTATTATTCAGAAATGAAAAGCTTTTCATTCAACTTTTAACTAATGATACAAGAATAAATAGGCAATATAGAAAACACATCCTTAGAAATCTTCAGATAATATTTTTCACTCTTTAAAATCAGAAAAAAAAATTAAAATATATTCAATGAATGCTCGTTGGGGTTATATTAGTCAAAGTAAAGAAGCAGAATGATAATATTAGTTTAAAAAAAACTAAAAAGTAGAATTATTTCCCAACAGACTTTAGATATGATAAAGAATCATCTTTTAAAAACTAAAATGTTGGTTCTACTTTTATAATTTTAAAATACAGTTTCAATAAACTTTCTTATTTAAAAAAAATTATACACAATAAAATATTCCTATGCCAAAAACATAAGGCTCAGTAACATCGAACAAAACAAAGAGTAACTTCACATGAGTGATTCAATTGCTATAATAGTAAGGTTTTAAAAGACAATCATTATACAAATGCTTTCAAATTTCAAACTGAGGAAAATCAAACTTTTAATAATTGTAACTGGCTAGTGTGTAATTTTGTTAATATATAACTTTAAAATGCATATAAATCATTGTACTCAGGAGGCAACTATGCAGTGTTTAATTTCTAATTATTTTTGCATGGAACTCTTAAGTAAAATAACACATACATTTTGATTTTTAACTGTTTAACTAAATACAACCTTAAACAGCTAACATCCCTTTCTTCCTAAACCATTTACATAAAAACACACACAAACACACACATGTACAAACTGTGCCGTCTCTCTTATGAACAGAAGTTCTAGTCTCCCAGTTGTTGTATGCCTTCTCTTTTCAATCCTCATCCATTCCAGAACAATGGGGAAAAGAAAACTGGGTTTTTTTGGCTGCTTCTTGAGAGAGTAACTTACTTTTCTTTAGCCCTGACTGAGCACCAAAACACTGAGATGTTTTGCATACATTACCTCATTTAACTCTTCTAGAGTTGGGTATTACTATCTCCATCTTACAAAGAATCTGCTTCCAAAAAGTCATTACAGTTGATTTCACAGAAATAAAAAGGAGCATAAGATACTACCATGAACAACTACACAACAACAAATTGGACAACCTAGCAGAAATAAATTCCTTAAAACACACAACCTACCAAGACTAAATCATGATCTCATTTACAATAGCATAAAAAAACAACAAAATACCAAGGACTAAATTCAACCAAGAAAGTGAAAGATCTGTATACTGAAAAGTTTAAGATACCGATGAAAGAAATTAAAAAACAAAACAAAACACACAAATAAGTGGAAAGGCATCCTGTGTTCATGGACTGAATACTTAATATTGTTAAAATGTTGATACTACCCAGAGCTATCTAAGATTCAATGCAATCTTATCAAGATTCTAATGACATTTTTTACAGAAATAGGAAAAAAAATCCTAAAATTCATTTAGAAACTAAAAAGACACCAAACAGCCAAAGCAATCCTGAGAAAGAACAAAGTTGGAGGCTTCACAATTCCCCACTTCAAACCATATTACAAAACTATAGTAATCAAAACAGTATGGTGCTGGTGTAAAAACAGGCAAATAGATCAATGTAAGAGAATTGAGAGCCCTCAGTAATCCCTTGTATACTCAGTCAACTAATATCTGACAAAGGAACCAAGAATACTCAATGGAGAAAAGATAGTCTACTCAATAAATGGTGCTGGGATAACTGGATATTCACATGCAAAAGAATGAAAATAGATCGCTAACTTACATCACTGACAAAAATTAATTCAAAATGAATTAAAGACTTAAATTTGAGATCAGAAACCATAAAACTCCTAGAAGAAAACACAGGGGAAAAGCTCCTTGACATTGTTCTTGGCAATTATTTTTTGGATGTGACACTTTTAAAGCACAAATAACAGACGTAAAAATAAACAAGCTGGACTATATCAAACTAAAAAGCTTCTGCACAGTAAAAGAAAGAATCAACAAAATGAAAAGGTAAGCAACAGAATGGGAGAAAATATTTACAAACCACATGTCTGATTCATAATAAGTGATTCATAGTATTTGATTAGTATTCCATAATAAGGGATTCATAACATCTGACAACAGGTCAATATGCAAAATATATAAAGACCCCATACAGCTCAATAGCAAATAATAAAAACCCAATGTTAAGATGGCTAATGAATATGAATAGACATTTTTCCAAAGAAAATATTCAAATGCACAAGAAAAGATACTCAACATCACTAATCATCAAGAAAATGCACATCAAAACCAAAATGAGATCACCTCACACCTGTTAGGAAGGCTATTATCAAAAAGACAAGAGTCAAAAAGAGCTGGCAAGGATGTAGATAAAAAGGAACCCTTGTAAGCACTATTGGTGGGAATGGAAACATACAGCCACCATGAAAAAAAAGTATACAGGTTCCTCAAAAATTAAAAACATAACTATCATATGATCCAGCAATTCCATTTCTGGGTATATATACAAAGGAGATGAAATCATTGTCTCAAAGAGGTGGCTGCAACCTCATTTTCATTGCAGCATTATTTTCAATAGCAACACATGGAAATAACCTAAGTATTCTTCAACAAATGAATGGATGAAGAAAATGTGATACATTTATACAATGTGATATTCAGCCATTAAAAAGGACAACCCTTTCACTTGAGACAACATAGATGAATCTTGAGGGCATTATGCTAACTGAAATAAGTTAGCCAGAGAAAGAAAACTACCATGTGATCTCACTCATTTGTGGAATCTAAAAACAAACAAACAAAAATTGAGAAAAAAAAAACAAACTTCATACAAACAAGTAACAGATTGGTGGTTGCCAGAGGGGGAATCTGGGGCAAGGGGGTGGAAGAAAAGGGTGAAGGAAGTCTAAAGGTACAAACAACTCATTATAAAATAAATGAATTCTGGAGATGTAATGTACAGCAAGGCAACTATAGTTATCAGCGCAGTTTTGAGATCTGAAAGACGCTAAGAAAACAGAACTGAAAAGTTCTCCTCACAAGAAAATAATCTGATTATGTACAATGAGGGATATTAACTAAACTTACTGTGCTAAACATTTTCACAGTATATACATACATCAAATAATTATGCAAATAACTATGTTGTACATCTTAAACTTATACAAAGTTCTGTATCAATGATATCTCAGTAAAACTGTGTGTGTTTGGGGGTTGGGAGGAATCAGGTAAGTAACTTGTTTAAGACATGTAACAGCTGAAATTCAAATCTAGGTCTGCCAAATCTCAAATTCCCTGCTATTTCCACACCAAGTTGCCTCCCCAGAATTAATGTGTATCAGATATCCTAGCTACAGACAAGTGCAGATGAGATGCAGTAACAAGAGAGGCGATCACCCAACATGAGCTCTAGAGTGATGCAGCACATCTATTCAAAGACATGGCCAGAAGGCACCATCCTGTGGATGGAAACATTATAAAATGTGTTTCTCTCTTTCATTCTTTGGAAATCTAAGGCTAGGCTTCTTGGCCAGCCACCGGCCCAAATGAGTTACTTCACCCTTGTTTTCAAGTTCTGTTTCTCATCCAACTGCTGCTCTGTGGCAGAATGTGTCCCCTTGTTTGTCTTGGCGTGTTTTTAACATCCTACTGCTCGGAGTCTCCAAGCTGACAGCTCTCTGTGCCCTCCTGCTCAGCGGCTCCAGGATCCACTGGACACAGCGGGCCCCCACCTGATTCATTCACCTGCGATTCCCCCCATGACTGCCATGCACTCCAGTGAAATCACCACCCTTCCCAGGAAGCTGCTCTCTATCCCAATACCACTCAGGTCTCCTGACCCGTTTCTCTTATTCCTCCTGTCCCAACAGAGCTCCACAAATAAAAGCTACTACTGTTTCTAACTTGGGCTATTTCTTAGAAGTAACTTTCTTAGGGGACACCAGCCTACAGAAGGGGAAGGAAAGCAGACTGGAAACGTGTACTTCAAATATTTGTAACATAAATGAATTCACACACAGAAAATACATAGAACACTGCCTGCATCTACCAAGTGACTGGTAAGTATTGGCCAACGGTGGTTTAACGTGACTGTTCTAAACAATTCTGTGAGGAAGTAATCCTGCACTGTCATCGTCCAGGTGTACCTAACTTTATGGAACAGATGTGTTGCTGATACACTGACTTAAATCAACTGTGGAAACCAAATCATATTTTCCTACTGGCTCAGTTAACAAAGGTGGAAATGTAGCCCCCACGGGAAGTCACTAACGAAAGGATACTCCAAAGTTTAAATAAAACAAGGTGATATTCGGAAACATTTATAATACTCAAAATAAGCCAGTAAGTATAAATATTACATTAAAAATTCAAACTATTCTTCACTAAACTGCTCCCTTGGGGCTAATCAGAGTTGCTGATGTGATATATTTCTGAAGTTCTAAATTGTTTATTGTATAATATGGGTTCATCCTTATCTGCAGTTACCAAAATAATATTTTATATTATTTCAATAAACTGAAAATTTCTACACAGTGCATTTTTAAGCATAACAGCACTAATTCAAGCAATAAATCTGCTATGTCTTACAGTGAAAAATGAGAGAGATTTCTTATAATACACAGGAAAAATAAGCAACACAAAATCAGAAAAGAAAGAAAAAGCTTTTGATGCTATTTGGTTTAAAAACAATTTTCTGAATAACCAGGAGTTGTGATACCGATCATTTTGACATGACATGTCTCCAACAAAATAAAGGGATTCATCATAGAAACCTCTATTAGTTTCAGTTATCTGTAAACAATTAAATAATTGTCTAAGAATAAGAACACTGAGCCAGTTTCTTCAACTGTCAGAAAACAAAAGATCTTTGAGGGCTGACTGCTGAAAGCCAAAACCAAGAAGAGATGGTTGCTGAAGTGCAAGGAGGATGCAAACTCCTGAACAGACAGCCTGTTGTGATGGAAGGATACAGCCAGACACCACACCTACTCATCTCTGCACAGGTTGTTATCTGGCCCCAGGCCAAGAAATAACTAAAAAAAAACCTCAAAAGGAGAGACAGACTAGGCATTTAATTTTAGCAGTATTACTCTGAAATCTTAAAAAGCATCTGTGGTAGAATGTTTTTAAACTACAGAAACTAAACAAATGGAATCACTGTGAATTTCCACAAATTAAAGTATTTTAAAGGGTTCAAATGCATGACAACATGTCAACTGGATACCTGAACCACATAAAGCAAAGGAAAATAAAAAATTTTAATAAATTATGTTTTTCCTTCTAAAGTGCATCTTTAGATACCACAAGTCTGGGAATAATTTAAGAATCAGAGTTACACATTTAAAAATTCTGATACCTTATTTTATTGGGCAGGGGAAGTTCATGAGACTCAGGATTCTGCTCCTCCCTACTTAGGGTCAAAGACTAAAATTTTAAATATGCAAAAACCATTGTGGACTCCAACATTAACACTTCAAACTAACATATTCTGTGCCACTTACATAATTTAATCCTTATTTATTTTTAATCAGTTGAATTAAAACTGATTATATTTAAAGCTTTGAGAAAAAGTATAATCTTTACATTATATTTCTTATAAAGTGTAATCATTCTCAAAGCTTTAATTTTTATAAAATAAGCCCTTCATAGAACAAAACTTCGGAAGAAAATCCCACTGTAGCCCAACTATATTCTTCCATATGGAAGCATCAGGAAGCAAAGAAAAAACAA
The DNA here is from genome assembly GCF_036321535.1 of Camelus dromedarius. Classification (NCBI taxonomy): domain Eukaryota; kingdom Metazoa; phylum Chordata; class Mammalia; order Artiodactyla; family Camelidae; genus Camelus; species Camelus dromedarius. The sequence continues at coordinate 13,750,017 of NC_087454.1, read as the reverse complement.
AAACTCAACAAACAAACGGTTCACACACTGTAGGCTGTGACAGACTTGACTGTTAAATATAGCCTATTGTGAACCCTCATTATAATTTTTAAATTATTTAAAAGTATTTCCAGGAAAATTACAAACTTTTTGATCTTTTAAACAAATACAAAACATATTCTTATCAGTAAAATCTGGTTGGATCTTCAAATGATAATTCCAGTTTTTCAAGATCAAAAAGCAAAGGAAAAGTAACACACCTGAGAAACTAGCAGAATATAACATTGAGCAGCTTCCGGTGGCTGGGACTCCTCCCCTGTAAAACGAGATCTCTCCACCTGAGTTACTGCCTCAATCTCCAACTGGAAAATCTCATCCTAATAGGTACTGCCTCTGCCTTTAACTGTGCCCTTTCTGGAATTCTTTTCCTTCTTTTCCTTCTTGGTTGTTTGTCAAACCCAGCTGCTAACATTTCTTCTGTTTGTACTAAATTCAAAAAAATTGCAGCTACTTTTCCCCCTTATCCTATCCCCATTAGCTGCTGGGCTACACCCTTTGCTTCAAAAAGTTGTGTCAACATATTTAAACTCTGTACCCTTGTATCTCATGCCCTTTACAAAGAGATATCCTTATTATCACCACCCATCAATCTCTGTGAAAATCATCACCACCTTTAAAATCACCTGGGGGAAGGGGGAGTTGCTAATAATAGTAAAAGATGGTTGCTGAATGCTTGCCAGACAGTAAACCATACATTTTATATTAACTGTTCCATTTATCCTCACAACAATATTGATATACGTATCATTATCTCTAACTTTGACACAGGAAATTGAGGCTGAAAGGGATTTAAAAACTTGCCCAAAGTTACGTAGATGGCCAAGTCAAAGATGTACTCAATCTCATCTGAAATTCTTTATCACTGATTGTACACTACTTCTCTTAAGATACAATAACTTACTCTAGGTAAGAATACATGATTGTTGGGGAGAATTATGGGAAGATGGAAGAGTGGGAAGCTGCAGGATTCTGGCACCCCACCTAGACAACTGCATTGGCATCACCTGTCTGGTGTAACTGTTGTGGAACTCTGGAGTCAGCTGAAGGCTAGCAACTTCCAGGAGAAGATCTGAATGGTAAACTGCCCAACAACAATGGAATAAACATGGGACATTTTCCAGAAAGACCATATTTCAGAACACAAATTAAACTCTAGAGATTTTAAAAGATAAGTATCATACAAAGCATCTTCTCTGACCACAAGAGAATGAAGTCAGAAATAAGTAACAAAAAGAAAATGGAAAATTCACAAAATTGTGGAAGTTAAACAACACACTTTTAAATAACCTATGAATCAAAGAAGAAATCACAAAAGAAATTGGAAAATATTTAGGGGTGAGTGAAAATAAACACCACACACCAAAACTTAAGGGATGCAGACAAAGCAGTACTATGGGGAAATTTCAGAGCTAGCTGTAAACACTTAAATTAAAAAAGAAGAAAGATCTCATCAATACCCAACTTTACAATGTAAGTAAACAGAAAAAGAAGAATAAAATCAAAGCTGGCAGAGGAAGGAAATAAAGATTTGAGAAGAGATAAACAAATAGAGAATAGAAAAACAACAGAGAAAAAAATCAACAATACCAACAGTTGGTTCTTCAAAAAGATCAATAAAATTGACAAAGCTTTAGCTAGATGGACTAAGAAAAAAATGAAAGGAGACTTTAATTAGTATAATCAGAAATAAAGCTGGGACAGTACTACGAATTCTAAAGAAATAAAAAGAATTGTAAGACAGTGCTATGAGCAATTGTTTACCAGCAAATTTTATTACCTAGTTGAAGTGGACAAACTCCTGGAAACAAACAAACAAACAAAACACCCAGACTAAATTACAAAGAAATAGAAAATCTGAATACATCTTTACTAGTTACAGAGCTTGATTTGGTAATCAAAAAATCTCCCAACAAAGAAAAGCCCTGAACCTAATTACTTCACTGGTGAATTCTATCAAACATTTAGAGAAGAATTAATACCAATCCCTCTCAAAAGTTTCCAAAAACTGAAGAGGAGGGAACATTTACTAATTCATTATCTGAGGGCAAAACTACCTTGATACTCAACCTAGACAAAGACATTGCAAGAAAAGGAAACCAGAGACCAATATCCCTTAGGAACATGGATGCAAAAATCCTCAACAAACAAAATTCTAGCAAACAAAATTCAGCAGCATATTAAAAGAATATACACCATGACCAACTGGGATTTGTTCCTGGAATGCAAGGGTGGTTCAACATATGTAAACTGATCAATGTAATATAACATATCAACAGAATGAAAGAAAAAAAAATGATCTGAATTGATGCAGAAAAAGTATTTGACAAAATTCAACATCTTTTCATGATAAAAACAATCAACAAACTAGAAGTAAACTCTCTCAATATAAAAAAAGACATAAATGAAAGACTCACAATGAACACTGTATGCAATGATAAACACTTGAAGCTTTCCCTCTAAGATCAGAAACAAGGCAAGGATGACAACTTTCACCTCTTCAAGTCAACATAATATTTGAAGCTCTGGCCTGATAATTAGGCAAATAAAAGAAAGAGCAAAAAAATTAGGAAAAAAAGTAAAATTATCTCTTTGCAGATGATTCTGTTTATACTAGCATCAAAATGAATAAAATACTTAGGAATTAACTTAACCAAAGCATTGTGAGAGACTTACACAATGAAAACTACAAAACATTGCTGAAAAAACTGAAGACAACTGGGAACACACCCCATGTTCACAGATTGGAAGACATACTATTATCAAAATGTCAATACTACCAATAGTGATCTATTGATTCAATGGAATTCCTTTCAAAATTCCAGTAACATTTTTGTGCAGCAATAGAAAAACCTATCCTAAAATTCATATGGAATCTCAAGGGACCCCAAACTGCAAAAACAATCTTGAAAAAGAACAAAATAAAGAAACGAACAAACAAAAAAACTGGAGGACGCGTACCTTCTGATTTCAAAACTTTCTATAAGGCTACATTAAAACAATGTGATACTGACATAAACACAGACATATAAACAAGTGGAATAAAATAAAGAGCCCCCAAATAAGTCCTCATATATATGGTCAAATGATTTTGACAAGGTACAAAAAACGTTCAATGAAATGAGGACAATCTTTTCAACAAATGATGCTGGGAAAATTGGTTATCCATATGCAAAGAATGAAGTTGGATTCTTACCTACCACCCTCTGCAAAAACTAACTCAAAATGGATCAAGGATCTACATGTAAGACCCAAAACAATAAAACTCTTAGGAAAAAACAAAGGACAAAAGATTCACAAGACTGGATTTGGCAATGGCCTTTTGGATATGACACCAAAGGCACAGACAACATAAGAAAACATAGACAACAACTTCAGAAAAAGTTTTTAATTTTTTGCCTCAAAAGGCACTATCAACAGAGTAAAAAAAAGGCAAACCACAGAACTGGAGATAACATTTGTCAATTATACACCTGATAAGGGATAATACCTAGAATATATAAAGAACTCCAAAACTCAACAACAACAAAACAAACAATCCAATTCAAAAATAAGCAGAGGACATGAATAGACATTTCTGCAAAGAAGATACACAAATGGCCAATAAGCACATGAAAAGATACACAACACCACTAATCATTAGGGAAATAAAAGTCAAAACTCCAATGAGATACCACTTCACACCAATTAGGAGGGCTACTATCAAAAAAAAAAAAAAAAAAAAAAAAGAACAAGTGTTGGAGAACATGATCTGGAATCCTTGTGTAGTACTGGTAGGAATGTAAAACGGTACCCCAAATAGTATGACCTTTCCTCAGAAAATTGAAAGTATAATTACCATAAGATCCAGCAATTCCACTTCTAGATCTATGCCCAAAAGAATTGAAAGCAGGGTCTCGAAGTAATATTTGTATACTCATATTCATGCCAACAGCAGAATTATTTACAATAGCTAAAATATGGAATCAACTCAAGTGTCCACCGTTGGATGACTGAATAAGCAAAATCAATGGAATATTATTCAGCCTTTATAAGGAAGGACATACTGCAATACATGGAAAATGATTAAACTTTGAGGACTTTATGCTAAATGAAATAGGCCAGTCACAAAAAGACACTCATGATTCCACTTATCTGAAGTACTTGGAGTAGTCAAATTCATAGAGACAGAAAGTAAAATGGTTGATGCCAGGGGTTGGGGAGAGGGGAGAATGAGGAGTTACTGCTTAAGGGGTATACAGTTTATGTTTTACAAGATGAAAAGACTTAAGGGGATGGATGCTGGTGATGGTTGCACAACAATGTGAATGTTAATACCACAGAACTACACTTAAAAATGGTTAAGATGGCAAAAAGGTTCAGTTTCATGTTCCTTGCATTTTACAATTTTTTAAAAAGTGGAAAAAAATACATGATTATTTGTGGGCTTAATACTCAGTAGATTACAGTTTACTTTAAAAATAGGCATATCTTACTTATTTTACTATTTCATCTGTACCTAATACAGTACCTTGCAGACTATTAGAATATCAGCAAATGCTCAAAGTTATTGGTGATTTCATAATGAACCAAACCAGATGTCAAGTCAATGCTTTGTTACAGAGCCAGGAGCAGTGCTAAGCAGAAAAGGGGGCTGGCAATTATAATTCTATCTGCTTAGAAACAAATCCAGTCAGATACAACGAAGCAGGGAAAGGGAAGCCAGGAATGGAGAGGGACAGGGCGGTAACAAGGATCTTGCGAGGCAAAAGGATCTGCACTCTTGTCTTCAAGGTCAGGCAGCTGGGAACAGGAAACTAATGCTTGGAGACTAAAACTCTAAGTCCAGGGACCCCACACAGGATGTAAACACAATGCAGTGTGTACACCATACCAAACAGACTATCCAACAAGGGAAATCAAAGGGCCAAAGTATCCATCAAAGAACCAATGAGTTCATTTATCCATTTTCGATGTAACTGTACATTTTCCATCAGTAGTTCCCAGACCTTAAGAGGTCACAGAGAAATAAATTAAAAATACACACACTTAAGGCCACCAAATATTGTGCCAACTTTTTATCTTGCCAAGTAAAGACATGTTTTTTAAAAAGTTAAACTGCTCTATGGTGTCATTATTTTATATATTTTTTAAAAATAGCCTATTTTAAAACCCGAAAAGAAGGAATGTCATGTTGAAGGATCACACGTAGCACCAGGAAGAACTCACCATATTTTCCTTGCATTTCTTATTCCACCAGGGCCCAGCAAAAATCTATCAAGGCCCACTGAAACTACTGTTGCAAAATAATTCCATAACATCTGCCTAAGTTGCCTTACATTTCTACGATAATCTTTAGAATTGAAGATGTACAGGTAAAAACAGCAGGAAAGTGGCTTTAACTGAATTTTGGCCTAAAAAAGGAAACATGCCAAATGACACAAACATAGAAGAAACATAATTAATAAGTAACAGTAATAAGCCAGTTGGATTTTCAACAGGGTTCTATTTGTAGCTAGTGGTTTACTCCCTGGGGGACGAAGCGCCACACCCATAACAGTAACAACTGTTTTCTGAATGTGTTTACCAAAATAGCACGATGGAAGATGATGAAATTCTGACAGCCATAAAGCACATATTTTTCCAAGAATTTTCTTTTATTCCACCTATATTGTTATTTTTAGTTTTATAAAACAATGACAGCAGTACAAAAATTAAGGCTAAGCTATTATCTCATATACCTTTCAAAGACAGCAGTGGAAACAGCTGCAGCCCGCAAATAATACTTGCTAGTGAAGCAAAAATACCTGATTGGCCGGTAGAACTGGAGAATAAATACAAAGTGACTGCTGCAGATTTGGATTAATTTATGCACATCCCAGTGGCAAAAGAAACAGGAGCTCTGATGGCAACTATTTATATCCTACCATATAGGAGACTTTATTTACACAGTCTGTGTATAAATCACATATATATTATATATTATATTTATGTTTACATATATATATAAATATAATTCTGCCTTTTAAATATTAATTCTGCCATGTTAGACATATTCCTAAAATACTATAAGGTCAAGAAAGCCGTAACAAATACCCTTTTAAAACTAATATAATCATGTAGATGTATATTTGTATATAAAGCACAAACATACAATCACACACACATACACACACACACACACACACACTCACTTCCACTCCTAAATATTCACTGCATCTTGGGAGTTTGTGATTTGGGTTTGATTTTTTTTTTTCTTTTTAGGTATAGATACCTGGCCCCCTTTCCAACCTTACTGAATCAAAACCTGCAAGAATGACATGTGCCCTGCAGAACCAAGGCACATGTATTTGTAAAAAGCAGTACTATTTTTATATGCCTGAGTGGAAGCCAAATTCACTGGAAGATAATATTAGAAATAGCAATTGACTTTCTGTCAATTAAACTAAGGAAAACTGAAGCTTCACTTCCAAGTATTCTAAAGGAGAACATATGGGAAGTGATCACTAGCAAAGATTTATTTAAGGGTTAATCTCCTCAAAGTGTGACTAACCACACACTAAATATACCAAACAAAACAAAACAAAAAACCCCTGAATAATGGACCTCAAAGTGTATTAAAAAGTAAAGGGGTCTCAGCAGCGAGGAGAGCGATTGACTTTGCTTCCTCTGTGGCTCTGGAAGCTGACGTCTGCCGGGGTGAAATCTCGCAGGAAACACTGGGAGAAACTAATTCTATAACATATAACAGGTACCACATTTTGGCGCCTGGGATAAAAGGTATTGTTCTAAAATGGGTCAAAACATCCTGGGAAAATTTTTTAGAAGTCTTATATCTCAACTGTCTGGAAATTAGAAAGCTAAATTCAGATAATTTTCTAACCTGTGTAGGAAAATTAATTGTTTGGGTCAAATAATGGAGTGAGTAATTACATAATGAAGAGAAAGGAGGTGTTTTAAACCAAAATTGAAAAGTAATGCCTAAGCAATTACCCACCATTTTAATTTCAACAAAATCCTCCAAATTTGAGAGCTACAATTCTAATCAGCACTATAAAAATCTACTAAGTAAAATCCACCTGCCTAACTCTCCCTTTTTAAGACCACTACCTAAATAAAGCAGGGCCAAGACAAAACTCCGCATATCAGAGATAAAAGGAGACAACTAGCAGGCCCTTAATGTGCATAAGGCCACTGGCCATGAAGCCACCACCCAAGCCTGAGAAGACAGCTTTTCCCACTCAGGCTGCAGGTGCACAATGGTTTAGTGGACAGCAATCTATAGCATTCTGTTTCATTCATACTACATCTCTTTCTTTGACTGATAGTCAGAACCCCCTACTGATTCAGTAACAGCTCTTTTTCTTTCTTTTTTGGGACAAGGGAAAGGAGTGATAAAAGTTACCCTCATTAAATATAGAATTTAATCCTTTCAAAGAACCATGCTGTTTTCAGAAAAATTAGGATGGAAGGGAAAAAAAAATCTACCTCAAATGGGGGAAATATTTCAATTTAAGAACTCAGATGGGAGCACTGAATAAGAATGTTTGAGAGATAAGTCTTGTATCTGTTGAGAACTTCCTTCCCAAGAGATGGTGATATGCATGGGGTGTATAAGCCTGAAGAAGCCACCCTTTGACAGAGGCGAAAGTGAATTAAAAGAAATCTCTGACTCCCCAGTAGGGCTAGTCATATAGGCATACACTAAGGTATGTAATGTTTTGTTTGAAAGAATCAACCAATGCAATATGATAAGATCGTTTATCCAAATATTGTAGATCAGGTCAGGTACCTGAGTGTCCACAACTCCCAAAGAGTACAAAACAAATGACAGGAAATGCTATTTATTAGTATTTCCCAGAGCAGATTCCTTACCTACCCTTAAATGTTCATTTTGCCGGCTTTCAACAGATTCTACTGGAAAATTCTTTCTTGTATTTCCAAATATCTCCTGTTCTATTTAACTTTTCTTTTCTAGGTTAAATAGGGAAAATCGATTCATTAAAAATTTATCAAGATAAAAATCATCCTAATTTGGCTCAATAATTCCATTTCCAGGGGCTCTTATAGGTTGCTGATGAGAGTGCAAACTGGTCTAACTTTTCTGAAGGCAAACCTGCTAATACGTGTTAACGGCCTCACAGTTTCCCCCAATAACTCTATTTCTAATCTAATAAGCATTTTATTTTAAAATTGTTCAACTTGCATACATTTTATAAAGAAACAGTCTTTCAAGTACAGATTCTTAAAAATAAAACACTCGCTGGCATAAAAATAAATAGTAAGCCAATAGTTAATGCAAAGCTTACGTGTGCAAGGCCCTATTGTAAGCACTTGACATGTATTAAATCACTCTGAATCCTTACAGCAACCTGGTGAGGTCCATGTTTTTATTGTCCTTCTTTTACATATGAAGAAACTGAGGCAAAACGAGGCTAGGGAACTTATTACAGGCCACTAATGCGTGGTGAGGCTGGAATTTGAAACCAAGAAGCCCTGGGTCAAGCAACTTCAGTGTAGAAAGTCAAAACTGGCTAGACTGAGACGCATGATGCCACTGATGTCCTGACATCCATGACCAAATATTATATCCTAAGGCATCTAAACTCCACCATTATAAAATAAAAATATTAAAAGCGACTAAAATATACATAACACATGGTAAACTCGCAAATAAACGTATTCACATTTTTGGATCTCTTAATTGCTGAGAAAATAAACAATTTTTTTTTGTCCCTTAAAGAAAGTAGCTTGTTAGCTACAAAAACGTTAACCTAGAGCAGCTGTAGACCTTGTTAAGTCACTACTCATCAGATGCATACAGATGGAATATTTACAACAGGAACAAGATCATCTATTTCTTTTCAGCTGTAAAGCCATTCAATTTGCTACAGAATAGCTGCAGTTTAAGCTGAGTTTCTAGATATGATTACCTTAGCGGTGCTGCCTTTTTCTTTTCAAGAGGAAATATTTTTATAATATGCAAATTTATTACATTTGTCCTAAGCTAGTGATTGAAATTCAGCAAATCAAACAGCCTTTGAAACACAATCATCAGTTTGGTTGACTTCAAGGCTTTTCTGTTCCCACTGCCATTTCTTGAGGGCACCTGCAAACTAATGACAGTTACTCAACCAGTTCACCACCAAATAATGCAGGTGTGGCCTATCCAAGGGAGATAGACCCTCACAGGATGAAAAGGGGCCAGAGTAGAAACCCATGGAGTCTCTTTTCAACACTCAGGAGAAGGAGGGAGAGGAAGAGAGTTCATTCAAAGGACACAAAACACTGTCCCCCAGTCTCCTTTGTGAGGCAGCCCTAGTGCAGGTTGTTAGAAGCTGTTTTTTACAGAAGAAAACTGAAGCTGAAAAGGGTTTACAGGACACAGACTCATTAAAAGCCAGAACCATTGTTTGCATCCACCTCTTCTACCTATAAGAATACTCAAGGGGGTGGGTGTTGGGTTTTTTTTGGGGGGGGGGGCTGTTTGATTGCCAAATAGTATAATTTTAATAAGTATATAAATAATCTTAATAGAGTTATTGAGGTAAAACTAACATACAATATACTGCACGTATTTAAAATGTGTCATTTGTTAAGTACTGACCAAAAAACATCAACCCCAAAGATTTCTTGGGTCTCTTTGTCACCTTTCTGTCCAGTCCCTCCATCACCTCCCCACCATAGTATCCAGCACCTGTTTTTTCTTTCACTATAAATCAGTATTCATCATAAGTTAGTTTTGTAGAATTTTAGGTAAATGAAACATGGAGTATGTACTCTTTTTTGTCTGACTTTTTCCATCCATATTGTGAAATGTATCAAGAGTTCACTGCTTTTTATTACTGAGCACTATTCCATGGATTCCACACTTTGCCAGCTTTTTCCAGTTAGGCCATGAGTGAAGGGGGCAAAAGAGGGAGGCAGGAAGACCAAACAAGAAAGGATGGACTTGCTTTTCCTTATTTGCTTCCTTTCCCTGTTGGTGGCACATGCTTCTAACCCCAAGAGGGAGAGTTCGACGTCAGCACTCTTAACCAATGAGCTCAGGCCTTCATGATCACGCCAACATTTACTACGGCCGCTTCAAGCAGAAGAAACTTAAATAGTACAGAAGTTAAGAATGATGAAATGTGTTGCCTACTTTTTCCAGCCTAGATAATGATAAACTTAAGCTAAAAGCAGAAAGGGGAGAAAACAGATCTCTGACACAAGAGGCACTCTCTGCCTCTATAACCCAAAGAAGACAAAAGTCCGGTCATGTGGATTCCACAGGGTTAAAACAAAAACCAAGCAAACAAAAAGCCAGGATCTGTAAGCCAAGCTCAGGTCTGTGAAAACAGGGGCTGAGAAGTTAGAGATTCCAGGGGAGATGGGACTGGAGCCTGGTGTGAAGACACCGAACCCCACCCCCACAGCGTCCTTTCCCAAGCACCTCCAGCTAATGGGCCTGCCCTCGCCTAACAAAGAAGACAACACACTTCATTGTGAACATGTATCTGAAATGCAGCCTACGGGCTAGGAGCAAACAGAGGCAAGACAGGGCAGTGACCTTTAAATTAAGGTCCCAGCGCGTGGGTGGAGGCTTCATGCTCTAACAGGTTCAGAAAGAAGGACCAGGCAAGGTGTCAGACTGTGGTTGCTGCAAATGGAACGGACCTTAGGCCACACTGAAAACCACTGCTCTGAGGCAACCTTCCTCTCGACACTGCATCCACTGTGGGGAGAGCCACCAGAAGCTGCCATTCCCAAATGGAGAGTCCTTCCCACAGAAGACAAGGAAAAAGGAGGCACTCTCAGGGGTAAAAACCACTTGCTGTCAAATACACTGACTAAGAAATTAACTTCCTGCCGGCACAGGGAGTACTCACCATGCCCAGACTACGTGAGAGTGACCAGTGTGTGTAGTTTTCCACTATGCTCCTTTAAAAATGGGATGTTTTTCCGTGGGAATCATCCCGCTCTTGCTCCAGCATTATAAAAAAGACATAGAGAAGTTATTCTTCAGCCTTAGGTTGCAAGACCATGAGAGGCTTCAGAAGACCCGAGAAAGAGAACCTGGTCTTGGAACTAGACGAGACTTTGAAATGTCCCAGTTTGGAGAGGAGGTGAGGGGGTTCAGCTGAAGGGCAAATTTTAGTTTAGAACACGTATAAGAAGAAGTTTGGGAGTGAAAAGGCTGAATTACAGGGCACAAACACTGTTAAGATGCCGGCCCTGAAATTATCCCCACTTCCCTTCCTAAAAGAACACCGGTCTCGTTCAGGAATCAACTCTTCCCTCACATCATCCAGAAAGCTAAAGAGAAACCAGCTCGAGCATCAATCCTAGAGTAGGGCAAGGTGAAAGAGAATTCTTTTTTCTTTTTTAATAAATGCTTAGTTTAGGAACTCAGAACTAAGGCAACCAGCACCTGGCACTCTTACGGAAACTAGAATTAACTCAGAAATGTGCAAGGATGAAATTCCTATCAATAAAATGCACCAAGGCTTTTGGGAGAATACTGCCTTGCTCTCAAAATACAGCCCCTTCCTTTCTGTGAACTACAGGTTTGCACTCAAGACCATCTGATCCTGAGGCTAAAAAGCCAGAGGAAGGTTGCCAAGGAAATCACAGAAAAATGCAAGTGAAGCCACTGGTTTAAGGTGCATCTCTTAACTTTGGGTATGCAAGTCCTTATATTTCATTATCATTGGTTATTTATGATCTACAGTTGAAATAGATGAATGCAAATATATCCAACAAAATGTGTCAAAGAACCAACTAAATGGTGTTTGCCACAATAATTCTAAACCTTCCTTAACCTGAACAATTTTCTTTACATTTGAACGATTTCTGGGTGCCAATTTTGAGAAATGCCTTATACTGGGAGATATGAAGTTTACAAGATGGATGGCCCCTAGCTTCAAACCAGAAACAAATTATAGGTTAGACATAATTCGGCAGACTCTACAAAGATTACTTAGGGAATTTGTTAGGGTTCAGAATTTGGGGTGTTGCTAAGACTCCAGAATCATACTCACACGCATACACACACACACACAAGAAGAAGAGTTGGAAAGGACTTCAAAAAGTACATCCTTCTAGTCCAATCCTCTCATTTGGCAAATAAGAAATGGAGACCAAGTGATTCAGCTAATTAATCTGAAAGAAAAAAATGCAGGTTTTCTAAAATGCGGTTTTATACCTCTGTACTGCTTGTTCTCGACCTTTCCTCCTGTCCTAAGACGGTGCTAAGATGTGCCCCAGTCCCATCAGCAACAGTGACCCTGAACAGCAGGAACGGAAAGGTGGCGTGGGGTGGGGAAGCATCACACTCATCCTGGGGCAGACAACTTCTTTTATGGCAGCCTTATGTTAGGTGTCACGTGTAATCTTCTTTAGTTTGTTTTAGACTTTTTAATTTGGCCCTAAAATATAGGATTCATTTATTTAAAAAAAAATCTGCAGCACATATTCTCTGCCTTAGGAAATGAAATATAATCAACAGGATGCTGAATCATAACTCAAATTATCATGCTCAACTTCACATTATCATTGTTAACTGCTACAGGGATATAGGACAAAAGATACTGTTGGACTTTTCTATGTCTCTGAGTTTCTTTTACCTGTTTGGAGGAAGTGAAAAGGGAGCCGTATCTCTACTATCAATTTATTTTTGTTAGCCATCATTCTGAAGTCACGTGAAAAAAAAATCTAGCTCTGATAATGTCCTTGGTTGATAATAATCCATCTTAAAGGATAACAAACCTATTGTTAAAACACATTTACATAAGTTCATTAACATATTCACAGTGAAAATAGTCTATCCAGGTACCTAAAGGTGCACAGCAGTTTGTTGATCCACAGTCTCATCCATGAATCTGAGAAATCAAAATTATTAATGCCAGTCCATTTCCATGCTCTTGATGCTATTTTTGTGTGTTTTGTTAGCTCCATTTTTTGGCAAGCTTGAAAAACAGTTCTACTTTTCAGGACTACCTCAATACAAGATTCTACCTAATCCTACAGTCACCTATTTCGATGTTAACTCATATGACTAAAGTCAAAGGACAATGCCTTGCATTTCATCTTCCCAAGGAAGTCTTGGTGGAATGAGGAAACAAGTGGGTGGCCTAGTAAAACTCATACCTGTAACACAATCTTCACTATATTAAGTGTGTAGGAATTAAAATGCATCTGTTAAGAACTAAATACTGTCTAACAGTGGATTACTTTGACTGGTTCTCCAGAAAAAAAGCACACCAAAATACATAAAATTCTACTGGCAGTGGGAATATAAAGCAGTATAGCCACCACTGAAAACAGCATGCTGGTTCCTAAAAAAATTAAACACAGAAGTACTCTATGATCCAGCAATTCCACTTCTGGGTATATATACAAAAGAACTGAAAGCAGAAACTTAAACAAATATCTGTGCACCAGTGTTTATAAGAGTCTCATTGACAATAGTCAAAAGGTGGAACAACCTAAACGTCCATCACAGGCGAACACATAAACAAAATGTGGGCCATACATACGACAGAATGTTACTCATCCTTAAAAAATAAAATTCTCACACATGCTACACATGGATGAAGCAGAAGGACAAATACTGTATGATTCCACTTATTTGATGCACCGAGAGTAGTCAAGTTCATGAAGACAGAGCGCTGAACGCGGGTTGCCAGGAGCTTGGGGAGGGGAGGGAGAGACATTATTTAATGGGCACAGAGCTTCAGGATGAGAGGAGGAACAAGTTCTACAGATGGACAATGGTGATGACTGCACAAAAATACCAGTGTACTTAATGCCACTCAACTGTCCACTTAAAAATGGTTAAAATGGTTAATTTTATGCTATATACTTTACTATAGTAAAGAGTTAAAAAAAAATTGATTAATGACAAACAATGCACCATAAAAGCTTCAAAAACAAAGTAAAATTGCATAGACAATTTCAAGAGTTCACAGATCACCTAAAGATCAACCAATGAATCCCAAGTTATAAACTCCTGCAGAATTTCAACACAAACATAATGAAATAGGCACCATAGTACTTTTTTATAGAAATTAGCTTTCTGTGATCCCTGTAATGACTGCCAACAAAATCCCATGCGTAAATAAAAAATTATTAAGACAGCAGAAATTTTTCCCCTACTCTGAAGTTATCTTTCCCACACTGAAATAGAGCAACAGCAATTCCGCATTTGTTGTTTGTGTTTCATCACTGTTTTCAGACAGAACAAGAGATCTGCTGCCTACACACCATTTCTCAGCATCAACACCCATTTTCTTATGCAATTTTAAGTTCTGTTGGCAGGTTAAAGACATTTTTTCCAACCACAAACAGAAACTTCTTTTGATACTCTAAGTGAATGTTCAAGGAAATGTTCCCAATAAAAAAAGACTATTTAAAACAATAATATGGAAGTGTATCAACAGTCAAGAAAACTTAAGTGGTAACTCGATGAAAACTCAAGTTTTAGATATTAGACATATAAGATTTGGTACCCACTTTGTCAAAAATCAGATGTTTTTATGTCTTCAACTAGGAACATAAGCAAATGCTAAAAGTATGCTAAAAAAGGCAGAACCACATTACTTGGTCTTTCATACAACTCCATGGACAATGTTTCTTTGTTTTTCCTTTTTAATGTTTAAAACACTACTTTGCAATAGTCTTTGATAATGAAGTATTTAGCTTCAGCCGTTCATTTGTTAAGAGTTACAAATAAAAAAAATGGTTTCCACTGATAAGTTTAGCTTTAAAAAAAATAAGTTCTAGTACATACTTTAAATATAACATAAATATCATTTTGTTAGTTATTAGCAAATCCTTTGTCAAACTAGACAATCACAAAGATGACTGATGGTAGCTAAGACTTACATGCACCGACCCGGCAGTGCCAGGCACTGCTGTAAGCGCTGCACATATATGAACTTAATCCTGAAAACAACCTGCTGAAGTAAGTACTGTCATTATTCCCTATTTTACTGAGGCACAGAAAGACAAAGTGGTTTGACAAATACCACAAACATCACACAACTGGTTAAGTGGCGGAGCTAGTCCATAAGCCCAGACAGGCTGGCTCCCACATCCATTCTCTTAACCATTACACGTACTACCTGTCATAACATACTGGGGAAATAAAGGTGATTTTGACAATGCTGAACAGGTTTTTCAATAACGTAATAGGAAATATTTCAGCTGTCTTTTCATCATTAGTATTGTTTGCTTTTGTAAACTACGAGCCACTGTGCTAGACAGTGTCATTCACAGGATTTAAACACACTGATGAAGTCTAGATTTTTGGTACTGTCCATGACCAAGGAGGATGAAGTCACAGAGTCTGAGGAGAACTTTAAATATATATACATATTTCCCTAACTTTGCAATCAATATACAAGTATGGGGGGTGGGGTACAGCTCAGTGGTAGAGCGCCTGCCTCGCATCCACAAGGTCCTGGGTTCAATTCCCAGGACCTCCATTAATAAATAAATAAACCTGGTCCCCTTCCCCCGACACAAATACACACATACATGCAAGTACAAAAACAACGTTAGCACCAACAGAACTGGGAGTTTACTCAACCAAGATATAACTCTATCATAAGCACAGATGACTCACCAAACTTTTATAAACAGACACACAGTTGAAATTTTTTAACATATTAGCTTCCAGATGCTGAGGTGTATATAGGTAAGTCATCCAAAATAATTAGAGGTTTGGAGGAAGGACATAGTTCATGATAAGTATGACTCACATGTGTCTCACAGAAAAACAAAAACCACCAGACGTTTATCTCTCAAAAACAAAAGACATGGAGTCTGGCACCAGTCAGCCAAGCAAGAAACACCACGTGCGAGTCAGACACTCCTGTGCCGTTTAAAAATAAAAAAGGGAGACAGGCATGTGACGAGTGATGACTGCTAAACCTGACCTTCTCTGAAATACACAATTCCACTTATAACTCCTCCCTCTCCAAAATCAAAACACTTGAAAACAGCAAGTTTCACAAAAGCAGCAAAAGAAAGACAAAAAGGAAATTTTCTAAGTCAGAGGATAAAATATCTTACAATAGGAAACAACTATATTTAGGGATGAAAAAAGTAACAGCTTTTTGTCACACTGACTACTCATTCAGCAGTTTCCCCTCCTCCCTGCATTCACATGGGATCAGTGAGGACAACCACTCTCTCCTCAAGCCAACTAGGCTGAGTCCACCGGGATGGGGGACTGGCTTCCACTTGGAGAAATTCTTACTCAGATCTCCAGTTTCCATCTCAAAGGAGAAAGGCTGCAGACTGAAGGCGGCTCCATCTACTTACACGTAGATCTTGTTTGAAGAGGACATTAAATAATTACATGTAGCAAGAACACCCCTTCCAGGACCAAATTCAGGTCCTATCCGGGAATAAAAAGAAAGGAGTTAAGAAAGTAGTTCCTCGGAAATGCAGTGTGATGTAATGGAGTCATCCCCCAGAATTTATTTAAAAATCAGAATGGAGAGGAGATAAAAATTTATAAAAAAAAAATATACCACAAAAATAGACTGCAGGAGGTCTGGGGGCCTGTCTAGGTAGCCTGCCCTTATTTGGAGTTTGGTAACACTTTCATTAAGTCATAACTAATAATCAACTTAGGTTGGTATCTATGAACTGGGACCATTTAAAAATTATTTCGACTTGTACAGTCAGCAACAGTTTTTACGGTATTTTCAGTAAATACAGCCTGTCACTAAGGAGTATGCTTTCATGTCACAAGTATTGCCAAGAAGAATCAAGTCATACACTTAAAAAGAAGAATCAAGCCATACCCTAAAAGAGCTGTCAGAAAAGCACAGGGTGAGACACAACGTAACATCACTTACAACTAAAGTACCAGAAAAAGCAACAAAACTTTCCAAACACTTACTCTCTATTTCCACAGGAACCTTGTCTTAGACCAGCAACAAATCTTTTCACAGGAGCAGCAGTTCACATTCCGAGCAGCTAAGAGCGTAGAGCCAGAGCGCCATACTGGTTTCCATAGTGGCTGCACCAATTTACAGTCTCAGCAACAAACAAAGCACAAGGGTTCCTCCTCCTCCTTCATCTCCTGCTCCTCCTCCTCCTCCACCACCACCACCACCACCACCACCACCACCACCATTAAAGAAAAGAATGGCTGCCAGGCATAAAAACTTGACTCTAACAAGACTGAATATGCTGACGAAACCACGGGCAGCAAAAGAACGTGTGATTGGAGTCAGAAGCCTCCACTTTCCTCTGCCAGCACTACTGCAATCCTTGCTCGTGAGGAGCTGTGAGAGGTGACAATGCTGTCCACACATTTTTAGGCCTAAGACCTTCTGCTTACTTTCAGAAATTCTGGGGAGCACAGAGAGAGCAAGCGCAAACTCTGGGAGGGAATCCACGGCCGCCGCGGCAGGCCACATCCTCGACGTCAGCCCTGCGGAGTCTCCCAGTGGAGGAAGCCGGGCGACTAGGGGCAGGCCAGGTCCATGAGGCATCTCCTTAAACAGTCAATGAAAATGAGAACTACAAACTTTTGGGATGGTATTTACTGCTACCTTATTTCTATAAGAAAAATCCATTTTTGAAGCAGAATATGAAGACAAATATTCATATACATTAAATAAATCTTAACACTCTACTTTTTTTTTCAAGTGTAGGAAAGAGTCATTTGTTTAGTGGTTAAAGCTTTCAAAACAGCACAAGATAAATATTTAGATCACCTGGTCACTTTAGGATAATATCCACTTAGTTGGTGTTTTCTGTCACCAAAGGTGTGAAGCAAAGTTCACATATCAGTTTGACCATCAGGAATACAAGAGAAATGAATACAAAGAGAAATACATTTGCCAACAACAATTAATATTCTGCCACTTCTTCAAAAATTCAAAATCATTATATTCACATAGGTTTAAAGTCAGAAGAAACCTACAATGCACACCTACCAGGTTCTCAAAAACTATAATTCTTTTGCCTAGCAAATTAAAAGAGATGTCTGCTTATAACCCACCTGAAGCTTTTTTGCATAGCCCAGGAGCCTGTCATCTTCGTCCAATCAGCCACTAGTATATACTCTAGATAAACATTTAAGCATACAAAATATTGGAAAATAAAGCAACAGACACATAAATCAAAGTTTTGCAACAATATATGCTAGCTACATGGAAGCAAAAAAGGCAGAAAACACCATTTGAAAATGGCACTATCAGAAACTGTTTTCTACACCAGATCAAGTGAGTAACCTGTTAACACAATTAACTCTAGTTCAACCAAAGGATTGTTCTACTTTATAAAGCATAAATCAACCAAGTACTTGCATCATTCATGAATTGAAGAAACACAGACTCCTGTACCAGGTAACACCATGTAGAGGATAAACAGATTTTTTAAACATTCTGTAATACCTAAATTATAAACACAAACAATAATCAAGATGTGTCACGAGAGTATGAACACAGAGCCCCTCTCACTACTGCCTGGGGTACCACATCATCTCACTGTGATTTCACAGCAACAGGGACACTTAAAATACAGATACTACGTTCGCATGGCATAATATATTTGTAAGAATTTTACTATGAGTTCTTAAATGTTTACATAATTTTAATGCATCTGTTCTAACAGTCTTTGATTCTGATGAAGTCTTACAAAGTAGAAAGTCCTGAATACGCAATTATGCAGTCGTTCTTCTTTATTTTACTTTCAGTGGTTATAATACAGACTTACAATTTTTTTAAGTAATTGATTTCAATTATAGGAGTTAGAAGAGTAACATCAGCTCAATTTTAATGAGAAGAACTTATCACTTTTCTTAAATACAAAACACTCAAACAAAAAAGATAATTGGTTGATACTGGATTGCTATTTATAATACTGACAACCTGATAACGTTAAAACAATGAGTTTATTGCTCCATAGTATGTGAGTAATGACTGAGGTACAAATATGAGACATGACGTTACTATCACAGAACAGTTTAGAGGGGTCAATCCAGAAACATTCCTCAACTGAAGAAATAGTGCTAACTCCAGTTTGAGACACATTATCAAAGACCATCATCTAACCCTTGATTGTGACAGTGTTAACATTTGGCCCCACAAGACCAAACAAGAGATTGTGAAAGCTCTGAAATAAGCCATTATCATAGAAATGACTCACTAGTTGGGGAGGGGGGCACCTTTGGGAAAAGCTGACACCACAGTATGAACCATAATGTGAATGACTACTTGGTACAGAGTATTGATGGGGAGGGGGAGAGCGGGTGTGAGGCTTGGAAAAGGAAGCTTCTTTGAGAGCTGGGAACTTCAGGCTACACTCCTGTTCATCCAGTCTGCAGTTATTTTCGTAAAACATTCCCTAAGATCAAGCAATTGTTTCACAAAAATCAGATGATAAAATTCCTTGTTGATGTAAACCATAAAAACTCTTAGTATAATAGTAGTACATCTGTGCTTTCTTGGGCACACTAAGCTGCTCAGACGAATGGTGCATCTGTGTGTTCACTGAGGATGGAGGGCAACTTATACATCATTATTATCCTTCAAACAAGAACTAGACAATTCTTTTTAGATAGATTTCTAAAACACCTAAAGGTCTCCATATTATTTAATCCAGTAGCATAAAATAAAAGCAGTTTGAGAATGACTTTCTCCAACCTTCTGAGAAATAGAAAACTTGTTTTAAACCTATAATTACTATGAGGAGATAGTACATGACTGAGAATTTAAATACTTAAAAAAAAAACTAACTAAGCAAAATTCCACTTCAACTCTTAAAGGTGGGTTGCCTTATAGAAGACTTGAGAGAATATTTATACGTATATCCTGTCTCTACACCAGAGCCTGCATGTACATATATTAATAAAAAGAACTACAGATCTTCCTCAACTCACAAGGTTACATCCTGATAAACCATCGTAAGTTGAGAATATGGTTAAGTCAAAAATGCATTAATTTAATATACCTAACCTACCAAACCTCATAGCTTAGTCTAACCAACCTTAAATGCGCTCAGAACACTTCCATTAGCCCACAGCTGGACAAAATCATCTAATGGAAAGCCTATTTTATAATGAAGTGTCGACTATCTCACGTAATGTATGGAATTCTGCACTGAAAGTGGGAAACAGAATGACTGTCTGGATACAGAATGGCTGTAAGTGAGCGGGCTGGTGAGCCTCCTGATGGCGTGGCTGACTGGGAGCCGCTCGCTGCTGCAGCCCAGCATTAAGACAGCGCACGGTTCCCTGAGCCTGGAACAACATCAAAATGCAAAATTGGAAGTACAGTTTCTACTGCTCAGTATCACTTTCACACTACCTTAAAGCTGACAAATCCTAAGTCTGTAGTGCTACAAGAAAAAGTTTGGAAATTAAGGCCTAAGTTATCGTTCCAATTTTACTAATAACTAGTGATATGATTTTATCTCTATGTTTCTAATACTGAAAATGGCTGTAAGACTTCCCTTTCAGTCAGTTTTAAGGAACAAGCAAAAATAACATGTAATGTGACACAGCATATTGTACATAATATCCTCGGAGGATCTGGATCCTCCAGAATATTGTATCTACACTAATTAAGATGCAGCGGGTTAAACAGCCACAACAACAAATACTTATTAATTCATCACAGTTAGGAACAGCCATTGACTTTTGAGATACAAAAATTGCAATGGAGACTAATCAGCATTTGTTAAAGAAAGGCGGAAGGTAACGAGAACGTTAGAGGATGTGTGAGGGCCAGGACGAATACCATGAGAAAGGTCCAGGAACAGCTTGTTAATCAAACTAACCAGCAACAACAAACCAAAAACAAAACAAAACAAAGTACTCAAGCCACTTTTTTTTTTTTTTAGTTTTCTGATGATACAACATGACTAAATCTATTTGCTTTTTTATGCTACTTAATTTGGGTTTAAAAACACCACATTCATTCTATTCATATATTTAATGATTTTCAAGAACAGTGTAAGAGAGAACATTCTCATCTTCTAAAATTAACCAGGATATAAGCTCTGAGGAAATTTAATGAACCCTGCCTCTCTTTCCTATGATGACGCTTTGTTAGGTAACGATGGAAAATTGAGTTTATGGGTAAACTGTAAGCATAGTTGGCTGCTAGCAGATCACAAAGCAGATACACTCCAGCACTGATGTTGCCCAGCAGCAGACCCTAAAATTCACTTACAAAAATAAAAGTATAAAGAAGGCCTTGAAATAAATAGAAGGGAAAATAACAGCAGAATACAATACTGGGTTAAATAGTGTACCCCCAAAATTCATGTGCACCCAAAACCTGTGATGGTGCTATTATTTGGAAACAGTCTTTGCAGATATAATCAAGTCAGAATGAGCCCTAATTCAATGACTATAGTCCTTAAAAAACAGGGAAATCTGGACACAAACACAGAGGAAAGAAGCCCATGTGAAGATGAACAGAGATTAGAGTTACATTTGGAAAGCACATGGCCACGTCAGGACCTTGAGTTTGGATTTCTAGCCTCTGGAAATATGAGAGAATAAATTTCTGTTATTTTAAGCCACCCAGTTTGTGGTACTTTGTTATGACTGCCCTAAGAGATTGATACAAATATGTGCATAGAAAATTGATCTCAATTATGTTAAATTAACATGCAATTATATGCATACCACCATAGAAAATGTTACCAAACTGTTAACAAAGGCTATCTCTGGGTGGTAGACTAGCTGATTTTTACTGTATTATTTGTGCTTCTTCCAAATTTTCTAAACCTTTTTTCAATAAACATGTTTACTTTTAAAATCAGAATAAAAGCCAATAAAGATGATTCTATAAAGAAGTGTACAAACACTAAACTAATCAGGAAGCAAGGCGTCAAGGGAAAAAATGCAAAATCAGAAAGAGCAAGAAAGAAATCACCATCAAAAGAGAGAAAAATTTTAGAAATAAGAGACTACTTTGCACAAACTTCTCTAATGATTTTGAAAATCTGGATAAAATGGATAACTTTCTAGAAAAATACAATGTCACAAATCTGACCCCAGAAAAGACAAGAAGACAAAAAAACAATTACTAGAGCAAAAACACAGAAGCTAAAGTACTCCTTCCACCACTGGGTCTTTAGAGATCAGATGATACAGGTGCTATACAAACTATTCCTAAAAACAGAAGAACAAGAAAATTATCCAATTCTTTTCTTATTAAATAAACATGACAATAATTCAGAAACTTGACAAAGAATCCAAAAACCAAAATGGCAACCATTCTAAGGAATACTGAAGAAAAAAATGTTAAATAAGACACTGGCAGAAAGACTTCTGCTTTCTGGCCAAGATGAAGTGACAGGAAATCATATTTATTGGTCTATAATATATAAGAAAGTAAAATGTAGGCCAACAACTGAATAAAGAAGGAAAAGAGGATATAATAGTATATTGCTTTGAGGTTTTAATCTATATCTAAAATGATATAACTTGGAAGCAAACTGTAGTAAATATAAATACTGTAAACTGTGCAGAGCAACTACAAAGAAAATGGGACCAAAATAAAGAATTTTAAAATTCACTTTTCATGCAAAAGAAGGCTGGAGAAGAAGACAAAAGAAGTCAAAACACTTGGGATAAATACAAAACAGCAAAATGGGGGAATTAAATCCAACACACCAATTACCACATTAAATGTTAGTGGTCTAAACATACCAATAAAAAAATGGAGGTCAGCATTTCCATGATATAAAAGTTAGAGTTCGAGAAAACTACACACCAACGTTTCCCATAAAATAGATCTAAAAATTCTTTGCAAAATTTTAGCAAACTGAATCCAAAAATGTATAAAATAATAATACATCATAACCAAGTGAGATTTACACCAGTAAATCAAAGTTGGTTAAACATTCAAAAATCAATGTAATTCAACATATTAACAGGCTAAAAAAAGAATAAAAAACATACATATAATCATCTTAATAAATGCAGAAAAAGCAACTGACAAAAGCAAACATCCTTTTGTGATTAAAATTCTTAGCAAATTAGGAATAGAAGTAAACTTCCCCAATCACATAAAACCCACAATTAACATCATACTACAAGTTTTTAAAAGTTACAAAAAAACTACTACACTGATAAGTAAATTTAGGAAAGTGGTAAGATACACACAAAAATTAATTATACTTATATAAATAGTAATGAACATTTACAAATTGAAATATGTAAAAATATCATTTATAATAACATCTCCCAAAAAGAAATACTTAAGAATAAATTTAACAAAACATATGTAAGAACTGTTAACTAAAACTATAAAACAACTTTGACATTAAAGAAGATCTAATTAAAAGGCAAAATTATCCTCAGGGATTAGAAAATTCAATGTTGTAAAGAAGTCAGTTCTCCCCAGAATGATCTATAAATTCAATATAATTTGACTGAAAATCATAAAAGAGTTCTTTTTTGGGGGTAAAAACTTAAGAAGTGATTCTAAAATTTCTAGAAATGCAAATAATTTACCATAGTATAACTGATTTTTCACAAGAAGAATAAAATTGGAAGATAAACCATGTGAATTCAAGCAACACTAAACAAAATACTGTAAAATTGGTGGCAAAGGAGATATATAGGTCAGTGGAACAGAATAGATAGTCCAGAAACAGAAGCACAAGTTTATTGACAACTGATTATTGACAAAGGTTCAAAGACATGCAGAAAGGATTATATTTCCAACAAATGGTGCTGAAACAATTGTATACTCATATGCAGAAGAATGGTCCTCAACCCTTACCTTACACAACATGCAAAAATCAACCAAAAATGAATACTATACTTAAATGGAAAACCTACAACTACAGAATTTCTAGGGGAAAAAAAAAGAAAATGTTAGTGGCCTTGGACTGGACAAATGTCTTAAATATAATAAAAAATACAAATTTTATTTTAAAATATGATAAACTGGACTTCATCAAATTCTAAAATTGTTCAGTTCAGCCCTTTCAACTCCTAGATATTTCCCAAGAGGAAATGAAAGCAACTGTCTATGGAAAGACTCACAGAATAATGGTCAAAGCAGTTTTATTTGACATCAGAAAACAAGTAACTCAGGTATGCATCAGGAGGTGAACAGATTAACAAACCTTGTAATATTGTTGGCAACAAAGAAAGGAATTGTCATACACATAACAATATAAATGAATCTAACCATGGAGGCTGTATGAAAGAAGTTAGCAAAAAGAGGGGACATACTATATGCTTTTATTTATATAAAACTCTAGAAAATACAAAGTAATCTACAGTGACAGAATGCCATCAGTTGTCCACAGACAGGGATGAAGGGAAAACAGATTTTAAAAGAGCATGAGAAAAAACCTATGGGACACAGCAAAGGCAGTGCTAAGAGGGAAGTTTATAGTGATACAGGCCTTTCTCAAAAAAGAAGAACAATCTCAAATAAACAATTTAACCCACCACCTGAATGAATTAGAAAAAGAAGAACAAAAAGCCCCAAAAAGCAGCAGAAGGAAGAAAATAATAAAGATCAGAGAGGAATTAAATACAATAGAGATTAACAAGACCATAGAAAAAACCAACCAAACCAAAAGCTGGTTTTTTGAAAAAGTAAATAAAATCGACAAACCTCTGGCCAAACTCACAAAGAAGAAAAAAGAGAGAGCACAAATTAGCAAAATAAGAAAGGAAAATGGAGAAATTACAACAAACAAAATAGAAATACAGAATATTATACGAGAATATTATGAAAAACTATATGGAACCAAACTGGATAACCTAGAGGAGATGGACAAGTTTCTGGAAACATACTGTCCACCAAAACTGAATCAATAAGAATCTGAACACTTGAACAATCCGATCACTAGAAAGGAAATAGAAATAGCAATTAAAAACCTCCCTACAAATAAAAGTCCAGGACCGGACGGCTTCACCGGGGAATTCTACCAAACATACAAAGAAGAACTCATACCAGTCCTTCTCAAACTCTTTCAGACGATTGAAAAGGAGGGATTACTCCCAAACTCATTCTATGAAGCCAAAACCAGGCAAAGACACTACAAAAAAAGAGAATTATAGGCCAATATCACTGATGAACATAGACGCCAAAATCCTCACCAAAATTTTAGCAAATAGAATCCAACAACACATAAAAAAGATTATACATCATGACCAAGTGGGGTTCATCCCAGGGACACAAGGCTGGTTCAACATACGCAAGTCAATCAATGTAATACATCACATCAACAAGAGAAAGGACAAAAACCACATGATCATCTCAATCGATGCAGAAAAAGCATTTGATAAAATTCAACACCCATTTATGATAAAAACTCTCGCCAAAGTGGGTATAGAGGGAACATATCTCAACATAATAAAAGCTATATATGACAAACCTACAGCCAGCATAGTATTCAATGGTGAAAAACTCAAAAGCTTCCCACTAAAATCTGGGACAAGACAAGGATGCCCACCATCACCACTCCTATTCAACATAGTCCTGGAAGTCCTAGCCACAGCAGTCAGGCAAGAGAAAGAAATAAAAGGGATCCAAATTGGAAAAGAAGAGGTAAAAGTGTCATTATATGCTGATGACATGTTACTATATGTAGAAAACCCTAAAAGAACCACACAAAAGCTACTAGAGCTGATTGAAGAATTCAGCAAGGTAGCAGGTTACAAAATTAACGTTCAAAAGTCAGTTGCATTTCTTTACACTAACGATAAATCAACAGAAGAAGAAAGTAAAGAAACAATCCCCTTTAAAATAGCACCCAAAGTAATAAAATATCTGGGAATAAATCTAACCAAGGAGGTGAAAGAATTATACACAGAAAACTATAAACCATTGATGAAGGAAATTAAAGAAGACTTTAAAAAATGGAAAGATATTCCATGCTCTTGGATTGGAAGAATCAATATTGTTAAAATGGTCACACTGCCCAAGGCAATCTACAGATTTAATGCAATCCCTATCCAATTACCCAGGACATATTTCACAGAACTAGAAAAAATCATAATAAAATTCATATGGAACCATCAAAGACCTAGAATTGCCAAAGCATTACTGAAGAGAAAGAAAGAGGCTGGAGGAATAACTCTCCCAGACTTCAGACAATACTATAGAGCTACAGTCATCAAGACAGCATGGTATTGGTACCAAAACAGACATATAGACCAATGGAACAGAATAGAGAGCCCAGAAATGAACCCACAAACTTTTGGTCAACTCATCTTTGACAAAGGAGGCAAGAATACACAATGGAATAAAGACAGTCTCTTCAGCAAATGGTGTTGGGAAAACTGGACAGCAGCATGTAAAACAATGAAGCTAGAACATTCCCTTACACCATATACAAAAATCAACTCAAAATGGAATAAAGACTTAAACATAAGACAAGATACAGTAAACCTCCTAGAGGAAAACATAGGCAAAACATTATCTGACATACATTTAAAAATTTTTCTCCTAGAAGAAATAAAAGCAAGAATAAACAAATGGGACCTAATGAAACTTACAAGCTTCTGCACAGCAAAGGAAACCAGAAATAAAACAAGAAGAAAACCTACGGAATGGGAGAAAATTTTTGCAAGTGAAATCGACAAAGGCTTGATCTCTAGAATATATAAGCAGCTCATACGACTCAATAAGAAAAAAATAAACAACCCAATCCAAAAATGGGCAGAAGACCTAAACAAGCAATTCTCCAAGGAAGACATACAAATGATCAAAAAGCACATGAAAAAATGCTCAATATCACTAATTATCAGAGAAATGCAAATCAAAACTACAATGAGGTATCACCTCACACCAGTCAGAATGGCCGTCATTCAAAAATCCACAAATGACAAATGCTGGAGAGGCTGTGGAGAAAGGGGAACCCTCCTACACTGCTGGTGGGAATGCAGTTTGGTGCAGCCACTATGGAAAACAGTGTGGAGATTCCTCAAAAGACTAGGAATAGACTTACCATATGACCCAGGAATCCCACTCCTGGGCTTGTATCCAGAAGGAAATCTACTTCAGGATGACACCTGCACCCCAATGTTCATAGCAGCACTATTTACAATAGCCAAAACATGGAAACAGCCTAAATGTCCATCAACAGGTGACTGGATAAAGAAGAGGTGGTATATTTATACAATGGAATACTACTCAGCCATAAAAACCGACAACATAATGCCATTTGCAGCAACATGGATGCTCCTGGAGAATGTCATTCTAAGTGAAGTAAGCCAGAAAGAGAATGAAAAATACCATATGAGATCGCTCATATGTGGAATCTAAAAAACAAAAACAAAAACAAACAAACAAACAAAAACAAAGCGTAAATAAAGGACAGAAATAGACTCACAGACAGAGAATACAGACTTGTGGTTACCAGGGGGGTGGAGGGTGGGAAGGGATAGACTGGGATTTCAAAATTGTAGAATAGACCACACTGTATAGCACAGGGAAATATACACAAAATGTTATGATAACTCACAGAGAAAAAAATGTGACAATGAGTGTGTATATGTCCATGAATAACTGAAAAATTGTGCTGAACACTGGAATTTGACACAACATTGTAAAATGATTATAAATCAATAAAAAATGTTAAAAAAAATAAATAAAAGAGCATGAGAAAACTTTTGGGGAGAAATGCTCATTATCATGACTGTGGTGATGGTCTCGTGGGAGTACACATGTTACATTCTTTACTGGGTACACTAGAAAGACCGCTGACACCAAGTCAAAAAGATCCAGGAGACAACCTGAAGGAGCCCCCATTCACGAACATGCAATGGTTTGAAACACATCAAAAATGTTTTTTAAAGAAAATCTTCAAGTGAGTAATGTTTCTTGGTTAAAAGTTAAAACCAAAACTTAATGGATACATTTGGAGAATACTAGGGAACCAACTCATTTTTCTAATACCAGTAACTAAAGAGGGAAGAATTAGGCATTCATCTTGTCTTTTCTGTAGGAATTGTACATCAGGGTAAACAATTAGGAAAAGTTATTTTCAGAGGAATCCCAAACAAAAGATGAAGAAGCAATATTAGGAGCACTAAAATTTAACAATTTTGCAATGTTTAGTAAAATAATGGATGTAGGCCAGAAGTCGGCAAACTCTAGCCAGTAGGTCAAATCTGGCTCATACTGTTTATATATGACCAGACAGCTAATAATGGCTTTTACATTTGTAAAGAGATGTAAAAATACACAAAGAAAATTATTTGATAGGGATTTTATATGACCCACAATGCCTAAAAAATGTATCTGGCCCATACAGAATACGGTTGCCTACCCCTGATATAGTCAATCATCTAGCCCCCCCTTTTTTTTTTAAACCGTTAAGTAAAAGCTGATTAAACTTTAAAAAGGTTGGATGAAGTTAACAACACATAATTCACATGCTATGGGCTGAATGTGTTCCATCAAAATTTGAACGCTGAAATCCTAACCCCCAAAAGTGATGGTATTCGTAGGCAGGACCTCTGGAAGGTGAACAGGCCATGAAAGTAGATTCCTCGTGACTGGGATTAGTGCTCTTATCATTTTGAGGCTCCAGAGAGACCCCTTGCCCCTTCCACCACGTGAGGACACAGTAAGGTGACGGCTGTGAGCCAGGAGAAAGGCCCTCACCAGAAGGTGACCACACCGACGCCTTAATTTTGTACTTCCTAGCCTCATGAGCTGTGAGCAATACATTTCGTTTACAAACTATCCACTGGTATCTTGTTATAGCAGCCCAGAGTAAGACAGCACAGATTAGCAAAAGTAAAATAACTAGACATGAGCCTCCTGATATGAGACATTAACATCACCTGTTGGGAAGTATTCATGCCAAATCTAAACTGTGAGCAAGCCTCTGGATCTAATTTCCAGTGCACAGCAGAAACTGGGGATAAAGAAACATATTAAATACCAATAAGTCCAGAATGTGAGAAATGCTAGGATAAATGTAATGGTTTCTTAAGTGAAAAAAGAGAGAGAGAGAGAAAAACAAAAAAACAAAAAAAAAACAAGGAATAGATGAAACACTACTTAAGAGACCACGTATAACATTGGCCTGAACAGACACACTCTCCTGGGAATGACCTCAATGTCCCTCTTGTCATACTTGTTTCCCTGGAAACCTCAGAGTTAAGATAAATGCAGAATGTTATGTCTGCTTCATCTGCTGTATGAACTGCCCCTGTTATTGAGTGAAATGGTATGCAGGGCAGGATCCACTACTTAACAGAATGGTTTAAAAATTTAGTGTGAAATCGAGGCTGAGACTTTGCTGTTGTCAAGGTGGCGTCCACATACCTTGCCTCTTGACCACAGCAACTGAACCACACAAAACAGGTGAGGGCTAAAAGAAGGTGTATTTCATAGGGCAGGGATGCTAGGCTTCCTGATGGGATGAAGATGCTGTGTCTCCTGCCCTTGGTCCTTCTATGAATTGAAATAAAAGCAGAATTAGATTAAAATTAGCTGAGTCTTGTGAGTCTGATGGCCAACTTGGACACATAACCAGTGCTGTGATGGTGCAGGTCTATCAACCCAAAGCAGTGTGTGGATCTCCTTTGGGTGCTGACTCAAAATAACCAACTATAAAGATGGCTGGGGGAGAAAGAGAGGAAGAATGAACAAAAGCATCAACTGTGAAAGTTTTGGGACTGAATAGGTATTTGTTGACAGTAAAGAATTCTACTTATTTTATTTTAGGTGTAACAATGGTATTAGATTGGTTTCTCTCTTTTTTTTTTTTCCATAAAGGAAAAAGAACGAAGATTTTTTTTTTGGAGATAACATAACTGATGAATTTACCAATTAAATAATACAATGTCCAGAACTTGCTTCAAAATAATCAAGTTGTGCTGGGGCAGGAAAGGGGGGGCTGAGTGGTGGGAGACAGACGGAATATACGGATCGCCTGTTAGCTGATAATCACTGTAGCCCAGTGAGTACGTGAGGGCTCATTATACTACCCTCCCTTTTCTATCTGTTTGAAGTTTTCCATAATTAAAAAAATAAAAGCAATGTGAAAGAGCAAAAGGTAGAAAAATCAGATACAAAATGAAGGATGACTATCAGCCTATAGGGACACCTACGTATAAATTTAGATGTACCTTTGAACTGACTTGCTGCTTCTATATTTATATCTATTAAATTTTTTTCATATTATGAAATTGGAATACTAAATATAGTGAATATTCCTGAGTAATTTCTATTCATAAGACCTCAAAAATAAAATTATCTTTCTTCAGAGAGTTACATTCTTGAAAGAGAAAAATCAGCTGAAAACAAAATAAAAAGGATGAGCCAAGCCAGTCCTCAATTTTCTGTTACTCTTCAAGAACTAGAGTAACTCGTCTGTATCTCCTTTCTTCCTCTCTACACTTGTTTATTCCTCAATTGTTAACTCTATTTTGCTGATGAGCGTTCAAGCAAACAAATATTTACTGAGTATTCACTAGAATGAGGCATTCTGAAGAAAGCGGACAAGAACAGAGATAAGTGTGTGGCCTCTTCAGGCTGCTGCTTCATCTCACACAGCCTACATATAAAATCGTTCCTCACGTACAAAAATATCAATGCATTAAATTCTCTGCTCGCCGTTGGCTACTGAAGGGACATCCCTATTCAGCATGCTGAATTTCTCAATTTGTTTTCAGAAAAAGGCACAAATAAAAGTTAAAAATCATTGGTGATATGAAGTAAAATATCTTTTTCTAACATTCTTTTAAGCTAAAAAAGGCATGGTCCCCAGATGCTGACTAGTAATTTGAAAGACACACTATATTAAGGAAGGGACATGTGTATGTGTGTATGGGTGTGTGTGTGTGTGTGCATGTGGTGCAGTGGGGGGGTGTTTAAGGAGGGAACGGCCCTATGGGTGATCTTGGACTGGGAGCTCCAGCTCTAGCTGAACAGCCTTAATTAGGAAATACTGACCTTAGATGTCTGTTACAGTAAGTTGTTTTGGAAAGAGTCCTCAGGCAAAAAGATCACAGATTTTGTTATGCTTTCCACTATAAACAACTTTTTGCTTTCCCCCTGATAAAAACACTGTGGTTTCTGCAAGCAACAGTGATGGAGCCAAAATGCATGTATTTTTTTGCCTTCAAAAAAGATCTGCTGAATTTACTTCTAGTATGTGGCCGAGAATTAAAGTCACACATAGTGAAAGAGAATTCTATCATGTAGTCAAGAAGAGAATGTGAATTAGCCCCCTTAGTGTGACATCAAAGAACAGGAGTTACTTAGTGACCAGAGTTGTATTTTAGGAACTCCATGAAAAATGAGCCTTGCTGCAAATATAGACAACACAGTAGAAAAATACATTTATTTTTGAAAGGAATATAGAGTATATTAAAAAACATACCCTTGGTTTCTATTACCATCTTATAACAACAGCACATCTATTCCCTATTTCTCTCTTGAAACCCAGACCCAAATTTTCAAAGGCTCCCGAAAATATCCCACAGGCATCCCAAACACGGGCTCAAAATGCAGCTACTCATCTTTGTCTTACCACCCAGCCTCTTCTCTGGAGCTCCTGTCTGCAAGAGCATCAGTGCAATGCCCCACCGGAAACCGTGGGCATCACGTCTCCCGTTACCATCGCTTCCCTTTCCACATTCAATCAACTAAGAAAGGCGTGGCAGATTTTTCTATCAAGGGTCAGACAGTAAATATTTTTCCAGGCCAGAAGGTTATTATGTAGGTACTCATATAATGAGAGGAAAAAAAGTTCCTGTAGACTTTTTATTACAGAAATTCAAAACATAATGACAATGTATTTTTTGGTAATACAAGTGTATTAATGAGAAGAATGGAATTCTTTCTTTGTGGGGGATAATATTCTAACTTTGAACCAAAATTAAGTAACGTCTATCATAAAAATCAGTTACAAATGTTCATCTGTTAAGACTGATACGTGAAAAGATTTTACTCATTTTATCTTTGGAAGTGTCTTTTCACACAGATAGTTAAGGGCAAATGCAGACTGCAAGCCACAAGCATGACTGTAACTGAGCACACCCATCACCTGGAAGGCTTTTACGCACTCTTTCCTGGCATTTGCCTTTTAGCATGTCATTACAACGCAGACCATTCACTTCCAATGAAGGTTAGGTGGGACTTCCTCACTGCACACTCAAATGGATTTTGAAGCTAAGGAAATTTGCTTAGTCAGTTAACGTGTGGAACTGTATGATTGAAAACAAACAATCATACCTATGTGAGCCCTGAGTGCCTATCACGTGCCAATAATTGCCAGAAGAGGCCTGGTACAAGCACCTCAAGACTATATGTGCACACGTGCGCAGGCACACACACACAGAGCTAAGGAGAGGAAAGCAAATGAAGGTGTCCTCTGGTAGTCTGTTACCAGCAAAATGAGATCTTGCTTATGCTTTCTCTCTTAGCTTTCTTTTTTGTCTCCCTACTGATTTTTTTTTTCTTTTTATATTCTAAGGAAGACATCAAGGTGGCAGGGGAAAATAGAATTTTTTTAATGGGAAAATGATAATTAAAACATGATAGAATTCCTATTAAGTATCAAAAGAATTAAAGAAGCTGGGCATGGCAGTTTGAAAAGCATTTGATACATACACTTTTATATGCATGTATACGTACATCGCTGTAATAAAGAGAGTGAACACATATACATCACCCCCAAGTTTCTGTGGGCCATCCCGGGCCCCATCCCAGACCTCCTGCTTCAGGCAACCACTGATCTGCTTTCTTTAATAGATTTATCTGCATTTTCTCTATTTTTATATAGATGATACAATGCAGTATGTAATGGTTCTGCCTGGGTTATTTCGCTCTGCATAATTCTTTTGAGTCTTACTCACGCTTTCGTATGTACGAAAAGCTAATTCCTTTATTTTGCTGGGTAGTATTCTACTGAATGTCTGTCTGACAGTTTTTCCTTTCATCGGATGATGGATGCTGGGTAGATTCTAGGTTTAGGTTACTACAAATAAAGCTTCTATGATCATTTGATTAAAAAAAAAAAACAAAAAACAAGGCAGCAACAGCTTCCTATGCATACATCAATCCAACACTTCCGGCAGGGCTGGGTGCTCCTAGAAACTGCAGGGATTCATGCTGATTTTCCACCAGCACACATCCTCACAGTCAGCCCATGCAAAAGAGGATCTTCAGTTCCTCCAAATACACGGCTAAGATGATTAAATGATGAATCTGAAGACCTGATTATAATTCTAGTGCCTATTCAGACAGAAAAAATTAAATCTAAACAAATCATTATGAAAAAGTAGCCACATACTCTTAGACTTCTTCAGTTTCTATAGGTACAAGTTCCAAAGCGGTAATTATTTCCTTATGCAAAAAGGAACAAGAAAAACTGCAGGGTTGGTGTGCACATGTGCACATAGGTAAGAGGAGCATATAGGCATCAGCTTAATTATAAGCCAAACCCTTTCTCCTGTGACTGTGACATTTTTGCTCCAGCCAGATTCCACCGGGGCCTACTTTCACCTCTGGCAACAACAGAATACTTCCGGAAGTTCTCTTCTGATCAACAAATGGTGACTGGCAGGAATTGCCAAAGTGAAAGACAGTGTCCTTTAATGGGAAGTGACACTGAGTAATTAAAGTTTTATTTAATAAATCAAATCATGACATAAATCCTGCCATGTAACTTTCTTACTATTCATGTCATATTACTTAGAGGTGACAATGTTCCATTCACTACTAAGGATAAATTCACTAGTGCTTCATTTACTCTGGGCAACTGTGCCAAAGCTCAGATCTTCTCAAATATACAGATCAAAACACATCTCCCTCTCTGTCCAGATGATTCTTTTCCTACCTAAATGAGGTATAAACCCTTTTTCACAAACTTCAATCTCCTACCTTGATTCTTCATCTAAATATTTAATATATTTTTTCCTTCTAGGACCAATTAATTTTTAAATAACTGCCATACAGTAAAACAAATATTTGGAGAGTATACCATTGAATGAATTTTAGCACATGTATAGACACATAGAACCACCACGACAATAAGGATACAGGAGAGTTCCATCACCCAGCACACTCCCTCTCACTATCCCCTTACAGGCACACCTTCCCCACCTCTACCTGTTGGAAATCACTGACATCTCCATTACCATCATTTTCTCTTTTCTTGAATGTCATATAAATAAATCATGCTTCTGAGATTCATCCAAGATGCTGAGGGAATCAATTGTTCATTATTTTTTAGTGCTCAGTACTATTCCACTGAATGTAACAGTTTATTTATTAATTCAGCTATTGAAGGACATATGACTTGTTTTCAGTTTTGTACAATTAGGAAGGAAGCTGCTAAGAACATTTGTGTACAGGTTTTTCTGTGAGCATAAGTTTTCATTTCTCATAACCAGAAGAGGGATTACTGATCACAGGTAAGTTTATGCTTAAGTTTTTAAGGAAACTGAAAAGCTGTTGTACAAAGTACTGTATCATTTTGCATCACCACCAACAATGCCTAAGAGTTCCAGCTGCTCCACATCCCTGCCAACACCCGGCGCTGTCAATACTTTTAAATGTTAGCTAGTCTAATAGGTGAGTTGTTGTATTCCTAGTGGTAATGATGCTGAAAAACTCTGTATGTGCTTATCTGCCATTTGAATATCCTCTTTGGTGTAGTGCCTGATGAAGTCTTTTGAGCATTTTTTAATTGGTTCGTTTCTTTTCATACTGAGTTTTGAGAGGTCCTTATACATTCTGACAAAAGTCCTATGTTTGGGTATGAAAATGCTTTCTCCCAGTTTGTAGCTTGCTTTTTATTCTCCTAAGAGTATCATTCAGAAAGCAAAAGTTGTTTACTTTGATGAAGTCCATCTTTTGTCCTTTTTACCAATCATACTTTGGACACCACATCTAAGAACACTTTGCCTAACCACCGTTAGTCACAAAAATGTTCTCCTTTGTTTTCTCTTATAATTTTTAAAATTTAAAATTTTGTATTTGGATCCTTGATCTCTTTTGGGTTTGTGTGTGTGTATACATATATGGTTTAGGTCAAAGTTTTTTTTTTTCTTTTTTCCTATGGATATTCAATTGTTCCAGCACATTTTGATGAAAATACTGCTTTCATTCTTCAACACACTAGGCACCTCAGTCAAAAATCAATTAGCCAGTTTGTGTGGGTCTATTTCTGGACTTGCTGTTCTGTTTCCAATGACTTATTCATCTATCTCTTTATCATTACAACACCATCTTGACTGCTGCTACTTTGTAATAAGTTTTAAAATAGGTTGGTATGATTCCTCCTATTTTATTCTTTTTTCAAAACAGTTTTGAATAACTAATTCCTTTGTCTTTCCATTGAAAACGGAAATTTAGAATCAGCTTGTCTGTATCTACAAAAAAAAATCCAATTGGAATTTGTATTAAAATTACTTTAAATCTATAGATGAACTTGGGGAGAATTTTTATCTTTAATATGTTGAATCTTCCAATTCATAAACTTCACATATTATTTTTCAGGTCTTCTCCAATTTCTTCTGTTTTACAGTCTTCAAAATACAGATCCTATACTTGATTTGTTAGATTTACACCTAAGTACTTACACGTAATTAAATTTTCTTAGAGCTACTGTGTAAAATATTTTTTTTTTTAATTTCAGTTTCCAACTCTACATTTCTACATAGCATGTAGAAACAGGATTGATTTTTGGTGGGTGTATACTGTATCCTTGCCAAACTCATGAGTTTTAGGAGTTGTACTGTAGATTTCAAGGCACTTTCTATGTAGGTAATCATGTCATCTGTGAACAGGTATCGTTTTATTTCTTCTTTCACTTTCATACAACTGACCCTTGACACATCTAATATTGACTCCTTTATAAAGAACTCAGATAGTTGCCAGTCTTAGATGCCATGTCTATAAACAGGGCTGACTCTCAGGGGTCAGTTGCAGTGGCCACGTTGCTGTTAACGACCCACAATCTACTAGTTTCTAGTCTCCTACCATTGCTCTTGGAACTTGTGCTGTCATGATCCTAGCACATCTGACATATAAGCCCACCCAACCAGCAACCAGTCTGATATTCAAGTGGTATATGCTTTACATGAGAAAAACACAACAATATGAGAACTCTATTACACACTTATTGCTGGTTCTTTTAAAAGAATAAGCCAATTTTCTGTAATTTATTCAACATAAAGCAAACTGAGCAACAATTCTTAGTAAAAACTGAAGTTTATGCAACATAAGGAAATGTGGAGTAAAGAAACAAGTGGCATGAAAATGAAGTCAATCAATGACACTCCTTAGAAAAGAAGTAAGCTTTAAAAAGGCTATTAGGAGGCCTGATGAAGTGAATAAAGCAGTCTTTCTCAATCAGTGTCCCAAGATAGCAGCTTGAGTACTACAAAAAATAATCTAAGTGATCATTTTCTCAATTCTCTCAAGAATGGTACACAGCTATTTATCAATCTAGACGCCCAGGAGAGAAGTTAATTCGTTAACCACCATGAGTGCCTAGAACATTCAGATGTAAGTTTAGACTTAATTTTCTCAGAGAACATACACTGAGAAAGGCTGGAATACATGGTCAAGACTCAGGAAACAGCAAGAGAAAGCTTTAGAATGAAAACATACCATTACTGAGTCATAAAAACTTTTTAATTGAGCACTCCCATATGCTAGTCACTATTAGGTGCTAGAGATACAAACACACAAAACTAAAGGAATAAATTTGACACAGAGTAGAACCAGAAATACTGAGGGGAAAGGCAAATAACGAGTGACGTGTAGAGGAACACAAGGAGATGTGAACTCTGGAGTTCTGGTAAAGGTTCTCACACATCAAAAGGGAAACTTACAGGGAGGATGGTATGGCTCAGTGGTAGAGTGCATGCCTAGCGTGCACGAGGTCCTGGGTTCAATCCCCAGTATCTCCATTAAATATAAATAACTTTTTAAAAACTTAATTACCCCCCCAAAAGAATTTCATTAAAAATAAATTTTAAAAGAGAGAAACTTAAGTCTCAATAGCCTGTTTATCCCATGTAATCCAATTCACTTAGTAGAAAGAGTCACTGTTTTCTATTGTTTATTCTCCAAACATTAGTGACCAAAGTGATAACCATTTTCTATGTTTTGATCTATACATAATTCAATACAAGGTAACATAAAATATCATTTTTTTGATGTCTTGCAGACCACAAATGCTTCTAATCCTTCCACCAAGCTCTAAAACCCTAAAGTGTGAAGGCCTACCACCTGTCAAGAGTGGTCTCTCTCTGTTTCTCATGAACTAATTTCTCCTACAAGTAAGTGTGGTGTGGGCCACCAGACTTCGGGCTGTTAGGTCCAGTGGGCCTCAGTTTCATCATCTATGAAAAAAAAAAAAAAGATTTTTAAACCTCTAAAATCCTTTCCAGCTCTAACAGTCTCTGAATATATGAGTCTGCCAAAAGGATTTTTAATTACCCAAGAATAGATTCATATTAAGAAGGTGTGTGGGCAGTTGGTATTTGGCCATGGGGCTACCAAAAAAAAAAAAAAAAGGAACTTATTAAACAGTTTGCAAAGTCTATCCCTAATTAAAAGGTTTTTTTTCCATTCCTTATTTAAAAAAAAAAAAAAGGCCTCAGACCGTTCTTATTAGTTGGCAAAAGATCTTAGACAGTATATAACCCATTAATACACAGCTTAAATCAAACTGCTGCTCACTGCACAATCATGTTGCTCTACAATCTATCTAAACATTTGGCAAGGAAATGTTACAAAGAACAAACCATATATTTACAATAGATATACTTAAGTTCAACTAGTTTTTTCTCATCCAGTATACCAAAATAAAGAGGCTTTTAATAAAACATAATTATATAAAGTCAAAGATGTGGGTTCTAGGCTGCCTTCCTTCCTCCCTTCCATTCACTCAAAAAATGACTGAATGGTTCCACAATTTGATTACTCAAGTGCCTATGTCATTTTAGAAAGAATAAACATTATACATGGATAATAAATAAGTAAACAGAGAACACAGTCTAATTAAAAATGGTGATAATGACAGCAATCACTTATATAACAATTATATCTGTCAGATGCTATTCTAACCTATCTATAGATACTCTTAATCCTCACAGTAAGCCTTTGAAACAGATTATTTTAATTATTATTCCTGTTTTAGAGATGAGAAAATTGACAAAGGAACTTGCCTAGAGTTACACAGTAATCACTGGAGCCAGGATTTAGATCCAGGCAGTTTGGCTCCAGAATTGTACTTCACACCAGGCCAAATGGCCTTCCACATTCAATACAGGAGGCTGCAAATTTTAGCTGTATCTATACTAACATGGTGGCTCTAGGCACATTATTTAATCTCTTCAACCTCAGTTCATATAAAATGAGAATAATAATGAAGACTTCATAGTGAAGTGAAACATGTAACCTCCTTGTTGTTTTAGCATTGTAAATGACAATGTTTTGGAAAACAATTTGAATTTATATTCCAAGACTCATAAAAAGGGTCTTAACTCGACATTAATTCTTCTGCTTCTGTAAATTCATCCTAATGAAATATATTTGAAAATCTGCTTTTTAATACGTGGTAGTACATGTTAGACACGCCAAAGTTAACTGCAGTTAAGACCATCAGAACAGAAAGAAAGTAAAAAAGACAAAGGTAAATTTATAAAGTATTGGGTTCTAAAAAGAATGGATAATCCAGTCTAGATCACAGAAGCTACTTTTTGGCTGTCATTACTAGAACTCAATTCAGGAAAAAAGTTCTGCCAGGGTCCACTATCCAAAAAAACAAAAAACAAAAAACAGAAAAGCACACTGATAATTCTGTATCAGATGCAGAGAAGAAAACAACACACTGGTGATACTTTAAGACCAAACTATTCCAGTAATCAAAGTATCCTGATGGTAATGGCACCTTAAGAAAAGGCAGGACATATAGAAGATGGAAGATGGGAATGGGAACGGAACACAGCATAATTTAAAGAAAATAGATTGCAAGAGAAATCAGAAAATATAGACATGAGAGGATCGCTTAAAGTTGTCTTAGAACCATTAACATACAAGCAGAGTCGTACTGGGATGAAGAAAATAAATTTAAAAAGTAGCAAGTCATACTGACACTGATTCAAATAGGCATTTATGAAGTTTATCAGGAAAATCTTCTACATATAAGTCCTAGTCACAGTTGGATCTGAAATTAGGATACGCAAAAATAATATAATCAAGTTAAAAATCAAAAAAAGAAGAAACCCTGAAATATTGACATTATTCTTTCTTCCATCATTCACCTTTGAAAATCTGCCACAGAATTTAAAGTTAATGGAGTATTAAATTATGTCAGTTTACATTCCAAATTGAAAATCTGGATAACAAGGCTAAATAAAATTAAGAAAATTAATCAATCGATGTATTACTGTAAAAATGTAAGTGTACTAAATATCTAAGTGCCAGTCAACTCCATTACACAGAAGACTCACATTAAGTGAACCACCGTGTAGCAACCACTAGGCATCACTAATTACCTTCAAAATTTGCCTTTAGCAGCAGCAGAACCTCAAGTCCCCACTCTCTCCTCATGGGCACTGGACACAGATAGACATCTTTGTTTCAAAATGTAAAAAAAACTTCAGAATTGTATTTGTCTTTATTGTTATTGCTTTGCCTCTTACTTTTGCATGTGATTGAGAATTAAGGCAGGAAAATGAAAAAATAAACCTAACGGTAGAAATAAGGAGAAAGATGTTGGAGTAAGCAAAAAGGGACCTTAATAATTCCATTCTTTGGAGGTGAAATCAGGTATTTATTAATTTAACAGAACAGGCACAGAATGAACATTCAAAGGATGGTGGGTTTCCTGAAGTTCACAGTGAGAACAATATGTGGCAATGATGATTGAATTCTCAGCAGCAATCAATTACCAAAGGGGGGCCCCCAGCTGCCCTGTTACATACACTGCACACTATTGTTGTACAACCCTATTTTCATGTGTCATATATAGCATCAGTCTTATTTTATTCTTTCTCTGTATTTGTGGTCATTTCTAGGTATATAACTCTAAGTCTCACACATATTCTTTTAAAAAACGGATGATTATTATATTCCATGAAGACTGAAACAGAGTCATTTACCAGTTAACTAAACTACACTAGTGATAAAAGACTCATGGGGGTTGTGATAAATTAGGTAAGCATTATTATTTTTACTGCACTTAGCAGAGTATCTTATACATATATAGATAGTAGGTAAATGTTTGCTGAATAAATGAGTGAGTGAGTAAAGAAGAAACAAACGAATATATGAACAAGCCAATGAACACAGCAGGCAACCACCAATCTTGTTTGGGGATAGCTTCCAATCAAAAGGGCAACTGGTCCTAAATAAATAAATTCATCCGTACATACTTTGTTCTCATAAATTTATATAGATGTGGGGGGCACGGGGAAGAAAAACAGAGATGGGAAAAGGGAAGCAGGGGAGCAGGAGAACAGAATAAAAATACCATCTCAGACAGTTTATGATTTTCTCGAGAGTAGTAGTGGAACAGTACATAAAGGTACTTTACAAGGTAGAAAGAACTTCCTAAATCCCTATTATCTCTCACTATTAATATTTATGTTAAGGTCAACCTAAAAAGAACCACAAAAATACACATCACAAATCACAGAGCTACATACGTTGTTTAAAAATAGAAAATAGGATTTTAAAAAATGACCTTGCCTTAAACCCAGTTTCCTTAGTGGATTTACAGAAAAATAAGACATTCCTCAGAGACTACCTCATCAGATAAAGTAAATGAGGTCTTAACTATATGCACTACTGCCTTTTCAAAAAGCCAAACAAAACATTCTGCTTTGTCAGGGTTAGAAAAAATAAAACAACTGGTGCTACCATGCTGAGATGTAGCAAAAGAAAAGCAAAGTGGTTTCAGAAATAAATATGAGATATATATTATTTTTGTAGTGCAAAAACTGACATGACAGGCCTTCATCCACAATCACATGTGCCTCCAATTATACCTAATTTCAGTTGGGCAACACAGTTCTGAGGTTTTTCCCCCCTTCCTGATAGGGCTTGAAAACAAGTTTCCTTGAAGCAACAAGAAAATTGACAGATGGTAGCTCTTTGGAAACAACCACTCAACCACTTCTGCTGCGCCCTTCCACGTGCATCCTAACTCAAGGACTGGTTTGAAAAAAAAAAAAAGACCACAGGACAGGAGGGTACAGTAATCAACCATCTCTAAACCTGCATGAATCAGCAGTCCTATCCTTTAAGCATCGTAATACGAAATTCAG
This sequence comes from Camelus dromedarius, assembly GCF_036321535.1. Classification (NCBI taxonomy): domain Eukaryota; kingdom Metazoa; phylum Chordata; class Mammalia; order Artiodactyla; family Camelidae; genus Camelus; species Camelus dromedarius. Next base: position 13,708,760 of record NC_087454.1, on the reverse strand, counting down.
ATTCCACTCCATTGGACAAACTTAATGCATCTTAAGACGCATCTGAGACAGTACAATATAAGAAAATAGTACAATATAAGAAATTTCTCTTGTAAAAATCTGGGACCTATAGCCTCTTTGGGGGGGTTTAGTAGGCTATCCCCTAGATCACTATCAAACTTTAGCTCTAACTGGCTTTCAACTAACTAAACAAATACAGTTTCAATGCAAGGATAGAACACTGGGCTAGAAGCCAGCGACTCTGTGGTTTACTGGAAAAAGAACTGGTTAGATGATGTGGTTCAAGTCATGACTCTGCCACTTACTGCTCCGTGGTCTTAAGCAAACTGAAATCTAATTAAGCCAGAAGTTTGTCCTCTGTATAGTTCTGACAGTAACAAACTTAATAATAATTATATTGAACAGTTACTATGTGCCAAGCATCATGTTAATTACTTTAAACAGATAATCTCTTTAAATTCTCCCAACACTATTCTAACCATTTTACAGATGAGAAAATTGAGGCCAACAGAGGGGCTGAATAACTTGTACAATGTCACACAGCAAATGAGAAAACAATGAGGCCAAGTGTGAACCCCAGCAATCTCAAACTATCTCTTTCTAGCCTTTCTCCTGCCATTCATTCCCTTATTCAAAACACCACCACAATGATCTGTTGATCATTCTCTGTATAAGATACGGCCTTTCAAAATTCAATACCACTGGTCATGATGGGGGAAGGGGGTCTACCTCCTTAAAATGCCTTTGAACTCACCTGTAAGATAAACTCTGCCAGACAGTCTAAATAGCCACCTGCTATGAAAACTCCTAACTCACTCACACAGCCCATCCCCCTCCTGAATAACTTTGTTCACTCCTTTACTGTTGTACTTACAATGTTATGATTTCATTGTTTCATTTCATTGATGCTTGTCTTACTCTCTCTCTCCTGTGAGATTCTCAAGGGCAGACACCAAATGAACACATCTTTCAATCCTCTGCACTTATTAACAAGCATCAAATCACGTTGAGTGAACAAATGTCCACAAACAGGGTCTTTACTTTTTTTTAAAGAACAAACATAAAAGATTTTTACATATGAAATAAAATAATAATCTTTCTAAACAATAAAAAGCATCTGAGTACTTATAACTAATGTATATCCTCACCATATAATCTATGAACTGACCTGAAGTGAACCATTCTACTCAATTAACTTTAAGGTTTCTTTAATAATATGTCTAAATTTGAGTGTCTTTAGATTTTTTGCTTTTTTTATTCAAATTCCAAGTTATTCTATCTTCCTCAAACTAAGTAATTTTATCAGAAAAATGGTCAACAAGATATACTTTTTAATTAGAGCAATGGTATATCCTGTAACATGCTAGAATTTGAAATGTCTTTTCAAAACCAGTCTTTTCTTTATATATAATTACATAAAGAAGAATTTAGAAAATTTAAAATTAAAACCCCATCCTAATGCTGCCTAAAATTTCCAAGTGGGTCACTCATTTAAAGGCATTCATTAAACTAGCATTTGAAAGTTCTGCAACTTGATGATAATCACTTCACAGGTATGAACCAACAGTGCCATCAACTGTTCTTATGAATGATCTTTCCCAAATACAGTGTATATATACACTAAAAATAGATTACATTAAAATTTTATTTTTACAGTATTTAAAAGAAAATAGGTATTTGGGGATTTCATTAAAGATATCAAAAAAAAAGCCACAAATTTCAAGACAACTAGTTCTGGAATAAAAGTAAAAATGTGACAAGTTCAAAACTGCCATAAACACTTCAATTTCACACATTTAATTGTTTGAGATAAGTTCCGCTTCATTCATGGTCCAAATTAACATATTTTCTCCACAAAACAATCATCTATATTGAGAGAGAAGTAAAGAGAATTCTATTCCAGCTCAGCTGGAAAGCTTTTTCTGCATTCAAGTAACACCGCTGTTACCGAAATGCTAAAATACTTTCAAAGTAAATATTGTGAGCAAGTTTATTTGTCAAACATTCACCTAAAACTGAACCAGTGAAACAGGAGATTGAGGAGCTGTTGATGAATCAGATAAACTCCTGACTTTATGTTCCAGTACCAGTACCTCTCCTGCCCAGAGTACACAGGATGAAGAGGAAGGAAGGGGAGAAGTGGCCTTGGAGAAGGCTGATGGAGCAATCCTAAGGAAAACACTTACTAAAATGCCCATAATGCCAGGCTACATATATGGTAGGTAGCATGTGTCCACGTTAAAAAAGAGATCGGCTCTTAGAGGTTACCCAGTTTCTCTGAGTCACGCAGCTAGAGAGTAACAGTGTCTATGACTCCAATCCCCAGTCGCCGAGCTCTCCACAGTGTGCCATGAACTCTACCGTCTTCTCTGCAAGAGGCTGGTGCCACATTCCAGGCTCATCAACCTTTTTACTGTGTGGCTGACACTGCATCTCACAGAGGGGCGGTAAGAGGGTATCTGTGTATCTCACACCTCTTAAACTCGGAGGCCTATGGAGGCACTGCTGTGCACCCTCACCTCTAGCAGAGTGTCATGCTGGGACCCAAAAGCATTCCCCAGAGTACGGAACAGAGTAAGACCCAAATCATCCCTATACAGGAGCGATAATTAACTCTGCTTACAGCTGCATGTTCTCGATTATTTCAGTCTATGTTAGTTACCCATTGACTTGGGAAATCTTTGTTTTTGTATATGTCATAGTATCTAACACAATACCTGGTAGTGTGGTAGGCAAATAAAAATTACATTTTCCAATGTATTTTGATTATGTTTAGTTAGTAACTATTTTATATTTTAATCATCAGGACCACAAAGATAACAACATGTTATTAGTAGTAACTATATTTCTCTGAAAACAACTGCACCTTCTATGAAACCAATTTGCATTCTTGTTATTTCATTCATTCACCTAGCACTGGAATAGAGACTGATAAATTCTGGACATTACAGAAAAAAATCTTAAAACATCTGAGTGAGTTTGTTTTCCCCAAGCTAAGATGTTACAAGGGGGAAAAAGTAACAGATACTTTAAAAAGTGATAATAAATTCAAGTATGCAATCTCAATGAAAATTAGATTCCCCTTAAAGGCTCCTGTATACCATTATTTTATGTCTGACAGATGGCAAGTAACAAGAAAGACAAGATAAATTTTAAAAGAGAAAGTACCGGTAAAGCATTACAGGGTCAGACAATATTTTCTAAGATGTGTTTAGCCCAGGGGAGGATTATCCCTTCAAACTAGGGATAATGTGATAGCAGTATCTGAAAAATGATATAACTTGTATCAGAACTGCTAAGCAGCATCCAACTCTTGGCTCTGGAAGAACGAAAACTGCCAAGGGATTGTCAAAAATGATTACTTTAATAGTGACAGAGAAGGCAAAATAAAGCACAGATTTTCTTTATGGCCAATTTCTGATATTTTACATTTTGTCCCCTACATTACCTTCTGTCTGTCTCCACACTCCATTCTCCCTCCTAGAAAAAATAAGGCAGTCACACAAATGGGGTCCCCTGACAGAAACTGCGCTTTTCAACAGCTCGCTCCTTTCTTTAATGCACATGTTGACTCCCTATTACACTGACCACAGCACTTGGTTGATATTTTTCTACATCAATGTCCACAGATTTCCTACTCTGCTGTCCTTTAGAACTACGACCTTACTCTACCAATTTAATGAAAAAGATTAAACAATCTGGCGTGAATCTTTAAATTTCCTATCTTTACATCAGAAACTAGATTATTTCTGGCCAAATATTTAATGAGAATCTCAGATTAGATATAGCTTCCAGTTTATAGAAAATACATAGGTTAGAATACCAAGTGAACACCACCACCAAACAGAGGAAAAGGGGGAAGAAGAGAATTGACAAATCCCAGAAGGCAGGGGATGTTCTGATGGAAAACTGCCTGTATCTCAAGTCAGTGGCATCAAAGAGGCTACAGTACATCAACCCAGACATAAAGGGACAGGGCACAGAGCACCGCACCCTCGGTTCTGCCTGACCGCGTGGAGGAACCAAATGGCTTTCTCTAAATTACATCAGTCAAGACCTTTAAGAAACCTTAAACTTACATCCTTTACTTCTATCTCTAAGGAAGCATAGAAGTATCTCTTTCTTTCCAACACTTTCTAACTATGTATATAATCCTGTTTAAACAGTTTCTTCTTTCAATGGAGTTCTAATCTTTACTCCTCAGCCTCAAAATAAGCTCAGACAGAAAAATCTATTCCCTAAAGACCACCTCTTTTACTTAATAGTCGAACTCCTCCAAAGAGTAATCCTCCTGTGGCAATCCCTACTAGTTTCCAACAACGTTTCCAGTTTTCCCACTCTTCCGAAATGGTTCACCTATCCAAGCATTATTTCTCCTTAAGAAATGTTAAGTAATGGATACTTATTACATTGCATATGCATAAAACCTTCACCTCTGACTAATTCTATTTCACAGATAATTCCTCTGTCTCCTCCTATTTCCTACACACAGGCACTGATCACCTTCAGTGACCTCCACTCTCACCCCTCCACTAACTAAGACTTCTTTTTGGCCTTGTATTTCTATCTCCAACCAATCTCTGCAACTACCAAGTCCCTGGTTACAAATAAATCCATTGGAGAATGCCAAAGTCCATCTTCTTAACCATTACACAGTTCTGCCACCCTTGCTTCTATATTTCCAAAACTACCAATCAAGCTCTCATTCCTTCCTGGCTGAGCTGCTACAGGAAACATGAGCAAGAAACATGAGTGATCTACAGATGCTGAAATTTCATTTCAAATGTCACTATAATGCAAAGATTATCCTGCTCCCACCAGACCCCTCCCTGTCGACCACACAAGATACTACTTGCTCAGTCATTTACTAGCTGGAGGACAACATGAAGTCACTTAGCCTCTCTATAACTTAGTTTCCTCATCTATTAAAAAATCTCATGAAGCAGTTGTGAGGATTAAATACAGGAAAATATATACAATTACCAGAATTGTGTCTGGCACACATTAAGCACTTGAGATACACTAGCAACAATTAACCTCATTCTCGACTGTATTTGAGAGTCATGTCCATATAGCTGTCTTATCCTCCCACTAGAAAAATAAGTGCCTATTCATGTCTACAGGGAGTCTTAACCCACAGAGATAGTCCAGACATAAGACGTATATTAGACAAATGGTGGCTAACAAAAAACATGAACAGCGTAAATTGTAACAAGGCACCAAGTGGACCAAATTTATAATATCCAATACAATAAGCATAATAAGTAAGATGAATACTTGAACATAAAATTAAGACAGAGTATAAAGAGAAAAGATAAATGTTATTTAAGAAGTAAAGGTACTCTTACATACCCTTGATCAAATAAGTGGTCCTCTTAGCTCATCCACAACCTAGCATGACCAGAAATTTTCAACTTCTCCCTTGGCTAAAGAGAATAATATATTCCTTTTAAATTTAAGTTAGAACTGTAACAAAGCATAACAACTTTTAGCCAACAAGGACATGAAAAGATGCTCAACGTTGCTAATTAATAGAGAAATGCAAATCAAAACTACAATGAGGTATCACCATCATTAAAAAGTCTACAAATAATAAATGCTGGAGAGGGTGTGGAGAAAAAGGAACCCTCTTACACTGCTGGTGGGAATGTAAATTGGTACAGCCATTATGGATGACAGTAGGGAGGTTCTTCAAAAAACTAAAAATACAGTTACCATATGATCCAGCAATTCCACTCCTGGGCATTTACCTGGAGAAAATTGTAATTCAAAAAGATATATGCACCCCAATGTTCACAGAAGCACTATTTACAATAGCCAAGACATGGAAACAACCTAAATGTCCATTAACAGAGGATTGGATAAAGAGGCTGTGATTATATTTATACAATGGAATACTACTCAGCCATAAAAAGATTAAAATAATGCCATTTGCAGCAACACAGATGGACCTGGAGATTGTTATTCTAAGTGAAGTAAGCCAGAAAGAGAAAGAAAAATACCATATGAGATCGCTCATATGTGGAATCTAAAAAAAGAAAAACAAAGACACTACTGAACTTATCTAAAAAACAGAAACAGACTCACAGACATAGAGAACAAACCTATGGTTATCAGGAGGCAAGGGGGCTGGGAAGGGATAAACTGGGAGTTTGAGATTTGCAGATACTAACTACTATATATAAAATAGATAAACAGTAAGTTTCTTCTGTACAGCACAGGGAACTATATTCAATATCTTGTAATAACCTATAATGAAAAAGAGTATGAAAACGAATCTATGTATGAATATGTATGACTGAAACATGCTGTACGCCAGAAACTGACACACTGTAAACTGGCTGTACTTCAATAATAAAATAAAATATGAATAATAAATAAATAAAATAGATAAACAAGTTTCTACTGTAGAGCACAGGGAAGTAAATTCAATATCTTACAGTAACCTATAATCAAAAGGAATATGAAAACAAATATATGTATGTATAGGTACGACTGAAACAGTATGCTATATACCAGAAACTGACATAAAATTGTATACTGACTATACTTCAAGAAAAAAGGATGCAAATTTTTCAAAAAAGCATAACAATTTTGTATAGTTTAACAGTAACTTAGATAATTTACCAATACATGTAATAAGATTTGCTGAAAATGGGATCCTTTTCCTAAATGATAAACAAAAAATTTATATGAAACATATATATCCATATTTCATTTGAAAGAGATAAAACTGAAAAGTTGAAAGATTTTGACGGGGATGATACTTTTCATTCAAAAGAAAACTATCAGTAGAACTCTTTTAAAACATTTAAACGTAAATGAAAAAAACAATGAGCTCTGCAGGCAATTAAAAAAATAAAATCCAAGGTAAAGATGTTAAGAGTGATATTGCCAACCAACACTCATGGAGATACTTTCATCTGAGAACAAGTGATAAGGCTCCAGCGAATTCAGGAAAATGATCAGTAGTCAGAGAAGTTCAGAAACTCTTATCTCAACGAGCTATGGAATGGACTGAATTCTCTTCATAGCAAAAGAATACTTGTTCATTGACTCACTAAGGGGCAATTCTTCACTGTAAAATGAAAGATGTGAGAGGATGAGAGTGAAAGGAAATATCCAGTGAGCTTTTAAAAAGTCTAGAGCCTCATTTTAAGAGGAGAAAAATTCAAATGCACGTGAAAATTTTTAGCCTCATGCTTTTTAAATTTAAAGTCCATTTAAAATGGCTACCAAAGGCAAATTTTGAGAAATGTATGGCAAAATAAATCAGTCATAGCTTTAAAGTACTTTCAGAAACAACAAAGCTTACAACTTAGTGGAAAATATAAACTACACGTTCTGAGATAATCAAGTAAATAGGGAAGTTTGTAAATGCACATGGGAAGGAGGGATGGGGCAGGAACAAGTAGCCAGCCAAAGAATGGGGCACACACCTGTGTCAGGCAGGATTACCCCCCAAGTGAGTGGAGAAACGTTAAGACGCAAGGGGACCCTTACGGCACGCAGAGAGGCCTGTGGTTGAGACAGAGAAGGACCTTGATCTGAGCCTGAGAACTTCAAGTAGTTCAGTTTGTCTGAATAGTGGAGTGTGGGTGTAGAGTGACAAAATGGAGAAGTACAAAGGCTGGAAAAATAAAGCATCTTTGAAAACTGACATTCAATAGCTCGAAAGTAGCTGCAAAGTCACCTTGATCCTAACATGGTGGATTCTCATATAATAGAGTTTGACAGGCCCTAAAATATTAACATACTATTAACATACTTAAAGGAATGTGCCCATCCAAAAAGGAGTTGATCAGTCCTGCATTAAAAAAAAAAAAAAAGAATCTCAGAAACATTTTGACGTGGCTCTTCAAAAGACACTGTTCAAGAGAAAGTGTGCTTAGCCAAACTCCAAGTATTACCGTCCAATCCGGCAAGGCAATCTGTACTGTGATGAGAGTTTAACGTGATCCCATTAAACTTTCAAATTACATAACCCAATGATTTGATTCAATCACTAAGTGAACATTTATTAAATCCCTACTGTGTACATTTTTCTGTGTACTAAGGATACAATGCAAAACAAGAGAGTCATTTCCCTACACTCATGGAGCTTACTACATGCCAGTGAGGGGAGGTGGGCAGTTACAACATAAATGGACCTATGTCTGTTTCAACAGTGAGGAATATTAGCGAGGAAAATGAGGCCAATAGGGAGGAGAGGAAATGCAGGGACGCTGCAGTTTTCTACAGGAATTCAGGAGTCAACAACAATGCAGTATGTGAAGGAAGGAGAAGAGAAACAGAGACAGAGGGACCAGCCAACAGCCCGACATGTATGACCTGGCTCAGGCTCAAGAGAGTGTATCAGATTTGTCAGTCAGTGTGACAACTCCACATCTCACTATTCAATTCTGACTCACTCACTAGTCTCTGAGCCTAATGGGTCCAGGTTTCTGAATCTTCAACATTGAAGGCCAGACGTTGGTCCTGGACAAGTTCACCAAGTCAACTGAAAGTCCCCAAGGGCTTTTAGGGGAAAAGCAAATGTCTTCTTCAACTGTCCCCAGTCTCTGACGGCAGCGTGAAGGCTCGCCCAGAAGGCAGTGAGACAGGAGAAAAGGGGAACAGCAACAGCTCAGCCACAGGCGCACAGGGGGAGGGGAAGGCCCTGGCTTGGAGAGAGGCAGAAAGATGCCAGAGCAGGAAAGAGATGTTCACCTGATCTCAGTGGGAAACAGCAAGAAGAAAGGACAGGGCAGAAGGAGAGCAATTTTTACAAAGAGGGAAGGAAGATAAAATAAAAAAGGGGCACGAAGGCTTTAAATCTGTGCGAAATGTAAGGCAGCTGCATGAACAGAGGGGACTCCCTGAGGTTTAAGGAGTAGAAGGCCTTGGCTCATCAAACTTCCAGACTATGATGATCTAGACTAAAGTGTGAAGTAAGTAACTTTTCAGATGGAGCCATAATTGAAAGGAACTAAATTCAATAAATGCAAATAAAACCAAGTATGACTAATTACACCAAGCGCTGCAGTCAGGCAGAACTTCAGACTAACATGGCAATTAAGAGTACATGATAATTCAGTCATAAAGCTTATTTTCAGTTTCAGGCTTATAAAAGTAACATTTTAAAATATGCATTTCAGATAGTTTATCATCAAAACATAGTTAGGATCTTGGACAACATTTACTATTGAAAAAAACAGTCAAAAATGATGGGTGTATTAACCATTTCACAGAATGAAATACTCTTCTTAAAAAGATTTTAACCAAAGGCATAGCAAATAAAATCCATGTTTATCACCAAAAAGGAGAAAGTAGAATAATGTTAAAGATTTAACCTTTGCTGCAAATCTAAGTGTAACTGCATAAAAGGAACATCTCATAGGGAACGATATTCATGAGCTTCAGAGCTTTCTGATTTTTCTTTCCCACAGAAACGTTCAACTACTTTTCTGTCACATGGCCAGGAAGAAAAGCAGAATTCATGGACTATATGAAAGGGTAAGTTAGAGAGAAGCTTACCCAGTATTGATGGAAATGATCTCTATCAGCGGATTCTTTCGAATCTTTGGCAAATCTAATCGTGCTCCCCCCAGCCGTTTTCCATTATCCTTTTTCTGACCCAGCAGTCTCACGGAGTGACCTTCAATTAAAGCATATAAATATACATTAGCATGAGTCACATAACTTCACTTTAATTTATCGCTTTCCAAAAAATGTGTTAATATTTACATTTAACTTTTTCTTTTACGAAAATAAATAAAAACAACTGAGAGAAGATGTGATCACTGAACCTAAGACATACTACCAAAGGGAAAAGCAGCTGTGTTCGAGTCCTACAGTCAGAAATACTTCGTTTATAATATTTGCACATTCTTGCTACACAGTTGAGAGAAACAGACACAGATCCTCAGAATGTCATTCCACCAGCTAGGAATGCTCCCTAGCATGGACCAGATACGCATATGAAGCAGGAAGGGTTCACCTGGGCACTGGGCCTGCAGGCCAACGGCAAAAGCAGGTTACCTGCTCAAAGCAAACTGTCAATCAAAGAAGAACAAAAAGGCTGAGAGAAAATGACACCTCAGGGTTGGATTTTTAAGAACAAAGTTTTTAAACTTATTTTTTTTTAAAACATTACAGAAGAAAATCAAACCACTTCTAAGATTCACGAAAATCCTGAATTAACTGCAGAGCTGTAGAAAAGGTGGAAGAATAGTACAAAGAGCCCCATCCCCTTCAAATTCCCCAATTATTTTCCTCATTTACTTTGCCACTTGCTCTTACACACATATCACTTTAATAACTTTACTGAGGTACTTCCTATTCAACTCATGTACTGTAAGTATATAATTCAATGATTTTAAACAAACTTAAACAGGTGTACAATCATTATAACCCAGTTTTAGAACATTTCCATCACCTCCCCAAATTCCCTTAAGCTTATTCATAGTCTGTCCCTGCTCCCACACCAAATATGTTGCATTTTGTTAATCTGTCAACCAGCTAATGAACATCTAGATTGTTTCCAATTAATATCTATCATAATAATGCTTTTACGAACATCTGAATATAGGTCTCCATGCGGACATATGTGTTCATTTCTCTTGGATGGCTTCCTGGCAACAGATTCGCTGGGTCATGTGTTAAACTTATATTTAACTTTATAAGAAACAACTGTGTTTCTGAAGTAGTGCTACCATTTTACATCCTACCAGCAATGTATGAGGGTTTGCATTTCCTCACATCATCACCAAGACCACATACTGTAACTTCTGACAACAGCTATTCTAATGGGTTTATCATTGTCGTATGATTGAATATGCATTCCATAACAACTAATAGTATTGAGCACTTTTTCATGTGATTATAAGCCAACTAGATTCCTGTTTAGTAAAATATCATGATGCCTAATTTTATGTGTAAACTTGACTGTGCCACAGGGTGCCCAGACATTCAGCTACACATTATTTTGGTGTGTCTGTGATGGTGTTTCTGGATGAGACTGACATTTGAATCAGCAGACTGAGTAAAGCAAACTGCTCTCCCTAACACTGTTAAGCGTTATCCACTTAATCGAAGATCTCTACGATTTTCCTACATGGGATTCATTAGGTTTTTGGATCCAAAAGTAATGGTCTTCACCGAGTTTGGGACGCTTTCACGCAGCGCTGGTCAAGGCTGCTGTTGTAGTTGCTGCTGTTTACTGCACCTTCTTCCTGCGACTCCCATGGCGCACTTGCTGGTGCGCCAGATGTTGTCCCAGAGGCCTCGGAGGCCCTTTTCAATGTTCTGTCCTAGTTGGATAATTTCTCTTGGTCTAGCCACAGATTTACTGCACTTTTCCCTTCAGCCGTCTCAAACCAGCAGTTGAGCATTTAACGAATGTTTCATTTCAGTTACTGTGCTTTGCAACTCCAGATCTCCTACGGATTCTTTTTTTATAATTTCTGTCTTTTTGTGATTCTGTATTCAAGTCACTGTCACCATCCTTTCCTTACATGCTTCTGACATGGTTTCACTTAGTTCTTTGAAGTCTTTGTCTGCTAAACCAACAATTCTGGCAACTCACAATCTATCCTGCTTTTTTTCCCCAAAATATGGTTATACTCAGTTTCTTTGTATGTATCACAATATTTCATTGAATACTGGAAATTTTAGGTAATATATTATAGAAACTCTCAATTCAGGTTTATCCCCCAAAGGTTACTGCTGTCTTTGTTTAGTACTTACCTGGCTAAATCTATTAAATCTATGTCTGTGTCTATTAAGTCTAAGCCTGTCCACAATGAATAGTCATTGATCTCCCTTTTGAGTTTGTCTTTTTTCCCTCCCAAGCATAACTTCCCAGCAGTCAATTATGCATCTGAATAGCTTTTTGTTAAGCCAGGGACTTAAACACCTTAAGCCAGTAAGATTCCTACTGTGTGCTGATGGATCTATTTTTGAACTGAGAGCATCCAAGGTTAGGGCCTTTTCAAGTCTGCCCCATCTTTTACTTTCTCCTGGGCTTGCTCAGGTCCTCCCACCTTCTCAGGATGTGCGTGCAGCCTCTAGCAGGCGAGTAAGTGCAGGTGGCCTGGGCCCACTCCAGTCCCTGCTGTGCATGTGCACAACCTCCAGGCAACATACAGTTTTCAAAGACTTATCAAGCATCCTCTCTCTGACTAACCTTCCAGAAGTCCTGCTAAACCTGTTGCTGGTCTGGCTGTCTATTACTTGTGCCAAAAAAGCCTACAACTTCAAGTGGGTTGAGCCAGAGACACTCCAGCTCCTACTCTCCCAACCCACCACTCCTGGTCACTTGCCATAAAAATCTCTACGTTAACTAACAATTCTCCAAATCAAATGAGCCTCCATGGGAGCAGCGGTGAGGCCACCGCGTCTCACAGCCTGCTCTACCCTGGTTGAACAACCTTGCCCACAGAGCTGAGGAAGGAAAATGGGAGTAGCCCCAGGCACAAACACCACAACTCACACTGTTCTCACCCAAAGCTCAGCTATTTTCACAAATAAACACTTCTCAGTTTGCTGACTGCTTTTAGTCAATTTCCAGAGTGCCAGGATGACTGGTTTTTGACCATCTGTCCAGCTTTATTGTTGCCTGCGAGGAGATTTGTTGACCTTCTCACACAACTGTACCCCAAGCAAGTCAAAACCCACTTTTTAAAAGCAATTATTTAAAATAACTTCAAATACCTACTTAGTAGAGATTTAAGATTCTAAGCAATCATATGTATGTTTCACCACCCTTCATTTCACAGAGATACATTGGTTAAACATCTCCTGTACAGACAGCTTTTCAGGACCAAGAGAAACAAAACCATCAGTCATAGCCTTTTTGCACTAATCGCTTTAATAAGAAACTTTAAGTACTTCATTCATTCTGAAAATTCTTGCTCTGATGGAGAAACATAGCTAGACCAAAGCAAGCATTTGGCATACCAGATTTCACAGATTTTCGAGATAAGCTGAACTCCTCCATCACAAGTCCAGTTAATGAAGAGGTGAGCAAGATTGTCATGATAACATAACTGTTCTCTAAGAGATGCCAAAAGTTCAGTAATGACTGTGCAAAGGCATGCTATTTTCATACTAGCCTGAGACAAATTTCATTATATCCTGCTGAGACTTCAGTAATATGCAGCCTGTACTAATAACATCTGATAAATTATTCATCTTCACCATCTACATGCAAATAAAGGAACGTATCTCTGCCCGATGATATAATGAGTTATTTTCCAATCCAATGATTCATTAAAGAGAGGCAGGGCAGACCTAACAATAGTCTGGTTTTTTTAATTGAAAAAATGTACTACACTAAAAACAATATAGGAAGTAACAGAAAAGTCTCTCATTATATCTGGCCAAAGATAAAAGGAAGGAAATTCAACCACATAACAACTATTTTTTTAAAAAGCAGACTAGCAGAATAAAACTTTTGTTATATACCATCTCTTTTAAAAACCCTTTTACAAACAAAATTGCTGCTTTGAATTAACCCCTTAAATCTATGGACCATGGAATAAAAACATTTACTCCAAATCATTACCCATTATGTATGCAGTTATCAGTATTATGACCATCTAAAACCAATTGCTATTTGACCGAATAAAGAATAAAACTGAAGGAGATGTCTTAAAGAAGGTACGTCTTTGGGAGGAAAAGGAGAAGAAATGAGGACTCAGGAACAGGATATAAGCTGAGGGCAACATGTGAAAGGGAAAAAGAAAAACTCTGGAGCTGATTTATACTGAAAATGAACATGCTCTACTTATGAAGGGACCAAGAAGCAAGGAGCACCATTAGACACTAACACACCACTTCTCTGTTCAGCCCCCTCAGGTAGCCACTGATGCCTTGTGCTGCGATGGAAAAACAATGGCTGCTCAACGAGGGCCTATTTATTTTGTGACAGTGCAAACTTCATCACCCCGTGTGGCTAGACTGAAGAGAAAAGGAGGAAGAAATTAGGACAACAGAGTTGGAAAGAAAAGAAGACTGAAAATACCAGTTTTTACATCATTTCAATCCCATGGAATAAGAAATTAAAGGAGGAAGTAACAAAAGGAACAGATGGGAACGACAATGCTTCGTGTGACCAGATCAACTGGTAATAACATGAGACCACTGAGAAGACGGCAACAAAGACGTTAGTGATTGAAATAGAGATATGTGATTTTAATACAAGGCCGAAAAAATAAGAGTGCTCTATTCATAGAACGGGACGTAACCAAATGTTCTACATCCAAGATCTTTAATCTTTCCCATTTTCAATGTAAATTCACATTTCATCTCCTCTAAATAATGGTCAAATATGTCTCAGTGGGTTTCTTAACCATCTTTAATAAACATCTTTCTACGTTGTTACAAGTGTCACATAAAATTCAGTCCTGTTAAAACCAAATTTAATTTTAAGCCTGAGGCTTTCAGCAGTTATTTATAAATCAGTTACAAACCCCTGACTCCGTGCTGGTTTTTACATGTGTTCTAATCCACTAAAGAATGTTACTAACCATTTTATTAGCTAAAATTACTGTATATTACAAAATATTGAACCAAAAGCTAGTTTGCTTTATATAGTTCACTATTATATGCACATTTGTGAATTCACAATACTGAACAACCTCTATGGAAAAAGGCATGTTTTTATACAATAATTGCTATATTCATTGAATCAATATTCAATGTTGTTTATGATCTTTAAGAGCAAAAATCTTTTCCAAATCCCACAGTGCCAATTGTGTTGAATATTATTTGAGCTGAGGAAAAACATCCCACCCAAACATAATAGAAAGCCTAGTCTGTCAACATGTCAGAAAGCCAATTAGAATGGTCATTCACAAGCAAAAAGAACCAACCTCTGGAATATAAGCATATACGTATATATTTTTTAAATTGTATGTATATATAAATTGGGTGACGAAAAAAGGCCCACCTACAAAATATATATTAATTAAATTATATGTCTACATAGAAACCAATCCTTCCCCCTCTGGTTCTCAAAGCTAAAATGGGTTGTACAAATTAGCTTTAGAATATCATGACACATTACAGAAGCAACAGTAATTCAGCAACTTGGACGCCAATTGTTTATTTCTCTTCCCTTTAATTTCTTTTTCTTCTAAAGGCTCTATAAACAGCCAGACCGTCCTTCAATACTTCATTCATCCCACGTAATTTTAAAGGCCATTCACTACTTCCTTAATATGTGACCACCCACCTCCACCACCACCAGAGGCCTCAGGCCAAGGTTTTTTTTCCATCTCTTACTAACTGCTCACTTCACACAAATTCAGTCCTATTAACAGACATTCACAAGACCTCAACTCTGGGTCGGCCTGCTGGAAAACTGCCTAGTAAAGCAATTCAACACGATACTGGGGGCAGAGGGTGAGAGAAGACTGGCAGAAAATTCAAGCAAAAAGAAAAAAAAAAGAAGAGTAAATTGCACTGCAGACATTAATTTTCACTTAAGTAAATTTAGTCACATCAATTTGAATACTGTTTCAGAACATTAGAAAGTGATGCTAATTTACTCAGTTTTTCTACAAAATGCTTGGAGTTGTTCCTTGACATATCCTTCACAGGCGTTTTAACTACTTAATTACAAAGAAAACCAAAAATTCAGCCAAGTTTCTCTCTACTCCATTCAATGGCATTCCTCATACACAGGTTCCTCTCAAGAAAGCAAGCATTCTCTAATACTCACTCGTAAGTAACTTCCCCTCTAAATATTTTCATTTTGAAAGAAGAAAGCAAATTAAAACAAAGAAGTTGGGTCAAATCAAAGAAGCAGCTGTGTCACATGCCTAGGTGGGAAAACTTTATGCGAAATCCTAGAACTGACTCAAAAAGACAAAATGACCACAATGCAAGCGTCAATTTTAGCTACTAAGATTTCAGCAAGTATGAAGAGTTCAAATGTTTATTGAACAATGACACCTAGAAAAAGATATTAAAGTAAGAGCAGAATGATAAGAATAAACTGTCCAAAAAGACAGAATTCAAGGTGTGAATCAAGATGTTGTAAGAGCCTTCTAAGGTACTGAAGTTACCAGCAGGGCTTAGAGAGAAAGCTAAGATAAGGTCATACTACAAAATTTAAATCTCCCAAAAGTTTGAGGATTATTTAATAACAAAACTCTTGCTGAAATGACTATTACTCAATAAAACAAATGTTAAAAAAAAAACTCTTGCTGCACAATAAAAAGTATCTACACTATAATTAAAATGATCTGAAATGTATGCATGATCCAGAACTATAGAAGATAAAAGGATGAAAACACGTTGGAATGGAATGTTCTGAGGCAATTTTTTCTTCTATTTGCACAGCAGTATTGGTAATCATACTAAACAAAGAATACACATAAGGAATAATCCTCATAAGCAAGATGTCTTCTTACATTAATGAAGACACCTTCTGGAAGCCAATTACCAGAAACATTTAATTTTAGATTTAATTACATCTTTTGCAAGCAAATATACCTTTTATAATAGTAAGAGGAGATTTGTGTGGTGCCAACTTATTTTTCACGATCTAAATCAATTGTACACCCTACTATATATAAAATGAACAAAAAACAGGGACCTACTATAAAGCACAGGAAACTATATTCAATACCTTGTAATAATCAATAAAGGAAAAGATTCTGAAAACATATGTGTATACATATGTATATGTATAACTGAATCGCTTTGCTGTACACCTGAAACTAACACTGTAAATCAACTACAGTTCAATAAAAAGTAGTATTTTAAAATATCAAAGTGTACGTCAAAGCATTCAACAGTCAAAGCACTCCCCTGTCAGTAACTCCACATAAGAACTGACCCTTAAAAGAACTCAGTTCATTGGCTGTCTTGCTACAATAGGATCTCCTGAATTCTAAATTTCAGTAGCCTCAAGGCTTTAATGTTTCCACCAATAAAGCTACTCAGTGCTGCAATGTCGGTAAGTAAAGCATCCATGGCAGCAGTGCAAGAGCTTAATCACCACTCAGACTCCAAACTGTATTCCCAACATTAAACTGCACCAGGTGACGGAAGCAGAGATAACAGTCCTTACAATAGCTGGCATTCAAGCTCCCAGAAAATGAGAACAGTAAAATACAAGAACAAGGAACTTGTGAGTCACATTTAACTTTTAGAAACTGAAGCTCAAATTCCTACCTCCCATCATGAATGAATATGTCAAGTTCCTCCTGCTGTTATTCAAGTCATTATAAAGTGTGACAGAGGAGAGGTGGGAAGCAGAGAGAGATGGAGAGCTGTCCCATCTATAGATCTTAAAAATGCCTGTCTATCCATCTCCAAACAGAGGTACACACACCTGGGCTGTGGGCAGCAGAAAGGCAATCTAAAAGAGAAGTCAGGGAAGAGGGCATCTGGTGCTTACGTCCTGGCTTTAAATTCACACTCTTGCTCCTCCACCCCTTGTGACAGCCATTATCACTGCCCTTTATAGACATGGGGACAATGAACTAACTGTAGAAATGTAAAGAAAAAGAAGATGTACATTTTATATCACAACACAATACAACAATGCAAATGCGTAACTCAAAAGCTCCAACATCCTATAGATGAGCTTAAAAAATGAAGTATGTATGAAATATTATTTTATCAATATTTAAATACAACATAATGACTCTCCAAATACACCCCCCCACACACACACAAAATCTATTCTGTCTTGAGTTACCACACTGATTTAAAGAGATTTAAGGTGTTGAGGAAAACAAACTTGTGAACAAACAACTGGGATGAAGTGTCAGAGATGGTCTGATTAGTGTTTCTAGGGACAGTGAGACACCATGAGAGAGTGGTCAACTTTCCCAGAAAAGATGAGGAAAGGCTTCAAAGAGAGGTGACACTACAGTGTGGGAGGCTGAGCAAGATACAATTTATGAACACGACAATCTAGGTTTCACCGGACACTTGGACACAATACTACTAACACAGCAAGCATAGTTCTTTGCTACAATTCCTGCTTGCTGGTCATTTTCCACTTCTTAAAACCACTTATCGTTAAAACCAGATTCCACTGAAAAGATTTTATTAGCACAGGGAAATATATACAAGATCTTGTGGTAGCTCACAGCGAAAAAAAATGTGACAATGAATATATGTATGTTCATGTATAACTGAAAAACTGTGCTCTACACTGGAATTTGACACAACATTGTAAACTGACTATAACTCAATTTAAAAAAAAAAAAAGATTTGACCTCAAGAAGGCCCACTGTGGGGAAAAAAAAAAAACCCACACCTTCAAAATCAAATGTTTCTAAACATAGTTTATGAGGTGGAAATTATGTGAGCTTGAGATGCCTTCTTATTCTCATCAAAAGGCTGGTCAAATACTATTTTTAAAACTTGATTTTAAGAAGTTATAATTAATGCTGAATATGAAATGTTAAAGACTCAAAGTTATCTACACTGAAATCTTCCCTGTTACAGCTTCAGTGCTTACCTGGCCTAAACACAAAACTAGAATTTAAAAACCCAGGGATATCCTGGAAAAACTATGGATTTTCTTGACCTAATCATGACAGTAAAAACCTGTATAAAGTCTGTTTCACTTCAAAACCTTCCAAAATTACCCTTAAAAAACACACAACATTCTCTGCAGAATCTCTTTAGCTTTGTATTGGTTAAATTACCTTTTTACTGGTTTGCTTATGGTTAAGGAACACTTTTACTCACTCCTTTCCTAAATTAAGCACTAGTATAGCACAGTAAGACTAAAATATTCTTTTCAGAATTTCTAAAAATAAAACAAATCTTTATTAACAACTTACAAAGAATTTTTTTTTCCTGTGGGCATGAAATAAAACAGGAAGTAAAACTGAGAAGGAGGAGAGGGAAAAAGAGATGCAGGAGGAAACAAGAAATGTGCAGGAAGAAAATGTGTAAGTCAGGATATTTCATATTTCAGGGAACTAGAAATGGGTGAGCCGTGACTTTAGTCAACAGGCACGGGGGATGGAGGTAACAATACAGGGTCTCACTTTCTTACTTTCCTGCATTCAAGGTAAGCAGCTTAACAGCAAGCAAAGAATTTGAGATTAGAAGACTAGGTTTCAAATTACAGGGCATGGCTGCCTAGCTGTGTAATCAGCAATGCCAGGGTTCCTGCGGAGTACAAATGAATTAATGTACACGAAAGGGTAAGCTACGAAGAGCGAGACAGAAGTTAATTACAGATGCTACTATAATTAATGCAACTGTAATCCTATCAAGACCTATAGTGCTAATGAAGTTTCTCAAAGCAAGATGGCAAGGAGATTTTTTAAACTTTCCAACACTCCAAGTTAAAGTCAGATCCCATTTATTTTTAAACCTCTGGAGGGCTAGGAAATAGGTCACAAATAATTGCATTGATAATGGTAATCAGATTTGCGAATGATTTTTTAAATATATAAGGTAAAGTAGATTCAAGGTCACCCCTATTAAATTACTCACTTGCATTCTGCTCCAATTTCTCGAACATGAGGGAGGAGAAAGAAGGTGTAAGCAGTGTCCCAGGATGATCCTGGGTAAGTCTAAGCACCTGGAGAGCCGTGGCTGTGTTACCACCCCCAGGACATACGAGTGATACGATCCGTACTGCTGTAACAGGGGCTCACAATGCAGTGATTCTAGGTGAGGGGCCACATGGCAGAATCTCCAACCCCCAGGGTCTGGTAAACCACCCTGCCATTTCCCCACCCTGGCTAGGAATCCTCTCCCAGCAAACACCCTTGAGAATCACTGCCCCCCAGCAATCTCAGTCACCAACCAAGACGAAAACTGCCTGTCTCAAGCACGCTCCAGGGTAAAAATGAAAATTGCTTCAGAGAAGCACCAAATTCTTATGCAACACTGGGAAGTACGCTGCCTATCAAATCAGCACCCAGGGCAGCATTACCACGGGGTGGAGTAAAGGCAAAGGAGTCTGAGAACTGTGCTTTATTCAAGACCCTCCTCACTGGAGAATACAGAGACATATGAAGGAAAACTGCATGGTATGTCACCAACATCTTCAACTTCATTTTGTAAGTAGGGAGGCACCAAGAAAGAAAAAGTAAAATCTGGCACATGGAGATTAGGGTGTTGAGAAAAAACTAGTCACATTATAATAACTTTTGCTAGAGATCACTGTCCAAAATGTCAACATCTCATTCTAATGACAGGCTCTGAAACTCACTTTTATTTTGCAGATTCCAACACTCCTAGAATTTCAGAGCTGAAAGGACCTTCCATGTCATACAATTCACAAACCAGGAAACGGAAAATCAGTGAGGTTGGGTGGGTTGTTAAACATGACAGTCAGCCGTAGAACCAAGTAGTATTTCAACACAGCTCCCCATATTCTCAGTCCACGATTTTTACCCATCACAGTCAGCCTTCTGTGCAGCTTAAAGAAATGGTACACTTGAATTTTCAGAGTAACCATAAAGGTTTAATGTGTTAGAAACCATCTTTTATAAAGACATTTCAATTACTATTCCTTTATTACTCAATAAAATGTACACTTCATTATAAAACGGTAGTACTGATAAACTTCTACTTTTAAAAATCCATCCATCTTTGATATCCTAACTGGAGATTCTGCAAATGAGTTTCCCCCACCCTCAAAGTAAGAAGTGTATGAAATTCGTATTTATTCTCCAAGTCTCAGAAGTAACTGCTACATATCTGCTGCATTCTTTGTAGAGTGCTACAGAATGAACTTGTAAAAGACACGCATCTCAGAACGTTAAGATACAAAGCTTTAGTATCAACTGAGCATTCTTTCAGCGTATCAACTGCTAACAACATTAGGTTTTCTAAGGAAAGGTCAATGGCAACACCTAACAAATGACATCCTACAAGTCGTTTAAGTAAATTCTTCAAATAGTCAACATTTTCAAGAAAAAGAGAAAATCAGATTTAAATTTCTCATCTAGTTACATCTGAGCCATCAAATTGCTCTATGTTGCTAGTTTTTTCACTTGGCTGTGATATAATATAGGATTTTACTGGCAATAATGTATTTGCATTTCAGTATTTTTTTCAAAAATGATCATAATTTTTATGCCTATTTTATTTTGCTATTGCAATTTTAGATAGTACACTCCTAACAGGACCTGGTTTCCACTTTATTTTTAAGGAACCCAACTATAAAGTACTCAAGAACCCACTATTTTTATTGAACTCAGCTATAAAGTACTAAAGAAGAATTATCCATACAATACAATTTACTATTGTGTTAAATAAGAATAGCTGAACTGAAAATACCACAATCAACCTACAACTTCATCCTCTATTTTAAAAATGTAACAAAGCTGCTAAGATTATTTTCTCTAAGTTTATAGTCCCAACTATTCTCACTACATTTTACTAAACAAAAATAGTAGATTCTTTAAATGAAGAGGAAAACTCTTCCAGATATATAATAAAACACATAGATGCATGCAGAGTATAACAGCACTGAACCACATGCCAATTCTCTAAGAAGAAAGTTACAAGAAAGGAAGAACTTAAGCATACTGAAGTCTTTAAAAAATTCTACTTTCATGTTTCCTACGAGAGCCTCAAAACAAGATTAATTGCTCCATGTGGCATTTTTTACTAAATAAATCCTATTAGAGTGCATAGAAACTAGAATCTTGTATCTGAAGAGTATCAAAAACCTGAAATAAAATTATTAATATATAGACATGATTAATGTTTAAACCCGATAGACTGTTTTAACAGTAACAATTTTCACAGAAGTCTAGACTACAAGAATGCACTTTTAGAGAACTCAACAATACTTATAGTCTCACTTGCGTGCCATCTGTCAAGGCAATATCAAATCAAGATTTGCAAAGAATTAACATGCAAGCCCAATTTTCACAGTGGGCAAGTCCTCATTAATATTCAAACAAGGAAGGATGGGGCTACTTTACCAAACAGATCAGTGGGATCACTAACACAGGGCTAGGTCGTGAGAGGTTCAGACTTAAGTAATTTCCTTTCCTTGTTCTGAACAATCAAATCCAGTGAACCACTTTAACAGTGTTGTGTGAAAACTACAACTGGATCATCAACCTAACAAACTATTCAGCACTATGCACCCTCCCCACTTCTACCCAGGAACAACAACAAAAAAATCAAAATTGATGAAATACCCAAGTCTTCATATCAGTAAATTCCATTAATAATAAAAGGTGGTTGCAAACCGTAAGATAACACATCTTTGAACAGAAAAGGAAATGTAAGTGCTGAACACACAAAAGCAGTGTAATTAAATTTCAAACAAACTAAAACATGTAACACAATTCTGAAGCCAACACAGCAGAATTCACCTGGGAACACACTTCAGCACTTATCTGAGTTTTCAAAGCTTTGAGACAGAAAAATATTAGACAAACTTAAAGTTACTTAACATGACTATTTACAATATTTAAAGAACACTCTTTCAAGAGCATCTATTGGCTATTTTGTGGCAAATAAATTAATACCGGGACTGCTGAGCATTTCTGTGGCTAGAAACAGGAATGATAATTTAGCTAATAAAGTTACAAAATTATAGAAATACAGACAAGACATGACACAGTGGTTTGTCTAATAAACAGTCCTTTGCAACTGTAATTCCAAACCAGCCATTACAGACTAAATTGATGTGAAAAACCAACTTAAAGTCACATGGTAGAACTTTGCTATATGGGATCATGAAGAACTCTGTTCTCATTTGTAAGGCTATTATGATTTGAAAAATGCTATCTGGAAGAGATACAATGAATAAAAAGAAAGTTGTTCTAGAAATAATGTATATAAAAAGTACAGGGGACATGTAAAGCTAGAGGACTACGGTTATTTGGAGGAACCAGAGGGAGAAGACAGGAAAGGGGACTGAACAGGGCATAAAGTGCCACATTTAAGAAGGTGGCAACATGCAGTGTTTACCAAACTGTCATCCCGTATTAATCCGGTACATAAACTTAAAACAGGCTCATTGTAAAAAGCTAAATAACAGCAATAAATTTCTGGCCCGTTTAGTTATGGGGAAGCAGAAGTTATCACTGCTCTACACTAGTGAGACTGGGAAGCGTTTCCAATGTGTAAAACCAATGCATAACTTTTTCCATGATATTTAGACCACAGTAACAGATAAAAGATTACAGATGATGAGAGGACGTGTAAGAGCACCCTTTCAAACCATATTTTGAAAATCAATATAATTATTTTATTGAAAAGCAAATACTGAAAAAGCAGATGTGTTTCTGTGGTCCAACAGTGTCCAGGTGAACAATGCTACATATCTAAGCTCTATTCACTTACTTATTAAGTTCGGAAACATCCTCAAGTAAATCACTACTGGACTTCGTAGGGAGGTCACTAAAGTCATTAACACTAATAAAACCACACTTGATACAGTTGCGCCTCACAGTCTCAATTTATAGAGTTTATATTCTAAATTAGTATCAAATGCAAAGTACAATTCTGACAGAGTGAAGATTAATAGCAATGCATTAAATAACAAAGAGCTATTTGGTGAAGTATCTTGGGAATTTAGGTCAGCCTAATCCAAGATCACATCAATTACTGAGAAGTTAGGGGAAATGAAAAATCAATCGAACATGCAAATTGTACCATATTGGGAAAGCCTTGAATTAACAACACTGCAGGCATTTGGAATTAGACAAAATGAAATACCAGCTAACATATTAAAACAGCAGAGGCCTCCTTTATTAGAGACTGACTAGAGAAGAATAGGATTTAATAGCAAAAACATTTTTCTATTTTCAATACACAATGTAAGTAAGACCAACCATTGGTCTTACTTATCTGCTTAGACTGTCTTACAAAGACAAAAAAAAATTTTTAAGGTTTTTTTTGTTTGTTTAAAGGACTTCATGTACATATATCAGAATAAATAGCCCAATTTATATTCCCTTCAGAGATTTTACTTAGGACTAAAAAAAAAGGGGGGGGGGTTAATGACCATAGAAACCAAGACTAAGGGATATATGAGTATTTTTAAAATAAAGAAATAACTGTAAAATCTTTCAACACTATACTTCTTTCCTTGGATTTAGTTACAAATCTTGAATTATCAAGATGATAAAAAAAAAATCCTAAAGTCATTATAATAGGGTCTCTCCTAAAAACAAATGCTATAAATGGATGGAATATTCAGGCCACTAGTGAAAGAATAAGAACTCATTCAGAAAAACTTAAATTTTCCATTTTGCTCCAACCAAGACAGATACAAATGGAATATGTTTTGATGGTTTTATTGTAAATTATACCAATGTTTTTATCACCAATATATCTTATTAATACATTACGTTACTTGGTATAACATAAGAATGCAAACAGGCTGCAGCAGAGGCTGTATGTCCAAGCCTCCTTCAAGGAAGACATATGAAGAAAGCCCAACAGGAATCAAATGTGGAAACAAGACAACGCAAAACCCTCTGGTCAGGCCATATTCCACCTGGCCCTTCTGGGCAGAACTTCTTCTCCATGGAGCATTTATCAATAAGGAACCCAGCAAAGCAGATGGCACACTGCATAATTGAAGAGATTTTAATAACGGGACTATTTACTGAAGTTTGGCAAGGTTAGGAAAACCAAGAGACAATGCAGTAGCCCCAGGCCAGCAACAAGGGGGTGCTGTTTCCACCCCAGGCTTGAAAAGGCAAAGGAGAGGAGCCTGGAGAAACAGAAGAATAGAGAGGGTCCCCTGACAGGAGCTGTGAGATTCAGGTTAGGGAAGCAACCCATTCAGGATGAGCAAACAGGGAGTGAGAGAGGGGAGTGAACCCTCCTATCTCACACTTCAGCCACACTTTCAACCTCTAACTGGAGAAATCCAACTAGGCGCCAGGTAGCAAGGATCCTACTGACGCAATCACACAGATCGGGGGGGGGGGGGGGCATGGACACACAGCAAGGTGGAGAAGGGTAGAGAATGGATCTGGGGGGGGGGGGGGCAAACAGAACTTAGCCACTTCAGTGCAGTATCCTAAAATGAATGTAAAGCAAACTGCAAGTAATATACAAGGAACATCAAATAGTACAACTGGCTGGAGGAAAAGGTGTACATATGGAACTAACAGAAGAAAAAGTGAAAATGGTAGAATGAGCTGGAAGTCACAAATTAATCTGGTAAATAACAGGCAACGAGGGAAGGTACACATGCAGGAAAGTAAAATAATCCCAGAAAATGACAGCCATATATACACTGATTGAAAGGAGGGTCACTGATATAAAAGGTTAGTTATTTTATCCCAGCAGTCTAGGTATTAAGGAGGTAGTAAGAAATCAACATTCACATGAATTTCTGCCCAGTATATCCCAAGTATCTCAAAAGTCTTTTTCATTTAATCCTCTCCAATTTACACTGAGAAAACTGAGCCTCAGAAAAGTAATTTACTGAAAGACAACCAAGAAGCAGAGAAACAGTGTGGCCCTTGTGACACTTAACTAACTTCTATTAGCAACAGAAACAGGAAATGAAGAATGGAAGTTTCACTAACAGGCCCAGATCACCAGCAACTAGGAGATCTCAGATGAGTCACTTAACCCTCTCTTTGGTCAAACTATGGGCATGTACCAAAATTACTTCTTCCATCTCTAAAATTATCTTGTTGTATTACTAAGACGCAATTTGTCAGCCTTCCCACCCTGAAACCAACTTCATCTTCAACTTGTCTCTTGCGGTAGACAGACTATCACAATTAAATCCGATTGCAGTCTCTCCAATAAATCTACTCAAGCAAAGCTCTTCAGTGAGAAGCTATCCCTAATTAACCCAAACTGGAGGTGACAGGCCTTTTGCGATATTGTGATATAATAAGAAATACATATTTGCTCACCATTCCCAGTTCCTGGTGCAGATCTCTCAAGTTCATAGTTTACATTATGGCTCACTTGTGTTGGTGTTGCACCTATGAAGTCATCATCATACCCACCATCACCTAGATTTTCTCCTGTATTGTCTTCACTGTCATTAATTTAAAAAAAATATTTAGTGGCCAGTATACATCTGGTACTCAAGACAGGAAACAACATCCCGAAGCAACCCTGAAGCTCTGCTTCAAGAAGCCCAACTGAACAAGCATTAAGGCAGAGTTGGAATTTGAATCCATGCAAACTAACCCCGATGCCTGTGCTCCTATGTTTGACACAACTTTTACACTATACCATGACTTCTCCGGTTGTTTGCATGTTTTATGTCACATAATTAGTTGTAGTTATCCTTTTTAAGTACTTTTAAAAGCAGTATTCAATTTTGATGCCTCTTCTATGTTGTTCATATTGTCAGTTTTGACTTGCACTAACAGAAGAAAAGTAGACTATAAATATTTAAAACTTAATACACAGAATTTAAAATGTTTCTTAATGACTTCACAGATTCTCATTTCAGATTCTTATTGAACACTAGTTAATGAAACAATTACAGCATAATTCTATGTTCTCCTATAATTATATTTTTTCTCATATAACTATCATGTTTTCTCACATAACCATCCATTTTCTCATAACTACAAAAATTATACATAGACGAGGCATCAAAATTGAATACTCCTTTTAAAAGTACTTAAAAAGGTTAAGTACAACTAATTATGTGATATAAAACATGCAAATAATGTCAGTTATATCTTAATAAAACTGCAAAAGAATGCAAATAAAATCATTTCCTTATTTTAAAGTTGACTAAACTCTGTCTTCCTGACCTGAGATTCAAATTAAATCTATTTTATACTAAAAAAAAATTTTTTTTTAATTTTTAAAGACTATGACGTGGGAGGAGGGTATAACTCAGTGGTAAAGCTCGTGCTTAGCATGCACGAGGTCTTGGGTTCAATCCCCAGTACCTCCATTGAAATAAATAAATAAATAAACCTAATTACCTCTCCCCTGCAAAGAAAAAAATTTTTAATTAAATTAAAAAAAAAAAGACTATGATCTGATTTATGTATAAGCTAACCAAATATATGCCTCCTACATTTGGACTGGTCAATGCACAAAGCAGTCAAGGACAAAATTTTATGATTTTGTCTAAAAATAACTTTAACAAAAACCCTTTACAAGTATTAACTAAGCAGTATTTTTATAATATAGTTCAAACAATATATACACATGCTTATTTCACTTTCCACAATTACCTTTAATTGTTTCCTCCACAACTTCTACCACTCGATCTATCTGTTGAACCTATAAAGAAAACAAAGTGTTAGACAAGCAATTTATATGGAGAAGAAACATTAATTTTTACGTATCCTTCTGCCTAAGTCAACATAACACATTTTTGAAGCGCACAAATGAAGGTTTTCTTTAATTAATGCATTTGGAGATAATATAAAAAATTCCGTATTAATGTTTTGTGTTACAATGAAGTATGAAATTATCACTCTCCTGTCCTCCAACTGTAATGAAGAAATCATATTACATTTAAATAAACTGCCTGGAGTTCTGTTAAGAAAGCCTATCAACATAAACACAACACATCTTGAGATATAAACTGAAGTTTCATTAAAATATGTTTCTTCACACAGAGCTTCAAGAAAAAAATGGCATAATATGACAACCCACACAAAGGACATGCTGGTATTAAGACGATCTACTCCAAATTTTCTGCTTTATTATTTTAACAGTGAAACCACTTTTAATGAATCTCTACCATGTGCTGGGTACTATGCTCAGGTCCATGGAATACAAAGTCAAATAACAGCGCCTGCCCTAGACACCAGTGACTAAGGGAGATTTCCCAGCATGCCATGCGAACACAGAGGAAAGGTAATAAAATAAGTGTGAGTAATCCAGGAGTGCTTTTCAGGGAACCAAAGG
Source organism: Camelus dromedarius (assembly GCF_036321535.1). Lineage (NCBI taxonomy): Eukaryota > Metazoa > Chordata > Mammalia > Artiodactyla > Camelidae > Camelus > Camelus dromedarius. The sequence goes on along the minus strand of NC_087454.1, from coordinate 13,680,959 downwards.
CAATTCCTGAGGGGTGAGCAGGATTAAGACAGGAGAAGCCCACTAAGCAGACTCAGCGTGGCTAGAGTTTAGAACGAAAATGAAAAAAGCAAAGATGTAACCCAAGAGGAAGAGAGCAAGGCAAGTACGAATAGGTCATAAGCTGATATCCCTTCTACTTTAAAAAATCTCCAAAATCAATATTGTTTTCAGAAATATAAAAAGGAGATAAAGAAACTCATAACATCGTCCACTTCTGCTCCCTCAGATGACATCACTCAGAATGGTCTGATGAGCAGACACCAAGATATTTTCCAGTGTTAAACATTTATACATAGTTCTGTTCTGTAGGGTTTTTCCATTACAAATTATGAGACAGACAGATGACATATAAGGTGGAGACCTGCTCTTTTGATTTTTGTTTCCTATATATTGTCTATACATTTAGGTCTACTTCTTTCATTTTACTAGCTGCCCAGTATCTCCTGTATAGATATAAAGCATTCATACATTCCCCTATTGATGGACATTTTTGTTATCCATAATCTTTCATTATTATACAACAATGCTGCAATGAACTCCACTGAGACAAGAACCTTTTTAAAATACTTTACTAAAAATGCAATGGCAAATCTCTTTGAAATATTCCTTTGGCCTCAGTGCCTTATAGGAAATAAGGGAAGACTTGTGAAAACATACGTGACTCCAGCACTGCCTGTCACCACTCCACCCAGCATGATGGTAGTAGTAACAATGATAATTACCGAGAAATTGTCAAAGCAAAGCAAATCTCAGAGAATGTTGGACCTTCAGTCCCAAATAAACCTGCTTAACTGGAGATGGATGTGTCTACCTGGAACTACTGGAACCATAAGGTTCTGGTTTTATTAAGAGAATCCACATGGCTTCCTTACAGAATGTATTCAAAGCCAGGATAATCCAGAGTTCAAAGAGGAAGAAGTAGCCAACAATGTCAAATGCTACAGAGATAACAAGTAACACAAAGACTAAAATGAATATGCTTGATTTCGCAACAAGGGGATCGATGAACTCAGGATAAACACTTCAGCAGTAATGAATCACAAATAAGAAAATGGTGACAGCTGATACAGACATCTCTTACAAAAAGCTGGGTCAAAAGAAGAGAGAGAGGACTCCTAGTAGCTTTAAAGCAGACAAAAACCCTGAGTATACATGTGTTAGTATACTTAATTCTTTCCTTCTTTCTTTTCTTTTTTAAAGTTTACATACTGAGGGGAGAAAGGCCTCAGAGAAAAAGGGAGTGGAGACAGAAGAAACAACTGATGGAGCTAGGTCCTTCAGGAGGTGAAGAGGGTAAGATCCACAACACAGGCAGAGACATAAGCCCAGAATGGGAAAGGGGCCAAGCCATCTTCTAAAAGAAAGGGAAGCATGAAAACAGGTACTAGAAGTCTCATAGAAGTCAGAGAGGGTATTAAGTACATTTCCCATCTGTTGGCCTCAGTTTTCTCAGTGAAATAAGAAGCAAGTTCATCTACTATGAGTGAGAAAGCATGCTGTTAAGTAAGGAGAGAGTGGATGTTTAAGATACCTGTTAAAAGTTTAATAACTGTTAAAAGAAATGAAGACTAAAAATAGCCAAAAACTGCCAGACAGTACTGAGATTCCAGTAAAAATTAGATGCCATGAATTTTTAACAATGACTCCATAGATAGCCGTAATTTTTCTCAGGGCTCAGCAGTTCTTATGCATGAAACAAACCATTAAATAGATTGACCCCAATGTTTGTACATTCCATCATTCATTCATTCATTCAACATCTAACATGTGCCAGGAAGGTTCAAAAGGCTGGGGAAACAACACTAAGAGATTACTAGGATGGACCTGAAAGACATGGAAAAAAGGAAATGAACTATGCATTTTGGATAAGATGAAACTTTATGTAATGGGTTAAACAGAGAACGAAGCAGAGCCAGAAAGGAGAAATAAAGTGGCTGGGGGTTGGAGGAAGGAAAGGAAAAAGGAAGGTAGGGGGTGGGAAAGAGGGTGGGAGGATGGAGAAAGAAAAAGGAGAGAAGAGAACAAGAGATTACCATAGAGTACATATATAAGCATTTAGGATTTCTGAAGAATAGCAAGATCCCAGATCTAGTCATAAGAAATGTTGCTGAAACAGGATGAAGGTGATAACCACTGGAGTTGTAGAAGTAAGGAAGTAAGAGGTTAGAGTATAATACAGAGTCCATATTACATATGGATACTCAGACTGCCCATGATATTAAAAACATGGGTAGGATAAGGAAGGAAGAGTTGGTCAAATTTCCCAGTGAATGTAGGTGAACGACTAATGTATCAGTTGAGATTAAAAGACAGAGAATAAAAGAAATACAATATGAGATAATTCAATGATAGAACGAAACCAAAAAGGCTTTCTTTTGCAGTTGGAGACGTAATAGTTCAAAGGGAATGCTGCACCCAAACTCGCAGCACATGGACTGAATAAGGAGCAGTATCCCTAGAGAAGAGTCAGGACAACATGTGGAAGGAGCAGTTATAAGGTTAAAAAGCTGAGGGCAGGCTAAAACTATAAAACTCTTAAAGGAAAACAGAGCCATAAATCTAGATCAACCTTGTAGAAGACAATGGTTTCCTAATATTACTTCAAAAGCATGAGCAATGAAAGAAAAAAGGAAAGCTGAACACTACCAAGATTAAAACCTCTTGGTGCATCATAGGACACAAGCAACAAAAATACCAAGACAACATCAAAAATAAGAGAAAATTTTTGCAGATTATTTACCTGATGAGGGACCTGAATGGAGAATATATATATAAAGCACTCCTACACCTCAATAAAAAGCCAAATAAACCACTTGAAATTGGCATAAGATCTGAATAGACATTTCTCCAAGGAAGATATACAAATGGCCAATAAGCACATGAAAAGATGTTCAGCATCACTGCCAACCAAAGAATGCAAATCAAAACCACAATGGAGGAAATGAGGAGTTATTGTTTAATGTGCATAGCTTTTCAGTTTGAAAAGATGAAAACGTGCTGGAGCTGAATGGTGGTGATGGTTGCACAGCAGTGTGAATGTACTTAATGCCACGAAACTACACACTTAACATTGGTTAAGACAGTAAATTTTATGTTATGTCTATTTCACCATAATGAGACACACTTCATACCCACTAGGATGGCTATAATCACAAGGACAGACAATAACCAGCATGCGCAAGGCTAAGGAGAAACTGGAACCCTTGTCACACACTGCTAGTGGGAATGCAATAAAATGATGCCACTGCTTTGGAAACCAGACTGGTAGATCCTCAAGTGGTTAAACCATGCGATTCAGCAAGTCCAATCCTAGGTAAACATCCAAGAAAAATGAAAACATATGTCCACACTAAAACTTGTACACTAATATTCACAGCATTATTCCTAATACCAAACGGTAGAAAGAACCCAAGTCCCATCTATTGGTGAACAGATAAACAAAAGGTGTTACATCCATGCAATGAAGTATCATTAAGCCATAAGGGGTAATGGCATATTGATCATGTTAAAACATTATGCTAAGAGAAAGCGAACTGAGAAAAGAAGAAAAATACTGTATGATTCCATGCATATGAAATAACCAGAACAGGGAAATCTTCAGAGACAAAGTAGATTAGTGACTGCCTATGGATGGGTAGTGAAAGAAATGAGCAGGACTGTGTTTCTTTTTGGAGTGATGAAAATATTCTAAAACTGATTGTGATTATGTCACATAACTCTGTGAATATGCTAAAAACCACTGAATTACACACTTTAAATGAGAGAATTGTATGGTGCTGGAATTACATCTCAAGTAAGCTGTTAATCTCCCCTCCCCGCCCCCCCAAAAAAAGGTTGAAGGTGATCAAATGTTCTAATATCAAGGTCATGAAACTCAAGGAAAAACTGAGGAAACGTTCCACTTAAAGGAGATTTAAGAGAAGTGACAACTGAATGCAACTTTGGACCTGAGATTTTTCTTTTCCTATACAAGACATTATTGGAACAATTACCAAGATGTGGTTAAGACCTGCAGGCTAACTTATAGCATTTCACCAATGCTGATTTCCTGATTTTTATACTTGGACTATAGTGATGTAAGCGAATGTCCCTGGTTTTTAAATACATCGATATTTAGAAGTAAAGGGGCATCATGTTGACATCTTACTCTCAAAAGGATCAGAAAACAAATGTGTAAATATAAAAAAAGAATGATAAGCAAATGTGGTAAAATATTAACATCTGGGGAATCTGGGTAAATGGTACGTGTTAATTTTTATTTCTGCAACTTCTCCATGAGTGTGAAATTATGTCAAAATAAAGGTTTAAGTGTGTATGTGGGGGTGTGTGTTGAAGAGATTTTCTTTCACCCTAATAGCCACACAAAATTTACTTGAATGCATATAGCTGAAAACATATCCTCCAATTTTAGAAGAGTATTTGATTATCACATTTGCTTTTATGGCAGAAAATTATAGATGCTACCTACACCTGGTAAGTAACAGCTGGGTGTGAAGGAACCCTAGGACTTCAAAAGGAAGGCTCTACCAAACTTTAAGAAAAGGGGGGAAAAGCATTTGACTGCAAAAAAGTAGGGGAGAAGTTCATTAAATGCTCTAAAGAAAATATTGTGTCATTTCCATTTCTAGTTAGAAGGATACTGGAGGAAGTGGTGGGAGGAAAAAAAGCAGCACACAAGAGAAGACAGTGAAGAAAGGGAAGAGTCGGGGGAGGGGGAATGAAGTGGGAGAGTGGGGAGTTAGGAGGAAAAAGCACAGGTGGGAGGCAGGGGGAGAAGCCAAAACAATGCCGAGTGAGAACAAACTCAAGATTCACACACAGTAATGAAGAATACACTGAATTCATTCTAGGGAGAAGAGGAAAGCTGTTCTTAATTAATACTATAAATTGTAGCCCTGGATACACAAGAGCTTAGTCTCTGGCATATAATTCAAATAAAATAAATAAAACAGTATCTTGTGTCCTTCAGGCACTTAGTTATAAATATACAGGGAAAAAAAGACACGCAGTATGTTCTATTACTGACTCCATATGTTCTTGACAATGAAGAAAGGAGTTGGTGAATAAACAATTCATAAATAACATTAATGAGTCATTCTGCTGCAGAACTTTTAAAAGAAACCCATAAAAATATTTTATTCAGCTATTATGAACTACTCCAAATTTATAACTAAACATATATTGAAGAAACAAACCTATACGAAGTTACCTAAAGCAAATAAAAGACCTATTCTGAAGTTTCCTAATTGTTTAGAGCAGTGCTATCCAGAACTTTCTAGAATGAAAGAAATGTTTATATGCTGTGCTGTCCAACATGGGAGCCACTAGCCACGTGTAGTTACTACGTACTTGAAATGTGGCTGTGACTGAGGAACTGACTTAATTTTAATTAACTTAAATATTCACATGTGGCCACTGACAACCATACTGGAAAGAACACGTTTAAAGTATGGTTAAGACAGCCACCCAGTTTGTGGTGATTTGTTAAGGCAACCTTAGGAAACTGGTACACACCTCGAACACAATTTTGCCAACTAGACTGAAAAACAAAGCACAGTCAGGAAACAAGCTGAGACACCATCCTGCAGTCTGAGGTTCTGCTTTCATACACACTTGAAGTGTCTTTTTTTTCTGAACAACCAGCAATTAGATAAGTTAATGACTAGGAATAACTCAGGGATGGTTAACATTTCCTGAGCAATTCCTAGGCTCTGTCTAACGTGCCATACGCGCCATCACTTTTAATTCTCAACAACACTCCTACGCGTTAGATACTTTGTCCTTTCCTAGGCTGAGGGCACTAAGGCACAAGGATACCCTGCTAAATTCCTGCCAAGTGTTACTAGTGTATCTTACCTAGAATGGCACATTTGGTAAACTTCCCTCTTCCTAGCCACATAGAGGTCACCACTAAATGATCACAGAATGCTGTTGTCCACCTAAACCTGCACTTCCAAGTGACCCAGGCCACAACTATTCCCCCAAACTCTCCCCGACAAGTCACCACCGCCATGCACCCATTCACTTGACGACAACCTATTAAGCACCAACCAAGCACTATGATTATTGTAGGAATGGGGGATACAATGGTGAGAAGTACAAAATCTCTGCTTCGTGGGCCTTCCATTCTTACTGGGGGAGACAAACAACGGAAAATGTTCGTTTCCTATCATGACAGATGCTATAAAGAAAAAATAAAATCTGGGAGTAGCTGTAGGTAGAGAGGGCAATTTTGCTACAGGGGTCCAAGTAAACCTCTGAGCAGGTATCATTAATCCTGGGACCTGAACCCTAAGACAGAAGCATCAATGTGAACCTCCAGGGGGAAGAGTACATACAGGGGCTGAGAGACAGAGTGATGGAGAATGAGGGGCACAGTGGAAGGGGATGAGGTCAGATGATTAGGGGAGTAAGACTATGTGAGACCTTACAACTCATACTATGCATTTAGATTTTATTCTACCTGCAAAAGGAAGTCATTGGAGGGTTAGCAGAACATTTCATCAGCATCGCTCAGGCTAATTGTACTGAGAATATGCCAAGGCTACTCTTTAACCACACCTCTCTATTACTTGGCGTGAGTCTTCTTATACTTGAATGAAGCTGCATGTGGTTTTACTATCTCTTTATTTTATCCTAAAACACTTCAAAATTCAGGAGTAACAAAGATTAATACATTATAAATACACATAAACATTGATATATATATAGCAGAGCACTCTCATTAGCTCTCTTAATTTTGACTGTAAACAAGTAAACTAGGACAACCTGTCATTCTCATTCTAATTAAGAAATAACAAACCAAAACTTTAAAACCACCTAAAAACTCTATCAACCTTTAAAAGAAAAAAATATCTTTCTAGCTCTTCTAAGAACTGTATTATTAAAAGTCTTTTCTATCAAATGTATGTTCAAATTTTTCACTTTTACCATAATGGGAGTTTGACTCAATAACCAGCATTTGACAGGTTGAAGTTCAGGACTGACTTCTCTAAAGAAATATTTTTCTAAAAACTTTTCTTCAAGCTGTTAAGGAAAGTCCCTAACTCTATTAATGGTATTTGAAGAGAGAGTTCAATTTCCAAATCTCTTAAATTTGGGGAAGTCCAGAGCAGTCACTAGCTAACTCCACCGGAAGAAAGATTCCTTGAATTCATAAGCCCGTGCGTGACAGGTCTGCTAATAAGTAACACAAAAGGGCATTTGATGCTACACGTGGCTTAACTTTTTCAACAAAAGCCTTCTCATCTGCCAGTACAGTTTCATCTTCTTTCATCTCTTCATTGAGAAAAACTCTTCCCCAATAGCAGAAATAGCCCTTTCATCAAAAGTTGTATGACAGCACATTCCGCGCACTACTAAAAGCATACTTTCTACCTGAATGGTACCAGTGAGTGATGAACACACAGTAAGAGATAAAAAGTACTAATTGAAAGATGAAGCCAGACTAGATGGATGCCAGCAAAATGAAGATCAGTACCAGGAACTTTCTCCTATTAAATTCAATTAAAATACCTATAAAACTTTCAGTATGAGGGAGAAAAATCTTTAAGCAACAATAAGAAAACTCAGCATGGTAAATAAAGTTAATTACATACAGAAACATTGGGACATTCAAAAATTATAACCATATTAAATAATAGGACATATTATAAAGTGAAAAATTATCTTTAAAGTGATACTAAAGTTGAAAACATAGTACTATAAGAACTAAAATACAGATGTACAGAAATACACATTAGGGATATAAAACATCAACTAACAAACAATGTTATATGTAGCAGGCAGAATAATGGCCTCGCAAAGATGGTCAAGTCCTGATCCCCAGAACCAGAGAATAATTTGCTGTGGAAGAAAGGTCAGAGGGAGATAGCATCTCTGGCCTTAAACACGGAAGAAGGTGGCCACAGGTCAAGGAATGTGGGTGATCTCTAAAAGCTGGAAGGGCAGAGGAAAAGACTCTCCCCTAGAGCCTTCAGAAAAGAATACAGCCCTGTCAATACGTTGATTTTAGTCCAGTAAAAACTCATGTCCAACTTCTTATCTCCAGAATTTTAAGATAATAAATACGTGTTTGTTCTAAGCAACCATGTCTGTGGTAAATTTGTTATGGGGCATACAAAATTAGTACACTGATGAAGAAACATACATATGGCAGAGTTAGTTAGCATCATCAAAGAGGGAAAGGAAACTTTCAAAATAAATGCTGCTGGAATAACTGCGAACAATATGGGAAAAATTACGTTAAATGCACACTTTATATTTAGCAAACATTCACTCAATACATTTATTGAGCCAGACACTGTTCTAAGTACAGAAAACAATGTAAAATATGTAAAACCATAAAATCATAGAAAACTAAGTTCCTGGCTTTATAGAGCTTGTAAGTGTCCACCACAGTAAACTGCAAATAGATTAAAGAGTTGAATAAATCCTTTCCATACTTCAAAAAAAGAAGTTTATAACAGAGAGAGAAAAATAGATACTTTATCAGACCTGTTCCTAGATCCTGGAAACATACATTTGAAGTTTTGAAACCACAAGAAAAATTACCCATTCATTGTCCTCCCCCAAATTCCAAGCTTCTACTATATCAAAATTTTAAAAGGCAATGAAAATGATGCTAAAAAGACACATTTTCTTCACCATGTTAAAACAGGTTAATTTCCCGCTGGAGTCCTTTATATATTCTGGATATACACCCTTTAGGAGACATGTGTTTTGCACATACTTTCTCCCAGTGCATGGCTTGTCTTTTCACCTGCTTAACAGTATCTTTCAGGGAGCGAAAATGCTTAATTTTGATGAAGTCCAATTATCAATTTCTTTTCTCTCATGTCCTAGGTTGTATGTGTGTGTCCTACCTAACCAACAGTTTCCTAACTCAACAAACTGAGTAAAAAAGAGGGGTAGGTGATAAAAGAGTTGAACACTTTCCCAAAGATACATGGATGTCAAATAATCACACACAATATGCTCAACGTCATTAGCCGACAGAAAAAAGCAAATTTAAACCACGATGAGATACTGCTACATACCTAGTAACAGCTGCTAAAATTAAACCGGCAGTATCAAGTTTTGGTGAAGATGTGAAGCAACTGGAACTGCTGGTAGAAAAGCAGAACACTGGCAATTTTCAAAAGGCTGAGCAGACGCCTACCATGTGACCAAGCAGTATCACGCCTGGATACTTAGGAGAACGCAAACATATGGCCACACAAAGACCTATGCACACATGTTTACAGGAGCTTTACTCTTTATAGCCCCAAACTGGAAACACCACAAATTTCCATTGACTTGCTGAACGGACAAACTGTGGTCCATCTATTTGGTCAAATAATTCCATGCAATAAAAAGCAACAAGCTATTAATAATCTCAACAACATGTATGAATACTGAATGAATCATGCTAAGTGAGAAAGTAACGTATAGATACACTTCATTCTATTGCACTTCACTTTACTGCACTTGGTAAATACTGTGTTCTTTTTTTTTCTACAAATTGAAGATTTATGGCAACCCTGTGTCGAGCAAGTCTGTTGGCACCATTTTTCCTACAGTATTTGCTCACTTCCTTCTCTGCGTCACATTTTGGTAATCCTCACAATGTATGTAACTTTTTCATTATTTTATTTGTTATGGTGATCTGTGATCAGTGATCTTTAATGTCACTACTCTAATTCTAGGTTAACACAAACTGCACCCACATAAGACAACAAGCTTAACAGATCACTGACATGACAAAAAAGGATTTAGAATATTACATAAACTTAGCTGATAAAGCAGCAGCAGGGTCTCACAATTGACTCCATTCCGAAAGTTCTACTGTGGGTAAAATGCTCTCAAATAGCATTACATGCTACAGAGAAATCGTTGGTGATAGCAAGAGTCAATCGATGAAGCAAACTTCACTGTTGTCTTAAGAAACTGCCACCCCCCCCCCAACCTTCAGCAGCCATCACCCTGATCAGTCTGCAGCCATCAACACTGAGATTCTCCAGTGACCCTCCACCCCTAAAAACATTATGACTGGCTGAAGGCTCAGATGAAGGCTAGCACTTTGTAGCAATAAAAGCATTATTTAAAATTAAGGTATGTACATTGTTCTCTTAAACATAAAGCTGTTGCACACATAACAGACTATAGTATGGCATAAAGATAACTTTACATGCACTAGCAAAGCAAAAAAAAAAAAAAAATCGTGTGACTCACTTAATTATTTGCTCTATTGCAATGGTCTAAAACCAAACCGACAATATCTCTAAGGTATATCTACAATTCCATTTATTTGACATTTTGAAAAAGGCAAAACCATAGGGACAGAAATCAGAACAATGGTTTCCAAGGACTGTGTGTGTTTGTTAGGTGGGGGTGGGAGTGATGAATACAAAAGGATACAAGGGAACTCTCCGGTCCAATGGAAATGTTCTATATAAAATCAACCAAAGGTGATTTTATTATATGTTAATTATATCTCAACAATTCTTATTTAAAATAAGAAAAGAGTTAGTATCAATAACATATAAGAAAATAACAAATAACAAATAAAGGACATATAGAAGCAACCAAGATTTCTAACACTTCTAACACCGACCTTTTCACATGATCTTACACGTACCAGTCTTTCACTCTGTCCTGTTGATTCTGACTTAAACATTCCATTGAATGCAAACTCCTTCTTTCCACCCTATTTATCACTCATCTGCACTACTCCAAAATACACCTCTTAGAACTATCTCCTCCAAGTTACACTCAAAGGATACATTTCTTGTTATTTCTTCTTCCTTTCAGGTGCCCTAAAGCATGCATGCTTTTCCTTAGATAGGTTTTGCTTAAAAGCCCTTTCTCCTTTCCTTCATCCATCAGACCACTACTCAGCCTCTGAAACCCAAGTCAATAATGGTGTCAACCTCTGTGTGCCCACAGGACTTTATCCCTCTGCATATTTATCATGATTGTTTGTGCCTCTCTCCAGATTTCACTGTCTTTAGGGAAGAGACAAGTTTCATTCAGCTCTGTATCTCTAGCAAATAGTTTCATTCCAGGCACACAGCTGTGCTCTACTAGTAATTCTACTAGTAAGAAAATTAAATAATTCCTTTTTTTTTCTAAAGCTAATACAGAGCATTAACTACATGCCGGGGACCATGCTAAGCATACTAAATGCATTAAACACTTTAACCCTTACAAAACTCAGAGTTAAGTCCTAGTATTACTTCCATTCTACAGACATTCAAGGCACAGAGAGGAGCAGTAACTTGCACAAGGTCACACAGCTAATAAGTGGTGGAACAGGCATATGAACCTATATATAACATAGCTCCTGAATCCATGCTTTTCACTACAATGATGCACTACTTTTTTATAAATCAGTAGGTTAAAAATGTGTATGCATATAGGTAGAACTAGAAGCAGCCATGAAAAAGTGGAAACAACATCTAGGAAGATCTAGGAAGGTACAGAAATGAATGGGCTTTGAAATCTACAAGTCATTCTCTTGTGATACTGCCATTTTGATAATTAAAGGTTAAAAAAATGGAATATGACAAGAAGAAATATTAGTAGAGACAAACAGGAGGACAGTTTCTCCAAGTTTTGCCCTTAACACCGATCCCACTGTTATTATGACATTGTTCCATTTCATGAATTTATCTACCTTTTGCAATACAGTAGATGACAGAAATATTCTAAAATGTATCCTCTTTCAAATGCTGCTTTATACATACACATAATTTTCAAAATTAGCATTCATATTTGAAACAGTCATCATGCTGTCTGACTTTTCAGGATTAGAGCAATCTGCCTCAAAAGATGTTTAAACCACTGCAAATCAACCTGGTAATAGTCCCAGAGATAAGTGGACACCTGGGTTAAACCACATTCTGTTCAGCTCGCCAAAGAAAATATACACCTGCCTGCAGGGCTCACAGCTGGCACATCAGGAAGTTCTATCATTTACAAATTTTCAATATCACATTGCATATTCTGCTGTGAATCGTATGTTTTAAAGTGTTACAACTTGTTTATTAATTCAGTTTATTTAGGATTTCTAGACATATTATACAAAGATAAGCCTAATGACTGAACACCAAGTTCAAATGCAGTCTCTTTATTAACAGAGAATCTACCCAAAATACGCAGTTCTGGAAACATGCTTTCCTGTAACAGAAATGAAAACCAACCTTCCGAATAAATGTCATGCCTGTTAATACTGCCTACTATAAGAAGTGAGAAATAACAATATCTTAAGAAGAACTCAAGCAAATAGTTGTTATTTCAACCATCTATTCCTAACACAACCCCCAGCTGATGGACACAAAGTGTAATTCCATCCGAGCCTTACAGAGAAACTTCCAACTAATCTTATCTCCCGGTCTCTAGGACACATCCCACCACATTTTCCAGGAGACTGTAGATGTTCTAGGCTCAAACCAGATTCCTCTCCCCATGAACTGGAACATGAGCTCTATGAGGACAGGGATCTTTGGTGATTCTATGGACCGCTGCATTCCCAGCACCTGGACTAGGAGCTAGCACTCAGCAGGCACTCAGAAAGTACCTTTCTGAATAGAAAAAAATGACGATGAATAGAAAAAAGGAAATGATGTGAATAGAAAAGAGAACGATGTGGCAGCCCTGGGATTAAAGCCTGGCTTTCCGAGTGCTTAAGTCTATTATTCTTTTTTGCTACCAGACTTTAAAAGAGAACATCCTTTCTGGTTGGCTAACCTAAAAGAAACTTTCCTGTCAAAAAATGAACTGAAGAGAAGGAAAGCAGCATTCAACAGATCGTCACAAGATCTTGGAACTACTGGAACTACCTACAGCTAGATATAGAGTAATCAATGTAAACAAATAATAGTGATTTAAAAAAAAAAGTGACACTGCATGAAAACGAATTCCAAGGTGAATAGTTAACCATCTTTGTATTTGTCAAAAGAGAAATGAAAATTTGCACTGTAAGGTAAAATGTTTCAAGATCACATAAAAATGAAAAAGATCTTGATTCTGCACTGGTTATCTACAAATTTATGTTTACATAACTTTATATTCTAGATACACATCATAAACTTCATTTAATCGTGCTAGGAAAAAAATTTTTTTGGTTAAAAAAAGAACTTTTTATCCAAGACATCTGTGTTTTCAAGTCTGCTCTTTCTCCTCTCTCCCTATGAAAAAATGAGACAGCTTTGCTGTCTAGCATGGAAGAAGCCAGAGATTACTGCCACCAAAGCCAGTTTTTCTGGACCCAGAGGCTGACAGGTGTTACTTCTGGTTTTGATGTTCTACTATTTTCCTTCTGTGCACCACCACATAAATAATATTAACCACAACTAGATTCAGGAGACATTAAGACAGATGATAATATAAAGCCTAGGAGTCAAATCACCAATTGCTATGTGCCCTTACCACACTGCTATCTCCGATTATGGAAACAAATTAAATGCTTCATTTCTAAAGTCTGATATGGTTGGAAATGAACATGTGGCAATGGTAATATTTTTCCTTATGAAGTATCTTCTTGGGTGCTTACTCCATGAGCACTTGCAAAATGGTGTGCAATTAGTACCCTGCTCACCAGCTTTTTCTTTAAACCATTTGGTCAACAGAACTGACACATCCTCCCTGGATTGCGGGGTGACACAGACAAATCCCAGCAGGAGGCGAAAGCACAGGACACAGTTGTAGCTGGTCTTCCCTCCACCTCTGTTAATGCCCTTCATCACAGACATCTGTGAGGGGAAGATTCTGTGAAGGAGCAGCAGTTCCCAAACAGTCTGGAAATTAACTGTGCAACACAATTCTAAACATCCTCATAAAAATAGTTTCCCAAACCCTGAATTTAAGCATCTTCATATTTTTTGACACCTCAAAATTGTTTTTTCTTTGTGTAAACCAGTATAATTCATTTCTTTATTTCATTGTAACTCTATTTCACTGTACCACTTTATTTCACTGTAACTCACTGAATTTCAGAAGGTTTCTGATTTTGTAGCAATTCAACAATTCTACTCGGAAAGAGATCTCTCCAAATGCAGATGATTTTGGTCTCCTACTTCAAATTTTTTTTTAAAATTTTCAGTTCTCCTCAACATGTTTTTTATATATAAAGTCATTTATAATAGATGTCATATAGCTGCCACAGATAAAAATGCTCTATAAAATGAGGCTGACAGAGAATAATCTTCTAGTTTAATAACAATACTAAATGCTGGAGATATAATTAAATCATAACTCTAAAATGTTGCTATTTACAGTGCAATTCTACTTCTGGAAACTTTTCACTGTATACTGATCTAAAATTTAAATAAAACGCCCTTTCTGAGCATTATTATATTATGGATATTTCCTAAAAATTAAGAAACTACTTACATCCAACATTTAAGAAACGTTAAGTAACATATGGTATATCCTTCAATAGATTAACACAGGATTTAAAATGGTTAAAGAGCTCATGGAATAAAATCTCATGGAAAAATATGGACACAAAATTGTTTTGAGATTACAATCAAGCAAAATATGCAGAGGTTAGAAGTCTGGAAAGGATAAGCGAAGTTATAATTATTGAGTGAGGGTGAGAGAACTATGAATTTTCTATTTTTTCAAATGCATTATTCCTCCAGTTATAAAGAAGCTAAATAAATCTAACAAATTTTAATAGTAATAAAATGAGACAAAGTGATAGAATAAAAAGGGTGCTAGATTAAATAGGAAAAAATATGTTTATCTGCGGTAGCCAGGAGTTGACTTCATCCCTGAAAATCGTCTTCCACATCACTAGCCCTTGAGCATCCTCTCTTACACTATCTTGAGAACTTCCCCAACATCCTCACATGTACTCAGCTCTTCACAGCACACAGCAGAGCTCAGGGAAACTTCACCATAATGCACACAGAGAAGAGGCTTTTGTCATACTACAGAAGTCCTACTATTCTTGTAACTTAATTCCTTGAGATGAACTCAAAGATGAATTCCAAGCTTTTACCACACTCCATCTCTAAAACAGAATTCTAACTAGTTTCCTATTTCCCTAACACAGCAGGCTTATGTTTATGGAGAAAGTTGGTCTGACATGAAAAGATAACTTAGGAGTCCATATTCATTTCACTCCTTAAACCAAGAGAAATCAAAATGTAAACAGACAAGTGGTGAAAACAAACTAAAGTTCCCAAACATTCAGGTTCTGTTTGTTTAACATGAGAGTGTTTGTTCAAAGATTATTAAATTTGCCAGTGGGGCAAGGACTTCACAGCAGAAAACAAGTTCATTACACTGAGAACACAGTGTAAGGACCCATCAACCATACATCAAATGAGGGAAACTCAATAAATCTCAGTCCGGGTGCCAATTACTCATCTAGTTATTTTCTAAGAACATACAATATTTTTATTTTTTTTTTGAATTGATAAAGCCTCTTTAAAAGAAGATGGTTACTGAGCACAATGAGATCAGCTTTAGTAGAATGGTGGGAAGGAAGGAGCACCACCCTTTGGTCAACAAATATGGTCTGAATGCTAACTCCCTCTGGGCATCTGTGAACAGTGATGGCCACAGAGAATAAGAGAGCTAGCAGGGGTGGGAATGCAGTTTGGTACAGCCACTATGGAAAACAGTGTGGAGATTCCTCAAAAGACTAGGAATAGACTTACCGTATGACCCAGGAATCCCACTCCTGGGCTTGTATCCAGAAGGAACCCTACTTCAGGATGACACCTGCACCCCAACGTTCATAGCAGCACTATTTACAATAGCCAAAACATGGAAACAGCCTAAATGTCCATCAACAGGTGACTGGATAAAGAAGATGTGGTATATTTATACAATGGAATACTACTCAGCCATAAAAACGGACAACATAATGCCATTTGCAGCAACATGGATGCTCCTGGAGAATGTCATTCTAAGTGAAATAAGCCAGAAAGAGAAAGAAAAATACCATATGAGATCGTTCATATGTGGAATCTAAAAAACAAACAAACAAACAAAAACAAAGTGTAAATACAGGACAGAAATAGACTCATAGACAGAGAATACAGACTTGTGGTTGCCAGTGGGGTGGAGGGTGGGAAGGGATAGACTGGGATTTCAAAACTGTAGAATAGATAAACAAGATTGTACTGTATAGCACAGGGAAATATACACAAAACGTTATGGTAGCTCACAGAGAAAAAAATGTGACAATGAGTGTGTATATGTCCATGAATAACTGAAAAATTGTGCTGAACACTGGAATTTGACACAACATTGTAAAATGATTATAAATCAATAAAAAATGTTAAAAAAAAAAAAAAAAAAAGAGAGCTAGCAGGTAGCAGTGTCCTGACTTCCCAGAGCTCACTGTCCAACAGGGGAATAAGCAGGCCGACCACAAGTGTACAACAGGAGGACTCCTCCATTTAGTCAGTCACCAAACACTGACGCTGCCGACTGTCAGGCGTCGTGAGAAAGGCTGGGAAGCAGGGTGAGGGTTTAAGACTGATAATGCTATCATTGGGAACCTAGTAATTCAAATAGAGAGGTGGGCTTTATTCAAAAAATCATGTAAGTTATAACCCCCCAAAATTGCAACTCTGCAAAATGCAGATAGAGCAAATGACAGGTAACAGCACAGAAAGAACAGGGAAGCCAGAGCCGGGATCAGGGAGGCCGCACAGGTGTCAGAGCGCTTACAGAA
Source organism: Camelus dromedarius (assembly GCF_036321535.1). Taxonomy (NCBI): domain Eukaryota; kingdom Metazoa; phylum Chordata; class Mammalia; order Artiodactyla; family Camelidae; genus Camelus; species Camelus dromedarius. The sequence continues at coordinate 13,664,263 of NC_087454.1, read as the reverse complement.
TGGGTCACGCTGAAGCCAAGACCTGGGGGACGAGCATGGTGAAGTGGGACGTTCCCAAAGAGGCACTTGTATACTATGACATAGCAAGAGATGGTGCTGGACAGGCAGATGCAGACCAGGTTATAAGGAACGAACTTAAATTCCATACCATGGCTTTTTATTGTGCCATTCTTTTTTAAATGAGAGAACCTAGAACACGTTTCTGTGCTAAGTTTAAAAGTTACACAAACAAGACCAAGTTTCAGTGGCAACAGGGAAAGTGTGTGAAAGACAGCTTTAAGTGCAACACAGCTTTAAATAACCTAGAAATCAAAAATAAAATGTGGGGCCACTACATACTTTGACAATGTAAGATTTTTTTTTTGCCTCATCAGGTACAAGCTTACCCCTATGATACTCAGTCCTTTAAGGTAGTCCTGGCGAGGCTGGGCTTGAGGAACACATCCAGCCAGCACTATTTTCTTGTTCTCCTCTTGAGCTTTTCTACAAGATTGAAGAGAAAACCATGTTAATTCTTTTCCTCCCAAGTGTACCCTTGGAAACTGATGTAAGTGCACATAAGTTCCCTAAAAAATAACAAGCCCATCTAGTATGAAGCAGGATTTGCTTACAACAGCTTAAAGAAAATATATTAAGACTTCTGAACTATGTGTCTATTTGTGGTAACATTAAAGAACACAATAGCAGTTCAATCTGATAATGTCTTTCATTATCGTCCCATTATAAAACACATTTTACTTATATAGCGTTCTCAAGGATATAAATCATTCTTGAAAACCACTTTTTCCAGATAGATGTTAGCCATACAAATAAGTTATTTATTTTAAATATTGATGAAAAGATACCTAAAACGTACTACATGATTTCCTAGTCTTTTGTCTAGTATAGAAGTAAAATACACATTTTAAAAACAGAACAGGAAAGAAAGAAACAGAAGGTATAACACTCCCTCCCTCCCGAGGATTCTCACATCTCCTCAGTTCTGCTCCCCAGAGGCTGCCTACAAGTCACAGACTTACATGCATGCTTCCGTCCAGACCATCCCTCACATATGCGGGTATGATGTGTAAGGAAACCTGTGTTCACTACTTACACACAAATAGGAAACATTCTGATTTACAACTTCCGTCCAGTACAACTTGTGTATCTTTCCTTTTGAGTCTTTACCTAAACATCAACTGCATCCTTTTTTCTTCATTTTTTAATTGAAGTATAGTTGATGGACAATATAAGTTACGAGTGTATAATACAGTGATTCACAATTTTTAAAGGTTATACTTCGTTTAGTTATTATAAAATATTGGCTATATTCCCCATGTTGTACAATACATCCTCATAGCCTATTTATTTTATGCATAATAGTTTATGCCTCTTAATCCCTTATCCCTATTTTACCTTTCCCCGCTTCCCTTTCCCCACTGTAACCACTAGTTGGTCCTATATCTGTGGTTTTTCTTTCTTGTTATACTCATTCATTTATTTTTTATATTCCACATGTAAGTGATATCATACAGTATTCACCTTTCTCAGTCTGACTTATTTCACTTAGCATAATGCCCTCCAAGTCCATCCATGTTGTTGCAAGTGGCAAGACATCATTCTTTTTCACGGTTGAATAGCATTCCGTTATGTGTGTGCGTGTGTGCGTACATGTTTACACATGTATATATACACACAAATCACATCATCTGTTGATGGACACTTAGGTTGCTTCCATATCTTGGTAATTATAAATAATGCTGCTATGAACACTTTGGGTGCATGTACCTTTGTGAATCAGTATTTTCATTTTTTTCAGATATATACCCAGGAATGGAATCTCAGCCTTTCTAAACATAACAGTGAGTATACTACTCATTTAATTACTCTTGTTCTGATAGACACTTAGGTTATTTCCCATTTTTCACTATTACAAGTTATTTTACAATAAACATGCATATAGTTATATGTATATACATACATGTACATATATGTGTGTGTGTGTGTATATATATATATATGTGAATGGATGGATGTGTAGGTAGGTGGATGAATGATGGATAGATATCTTTGAATATCTGAGAAAGTATTTCTGGATTAGGAAAACCTAGATGTGAAATCTATGCTAAGCTGTCTATTACCCCAACATAAACTCTAAGAAGTAGAAATGTTCATTCAAAGGAATACACATCTGGTTATTTCACTTGGCGTTTTTTTCCTGTTTATGAGGAAGCTGGGATGTATCTCATGTGGGTGTCACTCATTTGTCCAGGCATGCATGCGTACGGCAAACTCTGCGCTAGAAGACAGTGGTAAGACAGGCAGAGCTAATTATCTTTTCCTAGAAACTATTCACAGTCTTGGTCCATTTTCTATTAAGATTCCAAGTCTTCAGTTCTTTTCCAGCTATGTAGGTTTGGGAATTGTGATGCTTTTTTTTACCTTTTCTGATTGGATGCTCGGGAACTGTGTTTTAGACACCAAACTGACCCCCAAGGAGTCTAGTTTTCTGAAACCAACTGAGAAAGCTAAGGATATCAGCAGCCCAGTTTCCAGACATGTAACTTCTAGACTATACCACTAGGAAGTAAAAAGCCTCTGTACCTTGCACACTTCTGTGTTTCCGTCAACTTTTTCAAGAGTACAAATTCAGAACTAAAAGCCAAAAGTGGGGTGGGGGTGGATTAACAGAACTAGCTGTTTGTGATCAACAGCCACACCAAAACCTTCTGGGAAGTATGCAGAGAATGATAAAATGAATGAACAGGCAGACGACAAGATACCATTTTAACAGCACATGCAAGCATTTCATTTCAGTAAGTTCTTAGAGTACTGTGGCATAACCTTTCCACTTGGAATCCTTAAAAAAAAAAAAAACTTAATGAAATCAAGAAAATCTGACTTTGGTAGATTGCTGAACATATCCAAAAGAATTACTGTCTGGCTCTGCCACATGGTTCTACTTTTTTTTTTTTTTATTAGTACCAAGCACATCATTGCACACAAATAATTTTCTTGTAGTAAATGTGAAATACCTTATCAAACAAAAAATCTTTCCATTTACGTTAACAATATATACAAGCAAATAATATCTGTTTCCTCAAAACCTGTAGCTATGCAGCCAGAATCACTGCCAAATATCCAAGAGTCTGTGAGGTCACCAATAATTAAATTCAAATAAAAAAGCCTGTTTCCAATAATGTGATTCAATTACTTAATTATTAAGCACATCTAAATCATGATAGTGAGGGTTTAAGGGACCACAGTAAGAGAAAGAAATGTGCTTTGCACTCTACAAGCTTATGGTTTACAATGGATGAGCCATAAAAGAACACAACACAGCATCAAGTAAAGTGCTCTTAAGTGACAGAAAGATATACAGGCAACACACCATGGAGGGAAAAAGAATATGCACACAGAATAAGACAGTAAAAAAAACTTCATGAAAAATTTTGGGAGGATTGTAACAGACAGGAGTTGAAAATGGGTGAAAATAGAGGCAGAGAAAGCTCCAGGCAGTTGTTACAGGATGGACAAAGACAAGAAGGGAGGAAGCTGGGAGAAAGTATTTCATTATAGAAAGAATTTCTGTATAAGGGAGACTAATAAGGCTCATACTGGGGAAGGAGCCTGATAAAGAAAGGCTCGACAAGTCTAACTTAGCAGGCAGTGGGGAGATTGCCTGTGTTGGTGGCACACTGGACATAGAGTGGAGCCAAACTTTGAGAACAGGACCCCAGTGTGTGCTGTACACCAGAAACTGACACAACATTGTAAGCTGACTATACCTCAAATTAAAAAAAAAAAAAAGGACCCTGGTGGCAAGGTGTGAAATGAAATATCCAGGAAAAGCAGCCAAAAGGTAGGAAAATTCATTTAACATCCTAGGCAAAAGGATGTGAGGAGGTGAACATATGTGGGGGATCAAAAAAAAAGTTAAAAAGAGATGAGTATTCTTGCTAGAATACACTCAGGGAACACCAAGATGAATCAAAAGTGATGCCAAGGTTCTGAGTCTAAGACAGGGATTAACAGTTTCTATAAAGGACCAGTGAGTAAATTACTTCAGGCTTAAGTGATCACAGGTCTCTGTGATCTCTGATGAAGAACTCTGCCACCTTAGAGCAAAAGGCAGGCATATACTAAAACAAATGGGTGTGTGTCTGTTCCAGTAAAACTTTATTTAAAATAAGCAAACTGCAGGTCAGATTTGGCCCAAAGGCCAGAGTTTGTGCATCCCCAGGCTAAGGAAAGAAAAGAATACTGGTGCCACTAGCTGTCAGGAGAAGCTGGTCAAGTACTGGGATAGCAGGAAATTAAAACGGAACCTCAGGTTTAGTGTGTCCTGCTAATACCCATCAAGTCTCCGGACGTGCAGGTAAACTGGCTGGGAATAAAGCTGGAGGTAGAGTTTAGAAATGTATTCCAAAGTGACAGCTGGTGAAAGTGAATGCAACAGTCCCCAAGGGTGTGGAGAGGATCCAACTGAATACAAAACTTTAAGGTTCTTTAGCAATGTAGAAACACTCCCACAGGACAAAAAATGTTAGTGTGGAAAACAAAAAAAGTATTGATGCCACCAAGAGCATACAGTAACCATGGCTGGCATTTGTGTGCACTATGTCAAGGTCACCATTAAGTAGTGAGTTATGTAACATATTTGGAAACAGTACAGCCAATATGCAACAACCCAGGGAAAATGTTCTGGTGACATTATCAACACTAGATCAGGTCACGAAACAACAGTCCAAGGCCATATTTTATGGAGTAAGCAGAACACCAGAAAATTAAGAGGAGAAGTTCAAAATAGAGATGCTTAAGTAATTTGTTTAAAATATTATTTCCTGTTTTTATTGAATTTGGCTTTAAAATGCTAGGGGAGACCAGAACCAGACTCCAAGCCCAAAATCAGACCCCAGTTATGGAATTTTCGTGCCACACTGTATGTGACCAAATCAAGAAACAAAATTTTAACACAATTTCTGAAAGAGTATTCTTGTTCTAAACATTCCCTTCTCATATCCTGTTCTTTCAGTTTAGTGAGCTTTGTTCAGGTTCATTGGCCTGAAATAAAGCCTGAAAAAATTTTTCTTTAGAAATGTACCCAGCACAGACATTTTTTTTTAAAGCCTTATCCTACAAAATATGAATGCTGGTAAAAATAATACCTTAAGAAATTTTCAAATACTTTGAATTTGAAGTCTTCATTTTAGATAGCCTTGAAATATCAATTAGAATGAAAGCAGAATATAAACTTAATCCAATATCATCACTCACATTTTCCTGAAACTCAGTTCTAAATTAAATAGAGATGTACCCCTGTCTCTATACTTGAGTAATACAGAAAACATAAGGAAACCTTTCCCTCTTTTCTGTGAAGCACCAAAAGAAATAATTTGTACAGAATTTTAAAATTCACAGCATCTGAGAAAACACAAAAACATAGTGTGATATCATTCCCTTATTTCACAACTGAGAAAACTGAGATTCAAGAGGACACAATGATCAAGACCCCAAGTCCCACACTTCATGCAGCTAGTGCTGGAGCTGGATGAGCATCCAGCATCTCCTGGGTCCTTGAAAACAATGTTTCAGAACATAAATCAAACTTGAGCTTTGACTGTGTGATAAACATTGGAGCAAACACTTCTTGATTAAAACAGCACAGAAATTTACAGAGATTATAATATATTGAATGTCTTCAAAGTAGAAACACAACTTAATACTTGATAGTCCCTGTTTTTCTGAGTCTTACAAACAAATAGTCTAACCAAGGTTTAATAAATTCATAGATATATCAAGAAAAATATAGTTTTCTACAAGTAGCAGATAAGGAGGAAATGTTGCTTCTTCTCCATGTTCATTTCTCTTATTCCTGGTACCCTTCCTGCAAATTGATATTTAGTCTATATAAAATACTCATATCATCATCTAAGTCTTTGACCAAAATTTTCTTGCAGCAAAAACTATTTTTAAACATCTACCTGTTTTTAAAATTTCTAATGTACATTGATAACACTCTTAAAAAAACTCTTAAAGCAACACTGAAAAGAGAGAGGGTCAATTAAACTGCTTCTGTGCCAAGCAAGCACTCTTGACTACTCTGCATGTCGGTACTGTCTACATTCAAATATTCAAGCGGATACTATCCCCAGTATTTATGTGCAGGCATGTAGCCCTGTGAAACTCATAAAAACATCTTAGCGAACAATCTAAGATAAAACAAATAAGGATCTATGTCTGTAATATATTTCAATAACCATGATGCCCTTTCTAAATTTTAGAACAATCTTCAAGGAGGAAAGAGTTTGCAGCTACCATACAACTGTCTCCAGATATGACCACTGTAAGGACTTGGAGAGTTAGGCTTAGAGCTGCCCAAAGTTGAAACTAAAGTTACTCTGAGTCTTGATGGGATTTATCAATCTAAAAAGAAAAAATCATCTCAACAGATGTATTCAAATATGTAACTGGGGATTTCTGGAGACATTTCATATCCAAAATAACTGGGGTATAATCTCAAGACAATATTTTTTCTAACCAATAAAGCTAAAGCCTTCATTGCACATTTTATGCCCTGTGAGAAGAAACAATGCCACTGTAAAGGGTGTGGTCTTCACTACACCTAGAAGAGAGGCGTCCAAAGGGTAAAAGTTTCTCAACACTTAAAACAATGGCAAACAAAGTAGGCGCCTGAGGCAGGTCATCATAGCAGTTAATCCTTTCAGACACTGCAGTCATTTCTGTAAAGTGAATCTGGACGTTAACAAGCTGCCATTCCCTGATGAACTGGCCACGTAAAGCCAGTCAAGAAACTCCCAATGAGTCCAGGTTCCACAGGTTTCCTTTATTGTGCTTCCTACCAGTGCAAGTCCCTGGGTTCGCCTGTAAGAACTAGTATTTGTTAAGAGGTCAATAATCCAGCATTTCATTTGGTCATTCTACCATTCAGTCACTCATGTGCCAGACACAAGGAAACACAAAAATTAGAAGCTACTCGCTGCTCTGTAGGGGTTCACAATCTAGTGAGAAGACAAAGAAATGGGCCTTCAAACCCAGGTCCCTGCAGGAAGGGAAGAGCAGAGATCTGGAGTAGCAGGGGTTGCTGCGAGCGGCCCTGTGGTTCTGGAGCAGCAGCAGCGCCCGGGTCAACAGGGGCACCCAGCTATGGGGGAGAGGCGGCTTCTCTGAATGCAGGGCTGTGGGACCCTGACTCCTAATGACGTCCCTGAGGGATCAGGTCAGGGACACAGGGGAGGCTGAGCAAGGGGGACCAGAGTCTTCCTCCCCGCCTTCTCCTACACATCCTCTTACTGCACTTCCATCTGCTCCATGCATCAAGAGTCTGGAAAAGACTTTGAAGATTTTCTGTTTCTGTGACTTCCATTTAAGAAAGAAAAATGAATTGGGCATGGACTTTTTTCTTCCCAGCCTCACTGAAGTATAATTGCCAAGGACATAGACTTTTGTGAAGACATTAACAGTATAAGGAAAGTTGGTTCATTGTAGAAAAGGGAATTTCAATAAGAAGTTTAAAAAGTTTAAAAAAAAAGAAAGCTACAGGGGAAAAAGCGATGGGAGAAGTGGGGGAAACCAAAGACTGGAGAAACGCGAGGAGTAAATGGAAGAATCTCCTGCAGAAACCAGAAAACCAGTGACTGGGGCTCGCGTGGCTGGGTAGAGGACAAGAAACATAGTAATAAAGCACGAGGTGGGCCCAAGTAGCCTCAAAGGGAAACAAGTGTAGAGGATCGGAATGATTCCTTACGTTACAGAAAGATGCTTCCCTGTGAATCCTGCCATACTGGCTGCTAAAAGCAACTCTTCCTGGAAGTCAGGAAATTAGCATTTCCCCAGATTGCGGGATAGCAGGGGCAGGAAATCCTTGTGATTCCGGGGGGGGGGGGGGGGGGGGCTGGCTGCTGTTGACCACGGTTGCACGTGCTTCCAGGAGATACTGAATATGTGAGACATTTATGATGAATTTGATCCTTGAGTCCATTTAACTCTAGGAAAATCTACAAAAATCAAGTTTCTGACCCTGTAAAATGAAGGCTCATACCCTGAAAAATATTGATGACACCTATTTATGTCACCTGGAAAGCCAGCCTGACATGACATGTTTCCATTTCTCTAAAATTGAAACCCCCAACGATACAAAACAGTAAAGCATATATTCTATCTTGTTTCTAAAGCTGGTGGCTTAAAAGTTTTATCAGAAGTGTTAAAGGCCATAGGTTTATTCACTGATTCAGAAATTCGGCATCAAGACACCTGTGCAAGACACCCTTCCAACTACTGTTTCCCCAAATCTTGGAATTATTCTCAATCCATCTTGTCCTCTCACTCTCAATCCATCAGCAAATCCCACTGACCTTCGGAAGAATCCACGTTCCAACCACTCTTCCTCACCTGCACGTCCACCACCCTGGTCCAACCCAGTAACATTTTCTCCCCTTCCACTTTTGTTCCCTTGTGGTTTGGTCCCCACACAGTAGAATGATGATTTTAAAATGTAAGCTGGAACAAAGCACCCTCCCCCCTAAATCTTCTCGTAGTTCACTGCCCTACAAAGATTAAAAGTCAAAGTTCTTAAAACTGGTCTACAAGGTTCTATACTGCCTGCCACCCCTCCCTCCTTCACCTCATGAAACTCCTACTCCTCCCGCACTCACTCTGTTCTGGCTGCAACAGGCCTTCTAAGTGTTTCGGCAAGATGTCATGTGGGCACCCACATGAGGCCTCTGCATTTGCTGTTCCCTCCACTGACACATTTGAGGCCCAGACGTCCACGCGGTGCACTGCCCTTCATCCGCCAGGGCTGGGCTCGTAGGTCATCTTCACACTGCGTTTAAAACTGTGTTTAAAGACCACAACAGCACCATCGGTCCCTTCACTGGCTTACTCCTTCTTCACACCGCCTCTCACCTCCTCCTGTACCTTATGCCTTGATGTTTTTCGTAGTCTACCCCCATTCACCTCCCCAGTGTGAACTTCCTAAGGACAGGGATGGTGGTGTGTGTTCTGGTTCACAGAGACATTCCTGGACATAGAACAGAGCCTGGAATACTGTGGGTGCAAAAACTGGGGAGAGGGACACTCAAAGTGAAGTAAATGAGTTCTAGCACAGGCATGCAAAGGAACTGCACAGTCAGTCGAGAAACGAGGCAGCAATGTGATGGAGGGCACGACTCCGGAGCTAGACCACCCGGCTTCTCATGCTGGCCCCGCTACTTACTAGGCAACAATAGGTGAATTACTTAACCTCCCCGTGATTTTGAGTCTCCATTTATCAGAAGTTTCTACCTCACGGAGTTGTTGTGACGGTTAAGTGAGTTACTTTCTATTGATTCACTGATTGATGAAAACGATTTTTTAAAGTGCTGACAAATAGTAAAAACTTCATAAATGTTCACTGTTATTTAAGAGAATGATGGAGACACACGAGGGCTGCCATAGAGAAACGTCCACAATATACGGTTATGAGAAAACACCAAGTTATAGAACAAGATGTAAGTTTCGTCCCATTTCCATAAAGAAGGCATCAAGAAGCCATATGCACAGAATAAATCTGGAAAGGAAACATCCTGAAGTCTAAATAAGTGAACCCTGTTGAATAAGGAATTAAAAATATAAAAAAGATACTCATAACATGGTTCTTAGAAGTTAGACACCCAAACAGCACAAAGGAAAGGACTCCCCAGCAGCTGCAGTAACACACCCCGACCAGCACCCAGAGATGAAGCCCCATCTAAGAGGACGTGAGCGTCATACTCTTCCCCACAGACATTCCTAAAGTACTTTAGGTAGCCTCAAAGAGCTCCCCAACACTCCGAGACCTCCTCTTAGATAGCAAGGCTGCCCAATTGAACAGATTTTACCCAAGTGGTCACTATTTCCTTTAACATCCCTTGGAAGTGGTCATGTGGCTTCTGCTTTACTTCCTCAGAGGCGGGGAGTTCATTACTTCAAAATCTCCTATTTAAACACTGAACACCTGTTTTTGCTGTATGTCCTTCTTATTAAACTCTACCTCTAGATAACTTGCACTTACTCATTCAGATTTGCCTTCTTTCACCTCCCAAAGCTTTAACCCCTACACACTAGCCTACATCCCAGTCAAAAAACTACGTAGGAGATGTTTCTAAAATACATGGCATGCTTGCATTTCTTATTACACGAAATATAGTGAACCTAATTGAACCTGTCATTGATTGCCTTAGATCATCATTGTAGATATAGAATTTCACATTTGTAAGAGACATCCAAAACTTTCTGGCCCTGTCATTTCATTTATAAAACAGGAAACTGAGGACCAGAAAGATTAAATAGCTTGCCTGAGGTCAAAGTAAAGACAGTACTGGCAGTCATCCATCACTGACCTTTGCCTTCCTTGATATAATGATGTCCTAAGCCAGAGGTCACCAAGATCCAGAAGGTTATGTGGCCCCATAGTAAGTAATCTCAGTAAGCCATATATATTGATTCTTTTCTTTCTTTTGTGTCGGCTATTACTTCTCAATATGTCATTTCTAACCTGTCTCCTTAGTCTACTGCCACCATTTCTAACTGCCATGCTATGAATCTATAAAAATTTCTAAGTAAATAACGACAATGAAAAACTTCATTTTATATACAATTTTCACAAATTCTTCAAAGAAATATTTTGTGCCTTTTATGTGTACAATATACGCTTAGAGGCCTGTTTTAATACCAAGAGCAATCTGTCTTCAAGGAATATACATGAAGTTGAAGACAAAAAAAAAATTTTTTTTTTTGAAATATGCAAATTGAAAAATACAAATGAACATTTTACTTACAAGGTTAGTACATTAATAAGTACAAATAAATTTACAGACCAATGGCCACAAAACTTTTACCAAGGTATCCACCAGTTAATAAGAGAGAGAGAGAGAAAGATGTACCCCAAATACCTAAATGCATACAACTGAACATAAATAATACACATGGAGTACTATACTAATATATTACAAGCATGATAAAATATATCTTAATATTAGGACTTTTAAAATGAAATACTGCAAATAACTTTACTGTCCTGAGTTCAAATGAGAGGAATTACTGCAGGCTCAAATAAAGAATCAGGCGGCCTCATAAAATTTGGTGTAATGTTATCCATCACTCAGAACCTTCTTTTTTCATTGAAGGAGACCAGAACATGCACCCCAAAATATGTCACTTTGCCAAAGGAATTATTTTGAGCTGAAGGCAATTAAGAAACAGCAGACTCAGGAAAAATGCTCTCTCCGCAGTGCCATTTGGCTAAAAGCAGGACATAAATTTCCATTTGTACAAGTGTCTCCCTCGCCAGTACAAGAACTACTCCAGAGACAGCTCTTATCACAGGACCTTTTCCTGTGTAACAAAACGTACTGAAAATTAACATATTCCCTCATCCCTTTCCATAATTTACACCTCTCCAAGAAGCCCCCAACCCCCTTCTCCTTTGTCTGAAGTCTTCTCCACTCTTTACCCCCTGTGTTAAGATAGTATACAATCCCCAAACTCTAATTCCTGCATACTTACATAACCAAATCTGTCTGTTTTGGTTTTTTCCTGTTAATCTGTCTTTTATCACTTTGAGTCCCAGGTCCCAGTTGCCAAAACTAAGAGGGTACATACGAAAAGGTTTCCTCTGCCTACCCTAAACCATGAAGTTTAAAGTTCAATCACATTTTTGGGTAACCTCAAGGTCTAAGGCAAAGCAAGATGAGTGAGACTCACAAAAACCAGACCACTGTATATATGATACCTCACTGCATTTAAAACTTGCACAGCACACTATATTCAATTTCTTGTAATAACATATAATGGAAAAAATTGTAAATCAACTACATTTCATAAGAAATTAAAAAAAAAAAAAAGACTTGCACAGCACTTAGTACTTAAACCAATCATTTCCTTCCTGATAAGCTAATTAAGGCAAGTAAGTGAAACACTCCTTCCTTAAAAGAATTCACATAAAAAATAACCTGAAGTATATGACATGTATATTCTTATTATGGAGAATATCCCCATAAAATGAAAAGCAAATCTGTAATTAGTTCACCTCCCCTAAGATCAATATACCCGTTAGTCTACTCATAGCGAACACTTTAGAAGGTAATGTCCTTCAAGAAAGGAAAGGAACAAAGAAAGAAAAGGAAATGAATTTTTTTTAATGAAACTCAAAAGTATAGCAGTATATAGGAAGACCTTAATAACGCGACATTGAGATGCCCTGATCAGCTGTTACATTTATTCAATTCACCATCCAATTTGCACATCTCATTATAGTTTACTCTAATTATCACATTCACCAATGAAAGATCAAAATAAAATTAAGACATGAAACCATACTACAAGGAAGGAATGAGGGAAATTTAAAGTCCCAGTTCCAAGGAAAAATTGGATTAAAGGGATAAAAGTTCTGAAAGAAAATGCATACTTGGTCTTATTTAGAGTTCCAGCCTGAATACAATTTGAGCTAGAGTACTATTAGATCCCAATCTGGTTTCTGGTGAGAGGCCCAGGCAAATTTAAAATTTAGAATTAGCTACATAATCCGAATAAAAAGCTGTTGTTGTAAAAACTTTAAAAAGGTTCCTAAACAAAATTTTCAAGTTTTTTTACATTGTTTTTAAAGTCACTTTTCAAAAAAAAAAAATAATAATAAAATAAAATAAAGTCACTTTTCCAAAGAGGCATTAGTTAATGGAAAAACTGACCCTTTGGAGGAGTAACAGAAAAGTGTTCTGTTATTTAAAATAATACAGTAAGAAGTGACCAAGTAAAAGACACTTGGTCCTGGAAAAGGTACGAGTCTACAGGAGCTGTCTCTCTGGCTAATTTCCGTGGTCATGGAACCCTTACCTACTGGACCAAGGCAAAAGATGAGAGTAAGTTAAACTGCCTTAACTGGTCGTCAGCAAGCTCTAACCTCTGCACGATCAAGAGGTATTACTGGAGAGGAAAGAGGCAGAGAGTATCAGCATTCTAGGGCGCTATTAAAAAGGCTCACTTTAATATACTCTAGTTGAACCAGCGAATTCAGAATAAATCACTGTTCTAAATTATCAGTACTGTTCTTACGGCAAATGACTGAGGGTGCTCAGCACTGATGTCCAGTGCTGCAGCTCTTGCATCTCTTCCCTGCAAGACTGCAAGCTCCTTGGGAGCAACGCCTCGTTAAAATTCACTTTACACACAGTACATTTTTAAGAAGCCTCTTGCAATTTAGTAAGTGAAAGAAAAAGTAATACCAGGAGATAACACTAAAATCAATCATTAACTAAAGCTGTGATTGACAGCCATGCTTTCATCTCTTAAAATTTATAAGCCCACCATTAAATAAGAATCTTTTTTCGTCATCAGAAATACAGATAATCCAATCGGAGGAACTACATTTGATTTCTATTAACACTATTTATCTACATTTGAATTTTAAGGTAAGTCATCAAAGGATTTTCACTCTTATAAATAAATAAACAGTTTATAAGAGTTGCTATGTAGCAACTATAAAATATTTGGTGTAAAAAATTATATACAGTAAGGATGAAGAGAACGATTTGGTTTGCTTTAACTGTATAATCCTATTAATTATTTTCACTTTATCTGTACAAACAAAGCATGTCATTCTTGGGATACTTTTCGTAATTATTAAGGCTAGCTGACACTCATGGTTAATTTAAAAGCTCCATTTCCCTCTGGAGATTTTTCTCTGTATTCTACTGAAATTAATCAATTAATTGGTCCTTTAAATAACTGTATGTTTTACTAATGCACAGAAGTAACTATACACATACATATATACACACACATATATATATTACATGTGTGTGTATATATATATATATATATATGAATGAGAGAGAGAGGACCATCACCACTATTAGACTGATGTTCCCTCATTTTTATCTCAGAACTAATAACCAAGATACTATGTATTATCTGTATTTTTATTCATGAAAATAAAACTAGACTGTTATGGTCACCTAAATATTATAAAAAACTCTTAAGTTGAAGCTAGAAATAAAGGAAATGGGACTTGAAAGAAACAAGAATTATACTCAGAACTGCTGTGTAGGAGCCTGTTTAACTGGAACCACAGCAGCTGCTGGCACTGGTGCCTTATTTAAAATAAAAAATAGGCCTGGGAATTTACTATATTCTAACTCCTGCTAGAAGGGAAAGCCCAATTATGTACTTTGATTCCAGCAGAGAGCTGAGATGACCAAACGAAGAGAAACACCTACCTCTGTGTCTTTCCAAAATTTCGGAGAATATATGTAACATTTTTATATACATAATGTTACATATAACATTGATATATTTTAATATATATAAGCTTATCATATATGTATATACACACATACATAAACATAAATGACAGTAAATCCATGGCATTGATGGAAAACTGGGGAAGGGACCACGAGCAACCCAAATCATGACGCAATTTGTGTAAAACGTTTTTTAAAATGTGATTTTCCCCAAAAAAACCTATAGGTCAAAGGTGAAAGGAGTGGAGAAAAGCTGACCTCCTCTGACTAGAGATGAACAATGGTTTGAGTCCCCCTCCCCTCAGTCATCGGCTGCCAGAGTTCCCTACAAGTTACGGCCTCGAGTACAGATCTCAACGGTAGAAAAGTAGGTCTTCTATGTGGCCCTGTAAGTGCCGGCACTACCACCGGGTAAGCAGAACAGTGCCACCAAGGGACTTAAAGTCACCACAGGCCCACAATAACCACTCTTGAAAGAATAGCAACCCCCATATTCTCAAGGGGAAGCCAAGCCTCAGCCAACTGTGATCCTGTCATCCTTTCCATCATCCCCTAAGCAAACGGGTCCAAGTTCCTAAAACAGAAGCACATTTACCATATTAACATACTGAAAAATAAAAACCAAAGGTCATCTCAATAGAAGCAAAAAAGTATTTGACTAATTTCCAAATCCATTCATGAGAAAAGTCTCAGCAAACTAAAATCAAAGGAGAACTTCCTCGAATTAATTAAGGATATCTATAATAAACCTACAGCTAACATCATTTGTTCTCCCTAAGAGGAAAAACAAGGTAAGGATGCCCTCTCTTACCACTTTTATTCACTATTGTACTAGCGGCCCTAGCTAAGGCAATAAGGAAAGAAAGGCATACAATCACAGGAAAAAGGAATTAAAAAGGTTTCTTCACAAATGAAATGATTGGGTAGGTATAAAATCCTACAGGAATTTAATAAAAAGCTACTAGAACTAGTAAGTTAGTTAAGCAAGACCACAGAATTCAAGAGAAAGTAAAACTCATTGAAGATAGGCAAAGACAATCTTAAGAATAAAAGGAGATCCTGAAAATGAAAAAGAAACCCGAAGGCAATGGAATGGAATACTAAAAATTAAAATTCAAGAAAACTTACCAAAAAGATTTTTTAAAGATTTTTCTGTATGTTGGAAGATCATACTATGTTCCTGAGGATACTGTCCCAGAACCAACACTAAGGCACATTCTAATAACATCACTGGACTCTAAAGAAAAAGAAACATCTCCTTTGAGCATCCAGGCAAAAAAACAAACAAACAAAAAAACCAACAACAAGAAAAACAAACCCATGACTTATAAGGGGAAAAATTACATTGCCACCAGACTTCAAAAGCAGTACTCTACACCAGAAAGAACACATGACCCAAGTGTTTTATATCTAGCAAATGTGATCGTCAAGTATAAAGATCACTAACCATTATCAACACACCACACGTAAGGGACTGTTGTTCCCAGGAGCCTTTACTAAGGAACCTACTAAAAAATCACTTCAAACCACCAAAAATAACTAGAAGGGTTTTGACATAAGGTCTAGTGGCAAGCACTAAATATATAATTATTTATGGAATGAATACCAAATAAGGTTTGAAAGGGAGAGACTGAGTACATACAGACTACATGATTTGATGATGTAGATACAGAACTCCCATTTAAAAATATCTGGGAGGAGAATGGAAATATAGCATTTGCCAAAAAAAAATCTTTTTAACTTTTTCAGTAATCATGATTGGTGATGTGTGTTGTACAAGTATTTTTATTATTCTGAAACTACTATGTACAAAGTGGGATAAAGCTAATGAGGAACATGGGATAATTCTATCACCCTCTATGCTCTTGAGAACTAGGATTCTTGGTGAAGAAGTTAGGAAACAAATGTAATATATGAGATTAAGGTAAAAACCTTGTAATCTTAAATGTAAGTTGGAAACACCAAAATGAACTCATCAGGTATTTTATATACAATTTGTGTTTGAGTGTGTGCATCCATTAAAAGACTGAAAAGGCCTAGAAACAACAACCAATACAAAAGCAAAGCACCCTGGTGTGGTGATGAAATGCCATTTCCCATTAAAAGAAACCAGGGCCTCTCAGAGTAAAGGCTGAGTCCATGTCTGGAACAGGAAACGTACAAGATGAGCTTAGAACATCTTATCCAACCATGTGAGAGCAAGGAAGCTATCAAAGAGTACAGGGTCATGTCAGAATGACTCAGAAGCCAACCCAGAGGGGATCAAAGTGGCCCAAGACAGGACAGTTTGAACCTGGGTAAGAATCATAATTGACTGAAGCCCAAATATGTTTAAATTCCTCAGTTTCTAAACATACTTAAAAAAAAAAAAACAGATTATCAGTCACTTTTTCAGAATAATAGGAAACTAATTTATTATTTTGGAAACCAGGTCAATAAAAGGATCTAGAATTTTTCTGCCTTTCCCTAGGAGTAAATAGCAGATGAAGGGAAACATCTTATAAAATTATTACAGCTAACTTCTGACAACGAGGTGATATAACAGAATGTCACCATTTTCCAAACCCCAATGAAATAATGAATCTGAGCATTATGCATTAATGGCAGAGAGCATCATGAACACGGAAACCATCCCGCATTATGAGCCTCCTGATGAAAGGATACAACTCAATCTAAAATCCTGCCAAGGCTCTACGGCCAGCTGCCAATTTGCAGCAAAATCAGAAGACAGGAGACCATGTTGAACTGCATGGGAACATGCCATCAACAAAATTCAGACTATGGAGAGCTCTCAGGTCAAAAGGCCGACGTTCTTCAACAGGTAAACTATTAAGGAAAAGAAAATGACAGAAGGGAAACTGTTGATTAAGACAGACTTAAAATATACACCAGTTGTTTTTTTAATGGGAAAATTTTAACTTTACTGCTTAAGAATAAAATGTGGGTGACAGAGCCGTAGGGATCAAGCCATACAGAAGTGGTTATTGTAAAGGTCAAGATAGTTGCCACCCGTGGAGGTAGGGCGAGCGAGCTGTGTGACGGGGAACACAAAGGGGTTTCCAGAGTGACTGGCAATGTTTCATTTCTTGAATTAGGGGGCAGTTACAGGGACGTCTGACTTAAAATGATTCCCTAACCTATGTATTTCTTTGCAATTTTAAAATTTATTATTGTATTTTACAATAAAGGAATTAAATAAATCTTTAAGAAAAAATACTCTAGAACTAAATAACCAGAGATTTCCAAGTAAACAAAAAGAGGAAGAGAAGTCCAACTGTGGTAGCTGTCTCTAAAGTCTTTTCAACCTCCCTACTTACCTAAGAACCCACATGAAAGCAGTTTTAACCCACGATATGTAAACAGGAAGTCACAGTTAGCCAGAGGAACCCGATGCATGCTGGTAGAAACAGAACTGTGTTCTGCCCTCTGACCATCCTTGTCAGAGGGAACTGGGATGACACTGAAAGACCAAGTCAGTCAGAATTATTACTAAAGAGATTCCAAGAGAACATCACAAAAGAACTTGTTTACTTCCCGTATTTTGTGGCAATTAATTAACACCTATACCATTGCAAGGATTGACAGAAAAAATTTAAAAGTCCAAAGAGCACACAGAATGCACCTCTGACTGCTCCTCTTCTGAACTGTGTGTGGGCAACTTCACCAACTTCTTCTGCGAACACAACCATGAGCTTTATAAGGCAGGATGGTTCAACAAGGAAAACCCAGAAAACTACATTTCCGTTCCGGCTGTGCTGTTTGTCCTGTGATGACAAACCATCTTCCTTTCAGAGCCTTAATTTTCTCGCATACTTGAAAATGGCTAAACTAGATGAACCCTGATGCTTACTGCAGCACTAAAAACCTATGATTGAAGTAGGAAATATCTGCCCCCAAAAGTAGTATTTGCCACCAGAATCCAACAAGAAATACCACAGTGGCAAATAACATTGGAAATGTGTTTCTTTTCTAATTAGTAAGCTTTTAAATTAGAAAAAAGTAAAATTTGTTTGAACATCCCCCCCAAAAGCTACAATCTATATTCAGTTTTTTACACCCAGCTGATCTTTAGTAAAGTTGAATATTAGCAAATGAAAATACAAGGAGAAAGTTCATTTTTAATATTTTAAATTCTGGTTTATGCTCTCACATATCCATTTGTAAAACTGTGACAAGAGAGAACATTTGTGGCTTTGAAAAGCTAGAATTAATAAACTAAAAAAAAAACAGGCAATAAATTCAGGTTCCTTTCTCACTTCCAGTTTGTAGTGTTCAAATTTCAACCCTAAAATAAACATCAAAATCCCAAATACTCAAGTTACTACATTAAGTCTCAATCAGAAAAGAAATAGTAAAACAAGAAATGAATGTCCCTGTAAGCTGAAAGCCAAACGTCTAAAGGATGGTTCATGTCTTCTAGAGAGAAACAAAAATGATCATCATGACAATAGGATTTTGCTTTTTGTATTGCTTTAGGCTTCTCCACATATGCTGCCTTATGCGATCTTCATGAAGAACCCACGAGTTAAAGGAGAGATTCTTACTTTACAAATGAGGAAAATGAGGTTCAGAGAAGTGAGCTGGAAGATGGAATACAATAAGAGAGGAGTTAACATTAGTCTCTACTATTTAAAGCAAAAACGGGGGTACTTTGAAGCCCTCGAAGAAAACAGAATATATGTAGGAGATCTGTACCTGCTGAAAGAAAAGAAACTCACTTTAAAACCTGAGCAAAAAGAATGTCTCCATTCGGGTCACCTTCATCAGAGTGATAGCCACCAGAGGGTCACAAGGTGGAACATTTCACTGTATAAGGAACTCTCAAGTCCTGGTAGCAAGTGGATACGCTGCAGAACGTAACTCAACTCAATGAAACAATCCTCTCTTCTCTACTATTGAAAAATTAGAGAATTAGCACAAGGAGAAGGCCAAAAACATAACATCACTAAACTTCAAATCCCATATTCAAAAGGCGGTGGGAGGGGACGAGGGGGAGTGATGGACGCCACACAAGTCCTAGTGAAATTCAACTCTCCCTGCTTAAAATGTGTTTGGGCAAAGATTGCTACCCACCATAACAACAACAAAA
The DNA here is from genome assembly GCF_036321535.1 of Camelus dromedarius. NCBI lineage: Eukaryota > Metazoa > Chordata > Mammalia > Artiodactyla > Camelidae > Camelus > Camelus dromedarius. Next base: position 13,644,916 of record NC_087454.1, on the reverse strand, counting down.
CTTCAACAGCTAGGGAATGTATTTCTTAAGTATCATTTAGAAAACGAAACAAGCATATATTGCTCTAACATGGTCTCTCTCCATTAAGGTTCTCAGCAAATGACCTTGCCTCTAATTTCACTGAAAAACAGAAGTCAGATGAAAATGGCTGTTTCCTTCCACCACTGCATCAATCAAACTACCTGCTCATCATCAACAAGCTTGTCTTCCGCCTGTTAAAATAAATCAGCTTTCCTCACTGGTATGTAAACCCAAAGTTTCTGCTCGTGTGTTAGATCCCAGGCCCTCTCGGATCCTCTGCTCCAGTAATTACCCTCTTTCCTTCTCCCAAGCAAGTTTTACGTCTGTAACGGATCATATCCAACAGCATACAAACATGCAGCAACATCCCATCTGAAAAATACAAAACAAAAGCCCTCCTTTGATTCTACACCTTTCCTCACTCAGCTTTGGCTCCATTTCTACTTCCATTTAGAGTCAATCTCCTTTAGAATGCCATCTGTACTCCATCTCACTCCCTTTCTGTTTTAAATCCACTCAAATCAGTCCTATATCCCTGCCTCTCCATTGAAACTGCTCATCAAGAACCACCACCAGCTAGTGCCCTCGTGACAAATCCAATAGCTCAATTCTCAGTCTTCATCAGACTCAATCTCTCAGCACTTCCACAGCTCATCACTCCCCCTCTTGAAACATATCCTTCACTTGGCTTCTAAGACAAAACACTCTCCTGGTTTCTTCTATCTCCACTGAGTCTCCTTTGTTGCCTCCTAGTCCTTGGTCTTTTCCTTCTCTGTCTACCCTAATTACCTACCTAGGCGAACTTCTTCAGTCTCATGGATTTATATACCAGGATGAAGATTCCCAAATTTATCTCTCAAATATCAACCTCCCATATAGAACATGTCAGCTCAGGTATCCAGTAAGCATCTCAAATTATGCATGATCCGAACAGAATTCCTAATCTCCATTCCCAAACCCACTCCACCCTTCAAAACGAGTGGAAAAACCTGTCTCTCTTTTCTATTAAATACTTTTTAAATATCTTATAAATCATTTTCCTTGCACTTACGCAGACTTTTCTTAAAGAAGCTAGAGTAATTTTATTAGAAGCCTAAATATGACCAAAATTAGTGTCACAGATGGATTTTAAAATAGCCTGCTAACATGAGAAGATAGTATATTTCTCACATTTGGGTTTTATGGTAACTAACCCACATAGGTAACTCTAATTTCTCCCTTGTACTCACCTTGTAACATTTTGTGATAAGGTATTTTAAAAGCCTGACAAAAAAGATGTCTGAATTTTCAATTTCAATTATAATTATTACATTTCTTGTACTTAGATTTTGTTCTCAACAAGATGAGGAAAAAGAAAATTAAAACATAAGGCAGTATCAATTATAAATTCTTAATTAAGAATTAACATCGTACATTTTATGAGTTATAGTTCATCAAGTATTTATTTGTAAACTCTGCCACACTCTTTTTCTACTTGAAAAATCTATTGGTTAGTCTTGCAAACATTCTCCATGAATATAACTGGCATTATCTTCCTAGTAACAAGAAAAAAATAGAGTATCAATCTCCTAATACAAACTGTATGTCTCTGGAGAGTAAAGATTAGGAGCCAAAAATGACTCATTTTATGTACTCTTCTTAGGAAGTAATATCATTTTTTAAAGAGTTTAAGATATTGGTAGTATTTTAAAAGAAGAAAAACATGTAAAAATACTAGTAGAGGACAGAAAATGGAATCTGACTTCTAATCATGAGAAGAAGAAAAAACACTTAATAGTCTTCTAAATTAATCAATTAATTCAATCAAAACTCAAGAGCTTAAAGAATGAAAGTAAAGGTAAAATAATAATATAGCAGAATGCTGAAAACTAGGTATAGTCATCCCTTAGTATCAAGGAGGGGTTGGTTCCAGGACCTGCCTTACCCCCACCCCTATCCCCCACGGATACCAAAAGTTGAGGATGCTTAAGTCCCTTACATGAAATGGCATAGTATTTGTATATAACCTTAGCACATCCTCCCATATACTTTAAATCATCCCTAGGTTACTTATGATGCCTAACACAATGTAAATGCTATGTAAATAGCTGCCGGCACATGGCAAAAGTAAGTTTTGTTTTTTGGAACTTTCTGGAATTTCTTCCCCACGTATTTTTGATACACAGTTGGTTGAAACGCAAGGATTCAAACCCAAAGATGGGAAATCCGCCGATACAATGGACCAATTGCTTATGCTTTGCATCACAGTCAGAGGGGAAAGGTCCCTCACCTGTGCTTCCTGAATTATGAAAGCCATCCTAGGTTGTGTCCCACTAAACACTCTTCTCACCACAGTGCATCCATGAAGTAATGGCTGCTCTGCACAGAAGAGGTAAGAGCAGCACCATTATAAGTCCTCTGATTCTTAGAATTTTACAAAGATAAAAGACAGTATTTCATACCGAAAATATATGGCACTTTGAAAATTATTATATAACTTTTACTTGAAAAATAAGGATCATTTTGAACATCAGTTGTTATACCTACAAGTAATTGGGCTTAAGTCTGGGTATTGAATGCAAAACGTGTGCCCTAAAACTTCTCTTAAAATAGTCTCAATACACCGTGATGGCCAGGATTTGACCTCCTATAACTGTGGGAAAGGGAGTGTAGATCAATGACTAATATTTAGCTGATACCCACTCATTCTTCAGGTAACAATGTAAGATATTTCCTCCAGAAAAGTCTTTTCTGACCACTCCAACTTTAGCATTTAAATTTCTCTCTTATAATCTCCTGTAGCACCCAATACGTTTCCCTCTCATAGACTATCATATTCTGTTACCATGATCTCTTGGTTTATGTGCATGTACTACTGGATTCTAAGTGACATGGCATGTGCACTACCGACTATCAACTCAGATCATCATTAGAAGCTCATCTTTGGTTAATGAGGTACTGGAAGTGTTAGGCAAATGCAGTGTGTGTATACCTACAAAATGCTTGCCTTTCTAATGAGTTAAAATGTATATTTCAAAACAGAAACTCTATTTTCTATAAGCACTATATACACTGAAGACAGAACACCTACCTGTTTCCATCTCACAACTTTGATTCACTTTTTACCTGTCCCTCCTTGTTCAAATAAACTTAAATCGCATATGATCTTAATTACACTAAAAAGCCACACCTCTAAAGTAAAGAGATATGTCACTAAATTCCCAGGAAACAAATGGTTACAACCAATGAAGGGAAAAAGACATTTTGAGAAAACTAAAGGGGAACTCTCTTACAAATAAAGAAATGAGGGCTTACAGAGGTTGAATGTTTTACTAGAACTCACATAGATCGTTAGAGTCAGAACCGGAATTAGAAATTTGGATTCCAATTCCTAATTCAGTGCTTTCTCCACAATATTCTAATGCTTCCAAGCTGCTTATTAAATATTTACTGAGAATTCTTGGCCAAACAAAAATAATCCATTACTGTATCTTCTAGTAAATCAAAAACCTTTTAGTAAGGTCAGGTGACAGAGGCACACTGCCTTAAATATTGACTTTTTATTATTTTAAGTAAGTTTCTCTATGTCCTAGTTATTTTTTTCACTTTACTAGCCACCAAGATTTCATTTTATTTAAATAATTTAAACATACCAGTTGTTACAGTGCAAACACACTTAAGGGGGAGTCATGGTTCTGATTTTTACATATCTACTTTATAAAAACAATGTGGCATGTCATATTTATTAAACTTTAGGAAGACAGGACAAAAATATCACATTTTTTAATTTAAATGCTGTAATTTCCCTAATGAAGCAATTACCATGATAATATTGACTTCACCCAGCATCCTCTTGGTTATGAACCTAATTACACTGGGAAGTATTAACTTGGAACTCAGGAAATCAACAGTCTTTAGAAATTTATTTATAAAGGTTAATTCACATGAGATTTTACCAAATACTGTAATTGATTCCAATATCTATTTCACTTGAGATGATTAGTCCAAGCCAACACTACAATTCTATCTTCTTTGCCAACATTCAGAAGAATAGTATGAAGCTACTTTGGACCAATGATACATGAAGAAAGTTTTGGTAAGGTCTTTGAAGAAAGAAAAGCCAGTTCCTTTCCCACTAGAAAAACATGGCTTCAGCAGTTGCCCCCGTCTTCACAGCCACACAAAGAAGCAGCCTGAAGGGTGAAGCTAAGGATGCAAACGGAAGAGGAACTAGAAATAGGATGAATGAACCTGGGTGTCTTATGACAACAGTTAAGTTCAACCAACCCACTCGGAAGCCTTCCAGGACTCCACGTTGTGAGAAAAATCTGCTTTTTTATTGTTTGAGTGAGTTTCAGCTGAGATTTGTATTACTTGCAGCAAAAACGACCTTAACTGATAAAGCAGTAAAATCAAGTCTAGGGACAAAAAGCACTAGAAAGGGAAGAGACTATAAACCTACATTATTACAAGAAGAATCATTCCAAAGTACCTTCTCCCTCATTATGTGGTTCAAATACCACCCAAGATTCAGGAGTTTCTATAGAGCAAAGGAACTCCAAGAATCTCCCTAAACAATATCTGATTTAATAAACTACCAGGAAACTAATGCATTTCTACTCATTTCTTTCAATAGTTATTAGGCACCCAGCATCCTTCCAGGCTCTGGGCATACAGCTGTAAACAAAGCAGAACTCCTACCCTGGGAGCTTCCATTGCAATAAAGATAATTAACAAGTAAATAAATGTCTTCCACATGGATTTAGTTCTACTGTACAAAAATCAGGCAGCACCCAGGCAAGTTCTATCATGATCAGCATCTGAATGTAATGAATTACGGGTGAAATAAACAAGAAGATTGCAAGAACTCTTTCACTCATGTTTAAAAAAGAGAGAGAAACAAGATCTGAGAACAAGAAGAAAAAACTGAAAGATCAAGAGAAAGAAATCAAGCCAGGATTGCAGAAAAGCAAAAGGGAAAGATGCAGAAAGAACAAGACTTTGAAATCATCACCACACATACACACACAAAAAATAAAGAAATGGGAATTTAAATAACATCTATTTCAACTCTTTCATACTAGAAACAAGGAGACTAGACAAATAGCATGTGAAACCAATTAACAGGGTCTAGAACCCAAGATCTTCTAACACCTCTTCAAAGAAAAAACAAAAAAAACCTACCTCAGACCAGTAGAAAACACTGAAGTTCCCAGCCCACCCACATCGTACATTCCCTCTAAACCACAGCTGACTTTCCAAAATCCACCACATTGTAAACCACATTCTAGGGCTGAGCTAAACCCATTTCATGAGATGGCCAGATGGGCAAGAAACACCCTTCTATTATCTCACGTAGAAAAGGAGAGAAACATCCACCTCCTTTTCTATGTCTTACATGTAACAAGTTAAGGCTTGTAAAGAGAGAGAACTTTTTTAAAGAAAATTTCTAAAGTGATAAAATTAAAACAGCATTGAAAAAAGATCCAAAATTTTAATCTTTTGATGAAAAGTCTCTGACTAGGTACTATCAGATAACTAAGTTGAATAACTTGGCTTCCTTATTTTCTCAGAAGAAATTTAAGGAATTGTTAAGTAACCACTGAATTGTTTAAGAACTTCAAGTAACATGGAAAAGTAAGTTTCTGGGATAGGTCAGAAGCACTTGACTAACTACATGGCTCACTCTTCTAGTATGTAGTTTAAATTATTGTAGACAGAACAATAGGCAATTGCAATTTTTGAGTGCTTTCCCTACTCTTATAATATACTATGCATTAAAATGGTTTCAGAGTTCAAGTCATAGGTCAATGGGTACTATCACTCTGGGGAAACCTGAGACTGGGCCTGAGTATCAGGAAAATAAAGAGGATTTTTAACCCAAAGCTGCTTTAAAATGTACATTTTTAAAGATAAGTATCTTTAAATAGCAGGAAGCTTTAAGTTTTTTTCAATATAAACAATTCTTCAGTTTGCAAATACTGACTGAGTGCCTGCTTTGTATGAGACACCATACAAGCCAGAATTAATACAACTTAAATACAGAAATCATCCTTAAATACGTATGGACTATTTGGTTACTCCTGATCACAGAGGATAGTGAAAACGGCCATGTCTTATGAACAGAGTGCCCAGATGTCCTTGTCTGTGCCTCTTATCCCAGCATAATTTTTAGTGGCTCTCTGTCACTCTCAAAAGGGTCCCAGGTTAATCAGTGAATTACATGGTTACCCTACCACAGTGGGTAAGCAGACAGGTGCTATATGGTAGCCAGTTACCATAATGCCAAATACAACTAGATTTCTGTTTTCATGTTGTAGATAAGAATAAGCTACCCCCAGATAAAATGTAAAGAGTCAGATGTTATACCAACAAGATAAAAGCATTCTGTGATTGCTGAATAACAACTTTAAAAGGGATTTGTTTTCTTAATTCAAACAGCCAGTAGTCAAATATTCCATCATTCTGCGCCACCAGATTAATGGTTTGCAGCTAAACCAGGCAGATCTCAAAGGCCACGTGACCAACTAAAGACCCAAAACACTAGGGCCACTTGCCAGATTGCCACAAGAACAAAGGCCTAGCAGGTGGCCATCCACTGCTCCAAATTAAATCATGCTGCACAGAACATTATCTCCATCATTGTATAATGTTGTTTTTGTGTAATGTTACTCCTCATATCCAATTTTCAAAATTAAGACAAAATTGTTTTTAATGACAGGCAAACCACAATAGGAAATAACAATGATCCAAATAACATTGTTCAAGACTCAGTGAAAAGGGCCCCTCCCAAGCTGCAGAAGTAATCACCCAGCCTACCCACCCCTCACCCCAATATTTGTTCACTGAAGCAGTGCTGTATCTGGAACAAATCCCGAGGCCTAGTCAAACACCAGGTGGTATGCTAGGGTGTTTTTTTTAAGTAACAGATGGCTCAAACTTTTCATCTTTATGACATGCAGCAAAGGACTTATGCAAGTGAAACTGTCTTCCAAGTACTTTATACCAGTCATACAACTAACTACTCACGTGAGTCATCCCTCCACGTCACAGAGAGAGCAGCAGGTGAGACAGATGCTGTACTCCCGGGCTATTTATTACTGTGTACAACATACATATAATGAGATACATAAACACAGATACACACATATATATTTAAATACAGTTACATATTTGATGGTATTCTGTTTCCTCTGTTGTAAAATTAGGGTCTAAAATGAACACTTTGGTCTTGGTAAATAAAGGCAAGATGTTACAAATGTGAAATAAAGTCAGGGATAAGAAGAGAGGTGTGTCCTGTTTCACTGAAATTTGAATTGTAGGATATCTTGAACAGAAATGTAAGATTGGAAAGTAGGCAGAAACTAAGTTGAGTCAGCCTATGGGCATCTGATTACTACCTCAAACTCACCAAAAAAAGACACACACACAAAAAAAGCCTAATGTAAAGTAAGTTAGGTTGATTTTTTTCTTTCCTCCCTGTTTTTCCCCACGACACAACTCACCTTCTAGCCAACATCCAGCCCCAAAAAACCTGGCCTCCCTACACCAGGTGGCAAACCTAGTGGGGGCAGGTTGGGGGGGTATCCCTTGATATAACAGCAGAATTAAGGCAAAGGAATCATCACAGGAAGCCCTTAGGCCCTTAAGCAGAGAGAGAGAACCTGTCCCAGCCCACCGTACCAGGCCCTCACCACCTCCTACTGTCCTGTTACGTGGGGAGCAAACAGATGCTCTGGGACAAGGCCCTGCCTATCCCCTCAGCTTCCTTGTGACTGATAAAGAGTGTGGGGACCCCTGGGTAAGAAGTGCTGCCCTGAGAAGAACTAGTGACAGGACTGAATGTTTAGTGATGTCAGTAATCGCCTCCCCCGCAGACCCAATCCGTGAAACTCCTCTACGAGCCCATTTCCCTTACCCAGAACAGGGGACAAAGAGACACAGACAGCAGGAAGGGAAGTCATCCTAAACAGCCTCAAGAAGGTGTGTGCTGCTGAAACACGTGCACCGATGAAAAGAGAAGCTACAGGTTTTTACTGGAAATTAGATCTGCTCAAAAGTGGTACCACAGTTGTCTCTAAAATCCATGAAATATGTATAGATTCTTAATACATTTTGGGTTTGGCTGAAAATCAAACTACCATGTATATTATAATATTACTCCTGGGTAAAAATGAGTCCTGAATTCCAGCAAGTATTTGCAAAAGAACTGCTTCTATGTAAGGGCCTTCTTGCTGAAATACTTCTCTGAACAGTATACATTTAATCAGTCTTATCTTTATATAAGGCATTTCAATAACTGTTACTAACTGCTTAATATCAAAACCCTGTACTGTTTTAAATATGGTAGCTTTATAATAATTGTGACTGATGATGTTCTTTATAAAATATTTTGTGAATAAGCTTAAGAAATAATCTTATGATTCCAGAAATAAAATTTCATTTGATACCTGTGCTAAACTTGAATCACCATAAAAATATGCTCAGCAATATTATAATAAATTAAAACCCCATAAATGCTGTCATTTGTAAAATGAAAAAAAAAAAAAACACAACTATTTTTAAACACCCACTTTTGCTAAAGCATGTTACACAAGCCCTAAGTTAATTAGTTCACATTTGAGGTCAGCTACCTAGCATGCCTCTCAATTATAAATCGCATGATCTGTTTCTACACTTTCAGGAACTTGACCATTTTGCACGACACTTCCAGGAAAAATTAACACTTGGAATACAGCTGACTTTTAAATTTACAACTGTTAATTATCATTCCACTTCTGTTCTCCCCTTCACCCTAGTACAATGAAAAATTATTGCAGGCTATGCACATTTTAATTGAATGTGAATTGTTATTCTCATTTTAGTCAGGCTTTCTGACCCATTTATTCCAAACCTCATACTCTTTGTTGCAAATTAACCGGATGGCCACCCTGTAATGGGTATTGGCATACCATAAATTCAACAATTTATACAGACCTCAGGGCACTAGACTATACCATGTAGAATTTCATTTTGAAAGAGTAAATCGCAAGGAGATTCACCCAAGTGAGATTAAACTGGAGGAACAATGAGCAAATTAACTCTATTATTTCCTGACTTCTGGTCTAGGGACACGTTCCACGGATCCTTATTTTCTAGTTTCATACTGTTGTCACTTCATACAGCATTGAGCTTGGTCCCATGTGACCTTAACCCTGACACTTGTTCAGAGCCATTCATTAAGCAGCCAATAAACTCATCTGCTACCTTTCTCCCTATGGCTCTTCCACCAGCCACACTGGCTTCTCCTTGCTGTTCCTTGAACAATCAAACAGGTTCCTATCCCAGTACCTCTTCATTGCTATTCCCTCTGCTTGGAATAGTCTCTCCTCAGATATCCCCACTGCTGTTACCTTATTTCATTCAGGTCTCTGCTCAAGGTCATATTATCAGAGAAATCTTTCTGGACCATGCTATTCAAATTAGAATCCCCCATGTCTCCCAAGATCTTGCTTTCACTTTCTTCATAGCATTTGTCCCGAGTTATGTTACCTCTCTTTTACAACTATAATGCAAGCTACATCAACAACAAATTTTGCTTTATTCATACTGTATCCCCAGGACTTAAAAAAGCACTTGGTATAGTCCAATAAATAACTGAGTCAATGCATGTTTGTTTCTCTCCCTCCCCATGTAAGCTCACTAAGTATTTTTTTTATTCAGTGCTGAAATCCAGTGCCTAGAACAGTGCTTAATTCTTGAGACACTCAGTCAGGCTGAATGAATCCCACAGTACAGTCCTGCTATTTTCAAATGTTCTCAAAACTGAATACCATAGAAACTTTCCACAGTTTTCAAAGTTTAAATTAACACCATAATGAACCATATATGTGCATTTGTGCATTAAATATACTCCCGAAAATATGTGTAAAAACTAATTAAATAACATTATGCTTTCAAACTTACTGCCATTATATTCTTCCCTCCAAAAAAGTTGTAACCCAAAACATAAAAAAACTTTTATTTTACTAATTTTTACTATTATATCACGTTTTTACTAACTTTATTACTTCATGTTTTCCTGTAAACTATTATTATAATCTTGCCCAGAAATAGCTTACAGCCAATGACATAATCAAATCATAAGCCAGTTGTAGTCCTACACATTATAAAATTTTCATTTCATTCAAATGGAACAATAGCTCTCTAAAATATCTGCAAAATCATGAAAAAAACCATATAAATTTTGAAAATCAATCACATGTCTAATTCTCTTTGTTTTCATCAAAAATAACAGAGTGCATAAAAGAGCTTTTTTTTCTTGTTTGGCCAAAACCATCTACACCAAGAGTCAGCACATTTTTTTCTGTAAAGTGCCAGATAATAAATATTTTAGAATTTCGGACCACATGGCCTCTGTCACAACTTCTCAACTCTGCCCTTGGGATGCGAAACCAGCCACAGACAGCATGTTACCTAATGGGTACAACTCTATTCCAATAAAACTTTATTACAAAATGAGACAGCAAGCTAATTCGTCCTATTAGCCACAGTTTCCCCACCACTGGCCCATACCACTCTTTTTACAGTAACTTTATTTAACAAAGCTCAGAACAAACCAATGTACTAGAAAGGCATGTGTGAAGTCACCTGACAACTGAAGTCTATTTTTCAATGTTTCATGTATTTTAGTAGTGAGGTTCTTAGATGAATGAAACTCAACTCTTTCCCAGTTCTCCTCTCTCCTTCTAATTAGAAACAAAGAAAAAGCATATTTATTCCATAGACTCTGTATCCTAGGAGTTAAAACACCAAGAGCAGAGGGGTATCAAAGACAGGGAAGAAGAGGACCATCTCTTCTCTCCTTTCTAGGAAAGGAAAACTTTAATCTCCAGGGTCCTCCTACTTCCTCCTGTCCACCCTGTAACTGACCTCAGTGCCATCGGTCCTTCTTAAGTCATCCCCCAAGGCATTATACCATGACCTGCCCTAACTCTCTATATTACTAGAGCATTAAAAATGTCTACAGGCCTTTTCTAATTAAACTCTCATCCTTCAACAAAGCTGACTCCTACTAAAAACAAGGTTAAAAACTAGCTGATCAAACAAAATCATACCAGTATGTGAATTAAAGGACTAGTAATCATTCAGAGAACCCCTACCTACACCAAGTGCCTGGGATATTTACTTGATTAAGGGTGACTAGGGGGAACATTACTCAAAATTCTAAAGGGTATACATCTCATAACAGTGAAAAGAAAACGAAACAAACAAACAAAAAATGCAGGCATTACCTAGAATAAAAGGGAAAGAGCGTGGAGAGAACAGAGCACAAGACAAACCAAAATGAACTGGGTCAAGGCTCCACAAATTTTTCCTAAAAACTGTCCTTTCTCTTCAGGTTTGTCCTCCTTTAAATCCACACATCTTCCAGGCTCAAGGTCATCACTGTGTCTGTAGGCAGGTAAAAGAAGTGAATAAACAACAGGGATGATAAGGACTAGAGCAAATCAGAGAGTGGAAAGGGGGAAGCTGCTACTCCGACTGGCCAACTGCAGCCGCGCAGGCCACTGCCACATCATCAGTTTTTCCAAGAAAGCCAGAAATAACAGAAACACAAATGTGAAATTGCCAAAATTTTGGAATACTGTACAAGCCGGAGAAAACTCATCCAGGGGTTAGACTGGGCCCACGAGTCACCAGCTTGAGCAGAATCCTAACCTTTCCCAACTGCAGTTCTTGGGGCAACAACATGGCGTGTGGAGGGAGTGGGCAGCAATTCACAGATCAACAAAGCCAGCAATTTTAGGGTTGGGAACTGCCTAGTGGAACCTAAAGGTGATAAAACCTCATTAAAAATCTGCATCTGCATTATTTTCTATGATGGTCTGGAAAAATACAACTCAGGTAAGTCCCAAAATATAAAGTATTAAGACTGCTTTAATTATAAAATAATTAAAAGTCAAATGTGCTCATAAGACTAAAAATCAAGATTTTTTTTTAATAGAATGGAAAACAAATTTTTTTAAAATTTAAGTTCAGTGAATTACAATGTATCAATTTCTTGTATACAGCACAATGTCCCAGTCATTCAAGATGTTATAGAAATAGGTAACATAGACTTACCATAGATCCAGCAATCCCACTCCTGGGCATATATGCAGAGGGAGCTCTTATTCAACAAGATACATGCACCCCAATGTCCATAGCAGCATTATTTACAATAGCCAAGACATGGAAGCAACTTAAGTGTCCAATGACAGGTGACTGGATAAATAACACACACATACAATAGAATACTACTCAGCAGTAAAAAAAGAATGAAATAACGCCATTTGCAGCAACATGGATGGACCTGGAGATCATCATTCGAAGTGAAGTAAGCCAGAAAGAGAAAGAAAAATACTATATGACATCACTTACATGTGGGATCTTAAAAAAAAAAAAAGACAAATGAACATCTTTACAAAACAAAAACAGACATAGAAAACAAATTCATGGTTACTAGGGGGTAAAGAGGTGAGAAGGGAAAAACTGGGAGTTTGAGATTTACATATACTAACTATTATATATAAAATAGATAAACAAGTTTCTACTTACAGCACAGGGAACTATATTCAATATCTTATAATAACTTATAATGAAAAAGAATATGAAAAGGAATATATGCATGTATATGTATGACTGAAATATTATGCTATACACCAGAAATTGACACATTATAGAGTGACTATCCTTCAATTTAAAAAAAAAGAAATAGACAACATAAAAAGTTTTTAAAAAGCCAGACTATCCTTCTCAGATATAACTGCTGTATACTATTGGGTGTTGAGTGATTTATTTCAGTCAACACGGAAATCAGTTTAAAAACTCATCTATAAAAATTTCCTCTAGCCCTAAAGTTGAACAAAAGATGACTCAGTGGACAGTTTTCTTTCTCCGTATTCTGTGTATGTTTCTCTCTTTGCAGCTTATAGCCAGCCTCAGTGGAATCTTGTTGTAGCAGAAGGTGAACTTCGTACCATAAAACAAATCTGAGCTTGCCATGAAAGTTAGGCTACTTAACTCAGGTCAGACCCGTCACAGGTCAGGCCTGCCAGCTGCTGTGCAACTTCTGTTCTAGTTTCTGCCCAGGCCTGTAATTATTTACAGTTTTGCACCTGTCAAAATCTTGAAACAATGACTTTCCTTGTTTCTCAGGGTTTATAGACAGTTAAATGTATTGAGTTTCAAAACTGAACACTTAAGGCACATATGTTAAAAGGGGTCATTGTCATTAAGTTTTTTAAACTTTTTTTTAACAGAAATAAAATAGAAGTGAGGTAGAAAACAAATCAGGATTTGATGGTTAATAAATAAAATATTAAAGTAGCAAGCCTCAATCTTTATGAATAAAGAAATTACCCATGAGTTGTTTAAAAAAATACAAATGCTTTATCCAAAAATATCAGAATTTAGAAATACAAAGGATGAACATATTTTTAACATGTGATCTGGAAGACATGTATTTTAAAATACTGAGGATAAATAATACAACCATATAATAAACCATAACCATCATATTAAAGCTTAACTCTCTCTTACTACTGTTGAGTACACAGTTGGGGAGAGGGGCTATTTGTTAAATCAATAGACAAGTAAAATTAGAATACTTAGTAAATCAAAAGAAGGAAAGGTAAATAATACTGAAAGTGGTTCCCTGGACTACCCTGACCACTCAGGAAGAGATATAAATGGTAAATCTCAGTACAGCTGATTCTGCAACTGAGCAAGATGGAGAGTTCTGGCTGGCCAAGCTTTTATGCATTCTCCTAAGTTATGCAACTCTAACCAGAAGGTGTGTATTTCTTTAAGAAATCAGCAGCACTAAGTAAACAGGGTGCATCTGGTGAACACATGTCCATGTACAGGTAAACACATGATTTTAGTAATTACTTCCAACACCATCTGTCAAGCAGGTAGTTCAAAACATACTCAACAGGAAAGGCAGTTTAAAGTAATTTTTAAGCAAGTACACTTCTCATCCACCTAAATAAAAGTAAAGATCAAAATACAAACCTAGAAACCTGTCTGCTCTGTCCTGAATGTATCCCAGGCAGAAGCAGGCAGGTTGATTCTTGTAACTAAAAAAGATGATAATCCTACATTGGTTTGAGAAATAACATGAATCTGATTAATTATCCTCAAAAGAAATTTTCTTATGATTAAAAATGGCAGTAATTTATTCGTCACTAATCAATAACTAACAAGACTAGTCTCTGTAATACATTAAAATGTGTCACCTGTCTGTGTAACCACCTCACCACTAATTAAGGGATAAACTACTCTGGTGACAAATCCTTTGAAATGTTTCTCAACATCATTAACTCAGCTTGAAAAACATAAACCCTAATGCAAAAGAACAAAGGGCAAGAAAAAACTTCACAGCAAAGGGAAAAAAAATCCAACTAAGAATTTTTCTGACTTGAAAAAATTCATTATTTGAGAGACTTTTTAAAAATTATTACAGTTGTGCCTTGATATATATCTACCTATATACCACTGGCCTTTTCACTTCTCTGATTTATATCAGATAAGCATTTAAATAAAGTAAATGCTACCAACTTTCAAACATCCAACATGATGCATGGCAGGAATACCAAGGGCTGAATTCCCCCAGATAAGTTTAAATTTTTCTTTTAGATTCAGTGCCCTCGCCTTATCTTTACCACCATTTTTACCATGGCAAAACTAACTGATTTAAATTCCACCTTCTGTTGTCCCCATCTCTCCACTCTAAGCCTAAAATATTAAAAATAAAACTGCTCAGTATGTATCCTAATGTGATATAATAAGTGGCACGTCACTTCTGTGAGCTTCCTCTCAAAAACCTATGACCACTCTCAAAATATGAGAAAAACATCAGATAAACCCACACTGAAGGACATTCTACAGAACAGTACTCTTTAGAACTGTCAAAAACAAGGACAGTCTGAGAAACTGTTTAGAGACTAAGAAGACATGACAATTAAATGCGATCCTGGAGAAATCCTGGAACAGAAAAAGGACATTGGGGGAAAACTAGTGAAATCTCAATGAAGCATGGTGTTTAATTAACACTAATGTACCAATGTTAATTTCTCAGTTGTGAAAAAAAAAAGCACCACAGTAAAGTAAGAAATTAACAGTAAGTTAACTGAGTATACAGGAACTCTCTACCTTTGCAATGTTTCCATAAATGTAAAATTGGTCTAAAATTTTCTTCAGTGGGGATTTTGAATGTTCATTATTCATTCAACCAAAATTTACTCAGCAGTCACTGTGTTACAGCCACACACAATGCAGTGCACTGGAGACCCCACTGTGAGACGAGTACCATGTGAACACACACTGGAAAACCACAAAACTGGGACTGAAATCAACCACTAACAGGAAATGATTAAAAGGAGGTGGGTATGAAACGAGGGTCTCACTGATGTAACGCATGCAAATTATTATCTGCTGTTACAATGTCTGTCCATTAATTTAAAATACTTGAGCACAAAGAATGTGGCTTCTGTAGTTCAAACCTGGAGTCTAAGGGCATTCAGTTGCTCTAGTCAAGAATGCAAATCCCAGGGCACTGTAAGCAGAATCCCAGCTTCAGAGACAGCCACCGTAAATACGTCTATCATCAATATCTCAAGTAACAACAGAGGGTTTGCTAATTAATTGGTATATTAAATGTCAGAAATGAGTTTTTATTGGTAAAAATAGTAGCTTGTTGACTTGCAGGATTCTTGCTACAAATAGGTTTTCACTTATTGAAAGTAATGAGATACAACACATGCAGACTGACTAAACAATTCAGAGACAAGACACACTTCTGAATCAGCAGGGCAAAAGAACTCATGAGGCCTGTAGACTTTACCCTTAGAGACAGCTTCCCAAACTTAATCTCTAGAAGGTTCTGTGTCCAGTCACGGGTTTAGGAGGATTTTTTGCTGTCTGATGTTGAATATAAAGGTAACTAAATCCTATTTCTAAAATGTCACTGTGTCTGCCTGAATGAACCTTTCAGACAAAGTGCTGGTCGAGGCACCTAAAAGAACAGAGATCTGAACCTTCAATCTGTCTTATGGAACAAACTGCGTTAACTGTTTTGAGCTTGTCTCACTAATGGATGATTAATACGTATCTTGGGAAGAATATGGTGTGAGACTTGTAGAGAAGCAGCTCCCCTGCCTTAAACTTGTTTGGCAAAAAATAGGTGTTATGAGTGACAAAGATGACATACGTCAGTTCACTACAGAGCTTAGAGAAAGACTTGTCATCCATGTAGGTTCTAACTTGACATCCATGTATGGTCTTCCAAAAATCCCACTGAAATTGTATGAAAATTTTTCACATGGTTGTGAATGTGCTACTTTTTCGTAGGGGGAGAAGGTGCTTAGCTTTTACCAGGTAATTAAAATGGCCTATGACTCACAATCATTAAGAACCATAAAGCCCTGAGACAACAGTCAACCAATGTTTTTTTCCATTGCAATTAGTTTTCTCTTAAATAACACAATTTATACTTGCCCCAAAACAAGTAGTCTTCTCATTTGATCTAAATAAATACCACATACCTTTCAAAAACAGAAAATTTTCACTATTAGGGTATACAATTCACCTGACGTTTCAAAGCAGAAATCAAAATTTTCTTCAAGAACCTGTTATTTTATTTATGGAAAACAGTATGGAGATTCCTCAAAAAACTAAAAATAGACTTACCATATGATCCAGCAACCCCACTTCTGGGCATATATCCGGAGGGAACTCTTATTTAACAAGATACATGCACCCCAACTTTCATAGCAGCGCTATATACAATAACCAAGACATGGAAACAACCTAAATGTCCATGGACAGATGACTGGATAAAGAAGTTGTGGTATATTTATACAATGGAACACTACTCAGCCATAAAATGACAACCTAATGCCACTGCAGCAACATGGATGTCCCTGGTGAATGTCATTCTATGTATCAGCTTTAGAGAGACAACCAAAGGAAAGGGTCTTTGCTAAAAGGCAGTCTTTTACTTTTTGTTTCCCAAGGATAGATTTTATTTCCTTCACTAATTTCAGATGCCCTTAGCTCCCTGATTTCTTAAAGAATTCAGTCTAAACTTAAATATCTTTGGAGACTTGGAGACTAAGTAAAGCCTGAGTAACTTGAAATTCTTCCTATTTTGTGTAAGTAGAACATTGCTGCCACTGAGGGCTGTAAAAAATACGGGAAGAACTCTTCCATTTTTAGGTAACATCTCAGGATCAGTTTTTTATTAAAAGGAAGAAGGTCCAACATTTCTAGGGTCTTCCCATGTTTCACCCTCTTGCTTCTGGCTGGCCAGTCACTGTGGAAGGCCTATGGGGCCACAGCTAAGAGAAGAGATGCAAATTCAACTGGTGATTTAACCATGCATTCAAGAAATAAAGCAGTGGCTTTTTCAGATCTTTTTTTAAAATTTCAATGAATCCCCTTATATGAGGTGGCTGAAACAGTTAAATTCATAAAGACAGAAAGCAGAACGGTGGTTACCAGGGACTAGGCAGAGGGGAGTCAGGGGAGTTACTGTTGAATGGGTACAGAGTTTCAGTTTGGGAAGATGAAAAGGTTCTGGACATGGATGGTTATATAGCAATGTCAATGTACTTAATGCCACTGAACTGTACACTTAAAAGTGTTTAAAATGGTACATTTTATATTATGTATATTTTACCACAATTTAAAAATATATGGTATCAATGAAAACCAGGATGGCTGCACACAGCATCTTGCAGAATGGGTAGTAACCCCATGCCCAGAGAAAAGGTAAACAAAAAATGATAGAAGTGCCAGAAACAGATATCAAGAAACTAGGTGGCAACTGAACTAGCAGGTACAAGGAAACCAAAGCCCCCAAGTAGTGTAGAAATACGACCCCCTCCAATTATAACCTGACATCTGGGCTCATCTCTGAAAGGGAAGACTGTGTACTCGGGAACATCTGGATGGACCTATAACCTGAACACTCCTAGAGGATGGTTTTTGTAACAAGCGCTTCTACCAAGACATAGAGTTCCTGGCTGGTGGACCCAACGTCCTAGACAGCTTTGTAGAAACAACTCTGGATAGGCCTATTAGTATCACATTTTGTCTAGAAACATGAGAACATCCAGTTCTGAAGGCGCTAAACAACTTGATTTTTCCCCCCAGAAAGACACAGTCCTAAAAAACATGTACTGTATCTATTTTTTTCAAAATTACTAGCTGGAAAAGCAGCAGCTGTGCATTATATTTTCTACTTTTTCACTACATTTTCACTACATTTTTCACTACATTTTCTACTTTTTCACTAGAGGCAAGAAGCAGTGACAAAGGCCTTCACTTTGGTTTTCATGTGTTTCAGTCCATGAAGTGATGACACACTCCATTACTATCATGAGCTGTAAGCACAAAGACAGAAAGGACTTCTTTAGCCCTGGCATCCAGGCAGCTATGGTTTCTGTTACCTCTGCTGAGTTGATGCTTCATAACAAAATTAATATAAATATGCAGAACAGGCAAAAGATGTGGACAGAGAACCCTTTCTGCACAACTCAGAGACTGACATCCTGATGCACAGGGAGAGATGTCCATCCTCATCCTCCTGTGGAATTGAAGGGGTACTTCCTGCACCCAGCGCAGAAAACTGGGACTCCTATGAATGTAGCTGGCAAGTTCTCAAGAAGACTTGTGCCAAGTATGACAATCACAGGTTAATTAAATTAGAACGTTTCTGAGTTAAGCAACCCCAAGTTCAAGTATAACTAGGTCTCATGAAAAGCTTTTAGTATTAGGTTTCCATCGTCCACATTACATGGAGGATACATGACAAGAGAAGGCCAAAGTACTCCTGGGGTCCTGGCCTTCGGGGCAGCCACAGGCCGGCAAGTAAGGCTGCCGTTTGGTGTAGTACTAGGTGCACATTAATATGAACTACATCAACCAAAAAACTAAGTACAGAACATCTGTCCCTGGAAGCAACACTTCTATCTGGAAAGATGATTCAGTCATCTGTCCTGTTCTTCAATCCATGCTTCTGGGAAAGAAGACAGTGACTGTTTTTCCTCTTAATAAAAAACACACAAAAAGTTCAAACAGCTAACAGTTCAAAAAGTTTAGTCTCAAAGGGATCTGAGTGATCTGGAACTGAATAACAAAAATTACCTTATCTCAACTGGGTTGATTATCAGAAATGGTTACTATTTCTGACTAACCAGAAAAGCCAATAAATATTTACACACTTGTAATATTTGTCAAGGAAATGAGAATGGAGGAAGAAAAGTGAGAGGCTGTCTGAGAACTGAAAGGGGCACCCTCCAAGAGGCTGAGACCTGATCCCTTCCAAGCTCTGGCTCTCTCTTCACTTCCCAGCACTGTGTACAGCTCCTGTCTTCTTTCTTCCTATTTATCTATTTATCTATCTATTGAAGTATAGTCAGTTTACAACGTTGTGTCAATTTCTGGTGTACAGCATGTTTCAGTCATCCAGATACATACATACCTTCCTTTTCATATTCTTTTCATTATGGGCTACTTCCCATCTTAATTGCGACCCCTCAAAACACTGGTTTTCCAAATTTACTCAAAAAGTTACATTACTTTCTTATGTTTAGGGCTAAACGAAATCCAACAACTACAACTAAAAACAAAGCCTCAAAAAATAATTTATCCTACAGGAAAATATGCAAAAATGATCATTACTATCAATTCTCACAGTTGATAAATCCCCATCAGCAAGCTTTCTACGATGGTTTCACTTTAGGTTTCATGATTTTTGAACCACATGGACAATGAAATTTCAGAGTTCCCAAAAATAACTATAACCTCTCTGTGACCTAGACAGAAATTCTGCGGAATACTAACTTAAAGAGGCTGGGATGGTTTCAAGCATCATAAATGAACATTTAAGAGAAGTAAAGATGAAGAAAACCAGAGACAAATGACTATCATTGCACCTCTTTATTAGCTGTAGACAGAATTCACAAGAGCTCATGATGTTTGGGGCTCCAAACAGAAAGCTCCCTAAAACAGTTATAAAACTCCACATGAACTCTGAGGTTAAATAACAAATTGAGAATACTTCTATACCAGCCATCTCTAAAGTCTTCCATCATTTTGACATTTTTAAATTCAGTATAAAATTCTGGCAAAGAAATAGTGAGAATTGTCCTCGACCTCATGCCCTTCATATGTACTCTATTAAGTCTGATTTACTCAGAGGGGGAAAAAAATCCAAACAAAAGAACTCTTAATAGGTAGATCGTAATCTTATGTAAATGTCCCATGTCCTAGTATTAACAAGCAAAAGCGTTATTCCCATACAACAAATCCCGTAATTCACAATCCTGTAAGATTTAGAAACTGCATGCCATGAAAATTCAGTTAGAAATAAAAAACTTTTGCATATACCACCCTAATTTACATATATTTATTAAGTATATACTTGTCTTAGAGTACAAGTTGATTGTGTACTTTCCAAAAGATAGATGGAAATAGAAATTTTTAAAGAACAAGATAAAAATGAAGTTTTTAGTCTTCTCTTTCCACCCAATGCATTTTTTTAATCTACCCCAGGGATACATGTACCCCATTTTTGAGGTAACTATAAGAAAAGACAAAAGCTCAACTGAGGCACATAATGAGCTGTCTTTACACCACCCTGGAGTCCACCGTGAATTATGAAAGCACTGATGCCTGGATACCTTCTCCAGCTCAGGATAGCTGCCTTCTGCCCTTTCTGTCTCTATTATCATCATCTCCCTCAGAAGATCCAGGGCAAGAGAAGAAGAGGCGAAACCACAAGCACAGAGGCCACTGCTTAAGAGCACTGTTAAGGAAGTTCAATGAAACTCAGATTAAATTAAGTGTGTATGCCTGTTCTGCCAGCTCTGACTTTCCCTTAGCCTGGTACTCTTGCTCCCCTTGCCTCAGACCATTATGCGGAGTGAGCTGTATGATCAATCACCTTCTCCAGCACCACCAAGCAGAAGGCAGGCTGGCCCCACCAAGCCATCTGCACACGCACCTGCTCTCAGCAGCACTGGCTGCTCGGGGTCTGCTGGTCCAGAGATGCCCTAGCCAAGAGGGCACAACTGTGCACTCATATTTTCCGCAGGAACTAGTCCAAAGATTGAGGAAGAAAAACTGGAGAGAGATAAAGACCAGAGACAGGACAATGAATGGCAGCTTACAAATGAGAGCCACAAAGCCTCTTGGTGGGGGAAGTCATAAAGCATCTTACCCACAATTCCTAAAGAATTTCAAAGTCATTACAGCCTACTCCCTTGAGTATTTCCTACTTTTAAAAAAATCTAGTAACATAGTGTTTGTTGCATGAAATATATGCTTCATTTTATTTGAAAAATATACTCATCATTATTTTAGAGCAAAATAATTATCATAACATATTATAATCTCAGGTTCCTTTTTCTGTATACTGATCAAAGTATTCAGGCAGACCATGGTTGGGTACAGAGGAATATAATTAAATAAACTCACATCAGATCTGCAAAGCCTTCTCTCAGGGCTTGAATGTTACGTTTATTCCTGATTATTGTTTTCATAAGCATGGCAAAGCAGTTCTAACTTTAAGAGTTCTCTTACAGCTGATTCTCAAAGACTCTCATATGAGCATACTTGAAAAACATTAAGTCCATAATAAAAAAATTAAAAGCAAATGGTAACTAACCCAAATATATGTAAAAATGTTCAATTCCATTCATAATCAACAAAACGCCTATAAAAACAAGGAAATATAATCTCAATTGCTTTTAAATTAGCCAAGTCAAAACTGGTAATTCTGCAAACACAGGAGGGAGAAGTGTCTCTCTCACTGCTGGATGAGAGCCTAACTGATACACTTTTTCTAGACAATAATGTGACAAGACATATGTAGAGTTTTTGAAATGCTCATTTTCGGACCCAAAATTCCACCTTCACAAATCTAATCTACATAAAAAAAAATAACATCCAGAAATAAGCACAAGGACTTACACCCAAAGATGTTCATTTATTTGATGGTTATGATACATCTGTTGCAGTGTATGGCAAATTGGATAAAATCTAAGCACTCAGCCAAAGAATGTACATAAATTATAGTATATCCATAAAATGAAATATTACATAGGCACTTAAAATTAATATTATATCAAGTGATAAGCTTAAATGTTCTTTTAAAAGTGGGATACAAAAATAACACAAGACAATTACATCTACATAAAAGGAAAACCAATACAGAAAAAAGACTGGGAAGTCATACAGCAGCATGTTAACCATGGTAACCACTGCAGAAGAGTATACAGGTGACTTTTAAATTTCATTTTCCAAATGCAAGCTACCTGTTTTATAATGGGGAAGAAAAATGGTTTAAAAGTCTGTGGATCAACAACCAATGCTATTTCTGAAAATCAGCTATTTATTTTTAACACTAAGACCAAGCTTATGAAACATAAGCCTTATGTAATAAAAACAGAATTCCTTACTCAATTCTGAATGATTGAGATAAATTAGCATCTATGGCTCTAAAAATCAGTATCATAATATAAACTTTTAACAATCAATGACAAAGAAAACACCACTTATCCCCAGGTAGAATTATACAATAGTCATAAAATGGACCTTATGGCTTTTTCCCATCATTGCCATCCCCTAAAAATCGCTGTATGAGAGATGAAAGAACTATTCTATTAACTCCAACTTTGAAGAGCACAAGACACTATCCATAAGCAACTTCCTGCTAACAAATAAATCTCTAAGTTTAAATAAAACCAGGAATTGTCAACCAAATGTTTGTTTAACTTTTAACATCTTCTAAACATTTTAGGGTCTTTGGAGTCAGACAGACCCAGGGTAAAAGCCAACTCCATCACTTTCTGGCCATGTCAACCAGGGGGCAAGATACTTAACCCCTCTAAACATACTTGTGCCCTCAAGTTTAAATAAGATTAAATAAGACGAAGTATATAGATGTGCCTCACCCACTACTCAAGATAGCTTTTGTTTTCCCTTAGAAGATACTTTACTAAGTAGAATGAAGGGGTAAAGAGTGAAACAGAAGATTTAAGTCAATTCAGGAAGCATCTGAGTGTCCCTGCCAGGTGCTGGGTATACTGAAGCAGGTAAAAGCTCACAGTCTTCAGGGAGAGAAATACCAGCCAAATGAAAAGTACAATACCCTCGAAGAGGACGATGTAGCTGTGGTGAATGCAGGATGTGTCAAAGAAGTAAAGTTAGAAGACGTACTTTGGGCTGGAAGTTCAGGGACAACTTCAAGAGGGAAGTGCTGCCACATCCAGATAATGAGAGAGAAATGTTACACAGTCAGAGGAGGAATGGACGATCAGGGACATGCAGGGGATATGGTACAGCCACAACCAGAGTTTCTGGAGGGAGATGGCCCACGATGTCACTGGCAAGGAGGCAGGACCTGTACTGCCACGCGGGCCTCACTAGGCCTTCCCACGCACCCATCACCCCTGGCTCCCGCAGTGAATGAAAAAGGGAAGGAGGCCTAGAATCCAGAGAGCTGCTTCGCTGCTGCTGTGACCTCGCAAGTTCCCGCCAGCACCCTCTACTGACAGAGCCACCCCCGCCGCTGCTGACAAAGGAGAACTCTGGCCAGGTCCAGTTCCAGCCCCAGAAAGCAAAGCAAAGAAGGCAGGACTGGGGGCTGCCAGAGGCTAAATCGGTACCTGGCCCAGGTATTTACTTTATCAAATAAAGACAAGACTCTGCCTTACTCATTTTTTGTTGATGTTGTTATTGTTGTTGTTTGTCCTTGAGCCCTAACAAAATACCTGGCATCAAGGAGAAGTCAATAAATTTGAAAAGCATAGCAAAATGGAAAGAACACAGAATTGAGACCCAGACACATACTGGTTCATGCCTGCCCAGCCACAGGCTGCAGACCACACAACGAAGTAGCAGGAAAGGAATGGAATTCCTAGAGGTCGGCATGCACAACACTGTTGCTGCCTAGAAACATTTTTGACCCCAGACTACACGTAAGAGTTAGCCTAACAACTTTCTAGAATGTTCTTTATAGGGATTCATCTACACAGAGAGGTCATCTTTCAAAGGAACTATACACGCACTCCAAACAGCACTGAACAACTGAGGGAAAGCAGGGCCAACAGGAGAGGCTTGAGCTGAAGATCCCCAGCTCATGTGATGCAACAAACCAAACTGAAACCGGGTATCCTTCCCAACCCGTTAATCTCATTCCTCACAAAATACTGATTGCTCATTTCAGATATTAAAACCTTTAGTATCACTGGTATCACAAACTTATTTTCTCTTCTTAAAATCACACCCGGAAGTCGGAAAACTTAGATGACCAAGCAAGATACCTCTTTGGGAGCTAGCAAACAAGAAACACAAGTTTAAATTTTGCCCTATTATTTACAGCCTCACCCCTCCGAACAGAATCGTCATCATTAAATTCTATTTTTCCCTGTGTTTTGAAGATTTGACACAGAAGTGCCCTGTCAGGCCAGGTTTCTACAGAAAGCTACACGTAGAAAGTAAAGATTTTCCTTCAGAGCAAAGAGAATCACAGATGTAGACAGTGACAGACAACACTCAGTCTTAATCAAGTCTTGCTTATTGAAAGAACAATTCCAGACAAGTGACAACTTGTCTAGTTTTAATCATCTTTAAAAAAAAAAAAAAAAAGACTAGTCCTAGAATTGTAGCAGTTTGAGTGATGAATGTAAAAAGCAGACATTGCTAATGGCACTTTACTGTCAGGAAATTCACCCTCAGTTTTTCTTAATTTGATACATAATTATAAGAAAACTAACTTCAAATATAATGTCATATCTTTAAAAACCAACACATAGTAGACTACAATCATTACAATATAAAACATGTTTTTAAAAAATCAACATAATTGATAATGACATTATATTCTAAGATGTTCTTCCAATAAATTTCAAAAGCAACATCCATTCATTTCTCAGTAACTAAACAACTTAATTACAGCAGAACCTCCCTATAAAGCCATTCAACACAGAACAGAACTAGATTTCAAGCTCTCCTCTAAAGAGGTTTATTTATAACTGAGGACAGGGCCTATGTCCCCAGTACAGTGGCCAACATATACGAGATAAGTAATGGTGATGATGGTATTTGTTGAAGAAATGACCAGATGGTAGTCTAACCTACAAGGTAGCCCAGGCCGTGGATAACAATGCCAGTCACTTTATCTCATATTAACCCTTTGTCAGCTAGTTCCAAACAGAACAAAACACACCAACATATAATCTCCATTCCTAGTAATCATCTAGGTCTTGGCCTGAAGAAGGCTGGAACCAGAATGGTAGCTGTAGAAATGGCAAGGAATATAATATACAAAGATTTTATATACAGACACTAACAAACAACAACTCCAAGGAGAGATTAAACCTAGCAGACATCAACTCATAAATAAAACTTTCACAGAAACATAAATAAACAAACAGGCCTGTGGAATAAAATAAGAAGCCCAAATTAGACCTATATAAATTTGGAAATTTAATATATGATAAAAGTGGCATCTCAAAACACTGGGGTAGAGAAAATATTTTCAGTAAAGAGTCCTAGGACAGTTAAGTAGCTATTCAGACAAATTAAGTATCTTAATTCAATTAACTAGCTTATATCATACATTAGCATAAACTCCACACGAATCAGGGAAAAAAATCCTTTTTCTTTCTTTAAAAAAAAAAAGGAAAAAATAGAAAACATACGAGTATTAGAAGAAAACACAAGTGAATGTCTCCTTAGCCTTAGTGTACAGAAAGGCTTTAACTTAACTATGACTCAAAATTCAGGAGAAACAGGGAAAAAAAACCCCCATAAATTTAACAACAAAAGTATTTTACATGTCAAGAAACACCATAAGCAAAGTCATAAGATAACTGAAAAACTAGGAGAAGGTGTTTATGACATATATCACAGACAATTATCTGCAACACTCTAAAAACTCATAAAAATTGAGACAATGGATAAAAAACTTAGAAAAAGACATGAATGACTGATAAGAAAGACATGGCCAAGCATATAAGATGTTCTAACTCACTGACAAGCAGAGAAATGAAAACTAAAACGCTGAGGCTCTACCCTCCCCTAGAGTGGCGCAATTCTAGTGGATGATAACAGCAACATTCTGTTTGAGGGGCTATGGGGAAACACGCAATTTTCATACACTGCTAGTAAGAACACAAATCATTACAACCATTCTGGAGTATTTTGTTAATATCTATGGAAGCACTTACCCTACAACCTAGCAACCTCCACTCTGGAAATTCACCCTCAAGACACACCTCCAATAATACAAAAATATATGTACTAAAGTTTACTCCTTACAGCACTATTTGGAACCACAAAATACTGGAGACAACGTATATGCCCACATGCACAAAAAAGTAGTTGAATAAACCATGATATAGCCATTCAGTGAAGTACTATGCCGTTGTAAGAGAGAGAGGACAATCTCCATCAATTGATGCAGTTTCCAGAATACGTCACAGAAAAGCACAGAATAAAAGAATGTTAGAATATGCTATTATTTAAGTGGAAACTCGAGGGAGACTTTTAAAAATGTACATGAATTCTGCATACAGAATTCTGTATATTTATTCTGTGGATTACAGGATTATGGACCCAGAGAATAAATAACCACGACCCTATACTTACATAAATAAATGATTAAATAATAGATGAAGGAGAAAAAAACAATTCTTCCTTATAGTTAAATTCCAATTAATAAATGTAAAAGGAGGGAGAGGGTATAGCTCAAGTGGTAGAGCACATGTTTAGCATGCATGAGGTCCTGAGTTCAAGCCCCAGTACCTCCTCTAAATATAAAGAAATAAATAAACCTAATTACCTAGCCCCTACAAAAAAAAAAAAAAAAAACCCTAAATAAATATCATTCTTCAAAAAATAGAAAAAAAAGAATTAAAACAAATTTTTAAATAAATAAATGTAACTGGTATGATAGAAACAGAAAAATCACAACCTGACTTGTGCTTATGTGTACAAAAGAGGAAGAATAAACCAGAAGCCAATGGAGACAGGTGGGATGAGGATGGTAAGACAAGGAATGGGCAGGAGACACAGGATGAGCTGTCAGTGACACAGCTCTGAGTATTCAGTCCAGTTCTGAGAATCGCGCTAATGTTTCACGTACTCAAAAAAATTTTCTTTTAACCAGACAGGAAGTGAGCAGAATCCATAATGAAACGCTAATGGTAACAAATTAACCCAACTGAACTACAAATTAATAACATAACCACACTGAATGGGACAGCAAAAGTAAGAACTAACCTAAGTAACTTTGAACTACATAATGTAAGATTAAAGACAAAAAGAATTTAAGACAAACATTATATTCTAGTTACTAAAATGTCTTTTTCACATGAAGATAGGTAATTCTGAAACTACTCTATACGTTTAGTAGGACTAAACAAGTAACAAACACATTGTAAAAAATGAGAGCTGTGTTTCTCACTGTTATAGAACGGATTATGTACAAGAAAAGGAGGAAGGCTAGAAAGAAATTCTATGCAGCTGAAATAGAATCAAAGGGCAGAGTGTGACCTTATGCTTTTTAATACATATACAGATAAATAGATATAGATGTTTGCATACATACATTTCCTAGCTCTGTCCACTAACAATACCTAGATGCAATGACATTCCAGTAGCAAGGAGCATACCTAGTGCTCAGATCAGGTTTCTTTATACCATTCACCAATGAACAGAACCAGAGCTCCTTGGAGAAGTGGCTCATTCCAGGAAGAAAGCAAGGAAAGTGTAAGATGAGCCTGGACTCTTGTGGCACCAAGAAGAAAGGAGCCAACTTAAAGGAGTCCTACTGGCTAAATCCAGAACAATTTGAGTAATAAAATAATGACAGTAAAGGATTATGTCCAAGGTTAAAATAATTAACCTTGACTCTCTTAATGACATTATTAAAAAGATAGAAGAGTCAGCTCTTCCTCACATTAAGATTTCAGTTAATCAGTGTAGATGGTATGATGGAAACAGAAAAAACATCATTTGATAAATACAATAGAATTAATTGCTATAGGCAAAAACAATCAATGGACGATAAATTAAGTGAAAGCATGACAAGAAAGTGTATGCACAATAGTAAAGTATCACATAGTCACTGCAAAGGGGAAGACAGTAACTTTACAGCGGAGAAAGACAAAAGCCACCACCTTAAGTAAATAAATTTAACACCTAGTTACTGTATGTTAAAGTTAACTAAGAAGAGATATAACAATATCCTGAATCTCCTTGGTATGACACACTAAGAAGGATACATACCTATCACTCCCTGTATTCTTGATAATGCATTCACATCTGAATCTGATCGTGAGGAAATATCAGAAAAGCTCAAATTAAGCAATATTTCACAACATAATCACCAATAGTCTTCAAAAGTGTCAATGTCATAAAAGACAAAGACAGACTGAGGAAATGTCCTAGATTGAAAGAGACGGAGACGTGTGAGATGTGACAACTAAATGCAACATAGGATTCTAAATTGAATCCTGAACCAGAAAAAGAGGCAAAATTTGAATAAGGTCTGTATAGTAGTTCAGAGTACTGTATCAATATTAACTTCCTGGTTTGATAATTGCATTATGGTAATGTAAGACATTTAAACATTAGAGGAAGCTGGGTGAAAGGTCTACGGTAAGTCTTTGCACTGTTCTTGCAACTTTTCAGTATGGTATCATTTCAAGATGGAAGGTAAAACAAAAATCTTTAACACTCTACATAAAGTTCCAGTCAAAACACGTTTATAAACAATATTTATAATAGTCATTATGTAAAATATATTAATATTATATATTTATATAACTTATAAATATATTTATAATTAATAGAAAAACCTAAATGTCCATCAATAGATGAGTAAATAATATTTCATGTATATAAAATAGAATGTTTATGAATCCATAAATAAATAAGAGCACAAAGAAGTATTCTAAGACTCTATAAATGTAAGAATAAGGAAGCTTTACATATACCTGTAGGGAATTATTCCAGGGTACACAGTTGAAGGAAGGAGGAAAGGAGGGACAAGTAAGGAACAGAAGAGTAAGATTTGTTATTTATAACAGCAAGAAGTGTTACAATGATGCAATAAATGACTTTACATCCCTATCCTTGCAGACAAGTGTTTTTATATCTGCAGGAGGTCATAAAACACAGAACTGCTAAGTCAAGGGGCATATATACTTTCAATTTTTATACCTATCAAAAAATTACTTAGAAGACGGTAATAATTCAAACTTCCACCAGCAATTTATCAGAGTAAACATTTCCCCCAAATCTTAGGAGCACCGGATCTACTGAAAAATGCAATCTGAGTTATCCATCAAGAAACAGTATCTTATTTTAATTTCTATTTTTCTGACCACTTACTGGTAAGGATGAAAATCTTTTCATTGTTTATTTGTCATTTGCATTTCTTCTTGCATTAACTGCCTTCCCTTTGAAGATTTTTCTATTAAGCTATCTCATTTAAGGAGCTCTTTGAAATTATTCATATATATTCATTTATATTTATATATACATCATATATATATACACATGTATATTAATTACATATATCTTTTTAAACCACTATAGATTTTTAACATCTTGTTTTGGGTGTTTCAGGCCATACAGAAATTATAATCATTAGGGGTAAAATCTGTAAAATCTTTTCGGTCGTGATACTGATTGGAGAATGCAAATGCCACTGAGTGGGCAGGAGTCAGAGGTGCTGGATGTTTTCTAATGCACGTATGTCCTGTAGAAAGAATTCCACAGGTGCTGCATGAGTTCTCAATGTCCCACTGAACATTCAAGGACGTGAAAAAACATACTATTTGGCCCCAGAATCTAACTCTATCTTACACATAATCACGACAGACTTCTCAGACACTGTAAGGTATTCACCTTTCGTGAAAATGGAAGGAAAAGCATATTTCCTTTCATTAAGAACTTTACCAAGGGTTGTCATTCATCCCAGAAAGGCACATCCCTAGGGCAATGTCATTCTCGGTATTTAAGCTGTTAAGGCTACACACACATCAGACAGAACTCGTCACTCTCACATTCAGTGTAATTCTGCATACAGGAGATTTCATTTGGTCTTCCAGCATATTAGTACCTGAGCATTTATATTTTGAAAAATATATTACAGCATCGATGTTTCTATTTATTTCCTCCTATATCAATTATATTCAGAGCAACTGTGTTATTTGTAATTATGTGTGTAGTAATGAATTTTATTTCACTAATTTTAATCATGAATCAGATGAATTAATAAAGGGTACATTGCAAAACACTTGTTATACAAAAGGATCACTGGGTCTGCTAACGTTCAGAAACACTGCCCTAAGCCTACAGAAGACAAGACTCCCAGACTCTAGATCTTTGACCCTCCTCTCCATCCCCACTAGGACTATTGATAAGGGCCCTCCTCTAACCCCACCTGCACAGTGCACTTTCTTCGCAAGACCCCAGGTCTCCACTGCATCTGTGCTCTCGCTAACACAGAGTTCCAAGGCTCTAACTGTGGCCCGTGGTTATTCAGGCAGTGGGACAATGAGCAGATCAGAAATATATACTCAAGGAACCATACACCCAGGATTTGCTCAGTGGAATATCCATGGGTTCCATTTTCATAAATTTTTTAATTACCATATTTTAAAAATGGAGGTACTGGGGATTGACCCCAGGACCTTGTGCATGCTAAGCACATGCTCTCCCACTGAGCTATACTTCCACCACCTAAAAATTACCACTTTTAAATGACACCAAAACCTTTGTTATTTATTAAAAGAGTAAAAACATCAAAACAGCAAACTAATGTTTCAACTATGGATGACAAAAAAACAAAAAAGTTGTCTCAAAACATTTTCTCATTTAAAGAAAAACAAGCCTTTCCCTGCAGTAACTATCAAACTATTGACAGGCATTTAAGGAAATCACCAAATTAAACTTTTTAGTTTTGCCATAAACTTGCTTATGTGATCTCTCTTATAGCAGAGAAGAAATTTATGAGCTAGAAAGTGCATCACTGGCTGGCACAAAGGATGAGCTGTTGTTTTCTAAAATATACTGTAAAAGAGATTCTTGATATACACCTTAATTTTTTTCCCAAAATATTTCGTATCATGTGATTCTGTCAGTTTCTTTCTTAATCCGTCTACATTGAGAAGAGCAGACCCATTCATATTCACACACACTCACTCACCAAATGAAGAACAACACTAATGAATGGGCCATTAGAACATAAATATATCTCGGCAGTTTGTATCAGTGGCTCAGCAGAGCATCTCTGTAGGGACACAAAAAGACACTGATGCAAAAACGTTCAGGTCACATTCTAGGATGAGAACTGGATACTCTTAACTTTCCTCTAATAACATCCAGTGGTGCCAAGCTACAGAAGATCTACAGCAAGTTCTACAGGACTCCTCCCTTTGGTTAGCTTTTCACTGGTTACATCTAATCCTCCATTTTTTTTTTAAACATAACTGTAGAACACCAACTTTCCATCTGAGTAAAAAGAAGCATTGTTCTCAGCTGAAATAAACTTTTTAGAATTATATAAAATACTGTTTTCTAACAATTATAGAATGAATTTAAGTCTCAACCTGTCTTGCAATTGGTTAAGACCTTCTGTGATAATTTTAAACTCTGCTTTCATTTTCTGGCTAAACTCTTTGAAAATTTCTAGTTTCTAAACCAGGTTTATAATTATTATTATCATAGAACTGGGTATCTGAAACAGTGAGATACAGATTCCATTTCAAATATGGTCACTGCAGATCCTAAGAGTGGAAAGTATATGAAAATCCCAATTATTCTTTTTTTATTATTATCTGTGCAATATCTAAGCCATGAGCTTCTCGAGTGTATTTTGTTATTGTCATTAGTTCATTAGAGACAGCTCTGTGTAATCAAAAAGAAGAAAAGTTCTCAAATGTCAACTACATTGTTTCTTAAACATTCTGAATAAAGTAAACAGGAGAAAGCAGGGCCATCTGTTCACAAATATGTTGAGAATCTCATCCAATAACTGTAGTCCTGATAAATGAGAAAGGTAAATAAAATACATATCCTGCCCCCAAGACTGTGCCCTGTAGCAGAGACATCAAGTCAGACCCAGTGAGCATTCTCCCCTTCTTCAGTATTAACAGAACCCCTAGTCTGTTGGGAGCAACAACGTGACCAGTCTGAAATAAATGAAAATATACCACATTTCCTCACCTCCCTTACAAATAGACGTAGTCATATGATATGGCTCCAGCCAATGAGATGCAAACACAGCATTTTGTGTGGGACTTCCTATAAAGTTCCTTTAAAGGAGGGACAAACTCAGCTGGCCTGGTCCCTTTTTGTGAGGTATGTATGAAGGCTGAGGAGTAGCAATCATTTTACATCATAATGCAAAGATCAATGAAACTTCAGAGACTCAGCCCTCACATCCTTGACTTGGTAAACTAAAGCCAGTAAACTTCCCAACTACAGACTTTGCATTACACAAAGAAAAATAAACCCCCTATCTTATTTAAGGGCTTTCTATGACATGCAGCTGAATTTCATTTCTAAGTAATGCAATCTAATAAAAAAAAGAGATACAGAAAAGGTGCTAAGAAAAGCGACAGAGGAGGACACTTGTTCTGAAAGAGGAAGGGGGTGGAAGGGCTCAGGAGAGTCAACATACAGAGAAAGCTAACACGTGAGCTGGCTCACTCATTTGTTCAACTCTTACTGTCAACCACTGTGTTAGGTGCTGGGGTACAGATAAAAGACATAGTGGCTATCCCCAAGGAACTCTGAAATGGCTTACAGACAAAAAGATTATTAAAATACATGGTTATTTGTATGGGCAGCCACACACAGCTGTGCCAGGCTGTGGCTACAAGGACTGGCATCCTTTTCTAACACCCACAAAGGTACCATCCACTCATTAGAGCCTGTACTTAAAGATGCCTTAAGGCCATTTTGTTATGTTGATTCTTTCAATCCAAGAGCACAAGGTCTCTTTCCATTTCTTTGTATCATCTTTAATTTCCTTCAATGTTTTACAGTTTTTAAGAGTGTAAGTAACCTCCTTGGTTAAGTTTATCTCTAGGTATTTTGTTGTTTTTGATGCAATGGAAATGTTTATGTCAGTTATAAAATTCTGGTTTTTGAAGTGAAAAAAACAGTGAATGAAGGGCTGCAAATGGCAAACTATCCTTTCTTACGTGTGAGTTGTACTCCATTACATATATACGCTGCATCTTTATCCATTCATCTATTGATGTGCACATAGGATGCTTCCATATCTTGGCAATTATAAAGAATGTTGCTGTTAAATAGTGGGGTGTGTGTATCTTTTTAAATTAATTCTTATTTTGTGGTTGGCTTTATTCTTTTGATAACTATATAAGTTTAAAAAGCTAAAGCTCTAAACGTTCTTAGAAGCAATGAATAGTACATATATATAAATTTTTTTAAATATGTGCAGTATATTCTGTATATGTGTTTACATGCAATATATTATATATATGCAGTCAAACTGTAACAATTCTACATAATAAAAATGAAAAATGAAAAAAAAAAAGGTGCCTTAAGGACTGGCCTCAGCCCTTGAGGTATAAAAGCAGTAAGAGAGGTAACCATAGGGTACTTTGAGTAGAATCTGCATCCACAGATAAGACTACTAAATGAAGGCAGAGCTACACTTTACCTTGGATTCTTTTTATCCTTCACTGACACCCCTATCCAGTTTCCCATGATCACAGACAACCATGCCTTCATGTAGTGTAAAATCAAAGTCACTATTTTAATATGGCCCAGAGGACACCTAATTCTAATTCTAACCATAAGAAAGAAACAGAAACAGTTAATGTTTAATATTTTAGTATCGTGTCCTGGGGGTTTAAAGGTCATACTTCTTTACTTCATTTATTGTCAGTTAACAAACAACCCTACTGAGTGACCAAAAATTAAGATTATGTTTTTCACACTTAGAGCATAAGGGGAGAAAAAAAATACAAGTGTCTTTTTTTTTTTTTTTTTTTTTTTTTTTTGGTCTGCTGTTGTATAAACACACACACCAAGAATAAGTAGAATGTCTTTCAAACCAAAACAATAGGAAATCACTCTTGGCTGAAAGCACAGGCTTAGATCATGTTGATTTCTTCTTTAATCCTGCTAAAGCAAGTTTCTGCATGCTTTCTGGGGCCTCCACCTACAGAGCTGTTAGGACAATAGCCAACACATATATTTAATTACGTAAGTATTCAATGCTATCAGCCAGCTGTTGCCAGTACATAATACACTGACCTCTTTCACTTACTCTCTTGCTTAAAATGGCAAAAACAAAGCAACTGTTGATTTAACAGTAATCATGAAATATGCAAAATCCCATTCTCCAAAAAGATGTTAGACAGCTATGAAACTCAGTTTTGCATTTTAAAAAGACTTACTACATCTAAACTGCTTTTTCTGTTCCTGATTTGCAAATTAAGTAACTAATCTTTCAACTGTAAATCTTACTATTTCTTCTTTTTTTTTTTTTAAGTCAACCAGGAATTCAACCCTAAAACATAATTTCTCCTTTATTCCCTATCAAATTTCTTACTGGGATGTGTAACATAGTAATCTCCCTGCACTCCCACTCATCCCTATGTTTTCCACGGGTAAGGAGCAAGCAACGAAAGCCTGTAGCAGGAAATGGTCAAAATCTGCTCTGAATTATGTAACTCTCACCCCTCACTTTAGGAATCAACAGAGAGCTCTTCATTTATGTTTCCAGCAAGCATGTTCCTCAAATACCATTATTAACCCCCGACTAGCTGACAGGGAGAAAAACAAGACAAAGTCCTAGCGACAACGGAAAGTAGACTAAACAGATCCATGACTTAAGATTTGAACGATACAAATTCACATATGGCAGACGGTAAGAAGACCTAACACATAAACAGCAACTTACCCAGAGAAATTTGGTCTCCATCGAATTAGCTTTCAATTCAACAAAAACAGCTTAGTGCCAACTATTTCCCAGGCACTGTTCCAGAGACCAAGGATCCCCCAGGAAACAAGTGAGTGAACACCACTGTCCGCAGAGATCTTACTGTTGGACTCCCCTCACAAAGATCCTGTACTACAGCAAGTTAGCCTTTCCAACACCCTATGATAGCCATGTTGATTTTTCCCCCACTTTGTGTTTTTGATGTTGTTTGCCCATTCGTTGAAACTGGACAATCTGATACTCAGATGTAAGATGAGTGCTGTGATATTAATATAGTTATATAATTAACAATATACTTAACACAAAATTATACATTAACCATGACTTGCTAACACCCTGGTAGCAGAATAATGCTAACTAAGCTCTCTTCCCAAAAAAGGAAGAATCAGTTCAACCTAATTATACAAATACATGTTGAGTATAACTGTGTGTCTAAAGCAAGGTCAAACACTACCTGGTTTTTATCTACACCTTTCCTACCCTCTGACTCAAGACGAGATGCTTCAATTAATCCAATGGTCGAGTCCGGAAGCAGGCCCAGCTCACTAAGTTTGGCAGGAAGAACAGGGTCCAGCCATTCACAGTTGAGCGTCTGCCAGATGACTGAGCAATACTCCAAGAAAGGGAGAAGAGATACTTCTGTTACTGCTTGCCCCTGGAAACAACTTGTGGACCATCAGTCACAAACCAAGTTTTCTGTCTCATTTAGGACAACAAGGAGCAGGTTTCTTCCTAGTTTATAAACAAAACATTAAAAAAAAAAAAAGGTTTATTAAAAAGAGAGCCCTCTAATACAATCTTTGAAAATCAGAATGTTTTTTCCCCTTTTTCAAATATACAGCCTGTCTCTACATGGGATTCACAGGGGCCCTGGGAGCCTCTTCTCAGAACAGCTGACAGTCTTCCTCTATTAACGGTATCTGTTTCCTGAGAAAAGGAAAATCATTACATGGTAGAGTCAGAAAGTTAGACTCCACAAAAAAGGATTTTCCTGAGGTCAATTACCTGACCTGAGGACTCACAATCTAGGAGAGAACCAAATATGTAAACAAATAATAAAATGTGATACGCAACAATGGATGTTTGTATGGGATAAAGAAGTGATTTACCTCTGTGTACCTGGAGGTAAAGGGTGGGAGTTAGACGGGAGATAACCTTACAGATGATATTACCTTTGATATGAGTTCCGAAAGATGACTAGGTTGCCAAGCAGGATTACCTAAGATGCATGAGCGCGTGCGCGCGCGTGTGTGTGTGTGTGTGTGTGTGTGTGTGTGTGTACGCGCACGTGCTCATGCATACACATGCACACATGCATCCATTTGGGGGAAAGGGAAAGCATATTCCAGAAAAGAGGGAAAAACATGCAAACACATTATGAGCCTGGAAAAATATAATTTAGGTGAGAAGTAAAATTCTATGGAGGAATGGTGAGAAGAGAAGTTGGAGAGGTAGGCAAGGAACAGATTTTTTCAAAGACCTTGTTACACTAAGAAATTCTATCTTATCCTGTAGCTGAGACCATTACAGGGTGTGATGGAGGGGAAAGTTTGACCTGGAACAGAAAAGCAGCTGAGAACAAGCTAAATTTCTAGTGTAATATGAAGAGCAAGAGATAGTAAGGCCCATTACTAAAATAGAAAGGATTAAAGTTAAAAGACAGGTTCCTAGTTCATGGCAATCTGATGAAACATGAGAACACAGTGGTTCACTGCAGGTTCCAAGAAGCAATAAAATACTAATAACATTGGGCAAAACCAAAGAGGAAGAAGAGGTCAAAGGGAAGAAGGAAAAGATATTTTAGAAGGAGAATGAATTCTTAAGGATGGGGAAAATAAGGGAGGGAAACAGGGAGTCAAAGAAAACTCTCAGACTATCTGATAGGTGACTATGCAACCAAACAAGACAGGCAATACGAATAGGAACCCCAGCTGGGGTAAAGGTGAGGGAGATAATGAAGAGGTTCCGAAGCAATGACGTCAACAGTCAACGGGGCATCTAAATCCAGGAAGCAATTAGACGTACAAGCTTAGTTTCTGGAAGGAGAGAGGAGTATCAGAAACATAAATTTGAAGTAATAAGCACACAGATAGTATCTGAACAGTAAAAGTAGAAAAAAATGTAGGAGTAAATGTAAACTCATGCTAAGAATAGCACTGTTTAGAGAAAAACCATTGCATTATACAAAACCTGATGGACAATACATGTTAAGTCAAACAGTACAATATTTGGACAAACTTCCCATATAAAGGAAAACTTTTTGGTGGGAAAGAATAGCTGGAACCATGAAGACTGTGACTGGTCAAAGCATACGATGAGTTACTGTATCTGCTACTCACATTGTAAAGAAGAACATAAAACTGACACCAAACTAAAGCCCTTTCATACAACTAAAAAAGCCAAAATTAAAATATCTATGTTTACAGAAACATCCACAGCCTATGGCACTAAAAATTAGTTACACAAGTTGTGTTATCTAACCTGTTTCTTGCACAAGGGCCAAACTAAAACTCACTGTTATTTTTATCACCCAGTGCCCATTTTTTTAATTAAAAAAAGAATGATAACCTGATTACTCATAAATCTAGTTAAAAATAGAACCAGTCTAGTTTTCTTTTCCCTTTAAACTGGATAATTGCTAACTCAAAGAGAAAGCATTTCTCTGTTCTTAATAAGCCAGCTTTTTTGAAAGCAATTTATTTTCCAAATTCAAGTTGAAATAATATTCTGGTACCTCCCCCAACTTCAATTTACGATGAAGAGCTTAAAGTTAAATCCACATGAAGCAAAAAAGTATTTTCATAATAGGAGTGGCCATTCAGTAATTTATGTCTAATCAACAGAATGCTATAAAAAGAGCACTCCTACAGACGTAAGATATCAGATTATCCTCTGTCTCAACACACACTTTTCTTCTTTGTCCACTTCTCCTTACACTCCCATTGTTCTTTTCAAGTAATTTCACTCAGATATCTAAACCATCCCTTCAACATTACCATTTATTTCTACAAGCAAAGGTAGTTCAAAGAACTAGTGACTCCTGTCTATCTGCTATCAGTATGGCTAAACCACAGTGCCTATTTGGGTTAACAACACACAAGGTCAAGGAGAGGTTGACAGTCCATGATCAAAGCAAGCTGGCTATTCTTTCTGTCATTTATATAGAACACACAAGACGTGTTTATTTTCACCAGCCTCTGAATGACCTCCTTCAGGTGGCATGGAAAAGATCCCACATTTCTATGAAGCATTAACCAAAGGAGTTTTCTTGTTTGATATTCTCATTAAGAGCAAATTTTTTTTGAAACTTTTGATCTCTTTTCGTTTACTCAAGAACCCCTCAAGTTAAAGGCCATATTGTCTAAATCAAATGGTAATAGTGGATAAAACAAGGCCAGGGCAACTGGCAAAATATCAAGAAGAAAGCATATGCCTACCACAGGCTGCCATCACAAAACATGGGGCTCATTAGCAATCTTTCCAAAATTAGTAAAGGCAATATAGCATTTAAGATTTCAAAGTTCGGGGGGGAGGGTATAGCTCAGTGGTAGAGCGCATGTTTAGCATGCAAGAGGTCCTAGGTTCAATCTCCAGTACCTCCATTAAAAAAATAAATAAATAAACCTAATTACCTCCCCCAAACTGCCCCCACACAAAAAGAGGACATCCTCCTAAAAAAAAAAAAAATCCTCAGTAATAAAAATATTATGTAAAAAAAAAAAAGATTTCAAAGTTCAAAAGGTAGCCCCCCAAAAAATGATTCTTAACTCCGTTTTTGCTACTTAAAACTCCTACTCTTTTATCAAACTGAGCATCAATAATGCAAACACTATAAAAACGTTAGTAATTAGATCAACCAGTAGAAAGTCAGTATGAAGTACTGAGCAGTCCAGCCTCCAGATGAACAGAAGTACATTTTCATATAAGGTATGTTCCTTTGACTAGGTTAAGCAATTATGTTAAGATAGAATGATTTACTACCAGCACTAGTTTATGAAATGAAATTTTTAAACTATTTTTAAGCCAATATTACCTGTGGCCGGTTAAATAATACTGCCCCCCAATACTGTTTATACTGTGAAGCTGCAAAAGTAATACCTTTCTCCACCACCACCACCACCACCACCACCACCAAGAGAGAAAAAAAATCAGCCCATGACTGTCTTGTCACAAATTCACAATTCTGTGATCTTAATCAAAGAGAGACTGCATTTATCAAGTGAAAGATACTGAATCTCCCAGAGTTATCTTTCTTTACTCCTGTTAAAACAAGACTGTCCACTGCCTGGTGGCTCAAGAGAGATAAAATGAGTTGATAATAGACAAACAACTACTAAACACCG
The DNA here is from genome assembly GCF_036321535.1 of Camelus dromedarius. Lineage (NCBI taxonomy): Eukaryota > Metazoa > Chordata > Mammalia > Artiodactyla > Camelidae > Camelus > Camelus dromedarius. The sequence continues at coordinate 13,605,544 of NC_087454.1, read as the reverse complement.
AGAATACATTGAAAGAGAAGCAAAAGCAGATGATGAGAAGCAATGACAATCACTCAGAAATGAGTGGCAACATGAAGTGACCATTATTTGGCAGGGGGTGGGGGGGTTAGAAAAAAACATAGCTCCCAGCCTGTGCCGTAAATCTGTGAATTTGAGCATAAGGGAAGAGGCGTAACTGAGCTAGGAGAGATGAAACCCCCTATCAGGCTCTCCTTGAATTCAAATGTTGTCTCACTGTCATGCGGGAAAAGATGCATGCCAGTGAGGAGGCTGAAGGGAAAGGATGGAGCTAGAGGTTGAGAGAAGACAAACGTGTAGCGTGACTGCAGGTGTAATCAAGTTTATGAACATTCATCTCGGTTTTGCTTTGTTAGGAGATGGTGATGACAAGGGGGAAACATCTAAATAAAGCAAAACACTGGACAAGAGTAGGTAATCTGTCACTGAAAGTCTTTAAATGTATAAATGTCACCTGAATTTGATGTTTTCTCAGTGATAACTGTTACTGCACCTTCTACAGGATTATGTTTATTCTGGAAACAAACCAAATGTTAGTTTAGGTGTTATGTTAACAAGGACTAGTTATGACTATCAAAAGCCTTCAAAGCCATTTAAAAAAATACCTGTAATACTGTTTTTAAATTTTCTTTCAATCAAGCAGAACAGTGCATTAAAGGAATCTGTGCTCACCAACCACCAGCTTTACAGTGTCAAATGACAAACATATCTTAAGTGATCACCTCACTGAATCATTCACACACTGTATCGTTACTCTGAACCACATTCACAATGCAGTTTATACATAAGAAAACCCATTGACACAAATTACATTTCAGTTTTTAAGTCAGCTTTTAGAAACAGTCTAGAAGTGTACCCATTAATTACATTATAAAACTGATAATCACAGAAATTAAATTCTCTGGGTTCTTTACTCAGCAGGTATCAGTAACACTAAAATATCTTTATATTTTATATGCCTTTCTTATAGGGGGAAAAAAAGTAGATAACTGGGGAACATGACAGACTTCTCATAAAATAAAAAGCGTGCTTTGACAATGAGCAGCACCTGGCAGACATCATGCTCTGCTCGTGGTTTAATTCTCCCTTCTCCTAACCATAACCCTAACTCTGCTGTTCCATCCCACATCACTACCCTCTTCTGAGCCCCCATCATCATCCAGGTGATAACTTCTCTGCTCCTTCCATAACTTCTGAGTTGAAGATGCCATCATATTCAACTATCGCTTCTATGGAAAAAATATAAAATCTGCATCTCAACAGCCTTAGAGAATTTCATCTGTAAAACAGATGTTGCTTCATCTGGAAGACAGGAATAGAGTAAGAATCTACAACTCATGGACAGACTGCAAGAATTAAGCTAGGTAATATACAATTGATCCAAAGCACTTCTAACATTCACACAGAAGACACTCGATAAAGATCAAATATCATCCATTGCTTTATTACAATATTTAGCTGTGACTTCAAATACAGCATGTTCAAAACTAAAACACGTCCTCCCTCAAGTTGAACTCCCTTTCTGGAATTCCCTATTTCATTCTAGTCAGAGACTTTGGGAGTCATGTTCAATAATGTTGAAAATATAAAGAATTCTTTCTCAAGTCAACTCTTTCCTTCCAACTCTGAATACTTCCACTTGAAACGAGGCCATCACGATCTGGACTGCTACTCCAACTCTGTCCTACATGGACTCCTGATCATACCCTTCCTTAAGCCCAACCATCTTTCACACTGCTGCAAGAATTAATCCTCGAGAACCAGGGAGTAAACATAACTAGAAAGTGAGTTTTTTTTTAAAATTACCATTTACAATAGTATAAGGATAAAAAATACTGTACAGATAAAAGGAAAAAGGATAGTTTAAATAAATGATACTGGAACAATTTGGTTGTCCATACATCGTTAGAGAAAAAAATCAAAAAGATGCTGTAGGAGCTACATGAATAAATTATAAATCCTTAGAAAGTCAAAGAAGACCCAAATATATTATTCACAAATTGGAAACATCAAAATGTAAAAACTACCAATTTTCCCCTCAAAGGCATCAACAGATTCAATGTAATCACAATCAAAATCTCAACAGTATTCCTTGTTGAACTTAAAACCTTACATTAAATTCATATGGAAGGGCGAAGGGCAAAGAAAAGCCAGGACACTCTTAAAGAAGAACAAAAAGGCATGAGCACTATCAAATATCTAGACTTCATATAAATCTATACTAATTGTGACTGCGTGGAATAAGCACCAGAAAAAGAAACAGAAGCAAACAGAGAGCCCAGGGACAGACCCAACCATCTCTGGACGCTCAGTGCATGACAGAGCAGGTAATACATAGATATAAGGAGAAGGACATATTTTTTAAAACAGAAAATAATAAATGATACTGGAAAAATCTGGTGCCTACAGGAAAAATAAGATAAAACCCCGTTTCTGGCATCATACACAAAAAATCAACTCCAGATGGATTATAAAACTAAATGTAAGAAGTAAAAACCAAGAAGCTTTTAGAAGAAATATTGGAAAATATCTTAACAACATCAGGTTAAGGAAAGACTTCTTGAACAATAAGAGCACAGATCCAAAGGATAAATTTTAAACCAGTTTCTCTTCATCTTAAGAAACCATTAAAAAAAGTCAAAAGATAAACCACAATTGGTATTTGCAACATGTGTAACATGTAAGAATTTGTATGTAGACTATAAATAATGTATTCCCACAAATAATAAAAAGACAAGTCAACATGAAAAAATATTCAAAAAGCTGTGTCACAGAAAAGGAAAATCCAAATGGCCAATAAACATATAAAAAAGATGCTCAACATCATTAGTCATCATGGAAATGCAGACTAAAACCATACTGAAGTACCATCGCCACCACCAGACTGGCAAAAGTTAGAAGTCTGACCATATCAAGTATTGGCAAGAATGGAGAACAACCACACTCATCTGTTACTGGTGGGAGTGAACACCTGGCACATCCATTTGGGAAAAGAGTTCAGTATTACCAAGCAAAGTATGAAACTGTACACACTTGTGACCCAATAATTCAACTCCTAGGTACATATCCTAAAACAACTCTGACACACGTCCACCAGAAAGCATGTTCAAAATATTCAGAGACGCACTGCACAGGAAAACAAAACACTGGGAAAACTCAAAACTCTATCAATAATAAAGTGGATAAACTAACAGATTCATTTAAGGAAATACTATGAATGGTCAGCGTTATTTCACATCCATCAACGTGGATAAATCTAAAAGCAAAATGCTGAGAAAAGGCAGCAAATCTCAGAACACAAACAGTGTAAGTCCAACAAACACAGTTTAAAACAGGGCAAAACTAAACAACACATTGTTTAGAGGTACATTTAAGAGACGACAAATTTACTAATAAAAGGAAGGGAATGACTCACCAAAGTCAGGATAAAGATTACTTCTGGGGATATGACAAAAAGGAACACACAGCGGTTTCCAAGGTCTTGACTATGCCTTCTTTCTTACGCTGGGTGGGGGGTTAAGTTTATTACCCTTACTTAAACTGTACATGTTTCATAAACTCATTTATGTAAGATACATTTCACAGTAAAAATCAATGTGGTAGGGGGTGAGTTTGAGAGTGAAGTTAGGAAATGGATAATCTTAAAGGTTTCTCGGGAAAGGCAAGAAGAAAAATAGGACAATAGCTAAAAGGGGTGCACGGAGCTAATCAGACCTGAGCGTGTTTAAATACCAATAAAAAGACATCAGTGCAGTTGGAGAGGTTGAAAATATAAACAGATGAGGCAACAATTTATAGAATGAAGGTTCTAAAAAGGTGGATAGAGTAAGATTCAGAGCAGATATGAGAAAGGATAATTCTTTCATTTTAACTTGAACAACAAAGCAAGAGCCAAGGATTATATGCCCATTTCCCCTGATAAACTGTAATTCCCTTGATGGCCAGACATCATTAGCATCCAGAACAGTGCTGAGGGGCAGAGAGGAGAAAAGAGGAAAGGACTGTTTCAGATTGTTCCAGAATGTATGGACTGGATTCCCTGGGAAGAGTATGTTGTTAATACTTAACAGATATTCAAATTACCTATTAGCTAACTTCACACATACTCAAATACCTATTAGAAAAATCTACATTAAAGTTTCATTCTTTATTAGATAAATTCAAAACATTATGATGCTAAAAGTCCAACTGACTTTCTTTGATAACATACTGAATATTTGTAATATTAAGAATCTTTTAAAAGCTAATTTCCTAAAAGTAATTCTTATGTCACTTATAAAAGAAAAAAAAGTCAATTTCCACTTACTTAATTGAGTTTCTAAAGTGGTCTTCAGCCGGATTTTTTACAGTACAACTGTTCAGAAGCCATAAATCTGCGTCTGATGCATTTTCTATTAAAAACATAAATATGAAAAAGAAAAGTAAGTATCACATTTCATCAGTCAAAAATATCCAAGTGCTTACTCAGATGGCACTGGGCCCACAGGGGGAGAGCAGAGAGAGCTAGCGAACAGAATCAGGTAAACAGGCAATTACAAAGCAGTAGGTAACTCCTCTAATATGGAAACAGTGATGAGAAATAAGTATTAAAATATACAACCTGTGCTAGTATCTTCCCATTTACAATATAAAGAGGATAAGCATTTTCTTCCTGTATTTTCAATCCTGTGAGTATTTAATAACTTCCAAAAACTAAAGTGAAATTGGCCGAATCTCAACATGAAATTAAGTACTCCTTTTTGGTCTGTGTGTTCTTATTTTTCAGGCACGTGTATTATCATACACTGAACATTCTTCAGCTTGAGAAGTTATTAAAAACATAATCTGTCTTCCACGAAAAAAATACTGACTTACATCAAAGTGAGCCGTTTATTTCTCTAAGTTGACTGGATATTGCTGTATAAGATACTAAACTCACCAGCAAGGCAACCAATCACGTAAGCTCATCTTGTTTACCGAAATGAATCTGAAAACGCCTGTAATGTCTGATGCTATTCCAAAACCGCCCTGCCGCCTAAAAGGACTTAAACATTAAAACAGGGTTACACCAATGAAAGGAAAACCCAAACTGAAAACTGCAGCACTTTCAAGGGTCTTTCAATAAGAACAGAAGCTAAGGCCAAAAGACAGGAAGAATTAAGGACACAGGGATGTCTGTGTGCACCTTCTCTCCCTGGGAAGGAGCTTTAGGTGAGAGCACTATGTGAGCGCAACGGCGAGCACAGCAAAGTTCCTAGTAACTTGGCAATACTTCTTCCCGCATTTTATTACAAAAACAGTAAAAAATTTTTATAAAGAGGTAAGATCCAAAACTTCTTGAAATGCTAACAAGCCAAGGGAAGGGCCTCATTACTGAGTGTCAGCTGAATACTGGACCCTCCTAACTTGTCTCACTCCTTCCATTCATCCTCCCCACCCCTACCCGTAGTCGACCTCCCCATCCAGAGCGTCTTTTGTGAAACATACACCTGATGACGTCACTTGCCTGCTCAAACTCAGAAATGCTGGAGTATTCACCTACTTCCTCTAGTTCCCTCCAAATTATTCCCCACGATGCCACCTAAAAGATACTCCCCTAATATCAATCTGATCATAGTAATTTTTCCTACTAGTGATTTCCAGTTGGTATTCAAGACCTATCCAGATCTCCATCTCCCCAACTTCAGTCTTCACTTCTCCCTACAGTCATCTGTTCCTCCAGACACACCAAACTGAATTTCTCAAGCTCGCACTACTTCATTTGCCTAAAAAACCTTTATTTTCTTCACAGAATGACAATTCCTACCCTTCTGCCATCCACCTGGCCTACTCCTATTCATCATTCAGCTTCACCTAGATGTCTGTTAGATGCCTCTTCTCTGCATCCTGTAATAGACTGTTCTCACACTTCACAATTCTGTATTAAGATAATTCATTTTTCCAGCCTGTCTTTATTACTACTTAAGAGATACTAAAGACAACATTTTTATCTGCTGCTCTCAGGATGTCCAGGTCCTAACACAGGGATGGGTACAGAACAGACATTCAAGTGACCATGGAACACTAAACAATGCACAAGTAGGTAGAAGAAAAAAGAAGAAGATGGGATAATGTGTGGGAACACATGCATATGGTTTGTTAGATGCCTTCTACCAATTTCCTAAAGCTCTGAAGGCCACACTGATCCTCTGAAGTAAGCTTCAAGGTAGTCACCAATTTCTTTAACAAATATTTAGGACTGAGACTTTGTCTTATTCACAGCTACATCCCCAGCACTTATTACAGTGTCTCACACATGGCAGACACTCATTAAATATTTACTGAAGGAATGTTGAAATTTGAAAGAGAAGGAATACTATGAGCAATGTATTATGCACAGAATAAAGACACGGATGTCTGTTAGCTAATGATAAACAATATAGCAACTGCAGATTTATTTCAAGCAAACAAACAAAAATCAAAATATAGGACAATCCATGCCAGATGCCAACTCTGTATCCTAGCACATTCTTCTCCTTGGTCACCTTAGAGCCATCAGACAACCCTTATCACACCTCTAACAAAAAAGCCCACTCAAGAACTCCAGCAACATATAAAGCAAATGACTTTACTTTGTCTAGAATTTTGCCAGTGTTGAAATGTACTGACTTTAAAAATAGAGTGACTACTATGCTTGGTGATCCAGTCACTGCAACCCACAGGAATCCTGTGAATACACTAAAATGCCCACAAAATTACCTAACTTTGTAGTAACCACCCCCCAAAAGAGAATTTCCTTTCTCCAATGAACACAGAAGTTTCTTATCCAATTATTTCTCAACTCAGTTTTGTGTTAATACATCTTATTTAATATTGTCAAAGACTACTTACAAGCATAAATCAGTCAACAACCAAAACACAATGAGGATTTACTATGTGCCAGGCTCTGTTCTAGGTACCAGGGATATGGCTGTGAAAAGGGTGTCCACCCTCAAGGAGTTTACAGCCTTAAACAGGAAGTCTGATGAAAACAAACAAAACAGGGAAACAAGCAAGATGATTTCAGGTATCGGTCAATGGTATTAGGATGATTAAAGAGGGTAATGAACAAAGAGTAATTGTGGGGTTGTTGGTCACCCTTAGAAGTTTAAATCTAAGTTGAGATCTAAATAATGGGAAGGAATCTGCCATGCAAAGATCAGAAGAAAGAGCATTCCAAGGAGAAAATGCCGCAAGTGCAAAGGCCATGAAACAGGACAGAGCTTGTCGCGTTCCAGGAAGAGAGACCAGTGTGACTGGACACAGGGAGAGCGGGGAGAGAAAGGTCTCAGAGGGAGGCAGGGACCGGATGATGCTGCTAAGTTAACAACTTTACATTTATTCTAAGAATAATGAGAAGTCACCACTGGGTTTCAAACATGAACTAATTTCTACTCAGAAATACCATTCTGGAAATACTGTGAGGAAGAGCCTACAGATGGGCCAAGAGTAAAAGAAGTGAGGAAAAAAGTAATGACAAGAAAGCCAGTTGGAAGCTGACACACTGGTCTAAGCATAAGTGAAAGACATGGTAACCGGGACTGGGGTTACAGCAATGGTGAGGCTGAGAAGTGAACAGATGTAGATTTTGGAGGCAGAATCAAGAGAACTCACTGATAAATTACATATGAATCATGCAAGAAGAAATCAAGTAGGATTCCTAAGCACATGGAAGGGATTCTGGCCTGAGCATCGGTTGTTTGCAGCACCATTTACTGAGATGAGGACAGTTTGGAAAGAGAGATTTGGGGAACCGAGAATCAATAGTTTTGTTCTGGCCATGTTATGTTTGAGAGCCCTATTAAATATTCAACTAGAAATACTGATCAGCTGTTTGTATATGATGAAATCAAAGCTCATGGGAGTCTTCCAGGCTGGAGATACAACTGGGAAAAATCAAAACCCTTAAAAAAAAAAAAAATCTGAACTTACAGGAATGGACGCACTAATTTAAGAAGATAATGTTGGGGGCGGGGAGGACATTGAGTCATTTAAAGGTCTGATGGAGGAGTTGAGGTGGGAAAAGGATATTGAAAAGGAATAGGCCATAGGATAAGAGGATAAAAACTAGGGAACCTGGTGTCATAGAAATCCAGAGAAGGAAGTATTTGAAAAAGGAGTAATCAATTGTGTTAACTGCTAAGAATTCAAGAAAGGTATCTGTATAAATATTAGTATTGTTGCCAAAAAAAGCAAGACGATCCTCCACATTTTTTTTCATTTTCCTTTCTCAGTTTTAATTATTTGTTCTGTGCCAGCCCACAATCACTCAGCAAAGGCCCTTTTTTAGGATTTTTAAGTAACACAGAAAAACTCACCACAAGAAGGAAGTGAGGAGGAGAATCGTATATGGCTATTCGCCAGTAAGGAATGTTTATCCCTCATGTTTTGCCCCCTTAGGAACACATTTCCCGGATTTTCAGATGCCATCAACTATAAGAAACACCATCAACTTTGTAAAAGCTTCTTCAAGAGAGGTGGAACACTATACTCATCAAGTTTTAAGATGCATCCCAAGTTCAAATATTAATATAGGAGGCAGGGTGGAGGTGAAATGCATCTGAAACAGAAGAAATAAGCTAGTTTTTGGCATGTCTACCTTAGAGTGGCACCATCCAGAACAATCAGGAAACACCAGGAGACCTGCCTTTCTGAACCTCATCACCTAAAATAAAATAAATGTTCAAATATCCTACCAATAGTAGACAATCTGGTTACTGGATTAAGTATGTGGTAAGAGCAGGTTAAAGCCTTATGGTCTTGCCTGAATCAAAGCATTCATGTCAGGTTCCCCAGTGCCTGGGAGGGGGAAGCAGTCCTAGAGAAGAGCACTTATGGGACAGGACTAGGCAGATGGCCAAGAATGGACCAAGGAAGGAAAAGGCAGTAAGAAGGCACCAATACTGGAGACACAGACCTGGAGAGGACCCAAAATAGAGTTCTACCCACTGTGCAGCTTGTCCTACAGCACTGTCAACCCCTGAAACGCAGCTGAAAATCAGCTGCACATAAGCCAAATACAGCTAATGCCAGAGCTGGGATATCAGGACTGGTGTGAAAGCTACCCACTCCAGGCTTGGCAGACGGAAGATCAGGATGTGATTATTTACAGTCTTTCGTTATTACACACAGTGCTGTAATGAATAGCACTGCACATATATCTTGTTGTATTTTTCCCAGATTACCTTTGGAACCAAGTCCAAAAAAGCAGGACAGTTGGGTCAAAGGATAAATTCATATGTAATTTCCTGACTTACTGTCAAATTTCCCTCCATAAGCGGTGCACCAATTTGCAAACCCATGAGCGATGCAAGAGATTGCCCACTTACCCACAGCACTGCCCACAGAGCGTGCTATCAAACCTTTGTACTTCTGCCAACGTGGTGAGAAACTGGATGCCAGTGCACTTTTAATGTGCATTTCTCTTATTATGAAGGAGTTGAGCATATTTTCATGTTGCAGGATTATATTGTTTTTCCTCCTATTTTCTGTCTGTTTATATCTTTTGCCCATTTTTCTATGGGGCTACAAGAGTCATTTTCATCTTAAGCTGTAATTCACTAATATACGCAAATAAACACACACACACACACACACACACACACACAGGATGTTAATCTTTTGTCTGTAACAGAAGTTACAATATTTTCTCCCAGTTTGTCATTTTACATTTTTATAGTTTCTTCATACTTTATTTCCAGGATATCAAATTTATCATCCTTTTCTCATTGCTTCTGGATTTTAAGTCTTAATTAGAAAGTTTCCTCTACTCCCAAATTACGAAGAAATTCACTCATGTTTTATTTTAATACACATATGGCTTTACATTTAGATCTTTGCTCTATTAGGACTTTATCCTGATATACATTGATCTCATTGATTTTTTAATGCAAAATGAGTTAAGATCCTTTGTTCTCATATCAAATTGGAAAATATTAAAAAGTATGATACTATGGGGAATTTGGCAAGCTCTACTCTGCTGATGGAGTCTACACTGATGAAACTGTCACTGCAACACTGGAACAGCTATTAAAAATTTAAATGTGCATCAGAATTTCTCCTACACATACCTGCACCACAAACACATATTTACATACAAACACACATATACATATACGTGTGTGTGTATATATAAATATATATATATATATACATACATAAATACACACACATTTTAAAATTCACATGGAAGATTTACTGACAAAGCAAAAAACCTGAAAAGTCTACACATCCATTATAAGGAGACAGGTTAAATAAATCATGAGACTGCAGCTAAAGTACCATTAGCTGTTGAAAAAGCAAGATAAATCTGTAAGTGCTAATTCATAGTAATCTTTATTATATCATCAGGTGAAAGCAAGTTGAAGAGTAGACCTTGTATTTCATTTGTGTTTTCAAAAAGAAAAAGAGAAAAGGGGGAATTCTGTTCTAAGTTAAAAAAAAAAAAAAATCCTCAAAGCATACATATGTAACTGAGGTGTTTGCCCTTGGAAGTAAGAGGAAGGTCAGCTGTCCTTCAATACAGCCTTAATATGCAACTTGTATATTCTTTTTCTTTTATTAAACTTGCATGGACACTAATTTTTATAATTTTATTAAGTTTAATCCTGAGAAGGGACACATTAATATTTAATTTAGATCCATGTGCATTATTTGAAATCTAAAAGCATTTAGCTAAACTAAAAAACTAATAAAGTCTTTAAAAATTTTTTTTAAGTTTCTTTTTCCATAGAGCTCAAAATTAATAGTATTCTTTCATTTTAAGGGAAGAATATAAACTACTTTCCTGCTGTGATCCATCATGAAAACAGCAACCTGATACACATTTTCTGGGACTTTCCTCCCCACTGCTGAAAGCTTTCATACTCACTGAACCAAGAAAATGATGGTCACTGACACACTACCCACGTTGCATGTGAGGACAGAGAAACAAATTATTTGTTTTAATCGAAACACATTTACTTTCCCAACTAGTTCTTTCTGTACACAAGATGAATTACTTTTAAATCTAAAGTAATAAAAATCTGACTAGCAATAATGGCAATAGCTAACATCACTGAGTACACATTATGCAGCAATAAGCCAAGCACGCATGTTCTTTCTCCACAACCCCCTCCCATTTAATCCTCCCAATCGGAGGCAGGTTCAACTTTTACTTCAGTTTTACAGAGGGGAATCTAAGGCTTAGACAGGAAAAGTAACTTGCCTAAAATCACACAGTAATAGGGTGGGTCAGGATTAGAAATCCAGACAAACTGACTCCAGAGACTGTAAATTTAAGGAAATTAGAATGCCTCATTAGTGGCTCTTTGCCTCTCATCAAAAATAATGCAGACAATATCTGAAAACAAAATAAAGTAGTATTGCATGGCCTTGAGGTTGCCTCATGGTACTATTTCTAAGAAGACAAATAGCCAGGCTTCAAAAGGAGCTGTCTGCCTATTTCCAAAATCTCCAAGATCTTGAATATGTCAGCTCTTGGCCTTCTGTAATCGGTGAGAGACACGCAAGTAAAGAAAGAATTAATCCTGAGTGCAGAATCATCACTCCCAAGCACAGGCTACTGTCAAAGCCACCCATCTTCCCTTCAGCCTGCAGCTTTCTGCATAATGGTAGCATTACAGAAGAGAGGAGCGTGCTTCACATCAGCACTGCTCAGAGTAAAACATTTCTCTTACACAACCATTCCATTTGCAAGTCAACTAAAGGAACGGCCCACAACAGTAAGAAAAGCCTGGAATTACTTCAATTCGTAGATTTAAGTAGGGCAGTTAAGCCAGTGATACAAATAAGAATTCACTAAGAATATAACAAAGGTGGGGGGAAAGTCTGATTGTTTTGGACCCAACAGCATTTTGGGGGAATTTCTTCACCACAGAACTCTGGAAGACAAGTCAAGTCCAAATGTTTAAATGTCCATCACGCTTAATCATAACCCAGGGAGTTTATTTGTGTAATACAAATTGTTGGGATTTCTACTAAAAACTCAGAGAAAAGAGTATGCTTTAATAAGAACACTTTAAAGCACCTTTGTGGAGCACACTGAAAATACCATCTTAAAACCAATAAGACAAAATAAAAATTCTGGTCCCGGGGTTGATTTCTTCCTTCCACATTTCACATACTGTTCTTTATAGGGACTGTGCAAATGCATGGTGTGGAGACACCGTGTTTTCAAAATCTGTTTTATAAAAGCAATGAAAGTGACCCACGGAAAAGTACTCTCCTTTAACCAGCTAGGGTTGGAGCAGTGGGAGGCTGGGGAGAAAACAGGGAGGAAAAGAGGGAGCAGGAAAGAAGAGGAGGAGAAATGAGAGAGAGAGAGACCGGCACAGAGCACGCACACTCCCAGTCTGAAGCCCACAGAGAAGCAACCCTCCACTGCCTGGTGCTGGTGGCGCTGGGCATGTTTCTGAGTGAGGTCAGCACAGGAGCCGCTGGGGGAGCACTTAGCCTTGGAGGCTGCCTGCGTAACCGGTTTGCTCTTTTACAACAGTCCTACTGAGCACTTCACAGAAGTAAGATGAGGAAACCCAGGGTCAGCTTGAACTGTTTACTGTAACAAGGGAAAAGAACATTTTTTTTCTTCTAAGTGAGAAATCGTAGCTGGCAAAACTCTAACAATAACTAATGAAAATTAATTACATAGCTACATAGACCTGGTCATGATCAAAATCAGAGCATTAGACAGACATCTTTCACTTACTATGTAGAACAGAATATTGCCAATATCCTCTCATCCTCTTTCCAAATTAAACTGTTCTGTTGATCCTCCATTAACTACTTCAGAAGGAACTGCGTCTAAAAAAATCCCTGAAAGATTACCTATTTCTACATGTAAAATAAGTTTATAAACTCAGAAGCAATATACACACCAAAGAGACTTTACAGGGCATTTCATGATTCACCACCCCTCTATCCAAAGCCCTTCTGGATGTTGTGTTCCTGCCACACTGAACTTTTAGGCTCTCAGGCCTGAAGAGTAAAACTCAAAAGTTGAGAAGACCAAAATCTAGTTGGAAAAAAAAAGGGGGGGGACAAAGAATATGAACTGAGAGTTTCTAAAAAAAGAAGCACATACAGCTCTTGAACACACAAAAAGATGTTTAACCCCGTTCTTAATAAATGAAAAGTACAACTGCACTTAAAAAAAAAAAAAAAAACCCTGTGCCATTTTTCTTCACTTCCTATACTGTCAAAAACCCAAAAGTTTGATAACACACTGAGCTGGTGTAACTGAGGAAACAGGCACTCTCATGCATTGCTGATGGGAATACAAACTAGACCACCACGGATGGAGGCAATTTGACAGTATCTTCTGAAACGGCAAGTACACATCCTGTGACAGAGAAGTTCTAAGAATTTAGCCTATGATAAACATACTTGTACAGGTGCAAAGGCATTCATGGCAGCATTTTTTGTAACAGCAAAAGGTGACTGGCTAAAGACATTTTAGTATATTCAGAATTGAGACTTGTTTAGAGCTACCTACAAAAGAAAAAAAAAAAGAATAACCTCTAAGTCCTAATATAAAAAGATCTCCAGGACATACTGTTCAGAGAAAAGAGTAAGACACTAAAAAGTACATACACTATGCTACCATTGGAACTCTAGAAGACATATTCACATTTGCTTGTATTTGCTTTAAAAAAAATTGGGGGTGTGTGTGCCAGCAATGAACAGCAAAGGCTGGGACTGGGAGGAAGCAGTGGAACAGGACTGATGGGAGAAAAGAGGAAGATTTTTCCCTGTATAACTTATTTATTTTTGAACCGATTCAAAAATCAAATATTTTCAAAGCAAAAAAGCAATTGTAAAAAATATAGCTTGTCTTAATCCTACAATCTTGCCATTTCTTTGCTCCCTCTCATACTCAAACATCTCGAAACAAACAGTCCCTCTGTGCCAGCTGTACTCTGTCACCTCCCATTCACTCTTCCACTGTTTCATTCTGATGAAGACCTTTAGCCACTCACCATTTTCCTGAAACCGCTTTCATCAAGGGAATTGATGAACCAGCATGATGTAATCAAACATTCCTTTCTTTATGGTGTTGCTAGCATCAGTCTGTTTTCCTCCTACCTCCCTGGCCTCTCTACTTTATCCATCACTGTCTGCCCTCCACGAATTAGAGTTCCTTAGGACCTCAATTTTGGTTCCCTTCTCCTTGGTCACCAGATGATTCCAACCAATTCTCTCATGGTTTTAAACACCACCAGGACACTGACAGTTGACTCCCAAGTTTACACTACCAGTTCCAACACCCACCTGAGCTCACTACCCAATTCATCCAGTAACATCTCCACTGCAACATACCGAAGAACTATTAACCTTGACACCAACCATTTCTACAACTGAACTCTCAAATGTTCACCCTTGTACTCATCAGGTTCCAGTTAAGAAAAAACAGAAACCACTCTTGGTGTTAAGATAAAAATTAATACAGAAGTGTGGTTACATGAGCAACAGAAAAGTCAAGACACAGAAGGGGGATGGTGAAGCAGCCAGGAATTGATTAACAGCAGGAAAGCTCTACCAGCCTGAGGGCCGAGAGACCCACTGGAGGAGGTGGGATTATGAGAGCCCCGAAGCTGCGATCACTGGGCCAGGGTAAGAGCGACAGCAGGAGCTGCGCCCTGGAGACCAGGACTGCAACAAGGGGCAGAGCTGTCTGACAGGACTGAAGCCACAGGAATGAAAGTGCCACTTCCTGGGACACGGCCCGGAGAGAAGAGAGGGAGGAAACCTCTCTACCTTCTCACTAAGTCCTCCTTCCAGGCTTCCATCAGTGCCTCCTATTGGCCACGTCTACCCACCAAAGCCAAAAGGCAAGGAGGCTGTGGAATGCAGTTTCACGCAGTACAGAGGAAGAGAGGGAACTGACTCTGAGACTCAACCTTACCTCTTGCAGACCTCCCCATCACTATAAATGATATATTTACTCCAATGCTGAAACCAGAAACCTGGAAGTCATCATTAATCATTCCTTGTACCTCACCATCTCCCACAGCAAATCCAAAAACTCTCAAGAGTCCACCTTCAAACAAATGTATGTCTGCCACTTCTCTCCACGGCCCCCCACCGAGATCATTACACAGTCTCCTGCCTCCTGATGGCTGCCATGAAGGCAACTATGAAAACTATCATTTAACCAAAGGAAAGTAGGAGTCGTTTTAACTGGACTATCACGGATAATCTACATATGTGGATAACTGAAAACCAGCTGATAAGACATATACTATTGGCAGCTATTTGCAACTATATTTTGGTAAAGGAGAGAATAAGTCATTATTAAGAATTTACTATAAATCAAAAAATAGTTGTAAAAACAATACAATTTTTTTAGAACAACTTAGCAAAATAAAATTCCAGTGTATTGTTGGACATTTGTTTCACACATTCAAACAAGCCAAATAAACAAACAGCAACTTCATAGACAAAAAAAGGGGAAAAAAATAAACCTTTCACTTTGGCTTTTTTAGCCACCTCATAAAACTCATATAGTGCAGCTAAGTATATAAACAAAAAAAGTTACTGGCATATTGGGAATAAGATTGTTTTTGTTCTTCTTGTGTTTTTCTCCTGAGGTTTTTTTCCCCACTTTGAGATTATAATGAACATGGTCACACCACAAGTAAAGTCGGAAGTAGGACAGAGAACAATCCAAAGGCTGGTCTGGTCATCCAAGATCATTAAAAATGTCTGACCCCTAACAGTACGTTCAAAAATATAAAATGCAAGCTAAAAATTCAAATAAATTTTTCTTTTTAAAGCACTTTTAAGAAAAGAAGCAGGGCCTTGAAAGCTTTCGGGTTTTTTTTTTTTTTTCTTTTCTTCTCCTGTTGCAAATTCACTCTGTGGTTTTGGTTGGGTGGTGGGTGGTGCCACCCACAGGGGGCAGCCAGGGGGGCCTCTCTACTCCAAGGTTAACTACGTTGAGAGTCCGAGATGGGAAGTGAGGAGTGAATGGATCAGGGCATCTTTTTTATCTTCTTTTCCTTTTTGTAAGTTTACCTTGTTCTTTTTTGCTTTCTAGTTATCCTCATCAGTCTTCTGCATCTTGGTGTCAACATGGTTGTCCCTGCCATCTTCGGCTGCTCATCTGCCCAGAGCTGCCTCAGCCTGCTCGTCTTCTTCTTTATCTTTATCCTTTTCCTCCTCCTCCACTTCCTCCCCAACTTCTACCTCACTGGCAGCCTGCTGCTCCCCATTTTCCTCATTATTTCTCCATTAGGAGGTCCACCCCTTCCTCTCTCCATCTCCTCCACAACTTCCTTCTTCTCCTTTATGTCCTTGGTGGTGATCTCAGAACTGGTGTCCACAGCTGTGTCTGACACAGTGGGACACACCAGTGATTCAATGCAGCAGACTGAAAAGAAAGCCCCAGTTTGGAGACTGGCAATAAAGCTGCCCGAGCCCATGTCTGCAGAGGAGACATACAAACCATGCGGCTGCAGTGAGCAGGGAGCCAGTCTCAGGGAGAATGAAAAGATGGCTTTTCAGAGCAGCTGACTAGACCAATTGCATCTTTAAATTCATATATTCCACAGAAAATTTCCTTCCTGATTCAAGTATTTTAAAAGGGCTATACTGAAGAGTTCTCTTTAGCCAAGGAACAAATCATAACAACCTAGAGAAACCACTCACTAGCAAATTTGCAAAACATCTGGTTTCCATTCAGACTATATACAATCCTCAATTGTTTAGCACAAATCGATAACTCAATTCATCTGCATGGAATGGTACATTTCCATGACCAACTCTAGAGTATAGAAGTACCTCCTTGAAAGGAAGTTTAGATTATCTGCTGAATATTACCTCTAATACAAGAGCTACCTCTGGATTTTTGACCCAGCAAACTTCCTGGGTCAAAACAATTAC
The DNA here is from genome assembly GCF_036321535.1 of Camelus dromedarius. NCBI lineage: Eukaryota > Metazoa > Chordata > Mammalia > Artiodactyla > Camelidae > Camelus > Camelus dromedarius. Next base: position 13,588,648 of record NC_087454.1, on the reverse strand, counting down.
CCATATGGTAATCAAAAGAAAAATACCCATAGGACACTGCCAAGAGAGGAAAGATTCAGATCAAAAATAAAGCTATGGACTAGTCACAGGTTCACTAGACTTCAAAGTACAAAGAAGAACAACATCAAAGATCTACTGAAGTAATGAAAGTGAATGTGAGTGAAGTACTTTAAAGTCAGCGTCCATTCTGAGTTGTCAATGCTCATGCCATACGAATGTCTGATATTTAAAATACAGCCCCAGGAGAGAAATAAAATGAGCCAACTGTAGACCTAAGTAGGCATCCAATAATTGTTGTTCAACTGACTGACAGTTATTCATAAATAATATCCCCAAATAATAGTTATCAAACTTTCTAAAATTACAAATATGTTTTACCAACTTGAGACAAAGAATAAGAGACAAAGAGATGGAAAACTATTGTCCTAAAGGATTATTTGGGAAAGAAGAACTACAGAAAACCTTACTCATTTGTCACAGTAGCCGGGGACTTCCTGGGGAGAGAAATGAGTATTTAATTATCTGACAGACCTGCACATAAACAGGGAGAATTAGCTTAATAAGACGAGTAACATTATTTTAACTAGAATTTGATTTGTGGAATGTATTAATGTTACCACCTTTTAAAATTAATATTGACATCCCCCAACTCCAAATCTACTTTTCAGATTTAAATTTGATTGAAAATTTTAATTGAGTCATTTTCCAGTTCAAGTCAAAAATAATGTATTCTAGTCTTAAATTTGCTTCAAAACACTAGTGACTATATAAAAACAATTACAATTCAATAATAAAAAGACAAATAATCTGATTAAAAATGGGCACGAGAACTGACGAGACATTTCTCCAAAGACACACAAATAACTCATAATCACATGAAAAGATGCTCAACATCAACAGCCATCAAGAAAATGCACATTATTGACACAACATTGTAAAATGATTATAAATCAATAAAAAATGTTAAAAAAAAAAAAAAAGAAAATGCACATCACACCACAGTGAGACACTGCTTCACATCCATTGGGATGGCTATGATTAAACAAATAAAATAAAATAATAAAAAAGTGTTGGCTAGGATGTGGAGAAACTGGAACCATCACGTACTGCTGATCAGAATGTAAACTAGTATAGCTCATTTGAAAACAGTTTGGCAGTTCCTCAAATTGTTCAGCATAGAGTTAACATGCAGCGGAGATCCAGAAATTTATTTCCTGGGTGCATAATATCTATGTCCACACAACAACTTGTACACTGATGTCCACAGCAGCATTACTGTTAATAGCCAAACAGTGGGGAAAACCCACATATCCAGCAGGTGCTAAAGGCAGAAATAAAATGTGGTGTGACTATAAAATGGAGTATTATTAGGCAATAAAAAGAAATGATGTGCTGATACAGGCTGTAACATGGATGGACCCTGAAAACATGCTAAGTGAGAGAAGTCAGTCACAAGGGAACACGTTATATGATTCCAATTAAATGAAATGTCAGAAGAGACAGAAAGCAGACTGGTGATTGCCAACGGCTGGAAAAGCTGGGAGGACTGAGGGGTGACAGCTAAAGGATGTGGGGTTTCTATCCGGGGCAATGACTGTAGTGATGAAGGCACAACTCTGAATACACTAAAGGGTATTCAGTTTACACTTTAAATGGTGCATGGTTTGAGAATTAATTAATACTTCAAATGGTATATGAAAATTACTATCTCAATAAAACTGTTTAAAAAACAAAACAGCAGTAACAACAAAGAAACTACAGACAAGCTTGAGCCACAGCGTCACCACTGATCTCATTTCTGTAACCTCTGCCTAAGTATCTCCCCCACCATCTGCCCTAGCAAACTCCTCCTCACCCTCCCCAGCTCGGTTGCACGTCGCCACCCCTAGGAAGCCTTGCGTACGCGCCTCAGAAAGAGTTAAGGCACTGCTTCCCGTGTGCACACAGATGGGCTTGTGGCACATCCTGGAAAAGATTCATAAATGTGTCTCCCTCTTGGGATGAGTCCCTCAATGGACTATTCATTTTTAAATCCCCAGAGCCAAGCTCAGGGTTTAGAAGAGAATATGCTGTTACTGTGGATGGATGGATGGATGGAAGGAAGGAAGAAAGGAAAGAAGGGAGAGAGAGAGGGAAGGGAGAGAGGGAAGAGGGTGGAAAGAGGAAAACTGGGGGGAGAGGGGAGAGGAAATGCATGAATGAACAAATAAGCAAGGATCAGGGCAGCAGAAGGCATATTAATGAGCACACATCAAGACCAAACTTGAAAAATTAAAAAAAAAAAAAAAAAAAAAAGACCAAACTTGGAGGCAAACAGACTAGTTCCTGTCAGCACTCAGAAGTCAACCCTAGAGAAATACTACTTTCAGCAGAAGCTGGGGTCGAGCTCTCAGACACAATCTGGTATTTATTCAGGGGATCTTCTTGTTCTAAGAGGAGCAAAGACAGCAGCAACCTTTCAACCTTTCATTCTATGAAACACTGTGTACCGATAAAAAAAAAAACTGCACTTACAAAAGTATCATGGAAAAATGCATTTTTCATTTAAAAGACATTATGCAATTTATACATATAATTACAGAAGTAAAAGAGAAAAAGACTATGTATAAAAAATAGATTAGAAGGAAATATCCAAAATGTTAACAGTAGCTATATTTAGGTAATGGCACCCGTGGTCTGAAGATCAGGTCTTCCTGGACTCCAGAGGCTTTCCGACACGACTCTGGGCCTGACAGGGCAGAGCTTCTTCCCCAAGCCTGATCCCTTCCATCTGGAGGTTCTGTATCATCTGACTGGCTCATCTGGAAAGGCTGGCTCCTCAGAGAGCTGGCTTTGGCCTTAAGGGTCTTCTTCACCCAATTATTCAACAGAGGCCCAGGCTGGGACCTGGCAAGCCAAGGTTCTAACATTAGCCTTGAAGAAAGCTATTGCAATAGTTCAGAGATTAGGTAATAAGGGCCAGAGGTAGGCTGTTAATTATAAGAAAACAAAGGCTCAAGTAGGAAAGAGGTTTCTGCAAAAAACAAAACACCTTAGTAAGTGATCAGATATGGGAAACGACAGAGGGAAGACTGGAGCTTTCTACCCAGAAGCCTAGTGCAAAGCATGACACCAGTAATCTAAGTGGGAGCTCTAGGGAAAAGCAGGTCAGAGGAAGAGTGTCACTTCACCATGAGACATGTTACCGTAAGATATCTATCCAGGGACCTTGGCAAGCACAACTGTGCCACCAACAACTGCACGTGTGTGAAAAGAACTTGTGTAAGGTCAGTGATGCTGGTATCACCCAAGATGACAGACAGTAGGCACTGGGTGGGAAGGACTGTTGTACACCAGCCACAAAACTCATCAGGCTGGTGGAAGCGTGTCACAGAGGTAGAATGGGTGGGCAGGACTTCAAAAGAGGAGTGTTTGCCTGACTGAGTAATGGTGACAGAACAATGGACTTAAAAAGTGGGAGCAAAAAGCAAAAGCTGTCCTGACCTCTTCTCTGCCTTATGAATCAGAGGGAATTTGCCTAGAAGTCACAATGCAATTAAAATGCTTGACTTAATTTCCTGTCAATTTCCACTTGACTATGCAATGAATTAGAACTAAATGACCACATCTGCATAGCATTTTCCCCTTGGCAAAGCATTTTCAAATATCTTATCTCATCTGAGCTTCCCAACAGCCTCATGAGGTAAGTATTTAAGATCCCCATCTCACGGATGAGGAAGCAGGGATAGAAAGATGTCACTTGCAAAGAGGCGCCATAAACTGGGAACCAGGAGGCTGGGCAGGGATCCACCTGTGTCCCTAACAGGTGAACTGAAGCACTCTGAATCCGCGCCATCAATACCCCTTCTGAGGGACACTGTGATGTTGTCTTTACTCCCGTGTATAAGGATTATTTCTTTCATGACATCTAAAACAACTACGCTTTGCACTTTTAGTCACAGATTATAGTCATCTCTTTTTCTCTAAAAAAATTAATTTTACATTTGGAATGTTATAAATTATCTATTTCTCATGAAAAGACCTATGAAGTAGAAAGAAAAGATGAGAAAGCAAACAACAGAGGGATGAATAAGGACAAAACAACTGAAAAGTGAACAACGTAAGAGGAGACCGGAGCTCCCCTCCCCACCCTTTCATAATGATTCGGTACAAAGTGAACGGGGGTGTTGAGCAAGGCTGGCAGCCGTGCTCGCGGAAGGCAGGTGGCCATCTAAGGAGTGGTATCAGAGCCCATCCAAGAGAAGGAGGGTGTCAGAGCCCAAGCAGGACGAGGGAGGCATCTGTATGGGAGGGTGACCTGGCATGAGGTATCAGTAGGTGAGAAACGAAAAGGGTGGGGGTGGCCACAAAGGAGTGTGGCCTGACCCATGTGTCAGAGTCAGCAGAGAGCATCCACCTAGGCAGGCAGCCCAGCCCAGGGGCTCAGAGCCCAGCAAGAGCAAGAAGGGCATCCCTGTGGGGGAGCAGCCCAGGGAGGGGCGTCAGAGCTGGGGCCAAATGAGATGGCACAGGCACCGAAGGGCAGCCCGGCCTGCGGGAGCCGAGGCCCGGGGAGGTGAAGGGGCCTCCAGGGGCGGCAGCCGCCTGGGGTCTGCTGTCAGTGCACACACAGGGGAGGGAAGCAGGCATGCAGGAGGGCGGCCCTGGGAGGCTCTAGGAGGGTGTGCTCACAGGGCACTGGGCTCCAGGAGGAGTGAGGCGGGCAGCCCTGGAGACGCAGCTAGGTGCAGAGCAGGAGGTCAAAGAGGCGAAAGTCTGATGAGGACATTTACATAGCTCAAAGAACCTCCCCACAGAATACACTGCTAACTACAACGGGAAAAAAATAACCTTTAAGTACAGAAACTTGGCAGGTATCACCTTAATTAACTGATCAAAGTTAACATCCCCAATAATGGGGCAAATCAAAGTCAGGTGTCACGTGACAGGATGCACTAAGTGGATCCATTTTGAAGATACTCCTGTTAACGATGCATAACTTGAACCCAATCAGGAGAAGCATCATACAAACACAAATCACAGTCCGATCATTCAAATCCCTGGCCTGTTTCCTCAAAAATGACAAACAAGGCAAGGAAGGAAAAGAGAGAAACTGATTCAGATTAAAAGGGTCTTAGGAGACATGACAACTCAATGCAAAATGTGATTCCAAATACGTATCCTCCTGCTGGGAAGGACATCACAGGAATAACACGTGTGAGGGCTGAGGAGCAGGTGGTGGCGAGGCCTACGGGTCAATTCCCCGTCTACCAAGGCTGCGTTGCTGTTTTTGTTGGACAGTAACTTTACAGGAAACAGACACTAAAGTATTTGGGACAATGAGGCATCAAGTGAACAGCTTACTATCCAGTGGCTTCGGAAAAGGTTTTCAGCAGTGCTCCTGCAACTTTTTTGTGAACATCATTTTTTTCTTCTTTTTTAAAATTTTAGTTTTTAAACAGTGGTGATAAGAGAGGCAAACTGCTCGGTAACATGTGGCTGCCACCAAAAAACTGCCGGAGAATAAAAGGCACTAAAAAACAATGGAATGTGACTTTCTATCCACATGGAAGTATTTTTTTCTCTGATAGGAAGATGTGGGTGAGTTTCACGAGGACAATATCAGTGGCAGGACCAATACAGGTGTCAACAAAGTGGGGTTTTTGTAAATGTAAAAGAAATATTTATTTTAAAAGCTGAAGAGAAAAAAATTTACACGTAATTATATCCATACATCTTCACCTACATAAGGAGAAATAAGTGAGGCTGATCCATGTCTTTGATTACTAAATACTACATACATTAGATAAAAGGCTTCATCATTCTGTTATTCATGCACTAACCTATTTCCAACTAAAAAATAATAATCCAGTCTCCCTCGTAGTGTTTTTAAGAATCTCTAATTCATCCAACAGTCATTCATGACAAAAACACTCAGAAAACTAGGAACAGAAAGTGTCTCCCTCAAACACATAAAGAATATCTAACAAAAATCCTATAGTTAACATCACTTAATGATGAAAGACTGAATTCTCTCCCCCTAAGATCAAAAACCAGGCAAGGAAGTCCAATCTCACCTCTCAAATTCAGCACAGTACAAGATGGTCCAGACAGCACAATGAAGCCAAAAAAGAAGTAAAATGCAAACAGACTGGAAAGAAAGAAAGCTGTCTCTTTTTGCAGATGACGTGATTATCAATGTAGAAAATCCCAAGGAATTTACAAAAAACTTCGAGAAAAACTGGGTTCTCCAAGGTCGCAGATTATCAAATCAACAAACAAAAATCAATCGCATTTGTATATACTAGCAACTCACAAGTGAAACAAATCAACAAATGGACTACCACTGATAAGTGCTCCAAAGAAAATGAAATACTTAGGTGTAAATCTAAAAAAATGTGCTGAAAAGTAGAAAATTTTGTTGAAAGAAATTAAAGTAGAACAAATCACTATAGAGACTTCCCATGTACATGGATTAGAAGACTCAAGGTAGTAAGGATGTCAATTCTCTCCAATCTGATCTGTAAATTTAATGCAACTCCTATCAAAATCCCGGCAAGCTTTTTGGTAGGCACAGACAAACTTACTCCAGAATGTATATGGAAAGGGAAAGTCCCTAGAATAGCCCAAACACTTCTGCAAAGGAAGAAGGAAGTGGGAGGAACCAGTCTGCCCACTTCAAGACTTCTTGTGTAGCTACAGAAATCAAGACATTGTGACCAAGGGAGACTCTCCCAGGAAACATGAAGCAGAGACAGCAGATGGATTAACTAAGGAATTTAATCCACTGCCTGAACACGAAGTCTTCAATATTCACATCCTCCAGAACATGGTACATTTGTGGACCAGTGACTATTCTGAGTTTCTAATTCTCTCCTTTTCTAAGTGGGAGGATTTATTAAAGTTATCTTGTTCCTGTATCCGTTACGGTTTTCTGGGTGTACTAGGAACACAGATTTCTCTTTTAGCTTTAGGTCACCAGAAGACAACCAGCTACAACTAGACCTGATGGAGAAAACTACACATGAAACAGGCATCTTAGACTATGAGGCAGATGCAATCATGAGTGAGATCAGGCATCTCCCTCAGAGAAGTGGTGACTGTATTCAGTGTAAAATGTATTCATAAAGAAGAGGCTATATTTCGATTTTAGCTAGCCAAAGTGGCAGATTTTGCAGATACTATTGGTTAACAAACCCAATACCTAGTTCCAAACTCCTTCTCCCTTCTCCACCAGAGGCTGGAAAAGCTACAACACACTTTCTCAGCCTTCCTTCCAGTAACGGTGGCCACATCAAACAGTTTGGGCCATAACTCTTAAGGGGAAGTCTGCTGTGCTACAAGTTTTCTAAGAAGGCTTCTGGTTTCCAGGTAAAATGAAGAAAGGTTCCGGAAAGGCTTTTGGTTTCGTGGTAAAAAGAGAGATGCTGCAGTCAATCCATACCTCTTCGTGGCACCTCAAACAGAAAGGCGATGCCTCGAGCAGGGGCAGCCATCTTGCAGTAATGAAGGAAAGGCCAAGAAAATTACAGAACAGCAGCCCTGACACTGCTGAGCAGCTAAGCCAAAGTCAGCAAGACACCTACCTCCAAACTTCTTACGCAAAGAAAATAAATCCTCATTAGTTTAAGCCACTGTTGATTAGGTGTTTTGTTATGTACAATGCAAAGCATCCCTATCTAAATATGGGGTGTGTTATCTAATAAATTCTTATGAAATATGAATGATTTACTATTGCATGATCACTACTAATAATAACCAATCTTTCTAAAGCCTTTTGGAGTACTTATTTAACGAATATTAATTTGGTAGTGTGTTATAATATACATTCCCTGCATAGTATGTTCACTTAGCCTCTCCAGACTTCGTTTCCTTTCTCTCATTCAACATGTATTTTGAAGAGCCTACCATGTGTAAAACACTCTACCAGATGCTGGGAAAACAGACAGTGATCAAGATTTAGTCAAGGCTTCTCTTTCCAACTAGCTTACTTTCTAGCAGGAAGCTTATTTGCAAAAATGAGACAGACGGAAAATGATCTCTCCTAACAACAACGTTTATGTAAGTGTGAAGTAAGAGTAGCTTCAGAAGTTAAATAATCACAAAATTAAAGAAGGAGGAAAAAAATATACTCAGTCCACACTCTCAGGCCCCACTCTGCTCACAGCAGCTGTAGCAAGGAAAACATAGATCCTAAGTCAGACTTGAATGATTGGGTAATGGGGAACACAATTAAGGCAGGTCTTGGAGACAGTGCTATGGTTTTAAGCCTAAACCAGGAAGGCTGATGTATGTCAAAGGGGTGTAGAGTCTCCCAATTCCAATTTTATACACTCTGACAATTTTTTTTTTTAACTTAACAGTCCATGTTTACCTTTATGATGATATTTTATAATCTTTACTACAACAAAATCTGTTTATGTTATGCTCTCCCCAGAAGCAATTCATTGATTGTAAACGCCTTACTTCTACTTAACCTCATAGGGAAAATAGATCTTAATGTTACAAATCACTTAAGAGAGTGAAAATACACAGACTGCATTTAAGCCAAATATATCTCATTTATTAAATTGTGCCTTATAGCAATATGTTGACTTTTTACACATTACCTATATAACGTGACTCATTAGAAAGCCCTAATTTTCAGGAATTGTCATAAGTCACAAAGACATTGAAAACTTTTCAATTAATTTAGTAAATTTCACACATTTCCCTGGTGAGAACTGTGGGAAACACACTGGACTAACATACCACCACTGGAATTCTTACTGAATTAATCAATTCAGAAAAGGTAAAACAGATTGACTCAACATTTTAACTTTAAAAAAAACAGTAAAATTTTCTCTAACAGCCATTTTTATATTTGATAGAAAAGAAAACCCTGGTAAATAATTTTAAAGTTCTTACAACACATTTTTTAAAAGTTTGCTGAAGTAGAGTAGAATACATAACTATTTCTGGATTACAGTTACAAAAACAGATACCAGTCTCACCTATGGTTTTATTCTTACAAAAAGCTCCAATAGAAGTAAGATAATTTTTCCCAGGAATTAACTGTCCATAATATCTCTATCTAGAATGCGTCAGTGTTTTATCTCACTGTGACCATAGCAAAGACAAATATTGTCTTTTTGAATTAAGTGTGCTAAGTATTCTGGGAAATCGTGTTACTACTCAGAAAACACATGAAGAGAGAAGGTGCGACTGTTTTACAAACCATAATCACAGGATCTATGCCAAAAAGCATAGAAGCATTAGGCAGAATTTTGTTTCAACAAAATCACGATTACGAGGAAACTATTTCTCATCTACAGCCTACTTTAATACCCACTGTTGATGTGAATACCCTCAATTAAACAGACAAAACTGGCTTCCTAAACTCTGTAGAAATATGGTACTACACAGAATTTTAAATACAGAAGCTTATGTAAAAGACTTTAGTACTAAGTAATCTTATAATTTGAAATACTTTTCAAATTTTCGTCTCTTCCCTCTCTTCCACTACTCCATTTATGGAAATGGATGTTTTAAAATTAATTCTACCCCTTGGTTCTAATCCAAGATCACAGCCCAGTTTGGGGGGCTCAGGGTGAGCTGTTAAGAGAGCATCCGGGTGAGGAGAAACAGGGATCCAACTACATCAAAGGCGGGCCTTGCATATTGTGCATACAGGATGGAGCAGCAGCCGGACGCTCTATTACCTGCCCAGCCTGCTCCTGAGTAAGAACACAACACAAGATACATCTTCAAGAGGGAGAAAAAGTCTTATAAAAACAAACAAAATACTACGAGTTTTTCTCATGAGTTCTTTTAATTGATTGACAGGGAAGATAAAGACCTGCATGGTACAGTGGAGGCTGTCTGCATGGGTCTCAGCTCTGAACACTACTACTCCACTCCTCAAAAATGGGCTCTTCCAAGAGCTGACCAGCCCCTCATCCTAGCAGTCACCCCCACCTCTGCCGCAATCACAAAATGCCTTCTCATAAACTTTGAAAACAAACCCCTTGAATTAGGTAGCAAACTCTCCCAAACTGCATAGGATCTGGTTTCAAGAAAAGAATTCCACAATGAGCTGCATGAAAAGATTCTCCAGTCTCTCAAAGAAAGCCTATTAATAAACCAATATGCCTTTTAAAATGAGATACAGATAGACAGACACATCGATACATAGATAAAAATCATAACTAGTATTTATTCAGCACATTCTTGTGCCAGGCTCTCAGAGTTTTACATGCATAAATTCATTCAATCCTTACAACAATTCCATGACACAACTACATGGCTGTCTCCATTTTACAGATGAGAGATCTGAACTTAAGTAACTCAGCCAAGGTCACACACTACCAAATGACAGAACCAAGATGTGAATTCAGCAATTGGCTCCAGACTCTGCAACCTTAACCACCACGTATACACTACTGCTCTCAAATGTATTTAAAAGCATTTAAAGTAATAAAATAAGGGTCCATCATACTATTTTTCTTTATGTCAGGCACCATGGCTTAGAAATCAACAAAACCTCCCTATTAATTACTAACCTCCACCTTGATTTACTTTGTTCAACATATTATACAGCAAGCATTTTGCGCTTTATTAAAAAAAAAAAACTTCTGAATCAGTATACTACTCCTTCTGTAAATTATAGTAGTTAAGATTTTATTTTAACAAGATTTGAACACAACATAGCAATTTCCCTTTCCCAAGGAGTTTGGGGAAGTATATTACAAAGGATACCATTTAAAAACCTTTAACACACTGAATAACCTAAGTGTTATAAAGTAAGTCTAAGTTGGCAGGCTGTTATATTATTATATCATATCCTCACTCCCCATGGTCCAAATGGGTCACTGCATAAACTTATTAGTGTGCTTTCTTGGCTTACAAAGTTAGTTTACATACTGATTATCTTAAGATTTTTCAAAAATCACCATTTTTCTAAAATAAGGGTATATATTTCACCATAATGTTAAACTCTTTTTCTGTTGATACTAAAAAACGAATAAACTTCCTGCAACGACAAAACTTGTCTACAACTGTTTATCTGAAGAGAAGTTATGCTTTGCCCTGGAAACAGATTTATATTTCATTGCTCACTAACCCCAAAACACCTTTAACATACATTTTTCTTCACCAAAAAAGCCATACAAAAATAATACAGTGAGTCTCACAAATATGTTCACGTATAAAAACTTTTTCTTAAAAAAAGCCTGGCAAATGCAAGGAAGGGGGGTGTCTCCTTTCTCTTTCAGATTAGGATTAAAAAAAAATCAGCATGTCAATTTCTAATGAAAATGATAGCCAATTAAACTCTTTAAATCTGAGAATTGTACTAGCTGCTAAGATAACAATTAGGCATTACAGTAGTACTTAAATGTCAACAGTAACTTTGCGGAAGCAGTAGAGCGAAAAGGGCTTTCGAGGAAAAATGTGCTGGTCAAGGCAAAAGAATCACGGAACTTAACCTTTTTCAAATCCCAATGAACTAAAACAAAAGAAAATCAGCAAAGAAAAATACCACAAGTGTTCTAACCTGAGAAGGGGCCAAATTTAATCTATAAATTTCAGGAAAATGTCATCTGAAGGCATAGTAAACATATAAAACTGAAAACAAAACATTTCGGTCATCAATCCAATGTTATTCTTCACTCCCTTTGCCCACATTATCCACCCGAAACTGAAAAACAAAACAAACAAAAAAAAAATACTATGAGGATAGAAGGTGAATGGATAAAATTTTCAAGCATCTCACTGATAGAACCCAATTTTTATTTTTTAAAAAATGTTCAAACATATGAGGACTTAGGCAACACAGTATCAATAAACGGGGGCAGGGGGAGTTTGAGTATTAAACAGCTAGATAATTCATGGAAGAATGAAAATGGCTCAGGAATGAAGAAATCCTTACACAAAACTGGGCGTGAATACCGAGTCCAGCCAAGCACAGCTAAACAACAAAGCTAAACAACAGAAAGGGTACCTGTGTGGGACAGGATAAGATTGCCATAAACTTGTAAAACCTTTGGTGGTTTTTTTGTTGTTGGGTTTTGTTTTTTTTGTTTTTTTTGGTTATTTTAAAAAATTGGAGTTATACTGAATTAGAGTTGGAGACATAGGTAAAAACTCATGTTTAACCTAATACAGATACATACAAATATCTACACACACGTGTATACACACACAATATCTCCTCCATCTGCCACCTGAGAGGGTCTGAAAGACAGGACAAGCACTGGCAACGGGTGCACTGAGACCCGGTCTTGGCTTCTATTACGTCTCCCCAGTAAAAGGAACAGGGCTCCTGGGAGAAATGGCTGCTTCTGGCCATGAACAAAGAAGAACAAAGTGTGTTGCTCACCACCCAACTCTACAAGGGTTAAGAGGTAACCCACGGCAGCTGCTGACAGTGCACCCTGAGAGGAATTCAGGAAGAAAAAAATGGTGAGGCCCCATGGATAGCTAGATGGACACCTCGGGAAGAACTTCAGTGACCCCAGATTCTTTGCATCTTCTCATACACAGAAAAACACAAACATCATTTAACTTGAGATATCTGTTCTTTGTGGTTAGCAATAATCACTCACCAAGATGTATGCCTGACTGCATGTATTTCCTAGCCAAAAATCATATACAAACTGGCTTCTCCCTTACCTCTTCAGAGCAGTTTCCTCAGAGCTAACCAAGTGGCTTGTCTCCCAGGCTATAGCCCTCCCCAAGACCCTGAATTAAACTTACGCTCACAACTCTTCTGTTTGCATTGTTCTTTAAGTCAGCATAGAGATGGGGTGGAAAATATACAAATAAGCCTGCAATATCTTGTAGCACAAGAAAGTGCCAAAAATATTTTTTTTAATTAAAAAAGAAACTGATGGAGATATGTCAAAGGGAGAAAGGAACAAGTGAGAGATCTCTCAATGGCCAAAGTGAGAACAATTTAAGTAACAAAATTAAGTTGCACTGGATTATAACCTAAAGTATAAAATAATATCCATAGTGACATAAATAAAAGACTGAATAAGTTAATAAATAAAGGAGAAGAGACATCTCCCATGCAGAAAAATTCCAAATGAATTATGTCAATATTCCACTCTAAAGGAAACTGAACATTAACTCCCCACTCCTGAAGTGTGGGCTACACATAAGTGACTTCCTTCCAATGAGCACAGCACAGAAAGGGTGGGGTTAAGGGGGATGATTTTACAGTGGAGAAACCTGACAAACACTACTGCAGGCAGCTGATCAAGGTTAACATCAGTCATGAATCATGTTGATAGGGTATGATACGATTACATGATATGATATAATGAAAATGGCACTTTAGTTGTGTGGTCTTCCTCCCCAAAACCCATCATCCAAGTCTAATCATGAGAAGAACACCAAATTCCAATAGAGGGACATCCTATAATATCTAACAACCAAGAGTCCTTAAAACTGTCAAGGTCATCAATAACAAGTAGTCTGGGAAACTGCCCCAGCAAGAGGAGCCTAAGGAGACATGACAAGTGAATGGAGACTTCAATCAAATGACAATAGTAAAATCCAATGAAATAAATGAAAAAGTGCCTCTTCAGATTATTTTGGGGAATTATAAGACTCTGGAAGACCTAACCAGTCAAGTATGTATGGGACTCACCAGACAATAACAGATTGTAACAAGGCATATAAAACACAACAAAACTGAAAAAAATTAACAAACTGCAGAACTGTTCAAAAATAAAGAATTCCTAGTCAAACTGGATATACGAATTGTGAAGATAATAACTAAAATCTATATTCATTTTATATCACTGCAAGGTATTTGGTGAATCCTAGTGAAAATCAGGGCTATTTGATGAAAATGGTTTCTCATTTTCAAGAGAGTTTTTAGCTGTACAAGAATGTGATCCATGTTTTCAGTTTCTGAAGCTGTCTTTGGAAATAAATCTGAGGACATAATTGAATGATCAAGAACAAGCTCTATGAAGTTAGCTCAATTTTAAGAAGATTAAACATACTAGCCATGGAATCTAATCGACAAATATAACCTAAACTGAAATTTATAGTACGTAAGATGTTTGCACCCATCTGGCATCATGGAAATGTATTTTCTCACATGAAACTGACAAATCTGACACTGAGCACTAACTTCAGTGGTACAAATCTAGAATCAAATGGGACATGTGCCCTGACACCCTTATTCTCAAGAATGCAGTCATGAATTTGACCAAAATGGTATCAATTTCTAGCATTTAGCCTTCTATATGCTGTCAGAAATAGATCATATTTAACCACTGCTTACAACTTTATTATTCATGTAGTCTACACACAGACTGCTCATTATGTGGCATGCTAGTGAAATCATCTGGACACCTCTATACTAATAAAAAATTTCAAAATCCATGGTACACAATGGCAGGTCCCTCCAAAAAACAAGTGCAGGAGGAAAGCTTCATGACGACTCAATACTAACCAACTAAAAGGCCAATGTGGTATCACCTTCTGAAGCAACTGATTACTAATAAGAGCACATAGACACCAAATGTTTACCCCAATGTTTTTTCTCCTGAATTTGGAAATAAAAAGTCAAATATTTAACTTATCTTTTTAAATGTCCGTATTTTTAGAGCTGCATGCAGAAGTCATATATGGGTCAAAAAAACATGGTATCTGGGATTGCTTTCTTCAGAAAAAAACAGGAATAATGAAAGGATAAATATTAATTATTACATCTGTTGATAGGTATGGGGGGCAGTTCACTGAAGTATTCCCTCTACTTGTCTGTATGTTTGAACTTTCATAATAAACAAACATAATTCTTAAATATGAAAAAAATACAAATGTATACAGGAATTTAGTGTGTGGTAAAGGCAGCATTTCAAATTAGAAGAGAAAAGATAAATGGCTCAGTAAACAGTATCAGGAGAATTGGTCAGTCATCTGGGGAGAGTGGAGAGGGTTGGAACCACATGTCAAACATAAAATGAATTCCATGTAGCTCAAAGATTTAATGTAAGAGAATGAAACTATTAAAGACACAGAAGGAACAATGAGAAAATTACAATCATCTTGGAGTAAAAGAAAACATTGATAAAGTCAACTGTATAAAAAACAATTACCTTCTTCATGGCAGAAGCAACCATCAATGGCAAACACAACAAAGAGGGGACAATCTGGAAATCCTATCACAAAGGATTACTTTCTCCAACAGAAACTAACTACAAATTAGTAAGCATCATCCAATGGAAAAAATGATAAATGGGCATGGATAGGTCACAGAAAAGGAATATAAAAATAGCTCTTATGAGAAATGAGAATTAAAAGACACTAAGACACCATTTTTCATCAGATTAGCAAAGAAAGCAATTTGGTAATATCTATCAAAATTATAAATGTATGCACTGTTTAACCCAGTAATTACACTTCTAGGTATTTACTCTACAGATATATTTACACATGTGTAAAATTATACACACACACACACACACACAGTGGGTATCCTTGTAGCATTGCTGGTAAAAGCAAAAGATAAGAACAAAATAACATGAATGTCTGAAATGAAGGGTCTGGTTAAAAAATTATTCTGCATCTATGTGAGATATATGTTTATGTATGTGTGTGTGTGACTGTGTATGTACATTTCTTTTTATAATTCTATATCCTCCTTTATAAAGAGAAAGAAACTAACACTAGGTTTCTTCAGAAAGACTTAGCAGGTGGAGCAGATGGATGGAGACATTGCTGTATACCTCTTGGGTCCCTTTTGAATTTTGTGCCATGTGAATAAATTATGCATTCAAAAAAATGTTTAATATTCTTATTTTGATCCAAAAAGTAATAGTAAATACCAGAGTCTTGGTTACATACATTATTAATTTAAAATTGAAATGCATAACAAATGTGTTGGTCCTGGGTCACAAAGAAAGGCTTCCCTATCCAAAAATATAGTAATAAAAAAAGTTAGCCTTCTGAAAATGATACTATCAGTTTAAAATACTAATTTGCTCTCATTGAGACTACTAGAATACTTCCTCCATCCAAAGAGGCAGCAGGAACAATTAACTGTCCATTATTTCACTGGTCTAGATTATTAAGAACAATTCATGGTTGGCCTGCAATCCTCCTCTGCACTGAAGTAAGATGATGAAATAGTCACCATTGAAAGAAAATTATTCTGGGGTGGGTAGATGTGAACTAATGTACTTTCTCAGGCCAGAAAGGAAGCAACAGAAACAAAGGGCAGTTAAGTGGCTAACAGAAAGCAATTTACAGCAGAGAAACATGGGAAAATTCCAGAGAAGCATGAAAGATGGGCCCAGAAGTTACTGTTGATAAAATAAAGAGGTGGCCATCCTAGCATGCAAAGTTAGTATTTCATACATATATATAAATTCAAGAATATATTAACAATCTGCATGAAAATGTGGAATGCTGAACACAGATTTCTTTAGGTATAGTAAATGCACAGATGGATTTTCAAATATGCACTAAAATTAACTGCTACCATGTATATTTGAGTGTAACACTGTCAAGGAAATTCCAGAAAGTATGGTAAAAAGACAAACAGAAAATAAAAGAAAAATTAAAAGGCAAAGAAATTCAGTCACAAGGGCTAACATATACAACAGGACTGCCAGAAAAAGATAAAGAAAGTAAAGGTATGGAAATAAAGAATAAAATTTAAAGCTTCTGACTGATAATCCCAACCCTGCTAAGCATCATAACCAAAAAATCATCCACACCTTGAAATACCCTTCTGCTATTTCAGACTGAAGCTAAAGATAAGGTCCCAAACGTTTTCTAAAAACGAAAGACAAGAAAAGCTACCTACAGAGAGAGAAAAAACTAGACTGTCATCAGACTTCTTATCTCTTAGATTGAATTCTAAAAGGAAAGAATACTTCAAAGATCTGAGGGAAAATTATTTTCAATCTAAAAAATTGTACCCATTCCAACAAGTATGAAACATCTTCAGTCATGCATGAGCAAAGAATTTACTATTGCAGATCTTTTTGGGCAGATCTTAGATTCAAGACAGATCTAGGCCAAAGCTGAGTGAAGAGGAGACCAGGCAAAAGTAAAACCATAAGTAATTTCAAAGTCCAAACTATTCAAAAATAATATTAAAAGTGTCCCAAGAGTCCAAGTGGAGACAGCAAAAGCGGGACAGCACACACACTCACTGCCCTCCTACACACACACACACACACACACACACACACACACACACACAGAGGGCTGTGAACAACAATCCCAACCGTGTCCTCCCAATCCCAACAAGGCCTGTAACTCTGCTACAGCCGGATACATGCAACACCAAACTTTACTTTCACAGCACAGAGTCATAGACATGAAAAGGAATCACTTATAAATGTCTAATAATTTTAAGATTTATTTTTACTGTATAAAATTGTTCCAAATCCAACCCTATGAAAAATCATTCCTGTAAAGGTTTTTGCCTCATTGTGAAAACACCTTTTCCAATTCTCATCATGCCAGATGCAATCACAAACCACAAACACCAGTACTTTGATAGCATTAAAAACAAAGCCTATCATGCAAATCTTTTTGAATAACTTAATCATGTGCTATTTATTTTTTATAACGCATTACCCCTTGCTAAGAGTAGATAAAGATGCTAAACAAGCATTATCGTGTTCTTTCCTGATCTGGTTTCCCAAGGTAGTACTAGCTCCAACTGTTAGACTAAATCAGTTGTAAAGTACTCGACTGCAGGCAACTTCAGACATTCTCATTTACTCTATGCTCACAAACTAAAACTTGGCTTCCTCTCTACTGGTATCTGTCACAGTTTTAACAGATGGTGCCATTCAATGGGGAAGGTATGGTACTGAATACAACTAACCAACCATATGCCAGCAACAAAATAGTGTTCTTGTCAAGGATATAACACAATGAGTTTTATTTACATGTTTGTTTTTGGATAGAGTATAACACAGTACAATGCAGTTATAGAAACTTATACTAACCTGGTATCAGGAACACACCTCAAAAGCACTAAAAAGATCTTCAGTTTCTTAAATTGTTCAACCTTCTAAAGTACACAGAGCATTCCAAAGAAAACAAAAGTACACAAAGTGCTGATTTCACTCTCACAATCAAACACTGAGAATTATTTTTATTAGCTCAAGAACTTTCTCAACTTTGGCCATAGGTTTTAGACATTACCAGAAGCAATAATATCATTTATATGACAGGCACTAAATTTCTTTCTCCAGTAAATCTCCATCTGTCCAAATGGTGATAACAAAGGTATAGTAGATTTCTAAGATAATTTATTTCAGGAACAACAGAACATACTTAGACTTAAAGTTCTATCAGTGATCTATTAAGAGCTATCTCAGTACACCTCTATCTAAACATTCCTAAAAATGCTATAGGCTTAATCCAAAAAATACATACTGGCATTGAATGTGTTCAACTCTACCCCATTTTTAGAACCACTGTCTTCCAAAAGAAAAAGGTAGCCACCAACCCCCTGTCATAATAACTCTGCTTTTATAGTGTTATTTCATTGTGCTTTGGGATCAGATGGTTTTATTTGAGAAAAAGACTCTCTGAATCTGTCTTCTATAATACTAACATTATGACTTCAAGTGCTATCTGATATAGAAATCTGCAATAGTCTGAATCATTTAACAAGAATGCATAATTTACTGATTAAATTATGCCCCTAAAAATATGTAACTGTTTTACTTACAAACATGCATCCATCTCAACAAAATAAGTATGGGCATTAGAACAAAAACTACATTAGTCAGAACAGGGAAAACACAAAACCTGGGTTAGACTACTCAGTCAATACTTCCCTTTTTCTGTTAATTTGGTGACCAGAAGAAACTGAGATAACCTTAGAAGTACTTTCAGTTCTTCAGTTTTTGCTCTTTACCCAAGGAAAGAAATGTTCATCTATTACCTTCAGAAAAAGCAACTGCACCACGCAACTCATGCATGTGATGAAGTGTAAGGAACACCTGCCTACAAGTCAAGTCCCAGGCACAACCCCTGCTTACATACTAGCAGTGACCTTAAGCAAACTACCTAAACCCTTATAAGCCTCAAAAATCTCCATCTTTAACATGAGATTAACACCACATTCCTCACTGGATTTGTCAGGAGGAGAGATGAGATAATATATGTAAAGCATCTGGCACGGAGTAAGGCCAAAAGGAGCCAAAGAAATAAAATCCTCACTTCCTAAGACTCACAAACAGCCAGAATACCCTTCAAAAGCTCAGGGGAGCCACAAGGTTTTGCCATTTTCACCCTGAACTGAAACAGATTTTATGAAAAGTTTCATCAAAGTTAGCTTTCTTCTCTCCTGTTTCATACCCAACTTTTTTGCAGCATGTCTGGATCGACTCCTTTCAGACTGATAGATTTTCCAACATTCACTACGCAGATTTCAAATCAGCAAGTAACAAACACAGACCTATATCCTTAAGACAAGACTTTGGGAATATTGTGCTTCAAAAGCTTCTCCTCTGCTTATTTGTGTTTCTCATCCTGCATTTATCTACACATGATTCTTCGGTGCTCAGATAAACTCTAGTCCCAGACTTCTCTGCTACCTTTTTGAAATTCTACACTTTCAACTTCTCTGCGCTCACAAACCTACAGAGGCAATCAGGTCAATCTTATCGGCTTTGTCTCTTCTATATTCTACAATTTATAAGGGAGAACTCTGGAGACACACAAATCTTCAATTAAAAAAAAATCTTTCCATGATTCAGAAGTGGTTACAAATGACTAAAAAACGGGCTCCCGTTATGAAGAAAGGTTTTCTTTTGACTTTCTAAATAGTCAATATGTTTTGTTCTGTTTAATATTAGCCTATTAAATGTTACACGAATACGTGGCCTCAAACACGATACTGAAAGCTCCCATCTGAAACAACCGGAAAACACGCAAAATATACAAAACAGTTTAAGATACTGAACACACTGTGAAGAGCAATGACCCCTGAGAGAGGGGATACAAGTGAGATGGGCTCTACAATTGCCCTGGTTTACTGCCTTCACAGAGTTTCCAGTCTGAGTTGTATTTGACCAAGACAGTCCAGAGGAATCTGAATTGACAAGAATTAAATGGTTTACAGGACAGAGTCCCATAAAGAAGACAGCTACAAAGCAAGAGAATTCCAGAGATCTGCAGAAGTTGCTCTGCAAATATTCAGCTGAGTACTGATCAGTGCAAACATGTGAAGAATAAACCAAGCTTAGGGAAAGTATGACCTCCGAAGAATGGAGGTAACAGTGCCCAAAGCTCACATAGGGTTGGGAATCATGCCTGTTTTCTCCAGCCAGATGGAAAAACTTCCTGATTCATGGGACACTGGGTAGAGTACACAGAAGGGTCTTGCCTGAGTAGTAGCCTTTGACCGAGCATGGATCTGGTCACGATCAGAAGGATCAAACTGCTTCCAAGTAACTTAACTGGATCTCAGAACAAAGCTTAAGAGTATTTACAGGAATACAAAAATACCCAGCAACCAACAAGATAAAATTTACAATGTCTAGCATCCAATCAAAACTTACCAGGCACGCAAAAACTAAGGAAAATAAAATCTCATAATGAGAAAAAAACCAGTCAATCAAAACTGACCCAAAATTAACACAGATGTTAGGATGAGCAGATGAAACATTAAATAGTTATTATAACTATATTACATACATTCAGGAAATTAAGCGTAGACCTGAAAGGCAAAAAAAAAAAAGAAAAAGAAAAAGACTAAAGATTAAACTATCTCAGCTCCTCAGGGTTGTTCATCTGGCAGGGTAACCCAAACCTTAATTCTTTAAAGACCTGACTCATTAATCATTCTGCCCTTTTTTGGCTGATGTAGTTTTCCATTAACATTTACTACTGGGAATAAAAGAACTAAGAGGAACCCCAGAAAAATCCCCTGGATTCCAGATTTTGTCTCCATGACTCCATAATGTAACCGTAATCCAATTTCCCTCTGGTAGTCAAGCTTAATCACTCCAGCAAGTAAGTCAGCCTCTTTTTTTGCCTGTTGGTTCAGTGGCATGAGGACCCCAAAATGGCTAAGTAGTAGATTCACCTTCCAATTCAGTGGAACCACTGCTGAGGTCCCTAATGCAAACATTCTCCCCATGGAGCCTTAGGTCTCTAAAACAGCAGAGCTCAGTACTCCCAGGACAGGTAGCATAATTTCCACAAGTGGGTTATTAGGTATACTAGTGAGAAATGCCACTCTCACTTCCAACCCTTGATTTCCAGAGCCATGGATTCTGACCATGGAAAAGACAGAACAATATAATTCAAAGTATATACTACATCCTGTAATACAGAACCCTATCCTTTCATGGTACTGTCTCAACTGGTGCTATAATGAAGTATTCAGTAAGCCATTCCACTTTTCAGTAAGGCCAGCCACCTTCAGGTAATGGGGTATCTGGCAAGACCAGTTAATTCCAAGGGCAGGAGCCCATTCTGCAGCTTCACTGTTGTGGAATGAACTCCTCGATCAGAAGCAACACAATACAAAATGCCATGACAGTAGATAAAGTATTCTGTGAACCCAGACTGTGGTTGTTGGCAGAAGCATTACAGGTAGAGAAAACAAATTCATATGCAAAACATGGGAGTACTCCAGTGAGGATAAATCTTTGCCCTCTCTATGACAGAAGAGGTCCACCATAATCAACCACCAGCAGATGGCTGGCTGGTTCCCTTGGAGAAGGTGCCATGTCAGGGACTCGATGCTGAACTCTGCTGTTGGCAGATTAGGTACTCAGTAACAGCACTAGCCAGGTCAACCTTGTTAAAAGAAAGTCCATATTATTGAACTATGAACCCTCCAGCCCTGCCAACACAGCCGCTTTTTCATGGGCCCACTGACCAAGTGCTAGGGCTGCTAGAGAAAGACGCTAACTGACATTCACAGAGAGTTTTGTCTACTTCATTGGTAAGAGTCTCCTTTGCAGTAGATGCCCTTTGGTGGGCATTCACAAGAGACACAATCTTCACAATCTGTCACTAGTCAGAGGGGGCTATCCACATATTTCCTCCCTAGACTTCCTTGTCACCTATGTTCAGATCCTGCTCCTTCCAGACAAAACATTAGCAACTGCCCATTAATCAATGTAGCTCTTTATTTCTGGTCATCTCCCACTCCAAACATAGTAGGCAATAAAATATACTGCTCAAAAATTCTGCCCAATGTACAGATTTTCCCACCATTGTCATTCATGGTCAGTCTTCAGTGGGGTTTTAGTGCTACAGTGTCTACTTTTGAGTGACTAGCATTTTATGCAGAATCATTTGTAAAGAAGGCTCAAGTTTTTTTCACCTTTGCTCAACTGATCACAAGGAACTCCAAAGAGGCCACAGGCAAAAATTGAAAAAGAAGAAGCAATGAAACAAAAGTTGGCATCAAAGGCATCTGAGCCACCTACTCAAACAACCTACTTATACCTTCCATACCAAGTTGCCACCATTTGCATTTAATTACGTGTTTCTGCTCTTTCTCAGAGATACTGAGACTTCTATAATCATGTACAAAACATTCATCAATAACACCGATTTTCTCAGTAATCTGACCTAAGTGTGGGCCACAGGGAGAGCAAGTCGAAAAGAAAACTGAAGATATAGTAATGCCTTCCAAGGGAAATTGCCAGTTCCCTCAGGGGATCCAGGATCAATCTAAGAACATGACTGTTTATCATTCAGCACACCACAGAATTTAGGAACAAAAAAACATGCTAGGTTTCAGAGGCATGCCTCACTTTATATAACACACATCCTAATCTAATATTGTACATAAAGTGAATTTTACAAATCTAATAATTCAAATACACTAAGGGGTGTACACTAGCCAGAAATAATTTATAAATACTGTTACAAAATATTTTATATTTATATTCTTATCCATCCAGGCTTTTTTGTTTCATCATTAGATTTGCTCAAGGCAGCCAAACGCTTTATAAATAAAAGTAAATAGCTTGAGTATTATTCAATTATCATCTTATTAAAAACATATTTGAAAAGGCATAGAGACTACTCATGATAAAAGGAGAAATTTTTTAACAGAAATTGTATTAAGGACTTTTTTAATAGAAAATTACTTAAGGACTGATGTTCAGTCACTACCTCAAAAGTATTATCATCCTGAGGTCCTACAAAGAATAATGACTTCAGTGAAATTGATAGAATCAAACTGTTCAAATACAAAGACCTATTCAATGGCCTAACACCCTTACCAATATATTTACAGTAGGTTTAACACAGATGGAGAAAGGTAAAATAAGAGGTGTGATTTTCCTCTGCCCTTGCAAACCTTAGGCAATCACTGTTCTAAGAAGTAATCAACCTTTGTAAATAGCCAGGAACTTCATCTGAAAAGGAGATTTATATAAGCTCCCTGCCTCCAGTGAATCATTACACATGCAGACACTCATACAAGATTTAATAAAAAGAATCATCTTCTCTAAACAATAACAAGGACAGACAAGACCAGATGATTGGGAAGTTATCAGCTAACACCAGAAATAAAGCCTACAGCAAAGCAAACGCCAACATGAAATGAACAAAGTTAGTGTAATTTCTTTCAAAATTATAAAACAAACCAAGCTGTAAACCCCTCCTGAATGATCCGCCTACCAAGATCCTTAGAGAGAGGATTTGACACCGCACAGCTGCTAGGATTTATAACATGCTATCCACCATTTCCAGTACAAGAAGGCAAACTGTCAGACATGTTACTGACATTGTGACATGATACCACAGCTAATTCCCAGAAAAGATTATCAAGTAAACCAAATGTGCTTAGATTAGTTTTTCATCATGACAGCCAGTCAGAGCTGCACATGCTACATAAATAAGGAGTTAACATTTTGCTCACTATACCTTGAGCTATCAAGAAGACAATTTTATGCAAATTTTCATCAACTGTAAATGGAGCTGGGTTAATAATCATAGATCTAGATTCAATATGCAAATTAGATTTAAATACCTAAGACAGAGTTATCCTGAGAACGTTGCCTGTCACCGTACCTTTTTATTTGGTACACACTATAATCTTTCATATCCACAGCATTTGAACTCTTAACAATACACAAAGTTAAATGAGCCGAATCACTATGCAAATTTTACCAAAAACTCCTTTGAGAAACACAAATAAAACATACAGGTGGTAATATTTGTATAAAGCACCCAGTGTTTGCATGACTGAGTAAGTTTGCATAGGATGGGTCAAACAGAAACAGTTCCAGAAAGGGTAGGACTTCTCCAGGAACTTTCTATTCTGAAGACGAAGCAAACATGAACACTCAACCTGACATAATGGGGGGGAGGGGGCTATGATACAACTGACTCAACTGATTAATACTGTGACTTTGCTCTTTCCAAGTTATTATCTAACATTTATTATCTATTACCTTATATGTCTGGATTTCTGGGGTTTTTCCAAGACTTTAGTGACAAAGGGATGAAAAATAAAGACATATATTTCTTCGCAGTTTTATAAACTATTGAAGCATACACAGAAACTAATAAATGACTTTACCTAGAGAGGATATGAGAACAGCATTTAAGGAATTCAGAAATCCAGACAGGAACACACTTTTGCCTGTAAATCTTTTTATGTCTTAGGTATTTTAATCTATGTGAAGATATGACCTATTCTAAAGAGTAAATTAATAAAAATGTAAATAAAATGATGTGACAATACACCAGAGCAGCAGAAAATACCTTTTTATTAACCACAGAAGTTAAATGTGGAATTTTAACATTCCAACAGACTGCAATTAAATTTAGGTAGACAAAAAAAGCACTAAAGATATTTTATAATTATAATTTTATAATTTTAAAAAACCTCAATAACTTCTTTTGCTATACACAAAACCCCCAGAGAATAAAAGCAGAAATGCCAATGTTCAAGTATATGAAAAATAAATGTCCCTTTTCATCTTCCTGAGGCAGAAATCTTATAACATGTAGTAAATCTATTTTAATTACCTTTATTCTCAGTGCTAAAAACTAATTATTAACAGTTGATAAAATTAGCTGTTTGAAATGTTTAATTTGATTCGTTTCATATGTGTATTTTAATGAACACAATAGACATTTCTCAGTAGGCCACCATTTATGAATTTAAAACGTGTCTATGCTCGTGACAGGAGGTCATGTCATTAATGACTTGCTTCAGCAAGACGTGTCAGACTCATAGCACATGCCATATTTAATGCAGAAGTTCAAACACATTCTCTCTTCAAAACTAGCTATAGACTATTTTTCAGTCATCACTCTACAGCCTTCAAAATCAATATTAAGCTCAGTAAGCTGAGGTTTCAGTTTAGAAATAATTTTGCCTTCTGGGGAGAAGAAAACCAGAATGTGACAGTAACAAAAGTAAATTTTGATACAAATCTAGCATACATCACAACTTTCCCTAGATTCCAGATTATTGCAATGATTCTGTCACTATAACCATTACAAATGTAAGAATTTAAGGAAATGCAGCTTCATCTAACAGTGCCTCTGAAACTCCTTTAATCCTTTAATGCCTTTACAGCTTGATGTGGCACCCATACCAACACTCTAAAAGGACTGTGATTCGTATTACAGGCACTCCAGGGTCCAGCCACCATAACAGCCTCACAACAGATACTGACAGGCAGAGAGGAGGGAATAATAGACAGGAGATGAAGGAGGGAGAAAATGTTGGCTCAGCACTCACATCCTCTGCTTAAACACTCAGTGGTGAAACCTTGATGATCCCCACCGTGTTCCTCTCACAGCCAGCCAATTAAGAAACATTTATTTTAATTCTGTCTAAAGCCCTGAATCCCAAAAGCGTTCCTCTTTTTTGCAGACTCTAGATATCCATTTAGCAGGATACCACTAAATATTACAAAAGACTAAGGAAAAAGGAAAATGGATATTGGGCAGGGTCTTCAGGAGAAAAAATATAAATACTACAAGTAATAAAATTATGGCGCCCTACTCTGCAGTAGGTCATTTAGATATGCATCTCTAGGTCTCTTGATGACTTTTATTAGGTGCAACACAGTATAATCTTCATCTTAAAGATGAAAACTCAGAGATGAAGTCAAGTAAGTTCAGAGAATCACATAACTTGGACAAAGGAAGAATTCAAACACAGACCTATTAGTACTAATAAGAACAACAATAACAGGAGCAGCAGCTGCCTCTAACTACTGTATTGTTTCTTCTCAATACACATTTATGCACTTCCAAGTGTCTTAAAAATATATTAATCTAAATTCATTTATTATTCATAATAACCATATAGAAGAGGTACTATTATCCTGCTTAACAGATGAGAAAACTGGGTACAGAGAGGTTAAACAACTCACTCAAGGCGACACAGCAAATAAGTAATGAAGTGGCTCTTGGACTTACACAACAACTCTATGGTCAATGAATAACTCCATAACACCTGACAACATAAATTTGGGCTTTATACTTAAAATTTCATTGAAATAAGGGAAAAAACACCTAATAAAACAATTGTCAAAGTATTTTTGTGGAATATTCTTTTTCTGAAATTTAATCTCACTGATGTCAATCAGGAGGCCCTCCACTTTCCTAAAGAACTGAGAGGCAAGTGACAAATAATTTTCTAATCAAAGAATAAGTATTACAGGATCCTGGAATGTTCCATGAGAATACCTGCCAAAGGACACTTGAGAAACAATAATTATTAATTATAAAATTAAAGAAACAAAAACTCTACTTAAGTTAAGCCTTTCAATTTCGTTGGCTTTCTTTTCAGTAAGAGTATCAATTACACCTATAATCAAATAGGAAGCAATGTGAAACTGTTTCAACTTAAAGAGTGTGTGTGTGTTTGTGTGTGAGAGAGAGAGACACTAAGCACAAAGGAGAAAGCAGAAGTGAACCCGTCACTGAAGTAAAAGCCAACACAAATATGCAAGATATTATGACAGATATAATTTAACAGCTCTGATCAATGCTATCTATCTACCCTGAACATTTGTAACATGTGAATCTGACAACAAAAGCTGAAGCGAGTACCTCAGTGTAGGAGAGGAGATGTTCATGATACAAAAAGACTGCCAGTAATTTCACACAGGGCTACAAAGAATGAAAAAATAACAAGCTACCTTCCTCTTGTAGTGAGAGTTTTCATATTACTCCCTGGACCAAGGCTGATTCATGTAATGCCACAAAAGAAAATCCCACCTTGTAATATTTCAGATTTGTCATTTCAAAACTTAACTGAATAATGCTATAAAACAAAAATGGGTAGTAGCTAAACTAGACTCAAGTCATCTTGATCAATTTGAGCTTTCTAGTCTAGACAAGGAAAAACAACTGCTTGTTTTTAGGACTATTGTATTTACAACAGAATCAGCAATAAAACGTAAAACAGATGAAAATATTTTAAAAGGAGATCTCTTTCTATCTCAAACAAATATCTTAGTAGAGAAGCACAGTTTGAAAACAATAAACAAGGTTCAAAGCCTAATTTTACTAATTTTTGCCTCTGAACTTCTGAAAGACTGCCAAAGAGACCTAAGCAAAAGGGGAAAAAAATGTTTTAATAAAAAAAAAAAAAAAAAAAAAACACCTCTAAGCCACTGAAAGTAGGAGTGCTAGAGGGAAAAACTGAAATAGAAAGAAAACTTCAAAGAGATTCTATAATCGAAGATGCCCGACTCTTGACTGCTTCATCTCAGAGATTAAAGAAGATTTTTAAAGCTAGCTCCATGGACATAGAGATCAAACATTAATAAATGTTTATAATTTTACCAGTCCTAAATTCAAAGGTGGGCTCAAAGAAATAAGAGAAATACAGGCAGCTAGGAGGGCAGATGAGTTTTCCTGGGTGAGGGGTGGATGTGGAAGGTGTCTGTGAAGAATACACTCTTTGGGTTGTAGCAAGGAAAGAGTACTTCTGAAAAGCTCATTCATCACCCCAAACACCTAAATGAACCACAACACGCTTTGAAAAGGGTTCTAAGATGTGGCCTCAGTTTACTTCTACTCAATTTAAAAAGCACTAAATTCATCGAGTATTCACATAATCTCTATCCTACAGTCAGTTCAAGATTATCATATAAACCTAGCTTCTCTTACAATGGCAATGTCAACAATTCAGATCTGTAGTTTCTGAAAGTTTGCAGACAACTGATGAATTTTCTTGCCCCAGTTAGCTTTCTATAGAACTCAATCCTGTAATGAGAAAAAGAGGAGGGAGGTGGGGAAAAAAAAAAATTGATCCCTATCAACAACAGCTTGGAGCAAATTAACTACTAGGAGAAATGATCACTGCAGACGCTAATGGCATCAAATACACATTTCTTTTATTATATTTTTATATATCAATCTCTTGATTATTAAACAATGAACATACCATCTAAAATGCCAATAGAAAAAGCTGAAATTGAACTTTTTACTACTTACTCGGTTTCCCAGTGGATACTACTATATTATATCCAATGAGGTCCCTGAAGGAAGTGAACTTTTTTTTTTAATGGAGGTACCGAGGACTGAACCCCAGACCTCGTGCATGCTAAACACGCGCTCTACCACTGAGCTACACCCTCCCCTGCCGCCCCCTAGAACATCTTATTGATCTTTGTATCACCAGGGCCCAGCATAGTGCCCACCACATAACAGAACTTGTGTACTCACTTGTGTTGCCTACATGTCAGCATTATGTAAAACAAGGCAAAACTGAAATATAAATTAAGTCACGTAATTCTACTGTCTCTTCTAAAACAAGGCAAATTTCAGCAGGGGAGGGTACAGCTCAGTGGTTGAGTGAGTGCTTAGCAGGTCTGAGGTCCTGGGTTCAATCCCAAGTACCTCCATTAAAAATAAATGAGTAAAAATAAAACAAGACAAATTTCTATTCATTCTTTAAGGCCCAGTTCAAATGTCACTGTTCTATGAAGGCAGTCCCAGTCCTAGGGCTGAAGTCATTACTAATTCCTCTATAAGAGGGCTTTATTCACATGCCAACAAGAGTGTATCATCTGGACTATAACTACTTGTTCATCAATTAAACATTTACTGAGTGCCAACAACTGTTCTAGACTGGGGCTCCAACAGTATCAGGACATGAGGCTCCCTGCTCTCACAGAACCTACATTTTGGTAGGGAAGACACCACAAACAAATAAATCTATTAGGTGGTGAGCCCTACCCAAAGAAAATCAAGAAGGTTAGAGGTAGAGAGTGAGGAAAGGATGCTATTTTGTCCAGGTTGATCATGGAAAGACTCCCTAAGGTAACATTCATTGGACCAAAACCTGAAAAAAGGGCAGAGAACAAGTGGATGCCTGCAGGAAGAACATGCGAGGCAGAGGGAAGAGCAAATATAAGCACATGACTTGGTATGTTCAAAGCACAGAAAAAAAAATTAGGGTGACAGTGATAGGAGATGAAGTCAGAGAAAGAAATTAAAGGGATTCAGTTCACCTAACACCTCGCAAGTCATGATAAAACTTTGGCTTTCACTCACGTGGCTGTTTACATTTAAATTAATTAAAATTAAGTAAAATTTAAAATTCAGTTCTTCAGTTGCACTAACCAGATTTCAAGTGCTTAATAGTCACATATGGCCAATGGCTACCATATACGACAGTGTAAAACAGAACATTTTCATCATTGCAGAAAGTTTATTGGACAGCACTGTGAAATCTGAGCCGAAGACTGAATAATATGATATTCAAACAATCTCTGATTGCTGTGTGGAAAACAGATTGTGTGTTAGGGTTGGGGGAGTGGGGGTGGGCAAGGAGATAAATCAGGCAACTATATAACCAGGCAAAAAGATGATGCTGACTTGGAGCCAGGTGGCAGCCTAGGTGGGGGTGCTAAAACTGGCAGGGCTCTGGATGTCTTAAAGGCAGAGCCACCAGGATAGATTCAGTGTGGCTGTGAAAAGAAGAGTAATTATCCTTTATTCCAAGGATTTTGGCCCAAGCAACTGAAAGGGTGTAGGTAGACCCCTTTTAGTGAAATAGGAAGACTATGAAGGAGCAGATTTGTGGGGGAGACTAAGAATTTTAGACCCATTAAACAGACATGCCTACTCAAGATCCAAATTCAAATGATACATAAGCACAGAGTCCAAGGTTCAAAGGAGAGATTAGATTTGGAAATCTGTATTTGGGAAGCATCAGCATATAGAGAGTACTTAAAAGCTGTGACGCTCCATAAAATTCCAAATGAGTACAGGTGGGAAGAAAGCAAAGTCCAAGAGTGCCTTGAGGAAACGCCAACATTTAGGCATCGTAATAATGAGGAGGCATTAGCAAAGATGACTGAAGGAGCAGCCGGCGAAATGGGAAGAGAACTTATAAGCAAGTGGGAGTGGTGTCCGGGAAGCCCAGTGAGTATATTTCAAGAAGGAAAGAGTGATCAGCTATGTCAAATGATAACAGATAAAGACTATAAGGACTAAGAAGTGACAAGTGCCCTTGACCCTACGATGGTCACTGATGAACTTGACAAGAGCACCTTCAGCAACGGTCCTTCAGCAGCGTTTGAGTAAGTTGGAGACAGAAGGGAAAGCAGCAGGTATAAACAACTGCTTACAAGGAGCTGGGCTACATACGAAAGTAAAGAAATGGAACAGTTGGGGAGAAACATGGTATCAAGGAAAGAGATTATTTCAGGAGGGCATATATCACAGCATGTTTGATGATGGGAAGGATCCAGCCAAGAGGAAAAACAATCCAGCAGAGGAAGGAGAAAACTGTAGGAGCAATGTCCCCGAGCAGATGAGGGGTAAGTGCAGTGACAGCACTGGCCTCAGACGGGCATGTGGACCACTCAAGTGCAGTGGAGGGACCACAGGGTGTGCAGGTGAAGCAAATTCATGCAGGCAGGGAGATTTGGTTTTCAGGACGTGTGGATGGCCTCTTCCTATGGTTCCAAATAGTTATGTGCCTCATTAGACTGATAGCTTTTCAGAGGAGTGGGCAGTGTTTTCGTCATCTTCTTATTCCTAGCAGTAGCAAGCTGGCACAAGTTAAATTATTTAAGAGTTCTCCTGAACAATTACACTCTTAGAACAATCTAACTACCCAGGGATCTGAGCTTAAGCCTTGACTTTCGCAAGACTTACCAGTCCATCCTGTACACTTAACATCACACAGAAGGAAAGGGGTCAGAGTTATTGCCAAGCACAGCTCACCCCCAATCCTCTCCCCGCAAGGTACCACTGCTCTAGGATGGGGGAGTGGAAGGGTTGAACGCTTTTCCACCCTGCATATGTAGACAGTGCCTCCTGCCTGTTGGGATTAAAATCCTCAAATGGTGACTATCCATTTTTATTCTGACTCCCTCAGAAAAGACCAACTGGTTCTACTTTCTTAGAATATAACTGAGTTCCTTTGCCTTTAAGCACATTATCGAGTGCCTTCCTGACTGCGATAAAAACCAACTCCTGTGTGGTCTTTCCCCTCCCTCAGAGCCCCTCAGACTCACAGACCCCACAGACCCCTATTTACAAAAAAGCCTTTAGGAGTTATACAAATTTTTAAGATAAGAATGAGATTAGAAGCTGACTGTATAAAATGTAATTCAATTTCCTGAGCCTCTTTAAGAGTAAAGGTACTGAAAACAAATCAAAAGTGAAATATGGGTAGTAAGATTTAAAAAAAAAAAAGAAACCAGTAGAACGTTGCCAATGTTA
Source organism: Camelus dromedarius (assembly GCF_036321535.1). NCBI lineage: Eukaryota > Metazoa > Chordata > Mammalia > Artiodactyla > Camelidae > Camelus > Camelus dromedarius. The sequence continues at coordinate 13,557,013 of NC_087454.1, read as the reverse complement.
CTGATGTTCATTAAAGGGGCAGAGTCATATCCTCTCTAATCTGGAATACATTTAAGCTGTTTGCTATACTTACTTTCCTATAAGTAGTATTTTTAATAAAATAAATTGAGGCTTAATCTGTTAAAACCTGACAGACATATTTTAAAAAAAAAAAAAGCCTCAATCTCTCAAACCTTTTGTGAGTAGCTCTGATTGTTGAGAAGACTGATTCTCTGCAACAAGCATGCTGAAACTAATTGAAGAGAGGGAGCTTTTACTAACAAAAGTGTCTGATTAGATAAGATAATACAACACATCTATTATATCTATTGTAACAATACCATTCACACCACTATGGCTAAGACTTAGCATTTCCATTATAAAAACCTGTTTTTCAACCCTGCCACCTGCCATCCATTAAAAAAAAATTGTTCTCCCATAAGCATCCAAGTGTTGATCCTGGAAACATTCTACCACTGCTCCCACTAAATGTTTTTGTTCTTTAGATTATCATGCAAATAGTTTAAGAGTGTATTTTGCCTTTCCACATTGCACAATCTGATTTCAAATATTAAAGTTCCAACGTGCAAGAAAGCATCACAGGAACACTCATTCCAGAAATACATCAACATGTAATGGGGGTCAAGTTGATAGAATCTTAGCCAATAGAACATTACTCTAACACCCAAAATAAGAATTACAGATATTTACAATACTGAAGATGTCAACAGTGATAAACGTTTTTCATTTGACTAAAGGGGAAAAAAAATCTAACAAGGTAATATGAAATAGAGAAATATAAAAATGAAAAACCAGGTAAAAAGAACTAAATTCATGGCAAGGAAAAGCAGTATGCAATGGTGACAGTACAGCAAGAAAAAACTGGGCAAAAATACAGCCTATCTACTCTCTCCAACAGGTGTCAGCTAGCTACTAAAAATAATGCCCAAATGTAAGGCACAATTTATTCTCCCCCCAAAAAAAATCTCTCAGAAAAGAGAGAATTGTTCTATATTTCTAATAAAGTCCATGTAAAGCCTTTATTACTGCCACGAGTTCTAACTCTCTCCAGTCCTTTATTTTGAGTTACAGTATCACTTGAAGAAGACATTACCCTGAGCAACAGGAAGCCTAGAGAAGTCACCTGAATCAATCACCTGAATCAGTCAAAACAGCTGCAGTGAGATTTAAGCCTGATTTAACTCCTAGGGATATAACCTGAGACTGGCAAGTATTGGATTTCATTGCAAATAAGTCTTTCAAAGATCAGCTTTTAAAAAGCATTATAATAAGTGGTTACACTTTAGAGATCAACATATATGCTTCTACAGGAGGAAAGACAAAACCAACTCTCTTTTAATTACGAGAACAGGCACCAGGGGGAAATTTCCAGGGACCACATCACAGACAGATTCAAAGTATGATGGATTTCAAACAAGTCAAATGGAAGTTAAATCTTGAAAACTAAGTTAGACAACTCAAAAAGTGATTGAAGGAGGGGGAAAAAACCTTATGTTCAAGATGCCCTTGAAGAGTTCAAATAAAACTGCTTCATGAAAAGCCAGGATAGAAAAGCAACATTTCAAAATTATTTTATATAATGCAATTTTAAATCTGTATGTATAACTAACTAAATATAAGGATATGTGACAACTTCATCTTCATTCCTAAAGCTTATATATTCCAGGTCCTCAAAACACTTTAATCTACTCATTGGGAAAACAGGGGCATCACCTTACGTTAGAATCATTCATAACTGCCACCTGCGGTAACTGAAAAAAATAAAGGACCAAATCTTTTCATTTTTAAAATTATTTTCCTCAGCACATAACATTGTATCTCACAGATACGCTGAATAGTTAAGCAACATGTTAAAATTCACTTCATAAACGAAAAGATCTATGTAAAAAATGTCTTGTGAAAGAAACAGAGTATTTTATGGGTTAGATACATGAAGAAAGTCCTTCCCCAAGAAGTACTTCTAAATTTGCTATTTATCTCTTTTTGAAAATATATTTATGGATATATCTGTATGCACATGTTTTCAAAAAAAGGGGTTGGGGGGGCTGGGCTTTCCAAATCCAGGGTCTTCAAGACAACTTTGTTGTATTTTTCCAAAAAGATTCAGTATTATTTTTTGAAAACCATGTTTAATCCTTAACATGAAGTTAATATATGTACAGTGTTCAAAATAACACCTAGCACACAGTAAAAGCTAAGTACGTTTTAGGTATTACCATAAATTGCTAAACCAAAACTGAGTGCTAAAGAGTGTGACATTATTTACCGACTTGTACTTTATTGCAAGAGGCAAAACCTGCAATTTCATGATATTTAGTATAAATCCTAGCTAAGTAAAATCCAGGAGCCTGTACTTGAACAATGACTACAGGCACTTCGTACTGGCTGTAAATCTCCCACCACTCACCTCTGAAGGCTGCTAGGGCCGCCGTCATTACTGTCACCCTACGTGGATTGCTTTAATACCTACATTTCATGAGGAGCAGCGTTAAAAATGAGGGTTAATGAAACTTGTGATAAATTAAGAATTTAGTATCATGCACAGAATTTTTCCTCAAATTTTTCCCTCAGCTCTTACAAGAGGAAGCATATCTGGGTTGCCCAAAACATTAGCTTAGCACCTTTAAAGTCTTCGTAAAAGGATGAATGTTTTGTAAGAATGGAGGACAGGGCTCCATCTCTGGCTCCCCCAGAACACGGAGCTCAGGATCTTTTACATAGTTAAGCATACACTGAACAGGCCCATGAAAATGAAACCTTATGAAATTCAAAGGATTGTAAGACTTCTTACTAAACGAAATACAGGCAGCGTATCTTATGGGTTAGTATACGGGAAAAAACCAACACTCCTTGACAAAAGAACTGCATGTTTAAAGCAGTCTCCACCAGAGAGGGAGTATCTTAGTTAAAATACAGGCGTGAGATAACCTTTTTTTTTTTTTAAATACAGTACAGTAAAAAAGAAGTTTGACTTTATGGAAGTCTGCCTTTGAAAAGTAAGTGTGGATTGTAACAGCCTCATTTCAGGCATTCACAAGATCCAGCATTCCGATGGCAGAAAGCAAGGAGATGTGCCACTGCCTCAAGAGGTGACTAAGGCCCTGGAGGCCGAGCTGAAAAACACCTGGGCTTCCCTTGGGAAATTAATAATATACTTTCAGATCGAAACAAAGTAAGAGGTAGAAAAAGTATCAATGGAGTCAACCTGACCGTGAGCCGAGGGGAGAGGCACTGGGCTAGCGCACAGTCACAGAAAGGGAAGATACTACCCAGCATGCTTGACCCCCAGCTTGACAGGGGACAGCCAGCAGCAGCCAGCGCTGAACCCGGAGAGGGGAGGCAGACGACAAAAAAGTAAAGGGACTTCATCTTTAAAGGCCAAACAGGAGTAACAACTAAGCACTCCATAAGTGATAAGGGGGCAAAAATAATACTGAAGGCCTAAGCCCAGGGCAGAAACTTGCGCCTGCCTGGACCATGAGTGGCAAAAACAATGCCTCCTTGACATGGTAAATGGGATGCATTCGGAGACCCTCCCGAATTCAGGAGTCTCACAGGTGGGAACCTCTGCTAGGTTCACTCACTAACCCAACAGCTAGGTTTTGGACTCCAGCCTTTGACAACTAATTCCTACAACTCTATGAAACTGACGGTATCCGCATAACAAATGACCAAATGTCATGGACTTTCTGGGTGCATGAAAATAATGGAAACCCCAAATGCTGAAGTCACAGATGTCAAGGATCTGGTGCAGACATGTCCAACCTTTCTGAGCACAAGGCCCCCATATGCTGATAGGCTTTCAACTGCCAGTGATGAAGCACACACACACATCCATTCAGAGGCCTACCCTGCAACCAGTCTGGCGAGTCTCTCAGCCCGAGGGGCTACAGACAACTAGCTGAGAAGCATCAACCCTCCGTACGTACAGGCTTGAATAAGCACTGCTGTGTGAATTATACAGGTCTTAAAATTAAGTTCCAACCACTGCATCTGCTTGGATATTGTCAATGCTTACTAACCCCAATACTCACCCGGAATCACCACCAGGATCAAGGAAAAGTAAGGAGTGTGACTGGGTATGGGGACTGTGACACACAGGGGAGTGGTTAGAAGAAGCATGGGTTCTGAAATCAGCCTGCCTGGGTGAGAATCCCAGCTCCATCCTGATAACTTATGTGACTTTGGTCCAGTCTTAACCTCTCAGTGCCTTGGCGAACTTGTGGGCAAAACAGGAATTAAAAAGGAAAAATTCCCACTTTGCAGATTCGTGAGAATACATGTAGCAGTGAGGACACTGTCTGGCACATAGCAGGTCTTTTGTAAGTGTAAGCAGTACAAAACTTACACATAAAAACTCAAAGCTGGACTGATATAATTCTGAACAGAAAGGAGGGCATCCTATTATTAGAAGCATCTTTGAAAGTCTTAAGACAACAATGTTACATATACACAAAGGTTATTTCCTTGCAGCCAGTATAAGGGGAATCAAAACTGAGCAACTGCACTGCTTCCTTCCCTACCCAACACTACTTTTCCACTGCCTTTTCCATCTTGGTTCTTATTTTAGCTCATCAATACCTGCCATAAACAGTGCTGGATCCTGAAGAGAACAATAAGAATTTTACAACACAAGACAGTTTCTTTTGGCAAACACTGAGCCCCTCACTGGCTGTCAAAACTTTCACCAAACATGCCTGCCACCGAGAACTAAATAAACACATCACCACAGAACATAACTAAGTACATTAATGCGTGCAAAGCACTTAGCATGGGGGCTGCTGCCCCATGAATGTGAGCTGTTGTCACTGATTCTATTAACAATACTCCCAAAAATGTGTTACTCAACCTCTCAGCTTTAAGGTAACAATGAATTTTATTTGGTGGTTAGTGTACACATTTTGTTGTCAGAAGCAAATGGAATTTATACACGCAACAATATGGATGAATCTCAGAAACATCATTTTGAGTAAAACAAGCCAGACACAAGAGGGTACCTACCATATGATTTTGTTCATAGGACTCCCAAGAACAAGCAGGGACAGTATCAGAAATTGGCTCCTACAGAAGGGGAGAGACAGGGAGGGCTGACTGGAAAGTCGCACAACAAAATTTTCTGGGGTGATAGAAATATTCTCCATCTTCTTACTATACATAGAAAACCCTAGAAGATCCACACAAAAACTACTAGAGCTGATCGAAGAATTCAGCAAGGTAGCAGGGTACAAGATTAACATTCAAAAATCAGTTGCATTTCTTTACACTAATGATGAATCAACAAAAAAAGAAAAGATCAATCCCCTTTAAAATAGCCCCCAAAGTAATAAAATACCTAGGAATAAATCTAACCAAGGAGGTGAAAGAATTATACACAGAAAACTATAAACCATTGATGAAGGAAATTAAAGAAGACTTTAAAAAAATGGAAAGATATCCCATGCTCCTGGATTGGAAGAATCAATATTGTTAAAATGGTCACACTGCCCAAGGCAATCTACAGATTTAATGCAATCCCTATCCAATTACCCAGGACACAGAAATATTCTCCATCCTCTTTGGGTAGTGGTACATGGGTGTAAAAAACAGGAAAACATTCACTGAACATTTAGAAACTGTACACTTTACTGGGAATAAATTACACCTAAAGTTTTAATTTAAAGAGCAAATACCTCTGCATATACTCTCTGTAATTCAGAGCAGGGATGTCATATACATAGGTGACTTGCAGGAGGGATGATCAGAATAATTGCCTGGGAAATTTGGGGTCAAAAACTTACGAGTTATGGTCCAGGGAGGGCAAATATATGTATTCATTCTTTTCATTAAAAGCACACCTCCTATTTCCGTCCGTCTCCTCCATCTCCTATCGTCTCTCAGTTCTGACCACTGGCTCATTCTGCCACTCACCTCAGAGGCTGCAGTCTCTGCTTACACCACGATACTACCAGAGGTAACAAAAAGAGACTATGAATACTCAATCCAAACGACAATGTTTTTATTAAATAGACCAGCAGCTGTGTGAGCAGAGACTTGTAAACGCATCTGTTCTACAGGATTCTGTTTAATTCAATTTGTTCAAATCAGAGCAGCCAGACCCAGTAACTAGGCAAGACAAGGAGACAGTTTTGCCAAACAGAATCCTACACTAAAATGGTGTCTGTTAGAAACATATCTACTCATTCATTCACTCATTCACGCAGCAAGCCCTCATGAGCACCTATTCCCTCCAGGGCATTGGGTGCGGTGCTGGGAACACAAAGACGAAGCACCGCCTGACAGAGGTGACAGGCATCCCCACAGAGGGCTGGAGTGTAGCACACTGGCAGGTTCACGGGCCAGGGCAGCACCAGGGAGGCGCAGAGGAGGGGAGGACTGCCTTTGAAGGCCGAGGCTTTTCTGGAGTCCACAGGCAGAAAAGGAGAATGAAAAGCAGCCTGCTGCCTAACCCGCGCTACATAGGTCCGCGAGCTGCAGCTGGACCAGTCATGCTGTATTTCTCAGTCTGGGTAAGGAGCCTGTGGCTGTTCTGTATCTCATTCTTTGAGTCCTTCTCTCTTTCGAGTATTTCCTAATGAAAAATTTTAACGTGGTCCACCGAGCAGTGCCTGGAGACTTCGAAAACCTGGACCAGCAGCAACTTCTCCCACAATCAAGAGCCTCGAGTTGCCACGGTGAGCTAGTCAGGAGGGAAAGGAAATGGGGATGAGAGGCGGGCGCTGGAGTTCTCTGGTGACGGCTGTGTGGGAGGCCTGGGAAGGCACCAGGGGCACAGAATGTGTTTCAACTTCATTTTAAACATCCATGGGAAAAAAACGGAGTAAATACCTTTGCCATAGAAAAAAACTGTTTATCACAAACAACTAACTCCATTCACTGTGATCTCTATTCTCACAGCAAACATTACTGAACACTTGCCCATGCCACACATGTCCAGAGAAAAGAAAGCTCCTGCCATCCAACCGGAGGGGTGACTCAGGTGAGCCACCTTCTGGAGGGCAACAAGTAGACTCCACAGTAAGAACTGACCAAGATGCGGTGCAAGGCGGGCGACAGGGAACGTGGGGAAACAGCAAGTGCTCGTGACGTCTACCATCTTCACGGGTCATCCCAAAAACCTTGGGATTTTTGCAAAAACATGGCAAAGAAACAAAATACATTTTTAATGTTTCTAATTATTAAGAAATAATGTTCCTGTGCTCCATAATACCTGATATCAAAGGGTATGAGATTTTCAGTAATGATGCAACACCCATTGTTCTCTTGCTCCATAAACAAGTAATCACATCATCCCACTGGCTCCTCCTAACAGGAAAAGAACTGACAAAACCCTGGAACTCACTTAAAAGTTCAAAGTGCCACTCCCATGCTGAAATAATACTGCCTTAAGTCAAAATGACTGACGGGCAAGGGCTAGAGCCTTTAAGCAAAGCAGACTTTTCTCCACTGGAGTGGCTGTGTCATGTGTTTACATGTATAATATAACTCAATTCCTTATTCTCCTTCCACTGTTCTCATAGATGCTAAATGGTCAACCTTCAAAGCAATTTTTTGGAATCTTCATTTTTCCATCCTAAGAAAACTGTTTGATTCAAAATAAACTGCACTTGAGTTTAAAGGTAGGGGGCAAGACAGATTTGTGATGTTTTGACAGAGTGAGTTGCCATGGAAATGACTGGCTTGTTCCTTATGAAGCACCGTGACCTCGTGGCAAATGAAAAAGGAATAGGATGATTTCTGAGGATTCAATTCAGAGAAAAATTAATAGCTAGGAAAAAAAAATTCAAAACTGAACAATCTGAAAAATACTGGAATGTCAAGAATTATACTGAAATATTTTCAAAAACTTACAAAAGCCTGCCCTCCAAAACAGGAACCTTATCATCAAAAAGGAAGATATATTAATGTGAAGATAAACCATTCAAGTAACAGGGACCTGCAGTTTCTAAATAAATACATTATACCCTCAATCCTGATAGACTACAAGCAAAATCCTATGACTTTCTGTGGGTACATTATAAAATTAAATCCCCACCGTACTTTTCCCTTCCAAAAAGCAGCCTGCTTTTTTTTTCCTTTTCTTTTCTTTTTTTTTTTTTTTTTTTTGGTGCCCCTGTTTATACAGCTTATCCCTTATCACACTGACAAGACTGGGAACCACAGCAGATGGTCCCCCCAGACATAATTCTAACAGGTTTTTTGTGCAAACAAGAGATAAAGAAGGCTATAGCAATGATTTACTGATATCTAAAGTTGAAAACTGACAAAACACAAACTGCTTTTTTCTTACTATTTGAACTGTTTATCCTTTAAACCACTAAGACAGATATGGCCAAAATTAAATATGATTTCAAACTACAAAACCAAATACCCAGTTTTAATAGCCATTAAGTTGTCTCTGAGTTATCTTCATGTCCTAAATCACATTTTTAAAAAACACTATTTACCATTCCCTTTGTACCAGCAAAAGGGGAAAATATTTGTAAATTTCTGACTTATAAATCCTACTTAGTCGCGAAATAAGCTACACATCTGGATTTTTCTTAAGCCAGAAAAATGCATTTGAATTGAAAATTCCAAAATATTTTCCCCAAGGATAACTAAAGAATGAATTAACTGAACCAAATCTGGAATCTCAGTTGTAGAACTAAGTCTATTCTATTTCAAAATAATCTACCAATGGAATATAACACAAAACCAAAAGGAAAGTGTCTCCAAAATTACTCATCCTTCAAGATTAAGGAGTGTTTACACATCATAAAACAGAAGCTCCCTCACGACAATCTAATTGCAAAGAGCACTGTTTTTTATGGTATACCTGAAAATGCAGCAAGAGCCCCCAACGATAATTTATAATGAAACTGACAAGCATCTGAAATAAACTACCCAGACATTAAGCAAAAATACACCAGAGAGACCCACAGGGCTCTTTTAATGTAGGTCATGATTGTCAGACCATAGCAAAAACATAGTGACCCTTGATAAAAATTAACCTTGATTATATGTAATCATGCACATATTTTGCTCAGTAACCAACCCTCTGAAGTAAGCTCATAAAGCTGCAAGAAGTGGATACCACAGTCTGCTGTGAACTACTTTTCCCCAAAGAAAATGTCTGCCTTGTCATCAGTGGAGGTATATGCGTAACTTCCAACAAAACAGTCCAAGACCTCTGGGGCCTCCACGGTAGCTCCCACCTTCTGCGAGGTCTCATTACTTCAACAAAATGCACTTATTCTACAGCGTGTTTGTACAGATCTCCACGACTGCATAAAAACCTGCATGTGCACATATTCCAGCTCAACTCTCCAACCTTCCTAAAGATAGAATATGGCTGGGTTTTTTGGTTGAAAAATTATAAAAGTAAGCAAATTAAAATCAGATCAGGAATAAAAGGCCCAATTACATAACCTCTTATATGGTCTCTTTTCATAGAAATCACTCACCAAGTCTCTGACTGGCAGAGAGGCAGTGTTAAAGTGATGATTTTTCAATTAATCCAAGCTAATAGAACCTCTTCTGAAAACTTACAGGAGGACAAAAATTCCCCATGCAGCAGAAGGAAGATGTTATGATATAGACAATTTATCCACAGCTAGTTAATTCAGGTAGTGACAGCATAATACTAATCAAGCCAGTGTTGTAAATTTAAACCAGTATGAGCCAGCTAGTCGTACTGCCTTCCGGAGCAGCCACAAAGCAGATGTGTAATTCTGCCAGCCAGCCATCACACATGAGAACTGAAAACAGGACCCAGTCGAAGACTATGCTCAAATCTGCAAATCTATTACTACTGGAAGAGCACTGGGTCAAAAAGTTCATCTCTGGAGGGCATACATTATTCAATAGAAACAATAGGTGTTCTCTGTACAATGTTTCCAAATCCTATCTAAATCCCCTGCACCAAAAGAAAAGCACATAATTTTCTCATGTAGGAATAGTCAAGATCCAGGATACTAAAACTGCATTAAGGATAATCTAACAGTTGTTATTTGATGGTCTACATCCTCAAACAAATATTTTATTTATTTCTGAACAGAAAATAAAATTCTCTCAGACACAGAAGAAAGCTAATTTTGATTTTTACAGCAAAAGTATGGCATTTATTATAACTCTAAGACAAAAATAAAAAGCACCATGCTGATGTAAGAGATATAATTCAAAACAAATGCAGCTATTTTTTTAAAACACGTATTAGGTTCACTTCCATCTGCCATCTTTTTGGAGGATGAAAACCTCCCTAGCTGAAATATGTTTGCTAATAAATATAACTTGAGATTTTTCTTTGAAATTAAACTGTAACAGTGTTATGAAAACTGTCTTGTTTGCAGACGGCACCAATCACATCCCATTCTCATTATGGTCACTATACATATATTCTTAATACGTAAATAATAAACACTGACAAGCTAGGTGAAGTACTAACAACAATGGATTCCATGATGGAAATTTTCCATCTGAAAAAGCAGATCTAACATACTTTTTTTAAAAAAGGCAAACAGGAAGTGTGTAACAATGAGTTGTGCAACGTGGTCCTTAAAATCCTGAACTCACTAAATGTCATCATATTAGTAGGAGACTCTGGCTACAAGCTAATTTAATACTTAAATGTTAATATAATTTTCCCATGGCTACATCTGCCATGAATTTTTTTTAACCAATAAAAGGTTAGCCAATGGTACATAAAGGAGAAAAGAAAAATCCTCCAGTAATATTCTTGTTACATAGTCACAAATACACATTATTTCCAGGCCTGATTTACTAAAAATTACTATCAAAAATTTATGATTTGAGCAGAAATAAAGGAACTAGCTTAATAAAAAAAAATCTAAGATTAACATAACTGAAATTAGGCTACTTTTGCCAGCCACAAACATATAAAAACAGTGTAATTTTACTTAAAACATGCAAAGACCAAGTCCTAAAATAATTAATTTCTTTAGCCACCGTAAGACAAGCAAGTCACAAAAATAGCACTGGATAAATCTTGTTACAAACACTGCAATGCGGACCCATACATATGATAAATAAAGTATAAGAAAGCACTCAGCATTTCTATGTAAACTGCTTCTGAAGGATTATTATGGAATGCACACACTGGCTGAACTTAAAGTGTTGGGGTTTTAAACATTAATTTACTTTGACTATGTGCATGTCAAAATGAAAGATTGCTGTCTGGATCCAGACATGCCGTATTAATATTGAACACAGGCATTCACTTCAGGTCAGTAGTCACTCCAAGCCTACTTCAGCAGGTGGTCAAAATAATGTACTCATTAAAATGTATGTGTTACAAGGTTATCTCTCCAAAACAGCTCTCAAATAGAGGTAGCCGTGAAACTTAAGCATTAGATATGCTAGAACCAACCTCTAATTGTCACAGGTCTGGAGAAAATTGAACTTACTCTCACTCCCTAATAACCAATAAATTTAGTTGCTTTCGTCAGTATCTTGGGAAAAGTCAGAGTTTTAAATTCTATGACGCTAACCTGGCTGCCTCCAATGGACTTAAACGCTCTTGCCCCAACCTGCACAGGCAGGGTATCGTTTTAGATCCAGAAGCCAAATCTGAGAGTTTTCTTCATTTTGGATGCCTCAAAGTATTTAATTAACTAAAAATGTACTCCTTTCACTTCAGTTAACTCTATTCAAATTATCTTCCCCTTTCGTGAGATAATAAATTTCAGTTCTCCAGATTAAAGGCATAAAGCTCAAAGATATTAGAGCTGACTCAAACCAAAGAGGTTCCCCTTCCCAACCATCAAGAAAGTTACATCTGACCTTCACCGTATACAACAGTGTGAGTAACTACACCCAAAAAGCTCAAATACTTTTTTTTTCATTACTTTTCAATGTCAGGGATAAGTCTTTTCCATTTATACCTGGCACACCTAAGTATCAACAAGATCATTCTCTAGCTGCCTTTCACTTCACTCCCAAGTCGTCTAATTACTTCCACTAACAGATAATTTACTTCTTCTTTTTAATAACCTTTTTAACATGTATAAACTATGTTCTTTACAACCTGCTTTTTTTCCCCACAAAAATACTGATCCAGTTTATATATAAGCAAGCAAAAAAGGTCCCAAAATTTGTCAGTAATTATTTCACACTGCTTCATTTCCTCATTATCCACCCAATTACCACCCATTATCCACCCGGGAAGACCAGGGAAAGGGACAGGGCAGCAGAGATGGGGCAACAGAAGTCTCCTTACAGGAACGAGACCCTGTCTGCCTTGTCCTTGATGAATACACAGCACCACAGGCACATGCTAAATATCTAATGAATAAATGAATTTATAAAGAACCAGCGAGCACTGGGGTTCAACTCACTCATTTTAGATGTAAGTAAACTGAAACCCAGACAGATTAGAAGGCTTCGCTACTATCACAAGGCAAGCTGGTCAGCCTCGCAGAGTCTAACTCAACGGACACCGCTTTATCGTCGACCTTCCTTGTTCTTTCCCCTACCTTCAGTACTTGTTAAGCTCAACACAGCCCTTTTTCAAGAGATTTACATACTTTTCCCTTTCTAGAAATACAGGTGGCAAGTAGTCCCTCCCCAGTCAGGGGGTTAATATTTCTAAAGATTTCCATAGCGGGAGAATAGATTTGGGGGGAATTTAAGATCCAGCTGGAAGACAGGATAGAGAGACCAAAGGTAGAAAAAGAACCCAGGGAAGCCCTATCAATTTTTGTTAAAACTGACTACAACCTAATACAGACATCACACTGAAAGAAAGGATGATAAGTGACATTTTACTCTTTTGTGTTTGTAACGACAAGTACTGCGCTTTTCAGGTTCTCTAACCATCCCTCGCTTTTGAGAAAACTCAGTATGGCCCTTCTACAGTTTCATTCAAATGTCAGTAACCTTTCTTGTACTTGCAGCAGATAAGATGCATTTTAAGAGTGTATCCAAACAATTAAATCCAATGGATTCCCGGGGGGGGGGGGTCCCACAAGGTCCCAGGGACCCTCCAGCAGGGATCTCAGCTTCCTTCCAGTGCTCAGATACAAGATGACTAGGGCCCAAAGTATCCCTCTCTTCCAGGCTGAAAGGTTAAAACCTCTACATATGATCTATGAGCCATTTTTCTTCCTTTTTAAAGTCTAAACCTCCATTTCCTCTTTTCTAAATTATCTTAAAAGGGAGTGACTTAAATAGACCTAAGGAAAAAATTCTAATGGTCCTGAAAGATTACATAAAACTAAATTTGATACAGTCTACTGGAACTTCACACAAAGGAAAATCATATTGAGAGTGAGGAGAAGTCTTCAAATCTGGTAGCATATTCAGATAAAGGATTTTTCCATCCTCTATGACATCTTTAGGTTTAAAACAGCACAGTATCAGAATGAAGCATTCTAGTAATGCTAATCAGTATGACATGCTTAGACTTATCAGGTGGTCCATGACCTACAACATAACGAAATCTAACTAACTCCAAATGTCTTTGACCAAAGTAAAAGCATTTCTTTGGCAGGTGGCAGAAGGAATGATGCGTCAGGAAGAAATACTCACCATGGCCAGATGCCTTAAGGTATCACCAGTAGAAACAGGAAAATTAAAAGAACCAATTGAGGAAACTAACAAAGAACAATGAGCCTATTCTGTTCAGTCACTTTAAGCAGGAAATCTACACTTAAGGTGCCCATAAATCCAACATTTGTAAAGCACCAATAAGGCCATTTACTACTGGCAGGCTCCTAAGGGGGTCTCAAAAAACCTATGAAAGACTACATGACCCAGAATAATGCTAAATTTAATTCTTTCAGGTGGTACGAAATCATCAGTGGTTTACACCTAACAGTAAAAGGCAGGGCATCACAAGTGAGAAACCACCTCTGTACTTTATATAACCACTCAGCAAAGTTTACCTGTTTCTCACGAATGACATAAATATTGATACAAATTCATTCAAGAAACATGAGCTGAGTGCTTATTACAGACCAAATATGGTAGGATGTTCTCTGAATATAAGAAAAAAGGGCTATCTCTGTACTCAAGTTCAGTTTTACAGGAGAGAAAGATATGTAAAGAAATAATTCTGATAGAGTCTAATGAGTGCTACAAGCAGAGTAAAGGTAACCTTGGTCGTAGGAGTGTGTTAAGTAAAAGCCTGATTTGATATGGGGGAAGGGGGTGGACAGGGTAAGAAGGAATGGAATTAGACATGGAAGAGAAGGATTCCACATCTGACATTTCCTAAACTAGTGCTTTAGCTCTTTCAAAGTGAGACAATGTACGTGAAAAAACATGACCTGTCCACCTGTCATGTTATTCCTCACACTTCTGGAATAAGCAAGATGGTTATTTCACAGATGAGAATTAAAAAGCTGAAGAAGGTAAGTTCACTAATAGTCAATGTCATCTTTGAAGTAAGACCTCAGATCTTCCAAATTCTAATCCCTTATTCCTTCCATGAAATCGCTCTACTCTGCCTCACTGGTTCCCCAGGGAAGCCATGTGTTACACGTTACTTCAGTATCCTATCCTCATTTCCTAATGAACACTCACCATCAGAAAAAGATGTGCAAGAGAGAAATGCATAAAACTAAAAGACATTTAAATAGATTTAAATGAATTAAACACATTTAAATTAAATTTCATTAAGTTACCAATTCGTTTCAGAAACTCAAATTTAAAAAATATATAATGGTGAGTTTTCTTTAGTAGTAATTAATATAATAACAGCTAACATTTATTGACCACCTACTAATTTTCACAAGAACCCTGTAGCTCATTTTAGAGACAAAGAATCATAGGCTCAGAGAGGTCTGAGAAATACTTACTCAGTTATGCCAAGTACGCTAATTTAAAAATTACACAAGTTTTTCAAACATTTGAACTGATCAGTGTCTTTCAGATCAAGATGAGAACCAAAATTGGGGTACAACAATTTTGAGGCAAAGTTAAAAAGGTATTACATTTTCAGATAAAGGGCTAACTATTAGAAGGAAAAAAAAATTCCCTGCTGTATACCTTTTATAGAAAGAATAAAATAATTCCTAAGTTCCATTGGATGAAGGAGGATAACTTAATTATATTTAAGTCACATAAATTATCTTCTAAGAATATTTTTATCTTAATTTTTTAAAAAAATATTTTAGTTCTCTCACATTTTAAGCCTTGGTCATCCTACCCTGTTTTCACCATAAGGTCTTGAAATTTTCAATGACATAAAGTATTTTCCTACCTTGGGCATTTTTACACACATGACCCTCAAAGTTTACAGAATAGAAAAAGGGGTGTAATAAAATGGTTAACGTCTTCAAAACTGCCTTACAACATCTATCATTCCTTTGATACTCTCTCACTGACATTTTTAAAAATTTAAAAATAAAATAAAAAGATGCTGATAAGCTCTTGCTTAATAAAACCAATGACCCAATTCTCTTTTCTAATTAAAAGCTGACAGTACTTGGGAGTACTTACTATTTTCAATGAATGTTCAGATGTAACAGTCTTCTTAAAATTATGTCTATTTTACAAGTTCCTCCATTACTAATGAATGCATGCTTAAAGAAATTGATTCTAAGATACGCTTTTCTTGTTCTTTTCCAGTCCTTGACACAGACTGCTGAGTGGTACTGTGGACAAACAAGCATATTCAACCAACACAGATGACTGAAATTACAAAGCTATAACATATTAACATATCTAGGCCACATAGAAGGGTCATAAGGTAAGATCATCAGCATAAATTAGCACATTATTATAAGGCATAAAGAAGCCAGACAAAATCTGCATGATAGATCTTTTCTTCATAACAAATACATAATGTCTTTGACTGGATTTCTATTAATCAAAAGTATTATTTAGAAAAAAATATTGCTTGTATAATATTACATGTAGTACTTCGGCTCCAACCCTGAGAAGCAAACGTGAAATTGTGGGGAGCCTGGGGAGAGGCTATGGAGTGGAGGGGGCTGGTTCAAAGTATTTTGGGGACACTTAGCTGTCTTTCTCAGTTTCATGTCCAAAATCAAACTATTTTTTTAAGTTATGCTGAGTGCATTTTTGCTTTTTCTAATTTCCTTACAAAAATCTGTAAACACAAAGGTATTCAGGAAAATCATCTTTTTTATTTACCAAAACCATGAAACTTCATATCTGCAAAAAAAAACTAGGTCAAAAAACATTTCGGTTTCTTGCTAGGTAATTAAAACACTTCTTAAATCTCTACAATAAGAGTATCCTAAGAGTATGGGCTTTCTGAAGTACCAAGGTATCACAATACTTTCCTTCTATTTTTTATACTATTCATAGCTCACAGAACAATTGTCAAATCCTGGAAGAAAATGTCTAAGTGATAGTCTTCGGCTACTAAAACAGTTGCTAAATAATCAAATCCTCCTTTAACTATGCATTTTTAAACAATTCAGACAAATCACATATGAATCATATTACTAGCAAAACAAAAGCAGCAGTAAGAGTGAACATTTAACTGTAAGCACACTCTCACGAACATAAAAACCCCTGTAACTGCCAAATGTGTCTTCACTTCCCCGAACTACATACATTCAGTAACAGACTGTCACTTCAGAGTGACAAGGGTGAATTTTTAATGTAAGATGTAAACTCTTTATTTCTATGGATTAGTACCTTAAAAACTGATACTTAAGGGAAAAAAACTGAAATGTAGTAGTTATGCTAACTTGAAACATCTACTTTTAAATAAAGAAAACAGTGGAAGGAAACCTAAAATTATCTTAGATTTCTTCATCTTACCCCCAAAACAACAGTCAAGCATTTTATAATATTAGTAACAGCAGCATTTTGTGCTGCTCTACTTCCAGTAAAAATCACTGGCAAATTCTATTTATACTCAAAAAACTACAGACAGCTTTGATTGCACATAAAAATATCCTAATTATATTATCTTCTTGGGTCATAGTGGGATGTAATACACTCCATAAATGAACAATCAGGAGGTTTTCACCTAACTGTATGGGTAATGTATTCACCACATCCTATTATATAAATAATCCTCACTTCAAGTCAAATTCATATTATCTAATTTTTGCATTCTCCACCGAAGGAAGCTATGCATAGAACCTCAATTCTCCTTTCATCACACTACTGCCAGTAGGAAATTCAAGCAATGAAAGATTCTGCTAAATTTTCAAAGGTGCTTTTAACATAAAATAACATTCCAGAATGGATAAACCTATGAGGTATGACCTAAAAGCCACATAAATCATTTATTTATGGCTGTTATGTTTTAATCACTGGATAGTTTTTAAAGGCTTAAAAAAATTAATGGTTTTTGCTATACAAAAGCAAGTATGTTTTCCACGACACATTAGCTGTCACATTAATACAAGGTTTTATCATTAATTATACTGGATTATACAGGAGTTTATGTCTACAAAATAGCTGTTAAATATCTGAATTTCCAAACCTTTCCAAAGTAAAAACAAAACCTGGTCCCAGTAAACCTTAGCTGAAATAAAAATCCATTTACAAAACAGAAAATTAAACGTAAAAAATATAACCTCAATTCAATACATTTGCAGATAAAACATGCAACACATTTTTTATCAAAAAGCAAAATATTATACATATGTAAACAGCACCACCTTTTGGTATATTTAGGAACTGGGCTTCTAAATTGTATAAAAATATCCTTAAATGTAACAAAGATGACAGAGAGCAAAGCAAGGTATTAAAAAAATCCATTGAAAAAAATAAAAATTCAAAAAAAATCAGTTTACTATTTAATAACATTAAGTTATAATAAATAAGTTATTTTTAAACATAAGTATTTTCAAAACCTAAAATACCTCATGTTTATGTTTTCATTTTAATTTTGTATGGCTGACAGCACCATTTCATTTCAAAGAAAACTGAGACTCAGAAAATTTTAATGCCTGACCCAAATATCCCTCAGTTAGAATGGCTGAGTCATTAGGAGCTTGAAATTGCTAGGTTTTAATTCCAGCATTAATTCCTCAATGAGTCAAATGCTCTAATTATCCTGTGTTATAAGTAATGCACACATTGCAACACTGCATAAGATTTTACAAAATAATTTAATCATTTGTACAATGTTTTTTATATGTATTTGCAAGAAAAAGATATGTATATTTAAATTCTGACATGAAGACACACAAACGCTGACTACATTCACATAGCTGTTTACATTTCACCAACACAAAAACTCTTCACCCAGTACAGTACTCTCCCTATTTCTATGCTGAAAGGAAAAAACCTTCACTGAAAACTGCAAAGCCTTCTCTGTTTTTTTTTTTTTCCAGGAAAAAAAAAGCCCTTGTTTATGGCTTGCACATGATTTGCAACTTTCCTAAGTCACAAGATAAAAGAGCTGCTACAAATGAGATGGAAATGAAAAGCTTCAAATATTCTCCCTAAAGCTTCTTTGCCTTAATTTGATCTCATATTGAGATGTCTGAATAGCATTTTCAATGTCTTCTACTTTTACATCTTTCATTGATTTCCTGAATAGTTTTTTTTACCAGACCGTAACATATTTATTCTAGAACACTCTCACAGCTCCCTTATTTTTGTAAGCTAGCTAACAATTCAGCTCTCACATGGGAAAAAGAAAATATTCTCAATGATCTTATCTTTGATTCGTTACCAAGAATTTTACTCTAAGTGCAGTCGTCAAGTAGTTCTTTATAGAGATTTCAAAATCAGTTAACATGTAATGAATCCATCTTAAATTACTGTACACTGTCACTCAATTAAAAAGGAAGAAAAAAGACTGCAGCTTAAAAAAGATGGTAGCTAAAATGGTTACGGAAAACACTGAAAGAGTAAAAGCAAAGAGCAAGTCAGAGGCATGGGCCCGAAATACTACATCTTCTGTGAAACAGAACTCCACCATCAAATGATCAACAATTAGACACTAACTCAGAAAATGTATTTATCAGTTCATTAATTAGCCTCACCTCTTATTCATAACATAATCATGAAAAAGCACTGTATCAGACATAAAAATCGGTAAACTTCGCCATTTCTAAAAACGATTTAGTGGGAAAGACTGAATATAAACATGCTAAGAATAAATTTTTGAAGGATTCCATTTCACTCCACAGCTCTTTTTTCATCATTGGGAGGGTTGGATGCTCCCTTCAAGAGTAAACAACATTCCAGATCTTCTCTGGAGACTCTTAATTCCCTTCTCCTATTTCTGAATGGATGAAAAATCCCACTCTGAAGGCCCTTCGTTGTATTTCTCTCTGCTTTATTCCCTGGTAGAGAGGGGAAAAAGAATGAGGAAGTGCCATCCTGTACCATGTTCCTTTTATTATCGCTGCAAATAACTCGTGTGACTACAAGTAACGCTCCAGATCACTTCTCTCTCTCACAGGCACACATGCAAATCATGGAAATATACATAACCAAATTTTATTAAGTTTGGAGGAACATCAAAATTTCTAATACTGAATTCAGTCCCATTAAATTGAAAGCAATTACTGCTTCCAATTTAATAAGAATGGATTAAATTAGATTTCTGAGTTAGTATAATTTGTAGAGTCCGTGTCAGGAAAAGTGATAGCGTGAGTGAGGATCTTATCCAAGACATGTCAGGACTGCGCAGACTGGACTTGACAGCCACCTAAATAGGGACTGTAAGGAAGAACTAAAGGGATTCACATAGACACACGGTCACACACACATACCACACACCACATTCAGTTAACCTTTAAAATACACTTTTTTTTTTATAAAGAATAAAGTTACTTCAGTACATTACAACCAAAAAATTGTTTTCATGTGTTTACTAATACACACACAAAAAACACCTGAGTTCCTACTTTGTGCAAGATACTTAGTTTGATGATGATAATGATAATACCAAACACACACTGAACATTTATACATACTAACATTTAATCTTTAGGAAGGACTACTGTTGTCATCTACATTAAATAAATAAGGACACTGAAGCACAGAGATATTGTCATTTGCCCAATACCAAACAGCTAACACACAGCAGTAGCTGGTTTTACAGTCTGGTCCAGTACTAAGAGCTGGCTATAGTCTGCTCTTAATCACTAAGCAACAGTGTCTCTGAGATGCCAAAGGTAGAAATGATTTAAGATGGAAGTAACTCACACACCATGGGAGAGAACATGTGAAAAAGATAAATTAAATTACCCTAAGACAGGACGTAGCTGAGGTGCTACTCCCTCTGTCTCTAAGCCGGGGAAGTAAGCTGAACGGTGGCAGTGTAAGTGGAGCTGCATCAAGTACAAGGAGTTAGGAAGGATGTAAAGTCATCAGATTAGGTCATCTCGTATACAGTCCCAATCAACACACACACACACCCCTTAAGTCACCCGTATTTATGATATACATGAATCTGTGTATATAGCACTGCACAAAAATTCTTAGAAACTCTTAAATTTGAGCCTTACCAAGCTATGAGGAAGGAAGGACCAAAAGCTGAGTCTCTGCAAATGCCTCCACACTCAAACCATCTCCCCTTAAATTAACCATCATTTTGGTAAAGTAGGAATGAGGGAAACGTTCAAGTGCTGCAGGTTATTCCATTTTCTTTTAATACTAAGCCTCTCTACCCTGAATATATGTTTATGGATTTGAGGATTAATGAGCTACTCAAGTTGCACCTTACACGAAGTTTAGTTTAGTTAAGTGTGAAATCAATGGAGTGGTAAAAGGTATCAAATGTGTCTTCAGATTCAAAAAACCGCCACCTGAGCACGCTCCTCTGGGCAAAAGGACAATGAGCACACTTTACGACAAGAACAGTCAGGGCCAACAGAGTAAGGACAATGTCAAGCAGTGAGCAATGAACGAATAATTTCACACGTGGTCTCCAGCATACATGTGGTGGGCTGGTATCTGCACTGGATCGCGCTGCCTCAGAAGAGGTCATTTGTCCAATTCTTACATAAGTACGACTAAAAAGTTTGAGAAGCAATAAATCAGAAAAAAAATAAAGTGTTAACTAATTTAATGATTTCTAATAATTTTATGAGAAAACTCTTTGTAACACAAAACTCACTTTTCATATATAAAGGTATAGCTGCAGTAATACTGCCATCTATCGTCCAAGAGCTGAAAATACATCATGTGTTTTAATCCAAACCTACCAGAATTTTAAAGGCCAAAATGTGCCAACGTTATTTCACATTTCGGGGTCAGCATCTTAAAAAAAGTTTGTTTTTTTTTTTTCCAAAATCAGAGACAACAATGCAAAAATAGATTTTTTTAAGTACTTTCTCATCTGCCCATTTTCTTAGAGAAATAAAATTGAAACAGGCTATTTCTAAATGAATTATTAAAAAACTGTTTTACAGAATCTCAAAGGGTAATGCAAATCATCAAGCAATTAATCAAAAGTAGTTTCTAAAAACCTATCAGTCTATATCAATTTGTCACTCAAAAATTATAAAATATCAATATTAAAACTTGAAAATATTTCAAATTGTTCAATACCAGAAGGCCAGTGATTCCAAAAGGACTAGTAATTTTAACACAACTTAGCACTCCATAGTAGTTTATTCACAAAAATTAATGCAACTACTTGTGAGTTGAAGTATTACCAATTACATGCTACAAGAAATGCAAACAAGAAGTTTAAGTGACCTGAAAAGGTCAGGCCAAAAGTGGAACAGGACTGAAAACTGATCCTCAAGTTCCCAAAGAAAGACAATAAAAAAGGTGAAATTTTCCCACATCTACTGTGAGAAAATTGCAAAAAAGAGCTTAAAACTTTTATCAAAATAATTTGATGACCAGGCAAGTTATTAACTATTACTGGGCATTCACTTTGGCTAAAAAAGTTAGGACCTGGAACCAAAATATTTTATTTTAGAATTCACAAGATTTTTATTTTAGAATTCACAAGAGTCAACCAGATTTTCTCTTTATCTTTGTAAAAGATAAAAATGCTAATCAACCATGCGAATTCACTCTCAAAAACATAAGGAAAATACAGCTCAGGATTTAAACAACAGGAGCGAAGCAGACACTACTTAATTTGTACGGATAACACACAATTTACTACAAAATCAAAACCAGTGCCACTTAATAGGCTGTTGGTTCAAACACAGGTAGTTTTGTGCTTCTGATCATGAAAAATTTCTGTTGAGATGAAAAGAGGAGGTGACAAATAATGAACTACTTATTCCCATGCTCTATTTACTTAAAGAAAAAAAAAACCAGAACGTAGAGATCAGAAAAATCAGCCTGCATCCTATTTTATATCACAGTAAAGAAGAAACCCTTTTAAAATGTACTAAAATACCTTTCTGAAATGTTTCGTTCCACTAAAGCACTGCAAAATTTAACAAAATTCTCAGCATACAGAATTTAAATTTTAGGAACCTGAATAGAGAAAGCTATTCAGTTTTTATAACATAAAGCATAATATAATTCCTCATGTAATGAAAAGCAATTTTCTCCCATTTCTCAGTCATCTTGGGCTTATTTTAAAATAAAGACAACCTCCTCACAAGATCTTATAGGGAAAGTGATTCTAAATTTGAAGGGTAAATATAATCTAAATTATACTTCAATGAAGTTGTTTAAATTTTTCTTAAAAAAAATTATAAGAAAAGGGTAGGGTATAGCTCAAGTGGTAGAGCACATGCTTAGCATATACAAGGTCCTGGGTTCAATCCCCAGTATCACCTCTAAAAATTAAAAATAAATAAGTAAGTAAACCTAATTAACTGCTGGGAGAAAAGAACTAGTTCCAGAAATTGACACAACACTGTAAACTGACTATACTTCTGTATGTGTGTGTGTGTATATATATATATATACACATACACGTATATATATATAAACTTAATGGGAAAACTCACCGCAGAATGACAATTAAGGTATGCAATATCTTTACTACAACATTTTCCTTAAGAAAAGTACATTACTTGGCTCCATTTTCAGGTGACATAACAATGTTTTTACATTTCTACAAAGTCTTCTTATCCCTGAGGCCACAAATGCAACAGTGAGTTTTCCAGGAAGTTATGCATAACATATGTCAATTAATTATATGTATCAATGGCCCCCCAAATTGAAGCACTTTGAAGAACCAATTATAAAAATGGTTTCTCAATTACGTTTGTCCACATCCTTCCAACTGATGGAGTCTTTCATGAATACCTACATATATACACACACATCCTAATTAATTCCCTTACACTGACTTACATTTCAGTCTTTGGTTTTACTTAGGATGTCAAGTCTGTTCTCTGCAATTTCCACTTTAAAAATCACACTTTAACCCCCTTAAATAGCGGCTCATTTTCCACAACTTCAACCAACCTTTCACTTAGTCACCATTCCCAACCAACTTTCCTCAACAAAATGGAGATGGGGTTGAGGAGCACACTGTTACTCAGTTCCTCACAAAAGGATTTTTCCTGACTCAGGGAAGCCATTCCAGAACTCTCCAAGTACAGGATTCCAAAATTTCATCTACTGAGAACATACGGGCTGATCAGAAAGAAACAGTCTAGTCCTAGATTGTTTCAACCCCAATTGTTTATTATACATACTACAAGGCAATGTGCAAAGAGGTCTCATTTTATATTTAGGTATCTCCAAATTACCTCCTGTCACCAAATCCTAACCTCATGAGCTTTCTTTTCTTCTGTCCAGGTAGATAAAAGGTAGGGAAGCTACCAAACCTCTTTAAGACTTCTATCTTTGAAAGCTGAGTGTTGGAGAGACTTCATAAAAAGAATACAGCTCGGTGATTCAATGACAACTGTCATCTGACACACTGGTGCATCACTTTTATTTTGTTGGAAGTCACACCCTGGAAAAATGTCTACCTCTACTACCCTGTGCCGTCAGCTCCTCATGTAACGTCAGCTTTTAATAAAATCCTCTACTTCCTAGGTGATATAATAGTGGCAAGAAGAAACTAGAAAAATATTAAGGCTTACGAAGAATATTCTTACTAGTTCATGCGAAAAACCTATATAATATTCCCACAGTAACCAGAGAGAGAAAGTGAAAGTAAATTACTGGGAAGTTAGGAAATAACTTTAATTATCTTAAGATTATAGTTTTCTAGGACATAGGATATAAAAAGTAAAAGCTTATAAAACTAGCCTGAAATGCCCACATGAGGACATTTTACAGATCAACAGATACAGTTTCTATTTTAGTGTATATAACCCTTTCTATGTTTAACTTCTGAGCTTTAGAATAATGCTAAGATTGAACTGTATCTACATGCTGATGGTCACCCTTTGCATTACAGGCACTCTGCAAATGATCAGAGTAGAATTTATTTTCACTGAAATTCCAGATGGACTTCAAAATCTTCAGATAAAAGCATCACCTTTGGCTAGAGAATAAAGAATTTCTGCAAGGAAACTGTGTTACATTAAGAAAATGTTCTCTTCAGCACATAACTAAATCCCTCATCATAAATACTAATTACTAATACACATAACTTAAGTCAGAAACCTAAATATCAGGCTATTTTTAAATAACCTTTTAAAAGCCTAGGTTAGCAAAGTCTTTGTTCTGCCTTCATCTCAAAGCTACATAAAACCAGCAATAGACATGAATGTGTTTTACAAACTGTAAGACAATATACACGCTGTAAATAACTGTGAGGCTGGTAAAGGAGCAAGAAGGATGGATTAAAGAGGTACATGTGGAAGGCAAGTTAAAAGTCCTGCACTATACACGCAATGATGGAAGGCAAGTTAAAAGCCCTGCACTAAGACACGCAATGATTCGCTCACTGAACTCCACTGGAAGTTCAGGAAGAATACAAAAATCAAGAAGATGTTCTATTTGTTCCACTGGGAGATGACTCTATGATTAAGGAGGTGGAAATGGACCAGGGAGCTCTCAGGTGATACTGACTCTTACAAAAGAAACAGCTTACTTCCAACTCCTAACTCAGTGCTGAAATTAACAAACTGAGCATATTCCTGTGTAATGGAGTCCAACGGTCTGTATCCCCCGCTCCCTCCCCTCCCAAAAAAGAATGGCTTCTAATCAGGATCCCATATAAAAGATGACTAAAGAAGAAATTTCAAAATGAGGGGCCGCAAGAACTACCCTAATAAAAGCCATTACGGTTATTAAATTTCCACACTGGACTGCTTTTAAAATACCAACTTTGAGAGACTACACAGCGTAACACAAAGAGCAGAGGCTGCAGTGACAGACAGTAAGTGCCCGTGTCAGCTCCTGCATGGATTCACTGGGTGAAGTTGTGCAGGTCATGTGTCTTCCTTCTCAGTCTCAATCTCACCTTAGAATATGAAGTAATCTCACACCTAGGTAATTTCATTTGATCCTTGCAATAACTTACATGAAATGCCTAATACACGGTAGGCTTTTAGCCAATTCAGTCCCCTTCCCTGAAAATGTGTACAAAAATCCTGATTTCACTTTGAACTAGCTGGCACAAAATAATGTGTCACATAAGAGAAGAATGTATCATACATTCAATTTTCATTTAGTTGTGTTTTGAAGAAGCTGAAGGCTCTTGCTTTTTCAGCTTCCCACAGAATTAATCTCTTCACTTCATCTCCTTTATTATGCATGTAAACTCAAGATATTAATATGAAATGTCATGCCCACCAGTGCTTAAAAGAGATAAAGCAGGGAAAGTTTGTTTTGTTGGGTTTTTTTAAAGGAAGTTTATGTGCACTCATACTTTAATTATGAACAAGAAGTATGATTTTCAAAACTCCAAGTCCAAACACAAAAACATAACTTTAATGTCTTTAAAAGTCTACCATCCACAGTGTGGTTCTTGAATTTATTTCTTACACAAACATTTCTATTCATCAGTCTAATATAACCCCCTTGACCTCAGTCTTCCAATTTAAAGCTACTTCAAATTAAATGGCCAGGTTCAGGAAATATGCTTACACTTTAGTCATTCAATTATATAATACTGTCCTTTACCAAATAAACTAATGTTTGTTTCCACAACAACAAAGAGCTATTAATTTTCTTAATTCAAACATAAGACTTTATACTCTGACTTGACATTAACATCAAGCATTTCTAAAATATAAATTGGAAATGCTCTTTTGATAAAAGCAGGCCCTATTTCCCTTGTATTATAAAAAAATGAAAGAATACATTCAAAGACCTTGAACATTTACTAAAATAACTTCTAAGATTTAGAATGTAGTATGAATGCTTTTCCTCTACTAGAAAACAATCATCTTCTTGTCTGCTGGAATCCATGTCTAGCGCATTTTCATGTCTGCACACCTCCTAGCATTATACCCTGTAGCATGTATCATGGTCAGAGAACATTTGCTGAATGAATGAACTCTATACAGGTATAACAAAGAAACTATCAAGAACTGCAACAGCCCAGCAATTTCAAAATGATTTCTCTGAAACTGTGGGCACCCAAGCTAAATGCTCTGACGTAGGTAAGCTCATCACAGATATTTCATGTACATAACATGTTATTCTCAGGTGTCTATGAACTAGAACCTAAGTCAATGGCCTTGTGATGGACTTTTTCCCACTAAATAAAAAGTGATACTATATTCAATCACTGTAGAGAGGACTACAAACTAAACATCTCTCTCTCCAACATCTTTTTTATCTCTTCAACCTATCTCTAACATCTCTCTACTTTACCTGTATCTAAATGAGGGCTGTTCCTAAAGCAGTCACCTTGGAAGACCATACCTTCACTCCACCATTTGGGCCAGGCAATGGTTATGAGTTCTTTGCCGAAATTGTGTAAGAGTTGTAAGTTTCTGAAGAGATCCAAAAAGTTTAAGAATCACTACTATAAACATTTTTTGAACTCTTTTAGAACAGTTTTCAGAATCAGTTAAGACAAATAAAAAATGCCTTATTTTTAACTAAAACAGCATTGTTCAACATCATATCACATACTTTTGGCCCCAAATGACCTGTGACCATTCTAACACTAAATATACTCTCAAGATATGAAGATCTGCCACCAATGAGGATGCTGAATATAATTTACCAACATCCCAAAAGAAATAATCCTAAAATAGTCACTAAAGGTAGCATTATGGTGGGGGGAGAGGGAGTTTAGTCCATAAAAATTGCTTACGTAAAGAACACTCTCATGAAATATATATGTTCAGATCATACTTTTTGTTTTTGTTTTGTTTGTTGTTTGTTTTCAAATCATACTTTTTTTTTAAGCCACTATACCTACAAGGACAATTCAGTTGCTTTCCATGATACTGATTTAAATGCATCATGCAAACAGGTATCCATGATACAATTAATTGTTCTGAGTTTTAGGGAATGACATCATTTCTCCACAGTAGGTTTCACTCTTTGAAATGACAAGCAAGCAAGCACTATTTTATAACTTATGAACCTTTTTCCTCAAAATAAAAAGGGTTTGAAGGAGGCAACAAACAAGAGCTTACTGCTCTGAGTAAGCCTCTATGAGGTTTTACTATGGAGTAATTATATTCCTAGATTCAAATAGTTAAAAGCAGCAATTTCAAGTATATAGCCATATAATCTCTCTCTCTTCTCCAAATAGTAAAAATACCTACTACTGCTAACTAAGAATTCTGAATTTCTCTGTATACTGTTATCAATAACCTCTGTGTACATTATACATAAAATACTTTATATCTAGTTCTTATCAATTATAAAATTAAATAAAAATATTTTAGTTCTGTATTTGATTCCTGAAACATTATAAACTATTAAACAATAATAATTTTTATAAACTCCCACTATTCCACAATAACAGAAGAGACGACTGGCACAGGTAGTCAGAAATCATTCACATCATATATCTAACCTAAATAAAAGACCTGCAGAGATTTCCTACTAAATGTTTTACAGAAGGGAACACTGTTCCTATTTTCTGGGCCTATAGCATCTAGACAAGTAAAGAAAGTGGTCCTAAAGTCTGCTGCATGCAAGTCATACCAGAATTAAAAACGGAGTATATAGCACAGGGAACTATATCCAGTATCTTGTAATAACCTTTAATGAAAAAGAATATGAAAACAAATATATGTATATATATGCATGACTCCGACATTAGGCTGTACACCAGAAATTGACACATTATAACTGACTATACTTTGATTTTAAAAAAATGGATTATCAATTTCTAAAGTGGGTACAATCAACAGTATATAAAGTTAATACAAATAGATGTAAATAATGTAGATATATAAAATAATATACTACATTAAGAAAAATAAATTCATATTCAAGTAATTGCTTTATTTTCCCTTTCTATTATTCCCAAATAAGAAACCAAAATTAGGTGTGCATAACAAAGCTTAATATCCTTGTGTAAACACATTAGGACTGTTATTTTACAAAGAGTACTATTATAAGACTGAAAACAAACTGCTAATGGACTAAAATTAAAATTAAAATGTGTTAGATATTGAATACCACCTAGGAAAAGTCAAGCTCTGTTTTTTTTTTTAAATGTTTTAGGCAATTATCTTAAAGGCTATTTTCTTAATTTTCAAACTGCACCATCAGAATGTGGTAAGGCAAGTCTAGTCTAAATTATACTGAAAATTACTAATGAATATAGAGAAGCAATTCTAAAAGCAGATTTGGAGTGTTTTTATCTAAAGAACAGAAGTATTAAGAGTGATTTTTTTTCTATCTAGAGAATAAGTCATCAAAAGCACAAAGTTAATGACATATGATCATTTAGTTACTGAAGGAAACAATGCTGTGAAAGGAATAATTGTCCAAGCCTCCGTACTCCTCACGTCCATCTTGAAGCCAAGACTGGTCAATTACACATGCAAAGACAACTATGAGATACAGATTAGCGGTCAAATGCAGTGTTTTGGAGCAACAGACTCCACTGCCTACATGATTTACAGTAAGACACAACCTCGCCATCCTCACCTATAAAGTAAGAGTTCTAATACATCCTTATATCACAAGGACTAAGCATAACACATATAAAGCACTGAGCCAGTGCCTGTCACAAAGCATTCAAATTATGTTCCCATTTAATATACATACAAGAGAAATACATACAGAGCGTGTACGGGCCATCTAGTGTACAAAGATATTTCCTAACTCTGTCCACTGAGAGGACCGAGAAGCACTGACACTTTAAGGTGGCAGTGCGCACACCTAGTGCCCAGATCTCTGGGCTGGTTCTAAACACCATTCTCTTAATGAAAGGGATCAGGATTCCTTGGAAAAGTGGTTGCTTCCAAGGCTGCAGAAGGGAAAATGTGAGACCAGAACACCTTGTGGTGCCAGAAAATAGGAAAGTGCCCAAAAAAGAATAGGAGCATGTTGAAGAGACACAGGCGCCACAGGCTGAACGAGGTCCTACGGCCAAAACTGAATACAAGCAACAAAATAATGACAGTATGAATGATAGTCTGTGCAGTAACATAAATATTCATAAGTCCACACTGATACAGACAAGGAAAATGTGGGAGAAAGGACAACTCTTTCTTACAGAATAATTTCAGTTAATAAATGTGGAAGAAAACAGAAAATCAACAGTAAGCAAATATCACAGTAGTAACTGTTACAGATAAGATCCACCAACAGACACTAAAACTATCGAATACTAAAATGAGTAGGCTAAAGGTTGAGGAAACACAGGAATATTTATTAGTTATAATGAGTAAAACAGTAATGTAACTTTGGAGAAATCTGGCAGACAAGAGTTAGTGTATTAACATCATGAACCCCCTGATACAATGCACTGAAAAGGATATAATATCACTTTTGTGCTCTTCTTGGCAAAAATGCATATACTATCTTATTTTAATCATGAGAAACTATCAGACAATACTAAGCTGAGGGACATTCTATAAAATAATCAGTTCTCTTCTGAAATGTCAAGGTCATAAAAGACAAGAAAAAACTGAGGAACTGGTACAGATTGGAATAGACTAAGGAGACATCACAAGTAAACCTAAGGTGAGACCCTAGATTGGATTCTAGAACAGAAAAAGGATTCAAACGGTAAATGTGGCAAAATTCCAAACAGGATCTGTAGTTTAGATAATAGTATTGCACTAATGCTAATTTCCCAGTTTATTAATTGTACTATAATTATGTAAGATGTTAAGATTGGGGAAGCTAAGTAAAGGGCATATGCATACTCTGTAATTTTACTACTTTTCTGTACGTCCAAATTAATTTCAAAATAAAGGGTTTTTTTTTAAGTTTTTAAAAAATATGTCTTATATACAGTCATCCCTCAGTATCCACAGGGAATTCATTCCAAGACCCAAAGGGATACCAAAACCTGCATATGTTCAATTCCCAGAGTCAGTCCTCCATATCCGAGGGTTCCAAGCCCAAAGATTCAACCAACCACACACTGTAAACATAGCAGTATATGTACTGAAAAAAGTCCATGGATAAGAGGATCCGTGAAGCTCAAACCCACGCTGTTCAAGAGTCAACTGTAGTAACCTATGCAACATAAATCAGCTTCATTCTTTTTTGCCTTAAAATCATTAAGTTATGCTAAAATATCCTCTAGCTGCTGAAGCTAAAATACATCTCTCTGGAAAACTTAGCTCCAAACAATTTAATCAATAAAATACATTACAGATGCCATTACCTGTAATTTTATATCCATAAGCAGCTAGTTGTCCAGCCATATATTCTCCATCCGAATTATTATGAGAACAACCCCATGTTCGTACCCAAATTTTCTGTATGCCTGGAATAGTGCTGTTAATTAAAAAAAAAAAAAAGTCTCATTAAGGGATTTTTTAAAATAAAAAACACTAGGTAATTTCTGGGCATAGTATGTAAAAAACACTTACTCACTGCAACCCATTTGCAAGCTATTCATTAAAAGCAGTAACTAAATACATAATCTGTCATTACACCAAAAATCTAAATCAAGATAAAATTAGCACAGAATTCTAAGTTAAGACTCTCTCTATTAAAAAAAAAATCTTTTTCTCTGAATTGTATCTTTTTAATTTTTCATTATTTTTTTTTATTGTTAGTTATTTATTTTTTTGCAGGGGGAGGGAGGTAGTTTTATTCATTTATTTAGTTTTTAGTGGAGGTACTGGGGATTGAACCCAGGACCTCATGCATGCTAAGCATGTGCTCTACCACTGAGCTCTACCCTCCCCCTTCTCTGAATTGTATTTTAACTTCAATGTGACAAAATACCACCACTAAATTCAACTCCTGGAAAGGTGCTAACAAATAACAGTAGCAGAGAAAATGGTTCTAACAGCAGTGGCAAATAAAGAAAAATTAAGTGCATCTATGTAAGACCTGACACCATAGAACCCCCCGAAGAGAACACAGGCAAAATATTCTCTGACATAAATTGCAGCAATCTTTTCTTGGATCAGTCTCCCAATGCAAAAGAAATAAAAGCAAAAATAAACAAATGGGACTTCATTAAACTTATATAAGCTTTTGCACAGAAGAAACCATAAACAAAAAGACAACCTATGGAATGGGAGAAAATATTTGCAAACCATGCAGCCAGCAAGGAATTCATTTCCAAAATATACCAATAGCTCATACAGCTCAATATCAAAAAAGCCAAACAACCCAATCAAAAAATGGGCAGATGACCTAAACAGACATTTCTCCAAAGACACACAGACAGCCAACAGGCACATGAAAAGGTGCTCAATCTCACTAATTATTAGAGAAATGCAAATCAAAGCTACAAGAAGGTATCACCTCATACTGGTCAGAAAGGCCATGATCAGAAAGTCTACAAATAGTAAACACTGAAGAGGGAGTGGAAAAAAGAGAACTCTCCTACACTGTTGGTGGGAATGTAAATTGGTGCAGCCACTATGGAAAATAGTATGGAGGTTCCTTAAAAAATTAAAAATAGTTTTTAACTGAGCTCTTGGGGATACATTTGGGAAAAGAAAACTCTAATTTGCAAAGATACATACCCCAATGTTCATAGCAGCACTATTTACAATAGCCAAGACATGGAAGCAACCCAAGTGTTCATCAATAGACAACTGGCTTAAGAGGATGTGGTGTGTGCATATGTGTATGTGTGATATATACACACATACACATACATACACATATATACACAATGGAATATTACTCAGCCATAAAAAAGAATGAAATAATGCCATTTGCAGCAACATGGAGGGACATACAGAATATTATGTTTAGTAAAATAAAGCCAGAGAAAGACAAATACCATATGATCTCACTTATATGTGGAATCTAAAATATGATAAAAATAAACTTATTTACAAAACAGAAACAGACTCACATACACAGAAAACAAACTTATGATATCCCAAGGGGGAAAGTGGGGAAGGAAAAACTAGGAGTTTGTGATTAACATATATACACTACTTTATATGAAAGAGATAAACATCAAGGACCTACTGTACAACACAGGGAACTATTTTCAATATCTTGTAATAACCTACAGTGGAAAAGAATCTGAGAAAGAACATATATATATATATACACACACACACACACACACCCCTATATATATATATATATATTTATATATATATAAAACTGAGTCACTTTGCTGTTCACCTGAAACTAACACAACATTGTAAATCAACTACACTTCAATTTTAAAAAAATAAAAATTAAGTAGATCTATATGCTCACACAGTAGTGATTTTCCTTTGCAAATTCTTGTCCAAGACATACTAGCTAC
This sequence comes from Camelus dromedarius, assembly GCF_036321535.1. NCBI lineage: Eukaryota > Metazoa > Chordata > Mammalia > Artiodactyla > Camelidae > Camelus > Camelus dromedarius. Next base: position 13,524,417 of record NC_087454.1, on the reverse strand, counting down.
AATCTTTATTTTATAATTACAAATACAAATAACAATCAAAATGAAAATCTGCCACCCTATGGCATTATTAAAAGTACTCCATATATAAAAATAAAGTTCTAAAATATGCAATATTTTTAGGGAGGAGGAAAAAAAGACTTTTACAACTTGGATTGGTCTAATAATTAATAATTAAATAGACATTACCTTAAGGACCTGTTCAGGACAGATTTAATAAACTACAGTCATTAAAATGTAAGCAAATTTTAAATTCATAGATTTTAAAAGCTTACTGTTCCCAACAAAATCATCAGGGGTGTTACAGCTTTCAGCAATTTACTAGATAAACAACATAAGTGTATTATAACTGTGTAACTCCATAATCCTTTCTGGCTAGGCTGTATTAGAATGTCACTGAATGAGAGACCTAATATAATAGTGTAAACAGCACAATAATTTATTTGTGTCCAATTCCATTAGATGATCCATAATTATTTATAAATTTGCTAAGAAAAATCAAATGCTCAAACCACTACTATTTCATAAGAAGCACAAATTCCAATAAAAATTTTTAACTTGGGTTTAACAATTACACACCAACTACAGTAATACCAAAGACATCTGGCCTGGGAATGGAAGGGAGATCTATTTCTGTGCCAAATACTGTCCTAGACCCTGCCTTTTAGGAACATCTTTTTCTTTCTTAGACTTTGCTAATTTTAAAACTATTCCAATTTAAAAAAATAATAAATCTACATATTTCATCTCAAGAGTTCAAAGATTTTTTAGCAGAGATATTATGTATATCATATACAATAATGCCAGCCTCTCACCTGGTATGATACTGAATATAATTGTAAAAAAAAAAAAAAAAAGTTTTACCTATCACTTGGTGGACTGCTTTCCTCTTGTAAATATTTTTGGGTGTTGCGCCTTCGCACCTTTGGAACAACGTGCTTTCTTGCAAAATGCCGATCTTGTGGCTTCGAATCTTCTTGTGACACAATATCTTCTATGTCATCCAGTAGTGCATCACAGGATGCAGAAGGCATCTTCTCTATCACATAAAAAAGTTATAAAAGCGTATGAGTCCTTTAGAAACTGTTTAAAGTAACATCACCTATGAAATATTCTTGCCAAATCTTTATCTAATAAAGCCTTTAGATGTAACTTCAAGTTTACAGAAAATATAGGAGATAAAGAAATACAAGGAAACACCAGATAAATCTTACTGATAGTGGGATATTCCAAGGTTCAGCTAGAACTATTTCTCCAACAAGTCAATGTCATGGAGAAAAAAGCAGGAAAGGAGCTGTTCAAGATTAAAGGAGACTTAAAAGATAGCAAGGAAACAGACTTCACGTTCTTGATTAGTACTTTGTCCAAAAACCGGTGAGACATTTTGGGAACTAGGGAAATCAGAGTATGAACTGGGTATCAGGTAATATTAGGATATTACTATAAATCATTAGATATAAAGTATTGCCCTTATGTTTAAAAATCTTATTTTTTTAATGATGAATACCGAATATTTGGAGATAAAATATCATTATGTCTATAATTTATTTTAAAACAGTAAAAAATACAGTAAGACATGTGGGACAACATTTAGAACTCTTAAATCTAGGAAATAGATATGCTGTTGTTTATGATCCAATTCTACTTTCCTGAATGTTCAAAATTTTTATAATTAAGAAAAGAAAATGTGGACATGCTTCCAGGAAGATAAATAAACATATTTCCCCTATCCCTCCTGCTGAGTACAACTAAAACTCTGGACATTGAAGATAAAACAATAAGACATTGTAGATAAAATAAGAAGACTTTGAAAGGTGGACAGAAGAAGGCAGATTGGCCAGGGACCTTGGAACCTAAGGAACACCACAGTGGTGAGTTCCCTGCATTTTATTTTGCTTCCTATATCCCAGACTTGGAGCTGAAGAAGACAGCAACCCAGAAGTGCCAGCAGGTGCAGACAGCCCTCAACAAAGCAAAAGCCTGTTCTCTTGCCAAAGAAGCAGAAAATGGGCAGCTAAGCAAGACAGAAAACTTTTAGACAATAACCATCCAACTCCACACACACACCAAGAAAAAACCAAAAGTGCAAAAAGCCATTCAATGGAGGAAAGACAGCCTTTTCAATGACTAGTACTGGAGCAGCTGGACATTTACAGACAAATGAATGAACTACAATCTAAGTCTCACACCTTACACAAAAATTGATTCAAATGAACCATGGACAAAATGTAAAACATAAAGCTATAAACTTTTAGAAAAAAATCATGAGAGCATTTTCTAGATCTAGAACTAAGTTGGTTTTAGACTTGACACCAAAGGCACAATCCATAAAAAAGAAAAATTAACAAACCCAGGCAAAGGTAAAGACTTTTACTCTGAAAACGACTCTTCAGAGAATGAAAAGTCAAGCTACAGAGTGGGAAAAAATATGTGCAAACTACATATCTGACAAAAGTCTAGTATCTAGAACTCAAAATAGAATAGTTAAGAGAGATGAAAAGAATCCAGTTAGAAAACAGACAAAAGACAGAAAGAGACATTTCACCTAAGAGGATATACAGAGGAAAAATAAGCACACGCTAAGAGATTCAAAGCTACTAGCCATCAGGCAAATACAAACTAAAACCACAATGGGATATCACAACATCCCTATCGGGATGACTAAAATTAAAAAGTGACAACACTAAATGCTGGCAAGGATGCAGAGAAACTGGATCACTCGTACAGTCTTGGCAGGAATATAAAATGGTACAGTTGCTTGGGGAAAACAGCATTTTCTTAAACTAATCATGCAACTACAATGAGACCTGGCAACTATACTTCTAGGAGTTTATCCAAGAGAAACATTAAGACATAGTCACACAAAAACCTAAACACGAGTGTTTCATAGCAGCTTTCTTTATAAAAGCCAAAACCTGAAAACAACCCAGATGCCCTTCAACAGACTGAATGGTTAAATAAACTGAGGCACATCCAAGACCATGCAATATTAGTCAGCAACAAAAGGAATGAATTATTGACACATGCAACAACCTGGATGAATCTCCAAATAACTATGCTCAGTGAGCAGAGCCAATCGCAAAAAGTTATATACGGTGTGATTACATTTACATAACATACTTGAGACTGAAATAACCAAATTACAGAAATGGAGGACAAAACAGAGGTTGCCAGGGATGAAGGAGAAGATGGGTTGAGAGAAAAGTGAACGTGACTATAAGCAGCAATGTGCGCGATCCCTGTGGTGATGGAAACGACCTAGATGCTGCCCAGATCAACGTGGATATTCCGGTTGTGATACTGTATTACAGTTTTGCAAGGTGTTACCCCTGGGGGAGACTAGGTAAAACATACAGCACCTCCACATAATATTTATTACTGTAAGTGAACCTACAATTACATTAAAACACTTAAGGATCTAACCAAGGAGGTGAAAGAATTATACACAGAAAACTATAAACCATTGATGAAGGAAATTAAAGAAGACTTTAAAAAATGGAAAGATATTCCATGCTCTTGGATTGGAAGAATCAATACTGTTAAAATGGTCACACTGCCCAAGGCAATCTACAGATTTAATGCAATCCCTATCCAATTACCCAGGACATATTTCACAGAACTAGAAAAAATCATAATAAAATTCATATGGAACCTAGAATTTCCAAAGCATTACTGAAGAGAAAGAAAGAGGCTGGAGGAATAACTCTCCCAGACTTCAGACAATACTATAGCGCTACAGTCATCAAGACAGCATGGTATTGGTACCAAAACAGACATATAGACCAATGGAACAGAATAGAGAGCCCAGAAATGAACCCACAAACTTTTGGTCAACTCATCTTTGACAAAGGAGGCAAGAATATACAATGGAATAAAGACAGTCTCTTCAGCAAATGGTGTTGGAAAAACTGGACAGCAGCATGTAAATCAATGAAGCTAGAACACTCCCTTACACCATATACAAAAATCAACTCAAAATGGATTAAAGACTTAAATATAAGACAAGATACAATAAACCTCCTAGAGGAAAACATAGGCAAAACATTATCTGACATACATTTAAAAAATTTTCTCCTAGAAGAAATAAAAGCAAGAATAAACAAATGGGACCTAATGAAACTTACAAGCTTCTGCACAGCAAAGGAAACCAGAAATAAAACAAGAAGAAAACCTATGGAATGGGAGAAAATTTTTGCAAGTGAAACCGACAAAGGCTTGATCTCCAGAATATATAAGCAGCTCATACGACTTAATAAGAAAAAAATAAACAACCCAATCCAAAAATGGGCAGAAGACCTAAACAAGCAATTCTCCAAGGAAGACATACAAATGATCAAAAAGCACATGAAAAAATGCTCAATATCACTAATTATCAGAGAAGTGCAAATCAAAACTACAATGAGGTATCACCTCACACCAGTCAGAATGGCCGTCATTCAAAAATCCACAAATGACAAATGCTGGAGAGGCTGTGGAGAAAGGGGAACCCTCCTACAGTGCTGGTGGGAATGCAGTTTGGTGCAGCCACTATGGAAAACAGTGTGGAGATTCCTCAAAAGACTAGGAATAGACTTACCATATGACCCAGGAATCCCACTCCTGGGCTTGTATCCAGAAGGAAATCTACTTCAGGATGACACCTGCACCCCAATGTTCATAGCAGCACTATTTACAATAGCCAAAACATGGAAACAGCCTAAATGTCCATCAACAGGTGACTGGATAAAGAAGAGGTGGTATATTTATACAATGGAATACTACTCAGCCATAAAAACCGACAACATAATGCCATTTGCAGCAACATGGATGCTCCTGGAGAATGTCATTCTAAGTGAAGTAAGCCAGAAAGAGAAAGAAAAATACCATATGAGATCACTCATATGTGGAATCTAAAAAACAAAAACAAAAACAAACAAACAAAAACAAAGCGTAAATAAAGGACAGAAATAGACTCACAGAGAATACAGACTTGTGGTTACCAGGGGGGTGGAGGGTGGGAAGGGATAGACTGGGATTTCAAAATTGTAGAATAGACTACACTGTATAGCACAGGGAAATATACACAAAATGTTATGATAACTCACAGAGAAAAAAATGTGACAATGAGTGTGTATATGTCCATGAATAACTGAAAAATTGTGCTGAACACTGGAATTTGACACAACATTGTAAAATGAGTATAAATCAATAAAAAATGTTAAAAAAAAAAAAAAACACTTAAGGAAAAAAACTATCCAGAAAAAAAAATTGCGCAGGCACACCTCAAAGATACTGCGGGCTCTGCTCTCCAGCCCACCACAATAAAGCGAGTATTACAATAAAGCCACACAAATAGGTTTATTTTCCAATGAGTCATAAAGTTATGGTAATTAAACATGCAATAGCATTATAACTTAAAAAATAGGATACACACTTAAATTTTTAAGTATTTTCTTGCTAAAAAATGCTATTTTCTGAGCTTTAAGAGAGTTGTCATCTTTCTGCTAGTGGAAGGTCTTGCCTTGTGTTGAAGGTTGCTGACTCATCACGGTGGTGGTCACCGAAGTCTGGGGTGGTTGTGGCAATTTGTTAAAATAAGACCACAACGAAGTTTGCCTCATCGACTGACCCTTCCTTTCACCAACAGTTCCTCTATAAGCACGCAATGCTGTTTGATAGCATTACCCACACCACTTTTTGTGAAATTAGTCCTCTCACAACCTGCCTCTGCTTTGTTAACTAAGTTCATGTCACATTCTAAACCCTTTGTTGTTGTTTCAACAATCTTCACAGCCTCTCCACCAGGAGCAGATTCCATCTCAGAAATCCCTTTTTTTGCTCATCCCTAAGAAGCAACTCCTCATCCATCCAAGTTTTCTCATGAGATTGCAGCAATTCAGTCCCATCTTCAGATTCCACTTCTAACTCTTGCTATTTCCACCCTATCTGCAGTTATTTGCTTCACAAAATCTTACACCCCTCACAATCATCCATGAGGGTTAGAACCAACTTCTCCCAAACTCCAGTGAATGTTGCTATTTTGACCTCTTCCTATGAATCATAAATGTCCCTAATGGTATCTACAATGGTGAATCCTTTCCAAAAGGTTTTCAACTGACTTTGCCTGGATCCTCAGAGGAATCACTACCTACAGCAGCTATAGCCTTATCAAATACACTTCTTCAATAATAAGACCTGAAAGCCGAATGACTTCTTCTTGATCCACAGGCTGCAGAATGGATGCTGTGCTAGCAGGCATGAAAAACAAGCTTAATCAACCCCCATCAGAGCTCTTGGGCTAACTGGAGAGCTGGTTTCTCTTTCACTGAAGTGGCTAAGTTAGAAGGACATGAACTTGAGGATACAGGCGCCATTCTGCCTGCCACAAAGCAGAAGCCTACCTAAAGAAGGAAGCCTTTCAAGAGCAGGAAATGTAAAGAGCAATGTCAGTATCTGAGCACCTGGATCCAACCAAAGCCTTAAGCCAGATGCAGCCCTGCTCTGCCCAGTCGTATGAGCCAATAAATTCCCTCTGTGGCTTAAATCTGCTTGAGCTTTCTGCTCTTGCAAACAAGAACCCTGGCCAAGTCAGCAAAAACTAGGTAAGGTGAAATGAACTAGGTTAGTCTTTCCCAAATTGGTTCTATTTATTAACTATCAGTGAAAAAATAGTTCTGTGGTCAAACCAACCTGGGAAATTCTGCCTCTTACAGAGTCTCAGTATGCATCCCAATGACTGGGGAAGAGCTGCAGTAAAGAAACTTAAACTCATTTATCTTAGGAACTGTCTGAAAATAATTTCTCACAGATCTTGTCCTAATGAGGCTGATGACGGTACTGAAAACAGAAGGCCTGAATGAAGCAGGCCCTCATCCCCTCCCACATTCTACACAGATGGATGACTTCATTCTCTTAACGGGATATGCTCCTCTGCCCACGTACCAATCTGTCGCTATGAATGAACTGGCCACCTCCCCAGGAACAGTCCTACTTTAATCTGCTTGAGCCCACAACTCCAGCAACGCTCCCACTTCTTGCATCATCACTAGTTGTGTCTCTACCGAATCATTACTACCTGGATATAAATATACTGTTATCTTCCCCATTTAAAAAAGAAAAACGTTATCTTGACCCACTTCCTCTACTTACTACATCCACCACATTTTCATCCTTTAAAGGAAAACTCCTTGCAAGAGCTGTCTATACTTACAGTGTCCAATATCCCCCTCCTGTTCTCTCATACGCCAGGCTTTCCCCTCCACCACTCCATCAAAATCGCCTGTCATGATTTCAGTGGCTCCCAGCAATGCAGACGATGGTCAACTCTCAGTCATTGTCAATGACCCCATCTGCAGCATCTCATACTACTGACCATTCATTCCCTCCTTATGATGTTTTCTTCACTGGCTTCTGGGATCCCACTCGCTCCAAGTTCTCATTCCACCAGGTCAGCCACTCCCCAAGTCTCCTTTGCTGGTTCGTCCTCATCTCTCCAACTTCTCAACGTTGGAATGTCCCCATGGCTCCATTACAGGGCTTCTTCTCTTCTCTAGTTACAGACACACCCCAGGTGATCTCATCTGGCCCTGTGGCCTTGAAATACCAACTATCTGTTTATATAACCAGCTCCAGTCCTCTCCTGAACTTCAGACTCAGATGTCCAAATGCCTACTCAACACCTCTGCCTGAATGTCAGTTATCTCAAACTTAAAAAATCAAAAACAGTACACGAGAAACACAATATTCTAAATCAACTATACTTCAATTTTTTTTAAAAAAGCCAAAAATAGAACTCTTTACCCTCTCCCAACCTCACCCTACACACAACTACCAACATTACACCAGATCCACCCACAACTTTCCCCATCTCATTTAAAGGCAATCCCAACCTTCCACCCACTCAGGCCAAAAATACTGGAATCATTCCTGACCCCTCTTTCCTTTACCCTAAATCCAAGTCATCAACAAAATCCTGTTGGCTCAATCTTCCACAGGTATTAAGAACCTGACTATTTCCAGCCATACCCATGGTTACATTTTTGGTCTAAACCAACATTAACTCTTGCCTGGATAATTTGAATAGTCACCATTCTTCTACTCTTAATTCCCGAAAGACACTTGCAGCAAGTAAGCCAGGGATCCCTTGAAAACCTAAGTCATCTCTGGCTTCTGATCAAAACCTTGCACTGGTATTCCATCTCAGAGTAAAAAGCCACAGAGTAAAAATCGCTACAAAGTTCTGCAAGGACATACATAACCAGCTTCCTGTTACCTCTCTGACCCCACTTCCTACTGCGCCCCCCCCTCATACCACACTGCCCTCCTGGCGGATTCACACCCACCAGGTACACACTCAGCTCAAGGTCTTAGTCCTGCCTGGACTGCCTTCCAGCCCTTTGGGACTTGGCTCATATGTTACCAGTGAGGCCTGTCTGAGCAACTCCCACCTCACCATGTCCACACACACTTCCTATCCCCCTTCCCCACCTTGCTTTCTTACCACAGCACTTCACCACCTGCTTAGATATTGGAGGGGAGCAAACTTGCCACCCCAAAATGTCTCTGGCATACAGATCATTTCGAGCTGAAAACAACTAAGGCCCAGAAGACTCAGGCAGAAACTCTGACCTTCCCCCTAACTGCCCAAAAGAATGTAAACAGAGGACCTGTTCCAGGAAGGGAGCTGTCACCATAGATAACTATAGTATGAACTATGTGTACAGACAAGGTGAAACTAGCAAAGTCTGTTTGTTAAAATTCCTCTTTGTTACCAAACATTTGCTTTTCCATCTCACGGCAAATGCCTTCTTCCCCTCTGAAGTCCCAAACCACTACCCAGAGGATCCTGTTTTGACTTCAGCTGGAGATGGTATTTACAGGAAGGGTTTCAGCCATTTTGGCGAATTACTCAGTTTTCCTGGCTCTCTCCCATGCACACGTGTTATTAAACTTTTCATCCTATTTTTTTCTATTAATCTGTCAATTTAATTCTTAGACCAGCCAGAAGAACCTAGAAGGGCAGAGGAAAATTTCTTCCTCCACGACAATGTCTTCATTATTTTGGTACTATCTCTTTCTGTGAGGGTATATACTCCGGGGGCGGGGGGTGGGGGTGGGGAGGGATGTAAAGGCTGCAGGTGCTTTGTTCACTGCTTTACCCCAGGTGGTACGTAGAACTATCAGGCACAATGCAGTATCTCAATAAATGTTTCTGACCGTAGATTACGCAGTCTCACAAAGTTTGGCCCCAAGCTCCTACTCCCTCTGCCCCCTCCCACTCGCCCCAACTGCACTAACCTCTCAGATTCCTCGAGCATGCCAAACTAGGCTCCGACGCAGAGCCTTCACACTTGCTACTCCTCTGCCTGGAATATCATCCCCAGATATTCACATGGCTTGCTGCCCATTTCTCTACTCAAATGACAGCTCCTCGGAGAGGTCTTTTCCGAACCGCCCTATCTAAAATAACCGCACACTGATCAGACATCCCACACACGCTCACTGACCTCTAGCCCCGCTTTATGCTTCATTTTAACTCCTAACACTTACCTGACACCGTATCTGTATCTGCTTCTGTCTTTCTCACTACAGTGTGAGCTCTGTAAGAACAAAGGTGTCATCTCTTTTTCCCCTCTAACAATGCCCAGCACACAGGACGCCCAGATTATCTGTTGAATGAATGAATGAATAAAATGCTTGTTTAAGCTGAAGTTCAGCTTAAACCTGGTCTTTCTACAACACAGGAGGACATTCTTACACTGGGTGGGAGGGTGAAATACCTAACCCTTAAGGTTTCTTCAGTCACTGTAATTCTATGAAATAACTAAGCTCAGTGAGAAAGGGTAAGGCCGGGTAGTGCTTTTCAATGTTACTAAAGGACTACGGAAGGACTGGGAATTGAATGACATATTAAAAGCCCTGTTTTTTTTTTTTTCCTACATTATGCAATATTTACATCCCACACACAAGTGTGTGTGGATCCACTGAAGGGACATAGTATGGAAGAAAAGAGATGAGAGGGGACCACTGCGGTAAACTTATAATATCAGAGTTACAGAAGCAGGGAACACTGCTAAGCCTTTTATTTTACAGAACTGAAGTCCAGGGGAGCTACAAGATTTGTACATTGACAGAGCTAGAATTAGAACCCACATCTTCTTCCAACACACTCAGCTCTCCCCACGTGCCTCTGCCTCACTGGCAAAGCACAAATAATGCAAGAGTTGAATGTGACCCTTAGAAAGAAAAACATTCCAGAAAAAAATTGGGCAAAGGAAAAACTGGCAACTCACTTATGAAATGCAAATAGCCATTAAGTATAGGAAAGAATGCTCAAACACACTAATAGCATTGTTTAAACAAGGAGTTATTTTCCACCTACCCCACTGATAGAAAAAAAAAAAAAGACTGACAAAAGCCCTACTGGTAGCTGCCAGCTCAGCAAAGCCGGCATACCGTTTCTGAAGGGCAACGTGGCAATACGAATCAACCCTTAAAACATGTGTGTCCTTTGACCCAACAATTCCATTTCTAGAAATTCACTCTCAGGAGACAAAAGAGACAAATATGTAATGCAGGTTCCTAAACCTGGCTGCGTATCACAAGCATCTGAACAAACTCACTCATCACTACTAATCAGCTCAAGTTTTTACTTCCAACAAAACTGGCAAAGGGGATTGTTAGCCTTCAGAAATAAAGTGAGTAGTAAGGAAATGAAAGTTTGAGAATAAAAGGAAAGCAAGGTAACAGTTAAATGGAACAATAGGATCATATAGAGTTTTCTCCTCAAAAGTAGAGGAAATCAAGTTTGATACAGGGACTAACAACCATAAGTGGAAATACTGAAAATGATGGAGTGAGAACAGTACCACAGAGTACCGGTTACTCACATTGGAGAATTTGTATGATAGCAAATACCCAGGCCCCTTTCTGAATCAGAATCTCCAGAGTGGAATTCAAGGTTGGGGATGTAAAACCTGCCCAGGTGATTGCACTCTTCCCTGACTGGGTACCAATGTTCTCCTACAGCAAAAGGTCTCAGGCTTACATGTTTATTATATTCACCTGTGGAGCTATGGAAAATTTCCAACTACTGAGCCCTGTGCTAGTTGACTAGATCTCTGAAACAGGAGCCTGGCCATCAATCTTCTTTTTAACACTTTTCAGTAATTCTCATATGTGTTGCCACAGCTGTGAACCAAAGTCCTACACTACTATTTTTCATAGTGTGGTTCCCACACCAGCACAGTTAGCACAACTGGGGAACTTTTTAGAAATGAAAAGCCTTGGGTCCCACTCCAAACCTACTGAATCAGATACTCTGAATAAAGCTCAGCAATCTTTATTTAACAAGCCCTCTGGGTGATTCTGACGTGCACTACATTTGAGAATCACTGTCCTAGAATTATTCTTTCATAAGAATCATCTAGAATGCTTGTCAAAAATACATTACCTGGTTAGCTGATTTTCAACAAGGGAATGTTCAACAAGGGAGTTCAAAAGAACACTTACAACTCAACAACAGAAAGACAAATGACCCAATATAAAATATGAGCAAAGTCATTGAAAAGACATTTCTCCAAAGATATACAAATGGCCAATAACTCACGGTAAGATGTCAACATCATTAGCGAACAGCCGAACACAAATCAAAACCACAATGAGATACCACCGCACACACATTAGAATGGCTAGAATAAGAAAAGAGAACAGTGTTGATGAGGATGTGGATTAGATCACCCAGAGAGAAAAAGAACAGAATCAGAAGAGGAAAGGGGACAGGACCAAGCCTTAAGGAACCCCAAATTTAACTGCCAAATAAGAGAACCAGCCTATAACAAAGACCAAGAAACAGCCACCAGAGAAGGAGAAAACCACTGGGGCACAGAAGCAAAAGGAAGAAGCATGTCAAAGAGGTGGACATGGTCAGCGCTGCTCAATGCAGGTGATGAAAGGTTAAGTAAAATGAATGAAAATGCTTCTTAGATTTAGTGATATCAAGATAACGCGTTTCCATATAATGATGGTGAGAAAATTACTAAGAAATTAAAACAAACTACCTTTGCACGTTATATTACGTGTAACACGTCACTCCAACATAAAAGGTTTAAAATAAATGAGTACCTTGATTATCTGCAATTAGTCTCAAATCTTCTTGAAAGATGAGTCTGGAACATAAAAACTGATTAGAAAAAGCAAGCTAGTAACGAGTTCACAAAACCACAGTAAGAACTCTTTTAAGACTGCCAAAAAGGGATTAAACTCTGTAAAATACAGCTTTATACAGCAAGGATAATGATGTCCCACACTACTCCCAACTTCTTACTAATTAGGACAGGTGTGACATCTGCCATATTTGCCATGACTGAGATCCAGTGTCTGGCCTTAGTAATAAACACTATCCTGCAGTATAACACATCTGAGGGATTCAAGTTAATACCAGTAAGCACAAAACAGGATAAGGCAATGAAGTAAGTATCTACATCACCTTCCACCCGAAAGACACGTGTCCTTCCGAGATTTAGCGAGCGGTTTCATGAGTAAACAAGAAGGAAAAGTGAAAAAACAAGACCCTGCTCTTCAGCCCAACTAGAGCTTGAATTCTTGTTGAGATACAGCTCTGAAAGTTAGGTAACTGGGAAAGCCCTGTCCCGCCCCACAAACTCACTAAGGCACAAAGTGGAAGAATGAAAGCAGTTAGAGGTGACAATAAGGAACAAGAGCCCTTAAAAACGCCTTACAGCCCCGCAGCACCTCAGGCCAACGACCCGGTCCTCACTTCTGGCAACGCTCCCTGCCTCCCAATTCCCCCAGCCCAGCTGGGAAGCTCCCTTTTAACTGCGAAACACACCAGCAAACGGCCCGAGAGAGACAGAAACGGGGGAAACAAGCCTCCGCCAAAAAAGGAGCTCCGGCCAAACTCTGTCCCACACTGGTCCACCCGCCGCCCTTACCCAGTAGTCGGGAAATAACAAACCAGCCCAAAGCAGGAGAATCCACACGCCACTCTCCACAAACGGCAGAGACCTCAGATGGAGCTCGCCATGACATATGCGTCCCGCCACGTTTGTTTACGCATGCTCGGCGACGGTGGCTCGGAGGGGTCAAAACGCTTCATCGCTGAACGTGCGCGTTCAGGTTTAACCACTTTAAGCAATGATTCCACTAATTCCTTTAGTTGCAGGAGCGAAAATAACACTGCCAAGACCTCGGGTTCTGAGACTCCTTTAATAGCTAACTTCTCCTGAACTCATACTACGTGTCGGGCACTGTGTTCAGCGCTATACATAAGCATTATCTCCCGGCTTATCTTACAAAAGAGGAAACTGAGAGTTTAAGTACTTGCCCGAAGTGACTCTGACAGTAATGACTATCCTCTGTGCTGAATCCAACTCGGCCCAAATCTCAAAAAACCTGCTCATTTCGTTACATTTTACCAGCTTCCTCAACGTTTGTGGAAAGAAGTCGTATTAGAGAAGAAAATGGAAAAGGATAAAGACAGAATAGTTGGATTAAATTTAATGCAGATCATGTAACACCAAGCAAGGTGTTGCTGGGTTTTTTTGTTTTGGGGTTTTGCTTTGTTTTGTTTTTTTAATGCTTAGAAGTCAGTTTAAGGGTGGAGGGTATAGCTCAGTGGTAGAGCACTAGCCTAACATGCCCGAGGTCCTGGGTCCAATCCCTAGGACCTCCATTAAAAATAAATAAATAAAAACCTAATCACCTCCTCCCGTCCAAAAAAATTAAAATTAAAAAATACTAAATAAATAAAACTTTAAAAAGTAAAAAAAAATAAATAAATAAAAGCAGAAAGAGTAAAGCAGGATGATGACAGGGAAGCCTAGAGAGGAAAAGTGCAGGGACCAGACTAAGGTGCGCCTTGTTTGCTGAAATAAAGATGTTAGACCTAATACTGAATGGATTGGGTAGCATGAAAGTGTCTGAACAGATTGTTCTCTTAGGAAGATGACTTGGAGGACAACACTTCAGAAGTGAAGAAACAGTGAAAACCTAAATTGAGTAGTCGGCTGTGAGCAATGGGGAAATGAAAAGGGAGGACAGAAGAAACATTAAGGAGGTAAAATCAGCAAGACTCAGAGATTGATCGGTATAAAAGAAGAGGTTACAGGGATGTTTCCAGGTTTTTCGACAAAGCAACTAACACCAATACCTCTGGTGAAATCGGTCTCTTTAGGCACTTTTAATATGAGTCATTTGAAAAGCCAGTGACCCTACCTCTAGGAATTTATCTTATGGAAATGCTCAGAGTTATACAAAATAACACACACGCCAGATTATTCTTTGAAACATTGCTTGTAATAGCAAAAGACTGGATACCCTCTCTGGCTTCTCAATAAAGGATGGATTAAATATATTTATCATATTTATACAGCTCTTTAAAAAGAACAAGTTTGCTTTTAATGCACTACCCAAGACATTCTTAAGTGTAAAAAGAACTTGCAATATGGTGTATACAGTGTATGAGTATAGTTGTTGGAATATACACATAAAATCTCTGGTAGGACATATGAATAACTAACAATAGAGTTATGTCTCTGGCAAAAGGAATTGAGTGGCTAAAGGAAGATTAACTTTTCCCTGCATATCATTTTGTACCTTTTATTTTTGTACCATGCACATGTATTATTTATTCAAAAAATAAGTGGGTACATTTCATAAATAAAGTTAAAGTAACATTTGGTAATTTATAATTTACTGGTTTATCTGTTATAGTTAGTATTGAACTCTAACTTTATTTTATATGAATATTTAAATATTTTTATTATGGTAAGATACATAGAATGTAAAATTTACCATTTTAACCATTTCTAAGTGTACAGTTCAGAAGCACTGAGTACATTCACACTTTTGTGTAACCATCCATCTCCCAAACTTTTTCATCTTCCCAAATTGAATGTTTCTGCCTATTAAACAATAACTCCCTATTCTGCCTTTCCTCCAACCCCTGGTGACCACCATTTTATTTCCTGTCTGTATGAATTTGACTACTATAGGTACCTCATATAAATGGAATCATACAGTATTTGCCCATTGTAACTGGCTTATTTCACTTAGCATAATGTCTTCAAGGTTCATCCATGTTGTAGCATGTCAGAATTTCCTTTCTTTTTAAGGCTAAACAGTGGTAGAGTGCATGTCTAGCATGTACAAGGTCCTGGGTTCAATCCCCAGTACCTCCACTTAAAAAATAAGTAAAGAAATAAACCTAATTACCTCTTCCCCTAAAAAAATAAAAAGGCATTCTTAAAGCTAAATAATATTCCATTGTATGTATAGACCACATTTTGTTCATAAATTTTAAATCTTTATGCTTTGTTTCTCAAATTAGATTGTAGACTTCATAAGAGCAGACACTCCATTTTGTCTTTTTCTTTTTTTAGCCCTCAATATAATACTAAATGCTTTATAAATGTTTGGTGGTAGGCAAACCAATTGGAGTTTACAAAGACTCGCTAAAAATGCAAGTGAATCTATAACAGCAAACACTAACATTTTGGAGAACTTATAAATGTGTGCCTGTTACTATACTAAGTGAATTGCCAAATGTATTCATCACAACAACTCTATAAACAATCCTGTAAGTTAGGAGTGCTATTATTATCCTCATTATCCTCCTTTGACAGAAGAGAAAATTGAAGCTTAGACAGGCTAATTTCAGGGGGTTTTTTTTGGAGGGGGGATAACTTTATTTATTTATTTATTTATTTATTTATTTATTTATTTATTTATTTATTTATTTATTTATTTTTAGGGGAAGTACTGAGGATTGAACCCAGGACCTTGTGCATGCTAAGCATGTTCTCTGCCACTTGAGCTATACCCCTAGGGGGTTTTTAATATAAATAATTCAGAAGAAAGAAACTGTATGTTTCCATTAAAGTGTAAAATTTCAAATAAAGAAAACATTCGAGTGAAAAAAGAAAAGAATGATAAGGAAATGTGGAATAAATGTATAAACTTTCAGAGTGATTGACTAAAGCTTTTAATGTTATTCCTTACAGTAAAAATTGAAGACAAAATGTGGGCAATAATGAAGTTGGAGAATTCTTTCTAGCTTAGCCACCAAGAAAGAAGGAATAAAATATGAAAGCTATAAAAATGTAGGCACACATATTTTAGATTTAGCTTATGATCAGAGCAATTAGCTAAGGTACTTGTAAATTTGTACTAATCAGTATCTTTTTATGATAAATAAATCACACATTTAATTCACTCCTGAAAAATGATAAGAAGTATATATGAAATTTTCTGTTTAGAATATTAGATAAACTTAGAGTGAAATTTAAAATGGATAAGTCTATTTCTTATATAAGAGGTAAGAAAAATATGTGTCCTCAATTTTTAAACTTCAGCAGGTCATATATTATGCAAATATATTATTACTTATGATAGCTTCCTAGTGCATGTGATAGAAAGCTAACTGTAATGTCTTAATTGCAAAAGGATGAGGGGGCATACGAAAATTAATGCTAGACCCAGGGATTTTGATTGGATTTAACGAATTGTCAGAGTAAATTCCCCAGCTGGACACCATACAACTAAAGCAGTTTTTTCAGTAAGACTTTTCAGGTGTTGGTTTTCATAAACGATGAAAAATAAGCAAACAAGTTAGGATATTATCACAACAGCCCAACCGTAAAGCCAGGAAGAAAGATGATGATAGTAGAAATGGAGAAAAAAAGACGGTACAAGAGCTATGTCAAAATAAAATGCACCCAAGATAGGTGAATGCTTCAATGTAGAGAATAAAAGGGAAGGACAGCAATGTTCTTAAATAAATTGAGAAAATGTCATGTAAAAACATGACGTGAAATAATTAACGTGCTCTTGTCTTTGGACTAATGCTGAATTTTCTCCGTGTAATCTAACCACTAGGGGTCAGAGTGTTATACTTGTAATATCAACTATTCCGGTCTGGCAATTTACACAGATTGGTTTGGCTTGATTCTATAATTAATCTTATCTTTTCATTCTCCCACTCTCAGAATGAGTGGTTTGGGGCTGTGCCTGTGGCCCGGGCCACAGCCACGGGAACACCACACTCCCTTGCCAGGCCACAGTGAGTTCCGGACTCCCAGTCCAGTGGGAGAATTTGGCTGGAGCTCCCAGGGCTACCACGTGGAGAACACCTGCCTGAGACCCAAGCTGTTTCAGAGAAAAGGAGAGCTGAGCAGTGAAGAGAGAAAGCAACAAGTTTCAAAGACAACTGTAAACCCCCTACATCCGCATGCCTGCAGCTAGGATTTACTGCTGAGCTGTTCAGTTTTATGAACAAGTAAATCCCCTCTTTTAACCCTGAAGCTAATTTGAGCAGGTTTATCTCACTTACAACCAAAAGAGTCCTGGCTAAATTTATTTTTACATGTTCTCTTGGCCTTTAAACAAATAATTTGTATCGGTTGTCTGACTCCCTGATTGGAAAAGAGACATATGATGCTTTCTCTGTCCTTCAGCAACATAGGACTCAAGTAATAAATGTATTGAGTTATATAATAATGTATTTATTGAGTATATACAGTATACCAAGGATTGTTTTAACATTCAGGGCAAAAAAAAATAGACTGATATCTCTGCCTTCTTTAAAGTTTATATGCTAGCAGGTAGAGAGAGATAGATAATACACAATAAATATGATATAAATAGAAATTCTATATTGTGTCCAAAAGTGATTTTTAAAATGGCCAAAAATTGTAGTGTTAAAGAGAACCAAGAGTAAGGACTTGCAATTTTTAAAGATAGTAGTCAACGTAGGCTCATTGAGAAAAAGATATTTAGGTAAAGACTTGAACAAGATGAGGAGGTAAGCCAAGGACTGTATGGCGGAACTGCATTCAGGAAAAAGGAACCAGCCAGTGCACAGGCTCCAAGGGAAGAGTACACCTGGCATGTTTAAGAGACAGCAGGATCCATCAACAGATGAATGGAGGAAGAAGATGTCGTGTGTGTGTGTGTGTATAATAGAATACTATTCAGCCATTTAAAAAAAGGATGAAAGTTTGCCACTTGCAACAATGTGGATGGACTTGGAGGGTATTAGGCTTAGTGAAATAAGTCAGACAGAGAAAGACAAATACTGTATGTTTTCATTTATAGTGTGGAATAAATCAAAAAATAAATAAATCAGGGAATCTAACAAAAAAGAAACAAACTCACAGATACAGAGAACAAACTAGCGGTTACCAGTGGGGAGAGGGAAGGCAGACAAGAGCAAGATCAGGGAAGGGATTAAAAGGTACAAGCTACTATGTATAAAATACAGAAGCCATAAGGATATATTGTACAACACAGCCAATATTTTATAATAAGTTTAAGAGGAGGATAACCTTTAAAAATGGTGAATCAAAATTTTGGTATGTTGTGCATCTGAAACCTACACGGTATTGTAAATCAACTATACTTCAATATAAATTAATTTATTATTATGATTTTTAAAGAGGCAGCAGGGAGATCAGAGTGGTTGGAATGGAGTGAGTGGGTGAGTAATAAGAGGTCAGAGTGTGAACAAAACCAGCTCAGATGCGCCCTGATGGGCCACAGTCAGATCTTGGGATTTTACTCTGGAAGAAATGGGAGGCACTACAGAGTTATGAGAGGAGGGTGGGTCAAGCAGATCAGTTAGGAAGCTGTTGGAATAACCCAGGCAGGAACTGACAGTATTCTGTAGGAGCAGGAGGTGATCAGTGGTTAGATTCTGAACATATTTGAGAACCCAGCCCATAGAATTTCTGGTACATTGGATTTAGGGTATGAGGAGGAAAAGAAAGAGAAGTAAAGGATGATAACTTCAAAGTTCTGGGCCTGGACCACAAGAAGAAAGAGACTTCCATCAGGGGAGATGGAATAGATTCCTGAAGGGGGAGATCAGGAATTCAAGGCATCTTTAATATTTTATCTTTAATTTTTTGTTTTGAAATAATTTTAGTTTTTTTAAGTTGCAAAATTATTACAATTAGTTCATGTATAACCTTCACCCACCTTTCCCCGATGACAACATTTTACATAACCAAAATATAATTCTCAACCCCAGGAAGTTCACATTGATACAATATTGTTAACTCTCCCAATCTAGGACAGGTCCTCATTCTTTCTTTGTCTTTCATGACCTTGACATTTTTTGAAGGATTCTAATCAGTTATTTTGTAAAATGTCCCTCAGTTTAAGTTGGTCTGATGTTTCCTGATAACTAAATTCAGGTTATGAATTTTTGGCAATACCACTGCAGAAGTGATGCTATGGCCAGTTAGACCATCATATCAAGGAGGTACATGATGTTAATAGGTCTCAATTACCAGTGACATACTTTGGACGTGGTCTCTGCAATGTAAAGTTACTATTTTTCCCATTGTTGCTAGAAAGTGTCTTGAGGGAAGATACTCTGAGAGTTGTAAGTCTCTTATTTCCCAGCATGTGTTTGCCCACCAATTTTAGCATCCCTGAATGATTCTTGTGGGCAACAATCATTACTGTGCAGTTTGACAAATGATAATGTTCCATTTCCATTATTCCTTCCACTTTTATTCTTAAATGAGCTGTCCCTTCTCAATTATTTATCTGTTCAATTATTAATTCATATTATTATGGATACACAGATATTCATTTTATTCTCTGGTTTATAATCCATTGCCAGAATTAATCTGTGCTCAAATTATCCCAGATTTGGCCACTGGCCTTCAGGGTTAGCTTCTGTGTTCTTTGGACATGTCTGCATTTTTTTTTTTTTTAGCACTTCCTTATTTTCTGGCACCACAGATGCTTTAGGCTCATCTTTTTGGGGGGGGGGCTTTTTTGTTTGTTTTATGGAGGGGAGGTAATTAGGTTTATTTATTTATTTATATTTGGAGGAGGTACTGGGGATTGAACCCAGGACCTCATGCATTCTAAGCATGCACTCTACCACTTGAGCTATAGCCTCCCCTCTTTAGGCTTATCTTGCACTTTCTCTGCTCTGTCCCTGGAATCCGCCAGTTTTCCAAGGAGCTGTGGTTCTTTTAGTGAGAAATTATATTTAGAAACTAAGATATGAGCACTAGGTGTGCTCATTGCTGTTAGCTGTCACTGCTCCAGCAGCTCAGTTTTAAACCTACTAAACTTGATATAACTTATCAGGCATCCAGTTGGATTGTTAACTTGGCAGTTAGAATTATGATTCTGAAGTTTAAGTGAGAAATTTAGGCTGAAGATACACATTTGGGAGTTATTGGCTACAGGTAACATATAAAGCCAAAATACTAGACGAAATTAGAATTAATATAAAAAGTGAAGAGGATCAAAGACTGAAGCTTGGGGCACGCCGATGTCAAGATGAGTGAGAAGAAGTAAAGAAAACTGAGAAGGACCAACCAGTGATGTAGGAAGAAAACGAAGAATGTTGTATCCCAGAAGCCAAATGCTAAAAGTATGTAATGAAGGAGGGAGTGATCAACTGTGTCAAATTATGCTGATAGGTCAAGTAAGATGAAGACTAAGAAGTCATCACTGAACTGAGCAACTTAGAAGGGAAGTTTTGGTGGAATGGACGGGATGAAAATTGAATGAAGTGGATTCAAGGAGGAAGAAAGGCAGAGAACTGGAGACAGGGCATATAGACCACTTAAGATTGCCTGCAAAGCGGAGCAGAGATATGGGACTTAGCAGCGGAAAAACTGGGATCAAAAGGAAGGAATTTTTTTAAGATAGGTGAAACAAGAGCATGATTATATGCGAAAGGAGAGCAATCCCTTAGAGACGGGGAAATTGATGGTTCAGTACAGAGAGGGAGAAACTACTGAAGTAATATTGCTGAGAAAGAACGGTGACCATTTCCTAAGCATTATATCATAACACCTGAGATATGAATATTTGAGAATAGATAAAAGTTGTTCACCTAGTTTAAAAAATCAAATACATTTGGCTGATTTTTTTTAATTAAAGTATAGTCAGCTACAATGTGTCAATTTCTGGTGTACAGCACAATGTCCCAGTCATGCATATATATATATATTTATTTATTTTCATATTCTTTTTCATAAAAGGTTATAACAAGATGCTGAATATAGTTCCCTGTACTATACAGAATAAATTTGTTTTTAATCTATTTTTTAATATAGTGGTTATCATTTGCAAATCTCAAACTCCCAAATTTATCCCTTCCCACCCCCTTTCCCCCAGTAACCATAAGATTGTTTGCTATGTCTGCAAATCTGGCTGATGTTATTTTTAAAAACACATTTAGAGAGATGTGACTTAAAAAACGAGAGCTTTCTAATAAGGCATTAGCAGTGACCATCAAGAGTCAACTAAAATATACTGGAAACATATTTCACTAGCAAGTGTCAGAATGTGGTCACTGCCAGGAAGATGTGGAAACGGAAACTCCTTTTTTTCTTTTTTTAACCATAGGATACTCATGGTTTTTGGTTTAAAAAGAATCATTCATTAAAAGCTCTCTATTAGCCACATCTCTCATGGGCTTCTTTCTGAAATATTTCTTACGAGTGATAAATGGGCAGGGGAAATTCAGAGATTTGCAATTCCACTGAGAGAAAATCTGTTTGAGAGTGAGTGGTGGGAATGATAAGGACCGTGAAAGATTTTATGAGTCAGAAACTCGCTACCAGAGTATAGAATAACGCTTGCAGTAGCCGATTTCATGAGAATTTTCTCCCTGAAGCTACAGAGAAACCAGGTTTAAGCTGCATCAGTCAGGAGGGGAGGAAGAAGAGGGAGTGTTCAGTTTGGGCTTATTTGGTCTATTTGGTGAATCTAAATTTCTCAAAGATCCCCTGGGGTGGCTGTCCATTCAGTAGGAGAGTAAAAGCAGAGATCAAAAGGCAAAGTAAACCAGGACAAAATAAAGAAAACAAGACTTTTTGTCATTTTCTTTATTGTGTTCTTGTAGTTACCCTCTTTAACTTCTCAATAAATGATTTGTATAGAGGCAGAAGAAATGTTTAGGACAAAGACACTCGCTGAGCCACTACAGCATTTATTTTCAAAGCATACATTTAATTATGTTATGTATACATATGGGCAGAATTCATACGCTAAATGAATTTGCTCAAAGCAAAACTCTATTCCCTGAAGTTGACTTGTTCTGACATAATTATGATGTTTTATGAGACAAGTGACACATTTATTTAGTCGATTGTTGCTTGTATTGCCTAATGGAGGGAAACAATGGTGTGGTTACTCCAAAATAATCTAAAGTCATTTATATTTGACTTTGAAAAAAAAAGAGCTTGCTATTTGGCTATGAATGTGGGTATTTTTAAGATTCTAAGATTTTTTTAAAAAAACTTCAAATGGAGCAATGAAAACATACTGTGTAAAAACTTACTCAGATCATACATAGCCTAGCCCTGCATCTATTAAACTTGGAATAAGTCGATGCACCAGGAAGTTTCTCAGCTTCCCTATCACTTAGCAGCTATGTCAGATAGTCAGGTTTTCTTTATCCAGAAGAACCTTCTCTAATTTTATGTGGTCCAGGGGGCCATGGACTACTTCAGCCTCTACCAGTGGGCAAATGACTAAGACCAGATCAATCAGAACCTTGTAGTCCTCTGACCACAGTACTGGATTTTATGAGTACCTATAACCTGGGCAAGCCCCGTGGGCATATCCTATCCTCCCTGGCAGTAAGTTCATGGATGAGCATGTGGTAACAACTATCCCATGGTAACAACAGTCTGCAGCTGCCATTTTTACAAAACATGTCCATGCCCTGCTGACTCTAATTGATCGATCTAGAATTGACCTCTGGCCCAAATTGGTCTAATCAGAGGTCTTTCCCTATGAATTTGAAACAGAGACAAAGAGAGTTCAGTATCAGTTTTGACATCTAACAGAAGAGTTGTTTATCAGGGAGCTTCCATGTGACTGTGGGAGAAGAGAAAGCTGTTCTAAAGAGAGAAAATGAAAGAAGAAAGCAGCAGTCAGGCAGAGAGCAACAGAGATGAAAATGAAGAGAGAAGCCCCGAATCTCGTCCTTTAAGGGCCAGACTACATTCTTTTTTCTTTAAAGTTTATTTACTTAATTAATTTAATTATTTGGTAGGGGAGAGGTAATTAGGTTTATTTAGCACTTATTTATTCTTAGAGGAGGTACTGGGAATTGAATCCATGACCTCATGCATGCTAAGTATGTGCTCTACCACTTGAGCTATACCGTCCCCCACCTTGACTACATTCTTGACCCTTAGTTCTCTGAAGGTACAAATGTGAATCCTCATGTTAATCTCCTTCTCTGAATTGGTTTCTCCAATTGATTTCTCATTGTCAGTCAAGAATCTTTACTGACTCTGCAGCCCCTGAAGGTAGTTGAATAATTCATGGATAGAGAAGGCAGATGGATGAATTAACCCAGGGTTCAGAATCGGCAGGACAGACAGAGTAGAAGGACAAGAGGGGAAGGAAATTGAAGGTACCAGTGAGAAAGACGCTGAAGTGGCTGAAAATGAGAGTCAAGTTGGACTGAGAAGAAAGAGAATCCAAAAAGGAAGAAATCCAACTAGAAGAAGGAGAAGAGCTGAAAGGCTACAAGGCTCGGTTAGATGAGTCTTTGCTTTGTGAGAGTCAGGAATTGTGGGGAAGGATGTGGTCTGAGAGTAGGTATCAAAGATAGAGGAGTCCCAAATTGTAACAAGGTCCAGGATGTGGCCAAGAGAGTTGGCTGCTGAGAGGGAAGTAAGAGTTGGAATAGAGATTAAGGGACACTAAGAAATGGAATGTATAATTCACCCAGAAAAGTGGCAGAAGTTAGGTGGAGAACGTGAACCAAGTGTCAAAGCCCTGGTGTATATGTGTTTGTTAGAAATACAGGCGATGACAGAATCAAAATTATACAGGAGATTTTAATTCTTCATTGTCAATAGGAGAGATTGAGTGGATGAAATATTGTATAAAAGATCCTGACATCTTCAAATATAGAATTAATTGATATTTATAATAAATTAAATGAGGTGCAGGAATTCTATTTATTGTGCTTACATAATGTTCTCTAGGCCATCAGTTGTGATAAAAACAGAAATTAATAACAAAAATACCCTAATTACATGAAAAATAATATAATTCTCCTAAATAATATACTTACCAAGGAGAAAGTTAAGAACACAGTAAAAATCTGTTTAAAAAATAATAAAGTACTTTTCAAAAACCTTGAAATGCAGGAAAACTCTTCTTAAAGGAAACATATGCTTGTAAATTATTTTATTGCTAATAGATAGTTAATTAAATAAACATTAAATTAAAGATCTTAGAAAAGGAAAATTTTAAATCCTGATGAAAAAGTACTAAAAGCATAATAAAGTAAATTAAAAATCAAAAGTACACTGGACAAATAAAATCAACAGCTGATTTTTTAAAAGCAACTACAAAAACAAATGAGATATAAGACAATAAAGAGAAAAAACACAATAATTAGAAACAAGAATACAGACATGGCAAGCAAACAAAAAGGGATACAAAATTATAAAGGAAAATAATATTATAAAAGACTTTTTGTAGGAATCAGGATATGTTTATAAAATTCATTTTTTTAAATATCCAAAAAACCTGAAAACAACGTGATGTCTATTTCAATTAGTAAATAGTTGAACTTTGGTACTTATATGTAACGGAATATTATTCATCAAGAAAAAAATGAATGAACTCCTTAACACACACAAATACGCTGCATGAAAAGAGACTTAAATAGCTCCATACTACATGATTCTATTTGTATGACATTCTGGAAATGGTTAAACAATATGGACAGAAAACAGATCATCAACTGACAGGAATTGTGGGTAAAGGAAGGGTTGACTATAAAGGGCAAAAAGGAACATTTTAAGGTGTTAAAATGTTCCGTATCTTAATAATAGTGATTGTTATACAATTCTGTGCACTTGTCAAAACTCTTAGCATTGTACACTAAAAATGGTGAATTTTATTGTATGCCTATTACACCTCAATAAAATTTTTGATTTGGATTTAAAATATATATATATAAACAATGAAATATTAAAGAACAGTGCTAAAAAGAACAGGTAAAAAGTGCTTTTATAAGAAAATATTCCATGGACTAAAAATTAAAATAATGTGTCAACAGTATGAAAACAGAAATCTAGATCAAAAGAAAAAATTAAAGAAACCAGGCATAGACTTAAACACAGGTAATAGATTACTACTCCCTTTCCTTTCATTTTTTTTCCTTCCCTTCTCTGGTCTTCCCTCCCTTACCCTGCCCTTCCTGAACAATTCAGTGAAAAAGCTATCAGACCATGGGAATGCAAATTGGTAGAGCCACTCTTGGAAGAGCTTGGTGGTTTCTTTAAAAAATAAACATGCTCTTATCATATGACCCATCAGTTGCATTCCTGGACATTAATCCCCGAGAAATGAAGACCTATGTTAACAAAAACAACAACAACAAGAAAACCCCAAACATGTCCACAACTGTTTACAGCAGCTTTATCTGTAATGCCCCACCATGGAAATAACCAACATGTCCTTCAATAGGACAATGGTTAAAAAACATTGGTACATCCACACTGTGGCTACTACTCAGCAGAGGGTGACCCAGCTTAGGATGTGAGAGTCAGAGTTGGATGGAGAGGATATCCCTATAGGGGATAGATCAGCACCAGCCTGGCACCAAGTATCAGAGCCCAGACCGAATAAGAATAGTGTCTGCCAAGGACAGGGGTGGGTGACAGATTCCAAGTGGGGTGAGGAGGGTGTCTATGACTGGGGAAGAGGCATGGTGGCCACATGGGAGACTGGTTACAAATAGAAGGATCAAGCAAATATATTGAGGATAATGGAAGCTAAGTTTCTCACTGTCAAGTAACAAAATTAGAAATAGTAAAAGAGAGAAAATAAGAATGACCCCTGTGGCACTGGATTTGAATTAGAGATGTCAGTGTGAACTCATTTTTAATGGATACAGGTAGATAATAGAAGTAAATATAAATGGAACAGTGTGTGTATGTATGTGTGAATTATATAATATGTGTGTGGGAAGTGATATGTGTGTATGTATGTGTGCACACGCTGACCAGATCTTAAGTAAAACAGGATGTTTAATCTTAGGATGGATCACTCTAAGCAAATATGGATTTAGAGCTTGAAATAATTTCACCCACTCCATGCCTTGACTCTGTCATTCACCTTGACCTTCTTTTTATTCTCAGACTCTGTCATTAGTTCCAGGCCAATTTCCAGACTCAAATCCAGAGGAGAAAAGAAAAATTAATACTTTCACTCAACAGTCTCAAAAAAGAAAGAAAGAAAGAAAGAAAAAGAAACTGAATATAGTTCCCTGTGCTATACAGTAGGTTCTTGTTGTTTATCTACTTTATATATAGTCATGTGTATGTATTAATCCCAAACTCTTAATCTACCTAGTTCTAGTTGCTTTGGAACAGGGATACTTATGGGTGATTTATTTTCAGATGGTTTTCTTCTCATTCTTCCCTTAACATTGTTAGTAAAGTCCCTCTTATTCACTCTTGTTTTTATGAATTCTTAAAGGAGATGAGGACAAGGGTACAACCATTATCTAAGTCCTGACAAATGATACTGATAATTATCTTGATTATTCTTCATAATGACAATAAAAGTGGTGCCTTCTTTTCCCCACGTGGGTGCTAATGGAGTGGCTTTCCTCCTGCAGGACAGATTTCTTTTCCCCTGTTTCATGGCAGGACGTGGTTCAGGGCCCCCAGTTATGAGAGGCAATTTCTCCGTTTGAATCCCACATGAGCAGGGAAGTTCTTTCTGAGATAGAGACGTGTAGGCTGAAGCCTAGAATTAGAAGAAGCCAAAGGAGAGAGAGAGTATGAGGAAGCAAGGGTAAAAAAATTCCAGGCCAAGAGAACTGCAAATTCAAACACTCTGAGGTGGGGAAAAGGGCCAATGAAACAGCAATGCGTGAATGGGGAGAGACTGGCCGGGGAGGAGGCAGGCAGGGACCAGCAAGGCTAGCCCTCCTACATCGTGAACCACCAAGAGAGGTTTATTGGCCTTAAGGAACTTGTCAGGGGATACAGTTGTCAAATTTCCTGATGCTTAAGATTGACTAAAGGTTGGTTGACAGATTCAATATTAATAAAGGATTGCCTTAAGGGGATGGAGTGAGTGCTTGTCTCTAAAAATCTATCTGTGGGTTAAGTCAGATGAGCTGAGCGCTAGACTGCCCTTCTGAAAGGTTCTGTGAGTTAATGACCCAAGACCAGGTTAAAGACCTGTGGCAGCCAGTGTCCAAGATGACCCCACTAAGGCTCATCTTTGTATATTCCCCTCTCGCACCGAATCTGGCTGAGCTGTGTAATTGCTGGGATATTGAGGAAATGACAGTGTGTGATTTCTGAGGCTAGGACATCAAAAACTACGTAGCTTCCATCGTTTTCTTTCTTGGATCATTCACCCCAGGGAAGTCAGTGGCCGTGTGATGAGGACACTCAAGCAGACCCATGAAGAGGTCCACCTGGGAAGGAACTGAGGCCTCTTGCCAAAAGCCAGCGCCCACATACAGATCATGAGTGAGTCAGTTTGCAGTGAACCCTCTGGTCCCAGGTCCATCTTCAGATGACCATCACACTGGCTGATGCCTTGACTGCAGTCTCACGAGACATCTCAAGTTAGGACCACCTGACAGAGCTGCTCCCCAATTCCTGACCTACAGAAACTGTATGAGACAATAAATGTTTATTGTTTTGAGCCAATAGGTTTTGGTATTTTTGTTATATAGCAATAGATTAAAGCAGATGTTAAAAGAAACAACATTAATAAACTATTTGCTACAATAACAGTAACACTGTTTGTTAAGGACATTGTCTGTGAGTTTTGGCAAGTTACTTAACCTGACTACACCTCCAGTTTCTTCATTTTTCAAAGGGGTCTAATTAATAGTATCCATTTTTCAGAATGTCTAGAACATTAACTGGAATAATAGATGTAGACATTTTAAAGGATAAAATGGAATCAGAGACACAGTAGAAACTCATTAGATGTCACCCATCTTTATTATTATTTGCTGTTATTGTAATGACTCTTATTTTTTTAAGTTTAATTTTAACCAAATCTGTTTCTCCTCCTGTTTTTCAAAATGAATTAGTAACACAATGATCCTGACAGTCAAAATGCCAGAAACCTGGGAATTATCCTTGACCGATTCTATTCTCACTCTTTACGCCCAGTCAGTCATTGCGTTCTAATGATTATGTCTCCTAAGCCCTTTCAGACGATTTTCTTTATTCCTACTCCTACTGTCTGAGTTCAGGCCTCCATCAACTACCATCTGGACTATTAAATAGTTTCCTAAATTGTTTCCTGCCTCTAATCTTATTCCGCTTGAAACTGCTTTTCACGCTGCAGCCTGTGAGCTGTCGACAATACGAATATGATAAAGCCAATCCCCGGTGAAACCTTGCGCTGGCCCTCTGACAGCCATATGAAGTCCCGTCTCCTTAGCATGACCAACAAGGCCTGTCAGGACCTGGCTACCGCCTGCCTCTCCCCTTATGAACAGAGGGGAAACAAATGTTCATTCTCTTATTTGTTGCCCTTGGTGCCTGTCCTTCAAAGCGTTGATTTTCCTCAGATAGCTGGTGATTCTTGCTCTGTTTTATTTTTATTTCTTTCTTATTAATATTTGCTGTGTGGACCTAGATAAAACATCTTACTTGCACACTCAAATGGGACTCTCTGGTTACCCCTCAATGTGTTCAAGTTTTGATCACAGAAAACTATTTCTGATGATGGCAGGTGAGCACTGGGTCATGTGGCAACAGGAGCATTCACACTCTGAGATTTGGGCATAAAAGACTGCACAAAAATAGTTGATTAAAGAATACGCAGGTGACTTTTCCACTCAAGATAGGCACTCAGTCCCGGCACAGCAGGATCTGCCTCCCTGAACACCTGCTGTCATAGAATGCTCACACTGCTCAAGCCCCAGAGAAACACCTTGCCTCTGTCCATGACCTTGAAACAAAAACAGGCAATCCTGTCCAAATGCCCTGAGTATTTGTGAGTTGTGCCCTATCGATTTCAGAAATGGGTATTGTTTCAGCAGAGAGGATTTGAGAAGCAGAAATGCTAAAGAAAGAGAAAATACAAATTAATTATTGTGACAAATCCTTCCTCTCAAGATGAATGCAGCAGATTCTTGCATAATGAAAGATTATTCTCTGAGAGCTAGAATTTTCTTGCTGGCCTTTGTAAATCTGTAGCTTCTCTTAAATTAGCTCAATATTTGAAACAATCATACATGACAGGTGAATACAATTTCCCAGTATTAATTCCTATTACTCTTAAATTTGCATACAGTAAATAATTCACATTACTCTTAAATTTGCATATAGATACACAATTAGCCATAATAAGCATGTAGTATGATACTAATTCTTTCTATTGGCAACCAGATGGACAATGAAAACTAAATATGTGACTATCTTTGAGTGTATTTTATTTAACAATTAATAACATTTAAATATAATTTTTAAAAATGAAATTTAAACTTCAGCTTTAAAAATAATTTGACTTGAAAATTTAATGTTCATTAACTTTAATTTGTAGTTTGTAATTCAATTTTAATAATTTTAAATATTTTAGAAAAAAAGGACATGTTTGAAAACTTACATGAAAACTCGTTTTCACATTTAATTTACACATTTTAATAAAAATAATGGAAACTTTGCATATTTTCAAGATAATTACATTTTCTTTTTAACCCCTCAGATAATTACTGTCAATAAAACACTAATTACATGAAAATCTTGATTATAACAATGTAGTTAGTTTGCTGAAATGGTCAAGAAAAAGAATGTTATGGAATAAGTATATAGTCATTTATGAATTACAGATTTTTTTTACACAGCTAAGTCCATGACTGGCCCATCAACTGAATAGCGAGACAGTTGCAACACTAATTAAAGTCAGACATCGTTGGTATTTTGCAAAACCATGGCTTTGCATACTTCAAAAAGTTTTGTTATAAAGGAGTGTTTGTCAAAGTAGAAAGATAAAATATACATAATGTATATGCATGTAGTATGTATTTGTTTGTATACAGAGAGAGAGAGAGAGATTGAGCGTAATTTGTGGCTTTAGAGACACCTTACTCTTACCTGGGGCCCTCTACCTATGTTTTGAAACACAATTCTCTCTTTAGAGAGTAATGCTCATGATTTTAATTTGGAATCTTTCACCCTCCATAGTCTTGGCCAAAGTCTAGAGTTACCTCTGGGCGCCTTCTTGCTTTGCTCTCTGACCCAAATATCCATGATTTTCTAATTCTAACTCTAAGCCTCACCATGCTTAGAAAAAACATTCGCAGTCCTTTATTCTGGGAGCAAACTGTTGGCTAGCACATGGGGAGGGGAGCGCGATCCAACAGACCCTGATGTCCCAAGTCAGACATTTGATAATTGTCATTATGATGTGTCCAGGCTCTTTTCTTTTCTACTTATTGACAACGAACTTGAGGTTTCCTTAGGAAAATCCATTCTTACCCTTGAAATATCACCGAAGTGGCTTTCTCCAGTTAGTGTTTTGCCTACAGTTTCTCCACTTGTTTGCTTTGCTCATGAGATGCTATAAATGTTCTATTTTTTCCAGGAATTCCTCAACTCTTTTATCTGCTGCCTGCAGCCCTTCTAGATTTCTAGTGTCACTATGAATTACTGTTTTTAAAATATCTTTCTTGACATTCCAATAGGCATATGCACAGGATGGGAAGTTATTGTGTTTAATGTATCATTTGAATCCCTATACATTTACTGACATTTTAAATCTCATTGCCTGTGCTGGTGAGCTTTGGTGATACCAAATGCTTGCCATCTCTGCTCATACCCTGCTGTGTCACGCTTCTGTGTCTTTAGTCATGATGTTTTCTCTTTCTCACTCAAATACTCTTTCCCAGTTTCTTCCCCTGGTGAACTCTTACTTTACCTTCAAAACTCAACCCAAGCTCCTTTCTCCAGAAAAGAACTAACCAAGTAGGTAAATAAATAAATATACAAAATTTAAGATTTCTGAGACATTCTAGTTTGAGTTAAGCTCCTCCCTTCTCTAACACCTGTATACAGTCTATCTCTTAGGTTGCCAGATAAAATATTTGGGAAACACTTATACGAAAATGTGTTCATTGTTTATCTGAAATTCAAATTTCACCAGGCATCCTGCTTTTGTTTTTGTTTTCTAAATCTGGCAACACTAAATATCCTCTCACTTACTATACTATATAGACTTTATCTGCTTACGTGTGTACCTCTCCCTTGGGTACTGAAAGTTCCTTGCAGGAAGGAACAATGTCTATTTTTTTTTTCAGTTGGGTGTTGGGGTGGGGGGGAGATGGGGACCACATCTTTTTTATCTCTGGATCCCTAGAGGTTGACAAATTGCCTGACACACTAGGTTATCATATTAGTTAAGATCTTTTGGTTGCAACAGACACAAACTCAAGCCTAAATAAGCAATGAAGAATTTATTATGAGAATTTCAGGGCCAGGGTGCTGCTGGCTTCAGGAAGCATGTGGAACTCATTGCTCTTGCTTTGTCTCTTATCTCTGTTTCTCTTAACTCCTGCAGTTCCTTCTTTAATTGCCATGGCTTCCTCTGCTACTCACTTCTTGTGGAACATGACTACAGCTACTCCGCTCAAGAAATACGCACTAGTTTCTCTTAATCCCCAATTCCAGTTCCTGAGAAAGAAACTATGTTCACCCAGTTGAGTCGAGGAAATGAGGGTCATGTAATACTAATCAGAGGACCCACCTGTGACACTATGGTTTGATAGTGGAGAAGGGAAGCAGACAGGATTTCTAATACATAGATGCTACATCAGTTGGAGTTCTCCATAAAACAAAACCCATAGAATGTGTATGGATCTTTTTTAAAAGTGTCATCGCATGCTCTGATTCCCACATCCCTTCCATTCTGGCACTCCTGTTTGGAGTTTCAAAAGAAACTCAGTACATATCATCACCCTCTTACCATTCAAAGCATAATGAAAGCCAAGTGCTTAATACTGCAATATGTTGTCAAAACACCTCCAGGCACTTCCTTTTTTAAACCAGCTTAAATTGCTCTTCTACCATTTTAAAATGGATGTAGTCTTCCTCAGATCTGCAAAAACACTGACTTCTAGAAGTCCTTTGTTTAGCGGTAGCAGAGCTAAAAAGTGAGGTAAAGTAAGAGAGAGTTGCTGAGAACAAAAACAAAACCAAGAGAAGAATCTTGCTTTGTAATCATATCTGCAGCTCTTCAAAAAACATGGCTGGTGTTAGAATTTTTGTGAACCATTTGGAAAGTCTCCTTAATGACACTGCTATATAATTAAGTTGGGGGGGGGTTATACTGAAACCACTATATATTTGATAACTGAAGTAACAGGAACTTTATTAGGTACTTAACGCTAAGAGTTGCGGCTTCCTATATTTTATTCGTTCTGAGTGTGGCAGCTTTAAGTGGTACACACCAAAACAGGAAGAGACCAGAGAGTGGTCTCCTTTTTCTTTTCTCTTACCATGTCATCTTCTTGCCCCGGTAAGAAAAAATAATCATACTAAAACAAACATTTTTATAAATGACAATTTCCTGAAAAGGTTAGTACTATATCAGTTATGTCAAGTCATCGCCAAAAGAAATACAAGAGGACAAAATTGGTGATCTCACCAGGAAGAGAATACCTTTGTCATTTTAAGAAGCTAAATAGCTGGGGTGGTGGAGGAGCCCGGGGGTCTGGGTTTCAAGGTGGTGCTGGTCTTTCTCGATCCGCGTTTCCAGGCCGTGGGGGCTGCAAAGCGCGCGGGGAATCGGCTCCGCGGAAACCTGGGTTTGGTTAGAAGAGCCGTGGAGGTTGAGAAGGGGTGACCGGAAGTGACCCTGGGATAACCGGAAGCGAGGCCTGGAGGGGCGAGGAGGGTGGCTCCCGGAAGGTGCTTCTGGCGGAAGGCGGCGGCCGGAGGGTGTGAGAGCGGCGTGGGAGCGCGGTAGGCGGCAGGTGGCTGCTGCTGGTCTGTTCGGAAAGCGGTAAGTGACCACCACGAGCTCGAGGGGAGAGCTCGCGGGGCCTCTGGGCGGCCTGGAGGGGTTAAGCCGAAGGGCCGATGCCGGCTCCGGAGAGCTGGGGGAGACTGATTTTGGAAGTCAGAGCAGCCAAGAGCAAGGAGCCAAGTATACGGGCAGTGCGGGTCGGCCTTGAGGTGGCTCGTGGGTACCGCATGGGAGATTTTGGTTTGGAGTTTTCTACAGTTTTGCCGCGTTGGGTAGAATCACACTACTACTCGCCTTTGTACCAGAAACGGTGTCTCCTGGGGCAAGCGAGGAGCCAGGATGGCCGGGGCTCTGAAGCTGCCTCTGGCGGATGAGGTAATGGAATCCAGGCAGGTGCAGGACTTGGATGCTAGCCTGTCCAGGGTTGGCCTGGAACCAGGTGCTGGTGCCTGTAGCCTATAGAGTTGAATGACATCTTCCTAGACCCTGCACCTTCTGAATCACAAAGGCAGGAAACAAAATTAAGCAGATTCGGGGGTGGGTTGTAGCGAGGAAGAGATGTATAGAGTTAAAGCAGCTGTCTTAAGTTAGGGAGAAGAAACTTGTTTCTTTTGTTTTGAGTAGTGTGTATTGTGGAAGAAAAGGAAAAAAGATTGTAGGCAGCGTCGAGAAAAATGGCCCTTGATTAGCCACCAATGGTTGTTGACAGGCTGTTGTGCAGTGTGGGTGACTTGGAGATTGTTGTGTGTCTATGTGTGAGTTGGTTGCACAGGGCTTGTGTGAAGAAGAGGCCACAGTGAAATGTGGGAGGTGTCTAGGGAGTTGGGGCTTTATGATGAACATTGGTTGACCGCTTGTTGGGAGGAATTGTGAGACCTTAGCGAAGAAGTCCACACACCTGTATCTTAACCTGCTTTAAGGCTTTACTTGATTCTAGGAGTTCTGACTTCTGAAACATAAGCTATGAAATGAAAAAGTATCAAAAATAACTTTAGATGGTGTCTAGACCTTGCATGTATCAAGCCAAATATTGATAATAAATGAAACTCTCTTTTGAAAGCAAAAAAAAAAAAAAAAAAAAAGAGAGAGAGAGAGAAGCTAGACAATTAAAGGATGAAAGGTAATACAGATCACATAGCATTCTCCCCCAAAGTACAATAAATGGGGAAAAAAAGAGCAGAGGCCCAAAGAAGGTTGTAAACTGAGTTGAATGGCTATTTCCAGAAAATCATTAATAGTATATTGTTTGTCTCTGCTCTTCCATCAGTGCCTACTGGAATAGCTGGAATTGGAACAGTAAGGTCCAAGATACCAAATACTAACCCTGGGTCAGGAGGGGATATGGGCTCGGGAGTAGGAGGTTGTGCCGGGCAGGTGTCTCCAAGCCAAGTTTCACACTGGTTGTGAGAGCCTGGCAAACAGTGGGCCGGAGAGAGGGAAGATGTAAAAGAAAGCAAAGGTAGTATGATGTTAGCTGTGGAATCAAGACAGAGGCAAGAAAGAGTCAGTCAGCAAGAATGGCTCAGAAAGGATGTTCTTACGGGAGTTTTTTGCCCAGTGTTCTCACAAAATGACTACCAAAGGGTCAGCGTGTGCAGCACTGTGTCCGTGGCTGTTCCTGCTCTCATCGGCCTCTACCCTGTTGGCACCTGTCCACTAACGAGTTGTGCCTGGGGCCTCTGGGAAGGGAACTGAACTCAGCTGGAGAAGGGGCCTGGAGGAAAAGCTGTTTTTATCCAGGGCAGTTCCTGGCACTCGGTTTGCACATAACAACACTTCAGAGAAGAGTTAAGCAAAGCACTCCATGGTCCTGCTGAGGTGAAACTCTCATTTTTTCTGTCTCCTTCTAAGATTTCTGTTTCTGATTTAATTCTTGGCTTTTCAAAAAAAATAATGAATTGCAAAGCTTTGCCTTTCCTTTAATTCTACCCGATTTTCTATTTTTATCTTTCTTTCAGAAGGCTTGATTGCAGTGCACAGCACAGGAAAAAGATTAACTCAATCTACGGTGCATTAGTAATACATCAGGTAATGAACTATCACATTGGTACTCTGAAGGCCAGTTGTTCTCAAAGACCCTGTCAATCCCTTACCTTTATCTTTCTGGTATTTTGGGGCCCAATCTCAAAATTTAAAAAAAATTGTGTAATAATTTTACATACAAAAATATTAATGCAGCATGAATGTGAGTTTTGATGCTTAATAATGAGATGAGCACCTGTGAACTCAACATCTAATTTTAAGAATAAGGTACCAATACCATTGTACCAAACCATGTTCAATTTATAAACATTGTTTTCATCATGCTTTTGGTGTTTTCTTAAGTCATCACCAAAACAAAGGGAATCTAGATTTTCTTCTATTTAATCTTCTAGAAGTTTTATGGATTTTGTTTTACATTTAGGCCTATGATTAATTTGGAGTTAATTTTTGTGAAAGAGGTTAAGGTTGTGTCTAGATTCTTTTTTTTTTTTTTTTTGACATGAGGATGTCCAGTTATTTTAGCACCATTTGTTGAAAAGACTATCCTTTCTCCACTGGATTGCCTTTGTTCCTTTCTCAGTGACCAGTTGACTATATTTCTGTGGGTCTTATTCCTGGAGTCCAGTCTGCTCCACAGATCAATTTGTCTGTTGCTTCACCAGTGCCATGCTGACTTGATCACTACAGCTTTATAATAAGTCTTCAAGTTGGTAGTGTCAGTCTTCCAACTTTGTTCTTCAGTTTTCTGTTGGCTATGCTGGGGATTTTCCCTCTCCATATAAAATTTAGAATCTCTGTTGATATCTACAGAATAACTTGATCTATAGATTCAACTCAGACTTGGGATTGAGTTGAATCTATAGATCAAATTGGGAAGAACTGATATCTGAACAATTTTTAGTCTTCCTATCCATGAACATGGAATAGCTTTCCATTTATATAGATCTTTGATTTCTTTTATCAGAGCTTTGTAGTTTTCCTCATGTAGATCTTATACATATTTTATTAGGTTTATACCTAAGTGTTTGCCAGCTCTCTTTCTAGTATTTATTTCTAATTCAATTCCACTGTGGTCTGAGGACCACTGTATAATTTCTGTTCTTTTAAAAAATGTTAAGGTGTGTTTTGTGCTCCAGAAAGTGGTCTATCTTGGTGAATATTCCATGTGAGCCTACTGTTGTTAGATGAAATTTTCTATAGATGTCAATTAAGTCTAAGTTATTGATGGTGCTATTGAGTTCCGCTGTGTCCTTACTGACTTTCTGTCTTTTGGTGTCAATTACTGATAGGTATTGAAGTCTCCAACTAGTAGTGGGTTTGTATATTTCTTCCTGCTGTTCTATCAGCCTGATGTATTTTGACACTTTGCTGTTGGGCACCTACACAGTGAGGACTGTTTTACCCTTTGGAGTTTTGACCCCTTTATCATTATGTAATGCCCTCTTTATCCCGGATAACTTTCCCTACTCTGAAGACTGCTCTGTCTGAAATTAATATAGCTACTCCCATTTTGTTTTGATTAGCATTTGCATGGTATGTCTTTCTCCATTCCTTTATTTTCAATCTGTCTATCTTTATATTTAAGGTGGATTTCTTATAAATAACACGTAATTGGCTCTTGTTTTTTAATCTACTCTGACAGTTTCTGCTTTCAATTGGTGTATTTAGACCATTGATATTTATAGTGATTATTGACAATAGTTGGATCAATATCTACCACGTTTGTTACCATTGTCTATTTTTGCCTTTTTTTTTTTTTGTCTCCCACTTTTTTTCTTTCTTCTCTGGTTTTAAGTGAGCATTTTGTATGATTCCATTCTTCTTCTGTCTTATATAAATTATGCTTCTTTATAAAAAATTTTTAGCTGTTTTCATAGACTTTGTGGTATACATTTATAACTAATCTAAGTCCATTTTCAAATAACACTACTCTGCTTCACATGCAGTACTGATATGTCATAACACACTATCTCAGTTCCTCTCTCCATCCCTTATAACACTGCTGCCATTCGTTTCACTTATCCATAAGCTACAATCATCTAACATATGGTTGCCAGTTATTTTGGACAAGCTGTTGTCTGTTAGCTCAATTATGAGTAAGAAAAATAAAATATTTTATTTTACCTTCATTTATTACTTCTCTAACAAATTTCCTTTCTTTATGTAGATCTGAGTGTCTCACATCTATCATTTTCCTTCGCTCTGAAGAATTTTTTTTTTAAAAGAACTTCTTTTAACATTTCTTTCAAGGCAGGTCTGCTGGGAACAAATTTCCTCAATGTTTACTTGTTGGAGAAAGTGTTTATTTCTCTTTTACTTTTGAAGGATTTTTTTTTGGCTATAGAATTATAGATTGATTTTTTTTCTTTTAACACTTTAAGTATTTCTCTCCACTCTCATCTTGCTTGCATGGTTTTTCTGAGAAGTCCAATGTAATGCTTATCCTTGCTCCTCTATGGATAAGGTATCCTCCCCACCTCCAGCTTCTTTTAAGGTTTCTTCTTTGTCTTTGATTTTCTGCAGTTTGAATATGATATGCCTAGGTGTAGACCTTTTATCCCTGTTGGTGTCCTGTGAGCTTCCTGGATCTGTAGTTTGTTGTTTGTCATTATTATTGTAAAATTCTCAGCCAGTATTATATAAAGCATTTTCTTCTGTTCCCTTTTTTCTTTCTTCTTCTGGTATTCCCATTAAGTGCATATTGCACCTTTTGTAATTTTCCCACTGTTCTAGAATTGTCTGTCTCCCCTCTTTTTTTTAAATTTTCTTTTCTCTTTGTTTCTCAGTTTAAGAAGTTTCTATTGACACAGCTTCAGGCTCATTGATGCTTTCCTTGGCCATGTCCAATCTATTGAGTTCATCAAAGACATTCTTCATATTCTTCAAGGTTTTTTTCTTTGTTTGTTTTGTTTTTTGTTTTTTTCTTTGTTTGTTTTTTGGAAGGGGGAAGTAATTTGGTTTTTTAAATATAGTTTTTATGGGGGTACTGAGGATTAAACCCAGGACCTTGTGCATACTAAGCATGCCCTCTGCCACTGAGCTGTACCGTCTCCCTTGTTTCTGTGTTTTTAAGTTCTAGTATTTTCCTTTGAGTCTTAGAGTATCCATCTCTCTGCTTACATTTCCCAACTGTCCGTGTATGAAGTCCATTTTTTTTTTCCATTAGAGCCCTTAGTATCTTAATCACAGTTATTTTAAATTCCCAGTCTCACAATTCTCAAACCTCTGCCATACCTGAATCTGGTTGTGTTGCTTGCTTTGTCTTTTCAAACTTTGTTTTTTGCCTTTTAGTATGCCTTGTAATTTTTCTCTGGAATTCAGGCATTATATATCAGGCAAAAGGAACTGCAGTAGATAGGTCTTTAGTGTGAGGTTTTAAGTTTGTCTGGCTAGGAGGTAGGCTGTGTGTACTATTTGCTATAGCTGTGGTGTCAGTGGCTAAAATTTCCTCTACTGTCATTTTTATCTTTCCTGTTGTCTTTGAGTTTTCCTAGAAACTCATTTTTAAAAGAGTCTGAGACTCGCAGTTCTTTCCATTGCCGTCCTCTATTCTGTACACAGCCCTGCTGATGTGGTGGTATGGTGTGGGAGATGGGAGGCATTCTGGGATCTTATGATTAGATTGCAGTCTTTTAGTGCCTCAGGCTGTGACCTTCACAAGCTTCTCTGCCTTTTTCCCCCATAGGATGGGACAGGAAGGCTAGAAGGGACTGGAATTGGATATTTCCTTTCCCTGATATCACCTAAACTCTGGCAAAATCCACATTGGATAGGCTCTGGCAAAACAGTTTTCCTTGAGGGCAGACCTTTGTTAGGGAGAACAGAATAGTCTGAGCATACTTCAAAATAGTTAACTTTTCTCCTCCCCTTGCCAGAAGCAGGAGGGAAATATTCTCAGATCTTCACCCTCAGGTCCTTCACCTTACGGCTCACAATGCCTAAAACATTTTATTATCTGGCTCTTTACAGAAAAAAAAATCCGATCTCTTCTCCCCGTCTCTCTTTCCCGATTTCCCTCCTGGAGGGAGAACTAGTGAAAGTGTAAGGAACCCCGAGACTGGGTCCTCGGGAGATTCTCTCACACTGGGGGGCAGACCCCACAACCTGTCAGTTACCCTTCAGGTTTTCATACCAGTTGCTGGTTCCAGTGGCTGTTTCTGAGTAAGGTTTGGTTCTCTGGATTTGCCTGCTTCTCCAGTTTACAGGGTGGTGGCTTGTCCTAGACCTCAGTTCTCTCATGGATCTAAGGAGAGTTATTGATTATCACATTGTTTAGTTTTTTTCTTGTTGGGAGGGCAGGAGGGGCGACGTCTACACTCTACACGTTGGACCCGAAACCACCCGTCTCCTCTTTTTGTGCAACCTGTGAGCTGAAAACAATTTTTACATTCGTAAAATTGTTGGAAAAAATCATAGGATGAATATTATTTCATGACAAGCAAAAACTACATGAAAATTTTAGAATTCATAGTTTTTATTGGAACACAGCCACGCTCCTTTATTTACTTACCGTTTATGGCTGCTTTCACACTATAGAGGCAGAGTTAAGTAGTTTTGACAGAGATCTTATGGCCAACAATGCCTAAAATATTTATTATCTGGATTTTTACAGAAAAGAAATTTTTTTCCAATCCCTGCTGCCCATGTCTTAAAATTTCTTTATATTTTCCATCTCCTTTTCTATCTGGCTACATTCTGGGTAGTTTTGTCAGATTTACTACACCAGTTTATTATGATGTCTTTAGCTGTATCTCATCTGCTGGTTTAGCCATCATTTTGTTTTCTTTTCTTCAACAATTGTATTTTAAATTTCTAACATTTTATTCTTTTTCTAATCTGTGTGGCAGGTTTTGATCATCTCTTCTTAATCACTCATTTTTGTGTTACCATCTTCTGTTTCTTTAAGCATTTCATACATATTTATATACTGTATCTGATAATTCCATTACTTGAGTTCTTTGAGGTCTAAAACTGATGTTTGCTGCTTCTGCTGTTAATGCTGGTTTGTTTCCTTATGTATTTGGTGATCTGGACTGTGATCTTATGTTTGCTAGATACAGTCTGTGGTCCTCCATTAAGGATGTCTTGTCCAGAGAGGATATGTATTTGCTCTGCTGAAAGTCAGGGGGATGATTCTGGCCTGGAACACTAGAGCCTTCTTCCAGTTTCTCTGGTTTAATCTCAGAGTCTTAGGTTCAGTACTTCAGTCTTTCTCAGTTGACCCAGGGCTTTTTTTTTTTTTTTCTTAATTCCAGTAACAACATTCTACATGAAATTGATAGCCAACATTAGGTTTACCTGTTGTTCCCATTTACATGCTCTGCAACCTTTCTTTTCAGCTCAGTTTTCTTTTTTTTATTCTTCTGGCCCTTAGAAATTCCCTGTTATCTCAGCAATACAATAAAACTATTTTTTTCTGTGCAATCTAGATGTTTTGTAACAAGAGGGTTTCCTGGCCATCTAACCTGCCATACTGTAAGAGCAAGAGTCGTATCCAGTTCTTTCTTCTTCAC
Source organism: Camelus dromedarius (assembly GCF_036321535.1). Lineage (NCBI taxonomy): Eukaryota > Metazoa > Chordata > Mammalia > Artiodactyla > Camelidae > Camelus > Camelus dromedarius. Next base: position 13,483,966 of record NC_087454.1, on the reverse strand, counting down.
TTACAACTAATTCCCCTCCCCCCCCCAGTTGCTGGTTTATCTCCTTCCCAGGACCAGGTAAGAGAGTTATTTCCTTCCTTATACCCCTATGGCTGCCCCTGTCTTTAACACTCACTTTATTCCCTCAATAGATACCCAAACTTTGAGTCAGTTGTTATGGTACCTTCTCTTTGACTAAAGGAGCAGCCGTTCTTTGGTTTCTTGTCAAGGACAGGATTTAGCTGTGGCTCTTTTCAAGCATCTTGGGTCTCATTCTGTCTCTTTCCGTTTCTAAGCACACACAACCTCTATTCCCATTCCTAACCCATTTAAACTGCTCTCTTTGTTGACATGGTTTAATTTTTATGTACTAATGTCGTTATTTCAGATCTCTCTTGTGGAATCGCAGTGTTCTTTCTGGCTCCTTGGGTCTCCAGAGTATGGCTTACAGCTAAATGCTTTTCATCCTCTGCTTACATCACCGCCCACATGCTGTTCTGTCATTTTCAGATTGATTAGTTACTTCTGCAGCTGTTGCCATCAGTTATAAATGGCTTTAGATGGAGAGACAAGGCAGATGAAAATGTAAACTGTAAAGCCCTGAACAATGCTGAGGAGTATTCAAGGATGAGAGACACAGTATAATTTAGGCTTCAGCTGAGGCAACTGTTCCTGAATTTGATTATGCAGAAAAACTGTCTTAAAGGTTTCTGAAGCTGAAGAGTAGTCTGTACAGAAAGAGAAGTCTGAGTCTTTCAAGGGGGAAATGGAACATCCTATTTAGAAGATGTGGCCAATTTGATTCTTCCTCTGTTTAAATAGAGCAAATCGATTTTTATCAAAGACTGAGGACAAAAGAACCACTGAGAAGCCCTCCAGCTTAGACTTCCAGGGATTTCCACCTCTCCTGATTTGTTGCTGTGCACTAGGCACAGAGGGTAATGATAGCATCTACCCATGAAACGTGGTATAGAAGAGCAGGAGAAGTTACAGGGCTGGTCGACAGTGTGGACACAGATCTTCCAGCTTATGTCAGTTCAGAATGATGAATTAACCATGTCAGCCAGGCTGTGGGTCTGAGACCCAATCTGGGAAGTGGCAGCTCCCTGATGTGCGTGTCTGAGCAGGGGAGCTAGGAGACCTTATAGATGCCACCAAAAGAGCATTGGACTAGGGTTCCAGAGATTTTCTTGACTGAAAGAAAAAAAAAAAAACTGGTCACGGAACTGTCACATGATGAAATCAGCTCCTTGTTAGGTATGAGATTGTCTTCCAACTTAAATTCTGTGATTCTGTGATCATTACCAGTTGACATGGCTTTGTCTGAGTTGAAAAGCTAGGCCTTGATTGCTTGTTTATCTTAATTCCCTGGGTAACTAAATTAAAACATGGTTTTAATTCCCATGTTTCTGTACCCTAGCCACTGAAATTGATGTAGGCAATAGAGAACACATACATCTTCCCTTTCCCCTAGGAACTGACTCTGCCTCTACTGTTACATGGTGTATACTTAGGTCCTAAAACAGCCCAGCAGAAGCACTGCCGGAGTATCCAGTGTTGTTTCTGAGGGACATCCCTGATAACATGGGACTTTCACTGTTCTGTTTCCTACAGCATTTCCCAGCCACCCCACATAGGGAACTCCAGAACTTTTTGATGGTACTCTTCACACACAAAGCATAAAGGTAATTTCTAGTGTTATAAACATTCCAGAATATTTCAATACATTGTTCTGTTTGTCTTTTCAGTCTTCAAGTCCCAGATTGAAGGGCACAAAGAAAAGCTTGCTCTTTGCATTCTGTGGATCAGTGCAACTTCCTGCTATGAGTGTTACTTCTTTTAACTTCTTATTGACTCCTGGCTGATTCATTCTAAGTAGCCTGGGCAGGAATTCTCATTCATATCCCAAGGCATGACCTACCATTTAATCTCGTCATTTTCCTTCGTGATATTTGGCTTGTAGTCTAGATTGGATTGAGGCTCCCCAGCTCCCTAGATCCTGGAAAATGAACCCATTGGTTTATTTGTGTTTGAGTTGTACCTACCTGGGCAGTCTTCTGCAGGCATGGCTGCATCCAGGTGCACAGTTCCCTAAACCACCCTGATCAGAAGCTCTCCTGATTTGTGAGGCTCTCCAGCAGCAAGGCTCCATCTTCCCTTCATTTCCATTTCTGCCTCTAACCATCTATCCTTCCATGTTTTCCAAATATGGCTTCAGAAAGAAAAATCACTTATTAAGATCTGGTCCTCAGAATTCACTTCTCCTAGCTAAAAGTTGTTTCTCTCTCAACTAGACTGTAAGCTTCCTCTTGCTGGTAGGATGTATGTCTTTTTCTATTTGTACATTGGCACCTACAATAGTGTCTGGTGTATGGCAATCACTTGATGCTCATTCAAAGAGTAACTGAATGAATAAATGAATAACTGTTTCTCTTAATAAACATTAAATGACTGAATAAATTAACTTAATAATAGGTTTATTTTCTATCTCAATATTACAGACTGATTTCTAAATTCTCCCCAGAATGAGCCCATTTTAAAACCATACTCAGGTAAGATTCTGAATTATAAACTGTAGACACATCCTAGTCATATATTCACCTTTTGAGAAGATGCAGCTCTACACAATTGATCCAAACTTATCTAGTCTAGTTTTCAGCTGTGTATAGACAATTCTTGTTTTATCCGCTAGCTCCCCACTCCCTCCTCCACCTTACCCCCTTTCAGTTATCTTTGTATCATTTTGTTCAGCTTCTATCACTGGCTTGACTGTAGAATACCTGCTGACCAAATGTGCAGATCCCTGGGTAGGATGGCAGCTGTGTTGGGTGACAGAAATCAGGTGCCTAAGCTCTGGGAAAATAGGGCTCTAGGCAGAACTAAAAATAAAACGCAAAAATGTGAGAGAAAAGAAAAAGTCCAGCACAAGGTACAAAATGAGGTAGCTCATTATATCACTGTGCTGCCTCTGGGCTTTTAATTAACTTTTAATATTCTTAAAACTCAGACTTATCTGCTAAATCTGAATAATTCATTTAAACATGTATTAGGTGCTTATTATGTGCCAGGCACTGTGGTAGGAACTTGGGACACAATAGTGAACAATACATAGTACCTCTCCTCACTGAGCTTACATTCTGGAAGAGGAGAGATAACATATAGAGGTTTGGCTTGTGATGGATGCTTTGAAAAAACATAGAGCACATATAAATCACTTAAAACAGTACTGACACTCCAATAGCCAAAAGGTGGAAACAACCCCAATGTCTATCAGGTGATAATAGAGAATTGAAAGGTATATCTATGCAATGGAATAGTATTCAGGCATAAAAAGGAATAGACTGATACATGCTACCACATGGGTGAATCTTGAGGGCATTATGCTAAGTGAAAAAAGGCAGATGCAAAAGGTCACATATTGTTATGATTCCATTTATAGGAAATATCCAAAATAGGCAAGTCCATAGAGACAGAAAGATTAGTGGTTGGTTGCTAGTGGCTGAGACTAGAAGAGGATGGGGAGCAGCTTAATGGGTATTTGGTTTCCTTTTGGGATGATGAAAATTTTCTGGCACCAGAGAGTAGTGATCATTGAACAACATTGTGCATGTATTAAATGTCACTGATGGTAAATTTATGCTATTTTTATCTTACATTAAAAAATATAGTATGTGGCATAATATAAGCATTCAATAAAACATTTTATTTTTTACAGCAAAACAAAAATCTCTCTCAATCAGGAAATTAGCTAGGTAAATAAGTTAAATTCTAATCACTGGAATGCTATGCAGCCTTTGAAGAGAGTGAACATGATCTTTAAGTACTAACATGGTAAAATGTCCAAGACGTTATTTAGCAGGAAAAAAAGCAGAAGATCAGCATATATTAAGTATGATTTATGTTAAAAATACACACGTACACTCATACACATGTTTATATATGCCTAAAAAGCAAGTGGACCAGGATACACATACGGAACATGGGATGAACAGACTTGGGCGGGGCAGGGAATGTTTCTTTTTTGTATGTTATACTCATGTATTGATTGTGTGTGCCTGTCTATGATACATGACGTTTTCAAGTTTTTACATGATGAGCTCTGAGTTAAGCATGTGACATGGCAGTCATAAAATCCCAATTTGCTCAAAGGTAGCATCACAAGAAATACAGACTCTAGAACAGGGGAGGTAATTACTGATCTCGAGAAATAGAATTTACTGACTTCATACTCCTTATGAGGAATAAAACGTGACTTGCTGTCACTTTCTCAGTGTAAAAGTCCTTCCTTCCATACCTGGAAGTGGTTTCTGCACTCTGCGGTCAGAGACATGGCAAGTTCTTCTGCTTCTCAAAGTGGTGAGCACACCACAGGGGCTCAAAATTTTTATTTTGCTTAATGTTCCCCAAATCCCAAATAAATGGTAAGGCATATGATGTTTTGAACTTTTGTTCAAACTTTCCCCTTGTTAAAAGTATGTTTTTAAAAATAAATGAAGATAGAAGCATAAGACAAACAGTAAGAAAATCCATCCACAGTCCGAACTCTTAAAAAAAAAATCATTTTATTGATCCTTTACCATACAAAATTTATTCAAATTACACCCATTTGAAGTGGTAAGATCACAGCTAGAGAACAGGTTACCCTGTAACAAATCTATTTACAAAATCCATCATAAAAGCTTTTTTTTTTTTTACATTATATTACATATTTTCTTTTTTAAACTAGCGTACAACACAAAGCTAAACTGATTAGTAGTTTGCCTACTCCCAACTTTGGGAGAAATACTTCCTTTTGACAAAATCACGTACCCCATAGGAAAAGAAATTTCCACAATCTGACAGTTGCCACCCGACTCACTCTGCAAGGCATCTTCCTTCAAATCCCTCCTCTTGTACACACAAGTTGTCATGCACACACTGAGTTCTTTCTTTTTCCTGAAAGCTAAAGCGTTAAATACTGCAATTGTATTTACAGATCTACACTGACAACAAAAATGAACACAAGAACCACCACAACAACAACAGCAACAACAAAAACAAGATAACACTCTTAAAAAATTACAAACCAGCTAGAAAATATTCTGGCAGTGTTTACAAATTAATTGCTATTTTTGTACAAAATTGCTAGATAATGAAAATACAAGTAGACTGCGTATCAACTTAAATAAAATGATTGCTACACACAAATCTGTACATATAAACACACACCTAACACTGTTTGACAGCTCGTGTTGCTCTTTATACAGTTTACTTTCTAAGGCTCACTCAGTCATAATTCGCACACTTGTAACTTTTAGCCATTTCATGTGTGAGCTTTAATAGCAGCAACTCAATGGTACCAGGAAACCTGCATACTCAGTACTTAAAGTAACACAAATACTGTAGTACTAACCCACTTTGTGTGCCGGATACTATGTCAAAAAGAAAAGGACTAATGCAAACAGAACACAGTATGGACGTTTGATTAATGTACACCAGTTAAGCCCATTAACTGGGAAAACCTTATGCGTGAAGGAACTTTTAAGACTTATTAGGATTCCTTTCATTTTTAAACAATAAATATGGCATCACGTTACGAAAAAAGTTTAACGAGAAACTCAACCAAACACACAACCACCTAGCTAGGTGAGCTCAGTCTTTAGACTTTGGAAAAAAATCAGCTTTGTGCAGCTGGCAAAGAGAATTACACAAAGCTGGAAGCAGAGGCAGCTAACCAGATGAGATAAATACGGGACATGGGGAAAAGCTTGGCATAAATGGTTTCCCATACAGGAAAAAACCCCACAGTGCGTTTCCAGTAGGCACTTGACACAAAGCTCCCCCTCCCTCCCCCACCCCAATGCTTCATCTAGGACCAAGTCCAGTGTGTGTGAGGGGAGGAGGGTGGGGCTGGAGGCCGAAGAAGAAGGAGGATAATCTGCACCTTTGTTTTTCTTCTCAAACATACACCCACGCATACCTACACAAAGAGTTTAAAGTGCTGGTGTCATCTGTTTTGACCCCACCACCACTTTGCATATTGTGGAAATCTACCTAGAGTAAACTGGCTGGGGCTTTCGTGGTTTTTTGTTTTGTGTTTTTCCTAAGGGATCTATTTTCCATGTAATTAAACATATGAATCGAGTGCCTACTATGTGCCCACCACCATGTCCGGCACATAGCATTTCAATTTCACTGTTCTTTGTTTTGAGGTTTGTTTTTTTTTTAGATGACTCCCTCATTCCCACAGTGTTTAGCATCCAAAGAATGGATTTGAGGTACTCTGCTGCATTCCCAGGGGGAGATGGCCATCTCTCCCCTGGCCAATGGGAAAGCCATTCTTGGACAGAACTGGTAGGATTTGCAGCTGACACGAAGCCTCCAACTTGGGACACCATTCTTGCAGAGTTAAGTGGGAGATGCCCTGTTCTCACCAGCTGAAGTAAATGCCACTGATAGAATGCTACTCACACAACGGGGGATGTCTCTCTCCCCAGAGGCCTCTCCATCTGACCCCATCCTGAGAAGTGGTCTCCCTGAGTGCAGTATAAGAGAGCCCTTTCCCCGGTGGCAGGGGCCCGGGGAGCCCAAGGACGGAGGGATGCACGCCTGCTGCTCCTTGGGGCTGCTGTGTCCTCTGACCTGGTTCTCTTTCCAAAGGGGCCACCCCTATCAGCGAGCGCCACTCGCTCCAGCGCCCCCTCCTGGGAAAGGAAGCAAGATGGGGCAAAGCTTCTTGCAGAGGCTGTTAAACCTTAGATCACACACATTTAGATGCTCTGATCAGTAGAGGTTCTCTACCTCTGCTTAAATAATTTGAATTAGCAAAAACCGCTTCAAAGTAAACAATTCAATTGAAATGGTGATGGGTGCCACAGGAATGCTTAAATGGCAGCTTAAAAAGAAAAATCTAAAACAATCCACAAAGAACTCCTAAGTAGGCATTTGCTACAAATCAACTTTAAACTTACAAATACGTTGTGGGCAGGGGAGTGGGAGTGGTTTATGGAGACAGGAAAATCCACAACAGCTTAGAGGGGCAGAACTTGACTATTCTTCTGTATCTGCAACAAATATTTGAAAAGTTTCTTCATCCGAAAGGCTGTGGAGGATCTCTTGACCTCCTAGTGGGACACACGGTCCATAGCTTAAACTGAATTATGACAGTAATTTAAATATTCCTAAGAAGAGCTGAAGAAATCCATTTCATACTTTTGCATGACTTCAAGTTTACAGTTCCTGCAGTTCCATTCCATATTAGCAGACCCCAAAGACATGCATTCTGTGGAGAAGGCACGGCTTGAAATGCTATTAAGGAAGATTGCTGTTTTCGAGTGGGCCGGGTGGCCAGACCCCATTCTACAGCCCATCCGTCAGGCACAGCAAGCCAGTCGGGGAGGGAGGGAGGAAAAGGACGGGTGAGAGACACCTGATTGCACATTTTCTCACTTGCCGACTCATCCAGGAGATTTTGGAGCCTGGGGCAAAGCAGGGCTTTCCCAAGGGAGCCTGCGACTGTGCGTTTAGACAATTTTTTTTTTTAATTCATTAAAATGTCAGCTTTGTTCTGAAGTTCGTCGTTTACTTCATGATACTATCTTGGAGGAAGAAGGTAGGAAGGGACAACACTGCATGACAGATGTTCTGGTTCCATAATAAAAAAATATTGGTTTATAAGGGGAGTTCACACAAAGCATAATCAACTACACATAAAGTCTTCCACCAGCGGGAGCTTTTCCAAATCATAAGCGTCAAAGAGATCACTGATGCCTTCTTCCTCCCCAAGGCTTAGCAGATAGTCTTCTTGGAGCAGGGGAGGCAGTAAGTTCACAAATGGTCCTTCTAGGTTGGAAGGAATTTGGTCCTCAGTCTGCTGTAAAAGGTTGGCTGGGGAGGCCAGAGGAGAAAGGTTTGCCATAGAGATCGAGCAATCACTATGTCCTGAGTTGGTTGAAGCCAAGTCTGAAAGGAAAAAGTTGGTGGAAACCAAAAAATAAGGCAAAAATCAAATTGATTTTTAGAGAGACTATACATGTTGCTATTATAAAAGCAGGCACCCTCTGCTAAGGACAATTAGATGACAACATGGTACAGATCACCTTTATACTAACAGGCACTGTAAGCAGTGACTCCAGTCAGCTGTTTTTTTTGGTGGTGGTTGTTTTTGTTCTGGTCTACTAATCTTTTCCAATAACTACTGTTAGCAAACAAGAATTACAAATAGCTTCAAATATTAGGGACTAAGAAGTTCAAAAAAGTCTCTCTGATATCAAGTAGTCATTCTTTAACAAAAAAACAAAAGAAAACATGCAGACTGAAAAGTTGGCTCCCTGATAGAAATCACCAATTTTAGCTTAGTCTTTTTTGAACAACTAATTTATTAGAGACATCTCTAAAAATACAAATAAAAGGACACATCCACTTTGAATTTTTAGGGTGGAAAAAACAAGTGCTATTCTGTTTTACCATCTGAGGTGCTGTATTTTTGCTCAATGTTAAGTCATTCTATTTATTTAAATCACTCCTATTCTTGCCACTATACTAGGAGGCAGTAGAAGAAGAAAATTAAATACACAACTCCAGTCTGAAACTGGGGAAAAAAAAAAAAAGACTGCAAAGTGCTTCCTTGGCTGTAGGGACCGTGGAGGGCAGAGGACTTAGATTTATATTTCAGGGGTTTCCCTCCCTTATTTTCTCCCCATCCCGTTGGGGGAAAAATTAAGATAAAACTTGGACAAAAGGCTTCTTTCTCTCCATACTTTTTCAGTTCCCTCTCTAATGGCCTCTGCATTATCACTCAGAGGTGTTTGGCCGAAGGTAGCTGATGATTCACCCAGACAGCTCACAGCCTCACTCCTCACTCCTCACTTCAGTTTCCCCAAACACTGTGAGGAAATGGTTTCTGCCGATAGCAAGAGCCTGAAGGGAATCCATTAAGTGGGTGGAGGAGCCATTTGCCCAAGATCATCATTTTATTCTGTAAACCATTCAGAATGCCTTAAAAAAAAAAAAACAAAGTTACCTTAATAATATTAATAACAGACATTTCTGTTTCTTGCCTAGACTTGTGGTTCTGAAACTGGATCCTTCTAGTCACCTTCATTTTAAGTACAGTTTCCAAATGACAAGAGTGGAATTTTTACCTTTGGAAGTGGGTTTAGGGATATTCCCATTGTGGTCTTGGTTGTTTGTTTTCATCGGACTGTGTGTTTCAGTCTCTTCTGGACACAAATAAACCTCAATGGGTCCTTGGGTACTTGCCAAATGTATTTGCAGGCTCTATAAACAGAAGGAGTGAGACGTTCAAACTGAAAGTTCTTTTGGAAATGAAAGCTATAGTAATTGTCATCAAAACATGGAAAGTAAGGGTAATTCTTGTTGCTCCTTTTGCTTCTCCACTGGTAGTCTACCTCAGTCAGTGACTGTTGTCCTCTAGAGCAGGGATCAGCAAACTACAGCCCAAGGGTCAATAAATAAATAAAGTTTTATTGGTAGAGTCTTGCCCATTCCCATGGTTTATGTATTGCCTCTGGCTGGTTTTTTTGTTTTCCCTGCTGTGATGGCGGAGCTGTGCAGTTGAGTAGTCCCAACAGACTGTATGTATGGCTCACACAGCCAAAAATACTTACTGTCTGGCTCTTGAAAGAAAAAGTTTGCTGACCTCTGCCCAAGAAGAGGTGATTAAAATATATAAATATATATATTCCTTGTATGCAAACTATTAAAAAGTCTTTTAAGTGTTCCAAATACACTATTTCCATGTTATTATTTCTTAACAGTAGGGCTTCATGTGGAACTTTAATAACCACTGGATGAACACTGTTCTTAAGTGCTCAGAACTGAGTTTAGTAAGAATGCAGCACACTAATGTTTAAAATTCTTCTTCATCTAGGTCATAGGGCTATTATTATCATTTAAGGTAAGAATTCTACCCTAGATGACAGCTTGCAAATTTCATTCTTTTTCTTTTTTATACGTTCTTTTTAACTACATTATTTTATAGCTACAGTTTAGGCCTGTATTATCAAAGTATATCTGAAAACAATCACAAAAATACGCCTTTTTAAAAAAAATATTTGAGTCTATCAATTAACCCAAGGTCCCATTTGATTTCTTAAAAGTAAATATGTTATAAATGACACATTCTTAATACATGCTAAGATAGAGAGGTAGGTGGGTATAGCTCAGTGGTAGAGCACATACTTAGCATGCACAAGGTCTGGGGTTCAATCCCCAGTAGCTCCATGAAAAAAAAAAAAAAAAAGACAGGGAGATAGTTTACAACATGTATACCTCTATTTATGGTAAGGATCATATCCAGGGTAATCAATATAAAATTCCCAATGGTTCAAATAGATCAGAACCACCAGATAACAAATTATGAACAAGAGAAAGTACAGGAAAGAAGGGGTGTCATATACCCCTTTGAGTTGAATGCCCTTCTATGTTAAAATTAGACTTTCTGGACACTCAGTACGCATCAAACTGTTAAAATGTTTTTAAAGTAAGGTTAAGCAAAGCAGATGGGAAAGAACTATCAAGCTTCTAGGAGGATACAGACTTTAACCATGAGTCAGTGATTCTTCAGCATCCCAAACAGATCTCTGCAGATGAACAAAGACATGATCTCCTTACCTCTATTGGGTCAGGCACTTCAAGTCTTGTTTCTGGAGGGGCTTTCACAACTATAACAGTTTGGTCTTTAAGGCCACTAATTTTTCGAATATCTTGATATGTAACATAAGCTAACGTAATGAGTGTTAAGGAAATCTTCCAACTAATCGACTCAGGTGTAACCATTATGAAGATAACAAAAAGATGCATGGAAAACTTACAAAGTATTTTTTTCTTGTAAGAACATATGTGTCTCTCCTTCTAGGTCTTTAAATATATGAGATCTCCCATGAGTCCTTTTTTCTGGTTGATAGTCTAAACAACAAAAGTGTACAGTTTTTTCCTAAAAAGTCCATGGCTATTTAAGATATTAAAATAAACACAGAAACAAAGTAGTTAAAATAAACTCAAAAGAAAACTAATATCCAATTTGGTGAGGGATTTTCAAACCAGGTTCCTCTGGAGCACAGGTATTCCATGAACTCCAGTGAAGTGTTCTGTCACTCATCTTGAATGATGGCAAATGCTAATTTACAGAAAAAAATTTAAGCTCTGGTAACCATAATTTTTTTTGAAACTCCACTAACTTCTATGTGTTACTTGACTATTAGCAAATGTCAGCAGCCACCCAGACGAATGAATGAGTCGCTAATACATACACATCTATCTTAGTGGAAGAACTCGAGAGTACTGCTCAGGCAGACAGCTTGTTTTCTTAACTGCACCTGGGCTGGTTGTGATTATATATTGCCTGTTGATAAGAGTGTCATTATTTCTCTGTTAGGAAAATTATCCTTTGTATGATATTATTAACTACAATACTTAAGTGTTCACAAGGAGGAAAGCAGCTTCCAGATACTCTGTAACCTGAATGATTTAGGAAAAGAGAGTGAGATAATATTTCAGTACTCTTGGGAGTTACTTCTGAGCACCGAACACTTCTTTTAAGGGCCCCAATAGCCAAACCTAAGAGGATATCGTGAAAGAATATGGTACTTGTATGATAAAAGAGAGCCAAGCTTTCACTTGGTGCTGCAGGAGAACGGGCCATGCAGCCTTCTTACGTAAGAGACATGAAGCAACATAATTAACGTACAGTGTCTTTGGCCAGTTGCCTTTTATGTTAACCTACAAAAAGTGCCTAGGACAAGACAGCGAATCACAACTCAATGAAGGCATTTCTGCAGGTAATATCAAGTAGCAAATGGAGTCCGTGATCTAACTTGTTTGACACAGAAATAGGACAGCCTAGAGCAAACGATGTCCCTTAGATCAGTAGCTTTTCATTAGAAACTGAAGAAAGCTATGAATTTACTGTCCAGAAAAAAGCACATTCACCCCAAATCTGCATGTACATTAAGGCATCTGTCAGAGTCTATGATCTTTGAGTCTCAGTAGTTCAGACAACAGCTAAATTCAGTGTTGAGCTTGAAAGGATAGCTCATTCAGGATTCTGGGTTTTAGGTCATCTGTCTCATCAAGGAAGCCAATTGGTGTCTTTCTAGAAGACTTGACACACACGCTTGTGAATTTTTACTGAGAACAGTGGGGAAACTGATAACTAGGTACTTACCCCACGGCCCACTGTCAAAAAGCTATTTGACAACAGCTTATTAAAATAAAAGCTCATCTACAATTACCCAACATGCTGCAGGAAGGAAAATTTCAACACATTTGTGAACAAGCTGTACCAAATTCGGAACTGAATGGCGAATTGAAATAAATTGTGCAAACATATTCTCTAATCTTACAAACTCAAAGTGCTTCCATTGTGGCTCCCTCCTGAATTTGCTTCTTGGGTTAGCAGCCCCATGCAAGGAAGCTTTCATTTTCTGCCAACAAAGGCTCCAGAGAAAACTAATGTAGGTACACGTTCCGGAAAGCTGCCAATCACGTGTAACCACCACCTCTCCTCCTCGAAGGGACTCCCGACTGAACAGTGAAACAGCCCAACTAGAGCTATTCTTGTTTCTTCCCTTACAAACCCACTCTGGCCACCACTGGGGGTTCAGATCATCACACCTCTTCTCCAGCTCACTAATCATCAGCTGACAAGGTTAATCCTTTGGGCAACAGGAAATGAACAATCAGTTTCAAAAACTGCCTGGATTGGAAAATAAATGTCCCCATAACTCCAAGGGAAAGCCTATTAGAGACAAGACAATAGAAGAAACTGGGCAAGACACATTTTATTTTCTAACAAAGATAAAGGTGGAATAATCAGAAGTTTGGCACTGAAATCAGAGATAACTTAAAACACTGGTTTGGTTTTCTACTAATAGCTGAGAATATTGCAAAATCTTCTGGTCAGCACAATGAAGTAATCTCCCTACTCTATGGTCTGAAGTGAGGTGATGAACAGTAAGTTTTTCTGAGGTGGTCAACAGTCTATTAGCGAGTTAAGAACAAGAGTTGGCTTTTTATATTTTTATTTCCAAGGACTAATGTTTCTAGATAAATAGATAAACTGAGATTTCTTAGGCCCTGGGGGTGTTTCTGAAATCACTTTTTGGTGTTGTGAGTCAGCATAACACACTTTAAAAATTATAGAATGATCCTTCTATCCTCCTGCAATGCTTTCAACTATATAGCTCAATTCAACCAATTCCAATTGCTCCCGATATCTGAGGAAGAGAAAATAGAATGTGAGAACCCCAACAGTGACAGCTAACACCCACCCGAAATCTGGGAAGCCAGAGATGACTCTGCCCAATGTTATCATTAATACGAATACTGACACCTTGCGTATCTCATTAATAGCTTTGCCTTACGCTATGAGTATATCCATATGTCCCAACCACACATGAATAAAATGCTTTAAAAAAGTTCCCACCTGGCTATCGAAATAGATATGATAGGTTCCAGTCCAATAACTATCATTCCATAAATACTGACTTCTAGACAGTTAAGTGGGTTTGTGTGCGCACGCGTGCGCGCGCGCACACACACACACACACACACACACACACGCATGCGCGCACGCACACGCTTACTTGCATGAAACGAGAGTAGATTCTACCTTGTGCGTGAAAGTCAGACCGTCAACTCTGGAAACCGTCTAGAAGGCACTAACCCCCACCGACCAGGTGGCACAAAGGATATCTTTGATTCTCTGAATCCTCGGTTAACAGTTTGAGGTCCAGGGTGCAGCTTTGGATCAGTTCATCTAATTTCTTCTCTTCCTGACTGAGCTCGGTCACTTCTTTTGACAGGCCTTGACACTGGGCCAGCATGCCCCCGTCCTCAGACAGACTGCAGCCCCTGGAAACCCAAACACAAACTTTGCATGGCTGCTCGAGAGGCTGGCGGGGAGCGGGGACAGGGAAGGCCAGGAGAAGTGGCCCTTCAGGTACATGCCCCCTCTTGATGCAGGAGGTCACATTGCTTGTTAGCCAAGTGTTAAAATTAGGACGTTTATACATATTTCTTCATACAGTCAGTTCTTCACTTTTCACACTATAGAAATTAAGTGAAAAAAACATTGCTATTTTCAGGTTTCTTTCCTCCATAGGAGGCCTGTTTCTTCAGAAGACTGAAACTCAAAGGGCAGCTCCTCCCTGCCACATGCCTCCCAGTGGGGAAAAAGAAACAGGGAGACAAAGGACAGAAAGACATAGCAAGATGGAAAATTTGAAGGAAACAATGGAATGGTTCAATATTCAACAAAAAATCATCCAAAAAGTACAAAAGACGTAGGTTATTACTGCGGGTCTTATACCAACAACTGCAAAGGAAAAGGCTAAGGAAACATGTCTGTGCTGTACGCAGGAGCAAAGACCAATATGCAACAGGTCTGTCTAAACCACAAGCTAAAAATGGGTCACTGAATCGTCACAGAATTCCCCCAAAGTACAAAAAAACTACCTGTTCATTTTATCATGTTTGAAGCAGTGTTTTTTTCAAAGCCAACCTATAACAGATTTATTCCTTCTACTCATGCTTTAATAGTTCCTTTTAAAGTGCTGGGTGTTCAGTTGCTCGGTCCATAATTCACAAATGACATTATTATACATTTAATCATACATGTAATGTGTATTCGCCTTGCTTTCCAGATGGTACAGGGGCATTTAAGTCTTGCCTTAATTTACACAGAAAGTGAGTTAATCTGCTATGAGAACCATACATAAGGATATTTGACAACTGTGCATATAGACAGATGAGTTAATACACAGCCACAGTTTCTAAATTCCTTTTAGAAGCCAAAGACACGTGTAAGCATCTATTAGATTACACACGTGAGTACACACGTGGGTATCATGGTAACAGACGAAGAGCCTTTTACTTCACATCTGCAGGGCCCTATTTAATCCCAGTCCCAGGATCCCCAGGCTAGTAGACTATAAACCCTTTTATCTCTGACTGCATCTAAACAGAAAGTCTCTTTGTCAAGAGACTTTGAACTTCTGGCTCAGGAGTTGAGGAGGAAAGAGAGAGGAGAGAAAATGAAAGAAGCGTGGGCATGAATCTGAAAGCTGGGGCTGGGAGGAGCCCCGCAGCAGTGTGAAAGGACCCCACCGGAGCCAGGGAGTGGGGGGCCGTGACTCATACTCACATCCACTGCACGTTGTTCTTAGACTTCTTCTTAATGAGGTGGATGCCTTCCAGGACATTGGTGATGTCATAAATCCTTCTCTTTTGCACCTTCAGCACCTCTGCCGCCTTGTTCAAATCCAAGACCCCATCCGGTGACTGGCTCAGTAGCTGAATGAACTTCTTGGTGAGCAGACCAAGTGACGTATCATACCGTGTTTTTTCTGAGGGAGATTTTGGAGCTTAAAGAAAAACAAAAACCGAGCGGGTGGGGGGATAGGGGGAAAGGTAAAGAAATGAAGGGTTTCTTTGCAGTCAAGCAAGCCCTCTTTCCCCCAGCAGCCCAAGTATTAGTATCGGAAGCAAAGCTGTGGTTGCTGATTTTTTTTGGTGAGTTACAGAAAGCTATGAAATTGCTTTATTAGAAAAAGAAGGGACAGTAAAAATTCCTGTTTAATTAAGGCATTTTACTGTGAATTTCTCTGTAGTTTCTTCTTTGGCTTACCCTACTCCCTGGGTCTAGTAAAGTATCTCACACATAGTAGGTGCTCAAAAATATCTGTTGAATGAATGAAAAAGTGCTGTAGCCTCATGGGATCAGCACGTGTGGAGCCTAACTTGATGGGGTCAGGCTACGAATCTCTCCAGTATCTCATGATGGGGCCAGACAGACTCATCCTACCTGGCTTTTCAGGCGCCGGTGTCTGTGTGTGTGTATATAACTTGTTCACCAACTTTTCAAATAGTGGCGCCGAAGAATACCTGGGAGAGTCTTCCCATCCCATCTCCCCGTCCCTCCAGAATGAAATGTCCGCTTAATACTGTATTTATTCTCTTCGAGGTGCACAGGTCAAGGGTTTAGCTGAGCATTACACACATTTGTGGATTGCCTAATTCATAAACTACAGGAGAAGACAACATCTAAATTAATTCAGCCTTTGCGTTAAATGCCAAAGACATCCAGGACTATTTAGCTATTTCCTACCTAGTTTTCTCTCTCTCCCAAAAGAAGCAATGACCATATTTGACGGAAGTGGAAACTAGCTGCAAGTTATTGGTCTCAGTCCATCCTCATGCTCCCATGGCTGCACCAGAGATTTAAGGGACTCCGGCAAAGTTTGTCTACGCCCAGCTCACCTCGGCCCCTGAAGTGAAGGTCCATTAAGGAAAATTAAAATTAAATCTGGTGACAGAACGGTGCCATGGAGCTTGTATTCTGAGTTGAAAAATGAAACTGCACGCATTGGAAGAGGCCTCCCCTGAAGTCAGTCTCCAGGTCTCAGAGTGGCTCTGTAAACCTTGCCCTGGGTGTCTGCAGACATTGTATTTATTTTTTGGATAGGCACAGACAGAAATGAAAAGAACCAAACATGCCAAAATCATCCGCACCTGGGCACCCCTTCAGCCACGAGCTCTGAAAGGTGGGAGGCTCACACCAGAGAGTAAGAAAGAGACGACAGGATCCTTACTTTTTGGACTATCTGGACTTCGGAGCGCAGCTCTGCCTTTGCCCTTGGGGGTTTTTAAACCATCTGAGAGGTACTGCTGACCGCTTTCTCCTAGCTCCAGCCTGCGCTTTGCCTGGAATAAGAGAGTACAGTCGTTGGTCACTGGTCATGTGGACAATCACGAGTGAGGCTGTGTGATCCAGCCCCTGCCAAATGCTGCGGGCTCGTGCGGCTCTCAGCAACCCTGCTCCGCCTCTCTCGGGGGGCCTGGCTCCCTGCCGAGGCGCCTGGGGCGGGGCCACCATGCAAACTCCCTCTCCACCTGCAGTGACCACCCCCTCTGCTCAGACGGACAAATCCGATCACCCTTCTGGATCAGGTTCTGAAACCACTTTGTTCATTTACTCATTGATTCCACAGACGCGCCAGGCATGGGGCTAGATATGAGGAATACCATAGGCATCATGGAACTTAAATCGACTTCTCCCCGGTAAACCTCTGCTGCCTGTCCTCCTCTCTGACCTGGGATGAACCCCCTTCCTTGAGCTCCCCAAACACTGTTTATTGGTATCATAACACTTGCTCAATTTAAGAGTTATTTCACTGATCTGTTTCTCATTTCCTTTAAGGTAGGGACTGTTTCCCATTTATCTTTGTATACTAGGGCTTGGCACAGAGCCTGGGTTTCTGTAGGTATTCAATCACACACTCACTCACTCTCTCTCTGTATATATTCAATGAAAGAAAGAGTGATTGAATAGTAACACAACTAGTCAGAGACTACAAATGGTCATTCATCAGAATAACAAATACCTCAAACACTCAATTTTGGGCTTCAACTGGTATTACTTTCCTGGTTTTGTCATCAAACTTGGCAAACAAGCAGTTCTCGCCCAAGTTTTTAATCTGATTTTCACTTTAAAAGATCTCCACTTCATGTCTTCTATGTCATGGGCTCTGGGCTCAGGAAACAGAGGTAAGCAAGACAGATGAGAGTCCCTTCAGCCCCAGTGCGCAGAGGCTGAGACAGAAGCCAGGTAACTAAGGACGCAACTGGTGAGTACCGTCTGGATGCGAAGGGCGTTCAGACGGGGGTGGCACCAGTGAGACCCCCACATGGCAGTGTGCACTGAGGCCCATTTCAGGGCAGATTCTTCTAATGAGGAGATTCACAACTTCAAAATAACTGCCCATGACACAGAAAGCGAAGTCACAACTTAGCCGATGACACATCCAGCTTCTCTGCGCAAAGTTTTCAGCTAACCTTGCTCTGTTCGCCACCCTAGCCACTAGCCGGAGGGGCTCGTCCGAACAGATGTGTCATATCCCTGTAAACCACACACTGGATTTCAAAAACTCAGCACAAAAAGGGGTAAAAATAGCTCAGTAATAACTTTTATATTGATACCATGTTAAAATGAAGCTGTTTCGGCCTTACAAAATATTATTAAATAAGAGAGTATTAAAACAACCCTCTCACCAGTTTCCTTTCTTAGACATACATACTTTACTGTGTGGCCTGCATCTGTGGCACACGTTGTCTTTCCACTGGGCAGTGCTGAGCTAACCCACATCACTCCAAAGGCCTAGGAATGACAATTAGCAAATTAACGTTCTTAACTCCATTTTCCCCTCCCAAATACTCCGTCAGATCCTTGTGTGGGCCTGTGGTTTTGGTTGGCTCTGGGAGCATTCCCTCTTCTTCAGGCAAAAGCCCCTGATGGTTCTTTGGGGAGCATCTCTCCCTCTCCCGGAGTGAGTGCACTGTGCCCCCGGGCGACCCGGCCTGTGCCCCCCCGCCATGACTAGGTCAGATGGCACAGGACCAAAGCTGGCTGAACAAAGGCCAACCCCAGGAATTTTTCTGGAACTACCAGTAGGAAGGAGTGTGCCTTCTCAGTAAGGCTGATAAGCTGGTAGGATGATAAGCTGGCAGCTGGAAGCCACCTGCAGATGAGGCCTCCCCAGGGGAAAGCAGGTGGAGAAACCGAGAGAAAGGGGTCTGAGGCCATCATTCAGAACCCCAGCAGGTCAGGCACTGGGGGCGACAGCTGGTCCTCCCCAGACTTTTCAGTTACATCAGCCAATAAAATCTCCTTTTTTGCTCAAATCACTTTGAGTTGGGCTCCTGAAAGTGTGGTGTGCAGGGGACAGCCTGCGGAACTCGCTGAGCCCAACGGGCTCCAAAGCACTGGGGAGCGGGCGTGCCTTGCTGAAGTGGGGCAGGGGTGTCAGCCACTTCTCGTGGCTTTGAGGGAATTATTACTGACAGAGACAAGCTTCACTGGAGGCTTACCTAAAGTTTGTACACAAGGAGGAATTGGCTTTCCTCTGAAGACTCTCTCTTTGTAGAAAGTTACCCGAGACACAGCCCTCTTCTGTGCCCCCACCGAAGTCCACGGAAGGAAGGCAAAATGGGAAAAGAGCTTGGGACCCTGAACACTTGGACCCTTCAGGCTGCGCCCTCCTTGCATCCGCACAAGAAAGAACCACCTGTGGCTAGTAGCCTGGGGGTGAATTCGTTTTGCCTCCCCATCTTGGGCTATTGTTTCAAGTACTTTGAGGCAAAGGCCTGTGGAAGTAGTAAGCTGTGGGCTGGGGACATTCCCAGAGATCTGTTGCTAAGAAAATGAGATCTAACTTCAAGGACCAGGGTTAGTCAGGTTGTGGTACCAAGCACCAAACCAAATCTAAGCACTAGATAGAAAATGTGAAAGGCACTTGTCTTGCCAGAGAAGTCTAAAAAGCAAAAGGCCTAAGATACCTCAGTCTTGGAGGGACTCAATCACTAGCCTGCAAATCTCACCAACAAGAAATGAGCTGTGAAAGAAGGGCAGACTCTGGAAATCCTCCCAGAGGGTAGAGATCGGGGTGGCCATCTTGGCTCCACAAGCAAGTCCAAGGGCCAAGGGCCTGGCACTCCTGTTGAGGACACAACACGCTTGACCACCATGGGCAATGCCCCCTTTCCAAATGGACATTTCTGTTGGGTTACCCTGTTCTCTTTCCTGCACTGTTTGGCGAATGGGGACTGAACTGGGCTTGAGGATAACAGCCCTTGTAGGTCCTAGATCTGAAGATGGACACAATGGCCAAACTCTTTGGGGAAAAGGCTAAAAATTGTGATATATGATGGAACAGGATTACTTTAATGCTTACCTTAGCAAATTCTAGTGCACATGCTTAGTAAAACAAATAAGAAACCAGATGGGAGGATTTAAACAGTGCAGGTAGTTTTTGCCTACACCCCCTTGCCCTGGGCTGAGCACCAGGGCAGAGGAAAATCTTTTCTCAGTTGTCTCAATTTTTGTTTGTTCTTAGTGTGAACATCTTGCTGAACTGAGAGCTACTCTGTTTATAAACAGATCTTCATGGCCCGTACCAGTAAAGCAACTAATACATCTTGTGCTCAACGGGAGGCCCAGCCATTTGGACCTAAGCAGGAGTAAAGGCTGACATGAGCAATGCTACGTAGATCACCCACAGGGCACCTTCCTGAGGTAGTACCAAGGGTGGCTTTTACCATAAAGGAAGTATGTGCTAACTTTAGGACCTCAGCCCCAACTCTGATGACATGCCTCTGTAATGAAATAGTTGCACTGTTGAGCGTTTCGGAAAATGTACACATGAAAATAACAGGAACAACTGTCAGGCGGCCAAGCAGTCGGCTGAGGGGACATCCATAGTGTCCGTCCACCTGGCATTTGTTGCCCCCTTTTCTTCACTTGGGGAAAGAACTTCTCCCCGGTTCTCAAGTTCACGTGGTTTCTTTTGTCTCCAAGCTTGAAAACAAAAGGCCTGACAGTGTTCAGCATCTTAGGCTGACCCTTTCCCCCTCCCAGCAAGGGTACAGAAGTGAGTACCTTCACGTGGGCCCACCAATCAGCACGGTCCAGTCCATTGGCTACTGTGACTGGCTGATGGATGGGTCCATGACCGAAGCAGGATGAGTCAGTCAGAGAAGGGATTTTTGTTGGAAACTACTGGGAAAGTCCTGGGTTCTTTTCACTGGGAGTTATTAGGCCGGTAGGGTGTAAGCCTGGCGCTACC
The DNA here is from genome assembly GCF_036321535.1 of Camelus dromedarius. NCBI lineage: Eukaryota > Metazoa > Chordata > Mammalia > Artiodactyla > Camelidae > Camelus > Camelus dromedarius. The sequence continues at coordinate 13,463,366 of NC_087454.1, read as the reverse complement.
TGGGAACTGAGCCAACAGAGAGCAGAGTTAAGAGCTGGAGAGAGACTGAATCCCAGTGCCTTTGAGGGAGGCGCTAGACATTTCCAGTCCCAAAGGCAAACCTACCTCAGACTCCCATTTCTGTGAGCTGACCAGATCCCTTTTGTGGTAGGAGGTAAGTATGAGATTCCTACCCCTTGCAGCCAAGAATCCTGACTGATACAGCCTTTGAATATGAACTATTTAACACATTCAGCATTTGGGTTCTTAAAATCCACACGCCATGTTAATTGCTTTCCACCTGATTGCATTATCACATTTCTACAACAACCCTATAAGGTAGTTGTTATTATTCTTTCCTATTTTACAGGAGAAAATGGAGGTCTAGTGCTCTTAAATAACTTTTCCAAGAACCCCACAGCCAGGAAATATGCCTACTCCAAAGTCCGTGCTTGCAACCACTTCATGAAATGCTTGTGAAAGACTGCCATATAAAGATATCTGAAAAGTCTTATTAAATTGATACTACCTTACTTTATGATAAACTTAAGGAGTTTCATTTTACTCATAATTTTTAAAACCTTTCCTTTACATGATAAGTGCATATAATAATTCAAACAGCACAAATGGGTATCGACAGACAGCAAGTAACTCAGAATGAAAAAAAAAATCTTTCTCCCACTCTGTCTGGATCGTCAGTCCCCTTCCTCAAAGGCAAGCACTGTGAAGTTAGTTAGATATCCTTTCAGATAGTCTAGTACATATATAGCTGTAAACCACTGCACCTTATAAAAGCTTTTTACACCAACGGTAGCAAACCACATACTACTCTATCAATGTCTTGGAGTTTGGTCCCTATCAGCAAATAGAATGACCTTATTTTTTTAGAGCTGCATAATATTGTATTTTTTAATATACCATGATTTGTTTACTTAGCTGTACACCTACTAATGGACATTTAACATCCCTCTGCTATAACCACTTTCCCAGCAGACATTCATGACGGCATCGTGGGGTAGAGAACTTAAGGATTTACCTGCAGTCTCCATTAACAAGTCACAGACACCAGGATTAAACTCAGGTCTGTTCAAATAACCTGTCAGTGACCATGACTTCCCTGGGCTGACTGAGATGTCTCTGCTTTTCTGCCATAGCAATTTCTGGGCTGCAAGGGCATGCTTTTACCACCATCACACCTATTTGGCTCCAGGTTTCCTCACTGGACCCTGAGCTCAGGTCTTAAGTAGGTTAGTTTCCCCAGAGCCTTGCACATGGCATACACTCAGTCAAATTTACTTCTTTATTTTGAATGAACCAAGGAATAAATCCCCCAAGTCTCTTGGCAGGTAAATCACAAAGCTCCAACATTACCAACCTGTAAAGGGGATATTTAAATATATGTATTTACACATGCTGGCAATTAATCTACATTATTTGGAAAGATTTTCAAGAAATATATAAGGGAAAAATTAAGGTTGCAGAATGATATGTATAACATGATCTCATAGGGTAAAAAACTATAAAACTATAGACCTCAATATAAAATTTTCCATGTATTCACAGAGGAAAAGTCTGAAAATGTCCACATCAAATGTTCAAGGAGATTATCTCTGAGAAGTAAAATTAAGTATGAGGTAATGATTTCATGTTTACAGTTCTGTAATATTTGGTTGGATTTTACAAAGTGATGTGTCTGTATACACATTAAATTTATATCTTTCAAACTAACACTTCCACCTTTGGGAGTATATTCTGAGAACATTTATGTTGTTTCTAGGGTTTGTCTATTAAAAACAGCACAGTCAGTTTCTTGAATATTTATATTTTTCCACATATGTCCAACGTAAGTGCCCCATCTCAGAAGAAAAATTCAGTAAGTTATTGTACATTTATATAATGGGATGTTATGTAATTAATAATGAGGTACATCTATATATGTAAGTTTTTTTTTTTTTAAAGCAGGTTTGAATAGTAAAATTGTATTTCTGTGGGGAAACCATATGCCTAGAAAGTATCTAAATAGTTTAAGAGTATTAATCTTTGGGTAGTAGGATTACGGTGATTTTACTTTCTTAACTTTTTATATTAACAAATCACTTTAAAGTCAGTGTGAGTATCTTGCATAACAAGAAAAACAAAAAGCATTTCCATTTAGAGTTAAACCAAAGAAGTCTAGTGGTTTATACCCATCCAGTGTGCATGGGTATGTGTTCAAATCAGAAAGAAGGTATGCTACCAGAACGAGCATCCCATTTCATGGTGGGAAGGGAAGGGGTTCTTACATACCATTCAGCCGAACCACAGGAAAAAATTAAATGAAGGAAAAGGCATGCCTGCTGTGGGTTAACAAACTGTGAACACTACAATAAATTCCCTTTACCCCAGTTAATAGATCTGAGCAAAGGAAAAAACTAGATACATGATCCATTTTGTCTCAAAGCCAAGGATGAGACAAGGCATTTTGAATAGAGGAAGAAGGGAAATAGAAGAAAATGGAAATTACATAAATAGAATGAGGACCAGACTAAGTACAATAGTGAAATAACTCAAAGGAGGGAACCTCCAGCTTGAGACTGGACCACAGTTAAATCTATCACTTGGATTCTAGCCGTTAGGTCAGTGGGTTAGGGCATGAGGAGTTTAAGAAAAGAATACCTAGTTTCCAGTTGTGACTATATATTAACTCAATCTGGTTAACCATTTAAAAGTCCATTCAAACATTTATTAAGTGCATACCCGGCCCCACACAGGCAGGTGAACATAAAGGTGATGTGGTGGTTCCTGCCGTAAAGAGGGTACAGACAACTGGCAGGAAATGCATGATAAATACTGCAAGAGTCTGTGACTAGGTACAGGAGGGTAGGACAGAGGGCTGGACAGAGAAATGTGAGGAGACCTGGAGGAAGTGGTTAGAGGTGGTGGTGCTTGAGCCAAGTCCTGGTAAGCAAATGGGCTTCTCTTCTTGCAGAGAAGAGAGTGGATTTTGGGGGACTTAAGTGGGCTGTCCAAGCATGGCCAGAAGCCCAGAGACTTGGAAGGACCTGGGTTTGGAGGTGCTAGTAGGGAATAGGGCAGGGGGGCTTTGGTGCAGAGAATGAAGAAGGAGCCAGATCATGGTCCCTTCCATGCCAGGCTAATAACCACACTCCCAGCATCAACCTCTCATTGCCATGAGGTTACCTAAGATGAAGAGCTCTGAGTCTCCTCTGCAGTGTTTTTTTCCAGCAAGAGCTTAGCTCAGAATCTATCAAGAGCAGCATTTCTGTGAGCTGGTACATAAGGAGCCTAATTAGAAACCAACATCTCAGAGAACTGCCCAAGTGAAGGGCACACAGGAAGTTCTGACGGAGGCACGTGGCGACAGGAGCAGCAAGAGTGCGTTTCACTCTAGGGGTGGGTTTCCCCTTACACCCCACATCCCAGCCACCACCAGCTGGCAGAATATGCTCTCTTCCTTCTCAGATGCATCGCTCTCCACACCCGCCCGCCTCACTGCCCCAGCTAAATTCCCCCATCGTCTCTCTCTGGATTTCTAGAATGGACCCCAAACCTGGCCATCTTTCTTCTTTTGATTTTGAACCTACAGATCTAGGGAATTTTAACTTCACTCTAACTTGTATTTGTGGACTAGTTTGGGAATCTAACTGCCTACATGTGAATATTTCTAAAAGAAAAGGAATCTCAAACTGATGAACAACTTTTGGAATAGAAGCTGTTTACTTATGAACTGGTGACTGCCTTCCTTTCTATATACATTTTTTAAAACAATCATTTAAGGCAATTTAAAAATAAATAAATGCACATGATTTTTAAAAATGCACTAGCTCAGGGATCTATCTCCCCAGGGTAGCCCATTCTACCATAGAAGCGGAAGACTCCCAGTCCTGTCTCCCAGCTTCCCTGGAACCTGGGCTGGGACAGGCAGACACACCCGCCCCAGATTTGGATTCTGGAGTTGCTCCTGCAAAACAGCAGAGTGAGGTGGTGATGGCTGTGGGTTGATGTTTTAGCTGTGGTTCTTCCTTGTTTCTGCCTGTTGGCCAAGCCCGGTTCTCTAATCTTCCTGGCATTTCAGTAAGTTATCCAATATCCTTTCAATAAACTCCTTTTCTGCCTAAGTTGGCCAGAGCTGGGTTCTGTTGGTTGGTTACAACAGCGTCAGTTTCCTGATCCCACTGTTAATCAGCTGTCTTCCTGGAATACATCTGAACAGTGGTATGGAGGAGAAAATTCGAGCCCTGATGTATCTGAAACGTGCATTTCACCCTCACACTTCACAGCGTGACGAAGTAAAGAACTTAAGGCTGAACATCAGTTGCCCTGGGAACTCTGAAGGCACTGCTCCCGGGTTTTTATGTAGTGCTGCCGATGAGAAGCCTGCAGCCACAGATTCTTATTCCTTTGAAGCTATTCGATCTTAATCTCCCTGGAAGGTTCCAGGCCTGTCTTACATTGACCATAAAATTTCACAATGTACATTCAGATGAGCATCTTTTTCTCACTCACTGCGTGAGGAACTCGTGGGCTCCTAGAAACCACATGCTTGGCCTTCAGCTGTGAGAAGTATTTATGTCGTAAAACCATTCCCTCTCATTGTCTTGCTCTGATCTTTCTGGAATTCCTATTCTTCTTGGGTTGTTCCTCTAAAGCTATTTATTTGTTTGCTTGTTTGTTTATTGAATTTTAATTTTTGGTGGAGGAGGTAATTCGGTTTACTTTTTTCAGTGGAGGCACTGGGGATTGAGCCCAGGACCTCATGCATGCTAGGCATGCATTCTACCACCAAGCTCTACGCTACCCACTAAACCTTTTATTTTCTATTTTTCTTGTCTTTTTTTTTTTTCATTGTTCTACTTACTGATCAAATTTACTTGCTTACCTCAAATTTAGCTTCTACTTCACTTCTTTAAAAAATCTGGGTAATTTTAAAAAATCTAGATGATTTTCAAGAACATTTTATTTCGTTCCCTGATCAACCTGTTTTTAAAGCATCTTGTTCTTGTTTTATGAATAGCCTAGCCTCTCCAATGCCATCATTTCTTTTAAAGTTTTCTTTTGTTTCCTTTTCATCTGTGTTCTCCATAGTCATATTTTCCTACCTTAAAATATATATATATCTTCTTGGTCTCACTCTATAATGTCTTTTCTCAAATGTCTTGTCAAGCTCAAACGTCTTGTCAAGCTCTGTGTCTTTAAAACGCATATTTAAGAATAAAGCAATACAGTGAAAACTGGGAGCTGTATGATTCAAGTTGAGGTGATACCCTTAGGGGCCAGAATGGAGCCAATCCATTTATTTTGAGATTTCTCAAAAATTACTTGTCTGCGGGAAAGACTCCTGGATTCTGGACATTTATTCTGCATGAAGACCTTGATGAGAATCCCCTTTTTGCTCTTGGTCTTGTCACACAAGCTTTGGTGGCTCTCCAGGGCAGACTGACACCCTCTCTGGCCATGGCTTCCTCTGTCTACTTTACTGATGGCCCCTCCTCCACTCACTCTCTGTGTTCCAGAAATCTGTTAAATTAATCTTGTCTACTGAAGGCCCTCCTCTCAATGATTAAAAACAAGAAAAAGTTTACTATTATTTTCATAGGGTTTCAAGAGAAAGAAGATAAACACATATGACAATCTGCCTTTCTGAACCAGAATGGCCTTCCATGTACTTAATTCTCACCCATCAGCAAGTGGTACTGATGGCTCACTAGGTGCAAGGCACTGTGCTTGGCACTTCATATTAGTAAACGAACTCACGTAATAGAGGTAATGGTTTCTTTTGCAAAGAGAGCAGAAGCCCTAATATCTTTCCTACCTTAGTCTCTACCCCGATAATTGAATGTTGATCTTAAAAAGCAAGAACTTCTGAAAACCTTTTACAGATTAATTCTATATCTGTATCTATATCTAACACCAAATTAAGACTAAATGGAGGGGGGCTGTAGCTCAGTGGTAGACTGTATACTTAACATGCAGGAGGTCCTGGGTTCAATCCCCAGTACCTCCATTTAAAAAAGAAAAGAAAAAACAGAGTAAATGGGTAGGAAGCTTAAGAGAAAGTCCTGATTAATAAGTTACACAGACCTAATGTTACTTAGATGAAATAAGAGAAAATGACTAATACTTTTAATAATATGAAACTCTATGATGAGCTTTTATATCTGTGAGTCATAGAGGTCTCTAAATTAGAGTGGGCAAAAGGTTTTCAATCCCCCATACAATGCTTACACTTTATTATTTCCTTTGAAGTCTGAATTTTATATGCTTTTACAGAAAAATAAATGACAGGGAAAACTGTGCAATTAAATTGCTAACTGAAAAGACAGTTTTACATTTATTCATATTACCAAATTCATAATGTGTTCTTCTTTAATTTAAATGATTGCTAGCCTTTAAATATGTAGTTATTGCCCATAAAATGGAATTTAAGAATTCTTCTCTCCAGACATCTGAATTTCCAATTTGGAGGTTGGCAAAAGTATTTAAAATATATTCCGTGATGGGCAGTTCAGAAGCTTCTGCTCTCACTCTGCTGCTCAGATGTCTCCCTGAATCTCCCACTGGAAGACTGTTTAGTTTATCTCTACTTCCCTTTCCAATTTCTAGTTTTTGGTTTTACGATTTTATCTCACCTCAACATCAATGGAATAAACCAGGAAGTTGACAAACATTTCCTGTAAAAGACCAGGTAGCAAGTATTTTAGACCTTGTGGGACACAGCTCTGTTGTGTCTACGCCACTCGTCTACTGTAGCAGGAAAGCAGCCAGAACAAATAAATGAATGAGCTTGACTGTATTCCAATAAAACTTTATTTATAAAACAGGCAGTGGACCAGATTTGGCCCTTAGGCCACTGTTTGTGGACTTACGGGGTAAATCATTATCTTTCTGCAATTTTAATTATGTTTTATAAAAGGATATCTATCTTGCTCATGCCAAATACTAAAATTTTATGAAGTGAGAAAGCCAATCATCTTTTGGGGTAATGGAATTACATCTCTGTCATCTTTGTGTTACATGTGAGGACCAGAAACAAGTACTAAAAATAAAAGCAAATTTGAGCTACCCACTTGAATAGCTGGACCTTATCCCATCCTTGGAAAACAATGCTAATTAACCACAGGAAGATACTCCTTTTGATGTCCTCAGCCATTCATAGTTAGAAAGACAGTTTATAGGTGCAATAAAGAGCTATAAACAAATTCATACTATGGGTTTAACATATCAATTTTAGAGTAGTAATTCAATTGCTTCATTACTGGTACCAAAAAAACCTGTCAGCAAACTTTTTCCCACTGAGCTACTGTTAACACATGAGGGTAGTGTAGTTGTTCTGAATCTGAACTGGTGAGTTCACAGAAGCTTACTTTGGAACATAAGTCCTACAATGGCTTGCAGCACGGCGCTAGGACCTCAAATCCTAGAAAAAGAGCATGTGTTTAAGTATCCCTCAGGGTCCAAAGGACAGGGCACTTGGCTCTGTAGGACATAGTTTCACAAACTCTCCTGGTGCAGGATTACGATACATGGATTCAAGAATAGTTTTGGAAGATTAAAGAATTGAAGAACTCTCTTAAAGTAGTAAAATATTACTTTAAGAAATACAAAGAACCGAAAGCTGACATCAGCTAGTCTCATGTCAGGAATATCTAATACTCATACAACTGACTGGAAGGCCAAAGAGTGCTGCTCTCCTGTTCACTCAACTTTTATTTAGTGGCAAACTCAATTCCTGTATTTGAGGGCTGGGAGTTTCCAGGCTGCAGTACAGTAAGGAGGAACCCAGGTGGTAGTTGATAAACTCCCTGAGTTGAGAAAAGATGTTGCTGGGGAGATCAAGAGAGCTAGAATTTGCACAGAGAACCAGAAAGGAAGGAAGTGTTCAGATAGTCTTGGAAATCTGCAGAAGGTCCCTTGGATTCAGTAGACCCTTGATCAGTGCATGCATGTGAAGAAAGTACCCCAGGCCTGGAAAAAATGAACACCTGAAAGCAACAGAAAGTGACTAGAGCTTCCACAGGGCCTGAAACCAAAAGCACATTGTTCCTACAATTGTTCTCAGACAGGGAAAAAACCCCAAGCCATCATAATTCATGAGGCACAGGCTAAAGTACTCAGAGGGTGTTGTCTCACGCTCTGATTGAGGCAAAATTAGCCTTTGAATAATCACTGCTCTGGCCCCACCCAGCAAAGCAAAATCTGAAAGATCAAACTGTTTCTAAGATACTTCAGTGCATCTCAGAACAAAACTCAAGAATACTTAGAGATACAAAAACATCTAGTACCCAATAAGGACTATCATCCATCCAGAGGTTACCAGGCTTCCAAGGAAGCGTGAAAGTTCCATCCATATTCAGGAGAAAAATCAATCAACAGAAACTGACCTCAAACCAAGACAAATGTTAGAATTAGTAGACAAAGAGACAGATAAAAGTTAATGGAACTCTACTCCATATGTTCAAAAAAGTTAAGTAGAGACATGAATGATATAAACATACAGATTCAAGAAGTTCAGTAAATCCCAAACACAAGAAACAAAGAAATCTAGACCAAGGCAAATCACAATCAAATTGCTCCAAGTTAATGACAAAAGAGAGAACATCTTGAAAGCAGCCAGAGGGGTGAAAAAAGTTATGTTACAAACAGAAAAAAATGATGGGATTGGTAAGAATGGAGACAGAAGATAGTAGAGCAACATCTTTCAAAGCATTGAAAAGAAATGAAACTGTCAAACCAGAATTCCATACCCAGCAAAAATATCTTTCAAAATCCAACGGGAATACAGAGACTTGTGTGGGTCAAGGATTTTGTTACAGTATTATATATCACAGGCGGAAGTTAAACCAACCAACCCTAGATGTCCACTGTCCATTAACTGGGGAATGGTTAAATAAACTGTATCATACACCCACATTAGAGAGCACTGTGCAGCTGCAGTATTTTAGGCAAGGTCCATTTTTGACTTTATGTAGTAAGAGAAAAAAAAAGCAAGTCAGAATGGTATTTGTCTTCTATGTAAGACCAAAAACAGGTGAGGGGTGGAGGAAGTCAGTATGCTCTTCATCTAATGGTATAAGCAGGCCTTGGTTTTCATAGGTTACCCTGGGATTAATGAGTCTCTTCAGATGATCCCTACAAATTCTTCATCTTACCCATGCTCTTCCTGGCCGGATCACTAGAGAGCGAACAACTGTGGAATATTTAACACAGACCCCAATTCATACAATCCCCAACAAAGTGAATATAGGATTAGGCAACTTTTGAGATGGGAGAACAGCCCTAAAACACCCAGACAGGGAGGGCGGGAGCAGATGATGGAAGAGCCCGTGTTACTCTCATTGTTTTTTCCCCAGTAACTTCAAAAGGAGCTTCGTGTTTCTGGGGAACAGATTATTTAAAATGCAGTACCCACACACAAAAACGCAAGTTTACCCCCTCCATAATGACAGAGTTTTACCAACAGGCCTACTTATTTTTGAGATATTTCCTAGAATTTAAAAGACAGAATCTTACACCTACAGGGCAAAACAACACAGCCATCAACACAGAAAAAATAGAAGCATTTGAAAGGAGTCAATTCCTCCACTCACTTTCTCAGCTTTGAGTCCCCAGCTTCTGACACATGAATTGGACTTTCACTCCCAGTTATACTAATGTGCAAACATTTTGATAGAGATCACGACCTAGAAGCCTCTCATTTTCCCCATAAATGTTCTGACCAAGGTCTTAGTGTTTTTCTACTTCATAATGAGCCTCTACCTCTTGAGGCACAGAAGAAAAATCAAACAGGGCTACAGCAGTGATGGGTAATAAATACATATGAAATTGCGTTCATTTTCCAGATGCACATAAAAAAAGATCTTGAAAACATACGAGGACTAAATGCTATTAAAAAATGTGGGATGGAATAGTGGTGATACAATAGCCCTAAAAAATGTGCAAACTTGCTAATACTGAATTCGAAGAATGTGGAGACAAAGAAAAGTGGTTTTTATCTAAATGGCTTTTGAAAAAAATGCTAGTGTGTTGTACAGGAGAGAGATGATGATAATGATAACCTTTATTAATGACGAAAATCAGTAACAGACTATAAAGTTTACCAAGGACCTGGCTCTCTGCGGCAGCTCGGTAATTACAGGGAAAGCTGCAATTTATCTGAAGAGGACTTCAGCCCAGGTGGAAGAAATCAGGCTCTGTCGGGGGCAACAGTGACAGGTACAGCCAGGTGATCACTCTGATAGCCTGTCTCCTTTTAAACAAGTGGGTGTTTTTCTAACCTATTTATCTCCTCACTATGTCTAGCCTATATGCCTTGTAACAATTCTATACAATGGATGTTACCTCAATAGATGTTATGTTAATTGGGAGACTAAAGGGAGATCTCACTCAGACATAGAAAACAAACTTATGGTTACCAGGGCGGGGAAGGGGGTGGGAAGGGATACGTTGGGAGTTGGAGATTGGCAGATACTAACTACTATATATAAAACAGATAAACAAAAAATTTATACTATACAGCACAGGGAACTATAGTCAATATCTTGTAGTAACTTACGGTGAAAAAGAATATGAAAATTGATATATGCATGTTCCTATATGACTGAAGTATGCTATACACTAGAAATTGACACAACATTGTAAACTGACTATACTTCAAAAATATATATATAAAAGAGAGGTCTCAAAAATTGCTCCAGTTGAACCCAACAATTTGGAGAACAGTTTCTATGTACACTCAGCCTATGTACACTCAGCCCTCCGTCTCAGTGGGGTCCGCGTCTGCTGAATTTGGTATCCGCAGAGGGTCCTAGACCCAACCTCCTGGGGATACTGAGAGATGATTGAACTTATTTCCAGTTGGCAAAGGGGGTGCACGAAGTACAAACACTCTCTGCATCTCTGAAGCCGTACCTACATCACATCCTCCCCCTGCTTCTCAACCTGAAAATCTCACCTGTGGCCAAGTGAGTTCACAAACCTGAAAGGCATTGCTTTTCCTGATTAGATGACCCCAAGTGCATGCCAGAGAACACCGCCTGAGGTCTTACCTGGGAATTCATCTAGAATTCCTGTGTTAACTTTCTTTTTACAATTACATATTATAAATGCAAAATAAATACCTGCTTATTGAAAATAAAAACAAATACTTATCTGTGTGATGGATAAAACTTCCCGATCTCTATACATCGGTTAAAGTTTACAGATGTTATAGAGTTTTATAGAATAAAATGAACCAATCCAAAAAACACTGACAGTTATATTAAACATATGATTAATGAATCCTTTAATTATTTTGGTATTTTTTTCAACTAATGGACTGCCAATTTTTCAAAAATCTCTATTTGTACTCACTCATTGCATTTGCTCACTAAAAGACGTGTGTGTGTATGTGTAGGCAGGGAGGAAAAGTGGACTATTTGAATCACACTCCAATTTAGAACTCTCTCAATGATGATCTCAGAGTGGTATAGAAAGGTGACTAAAATAAGAAGCTACAAGAACACATACATTACTCTGTTATTTCCACCATATTAGTTTATAATTCTTTGGTCAGTTTGCAAAATATAACTTAAAAAAATTTTTTTTAAACTTTGAGATCGTGGAGGATGGCAAGGCCTGTTGGCCAAGTTCCAGAGCTTTCTGGGCCTCAGTTTCCTCATCTGTACATAGTGGATACAGCAGTAGAAAAATCCCTGGAATACTTTGCAGAACCTCAATGCCTGTGAGCATCTCCGAAGCCTCATCAACTGATACATATCACTTCTTTTGTTCACTCCCACTTACCATTTCTGAACAAGATTCCTTGCGTCAGACAGGACTGACGAGAACCTGGCAAGTGCTAAATTCACCAGAAATTCTGACTAGATTAGTTACGAGTAATATAATATGAAGAACACAGACATCAAAAACCGTCATAGAAATTTAAGAACCTAAAGTCTCTTGATCTGTGTCTTAGTTCATAGCCAAACACACAAGCTGGCTCTTTCCCCAGCTCCTTCGACTGTTAAACCTGAGGATGGCTAAGGGGTGGGTGTGGGTGTGTGTGGGTGTGTGTGTGGCCTCAGCCACTGGATCATTTCTTGAGCTCTTTCCCTTGGTTCCTAAGGGTTTGGTTCTAGAGTTGTCTGGAGCTGTAAAAGGGATGAGAGGATTTCCTTCTGTCCCCACCCTATCATCATGCTGTTTATGACCAAATGGCACCCTTGTCAAAGCAATTGGGACACACCCTTACCCCAGGACTGGTGGGAAAGAATGCTCACTTTATTATGAACAGTGCCCTGTCTTCAGGGTAAGCAGGGTGTGCAGGAAGTTTTGTACTCAGTCCTTACCTTCCCTTTTAGCCAACTGTGACTCTCTACAGGGAACTTGTGCAGTGGGGTCAATTAATAAAATCATGGACTTTTAGGAGGGATCATCGACTCCTGCTGTGGACAAAGCAATATCTGATGGGCCAAAGGTGGGAAAAGGTCTAAGAAGGACCATAGCCTTCCCAGGGGCTCTCGGACAACAGAAGCTTCTGGAGGTCAAAGTTTCCCAGGAGGGTTGGAAGCCACCTGCTAGAGGCGTCAAAGCAGAGCCAAAGAGAAAAAAGCCAATCCCGACCTGCCTATCACTTTGCCACTTTCCCTGCAGCCAATGAGATCAGCAAGACTGTTACCAAGAAATCCAGGGGAGTTGGAGAGAAACACATGCTGCAACCTGGGGTCTTCAAAAGCTGAGTCATCAGATTTTGAAAAAAGCAAAAAGCAAGTGATTTAAGCTTCAAGCAAGTTGCTATCTCAACTACAGATTTCCTGTTCTGACTATATTGGGTATTTTCAGGACCACTGTCTTACATGTGATATTTGGTCCCTGTTACAGTCCTTGTTGTGATAATCAAAATCACTTCAAAATAAGTGCACAAGTCCTGGTTCTCAAACTTGGATATACATTACAATTGACTGGACATTTAAAAACTTCTGATGCCTGGGTCCCACCCCTGAGATACTGATTAGGTATATTTGTGTGGTCCAGGCGGCAGGAGGTTTAAAAGCTACCCAACTGACTCTAATGCCTAGCAGAGTTTCAGAACCACTGTTGTAAGGGAAACCCTGGCTGGCAATTAGGCTCCGAAGGTACTGCCGCTTATGGGAAGTCTGCCTTAACCAACCAAATACAAGCACGATGATGGTGTGGCTAACACTCCTCAGAGGTAAACGTGTATTCTGTTCTGATACCAAATTATTTTTAAAGGCAGAGGGGCAACAGACAAGAAGGAACAATAATGCTTTTGTAGGAAGAAGACAAATCTCCGATGCTACAAAACTTCTAGCGTATTATAGAAACCAGTTTTGCTGGTTTTTTTATTCCACGACAAAGGGAAGCACTGACCCCATCGGCAGAATTTTGGATGTAAGATGTACTCATCCAAAGCACAAGTGGTATATCTTTGTGGCTTCTGGAAAAACCCAGAGAAGCTTTCTGCTCGAAGAATACCACCATCAAAGAACAGGTATTGTCGTTTCCTGCCAGTCTTTCCATTTTCCCGTGTCAAGAAGGAAAGGACCAAACCGATCCACCTAAAAGGCAGAGCTATAAGATTCCAATTTTTCCATTAAGAGATTAAATATAACCTCTAAGGCCATGGGTCTCAAACTTGAGCATGCTCAGAATCACCCGGAGGGCTCGTTAAATGCAGACCGTGGGTTCCTGCCACACAGGGTCTGTGATTCTGTAGGTCAAGGATGGGGATTTGCATTTCCGACAAGTTCCCAGGTGAGGCTGAGGCTGCTGGTGTGGGGACCACACTTTGAGGACCCCTGTTCTAAGGGCTCACAAATTGTGTGTTCCCTGAGTACACAGAAATGTTTCTATCTTGTTTCAGGCTTTGCGATAAAGGGAAAACTCACTTTGAGTGAAACAAGACATTGTCTTAAGATAAATCTTGAGATTTATGCCAAGAGATAAAATTTTATCATTCCTCTAGAGAGGAACAGATGGGTTCAGTTAACTTCATTCATTCACTTGTGTGTAAATGTTACCCTTGGAGGAGAAAACGAAGCACTATCTGAAGTTAAAATAGAAAGACCTTAACATTTTTCTCCCCAGAAATGTTGACCCATGGTTTCTTGTTTCACAAAGGAGGAGTGGCTACTTTTCATTTACAAAATGTTTATTTTATAATGTGGCATTTAAGTGGGTATAAAGGTGGGCTTCTTAACAAAGGGGTTGGGGCGACTGAGTAATATCTGGAACAAATAAAGTTGAATCTGTACTTCATAGATGAGCAGGATAAACCTCCAAAGGAGCAAACATTGAAATTTAAAAAAAAGTCTACATAAATTCTGCCAAGAAAAAAAAAAAGCATCAATTTCGTATGTGTGTTTGGAAAGGGGACAGTAGAGGATGCTTTTCGTGACTCCAAATCTGGAAGCCATAAAAGAAAGAATGGGAAAAAAATAAGCTTTATAAAAACTAACTTCTGTATGTGGCAAACACAAACCTCAAAGACTAAAGAAAAAGATAAACTGAGAAAAATATTCGGAGATGACATCATGGACTCAGTGCTAATTAATCTCCCTATTTATAAAGCGCTCTACAAATCAATAAGAAAAAGACCAACAACCCAATAGAAGAGTACGCCAAGTACAGAACATAGAGTTAAAAAAAGAAGAAATACAAATGGTATCTAAACATATAATAAGATGTCTGATCTCATACTCTTTTAAAAAGGCATGCAAATTGAAACCATACTGAGATACAGTTTGCACATCAGATCGGCACAAATCCAAAAGTGTGATACCCCATTCTGTTGGTGAAGCTCTCATGAGTTGTTGGTAAGAGTGCAAAATGAAACAGTCCCTAGGAAGGGCAATTCAACAGCATCCCAAGTACATCTGAACATGTCCTCTGGCCAAAAATTCAATCCTCCCTGTAGGAAACTGCTCTGCAGTTACAGCTGCACATGTGTGAAGGTGATCCCGGTGCAACTTTGTCTGGAACAGCAGAAGACTAAAAGAATCTATGAGATTATTCACAGGAGACTAGTTTAATAACTCTGATACATCCATACAATGGAATATTATTTAGTGCTAAAAATCACGAGGTGGTGCTGTCCTGACATGGAAGGCTCATTCAAGTATATCGTTAAAGGTAAAAATGAGGTGCAGAATAAGACACAATTGTCATCTTTTCTAAGAAGAGAAGGAAGATAAAATTCTTTAATTTCTTGAATCTGCACAAATGGTGAAAGAATTCACAAGAAACTATTGGGAGTAGGAGGGTAGGGTGGATGGGAACAGGCCTGAGCGCAAGATTTTTCAAGTGCATCTTCTTATAAAAGTTCCTCTAGAATAGTTATTGAAATCAAATTGAGGTACTACTTAAAACATGAGAAAATTTTGGTGTACCTGAGTACTTTTTCTTTACAGGTTTTCAGCACCATTCAAAGCCCCTCCCCTTGCCCCCACTCACGAAAAAGCACTTGGTAAATACAAGTCAAGTGAGGCCAAAATTATTGACCAGAAGGCCAGACATCGGATGGCAAAGTCCACTTTGCAGGGAAGGGCTTTTCAGAACAGCATTTGCTGCAACAGGTCTCGGAAGATGAAAGAAGCCAGGCTTTCAGTTTTTACTGGATCATTCAATTTCCATAAATGCTCTCTTCCAATTAAGCCAATGAATTTACATTTCTTTGCAGCCCATGCTTTTAAACGAAGCTCAGATGTTTGCCATAGCATGTTTTTCACTCCGTGGCACTCTCCCCACTTTTGTTTTAATAAATAAACAATCAACAGAAGCACCTAATTATAGACTTCAGGAATATAAAATTCCCCAGATGAGGCAAGAACCACACTCCACCCTTCTCCCACCTTTCACACCTGTCTTTTATCTCACTCAAAACGAGGAAACACCTTTAGATACTGTACCAAGCACACCACAGAGCATACAAAATAAGTCAGAGTAACCACGGTTTTTTAGTACCGCTATGTCTCCCTGAGATGTCAGTTTTTACATAGTCCCTAGAATGTCAACCTTTATGTTGACTGCTGCTATATAAAATTTATAAAAATTTAACATAAACTTTATATATACATGTTCCATAACATTAAAAAAAATAAAGACAAACACATTTAACTTACTCTTGGCACATGTCAAGGCACCAGAGTTACAGTTGTATGACTTTCTGTCATGTATCAATGAAAGAAAACAAGTCATCTGATCTTTCCTGTACCGATTCTCAACGCCAGGAATTTATGGGAGGAAACGTACCAGCAAGCACGGGAGCACAGAAGCCTTCCACCTGCACGAGCTCTCCCTGGAGAGCCGATGATCATTTCTCTGGGGATGTTTCTAGGCTATGCGTGGAGAGCACTCATGACAACCAAACCAGAAAAAAAAAAAAAAAAGCCTACTACACGAACTAGCTTTTCAGCATCCCTTGCTCAGTTTCTAAAATTACCACCTGCAATCTATGCAGAAAAAGAGAATGAGGTTGGACAAGTGAAAAAGCTTTCATACCAACCTTCAGGAAATTTGAGTAAAATCCTATCCACCGTGTCACCCAGGAAGTGGAGTAGAAAGACCTAAGGATACAGTATCAAAAATCGCCAGTTTTCTAGTCCTCGATATGGCTTTAATTTGCTGTGTGACCCTGGACAAGTCATTGCCCCTCTCTGGACCTCCATTTGCTCATCTCCAAAATGTGGTGGTGGTACTTGAGGTCTCACGGAGGTATTTTCCAGAACTCATGAACAGGGACTGGAACTCCAGTTTGCTTAATTCCGCTAGCTTCCTCTGTCACTTAAACACCCAATTTACTGGCGACGACAGTGAGTTCCCCAGTTGCTGACTGCTTACAATGAACAAATGTGTTGTAATCCAACTCATGGGCAAAATGACTGAACAGCCTAATCTTAAAGATTTTTGACTCCTGACTCTACAGCAGTCTCTGCACAAGATGACATAATATAAAAGTAAATTCTCTATTTCATCCTGTCCCCTCCCCTCGGAGGCTAGATCAGTGCAAATTACATTCTGGAAAACAAGCATCCCAGATGACTGCTGTGGATCTCTGTCTGGTGCAGTGGTGAACTGTCCCCAAGACCTGCCAAGCGCGTGGCTTGGCTGGTCAGATGTAAAGCAAAATGGCAAGACTTACCAGCTCTGCCCAAGTGCGTTTCTCTCTCTCTCTCTCTCTCTCTCTCACACACACACAGAGCTAATCCCGCAGTATTGCTTAGCTCAATTGTCCCCTGGGAAAAAAGCCTCACAAGAGAGTCAGTGCCCTTCCCCCAGTCAGTCAAAAGCTGCAGGACACCAGGCACTGGCTGGTCCTACTCCCCTTCAAAATTACTTTCAACAAGATGACACGGAGGTTCCTCTTTCCTCTGTGCTCTGAGGACCTGCCTATTTTCCCTGACAAGCCACCAGCTAATGTGATGCGTTAATCTAACTTATCACACTGCATCCTGGTATTACCCAAGGAAGACATTTTTAAAACCTATCACCTTCTGGGTCCAAAGTGGCTGCATTTCTTTATAAAGAGGCAGTAATATGGTGACATTTTCTGAAGCTGCTTTTTGGTGTTAAGATTTGTTTTTACTTTTGACTTTCTAGGTTCCCTCTAAGTATATGAATTGTCTATCTTGTCAACAATAATCCAGAGGGTGGATTACAAATCTTACTTTTCACTTCCTAATCCAGAAGCAGATATTTACATCGGGGGCCAGCAATGCCTCCAACCTTAAGCGCTGCCCATGGTGCTACCCAAACCCTGTATATGTCAAGCAGGTGCTCCTCATGCTTTCAAGGGTAAGTCCGTAACCTTCTGGTGAAATGATTATACTTAACATGCACTGAGCCTCTGCTGAAGGGCAGACTGCTGTGCTGAAAATGATCACTTCATCTCCCCTGAACTCCTACGTCACAGATGAGGAAACATCAGCCAGAAAGTGATAGCATGGACACTGGAACCCGTCTTCCTGGTACCCAATTTCCCTCCAAGAGCAGATGAGAGAACAAAGTCCTCGGCTCTGAGAAGCCACTGATTGCAAGATGTACCATCGTTTCATAAACAAATAGAGAAAGACATCAATGGTTAGATGCTAATGGCATCTGTAAAAAAAAAAAAAGTACGACTGAGAAAAAGGAGAAAATATACTCATTCTTACACAAAAGCAACAACTCACTGTGACCTGCTCCCCACGCCCCACCCTGACTGGGGTGGAGCCTGAGCCTTGGAAGGCTGTGATGTGTCCAAGGGCCCAAGGAGTGGCAGGGCCAATGCAGTTCAGTACCAACAACATGCACCTGTTATGCGGCAGAAGCTGTGCTGGGTCCTTGGTGAGATGCCTGCCCTCAGGGAACTTAGCATCGGAATGAAAGCCCAGAAACCCTGATGCCACATCCAGCCCTAAACCACACCCATTCATGACTCAAGGGGACTTCCCGCGGCCTTTGGGTGGACTCTGCAACTTTTCTTAAGACTTTAAAGCCTTGAATTGAATGGTTTAGAAAGAAGGTGTGTTTTATCTGTTCTTTTTGTTTTGTTTTATTCTTTTGGCATAACATTTCACTTCCAAGGATCTTGCTTCTGGGTGAGGATGTAAACAAGTTGTGCAGAAATGCAAGGCCAGCACTCACACTGCTTTCCTGCAGTTTCTTCTGGATTTGGCTACTGCAGTGAGGAACTCACACGCAAAAGAGTGAAGAGAAACAGACCCACAACTTGACTTACGTTGGAGGTAGAAACCAATATTTTTTTGAGGAATCCCTATGGATCATACTAGATATTCTGGTTTGTGAAGGAATGAACCAAGAAATGGACAAATCTTTAATCTGTCCAAGGTATCAACTGTGTAGCTCCACTACACAACGGACTGGGCATCTCGAGGATTTGAGTGAAGCTTATTTCATAAAAACTGAACTTGTTATGAATCATGAGTAGCTAATATTAAAAATCTCTTTGCCTAAAAGCACCAGATCAAATCATAAATATATGGTGTGGACCTACAGTGTACAAGACTCCATGGGGACACTGATCTGTAACTTTTATCTCCAAGAGGCTTACAAGCTAAACAATGATCAAACTGTTGATAGGAAATTAAAGTAAAATAAAATAACTTTTAACTTGATGGAAGATATGCAATATTAGCACACACAATTAAACTGTCAAATAACTTCCATAAGCAATAAAGCCATGGGAATTCACACAGGCTGAGACAGCCTCTGAAGCACTACAGTTTTCAAAAATGTTATTAATAACCCCACACTGGGGATTCCAGATTAACAAGTGTATACTTTGTAAAGTGTGACGGTATGGAGAAACCATGAGTTGGGATGCAGGATAATCATGAACTTACCCAACACAATGATGCCATGAAGAGAAAAAGAACGAGGGCCCAAGAAGGACGGGGCAATAAAGCAGACATCCCTGTCCCCACTCTTCCAGACCCACCCCCACTGCCCCATGGGTACGCTGTCTGTGCCCACCCCTCCTCCACTGCACCCCAGTGGGAATTCTCGGCCAGGTCCGCTTCCTCTTCTGCCAAAAGATACGGCGCTCAAGAGTCACTTACTTCACACAAATGTTTCAAAGGTTAAATTAAAAAAAAAAAATCTGAGGTTTCTATTAAAAAAGGTTATTTGAGAAACCTAAATGTTCACTAAAGGCTTTGTCTATACTGGTCAAGGAAAAAAATCAAGTCAAGGTATGAATACACACACACACAAACACATATGTGACTGAGAGTGTTGCAGCATTTCAAGTAATTGTAGAGTTTGCTTGATGTAGTGTTACTTCATCATGATAAAAAGGCATAAGAAGTTGAATGTGATGGAGACTCAAATAATTCTGAACTTGCTTGAAGAAATAAAAAGGACAGAAGTTACCAAGATAATTGGTAAAATAATATCTGACATGTGAGGAGCCTTTCCTTTGCGTAAGCAGCACAAGATAAATTTTTCATTTCGATGAACCAGCAGCTATTAAGAAGATGGTTACCAGGAGAATGAAAAGGTGGATTGTTTCGGGAGGAGGCAGGGTGAGCTGACTTCACCGCGCAGGCTCCCTTTACAGCGGAGAACACGGAGCACCACAGCACAGGATGCCTTCCTGCACCTTGTAAACGTAGCCAGCCAGGTAACAAGACAACAAAAATGCTCTCTTCCCCAACCAAAGCCACTTACCAGCAGCAAAAACGGTGACTGCTGGGAGACCCAGCGATGAATGAGGCCTTATGAGCAAATTACAGTGAGGTGACATTCAGAGGGGTCAGAACAAGGATTCCCCCTTGTGCAAGGCTGCTGGGAATGTAAAACGGTGCAGCAGCTCTGTGAAAGTTTGGCAGCTCCTCTAACAGTTAAACATGGAAATGCCATTTGCTCCAACAATCCCACTCCTGGGCACATACACAAAGGCATTGAAAGCAGAAACTCAAACAGATACTTCTACTCCCATGTTCACAGCAGCATTATTCACAATAGCCCAAAGGTGGAAAAAACCCAAGAGTCTATCATTAGATGAGCAGAGAAACAAACTGGGTCTATATACACAACAGAATATTATTCAGCCATAAAAAGGAGTGAAATTTTGATACATGCTACAACATGGATGAGCCTCGAACACATTATGCAAAGTGAAATGGGACAGACACAAATGGACAAATATTCTACAATTTCACTTAAACGAGGCACTTGAAAGAGTCAAATTCAGAGACAGTCAGGGCAACGGTGGTTAGGAGGGACTGGGGGCAGAGGGACACAGGGAGTTACTGTTTAGTGGGTACGGAGTTTGTTAGGGATGGTGAAAAATTCTCAAAATGGACAGTGGTGATGGTTGCACAACTTGACAAATGCACTTTGTGTCACCATATTATACACCTAAAAATGGTAAATGTTATGTTATGTGTATTTTACCAAAATAAAACAAGCAAACAGACAAAATAAGGATTCCCAAAGGATACGCTCACCCCCGCAGGTCCTTGCCTCGTCTGCCCACCCCTACCTCTGACCACTTTCTCTCTCCTTGAGCATCTGTACTTTGTAAGATGTCCACTGAAATAACTCCTGGCAGAAGCAGGCTCAAATAAATCTGGAAACCAGAGGTAAAGCAGGAGGCTTATGGCTCTTGGTCCTGATATTCCACGGTTAGCTCCAGCATGTGACCTCTCTTCCAAAGGAAAATAACTCACTTTTAATGAGTTTTCACAGAGACGGTAACTACCAACACTTAAGATCATTATGGAAAGAAAACTTCAGTTTCTCCAGTGGGTTCAAGAGAGCAGACCAAATCCTAAGAAAAATGGGCTTTTTGTACTGGTATCAGTGACTCCCTACTGAGAAGCCCGAGAAATAGGAAAGGGGCCGAGCATCCCATATGCCGACGGGTGAATCACTTGCTCTTCCTGACGCAGGGGCTGACTTTTCTCCTCTTTTTTTTTTTTTTTTGGACAGATGGATATATCTCTACACTTATAACTGCCTTGATTGGAAGTAGGCTGGGACTAAGGTAAAAATTCACAGCAACCGTTGGTTTCCATTGAGAAATTCTGGAAAAAATGTTCAGTGTAAGATAACAGTGACACTATTAACCTAGGTTATTATCATTTTCCTAGATGACCGAGTTAAATGAGCGTTAACATGATTTTGGGGGGTAGTAATATCCCTGTCACAGAATATGCACTGGCTAAGTATTTGTGGGATGAAGAATATAAGAAAAACAGCTCCCCCAAACAAAAGATGAGTTCAAACTATGGGAAACCCCTAGTCCAATAATATGAGCACATCCTTGATGCACATGAATGGGTGTTTTCAAGAAAGTATGACAAAGGGTCTGGACAGCATATAATGTTTGGGTAAGGTGATTTCCCTGCAAGAGGTGGAGAAGTCCTGAGTAGAGTGCCCTGGCTAGGCTGATGGGTCACTGCCTCCTCCACTGGAGTTTATAAATAAAGCACAAACACACAGAAAGGAAATTATCAGTACTGGTCACAAATTTCAGTGTTTCCTTTATGTATGCTTAAGTAAGGGGAGGTTTGTGAGGCTGGTGAAATGTGAATTTTCCTTTCTTTTCTTTTTAAGGAAAAAAATGAGCCATGTCATTGCACTTGGGATCAGTTAAGAGTACATGGGAAGAACTGCAGTATTAAAATCAGATCCAACAGAGAAATGGGCAAATAAACTAAAAATCAAGACACAAAGGAACAGAAACATTTGAGTAAGCCTCCTCCTCCCTCTTGAAAGGGCAAGCGTGCTTTGTCAACCCGTGCGGAAGAGTGGTCTCAACATTCTAGAACTCAGTTCAAAATTTGAGCAATTTTACATTCTGTTTCACATTGACAAAGAAGTTCTTTGCGGCTACTTATTTATAATTTAATTCCCTTGATGGTTCTAAAAACAAGGGAAGAAATATTTTCAAACAAAAACCATTATTTGTACAGCTGGAGTTTTCATTTAGTTAGGAAAATTAGTAGAAAAATATTTGGTCAGAATTTGAGATAAGTTTTGAATATGTCACAAAAATCTCATACCATCAACTTCCAAATCTCTTTTACTATATTTAAGTCTTTCCCAGAGTCGACAAGGGAGGCCCCCAAATCAACTAAATTAATGGGTTCTCATCCGGGCAACTTCTTTGGCAAGGGGTGGGGGGAATCTGTGAATCAGCAGCAAAAATAGCTCAATTAAAATACCATTCTAATATGTGGTCCGTTTTTGTTTGAAAATGGAAACCAGCAACTTGCTTGCATGAGTAAACAGAAGACAATTATTCAGACTGGGGTCTACAGAGCAGAGAGCAAAGGAGACAGCTGGCAATTATCTGGAGAACTTAACCAGATAATTCATGCCTAAAAATTCACTCTGGTGCCCAAATTACCCAGATCGGCCATATTCATAGAAGAACCAAAGAGTGTAATTACCAAATCTCCTTCCAGTCTGTGTTGCCAAGGCTGTGCCTAGGTGGGTTGTGTTAAGGCAATGCTCTTATCACAAACAGTACTCATTTCTCTACTTCCCCAGGGAAGAGCATGCTAGGATTTTCACAGTGTAAGTCTGAATATTTGCTTAAGTGTCTTATGGCCTTATAAGATGCAGTTTTCATATACTGAATATAGAATAAAAAATTTCAATTAGGCCAAAGGACCAACAAATTGCACTGGTGGTATCGCTTTGAAAACATACACCTTGAGACAAAAGCCAGATCAGGAGAGAAGCTATCGTGCCTAGCATCTAAAATTCTAAAGGGATAAGATACTCAGAGTAAAAATAGAGAAACAGTTTGTATGACATACAAATTAGAGTAAGCAAAAGTGGAAAACATCTTTTTCATGTATCTCCAAACACTTGAGATTAATACCTTTATGTTTATATAGTACTTCGTACTTCACAAAGCCCTTCACAATTAACCCTCACAACTGTGGAGGGTAGACTGGGTCAGTATTACTATTCCCATTTTATAGATAAAGAAAACAGGGCTCTCAGATTTGCTGAAGCAAAGCTAAGGTCGAAGCTGAAACTTGAACCCAAGTCTTTTGGATCCAAGTCTAGTGCCCTTTCCAAGATACCATGCTAAGGGCTAAAGTTAACTTAAAGCAAATAAAAAAGATCACATTACCCAGTCAAATCTGTGATATTCACAATCACAAACAGTTGTAGGGTCATCACATGGCATTAAATAAATCTTATAACCAAGCACAGCTGGAGAATACAGATTGTACGGGGTGGTGGTAACGATGAAGACAGCTTTCCCGCTGACTCTCTCTGACCCCGGGGCAAGGGATTTCTCTCAGACTCGGTTTCCTAATCAGCAAAGCCAAAGGACTGAGCAGAGAATTTCTCAAGTCCCTTTGACAGGGGCTGGTTATGAAACTAAGCAGCTTTAGCTTTTTCTGTTCACGCCCTCTCAGAATTCAAAGTGTCCACTTTCTTTCTTTGGGTATTAGATGCTTCTCCAAGTCATTTGCTCTCTACTCCCCTCAATTAAACGAAAACAGAGTTCTGAAATGCGTTTTACCAACTTTTGCCCAACCTGAGTAAAACGATATGTGCACTAGAGAACAAAAGTTTTGAGAATTATCTAATGTTTTCTGCAGATTACAACGCCCCTTAGTTCTATTTCCAAATTGGATTTGCATCAGCCAATTTTTATACTTTTCCGATAGACTGAGGGCATTGGAAGCCAGAATAAGAACAGTCTTGCCCTAGAGACAAAAACTGTTCCTTTTAAATTGATGCCATTTCAAAAGCTGATGAATTCCATCCAACATTACCAGTCACCTGTAGTTGGCAATGACCGATGTTTTACTTTCCATATAAGCTACATGCAACCAAGAGACTTAATTTTTCTCCATAGTACATCCCACCTGGGAATATCGATTTTTGATGTTTTAAAAGGTATGAAAGATTTTCCTGCTCCCTAAATGGACTTAATTGTTACATTTTCATAGAAGTCTGTATTAGAACTTTACTGGAATTCAAGGGCTTGAATTACAGGCACTGTGTACTCTTGGCCTTTAGGCTTTTCCTCCTCTTGCCTGGTACTTTGGTTTAAGGGAGGAGGGGAAAAGGGCCGCTAATGAGAGAAAGCTGCTGAAGTAGAGAGAGAAGGGAAGAAAATCTAGAATCTCCATTCTACTGTGAATGTTCTAACAGAAAGCTCCAACATTCCTTTTTCACAAAGACAATTCTTTAGTCTAGGATCTTAGTTTTGGTGAAGTTCTCTTTTCCCCGGGGGAGGTTGAGAGGAACAAGAAAGCGGGGAAAGCGTCGTGGTAACAACTGCTATTATTATCACCATTGTTGTATGATAACAAAAGGATCCCGGTCTTCTTACCTCTGGTATCCCTTTAATGACGGTGTTCGGCAGTTCAGTGAATCTGAGTAGAGTTCCCCTGTTCCCTCTCTTTAGGTGAACAAACTGACTCCTTGCACTTAAAATTTTCCCTACGCTCAAAGGGTCTGGTCTCGCGATCAAATCAAAATGCCAGGCAATCAATAATCACCTATATTCGGGGTTGACTTACTTTTTCCCATGGCTTTGGGCAAGTTATAACCAACCTACGTCTCGAGGTCTTCCATGAAATGTTCTGAAAGGAGCCAGCAGGACCTCACCCACGCCCAGCCACCCGCGCCAGGACGCCAGCGCTGCACGGGTCTCCGGCGCCTTACTCGCGGGCCCTCCTGCATCGCGCACGCCGGGAGCCGGCCCCTGGGCAGACTCCCCGCCCCGCTCCGCGCAGGTGCTGCGCCTTTGCTGAGCGTGGGGAGAAGCCGGTGGCCCTGCCCAGGGCTGCCCGTCGTGGGCCCCCGGTGCTTGCTCACTCCAAGGATGCCCACAAACACGACAAAGTTTGCGGCAGTGAACGGGCGGCAGGGCAGGGAAGGCATATGCAGCTACCTGGCCCCCTTCTTATCCTAAACGAAACAAAGAAGTGACGCTCCCAGGTACGACAGTTAAACTTAGAAAGGCGCTTTGGAAGAAACCTGCGTTTCTCTGTATACTTTCTAGGAAAAGAACAAGCAGAACACTTTAGGTAAAACTGAAAAATCCACTGATGCATTGAGACGCTTTTAGTGGGTCTCAGATCTACGTGGCTTCTCCCATGAGAAACGAAACTGAGATGTAGAACTTGCAAATTTTTTTTCTGACACTTCGGTATCACAGTTTAAACGGTGTCTAATTATGCCACAAGTCATAATGTCTTCAGATTCAGAGACTCCTTAGATCCTACTGACCAACCCACCCCTTAATTATATGAATCACAAACTTTAAGTAACCAGTCTGGGGTTTTCTTAGCTCCCTTGTGCCAAATTCACCAGAATTCAAGCCTCCTGACCCCCACTAGAACCCTCCTTTCTTTCGACCACAACAGGGATTTGCTCATGGTAATAAATCTTGCCACAAATGAATTTACAGGCTGTTTTTAATTAAGGTCTTAAACCAAAAGATCATTTGGAGAGCTCTGACCCTCCCACAAGGCAGGACAAGCTTGTTTTGACCAGCTGTCCTCAGATTTTTCTGCTCAATCATCAAAGCTTGCAATATCCTCTTACAGTCCTGACAAGGTGAGCACCTCTTCCAGTCAAACTATGAAGAAAAGAATCATTCACAAAAAGTCCATCTCGAAATTTACAAAAGATTCCCGAGAGGAGAGGAAAAAATAGATGAGTCAGTAAGCCCAGAACAGAGGATGGGATCATTTTTGATAGGAGTTATTAACTACCATAATTTAAGACAAGGTAACAGGACCTCTCTTTTTCACATAATTCCTCTAAGGCTCTTAACCTCTTTTGTGTCATGGGCCCCTTTGGCCTTCTGCAGGAGCCTGTGAACCCCTTCTCAGACTACTGTTTTTATGGTCCTAAAATGAAATACATAGGATAACAAAAGAAACATCTGTATTGAAATATAGCTATTCAAAAATTAAACTTTATGATATAGTAATCTATATGCTTTATTAATGCATTCAGTAAGAAGATCCAGTAGGAGATCAAAAAATTACTGTAATTTTGAATTGTGATGAGCATACACAGGATTTCAAGACATCTGGCAACAAGTGCAATGTGATATGAAAATATCCGTGATTGGTGTAGGTGACGAAGTCACAGGTACTGCCAGCAGTATGGGGGTCTATTGCCTGCATTCATAATGGAAGGAAATGAAAAACACATTTCTGGTCAGTGGTATTTTTGTTACGGCAGCCCTAGCAAACTGATACCACAGGTGTCTACATTTAGGTATTTCCAAAAACAAAGACCAAGACGAGGACTTGGGCGCAGGTAGTTTATCTGAAAGCGATCCCAGGGAGCAGGAAGAGGAAGTGGGGAGCAAGAGGCAGGTGCATTATTTAAGGGTGTGTGAACCAGGTCATGGCCATGCACGACACGGGCTGAATTCTGTTGAGATCTCCCAAGAAGCATCTAGAATGCCCCCTAAAATTGTTCTGGGGGGGAGGGACATTTACCCCCTGACTTCCTTCCTTTCCCCAAGGGTGGAGGGTTGCCTCTAGGAAAATTAGCTCCCATGACTCGCAGGCTGCAGTGCGTGTAGCCCTGGCACTAGAGAAGTTCCCAGAGAAAGCAAAAAGCAGTACTGCAAGCACCTGAAGCAAGATGGCGTCAGGGTGGAGGGGCATCTGAGCGCGAAGGACACTAATGCCATCAGAGGTGGGCCATGGGGTTACGATGTGGGACCAGAGGGAAGTGCAGTTAGTTGATGACAGCAGACACAGCGGTTCTTCCTCCAGAGGCAAAAACATCATTCAGCAAGGCAGCAAGATTCTGTGATGGACCCACTCTGAGGCCACAGAGATGTAAAGAGGCTGGCATCCAAGACAATCACTTTCTTCCCAAAAGGTAAGTGTGGACGTCAGGCAATACGGAGAGGAGCGTTAAAGAAGACTCACTTGCAGAGGACTCTCGCAAATTTTGTATTTTAAATGAGAATTTTGATTGGGCTTTGTTGCTATTTTCCAAAGCCAATCTAAGTCTTTTACAATCAACCTGTTCCATTTGTTTCCTTCAGCTTAGGAATTCTACTACTTACGAATAGCAGAATGAGTTCAGTTGTTGTATAATCACCCCATTTAAGTTCTGGGTAATCCCTGGAAGCCAAACCATAGAAAGGTTTCTCTCTCCCATCCAGGTTTCACCTCTGAAACTGAGTTTTTAGGTCAGATATGTGGTACTTCTGTGAACATCAGGTAAGAGATTTCTTCCAGTTTACTCAAGCTCCCCTTAAAGACCAATGAATGTGATTGCAGAACAAATTTGCTAAATTGCCTTCAGAAAATTTCCATCTTTTTGGTAAATTATTGTCTGAGATTTATTATTTAACAGTTTCATAAAGTACAATATCCAAGAAGAAGTTATGCAGGGAGATGCCAGACATGAGTGGTATTTCCTGGTATTTTTCAATACCGAGTTCTATCATTAGGGTTGCCAGATTTAGCAAATAAAAATGCAGAACACTCAGTTGAATGATAATTTCAGACAAACTGCAAATAATTTTTTTTATTATAAATGTATCCTAAATATTGCATGGGACATACTTATACTGAAAGTATTTGTTGTTTATCTGAAATTCAAATTGAACTTGGCATCTTTTATTTTATATGGCACCTGTCAATATTCCAGACTGGAAAATTAGCAAAATTAGAATCTAAAAGTAAAATTTCTGCTTAAAGTATAAACTTTTTGTTTTAACTTTAATAGACCACAGCAGAATGCTCGAAGCATGACTAGTTAGAACAAGCTGCCATTCTAACAGACAGGATTCATTTTAAGACTGATGGTTCATTCTAACAATTAGGGTAGATCAGTTTGAAAGAAATAAAATAGTTTAAAAACAAAATGTTAAAATTCCCCTAGAAATCAATGTGTAGGAACAAGAAGCCATAAATTGTTTGTACAAAAAAAGAACAATTAAAATGTACTAAGAACACATTTTGTTTGTATAGCTTGCCCCTGTTGACTTAGTGCTTACAAAAACTAAAACATCAGTGTAAGTTATGTGATACTGGGGGAAAAAACCTACAAAAAAGAAAATTTTTGAGAAAGTATCTGAATGGATTTGAAAGCTTTACATACCTTGAGGAAGATCTAAACAATTTTCTCTCCAGCCTCCTCCTCCCCTTAGAGTTTGAGAAGTGGTGCTAGATTTTCAGCACTTTGAATCTTTTTCATATGGAAAACCAACATACTGTAGAAAATGAGTCCGCCTTGTTTGAAAAGACGTATGTGACTTTATTACAACAAGGGGAGGCAGTTTGCCTGCAGTAGGAATGGGGATTACCTCGAGCACGGCTTCTAAACCTCGCAACTACTGACATTTTGGGCCTGACAGTTCTTTGCTGGACTCACCAACATCCCTGACTTCCACCCATTAGATGCCAGCAGCACCCTCCCCCTCCACCCCCAGTTATGACAACCAGAAATGTCTCCTGACGTTGCCAAATATTCATCCTCAGGAGGGCGGACCTGTCTCCAGTTGAGAACCACTGGCCTAGGAGAACCTTGAGGGTCTTGGCTCTCCCCTGGTGATTACACAGTCCCGAGTTCCCAGCAATTTTTAAAAATATCCTTGCAGGGCAGCTTAGAATAACAGCAGAGAGGAGAAAAAAAAGAACTACAATAAAATTTGCACCAAATCCACGTTGATCAAAACTGTCCTAAATACATTTACAGTAAAATTAAAGGACATAAGTCTACGTATCTAAAGATGATTCTCTTTATATGCAGGAAGTTGTGTGCTAATACAAGATTTAGACCAGAGACCTGGTTTCAGTCCCGTCTCTCCCACATGCTCTCCATATATAGTAAGAGCTAACCTTCTGATCCCTTTCTACGTTCCAGACACGCTTTCTCACTCACGCTCTCCATCAACCCTGAGAGGCCAGTCATTAATTGTCCCATGTTATGGAGGGGTAAACTGAGGTCTAGAAAAGTGAAATCACTTGTCTGAGCTCCCACAGCTCACGAAATTTGAAACCGCAGTAACTGCAAAGTCTAATGCCTTAACCACCCCTCTCATCTTGGGGGGAAAAGTCACTAAATGTCTCTGACCTTCATTCCGTATCCTCATCTTTAACCCGGAAATAACATTTTCCCATATTTCTCAGAATCCCTTGCAAGAACTTAAAGGCAGTTCAGTGAGTCATTGAAGGGTAGGGACCAAAGTCCTGGCAACAGGCAGGCAATGATATTCAGTGATGTCTTCTTTTTTTTTTTTTTTTTAAACACACTGATTTTTTTTTTTTATACACATTGATTTACAATGTTATATTATTTTCTGGTGTACAGCAAAGTCAGTCAGATGGAATCTGGCATCTAAAAAAGCGACACAAATGAACTTATTTACAAAACAGAAACAGACTCACAGACTCAGTGATTTCTGGGTGGTGGTAACATTCACCTAGGTCCGGTGCCCTGGAGCTGCGCCCATCTCAAAGGCCAGAAGAGCCACACCCTGATTCTGAGATCCACTTAGACAAGAAAAGGAACTGGGGCCAACTCACTTTGAAAGAGCACTGTCAGGAATGCAAATAAAAATAGTAAACATCGTAATTAACCCTTAGGACTTTAAAACAGGAGAAGTGAGAGACGTCAAGTCTGGCCGGGCAGGGGTGTGGTTAGCGGCAGCACGCACGCACCCCTTCCCTCCTCACAAGGTCCCAGTGCAACTCCCAATGCCTGGTGGCGCCTAAGTAGCTACCCTGAGCACCAGAACCTCCCGAGACCCCTAAGAACATAAGGGACACAGTGGCTTCATGGACAAAGTCACAGAAGACTGAGTAGAAGGGGACCATAAAGAGCACTCACACCTGACAGATAAGAAAGGAGCCTGCACGTGAAAGATCTGCTCCAACCCGTCCAGGCTGAGTCCCTGCCAGGCCCCGGGCGGCCCGGAGGAGTCTGACCACACAGCAAGCCCCTGCACGGCCCAGGCCCCGGCCAAGCCCTCTTCCCCCGCAGCCTCGTGTTCAGTGTGAGAAACCACCGCGCAGTCCGGCCCGCCTCCAGCACAGACAGTCGTATTTGTGATGCACCTATTTTGCAGGAGTAGTTTCAAGACCAAATTATTGAACTTCTAAAAGAAAACGACCAAATACAAAATACTAGGTAACCCATTCCCTGAAGCATAAGAGAAACGTTTAATCTTTGGGTTACAAAGTCTCACTGGGGTAAGAGGTAGCTATAGGAGCAAACAGAGGGAAGGTTCTTGATTCCTATTTCATGATCAAATATACAGTGATGCTGAAGTCTGTTCAATATGCTCGGTGGATGGAAGGCGGAGTCGGGCGTGGTGACCTCCCGTGGTGGTGAGCATCCCTCTACTTTGTTATAGATGCAAAAAACAGCAAACACAGTGCCTTACACAGAACTTTTAATTCTAAATCCCTTTCAGACACATATTTCTCCATTTTACCCCCAACATCACTGCGGGGAAGGTACAGATAGACAGTTCTTTGCTGTGGTTTGGGGTATCAGTAGACCAGGGACTACTGGAAGAGAAAAATGTCTCACCTGTCGTTTCATGAAGCCACATTTAGATTCTAGGTCTAATTTCAACAGATATCAGCACAGCAGAGCTACGGTTACAGTGGGCAGATCATCTGTCAAGAATGGAAAAAGCCAGGATGCCCGGGCAGTTGTATTGGGGGGGGATGGGAAGGAAGAAGTGAAAGTATATTGGAAAGGAAAGGTGGAGAAAAACTGCTAACAGAATGGGCAGAGTTAAAGCTTCAGTCCTGGGAGTGAGAGAAAGCCCAGGCCAGCGGAGGCAGACTCAGGGTACCAGCACTGGCGCGGTCACCGCCAGCACAGCCCCGGCAGACCCACCTGTGGTCACAATCCCAGAGCGACACTAGGTGGTGACCAGAGAGATACCGGCAACCGGGAGGCTGGGAATGGAACGGATGTACAGCCACAACCGCAGATGTTAGAAACAAGGTTGGGCAGCAGGTGCCAAAGAAATAATAAAATAATCACACATTCACCTTTCCATCTGGAAGCAAAGCTTGCAAGCTTTCACAAAATTAACAGTGTGGTCATACAGTAAAAAGAATTATTTGATGAGGTGCCTTCTATTTTATAGTACAAGATCAGGTAACGTGGGCCGATTAAACAAATGAACGACAAAGCACAACTATGTATTCTTAGAAAGGTTTATCAGATTGAATAGCGCTGCCGACATCCTTACACCAGGGATTGTGGAAGAAAAGGTAAATTAAAGGATTTAGGATAGGAAAACAAAACTTGACCTACCAATTGCCAATTTAATTACTGCACAGGAGAAATTCACTAAGCATCTGATCATTTATATTCTGGGGTAGGAGTTCTGCCCAGTATTCGGTTAGATATTTTAAATTATAATTTCAAATGGACTCATTGTCACAGGCCTCTGGGTCCATTTTACACACAAAATCAATATACAACTACTAATAAATAGGATTACTTTCCCAAGGCTCCCGGTGGGAGCTCAGCTCCACTTCTGTTTGGGAGGCAGTTTCAAAGTTCTCCAAAGAAAATTACTTTCCTGATGTTCACCCGTAAAAATCCACAGAAGGCACCTGAGAGAAATCAAATCAAGAGGCAACCACCAGCGGGAAGGGAAGGCTTAGACTGGCAGGTAGATGGAAAAGTGCTCCTGTCTAAATGCCCCTCTCACGATCACCACCGACCTGTTTCTCCACTAGAAAGCCAATATGGGTTGCCTTTTCTCTGCAAAGGTGGAAACTCCCAGGATTGTGTCCATGGCCTCTCCCACCAGAATGCCCGCCAAGGCCATCCTCCTCACCTCTGCACATGCCACGCCCTGACCCACCGCTCTCAGAGCCAAGGGAGGGCTAGACAAGGGTCTGGCCTGAGAAGAAGCATTGGCTAGGTGATGCTCTCCCCTCTGTTTTACCCCGTGGACCCACCTTCACGCCTCCTAAATTGGAACAAATGCCCTTGGCAGAGCCGAATTTTTCAACTCTTGTTGCCCCGACATGTGAGTCCTTGAGAGAGATCTTGATAGTCTTCTTCACACAATAAGCGCTAAGTGCCACCGACTGCCCTGCAGAACTTGGAGACATCTAGTAACCCATTCTAGACAAAGGCCTGTAAATATCCCACGAGGAGACTCCACGTGTCTGGGTTAATAAGGGGTTTGAAATCCCTTGGTCTGGAATCCTGGTTCTACCACCGCCTGGAAGTGTAGCCTGGGACAAGCTGCTTAACCACTGAGCCTCGTTTTCCTCATCTACAGATGAGGGAGGGTTGATTAAGGTGAAACAATACATGCAGAATGCTCACTGCCATTCCCTGTGCACGAAACTGTTCAATAAGGCAGGCAATTATTACCTTTCTTATTACCCCAAATTGACGGTGGATGAGGGGAGACAGAACCCCAGTCTGTGCAACTTCAAGAAAGTATAAAAACAAAACAAAACAAAAAGAATGTGTAATAATGAAAACTGTTACCTTAATGGAAAAAGCAAGTATAAGATGAAATGGGGTGGGGTTTTCCCTACTTACAGCGAAACATACTATAAAGCTACTGTGCTTAAAGTAGTGTGTTATTTCCTTAGCAAGAGACAGAGATACCGATGGAGCAGAGTAGAAGGTCCAGGTGCAGATCAACACAGATCCACGTGTGAGTGTGTGTGTATATGTGCGTGCACACACACACACACACAAATATGACAAGAAGTATCTCAAATTCATGGGTAAAGAATGAACCATTTAATAAATGGTACTGGTATAATCGGCTATCCATTTGGAAAAAATACAAAGTCAGATCTTTTACACACACATACCCCCTTCCAAAGAGGTTAAATATCAAAATAATAAAATTATAAGGTCAAGAGAAGAAAATAGAGAACATTATAACAATTTGGGGATTAGGAAAATCTCTCCCAAAACAAGCCACCAAACTTATAAAGACTGTAGTTTTATATATTGAAAAATGCACAAAACTTCTGTACAAAGAAATATATCTTGTAGATAATATTAAAAGAAAAATGACAAACTGATAAAAAAAAATTTACTACACACACATGTGGGCGGCACACACACAAACCAGAGAAAGGCCAATATCTGAAAAGTTCTAATACATCCATAAGAAAATTATAAATAGCCTTACAAACAAAAATGATAGAGGATTCAAAGAGGCAATTCACAAAAATACAAATTGAGCAGAGACGCTTACATTTACTAATTCATCTCTCTTTCATCGGTGGCAAAATGAGGACAATAATCATACCAAACTCACAGGGATGTTGAACTCATGAGTAAATTTCATGTAGAGTGCTTAAAACGATCTTGTCACATAAAACACCCAACAAATATTAACCAGCAACAGTAATAATAGTAGCATAATTAAGGAAACACAAAATAAAAATCAAGAGATGATATCTAGCATCACTAGCAAAACCATCACCAGCAAAACTTCAGAAAGACTGATGTCATCCAGTATTGGGGAAAGTATGAGCACAGGCACACTCTACACTGGTGAGAGGAAGAACTGGTTCAGCCTTTTGGGGGTAAAATTTAGCCTTATCCATCCAGCATTTTATGATATGTGCCCTGTGATGGAAATTCAATATATGTATAGAAAATCTAGCCCACATAATAACTTTCAATGGAATATAATCTTTAAAAATTCTGAGTCATTATATTGTACACCCAAAACTAATATATAGTAAATCAACTACACTTCAATAAAAAATTAAAAAAAAATCTAGCTTTCAGAAATATACACGTGCACAAAAACATATGTATGAGGAGATTCAATGTAGCAGTGCTTATAAAATTAGAAATAATCAAACGGGAAGTGTTAACTACATTCTGGCATTTCCATATAATGGGTGATAGTGCAACGATTCCAAGGAATGATGAACATCAATAAGGAAATATGTCTAATACTTTGCTAAGTACAAACTGCAAGCCACAATTTGCAGCTTTATATAAAATATATATTTGAAAATGGGTATGAAAGGGAAAAACCAAGCTGTCGTGGTTACCTCTGGAAAGTGAAGCAGGACTGGGAGGGAGTGGAGAGGGTGTTTCAGATTTTACTCCGTTGACTTATACCACCTTTGATTTCTTTAAATATCAGACATGTACTTAAAAAAAAAAAAAGGCAACCAAGACAGTGTTTCGTAACAGTCATCACTGGACACCCGAGTAAATGACAGTGTCCATCACGTTCCTGAAACAGCCAGCAGGACTCCCGCCTCTGCAGGTAAGCTCCTCAGAGGAAGCTGGAAGATATGAATAGGATGATTCAACTCCTTTATTCTGACTCAGCTAATAATCTTTTGATGGGGAACCCAAGGCAATTCCAATTTCTGCAACTATCCACTTGGCAGCTATATTTCTCAGGGTAAATTAATAAGTGTGCACTCTAGTTTATCATGCGATTTACACAGTCATCCCCCAGAGCAATAAATCTGAGTCCCTCATCCTGCAAAGTTGGGACCTACATCTAGTCCTATTGCGATCTCTCCTCTAAGGTGCAAAAAGAGCAGGAGACATACCTTGCCGAAAATGGGCCACTGACAAACTGGCCAGTTTAATCACATTATTCTTACATTGCAGCAAAGGGAAAGCAAGACTCATGAGAGCCCAATTCTTGGCAACTTGTCCCTGTCAAATATGATGATATATGTTTGGAGCCACCTGAAAAATATTTATAAAACTCAACTCTGTAGATGACATGGCTCTATTCTAACTCTGTTACTCTGCAAGGCAGAGGGCCAGCCTACGCCCTGGTCCCCAGACCTGGTTTTGGAAAGGGTGGCAGGAGCTGAGTCATGCCAGACCTTCAGAGGTGGCGGCAGGTAAGGGCCACACCCCAGCCACCAGTACCACATAGAGCAGCAAACATTGAAAGTCAAGGGCTTAGAAAAGCTGACCCTCACTCTTGAGCAAGGCAGGAAGCGAGAAATGAGTGCTGCTCGCCTCACTTCCCGACCTCTATAATAGAATCGACCACAAATGGCACACTTAGAACCGTCACTGTAACCAGAAGTTGTTTTGGCTGAAGGTGGATGGAAAGTGGGCGGAGATGCCCACCGACGGCCAGAGAGACATTTTTAGAAGAGAACCAACGGGACAAACCTGCGCTGTAATAAAGCCTTATGACCTTCCATGTGCATTTTCAAGATACAGCATTTTATTAAAAGAATCAATCCATTCCAAACACTCCTTTTAACATAATCAATGTAATTATAATTAATTAGCGTTTGTAAACTGAAGATGGCTCCTAAATTGACAGCTTACTTACAAGCAGACCCAGGTTTGGGCTCATGCAGAACAGAGAATTTCTGCCAGTCTAATTAGGGCTTCTTTTTTTTTTTTAAATCCGTCTTCATGGGAAAAAATCAGGTAACATCTATTTTTTTTTTTGAGAGTATAAGTTAAACTTATTTAATTACATATATTTAATGAAAGTTTTAACTGATCAAAACTTCTAACTCCATGATTCTGGTTATAATTTATATGATGGTTAATCAATGGGTTAATCAGACCCATTCAAACTGTGTAGTCGAAAGCTTTGCACATGAAGAACTATGGTATCTATTTAATGCTTTTATTGGTTTTCATAATGAGTTGGGGATATGGGTGGGAATTTATCAAGTGGCTGGACACTCTGTGCCCAGCTCCAGGCTGGATGCTGTCCCATGGTTTCTCATTTCATTTACTCCTCATGATATCTTTAAATACCCAAATTACCAGCCATGTAAGGAGAGCAACCATTTCATTTCCAGAGAAGCCATGTACATCTGGCTGGCAAGTTGGTTACAGATACGAGGATTTTTACTGGTGCTAGACAAGAGGCCGATTAAAAGAGAAGGAATTAAAGGAAGGAATATTAACTGTCAAACAAACAAGGCAAAAGTCTCTGGAGAAAAGGGAGGGAAGCAGCCTCCCTGTTCACTGGATGCTGAAAAGCCCAAAGAAGGCTAAGAACGTCTGCTCCTGAGCTCTGTGCTGCGGCTCGCAGGACCCTCCCAGCGTCCTCCCATTCGGAGGAGGGACGCCAGGCCCAGGGAGAGATCAAAGGAGGCTGCCAGTCTGGATGCGCCCGAGACCGTCTTTTGTAAGCTCTGGTCTTGCTGGGACTGCACTCTATGAGCGACACCCCCTTTGACGCCGCCGCAGAGCACGGCAGCCCGGCCACGGCTTGGCTTCCCCTCGTGCCTTCTGGTTGAGAGGTATCTTTTCCTGGGGGGCCTATCAAACCCCACGCTGCCGGCCACACCCAGAGCTTCTGACTCAGTAGCTCTTGGTATGACTCCAAAATTTGCATTTCTAACAAGCTCCCAAGTGCTGCTGCTAGTCTGGGTCCATACATTTAAAAACCACTGTTGATGAAACAACAACAAAAAGCCAGAACAGAATCCATCAAAGAGAGGAACAGAGTATTTATTACGTAGCAAAATCTTTATCAACCATGATCCAAGCCACAGAAAGGCAGGGGATTTCGTCGGTGTGCACTGAGAACAGGGGCTGGAGTACACGAGATGCTCCCTACACACCTGCTAAGGAGGTCAAATGAATCAGTATGCTCCGTGGGGGAAAGTGAGGCCAGCATGGGGATGGATGAGTGAGGGAGGTGGCTGCAGAAAAACCAGCAACCAAGGTGATGGTCTCTAACAGCCAAACTGCCCTGAAAGGGAAGCTCACCTTGGTCACGGTAATGGCAACAGCAGCAGCAGACAGCACACAGATGACGACCTCAAACCCTCAGGAGAGTCTGGTGCGTGGCCGGCGCAGGACCCAGCACTTGACACACGTGACAGCATTTCACAACCATCTATGATTCTCCTTATTTCACGGGCAAGGAAACAGGTTTGAAAGGAAGTGACGTGCCCAGATCATTATGCGTGGTGAAGTTGGTCTCAAGCAGAAGGTCTCTCTTAATTCCCCAGTTGAGCAATGATAGATGGAAAATTTCTTTGGTGTTCTCCCAACGGCAGACTTTGATCCTTCCTTCTCCAAGTTACAGAGACTCCCAGTGGCCCATTCATAGTAGGCTGATCATAAAACAGGCAGGGTTTCGGGGGCCACACAGAACATGCTTTCTCTGTATCATCTCTCAAGAGCAGGACCATGCTTCCCAGTGCTGGGGTTCCACGAGAGGGCTGGGCACCCCAAAGTTAAAGGGCTAGCTCAGTAGTTCATCAACAGGGAGGCAGAGGTGGGGGGAGGCTGACACTGTCCAGAGATAATTTTGATTATCACGCCAGGGGGCAAGGAGCATGTCATTGGCATCTAGAGAGTGGGGACCACGTTGCTGCTCAGCCTCCCACAACGCACAGGATAGCCTCCCCACCACAGAATTCTCTAGCTAAAATGTCAACAGTCCTGAAACCCTGCTCCAGTTTCGAATTTCCAAAAGCTTTCTCTCTCCTCCCCTCCACAAGGCTGGATGCCTGAGACACTTCACTGATACTCTCTTCCAGCCTTCGCTGTCTTTTATCTTAGTCGCTAAAAGACGTGTTTCGTCTCCCCTCTCTCCTGAGGGCAGGGACAGCATCTTAGTCACTGAAACACCCAGCATCCTGGGAACCGCAGTCAGCTCGGGGTGGATATTCAGGAAGTGTTTGTCCCCTGGTTTGTTTTCCCTCAAGTGGGTAAAAATGCTGAGTTCAGGTTCAACCAACATTCAAGAGCTCCTACCATGAGGGGTGGTTGGGGAGCACACACTAAGTTAGGACCACACAGTACCTTTCCTATCAACACATCTCATTTAAGCCTTCCAACCACTGAAGAAGACAGCAACACTATTTTAGGTAACTACAGCTCATAGATATAATTTGTAACAGGTCACATGCTGGTAAGTGACAGAGCATGTTTCTGGAGCCAGCCCTTTAGTCTTACACTCCTTCCGTACCCCACCACCACGCCACGGGTCCTAAGACCAGTCCCAAAACTAGAGGGTCTGAGATGCTAGCAAGGAAAACAGTAACAGGAAAGGCTGAAACTTTATTCCACTATTAGGGTGATTATCACAAGTTTTGCTCCCCAATATAGCGGCAAAATTGGTTAATTCAAGGATTATTGCAAATAGGGTTAAACAGAAGTTACATATTTAAAAATCAATGATAAAGGTACTTAGAATTTACGTGGCTCTTTCTTTTTTTTTTTTAATTTAATAAGCTAAGGCTTAAGAAAATTAATTCAAGGCTCTTCTTTAAACTCTGGAAAACCAGAGAGCATAGGAAATAATGGTCAAAAGAACCACCTTAGTTCAAGACATAATTATGTGACCTTTCCCCATGCTCGGCACTCTCCAGCTGGCTCTCTGCAAACCGTGGGCTTTCTCAAAGCGGCCGGGAAGGAGCCAGGCCTAGGAGAGCACGTAATAAGTAACATCTGATGGCACGTCTCCGAGAGCCCCAACAGTATTGATCCCCCCAAATCACCCTGATGAATCTGTCTCGTTTCCATAGTACAGAGAGAGAAGTACAAATGATGAAAGGTTTTTGAGGCATTGCTTTCATTTTTTTTTTTTTTTTTTTTTTTTTTTTTTAAGAGAGGGAGACCAGTTCTTGGCTGGCTTTTGCTCATCAAGCCTTCCTCTCTAACCTCTGTGCCAAAGCCACGTTCTGAGTCCTAGCCTTTCAGGAAGCCGGATGGCCCACGGATCGCTCACAGCTGGCTCATTCCAAACTCACCACCCCCTCCCCACACGGTGCAAACCCCGACGGAGGAAATGCGCCGTTCTTTCAGGCCCAGGAGTGAAATGTCTTGGGCGTCGATGTCTTGTATTTCTTTTCTCCCTTGGTTTGCCCCTCACTGCTGTCTTGCCTTCTCCCACCATCACCGTTGCTCCTGCTTCCAGACTCACCAGCTCTGGCGCATCCATATTCTAAATGGTAGCCCGAGTTCTCTTCCCAGGGAAATTTCTGGCTTTCTGTCCACTCGGTAACCTGTTCCAGGCAGACCCAGACCCAACAGAATGAAAAGCCTTCCTATTATAGGATAAAGTAGACTCCTCAAGGGCAGGGTGTCCAGCGCGCCACCCCGGCACCCAGTGGTGTTGGTGCTGGGCACACAGCAACAGTGCTCACTTGGACCCCTTAAGATTCTCAACTCCAGGGGCCCCATCTTGTTCCACCTCTTTTGGGTTTTGAATAAACCTGTCTTTGGATGGTTTGCCTTGGCAATGACCTGGAAACCCAAAGCTGGCACGAGGACAGGCACGGGGTGCCAGTGCACCTGGTACAGGTTTCCAGGGTCTGCAGGGCTGCCCTTTCCAACGTCCGAGTTAGGAGGTGGGATGAACGCAGCACCCATTGAGTCTGCAGGCAGCTCCTGCACTGCCTGGTCACTCCTGCTTCAAGAACCTTTGCTTGTGCCCAACGACCTGCAGCACTGTTTCCCCAATGTTGCAGAAGCTCTGGCTGCTTCTCTGACTGAGGGTAGAGTGCAGCCTGGAAATCTGCATCTGGAACAAGTGCTACAGGAATTCTTATTATCAGGTAAGCCTGGAGAGACATCGGAATCTTTCTGTTTGACAGGTGCCTGGGGTCCCTCCTAGGAATGGACACGATGTCAGAGACCTTCGAGGATAAAGACCAGGCACCAGCTGAGAGTCCTCAGCCAGGCTCTTTGGGGTTCAGTTTCAGGTGCCTCACGCATCAGTGGAGCCGAGCCAGCCCCTTAACTCCTCGCTGTCTGCCACTTCCCGTGCAGAACACGCACGATAGTAATACCCACTTCATAGGTTGTGTGGATAACGTGCTAAGGTGCAGAAAGCACTTAGTTTAGTGCCTCCCGTGCACGGGGCACTTGATAAACGTTAGCTATTATTATCCCCAGAGACCAGAGATGGCTGAGTGGCAGCCCTTACACCAAATCTGGCCTCGAGACCTATTTTGTTTGGCTCACACATTTTCCCTTTTAATGGGGCCAATAGTCTAAAACTGGTAGATTTCAGGCATTTTAAGAAAGTTGAAGATCTGGCAGCAAACAGGGCCTGCTTGGCAGCGATCACAAGGGGCAGGGTCCCAGGGCCCCCTTCTAATAGGGCATTTCTTCTTTGTTCAAGCCCAGCCCCCAAGCCCCAGACCACTTACCCTTCATTCTTCTCCCGACTGTTAACTCCCTGCCTGGACCTTGTTGGAAGGCAATCTCTATTCTAGACCAGTTTTACCAACATATCCAGTGTTAGGTCCTATCATTCCCCCATACTGACGCCAGTCCAACTGGTCTCCTTATGCTAACTACTTTCTGCCTCATGATGTTTCTTTCCACAGCCATGAGGAGCCTCCCTAGTCTTCCCTGTCCACCGAGCTCAGCGGTTCCAATTGAGAGTCTACGTTAAAGTGATCTGGGACACTTTCCAAAAATACCCATGTCTGGACCCCACCCTGAGATTGTAATGAGTCTGGGTGGAGGTATTTCTTGAAAAGTGCCCAGATGATGCAAACTTACACCTGAATGGGCTCTAAGGCTGGTGACCACAGGAGCCATGGCCTCCCCATTCTCATGGCCCAGTTGGCACTTCCTGCCGACACTGTACAACCCAGGGCTAGATGAGTCTTGTTTTCCATCCAACTCCTGTTTAGTCTTGCTTGCAACTCAACTTATGTTTAAAGCCTGTCTCCCCAAACAGACTGTAAACTCAAGAGTGGGCGGATCACACCTCATTCTTCTTTCGCATCCCCAACAGGAAGACTGGGGTGCTAAGCACACTGTGGGTGTCCAATGAAAATGCCCCTTCTCGAGTATTCGAGAGTCCATGACGTAGAAGGCATTGCAAGGACGACATGGTGAGAAAACCACAGAGTGGTTTCTTGAAGCTTGTGGGTTTGAAGGAAGAGTTAAGTCAAGGACATGGACAATGAGGATGTCTGGTAGGTCGGTGAAGATGTGGTCCAGGGAAGAAGCAGTGACTTGAGGGACGGGAGGGGCCCAAGGCCCTGGGGAGTCAGGGCAGGCCCTGTGCAGGTGTCCCTGATGGGCCAGCGGGAAGGACGGCAGCAAGAGCAGGAAGTAGAGTGGGAGGAGAAAGAATCCACCGGCAGACACACGCACCAGAGGGGCAGCTGAGCCTCCTTGAACTCTGCCCCCTGCCACTAGCCCAGCTGGGAGAATGGGAAGCAGAACTGGAAAGGCGAGATCTCTCTGCACCTCAAACGCTAGGGAAAAGGTTGTAATTAATCTGATAAGTCACGGAAGCGGCCGATGAAGGCTGCAATTCTGGCATCCTCCTAACAGCCAGGCAGAGGGAGAGGGAAGGGGGAAGCGGGAAGAACAGGCAGAACACACCGAAAAACGAGGAGTGAGAAGGAGGTAAGAAGGGGGGAGGGAGGCCCAGAGGCAGCCCCCCTCCCCCACACTGGCTCGGCCTCCAGTTCCGCCAGGGCCCAGAGACCTCAGACACCCCGATCTCTGCTGTTCAGTCTCCAGCCTGAGTCCACTATACAGAAGTGAGATGATGTTCACAGTGCCATTCATGTTACTACTGCCAACTTTACTAACACACAGAATCACAGAAATAGGTTCCAGTCATGACACTATCACTACTGAAAGTCCTATTATAATAGGAGGCTTATTTTTCTATTCTTTCTCCCAAGTCAACGGACAACTTATAAAGAGGCACAAACATCCTACAGAGCGCGTCAGGAGAAAACCGCCCCATGGGTCCCTCCTCCTCCCCATCACCGCCATTTTTAGAGAGCTGCCATGGGGCTTCCATGAACATGAGGGCTACTTCAGAAAACAAACCACCAAGGACCGGCCCAAGAGACGGCGGTGGAAGGAAAGGAGGGTTCCACCAAGTGTCTGCCGAATCCTCCCTGTGGGCCAGGCTCTGGTCTCGGTACATGACAAGCATGAACTCATGTAATCGTCCCGATCCACTGAGGTAGGTGTTATCATGTCCCCATTTTACAGGTGAGGGAATGAAGACGCAGAGGTTGAGTGATTTGCCCAGGCACACAGCTGATAAGAGCACAAGCCACGCTGCCCCGCTGCCCTTCAGTTTGCCTTTTGGGTGGAGGGTGTGGGGTAGGTGCACGTGAGCCTCCGCCTCTCCTAAGGGCTGCCAGACCCAGAGAGGATCAGAGAGGAAGGGGCCATAGGGCTGCTGTCCTGCTTACATAGTTCCAGGACCTCAAAGAATCAGACACAGAAAAAGGGCAAGGGAGGGGTGAAATCTACAGGCTCTGAGTGGACCTCCTGGGACCCCCAGAGTCCAGAGCCACAGCATTCAGCATCACGAAAACTAGGGCTTGAAGAAGCGCTTCTCAGCAGTCAAGCGTGTGCTGGGGGAGCCAACAGGATCTCCTGTGTAGCCAGGCATGAGCTGGCTGGGAGAACCAAGGGCATTCAGGTCCTCTGCTCCCCGAAAGACGGACTCCATCCACCAGAAAGTCCTCCAGGGGAAGCCACTGGTAACTATAGCTCTCACCAACAGTTGCTCACTGGCTGCAAGACCGTATCTACGCATGGTGCCTTTCTGGTTTGTGGACTATAGACAAGCCATCTATCCCCACTGCTAACAAGTTGGTGAACGACAGAGCCACGTTGGATTATGTTTCACTTTAAGGCTTCAGGGCTTGAAGTGATTCTATTTTTAAGCTTTCTCAATTCCACAAGTAAAAGAAGACATTTTAAGGAAATTAGTTCTGGCTTTTAGGGGGCGATGACTTCCTCTGAAAGAGTTAAACTGATCAGTCACTTTGTTAAACCAGAAATCTTCCTGGAGGAAGAGCACCTAGTCTGATGTCACTGGGCAAGGGTCCTGGGACCTCTGAAAAACCACAGCAATCACTTAGGATGTGGCTGGCCCAGGACCAGACCTCCAATACCAGAGCCACCCTGTGCCCCTCTCCTGAAGAGTGTGGCAAAAATCCTTTTAGGTTCTATTCTCAGTGAAGTCTGTTTCACTTTTGGGCACTGGGAAAGTCATATCTGCAGAAATTTTGCAAATAATAAAGCTTTAAAAATGTTACTATCATGTTTTTATAAGAGTCAGTCATTCCGTCCATTAAAAAAAATTCCCTTTCATTGAACATCTAAAGGAGCTTCACTTATTTTGTATCTTTGAGAATGA
This sequence comes from Camelus dromedarius, assembly GCF_036321535.1. Lineage (NCBI taxonomy): Eukaryota > Metazoa > Chordata > Mammalia > Artiodactyla > Camelidae > Camelus > Camelus dromedarius. The sequence goes on along the minus strand of NC_087454.1, from coordinate 13,419,853 downwards.
GCTGTTGTTACTCCAAAGCCAACTGTTCAAAGGACACTTCTGTATATTTTTTAAAATGTAGCCATTCCTGAAAGCAATCTAAAATGCATTCTATACGTCTCGGTTTTCCCATATAGGGCATAGGAGACTTTGTCTTGGTGAATGACGGTTCTTCTAAGAATTCAAGCCTCCAATTTCAGTTCTGGTTTTGCCAGTAGTTAGCTTGTGACCTTGAGCACGTAACTTAATTGCATTGGGTCTTAAATTTCCTCACCTGCAAAATGAAGGGGATTGGGTCAGATGATGACTCTGTTGCTTTACAGCTCTCAAATGCTATGATTCAAAGACCATCAGAAATATCAGGTATTCCTATGCTAAACTAAAATATTGTTCTTAGGGACTGTCAAGGTGTAAAGAATGTCACCTGGACACAAGACATGGCCCCAGCTGGGCTACAATAATAGAAAGCAGACTAAAGTCAATTGTTTTTATTCTTCTTATCTCTTTATCACCTCCCTATTCCATCAGCTGTAAGTTCTCACTGCTGTCAACCTCCCACAGACATAAACCCCCTGCCTTGGTTTACATAGCTACACAGCAGTCTCTTTCACCCAGGTTCTCTAGCAAAGCAAGGTGCCTGGGCTTTGTGATACAATCTGGCAACCAGTGGGCTTTATCTCTTCCCATTCAAAGGGATATTGTATACAATTGCAGCTGCCACATCAACAAGGCAGGCCTCCAGTTAAGGCTGGGGGGAGACTGAGAATGCATCCTTGTAACTTCCACATTCTTTGCGTTCTAAAAATGCATTGCTTTGTGGGGGGCAGTGCTCGAAGTGACAACAGAAAATAAACCAATATCCTTCTTACTGAAGCCAAAGTTATATGCATTATTCCTCTGTCTTAACCCCATCCCCACTCTCCTGATTTCCTTGTCTCCATCCCAGTTGTTGCCTTTTTGCCCTTTCCGTTGTGTAACTTTTCTTTGCATAAGATACATTTTCCAAGTCACTCTTTGAAGCCAAAGAGAGGATCAGGGTAAGAGGAAGGAGATACTGCTAGTGGTTTCCTACACTTACTGCTTTCCCAGTTAGCATCCCTTCTTAGTCCCATGAAAAATGATTAGTAGAAAGAAATGCTTCTTACAAATTGTAAATACAGTCCCTGAAACACTATTTTTAAGCTGCTAACAAGCATGAAAAGTATACATTAAACCACATGCTTAGTACCTCAGAGAATTCCGGTTCCTTTCTTTAAAAACCAAAGTGAAACAGAGACCCTGCTAAGAATTGCAATCTACCTTCTTTGCCTTGCAATACTGAGGGTGGTTTTGTGGGAACCTAGGAGAGACTTGATTTGATGATCACAGGCAATTGTTGATTTTCACTCTTCCTAGTTTAAAATGTTAGTAGAAAGTGGGTGGTTAAAAAGGAATTGTAGTTGGTCAGCCGGGGAAAGTGGATGTAAACTGGACATATAAATGGAATATATGTAAGTCATGTTAAACTAGGAAACCAGTCAGAAAATTAACTATGGATATTTGAAGCCTTGCCAAACGGGTCCAAGTCCTTTGGAAAGAGGTTAAAGGTGCGGCTGATACTTACATGGGGAGGGCAATGAAGGACAGGAGAGCCAAAAGAAAACCACTGCATTTTCCCTATGAGAAATGAGATTAAAAGCCACTTTTCCCTACACCCTTTCAATCTCCAGGTGCTGTTACTTATTCATGTCTACGCTTAGAGGAGTATTTTCTGTTTTCAAGTTAGCTTTACACAGCACAACATCAATCTCAGAACCTACTCTTCCAACTATTATACAAGGTGATGATTTCTAGAAAAACAACAACAAATAAGCCTCTCCTGTTCGCAAGCTTGGGTTCCTTAGGTCACGGTGCCACATTTAAGGGCGCTTTGTTTCAGAGGATGATTCGAGTGGCACCCTGGGTACTGATTATAGTGGAGCGATTTGTCCTGCCCGAGTCTGGGCACTGCATTATATTAAAACTTCCATTTTGGGGTATGTAGTGACTAAAAATTCTCTCCTAGCTTAAACTTGGCACCAACCATCTATCTCAGCAGAAGCAAGATTATTGAGTACAGAACCACAGGAACTCAGTCTTTTTCTTCTTTTATACTCGTACAGGAAAAAAAAAGAGACTCTGCTACAGCACCTATGGTTTCTCCATTCTTGGACAGAAATTTCCAGCATTGCAGGTTCTTTTCCGAAGTCTAATCAGCGGGTTGCTATGACTGGATTAAATTAAATCAGCTGTGACAGGCCATTGTCTCTTGCATTAATAGATCCCAAATTCTCTAGAAGTGGAATGAAATAATTTCAGCTTCTTTTCAGAAGAGGCAGAAAATGATGAAGCTTTTTCTGTTCCAGAAAACAGCACTGCTGACTATGGTTTCTCTAGCCCGTGTGCGACAGCTTAGCATGTAACACTGAATTTATCTAGTGCAAGCCTCTGATGTGACAATTAAGAGTCCATTTCTACAAAAGCCCCTGAGCCTAGGATGCCCCCAAGAGATGGCAGCTCCATGGAGTCAAGGGAAGAGTGAGGGCAAAAAGTGAGGATGAGTTGATCTAAACTGGTCACAACTCAAGGCACATGCTCACGTTCGGGCAGCTCATCACCGCCATCTCTATACGGGCCTGCCGTCCCGACATGTCCCCATTTCATCCATTCTTAGGGTAGCCACGGTTTATAGATTTAAAACCTCAAGTTAATTAGGTATAAACAGTTAATTACATATCATTTTAGAAAACTTTTAACCATTTTCCTCATATATGTCAACAAAGGAGCAGTGTGCCCGTGGTCTTACATCATTTCTCTGAATTACAAAAACAATGACATTTCTGAGTATTCATTTTACTGGGCGTCTACTCTTTGCCTGGCACTGTGCTAAGTGTTCTACATGCATTATCATATTAACCCTTAAAAAGAACCTTCAAGTTAGTATTGTTATTGTCCCTATTTTACAGAAGAGGTATCTGTTTTGCGAGATTATTTGCCCAAGATCAAACGACTTGTAAATGACAGAGGTAGTTACAGCTAGAAAGGTAGCACTCGTATATATATATTTTGTCTCATTAAAAAAAAAAAAGTTGGAGAATTTGCTCCTGGTTAAGTTCTTAAGACAGAACATGGAATCATAACCACATGGGCCTGCAACTCTGGCCACCGGAACAGGAGTTCTCAACCTCTTCTCGGCTGCAAAGTGTTTAAGTGGTCTCTGCTCAGCCAGTCACTTAGTTATCCCCATGGTGTCCTGCCTGCTTAGGGAAAGAATATCAACAAAAGTTCAAGACTTAAACAGAAGTCTAATACAATTTTGATAAGAAGAAGAAGAAAAAAAAGAAAAACCAGAAACCAAACTTTATATTCAGTGCTCACAACTTTGGGATAATCATCTCATAGTAAGAAGGATAAAGTTTTGAAACAGTTTGGACGGTGGTGAGGGTAATTTTTTTATATTTTAAATACAATGATCTACATATAAGTTTGGCTAGACAGTTTTGGAAACCTGGCCCAACAAGTGGGTGAAAACTTAAAAAAAAAAAAAAGGCAATCTGGTGGTCTCACAATTTCCCATTATCAGAACTACTCCCCCCATAAATCTGAATCCAATCCAAGAAGAATCTCAATAGCTGGTTGTTCCAGATCAGGTTTATGAAATAGTAACAGAACTGTGTAGGGGGCAAATATACTGAAAATACATCCAAGTATGTTTAGGTCAAGTCAGTAACAGTATTTAATGCTAATGAAAGCGCGGAACATTCTCATGGCTAGAACGCAGCTCACTGGATACTGTATGTGTGAGCAGGTACTGTACCTCCCCCCTGCTGGCAGACCCTAGTCACTAAAACACGATGAGCTGCTTTGACTGAGACGGTATCTATCACACATCCCCAGCAAGTATCTCTGGGGCTGAAAAGCAGTTAAGATCCAACTCGAGGTGAAATTGGGAAGAGTAAGGAAATATTTTTTTTCCATTATTCCAAAACCCATCTCATTCCCCAAAGTGGTGTCTAGGTGCTGACTCTCTTAAAGACCTCGGCAAAATCTTGCTTCTCCAAAAATTAAGCCCATCTGGAGCCGAGACAAGGTGAGGTCAGCGACTGGTATTATCAACAAACCACCATGTACCTAACTGGGTCTGGTTCGTTTCTAGCCTCGTGGGGGCCAAACCTCACCACGAGGGTGAAGACAGGAGGCATGGAGGAAGGGAACGAGGGAGAGAAAAAGAGAAAGGGGGAAGACCTCCGGGCCACACTTCTTTCTAGTATCAACAAAAAGAGAAGCCGCATACTGACCTAAATCATCTCTCAAAGGCGCTTTATAAATTACAGGGACAAAAGGAGGGGATGGCGGGTGGCCTGGGAATCCTACGGACGCCCTACCCTCTGACCCGCCCCCTCCCCCTCCAGCACAAGGGAAGGAAGACAGAAAACAGAGCTCAACTCGGCCATTGGCGAGAAGCCCCCCTCCGGTTTTCAATCGCCCATCCATCGGCCCCCTAGGAAAAAATACACATAAACACCATACCCACCCCCTGGGCCGGCCACTCCTGCCCCGGGGTTCCTAGAACCGGAGGCCGGGGCATTTACTTAGTTAGATTTTTCTTGCTTACTCATTTCCCTCGAGCACCCAACCCCCCGTTCCCACTCCAAAACCCCGCTCAACCGCCTACCCTCACGGCTTCAGCCCCCAACAGAATCCGGTGCCCCCGCGGCGGCAGTGGCCCCTGAGCCGTCCCGGTCACTAACCTGCTGCTGTAAGGGCATTTCCGAAACCCGCCTGGCTCCGGGGGGAGGTGGGGGGGCCGGCTGGAGAGGGGGCCCGGAGGGCCGAACGGACCGGCGGCGCCGGGCGAGGGCGGGCGCCCGTGGGGGGGGGGTTGGGGAGAGGAGAGGGAGGGTGGCCGTGCCGGGGGCGGGTGCGAGGGCGCCGGGACCGTCCCAGGCCAGGGAGCCGGCGAGCAGGAGGAAGTGGGTGCCCCCTCTCCCGCTCCAGCGCCCCCTCCCGCCGCCGCCTCCTCCCCAGTCACAGGCGCGTCCTCCGCGCACGTGTGCGAAACGTCACCGGCGGGTCCCGGGGAGAGGGACAGACCCAGGCGGCGGGACGGGAACACGGCTGCCCCCGCCCTCCGTCGCTGGGGGGCGGAGAGGGGGACAGGGCGGGGAAGGAAGGGGCAAGGGGAGAGGCGGGTCAAGGGCAGGCCCGGGGCCCGGCGAGGAAGGCCCGGGCGCTCGGGCCACGCGGGCGCCGCCGCTGCCACCGCCGGGATGCGCCCAGGCCCGGGCGCCAGCCTGCTAGCCCCTAGCCCTCAGACAGCCCACGCCCCAGCCCGCACCCAGCTTCCAGCTCCACCTTCCCGCCCCCCCAACGCCCCCCTCCGCTTCCCCCAGCCCCTTTGTTGCCGGGAGTTCCCGATCCCAAAATGTGTCAAGCGCAGCCTGGCAGAGTCCCTGCTCTCCGAGCACGCCTCGGGGACCCCCGGCTGCCAACTGGCCTCCGAGGCCGGCGGGGGAGCCATCACCCCAAGGGACCCCCGGTTTCCACTCCCCCAGAGTCCCCCACTCCCCAGTTCACTACTCCCTCCCCCACCCCCTTCTCCATCCGGGGCGTGACCCCTTCCTACGCCCGAGAAAGAGGAAGCTTCGAGTTGGAGGGGAGGGGAGAGTGGGGGTAGGGAAAAGTGCAGGAAAAGAAGGGGGGGCCGCTAAAAGTTTAGGAGTGTTTGATGTGGTTCGCGCCAAGGCGATCCCCGCTGCCCCGCGCGCCTGGCGGAGCCCCCCGACCTCAGGGCGCTGGGGGGAAGGCACATAAGTCTAACAATAAACCCTCGTTGCAGGGGCAGCCGCCGAGGCCCACGACGCACGGCCCCGCGCTCTCCCAGGGCGGCCCGCAGCTCGCCCACCACCCCGCGCGGTGCGAGCCCACCTCCCGCCCGGGCTGGGGACGGTGGGAACGGGAGGGCATTACCGGAGGGCCGCCGCCGCCGCCGCCGCCGCCGCGTCCCAGCGCTGGTGGCTGCTGCAGCAGCCCGGCTCTGCTGGAGGGTCCGTGCGGCGTGGTGTAGAGGAGGCTGCCGGCGGTCTGCTCCACGCCGGGGGCACTGGGGAGGAGGGGGCCGGCGGCGACGGAGCCGCTTTGGAGGGAGGAGGAACAGGAGGTGGTGGAAGTGTTCGTGGTGAGGATCTGGATGTACGCGCTCGGGGCGGCGGCAGCAGCGGCGGCGGCGGCGGCGGGGAAGCCGGGGCTGGCTAGCAGTGCCCTTTTGTCCATGGAGGCTGCAGCGGCGGCGGCGACGACAGCCGCCCCCTCCCCACCCCCGGCGGTCACCAGGTACTGCTCCAGGGCGGGCTGGATCCCCTTTCTCATCTCTCGCTCCTGCTCTTTTTATTGCTATGGTATATTAACGTATTGTTTTCAATTTCTTTATTATTTGCAGTCGGAGTTTCCAAGTCTCTCCTCCTTCTCTCCTCCCCGCCCGGCGCTTCCGAGCCCCTTCTCTCTCTTTTCTTTTTATTTTTCCGCACCGCACGGGCCCCGGGGGCCAAAAATAATCGGGGCTCTGGAGAGAGGAGGGTCCCGGCCGCACGGATATCGGGCCCCGAGGGGGGATGGAGGCGTCGGGGGCGGCCGATGCAATGGATTGCGAGGCGGCGGCGGCAGCCCGGGTGCTGCGGCCGGCAGCTGAAAAATGGCTCCAGGAAGCTGCTGCTGACAATGAATGAAGGGATACGGTTTACGCGCCAAGGTCCTCCCGCGAAACTCAGATTTCCCGCCGCCTTTTCAAACCATATTTGCATGTCCCCGCCCCTCAACCCGCCGAGGACCGTTCCCACAGCCCATTGGGCCTCTGTCTCCTTACTTCAGTTCCAATCGTCGAGCAGGGACGCGACTTGCCGGTTTTCGTTGGCTGTCGTGCATCATGGTTGCCGGGGCGACAGGGGCCCTATTTGCATAGGCCTTCTTGATTGGCTGGGAGGGAGCAGGGGTTTTTCAGGAGGTGGGGTGAAGCCTTGCCTTCTCTCCCACGGAAGACCACGCCTGGTCCAGGCTCCGCCCGCATCCCCGCCCACCAGCCGGGCGGGCGCTGCTGACCTGGGCAGGGACTCCGCGCCCCGCAGACTCAGTGTGGATCTAGTCTAGAGTGCAAGTTTCGCTTTTGGAAATTGTCAAGGTGACCAAGGGGACACTTTCAGGAACTCTTTCGTTTGACCAGTCAGGGTAATAGATGAACAACGGCGGGAGATTCTCCCAAATATGTACCGAAGGCAGGTTGGACCATGCGAACGATGCCTGGCAGGTGGAAACTGAGCCCTTTAAATCGTGGTTTTCTCCCTTCCTGAAATCCACCCAATGCCGCGGCGAGAGCTGATCCCGAGGCCGAGGCTGATAGACAGAAGCATGTGGGCAGACAGAATCGTGGGGGCAGAAGGTTCGACTGACTTGATTTCGGGCACGATTTAGTTAACATTCCAGATCGTTCCTGGTAGCTTCATTATTAGCCTGCATGGGGTTTACGTAAAAATTAACTCTGAATATTTTGCCCAGTGAAATCTTAGCACGAATATTGGTTGGAGTCCAGCAGACACCCACCCCACGCCTCGGCCCCACGCTGGCCCAGAAGCACCCAGGGCAGTTAATCTGAGCTAACCTAGGATTGATCTACGGGTTTCTAATCCGCCAAACAGTAATCCAGAGAAGTACGTGCTTCCCACGATGACGTCTTGCTCCCAATAAACGCTGCACGCTCAGCACCAGCACGTCACAATTTCGGTTTCCTAGCAAGTTCTCTGACTAAAAGCAAACACGTCTGTCTAAACCTAGTCCAAAATATTTTCAAAGAATTTTTTCCAGTAAACTAGAAATTGCACACACACACACACACACCCCGAAAAGTATTAAATTTATTGTCAAACTGACTCCCGCACTGGTGCAAGTATTCATGGGTCTTAAAATTGAAGATTGCTCCTGTGAGATTGAGTAGGAAAAAGGACCCTGACAGGTTGTGGGGAAAGGTGTCCATATGTCAGGTTATCATTTACAGTTCCAATCACTGAGAATTGCACAACATAGCTGCTGATCTGGTGCTTACTGTGTGATGAGGATTGCAATACCTCAGGCCCTTTTGCAAGACTATTATTATTATCATCATCATCATCATTACCATCATCATCATCATCATCATCATTAGTAATAATTTCCAAAATCTCATATATTCAGTCTTCTGAAAGGCCTGACAAAATATGCCAGTTCAGGCTAAGACTCCTTACTATTTCAGTCCTGTTAACCTTATCTGAAACAGGGTGAGCTCAAAGTATTGTTAAACCTTGCTTCAGGAATATTTTGGTCTTGCTTTCAAACTAGTTGAGGATTCATGGCCCAGTACCCAAACATTGATTGACACATCATCGTAAAACTGACACTATCTTTAGGGCAGATTAGGTGGTATTCAAAGGGCATCAATTCCTGGCTGGGCTAGAAGCATAAGGTATTAGCAACTTCCTTGATCTTGTTCTATCAACGTTGCTTTCCACTGTGCGTCACTATGGAGAAAACTAGTATTGTAACTACTTGTATGTTACCAGCTATAGAAAATCACTGGCAGCATGCATTTGGCGGCTATAGTGAGGGTCGTAGGAGGAGGGGTGTGCAACATGCACAGTCATCGTAGACCTACATTTTAAGATTACAGTCACAGTCACAAGAGAGCAAGTGTTCGCAATCTAGATCCACACCTGTAATTCTGATATTTTGACATTCTATGTCTAGTGAACCCCAGGATGGGGTGAGAGGGGTTCAAAGAGAGAAGAGGAGGTGTTGGAAGTTAATATGCTAACATTTGAGGTAGGCAATTCACTTGTGGAGAGGAAGCATGTTTTAGGAGAAAGAAAATGGGCTTTGGATCCAGAGTGATTGGGGTTTAAATTCTAGCTCTGCCACTTACTGGCTATATAACTTTAATCTTTAACAGGCTGTGTTCTCACATGTTATATGGGAGCTCATATCATAATACCCATATTGCAAGGTTATGATGAAAAGAGGCCATAATAAATGGCACTTTACCAGGTATATAGCAAGTGCACAATAAGTTGTGGCTGTTGATGATTCTACTTATTTGTGTGGTTGTGCTTTGCAGCTCCTTCTTGTCCACTCTGACTCCCAGCCTCTAATCTTCCTACTGCCTCTGGATGTCCACTTGGCTTTGTCCCAGAGCCAGAGCAGTCATGTCCTGGTTAGTAGGGATTATGGAATCCTGACTCAGAAGTTCAGGGTGGTGAAGGCAGGCCAGCTCTGCTGCTCATCCTACCCAACCTGCTCATCTGTTAGTGGCCAGCTTCTGGCTGGTTCCTAAGTCTGAGCCCTCAAGACCTTCCCTTGAAGTTCAGACTGCTCTGGCAGAAGAGCCAGACTGTTCTTACCAGTCACCGCCACCCTTTCCCTTGCTCTGACAGTAACCCAAGGCAGCTAGCTGTCCCAGAATTGGCCTGCTTAGTTGGTTGAATGGTGCCCTCTCCCCCACCAGCCTTTGTCCTAATCTTTAGAAACTGTGGTTGTGACCTAACTTGGAAAAGGGGTCTTTGCAGATGTAACCAAGCTAAAACTCTTGAAATAAGATCATTTTGGATTATCTGGGTGGGCCCTAAATCCAGTGACAAGTGTTCTTATAAGAGACACCCAGAAGAGAGACATACAGAGAAGTGGAGAAGGCCATGAGAAGACAGAGGCAGAGGCTGGGATGAGCAGCATGAGTCAAGGAATGCCGGCAGCCACCAGAAGCTGGAGGAGGCAAGGAGTAGCATCTCCCCTAGAGCTCTGGAGGGAGCAGAGCCCTGCTGGCACCTTGATTTCAGACTTCTGGCCTCTAGACCTATGATAGAGTAAATTTCTGTTGTTTTCGGCTCCCTAGTTTGTGGTCATTTATTATGACAGCCCTAGGAAATTAATGCAGTCTGTTAGCCTGCCTGCCTGAGCCTCAGACCTCTTAACTGCTACTCACCTTGTTTTGGATCACTGCCAAGATACCACTCGTTACTGGACACCAATGACACTAATTGCCAGCCTGGCTATAGCCCCTGCTGAAGACATTTTCAAAGTATGACTTGCTGACCACCTGGTGCAGACTCACCCAAGGTGCTTATAAAAGTGCAAATTCCTGAGCTCTACCCCAACCCAAAGAATCAGAATCCCTTGAGCAGGACCCAAGAACCTCATTTAACAAATCCCTCCGGGTAACTCCTTTACGCTCTAGAGACTGAGGGCAAGAGTCAGCTGTATAACTTTGGACTTCTGCCCACTACTCCCCATTGCCCCAGCTAGCGTTGCCATCCCCGTGTCTGATGCCTGGATGGGTGTTTCCAACCTCCTTCCTGCACCTTCTCATCCTGCCAGTTGCCATAAGAAGCTCCGAATTTCTACTTGCACACATGTATGTAAACATATGCACACAGATACATGTACATTATACATACCACAAAGTTTGACATTACAATTTTCTCTAAAAGTCTTCATTTTCTATTTCTAAATACAGATTTGCCAACATCCATAAGGTCTATATAAATAATTCCCAAGAAACAACACTATTAAACAGTTTTGGGGGATTCAATATTAAATCTTCAGATGGAAAAGTCATAGGTTTCTGGATTAAGGAGACTGCTCATGGGCCCAGAAAGTCTTCGGAACATCAGAAGTTTAAATTGTGCCTCTAATTTAGTTCAGCCAAATCTGAACCTACATTGGATTCAGAGCATATTTAAATTTTAGGGTCTGGAGAAGACCAGCCTAAGAGTTTAAGGCTTTTCTATTGCAGTTCAGTCAGTTAGCTCACACAGAAATAACATTCTATTTTATCTTCCTGGTTGGGAAGAAAGAGGAGCATGTCCTTAAGCCATTACCACATCAAACACTAATAACAATTTCTAGGTGCTCATCCTGGAAAATTTGACCATTATAGTTATTTATAGATAGTGGTTTAGATACCAGTGTAGAGTTTCTTGTCAGGTTGAGATACCAGTGTAGGGTTTCTTGTCATCAATTCTTTGACTAGACCAGGAAGGTACTCTTTAGATAGAGCTTTTGTGTTTTTAAATAAATCTAGGATAAACTTCCGGCATAGAGCATCAATCTATTGTAGCTGAATCTTTGGTTGGAGTCCAGGAATCTGCATTATAAGCAGGATAATTGTGATGCAGGTGGTCCACAGAATACACTTTGGGAAACACTGCCACGCAGGCATCTATGACCTGGAAATCTCTGCCCTATAAACTGGCTTCTTAGGCAATGATGACATAGAAAACTCCCTTGTATGTAGAAACTTTTGAGCAACTAATGTTACCATTGTTAGTGTAACTTTATTTAGACTGTACCATGATTGCAAATTGCCTCTTCTGCTAAAGCTCTTACTGCTCAGTTAACAAGTAATGTGATTCAGACAAAATATGCTGGATGGAAAAGAAGGGTATTATCTCAAAGGTGTGTGTTTCCTTGCTGTTTTGAAACAGATTTTTATGGAAACCAAAACTACAGACATAGAAAACTAAACAAAACTAACCATGGGTTAATGAATTACTACAGGATGAACACTCCTGTAGCCACAACCCAGGTCAAGAAGTAGAACTTGACCTGTATCCCTGAAGTCCCTTTCACATGCCTTAATCCTGATCACAACCCCTTCCCTCCCACCAAAAGTACTATTAGCCTAATATTTTTAGTCTTCACTTCTTTATGTTTTAAAAAAGCCAAATATAGTCCAGAAACTATAGTCTTGCCCATTAAAAGAAAAGTCTTTTAAATCTCTTTTAATATATGATTCCTGATCTATCCCTTTATTTACCTTACAATTTATCTTGAAGAATGTAGTAAGTTGAATGGTTGGTCCCTCTCAAAAGAGATCTGTCCACTGGAACCTGTGAATTTGACCTTACTTAGAAAAATGGTCTTTTCAGAATAATGAAGGTAAGGATTTCAAGATGAGATTATCCTGGATTAGGGTGGGTCCTAAATCCAATGTCGATCATTTTATAAAAGAAAAGGAGAGGAGAAACCCAGAGGAGAGGAGATTATGTGAAAACAGAGGCAGAGAATGAAGTGATGTGTCTACAAACCATAGGCCGAGAGGCACGAACAGATTCTCCCTCGGGAGCCTGCAGAAGGAACCAACCTGGTTGACACCCTGATTGGAAACTTCTGGCCTCCAAAACTGTGAGAGAAGAAACTGTTGTTTTAAGCCACCCAGTTTGTAGTCATTTGAAAACTCATTCCAGGAACCTGGGCCATTTAACCCGACAGACTAAATTCGGCAGGTCGCACACGGATGGTGTCGTTTGCCCCATTTTTTCTGTCTTCTCCATTACCTGCAGGTTTGCAGCTGGATCCTCTGTCTCGATCAGACTCTGGTTTTTTCTTTTTCCTTCTTTTCTTTTCAAATGAAGGTACTGGGGATTGAACCCAGGACCTCGTGCATGCTAAGTATGTGCCCTACCACTGAGCTATCCCCACCCTGGTCCAAACTCAGTTTTTTGGTTCTCTGGCAGATCTGAGGCGTGTGATATCTGCTTGCCCCTTGTTCTGTGATATTAGCGGTCATCCACTCTCCTTACGTTCCTTTTTTCTTATAAGACTTCCACGTGATATTTGTCTTCAGTACTTCTCTGGTGCACATTTGTATGAGAAATTAGTATTCTTGGACTCCTTAGAGTGTGAGAGGTTTGGATGAGCTTGTCTGCCTCTTCTATTGTTTTCGTGCACACAGAGGTCTACTTTCTGAGATTTCCTTGTTGTGCCCCCTCCACCCCCTACTTCAGTCTAGTCTAGACTTTCCCTTCCCTTCATCTCTCTTGTCCCTGTCCTGATCGACTTTTTTAAATTAAAAAATAATTGACCTATGTTTGATTTACAATGTTGTGTTAGTTTCAGTTGTACAGCATAGAGATCAGCCATATATATATATATTCTCTTTTAGATTCTTTCCCATTATAGGTTATTACAAGGTATTGAATTTAGATCCCTGTGCTTTACAGTAAGTCCTTGTTGTTTATCCATTTTATGTATAGTAGTTTGTACATGTTAATCCCAAACTCCTAATTTATTCCTCTCCCATTTCCCCTTTGGTAACCATAAGTTTGTTTTCTATGTCTGTGAGTCTATTTCTGTTTTGTAAATAAGCTCATGTGTATCATTTTTGGGATTCTACATATAAGTGATATCATATGATATTGGTCTTTCTCTGTCTGACTTACTTCACCTAGTATGATCATCTCCAGGTCCATCCATGTTGCTGCAAATGGCATTAGTTCATTCTTTTTTATGACTGAGTAACAGTCCATTGTTGACATTACAACTTCCTCTAAAAGTCTTCATTTTTATGGCTGAGTAATATTCCTGTGTGTGTGTGTGTGTGTCTGTGTGTCTCTGTGTGTGTACACACCCGTCCTCACATCTTTGTCATTCATCTGTTGATGGACATTTAGGTTGCTTCCATATTGTCCTGATCAACTTCAATTCCATTCTCAGCAGTTCCTCCTTGGTCTGCCTCCCTGTTTTAAAAGGGAGCCCTGAGGGTCAGTTCTGAGGGCAGTTGAGGGAGATTGCTGTGTTCCCTTTGGACCTTCCTACTGTAGCCCCATGCTCTCATCTTCTCCTGGGGAGCAAAACATCTGTCCGTTTCAGCTGCTATTACCCCATCAGCCCACTCCCATCCCCATGAAGATCTGCTGCTCTCTGAGTGGTTTCCTCTTCTTAGGTCCAACAGGCACCACCCAATTCTTTCCTTCTTCCTCGTGTACAGGGGCTGAGACCACACAGCTCTTGTGGCAGTTGGTGATTGATCCATATTCATTTATATTTTGGGATTTGTGGGATGACTCTGCCCCCAAGTCTTGGGGTAAACATGGCCTGTGGGTTTTAGTTTTCCTACCTAGATGTCCTTTCTGTTCTCACGTGGGAGTTCTCGGGTGGACCTTTCCTTCATTGTTAGACATTCATTTTGAAGCTACCACGTTGAAGTGTCATTGAAACGATGCCACATAGGCAAACATTTCCACAGGCATTAAGGGAAAGGAAAGTTAGGAGCTGTTTTCTTTCCAGCTTCTCAGAGAGAACGTGAAGGAGTGAGCTGAAGGAGAGAAGTTCAGTCAAGATCCTTCATTTTTGAGCGATGGTTGGGATGAGATCTGGGCTGGGAGGGAGCCAAGGAATGCAAGCTACCTTTTCGGACTTGGTGGTTTGGTTGTGCCTCTTTCTTGTGGGTTTTAAATGGGGAACACTGTTGGCAGCATATCACAAATGGGCCTGTGGGTAGAAAGTTACTTTTTCTTTTCCACCTTGGTTTCCTTGACAGCATCCTCTCCTGTTTGCCATTCTACCCCTCTGACTTTCTGTATCTCATCCATGGCTTCATCTTCTTTTTTATTCCCTTACAGAATCTTTCTCCTCTTCCTGTTCTACACGTTCTCTCTAGATAATCTTTTATATTATCATTAGGGTAAAATATACATAAAACATTTATCATTTTAACCATTTGTGAGCATAAAATTCAGTGGTGTTAAATTTATGTTGTATAGCCATCGCCAGTATCTATACCCCAAAGTTTTTTTTACCATCCCTGAAAGAAACTCTGTGCCAATTAAACAATAACTCCCCATCCTCTCCTTCCCCCAGTCCCTGGTCATCACTTTTCTATCTTTTTGTCTTTATGAATTTGACTACTCTAGGTTGCTCATATAAGTGGAATTATATAATATTTGTCCTTTTGTGTCTGGATTATTTCAATTATCTAATATCTTTGAGACTCATCCATGTTGTCACATGTCAGAATTTCCTTCTTTTTGAAGGCTGAATAATATTCTACTGTATGGACATACCACATTTTGTGTATCCATTCATCTGTTGGTGGACTCCTGGGTTGTTTCCACCTTTTGGATATTGTGAATAATATTGCTATGAACATTCAAATCCCTGCTTTCAATTCTTTTGGTTATGCAGGTATACCTCAAGATACTGTGAGTTTGTTTCCAGACTACTGTAATAAAGTGAATATCACAATAAAACAAGCCACATGAATTTTTAGGTTTCCTAGTGCATATAAAAATTATTTTTACACTATGCTGTAAAATGTGCAATAGCACTATGTCTAGAACAACAGTGCACATACCTTAATTAGAAAATGTTTCGTTGATAAAACAAATGCTAACCATCATCTGAACTTTCAGTGAGTCATAATATTTTTGCTGGTGGAAGGTTTGAAATATTGCAAGAATTACCAAAATATGACACAGAGCCACACAATAAGCAAAAATTGGAAAAAATTGCACTGATAGACTTGTTTGATGCAGCGTTGCCACAAACCTTCAATTTGTAAAGAACAACAACAACAACAACAACACACACACATTATCTGCAAAATGCAGTAGAGCAAAGCACAATAAAATGAGGTATGCCTGCATACCTAGCAGTGGAATTTCTGGGTCAGATGGTAGTTCTATATTTAACTTTTTGAGGAATTCCCTGGACAGTCTTGACTTTAGCTACGATTTCAACTATGGTCTGTGTAGTGTTGGCCAATAGAACATTCTACAGTGATGGAAATCTATAAATCTGCACTGTCCAGTGCAGTAGCCATGAGCCACACGTGGCTAATGATCACATGAAATGTCACTAATATGATCAATGAACTGAATTTTTAAGTTCTATTTAATTTTAACTCATTTAAATCCAAGTTGAAATGGCTACACATGGGCTAGTGGATCTTACAGCAGATATCATGGGCTTTGGCTTCTAATTCTGTTTTTTTAATCTGGCCATTTTTCCTGTTTTAAATGCACACTTCCACTAGGTTCCCACTACCAGTGCCTTAATTCATGTGGTCCTTATTTCTTACATGCATTGTTGCTGCAGGCTCCGATTTTATTTCCTAATGGCAGGTTGGCATCCAACTCCAGTCAACTCCACTGCCAAAATGACCTTGTTTACTTTATCCCAGGCACTTTAGTTGGATCTAGACTATCTACCTGTGCAGGGAGATCTAAGTAAACTTTCTAAAATATAAATCCAACAAATTTTGCCTTGCTGAGGCACCCCATTACCTGAAGAGTTAAGACTAAATTCCTTATCTTAGCCTACACAGTTCTCAGGCTATCTCTCTAGCCTCATTTCACATCATTTTCCAACAGACAGCATATACTCCAGCCATATCACACTATCTGGTGTACTTCCAGTGGTCTCTTTTCCATGTGTCATATAACTGTCCCCCTGCTTAAAAATGCCTACCACTCCCTGCCAAAATTATAAACGGTTACTCATCTTTTAAGACTCTGTTCAGGGGACACTCCTCTGCAAAGCCTCCTAAGATACCTCTCCTCATATCATTCATTTATCCAATAAACATTAGTTGAGCATCCACTTTATGCCAGACCCTGACTTAGAAGCTTTGCATATAAGTGAGAAACAAAGAGACCTAAGGATGTCCTCATCAAGCTTGAAGACATAGGCTGGCAAACGGAACTATAATAACATTATAATTGTAATTCTGTATTATGATAGTCATTGTCATATACTAAGTGATGTGGTAGGAGGCAATGCACTCTGCTATCAACATACTAAGGACACCTCTCTCAGGCTTGGGGAAGAGTTTAAGGAAGGTTTCCTGAAGGAGGAACTAGGTAGAAGAATGAATAGAGACTATGGAGGTAATAAGGAATGGGAGCCCGGAATATGGAATGCATGGTTTGTTGGAGGAAATGAGAGCAGCTCAGCAAGGAACTGTGAAGAACCTTACAGTTATGACGATATTTGGGATGTATCCTGAAGACAACGAGATGTCATGGAGACAGATGTGTGACGTGAGGAGATTTGGTCTTAGGAGGATTCCTCTGGCTGCAGTATGGGGAGTGGATTGGAGGGGCCAGGACTGTGGCAATACTCTAGGGCATGGGCAAACTGGCTGCTGGATTGAACCTGGCCCACTGTTTGTTTCTGTACAGCCTGCAATCTAAGAATGATTTTTGATTCTTTTTCTGAATGACTGAAAAAAAAAAATCCAAAGAAGAATGTATTCCATGACATGTGAAAAATTAAATGAAATTCAAAGTCTGTTTCTATTAATAAAGTTTTATTCAATCAGAGCCAAACACATTTGTTTGCATCCTGTCTGTGGCTGCTTTCAGGCTACAAGAACTAAGTTGAACAGTTGCAACAGAGACGGTTTAACCCACAAAGCTGAAAATATTTACTGTGTGGCCCTTTCCAGAAAAATTTTCCCAACTTCTGATCTATCTAGGGGAGAAATCATAGTGAATTAGACCAGACAATCCAGGCGGGAACTTTGATGTCTCGTTCTTTACTTTTCGATAGTGTGTGAATTAAAATGATACACTCTTAATTTCTTACTGCTTCCTATTTTTCTCTCTTCCACTGAACTGTGAACATCTTGAGAGTAGATTTTTTTTTCTATAGTCAATTTTGTCTTTTTGGTGCTTGGTGCATAGTACATACTAAATGTTTGTGGTATAAATGGATATATGTGGACTTACATGGAAGTAAGACTCGTGCATAAAGCGTCAGCTGCTTCAGCTTGCTGGGCCCTGCTCCCACAGCCTGGAACTGTGTGATTTAGTTGAAGCTGAAACCTTATGCACCCACCTCAAGGGTGGGCATGTGGCCTGAGCATGGCCAGTAAGTTGTTTCTAAGACTTAGGTTTTAATACTTGAGAACTCAGAGAGCCACCTTCACTTTAATTGATTTTGCCTAGAATTAATCTTACTTTTATTCTACCCCAAACTAGTGAGATATCCATGAGGAAAAGTAAAAGGTCTATCTCCCTAGTGGCTCCCTTGTTCTGTTCTTGCATGGCACCAAAAAAGAAAAGAAAATCTAATTAGTTAAGTTAAACATGGTGTGAGCCCTTAATCCAATGACTGGTGTCCACACAAGAAGATGGCTGTGTGAAGACACAGAGACCCGGGGGAATGTCATGTGATGATGAAGGCAGAGATTGGAGCGGCAGCTACAGGCTGAGGAATGCCAAAGATTGTCAGCAAACTACCAGGAGCTGGAAGAGACAAGGAAGGATTCCCCTACGGGTGTCAGAGGGACCGCGGTCCTGCCGACACCATGATTTCAGACTTCTAGCCCCAGAGCTGTGAGACTATCAACTTCAGTTGATTTAAGGAACCAAGTTAGAGCAGCCCTAGGGTACTGACACATTTCTAATTTCTTTCTAATAAATGCTACAAAGGTAAATGTCTTTGGTAACATCTCATTTGCCTCGAAAATGATCACACTCTTCTGTTTATATGTTAAGTGGCTCAAAACAAAACAAAACAAAACAAAATCTCTTCTAAAAAGCCAGAAACAATCTGGTTTTTATCTTTCAGTTACTCACTGATGGTTTACAAGTTCAAAGAGAAGTAGTGTGTCCTTGGTTTAAGAGCAAGTAGTTGATATTTAATCCCTAAGGTTGTTTTCCCTAATATTTTATTATAAAAATGGATTTTTTTAAAACTCTGAGGTTATTTTCTTTTTTAGAAATGTACAGAGAAATACTTACACATCATGGTTGTATGAAAACATTTTCAAGTTAAGCTATGGCAGAAAATGGATAAAGCATGAATACTACTTGAAGTATATATTTATTTTTTTCTTTCCTTGCAGAAGAGGGCTTACAAGAAGGTCACTGAATTTTTTTTGTTGTTGTTGAACTTGTTTTTGTGTTGGGAGTATGACCTCTATGTAATAGTATGAGGTGAAGAACCCTCCAGTTCTAATATATCTCCTGTCCTTATCCTAGTCTAAAATTCCTTCTCTTAGAGTCATTTCTTTGGGCTAAGGGGACAAAGGTCGGGATGTTGTCTTGAGAGGTTGTAATAATTCACAGATGACATCTGGGAGAGGTAACAGATGAATGTTTAGATTCTTCCTGGCTCTTTTCCCATTCGCTGATTAACAGGGAATAATTTACTTGATCCGTTAAAATTTGCCAGCAATGTCAAAGAATCTGGATCAGAGAGGCTAAATTTGGTGGTGGAGAAATCACAATGACAAGCAAGGACTTGGAAGCAGCTTTTTGGAGACACCAGTCGCCTCTCTGTCTGGGAAGGCCATCCTCTCCTTTTGGCCAGCCAGCTTTAGGAGGGATGTTCTGGAGCAGGGAGGAAGGCAGGTCCACCTACCAACGAGCAGCTGGATCCACACTGTTGGTGAATGAGGGAGGGGGCTGGGTAGAATGCTGCAACCTCATACCCTAGTAAGGAGGCAGGACACACCGTGGGGCCTTGGGTAAGGATGTTCTGGGAGCAGAAAGATGGGAGTGGTGCTGATGGGGGCGATGGTGAGGGGAGCTGGAAGAACACAGGAGAAAAGGATGCTCAGAGCACCACCTTCCCTTTGGTTGGTTTTGTTGAGCTTTGGCTTTATTTTCATCCTGCCCAAAGCTGGTGAGATATTCAGCAGGACCAGTGAAAAGTTTATCCCTCTAGGTACCCACTAGTCCTGTTCTTGCATTTCATACACAGACACACAGACACACACACACAAACACACACACACACACACACACACACAGGTAGTAACTGATGTGAAACTGTTCAAGTTGAGGCAGTCATCTTTTGGGTTTGGACTACAAGCGGAGATAACTTGCTTGTTACCTTTAAAAATCCTTCCTCTCTTCTTCTTGCATCACTGAAGAGGGAGAGAAGTCCTCTGGTACATTTTCTGAGTTGTCCATCGCAGGAAGCTTAATCTGCTTCCTGAGAATGAGGACATTGTTTTATGCATTCAGGAATGTCTCTGAAATATTTGTTGATTGATTACGTCTACGTTGCCCATCAAATCACACCTACCGAAGGTATATACGTGCAAACATCCTGCTCCGAGACATCGTTCCCGCATGTCATACTGAATATGAAACAGAGGAGAGTGAAGCAAGGAACAAGCACATGTTACACAGACGTACTCATTTTATTGCACTGCCTGGTTCAGAATCAATGGCAGAAGTATGCGAAGACTAATACAGTTCAGATGAGCAAACATTAAAATCTGTGTTTTCGAATAAATAGAAATGACCTTCTGGCGGGAAGAAAGGGTGGCAGAAAGGGGGTAGGGTGAGAAGGAATGTGCGGAATTGTGGAGAGAACATCTGGTTCAGTTAAAGAATCAAACCTGGAAAAACAAAAGCTGGGGGCCCGGATGTCCACGGTACGTTGGTGACGGCTTCGTAAGAACTGAGACTTTGTCCTGTTCACTGCTGAGCCCCGAGGGCCACAAGAGACATACAAGAAATGTTTGTCGAGTGAATGAATGATGAATAAGTGAATAAATGAAAGAAACTCTAGAAATAATTTCCTGTCTCCGAGGAAGCCTGTTAGACCCATGTTCTTTCAATATCAAAGGTTTGTTTTATTTTATTTTAGATGTTGAATTTCTCTGTTGAAAGAAAATCTTGCTGAACATAAATAAGGGCAGAGCCACACGGATGCAAGTTTGAGTGAGAAGTCCAGAGACGTCATCCATTCACCTCTCCGTCAATCACATCCCTCTTCAATCCACATGCCCCAAACCACTGGATCTGGGGAGAGGCACCCAGGGTTTGTGTCCTTAGGAACCTTCCCAGGAGAATCTGGTGTAGATTCAGGCTTGGACACCACAGACCCAGGGCCCCCCTGGGCACTAGACTGGATGCTCCCTGAGTGCAGGGAGTACCCATGTTGTACCTCTCACGACTAGAGGGCCGTGCTCACCCTGGACCCCAGCACTGTTTTCTCCACTTCTATGACTGTGGTCACACGTTTGTGGTCTTCTAAGCGTCCCTCAGAGCTGATGTGGAGTTATAATAGACACTCAGTGAATGTCAGTTGATTTAGTCTAGGCTTTTCAGAAAATTTGGGGATGGGGCAGAAAGATTTTTTTCCTCTCTCTGTCTGAGACAGAGCTTTTCCCTCTTTGAAAGGTCTCTGACATTTTTCTTCACAGCATCCCAGTGGATAGGGAAAGACAAGTATTTTTATTCTTATTTTGCAGATGGGAAAACCAAGGACTAGAAATAGTTATTCATTTGCTCCTTGCCAAAAGAACAATTCAAAGTGGAGCTGGGATTGGCTTCCATGGACATATGTACAGTGACTGACTCTCCTTAAGCAACAAAAAAGGTCTTTTCTCAGGAAAGTACACTAGGACAAGCCCTTATATGAATGCCTTCTACTTAGCAGAAAACTGGTAACATATGATTACAACACACTCTCTTGGTTTTGTTAAGCAACAAATACAATCTTCTATTTTATTTCAAAGACTATAAACTTTACTATCAATGTTATTCTATACACTTTGGGTCCCTCAGCCCCTTTCAAAGTACTACTTAGAATCTTTCTCATCAGCAATATTTCTTTTTTTCAAACATTTTTAAAATTGAGGTATAGTCAGCTTACAACATTGTGTCAATTTCTGGTGTACAACAGAGTGATTCAGCCATATGTGTACATACATATATCCCTTTTCATTCATCAGCAATGTTTATACACTGCATTTCCCATTTATTTTCATCAAGCCTGTGCTCTCCAAGATTCTAGTAAGCTTCCTTTGTAACTGAATTCCTCTACTTCTTCCACAGCACTAAAGAACAGACCTTCTCTGAAAGGCACAAAATTTAGTGTATTATTTTACACTCTGATTCTCAGATTTTTCAAGATAACCTTGAAAAGGCATCAGCTCCGTGGAATTCTCTAATGAATATCACAGGAACGTGCACGTTTTGACCCAAACCATGAGAGGAGTTCCTTTGGAAGTGATCCCAGATTGGGGGTCCACAGATTAAGAATGAGTTTATTTATGGAGAATGATGATGTGAAATCTTCCGGAGAAACACAGAAAATTCTCATCATTGCTTTACTCTCCAGCATCTCTCCTCAATCTGAGCATAATTTCTTTCAGTTTTGATCAGGATGTGTGATGCATAACTAATGGGCCTCCCACTGCCATCTGGCAGACCGTGTGAGTTCACAGCTCATGATACGGCAGAAGCAAGAGCACACGCCAAATTTAAAATGAAAGGGAGCTACAGGACAGTTGATCTTGTAAGAATGGATTCTTGTTTTGCTCCGTAAGTTCTTTTTTGGTGGGATTACCACTTTTAACAGTTGGCAAATCTCTGCAGCCTTTCAGACAGCGCCCTTTACTTGTGCGCTAAAGATGTACCTAAAGGTAAATCTGAGTTTCCTGATTGTTTTGGTACCAAAGGAAAGTTTGCTTGTTTGTGGAGTTTTAAAGCTCTCTTCAGTTTGAACCACGCTTTCATCACTAATTGTTAGCATATGATTTAATTATATTAGGAGGATGGATTCTGAAGACTTTCTAACTCTTGAGAAGATGCTCGTGTATATTAACCCATAAGCAAAATTGTGTTTCTGTTTGCTAATTATAGGAAAACATCTTAATTGACTTGCTTGAAACTATTGTTGCTGCCATTAGTTCGTCACCGCAGGATGGGTCACTGCAGTGCTTCCAAGTAATACTGGAGCAAATGAGGACACTGGCAATCACAGTATCTTTCAGGGCAATTTGTGCTCTTTATAATTCTTGCATGAAATAATTTTTCCCTTAAGAAATACTTACTGCCGTGTGTTTTTCACATTATTCTATTCCCAGGTTGGAACTTCTCTCTGCATCATATTCACATATGTAAGACCGTAATATATTAGTTATTCTTGTGATTGTAAGTCCTAGCAAGCCAGCTTGAATCTGCTTAGACTCCGAGGAAGAGTTGGCTAACCCCTATCTCATTGATGCTTAAGTCTGCATTCTAATTTAAAAAAAATCTCTGAAATGAAATGAGTCTGATAATTGATCACACGTTATAGTTTCATTGCAAGTGCATTTACACAAAGTACATACATAATGTAGTGGGCATCTTCTAACTTGATCTTAAACTTGATCGGATACAGTAAGTCACAGAGAGCTGTGATGCAGGGGGCTCTTGGGGACTGCTTGAACCAGAAATTCGAACACTACGAGAACTCTCTCTCTAGGGTCATAGCTGCCCTCATTTGGATTGGATTTATTTCTTTCACTGCATTTCTTTGACTTTTAGAATAGCAAGAGACGGGGCTATTGTCAGTTCTTTAGGGTCATATCTTATGGGTTCCACCACTGAGTCACAAATTCAAAACTACCAGTAAAGACACTCAGTGTCTTAGTTTGGGTCAGTTGCCCACACCCCGCTCAGTCACATTTGGCTGGGTGATGTTGTCACGTCAGGACTGGAAAGAGCAGAAGTGAACAAGGAAGGCCCTACAGGAGCTGTGTAGATGGAAGTGGTGGTGGGGATGCCCTTCTCAGGAGCAGAGAAGTCAAGGCTGGGGGGACGATGCCACTGATACCCATTGCTCTCATATCTCTGTTAATAGGTGATCAATTATCTCGATTTGGGAATGTTAAATCTTCACTGGTGTCCAAGTCTCACTTTTTCTCACAGCTGAAGCTGCTAATTCTCACTCATAGCCCTGCCCTCATGTTTAGGACAAATTGCAAGAGGGCTAATTGAGGAAAAATAAAGATATTTATAAATCATATTTTCCCCTCTCACTCCCAGAGGACAAAATTTATTAAATCCTTAGGGAGAAAAATTATATGTTTACTGTAGCAGAATCTGCCGGTTGCGTAGAACTCACTCCACCCCACTGCATTGTAAATCAGAGATTAGAAAGCTTAAAATCCACTTTTCAGACTCCTTTGTAAGTGGCTTTCACCAGAAACTTAGAAGGTGGAGTGAACAGTATGAGCTGGCAGCCCCTGGGCAGATAGGATTCTATGCTGGAGACTGATTCTTTGGGAGCAGCGGGATGGTGGCCCAGCTGCCTAGGGTCCAGTAGCTTCAGCAGCAGCTGAAAGGTTTCCTGGTGTTCAACAGGCTCCTGGTGTGGTTTGCTGTTGGTCCTGGTGCCACTGCTACTGGCTGTATGGCCACCAAACCTGGTCCTGGCCCTCTTAGAAATTCTTTAAGCTTGGAGAGCAGTGATAAATCCATTTCCGTTGTGGCTAGAATGGATTCCACTCTCTCCAACTCAGATCCCTCACCGATACAGTTACACTGACAGCAGGGACATTAGAACTTTTCACTTAGTCACCAAAATATTAAAAACTTGGTCTACTGGGGACGTAGCCACAGGGAGTCAACTTTCTAATGTTTTATCCTTTATATCTGCGTTAGAGCCCTATGGTATGTTCACCCACATTATCTCCTGAGAGATTGACAAAAATACATAAATCTATTATTAACGAAGGTGTGGGGAAATAGATACCCTCCCTTAGAGAGGCACGTGGATAAGGGCATGTGCTCTGGTGTCCAATTTACGAATCCATAACTTTGATTAAGTTATTTGACTTGTCTGTGCTTCAGTTTCTAAATATGTAAAATGAAGATAAAAATTCCTATCTTAAAGAGCTATCTTAAGGAATCAACAAATCAATCCATGCAGAATATTTGGGGAAGTGCCTTGGGTACAATAAACTCTTAGTCAACATTGGCTATCATACCATTTGCCGTTGTTACAAGTACATTCTTTTTGGAGGACAGATTGGCAGCATCTATCAAAATGTCTACATACTTTGGCTCAACAGTTGCATTGTATATATCAAACCTACAGAAATACACTTGCTGAAATGTCTGTTAGTAGGGACAAGTAGTTAAATAGTTTATATCTTAGAATACTGAGTAGCCAATAAAAAGGATAATGGAAGTCAGTACGTTCTGCATGGAAAGATCACCATGTATCATTCATTTATTGAACAAATATTTTATTGAGGATTTACTTTGTCCTTACTGTTCTGGATACTGAAAGTGAAAAGTTTTAAATTATGGAATTGTCTATGTATGATCAATGAGTGTTAAGCAATAATCTGCATCTGTGTACGAGTGTACGTTGGGCTGTGGTCCCCTCTGTCCAGGCAGTAGAGAGGCCACAAGCTGGCTCTCCTTGGGCCACCCAATAAGGATGCTGGAGCTTGCTGGACCGCACATCACTGCACATGTGTCCTGGCCCCATTCTCCATCTTGGAAGCTTAGAAATGGCCTGGGCCTTTGAAAAGGGCAAAGTTCTGGGGCATAAACAGGCATCATATCTGCTGAACAACTGGTGGCTGTCCAGCTGGCTGCTGTTTATAGGAAGCTCTCACCAGAGGGCAACCGCAAGAACAGCTGAAGTGCTCAAGCGGCTGCTGGACCCCAGACGTTGCCTCGATCCCCTGCAGCTCTCTGCTCTCACAGAGGGAAAAGGCAGAGTCTCCTCTTCGATAGAGCGGTTGCTCCATGTCCTGTCCGTCATCCTGAGCTACACGGACCCCCCACCCTGTCCACCCCATCATGGCCTTCCATCACTCCACTTCCTGTCTATCTCTGGTGGCGGGGAAGTTGGCCTCTGCAACCATTCTATTTCCAAACTACTGTTTATGCCATGAGTTTTTAGCCGCAAATATTTCAGGGCTTTGATTTTGATATATAACATCAAGATTTGGGAACTGGAAATACTTTTATGCCAGGTCTTTGGAATCTAAAGCTTTGGTCATGAGTTGTCTTGATTCTTACAAGGCCCCCACCTCATGGTCCTGCTTTAGTGGGGTGTGTGTGTGAGAGTGTGTGTGTGTGAGTGTGTGTGTGTGTGTGTGTGTGTGTGTGTGTAGGGAGTATGACTAAGAGTCATCAAATAAATAATTACCAAAAAAAAAATTTTCAGACACAGAACTAACAAGTATCAAAGACAAAATCACACTGATTAATATACCAGCATATTATTCTATCACACATAGAAGAAACTTTGGGAAGCC
The DNA here is from genome assembly GCF_036321535.1 of Camelus dromedarius. Lineage (NCBI taxonomy): Eukaryota > Metazoa > Chordata > Mammalia > Artiodactyla > Camelidae > Camelus > Camelus dromedarius. Next base: position 13,394,052 of record NC_087454.1, on the reverse strand, counting down.
TGCCCAGCTGTTAGTGGCATTTACCTTCAGGAATGGAGGGGGATTGATAGTGAGGAGAAAGCAGACTTTCTATTTTTACTCTGAAAACCTCTTTTGGTTTCTTTGAATTATTTATAGACATGTTTTAATCGTAGCTTTTGTAATTAAAACTACTTATTAAAAAAACAACAGTTTTCCAAGCAGGCTGTGGTGTTTGGACTCGGGGTCTGGCATTGGGTGTATGGGTCTTGTTTCTACCCCTTTGACCTCCTCTGCTCGCTGCACTTACTTCAAATCTAGGCTGCCCTTCACACGACTGACTTTTGAAATGATCTGTTTGTGTGTTCATCTTCCTCTTTCTACTGCAGACTTTTCGAGGATAGAAATTGTGTCTCATTCATTATTGTGTCTCCAGATCCTGCCACGGTGCCTGGCTCCACACAGTGTTTATTTGAATTCTATTCCTGCACCCAAGTCAGAGACTTGCTGCCCTGCTGTACTATAGATACGTGCAGATACAAGCAAATACTGACGTCGACTCAGCTTTCTCTGCTAATTGACAGTTCCTTTTTCTACATCTTCCATATCTCATTTCTCACATCAATTGTTCCAACCTTCTTCATGGTCTAAATGGGCACTTCCAGTCTCCTAAATTTACCAGGAAGATTCAGACCCTCCCCTCTTTCCTCCAGCCCTGAGTACAGTCCCCCTGTTGAGACTAATCCCCTACCTTGACTTTTGAAAGCATCTCCCTCTATTCCCCCTTGAACCAAAGTTCAACGAGTTCACTAGCTGCCCCCACTGTCTGTTATCTCAGAGTTGCGGGTGTACCCGGGGAACTGCAGCAGGGTGACACGTTTATTCGTTCCATCATTACTGAGCACCTACTGTATGCCAAGTGCTCTGCTAGAGCTACTGGAACACAGGAGGTGAAGGAGAAGTACCAGCAAGCTATGCAGAGATGCTTCCTGCCCGACTGTGGCTTTCAGTCAAGGGTGCAGTCAGCCAATGACAGCCTAGCAAGGAGGGAGCTGGAGAATTAATATCCTGACCTCGTTCTCCTCATCCTCCTGTGCCCCTTCCAAGCCAACTAGAAGCCAGCAGAGGAGGAAGCCAACTGATCTGTCTATACATCGGGCTCCTTGAGCAGAGCAGGAAGGAGAAGGGTAGAGTGGATCTGGATGGCCAAATGAAAGGTATCCTGCAAGTCCTCAAGGAGCTCAGTATCTAACAGAAAGAAGAACAGGCACTTATACCATATGGGGTCTGATGGAGTAGCTGGGAGGCGTACACTGCAGTTACAGCTCTAGGCTACTGTTAGGCACTGCTCTGAGTGTTTTGCTGCATGAACTAAAAAATGTACAAGGTATTGGGAGGAAAACTAGTCTGGAAGGATCAGATGAGCTTTTTGTAGAAAGTGGACATGAGCCTTAGTGTATGAGTGTGAGATGGTCAGGCTGAGGTGGATTTAGGGAGAAGGTATGAGCAGAGAAATAGAGGGCTGAGTAGCATTGAGTGTAATTGGAACCTCATGAAATTTACTGTTGTTGGAGTTTCGGGAAGAGGGCATTGAGGCGAGCTGATGCCCTTCTCAGTGGGGCAGGGGCTGTATAATGGAGGCCCCATGTAGGCTTTATCCAAAGGATGATGAGCAGAAAGTGAGCAGGTTTTTTTTTTAACTGAGATATAATAGACATGTAACATCATGGTAGTTTCAAGTATACAACGTAATGATTTGCTGTTTGTATATTTTGCAAAATGCTCCCCAGAATAAGTCTCGTTAACATCGGTCACCATATATAGTTACAAAAATTTATTTTCTTGTGAGGATAACTTTTAAGATCTACTCTCTTGGCAACTTTCAAATATATAATACAGTATTATTAACTGTAGTCACCATGCTGTACCTTACACCCCCATGACTTATTTACTTTATAACTGAAAGTTTGTACCTTTTGACAACCTTCACGCATTTCACCCACACCCATTTCCTGCCTCTGGTAACCACCAATCTGTTCTCTGAATTGAGAGCTTTTTTTTTGATTCCACATATAAGAAAGATCATATGATATTTGTCTTTCTCTGACTTATTTCACCTAGCATCATACCCTCAAGGTTGATCCTGGTTGTAGCAAATGGCAAGATTTCATTCTTGCTTATGGTGGAATAATATTCCATTGTACGTTTATACTACATCTTCTTTATCCATTCACCCATCAATGGACACTTAGGTTGTTTCCATAGTGTCCACGGATGATGGGCAGCAAATCAAGTTTTCAATGGGAGAGTGAAATGCTGAGCTTTGTAATCAGGTGAGTCTGAGAATGTGGGAAGGATGGATTTGAGGGAGGCAGGACCAGAGAAGGGGAGACTGATGGTAGGAGACCACAGTGATAGTGGAGGAGAGAGACGAGGTAGCAGGAATTCAGGCTGGAGAAGGGGTGATGAATTTAAGAAATGCTTAGGAGCCAAAAGTGGTAAATCTTAGGGATTAGAAATGAGGGCTGGAGGAGGAGTTACCAGAGATGACTCACGGGATTCCAGCTTCAGTGTTAGTTAATGGTCCAGCTGAAAGTCGTAGACTAATGGGGGAAGAATAAAAGAGTTCAGTTGAATCTGTGGGACATCCAGGTGAAATTGCTTAACAAGTAGTTGAAGAAATAAACCGAAACTTCAGGGAGAGGTCTGGACACGAGGAATAGATTTAGGCATCCTGAGCATGTAGGCAAGACTTGGCTGAAACAATGGAAGTGTTATCAAACCAAACTAGGGTCTGCTCGCCCACCTGCAGTAATGCCAGTCTACTGACACCAGGTTGTGGTGAAGGAACGTGCAGTGTTTAGTGCAGGGCGCTAAACAAAGAGTCCCAGGCGACTAGTGCTAAAAAAGCCTGAACTCCCTGAGAGGTTTCAGCAAAGCATTTTTAAAGGCCAGGTGTGGAAGGGGATCCCAGGGTTTGTGATCAGCTCTGGCATAGGGTAATATTATCAGTTGGTCTGGGGGCTCCGTGCTCATGGTAATCAAGTAATTAATTTCCTCCATTTGGTGGGGGTTTAGCATCTATAAAACAACTCAGGAAATGTGCATTCGGTGCTATTATCTAGGTATCTCAGAGAGGAGCTAAAGCAGAGGATATAGGGGAGGGGATCTGTCCTGGGAAGGTCCCATAGGATCCTGCTCAGTTACAGAAGTAGGTGGAATTACTCAGTGCAAGGTGGACAGTGAGAAAAGGACAGGGGACTTCTCTTGAGGAAGAGTGTGGTTGGACAGGAGTTGGGGAAGAGTATGAGGCAGAGATGTAGGATCCAGAAGGACTTTTTATTTCAAGGAGTAAAAGTTTCAAGTTGCTCAATATTTGGACACTTTTAACTCTCCTCTCTCTTCTTGAAACTCCCTGCTTTCTTGGCTTCTGTGAAATTGTTTCTCGCTAGTCTTTTTTTTCCCCCCTCTTTTCACTCTTCCTGATTCTTCCACTAATGTACTCCCATCTTGTCCCCTAAACAAGTGCCACTGAAAGTACTTGTATACCCACGATATATAAGTAGTAGTTCTCACTGACGTGTTCTAGATTGAATCTAAACACTCATGATCACCGCAGTGATGGCCCCAGAGCCTCCCTGGGTGTGAGATCACTTCCTACATCAAGCCTGTATCACTTGAGGAGGAAGTTTGACCTGTGCCAATACTGCTTTCAGCCACCATCCTCCACATGAGGTCACTGGCACACTCCACCTCCTTATCTTCGCAGTGAACACCTTTACATGTGCCAACAGGTGGGTGTACCACAGAGTCAGCAATAATGATATTTATAAAGAACAGATCAGGTTGGAGGTAGGACCATAGTCAACTTCTTCTACCCCTGCTAACCTCACAAAGGTTCCATACACTCATACATCAAAAACTTTAAAGATCAAGGAGCAAATAAGACAGAGAGGAGGGTTAATTAAGACAGGAGGGTACAACATTTAGGCCAAATGCTTTTGCTGCCCTGCATGCTGGTGGCATTTCATGTGTCCCTCATGATTCTGAGCTGAGAATCCTGGCTTTGTCCCTCTTTCCTAGTCTTGATTTGAGGAGTTTCATACCATTTAGGTACTTTCTGGGAGTTGTCAAAAAAAAAAAAAAAAAGGTCCACCATCATTCACAGGTGGGAATTATTTAAGGGTAATCAACTCTAGAACACAAGATACTGAGTCAGAGGGAAAGCTTTGAGAGTCACTGGTTTGCAGGTCAAATGCCTCTCTGGAAGCAAAAGTTGGGCTTATCACTGAGTTTATTGTTAATTGGTGGAATATTACACCCCCCACAGTGGACTAGCGATTCCAAGACAGATCCTCCTCCTTCAAGAATTCATTACAGTCAATGGCCTCTTCCGCCTTCTGTTAATTTAATCTCCAGCCCACTATGCAGCATGTTAGTACCACGCTAGTAGAAAGTGGGTGTCATCCATGCTTACGTAACTTCTGGTTGAGTGCTTTCCGCTCCAGCCGTGGTTCTTTGTGAGTCATAATTATGTCTGTGTTAAAACACTGCTGCAAGCTGTGTGTGTGCCTGTGTGGGTGTTTTATGTATGGGTGTAGTCTACAGCCTGGGTGAACAAACCTGTTGGTGAAGGGATTTGCATTTACCTGGGAGAAATATCTCAGCACTTAAGAGAGATCAGATTAATTTCAGCTGGTTATTTACACGTGAAATAAGGTTCTCAAGCAAAAGCAAGGGTAACCAATCAGACGGCTCACGCTTTCCTTCTTCAGCTACTTTCCGGGGATGGGACTGGGGAGAGAATCAAAAAAAAAACCTCTTAACTTCTCCCTAGCGGGGCAGGCTGCGGTTAGTCCTCCTGCCCACCCAGTAAACCCAATGGGTTCCTCCGGCTCTAGCGGAAGATGAAATTTTTGTTTGTTTGTTTTTTGAGTAAAGGAGAGCCAGCGGAGTGTAATGGATAAAAGGATGGAGTTTGGATCCAGACTGCCTCACCTGCTGTGTGCCTACAGGTAAAGTTTCTTTATCTGTAAGATGGGATGATGATAATAGTGTATCTCATAGGCTTACAGTAAAGAGTCAATGATTTGATACAGGAAAAGAGCTTAGGACCTACTACACCGTGGTACTCAAATAGCTGTCTTTTTTTTTTTTCTGGAAGGTTCGGCAAGGGTCCTAAAACTGGAGCTGGCTCATTTCCTTGAATCGCACGAAGGAATAAGGTCTGGAAACTTGCAGGCTGGGCCTTGAGAAGCTGTCTTGTGTGGATACACTCTTGTTGGTTCCCCGTCTTCTTCTTCTTTTTTTTTTTTTTTTGGTGGGGGGGGTAATTAAGTTTATTTATTTATTTATTTTTAATGGAGGTACTGGGGATTGAACCCAGGACCTCATACATGCTAAGCATGCGCTCTACCGCTTAAACTGTACCTTCCCCCTTGGTTCCCCTTCTTCTAAACCCCTCGTCTCTACGGTGGTCTCTCCAAGGCCGAGATGACGCCGTGGCTCTGCCTTGTCCTCGACACCCGGGTAAGGACAAACCTTCCTCTCCCTGGAGCTGAATTTCCATGCAGGCTGTGGTGTGTGTGTGTCTTTTGTTCACCTCTGTTCCTTCCACCCCCGCTCCACCCCCAGCCCCGCAGGCACCGGTGCCTCCTTGCCAGGGCTGATTCTTTTCATCTCGCTCAAGTTCGGGCAGCTCTGTCAAACCCCCTGTTTGCTCTGATGGAGTGTGGGCGACTTCGTGACTGCCTTCCCACCTTATCTGGACCGGTTTGTTTTCCCCGTTGTGCTGCAATTGGCGGGCTCAGTGTTTCCGGTTTTTCTGCGCGCTCTGGGCATGGTGGGGGGCTCCGCCGAGGCTGGTGTATTCTTAGAAACCTTGAGCTTTGTGTGTCTCGCCAGAGTTCATTCCACCTGGTGTTCTGCATTTCCATGGGCTTTGGCTCACTTCTCCAATTTGGAATTTTCCCATCCGTGTTATTCCAAGTGGCTGTTTCACCCAATTTCCCCTCAGCAGCCATCTCCATTCCCTGCAGTCAGAAAACAGAAAAGATAAGGATAAACCCACAGATTGGCTCTTTGCGGATTTGGAGTACTGATGAGAATGCTTAGGATTTTATGACTTACGACACAAGGAATTGGGCTTGGCAGCCCTACCAGAATGCTGCCCTGCCTGACTCCCGAATCTCGTGTCCTTCCAGGACCACTTTTTCAAGGTTTATCGTATTGGAATGTGCTCCTTTCCTCGTTTCATTGCTGCTGGTGAATTTTTTGAAAACTCACTTCTACTTTTTTTCTGTTATTTCCTTTGGAATTAGATGATGATACAGAGTCATTCCACCACATTAATCCAGAAGTTGTATTTTCTTTTCCTTTTGATATAGAAAGACCTGCAGTAGAAGCCCTGACTTTATTAGGTTATAACATAGTTACCTTTTTTCTTCCTAGCCTGGAGTTTTCTTTACAAGGCTACACACATAAACCAGCAATACTTCTTCTTGAGCCATCTGGTCAAATGGCACCATATAATATCTTCCAGTATCTTCCCAGTAATTGGGATAATGGTGGATTAGAGAATCAGTTGAGGGTGCCATACAAACTAATTTGCTATAACCAGCCACAGAAATTAGGCTCCCAAGAGCAGTGATGTAGTAGAGTAATTCTCAGCATGGGCTTTGGAGCCAGACAGCTTGGGTTCCATTTCTGTCTCTACCGCTTACCAACTAGCTGTGCCAACTTGGCAAGTTACTTAGTTTCCTGTGCCTCTGTTTATTTATCTGCAAAATAGGATGATGGTAATTAATTTTACCTACCTCTTGGAGTTCCTAAGAGGCTTAGATGAGTGATTGTGTGTATGTTTAAAACAGTGCCTAAGTCATAACTATTTAAAATGTATTTACCTATCTTTTTTTCTTACTCTGTTGTTGTTTATTGTTTAATCTAGCTATTTCTGGCAAGTCCTGGTCTTCAATGGCCCACAGCAACAAACAGACTTTTATTTAGGAAGAGTGTTGTAGAGATACAACGGCTCTGCCGATAGAAGGAAGAGATGGGAGTAGAAGGGGGAGAGGTGAGATAAGAGTGGAAATGATTGAAGCTAGGTGGTGGGTATGTGGTCGTTCACATACTATTTCCTCATTTTTTGCGAACATTCATTTTCCATAGTAAAAATGTAAAAATGAAGCAAGAGAGGGATTCTGAAGGTGGTATGGATCAAGAGCAGTGTGATGGAGCCCTCATGTACTTTAGGTGGGAGGCCGGACTGCTACAGGCTGCCTGGAAAATGAATTGACAGGATGTGTCAAGGACCCGGAAAATGTGTGTTCCAGTTGCTGTCACTGTGTGAAAAACTACCCAGAAACTTAAAACATCATTTTATTGAGTTCGCAGATTCTGGGAATCAGGAATTTGAACGGTGGGGATGGTCTGTCTGATCCATGATGTGTGGGGGCTTCAGCCAGTCACACTTGAAGGCTGGGGGTGACCCACCATTTGGGGGCTGGAATCATCAGGTTTGATCACTCACAGGTTTGGTGCCTGGATGAGAGTGATGCACAGACTGGGACTGTCCCCTGGAGCATCTTACTTGGCCTCCAAGTGGGTTGGTTTCCTCATAGCATGGCGGCCATGGCGTAGTCAGGTGTTTCATATGGTGGCTCAGAGATCCAACTGCGAGTGCCCCAGCCATCACATCTCAGAGACCACACAGCGTTGGCCCTGCTTCCTCTGTTGATTGAAGTTGTCACAAACCTACTGAGATTCAGGGAGAGGGGGAACAGACCCCAGTTCTCCCCAGGAAGAGTGTCAAAGAATTTTGGGGTCATGTTTCAAAACTGCCTCAATGTCTGTCTTCTGACACAGTGATTTCACTTCTCGGAATTTATCTTAATGACATAATTCAAAATGTGGACAAAGTTTTACGCTCATGTATATATATTCACATTTAAGATATAATACATTTAACTTTAATAAGTATATATGTATAAATTATAGTGAAATGAATTGATAAATACATTTCAGTATAATTTATAATAATGAAATATTGGAAATGAACTTAATGACTAACAACAGGAAAATGAGTAAGTGCTGGTGAACCACAGATGATATAAAGCCATTAAAATAGTGTTGGAGTTTTTTAATACATAGAAAAACATTCACATTTTAAGTAAAATTGGTAAGTATAGGATTCATATTATATATAACATAATTTAAAATGTTTTTACAAATCTACATTATTAAAAATTGCAGAGAGAAAGATGCAAAGGAAATATATTAAACAGTAACAGTAGCCATCTCCAGGCAGTGAGGTTCCAATTACTTTAAATATTTTCTTTATAGCTTTCTGTTCTTCCACAAATTTTTTCAATTTGCATGTATAACTATCATAATTACAAAAAATTTAATTCTGGTATATTTGATGTATTAAAAAATAGTGAACTCTTAACCATTTTGCTTGTTATATTGAGCTTGTTATATTGAAAAAAATACTTGCCGACTTGATTAAAACTTGCATTTATATTACAAAACATACATGTCCTGGACTCCGAAAGGAGAATGGACTAACTGAACAGTAGCAGGATTGGCAATGTTTCTCTGAATCCAATTTTGCTCAGTCTATACCTCTTGTCTCAGCCTGTCCCCTCCATTTTTAGGACAGGGAGACCTCCTCCTCTCTGCTCAGAGTAGTCAAGGTCTGGCAACAGAGTGTGCATTTGATGGAGCCCAGTTTCACCCTCCCTATCTGCTCAGTGGACGGAAGATAGGAACAGGAAGTTAGAGCCCAGTCCTCAGCCTCCAGCTAAGAGTTCTCCTCTGAGGTCAACTTTTGTGTCTTTATGGCTTTTTTTCTGGAAACATCCTCCTCCACTACGAATGAGCAGAAATCCTCTCCCACCCACATCCCAGGAAGACTTCCCCTGGGCCCCAGGAAGTCCTTGCTGGGCCCACCACCTGAAAGCTCAGCTCCCCTTTCCAAGGGCTGCAAACTGTTGTCACTGATGTCCCATCATCTGTCTCTTTTTGCTTTTCCCATGTCTGGTGCACATTTACCAGTGAGGTGATGAGATTCGTTATAAATGAGCACGTGTGTCTAGTCTCATCAGAGGTCATCCCTGGAACCTGTCTGGCTGAAATCCATGGCTTCTAGTACAACTCAGTAGGCTACCTCTGCTTCCATCTCAGCCGCCCCCTAAGTCAGATGGCTGTACACTTTGGTTCCAGTGGTACCCAACTTTTCCTTGACTCAGGTGCTCTCTGATGATGACCTCATCCATCTGTCTCTTCCCCAAGGCCATGGTTCCTTGGAACCCATCAATAAATGTAACAGGTTGATACACCTTAGTTGCACTATACAATGGCCAAAGATGTAGTTTGCCCATAATCTACATAACACTTTTTTCAAAAAGACCTTAAACGTTTAATCAGTTAATATATTCAGTAGGCAACACTTGAAATAAACTGGTTCCAGAGCTACATATTATTGGTATTATTTTCATGATAGTTTTCTGGTCTGAATCGCTGATGATAGCACTCTAATACTAATATTCAATTCTTCAGGATACTTCTTAAAGCAGTTTAAACAATCAAAACTATTCACATTTTGTTTTAGGCCTCCTAGAATGAATAACACAGGGCTTTTTAGCATACCACAAAGTCATCTTCTGTGCGAGTTACCAGTGCCAGCTGTCCATGTCCTTACTTTCTGGTTTGTTTGGTATTATATGAACAGAGGATTAGGGGGAGGGACAAAACGTAGTTTGAGATAGAAATGGAAATGGTTTATGATGCAAACTCTGACTAATATGGTTAAATCATTTGATCCTCTTAAAGGATTTGCCAGTGGGGAAAGAGGTAATTCTCCATTCCAACCCAATTTCTACTACTGAATTCTTTATAAAAAAAAAAAAAAAAAAACCCAAAGTGCCATCTTTGCCACTTGCTACTTACAAATATTCAGGTTCTTCTGGGGACATGGTAGGGCTGCACAGCAGGATTGCTACTGTGGAGTTGGCTTGGCCATGAGATTTGGTTTGGCCAATGAATTGTGAGTGGAAGTAAAAAGATGTATCACTTCCAGGTCAAGTTTGAGATTCAGGGTGTGCTTTGCCATATTCTGTGCCCCAGCTGGGTTGAATGGAGATTTTATTACCCTGGTTCCCAGGTACCTATACAAGCAGAGTCTCCCCAGCCTGCATTGGACATGTGGTAGGATGAAGAAATATATTTATCAAGCCACTGAGATTTCAGGGTTGTTTGTTACTGGAGCATAACTTAGTCCATCATGACTGGTAAAGTAGGTAGCTAGCTAGGTGATGGATAGGTATGTATATAAGTAGACAGATACATAGACAGAGAGATGGAAATTCAGATATACTAGTAGTAGGTGTTCATGGGTGGGACTATAGGTCTGGAAATCATGACTAAATTTTCACTCTAACATTGATTACTGGTTTACTGGTTACCATCTTTGATTGCAATTCATTTCAGTCTCCTTACTCTGAATTAAAAATTACATTTCGATCTTGTTGCTAATTTATGTAGAGTTTTCACAAGGTATTCTATGTGGGAAAAAAAGCAAATTATAATGCAGGACATACAGTATGACTCAATTTTGGCAGGAAAAATTATATACGAGTAGAGAAATGTCTGGAAGTCTTTATACCAAAATATAAACTGTGGTGGGAATATAGGTGATTTAAATTTTCCTTCTGTACGTGTATTTTCTATTTAAAAAATATAAGCACATGTCACAAACATCAGTTGTTTTTGTCCTGATCAGTGTACATCCCATTGAGGAACTGCCCTGCCTTCTGACCAAGTGATTCCATTTCCCAGCTCCCCATCCCACCCAACAGAAAAGCAGATACATATCATCTGATGTTGACCATATACTTTCTTGAAATCTAAATCTTCATACAGATACATGGAAATGGATGGTTTTTGGTGTCGAATCTTCTGTTGGCAGTGTCGAGAGAGACCCAGAACTTCTTTGGTTTCTCTTTCTTGAGGATTTAGGAGTGACTTTGATTTTAGGGTTACCCAGTTTCTTCTATTTGTTTTGCCTTTGGGGTAAGTTAACTTAAATTGATTTGTAGGTTTGCAACAAAATTATCTTTGCTGACACACGTGTATTACTTGTACAGTTTAAAAGATTAACAGGATAAAACATAAAGAATAAATTAATCTTGTCCTCTTTCCTATGAAAAATTAACTCTTGGAAACTTTTTAGGCTTTTTACTCTTGGTTTTTTCCAAGGTGGTGGTAATTATTGCCAAGCTTTTTAAAAGTATGAACAAGACACTTATAATCAACTAGTGCTGGGTATATGTGTGCGTGTTTATGTGTACACATTGCGTTATGGGTTAATCTGGACTTAAACCGATACTCATGTGAACTCAGACACGCTGGAACTGTGTGTGTGAGTCAAGGTGGTATGGGGATGGGTGTGTGATGATGAGAATAGTGGGTCAGTGAATAGAATGGTAATAGAATTTTTAGCCAGGCTACTCAGAATAAAGATCATATTCCCAGCTTCTCCTGCAGTTAGGAATGGGTACATAAATAAGTTCTGGCCAATGGGATGAGAGCAGAAGTGATGTGTATAACCTCATGGTTGAGCCCTAAAAAGCCAGGAGTGTGGTCTGTCGTCCCCACCCCCTTCTTTGTCTGGCTGTCTGGAATACAGATCACATGGGCAAGAGGACCATCTAGGGATGGCAGAGCCACAAGATAGAAAGAACCTGGGTCCTCAACATCATTGAATTGCCATACCAGCTCTGACTTTAACTTAGCTATAAATACACTCTTATTTAAACCACTGCATGTCACACATGTGGACAAAAATGTCCCAACTAATGCATCAGAATCCTTACTTTTGGATATTTATCCTAAGTCAATAATTGAGGATATGTGTAAAGATTTAAATAACAATGAAATTGATCACCAACTTTATGGGAAAGTTGGAAATAAATAGTGATTTGGTTAAAGAAATTATAGTTTATCTGTACAATGGAATACAATGAAGCCATTCAAAGAAGAACAGTCATTGATATAGAAAAACATTCATTTTTTAAAATGCACGTATAAGATGAGAAAATGATGACCAGGATATGAGCTCAGCATTGCCCTCTCCCCACCTGCTAAGGAGACTTCTAACTCTCCCCAGTCGGTTTCTTTCTTTCCCTCGTTCCCTATGGAAGGGACTGTCCACCAGGTGAATTCCTCTGAGCTTTTGTGATGTGACTTGAGAGGAAAAGGCCCATTGGCTGGGGCTCAGAGGATGTTTTCTGAAGGGTTTTGGGAAGTGAAAGGTGATCTGTTGAGTGTGGGACAGTGGGAGGGAAAAGAAAAAGAGGATTTTAAAGCATGCCTGTGGACCATATTCCTCTTCAAGGTATTTGGGCTGAAATGATTTCAGCTGCTATGACATGCAGGCATTGGCCCACGGGTCTCTCTACTGTGGACATAGAAATAGGTCCTGAAGATGTTTATCCATCACTCAGGTTTTGTACCAACTTCTCCTCTGGATGGGCAGAATTCCATTTTCTGCTTTTTGGTTTTCTGCTAGTATTTCTCCATTTGTTACTAAAAACAAATGCTAAAATTTATTTTTTTAAATTGTTGCTGAGTTGTTCTAGTAAAAGTAGAGGCATAAACTCATCCTAGACTTTTCCCTTAGCACAGGGAGAGGGGAGGGGGGAGGAGGAAATTTCCTGCTTTCAGTGTCCCCAACTCACAGCCATACTCACCCCGTCTGCTGGAGATGACCGTCTGCCTCCCCACGGGCCCTGAGCCAGTTAGAGTCAGATCAGGCGGTACATGTCAGCGGCTCTCTGCCCGCTGGGGGAGGAATGGGGGAGCTTGGTAAGAGTCTGCTGCTTTATTTCTGGAGAATGGTGCTATTGACACCCTGATGGACACACAGGCCCTCTCTCTCTCTAATCAAACCCTCACCAAATGTGACCCATCTCCTCACCAGACCTCCCGCTCCCATGCCTGCTTTTCATTCTGGGACTAAGGCTCAGCCCAGCTGGCTGGAGACATGATCACCATGCCTCCTTCTAGAAAGGGGATGAGCTCTGCATCTGGATTCCTGATCTACAGGCATGGCACATGGCCGATGGCTTGAAAATGACAGCTGGGCAGGACATTCTGTTGTCCCCTTTGCCCCACGTTGGGGAATGTCTATGGGGAGCAATGGGTGATGTCCCAGGTTCCCAGTAACACTGCACTTAAGTGGGTCGTGGGAGCAGGAAGCTTCCAGATGGGACTGTCTACGTTATTTGCAGGACTCAGCAGTGCAAGGTGAAAACATGGGGCCCCTTGTTCAAAAATCATGAAGAATTTCAAGACAGAGACTGTTGAATCAAACGTGGAGTTGTTCTAAGCATGAAGCCCTGTGCACCTGTACAGGCTGCATGCCCAGGAAGCTGGCCCTGTTTTTAAAATTTCCAAGCGAGCCTTCCAGAGAGGGCCAAAGGATTGTTTAATGCTCACAATAACTGCTGAGGTTATTTACTTTCCAGTTTTTAATCTCTCTGCTTCTACTAGGTATTGCCTCATGAGTTATAAAATTTGCCCATAGGAGTCCCCTAGCTACCACCTCATTTCTCTCATTTTCTTCACAGCTAAATTTCTCAGAAGACTAGACTACAGTGGTTATGTCTACTTTTATTCTGATGAGACAGTCATTGACATTTAGAAATCAAATTTTAGCCCCCACAAATCCACCAAATCTTACCTGCAGGGGTCACTTGTGTGAGTTGGTGGGGGGGGGCTTCTAACTAAAAGTAACTGAAAGTAATGGATAATCAGGCATATAGCCAAATAAACAAAAAAAAGAGTTTATTTTTCTCACACTCCAAGAGGTCTGGAGGCAGACCATTGTGGGTGTTGGTTCAGCAGATCAACGATGTCAAGGCCAAGATCATGCTTTCACCACATGGTTGTAAAATTTCCACCACCCCCACCCTGCTCGGCGACCAGAATCAGGACTGGGAGAAGAGAGGAAGGGTAATGCCAGCTATGCCCACATTCCTGATGTAAAACAAACCGCCCCAAAGCTAAGTGGCGTAAAAAGAACCATTGTACTAGGCTCGCAGATTCCCTGGCACGGGACTTTGTGCAGAGCACAGTGGGGAAAGTTTGTCTCTGCTCCACAGTGTCTGGGGTCTCAGCTAGGAAAACTTGAAAGGCTGGGCATGATTCAGTGGTGGGGCTACAATCGTTGAGAGATGTCCTCATTCACATGTCTTGTAGTCGGTGCTAACTTTGGCTGGACCCTCCACTGCACTGCCCGGGACATCCAGACTTGGTCTTCCCATGTGGCCCCTTGGCATAGTTCAGGCTTCCTTGCAACATGGTTGCTGGCTTCCAGAAGCAAGTATCCCCCCCAAAAACCAGGTAGAAATGCATGGCAGTTTTATGACCTCAGATGTCACAGCACTACATCTACTGCACTCTGTTGGCTAAAACAATCACAGAGAATGGGTCCTTGATCAGTAGATCATAAAATTCCCAGGGAAATTCGATGATAGGTCCAGGCAATGAAGGTAAGAGCAGTGTCTAAAACAGCCAATATTATTATCTCTCTCTTTTGACATTCAGAAGAAGTTGACCCCCATATCCTGATGCCTGCAGGAGGTACAAAAATGATCTGGCTGGGAATATAAGGAAAAGCCCTTTACAGCAGTGCTTGAAAAGCATTTTTAAGAATACTCCATACCTTTGGCAGCTTTTAAGGAGAAGAAATATCCAACAAAAAGTTACATTGCTTGTAGACCTCCCCACCTGACTAGATCTTTGAAGTGGCATAAAATATAATTACCAGTACCCAGAAGTCAGACACGCCACATAAAAATATCTGTATGCCTCTGACTGCTGCTTATTATAAGGTTGCATGACAACCGTGATAAGGGTGAGTGAACCTTGAACTGTCTGGCAAATAAATTACTTTTAGCTTCACGAAAGCCTGGATGGATGATAATGTCTCAGACTCCTGTCTTCTTCCTGATTTAATTATTATGATCCCTGACACCTGAATACTGGGTCAAAGTTTGAAAATCTACTTAGCGAGAACTACCTGATATTAACTGTGGAAACCAACTGGTGACAGATCAAACTGTCATCCCTTTCAGCTGTGCTATTTATCAAGGCTTCAGCTCTTCCCTCTGCAAGTGGGCTGTAAACTCCAGGATCTTCGGCCACAGCCTGAACCTCCTGTCTGAACTCCAGCTCGTTCATTAAGTCACTTACAGTTGATTTATGGAGCACCTATGAGGTGCTGGATAGAATATTTGGTGCTGGAGCTAGAAGAAGACACAATCTCTTCCCTTCAGGAGTTCACAGACTCTTACAAAGACAGAACAGCCAGTTATCGTGATGTAGTGTTACCGGGGCTGCAGTAAAGGCATAACCAGAGGATTCTGGAAGAACCAGAATTGAGGACTTCCCCTAGGGAGATAACCTTTCAAGTGGTCATTTCCACTTTCTTAACACTCAGCACTTCAGATAAAGAATTCATGATTTTCTTTCCTTAACTCTCATTGCTTCCTAATATTTCCATTTCTGTGAATAGTATCACTCTTTATCTTCCCAATGATTCAGGTTTAAAACCTTGTGTTTCTATTTTCTTCATCCCCTAGCTCCGTTCAGCCATTAAGTTTTGCATTTCAGGTCCCTGAATCTCTGGCTACAGACATGCCTGGAGCCTTTGTTTTCTGCTTCTGGTCACAGTTCCAGGCACCCAGTATTATCAAAGTTAAAAAAGACACAACAACCTAAATAGCTCAAACCACCTATGAGTCCACACCCCATCACCCCGCTCACGGATTCCTGAACCAGCCTCCAGGCCTGCCGAGCACCATCTACCCTGGATTCTGCCACCCAGATCATAAAGATATTTGCCTGGAGTCTGGCTGGCTAGATCGTGGGGCTTTAAGGTAAAGAGAACGGGAGGAAGAATGCACCTACATATGCACCTACATACACCTGTGAAATGAGGATGCAATAAATGGGTAGGCATAGCCTCAAGAAGGGTAAGAGAACAGGAATTACCTAGCAATTCACCAGGAAAGCCAACAGGGCAGCAGTGCGCCCTTCCAAAGGGGTGAGATGCCAAGGGAAGAGCGAGATAACTGTATTAGCTTCCTGTGGCTGTTCTAACAAATTACCACAAACTTGGCAGCTTCAAGCCACAGAAACGTATCCTTTCACGGTTCTGAAGGCCCAGGAATGTGAAATCAGTAGCACTAGGCTGAAATCAGGTGTCCAGTGGCCACACTCTCCCTGGAGACCCTAGGAGAGAATCTGTTTCTTGCCTCTTCCAGCTTCTGGTGGCCGCTGGCGGTCCTGGCTTGTGGCTGCATCACTCCAACCTCTGCCTCTGTGGTCACACTGCCTTCCCATTTTCTATCTGTTTTCTGCCTTTGCTTCTTTCTTATAAAAATACATGTGACCACATTTAAGAGCCACCCAGGTGATGGAGGATAATCTCCCCATGTCAAGATCTTTAATTTAGTCACATCTGCAAAATCCTTTTTTACCCACGCAAAATAACATTCTCAGGTTCTGGAGATTAGGATGTGGATATCTGTTTTTGGGAGGCGGGGATAGGGTCATTATTCATCGTACTTCACTAATAAACAAAGTAAACTTGAAACCATGATGCAGACCTATAAATCTGATCTCATGGTGGTCTCAGAGCTAGAGCTGGGTTTTGGAGGCGTGGATGAGGCCCAGGGTATCTCTTTTCCAGGGAAACAGAATGAACAAAAGCCTAGGGGTGGCTGTGAGGATGGAGAGAAGAGAACAGGGATTGGGCGAACTGGACTGGAGACGCCATATGTGATACGTTGTTGCTGTGGGAGATGAAACTGGCTACATAATTAGAGAGGGAACCAATAACAGAAGTGCTGGAGCAGTTGGGGTCTGGTCCTGATAGAGATGCCATCGCTTTCTGCACAGGAAACGGCATCTTGGAAGCCATTCCAAGGAGGAGCAGTTTGCACTTGCGAAGGCCAGTCCATTCCTAACTAAGAAGCCTTACACAAGCAGAAGCCTAAGTTAATGGGTCACAAATCCAAATTCCATCTCCTGACACCATCTCAGATATTCCTCTCAACTTGCGACTGACACGTCTAGCCTTAGATACAACTGGGAATAAAATCTCAACTTTACCGTAGTCTGTCAAGTCCTTTGTGATGTGGCTTCTGGCTAATTCTTACACATCACCTCATCGTCTCTTGTCATTTTCCTTATTATCTAAACAACGGGAAGCATAGGTTTTCAATATACCAACTTGGAGCATATTTTAGAGGAGAAGCCAGAATTTAGCTCTAGATGTGTTACATTTGAGCTGCCTCTTCCACATCCAAATGGAAACGTTGAAGAGGGAGTTGGATATATGAACCTGGGGTCTGAGAGACAAAGGTTGGGACCAGGCATCTGGTCCTGGTGAAGATGACGTGTTGTTAGAGCACAAACTGAATTCACAGCCATTGGGACAGAGCGATAACAGGGCGTTGGTGACAGTAAAGAAGACGAGGGTCTGAAGACCAAGGGAATTACAATATTCAAATATTCAAAGATCAGGGCAGCTAGGAACGAGTTAAGGAGATGAAGGGCTGGACAATGAAACAGGAAGAACTAAGAGAAAGGGATGTTGAAGGTGCCATGAGAAGCAAGTTTTCCAAGCAGGAAATTTCAAGATGGACTCACCAAATGCTGCTGGTCGACAGAGCCACATGTCTGTTTTGCTAGCTCTTCCCTTAAGTGCTGGGCAGGGAGTAGACGTTACACAAATACGTCTCGGGGGAATAAAGAAATGGGGTGGGGGTTGGGTTCTTATTAATCTAACAAAGGACTCATCTTAGTTTCAGAGGTGGAGCTAGAGCAGGTTTTTTGATATAGATGCGAGGGGGTTAACACAGAATCTTAGACTCCCTGAGAGAGGAAAGCACAAGATGTTTTACTGGAGAAACTGTCCTCCAAGTTACCGTCTGGTGCACTTCAAAGTACTCCACCATCTTATGGTTCAGCCACATGTGGCTTGGACTGTTGTATATTGCCCGGGACAAAAAGTTACCTTTGTAAGCCAACCACACACGTGCATTTCTAATGTAGCTTTAGGGCCTAAATTCAAAGCTGCCTCAGCCAGATTATGCCCAAAGCTTAAAGGTATTAGCTTCTTCAGGGGAAGTCAGGAGACCAAAGGAAGAAGGTCCCACCAGGGGCTTGGGACCCACAGAAAAGAAATGGTGCAGACAACGTTTCTTTCTCAGCCCATCTTCCCCATGACCAGATGCTTGTAGCCCTCTTGTTGAGAACTGAATCTATAAACTAGATCCCATGAAACCCTGATGGGAATAAATGCTGCGTAAGCTTCTATCTTTTCCCTATTTCTTCCCAAGTCTTCATAGTTCTGAAGATGCTTCCTCTCCTCCTCTTGTGCTGGCTGCCCCGTGTCTGGGGAAGGTCCGTGCCCACATGAATCCTCTGGGGGGAGTTTCAGGCATCTCTGCAGATTGAGGTCTGGATCCATGAACTGTGAGTGACTCAGTGTGTTCCACATCATGCAATGCTTACCTTTTGAACAATTATGCCTGGGGAGAAGTTTATTTCAAAGAAATGAACATATAATGGTAGAATTTTAGGTACCATTGGTCCTGAATTGAGGAGCGGGGATATTTTGGGGATGCCACGTTCTCAGAGTGATGAGCTGTTTGCCTAATCCCTCTTTCTGCAAGGGTCATTTGGACCCTGTCTGCTGGAAACAGAGGCCAGTGAGTCAGCACCCCACAGTGGATGCTTCTCTGAACCTTAACTCCTGTTTGAAGAAACTTAGCCATACTTTTCCCACAGGACCAAGCCCACTCCTAGTCCCTCTATCCCAGCACCATCCAACCTGAAACCTCTGGGCTAGGCATCATCTGTTTCCTTCAGCGATCTGGACAGACCTGGCAGTGAATTCAAAGCTCCCTCTGCCTCCCTCCCAACAGGCGTGGTTTAGAATTAGTCTTAACGATGGTAATACTTCTGTTTATGGAGCATCTATAATGGTGCCAGGCTCCAAGCTTGGTGCTTCATATACATTACATCACGTAGTCTTCACAACAACTATGTGCCAAGTACACTTTGTTATGTCCATCTTAAAGATGAGGCAACCACAACTCAGAGATGTTAATTAACTAGCTGACAGTCTCACAGCCAGAAAATGGTAGACTCAAGATGAAAACCCCAATCAGTCTGAGTACAGGGCAGAGATCAAAAACCACCACCTCGCAGTCTGGCTGCCCCCAGCCAATATCTGGTCGACCCAGGCGGGGCCAACACACTCCAGCTTCACACCCAACCTCGCATGCATGTGCCTTGTCTGTGTGACTGTGCTTCTGCCCTGGATCCTGACTTCTGCTCCTGAACTGAAGCTCCAGCCTGACTCCCAGACTGCTTTGCTGAGACCCTCACATCCTGCCTCTAGCCTTGCCTACCTCCTCTCCCGAGGGGCTGCTCCTGTTCCCTCCAGCTCGGTGGGGTCTTGTGCTCAGTTGGCGGGGCTCTCCCAGAACCACGAACCCCTCTCCTGCTTGACTACATGCACAGTCTCTGCCTGGAGGAGGTTGTTGCCATGCACCGTCAATGCCTCTTTCAACGGCTCAAGCACATCTATGTCAGCCCATGATGGGACTGCGGTATCTAAAGCCACTGTAGGGGATCACACTTTGTCATGGAACTGACCTGGAAGATGCCTGGGTACCCTGACCCTCCACTCTTCACCCTTGTTTCCTTAGTTTCTTGATCTCCCACTGGGCTCTTTAACTCAAAACCTATTCTCAAACTCTCATTTTATAACCTCATTTGGATTTGCTGTCTAAGATTTTTTTTTTATGGTGGAAATTTTTTTTTTTTTTTACTTTTTAAATTGAGGTGTAGTTGATTTACAATATTATATTAGTTCAGGTGTACAATACAGTGATTCAAAAATTTATAGATTATACTCCATTTAAAGTTATTTCAAAATATTGGCTGTATTCCCTGTACTGTACAGTATATCCTTGTAGCTTATTTTATATATAGTAGTTTATATCTCTTAATCCCCTCCCCCTCTCTTGCTCTTCCCCCAATTCCCTCTCCTTGCTGGTAACCACTAGTTTGATCTCCATTATCTGTGAGTCTGTGTCTATTTTGTGATGTTCATTTGTTGGTCTTATGTTTTAGATTTCACATATAAGTGATAACATATAGTGTTTTTCTTTGTCTGACTTATTTCACAAATAATACCCTCCAGGTCCATCTATGTTGTTGCAAATGGAAAATTTTTCATTGTTAACGGCTGAGTAGTATTCCATTGTACAGATATACCTCATCTTCTTGATCCATTCATCTGTTGATGGACAGTTTGGCTGCTTCCGTATCTTGGCTGTTGTAGGTAATGCTGCTATGAATATTACTATGATTTGACATGATTCACAGATTCTACCTTCAGTCTCACCCACTGTAACTAACCTTCACTCTGGGGAAGAGTGCTATGCCCAGGGACCTATCATAACTTGTGGATTTGCCCCAGCAGTTTTGCCAGGCTTCTGCCTAACAGGAGAGGCAGGGATTGGGCTCCTGTTGCCAGATTCGAGCTGTGGCACCAACCCACATCAGACCCTAGATTGTGCTTTGGACAGCTGGCTCATCTCCGTAGGGCCATGCCCAAAACCAAATTCATCCCTCTTGCTTGGTCTCTGCCAACGTTCAGCTCATTCTTGCAGTGCTCACCCACCACTGAGATCGAGCATACCCTGTAGCCAAGTCAGCCCAAATTGTAGCATCCACTTTCCCTTGACTTCCAGAAAGTTCCTGCCTAGACCACTGTGCCCTGTTCTTGCCCCAGGACTGCCTTTCTCCAGGGATGGCAGCTGCATGGGGTTGCCTGGACCCAAGGCCTGGCTTTTCCCCTACCACGCGAACCCCACTGCTGTTGGTCCTTCCACACGTGGACCTCACTGACACCAGCTGCCTGCATGGATTGCTGCTGATTGCCTCTCTCTGGAGTCCTGCCAGCCAGCCAGCCAGCCAGCCAAGCAGGCCCACACTGTGCCTCCCTGACACTCACCACCTTGTAACCCCAATCACCCAAGTCACATTTCCCACTCAGTGGTCTGCCCAGTGTCTGGGTCCTGGCCATTCCTCATCTGGCCTCTCTCCCAGACTCTGATGTTCAAAATCTCATGTGCTATGATGGGAATGACCTAGAACACAGGATCTGCCCATGGGCCTTCTCATTTGTCTCACAATTTCCCAGCCTCCACCACACACTGGTTTGCATTGATTTCTAGAGGCTTCCTATGTGTTAGTCATCTCCTCAGTTAGGTTTTGAGCCCCATTCAGTTAATGACTATGTCTTCTTCTGGATTAATTTAATACATATTGAGTCCTTATTATGTGGCAAGCCCTATGCTAGATTCTAGGGTGTGTGTGTGTGGAGGGGGTGAGGGTTGGGGGTGTGGTGGGGATTATGTAGGGTGAAGCACCAGCATAGCATCCTCAATCAAGAAGAGACCTTAATACAAAGGGAGGTCGTGTGATTGAGCATCCCAAACTGGGAGACTTGTGAGAGAGAAAGGGGCTCTAAACATGATTAAGTTAATTGGTCTACAGCACATTGAAACCAGGAATTAAAGTCACATTTCTTACGTACTGTCTAGTTTGGCTTTTGCAGGCCCGATGTACTGAGTGAGTGCACGTGCAAAGCCTGACCAGTGGCAGTGCCAGGCCCAGAACCTCCATCTCCTGGCTCCTAGCCCTTGCTGTTTCTGCTTTTCATTTGAATATTTGCCCTTTAGAAATTTGTGATCTAGTTAGCAAATCTACAAGAATCAGGGGAAAACATATGACAGTGTATGCCAATTAACTGCCAAGTCAATGATGCAGGCAAGCAGTTGTCAAACAGTGTTCCAGGGAACCCCAGGGTTCCTCAGGCTCTCAGTGGAGAGATGCCCCAGGTTAGCACATCCCCACTTCTACTAGAGCCCCTCTGCTTATATCTGGTTTTCTTATTGGCTTCTGCAGAATTTATTGTCCTCAATAAAGAGATTCATGGCTTTAAAAAGTAGGAAACCGTTTGGTAGACAAGAAAGAGAAGGGAAGGTCAGAGGAGGGAGAGATCCTTCTTGTGTTGGTAGGCTCTTAGAAGCCAGAGTACTTATGTTAGGCCTTAAAGGATGGGTGGAATTTAGATTCTTCTAATGTACTTCCAACCACATCCAACTCAATATTGTGCTGCAAATTGTTGCTTAATAGATGCTCATTCTTTTCTGGCTCTCGCGTGCACACAAGTGCATTCTGCGGTTTAAAAACGTGCACTGCGAGAACAGCTAGCCAACATTACGCCAGGCCTCTCTCTCTGGTTCCTGCTTCCTGAATCATTCCACATCCTCACTCTTCCTGCCTTACTCCTAAAACACACCGAGCGTGGCCGTTCCCAGTAATGATGGCATGGGACTCCTCCTCTAGAAGGTTGGCCCACGTGCCCCACCATGAAGGAGCCCTGTTGACCTGCTGCCTAGTGGTGGTGATGAGCTTGCGATGGGGGTCTGATGACAGGCCAGCGGGTGGGAGGGGCGGTGACAGTGGCTTATTAGGCGGTTAATGGTTTGACTGCCACTAACCGACTTCCACCAATAGAACACCAGGGCCGTGCGCCCATTCGCACGGGAAAAGTGCTAACGAACTCCATCCATGCAGTGTGTACCAGCACTCAGATCAGCAGGGAATCTGTAGGGCTTTATTCATCTGTAGCAGAGTGAGCCTGAAGGAAAGGCTTGGAAGCCCATGGATAAAACTCTGCCAGAAGCAGCTGCTGGAAAATCCCGCTGCCTTGTTGGTTGCAAAGCGGGGCAAGTGGGCCACAGCGTCTTCCTGCGTGTTTGCAGGACACAGCAGACAGAACAAGACGTAGAAGAGAAACTGAGTTTGGGTTACACCCAGGCCCTCGTGGCTCAGCTGCCTTATGGCCACCATGGCGTCAAAGGAGGCACGATAAACTCCAGTCCTAGTTCAGGTTTTAGGAAGTGGGAGACTTTCTTCCCCCTTAACCCTGGAGCTTCAAGTCAGGTCATTTGCAAAAACAAAGTTCAATTCCATCACATCTACAAAGATTTTCAGTTTGCAATACCTTTCTGTAAATGGAAACCAGCCCAGTTCTCTAATCTTCGAAGATGCACCACTACCTTTCTGTGACCCTGGAGCAAGTGGCAGGAACTCTGTCTCCCTCCTCTCTGTAAAGATAGGAAATCAATGCTCTCATTTCTTATAGAAACATAAAGCTCTACCACTCGCAGAGCAGAGAACTGGACCGTCTGCGCTCATTCAAATTATGAACGGACACCTGGTGACTTGCTACCTTGTGCTTGATACATATGATACGTGTAAAAGGAACAGAAAAGGATGCAGAGTGCATTATCAACAATCATCTGTGACACATGGCCTTGAATATTCTCAGATACACAAGGGCAATAAACAGTCTTATTTATTTTTGAACATACCCTCAAATATTTGCTATTCATGGAGTATGACAAGCACTTTCCATGCTCATTTCAGCTTCACCTGGATGCTAGGAAGTGGGTACCATGAGCACCACTTCATAGGTGAGGAGACAGGCACAGGTAATCAGTTGACTTTCCCAAGGCAGCAGAGCTAAGCTTTGAACCTGCATCTCTCTGAAGCCCACTGCGGTTAATTAACAGGCTCTGCCTTTCTATCAAAAGCCTAATCAAATGTTCTTTATTCTCTGTACTTAATTTTCAACAAGACACTTTCAATTAGGAAGACAGTGTCTAGAAGACCCTGACACGTAGAACGTGATTAATGCGAAATAAATGCTTCCCCTCTTGGAAGCTGCGATCTGTTTAAGACAAGTGATATGATCAACAAAGAATCTGGTTTTTAATACAAGCCCCAGGAAGCTTTCTGAACCTCTGACTTCTTGCCTGTCAAGAACATATTTAAAAACCAAAGACTCAACTTTTCTGTCACCTACCAATGACAAGGCATGGCAAAGACATTTTGCTACAATGCTTAAGGAAAGTTAGGCTCCTGGGAAATTAATCATTATTTAACCCTGGTTGAAGGAAATAAATTTGTCAAATTTAGACCTACATCAAGGAAAGGCAGACACATGCCTCCTGGAAATCAGGGCCGAATAGCATAAAACCTGTACACTCTGCACCCATAAACCTTTGTATTCTGATTTTACATTTTGTGCTCCACTTAACAACTTAACTGCATTTCAATGTGTGTCACAAGGATTTTGGCTCATGTCTTTTAGCTGGTAAAATAAATGCACTCATGAACTTCAAGAACACAAACAGGAAATCGGTTTATACTGAGAGACAACTAAGGATTAGAAGAAAAAAAAAAAATCCTGGTTTCAAGATGAGAACTGACATCGGAGCAGAAAACAAGAATTGCAAGGGAGACAGAAAGAAAAACAGTGTGTAGAATAAAGTTTCATAACCAAGCCCGGAGGGTCTTAGCTTTTCAAAATGTGAGTAGGCGCTGGACTGACTGATAATTGAGTGGATTTTATTTCCAATGTTATGTCTAATGCATGTGACTTTGAGAAACTCAATTATTCGCTGCCTCAATTTCTTTATCTGTAAAAGGGAGTCACTGAACGCCTACTCAAGCTTTTGTGGATATAAAGATCACCGGGATAAGGATGACAATGTGCTATGGAGAAATACGCTGTATGGTTATGAAACACATCTCTTATTGCAAGCTCGGCTATATTTCACTTTCATTTTCTTCTGACTATAAAGTAATACTCGAAGACAAGTCCTCAGGCACCCATTGAAGTCCCCTGTCCTGGACAATTACTTCCCCATTCTTTTTTTCAAGTTCTTATTTGGAACTCATAAGAAACCAAAAGTTTATTAGTTACTCGAGGTTCATCTCTGATGCTTGAATTGGAATGCACAGCTATAATTAATGTCTTAAATGTCAGGCTTATTTAAAAGACTATGGGTGGTGAGAACAGGAAATTGGATATTTTTCCTTCTGCAGCACAATTTTTATGATAAAGGTCAATCATTGTTATACACAGTGTAATTTTTTTCAATGAGTACATCAATTAGGAAGAAATTTAGGAAAAATTAATTAGTTATTGTAGGAGAACAAAGAGGATTGCTGAGCATCCTGTTATGCTAATTTAGCGTGTGAGTTCTGTAATACAAGATGATTCAGTCAACTCCAAGATCTTTCGGGAGTAGAAGGTTGCCTCCAATATCACAGCAGCCTGGAAATGAGTGTGTCTTCTTACAGATACCGTACAGGTTTTAGCTATTGACTGTTTCAAGGGCACATTGAATATTTCCTGGCCAGTTAGTAAAATACCCTGAGATGGAACTTTACCTGTGCAGCTATAACTATTAGACACTGACTGCTGCCATCTTGAAAGGCCATTGGACTTACTCTCAGGATATCAGCCAGATAAACTGTGGGAAAGAGGCCCTGGGTTACTTGGAAACAGGACACAAAGAGGGATCTGGAGAACAGGGTTTCAGGTCTGGCATCCTTTTACATCCTGTCCTTCAACCTGGTGTAGCAGTGCTCCCGTCCCAATTAGTGTCTCACCTCGGACAGCTCAGGTCCAGTTGAGCTCTGTAGACCAGGGAGGGAGGCAACTTGGACCTTGCCTTCTAAAGAGCTCTACCTTGGTGGGACGAGGGTAGATTGGTCATGATAGGAAAATGGAAGGCATGTTGTGAAGCAGAGGAATTTAACATGGATCAAGTCAGAACTCAGAGGAGAGGAGCTGAGGGTAACAAGAGCCAAGGTGGGCATCATTTACCAGCACCGCAGGGGACCAGAGTCAAGGCACTGCTCTGAGCGCAGGTCTGCAGAACCTTCTTCAACAACAAAGACTTCTGAGCTCCTGCGACGTGCCAAGCACTGTGCCAGGCAGTGGGAATACTGCAGGAGTATGTGTTATTTTAGTCACTTACTATCCATTCCACCTTTTCTTCCAGTAATAACGCCATAGGTTTCTTTTAGGGAACCACTCCTACCTGTCCTTGCACAGTCCACGTGGTTTACAGGGTCTCCACCGCAGCTTCCGAGCTGAAGCATGTGCCTCAGGGCTGGCCAGTCATCACACTGAATTCCACTAGCTAGTAATTGGCTCAGAAGTGGCTGAGTCACTCAGATCCCTCCAATCAGAATGAACCCAGAATTTAAGAGGGAAGCACCAGGAAGTATCTTATAACCATAAGAATGAAGTCACCAGGAGCCACTACATAGCACCTAACCCACACCGTGGGAGGCAGAACTGACGGAGAAAATTGGAATTCTGAAGATACTATTTGAGCCTCTGAATCCAGGATTTATCAGTCTGGCACTAGCCTTGAACTTTTCAATTTTATGAGCCGATAGATTTCCTTTTTTTTTTTTTTTTAAATACCCCACCCTTTTGGCTTAAGCCAGTTTGATTTAATTTTTATGTCCTTGGCCACCAACACTTCAGAGTTTTGACACAGAGTCATAAATGAAAAGACATCATGCCTGCTACTTTGGCAGGAGACGTGTGGTTAAGTACAAATATAGACATACGATCCTAGTGTGAGCAGGGAAGAGCAGAGGGGGGACTCTGTCTGGAGGAGTAAGTTTCTTCAGCCTGAGGGGGTAACAGTTGGTGACTAACCTGCACTCCTACTGACCATAAGACATACAATCTCTCTTCCTGAATGCTTCAAGCTAATTAGTTCTTGGAGGATCCAGTGGTCTGGAAAAAATTTCTGGCAACTCCTTTTCCTCTCCAATTTCTTCTCTTCTTCTCTCAACTGTGCATTTTCATTAACTGGTGGGTATGGCTGAAGACCTTACAGTCTTAGTCAAAGACTGAGCAGGTGAAAAGGGCAAGAGAAAATATTTTCCTCTCCTTAGGGAAGCAGTGATTAGCCTTCACCCCCATCCACAGCAAGCACAGGTCATGTAAATTACCAAAAAAAAAAAAAGTAACTTATTGCACTGTCAAATATTTCTTATGGTTGGATATTCTTTTGAGAAAGAGAATTACTGAAAAACTCTAAATTCCTGGATTCATGTGGCTCTTGTGCTTGCTGGACAGCCTGCTTCAGCCTTCAAACGTTCCCTGTGGAACTTTTGATTGCTGTGGCTACTGTGGCTATGTTTTGAATTCGTAAGGTCTGCTTGGCAAAACTCAGACTGGCAATATTCTCTAGGATCCAAGGTCTTGAGTTGCAGGCTGGCATGGAAGAGGCAGAATAGTGAAGTGGAAAGAATGTGACCTTAGAGTCAGATGGATCCATTTTGATTTCTTGCTGCACCCAATCAAGATAATTAGCTTCTTTGAGCATTGATCTCATTTGTGAAATGAAGATAATAGTATATTACCCCTGGGTTTCTGTGATGTCTGAATAAGATCAAGTGCCTTGCACATTGCGTGTCAGGTTCAGAATCATTATAAAGTAAATGGTAATAATCAGTGTGTATAATCTATGTGAATTCTGTCTCTAAAAAGCAAGAGTTAATAAATGTCTAACCAGACCTCTACTTCCCCTTCTCCAAGCTCAGTGGACCCAGCTAACTCACTCCCATTCCCAGATCATGAGGGCTAGAGTTCCCAACCATAATTTACAAAGTAACAGAGAAACTGGTGAGCCGTGTCCAGCTGGGATCACAGTGGGCAGATTACAGAGTGACAGCTGGCCTGGGAGAGAAGCCCTCCCTAAAAGGGCGAGGGGCTCTATTCCAGGCTGCAGAGCCGGCACTGGCAGAGATGGGAGGCTGATTTCTTCTCCATCTTCACCTGCACAGTCACCTCCATGCAGCTGACTCTGTAACACAGCTCGGCTTCCTTGCAGAGCCTCACCCCACCCCACCTACCGCAAGTGCACACTCGTTGAGGGCAGAGACTTGATCTTTCACTCACTGCTGGGACTTGATGCCTTGACCGTGCCTGGCATGCAGTCGACACACGATGAATATTTAGGAAGCGCCATATACATACATGAATCCAGAGTGTTGACCACTTTCCCTTGTCAGTCTCTCCCTAGGGCTCTGTCTGGATTTGTGAAAACATGAAAGGGCTGATAAAAATCCTGTTGCCAGACAACAGGGCAATCTTTCACCCTCTCAGCCTTGACTTCCCAGATAGACACCCAGACCTTAAACTTGGCTCTGGAGACAGGAGGAGAGCCTTTTGACAGCTTGAAGGAGATTAGACGGGGCAGGCGAAAAGGCCGAGTTGATGTCCTCCTACACCTCTCTGGAGCCAAAAACACTCAAAAAGTTTCATCTCCAGCTGGATATTTTGTTACATTATATTTATATCATGAAGGAACTGCTTTAAATGCTTAGGAACTGAGACCCATCCCCCCCACCCCCCAATAATAGTAGCTTGAGCAAGATAAATTTCTTTCTCATAAAACGAGGAGGCTGGAGGCAGTCAGTCAAGGGCTGGTGTGATGGCACCACAGTGTTGTCAAGATCCGGCCTCCTCTTGGCTTTCTTCTCTGCCATCCTTAGCACGTGGCTTCCATCTTCACCAGAGCTGGTGCGAAAACCATCTCATCCAGGTTGGAGGATGGTCTGAGGACAAAGGGGTGCTTGCCAGCCGAGTCCAGGCACACCTCGCTTTACTCTGCTGCTCTTCATTGCCCTTGGCAGATACTGCTTTTTTTTTTTTTCTTTTCTAACCAATTGAAGGTTTGTAACAACCCTGCATCGAGTAAGCCTGTCGGTGCCTTTTTCCAACAGCATTTGCTCACTTCCTGTCTCATTCTGTGTCACATGTTGGTAATTCTCACAAGATTTCACATTTGTTCATTATGATGATACTGGTTATGCTGATCCATGATCCGTGATCTCTGATGTGACTACTGCAAAAAGATTCCAACTTGCTGAAGCCTCAGTGATGGTTAGCATTTTTCAGCAATAAAGCATGTTTTAATTAAGGTATGTACTTATTTTAGACATAAAGGTATTGCACACTTAGTGGGCTACCGTAGAGTGTAAACATAACTTTCAGATGCACTGGAAAACCAAGAAATTCACGTGACCTGCTTTATTGTGCTATTCGCTTTGCTGTGGCAGTCTGGAATCGAAGCTGCGGTTTCTCTGAGGTCTGCCTGTGGACCTTGCCCAGAAGCTCTGTCCAAAGCCTTCCATCCCATCTCCTTGGCCATTCCTTCTGCAAGGGGATATGGAAACACAGCATATGCTTTTAAAGCCTGACATATTTACAGCTCCCAAATATAGAAGTTAGTGAAGAAGAGAACGGATACAGAGTAGGCAATGTGCAGTTTCTGACCGATTATTCTACCCCTCCCGATGGATAAATGGATAACAGAATCCATCCTGTAAATTTATGGAGACATTGTTGGGAAGATGCAAAACCAGACTGAGGAGGCTGTCCTTAAGCAACGACTCCCAGAGCCACACTGCGGGGCTGGCCTGCCTGCTCAGTTGGCTGCCGCTTCCAGGCCCCAGGAGGGTCTGCTGGCCTCCGAACAACCAAATGTCTCCACCACAGTGCTTGCCAGAAACAACCCTCTCCCTGTGCTCCTCCTTGCGTGGCTTCATTCCTCCTTCCGAGTTTGGCAAAGTGAGTTTGTCAGGACTACCCTCCCTGGAGGAAACCTAGCTGTGTGGGGGTCTAGAAAATGTAGTTTTAAGTTTTGAGTCTCCATCACATAGAAAGTAGGTTAGAGCGAATGTTGAGTAAATCATTCGGCCACCTTTGCCCTGATCTTTTAATCAGATCATGTAACACACAGATTTGCCATTTTCAGAAACTATAGGTTCTTTCCTTTAGAAACTCATTCATTCATTTATTTACTTAATAGATATTTATCAAGTGTGTGCATCGCATCAGGTACCACAATAGGTGCTGTGCATAAAAGAATAAGTGAATGTCTCCCATTGGAGGTGAGGAGATGAGACCAATAGCTAAGTGATTTGAGGAGAATTGGAGGGAGCCCTCAACCACGTTTAACTGTCAATCAGGTTTCCTTGAAGGACTGCAGTCCCAGTGTTGTCAGATCTCCCCACATGTCAGGAAAAGCCAGACCTGAACTTTCATGTGAACCTTCCACATTCTTAAAGTCAATGATTTTTTTGACACTAGCTGGACATTAGAATAACCAAGGGATTATTAAAAAATTCTAATGCCTGTATGCCTGGAAAAGATGAAAAGTCTAATCTGAAAAGGTACCTGCACCCCATTGTTCACAGTAGCACTATTTACAACAGTCAAGACATGGAAGAAACCTAAGTGTCCGCTGGCAGATGACTGGATAAAGAAGTTGTGGTATAAATATATATACAATGGAATACTACTCAGCCATAAAAAGGAATGAAATAATGCCATTTGTAGCAACAAGGATGGACCTAGAGATTATTCTATTAAGTGAAGTAAATCAAACAAAGACGAATGTCATATGATATCGCTTATGTGTGGAATCTAAAAAAAGATACAAGTCAACTTATTTACAAAACAGAAACAGACTCACAAAGAAAGAAAATTATGGTTACCAGTGGGGAAAGGAAGGAGGAGAGAGGAATAAAAGAGGAGTTTGGGATTAACTACTATATATAAAATAGATAAACAACAAGGACCTACTGTCTAGCACAGGGAAATATTCAATATCTTGTAATAACCTATAATGGAAAAGAATCTGGAAAAAATGTGTATATGTATACCTGAAACTAATGCAACATTTTAAATCAACTATACTTCAGTAAAAATTAATTAATTAATTTAAAAAATACTAATGTCTACTCCAGTCTAACCATGAGAAAAACATCGAACAAATCCCAAGTGAGGAACATTCTACCGATACCTGACCTGTGCTCCTCAGGTCTGTCAAGGTTAGCAAAACCAAGAGAATTATGAGAAACTGATGACCAAGAGGAGCCTAAGGAGACATGATGACTAAACTGAACGTGGTGTCCTGGATGGGCTCCTGGAACAGAAGAGAATCATTAGGGAGAAACCAAGGAAGTCTGAATAAAGTATGACATTAGTTGAAAATAATGTATGAGGATGTTTCATCAGTTGGAGCAAATGAACCATAGTAATGTAAGATGTTGTTAATAAGAGGCCAAACTGGATGTGGGCTATAGGAAAACACTCGGTACTGAATGTTTGCAGTAATCCTCAAGGTCTCAGAATGTTCTAGAATAAAATGTTTATTAAAAACAAGCACTGATGTATTTGTACTAAATTAAGGCAAAATCACAGAGGGTCGGACTCGGGTGCTGACATATTTTTAGAGTTTTCTGGGTGATTTTAATGTGCAGTGGGGGTTGAGAATCAGTGCTTTGCCTTTGGCAACCGATTCATATATTTTACAAACACTGTGATGATAAAACAAAACATCTGTGGGGCCTTAGGCACCAGTTTGGGAGTTCCATACTTTCAAGAAACTCCTGGTATAGTCCATATAATCAAATACAGGAGCAATGGCTGAAATTTGTACAGCATATAAGGACACTCAGAGAAAGAGTGGGATTCCCGTGGGAGAGGTGGTCGGTGTGACTGAGATAATATTTGTGGAGCGCCTCCTGACACGTTTCTCCATTGCTCACCTGTTTTCTTCCCTTGCCTCCTCTCTGCTATTATTACCCCCGGGAAGTGAAGTGGGTCAAGCAAACATGATCCAGTGAAAGAACTGATCAGCCTTGCTTCTGAAAGAGTGGTCACTGGCCGGCCAGGTCGGCATCGCCTGAGCGCTTGCGAGACGCGCAGGCTGTCGGGCCCCGTTCTAGCACGACTGAATCAGAAACTGCACTTTTAGTAGCATCCCCAGGTGACTTATAGTCACACCGACATTTGAGAAGACCGCTGGAAGTAACTCCTGTAAGTCAGGAAGGGACGTCAGAAAAACCCACTCCAGCACTAGGAGAGGGTGCTCAGGAGGGAGGAGGTGAAGGGCGACGATTTAGTTAGAATTGCTGGACTTTATTTCACTTTAAAATCAAGCAGTGAGACAGCCTTCTGGGGGGGTGACAAGGGGTCAAAGGTTTTCTGTGAAGGTGCCACGCACCAGCGGTGAGTGTTTGTGTGTGGATGTGTGTTTTCCTTTATATC
Source organism: Camelus dromedarius (assembly GCF_036321535.1). Taxonomy (NCBI): domain Eukaryota; kingdom Metazoa; phylum Chordata; class Mammalia; order Artiodactyla; family Camelidae; genus Camelus; species Camelus dromedarius. Next base: position 13,361,996 of record NC_087454.1, on the reverse strand, counting down.
TATTAGGCTTCTGGGTAAGATTTTGTTTGAAGAAAGCCATCAGTTCCCGGTCTAGATTGTCTCTCCCAGGCCTGATGCACCCATCCCCCAGCTGTTGTGAACGTTGGTTGCCTATGACCCACCCCTGCCCCCTTGTCCAAAGAATTGCCTTCAGCCTGGGGCTGCCTGGAGGTTACAACCCCATTCAGCTGCCCTCAGCCAATGACCAACCGACGGGATACAAAAGGCCGACCCCTGCCTAACGGGTGATTGACTCTGTAGGGTAGATTGGCCCCTGGGCTCCCTGGGGACCAGGCTGAAGCTGGGCTCCAGCTGAGACCACATCCAGCTCTCCCATCCTGCCCTCTCCTGTCTCCCCCACTCCTCTTCTCCAGGAGCTCTTCCTCCACAAATCCCTCGCACAAGACTCTCCATCTCGGCTTCTATTTCTAGGGAACCTGTCTTTAGATGAAAGTGTTCCACAACTAGATACCATGTAAAAGTCCGGGATCTAATGTAAATATGATGTGTCTCATCTACCAGGGTAGGTGGAACCCTTGAGGGCTCTAAGGAAAGAAGTTAGAACTCATCTTTCAGTGATTTTCTTGCTGTCTTCTGAGAGAGAGCCCATTGGGGACCACTTTTAATCAGCATATACAAAATAAATACCTAACCATCACTGTGGGTCTTCTAGACCAGTGGACATCATCTAACTGAAACAGATGCGTCAGACACTGATATGGTTAAATATCTTCTCTAGAGAGAGTTACATTATTAATCCTCATAAATATGTTTTTGTTTTTATTTTTATTTGTTTCCTCTGATGGGAATTGAAGACCTGAGATTGGAAGACTTTAAACTCAGGAGAGAAAGAGAATAAGGAAGGGGAGGGAAGCACGTTGGAGCAGCAAGGCAGGAGGTGGACAGCTGAGGAGCAGGGAAGAGCTCTCTCCACTGGACATCTCATGGGTCCATGAAACACAACAGGTGCACAATGGAAGCATCCTGTCCCTGAATCAGACCTGCTCCTCTTCCCTAGTTCAGGAGATGATGTGACCCTCTGTCCACTCCTTATCTCCTCCCAGACTGGTATCCCTCTCTTTTCACCCCAGTCTTTCCGCTTCTCAGAAGCCAAACTAACATTGTCAGTTGTACCTTCTAAACATTTCTCGAATCCATTTACTTTTCTCCACCTTTCCTGCTACCAGTTCTGTCCACACCACAGTTATGTCATGCCTGGACCATGCAATAGATTGCCAACTCTCCAATCCACACTGTAGCCACTGTGCCTTCTGAAACACAAATCTGATCATGTCATCATCCTGCTTAAAGCCCTATACTGTTGTAGGTCTCCCTTTCCCGCAGGGTGGACTCTAAGATCCTTATCAGAGCCCACATGACCACACTTTATTTGGCCTCAGTCTATTAACATAATATTTTTGAAATCATTTTTAAATCTCCCTTTCCACATTCTTCTCACAAAGGCACTCTTGCCTCGGTGGAACATGTCCCTTTCCTGCCTCCCAGCCATCACACGTGCAGTTCCCTCTTCCCATCATGCTCTTCCTCCCCACCCCTCTCCCTTCACCCAGCGAACTCCCACTCAGCACTCAGGCTTCAGCCTCTCCTGAGCCCCACCCAACCCTGCACCCTTGTCATGTGCTCCCAGCGCCTCAGTATCCTCCATCTCACCCATCATCACCCTTCCTTGTTTGCTGTTTTTCTTCCTCACAAGGTTTCAAGAACTATAAAACCGGGACCCACATCTCTCCTTTCCTCCACCAGATCCCCAGTGCCAGGGCCACAACTACTGCACACTGCAGTTTTGTACAGCTCAGAAAAAGATGAGTTGCAAAAGGTCTCTCTCCTCTTTGGTGCCAGAATATGAGTATGGGCTGGATTTCAGCCCTCACTTGCCCCTCTTGGTCAGGTGCACTTGTGCAAAGCAAGACCACACCACCACACACAGTGGCCTTGGGGGGCAACAACCGAGTGCTTTGTGGGACCCAAGAAAGAAAGATCCCCACAGGTAGATCTGGTCTGGTTGCTGAGATACGTGTAAGAGGGTTGCTTATCCGTCTACAATGAAATGCATAGCAAGGGAAACTGGAAAACCCTTCAGCATTAAAGAAAGAAGCCGCACAGTAAGAGAGACAGATGCAGCCGATTCACATACCTAATAGGACTATCACGGCATTGTGCGTTAGCGTAACTGGCAACATTTTTTTCTTAGTAAGTTGCCCATAAAATAATGGCGCATCTGACAATCTGTAGCATCCTAGACTTGGTAATATATGACATGAACCTCGGTTAGGGATTATATTCAACGGCATGCGAGAGAAACTGAACTCTAGTGGAAAAATCAAATAGATTATTTTTCTCACACGGCAGGAAGCATGGATGTAGGCAGTCCCCGCTGGTCTACCAGCTGGATGATGTCATCAATCCTGGTGCCCTTCAGTCACCCAGGTTACTTCTATTTTTCTATTCTGCCATCCTCAGTGTGTTCCTTTCTCCCTCGCGGTTCCCTCATGCTCACAAGAGTGGATATTGAATGGGCAACTAGTGGCGTCTGGCATGCAGTGGTTTCCATGATCGCCTTATGGGTTTACTTGAGTTCATCTATTAGCCTTAAATTGGATTTTCTTATTCTTTGTTTGCACTTTGCCATGAATTTTCCCCTTCTTATCAAGTGCTGTTATTTAGCTGTGACTTTGGCTTTCTGAGTGCCCTGTATGGTCAGGCCATTAAAGATGGCTTCACTCACCTGACGACCCAATCTCCTCAATTATAGGGCTAAAGTAGGCCCTGGTAACCGAGGAGCCTGCCTGACATCAACTCCCCCCGGAGATGGTAGCCTCTTTCTCCCCCAAGTAGCAAAGATGGCGGCCATGTCCTGTGTGCAGTGACTGTCCACGCTGCGATGTCGCTCCAGGATCTTTGCTTCAGGTCCCCCATCCCCAGTAAACCACCAATGTCTCTGTCACTGTTTCTGGGCTCTTCTTCCGTCTCGAGCCTGGACAACTACAAGGCTTGCAAGTTTTTGGGGTGCAGCCCAACACGCACCGTCCATGCTCCACTAATTCTATTCTTTGCAAATTCATGGATATTTTGTTGTCACGGTGCTAACAAGTTCATTGAAATCTTTTTGTACTGCTGTATGTTCTTATTTTGTAGTCACATTTCTTCTTTATCACGTATAACCCTGCTAGTGTCAGGCGACTCTTGTCGCCTTGGAGCCTTTGCGGGGTGGTGTCAATTTCACCAATACACATAATTTGTCTTCTGTGATTTTTGCTCCCCCCTTCAGCTTTGTAATGCTTTTTATTTGATTCCTATAATGAAAACTTTTGGATTTGGCCTGCCTATTTTGTCTTGTTGTATTTCTCTTTTTCCCCAGAAATTACAACTGTGTGTGTGTGTGTGTGTGTGTCTTTAAGGATTTTGTCATAGAATTTGTACAGATATCTGCCATGGAGTAACTGTACAAGCATATAGATGTCTAGGGGAAGATTAGAATCTTCCATTCTTTCTCTTGATCTCTCATGTATAATCAATTGTGTAAATTTAAAAGATTGTGTTTCTTATTAGAATTTTATCATTTATCGATTATGTCCTAGAGCAAGGATTGGCAGATTATGGCCTATGGACAAAACCTGGCTCATGACCTGTTTTTTTGTGAGTAAACTTTTCTGGGAACACAGCCATGCCCGTTCACATAAACATTATCTATGGCTGATTTTGTGTGACCAGCGCAGAGCTGTGACAAAGACCATATGCCCTGCAAAGCCTAAAATAGTTACTATCTTACCTTTTTAATTGTTTTTTTTTTTTTCCTACTGTCTTACTCTTCTATAAAAAGTTGGCTGACTCCAGTGGTGGAGGCGCCTCTAATTCTACAGCAGCCCTGTAATGCGTGTTTCACAGCACTATTCAGGCTCAGGCTGGTTCCATCATTTGCTCTAAGCCACAGAACTCACAAGCTGCAGAGCCAGGGCCAGTCCCAAGTCAGAAACTCCACCATTTACGCTATGCCTCTTTTGTGCACACCATGCCATTTAAACCTCACAGAAACACTCTCGTTACTCTTTTTCAGATGAGGAAACCAAGGCTTCGTAATCTGTCCAGGTTCAGACAGCTGGTGAGCAGACGTGCTGGGATTTGAACCTGAGTCTGCCTAAAGCTTCATTGCTCAGCCTCTAAATATTACCAGGTAACCGTGCCTCTAAATAGTATGTTGTTAAGTGGATTACTTCTCAAAGATTTTTTTGGGGAGCAACGATTTCATCCTAGCTTAAAAAAAAAATTGTCTCAAAATTAATATTGAGTCCAATTCCCTCCAGAAGCAAAGGTAAGGAAAACAGCTGAGGGGGTTGGCATCTTTGGACAGATCCATTTTTGTCCCTCCAGCTCTGGGGTTTTCTAATCCTTAAAGCATTTGAGGATACCACTTATTTAACAAAGCAGTCATTGCAGGGAAGTGTTCAGCCTGAGATAATTCACTGCATTATAGCATTCTCATTCCTCCTATTGTTTGTCCAGATTAGCAGGTGATAGATGCAGAATTACTTCTTACATAAATTCTATGTAATCCCACCAGATTGACCAGAGGCATACAATTTAAAAAAGAAACTGGATAAGATTCTCCCTCCTATATTTCTTTTTGACCTTTGAACATGTAACACTACAAAGTAATCATCATTTTATGATGTTCAAAGAGTCTCATTTTATCAAAGTGCAGATAGGATGTATGGGACAGGTAGGTAACCCACATTCGAACTGCGCAGGTTGGGTTGTAATTCCATCTGGCTTTGTGGGAAGGAATTGGCAGCCAGATGGAAGTGAGTAGAACTGGAGAGACGGTGTCAGCAGCAGGAATAGGAAAAGAGGCTGTGATCAAGACAGAGAAAGAAACAGAAACTCCGCCTGCAGATTTCCATGTGGGTCTTGCGGGTGCGGGCAAGGAAAGTGACCCAGACGTGGACGGTGGCATGGCTGTGAGGCCGGCCCTCGCTGATGTGCCTGACGTGTGAGGTCATCATCATGCTTGTTTCACACCTGGAAGAGCAGAGGCCTCCTCTGACGTCTCACCCAGGAAAACAGGGGGAGCGGAGGGCACACGGCAGGACTGGTTAACAGAACTGATGTGTTTAAGCACCAGCCATCATGTGACAGAAGCCACCTCTAAGATGAAATTGTCCACCCATGACTTCATACACCTGGTACTGCATTTTGTTTACATGTTGGTTTGGTTTTATCCAGCAAAAACGAGCAGCTGGGGCTTGCTTTGCATCACAGACAAGAATGCCTTTGCCGCTCTTGTTAGGTTTCCTCTAAGAAGTAATTTTGAGGCTAGGAGTTCATTCTACAGAGGGCAAGGAACAAATCAAAACATACTTGTGAGACAAGGGGTCCCCTTCTAATTATATTTCCACAAGTCTCCTGTTGACTCCCCAGGCTGTCCTGAGTCAAGCCCCCGGACACTAACAAGTGGCAGGTGAAATTCACACCAGGCAGTCTGTCGGAGTTGGGAACTGACACCAATAATTCCCAGCGGACTATTTTTGCAAAGGTGTAAAGTTTGTTTTCTTAAATTACTTTGAACACTCTTGCCATGATGTTAGAGGCTCTTTTTCACAGGACCCAAAGGTCTGACAGAAGGCAGGAGAAGGGAATGTGACTATAAGGACTTCAGAAATTAGTTACAACATCCCCCTTAAGGACCCAAGACACCGCCGTTGCAACTGTCATGTGTTTTTCTCCATAAGCCACTGCAACAGGACAAATAACAAATCGCTTACTCTGCCGGCTTCCACGTACTTCTGAAGAAAATAATTTGCAGGGTTAGTGGGGGAGTCTAGTGATGCATTTAATAAGAGAACAGTCAGGTGGAGTTTCATGGATAGTAAACAGAATAAGCAAAGAGATTCATTCATGACACAAAAGTATAGACTACATCGCAGTGGGGAACACTCATGCTCAGAGAGACCAGTCGGAGGACCGTTAGTGGCCACTGGGAAGTGCCACTGATGTGAAGGAAGGTGACCCAAGGGGCCGCTTTCCTGGCTTGTTTTGACAAGCTTTGCCTGTGCGTGGTTACGCAGTGTGGTACATGCAGGTTAGCTGGTTTTGGTGAGCTTCTAGGATTTCCACTACAGCAAACAGTGACACTGCTTTCCAATTCATATGATTAGCGAAAAGATGACTTGATTTAAGACACAGCTGATAGTAGGAAGAGGACAAATAAAACATGTACAGATCGTTATTTATTTTTACTTAGTTATTTGTAAGTGCCAGAGTAATGAGAATGTCTCACAGGAGTGAGAATGCAGACGCTTCCTAACAAAGGCAGGCTGGATCCAGGCAGACTGGGGGTGGTGCTTCTCCAGCATCTCTCAGCAGCCCATCACTGGTGCCCAAAATAGTACCACCAGATACATTCCTCTGGATTTGGGGTGGTTCTTAAAGAGCCAGTTTCCAGATGGTATGAAACCTTAAGTCTAGGCTAAATTATTCATGAAGGGCCTTCTCTTCCCAAAGCGGCAGATGATTGGCTGGGGGCACATGTGTATAGACTTTCCAAGGGGTGGTTCTGGGCGGGCAGAGAGTCACCAGGTGGCAGCTGGGAGAAGAGGAATCTCTGACGGTGCTAAGGGGTGTTCTAATAGAGCCAGGATGAGCCAGCTTCACCTGTCTCACAGTGTTTCCCAGGCCGGTGGTCAAATAAAGGATGACAAAATATTGTTCAAACATCTGCCTGGTTGTTTCCTGCAAAGTTGGGGGGACCAAGAAAATACCTCTGGGTTTCAAAGGCCTTCTATCAATGTTATTTGTGAGACTAGGGGCGGGGGAGGCAGGGAACTACAAAGGATCTAAGAAACAACCCATTGCTGGCAAGATCTTGACTTTTAAATTGACTAGCATTGTTGATCAGGGAGCTTTGGCCCTGGTGTGGTTGAACAGATTGAACCGCGATCTTTGCAGAGTGATGGGTGCAGGGAAAGCCAGCAGATGGTTTACAGTGATGCGGTCAAGGCGCTAATAGCAACAGAGCCCAGGGCTTGCAATCGCTCAGTCAGCTGAGCCCCACCTACTACACAGGCGAGGGAGTGGGCTGTTGCAGGGTTGTGTCAGGACAGGAGTGGAGCCAGAGTGCCGGCTGGGCAAAGCAGATTTTCCCTAATCTCCTCAGCACTTGGTCACGGGGGTGCAGCCCTTGAGAGCCTCACAAATTGTCTGAGGGTGTCTCTAATGGTTTGTATAATTTCGTGCTCCTAGGATATTTTCTGAAATCTTTTGGCAATATTCAGAGTTTACCAAATTAGAAAAGTTTCAATGTTGTATGGAATTTGTCTTTGGATACCGACTTGCTAGGTCATTTTTTTTCATGCTTGATTATGGCGGTGTAGAGAGAGAAAACTGGACCTATTAAGAAAACCTTATACAAACAGTTCCCGATTGGGAGAAGAGGCATTGGAGACACACACACACACACACACACACACACACTAGGTTCCACCCATAAATATTCTGATAAGCCCCATTCCATCCCCAACCATTTTTTTTTTTTTAAATAGAGGTACTGGGGATTGAACCCAGCATGCATGCTAAGCGTGTGCTCTAGCACTGAGCACACCCACCCTCCCCAGCCCTTTCAATCCGAGTTATTTCATTAGTGTTTGGGCTACAGTTGTATTTATTTATTTATTTATTAAATTAAAATAATAAAACCATTTAAACTAAAACAAAAACAATTCTCTCATCTCTCCCACCCCCTCACCTCCCATAATTAGATTAAATGCATTGAATACGATTGTATTTAGATGTGGAAAACAGAAAATACAGCTACAGTGGCTCAAACAAAGAGCAATTTTTCTCCCAGGAGAAATCTGGAGTTGGTGGGTTTGGGTTCAACAGTTCAACAATGGCAGAGCCTCCGCTGTGTGATTCCCTTGGCCGTTTCCCTCGTAAATGCAAGAGAGCTGCTGTAGCTCCAGCCATCCTGTCCATAAGGAGGAAGCGGTAATGGGATGAGGGTCATGCCAACTTCCCAGCAGTCACCTGGGAAGACTCTTGCTTATGTCCGGTGGGTCTGAGTTGGGTCACTAGGCCACCTGCACTTTAGTGAAGAATTTATAGTAGGAAGGGGTAAGGAGAAGAGGTTGGGGAGGCTTTGGGGGTAGCCCTTAAAAGAGTCTGCCACAATTAACTTTCTAGTGTGGTCAGAAACATTATTAGCTCTGACTGAGTAACCATCACCATTGAGATGGTTCTTTGTTCTGCCTCTCATGTAGGATTTCATTGCTGGAAGTGGTCGCTAAGTTTTGGTCCTTAGGGACATCATCTCATAACACTTTTCCATGAAGTAAGAGACTCATTCGAGAAGAGTCTTTGAGTGGTATCAAAGCACAGACTTTAAATCCAGAAGGCAGAAATGGCTGGTACTTTTTAGTAATGTGAAATTGGAGCATGCCTCGGAGGCCATATCTTTATTCTCAAGCAGTTTTGCTGCACGTTCAACTTTGCAGAAAGGTAATAAAGAGTGAAGGCTCGGTGTCTGACAGCAGCTTCACTGGGTGGAACAGATGGGTGACTAGGTGAGTTCTAGGTCTGACTCTTACTGTCCAACTGTGTGAGCTTGGGTGGTCGGTGACGTCCCAGGGATGTGATTTCCACGTATGTGAAATGATGGAGTTGGATTAGGAGATCGCTTTTAAATATAAAGGATAACAACGTTCCCATAAAGGTCAAACATTAATCTGCATATTTAATCAGATGGATTATAGAATATATGGCTTGAGGATTGGGTATCATCCGTTAAAATGGACCCATTTGCAGTATAAAAAAAAAAGAGTAGCATTTCTCCATTTTTTTAAAATAGAAGTTTCATTTCCTGCATTCCATACAGTTTTAAAAATATGACCAGCTTGGCTGACTGTGAAAACACATGAGTCTGAAGTTAATTGGCAGCATTGAATATGTACATTTAAGTATTTATTCAAAAAGCATAACCTCCAACTAACCGCCACCCAACAGTTATCAAAATTTCCACTAAGATTATATTTATGAACTGCCAGATCTGCGTTGCTAGCCCAGATCTCTCTGTCGAAGAAATCTAATTGCCCACTGAACATTTCGAGGAAGAACGTCCACTCAACAAGATTAAACCGGAGCTCACGTCTCCCGCAAACCTGCTCCTCTTTTGGAGTTTTCTACTTCACTGAGAGAACCTCGCCTCCTGATACACCCTTCTCCACAAATCCGTCCCCCCACATCTCCTGGTGCCCCCACTGCTACTCTCCTGGCCATCTCAGCTGCTTGTATGATTAAGAAGCAGCTACCCAGCTGGTTTCTCCCATTCTAGTCCCCACTGCAATCCATCCTCACAATCTTTCTAAAACACAGATACAATTATTCTTCCACTCAGCAGATACTTACTGGCATGGTTCCAATTCCTGGGGTTCAGTGGCATACAAAACTAAGTCCTTACATTCATGGAATTTGCATGGCAAGAGAGACAGACAATAAGCAAATTAGCAAATGTTACATACTAAAATGATGGGCAGGGGTAAATGCTATAAAAGGAAAGTGAGATGGGAATGTTTTTAGACACGGTGGCCAAGGAAGGTGTTTGAGAGGTGACAGCACCTTCAGAACGGTGTGAGGAAGCAAACTAGGTGAATGTCAGAAAAGAGAATGTTCCAGAGTGAAAACGCTCCAAAGTGGGACTTGCTCAGTGAGTTCAAAGAGGCCAGTGAGGCTGGAGTGGAGCCAACCATTGGAGAGTGGAGGAGATGAGGCCAGGGAGGTGATGAGGGACCAGATCCCTAGAGACCTGTCCAGCCACTGAAAGCTTTTCAGCAGGGGACGGAGGTGATTTGACTCACATTTCATCCATCACTCTCTCTCTTGAATAGAAAAGAAACTATATAAGGGATCAAGAATGGTTACAGGGAGGTCAGTTAAAAGGCTTTTACATAGTTTTGGCAAGAAATGATGAAGGGCTTATTTTATTTAATTTTATTCATTCATTTTTTATTGTGGTAAAATATATATAACATAAAAATTACCATTTAAACCACTTTGAGCATACAGTTCAGTGGCATTCATGTTGTTGTGCAACCATACCGCTATCCATCTCTAGAATTTTGCATCTTCCCAAACTGAAACTCTGTATCCATTAAATAATAATTCCTTATTCCCTCCTCCGCCCCAGCCCCCAGCAACCTCTGCTTTACTTTCTGTCTCTATGAATATGACTATTCTCGTAACCTCATGTAAGTGAAATTATGTAACGATTGTCTTTTTGTCTCTGATTTGTTCACTTAATGTCCTCAAGTTTCATCCATGTTGTAGCGTGTGTCAGAATTTCCTCCCTTTTTAAGGCTGAATAACATTCCATTGTGTGTGTAGACCACATTTTATTCATCCACTCATTCGCTGATGGACATTTAGGTTGTTCCCACCTTTTGGCTATTGTAAATAATGGTGCTATGAATATGAGTCTGTACATAACTATTCAAATTGCTGCTTTCATTTCTTTGGGGTATCCCCGGGAGTGGAACTGCTGGATCATACAGTAATTCTTGTGGGTTTATTTTGACCATAGAGATGACAGGCATCTACTCCTCTGCTTAGACATTTTTCAGGGGATTTTATTGCCTTTAGGACAAAGTCCAAAGTCAGTTCAAACATCCTGCGTGAGCTCACCCTTTGTCAGTCTTTCACAATCGCCTGCCCCCGCGTTCTAAATTCTGGTGAATTTCTTTGAATCCCTAGAATAGGCCATGCTGTTTCCTCTTCTAAGAACTGCCCCGTCCCCCCAGCCCCTCAGGCCAGCTGACTTTACTTACTCTCAGTTCTCCCTTACAGGGCATCTCTCTGTCCCACCAAGTTCAGGTTGGATTTTCAAGTGCCACCGTCCTGCATGCTCCCTGAGGACCTTGCTTCCCCGCAACCACGTGCATCGCCCATCTTTGCAGTGCTGTCATAGATTGACTGGTTTGTGTCACCCTCGATGTGGTAGGTACCATGTCTGTCACAGACCTGATAACACAGGTAGAGAGAGTATTTATTGAATAAGTGGACAAAAGAGGATGTGCAAGAAAATTGCAATCTGTCCTTCCTCGAGACATAGCACTTTAAAACATGAATTACAAACAAAAACACCTCTAGGAGCCAGATAATCTAAATGTGTGATGCTGAAAGTAAAGGCTTAACAAAGTAGAGAAGGGTGGAACCGTGGTCTTCTGGAGCTGCCCTACTCTGTAGGATCACGACTGGCTACACATGACTATTTACATTAAAGTTTGGTAAAGCTAAATAAAATTTAAATTCAGTTCCTCCATCAAACCAGCCACATTTAAAAATCTTAAACACCGTGCTGGCCAAGCAAAGTACTTTGGGACCTCAGTTTCTAACCCTGATCTCAGCAATGAATCTTCCGATAAAGCCATGATCTTGGAGACTGAAGCACAAGGGTGTGTCTTTGTGGAAATGAGAGTCGTTCTAAGGATGAGAGAATGACATTGAGGATTTGTTCATGACCCACCTCACACGGTGGCCTCTTTCTGAAAACCCTGGGGGAAATTTCCCTCTGCTCTTCGTGTCAGGCGTAGTTGCATGTTTTCCCATCACGGTCTAATTCTGTAATTGATCAGATTTCCCTTTTTGCATGGCTGCTGAAAGCTCAGAGCCAAAGGTGACCCAGCAGTAGCCAAACCTCATCCTGTGCATGAAACCCTTAACTTTATCTTGTTTCTCCTATTCTACCTCCCCTTTAAAAAAATTCCATGGCATGTGTTTTATAAATACATTTTTTCTCCTAGTGAATCTACCTCACTTATCGTGGTGCTCTACAGTATTCCATTGCATGTACGCTCTGCAGTTTAACTCCGCATCCCTTTATTGACAGGCCTTTGAGTTGTTTCCTTTTCTCCCTGTTACAACCAGCGCTAATGCACACCCCTGTACGGATTTCCTTACCCTGGTATGTGAGAGTGGGCTGAGAATGAAACTGCCTGCGTTGAAGGATATGCTTATTTTTAACTTTGAGATGTTGCCAAATTGCCCTCCAAAGCCCTTGTACCGATTTACGTTCCCACCAGCTATGGATGAGAACCTGACTTTCACACCCTGCCGTCTTTTGGAATTGTTATAATTTTTGCCAATATAATGGGTTTGAAATATCTCCCTGTTGTTTTGTTCTGCATTTTCCCCCAGCACTCATGACACTGTGTCTGTTTTCCTACTTACTGGCCTAACTGTGGTTTTTCCTCTCTTGAGTTTCCAATACAGATCCTTCACCCACTTTCTGTTGGAGTGTTTGTCATCTTTTTATCGACTGACGGGAACCATGTAAATTCACTTTTTAAATAACAGCTTTATTGGGATATAATGCGCATAGCCATAAAATTCACCCTTCTAAGGTATGCAGTTCGGTGGTTTTTAGTGTATGCACAGAGTTGTGCAACCAACACCACTATCTAGTTTTAGAACATTTTCGTCACCCCCAAAAGAAGCCCTGTAACCCTGAGCAGCCACTCCCCAGATCTTCCTACCGCTACCCTCTAGCCCCAGACAACCACCGGTCTCCCTTCTGTCTCTAGGAATTCACTTACTTAGGACATTTCATATAGATGGAATCATATAATAAAATCCATTTTGAAATAATGCAGAATTATAAATAAATAGTTATTTTGATGAGTGATAGGAAAATTCTATATTTTTGAATTATGTAAGTGGTCCTTCATGCTTAGATGCTTTTTACTGGCATCTAAATCTTGAGGTTTTTTTCCCCCCTCTAACATAAGCATGATGAACAAATATATACATATGTAATTCTAATCTTGCCTTCCTGATCTTTGTCATCTTTCACCTTCAAGGATTCCCAGAGATCAAAATCTCCCCTCTGAAAAGCACTGGCCTGGAGCAAATCATTGTCTAAACACAGCTCTCGTAAGAGCAGAGCTAAAATTCAGTTTTGTTTACATTTGGCTGAACTAAAAGGGGTCATTTCAAGAAAGAGTCAAGGATTAGAAAAGGAAATGGCCTGGAATGAGTCTAAAAGATTTAATGTTTAAAAACTGGGGAACTCTAAGGGAACTTCCAGCTATTATCAACTGCATGATTGAAAAGGTATCAAGCCAAACCAAAGTTTCTTTCAAGGTAAACATCCCAAAGTATATATTTATGTGTATACATAAAGGCAGTGTACAGTGCTGAAATGTGGACACAGACCATAACATTCCTCTAGGAAATATATTCCTTGAGAGTTGAAGGTGGGGGTGGCGGAGACAAAAAAGGATGGTCCATATTGAATGAGAAATTTATCATCACCGTTTTTCAGCCCACAAGACAAAAAAGGATGGGGTTAAACAGAAATGAAAGTAAATGTAATCATAAGTCAAATACAATGTTCACATATTTTGTTTGTCTAATTGTTCTGAAACAAACAATGGTGGTGGTTATTGGTTTTCTTTGCATGTTCTGGTATGCAAAATGGTGTTTTTAATTTCATGGATTTAAAGCTCAACATTGTGTTCTTTTCTTTTTCTTTTTCCTTTTTTTTAATGGAGGTCCTGGGGATGGAACCCAGGACCGCATGCATACCAAGCACGTGCTCTACCACTGAGCTCTGCCCTCTCCCCTCACTGTGTTATTTTCAGTGGAAGTAGCCTTCCCATTTTTCTATTGGGTTGTAGAAATCTAAGTTATTGCAACATGTCTTTCTATGTTAATGTGGTGGAGTATTCCCCCCTAAAATGTAACCACTGATAGAGGCTTTGTAACACGTTCAGCATTTCACACATGCTCACAAGGAGGGCTGCACAAATGCTAGGTGCTGCCAGACACAGACAACGGCCGTGGACATTGTTATACAGCCTGGCAGCTTCTCCCAAGGAAATGAATGTATATCAAGATGTTCTGGGCAGGCATGAGATCTAAGCATAGATGGGGTTATAAAATAAATGCAGTATGTTTTCTTGACTTGAAATTTCCACTTATTTCTCACTGGTTAGCCTCTTCTGTTTATCCTGCTTTTAAAGAGAAAATTGACAAATCCTTTAGTGGTTTCCTGAAGTTAGAATGAGGAGATTCATGACATAGACTGTAACGCTTCAGTAACGTCAACCAGCCATGGGAGCACAGTCTAAACTCAAGAAGATTTTTAAAGAACTATAGTTTATGACTTTCAGGCACCTCTGTGAACTAAAGCTTTATAAGGCAAGGTGTTTCCAAGTTAAGGGCCTCTTGGTCTGTGTTTAGGTCTCATTTGGGATGGACGGTGCAGACACTAATGTGCGGGGCGCTAACATGCTTCCAGCAGATTGTTGGGCCAATAGGAACAAAAATAGGATCAATCTCTTCTTTTCTTTATTAATGTGCTTATCAAGATTCTTTTTTGAAGAGATGAGCAAGAGGACAGCTTTTTTTGTAGACAGACGTACTTCAAAGTATTTAAATTATCACGGTTCAGTCAATAATATTGAAGGTTTGCACCCCAGGGACTTACCAAAGAACCCTGCACTTAATTGGCTGCCAAAAGCACAGCGGAAGCAATTAATACCAAGAGAGGTGATTTAAAGGACATGTTAATTATTCATTTCCCCAAATCTTTCCATTTCTGTCTCTGCATTATTCCATGACCTAAAAGCAGCCATACTTTTCTATAGGGATGGTTTTCAAACTTTCATGTACCAGATTCCTGTGCCGTTTCTACCCAAATTTTGGTTTAGTTGATCTGGGATAGGGCTTAGGAATTTGTATGTCTATCAAGTAGCGCCTGGTGATTTTGACCCAGGTGGTACCACTGACCATGTCTGAGAAATTGGATGTGAACACACCAGATTTTTCCATGTGCTATGTTCTGGTGGGTAACGCTGAGGGTGGAATACAATGCAATTTCCTATGAAGAATTTTTTGCATCTCTTGCAAAACTGTTGTTTTCATGACGCTATTCAATATTTCTTACAGATCTTTTATATAAGAAACTATGCAACAAATTTATCTGAGAATTTAGCGACAGAAAAGGTTTTTTTCTCCTGAAAAACTGACGTCCCTCCAGTTAACAACCAAAAGGATAAAAATGATCTCCTTTTGTTTTGGAAGATACATAGGAAGCTCAGGGAACAAATAAATATCTCATTGCAGGTTCTCAGCTGAATTTTTTCCTTTCTTCTTTCTCAACATGGCTTCTGAACGTTCTTTCCGATTTAGGTTTTAGCTGTTCTGCTGCAAAGAGCGTTTTATTATTATGTTTTTCTGAGAATTAGGGAGGAGAGATTATGAAAATGTAGGTGAAATATTTAATATGGTTGTAGCTGCATAGCGTTACCAATAGTTGTCCTGTGTCCAACTGCATTTCCTGCAATCGGCCGCAAGCCAGGGTCCAGTGTTGACCTAGCCTTCCTTTCTGACTCACAGAGCTTCTCATACTGACTTTGGTATCTCCATTCCCCTTAAGGGTATCATCCTAAATGAGCTGGCCCCATGGAGCCTCTCTGTCCACTTTTCTGTTAGCCCTTCTTTGCTGACTTTTCCAACAGTGTTGTTTGACTCTCTTGTCTTCAACAATGTCCAGTATTTCATGTTTATTCATCATGAGATGAATGCACTTATTTTCCCAAAATCCTCATTACCAAAAACTGGAAATCATTTAAATGTCCTTTAGCAAACAAATGGGTAAATAAACTGTGGTATATCCATACAACAGACTATTGCTCAGCATTACGCTACTTGAAAGAAGCTAGTCTCAAAAGATTACATACTATATGATTCCATTTACTTGAGAGACTGGAAAAGACAAAACTACGGGAACAGAGAACAGGTTGCCAGAGGTTGGGGTGGGGAAAAGAGTGAATTCTTTGTGGTGCTGGAATGTTCTGTATCCTATTTGTGGTGGTTACAAGAATCTATACATGCGTTGAACACACAGAATTGTACACCCATGTGACTTCTACTGTATGTACTTTGTTAAAAAAAGACAAACTGGAGAGTGGGAGAAAATATTTCCAAACATATATTTGTTAAAGGACTTGTATCCAGTATGATAGAGAATTCTCAAAACTCAGTGAGAAAACAAACAAAGCAATTAAAGAGAGCAAGAGATTTGAATAGACATTTCACCAAGGAATACATGTGGATGGCAAGTAAGCACATGAAAAGATGCTCAGCATGGTTATTAGGAAAACCACAATGAAACGTATCTATTAAAATTATTTTTAATAATAATAATCATCATAATAATGAACAAAGGGACAATGCCAAGTGCTGTTGAGGATCTGGGAGAATTGGGACTATCCTGTATTGTTGGTGAGGATACTCTGGGAAACAGTTGGGCGTTTCCTTAAAAAGTTAAGCGTATTACACGTTCCAACAGTTGCACTTCTGTATGTTTATCCAAGAAAAATGAAAATGTATGTTCACACAAAAACCTGTACATGACTGGTTACAGCAGCTTTATTCATATGGCCCCAAACTGGAAACAATTTAAATGCTAGATGGACAAGCAAACCGAGGGCCACTCGTACCATGGAAAATGGAACAAACTATTGATACACGCAACAAAATGGATGAATCTCAAATACATTATGCTAAGTGAAAGAAACCAGGCTCAAAAGGTCATATACTGGATGATTCCATTTATGTGACATGCAGAAAAGGAAGAAAAATACAGGAACAGTAAACAGATCAATGATTGCCAGGGGCAGAGAGTGGGGTTGACTACACAGAGCACAGAGGATGTTTTATTAGCTCAAATTGTCCTGTGTCTTGATGTTGATGGTGGCTAATGGCCATATGCACTTGTCAAAACTCAGAGAATGTATGTAAATTATACTTCAATAAACCTGACTTAACAAAAATCAATATGGTCCTCAGAGTGGGAAGACTTGGCACTGTATGAGTTTCATCCTGTCTTTTTCCTCTCGATTTTCTTTTCTTTTCAAATCAATAGAACAAGTGTTGAGTGTGTCCATGGGGCATCCACCATGTTAAGCATTTCTGGGACTACAATAGAAGTTTAAGGCTAGGTTTCCAATCTCAAGCTGTTCATGATGATGAGGACAGACATTGCAATTTTGACTCTACAAGTCCCTGAGTACGGAGATGATTGATAAATGCAACATCTTAGAAAGGGCAGTCAGAAAGCTTTGTGTAGTATAGATTATGATGGGAGGAACTGCAGGAGGAGACCAGTTAAGAAATATTGGAACAAACCTAGCAGTGAGGTGGATAAGAATGCATATGGAGGGTGGTGGCAGTTTTGGATACCCGAGAGGCGGATAAAACATGTACCGAGGGCCAACGGAGAGGCAACTAAAATGAGACAGCTTCAGCTTTCATAAAGTTTTATGGACCTTTGCAACTTATAAAAAAGGGCACCAGACATTTTTTGGTCTTAGAGCCAGATCTTCATCTGTGTTCGTGTCCTGACAACAGAGACGGAAAGGAAAGAATAAATCCAAAGACTCTAAAAAGAAAAGAAAAAATTACTAGAATGTAAGGGATGAAGTAAAAACAGGAAATTAAAAAAATGGCTTCAAAGTTATGATTTTGGAAGAACTGAACATGAATAAAGAGGAAAAATAAGATGGAAGGCTTGAAAGGAGGAAGACGCCGTATCTGGTTTTGACTGTCCTGTAGTTTGAAGGGAGACTGGGTCATCCAGTCTGGAGGTGTACTCCCCACTCCAGCTGCCCTGGGCTCCTTTGCTGTTTCTGGCAGAAGCCAGGCACACCTCTGCTGTGGAGCTTTTGAACTGGTTGTTCCTGTCCCCTGAAATGCGCTCCCCCCGCCCCATAGCTACATGGCATCTCCCACATCCAGTTCTTTACTCAAGTCTCATCATCTGAATGCCGTCTACCTGACCACGCTATTTAAAGCCGTACTGGCCCTCTCAAGTCTTTATACTTTGTTCTACTCCCTTTCTTTTCTTGGCACTTATTACCTTCTTGCCTTCTAGCATACTTGACTTACTTACAATGCCTGTTGTTTACTCTCTGCCTTCCCTGCTAGAATGCAAACTCCCCAAGGCAGGGATCATTCACAATTTTCCTCATGAATATGTCCCAAGCACCCAGCGTGGTAGCTGGAACATCCTAGGTGATCAAATAAGTATTTGTGAATAAATAAATTATAATCATTAACATTTATTGAACATATTCTTGGACTAAGCACTTTACTATATGATTTATATTATTTAATCTCATTGAGTCCTCACATTGCTCTGTGCAATATTCTTTTTTATTGAGGTATATAGTTGATGCACAATGTTACATGTTTTAGGTGTGCAACATAGTGATTCACAATTTTTAAAACGTTTTTTTATCAACGTATAGTTGATTTAGAATGGTGATTCACAGTTTTTAAAGGTTATATTCTATTTATAGTTCTTATAAAATGTTGGCTCTATCTCCTGTATTGTACAGAATATCCTTGTAGCTTATTTAATTTATACATAGTAGTTTGTACCTCTTAATCCCCTACCCCGATCTGTGCTCTATTATTATCCCCATTTTACAGATAAAGAAACAGAGGCTCAGGCACATTGAAAGACTAACCCAAGTTTGCATACACCTAGTAAGAAGTGGAGACAGCATTCAGACACAGAACTGTCAGCCCGCAGAGTCTGTTCTGGCCCACAGGACACGCACCACCTCTGGTGCGTACCTGGATACCTGGAAACCTAACAGATTCTTGGCTGACAGATTAGATCTATAGGATGGCTTTGTCAGTGGAAGCCACTGGAAGGAAAGAGTTATCCGGGAGAAACCCTGTAACAACAAACCGTGTAACAACACTGTAGGAGGGACGGCAAGGCCGCGCCAGCTGCTAAGAGGAAGATAAAACTGGAATTTGAACTCAAGGTTTTTACACTTCCATAGTTTTATAAGAAATTGAAATTCACGTCTTCCCTTCCTTCCTTTCTAAAAGGGACATGCAGGCTGAATCCCTTCTATTCTCCAATTTTTAGAAAAATCTACCTAAAATATGAGTCACTTCATGCTGTGGCTACTGGAATTGTTCTATGTGAGCAATTCATTTGGTTTCTGTTCTACCATACAGACAGGAAAATGTGTTTTCATTCTTTATATAGTGTCTCTAAGGCTTCATTACAGAAATGGGATTGGCAACACAAAAATAGTATTGCGGGGGAAAAAAAAGTCTCAGTTTGGATCGTTGTTTTACCAATTCTAGCAGCAGCGCCAGATGCTAAAAATATCCCCAGCCCTTTCAGGCAGGGATTTACTCTTCCGGTGCACATTTAGAGCAGGATGACCTTTCACTCCTTTTTGATGAGCGCCCTCTTGTGTTGGATTGTGAGTATGCACGTCTCCATCTTGCTCCCAGAGTCTTCGAGACCCAGGATGAGGGCAGTGTTTTGTCTTGAGCTTTCTCTGCTATCCCTGGTGAAGAGAAGGACATCTCGCATGACTTCACTTCTTGAGTAGTCTCTGACGTTCTTGAAACACAAGGACAAATATGTTGTTTCTATTTCTAGACTTTATTCTTCTCTGTATCTTTTCTTGCCTACTTGCTGTTGTTGTGACTGGTGTTAGTTATTATTTTCTCTTTCTATTTTATGGGGGAAAATTGAATGAAAGTAGAAAAAAATTTTAAAATAGGTTTCAAAAGGCTTTACATTTTAAACTATGAATTCATTCCTTACCTAAACAACTCTACTTTTTTTTTAATTTAAAGAATAATGTGAGTTTAAGGCTGAGAAATCTCAGAACATCGGGATTGTGAGTTATCTTATTTGCAAGCTGTCTTAAGGTCAGGGAGAAAATGTAGGATTCGGGAGATGGAGGAGGAGGAGGATTGTATAAGCCCTTAGAACATGTCTCCTGTGCCTGGACTCTTGATAACATGCCTCCTGGAAAGCGATAGTAGATATTATGTATAGATCGCTAGTCTCAATTTTATTTCTCCTACGTAATGGTTGCCATTTTGATTTCAGTAACTCTAGGGATAATGTCTTATGCCTATTTCAGGAGCCATTGAAAAGATCTTGGCTCTTTGGAGTCGAACAGAACTAAATTTAAATCCAAACTCTTGATACTTAGCAGTAGGACTTTGGACAAATGCCTTAATCTCTGTTGCAACAAGGGGACACCAGCCCCTACTTCATAGGGTCCTGTAGCTCAAAGGAGGTCATGAGTATAAGGGACATTTCACTTGCGAGGGAGCTACCCATTCATCCCTGACTTATTGTAAAGTGGATGGGAAGACAAGACACACATTGAAATACTGAACAGACTGGTTGTATAATAAATCAAATTATTTCGTGTGTACACCAAATTTTCCTCATTGTGCTATCAGTTTTTCTTTATGTTTGGAGACTATCTCAATGAAAGCATAGAAGTTTAGAATTGCTATACCTTGCTGGTGAATGAAGCTTTTTAAAAGTATTATTTGGTAACCCTGAGTAGGTTGTTTGCCTTAGAACGTATTTTGTTTCAGATTGTCACAGGTACACCAGTTGTTTTCTCTAGTATTTGCCTTCTTCAAGTCTGCGATTCTGTATCTGCAGTTCTGAACACCGAAAGGCCCTGAAAAAAAAAAGGATTTCTTTTCATAATTCATTTAGCAGTAAAACCTGATCTATGCTGATGTGAAGTTGTTTAGTCTTTATTCTACTTAGTGTGAATGTTAGTGCATTTCTTTCAGAAATATTACTGTGTTTGATGATGAGGTGCTGCATAAAACCCCACTGGGGGTGTTCTGTCATATATAACATATGTCTGTATTAATTTCCTAAAACAAAGTTAAAACTAATCTGAATTTGGAAACTTTTGTTCCAGGGTTTGAGTTCAGGACTTGTGCCCTTTTTGAGATAGACAAAATATTTATGATATATAAAACATATAAAAACTATAACATGCATAATATAATATATGTAATATACATTATATATTATACACATATAAAATATGTATAATATATTTATAAAATTATAAAAATATGTAGTGTATATTATATATGTATTACAAATATAAAATATATATTACATACATACTTTTCCTGTGTTCTTACATTTAGATGTATGTCTTTAAGCAGCCTTTAGCTAGATTTGTCTTTAATCCAACCGTCTGTCTTTCAAATGGAAGGCTTGGTCTATTTTTATCTATTTCTGATGTATTTCGATCTTTTTTCTGCCCTCTTGCTTTTTTGTTCTCTGATTGCCCTACATTATCTGAACTTTCCTCCTTTGCAGCATTGAGCTTCCTTTTCTCTTTTTTCCCCCAAATTTTTGCTCAATTAGCTAGGAAGTTATGCCCTTTTTATTCTTTTAATGGTTCCTTTTGAAATATTTTCATACATATTTAATTTACAAAGTCCATAATTTATCAATATGTTTAGCCTGTGCATCAGAAATTCCAAGGCATTTTGCTGCTCTGATTTGGATCAGACTCTCCCAGCTCACATGCGCTTGTCCACTATTTTTGTTTTATCTTCTTTATTTGTTTTTAACCATAAAAATTAGACATTATTATTTAATTAAAGTGTTTATTTAGATTTATGCCCCTAGTTACCAATTTGTTTGCTCATCAACCATTTATCCAACACATAATTTTTAAACACCTACTAAAAATCTGGGGACTCAACCAGTAAACAAAAGGAAGTCTCTGACCCTGAGGGACTTAACTTCTAGCTAATAGCAACTGTTCCTTCCTATACCTCATTTTTTTTTTTTTCTGGCATCATTTTTCTTCTTCTTCCTGTACATTTTTTAGAACTTCCCTTGCTGGGAGCTTGTTGAATTCTTTTTGCTTTTTTAGATAGCTTTTTTTTTTTTTGAGATATAATTCATATACCATACAATTTTCTCATTTAAAGTATATAATCAAATGGTTTTCAGTATATTCACAGGTATGTGCAGTACTCACCAGAGTCAATTTTAGGACATTTTCATAACCTTAAAAAGAAACCCTGTACCTGTTAGCAGTCACTTCCTATAGTGGGTTGAATAGTGTCTCCTTAAATTTCATATCAACCTGGAACCTTGAAATGTCGCCATATTAGGAAATAAGGTCTTTGCATATGTAATTAGTTAAGATGGTGTCACTCTGAATTAGCACGGGCCCTAAATTCAGTGACCAGTGTTCTTAAGGAAGGGGTGGGGGCACACAGAGATGCACACAGGGAAGAGAGCCGTGTGAAAGGGAGGCCGAGACGAGAGGGATGCTGCTGCAAGCCAAGGACTGCTGGAGCCGCCAGCAGCTTGGAAGAGGCAAGGAGGGGCTCTTCCCTAGAGCCTTCAGAGGGAGTGTGGGCCCGCCAACGCTTAAGATTCCTGGCTTCTCGCCTCCAGTACTGTGATAGAATACATTTCTGTGGTTTTAAGCCATCCAGTTTGTGGTAATTTGTTACGGCACCCCTAGGAATCTAATACACTTCCCATCCCCCCTTCCCCCAGCTCTTGGCAACCATGAACCTTTCTCTGTGTGTATGGATTTGCCTATTTGGAACATTTCATTTAAGTAGAATCATAAAATGTGTGCTATTTTATATCTGCCTTCTTTAACCCAGTGTGTGTTTTCAAGGGTCATCTATGCTGTAGATGGCCAAATAATATTCCATTGTAAGGGTATACGTTTTGTTTATGCATTCATCAGTCGCTTAACGTTTGGGTTGTTTCCACCTTTTGGCTATTATTGGAATAATACTGCTATAAACATTTGCGTACAAGTGTTTGTGTGGACAGATGTTTTCATTTCTCTTGGGCATAGAGCTAGGCGTGGAACTGCTGGGTCATATGGAATGTTGTTATGTCTAGCGGTTTCAGCACAGTTTGTCAAAAAGATTATCCTCTCTCCATTGCATTGCTTTTGCTTTTCTCCGTTTAATTATTTTTGTTACGCTTTTTTGGTTTGTTTGTTTTTTTTAGTGGTTCTTCTAGAGCTTATCATTCACATTGTATCAGAATCAACTTCAGATTCATATAAACTCATTCCAGTGAGATGTAGAAACATTACTCCTATTTAGTTCTATTCTCTTTTCCTTCGTTTTGTGATATTATTGTTATACATATTACATCTATAAACATTACAAACACAACAATGCATTGTCAGAATGATTACTTAATATAATTTTATGTCTTTTAAACTGAGAGAAGAAAAGAGGGCAAGTATATATCAATAACTTTGGTTCTATTAAGCTTATTTGTCATATGCAGTAATCAAATAAGCATATTATCATATTAACCATATTATCATTTCTGGTTCTCTTTATTTTTTCTTGTGGAGTTGCCATCTGGAATTATTTCCTTAGCCCATTCCAGCTTTACTCCAGTACATCTCTTTTGTGCTCTTTTTGGTAAATATTTTACATTTATGTATGTCACAGACATGATGATATATTATATACATATTGCTTTATAAATAAATTAAAAAGAAGAAAAGTATGCATTTATACAAAAATATTAATTTTGTATTTATAAGATTAGCTTTCTCATTTCTTCTTTGTTTTTCATGTGGTTTCAAATTATCATCTGGAATCACTTCCTTTGAGCCTGAAGAACTTCCTTTAGTATTTCTTTGTTTATCTGGGAATGTCTTTATTTAGCTCTCATTTTTGAAAGAGAGCTTTGATAGGATTCTTGATTAGAGGGTATTTTTTCCTTTGGGACATTGAATATGATGTGCCACTGTCTTCTAGCCTCCATTGTTTCTGCTCAGAAGTCAGTTGTTAATCATATTGGAGTTCTCTTGCAATTGATGGATAATTTTTCTCTTGCTGCTGTCTAGACTTTCTCCTTGTTATTTGCTTTTCAGCAGTTTT
Organism: Camelus dromedarius; assembly: GCF_036321535.1. Classification (NCBI taxonomy): domain Eukaryota; kingdom Metazoa; phylum Chordata; class Mammalia; order Artiodactyla; family Camelidae; genus Camelus; species Camelus dromedarius. Next base: position 13,338,230 of record NC_087454.1, on the reverse strand, counting down.
ACTATAATGTGTCTGTGGATCTCTTTGCATTTATTTTATTTGGAGTTCATCGAGCTTCCTAGATGTGCTGATTATTATTTCTTGATAAATTTGGGAAGCCATTATTTTTTCTAGTCCCTTCTCTTTCCTCTCCTGGTACTTTTGGTACATATATGTTGTGTACTTAATGGTGTTCCACATTTATTTGCTGCTTTCTTCATTTTTATTGATTATCTTTTTTTTCCCTCTGTTCTTAGGATTGCTTAATCTGTATCAGTTTTTCTTCAAGTTCCCTAATTCCTCTTTCTGCCTGTTCAAATGTCTGTTGAGCTCTTCTAGTGAATTTTTCATTTCAGTTATTGCACTTTTCAACTGCAGAATTTCCTTGTTTCTTTTTAAAATTTCTACCTTTATTGATATTCTCTAGTTGACATGACATTGTCATCAATCTTCACTTCTTTTTATTTTTTTTATTTAATGGAGATACTGGGGATTGAACCCAGGACGTTGTGCGTGCTAAGCCTGTGCTCTACCACTGAGCTATTTCCCTCCTCCCCAGTCTTCACTTCTTTAATCATGGTTTCCTTTGGTTCTTTGAACATTTTGTAATAGCTATATTGAAGGCCTTCTGGTAAATCTTGGTTACTCTTACAGGCAGCTTTTGTTGCCTGCTTTTATACAGAGTATGATTCAGACTTTCCTGTTTCTTTGCATGTTTTGTAATTTCTTGTTGGAACTGGATTTTTTACATAATATGTTGTAGCAACTCTAGGTACTAACCCCCCCAGTCCGTGGCTCATTATTGTTATTTGCTTGTTTATTTATTTACTTAGTGATTGATTGGATTACTTACGTGTAGTTATCACCCTTCCTCCCAGTGTTAAGCTTCTGTTGTTGTCCTTCAGGGAGCCCAACCTTGGATATGCCCGCAGTCACACTGGGATGACAGTTGTTTTGACCCTTTGACTGTCTCTTTCCCCAGCGACACCTAGCTATTAAGTTCCGCTAACTGCTGGCTGACTGCTCTGTTGTTTTCTGCAGTGCCCTGGGGCATAGATAGCTCCGCAGACTAAACAAATTAAATGTGGTTTCCTTGAAAGGATAACTCCGTTTCATGGACTTTTTAGTCAGTGTTTGAGATTTATCTGAACCCAGGCTGTCTCTCCCCAACTGTCTCCTTCTTCAGTTCTCTCAGGTACGAGTCTGCAGTTTAGCCTGTAAGTCAAATGCATCTACCACTCTTCCCAGTTGTGTGTTAACACAACTTCCACTGTTTTTGAGAGTGCCCATAGGCCTGAACTTCTCCACACTCTGTTGCAAATAAAATCAGTGCCTTTGGGAAGAGATTGGGAACTATCTGTTTCATAGCCTGCTTTTCTAGAAATCTCTGACCCTGGGGGAAGGGGGAAGGGGCAATGACATGCTTCTTTCTTAAAGTGACACCCCACTTTAAGAGCTAAGTTCTTAGTGGTCAGGGAGAGACAGTAGCCTCAAATCTTTTTAGCTTGACCTGGTATAGAACTACTACCTAATGAGCTGGGTCAAGGACAATCAGCGTCCCCATTATTTTCAGCAATGTCACATCCGAGGTGGAGTCTCCATTCTACAAATGGGGTTTAGGTAAAAGAAGGGTGCTCCCATGTCTCCACACATATCTGGAACTTTGCCTCCGTTACAGGAAGCTAGAGGCAGCGTAAGAAGTGCTAATGTCCTGCTTCTCCTGGGAAGCTAGCCCTCTGACTGAGAGCGAGCCCTCTGTTCTTGGCTGAACCAGTCTGGAGTGGAGTTTCCATCTTTCTGAGTTGGGGGGTGAAAGGGAGGCTCTGTTCAAATACCATTGGCTCTTATTGTTCTTACGGAATTTTAGTAGATTTTCTTGAGAAGATGTTTCTTTATTTGCTATATGTCCTTGGGTCTATTTCCAGAGACTTTAAACAATTGTGTTTTTAAAGAAGTAATAATTTTCACCAGTTTTGCTGGGGAGTGGGTCTACAAAGCCCTTTATATCCCTCTCAATGAACATTGCAGTTTAATTCTTTCAATTTTTTTTTTAATCTGAAAATTATTTTACCCTCAGTTATGAAAGATAGTTTTTTACTTTTCAGGGGGTGGGAGATACATAATTTTAGATTGACAGTTATTTTTTCTCAGCATTTATTTTTCTACTGTCTTCTGGATTTTCTCGTTGTTGAGAAGTCTGCTGTTCATACAGCTTTAATTCCTTTATCTCTGTCTCTTATCTCTGGATGCTTTCCCCTCTTCTTTAAACATTTTTAAAAAATGAAGTCAGGTTTAACAAGGTATAATAACAGATAGTAAAATTCACCATAATGTTTTAAGATTCACCCATGTTGTGTAGGTTTATAATCTGTTCCTTTTTATTGCTAAATAATACTCTATTGTATAGATGCTTTACGAGTTTATCTGTTCACCCACTGAAAGGCATTTAGACTATCTCCTGTTTTTGATGGTTGAGCATAGAGCTGCTATAAGTATTTGTATACAAGGCTTTTGTGGCTACGTATTTTTATTTCTTTTGAGTAAATAACTAGGAATGAGATTGTTGGGTCTTAGGATAAGTGCATGTGTAATTTTATTAGAAACTGCCAAACTGCTTTCTAAAGTGGCTTTACCATTTTGCATTCCCTCCAGCAATATGAATGCTTTTTACATCTTTTGTATCTTTGGTTTTCTGAAGTTTTAATACACTGTGTCCTGGTGTATTTTCACTTCTCCCAAATTTGAACATTTATTCCCGTTATTAATTATAGGAAATTTGCTGTCATGTCAAGATGACGATCTTTCTTACTCTTTTCTTCAGAACTCTCATTACATCGATCTTTGGCTCTCTCACTCTAAAAATACGTGTCTCTGAGCCTTTCTTTCACACTTTTCACCTGCTTTTTACCCTGTACTACGTGGTGGGTGATTTCTTCAGATCTATCTGCCAGTTCACTGATTGTCTTTTTGGCTATCGTTTATCTGCTTCTTATGTATTCACTCAGTTTCTTCTTTCAATAATTACTCTTTCCTATTGTAGAATGTCTATCTGGTTTCTTCTCAGCTCCGCCCAGGTATGTCTAATTGTACTTCTTGCATGTTTCAAAATTCCAACTTCGATGTCAAACATTGTGTATAGTTATTTTATACTCTAATAATATAACAGCTTATAATTCCAACCTCTGAAGCCACTGGGGACTCTAAATCTTTTATTTGTTGTTTCTGCGACTCTAGTTTGTGGGGTCTCCTTCCTCTAGTGTTTCCTGCATTTTGATTGAGGACTTAATCTGTGGGAAGCCTGGGAAGCCTGAGATGGGGATGTCTTTCTCCAAAGAGAATTTACCTTTGTTTAGTTTGGCCCTGGGTGGTACTAATACCCTGGGACCACTTTAATTTAATTTCTCTTGAGATTTAGCACTTGCACAAATATTTAAATTCAATGCCCAGATCCACAGGTAGATAAACCTAGTCATGCAATTTCTTACAGGAGTTTGTTTTTTCCCTTTTCCTTGGTGGTGATAGATTTTTCTTGTTGACTCTTTGCTAAACCCAGAGAGTGTTTCCTCTGGTCTACCCTTTCATGGAAAGCAAGACCCTTTCAAGGTCCCAGATTTCTGTGTGTGGGGGGGTGTTGAGTCCCAGGAGCAGAACCCCCCAAGCTACCTTTGAGAGACAATGGCCTAGATCCTGTTCCCCCGGCTGCTGGCTTGTGACCCTCTAAGTCTTACATTTCTGGAATTAGCATTGTCCCCAGGAGGTCCCAGATTCTGTATTCACGTATCACTCTGGTTTTAGAAACCTGTGTATTTTATTTTCTGGGATAGGGTGCCATGGGGATTTCTTTTACTTTTCACAACTTAGCAATGCATTTGAAAAGTATTTTTTGGTAACTAATTCAGTGTCTGGGTGTTTTTCAGTGAGATGATTTTAGAATAGCTAGACAGCTCTACTGTTATAAATAGCAATGCTACAATTTATTCATACACTTAATTATTGGGTATTTATGGTATTTCAATTTTATTTTTCTTAATAGTATTATAAACATTATTGGTCTGGTCTTCTTGTGCAAATATTTGTAAGATTTCTCCATGTTATATGATTAAGAGCCAGATTGCTAGAGCACAGTGATGTCATGTTTAGCTTTATGAGAGATTTCTTGTGACACATTATCAGGAACAAGTAATGAATTTCTGTTGCTGGGCATTGTTGCCAGTACTTGGCACCATCAAACTAATTTTTGCCTATCTGATGGGTGGAAAATGTCATCTACCTATTGTGTAAATTGGCATCTGCCTGATTACCAATAATTTTTTCATGTTTATTTGTTATTTGGAATTCCCTTTTTGGGTATTGACAATTTATATCCCTTTTATAAATTTTATACTCAGCTTTCTTTTTCCTCATTTATTTATTTTTTAATTAATTTTATTGAAGTATAGTCAGTTACAATGTGTCGATTGCTGGTGTACAGCATAATGTTTCATTCATATGTATACATATAGATATTCCTTTTCATATTCTTTTTCATTATAGGTTACTACAAGATATTGAGTAGACAGAAGAAATTTGTTTTTTATCTATTTTATATATAGTATTAATATTTGCAAATCTCGAATTCCCAATTTATCCCTTCCCACCCTCTTCCCCACCCCTCTGTAACCACAGTTTGTTTACTAGGTCTATGAATCTGTTTCTGTTTTGTAGATAAGTTCATTAGTGTCTTCTTTTTTGTTTTTTCTTATTGATTTATTAGACATCTTTATAAATCCATTTTCAGTTATATTGTAAATACCTTTTCCCCTTCTATGTCATGTCACTTTATTTAATACACCCAAGATATTAACCAAGCTTTTCTTTAATGGTTTATGCTTTTGAATTTTATATGGACATCTTTCTAACCTTGAAATAAAAAATTCTCTTGTTATGCTGTACACCAGAAATTGACATGACATTGTAAACTGACTATACTACAATTTAAAAAAGACTTACCAAAAAACCAAAAAGACAAAACAAAACAAAACAAAAGCATTCTCCCATATTCTCTTAACACCTATCTTGGGTACTGACTGCTATGAAGATCTTAGATCTAGGAGATCTGTGATTTAATAGATTAAATCTCCTCCTCTTCCCCAAGTTTATATTAAGTAAGGAGAGGTCCTTTTACCTGGGGTATGGGAAGAGGTGTCAGGATGGCTGGTAAATTTAGCCTATAGGCCACTTGTCACCTAGAAAACTACTTTGAGTCTCAGCTTAAAACCCTCTCCTCTGTGAAGCCTTTACCAACCTCCCCAGCAGAATTCAATTTGACATACATTTATTGAGCATCTTTTAAATACCTGGCCCTTTCCTAGGAGCTTAGGACAGAGTTGAGTAGCATCTATATTTCATTAGAGAACTTACATTTCAGCCAGATAGAGGCACAAATTCTGCTGTGGTTCCACTGTGTGCTGTGAACCTCCATCACAGTAACCATTATCTAATTCACTAACCATTAGACTAATTCACGCATGATTTTCTTCTCCATCAGCCAATCCTGTTGGCTCTACCTTCAAAATATAAACCCAAGTCTGATGACTTTTCAAGATCTTCAAAATGACTTCAAAGGCATAATCTCCTACCTGGAGTGTGTAATAGCCTCCAGCGAATCTCCCTGCTTCTGCTCTGTCACCCCCATGGGTCTCTTCTCAACGCAACAGCCATGGGGATTCTGCTGAAATGTAACTCGGCTCCCGTGGTGCTTCTGCTCAGAGCCCTCCAGCGGCCCCCACCTTGCACAGTGGAGAACCCCCCCAACCCCGCCCTCAGGACCTGCCTGCTCCTCCTCTCCCTTCCCGCCCACTCCTGTGACCCCAGCCACACCACTCCTACAGCTTCTACAGCATTCCAAGCACTCTCTGGCCTCAGGGTCTCTGAATTTGTGGTTTCCTTGGGCTGAGCTTTCCTACCCTGGTGTCCGATATCTGCATGGCTTGGCCCACTCACTTCTGTAGTGCCTCTGCCCAAATAGCATATTTTCAGTAGGACTTGCTTTGACCAAAAAGGAAGTTAAAAATACAATTAAAGTAATACAGATGAAACAAACAAGAAAAATAGCACATACAGCCCTACTCTCTATCTCCCTTAACCTCGTTAATTTTTCTCCCCAGCACTTAACATTTGTGTTATGGATGCCCAATATATATTTACTGAGTAAATTAATGTGTGTTTGTAGGAAAGAAGGAATAGCAGGTCTCGGCATGGGTGGGACAGCATAAAAACACTGGTTCTATTAGAAAAAGAGTAGGTACAGAGTGAGGAAGAGATCATAAAGAAAGAGGGCAGATGAATTTCTCGCATTTGTCAGTTTTACTCAGAGCCCTTGGGGCAGCTGAGCCCCTTGGCACTGGCCTCCTCTGTTGTCTTGGATATTAGTTTCCCCTGAATGTCCAGAAGGTGGCTCTCAATAGACTTCTTGATTGACAGCTTACTTAAGCTATTAAAAGAGGTCTTCTCCTGCGTCACCCAGGAAATGGAATCACTTTTCAGATTGCTTTGGTGAGTGGGCTTGTCCTCGGATCTACCAGGAGAGGGAAGGACCAGGAGCTTCCTTTGCTGATCTTAATGCTGGAGGCTGATCTTAAAGAGACGTGGTCTATAGCAGCACCATTTACAACAGCCAAGACATGGAAACAACCTAAATGTCCATCGACAGATGACTGGATAAAGAAGTTGTGGTATACACATAACCCAGGAATCCTACTCCTGGGCATATATCCAGAAAGAACCCTACTCCAAAATGACACCTGCACCCCAATGTTCATAGCAGCACTATTTACAATAGTCAAGACATGAAAACAGCCTAAATGTCCATCAACAGATGACTGGATAAAGAAGATGTGGTATGTTTATACAATGGAATATTATTCAGCTATAAAAACCGACAACATAATGCCATTTGCAGCAACATGGATGCTCCTGGAGAATGTCATTCTAAGTGAAGTAAGCCAGAAAGAGAATGAAAAATACCATATGGTATCTCTTATATGTGAAATTAAAAAAAAAAAAAAGACACAAATGAACTTATTTACAAAATAGAACCAGACTCACAGACATAGAAAACAAACTTATGCTTACCAGGGGGAAAAGGGAGTGGGAAGGGATAAACTGAGAGTTCATGATTTACGGATACTAACTACTATATATAAAAATAGATGAACAACAAATTTCTACTGGGAACTATATTCAATATCTTGTAATAACCTATAATGAAAAGGAATATGTGTGTGTGTGTGTATATATATATATAAAACTGAGACACTATGCTATACACCAAAAATCGACACAACATTGTAAACTTCAATAAAATAAATAAATAAAGAGACGTGGTCCATGTCAGGAAAAGACTTCTGTTGGTTTATCATGTACAAAGCCATCCAAAAAAAAGTCAGAACCAAATGAGATGGCTGGAATCCAAGATTTAGCTCTTAGTTCAAAACTACAGGAAGAAATAATACAAATGAGTTAAATCTCAACTCTTCTTGGTTCTTGTCTTTGACTCAGCAATTTAAACTTTCCAGTTCTTCAGTCTTTGTGTATATATTTAGAGACAGTGTGGTCTACTAGAGTAGAAACTGAGGGAGGGAAGAGCTGCTTATCTGTTAATCAGCTGTACTGCAGGCAAAACATGTAGTCATATTGTGACTCACACATGGTAAAGGTGAAATAGTTAAATAACAAAACTCCAGGACGTAGCCAATTTATAACCCCACCGTCGCAACCAGAGACTATCAATCAGAGAGGGACAGACTTCTAGGAAGAAAATTTCCAGCCTATGCTTTACCTATACATTACTCATTTTCAGCTTAAAGACAAGGATTAAATCTTTTCATCACTGGAAAGAGAAAGTACCCAAATTTTCGAGCACTTTCACATTTTTTTTTTTTTTAGATTTGTGCAACGGCAATTAAAATGGGAATATCTAGAAAGATGGCAATATGAATATTATACACGTGTGCCTGAAAGCGAAACTTGGAGAACTGTAGGCATAAATGACCAAAACCTCCTGTGCAAGGATCAGAATGCAGATGGGATGGTGTAGACAGATGCGAATCAGCACAGGAGGTGGACTCACGCAGCATGTGGTCCACGTGGGATTCAGAAGCACCTCCTCAGCTGAAGGAGAAGCAGGGTGGGATGACGGAGGTGCAGCATGAGAGAAGAGTCTCCAGCCAGGACACTTTGAGCAGCAAGTGACAGAAAACCACCACAAAATAGGTTAAGCCAGAAGAGTGATTTATCTGAAGAACACAGAGGTAGCTCAAAGGATCATCAACAGGACCTAGAGCCCTTCTGGGGTCACATGGACTGGAACCAGGAACCCCGATGTTGTTAGCACTCTCTTTCACTCTTCTTTCTCTCCTACTTGTTACGCTTAAGCTTCCTTCTCTGTTAATAGAGATGGACATTCTCTGCCCAGCAGGGAAAGTGCCCTTCAGCAACTGTCAAAATCACATCCTGACGGATTTGCAGCCAGAGGCATCTGTTCATCTCTGAATTTCTGTTGGAAAGGTCCTAGGGAAGGACCTGGACTGTCCACCTCTTGGACCATGGGACTCTGCCGTGACTGGGGGCGGGCTCTGTGGACCCGGCCTGGGTCATGTTCCCTTCTTTGGGCCAGAGTGGGCAGCTTCTGTGCTGGGTGGTGACTTAGCACAGGCATGGTCGCTGGCATGTTTGTTTGGGTGGGACAGCCCTTACAGTGGGCCCCTGAGAGTCACCACCTTGGTCATTCCTAGCACCCCTCAGAGGAGGAGGACAGCTGGACGGTTGCTGTAAGAACCCCACCCTGGGGGGACGTGTGAATACGTGTCATCAAACTGACTTGATTCCAGTGGCTACTCCCTCCACCACTTACTAGCCAAGCGATTTTTCTGTGTATGAGGTTCCTTGTTTATAAACTGAGAATAATAATAGTACCAACTCCATGGGATTCTAAATAGGACTGAATGACATACTATACATAAAACCCTTTGAACAAGCCTGAAATAGGAAAGCTTAGTGGTCACTGTCACTCAGAATAAAACCATAAAGACAACCCACTACATATGGACACTTTTCACGATATGGTCCGTGCCCTTTACAGACCATGAGGTCTGTGGAGTTACTTTTCATTGAGCATCGTTTGCTCACTAGAGCCATCCAGACTCTCCCTGTAGGATGCTCAGTGGGGCTCGGAGGCTGTCCTCTGTCTTTCTGGGCCTCCACCCAGACCGAGTGTCTTTCTCATTTTATGACCCCCAAAAGTTTGTTTTTCAAACAAATGGTGAGAGATCCAGCAGAGCCAGCGGTAGTGGTATCAGTGATGGCGGCCAGGGCTCAAGGTGAGGAATGTCACCAGCAGGGGAATGTCTACGGTACTAGCTGTGCCTGTGTGCCTGCAGCCAGGAGGTAAATGCCAGCTTGGCGTTGTACCAACAAGGCAAGGCGATTAGCAGCCAAGAGAGGCTGCAGAGCGAGTAAAAGCAACATGGTACCTGAGGGCCAAGGAGAGCAGCTTGATCAATACCTGGCATTCGTAAAAGGACTTCCCTGGGGACCGTGTGCTCCTCTGGAAGTGGGGAAACAAGGGAGGCTCTGTCCCCTTCTCCCAAAGACTTGAGAATGGGCTATGGACCTTTGTCACTGTAAAGGCAATTACCCTTTTAGGGTTGGGTTTCATCTGCATGGTGAGTGAACTTATATTCTCTTCAAAATATTCTCTTACCACGACACTTGGTGTGACCAAACCAGTAAGACAATGGAATTTAGTAGCTATTCCAAGTCATTCGTTAACTACACAAAGCCCCAATAATATGGTGATGAAGCCAAGAAAGTGAAAAATATCCTGTCCCCTTCTGACAGAGACTTTCAAAACATCTGGATGCATGGTAATTGGCAGTTTACAGCGATGCTGGTCCCCAAACTGCTGTTAGGACCAGAGCACAGGCAAGATCCTTTGATAATGAGGTTCCCTGATAACCAAGCCCAAACCATACAACGGAATTCTGTACTGTGTCAGGATGCGTTTAACAAGGCTTTGGTGTCTACTTGGTGTTTTTATGATTTGTAGAGCAGCAAGGCAAGTGAGTGTGGCACCCAAGGTAGTTACTGTAGTAATCACTGGTACAAGCGTCGAGACTTACTGAACTCTTTTTTTTTTTTTTAGAGTTAAAGATGAATAAACATTTTGATAGTGCTGTCTCTAAAACAAACCAAAATACAGAAAGTTCATTAACTTGCTCACTACTCCGATCTCACAAAGTCCTTCTGTGATGACGATTAGGGAAAAAGTGTCTAGAAATTTAAATAAAATGAGCAGCTGTCACTGGAAGTTTCTTGAAACCATAATCCAAGCTGACACCTTCATTTTCCTTTACACTAAAACCTATAGTCTGTCTTCTGGTGTTGCTGTGAATTATTGACGTTAAGTTAAAAATTGCCCCAGGATATAGAGCATAACAATCTCTTTAACAGAATGAAAAATTGATACGTGTCAAAGAAGTAATCCTTCACTACTGACCAAATTCAAATCGCTCTCGTCATCATAAATGCAGTAAGTAACCAAGCTTAGACTGAAATATGTGGTATCCTCACCCCACTTCCAACATCTGCAGGGCCCAGGCAAGAGTACATGTGGGGGTGCACATAGCATAGGTCTAAAAGTCATAAACCAAGCCAACAACTTGCTAAACAAAGTATGTTCTATCCTCCTATCTTGATGAATGTATTTTCATGATCGGAAGTCAAGGTAAATTTAGAATTCTTCGACCGCTTGGTGTTGTGTGTCTGCAGCACTCAGCCCACCCCTCTTCTCTTCTCATCACCAGCTCCATCCTGTACTGTGAGGGCCTTGTGGTACATGGCACACGTGGACACCCTCGTCTTGCATCCAAGTTCTGTCTACCTTCTACCACCTCCCCAACAGCCGTCCACGGCTACCTGTAGTGCTAGGAGTGCGTGTTCTAGCTGTTTTCTGTCTGCCCTTGGGCCAGACCTGGAGAATAGACCAATGCAGACCCTGGAGGAGGCCTCAGGGTTATTTGGGAAGGGAATTCCAAGGTCTTGGGTACCCGAAGTATGATCTAGAGAGCGGTCATAAGCTCCAGAGTGATGTGTCCTTTTGGCCATGAATGGAGCACATGGGCAGAGAAGAGCAGGACTGAGCTCTCTGAAACGGGGTCCAGGGCAGCAGCCTATCCTGCCCACATCCTACAGTGGCTACCAGCTCACTTCCTGGCACCTAAGTTCTGAAACCACCCCATTCCTATTTAACAGTGTCTTGCTTATTTCCCTAAAATAATTGCTTTTATAAGCTTCTGGACAAACACTAGGAGAATAGGCCAGGAGAAGGAAAAGCAGCTTCCAGATATTACTGGAAGTTTGCGTTGCAGAGAGGCTGTTGAAAGCAGGGAACTGAAACCATCCTCTTACCCTCGAGGATGCTTCTTCAAACGTGGCAGACTCTCTGAACAAGCAAAGGCATCGGCTCCTCATGTCACGCAGTCCCCCTCCCCAGTGATGCCCGTGCTGCGTGCTCTCTGTCATTGCTCCCCTTTCAAAGGACACCAGCAGGGCGAGTTGTGCTGGGCCACCTTCACCCCTCTCTGGTGGTCATCTCCTAGCTCTTGCCATCTGGATCATCCCTTGTGGCATCACTGATTTCTTTGTGGGTCAAGACCTGACCTGGTATGTGCTTTTTCTCCCACGGAATTCAATCCATCTTCCTCTGCTTACCTCCTGTTGAGTGACTCATCTAGGGGTGGAGGGGGAAAGCCGGCCACACTTGAAAAAATGTGCCTTTGGATCCTGGTGATTTAATTGCTCTGTACCTCACATTTGATTTTTTACTATTTCAACCAATGTGATCAGAGAGATGAGAATAAAACTATGTGTTGACATTTCCTCATTGCACATTGGGAACCAGAAAATGAAAAGAAGAATGACCTTTTTCTCTGGTGGGGGTCATCTCCTTTTCACCTGAAATGTGTTCCTTAGCTCATTTCCTGCCAGGTGTAATTTCAGGTTCAACCTGTTTTTGAAAGTTGTGAATCATATCAGTGACTCAAAGCCAATTTGGGGAGGGGAAAAAAAAAGCTAATCTATCTGTTTATAAAGAATCAAGCCTGGTAGAGAAATGAATGATTATTCCTGGAACTTTTGGCAAACACCCACCAAAGCATTATTCATTCCTTCATTCAGCAAAAATATGTTGAAGCAAAAATACTCTCAATGGATGGTGTCATATATAAAGGCAGTTAAATACTCTTCTGAAAGATGCATAGGTTTTTTTTTTTTTAAGCTGGTTTCTTATTTTTCTCATGAGGGAAACAAAATTTAGAAGTAGTAGTTACTATAAATTTGTCAACTGTGATATTGTTTTGAAAAAGAGACAACCCAGACATACTGTGATAATGAGTTGATACATTAAACATTTGTTTTCTAAATCGCAGAGCTGGGAGAGGCTTCAAATATCACGCATACCACTTTTCCATTTCACTAATGAGTAAACCGAGTCCCAGAGAGGGTGAATGACTTCCTGGGGGTTGCACAGCCGGTCAGCCTGTGGCAGAGCCAGACCCAGAGCCTGGACCTTCCATCTTTCCAAAGCAAGCGCCCTCTCCAGGCACCTTCACGTATAGTTACTGTTTCTTTATTGTGAGAGCAAGGCATAGCTCTCTTCTGCTCTATTACTTGATATTCAGATACTGTTGCAAGATAGGTATTACCCTCCTTGCTTTAGAGAAAGGGAAGGCAAGTCTAAGAGAAAAATGTCATTTAATCAATGGTTTCCTGACTGGCTAGTGGCAGAGTTAGGATTGGAAAAGGCAAGAATCCCATCCCCAAGGTCACATTCTTCCCAAACTTGAGCACCACTTAACCTACACGATGCAGCCAGGGAGCATGTTCTTACTGTTTGGCATCTTTTCTTATGTAACCAAGACTGAACGGGGATGAATGAGACGCTGTCCCCAAACTGACATGTTTGTTTATTTGATCATTCATTCTTTCGTTCATTATTCTCTGGGTAAAGCACTGAGTTAGGTGCTATGGAAGAGAAAAGGAATGGGTAACAAGCAGGCCCGTCCCTTGTGATAGCCAGTGTCTGCAAGGGACTATAGGACTCGTTCACAAATAGCGTTAGTACGAGGTGGAATGGAATAACAGATTAAAAGTGGTGGGAAGTCTTACAGGACTTCCTGTCTGGGAGGAAAAGAAGATACTTCTATATGGTTGAGAAGGTTTAAGGACTTCTCAGGGAAGGATATCTTGGGAAGATTATGAGTTGTTTTGCTCTTTGAAAACAGTTCCTCTGGATGAGGAAAGAGAGGGAGGTTTCCTTCCAGAAGAATAGGTATAAAGACTTCATCACAGAATAATTTGAATTAATGAACTTAAGGGGAAGGTGAGGAAGTCTGGATTTTCCATATGGGTCCTTGGAAAATAACAAAAAAGCTTCTAAACTTCTAGACAGCTGAGTCTTCTAGAATGTAAAAATCTAGATGCTAACTAAAATATAGGTAATGACTAAAAATACATAATTTATTACATTTGCTGGGCTCTTGCTCTGAGTTATGTAAATTTGAATGAATTGGTACATAGTAAACTTTCCAATTTTGATGGAAATAAATAAAAAGTCAGTTGAATAGAAAGAGAGTCACTTGGGCAAGAAACAGTTATTTTTGGAGGGATTTTTGTGATTCTAAGTGGCGAGTCTATGAGGGCAATAAAATATAAAATCAAATACCTTCACTTGTGAAATTATACAAGTTTTCATGATCCCTTTGGGCATTTTATTTTATTTTTTGTTGTTGTTTTGGGGGGAGGAGATAATTAGATTTTTATTTAGTTATTTATCTTTTTTTTTTTTTAATGGAAGTACTGGGGACTGAACCCAGGACCTTGTGCGTACTAGGCATGTGCTCTACCACTGAGCTATACCCTCTCCACCTCTCTGAGCATTTTAAACTTTGATAACTTAGATTGAAAGCAGGTAAAAATTTCAAAGCACATTTAGATCTGTTTTTGGTTCACAACCTAATAGCACAAGGCATCCTAATTCTGAGTTTGAGACCCTCTGAAAAAAATTTTTTAAAATGGCCCTATAAATGAGAAGGAAAACATACCCTGAAACTGTTAAATGAAAGCCCATAGCAGTAGGCGGAGAAAAAGTTCACTTTGCCTTTAAAGACTGTTCTCAGATTTATTACTACCGTGCTCACAAGGTGGTATTTATAAAGTGTAAAGAATAATAACAACAACTGTAACTTCCCAAAGAGCTATAAAGAGGGCTCCAGCCACGTCTGTGACATTTTATTTCCTTAAAAACATCTGAAGCAAACACGGGGAAAATGAGAACAATCTGGATGGTGGTGACTAAGAGCCTCTAATTTTGTTCTCCCCTCTTTATTGTCTGTTTGAAATGCCTCATCATAAAACACCTGTACGCAGGCTTTACGAAGCCTTGATCATTTTTATAAGTCCTCAAATCATTCTGCAGAGCCACTCCTATATCAGTGTGTTGATTTACCACTGGGGAAATGACACAACGAAAATGACAGTGTAGAGTGACTAGGACTTCCAACCAATTAATGGAGATAGGGAAAGTGACTGGTAGAGGATCAGGAAATTTGGAGGGGCAAGAACTTCTCCCATCTTTAGCATCCCCAAAGCTTGTTGATGTCTTGTTGATGGCATTGTGCCTGGCAGGGGCTCTGAGTCATCTTCCTTCAGTGCAGTTTCCCTTACCAGTAGGCATTGGCTAGATGCCGTCTGAGGTGATTTGGATACTGGAGGACTCAAGAATGTCTTTTCCAAGAGTTTAAGAAAGGTGTCCTACCCACAAAGCTGGGAGGAACCTCTCAAATATTTTTCCCATCAATTTTAGGTTTTCAGAGATTCAGGGAAGAAGGGCCAAATGTATGGTATCCAGCTGGGATATCTGACAATCTTTTACTAATAGCTTGTCCTCCTCTGTCTCATTGTATGCTTTTGATGAGAGGGCAGGAGATTTAGCTGCAGAAAGCTTTACCAAAAAGGATGGTGGTTATGGGAAAGCATTTTAGAAAATGTCCAAATTTCCCACTAGCATTTTTTGATTTGACAACCCTGCCAAGTACAGTTTATTACATGCTAGCCTTGGGGTCCCTTATAGCTATCAGATATAGTTTCAGGGAAATTTGTAAAAGAGATGAGGGCTGTTCTTACTACCCAGTGTGGAAGACTGAGTGCTTTTCATGAGACGGTTACGGTGGTCAGCATTTCTTTGCGTGCGTTATCTTGTTTGATTCTCACACCATTCTTTAAGATAGGGAGTTTCCCTTTTTTAATCATAAGAAAACAGGCTCAACACTAAGAAAACAGTATGGAGTGTTCTTAAAAAACAAAAAATAGAGCAACCATATGATTCAGCAATCCCACTCCTGAGCTATATCCAGAAAAGATGAAAACTCTAATTCAAAACAACACATGCTCCCTAATGTTTATAGCAGCACTATTTACAACAGCCAAGACATAGAAGCAACCTAAATATCCATCATCAGATGATTGGTTGAAGAAGGTGTTGTATGTGTGTGTGTGTGTGTGTGTGTGTGTGTGTATTCCATTCTATACATATATACAGGTATACATATATATAATTGTCCATATTCCAATATATATAATGGAATATTACTCAGCCACAAAAAAGAATGAAATATTGCCATTTGCAGCAACATAGATGAACCTAGAAATTGTCATATGTAAGTAAAGTCAGTCAGAGAAAGACACATATTACATGATATCACTTATATGTGGAATCTAGAACTTAATACAAATGAAATTATTTACAAAACAGAAATAGACTCACAGATGTAGAAAAAAATTTATGGTTACAAGTGGGGAAAGGAAAGGGGAGGGGTAAATTAGGAGTATGGGATTAGCAGGTACAAACTACTATAACTAAAACAGATGAGCAACTAGGATTTACTACATAGCACAAGGTACTATATTCAATACCTTGTAATAACTTGGAAAATAATCTGAAAAAATATATAACTGAATCACTTTGCTGTACACCTGAAATGAACACAATATTGTAAATCAATCATACTTCAGTTTGAAAAAAGGAATAAAACAGGCTAGGAGGTTTAAATAACTTGACAAAAGTCACTTAGTAAATGGAAGAGCCAGGATTTGAACCCAAGTATGCTCAGATGCTACAGGTTAATCTCTTTTCAAAGCTCCTCCCTTCATAATTATCTTTGGAAGCTTTACATTTACTTTATATACTTGCTTAAGAGAGATGGCGATGGAGCTTGGAAAGAAAAGGACTGGAAGTTTGGCAAAAAGGTGGTCTGGATTAGAGGCATATGGCTGGGCATAAAAAAATGGGCACAAAATATGAAGATTTTGGTATCACGTTAATACCCATCAGAATGTATCAGTCATCGGAGATGCACTAAACAACCAAGTAAGCAAGATGATTCTGGCCAGTTGACATTAGCGGCCTTCTGTCATTGGCCATCCTGGAACTGGGCACATCAGTGGAGTGGCCACAGTAGCAAAGATGGCGGCTAGGCGTGTGACCAGCAGCATGGGCTCCAGCTCACCAAGGCCCACTGTGCTACTGTTCCCTCCGAATGTCCAACTTTGCTGTTTCTAAAAATTGCTTTGGGTATTTTAGTTCTTTGGCAATTCCATATAAGATTAAAAAAAACCTTATAAATTTTGACAAAAAGAGAACTGGAATTTAAATGGGAATTCTGTTGAATCTGCAGACCAATTTGGGAAGAACTGCCATCTTAACAAATATTGAGTCTTCCAATTCATGAACGAGGTATAACCTCTCTATTTGTCCCCTTAAACCTTCTTTAATTTTTCTTTGTTTTTGTGTGTTTTATAGTTTTCAGTGTATAGATCTTGAACAATTTTAATTTTATATAACTTTTCTCTTCATTTTTTTCCCTTTAAGTACCTGAAAAAATAATTCTCAGAAAATAATTGGGCATATCTGTAGCTTGCAAAGTGTTGCTCACACAAGTAAAATGAGCAGAGCCAGAAAGAACTTCAGTGGCAAATAAGAATATATAATTATTTTTTAAAAATTTTATTGAAGTATAGTCAGTTTACAATGTGTCAGTTTCTGGGGTACAATGTAATGCTTCAGTCATTCATGTACCTACATCGATTCCTTTCCATATTCTTTTTCATTATAGGTTACAACAAGATATTGAATATAGTTCTCTGTGCTCTACAGTTTAACCTTGTTGTTTATCTATTTTATATATAGTAGTTAATCTGCAAATCTCAAAAAAAAAAAAAAACGTGGAATGCTTCACGAATTTGCATGTCATCCTTGCGCAGGGACCATGATAATCTTCTCTGTATCATTCCAATTTTAGTATATGTGCTGCTGAAGCAAGCACTAATTATTTTTTTAATTTAAGAAATTTATTAACCAAAATTTTGAACAGTTTTGAAAAATTTAAACAAATTCTTTTCAAAATTAATTTGGATGGTAGTTTTATTATTTATTCACTCATTTATCTCTTTCACAAATACTTCTCTTTTCTAATTTAACATTTTTTTTTATTGAGGCATAGTTGATCTAAGCAAATTCTTAATGAAGGTAGGCTGAGTTCTATATTTTCCTAACTAGTGTGGGAAAAAGGATTTATTTTGAATTTGGCGATGCTTTCTTACTGAGTTTTCACCAGAAGTTTTCCTAATGTTAGATCACTCAATACCTTTCCTCAACATACAGGAAACTCTATGTGGATTGCAGACAAACTACATAGATAATTCTTCCCAAAAGAAATAATCTCTTCTCTATGCCTGTCAGAAGTCATTGGTAGAGAAGGAAAATCATTAAAATAAGGACAACTAGAGATGAGTTTTCTGATGCCTGCAAAAATCCGCAACATAGAGATAAATAATTCACGTTTTATTGTAAAGAACACAAGACTGGCTGAAGAGTAGACACAAGCACTTCAGTTAGAAACAGGGGTCCTCAGAGAGGAAAAGGGGAATCAGCACCATCACGGTCTCCTGATGGCTCTGCAGCTCCTGCCTGCTTCATCAGCAATGAGTGAGGTAGTGCTTCCAATTAAGAAGTCATTTAAAATAATTTGCAAAGAGCAGGGACATGTGAAGTGTGAGAAGTTCCTTCCAGAGGAGCCCTTCAGGGCTAGTGATGATAAGGCTGACAGCCATTTGGGACTTCAGAATCTTACTCTGGCAGCTTGAAAGAACATCTAATCAGCGAGTACAGTGATGTTAAAAAAAAATGTGGGAACCAGTATACAGTCTTGGGCCAGGTAATTTTCAGTGGCAAAAAGTCTTCATGTACTCCAGGAATCCTGCTAGTCTTTTTTTGTTTGTATACTTTTTGTTTTGTTTGGGGAGAGGGCTGACAGCATTAGAGGCTTTTCCCTCCCAGTTTTATTGAGAAATAATTGACATACATCAATGTGTAAGTTTAAGGTGTACAGCCTGATGGTTTGGTTTACATATATCGTGAAATGAGTACCACAATAGGTTCAGCTAACATCTGTCTTCTCAGATAGGTACAATAAAAAGAAAAAAAAGAAGAAAAGAATAAAGAAAAAAATTATTTTCTTCTTATGGTAAGAACTCTTAGGATTTACTCTTAACAGCTTCCCTGTATATAATACAGCAGCGTCAGCTCTAGTCATCGTGTTGTACGTTCCATCCCTAGTACCTACTTATCTTGTAACTGGAAGTTTGGACCTTTTGACCACCTTCTTCCAATCCCTCTCCCACGAGTCAGATCCCTTTCTCTATGAGGTTATAGCACATGCCTTTAAGGTCCATCCATGTTGTTGCAAATTGTAGGATTTCCTTGCTTTTTAAAAATGGCTATGCTATATTCCATCGTGTGTGTGTGTGCGTGTGTGTGTGTGTGTGTGTGTATGCCACAACTTTATCCATTCATCCATTGATGGACACTCAGGTAGTTTCCATCCTTGGCTATTGTAAATACTGCTGTGAACATGGGGGTGTATGTATCATTTCAAGTTAATGTTTTCGTTACCTTTGGATACATTCCAAGAGGTGGAGTTGTTAGCATAGTAGTTCTATTTTTAACTTTTTTTTTTGAGGATCCTCCATATTGTTTTCCATAGTAGTGGCACCAATTTACAGTTCCACCAATGGTGAACAAGGGTTCCCTTTTCTCTACATCCCAGCCAGCATTTTTTATCTCTTACCTTTCTATGATGGCCATTGTAATGTGTGTGAGGTGGTATCTCATGGAGGTTTTAATTTGCATTTCCCTAAAGACTAGTGATATCCAGCACCTTTTCATGTACCTGTTGGCCTCGTGTATGTCTTCTTTAGAGAAATGTCTATTCATCTCCTTTGCCTATTTTTTTAATTGAGTCATTTGTTTTTTGCTGTTGTGTTGTATGAATTCTTTATACGTTTTGGATATTAACCCCTTATTAGATATATGATTTGCAAATATTTTTTTCCCATTCTGTAGATTATCTCTTTGTTGATGGTTAGAATATACAATTTTTATGTATATACTTATGATGGTAATTATGGGAAATAATGTGTACAGAAAAATAATGGAAAGAACGCAAGAGGAGATGATAGTAGTGGCAAAGGGAATTTTTCTGAAACCCCACATAAGAACAGAGAACACAGGGGCTCTCTGAGACTCATCCAGTTTCTGCAGGGTGGTAGCCAGGCGCTCCTGAGCTTTCGAGATAGCATTTAAAAATGACACGACGTGTAATAAACAAATCAATATTTTTATTTAGTAGTGCTTTACCTTATGAATTTACACTGATATTCCAGGAATTCTGCCACTGATCAAATTGTTTTGGATTCTTCTTTTGAGTCTCTGGCATATTCTTTGGAAACCTTTCAATGGTAAAAAGACCATCATTTGTGGACAGGCATAATTTTTAGAACAGAAGTTACCTTGATCCCAGGGCGGTAGATAAAGTTGGTAATCCAATGGGTCACACACACAACCAAGATATAAACAATAAAATGAGACTTATTTTATGTATGTGGCCAGACTGACTCTAGTTCTGGGTAAGAGGAGCCCGGATATTGGGCCTATGATTTAGAGGACACTGCATATATCACAAATGCACTAAAGAATAAAGACACGTGGAGCCTCTATTGCTCAGAGTCTAGTGCTCAGTACTGGTACAGTAACTCACATCCATAAATCATCTGCCCCCATGATTAACACTGTTCAGACCCCAGTGCTGTGAGGTGGTACCTCTGCCAACACCGCTTTGGAGAGTCAGGCGATTGCAAGCGTTAGCCATTAAGAGAAATTAATAAACTAGTCAAATACATTTTCTCAGAGAGCTGCATACAATAGATTCTTGCTGAAGGAAGATTCATTTCCCAGGTAGTGTTCACTGTGTACTTTCAGCCCCTCTTTATGTTGCAATTTGTGATGGAGGAGACTGTTCACAAGAATTGCACATGGTAGCTGAGGAAGATTTTGTAATATTGAGCAATTCATATGACTTATAAATACAGATGTAGGTCTGGATGTAACGTGTATGCAGTATGATTCTAATTCTTTACATTAGCTACTAGATGGGCACTGAAGACTAAAATTGTGAGTGATTGTGTTTTTATAAATATGTAATAATGTTTATTTAAAATCTCAAAAAACCCAACTTTGAATAATTTGATTTAAATTTTAATATTCATTCATTGTAATTTGTAACCTCCCACTATTTCAGTAAGTGATTTTAAAAGTTTGGAAGAAAAATGACTTTTTTGGAAAGTACACACGTAAAAATTGTAACTTTTTGATTTTTAACTGTTACTTTAATTTACATTTTTATGAAAATGCATTCAAATAATATATACTTTGATTACACATACTTTTTGACTTTTTAATCCTTTAAATCACTAGCATCAATAGAATACAAATTATGTGAAAATCTTGATTAGCACCACATAACCAGTGATTTTTTTTCCTAAGAGGTAGGAAAGGGAAAGAAAAATTCTGAAATGAATTTATAAATTATATGTCTTTATTTTTTTACTTATCCAAGTTTGCCAATCTATGAGCAAAATATACAAACTTATGCAAATGATAATCAAACTCAGTTACTGACTTTTAGACATATAAAAACCACGGCTTTACAGGCAGTATTTTTCTTTTTACTACAAAGATATATTTGTCAGATGAGAAGAATAGAGCATATTTTACTTAATTGTTGGTTTGATTTATAACTTTTAATTATTAATACGCGTGTTATGTGGATCTGAATTTCCACTCTTCCTCCAGGCTTTGCAAATACTAGGGATGAATCTGAGGCATTGTAACAAGGAAATTCTAGTACCATTTTGAACACTGTGCTCATAATGGTAATATTTCCAAAGATGACCACGAAGGATAACACTCACTTGCAGATAATACATCTATTTTAAAACTACTCATCTTCCTTTATAGCAATAGCTCCTGATCACTGATCACATGCTTCAGCATGAACACTAGACATGTGTGTTCCTAAAAGATGATGTGTAAATTAGATTTCTTAAGTGATTTAGACGGATCACTTCTTGAAAAAACTGCCTATGATCAATTTGCTATTGTAAACAGTCTTTTAATAAAGACAGTTATCATCTTTGTAATTTACATATTTTTGGAAATCCACGCTCGCTTAAAACTGTGGTTCAACCTTGAGTGCACACTGGAATAATCTGGAGAGAGTTAAAAAATACTAATGGCCTGTCTTACCCCAGGAGATTTTCATCTACTTGGCCTGGAAGAGGGCCCAAATACCAGCATTTTATTAATGCACTTTTTTTTCTTGCTTAAAACTTTTACTTTGAAATAATAAATTCACAGGAAATTGGGAAAAAATCTACAGGGAGAGCCTGTGTAATGATAACCCCCCCAATGATAATCTTGCATTCAGTATAATACAATATCAACTCTAGGAAAATTATATTGGTGCAGTGTACAAGAGCTGATTCAGATTTCATGAGTGTTATATACGCTTATGTGTGTGTGTTTCTGTGCATTTTAGCACACGCATAGAATCGTGAAACCACCACCACAATATACATACAGAACTATGCCATCACCACGGGGTAATGCTCCCTCATGCTGCTCTCCCACATCTCATCCCTGGCAACCACTGATCTGTTCTCCAGCCTTGTAATTTGGTATTTCGAGAGTGTTATGTAAATGGGATCATATAGTATGTGATGTTTTAAGGCTGGCTTTTTTTCACTCAGCATAATTCCCTTGAGATCCATCTAAGCTGTTGATGTATCCACAGTTGGTTCCCTATTGTTGTATTGTACCCATGGGGTGGGTGTTTCCCAGTCTGTTTTACCATTCACCCACTGAAGGAGATTTGGATTGTTTCCAGTTTGGGGCTGTTATGAATACAGCTGCTACAAACATTTATGTGCAGGTTTTAATGGGAACCTAAGTTTTCATTCCTCTGGAGTAAATAACCAGGTATGGACTTGCTGGCTCATATGGTAAGTACATGCTTAGTTTTATAAAAAGCTGTTAAACTATTTTCCAGAGTGCTGTACCATTTTACACACCCACCAAGAATGTATGAGTGGTCATTTCTCCCCATTCTTTCCAACATTTGATGGTGTCACTTTTTTTTAATTGAAGTATAATCAGTTACACTGTGTCAATTTCTGATGTACAGCATCATGTCCCTGTCACATATATATATATCCATATATTCGTTTTCATATTCTTTTTTGTTAAAGATTTCATTAAAGATATTGAATATTGTTCCCTGTGCTATACAGAAGAAATTTGTTTTTTAAAATCTGTTTTATATATAGTAGTTAATATTAGCAACTTTTGAACTCCCAGTTTATCCCTTCCCACCCCCTTCCCCCTGGTAACCATAGGTTTGTTTACTATCTGTTTCTGTTTTGTAGATACGTTCATTAGTGCCTTCTTTTTTCTTTTTTCTTAAT
Organism: Camelus dromedarius; assembly: GCF_036321535.1. Classification (NCBI taxonomy): domain Eukaryota; kingdom Metazoa; phylum Chordata; class Mammalia; order Artiodactyla; family Camelidae; genus Camelus; species Camelus dromedarius. Next base: position 13,315,295 of record NC_087454.1, on the reverse strand, counting down.
TAGCCATTCTGGTAGGGGTATAGTGATATTTCATGGTTTTAATTTGCAGTTCCCTCATTGCTAAATATGTTGAACAACTTTTCATGTGCTTGTTCACCATCTATACACCCTCTTAGGCGAAATGTCCTTTCATGACTTTGACCCATTTTAAAATTGGATTGTTCACTTTTTATCATGAGTTTTCAGGGTTCTTTATATTTTTCTAGAAACAACTCTTGTTGGATATATGGTTCGTGAATATTTTCTCTCACTCTGTAGCTTGTCTTTTTATTCTCCTTTAAGGGTCTTTCACAGAGTAAAAAGTTTTAATTTCAATGAGATCCAAAATCTTTTTTAAGGATCATGCTTTTGGCATCCAGCCTAAGAACGCTTCACCTAGCCCGAGGTCCTGAAGGTTTTCTCTTACTTTTTTTTCTGAAAGGTTTATAGTTTTATATTTAAGTCTGTGAACCACTTGGAGTTAATTTTTGTATAAGATAAGAGGTTTAGTCTCAGATTCAGTTTTTGCCTGTGCATGTCTGTTTGTTCCAGTACCATCTCCTGAAAAGGCTATCCTTTCTCACTTGAATTGTTCTTCCATCTTTGTCAAAAGTCAGTTGGGCATATTTATGTGAATCTACTTCTGAGTTCTCTTCTGTTCCATTGATCTTTGTATCTGTTCCTCCATCAGTCCCACACCATCTTGATCACTTGGCTATTTATATATAAGCCTTAATATCAGGTGGAGTGACTCCTTCCAATTTATTCTTCTTTTTCAAAATTGCCCTAGTTATTCTAGGTCCTTTGCCTTTACATATAAATTTTAGAATAAGCTTGTCTATATCTTGCTGGGGAATCACCTCAGGAGATTTTGGTTTAATTGGCCTGGAAGAGAGCCCTGGCATCAGTAATTTATAAAAAGCTACCCCCAGGTGATTCTGATGTGTAGCCAAGACTGTGAACTTTGGTTTAAAGCTAAACACACATAAAAATTACCCTGGGAGACTACATGACTCAAGCGTTGGCTTGAGAGTTTGAAAAACAGGTGGGATCTTCTAAGAAAATGAACCATGAAATGAAATTTAAAGAAGTGAAAGGAAGAGAAAGACACAGAAGTTTCTTTATAGCCCTGGAAAGTAGCCCCCATTAGATGCCCAGCAGAGTGGGAGGAAGCCTAGGTTTGAAAAAGTAGCTCAGCTAATCTTGATGAAGCTCCAAAGAATGAAAAGAATTGGTCTCCAGCCACGAAATTCCCACTTTGGCTTGAAAACAAAAAGAGACTTAGGTGTGGCCAAGGCCACACCTGTTAGAAGCAAAATACTCTAGATAGGTGTGGTACAATTTAGTAATGTGAAAACAGTGTTCCTCTATGCAGATGGTGCTAGCAAGAAGTGCTGAAACTTTAAAGGATTTTAAAAGGTTTTTGAATCCTGAGCCATATTCAAGAGCCCATCAGGAATAAAATTTCAAAATGGCAGACATAGTAATATAGTTGTTGCTTTCTTTCTTTTCCTCTTCTTTTTCTTTTTAACTAAAAGCCTTTTAAGCTGTATCCAGTGAGAATCACTGTTATTGCTTTTCTTACAATCTGCCGGGAATTTACAGCAGCCATTGGTGAAGAGATGACCGTGTGCTTAAGGAGGTATCTGCTCCCTTTAAATGCTGCTGCTAGTCTTCCCCTAACTGCAATTAATACATATTTCCCCCATGGCTATAGAAAGGATGGAATGATTAAAGTGATACTGTTTCAGAGTGAAATACAGTCCTTTTTCTATTTTTTTTAATTTTAATTTTTTATTTTTTGGGGGGAGGTAATTAGGTTTATTTATCTATTTATAGGGGGTTGAACCCAGGACCTTGTGATGCGAATCAGGCACTCTACCACTGAGCTATACCCCTATGCCAACCCCTCACCTTTTTCTGTTTTGAAGATAACCAAGTAGTTGGCAACACAAAAGTTTGGGTCTGAAGACGGAAATCTAAGAAGGCTAAATATCTATTAGTGACGACATATGTTTCTCAAGGCTCCTTTCAGCAGTGGCCACAATGCTGGGAAACAGAAAGCTTTCCTTCTTCACATTTTCTTCCTGTTGTTCCAATTCATTGCCCTTCACCTGATGGTGAGTCTTTATTCTGTTTTCAGTGATCTCTCTCACAGGGAAGGGTTTGTGCCACCTGCCTCCCTGACTCTCAATTTCATCTCCTTGGGGAATTTTGGTTAAGGTGAAGATTCCTGGCCCCCAACACTAGCCATTCTGCTTTGGAAGATCTGCTATGAAGCCCCCACCTCCCTCAAATCTGCCTTTTTGACAGGTACTTTGGATTGTTCTGATACTGGTCAGGTCTGAGCCTGCTTTGAGGTTTGCAGTAGCAGAGGGGTGGCTGTGATAAAGATGCTTTTAAAATACACCTGGCTTGGGGACGAAGGTGGCAACTTTATCCAGACACTTCTCATCTTACTTGTATCTTAATTGTTCCAGGATGACCACTGTCCTGCCCAGATTTTACACTCCATTTGTCCCCTTTGCTTTTGGTTCTGTTTTGGAAGGAGAATACTGGTGATTTAAATGAGAAATTAACTGTAAAGACCCAACTCTTGGAGATCTCCTAGTCGTCCATCTGCTCTCCAGACCCTTTTCTCTAGAGTTGCTTCTCCCATGAAATGCTCTCTGTTCTCTCTCAGCACCCACAATGTCGATCTTCTGTTTTAGTTCCCATGATTTCGTGGAGAATTTGACTGACTCCATTGTGTGTATATACATGTATATATATATATACATACACATATACACATACATACCACATCTTCTTTATCCAGTCATCTGTTGATGGACATTTAGGTTGCTTCCAATTCTCGGCTATTATAAATAGTGCTGCAGTGGACACTGGGGTGTATGTATCTATTCGAGTTAGAGTTTTCTCCAGATATACGCCCAGGAGTGTGATTGCCGGATCATATAGTAAGTATTTTTAATTTTTTAAGGAACCTCCGTACTGTTCTTTACAGTCACTCCACCAATGTACATTCCCACCAACAGTGTAGGAGGGTTCCCTTTTCTCCACGCCCTCTCTAGCATTTATTATTTCTTTGAGGATGGCTATTCTGACTGTTATGAGGTGATAACCTCATTGTGGTTTTGATTTGCATTTATCAAATAATTAACAATGTTGAGCATCTTTTCATGTGCCTCTTAGCCATCTGTATTTCTTCTTTGGAGAAATCTTTGTTTAGGTCTTCTGCCCATTTTTGGATTGGGTTGTTTATTTGTTTGTTGATATTGAGTGTTTGTATATTTTGGAAATTAATTCCTTGTCAGTCACATTTTTTGCAAATATTTTTTCCCATTCTGTTGGTTGTCTTTTCATTTTGTTTATGTTTTCCTTTGTTGTGCAAATGCTTTTAAGTTTAATAAGGTCCCATTTGTTTATTTTTGCTCTTATTTCCACTACTCTAGGAGATGGATACAAAAAATTATTGCTGTTTGATTATGTCAAAGAGCATCCTTTCCCCAGGAGTTTTATCGTATCTGGTCTTACATTTAGGTCTTTAATCCATTTTGAGTTTATTTTTGTGTATGGTGTTAGAGAGTGTTCTAATGTCATCCTCTTTCATGTAGCTGTCCAGTTTTCCCAGCACCACTTATTGAAGAGATTACCTTTTCTCCATTGTATATTCTTGCCCCCTTTGTCGAAGATTTATTGACCATAAGTGCCTGGGTTTATTTCTGGGCTTTCTGTCCTGTTCCATTGATCTATGTGTCTCTTTTTGTGACAGTGCCATGCTGCTTTGATTACTGTAGCTTTATCTGTAGCTGTAGTATAGTCTGAAGATCTAGAGATTTTTTAATATAATGTCCTTCATTAATGGTGAGTCAGTCTTTTCTTGAATACCCCAGGGGACAGGAAGCTCACTGCATCCATTTTATTTTCAAAGTTATAATTGTCACTAATACTCTTCTCCATTGTTTTTATGAAATAGTTTTATTCTGTATTTTGGAGATAATTGGGATAAATGGCCACAGGGACACTGCTAGCCTACAAAGTGCTTCTGTGGAAAAAAATTAGAAAAAACTACAGCTCCTTTCAAGATACTTTACTGTCTTCTGTGGAAAATTATTCAATGTACCAATTTTGTAGCACAAGGCACTTTTTTTGCCACCAGTCAGAAAATTGTTGCCCTAGAATACAAATCTTTGACGTCTATGAAGTGAGTGGTACCTTTAAATGCAGCCCTTTGTGCAGTGCACCACTCACACATATAAACATGGCACCCTTGAGTGACCACTGATTCATACAGTGCTTTATGGTTTAGATAAGCTTTCACAAAGCTGATATGATTGGCTCTTCACCCTAATCTGCAAAATTGGCAAAAATAATTATCCTAATTGTATAGATGAAGCCAACTGAGGTTCAAATTGTTTAACACATGCCACAGATCACATAGCAAGTAGTAGGAGACCTTTCTGAACTTGAACTTTCATCCAATATAGTTCCTACTCTTTGAGTTTCATATCATTTGTAATCTCAAGTGAACGTATCCTTGACTTCAGACAAGTCATTGATAAAAATGTCTGTAAGGTGAGGCCTGTTGGGGGAGGAAGGGGAATCTGTTGAGTGACTACTTAGCGCCAGGGACTTTATCTGATGTGACCCCAGTCTCTCTAGGAAGAGTCATTATATCCATTTTACAGATAAGGAAATAGACTCAGATTCCCAAGTGCATCCAGTTCTGTCTGAACTTGCGGCCTCCCTCTTCCTTCTTTACATGACGCTACGTCTCACAAGGCAAGTCTCCAAGAGTACTAGATTTTGGACTTCCTGCTGTTTCTTACAAGTCAGTATCATATTTTGCTTATGCTTGGTTGTCTCCCTCCTTCCATCTTTCCCAAATATTTTTTTTTAAAAAATCTGAGTTAAATAGAGCCTGCAGTTGAAACTATTTTTTAAGATACCCAACTCCCCCCTACCCTTTGGTGAACATTTGCAATTATGAAATCAGAATTCCTCCTTGAATACTTCCCAAGAGTCTTTTCCTATTTAGAGGAGTACTTGCTGATTAATTGATAGTAGGCACTCAATGAAGATTTTTAGAATTTAATTGAAGGATTCCCAGGGAGCTAGCACACTTGATAAACCTTACAACCACAGGAATTTTAATTTTATCGTTGCTTTCATTTGAGAATACAGTTTATTTTTTATTTTTTTGTTCCTGTCTATTTTTTACTCAAGTATAGTTCATTTACAGTTTTATATTCATTTCAGTGTACAGCATAGTGATTCAGTGTTTTTACGGATGATACTCCATTAAAAGTTATTACAAGATAATGGCTATAATTTCCTGTGCTATACAATGTATCTTTGTTGCTTATCTATTTTATACATAGTAGTTTGTACCTCTTAATCCCATATCCCTAATTTGCCCCTCCCTGCTTCCCTCTTCCCATTGGTAACCACTAGTTTGTTACCCAGTTTTGTTTCTCACACACTTACACAGAAACTTCAGCCCAGGAAGACTGGGTTCATAGGGGTCACAGTAGGGGGAAAATCTAAAATTTTCACAGCTGGCAGGAGAATCCCTTTCAGGGAGAAAATTCATAATAGAGTTGATAAAATAGTTGTCTTTATGTAGGAAAATAATAAGACCATTTATAGGCAGGATTTTAAAGAGCTTGGCAAATAAAGAGATAGTTCAATTATTTTACATTAAAAATGAGGGAATTCCAATAAACCATCACATATGTGGTCAAACGATCTTCGAATGGGTGTCAAGACCACTCAGTGTGAAAAGGACAGTCTAAGATTGTGCTGAGAAGCTGGAAATCCATATGCAAGAAACTGAAGTTGGGACTCTATCTCCCACCATATCCAAAAATTAACTCAAAATAGATTAAAGACATAAACATAAGACCAAAAACTGGAAAACTAGAAGAAAACATAAAGGAAAAACTTCATGACATTGGACATGGCAGTGATTTTTTAGATATAACAAAAAAGCACAGGCAACAAAAGTGAAAAGAGAGAAATGAAACTACATCAAACTTTAACACTTTTGTGCATCAAAGGATACGATCAATAGACTGAAAAGACAACCAATGGAATGGAAGAAAATATTTGCAAATCGTATATCTGATATATCCAGAATATATAAAGAACTCCTACATCTCAACTACAAATAATCAGATAAACTGACCAAAAAAAGAATAAAGGAATTGAACAGATGTTTCTTTAAAGATGATGTAAAATGGCCAAGAAATAAATGAAAAAGTGCTCCACATTACTATTAGAGAAATGAAAATCAAAACTACAATGAGATATTACCCATGAGAATGGCTACTACTGAATAAAAACAAAACAGAAAATAACAAGTGTTGGTGAGGATGTAGAGAAATTGGAAGTCTTGTACACTGCTGGTGGGACTGTAAATGACACAACTTCTATGGAAAACAGTTCCTCAAAAAATTAAAAATAGAACTACCATGTAGTAACCTATAATGAAAAAGGGTATGAAAACGAATATATGTATGTATATGTGTGACTGAAACATTATGCTGTGCACCAGAAATTGACACATTGTAACTGACTATACTTCAATTAAAAAAAAATGGAACTACTGTATGTTTCAGCAATCCCGCATCTGGGTGTATATCCAAAAGATTGAAAGTAGGGTCTCAAAGAAATTACACACCCATTTTGATAGCAGCACTATTCACCATAGCAAAGAGGTGAAAAGAGCCTGTGTCCATCAACAGATAAATGGCTAAACAAAATGTGGTCTGTACATATAGTGAATATTGTTCAGCCTTAAAAAGAAAGCAAATCCTGTCACATGCTGCAACCTGGATGAAACTTGAGGACATTATGCTTCATGAAATAAGCCAGTAACCAAAAGAAAAATATTGGATGATTCCACTTACATGAGGTAGCTAAAAGTAGTCAAGTTCATAGAAGTGGAAAGTAGAATGGTGGTTACCAGGGGCTGGGGGGAGGGGACAAAGGGAGCTGTTGTTTAAAGAGTACAGACACTCCTCTGCTCGAATCCCTGCAGTGGCTCCCCACTGAAATCAGAGGAATAGTCAAAAGTCCCAAATGGCCTGGGACTGGCCCCCCAGACCTCGCTGGCCCATCTCCTTCCCCTCTCCCCTCAATCACTCCGCTCCAGCCTTCCTAGCAGCCCGATGTTTCTCCACCCTGCCAGGCCTGCTCCTGTCTTTGGATCTTTGCACTAGACAGTTCCTCTTTCTGGAATGTTCTTTGCCCAGAAATCTGCTCGGTTAATTCCTTAGCTGCTTTCAAGTCTCTGTTTAAATGTCATCTCCTCAGTGAGGACTCCTCTGGCCGCCCTATAAAACACTGCAACATGTGAGCCCTGCCCCCACTCACCCTTCACCCCGCTGCACTTTTCTTTTATTCAGTTCACTCATCATCTTCTGGCGTGTTAGTATTATTTTTTATGTTTTTTGGTTACATCTTCCCCTGTGAGAGTTATGGGAAGGGTTAGGAGAGGGATTTTTGTCTGTTTGGGGTTGATGTGTATCCCAAGCACCTAGAATAGTGTTTTATAAACAACAGTTCCTCAATAAACATTTGCTGAATGTTGACTCAGTCCTCACAAGCAAAAGCACTGTTTTCCCCAGTGAATCCAGGCATGCTAATCCTGGAGGATGCATTAGGAACAACAACAACAAAATGTCCTGTGATCAACGAAGCTTAATGTCCCACTCTTGGAGGTTGACAACATGAGAACCTGCTAGTCTGTTTTTGAGATACTGTTAAATCATTGGCTAATAATGATTGAAAAATGTTTGGAAGTGGGTGAAAGTTGCAGAAATGGCACAATAGGCGTGTAGGAAAAGGGCGAAAGGAATAGGGACAAATACCTACTTTAGTCCTGTAAATAACAGACTTCCCTGTACACTCAGCATTTGGGGCTTGCAGCCCAATGTGCTGACACCAAAGGCCACACAGGCTGTGAACAACAAGCCGGATGATGAGGATTTAAGTGAGAAGTCATGGGTACCATCGGCGGCATTGATTTCCAAGAAGCCACCGACCCCTTCATTCTAAAGCATTGTTGTTCTTGGCACTGTTATTATTGGACCTAGGAATCAGGCAGAAGAACAAAGAGTGAAGAAATAAGGTAAAAGTAGGAGTTGAGGGAGAGTCCAAGTGGTCTCCGAGAGGAATATGAGGTGTAGGATTAAAAGATTAACGCGGTGGGGCTTCCTGAAGCCTAAGATGCCCTGGTCTCAGCAGCAGCACCCACGGTGTGGCTGGGATAGGGATGGAGAAAGTGCCACCAAGCACCTCAGGGCACCCACGGCCTCTAGGGCTTGTTCTTTTTTTTTTTTTCCTGCAGCCAGTGAATCCTAGCAGCATTCGCAATAGGTTTTTGCCCATCTCTCTGTCCTCAGACAATATGTTCAATCAAAACTTTATTATTCATAGGATGCCTTTTTGGCAAAAGTAACTATTTGGAGCACAGCCAAAGAAGCAGGAAGTTAAGAGAAAAAAAACAAAAACAAAACAAAACCCTCTGAATTCCCAAGATAGATAGCATGACGTTTACTTCAAACTCAAGCACAGCCGGCCCTCCGTCTAGTTAGTACACGCAGTTCGTGAACAGCACTATGTTTCCATACACGCTTGGTTGAATCTGCGGGTGTGGAGCTCGCGCATAGGAGGACCGACTGTAAGACTTGTGTTTCCATGGATTTTGGAATCAGCGGCAGGTCCTGGAACCAGTTCTCCTCGGATATGTGGGGACCACTGTACTTCAATTCTCCAAGAACTCCTTGGGCACTTAGCCAAAGCCTAGTAATTCTATAGAGTTCACCAACTCTTAGAAGAACCAAAATAGCCATCAAGGCAGCAACAACTGAAATATGAGAGGAGACTGAAAAACTAGAAAGTAGACCCAATAATTGAAAAAAGTTTACCTATTTGGGCATAGTTCAGTGCAGGGACAAACTCTTGACAAGTCAGCGGACTCCAAAACGTCACTGTATTTCTTGATGCATCAGTAAAAATTGTGATCACTAACTCTATTTAAGTATGCAGGGACACGTGCAATCCATTGGAGACATAGCTTCTCGAAACACTAAAGTTAAAAATAAAATGTTAGTTTGTAGAGGGTAAGCTTCAATTGAGCAGAGGTAATTAATTTTTTTTGAACAATTACTTTGTGACAGGTTATTTCACATATAATCATTCCCTCAGTCATACCAGCCACAAGAGATCATAACTCTTATTCCCATGTTATAGAGGAAGCTGAGACTTGAAGAAGATAATTGATTTGCCCAAAGTCACAAAACCAGTAAAAAAGGCAGTACTGGTTTTCTGATCCAGTTCTGTTTTGCTCTAAAGGCTGGGTTGTTTAGACTTTCATTACCTGTTTCTCTTCTGTGTTTTAGGCTCCAATCCTGACCACTCAGAAATTGTACAAAATTGTATTTATAAATATTGTTATGTGTGTTTTTAGTTGTTGGAATTTTGTTAGCAGGCTTTATTTATTTATTGAAGTAAAGTCAGTTTACAATATGACAATTTCTGGTGTACAGCATGTTTCCGTCATACATAAACATGCATGTATTCATTTTCATACTCTATTTCATTATAGCTTACTACAAGATATTGAATATAGTTCCCTGTGCTGTACAGTAGAAATTTGTTGTTTATCTATTTTATATATAAGTAGTTAGTATCTGCAAGTTTTGAATTCCTATTTTATCCCTTCCCACCCCTTTATCCCCTGGTAACCATAAGTTTCTTTTCTATGTCTGTGAGTCTCTTTCTGTTTCATAAATAAGTTCATTTGTGTCTTTTTTTAAGATTCCACATATAAGCGATATCATATGGTATTTTTCTTTCTCTTTCTAGCTTGCTTCACTTAGAATGATGATCTCCAGCTCCATCCATATTGCAAATGGCATTATTTTATTCTTTTTTATGGCTGAGTAGTATTCCATTGTATAAATATACCACAATTTCTTTATCCAATCATCTGTCGATGGACATTTAGGTTGTTTCCATGTCTTGGCTATGATAAATAGTGAGCAGGCTTTATTTCTGCATTCAGTTATCAGGGACTAACTTCTGCTTTGAATTTCTCATAACTGGTTTCTTTCAGAGGTTGGTGTATTATTTTGGATTCTTTTGTCTTTAGACATATCAGCATCTCCCTCATATAAACAGGTTAGTGTGCTGAGAGGATTTGTGTTGATTTATCTTGAATGACTAAATGATAGTATTCTTGGGAGAAAATGCTACATTTTCAGCAATAATAGATAAATTTGGTAGGTGCTTAGTTATATTAATTTCTTAATTTTCTGAACACGTGCAAATATGAAAACAATGTTTAACTGTGATCTCAACTCAGAAAATATGTTAGGCAGGTAGGCGGCAATAGATGCTTCAAGCAAACACAGAATGGTGGAGCTAAAATGTATAGAAGTGGAGACTTGATGGCAAAATCTAAATTCCTTATGGTTTTGTGTGGATGATGCTTAAAGAAACTGCTTAAATAAAAAGCCAGAATGATATCCATCGTGGGTCAGTTTAGACCATTCTCTGGATCAGATCTCAAATGTTAAGCATGGACTTTAATACCCTATGCAGGCAACAATTTCTGCTGTTTTCCTGAAGGTGGACTCCTAGTATAATAAAAAGATTTCTGTGTAATAAAAAGAACAATAGAACAGCCAAGTTTGAATCTTAACTTTTGCTGTTTACTAGCTGGATAAGCTAGCTGCAAATTGCCAGAAACTGAGGATTCTCATGAATAAAAATGAAGATGATGATGACATAATAATAAAAATGATAATAACACCTGCCCTTTCAACCTCTTAAGGTTGCTGGGAAGATCAAAGGGGACAATATAAGAGAATATATTCTGTAAATATACAACACCATTATGCAAATATGTGTTATTGTTAGCATAGTAATTTATTTTTATATGGGTTATGTCATTTTATATGGGTTATGTCATATGTAGGTGGTTTTAATTAGTTTTTTAAATATATATTTTTATTGAGGTATAGTCTTTTTACAATGTTGTGTCAATTTCAGGTGTACAAACATACAAAGAAGAGCTCATATCGATCCTTTTCAAACTCTTCCAAAAGATTGAAGAGGAGGGAAAATTCCCAAACTCAGAATTAGTTTTTATTGGTGATTATTTCTGGTTGAATCATTAGAATGTATCCTCTGGAAGGGTTATACCTTTGTAAATTTTGAAGATGACTTTCATTGAGTTTTGCTGTTTGAGCATCTTTGGCTGGTTCTGGATTGGCACGAGACTGGTGTTGAATTTTTTCCAGACAATAGTCTCCTGCTGCTCCCCTGAAACATGCCAGCATCTTTTCCAGGTCTTTTTGTCTGGCCTTTAATTTTGGACCAGTCATCAGAACCAGCACTGCAGCTTCTGATGACTTCACATTCTGAGCATAGCTTCATAAAGGTTAAAAACCTGAGCTTGATAGCAAACCTCATTCTACTGCAGGTAGAAAACAGGTGAGATGTGGGGGGAGGCCTGTAGCATCACCCCGCCACCTCATTTTGGAATAGTAAGTACAATTCCTGTCCACAGAAATGACGGGCGAGTGGGTGTGTGAGTGGGCCTCTTGCTGAAGAGAGAAATGCTTTGATTCAGAGGAGGCAATGTGGCATAGTGCCCGAGAGCCCAGGCTCTGGAATCAGGCAGGCATGTTTTATTTAACCTCCCCAAACAACCAAGATACTTAAACTCTCTAAACTCCAGTTCCCTCATCTGTAAAATAGAGATTATAATAACTACCACATGAGTTATTGTCCCTGGTAAATGAGAAAACTTTTGTAAAGTTATCTCAAACATGTAATAATGATCATTATTTTATGATTGACAGAGGACGGAAACCGAGCTAAAAGGGAAGGAAAAGAGGATGATGGGTCTGTGGTGCAGCTCTTATATATCTTAGAATCCTGTCTCATCCTGCAGAAGCCAGTTTAACTAGCCTATGGTGTAACTGATCCCTCCTCTTGATACTGCATCATCCAATAGTTCTTTGAGCATTAATTGCACTATAGTATCAGTAGAACAGAATTATTAAGATTTAAGTTCTGTGAGGTTTCATTTTCAAGATCTAAGCATAGTTCCCGCATCTTTAAGGGAAACTTTTAGACTAGATTATAATCTGTGTTTTGTTGAGCAGAAGGAAATCTGTGGAGGGTTCATCTTCTGTTTTTCAACCTACGCCAATGTGAAGACTATTTTTTGAAGTCTGAAGAGCATAGCTTTGTGGAAAATTATGAGTGGTCTGCGTGTTTGCTTTATAAATACTACCCAAACTGGCCTACTTTTCTGGCAGTTCACATTTAAATGTTGATTTTTTTTTTTTTTTAAACAGTGCTTTCCAGCCCCGTCTGCCCTCAAGACACCTCACTTAAGCTGTCATCTTGCTCATGATTAAAGGAACATCACTTCAATTCTGGTCAGTTTCAGGACTATGTGATATTAAATGAGCCTGTCTAGCCTAATTGATCCTCAAGCACGTGTGTGTGTGTGTGTGTGTGTGTGTATTAAAGCAGAGGTTGTCATCTGGTGGTGGTAGCCTCCTGTAAAGTCTCCATGGGGACAGGGAGTGGTGGTAGGAACAATTTTTTGCTCCTCAACAGGCAACATGAGTTGAGAAACTCTGGCCTGGCCATTTAAAGTTCAGTGCAGTTTTCTGGTTGATGAAACTCTTCCAGGAAGGCCAGGGTGAGGCCTAGCCTTGGAGGGAAAGTTGTTATCAGTGTCTGACAGGCCTTCAGTTGGACTTGAAGCTGGAGGCATTATTGCTAACAATGTTTAGTTCTGCCCAAAGTTACTGCCCCCGTTTGGTTGGATTCTCCATCCACTAATCGTTGGCTCCCTGGCTCAGTAACAGCTCCCAGGTCAACTGCTGATGAAAAGCTTTGGGCTTGAAGCCTGGAGATTCACACCAACTCACTTTTTTTTTTTTCCCCCCTACCTATCCGATTCCAATACTGCTTTCCTGAAAGTCTTCTTCACCAGTGAGCATACAGCAATTCCCGGAAAGGATCAAGACTTTCATGATTCTCAAAACCTATTAATTAGCTGAAAAAGTTTTCCAAGTGCCAGTGATACACTTGGGCGTCTGAGGACAAAGAAGTGAACGGGTCAGGTACCGCTTTTTAGAACTCAAAGAACTGATCAGAATACACACAATATAACAGTGGCACTTTTTCTTACACGGGTGAAATACTTCTCAATCCGAAGGGAAGGGCCCATCAGAGATCAGAAGCTAGCAGTCCTAGTGTACGCTGTGACCCAGACCACGTCAGATCAGGGTGTCGGAAGCTAGGTCTTGCCCACAGGAATGCAAGGGAAGAGAGGAGGCTGGGCTCTGGGGCGCTGGCTAGCAGCTCCGGGGTCTCCCTGGGCTTCCAGCCACTGGCAGAGTAACCCTCTGCAGCAAGGACTGTACCGGAGAAAGCTTGAAAGGAAAGCGCAGGAAATCTTAGTCCGCGCGGGGGGTGCCGAGACTGCAGCGAAACCAAAACAGGGTGGGGCCGGGGTGCTCCCGAGTGCAAGGCGCCCTCCTGGGTGGCCGGGGTGGAAGTCATTTGGTGTGGCGGGGAGAGAGGTCGAGGAGCTCTGGAGAAGGAAGAGGAGCTTCCCCCCGCCCCGGGGCTGCGCGCCACCAGGCGCAGGGCTGGGCGGCGGCGCCCGCTGGCGTCGCTTTCCCTCTCGGGTCGGCCCGGGTTTAGGCCGGGCAGGGCGGGCCGGGTGGCGCTCGGGGGCCGGGCTCGGAGTCCCCACTTTTCCGCCCTCCCCTCTCCTCCCGGGCGGTCCCGGGCGGCCGGGCCAATGAGCGGCGAGAGGAGGGGAGCGGGAAGCAGAGCGCGCTGGGCCGCGGCCCTCCTACCGCGCCCGTGGCCGCAGCGCCAACGCCAAGTTTGCGCCCGCAGAGTTTGCGCTTGTTCGCGTCCCCCGGCTCGCGGCTGGGTCCCCGCGAGCTAGGCGGCCGCGCGCCCCTCGGGACAGCCACCCAGGCGCAGTCTCGGGCGGGAGGACGCCGAGCAGGGTGGCGCGGGCTGGGGCCGGGGCAGCCGCCTCCCGAAGATGCAGGATGGCAGCAGAACCGCCGTCCAGCCTCTCCTACCGCACCACGGGCTCCACCTGTCTGCACCCGCTCAGCGAGCTCCTGGGCATCCCGCTGGACCAGGTAACTGCGGGCGGCTGGGGCGTGAGCGCAGGACCCTTCCCCGAGTCGGTGCGCGCGTGGAGCCTGGGGAGAGTATCTGCCTCCGTCCCTGCCCCCATAGCAGATTTCTCAGCTTCAAACTAGACAGGTGGATTTTTTTTTTTGAGTTGACTTTTTCTCCTGTAAGTGTGAAAAAATTGGTACACCCCGCACAGCAGGTTCGAATAAACTTTTTTTGTTTGTTTGCTTGAAGTTTTGGGTTGCCTCGTTTCCTGTAACCATGTTCTGAAGCATTCTGATAAACGAATCAAATGTGTCTTTCATCAGTGGCCTCTAGTCTTTATTATTTTTATTTTAGATGACCCTACATAGAAACTAAGGCTGATTAACCTATAAGCAATAGCCTATGACTTTTGCATGGGAGACCCAGGTTTTAGACTTAAGCAGTGAGGCTTGTGAAATCAGGGTGACAGTTATTTTGTACCATGTATGATATCCATCGGCAAGGGACAAGGGACACAGGATGCTTTGGTTTTTTGTGATATTCCGAAGACCTTAGTATATTCAGTCCGTCTGTCCTTGAGGGTCCAGGATCCCTGTGGGACAGGTTAGTGGGGGAAGAGCTGTTGAAGTTGTTTGGACTGTCCAGGAACTGTCTGCTACCATTAAAACTAAAGATAGAAACAAAGAACAATAATTCCAGGTAAGAAATCTTCCTGAGGGTTTGAGGCTGTCTTAACTCATTTTCTTGTCTCTTTAGGTGCTGCAGGCTAGGTCTGCCCCGTATTTAGTAGTGAGTCAATAAATACACAGTTGACTCTTGAGTAACATGGGTTTGAGCTGCATGGGTCCACTTATATGTGGATATTTTTCAATAAAGAAGTTGTGGTATCTTTATGCAATGGAATACTACTCAGCCATAAAAAATAATAAAATAATGCCATTTGCAGCAACATGGATGGATCTGGAGATCATCATTCTAAGTGAAGTAAGCCAGAAAAAGAAAGAAAAAAATACCATAGATATCAATTTTATGTGGAATATATAAAAAAAAAAAAGACACAAATGAATGTATTTACAAAGCAGAAAGAGACTCACAGACAGAAAACAAACTTATGATGACCAGGGGGGATGTGTGTGGGAAGGGGTAAATTGGGAGTTTGAGATTTGCAGACACTAACTACTATGTATAATATAAGCAATAAGTTTTTACTGTAGAGCACAGGGAACTACATTCAATACCTTGTAGTAACATATAATGAAAAAGAATATGAAAAGGAATACATGTATATGCATGACTGAAACATTATGCTGTACATCAGAAATTGATACAACATTGCAAACCGACTATACTTCAATAAAAAAATGGAAAAGAAAAAAATGGTAAATACTACAATCCTGTACCATCCGTAGTTGGCTAAGTCCACAGATTCAGAGGAATGGCAGATACGAAGGGCTGAGTGTTAATTACAGGAAGATTAACCCCCATGTTGTTTGAGAGTCAGCTGTGCTGGGTTAAGTGGGATTGGGTGAGACACGTGGGGGAGGACCTCCTGTACTCCTGACTTTGTTTTATGCCGAGTTTTCGCCCAGTTTTCTTCCTCTGCTTCTCCCTGGTGGTCTTTTTCAAAATTCTTCTCTCCTTCAAACACGCACATATCTGCTGCTCTTTCCACTCACATTCCTTCAGCAGTGAGGAAGTGAGACCTGGACGTGTGCCTTATCCCAGGTGCTGTTTACCGAGCCACCCTTCTACCTGGTTCCCTTTGCAGATCTGATTCCGAACTCCACCTGATCTGACTGTTGCCTTCTCATCAGCTGTAAAATCCAGAAGGTCAGGAAATTGGGAGACGTGTCGGATGCTAACCCCTGCTCTGGCAGTGAGGACGTAGTGGCTGCCACGGACCTAGGCCAAGGCAGAAATAATAGCAAATTCTTTAGCCCTGAAATGAAATATGACTCAATAGCCGAATTTCCTTCAGGGGAGTTTACTTTGTCCTTACTCCTCCCTTCCATCACGATTTATTTTAATTGTGTTTTCTGTTTTCAGCAATGCCACACAGCTAGAGAGAGGAATCCAGGGAAGTTTTCTTGTATGGAAAGAGACAGATAATGGACCCTGGAGATTTATGACCGAGAGGTGCTAGTACGATGGTATTAAGCTCTTTATAACTGCATCTACCCCCACCCCCAATCTGGATTTCTGTTTTAATTTATTAAAAAAAAAACAAAACACAGGAACCTGTGGGATGTTTAAACCTGGGGAGGAGGGATGGCTCAGGTGAACTGAAGGAAAAATGTGGACAACGGGCCAGGAAGGAGCACCTGTGCTCTCTTCGATCTTAGGACAGCCCCCCTGCCCCCCAGCACAGTCAACTGCATGTGACTTTGGTGGAAGAAGTGCTTGAAAGAGCAATGCCCCAGCCAGCTTATTTTAGGCCGCGGGAGCATCCCAAACCATAAATAATGTGGTTTGAGGCTCAGCTGTGGCATGAGAGTTTGGAAGCTTGATGTGTTTTTCTCCCTCACACTTTCAAGGGCTTTTAAAGGTCTTAGATGTTAGACTGACTTGGGGGTGATTCCTGCTCTGCCAGAAATCTTCCTTTGTGACTGCTGGCTGGATTCTACCATCCTGGAGCTTTAGGGTCCCCACATGTCAAATGGGAGATGTCAGTAAGACATACCTTTTGGAGTTGAGACATTTTATGTGGATATAAAATGCCCTCCATCAAGAAGGTCCTTGAATCAGACAGGGTCCTGGCAGGAAGCAATTCAACTCAATGGGCTGCAATGAAGAAACTTTAAAGAACTGCTTAGAGGAGGTGTGGGTGGCATCAAGGGAATTGGCAAAGGATGTTCAGATACTAAGACCTGGACGCTGGAGGGGTCCAGGGAGGGTGTCCTGTTGCCAGGATGCAGGGGGGAGGCAGAGAGAGGACCTCAGCCCTTCTGCTCCCCGTCCCCCAGCCTTTCCATCTCTTGCAGTGGCCCTCAGTGGGTGGCTGGCCTGGGGCGCCTGGGTGATGTAGGGGCTCCTCCTGGGGCACAAAATGGGAAAGAGAAAGGTGGAGGCAGCTCTGGTGAACAGTCCTAGGATAAGAGCACAGTCCTTGAACTATGTTTGCTCCTGGCCCATTAAGGAGTGACTTTTTATTGGCCTGCGATATACTAAAAATAAAACATGCCTCAAGTTACCCAAATAGCTCTTCTTATGCCACTTAAAGGTATTGAGTCCTTTCCCTAATGTGTTAACATTTTACATGTGTATCTGTAATTTCTGAATTGACTGCATTTCTGAGAATGTCTTTGGGCTTCTGGGTCTCCCCGTGTCAAGTAGTTTATTATCTGCAAAAACTGAAATATCTGCTGAGCTGTTCTACTGTGTGAGTGAAGAACTCTTTAATTATTTTTCATCTGATTCCTCCAGTTATCTGTTCTCTTAGCTCCTGGCGGGGAGCCTGTGAACAGTGGTTTTAGTTTCCAGGGACTTTAACTAGCCTGGCCTCCTCCTGAAGATGTTAAATGCAAAATCATTTTATTTAATTAGAGGGCAGCAATTCAGATCTAGAGTACAGGACATGGATGATGACTTAGGGGCCTCCACACGTGCTTCCCAGATGAGTTTGTTGAAAACTGCATTTCTAAAACAATGAGTCCCTTTCTGTGGAGCAGATGTGGAGCTCAGGCAAGGAATGGAGGATGACTAAAGTTTTGCTTTATTTTTTCTTTAAATCATCTGCTCACACCCTCTTTTCTTTGCTTTCATTGTGGGCAATGACATTTAACCTTTGAAGTTTGCAAAGTTAACGCAGCTGCCAGGATGGATGTGATAATGCTGACATTATTAATTTGTGTGGTACACAGTCATATCCTGGGACCTGTGCCGGATGGGAAATTCCTGGTTTTAAGGAATTTACAATTTGGGGAACCTTGAGTGCCAAGGCTATTTTTACCAACCGGCATCCTCCAAATTTGTGTGTTTGCATAAAGTATCAATTTGGTATTAAACTAGGATTCTTGGTCTGGATTTCAATTTTTTCCCCCCAATTTAGCATCAGCAGAAAAAAAAAGAGCAAAGGAAAAATAGATCAGGACATAAAGAATTCAGGAAATGATTTTTCAGATTAAAGCAGCTAAAGGTTTGGGTTTATTCAGGTAAGCTTGTGTTACAGTTTAAAAGGCTAAATGAAGGAAGACCAGCTCTAAAGACCCGGCCCTCTTGACTAATGGTGATACCAGCTGTGGGTTTTGATGATTCCACCAGGGCCTCTGACCACAAAGTGTCTTTACCTGCCTGAAGCTTTCAGTCACCTGGTTAGTTCCCCAGCCGGTTCGTGGAAAGCAGCCCAGCCTTCAGTTCTCTTCTTATCTAAGTCTTGCCCTTAGTTAATAACTGAGCTCACATTCCACAGTCATTATTAAATCAATTAAATATTTATTCACATCACTAGCAGTGCCAGGCACCTGATCAGGTCGTAGAAATAGAAGGCTAAAAAAAAATCAAGGGAGAGTTTATACACCATACAAGCATATAAATGCTGTATACTCACAGACCTGTGTAGGTGCTAATAGAGGTCTGTAGATGGTACCCTAGTGGCACAGAGATGGGAAAACCACAGGGCACCTTGGACTCCTGTAGAATTTACTGTTTACCTTTGAAAAGGTTTGCATTTACACTTGGTGCGTAGTAAATGTTACCTTATTTTGTTAAGTATTCTGCTGGGTTTATATGCTGAGTTTCCAACTAATTTAAAGTCTCCTTGAGGTCCAGGTTTTCTCTCTCCTTGTGTTCCAAGCACGTAGTAGGTGCTTAAGAAATGTTTATCATTGGTAACAGTATACGCCAACGTTAATGATGTACATTACCAAACTTTGATATACAGAATCTTATTGTTGGTTTTTTTTGGGGGGGGGCAGGGGGAGGTAATTAGGTTTGTTTGTTTGTTTGTTTGTTTGTTTGTTTGTTTATTTATTTATTTATTTATTTATTTATTTATTTATTTATTTATTTATTTATTTATATGGAGGTCCTGGGGATTGAACCCAGGACCTTGTGCATGCTAAACATGTACTCTATAAAGAATCTTGTTTTTAAAGTGGATAGTAGATGGGCCTTTTGAGGGAAAGAGTTCTCCACTGAACACCCCCCCCCTCTGTTGGTGCTGCCTCCAGGCTGTACCCTTGGGTTTTTGACTTGAACAATCCGCTCGTCACACTAGGACTTTCCAGCTCAGGATGCACATGGCAGGCCACAGAATGTCCTTCCTGCAGGGAGCCTTATTTTTTTTTTTTTTTTCACCTCAATCATTCCTGCAAGGCCAGCCCTCCTCTTCCCACTTAATTTTCCTTTCATTGTCTGATATTGAAAATCATTGGCTTATGGGAGGAAGATCATTTGGTTAGAGCACAAACAACAAATACTGAGTTTCTGCTGCGTTCCAGGAATTCCCGGGACTGTGCCAGGCTGTGATGATTCAAACATGAATTAAAAAGGGCCTATCCTCGAAAAACTCACTGTTGGGTGGGGCGGAGACAGAGCAATCCCCCAGTGTTGCGCATATGCGGTGCCTGGATGAGCGGCCTCAGCCTTGAAACTTGTTAGAAATGTACATACATTCTCTGCCAGGCGCCCCCTCTGCTACTCTGGGGGTGGACCCAGCCGTGGGTGATTTAATGAGCCCCCCACGTGGTGCTGGGACACCTCCAAATTTGAGAACCACTGCTGTATACAGATAACTAGAATACGAATTAATTAAGTGCGGAGGAGGGGGTGAGGAATGGTTGTCAGAGAGCGTCTCACAGGTGGGGAGGAACACGAATTGGGTCTTGAAGGTCAAAGAAGAATTTGTCAGGCAAAGTGGGTAGAAAGAACCGCACGTACAGAGGTGGGGAGGTGTGAAATTGTGCACTTCGTTCAAGGAACTGTGTCGCTGGAGTGGCTGTTGGGGCTGCACTTGCGAAGACCGGAAGACCCTAGGTTGGGGAAGTAGGCAGGGGCCACATCACCAGGAAGCTGGAAGACTCTGACAAGTTGTTTGCACCTCATCCTGTAGACCAGGGGCGGCAGACTTTCTCTGTGGAGGGCCAGACAGTAAATACTTTCGGCTTTGTGGCTGTACGGGCTTTGTCACAACTATTCAGCTTTGCCATTGTAGCCTGAGAGCAGCCACAGACAATATGTACATCACTGGGCATGGCTGTGTTCTCCTGAAACTTTATTTATGGACACTGAAATTTGAATTCTGTGTAATTTAGACGTGTTGTGAAATTTTCTTCTTTTGACTTTTTTTTCTCCAACCTTTTAAAAGTGTGAAAACATAGTTAGCATGCAGACCACACAAAACAGGCAGGGGCTGGAATTGGCCTGAGGGCTGGAGTTTGCAGATCCCTGCTCTGCACTAATTTTCCTCAAATTTGGTAGATGGGCCATCGTCAGAATCTATTGCCAAGTATGCTTTTTGGATCCGGCCCAGACCTAGTGAATCCGAATGCATATCAGTCAGGGTGAAGGGACTCCCCAGGTGATTCTCGTGCCCACTGAAGTTTAGACACACTGATCATCAAAGGGAAGGCATTGAAGGGTTTAAGCTGTGAAAGGGTTTTGTGAAGTGGGGCAGGAGGTCATGGCTAAAGGGTGCAGGGATGGGGGCGGAGCAGGGGTTTTGAGGATGAGTGGATGTTTAGAGTAGTCTTTATGGGGGAGCAGAGGAAGAGCTGAATGGGGACAGTTTCATGATGCTGAGCGTAAACAGCCCACTGAAAATCACCAATTTTAGAATTTGTGCCAATATGTCATTTTTCTCTTTCAGCAACTCCTTCGAGGAGCAAAAGGAAAACAGACAGTTGGGCGTTTGCAGGGAAGGATTTTGGAACCTTAAGAAGCAAGGGTGTTGAAAGATGCTGACAAGTATTGGGGGTGATGAAAGTGAAAAGGGAAACATCTAGAGATTGAAGGGATGTTGAGGAGCAGATGCAGGGGAAGTGAGAGAGGCGGGGGCCGGGATATTCGAGTGGAAGATTCCTAGTGAAGCTTCCCTGGGCGGTGATGAAAGTCAGGGTGGTGACGTGGGGGTGGGGTGAAAGTTGATTCGCTTTAGCAAGGCGAGAGACTGGGAGGTTTGGTGGATTGTCCACCTAAACACTGAAGCTGCCCAGGTGACTGGGGATGCGAGGTGGAGAAAAGGACTGTGCGGAACCTAAGCTCTCTAGGAACGTGGAGACTGATGGATTCTGACAGCCTGGGGAAGGTATAACCAGCTCCACTATCCAGGACTCTGCCAGCTGCTCTGCAGGGCACATCTCATTCAATGTTAGGAGTCTGAGTGAAGTCTAGAGGGAGGTACTTCTTGGCTGAAAGGATGGTACCTCTCCCAAAGGGCTTTGGAAGAGCTCTCCTAGCCTGTTATAAAAGGAGGCAGCAGCTGAGACTAAGGAGGGGCGGTCAGCCTGCTGTGTTCTTTGAGTGCCCACCATCCCCTTTTCCCTCCAGCCTACCCCATCCTAGGGGTCCGGTGCACACTGAGCACTAATTAAACACTATTAAGTAAATACAATACCAAACAAAATGCATTCAAATGCTTTCTAAAAAAAAATCAGTTTTTAAAATTAATTAATTAATTAATTAATATTTTGTATTAACATATAGTTGATTTACAATATCGTGTTGGTTTCTGGTGTACAGCAGACTGCTACAACTACAGCAGATTTGGTTACATATACATATTCTTTTTCAGATTCTTTTCCGTTATAGGTTGTTATAAGATATTGAATATCTCTGCTATACAGTAGGTGCTCGTTTCTTATCTATTTTATGCATAGTAACGGTATCCGTTAATCCCATAATCTTAATTTACTCCTCCCCGCTTCCCTTCCCGGTTGGTAACCATGAGTTGGTTTTCTTTGTCTGTGAATCTATTTCTGTTTTGTAAATAAGTTCATTTATATTACTTTTTAGTTTCCACATTAAGCAATATCATATGATGTTTGTCTTCCTGACTGACTTCACTTACTGTGATCATCTCTGGGTCCATCCCTGTTGCTGCCAATGGCAATATTTCATTCTTTTTTTCCACATGTGGCCTCTTAACCTGATGTCTCAGATATTCATTGGTCTTTCTGCCCTGCCTGACTCTGAGAGGCTTCTTTCTATAGTTACTTACCGAGCACTGGATGCCAAACACTGGGCTGGAGGGGGATATAGATATTAATTAGGGTCTGTGCCTTCTAGGAGACAAATCTATATGCACTTGTTAAATTATTTTATTCGGTGAAAGCTCTTGTAAATAAATGTGCTGAATGCTGGAAAAAATGTGTGCACATGGGCCTCAGCTGCCCTGGGCCTGTCTTGGTGAAGGCGGCGGTGGGGTGGCAGGTAGCACTTCCTGGGAGCTGCTGCTTTTGACGGAGAAGGGGAAAGTGCAGGGGTGGGGCCAGGTGGGACAGGCAGATCATTCCAGATAGAGGAAGCTGTTGAAGCAAAGGTCCTGAGACTGGAGAAAAGATGGAAAGGTGAACTTTCTTGGTGGGCGTGACTGACGATGAATCATAGTCATCTTGCTGCTTCTTAGCATGAAGTTATGAACTAAATAAATGTTGGTTCCATTGGAGTGGAATTTTATTTACATGCTTATATTGGAATGAATGACTAAATCAAGGTAAAATTAGGAGCCAGTTCTTTTTACCAACCGGTTAGGCCTGTTTATTATTTGGAACCTGCATTTCAGATCGAATAGGCCTAGTTTCTGATTTGAAAGTTGATGAATGGCCCAGTTGATGGGAGTTAAAAGTTAATCTTACGTTGTTTAAATATAAAATTCTCCAGTTCCGTTTGCATCATGTGGCGTTGATAGGCGCATTGCTTAGATGCGATTATCAATGTGGATATTAATGTCATTTTGGGGGCCCAGTTGTCTCAGGTTTGTGTGGACAACATGTAGAAATTTCCTTTGGCAGTCTAAAATCAAGTCGCATGTATGTAAAGTGCCACATACCCGGGCACTCCCAACTGTTTTCAAAGCATGCGCTCCAAATTATATTTATCAAGAAAAATTTCATGAAAAGATTATCTATCTAAGGAGACACAATCTGGAGTATCTTTTGTCACAGCAATTTGTAAAAAGAACTCAGTATGTGTAATTTAATAACAGTGTTTGGCTGTGTGCTTTTCAGAAGCTTTCTATTTCAAGTCAGTCAACCCTTCCAGTAAACAAGGGGAAGAGACTTGCCGCAGTCTTATTAATGAGAATTTCTAGCAGTTTTGCCAGGATAGCACAAGGATAGAGAGTGGCCCCTGGGAAAAGTAACTTCAAGTAGTGTATACTGGTTAAAAATATGCTTTATGAAAAGACCGCTGTCCCTTAGGGCTTAAGAAACGTGACCATCTGGCAAAAGATGAACTCATTAACCCATTTGTAATGTGTTTTTTAGTTATCCAGAGAAAATAGGCACTTGGTGAATCATTTACCAACTTCCTTGTAATAGTGGGGCTCTGCTCATAACTTTGCTATCAGTGGTTAATCTTCTTTGAAGTATGGTTTTGAAGGTCCACACCAGCATTAACGGGGCTCTAAGTGTTGCGTTAAGATTTTGGGGCGGGGGGGGTGCAGGTGGCGCTGGGGATTTCCTAAGCCATCCTATTACTGTAAATATTCCATTCTCAGGTTTGTTTACCCAAACAGCACCACAGAGCTTGGGTTCTAGTCTCATCTGAAAAAAAGAGCAGGGGTACATTTGAAAAGTTTTTGTTCTGGCGGTTCTAAGTTCTTATTTCAAGCAAGTAATCAGAATGAAAAATACTGTGGTTTGTTTCCCTAACCCCCCCACCCACCTCACTTTTGTCTCAGTCATCATTCTGTGGCTCTCGTTTGGAACAAGCTCAGCAGAGGTATTCAGCAAAAGGTTGCTGAGGCCTAGAGGAAGTTGCTAAATTCAAAAGTCATTTGGTGAAATTTCATGAAGCGGTTTAACTGTGAACGTCACTGGTCTTTCTTCCAAGCAGTCCCACCCCCACATTATTTTTTGCGCTGTCTTTAAAAAAATTTTTTTTTGTTTATTTATTTACCTTTAAATTACTGTTACTTTACTGTTTATTAATCTTTTAATTGCTTTTTATTTTTTGCTTTTTTGGTTTTTATTTTATATAAATACAGTTTAAAAAATTAGTTTTCTGCTGAGGTAGCTTATGTACTTAGTATCAAAATCACAAGGCAGAAAAAGGGATATAGTGAAATGTCAGTCCCTGTGGTGTCCCCTCCCTTCTGTTTGCAGCTGCCCAGGTCCCCTCCCCCCTGGCAGCTGGTGGCATCCTTTTAGATGGGCTATGTGTCCACGCGCACAGAATCTTTTTGTCTTTTCTGACACGAAGGATAGTGTACGGTTCTTCCACTCCTCGTCTTTAAAAAGAAACTTAACAGTGTCTCTCAGGGATTGATTCATATCTGCATATTCAGAGCTCTCGTGACGTTGACTTCCTTTCTGCCTTCTCTGAAAGTTCTGTTTCTGTGGCTTCCAGGAACGGCCTTGGCCTTTAGCTAAGACTGAAAGATGTGCTGGTGTCGGTGGATGAGACGGGAGGGAGAGCACGAGGGCCACTTACAGTGGGACGTTTTGGGGCATGAGCACTATGCTCGGGGCAGAGGGCAGAAGATGGGGCTTGCCTCCAGTTTCCCCTCTGAGGGAGAGGGGTACATTCTGGACTTAGGCACGAGGTCATTAATGATGCCCTGCCCCTTGTGCCTCAGGGATGAAAATGGTTCTGTCTCTAATCAGCCTGGTGCCAGCGCACGGCTCCAGAATTCCTGGTACCTCCATCTGGTGGAAACGATGCTCTTTATGACCAATTCAGCTCTAAGACTCTGTGATTCCAAGATCTTCAACAGTAGCAAGGAAGGCTTGGGTTTGGATTGTAAAGGAACACTTCTTGAGGGTAAAGCCCACAACCTGAGGCTTTTTCTTTTTCTTTTTTACTTTTCAGTGGATGTACCTGTATATTTGACTTTCTTATTTCTCCCAGTGAAACACACGCAGCATTTCCACGCATGTTGGCTGAAGTGTATCGGCTCTCCGGCTCTGGAATCTTTTTTCCTTTTATCTTCTTATTAGAGTAAGGTCAGAATGCCTTAGGAATTCGTGTGCTTTACTCTGGAAATAAGATCATGCAAAAAAGCGCTTCTGTTTCTTGTTTACTAGGGATGTTGAGCTGGCTTTCCTCATTTCTCTGTTCCCAAAGGTAATTGCCCATTCATCTTGAGACATTTAAGTGTTAACTCGCCTGCAGGTTATTTAACAAAATGGAAGCAAATCAACATGTCTATGAAATTACATTCACAGAGCCATTTCCTGCACTTTGCGGAGGGAAGGACAAAAAGATTTTTTTTAACATTTTGAATGTGTAGGGCCTGGATTGGAGTTTATCAAAAGGGTATAGTGGAAGACAATTTTGTAGTCTCAACCTTATCGAGTTAACATTTACCTCAGTTTTATAGTTAGCTTGACGAAGTTGCAAAACTTAAGTTGACGTGTGTTTATCTTTCTAGTGAGGTATTCAGTGTCTTTATGTATATGTCTATCTTTATCTGATGGCCAGTTTTGTTATCTTAGTTTAAAAGAAGGACAAAAAGAGGCTTATAAACTAAAAATAATCGTTTCATCAAGATACAAGGTGAGGCCCAATTTTATCTTAGGAACCAGTAATGAATTATGACTGTGCTTCTTCTTAGTGAGTCCAAACTGCAGAGACAGTTTGAAGGAAGGCTGTTCAATGATTTAGAAATTGGCCACTTACATGTTTTTGAAAGAACTGGAAAACCATCTCGTAAGTACTTGGCAACTCTCAAATAAATACTAGAGTTGCATGTGTTGAGACGTGGTTCTCTGTTGTAAAGTTTCTAGATGATACGGAGAAGTTAGAAAAGAGCAGGAAATACAGTTCTAAGAACTGGACTGAAGGTTGCTAAACAAAAGGAGATGAACTTGAGTAAAAGAGTTGACCAAAGATGGTGAAAGCCACAGACAGTGGCGTGGCCATCAATGGGGACCATAAAATGCTGGCTAGGTGACCATAGGAGGGCGTGCCACTAATGTGTCTTATTTCCTGAAGAAGGCCTTGAACTTGATGGCTTCAGAGAACTCCTCTGTCTTGTCGTTGTGTAATTACTCCTTTTTAGCTCAAATGAATATGTTAAAGTTCTCACCAGTATTTCAGGAAGTGACTTCCGTGTCATTTAAGGTTTGCCTTTTGCTTCATAATAATGGATCATATTCTATGGAGATTAAAAAACAAAACTTATTTGGGAATACTTTTAAATTTACAGAAAAGTTTTAATGATAGTACAGAGAGTTTTTATACATGTCTCCCCCAGTGTTCCTCAAGACTAAAACACTTGTCAAAACTAAAACATCAACACTGATATATAAGTATTAAATAAATTCCAGACTTTTTTGAATTTCACCAACTTTCCCATTCATGTCCTCTGTCTGATCTGGGATTCTGTACCTTAGAATTCACCCATTTCCAATTCAGTGTTTTTCAGTATGTTCACAAGATTATGTAACCATTGTCGCAGTCTAATTTTAGAACATTTTTTGTCCCACCTGAAAGCCCTGTGTCATTAGCAGGTCCCACCTCCTCCCAAGTTCTACCTCTCCACACCCCCTCACCCCCCAGCCCCTGGCAGCCACTAATTTGCTTTCTGTCTATAAATTGGCCTATTCTGGACATTTTGTATAAATGCAATCATATAATATATGTCTCTGTGATTGCTTTCTTTAATTTTCAAGGGTCTTTGGTGATTTTTGATTGGATGCTCATTCTCTGCTGTACTTTATCTGGGAGAATATTAAGACCTGATCAAAGCACCATCTTTTTGAGAGAAGTAGGATTTCCATCTGCCAGGGTACCTGGGAGCACTCCCAATTTAGGGGTACCAAAATTGTGTTTCTTATTTTGGATTTTTTTTTGAGGGGGTGGCCATATAGAGCATGTGAACTTAGGCCTCCAAACTCAGAAAACATCATCAATAAAACCAAACAACTGATTGAAAAATGAGCAGATGTTCATGTCCCTGTGAACATAAATGTCCTGTTCTAAAACAAAGGAGTTACATGTATAAGATGTACACTGTGGGGAATATAGTCAATAACTACGTAATATTGTTGTATGGTGACATATGGTCACTATATTCAGTGTGGTGATCATTCTGAAATGTATAGAAACATCAAATTATTATGGTGTAAATGGAGCTAATATAGTGTTATAAGTCAATTATAGTTCAAGAGCAAACAATCTCATAGGAAGAAAGATCAGATTTGTTGTTACCAGAGGCAAGGGTGGAGGGAGAGGGAACTGGATAAAGGTAGTAAAGGTACAAACTTCCAGTAGCAAGATAAATAAATACTAAGAATATAACATACAACAGGATAAATACAGTTAACACTGCTATATGGTTTATATGAAAGTTTTTAAGTGAGTAAATCCTAAGAGTTCTCATCACAAGGAAAGCATTGTTTTCTGGTCCTTTAATTTGTATTTACATGAGATGATGGACAGTCACTAAAGTTACTGTGATCATTGTTTCATGACGTATGCAAGTCGTGTCATTACGCAGTACATCTTGAACTGATGCAGTGCTGTATGTCAGTTACATCTCAATAAAACTGGAAGGAAAAAAAAAAGAATCAATCTACCCTTCAGGAGCTGCCTGGGAAGCTGGGAGTCAAGAGAAGACGTGACTTTTTGGAGCATAAATACTCTGAGTATTGGGGAAAGGTTTGTCCGAGCATTTACTCCTTTAGGGGCTTGCTCTAAATTTTTGCTCACTTAGGGATGTCGGGTCCCCCACGGTGGTCAGGCACCTTGCTGTTTCTAAGCCAAGCCAGGTTTGTAGGCGTGAATGTGTGTTGCGCTGCTTACTGTCCGCGGCCTGCCATGTCTCGTTCCCACAGAGACTCCGAGGCAGCTTCGAACACCCTCTTCTCTAGGTGCCCTTTCAGTTTGCAGGGTTGCCGCTTCTGACTCACACAGGCAGACCTCGCAGATGCTGGGGGTTTGGTTCCAGACCAGTATGATAAAGCGAATACTGCAATAAACTAAATATCACAATAAAGCAAATATCGCAATACAGCAATTTTTTGGTTTCCCAGCGCCATATGAAATTTCTATTGACACTGCACTGTAGTCTGTTAAGTGTGCAGTAGCATTATGTTTTAAAAAACAACGTACACACCTTGATTAAAGAATGCTTTATTGCTCAAAAATGCTAACCATCATCTGACTACACAAGGTTGCCCCAAACCTTCAATTTGTTAAAAAAAAACACATTATCTGTGAAGCACAGCAAAGTGAAGCACGATAAAACCAGGTCTGCCGGTATAGTGTTCCCATTTCATGTTTAAACTTAGGTAGAAAACCAGTGCGCCGTTAACGTTTCTTCTTATCTCGACCTGACCTACGGAAATTTTTCTTTTTCTGCTTATTCTTTCATATTAATTCAGCCAGGAGTCTAACTCTTAAGTGACATGACTCTGTTTCCTCCTCTTCTTTGCCGTAGGTAGAGGTTGCCGAACCTCTCCTGGTTTGGTAAATTGTTCTGAGTTTGTAAAGATCAGAATTTGGCACTATCTTTGCAGGGGAAATGAGGAGAGGACAGTGAGCTCCAGGGCACCGTAGTAGCCGTTTGCCCTGGAGAACGCTCCCCTTGAATTGTGGCAGGGCCGCTTAGAGGCTTGTGCTGGATGTGTTCCATGTGCATGGTTATGGAATTTTCAGAATTATCCTAGCAAGAATTTTATTCCTAACAGGAATCTTCTTCCCTTCCTCATTTTACAGACAAGATGATCTAGGCTTACTGAGATTAGATCACTTGCTCAAGCCGGCTACTGGTGGAACTGGTTGTCGGACACCAAAGTTGTGCTCTTTTCCTTTACTATTGACTATTTCGCTCGTATCTTCGGGTTTAATAAAATGTGGCCGCGGTGAGATTAGACCTTTGAATTAAATGGTTATTGCACACGGAGTTGCCATTGGTCGGTGTTTAAACACTCCAAGAAGCTTAGGAATCCTCCCTCAGGTCCTTAGGAGGACTTTATGTTAATATCTGAATGGGCAAGTTGTGGTGGTCAAAGATGTTTTAGTGGAATAAACATAGGAAGTTATTTTTATCCCGAAGATGTTTAAGTTTGAAAGAAATGTCTCCAACCAACTTGGTAAATAGTTTTATAACCATATTTACAGGCTGCAGGTTTTGCTTAAGCTGAATGGCTTCGGCTTTGCCTTCCATGTGTCAGAGTGTGGTATGTGTTTCGTTAACTAGATGTCAACCATTTGGAGTAACTCAAGGCTCTGTGGCTTTTCTTCTGAATTTCTGGTTAGTTTGTTTCCTTTCAGAAGTAGATGCTTACTTTCTCATGTGGTTCTCTTAAGTTCCAGAACCAGATAGAGTTTAAACTCCTTTACATTGTCCAGGTGTACCTTTGATAGAAGATTCCTCTTTGTGCTACTCCGTCAAAGGCTCCCCCGGGGCTCAGCTCCAAAGTGATGACACTTCAGGCTGGCCTCGCTGGCCCTCCAGGTTCAGACCCGGGGCCAGCCAGGAAGGAACTTGCCCGGTAAGCTTGCTTCAAAGAGCAAGGTCTTGTCCCTCCACACTAGGTCACATACTGCCTCTCTTTCTGTTTCTCATCCCCTCGCACCGGGCTGCAGGAAGGGTGATGACACTCAGGGAACATGCATTTTTAAGTGCTTGGACCTGGAGAACGAGGACAGTAGGAATAGTTATGCTAGAAGCATCAGTGAAGATGGAACACTTGTTGGCACAGCCACCATGGAAAACAGTCTGGAGGTTCCCCACAAGACTAAAAATAGAATTACTCTATGATCCAGTAGTCCCACTTCTGGGTATATTTACAGAGGAAATGAGATCACGATCTCGATGAGACATTTGCACCTCCGTGTTCATGGAAGCATTATTCACAACCGTCGAAACATGGAAACAACCTAAGTGTCCAATCATGGATGAATGGATAAAGAAAGTGTGGTGTATATATGTGCAACAGAATATGATCCAGCTCCCTCCCCCACCTCCAAAAGGGACATCTTGCTATTTGTGACAACATGGATGAACCTTGAGGGCCTTATGCTCAGTGAGAGGAGTCAGACAGAGACAGACAAGCACCGTATGATTCCACTTACATGTGGAATCTAGAAAAGGTGGCTTCATGTTCAAATACCCATAATCATGTTGAAAAGCCATAGATTCTTGTTCCCTGGGGTGATGGAGCCCCAAGGGAGGGAGGAGATGGAATGCCTGCAGATGAAGACATAGCTGGAGCTTTCAGCAGACTCCAGCCCTCTCACCCTCTCACCCCCACTTCCTTCCTCCCAGTCATTTATTGATGTGAAACCATACTTGAAGACAGGGAGTCAGAGCTGGTATTAACTCCCTGTGAGGGCACGCAGCTAACCCCCCTTGGGTCTCAGTCTTTTTGTTGAATGGAGATGATAATACTTGCATCATAGCTTTGGAAGAGAATGGAATGAAAACATACGAGAAGTGCTAAGGCTTTAGAGAATAAAAGTAATTTTGATTATCATGTGTTAGACACTGTCCTAGGTGCTAGGCTTACAAAGATGAGTAAAACTTGTTCCTTGCTTACAGAGAACTCAAACTTAGCTAGAATGCAGGCATGCAAAAAAAAAAAATGCAATGATATGTGACAATTAAAACATTAGAGACATACAGTAGTACACCTGTAGGCAGACACCTAGCCTTGCATGTGTGTGCAGAGATGGGGGTGGGAGGGTAGGTGGGAGGAGATGGTTTCCAAGAGGAGAGAGGAGGTGGGGAGTTGGGAGTCAGATGATGGCAGGAGTTGGGGTGTACTGGAAGGGCTTTAAGCCTGGAAGAGGCGTGGCTAGATTGTTGTAAGCAGTTCATACGGTAGAAGATTGTTTGCGTGAGTATAGACCACTCACTTTGGAGAGGCTTATAGACACACGGGGGTTAGTTACCCATCCAGGGATTGAGGCTTCGCCCTCAGCCTTGGCCTAATGTCTAGAGTCTGCTCTCCAGAGTAACTGCCCATCTTTTGTACCATGTCTGCTAGTGTGGGCTTCCAGTATGGTCTAGTCTACCTGGGTTGTCACCAACTATTCTCTGCCCACCAGTTGTGAATGGCCTCACTGTAGACAGTGCCCTGTCTTCCCCCTGCCCCTCCCCACCCCATCTGCACAGTGACCAGGGATGCTCTGATCAACAGAGGTGGCTTTGCCAGCCCGGCTGGACTTCCCTGTTAGCGCAGCATCTGGATGGTTCCCAACACGGCTCCCTCCTGGGTAGCCCGGATGCTACATCCCTGCCTCTTCCTGCCCATCTTGCTGTGAGTTATTGTCCATGGATTCCTAAGATCCCGTTCAACTTAAGGAGAAGTGATGTCAGAGATTTTGGAGCTGCATGGCAAACCTTGGGGGCAGCACCTTGCTGGCAGCAGTCACTTGATGGAGTCACAATTGTTCAGATCCTGTTCTTAGCTTTGTTCATTAGTCTAGAGTCTTGCTTTTTGTTGGTGGACTTACACTTGATGGGGCTCAGGGATGGACACCAGCTGAACAGAATGCCATTTTATCTGTTCACTGGGACTCATACAAGTGGTAACCAGGATGGAAATACTGATGGGGGGTTGTCATTCTATTTCTATCCCATATAGGAGACTTTCTCTGCAAATTCAAAGTATAATCCGCAGTAAGTGGAGCCAGCTGGGTGGGCATCTGGGGGGGCATGGTGACTGAGCTATGCCGGCCACGTGGAGCCAGCTGCATCATATGGCCATGCCTGGGTCAGATGGTTGAAGCACCTCTTCACCTATAGGGTGCTCATGTGGTCAACTCTTTTTTTTCTTTTTTTCTTTGCTGTGTAATAAAATCCTTGCAGACCTCCCCTTTCTGTCAGCACATTATCTAGATCATAGTACCATGGATTAGATTACGTTTATTTTAGTTGCATTCCAGCCTTGAGGACAG
Source organism: Camelus dromedarius (assembly GCF_036321535.1). NCBI lineage: Eukaryota > Metazoa > Chordata > Mammalia > Artiodactyla > Camelidae > Camelus > Camelus dromedarius. The sequence continues at coordinate 13,283,120 of NC_087454.1, read as the reverse complement.
GGCGGCCTGCCAGGTGCCTTGAGTGAGAGAGAAACAAAGGCAACAGAAGACCGGGAGTTCTCTTTGGCTGGCGTCACGGCCTCGCCTCTCTGGACAGGAGTGAGAGATAAGGCCAGGGGATTTTTCCAGTGTCTGGAGAGCACTGTATGTCAACTTGTTCTTTTTAGAAATGTAATACTGACCTTTTCCATTGCGTTTTCTGATTTTTTTCTTCATTGCCGAAAAATTCACCATCGTTTTCCAGAGTTACAGAAACGATCGGGGTTTGGGGGGGTTCCATTTGTACCCTCACCTGTGGGTTGTGAGCCAATTGAGACGTGCACAGGGGTCAGCTAGGGGTCTGGATAACACCTTTGATAGTGAGAAAGCTGAAATGGAGATGTCAGTGTGGTCCTGGGGTTAAGTAAGAGCTCCTGCAACCTGAGTGGAGCTGATTTACCCCAGGGACGGGTGGAGCAGCTGCACAGAGCTGCCTTGGGGGCTTACCCATTGTGGGAGGGGGCAGGGAGACTGGGCAGCCTTTGGGCAAGCATCTCAGGAGAGAGGGCCGGAGAGCGGATCCTCAGTGCATCGCTCCCCTCTTCTAAAGGAAGGAAGGGTCTCCCTAGTGTCAGGCATACCCTCCCTCAGCAGACCGAGTGAGGAGGAGGAGAAAATGGAGCACAGTTTCTTCCCAACGTTCTAGAGATGAGAAGCCTTTGATTATGTATGGGCCCAGGAGGAAAGGTCTGAGTAATCTTGCGTGACTCAGATTCCCCTAACAACTTTGGAGGCAGGCCGATACTCCCATTTTATAATGGAGGAATTTGAGTCATTTGTCTGGGGTCACCCAGATCTATGTAGGAGAGCAGGGACTCAAACCCAAGTCCCCCAGACTGCAAAGCCCAGGCCACGCTCTTCCACCAGGTCACGTATGAGAAAATGTGCATACTGTCATCTCTTCCTTAAACTTACTGTAGGTGTAAACTAGTCTCCCAGCGATCCAAGGCACTAGATCATAAGTATATGTACCTGCGTCCTTTAATCATGCTCTGTTGGAAGCACAGTCCCCCTTCGGATGGTCCCCCTTTTTCATCTGGTTCCCCACGCAGATGTGAGCTCTCTCCTCCGCATGCCCGCGGGCTCCGTGTCTCCTGTGTGCGAGGACCGATGATGCGTTAGTGGTCTGTTGTACCTGCTTTACCCCTCTCCCCGGAAGGCGGGCACCACAGCACCTGCCGTTTTTGTACATCTAGCGCCATGGAGCACAGTGCCTGGCCTCGGACGGGCTCTCTGGGACTAGTTATTGAACTGAATAAATGTAAGTGGCTGCTTTTCACTCACTTAAGAGTTCAGGAGAGAAGGAAACAGGAAGAAGAGGAAAAGGCAGCAGTTGAAAATAGAATAACATGGGGGCAGGACGAAGGAGGACAGAAGGGAACTGATAACAAGAGGGTGAAGGAAAAGAAATTTTAAAAAGAAGGAGAAAGGAGAGGTTACACTGCAGGCATCTGGGGAGGGCTGGGACATGCTTCCTCCTCCACCTGAGATGGTCCTACCCCACTGAGTGGCTCTGACCACCCTTGCCTTGGGGTGGTACTTAGGGACAGGTCGCCACAGCAGGGCCCAGTGTGGCCTCTTATGTGGCCAGAGCATCATTCACCATTCATCCCTCTCCGCTGCAGCCACCAGGATGGAAAATACACTCCATGGGCAAGTCCTTTGGCAGCTGCGAAGTAGACAAGGTTAAATGATCTGGTTTCTATTTTTAGCTTGCTGTTAGCACTGCCTAAGACTGATCAGTTCAAGGTAATCATTTGCTACTTTTTCTACTTTAATTATATGTCTCATTAAACTCAGTTTGGGTGACATCAAACTGGTTTCTGGTCCATTTCACTTTCGTTAATTCTTAAGTTTTAAGTTCTAATTGAGCCTTTGTGTACCTCCAATTTGAAAACATTTTACAAGTTTACGTAAGATGTCATTTATGAAATGAAAGTTTTTCCTCAAGTCACTTGTCCATGGATACCCTATATGTTTTTAAATTTAAAAATGAAAATTAACAAAATAATTGGTATTTGTTGGGTGGTAGAGGGGAGAGTTGGTATCATATTTAAAGGCCAGAAATTAGAAAGACGAGAAATTTAAATAATGTTTGGGGCAGCTCAAAGTGGAATTCTGTTGGCAGATTCACCAAGGGCAGGAACTCTTGAGTTTAGTGGGCAAAATATCAGAGCAGCTGATTCTGTGAGGGACAGAATGTGGGGTGCAGGCCTTCCAGGGCCACTGGTGGTTATTAGAACAAGAATGCGGTTAGTGAGCTGCCCATGAGGCCTGTCTGAGCATCCAGACTGGGAGGCCCTGGGGAGAAGGCAGGACTGAGCAAAGGGTGGAAACCGGCAGGGCCGGGGTGGGTAAAGGTGGGCAGGAGAATCAGGGAACATACGGAAATGGCCACTATTGTGACCAACGGGGATGGAAATGGTTGGGAAAAAGGAATAAAGGGGAAATTAAAGAAGGTTGGAGGACATTAAACTGCATCAGACGTTTGTTAAAAAGAGCCCAAGAAGTGTCTACCTTCTGGGCAATGCAAAGATCAGCCAGGCAAGGATCCTTTCTTCCAGGAAGAGACAGTCTAGTCATGGAGCTGACATGTGCGCAGACACTTAGGGTACTGGACAGTACGTGATGGGTGCTGTAGGCTGGCATCAGAGTAAAGGGAAGGCAGGTCTGAACCCTTTTGGTTGCTGTTTGCTGCTTAAGGTAATGACGCAGGAGAGACTGTAACTTCTTGGCAATCAAAGGCCAACTCACGAGTGAAAGGGGACGAAGCACCAGCCTATTTTTAATTGTTGAAACACCAAGAATTAGTGTCTTTAGTAGTGTTTTTATAAACCTATGGGCAGGTAATTCTTTTTTTTTTTTTTTTTTTGGCAGGTAATTCTGAATGGTAGGTTAGACTGTTAAAAAAAATCCCATGTTTCTAATATGTATGAAATATTTTGTAAACTGTCCAGTTCTATTCATCCTTTTAGTTAATAATTACGAAGCTAGACTTCTTTACTATCTTTGAAATGGAGCAAAACCTGATGGTAAATGCCATTATCTCTTCTGCCTCTTAGTCTGGGACAGCTCAAAGCTTCGGCTTTAAGAAAAAATTAGCTTTTACCCACAATGCTGCACTATATTAACCCTGAAACAAACCCCCAAACACACATGCCGACACAATGAAGCTCCAGATAGCTCTTTGCTGACAGCTCTGATGACGCGATCGGGTTCCTCGGTGTGTATTGCAAATAGATGTATCTTTTCCAACAGGGATTTTCTTTTCTTGGATTTCTCTTGAAGAGGAAAATACAAATTTGTCTTAAGAACTTAAGCTTAAAATTCTCCATTTAAGGGGAAGCAGTGTCCCTGCTATCAGATAATTTCTCCCCTGGGCCTTTCTGGCTATCTTATTTTTATTAATTAAAAAACATCTTTTTGGCTGGGTTCTTAAAGGGGACCAGCTTTTAGGGGAGGGAATGGTTTGGATACGTCCCTCTGTTTGCCCTGCTTGCCTGCAGAAGTCTTCATCCTGCATTCAGAAATGCCGGATAGTGGCTTTGCGGTGAACTCTCTCTCGACTGTCCTATTAAGTGATATATCCAGGGTGAATTAACTTGTCTCCCTTGGATGTCACTGCCTCCCTCCTGACAGGCACCCATCATGTCAGTCACGGAAGTAGAAATCAGGGGAATCTTAAAAATAGTAACTAACTTTTTGCTTTGAGAATTCCTCTCCACAATTGGTTACTTGGTGTCTGTTTTTTTTAGCGTGGATCCCATGAGTGGAACTGTTTTCAAGTACTCTTAATTTTCTCCAGCTACTCACAAGAAGGAGCCCTTCCTTCTTGAGCCTGGAGTCACCTCTCCCCTGCCCCCCCACCCCGTGCCACACACAGCAGGGCACGTTGTGATGTGTGGGACCCGGGAGCGGCCGCCTGGAGCTGACCCGTGTGGCAGTGCTGCTCACCTTTCCGCAGAGTGGTGGCCGGGGCACCTGGACTCCTGATATTTTTTTCCTATTTCTCCCTCACATGTCTTAGTTTTTCTCTTTTGAGCATACTCAACAACATGAACCATATTATGAGGCTCAGGTTGTTTAAACTCTATCTATCTGTCTATTTATTTATTTACTTAAATGGAAGTACTGGGGATTGAACTTAGGACCTCGTGCTTGCTAAGCACTCACTCTGGCACTGAGCTGTACGCTCCCCCCAAGGCTCAGTTTTTTCATGAGAGAAGAGCAAGTGCATCCTTACCACCGGGAAGAGGTGGTCCGCCGGCACCCAGGCACGTTGTCCATGTACATATGTGTCTTCCTCGGACCAAGGTGGATTTGACAGCACCACAAGCATTGTGATTCATGCCATCACAGGTTTGTTTAGTTAGTGTGCTATCATTTTTAAGATTCCTTCAAACCCTTTGTTTTTTTGTCAAACATGCAAATCTCTGCAGAAGTCCTGACAGTTATTATTAATCCCGTTTTTCACTGGAGTGCACGGTGGCCCTGGGAGGTGGCTGGCCCCAGGTTGTTGGGGCCAACCAGGTAGTCGGAGGAGTTTGGCCCCAGGATGGAGAGGGAGCTGCTTTCCCCCAGCCTGGCGTGTGCTGTGATGTGTAGGACTGGTCCCTTGGGCATCGAGAAGAGGTGGGTAGAGTAGGAGAACATCAGGTTAGACTGGCATTTGCTTTTCAACTCTAGAGAAAGAAATCAAGCAGTTTTCCAGCCAGCAAAGCCAGAGTATAATTTCGCCATTACTCACGTAGCTGTGATCTTCTGTAAAGCCAAGAAGGGAGAGGAGCTGGAGAGTCATTCTTTGGAGCCACCAGGTGTGGGCGCCACTGAGTGATACCTGCTGTGGCTGTCTTAGTGTTCCTCCTTTCTCTCCTAGATTTTCTTTAGCTTTCTTCTCTATGCCTTTTCCCATTCTTATTCATTCATTCTACGGAGATTAAATGCTTATTATGGGCCAGGCACTGTGATAGGGCCCCAGGATCCAGAGAGACCATCACATTCTATTGGAAAAATAATTAGACTTCATCTAGACTTTTAATTGCTTACACTATGCTGCCAATTCTAAGATCTCTGAGTTTTAGAACAGTCTTGTAAGACGCAGCAGTTGAACTATATCCTTTTTGTCTTTTCCCTCCTTATTTCCTTCCCCAACATTTTTGTCTTTCTCCTTTCTCTGTTCTTTAAACACAGTATTCCTAAATATTTACTGGCACTGCCTAGCTCCTCACATAATCCTCAGATTTTAAAATGTGTCTGATTTCTGGTCTGTTTCCTCCTAAGTCAAACAACATTTTAAATTTCTTTTATATCCTATTTATGAACAGCCAAATGTATTTTGACTCTATTTCAGGTATTTTCCAAAATGAGTCATTAATCATTTCTGATGAAATGGTTCCATTCAATTGTGGTATCTTTTAAAAACCTGTTTAAGTCTCTAGGATGATTTTGTGGAATTTTAAGATTTAAATCCTAGATTAACTTGCAGAAGTTTTTTTTTTCTTGTATGGGAACTGAGGGCTAGAAAATACCAGTTTCTATTAGTCACAGACCACAAAATTCCGATTTTGTGTGACATGGAAGAGACTTGCCTTTTCTTCATCGAGTGTATCCAAGCCAAGCTGTATTCATACATTTCTACACTTTTTTTTTTGCCATTTTCCCATGTTTTTGTGCATCCTATCATGTTGAAATGTGTATTAAATATACAGTTGATCTATAGATCAAGGTTATATGTATATATATGTACATGTGTATACGTACATACATATTTTACTTTTATGAATTTGCAGGAATTTTCACTGTAGTTGTAGCTTTCCTGGGGATTTACTTCTCTTGGAACAGGAGAACAGGGCATTTGCTATGTACAAATTTGGAAAGGCGAGAAAGGTGATGTCACATTCTGTTTGGTTTTAAGAGCAAGAATTGAGAAAGCAAAGCAGTAGTTCCTCCTTTGATTTTGGAGGTATAGGATCAGAAAATGCAGGAATCAATTTTTCATAGCAGTTTATACCACAGCGTATTTATCATCTTCTCTTTTGTTTTCCTTCTGTTAAAGAACGTAAAAGGATTTCCTGCGGTCAGCAGTGCTGCTGGGGTTGGATTGATGGGGTTAACTGTAATGCTTTCTGTTGAAGATGGCAGTAAGGATGAGATATGAAAGACATCATCAGGTTTGGTTTTATTAATTGCGTCTAAATAGATGTACAGGAAATAACATTGATAATTTTAAAAAGTGACACCTGTAACTCAAAGAACACTTCTGATGACATTACCCGTGGCTCCAGAACAGTCCATCCTTGCATATCAAACTTTCAATAAACATTTTCTGAATGCCTAGTAGAGCCTGGAACTGCATTCTTTACAGAATGAAGAGTAAGCATGGTCTTCAGAGCCTTTTATTACTTGTTCTCTGCTCTGCCGTTCCTTTATCTACCTTTTCTCATCCTCCTAAGAGTTGCTGACCAACCTCCCTTGCTCCTGAGCCTACCATTCATTCATTCATTCATTCACTCCAATATTGAGACCCTAACCTATAGCAGGCACTATGGATACATTGATTGAAAGGGTAGACATGACCTCTGCCTTCTCAGGTCATGAGATCATTACAGCACAGCAAGAGAAGATGTGACCGCAGACGCTTAGGGTGCTGTGGGAACAGCAGAAGGGAAGCCTTCCTGGAGGAGTTGCCTTCTAAGCTGAGATTAGAAGGATGGAGGAGGAGTGGAGGGAGGGTTGAGCACTGTCAGAGGTGGGGAGATTAGTTAAGCGGCTGTTGACATCGTCCAGGTGAAATGGATGGTGGCCTGAATTCAGGCAGATGTAGCAAGGGAAGCAAATATTTAAGAGAGATGTAGAAGGTAGATTAATAGAGTGAGGAGATTGATTCTCTTTATTGGGTTTAAGGAAGAGGAGTTCTCTGGTTGCTGGCCTGAACAATTGGGTGGTTGAAGGGCCCGCCCTAAGATAAAGAGGCTTAGCAGAAGGACTGGCTGAGGGGGAGGATGATGAGCTCTGTTAGGACACAGAGAAATTTATGTGTCTGTGGTTTATTCAAGTGCGGATTCCAGTAGGTGAGGGGGTGTATGCGAGGGATTCAGGAGAGACATCTGGGCTGGAGAAGAAGATCTGTAAGTCATCTGCTGGCATTTGGAGGCACAAGATTAGGAGAGATTCTTTGGCATGTGACGTAGCATGAGAAGAACAGCTGCCCTGGGATGTCCCCAGAGGGGACCGTTTTAGCAGGGCGAGCGGCAGGGGCAGCTCACAAAGGAGAGAGTTAAAGAGCGATCAGAAAGGGCAAGACAGCCAAGAGAACGTGGTGTCAGGAAGTCAAGAAGAAAGCAGAGTACAACGCGCAGCATCAAATGTTGCCGAGAACTTGAGGCAGTCGTAGACTGGGTAGCATTCCTGGGCTTTAGCAGACAAGGAGCTGGTAACTTGGTCAGAGCAGTTGTTTCGGAGCGTTAAGGATATGTTGTGATTTATGGCATGAAGGGCAGGTTAAGAAACAGGGTATGATTTTAGGGGTTCTTTGTAATTAAATTTTTAAAATACAAATCCTTCACCCTGCCCCATCTTATGACTCTATAGGTGGGAAAATTAATAAGCACCAAAGATAAGCTTGCTCACTACTTGAAATTTTTTTAACCTGTAGTTGGTCATTTGTTTCTTGCCTTTGAAAACCATTGTCTTGTTTGTTGTTGAGAAGGCTCAGGTTTTTTGTTTTTTGTTTTTTAATATGGATGCACAATTCCTTTGACTCTTGGCCCAAATTGGAGTTCCCCTTTTATTATAAACACATATTTTAGAGAAGGTGATTACATAATAGGAACCAAAATAGCTTAGTTCCTAGGGAGCAGGGAGAGTCACAGATATTCGCACTTTGATGGCCCATGGGTGCACGATGGCTCCAGGTCTTGGGCCTCACCACTCTTGGAATTGTGACATTTGTGTTGTATCCCATCGGGCCCCACAAGAGCTCTATTTTACAAAGGCTAAATGGTGATATGTTTAATTTTCAACTTAAACTGAATTAAAATTAATTCTTTGTTGAGACTTTTGAGAATTTCATAGGAGTCTGAGATAATTGGTCACACCCTAGGGTGTTGCATAAGAAAATATAGCCCTGGTTCTGCATTTTCCATTGTCTCCAAAGATCTCTCACAGTAGCATCTTAAATAGTAAGTAGTATTATGAGCGATGCGAAAGTGGATCTGTCTATGGAGGGCACTTTCTGTGGAGTGGTGAAGTTTTTGCTTTAGTCCGCCAGGAAAGAAATTGTTCAGGTTGGGTTTTTTGTTTAGGAGACAACATATTGTTGGGGAAACAGGTGACTTGGGAGTCTGTTTCCCTCTCTCTTGTTAAGTAACCTTGCTTAACCTCTCCATTTTTTCCCACTGAGAAAATACTGATGATATTTGTACCTGTTGTCTCCCTAGTGACATGAAACAACCAAACACAGTGCCTGCATGTGTGTGTATAGTTGCTTTTTATAAGAAAGGCGACACTATCGTATTATAGAATAATTGATTCCTGCTCCATGCTGGTTGGGCTTATATTTCTTGATTAATTCTACTATTTCAATTATGTAATGTCTAAGAATTTTTAAATAATGAGGAGATTTTTAAAAAATGTTAGAGTAATGAATATGGCTTCTTTAAAGCGCAGTCATGAGCTCATTTGAATCTCATTTGGGAAAGAAGATGGACTAATTGCATTTTTTACATTCAGGACAGGTGTCTGACTATACAGGAGCTTATTATGCATTTGGTAGGCCATCAGTGGTTGGGGGTGTTCATCATTTCTATGCTTTTTACTAAAGTATGTGCAGAGAAATTGATCAACTCTAGTACATTTGAGATTTTCTCCTTGCCACTGTGTTGGGTAAACAGCTTGATAGAAAACAAAGAAAGAGATAATATCTAGCAATGCATTAAAAAGTTTCTTTTGTATAGTACAGGGAACTATGTTCAATATCTTGTAATAACCTTTAATGGAAAAAAATATGAAAACGAATATATGTATGTATATGCATGACTGGGGCATTGTGCTGTACATCAGAAATAGACACGTTGTAACTGACTGTACTTCAAAAAAGAAAAATCTAGCATGCACTGAGCATTTCATGCTGGGTGGGCACAGGGCGAATCAGTTTACATGTATTAACTCACTTAGTTCTGTGAGGGTGGCTGTATTATCATTCTCATTTTACAGAAGAATTGGAGACACAGGTTAAATAACTAGCTAGGGTTGCAGAGCTGGGATCCAGTCCTCAGCCTCTGACCCCAGAGCCTGTGCCCCTAACTCTGTGTTCTGCTACGTCTCAGCACTGTCTGCCCTCCCCCACTGCGGACCTGCAGTGGGCTGAACCTGAAGATATGGACGGCCGACTGTACTCGGCCATTTTATATAAGGGACTTGAGTATCCCCAGATTTTGGTATCTGCTGGGGTCCTCGAACCACAAATACTGAGACACCGTGCTGTTGACTAAACCTAAGTGCATTCATTCATCTGCATGAGTTCCTTTTTACAGTAATGAAAATGTTAGTCTAGTGGCTAATAAATGCACTGGCCAGAGGCCAATAGTAAATGAAAAGGTGCTCAACCAGTGGTCAGGAAACTGCAGATTGAAATTACTATGTTACCAGTTCTTTACCTGACTGGAAAAATCTCTTTAAAGATTCATAGCATCCTCTGCTGGCAAGAGTGAGGGGGTAAAACACACATCCTCATGTGTAACTGGTGGGGCAGGTGGGAGTAAAAAATTATTTCAATTTTTAGAGAAAGTAATCTGCTCATATTTATTAAAAATTTAAATAAATATTCCATTTGAACTGCTAGGAATTTATCTTATAAATTTAAAATCACCAGTACATAAGGATATATGTACAAGGATTTTTTTATGGTGATATTTGTTTTTGTTTTGTTTTTTATTGAAGTATAGTTGATTTATAATGTTATATTAGTTTCAGGTGTACAGCAAAGTGATTCAGTTATGCATATAGATATATATATTCTTTTTCAGATTCTTTTCCATCATAGGTTATTACAAGATTGAATATATTTCCCTGTGTTATACAGTAGGTCCTTATTATCTGTTTTATATATAGTAGTGTGTATCTGTTAATTCCAAACTCCTAATTTATGGGTGTTATTTGTAATGGCCCCATACTGTAAATAATCTGAAAATTTGTATGGAACCAAAAAAGACCCAGAATAGCCAAAACAATCTTCAGAAAGAAGAAAGAGGCTGGGGATATCCTGTGCCTGGATTTCAAACTATACTACAAAACTACAGTAATTAAAACAGTATAGTATTGGCACAAAAACAGACATGTAGATTAACTGAACAGAATAGAGAGCCCAGAAGTAAACCCAAGCACTGATGGTTAAGTAATTTTCAACAAGAATGCACAACAGTAACTGGGGTTGGGAAAGCTGGACAGCCACATGCAAGAGAATGACTGGACTACTTTCTTACACCAAACATAAAAATTAATTCAAGATGGATTAAAGATTTGAATGTAGAACCTGAAACCATAAAAATCTTGGAACACTGGCAGTAAACTTCTTGATACAGTCTTGGCAATGATTTTTTGGATTTGACACTAAAAGCAGAGGCAAGAGAAGCAAAAATAAACAAGTGGGACTCCAACAAGCCAAAACACATCTGCACAAGAAAGGAAACCATTAACAAATGAAAAGGCAACCTATGGAATCAGAGAAAATATTTGCAAATCGTATATAAGGAGTTCATACCCAAAACATATAAAGAACTCATATAAAAATAAAAGGATAAGAAAGAATAAATGTTGGCTAAGTTGTGGAGAAAAGCACTGCTGGTGGGAATATAAATTGGTGATGCCTTTATGGAAAATAGTATGGAGGGTCCTCAAAAGATTAAAAATAGAACCCATATGACCCAGCAATTTCACTTCTGGGTATTTTTCCAAAGGAAACAAAAAATACTAACTTGAAAATCTATCAGCACCTGTGTGTTCATTGCAGCACTATTTACAATAGCCAAGACATGGAAGTAACCTTAAGTGTCCATTGCTGGATGAGTGGATAAAAAAAATGTGTGTGTGTGTGTGTGTGTGTGTGTGTGTGTGTGTGTGTGTGTGTGTGTGTGTGTGTGTGTGTGTGTGTGTGTGTGTGTGTGATAAAGGAGTATTATTCAGCCATAAAAGAAGGAAACCTTGCCATTTGTGACAACATGGATGGATCCTGAGGACATTATGCTAAGTGAAATAAGTCAGAATGAGGAAGTCAAATGCTGTATGATCTCACTTTTGTAGAATCTAAAACAAAACAAAGCAGAACTCATAGAGACAGTGAACAGACTGGTGGTTGCCAGAGTTCGGGTTTGGGAGGTTGGTGCAATGGGTGAAGGGGTCAAAAGTTCCAAACTTCCAGCTGTAAAATAAATGTCATGGGGTGTAAAATGGACAGCATGGTGACTATAGTTAATAATAATGTACATTTGAAAGTTGCTACTATATATATTAGATTATTTTCCACTGTAAGTTATTATAAGATATTGAATATTGTTCCCTGTGTTATACAGTAACTACGAGATAGATCTTAAAACTTCTCATCACAAGGAAAAAATGTAACTATGTGTGGCGATGGATGTTAACTAGATTTACTGTATTGATCATTTTATAATATATGCAAGTATCAAATCATGTTGTACAGCTAAAACGAATACAAGTTTATATGTCAATTGTATCTCAATTAAAAACATAAAAGATTATAAAGTTGTCCCCAAACATTACAGTGCTTGTTCAGTGGTGTTTCCTTCAGCAGTGTGTGTCACCTCCTCCCTTTGGCAGACCAGGGTTCCTCACTCAGAACTTCTTTCTAGTTGGGTCTGTCTGACCCCCTGCACCCTGTTTTATTTCCATCCCACATCCACGGCTGCTGGGGAATTTGGAGAAGGTGTGCTGGACTAGGGTCAGGTCGCCTTAGTTCTTGTCCCAGCTCTGATGCTCAGTGGCTGTGTGACATAGGCTGTGAGTGATTGGCCATCTCTGGGCTCCACTTCCCTCATCTGGAAAACTGAGATGTTGGAATTACGGGAGAAGATTGAACTCAGTGAATCATTCCGGGGTGGCTGAACAGATGGACGCTGGAACCAGATTCCTGGAGTTGAAATTCTGGTGTTACTTCTTACTGGGTGTGTGATTTGGAGGAAAATTTCTTAACCTGTGACTTAATGTACACATTTATGAAAGGAATGCCTCAAAGAGTTGTGACTATTGAAGGAGTTACTCAGGCAGAAGGACTCAGAGCTGTGCCTGGGGTATAGAAAGCACCCTAAGTACCAGCTGCTGTTATTATTGTTAGTTAGTATTATTTTTTACTGGCTAACATCGGAATTAATTCTAACGGGCAAATGATATCTCCAGGGGAGGTAGGTGACAGCATGCTTGCGGGCAAGGTTTTTCAGGATGCCTCAAATGGTCCTGAGTCGTATTAAGGCTTCCCTGCCTACGTGGCCAAGGATTATAAGGGTATGATTTATGGGGTGGGAGGAAAGCTGGAGAAAGTTCCTTAAAAGATATCACCCACGCATTTCAAGGTTTTTCTTTGCCATGGCTAAAGAATTGGCATAAATATTTTCCCCTTTGTCTCCATTGAAGTCGGTTTTTAAAGGGTTTTTAATTGTAAATCATAACTAATACATGACATGAAATTTACAGAATAAGGTCAGCCCCATGTCTTCCTGTACAATTTAAACTCTGACCAAGTCTATAGGAATCTTTTCTGAGATAATGAGAGAAGGACTGGATGACTTACTCTGAAATGATGGAAGAAGGCTTGTTTTGTGAATGAAAAAACTCATGGAGAAGGTTTGTGCAAACCTCAAAGGAGAGCTGTTGGAAAGGACTTGGAGCAGCTGATCCAAGGCTTCCCCTGGACAAGGGTGAGGTCTTGAGAGGCCCCAGTGGGTAGTGACTCAGCGTCTCGCTCTAACTCACGGTGCTGCCCTGTAGCTGAGTGTTTCAGGGCCATTTACTTTATGTCTTAGTTTCCTCAGTAACACTTGAGGGTTGTTGGGAAGATTAAATGAGATAATAGATGTGAAGCTTTTAGAATAACAGCCAGCATTTATTGAGCTTAGTAAACATACGTGCTCAGTAAATGCCGACTGTTACTATTTAAAACTTGTGTGTTTGAAGTGCAGGCTAAGGGGTAATGAACTTTCTCAGCACGTGTAAACCCATTATTGGCTAATGAGCTTTTGACATAAGCAGGAGCAGGAAGTTGGCAGCAGCTGGGAAGCCCTCTCAGTCTCTGTTTGTGGGCTGAGAGGTTCCTCCAGGTGAGAAGGAGGCTCTCGCTTATGCAAAGACTCAAGCATCCCTCACTATTTGATTTGGGTCTTGCTAACTTCCCACTTGTAGGAGCAACGAACGTGGAGTCTGTTTCATTCCACGTGTTTGAGTAGAGGATTTTTATTGGGAAATGTTATAGGCTGAATTGGGTTCCCCCCGAAATCCAAATGTCCTAAACCCCAGTATCTCATAACGCAACTATATTTGGAGATAGTGTCTGTAAAGAAGTAATTAAGTTGAATGAGATCATTAGGGTGGGTCCTAATCTAATGACTGCTGTTCTTATAAGAAAAGGAAATTTGGACACAGACATGGACAGTTGGAAGACGACAAGAAGACACAGGGAGGAGACGGCCATCTGCAAGCCAAGGAGAGAGGCCTCAGAAGAAACCAACCCGCCAACATCTTGAATTTGGAGCCTCCAGAATTAAGAGACAATCAAGCCTTCTGTTGTTTAAGTCCCCCATTCTATGGCACTGTGTTACGGCAGCCTAGGCAGATTAATTCAGGCAGCTACTAAATTCTCCCTGAGTGATTGTATTACTGGGGAGAGTGTTTGGAGTTGAGGGCAAGAGGTACTTTATACTGTGTGAGGACTCAGACCAGGTTTAAACCCCGGCTGTCACTCACTAGCTTTGTGAATTCAGCGGTTGGTACTTAATTGTTTCGTTTTTTTCTTTTCCTCCTATGGGAAGTGGGAGGAAGCTATTTCCTGAAGTTGTGGTGGAGCTGAAATCTCATCAATTATGTAAGGTTTATCACTGGGCCCCCCACATAATAAGCACCCCAAAAACAGTATTTATTGTTACGATGAGACAGAATGTCAGTTGGAAGCTTGGTTGTAAGTTACGCACACTGATTATCAATCTTAAATAATATTTTCTCATCTACAAGCTTGGAAAACATTGGCTTATTACAGTCTTAAGAGCATTTCTTGCTGACAGTCCGAGGCGTTTGGAATTAAAGTATAACAAGGGTGTCTTTGAAAGTGCAAAGTGGCTGAAGGCTGTGGGACAGACACTTTTTGTTCCGTGGCACAGAAAGTAATTGCGTGTTTCGTGCTCTCCCCCGGCCACATTTATTTGTAGGAGGCCATGCAAAAGAGCACTGTTTGTGGAGGAGAAACGGCTCGCCTTTAAATAAGGAATTGTTTAATTACATTGGTTTTGTCTTGGAGCATATAAGGCAGTGTTGCTGAGAAAAACATTCCAGGGCTGGACAGTTGCCTGCACCTCACTGGTGAACTACTGGGAAATCACTGTAGGAGGGGAAATAATTTTGGACTGTTAATATTTGCAGTTTGTTAAAAATAGCCTGCTTGCATCTCTTCGTTAGGAGGGAGGCAGTGTTTTGCTCTCCTGGCGAAGTTCGTTTTCTGTTGGAAGAATATGAAGGCCATGGAACAGAAATCCCCAAGCAATGCCTTTCTGGCAGCACGTGAGAGCAGAGATGAAAAACTTCACACTGGAAAATTGCAGCTCAGTTTGACTGGGCTTTGGTGAATTATGAAGTCAAAGCCTTGGCCACGTGTCGTGTGATCTTGCCGTGACTCTGAAATCTCGCGAGAGCTGTGGAAATCGAGCTCTTGCTGAATCTGAGTTGTCAGGCTTGTTTGTGCTGAAGAGTCTGATGAAAACGGCTGTGCTCTACCGTCTCCTTGTGCAGAAGGGCCCACGCCCTCCTTTAATTGTGGAGGGCGTTGTTGTTGGGCATCACGAATGAAAGTGCAGCTTTCTTTCCCGCTCTGGAGAGAGGGCATCGGTAGAAAAGTAAAAACTTGGCACACTTGCCTTCTAAATGTGAAGGTTTAGTAAATGTGGAGATACCTATTTCCATCTTTTTTGACCATCCACATTGTTACTTCTGACATCTTGCCACTTATAAAGGTGTTTTTAAGGTGAAACTTTTTTACAGGTTGACTTTTGTTTATGCTTAACTCCTCTCTAAAATTTATAGTAGGTGCTAATGAATGCAACCCTGAGCATAAAGTAGAATTAAATAAGGATTGTTGTGAGTGGGGAGGGGACAGCTCAGGGGTAGAGCACATACTTAGCGTGCACGAGGTCTTGAGTTCAACCCCCAGTACCTATAAATAAATAAATAAACAAACAAACAAACAAACCTAGTTGCCTCCCCCCCCAAATGATTGTTGTGAGCTTCTTAGAGTGCCCTGATTGTAGTTGGGGTGTGTGTGTGTGTGTATGAGAAACTCCACATGGGAATTAAAATTACACACTGAAAAAAATTTTACCAAGAATTTGCCTAGATTCCTGTCAACCTGATAAAATAGCCATATTCAGTTTTGCATGTTATCTTGGCCTTTTTCCATATGCCACTATTTTTTTTAAATATTATTGTACATGTCCATATAGTAGTATATTCTGCTTTTTATTAGTTACAGCAAATGGCTTTCATTTTATTATAGGTGCTTTATTATGCCCTTTTTTACTGTACTGAATGGGTTTACCATTAATTACTTGGCCTCTATTATCCTATGTGTAGGTAGGTTACTTAATTTTGTCTTATAAATAATTCCTCAACATTTTTTTCAGCATTTAGCTTTTCATCGTCCAATGAATAAACTTCCAGGCATTGGTCAAGAGTATGGCTTACAGCAAACACTACCATATTTCTTTTGAAAAGGATTATCATACAAGTTGCATCCTTTAGTTTGTTTCATGTGTTGACCAGTGTCTTTACTAATCGTTGAGCTTTTAGCTTCCTCCTTGCTCCTAGAAATAATACTGAGGTGTGTGCGTATGTGTTTTTTTGGTATGTAAAATTTTGTGCACATTTCTAATAGTGGTAGTCATAGTGGGTTTAAAATTTATAGCCATGACAGATATCCAAAGAATGGAACTTTAAAAAATTTCTCCTTAGTAAACTTAATTCAGCTTTCAGGCTAAATTGCCAGTTTTAGGCAGCTCACCTCTCATTTAAGGCTGGCTATATTAAAGGTATGTCTCCCTCTGCACCTGGGAATGAGCTAGGCCCTGAAGGGTCTGCAGACCTTGCTGGCCTCTGCTTGGGAGGAACCCATCCTTGTGGTCTTGGGTGTTGACCTCTGGCTGCTACATCATCTGCCGTTCCCTACAGCCCCTTCCGTGGCTGCTCGGTCCGACTACAGACCCTCTCAGGCCTGCTGGCTCTCAGCTGGCCTCTCTGCTGTTTTCAGAGCCCGGGAGAGGGGCCTGTGTGATGCCTCCTGAAAGGAGTCCTCTGCAGAGCTGGCCACCTCCCCAGGCTGCATTCTGAGAAGCGAGGCAACCATCTCTTCTACTGTGATACCTGCATCCTTCCTCCAGACTTCCCGAGGGATCCCATCCACTTCCGTGGTCTCAGCTCCTTGGCTCTTGCCCTTCTGCCCCCACATCTAAGTGCCAGTCATGCCCCGCTGCAGCCCTCCTTCAGTTCGCTGGCCAAACTCTTTATCAACCTTGGTGCTAAAAATAGCTCTTACATCATGAAGGGCTTTTCTTTCCCTCTGGGATTATGGTAGAGACTCCATGCTTTAAATTCTTTCCTTTTGCTCTGAATCTCTGAAGATAACCTTTCAGAATTCAGAAGGAAAAAGGAATCTTACCTAAGTTTCTGGAGACTGCTTTGACTTTGAGATTTATCTCTGCTTTGGGTTTACAAAAGTCTACTCAGAAACTGGAAAACGCCGAATTTGGCTCTTTTGTCCCAGGCTGCATCGCCTCTCTCTGTGGAAGTAAAGCACACGGAACTCAGGCAGCTGCCTAAATGATGGGCGGGCAAGGGGCTCAGTCCACGGGCAGCAGGGAGGGGACTGAAGAAGCCAATTCTTAGCAGCTCAGCAGTAATGACCGCATATTGAGTTTAATCTGTATATAATTTGTGTGTTTATTTAGTAGAGAACAATATTAATAGCAGGTGCTTTAATTAATTAATAGTCCATGCCAGGATTGCTTTGAGTGATCTATATTAACTTCTTTAGTCTTCAAAACAATCTTGTGAAGTAGCATGACTGTTATTACCTCCACCATGTGGACTGGGAGCCAAAACAAAGTGAGCTTGGTAACTCTTCAGCCAGGAAGTGGTGGACCTGGGTCTTGTAGTCCAGGAGTCTGGCTCAGCTGGTAACCAATGGATCTGTTGCTGGTCATGGCTGAGAGGTCACAGGTACTTAATTTGATTATTATTGAAGGTAGATCTTTTTCTCCCAAACTTGCATGTGCATCACAGTCACTTGGGGGCCTGATAAAACCCAGATCGCTAAGCCCACCCTGGGAACGTCATATGTAGTGGGTCTGGGGAGAACGTGCATTTCTAACAAGTTTCCAGTTGATGCTGCTGCTGCTGCTGCTGCTCAGGGGCTATACTTTTGAGAACTGCTGCTCTAGCCGCCAAATCATTCCTCACGTGCAGGGACGCTCAGTAATTACTGGCCAGCCAAAAAGAATGGAGCCAATTTCCCCTTGGTTGCTCTCCTGAGTAGCTATGTTCTGCTGTGACTGTGGGCTGGTCCCTGGGCAGAGAGGTGGAAAGAACATGTGATTGATCACTCACAGACGGTTGTGACTCTGATTTTCTCATTGCCAATTCCTTTATGTTCTGAACCTTGCTGAGATGGTTATTTTTCTATTTCTGTCTCTCTCTCTCTGCATGCGTGTGTGTTGTTGGTTGTTCATTTAGGCTGTTAAGAGCTATGACCACATCCTGCAGACTAGGATCCCACTTCACATCCTCTCTTGTCTTTCAAGGTGGAATGTCGTAGTGAGGCAGTAACAGGAATTCGTTTTTGGAAAGACTGGCGGAGAATGATCTCCAAATAGAAGGGAAACCCAGCACAATTTTTAAAAATAAAATAAAAATGCAGAACAAAAATTAATACTCTGCAAGTATTATTTTCTATGAATGATAAGGAGTTTAAAGTATTCTTTTTTTTTTTTTTTTAATTGGGGAAACAAATGAGCTCAGGTCGAGCTGACATTGGCTCCCTCTGCCCTCCCGCAGAGCATAACCCTGATGAATTTCCCCAACAGCCACAGTTTTCTGTAGCGCGAGAAACTGCCGAGGCTGAAGTGGAGGGTCTATTCAGATATCTATATCCTTGGTCCCTTCTAAAAAGCAAACTGATACTGAAGTTTTCATCTTGAATACTCAGTTTAAACTGCTTTTCTGGTGTAAATTAATGGTTAGACCACTGAATGTATTTTGGTTTTGAGTTAAATCAGCTGATCATTCCTAAGGGTATCAGGGAATTATTTTATAGTTTCTTTTAGGTAAAATATTTTTGAAAGAGAGGTCACTGAGATTTTTCTAAGGAAATGCAGTACCTATTTTTCATAACTGGATAGTATTGGCATTGGAAGTTGAATGCAGGGCTGTTTCTTTTTTTTTCTGGATCTTTAGTGTCACACCTGGGGTTTCAACAATGCTCTTACTTATTTGGTGTTAATTTAAAAGGAGAAAAACGAGAATCAGAAAACAGCTGATGATTGCTTTGGAGAAGCATCTGATTTCTTAGGTACCAGTGAGGGAAGCCGCATGGCTTTGACTCATCTGCATCTCAAAAAGAACACGTTCTTTATCTTAGGATAATACAGGAGGGGAGGTGGAGGGAGGGAAAGACACCCAGCAAAGTGATGTCACAATCAGCTAAGGCTGTTTCCAATAAAAAGTCTCCTGTTGGTCGATGAGAAAGCAACCTTGGCTAGTCTCCAAGGATTGGAGGAGAGACTTTTGGGCTCCTTGACTTCTTATACCAGACAAGGGTAAGGTTATCTTTTCAATCTCTCGTAGCTCCTCTAAATGAATGCTTTACTGAGGGAAACATCCAAATCCAGGTCGGAGATGCACCTTGATGAGGAGATCAGAAAAAAAGTAGGGAAAGTTCACACGCAGGCCAACAGTACAGGTTCTGACTCTCTCCTTTTCCCCCGCAGGTGAATTTTGTGGCCTGCCAGCTCCTTGCTTTGTGTGCTGCTTTCTGGTTCCGCATCTACTTAAGTCCCGGTAAAACCAGTCCCCATGTCCGGCATGCATTTGCTACCATTTTTGGCATCTATTTTGTCATCTTTTGTTTTGGCTGGTGAGTAGGAGCCTCCCAAATTCTAATATTTATCGTTTGGGTGTTTTGTGGCAATATTCTTAGCATTTCCCAGGCACTAAAGAAAAATGATATTTATTCTTATTGTAAAATAATGGGGATGTTGCAGGAATCTCCCCTTACCGTTAAGAACCTGGAACCAATAAACTGCAATATTTGAAGTCAGTTTGGTGAATTCTTCTTAAAATTAGACATCTGCTGATCTCACCCTGAGTCATGTAAATGGAATGTTACGATATCTTATTTTCCCAACAAGGAACCTTTCCTAACTGTTGGAGATATTAGTGTTTTTCTTGCGTCACTGCTAGAGATAAGAGCAATAGTTTTAGTGCTGATCTTAGGGAATGTGTCATTCTTTAACAGAGAAACCCTGTAGAGTAGACTTTCCTTTACTAGGTGAGCCGAGTAAACACCCTGGGTGTGGTGCTTCTTGAGGAAGAAATTTTAGGAATGAACGTTTCTAGAAGTATAAGTTAACGGAATTTGTTCAGGACTCTGGAATGTTGCTCTTCCCGTCTTTAATGAAAATTTGACAAAGAATGATGAGTATTTTGAATTACCACCAAGTAAGAGTGTTGGTATCTGGGGCAGCTCAGCTTTGATCTTAGTTCTTTAAAATAAAAATAGTCCTGGAGTGCTCGCCCCTGGAATTTGACACAACATTGTAAAAATTATTATAAATCAATAAAAAATGTTAAAAAAAAAATAAAATAAAATTTGCTCTTGATAACTTAGTAGACTGAAAAAAATAAAATAAAAATAAAAACAGTCCTGGGGAAAAAAAAAAGAGCTCTCTTCACTGCAGTTGGCCGACTAGGCCATGATTTCCTAGAGTCGTTTCAAGATACGGTATCTTAATTACATAAACAAAAACACTTGATTTATTTTCTCTTCCGTAAACCTGAGTTAATTGACCATTTGCTTTTTGGCGGGAGTGGAGGTAGAGAGGCAGTGTGGGTGGCTGAGAGGTATGTTAACCAAAATTTACTCAGTGTTCTCTCTCCCTCCCCTGTTCCGTGGTGTATTAAAGGTACTCTGTGCATCTTTTCGTGCTGGTGCTAATGAGCTACGGAATCATGGTCACTGCAAGTGTATCCAACATTCACAGGTAAGACCCTGGGAATGAACAATGCACGGTGAGGTTTTTCATGAACTTTGAAATGTATTTCCAGGATAAAGAGGTACCCGTCCCTGTTGGCCATATCCTGAGTCCTCTGGGATATCAGAAGGGAGGGATGAGGTCTTAATTGCTCGGAGTCTTCAGAGAAAGCTTTACTTAAAAAAAGCATGATGCAAACTGGGACTCAGGTGAAGGAGAGTCTGTTGAAATTAGGCAGCCTTATTTGTGATAGCACCAACCTGGAAACAACCCGCATGGTTACCACAACGGACCACTACTCAGCGATAAAAACGATGGGATGATTGACACACACCGTGACATGGATGAATCGCCAAATAAACATCCTGAATGAAAGAGGCCACACAAGTTCTGTTCTCAGAAGTGCAAACTAACCTCTGGTGACAGAAATCAGATCAGAGGTCACTGCGGGTGGGGTGGGTCAGGGCGATGTGAGAGGGGAGCCCACGGGGCCCGAAGCAGCCTGGGTGGGGGCTACGGGTTTGTCCGTTATCTTGGATTTAGCTGTGGTTTTCTGAGTATGAAATATGTCACAACTTTGCATACTTTAAAGGTGTCCAATAAAACTGTTAAAAAAGGAAGAAATATTCTATTATGATATTTTGATTTCAAAGTAGAGAAGTAATTTAATTCTACCTTGACGGCTCCATGCTTGGACAGCCAGCGAAGATCCCTGGAGTGTCTGGCTGGCATTGTCTCTGTTTCCCATGGTCTTTCTGAAACCTCAGTATTAATCTGGCCTTTCAGTAACACTGGAATGTGAGCTCTGTGAAAACAAAGACTTTTCTCTTTTGTTTGCTGTTGTACCCTCGGAGCCTAAGATAATACCTGGCACAAGTAAAAACTCAATAAATATTTGTGGAATGAATGACTGAGTATATTCGAAAAGACACTTATCCTTCTATGACTTCCTTTCCAGAGGCTTCTCTGAAAAAGGAGATGCCTTATTTCAGCTTCTGAAGGCTCTTTGATAAGACTACTAGCGCAATAATTTTCTGAAAGCATTGGAATTTAATTTTTTAGGTGTAATCTTATAATTACTCTCAATAACTTTCTGGTTTTCAAGGAGAAATCTTTTCTGCCTGCTTTTAACTTGTACAGACACTCCACTTCGTATCCAGATGAGCTCTGGAGATCTGATTTCTAGTCATCTCTCTTCTAAGTGCCCTTCAGAAGGGAAATAGGAAATCTGTATTTCTAATATGGTAAGGATGGGTTTTGGAAATTCTTCATAATATGACAAAGTGCTTTTTTCAGTGGGAGGTAAAAATGCCTGGCTTTTCCTAAATGTGCTGTTGGAAGCAATTAAATGATGAATAAAAATGTCATTGCATCTCTAGAGCATATTTGTCGTCTTCCCCCACACTTGTGTGATGCTGAGGGGGTGTGGTCCATTTTTCAGAGGGTCAAGCTCTGTTTCCAGGTTCACTGTGTTAGTCTCTGGCCAGGAATGGAGTCCTCCGGCCTTGGCAGACCCAAGCCCTTTACAGACAGGCTTTCTGTTTCCCCACAATAATATTGTGGTAGCAGAGGGCCATGTCATAAGACCGAAAGGGAAAAATACCAGAACAAGTTTCTGCCCCTCTTTTTCTGCTGTGTGGTTGCCAGTACTGCAGAAGTAGGGAGTGGTTCACATTTCCCGATGGAGGGAAGTTGTTTCCTCTTGCCGCTGAGAAAGATCACTAGCCTGGAGTCAGGAAACCTGGCTTGCTAGCAGTGTGAGTATGGAAAAGCCAGGCAACTCCTCTGCACGTCAGGTTTCCTGCTAAATGTGGGCTTTGTGGTGGTTTGAACTTGTTCTCTTGAAGACCAGGATTTCTGGGTTCTTTGTGAATACTTTTCCTCTTGCCGTCACTGCGTTATGAGTTCTCTCTGACGGCTGAGGAAGAGGAGAGGAGGACGAGCATTTGCTGCCATGTGGAACTGACCCACTTCAGGACTGACTGTGGTTATTCAGGATTTGTCTAGAGAGTTCTTGGGGTACCATGTCCACTTCCTCCCTAAGCCACTATGTTGGGCAGAAACCACAGGCATTAATTTACTTTATATGAACCAACTGGAACAGAATATAGTACCTCCTAGGACGGAAGGCCTTCTATGGGAACTTGATGATAATTACCAAGTTTGCAATGCTTGCTTGGTGCCAAGGGCTAGACCAAGCTCTTTTAAATATATTATGTTTCATTATTTTTGATGTAAATGATATACTAAATAGGAGTTTATGATTTTTAAATTAATTTCTATATTTATATTTAAATATAAATATTTTTATATATTATACATTTATATTTATATTTAAATATATTTTATATTATACACTTATATTTATACTTAAATATAAGTATATTTAACACATTTGTTATATATTTATATTAAAATATAACTATATTTGATGTTTATTTTATTATATATGCATTATATATCATATATAATTTTATATATGATATATATTATTACGTTTAATATTGTCTACCATTATTGCAAATATATTCTTTCTAGGACAACTCCATAGGATATAATTTTTTTTTCTGAGATGAAAAATTTGAAAGCTCAGAGAGGTCAATCTGTATACAGTTCAGTGAGTTTTCACAGAGTGAATACACTCCTGGAACCACTACGCAGGCCAGTAAGGGTAATGTTACCATCACTCATGTTCCAGTCTCTACCACACCCTCCTTTCCTAACATGACTACTGTCCCGACTTCTCACACCACAGATTAGTTTTGCCAGTGCTGGGATCTGAACTCATGTTGGTCTGTCTCCAGAATACATGCTCTCTGCCGTTCCTGGATTCCTTAGATGTTTCAGGTTTGTCCAGGGCATGAGTGCATTGCCCTCTTGTTTGGGGATGCAGTACTTGGCCCCAGCCTTGATAAGTGGGTCGTATTATAACAACTGAATTGAACTGGCTTTTCTCTCTTGGCTGGGGGGGGGGGGGTCACGGCAAGGTTGTGTCTAGCTCCTGTGGAGGAGAAAGAGGAAGCAGAGGCGTGGCTGCACTTGAAAGGGTCCTGGAAGAGTGTCTTGAATCTGCTTGTGCTTCTGCCGTGACCCTTGTGAACTGGCTTAAGAAAGGGACTAGGAGCTGGGGGCAGAAAGACCTAACTCCATTCCACGGCTTCAGCTCCTCGGGGAGCTGGGTTTTCTTATCATTTGCTTTGTGCACCATCTTCTTGGTTTGGAGAGGGTTAAGGATGAACCCTGGGTAGGGAAAAATTGTCTTTTGTGTGGTAACATCTTTGTTTGCCAGTGATGGTAAAGAGAAAGTCAAGTCACGGGGCTTTAGAGTTTACAGAACCCCTTCACGCTCAGCCGGCTTTCCCTTGCTACCAAGTGAATTTTTATTCACTACTTGACTGTTCCTTCGGTTGATCTAGTCTTCATGAGCGGTTTTAATGTGAATTTGTGAATTTCAGTATAATTTAATATCAGGATATATATCTTCCCTGTTTTATGACACATGTTTAAAAGTCATCCCTCCTGAATTTATGTCGGTTTCTGATGAGTGTCTGAACCATTACAGATGTTTAATGTTCTCATTTCAGTTCATCTCTACTGACAGTTAAGTGAACCCCTCCTGTGGCCAAGGGTTGGGATGCTCAAGGTCACAATGAGTTGGGGAAACAGATACACACATAGACTTTTAATATTATAATTCTGTATGTTAACCTGTTGCACTGGAGACATGCAGGCAGTGGAGCGATGACTTGTGTTGGGAGTGGGGGTGGGATGAGCAAGGCTATGCCAGGTGACGTGGGAGCTGAGTCTTCTGATAATTAGGCAGTTTCCAGATAGACCATAGGGTGGAGAAAAGAGTTGCAGGCAGAGGGAGGAGCACGTGGAAAGGGATCTGGCCTGAAAATGCAGGATGGAGTTCTGGAAAGGGAGCAGTCCAGGGCGGTTTAACCTGGGTGGACATGGAGCGTGGCTGGAGGGGGTTCTGGGGAGACAAGGCAGAGCTCAGCCTGGGAAGCACCTTGTGTGCTGGGTTCGGGAGCTCTGATGCGACTAGAGGGGGCCCACCGGAGACTTTTAAGACAAATGACATTTTAGTTTTTTGTTCATGCTACATACACACCAGTGGTGAATGGAACACACATGACCGCCCTTGGCTTGATGGAGCCTTCAGGCTACTAAGGGAGACAGTAGTTAATCAGATTATCACATAGCTTTATAAGTACAAATTGATTAATTTAAAAAATTTTATTTGTTGCTTTATTACATTTTTACGTTTATTTGGAGGGGGAGGTAATTAGATTTATTTTTTTTTTCCTTAATGGAGGTACTGGGGATTGAACCCAGGACCTTGTGCATGCTAAGCACGCACTCTACCACTTAGCTATACCCTCCCCTTGATGTTCTGAATGGTGCACATGTATATGTGTGTGCATTACTAGTTTATACTAGAGGGTGGGTCAGGGCCCGTCTGCAAAGGAAGCCAGGGAGTGCACGTGAGCAGGTGGTAATTGAAGCCTTAGACATCGACAGGGAGGGTCCTGAGCCGAGCACTTGGGGATGCTAACGCCGAGGGAGTAGATGGAGGAAGATGAGCTTAGCAAGAGCCTTGAAGGAATTAACCAGAGAGATGGGAAGAAACCAAGGAGCATGGAAGCCAAGAGAACAAAGTGTCTCAGGAAGGGAGTGGTTGGCAGTATGGTGATGGTTTGTGTATTAGGAAGATCATTGTGTAAGCAGGTTGGTTTGTGTAGAGGAGAATCTGAACGCAAGACCTTACAGGTCCGCGTTTCCCAGCTCTGGCTGCACATTAGAGTTGTACCTGCCAGGTGCGCCCCATACCAATACCAGTAAAATCAGAGTACCTGATGGGTGAGGCTGTGGGCTCTCCAGGTGATTCCATTATGCTGCCAAAGTTGAGCACTACGGCAGTGGTCCAGGTGAGAAAGGATGAAGGGCTCGGGGTCGTGGATGTGACAGTGAGGGGAGGGGATAGGCTGAGATGTAGATAGGACTTTGTGACCAGTTGCCTGGGTGTGGTGGGGTGAGGGAGAGGAAGAAGGGAAAATGGACTGAGCACACTGTTGTCATGCACAATAATCTGATCCTTTGTGTTCTTGGTTCCAGATACTCCTTTTTTGTAGCAATGGGATACCTTACAATATGCCACATCAGCCGGATATACATCTTCCACTATGGAATTCTCACTACAGATTTTTCTGGGTGAGTATCTTGATTTGGTTGAGGCCAGCTGAACTGCTGACTTTGAATCAGTCCCTTGGGGTCTGTAAAATGTGCACAGAAGAGTCATCTGGGGCTGGTTACATTGGCTGGTAAGACTGTGCTAATGAATTTAGTTCTGAGGATGTGCGTGTAAGTTATATCAAGTATATCTGGTGGATTCCTGCTGACATGGAGGACAGGGGATTTTGCTGTTGCTGCCGAGTGCCGAAGTATAGATGTCAGATCTTTACGAAGAGTAATGGAAAGAGTGAAAGCACATGCTTCTCTGACTGACCATGATGGGTCTGAACAGATACCAGTGAACCCTGAAATGAGTCCAGAGGAGTTCCCACTGCCTTCATTTGCAGCCCTGGGAAGCCTGTGGAACTATGTACTTCCCTCTCTATGACTCCAGGAGTCCCTTACTTTCTCCCCCTGCGTGCTGGCGTAGTTGATAGGAGTTTGGGAGCATTCTACAGAAGCTGTAATGTCATCACCCCCCTGTTCAGTCATCTAGGGAGCAGGGGATACGGAGGGGCAGAAGCAACAAGCGGATGAGGAAGTCCGGCCTGAGCCTCCTGTGTCTCCCTCAGCTTGCTGGGGCCAGGCCCCAGGCTGCACAGTTTGCATTGTATGTTGGCGCCCCCTGTTGTTGTGCAAGACGGCAGTCCCGGCCTAGGTTGCGGCTGATTGGAAGTTTGCTGTGCTTGGATTCTCCGAACCTGCCAAACTGCTTGCTTGTCTGAATCCTTGCTTTCCTAGGATGTATATATTATAAGTGGATTTGTATTATAAGCAAAGGATTGATGAAAATATGAAGTATAACTTTTTGGATCTAAAATTACCTGTTGGGGAAAATAAGATCTCTGAGTGTCAGTTGTGGCTCGATGCTGGCCGGCCTGCTGTGATTGGTCGGCTCTTTTGACACCTCTAATGACTGCATTGTCTCATTGTACCATCGTAGCTTTACCAGGACAGAGAACTTAAGCGCTTTAGGTCCAAAGATTAAGGTACCAGAGGTAGGTTTTATTGGAATGTTGCTCAAAATGGAGTTTCACTTAATGTTTTAGAAACAGGTTATTTTTTGGTTGGGAGTTGGTATGGAAAATAGAAATGGATGAGTGGGTACCATTTCTGGTAAATTGCCCGACGTGTGTATCAGAAGGCATTGAGTGCGTGTGTGTGTGTGTGTGGTGGGGAGAGTGGCACTGTTGTATCTTTTTACTCCAAACACATCTCCATCTGCCTGTTTTCCCCTTACTTCATTTCCTCCTATATTTCTTTATCCAAATTACACTAACAATTTTAGGTTCAGGAAGAAAAAACTCATTTTTGAAAAAAAATGAAAAAAATTCACAGGACAAAAAAGAAGTGGCCCTACCTCAGCCACGCTGGACTCGAACTTTGGTTTCAGATTCGTCACACAGTTCCCGTAAATTCAAGGGCAGGGGCTCTGACTGATGGGTGTGTAAACATCCAAAGACAGGGCCTGCTTCTCAAGGGCTGGGTGAACAGTACAGCTCAATGCCGGTTGCCTTTGAGGAAGTCCCTTGGCTGCATGAAGGCGCTTTTCTGTGTCCTTCCTTTGCTGTACGATGTGCTTCTATCTCCTGGGTTTTGTATTTTTGCCCCCCCCCAAAAGCATGAATTACAATCATAAACCAATAAACATGTCTTCGGTTATATCATGTTTTGATTGAAAGGCAACATGGATGGTGTTTGAGTTTTATCATAAGTCAGTGACTATGGATTTGACCCTGGAATCACGGTACCTTGTGCAGTCTAAGCTTGGCATCTGCCCTACCCACAAGTTCAAACAAATGGATGGATGAGAAAGCATTCCGAACAGAATTCCTCTAAGCAGAAGCCTCTGGTGCTCTCCCTGTGCCCGCAGGGAAGTAAGAACGTAGGAGGACTCTCTCCGTGTCCTTTTAGTGAGCAGGCTGTAGTTCTAGTTGGTGGATTTGAGATCTGCTTTTCCACAAGTTATCCGTATGCTGTGTTTTACAAACCCATGATCACATGTGTGGTTGTTTCTTATTTAAGTTGCTAGAAATGTCTTCAGATGTTTAAAAGAGTGTATTATTGAGAATACTGTCTGGATGATGTGTAACACTATTTGACCCATAGCTTTTTTTTCCCCCCCGCAAAAGGGGATATTTTTTCCTAAAGAATGACAACAATATGTTCTTACATGTGCTCACAGGTGCAGATTTCATACTGAATAATTGTTTTTTAATTGACATTGAACTAGATATTCAGTACAAGCTATTGCCTCCGTCAGGTTCTCTGAGAAGCAGATGCCAAGGTGGGAACAGAAGTATGAGATTTGTTGAGTGAAATACCTGGGAGGGAAGACCAGGAGGCAGCTGGATGAGGCTGGGGGAACCATCGGGTTGGAAATGAACATCTGAGCCCTGAGATGGGACAGGGAAGGGACGAAGAGACGTCCTGGGACTGCAGTGCAGGGCTAAGAAAGTTTCAGCGAGTTCAATGATAAGTCCTCAGGCTAGAATTCCGTGGCTGGGGAGCACCCTGCCTTGTATGGAGGGGCCGCTGTGTACCGTGCTGCGCTCAGTCACTGGCCGAGAGCAGCCTCAGGGAGGTGCGCGCTCAGCACTGGAGCCGGTCAGTTACGCTCCCCCAGCAGCTGATCTGAGAGGTGCGTTCCAGTGCCCACTGTTTATGTGACTATAAATGCTCTTCTGAACATGTGCCTAATTATGGAACACATGAAATCTAACCTCAGAAAGAGGAAAACAAATCTTATATTTGTACGGAGAAGGGCAGGCTACTTCCATGACAGATTTCCTTTATTGTTACATCAATCTTTTAGGCCCTTTTAAAATGAAGTTGTGGATTAAATCAAATGTAGGAACTTGGTTTGTAAATTGCATAGTCATCAGAATGTGTGGCCATCAAATGTGTGTAAGGAAGGCTAGGACCTGAGGTCCTGAGACTGATTCCTGAGACTTACAATCTTACAGGAAAAGAAAAAGACAAAAAGGCTTTGGAAACAAAAACAGTCATATTTGGGAACTACCTTGAATGTGAAGCTTAGGATGAGTCCCTTTCAAGAAAACTAGTTGTCGGCATCTGTTAAGCATTCTGGGTCAGAGGTCTTATTGAGTATCGGGAAGATGAGCTGCAAAGTTCTATTGGTCTGTCAGACCAAATTAGTCTTTTTTTTCAATTGAAGTATATAGTCAGTTACAATGTGTCAATTTCTGGTGTACAGCACAATGTCTCAGTCATGTGCATACATACATATATTCATTTTCATATTCTTTTTCATTAAAGGTTATTACAAGATATTGAATATAGTTCCCTGTGCTATGCAAATTAAAAAATTTGGTTTTTTAATCCGTTTTTATATATAGTCGCTAATATTTGCAAATCTCAAACTCCGAAATTTATCCCTTCCCACCCTCTTTCCCCCAGTAACCATAAGATTGTTTACTATGTTTGCAAGTCTGTTTCTGTGTTTCCGTTTTGTAGATGAGTTCATTAGTGTTCTTTTCTTTCTTCCTTTCTTCCTTTCTTTTCCACACATAAGTGATATCATAGGGGTTTTTCTTTCTCTTTCTGACTTCCTTCACTTAGAATGATGATCTCCAGGTCCATCCATGTTGCTGCAAATGGCGTTATTCTTTCTTCTGGCTGAGTAGTATTCCTTTGTATAAATACCCCACATCTTCTTTATCCAGTCATCTGTCGATGGACATTTGGGTTGCTGCCGTGTCTTGGCTATTGTGTATAGTGCTACTGTGAACATTGGGGTGCATGTGCCCTTTCAAATCAGAGTTCCCTCCGGATATATATATGCCCAGGAGTGGGATTCAAGTTAGTTTCATAGAAAGTTTCAATGGTCCTTATTTCTAAAACCCAAGCCTCCATGTTTTGGAAGCAGGGTTTTTTTGGCTTCCCCCCCCCCCCCAAGATAAGAGTGTGGTCAAAACCAGTGCCAGCTCTGAGCATGTCTTGCTGCCATAGAACAGCCACTTTGGTGGCTCCCTTGTCTGCCACACCCATTTCTCCCCAGTCAGGGCAGAGCACCGCTGCCCCTCCCTTCCACAGTCAGACTCATTTCCCCTTCTCTTTGCCTCACACAACATGAGGAATCTTGTTTTCAATGCTGACCATTGAGCTTTTGCAAATAAGATGCAAAGTTGAGCGTTCGTGTTAAGATTTCAAAGGGCGTTCGTTGGTTCTTTTCTTTAATATAGTTTATCTTATCAGTTTATATTGATAGTGTAAAATATCACATGCTTATTTTAAAGAAATGGAAAATAGAATGAGAACGAGAGGAATTAAAGAAGGGAACGGGCTCATAGAGAGGTGGCTGAGTGCAGCTGACCTATCAGCTTCGGCCTAAAGGTGGTTTGTGTCCAATCCCATCCTCCCGCACCTGGGCCTGGCCTGGGCTCAGGGCACAGAGGCTGTGTGGCATCCTAGAGTCATCCCAGGGCTGCTGGTCATAGGATGCTGACCAAAAACCTCAGCCTTCTATGCAAATGAGCCATCAGTCCATATGGGTCAGAGGCAGCAAATTGAGTAAGAAGCCACCAGAGCAGAGATTATAAAATCAGGCTAAACCAAGAAGGTTTGAAGGAAAGGATGGTAGTTGGGTAGGGGGATTTTATCTTGTCTCATTGGGCAAAAGTAGAGCTATTAAAGGTACTAAACTAGGCTAGATGATTGGAAAAACAGGCGCCATTGTTAATTGCAGCTTTATTGAGCTATAATTCACATACCATATAGTTCACCCATTTAGGGTATGCAATTCAGCAGGTTTTGACATATACACAGAGTGAACTCAGAGAGTGCAACCATTTACCACAGTTAATTTTACAACACTTTCATCACCCCCAAAGAAACCTGTATGTGGTAGCTGTCACCCCTCATTTCCTCCCAGCTCCTCCAGCCTTAGGCAACCAGCAGTCTACTTCATTTCTCTGTGGATTTGCCTCTTCTAGACATTTCAGATAAATGGAATCATACAATATGTGGCCATTTGTGTCTGGCCTCTTCAACTCAGCATAATATTTTCAAGGTCTATCCACGTTGTGGTGTGTGGATCAGTACTTCATTCTTTTTATTGCTGAGTAATATTCTATCAGATAGACATATCACATTTTATTTATCCATCCACCAGTTGATGGGCACTGGGTTTATTTCCTTTTGGGCTGTTATGAATAATGTTGCTCTGAACAGGTACATACATGTTTTTGTGTAGACATATTTTTATTTCTCATGGGTATGTAACTGGGAGTGGAACTGCTTGGTCATACAGTAATTCTACATTTAACCTTTTGAGAAACTGCCAGACTGTTTCTCGAGTGGCTGCACCATTTCTTATTCCCACCAGTGATGTAGGAGGGTTCCGGTTCTCCACCTCCTGGCCAGCTCAGTCTGTCTTTTTGATTCTAGTCGTCCTAGTGCTTATGAAGTGGCATCTCGTTGTTTGGAGCAGCATTTCTCTGATGGCTGATTACTGTTGAGCGTCTTTTCATTTGCTTATTCCCCATTTGTATATTTTTTGCTTTAGATCCATCGGCCATTTTTCAATGGGTTATTTCTGTCTTTTTATTGTTGAGTTGTAAGTGTTCTTTATATATTGTAGTACAAGTTCCTTAGCACATAATGTGACTTGCTCATATTTTCATGCATTCTGTGAAATGTCTTTCCACTTTCTTGACGGTGTGTGTCCTTTGAAGCACAAAAATTAAGTTTTAATGACACCCATTTAATTTTTTTTTTTCCTTTCTTTTCCTTGTGCTTTCGGTGTTACATCTAGGAAGCCATCACCAACTCTAAGGTCATGGAGATTTATGCCTGTGTTTTCTTCTTAGAGTTTTATAGTTGTAGCTCTTATATTTAGGTCTTTGACCCATTTTGAATTCCTTTTTGTATTCTTATGTGGCTTTCTAGTTGTCCCATCACTGTTTGTTGAAAAGACTGTTCTTGCCTCCATTGAATTACCTTGGCATCCTTAGGCTTTTATTTGATGGCTTTTTTCAAATTAAGATTCATGTTACTTTTTTGTCACTCAGTGGTTTACTTACAAGCAGCTACATTTTACGAACCTTTTACTATGGGGTGATTGCCTTTAAATAGAACAAAGCATATTAGACCAGATTAGGATGAAGAAACCAAACTATGTATCCATCCAGGTGGAACCAGGGCACGGGATTAGGTGTCTCCCACACCAGTGCTGCTTGCACTTAAGCGTGCATTTGAATTCCCTGGAGGTCTTGTTAAAGCACAGGTTCTCATTTTCTGGGTTTGGAATGGAGTGTGGGATTCCAGCGTTTCAAACGAGCTCCAGGTGGTGCTGGCGGCGCTGGTCCTGGAACTGAGCCGTGAGCAGCAGCGTAAGGGGGGCTTTGCAGTGCGACCTGGTTGTGCAGCGTTGTTACAGCTACTGATTTAAAGTGATTTGGAAGGGAAATAAAAATTGTTTTCAATTCAGTGTTTTTGTATTTATTCATTTTCAAGATGAAAAACTACCGTGCTCAGAAATGGAATAAAAGATTTCCTTTTTCCCTCAGTGGCAAAACCTTGCCGATCTTGACTATTTTCTATCTTCCTTTTAGGCCCCTGATGATTGTCACTCAGAAGATCACAACCTTGGCGTTCCAAGTTCATGACGGTGAGAAAAACACCCTCCTCCTGGTTCTAAGAGTGAGCCTGACATTCAGGGCTCTTCATGAGGCCCAAGTCCAGACACGGGCTGGCAGATCTTGCTGTGTCTTATAAAAAAAATTTGCAGCACGCTTTAATCACAGCTTTTTACTTTCCCAGCTATTATTTCCCATTTCCCTGCTGAATCTGGAGCGTTGAGTATTGACATATTTGCATTGCGAACAGTGGGTTTTCTGTATAGCTTTACAGTGTTTTAAATTTAAGTTAATTTGTGGCGCTCCTGCCCTTCCTTTCCCAATCTGTTAAGAAGAAATGGCATCCTTTTTCTTTGGTTTAATCTCTGAGATGCTTATGAGGTAATAAGAGTAAACAGCATTGGCTAGTTAACTTTTGGGGGGGGGGGCTTGGAAAATTATCTAATGAAATCAGCCTGACCCTATAAAAAGCTGGGAGGAATCTTCTGTTTGTAGAAAACTGAACCTTTTTTCTCTCAGACCCTTCCTGAAAATGGCCAGAAAGTGTGATTATTGCCACTGTTAAAACTGAGTTACACTTCAGCTGGGCAGGAGATTTCAATACGGGCTTAAGAGATGCCAGATGCAATTAAAAGTCTGTTCTGCGGATTTGACTGCCTCTGGCCCATGCTTTCCGACTGTTGAAATTCCCTTGTGTGTTGACAGGTTGAGAAGATTTTACCTCTGCTAGCAGGTCTTCTTGTTTATCCTTAAAGCTTGGAAACTGATTTAATTTCATTTTGACCCTGTTTATTCCTACTTCATTCTTGGTGATTAGTCATTATGTAGAGAATGGAGTAATTTTATTCCGAGGATGGTCTTTCTAGGGTGACCAGTGCTCTTGCTTTGCCCAGAATCGAGAGTTTCCCAGGGTCTGAGATTTTTTAGTGCCCAAATCGGGAAAGCTCTGGGCAGAGCGGGGTGAGTTGGTCTGTGTTTCTGTACCTGAAAACCATCTGGTAGTGGCTCTAGACGAATATAAGCAACATAAATCGATGGCTAATATCAATTTAATTTTGGGATTGCTAGAGCTGTATGTACTATTTGATAAGATCTTAGAAAAAAGTGTGACTTTTTTTTTTAACATTGCTTCTTGGTTTGGTTTTGTTTTGAATACATAGGCTTTTTGACTAAATTCACTTTTTAAAGCATTCTCAGTTTACCCTATTTTGGAGGGAACATTGCTTACATGAAGCAAAATGTTTACTTGCCTTTTTCTTTTTTTTCTTGTGTGTAGGAGGAATAAGTAAATTCCACAAACACTTTGTCTTTTCACCATAATCAGTCTTAGCTGAATATGTGGGTTTAAAGTCAACCTCCTTTGCTTTTAAGGTGACACTTGGGTTTCCCTGACCCTAAGTTAACATACACATTTTATAGGAAGCACAGATGTGATCTGGTTGGGAGTTCTATGGCATGGATGGGGTAGATTGATTGATTGACTGACTGATTTAACACCTTTATCGTTGTATGGTTCCTGTACAGTAAACTACACATATTTCAGATGTACAATTTGATGAATTTTGATAAATGGATACACCAGCAAAACCACTACCACAATCAAGATAGCTAACATTTCCATCACTCCCTAAGAGGCGCAGTTTTCAAACTCTTGATTTATCCCTTCCTACCCACCTTCCCCTGGTAACCGTGAGTTTGTTTTCTGTGTTTGTGAGTCTGTTTCTGTTTTGTAGATATGTACATTTGTGTCCTTTTTTTTTTTTTTAGATTCCAGTATAAGCAATATCATATGGCATTTTTCTTACTCTCTCTGGCTTACTTCACTTAGAATGACCATCTCCAGGTCCATCCAAGGCATGGATGGGTTTTAAAAGAAGACAGATCTCCTGACAATCGTTTTGTGTGTCCCCTGCATTCAGGGTGGTGTCTCCTGTTCTTTTCCTTTCCCTGCCCCTTTCCATCCATCCTCAGCGTGGACTGGCGTCTGCACCAGCGTAATCAGGGAGGGAGTTAAGCTGGCACGGGCTGCAGAGGCAGGCTTGTCTGTCATGTAGCAACAAAAACATACACAGCGTGTTAGGAGTGTATGAATGTGGAGGGTTCCCCGGGATCCGTGTTCATACCGAGCGAGTTAAACAGGGGTCACCCTGGAATTCTTCCTTCTTCGTAAGAACCAAAAGTGACTTTCCGCCTCACACGTGTGTTTACGGGCAGCCCTTTGATCCAGGGCATTTAAAAAAATGGAAAACGAGGACACTTTATGGCTTATGAAACAAAAATCACTTCTTTCAAGTAAGTTTTATAAGCTCCTTTTAGGATTAGTTATCTACATCACTTCAAACATCTTATTTCTAAATATTTCTTTCCATAGGACTAGCCCGAAGAGCTGAAGACCTTTCCACTGAGCAACATCGACTTGCTGTAAAGTAAGTTGAATTTAATAATCTATTCTCGAGCCCTTTGGGTATCAGTCCCCAGAGATCCTCCTTTTTTATATCTGCTTATTGACTCCATTATATGGATGTAATACTGATTTTTTAACGAATCTGCTTTTGATGGACACCAGAGTTGTCTACCAGTCTTTGGCTCTGATCAGTGGTAAGCCACGATAACCTTGTTCATAGGTCATTTCAAATGGGTTTGGGTGTAGCTGTAGGATAGATTCCCAGACGTGAGAGTGCTAGACCAAAGGGTAAATGGCTCTGTAATTTTGTTAGTTTTGTAGGATTCTCCTTCACTGGGGTGGTTCTGTCTGTTTTTTTTGGGCATGTGTCTGGGGGTCTCTGAGAAAGGGTTAATGATCAATGCACATCAGTAGGATTAAATCCCGGCATGAAAAAGGAAGTGGGGCTGGAGAGAGAAAAATGGGCTGGGGAACAGGAGGAAGCTACAGGCTGAAGGGGGACTTTGGCCAGTGTTGACATGCAGTAGACAGGGCGGGGGTGGGGGGTGTTGGAGAGGGAGGGGGGCTGTGTAGAGTGGGAGGCTAACAGTGATACAGGAATTGGGAGTGGCATGTGGCACTCTGGGGACAGTGGTGCAGCCATGGCGGGGGTTCCCACCAGGATGTGTAAGAGAGGGTCCTAGGTAGTAGGGAGATTGAGTGCTTCATCCCTTCCTGAAGGAATTGGGACCTGGAAGCAATGCAGAGAGAACCACTGGACGGTTCTAATGAATCAAGTTCTTTGCTAAGCACCATGGGGTGTCAGTTCTCTAGGGCATAATTCCAGTGACTGGTTAGCCATAGCATCTTAGGGAGCTTTTCCCCACAATTCTTTCCTGCTTGCAGAGTATGCCCTTTAAAATGCCATTAAAAACACAAGACAGAACTGGTCTCTACAGAATGTTTTCCTGCCACGACCCTTGTCTGCTGTCCAGGACCTCGTGCCTGGATGCCAGAGCAGATGAGAGACTGTACAGTGATAGTCCTATGCGGCCTCTTCAAATGGAAACCGGTTCCACGCATCATTTGTTTTGCATTTATTTTGGCAGTTGGGAGGGAGTTTTCCCATTTCAAAGCATCTGGACCCACTGGTTCCCACCCTGCCTTACTTAGCTTTATTGCCTTCACTTTCTCGGGTAGACAGCCAGCCAAGGTTGTGGGGAAAGAACATTTATATCCCAGCCCCTGAGGTGCCTTTGCCCCAGTCCTGGTCCTCCGCGGTTATAGCTGTGCTTGGCCAGCAGAGGGCGCCACGGAGTGCTGCGCCTCCCCTGAGCCACTCACCTCATGAACGTCCTTTCAACTAGATTTCTCTCTTAGGCGGACTTTTAAAGAAACAGAACAAGGAAAGATCACATCACGTTTAACAAGCTACGGAAATAACACCTGTGTTTACGATGGGCACATTTGCAAACATGAAAGAAAAATCAAAGACTGAAGACTCTTCAACTTTTTCACTTTATTTTCGCAGAGCAAAACCCTCCTTTTTGGAATACTTAAGCTACCTTCTCAACTTCATGAGTGTCATAGCTGGCCCTTGTAACAATTTCAAGGATTATGTAGCCTTCATTGAGGGGAGACATACACACATGAAATTGCTGGAAGTGAACTGGAAGGAAAAAGGTTTCCACAGCCTGCCAGAACCTTCTCCCACTGTAAGTTTTTAGTGCTAAGTATTGACTCAGAGGTCCAGAAAATAGAGCTTTGCTGCCCGGGCTGACTGTCACTAAACACAGTTCTAATTAAAAGCCAAACACCTTACCAGAAAGCTTGGCTGATAACTTTTCCCCCTATTTGTTTTAAAACACCAGTATTGGTCTGTATTTGCCGTGGTTCTCTGTGTTGGAGCAACAAATGTTTATTTCACAAAGGAGCTCACTGCCTGGGAATATTGAAGCAACTCATCCATTAGCCAACCAGCCAATATTTAGTGCCTACGATGTGCTCAGCATTGGGCTAGTTAACACATTCAGATTTATGGGCATTTTGTCTTAATGAATAGAAATTCATAGACAGCCGAAGGATACTATGTCACAAAAGGTAGTGGGGGAAAGAGTGGGGACCAGAATAAATGTGCTTTTGACTGAAGAACCTGCTTCTGGCAAGGGAAACCAGTTTTACACCCGCATGCTTGGTGCTTGCTTTTATTGACGTCGAGAGAGTTCAAGATGTTTTTTGAAATCATATTTTAATTTTAATCTGAAATGTATTCATCTCAAATTTGTCAGCATTAGGGTAACTCATTGAACTTTGTCCTTGAGTTCAATTCATTCAGATCAAATATCATAGATTTAAGGGAAATTTGTAATCAATTGACGGGATGGAGAAAATTGGAAAAGGGGAAATTGAGAATAAGTTATTTAAAAATGCAAACGTCTGGGCAATCTTGAGTATTTGAAAATGTAAGTGACTGATTAATTAAGCATGAATCTTCAGAGCTTTGACATAGTCGGGTCCTCGCACTTCAGGGTGAGTCTGGGCTCCAGCGGCTTTACTGACACAATCTAAGAGTAAGGTCGCCGTGGCTGTGAGAAGTCAAAGTAACCACAGGCGTTTCTGGGCAGATTCTGTCGCAGGAGTGCTGTGTTTGTTTCACATGCTTTTATTTGAAAAATGATATTATCAGAGAGTCTTCACATCACTCTCCAAGGAGACGCTTGCATTTCTGTGCACAGAGATTGCTAAGCGGTGAGGCTGCATTTTGGCTAAAGACACACCGATGGGGGGGCCTGGCACGCACAAGCTGCTGCCCCCCTCGGTGGTGTCATAGTGAATCGTGGTGCGCACTTAACTGGGAGCCCGGCACTGTTCTCAGTACCTTGTAAATACTCACGCGCTTCAGCCCCAAGCTGCCCCGTGAGGGAGGTGCTATTGCTGTCACTAAATTACAAATCAAAGCAGTGTGTTTATAAAAAATCGGGAGCTGTAACTGTTAGCTGGCATTCCCTGAAATGTCAAGGGGATCGGGCAGAATTAATCCAGCCAGGGGAATTAAAAACCTCAGTGCATCTTAATTGCAGAGCAGACTGCATGTAAACCATCCTGAAGGGTGTTCTAAAGTTTTCCATGACCTGCCCACATCCTGGCTCAGACGTTGACTCTCCCTAGCTAAGCCTGGGTGCTCCTGGCTGGCAATTCAAACCCATTTCCTGGGCCCTGCCTGCTGCAAAGTGGAAGGCCAGTGGGTCTGTCTTTCTGATGGAAGATTGCCACCCTGGAAGGTTATTGATTTCTCTTATGTTTTGGGAAAGGAGACCTCCAGCCCCTCGGTAGAACCTGCTGGTGAAAGTTGTCTTCTGTTGCAGATACACCCTCAGGGTCCGAGGTGTATCCTGCATCGGACTGCAGCCCGTCACGCAGTCTCTGCCGTCAGGACGAATGCCTCCCACCACTCCTTCTGGAAAAGGCTTCTGAATGCTCACCCTCATTTTCTGCCCCCCGTTTTCAGGGAGCTGTGATACACAAACTGTGCATGACCTTGGTGTCTCTCCTGTTGTTTCTGACCCTCACAAAGACCTTCCCTGCCACCTGCCTGGCTGACGACTGGTTTGTTCACAGAGCAAACTTTCTGGCTCGGCTCTGCTACCTGTACGTTGTCATGCAAGCCTCGAAGCCCAAGTATTACTTTGCCTGGACGTTAGGTGAGTTCCACGGAGTGGTGCTACGTGAGTGAGGGGAGGGGCCTCCTCGGGTGGCTTGGCCAGAGCCACGTGTGGATCACCTAATCAAACCAAAAAAACAAAAAACAAAAAACAACAAAAAACCTGTACCTAATGGAAGGCAGCATAGCCCTCCCCGTCCCGCCATCCATATGCTCAATTATCCATGATCAGGAGAAAAGAAATCCTGGCTGCTGTTTAAACCCAAAGTTAGTAACAGATGTCAGAACCTGGAAGCTGCTGCTTCTACCAATGAAACATGGCTATTGAGTGCAGGGCCAAGTTCGGGAAAAGCTCCAGACTGATCTGGATTTCTTGTAATTTTTCTGGGTTGTCCATAAGACAAGATACACACTGACTTCCTTTTACTATCACGTGTGCTAATTGCTACCTTAGGTCACACTTTTTAAGACATTGTGGGTTAAGCTTTATGCCTTAGAAAGAAGCCGACTTCCAAGTGGTTTTTTCCGAAGGTAGAAAGTTGAACTTAATTTGGTTTTATCACACTGTTTTTTTCCTGTGAGATAACTTTAGTCAACTTTAAACTTTTCTCTCTTTCCTTTTAAAGAATTTTAGACTGGGAAAGCTTCAATCTATGCTAAAGTGAGCCGTAAACCCACCTATTTACTTACCAAGAACGGTAAAGTATTTGGATAAGGCGGGGCCGGCGCATCTGTTTACGTGGGGAGCCCTTTCGGGAAGGGACGTTTAACACCTTAGCAGAAAGTGACCGGGGCCTGACGTCAGAGAGCGGTGACTTGGCCCATTAAGTCTGATAGATTGTTGGACTCGGTTCCTAGCGCCTAGTCCATATTCCATCAGCGAGGGCAGGGCACTTAACTGAGTTCCTCTTCTCTCGTTTCATGCTCCCAGTTTTTTAGCCCTAAAATCAAGTTTGTAGCTACTAAATTGTTTTTTTCACCAGCTACTTTTTTATTGTGGTAAAATATACATGACATAAAATTTTCCATTTTAACCGTCTATAGTGGACAATTTAATGGCGTTAGGTTCATTCATAGTGTTGTGTAACCATCACCACCATCCATCTCAAGAACTTTTTCTATCACCTGAAACAGAAACTGTTCATTAAAGTCATAACTCCCCATGTCTCTTTCTCCCCTGTTCCTGGTCCAAATTATTTTTAGGCTTACTTAGTTCTTTATTTTTTAAGTGGCAGTACTGGGGATTGAACCCAGGACCTCGTGCATGCTAAGCAGGCACTACACCACTGAGCTGTACCCATGCACCCACCCAAATTATTTTTAAAGGTTGAAGTGTTCAGAGGTAAGTTCAGTCCAGGGCAGTGTTTATGTAACACTTGATCAGAGAGAGACTGAGAGCTTTTCTAAAATTCGCCACGTGGGAAATTGTTTCTGGTCACATTCAGTTTAATTCAGGGAGTTTTGATTGCCAGGCTCTGTGCTGTGGGGAACTCAGAGGTGAGACATCTCAGTCCTCAAGATTGTTCCCCTGTGTGGCAACACAGGTGAGCCCACCAACCAGGCGACAGGCGTCCCGGGCTGTCCCAGTGGCAGGATCACAGAGGAGAGGATGTACATGGACTGGCCCCTGGGGGAGGCTCCCGGAGTCTCCTGGTATCTGATTCCTTTTTCTGCAGATGCTCTATTATTTAAAACTAATTTCCTTAGTAGGTAGGCATTACACCTGCTCTGGATGGAACCCTACTTGGAATAGCGGGCATGTTTTTCTATGTGAAGTAGCATTTTTGCTTTGCTCTAAACTGTGTGTGTGTGTGTGTGTGTGTGTAAGTGTAACAGAGACTCTCTCACTCCTTCACCACCCTCTGCTTCTTCACTCAGCCTCCTTTTCCTTCCCCGCTCCCCTTCGCGCTCCCGCATTCTGTACCCCAGGGCTTAAGGGCTGGCTTCTGGACTAAATCAGCTCCTGATTTAAGGTGGAAAGAAAGGCCATTCCATGGTCTCATAGGCAAAGTCTAACACGAGGCGGGTCGTGCTGGCGGGTATCTGGGTGGGAGGGGGTGTCTGGCATCACCATGCCACTTGGGGAATGAGCCCAGGTACCTGGAGTACAGAAGTAGCCCTTTCTGTGGATAGCTCTCTCATGGACTTACCTCTTTGTCTTTTCTTTGCCCCCCTCCTCCCATTTCTGTATTGTTTAGGGTAGCTCCCATAGAAACAGTTCATTAATTTGCGTGGCCTCAATTTGAAGTTGGTTTTAGTTTAGATTGCATGGGCTGGCCCGAAATTAACCTTTGTATCCTTTATGAATAAAGAAGCAGTGAAGAGTGCAACAGGGAATATTTAAGCTGCTTAACCGAGTAATTGTTTTATCCATCTCCTTAAAACACCGTTTACCTATAATTGATGTACTAATTATACATAATTATAAATTTAATCCTATAGCTGGCCTCCTGATGCATCTCAGTGAAGCTGCACTGTGTAAGCCTAGTTCTGGTTCTATTTCTATTGAAAGAATATACTCCCCACCCCTCCCCAAAAAAACCTGAAAAAAAGAATATGGCTATTTTCTCTGAACTTAAGGCATAAGGCTGATTGTTCCTCTCCTACTAATTAGTACTAGTTAGTGTGGTCAGTTTTAGCCCAGGCTGTGTTCTCAAGATCACAGATTCTAAAATACGGGTGTCCAAATTAATTTATCTTCAGTAATATGTTAGAGCCATGCAGAATGCGAGCAGACAGCTTTGGACGGAGAATCCCTAAGGCAAAACCCAGTCCTGGATACACAGTAGCAGAATGTGCTGAAGGGGCGGCAGGAGTTCTCACGTTGTCAGATGCGGTGGTTCTGAGAGTTGCCGCTTCTGGTTCTCCATCGTCCCCCTCTCCGACGGCTGTGGAATGAGGGCTAGTCTTCAGATTCTGGCGTTGTCGACCCGCTGAGTGATCTTCATGTTAACATCATTACTGAGCTTTAGTCCTCTTAGGAGCAAGATTGGGGCGGTGGTAATAACAACACCACCACCAATAATAATAATAATAATAATAATAATAATAATAATAATAATAATAATAATAATAATAATAATAATAATAGCAGCTAACCTTTCCGACTGCTGACCTGGGCCAGTCCCTGTGCTATGCACGCTACGTGTACTCAACTTGGTTTAATCCTTTCAACATCCTTTTAAAATAGGTACCGTTATTATATCCATTTTCTGCTCAAGAGAAAAGGTTTCTAGAAGTTAGACAACTCTCCCTTGGCCATGAACTGACCCCGTTCCCAAGTGGAGCTAGGGACCCGGGAGCCCTGCCCCTCCCCCACTCTTCCTCATCATCTTCACACCATTGTGAGCATTGAATGAGAAATGTCCATGCAATGCTTTGTAGATTCCTGGGGAGATAGTAAGCACCAAAAAAGTTTTTTTGCTTTTTTTTTTTTTTTAGATCTGACCAGGTGAGGCAGATCTGAGGCTGGAGATGGGGGAAGGTCCTGGGGTTGCTCTGCTGGTCCCGCATGGTCAGTCCAGCCCTGGTTTTAGTTGTCAGCACAGACCTCAAGAGC
Source organism: Camelus dromedarius (assembly GCF_036321535.1). Taxonomy (NCBI): domain Eukaryota; kingdom Metazoa; phylum Chordata; class Mammalia; order Artiodactyla; family Camelidae; genus Camelus; species Camelus dromedarius. The sequence continues at coordinate 13,241,128 of NC_087454.1, read as the reverse complement.
TCATCTTCTCCTGGTTTAGTTTATGTCTGTCATTCACCATTTGTGGCCACACACTGAAAACTGTCAGTTTCTTCACAGAAACATCCTGTCCTGGCTTTGTTCAACTTTTCCACTGAGTTTCCTTTCAGTCAGCTTGGGAGAAAGACATATCAGAACTCAGTACTTTTCCTTCTTTCTTCTAAAAGAAACCAGATCATTTTACAGTGAAGCCAAGCATAAGATAAGCAAGATGAAATCATCAACTCTGCCAAGAGTAAGGGAGCCAGACTTAGAACAGGTGGCTTTTCTTCAGAGTAGCCCTGCAGGAATCTGACGTGAGTTGGACATGAACGCCCATAAAAACTGAATGCATGGAGCCACAGGAAAGAAACTTTTCTCTGAAATCTCCCCCAGACCTAAGACTTGACAGTGCTATGGCTTCATTAGTTTGATTAATTATTTTTTTTTAAGAAAATAACAGAATGAGCTGAAAAGAAGACAAATGGAAAGAGAAAGTTAGCCTCTTGGCCTCATAATGCAAGCATGCTGATTTCATCAGACCTCTTTGATTATAAAAAATTTCATTAAGGAATTGATTAGAAATGAAATACGGCTGGGGGACACTTTCTTAGAGTTTATGGAAGTGAAATAATGATGGAAGTGAGGCTTTTAGACTGACTTTGAGGTAGGATGGCTTTGGTGACTGTGTCCACACGTGGCCTCTGTGGCAGCTGGCCCCAGATTCACATCTCTAGCTCTGTTCTTTTTCCCGGGTTCTAAGTTCTTCTGTGTCTTAACCACCTCCACTGCAATCCTAGTGGCTTGTCATGCTTCACACGTCCAGAATGAGCTCCATTTTCTTTCAGAGCTGGTTCTCCTCCTGATGAAATGCTGTCTGTCAGCCTGTGTCCAGCCATCTTTAATGACAGCTCTTGGATGGGGGCCCCTGGATCTTCTGGTCTCTGCTTCTGAGCTTCTGTGTATTTTTACCTTTCTCTTTCCTCTTCTATCAAGTTGGTCACTAAATTGTCCCATTTCTTTGTTTTGTTCCTTCATTGCTCTTTTTCTCATCTTGCATTCTGTGAGCATCTGGCATCTTTCTTCTTACTTAGCAGGTGCTCACTAGATGCTCGTGAAGGAATAAAAGTTGAGGTCTCCAAAGAGCCAGAACTCCATTCCATCATGGTACCAGGTCCTTCACAATTTTTTTGTTTCTTTTCCAAGGAAACAACCGCCTGTCTTCATCTTAAAGCTAGACAGATGTGTAGTGTCCTTTAAAGCAGCCATGTGACTTTTGTTCTATATCCTAATGTGTTGTTTTAAAAACCATAGCTGATGCAGTGAATAACGCAGCTGGCTTTGGCTTCAGTGGAGTGGATAAGAATGGAAATTTCTGTTGGGATCTACTTTCTAACCTAAACATCTGGAAGATTGAGGTGAGTTAATCATGCTTTTAAATCAGGCTGTCATGGTGAACAAAGCAAATGGTTTGCTTTGAGTGTGGTACCCAGAGTTCATTATCAGTGTCCCAGGAAAAGCTGCTCTCGGGGAGTATCAGGTCCAGCAGCCTCCCAGACACTTTTTATCTCAGGATCTTTTTCTTTTTTTTTTTTCTTTTTGAGATACCTAGTTTCTTGGCAGTATTCATGGTCCAGGTCATAATGATACACACACACACAGATTTGAAAAATAGCCAGGCAAATCTTTCTGTTCCTTCCATTCTTACTCTATCAACTCGAAAAGTACAGATGTCGTTTTCTCTTGCTCACTTTCTGCTCTCCTCGGTCAAGAATACAGACTAGCAGTTGTAGTTACAGTTCACCATCACACGTGTTCTCTGTGGCTCCCTTGGAAACATTTAGCATGCATTCGCTTTTAAGAATGGTCACCATGCTTTTAGGCTACCAGAGTCAGTGTGGCTTTTCTCTTTTGCTGGCTTTGCTTTGGCACTACCGTTCTCCATGGCTCCATCACTAGAGGTGGTCTCTTTGGGGCTACATCCTTCTTGGTTTCCTTGGCATGGCCATCCCTTGGGGCTGAAAAGAATGCCAAGTCTTGAACCACTTCCTCCTTGCAGCTGGGGGGGGGGGGTAAGGGCCGGATTCTCCACATTACAGAAGTGCGGGTTCTCTAGCCAGGTGACGCATGGTTGCTGTTGGTGATGGTTCTCCACCCACCACGGGGCAGGCAGAGTGCCACCAGGGAGTCCAGGCAGAGGGGGACTGTGCATGTACAACAGAAAACCCGGGATGTGGGGACGACCACCTGCCACCCATATTAGGTGGAAACTAGGCTACAAGGAGACATGGGGGACACACCCTCCACCTTCTTGATGCCTGGGACATCTCTTCATGTTGAATGGACAAGCTCCAGCCCCCAGAGCAACCTTTTTCATTTTTGGAAAAGCAGCGTAAATAATGCACAAGCTTCTTTTTTTTTCCTATATGGATGATGCCAGAGAGAGAGCAATATAGTACGATTTTCCTTTTTCCCACTAAAATTCTCTCCCTCAAAACTCGTGGACCACAGCCGGCTGCTGTGGAGTGCTGTGGGCAAGGGTCCTTCAGAGTGGTTCCCCTTGACCTTGGGCTGCCCACTTGGCCCCTCGACAGTGCACCAGAAGACAGAGTCCTCTCACTGTGGGCGTGTGTTCTGGGTAAAGGGCTGAGTTATGTCTTTATTATAAAAGAAAACCAGAAGAAGAAAGTTTGCTTTTTCCAATGAAGTTGATACAGAGCAGGGAGCTAAAGAAAACCAAGGGAGTCTGATTTAGTTAAGGCACCTCGAAGCTGTGTGTATAGCATTTTATTAGCCGTAGAAGACATGGACGGATAAAACTCCTTAGGGTCTTGAAATTAAAAACTCATAATACAAAAATCTGTCATCAGTCTGTTCTCTCTCCCTCCCTTCCAAACGTAACAGATTAAGCCAAAGTGTAGCCTAAGGTTTTCTTACGGTTGAAACAGAAAACAGAAAAAAGTGGCATTTGCACTTCCTACCACGTTCATGAGGAATTCTGTTCTTGGATGTTTGCTTCAGCCTCTGATAAGTCTTTTTTTATTTTGAATGAGAAAGCCCCATTGATGGCTAATTTTGGGATCTCCCTTCCTCAGTGGTTGAATCACCTGCATCCTTGCCAGTTGGGCAATGTTTCTTTCTTTTCTTTTGTCTTGTGACTCCTTCATGCATAAAATCTCTTATTATTCCAGATGCAATTGGAAGCCTTTGAACCTCTGTAGCTGTTTTGTAGACTAACTTCACAAAACTGACCTAGTTTACAGACGGCCGCGTCCGTGCAAAGATGACAGTTAAATTCAGACTGTCTCCGTAAAGGCGCTAAATTCACATGATTAAACCCTTCCTGTGGCAAATCCCATTTTAGAGTACTTAGTTTTAAAATTCAGATGACTGAAAAGTTTTTGTTGAACCAGAATGGAAGGAAAACACACAGAACATTCCTTCAGTTGTCCTATAATTTGAAAATAGCTTTTAAGAAAAATGGAGACTTTGCAAGCCAAGTTTTAGTTGCAAAGTAGATGTTAGAAACACGGGGAAATTTTACTGTCTCCTCTCGACTCAGTCATCATTATAGAAAGAGCCCATCTAATCTGCCACGAGGGAAATTCTGGGGAGGACTTTCCATTTCTCGGGGTGTTTTTAAAGCTAATGATAGGTGCTATTTTTCTCCCTTCCAGACTGCCACAAGTTTCAAAATGTACGTAGACAACTGGAATATTCAGACAGCTTCTTGGCTGAAGCGGTAAGAAACACACCAGTGACCTCATTACTCATGGCACTGGTGTATGCTTGGATGGGCATCATTAGGTAAACAGTGGCCATCTGCCAGCAGTAATGCCGTCTGACACTTTTGTTTGGTATGAACGTCTATGCTGTGTAAATGAGAGAGCAGAAATACAGTGAATTGAGAAGGTCACAACGTAGCATATTTCTGTTAATGTATCAAACATTTAATACTGCCATTATTGTGTACCAGGTACCCATTTCATTCTCATATCAATCCCATGAGATGTTGGTAGTTACTATCGCCATTTTGTAGATGAGGCAAGCGAGGCACAGAGAGGTTACGTAACTTGCCCAAAGTCACACAGCGAACGAGTGATCGATACTAGCCCAGTCTGTCTCCAGAGCCAAGCTCTTCGCCTCTGTGATGTGTGCTGCCTCTTGTCTGCAGGAGACCCTCTTGCTCAGATGGCAGCGAGGGTCACTGCCAGCGTCAGATCACTGAGGGTTGCTGTTAATCCCTAGTATCGAAAGCTTTATGGTGCCCGCAGCGTTCATGCTTTTCAACTTGGTATTTTGTTGCTATTTCTCTTCTTGTTTTTCTACACGTTCCGAAATTTAAAACAATCCTTAATTTGGAACTAATGACATGCTATCCTTGAGGCGGCAGTTTCTAGGTAGTAAGCCTTCCCATCCTATGAGCGCCAGGTGAGTGTAAAGATATTAGGCTGTAGATTCTACTGTTTCTGAGAAGTAGCGCTTTTCGTAGGTTAAAACATTGGGGTAAAAGAAGAGACGATGTATCATGAGCCCAACAAAGTCGACTCAGGCAAGTGACCTGAACATGCAGTTTTTGAAAACTTGCCCTTAATGTCATTGCTGTTAATTTTGCAGATTGTTTTTGCCTAAAACTCTGTTCTGTACATTGAGTAATTCCAATGTATAAGAGTCCTACAGTCCCCACTGGCAGTTTATGTTCTTTGATGACTGAACAAGCGTGCGTGCACATAAAAGATGAAAAAATTTTTTTAAATTATTCTAGAAAATGAAATATTTTATTCAGACAAAAAGAAAGAGGGTAAGAAAGAAATGCCCATGCAAACTAACTCTTGTTTCAAAAAGAAACATTACAAATGGGGTCCCGACCTGTGTTTCCTTCCTCAGATTCACTTTCTTCCCATGAAGAGAGAGCCAGGATCCTTAGTTTGGATTTAACTTGGTTACTTTTGACAGCCGTCTAGGCTGGGTTAGTGTTAACTGTTGGGGTTTCTATTTTATCCTTTACCTGGGTCCTCTCACTGAGGAAGCCATGTGGTGGCTCCTTAACAGGGCTACTGGCAATTCATAAACTGAATTTGGGAGGAAGTCTCCTGTCACTTTAATAAACAACCAAGAAGCCGACGATCTCCAGGGTTTTTGCTGACATTTCTAGATCCTCACGATGTCCTCACTCTTAAAGGCAAATTCGTGGACTGGAATCCAGTGGATGCCATGAGAACTGAAAAGGTCATATAATGGACACATTGATTTTGTGCTGGAGTCATTGCCAAGAGAGACAAAAAGGTTGCAATGCTGAGTAGTTAGATGGCATTGGGGCCAGCTTGGAGAAGTAAATTAATTTCAACTAAATGTGGATATCTGCTTTTAAAGACCCTTATCCTGATTCTAAAATTTTTAGTGCCAGCGGCATGCACTTATCCATAGGTATTCCTGGTAGATCAGGCCATTGGTGGAATAAGCTTCTATAAGGCAGGAGCTCTCATTGGGACCTTTTATTAGATATTGTGTGATGGGGTCCAGATCATTTAGTTCTAAGGAGATTAAAGATTCATGCATCTCCCCAAAAGGTTGAACTATGAACGGCCTATCTGGTAGTGTTTAATAAGTTCAAGGCTGCTTGGATTATCAGTCGGGGACCAGGTGATGCTTGCATGCTCTGATCCACAGAGATGCAGGTGTAGGTGGAAGTTCCTGGTATGTTCGGCCTGTGGCTCAGTGTACCTTCCTCCCTTCACAGAGTGTGCTACGAGCGGGTTCCCTGGTACCCCACAGTGCTCACCTTCATCCTGTCTGCCTTGTGGCATGGTGTCTACCCTGGATACTATTTCACCTTCTTAACTGGAATCCTCGTCACACTAGCAGCCAGGACGGTAAGCTTCCTCTAGTGGTGATGTCTTTTCCTTAGTAACTGGATGCCTGGATGCGTGTCATCTTCTAGGTCCCAGCAGGAGTCGGGGTTGGGGTGGGAGCGATGTTTTGAAAAATCATACAACGGAAGTCTTCCCATGAAAGCAAATACTTCAATATACGGGAACTTCTGGCCATAAAATGGTTAGCCGTTTTATTTTTGTATTGCTTACAGAGGGTGTTTGCAACACAAAAGGACTTTTAGGAGCAATGTTTAGTACCTTAAGAGATGAAAACATTTTTAATCATTAAAGGCTGTAAACGCAGCCTACTAATTACAGGTGATGATGATTGTTGATTAATATAAGACTTCATTTTGCTTACACTCTAATTTCTCATTTCATTATCCTGCACCTAGAAATAATTCAGACTCTGAGCAGCCAGGAAAATTGCAGCCCCAGGAACTGGCCTGTTGGAGACTGCTCTAACCTCTCATGCCTGATCGAGTTAAATTAGTTTGTGTAAAGTCCTTGTTGAATGTTATAAATTTGGTTCTCCAGCTTTTTCGGGTAGCCTTCAGTGGTTCCTAGGCTGTTCCTAACATTTGCTGGCTGTAGAGCAATGATAGTAATAGACTACAGATGATGCCTGCCCTCCAAGAATGAGATGAACATGCGTATAAGTAATTACAATTCCGCGTATTCTAATTGTCAAATACAAACGCTTGTATTTTATTTCATTTCAACATTTGACTATGATTGTGGCTTTCCTTATTCAGGGGCCAAGAGCTTTTAATGAACTTTGTTGGACTGTGTTTTAGATGTGGATTTGGGAGCTCCAGCATAACTGTGCACTCATTCTTGAATCCATCTCCTATTATTTCAGGAGCACTACTATGTGCCGGTAGGTGCTGGGGCTACCACAGTGAACTAAAGTCCCCCCCCCACCATGAAATTCTTATTTTCATTAGATGAAGGTTTGTTGGAATACATGTGTGAACAAGATGAATAATTGATGACTATTCAGTCTGCTTAGCACACTTCGTATAGTGTATGTATTTGTGCATTGAAACCAGTGAAGATGTTTTTTCTCCCATTCATATACCACCTTGGATCATAAAACTAAAAACCAGGAGGATAAACTTAAGAAACAAAAGCCAGCATTTTGTAAACATATTCAGAGTATTATTTTTAAAATGTCTTTAGTTCAGTTGATCTCAACGGGCCTTAAAAGCATTGATTTATGTAAAGCCCTTCTCTTGGGTGACCTGGAGATGTTTTTCACAAATGAGTTGGGGGGATGGAGAGGAGAAGGTTGATAGTACAGTATTTCCTTTTTTTTTTTTTTTTTTTTTCCTGAAAGGAGAATGAACTCCAACAGTCATGAAGTGTGTCAGGCCCAGGAAGTTACCTAATAAAATCTCTTACGTGCGTCCCAGTACGGCCCAGGGATGGACCTCTAGCCTCTGTCTGAGGAACTCAGAGCTCAGGAGGGGCCCTTAGCATCCCAGGCAGCCCTCGGAAGCCCTTACGGCTTTGAGGCTGTCCCACCTCTAAGAGCCATTGTTTCAATGCTGCCCTTGGTGCTGGAAATTAGGCCTCTTTCTGGAGCCAAATCTAGTTCCATGTGTCGGAAGACCTACAAATGAGTGTATTCTTTGACCCAGCGTTTTCCATCTGAGAATTCTGTTTGTCTGTAAAATGGACATCATGATGCTTACATGACAGACTTGGGGGAATCAAGAGGTGATACCTGTATAGCCTGAGCCAGAGGCTTGGCACACAATGAGCACTCAGTAAATGGTACCTGCTCTTATTATTATAGTTATTACTGTTACTCAAAGGAATAATTGGGAAACAGCGCAGAGACTTTTCTACAAGGGTGTATGGTCACAAGTGCTTACAGTAGCGGGGGCAGGAGACTAACTTTTCTCTAATTAAAATTGTTTAATTTTAGTTTAATATTTACTGATATGGAAAAAAATCCTATGTTACTAAGTGAAAACAGGCTATTGAAAATATAAATATGGATATATATGAACAGAAGAAGACTTGGAAGGATATGTGCCAAGTTTTTAAACAGTACTTTTTGTTGGGAGATGTTTAAAAAAATATCTGACTTTGCTTAGTTGGTCTTTAAAAATTTTTCTACAGTGAACGTGTACCTTTTCTATGATAAGAAAACCATAATGGTATTTTTAGTTGAAAATAGAAGTCAGATGGCTGGTATCCTTTATCCCCTGTGTCCCTGAGGTATACTGCCTGCATGCATGGAGTAAAAGTTTTTGTTTTTTTTTTCCTATCCCGCCCTCCCACCCCTTCCCTGGCGACTTCCGTGGAGCGCAGATGAGGAACAACTACAGACATTACTTCCTTTCTTCGAAAGCCCTCAAGGCTGTCTATGACACGGGCACCTGGGCTGCCACACAGCTGGCCGTCTCCTACACGGTTGCACCCTTCGTTCTGCTTGCCGTTGAACCGACCATCAGCTTATACAAGTAAGTTTCCGTTGTTCCTGACCACTGTGTGGTCAACGTGTGTTCTCTGTGTTTGACTTGGGAGTGGGCGAAGGGAAATGGACCTGTACTGACAATTGCTGTGTATGGTTTCGGTGTGAAAACGTCTAGAGAAAGCATTAGGAGGAAGTGGCTGTGCTGAGACACTAACAGGCCATTGTGCAGATGAGCAGAGTTGACTGGGAGCCCTTCAGCTGCGCCTCACACAAGTCAGGGATGCTTAGGGCAGGGACTTTGGAAGGGATGTGTCTAAATGACCAACAGCAGGTAAGTTCACTGGCCTTGCCTCTTTTTGCTGGGATTAGGCTGTGGGGCATTCTGAGTGCAGGGCAGACGTGGGCGGGGGCTGGGCACTGATCTGATGGTCCAGCAGAGGGCTTTGTGCTCCCCTGAGATGGCAGTTCCAGCAAGTGCCTGTGGGGGCGCCCTTGTACATGGTGGAGGAGAGTAGGATGCAGCATTGAGGGTGGGGCCTGGGGGTCGCACCGCAGACAAGAGGCCTTTAGGAAAAGGGTGTCTGGCCCTCATACTCAAACACCAGCCCTCCAGATAAACTGCACCCCTATCCTTGCTTGCTTTTATTGTTTCACTCTTGTGGAATTCGCTGCATTTCTCTACTCTTGGAGAAATGGTTCTGTGACCCCTGGCACATTATTAACCTCGTTACCTGTGTCTTCTCAACTGTAAAATGAGGGTAAGAATAGAATTCATTTCAAAGCACCTCTGTTAGGATTGGGCAAGGCAGATGTGTCCAGGGCTCAGTCCCAAGGTCTGGCGTGTAGTCTGCACTCGATAAATACTAACTTGTCTTACTGACCGATTTGTGGGGACTTCTGTAGATTAAGTATGGGACACAACTACCGTCAGAAAAGTGGCTTAGAAATAAACAGGACAAACATGCCTTATTTGTACGTCCAGGATTGGACGCACTGGTCAGGGGTGATCAAAGAAACCTTCACAACCCAGTCCAGGTATCAGTGTCTAGTAGTGGGGGGATTTTTTTCAGGTTATAGGAAAAGAAGATAGAGGGAACTATGCAACACTCATCAACAAAGTCTGTTTCTGTAATACAGTTAGGGCGTGGGAGTTCTGTGTCAGTGTAACATGGAAGTGGGCTGGTTTAGACACACATTTTTCTAAGCAAAGGTTGCCAGAATGGTGGAAAAAGAATTATAAGCCTCAGTAAAAAAAAGCCCTCAGTTCAGCTGCTACAGAAGAAGGAGCCCTGAGTCCCCTCAGCTCTATCTGGAGAAAATCAAGCGCCCTTCCCTGGGTGCCTTCCCCCGAGAGGCGCCCCCGCCCCTGGCTCCATCTTGATGGTACCTCCTCGGCGCCCTCCTTCCAGCGCCCCCACCTGCTCACAGCTCCATGTCCTTTCCCTTGTCTTGGTGCCCTCCAGTCCGCGTTGCCCTTCATCACCTTGTACATTTTAATGCTCCCTGAAGCAGCCTTTCAGCCCAGTTGCGGGATCGGCCTAGGCTGTCCAAGGGTTTGGCTTTGGTACTAACTGTCTTTGTGAGGCACTCTGGTTACAGAGTCTTGTAGATTTTGAGTTGTCTGCTTCTAACTTGTAACCCTGAGCCCTCCTCCTCACTTTTTCGTTTGAGGCACCCAACCTCCTCCATGCCCTCCCCCGTCTAGGGGAGAGAGAGCGCTGCTACTGATGGTGAGGAGATGATTGTTTTATTTAGTGATTTTTTTGTTTTTGTTGTTGTTAGTGGAGGTACCGGGGATTGAACCTAGAACCTTGTGCATGCTAAGCATGTGCCCTCCACTGAGCTAGACCTCAACCCCGAGATGAGTATTTTGTAAAGAAACGGAACAAAGTGAAATAGAAACTGTGTTATGTTAAACCAGATTTTTTTAGGGAGGCACTTTTTTTTTTTTTTTTTTCATAACAGGCATTGAAACACATTGACTTGCATTCCTTAAGCAAGCAGAATGAGGCTTCCTCCAATGTTTGGAAAATCTGTCACTATGCAGACTAATAATTAAACAAGAACTAGAGAGAGACCAAAAAAAAAAAAAAAAAAAAGAAACAACAACAAAAAACCCACCCCAGCCCTGGTATTTTAGCACATGATATTGCCAGATGTGAGTTTTTTTTAAGGAATTATATGGATTACATTATACCAGAAATGCCTGCATTCAATGCAATACCACTCAATACCTACAGGATGCTGGGCAGTATCCTAGAATCTGGGGGTAGATGGGGGAGCAAAAGACAGAAATCACCCCTGCTTCCACAGAGTGGGTAGCTTGATGGAAGCGACCGGAAATAACTGACATATTTGTAAATATCCACTAGGATCATACTTTGAATGGTACAAAGATTTATGTGAGCAGGGAACAGGAAGCCAACTTGGGTGAAAGTCACATTTCGCTAAATCCTGGAGGCTGCATGACGGGAGTTTGAAGCAGGCATGGTGGGTGTGGTGGATGGAGCCCTGTGGGTCATCCCAGACACAGGGAGCAGCATAGATATGCCCCCTCATGATAGGAGGAGGCCCTGTGCACTGAAGACCCAAGAAACACATGTGGGCAGAATAAAGAATTAATTCAAGGTAGAAGGTAGTGAGCTGAGAAGAGAGAAGGATAGGTATCAGTTTCACTGTTTATCATGTATGGAAGTGGAGGCTCAGAGAAGGTGAGTAATTTAGCAAAACTCACACAGCAAGACCCGAGTTTCAGATGCAAAGTTCCTTTAAACAGCAAGAGCAGTAGTGCAGTTACTAAAAATTTCTCTAGGAGAAGCTATTTTGGAAGACTGTTACTACTTGGTGAATCACATGACGGGATGATTTTTTTTTTTTTTATGATCATGTGCATTGTGTTTAACCAACTAAGCATTTTTACACTTAGGCAGGGGCTCTAGGGAAAGAATCAAATCATTATCAATCCAAATCACTCTCTTGTAGACTTCCATTTCTTTTGAAAGACAATCTAAAATGTTTATTTTTTAAAAAACACCTTTGTTTAACAGGGTGAAATTGACACTTCGGTCACTTTTGTCAATTTCAAATAGTTCAACCTAGTGTGTTATCTCATTTTCATAGTTGCTTATGTGTATAGTTTAAATTCCCTATCTAGATCAGATCTGTCCAATAGAAGTTTCTACAGTGACCAAAATGCTGTCAAATACATTGGCCACCAGTGTGTGTAGACATAAATGTGGCTAGTGTGACTAAGGAACTGAATTTTCAATTGTATCTAATTTTAATAGCCATATGTTGCCCATTATTACAGATTGCCTCTAAAGGTGTTTTCTGAATCTTTTTAAAAAAAGGGTTTTTTTTAAGAATCTCAATCACTGACTAACAAAAGAAATGAAAGTAAAGGTAGGTTGGTTGCATTCCAGATCTGCCCCTCCCTAAGGGCTATTCAGTAACGCAATAAATGGCAGTTGTATGCAAATCTGTCTCTCCTGGTATCCTTTCCTGCTTGACATTTATTTGTCAGGTGGGCTTCATTTTGCCGTCTAGTCACTTTCCAATCTATCGTGACTTCAAATCCCAGCTTTAAATTTCTTAGCCTAATTTTTTTCCCCTTACGTTGCAAATGAGCCCCAAGTAAACATTTAAATGTATTATGAAAGAACTTGTCTTAGCTTGGGCTGGTAGGACTACATACTGTAGATGGGGTGATTTAAACAACAGACATGTACTTCTCACAGTCGTGGAGGCTGGGAAGTCTGAGATCAAGGTGCTGGCAGGTTTGGCTTCTGGTGAGAGCACTCTTCCTGGCTTGCAGAAGGCTGCCTTCTCACTGTGTCCTCACATAGAGAGGGATGCGAAAGAGATGGGGTGAGGGACAGAGACAGCTTACACTCTGATTTACGTTTATTTTCTAATAAGGGCACTAATACTATCATGAGCCCCCCCACCACCACCTTCAAGGCCTCATCTAAACCAAATTCCTCCCAAAGGCTAGTTCTCCACATAGCATCACATGAGAAGTCAGGGCTTCAACATAAGAATTTGGGGCAGAACACATTCAGTCCAGAGCAGAACCTTCCTGTGAATTTAACTAGATAACATTTTATTAACTTCAAAGTATAAGAATGTTAGAGTTTGTGTAGGAACTTTTGTAAATAGCAAAAAACTCCTTTAGAGTAGGAACTAAGCTTTCTTCATCTGTGTATCTGGAGTACCTAGTTTAGTCCTGGCATGCTCTCTGTAAATGCTAGCTGAGTTCTTCCATAAGAAGAAGACGAAATAGTCCTTAAAATTTGAGAGCAGTATGGAATGTCAGAATAGGTTAGTAAACCTTCCTGGGGGGCTGAATTTTTTCCCCTGGACTCCCAAAATATTTGACTTTAATCTAACATAATTGCTCCAGTGTAGATTTGGCCATATGTAAAAGATTAAGGCAAAAGGCAAGAACAAAGTATATTTTAGGAGAGACTTTGAAAGCTGGAGTTGCCTATGCCTGGAGCGTGCCTGTGAGAGTCCTGGTTTACCCTTGTTGAGCCAGCGTGTCTGACTGTAGGCATGTCTTTCACTCTCAGTAACGTCCTGGTCTAAACAGTACATCAGATGATCACTTACCTGGGGCTGTTGACCCCTCTGCTGGTTACGTTGCTACCATTCCATTCCTTGGAGAAAGGGGCGGGGACTTTGCACTTTCTGTAGATGCTGGTTTAATGCTTCGTACATCCTAGGTAGTAAGTGTTTATTGAAAGAAGAAATGTTTGCTTTTGCTAGAGCTCTTGACGTTCTGTAGACCACACCTTATGATCGTAGAAGCTGGGGAATGATACAGAGGTCAGTTGGTGAGTGGAAAAAGTGTAAATTCAGTTTTTCTAAATGGATATAGAACAGTTGTACGAATGCAATGTTTTCTCATTACTTACGTGCATTGAGATGTACAGTATTTATTGAGTATCCAGATTGTGCCTAATATCACACTTGTAAAACCTACAAACCTCAGAAGCAAAGCTTGTTTCTTATTAGTTTGGATGGAAAATGATTTTGCGTTATGGAGTAGGCATTCAAAATCTAGATTCTTTGGGCACATAATGTACACAAGAACCCCGACACTTGAGTGGTGCACACCTTGGCTGCAGTACAGTTGCATTTGTGTCTCGGGAACAGAGTGCAGGGTTTGAATTGCATTCCATGTCTCCTTAGGCTTTTAATATGGTGGCTTTCTAGCTGTTGGGGTTAATTCTCTCCATATGCTCATTATGTCAGTGGGACAGGGCCACGTGTCTATCTGCGGACGGGCTGGTTGATTTGCTCTGCCCAGCTTTGTGGGTTCGGTCCTTCCCGGGCCCGCTCACCCACCCAAGGGAGTTCTCTGTGGAATGGATCAAGACAAGCCCGAGGGCAGTCAGGTCTACCAGTGCCAAGGGCAGAGTCTTCACTTGCTCCAGACTGCAGATGATGTCATTGCTTCATGTGACGTTTCCCACATGTATCCTTCTGTGAAATGTAATTTGTGTGTGTATTTGTTCCTAGATCCATGTACTTTTACTTACACATCATCAGTCTCCTGATCATCCTGTTCCTGCCAATGAAACCACAAGCTCATGGTCAAAGGCGGTCTCAGACTCTGAACTCTGTTAATAAGAAAAAAACAGATTGATACCTCTAAAAAAAAAAAAAAAAAAAGCTGAGCGCATAAGACTGCAAATCTTTGAACAGATGAGATGGAGAGACTCCAGAGTTCTCCGGGGACTTAGAGGCCATGTTTACATGCATCTTTTTTGTTTTCGTTTCTTAAGTGCAGGGAGTATTTTTATAAAGCCTTTTTGTACCGTTAAATCAGCGACGTCCAGTTGATTTATTTTAATATTTTGTAGGACGTGTGAGTGGGGTGGGGTAGGGAAGAATGTGCCAGAATGGCAGGGACAGTGCATTCTGGGCAGCTGGGTCTCTGCTTTTCCAGCATGACTTCCAGCCACTGAAATCTGGATGTTGGAAACCTGGACGTCTACTCCAGAGGTTAGAAGGTGAAGCCAAGGTGCCTTGTCTGCCAGAACATACCCAGAGATGGTTATTCCCCCGGGAGCCCCAGGTCCTTTGACTGGCGACATCACTGTTTTCAAACACAGTAACTACACTCAGAAGACTGCCGGGGAGGGATTGCGTGAAGGGAAGTTTCCAGAATACAGAAAACTTGACGAGCCAGGAGGACTGACCGTGAACGGATGTTTGGATGGACTGAAGGTCAGGCATGTGTCCTGAAGTTGGCTGTGTTTTTTTTCCCCCAGGGATGAAACCCTTCTTTTGCTCCTTAAATGAGCCAGGATTGGAAATCAGAAGGTCCCCTGTCCACGTCTCCCAGGAGTTGGAGAGGGGCTGCTGTTTTCCAGGTGTTTTCCTTTGCGTTCGCGCCTTCTGCGTGCCCAGGGATGGCGCCGAGCAAACACCCAAATTTTGCACCGAGGCAGCACCATGTCTTTTTAAAAATAATTTTTCTTAAAAGTTACACTGAAGCTTGGGAAGAAGAGGCAGATACTGTTCTTTTCTCCTCTCACTTCACAGAGACATGTTGATGACCACGGCCATGATGTATGTTCGGGCTGGTCCCCCCCCGCCCTTTTTTTTTTTTTTTCAGTTTCACAGCCGATTAAATCTGACTTTGTTTTAGTTGACTCATCCTATCGGAAAGCAGAACTTGAAAGACAGTTTTCTTTTCTATCTTTGTAATGAATGTGCTGTGGCTCCTTTTGGGAACTTCTGTTGGGTGATATTCGATGTAGGAGAAGGAAACATATTAAATGTTGTGGAAAATTAATAATAATAATGATAGTAAAGTACATGCCACCAGGTTGTTCCCTCAGTCACATACCTTGGCAGGAAAGAATTTGTTCACATCAAATGAAATGGTAAAAAAATTAGTTTCTTACTAAATGAATGCTGCGTTTCTATATAAAGGAAATATTTCTGAGAAGAACTGCTTTTGGTTTGTGTACGTAGAGACTTGCCATTCTGAAGTGTGTGTATATATCTGTGTGTGTGTGTGTGTGTGTATTTTAACAAATGTGAACAATATTAAGGTTTTACTTAAACGTTGAGCATCATATGTTCAGTTTGTACTTTGGATGGTTTGGGTTTGGGGTTTGACGTCTGATCTTCATCCCTAACAGTGCAGGTAGGATTTAAGCCCTTTCTACAGATGAAGAAACAGAATCGGGAGGATGTTTGCCAGCTCCCCTACAGACAGACTCAGTGGTCGAGCTGAGAGCTGAACCCCAGGCCGTCCCAAGAAAGCTGCTGACCGTGGGCCTTTCCCTGAGGTACCCTGCTGGTGCTTCTCTTTGGTCAACGACATGGGACATGACGCACCTGTCCTGATGCTGGGGCAGAAGTGCTGGAACCTGAGCTCTGGTCCCTGGGGAGGCAATGGAAGTTAAGAAGTAGCCCATCTGGGCCAGTGTAGGAGGCTTACCCCAGTTTAACCCAGCTTCACTATCCCAGGAGGAATATTAGATGGTGGACGGGGGGAGAGACGTAGGTGCCTGAAATCCGCCAGGGTCCACCTCCAACAGCAATACCTTGAGGTTGCAAGACCAAGGAAAGTACACATCTTGTGTGCCAGCAAAAATGGTATGATCACCATTGGTGTGGACTGTGTAGAATATTCCTTATCATAGTGAAATCTTGGAACTTGCAGTGTGATTTATGTCTGGGCTTCACTGTATTTAAGTACCCTCATTTCTGAGAGAAGAACTCTGATGGTGAGAAGGGAGGTGGTCGCGAGGGTGACCAGCAGTCCTGCTTTGCCGGGACTCTGCCAACCCCTCAGTCCTGGGCAGACAGGGACCACTGGCCCCTTTAGGGACCGCCTAGAATCAGTTACTTGTTACACGACGGAGTACAAGTCCAGCCCGGGGGACCCGGGCTTATAAAGTTTGTATGTCAGGCAGTGCTAGGTCCTGGGGGACACTTTTCGTATTAAGAAGCCTTATTCAATACTGACAGGACAATACATGGAAGAGAGATGAGTACCTTTTTCCCCTGGGAACATTCAGCAATAGAAGAAAATTTCAATCTAGGACCAAAGTTTAGACAGAAGATTGGGTCTGTTCTTACTGCCTCAGAGTTCCTATTGTCCTAAATATCATATGCAGTAATACGTATCTGTTGGGTTGATGAGCTTTGCTGAAAAGAAATACATTTTATGGTTTTGTTTTCAAAAAGGCCAAATCTAAAATACTCTATGTATTTCCCTGATGATTAGTGATGTTGAGCTAAAATAATCTGAAACCCTACCCCGGTCTGTCCATCCATTAATTCACGCATTCACTTATTTAGCAAACGTCATGTCCGGAAAAGGTCTGGCATTCTGTTAGGTAAAAGATGCTAAAGACCCGTTCTCTGCCCTCAAAGAGCTCAGCGTGACCAGAAAGACAAGATCAGAGCACCTGCTGCAGGAGCGCCCCAGGGAATCCAGTGTTCAGAGCACCCATCCTGTAAGTTTGGAGCTACCTCATGTCACAGTGCCCGGAGGTTACCCAGCACTGCCCCATCACTGCTCGCCAACCTCCTGACCAGGTGACGTTAAGCCTGCCCTTGTTCTGAAACTGGATGCTGACTTTGCAACAAATCAGTACCAGTGAATACAGAAGCCGCCCAGAGGAGCAGGCTTTGCTCACTGTTGCCCATAGAGGTAGTGGGGTGGCTGGACCCCGCTCTGGAAGGATCTTCAGTGAAGGTTTCAGGCTCAGTGAATGATGTCATGAGGTCCAAGAGGCAAGATACTGGCTGAGAGAAGGGCCAGCGCACCTGAGCTTTGTCTAAGTCCCTCAGCTTGTGTAAGGCTACCTCTCACGCACTGGGCAGAGAACTAGCGGTTACTGGCGATTCCTTTCACGTTACCTAATACAGTCTGGGAACCTGCTGTTAATATCCTGTTTTTGCACACGTGGAAGCCAAGGCTCAGAGACTGAGTGACTTGCCCGAGGTCATCCAGCGTGTTAGCCAGAGAGCCAGACCGGGATCCAAGCCACTCAGTCCACCTCGCCTCCTGGTGCAGAAGCACTTTAACAAAGGACTTTAGGGCTGAAAGCAGCTCTACAACTCCCCTGGTCCGGTGGTTTCCAAATGCAGATGGGCTGGCCCTGTCCCTCGGGGAGCTTGTTCAGTGGGCAGGGGTGGGGAAATGGAGGTGCCGTTGACAACAGATTGCGGACTGCCCGCGGCAGGAATCCCATCAACCGGGGGGATGGAAACCGTGCTTTGCTCTTACCCTCGGCAGGTCAGGGCAAGGAGCAAACTGGTGAGGTGGGAACGATACCAAATCATTTGACTCTCTTCTAGAGAAGGTATCCTGTCAGTGCCTGGGTTGCTAAAAAGACCTCTTCTCTAATGTGCATAATGTGCTTTGAAATATGCAAAGGTTGGCCTAGACTTTTGGTACCTGATGTATGTTGTGGGGGCAAACTTCTTTGCTGGAAAAAGTGAACAGAACTTCGGGGGAGTTACCCAGACCTACTCGGGAGCAGAAGGACGAGGCGGCAGAAGCTTGCAACCTGAGATGGCGTGTTCCTAGAGGGAAGACCAATCGGGGGTACTCCGGAGGATAGGAAGGGGGAGAATTGCTGGGCTGTCCTGGGATGTCCCTCTCTTCCCACCAGAGCTAGAGACGCTTTCCATCTTAAAGAGGGGGGCTTGGCTCTGGTTTGGGCTGGCACTGGGAGGAGAGAAGAGGACAGACTAAGAGAGCAATGCAGTAGATGTTAGAAATGGGGGGAAGATAAACCCCAGAGTCATCCAAGCCTCCTATGAGAATCCCCCAAATTACTGGCAAAAATATGGTGGTGCTTTGTCTCCTTCTCTCCCTGTTCTTAGAAATTCAAGTATCTTAAAAAGCAAGAGATCTTGGGGTTACGCAGGGAATAGATGCCTCAACAGGTATTTGGTTACGAACAGACCCCAGGGTCCCGGTCCTCAGACACTTTGATTCGGTTGGTTTGGAGTTACGCCTAGGGATCCTATCTCCGTTTTGGGAGCTCCTGGCTTTTTTCCCCCTACATCTGCGGTAACTAAGTCCCTGGGAGTGTCATGACCTGTCTGAGGCATCACAGAGCTCTCCTGTAGCGGAGCTGAGGGGAGAAGGACATTCTCTCGTTCCAGCAGGGACTGTACCTCCCGCAGGGACGTACGCTTCTTCCAGCAGTGGCACCGCCTGCGACAAACAGGACTGAGTGGAGCCCTCTGAAGTTTTCTTCTTGACTTCTCAGACGAGCATGGCCCTCTAAGGCCTGAGAACGAGTGTACAGGTGAGCACTGGGTGTTTCGGCGTGGGACCCGGACACCTGCATCCCCTGGGTATCAGTTGGCCTCCACGTGCCATGGCATCATGTCAGTTTCCAGGCCACCTCACAGTTTTTCCAGAACTGCTGATCCAACCAGCGGAGGCAGATGGGGAGTGCTTTTCTGGACACTACAGCACTTTTTCTCTGTGCCTTTCTGGACCCACAGTGCCCTGAGGATCAAATGGCCTCTTTTGTTTTCAAAGCAAATCATCGGAATAAGCACTTTTGACATTCAAATATACGCAGTCTAAGCAGTTGCCAGTGACAATCATCCATTCATTGCGGACTTTCTGTCCATTGTCTCGTGTTTCGCAGGCAAAATGACCTTTCAGCATTTCCAGCTGCAGCCTCGGGTGGGTTGCAACTGTCTCTGTGTGTACTGGCCCCGAAAAGCCTCAGAAGCTGGAACAAGTTTCCTGCCTGATCACCAACCCCTTCTCCCCCCCCCCCCCCCCGCAACTTCTCCAAGCTGCGGCTAGAGAATCTCCCCAGACAGCCCAGCAAGCCCGTCCTCTTCATACAGACTTCTGCTGTCTCCCACTGTCTAGCACACACTGCGTCCCCTTCCCCTCTGACCCTAACCAGCCCGCTTCCGCCCTGCAGTGCTGCTGCCCACCTCCAGCCCTGTCCCTGCAGCCGGGACTGTGCCTTCGTACCAGTTACTGTTACTGCCTGAAGACCTGCCTTTTTTGAGCGAACAAAACTGACAGGCCTTTCCAGCAGAGGAAATAGAACATGGAAGACGCTGTGTTCACTGTGACATCTTCCCCCACTGGCCTCTGCCCAATAACCCCTCGAGTCCTGAGTGACCTGATTCCATTCGTCTCTCCCCGACCACACTGCCGGCTGCCTGCTGACCACGAGGTGTGTTTATATCTTCATATCTAGCGAGGCCCTGATTCACACGGGAACTGGAGTCAACTGTTAGTTGAACAAGTGAGGGCAGGAGTGAGTTCCACTCGCTCCAGCAGGATTGCTTCTCTGGGGTGTGAGGTTCTGGCCCCTGAGTTTAGAGGCCAGCCCTATACATGGCCCTAGTCACAACCCAGGTCTCCACGTTCCCCTGTCCTTCAGTGTCGGGCTCCCCGTGAACAGGGTGCTGGACCAAGCCCTTCTGGCCACTGGAGTGCAGGGGGCCGGGACCAGTGTTGCCGGAACTGAGGCCCGGGGGTGTCCGCTCACTGGACTCCGTGCTGCTGGGATCTTCTTTACAGCTTTGGTAATTAGTGGTTCTGTTGTACCCAAGGTTTTATTCATCCATCCCTTGCTAACAGACTATCTGCTTGGACTGCCATCCTAAAGTCCCACAGACTAGGGGGCTTCGACAGCGGAAAGTTGGACTGTCTCACAGTCTGGAGGCCTAAGTTCAAGACCAAGGTATGGCAGGGCTGGTGTCTTCTGAGGCCTCCCTCCTTGCCTCTGAGACGGCCGCCTGCTCTTCTGTCTTCACGTGGGTTCTCTCTGCGTGTCTGTGCTCGCATCTCTTACAAGGACAACAAGCATACTGGATTAGAGTCCACCCCTAGTAACTTCAGCTCCACTTAATTACCTCGTTAAAGAACCTATTTCCAAATGTAGCCCATCCCATTCTGGAGTGCTGGGGGTGAGGACTTCAGCACAGGGATGTGGGGAGGATGGGACTCAGCCCATCACAGACCTTCAGGCTGTTCCGTTTCCACGGCGATGAACCACGCTGGAGCCGGCAGACTTCTGTGCTTCTCTGTGCAAGCGTGGGTGAGGAGCTGGATACAGGGAATGGCCTTGCAGCCTGCCTCCGTGTCACTGTTCTCTGCGCGGCTACAGGAATCCCCCTCACCCTGCAATGTGTAACATTGTCCACATTCTCATCAGACCAGGTATACTGGACTCTTGTTTGGTGCTGATCTGACCATCTTGCAAAACCACACAGAGAAGGATGAGTCTCCCTCCTAGGCCTGCCCTCGGTGCTCCTGCTCCGTTCCCTGGAGGCAGCCACTGTCACCTCCTTCGGCTACAGCCTTCCAGAGAGGTTCTGCCCCCCGCATCTGGCTTTGCGGAAATGCCACGAGCACTTCTCCATGTTGTTCCATACACTTCCCAAAGGCTGTTTCTGACAGCTGCATGCTGTTCTGCGAATGAGTGCGCCAGAGTTTTAGAAAACAACCCCCGCTCCTTGGTGGACCCTGGTTGTTGCTTCATCAAAAATATTCCTTCCAGAAAATTGTTAAACTCATGAAAAGACTAAAAGCCCCCAGAATCCCAGCGCCTGTTGACATTTTATTATATTTCTAGTTTTTCTCTTATAGTTACATTTTTCTTATTCTTTTTAGAGGTACTTATTTTGACAAAAGCCTAATACTTCCTGCAGAGTTTGGGATTTTATTTTTTACTTAACTTTACGGCATGAGCATGTCCTCGAGCCATTAAATCCTCCATCCCTTTCTCTTCTGCTCCAGTGAGCACACCGAGGAGCGAGAACCAGTGAGGCTGTAATGGGGGTTGACGCTAGCATGGTCTAATAATTTAGTTAATTTTTTACAGGTAAATTAATTGCTAACTTTAGCTCTTTAAGAAATTACTTTGACTCATCCCACGACCCGTCAGCGCGTGGGAAGCCGAGGCTGCCTCCTCCAGGCCTTTTCACCCACCACCTGCTCTGCCTGCTACGTGATCCGCTGAGCCCCTCAGGAAGCAGGAGTGTTGGGGAAGGAAATAGGAGCCTTGAAAGTGAAACAGCTCTTTTGGTCTATCAAGTGGAACCACCTTCAAAAAACTCCCAAGCAGAAAAGATTCACTTTTTGTAACAGAAGGAGTTCACTGCCTTCGTAGGGTGGCCAGACTCGACCTGCTATTAATATATTTTTTTTCTCAACTAAAATTGAGAAAGATTAGGGGAAAGATTAGGAGAAAGAATCCCTCAGAACATGAATAAAGTACATAAAACTTCAAAGCTTGCTGGGACCTTTACAAATCTATAATCTGCAAGCTGATTTTGCATCAAGAGATCTCATGAATAAAGTCTTGAAATTGAACAAGTTTTGTCAACGCTCAATACAGCTGAAGTTGAAATCTAGTTAACATAACTGTGGTCTTTTTAAAACGTGTAAAAACTTGAAATTCTGACTTATAAACTGGATTCTAATTTAGACATGGGGAAGAAACCTCAAGAGGCAAGTACAGAACAGCCCTGAACTGAATTATGAGTGTAGTGTATGCTCTGTATTAAATGCATTTATAACACATAAACTCACCACAGTTATTTGAACTTCAGTCCTTACAAGGGAGAATGTGAGAAATATTTCAAGAAGAAAGCACAACTATAAAACTCCTAGAGGAAAATACAGGCAGAGCACTCTTGGACATACAACACAGCAATATATTTTTTGAACTAGCTCCTGCAGTAATGGAAATAAAAGCATAAATAAACAAATGAGATCTAATTAAACTTAAAAGCTTTTGCACAGCTATGGATACCATCAACAAAATGAAAAGACAACCTATAGAATGGGAGAAAATATTTGCTAATGATGCGACCAACAAGGGACAAATTTCCAAAATATACAAACAGCTTATACACCTTAATATCAAAAAACAAGGAACCCAATCAAAAAAATGGGCAGAGGACCTAAACAGACATTTCTCCAAAGAAGACATCCAGATGGCTAACAAGCACATGAAAAGATGCTCAACTAATTGTTAGAGAAATGCAAATCAGAGCTACAATGAAATATCACCTCTTACCAGCCAGAATAGCCATATCATTAAAAAGTCTACAAACAATACATGCTGGAGAGGGTGTGGAGAAAAAGGAATCCTCCTACACTGTTGGTAGGAGTGTAAGTTGGTGCAGCCACTATGGAGGACAGTATGGAGTTTCCTTTAAAAACTAAAAAAAGACTTATATGATTTAGCAGTCCCAGTCCTCGGCATATACCCAGAGAAAAATATAATTTAAAAAGACACATGCACCCCCATGCTCATAGCAGCACTATTTACAACAGCCAAGACATGGAAGCAACCTAAATGTCCATCAACAGATGACTGGATAAAGAAATTGTGGTATATTTATACAATGGAATACTACTCAGCCACAAATAATAATAAAATAATGCCATTTGCAGCAACATGGATGGGCCTGGATATTGTCATTCTAAGTGAAATAAGCCAGAAAGAGAAAAGAAAAATGCCATATGATATCACTTATATATGGAATATTAAAAAAAAAAAGGACACACATGAACTACTTATTATTTACAACCTAGATGACTGATTTCTTGAATATGTGTAAGCACATTTGACTGTCCGTTATGACTGGATTACCACATTCTGTTGATTGTTATTTTGTGATTGGCTTTAGTCCTTTGATAACTGTGTGAGTTTAAAAAACTAAAGCTCTAAACTATTCTTAGAAACAATGAACAGTACATATATGTAAATTTAAAAAAATATGTGCAGTATCTGTATTTACATGCAATATATTGTATATGTACAAATTGTATCAAATTTACCTAATAAAACAGAAAGATGGGGGAAAAAAGGAAGCACAATTTAAAACCCCAAAGTGCTGTCTTTTGAATGTTGCTGAATCACTGCTTCCTTCAGTTCTGAAGCACTGAGCGCGGTAGAATTACAAGAAAGTGCTGACAGGAGCTTTGGAACTGAGCAGTTGAAGGGCTTCGTGCAAGGTCTCCAGCCTTGGAGCAGCCTGGGAACCCATCTAGTGGATGGCTTCTTGGTTAATATTTTCCAGCATTAGAATAGTAAGTCTCAGGACTTATTTAAAGTCTACGTTTACACAGTCTCTCTAGAGGTACATTTAAGAAAAAACAAGGAAGTAGTCAAAAGGCATTAGAAATGACCGAGCTTCTTTAAATTATAAAAGATAAATCATCTCTGTCGAAAGATCAAATGGAATACAATTTGAATGTGGATGGCTTTTCTGAAGTGGTGTAAAGTAGTGACATCTTGTGGACATTTAAGGTAATTGCAGGCAACTATTGCATTACAAATCCATTCATTCATTTACTCTTAATATCTTCAGCCCTTCATTTATTCATTCACTCACTCTCTGAATAAGCAGCAATTTCCACCTTAACCTCTGGTGTTCCTTTTAAATAGTAAATGGTAGTCTTTCAGAATGAAGGTCAGATTTTAATGACTGTTCCTGTAGGGTCAAATACTGCCCTGTCCTCTCTCTACCTTAAAACCAAGAAAAACAGGAGGGTATATGGAAAGGACCATTGTTGTTGGATGCAAAATAGCTTTGTTTAAGGCAAGTTTCTGCTTACTGGCTGTGTGACCGTGGAGAGAGTGGGCCAGTGCTTCCTCTCACGTAGAATGCCAGTCAGAGTTGTGGAGGTTAAAAATGAGTTAAGCCCTGATGGGAATAGTTAAGGTGACAGATTTCTAAAATGATGATATTGTGGAAATAATGAAGTCATTGTGATATGGGGCCATGTCAGGTCTTTAGATATCAATTTTCTCACCTGTAAGAGGTGAGTATTAAACAAGCTGACCTGCAAGGTTGCTTCCGTTTCTAACATCCTACAATTTGATATTTTTCTTCACATTCCCTTGAGTCCTTTTATTTCTAGGAGTGAGCTCCCTACCCCGTGGTTGTGCTGGTCTAACTTACTTGGCTTATAACTTTGGAGTATTTTGTGTCCTGGGTAATAAGTTCCAGGTGGCCAATTTCTAAAGGGATAGATAAGCATTTTATGTATTATCTTTCATCATTGATGTTCCAGGATTATGGTTGGGGCAGTTGGGCAAGTTTCATTAATTTAGAAAGAAACAGGTAAGCATTGTAGCAAATATTCAAAGCTCCCTGGTGTGTCCAACAGTCCTGTTCACACGGGGAGTTATGTCGTGGTCACCTTCCTCTTTTGGGCCAAGATTACTGGACAATCAATGCAGTACATTAATCTTTCTTTCTGCATTTCCCTTCCCAGCTCACTTCTTTCTCAGCGAAACAAGGCACTTGGATAAAATTCACAATTGGGTTTATGCCTCAGTCATAGGGAAAAATGTTAGCAACATATCTTTTGGGCAAGTTTATTCTTTCATCCCTCCCTCCTTCCCTCTTTTTGTTTCTCGTGATTAGTTTTCTAAACATCACAAGAATAGTTTCAGTCCCTCGTGAAGAGGTGATATTCCATTTTACTCCACACTTTATTTGTAATCGGCAGTTCATAAAACCCATTCCCATACAGTCTCTCCTTTGCTTCCCAGACCCAGAAAGCAAGGTGAGTGGGACCAGATGTGACTATGCATTTTTAAGTTGGGAACCTAAAATCTGAACAAACTGAGTAACTTTCCTATGGACACACACACAGTGAGTGACGGTGTCAGCATTGGAACCCTGAGCTGCCCTCTTGGGTACCACCAAACTGTGCAAAATTCATTTCAAGAATTGTATCAAAAACTCTTCTTGTGCTGTTAGCTTGGAGAAACCATGGTTAGAATGGTTCTGAAGCCTCATTAATCTCCACATGAGGATGATCCCTTTAGAAAGACAGCAAGGCCACAGATGGTCTTGGGTTGCGTCTTTCCAGAAGCAGACCTCCCTGAGGTGGAGATTTCATGCCGAATAACAGTACTAGGTTTGGGAAGCGATACCAGGAAGGATTTGAAATGGGGAAGTGAGACACCGTAGGGATGGAAGCTAATCAGGGTGCACTCATTGGGAGATTTCCACTGCGGGCACCTGGGGCTCAGTCTGCTGGGGATCCTGGGAGACAGCGTAAAGCACACCTCAGAGTCATCCCACCCAAGGAGAGGAGACTGAGGTATTGATGAACTAACTCATGTGCCACTGAAACAACGCTCCAGCAACATGGCAGATCAAGCACACTCAGCAGGGAGAGGCGCCCAAGCAGAGTTGCAGGGGGACTGCAACCAGAAGCTGCTACACTTCCAGGAAGGGCAGCGCTGAGAGCATGTGGGCAGGCACTGGCCACGCCCCCATCAGTTACACTGATTTTCCTTGTCTGGTGCTGTTACTACTGGGAGTCACACGTCTAGCACCATGCAACATGGTGAGGGAGACACGAGATACATGTAAAGATCCAGAACCTCTACCTATCACAATAAGCTAATTTAAAATTCACTCATACATGAGACAAGCCACACTGTAAGACAGTTTAGTAGGGAGAGGTAAGACAAGGCAGATGGATATCAAATACTGTAAGAGTTCAGAGAAGGGAGAGATGGGAAATCCTTGCTGAGGAAGAACTTCGAGGGCTGGTGGGATTTGGGTGGGGAGAGTGGAGACCGAAGGTGGGGGGAATTGGAAAGCACAGGGCAGGTGTGTACGGATTTCTCATCTGTCCTCGAGGCAAGGGGAAACTGAAAGCTCCCCGCCTCTTTTATTAAATATATGCATATAGCACAAAAGAAAACAATTTCGAGACTCAGGATGCAATGTAAATAGTAGTAGATCCAATAATACTTTTTAAATAAGTGATAAAATACAGGCTTATGCATACAAAGCTACAAAGGTACTGCTGCTACTAATAAATCAGGTGGGTGGGACACAGTGAAAGCCTGGCTTAAAGTTCACAGCCTTCAACGTGCATGTTTGTAAAGAACAAGATTGGAAAATAAATGAGCTAAGCATTCATCTCAAGAAGTTAGAATAAGAAAAGCTAATTAAACTCCACTCCCCAAAAGTAGAAAGAAATAGTAAGAGAAAAAAAATAAATGAAAATAGAAAACAATTAGAAAGAAGACCAAGAAAGCTAAAAGCTGGTGCTTGGAAAGGACTAAGACAATCCATAAACACTGGTACAGACTGATTAAAAGGAAACAGGTAGAAAACACAGCTGACACCAGGAATCAAAAAGGAAACGTTGTAGATCCTGCTGCAAACATTGAAAAGGTTTTAAGTGTATTACGAACAGCTTTAAACTTATCTATTAAAATTAGATAAGTTAGATAAAATTGACACATTCTCCAATATACTAGAAGAAACAGAAATATCAGAATAATGTTGTAACTATTAAATAAATTGGATCTATAATTAACAAGATTCCCATAAAGAAAAGTTCAGCTCAGAAATCTCACTGGTGAAGTCTCCCGTACATTTAAAAGGGTTAATGGTAAATTTTAAAACTCAGAGATTAGGAAAGAAGAAGAAAAAAGAAGCTAATCCCCACTGCCTAAATAAGCTTGATACCAAAACATGACAAACATTATAGGAAAAACTACAGTTGTATCCACTCAAAAATCCTAAACAAAATCTTGACAAAGTGCAATGAACAATATATAAAAATGTAATAAATCTTGCTCATATCGTTATATTTGAGAATGCTGGCTTGGCCCAGTGTTCAAAAACTAATCAGTGTGATTAACATGCTTAAAGAATGAAGGAGAAGAATTTTAACAATTGTTTTAATGATGCATCATAAAAAGCAATTGGAAACATTCAATATCTACTCATGATTTTAAAAAGCGTTGGCAGTGCCACACAAATACAAAGGATCATAGGAGACTGCTATGAAAATCATACACCATACAATAGTACAACCTAGAAGAAATGGATAAATTCCTAGAAACATACAACCTACCAAAACTCAATCAAGTAGAAATAAAAATTCTGAACAGACTGATTACTAGTAAGGAGATTGAATCAGTAATCAAAAACCTCCCAAACAAACCAAAGTCCAGGTCCAGATGGCTACACTGGTGAATTCTACCAAACATTTAAAGAAGAATTAATGCTAACTCTTCTCAAACTTTTAAAGATGAAAGAAGAGGAATCACTTCCAAATGCATTTTATAAAGCCAGCATTATCCTGACACCAAAACCAGAAAAGGACACCACAAGAAAATTACAGGCCAGTATCCCAGTGAACATAGATGCAACAATCCTTAACAAAATATTAGCAAACCTAATTCAATAATATATTAAAAGGATTCAACGTCATGATCAAATGGGATTTATCCCAGGGATGCAAAGAAGATTCAGGATCTGCAAATTAGGCAATCTGAAACACCATGTTAACAAAATGAAGGATAAAACTTATGATCATCTCAATAGAGGCAGAGAAAGCACTGGACAGAATTTAATATCCACTTATGACAAAAGCTTCCAACAAAGTGAGTATAGAGAAAATGTACTTCCACATAATAAAGGTCATATATGATGAGCCCACAGCTAACATCATGCTCAGTGATGAAAAACTGAAAGCTTTTTCTCTAAGACCAGGAACAAGACAAAGATGGCACTCTCACCACTTTTATTAAACTTAGTATTGGCAGTCCTAGCCAGAGCATTTAGGCAAGAAAAACAAATAAAAAGCATCCAAATCAGAAAGGCAGAAGTAAAACTGTCACTACTTGCAGATGATATAATATTATATAGAGAAAACCCTAAAGACTCCACCAAAAAAAAGCTCTTAGAACTAAGAAACAAATTCAGTAAAGTCGCAGGATACAAAATCAATATGCAAAAGTGTTGTGTTTCTATATACTAATAATGAACTATCAGATAGGAGTGTTTTCTTAATTACCCTATTTACAATTGCATCAGAAAGAATAAAATACTAGGAATAAATTTAACCAAGGAAGTGAAAGAACTGTACACTGAGAACTGTAAGACATTAATGAAAGAAACTGAAGAGGACACAAATAAATGGAAAGACTTCCACGCTCATGGATTGGAAAGTTTAATACTGTTAAAATGTCCCTATTACCCAAAGTAATATAGATTAAATGCAATCTCAAAAATTCCAGTAACATTTTTCCACAGAAACAGAACAAACAATTCTGAAATTTGTATGGAGCCACAAAAGACTTCAAATACCCAAAGCAATCTTGAGAAAGCAGAACAAAGCTGGAGGAATCACACTTTCTGATTTTAAACTATACTACAAAGCTGTACTCCTCAAAATAGTATGATACTGTCATAACAAACAAACACATAGATCAAATGGAACAGAATAGAGAGCCAAGTAAACCCATGCATATATGGTCAAAAAATTTATGACAAAGACACCAAGAATATGCAATGGGAAAAGGATTGTCTCTTCAATAAATGGTGTTGGGAAAACTGGACAGCCACATGCAAATGAATGAAACTGAATGAGTGAAAATGAATGAATAAAGAATGAAAATAATTGCTCTCTTACATTACCCACAGAAAAATCAACTCAAAATACATTAAGGGCTTGAATGTAAGACTGAAACCATAAACTCCTAGAAGAAGTTTTAGGCGTGAGATCCTTCACATCGGCCTTGGCGGGTAATGATTTTTTTAGAGTTGACACCAAGAACAAAGGCAACAAAAGCAAGAATAAACAAGTGGGACTATATCGAACTAAAAAGCTCCTGCACAGCAAAGGAAACCATCAACAAAATGAAAAGGCAACCCACAGAATGGGAGAAAATATTTGCAAATCATCTATCTGATACTGGGTTAATATCCAAATATATAAAGAACCCATATGACTCAATAGTATAAAAATGAGCAAACTGAATAACAAAATGGGCAGAGGAACTAGACATTTTTTCAAAGAAGATGTACAAATGGCCAACGGGTACATGAAAAGATACTCAGCATTACTAATCATCTGGAAAATGCAAATCCAGAAAGACAACAATGAGATATCACCTCTACCTATTAGAATGACTGTCATCAAAGAGACAGGAGATAACAATGTTGGCAAGAATGTCAAGAGAAGGGAATCCTGTGCACTGTTGGCAGAAATGTACATTGGTTCAGCCACTATGGAAAACAGTATGGAGGTTCTTAAAAAAATTAAAAGTAGAGCTACAACATAATCCAGCAATTTCACTTCTGGGTATATATTCGAAGGAAATGAAATCACCATTCTGAAGAGATACCTGCACTCCCATATTCATTGCAGCATTATTTATAGTAGCCAACACATGGAAACAGCCTACATGTTATTGACAGATGAATGGATAAAGAAAATGTTTACACACACACACACCCATGGAATATTATTCAGCCAAAAAAAAAAAAACCAGAAGGAAATCTTTCTATTTGTGACAACATGAGTGGAACTTGAGGGCATTATGTTAAGTGAAGTAAGTCAGAAAGAGAAAGACAAATACTATATGATCTCACTTATACAGAGAATCTAAAAAAAAAAAAAAAAGAACAAATTTATAGAAACAAAAGGCAGCTTGGAGATTGCCAGAGGTGGGAGGTGAGGGGTGGAGAAATGGGTGAAGGTGGTCAAAATGTATAAACTTCCAGTTACAAGATAAATTCTGGGGATGTAATGTACAACATGGTGACTGAAGTTAATAATATTGTATTGTATATTTGAAAGTTGCTAAGAGAGTAAATCTTAAAAGTTCTCATCACAAGAATAATAATTGTAAATATGTAAGGTGGTGAATATTTACTAGACTTATTGTGGTAATCATTTCACAATATATACATATATCAAATAATTATGTTGTACACCTTAAATTAATAAAGTGTTGTGACTTTATTATGAGATAGTATCTAAAATATATAAAGAACTCATACAACTTAATAGCAAAAAACCTCACTAAACATTAAGCAAATGACTAGAATAGACATTTTTCCCAAAAAGATACACAAATGGCCAACAGTTATGTGAAAATATGCTCAACATCTCTAGTCATTAGGGAAATGCAAATCAAAACCACAATGAGATATCACCTCATGCCTGTTAGAATGCTGTCAGGATGTGGAGAAAAGGGAGTACCTGTGCACTGTTGGTGGGATTGTAAACTTGTACAGCCATTGGAAAACAGTATGGAGTTTCCTCAAAAAATTAAAAACAGAAAATACCATATTATCCAGCACTTCCACTTCTAGGAATATATACAGAGGAAACAAAAACACTAATTTGAAAAGATATCTGCACCTCCATGTTCTTAGCACCTTTATTTACAGAAGCCAAGATGTGAAAACAACCTAAGTGTCTGTCAGTGGATGAATGGATAGAGAAGTTGTGAGATTGTGTGTGTGTGTATGATAGGTTTTAAATATATCATAGATTATATATCTATATACACACATACATACATATATACACACAGTGGAATATTATTCAACCATGAAAATGAGGAAAGCCTGCCTTGTGACAATATGGATAGAACCTGAGGGCATTATGCTAACTGAAATAGGTTAAACTGAGAAAGACAAATACTGTAAACCAAACTTGTAGAAAAAGAGATCAGATTTGTGGTTGCCAGAGGTGGGGTGTTGAGGGAGGGGGAAATGGAGCAAGGAAGTCAAAGGTACAAACTTCCAGTTATAAAACAAATAAGTACTAGAGATGTAATGTACAGCATATTAACTATCGTTAACCCTGCTGTATGATATATGAGTTAAGAGTAAATTCTGAGTGTTCTAAACAAAAGAAAACAAATTTATTCCTTTTTTATTGTATCTATATGAGATGATGGATGCTAATGAAACTTATTGCAGTAATCACTTTAAAATAAATATGTTCAAACACATCTTAAACTTGTACTGTAAGGTCTATCAATGATTTCTCAATAACTAGAAAATAAAGAAGCAGGCAGAACCATGGGAAAGTTCAAGGAGTGGTTTTGATATTAGGTAGGAATCTGTGAGTCATCAAAGGAGGGAACCTCGAAAGGAGTCTGTGGCTTTGTATGAATATTGAAACCCGAGCATGTGCCTTCTAGAATTTCTGGAATACTGCTGGTGCATTGCTTCTCCCTCCCT
This sequence comes from Camelus dromedarius, assembly GCF_036321535.1. NCBI lineage: Eukaryota > Metazoa > Chordata > Mammalia > Artiodactyla > Camelidae > Camelus > Camelus dromedarius. The sequence goes on along the minus strand of NC_087454.1, from coordinate 13,209,826 downwards.
CTCTTGAATGTCTGTGTAGGATGTATCCAGGTACCACATCTATAACACTAAGAGATCAGTACCTCTGCCTAGAGTAACATAGCATCTGAAGAAGTTGCCCAGTGAGTGGACCTGGGATGGGAGTGATCTTGGCTGTTCTGGGAGTGTTCTTTGGCACAGTTCTCTGTTCCCTTCTACTCCCACACCTTCACCATTCCTGTTTCCCAAAGGCAACCAACTTCAAGTCTTTCTTGCTGTTTATCTCCATATATCTACCTAATATTCTACTGATATTTCTTGATTTACCAATTCTAGACCTTATCTGTTGACTTATGATTATGGTAGATTTTAACTTTTTTAACCCCCTATTTACTTTCCCTTCCTCTATCCTTCTAATAGTCAATATTTATATTGTCATTATTATTAAATATTATTCACTATTAAGTCGAATGATTTACTATAATAGTATTTCTTTTCTTGAGCTTTTATTTAACCTATTTTCTCCTTTCTATTTGCTAATTTTCTGTGTATTTATTGGTAGTCCTTCCCAGACTGTCTCATGAATTTCTAAAGTGCCTTTTAATATTATTTCTCACTTGGTCAATCCCTTAAGACAGTTCATCAATTCCATTTTTTCTCCCTGGAGATACTTCCTGAAGCCCTTCCACTCTCCTTCAATCTATTAGCCTTGCTCTCTTGACATGGTGCCTATCTCCATTAGCCTAGGAGAAGCCTTCACCCCCTTTTAAATTTCATTCTCTGCTTCTTGGGATCTTTTATCTTTTTCTTTCTTGATTTATTCCTTTTTTTTAGTGCAGCGTATCCTAGAGTAGCTTCAGGAGAAAAATTGCGTGAGACATAATGTCTAGCCCACTCAAAGCTTTGTTAAGCATTTGGTTGGGTATAGAACTATGGATGAAAGCCATTTGCCCTTAGAAGTTTAAGATATTGATCCATTGTATGTTGCTTTTGTTAATTTTTGGTTGTCAAAGTTGTTCTTTATATAAATGTTTTATGTTCTAATATTTTTTCACAATATATTTTGATATGGGTGACTCACTGTTTGTTGATTCACTGTTTGGGATTTTTGACAGATCCTTTCAATACAGAGATTCAAGTTTTACAGTACTAGGAATTTGCTTATATTATTTCTTTGAAAGTTTTGAATCAAGAAGAAATAGATCACTTGAACAGGCCAATCACTTGCAGTGAAATAGAATCAGCAATAAAAAAACCTCCCTGCAAACAAAAGTCCAGGACCAGATGGATTCACTGGGGAACTCTATCAAACATACAAAGGAGAGCTCATACCGACCCTTCTCAAGCTCTTCCAAAAGATTGAAGAGGAGTGAATACGCTCAAACTCATTCTATGAAGCCACCATCACCCTGATACCAAAGCCAGACAAAGATACTACCAAAAAAGAAAAGTATAGGCCAATATTGTTGATGAACATAGATGTAAAAATCCTCAACAAAATATTAGCAAACACAATCCAACAACACAAAAAAGATTATACACCATGATCAAGTTGGGTTCATCCCAGGGACACAAGGATAGTTCAACATATGCAAATCAATCAGTGTGATACACTACATCAACAAAAGAAAGGACAAAAACCACATGATCATCTCAATAGATGCAGAAAAAGCATCTGATAAAATTCAACACCCATTTATGATAACAACTCTTACCAAAGTGGGTATAGAGGGAAAGTATCTCAACATAATAAAATCTATTTATGACAAACCCACAGCCAGCATAATTCTCAACAGTGAAAAACTGAAAGTCTTCCCACTAAAATCTGGAACAAGACAAGTTTGCCCACTCTCACCACTTCTATTCAATATAGTATGGAAAGTCCTTGCCACAGAAATCAGGCAAGAAAAAGAAATAAAAGGGATACAAATTGGAAGAGAAGAGGTAAAATTGTCATTATATGCCGATGACATGATACTATATATAGGAAACCCTAAAGGCTCCACACAAAAATTACTAGAGCTAATAAAAGAATTCATCAAGATAGTATTCATCAACATAACATACAGAAAGCAGTGGCATTTCTTTGCACTAACAATGAAATATCAGAAAAGGAAAGTAAAGAAGCAATCCCTTTTAAAACTGCATCCAAAAAAATAAAATACTTAAGAATAAATCTGACCAAGGAAGTGAAAGACTTAGACCCCAAGAACTACAAAACACTGACTAAGCAAATTAAAGATGACTTAAAGAAATGGAAAGATATCCCATGTTCTTGAATTAGAAGAATTAATATTGTTAAAATGGCCATACTACCCAAAGCAATCTACAGATGTAATGTGATCTCTGTCAAATTACCCAAGACATTTTTCACAGAACTAGAACAAATAATCCTAAAATTCATGTGGGATCACAAAAGACCCAGAATCGCCAAAGCATTACTGAAGAAAAAGAATGAAGTTGGGGGACTAACCCTCCCAGACTTCAGGCAGTACTACAAGAGCTACAGTAATCAAAACAGCATAGTATTGGTACAAAAACAGACATATGGACCAATGGAACAGAATAGAGAGCCCAGAAATAAACGCACAAACTTTTGGTCAATTAATCTTTGACAAAGGAGGCAAGAACATACAATGGAGAAAGACAGTCTCTTCAGAAAATGATGTTGGGAAAACTGGACAGCTGCATGTAAATCAGTGAAGTTAGAACATTCCCTTATACCACACACAAAAATCAACTCAAAATGGCTTAAAGACTTAAACATACAATTATGAAAACGTAACACAGGATTTAACCCGGTGTGAGGAAACAGGGATACTTTCTTGAGGAAGGGACCTTTGGGGTTAGCCAAGATTAACTAAACAAAGGGGAAACTGGGCTGCACATGTTCCAGGTAGAAGAAATAGCCTGTGTGAGAATCTCGGTTAGGGAAGACGTACGGTGGATCAGTACGGAACTGAAGGCAGCTGATGACTAGAGCTAGGATCCAAGGGAAGAGTAGCTTAAGATGATGAGGCTGCTAATATAAATAAGAACCCAACCATTTAGAGATTTTGGTCAAATTAAGGATTTCAGTGTCTATCTTAAAGACGTGAGAAGTTATTACAAGGTTCAAAGTAGACCAGATCACCTAATGCTCAAACTCACAGGTAAAATTTTTATGAGAAACAAGACATTTACATAGTCTCAAAGTGTCTTGTCACAAAAAACTTACTGAGCCCCACCAAGGTGGATATTTGCAGCCTTGTCTGCAGAGGCTTCCCATAATCACCACCGACAGTGATCCCAGCTGACTGAGCAGCCTGGAGCGCCCCCTTCTGCATCCACTCCCAGAGGCGGGAGCTGTTGCTAAGGGGAGATTTGCCTCTAGGGGCCCTGGTTTCTGCTATGCCTGTTCTCAGGGATTGGCAGCCACACACACAGCACCTCACTCTGTATGAGACCAGAGCTGCCACTGCCCTTTGCCCACCCCTGTGAAGTCTTTAATTGCTGCTTTGGTTAACTAGGTAACTAAGTATTTTGTTAGTCACTGTTTCACAGTGACCTATGATCCTATTTGACCAAATCTTTTTAACCTTTTTGATATTTTTGACAAACTCCCCCCACCACCCTGGCCAAATGAAGTTTTTTTTGACCTCAAACTAACTTTGGAATTTTTCAGAGGGTCCCTGGAACATTCCAAAAGATTTGTTCTCTCTCCTTATAAAAAGAGAGGTTATATTAATTAGGCATATTTGATACGTTAAATTACATGAGAAGCATTGTCAAGTAAGTAATGGTAAACATTTTGTAGATTATATTTGTAAGGATGTTATTAATGTAAGTATTCCAGAAATTGTGTGAAATTCCTAGAAATCTGATATCTCTTGATACGGTTACACTTACAATTCTAGTTATTATCCTGAAGAGTTATGTGTCACAGAAATAAGCAAGTTTCCCTGTTAATTGCAATTCTCATTAGATTTTTAGCTATGGCCATTTTTAAGTCTTTTGTCTTTTACAGTTATTGTTTGACTCTAATAATTTTATGAAAATATTCCTACAAAAGTGCTTTATCTTCAGAGAGATTCATGGAAGAGTCTGACAAGTACTCTAGAATATTGGTTTCTGATAACTTTTCAGATCATACCATTGAACTAAATAAGAATTTACAGAACTCTACTGTAGAAACAGATAGCTTCATAAAACTTCTAACAAAAGATCAAGATTAACAAGTATTAATTACATGGGACTAAATGAACTGAGAAGAATGGTCAGAATTTTTTATGACTTTTATTTGAAATATTGCTGATTTTTAAAAATATTTTGATTTTCCAGATTTAAGACTCTCTCTCTTAAGCTACAACTTATAGCAATTTAACAAAATGTAACTTTAAAGATAAAGCATTTACTTTTTCTCTTTGCCTGATCCCTCCAGAATTCAGAAACTCTCAGTGAATATTCTTAATTTCATGGCAATACAGTTGTTTGCATAAGTTCAGTAAGAGTCTGTTCTCCTTGTAACAGGACACAATGGGAAACACTGGTCATGTTACCAAGGCTTTGACTGAAGTGTCATCCTTGAGAAGAATATACATGGACTTGATATGACCAGACCAGCTTTAGGGAACTGAGATTCACTTTATGGAGCCAAAAAAGCCCCTTGGAAAAACAGCCTGGTATCTTGCTTACAGAGTTTCTAACGGACTTACTCTGTAAGGATGGTCACTTCCTGGCAGGTACAAGAACACTGGGATGTTGCGGAGACCTTGAGAAGAAATGATCTCATCCGTACCGATAGGTATTGCAAGTAAAGTCTGATATGACCTGATAGCTTCAAGAGGCCTTTGAAAGTTCAATCTGCATTCCTTATGAAAAGTTCTAGCAAAGCAAATTAAAATATTCTATACCATCCATTGCTATTCTTACTGAATTTATGTAATCAAGCTAAGATGAATAAAACTGGACTTAATTTGCAAACAGATTAGTCTTCCTATGGTTATCATTGATAGATATGGGGGTGACTGTAGAGAGAGAGATGTTTCAGTAATATACCTTCATGGATATTAGATTCTAGTTCTATTAATTGTCTTTGAAGTTTTGCTTTCTATCTGTAAACTGGACTACATCCTGAATTCTTCCAGTTTCCTCAAAATGTGGCTACAGCTCTCCAGCTTGGCTATAAACATTTCCAGCTTTCCTCTCACCCTTCTGATTTGAAATCACTAAAAACTAAAACTTCTTTTTCTAAAGCCATGCAAACTAAAGTTGAACAACTTGATATAAACTTCAGATAAGTCGTCACCACAACTTATGCACAGACAGTCTTCATGCCTGTTGCTGTGTGGGCTACTCAGAAACCACCTGAAACTTTCAAACTGCAAACCAGGAAAATCTATTCAATTGTCACTGCCTGTCCTCACTCAATCTGAGGACTGCTTCAAGCCTGATATCCATAAATCTGCTCTACCGTCCACCCTCCAGAACTCAGAAACTGGTTTATAATTTCCTATAATCATTGAACACTGTTTTTTGTTTGTTTCCACAGAAATGACTTATTAAATATGACATTTCTTGCACAATATAGGGCTAACTTTGGGAGCCCAGCTATTTCACTATGTCCTAAAATGAGACACACCTGTTTAACTGACCTATTTTTAAGACTGAGAGATAAATTCAATGAAATAATGGAGCAATCTACCATCTCAGCTTTTAACATGGGAAACTTCCAGGAAGTATCAGATGAGGGAAGTGATGGGGCTCAAGGTAGGGCTGCCCCCAAATATGCCAAAGCGAGATTATTTTGAATTAACTATTTTGATCATTTTGAATTAAAATTACCTGAGAAGCAGCCAGTACAAAAACAACACTCTGATCCTCCTTTGTTCCCTTCAAAATGGGACACAAACTCCCTTGGGAAGGTCTCTTCCCTATGCCAGGAGGATGGAGGGCGTCTTTATCCCCAGAGATAGGGAATTTGAGGCCAAGAAAGATGTATAAACAAACTTTGTTATTTCTTCATTAATTTGACACCCCAAGCAATAACCTCTTTGTTTTGTCAAACTTTTACAAATGATTGATTCTTTGTCTAAAAAATTATATAAACATCCTGCTTCAGTCACTTCTTTGGTCCCATATCTATAGGGCCTCCATATGTATAAAATTAAATGTTTGTTTTTCTCCTGTTAATCTGTCTTATGGCAATTTGATTATCAGACCAGCCAAAACAACCTAGAAGGATAGAAAAAAAAAAAACCTCTCCCCTACAAAGTATACATGAAACATTCTTTAGAATAGATCACATATTAGACCACAAAACAAGTCTCAATAAATTAAAGAACAATGAAGTCATACTGAGCACCTTTTCCAATCACAATGGTATGAAACTAGAAATCAGTTACAAGAAGAAAACTGTGGAAAAAAACACAGAGACTACACAGCATGCTACTAAACAATCAATGGGTCAATAAATAAATCCAAGAGGAAATCAAAAAATACCTTGAGACAAGTGAAAACGGAAACACAACCTTCCCAAATCTATGGGATGCAGCAAAAGCTCTTCTCAGAGGGACGTTTACAGCAAGGTATGCCTACCTCAAGAAAGAAAAATCTCAAATACACACTTAAGCTTTACACATAAGGAACTAGAAAAAGAACAAACAATACCCAAACTTGGTAGAAGGAAGGAAATAAAGATCAGAATGGAAATAAATGAAATAGAGACTAAAAAAACAATAGAATAATCGGTGAAATAGCTCATTCTTTGAGAAGAAAAAATTGACAAAACTTTAGTTGGACTCATCAAGAATAGAGGAGAAAGGGCCCAAATAAATAAAATCAGAAATGAAAGATGAACAGTTACAGCCTACACCACAGGAATACCAAGGGTCCTAAGAGACTGCGATGAGCAATTATATGCCAACAAATTGGGAAAACCTAGAAGAAATGGATAAATCTTTAGAAACATACAATCTTCTAAGACTAAATCAGGAAGAAATAGAAAATCAGAATAAGCCAATTACTACTAATAAAATTGAATTAGCAATCAAAGAAAACAAAACTCTCAATAAACAAAGGTCCAGGACAAGACAGCTTTACACATAAATTCTACCACATATTTAAAGATAAGTTATTACCTCAATCTCCAAAAATTCTCAAACTATTCAAAAAAATTGAAGAGGACAGTACACTTTGGAACTCATTCTATGAAACCAACCCTACTCTGATACCAAAGCCAAAGTTACTACCAAAAAAAAAAAAGTACTAGCCAGTATTCTTGATGAACATAGATGAAAATTCCTCAACCAAATATTAGCAAAGTGAATTCAACCATACATTAAAAGGGTCATACACAATGATCATCAGGCGAATGCAAGTCAAAACCACAATGAGGTATTACCTCACAGCTGCCAAAATGACTCTTCTAAAAAAGATAAAATATAACAAATGCTGACAAGGATGTGGAGAAAAAGGAACCCTTGTATACTGTTGGCGGGAATGTAAATTGGTGCAGCCACTATGGAAAAGGATATGACAATTCCTCAAAAAATTAAAAATAGAACTACCATATCATCTGGCAACTTCACTTAGGAGTATTTACTCAAAGAAAATAAAAACACTAATTTGAAAAGATGCATGCACTCCTATGTTCATTGCAGCATTATTTGCAATAGCAATGATTTGTCCATCTATAGACAAATGAATAAAGAAGATGTGGTATATATACATATAATGCAATGTTACTTAGCCAAAAAAAAAAAAAAAAAGTTTGCCATTTGTGACAACGTAGATGGATCTAGAGGGTATTATGCCAAGCGAAGTAAGTCAGACAAAGACAAATACTATATTTCACTTATATGTGAAATCTAAAAAACAAAACAAAGAGAACAAACTAGAAACAGAATCATAGGTACAGAGAACAAAATGGTGGTTGCCAGAGAGGAGGGAGTTGGGGGAATAAGCAAAATAAGTGAAAGAGACTAAGAGTCACAAACTTCCAGTTACAAAATAAATAAGTCATGGGGAGTAATAAATAGAACAGGAAATATGTTAATAATATCAATAACTTTAATGATGAGATGGTAACTAGACTTGTCATGGTGATCATCTCGTAATACATATAAATGTTAAGTTACTATGCTGCACACCTTAAATAGAACACTGTATGCCAATTATACTTCAATAGAAAAAAGACAAGAATGCCCACTCTCGCCACTTTTATTCAACATAATATTGGTAGTCCTAACCAGACCAATTAGGCAAGAAAAAAAAAGTCATCAGAATTGGAAAGAGAGAAGTAAAACTGTCTCTGTTTTCAGATTACATATTATATATAGAAAACCCAAAAAACGTCACCAAAAAAATGTTAGAACTAATCAATGAATTCAGTAAAGTTGCAGGATACAGTATCAATATACGAAAATCAGTTGCATTTCTATATACTAATAAAGAACTATCAGAAAGAGAAATTGAGAAAACAATTCTATTTACAATTGCATTGACATTGCTAGATGGAGGTCCAGTGGGCCTGCTTTGGGGGTTTTCCCGGGAAGGGTTGAATGACTCAGCTGCAGAGGCTGGGGTGGGCCCCTGGGGCTGTATACGGGATGGAGACCTTGGCAGAGATCTGCAGTGTGAGGCTGTGAAACCCAGGTAAACCCAAGTCGGTTAGGAAGGAGCTCTGGTTCTGGGAAAGCTGAGAAAGAGACCCGTAGCTACTGAAGTTGATTTAGGATCTAGGGGGGAAAGCTTGATAGTGGCCCAGACTCAACAGACTTTCAAAGACCTGATTTCCCCTGCACCACAATACACAGCCCTCAGATCATACACCTGGCTACTACCTGGAAAGAGAAGTGGGCAAAAGAAATTTATCAGTTAGGATTCTCCTGAGAAGTGGAACCAATGGAAGATATCTTTATGTCTATCCAACCATCCACCCATCCATCCATCCATTGAGTTTGCTCACACGATCGTGGAGGCGGAGAAGCTCCCAGATCTGTAGTCAGCAAGCTGAGGGCCCAGGAGAGCCAATGGTATCATTCTAGTCTGAGTCTGAAGACAGGAAACTGACGCTCTGTTGGAAGATAGCAGAGAGTGCATTTTCCCTAATTCAGCCTTTTTATTCTAGTCAGGCCTTCATCGGATTGGATGAGGCCCACCCACACTGGGGAGGGCAATCTGCTGTGCTCAGTCTACTGATCCAGATGTCAGTCTCATTCAGGAACACCTCACAGACACACCCACAATAAGGTTTGACTAAGTATCTAGGCCCCAGTGGCCCAATCAAGTTTATACATAAAATTAACTATCATGGGGAACCACCCAGAAATGGAAGTTTTCCTAAGAGAGTATAAGGTGAAGGGGCTGTTTACATGGTCAGAATGCACTAAATTTAACTAAGATTGGAAATTCAGTGGGTTTTTTTTCTTTTCATCCCACTAACTACTAAGTGGGAGATTACGAAAGGGACTAGATGAAGGAAAAAAAATGACATTTTCTCTGCATATTCAGCCACAGATAAAGATATATACTATGTGGTATCACACTGTATCTGTTCTGTAACCTGTTTGTCCCATACAAACATACATCATAGTCAGCTTTCTGGATTAATAAATATGGAGCTCCCTAAAAGTCATATTTAATATTTGCTTAGTATTTCATTGTCTAAAAGTATCCATTTAAATACCCAGACTCCCGTTGTTGGACATTCAGTTTGTTTATTTTTCACTTTCATAATAAATGCTATGATTGAACACCAACAAGGAGGATTTAAACGCACACAATTCACCCTCAAAAGCTTCCAGACTCCCAACTGTTTTTGCCACATTACAGAGAAAAATAATTTGTACTTCTTTTTCACATGTGAAGAGTATGGGAAGAAAAAAAGAAGAGACTAGGAGTTTGACAAGGAGCAGGTACAGGGCTGCGGGGATGCCCAGGGATGGGGCCCATCCCTGCCCGACCATGACCACACCAGCAAGATAACGGAGCACAAGGTGATCATTCATGCCTCACAGAAAATCCTATTCTCCTGCCAGGCGCAGGCTTTCCACTGGGTCCTTGCCACAGCAGACTTCCATGGGCTCTCCCGGGACCAACGGAGGGGACGAGGGTAACGCGGGGCAGGAAGCATGCTTCTGCCTTCCTGTCGAGATAATGAACTGGAGGAGGCAGGAGAAGCCGGGGCCACCTGAAGGACAGCCAGCAGCCGTATCTAAAGCGCCCAGAGCGCGGGTGGCCGTGGGCAAGCTCTCTTTATCGGGAGCCGCCTGGTCCCGATTGCAAGCTACTGCCTGGGCTTCAATTAGGCTTTCTGACTGATGGCCAGTTTAATGAGCCTATTTACAGAGGGTCATTCAACATGGCAATTACACCTATAAATCTATTTGCAGCAGGGCTTGAATAACCTTCTGCACACAGCCCTGTATAAAGCTGCTGTCTGATTAATTAACATTAATTTCCCCGCCGTATGGAACCAGCTGCAGTCGGTGTAAGTGCTTCCAGCTCCTCTCCGCAGGCCCTGTGCAAATGGCAGGGGTTCCCTGAGTGTGGGAGCGCTTCAGTGGCTGGAAGGGAGGGAAAGGCCGGAGGACCGAGCTCCTATTTCGAAGAAGCTCTTCGTTCTTCTTCCGTCCCTGTTCTTTCTCTGGTCCTGTTTGATTGATGTTTCAGGGCAGTGTCATATATAGGGGGCAAAATTCAATTAATTGGATATGAAATATTTATAACCCTGCTGTATGTGTCTATCAGAGAAGAGCCCTTTAATAGATCTTCTCATTAGTATGAGCTGGTGACTCATTTCTCTGCTTTCACAGTCATTTGGAATTAAAATCCAATTAATCTAATATCCCTGTGAATGTTATTAAATTATTGGAAAAACTGCATTGAGGAGATAGGGTGAGGGGAAATGGCGGGCCTGGTGGGTAACTCATTTCCTCTCTGCAAAGCACACAATGCCAGGGGGACCAGCCCCTGCCACCCCTCCCACCCCCACTCCCTCCAGCTCTTCTAGCTTTTGGGTTGTGTCTACACTTGGCAAATAAAGCACAGGATTGTGAATCCGGGGCTCGCAGCTGCCAAGGCTGACACTGCCAAAGCTTGTAACACAACCACCACCACAACCAGAAAACCAGATGTTGACACCTCCAAAGCATTCACAAGATTGTAATTAAGTGAAAAGGTAAGACTTGCACTGTTTTAAGTAGCTCTAGATGAGTCTCTTTAAGGCAGAAGCTGCATTAAGAATGAAGGCTGGGGAGCGGGGAATGAAAGCTGACTTGGAAGTTCCCAGGCTTCATGCGGTTCTAGAATGCTCTGGTTTTATGAGTTCGTAACCTAGGTGCCTTGTAAAAAAGTCAGCAATAATGGTCTCTGATTTCATAGGAATGACAAGAAAAAGACAAGGACCCTCCTTGTATTTGGAAAAACAGGGACCATTTCGATCATTATTAACACGTTTTCTATCACAGGGCATTTTTTTTGTCCAGTGGTCTATGGACGCACTTGACATTTTTGCATTTGCAGGGACCGAGGAGGAAAAAGATGTTGCAATAATGGTGAGCAAAGGCGTGAAGCTTTGCCACTTGACTGATATAACATTTTGATGGAATATTTGGAAATCGCTAAGTCCAGACTTTAGATATAACTAAATGGCATAACAAAATAATAGTAACATCACGATTCTAGTAACCAGGGACAAAGGCTCTTAAATTTCTCCCTCCTTTCTGAATCCAACACTGTAGCTAGACAAACACTGACTGACTTTCTACTGCATGCCAGGCATTATGGAGCTAGGTGTTACTTACTTACGCATTTGTAACCTGAAATGTTCCCCAAAGGATGCAGTGCTGAAAAAGACTTGGCCCCTGACTTTGAGAAGCTTCTAGATATGAAAACAGATGACTGAAAATATGAAGGGGTGGAAAAACTTTGCTTCAGGAGCACAGCAGGGAGACCTGGCAGTCAGGGAGAGCTTCCTGGAGGAGGTAAGTGATAGAGATGTGTTGCATTGGCTTAGGCTGTTCTGTTTCCCCTCCTTCCTTAGCTTCTGTCCTTTGCAAGTCCCATCTTTTTTGGGATGCCTCTCCTTACCAGTGCAATCCTATATTGAACCTGTCCATCACCCATCGTATATGTCACTCATTCTGCCACTAAATCAGATATTGCATTTATTGTTTTAGGGTTTCTATGTGTGTCTTGTGGCCCCTACATTATAAATTGTTTGAGGGAAAGGACCGTTTCTTACATTTTAGATTGCATCTCATCAACAGAAAGCAATTTGCTAAGAACACAGTCGATACTCAAAATTTGTTGGATGAAAGGTTACCTAGCATTTAGTTTCTGTAGTAAATACTTTTCCAAATGTAATGCAATTCATTCCATAGTTTTCCATTTTCTCTCTTAGTTATTAGCTCTCAAAAATGGCTGCTCTAATTGTAAACATTGCTCGTGGGACTGTAAATTCATACACTTTTATGGAGGACAATTTAGCCATTTCTTACAATTTACAGATGCATTTACCCTTTTGACCCAGCAACTGCACTTTTGAGACTTATTCTATAGATAAATTTGCACATATGTGAAACTATGTATATATAAAATTATTCATTGCATTAATGTTTGTAGTAGTAAGATTAGAGACAAATCTGTCTGTCATTAAGGGATCAAGTAAATTGTAGTACATCCATACAATGAAATATTTAACTGTTATAAAAAGAATGAAAATGTTCTCTATACATTGATATGAAAAGATTTTTGAGATAAATTGTCAAGTGAAAAATGCAAGGTTCAGAACAGGATGTATTAGAAGCTGCCTTTTGTGTTAAAAGAGGGAAGAAACATAAACTTGGTGTATAGGTTTAAAGAAACTCTTCTGAAAGGTAAAATAGTAATAGTTTCCTCTGGTCAAGGATGTGGCAGTAGGAAGAGGTTAAAGATGATAAATGCGTTTTTCATCCAAATTTTTTTTAATATTTGAAATTTTTGTTTAAAAATTAGACCATAAAGTTAATTCTTTTTGGGTATACGATCCTATGAATTTTAATACGTGACTATCACATAATCTATATGATCCTATGAGTTTTAATACATGTGACTATCACGTAGTCATCACCACAGTCTGGATACAGATTAGTTTCCCCACCTCCCCAAATTCTCTTTGTAGCCATACCCTCCTGCCCTCAGCACCTGGCAATCACTAATCTGTTATCCATGGCTGTACTTTGCAACAGTGTCTTATAAACAGGATACTGTATGTAATCTTTTGAGACTGACTTCTTACACTAACACGATGCCTTAGAGATTCATGTAAGTTGTTGTATCAATAGTTTGTCCCCTTTTTCTCACTCAGTCCTGTTCCATGGCATGGATGGTCCATGGTTTGCTCACTCGTTCATCTGCTGAACATTTGGATTGTTTTCATTTTTTGGCGGTGGTGATAGGGATGCTCTAAACATTTACATTCATGCTTTTGTGTGAACGTGTTTTCAGTTCTGCAGGGCAAACATTCAGGAGTTGGATGGTTGGGCTGCGTGGCAGGCGTATGTGTGCCTTGATTAGAAACTGCCAACTGTCTTTCAAAGTGACTATACCTTTTTCCATTCCCTCCAATCATGCCTGAGAGTTCCAGTTGCTTCACATCCTCAACAGCAGTTCATGTTGTTGGCATTTTAAACTTTAGCCATTTTAATAGGTTGTGCTAGTTTATCATGGTTTTAGTTTGTATTTCCCTAATGGCCTATGATGTGCTTATTTGCTATTCCTATATCCTCTTTGGTGAAGTGTCTATTTACCATGTACACACACACACACACACACACACACACACACACACACATTTTTATAGCTTTGAATAGCATGAATGTATTACTTATTTGAAAATTAAATTTAAAAAATGTCTGTCTTGTCCCCAGGGGCCCAAGCCCTATTTGCCGTTTCGGGAAGGGATTCTGGGTGTGGTAAATCACTTCATAGTAACATGGCTTTCCCCATGTTAAAAATGAGAGTAATAATGCTTACTCCACTGACCCAGAGATACCCTTCTTGGGGAAGCTAAATGACAAGGAGATTATGTGACCTTCCCATGGTCTCAGGGGTTGGTTGAGGGGCTGATGCCCGAACTGAAATCTCAGGTTCTTGAATGCCGTCAGGGCAAAAGGCCCTGTAACGCCTTACTCACTCCTGGTTGTGGTGCCACAACCTTTTGCAGCTGAATGGCACTTCTGTCCAGGCACATGTAGCCCTTCTGAATATGCACTTCTGGGTGTTGAATTCCCAGCTGGCAAAGGTTTATGTAAACAAATGAACCTAATATTTCACGCTGTCACTAGCAATTTAGAATTACTTCTGGACCATCCTGAGGACCCTCTCTGGAGCCATTCTTCTGTTTTTCTAGTGGGACCCTGAAGTCCTGTTTGTTGTAAGTCTCCTTGGCAGGAAAATCCATCACCATCACTTAAGTGGGAGAAAATGAACTCACAACCTCCCAGTGGTCCAACACCAATTTAATTCAAGTCAGCAAACGTTTTGAACTCTTATTCTACGCCTGGCCTGCACTAGGGAAAGCAAGGTAAGTCAAGTGTCTGGTCTTAAAAACTCATGTGCAAAAAGGAACCCTCCTACACTACTGGTGAGAATGTAAGTTGGTGCAGCCACGATGGAGACAATATGGAGTTTCCTTAAAAAACTAAAAATAGAGTTACCATACGATGTAGCAATCCCACTCCTAGGCATATATCCAAGAAGACTCTAACTCGAAAAGATACACGCACCCCAATGTTCACAGCTGCACTACTTACAATAGTCAAGACATGGAAGCAACCTAAATGTCCATCGACAGATGAATAAATACACATACATACAATGGAATATTACGGAGCCAGAAAAAAGAATGAAACTTGACATTTGCAGCAACAGATGGACCTAGGGATGATGATATTAAGTGAAGTAAGTCAGACAGAGAAAGACAAATATATGATATCATTTATATGTGGAATCTAAAAAATGATACAAATGAAATTATTTACAAGCCAGAAATAGACTCATAGACATAGAAAACAAACTATGGTTACCCAAGGGGAAAAGGGTGGTGGGGGAAGGGATAAATTAGGAGTTTGGGACTAACATATACACATTACTATATGTAAAATAAACAACAAGGACCTACTGTATAGTACAGGGAACTATATTCAATATCTTGCAATAACCTATACATGGAAAAGAATCAAAAAAGAATATTATGTGTAACTGAATCACTTTGCTGTCCACCTGAAACACAACACTGTAAATCAATCATAATAAAAAAAATTCACAGGACAGTTCTGCAAAGTGAAAAAAAAGAAAACTCATCTGCAGTCACATGCCATTCATTACAAGGGTCTCCTAGTGATAACCTGGGAGGTAGAGAGAAGGCATGCGTCCCCCTTGTCCAGATGAGAAAACTGAGGCCCAGAGAGTTCAGATAATAACAGATGGGAGATCTGGGATTTAAACTCAGGTCTGTCTGACTCTAAAATCCATGCTGTTTGCAATACACCAGTGATTGATTTTGTCATCAAATTTTTTAATGCTTATTTGTAAATCTACAATTTCTTTGCCATATTTGGGAGAAACTCAGGCATTAAACTTTAAGTTACTAAACACAGGATACCTAAAAAAAGTATGGAAGTATCCCCACCCTCCTCAGAATAAATATTAATGAGTTAAGTCTTAATATCTTTAAATGAAAAAAACCAACCAACCAACCAACCAACCACACGCTTATCCTACTGAGGCCATGAGTCACGTCAGTGCAAGGGGCTAAATAGCTTCTCACAGAGTTCATCACAACGACCAACAAGCAGTGACACCTTCCTAGCGAGCGCTGCTAGGTGGGAAAGCAGCGGCCTGTTGCTACATCTGCTTTGTAGACGGGATTTTGATATACTGTTTGAAACCAAAAATTGAATAACCTACAATGGACCTTTTTAACAAGGAGGCAGTCAGTCCTAGATGCCCTGAGAACTTGGTTAACCAGGTCATTGGCACAGGTCACAGCATAGGCAGGAAGAGCCAGGAAGTGTCTGCAAGCAGTGTCAGAGGGCTCTGCCCTGAGGTCAGGCTGCACACCTCCTCCCAGAAACAGCCAGCATTCGAGAAGCAAAAATGCAGGGAACTATATCAATATCTTGTAATGGCCTATAATGTGTGTGTGTGTGTGTGTGTGTGTGTGTGTGTGTGTGTGTGTGTGTGTGTGTGTGTGTGTGTGTGTGTGTGTGTTTGTATTCCTTTTCATATTTTTGAGAAGCGGCTTCCTTCCTGCTCCCCACCTGCACCTGAGGTGCTGCACAGGCGAGCAGGGCTTCTCGGAAGCTTAACAACACTCCAAAGAGTTAGCCCGTAATTTTTAAATGCCTCTTGTGATTGGTTTTTTCATGCTGTCTATGAGCCTTAATTGAGATTACCATGGAGATTTAGATTTAAAAAATGACTCCAGGGGTTCATTTGATATAAAGATGAATAAAAAAAGAAACTAAGTCAGACAGAGAAAGACAAACATCATACGCTATCACTTACATGTGGAATGTACAAAAATGATCCAAATAAACTTATTTACAAAACAGAAACAGACACATAGACATAGGAAACAAACGTACGGTTACCAAAGGGGGAAGGGGAAGTGGGAGTCATAATTGGGAGTTTGGGATTAGCAGATACAAACTACTATATAGAAAATAAAGCACAGGGAACTATATTCAATAGCTTGTAATAAACTAATGGAAAAGAATCTGAAAAAAATGTCTATGTATAACCAAATCACTGTGTTGTACACCAGAAACTAACACTGCAAGTCAACTATGCTTCAATTAAAGAATTTTAAACTTTATGATAAATGCAGCATACCAGTCTGCAGTGTATGACAAGGGGGGTCATATTGAACCGGTTTTCTTCGTAACTTGCTCTTTCACGTAGTAGTGTGTATGCGTGTTTTCTCCATGTTATCAGATACATTAGCTCTCTGTTGCTACGTAGTAAGTTAGCCCCAAACTTAGCCGCTTCAAACAGCAGGCGCTTACCACCTCGTGCAGTTACCAAGGGTCAGAAACACACCTGAGCTGGGGCTTCGGGCTCCTGGTGGCTTACGAGGCTGCAGTCATCTGAAGACTGACTGGGGCTGAAGCAATTGCCTCCAAGCTCACTGCCAAGGCCTCCGATGGCTGCTCTGCGGGTATCTTCACAGGGCTCCTTTAAGGCAGAGCAGCTGGCTTCCCCCCAGGGGGTGATCTGAGACAACAAAGCTGCAATGTCTTCTATAACCTAATCTCAGAAGTGACATGCCGTTACTTCTGGCATGTTCCAGGGAGCACACAGACCCAGTCTGCTCCAGTGTGTGAAGGGGTAACCCCAAAGTGCGCGTACTGGGAGGTGGGACCTGTCAGTGGCCATCCTGAAGTCTGGCTACCCCTGGGTGTGCGTATTTCATCTTAACAACTTTGGTGCAAGGATCTCCCTGCACCCCCACCCTCCTCGGTAGACACACCGCAGGGCTGGACCAGCTCCTGCCACCGCAGCTTCTCCCCTTCCTCCTGCTTCTCAGTCCAGCCTGGTTATGAGGCTGCAGAACGGCAGGGAGGCTCCCCGTGGGCCTCTGGGCATCCTGCCTCCACACCTCCCTCTTGCCCTGTCTAGTTTCCACCCAGTTATCAGAGCCTCTTAAAAACCTCTCCTGAACCCCCGGTCCGGATGAGGCACCCCCTTAAGGGCTCCCCCAGCATCCCCTTCTTCCTCTGCTGAATATTCTCACGTACACTCTTATCAGTCACATGTGCACATTCTTGTCTCTGCGTCCAGACTGTCGGCTTCTTCAACATGGGGCCTGGTGTCTTATGGACTTACTGCCCTTCATACCATGTGATCCTCAACTTTTGCTGAATCAATCAATGAACGAATGAGCACGCTGCCAACGTGCCTCAGGGATCTGTGGTCCACAACAGCATGACTTTTTCCCCACCACTGCCGCCGTCACCACCATCATCATCACCACTGTAGTTTTGTTCTTGATCCGCCCAGCTGGCTTCAACCAACTGTCTAGAGCTCTGCTGTGTGAGCTCTTCCAGATCCAGAGTGTGCCAGCCAGCACTGCAACTGAGAGTTTTGTTTTCATTATGCAGGCTTCCTGGGATGCTCCAAATTAATTATAATCCTCTCCTCACTTTTAAGGCCTCTAAAAAGGGCCATGTTCCTGCCTTCCTTGGTGAACCAGGGCCTATCCCGTTCCCTGGAACCGCTCTCAGCCTGCCGAGGGTCACATGTCACCGTGTCCCCCGTTCCTCCCCCGGCCCAGCCGGAGGCTTCCAGACGACTGAGCTGTGGGCAGCTTATCCTCTGAGCACCGGGAAAGCCAGCCCAGTTCATAGCAGCCAGGCCAGCGCCCATCTGGATCTGATGGACTCCGAGCCTTTAAAATGCAGCCTGCACTATTATTTGTTTTATTGCTTGCGTTCACCCCCTGTTAAAGTAGACAAGATGAAAACAAATGTTCTGCAGAGCTTTGTGTGTGTGTGTGTGTGTGTATCATATATATATATACACACATATGAATATATATATATTTTTTAAACAGCTGGCATTTTGGGTCTGAAGCTGACTCTATGGTACTGAGGAATATGTATACTGGTATTTTTTTTCCTCCTTTCTTGACACATATTTCCATTTCTTACCTAGATATACTTAGAGGTTATTCACAGACCCACTCAGGAAAATAAATATCAAGAAATGGAAGCTATTCAAATCATCTCTACCATTTATTTATCACCTACTGAGTTCTAGGCTTGTTGTTAAGAGTTTCTACATATTTGGTCTCACTGGGCCCTCATCACAACCCTCTGGGGCAGGTACTAACACACCCACTTTATAGACATTCCAGGAGGCGACATGGTTTGCCCAAGGGCACCGAGCTGGCTGGTGGTGGCACTGAGATTTAGTCTTTAATCGTCCGACTCTAAATCTCACTCTCTCATCACCACCTGGCTCTCCCTCCCCTAGCTTCTTCCAACTGTCAATCTGCAGGAATGTCCTGGTTGCCTGAAGATTCATTTTTTCACTGAGATTGGAGAGTTTCGAGATTTGAGAAGATCTGGCAAGTGACCACGGTGAGCTCCTGTGCCCGTTTGCTGCTGGGCATTTACAGGGAAAAGTGAGCAAAGCAGGTTAGCTGTGTTTGGCTGAGACCCCAGCCCTGGGAAGGGCATTTCTGTGATGAGCGGGGGTGGGGGTGGGACAGTGATGACCTCACTCAGAGACAAAGCCTGAGGAGGAGGAACCCCCCCCCCACCTCCTCCCCTGCGGGAGCCATTCTACTCCTCCATCCATTGGGACCCTTTCTTGGTTTTTATTCCCAATAGTATTTCCAGTATCCAGAGACGAGCAGGTGGTAGGCAGGTACAGGTCTCCCACTGGCTAATGCTGCTACTCTGTACACGGCAGGGTGCCTCAGTTTCCCCAGTCAGCAGCCTTCTTGAAGAATAGGGAGAGATTTGGTGGTGTCTCCAGATACCCACTGCCAGGTTCCCGCTGTCAGAGCCTCCCATAAGCGTCCTAGATTAATCTCAGGCTTGGGCCTCCTGTGCGGCAGCTGAGCCATCAGGCTGGCTGTGAAACGCCTTATTTTATTTTCTGCCTAACATCAGGCTGCAAATGAAAATACCTTTTCAACCCTAGTATTATTACCCCTACGGATGGCACCTTTAATGCGTGCTATTCATTGTTATAATGGCCGCACCTGTGTAGCACGCGCACATTGGAACGGCAGCAGCTGTGGACCGTAATTGCTAAACATTATTTTCTGTTTCTCCCTGAAAGCTTTTGTGCATGCGTGCGTGCGTGTGTGCGTGTACCAACGTCCATGTGTTTGTTTCATCGGTAACGACTCTGGTCCAAAGATGACCCCTTCTCCTTTTTTTTTTTTTTTTAAATAAAGCTAAGCGTAAATGCATCTATTTCTAAATTCACGTTTCAGAGAAAGTCAGATACAATCACCAACCCCCAACCCCACACACACACACACACACACTCAGTAATGAGACTTCAGAGAGCGACTTGTGTGCGTGTGGTCTACGGCGAGGTCCACAGCGAGGTCCACGCGATCGCTGCTGCTGGGAGCAGTGGTCTTTCTGCACCTTGGCACTCAGGCCCTGCCTTGATTAATGCATTTGTTCCTGGATACTCGCCCCCGGGTGTCTGCAGGACACTGAATTAACTTAGCACTTGCAGGCCCAGGTGATCACCAGCACCAAAGACATTTCTGCACCAGGGACTTCCCAATTCAAACCATGATTTGTAAGAACACTTCTTTTTTTCCTATTTCCCCTTTTCGTTCTCTTTGTGCTTTTCCACGCAGTCATTCGAGGCCCCTGTGCGAGGCTACAGCCACTGAAAGGCTGCTAGGCAGCCTTTGAGGTAGTGCTTTTAAAGTCAGCTCTGCAGCTCGTAATTTGAGATTTATACGGAGGCAGCCCCCACACCCCCCACAACGAGTCCCCCCCACCCCTCCCCATGCACATCCTACCATCCCCAGGGGACCTGTCATCATGCACAACCTGATCACTGGCCTCACAGGTGACATTTGCTGTAATCATCTCAGCGAGAGTCTGGTGGACGACACAAAGAACTGATGCCCGTTGGGCAAAGAAATTTGCCTCTTCTCCTTCCCTTGCACTTACCTCCTTCACAAAGGTGGAGAGGAACTTGCTGCTGCCTCCAACCAGAGACTGATCCTAGAAGAAGCAGGCGACATTCCAGCACAGGGTTGCCACTTTAGGATGGGGAGACCGGGCTCCTGGCCATCTGCCCCAAGCGTTAGGGAAGAGAGGACCAGAGGATGGTCCACCAGCAGCATTTGGGACATGCTCAGTGAGTGAGTGTGGGCTTCCCCACAGGTGTCCCCAGAATAAATACAGGCAACTCATCCCAGGTGGGCAGGGTTGTCAATCACCGTCAATCACTGTCAATCACGTCTTCACAGAGATGAGTAGTTTCTGAAAGAAACAGAATCACCTTTCCTTAACCTCTCTGCCAGGTTCTGCACGAAGTAGGGGTACCAAGTTCACTGTAAACCTGCAGTTAACAGGGCTGAGAAGAGCAGGAGTGTGTGTCCTCTGTGTTGTGGTCAATCAACCGAAAAGTAACCTTTCTAGACTTTCAGACTTCTTCACATTAGAGACTCAAGCAGCAGAAAGACGGCTCCCAGCTTTGGGGAGTGGTGGTGTTTCCTGAGTCAGTGTGCTGCTCCCTTCTTTGATTTTAATTTTTCTGCAGAGGGACAAACACATAGGTGTTCAAATAAATAAACATGGCCACTTAATTGCTTTATTTATTGACAACACGTTTGTAGCGAGCCTTGACTAGTGGGAGGGGTCACACTCCAAAGACAGAGGGACATAAACATCTTGTAACTCTTCAGGATACGAGCAGCCGCATTTCACTTTTTTATGCTCAAAATATATGACTTTAAAATACAAAAGTATATTGGAAAAAAATCAAATTCAAGACCATATAAGCTAGGCAAACTCGAACCCACTTTTGAAAGAGAAATAAGTATTAACTAAAAAAAAAAACTAAATAGAAAACCAGACTGAGAATCTATTCAAGCCCTGTTAGAGTTAAGGAGTCTGAATGAGGTTGAAAAAATCTGGCAAACTTTGTCAGTGATTGATTATCCTTTCTTCAAAGAATCTGCTTCATTGGTGAAATGGGCTTTCTATTCTATTATGCATGATTAGTGCTTTTTTAAAAACCTTTTAATATTTTTTATTTTTTGTTTGTTATGTCAGTTATAAATGTATATATTTCAAGATAAGGAGTATGATTTTATTGTAGCATAGTCAGTTTACAATGTAGTGTGAGTTTCTGGTGTATGTCATAGGGCTTCAGTCATACATATACACACATGTACTGGTTTTCATATTCTTTTTCATTATAGGTTACTATGAGATATTGAATATAGTTCCCTGTGCTATACAATAGAAACTCATTTATCTATTTTTTTTCTTTTTCGTTTTTTTTGGGGGGAGATAACTAGGTTTATTTATTTTTAATGGAGGTAGTGGGGATTGAACCCAGGACCTTGTGCATGCTAAACACACACTCTACCACTGAGCTATACCCTCCTCCCTTTTATTTATTTTACAAAGTTAGTATCTGCAAATCTTGAACTCCCAATTTATCCCTTCCCACTCCCTTTCCCTGGGGTAACCATAAATGTGTTTTCTATGTGAGTCTTTCTGTTTTTTAGCTGAGTTCATCAATGTTTTCTTTTTTCTTTCTTTACATTCCACATATGAGTGATATCATATGGTACTCCTCTTTCTCTTTCTGGCTTACTACACTTAGAATGACGATCTCCAGGTCCATCCATGTTGCTGCCAATGGCATTATTTTATTCTTTTTTATGGCTGAGTGATTAGTGCTCTTATAGTGACCTTCGTTAGTATATCAATGTCACGCAGGCATAATGACAGAAAAGAAAGGAAGCCAAAGGAAGCCAAAACCCTCCTTTTTAACCCACGGAGCTGAGTTTACAAACAGGCTGGATGGCAAGGTTGTGGCGACTGCCTACTCTGCTTTTGCCCAGAAGGTGGCAACATTTCCTTAAGAATTTGTAAGAAAACTCACTTCAGAAAATGTCAGTTTATCTCCGGACACTGTGTTTTGTTCTCTTTTCAAAGGCACAGCACAAAACGCATGGCCCCCCACACCCACTCTCACCAGATTAAAGGGGAAAATACTGTTTCTCTCTCTCTGTTGTCAAGATTTCAGGCTGAAATGAGTTTATGCTGAAGGGAATTAGGTAGCTGACAGTTTTAGGCAGTTAGTCCTCCTACTCCCCAGCCTCCCAGAGAGGGGATGTCTTTTTGGAGGGGGGTCAGTGTGAAGATCCACTTTCATGTAAAGCAGTTAAATCAGATGCTCGCTCACAACCATAGACATTCTTTCCTTTCTGAAAACCTCAAGATAATTCTTTGCAATGATCACTCCTTCTCCACTTGGCTACTTGCATGTCTCTTAATACTTGTTCGTTCTGAGATTCAGGAGCAAGATGAAAGGCAGTGGAGACATTGGGAGTGGAGAAGTTTGTCCAGACTCAAACGTTCAGAACCCTGCGCGCAGTCCAAGTTCTCGCTGGAGAGCTGGGGACTGTGGTTCCAGGAACTGAAGACGTTGCTATGTTCTTTCCCACACCCCCGACCCATTCCTCCCCCATTTTCCAATGTATTTTAATTTGGGAGGCGCGTGGTAGCTGTAAACACACACATCCACACACACAAATGAGTCTGCTTAAAGTCTGTTTACTTAGCCATGGGAATTGCTCCAAATTACAATAAGAGATTCAGATGAACATTTTAAAATGTATTTGGAGCGATTCTTGGTGTTGTATAACCTCATGATCTTGCCTTTCACGTTGGAAGGAGAGACAGGATGTCCATTCCCAAGAAATACTCTACCCGCCAGTCTTACTGTTCTCAGTGTCTGTCTGTCTCTCCCTCTCACACACAATTCCCAGTTAAGATGTGCACTACAGCTTCTTAATCCACAATTTCTCTTGGCCAGAGAATAGGAAGTGGCTTCTAGAACATTCAGGTGGCTCTATCTAGTCCTCATGCCACACACAGGCGCCTTCACCCTTTCTTCCCACGGCCACCTGCACAGCTGCCTCCCTCCCGGACTTTGGGAGGAAAGAGGAGGAGATCCTCTCTCTCCAGCCCCTTGCCCACGGACCCCCGAGTTCCTCCTCTCTCCCGCCCGGCCCCACCACATAAGCCGAGATTCCCTTCCTGCTTTCTTCCTGGGTCGGGGGAAGAGCTCCTCTGAGCTGCCCCAGAGGAGGTGCGTGTCTGGATGACCTAGACATGGCCGGAAGAAGGAGACAAAATCTCCCTCCTCAGATGCTCATCAGCTTGAAAAATTTTAGAAGATAGAAATCTATAGATTATCCATGAACATATAAGACAGTATGAAACCAAAGCCACAACACAAAATAACACTGAATGAAATTTTACGCTCTTGAAGTCAGTTAACAGCGACTTTTCCCAAAGTTCAGAATTGTCCATTTATACATGTAGCTGATTTCGACTTTTCTTGAAGTTCCTGGACCCAAGTCACAAATCTGCTCCTGCCACACTCCTCTGCCCCAAGGAAAGATGACCTCTCTGTTGTTCCTATCTTGTCACAAGCCCCTGTCTGCTGGGTACTGGAGGTAGGGAGGAGACGGGGCTCCTCCTTTTAGTAAAATTCCACGAACCTAGTTTGATGTTTGGGATGGCCTCTGCCTCCTTGGGTCTCTCAGATTTCCCATCTCTGACTCTGCTCTTCCCCCAGATGGCCTGGGACCTCCTGGAGGTGAGGTCATCTGTATCCCCACTGTCTTCCAAGACAGAGTCGCTGGCCTTCCCTGCTCCTGGCTTGAGGGCCACAGAGACATGGCTGATTGCATCCAGCTTTTGGGGGGCTGATACGCTAGGATCCACCACTGCTTTGGGCCATTTGCTCCTTTTCTTAAAGTCCCTACTTGAGAGCCTGTGCTGATGCCCCTATGCATCCTTGCACAAGGCACAGAGTTCTTCTGGAATCCCCAGGCACATCACCAGGAAGGGAGATGCCAGAAGCCCTGTCATGCCCTTTCCACTGGTGATGCTGTCCCCTCCCTTGGGTGGGGAGCGGGGAAGCTTTGCCGACACTCCCTGCTGCACCATGGGAACGTGTCACTAGTCCAGAGTTGGCTGGCTCTCCCATACCTTCTGGGCATTTCAAAAGCTCTGCCCCATCCTAAGGATAAGGAGCAGTTATCCTTACATCCAAGTGATGTTGGAACTTGCTTTCTCGGGGTTGCTCAAGTTCCCATGATTCCCTCCTAGAAAACCCAACCTTCAGATTTTTCTTAAAAGCTCAGAATCTTCCATCCGTATGCTTTCCTCTGTGGCATACCCTCCTTTCTACTTTAGGGGAACAAGTGTAAAGACCTCATAATCATTAGCAGAGGGGAATCTAATCTACGTTCTAAGAAAAAATTTAAGATCTGAGCCCTTGGGCTTGGTTCCTGATACACTAAAACAATTTAGAAAATTTGCTTTCTCTCTCTCCCTTCTCTGCAAAGCCTGTTTTTCACTCTGTCGTGTTCCTCAGTTTTGAATGCCGAAAGCTAAATACACTTCTTCTCCTTGAGTTTCTGTTGGAATAATCCTAACGCTTTCTACTCTACCCCTACCCTTCAGGAGGTACTTCCGAATGAAAGTATGTATACAGAAATGCAGAAGAGAGATTCATATTTGTTGTCCTCTGCGTGCTAATCTTCACGTGTGTCTGGTAAGGGACCAATCCTCCTCACCCGCTCCCCAGGCTCTATGCAGAGGAAATGCTGCTTCTTCCCAGTGGTCCTGTCAGCGCAAACACCTTGGCTGATTTGTTTGGTTGGATGGTGATGGAGGGTAACTTGTGGCAAAAGCTGATTTGGGGTTTGGGTTTATTGATTTTTGAAGCTGCTGCCTGCCTTATTCTAATTCCCTTACAAAGAATGTCCTATGAATCACTTCCATCTGTAAATTATGAAAAAGTGTGTGTGTGGAGGGGGGGTTGGGTGTGGTAGAGGAAAGTGTTTAAAGAGTCTCTTTTCTATATCTGTTCAGTCTTTGACTTACTGCTGAACATCAGGAAGACATCTGGATTGGAACCAAATTCAGCTTAGCACTTCAGTTCTTACCAGTTTTGGTGGACAATTAGAAAAAGAATTTTTTTTTGGGGGGGGTCATTCTAAGGACCAGAGAGTCTCCTAAAGAAAAAGCTACCCCTCCTCTTTACTTCCAGGGAAATCCCAGTGGATGGCACTGGGACTATCACAGACTTACAGAAACTTCCAGGACCTCTTGGCCTCCCAGTCTCCTCCTGGTCCTGTGTAGCAGGCTGAGTCAGGGAGACGATTTTCTCCACTAGACATCCTAAAAGTCACTGAACAATGAAGAAATATCAGAAGTCTCCTGCAAAATTTCTGTCCGATAAGCCCCGATTGTATGTAGAATGTAGAAAAACGACTACAAGATGTCGTGACTAAGGATCGTGTCTACATTTCCACCATCAATGTAAACAGTTGTTTACACTGAGAGGTCCCAGTTTAGTTCATTACTGTTGGTTAGTGAGAGATTGTAAACTTGAATTTCAATGGCATGTGCTAGGCTCAGCCTTAGTCAATATTTACACATAATGATGGTTCTCATCCAGGCATAAGGACTCAGTTATGAAATGATTATACATCACAACCCATCTATAAACAGGATTGTAATTATCATCGGCAGCAATGACAACAAACATTTATTGAGGAGCTACCCTGTGCCGTAATTGAATTAATGAATGTGTTAATCGTTGCCTCCTGTTCCCATCAATATTTGCTTAAGTCCAGTCTCAGTCACATCACACAGGCACCAGACCAAGATACCTTGTCATTTAAGAAGATTAACTGTTTTCTTAGAGTATTAAGAGGTTTTTACTTGTGTTTGAAAGTGTCGCTATGAGTTTTCTCGGCAATGCCTGCTTGACAGGGACAATCAGAAGTCTCCGTCTACGTTGGTGAATGCAGTGGATGTGGAGTTTTGCAGAGTCACCAGCAGTTGGGGCCCTGGATGGGGAGGCCCCAGCTCCCGGGCAGAGCCTCCGAGTGTTGGGCACAATTGCTTAGCCTGTCCTCTTGTTCCAGTGCCCTGGGGGCTCCCCTTGCTGTCTGCCCGCTTTGTGTCCACTGCAGGGCTCTGGGTAGCCTGGGGTAAGCAGGATTTCTCCTGTCCTGCCTGGTTCTCAGGGCCCCTTCAAGCTGACTCCGGGCAGTGACATTATTCTGAGCCCAACTTCTCTCCTTCTCCTCAGCGCCCCCTGCTGGCATCAATCTAGTCCCTCCTTTGGCTGCTGATGGCAGGGCTCCTTTCCAAAACAACCTGCTGGATTTTAGGCTCTAAGGTAGGATGGTCCTGTGTGTGCAGAATCCTGCCAGGCTTTTGGTATTACGATGCCTTCGCTTCGTCTTCCCGGTTCCACTGAATCCACTCCTACTCCCAGCTCGTGTGCACCTCTGCCCAGAATCACTGGAGGGCTGGGTGGGAAGGCAGACAGGAGCGCTGCCCTGAAACACCCAGGTTATTTCTCAGTTCTCACACTCAGCCAGTGTCCCTGGAGCTGATGCACTTAATTGTGGCTCCTACTACTTCTCTATCAGGAACATCAGTCCTACCCAGTTCCCAGGACAAGGAGTCAAGGGTAGTTCTTGTCTCCTGCTTGTTTATGAGACCAAACAGGACAGGATAATTTTCTGAGATTTCAGTTTTGCTTCCTTTTCCAAGTCACAGCCACTGTTCCCATTTCCAACAGACACTCAGAGTTTGCCCTCTCTCGTCTCAGGAGTCAAAGCTCTTTCAGATTTTTGTAAAAGCCTAATCTCAGGCAAAATTAGGTATCCCCAGAGAAGGAGGGGAGGCCGAGGTGTGCTTTTGAGAGCATTGGGAGGGGACGGGAGAGATGGTTCACCCTGGCCTGGGTGGAGGCTGGAGGTTGGTGAGTGTCAACAGTAGCGGGGAACAGGGACCCCAGCGGTGGCCACCCAAGCGAGGGGCACTAACAGAGCATGTCTGCCCCACCAGGTCATCAAAGATCTGAGCCCCACGAGTGGAGCAGAGGCAAGTGAGCTGCTGTGTCCTGAAGGGCTGGAACCATGAAGACCCCAGTGGTATATTCTGTGTCCTCCAGTGTCTCGTGGCCAGTGGGGCCCTTCTGAGGTTTACTCCTACTTAAGATCCACAGACCTTTGTGTGTGTGGGAGGGCTCCCATGGTGACTGAGCCTGACTTTTCTAGCCATCAGAGGGCTGGAGCTTAGAATCTGACTTAGGTTGGTTTAAAGAAGGAGGAGGAAACATAATGTGTGCCTCACTCTCTGCCCAGTGATTGGTAATTGGCTACGTTCTGTCCTCTCCTGGCACCTCTCAGGAGGGCCTATCAAAAACCAAACCACCGCTGTTCCACCTTGACAGGTGTGCTTCTGTGCTGTGAGCATGCCCAGTGGATAACCTTGGGGGACTCTAACAATATAAGAATGACCACATATTCAGAACCTGAACTCTAGATCCTTACTCCAGAAGACTTTCTAATTGTGGCTCCAGGACTAGATTAGACTACAGAAGCAGGCTGAACTTGTTACATGCGGTAGGTTTGCCTGGTGGCTTAGCAGCTTGTGAACAGAAAAGTAGGACAGACAGAGAGCAAGAAGCAGAGCAAGTGGGTGAACAATGGTTCAGATTGTGAAATCAACTTAGACTTCCCATCTGATGGCCTGGTTTGGGAGTAAACCTTTATTCATTATTCATTAGGACCTACTGATTTTAGGCTGCATTCGAGAGGCTGCCCACATCAGCCTAAACTAAATAGAAATCACCACAGTGGGAACTGTGTCTTTGGATTGCCTCATACTGCCAGCACCGATCTGGGAACTTAAACACAACGGCAGCAGGTCTGTTTTCTACCTGGAGGTTTTCTGCATATAACATATAATATATCAAACTCATAATCAAATCAATAATAAATAATCTTACTTCCCAGTGATCAACTGAGCACCTTTGCTTGGTGGATCTTTTTCCCCTTCTTTTACTAAGTAGGCTTTTCAGAAATAAAAGAGGCAAGTTTGCTGCCTCTACACTGTTCTTTGACCACAAAAATTATTGAGCTACAATCTAGCAAATGAAACAAACAAACACCACCAACAAAAGACTATTCTAAATGCAGAGAAAGCAAGTGATTCCATTTGAGGGTAAAGAAAAAACATTGTCATGAATTAAATGGTCTGCCTGCACCAGGCATTTTACACACGTTATTTCATTTAAGTTTACACAACATCTTGACAAGACAGGTATTAGTGTCACCATTTTACAGATAAAGAAACTGAGTCTTAAAGGGGGTGGACACACTGTTAAGGGACTCATAAAGGCAATTCCATGGAATGGGAATTCAAATGTGAGTCTATTTGAACCTAAAATCCATACTCATATATTCTACAACATTGCTTCCTATGCTTGGAAATTACAATGGGGAGCAGAGTTGTTGCAGAAGAAAGGGAATGAGAAACCTAGAACGACAGGGTTTAAACTGAACCAGGGAAGAAATGGAAACTACAAAGTAACTGGGCAATTATCTGATCATGTTCTGAGACAGAGCGATCTGACAGCTCATCCCGAGCACAGTCTAAATTGTTGGGTTTAGATGAAAGTGTTTGAGAAATTCACAAGAGGGTTAAAGTATAATCACTTTCATTGCTTTATTTAAGTCATAAAAAAGATTAACATGTACTAAGCTGAACTGAAATTACGGGGGCAAAGCTAACAAGAAGTAATTTTGCTTTTGACAGATTTCCTTCCTTATTCCTCACTTGCTCCAGATGGAGGCTAATGTAAACTTTATATCATAGGAATAAATGCCTATTGATTGATTAAACATTGGTGGTGGCACTCTGTCTCCATCTGTATAGGAAAGTGGCTGTTTTCAAAATTAACCCTTCTATGGGTCTGACACATGCTATCAAGACGCATCCTAAATTTTGGAAGCCAGACTGCCCACAGCTGTGCAATTATGCAAACTAGGCTATATTCCAGACATCATTTGCATGCAATGGTAAAAAGCTACTTTTGTAGTTTAGTTTAGATACAATACACATTGGAATACTGTTACTGACTTCCTTCTTCGGCTGGGCAGGATGCTCCATAATTATCTGGGACTTGCCTTTTTACTTCACAATAAACAGATTTTCCCTGAGTGCAAGTTCACCATCAAGGAGATCTCTGTATAGTGGAAATAAATACCTTTCCCTTAAGATTTGTATTTCTTATCGAGGTAGTCTTTTGGGCTATGAGAAATACATGTATCCTCCTCCTTGCAAGTCAGAACAGAAACTGATTGAAGAATTTGTATCTATTTTCTTTTCTTTTTTTAATCCCAATAGCAGTTTTTCTCTGGCCCACAAGACTTCATTTGGTTTGTGTTTTTAGAGCATGAGATTTGTTCCTGGTTTCGACCTGCAATTCATCCCACCCAGTGCTCTGTCCTAGGTTTTAGCTAATGGGTAGCCCTGGTTCTGCTGGACGTCAATCTTAGGCGAGTGAGGTAATCCAAAATATTCTCTCTCTCTCTCTGTCTCTTTCATTCAGCAACATCTTATGAGCAGCTACCATGAGCAAGGCATTGTTATGCACTGTGGAAGACACACAACACATGAGACACAATCACTGCCTTGGAATTTAGTAGGGAAAATAAAATATGATTACATAGACCTAAATATAAGGTAGTTAATAATAATTACTATAAGACAAGATAAATTAAAGTGGGAGAGGGGTGTTCTGGCAGCAGAGATATTTAATATAAGGCCATAAATTATTAATACATTATGCATGAATTTAATCTAAATTCTTGAACATTTTCCTTTCTACTCCTCTTCTAACCCAGGACTTCCTTTTATTGACATGTGGTCATAAGTTATTTTGTCTTCAAAGACAAAGTTTCAAGTTCGATCCTTCTTCCTTTTGTAAGGAAATTGTTTTTAAGAAATGAGTACATAGCTAGGTGCTGACTGAGGACTTCAACAGCCCTGAGTCGAAAGTAGATTAGTGTGCAAAGAGGCAACTCTGGGTTAGCAAGAAGTATGACTCATAGGTAGGATGAAATATTGGGTGCTATTTCTAATTCTGTCCCTTGTTCACTGGGCAGTCACTTAACTGCTCTATATTTTAGTTTTCCTAAGCAATAAAATGCAGATAATAAGATTTCAGCAGCCATTATAGGAAATTTATGATCGAAAGGGTCTTTAAAATCTTAGTATTTTAAAAAGCACCGTTTGGTCAATGTTCAGCTATAATATTACAGGGAGATGACTTCAGGTTCTTTCAAAGTAACATTATGAAAATTTTACAAACGTATAAAAATATTTTAAACATTATATAACTTGTGTTTAGTCATTGCTCCGTGATTTAATTCATGCTATCTTCTTCCTTTTTGAAGCATTTCATTTTCTTGGGAAAAAAAAAAAGTTCATATGATTTAAAGATTTAAAAAAACGCCCTCTGGACATCCCACCTTCTGGGGGCCCCTGTCTCTGTGGGCCATTGACGTCGTCTGAACTTAGACTTGCCTTTAGGGCAGGAGAAAGGCCCTCCTGCAATAAAGCTGAGCAGTTTTCATGATCATTCTGAAGGTGACCTGTTCTCAACACTGCTGGGGACTCCTGGGCGAAAGTCAGCTTTAACAGCCCTCCGACTTTGAAGTAGAGCATGTGACACACATTTCCCCCCCTTTCCAGTTCATGCTTTTGTCACAAAGCAAACTGTATGGGCCCATTCAGGTTGGCAGTGAGGAGGAAAAAAAACCTACCAAGTGAATGCCCGTAAGGTGTGGCACCTTAGAAATTCCAATCAACATTTGCTTGGCTGGTACATGGTTCTATTTCAAGTTAAGAAACAAATTCTCATGGCTAACTGCTTGGATACTATGTTTCCCAAGAGTTTTTTTAACCAAAGAATCAATATGGCATTCATTCCTCTGGATGGATCTCCACCCAAATTGTCTCAGCAAATAAACTTCGCTTTGTGTTTTATTAAGAAAATGGAAGCTATCAGACTGTTCCACCCATAGACTCCGCAAGCGGGGCCCTGCCCTGAAGCCTGTGCTTTGCAGGGCACCATTCTGGCCTCTGCCACCTGGGCTCCTCCCTACAGGGTAAGGGTGTGTGGCGCAAAGGGGACATGTCCATCCAGAGCCTGCTTTGGGTACTTTCCTGGGCACTCATCCCAAATGCTGTAAGTATGCTATACCCCAGAATTCCTCGCACAGATAGCCATGGGCCTCTTTCCCAAATCCTTTCTCCCAAAGATGGATGAACCCACTGTGTGTCCATCTCTAGACCCAAGGGGTGGCCGGGGAAGGGATGGCTGTTTGCCTGGGCACACAGGCTTGGATGAACACAAGTGTGACCTGTCAGGTGCCTTGGGGTACCACGAGGAGGAAGAGAGGACGACTGGGTCATGGGCTGATTCTGGCTCTCCCGTGCCTCTGTGTTCCTGTGTGGAATGCTGAGGCACGAAGATCCTAAAATAGAACGTGGCTTCCCAAGTTTTAAAGAAGGTATTTTTGTCAAGATATCTAGCCTACCAATGGGACATATTCTCTTTACCTGGTTTTGGAGTTTGATTTGTAAGTTTTAAATATCCAGACATAGATACGTGAGCATCGGTTTGTTCTCAGAAAATGCTAGGGGTGGTATATGACCACATACGGCCTTCCTTCACTTCCTGTCTGAAGTAGTTTTGAACCCATTCTTCCTCCAGGAGATAGGGCGCCCCTTCTGAGGTTCAAGTGTACCCCTTGATTCCAACTCTCATATCATTTCTGGACCTTGTGTCATAAAATCTCCCCTATTTCTATTGGCTAAATTTCCCTCATCTCATCCATAAGACTCTCCTATCCTTAAGAAAAAAAAAACCCCAAAACAAAACAATTCCATTGACACCACCGCCCTCCATGGTGGTAGGGTTTCCCTTCCTTTCAGAGCCAAACTTCCTGCAAGTCTGCTCTACCCTGTATTGTCATAGCATCTCCATCTCGTACTTATTCAAACTTTATCATCTGATTTCTACTTCAGTCAGGCTGTACATTCAAGGGGCCACTTTCATGTTAATTAACTGGCCACCTAGACTTTTCTGGTTATTTGAACTGCTGATATCACCTTCTTGAATCTTGAATTCATTGGCTTTAATTACACCAGATTGTGCGGGTTCTTAATGCTTCTTCTATGATCGTTTCTCCTCTTGGCCTCCCTTAAAAATTGATGAGCACTGGGATTCTGTTCTGTGTTCACTGCTCTTCAGAATCTAGGGAACCTCGGCCATGTGTATTGCTGGCCTCCCATGTGATAAGAACACACATTCCTATTTTTCTAGCTTTAATGTCTGCTTTCACCCTTGAACTCATAGATCCCAATGAATGCTGGTCATCTCCCACTTGAAAAGCCATCCAACACATCAAATTCAACATTGGTCTAGACTCATCATCTTCCCTGTGCACTGTTCTCATTCTTTGTTCATTTTCCCAAGACTGGGAGACCCCCAGGTTTCTCCCCTTCTTATATCAACCTATTGCTAAGTCCTGATAATTCAGCCTCATAAATGCTTCTCAGATCTGTATCATATTTTCCATTTCCATTGCTATACATCTGTCATCATTTCTCTTGAGTCTATATTTGCTACTGGTCTCCCTGCCTTCAATATTGTCTCAACATTGTCTTTATTCATATATTCTCAACCTCTCTGAGTCTCAGTTATCCTTTTCTTTAAAATGGGGGTATTGATAATCCCTACATCCCAGGCCTGTGGATGCAATTAATGAAATAATGCATGTGAAGCACTTAGCCCAATGCCTAGCACGTTGTAGGACTTAGTAAATAGTGTGTGGTCTGACTTGGCCTGAGAATCCTCTCCAGGATCACCTTTAGCTTCTAGGCTTTAGGGAAATACTGGTGCACTTATGCATATTTGGAAGAAAGAGATGTGGGTTGCTCTTAAAATATTAATTACCTGAGAATGAGGACAGCCAAGCATCACTTACACTGATGGTCTTCAGGCCTCCAAGCAGATTTGGGTCTGGAGGGGTTGTAATTCTGCCATCACAGCCCTGGTCATCTCCTTCTATTTGCACGATTCTTGTCCTACACTGAACAGAAGAGCCCAGGGAAGCTGATGATCCTCATTTGTATCAGTTAGGGTTTCAACCTGCTCTGAAATGTTCTTCATTAGGCTTGTAAGCTGGATTTATTTTCATGACTCTTGTACTTGCAGAACTGTCTGCCGCTGCCTTGTTCTGGATGTTTCTCCCTATGGTGCTCGCTCCCTATGCGAGAGGTGCATCTTATTCTTTCTTCCTGTGCCTTCCATTCATGCTATTTTTATAAAACACACGGCTCCTCTCAGCACTTCCACACACATACCCCCAGGCCCGTGTCCATCCTTAAGGAGGTTGGGCCAGAACTTCTCTAAGGTCCCTTTTTCCCTTGAGATTCCTTCTGCTTGGCATCTCCTGCCATCTTCCCTTAAGTGTGCACACAGATTGTTGTTTAAGGCTTGAATCTTTTTTGGGGGGGGGGGGTGGTAATTAGGTTTATTTATTTATTTGTTAATGGAGGCCCTGGGGATTGAACCCAGGACCTCATGCATGCTAAGCCCACGCTCTACCACTGACTACCCCGCTGAAGATTTGAATCTGTAAAGGGCTCTGTGCTAAGGCAATCAGCCCTCAGCCTCCACAGTGGACTTAAAGAGAAAACATCTGAAAAGAAAAACACTGGCTTTCCCTTCTTAGAGCAATCGGAAAACCAATGAACAATAAGGAAGGTCTTCCAATTTCGAGGCGTGTGTGGAATCTCTAAGGGGAGAGACATGAGCATGCCAGGCACAAGGCCAGGGGCTCAGCCGCCAAGGTGCTGCGACTTCGCTGGGAGAGAAGAAGTCTGAGACCGGGACAGTGCTGGGCCCCGGCTGGCGAGGCGGGACCTTCCCAAGGCCTGGGCTGGGAGCAGCTACATTAGCATTTCCCATCTCTCCAGAAGGCCTCTGTGTTCCTG
Source organism: Camelus dromedarius (assembly GCF_036321535.1). NCBI lineage: Eukaryota > Metazoa > Chordata > Mammalia > Artiodactyla > Camelidae > Camelus > Camelus dromedarius. The sequence goes on along the minus strand of NC_087454.1, from coordinate 13,175,228 downwards.
GTAACTGTCGAGGGCCCTGCTGAGAGCAGCAGCGTCACAGAAAACTGCTGATGAGGAAACAAAACCCCTTTTCAAGGTGCCACTGCGAAAGTAGAAACATTATTTGGTATTTACTACAGCCCTCACTCCCACGTGGTCTTCTCACAGTAACAAATGTAATTCTGCGAGTAACTGTTTTGGTAAATGAGTCATATTGTAGCAATCTTCATGAATCAAAGCTAATTATATTTTTACTCAGCTAGCACTGGTTAAGAAAACTCCCTCATTCTTCAATTAGCGGTCTTTTCACTCTGGTATTTATCTAGAGGGTCTTCCGCATAATTTTAACCTAGTTCCTTGCTCCCTTTTCCCTGTCAGTTAATGTCTTTTTGGATTTTAATGCCTCCTCATGTTTTCTTGTGTTTTCTTCATCCTTGTTCTTCTTTTTACATTTGTAGGAAACCACTGCAGTGAATTAAACCAGGCCTGCCTGGAGGAGACAGAGATAATAGTCTTCCACAGCCAGGAGAGTTATTTATAAACCACAACATTAGTTTTTCACTCTGGAAAGAGAAGACTGTTGTTCACGTCGCGTCTGTCTTTGACTAACTTAAAATCTTCCTCAAGATGACCATGGAGTTGAAATTGGATTACTACTAATTACAGCTACTGCTCTTGCACATAGGTACCCCAAACGTCAATGGCTTTACACACATTTAGCTCCTGACAGGTCACAATGACTCCATGAATGAATTGTTATTTCCCCCATTTTACAGATGAGCAAACTGAGGCTCTGAGGTTAAGTAATTTGCCCAAGGCTAGAGCTGCAGCAGAGCTGTTTCTGATCCTAGGAGCTAGTTTTGCTTCTAACAGCTATTATATACCACCCACCTCGTTCCCTTCCCTTACCTCTCCAGTAGGGTGCACTGGGGCTTGAGTCATCTCGCTGCTCTTGGCCTGTTTCAAAGTGAACATAGGTCATCAGACTTTTGATCTAGATGGCTGGAGCCAGCTGTGATTGACTCCAGGTCATAAAACTGAGCTGAGCCGGACCACCTCTCTGGTCTCCACTTCCTCACCCACATTTCCTTTACCTGAAGATGCCAGGGCCTTTGCAAAACTGGAATACAGATCAACGTGTCTTGAAGGCCTTTGAGCTTCCATTTTGTGCCCCGCTGTCCTCTCCATGGTCCCTGCCGCTCTAAAAACCACCCAAGGCAGGCCTCACCCATCAGAGATTCCAGTTTCTTTGGCCTAGGATTGGGCCTGGGCACACTTGCTTCTCAAACCTGAACATGTGGGGGAATCTGGCTCAGCTGGACAGGGTGGGACCTAGAGTTTGCATTCCTAACAAGCTCATGGGGACTGTGAGACCTGAGAGATTCAGGTTCAATTCGTCAGAGGTGGGGCCCAGTCATCAGCATTTTCAAACATGCCAATGATTACAATGAGCAGCCCAGTTTGGGACCCTCCCATGTGGGGCTGCCTCTCTGTTTCTCCACGTCAGAACTTGCTCTCAGGTGTGTTGTGTTTTCAGGCCAAAATGTGGAACAGTGTGAGTCAGGAGGATTTTTCTGAGCATCTCACCGTCTCTAGACAACCCTCTTACCCCACTGAAGACTTGCCTTCTCCCAGACCTCCACCAACGCACAGACCCAAAAGGCTTAGCTGTTTACCTGCCAGGTGACTTTGGCCGGATCTGGCTTCCACCCTGGGCCTCAGTTTCTTCATTGCTAACAAAAGAAAATTGAGCCAAATGAGCATGAAGTTCTGTGATTCCTCGAGACACTCTCAGTTTCACTAAACAGGGCTGTCTTCCTTCTCCGGGGGGAAGGGTTGATGGGGCCTTGGGAACTGAGTGCGTGGGCCGTTGAGGCTCCTTGAGTGGGTGGAGGAGGAGGTGGCACTGCTGGCCGGGCCGCTTTCCCGCTGAGGATCCTTCACGCCACCACACGGCCAGGCTGAGGATGGACCCTGTAAGGCCTCAGCCACGGAACCACTCCTTGGCCAATCATCTGGGCCTCAAGGAATAATCGGCCATGAAGTGTGACCACTGAAAAGTGCCCGTCGTCCCCTTAGCCATTTTCCAGGGTGGTGAACAAGGGGTGGGGAGGGGATGCCTGCAAAGACGCTGCTTGACTCGTTTCTCACCTGAGAGCAGCCCTGGCCGCATCCATTCCTCCCCGCGAAAGCAGCGCGCCCGCGGACCGACGTGACTGCACGGTTTTCCAGGGAATTTGTCGGCATCTTTCATGTCAATGATATCTGTGAGAAACAGGAAACTGTTTTCCCATCTCATTCACATAATAGATAAAATGAGAAATTGGCTGCTGGATGAGCAACCTGGGGGCTGTTCATTTTGTCCCAATAAATAAGACTCCGCGGCTGCCGGCGCTGCTGGTGTGGCTGCGCCTGGGTGCGCATGCGCGCACCACAGGTCGCTTTTGGGATCCCCCACCAGCTTCACCCCCCGAGATGTTTCTTTTTGTGCTTTCTTCTCCACCCTACCGAAGGCTTTCCCAGCCCAGAGAGCATCAGAATCTGTGGAGTTGTGTGCCCAGTTAAAGCTTTGCCTCTGGGCCACCATAGGGACCCCCCCCCCACTTTTGAGCCACCGTCCCCACACCTCCACCTCCTGGGAGCTAAACCCTGCACCTCAGGTGTGGTCCAAGCGCCCACAGCGTGGGTATCACCTGAGTGCTTGCTGGAAATGTAGTCTCTGCGGCCCCACCCCAGACTTACTGAGTCAGAGTCTGCATTTCAACAGGATTCCCAGGTGATTCATTCCTGTGCGCGTTCAAATTTGAATATCGCAGATCTGAAAAAACGAAAATGGATTTCGTCAACCCAGGAGATGGGGAGTCGGAGAGACTGCTTGACTTCCAGGGCTTCCGAGCAGCATCCGCCTCCCAACTCACTCTCTGGGATGGGCACTAGGTTGCGCTGTCAGCAACCTGAGACTACAGAGGGGAAGCGGCTGAGGGTGCCCACGTGGGAAGGGCACTGGTATGTGCATTCGTGCCCACACACGCCCTGGCGTCCTGGGAGGGAAGGGCTCTGCTCCTCTCGCGCACAGCAGGAGGGGACAGGGATGTGCCTTTAGGTTTTACTTTCCCTGGACTGCCCTCTTCACAGTCATGCCTAAAGCTCTTGAGAAACCGACGGGGGTGTGGGTGGTGGGAACGTGAAGATGGCGAGCGAAACTGGAATAATGTGACACTCAGGTTAGAGGTGAGGGGTCCTCGCTGCCTGTGTGTGGATTCATGGTAGACGCCATGCTAGTTTGCTAGGGCCGTGGTCACAAAGCACCACCAACTGGGTGGCTTAAACAGCAGAGATATGTTCTCTCACAGTTCTGGAGGCCAGAAGCCTGAGATCAAGGTGCCGGCAGGGTTGGTTCTTCCTGGAGACTGAGGGATCTGCCCCCTGCCTCTCTCCTGGCTGCTGCAGTTTGCAGCCATCATTGGCACTTCCTGGCCATAGATGCAGCACCCGGATCTCTGCCTTCATCTTCCCGTGGCATCTCCCCAGGTGCCATGCCCACAGTTCCCTTTTTACAAGGATGCCAGTCAGACTGGATTAGGGTGCACCCTCAAGACCTCATTGTAGCTTTATCTGCAAAGACCCTCTTTCTGAATAAGGTCGCCTTCTGCGGTAGCAAGGACAAGGATCTCCACATCCTTAACTGGAGGGGGGGCCACAATGCAGTCCCCAACGGATGTGTACATAAAGATTCCACGTAAGCTGCCCCTCCCGTTGCTGGGAGAGGGGAACTTTTCTTGCTCACTCCTACCCTCCTTTTGGACGCTTCTGGGGTGACGAGGGTGGCCCCGGTCGAGAGGACGGCACGGGCAGTGCAGCTGGAAGAAAGAAGGTGTAGCCATGCCGGGCTTTGTTGCTGTTGTTGTTGTTGTTTCATGTTTAGAAAACTAAAGAAAGGGAAATCAATTACGGGGCCTACCTGAATTTTATTTCCTCACCAAAAACCAAATTACTCAGCAAACTTATCGCTGGCTGTTGCAGGCTTCGGTATTAAAGAAAACAATCAGGCGGGCAGGATTAATCTCTGACAGCTGCCTTATCTTTAACTTGCACCTTTGTTATTTTCTGATGAGCTTCTCCCTTTTTGCTGCCACGTTGTACCATACCTCACTGGTTCCTTTCATTTTATCATCAGGCAAGAGCGGAGGACCTTTCAGTTTATTAAAAAAACCTTTATTTGTGAAGAACAAAGAGGGGGGGAAAAGGCAAACAATGAGGTCAGACAATCTCCTTCCTGCCAGGAGTCACTCACCTGTTATTTAGAGTGTTATCAGTTAGGGGAGACTTGCATTGTGGAAAATGAGGCTGTGACAGGCCATTCGGTTACACACACACACACACACAAACCTGACTGACATACATCAACCTCCACAAAAGGTCCTTGACTGGCGAAGAGGCAGTATTTTCTTTTGTTTCTAAGCTTCTGAAAAAAAAAAAAAAAAACCTAACAAACGTATTCCTCCCTCCACCGCCCGGCCCTCCCCACTTTCTCCTTCAGAGCAGCCGTGTCTTCCTGTAGAGGATAAAGCCCTGGGCATTTTAGTGACCGTGTAACGATGTCCCGTGTGAGCTGGGAGCAACTTGATTGGCTGTCAGGGGAGCTCGGGTATCTCTTATGCGTCTTATTTGCTATTTATTAATTTGGAGCTCAATTTTTGGCACACGCTGCTGACTTCTATTTGGAAGGGCAGTTGTTATGTGGCTGCACCTGCCACTCTGATGGGGCTTTGTGAATTGGAAAGAACATTGCAAATCCCCTGGAATCTCTGTGCCTCAGTTTCCTCCTGTCTGACATAGAGAGGCTTCAACAAGAGGTTGAAGACTCCCGTGGTTTCTAATACTCTGCATCCTTGATCCATTTTACAGCAGAATTATGACCAGGTAAGGGCACGTTGAAGTCTGACAACTGTATTTGCCACTAATTAGCAGCGTGGCCTTGAGCCAGTCACTTAAGCCTCGTTGAGGGTTGGAGAGGTGCTCTCTGAGGTCTCACGCGGATCTATGAGTCTATGATGTGAGTATTGATCTATTGTTCCACATCACAGAGAACAAGCCAAAGATGCTCAAGGTTCAGGTTATACCTACTGCTTATGTCCTCCACCCAGGAGGTAAGGTGTATTCATTTTTTATTGCTGCTTAACAGGTTTCCACAGATTCTGACTCTGGTTTCTCTGGGTCAGAAGCCCAGGCATGGGTTAGCGGGGTCCTCTGCTTGGGGTCTCACAGGCTGACATCAAGGTGTCGGCAGGGGCTGTGACCTCATCTGGGGCTTGGGACATCCTCCAAGCACTTGCAGGTTGTGGGCAGAATTCACTTCCTTGCAGACTGAGACTGAGGTTCCTGTTTCCTCCCTGGCTCTCAGCAGGGGAGTTCTCTCAGCTCTGAGGCTGCCTGTACCACCTTGCCATGTGGCCCCAGAGGCAGTTCACATTGTGGTGTTCACCTTCTTCCGAGCCAGCAGGAGAATCTCCCTCTGAGGCTTCATCTTCTTTTAAAGCACCCCCCCCCCCGGTTAGGTCAGGCCCACCCAGGACAATCCCCCTTTTGTACAGCCCATCGTGTTCCTTGGCCGCACTCATGCTCAAGGGGAGAGGATTCTACATGCACATCAGGAGGTGGGCATCGTGGGGGCCATCTTAGAATCCCACCTACCACCCAAAGTCTCCAAAATCTTTTCTCTAGGATCCATTGCTTCCTATAACCAGTCTTAACATCTTTCTCCTTGTGTTTGGTGGCAGGTCCATTTTCGGGGCAGAACTCTTAACTTTTATATTTGCTCTGCTCACTCCACTAAAGAAATGGGAAATAAACACTATGGTTTGCTTTACAGCTCCTTGGAAAGACCTCGAGGGTACTACCGACCTCCAGGAGGACAGCAGGTGGGCCCACAGGAGTGGCTGTCATTTGGGTGGAAGAAGACATGCCCCCAGGCATAGCCAGGGATGTTGGTGGACCCCACAACAATGTTGGAAATCTGCTTCTGTGCACCTAACAGGTCTTAGGCTGTGACCTTGAGCTCTACTGCCTCCTCAATTTTTTCTGCCTCCGATTTCCTGTGTAACTGATCCCAATTTAGAAGCTCAAATTGGGGCTTCTGGTTTTTTGACCTTGTTTCCTGTTGTTTTGCCTCCACTTTAATCCAGATCCTAACCTCTGAGGTTTTGACCTCCCCAGTAACCTTACCCGGATTCTTGATATCTCCCCTGTTAGAAGCTGATTCTATCTTTGAGTCTGAGCTGGACCCTGAAGGTCCTATAATTGGCTTTGGCAACTCAGTGAGAGCAGCCCAATCCCTCATCCTAAGAAAGGTCCTGTGGGCCCATGTGACCCTCTGCTTGGCTGTACTGGGCTCTGATGTACGATCCTCATCCTTTGTCTCCTCTTCCCTGCACCCCACTCCCTCTCCCTCCTGAAGAATCTTGAGGAAGTGACTTTGAAAAGAGATGGAAAGATGCCAGCTTCTCAGCCTAACGTGCTTCTGTAAACTTTTGTGAACTTGCTCACAGCCTCTGGGCCAAAATCAAGAGTTATGTCCTCCCTCTGGGAGCTGATGTCCAGGGCTTACCGAAAGCACGGGGCTCAGGATCTGCTGCCAGAGGTCTTTCCCAGCCCCAAGAGAGGAAGCTACTCTCTTTCTATCTTTAGTAAAATGTGCGCGCGTGCACACACACACACACACACACACACAGTCAAGATCTTGTCATGAGATGCCACCTCACACCTATTAGGGTAGTCATTATCAAAAAGATAAAACCAAAAAGAAATCCCAAGCAAAAGGGAACATGGCCGGTGTTGGGGAGGTGCAGAGACAGTGGAGCTTTGCACCTTTCTGGTGGGAATGTAAAATGGTGCAGCTGCTGTGGGAAGTCAGGTGGTGGTGCCTCAAAAAGTTAAACATCGAATTACCGTATGACCCAGCAATTTCGCCCAAACGAATTGAAAGCAGGGGCTCAAACGGATACTTGTACTTCAATATTCATGGCCACCCACGTGTCCACCCGCAGGTGTATGGGTAAACAAAACGTGGTCTATACATACAATGGAATACCATTCAGCTACGAAAATGAAGGGAATTCTGACACACACTACAACATGGATGAACCTTAAGGACATTATGTTAAATGAAACAAGCTATGCATGAAGGACTAATATTGTATGAGGTACCTAGAGTAGTCAAACTCACGAGGAAGAAGGTGGAATGGTGGTAGCCGGGGACTTGGGAAAAGGGAACGGGGAGTTAGTGTTTAGTAGGTAGAGTTTCTGTTTGGGAAGATGAAAAAGTCCTGGAGCTGCATGGCAGTGATGGTTGTACAACACTGACAATGTGTTTAAATGCCTCTGAATTGTACCTTTTATGTGTATTTTACCACAATAAAAATAAACCCAACATAGCCATATTTATGTGTGTGCTCTGAACGCTCACAATATGCAGATTACGGAGTATATTACAGAGATACAGAGTTCTTTTGGGAAAATGCCATATTTTAGTTCATGACACCATGCCAAGAGGAAAAAAGTCAATAGGAAAACAGCAGAGTGTGTACATTCTTTCCAGCCAGGTGGCACCATGTGCCGTTGTCTTTTTTTTTTTTTTTTAAATACTTAATAATCAAGCACACAGGCAGCAAGCTAAGGGAGACCATGGTGCCTGGCACTCTTATAACCAACTCTTTGAACGTGGGGAAAGGTTATTTTGAGCGCCAAGTATTGCCTAACCTGCTCTCCTCTTACAGAAGACATTTAAGAGGATATAAACATGACATGGAAAGGAAAGGTAAAATAAATTGTCCCCATTAGCTCCGAGAAGAGAAAGGCTGAGGTTAACTGTGCAGATGGAAGAGCCCTGGCTGGAGGACAGATCTGGGCTTTGGTCAAACACTGATCAGTTTTATGACATTTTAACAAGTCGTTTTACTTTTGGGGACCTCAGTTTCCGCTTCTATAGAATAACAGGAGTTGTACCAGAGTCAACTGTTCATTCTATGTGTATTAACTGAGCATCTGCTTGGGGCAAGGAAATCTGCTTAGGGCCTGGTGCCACTGGGGCCAGTGGGACGACCGGGGCTCACAGCCTAACGTTCATCCTCTCTAGTCTCTGAGACTCCTTCCCAGTCTCCGGTTTACTCATCTTCATTTTTTTTTTTAATCATGTTTTCAGGTATCACTGACATCCCCTCTCAGGGCATTCACTGCATTTTGCTTGCAAATCAGCTCCTTGCACACTTGTTTCATCAGCCCCTACTAGGCCGTGAGCCCCGAGGGGTGAGGAGTCATCTCTGGTACCATCCAAAGATGGTACCCTTTCAAGTGTCTGACAGTGTATATTACACAAAAAATGTGCTCCATACATGTTTTCCTGGCTGGTTTTCCTAATTATGAAGGTAATCCAATGAGCCGTTGAGGAGTGGAGACAGGACAAGTCAGGCTGGTCGGGAGGTTACTGCCTGGTCTGGGACTTCAGTGCAGGGAGTGACAGTGGGGAAGAGGAAGCTGGCGCAGCAACAGGCAGCAGATGGAAGTGGCTGACTTGGAGCTCCGAGTCCTCTGAGCAGCAGGATCAGGACTCTGCTGGCCAAAGTGTTGGCCACAGCCTCAGTGCCAGGCTGCGGGGAGCCAGTGTGACGGCCGGCTGTGCAGGAATCCAGAGGCAGGTGGCATGTGGCTGCACGGGCAGGTGGTGGGCGTTGGGAAGGGGCGGGCCGGGGTGGGTGCGGTAAAGCCCAGGAAGTGCGGGGCGGGCAGGAGTTAGCTCCTGGAGGGACCGGCAGCAGATGGGAGGGTCGCCTGGGCGGGGCCTACGGGAGTGAGGCAAGGACCAGGCAGGAGAGAACAGGGTACAAGGCAGACATTTAGGGCAGAGACCCAGATGTGGAAGTGTCAGATAAGAAACTGGGTACAGGGTGGGGACTTGATGACGAGGAAAGAATAAAACACGGTTTAAAGTTTATTCAGGCATTCCCTCACTCATTAAGTTTGAGCTGTGTGCCCGGCCTGTGCCAGAACCCCTGCTGGGCCAGAGGGAGGTGGTGCGGAGAGGCGGTAAGACAAGGAAGCTCCCCGACTTCACAGACCCCCCACATCCTAGCAAGAGGAGGCATGTGCCGCACAGCTAAACCAAGGGCTAGGAAAGTATCTGATGTATCAGCATCAAACTGCGCACCTACAACACCCACAGCTTCTCCTTGCTAATTATACCTCGATAAAGCTGAAAAAAAGAAAAGACAAATACCAGACAGTGCTGAGCACTGCCAAGGAGGCAGCCCTGGAGGATGAGCCTGGCCATCGGGGCAGCGAAGGAAGGCCTGGCTAAGAAGTACACGTGGCGCTGCCCTTGGAAGGACAGGGGGTGGGCGTCTCTGCAGTTCTGAGGTCCCGGCAGAGGGAGCAACACGGACCAAGGCCCAGGGGCCCATGAGGAACAGGAAGGAGACGAGGGGGAGGAGGCCCACGTGGGGGTGGTGCCACCCCAGGAAGGTACAGGAGGCAAGAGCCGGGCCTCAAAGAGCATGCGGGAAGTGACAAGGGACTTGAATTTTATTCTAAGAAAATTGGAAAGTTGAAGATTTTAGAAAGTGGGGGTACCAAGGGTGATTTTAGAGGACTAGAAATTTATTGCTCACAGTTCTGGAGGCTGGAAGTCTGAGATCAGGGTGCAGACAGGGTTGGGTTCTGGTGAGGACCCTCTGCCTGGCGTGCAGACGGCTACCTTCTTACTGGGGCCGCACACTGCACGGAGCGAGCTCTGGTCTCTCTTCCTCTCCTTATAAGGACACTAATCCCATGATGGGAAGCCTACCCGCATGGTCTCATCTACATCTAATGACCTCCCAAAGGCCCCGCCTCCAGAGAGCACCCCACCGAGGGTTAGGGCTTCAACGTACGAATCTGGGGGCCGGATACAAACATTTAGTCCATAACAGGAGTGATTTGACTTTTGAAACTGTCCATTTGGCTGCTGTGTGTGAATGGAGTGTGTGTGGGGGGCCAGGCAGGTTGACAGGAGATGCTAAGGGGCTGAGATACATAGAGTTACTTAACTTTTTGCAATAAATTCCTTTTAATAAGAACAGGAAGATTTTCCAGAGTATGAGTTTTGGCAAATTAGAACTGGAAGCAAGTGAGATCAGTTGTGGATACAGGTTGCACACAGGTTACTACAGTGAGTGACTGCAACACGTGCGTGTGTGTCTGTGTGTGTGTGTTCACACGCACCTGCTACTGCAGGGGTGGCGTCGGAGCCGGAAAGAAAGGAGAAAGGAGAAAAGGGGGAGGGAGAAAAGCACAAACTGACTTCCAGACACTGGTATTTAAATTACAGCCAACATAGGAGAGGAACAGGGCAATTTTAAGTCTCAACAGACTTTCCACAGAGCCAGAATAAAACATAAAATATGTACAGAAAAGTGGGTGTATCTTATGAGGGCAGTTCAATGCATTTTCACAAAGTAAACACACCTGGGTAACCAGTACTCAGATCAATACACAGAACCGTCCCAGGACCCTTCAAGCTCCCTTTTAGTCACGGCCCCTCCCCCAAGGGTCACCACTGCCCTCACTTCCGACAGCCTAGATTGGTTTTGCCTGTTTGTGTACATAAAATAAATGGAGTCGCTGGATGCTATTTTAAAGTTGTTTCCAAAGCTATTTTGAAGCTTTTTCCAAAATGACGCAATAACTTGGAAAGAGGGGAAACCAGGGGTGAATGAAGACATGCTGTTGAAATCCACAACAGTTTATCTATCCAGAAGGCTCCTGGTTCCAGACTGACTTTAAATGAAGGGAATATTCCAACATGGAAATGCTAACTCCTGAAGCACGTTTTGGCTTTAGAAATCTCATCCTGTGTCCTGCACTACTGAAGATCTGCCCACTTCGCTGTAAGGGGAAACAATGTGTTTGGAGGTCTCTAAATACTGGCCAGCTGACCTGGACCCTTGAGTATATTGTGCTGCTGAATTTCACACTTTGTCTCTGCAAAGCCAATATAAGAAGGTAATAAAAGGAACAAGAACCAATCAACTTTTATTTCATAGGTATTTTACTTAATCTTCACAGATTTTTTTATTCCCTGCTTTTTAATCCATATGCCTTTAACTATGCTAAGATATCTTCCTCTTCCTTCCTTCCCCTTAATCAATTATGATTTTTAAAATACAGAGAATAATTATATACATGTATGTATGTATTCAGTCAGTCAGTCAGTCAGTCAACAAATGAGGTACCTCATGTTACTGAGGTTCTCCTACATTCGGGGCAGTTTCCCAGGTATTAGGGAAACAATAGTGAACAGATACAGATATGGTTTCTGTCTTTGTGGAAGTTAGAGCTTAGTAGGGGAGACATAAAGAGAAAAACTACAAAACAAATGTAAAGTAGAAACAGCAAAAAGTGCAAAGAAGATGAGAGATAGGTGCTAGGATAAACTGTATCTTTTCCCTACCCTTTTCATACACAAGCCCTGCAGAGAAACATGCGCATACACGTATACACACACTCACACACACACAGTTTCTTTCATACCAGGGATGTCAGAGAAATCTTCCTGGAGAACAAATGCTTTTGAATTGAGTTCTCAAGGATGAGTGGGAGTTAACAGGGTGAAATGGGAGAAGGAAGGGCATTCCAGATAAAGCGAAGAGCATGTACAAAGGCCCTGAGGTAGGAGGGAGCACTGTGTACACGAGGGAATGAAAGAAGAACAGAGTGAAGAGAGCAAGGCAGGGCACACTGGGAAATGCAGGGCAAAGACCAACAAGGACAGACCACCCAGGGCTTTGTGAGTCCAGAAAAGAGCCTGAAGCACGACTCATGAGTTTTTACAGAGTGGCAAGAAAAGAGGAACACAAAGTTTTTAGCTTCCTTTATCATCTCGTACTCTAGAGAATGCTTTGCTGTTAAGTGTGAAATCCCTTGGAATTAACATTGTTTCCTTTTGAGAAATATGTTCACCGCACAGTTCTCTATAGAACCAAATAAAAAATAAAACACCTAAACCAAATTAGGCTGCCTAGAAACACTGATGATAAGAGCCACATTGAAACCCAGTTGAGATGCTGAGTTCGTGTCAGGTTAACATCACTGTGAATCTACTGATAATTTACCATATTTAATTTTTTTTTTAAAAAAGGCTCACCCTATCCATTAATCCAGAAGTCTTTTCAATACTTGAATTACACAGCAAGGGAGGCAGCATGACTGTCCCCAGTACACCCAGCGCACCGTCGTTAAAGGCATGGTCTCTTGAAGGTGGATGCTTTTGTGATTATATAAATTTATTAAATCGTTTTGTCCTATTTAGTCTTAATCAACAGAGAGTAAAATATAACTACTCTGCTGGAGGTAGTCCTTGCAAATTGTTGACATTTAGAAGGAGGTAGTTCAACATCAAATTCTAGACTCATTTTCTGCCAAACACCTCCAATACCCCAGGTGGGAACCTTAAGATGTTTTGTCTCTCCTTGGGGTGGGGATGGTGAGTAGCCTGTGGTGTCAGTGGGTCCCCAGCCTGAACTGGAAAAGCTGTGTTAATTACCAGCCCTCTAATTATGTATGCTTTGCATTAGATCATTGCCTTTAGTAAGAAAGAATGATTTTTTTCACTTTCCCTGCCTGGCAAAGCAGAACCCAGGTATTTCATTCCTATTTTCAAGAGACAAATGACGCCTCTGGGGTCATGAGGACACTGCCTTCTACTCAGGCCATCCTTATGTCATAGTTACCCAGGGGTAACTTAATAGAGGTTGGGGAGGAGAAAGGGAAAGTAGCCAATATTTGAGTGTCCTCTACACACCTGGCTTTTTCTGTGCTTGGTCTCATGCCGTTCTCACATCCCAGGAAGGCTGACACTATCTTCCCATTTTACAGTTAGAAAGACTGAGGCTCAGAGAAGCTACATAACTTGCTCAAGGTCTTATAGCAAAGAATAAGAGCAGGGAACTGAAACCAAGTCTGCCCGCTCCTGGTCTGGGTTCTTTCCTGAACACCTTGCTACCTCCAGTCTCACTCAAGCAGTGGGAAGTCTGCTTCCACAGGAAATTTCTGTCTCTCAAGCCCCAGCATGAGTGTTTTAGCTTAGGCACAAGAATATGTTGAGACATCTGTATCTCAAATGTCCCTTGCCACCAACCCTGCCTGCCCTATTGGCCAGACTGTGGTGGTAAAACCCTAGCTGGGTCACTGGCAACAAAATTAATTTCAATTTCCATTCATTTGAATGTGTGTGTACATATGTCACCCAGTCTTTTTCCCCCTTGGGTGACTTTCAAAACTCTGTTACAGAAACAAAGAAAGGAAGGACAAGCCCAAACAGCTTGAGAATCGCCGGGGCACTGATAAAATTAGGTTTTCTTATTGGAAATCTTAATACCTCCTGCTTCAGCATAGATTTATTTCCCTTTTTAAATCTCTTTTTTTTCCCCCTATCTTTTTTGTGGTCAGTGGAAATGGAGACATCTCCTTGGGTACCTGAAGGCTATTATTATTATGCTATTTCCCCACCATTTCTTCCCTGGGTACAATAATCCACTTAATCTTTCCTCCAAAGTCCAGTTTTCACCGCGCTCATCAATGTCAGGAGAGCTCTGTGGATTCATGTCATCTGGCAGGCGACAGTCCTTAGCTATTTGGCTGCCATGTGTGAGCTGGCCCTCTCCCATCTGTACTTTTTTCTAGGTCCTTTTCCTTATTGCCTCCTAATTTCCTCCCAAATCATCTTAGAAGTTTAAAGTGGTCAGAAAAATCCCCAGCAGGGGTATTGCTCATTTCTGGGCTTGAACATGATACTGACGAAGTCTCAGAGGGTCATGAGGGTGAACACCCTGCAACCACACTGGTTCCAGGGCAGCGAGAACGCTGGTGGGGCCATCAGTATCTCTCCTTCTGAGGGTATTCACAGAACATGCAACAGCCCCCCGGAGTAGTGACCGTCACCCAGGGTGCAGATCTGATGTGAATCCCACCAAGGCAAGGACTGAATTACTGTGAGGACTATTAACGTGAGGATTCTGATCTCACTTGGGATTTGGCATTTTGAATAAAGATTGCCACAGGTGTCACTAGTTACTGACTAGCTGTGTGACTAGCTGTATTTAAGTGTTTTGGACTTGTTTCTTTATCTATAAAATGGAGATAAAAATACCTAAAGACTTAAGAGTGTGAAATGAGATAAACACCGACTGACCTCCTACTGAAGTGAGTGTGTTCTCTAAGCACCCTGCAAGGGGTTGAATTTGCAAACTCAGCTTGGCCCCCGGCTTCATGAAGTGTTCAGTCTAGACAGGATAATACCTGGGCTAAGGCAGATGTTTCACGTGTGCTTCTAAAATCAACTGTTACTGTTTTAAAGTTAAATAAATAATAATAAACTCTGTAAAATGAAAACAGAGGAGGCTTTCCTGTAGTATTTACGTTGTCAAAAAGTTACAAATCTGCATATGGCGTATATATTTGGTGTGATTATCCTTTTTGGGCCGAATGAAAGGTTATAAAATGTTCTTATCTCTTGTTTTGAGTATTTTAATGAGTATGACTTCATTCTGGAGACTTGTGGGAAATACTTAGTTTGAGTAAAGTTAAACCACTAAACACACACACACACCCCCAAACTGCCTAATTCTTACAGAAAAAAAAAAAAAAAATCTCTGTGATGGTGACAAGTAACCTGCGGCTGCCAAGAGCTTATCCAGTGCCTGCCTGGTTCTCTTTCAGAGTTTGAACTCCTGACCAAGTTGTGTGTTTCTGCAAAACAAATGCCCAGTGCGTCTCCTGTCCTGACAGGACGGAGAGGGCCAAGGCCTAAGGAAGGACGCTCCGGCTTGCAAGGGCTGCGCTGCCCATCCTGCTGCCTGCTGGGCCTTTTGGGGTATCCAGAGCTGTCTCTCTTGCTGGAGCCAGAAACCAGACAGGTATTTTATTTCATCTGTGATTTATCTCACACTCCAGGAAGGCTTGGTTGGAGCTGCTATGCCTCCTGTTCCACTGATGACTCTCAGAGGATGGCTTAGGGAATATTTTATTCTCATTAACTTTATGTTTTGGGCAGAGTTTACATCCTGTAAGTTCAGCATCAAAGCCTGCTACCAAACAGCTTAGGCTTTCTGCTTCCCAAATCTTATTTTTGTTGCTATTGTCTAAAACCCCTCCACATTTTAATGCTATTAGCCTCAATTCATGTTAGATATTTCCATTTTCTGACTCTGCTTCAAATTCCAGCTCCCTCTCAATAATCTGAACCTGATCTGGAGAGAGATTTTAATTTTCGATCCCGAACATAGATTTTTAGGCAAAATGGTCTCTTTTTTGTGTGTGGTAGAGACCTGGGTACATTCTTGTGCATTTCTTATAAAGATACAAGGTGTCTCAGCTAATACTCTGTGAAAGTACATACCATGTGTATATTTTACATCCTGTATGGCATGTAGATTTGTACCACATTATGACAAAGGAAAAACGGTAGATTTTTTTTTTTCATTTTAAAACTTTCCTAAAGTAAATAAGTGAATGAATAATGAATAAGTATGCCATTTGTCTCTGTTCAAAAATTAATGAATAGTTTTAGTGACTATTTCTAAATGTATACATCTGATAAATGAACTTTATAAATATTGCATCAATATATTATAAGCTGGATTTCCATAAATATAAGGACACAGCAGTTATTAAAAATTTTCCCCAACTTTGAGAAAACAAAAACAGAAAAGGAGTGTGACTTACTCATTCTACTTCCACTTGACATTTACAGGACTGCTCTTATCAGATAAACAAGAAGTCCAGCAGGTGGGTCCCTCGTCATAGCATGCGGTGCTCTCGTGTGACTCTTAGGCCGTAGATACAGAGCAGGGCAGGTGAATCCACGTCACCAGGCAGGGGTTCTGGGCCTTACAGACCATTGCTGCTCACTCCTTCCACCAAAAAGAAGCAAAAGATCAATCCAGCTGTCCTTTTCTCTAGGCAACTCCTGTGATCCCACCCACCAAACTTTCTGCTCCTTCTTGGGGTCCCTATTACTATGAGGGTGGCACCTGCAACACTTCATTCTGCCAGCTTCTTACCTTTTCTCTCACTTTACTCGCAGGCTCCCTGAAGGCAGGGGCTCTCTCTGAGTCACCCTCCTGTCACCAGCACTAGCACAGCACCTGGCACACAAATCACAGTTTGTTGAATAAATGTATTTAGTTGCATGAAGTGTTAGTCTTCTCCAGAGGAAAAGGTCAACAGGAGAGAGGGAGATAAAGACAAAGAGATTTCTTTTAAGGAATTGCCTCATGTGACTGCAGAGGCTTGGCAAGTCCAAAATCTGATGGGATAGCAGAAGACTGGTAAAGAAGCTATAGTGGATTTATACAGTGGAATACTACTCAGCAATAAAAAAGAATAAAGTAATGCCATTTGCAGCAACACGGATGGACCTGGAGATCATCATTCTAAGTGAAGAAAGCCAGAAAGAGAAAGAAAAACACCAACATTTAAGGACATAGGAACAAGGACTTTTCAGCAACACTGTTCACAGTGGCAGTATTTGTAGTACAAGCAACCTCAAAGACCATTAGTGGAGAAATGATTGGATGAGTTGAGGTACACCTGACCATGGAATACAATGCATCTATCAAAAAGAATGAGTTAGAACTATATCCATTCACCAGGGGGAATGTTTATCACACATTGCTAAAAAAAAAAAAAAAAGAGAAATCAAGATAGAAGGAAATGTACCTAGTATGAACCCATTTTTGTAAAAAAAAATACAAAAAGGAAAATTCTTATGTATCCTTATAAATATTTGTCTATGTTCATATAACTATGGCTAAAGATGTGTCTTTAACCCTGAAAACTGGGAGGAAGTGATGCCAGAGAGAAAAGAGGAGGTGAGAGGGAATATAAATCAATAAAAAGAGGGAATTCGTCCAAAATTCAAAAAAGCAAATAAACAGCAAGTAGATTCTAGGTAATCCTCAACTATACATACTGGAGGAATTAGACGGCAAAAACACTTCCCCTACAGGCTGTAGGCAGAAGACCCCATTCAGAAAGATGCCTGCTGGTGGTACCTGGTGATTAGATTCTTTCGTCTACGCAAGATTTCTGGATGTTGCTATTTGGAAATCCTACCAAGACTTGACATCCCCATTCTCTTTATCCTGTTGCTCTCAGTACTCAGCATAGTGCTGGGCACAGGTGGATCTCGGTAAACGGGACACTATTGTGGCAGAGAACAAGAACGCAAAGCAAGAGAGCTGAATGCAGAAGAGGAGGGATCCCCACGTGGCCCAGTCCTCCCCTTGCTGGGGCTCAGCTCACAAAACAGGGCCTGCTGGGCTTTCTGCCTGGAGGCACCAGAAGGGGACAGAGGAAAGGCCATTCCTGGACACCCTCTCAATAGATGTATTGAGTCTTTGGACAAAAAGTGAATTTGGAGCTGGCAAGTGCTGTGTCCAGTGGCCTGAACAGAATGAGAAGGGGTGACCAGGCAGCATTTTTTCGGTCTGTGCTTTTGCCACAGGATGCAACAGCTTTGGATTTGTTTCCAGGATGGGGAATCCTCGAGTCCTGGTATGCCTTTTATGTGCACTGTGGGATTCAGCCCCAGGCCGGAGATGGAGGGCTGACAAAAATGACTATTGGGTGAAGCAAAAACCATCTTTGTGAAGACAGCAGGACTGTATGGAGAGTCTCTGCCTATGGCAACAAAGTTGGAGCCAAAACCTCCTTTTTCTATAGCATCGTCCCTACACACACCCCTTCCTCTCGTCTTCCCCCTCCTGTGCACCCTCCTTTGTGTAGCGGTCTGAGCTCATTTGCTTGGATTCTTTTCATTGCAGATTTCAATTCAGCCATCAAACTGAATATTGCTTGCACAGCAGGGAAGAATGCTTCAATTTCTTAACAGCCCAACTGGGAAAATAAGACCTGTGTACAGAAGTACTGTCCCCACCGAGGATCGTATATGATTCTTGGGACCCAATACAAGCTAGGAACCCGAGGGTGCAAGGTGGGAGGAATTCTGAGAACTGTCCAAGATGAAAGTTTGCTTTTGCTCATATTTGTGAAACAGCCAGAGAAGGACGCCACCACACCACACGTGTTATAGGGACATCTGGGCCACGCAGACCCTAAAGTGCTGAGGGAAAGCGGAGTGAAGGAGAGGTGTGCTGGTCTCTGGTAACCTGGAGGGCAGCAAGGGCATTCTGCTCGGGGGAATCTCCGCTCTCTGGAAGTGTGATCTTAGGCAACTCGTTTCTCCTCATTGGGCTTGTTCTCTTATCTGTAAAATGAGGTGGTTGGATCTTATGGTTTCCAAGGTCCTCCTCAACTCTCAATTCTATGATTCTGTACGATATTGGGAAATGATTAGAGCAAGGAAAGAGCAGAGGCAGAGAATGAGCAAAAAAGAAAAGTTAGTTATTGACTTTCTTGCCCCATGACCCATCCCTTCCTCCAAAAACAACCTCCAAAGAAAAAGCAGATTTGTGCCTATTTGGATAATTTGTAGCAGCAGATGGTGGCGCAAAAGAAACTTAAACTGAAAATAATCTCGCCATTAAACACAAAATTCGTGATATCCAGGAGCTCATGTGCTTGCTGCATCCAAGGAGACCCAGCATGCTTGGAGAATTGCCTGATAAATATGCCACCTTGCTCTGCACAGGTTCAAACACATCCCTAGTCATGTCAGCATTTGATGCTTCCTGGGGCCCTTCTCTTTCTCATTAGCATTTTCAGAAGGTTACACGGCTCAAATCTATTAGTCAGATACCCCCTGCCCCCACCAAGATGTGGGGAACTGGAGAGAGAGGAGACAGGGCAATGAACTTGGAGAGACTCCCACTCCAGCCCCACATTCTTCCGGGCACTGGAAAAGTCTGGTGTCTTTTGTGGTGAAAGAATGGGTTATGACCCCTTCAGACACTGTCTCCGGAGGGGCAAAGTCCGCAGGCCGCAGAGTAGGGGGCACTCATTCTGAAGGACCCTTGCTGCTGACTCCATCTCTGTCCTTGACGAGACTTTTTCACTTCTCTAGACACTTGCAGGCACCCTGGTGAGTTGACCCCAGGGACTCACATTTCATTTTGAGACCAGCCCTCTGGCTGTCACATTCTCTTCAACTTAACCCCCTCCTTTCACGAGAATGACCTAGAGGTGACCTTCTGGAGGAGACAGTGTGTCTCTGGTGTTTGGCAGAACAGATAACTCTAGTCTAGTCTCAAGAACAGCGAGGGGTGCCTCTGTCTAACCACTCAGGAGATGTTAACTAAAAGCACTGATTTAAGAGAAGCATAGCTCAGAGCAGAACAAGGCTCCCACGCTGTGTGACGGGAAAGTGATCAGGGAACAAAAGGTTTTATTTAAGTCAGGGGCCAATTTGATTTGATAGGAACTGGTAGCTTCTTTGGACTAATCAATAAATGGATTTGAAAAGAGAAAGACAGAATTTTTTGGAAATCTGCTTAAAGTAACCCTGGGAAGAGAGTAGCCTGGGCTTGAGTCCTTAATAGAGATATCCAGAGGGAATTAAGTAATTACCATTTCCTGATCTGGATAAGGGTAGAAAAGGTCCTGATTCTCTCTGTAGGCAAATGCAGGTTTATCAGCATGAAGTCATTGATGCTGCCTGCAAGCAAGTTGTTAAGATGATTCAGAACAGGTTTCAGGATGAGGTATCTGGTGCCGTCCAGCAGGATGGGTTCGGGAGGGAAGAGATGGCAAGAGGAGATCATTAGAAGGCTCTTGCTGTTTAATATCGGGAGCAGGAGCACCTGGACCTGCCAGGGTAGCACTAGGACTGGAGAAGAATTTGTTACAGATCAAAAAGTATAGAACTACTGGCCTTTCAGAAAACCTCCTCAATGAAAAAGAAAAAAAATGGGCAACATGTGGGGAAAAAACACTTGCCACAAATATGATGGACCTAACTGAACATTCTACATAGCTAAAAAGTATATCTGGGCAAAAAGAAGACACTGAGATCCAACAGCCATAAGGGCAGAGGAAGTGGATGAAAATTCTCATCAGGGAAAACAAATGGGTTAATAAACTTGCAAACTTGTTCAGCCTCACTAGTGGTTAATAAACTAAAAACTTAGACTGAGTTTTTTTTTTTTTTAGCAGTCACGTTATTTAGTTAAAAATGGTACTATTTGTACACGTGCATGCCTTAATTGGCATAAACTTTCTAGAAAGGAATTTGCTGATATATATCAAAAGATTTAAAAATGTTTCCGCCCTTTGATTCACATTCTGCTTTTCAGTGGCTATCCTAAAGAAATAAAACTGAGTTGTCAACGTAGATTTGTTTATCAAGATGGTATTTAGAATAGCAAAAGCAAAGAAGAGGAGGGAACAGCCAAATGTCCAATGCTGGGGAAGAGTTGAACAAATTATGACATACTCTACTGTGTGATGAAACATTAAGAAATTATTAAAGTTCTATTTTCTTAACAGTGAAAATATTTTTGTATAATGCTAATGCTTACTTTTAGGTAATGTTTTATACAGTTATTTCACAATATGATCTCAATGACTTATATATACATATACTATGAATATGCATAAAGAAGATATGATCAGAACAGGTGAATTCTACATTTTCATCATTATAGAAAACAAAGCACTGGCAGCATTACCAACAATGATAAATGGCATAGAATGACAAATCTTGCTGTCTTAAGGACAGCAGTGTGTCACTGAAATTTTTAACTCTGGTATCTCTTATCTCCAAAACTAAACTGCCAGCGAGGAAGACGCTGTTCTAAATACTATTACAGTCAATAATTTTGGGCAAATCATTTCATATCTTTAAGTATCGGTTTCCTCATCTTTAAATGGACTCTATGATTAAAAAAATTCCCTCTTTTGGAGCTATATTGCCTTAAACTTAACAATGACAAGTTATAAAATGCCAAATAACATTGTTTTTAATTTTTGACAACTGGGTGAATAGGAAATATCTCATGTGGTTTCAATATGCATTTCTTTCCTCACTAGAAAGGTTGATGAAATTTCCATGTTTATTGCCAAATTGTAATTCTGTGATTTCAGTCTTTTTTTATGAATTGAAGGAGTTCTTTATATATTCCGAATAGGAAGCTTTGTTATAAATGTTGGAAATACACTATCGGTTTCTTTATTTGTCTTCAAGTTTATCATATAGAAGTTTTCATTGTATAGAAAGAAGTTTAAACTTTTTCTGCATTAAACCTGTTTGTCTTTTTCTTTAAACCTACTATAGAAATTCTGACCCTCCCATTATAAAAATGTTTTCCTACATTTTTTCCTAATAATTAGTTACATTTGTGTGGATTTAGAAATCTGTATATCTAGAATCTCACCACTCAAAGTATGTTCCATAAATCAGCAGCATCAACCTTACCTTAGAGTTTTTCATAAAGGCAGAGTCTGAGGACCCATTCCAGCCCTCCTCATGTCTGCAGCTTGACTGCTGTTAGCATAACTAATGCCATCTCGGGCAAGCAGAGTCCCTCCTGTCCTTCCACTGACCCGTCCCAGGACTGTACTGTGTGGTAAATCACTTCTCTGTTGTGAAGGGCTTTGTAGTTAATAGATATTGTTTAATAATCATTAGGACCAGGTGGCCTCTATGCTCTGCTAGTCCCCAAACAATGATGAAGACCTCTGCTGACGTATTCCTGGCACCCATGAGACTAGTTACTCATTGATAAATCCTGACTTAGGAATGCATGTACTGTTTCCAAGCATCTACCCCTATACCCTAGGCTAACTATAAAACTGTCCCAGTGGCCCCTTGTTGGGGCAGAGTGCAGCTGTGAATGCTTCCAAATCCTCGCCCACCCAATCCCACCCTGTGAGTCAGTTACCCTATAATAAACTGATCCACTGATTATACTGAACGGCCTCCCCCAGTTTTCGGTCTCAGGATACCTTCTCAGTTTGGTGGGCACTTTGTGTTCCCTCTGTCCTCCAACAGCAATTTACAACACCCTCCTGTGCACATTAAAGTTTAAGAGGCACTGGTCTCAAAAATAGTTTTGTTTATGAGATAAGGATATTATATTACGTTTTGCTTTTTCTGTATCCAATTGATGCAACAGCATTTAGCTCTGCATTTCTTTGGATTGACTGCCACTTTGTTCATGCCCCACCCGCTACCTGTCGGAGCCAGTGTGCAGAGGAGAAAGTGAGCCAGACAGAGGTGACATCATCCTTGTTCTGTTAGTACCCAGTAGGCCAAATAGGAAGCTAAATACTGGGTCTGTCTTGTGCATTAATTCTGAAGGAACAATCAGAAGGGAGAGGAAGGGTAACTTGTTTGGGATGCATGTAATTTGGGTTTTGGAAAACTTTTAAATTCAGTTGACTCTTGAGCATGACCACCCATCCCCCACACCTGAAAATCTGGGTCAGACTTTACAGTCAGCCCTCCAGATCTGTGGTTCCTCCCTATCCAAGGTTCTGCCTGCATGGATTAAACCAAATACAGATCATGTAGTCATACAGTATGTATTCAGTGAAAAAAAATCCACGTAGAATTGGACCTGCTGCAGTTCAAACTCATGTTGTTCAAGGGTCAACTGTACACTCTCATAGGTGAGACCAATGCTTTTCAGACAGAAGTGACAACTGACACATTTTCTAGTCATGTACCGTGTTACCTTTTGGATATAATTAAGAGTTGTACATGTGTAGAGTTTTGTGGGTACCCTCTTGTTCTCATACTGTCTTTTTGATACTGATAAAGGCTAAAAATCATAAGGACTCCACTAAGTAAACTTTAAAATGTGGAGACCAATTATATTGACTCCAAACCTACAAATATCTTAAAGGCAACATGACAAAGAATATACTGCCAGCTATTCCACCCTGCTCCAAACTGCTGGATGAGAAACTAGGTCTCACAAGTTTAGACACTATATAAAAATCCCTAGAAATATAGACTCAACTATTAAATGAAATACAAAATAATTTTTATGATTAATACAAAATAATTTAGAAATATTTTTTATTCCTACATAATACAAATATTTTGCTTTCCCAGAGAGCAGAGCAAAAGAGAGCATGGATTGTTTTCATTGTTTTTCTTACCAGCAACATGGTTTTTATTTGTTGAAACTACAAGTTTATGTGCAAAAATACCTTGTACACATGGAGTAAATCCAGTTTGCAGGTGGACCAAATTACTCAAAATATAAAGTGCAAATTATCTCGAGATTTTTGCTCATGCTTTGGATTTTTTCTTTTTCTTTTTTTGGGCCACACTGGCATGTGGGGACAGGACTTGTCTGACCTCAGTGACCTGTGACCAGAAGAGGGACGGTGGTGTATTCGTTTTTTAGGGCTGCTCTAAGAAAGCACCTTAGATTGAGTGGTTTAAAGAATACGAATCACTGGATTAGGGTCTGCTCCAATGACCTCATTTTAGTTTAATTACTGCTTTAGAGACTCTTATCTTCCAATACAGTTACATTCTGGGGTACTGGCAAGGGGTTAGGACTTCAGCATATGAATTTTGGGAGGACGTAGTTCAGCCCATAATAGATGGGAGGGGTGTGAACAGGGGGACAGATCTTCTGAGTGAATCCTAGCCTCGCCACCAGCTGTGTCCCTTGCTTTTAGTCTTAGATCTCTCAGCTTCTGTTCCTGCATGATGTCTTTTGCTTCCTGCTAAGATTCAAAGACTAGTATCAGCCTTTTTAGTGAGCTGTTTTGTATTATGTGCACACATCCTAGACATCCCCAATTTCTGCAAAATCCCGTGGTCAGCCTTTAAGAGCCAGATAAGACGGTCTGAGTCTCCATCTCACACGTTGCTAGAAGGATTCTCTGATACTGCTTGTGTTTTCTGAGGGCTTCCCTCTTCAGAGCTCCCAGGGCAGCAGCTGGTTACTGCTCTTGGCTTCAGACTGCTCTGCCCTAACATGGGCTTTCTGCTGCAGGACCCCACACCGGTCCCTTCTCTCAACAGTGTCCTAGCAAGGACTGCTGAGGAGAGCAGAATTTTGAGAGGAGGTTCCAGGGGAAGGGAAGGGAAGGGATGGGAGGGTTATGACATTACAGCAAGTGCACTGCCAGAAAAATCTTTAAACTGAATTGTAGATGCCCCTGTTTTAGGTTCCGTGGATTTTTCTTAATTCAGGGCATTTCTTACTGAGCCACCATCTCCCATTTTTGGCTTCTGCTTGTGGACTCTCCTCAGACCCCTTTCTTTTCCTCAAGACCTTCCTTATATTTCTCCTCCTTCCTTCCTGGTCCCCGCATCTACCTCACCCCCATTTCTCTCAAACCATGAACGAACAACTCCTAATTCTGTTATTTTCTTATGAAAACATGGAGCTCTTTTCCAGCTGCATCTTTCCTTGGTTGGGCCCTGGGAGTAGCAGGTGGAGGTGGGGCTCACTTTCCTCAACCAAAGACTCATCAAGAAATATTTCCAACACAGAGTCATCTCCTCTGCTGTGAATTATACCTCATGCCTCTGGAGCTGTTCAGGCTCTTTGTTTAAAATCAGATCCTCGTCCCTTTCTCCCGTCTCCCTCTCTTACAAGCTCTTGACGATAGCCTTAGAAGTCAGTCTTTCATCTGAATTGATATTACAACAGCATGGAGTACATGTTGGCGTTTCTGTGTAACATAAACAACAATGGGAAGAAGAAGGACCTATTTTCTTGTCCTGGTTATGTTGTGCTGATGATTATTTCAAATAGAAAAGTGTTATAGGGTCATCTATTTGCTTCCCTCTCAGTTGAGAATTAAGTGGGTCAAGGAAGAAACAGTCCTCTCCATATCCACTATTGGTGGAAGGTGCCAACTCTTTTTTTCTCTGTACTTGCTTAAACAAAGCAAAGCCAAACAAAACAAAACAAAAGCCCAGAATCTCCTGAAAAATCTCAGCAGCTGTGCTCGTGTCTTAATGTCTTCACCTTGTCCGATCCTTCTGGACTCAATGCTTTTTATCTGAACGGACTGAGGGGCCTCAGAGCAGACTCAGAGGCAGGAGGCCTGGGTTTCAGCACTCCGTCTGTGACTGGCAGGTTTCCTGACCGTGGGAAAGTCCCTGACGCTCTCCAAGCGCCGCTCCCTTATCTATAACATGGGGAGGAATCCTACTCACACACTCACGGGATGGAATGAGACTACATTCCTTAGGGGCACTTCTTCGGCCAGGAAGTCTGGAAGCCAAGTGTCTGAGCTGAGCAGCTGCTGTGATGTCAGACGTGTTGGGCACGTTGCAGGGTTAATTGGCACGCTGGCCAGGTTTGGGCTTGCCGGACCTGCTCAGGGCTGGGGCACAGTGACTGGTTTTATTAAATCTGACAATTGGCCCGCGAGAGTAACAACTGGCACTGTGTCTGACCGGGAGCTAGGACACAGGTGTGCATGCTACGTCCAGGAAGGCTGGCTGGGAGGGAGGGAGTGACCACTGTGAGCAGACGAGAAAATGCCATCATACTGTCTTCCTGTCCAGCCTCAGAGAATCTGTACCACGTTTCCCAGGAGTGGGAACTGGTGTGAGGGGTGCGCCAAGGGCAAGGGGCCTCTCTCTGGAGATGCTCTAGGCTACTGAGATCGAGGGCAGTGCTCCTACAAGACACAGCGCCCTGGGTGGCACTGAACTTATGTCAATAGGATGATGTGGGATACTGTGTCGGGGGAGACTTAGTGGGGCCTGAGGTTTATAAAATGTTGAGGGCTCTTTAAGGAAAGAATACACAATGACAAATATAGCACAAAAGGGACTATTTCTTTAGAATAATTAGGTAAGTCACAATGACTTACACTTTGAAAAAGCTGAAAAGTAGTACAAAGCCCAGAAACACAACAATGTATTTTTTACTAGTTGTCTGACACATCTCAAGACTTTTTTTTTTCCTTCCTTTCTTTGGTGGCTTACTTTTTGATCATTTCTTCACATGACAATGATTTTGTAGTATCACTTTCTACAGAGAGAATGAAAACATAATTTGGTCTTTCTACTGGGATGGTTAATCAAAATTAATTCTCAATTATTGATTGTTAGGATGAATAAAAGAATGAAGACAATGCAAATGACGCACTCTTTGTAGTGCTCCTACGGTGTGTGCTCAACACACGCAAGAATTCTGAAAGATTCTATTTTGAGTGATTCCTATAATAAAAGGGGAAAAATATACGGCACATTTATAATGGTACACACTGACAAAAGACAATCTCTGTTTTGACTAGGTGTTGATGAGAACCAAATTTTCTGCTTACCCGTTTACGTGCCTAACGTTAGAAAGAATTCCCACGGAGAAGCTTCTGACGGAGCACCTTTCAAACCTGTACTCTGCCCATCCCTCTGGTGCCAGGCACCTCAGAACCTGTGCATGCTGAGTTAGGGCCTCTGGTCCTGCCACCTGCATGTCTGAACACCAGGTAAACTGGCACAGAGGGCAGGAGAACTCCTGGAAAGCCATTCCTATACTGGTACAGCTAGCAATAACTTAAATACATCTGGAAGTGACTTTGAACCAGATAAGTGATCCCGTTAAATCCAAAATAAACTTCTCTTCACCAGATTCCAAAGATGCCCCTGGCATGCCTTTGGAGGTGAAGTGAAGTATAACGGAGGGGAAATCAAAGAGGAGAGAGAATGTGGCCTTGACCCCTTGTAACTAAAATATTTTAACTCCGTAAATTTTAGGGAAAAAATCATGACCATGTGAAATCATTGCCAGGGCATTTTCCTGGTTCTTTGAAGGGGACCATGAAAGTAAGGGGGAGTCCCCAAACTTAAGCTTCATTACCTTTTTAGGAAATATACCTCTGGCTGAAACAGATAAAAATCTGAATTTCAGGGGCTTAACCTAACAGTTCGTATTGGTTGACATGAAGACCCGTTGGTGGGACGCTTTGGCGCCTTCAGCATGTGCCTTGAGCATTAACAACTAGCTGCCAGACAGGGGGCGGCGGGAGGTGGAGAGAGGGGGAGAGACAGAGAGAGTGAGAGAGAGAGAGAGAGAGAGAGACAGAGATCATGAGGGAGGTTTTACTGGCCAGGCCAGGAAATGGTACTTCTTCCCAGAGTCTATTGGCTGGAACTCAATCATGGGGCCATGCACCTGCGAAGGAGGCTGGGAAATACAATCTAGCTGTGCCAGGAGAAAGAGGAAACACATTAGGGTAAATCGCAGTGGTCTCTGACACAAGAGGAGACAGAACTTCGCCTCAGTGGGGACTGGAGTGACACGACCACGGCAAGACGACACCACTGGAGCCACAGGAGGCACTGAAAGGCCAGCATGAGGTCTGGGGACCCCCAGTATCCTCCTGAACCGGGGAAGATGTTTGGAGCTGTGGTACAAGAAGGGTGCTGTGACTGCTCACAGAAACTACTGCTCCGTTGCTAGCTGTTTGCTCTTTGTTCCTCCCGCACTACTGTGCTTTAAGGAAACCTGCCTGGAAACCAGCCTAAGGGATGATGGTGATAATGCTGACTGTGAGTAAAAAGAGGTTTTTAGGGAGAAGTTTGTAAAGTCTGGTCCCTAAATTCTACCTACTGCCATTCCCTGAAGGGGTCCCCAGGGACTGTTTTCATTAGACCATCAGCACCAAGAGTGACCACGGCTCAATCACTTTTGGGTCCCAGTGCCTAGCAGGGTGTTACACTTTGGATTGTTCGAATTCTCCTTTTTCTCTTCTAAATATATAAGCATTTCAGAAGCACGAAACTTTTTTGATATGTAGCATTGGTAAGCGCCTCGACAGATATTAATGCTCAAGTTCAACGAATTACGTTCATTTTGTTCCACAATCCCTGAATATTCAGTAATTAATCGAACTTGCGGTCTTGCTTTAAGATTGATTCTTTCCATTAGACCTCTTCTGCAACAATCAAAGAAGAAACATAAGGCTTATGTATAAAAATTATTTTTGGCTCCCTTGGAATATGGAAATTCTCTAAATCAGTTGGAAAAGGTAAGTTCTTCATTTCTTCTGGTAAATGGAAAATTACTTTTCTCTTGAAGCTTTTTTCTCCAAGTAAGTTAAAAATCCATTAGTAAATTAGGCTTAGCTGGGTCCATTCACTGATATTTGATCCTTGGAGCCTCTCAAGGAAAATCAATGTGTGGCTTTTCAGTTAATTAACATAATGTTAATAGAATGTACAATACCAGCATAGCTGGAACCCTCATACTCAGTGTTCTGCTCAGGCTGAGCGGGCAGAAATGGCTGATTGATATTTTTTCAAATCTGGGCTACTCAAGAGAAGACGAGCACAGAAGATTCTCAGTTTAAAATGGCACTTGTCTGCATGACCCTATGTGCTTGCTCGATGGGGTTTGTGAAAGCAGGAAGGAAGAGCTAGAGTAAAGCTAAAATGAGAAGGATTAAAGTTCTGTCCAGGTACGGGCAATTAGTGTCAGCAGTGGGAGCTGAACAACAGATTCAAATTCAGCCTTCTGAGACGTGGAGCTTGAGGAAGGGCATGACGAGAAGGTGGGGGCTGTTCGATGAATTACTTGTGTGGTTTCTCTGGTTAGAGGCTGTACCCATGAACAATAGCCTCATAGCTCAAGGAGCAAAAACAGCCCTGATCCCAAGGTATGCAGATATTTCCTCCCTCTCCTGCTCTCATTAACAAAAAAAATTTAAATTATGGTGAAACACACATGACGTAAAATTTACCATTTTAACCATTTTTAAGTGTATTAAGGTACATTTTCATTGCTGTGCAGCCATTACTATTATGCAGAACTCGTTTTATCTTGCGAAACCAAGACTCCAAACACACAAAACAATAACTCTCCTTTCCCTCTGCTCCCTGGCCCCTGGAAGCCATCTCTCTACTTCCTGTCTCCATGAATTCGACTCCTCTAGGTGTCTCATGTAAGTGGAACCATACAGTGTCTTTGTGATTGGCTTACTTCACTTAACATAATGTCCTCACAGTTTATCCTTATTGTAGCATATGACAGTGTTTCCTCCCTTTTTAAGGCTAAATAATATTCCCATGGTATGTATCCACCACATTTTGTTTACCAGTTCACCTGTCAGTGGACACTTGGTTTGCTTCCACTTTTTGGCTATTGTGAATTACGCTGCTATGAACATGGGTGTACAAATATTTCCTTGGATCTCTATTTTTCCATTCTTTTGGGTGTATACTCAGAAGCGGAATTGCTGGATCACATGGTAATTTCATTCTCAAGTTTTGAAAAACAGCCATACCATTTTTCGTAGTGGCTGCATCACTACATTCTCACCAATAGTACATAAGGGCTCCAATTTGTCCACCTCCCTACTACTTCTTTATCTTTACTTTTTTTCTTTTCTTTTCTTTTAAAAAAATTTTATAATAGCCATCCTAATGGGTAGGAGGTAGTATCATATTGTGGTCTCCAGGTCAGAGGCTCCATCCAGACACTGCTGGCTGACACCATTTTCTCTCCCCACCAGCTCTTCCCCTAACCCTTTCTGTCTTCCACAGCCCACAGCCTTCTCTTTCCCCCTCTCCTCTCCAAATCTTATGCACCATCTGCCACAACTAGTGTTCTCATTCACCTCTTCCTGCTTATCTCCTCTTCAGCAGGAAAGTGCTTCAGAGGCTGACAGCCTAATCTCTCCGCTGATCCCATGTTTCTGAATTCATCATCCCGCCCCTCAGCCTGCTGCCCCTGCACTGCTGCCCAGGCTGAGCAGGAGGAGGGCAGATGAGGCTGGACCAGACCAAAGGAAAAAAAAAAAAAAGTAGCGGAGTCATCTGGGCACAGGAATGAAGCTATGGAACCCTGGAGGGCCCTGTGGTTCTGACATGGGCTTTGTTATTGTTGTCATCATTGAAATTTGTTTATAAAACAAGAAGCAATGGGCACTGAAAAACATCCTGTTTTTTTTTACTTGTTGGTGGGCATAGGGTGGGGCATGGCAGAGGCAGTGACAGATGGAGACAGCCCAGAAGGAGACACGGCTCTACCCACCTCTCCTGCTTTTCCCCACCAGCCAGGTTCAAAGCCCTTCAGTCACACCTCACAGGGCTGCTAAAAATATGTGATGTGGCTACAGACAAAGAGTCGGTTGGGCCTCTGCAGTGAGAGGATGGGGGTCTGGAGTAGGAGCTACAGGGCTACTGAGAACGTGACACTGTTCTCCAGAACTGGTCCTGAGTAGAGCAGCCAGGCCCGACCTGGAGGGGAGTGGGCTGTTGGTTTCCTGACCATGCAGTTTACACCAGTGATGGTTGGAGAGGCTGCCCTGAACTCTGAATGGGCAGCTGCTCCTTGCATGGTAGAACTTGGGGGAAGGAAAATCCAGGAGGGAACTAACTGAGGGTCAGATTTCTTTCCTTCCTTGAGTCTCGCATGACTCACCAGGGAAGAGGAGTCAAGCATGTTTCATTCCTGGATTTGCCATAATGTCTCCCTGACAGTTCCCTCCTCCCACCTGGGAGCGCTGTTCTCCTTTCCTGACATCTGACCTTTGAGAGGATGGAAAGTCCACTTCAGTTTGTTGTTTTTCCACCTGCTGCAACAAAGCACTGAGGCTCATAGCAGAGGTGAGGATGGATTTCTGCTTCTCCTGGTGCTCTGTGCCCCTACTTTGATACTTAATGTATTATGCGAGATGCACCATATAAATGGTAATGTATATATTAATTATATATATATTGAGTATGTTATTTCTTTTATACATATTATTTTATTATAGTCTTTCTCTCCTTCCTTCCTTCCTTCCTTCCTTTCTTCCTTTCTTTCTTTCTTCTCTCTCTCTCTCTCTCTCTGTCACGCTCTCTCTATCAACCTACCATTCCCCCTCTGTTTCCAGGAAGGAAGCTGCTCGTGGCTATTTCAACTCTGAGATGTACCCTTTTCTACTCTGCAATTCATACCTTGAGTGAGGTCACCTGCAGGGTGGGCTTTCTGTATTGCTAAACAGAAGGCAGCTTTAAATCATTTATTCCTGTTTTTTATTTAAGTTTTTTAAATTTATTTTTTTAGCTGGGAGAAGTTGTAGCTCATCACGTAGGGAAGAGGGCAGGAAACTCAACTGCAAAAAAGCTTCCTTAAAACATAGACTCATAATGTGAAGCCATTAAAGTACATGGCGCTACTACAGGTTTTCTTTAAATGCTCGTTTTCCATTTCTGTTCCACCTTAGACAATTCACTGCCCCCCCAACCCCTGCCCCTGCACCAAGGAGGATGTAAGCTCTGCCTCATATACTACCATTAGTAGCACCTTATGCTTATAAGACCTTTTAATATTTCCAGAACATTCTCCTTTTATTTTCTCTTTGACAAGCATGCACAAATCCTTCCTATATGCCTCCTTCTCTTCCAAGTCTGGCAGATGGGCTGGAATTTTTTTCTTTTTTCTTTTTTGGCTCATTGGAGGATGCTGTAGGAGAACATAAGTATGCTTCTGACACAGAAGTGAAGTGCTGAGGAGTGCAGTTTGGGGAATGAAGCTCAGGTAATGTGTCCACTCTCTGGAAAGGGGGAATTATGATAAAGTGCTGGAGTTTTGTCACTGTTACTGAACTAGCACGTCTTGGAAGGAAGTAATTGTCATCACCACAGCTGTCTTCTTCCTGCTCCTCTCTCCCCCACCCTA
This sequence comes from Camelus dromedarius, assembly GCF_036321535.1. Lineage (NCBI taxonomy): Eukaryota > Metazoa > Chordata > Mammalia > Artiodactyla > Camelidae > Camelus > Camelus dromedarius. Next base: position 13,143,669 of record NC_087454.1, on the reverse strand, counting down.
GTGTATCATGCAATAAAATACACTTCTGGAACAAATGGAAAAAAAAAAAAACCAACTGTGGCTGGGCAGTAGAAACTGAAGCTGATAAAATAATGAAATTAGGCCAGACCTTTTGTTACCTATTTTAAAAGACGCTTTCTAGGGCAGCTACATATCACTTGTTTCAATTTAGTTCTTGGAGTTCCAAAAGTTTCACTTCATAAGGACACTGTCCTCTGTTACGGTAAGGTTTTTGTTCTTTTTTTTCCTGTCCATTGACAGTGTAAAGGTTGATTTTACAGTGTTAGGGTTTTAGGGTTTTTTGGCTAAGTTTTCTTCTTGTGGCCATGTGAACTTCACTCATGAATCACAGATACTGCAGCTGTACTGAAGGGGCTTTAAGAATCTCAAGTGCATATGGCATGATTAGCAAAATAGCAGTCTCACAACTACAAGTGGGAAGGGCCCAATTTTGTTCAGCTTCACTCCTGGAAGGAAGGAATAGTACTGGAATATTTGGCAAAGGAAAAAGTTGTGGAGTCCACAGAACAAGTCAAAAGTCAATAGTAAGAAGTTTGGCAGTTTCTTGTGAAGTTAGACCTGTACCTACCGTATGACTCCCCAAATCCACTCAAAAGTATCTACTCACGATAAACAAGTAAAGTATGTTCACAAAAATCTTTTACAAGAATGTCCATAGTAGCTTTTTTCATAACAACCCAAGACTGGATATGTACAAACATCCATCAACAAGAGAAGAGATAAACACATTACGGTGTATTTGTAATTATGGAATACTACTCAACAACAAAAAACAAATGAATTATAGATATATTAAAGAACAGGGATAACTCTCTTACAGAAATTATGTTGTGTGAAAGAAGACAAACACAAAATAGTACATATTACATGATTTCACTTATGCAAAGCTCTAAAACAGGCAAAACGAATCATTAATGATAAAAATCAGAAAAGAGTTGACTCTGAGGAGTAGAGAGCAGGGATCGACTAAGAAGCAGCATAAGAGAACCTTCTGAGGTAAGGGAGCTGTTCCGCATCTTGACGGAGTATGGGTGCCGTAGCATTTATATTTGTCAAAAGTCATCAAAACTCAAACTTAAAATACCACATTTTGCATTTCATGGAATACAAGTTTTCTCTTAAAACTTTGGAATACGAACATAATGAACAAATGAACAGTGTATGTGTGTGTATATATAAATATATATATATATAATATATATGTGTAAACTAAAAAAATATGTGCAGTATATTTTATATATGTATTTACATGCAATATATTGTATATGTGCCATCAAATAGTAACAATTCTACCTAATAAAACTGAAAAATGAAAAAAGGACTACAGATATATATATATAAATGGTAGTGTGTGTGTGTATATATATATATAAGTTAATAGCCAGTGTGAGTATGGTGTCCCAGGACTGGACTTTTTATGAATTCCTGGTGCTGTGGTTGTGATTTCCGAAATCTGGCCACACATTAGACTTACCTGTGGAGCTCACATTCTGCAGGATGCCTGGGACTGACTCACCGCCAGAGATTCTGATTCAGCGGGTTATGGTTCAGGAATCTGTATTTCTGAGTAAATTCCAAAGCCTCTAAGATGCACCCTGGGGGAGCGATTTCTGGGGTTTAGTTAGCAGTAGACATTTTTAAAAGACCTTTGTAATATCTAGTCACTATCACATCTTCTGTTTTTGAGTTGTGATCCTGGTGAATAAAAAGGGAAGTGCTTTTATTCAAACCTATGTGTGTCTTTAGAAGAGAAACAGGTGAGAAGTGAAGACAGAGGAAAAGAACTAACATATATTGAGTCTAGGATATGCCCAGGAGGTTGTTAGGCATTTGATGTAGATAATTTTCATTTAAAGTCTCTAAGAAGCACACTTACCATTTATTATCTATTTTCATTGCAATCACCATAGTCCAGGCCCTCAGCTATTACCAGTCTTGCCTTTTAAGCACCAGCAAAACCAACTTTCTTGCAAATCTCTTAATAGGTTGGGCTATTTCAGGGCCCCAGGCCTTTGCAATGCCCCTTAGTCTGCTGGATGTACTTCTGCTCATCTTTTAAGACTCAGCTTAAGTATCCCACATTATATGTAGTCCTTCCTGCTCCTTATCTTACACTTTTGGGGAAATTTCATTCCTCTTCAAGTAGAAATTGTATCTGCTGTCCTAGGATTTATACCAAAGTGTGATTTGGAGTTCTTTCATATGAATTAGAGATACTCATTGGTCACTGATTTAATGCTAAATCTACTTAAATGGAGAAAACAGTACAAATAAAACTTCTGGCAGTCAAATGCTTTCAACTGATTTCTACTTTTAGTACTACATCTATCACATGGCACTATAATCTTTAATGTTCTCTCTCACCCACTAGACAAAGATGTCCCTGAAAACAAGATCTTAGTCATCTTTGTCATCCCAGGACCTGGCACAAAACTTGGCCCTTATTCAGTGCCCAGTAAATTATTGTTGAATAAATGAATGGATGAAGGAAAGAGATTACCTTTTTTCTCCTTAAATCTAGCTTGTACCCAGGTAAATAGTGAATTTTCAATAATAATCCACTGACAAAATAAAATGTAAACTCTTAAAATGGATTTCAAGGGTTGCCATAATTACCATCCGCCCTCCCCTCTAGCTCTAACTAATCTTGTGGACTATTGATTACTAAATTAAATCTGGTCAAGATAAATTGACTCATTCCTTAAATATCATATGCTTCTTTTCTCCATGGCTTTGGTTAAATTATCCTCTACTCCATGGTATAATGGAAAGAGCATATGACGTCTCAAGAGCTGAGAATGGGTCTCAGTTCCCACCATATTTCCATATTAGCTGTGTGACTTTGGTCAGATGACAACATCTCTGAGCTTTGTTTTTTTTTTTCATTTATGAAATGGGATAATATCTGCAATAACATATATAGATTGTCCTGGAAGCTGTGCAAATTTTATTATTATTATGTTCTACATTATTATTACAGCTATAAAAAGAAATGGAGAATTATTATTATTATTATTATTATTATTATTATTATTATTATTATTATTATTATTATTATTATTATTATTTATTATTGTCATCCAAGACACCCTTCACTATGAAGCTTAAGGCCCAAGTCCTTTTATAAGTTTGGAGGGCCTGCATTTTTTCCTGAACTGTCTAAACCACTAACGATGGCACTTCATCATATACTATCATTGTTATTATTTAACTGTTTCATGTATACTTGGTCTTTCTCTCCAAACAGATTGAAGCCTCTCATGCACAAGGGCAGGGAACTTGTGTTACTCTTATTTTTATGCCCTTGATCACTTAGGGGTGCACAAGAGATTAAATTGTATCAACATTAAACTGTCTTTAGTATACTCTCTGATGAAATGGTACACAGCTACTATTTGAATATCTTCCCTCAGGCATAAAAAGGCAACCCATTCTATTTTTGGATAATTCAATTCCATGTTCTCAGTTCCACTCACCGGCACAAGTTCTGCCATCTGGAGGCACACTGAAAGGTCTAGCCCTTTTGTCATGTCACCAACGCCTGAATTGTTTTTAGTTTGTGAGTGTCCCTCTTCAAATGATGTTTCCAGAGCAAACACAATTAATTCAATTCAGCTGATGTCTTAAAGCAATGTATCATGTGGGCAGGACTGACCATGATCTGCATTGAAGTTGTCAAACATGTATCACTCTTTTCTATGATGTCCTTTTCTTTCCCATCAGGTTTATTGGTGTGTAATTTACATGCAGTATAACTGTAATATACAGTCCTATGATTTTTGATGAATGCATACCATTGTGCAACCACACCACAATCAAGATACAGAACAGTTTCATCACTTTCCTTCCTTTGTAGCCAACCCTACCTTTCATCCTCAGCCCCTGGCAACCACTAATCCATTGTCTGTTTCTATGGTCTTGCCTTTTCTTGCCTCTCGATTACTGAAGTGCTATATTGTTTTAGTTATGAGGGTCCCCAGTAGGACTGCACAAGGTACATGACAAGACATAGAATAAAGAATTTTTTTTAAAGGATGAGAAAAAAATAAGTAAGTGAAAGAGAATTTGAAAAGGGAAGAAAGAGCCTGGAAAGAGGAAAAGAAAGACCAAGCAATGGGCCTATGGTTGTGATAGAAGGTGTCTTAGATGTTGGTATAACATCTGTTTGAAAATCTTAGCTGCCACAGTGGTGAGCTAACCCATTATACTGATTGGAAACTAGAGAACATGCAGCTGATTGCACAGAAGGAAAGCTAATCTCCAGAGCCACGGTACTCAAGAATAGTGAGAATGAAGAGAATGCGTCCTCTACCACATCTGCAACCACTGTCCACGGTGCTGAATATTCATCACATGTTAGCACATTTATATATCTCACCTTTGGATTCTGATGACTTCTATTTGACCTGACCTCTCCCAGGAATTCAGATCTAGGTGTAAGCCGAAGTTTTTTTTTTTTTTTAATAGAATCTAATGTGGGTTTGGGAGATTGACTTTTGGAGAGACAATTTCAGAAATTAAGAGAGACATTTGTTTTAAAGTAATTTTCAAACAGTTGCAGCTGCCTTAAAAATCTTTTTTTCCTGGCCAGTTGGGAAGACATATTTCCTCTTCTCTTCCTGACCTGTTCATTTTTGTGGTTAATGATTTGCACCGTAGATTGGGTTAGCCATAACTTTACTTCTGGGTTAACTCCTCTTTGGAAGGTGCTCAGGGTTAAGTGTCTAGAGGTTTGAGTTCTGATCTCAGCTGTGCATCAGCTAGCTGGCTAACTGCCCTGCTGCCTCTCAAGGCTTAGGAATAGGGTTGTCAGACTTAGCAAATAAAAATACAGGATGTTGAGTTAAATTTGAATTTCAGATAAGCAACAAAGACTTTTTTAGTTCTAAGTATGTCCCATTCTGAGATAAGTTGTTAAAAAATCCTGAAATATGCAAATGCTATGAAGTGTTAAGTAGGTGCCTTGTTTAAAAAGGTGTTCTTGACTTGTGGGTGACCTCTAGTGATTTGGGAGAACAAATAGTATATAACCTTTGTCAAAGAGATTACTTTTGAGTTCTAAGTATTGAAGGTAGTGTCAGTCTGTGCAATCATCAAATTGTACTAGTCCTTGCAGTTCAACAGGGGTGGGAGTTGGGGAGGGGGGTCTGACACAAAAGAAAGTGTCCACCTGGGTAAATGGTAAGGACACTTCTGTGGTTATTATTATTTAAGATGATGACACTGTTTCTAGTTCAGGTCAATTATAGTCCCTGTAATTTTCTATAAGGTCTTTTCTTTTACTTCCTTTTTTCTGTTGAGCATCAGCTCATTTTAGTCTCCCATTTGTGTTTTAAATCTTTGCTGTTTATTTTAATTTAGGATCTCATCCCATGAAAAATAGGGTTTTTTAATGTTGTGCCCTGGACACACTGTTGCTGATTTTTTATTTACTTATCTGTCTTTATCCTGCCTGAGGGAAAACAAGTATTTAAAATGCACTGTTGCCTGCATCTGTGAGCAGATAAATTTAGTACTTATTTGTGATGGTGCTCTAGTGTACTTCTTATTCCTAATTTTGCCACCAGCAATTATCTGGCCACAATCTTAAGCAGACTGTCTACACTCTGAGGGTCTCTGCAGAGTCTTACTAGCTATTAATCTCAGTACAGTGGTAAGAGTAGAACAAACTATGGGAATGGACATTAGATAATGATAGTTAATTCTTACCAAAGAGTAAATTTAGCTCCAAGTTTTAGCTTTTTAGAAAATGACTGTATTAAAAATTTCATAAGTTCATCTGTCCATCAAAAATCTAGTGAGTACAGATCTGAATAGCAGATTAATGTTAAACATGATTTCTGAGTGGCAGGAAATTTTGTTCTAGATGGAGCTGATGTCTCATCCGTGTGTGACTGACAGGTTCATAATGGCACAGTACATTTACTCTCCCACTCCTCTTGTGTGTAGATAAAAAAAAATCATTTACAATAAAGGTAGTCACATTTCCAATAACTTACTGTTAACTCATCATGTAATGGGAAGTTCTTTCAGAGAGTACTCAAGCCATATATTTTATATTGATTTTTCTCTTGGTGATGCCTCTGGCTCCCCAAATCATTAGATATTAACTAAAAGAGGTAAGTTACGAAAATAAGATTATGATTTTCTGAGCATGGGCAACTCAATACTTCAGTGAGTAGACCCTGCTGACAAAAACCAGCCTTCTAAATGTCACCCGGTATTTAGAGCCCCCACAGCTGGGCATCACTGGATCTGTGAAGGTCATGGCAGAGGACTACCCCTGGAGAGGAATCTCAAAGGCAGAATAATGACAGTACACACACCTCACGGAGCTGGCAGTGCTGGAAACAAGAGCAGACATCATGATTAGCACAGGAGCAGTGGACAGAGCCTGGAGCTGAGAGACAGTTTTTCTTTTCTTTTCTTTTTTTCAATTTATGCCCCTAACCATCAAAATAACTTCAATAACTTCAGTTGCATAGTTTTGTCTTTTATAAAATAGAGAAATCTTGAGCTAAGAGAGACTTTAGTGACTCCCAACTCAATCATCTCACTCTATTTATGAAGAATCTAAGATCCAGATGGGTTAACTGAGCAACTCAGTGGCACGGATACTACTGGTAGGGTCAGGAGCTAGGGTCAGGATTCGGTTCGCAAGTTCTTAATTTAGTACTCTTGAAAATGTGGTTGAAAGGAATAAGCTTGGAGCCCAGGTTTGAGTCTCAGTAGTACTACCTGAGCTAAATGACCTTTTCAGGTATCAGAGTCCTTGAGCTCAGTTCCTCAGCTGTAAAATGGGGTTACTAGTAGGTGCACTGTTCACCTCTCAAGGATATTGTGTGTACCTAGTAAGAAAATGTAAAATGCAAAAAAAGAAAACAAACAGTACTGTCTTATTTATTACTGCTGTGTAACAAATTACCCCAAACTGAGCAGCTTCAACAATAAACATTATCTCATAGATTCTGTGGATCTGGAATCTGGGCCCAACTTAGCTGATGCCTCTGGCTCAGTTTCTTGGGTAACCTTGTAGTCAATCTGTCGACCAGAGCTCTGGTCTCATCTGAAGGCTTGACGCGGGAGGTGTGGGGTGAGGCCTTTTTCTAAGCTCGGTCATGTGACTGTTGTCAGGATTCAGCTCCTTGGAGGCTGCTGCCTGGGGGCCTCTCTCTGTTCCTTGCATGTGGACCTCCCTATAGGACAGTATGGCAGCCGGCTTCCTCAAGCACGCGAGCCAGAAAGGGAGTGTGTAAGAGCAAGATGGAAGCAAGCCTTTTTGTAACCTGACCTTGGAAGTAACATCCCACCAATTTCGCTGTTCTCTCTTCGTTAGAAGCAAGTCAGTATAGGTCCAGACCACACTCAACAAGCAGAGATTGCCCAAAGGCGTGAATACCAGGAGCTGAGGCTCACTGGGAGGTCATCTTAGAGGCTCCTACCACAAGGATTATTCTCACTGTTATAAGTAGCTACAGCAAAAGCATTAGATATTAGATGTATACCTGCTTTAATAAATCAAAAGGTTTTTACAAAAAGAGTATTAATATTTTCATTTATAATTATTGATTGTCCCTCTGCTTCCAAAAAAGATTTGAACTGACATCCACATCCAACTACTTTGCATACACTATTCCTCCTGCTTAGAATACCTTCCTTCTCAGTCCTTGTTCACCTGAGAACTGCTGAATTGTCCTCTGCAAACCCAAACGTGACCTCCCAGGTATGTTACTGTGGTTCAACTGCTACACTTTCTAATGTGAATTGGCCACAGGTTACTTTACAACCTGGAGCACAGCTGCATTTTCCAGTTGTGTCATAGTCAGTTGATGTGCCCAGCAGTTACTGAATGAAGGTGTCTTCCCGTAGAACCAGGAGGGAATGACCTCAGGCAGGGGGACCTATGTCTCACTGGCTAGTTCTTTTTTGAAGACTAGACCTTCAGTGATTTGTAAAGAATTATTGAAGACTTTCCAGTTGCTTTGCTAGGAATGGAGAAGCATTTAAAAACTTTTTATCAAATAGGGGCAGAGTATTGCCTGGGTCCTAACCACTAGGAGGCTTTTAAAGGCAGATTCTGGGCCTTGCCTCAGACTAACCGAATCAGTCTTTGGGGTTGATCCCAGAAATACGTATTTTTAACAGAGTGATTCTGATGTGAAGTTTGATAAGCCTCAGTCTGTAGGGACTCCAGGAAACTCATGAGTGACAGCATTCACACGCGTGTTCTCATTTGCCTTTATATTGGCTGTGGTTTGTGATTACAACTCTTCAAAGACACCAGTGATTATAAAATGCACCATTATATCATGCACTGTTAAGAAAGGAAAAAAAAAACCCAACTCGGCTGATTATAATTTTAAGGGTCCATAAAGATCCATCCCATTTGAGAGATGTTGAAAATAGGAGAAAACCTCATAATTGAAGCAACATGACAAAATGTCTTTCTTTTCTGACCTGACCAGATCTATAAGATAGAAACTCTATATTCTATTTCCTAGAAACATATTATTTTTTAAATTCACGCACTCATCCATCCACCCATTTATTCGTTATTCCACGTACGGTTATTGAGGGCCTAGTGTGTACCCCGCACTCTGCATGCCAGTGGGAATATAGCGGTAATGAGACATGCCTCATGGGGCTTGCTACCTAGGAGGTAAAACAGAAACTAAGCAAATAAACACACAAACAAATGTGTGCCTGCTCATTAGGATAAGCACACTGAAGGACAAAAAGGAATTGTCACATAGACACACCAAGTAGACACACAGGTAGACACACAGGGTCAAAGGCACTGGTGAAGATCTGAGGATACACCCCTCTGCGGGGCCGACGGGGTTAATGAGCAATTGTTTCTGAAGAAGCAGGAAGTGAAGGCAGCTGTGGGGCAGTCTGCACTGGCTGGGCTCACACCCATGACTTCTCCAGGAGAGTGCGCCCCATGGGCGTTGTCACCCCTCAGCCCAGCACAGACGCAAGTATACACAGCAGCTTACTTTCCTCAGCATCCGGCTGACTGACATCTGCAAAGGCCAGCCGTTGACAGTCCAAATGTAATTGCGGATGGCTGACATGACGGTCAGAAGAAAAGGAAGCAGCGAGGGAAGGGAGAGCTGTAGCTCCTTTGCAAACGCAGCCTTTCAGAACTGGCCATGATGCTGCGCCTGGCCTCCCTTTCTCTCAGCATGCTCTAGGTCTGAATTTGCTGTTTACTTCTCAGCTTACTCCTGCCGTTTGCCTTATTCTGAACTGAACTTAATACCCTGAATCATCAGTGTCATTCGGAGATGGATTCTTTACAATCCTTAATGTGACAAACTGGATTGATCCCCTGCCCACTACCTGCCAGCTCGCTGCAATTTCTCCTTAAATCTCTCCTTCTCCCTCCCTTACGCGTCCTACAATGCACACTCTAAAGGAAAGGCGTTTTCCTGCAAATGCCCCACAATTACACAGTGTGGTTAGGCAAGATGATAGGGCTGTGAGTCCACGAGTCCACCCTCGCCCTCATTTTCCTTTTCCTGCTAATTTGACGTGATGGAATTTCTACAGCCTTGTCAGCTCCCTGAATGCACTTTGATCTTTTTTTGTGTGTGTGTGAGAATTTTTTAAATCAATCTAGGTGTCATCTGGCAGCCTAAAACAAATGATATTGTAAAATGTTTATCGCTGAGCAGCAATTTGAATACCACCCTCCCTCCCCGCTCCCAAACCCCTTACATAGAAGGAAAGCAGATCAGTTGTCTCCAAGAGATTTAAAATGAAAGGTACTTTTCATTTTAAAAATGGAACTTGGGATGCTGTTTAACTAAGTGTGCTGTGCATTCAGTATTCACAGGGTAAAACATAAAAGAAGTAACATGGATTTTTAAAAAGATATTATTTTTCTGCTGCAAGCTGCTTCTATCAAACCACCTGAGAGGTGATTTGAGAAGGGCATTTTAGAATAAAGACATTGTTCTGACAGCAAATACAAATGAAATAAAATTGGCCCAAGGCTTTGATGCTGGAACCCACATGGAGAGCCGGGACATAGCAACACGCTAGCTGAATGCACTAGAGGAACAGAAGCAGCATAATTTGTAGTAGTGTGTGAAGCAAAGATGAAAGAGGAAAATATTTTTTTAAAATATGCACAGAGATTAAAACAGACTTTTCTGATTGCATTAAATCCTTGATTACAAGAACTTACCCACAAATACCTTAAATATTACAAGGGTGCAGAAGTTCAGCTATAATCTCTTTGTCCTCAGTGTCAGGGGAAAATATGTGAGTAAGGAGGAATAATCTATGTTCCTCTAATTTTTGAGAAAGTTGATAAAAGGGAAGAGCAGGTAGAAGCCTTCTTTGGGGGCATTAATGAGATTCTGGCTTTTGGCTCAAGCAGACATCATACCTGGAAACAAATCTGAAGCATACTATGACTGACTTAGAGTGATTTTACTCATCTGTGAGCTTTGCCCTAAGAGGGAGGAAGGCGCTGAAAATGGTTTCTAGTAGTCAATTGGGTATAAAATGTTAGGAAGGACCAAAATAACAAGAAAACAAAAACTAAGCTATCTTAGACTTCCCAGGTGACCCTTTGTCCATGAGCTGTTTCTGATGCACAGATGTGTGAGGGATGCTAAAGAAGAAATAGGAACTCAGTCATTTAACACAGACCCAGAGACAATCTTTTGGTCACTCTTTTAGTCTGATGGCAGAGTATCATAGTGGAGGTCTGTGGGAAAGCTTCTGCGTGCCTTTATGGTACCGTTGGTGACGAGGGTGTTTTACAAGCAGAGGTGGTATGGCCAGATGAGGCACGTGGAAGGAAAGCAACAGTTCCTATAGACTGCTGGTTGTTTTGCTCTTATTTGAAAAGCCAAAAACAGCACTGGCTGATTGTAGGGAAGACACTTCTTGAAGTCTTTCCCTGTTCTTCAAATCTCTAAACGAACACACCAAGGCAATGCAAAAGCTCGGATTAAAAGTGCGTTTTAATCTCATTCCTTACATAATTAAATTTGTAATTATTTTTCTTCCTAATACATGATGTAGCCTGGAAGGGAGGTCACTTTAGATGTGTCTAGCATCGGCAAAAATGTGGAAGTAATATGGTGTTCAAAGACCAGCTCCAGTGCTTTATTAGCCATATGACCTTGGGCAAGATGTTTATACTTTTTGCGGCATCTCAGGGGTTCTTCATACGTAAAAATGGGATGAATATCTACTTTTTCAGGGTTACCATAAAGATTACATGAGATATGTCCAATTGCTTAGCACAGTGCCTGACACACATGGGTTAGAAATAGTTTCCCTTCTAAGGATTAATATTTAGACAGATTTCATTTATCAAAGAAGACTTTAAAAAGGAAAAATAACATTCCAGCTTTCTAAGTTTCTTAAACCTATATTTTTCCCAATTTTGAAAGTAACACACATTCTTATGAAAAATTAAAATACCAAATATTGAAAATAAGATTATTATCTATAATCTCATCACTCTGTTAACAATTCATTGCATTTATTATAATCTTTTAAAGGTGTTTTTACCTTAGATATTTTTATCTTACATATGCATATATGTAATATATATGCATAATTAAAGTAGGAAAGTGTCTTTTCTAAAATCATCTAGCTTTTCAAGTGACAGTAAAATATTTAGAATACTATATTTTTTCTTTTTCTGAACATAATGCTATTAGCACTCCTTACGTTATTAAAAACTTTTGGCATATATAATTTTTATTGCTTGCATAGCCCATTGATATAATGTGCCAAAAATATGACGTTTTCAATGTTTTGTTATTGAAATTCACATTGAGATAAATATATTTACATATTTTCAAAAATTTACATAATTCCTAAGAGTTTTCCATAAGGGAATTTCAGGGTAAATGAATGTGAACATTGTTAGAACTTCTGAAACATTGCCAAACTGATTTCCTATAGAATAAGACCAATTTACATACCACCAGTAATGTGAGAGTCCCAGTTTCCCCTTAGCTTTATTAACACTGAGTAGCACTATTCAAACATTTTTTCAAAATGGTATTTTGCCATATTAATTTGCATTTCTTTATTACTGTGTTTGAATGCTTTCCTCTTTTGAATTGTCTGCTCACACCCTGTGCCCATTTGGCTATTGAGACCTTCAGGTTTTCCAATCCATTTAAATGTACTTTATAGGAAAGATAAACAGTTGTTCACACCTGCTGGTGATATTTTTCTACCTTACATTTTACCTTGTTTTATGCCTGTGGGATTTACTTTAAGTTTTTAAAGTTGTGTTTATTCTTTTCTCATGAATGTTTCTCTTCTCTTAAGGTTACTCCTTAAGAGAAACTCTTGAGGTTATTATTTATTTTTCTTTTGAAAATTCTACTGACCAAAGGGTTTCTATGCTGTACGAAAAAAAGTCCATTATTTCTTTTGTGTGTGTGTGTGTGTGTGTGTGTGTGTGTGATGCCAGTTAAGCGAACTAAAGGACAGAATGGGATAAAAGATCACAAATACAAACTTCAAACATGATAGAACTGAATTGTAAGTTTGATTTTACTCCAAAGGCAAATGAAATTTCATCGTGGGATTTCCAGGTCTGGAGAGAACAGAAGAGTTGCCAACAATACCATGGAAGGTTGAAACCAGCAGGCTTCCTGACAGAGGAGGAGCTACTCAAGACACCAAGAGACAGTGCAGTCAGTGGCAGAATCTACCCAGACTTCGCTGCTGTAAAACACTTTCCCTGTCTGCATTTGTCTGAGCCTGCCTGTGACGGATCTAATGGAATCTGCGAACAGCTAAACAGAGATAAATGATTTCCCAATGGAAAGGAATCTATAAGAATGTGATTCTTCCTCACACCAACAGGCAAACAGAATGATAAGTCTTTTTCAGATTATGGTCCCAATGAGGCTACCTCAGCACACTTTGTAGCAAATTCTGTAATCTCAGACAAACATACTTGGCCACATGCACAAATTTCAATAAGCAAGACATTTTTCTGAGAGTGTTCTCTATTTTAAAATTTTCTTTTCAAGCATTAGTTCTAGAGAAAGGGAAATAAAACCAGACACCCTATGCTTTTCAAATATCTGCTTATAATAAAATAAAGTCGTGGATGTTGCATGTTAATGTACTAAGCAAAGGAAATTACATAGACACCATGCCTGGCTGCAAGGAGCTTACGATGCAGGAGAGACCAAATGGACATCAGTGCTTCTGTGTTGTTTAACACCAAAAAAGGAAAACGGTGCTTGACATTGAAGTGAGAAAGAAAAACACATTTTCTACATGAACTGATATACACTGTATTTTATGATTAAACATGCAGGTGATGGAGTAATTTATCAGCTTGGGCTAACTGATTGTTCTCGTGGTTTTGAGTTTTGACCTCATCTTTTGGTGGGAGTTTTGTACATTTCCTGCACCCTCATGAAAACTGATTTTAGGTTAGAAAGATTGCATTTAATGAAGTTCTGCCAACCTTTGGTAACAAAACCTTTGGTTTCTTTCATTAGGTCTCTGAGAAGAAACTGTAAGTTACGATGAAAGGTATCTTACTACGGGGACTATTACTAGTTCCTAAAGATTAAGATCCATAATGACAAAGTCTAAACATAACAGGTTCATGTTCTGAACTTCTTCCTTCATGCTTTCAATTCTTTGTGTCAAATGTGAGCTATTAGCAGTGCACAAAAAGACTTTGGGGTGAAAAATGCCTTTGCTTCCAGGAAAGCTTGCTGGTTTCCCTTTTCATTCCCGTTCATGTGGGAGCAGATATTAGCCCTTCTTGTTCTGCAGCTTTTATTTGAGGGGGAAAATACAAACAGAAGCCAAGAGTATATTTTAAAAATTGAAGAGCATCAAGACATCACAGCGTGAGTTGGCCGTAAAGATTTACAATCACATTTCCATCACAAAGACCCTGGCCCATCATATTTGGCCATGACCATTTATGTTTTGATTTCTATTTCTTTGGCGGGACAACACCCCAATTAGACAGATGAGCGTTCAGTTCTGATTTTGGAGCACATCCTTGCTGGCCTAGGTTACTCCAGGGCCCCAGTGGCTATTCTGCCTCAACTCTGCCCTGGTAGTTATAGTCCTGCGGTCTGCGAATTCTTAGCATATAAGAAAACTATGCAGGTTAATATGCTCATGATAATTTGACCTTGATTATGCCTGATTAGTACCTGGAAAATTGACCAGAATTTTCCCTGAATTCTCTAGGTTCTTACCCTTATGTCCTTTTTACTCCATGTTATGTAAATCGAGTGGTGCTGATGCAGGGTGGAGAGGACGGGCTTGAGAATTCATTTTTCTCTCCTTAAGCCCAGTAACTGGGTCAGGCTATCTATTTTAGCCTCTCGGTAGCAAACAGTGTTCTCTTAAAAAAAATATCACACAAAGTCATAACTGGAGAATTACATTATAAAAGCTGAGTTGTTAACAGCAGATCCTAACTTCTGTGGAAAAAGAATCATTTTTATTCGGAACTCATATATTAGGAACACAATATATAGCTCACCCTTTCACGATTATGTATTACGTGATATGTAAGTTCACCGTACGTCTTCAGCAAAGGAACCATAAAAGGAGAAATCACTGAATTCCACTGGCAAGGAGTGATACCCACTGTTACAGGGCTTTCCCCATATGTCAAACCATTCCAAGAAGAAAAAAAGAAAAAGTGATTCCGTGGACAGATTTTCCTTTCATCAGGGTAAGGGCTGCATTTCATTACTTTGAAAACCCTCATTCATTTAAACAATGCTAAATGCTTCTTGGTCTGGAGATATAAAATTATTGGATGGCCACTGCTGGCCGTTCATCTGAGACCCTGACGTGCCACAGCCGATTTTTGAGAACTGCTCTGCCACTTAATGTGACAAACATCCAGTCTCGCAGTTTAAGAGATCTTTGAGAAAGGCCATCCCCACATGAAATGAATTTAACAGCAGCAATTTGTCATTTTGCCCTTCCTTTGCTGGGGGAAAAAAATGCTGGTGATTTCTTTTGACTTAAACTGGGCATTCAAAAAGCTGTTTTTATTAATGAATCATATTAAGCCACTAGAGAAAGGCTCCCTGACTCTGTTTAAATAACAGGCTATGATTCCTCTCCCCTCGAGCCTCCCCCCACCCCCATTTGGCTCTGCTGCTATTAATTGAGGAGTTTCTTTGTTTCTTTCCTAATGAAGCTAACAGAACACATCTGTCAGGTGCTCGTATTCTTTGCCTGTCTATAGTATGTAATAGACCAGCTGGAGGCTATAACGCTACACAATACCCCTGGCCGTTACAGCAACTATTTATTCCTGGGCTTTTCCTCCGAAAGGGATTTGAAAAAAAAAAGTCTGAAATTTGGGCCTAATTGCTATTTACCCAGCGATAGACACCTGTTCTAGCTGAGACATTGGCTCATGAATCCTACACCTGAGACCTTAGGGAGAGGAGAGGGGAAATTTCAAGCAGCTGCTGGTCCGTTTAGATCTAGAGAGCTTTAACTTGCAGGGTTTGTGTGTTTATATGTATATGCATATATTGTAAAATACTGTATGTTTAGTATGCACACCCATAACCAGAGGGTATATATTAAAAGCCGTGTACCATTATTTCACGGTCAATTGCTCATCTGAAGGCTGTACACATACTGGCGTGCAGCTACAACTGTGACTGCTATAAAAATGGTGTGCTGAGGCTGAATTCAGTGTCAGTAAGAGACATGTGTCCTTCGAAAGTCTGTTCCAGGTCTTGGGGAGAAATAACTTGTTAGGATGAATCAGAGGGAAAAACTGAATCAAATATAACTTTTCTTGGAGAGATTCAACTTTGTTTTAGCCCTTCTCTTTGCCAAATAGCTACACCTTCTCTTTAGACATAATTGTACTTGGTTTTGTTTTCTGCCTTGATCAGTGGAGCACAACCTTCCGTTTATTTATCTTTTGACATCCATAGTGATATTCACCCTTCTTTTCTTGGTTTGCCTTCATAATGGCTCTTTTGCCCACTTAAAACTAAAGGGAAAGAGTCCATAGTCATAATGGCATTTATTTCCTGGGAAAACATTTTAATTTTAATTTAAAATTAAAACTGGGGACTCTATGTAATGTAAGTTTATATCACCTGATATTAAGTTTAGTATTAGTTAGAAATTCAAGTTTACTAAAAACTATTAGATCACATAAGTACTGTCATATGTTTGTAAGAGAATGAAAATTAGAGGAATAGTATGTGTGTACATACATATACATCTACACACATACCCTGACTCGACAGGCTCCAATCCTACTGCCCCATTTTGGCTTGAGATGTTTCTGAAGAGAGAAGACTGAGGCTAAAGAGACGTAGCACAAGCTCACTGGCAAGAGAACAGAAATAAAACGTTACTGCCCTGCTATCTAATCCGAGGACGGTCCTGCCATAGAGGGCTGGCACGGTGGGGGAGGTGGGAGGAAGAAGCAACAGGGTTCCCCCACCTTTCCCCGTCTTTCGTATATCCTTTCCATTTGGTATGACTTCTGAGCTTTCTGATGTGTACTCCACGGGCATTGCTGGAATAGCCTCCCGTTTACAAACCGTTCTGAAAAATCTGGCCTTTCTGAACAAATCAAATAATGCTGCCAAGCGACACCTAATTTGTTACCAAACTAGAAAATTATTTATTATTTCTCCCAAAGGATACATGGGCTATATTAGATACTGGTGTGAGAATTGACAAAATGAAATTAAAAGGGTAGAAGGAGGTTTTAAATAAAATGCAGAAATATGAGTCATAAAGGAAATAAAAATTATCTGAGAGCTATTACATGCACATGCACACACATACACACACACAACCATGCTGGTTAAGAAATTCCCCTTGGTCTCATCTGCAGCCAGAGATGACCGAAAAGTCAGGGCCGTAGGAGGCAGCTGGCAACGACAGGAGATGGACAGAACTCACATACAAATGAGTGCTTCGCCTCAGGGCTCGCACAGTTGGAGAGGGAGCTGATGCTGAGACAGAATTTCATTTCCCAAGAGGACGGAGAGAAGTGCACAGGGAACTCAGGGTCACACCAGAACAGGTGATAATGAAATTAGAGTTAATGAAGGCTGGAAGAAACCAAGGCCAGATGGGTTGGTGAAACTGTCATCTGAGATGCAGGCTGAAGCCAGACGTGGTATCTCAGGACGGGAGAAAACAGCCGCGGAGGCACACGTTAGAGAAGTTCTGGGAAATAAAATACAAGAATCCTACTCTCATCTCTGAGGCAGGCCATCTCTACGTTTCCATGTGACAAGAATTTGAAAGTGGATGAGCCTAGGACGCAGATAGTGTGACAGAGCACGGTAGATAACGTCTCTGAGCCTCAGTTCTATCTCTGATAAATGGGGATAATAATACTTTCCTTCTTTTCTTGGGAAAGTTAAATGAGATTTTGTTTGCAGACTAACTACAGGCATATGTGGTTGATGTCAATTATGTAACATTATTATAATTCTTTATAAGCAATTAGGTCATTCTTATAAAAATGCCAGGAGGGGCGATCCCAGTTAGTCTGTCCGTGTGGTTGTCTGCTTTCAAGAACCCCACCAGTGAACATGCCATCAGAAAAGATAACGCTAAATAAATGAATGCTGCTCTTAGAAGGTTTTATGTCTGCAGAATATTATGAAAGATAAGGAATTTTTTCAGAAAGAGCTGAGAAATTCAGTGATGCCGAGATAATGCATGGGAAGTTGCTAAAATAAGAGTATTTATGTTATGGCAGGGTTCAGTGTTGGTCCTATAAAGAAGTAGATTTTGAGCTTGATGGAGATATGGATTAAAATTTCTGGGCAAGCTCTTCTTCCCCAGCACTCTGTTCATAATGCCACCTTATTAATTGTAGTGTGAGGCATTTTGTGGGTCATTTGATGAACACACCCTTCTTCCTCTGGGCTGTGATTCATTTGCCTTAAAGTACATTTTCCTGGACCGCCAGGAGCAGGGCATGGTCGGCCCTTGTCCAAAATCTTCTGGATACTCTTCTTATCTTCAATCCTTCTCACACCAAATCCTCCTTCCCACGTAGATATCAGACACCCCATCACCAAACTCCCTTGGAAGCTAGGGTTCAGGCACATGGCCAGTCAGGCTTCTACACAGAAGATCTGAATGCAGAGGAGGGCATCATTGGGAACTAATCTCTTCGCAAGCATGGTGGCCAAAGAGTTCTGTTTTTCAGTGTTGGCTGGCAAAGGTTTTAGCATCCACTTTGAAATGTCACATTGCCAAATGGTATTTTCAGGATGTCCCCGCAGTGAAGAACTCTCTGTGGCTGCACAGCCCTCTGGTCTGTTTCTCTGATCCTTCTGAAGATTCTGGAAGCTGCATAACACCTTTCAATAAAATCCTTTTCTTTTCCCACTTGCCAGAGTAGATATTTTTGTTTGCTGTTAAGAATCTTAACCATCGCACAGGTGTTACATGCTTTTTCTAGTACAAGTAAGAGTAATGGAAAAATGTTAAATGGTATTGTGGAGGTAGCACTCACCTTCCAAGCGTCCGTTTTCCCTTTTCTTGGCAAGACAACTCTTCCTCTCTCCAGGCTCATTGAGAGAAATAATTCAAGGAGTTGTTTGCTGCTTATTTCAGCCACAAGAAGGGAGCCAGCTCCAGGGTGAATACAATGCAACGGAAAACATAATTGAGAGCCAGAAAGAGACCATGTCCTTGATGACGTAATTGGGCCACCAAATCTGCCCATCTCTGAAGCCCGCCCAGATAGGGATTTACTTGCAATGGAAAGTGTCCTAACTTACCAAATACTTTTTTTTTTTAAGAGCAGCAGTGATGCTATTGGTATGACTCACCAGTGTTTTATAAACTATGAGGAAAGTGAAAAACCTGCCAGCTAAACTGACACAATGTTTTTGTTACTTAGAATTTTGGTTTTATACTTCTTGCAAAAGCTCTTTTATACATGTTTAGACTTTGGTGTTAGTCACTTATTACTTCTGTGCCTAGACACCCGAAAAGGAAAATATCAGTGAAATAAACTTGTCAAATATTCTGAAACGCCTTTACATTTTCCCTTTGGCCCCCAGATCTGTCTGTCTGCTTTTCTCTGCCTGGCTCTGTGCCCTGCGGGGCTGGCTCCAGTGTACTCGCGTCTCCCAAGCTTAGTGCTGCCTGGATGCTGGTAGGTTCGGCCAATGAAAGGTACCACTTGGAGACTGGAGGACATGGGAACAGGGAGGTTGGGACACTTCTTCCAGCTGTGGTGATGTCTCCGGTTGTAGCTGTGACTCCTTGGGGCTCTATCTTCTCCCTGAGTTCCTATTCAGAGCTCCTTCCTTCATTTCCTCAGTCTTAGGGGGAGTAACGGCTTCCTGGTAGGACTGCATTTTTTAAGTGGTCCTTTCATCAAAGTCTTTTTATTTGACTCACCAATGGGGAGTCCTGATTCCCGACAGCTCCCTGACTGGTACAGAATCCAGGCTATTCACAATCTTTATCTGCTGTGTTTTCTTTCTCCCCTTAGTTCAATTCCCCGCACCATGATGAACGCTGATGATGCAGCATTTCTTAAAGGAGTGGTCACTCTTTACTCCAGTACCACCAAGATTTAACTTTAAGAGGCAGCCACATTCCCCTTAACGACCTAATATTGTTTGTTATGTGATAATAAGCCTCTTAACGCTCTCACGCGCATCTGTGCCGTCTTATCCCATTTCTGTAGCTCTCCTATCCAGATTCTTGCCTGGCCAATGTTGTCTTTGAAATAGCTCTGCCTCCAGCCTTTCCATTCTCCTGCTCATTTGCACACCACCATCACACCCATGCCCTCAAACCGTC
Organism: Camelus dromedarius; assembly: GCF_036321535.1. Classification (NCBI taxonomy): domain Eukaryota; kingdom Metazoa; phylum Chordata; class Mammalia; order Artiodactyla; family Camelidae; genus Camelus; species Camelus dromedarius. The sequence goes on along the minus strand of NC_087454.1, from coordinate 13,123,836 downwards.
CAGTAAACTCTGCAGGATGAAACCTATTTCTTCCCTGACAATTAAGACCTTGTGTAACCTCATCTCTTCCGAATCTATTTATTTCTTTGAAAAAACATACAGATCTTTTTACTGAGCTCCTGGTATGTACTAGCCACTGCTGTAAGAACTTGTTGGTACAAAAATAAGGTAGATTCTTTTTTTCTAAGTTTGGGAGACAGGTAAGTAAATAATTCTACTGCAGTATAAATATAACATATACAACCAGCATTTTGATAAATCACACTAGTCTGAGGGCAAACATCGAGTTACATTAACAGTCACAAACATCATTATTATTGTTCGCCTTGAGAAAGATGGCATAAGCTCCTGAGCTACCTTGCCTGGCCTCAGATCCCTGTTCTCTCACTTACTTCCTGTGGGACGTTGGGCTTGCTCCCTAAGCTCTCTGTGTCTCAGTGTCATCACTTGTAACATGGGGGGGGGGGGACAGTAATGGCTATCTCACAGAGTTGTAAGCATTATGTAAGTTTAACAACATTTGCTAAGTGCTTAGTACAGTACCTGGGATGTAGTAATTGCTCAATTAATGTTAGCTAAGGTAGGAGCATTTACTGACTCTTCCCCACAGCAGGGGTCTTCTCTCAAAAGAAATCACCCCCCTTCATCTAGCACACACACCTATTTCTCGTGTGTCTTTAGGGGTGGATTGCTTTTGCTGTTCCTCTTGGGCTCTGGCTTTCCTCAAGCCACCTTAAAAGAAGGAGTCTTCTTATAAAAATGCATGAGGTCTGGCACCGGCCCTGGGCCACTACCTGATGGCCTTGGGGGCCAGCAGCTTTCCTTTTCACTCTCTCATGGGCCCCGAGATCTCTACTTTATGGCATTTCTTTCTCTACATGCCCCATCCATTCCTTTTTTTTCACTGGCCACCTGCTCTGTATCTTCTGGAAAAATCCCAACTGACTGACCCAGAGATTAACCTCACCAGGCAGACAAACTGTTATGTGCCAGGTCTCATTATATAGATCAACAGCCAGCCCATGAGTGGGTGCCTTGGGCAGAGATGCTCAACCTGGTCCAATCAGGGACTCCCCTTGTGCGAGCACCTTGTTTAGCCCTGCTTCTTCAACTTAGGGATGTGGCCTGGATGATGTAAGCTGGGATGTTACGTGGGACGTGGCAAGTGTCATGAGTCAGGGTACCCTTATTAGCAAGGCACAGGCTTCTCTCCCAGGAGTGCCAACATCTCACACTACGGGGCAGAGCCCAAACCCCAGGTCTCCTGCCCCTCTAGGATGCCTGGAGTGGAAGGCGCCCTCTTAGAACAAGGGTTTCCACTGTCCCTCTGGAGTCCCTCTGCCCCAGTGTCCCCCACCTATACCCTCTTCCCAATAATACTGCTGAACTCTGGAAGACCGCCCACCATTCTGTCCTCGCCTGATCCACGCTGGACTGAAAACTTGCTGCTATTTCCCTCTCTGGCCATCAAAGATGTCCCTCTGCTTCTTGTGGCCTGTGCTTTGGAGGGTTTTCCCACAAAGCCATTATGCGTTCAGTACATGATTTTTCCTTTGTACTAATATTTCTTATGCAAGCAGACCTCATATTAATGTGCTTCACAGATAGAGTTCTTTTACAAACTGAAGGTGCAGCCCTGTACCAAGCAAGTCTATTGGTGCCATTTTTTCAACAGCATTTGCTCTCATCATGTCTCTGTGTCACGTGTCGGTAATTCTCACAATATTTCAAACTTTTTCATTACCATTATATTTGTTACGATGATATGTGATCACTGATCTTTGATGTTACTACTATAATTTGTGGAAGGATTAGATAGTGGTTAGCATTTTTAAAGACTATACTTCCAGGGATCATTTCTATATAGTTCAAAAATGGTTAGCATTTTTAGCAGAAAAGTATTTTTTAATTAAGATACATTAATTGTTTTTTAAGACATAATGTTATTGCACACTTAGTAGACCACAGAATAGTGAAAACTTAACTTTTATGTTTATATGCACTGGGAAACCAGAAAATGTGTGACTCCTTTTACTGCAATATTCACTTTACTGTGGTGGTCTGGAACTGAACCAGCATTATCTCTGAGGTATGCATGTACTTGAAAATTATCCCAATCATTTGGGTCACCCATGAAAAATACAGATCCCTACTCCCACCCATAATTTCCTAGTAAAGCTCTCCGCGGGAGACACTTGGGGATCAGTTCTTTTTTTTTTAATAGAAGTATAGTCAGTTACAACATGTCAATTTCTGGTGTACAGCACAATGTCCCAGTCTTGCATATATAGACCTGTATTTGTTTTCATATTCTTTTTCATTAAAGGCTACTACAAGATATTGAACATAGTTCCCTGTGCTGTACAGAAGAAATTTCAGTTTTATCTATTTTTATATATAGTGGTTACCATTTGCAAATCTCAAACTCCCAAATTTATCCCTTCCCACCCCCTTTCCCCGGTAACCATAAGATTGTTTACTATGTCTGCAAGTCTGTTTCTGTTTTGCAGATGAGTTCATTAGTGTCCTCTTTTTTTCTTTTTTCTTTTTTTGGACTCCACATATGAGTGATAGCATTGATTCATTGGTACTTTTCTTTCTCTTTCTGGCTTACTTCACTTAGAATGATGATCTCCAGGTCCACCTAGGGATCAGTTCTTGTAACACATGGCCCCAAAAGTCTTATGCCATAAGAGTATTTACTGCTTAATTCTCTCTTTCCAAAACTCACCGGCTTTCCAGGTGCATTTGGAGTTGGAGTAAGAAGGGCTGGGTTAGGGGGTAGGTTTGGAGCCACTGCTGCCCTACTGGCAGGGCTACTCAGAGTATTGTCCAGGCACCATTCCTGGTCTGCACACTGTTAGCAGTCTGGATGAGAGAGGCACAGATGTTGAAGTAAGTGTTTAGAACCCAACAAAGGACGAACTGGTAGACACTGTCCCCACTTCCAGTGACCTTACAGTCAATAAGCAAACAAAAATTGTAACAGGAGGTACAGAAAGGCTGGAGTGGGTGGAGGGTCCAGATCATGCCATGTCTTGCCAGCCCTATGTGAGCAGTTTGCAAGGGGAACACCTGGAAGGGTGGGACAGAGAGCAGGGACAGGTGCAGAACACTCATTCCCAAACCCTACTGATCAGATCTATAGTTCAGAGAACTGGGGAACTGGCATTTAAAAGCAAAACAAAAGAAAAGAGGAACTTTGATAAGGTTTAAGAATTAAGTTTAGTCCCTTTAGAAATCCATATCAAAGAGAGATTCAAACAACAAACTTGAATTGTGGCTGTATACACATAATAGAAAACAGGGTACATAATGATATAACACAAAGTATATGGCACCAGTGAAAAGAGTTAAAAACTTAAGCCACATTTATTGCGTTTGAGTGATTGCGTTAATCATGCAGTCATACTGTTGATGAGCATAATGAAACATATTTTGGTTTTCTTCTTTAAACTTGCAAACTCAACAAAGTGGGATTTTCAGTTTGTTGATTTGTTTATTTTTGATCAACCAGATTGTCTCTTAACTCTGTAAAAATAGTTTTTTGCACTGAATTGTTTTAAAATTTTTATGCCAACTTTTCTATATTCTGGATCTATTGGTTTGCAGGTGGGCAAACTGCAAATGAAAACAGTTTGGGATTTTAGCTTTTGCCCTTTCTCTCCCAAGTCTCACACTTTGGATGCAATAAGACCTCTCCTTTTGAGCTCTGCGTGAGCTTCCTAAGGCTGACGGAACAAGTTACCACAAGCCTGGAGGCTGAGGACAACACAAGCTTATTATCTTGTGTCCTGGAGCTCAGAAGTCCAAAGTGGGTTGGAAGGGCTGCTTTGCTTCTGAAGGTTCTGGGGGAGAATCCAATCCTGTGCCTTTTCCAGCTTCTAGAAACGGCCCACATTTCTTGGCTCCCATCTTCAAAGCACATCACCCCAGCCTTGGCTTCTGTCCTCACATCTCCTTTTTCTGCCTTTGACCCTCTTGCGTCCCTCTTGTAAAGATCTTCACGATTACATTGGGCCCACCGAGATCATCCACAATAACCTTCCCTTCTCAAAGTCCTTAGTTTAGCCTGCCTGCAAGGTCCCTTTTGCCACATAAGGTGCCATATTTACAGGCTCTGGGGATTAGGGCATGTACATCTTTGGTGGAGAACAGCCTACCACAGGCTCAGAATAAACTAGGAATTCGTTATTCTTGTTATTTAAAGCTTGGAAATAAAGCAAAAAGATAGGAGGAATGTTCTTTTAATGTCAAACTGAGGCTTTAAAAAAACAGGTTCACCCCAATATTATTTAATTATCTAAGGAATATACCTGTGTTCGAGTGCCTGTGTTCGACTTTGCTATTACTATTAACTAAAGGTTCAGAGACTGGACAGTACATGTAAAGCTTTTCAGGGAGAGATGCAAATAACTGTTGCCCAGTAGAAAAGATAATCCCAAAAGTTATGGTTTTATAACCCAATAGGCCATTAACCAGTTTTTTCTCTATTTCAGTAAACATATTTAAAATTTATTTCCTAGTAATATATCTTTGTTTCTCTTATTTTCATTTTAATCAGTTTCATCATTTTAATGCCTAAACGCCATCAGCTGGATACATTTTTAACACAGATCCATGTCATATTTGTATGAGAGTCATGGTTTTAAATTTTGACAATTATACTTTGACAATGAATTTGTCTGGTAAACTATATCAAGAGGCCCAGTAGAAAACTATGTATTGGCACAGAAGATGCTCAATAACCCTCTCCACTCTAAGAGTCTATGACAATCTTCTCCTCTGACCTGTACTCCCAAACCAGTATCACACTCTCAGGGAAACCAAATGTAGATCGTATTTTCAGTTTACATGTTGAAGTTTCAGGTTTTCTTCGGCCTTAAATACAATTAATTTTCTATATGGCATCAATTCCTGACTGATCAAGGGTGCTATTGGCAATTGTGATAAACAGGTGATCCTGCTCGCTATCACATCTACATAAAAATAACTTACTTAGTGGAACTTCACAATCAGCACAACTAAAAGGTGGTTAAGAAAGAGAATCTGGCAGGCTGGGAACTCGGGAGTTGGCATGTCTGGCCTGAGTCTGAGGAGCAAAGGGAAGCTGATGTGACCGTTAACAGGTAATGAAACCAGCTTGCAATGTGGAGGTCCGAGACAGAATAAAGTCATAAACTCTTGGAGGGGGGAGATTAAATACTCTTGGTTTAAAAATAATGAGTTGAATTCACAACTGATGACCCTCCTTTGAAAAGTAATTGGAGATGAAATGTTAATTGTCATGTAAAAACATCTTTAAAAATGTGTGACTATATTCTGTGTTCCCACAGTTTAAAGTGTGGCATTTAAATAGTAAGAGTGTGTAAGTAACCACAGAAAGACAGAAAAGGGTATTGTGTCAGAATTCTGTGGACAAACACACATCAGCCACTCAGTCAGAATGAACACATTCCTAAAGCCACAGAATGGAGCAATACGTTGTTAAGAAGGCACAGAGTCCACGCGGTTCCATGTTACTGCCGTCTGATACTATTTACCGGAGAATATTCTTAATTAAAAGAACCCACTCACTCTAGTAAACACTAGAAGGCTACAAGGATTGCACCCTCTCTGTATGATATTTTTCTTTTTGTTTAAATTGGCAAGAAACTTAAAGAAAGGGGAGTAATGCCTCAGCGATGAGGCAGGGTGAATGATGGAAGAAGGTATTAAGGAAATTGGATGTAAATAGTGCTGGGTTGCATCCCTTGCTTGCAAACTGAACTTTGACTTCCTCACCTCCATTTTCATCCAGTTCCTTCGGCCACTTTCAAATTCACATTTTAACATTTGATTTATATGGCATAGATTTATTTTCCTACATTGCAATCCAAACTCTATTTTTTATTCCTTACTAAAAGAACAATGTTTTTCTAGCAATGCCTATATTAGGTAAGCAACTGTCACTGTGTATCGCTGTGCAAGGAGACAGAGTCATACACCCTGGGTAGAGGTGAGGAGATGTAAGAGAGTCCTAACCAGACAATCTCATGCAGCTTTGGTAGGAAGAACCATTATTGCCTCCCTGTTACCTTAAGGCAAGAGTCTAAGAAAGGGAATGTTAGCTCGAGAAGTGGGAAGAATGTTCAAGGGACTACAATGGTGACTTTTTTTTTTTTAATGCCAGAGAAAGCAAAGTCTAGTAAAAGCATTCAAGATACTCCCTTGAGACGACGGTATTAAAAAATGATTTCTGAGAGCTAGGGAGAATTTAAATTAGGCGGCTACAGATACCTATAGGTAGCGTCAAACAACTTCCATTTGGCTGCCTAGGTCGGGGATGATGGCCCCCAGATGTGATCAAAGCCCCCCTCAGTTCTCCGGGGCTCCCCCATGAAGCGAACCCATCGTGGCTCATTTAGATGCCGCGCGGCATTTGGCAGGGCACAGAAGTTGCTTTTCCTCCCAGTGCTTAACCTCTTTTCCCCTAGATACAAATGTCAATATTGGATTTAGTCTGGTTGAATGAATGTGTCAGAGGGGAGATTAGTGACTGGCAGCCACAAAAGGGTTTTTCAATTGGCGAAAGTAAATTTCTCACAAATGAATCAAAACAGTTTGAGGTGGAATGGAAGCAAGGGGGAAGAAGCCTTGCCAAGTTGAGTCATGATGCCTCATTAAATAGATTTGAAAACTTCAGCATGGGCATTTTCTCTAGAAGCTCCTGGATTCACCCAGCCTGCAGGAAGCTAGGGGTGAGGGAAAGAGGGCACACACCTTAATATCTTCAACAGGGCATTTCTGTGAAAAGTCTCAGTATATTTATAGCGTGAAGCCATCCACATGAACCACTGGCTTCGATAATCAGAGTACCTGGTTAATTACAACAATTCTTAGACCGCTGAATGTGATAAATTAAAATGGTGGAAGTTTTCATTTTTACTGGTGGTTACATTCATGACTTTTGAAATTGGTCGGGATGCTTGCTTTGTTGTTTGTTGCCTTGAATATTTTTTTTTTTAATGATCTTAAATCTCTGCTTTGACTGGTTGAGAATAAATGCAGGTGGTCCTGTGGGAAGCACCACAGAGTCACCTTTCTTGCACACATCTCACTTCTGACATAATTGCCAAGGTCATTGTGTCTGTGCTCACATTAATGTTCCTAGTCATTTTCAATATTTATGGGCATGTTGATTTCAGGGAACCTGTGTTCTGGGGGGAGAGGAAAGAGAAGAAACAGCCTGTGGGGCATAGTTATTGATTTACTAATCAAAAGCAGTTTTGAATTGTCGTCTTCAGGTTTAGTAAAACACATTAACAGTTATAAACTTAGACATCTCAAGAAGAGAACTTGAAGGTTTTTGGAGAAGGGCAGGAAGTATTGATTTACCTCCCAGTCAACTCTGTAGATTCACTGAGAAGCAGAATGTTTACAAGGGTGGCCTCCAGATCCTCAGAAAATATCACTGTCATTCCACTACCCACTTTAGTTAAATCTTCTAAATTGAAAGCTTTTTTCCCAAATGACTGAAAAAAGCAATCAGTCAACTTGCTAGGGTCTAGTGTCAGAGCCTATGGCTGGCCTTTGCTGCCTCCTTGAATTTTTCTGTATCAAAAAATAAACAACACCCAAGAAGTCTCTACTTTATAAGATGTATTAAAATGCTTTCATTTTTCTAATAATAAAGAGTATTTAGGCTACATAAGTTAGAGTTAGGTTTGGTCGCATGTGCCCACACCAATGTCTTAACCACACGAGGTTCATTCTCTCACCTGGAATAGATTTGGAGGTTTGGCCATGGAAGACTGGAATGGCGGCTCCATATTTAACTGGGACTCTTGCTACTTGTCTCTTGGTTTTCTGTCATCCTTAGCGCAGCGCCTTAACGAGATACAAGGTCCTTGCAGTTCTAAATGCTCCAAGAGGCTCTTCTGTAAGAGATAGGTACACAGACATTTAACTATATTGAATAAATAAAGACTTTCAAGGGCACAGAAATAAGAGGGTTTTCTATTTCTTTCTAAGAATTTAGGAAGAATGGTAATTAACACGAAGCAAGAAAAAGGCGTTTGTGTTCAGAGGGAGCAAGAAATGACATAATCACTTTTTTGCATTCCTTTTTCTCTTATTTACTTCTCATAGTTAGCTAGTGAGTATGACCTGACAATTCTTTCTTCAAAGTGTTGTTTCAATCTTTTCCTTTCCTTCTTCCACATTCCCATCACTACTGCCCTGGCCCCGACTTTTCCTGAAGTACTGCAGATTTTGAAATTGTGCTGTCCTCCAATTCTTCTTCAGTATCATTCTTATACTGTCATTTCCCCTTAACAACATCCAGGAGCTCTCATTGACTGTGAGACAGGTTTGGAACTCCTTAGCTTGGCATTCAAGGCCCTTCACAGTCTTTCCAGTGTTTTTCCACAAAACTTCTCTCTGTTCCCAGCTAAACTATCCTCTCCGTATTACTTGGGATCCCTACTTCTGCATCTTTACACACATTCTTCCCCCTCCCTGAAATGCCTTATACATTCATGTTAAGAATCTATCCATTCCTCTACCTCACATCCATTAGGATGGCTTCTCTCTCTCTCTCTCTCTCTCTCTCTCTCTCTCACACACACACACACACACACACACACACAGAAAGTAACAAGTCTCTGTGAGGATATAGAAGAACTGGAATTCTTGTACACTGCTGGTGGGAGTGTAAAATGGTGCAGCTGCTATGGAAAATAGTATGGCAGTTCCTTAAAGATTAAAAATAAAATTATCATATAATCCACAAATTCTACTTCTGCATATATACCCTAAAGGATTGAAAGCAAATAGTTGCCAAGATATTTGTACACCCATATTCATAGAAGCACTACTTACAATAGCCAATAGGTGGAAGCAATCCAAGTATCCTTTTAGGATAAATGGATAAACAAAACATGGGATCTATACACATTGGAATATTGTTCAATTTTTTTAAAATGGAGGTACTGAGGATCAAGCCCGGGACCTCATGCATGCTAAGCATGCCCTCTACCACTGAGCTGTATCCCTCCCCTGCAACTTTAAAGAGGGACATTCTGATGCATGTGACAACATCCATGAACCTTGAGGACATTATGCTAAGTGAAATGAACCAGTCACAAAAGGACAAATTCTGTATGTTTCCACTTATATGAGGTGCCCAGAGCAGTCTAATTCATGGAGACAGAAAATGGAGTGGTGCTTGCCAGGGACTGGGGGAAGGGGGGCAGGGGTAGTTATTGTTCAATAGGGAGGGGGTTTCAGGTTTGCAGGATGAAGAGTTCTGGAGATGGATGGTGGTGATGGTAGCACAACAATGTGAATGTACTCAATACCATTAAACTGTGCACTTAAAAATGGTTATGATGATAAATTTCATGTTATGTGTATTTTAACAATTTAGGGGGAAAAAAGTCTACTCATTCATTGAGAAGCAGCTCACATTCTACTTGTGCTTTGCTTTCCCCGACCCATTCCAAGCTGAAATGACTCTTCCCCTCCCCCTTCCAGATCTATGTTGGGGGACCACTTTTTCTTGTTTAAAAATGGGAACACATCTGTTTTTTCCTCACCCTCTGAGTCACTCTTCTTCTGATTGGTGAGTTTGGGAGAAGGAACTGAGTGTGTTGAAGCCACACTGATGAGCTTTTCTTCTCTCATCGCCCTGTTCTGGGAGGGTGTTCTCCGTGGGTAAGCTCAGCAGGGTGGGCTTTGCCCTGCAGGTGCAGTCCACAGTTGTCCACTTGTGTCAGTGATTAAGGGGTAAGTCAGTCTAACTCTTGGCGCTACTAGGGGCATGTCTAGCCACAGAGCTATTGCCACATTATTTATTATTATGAAAGTTGGTATTTTCATCTTTTTGTCTGTCTCCTGTATCTTATTTTTCAAGAGCATCCAAACTCTGTAGGGAAAGAAAGGGGTGCTTTGTATTGACTACAACCTTAATATACATCACATTTACTACAGTGGTCAATTTCCTTCAGCTTATGGCCATAGTAACTGCCCTTTGGTCACAGGCACTGTGGCCTTGCCCCTGGTTGTTGTGCCTCAATGGATTACAAAAGGGTCAGGATCCATGTTGTAAAATAAGTGGAAACTGGCAGCCACAAGCCAAATATGACCTGCAGTTATGAATTTTGGGTTAGCTTTTTTTTTTTAAATTAGTTACCAACATTTAAAAATTGAAGGACTTCAAAGAACAGCTGGACTGTAGGCTTCTCTTAAAGAAGTAGGTTAGCCTTGGGCCTCTGTTTGTAAGAAGGCTCCTGGAGCTGATCAGTTGCAGCCCCTTGAGATAGGACATTCTTCCCAATTTCCCACTGACCTAACCTCTCCTTAGTGCTTTATATTACCTACTTGGCCCTGAAGGCACTTACATGGGCAACTTTTGTTCTAAAAAATTATATAAGCTCATCCATCTAGAGGCCAGCAAGTTCTTTTAGGGCCAGAGTGTCTGTACCAGGTTCCTTGCTGCTTTGGGACACCTCTCTCCATATTTCTTCACAGGAGTACTGTCTGGGAGCCTTCTTCCTTGGGGATGGGTCCTCGCAGCTGAGGTAGATATGCTAGGAGTACAGAACTGACCTGCCTCACTACCCCAGCTCCCATGTTCACCTAATGGGGATGATTGTGGAGACTTGGGTCATCTGGAAGTTCTTGTAATTTATCCTAGACCACATTTGAAAGCATAAGGAGAACCTCCCAGAACTCTTACCTACCCCAGTAAGCAGAGTATGGACCCAGTGTGGCAACCACCTGGTACTGCCTTTTGGTACTCAGGCAAAGATGACTGGGACTTCCTAACAGTCCTCTGCTGTTTGGCTGTGGGAGATTCCACCATGGAAACTGGCAGCATGTGGCCTCAGCTATCGGTAAGTGCCGGTGTCCGCCAGAAATCCTCTGGAATGAAATAATTAGGAATAGCTCAGCTAAGTGTCTTGGAGAACCAGTTAAGCTTAGAAAACTCTCATTAACTATGACCTGGTTGCCCTCTCTCATTATAAATCTACCAAGGTGTCCACTACCCCAGGCTATTACCTAATTATTGCTAAGCAACTCCATTATCTAATAATTTTCATTAGGACAAATGAAAAAGTTAGTGACTTACTAGTTACTTTCTTTGCTTCTTTGCATTCTTTAGGAGTTTCCAAAGCATCTAGCAAGCAGCTAACTCAGCAGTAGCTGATATTATCTCATTAATTGGGGAGGGGGGGCTCAGAGCTAATGTCAGCTATACCAATCTTTGTGTTGAAAATATTTTCACAGTTCAGGATACTTTACACTGATTAGGTGCAGCTGACTGCATATAGGAAAGTATAGAAACCCAAGTAATGATAGAAATAATCTTAGTAGGTAATAGTAGGTAATCTTAGTAGTTAACAGTATATGCTTGGTAAATGCTGTAAAAGTAGTTGGTAAAATTCAACATACCTTTAAATATCCTCTAGATAACTAGAAATGGAAGGGTATATTCTTCTCTGATAAAGGACTTTTACCAAACATCATACTTAACAGTTATCAAGACTTATCATTAGGTTGGATCATATGAAATTTGTTTCTTTTCTATCAGTCACAATCTATAAGCTATTGGCAATGTCACAGAATTGAACCTATGGTAATTAGGACAGTTTGGTATCAACAAAATAATAAACAATAAGATCAATGGGAAAAAGCTAAAGACGAGAAGGAAAGATCACATACATAAGGAGACATAATACTAGAGAGGATTAGTATTGCTTCAGTGGAGAAATGATGGTTAAATCAATGAATGTTTCCAGAATAATTTGTTATCTATGCAAAATAACAAAAATCCATATTATTATCTACAATAAAAATGAAAGAGTTTTTTTGAAAAGTGAAAGACTTTCATATGCATGAAAGACTAAATTGTGAAAAGAAATCTACGCTATTATTAGAAGGCAAAGTGGGAGAATATATACTTATGACCTCATTGCAGGGAACAAAATTTGGGGTAGGGTATACTAAACAAAATACAAGCAGGGTGAACCATAAAGAAAAGCACACATGCAATTATATTACAATTAATACTGCTAAGCATCAAAAGATAAAAAGTTAAAAACATAATAGACTTGAAAGAAACTTATGAACACGTGTAACAGTCTCACGATGAGTATTAGACTCTTTACCAATGGCTAGAAATCAGTAATAAAAATACAAACAAAAGACAGAAAAATGGGCAAAATATATTTATCAGCAGTTAATACGCCAATTTATCAATGAAGATATTGAGAAGATACAGTCTTTTCAACATTCAAGAAAATCTAGTTTAAAACCAAAACCATGACGAGATACACTTCATACCCATCAGAATGAAGGTTTTCCAATTTGATTATCCTTCTTGTGAAGAGGCAGGTCACTGGGAGCTGACACTCTCTGAGGCTGAGGGAGGAACCTAGCACTACTCAGTACAGTTTAATGCACACACCTTACCAGCCAGCGGACCCACTGCTACGTATCCACCGTAAAAAGACTTCTTGTGAATGTGCTCATGGTGAATGTGCTCATGGTGTCTGGTGATGATGAGGTCGTCTCTCAGGCGTTGGACCTTACTGCTCATTCTCTGCACTTCAGCTCAGTCTCGCCGTTTTAGTTATCTATTGTTGTGTAACTACTAGCCTCAAAACCGAGTGGCTCAAGACAATAAACATTTATCATCTCAGTCTCTGTGGGTCAGGAATTTGGTTTTGGCTCACATGATGTCACCAGGGGCTGCGATTATCTGAAGGCTTGTCCGGGGCTTGAAGTTCTGCTTCCAAGCCTCACTCACAAGGCTCTTGGCAGGCGACCTTGTTTCCTCACCTCATAGGTTTCCTCATAGGCTTGCCTGAGTGTCCTCCTGACATGGCAGCCAGCTTCCCCCAGAGTGACGAATCAGAGAGAGAGAGCAAGAAAGAAGCCACAAAACCTTCCATGACCTGGCTTCAGAAGTAACACACTATCACTTCTGTAAAATCCTATTCATTAGAAGTGAATCACTGAGTTCATTCAAGGACAAACGGTGGATGTTGGAAGCTACTTGAAGTTGGAAGCTGGGTAGGCAGACGTAGCTGTAATAAGGCCTAGGGAGGGGGCTGTGGCTGGAACAGTGACATCTCTGCCACACCTCCCATCCTTCAAAAACGCTTGAAATATTAATCTGTCATTCTAGTAATAATACTTTCCCTACCTTCTCAGCATGTGGAGTAGATTGTCTCCCAATTACAGTTCATGTCCTCTTCCCTCACCTTCCCACTAAATGTCCAGATGCTTTCGCCTAATTTGTGTATTACCTTAATTATTTTAAAATTGCATGTTCTCAATATTTACTAGCATCCACGTGGTCCACAAGTCAACACTCCATCTGCTCTACACATTCTTTCGAAATATTTCTCACAGATGGTCATTCAGCGTCTGCTTGCACACTTCTACTGAACGGGGCTCACAGTCCTACTGCCATGTAAAGGTATTCATGCTTTCCATTACAAGAACAACTCTTTATTTTAGAAACCTGACATATCAAAGAGAGCAAGCTTAGGCAATATATTAATACACTGTGGCAGCTTGTGTTAGTCAGCTCAGGCTGCTGTAACAAAATACCACAGAACAGGTGGTTTAAGCAACAGAAATTAATTTTCTCACAGTGCTGGGGGCTAGAAAGTGCAAGGTCAAGGTCCAGCAGGACTCAGTTTCTGACGAGGGCTCTCTGGCTGGCTTGCAGATGGCCACCATCTCACTTGTGACCTCACTTGGCAGGGAGAGACAGAACTGCCCAGTATCTCTTCTTATAAGGGCACTAATCCCATCGTGAGGGTCCCACCCTCATGACCTCATAAACACAATTACCCCTCAAAGGCTCTGTTTCCAAATACGATCACACTGGGGGTTAGGATTTCAAGACAAATTTTAACAGGACAGAATGCAGTCAATACCACAACTCGTAACTCGACTCAGAACTGCTTCTTATACCTGAGATCAGAAAAAAGATTTTTGCTCTCAGTCTCTTAGGGAGCTCATCTCTGATGCCTTGACAGCTACTTTCGGCAAGAAGTGATTATGAATTGAAGATTCTTTCTCCTGTCTTCCCTGACTCTAGCACTGTGTTTGGGTGATGGTATACCCAGGGACAGCTTTCTCTTCTCCAAAGGACTTCTCCAGTACTGGATGCTGGCTCGGGTTCTTCAGCTTATGAGTAACAAGCTAGTACTATTTACCTAGAAGGTTTATAATGATTATTTCATGTTTTAAATTCAACCCTGATTTTCCTGCAAATGCAGCATTCAGAGGAAAAGAAAGAACTCAGCTGTCTGTACAAACATATGGAAATCAATGATAAATGGGCAGAGATTGCACAGTGTATTTATTAACCAAGCTTGTATATATCATAATTTTTCAACCATTTATTAAACTAATAGGATTGTTTTGGGAACATCAAAGAATTCTTTATTAGGTAAATAATCATGTTTATCCACTCAGTTATAGGGAAAAGCAGATCATTCACACTGCATTTACTCTGCCTCATCAGATTTCATTTCTCTTAAATGTCAGCCGTTGATAATTTTTAGCACACAACCTGGGGGGAAAAGTCCAAATTTCTATCATCTCTCCAGTCCAGGAAAAGGATTGCTGCTTGCTTCTCAGATATTCATTTCTTTCTTCCCCAACTGGGTAAATACTCATGTGGCTTAAATTGGGTCTCCCATACTGAACTCAAACTTAGGTAGTTGGCTGCCTTGGCTAATTCTTTCTTTCTTCCTTCTTTCTTGATTCATCCTATGCCAGTCTTTATATCATCTGACATCCAGGCATATCTCAGTGGCCTGCTTTGTTGATTAAGCATGAACCAGATCCTCTCAGCACCTGGGACAACTCCCTCTGTTTCCAGTCTTTTTCTCCATCATATAACCAGCTGACGTGAGCTCAGAGAACACTGACTTTTTCCAGTGTTAATAGGAAGAAAACATAATTAGGAAATTAAGTCAGCTGCCTGACAGGCAGAGATGACTCTTGTGTTTGTTACTTTGATTTTGTAATATCAATGTCGTCCTGAAAAATTATTTTTATAAATCAGAATTTTACAGATAAAAATGTATTTTGGCCATATGAGCATGTACTGGGGGAGCAACAAATTCCATTCATTTAGTAAATCATTATTGATCCCACTAAGGCCAGCCATTAGGCATAGTGAGAAATATGAAGATTTATTGATTTATCCAATAAACATGTGCTGAGTACCAGCTATGTGCCAGACACTGTTTGAGACACGGGGGATACGGAGGTGAATAAGAAACACCAGACTCCTGATCTCAAGAAGCTGCTAGTCCAGTGGGGCAAGATGTAATAAATAAGTAAATAAGCAAATAAAAATGACTATCAAGTAGCAGTGAGTATTATAAAGAAATTCAACAGAATAATATGAAGGCTACTGGCAGCAGTGAGAAGAGCACTCATTTAGATGGAATAGTCTATGAAGGTGTCTGGAAGGTGACATTTGATCTAATATAGATGATGAATAGAGTAGGGCCCATGCCTTTCCTTGGAAGAGTTTATAGTCAAGAGAGATTCAAAAATTGCATTCGATTTAGTATATAACCCCAAGCAGGTGACTATGAACTTCATGTTAAAAATGGCATAACACTACATAACTCAAAGAATAAAATAAATATCTATGAGTTCAGACTGACATAAATGAATGGTTGAACAAACAAACAAACAAACATGGGTGAATGGACAAATCTTCCTACTGAAGAATTCCAAATAATATATGTAGATGGTCCTCTCATCAGAAAGGAGAGCATAATTCCTCTCCTTTTGAGTGTGGTCTGGACTTAGCGATGTGCTTCTAAAGAAAAAAGAATGAAAAGGGGAGAACAGAAACTTTACAGTGGTGAAACCTAAAAACACCACCTTACCCAAGTGACCAAGGTTAATAACACCAGGGATGAATTATGCTGATGTCATGAACCCTCTGATACAAGGTGACAAGAAGGGCATTTTGCTTCCGTGGTATCCATCCCCCAAACCCACAACTCAGCCTCATCAAGAGAAAAGCATTAGGAAAACCCAAATTGAGAGATTTCAACAAAATTCCTGACCAGTACTCTTCAAAACTATTAAGGTCATGAGAAACATGAAATCTCAACATCATCAATAGGGTGTTATAGGCCATTCCTGACTTCAGTCTCCCCCACAAAAAGTCCAACTAGGAACTATCAATGACAAGACACCAGACCCTGAGGACAAGGCTGAAGCACCCCCCTGGACCACAGAGACACAGAAGGACCTCATCAGAAGGGTAAGAGGAGCAGTTTCACTCTGGATGCATTTTCCCTCCCCCAGGGCAGCATAAACACCACACTGAGAGGGGGTCCCTGGGCCTACGGTTTCTCCAATGGGAAAAGAGAATGCAAGGTGGACATCCAGCTTCCTCAGTGTTGCAGGATCCTTCCCAGGAGGACCACTTGGGTCTCACCTCAGAGATCACTGGGGTGTTCTGCCCAGCTTGACCACAGGATAACACAGAGATGGAGAGGTGGGTGTGGGGCTCACAGCAGCCAGCACTCAGATCTTGTCAGACCAAGTTCTTGTTTGCAGCAGCCCCTGAGCGGAGATCCGAGCCAATGGCCCTGCGTGGGCAGAGAAGCAAGTTCTAAACCCCACCCAGCTGTGGAACATAACCTCCAGCCCCATCCCATCAGAAAACCTGGCCCAAGAACCCAGAAGCTGTGGAGCCCATCCTAGAGCCTGCTTGGGCAGAGAGCCATGCTAGCAGCCCTGCCCTACTTCTGAGCATAGCCTCTGACTTTGCGTAACCAGGGAACCTGAACAGTGACCCTAGGCAGCCTTGGAGCCTATCCTAGGGCACGACCCGCTTATAACCCTGCCCAGCCAATGACCCTGTCCAACCATGCAGCTCAGTCTTGAGTCCCACTCAACTGTAGGGTACAGCTGGAGGCCCTGTACAACCAGAGAGCCTGGCCAGTGACTACACCCAACAGTGGAACACCGCCGATAGCCTATCTTCCTACGAATCCAGCCTGTGGCTGTACTCAACTTCAGGGCACAACCTTCAGCTCCACATGATTACAGAGCAAATCCTGAGGTCCCACTGGACCACAGGGCTCTGTCTGCAGCCCTGCCTATATGTGGAGTCCAGCCATAAGTGCCATAAGGTTGGGGAGAACAGCCTGAGGCCCCACCCAACCAAGAATCATTGCAGAACCCAACCAGTAGACCCATCTGACCACAGAGCAGCAATTCTTCTCCCCCATCTCACAGCAGCCTAGTCTAACTAGAGACCCCAAAAGCAAGCCCCACCCACCCATGGACACTGCCAGATGACCTCTCCAGTATCCCAAGCTGAGCTGAATGGTGAAGGTCTTTCCCTGACCAAGCAAATCAATAAAATCTGGAAGAGAAGATCCTACTTAAATGTGTGGATATCAGTGCAAGTTTACAAAGAGCATAATCTGGTAAACATGACACTGCCAAAGGAGACTAACAAAGCTCCGATAACTGACCTTAAAGAAACGGAGATCTACGAAATCTCTAAGAATTCAGAGTAATCTTCTTAACGAAGGTCAGTGAACTGTAAGAACACACAGACAGACAGGTAAACACAGTTAGGAAAACAATGCATGTACAAAGGGTGAAGTTCAACAAAGAAATAGAAATCATCAAAAAAATTCAAGCAGAAATCCTAGAAATGAAGAATACAATGACTGAACTGAAGAATTCAACAGAGTTTCAACAGCAGACTTGACTAAGCATTCAACAGCAGCAGAATACACATATGGGACTCAAGCACATATGAGACTTTCTAGGATAGATCATATGTTAAGCCACAGAAGAAGTCAATAACAGGAGGAAAGCTGGAAAATTTACAAATACATGAAAATTAACACATTCCTCAATAGTCAATCAATCAAAGAAGGAGTGAAAAAGGAAATTAATAAATATCTTGAGGCAAAAGAAAATGGAAACACAACATACCAAAACTTACGGGATACAGAAAAAGCAATTCTAAGAGGGAAGTTTATAGCTATAAATGCATACATCAAAAAAGATATCAAATAAACAACCTAACATTCCACCTCAAGGATACAGAAAGAGAAGAATAAACTAAGCCCAGTTTGCATAATAAAGGAAATAATGTGGATGATGGCAAAAATAACTAGAGAATAAGAAACAACAGGAAAGATCTTAGGGAAAAAAACTAAGACTTGGTTCTTGGAAAAGAGAAACAAAATTGACAAACCTGTAGCTAGACTAACCAAGAAAAAAAGAGAGAGGACTCAAATAAATCAAATTATAAGTAAACAAGGAGACATTACAGCTGATACCACAGAAATATAAAGGATCATTAAGAGACTAAAATGAATAACTGTTTGCTAACAGATTGAAAAGCCAGGAAGAAGAAATAAATTCCTAGAAACATACAACCAATAAAGACTGAATAATGAAGAAACATAAAATCTGAACAGATCAATAATGAGTAAGAAGATCTGATTAGTAATTTAAAAAAAAAAATCTCCCAACAAAGAAAAGCTCAAAACCAGATAGTTTCTTTGGTGAACATTTACTAAACATTTAGAGAAGAATTAATGACAATCCTTTCCAAATTTTTTCAAAAAACTGAAGAGGAAGCAACACTACCAAACTCATTTTACAAGGTCAGAATTACCCCGAAACCAAAGCCAGTTAAGAATACTACCAGGAAAAAAAAGAAAAGAAAAGAAAAGAAAAGAAAAAAAAAAAAGGCCAATATGCCTGATAAACATAAATGCAAAAATTCTCAGCAAAATACTAACAAACCAAATTCAATAAAAGATGCAAGCCTTTATCCATGAGTAATACTTGCTAGGGAAATGAAAGCAGTAGTAGGAAGGCAGCTCATGCACACACATGTATTTGCCATCTATGGTCTACGTATTCCAACTCATGTTTTTAAAGCCTACATCCTCAGTTAGGAGCCTGGGAAGTACCATTTGGCCTGGACCAGGGCCCAGGGCTGCCAGCCTGACAAATGGCATAAGGGGAAAGCTGAAGGCAGATGGCTTTTTAGCTGTAAGTCAGTCAATTGATCTGGTTTTATTTACTGTCTAACATGTGTCTTATACTATGTAGGGATTCAGATTGGTTTCTGAGAATCATACGGCTCTTGGCTCTGGTAAAAGACCCCACTTCTCAGCTCTAACCTCATATTCTTGTCATTAGATTTTTCTAGCAACAGAGTCAAGGGCAAAAATATTTAAGTAACTGCTGGAATTTGAAAGAAGCATGAGATACATTCTAGTCTATCAGGGCTCATTTATATTCTGAGTGGAGTCTACTGGCCTATGTTTGCTAAATGCATAAATTTTCAGGTACTTGAAAATGCCAGGGTCATAAATCTTTTTAAAAAACAAAGCTTATTTATTTTCCTTGAAGAAAAGTGTTTTTTTTTTTTTTTCATGGAAATAGAGAAAAGCTCAAAGAAGAAAATTAAAAAAACAACTATCCACCCATGAACTCACCTGTCAGAGCCAACCAATGTTTTGCTGTCATGCAGGTTAGAAACCACCTGTATTTGGGATAATGTCATATATACAGTCCTGTTCAGATTTCTTCAGTTAATAGCATTACAAAAGTATCTCCTGTATCACAACTAACTCTTCACAAGCATCCTTTAAAATTATTGTCTATCTTATCACATTCCTTTATCAAAATCTGCAGATCTATTTTGTTAATATTAAGCTATTTTTATAGAAGGAAGGAAGGTGACAAATTGTTACAAATCTTCAAATGAGCAAAGACATTACTGTTTCAAAGTGAGATTATTCACTGGCTGGTGAAGTCTTGAACCTGCAAGCCTCCCTTCAAGGGAGTGGATTATAATGATTTTCCTCCATAGAAGAGGAAATTGAGGCATGAGTTTCTCGACTCTAGGATGACCCAGCCAGCCAACAGAAGAACCAGGTTTATAGCCCCCTGCTCCTAGCCATTATACAAATATCAAAAGGAGAAAGCACTTTTCTTTAGCAGGTACTCGGGTCACTGCCTAACCTTTGAAGTAATTGTTACCCTAGGTGTGGCTCAATCAGAAAGCAAAAAAAAAAGCAGGAGCTTCTCAGATGCCTGTTCACATGAATGTGGACTTGTAAGAAGAGCGTGAATCCACATGCGTGATGGGAAGAGCCCTGACTGAGAGTGCTGTCTGGAAACATGGGATCCAGCCGTGCTTCTCCCTGACTATGTGTCATAAGCAAGTTCAGCATAAGCAGGTTCACCCCCCTGGATTTTGGCTTTCTCAGTTTTCAGTGTTCGAACTATTTTAGTTGAAATTTTCATGTGCTCACATTTCAGCTTCTAAACCTGATTTTTTTGCCAATTTCAGACTCAGTGGACACTTTGAGTCTTGAGGGTGGGAGTTAACATGAAGACTTCACAGAATCTGCTAATGGGTTGAGAATCTTACCCAACTGCTCAGCTAGGGAGGTGAGTGAATTTAATAAGTATATGTGGAATCCAAAGCTATTTGCTTGAATAAAATATTTCTGTCACCCCCACAGAGCACATCGTGCCTGCATATAATAGAGTGGTAGATCAACAACTTGAAGTTGACTCAACTTCAAGGCATGAGAAGCAAGTGAATTATAATGCTACCTGCAGGAAAGATAACTATAAAGAGCTTTGTTCAGCCTTCTCCAGTCTCCAGCTCTCTTTTGGATTGCCTCTGATGTTGCAGTTTCTCATACGTTTGATTTAAATGTATCCTACCAGACAGTGCTTTCTGAAAACATAGCAGAATATTTGCATATCTTGGAGCTTCTGAATTCTCTGGTGCCACAGTAACAGCACAGGGTAACCTTCACCGAACCAGCTTTCTTTGCTACCCAATGTATCCCATAGGCTTGGACTCTTTTCTCACTGATCTTGGACTGAAGATGGCGATCTTTAGAGAGAAGAAGGGAGGGGTACTACTTTAATGTTAATGACATGAGCAATAAGGCTACCTGGGCTTTGATGATGGACAAGAAAGTAAAATCTCTCTTGCCATTCCTATGCTACTTGGTTGAATATTCCTGAGGTTCCCTGCTATATTCCTATTAAAAATAATAATAAAGTTGGCATGGCAGGGAATGCAATGGAGGGAAAGTAATATTGTAGCTAAAACCCTACAAATTCATCTTTAATCTAAATCCCAAAAAGGTCAAGGTGATGTTGGAAGAATGACTGGGCATTTCTGTGAAGGCTATTCTCTCCACTGTTAGGGTCTTTTATTTATTCAATAAATGTTTCTTAAACTCCTAATATGTGTTAGGCAATGTTTAAGTTCTAACAGTCTAGCAGTGGGAACAAAAGAGAAACACTGCTAAAAGGGAACCCTTGTACATTGTTGGTGGGAGTATAAATTGGTACAGCCACTGTGGAAAACAGTATGGAGGTTCCTCAAAAAACTAAAAATAGGTCTACCATATAATCCAGAAATTCCACTCCTGGGTATATATCCAAAGAAAACAAAAATACTAATTCAAAAAGATACATGCACCCCAATTCATAGCAGCATTATTTACAATAGCCAAGACATGGTTTCAACCTAAGTATCTGTCAACAGATGAATGGATAAAGAAGATGTGGTATATTTATACAATGGAATAGTACTCAGCCATAAAAAAGAATGAAGTTCTGCCATCTGCAACAATGTGGATGGACCCAGAAAGTATTATGCTTAGTGAAATAAGTCAGACAGAGAAAGACAAATACTCTGTGTTATCACTTATATGTGGAATCTGAAAAATAAACAAATACATATAACCAAACAGAAAAAGACTCACAGATATAGAGAAAAAAACTAGTGGTTACCAGTGGGGAGAGGGAAGGAGGGAGGGACAAGATAAGGATAGGTGATTAAGAGATACAAACTATGTGTAAAGTAGATAAGCAACAAGGATACACTGCATCACACAAGGAAATGCAGCCATTGTCTTATAATAACCTTAAATGAGGTATAATTTATAAAAATACTGAAGCAGTACGTTGTAACAAATAGAATATTGTAAATCAACTATGCTTCAATTAAAAAAAAAGCTCCTGCTCTTAAGAGGGGAAATGCTCTTGGTCTAGTTGTTCTTAATATTGAAGGGTAGAGGTGGTGCAGGGGTCCTTGAATAGGATTCCCCCCAAAACTTGCTCCAGTTTCCAGTTGCTCAGACCAAAATCTTCAGGATCAGCTTTGATCTGCTCACCACCCCTTCTCTTATGTTCTACCTCCAAACTGTCAGAAAATCCTCTCGACTTCTGCAAATCTAACCAGAATCTGAGCATCTGCCCAACTTTGTCCCCAAAGCTAGCATCTGGGTTAAAACCACCATTATGTAATAATAACATCTTCTACTGCCCCTCCCCTTGCTTACTCGCTCCAGCACACTGGCCCAATTTGGGGCTTTTGTACTGGCTCTTTCCTCTTCCCAGAATATTTTTCCAGCAGTCATACACTTGGCTAATTCATTCACTTCCTTCAAACCACTGTTCAAAACTCACTTTCCCAGCGGCGCCTATCTGGACTACTCTGTTTCACAATGTGGAGAGAATCCCCACCAAACGCTCTCTATTCCTCTTAGCTTGCTCTATTTTTTTCTTTTATTGCATAAAACTTACCCTTTCTAACATAATAAACTTTATTTATTATATTTGTTTTTTATTATCTGTTTTCTTTCACCCATGTAAGATCAAGCAGGGTAGGAATCTGTGCATTTTATTCACTAATGTTTCCTAAGTGCCTAGAGCAGTGTCTGGCTTCTCACAGGTAATAGAGAAATACTTCCTTCATTCAGAGGTCCATAAACACCTTGAAATTAAGTGCAAAATGTATGGGTGCAATTTTCCAAAAAAGCAGTTTCACAGCTTTTATTAGATAATCAGAGGGAACTGTGATCAAAACTAGTTCTAAAACCACTATGTTATGCTTACCTATAATATGGATGCTTTGAGGATTTCTTGGAAATAATTTAATTAGAAAAAAACCCATGTGAAATTGTAACAATGTGTCTTATTGGATAGTTTCTTAACTCACGTACTGGCATGCCTAAATCCCTGTGAAGACCAGCTGTAGAAGGAAGGAGCAAGAGAGAGAACACACACAAAGAAATACTGGGAGTGTCTTTCTTAGCAAAAAAATTTAGAGCGTGAATGATAATGAAGCTGGTAACTAACATTGCTGTGTTAATGATAATGCTAATACTCATAATTATTGTATGTGGAACTTTTCATTTGAAAGTCTCCAGGTGCTCTATAAACATTAATTAGTGACATTTCACAACACCCTAGTGAGACAGGTTAAGTATCATTATACCTGCTTTATACCTTTAGTAAAGAGTTTCTAAAGGTTATACACCAAGGTAAGAATAGAAACTGAAGTGATACCTGGAAATTCCCCTCCCCCAACTCCAGTTTGTCTCGCGCCTATAGGGGTAGGAGTCCCTTTCTTTTAGAAATGACTCATGGCCTGTGGTATCTGGTGCTGATGGAATGTTCGATATCACAGAGAAATAGAGCCCGCTATGGTGGCCTCAGAGGAGCTGAGGGAGCTAAATGAGGGACCTATTGTTTTGTTTTTATGTTAAAAGAACTTTTGAAACGGATAATGTTCCCTTTGCTATTCCTCCCCCATCTGTGTTTCTCCTTTTGTGGACTCGACATGCTTTTCATTATTTTTGCCCCTGTTCTGTTACTACCTCTCCAGCCTTTTATCGCACACTTGTGCTCTGGTCCTTGCTGTCAATGCCACAAAATAACTGTGGGGACGCCAGGCAAGTCCCTGAGCCTCCCGAGCCTCAGTTTCTTCATCCATAAATGAGCAAAACACTGGCATCAGCATCTCTACGTTTCCCTTAACAGTAAATGAACACAGTTCAATGTTGGAAACCATGTTTCCAATGAGAGGCCTTCTTCAGAGCAGTGTTCACGCTGGAGGCATCACAAGTTCTTGGAAAGATGCTTCCCCAGACTGCAAGAGAGGACTCCAAGTGTTTTGTTATTAAAAATGATTTTGTGGTCTGTTTTCTTTCACTTTTGAGATGCTCTTAAAGATAATCACAAGCTTTGATTTTCTTGTTGGCAGGTTTAGAAAACAAAGTTGGTCCCTTGTTCTTTCTGGGTCTTTGAGAAAAGAATATCTTTTCTTGGGAACAGCTCTCCCTCTGATCCTTCACTCACTTCTGTTTCTGATTCTTCAGGAACCTCTTTGTCTCTCACAGGGAGTGTCAATTCACATCATAATCACTTTGAGTGTAATCTCATTAGAGATAATCCCATTTGCCAAAGTGTCAGTATCTTTCCTCCGTACAGAGGAAGGGATTCCTATCGTTTGTTTTGGGAACCCAATCCAGCTTGAGTTATAAATAGAGCGATCATCTGCTGAATTCCTCCTCTGACTTTTGATACTGGCATTGAAATGCATGAGGTGGATTCTTTAAACCTGTCACACTAAATTTCTATCAGTCTTGGCTTTAGACAGAAATGGCATAATAAAAAAAAAAAGGTTCTGTTGGCAGTTTAAATGAAGCAAGCATTTTTATTCACTTACGAAAAATCTAAGGTGACTTTAATAAATTAATCTGGTAATTATGTCCTCTTGTGATTAGTCTGCTGTTCTTTGTAGGGATAGAAGTATTTATAATAAATAAACAAAAGAACAAACAAACATAAAACACACACACACGCACACACAGACCTCCTTCCCCTTTTTTACTTTGAACACTTGCCTTACAGTGATTCTCATCAGGCAGTTCTGAGCTGGTAAAACTCCAGATTATTCAAGCAACTGCATCTGCATGGTTGAGACCTTGTTTCAAGGAGGCCCATGTATGTAAAGCTGGATGGTGTGAACGGATCCATTTCTGCAGGAAACGCCAATCCATACGGCTCCTTGTTTGTCACAACGTACATCGCATTAACTGTGTGAAACAACTCTTATGGAAACCCTGTGTCTCTCTGCCGCTCCTCTTTCCCAGTGTGCAACAAATTTAAATCCTCATATTCTTAAAGTGGGGATGGGGAGGAGAGGGTAAACAGTAGTCATTCTCATTTGATGGTTTGAAAAAAGAAAAGATGTTGGTACCACTCACTGACTGGCTAATGAATAATCAGATTTCACAGCATGAGTGCTGGGGTGGTAATTTGGTTGCACTCCATGCTCCAAACCCATGGAATAGTGCTTCATTAATGTGAAGACCTGTATAATCAAACAATTAGCAGTCTCTCTGCAACGAAAGCAGCTTTTCATCAGCATATAGACTTTGTCAAAAGATGAATCCCAAATCAGTGGATCTGACAGCAACTAGTCTTAGCACCAGCCACAAGGGTACCATGGAGGGTGAGGTGCATGTTTTTCACCCTTAACCTTTAGCTAAGGATCCGACAGCAACTTGGGCTCCAAGATCACTGAATGGTAGCAAATGTATAGGAAATAGGAGATTAGGAGAATGTCTTCTGTTTTTATTTATATGATCTCCAGTTTTATAGTTTCTTTGTTTTCCGTCATGTTATATTTTTTAGGGTTAAGAAGCCTGGAAAGAGACTTTGAATTATCCTGGGGAAAGAGGAAGCTTTAAAAAAAATTTGCTTTTTTCATTTTGCTTATTTACATCAACGATTCATGTCATCTTCCTTTTAATAGAGCTGATTAGCCTCTTTGGAGACTTTCTGTCAGTAACCATGGAGAAAGGGTGCTGTTTCATGGTGGGATCTCTTGTTTGCTTTGTTGACTAATTCACATCAAATGAATGCCCAACAGGGGTCTTCATGGAACCAGGAGGCAGCGACATCAGGTTCCCGGTGCCCTATGGTTTCATGTCTCTCTCTGCCCCTAAACGAGCCCTGAATATATTGGGTCGATTTCAACATATTGCTCAGTGACAAGGAGGTGAGAAGTACTAACTCAGTCCTTTTTTTTAAAGGTAAAATGTAAATTATCAATAAACTTCAGTGGATTTGTGACAGGTTTATGACTAGTTTGGCTATTCTAAATCAGGGACAGCAAATTTTTTCTGTAAAAGGCCATACAGTAAGTGTTTAGGCTTTTCAGACTAAGAAAAAAATAATAAGAATTATTATGTAGGTACTTTTATAACAACTATCTGAAAATGACTCTCACCTCATGAACCTTATGAAAATGGAGTGTGGGCCAAATTTAGCCAGAAAGCCAAATGCCTGGTCTAAATCGCAGGCTTTAAAAAACAAGCAAGCAAGCAAGCAAACAAATAAACTTTTTCTGTCATTGAGCAAATCTATAGCTCTGTACATCCTAATTTCCTTCCATACATTATTGTTGTTTAGTTGGGGGTAATGAAAATTTTGCAAATATTGTGTATTTGTGGAACAGACATGTTTAGCAATAATCAACAAACATGGATGGAATTACTAGAGTTCATTGTGGGGAGAGGTAAAAATGAGGAAACCTGGAGTACTTTCTTAGCATCTTTTCATTGACTTAGATTGGCAGGGAAGCAAGACACACAGGTTCCTCTCGTCTTTTGTTTGTAGGGATGAATTCTAGTTCAGCCAATGGCGCCCAGCACTGACCAGGTCAAGGTTTGGGGACCGATCTCTGCACAGATGTGATGGTTCCACACAAAGGAAAAACACTGTTGCACGACCACAATTTGTATCTTTACTCAAGTCAACTCTCAAAAAAGCTGGACAGACTGTCTATAAAAATATGTCTGAACTAAGGATAGACAGCTACAATCCTGGAAAAAGCATGCCTTTGTGCCTGAAATCTTAGATCATATTCTAGATTTGAATATTGAAACAATTACCTGCAAACATAATTACCAGTAGGCTGGAGCAAGAGTTCTCTTAGGGCGAGCTAGCTACTAGCTCCAAGGAAGATTACCTAGCAGAGTGTTAGGGTCCAAAGGGTGCTGGCTAAAGATCTGATACGGCTCTAGATGAAGATTTCTAGACACATGAATGCTGTTCTCCACTCTGTTCTGTTCCACATTTTTAAATAAAAACTTGCATGAGGACAAAACAGGTGTTCGTATCAAGTCTGCAGATGATGAAAAGCCTGGAGAGCTCACAAATTCATTAGATAACAGAGGAAATCAACAAAACCTCTACAACTTACTAACTCTACAATTTACTGTGAGTAAAATCCAACAGAATAAAATTTAGCTGCGGTAAATGCACAGCTTGTAATTTGAATTAAAAACAACAACAAAAATAACTAATTACGTAAGTCCTGGGTGGGAAAGTCCTTTGCAAAAGCACAAATGGAAGCTTGATTTTGGTTTTCAGTAGTTTCAGTGGGCCCACAAGGTAATTAATATTACCTGTGACTAGATTCTCAAAGTTCAGTTATCTAAACAAGTTCACATACAGTGCCAAATTTTACTCTATTCCATTCAGAGCATATTTAGATGGTATGTCTAAAAAAGTACTTAAAATAAAACTATGTATTATAATGCACTACCGCAAAATTGGGTATGCAAAACTAACTCGTATCACCATGCTGAATGAAGAACTGTTGAAGAAACTGTGGCTCCTCTCTCAGATTCCTGGGCTCTACTGTGGACCTAATGAATCAGAACTCCCGAGAGTGGTGTCTGGGAATCTGCAGTTCTAAAAATCTCTCCAGATAATTCTGATGAGAGATCAGAGTTGGGAGGCCAAATCATTAGTGAAAGAAAACTCTATCAAACTAGGTGAAATAACTAGTTAACAATTTAGATCAGATTCAGTAAGTTTCAGTAACTTTTTCGCTTTTCTTTCATTTGTTTTAGAATCTTAACAGTAGACTGTGGCTTGTCGATTTGCAGATGCAGAAGTTAGGGTTTAGAGTTCTTCCTCTATGTGGGCCAACTAACCCTGCTCATTGATAGGCTCAGATAAACCCCTAATTCGAGTTTCTTTGAATAGAGAAGTATATAGGAATTATTGGGATAAATCAATGTAAACGTATCCCTTTCTCCTGGGGGAACAGTTCAAAGTTGTTTTCCCCACAGCTAATTAATCAGAAGTAAATACAGGAAGGGGAATACATTTAAAGAGACACAGTGCTAAAGGACTTTAGCATTCTCTATTGCTATGAACATGCACAA
Source organism: Camelus dromedarius (assembly GCF_036321535.1). Taxonomy (NCBI): domain Eukaryota; kingdom Metazoa; phylum Chordata; class Mammalia; order Artiodactyla; family Camelidae; genus Camelus; species Camelus dromedarius. The sequence continues at coordinate 13,095,751 of NC_087454.1, read as the reverse complement.
CCATATGCCATGTATGACATCTAAACTAGCAAACTCACTTCTCCAAGGGACATTCCCTTTTTAACAGTCACCTAAGCACAAAGTCTAAGACCTTCTTTCTTTTACTTGCTCCTCACGTCTAGGTACTTACAATGTGTGATAATTCTGCCTCTAAAATATATTTTTAATTTATCCCTTACCCGTCTCTCCCTATTGTTTTGACCCTGGTAAAAATCTAGTGAACTGTTATGCTAGGCTTCACCTCCCTAATTCTTCCTCTTCCCTCCCCAAGGCTGCCTAATTCATCTTCTTAAAGCAAGGCTCTGGTTCTGTTCTGTACCAAAAATCTACAGGATAAAGTCAGAGCACTCAAGCCTGCCATGAAAGATATCCTAAGGCCAGGTTCCAAACTTTTGTTCATTAATTCATTCAAAAGTAATTTATTGAGACCTACCACCCCCTTTTTTTTTTGCCAGGCATTGGTGTAACAAAGGTGAAAAAGTAACTTTACGTCTCATTACACTGATTCCACGTTTCTGCTCTAATTCCTTTACCAATGCTGGATTCTCTCTTACCTTTTAGTCTTTGAATGTCAAATACCTTTCAACTCTAATGTCTCCAGTCCTTTACAAAATCTTTTCTGATATCAAAGCTGAGAAATAACCTGTTCTTCTTTGAAAACCTTCACAGTGCAATGTTCATGGCAATTATCACTTTTTAGTAGTTTAGATATTTAGACATATCTTTTCTGCTAGAATACAATCATCATTAAGTGTACAAACTAGACTTTGTTTATATCTGCTGCCCCTAGAACAGTGCCCAATAGCCAAGACGTGCTCCATACATATTTCCTGAAAAAGCAAAGATAAAAAAAGCAAAAAATAAACAAGCAGAAGTACATCAAACTAAAAAGCTTCTCATAGGAAAAGAAAAAATCAACATAATGGAAAGTCAATCTACAGAACGGAAGAAAAATCTTGTATCTGGTAATACAGTTAATACTCAAAATATATAAGGATGCCATATAACTCAATAGAAAAATAACAAATGACCCAATTTAAAATGGGCTAAGGACCTGAACAGATATTTTTCCAAAGAAGATATCCAAATGGCCAACAACAGGTACATGAAAAGTTGCTCAACATTACTAGTCATCAGGGAAATACAAATCAAAACCACCTCACGCCTCTTAGAAAGGCAATTATGAAAAAAGACAAATGATAACAAGTGCTGGAGAAGGTGTGGAGAAAAGGAAACCCTTGTGCACGGTTGGTGGGAATGCAAATTAGTGCAGCCACTATGGAAAACAATATGAAGATTCCTTAAAAAATTAAAAATACAATTACCATATGATCCAGCAATCTCACTTCTAGGTTTATATCTGAAGGAAATGAAATCACTATCTACACCCCCATGTTTACTGCAGCATTATTTACAATAGCCAAGATACAGAAACCGCCTAAGCGTCCATTGACAGATGACTGGATAAAGCAAATGTGATACGTGTATGCAATGGAGTATTATAACACGCAATTAGGTATTATCCAGCCATTAAAAAAAAAAAAGAGAAAATCTTGCCATTTGCAACAACCTCTGTGAAACTTGAGGGTATTATGCTAAGTGAAGTAAGTCTGACAGAGAACGACAAATACTGTATGATCTCACTTATATATGAAGTCTGAAAAAAAAAAACAACTCATAGAAACCGATAAACAGAATAGATTGGTGGTTGCCAGAGGCATAAGATGGGGGTGGGGGAATGAGGGAATTGGGTGAACGTGGTCAAAAGGTACCAACTTCCAGTTGTAAGATGAACAAGTTCTACAGTTAACAATACCTACATGCTGCTAAGAGAGGAGATCTTGAAGATTCTCACCACACACACATACCAAACACTATAACTATGTGAAGTGATGGATGAGTTAACTAACCTTATTGTGCAATCATTTCACAGTATATATGTATATCAAATCATCACATTGTACACCTTCAACCCATACAATGTTATATGTCAACTACAGCTCAATGAAATAAAAGAAAAGAAAAATAACTTGCTTGATATCAAAATGCAAAAAAAAAAAAAGACATTTGTTGAAATAAAGAATGTTTCAGTTGGGTCAAAGACAGGAGCTTTTGATTTATGATGTATGGTAACCACATAAAGAATAAAATAAAACACATAAACCCTTAATTATTCAAACAAATGTATGCGAGAGCTCCCACTAAGAAAGATCAGCATGCTTGCCAAGGCCACAGAATAACTGAAGTGGCACTCTCCTCCTGAACACAGCCAGCTCCTTATGTGACCAGTGGTCACTTTCTAGAAGAGCTGGACGTTGACTCCTCAGTCACTAGGGTCTGCAGAGGGTGCATGAGGGAGAGCTTGCATTTCGTTTAACAACTGAGGTCTTCTTTTCCCTCTAGCACAAGGGCTATTCGAATGTATCAGATTATATGGTTCAAGCACCTGGAAAGGGTTACCTTGAAATACGGCAAACGATGTAAAATAGACCCGGAACATTCCTGTTCTTAAAGGTCCTTTAGACATCCTTCTCCTCAGGCTCCAGCCTCAGTCTCCTCTTTCCATTTTTTTTTCCAATCCCAATTCCTGACTGTGCCTCATCCGTAACAGTTAGCTGGCTTTTTGTTTCTATCTCCTTCCATGCTATCTTTCCCCTTCCCTGCACAAAGCAGACAAAGAAAGACAATTTCCTCTCTCATGGGTACATTTGTCAGTCAGTCAGTGACCTTTCCTTCCCAATTACAGGGACTTGAACACAGGACTTGGACTCCGGAAAATCCTAAAGCACTGCAGGACTTGGGCGTGGCCCTTTCGGTCCCATGGTTTTCAAACCAAGCCTATGATCCAGTAGTGGGATGTCCAATCATTCAGTTCTTCATTTTAGTTCTTCAAATTGGAATGGAATAAAATTTAAAAATAGCAACCTGTTCCTATCCATGGAAAGGGTAAGTACTGTTTTCAGTTTCACATGTTTCAGTTGTGTGTTTGCTGTGCGTGTGTCCTGGGAGGCAACATGAAAAGTGCCTCTTAGGCTTTGAAAGGCACTTCTTCGTTGAACTGGCAGAGCCTCAGTTTCCTCATCTTCCAGCCAATGGGAAGAAAGGCAGGTGAACGAGGATGTGGGAACATTCCTGCCATCTCCCTGAATCCTTCTAGGTTGGTTCCTTACTGGGCTCAGACTAAGACCCAGATTTTGGACACACGTTGCTGATCATTTTTAGTTTCTAGTTTGAAGGTGAAAACAGTGTAGCTTTTTAAAAAAAGGCCTTAAGTAATTCTTCAGATTTTTGCAGCACTTTAAGAAAACTGTTATTTCTCTCTATCCAAGACAAAGGGGTCAGCAGAGACCACCGCACATCTGAGGGAGGTGGGTGTTGGCACAGACACACACAGCAGGACTCCTGGAAACAGACGGCTCTTCCTAAATGTAGGCTGATTTAGTTTTCTTAAGAACTGTCGATATTAGTGGCAGTAAGGGAGAAACATTTCCTGGTTCCCGACACACTTAGGAGATGTGAAGCCCAGCACTTCCTGCTTCTCTTTCTCTCTGTCAAAGCCTCTCTTCCACTCCCATCCCCACCTCCAGCCTAGGGTAAACCCAGGCACCGTGAAGCTAGTGGCAGGCGGTGTTAGGAATCAAGGTCTTTCTCCCTCCCAGTCTCCCACGCATTAGAAGATTAGACCCTGCTCTCAGAGAGCCTCGTCACGGGCGGTAATGGCCTGGGAGACACCCCAAGTGCCAGGGGCTGTGTTTCAGAGACAGTGAGAGAGAAGCCTCCAGAATTGTCTGGGTTTCCTTCCCCCTAGCAGGTCCCTCTCCTCCTGTCATTCTCAGCAGCCTGGGAAGAAGCGAGGTGCTTTTCCTCTTCCCCTAGCAACCCCTGCCACTTCACTGCAAGGCTGCCTCTCAGCCAAAATCAGGAAGGGAGGGGCCAGGGCAGCTATTCACATCCCATACCCATCGCAGGCCTGGCAGGTCTCTTGCCCCGAGCCCCACCCTTTCCCAAGCAACAGGAAAGGGAACATGCAGCCAAAGCTTAGAGAGACTCAATTTCTGTGTGTCACAGGGATGTGAAAAATAGAGATTCTAATCCTGGGGACATCTCCTTTCAGTACATCGTGTTTCATGGAAGGGACGTTTTGGGACTCAGAAGCAATGACTGCTTGGTCCTTTAAAAACCAAATTCAAACAGGAAGCAGTGTAAAGATGGAACAGCAAGGCCCACTGTTTGTTTTTGAGACATCACCACAGAAGATTCGGTCCTTCAGATTAACCAAGGCCCTGTAATCTTATCAGAGAGTGTTGCTGTCTGGGAGGAACCCTGGACAGCAGTGGGGCTTCAAGACGCCTTGGCGTCTCCAGCAGATGCACCGGCCACCCATCACATGGAGGTGGACCCAGCGTCAACCCTGAGCAGCAGAGGAAAGATGTGAAAACACACGGATCACAAGAAAAAAGGAGAAGTGGACATGGACTCCCCTCTTGAGATTCACACAAAAAAATCAGTCTTATTTCTAGAAGTAATTGTTAGGGTAATAATATTTTTAAAGTTTTTTTTTAAACTTCCTATAAAATACAGTTCTAAAAATCATTAAGAGAAAAATGTAAAGATTGGGAAATCTAAGCACTTATTTAACATCTATTTGCCAAGCTTAAAATATACCAAACCTCTCTAAACTGCATGATTTTATGGTGACATACCCATGAATGCAATGCTACATTATATGAATGTAAGAAAACAATGGGTTTAGATAGTTCACCATACTACTGGAGAGAAATACATATTATTCATTTATAGTTGATAAATATTAAAACCTGGAATAAAGTGAAAGCTAGTCTTTTATCATAAAACCCACCGTTTTTCTTCCCCCAGCCCCAAAACTAATCGAAATGCATTCTTTTTTTCTTTCCTCTTTTTAAAAAATTTTGTAACCCAAAGAAATGTTCTTTTTTTTTTTTGCAAAAAAACTTAGGGTTAACAAATCATTGCCATGAGCTAACTCACATTTGAATCTAGAAAATGCACTTGGCATTACCCTTCTCTGTTCACATATATTTGAAGTAAATTACATCAAATTGTATTTGAAATACCAAACTGGCATTAATGGAAGCTTCTTTTGCTCCAGGCACCATTTTAAAATAGATGAGCATAAAAATGCAGTCTGCATCATTAAGTTTATATGAAACTAGTGAGAATAAAAATCACCATGTAAGTTCTAATAAGATGTGTTTTTCATTCCAGTTTAATAACCCAAGACTATATTCATCTTCCTGTATAATAAATACACCGAGAGGAATGTATTCTTTTGTGGGCTTAACATGTTGAGATTCCGTTTTTTTTCTCCCCCAAGAAGACAGAGTTTTCTGGGAGGCTGGGTGAAGAAAATTCTTTAATATGGCAGTGCAGAGTATTATTATCATAAATAATTAATGTGCACAGCAGAAGAAAGCCGAGCTTCATTAATAATTCTTATTTTTAGTTGGCATAAGCTAGAGGTGCTGTATCTTCTTTCATCCTATCTATGTCAATTTCCTTGATTTTAATTTAATAGATGTTAAAAATTTTAAAGATATGGTACATTATGCAGCAGGTTTTTGTTTTTGACTAAGTAACATCCTACCACTAATTCTTACCTGCCCAGATATTTTTAGAAATAGGCAAAAGGAAGAAGGGGGGAAAAAAAGTTGTGATGAGGCAAGGTACAGTGGGCATCAGTGTCAGCGCCTTTCATCTTCCATTTCCCTCTGGGACCAGTTAAGATGCTCCTTTGATTAGAACCTCAGGAAATATTAAGAAGCTCTGCCATGAATTTCGGCTCATCAAACTTGCCTGTTTATTTTTTAAATTCAGGGCTGATCTACCGTCTATATTCTGAAAACACAGGTTCTCCCTAATACAACCTTGCATTTGTGATCAACTAAGTCACTTGTCAAAGCCTCCAAATCTTTTGTAACAGGCATTTGTAATTTATTAATTCAGCATCTGAGCCCAGCTAAGCGTTTCTGATGAGCACAATGGGAGGAAATAAAGAGACTGCTATAGAGGGCAGTGGGTTTGCACTCTGCAAGGAAGAACACGGAGAATGCCTGACATTCCAGCTTAGGAGGATGTATAGGCAGCCTGAACAACAGTGAGATAACTATTCCATGTTATTTCACAGGGAAATAAAGCCAGGAAGTAGGGGTAAATGCAACAAACCTCAGGAAAAAAAAAGATTCTGACATTAAAAGCCCTGAATCCTGGGTTCATGCATTTTTGTAGACCCCCGTGCTCAACACCTGGGCTGAGATTCTTATTTGCAGCCACTCTGCTCTCTACCTAGCTGGCCTTCACCTCACAGGTATCAGGTCATTTTCCATACAGTTCAGCTAAGGTGAGGATGGAAATCCAAGAAGCACCTACGATAGGATATGAGATATTCCTGCACCCAGTCTCTTGTATCAGGATAATTCAAGCGCTCAGTTTAATACCATCTGCCTGGGTATGTATTGTCGGTCCTAGAATTCACTGCCATTGCCAGATGAGCATAGCAATCCACATGCTTCCCACAGATCCCCAAGTGACACCTGGCACTTGGCCTCTTCCTTAGAGCTGCCCCACGGATGCAGAAAGAGCCCAGGGCTAAGCAAAGTCCTCTATCTGCTTCTGAGATGGATTTTGCATTTCCTAATAAACTGCAAAGTTTGAGATCGAGGATCCTGCCTGGATGGCTAACCCTCTCCAGGTTCATCGTTACTGGCTGAGAGGACTGAGTAATTAGAAAGATGTCTTGCATTTATTGAGCACTTACTATGTGCCAAGCATCATGCTACTTGCTTAACATAGGCAACTATGTAATCCTCTCAGCAAATCTTTGGTGGGCAAGCTAACGTTATTTTTTAAAAAATAGCTTTATCTGTAAAATGGGCAAAAATTTAGTTTGTTGAGACGTTACATAGTTTTCTATGGTTGGTCACATGCCAGGAAGAGTTGTCAAGCTCAGAGTAGAAACCAAAACTATTTGGAGGTTATATATGCCTATCTTTGTCTGTATGTCTTTCCATATATCATGTATACATGTAAGTGTATCTCCATCTTTCATATATGAAAATCAATTTGTGTCTGGCATCAATGACCTTTAATATTTTATTAATTCATTACTAGCTGAATGTTAGATGCGTTAATTTGTCTGTTTCTCTCATCAGGCAGCATTCATCTGGACGACGTTTCTCTGCCATGACTTGGTGTACGCTCGAGGAATGCAAGCTTATTTTAACTGAATGCATTTCAGATGCATCATCAGTACTGCCTGCCAGCGCCAACGCCCCTGCCCCTGAATCAGGAGGCAGTGTACCTGCAAGTGTGGGTCCATCTTTAGTCTGGGCTCGAGGTCTGTGGAGCCTTGACTGCCTCGCAGTGGCAAGTTGAGTCTGGGCTGATAGCCCAGGGCCTGTTGTTTTAGGATCAGCTTCTCCTGTGAAGAGACATGCTAGCTATTTGAAGCCTATTTTTGACCTCAGACTCTGTGCCTTGCCAGTGGTCTTCTTGTCTTTGCAGATGCTCCTGCAAACACAGATCCTAGACTGGACATGTTCTGACCTCTTTCCACCCCACTCTGTTCGCTTTGTCCAGATCACTGTCACTCTTTTCCCATCTCTCCCAGGTAGACCTTCTGTTTGGAATTTGAGATCTGGTCAACCTAGTTCCTGAGCTAGGCTACACGTTTGCTGAGAGTATGGGATAGCTCCTGTGTGGTTCAGTGCTTGGAACATAGATAGCCTTCAATAAAAATGTTTTTGTGAACAAATAAGTGGTTGCATAAAGAGTTCACTGTGGAAGATGTCCAATCCCTTCAGGCCAGCTGGTCTCCTGCCCCCATCCCTGCCTCACCAACCTGGTGCTACTACTGCCTAAACCCTTGAGTTATGCCAGTTAGAAACAAACTGGGGTCTCCACTGTCTTGACTTGGCCTGGTTACCTCAGTTCACCCCACTGGAAATGTCTGCCCCCTTAGGCAGCGCCTGTGGTAGGAGCACCTGCTTCACACACTGCAGTGCAGGGGCCCCTCACAAGCCGTGCAGACTGCTTTGTTAAAGTCACGCTCTGAGATTAGTGTCTTTCTATAGAGCTCCCCATCTCTCTTGTTCAGTGACACAGTGACGTTACAATACTCTCTCCTTGGGTAATATCCTAGAATTTTCATGGCAAGGATTCCAGTGAGACAAACACACCTGTGTTTTAATTGTGTGTTTGCTTCAAGAACAGCAAGAAAGGAAAGTTTTTGTTTAATACCCCCAGGGTCAATACTTGGCAAAGGAGAAAAACGATGTAAGAGGTGAAAGTTGCCGGAAGTGTAGTCTTTGGTATCCACACTAAAAAACAAACAAAAATTGCAGCCGGGTTCCGCCCTTCCCCTGCTTTCTCTGGCCCAGCCATAATCTCTGTACTGCGGAGTATTTAATTACGCACAGTAAACTTGTGGTTGCAAGTCAAGGGGCTGGTCTGGGAAAGTTTTTGTACCCACAAGTGAAAACTCTGACCTCAGACACATCGCAGTCATGAAAAAAAAAAAAGTATTTCTAAATACCAAAGTCAAAACAGGGTGAAGAAATGCTAAGGAAGGCTATTATGAATGGGAAAGTCTTATTTAACTTAATAAAACTTCTGTCTGGCTTGGCTGGAAAATGGTATAGGCTACTCAATGAAACATTTATTTAATATAGAGCTTTGTCTAGACCCTTACGTGCCAGGGTCCAAATCTTGACTATGCCTTTTACTAGTTGTGTGATCGTGGGCAAATTATTTAACCCTCTTTGTGCCTCCATTGTCTGATCTGTAAAGTGGGGATACTCTTAGGGATATGGTGAGGTTTAAAAAAAATCACACACAAAAAAAGCTTAAAAGAGTGCATGGCACTGAGCAATAATTATAGTAATGACTGACAATAACTGTTAGGTATTAGTATTATTATTTTAATCATGCTTTTCAAGGAATTAAAATATAACCTAACTTCTGTTTAACATGATTGAATCTTTCTTGGATAATGAATGTGGAGACTTGCAGTACTGTGTTGGCATCACTGTAATTCTGTTAGGAAGTTAACATTAGTTTAAGCTGGACCTCACTGCATGATAGAAATTGGGATGTAAGTCCCTGCCTCACTCAGTGGTCATCCAACTGGCGCATGGTGAATCTGTATCTGAATGTCAATATACTAATTTATATATAATGAGTCAGAATTTACCACCAAATTGAAGACCTATTTGCCTGGCTCAGTCAATGTATTCCCTTCTTTTGTGAGGAAGCCAAATTAAGATTCTCTGGCTGGTTTATGGACACAGGGATATGAGTGATCACTAGGCCATTTCCATGGAGTGGTGGTGACTGACTGAATTACCCACACGTACCCGGTACACATCACACTTCCAGCATTCCACTGAGCTTAATCTTTGCATGGGAAAAGAAGCAATTAAAAATTTCTCACTCTCTAATTCTTCTTTCCTAGATTCCTTTTAGAGCCATGCCTGCTCTCAGGTCCTTTGCCAGGGCAATTCCTCATAGCACGTCAACCTGTGGGGCTGTTCTTTCAAATAGGTTATCATTTCAAGTGTCCACTGAGTAAATTTTCACTTCCTAATAACATCTAAAGGGGCCCCTTAATTGCAGTATTAAAATGCCCCAGAATCACAGTCTGAAGTCCTACAATAAAGAGTTTTCTCCTCTTCAACGAGTGTCATTTTCTGATGCTTCCTGACGCAGAACAACCATTTTGGTTGCCATGTGACTCTGCCTACCACCCACTGGTCTCTCTCTCATCATTGCATCACCTGTCATTTTCCTGGTAAACTGAGAAGTGCCATTTGCTAGATAATTTTGGTCAATAAAACGTCAGGTAGACTAGATTTACTATATCTTTTAAATGAGTAGTCCATAAAATAAAATCCTGTAAGCCAGACCAGAAGACAGCTTACTGAAGAAACAGATCTGTGAAAGTAAAAAGGGGCAGTGTGTCATTCTTAAGGTAACCCAGGTCTGCTTATTATTCCATTTACATTGATTTCAGCAAACAAACATCATAAGCACCATGTCCACTCTCCGACCCACCCCCCCTTTTTTTTAAGTGCCTTGCTCCAGAAGATTTGTTTCAAAAAGGATATAGCCAAACTGGGATTTTAACAATATTTGTGCCATAAAGTGTTTAATGTTTTATTAAGACAAATCACACTTGAGAAACGATTGACTGACTAATGGGAAGTCACAAAAATATTAACTATGACAAGCTCATTTAAATAGAGACAGACATGCAACCCTGCTGATTGTCAAAAGTTTTCAAAGACAGTTTCTCTGGAGTAAGCAGGGTCCTGCAGACTGTGTCCATCTGTCTTCAAGAAAGATTACGGAAGGAAATGGTCCTGTGAAAACACCATTTGGAATTACTGAGCTCTTGATCACTTGTAGATCTCAGTGGGAAATCAGAACAGCAATGGGCTCAGATGGGAATCACCAGTGCCAAGAACATTTTTTTTTAATTTGGATTAATAGGTGGCTGGAACAAAAATAAAATTACATTTATTAAAGAGGGAATATGCTTCACTCTTCTCTTCGAATCACATAATGGGATATTTCTAGTCTTCTCAAAGCCGTCCTTGGTGGTCTTTCCTTATCACAGTGAGTTAAACAGAAAAGTGGACTGCACTCCGTTTATCTTCCCCTCCATTCCCAGTTCCTGAACTCCTGCTCTCAGTTTCTAATACTCCAAGCTAAACACTTTAGTGGGGCTCTAAGACATACAGTCTGCGTTCCTGCTTAATCTTCACTAGTGAATTAGAGAAAGCATCATGACTCTTTTTTAAAAAAATTTTTTTGAAGGGGAGGTACTTAGGTTTATTTATTTTGTTAATGGACCTCGTGCATGCTCGGCACACGCTCTGCCACTGAGCTATATACCCTCTTCCCCGCATCATGACTCTTACAGGCAATTGTAAGGTGTTTGGTAACACAACGCGTGTCATGTTCCTATTATTTCCTTAAGCTTAGACCACAGAAATTCCAGTGAAGGAAGGGAGCTTAGATAGCAAATTTACCCCTTTCTTATTTTACGTAGAAATTAAGGCCCAGAGAAGTGAAATGAGATTTTTGTACTTTATGCTTATTTTTTTCTTTAGGGGAAAAAAAAGTCTCAATTTAGTGATGTGGAAGTCTGACTTTGCAAAAAAGTATAAAGAAGTTGGTTTTAAGACTATTGAAAAGCCATCCTAGTGTGTTATCTTTCAGAAGCTACCTTGTGATTGTATATAGGTCTCCAGGATCCAAATGTACTCATAACTATTTGCTGAGTGATTAAATGAATGGAAGAATGTGTTCCATGTCAGTATTACAAATAAGTTCACGGATAATGGCGACACACAGTTCATGGAAATGTGTGAAATAATACATTTCAGAAGGAAAATGCAAAGTTGTCTGCATCCAAAAATTACAGTTGTGTACAAATGTATTTATGAATGTTACTGAAGCCCTGGAAAGAACATGAAGTGATGTATGATTTAAGGTCTTCTGAAATGCTATTTCAATTTATGTGAAAATCAATTTGGTTTCAGGATTATGCTCTTTCTTGGCTTAACTGGATGACCATTTTTTTCCCACATCTTGCTTTACATTTTGCTTTAGAGGTACATAATGAGGGAAGATTATCTAACTAGGACAAACTTTGCTCCATGTTGCTTTTGGGGAGTGTAGGAGAAATTCCTGTGCAGAACACAGTGTTCATCTCATATCCATCTTTACTGCCAAAGAAATGCACAGGTCTGGCTTCCTAGCTGACTTTCTACCCTTGGAGACTCCCAGGAATTGTTCCTACTGCAACGTCACACATCATCTCCCCTGGGTCAGCTCAGAGCTTGAAGGAAGTAGCCTGTGAACACGAGTGCCACCTGCGGTAAACATAACTGATAGCTCTATCAGCCCAGATCACTTTCTGGGTCCTGCCCGTGGAGGACCACGTACATGCTGTCTTCTTATCCCAGGTTCTGTTTATCTCATCTGTTCAAAGACACTTTCATAGCCAGTCCTCCTCCCAATTCAGATGCTAATCCAGTACAAAAAAAAAATTAAATGAGCCTTCCTGAAAATGAGCCACAGCTAAGGAGCCTTGTTAAACAAAGCAAAAAACACTTTGACAAAATTAATAATTGGTAGAGAGGAAAAAAAGAAACGTTCAGTTTCTGGGTTGTTGTTTTTTTTTTTTTTTTTTTCCCCTTCTGCTTGGCATAGGGCTGTCTATGTAATAAGGATGAAATGGGTTTTAGAGGGTAGGGACCCAACAATGCTTGAGAGGCTAGCTGGGGGAACAGCCTCCAAGGCAGCGCCATTCAACTGCCTTCAGTCATTTCCTATTTTTAATATTAAAGGAATATGGAGAGAAACAGGACAGAACATAGCGTTCTGGGAAACCAGTAATCAAATGGCCTAAAGCTAATGTTTACTTTTTGGAATGTTTTACAAAGGCAATACTTGGAGATGTGAAAAAGAGAGCGCGCACCTAATAATAGCCTTTCAGTGGTGGCAACAGAAAAGCAGCACAGACGTGATAATTGAATTTGGTTTGGATGGTCAAAATCTGTGTGATCCTACAGCTGTATTTTCTAAACCATCCGCTTGACTTTTAATACATGTTCTACATTTTGTTTCCTTTGCCCATTGCTGCATTTGAAAATTGCTAATTACCTCGCAAGCCTGTTCCATTTTCCTTTGCTACTATTTTTTTTCTTTCCCTCTTACAAAGGAAGATGTTTTGCCTTCATTACTTCTCAGTCCTCAGTTCTCTCACCTAGCCCTCAAAGCAGGTCAACAGGGGATTTGGGTCAAAGCAGACCCTGAAATTATTTTCATGGGAAAAATATGAGAAAAATCAGTAAGTCCAGCCCCATCCCCCAGGAACATGAGTTGATGCCTGCTTGCACTTTGCCCTGCATAACTCAACTCAATGCGCATGACAGGCAAACAAAGGAATGGGAGAGTTTTTGTGGCACTTAATTCAAGATTAAGTATCATCTGAAAGATGAAGCCTGGGTTCCAAAGTAGTGGAATAATTCTACTTATATATTCTGAGTCCTTATTCTGTTTTGTATAAATATTTATGTCCTCAAACCCTTTTTGGAATCTTCCAAGAGAAGAATCTCCATGTGTCCCCATAGATGTTTATTTGACCTTGGGCTGCTGTAAAGAGCAGTGCTGTGTCCTTGGTATAATTTAATATCGCTCTCTAATGTTTATACTATGAGTTCTGGACATCTGGGAGCTCTTAGGATGATTCTGGAATTTGAACAGTAGTCTCACATATGTGGGCTTGCATAAACTCGCAATAGTAAGGAAATAAAAGATCTAGTATAGCTGTACTCAGAAAAATTATTAGACTATGTTCGTCTTCTTTATTTTTTGTTTCTTGGTAGCCCAGAATGATAACCTTTGACATTTGAATAAAATGTTCATAAAGTATTTCCAAATATCTTCTCCCATTTGATCTACACAATGAATTAGAGCACTCTACGCACAACACTTAAGCTGAGGTGAGGGAACTGAGTGACTCAGGGTAAAATTGCTAATGGGGGGTGGAGCCGGGACAAAGAGCCACCCATTCATCCTTTCACTCGTTTGTTCACCAGTACTTACTGAGCACCTATTATGTGCCAGATGTGATGTTAGGTGCTGAAAATACAACCCAATTCTTGCCCTCAAGGAGTTTATCATCCATTGGATATGACAGATATACACTAAAACTAAATAATTATTTAACTGCAGTTCCTCTGAAGGAAAAGCAGAGGAAACAATAAAGATAGAGAACAGGAGGCCTGTTTTAATCAGTGAATTGCAAGAAACACAATCTGCTTTAGCTAGCTTAAGGAGAAAAGGATTTTTAGAGGGCCTAAGTAGTTTACTGAAACTTCAGGGGGGACAAGTAAACAGGCTAGGATGGGACCATCAAGAGTTACAGCAGCCAGAAATATCATCCAATCTGCTACTGGATGGCTATGGTGGAAATCTCACTGTTTCTTCCTCTTGTTACTCATGATGAGGTTCCTAGATGTTAGAGATACTAGAACCCCGACCACAATCTCGACCACAAAAGGACCAAGTATCTCTGCAGCTGTACTTGCAAGAAGAGCTAACAAATGCAGTGCCTTCACCTGCCCTTCCCCAGCCACCCTGCCAGCCCTGCTTTCCACGGCTCACTTTTCTGCTGAGCCTGCTGCTGATGCATCTGCTTGGCAGAACACAGACCATGTCCACAACTCGTTGCATGAGTTGAAAAAATGCATTTTTGTTTTTTTGTTTAGTTTTCTAACATTTGTAACATTTCTAACATTATCCTGATACCAAAATCAGACAAAGACATTACAAAAAAAAAATTACAGGCCAATATCTCTGATGAATATATAAGCAAAAATCCTCAACAAAATATTCACAAACTGAATTCAACAATTTATCAAAAGGATCATTAACCATGACCAAAGGGGATTTATTCTAGAGATGCAAGGATGGTTCAATAAATATTCACAAATCTATTAATGTGACATATCACATTAACAAAACGAAGGATAAAAATCACATGATCATCTCAATAGATTCAGAAAAAGCATTTGACAAAATTTCAGCACTCATTCATGATAAAAACTCTCATCAAAGTTGGTATAGAGGGAAGAAAGCTCAACATAATAAAAGCCATTTATGACAAACCCTCAGCTAACATCATCCTCCTTGTCTTGATCCTGATTTTAGAGGAAAGGCTCTCAGCTTTTCACCTCTGAGAGGTTAAACTGCCAAACAAGGGAGTCAGTCCTTTGCTTTCCATCAGCCTGTAGCTCTCTATGAGAGTTGGTCAATCTACCTTTTAGACTATCTCACTTTCTCTGAAAAGAGTCCAGCAATTAATTTAGAGATTACTGATACCGTAAGATCCCAAGATCTATGAGGAAAGGTAGAAAGACCAACAGAATAAGACTCTGAGGACTTGGGTCACTCTCTAGATTAAAATCCACTAATGGCTTCCCACTGACTTTAGGAAGCAATCTAAATTACATAGTTTGTTCCAAAGTCCTTTTTGATCTCTGTTTACCTCCTTTGATATGCTCTGGCTACACTGGGCTTCTTTCAGTAACTCCAATGCCTAAAGCTCTATCCTGCACTGGGACCTTCCAACAAGCTGTCCCCAGCACATGAAATTGTTTTTCCTCCACACCTGCATCCCTTCACCTAGCTGTCTTAAACTCCCCAACATCTTTCCAATGTCAGCTGAACTCAAGTCCTGGGGAAGCCAACCATCACCCCCAGACTAAATTAGGATCTTGAGGCAGTACTTTGGGTTTCCTGTGTACCATCCACCCCAAGCCTGACCTATGGGATCTTTTCTGTATATAAATTTATAATCTTATTCCCCTTTTGGAGAGTTATGATATGTATTAATATTGGAAGAAACTCTACAGCAAAAAAAAAAAAAAAAAGGAAAACAAACATAAACAACAAAAGCAAACATGAACTTTAACTAAGTTTTCAAATTTGATTGAAATCACAAAATCTTAGTACTAGAGGAACCTCAGAAGGTTATCGTGTCTTTTGGACAGAATCACAACTTAGTGATACGTGGTAGAGGAGAATATATCCCATTTCCAAGCATGATCAGTTCCTGTTTCTATGGTTGGTTTTTTTGGTTACGTACTTAACAATTTTCTCCATCACAGTAGTCTCCCTTAGAGTAAACCTAAATGCTTCTTCCTCTGACGTGTACCCTTTTTTCTTTCTCTCTCTCTCTCCCCTCCCTCAAGCCCACCCATGGAGTTTGGAAACAACTCATCACCATGTGCTGTTATAACAGAGAGTTCCTCTTAGGGAGAAGTAGACATACCTGGGAGTGGCTTACATGATACCCCTTTCCAACAACTGCTCTTAAAATACAGGAGTTGACGCCCAGCTGCCATGTCTATATTGCTCCTGGCCTCACAATCAAAGACCTAACAGATTCTCTCTCCCTGGAGCAAGAGAGACATGCCTTAGAACAGCAGAGCTGAGTCACCTTGATGTCAGAGCCTTGGAGAGAAGGTTTTGACCTTCCCCCAAATTATTTGGTTTGGTTTGATTGGTTCAGTTTTCTTTTGCATTCAGTGAGTTACTCCAGTCCCTTCAAGAAAGTTCCCTTTCAGCTAGAGCCAGTTTTTGCTACTTGGATCCCAAAGAAGTTGAGCTACTGGGCTGAGAGAGACCCAATTATCTTATCTGCCTTCTGGCAGTGTACCGTGGCAAAGTGGAGCAAATATTGGTCAAATCCCCCAAATTTCTGGAGAAAAATACTAGGGTTGTGAATATCCATTCCAATTTATCAAGAGATTAAGTACAAAATTGGATTCATGCTCTGGTCCTTCCCACTAACTCACTTCAAGTCACTTTTTCCCCTGTACCTGCTTCCCTCTGGCTTCTAGGGGCCTTGTGGACGTTTCAGTTTAAATCCACCCGAGAAGAGATTTTATTTTCACTTAGCCCTTTTCTACAAGCAGAATGGTCTTATCTAGTCATTTTTCCTTGCAATACTTCTTTTTTTTTTTTTTTTTTTTTTGGCCATTTCCAACTTCTCTGAAATCCTCGGCCAGGCACTTCACACTATACTGAACTCTTTAGGAAGTGACTTAGTCCTGTAGAGATGTGTATAGAGCTCTCTAGCATGGAGTCCAAGAAAGGCTTCAATTTTATCCCAACATCTGGATAGGCACATTTAACTAAACTATGCATTTTGGAAAGATTCCAAAGCACCTGAGGGTAGTTGCAGTACCTTCGAGGTTTGCAGTAATGCAAAGATTTATATGCAGCATTTACCCCATGCTGCTTCAGACTTTTATTCTTTTTCATCATTTGATTTATATACCTGCTCAAAGTTTTTTCAATTGTAGGTAAGAGCTCTGTGTCAGCCTCTGAATATTAGCTGCCCAGAAGACACATCTTGTCTCCCACTGCCCTGCAGTGCCCAGCACAAAGCCAGGCAGGGACGTAGGCACAAGGAACTGTCATTATATTTTCAAAGGCTAAAACAGAGCAGCCAAGTGCCAGGAATCAGGATGTATTCATTGTATTATCAGGCATCTTGGTGCTTCACAATTCCCCAAAGAAAAAGACTCCCACACAAAACGAGGAAGTTTGGGGAAATGTTCACTGGAGCTCAATCATGGGGTGGTCTGGTTGACAGGCTTGTCTTCAGTACCATTCATGTGCCATCCACATGCCAACCTGGTTTGCCCAGGAAGTTGGAGTGGGACACTTGCACCCTCAATTTGCAACCCCTCTTTGTGCAAGGCTGATATGATAGGCTTTCGGATCTTTCAGGATCATTTTCTACTCTCTGGGGTAAAGGTAGTGCCAGAGAGGAGTGATGGCCAGGAGAACCATCTTTCCTCACCTTCCCTACACCCAGTCTGTTTTGGGTGCCCCTTTACTGTGTTCTCACAGTGCTCTGTGCCCTAAATGGAACTTGTGCACTCAGTCTTGCTGACCTGACCCTGAGCACTCGGCAGACAGGGCTGTGAATTCTTTGTGTCACTAGTGTGTAGCCTGGGTAGGCATGAACAATCACTTGTTTAATGTTGGCTTTTTCGAGTATACTCACCTGGCTCCATCACTTAGCTTTATGTATTATTTGGGGTTGGATTATTGCCTGTGCCACCTGATAAAGAAAAAACACCCTCACATGCTATGTGTGCCCCTGAATAGCTGCTCTCTCTATCCTGAAGAGCCACTAGGGACTGAGCTGCAGAAAGAGAGGATCAGATTATGAGTAGCAAGCATCCCAGCTGGTGACTCACACCTGAAAGCTGTTCTTTCACGGTCCATTAGACTCCAGCCTTGAACTGGTGACATCTCTTTGATATTAAGGGTAAAGCTGAAAAAAATGGAGAAGGAAACTCACCAAGGTTTCTTATGGAAGTGATGTAGTAGAGACAGCCCTGAACACTCGACTTAACCATGTTTTAGGATAGCTATTATATACTGAGGGTTTGCTATGTGCCAAGCAAAGGATTAATCACTTTATAACCGTCTCATTCAATCCTAATAAACCTCTGAAATTACTATTATCCTTCTTTTACAGATAAAGAAACTGAGGCTAAGAAAGAGTGAGAAAATTTTCCAAGGGGTCGCAGTATTATCTCTCTATCCCAGAACAAGGATATAGATGTAAGAATGAACTCCAACACATGTACCCCTGATCCATAAACCTTTTATGTCAAAGGATGGGAACTTACAAGCTATGTGATGTTGGCCAGGGAGTTTAACCCCTCTGAGCCTTGGTTTACTGGAAAGAAATTTAGAAACGGCAATGCTACCTCATAGGATTACTATGAGACGACAATACATGAAGGCAGAAGCATGATCCTGGCACATGGAAGGCATTAAGTATTTTTTTCCTCCTCCTTAGGGCTGCACATGCCTTAGGCACTCAGAAAACCAACTGAGTGATAAATACGCTGGCAGGGAGACAAACAGAAGTGACACGATGTCCTGGTCCCCTTGGAGCTGGCATGGGTATTGAGATGCTGTTCCTGACTCTTGGGGTAGGGGCCTGGGGTGCACACACAGGCAGGTCAGACAGTCTACAGCCTTCTGAGGAATGACTTGATGGTAACTATATAGCCATTGTCCCATACCTGCCTCTCGCACTCACAAATCTGCCGTTAGGGTACAATGGATACGAATGTGTAACTAAATGCACTCTCGTGCTCATGTATGTGTGTGTGAAACACAGTTTTCCATCTTATCACCAAGGTTCCCTCACTGGGGACATTTGATAGCTTTGATGCCACTGAACTCATTATTACCTTCTGCTAGACATGAATTCTGCATAATTTTAAAAAATTAATTCAAGTTCAAACAGAGGAAAACCCTGATTTCACTTTTACCTTCACATAGGGACTGTGAATGAGGAGACGGGACGAGTTAACCCACTGTTTTGCTCAGTGCTGCATTGCAATCACCTAGAACATTGCCCAGTGCTTCTTAGTGTGATGAACAGGGTCAGAGCAATGGCCTAGCCCACTTTCCATGCTGTCACTGGAATTACCTTTCCGGAACACACCTGTCACTGACACATTTCCAGTCTCATTTCTTACTCAATCACTAGTAGTTTCCGCAGAAGCCTACATACTGTTATGATTATGAACCTTTACATGTGCTGTTCTTTCTTCGTCAGTTCCCTCACCATTACCCACTTAACAAACTCATGAGGTCATTTGCAACCTCATTTGTGCAACCTTCCCAGTTCTTTGCTGGTAAAATAAGGGATTCTTATTTCTTCTGCTCCTGAGGCACTTTGTGTCTGCCTCTCTCCTAGCACTTGGTTCTCTTAGTAATGATGCTGTGATGATCTTATCCTGGTTTCTTCCCCTTGACCATCACCTCCTAGAGGGCGGGAAGCCTCACTGTTTTTCGATTCCCTTGGGCAATACCTACAGATACTTACAGAAACTGTTTGTTGAATGACTAAATGAAAAAGAAACAGCTGCAAAGAGTCAATGTATTCAATTGAAAATGTAAAGGATATGATCTAAGAGAATATGATCCAAGAGAAGATCTGGAACAAATTAGATAAGCCAAGTGGCTGCATGTACTGATGTTCTTTGCTCAGAAAATCTGATAAAAAGACACATATCCTAAAGAAGAATTTCCCCCTTCACTCTGTACATAAAAATACCAAACAAATAACTCATGGCTTGGAAAAGCTAATTACAGGCTAGTCACAAAACACAGTCATAGCTTTATAATCCAGACTCACCCTAAAAAGAGAACAGAGGAGAGGGAAATGAGGCCTTGAGCCTCTCTCTAGTTATGTTATCAGGGAAGAAAAAGGCTGAAATGACGGTAAATACAGAGTATCTGAGAAGAGTGGCCAATAAGTGAAACAAAAAAACCAACTTCCATTCAGAACTTACTGAGCAATGATTAGACAAATAATTGCAATGCTTAAAGCTGTGTGAGGTGCACAGGACCTGGTGCACTGTCCGTTTTTCTCCTTCCTCTTTCCAGATTCTACGACTCAGAACCGTGCTAGTTCCTGGAAAGGACAATACCTGTGAATGTGAGCTGACTCAAGTCCCTAGAGCCATGGAAGCTGCTGTGGTTCGTTCACATTGGCTCAGAAATAAAAGCTTAAGGGTGACTCCTCAGGTCCCAGGTGGGATCCTCTAGGACTAAAGGAAGACAAATGGTAGACCAGATGTTCGGACACTAGCACATGCAGGCTGAGTGTGGGATTGACTGAGCCTTCATGTGGGCTCATGTCAAAGGCAAATTCTGAAAGGCAGCTCAAAGCCGAGCAGATCCTAATTTGCCCGTATATCTTTGAGATGTGGCTCTTCTCCTCAGCTTTCTGGCAGGGTGCCCAGTTCTCTGAGGGAAACTCAGTTGGCCAGAGTTCACCTGGGTTTATCAGTTCCCCAGGGGAATCTGTTTTCTCTGTGTGCTTCTTTTGTTATTCTGCGGGAACTGGGTCAGCTTTTCAAGAGTGGAAATGTCAGAGGAATAAAGAGGCTCCCTGGAAAAGATCTTTTCCACCACAGAAAGGAAACATCTCAGCACATCCCTTAAATAACAACATACAGCGTGACAGCCTTGCTTCCGACCCAGAGAAAGAAAAGAGGCCGAGAACACTGGGTAACATTTACCCACAGCCCTTTGCTTGGGAGACAGCTGGGCTGGGGCTGTGTCATCCCAAACACTGAATTAAAGGAACGGAAACATCAACTCTGTGGAATCTTTTGGATGGCAAACTAGGCTAGGATGCAGACAAAGGAAAGCTTTCAGCAGAAGCCCGACTTTTTATATGGTAGCACACTTGGAACGTAAGGCTGCTGCCCTGAGAAGCAGGACTGTGTGACTCCTGGGGAGAAGCCCCATCCAGACTGCTGTCTCCCGCAGACCTTGGCACAAACAGGTCACCGTGGAGGGCAGCAGGCTGTGGCACTAGCTGTTCCAGAAAGATGCCACCATTGGTAAAAATAGATTTCTCCATATTTTATTGGGCTGCTAAGGAGGTAAATCTTGCAATAGTCTGGCTGGAAGAATCCTAGGAAATCTTGACCTTGAGTCCACCCTCATTGTGGGAATGGGCATTCAAAAGACCTGAGCCCAATTTACAAACTTACATATGCCCGACTCCTCCCAAATGACAAAGTCCTTCACAGTGCCCCCCCCCATACTCAGCCGAATATACCATCATCCAAAAATTGACACTCCCATAACAAGCAGAATTGATTATTATTAAGAAATAAGGGGAGCTCTGGGGAGGGTAATAGCTCACTGGTAGAGCACATGCTTAGCAAATGGGTTCAATCCTCAGTACCTCCACTGAAAAAAAAGAAAGAGAAGAAAGAAAGAAACAAGGGGAGGGCATGCTGGTGACCTTGCCTTGCAGGGTCTCAGCCAGTGCTTGCTTTTCCTCTTACAAACCCTGATGTGCTATGAAACGCAGTATCAGCCCGTTTGTGGAAAGCTTGTGTGTCCGGATTCTTCCAAAGCTTTGGCAGCAGGGGCTTACTCAATAATATCCATGTCTACCCTCCACGTCCAGCGTTAATATGTTGAAGATAAAACAAACACCAAGATTCATAGACAGAGCAAATAAGGGGAAACGAAGGAAACTTAACTCCAACCAAGTTCTCTGGGAGAGAAGAGAATTATACAGGAGGTCATACAAACCCTGGCCAGGCCTGGGAGGCAGATCTGGGGTGACTGTTACAGACCCTTCCCCTCTGGCTCTTGTCAGTACCTCCTTTCAAGACACCTTCATCATTGCCCAACCTTAACTCAAGTCTTATTAATCATGCACGACGTGCTAATGCTTCAAGAGCTGATCATCTGAGCATCTAAGGAGTATTTCTCGAGCCTAGATCGTGTAAGAATTAGGTGAGGAGCTTGGTAAAAGGAAAGATTCTGGGCGACACCTTCACAGTGGGGCAGGATCTGCCCCATATCAGAAGGTCTGGGTGTTTGGGACTTTTGCTGAGCAGCAGGGACAAGTTAGAATCATACCAGCTCCCTGGAAGACATGAGGGGTGGGACGTGGAAGAGAGGTGGTGGTGGTGGTGATGGTGACGTGGTTCTTCAAAAGGACTCCCATGTGATTCTGATATGCCCTCTTCTCCTGCAACCCCCCTCTCCATTTGAGAACCACTGGCATTTTGTTTGGATTAAAAATGCCTTGGACTAATCCTGGCTCTGCCATGCATGAGCCCGTGGCCTTGAGCACATCGCTTTACTGGCCTGGATGTCCCTGTTTGTGAAATAAGGGCATTTGTCAGTTTAGTGGTTGTGCTGGCACAGTCACTGTGCCTCAGAATCACCTGGGGAGTCTTCATGACACACCGGTGCCTGGCCCCACCCACACAGGCCGACCGGCCCCTTGCGTGTGTGCAGCCCTGGCTTTGTGATGCTGCTGTGGGCACAGCTCTGAAGTTGCGTGGCTAGGGCCCGCAGCTCATCTGGAGCCCTCCACCAATGACTTGCAGCCCTCCATGGGACGTGTCTGCAAGGCTGTTTTAAAGGCCACATGAAGAAGGAGTTAAGCAGCTGGTGCTTGAGTTGCCACTTGAGAAGCTAACATCAACAGGGAACAGAGGAGCTGCCTTACTTACTGGATGAAGGATGAAGCAACGAGGTGGTGCGTGGGGTTTTCTGATCCACTTTAATAGATTAAGATTTGCGAGCAGGGTGGCTTTTCCCAAGGCATTTCTCAAAGGATAACTAAGTCATATTCTGATTCTAAATCCATTTCTTCTCAGACAGCGGGTATCACCACTAAGGTTGATCATTATCATGCATGCGTGTGTACATGTGTGTGCGTGTACTCCTCTTGCTGTAGGATAAACCAGCTCACAGGAGCTAGAGTTCCGTTAGGGGCTTAGTGTTCTATGCAGCATGGTTTCCTTTAGGATACTAGTGAAGAGTTATTGAGTCCTTGGTATGAGCTGGGCATGGCTCTAAGCACTTTTGCTAATCACCTCACAATATCCTCACATATATATGACATATACCACTGATATTTCCATTTTACAGATGAGGAAACTGAGAAGCAGCACATTTGAAATAACTTCACCGAAGTTACTTTGTAAATGCTAGAGGCAGGATTTGCCCTTGGGTGTTTTGGCTCCCCAAGCTGTATTCTTTATTACTAAAATTATTGCCTCCTGTGTAATCAGTAGTTCAGTGTTGTAATAAAAATACTGGTAACAAATCCACAATCTGTCATCACTTTCTGATATCTTCCTTACTCTTAGCTGTTCTCAGCAGATGAAAATCACAAGGCTTTTTAACAACCAACATCGCCCTTGGCTTTGTGAAGAGTGGAACGAGACATGCCAGCTGCGGTGGAGAATCTTTTGTGCCTGTGTACTTGCAAATTCATCATCACTTTCCTGTTTCTGTGTGAAACCTGAACCAAATTGTGGAACAGCTGATCCGCTCTCTGCAGCCTACTTCACAATTCACACCTGTTCTGGAGGCTGCTGGCTCCCACCGAGGGCTCCATCCATCCATTTCAACGTGGCTGCTGTGGTGACAGCCTGACTGAAATCGGGGTCTTCTGGTTGCATCTCTCTGTGCTTCCACTGCTGGAAAACCAAGACAAGCAGGTTCATACACCTCTGTTCACTGATGGAAGCTGTGCTGTTGCAGTATTTTTCAATTCAGATTTAGAGTTCTAAGGAATAAAGTGACGATCCACGCACATTCCTTGCTTTATGAGGTTTTCGCTACATTCTTTGCACTGTGGACCCAGGCACAGCCAGCAGCAGCACTAAGTGCACAATAATGTATTTCCTTCTTCTTCTTCTTTTTTTTTTTTAAATTAATGACACCATTCCCTGCATGTCCCATTAACTTAAAAGCTCCATATTACTGCATGTTATAATTTTATAAATTGCATATTTTTCTTGCCTCTTTATTGTACAAGTCATAAAATGTAAAGGTGAGTTCTCACTCATACTGAGAATAGTTTTACGAGGTGTTCAGTTGAGCCAGGATAAGATGGTTAATGGATGATGTGGAGCAAGGGTCATTCTGTGAAAGGGGGCAGCGAAAGGAACTTTGCACCATAAAAGTTAATGAGAAAAAGTCAAGAGTTAGGCGTGTGCTTAAGTGTAAATCTTGATGAACTGTGTATTAATTTCTCTCTTGGGTTTAAGCATCATTCAGTCTAGAGAGCAGCTGTAGCATAAGTTCCCTTACTATCACCCCTAAATTTGCCACTTTTCCTCCCAAATATGGGAGGTTTAGACCTGCTTCTTAGACAATATCCTCAAATGTAGATTGAGAATTTACTACAGGTGGTTAAGTTTATTAGATGCCCTGGGAAGAATCAACTTGGGAAGAAAAAGAATTTTATAAACATGAGATCAAGGCAGATATTCCTCATAGGATTATATAAAGTTCACTGTATATCCTTTATACGTTACATTACGTATAACACGTTTAGCATGGCATAGAAGCAACAGACAAAAGGATTATACTTTCCCAACTTGTGTTTATCTTAGGGCCTTTGCATTAGTAACTTCCCCTCATTGGAATGCTCTCTTCTCCAGGGGACCTCAGAGCATGAATTCCTCCTTCCATCATTTAGATCCTACATGAAATGTTATCTCCTCAAACAGACCTTCTCTACCACCCTTGTAAAGTGCCTATGAGCACTACTCTTCACATGCATTATCCACAATCCACTATCACACATCTGAAAGTTCCCTTGTATATTTAATAGTTTTTGTCTGTCTCCACCTTCTAGAATGTAAACTCCAAGAGAACCAAGACCGTCATTTCTTACTGACTCCTGTAACCCAGTTCCTTAAAGAATGAGTGCCTGGTGTACAGTGGAACTCATTCAAATTTTGCTGGAAGGAAGGGAGGGAGAGAGGAAGGAAGGGAGGGAGGGAGGGAGGAAGGTGCTGAGAGCTGAGTTAGGTATTGGATGCTGACTCATACAATCAGGGCAAACTAAGAGATGTGACTCGAGTTACTTCTTAAAAGCTGGCAAAGCTGTGGTTTCATGGCTGGTAGGAGAAGGAGAAGCAGGTTTGCCAGTCAGAACCTCTGAAAAACCAGTTAGACTGGAGAGAGTATACTCACTGGGTGTTACCCCAAGTTCAGAAGAGATGTCACAAGCCGTGGATCTGGGGAAGTGGCAGGTCAGAGGTGCTTTGGGAAACGTAGGGCTTGTGGGAAACTGTAGGGACCAGCTTGAGATGAGGAAGGGGATGGATTAGGAGGCAATCATGTGAAGAAAACTGTAAGGAGGGACACAGTGGGTGACTGCTGAATCCCAAGAGGGTTAAATGTGTTTCTCAACTATTTGCCTAACACCATATTGCAAAGCTTGATCGACAGACGGACAGAAACTTCCTTAGAGTCATCTACTTCAGATCTGGTGGAAAATGGGCTCTCACCTCCCAGGCTGAGAAGAGACTGCTTTCTTGTTGTTCAAATGCTAGGATAGTCATTTCTACCCTTGCTCTGCGGAGGGTAGCAAGTGCCAGCGAAGCTGTGGCATGAATGGGGCTGAAAGGTAAAAGGTGGTGGGAAGCTTGAGAACTGGAAGTTGGAACTATGTTTTGCTAAAAGGATATTCAAAGGAAAATAAAATCTCTATGATATAATTATTCACCTCCCTTTAGCACCCTGGCACTTACTGTATGTTTCTAGAGAAAGGAAGACAGTAGCTCCTGATCATTTGAAAACTGAGGAAGAGAAGGGGAAAAGCCTTGAAAGTTTAGAAGGACAGCTCTTGTTTCAAACTGTTCAAAAGTACTTATCTACAGCATACACAGAACTTGAGGTTGCTTTCAAAATCCTGTCAGCTCCCTTAGGAACCAGGGGTGATGGTAGGTACATGCCATTGCAGTTAAAAGATGAATGCTCACAGGGGGGTGGGTTTTTAAGAAGAGGTCCTCCACCTCCAATATCCCATGGATGGATCCTGCTGGTTCTCATCTCCAAATCCAGACTTAGCTATTAGCCTCTTACCCAAGAAATAGGCCTCCACCTGAGAAGCTCTGTGGTTCTCAGTGCCCTCCTGGCAACTGGTCTCCACTGGATTCTGAGTTGCCCTCTATATTGAGTCCTCTGTCCCAGTCATTTGCTAAATTATCTCAAACCTGACTCTACCCTGGGCCATCATTTAGCTGCCAGCAGTTCAGGGATCTCCCTTAGAATCTCCCCCGTGTGTACTCTGACTTGGTTCTTCATCTAAACTTAGAGATAGTCATTTCAGGCCACATAGTCAACTGATGGTCAATTCCTTCACACGCTTCTTTTCCAGCCCAGTTTATTCAGGCTGCCACCACTCATAGAGTCTCGTTTCCTTGGTCGCACTCACCTAGACACACAGAAGCCTCTTCTGTTAACAACAGCAAATATAAGCATTGTATCCTGAACCAGTATGGTCCTCTCTTTATCGCTGCTGTGCAAACCCAAGAACAGAAAGAGTAAAAAACCCTTCCAAAAAATGCATTAATGTACTAGCAGTTTCTTTCCCTTTTTGCTCTAAGTTTGAAGGTTGCTGCTATCTCACTTGGATTAGAGTAAAATTATTTACATTAGCTATATTACATCCTCCAAATCAGGCAGTGGTATACGTCATTTGTGACACACACACAAATTAATTTTGTGTTCTTCTGAAGCTACCTGGGCTGCTAACCATTGTGTAGGGTGCCACCGGCACCGGTTCTGGGTGGGGGGAGGGGAAGCCCTGCTGCATTCCCACATTTGGACTTTGGCAGGTTGCACGGTGTTGTGCACAAGGAAACTAAACCGCATCTGCATGGCTCACTGCTTATCAGGAGCTCACACTGGCTGCCATGCTGTAGGGCAGCAAAGGAAAACAAAACAACAATAAAGGGAGGCCTTTGTCATGGATTAAAAGGGTTTAGAAACATCTGAGCCATGCAGTTTTTGAACACCGACACTGCCAATGACTTCACGGCAGAATGTCAGAAAATGTGCTAACTGGGTTAGATAGAGTTGGTGGGGCCGCCAACACTTGTGCTTTGTTAATGGTTTCTTATCTGTGTGAGTGTGTGGATGCACAATTCAAGAATAAAATGACCTTTTGCAGAGTGAGAGGAATAAGGTTAATGACATTGCAGTATTGCTGCTTGGGACTGCAGTTAAGGGTGTCCCTCAAGACTGTCAGTACTGGATAAATCCTTCTTTTTTCAAGTTGGTTAGTATATTCTCAATTTGTTTCATTAGAAAATTCATCACTAGCACTATAAGAAGAGTCCAATCTTTATGTAGAAGTAGAGAAGTTGGTAACCTCACAGAGTGTGCTTCAGGCTCAGCCGTGATCTCCTCCCATGCCTTCAATTCTATACCTAGCAATTAATTCTTTTGTGTTAACTGATGTCCCACCTCCAAAATTCTTTCTTTAAAATTTTAATTATGTGGTCCTCTTCTTTAATTTTGTTGCTCAATTTGCCTCTAAATGTCTTTGGACGGATTTATTTCAAAATAGTCTCTCAATAACTGACAAAATAATCATATTGAAAATCAATAAAGATATTAAAGATTTGAACAACACTATCAACCATCTTGATCTAATTGACATTTATAGAGAATTCTTCTCAACAAGAGCAGAATAAACATTCCTTTCAAGCACACATGGAACATTGACCATAATGGATTATATTCTGGGCTGTAAGTCAAATCTCAATAAATGTAAAAGAATTCAAGTCATACTATGTGTATTTTCTAATTGCAATGGAATTAAGTCAGAAATCATTAACAGACAGAGTTCTAGGAAGTCCCCCAAATATTTGGAAATTAAGTAACATATCTCTAAATAATCTAATGGCTAACAGGAGAAATCAAAAGGGGAAGAAAAAAGCATTTTGAACTGAATAAAGCAAATATGCAACATATCAAATTTTGTGAGATGCCACTAAAGCCACATTTAAGTGGAAATTTATAGCACTAAATGCCTGTGTTAGAAAATGAAGAAAGATCTCAAATGAATGACCTCAGCTTCTATCTTTAAAAAGTAAAAAGAGAAGAGCACATAAAACCCAAGGTAGAAGAAAGGAAATAACAAAGATCAAAGCAGAAATAAAGTAATGGAAAACAGAGAAATATAGGAAAAATTAACTAACCCCCAAACTAGATCTTTGAATCAATTTTAAAAATTGAGAAAGCTCTAGCCAGATTTACTGGGGGGAAAAAGAGTAACAACACAAATTGTCAATAACAGCAATGAGATAGTTGACATCCATACAGAATCTACAAATATTAAAAGTATAATAAAGAAATATTATGAACTTACACCAATAAATTCAACAATTTAGGTAAAACAAAAAGATTTTGAAAGATACAAACTACCAAAGTTCATTCAAGGAAAAAAACAGATAACTTGACTAGCCCTTTATCTATTAAATAAATAGAATTTGTAGTTAAAAACCAACTTTCAATGAAATTCAAGTCCCTATGACTTCACTGGTGAATTTACCAAATATTTAAGGAAGAAATATCACCAATTCCACAAAAGTATTACAGACAGTTGAGAAGCGACTACTTTTCAACTCACTCTACGAGGCCAGCATTACCTGGTATCAAAATCAGACAGACATACAAGGGAAAAAAAAAAACAGGTCAATATCATTCATAAATATAGATGCAAAAAATTCTAAACAATATTTTTGAAAATTGAGTCCAACAGTATATAAGAAGCTCCATGATAAAGTGGGGTTTATCCCACGAATGCAGGGGCAGATTGACATTCAAAACTCAATGTAGTTCACGGTATTAACACAGAGAAAAAGAAAAACCATAGTGTCTCCTCAATAGACATAGAAAAAGCAATTTACCAAATTCAATCGCCATTCCCGATAGACTAGAAATAGAAGGTAACTTTCTCAACCTGATAAAGGACATCTACAAAAATCTTATGGCTAATATACTTGATGGTGAAAGATGAATGCTTTCCCTCTAACGTTAGGACCAGGACAAAGGATGCCTGCTTTAGCACCTACATTCAACACTGCAGAATAGAATGCTTTCTAATTTTATCTAAGGAAATAGGCAAGAAGAGAAATGAAATCATCTACATTGGGAAGGAAGAAGTAAAACTGTCTTATTCATAGCTGATGTGATTGTCCAAACAGGAAATATGATAGGACCTAAGAAAATGTTACTAAGAAGTGACAAGGAAATTTAACAAGGTTGTAGGAAATAAGATCAATGTACAAAAATCAACCATGATAAACAAGCTCCTTCTGTATAACACATGGAACTATGTTCACTATCTTGCAGTAACCCATAATGAAAAGGAATATGAAAATAAATATATGTATGTATATATATGATTGAAACACTATGTTGTACACCAGAAATTGACACATTGTAAACTGACTATACTTCAATTTAAAAAAATCAATCATATATCTATACTAGCAATGAAAAATCTGAAATTGAAATTAAAAACAATTTGAAGGGATAGGTGGCCAAGCTAGCTGCCCTGAGCTCACCTCCTACCGCGGGCACACCAGAAGGACAACGATTTCCAGAGCAACTGACAATGAGAACAACCAGAGGACTAGTAGAAACCATCTCCTACAACTAAAAGTATAAAGAAGGAACCACAACGAGACAGGTTGGAGGGGCTGGGATGAGGTATAGTCAAGACCCACATCCCCAGGTAGGCAACCTACAAACAGGAGGACAAATGTAACTACAGAATTCTCCCTAAGGAGCAAGGGGTCTGAGCCCCATATCAGGCTCCCCAGCCTGGGGGTCCTGTACTCAGAAAATGAGCCCCAGAATGTCTGGCTTTGAAGGCCAGTGGGGCTTACTTCCAGGGAGCCAGAGGGCTATAGGAAATAGAGACTCCACTTTCAAAGGGCACATACAAAATCTCACATGCTCCTAGACCCAGGGCAGAAGCAGAAATCTGAAAGAAACCTGGATCAAACACATTTGCTGTTATTGGACAGCCTCCTGGAAAGGCAGGAGGAAACAGGGGCTCACCCTGAGGACAGAGATGAGGGCAGCAGCCATTCTGGGGAGCTCATGCTGCCATGAGGACACTGGGGCTGGCAAGTGCCCTTTTGGGACCCTCGCTCTAGCTTATTAGCTCAAGGACCTGGCCCTGCCCACCAACTGGTTGGCACCAGTCCTGGGATACCTCGAGCCAAGCTGTTAGCTGAGTGAGGACATAGACCCGCCTACCATCAGGCAGGCTGGTAGAAACCCCTGAGCCCCCAGCCACACTGGGGTCCAATTCTTTCCACTAGAGGTCCCAGGACCTGGCCCCACCAACCGGTAGGCTAACACCAGATCCAGTATCCTAGGTCCCCACAACCAGAGACTCGGGACCTGGCTCCACCCACCAGAGGGCTGGCACTAGCCTCGGGACCTCCTGGGCAACTGTGCCTGCCTATCAGCAGGCAGACACCAGCTCTGGGAACACCAAGACCCTCCAACAAGAGACCCTGTGACACAGCTCTGCCCAACAGTGGGTTGTCACTGGCCCCAGAAGCCCGTGGGCTCTGGGCCCTTATCCCAGTGACCAGTGGACTGACACCAGCTCTGGGACACCTAGCCCCGCAGCTAGCCACCCTGGGACCTGACTCTGCTGGTCCTGACAAGTGGGCCATATTAGATCTGGATGCCCCAGGGCTCTGCAGCCAGCTGCCTCATGATCTGCACCCCCAGCCCCCAGCAGGCTGGCACCAGGACTGGGACTCCCTAGGTCATGCAACTAATTAAGACCTGGCCCAGCCCACCAACAGACAGCAGCCTCTGCACAAGGAGGGGTCTGGTAGTCAACCAGACTGGGGACCAGCCGCACTTAGGAGCACATCCATAGTAGTCAGCCTGCCACAGCAGAAGAACCCAGGCAGCCCACGTAGAGGGCACCCCTAAAGCACGTAGCTCTGGTGACCAGAAAGGAGTGTGCTAGTGGGCGCCATAAGACATCTCCTAAATAAGGCCACTTCTCCAAGGTCAGGAAATGTGACAAACCTACCAAATACAGAGAAATAAAAACAGCAAGTTAGGCAAATGAGGTGACAGAGGAATATACTGCAAATGAAGGAACAAAATAAACCCTAAGAGAAGAACTAAGTGAAATGGGGATAAGCAATCTACCAGATAAACATTTCAAGGTAATAATAATAAAGACACTCAAAGAACTTGGGAGAAGAGTGGATGAGCACAGTGAGAAGATAAACAAAGGGTCAGAAAATATAAAGGAGGACGAAACAGAGCCGAAGTGTGCAATAACAAATTTAAAAGTATACTAGAATGCATCAACAATACATTAGATGATACAGAAAAATGGGTCAGTGAACTGGAAGACAGTAGTGGAAATCACTCAAGCTGAAGAAAAAAAAGGAAAAGAAATTTTTAAATGAAGACAGATTAAGAAACATCAAGTGTACTAACACTTGCTTTAGAGGGGTCACAGATTGAGAAGAGAGAGAGAAAGGGGCAGAGAATATGTTTGAAGACATAATAGCTGAAAACTCCCCTAACCTAGGGAAAAAACAGACATCCAAGACTGGGAGCCACAGAGAATTCCAAATAGGATAAACCCAAAGAGCACCACACCAAAATACACTGTAATTAAAATGGCAAAAATCAAAAAGAAAGAGAAAATATTAAAAGCAGCAAGGGAAAAGCAACAAGTTACAAGGGAAGTGATCTCCAGAATCTTTTCTTCTGGAAGATATCAAATTAGCTGGTAATGTCAATGAAGTGGTAGGAAAAGTGCTTCTCTCCTGTTTTCTTTCATTTCCATCAGTATCTAGGCGATCTGTCTTTGAATTAGAGAAAGGAAAAGTCACACAACGTTTTGAGATTTGGGGAAGAATTTCCAATTTACCCTAATTCTTAGCAGGTAATAACTGCAAGGACACACCTCCACCCACCCCAACTCCTACCAACCTCTATCTGCCTTTTATTCCTTTCTTCTTCTCGTTCTCTGTCCTTTTTCTTTATATATTGTCACATTATGTATTCAAGAGATAATTACTGAGTATTATGTGCAGAGCCTGTCAGACCAAGGACTGCCAGTACCTATGGTGCCCTCAGGCACCAGGTATCACGGGCCACCTGGGCAGGTGGCAGCAACATGGAGGAGAGGAGTCCAGAGAGACAGGTGGGAGTGCAGGGAGGCTGGCAACTAGAGAGGGGCAGAAGTCCCAGCCTCATTTCTCCAGCCTGAACTGAGGTCAGGAATCTAGCCCCCTATGGAAAAAAGGACCTGACAGGGGCCTTCCTAAAAGAATTGGGGTCCTAGGCAACTGATCCACATAGAGACTGAGAAGGATAAACCAGAGCCCAGTGACTGGATGGGGCTAGTGCCCAGCTGGCCAAGATCCCACTCCTTGCCAAGGGCAGGGACACTCTGATCAGAGGTAAACACCTCTGCAGTTTCTGCTACTGCTCACTGGCCCCGAAATTAAAGGCTGATTGATACGGAGCTATCTCAGCTCCTGGCCTCTGCTCCCAACATTCCAGTGCAGGACTGGCCTCAAGCCTTCAGAAGCTCAACATCCAGGTATATCCTTGTCCTAAATGTAGAAGGGGGAAGCAGTATTGAACAAGATAGGGAAGAGAAAGGAGAATGCTTGTGATTCTCAATCACCTGTATCCTCACGTAAGAGGGCTGGGATTATCCTCTGTGAGTGTGTGTGTGTGTGTGTGTGTATGAAGGAAGAACGAGTGATTTCTTTTCTGATACCACATAATGTCTTACAATATATCCATTCTCTGGAATAAGTGTTTTTGACTTAAGGTCCATGGCTGGGTTTCAGGAAACCTGTGACTCTGAAACTGTAAGCACCAGTAAAAAAACTTTTTTCTTAACAGGGAGGTCCTCAACTTTCTTCAGATCTCCAACACAGTCTGTGACCCAGGTAGCTTGAAAACAGCTGTGCTGAGAGCAACAGATCCTGGGAGCCTGATATGTGACAGAGGGAAACCTCTCTCCTCGTGTCACCCCTTCTTTTCTTCATTTTTCTCCCTTTTAAAAAGCTCCCCCTCCTGAGTTTGCTCCCTTGTAGTGAGTATTTTCACAAATCCATTTTAGAACACAGAGAAGCATAAATCAATAATATAGGGTCTAATTCCATCCAAACAACTTTGAGCACTAGCATACCATACCAATGACTTTCATTTACATTATCTTAATGCTCAAAACTACTCTAAGAACTAGATGTTTTCTCTTTCTTTTTACTGACAAAGAAATTGAAGCTCAGAGGGGTAAAGTGACTTGCTAAAGACACACAGCAAGCAAACATTGTGCTGAGACGCAAAACCTTTTCCTCTGATCCTGGGAATGGCAAGCTATCTTTCCTCTACCCCACAATCCTGCCAGACCGGGGTATGAAGACAAAGACCACAGTGATTAGAGGTTCAGCAGGGTCTCTGACATACCACTGACAATTCTTCACAACCACACAGGTTATGAAGCCGCATTTGACTAACACAGAAACTGAGGCCTGGAAGAGCCTTTGTCAGCAATGTCAAACACACAGAGGACTGGATTTCTCCATCATCGTTTCTCCTGAGGCCTTTAAACGAATGGCAACAATGGAGAACAGTCACTTAAAGTAAAAATTCAGAGTACAAAAACACTGACAACCTCAGCGTTTGACTGTCTTGAATCCCTCTGAGCTTGTAGGGATCCAAACAGATAGGCCGACCCAACTAAGAAATGAGGCCTTGATCAGATTATTCGGGATGAAAAAACTCTAGTGCTTTTATTACCTGGAGACTTCAGGCATCACATTTTTCTTAAGAGAAGGTTTTTTTTAGTCTGGCTTATCTGGATAATCCCCTGGTTCTTAGCTTTGTTTTGCTTGGTGCCACTCTGATCATAAAGGAGTTGATATTTTTGCAGCAAAACCATTTACAAATTTTACAGAAATAGTGCTCTGAAAAGCCATTTTCAGCAGGGCAAGGGCTTCTATTAAATAGGCTTCTCAATCACACACACTCAACACACACACACACACAATTAGGGATTATTTTGCTGTGCAGAAAGAGCACCTTTATTTTACCTACAGCCTCCTAAAGCTCCCGTCACCCCACGCAGAAATGCTGCATGATATAAACATAGACCATGTTTACGATCAGCTAATTTTGCCCCTGTTCGATGATCCCTCTCCCTTTCTCTCTCTCTCCTGCCGTTCATTGCTTTATGCTGTTTAGTGCTCCTAAAAGCCCCAACAAATATCTGAAGAGCTGCGATACCTGCAGTGAGTCCTTGTTCTGTTAGGAGCTCGCAAGACACACAATGCCAGCGTCACTCCGTAGTCTCCTTGTCAAGCCTGCCTCTGTCCCTTCCCATCCTCATTCCAGGGGCCTATTAAATTAATGAGATAGAAGTCCTGCTACAGCGGCCGACATGTTATTGGTGTAGAGCGCCGGTGCTGTTACCCTGTGCCTGTTTTCTCTCCTGGGACATTTAATTTCCGCTCCTCAAATGAGCTGCGAAGCTGTGAGGCCTGGCAGTGTTCGTTCTCGGCACTCCGTGATGCAGATAATGAGGGTACTGATAGGTGCCTAGGAGACTGTGATGGCTCCAAGCGCAGCCATGGTCTGATAATGCTTTATGCCAGCAGTGTCACGGCGGAACCACTATCATCCCTCAAGGAACGGTTCATCTTTATGTGTAATACAGCAGCTGTCACCTAAATGGCTAATGGGGAAGCAAAGTAGAACCATAGTGCTAGCAATCTTTGTCACTTAATAATTTTAAAGGTATCCGACTTCAGTGGCTCCTGCAAGTTCTAATAAAAGTGCACTTGCTGCATTTTTTTTTTTTTGCTGTTTGTGGTGGATTAAATGTAAATTGAGAAATCTGCCGTGCTGTTCTGTGCAAATCTAATTTAGTATCATCTGAATAGCCAAGTAATTAAAATGTATTATAGGTATAAGACGCTGGGATGGTGGAGAGCCTGCCTTTAAGAGGAAGATTTATTGGGCTTGCAGCATCCACTGTGAACTTTCTACAACCACATTAGCTAACATCTGTTGGAAAATGTCAAGATGCAGGGCAGAAGACATGCATGCAGAATGTATGCTTTCATGAGTTGGAACAACAAACCAGAAACATGGGGTAGCACTTGCAATTTAAATTAATTAGTAATGGAACCTGTGTCTGCATGGGCACACATATGCACGCATGAGGGGTATTTGGGTGGGTGAAGGGGCATGTTTGTGTACACGCAGGTACATCCAAACACACAGCCTTTCTAATTAACATCCAACCCCTGCAGAGTAGGAAGTGAAGTTTGATTGGATTTAAGGAGCAGGGTAATAATAATGGGACAGTTAATACAAACGGTGTCTGTGTTGACACTGCCCCATTAGTATTTCCTGGCAGATTATTTTGTTTGCTTTGCCTAAGTGCACAAGATTATAGGAGGTGATTTACTAGGCTAGGGCGCTGGATTCTGAAGGGAAGCCAAGCTAATTTCAATCACACCTACAACCAGACTGTTAATCTTTGGGGAGTTACTGCACCTGTGCTGGCAAAGGTTAAGAGGCGAGAGATTCTAGGAGGCACAGATAGCACAACTGTCCAGGGGAAGGGGTAGAGACAGAATGGACCCATAATTCTCTCAGGGGATGAATCAAAGGACATTTCGAAATCTGAAAAATATGCTGATACATAAGCGTCAGATATACCGCCCAAACAAACACAAAACATGTTCCAAGGAAACACTGGTCAGGAGACAGTCAAGAGTGCTTGCTAACAGATGAGAGATAGTCAAATGCATGTGAAATACATTTAAGCAGCGCTGCAGATCACATTCTTCTCTTTTCATCACTGAGTGGTTTGGGCTTACTGTCAAACGTGAGGCCCGCTAGGGGGAAACGTAACTGGGTGGGATGGGGGAACTGAACTTCCAGATATTTAACATTTTCACTTCATCCCTGCCTTCAAAATTCACTCTGCTATTCTCTTTCTAACTCTCTGGTCAAATATGAGCAAAATTATTGAGAAATTTCAGTTCTGTAATTAACTTCCCTCCAAAGACTGAGCTTCCCCTGCTGAACTCACCTTTGGAGGACCTCAAACTATCACACACTGGGGGTCCACAGGTACAAATGCTCAGCTCAGTTCCCCTAAGCCTCCACCTTATTTACAGCACATCTCAGAGGATGTAGTCATAGCTGACTGTTCTGAATAAATATGTAGATTTTAAGTAAGGTTTTTAAAAGCACTCTCTGGTTTGTGATGTCTGAGCCATACACAGGTATTGACACAAGTGTTGGAAACATTTACTAACACCTGCAGTCAGTCTCCTCAGCCACGTGTCTCTTGGCAAGTAAGAAAAGAAACCCATATACAACAGAGTCATCAAAAAGAAAAATTAGACTGGTAATGCAAAAATGAAAAAAAATTTGCTTTTGCTTAATATAATAATAACACGATGTTCAACATATATTAAAATTGGTGAAAAATTTCTTCAGTATTCATTAGAAAATTGCTAATCACCAAGAGCTCCTTGGGAATCCTTATGGAAGTGATTAATAAGCTCTATGTAAAAATCCATTGGAATTTGGCTTTCCTTAAAGACCACTTAATATAAAAATGTCATATTTTAGGTCAGATCTTCATTTCATTGCCATTTTAATGGAAAACACTGTATTTGTGGTTTGAAAATCACAGAAAAGATGGTTTTCCTGAGGTAGGAGTTTGAAAGTTGATAGTATCAACATTTTTAAAAAAGGAAGCCAACATATCAAATGTCTTACTTCTCTCATTTATTCATAGCAAAGATTTCACCCGGCATAGAGCACCGAAGTAATGATTGTGCATCTGTTGCTGTAATACAGTGAACTGGGAAGAACTAACTATGTGCAATTCAATAAAGTATATTTAGCATATTTTCATTGCACCAAATATCAGCTGATCCACCTCTTATTAGTATAAATGGCATAGATTAGTGTCAGGCATTTTCGACAGTGAAGAAATTACAGGAGTCTGCAAGGCTCATTAGGCTCTGGCTGCATGTTAACGAGGGGCCAGGCCTTATTAATAAGAAGAGGGAAAGATAAAAACTAAGCTGCAAGGAAAAAAAGGGAACAGAACACTCGTTTAAAAATTCTCCAGTATTTAAAGTAAGAAGACTGCTCTGGGTGATTCTTTTCCTTCCTGACTTTCTAGACATTATCGAAGACGTATTCGTCCCCTTTATTTACGTTTTTACCATACATAAGAAACATTATTCTGTTTTAGTTAATGTCAAATATATAACAGAAATCACGTTGTTTGAAATGAGTGAGAAGGTTGTCAATTTTTGCTTTTGATTAGCTGTTCTGGAGTCAAGTTCAGGTTTTGTATTTATGCCATCTCATCTTTCTCCCACCACAACCAGTTAAGGAAGATGGGAAATAACCTGTCTACGCCTACAGAAATAAGAGGATCTGTGTCCCCTCCAAGCTTCCACACTTCACTGTGTTTGGAAATCTCTGTGGCAATATTCAAAGAGCAAGCCTTCCTTGGAAAGGAAAGCACAGAGGAGGATTTCCATAGTGTCACATCCAATGAGGACTTTCCGTTAACCCAAAGGTCAGTATGATGAATTCTGATTGGAGGAACACAGTAACTCCACAATTAGCATTTTGCTTAAATTTTGAGAAATTAATCAATAAAGCCTGACACCAGAGTTCAGGGAAAATAAGCTACACAAACAGTAAAAATAAGGGTCTTGGCTAAAGACTGTGTTGAATCAGAATTGTGTTAAAACGGCAAGGAACTGAAAGCAAAGGAAAACCCTCCAGGCTCAGTATATGCTACAAGATGCTTTTGAAAAAGGGAGAAGGAAAAAAATTACGTATTTGTCAGTCTTGAAAATACACACACACAAACACACACATTCATATACATGCATATACACACATATACACACCCCCAGTGGGGCAATTTTACTGCATAGTGCTTTAAAAGCAACCCCAGAATAAAACCTAAATGATTGGTTTTTGACGCAAAAATTAAAACTGCTCATATTTTGCACTTCTGCAGAGCCTTTCATCCAAGAATACTTCCATAATTCTTTTAGGCTACATTGCTATAAAAAGATAAGCTTTACATGAAAAGAAAGGTAACTGTGCTAAAGCAACAGTCTATTGTTGAACAGTCCACAGGAATTCATCTAGAGTTTCGGGATGTTTTGAATCATCCTCCATTACGTTTACAATATCCCAAAAGCTTCAAAATTACATTTCTCTTCTACTCATTCCTTTCCATTCTGATTCACTGATTGATTTCTCCCCCTCTGAGTTTGAAATGAAGGTGACTGTGAGTCAGAAACAGATTCACAGACATGGAAAGTACACTTACAGTTACCAGGGGGAGGGAACGGGGGGTGGAAAAGGGATAAATTGGGAGTTTGAGATTTGCAAATACTAACTAATATATATAAAATAGAAAAACAATAAGTTCATACTGTACAGCACAGGGAACTATACTCAATGTCTTGCAGTAACTTATGGTGAAAAAGAACATGAAAATGAATGTGTGTATGTTCATGTGTGACTGAAGCATTATGCTGTACACCGGAAATTGCAACAACATTGTAAACTGACTATACTTCAATAGTCAGTATATAAAATAGCCAATATATAAAAATATATAGTTTAAAAAAAAAAAGAAAGTGAATGGACCATGACTCCTGAGGCTTGTTTTGAACCAGCACTGTACTGACATCCTCAGAATTTCAAAACACTGCCATTTCTGGAAGATGACAATTGTAAGATGAGATGGACAGTGCTCAGCACTCAGCCCATTTTTGTAATTCCAACATGTCTGCATCCTTCATGCCAACAGGGAAATGCATGGATTCTGGGATCTTGAGTGGTGGGTATTTAATGCCCTCTAGCTTCCACGTCTCAAAATATTCAGATGATTGAGACAGTGGTAACTGGCATCTTAGCCTGCATTAACCTTTTTTAGGAAGTTTCTTTTCCCTACCTCATTTAGCCTGTATCCACAGACCAATAATTGGTTGCAAATTATTGCAGATATGCAATAATACACTTAGAGTCCTTCTAGGAAAATTCTGTGTATATACAAAATTATACCCTCACATATTTGAATATATGCTTATATAAACGCTGTGGTTTGGGGTACTTTTGGATAAGGCATTTTCTGGGGTAGCTAAATCAAATTTCCAGGAAGGAAAATCTTTAAAAATAAGAATTAAATGAATATGTCCATTTTAACCATACTAATTTCATCAAGACAACTTCTGTGAAACAATGCCACAAAAGTTTCTCACAGAGTCAAAGTGAAGGAAGCAACTGCCTCTTTTTTCTTTTTAATCTTTAATATGGATACATAGAAAAATTTTCTGGCCATCATTTTTCAAAGCAGCTCTTACCAATAGAATTGGAATCCGGCTCAAGGAAACTTCGAAAAACTCAAACCTCCCAAATCCCCATCATGAAAGACTGTGTGTATTACTTGATTTTCTAAAGTGACAAGACGTACATTAAAAAATATTTCTCTTATTGTTACATTTCAGGCACGTTTACTGTTAGCTGCTTGGCTTCATTATGTATCATAGTCTGAATCTACAAATCAAGTATAATTAGACTTAGCGAACTGATTGGATTTCTAATTAAGCTGCATTGGAAACAGTGCACAATCAGTAAATACTCTGACTAGGTACATTTTAAAGAGCAACTCTTGGGCTTTTTGCTGATGACTAGACACCAGTGTCATTAAATTTGTTGGTGGCAAGCAAATTTTAAAGCTAAAATAGAGGCAATTAGTAAAGATCTTGAAATATTTAATCACGTTTGTCCAATTAGTGTGCAATTAGGCAGTGGTGTGGCGTGGGACAGGCATTCTGCTTCCGTGCTTGGTGCAGAAGGATCCCTTTGAAATTTTGCTGTTTAGTTTATTGATATATAAAAAGGAAGTTATGGTTGTAATTTCCAATTTAAAAAAAATACTGTGCAGATGGTCTGACTATATATTTAACAATGTTAAACAAATCCAAACAAGGGAAGCATGTTACCTGAAATTACACAGCTGTGATCTGTGAATAAGCTCTGGATCATGGTAGATTACAGCTGTGCTTTGCTCGATCCTTGAAACTGCCAGGCATCTTATCCTGGAGAAATCAGGAACCTGATAAGCTCATCCCAACAGGCCTTAAAATGATTGGCAGCTCCTTCCTTGACCAGACGCACCCTTCCTGGTGGTTAGTTCGGCTCCTAGCTCTGCGCCTCTGAGTTCCAGTGATTTGAATTTCATGCAGAGAGATGGGAGGAGATCCTGCAAGAAGGTGATTTGGGAGGTATCGATAAGCAAGACAGCAATGGTACCTGGTGTTCTCACTGCCAACCAACAGCTCCTGTCCACTCAGCCATATCCCTGGGATGGGGTAATGTCAGCGGGATGCCCAGCACAAAAGAAAGGAAGAATGTCTCTTATTTTAAACACTTAATTTGCATTACTCTGCCACAAAATAGAATACTATTCTCTATAATTTTGCTGGAAAGCAAAGAGCATTTTCCTGACATTCTTGTTGAGATGATCCTTGGAAAGGCAATACCATTTTCACTTTAGGGAAAGTCCACAGGGAGCAGTTAGACCCAGGGCTGAATGGCCTCAAAGACACCTGGGAAGTGTCATTCCATTGAATTATCCGATAAGATAATGAGGTGCCGGTAGGAGAAAACTGAGGAACATAAACAGTGTGGGGGGTGGTTGGGGGTGGGAAGAGGAGGGAGTTGTGGGGAGTGGAAGGATGCACCAAGGAGAACTCGCTATGTACCCAGCTATTCTGTGGAACTTAAGTTTGAGTCAGAGGAATGCCTCCCACTTTCTTTTGGGATGTTGACTTCATGCTCAGATTCAACCACCTAAATACCTTCTTAACTGGGAAACGAAAAGATTTATAGATAAATAAACTTGTGTTTCTAAACCCTGGTGACCTAAGAGGGTAAAATATGTTGAATCTCCGGAATCTAAGAAGGGATTTCTGGATGTAGATCCAGTTTTCCTAGGTGTACTGACATTTCATGTTACCAGATGTAAGTTCAGTCTGTCTAGATAACTTGGAAACCAGTGAGAGGAAAACCCCTTAGGTATCTACAAATATAAAGGGGAGAGTTCAAAAGAGAAGTACAGTAAAAAATGTCCCTGAAAAAAATGACAGGTGAATTTATGTGGAGGATGGGATTAGACAACAGGGGAATGTAAGACCTTACAAAAGGTTTACTAAGAATTTAGTTTAAAAGCCTCTATCATATTTACTTACATATCTACCTTCTTTTCCTAATTTTGGAGGCATTCTTTTTCTGTCTAACTTTCTGGAAGCAGGTTACAATTATCATAAGTCGAAGGCAGACATTTTGAAATCTTTGAGTGTAATTAAATTTTATATTGAGATTTAATTACATTCTTAATTAAATTCTGTATTAAGAATTTTCATGAATGTATAATTCTGAATATAGTGAATTCTAAATTTAAAAATTGAGAACATGAGTGAATAAGTTAAGCCACGGATCACACTTCTGTCTTGCTCTTGTCCTGCCAGGAATGGGATTCTAGGCTGACAATGTCTGCTGCTGAGGATGGTTGTTGTCAAGTCTTGAGATAGAATGTATGCTCAGGCCCTTCTGCCACCCAAGCTGGTAAAGTAGGGAAGATTGTGTTGATTTTTACAAAGATGTGGCAGAATGGTACTTGAGTGAGTCTGACAAGGCAAGTTATTTTGTGTTTGGTAGAGCCCTTCTTTGCTTTGTGGTCTTCCTACGATATTCCCCATGCCCTCCCCTCGAGTCTCTGTGTTTCTCTCTGTGCTTTTCCACACCCCACTCCCACAACCTGCTCTCAGGAAGCCTTCTGGATAGGACTGCCCAAATTTAGCAAATAAAAATATAGGATGCCCCATTAAATTTGAATTTCAGATAAGCCGTGAATATTTTTTTAAGTGTAAGTATGTCCATATATTACATGGGATATACTTATACTAAAATTTTTTTTGTTGCTTAGCTGAAATTCAGATTTAACAAGGCATCCTGTATTCAGTCTGGCAATACTACTTCTGGAACACGTTCACACTAAGGTACAAGTAACTGAGAAAAGCAAGCATCACCTTTCTCCCAAGGACAAGTCTTATTTTTGTCAGTCAGAAACTGACTGAACTGAGAAGTGGAGAGCCTAACATTGAAATTTCAGGCATCCATTAAGGTGCTGGTTTCTCAAACTTGGTTGCATATTATAATCACCTGGGGAGCTTTTAAAATCTCGATGGCCAGGCCAAAACCCAGACTAATTAATTCAAAATCTCCAAGGATGGGACCCAGGCATCAGTATTATTTAAAGCTCCCTAGTGATTCCAAAGTACAGCCAGGGGTGTAAACCACTGAACTAAGGGAGGGTTCTCAACCAAGGCTGCACGTTAAGAACTACCCAGAGAATCTAAAAACACGCTTATGTCTGGATCCCAGCCCCAGAGGTTCTGGCTTAATTTGTCTGGGTGGGGGTCTGGCATCCATAGTTTTTAAACCTCCCTGTGTGATACAGAATCACTGAGTTAGAAGGTACACAGAAGGGTCTTCTGAGGAGCAATGGGTCATCCTAACACTCTCTAAATCACACCGAAGTCCTAATGTGCCCACATATAAAGTTATCGGTAATGCTTGGTTTATGTGAGAAAAGACCCCACCTTCCCCCATGGGATCAAGTTTATCTGCTGTCCAGTGTAAATCAGGGGCTTATATTTCAGGGACACTTCGGATGCCCCTGACAGTGACCTTGAGAAAAAAATCAGATATGACTGTTCAGCATTGAAGGCAATTTTTCTTAAAAAAAAAAAAAAAAAGAGAGTAAAATAAACTGTGTCCTGCTGGGCCAGATGGGTAGATCAGGGAGTTGCCATGGAATAAATGATTCTCAGGAGATCTAGAAGACTGAAGGGAGAGAGAGGTTGGACATGAGGAAAACAGTCAAAGAGAAAAAAGACTCCACAAAAAGAGTGGGGTGGGAAGGAAAATTTTAAGAAGAATCCATTAAACCGAAATGAAGCTTAGC
This sequence comes from Camelus dromedarius, assembly GCF_036321535.1. Taxonomy (NCBI): domain Eukaryota; kingdom Metazoa; phylum Chordata; class Mammalia; order Artiodactyla; family Camelidae; genus Camelus; species Camelus dromedarius. The sequence goes on along the minus strand of NC_087454.1, from coordinate 13,052,697 downwards.
TTGCTAGGAGATACTTTTGTTTTGTTTTGCTTTGCTTTATTTTCACCACAAACCAAAACAAACCCCAAGGATTTGATGTGTGTGACAGGCAGCATCTAACAGGGACTAGTGACAAAATTGGCTGAAATCATACCAACATATGCTGTTGAGTAAACTGACTCTAGAGAGTTGATAGACATCAGCTCTGTATCATTTGTGACCCAGTGTGCCCTTACAGCAAAACGTATTTGTCCATCTGTCATAGAGTGTGTGGTTCAGAACACGGAAATTCCTTTAAGGTACTGGCACTGACAAGAGAGGAGCTCAGCTAAAAAACAGTTTTGGCTGAAGTCAGATACGGGGGGAGGACCGAGAGCAGGTACCAAAGCCCCTTAAGAAGAAGAGTGTGGGCAAACTCGGAGGTGGGCTGAGGTCAGGGACTCACTGAGAATAGGAGAGGCTTATCCCAATGGGTGCACGCGAGTGTGTATGTGTATGTTGAGGATGATCCCAGGTGAGGGTCAGCAGGAGCTGAGAAGTGGGTAACATAAGAAGAATTTGGAAATGCTTGCTGAAATTCCAGAGGAAGTCGCTGGACATCTTTCTGCTTAATTGGAGCCTTCTTCCAGGCCCCTGTCACCCTCCTCTGAGAGAGCATGGTCCTACTGCCAGACCAAGATGTGGATACAGATGTGCACCAGGTTTGCAATGCCTGCTTTCGATAGCCTCTTTCACCAGAAGCTGCCTTGCTCAGAGCCGCTGCAGAAGGAGCAGCCCCCAGGCCCATGGTTTATATACCATGTACCCCAACACTACCTGGTCTCACAGCTAATTGGGACAGGTGTGGGTACCCTGCTGAAGAGCAGAAAGCCCTCAGGCTGGACAGCATCGATAACTGTTCAAAAAAAAAGATAAACTGAGTCCATCAGATTTTCTCTCTTGGAAATAGGAGCTAGACATCGTAACAAATATGTTCAAATGGTGGGAAGGGGGACTACCTGGGGCAGAGCTAGGAGAGGAGAGGCCATGGTAGGTTGTGTTTAGGGGGACTGGAAACCTGATGAAGTAAAGGCAGCTAATTACAGAGAAGAAAGAGCAGTAGATACGGCAGAGATACGCTGAGAAACGAGGAGACGTGGACAGAAAGAGATAATGCTGCCTTTGAGAGGAAGAGTGGCCGATCCCTGGAGCCACACCGATTTCTAGAGAGTTTTACGGTTTATGGTCCAGTTGCAGTCTGTGAGCATCCTTACAACACTCCATCCCCTTTTTTTGTATTCTGAATGGGTCTTTGTTTCCCTAACCACAAGCACCCACCTAAAACAGAAGGGCACCATAATTTGTAGTTCCCAGTGGGAAGAGCTACTAGTAAATGGGCACGGGAGAAAAATCTCCCTTTTTCCAACACCCTTAATGGGTCACCGTAGGACAGGTCCGGAGTGCTATGTAGTGGGGCTCCGGGCACCTTCTTGGTGCTGCTTGTTCTCTGGCTCTTCACAGCCCTCCCTCCCACCATCCTCCTGGCGTGGAATGTTCTCTCAGCTCCCCCGAGGCTTCCAACTCAAGGTTGTTATAATTTATAATCTCACAATATTTTAAGCCACTGTTCATTTCAGCCCCAGTCCCGAGTAGAACACCTAGCCTGATGGTCTTAGGAGGTGCCGAGTCACCTCTTGGGGTTACAGGAAAGAAGTTCATGTCACCTCGGACTTACCCTCTCTGTGCCTCACATTTCTTATCTGTAAAATGAGGATCATGACCACAATTAGGAGAAATGAAATGAATTAACACGGGCAAAGCACTTAGAAGAGTACCCAGGAAATATTAAACTCCCCGTATATGTAAGCAATTGTGTTCCCCGTTCCCTTCTACTCTCAGGAACTGCCATTCTTTTTATAAACTCACCAACACCCTCCACTCCCCAACTTGGATGCCCATTAAAGGTGAGGCTGTCCCTTTATGGTTGGCCTCACTGTCACCGGCAAAGCCCATTCACAATTCCCGGGAAATAAAAATAGAATCGGTAATAAAATCTAACCTTTTTTTAAAAATCTTCTCTTTTCCTTTGTACTTGGTCCAGTTTCACTTGCTTATAGGGTACCAGGGGCAGAGGCCTCGCATCCAGCACTTCAGACCAGGGTTCCTGGCGCCAGACGGCCCTCCGGACACCTCAGCTGGGCGCCCCTGGCTGTGCGCAGAGACGCCTCGAGGGACGCTCAGCCCAAGATGGCGGCGGCGGGCCGTGCGCAGAGGCTGCGCCGTGCTGCGGTCCCCGGCTGTGAGCAGCGTAGCGGCCCCGCCCCGCCAAACCCCGCGAGAATTCGCCCCTCCCCCACCCCCACTGACCGAGATCCCAGGAAAGCAGCCTCACCCACAGCCTGTCAGTGAGAACGCATACCTCTCCACTCTTTGAGGAATAAAGGTTTTCTTTGCTTCAGAAGCAAACTCGGTCTCCTGTTGGCTCGAGTGACACCAGGCAGGAGGACCCTCACTGGGGACTGACCCCTAACACCCTCATCATGCTGCGTACTTCCTCATTCCAGGCTGAACTGCTTTGCATAGCAGCGCAAGTCTGGAAAGCACTTACTGTGCTGGCTAATGGAGACAATCTCCCACCTTTGTAAAGCCATCTATTTGGAATTCCAATGATGGGAAGTTCAGGCTGCTCAGAGTGGGATTATTTTAGGCAATTCTACCCTGGAAATGATCATAGACCTTCGCTCCCCCCATTTAACCTCATGGGAGACTAGAAAGAATGGCCATTGTGTGAACATCCTAGCTCCGATGGAAGCAATGTTGCCCAGTGTGTCCTCTGGTTATTATCTGGGCTGCAAAAAAGAGCAAAAAGCTAAACATAGCAAAATGGCTAATCATGAGTAAATAACATCAACAGAATAAGAATGACCATTGACTATCCACAGCCACCAAAAACAAGGCAGTATGCTGACGGATGTATGCAAATGGTCTCCTTTAGTCTTTTAACGAGTCTGTGAGGTAACTGTTTTCAACTTTATTTTTATTGATGGGAAAATTAAGTCCTCAAGAGATTAAAGGACTTCTCCAGTGAAATAGCTGGCAAGAGACAAAGCCAAGGTCTGAACCCCAGTCTGTGCACCTGTAAATCCCAAGTTCTGAGCCTCCACACGCCCAGGGCATGATAACCCCAGTGGTCACAACTTGGTAGTTGTGCAGATTCTCCACCCTGCCTGTGTGCGAGTCCCATTCTGGGGGCCTTAGAAACTACAAGAAAGAGAAAAACAGACTTTAGGAATAAACAGAAGTACGTTGAGCTCATCTGTACCTTTCTTCTTACGTTCTGTTTTTAAGGTCAGCACTGAACAATTGAGCAGATTCTCCTTTTTGGACAGACTGATTCCAAGCTAAAACACTGTGTATATTTTGGGCAAATCCAAAAGATTCAGAGCAGAGATTTAGAAACAAAGCAGGTCATTGATCAGACATATACTTAGATACATTTCATATAACTTTTATTTGGCTTTGAGAATTCTCTGAATTTCCAGAGGCCCCTTCAAGTAAATGATGGCCCTCTGGAGGGTCATGAAAACAGTCAGGGAATCCGTCTCTCCTCCCCCAGCCCCTCCACCCCTCGTTGGTAGTCCTGATTTTGCTACACACTTTAAGAAGGGAGAGAGTGAGCACATGCAGCTTGAATTGTATTCTTGGAAGAGTGTCGTTAAGGAAGAGAAGAAGGCAGCTTTCCTCCTAACAGAGTGGTGCTTGATGTAGCTTCTGTGGTCTAGTCACCATGCTTCCTTAGTGAGATCTTCCTGGGAGACCAAACATGGTACCCGTGAGATGGTAGTTTTCGCTGGTCCAAAACTTTTTGGTGGGAGATATTTGTGCATTAAACTTAACCTCTCCTGCAGCCTACAGTTGGCTGCCAATCTGTACAGCTGGTGCAGGACTCAGCTTCTTTGAAAGAGGAGGGAAGATGGCTCTCTCCCTCTGCCTTCCGCCTCTCCAGCCCTCTTGCTCCTGGTACGACTGCTCCCCCTCCCCCCACATGGTACAAAACCATGTGGATTTGCTGAACAGGTCTGTAAAATTAATTATACTGTGAGTGCTTGGTAACCAATGAATTGTAAATTGTACATTATTAAAATAGCATCAGAGCTCTGACTGATCTATTATTCTTCGGGGAATGAACAAAGATAAGAGCTCTATGTGCTTTAGGGGTCTTTCTTGCCACCATACAGCAGGCATGGAGAGGAAATATCAAGTAGTTTTTTTGTTTTGTTTTGTTTGTCTGCAAACCGAATTAAATAGAAAGAGTATCTCTTTTTTTCCCATTATTAAATTGTTATATGTGCCCTCACAGTTCTGTTTGTAGCATCTAATAAGGTAGTGGGCACTCAATAAATATTATCGTACAGTGATTGTGGTAATATGTGTCCAGATATGCTCGTACACAAACCCAGTGCCATGTCAACCTACTGTGAACAGGAGATATATGATGCGACGTGGCATTGTAATAAAATAAATTGTGTTGATGTAGTGCTTCTCTGCAACAGCTCAGGAAGAATTCAGAGTAAACAGTAGGAGACATAAAAAACATCAGCTGAGTATGTGCCAGGGGCCTTGTGGCTTCAGCTGAAAAGGAAGAATCTGGAAGAAACAGTCTCTCTTGTCTCGTTCTTCTAGCCACAACAGGATGACCCCTGGGAATTGTTTGTGAACCTCTCTTTTTACGGAACTATCTCCCCTGTGCAGAATTTCTCAGCATCTTTCTTCCTGCCATGATGAGTCCTGCCAGGCGCATCACACAGTTCTCCATGGAAACTTTCTCTTTCTGCAACTGACCAAGCCTGCAGTCCCTGGGAACCGAACAGCCAGTCAGCCATGCAGCATTTTTACCCTTACAGGCAGGTGTTCCAGCTGAGAGAACCGATGCAGGTACAAGGCAAAGTGACGTCATTCCATCCCATCCCCGGCCCCCGCAAATAAATAAACGTTTATAAACCCACCATTTCAGGTGGAAATAGGATGCCTCCAAACTGGGCTGTCCCTCAGTACTGTGCACAACCAGACAGGCAAATCTGTGGGGCCCAGCACCAAAACAAAATGCAGGCTTCTGGTTCAAAAAGTCTGAAGAATTTCAAGACATTGAAAGCAGAGCATTAAACTAAGTGCGGTCTCTTCTAAGGGCAGGCCATGCCCAGGAAGCCAGCTCTGATACAGCGGGACACTTTCTTTCTGGGCACTACATTGTCCCCACCTTCCTGTTCTCCAAAGAACTCCTGCGATTTGGGGGGAAGACGACAGTAGTTTCTTTCATTTCTAATGAGCACATGCTCACCTATTCCTTCATATTTTAGTTTGGTACAAGGAAGCAGGAGAGATGACTGGTAGACACAAGGACAGAGCAGTGAGATGCCAACAGGGAGGGTTTGGGGAAGAAACCTTACACAAACGGTTTGGGGGTAACGATGTAATCGCTACAGAGAGCACCTGGCGGAGAGGTAGGAGGGGGCAGGATGACAGTGGTGTTAATAATGAACTGGACCCAGCCCCGCTGGTGCGACTGACTGCAAGACCTTCTGAGACCCTGCCACCTCTGTTAGAACCTCAACCTGGCTATTGTTTCAGAAGGACAAACATGTTCAGCTGAACAGGCACATGGAATGTATTCAGACAGCCGTCTTTTTTTCAGTATCCTTATTGCCAGGATGTTTGTGTGCACTTTAGGGGAATAAACAGATCAGCCTCGAGGGGGCAGTGGTCCAGGTGATAAATCGGGTTAAGATAAGAAAGGAAAACAATAGCATGTCTTATCATTCATTTGCTGCTTGGTTGCTGCAGCAAATGGTTTTCGCTGTCTTGCCGCAGAAGAGAACGAGCAGAAGCAGGTGAAGTCCTCTTCCAGCTGCACTGGAACAGCCCTTGCTGGTCATCAGAAAACTAAGTCAGAAGGTTGAACCTGCCCCCAGACAGGCAGAAGAGGCTCCTCCGGGCAACAGGCCCTGTTTATGAGTGCAGTGTGCCCTAAAATTCAAAAGAGGGCAGCAGATAACTGACACGGCTGGTAGGACCAGGAAAGCGGGTAACCTGAGGAATGTCAGCAGGAAAATGTGCTGGTTTATCAAATCTCATGCCCTGCAAGGGTTAGCTGAGCCCGAGATTTGTGTTTCTGGAACTGTGTGTTTAATGTAAAAGCAAATATTTGATTCATGGGATCTAATGAGCTTTGGTGATGTTGAGGGCAAGTAGGGGCCTATTGCCCACCAGGGCAGCCTCATGCCACGTTAGTGATTTACAACCTGCAGTGGCTAAGTCAGCAAAGTCCAGGCTGAGGTGCAGGAGAAGCGGCCATGGAGGGTGAGGTGGAGGGGCTGCCTGTATGCTTTTGCTGTCTTGTAAGTGCTTCCGCTGATTCTTTGAAATGAACAGGAACCTCCCCACAAAGAGTGAACAGTCTCTCCCTACCTGGTAAATTTCACAGGGACTGAGACCCACAGGGTGTGGGAGAAAGTGATTCTCTTACTCTCTTTGAGATTTTCCAGTGCTTCCTGAAGAACGTTCGGGAGGCCCTAGCTCCCTGGAGATTGGAGTTTTAGGGAGGCTGGGGGCAGGTGGGGGTGGAGAAGAAGTGAAAATTGCTGAAGGGGAAGATGCCTGAAGCACTTGGGTTGAAAGCAAAGCACAGCCCTCAACCCAATCCTGCAGAAGTAAAATATTAGGATTTCATCCTGAGGGTCACTCAGTGGACCTCTTTACCCTCCTGTTTCCTAAAAAGAGTGATAATCAGGTGTAGACCCCAAACATAGCCCGACCGAGAAGTTCTGCTAAGCCATTTGGCAGGAATGGACAGTGAAGAGAAAGGAATCTTATTTTTAAAATAAACCCTGAAATGATACTGCAAAACTCATGATAGTCTTTTTTTAATGTGACCTGGTTTTAAGTAATTATTTTCACTCTCTTTGTTTTTTTTTTATTAGAAGCATTTTAAAATCGTGTCAAGCTACCGAGAAAGCATCAGGTACATAAGGCATCTAGAAAATGTTGCCTCTTAAAGGTTGAACCCTCTGTTTGTTTTGAGCACATTTTTGACTTCTAGAAAGAATTGAAGATTTTTACTCCATTAACAAGTTAGATTATTAAAACTGTGAAGAATTTCCATTAAAATTTGGGAAAAACGCATGTTATCTTTTTTTTTTTTTTTTGGTAATCTGAAATTGACAGCTGCAATACTGTCTAGATACATAGCTGATGCTAGACAAAGGGTTTCGGAGAAACATGCTCTAAAATTTTGGACTGATTTAATATTAAACAATTACCGTGGAGCTGAGGAAATCAGCCCCTTTATAGATGTTGGCGAACAGAGGATTCTCTTCATACGTACAATAATATAAACCAGACTTGGCAAGCACTAACCGGTCTGTGGTGATTGTGTATTTCTTTGCATTCTCTAAAATATTGAGGCGGGAGATTATTTTTACTAGTGTTTCACATGTCATGACATTAGAGCTGCAAATTGATAAACAAATTGATAGGGTCTCCAGTGCTCTGTAGGATCATTAAGGACTTCTGGGGCTTTTGCAGGTATCCTTGGAGCCTACTTGTAAGATCATAGAATCCAGAGTGATCATGAGATCTTTCACCTCAGCATAACTCCAGGCAAAACGATGCTTTTGTCTTCTCCAGAGCAGTCATCTCTAGTTTCAAAAAAATAGTTCTCGTGAACATGGCTCTCTTAAGAATAACCCCAGTCAGTCCTCAAATTATAAATGCCAAAAAAAAAAAGGCAAAAAAGAAAATGGTTGTATTTACAAAGTTTTTATAAGAAGAAAATGATCCACAAGAAAAGAAGAAACACACGCATTGCAACAAACAGGAACCTGATAATATAAATAACTATAAACCTATTGAACTTAATAAAGTTAAGGAGACTGCAAGCTGGAAGTCCTGAATTTTGCTGGCAGCTCTGCCCCTACATTAAGTCATCTTACAAAAGGCACATTTTTACATTTTAGAGCCGCAGTTGCCTTCTCAGTAAAATAAGGACTTTCAATATTACTTCAAAATTCTTATTTTATGATTCGCTGAAACATTGGTTTCTTTGCCTTGTTGAATTAATCTCAGCTTTAATTTATGGCAAAGTATAGCTACCAGAAATTCTGTTAAATATACACTATAAAAGGTATGCTTTCCTAAGCCATGAAGAAATATACAAATTTTAATGCTGTTCTTAACCTTAGTTTCCCTCTTAAACACCACCTGGAATCCTGTGTACCACTCCAGTGTTATGTCTTTGGCTTTCAACATTGTTCTTCTACCAGGAGAATATTATTAGGGTGCCAGATTATTTAGCCCTGAATATGGGCGTTGATGTGTAGCGTTCCTCACCTGCCCCCAGCACTCAGCCATCTATCAGAAAATAGATCAAAAAGCAAACAAGCCTTCCGCCTGACCATGCGAATAGCAAAACCAACAGCTATAAAGGGCCACCGTTTTAATTTCCTGTAAGCCATCACCTATTTCCCTCTGCCTACTCCCACGGCTCCCACCTTTTCTCAAATCCTTCTACATCCATCCACATTTATGTCATGTATGTCTTCTGTGTGCAGAGTGCCACTGGGCTATTCTGGAGAAAAATAAATGATATGGAAAATAGTTTCTGTACTTAGAAGGCTTAAAATCTTGGTCTCCCCAAAATGTGTGTACATTGTTGGAATCTTTGTTCTCCATATTGAAGACCCAGGTGTACACACCTCCCCTGCTCCTCTATGTTTGTTAGCCCCATTTTCATACTGGAAGAGGGCAAGCACATCTTTAACTCTTAGAAAATGAAGAGAGGCAGGAATGATTAGAAGAAAGGAACTCACATATACTAAATAGTCCGTGTGCCTGACACTCCATTAGGGGCTATGCATACGTGATCCTCATAAAGACTCTTACTGCTTAAGTATTGAAACCCTATTAAGAAAGTTTAAATAAGGCTCAGAGACATTAAGTACCTTGCCTGAGGCCACACAGTAAATGGCAGAGCTCAGAATCTAATTCCTCAGACTTACTAATGTTTTCTTTTATAAAGTTCTTATTCACAATTTTGGGAGAAGTGGAGCTGTTATCTCCGTTGCTTTTAAATGTATAAAAACCATATATAATTTTAGCAAGGCAAAATCTATTATATGAAATCAGGGCACAATTGTGTCATTTTCCAATGTGCTATGCATACAGTATTTTAACATTTGATAGCTATGAATTAGGACAGTTCTAAGGCAAACACAACAGTTAAGGCAAGACCAATTAGACTGCTTTTCTACATCATGGTAAAGGCCATCCCTTAGGATGATATAATATACTAGGAGAAATGAAATATTTTTTGATAAATTTGTTTATTAAGAAGAGTCTCTTTGCCATTAAAGCAATATGGCTCATCATTGCCTGTGCAGGTTCACCTTCTCCAAATATTTTCAGGTCATCTTGTAGACATGATGAGAGAATATAATCATTTGGAATGATGTATAGGAGGGTAGAAACTGATCTTTTTCTTTCAGGCCTTTCCTTAGGAAATATAAGATTTCATGGGATAGTTATGCAAAGTAGGTTATTATGAATGTTTTGACTTACAGAAAGATGGGAATGAGAACCCAGGGGAAGGAGGACTCAGCGTCTTGACCATAGACTTGTCCCAGCAGCCCCACGCCACAGACTCACTATCGAAGGGCTCCCTCCTAAGCATCCCCTGCTAGTTACCAACTTCCCTTCTCCCACTGGGTATGATTCCCATGACCCTCTGTTGATATTGTACTAACCTCTCCTCTCTACTTGATCAGCACTCCTGGAAAGCTGGTACGTGGTGTTAAGAAGGAGAAAGTCACTGTGCGTGGCGTAATGACAATAACTTAAACCTATATGATATTTTATAGCTTACAATACTGTTTCTCAAAATGGGGTTCCTGGGAGACTTGCCTTAGATTCCCAGGGAAAAGCTAAAATGCAGATTCCTGGTTCCTATACTATACCTGATGAATCAGAATCTCAGTATTAGGGAGGGAGGGATGGGAGGAATGCAGGAATCTAAAATTTTAAACTCTCTTCAGGTGATTTTTTTTTAATATACCAAAATTACAACCATTGTCTTATAAAATATTTTCATGTGTGTTACTTTCTTTGTATCTTTCAAGGGCCCTCTGTGCCAGGTAATTATTATCACATACTCATTTTACAGATGAGGCAGTTGGAACGTGGAAAAGTTACTTGCCTGAGGGACACAGCTAATTAAATGCAGAGCTCTAGCACCCAAGTCTTTTGACTTGGCCGATAGTCCGTGACCCCTCCCTTTACCACGCTGCCTCCGTTGATTGGATGTGGAGGATGCAACAGTGGAGGATAACACAGGGTTCAAATTCTTTCATGTTTTTGGTGCTGTGTCTAAAAATTCATCACCAAACCCAAAGTCACATAGATTTCCTCCTAAGTTTTCTTCCAGAACTTTTATAGTTTTTCATATTACATTTTGGTCTATGATACATTTCGAGTTAATCTTTATGAAAGGTGTAAGCTCTGGGTTTAAGTTCATTTTTCTGGCACATGGACGTTCAATTGTTCCAGCATCATTTGTGGAAAGGACTACTCCTTCCTCACGGAACTGTCTTTGCTCCTTTGTCAAAGAGCTTTGAAACACTTGATCCTTATTGTAAAAGCAATTTATCTGTTTCCTTTTTAAAAAGGCAGTCAGCTCAGGCCTGCATTTAGTGATTATTTGCTTAGGATTTGGACCCCACCTTCTCAAGGAAGGAACATGAGGCATGTTATAGATGCGAATATGAACTGAGATAAACCTCCTAAGAGAAAACTGGAACCGAGTCCATCCAGACTGAGGCTGTGTGTCTGGATTAGAGAATGAGAAACCTGGGTCTAGACCTGACTCCACCATCCACCTTTTAGGCTTGTGTCTCCTTCACTGGAAAATGAGGGGAATGTTACCAGACATATTCCAGGTTACTAATCATACAATTTCACTTCCAGGGCCCCAGATCATAGTCGGGGGTTCTAAAACGTCCATCTGGAAGAGTTTTTCCCATTCAGGTAGCAAACCTGTTCTTTCAGAACTGACTCATGAGGATTCGCTGCATTTCTTGCAGCTGATCTATCCCATGCCATGTCACCAGGCGCAGAGAACAGAAGCCTAAGACACATACAGGGACCTGATGGTACAGTCTTCCTGAGTGCCCCCTGCCTGCGGCTCACAGCCCAGGCCCATCACATCTACGCCTGTGCAGCCATCCCTCCTTGCCCTGCATTTCCATTTCTGGCACTGAAGCGTCTTTGTTTACGTATCCCAACTTGGAGCAGAAATGTTTCTTTCTTGGAGATATAGGATCTGTTCTGCCTCTCTTTTTCCTTTCTCAATCTCTCCCTCCAACCCTCTTCACCCAAGGCTGACCTTAACTCCCTCATTCTCAAGACGCACAGCTTATCTGTTGTCCATGTTTAAGGCAGCCAAAGACTTTGAAATATAGTGAAAATCTCTCAACTGCACTGTTGAGTTGCAAAGAATTTGCTAGATTTGCTGGCACAGAGAGTTACAGGAATGTTCTTCTTGTACTTTGTGGCCTGGAGTCCCTGGGGGCTCAGGAAGCCACAGGAAACACGGACATGTGCAAACAATTTTACATAGCATGAGGGGTGTGTTGACTGTTTGGGGGGGTGAGGAGGAGAAGCATCATATAATTCTTGCAGAAGAGGTGACAGTTGGGTCTTAAAGGATAGTGAGGAATCCAACAACAGTATAGACTGGGAGTGGGGGTCATGAGATCCAGACAGGGGTAACACCATGTTCAAAAGAAGGGGAGCATGGAAAAGCATGCCATTTGGGATGTGGATAGGTCAGCCCTTACCCACAGATGGGCAAGTTGACTTAGTTGGCTCAGCTGGCTGGACAGGTGCCCCTATCTCCACCCTCACGTTCCACGTGTGTCCTTCGAGCACACTCTTTCCTTATCACTCAGAGATCCATCATACTCTGTCAAGCCTAGAGAGAAAAGCCTGCTTTGCCATCTAGCATCCACAGGATGAGATCTTCAGTACAGCTAAAGCATAAACAGGGTGCTTGAAGGCAGCCAGAAGTAAAGAAGAGAAAGGACCAGTGGGAAATGAGAGTTGAAGGATCCTTACATCCAGGTGACCAGGGCAGGAAGAGGACCTTGCTTAGCTCTGAGTTCTTTTTGCATCTCATGGTGCAGCTCCAAGGAGGAAGCCACACGCCCCATGGGACTGTGGGGATCTGAAGGAGGCGTATAGAGCACTATGCTCACCCAGCAATGGCCGTGACTTCTAGGAATCGAATTGGCTGGCACCCTGATCTTGGACTTCCCAGCCTCCAGAACTGTGAGAAATCAGAACGGTGACAGGTTTGCAGAAACCATAAGATGCTGTTTCAAATCTACTGCACTTCAGAGGCAGAGAGGAACAGGCAGCAGTTCGATACGTTGGTCTGAAGCTTAATTGTGAGTCAGTGCAGAGGAAGGGGCAAAGGAGTAACTGAGGGCACTAGGAAGATACTTTGTTAAGGGAATAGTCTTAATTCAGTGCAAGAAGTATTTTCCCAGGCCCGGGTTAAGCACTGTAGGACATGCACAGAAGAATCACGCATAGTCTTCTATTTTAAGGAGGCTACTTTGTTTTCATTAAGGCCACGGACTCAGGTTCAACATGCATGAGAAGTGTTTCTAAGAACTCTTGCTGAAGTAAAGTGTAAAATTTATGTCTACAAGTTCAGGTCTGTTTCTCTGGCTTTCTCTGAGGTTTGACATATAAGTGCATCCCTCTCTCTTTCTTTTTTTCTTCAGGTTACTTATGAGATTAAACCAAATTCTAGAATATGCTAAACATGATGAATGATCTCCTTGCTCTTTATTTTTTTTTAATCTTGCTTTATGCTTAAACATAACGTGGCTGACTTATAGCAATCCAAAAAAAAAAAAAAAAAAATGGAGGGTACATCTGCATGGAAATCTCCAGTCTCAGGAATTAAAGTGGAGAGAGAATGGAGGAATGTTAATACAGCTTACTTATTTTTTTTAGAGAGAAACTCCTTTTTCAAAGATATTTTCCTGTGTGTTGGTTAACTATTTTTAGGTAAATACACATACACACACAGCTACAGACTCTTCAACTGACTGCTAAAGCTTATGAAATGTGTAGTAAATATTTAAGAAAATGCTTAAAATATTTAAGAAAATATTTAAAACATTTAAGTAAATATTTAAGAAACATTTTTAAATATATGAATTTGCACAAAGAAGAACTGTAGCACTGCAGTATTTTCCTTTAAACTTTAGAATAGGTAAAATTTTAGAATTTGAATTTAATAAGTATGCTAAATGTGCTGGTAGGCGCTTTATATCATAGCAAATTGAGAAGCGGTAATTTAAAGCAAATAATGGTGTCTTGTTTCACTAGGAATTTGCATATTTTTGCCAACACTTTTGTAATATCTTAGAAAATCCTTTTTTAAAGTATGAGATTTCTTGTTGGACAAAAATTCAGATACAAGTGGATTCATATAGAAAATCCATCTTTGGTCTCTTTATTTAAGCATTTTAAGTTCAATTCCTCTAATCACATTTTAGCCAGTGGGATGCAGGTAACACAGTTTGGTCTTTTTTCCTCCAGAAACTGATGTGTTTACTCTTTTATGGATTCAAAGGGGCTTTTCAAATTAACTTCAATTTTTATGGCCCTTTTTTCACGTCCCATGTGTGAATTTACTGTGGAGACTTAGCGACGGAACCAGCTTCAGCAGCTGACTACCAAATTGCTTGTCTAGGGTGAGTACAGAAAACCTTTGGCAACGTGGCTTAGAATTGAGTTTAACACTTAAGTGAAACTTTTAGAACAGGCCAGGATATAAATCAATAGGAAGAAGGCACTTGAATGCAAAACACACTTGTAGAATTCATTAAAAATTTGAAAGTATTTTCAGTTAAGTTCATATGACTGCCATCCGTCAAATTAGTTCCCTTTTGTAAGAATTTTCTTTATCTTTTCAAGTATCTATTGCATCACTGCTCAAGGTAGAACTCTAAGTAAAATTACAATTTTTAAACCTTATGGGCAATGGTTCTAATTAATATAATTAATATTTTAGCAAAATGTCATGGGTCGTAACTGAAAGAAATCATCTGGGTCTGAAGAGTACCTACTGAGGGCAGCCCTGCTAAGATTAATTCTGAGGTGGGTAAATTAATTTCCTAGACTTGCAATGCAGCAAAGGGAAGCTTTTTCTTCTTCAGAAGCCTGGAGGGGTTGGTGTTTGGCCCTGTTGAGACCCAAGGGCTATTTGGGCTGATTAACATATATATAATTAAAGTGCACTAGCTAGAAAGGCAGAGCCAATTTTATTTGGCTCTAAACTACTGTGAAATAATTGCTTTCTGTCTGTATTATTTTCTTAGTTGTGTGTGTGTGTGTGTGTGTGTGTGTAGGTGTATGTGTATATGTTTGTGTGTGCATGTGCATATATGTGTGTCTGTATGTGTGCCTGTGTGTCTGTGTGTGTGTGTGCGGCGGGGTGGGGGTGGGGGTGGTGTCTAGTTCCCCTGGACATCATTCTGCTGCCTTCTTAGGATTCTTCCTTCCTCTCCTAGCAGACACCAAAGAGTAGACAAGATTTCCCTAGCATTCAAACTAGATTTTCTTTCCGTTCATATCACCATTTTCAAGCCACATTTTTCATCACACGGTAAGAAACACTGTAAATAATTGAGGTGATCCATCATGAGACCCACTCTTGATAATGAAAAATTGCATAACTCAGTAGAAGTCAATTAAAAACCACAAACTTAGAACCCTTTGCTCAGTGAAGATTTATTATTATAGAAGGTGTTTAATACAACAGATTATGGGGTCAAATTTTTTAAAAGTTCTAAAAATTCAGTTAAAGTTTGACAATAAACTTGAATAAGATTTACACAGTATCAAAGTATATTAGTTCTTTGAAATGAAAAGTTTTTTTTCCCTTCCTTTAACATGAAATGCCTGAGATGTTCAGGATTTAATGGAACCACATTAGGAACAACATGCCACCATGAGATACTTTTTTTTTCCTTTGACGGTTTTAAATGATTCTCACTCTTTGGTTGTGCCTATTCAATAAAAGTAGACAAATTAAATGAGAGAAGTCAGGATGTTTTCCTCTATGAAACCAAAGATCTGAATAATTAGAGCTACCTAGATAAATGACTCAGAATGTTTTTGTTATCTGGTCACTTGATTAGGACACAGCCAACATCTAGTAGAATGTGTTATCTTATACAACTGCACATAATTTTTGAAAAATAAACAGTGACTTTGTTTTAGAGACATCCAATGCTGTGTGAGTGGCAGATGGGAAAATGCCAAGTCTCTCAAATGTCACATCTCTAGCACTTTTCTTCCTTTAGTGGTTTTCATGCCTAAAATATGAAATTAACTAAGGAGCAACACCTATCTTCAAAAAATCAAAAATGTTTATATTGAGGTGCATAATCTCCCAGCATAAGTTTAAACTGTGCTTAAAGGCTTAGGTAGGGTACGGTAGTCAGGTCTAACAGATGCCTGACTCCAACCAACAGAGCCCATGTGACTTGCTTCCTACTGAAATTAAACAGCCAAATAAAAAGGAGGAATTGTCCCCTTTCTTAATAACAAAGAATGCCATCATTAGAATTCTTCAGATTTGGAATTCCAGCAGTGTTCTTGTGTTTTCCTCTTGATGTGTGACAGGAATGAATATCAAAAATAAAAATAAAACCTCATCTAAACAAGCAGCCCTTTGACTTTAGAAGGCGCAACAGCAAATACATCAAATTCTAAAAATACCTAAGACCAGTGAAATGTCAAAGCCGAGGGGAGAACATGCTGGAGAGAGGGGATAGATTTTTAAAATCTTTCAATGTTTTTTTTTAAACCAGTAAACGTTAACTTTGTTCATTTCTGTTGAGACGTTGCCACTTCGACTGACTACTCAGGGCCATGATATTTCATATTCACATAAATATTTGACTTCGACCTCATAAAAATTCCCTTGGGTCTATAATACTTTTATTCTTGTATAATCTGAAACAAATCCTTTCCTTTTAAAAATCAAACAGACCACGTTACACACACAGTTGACTAACTATTTACAAAGCACCCAATTAAATCCTACTTAATTCTCTCACACTCTAAAAATTCCATCTAACTGGTGTGTAGAGTCCTGATCACATTAAATGCAAAATGTTCACAAGCCCTGATGGTCCTGTCTAACCTACAAAATGGTACCTTCCTTAAAGAGAAAATAAAGTCTCAAAAGTAAGTGTAAGGTTTGAAGAAATGAGACCAGAAATCACAGTACAAGACAGATAAACCTACTTTAATATTCACATGTAAAAGTTACACATCACAAGAGATTGGACAGTAGTTTAGCGGTTAACTAACATAGCTATAGTGAAAATCATTTTTATAAAAAAATAATCTAGATGCGGTCATCAGAATTTTTGGTCTACTTAAGTTAATGTTTGAAGATCAACTTTTATCCCTGCTTGAAGGATTTGCCATTATGCCTTTCAGATTTTTTCTCCCACTGTTGCCTATTAATATTCTTTGGAGGAAGGAAAGCAGAAAGTGTTCATTTCCAAGAGTTTGTCCTTTGGTAGCAAGCAGAGAACATTTTTCATTTCTATGATTTAAATAATCTGTACAGACATGAAACTTAGTGACATTAAATTTTAGTGTAAAATGAAGAATGATAAGCATTTTTTTCACTTTGATAAAACAGTAGATTTCATAAGCTCATAAGGATCCAAACATTTCCCCATCCCATATGCAAAATCATTCAGAATCCATGTTGACCTCAGTTAAGAAATGAAAAACAAACACTTACTCTTTATATATTACACTATCAAACCCTGTACGTAAAAACTGATAGAGCGTATTTTCAACATGTATGCTTCAAATACAAAGATTTCAATCTAGGTTAAAGAAAACACATCTGAATGGACTCAGAACAAGTTTATTTTGTGATTAAACATCTCATGCAGTCATGCAAGACCACTAGCTATAACTGTTACTTCCGAGTCTACAGGACACTGGGCAAAACAAAAACAAATTAAAAGCCAGGCCAAACAGAAAAGACATTCAAGATATCAAGAGCTCTTCAACTGAGCTGAAAAATAATTTTCCAAAAGAAATATTTGCATGATTAAAAAAACACACACATAATATTTACAAAAAATATTTAATTAAAAATATCTTATAATTACAGTAGTCTATTAAAGCATATACTTTCTCACATTTATAGAACATCTCTATATATACATGGTATGAAATGTCACTCAGTTATCTATACAATATGTAACATTCTTGCAGGGAAAAGAAAGTTCCCTGCCCCCTTATAATCATCTATTTTAAACAATAGATGTCAAAAAAAATATCTACAATGCTCTGGTATATTAGTAAAGCTTCAAAACAAAAATTGAGCTCCTTGGTCACAAAGTAGGTTTCTAAAGTCGGTTTTACTCGTGATCTCCTATTTATCAGTCCTGTCACACTTAAGCTTAAAAGTTTAACTGCACCTCCAAAAAACACAGAAATGTACAATTCACAGCGATTATAAATGAAGAGACAAAAGAGAATACGTATGTAGAATGTTTATGAACGTGCAAAAAAAAAAAAAAGATGAAAGTTTTATTTTTCTTCCCTCTCTCTCTCTCTTGGAATGAAGAATGAGACGTTTCTAGGATTTGCTGATTTTTTTTTTCCTTTCCTCCGCTGGCTTTTTCTCTAACTTCTGCTCTTCCCCCTCCCTTTCTAGTGCTCCTGGCTCGGGCTCAGGCGGCCGCACACCTGTGGAAGAGGAATGAATAGAGGGGGTGTGTGAACCTTCCCGCTGCAGACTAACTGGCGCCACCGACCAAACTCAAGACATGCTTGATCAACAACCCAAAACAAACCACCAGGTCAGACTACACCCGCGGTCCGCGGCCCGGCCAGGCAGCTGCGGGCCCCCGGGAAGCCCGTGTAGGGAACCCACCCCCGGGCCCTGCCTGCGTCCTCTTTGGTGGGTGTCAAACTGCGCGGGGGCACATTGGGCACCACGCCCACGAGGTGACCCTCCGTCAGCGGCGGGAAGAAGGGCTGTTAGAGCCCTCCGGTCACTGGGGGGCGGCGGGGGCATGAGCTGATCCGTCCCATTTCGAGTGAATTCCCAAGATACTAAATAAAGCTAAGTACCGGTTCACTCACTAACTGGGTGGCGGTGGCGGGGAGGGGGGGTGTCCGCCTCCTTGGGAATTTGCCTTCAGAAATGCTGGGGGCAAGGAACACTATTGTGCCTGGCAGCGGAAACCCCCGGACACCGGCGTCTCCGGTGACCAGCCACTCGAGAAGGGAAACGCGCGCTCACCTGGACAGCGCGGCTCAGCGGCACAGAATGCTGTCGCCCTGCTTGTTCACCGCGCCGGCCTGGAACAGCAACCGAACACCAAGGGAAAGGTTAGCCAGCGTGAACATCGCACTCGTCACGGTCCTCGATTCGTTCTCGGAACCTAGGCTGGCCGGCCGACGCCCCCACCCCAGCCTGCAGCCCTGGGGACGCCCCCTCCCCCCGGGCACAGGCTGGACTTGACAGCCCAGGATGCGCACAGCCCTAGTCCCGCCCCGCGCGTTCACCCGGCCGGCGACCGCGGCACCGAGCCCGCCGCAGGCGGCTCCCGGCGCCCGGAGGAGCCGGAGGGCGCAACTGTCATTCTCGGCCGCCCTAGCCCCGAGGAAGGGAAGCGCCCGCGTCCGACCATCCTGCCACCTCCCTCCTGGATCCCCGAGGCGTCCGCTCCAGGCCGGCACCCAGCCTCTCACCGGGTCGGTGTTGAGCGCCGTGAGCGGGGTCCGCGGCGGCGCGGCCGGACAGGTCCCGGCCGGGTGGTGTGGCGGCGCCGGCGGTGGCGGCTGCCTCAGCAGAGCCGGGTGCGTCTCCAGCGCCAGCTGCAGGTCCAGGATGTAGTCGATAACGTGCTGCAGGATCTCCACTTTGCTGACTTTCTTGTTGGGCGGGATGGTGGGCACCAGCCTCCGCAGGCGGCTGTAGCAGTCGTTCATATCGCACTGCAGGCACAGCGCCGGCTCGTCGGCCGCCGCCTCGGCCGCCTTGCAGCGCGCTGCCGCCGCCGCGGCCGCCGCAGCCGCCGAGCCGCCCAGGCTGTGGCCGTGCTCGGCCAGGCAACGCAGCGCCAGCTCCCCGCCGCCGCAGCCCGACGGCGCCTTACGGCCCGAAGGGCGCACCGGGCTCACCGCCTTCATCACGCGCGCCCTGCGCCCTGAGCAAGACGACCCGCTGGGGCGAGCAAGGGAGGCAGGCAAGCTCCGGGCCCCCTCCCGCGGCCGCGGCCGGCTCCGCTCCCCTTTCCTTTGCGCCCCGCGCGCTCGGTCCGCGCTCGGGGCACCGCGAAGCTCCCGGCGATCCCGCGCCCAACAATTGACGGGAGGGTCGCTCCGGGTTTTGTAAGGGGATCTCTGCTCAGTGGGCGACACTCGGCCGGGACCAAAAGGCAAGAAAAATCAAAAGCACCGGAAGGAAAGCAGCCCACCAGGTTCCCTAGTCACTCCCTTCGGACCTCCGACTACAGCCCGGCCGCCGCCGCTGCCGCGCTCCCCCTAGCCCGAGATCTTCCCACTCGCGGAACCTACTCGCAACCGCGCCTTTTCTACCCTCTCGCCCGGCCCGCCGCGCAGCTATATTTATAAGCCGCGCGCCCCGGGGGCGGGGCCAGCGCGTTGGCCGGGTCGCCGCGCCAGGCGAGCAGAGCCAGGCTGGGCGCGCGGGCGGGTGCGCGGAGGGAGGCGGCGAGGGCGGGGGCTTCGGGCGGTGCTGGGGGGCGGGGAGCCGGGCAACCCGAGCGGAGGGGTGGGCGGGGGGTCGGGAGTGGCCAGCCAATCAGGCGGACGGTGCCACCTCAGGGAATGACGCTTGGGCCAATGGGAAGGGCACTCCATTCCGTCAACGCCGTGGGTCGGGGCTCTGAGGAAAGAGAGCTGGGCGGGAGTCGGG
Organism: Camelus dromedarius; assembly: GCF_036321535.1. Lineage (NCBI taxonomy): Eukaryota > Metazoa > Chordata > Mammalia > Artiodactyla > Camelidae > Camelus > Camelus dromedarius. The sequence goes on along the minus strand of NC_087454.1, from coordinate 13,032,686 downwards.
CCCGGCTGGTGCGTGCCCAAGGGAGGGGGAAAGAGAGAGAGAAGTTCCTGCGAAGAACTGCGGGAATGTGCGGCTGGAATTCTCTCTCCCCCGGCTTAGGCTGCTGAGGGAGCGCTGGGCCCTGCTCGAGGCTCTCCTGCCACTCCTAATAGCGCGGCGTCCAGGGACCCTCTGCCACCCATCACTCCATCCCTGGGATTCCAATGCCTTAAGAAGGACGCCGTTCAAGAAGGCATGTTCATTCTCTTCTGTATTCCCCCCCTCCATTTCATTATTCGCCTTTTCACAATTGCCGAAACCATAATGATGGAATGGAATGCGTAGCCTTTCCGTTCCTGTTTTAAAAACGTTCAAGCTTAGTGGGGAAAAAAGTGGGAAAGAATGCCAAATGCAGATTTTTGATGAAGGGACATATAGATAAAACCAAAATGTCGTAGGGCTTTTCTTTTATCCATCTAGAAGTAAAAGTGGGCTCAAGAAATGCAGTTGCCTTGAGCATTAAATTAGCACGTAAATATTAAAAATGCATGGGCACAGAGTATTTAAAATTCCACCATGACATATAATATTAATCCGTTTTATGTAAAATTCATACCTGTAACTTAATGTAGGCCATTAATGCACCGCTTCACGTATTAGTCAACGTACCTCGCTTTAAATAAGATACTAAGAATGTCCAGTCTCCTCCTTTTGCAACGAAGCATTAAAATTCACACTTGCAGCCCCCGGAGTCCTGCTTGGGCACCCCCCTGCAGAAAAGTCTGTTAATTAAGGACGTTTCCGTGTTAGATTTCTAATGGGAAAGCTGTCCTTCACTGGTTCAAAACAAAATTGCACAACGAACTTTTATAGGGCCTTGTGTATACTCTGCAAGAAAAGAAAGATGAGCCCTTCAGATGAGAAATGAGCATAAAATCTCTGCGGACAGGAATTTTGTGTGCCTTTACACTGCAAACCTCCTACGTTCAGACAAGCGAAGAGATGAATTAACTCAAGAATTTTCTTCATTTGTGTACGTGATATGGATGGGTGCCTTCATTTTTTTTTTTACAGATAATTGAAAGAAAGAGATATGACCTCATCTCTTCCTGTCTGCCCTCTGTAAGGAAACCCTCCCTCCCTTCCCAGAACTGAAATACCTGCATTAAGCAGGGATTTTGTTTAGCCACATGGGTACCTTATGACTATTCCACTGCTATTTCCCCAGAGCACATTCCTTTTTCCTGATGAAATGAGCAGTGACTGTTTAATGCTGGCTTCACAGGTAGATGCAACAACCCTCCTCTCCTCTAATCCTTATACATTATGGCCTCTGACAATTGCTTAGAATCAAGTGACACTCTTATTTACTTATGTGCATACCTAGATTGTCTACATACACGCTTATCAAGAAAAGCAGAATTAGAAAACTCAAAAGAAGGCTCTCATCTAAATATAGGCATAGTTTCATATGTCCTTATTAATATAAATATACACAGAATAGATGGAAAGTTGGACCAGAGAGCACTGCAGGGTGCAAGCTGTTCCCTTGGAATCAATCACATCAGCACAGGTGATAATAATAAGAGGATATACGTATAGACATTTAGTTCTATTGATTTTTCTCTTTCCTAGAGTTTAAATGCTGCTCCAGAATTTAAAACTTAGGATTTTTCTCTGTTTGGCAAAATTTAACTATGCTAATATGCCCAGGGCACACTCACATTTCAGAACTTTACATATCCTAGGTTGATTAAAAGTAAGATTTGAGTTTGAAATAGGTGACACAAAGGGACAGTCATATCCATCTTTTTGGACTTGGTGAAATCTCAGAGCCATGCCCTTGGGTGTGGCAAGTGCCAAATACCGAAGTTTCAAGTTTTGTTGGGGTTGCTCTGTGTGATTGGCTTAAAGTCAGAAAGACTGAGTGACTGTGGGACTGTGGTGGTGGGGGCTGGGGGTTAAGGTAGAGGAATGTACTCTGGCCACACGATCAGAAACACCCCGTGATTCCCCAAATCCTGCCAACAGAGGAGGCAGAAGCAGTGATTATATTCCTCTTTGGGAAGGTTGGAAGGCATGAAGACATTTGAAAAATCAAAGTACTACGTAAAACATTATACAGTGGCAATAAGGTGGACATCCTGTGCTTTCTCGGCCGGGAAGCCAGAGGGTACTGGGGGCTACATAGTGTATGTTTTGATCCTTAGACACAGTCACTTATATGACGTCAAAGCTGAAGTCACGAAAGACTCCAGGCGCTGACAGTTCAAAACAGAGTTTACTCAGCAATTGCCCGCTTTTGGAGAAATTTTACAAGCTACGTGATTTCTGCCATGTAGAGAAGGAAATTCAGTTTCCCAAGACTCTCCCTTTCACATCTAACTGCTTCACTCGCACTTGTGAAAATAAGGTGGGCTAGCCAAAAGCCCTTGGCCGTGAAAGTGCTAGAGACTTCTAAAATATACTTCGTTGGGAACCAGGGATGAAATATTCATAGGAGGATTGCTAGGGAGTCCTGGTGACCAGAGTCATGTGTACATCCCTCCTCCAGACAAAGGGGTCTGCAGCCCTTTCTGGGGATGCTTTCTAGATGCTAATCAGACCCTTGCTGAACTGCAACACCCAGGCTCTTAGAATTCACAATCACCCTGTGTTTACATGAAGCAAGGGTATCCAAGCATATTGTGCTATTCAGCTCAAATGCCTTTTTAGGACTTGATACTTCTTTCTCCCTGGCCTGCAGTGAAACAGTGGGTGGGCTCAGGCACACAGATAAACATGAGCGTTCCCATGCCTTGGTCCCTCTGTGGATGGAAGTGGTCACTGAAGGAGGCACATGCATTCTTTCTGGTCATAAGAAACCACTGTGTACCCTGCTGCAGGAATGTCCCTTGCTCAGAGTAAATTGGGCAGTGGGGCAGTTCAAGCTCAAGGCTGCTTTATCTGGCAGTAAGCGTTGCCAGCTTACTTGTGCTACCCTTGGGCTGCTGATACCGGTCCCGGAAACGCTGATAACCTCTTGGTTTGCCCAGTCTTGGAAAAGGACTTTATATGTTGAATATAGCTGGGTAGATGTGGCCATCAAGTATGCCTACTTCAGGAGTTTTAAAAGGTCTGTTGAAGTAAGACGTAGGTGATTTTTTTTAAAAGCCCCCCTCAGACAGATTAAGGACAGAAAATGAGAAGAAAAAGGTGTCATTTGTTTTTACTTTGGGGAAATTTCAGGAGCATAGGCTCAAAATCAGACAGCCTGGGTCCAATTTTGGCTCCTTGATTTACTAGTTTTATATCATTAAGCTGGATTCGTCAATTCTTGTGCCTTTTATTTATGAAATGAAGATTAAAAACTGTATCTACTTTATAAGATGTTTATATATATAGACTTACATAAATTTTTTAGAACAGTATTTGGCACATAATGTGTGCAAACAATGTTAAAATTTATTATTATTTTTGGTAACTATTATCTTCCAGTGTGTGGCTTGTCTTTTTCATTCACTTAGTTTTTTGAGAGCAGTTTTTAATTTTGATGATGTTCAGTTTTTCCATTTGTTCTTTTAGGGATTATGCTTTTTGGTATTGTATCCATCTAAGAAATATTTGTATAACCCAAGGTTACAAAAGTTTTCTCCTAGAAGTTTTATAATTTTGGGGGAGAGGTGGTTTCACAGGCCTGCAACTTACCCAGTCCCGCAGGGTCCTGTGCTTGGAAGGGTCCCATGCTTGGTTTCATGTTCTGCTGTTACCATCTTGAAATTCTCGGTAATTTCTGAACAAAGGGAACCTTTTCATTTTGCATTGGACCCACATGTTATGTAGCCAGTGCTGGTTTATGTTTCATGCTTAGGCCTGTGATCTATTTTGAGGTTATTTTTGTTTTTGGTTCAAGATATGGATTAAAGTTAATATTTTTGCATATATGTATATGTATAATTGTTCCAGCATCCTTTGTTGAAAAGACTATCCTTTTTCCATTGGATTGCCTCTGCACCTTTATCAAAAATTGGTTGTATGTATGTATGGGTCTATTTCTGGCCTCTGAATTTTGTTCCACTGGCCCACTTGTCTGTTTTTACACTATGTCCACGCTGTCTTGATTACATAGCTTTACAATAAGTCTCGAAACCAGGTAGTGCTGATTGACTGATCCCCCAGTTTTGTTCTTCTTTTTCAAAGTTGTTTGGCTATTCTGGGTATGTTGCATTTCCATGAATGTTAGAATCAGTTTTGTGAATTTCCTCAAAAAAGGCATTGTATCCAAAATATATAAAAAAACATACCCTAAATATATAATGAACTCTCAAAACTCAATAAGAAAACAAACAACCCAATTAAGAAGTGGGTACAAGACTCGATTAGACAATCAACTAAGAATGAGTACGTGAAGAGATGCTAATCATTTCAGTCATGCTTCAGAACTGCGATGAGATACCACTACACACCTGTCAGAACTGCTAAAATTAAAAAGACTGGCCATTCTAAATATTGATGAGAAGGTGGGACAATTTGAACTCTCTACACTGCTGGTGGGAATGTAAAATGAGAAAAAAAATCACCTTGGAAAACAGTTTGGCAGTTTCTTAAAAAGTTAAACGTACACATACCATATGACCCATCCATTCCACTGCTAGGTATCTATCCAAGACAGAAAAAATCAAATATCCAAGGTCCACAAAGAGGCATGAGAATGATGGCTAAGTTTATTATCTTGATTGTGGTAATTGTTTCACGGGTATATAATATTTTGAAACTTATCAAGTTGTACAACATATCTATCTATCTATCTATCTATCTATCTATCTATCTATCTATCTATCTATCTTATATATTGTATGCCAATTATATCTCCATAGAGCTGTTAAAAAACTCTTAATTTTAAAAATTAACGTTAGGATCTCAGAAAAGTTCCTTCTATGAGACCACTAGGATTTGTATTCTAACTTCCATAAGTGGGCATTTTAGAGTCTCCTCTCTCTTTTAAACTCTGTATCATATTGCTCTCAGTTAGGCATCATGGCATTAGCTGAATGCTGGTGAGATATGGTCCAAAGCAGGCATGAGACATATACTGATTTGCTGTATCAGCCGTTGTGATTATCCATGAGCATATTCAGTCACTTGCCAGAAGTGGACTATGCTAAACCACATCCACTCCTCCCAGTTTTGTGTTGCTTTGATGTGACTTGGATTTGAGGCTCTGAGGAGGACTCACCTTGATTGTTTGGAATACTTTTTCCTTATGCAAAAACTAAAGCTAGGATGTGGACTCTCATCTCTGTGCTTCACCCCAGTTGTGACCTCTTCTGTCTCAATTACTCCAAATTAGCAGCTACCTGGGGGCAAATGCACACTGGGTGGAAAAGATACGAAGCCTCATTATTCTGTATTCAGGATGGCCTAGCATTTTTCCTCTTCACCCTTTCCTTCTCAAGAAGATAAACAATCTAACAGGATTAAGCACATTCACTTCTAGAGCAGGGAGCAAAAATTCCCAGTTCAATTCACCAGGTTTTTGCCTCTAAAATCCTGTGGCTCATCTGTAGCCTCAGCTTCTCCATCTGGCAAGAGGAAGGATTACAAGGATGGAGTGAGGATTAGCTGCTTTGAAAGCCCCAGGAGAAGGGCAGTAAGTAAACAATAGGGGGCAGTACACTTGTGCATAATAGATACTCAGTGTCCATTGATGTCTATGCCATTATCGAAGCGGGCTTGTAATAGGTAAAATGGCTATGAAGATGCCAGAGAGACCAAGTTCTTGCTTTAGCTCATCATTATCCTTTAGTAGAGAAATCCAACACAAAATTTATTTATTTATTTGCTTATTTATTTATTGTTTAAAATTTCATCCCAGTTAATATTGAGATATATTCGTCTGCTGCATTGTTTCTTTGAGCGGGTAGTCATGCAAGTCATTGCTAGGAATTGTTCTGCTCACAAATTACTGCTAGACTTCACTGATGGAGGGGTTTTAGTTACAATTCCCTTTCTTTTCAAGTGAGTGCAAAATAATCCCAGAATATAGAAGAAGCACACGTAAATGCATTTTCAGCAGTTAGAGGAAAGACACCAAATAAATAGTAATTGGCTTCATGTCTTGGAACTGAATGGTGAATAGGAATCCGTTATAGTCAATCTGCCTTCACTGAGAAAAAACTTTCCCGTTTTGTTGATAACTAGGTCATGGTTCCTAAGAACGGATACAGTATTCTAGAAACAGTTGCATAATTTTTTTTTCCCTGGAGAGGAGTTTTGGAGACCGTGGTGTGGATCTCACACAGTTGTCTGGTTGTTGGATGACTCACGGTGCCAGGGAACTGAGTACCTGCGGTGGAAAATGACTGTGTGGAAAGTAGATGAACAGCATGAAAACTCACTTGTATGTGGAATAATTAAACTAGTACGTTTTTCTACCAGCAAAACACATGCACAAAGCACTAAAGGAATTAAAGACGCAGAATTAAAGAAAAAGGGACTGAGTTAACTTTGAATTTTATCAACACTGGTAATTGTGCATGAAAATAGTTCAGTTTAAACAAGCCGTCCCTTTGGGTAAAACTATTTTCTCTTGAATAGAATTAAATGATATTATAATCTTTAAAGACTAAAAGCCTTAGTGAAATGTTTTTTCTTAAAATACAAGTGTTTGACAGGATCATCTAAAATTTTGATAAAGCCTTAGATAACGCTTAGTCTGATAGAACCATATTTACCGTTTGTAAAACGTCTTGCTCATTAGGTCAGCATTAAGGTATGATTCTCTGTTTAAAAAAAAACCGTAAATACAAAACAGAAACAGACTCATAGACATAGAATACAAACTTGTGATTGCCAAGGGGGAGGGGGGTGGGAAGGGACAGACTGGAACTTTAAAATGCAGAATAGATAAACAAGATTATACTGTATAGCACAGGGAAATGTATACAAGATCTTGTGGTAGCTCACAGTGAAAAAAAATGTGACGATGAATATATATATTTTCATGTATAACTGAAAAATTGTGCTCTACATTGGAATTTGACACAACATTGTAAAATGACTATTACTCAATTAAAAAAAAGGTATGATTCTCTTTGTTTCCATTATGCTCTAAAAATGAGTGAAACACACAGTATCAAGAAAAATAAGACAATTACTGTGACAGCACTGTAAAAATGCTACATATATTTTCACCAAAGCTTCTGGGCGTAAGATTGGAGTTATAGGATATCAAAGACACTTGTTGAAAATGCTTTGACTTTGGGCATCCGCTCATTGTTCTGTCTTTGTCAGGAATCTATAACCTGTACTACATAACATGATTTTGCCCTTTGGCGGATTATTAAATGGGCAGTGTTTGGCACCTTGCAACGTTGTCCATCAGCAGTCTTCCCAGAACTTCCAACTCTAACCTCTGGTGAACACGACTGGAAGAATGCTAATGCTTTCTTTTCATCCAGCTTCTAGGAAAGTCATTTATTGTGCATACTTCTCATGAATATAAGTATTATTTCTTGAACAGAGATTTTAATGTGCAATGCATACTTTTTGGAAATCTAATTTTTCACTTTCATATGGCGTGGATATATATCCATATCAGTAGTTACTTGTCTTGGTCATAATTTTAATGGTTGCATAGTATGCTATTATGTGGACATGGCCACAATAGGATACCATGATAATACATTGATAATAGTTCTTTAACAAACTATTATCAATGTTTCGTTATTTCCAGTTTCTTGCTGTGTGCTCTTATCACATTAATATCACACAACAATTTGCATTTGTTGGTATGCTGCTGTGCCATTCTCTTCAAGCTATGTCAGGATTGTGTGTTTTAGACCTTCAACTGTCAAAAGCATCTTAGAGGCAAGGCCAGTTCTTCCTTCTCTTTTGCTACTTTTTATAGGTCAGTAAAGAGAGTTATTCACAGAGAAAGTGCTCACATGGCTGCTCAGGTGGTTTGGCCCCATCTACTAGGATGACATCCTAATGAAGAGCTGTTTGGAGGTGACCTGCAGATTTTGCACATGTTCAGGGTGGCTAGCCTGTTGAGATGGGAAAGTGGACATGTTGGAGCAGAGTAGTGGTAGATCCACTGTGTCGGCTGAAGTCCCAGGAAGGCTCTAGTCTACTTAACAAAAAGCTTTAGGCAAGCTGCTAAAATTTCAAAGTATGAATTTGCTGGAGCTATCAAGTGAGGGAAGTGGGAAAGAGAGGTCATGGGGTAAAAAGCAGAGCATGTCGTCTGCAAGAGTGAGAACAGGAGCTTCTCTGCACACGTGGGGTCACATCCCATCCATGACTCTATTGCTCTTGTTGGTTCTCTGTCTACCCAAAGTTCATCTTCAGGCTCAACCTCCCATTCCTTTGTTTCAACTCTTTATTTTCTTGCTCAGTCATCTCCTACAACCAGAATTTAAATGCAGTTACAAACAGTTTTCACAATGAAGTTTGTGTCCCCTCTGCATACCCACTAATCATTATATTCACCCACATTGACCCAAACCTTTTCATTCCCCTAGGTCAAAGCAGCCTTCTAGAGTGACCACCATCCTGTAATCCAACGGCAAAAGGTAAACCACCTGTTCTGTTGATAAAAATGTAAATCAGGAATAAGTAAATAAAAAAGTCATTTTTAAAATCAGTTTTTATTTTGGACATTGAGGTGCTCACTCATTTTATTGAACAAACACAGACCTATGTAACTTAAGTAAATATAAGGTCCCATTCAACAATCAGAGTTTAGAAGTGGCTATTATAGTAATGTCACCCATATACCTTGTTTATTTTGGCAAGATTTGTCTTGGAATACAAACATCCTTAGTATAAAAATGATACTTCATTTTCTCAGTTGAAATATGATCAGTGTTTTAACCTGCTGTTTGTTAGACGCTGCTTTTGTAATCCAGGAGGTCAGAAATCCATTATTTAATTTCTGAAGGGACAGGAGACAGCAATGGGAGAGCACTCTTCCTTCATGCTGCCTTAGCATGTGTGCTGAGCCATCCGTCTCCTGAGGCTTCCTTCTATCTGTCCTGCTGAAATGAAGAAGAGTGGTTAGCACTTACTGAAATTTATGAAATTAGAAGTGGTTCTGAGATCTTTATTATGATCTTTATGGCAGGTGTTACAAGGGGCCTCTTCCTTCCTTCAGACTTAGATAAGCTAAAAGAGTGTTATCTGTCCTATGTCTTGATAACATTTAGAATTGTTTCCCAAAGAAATGGGAAGAAGTCATGGTCACCAGTTCTATCTCTGTTCTCATTATTGAATTTCTAGACAATTTCAGATTTTAGGGTTGAGTAGCAAGTGTGGTAGCCAGGTCCAAAGACCATTTGCCAATAGTCCATCAACTTGCTGATAGGATGGTACATGGCAGAGGAGGGGACTTGGCTGAAGATCTCCCTGTTAGTTCTCATTCCCTTGTCATGAGTAAAAAATCACACGTCTAGAACAATATGGCTTCTCTTGGCCATTTAATTTTTATAATTTTACCATGGTTGTAATACGCACTGAATAAAGGCTATTTTATAGCCAGCAGAAGAATTTGGATTAGTGATCAGGAAGTCTCTGGGCACTAACAGAACAAATAAATACCTCTGAACCAACTTTTCAGAGATAACATGAGAAAGAAAATAACAATGGTTGGGGACAGGAATCCAGGTCTGGCATCTAGGAAAGTAAATACAAGGAGGCAAAAAATATGAGAGAAGGATTTTGAACCAATTATCTGCTTCAACAACAGCTGATAGAATATAACATAAATATTTGCTAGCTAACACATAGAATTTTTCTCCTGTATTCACATATTTAAAGCAGAATATAATGATCTGGGTGGGAGATTGAACTGGAAATTATCTAGTTCCCTTCCAAATGTAAATTTCTGTGATTCCATGGCATTCTTACTTCACTGTGCACCATACCCTCTTAATTTGCAATCTCCAATTATCTTTGCAATTACAGTTTTAGTAAAATGCTTCACTGGTCTTCACCTCTGAATGCCTAATACCACTTTACTACAGGCAGCAAAGAGATAAACAGGCACCTTGGTGATAAAGGTACTTGGCCTATGTCAATAATACTAATATGTCATCTTGCAAGAGATTCAGCACTTATTTTAAAGCATCCCATTTGCTTTGTGCATATGCCTTGTACGTTACCATCTAGCACACGCGTCTCATCTACAGCTTGTAAGATATTTATGTTCATGTAGTGGCTGTGTTTTTGAAATACAGAGAATGGCTTTGTGTTATCAATTCTGATTTCCGTAAGTCATCCAAGAAAACTGGTCTCATTACTCCATAGTCCTGTCACATGGATGAATTCTGGTTATCTCCCACATTTTTACTGACTTTTTTCTAGGAAACAGAGTCTATATGGTTCTCAAAAGGATTTGCAGCATATACAAATGTGCATTGTCAAACTCAATCTGCTAATTAAAGCAGGGAAATGAATAGCCAGTTCGCCTATAACTATGTTACTTGGAGTTCACAATATAAGGAAGTGCGTGCATTCACCCTCTTATCTCTTCAAATATCTAGGATACATAAACCCTGAGGAGGCTTGAATCCATTGTATTGTCATTCATTCATTGTCTATCAATTTGTACTTGGTCCTTCTATTTCCCCTGGAGAGTTAAACCTTTATAATAATAATTATTATATATTACATTAACATATTATAATTATATTATATGAATTATATAGTAGTTATCTATTAGTATTTATTAATAGCTGCATAATATAATAATAACTTTTATTATATATTTTATTCTGATTAATATGTGCTAGAGAATTATACTCTGCAAATATGGATTACTTTAAAGATGTGGTAAGATAAATCTCTCTCACTATTTTAAGAATCACTGGCAAAGGGATGGCATTGATGAAATGGTAGGGATTGAAAGTAGACTAACACTGGTTGCTAGGTGATGGTGCGCAAAACAATCTCCTCTATACTTGCCTAAAATACAGATATCTGGGAATCACCTCTAGTTTTTCTGCTTCAGGTGATTCAAATGCAATGATTCAAGGACCACATTTTGAAAAATACTGGTGTCGTCAGCAGTAAGTGTAATAATAAATTCAAAAAGCAAACACTGTACATATGGGATTTCATCAAGCCTGTGGGTAAAGGTAGATAATTCAAGACAATTCTTTGCGAGTTATTTGTGCAGACATTTCCGGAGTTGACACACTATGACTGGGAATGATTGGGGCGGGAAAATGTGCAGTGCATGTTGGTGATGAGGATATGATGGCATATGATACCTACCATGTATTAAACTGTGACCATATTCTAAGCACTATGAAGTGGCTTCACATTTAGATATGTCACTTAATTCTCACAAGCCCAAGAGCCCTCACCTCAGAATGAAGGACTGTGTGAAATTAGTTAGCAGTTGCAACCAACAGAGTAAATGTAGATTAAGAACATTAAAAGAACAAAAAGCCAATGAGGCAAAGAGATTAATAATCTGTCTCTACAGCTGTATCTGTAAGTGTACCTATGCACCCACTTGCAGAAGGCTACTCACTAGTCGTTCATGTGCATGCTCTATTTTCAGGCTTAATTAGGCTGGGGACGGTTAGGGGAAGAAATTGTCAAAAAAATAAATGCAAAAAGAAAAACCAAGAACCAGAGCAGGGTAAACTGGTTCTCCAAATATAGACTCTTAGGAGTGAAAGGAGGAGTAGTGTGTACCCAGCCAAGTTTCACTTTGGAGGAGAACTCCCAATATAGTGTAACCACCAGGGCAGCTTTGGCAGGACTGTTTGTCATAACCAGCAAAGGGGAGGGTGGAGCCCTTTTTCCTGACAATGAAAACTCTTCACAGAGTTTGGTGAGAACAACATGACCTTACTCCCTAAAAGATCTCAAAATTCAACAGAATCGTAAGTCATGAAAAACATATTATTAACTCTATTTTTTTTTAAGACTGAAGTTACGTATAACATATCTTTTTATGAAGCTGAGCTATGTAACTTCTGTAAGTAACAAGTTATCTGAATATAAATCAAAGGGTACGAAGTTTCAGTTATGCAAGATGAATGAATAAATTCTAGAGATTTACAGATAGAATACAGCATAGTGCCTAGAGTAAACAATACTGTATTGCAGACTTAAAAATTTGCTAAGAGGGCAGATTTTATGTTAAATGTTCTTATCACATACACAGTTTGGGTAAAAAAAAAATTATCACCTGCTTCATTCTGCTAGAGAAACATTTGGTAATTTCTTCCAAGAAGAAATTTTATTTTCCTGTGTTTTCAGTGACCTGATGATGGAGTTAGTGGAAACTATCCAAAGAGCCTACTTTCCAACCGGAAAAATGCACTGTAAAAGGATTTTTTCCAAACTCTCTTAAGTGGAAAAAAAAAATCCTTCTTTTTTTGTACTTATTATTTGAATGTATTCCTGGATTTCCTTATAAATAGGATACGTGAAATGAATGAACGAGCTTTAACATAATGTCTGTCCATCAAGGGACATCTCCTAGGCTCAGTTTCCCACGGTGCTTTGTGGCAGACCCAGAGCTCTCCGAGGACACCCATCAGCCAGCACCTTTGACACTAAGGTCTGTCGTTGAGAACATCTCTCATCTGCTGCCCTCCTTTCAGCTCTGACTACCCCACATCAGGGGTTTGCCAGGTGGTCTGTGAGGTTATCTGTGTTTTATCCCTTTCTCAGCTGTGGGCAGGAAGCAGCACTGATGCTCCGCAGAAACTCTATGAGTCTGATCTCCTCACTGGCTCAGTTGCTTTGTCAGGGACAAATAAAATTCTTCCCACTTAGGTCATTGCCACACATCCCTCCTCTATTTGACCCTTTTTGCCTGTGGATTTCAGACTCACACTTGTGAGCATATTTTTTTAATATACTCAGCAAGAGTGAGCTTCTTGGTGGCTTTAGGGAGAAGAGGCCCCACTACTGGCCTGAGGTCTTGGAGAAGAGTGATTCATTTAATAACTTTTTATTGAATTTAGTTTCTCTACATGTAGATTATGCCACTAGTCTCCCTAATTATCAAATTTTTCAATTTAATGGGTGTTTAAAAGTTTTGGTTTTCAGTTATGCAGATTGTATGTGTATAGGTGCAAACCATGGGACTCACCCAGTGAAACATGCCGCCTGCTATGTTAAGCTGTGTACTGTTTACATGCCATTACCTAGAAACACCTGCTTATCATAACATAACTTAGCATTTTATTCTATTCCCGCAGTCACCTTAGAGGCCATGTATTGGCAGCATGTTGAATGTTTCCTTTTCCTTTTATTTATCACAATTAAGTATTAATTTATAACAATAGAAACAAAACAAATTTTTGTCTTTACTTCCTGAATAGTCCACAACAAACAAGAATTACTGGTGCAAAGAATAAAAAGAAAAAGAAATACACCACCAAACAATTTCCATGGTAAGTGTTTTTCACTTTTTTATTTTTTTAATTTTTTTGCTGTTCTTTGTTTAGTGTTATTATTAAAGGAGCATGGATTACATCCCAGTGACTTTTCTAGCTTAATGAGGGATCCTGGGAATATCAGTTGTGGGTGAAGACAACAAGCATAAACAACAAGATCCACGTGAATTTTCCCTAGAATACAAATGTAAAATCCAACCAGTCTGGAAGGCAAAAAGCAACACAGGAGGATGTTTATAAAGGAAGCCATCAATACCCTGTATCTTGGGGTGCCTAAGACATGTCAGGTTGTAGCATTATATTATGGGTCAATCTTTAAGTAAATTTGATTTCTCTGTAGGTGATAGATATGCTCTGAACATAATTCTTACCACTCCAACTTTTTTAAAAATAAGCTTTTTATCTGGAATAATTTTAGGTGTACGTAAAAGCTGCAAAAATAGAACATAGAATTCCTGTGTGCCTTTTACTCAGTTTCCCCAGATGTTAACATCTTTCATAACTATGGTGTATTTGTGATGGTTAAGGTCTTAACCTTGCTGTATTGCTATTGGCTAAATTACAGGCTTCATTTGGATTTAACCAGTTTTTCCACTGATGTTCTTTTTCTTTTCCAGGATTGAATCCAGGCTACCAAATTGTAGCTAAAATTCTAGCTTTTGAGAAAAATTAGGACCAGCTTTTGAGCTACAAAGACCTCAGACCTAATGGATCAGGGACTTAGCTCTGGAATCAGGAACAGTAAATAGAAATAACACAGAAATAACTTAAAAGATGTAGCCATCATTATGTTTTACTTCAAGCAGTCTGTATATCTGATGCTACCTTCAGTTTGTCTGGTATGTTCCCTTACTGTCAGAATTTAACAAGGGCTCTTGTAAGTCAAAGTATTGCAAACACTGTTAACTGTGACATATGCCTGGACTTAAGTGCAGGGCAGTATCTCAGAGACTTAGCAGGATCATCTAAATGAAAATGTGTATATCGTATTCTGAGAAATAGTTACCTTCATACGTAGGTAGTATCTTATGTAGCTCATTTTCTTTCAGTGTATCCCTCATCCCTTGACCTGTAGCTACAGTAAGCATCACAATGTTTCTTTAGTTCATTCATTCACCCCAAACAGGTATTGAGGACCACTTCGTGCTAAGCACTGGGCCGTCCTCTGTGGACCCATTAGCCTTTTGGATGAACCCAGACAGGAGAGGCAGACCTTATTGCACAGTGGGTAGGTGCTAATGGAGGTCGTCCTAGAGCACCATGAAAACAGGCATAGAAGACGTGCCTGAGGAAGAGGAAGCTCATGCAAAAGACATGGAAGCATGAAGTAGCATGGCCTTTTGAGTGTTTGTACCCTGCCTGGGAGACAGGGCAGGGACTGGAACTGGATGTGAAGTGGGGGCTTGGGATGACAAAGGCCTTGAATGCCAGCCAAGGGGTCCAAATTTGTCATGAGGAGGATGGGAAACCAATGATCGGATTATGCTTTGGAAAGGTCAGTGCAGAGAATGGATTGCTGGCGGGAAGAATGTGAAGCAGGGAAAGCAGAGGGAACGCTGTGGGTAGTATGGTTTATGCAAAAGGCTACAAAGCCCTCCTTTCTCTTCTTTACTTGACCAACATCTAAATCATTCATTTAAGAGCAGGTTGAAATGCTACTTCCTCTGAGAAGCCTTTTGCCCCTACTCCTGAGACATACCTAGTCACTCACTCCCATAGCTTTTTGCTTATAACTCAATTATAATATTTATCACTGGGTGTTGAATGGATTGTTTTTGTGTCTGTCTCCCTACTACAGTGAGCTGCTCTAGGTCAAGGCCCCTCTCTTACTCATCTTGGCATCGTTAACATTTAGGGCAGTACCTGACACAGGGTGTCTGCTCAAATATTTGATGAGTGAGAGGCAGAATAAAAAGTTGCCAGTCATGGATAATATCCTCCCAAACTGAACATTCACTATTAGCCAAATTAATTTGTGCAAAATTCCATGTGCAATCATTTAATTAGTTCAATTGAGGAAACAAGGAAATGAGACTCAATTAAAGAAGAAATTGTAAGTCTTTAAGCAATTGATATAGATTAGAATTGCTTGGTCATGATTAGATAATCAAAATTTGTGAGTTTCAAGTAAGGCAGAGAAATGTTTATGGATGCAAACGTGTTGCAGAATATATTACAAAAATGATGCTGTGTGATTTACCTCAGCTGTATTATATGGACAGAAATTTCTTTAGTTCTGAGGGTTATCAAAGGGAGTGAGCAAAACCTCTGTTGCTGCTGAGTGCTAACTGATTTTCTCGGAAAAGAACTTGTTTCAGCCTATTTGAATCTCTGTTGCCTAATTTATAAATAGTCACTTGAACCAAGGGTCACAAACTCAAATGCATATGGGGTCCACGCATGTAGCAGAAACGGACAAAGGAAGCTGATGCAATAAACTAGGATGTTGAGAAGACTTGAGAACTAGAATCATGCCTGACTCATCTCAAAGTGACGGCCCTTACTCTGTTTCAACAGATTGACATGCTGACATTGCTGACATGCAAGGCCAGTTTTTAGCTCTAATTTCTAATTATTTACAAGAAAGCCAAATGCCTCAAATTTTTAATAGAAACTGTAGGTTTATACTGATGATACATTTAAAAATAATTGATCCTGTTATAGGTGAACCCTCTTCCAGCAACAACAGCACAGGTTGCTTTGGACCAACCCTTCTGCTGAGAGCAGCTGGAGGAGCTGGACTAAATAGTAAATAAGAGAAAAAAATGAAAAGTGTAAAATCAGTGCAAAGCCAGCAAGGCTGTGAAGAATTGTGAAGTCAAGACCTGGGAGAGGATGAAAGTCCATAGAGGTGAACCGGATATTTGGGCCCACTCTTCTTATAAAGGTGAGTGCTGATTCTGAAAGCTGTGGCTGGCTGAGAGGATGAGAGCTGAGAGCTTTGGAAAGACTCATGGAGGTGGGGGCCCGAAAATTGGAGGCAGTGTTTGCCAAGGAGTAAGGATCTTAGTAAACATCTCAGGCAGGCAGTCTGGACCCAGAAGGGCTATACCCAGGAGTAACAGTGAGCTGGAAATAGACCAGTTCTCAAGGAACTGAAACTCAACTTCAGATGGTCTTCATTTGCGGACTAGATTAAGGAGTTCAGTGGTTATTAGTGCCCCTAACCTAGCTGCCTGCCTTATAGCACATATACATTCTCTCTGGAGGAATATAGCATCATATAAAGTCTCTTGACAATTACTATATACAGTGTCTGGTTATCAGTAATAACCAGGCAAACAAGGAGGCAGGATGTGTCCAAAATCCAAAAGAAAAACAGACAAACCAGACAGACCCACATGGGAAAATGGAGTTTTCAGACACAGACCACCATTCATATTTTCAGAAATTAAAGGACAAGATGAAAAGTGTCTATGGAGAACTAGAAACAATAATAATGAGCCAAAAGAAATTCAAAGGATTAAGAAACACTATCTGAGCCATTAAAAAAAAATATACAGGATATGAGAGTTTGAGCACTGATCTAAACATTGTGAGTGCAGATGTAGCATAAACAGCACCAGTGCAATAAATTGAAGACCGTCCCGGTTTATAGCAGAGCACAAAGCATTTGGCAGAAGTAATGAAATTTCTCTTTGTGGACCACAAAGGACAGCAAAGATTATAGCTATTGAAGAAAGGTTGAGAGAATTGACGAGGTTCAATTAGCTTCAGTAATGACTTGGACCTTCAAGTGCTCTTACAAATGTGAATTGACCTATCAAAATCTCCAATCTGACAAGTTCTGACAGGGAAATGCTGAGCGACAGTATAGTAGCTTCCATAATCTATAGAATCAGGTAGATCTGGGCTTGATAACCTGGATGTGCTTTTTTTTTTTTTAATTGAAGTACGGTCAATTACAATGTCAATTTCTGGTGTACAGCACAATGTCCCAGTCATGCATATACATACATATGTTCATTTTCATATTTGGGTCTGTTTCTTACTGGGTGAGTGACCTTGGACTAGCTACTAAACTCTCTGAATAACAAGGCCCTCATTTCTAAAATACGGATAATAATTGGTTTGTTGAAATTGTTAAGAAAATTAGAAAATGCATATGAAATTCCAAAGCATAGCAGAACCATGGAGTAGGCATGATAGTTCACTCACAGAGTTGTTGGCACAGAGACGTCTCCAACCACTTTTCTTTCCTCTCGATACACCTAGAGTCCTTTCCACCCTGTTGCCTTTAATCATATTCATGTAATTAATTACCATCACCTGGAATTAATGTATTCTAATATATTATCCGGAGTACATTTTAATACATATCTGAAAGTGAAGGTATTCTGAAGCATCACTGATGTGAATTTATTCCGAAAGTACCAAAAATGACCTTTTTACTTTTCTCACAATATGTCCAGAATAAAATATCAGTAGGAGTTGCCTGTTTAAACTAAAAATCTATTAGTTTTTTTTTTACTTCCTTGCCAAGGAGAGAGGGTTACAGCTTTATATCTGTGTGGCTGGTAGCCTCCCTTGTGATAAGCAAGACAGCTTAGCAGGGTCCTGAGTCACCAGCAAGACCCCCAACTGCTTCAGTCAATGCACAGAATGCTGGCAGAGGAAAAGCTGTTGAATTTATTATCCCAAACCTTTATTTTGGGGGGCCATCTTTTCTTTCTTCCACACTGTCTTCTTTTAAGTGTAAATTTCTACTGTACCATATTGAAAGACAAATATCATGAGATATGCACCATTTTAAAAGAATGTCTATATTCCAGATTATTTTGAAATACTCCTCATGGCTAAAATGTTGAGTATCATTGGCCAAGAGACTTTCATTAACCTAAAAAACATATTAGAGAACAATTTTTATATCAAAAATACATTATATGAGCATGTTCTATTTTTAGTCTATGTACTTCAAATATTAGTACTTAGGAGAATTTTAACATGTTTCCTTTTATAAGAAAAAGAAATTGAACTTTTGTTCTTTACTTAAAACTATTTAGATGTTTTGTGCCTGAACTCTCCTTATGTATTTTCTGCCTCAATTTTAACATCTCATTCTTATAAGGATAGTTTTCCTCCTGGTTATCATCAGAAAATTGGCAATATTCTTAAAGAATGAAATTTGTTTTATTTTCTGCATTAAAATAATAGTTTGTCTTACAATAGTCTTTCTAAATATCAGGGCAAACACTGTTGAGCTGGATAGTCCTACAACAACTTAAGCAAACAAAATACATTTTGCAGTTTTATGTATCATCACAAGCAAAACATTCTCTTTACAACCTCTTGCTACTCTCTTACTGGAAAGAAATCTTAATTTAATAATTATACATTGATCACTTATTAAAACCAGGCACTGAAGATATCAATCAGCGTGACCTGACCAGTCCCTGCACTCAAGGAACTCATAGGTCCAGGTGCCCTGTGCACTTCCCGCTTCCTAAAGGGTTTGGAAGAGACATTCTCACAGGTTAGTTTGTATTTTTCTTCTTCTCCTCCTCCTCTCCCTTCTTTTTAATAAACTTTAGTTTTTAGAACAATTTTACATTTATAGAATCATTGGAAAGACAGTACAGAGAGATTCCATATACACACACCAGCTTCCCCTATTACTAACATCTTACCTTGAAATGGTACATATAATTGTAATTAATGAACCAATCCCAACACACTGTTATTAAGTCTATAGTTAATCAGATTTCTTTAGTTCCCATTAATGTCGTTTTTCTGTTCCAAGATCTCATCCAGAACACCACTTTATATTTAGTTGCCATGTTTCCTTAAGACTCTTCTTGGCTGCAATGGTTTTTCAGATGCTCCTTGTTTTTAATGGTCTTTGATAGTTTTTTGTTTTCTTTATTGAAGTATAATTGACCTACGACATCGTTACTTTCAGGTGTGCAACCTCATGACTGGCTATTCTTCTGCATTACAAAATAATCACCATAACAAGTGAACTTTGATATTTTTCAGGATTTGTTTGATTTTGCCTGAAAAATAAAGACAGAAACACTTGATTAAAGGCTGAAACTCACAACTCATGATTGTTTGTCTAGCTGAGGCAGGACTCGCACTCAAGCTAGATGGCCCTTTGGTGAGGGCTATGCAGAGTTGAGTCAGTGGCTCCTGAGTACTTCATCATGGCCCCGCATCACTGAGCACCTCCAAAAGCAGCTGTATTTCAGACCATTCTCCTGACTCTGGGCAGTGATGGATGGCCTCTCTGAACCTTTTCTGGTCTACCTGTCTCTCCAGATTCCAAATATTTCCTTGTGCCTAAAGTCCTAGTCGTTTCTTTTGACTAGCAATGAAGTCCAAGTTCTTATCAGCAGAAATCTTGTATCTCCTTACTCAAGGGCAGAGAGAACTCAGTCTTCAAAAACCACAATTGCCTGTTCGCTTCTGGGGGAGGAGGGCAGTTGTTTGCATTTCATCCTTCCAGAACTTCTAACAACTTCTAGTGCAGCAAAGAAAAGACAAAACAGCCAAGTTTACCTCTCAAAATAGATTTAACATTCATATCCTGCGAGACATAATCACAGCAGCATAGTCAGTACTGTTAACAGAGGTGTGCACAAGACCCTGGATGAGCAGAGAGGAGGGAGAAATGAAATCCATCGCCTAGGAGAAGGAAGAGGGGCGAGGGTGGGATCAGCAGATACCGTGAGCCTTCTCATAGGTAATGTCTGAACTGAGCCTCCAATAGTGTGTCATGGGCAGTGCCAGCATCTCAGACAGAAGCCTCAGCCAAGACACAAGGACATGAACAAAGGCATGTTTAAGGACCTGTAATTCTGAATTGGTGCAGTGTAGAGGGAATATGAAGGAGAGGGGAGGAGGTTGGAAAGACAAGCAGAAATCAATCAGATTGGAAAGTACCTTTTCGTCACTCTAAGGTCTAAGATTGCTGTTGAATACTCTGAGGTTAGGTCACCTTGCTGGCAGAGCAGCACGGTTTCAGACCTAGACCAGAAAGAGTTAGGATAAAATGGTTAGGAGTCAGTGCCCTCAGGGAAGAGAGCTGTCATCCCAAATGGGACCATTTGGTAAAATGGTAAAACAGCACATTTAAATCTTGACTTTTAAAGTTGTTGGCTTGCTCTGCCTGTGGGTTGACTAAAAGTTGGCAATGTAGGATTTAAAACTAGGTTATATAAGATCTTAAAACTTGAGCTGCCTAGATGGAGATGCTCTTTGGTCCAAGAGGAGTCCAGGAGGCTATTTGCCCTCTAGTGGCAACCACAAAGCATTTTCCACTTTGCTAGAAACAGGATTAGAATATACAGCACAGAACAGATCATCTCAAGAAGCTAGCGCTCACTGGACTTCATGAAGCTATCTGAATTACTGCCTAGACTTGAATATCTAGCTTAATACATAAGCCTAAATGAATTCATTGGAACAGAAAAAAAAAAGATGTTTAATAATAAAAACAATCTATCATATATACCACTAGATTATATCACTCTCATTGAAATTATTTACTGCAAATTTTCAGTATTATGTTCAATAGGTAAAAATGTAGTATTGTATCATGGTATCTTTAGCTAAGATTTTCTTGTAGAGATTTAATCGTTTAAAATGTATAACAGGAAGATATTTGGAGGTAGAGAGCAAAGTGTCCTTGCATATTCAAGAATCCATCTGAGGCTCTCATGGTTCGCCTAGATTCCACACTTGCCATCCAGAGAACTTTGGCTACAATTTAGCATTATAGTTTCCAGTTCATGTCTTTCTTTCTCTTTTCCATATAAATGGTTTATATTCTATTGAGGAACTTTTGGTATTTTAAAGCTTTTAATCTTTAAAATGTTTAGTCTTTTGAGAAGTGAGGCTTTCTCCTGCCTTTGCTAAAGGCATTTCACAGAAACATCTCATTATTTATTTATACGGGTAGATCTCTGGAATAAGGTAACATTACCATTGGCCTGCTGTAGCCTATGCACACATGACTACATTCATAATTGATGGAAGAGTCTATGCTACTGTTGCAGTCAGAACAAGCCTAAGGTCAGCTCTCTGGAAAAGTAAATCATGTCATTATGTTTGTTAAGAAATGAATAAGCGGCCTAAGTTAAAAATTATCTACAAGGAGACATGCAGGTAGCATGGGTACAGGAAAAGAGAAGGAAGTAGGGGAAGGAAGAGAGAAAGCAAACTGAGGAAAACAAGTCTGGAAGACTGTTTTGAACCATGCATGCCTTGCTAAGAAAGCGATTTTAATTTTCTTTCTGAGTTCTCTCTCTTGTTGGAGCAGGTTAATGATTGACCGCTACGTTAGCCATTTTTGCTGGCAGTTAAGCCCTTAGTGAAACTGAAAGTCTTTGAGAATTAAACTGCCTTAGGAAATTCTGGCCAGATGAACATCCAACTGGCAGGTGAGGTTTTTCCTAGAATGCTTCTGCCCAAGTTTCCTTCCCTTTGAGTGACATTATCTCATTAGAGAGTTCTTGTCCATACAATGGATGACTAGTGATGGGATGTAGAATTACTGACATAGAAAGATATTCACCTGTAGCTAAGGGTAGGGGGAAGCAAGTTATAAAATACACACAGAGTGTAGTGCCATTTTGTGATACATACGCATATATATATGTCGATGTAGATAGTCATGTATAGAAAATCATCTAGATTTGCTCTAAATATTAATAGGGATTGTCTCAAGTTGGTGGATTGTGGATAATCTTAGTCTCCCCTCTCCTTTTGTAGTTATCTGTATTTTAAAAACTATTTTTTAAAAAAAGGATATAAATGTTTTCTTAAAACAGAAAAGATAGTTACAGTGTAGGTAGGTGACTGAAAATACTTTTATTTATGTGTATGCATACAGTTGATCTGGGTTTTAAAAAATTATTCAAAATCTTTCAAGAACTTAAAAAAGTAAACGTGAATGCTAATCTGACTTTAGAGTGGTACAGACTTTTTTCATGTGTAAAAGCAATAAAAAAAAACCCAAACTACCATAATATATTAATTTATTTTATCACATGATTTTTAAAGCCCCTACAGGTTTCCAAATGGAAATACTGTTTAAATAAGGATTAAAGACACATACGAAACTCAGATAAAATATTTACAATATATAGGACCAGTTAAAAATGCTTGCTTGGCACAGCACCTGGATCAAGGTAAGTGTTAATAAATATAAGCCACTATTATTAGTTATGTTAATAAAAATAAGCCATTTACTGCAAATCAGTAAGAAAAATAAAAATTCTCCAAAACTGGCCAAAGAACAAACAAGTCCCTAATCATGCAGTGGCTAATGGAATCAATTTTTAACGATCTAATAGTTATAGAAATGCACGTTAAAATTATGTATGTGTATGTACCTCTATACACACACACCCACACACCATTCTTTACCTATCAAATTAACAAAGATTTATTTAAAAGGGGAAAAAATTTGTTTCCAGTGCTGGCAAGGTTTCAGAGAAAGGGGTACTTACATACTATGCAAGTGAGAAAATGAATCAGTACAAACTTTTAGATGGTAATTTGTCAGTAAATATTAAAACCTGAAAAATATTTACGCCTTTCAACTCAACAGTCCTAGGAGTTTGTCATAAAGAAGCTATCAGGAATGTTAACATACACACTTTAAAGACCCAGTCATTTCACTTGTAGGGGTTGATCCCAGAAAGAAACTCACATGTGTAAAATGACACAGATGTGGGGTTATTTATGCAGCTTTGTAATAAAAGATTGGAAACAATGTAGGTCACCATCAATAGGAGTGAGATAAATAACTTACAGTGCTTTCAGACAACAGAAAATCATTATGGAGGTATAACAAAATGAAAACGAATGTGGCTGATACAGAAAAAACCTTGCAATATTTTTAAATTATAAAAAAAGATACAGGATAATGTAAAACTGGGGAAAATAAGAATCTATTTCTACTTGCTTGTGTAGTTATAAAAAACTACTCTGGAAGGGTACCCAAGAACTTAATGAGCAACTTCTGTTGGGTATGAGTGGGAAATGAAGCAGATGCAGGACAAGAATGAGGGGAGAATTTTCTTTCATTTGGTTTTTGAACACGTGAATGCATTCTTTTTTTTTTTAACTGAATGAATGAATTGAACTTTAAAAAATACTTATAGAATGCAGCTATAAGATAGTGTGGAAAAGCCAAGTACCTTTTAAATATCCAGACTGAATAAATACAGTGCCTGAAATTAACTGTGCTTATCCTTTCCTCTTTGAAGACAGAAAATTGCTTTTGTTCTCTTGGCATCCTCATCCCTGAAAAAGTACCTGCACATAGTTGGTACTCAATTATTTTTAGCGAAATGAATGAATCAATGAAGGTTTAAAAGTTACGTTAGTCACCAAAGAAAAAGCCATAAGGACTTCTCACTTTGAGGATTTTTTTTTCAGCAAAAACTAAAATTATTTTTTGAGAGAAGACTGAAAATAAAAGTTCGAAGGGTCCAAGTAGCTATTTTAAGTACTTACCTCTTTCATCAGCTATACTCCTAAAGATGCTGTTAATTTTAATTGTTCAAGCTAAGATAAAATCAAGTAAAGTAACTGCCGCCCTATGGTACCATATAGCTTCATAAACTAGGTTTATCATTTCCATCCAATAACGTGCCAAATCACTTTCCGCTTTCTTGCCAATGAGAGATATCAGGATATGTTCACAACTAAGCCGTGACAGTTAATGAGGGATAGAAGACACTGAGCTTCGAGAATGTGCTATAAACCATCAAATCCACCACAAAATACACCAAGTATTAAAAATGATCTAGCGTTCGTATAATAGTTAGCACTCGGGGAAATGTTCAGGGGCAGAAATGAAGTCTACGAAACGAACTGGTGACTGTATATTAGGATTAGTGATTCTCAACACTGGCTGCACATTATAATCACCTGGGGAGCTTTTAAAAATACTGATGCCAGGGCTCTGCTCCCAGAGAGTCGGATTAAATTCATGTGGGGTGCAGCCCAGACATTTCTTTTTTTAAAAAAAGGAAAATGCTCCTGGGGCAATGCCGTGTGGAGTCAGGGTTGAAAAACATTGCATTGGAATATAAGAAGGATGGAGGGAGTTCTCTTACAGAAAAAGGATGGCTTAGCTGGTTCCAGCCATTATAACTTAGATAAAACCAACATTTTTCAGATTAAATCTTCCCCTCTATTTCCTCATCTCCCTTGCCCAGACCTTATCCAAAACTCCATGCTTGGACTATAAAATTATTTCGCATAGGTCTGTCTCGTTTTTATTCTTCGTTCGTATTTCCACCTTATACAACAATAACAAACGGCTTCCCTTATATCAAGAACTCTGCTATCTACAGAATGTACGCATTGGCTTCCACTCCGAACTTGGCCATCACCCAGTGGAATCATTTTGCTGCTCAGTTTCTTCATCCACAACAAATCAGTAGGGACTGACAACTCCTAAGTTTCTTGGCAGCTCTGAAATTGTAAATTTTCTGCTTCATTGCCATACTACCCATCCACCCGTATATACCCAATCTCATCTTTTGTAGTGCCCCCCAAATATTTCTTAATTGAAGTCAAACAAAATCCTCTCCACTGCCCTACTTATTTCTTGCTCCTTCCCCTTCACTGCTGTTGTTATTTATGCTGTTTCCTGTCCTGAAAATGTTTTCATTCCCCTCAGCCTATCATCTCCTCAGTCACCTGGCTCAAGCTCACCTCCTCCAGAGGCTTTCAGGAAATGATATCAGTTTACATCCATCATATCCTTATTTTAAGACTTCCTAAATACTTTGTAGTGTAGCCCCTCTTTACTCAAAGTGTGGTCCATGGGCCCGCAACACGTGGACGCCTATTATTCATCCAGAGTTCCAACCCGCAGCTGAGTCTGCATTTCAACCAGATGCCAGGTGACTTGAATGTACATCACACTTTGAGACGCACTGGTCTATAACAGTTCATTAGCATCTCCTTTTGTTTTCTAGTTCAGGTATTACTTTTATATCTTTAAAGTTTTTCAGGCCAGAGATCCTATCTTCTAACTTAACAAATACAATACCTCTAGTACTTACTGTGTATTCACATAGCAGGCACCCAGAACTGTTTGTTGAATGAATGATCATGTTTACCAGATAGAATTATAGAAATAGTAAACCCAAAATTTAGTTTTAAAGGTTGATAAATACAATGTTGAGCTTATAGAACCTTAGGGACCTTAAGAGAACAGTTCACCAAATCGACCCCTTTTACAGATGGAGAAACAGGAGGCCCAGTGAGGGAAACGACTGCAGGAGGGAGGGCAGATTTAATATCTATAATACTCAGGCGATACACTTTAGTTTTCCAGTTTCAGTAACAATGCATCACCAATGTTGACACTGCCAAAAGCCAACACGTAAGTACCCAAAATATATACTTAGGAATTCAAAGGTATTCATTTAACTCAGGCCTTTACTCGAAGATTATTTGCTCTTGCTTTGTAGATTATCCATCACAAATCAGAGTCCTTACCATGTGTCTGGGAGAGAGCTAAACGCTGGGGATACTAATTAACCATGACCTGGTACTCGGCCTTCTGGAGGTCACTAATGGACAGCACGACGGGACAGAGGAAAAAAGAAAGCATAAAAGCACTGAAAAATTGGAACCTTTCACCTTCTAGTCCTTTCAAGGTACTGTACAGTACAGCATAATGAAAAAAAGGAAGAAAATGCAGTCCGCTCCAGGCCGAATCATGGGTTCCTTACATGTCTTTCTTCCCTGTACAATTTTGAGCTCTTTTGAGCCCTATGATTTTTTATTTTTATTTAAAAAAATTTTTGTTGTGATACTAGCACAATGCAGAGCACACAGTAAGGTCGCAGTGAAGGAATCCCACACTTTGGAGGTCCACTTAATCTACAAGGGCAAGTTTTATTTTGTTTTCCCTTTTTTAATGAGTAAGTGGCATAGTCACTAAGTGGAAAACAAGTCTTCTCTCAGGGAACCCGGCCCAGCTCCCGGGCCTCCCTGCAGAGCGCGCGCCCGTGGGGGGCCCGGCTGAAAGCAAGGGGGCCACCCCCGGTGCGAAGAGCCAGGAGCATCAGCCCCGCCTCGCCACGGACGCGCAGGCCGCCCGGGGACCCGCGGGGCGGGGCGGGGCGGAGGCGCCTCCCTCCTGCCCGCCGGGGCCGCGCGGCTCCGGCGCATTCCTGCGCCCTCCTCCCGCGCCGCGCTCTCCCGACAGCTGATTCATTGGCTCGGCCGCCCAGACTGCCTGGCGCCGGCCGCGTGACGTCACCCATTCACCGAGCCCGCCTCCCCCCTCCGCTGGCGCCGGCCGGGCGGTCGCCCTGGCAACGCAGACGCCAGCCGGCACAATGACTTCCAGCTGGAGCAGCCCCCGGCAGCCCGCGCGCTCCCTCGCTCGCGCGGAGCCTGGGAGCGCGGGGGTGGGTTTCTTTCTCTCTTTTTTTCCAGGCTCCTGCGGGTTCCCCCTGCCGGGAAATGCATTCTCTCTAGTTTTCTAGGGCTTTAGTCCCAGTCTCTTCGGAAGCGTGCTTGCAGGCTCCCCTTCTCCGGTGCGGTCTCCCTGGGCTCTGTGTTTTGCTGGGCAACATCCCATGCTAGGCTCGGCCGACCGACTGGTGGTGGCGTTCAGCCGTTGCAGCGCTAACACCTGCGGAGTCGAGGCTCCTGCCAAAAGGCGTAAAGGAAAAGGAGGAAAAATTTATTGCCATAATAGCGAAAATGATAAACCTCAGCTGTCTTAGGGAAGAATGTCGCAGTAGGTGTTGATTACCTCCCACAATCACAAAACAACTTTCTTTATAAGAATTTTGCACTTTCCCTTCCTAAAACGCGGTGGTTCTTATTTTGATTTTAAATCAGACTTCACGACAGTTAGGAACTTGAAGTTAGGAACTGAACGCTTCCAGAAGGATAAATCTTTCTAGGAGAGAAAACAGATCTGGGAAGTTGTAGTGCTGTAAATTAGGATGGAGAGTGTGAGGGTCAGGAGGTATTTGGAAGGAGGGAGGGGAAAAAGAGGGAGGGAGAGAAAGAGAAAGAAAGGGAAGGAGAGATGGAAGAGATTGGTGGTTTTCGGGGTAAGGCAAATTGTTCGGTACGCAACCCACTTCCACCCTCACTCCACACACATCCAGAAATCTTTAAGCCCTGAGGTCCGGGCCGCGCGGGGGTGGCGGGTTGGGGGCGGGGGAAGACATAGCTATTGGCCAGAGTTGGGTGGGAGGTAATTCCTTATGCTTTATTTCGCTTTTTTGACAAACTTCTTCAAAACAGCTGCATTTTTTGGAATTAAGTCCACAACTGAGAACTAAACGAAACCCTCCCACGGATAGCATAAATTTGCATTGTTGAAGCTGCTCTTTTTTGGGTTCCATGAGCCCAGAGGACCCAAATTCCCCTTCCAGCTCTTGCAAAAATACCTCCAGTAAAAAAACAAGCACTTTGGCCCTTTTTAACTTTCTGTTAGTCCGGAGCTCAGCATATCCTTTTTGCTTTGTTATCTATTGTTTAAATATTTAGTTCTGTCTTCAAACGAATTTTAAACCCTTCGAAGGGAGAGAAGGACTCTTTCCTAAACTTTAAAACTGCTGGCCCAGCTGAGTATCTTGATGATGGTGCTAAGGAATGATTACTAACCAGACATAAGGGACAGTTCAGTGCAGAGAGACTAGACTAATCGTAGTTGATGATCATTAATAAAAAATAACTAATATATTAGAATTCATGATCAAGATTGGAATATTTACTTTTCACGTGTTTCCCAGGAAACGGCTGGTAGCAGTTTATTTAAAAATAATAAAATAAAATAAAAATTCCAGACTCATTTTGTTACCCATCAAAAATGAGGACTGAGTGAAACATTAATTTTCTAAAATTGTTGCATATTTAAGTGATTGTAATTCTCCTTAGCATTTTAAAATTGTAACATTGATAACCAAATGCTTTAGAATCCAAAGAACAGTCTATTGGGTTTGGCTTTTTTTTTTTCTTTTGTATGAAAGTGTCTCTAACATAATGGATGAGTGATTATCCCATCCACATTATTTGGATTCACTTAAATGCCAGGTTTCAACATGGGGTTGGGGGGAATCCTCAAGAGAGCAAAAACAGATTTGCACATTTATTTTTTCCCCTTCCTTTCTATCTTCAACTAGACTTAATCACAGGTGTTTCACTCACCTGTAGTTTCAGTGATAACATTAGCTGCCAGTGGTTCCCAACCCTAGCCACACTTCAGAATTCCATGAACTTAAAAAATAAATAAATAAAAAAAATACAGTTGGCTAGGTTCCTTCCCTGGAGATTTTTATTTACTTGGTCTGGGGTATGGCCTGGGCATCTCCTGAAAGAAAAAAACAAAAAACAAAAAACAAAAACCTTTTGATTTTGAATTATAGATTCACGGGAAGTTGCAAAGATGATACAAAGAGGTGCCATACATCCTTTACTTTGTTTCCACCATGGTTTACATTTTACATAACTATAGAATAGTTATTAAATCAGGAAAGTGACAAGTTATTAAATCAGGAAATTGACATTGAGAAAGTGTTCTTGTAATTCTGTGTCATCTCGTCGCTCGCAGATTCTTATAACCACCTAGCACAGTCAAGACACAACTATTCCAACCCACAGCAAAGATCTTCCTGGTACAATCCCTTTTTAGTCATACCCTCATCCTCACAGAATCTCTAACCCTTGGCAACTATTTATCTTTTCTCCATCCGTATTATTTTGTCATTTAAGTATGCTGTATATAAAATATTGACTGTTACATGCTTGTGACCTTCTGAGACTGGCTTTTTCCACTCAGCATCATTCCCTTGAGACCCATACAAGTTGTTGCATGTATCAAGAGTTTATTCCTTTCTGCTGCTGAGATATATTCCATCATATGGATGTACCACAGTTTAATTAATCACCTATTGTAGAACATTGTGATTGTGAGACAGGAAGAGGGCAGGGCACAGCCATTCAAGGAATAATACAGCAATTAACATCAAAATGGTGGAAGATTCAACTCCTCGTAGGCCTTGAGGCTCAAGTTGGTAGGAGATTTCACTTCTAGCAGATCTTGAGCTTTATTATATGCCCATTGTAATATATTAACATGGTAAATAACATGCCCACAGGTGCCATGACAGTCCCAAGGCTAGGCACAAAAGGTCAAAGAGTGGGAAATGGCCAACTTTCTGGGAATCCCAGACCCTTCCCCAGGCTAGTTAGACTGGTCCTTCCTCTTATTAGCATATGAAGCCACCAAGTCCATAAAAACTGGCAACACTGTCACCTCCTCGCAGCCGCTGCCCTCTCTCTTCCTCTTCAGGGCCTGTGCTCTGTCTGTAGCGTGTGTACCTACTTCTACTGTAATCTGAGCACCCAACCCCCACACCTCATGGCCTTTCTCTTGCCTTTCATTGTATCTCTCTAAATAAATCTACCTTTACTCAACCGTGGCTCACTCTTGAATTCTTTCCTGCCTGAAGCCAAGGACCCACACGTAGCGGGGCATGTCCCAGGGGCTCAACCGAAGCCTGGGACACAGCCCTCCTCACGCCCCACATCCTTTATTCCTGCATCATATCTTTGGTGCTCGACACCCCATATCCGTTTTTCCTGCATCAGTTGTTTTCTTCTTGGGGGACAATTCCAAATAAGCTGCTATCTACATTCAGTGTATAGGTTTTCTGTGGACATAAGTTTTCATTTCTCTGGGATAAATGCCCAGGAGTATGATTCCCGGCTCATATGGTAAGTATATGTTTAGTTTTTAAAGAAACTGCCAAATTGTTTTCCTGAAATTCTATGCGATTTTACTTTCCTAACAGCAATGCACAGGAGAACCAGTTTCTCCCATCCTTGCCAAAATTTTAATTTTAACTCTGGCGTGTGTCTAGTGATGTCTCATCATGGAGTTATTAATTTGCATTTTCCTAAAGTCTAGTGCTGTTGAACATCTTTTTGTGTCCTTATTTGCCATCCACATGTCCTCTTGAGTTAAATTTTTCTTCATGCGTTTTGCCCATTTTCTTATTAGATTGCTTTGTTATTGTTGAGTTCTGAGACTTCTTCATAAATTCTAGATACAAGTCCTTTATCAGACATGCAGTTTGCAAGTAGTTTGTCCTAGTCTTTTTGTACTCTTGAAAAGATCTCTTGGAGAACAAAGTTTTCAATTTTGAGGAAATCCAAAATTTTAATATTATAATATGTCATGCTTTTGGTGTCACGTCTAAGAACCCTCCACCGAGTCCTAGATCTTGAAGATTTTCTCCTATGTTTTCCTTTAAAAGTTTTATAGGTTCACATTTTACATTGAAGTCTATAATCCGCTTTAATTATTGCACAAGGTGTGAAGTTTAGATCAAGGTTCATTTTTGCCTGTGAATGTCCAATTTGTTGAAAAAGACTATCCTTTCTCCATTAGATTGCATTTGCACCTTTGTGGAAATCAGCTGGCAGTATTTGTTGGGGTCTACACGTGGCTTCTCTGTTGTGTTCTATTGACCTATGTATCCGTCTTTCCAGAGTCACCACGCTGTCTTGACACCTGTAGCTACGTAATACGCCTTGAGGTTGGGTAGACTGATTCCTCCTACATTATTCCCTTTGTACAAAAGCTATTCTAGCTCTATTCCCTTTCCATACACATTTTGGAATAATTTTGCATATATTTATAATAAACCTTACTGGGGTTTTGGTAGGAATTGTGTTAAACTGTGTATCAATTTGGGAAGAATTGACATCTATACTAGGTGGGATCTCCCAGTCTATGAACACAGTATGTCTCTCTCTTCACTCATGTAGACGTTGGTTCCTTTCATTAACATTTTGCAGTTTTCAGGATACAGAGTCCTGAACACGTTCAGTTAAATTTACACCTCAGTGTTTCACCTTGTTGAGCAATTGCTAATGGTCCTATATTTCTAATTTTTGTTTACACATTCTTAGTAGTAGTACATAGAAATTTAATTAGTATTTGTATGTCGATTTTGTACTCTGTGACCTTACGGTACTCACTTATTTGTTCTAGGAGGTTTTTTTGTTGGTTTGTTTTGAATTCCTTGGATTTCTTTACATAGAGAATCATGTCATCTACAAATGCGGAGTTTCAGTTCTTCCTTTTACTTCGTTTTCTTACCTTATTGTGTTTGCTAGAATGTCCAGCACTGTGTTGAGTAGCAGTGGTGAGATGGGACATGCTTGCTTTATTCCTATCTTACAGGGAAAGCATTTTGTCTTTCATCATTAAGTATGATGTTAGTTATAGGTTTATTTTATTTTATTAAGTTTTTAAAAATCGATTTAAGGAAGTTTTCCTTATTCCTAGTTTTCTGAGAGTTTTTATCATGAGTGGATATTGAATTTTGTCAGATGCTTTTTCTACATCAATTGATAGAAGTAGGTGATTTTCCTTTTTTAGCCTGTTAATCTGGTAGATTATATTGACTGATTTTCTAATGTTGAACCAGCCTTGTATCCCAGGAATGAATACTACTAGGTCACAGTATATAATTCTGTGCTGACATAGTGCTGAAATCTATTTGCTAATATTTTGTTAAGGATTGCTGCATTTATATTCATGAGGGATATTAGACTAGTTCCTTCCTTCCTTCCTTCCTGTCTGTCTGTCTTTCTTTCCTTGCTCCCTTCTTTCCTTCCTCTCTCTCTCTTTCTTTCTTTGTACTGTATTTGTCTGGTTTTGTTATCAGGATTTTGGTTTCGTAAAATTAACTGGAAAGTGTCATATTTTATTATGTGTCAAATGTCAAATAATATGTCAAACAAATAAAGTGTCAAATTAAAATTAATATTAAAATCTTTGTCATGACAGTGTTTATGTCTGTTGATTGTCTTTTCTCGTCGAAGTTGAGGCTTTTCTGATTCTTGTTATGAAGCATGATTTTCAGTTGAAACTTGGATGTTTGGCACCTGATGGAGTTCTGTTAGTATTGTCCTAAGGGTCTAGACCACTTATGGCTAGTATTTAAATTTTCGGTTTCATATTCTTTCTGGAACTTTGTATCCTCTTATACTATCTCAATTCTTTTTACTTTGTTTTGTTTCTTCCTTTTTAACTTTACAATACTTGCTGTAAGCTGAGTTCTTATTGCCCATCACGTACTATTAGTTAGGATCCAGCTTATGTTAAAGTAAAACCTTAGTTGCATATAAAAACAAAGATTTATTTCTTGCTTCTGCTACATGTCCATCATGGACTGGCTGCAGACACTGCCTTGTGAGTTCTTCTGGGTGTGAGTAAAGCTGATGGAGCCTCTATCTAGAGAGTTGTCTGCTGCTGCACCAAAAAGGTAGAAGGAAGTCAGGTATATCCTACCTTAGCTCTGAAAGGCTTCTGTCTGGCAGTGACATACATCAATTGAACTCATCTTCCAATGATCAAAGAAAGCAGGTCTCATTACCATGCCCAGCTTCAAGTAGATCAGGAATTATAGTTCTACCCTATACCATGGAGGTGGAAAACAGGAAGAGCTGGTGAACAATTGTAATGACTGCCGGGCTCACGCATAACTCTTCTGCTGTCAGTCTTCCCTCTCCCACTGTCTCCCTCTTTCTTTTCTTTCTTCTGACATTTTAAAAATGACTGGAAAGACATTCCTAGGCATGCCACAAAAATGGGAAACTGAGCATTCAGTGCTATACAATGGTTACAAGTATTGAAAAAGACTGACTTCTTATATACTGCATTGTAACTGCATAGCTAGTGGTCCTAAGAGCAGTCTGACTGACAGCAGTCATCCAGAGCAGCACAGACAATAGAGTCAGGGGCCAGAAGGGCTGCAGGTTGCTTCCATGTCCCGGCTACTACTGTACATAAATTAGGCAAGCAACAAGGACTCACTGTATGACCCTGGGGCTCATACCCGATATCTTGTAACAACCTACAATGGTATATAATCTTTAAAAAACACTATTATTATGCTGTACACTTGAAATTAACACAATATTATAAATCAGCTCTGCTTCAATAATAATATAAAAAAGACTGCAGGCAAGTTAGAACTTTAGTAAATACCGAAAATGCACCTCTAACACTTACCCCATCGCTCTAGGGCACTGATGCTCACTGTTAGCAGTGGCATGAATTACCTTAGCAATTGATGGATGTGAAAATTCAGTATATAATTTTCCCTTGTAGTGTTTTAAATCTGAGGTTCTGAAGAATACCTTTTCCTCTCTGTCTCATTCTGTCTCTCTCTCTCTGTCTCTCTATTTTTCTCTTAAATCTAGGCAGCAAGAAAACATTCTCTCTTTTCTGTAATTTAAAAGCCTTTTAGCAGGCTTACTTTATTTGAAAAAGTCTGAATATTGACTCCTGACACATCAGAATGCCATCGTCCACTTATTATATAGGCATTTATGTCAAACCTGATTCCTTTATGTCTTCTTTGTTCACATGCCCACGTTCTCTCACTCCTAGGACTATGTTTCCTATAGTAAAGGTAGAGTCCATCACAGCCAATGCTTAGTTCAATACTGTAATGAGCACGAGCTGTCTGTTAGATAGGGACTGGGGCTACCAATCTCCTAATTGACCACTTGCTAACATTAAACCAATGCTAAGAGTAAAGCAGAGCAATAGAAAGGAAATCTAATTTATTGTACATGTTAATGAGAAAAATATGTATGTATATGTTTGTACATGTGTGTGTGTGTGTTTTCTTGTTTTTTCTCCACTTTGTTTGTGCCCCACAGGCACACCCCTCCATGGAGTGTTCCCATTTATTTGCTACCAGCACTGGCTCCAATTCTTGTCCCTTAGACTCAGTGGGAGAATTCCAACGCATTGTGCTTGGACTAAGAAGAAAGCTATCCTATAATCGTGTATTTAAAAACTAAAAAGCAATAACCTTACAAGCATTTGAAACAAAGCCAGTTATTACTTTTAAAAAGCTACCTGCTTTCAATTAAGCAGGAAATTATCTAAGAAGTCACTTAATTTGCTTTGGTCTGTAGTCCCACAACTGCTTTATGCTGAGTGGAGCATGAAATTAAATATGTAACAACTATCCTAATGGTTATGTTTCAGAATGCCAGCATTTTAGAATCTTAGGTATTCTGAGTGGTGACAAATACCAAAACATACAAATTAAAGAATATGGCTGCATTGAGTTTGAGGAAAAACACAAAATATTATTAATGTCCTCTATGCTTTTATATATGTTATATACATATATATTTGAAAACTGAGGGGGTTTTAAAAATATTAATTTATACATACAGGAGGGGTAGCAGTGTATGTATGGAAAAAATCTCTCTTGACTTACAATAAAATGCCACTTTTTTCCCATGGAAATTCTTATACTAGTTTCTTGGGTCTAAATATAATGTAGATTATGCAAGGATATATTAAAGGAAAAAGGTCATAATGAATTTTTACCATTTGTTGAAGAAATGCTAATACTAGTCCCTTGCTTGAGGTATTCACCTTTGTTAAGAGCCAAGAATGCACAGTTTGCAGTGGAGAAACTGTCTATGTAGACATATAAGGGCACTAGTTTATGCAGGAAATTTTAGAAGCTTTACTGAAATGGCTCTTCAATCAGTACTTAACAGTGTTGTAAATGCTAGATGGTTCTCAGAGCCTCTTATTTATTTAAAACATTTTTTACAACTTTAAAACTATTTTTATACCAGATAAATCTTTTCAAACACTAATCATATGACGAGTAAACATTAAGAAATTTTTTGTGTAAATGTGGATAAAAGCATGCTTGTTCTTTTGTAGTCTGAATTCCAAACCAACCCTTTTCTTTCTCTTTTTTGAAAAAACTAATGTAGACATTCTGCCGATTTTACCAGGAAATTGTGACAAACAAATAGATTTGACTGAGTTTCTCTTCCCCCGTGTGTGAAGCAGGAGTTTGAGCTAAGACAGCTTGCAAGGTAACAAAGTTACTCAGAAACTCATTTATTTGATGCTAAAGATGCTTAATATTCTGGTCTCTATCGTTGAATCTCTCTATACTTGATGATATTGTCAAAAACATTTTCCTGCTTTATTAAACTATTATCTATAAAAATTCTCTGAGGAGCTACAAAAAAAGACTTCATCGCAGTTTATGGGGCTTTGGATATTTTTCTAGAACAAAAAGTTCTCCTCCTGCATTTGTTCTTCAGCTTTGTTTTGATCAGAGAAAGGGCATAGACCTCAATCAAGAATCCTTGGGCCAGGATCTGTGTGACCTGGAGAGTCAGCTTGACCTCTCTGAGCCAGGTTCCTGTAAACTGCAACATTATTTTATGTCCACAGTAGCAATAATAACTGTCCATCAGCATCATGAGGATTGCTTGAAATAAGGCAAGAAAAGCATCCCTTAAAGTGACTGACTGACACACAGGAGGGCTTCATTATCAATATTTAGTGGCTTCAATTAATTGGTGGATCATCTCAGCTTTTTTTTTTTTTTCCTAGCTTCTGTTCAGCTGTGGTAGGTCTTGCAGCAAACGCTTCACATCTGTTATTTCATATAATCCTCCCAGAGGCTGGTGAGCTAGGTCTTATTATTATCATCCCATTTTACAGCTGGGGAAATGAGAACACAGACTAGTGCGAGCTTACTCACCATTTCAGACAGACAGAAACACATAAGGGTGACATTTTGAGCTCACGAGGCCCTTTTGCCTGAAACTTAGCCAAAGTTTTCCCTGCCAATAGGACCTGCATGCCTTACTAGCAGCCTGCAAAACACGCGTCTTTTGACATGGAACGTTAGTGACTGAGTGAAGGGTAATAATGGTTCTGTTGCTACCCTGTTGGACTTGAAATGCACAGACTTCAGCGTATGGGATTTGTTCTCAGCACAGCCAAATCTTTGCTACAATAAAAGATATTAGAGAAGAGCCCAATTGCATGTATTAGACAAGCACTGAAATGCAAATTTAAATCTAAAAATAAGTGCCTTTCTATAGCTGGAGGTGCGATTTATTTATACACAAGAGGGTTTAATTTTCCAATTAATGAGTGGGGGTTTTATGCACATGATGTCCATTAGTGCTAATGAATAATGTGTGTGTGGTGTAATAGATTACTGTGCGAAGCACACGGTGCTCCTGCCAGGAAGTAGATCTGTATATTATAATTTGTACGTGTGATATCACACCTAGGAAATCAAGAAAATGAATTAATTACATTCACAAATGTTTGGTAGAGGGCCAATTTCAAGAGTGAACCAGTTCTTTAAGAAACACTTAGGGGATCATGCTGTACTAGGAAATAATTGGGTGGTGTTTTAAACATCTCACAGTGGAGGAAGCGCTCCCTGGTAGTCTAGTGGTTAGGATTCGGCGCTCTCTCTCAATGTGGAGGAAAAGATATTTAATCAAAAGGAGTGAATCTAAAGACAGGACCTAAAATAATATTCCGAACCCTGCACTTCACAGGTCAAAATTGGTCTAATGTAGATTACAGTAGAGGTGTCATTTAATCTTAAGGCTGTGGGACTTAACCTTTCCAAATATTCACTCCTGAGAGCCTGATGTGGCTCCAGGAAATATAGTTTCTTGTTATTTCTTTTCATGGGAAGTTGCATGGAAAATGAGTTAGAAAAGGAAAATGTGTTTGATTTCAGGGAGCAGTAACCAACACTCAGTTGGTAAACTGTACCAGGTTTTCAAAATAAACAACCCAGATCCTAGGGTTTCATCCATCTACATGACATATCTTCTGACTGAGAAGCAAAACCTTTTCTCTCTGTTACAGTTTCTAAATTCTATTCTGTTCTCATGATCTACTACTCTATTTTTACAGCAGTCTGTACTGTCTTTAATGTAGCTTTATAATAAGTCTTAATATCTGGAGTGTAAGTTACCCAGAGTTTTGTTGTTGTTCAGGATTGTTTTGTGATTTTTGCCCTTTTGCCAAAATTCACTTGCATATCGGCTAGGGATTTAATTAGGATTGTATTCATGTATCGTTAAGTTTGGGGAGCATTGTTAGCTTCACAGTATTGAGCCTTTCAATTTATGAACATGGCATCACCCTCCATTCATTTACATCTTTTAGCATAGCTCTCCTAGTAATTTCTCAGTTTTCAGCACAGAGGTCTTATAAATTTTGGGTTTTTTTAGGTTTTTACCTAGGTATTGGATTTTTGAAAGATATATGTTAGTGTTTTCATGTGTCACCTTGACTAGAGTCCACTAGACTGTTTCTTCCTACATTAGACTAGTGATTCAATCAAACATCAGTGCTGTGAAGGTATTTTGTGTATGCAATTAGTCACTTTCATGGCTTGACCGTAAGGAAGGGAGATTATGTGGATAATCCGGGTGGGCCTGGCTGAATCAGTTGGAAGGATTTAAAGTCAGCACTGCGGTTTCCCTTCCAGAGAGAAGAAATTCTGCCTGCGGTCGACGCTTTGTTCTGTGCCCGTGGAGTTCCACTCACAACGCTTACTTCCTAACAGCCTGGCCTGTGGATTTCTGACTTGCTGACTTAGCCCTCACAGCTGTACGCCAGTTTTCTGTGATTAATTTGTCTATTTACCTGTCTGTCTATCATCTATCTATTATATCTACCTATTTATTTACCTATCTCTTTGTCATCTGGTGCCACAAAAACAGAATTTTAAGGATGAGTTCTCTGAATTGGTGGGAGGCAGTGCATGGAATGACATGGCAAAAGAATTATCCAAATTATTGCCATTGTTTGCCCCTAATGAAATACCACTGCCTTAGAAATACTAAAATACTTTAATCAAGGTCCGAGATACTGAGGAGCAGTCTAAATTCAAACCCAGATCTCTCAGGCTGAGGTCTTAACAGCTTCACTGTGCTGCCTCTCCATAAGGCATTGGGGGTTTGATTAGAGTAATACTTTAATGTTCATACCCTATATGATGTTAAATGTCTAAGCATCTTTTAAATGATTTTTTTTCATATTTTTGGGGGAAGGATATATGGTTTGGGGGTTGTTGGATATGGGGAGAAATAGAGTGGGATGGTCCAGCATTTTCTGATAAGGTTTGGAATATTTGGTTCTATTTAAATTTTTGTCAGCTCTTGGTTTCATTCTTCTGATGTCAAAGACCATATTAATGTGCTCATATTCAAAAGCCAAAGAGATTTAAAAGCCAAAGAGAATACATTTAAAAACAATTTGTTTGCTGCATACAGCAGCCTAATTTTTATGAGTCTTCTTGGGAGTGAGGATGAGTTCTGGTAGCTGTAATGGACTTGATTTCCGTGGTCAGCACAGGCAGAACATTTTCACAGAGATGTGCAGGCGTAGTACCTGCTGCATTTTAATTTGGATGGAGACGGAAAGAACGTGTGAGCTGAATGCACCCTGAGCGAGCCTTCAACCCTAATCTCCAAGGGAACCAGGAACTTAATGATGCCTCCGCCCCCCCTGAGCAAACACACCCAGAGCAGACCTGTGAGGAATCAGGACCAGGCAAGCTGAGCACAGAACTTGGGCCCCTGGAGAAATGTCTGGTCTTTATAATCCTCAGGTATGGGGCATAATGGAGTGCAGAGAATCTGTTAGGAAAAGGATATCCTGAAGAAAAAGGAGAGGGCGAGAAATGGCAAAACTTTGAGTTCCACACTCCAAACGAGTTTAAGAAAGAATGTATGGAGGTAGAGGAAAAATGAACCCAACACTGCAGCCAGAAGGGGCCAGGGAAAGAGGCTGAAGCGCCCCTTCTGCTTTTTGATATGCAGCAGAAACATTTCCAGCTCTTTTGTCATGCCTCAGACATAAACTGGACATATTCTCTTGGGAGAAACATTCAATTAATTAAGGTACATTTTTTTTAACCTAGGACTTTCCAAAAGGCTGTGAGAGTATTTGTATTTTCATATATCCCACAAAGCTAGTGACATGGAGTTGTCATTCCCATTTTTCAAACAGGCTGAGTCCAGTGACTTGTCCGAGATCCTCAGGGAGACTGAGAGATACATCTCTTGGATATTTCTCAAGCAGGGACTTGAGGAAGCAATGAGCACTTACATTTCCAAAATACAGGTTTTTGAGTCTTTTCATTGATCTAATTATCAAATAATATTTGGAGATAGGCAAGTGTTATGATAGAAAATGTGCTCAGCTGGGGAAACCGAGGCTCAGAGGGTTGGATGACACTACTGTTCAGCCTTGGAAGCCAGAACTCTTGAGCCACATCTGTCTTGCTCCCCACACAGCACAGAACTCCTTAAACACTGGGACTTCCACCTCTTTTCTGGTACCCAGTCCCTCTCCCGGAAATATCCACCTTAACTCCAACTCCTCACTAGTGTGGTTTCCCCAGGAGCCTGGAGGGGATCATCCCCCCAATGACCGGCAGGCTTTTGGGGGAAGGCTCAAGGTCACTGCAGCTGGACTGAACCTGCGCTGGTCCCCGTGGGGCTCACGGCCACCCGAAGCTGCTGGAAGATGAGCCTGCACGTTGCTCACTGACTCAGACCAGGTGATTCTCTTTCCAGTGGGCGGGGAAGAGCTGTTCTGCGAATAGTAATTCTTTGGTATGCGTGTCCTACTGATTCACCAGGTGGAAGCAATCTGACATTGTCATTGGTTCTGTCATTTTCCAGCCCAAGTAGAGGTCCTGGGCATCCTTCATTAACAGAACCATCTGCTGAAGAAATCTG
This sequence comes from Camelus dromedarius, assembly GCF_036321535.1. Taxonomy (NCBI): domain Eukaryota; kingdom Metazoa; phylum Chordata; class Mammalia; order Artiodactyla; family Camelidae; genus Camelus; species Camelus dromedarius. Next base: position 12,992,730 of record NC_087454.1, on the reverse strand, counting down.
CGGTTGAACAGAACAGCCACTCTGCTTTTCTCTACCAACGGGCTACAGAGAGAGGTAATAATGCTCGCTATCATTGACTGAGTGCTGACTAGGCGAGGAAGTGCTTTATTTATATTGCTTCCTTAAGACCTTGGAGGTTATTCCAAAGTTACAGAAAGGGAAAACAAGGCCAGGCCAGGTAGATGGAGGTGCCTGGAGTTATCTCCTTACTAGTGAGTCAGAGCAGGGCCTGTGCAAGCCACATCGAGTGTGAGCTTCTGAGACTTCTTAATCCCATTTGCTTTTAGCCAGGGCTGGAAGGAAGGTCACCGAATAGCGTACTAGGAAACTGGTTTGGCCCCACTAAGGATGCCACCATTGAACTTTCTCAGGGAACGAGCCAGATCCCACTTGCCTTCTATTAATTACCTGGGCAGACAGCCCTACACGCTAATATTGCCTCACACCTGAGACTTTCCCAAGGTTATCATACCATGTCCTAAGGTGAAGAAAATTCTTTTTAAGCACTCTTGCTTAATGGTCTTCAGCTCAAAGCAACTGAACCACTGACAGGGTTCTGTTCTGGGCCCCAGGAAAATAGAGAAAAACCCAAACTGACCCTTATTCTCTAGAAGCTTTTCAATTTGGAGGAAACATCACCTTCAAACGAAGCAAACAGATATTTCCTAGACAGACACTAATGTGCGACAATAAATAGAGTAAGTAATGCAAATAATAGAGAATCATAAATCGTGACAAAATGTGCTGTATAACGTAGAGCAGTGATCAGGGGAAAAATGGCAGTAGGACGTGAACAGTACTAAGGAGTATTTGGTAAGAGTGTGCCCTGGTGTTAACGGCAACTTGGAAAGAGCTAATTTGCTCCACAAGAGGCCCATTAAAAAAGTGTCCACTTTGCCACTTAATTTAAATATTTTTGATATGGATTTAGGAAGAGGTGGTCAAGAAAAGCCAAGGATACAACTTAATATTCCGGGGTCAAGTCAGATGAAAAGTATTATTTCTGAGTGCATTTCATAAATTAATACAAAACGTTAATTGTTAGAAGAGTTACTGGCACAGACTTAGAATTCATCAGATGTTAGATATCATTATGTTCTCTCTTCGATGAAGCAGTTGCTCGTGTTTTGGGTAATGGTTTAAATGAACGTGACAAAATGGATGATGTTTGGTGAGTGAGTTTGATTCCATACAGGATATTTTTCGTGGCAAAAAAAATGTTTCCTTTTTCCATTTTGTACTTTTGTCCGTGAAAGTAGAGTGTCTTTGGAGAAATGCACAGCTTTGGAGGCTGGCTTAATAGCTGCACGCCCTCAGGTATTTACGGGTAGTTACCTCACAAATCCATACATTTTTAAAAGAACGGATATCCTTCTAAGGAATTCGAAAATGTTTTCTAGGTACTTGTTTATATTCAAAGTCTGTTATCTTGCATGAACATTCCCCAAAACACGCACCAGGCATTCTTCTCGTATTTCAAGTTGTCAATATGAAATGTACTTAAAACTTCCCACAGCATCAGTTTTCTTTGTACGTTTTTCAACACATTTCCCATGCTTTGATAACAGATGATGTCTTGTTCGGCAATTACTTTCAAGAAAATGACTTCTATAGGTTTGTACCTTTAACTCATATTAAAACTCTGCTAATAAGCTGGTTGTCCCAGGGAACTATCTTTGTGTCAGACTGAATGTAGCATTTGAAGAAGTCATTTGTGGTGAGAAAGTGTCCATTCCCTGAGCACTACCTATATTCAGTGGTTGAATTACCTGCCCAGGTAGTGTTCCCAGCCATTGTAGTCTTGCTGAAATGACTTGCCTTTTGTGGAGGTCAGACCATTGCTTGCAAGGTAAGAAAATATTTTTGAAAAGGTCTTTAATAATAAGAAAAGCATGAACTCAACAGGTAGATGAAATAGAGTGGAACAAGTTGCCTATCATGATAAATCTGCTAGCAGTCCCTTCCTGGGAACAGTGTTCCTATGTGTTATTTGCATTCCTTTCTATCCACTTAAAGGCCCTATTACAAAAGTAGTACATTCTCATAAAAATTTGGAAATTACTGAAAACAATTTTTTTTAACTGAAGTACAGTCAGTTACAACGTACAGTCAATTTCTGGTGCACAGCACAATGTCCCAGTCATGCATATAGATACATATGTTCATTTTCATATTCTAAAAATAATTTTTCAACAAACCCATTCATAGACAATCCCTGTCATCATTCTTACATATGTCTTTTGATTTCCTGTGCATGTTAAAAAGTCATCGAGGTATATACTATCATTTTGTGTCTTTTTGCCTGCCTTGTCTAGAACGTCACATAAAGGGAGTATACAGTCTCTTGTGTCTGGCTTCTCTCACTTAACATAAGCCTCTTGGGAACATTTATGCTATCGCTGAATAATATTTCATTGTATGGATATGCCACTATTAGTCTATCCTTTCATCACTTGATGGGTATTTGAGTTCTTTCTGGGTTTTGACAATTACTAATATGAATGAAGCAGCTCTGAACTTGAGTACAAATCTTTGTATGGACACATTTTCGGTTCTCTTGGATAAGTATTTAGGAGTGGAATTACTGGGCCATATTGTATGTGTGTATTTAAATTGATAAAAGGCTGACAATATATTTTCCAACATGGCAGCTCAATTTTGCATTCCCACAAGCAACGAGTAAGGGTGTGGTTGATCCACATCTTCACCAACACTTGGCCTTTTCTGCTTTGATAAATTTTTCTTTAGCCATTCTTGAGGGTAGCTAGTGGTTTTAATGAGTATTTTTCTAGTGACTAATGACGTTGAAATTTTTCATGTGCTTACATTGTCTTCTTTGATATCTTTTGCTTTTTTATTGAATTATTTGCTTTTCTTGTGGAGTTATAAGAATTTTTAATATAGTCTGCATACAAGTCCTTTTTCAGACATACGTTTTGCAAATATTTTCTCACAATCTGTAGCCTATTTTTTCATTTTCTTAACAGTACTTTTTGAAGAGCAAAATTTTAGCAAATGTTTTAAGTGTTGAAGTCCATTCAATCAATTTTTTTTCTTTTTGAGTCCTACTTAACAAATATTTGCCTAACTGAAGGTCGGTAAGATTTTGTTCCATATTTTCTTCTGGAAGCTGGATAAATTTAGGTTTTATATTTGAATGTATAGTCCGTTTTTGAACTAATCTTTGGATGTGGTGTGAATTGTGTCAAGTTTTACTTTTTTTACATATGGATAGTCAACTTTTTCTTGCACCAGTATTGACAAGCAAAAAACCTGTTGGCCATAGATGTATGAGTCTACTTCTGGATCCTTTATGCCATCCATTTAATTTTCTATGTTGACACCATAGCACACTTTCTTACTTACTGTAGCTGTTTCATAAGTCTTGAAATCAGGCCATGCTAGTCCTCTAACTTTGTGGGGTTTTTTATTTATTTTGGTTATTCTAGGTCCTTTGTATTTCTGTATGAATTTTACAATCAGTTTTTGAATTACATCAAAAAGGGATTTTTATCCAGAATAAATGAGGAACTCTGAGTATGTAATACACATTTTTGGCGTGGAGTGGAGATGGGACGGAATGGAGTTGGGACACATCTCTTTCAAGCTTATCCTCCGTTCCTTTGGCACTTCTGTCCTAGGTTGTTTGTGCAAATAAAGATGCCCATTAAGTTAGAGGTCCTAGACTATTTCAGATAATTCTTAAAACATTTAGAAGCGTGAATACTCTTTTGATGCTCAGTCCTAGATCCTGAAAGCAGTGCGGCATGTCAGGCCATAAGGCAGTCAGGATCCGGGTGTGTCACATAAAAAGTAGCAACTGAGCAGATGCTAGATCTAGGTCCTCCTGCTAATCATTGCTGCAGCCAGAAGTCAAAGGATTCTTTCTTGCACATGGTGTACGAAGAACTACAGTTCTTGTAGCCACAGCTGGGATGTCCTCACAGCACTCATTACCAGCCTTGAGTGTATTGAAAGTGTTACAATGTCCTGGCCATCATGGTGGCAGCTGTGGCACTGTCCTCTCTAAACTGAACCCTTTGTTCCTCAGTCCAAGGATATTGTTCCAAAACTTGAATCCATTTTTTTAATCCATCTTTTTTAGTGTTTCTCTCTTGTTGGATTCTTTTCCTACAGATAGAAGCTGCCAGTTTATTGAGATTTTCTTCTCTGCTTTGTTTAGAATGCACACCATCAGGCATATATCATATCTGTGGATCAGACATTGGCAATGACAAGGCATTGAAATGATGATAGTCTGATTATCAAAACTCAAGCCCTTGAGATAGGACATCTGAGCTAATGCATTCCACATCAGCATCTCATTTGGTGATCAATGTAGTAATCAGAATCAGTGATGAGTGCATACTACGTACTTGTCAAAGTAAACTTATTAAACATACATTAGTTCTAAATAAGATCTTGATTTGTCATTTGTTTTATTAATAGAAAACTTTACACCTGCTCTCAAATCTTCTAATCAAAAGATAGCTGCTTCTCAGACAGAGTGAAGTTCAATGATCAGTCCAGTCCCTCTGTGTGTGGGAGAGAGGGTGTCCGCTCATCAGCATGCACCACTGGCCTGCCTTACTTTCAGAAAAACAAAGAGGAGAGCAGCTCTGGAGAGCAATTGATATTCCTGCACAGGTTGGAGTTGATATGCAAATAGCTAAACACAATGTTTCCATTCTGAGGAAGCTATATAGAATCACACCAGCAGGGGTTTGATACTGTATTTCCTTCTGTTTTAGCTCTGTCGTCATTTCAGAAGCTGTGAAACTAGGAATCTCTAAGAGATGCATTAAGGGATTCAGAACCCCAGCAGAGAACTATGTAACAATTAGCAACCATAGAAAAAGAAGTAAACAATAAAGCATGTGAGGATACAAGGAGGGTATAACAAGATTGATTCCCAAATCTGGGGTGGTATTAGTTTAGTATGACTTTGTTACTCACTGTTATTAACATAGTACTTACCGACCTTTTTAGATAGTGTATAAAATGAACTGGTCTAGAGCTAATTAGGCAATCGTTTCTGTTTTTAATTAAGCTCTGTCTTAATATCTCCCCAGGGGTCTAATACACTAGAATCCATTTTGTGGGGAGGAGGGGTTAAGGCTACTTCTAAGGGTCCCTCATTAACATTTAAGTACAGAAAAAATTCCTTCTTTCTGTAGCTCTCCTTGCTGGCAGATCTCTGCATTGGGTCTTAGAAGAGTTGAAGGACAATCAGGAGTGCATAAACTCAGATTCAGGGTCTTCAACTGGCCAGTGCTAACAGGCTTATCTGATACCGCCTCCTCTCTGATGAGTGGTCAGCCCTCCTTTCTTGCTGCTTAGGTCCATCACCACCTGTTCTTCAGTAGGAGGCAGTCAGCCTCCCTGTCTTTAGGACCAGTCCCACCTTTAGAAAGGCAGGGTTCCATTATTTTGGAGTTAACAAACCTAACATTCACACTTGCTGTGAGTCTCACTCTGACCCAGAACCCAGTTGTGGCAAGGGATTTCTGGTTAGCTCCAGGTGCCCCAGTGCCACCTTGCTAATCACTCCTATTATCACTTAGTAAGAGATGGGTCCCAGTAGCTCTATGATCCAGAAGCAGAATGTGATCTTAGGGAAAGGGAGGTGTAAAACATAGCAGGAAAAGAACACAGTCATTCACCAAGAATTCTCCTGCAGCCTTATCCATGGGCATTCTGTGTCTAACATGCCTTCAACCCCAAGGAATGTATCTGATTCCAGGTCCTGACTTCTAGCCAGCGTACTCATTCTGTAGGCAATCTAACCTGCTTGTTAACTAAAGACAAAGCACATACCAGAGTCTGGCTTTCTATCTAGTGCTCATTCCAGTAGATTATACAGTATGGCCATCTGAACAAAAACCCAGAGAGGACTTTCCTCTAGTTCCCAGGTATCTGCCTTTTAGCTTTTGGTCTTTTCTTACTTTGTTGAACCTGATGATGCAACAAAATGAAGTTTTGTTTACTTACCTCAAGATATAAATGGTGGTAATCAGATGGTTGGTGTTGGTCTGTTCACCAGATGAGACACCAGTTCAGCCAGGAATGATTTATTTAGTGAGTTTGAGCTCAGTTTAGGAAATAGTGCCCCCAGCTTCTGCTATAATCTTAAATTAGCCACTGCTGTGTCAAAATTCACAAGGTTACCAGGCCTTTTCAAAGGAAGTAACGTGGGCGTGGTAGAGGAGTGAGAAGAAGCTTGCTTGGTGAGGCTTTCCTTTTATTAGGAAAGAAAAGTCTTTAAGTTAGGTAGCGTGTGCGATTCCTTTGTGTTTGTGTATGTGAGAAGCTTTTGCAGACATTCTCTTAAGCTCAGTGGCTTGATTAGGATCTCATGGGCACTGGTCAGGTGGCTGACCTTGGCTTACAGGAGGCTAGAAAGCCGGTCTCCTGATTTGTGCCTTCCTACTGGGAGACAGGCAAGAGGAAGGAGAGTTGGGGATGGTTGTTATGTCTACCACAAGTGATCTTCTCATTTCTCTGTCTACTCAGCCTTCAAGACAGGCCCTCTGAACTTTGAGCTCTTAATCATTCACTCTCCATATTTGCTCCATTATGCTCTTGGCTGTATTTTTCTGTGCATGCATTTTGTTCCTCTCTCCATCACTCAGGGGACAAAGTGCAAGCTCCAGATTGTAGCATCTGAGACCCTTTGTGATGGCCCTTCATTCCAGCTACCTTAACTTCTGTTTCCTGAAAGGCACTGCGATTCTGTCACATGGGTTCCCTTACTGTTCTCTAAAAGCAGCATGCTGTCTTCAAACACATAACATTTCCCCATTAATCAAGATCATCTCAATCAATATCCCTTCTGGGAAGCTTTGCAAAGGTCATTCTTCTGATTAGTACTAATCACGCTGTGTCATAATGGTTTTCTTATGTCCCAGCACACAAGGATTTCTTGGTCTAGTGGGACAGAGAGACTTGGAAACAGTGCCTGGCACAGGGTCAGCATCGGAAAAGTGTGCAATGAAGGAGGTTGAGAAGTTTGAGGAAAAGAACTATCTTTTACTATTTCCTTGTTTCCCCCCTCAACAGCCTAACACAGTTAATAATTAATAACCCAATAACTTGTGAAAACAAACTAATTTGATTAGTTGATTGACCAAATGAACAAAAAACATTTTTAAACCTTCTAATATCAATTGAGATCGATACTGTTGTTAGCCCATCATTTTGGCAATTACATGAGTTACCAACTGCCCCGTATAATACAGTGAACTTGGTAACTCTGTTCTGTTCTTTTCCGATCTCCTCTCCCAAGTATGTGCTCATGTGTGTTTGGGTGGCTTTATCGTCTTTGTTTTTCTTTCTTTACTTCTAATTTCCCCACCAGTAATAATGGCTGTTCCACATTCCTCATTGCTCATCCGTTCATGTCTGATTAACGTTATCACCAGGTATAAGACTTGCCTCTGCCTTGGTGGAGCAGGGCTGTCTTTGTATCCCAAAGCTAGGATAAGTCTAAATATTCTGGCACAGAAGTCGTTTAACATTCACAGCACTGACCTCTGGCAAGCAGATTTCGTGTGCAGTGCCATGAAGCTTGATTAATCGAGGGATAAAGAATTATTTTTTTCCCCACAGTAAATAACCTGAAGATAACTTAGTTCTCTCACAGACTTTTCATTCTATTAAAAAATGATAATACTGAATTCACATCACTTAATACATACTAAAATAGATCTCAGAAAATTCTTTTGATTTTTTTTTTTTATCCTTTGCCACAGGATTTGAGCATCTATAGAGCATCTGTAGAAGTTGGCAGACAGATTGAGCATCATATCGTCGTAGTGAGTCACCTGGCTTGCTGGGAGCTAAGAGTCTCTTCAGTGTAAGAGGGACCACCTAAATCATGGCAGAAATGAAAATAAGTTATATCTTTAGATACGTATTTATTCTTTTTTATTGAGATATAATTGATATATAACCTTGTATTGGTTTTAGGTCTACAACATAATGATTTGACATTTATATATTGCAAAATGATTACCACAATAAATTTAGTTAACATCCATCACCACCCATAGTTACATTTTTTTTTCTTTCTGGTGATGAGAGCTTTTAAGATCTATTCTCTTAGCAACTTTCAAATATATAATTGTTAACTGTAGTCACTGTGCTGTACATTACATCCCCAGGACTTACTTATAACTGGAAGTTTATGCATGTTGATCACCTTTACCCATTCTTATAGTCTCATCTTTATTTTTATATTCTTAATATTCATCCATTTTATGTATGGGCATCTTGGAAACACAAGCCTGTGAAGTGGGGCTCACTTAGGCAGGGCCATGTTAGGTAGTAAAAACAACAAGTAACCTCTTCTGCCTGTTGATTCCCTTTGGGCCATTTACAGAGCAAAACTGGGAAACAGGTGAAATTTTACTATCCTTATTTTTGCAGTAAACACTTATTTAGTGGTCACTGGAAAGAACAAACCACATCCTCTGGGAATTAGTCAGATGTGGGACTGAAGCCATATATTGGTTACGTGACTTTGGAGAAGTTGTTTTGACTGTTTAAAACCTTGGTTCTTACCTCTGTGAAAAAGGACTGACAATCCTCATGTCAAGGCTTGGTGGCTGGGGCACTCAAAGGTAAGCACTCAGTATACGGCGGCCATCACTGTTAGTATTATTACTATTGTTACTGTCTCTAACGAGCCTCCAGCAGTACATGAGATAAGGCAGGGTCCTTGGTCAAAGGAGCACTTACTTGGGGTGGAGGACAGCAAACAACTAATTATACTACGAGACAGCATAATTTTAGGGCAATGATAAATGTATAAACAAAATGTTACAAGATTAGAAGATGGGTAAATTGGGACTTCATGGAGACAGAAAAAGCTCTGTGGCGAGGAAGAATCTGTGTTGAGCCTTCAGAAATGAGCAGGATCTTAATAGAGAACGGGGAAGGGGACTGACATCTATCACCCCAGCCTATTCTTCCTTCAGCCTGTGCGCCTGCAATGGTATCCACCTCATTCTTCCTCCTGTTGATACCTCATGCTTTCCTCAGAAGAGAGCACAGTACTCAGGTCTGTAGGGGAGATACTCTCTGTTATTACGTTTGTGTGAAGTCGTAGGTGGAAGATCTGGGTGACTGTGTGGTTATAAGGTAGTATTGACTTGGAAGGATCAGGGACCTACGGGATCTAAGTGAGAGCCAGCCACCTTGAAAGGAGTGTCTCAGGTTGGACAACCAGCAACCAGACAGTCAAATCCAGGGGAGGCTGCAAGGCTAACACTAGGGGAGGAGGTTCCCCATGTAGGGCTGTCCGTTCCTTAACGTAAAGATGCGCACACGTGTTTTGCTTCTAGTGCTTCTGCCTGGTTGCATTTCAAAATGAAAAGCTTTGCCCCATGTGAAAGGAATTTTAGGAATTCTGAGGCAAAAATGTCAGGGATGGGGATGAGGACATGGTGACTGGGCCACTGGACTTAGAAGTTAGACATTTACTTGACCTAAGTATAAGCGGCTCTCCCATGGTGGGCAGAAGACCAGAAAGTCCAGTGTTTAAATTGCTCGGCCTCATTGGATGGGCCATGATGAATGATACACACTAGATAATTCGCAAGTCTTCTCACAGCCTGTACCAGTAATACCCAGATGACATTGGTATCTCTAATCTCATCAGTGTTTAATGCTTCTTTGCTTGGGTCAGTAAATGCAAAGTGAAAAAGAGAAATGAGGCAAAAATACTATCCAGCACAAATATATGAAGCTAAAGTTGATTCTGGCCCAGATGATCCAGAGCATCGTTTCAATTCTCTGTCTTGTTGGAGCCCAATGGAAAAAAGCTGTTTCCTTAACAGGCAATTAGGATTCAAGATGGAGCTAACCCTGGTTTGGAACTTGAAATGTGGAAATCACGGATCCCTAGGGAGGAAAGCTGTGTTAAGATTCAACTTCCATTTGACACATGTATATCTTGGTTTTATGGGGTGTGTTTGTGATGGTCATCTTGCATGCAATGTGCACATAATCATTGTAAGTAACTAGACATAGGTGGTCTGCAGATGTTTGTGAGGGAAGCACTTCTATTTCTGTAAATGGTGCTAATGGATATGTGACAAATCTAATGGGTTAGAGTTAGGAGGCCAACTGATTTGCAATTATGCATTCATTACTCTCCATGTGAAATAATCAGGAGTGCTGAGTGTCCTTGGGTCTTAATGCTTGTCTCACCAAGGACGCTGGTGAGACAGAGAAAAGGCTGGTACTGAGAGAAGAGTGACGTGAGACAAATATGTAGAAATAGTGTTGCTTTTACTGTTAGGAGTGCTGTCCGCAGGTCTGCAAAAGCATTGACTCGACTCAACCCAACAACAGTTTCAGAAGCATTCTAATCTCTCAGAATTAGCATTAAGGACATTTGCCTCATGGTTAAATGTCTTGAGTTGGAATTTAGGTAAGTGTTAAAAGTTGGAGACTTTTCCGAGATCGATATAATGGCTTTTTCAAGCTAATGGTTACCTGGTAGTCACTGCCCCTCATATACCAGGTTGGCGAACATTCTCTTCTGAGCTCAGTATTCTCTTTGCCCTCCTTTTCTCTTAGAATGCACATGGACACTGTCAAAATCTTTCTCATTCTGTTATTCTATTTCATTATTAAGTCTGTTGGAAATAAAAATATGTCATTGTTATTCTGACCAACACAACCGGTTCCACATCTTGATAGTTACTGAAATCTCTCATGCAGGAAGAGATGGAGGCTGAATGCGTGCCTAACCCCATGTAATGAGAAATGTGTCTATGAATTACATATCTGATGCACATCTCACAACCAACAGATTTTTTTTAAAATCACATTTAAAAGAGAAAGAAATAACCTGTATTTTGGTCAGTGCTAAGAATATGGAACTTTACTTATTTCTGCTGACTGCATTGTTTAAACTCTCTGCAAGAAATCCCTGCCCCCAGGAAATGCTTAATGCCCAGCATAGAGGACATTGTAAAGGAAAAACTCACTACACTGACCCCTGCTGACTCTAATTGCAAAAAATGGTAGTATGATATTCAGTATCTCCATATAGTCCTCAGATAGTCACTGCTTCCTTTGTTAGGTAACAAACAAGGCAAATCTCTGGATACGTCTGTGAAGTTCTAGAAGGTTTTTCAGGATGATGCAAAGGTAGAGACAAACCCAGAGTTTGCAATCAAGGAGAAGGAACAAAAAAATGAACTGAATGAATGAGCTTGACTGAGTGCTCTTTGTAGTCAGGAAAGAGAAGCAGTTAAGCAATTAAGCTTTGATTTCAGGCCAGCTTCTATGTCAAGTTCTTTTCATTCATTTCACATACTCTTGACTACAACCAGAAGACCAAGGCAAGGAGAGGTTAAACAACTTGTCTGAGGTCACACAGCTGACAAGAAGTGGGTCATCCAATCTGTTGACTTCTTCACAGAGATCCAACTGCCCACCGAGAGTTTGGTGACGGCATTTATTTAGTTGATTTTGGGCCATACCTGACAGCAACACAACACCATTGACAGAGTATGTTCAGGTAACGTTCTCTGATAACGACAAAAAGTCAATGAAGTTTTTGACTGATTATATCTGCTAAAATGTTAGCATTGAGTGCCAGGGTTTACCCATCAAAGACATCACTGAGCATGTAATAGGAAAACTTCTCCAGCTGAGTAAAGCAACAAATGAAAATGGTCAAACTGGGAAGAGTGGTTTATTTCAGTGTGTTATGTTAGAAAGTCAAAAGTGCCAGCACGACCTGAGTGGGCTCCACCCGTTTGAATGTCTTTCTAGAACATCTGCCGATTATTGTATTTCAACTGTTATTTCTCTCTAAGCAGTTGATGGTATAGTAATTGAAATACCCTTATTAATTCTAGGTAGTTTACTATTCTTTCACAGAGTTTTTCCTCCTTCTAGTTGACATTTCCTAATTAAAAATACTAGTGTGCAGTTTATACATAGCTTTTCATATTTACTCCATAGCATATCTTACCGAGAATAGTATATTTTCAGCTAGGCTCTCCTCCACGCCTCTCATGTAAAACAAACAAAATCATATGAGGAAAAATATGCTTGGCTATGTGATCATCTTCATTAACAAGGAGCCTCTCTGCTTCTGTGTGATTGAGATGCAATCCGTTTCTGCTGCACCTCTCATTACTCCCAGGAAACAGTCCCAGTTGTCTGAAGAGTCAACACCTTCTGACAGGCGCCATCTGGTCAACCATTCATTAACTCCCACAATGCTGCTTGTGAGTTTGCCTCTCTCCCCGCGACCAGTGACACCATTGAGAGCTGATGTGGCTTAAAGCAATATTGTCTCCCTGTTTGGATTACCCAAGCATCCCCAAGTGTGAGTCCTATAGGCAGTGTCCTACCTGAAATGTAGGTTTGCTATATAATTCAATGTAATGCTTAATGACATTTTGGAAATTTGAAGTTGATTACAAATATCAGAAGAATCAAAGTTTAAAGAGCAAATAGATTAGAAAGTATGCAAGAATTTTGGTTTGGTTTGAGGATGGCAAACAATGTAGAAAATTACTCTTTGGGAGTAAATTTTTTGAGTAGTGACTAGCAGAGAGTCATGAGTTAGATTCATTTTTGGTTTACATCTGAAAACGCCTTCTGCTTTCTTGCTGCATTATTTTATTATTCAAACAGTTTTCTTTGCTTCATATCTTTATACTCAGAGGTCACACAGAACTTGAGAAAGAAGAGACAATGAGCAGACAATGCAAGAATTTAAGTAACAACATGTTGTTGAGTGTTTCTTAACTTTGGTTTTATCGTTTGGCAGTGGAACAGAAGTCCCAGACAGCCCTACCAATCTCATGTAATTTCTAAAAGGCACAGTTTCTGTGAATATCAAGTAGAATAAGCGTAGGTACTTGTCTGTCGAGCATGTATTTTGAGTTATGTAATATTACAGATGATGGGATACCAAAATATAAGACAAGTTGCTCACAAGGAGCTGGCAGGTCAGTGGAGAGATGGACACAAAACCAAACCAAATGTGACAAACCATTAAGATTCCTGGAATCCAGGTCTGAGGAGCCCTGATGATATTACAGGAGTCCTACAGAGGGACAAGGCATGCTGGGCAGAAGGGCCAGCATGTAGAAAAACAGAAGTGAGAGATAATATGATCCTTTTGGAACCTTTAAGTCATGAAGACAAGATAACAATTTCGGCAGAGGAACTAGCAAGATCTGACGTATAAGAAGGGTCCTGTTCATGAGCAGCTTTGATTGTCTTGAAAAGCCACTGGCTTCTACCCTGCGGACAACGGGAAGGTGTCAGGGAGTTTTAAACAGGGGAATGAGCTCATGGGAAACAATGTGAAAGACTGTTGGGAGAGTTTTGAGAAATGATTAGTGGGGACTGAACCCAGATGTCAGACACTCACCAAGGAGTCTCGTACCTGCCAGAGATCCTCAGAAAGGAACTAGAATCGTGGCAGTGAAGGAAAAGAGGAGGGCAGCCATCGAATGGGTCTGAGTGGGGAGTAGCAAGGCTTGTGGTCAGACGATCCCACGTCAGGTACGTGTTCCATCCGATCCCAGGCTCGTGTTTTTCCGGCTCATTTTTTTCCTTTCTAGTTTTCCTATAGGGAAGATCTTATTTATTTTGTAAGAGTTATTTGACCCATCATGAGTCTCACAAGGATTCTTCTGAAATTTTCTGATGCTAAGAACGTGGCCAATGACATCACATTTCTGGAATAATTCTTCTCCCAAACTTTGAGCTCTGGGAGGATAGGAACCAGGCTGTCTTACCCTCTGTTGTATCCCAAGCACAGTGTCTGCCACATAACAGATCTCAGGAACCTCTTGTTGAATGCATCAATGATAAATTCCACAGGGCCATGCAAACAAGATGCTCTGGTAATCTTAATAATAGAAAACATTTGTTGAGTTCTTGTACATACCATGTACTGTGCTAAATGTACTTTGTGTGCATTGTCTGATTTAATTTTTATAGCAACCCTTTGTAGGTACTGTTTTTATTCCCATTTTGCAGATGAGGAAAATGAACCTTAGAAGTTATCCATCTAGTGAGTGGCAAAGTCATGGCTCTAGTCCTGGGTTATCTGAAGGCAAAAACCCATGCTCTAAACCATGATGTTGGATTTAATGACCCTTTGACTGATAAGAATTCTGCCAAAAATGATAATTTAAAAAAGTTAGTCCTTTCTTTCCTCCTTACACTTCTATGAAAGCATCCCTGGATTGTTCCACATTATTTCTCAATACATATACCTAGATTTTACAGCCATGGATGCTACTTTCCCTCCCCTCTCCCATGCCTTCTCTCCTTCCACCTTAAATGATGTCATGTCATCATGGTGTTGAAGTGAATGGGCTGCGGGGTTAGATCCATGGGTCTCCATCTTATTGGAGTGATGATCTCACACACTTTCCTCTGCAGCCCATCATTTGAGTGCAGTCCAAGTCTTCATAGATGCCTCCACTATCTCTTTAGCTCCCCTCCCACCATCCTTACAGGCGGATGGTGAGAGATGTGGGTATATGTAGCATTTGTAGGGAAAGTTAGGTAACAAGAGGTTCTAGCAGTGGTGAGGGTAGCCAGCAAGGAAGGTCAGCTCCTTGAGAGCAGGGACCAGGTGTTATTTTTCTGCCTTGTGCATCACCCAGTTCACTCCCTGGCATGCAGAGGCACTTGATAAACATCTGCTGATCTACTTAACTAGGTATGTATGTATGTGAGTCATCTTACAAGAAAACTCATTGCCCCCTTTTATTTTCTATGCAATATAATCATCTCTCTCTCTCTCTCACACACACACACATTCTTAACATAGTAATGAGTATCAATACATTCGACACAGATCTTTGAGCATCTTTGCCTTTCCCTTTTGTGATTTATCTCCTTCCTAATGAATCTATTCATTATAAACAAGGTACCATTACAAAGACAACCCTCTTACAAGTAGCAATGCAGGTATGGAGGCTTACTCACCTTTTTGGTCTTTGGTAAATAGCTGTATGTATCATGTAGGTCAACTATCTTTTCCTTTAAATATGCCTCTTTCCTTCATTTACAGGCTAATAATGCAATATGCATTATTTTAATTGCAGAATTTGGTAATGTGCTCCAATTTTACAAGAAGAAAAACTTTTGACAATAACTTGCACTCTGAATGCAAGAATGTCTCTTATTTGTGATATCAATTCCCCTTGTGCCTTGGACTTTGTTTTTTTCCATTTCACCTCCAAAATTACATTGAAAACATCTGCTAAGGACTTATTTAAACAGCCAGTTAATGCTTTATAAAGCTCAGAGGTGCGCCCATCTGTTCGAGGAGCCTTCTCTTTTCTCAACGGCTGTATCATATTTTCTACCTGTCTGACAGCTGGTTTTGCCTCAAAACTCTTAATTTCTTTCCAACAGTGGTATAGCACCATACATTAAAGTTTGTAACTGAATTTTTCCTCACCTTGCTTTGCTCTGAACCAATCTAAGAACAATCAAGTGATTTCCTTCTCTCTTAAAGTCTTACTTAAATCTTCCAATGTTGTCTTAGTTTTTAGAGCTGAGATGTCTTTCCTTCAATCTTCATAACCAAATGGAAGTCAAAATGTCGTTCTGATGGCTTTAATCTCCAGCATCTTGCTCCTAGTGCACAGGGTCCGCTGCAAAGCCCTTTAGTTCACTTCTGCTCCACAGGGAGAATCTACATGTCCTTACTAGGGAACGCAGGCCAATCCCAGTATCACCCCCCCCATCCTCCCTCCTTCGACTGTTTCAGCTTTCTCAGCTATAAGGTGGGAGCCAATCCTCTGTGTCTCGTGACTGAGGGAAATCCATTCCCAGATCTTCAAATGGCCCCCTGCAAGCCCCCTGTCTGGGCTGAGATCACAGAGGAGTCAGGAGTCTCCACCCTTCTTGGGTGGGCAGACCTCCTCTACCGAGTCTCTTCACTATTTCTCTCTCTGTCCATCCTTTCATATTTTCACAGTAAGTGATGGGGCTCAGGAGTTACAGGACCGATTTTCAGGAATTGCTTTTGTAAACTCTGCATGTGGGGGGCTGTTTCCTATTCTTTAGGGTGTCTGATACCTAAAGGGCATCAGCACCTCGGCTGAGGAGAGACGTGAAGAGTTCTGGTCAACTTCCAGCTGCACGTCCCTCATGGCGTCATTTTGTTACAGCGCCAGCAATTCAGACGTATTTGCGTTCTGCCCTTGTTTGTGGTCTGCTCTTATTACAGAAAATCAGATGGCATCTTGCAGCTCTTTATCCCTTACATACTCAAAGATGAATTCACCCCCATTGGCTTTTTTTTTAAATGCCCAAGCCGAGCTAACAATCCTTCTATTCTAGACCATGGTGTCGCTACCCTGCGCCTCCACGTGGCCTCCGCCGGCTGCTCTGAGCTGCTTCCCGGGTCTTCAGAATGCTCTGTGCCCTGTGTGCCCCTTGGTGTTTTTCTCTAATCATGAAAAGCTTGTTGCTGATGTAATTACTGTTTTTGTTGTCAGAATTGTTGTTTTCATATATGAGGAACCTAAAATTCCCATTTACACTGATTTTTTTTCTGACATAAGAATCCTAATTCCTTCAACTTTCTCCACACATGTCATCTT
Source organism: Camelus dromedarius (assembly GCF_036321535.1). Lineage (NCBI taxonomy): Eukaryota > Metazoa > Chordata > Mammalia > Artiodactyla > Camelidae > Camelus > Camelus dromedarius. The sequence continues at coordinate 12,976,120 of NC_087454.1, read as the reverse complement.
CTATTCTTCTCCTGATTTCCGTGACTCTCCTCTGAGAAGCAGCTGCACACTTAGTCGTCTTTCTTTTGCCTCGTCAAGCATCGGGGATGCTGGAAGGAAGAGGTACCTCACACATCTCATGCTGACTTAAACCTCAGAGAAGTTTATTTTTGGCTGAAATTGGGGATTTGAGAAAAGGCTTATCTGACTCAGGTTTGCCGTAGAACACTTGTTATGTCTCTTAGTATTTGATTCCTTCTCAAAATAGAGCTCCTGTGTCTCAGAAACCAAGCACAGTTTTCTGTTTGGTCCTTAACCAAAGAAAATACAGTCAGTTCCAGAGAGTCAAAGACTGTCTGTGCCAGTCTATTAAAAAAAATTATTCACCTGCTATTAGTAGATGACTGTTTCTAAGGGCAAATCCAAAGAGCGGGGGAAAAATGTGTGCTGTTACTTTGTATTGATGTAGGCATGGCTGTTTCTGTTTATCATGGAGAAAAAAAAAAGACGACTTCCTGTACTCTTCTGTGCACACACACACTCTGTAAACCAGTGTGCCCAGAAAGAGAGCTGAAAAGCAAAGGCTAGTGATAGAACTGGAAGGTTCTCCCGACCCTGTGCCTGTGCTCGGCAGACTGGGAATTTTGCAGTGGTTCCTGCCCCTGATGAGCCCTGCGATTTTAGGCAGGGGTTCTTTGTGGCCCACCTATTTCCGCTGCGAGGTGAGTGGTAACAGCAGGGCTGCCGGATAGTTTGTCAGGGAAATGGAGTCATTGTTGAGCAAGTTATCCACAGGCAAAGCTGCAAGGAAACATACCTGGGAGAAGTGAGCCCCGTCTACTTTTTATGCTTTAGGAGGAGGCTGGGGACAGCCATCTCAGGGGAGTGTTGTGAAGACGGAGATACAAGGTTATCTTGACCATTCATCCTCCTGTGTTTCCTTTGGCACATTTTGTTCTTCTGATTCTCAGTCAGCTCTGAGACTTGTTTTAACTTTTTCCTCTTCGTAATGCACCAGTGGAGGGCAATCTCCTCTGAGCATTAGCCAGTACCAACATTAGATAGCCCTGTAAATAGCATTAAAGTTTTATTGCGGGCTCTTGGAGATATGAGTTCAAACAAAGGGATTTCCAGTGACAGAGCTGCAATTACAAGTGGTAGGGGAATTTCCAGGGCTCTCAAAAACTCATACTTGACCACTGACGCCATCTACTATTAAGGCCAGTCTTGGATCCAAGAATAGATTGAAAGATGGCGATGATTTTGGAGGCCAGCACTGGCAAACTCTGGAAGAGTCTTCTTGCCCAAATTAAAAGCAGAGATTCTTATTTGCTTCATGGGTTCATGGGTCATCCTGATTGGAATCTTTCCTGGAGATCCTTTTAGACTTTTACCTGCTGTCCTGTTTCCCTGGCAAGGCATTGTGTACATTTCCTTACTGCTTTCTGAAGCTCTGGAGCATCTGGAAAGTTTTCCCCTTCCTTTTGCAAATCCCTCTGAAGGAGCTTAGCAGCAGTTCCCGGGGCATTTGTTTTCCTGCAGAGCAGGAACTTATGTATAAGCTGCACTTGGGGAGTACTGAGACGGGGCTTCAGTGCCATGTCTGTAGACTCCAGAATCCATTATTTCCCATTACCTCAACAAAAACACTGGAGAAGTCACAAGTTTTTTGCAATGCCAGACTTAACAAAGACATTTTTAAGGTATGAAATATTTTTAATAGAAGCAATACTCTTCAGTTAAGTACAGAAATTCATGTGTCTGTCACATTACTTTTCTAAGCCCTGATGGACACTAACTGGTCTAGTATTTATACCCTCCTCTCCTCGCTTCCCTGACTCTCCACCTTGGCCTGATTCAGGCTGTAGGAACTACCCAACTTTCTATTCGTGTAGGATGCTTGCTTCCCCCCGACCCCAGAGGGTCAGGAGCCAGGATTTTACGCCGATGAAGGAGACTGGTGGATCCTACCCTTGAGAAGAGAATTTTCACGAGCTTAGGAGTTCACCGGTAGTCAGTAGACCTTCCCCCCGTTCACTCTAGACAGAAACCGACAAGGGTTTGGACCCTCCCCTGTGCCCTGGATTTCCCATTGGTTTTAGGCCCTCACCCTGTGAACAGCTAGCCAAGGACCTGCAAACATCAGAATGAAGCTTCCAACTGGAAAGACAGCAGCCAAGTAAACATCAGATCCTCAGGGGGAGAAAAAAAGGCAAGAGGAAATTATCTGATATGAGAATGTACTTGAAAAAAAAACAACAACTGAAATTCGTGTACAGTCGAAACATTTGGGAAAAAAATCAGTGATTGGATGTAGGAGACTATGCAATTCTAAAAATGTGTGATGAAATGTGATAATGTAGAAGAAAGATCATAGAATGTACTTCATAGCCTTTCTCTAGACCTTATAATGCGAATACTCTGTGCTGGGTTAAATAAAATTGTCCTGCGACTGTGTATGGCAGACCGGGCGAGGAGGAGAAGGGAAGAGGCTCTCACTCCTTATCCAGCGTAAGAGGACGTCAATGGATGATGCCTGACACTGATAATCAAGGACTAGTGGGGTATGCTGTGAGGAATGTGGAGATAAACTCCAGAAAAAAATAGACAAAGAAATTAAAGTGATGTCTCTCGGGTGCGTGGCTGGAGGTAGGGAGGGACTGAGAGAGCAAGCCAGGGATAGCTGTTTCCTTCATAAATCTTTCACGTCTGTTTAATTTATAAACTCTGCACATATATGGCATTGATAAATCTTAACAGGAAAGGAAAAGAAATACCGGAAAATGAAAACAAAAGAATAGATTGGTTATCTCACAGAATTTCCAGGAAAGCTGATAGCTATGCCTGGTCATTGGGCAGAAATAAATGAAGTGTCCTGCTGTGGACAATGCTGCTACCCCTGAGGGACAGTGCAGTCTCCAACTGACGCTGCCTTTGCTGCTGCGGTGGTCACGGGACACTATTGGCATCTAGGCGTCTTTCCATCATGGCTGCCAGGCCCGGTGTCTCTGGTGGTGGCGTCTGATTGGCTGAGACTAGGTCGTGTGTCCATGAATGGCAGCCAGTCTGGTGGAGGTCACAGAAAAATGGACTTGTTGTGTAGGAGGAGATGGGCTCCACCTCCTGCAAAGATTCATTTTAGTGAAAGCTCTCATTTCTAAGAAGGGGATTTAGATGTTGCACAGCTGAGAAGAATATCAAATGGACACTGTGGTCGCTTCCTGATGAAAATAGAGACCACTAATAAATATTTTTCTCCTTTCTGTCAAGGAAAATTTTAGGGAATTTTAAGCTTTTGAGGGCTTAAATATAGAGGGAACATTATGTCTGTCTGTCTGTCTGTCTGTCTGTCTACCTATCTTTTTTAATCTGTCCATCCGTTGTTTCCCTATCAGTAAATCTACCTATCTTATACAATGTCCAAGTGTTGTCAATAGGATCATTAGTGAAACAATGATATGACATAGCAGGTACTCTGGAAAATGTGTGTGTGTGTGTGTGTGTGTCCCATGGAGTGATTAGAAACACAGATTGTAAGAAAAAACCAAATCACATTCCAAGGGAAAAAAAAAATCAAAAACTTACAAACAAGGAGGGGATAAAGAAGATCACTCTACCCACCAAAGAAAAACAGAGCATCCCTTGGATGAAAAAACAGCCTTTCCCCACTTTCCCCTTTGTTAAGCCCATGAAAAGTAGGCAGCATCTTTCCAAATAATGCTCACTATGAGACTCTGGAACGGATAAGTGGCTATGCCTAAGGAGAAGTCAACTCAAGACTTGTCATTTCTTCAACCAATACACAGTTGGGAGTTCGGTGACAGAGGGGAGTTTCAGCTTTTATATGCCGTTTGTTGAGTTGACTGGTTAAAGTAAGTTCCTATTAACTAACTATTCTAGTGATCTGGGGCTTCCAGTAGGAAACCAAGTGTTTTGACAGACATACTTGTTGCCTATTTCATGTAAATTCCCTAAAGGTCTGGCGCTGTGAGGAGCCAGGCTGGGGAGGGAAGAAATAGATACGCCAGCAAAACTGGTGTTCCAGGAAAACAGTCCGGAGAGTGTGCTGCAGGAGGCTGGCTGTGATTGTTCTAGAAAATGAATGTGTGTTACATATTCATGTGTATTTACAGTATATATGTATACAGGCAAACACACAGCAATATCTTGAATTTGAGCAAGTAAAACATTTTCAGCTCCTCACCTCTCATTCTCTAAGCTGCTAGGTGTGTTGTGCTGTAGGATTTTCAATAAACACCTCTGAGAAATACTCCTCCACCTGGATTTAAAGTGATTTGCATTTCCTCCAGTGTGGAACCAATTCACCGCAGGGAGAGACCTGAGTAATTACACATATCTGATGCAGTTTCAGTAACGGCATTTCTCGTCTGAAAGTGGTCTTCATAGAAAGTATAACTTTAGGTGAGCGTGTCAAGAGTTGGTTTGCCTCAAGAACAAAACCCTTGCAGAGAGCTGGTGGGCTGTGATCAGGTTCAAAAGTCAGTCTAAGCTCTACAGTTAATGCAGTTGATGAAGAAAAGTCATTAATGCAAATTTTTGGAGAACTAGGTCGATGCTAGGCAGAAGGGAAAGAAGGATTTAAACAGGTGGCCTTGGTATTTGGGAAAAAAAGCCCGACTGATTTTTAACTGCAATTCGGAGTGCAGAACAGAATGTTGACATTAGCAGCGTCTGGCAGGCAGCTCGGTGGAATATTAGGTCTTGCAAGAATCAGGCTTCGTCCCAGCCTGATGAGGTCCATTCCGGAACTGGAAATCTGACAGAAATACCGGAAGTAGCCTGTATGTGGCTGCATCCCAAAGCTGGTCAAAACGAGTTCTTGACCACCCACTGTCCTGGGCTGTCTGCAGGTGATTTGGGGGTGCGCTGGGGGTTAGTACTGAGGAGGAAAGCAGGGAATTCCTCCTCAATTTAAAGGAAGTGAGACTGATTTCGTACTTTTAAATAAGTTAAAGAGAGTCTTTCTGGGAAGGAGGGCACCTTCTAAGTCAGATCATCCAGTTGGCTCTTCTGCCCCCTTGAATCTTATTTGTCTCCACTGTACCCATTGGTCTAAGTCTGTTCTGTGGGTGTCTACTAAAAAGGGCCCTCCCCTTTCCCATGATGGCCCTTCACACTGTTGAACGCAGCTATGGTGTGATGTGTAATCACCTCTTTGGAGGCTCAGACATCCCTCTGTCCTTCCACCTTTCCTCATCACAAAGTTTGCAGCCCCTCATCATCCTGCCACTCCTCTCTGACTTCCCTCACTCATCAGAAACGTGTTACGCACTAACTATCGGCAGGCATGCCCAGAGCTAAAGGACCAACATAAACAGGTCCTTCCGGGAGAGAGTTCGAGGGCTAGTGGGTGAGACGAACGGAAAACCGCGCGCTGTGCTAAGTGCTGGCGTGGAGGTGTGCACGGGAGGTGTTATGGGAGCATAAGCTGTCTTTTTGTGCAGAAACAAGCAATATGTCTCAGGCAGGGTTTTACTGCTCCAGAGCAGAGTCTCTCAGATCTTAGAATTTTAAAAAATCTCATCAGTAACTCTACTTCTGTGTCCCTTTTCATCTCGAACGTTATTCGTTTATGACCTTTTCTGATCTTTTTCTGTATCATAGTCTTCAATACTTGTCTACTTTATTCTTATTTTTATTTACCTTTGCTTTTATTCTTATCAATTCCTTCTACTTTGAAAAAAAAGAGTTTTCTATGGTTGTTAGATTTTTACTTTTCACCCTTCTTGAGTTCTTAGAGACGTATTCTTTCAAGTGGACACGTTTCCTTAGGGGACTGCTTTAGCTGCTCTCTGTAGGTTTGGTACAGGAGGTTGTTCCTGGGGCTGTTCAGTCATAAACAAGTTGTGAAGTTACGTTTGTCTAACCCCAGAGTTCTCCCAATGACTCCCTTCAGATCCTGTCAGACAACATCCCTTCACTGATCCTGATGGTCGGTCCTGCTAAGGGGAGACTTGGAGTGATTGTCCCTGGGAAGGGTCCCTCTCCTTGCAGCCTCCCTTTGCCTTCCACGGCCATTTGGAGGAGAACAGCAACATCCCCTCTAATTAGGGCAGACGCTGAGGGGAGCTGGCAAATGGGTATGTTTTTCTTAACTGTTGCCAACGTGAGAAATTGAGTTCTGGAGAAGGACCCCTTGCCAGAACAGCCAGTTAAAACAGGAATATGATTACATCTAGATTTCATCAGAATATGATGAGGTGCATCATTAAACAAGGCAGGAGGGGGGTGGACTTGTGCAAATCTACTCTCCTACTCAAAGCAGTCAGGTTCAATGTGCACACAGGTGAGCCTCGTAAAGCTTTGTTTCAGGTGGAAGCCTGCTGGGCTGGCACTTAAGAAAATGATGTAGCCCATTTGTTTTTTGGTTCTTTTTTTTTTTTTTTTTTTTTTTTGATTACAGTGATTTTTATTTCAAAACGGTTTTCAATATTGTTTTAGGTCATATTTTCAATAAGCAAACCAAAAATGTGGGCGTTGTTCAGGATGATCTCTTTCTGCCACGTGCTATGATGGGGTTGGCAGACGTGAGCATTGGAGTGTTTCCTCAGTATTAAGATTTGATTATGAAATAGCCCCAGCAATCCACCGTAAGCTCGTAACCAGTCATAACAGAAACCGCTTCTCCCGATGACCTTGCGTATTCAAATTTCCTGAAATGTTTGGTTTCCAATTTAAAGAAAAATGGATGTAGCCCACTCGTTACCCTATTTCCTTTCCTTCTTAAAACAGCTTTTTCGTATCAACCTTCCTTCAGGACACGGTGGTTTCACGCTGCCCTTATCCTCTGCCTTGTAAAAATTGCCCTTAAGGAAAGATCTGGAAGATCTGAGATAGAAAGGATTGGTAGCTTCATACACTACCTTACCCAGACTGACTCGCATTATAAAGGGGACACAGAACCTTAAGTTGAAGGAGATCAGCATTTCTTCGTAGACTTTTTATCGTTAGTGGTATAAGGGACGATTCTGAGGCAGTGGGAGATGCAGACTCTAGTGAGGATGGGGGCTTGGCTAGCATCTAAAATGAGTGGAAACGACTGGGTGTGTGTAAAGCAGTGGTTCTCAGCCAGGGGGTCTTTTGTGAAAGTTGTCCCACACCTAGATTGTATTTTTGATGTATTCGTGGGAGAAGGTGAGCTCTGTGTCTTTCTATTCTGCCTCTTATCCAGGGACTGTTTCGCCCATGGAACACTGGGCAATATCTGGGGACATTTTTGGTTGTCCTGACTGGGGTGAAGGTTACTGCTGACATCTAGTAAGTAGAGGCTGGGGACGCTGGACAGTCCCCACAGCCAAGAATTATCTGACCCCAAATGGCCATAGATTCAAATTTGAGGAACCTTGGGGCCGACCGATATGTATATGGTAGTGACAGTGGCCCCTGTGTTGGGCAGACAGCAGGAGAGATTCAGTGTGCCCTGAATAAAGGAGCTCCCACTACCCAGCAATCAAGAGTTATGTCCCATGACCCAGCAGCATAGAGAGATCTCTTGACTTCTTTGGAGAATTCAAAAATCCAGGTTTTTACAGAAATGCCTACATCTTAAAATGCCAGCAATGAATCTAAATGAACAAAGTTGAGAGAGCCACACAAAAGATGACCATGGGCTGGCCTTGGCTTCTGGATGGCTACTTACAAGCTCTGATCCAGACGGTTGTGGTCCAGAAGTGTAGTGCAGGTTGTAAATCCAGGACTACCAGGTTCCAGGGAAAGGTTCTGGCCATCAGTCCTTCTGTCTGCAAAGATCATAACTGTCCCTACTGAGGCAGAGCCAAGGAAAGGTCTGTTTCAGTTCTGTGGGGGAAAAAAATTACTGATTCTCTAAAATTGCTCTAGCACTATTTAACATAGTTAAACATAGTTAAATAGTGGGAAAAAGGAAGCTTCCTCCTCCCACATATGCCTTTTGAACAGCAAGGGAACATTTTCCAGAAGCCACTTAGTAGATTTTATCTTTTCCTCTTGTAAAACTCTCTTGGGTTTAATATGTACATTTCAGATTCCGGACTTCTACCGATTCACACAGCTAACTGACAGAGTTGGGTTTTGTTTTGTTTTTTATTGAAGTATAGTCAGTTATGATGTAGCAATTTCTGGTGCACAGCAGAATGTCCCAGTCATGCCTATATATACGTATATTCATTTTCATATTCTTTTCCATTAAAGGTTATTACAAGATATTGAATATAGTCTCCTGTGCTATACAGAAGAAGTTTGTTTTTATGACAGAGCTGTTGAAAAGATTAAAAAAGATAATATACATGAAAGTTCATAGTGTAGAGTTGTCTGGCACAAAAAGAAATGTCAGTTGACCGAAAATATGAAAAGAATACTTCACTATTTGAATGGGACTGCCGATATATCTTTTAAACTGGGTAGAATTAGTGACCAGCTCCTGGGATAATGAGCTGAGTTCACCTGCTTGAGTTTGGAGGGCAAACACATGTTCTTTGTGTCTGAGAGGTAGGCTTGAGATTTCCTTTGTCTCTCCCTGCTTTGGGGGAAAGCAAATTTGGCATGGCCTTTGAATGTCTGCCTCCCCCACACTTTTTTTTTTTTAAAGTATGGAAGCTTTGTAAATTCGCCTTGTTAAAAACAAGCACCATCTTCATACCTGCTGAAACCTAATTCTCGTCCAGAGGCTATGTAATGAACAAACGGGGCAGTAATCCCCACGGCGGTACCGAGAGCTCAGCCCACGCAGGCACCCTGGCATGGCTGCACCGACCAGGGAGGGAGGCCGTTTGTAAAGAAGCCTTTTTATTGTGACTCCTTCACCTCCCCCAGCCCAGTCTGAGCCATGAGAAGAAGCGTGTTGTCAATGAGACAGGCCAATTTTACCCCGTCTTACACAATAGTGCATTACAGACTTTCCAAGAAGACGCCATTCAGGGTGAATCACCAAATTCAGGATGAAAAGATTTTGATTTGCAAAAGCACTCAAGCATTTCTCTTTAAAGCCGGAGGTGGCAGGGAAGGGACCGCCGTGCATGCAGCTGCTTCACCTCTGGGCCAGGTGCGCTGACAAGCACTCGGTGGTGGAGCAGGGCGAACGCACCCCGCATTCACAGGCGTCTTTGCCACCGCCTGGTTTCCGGGGCCCCTGAATGCCTTAGTTAAGGCAGGGAAGAATGAGAAGGTGCTGGTGATGGTGGGATATTGAAACGGGTGGAACTGAGTCAAAGCACGAATACAGGTTCACATCCACTGAAATTAACGTTTACATTTTCAGGTTCTCAATTGGATTTCACCGACATAGGTACAAGGTGATGAGAAAGAATGCTAGATTGAGGATTGTATCATTTGAGATGATTTCAGCTACTGAGAACAGAACATTTATCTCAAATGACTTAAATCCTTCTTCCTCTAAGACTGGGCTCCAGACTGCCGGCATCACCACCACCATCACCTGGGAGCTTGACGGAATTGCAGAATCCACAGCCCCAGCCCAGACCTTCTGAATCACAATCTGCATTTTAACAAGACACACAGATTACTTGTATGCACATTATAGTTTGAGAAACACAGCCTTAAACAGAACTCTTTTTTTTTTTTTAAATCTCAGCGAATAAGTAGACTAGAGGCAGGCAGTTCCAGGCTTGGTTAACTGTGCAACACAGTGATGTCAGGAAGAGCCTGGGTGGTTTTCCTTTTCCTGGTCTTCTCTGAGTGTTTCCTTCTATACTCAGGTGCATCTTCCTGTGGTCGCAGATGACTCCTGGCCTCCCCTTGCACAGCTGGGTGAAGGCGTGGGAGAAAGGAAGCTTCCTCCTCCCACATATGCCTACTGAACAGCAAAGGAACATTTTCCAGAAGCCACTTAGTAGATTTACCTTCATGTTATATGTCTCCTGTAATTGTCCAGAATTGCAATCACTTGCCTGCCCCTAAACCGATCACTGGCAAAGGGATGAGGATAATGATGAACATTTAACCTCTGGGACTAAGTAGAGGCCGGGACTTCTTTGACACATGTGGCGAATAAATATATGAACAAAATGAGTTTCTGCAGCCTGGAAGCAATCAGAGTGGGCAGGAGAGACAGCTGGTGGGAAAAGCAACCATGTGTGCTACCAGAACTGTTTTTAGGCTGGTCATGTATATTTTGGGACATTAGGAATTTCCTCTTGAATATTTGTTTGAGAGTTAAGAAAGAACCCTCAGTGAGGGTTCCCTCTATGACTGAGCCAAGAGATCCTGTCCTAGTGACATATATGGCTTTGGGTAGTTTGTGCTACAGAAAGTTCGTGATAGTAGAACGATGCAGTTGTAAGGCTGAAAACGAGACAGCTAGAAGGACGTCTTAGGTCACTCAGCACGGAGCCTGTATGCTGAGTAAATGAGCAGAAAGTCCAAAGGGCCAGGTGTCTTGGGACTGGGATGGTCTCCTTTTCTGTGCCGCCATCTTGATGGTGGTAGTTCATTCTTTCCGTTTGACATCTGGGTTTACGGGAAGTACGTCACTTTTCCTTTCTGGGGAACATGAATGATTATGTAGAATGAATCACACAGAGGTCGTTTTAAGACCATCTAAGAGAAATAGGCTTCAGTTAAGCAGGTCTTGGGATTCCAGATGCCACTAAACCATGAGACCCCCCCCCCCCCCCGCAAAAGGGCAGGGTCTGTGTGATGCAGTATGCAGCCACTTGGCAAGTGTTTGTTGGAACAGTTAATGGAGTGGATAAATGAACTAAGTATAATTATGTCTTTCTTTAAAGAGAACTGTCATGTGACCTACCCTCACTATTAGCATTCTTATTGGACAGACATTGGCTTACTCTGCGTGGGATGGAACCAGTGGATCCTGGGCAGGTACTTTCTCTTTCATTTCTCTTATTTCTGAGGGTCTGAAGAGAAAGGCAAACACAACAGTAGGCTGCATTAATAAATGGATCGTGCTTAGGTCAGGGGAGAATCAGTCCTCACATCATCCTTTGTGTTGCTTCTGACTATGTTGTGACTATTTTATTAGTTCCCAGCACCAGGCTTTAAGGAATCCATTGATTAACTGCATAATCATAGCAATGATAATGATGAAAGAAATTAGGGCCAGATGTTATATTAAACACTTTAATATTTTTTCATTAAATCATTACAAAATCCCTGTGAACTAGACATGTCAAGGTTGAGAAAACTGAAGCTCAGAGAAATTAATTCGCCTAAGGACGGCTACTTACCAGTGGAGCTGGGGTTTGAACACAGGACGATTTGACTCTAAAGTCCATGCCTTTAACACCATGATCACAGTTACTCTATTTAAGCATTTATTATATGCTAGGCATAGTTCTACACGTGTTATTTCTATCATCCTTACAAAAAGCCTATGAGGTGAGAAATATTTATTATTCCACTTCACAGGTAAGTAAACTGAAGCTCAGGGAGATTGAGTAACCTACCTGTCTCTGCACAGCTATCTCTGTAGCCCTGGACATGGATATCATATACTACATTGCTCAAGAGAGCAGAATTAGGATCTAGAAGAATTTTCTAAGAATTGGTCTGTGCCAACAATAGGCTTGTCTGCCTCAACCACAAGTGAGCTGGGGAGAGAGAACGAACATCACTGTCAGGGAGGCGTAGCTGAATCTTCTGCAGGTAATTAGAGGTGGGTTTGGGTCATTTCTAAAGTCTTTTTCAAGAATAGGGTTCTGTAAATTGCCTAAATTTTTTTTTTTAGGCAGTTTTATTTTCAGTACGGGGTCATTCACTTGATTGAAAGTGTATACTTTGCAAGGGAAAGAAATAGGTAGAAAAAGGAGACTCTGGCTTTGATCTTCATGTCCGTTGCTCTCCTGTACTCCTACCCCACCTCGGGCACTTACACCCAAGCCCCTACACTTGCAGTTTGCTGTAGGTGACACTGTTTTCCACACCTGATAAGTCAGGTTCCACACTTTCCCTTGTCCATAAGAGTTGGACCAGGGTTTAGATATATTTACCGCCTCCCGCAAACACCAACATCTGATCATCTAAAAGCCTGTGTCTTAAAGTTGTGAGCAATGGTTAAAGTTGCCATCAATGCAAAGCTTGGATAACATTTCACCGCAGAAAGTAGCTGCTTAAATTTTGAGGCGTGAAGATGGTAGTCAATGGAAGCTCTGATTGGTTTTGAGAAATGGATACAAATTTAATGTTTGCCCAGAGAAACATTTTCAAATGTCCTGGTCCAGTTGGGCTCCATTCTGGGGAAGGATGCTTCAGTAACTTGAACCCTTACTCAGTCAAGTAATCCTGTCTTTGAAACAGTGGGCTGGGGCTCAGAAGGCAAGCTTCTCAGGCTAACGTTGGGCACTTTCTCTTTTCTCTCTTTGCCTTTATATCCTCTGTCTTTGTCCTGCACTCTCCTTGCTTTTGTTGTCCATCTTTTCACTTTGAAAACCACTGATTTCGAAAATGCATCTGTAGCTGTTCACTTTGCATGTATCTGATTTTATGGGTTTGTGGAGCTCCTGAAATTAAATTAATTTTAAATGGGTTTTAATTACTAATGCTTTGGGCCATTGCCTTTAGCAAAGTCAACAAAACAATCAGGGTTACCTTTGTCTCTTTGAGGAATGTGCTCATCCATTTGGGCTCTTGCTAAACAGAGCAGCTTTCTAACTAGAAAAAAATAAATAAATAAAACCACGTCTATATTTGAAGGTCTGAATTTAGTTCTATCTCATAAACAGCCACCTTTGATTTAAGGAATAGGATTTTAAAGGTGCACAAAAGAATTTTTGTTTGTCAATAATATCTTGTTATTTTTCAAAGGTTGTGAAGGTCCTGGTCGTAATGTTACGCGATGTAAATGCCAAAGCAGAGGCTAAATTATGACCTGAAGATATGAATTCTGTTCTTAGCCCCACACAGAGTGCTTCATATGTGACATTAGAAAAATCGGGTCACTTCTCAATACAGTGTCCCCTTGTAAATTAAGGGTAATCAACTCCTGGCTGAAAAGTCAAGGGATAATGAGATAATGTTTGAAATGGCTTTTAAGTGTCCACCTATAGAGGCTGAAGGTGACAAAAGAACACAGCAACATCCGTGAGCCGCCCCCACCCCCCAGGAGGGAAGGCTACTCACGCTGTTCTCACTGGAACGTTCTGTTCAATCAAGGGCCATCACTTGAGTGGTTTGATAATATTAAGCTTAGATTGACTGCAGATAAAAATGGGAAAGGTTGATTAAGTCATTTAGTCCCTTGACAATTTGCAAACCAAGCGATTTCTATGAGGACCAGTCTTAAACTCTGCAGCACACAGTCCAGTCAAATCACCAAGGTTCTGGGCTCCAACTATCCCCCAGAAAAGACTGCAAGATTTCTACTCTTTTCTCTGAAAATTAATATCAAATCGCCTTCATCTGAATGTATGCTATTATCATCCATGATTCCCAAGCAGTCTCTAATACCTCTTTCGTCCCTCTTAGCTGAAAAGGTGCTAAAATACATCCAGGGAAGAGAAGCACCCATGGTTACCAGCTGGTTAATTCATTAATCAGTTAAATTCATTGTATAATTTGACAGATAGAAGAATCTTTCTAAGTGGAGTATTAAATCTCTATCTCAATGTCCAAATACATGAATATACAAGATAATTAGAAAGGGAACAGTGATCTAAAATAAAGATTCCAAATACAAACATCCTGGGACGAGTTCAGAAAGAGAAAATGATTTTTTCCCCTCTAGTTTCTCACTAGAATTGACTTCCCCCTCATATTTAAAGCAGCTTCCAATCGTTCTATTTAAATCATACAGCGTATCTAAATGTGCCAAGCCAAATAAATATACAAATCATTTATCAATAGCAACAGTATATTATCTGTGTCTAATGTTTCACAGTTTCCAAAGTATTTACACTCACTCTTTTTAATAATATCTGCTTATTTTTCTCAAGGTTCTAAAAAATAATCTACGTGATTGTTTCCCCTTTATAATAGAATCATCTTTCATTCATGGGGTACTTGTTTGGTTCACGTGTCTTTGAAAACGAAGTTCAGATACCAGGGTTTTGCATAAACATTGCCACAGGCAGGCATACATAGAGGGGTGTGAGTGTGCTCCCGCGTGTGCACACACGCACACACACACATACACACTCCCTCCCTCTCACTCTCTCTCTCTGCCTCTTTATCTTTGTCTTGGCTGGTATTCCTGGTCAGAAATTACCTTTCTTTCAAATCCCCTTTGATAACTCAGATTATATGTGATTACTTTCAATGGCTTCCCACCATGAAGGAGTTTTCTTTAAAGGCAAAGAGGCTGGATAGAAAAAAAAAAAACAAAACAAAAAACACAACAGAGGAAGGAAAAAAAAACTTTGAAGAAGAAAACATAGTAGGGTAAAAAAGGGAAAAGCAAATGACATCTCTTTTAGTTACATGGGTGTTTCCCAAACTTGTGCTTTTCTGCACTATATAGAATTTAAGTTCCATGTGACTTTAGTAGCCGTCAGAGGAGGCATCAAAGGAAAAAGAGAAATGGTTGTGGAAACACAGGTATCCACTTAGGGCAAAGTCTTAGGAGACAAGGAAAGAAATGACTTTTAAGAAAACAGATACAGCCAGTATTGGACCCTGTACTAAGCACAGGGCTGGCAGGTAGAAAGCACTTCATAGGTTGTTTTTCCCCACTCATTCATAAATTCATCTAGTCTTTCATTCATTCATTCATTCTACAAACATGCACGTGTGGCTAAGGACCAGGTCCTCATCACATAGACGCGAACAAAAGAAACACTGTCTCTGCTCCATCTCAAAGCTTATGTTCTTACATAATGTATATATTCTTATATTCAAAACGAAAACATAGTGCAGTATCAGGTAGCAATATAAGCTACGAAAATGGCAAAGCAAGTGAAGGAAATAGAAAGACCTGGGGGGTGCTGCTCTGGGAAGGGCAGGCAGGGAAACCTCTCTGATGGGGGACATTTCTATGGAGAACAGAATGAAGCGGGACATGAGATATCAGCAGTCGTGATGATTGATGCGATGATGATGACGACTTGAAGAGGATGGTATGAACGGTACCAAGCAACGAGAGCGTTATAAGAAGGAGAAAGTGGTCAACACTTCAAAGGCAAGGAGATGTCAAAATTGAAGACAGGAAAGCATTCACTGGGCTGTTTGGTTGGACCATTAGAGAGGTTAGTGGTCCTAAAGAGAACAGTTGCAGTGACTTGTTCGGAAGATAAATAAACTGCAGATGTTTAAGGAGTCAGAGGGTATTGGAAATAGATGAGATGAGATATTTTGAAAACGTTTAGCAATGAAGGAAAGAGTGACTAGGGGAGTGGCTAGACATAAAATGATAGAAAGCTAGTTTTTTGTGTGTGTTTTCTCCCACCTAGACCAGGGTTTCTTAACCTTGGCACCATGGACATTTGAAGCCAGATAATTTGTTGTTGTGGGAGTGGCGAGGGGACTGCTCGGTGCTTTGTAGGATGTTCAACAGTGTCCCTGGCCTCTCCGTACTAGACGCCAGTAGCATCCCCTCCACCCAGACAACCAAAACTGTCTCTAGACATTGCTAAATGTCCCCTGGAAGTTAAGTCACCCCCAGTTGAGATGAAATGCTCTAGACTGAGGTTAGAAATGACATAGAGAAAGAGCCTGTGGAAAGAGAGAGAGAAAAGATACTGAAAAGGGAGGGTCTCACTGTGAGAAGCCACAGCCAGGAAGTTCAACCTGTTTCCCCTGCAAGTGAGAAAAAAGCAGAACTGTAAGAACTGTTAGTGGACGCTGTGCTTTATGAGTGGAGGGACAAATGTTGTCACTCCAAACTAAGAAGGGAGCATCCAAGCTGAAAATTAAAAAAGAAAAAATACATTTGCTGTAACATTTGGAAACCAGCATGCAAACTTGCAAGGAAAATCAGCATTATTGAAAAAGAGAAACCATCAGATATTGTTTTATATGTTAGTAGAATTAAGACAAATGAGCCCATAGTTTGAGTTGGAGAGCTGATCACGTGGTTCACAGATTGCCCCTTATCCTGGGAAGTCCTCAACTTGGGATTGAAGACAGATGTTTCTGATGTGACTCATGTATTTTTACCACTTTCTCATGGGCATGGGTTGAGTTTATTCCTTTCTGTCTCCTGGTGATGTCAGTGTCTTGTTTACACAGGGTGAGCCTGCCTAAGTCAAAGCTAGCCTTAAGTCATGTGACGCACGGTAAAAATACAGAGGCGGGTTTCTCTTTAGACAGAATACAGTTGCAGGCTACAAGGGAATAGACTTGATTTTTGGGTTGAGTACATGAACTTTAGATATTTGGGGATGTTCTAGAAGAACAGAATTTCAGAGCAGAGAAAGATTGTCCCAACTACCCCCACAAACATTTTACGATTTCTCAAGTTGGTATTTCAAGGACTGCACATTCAAAATAAACAAGTTGTGTCTCTCCTCGGGAGAGAACAAATATGAACATACTACCTGGCAATTAAGTATTTTTCCCTCTAAATTAAAGTCAAATGTTAATCTACACCTGAAAAGACAACGGGCATTTATTGAAAACACACTATGTTAGGGAGAACTATTGTAGTTATTTTATGATGTGATTTCCTTGAAGCCTCATGACAATTTAGTGAGCCAGGTATATTATTCCCATGGGCGAGCAAGAAAAATTACAAATCATGCAGAAAATTATACCACAAAACCTAATAGAAACAGCTGTTTTATGTCCAAAGTTGGTCTTTGGACAGCCCTCCCCCAGTGATTTTTACCAGTCTCTGATGAGATCTCAACTTCTTTTTAATAGTAAATACAGAAATTGAACGACTTTTAGACAGATATTCAGGCAGTTTATTTCGTTCAGCCTGTCTCTATCCAGTAGAGTTGAGTTAGCAGATGTGATTTGGGTTCCTCATGTCATGTCTAGCAGGATACCCTTCAGCCTCTCCTGGCAGACCTCTCCAGCAGCACACTCTGGAAAATGATCCACTGAGGGTCAGATCAGATGTCATGAAGAGGTAATGTTCTTTGAGATTTAAATTAAGGACTTGGGTTTGGCTATTGGCTCCCATCTGAGGAGATAGTTTATGATCCTTTAATTGAGTAAAGGTTTCGTAAGCAAGCTTATTGGGTTGTGAGATTTGTTGGAATTTCTTACATCCAAAAGAAAAAACCTCACAAAATTATTAATTTCTCATAAGTGACTTATTTCTGTTACAAGGATCCTCTCCTTGAATGAGTAGTTCTGGTCTAATCTATACATTTTCTTAACTTTCATGGTAACTGTTACTGTGTACTTGTTATATTATGTGTATACATAATATATAAATCTTCTGCTCCAAAGCATAATGTATACATCTTCTGCTCCAAATGTTTGTTTGCTTTTTTTTTTTTTCATTTGTCTCTTAAGAGCCCAAATAACCCATAATAGCTTGCAGAGTATATTTAGCCCCAGGAAAAAAAAAGGGATCTCTGATAAGCTTCACTTCTCCCAAACATTATAAAGGGATACACTGAAGTGACTTAATAAAAAAAAAGAAAGAAAGAAATCTGTGGATGTAAGCTTCAGGATATTCAGTGGAAAAGCATCCCGTGAGTCTCTAATCCAGCATCTCACCCAACTGACAAGGGATCTCTTCCCAATGTGCCGGCAAATGAAGTGATTTGGAAGACACAGTTGGGTGGGCCAGTGGGGAAAGATGGATGAGTGGCCTCTGTGTCTGTGAGGTGGTCAGCGAGAGAGGCAAGTCCCTCCCCCCTCTCCCATGGCTGTATGTGCCACTCTTCCTCTATACAAAGACAATTTGCTTTTCATGTAGTAATGAAGAACAATGTTTAACAGACAAAGGAGCTTCTAGTTTATTATTGTGCTGTCTTTGACTAGAGCTCGGTGCTGGGAAAAATGGTAATTCACAGTGTGAAAGCTTCTTTTCCAGCCTTACGGGTTATGGCTGAGCATGTACGTTGTATATTGCAGATGGTACAATAGTGAACTCTGTGAGAATGAGGAAAGAATGAATTACAGCTTTTCTTCCCCCCTTTCTAGCCAAGAAACCAGGAATTTCTTCACAATGATTTTTATTTATATCTGTGAGCATATGGGTTATTCCTAAGCCATACACACTGCTGGGTTCTGATCAATGATTTTAGGTTTTAGTGTTTTTAAATTAATGTATAACATCTACCACGATGCTCTCAGAACACCTGTGTTCTCTGGCTTTTTCCCCCAGTAAACTGATACAAGGCACAGGTGGTGGCTCATTAACTTATTTCATGAAAATAAAAACATATTGCATGATTTCTTCTCCTTAACTGTATAATCACTGAAACACGATCGTGCTGATTAAGGAAACAAACTTTGGGAGGGGAGCATTCAGCGTCTTTTGTTGGCTCTCTTATGCTGAAGGGATTTGCAGTCCTCGCATGTCTGATTTAAATGGAAAAATAGTGGGTAGGTCTCCTTCCTATGTAAGAAATCTATTTTCCTCTAGTTTTTTTTATGTATGTCACAGGACCCTCAATGATGTAGAATTGGAGACACAGAATTGTACAAAAGGGAAGACTACATTTCCCCTAGACGTAGAGGAACTGGAAGCCCAAATGAGGAGCCATCTCAGATACGCATGCTTAGATGTTCTAATTCAGAATTCAGATGTTCTTATCGATGATTTCCAGAATGTGGCATTGATTTGCTTTGGAAACAAGGATGGAAAAATAGTGAACGTGTAGTGGAATGCTTTTAGAGTTCTAAAATCATACTGGAAAATGTCCGAGCATTCCAACCCAACTATAAACAGTACCACGCTGTATTTACGGGGGGTGGCAAGTCTGTTTTTCAAAAGTCTTTTGCGGTATTATTTCTGTTTTTAATTTATTGAATCAAAGCCAGATTTATTCAATTAAGATAATACACTTCAAGGTTAACTGCCATTTGCTGTTCATTTAGGCAAGCTATTGTACAGTTATGTAAATTTCATGAACAGAGACACTACTTGAGTGTCTTAATTACAAGCAAAAAGTGTCATTTAAATATGAATTAAATGAATAGTTGTCAGTATTTCCTGTTCCTGTATTTTCTAGCTTCTTAAAAATCTAAGGGCTCCCCAATGATCTGTACTATGTCCTAAGATTCTTCTTTTTCTTGTGAAAGAAAAACACTACTGCTACTAAATATTTTTAAAAGTAGGAAAACATGCAAAAATGCCATTATCTCACTGATCATGAATCAGAGCAGTATCTGAATAAGAGGGTGACAGTTTTTTTCCAGTTGGCCACTGACAGTCGCTTTCACATTGTTACTGAAATTAAAAAAAAAAAAAAAAAAGAATTCCATCTTACACTGGGGGATAATTTACTATGTATGTCATTTGCTCAAATTCACCCTACATGTGAATTCATGTGTTTTAAAATACCTTCTTTTAAATCTACCCATTTGTAGTGCATCCCAAATTCAGTTTTCAGACTCAAACCCTGGGATGAGCATCGTTTTTCTACTTTTTATCTTTGTTGAAAGAAACCCTTCTCTTAAACGCAGACGGCCCACAACTGTAGTTGCGTTTAGCCAGAGTGACCCATGACCTGCTGCTCTGCTGGTTTCTGTGAAATGCTTCCCCACGCATCCAGGACTCCCTGACAGATACTGTTTGTGTTTGTCGCTGTAATTTTGGGTAGTTCTTGCGTATGAAAATGATCTAAGGACAAATCTGGCGTTAATCACGAAGGAAGGGCAGGATTCACAATTCGTTCATGAAAACCACACGTCGGTTCTGTGCAGTCGGTTCCCAGCTCCTGCCCGGAGCCGCGAGGCTGCAGCCTGGGAAGACACTCCCCGTGGCCCCCCAAGGTAGCTCTTGCCCGCTCCCCCAGGAGTGAGAAGTTCACTATTCACTCGGGGCTTGCATCATCCTCTCCAGCATGTTCCCACTGATACATTAAAGGAATTAATTGCTCATAATGATCTCACCATCTGTTAACAGAGGTTCATACCTACAGGCTGGTGGCATGCGGTGGTTCTATTCAGGGATCAATGGGCAGTGCCGGGCGGACGCTTTCCCACATCGCCTGTCTCCGCGCGCCGAGAGGGGGAGGAGAGCTCGGTGCCGGCCATCTGCTCCTTGTCTTTCTGTGCGAGACCGTGATGCGGTCCAGCCCAGCTCTGATCTGACTCCAGTCCGATTGGAATGTGGCTGATCTGAGAGCCTCTCAAAGCTGTGAAAGTGAGTCAAAAGGAGATGCCCATTGTCCGGCGGGGCTGAAAGAAAATGATCACTTTAAAATTCATAACTCCCAGGTGCCTGCCATCTATTCATGGGAAAAAACCCTCTGAACTTCTCTTCATTAAAGGGAGAGAGGGGAGTCTTGCTAAAAAGAGAGAAAAGGAAGTAGTTTGTGGGAATGTGCAGGGGATTTTCAGGCCAAACAAATGAGGAATTCGGAATTTTTTCACTTGTATCAAAAGGGCTGTGTAGGGTAGGGGAAGCTCTTATTAAAAAAAAAAAAAAAAGGAGGGGAGGGGGATCCCTTCCTGGGGCTCCGTTGAGACTAATAAAGAATATTTTAATTTTTCTCCTGAAGAATTCCAAGATTATCCTGCCCTTCTACTTTTATTACCTGCAGCTGAGAAAAAAAAATCGCTTTTGATTCTGGACAACATTCTTACTCAATTTCCATTCTTATTCCACTGGGGTGCAGTTTAGGTGGGAACTTAGGGAAGAATGAGAGCCTGGGAAATTCCTGAGTATTGTACAGGACCCCAGTGGCTACAAGGAGACTCGATTCTCTCAGGTAGAAACACACTCCTCTCCTAAGGAGTTTAATTCAGCAGGGTTACCTGTACTGACCAAGCCATCTGTCAGGAGCAGAGAGCTCTCTGAGCCTTAATCGATGGAAGAGCCATGAAGAAACAGTAAAGAAATTAAAAAAAAAAAAATTCTCTGTGCCTAGGCAACTGAATTCACATTCACCTAAGTTCCAGAACCGCAGGGACCACAGGACTGGTGGATCTACTCTTGGCTATTGGCCATCGTAGAAAATTGATGTTGCATTGGAGCCACATGGGAATTCAAAGAGGATTTATGAACTGAGGGCCAAATGGACGTGCAGAGAGACCTAAGTTTTGTCTCTTGAAAATCTTTTATCTTGCAGGTGTTGACTTAAGACCCATAAGGCTAAGTGACATGCTCAGTCACATTTAGTCATAGAATCTGGGCTACGACCTCACCTGACTGTCAGTTTTCTTTCCACTGCTTCATGCTGCCTCCCTGAATGGGGACAATTTAAAATTATTTTTTTCTCAGCTTTCCCTAATTAAAATATAGATCCATCTTGCCAACCTAAATCATTTAATAGTTTCTTTTAAAATAAGTGCTGAGCTCTTAAGAAGATTATGAATACCAGTGTGCATCACTAATACATACAGAATAGAACATGCATCAAAGTCAGGCCCTGATATTATGGAAAGTATTGCAACAGATGGTAGAACCTCCGGTGAAACAAGGTAGTGAAGTCTAGTTCTCCAGGACATCGATAACCAAATAAAGGAGAAAGGAGAAAAGATAAGACTTGTCAATCATTTATGCAGAGTCAAAAAAATCACTCCCTTGCCAAGCCGGGAGTCCAAAGGAGATGAATGGTGGAAAGGAGACAGAAAGAAACCAAACTTCCGGAATGGAGAGAAGGTATTTCTGATAGATTCTGTGTTGCTTTCTTAACAAAAAAAGAGGTCACCACCTTAACCATATTTTCTTCTAGAAATTTAGATTCAGTATATGAAGAATCTTTGTTTTGCTTGACTTCCTCTGTGGGAACGTATCTTTAATTTCCAGTGCAGTGGACGGGAACGTAAGGTTCTCGGAATAGAATTGTGATACATTGTTTTTATAATAGATTGAAGTGGGAAGAAGTAATCAAGGTCACTAATCCAATTTGATTCTTAAATTATTAAATTGTCTGATTCTATAGCTTATGTAGATAAAGTTAGAATTGGTGAAATATGAGTTGGGGGGGAAAAAAAAACCCTGTGACTAGTACAAGTGGACTGAGAATGGGGATGGAGATTAACAGAAGCCAAAAAACAATGGCTAACATTTCTCAAATATTTCAGCTTCAGCCCAGAGCTCTCAGGAGAACCCAGAGATTATTTCAGAAAAAGTAAAAAATATAGGTAAACCAATAGGAGAAATGAATTAAAAGTTACACATAAGCCCCCCTACCAGGGAAAAACTGCTGCCAACTCTTTAGAGTGTGTATTAAACAACAAAATGAAATTGTATTATTCATAGTAGCTTGCATAGTATTTAAGTTAAAATGTGAAATTATAGATATTTGACCATTTTAGACCTACCCCCCAAACTAATTTACATATGGGTCAACTTAAAAGCATTTTACTCACTGACATATTGTACACTTCTTTCCTTTTCAATAAATAGGCAACTAAACCCATTTTTAATGAATTCATATATGCTTTAGGAGCTATTTGAATAAGTGTTCTCTGGAGGTTCTGAGTGTCTCAGCTCTTTTCAACTGATCTCAACAATCAGGTTTAGAACTACATGCAGATTTCACAGTAGAATTAAAACAATGTGCTGTGGGAATCCAGTTCATTAACCATTTACTTAAAAACTTATTTGCTTTTTTTTTTTTCCCCTCTTGTAATGAAATGACAGCCCTCTTCCTACTGAAGCATCCTCCCCTCTCATAATTGAAAGCTTGTAATAGGCCGTTTTCTCAATTCTTAGACTAGACTAGGAGGGGTGTCCTTAATGAGAATGTGGCTTAGGATTGAGGCACACAAAGGTACCTAACTCAAACCATGGCAATGACCACAAGCAACGCACTTTGAAAACAACAGCAACAAAACCCCGGAGGAACAAACCACCAAGCCACAAAACATCGGTGCAGCACAGGCTAGAATTCAAAGGCAGTGCATTTCTTTAGTGGCTTTGGGTGAAGAGGACACAGTCGGTGGGACCGCAGGGAACAGCTTGATGACTGGCTGTGTTATGACTTGTGAACTCTGGTCCCCAAAGTTTTATTTTTAAGATTCAAATTCTTAGGGTGCTCTAACTACCAGAGGAATAGATAACTGAGAATCTGTTTATGTCAACTTTATTGTAAATTATCTAGTAATTCTTTTTTCTGTCAAATGCCACCTGAGACCTGATAACATTGTTTTTCAGAGTTTTTCCCACAGGCTGTTATTAGGGCCAGAAATGCCCATCCTTTCTATAGACGAATGCATTTTCTTTTTCTTTTCAAGGCTCCTACAGGAAAACTTCCTCCTATTTTAATTATTCAGTTTCTGAAGCTACTTTTCTTTAACTTGCCATTGGAATCACCTTACATTTGGTCAACCATCTGACTCAACTTTGTTCTCAATTCTTGTGTGCGAATTTAATAAATAGAGAAGATTTTCAAAGTACAAAACGAAAGCAAACACATCTTCATGCTACCCTACCCCCACCCTCCAGCTCTTACAAACACAGGGCTTGTAGGGTTAGCTGATTTCTGGGTCTTATTATTTTCCCCTTTCTTTTCTTCTTCTTTAAAAAAAAAAACTGCATGGAAAGAAAAAGTTTATTGGGGGCAAGAGGTTCAACGACTATTTTTTCCCTCAAACAAATTAATCTTGTATAACCTGCATTATAAAGGCTATTTTTAAATAGAGGAGGAAATAATCATTGGGGCCTTATTTGGAACTCTTGTGGGTTTGAGTTCACATTTGCACCAGCCAGAGATTTTCAATTAGCAGTGCCTTAGAAAACAGGGACCCCTGCCTTTGTCAGTGTCCTGTGGAAGAAGAAGAGCAAATAGATTGGAAATAGTCTTATGGCTCAGGCTCCTGGGAAAATGTAACAGGTGTTACAGCTCAGCTGGGTGTGAGATTTATGAAAAAAGCCCACTCAGACTTTGCCCATAGAATTCTGCATTCTAGCCAGAGCTTCAAGTAGGAAGAAACTAATGACTTCATTACCATCTCAATTCTGGGAAATGCCTGGTCCAGACCTGAATCATTAAAGGAAAGGTATAGCACTCTGGGTGACCTTACAAGATCAAAATGTTATTTAGAGCAATTCTATTAGTCAGAGCCATAAACCTGCAAGAACACACCCTTTAGGAAAAACGCTCTGGCCGGAAAATGAGAAAAACAAAACACAAACACAAACACAAACAACATAAACCCATACAGAAGAGGAGGGAGAAAGAAGGAAAAAAAAAAAAACCCTATATTCTGTAATCATCAGGCTGTATTATTTCCTCCATTCTCTTTGAAAAGCCTCCACTTCCAGCACTTTCTGCCCCTCATTCTGTGTTGTGACACATTAAATGGCTCTTGTCGCTTTTTCACTTCCATGGGTTATAATTGGGGGGAGAGGTAGAAGCCAGGAATGATGTCAAATTCCCAGGCAGCAGAAGGTGAAATAAATCTCGTCAGTACTAATAGTACTTAATCGTACTAATAGTAGGAGTATTCAACTGGTAGCAATTCACGGTAAATTTTTTATTAGATAATTGCCTTTTTTATTAATCTGCGATGGGAAAAACATAGCACATGCGGGTCTGTCTCCTGTCCTGTTTATCCCTACAAACAATCCTTCGGAGCCATTGTGTTGCGTTTTATTTCACGTTGCTACTCCACTGAAAAAAAGAACTTGGCCGGTGAAAATGCAGTTTCAGTAACCTGCTCACAGTCTGTTTATCTCTAATTGCCAGGCCCCCAGTGAGGGGGGTCCTCCCCCCTCAACATGACTGATTTTCATTATTCTCCATGTGCTCTGCTTTCCAGAACACCTTTGAGGGGGAAAAAAAAAAAGTCAAAAGGCAGATTATTCCTAAGGCTTTAAGGCTTGTGAACTTGCTTTAGGAGACCTGGGTGCCCTCTGCTGAACCCCATTCCTGAGAAAATGCACTTCTTTGTCTCTAATCACAATGTCTCTTGTAAAGTGTGCGGTGATGCCTCCCTGGTAGATCTGAGACCCTCCATGTCCTGTAGGGACATTGTGACCCTTGAACTAGAGCTGGTCACCAAGAAAGCATTAGGCTGGATGGTTCTGACCCTACAGGCACTAAGACCAAATGGGATGATGGTCTTGGAGCAAAGTAATTTGGGTGACGAGGGCAACAGGTACTGCTGAATGTGGCAACATTGCCAAGTAAGAGTTGCAGTCCTTGGTGATCACATATCAAGTTAACGTCTGCCCATCATTGCAAGTACTAATTAGGGCTATAATATAATATGGGCCTTAGTGGAGGGACCATGAAGTGGCTATTTAGTGGTCAAAACAAATTGGGCATGATGTTTGGGACCTTACTTCATGATGAGGGCTTTAGGGTAGAGATGAGAAATTTCCTGAAAGACACGTTTGTTAGACAGAAGAGTATTTTGCTAAAGAGCTGTGTCCAAGGAAATCTCGCAGAGATTCGTGGCTCTACCTATGGCTTTTCTCTACTTCCCTTGTGTATGTTTCTTCTACTTATTTCTCTTTTTCAATGTAAACATGGACAAGTGAGAAGGTATAAAAATCTTACAGGAGTGAATTTTATCATTTATACATTAACCGCACTGAGCTCTTCATCCCTGTCCCTGGAGGCAGGCAGACGAGGAGACTAGGCTTAGAGATTTTGTTGCTTGTGCTCAAGACCAGATCTCCAGGTAACTGACCTGATGTCCTCACACTGTCTTCAACTCCTGGGGACAATCTGGTCACATTGGCCACCTCTGGTTTTGATATAATCTTAAAAATACTTCTTAGCACAGTTTCACACACAAAGCTTTAATAAATTCTTTATGATGACAGTGAAAAGCACTTAAATCATTTGACTTACTGTTCTTTCCTTAGAAGCAGGGTTTTAAGCTGAAAGATGGTTAGAGTCATTACTAAGGGCATCTGAGGGTTAGTGATTCACAAAAAAGTTGACAATTTGATGCCTCATAAGAGCAATAGGATCTCTGGCTTCAGTGGATAAGGAATAAGGGAGGGAGCTAGAGGGAAATATTCTGATGTAACAGAAAGCCCTGAGGATTGCCTACTGGGAAATGCAGCCTGCAAATGACCGTTGTCTGGTCATTCCCCACTTGTGACTGTGGAAATGAAAGCATCCTGTGTGCTCAGTAAACAATCGGGAGCACCAGAAGTCCGATCTAAAGTCTTTGCTGAGTTAGCAAAAAGCATCACAGGGTTAAACACCCTTGCTTGGGTTGTGAAATCCCCAATGGAGAAAGAGCTGCAGGAGTTTGGACAACTTTTGAAGCTGCAGAGAGAACTATGGAGCTATGGATAAAGTCCAGATTGAGAAAAAAAAATGCCAAAGAAAGAAAGGAAGGAAAGACTTAAACTGAGCTATAAAAGCTGTTATTCAAACCTGAGGTAAAATTAGGTTTATTGTAAGATTAATGAATTAGAGTCCTAACAAAATAGCAATAATTGCTATTTTTTGAATGTTTGCAACATTCCTGGCACCGCATCAGCACAGGGAAAATGGAGATAAACAAGATACTCCCGTGCGTTGAGGGAGGTAAATGAGAGAAAGTTGGTAAAGTATTAAAAATTGCATAGCACTGTACCAACACAAAGGGTTAGCTGATCATTGTGTATTGGAATGAACTTTAGATTGGATTTTGCAGGTGAGCTTGCAAAAGCTCAGATACTTATCCTTGGGCTAAGAGACTTGAGGTTTGTTCAAAATAAATGTGTGAGGAATAAAACATTAACTAGGTGGTCATGAGATGTGGGCACCACCCCCGTTCTGCCCCAGTGTTTTCCACCAGTCATAGAACGTCTCTAGTTTGCTGTGAAAACCGTGGGTCTGAGTTACAGAGTAAGCTATTCTTGCATGAGAGCCACATGACCATTTCACAAAAACAGAAACAATATCAATATGAGATTCTTGACATTTTAACTCTTGCTAATGATGTGCTATTAAGTAGCAAAAAATGATGCTAGTGGCCAATTATCAGGATTGCATTATGATTTTAAGAAGTAGGCCTATTTTTTTAAAAAAGGTATTATTTTATTTTCGGCTGGTGTGCTCCATCTGAGTTGGTTTTAATTTTAGAAGTTGGCAGAACCAGGAACTGTGCTATGTTATTATTAGATGTTATTTCTAGGTTGGAATTTTGGTGACATAATATGATCAGACTATTTGCCATCTATTTCTCCCTCGTGCTTATCTTATCCTCATTTTCCAATATAAATAGTAAAACAATAAAATCAAACTGCAGTTTTATTCCAATATCCGTTTTATGTTATTTGACATAACTTCTCCAGTTAATATTAGCTCATGTAATGAGGCACCAGGTTAAGATTAATTCATAATTACATAGTGTCTTTTCCACTGAAGATTACAAAGCAGAGGTTTAAAGGCTTCTTAAATTTATATTCCTCTGTGAGTGTAGTGCACCATTGTTAATCCTATTTTACAGATAGGTAAGCTGAGGTAGAGAAGTTAGGAAGTTGCATCCAATATTTTGAATCTTGTTGATTTTTTTGTGTTTAGGTGTTTTCTTAAAGCAACAAAAAGTTTTTCAAAGTTTCTTTTATGAATTAAAGGAAGAAATAAATTATTTTTACATATTAGATTTTAGGTTTTCCACTTATTAAACCATGACAAGAAGGCAAGGAGACTGATACATCACAAACTCTTAGAGCAAATGGTCAATCAGATCATTAATTATTATAAGCTGTCAAATGTTGGAGGGCTTTGAACAACCCAGTATATTCCATTTGTACTTTGTATTTCCCGGATGCTAAATGCCAGAAGTCACTCTTGCACGAGGCACTAATGAAACGCATTCAGGGGGAATTCTGTCTACATCCCATTTCCATGAAATGACATTGTACCTCCAATACGCCCTCACACAGTGAGCTTTAGGTTGTTTGCTACGACTGTGGGTAAAAAGATTGCACAGTCCCTGTCAAACTGGAAGTACTCAGCGTGGTGTTTACGTATCTTGCTATTGCAGTGTGAGCTTCCCTCTCCATTCTGAATCTGCTAAGGCCCTGGATTATATAACTGAGAGCAGCATTCTCGTGTCCCTCACAGAATCCTGTAGCTGAAGGAAGAGGGATTGAAAAGGCCATTTTTCTTTGAGTCCCCCCCACCCTTAATTCAGTTTCTCTTTTCTGCAGCTTTGCATAAACTTGGCCATTTTAACTGCCTCTTTAGACTGTCTCCAAGTGATAAGCTCATGGCCAGGTAACACATTGATAAACCCAATGCATATCGTCAGAAGTGAAGATGCTGATGCCCAGTGTCTTGAGAACATAAATGTGTTCCTACAGTGCAGCAGGGTAGGGCTGGATTAAATTTGCACAATTATTTTCCACAGTATAATGTTCCTAAATGTAGATAAATGGTTTGTGGTACTGAGCTCTGTGAATTAAAAAAAAAAAAGAAATTTAAAAACTAGGCATATCAGAATAAAAAATAAAGGGAGGGGGAGGGTATAGCTCAATTGGTAGAGCACATGCTTGGACATGCACGAGGTCCCAGGTTCAATCCCCAGCACCTCCTCCAAATAGAAATAAATGAATAAACGCAATTGCCACCCCTCGTGAAACAAACAAACAAAAAGAATAAAAGATAAAGAACACATGATCATCTCAACAGATGCAGAAGAACATTTGACAAAGTTCAACATCTCTTCATGGCAAAAATGTTCTACAATTTGGCATAAAAGAAAATTTCCTCAACACAAAAAAAGACCAGGTGTGCCAAGCCCCACAGTTCCCCGGGAAGCAAATGGGCAATAAAGACCATGTACTCTTATCACAGACAAACATGGTAACTTATATGGGAAGATATGTTAATTAGGTTGCCTGCAGTAAAAATTTCACTATGTCTATCAAATCAGCATATTGTACACCTTAGATAAATACAATTTGTTTTAAAAAACTTATCGTATGCAGGAAATCTTTTAAAGCTATGAGATTTTCTGTATCTAATTGTCCTTATTTGCAAATACAAATATATATACATGGTCTGTACCTGCCTATTTGCTTCCCCTGGGAATTGTGGGGATACTAATATTTCAGATGTTTGTATGGAAAACTGATCACTAAATTTGTGTTTTACCCAAATAAACTGAGTGATGCTTGAGTGATTTTTTTGGGGATCAGCTTTCTAAGATTATTGCTGAAATAATCACCCATTTCTGTGTCTAGATGTGAATTCAGTTCTTCCCTTCATTTGCATCATTTCCCATGTATCTGTTATGTAGGGTAGACGGAAGGAAAAGACTTAAAGTCTGTAAATAGCAAATTCAGAATAACAGATTCTAGAAAATAACAAAAAGTCATAATGATGGAAATTCAGGAATACAAAGGTAGAGTCACAGGAAATGCAAGACTTTCATGTTGAAGGAAGAAATGATGAGGTATGTGTGAATTAATGTGAGTTTTGCTGAGGGCAAGGTTGGCAAAGGAAATCACCTTCTTAGAGTGTCACCTTTGATGAAGAGTGAAGAGTCAATTTCATACGTACTGTGAAACCACACAATGTATAGAAATAACATTGCAATTTGCAACTGGGTGATCTGGGCCACAGCTCTAGCTTTGCTCTCACTTGGCTCTGTAGTCCTGGAAAGATACTTAACTTTTTTGAGCCTTGGAAATATACTTTTTTCTGGACTGTTTTTCTCATCTCTAATCAGGGAAAATCATTCCTATTTATCTCAGAGGGACTGAGGGAATTGTACTGTACTGTGATGTACTGCGTAAAATGTATTTTCATTACCGTATTACTTTGGGTTCAGACATGAGAACTAGGTACCAAAAGACATAAGGTAATTAAAGTTTGCTACCCAGCATGGAAAAATGATTTTATTTTGGTACATTTTATAGTTTGCATATTTTTTTCACATAGCCAGCAGATTGTTTAGTACATACTTACCAATAATTACTTCATCTGGGATGGAAAAAATGAATATTTATCCTTCAGATTTGTAGATATCTCTTTTTTCAGGAGGAGAAAACAGAAATCTGAGGAAATGATTATGGAAAACTATCTGAGGGTAGGGAGGGCTCATGCTGGCCCAGCACCACTCAGCCCCAGCTAGTCTCCTGAGCAGGGCATTTGGAGAACTGATAAACTGATGTGTGACAGTATCTGTGCATAGACGTGTGAATAATCTTATCTTCAAACTTTTAAGTGTAACCCTGTATTCCAGTGTATCTGCTCTATGCCAACCAGTGCGTAAGAAGGGACTCACTTTATGTGGGATTGAGTTTTTATCTCTTTCCTCCAAAATCTTATGGTAATCAAAATCTTAACTTTGTAGAAATAAAAGCCAATGACTGAGCTTCCCTTTTGTTATCCCCCTGGCATTCACTTGCATCACTTGCCTGGGGCTAGAATTTGGGACTTGAGGTGAACTTGAGGTCCTGCCGTTTTGTTGTCTAGGTACAGGATGGCGGGCTGGGAAGCCTTTCTCACAAATCTATAGTACCAATTTCAACTGGCCACTAAATTACCCCTCCCCTGGGTTTGTTTGTCTTGGGGGAGGGCGATGGATTGTATGATGAGTAAGAAGTATTCATTTTTTAAAAGACAGATCGACTTTGAAGATACAAAAAGTTAATTGCCAGAAAGAACAATGGTGAATGAAAAAAACCTTAATCTTTGTCTTGTTACCCTTATCACGTATTGCCTTGAATTCCAGTTATCCAAGTAACAGTCTTTTCATCCACGTTAGGATGACCTTATATCATGGACTCAGACAGTTGTGTCTCTAATCCTTACCAACTGTAGGATCTTGAGCAAGTTACTTAAATTCAGTTATAAACCACAGTGATTAAAGATCCTGGGGTGCCACAGGACACTTGGGTGCAGCTATGACATAGGTCCACTGACAAGATTTTGACAATCTAGCAGACGCAGGAGAAATGATAGGAAATCATTCCAGCAGTATGTGACTCTGCGAAGCTGTTTGGTATCCTGAGGCTAATATGGTAGTCACTGATCTTTTTGTTTCCTTAGAACAGTTATGCAAACTGTATCCTTTGTGATAGCTAAAATAATACGGACTGATACATACGTTAGCCATAATACTTGTGAAGGAAAAACCGGGCTGGTCTAACAAGGTAACTCTCAAGTCTAGGAATGTGAAGGAGAGGCTGGGCTGGGCTAACGAGATAACTCACAAATCTAAGTATTGGAATACTGATCTGAGTTCTGCTAGACTAACTTGTAAATCTAGGTTAATTAGTGTTGGTTTGCTGTTCATGTTTTTTTGCTAGCCAGCTGGGTTTTCAAAGATACATATCTGGCTTTGGAATGTTGGTTTGCTGCCTCCCTGCCTCCACCTTTGTGATGATAATGCTGCTAAAGCTGTTCCATGCCTATTGGCCGAATACCCCAAGCTTGTACTTCACCCTATAAAACCTCATGCGCACGTCTTGGAGGTGCTCAGAGCTTCGGAGCAGAAGCCCCTCTGAGCCTGCCGGCGTAATACATCTGAGTACTCCAGCCCTCCGAGTGGTGCTTGTTTCTTGGCTGGCCTGTAGTTTCCGTAAAATACTAACATTTAAAATAGATTTAATATTATATTTATTCTGAATAGTAATTGTTAACTCACAATAGTTATTAACTAGCCACACATTAATTTCTTATAATAATCATTAAAATAAAATATGTGATATAATATTTGCCCTGCACTGTACCAAGTGCGTCACACATATTAACTCATTTAATATTCATGATAAGCCCACATGGCTGTTATTATTACTAGCCCTCTTTTCCAGACGAAAAAACCAAAGTGTATGGAGTTTAAATAATGTGCCCAAGCTCTTGTCCCTTAAAAATCCATGGGCCAAGTACCAAACTGAAGCATCACAATTGCAGACCCTGTACTCTGAATCTCTGGGCTGATAATAACTAGGCAGTGGTTCTCAAAGGGTGACCTCTGTGCTAAAGAAATTTACACAGCACAAAATAAAGACAGGAAAAAGGAACTCTATGTCTTCGTGACTTGTTTGCTTATAATAATTTTTTTCCCCAGTTTTATTGAGATATAATACATGTAACATTGTATTGGCTTATGGTATACAACATGATGATTTGGTGTATGTATATATTGTGAAGTAGTATCACAATAAGTTTGACTAACATCCATGACCTCACATGGTTAAAATTTATTTTTCTTGTGATGAGAACTTTTAAAATCTACTCTTTTAGCAACTTCCAAATACACTAAACAGCATAGTTACCATGCTGTACATTGCATACCCAGAACTTATTTATCTTATAACTGGAAGTTAGACCTTTTGACAGCCTTCACCCACTCCCCACCCCTCTGCTAACCACCAATCTTCCGTTTTTATGAGTCAGGTTTTTTTTAGAGTCCACATATAAGTGATATAATACAATATCTGTCTTTCTTTGTCTGACTTATTTCACTTTTAGGATAATACCCCATTGGTCCATCTATGTTGTCAAAAATGGCAGGATTTCCCTCTTTTCATGGCTGAATTGTGTATGTATGTGTGTGTGTGTGTGTATGTATGTGTGTATGTGTGTGTGATATGTATATATCACATTTTCTTTATTCATTCATCTGCTAATGGACACTTAGGTTGTTTCCTTATCTTGACTATTGTAAATGACGTTGCCATGAACATGGAGATGCAGATATCTCTCTGAGATAGTTATTTTGTTTCCTTTGGGTATATTCCCAAAGGAGGGATTGCTAGGTCATATGGTATTTCTATTTTTAGTTTTTTGAGGAGCCTCCACACTGTTTTCATAGTGGCTGTATGAATTTACATCCCCACCGACAGTGCACAGGATCCCCTTTTCTCCACATCCTCGCCAACACTTACCTCTTGTCTTTTTGATAGTAGCCATTCTAACAGGTGTGAGATGATAGCTCATTGTGTGTTGATTTTCATCTTCCTGATGATTAGTAAGTTGAGCACCTTTTCATGTATCTGCTGCCCATTTATATGAGTTCCTTATATATTTTGGATATTATCCTCATCAGATACATTATTTGCAAACATTTTCTTCCACTTGGTAGGTTGCCTTTTCATTTGGCTGTTTCCTTTGCTGTGCAGAAGCTTTTTAGTTCATTGTAGTCCCTCTTTGCTTTTGTTGCCTTTGCTTTTGGTGTCAAATCCAAAAAAAACATTGTCAAGGGGTTGTCAAGTAGCTCACCTCCTATGCTTTCTTCTAGTTTTCTGGTTTTCAATTTTCTTTTACTCATACAGTAATTTCAAAACTCTGGGGTTGATGTGCAAAAAGCCAGTATTATTAAAGGGGGAGTGATTCATTATGAATCTCAACTCTTCATGAAATTGAGATATTTAAGCACAGTGTCACTTGAATGAGACATCATGTCACTTGCGTGAGCTGTCACATTACTCCTTGCCTCCACATTGGACCACAGTGTTCTGAGAAACAGACCATCAAATGTGCAGGTAAAGGAGGGCAGGGAGTATACACCTGGACAGAAATACATTTAAGTGACTAAAGCAACAGTAACTAGCAGCAAAGGCAAAGAAGCTGAGCAGACAGAACACCATTGGAGGCATTATACCCTGATGGAACCTTGATTACTTGCCACCTGCTAGGATGATGGGAGGACAAAAAACGAGTTTTATATCTTGATTCTGCATATACAAAGATGCTTCCTGCAGGTTTGTTTATTCTGTTAGCTTTGTCCTCAAACTGTAGACCAAGATGATTTGTTTCCTAGATATGTAATTTTGAATTAACACTGCCTATTCCCATTCCAAATTGGCTCCTATTTTTCCCATATTCTCCAGGTACCCCCACCAATCTCTATCCTGCCATGTAGAGAAACATGCAAAAAATGGGTTGGCATGACATTTAGAAAGCATGATTTTAAAAATTATCAGTAATTGTGTCTGGTTGTATTATCACCAGATCACATGCTCCTTCGGTGCTACCTTTCGGTGTCAGAGGGGAGAACGTGTCATCCGAGGGAGGGGAGCTACGGTGCTGATGTGCATGGCTGTGGTCCCCAGGTACGGATCAGATCTGGAACCTGAAAGTGGACTATTTTGGTTGGAAACAAAACTGGATAGAAAACATTGATCAAAATGCAGAATAGCCAATGTGTCCAAGAGGTCAAAATGAATATTTCTAGTCTATTTTAAGAGCATTTTTATAGCTCACAATTGTTCCCTAATCATTGTGTGTTCCCAAACAGTTGGAATTTCAGGTCAGAAGGAGAAGTAGCTACATCTCAGTAGAGTAGACCATTAAAGAGATTAATTTAAACAAACATCTCCCTGTCAAAGCTTCCAGAATGAGAGATCACCAATAATCTATCTATATTTCTATCTATATCTCTCCATCTATATGGCTGATCATATACACTCTATATTAACATGTGTATACACACACACACACACGATAGCATAGGGAGTATGTCTTTGAACTACATTTCTGTCCTGCCCTTTTACTGAGTCACTCTTTCCCCAATCCTGGAGTAAGGTAAGTTTTTTTTTTTTTTTTTTTTTTTTTTTTTGGGAGAAAGAAAAAGAAACTATTCATCCTTCCTTTTCATTCTAGCAAGAATTTGATATACTAGGAAGCAGAAAAGCCGTTGAATTTTTTTCTCTAAATTTGATATTATGACCGTCATGAAACCACTGTTTAGTACAGGCAAAAAATTGAGACCACCTAGATCTTGCATGTTTGCTCATTGTTTTTAGATGGAAATTGAGGTAGAAGTTTGGATGGAATCTGAACACTGACTGTTTGACATGCTATGTGTTTTCCTGCCCATTAGTTTGTGCAGGTGAGGCAGCCTGTCCCTCTCCACAACACACAGGCACACTGGTATTTTGTTGTATTTCATTTATGGGAGCCTTTCTGAAATGCTCTTAGCAGTTCAAAAGTATAAGTCCATATTTTTAAAATTTGGATGATTTCTTCCACTTAACCACCTGATCACTGCTCATTTTTATTTTCTTTTGATATTCAAACAGAATTTTAACAAAAACAATCCAAGTCCTAAAAAAAAAAGAAACAAAACAAGAAATGATTATACAAGGAGAAAGAGAAGTATGCTGAGAAAGAGAAGTATTTAAAAAAAAAAAGTATGTTTCTGTTAAGAGTTTCATTACAATAAAATAGATCTTTTTCCCCCTTCACCTACTGAGACACTAGAGCAGTTTGGGTCTCCTGAATTATATTATGTTTGATAACTTCCTGTTGCATTAGTGAATTTCCATTTGGTTATAAAAATTTCCTGATGAAGCACCATTATTTCCGTGGCTATGAGGCAAAGCGCAATCTGATTATATAGCTGCTTTTATGATAACTGTAGCTAATGTGATAATATACACCACGTTATTACACCAATGCTTTGTGGTGTTTTCACTTTTGAAAAAGGGCAGATGGGCTCAGAGGAAGAACAACAGGAGAGACAAGGAATATGGGAACAGAGCAGCAAAGCATGCCCTTAAAAAGCATGTCGGCTCCACAGTTGTGTAAAGCAGTTTGTTCTCCTGGGAAGAATGAAGACAAGAGGGGGCTGTTCCCTTCTTCACAAATCAAGGAGACACACCCTGTGTCTGAAATCAGACATCACCTGTCTCTTATGTTTGGGAGGACACTTGTCAACAGAGATAGACAATGAAGGCTAGCTCGTTAGAACAGACTGGTTGTCTCACTGAGACTGAGTTCACCCCTGGCCATTCAAGTCCAGCACACATTTGTTGAGCACCTGCTAAGGACAAGTGCTATGTTAGATGGTGCAGATACAATGGTTAAAACATCACAATCCCTATTGTTAAGCAGCTCCTATCGTTTAATAATTATGAAACAATGTAGTGGGAGATATGTAAATTGATCATTATAGTTGAGTGTAGTAAGTGATATAGGAGAGATACTGACAAGGAAAGCCTCTTGGATGTTGAGTAGGAGTTCCAGAGGGATGAGACAGGAGTATGTTGAGCAGAAGGGAAAAGGTGGTGGTTGGTGAAAACCTGTGTAAAAGCATTGGGGGTGACAGATGAAGGCCAGATGTGAAGGACATGACATGCTCTCAAAAATATTCTGGACTTTATTCCATGGTTGGGGTAGAGGAGGTGGTCCCCAGGGAGGATCAATAATAGTTCAGATTTGTGTTTTGGAAAGATGTCCCTGCAAACAGAGTGCAGGATGGGTAGGGATAAACAGCTGGAATGAGGAAGATCAGAGAGGAAGGTTGTGCATTTAAATGAAGGTTGCACATCAGCTTTGAGGAAGGCACAGATTTGCTATATGTGCTTAAAATATTTTTAACTTTATGAGAACCCCTCTTTTCCACTATTCTCTGAGCACTCTGGTTAATTTAAATTTTATACATGGAAACAGTACAGAGTTGGTTTTTATTCTAACATAGAAAAGGTATATGTATACTTGGCTACAGGTATAAACTTTCTGGGTATAAAGCACAGATAGGTTTTCATCCCTGCATATGAATCTTTTCATAAGTTTTTATCCAATTTACTTAGAATTGTTGAAACTATTCCAGAGGAGACACTCTGTCATTCTGTATCAGTGGCACAGAAGATAATTCTCACTCACTGGGATTTTTTTTGGAAGAGCAGTGTGCTTGATTCCCGGAAACTGAAAGGCAAACCCCAGCATGATTATGCCACTGTTTTTGCTCAGAACTGTAAGGCTGTTGTAGTTTAAAATTTTTTAAGTTTAGACCTTGGATGCACAGTGACAGACAAATACTTTGGAAAAGAAATCCTTGACTTAGAAGTGGGTATTATTTTTATTATTTTGGGTATTAACTCTCATTTATATCAAATGGCAAAGTAGGGTATTTTGCCCTGTTGAGGGATGGTGTCCAGGTAAAGGAATTACGACTTTGAGACTGTATGGTATATTGAAAAGATGATGAAATTTGGATCCAAATAGATTTGTGTATGAAAAGCCCAAACCCTCAAAATCCTGTTTTCCTAATTTGCAAAACTGGTATAATAACACCTGTCTACATCGTGGGGTTATTATATAGATTAGTATTAGTGTATGCAAAACAGCGCATAGTATTCAATAAAGTTAGCTTTTTTTTTTTTTTTTTTTATGTTTGCTCTTAATGGACCATTAGCAATCATGTAAATGTTATCCTTTACAAGGGGAAAAACATTTGGGGTCGAATATATCAGGATTTGGAAACGTCTGTCTCTGCAGAAATGAGTTTATGCAAGTGTCTTGCATAGACTATGTGTCTGGTTCTGGTTTCAGCTCTGCTGTAAGAGCCCCTCACCTGCTTGGACCTCAGAGTTCTTATCCGGAATGCAGAGTGTTTGTCCAAGATGAACTTCAGCAGCCCTTTCAGATACAAAATGCTGTGTGTCTTTATTCTTTGTCTTTGTCCTAAAATTTCCAGTTTGGGGCTATCTTTCTTGGATCATTTCCTTCAGCTATCAAAATATCTCCCATCTTAAAATAACTTTTCTTCTCTCTCTGTCCAGCCATCATCCCATTTCTCATAGCAGCACTTCTTGAGAGGGTTGTCTATGTTGGCTGTCTCTGCTTCCTCACTTTGTATTCTGACTTAACGCCTCTCCAGCCGGGTTCCTGCCCCACACTTCACTGAAACCACCCTTGTCAGCGTGAACCATGATCTCCATCTTGCCAAACCTTGCGGTCAATTCTCTATCTTTATTTCACTCATTTGACCTAGTTAACTGTTTCCTCCCACTTGAGAACAATGATGTCTCTAATCTTTCACATATCACATTTGCCTGGTTTTTTCTCCTACTTGCTAGATAGGAACCCCTGTGGGCTTTTCTTCCTCTCGGTCTCTAAACCGATGTGTCTAATATCAGTAC
Source organism: Camelus dromedarius (assembly GCF_036321535.1). Lineage (NCBI taxonomy): Eukaryota > Metazoa > Chordata > Mammalia > Artiodactyla > Camelidae > Camelus > Camelus dromedarius. The sequence goes on along the minus strand of NC_087454.1, from coordinate 12,938,385 downwards.
AACATGAGCCACATATGTGATTTTTAATTTCCTAGTATTTAATTTCTGCCTTAAAAGAGTAAAAAGAAATAGGTGAAATCAATTTTAATAATATATTTTAATTAATTCAAAATATCCAAAATATTATTTCAATAAGTAATCAATATAAATAAGTAATGAGATACTTTACATTCATATGTATAATTAGGGGTGTATATATATGAATGTAAAGTACCTCAGTATATAATTATGTATAATTAGGAGTGTGTATGTATGTGTTTATATATAATTAGGCTTCACAATCTGATGGGTATTTTAGACAGACAGTCCATTTAGGTTTGGAATAGTATATTTCAAATGCTGAAAAGCCACATGTGGCTATGGCTACTAGGGGCTACCATATTGGATGGTGCAGCTCTAAATTCAGGAGTGGCCCTGGGCTCAATCCTGAAGCCCTTTCTGCTCTCTGTGTGCGGTCTTTCTGGGTGACCTAGTGAGCATATGTTACCAGTCTGTCAATAAGTATTTACTGGGTGCTTCATATGTGCCAGGCTACTGTGTTCTAAGTAGTAGAGGACACAACAGTGAACAAAACAGTCATAAATCCCCACCCTAATGGAGCCTATTTTCTGGTGAGAGAGAGCAGACCATAGACAACAGAACTGAGTTAACTGTATTGCACAATAGAGGGTGCGAAGTGCGGTGGCAGGGACAGAGGAGGAGCGGCCGGAAAGCGGGAAGTGACGTTAGAGAGGCAGATAGATAAATATGTGAATCATCACAGGTATCTGCTTTGTCTAACGGTGCATATTGCTATTGGCCACATATTGCTATTTAAATTTAAATTAATTAAAATAAAATAAAATAAAATAAAAATTCAGCACCTCAGTCATACTAGCCTAGCTGTGTGCACATCTGGTGAGTGCTACCGCATGGCCAGTGCAGGTATGGGACATTTCCATCCTCACTGAAAGCTCTATTGGGCAACATCCATACAGATGACATTTCGAGTTTTGTCCTCCTGTCTCTCAAATCAACTGCCTGCTTAGATATCTCCACTGAATAATTAGATGATTGTTATGTTACTATATGTCAAACAATCATCAGATACATAACAAGGTCAGGATTCTTGATTCCGGTCTTCATCTCTCATTCTACTTTGACTTCATTTTTGCCATCCTGGTAAATGGAATCACCAGCTATACTGTTGTGCCGACCGCGAGGTCATTCCTCATTCCTATCTTTCTCTGCCCACCCAACCCTGTCACTTCTAATCCATTAGCAGGTTGATTTGCTTCTACCCACCAAGACATAGCCTGACTATGACCACCTCTTAGTGTCTCCACTTCTACCACTTCATCTTTCATCGGAAAATTGAGATAGTGTCTAAATTAGCGTTTTCAACACTTACGATACATTAGAATCACCTGGGAGTTTAGAACCAGAACAAAGCCAGGAAAAACAATGCCTAGGCGTTCCTCCATGCCTACAGGTGGGGCTTGGCGTTCTAAAAGCTTCCCAGGTGCAAGGAGGGCTGAGGACCACTTTTGCCCTATCCTCCCCCACCACTCCTCAATTGCCTATTTGCCACACAGGAGCCAGAGTGACCTTTCTAAATAATAAATCACACCATGTCATTCCCTCCCTTGAAACCTTCTCATGATCTCTCATTGCTCTGAAAAGATTCTGGAGCTCCTGACCCTACAAGATCTGGCCCTGCCTGTTTCTCCAGTCCACTTTTCCCTGGCGGACGCCTATCATTGCCCCTTCCTCTGGGAGAGGCTCTGTCCATCTCATCTGAACGAGGCATTCCCTCCTCCCTCAGCACGAGTCTCAATCACTCTCCCTCTCAAGTCCCTGGTGTATTTTCTTTATGAAATCTATGGCTTTCTGCAATGATCACACTGAATGCTTCTCTATCTGTTGTTTATCTCCCTGACTAGAACATAAAGCCCATGAGAGCAAGGAACTTTGCTGTCTTATACATTTATCTCTAGCACCTGGAACAGAAACTGGCAACAGATAAATATTTTTGAATGCCCCTATTCAGTGGCTTCACTTAATATATATTTTTAAAGGTTCTTGTTAGAGTCTTCAGGGAAAAGACAATGATGACAGTGCTGATAATAAATACATAGCAATAGCATGTGTAGAGTGCTTAGTATATGGCAGGCACTGTGTTTTATTTGATATACCCATTTTACAGATGAGAAATTGGGATTTAGAAAGGCAAAGTAACTTGACGGGGGCCACCAAGGTAGTAAATGTGAGAAGCCAGATCTGGAACGGGGATTATCTGAGGCCAAGGTCCTGAGTCTTAAAAAACAAACAAAACCAAACCCAAACTTGTAGCCATTTAATCAATACTTATGAAATAAATAAGTGGCAGCTGATTCACATTAGGGACTCGTCAGACACTGATGCTCAGTTCATGACTAGGAAAAACAATATATTTCATCCTCTGTCTCCGTACAGACCTTGGGTCACTGCTGAATCCTTTTGGTCCCTGTAAAGGATTCGAGTGCTGGCCTGCATTCTTCTTTCCACCAGTTATTTTGTGCATCCTGCAGTTCTAGCCTAAAGAATTCCATCTCTTAGCAGCTACCAGGGTTACTTGCAGCCTCAATGATCTTCCTTTGAGAAAGGGAAAAATCCCTTAACTTTCTAACACAGTCCAGCCATGCATGAGAAGCCATTGTGAAGCCGTGGGGTTGTGGGGGTGGGGGGTGGGGGAAGGAAAATAAAAATACCGTTCTCCTCTGGAACATCTCCTAGGACTAGTGAAAAATGCTAATTCTGACAACAGCAAAATCATTTTAAAATCAAAGCACCTTTGAATCATATTAGAAACGAGATTACAATGAGAAGTGGTGAAAGGAAATAATTAGATTCTTCGACTCCAGCAGCATCTCATCCCCTCCAGCTCTGTTCTGGTCTCCGATGCCGTGGATGTTCTCTCAGGAAGGATGTCCCTGGGACTCGCCCTCCGCATGCTTTGGTGCAGTTTGCATGAAAAGGTAGCGGACTGCATGGCTTTTCTTCATTCCTCCCACCGAATGGGCTGATGGGAGGTTAGAAACTTCCCTCGCTGCTTTCCAAAGCCCCCAAGGGGCAGTGTCTTTATTTTTAATTACTCCCAGATGAATGTGCTTAAGGGTGCTGACAGTATTAGCCTCGACTAAACCGGCTGGATCTGGATGCTCTCCGAGCTCAGGTTCAAAGGGCGTCAGGGCGCTTACAGGAGAGGAACCTGGGCTTCCGAGGGCAGGTGTGCCTTCCCCGCCCCCACGGCCGCGCCGGCGGGCCCCTCCCCCCGCCGCGTGGACGCCGGCGCCCAACCCCGCGCGCCCGGGGCCGAGCGGCGCCCTCGGAGCGCGCGCAGGGAGAAGGGCGAGCGCCGGAGGCCGCGCCGCCGGTCCCCCCGCCGGTCCCCCGGCGCGCCCGGCTCCCACGTCCCCGGGCCGTCCCCAGGCCGCCCCCAGGCCGCCCCCGGCCCCGACCGGGGAAGGGCCGCGCGCCGAGGCCCCGGAGGCCCTTCTGCATTCTTCTGCAGCCCGAGGCCGGCCCTCCCGGCGCCGCTGCCAAGGAGCGGGGGGCGGGCGCGCGCGCTCAGCCCGCGGCCCAGATGGCGGAGCGGCCCCGGGCCGGGACATTTTCTCAGGCTTTCAAAAAGAGCACTTTCTTTCCTGCCTAATATTTAGCTCCTTCAAATGCAAATGGAGAGGTTTCGCTCCAAGGTTAGCATAACAATTATGGGAAAGCTTTAAATCTGATGCGTTTGTTTACACGATGAAAGGCCGGCGGGATCCGAAAGCTCGGAGGCCCCGGCTTTTCAGCGACTCTTTTCTAACGAGTGCACCGCGAGTCAATTTTAGATTACAAAGAAAACCAATTTATAGGACGGTGGAGGCTAATTTTGGAGGGAGTTCGATGTTATTATCAATGTGCGTGTGTGCTTTTTTTTTTTTTTTTTAATGACCGCTGCTGAAATAGTGTTTTTCCCTCCCCCTTTTCTTCGTGAAGTTTGGTGTGAGGTCATCGGGGTTAGTGATAGGCAGGAGGGTCTTCATTCCCGGGGACGACGGGAACGGGGCCTGGGGCTCACGCAGGTAGAGAATTTTCCAGAGACTTGGCGCGGTTTTGGCCTCACGTGCATAAAAAAATCTCTTGTGGTTTGCTCGTTAAAGAAGTTGATTTTCTTGTCCATTCGGCTTAGATTGTTTGGTATTTCAAAAAGGGTTGTGTGGTTTTAACTATCACTGATGGTTATCAGACTTAAGATTTCAGGGGAATGAGGTTCCCTCACTATAAAACCATTAATTTCCAGACCTTGACAGAACTGGGCCTGGCCCACTGGAAGTGTCTCAGATCTGCTGGGGGGCAGGGGGCAGCGGGGGCGGGTAACACCTTCAAGGCCGATGAGCAGGAAAGAAATCTTAAGGTTTTTTTTTTTTTTTTTTAAAAACTCTTAGACCTTCCAGGAGACTTTTTCCAGACCTTCCTCTTGGGGCCACCCTCTCTCTCTGGCACACAAAGGACACAGCCTGTTAGGGTTCTCCTCAGCGTGAGGCCCAGGAAAGAACGAAGACCCTTGGGAGCTTATTAAATGTGCTGGCTTCATTGGCAGTATATTGGCAACTGCTTTGTGAAACACTGCCATCTACAATCCCCATAACACTGAAAGTTTGAGTGAGAAGTACTTACAAATTACCCTATTTGGGGAGTATTTACTGACCAACGTAAATGTCGTTTTCTGGGTTAAGGTTAAACAACAAAACCATTTTTTTTTTCTTGCAGTATTTGCACAGGTGAGCTGAAATACCTGTCTTGACAGTAGGACCAGGGCAAGCATGGATGGTGCTGTTATCGGACAGGTACAGAGCAATGGTTTTCAACTAAGGCGTGTAGCAGAGTCACCTGAGGTTCTTGGTAATCTAGATGGCTGGGCCTCATCCCCAAGAATCTGAGCAGGTCTGGGGTGGAGCCTAGGAAATCCCATTTTGTACAAGCTGCCAGGTGAAGCTGAGGCCCTCTTCCCAGGGCCACACCCAGAGAACCACAAGCCTGGAAGAATCATAGAATTGTATTATCTTGAGAGACCCTAATAGGGTTTTAAAAAATTCCTTTTTGCAAGAATAGCTTAGAGAAAAACAATCGCTACTGATTGCTACTGGGAATTAAGATTGAGGAACTATTCTTAAATGTAAGTATTTCTCTAATCTAGATTTTTAAAGATTATTGGCTTGGTCTAGGTAGGATCTCAAAGTAAGTGAAGTCTTCTTAAGTAGTGGCTGAATGTTAGAACACTCTTTGGCCCTGCTAGCCAGATGAATGGGTTCTCAGGGGATGGTGGAATATTAATGAAATATATTTGCTTTCTGATATTCAGGTACGCTGAGCTCCACTGTAGGGAATTTGCCCCTTGGTCACCTTAGTAACCATGCCCCTCTTGTGATGTGTTCTCTTCTGGAGTGTTTTTTTCCCCTGAAACCCTTGAATACAGGCTCCTTCTCTTTATTAAGACCTCTCTTGAAGCCCAAGTCCTGAAATTAGCCTTCAAGACAGAGAGGTTGAGATTTGCATTTCCCGTTTTATTTTAAATTGCATATCCTGTGAGGGAGAGACATTTTAATTCTGACTTTTCATAGTGCCTGGTACAGAGCCACACAGAAATAGACACAAAAACATGATTTTAGTGACGATGATGATGTCTCATTAAGTGGCTTGACACTAATTTAGGGTCTGTTTACATGCTCCTGAAATATATAGATGAACATGTATCTTCTGCATAGGGTCACTTGACCATGGACACATGTCATGCTAGATGAGGGACAAGTAGTAAATTTAAATTGCAGGAGAAGTTTTTCTCAAGTCGTATTTTTATGTGCACTAAGGAAATAATATAGCTCAAGAAATCATATGTGAATCATTTTGTAAGATGAACGAACTCCTAAATCTGGTATTTTGTTCACCAGGCATCATAACATTCTGGAGAACACTGTTCAAGCTGACACCGTAGCTTCAAGTAACTAGTTTGGTGATGCTGGGTTTTGAGGATGGAGGACAATGCTGTTGAAATACACTTTGCTGAGTAAGTCATTTTGCCCTTCTCTCTTCTACAAGCATGGGGTATGGACGATCATTGTGGTTCTTTCTGGATTACACATATAGCATCTGCTTTGGTTTACTTAAACCGCATAATACGTAGACATCCAAGAGGGTCAGCGTTGGTTTAAACGGGCAACTCTATTATGAGAATATGGTCAACACCTTCTAAAATTACTGCAATCCGTACATATGTTACAGTCTCCTTGGGTTTGTGAAAAATGCACTGTTGATTGTTTTTCATTGTAAAGGAGTCAATTTCTTTGAGAAATAGCAAAGTGCTGTTTCTACCTGAACAGTCAAGGCATTGAGGAGACATTTAATTTAGAAATGGAGCAGCATTTCTTTACCCTTGCCGTTATCCTATGTCACAGCTGACTGCTTTAGTGCCAATAAAATGCTCGGGGCGCTGGTTTTTACTGGGCGAAAGCACTGAGTGACAAAGCCATTCCTGTTAAATATTAACATCATTTACTAAGAATGTAATTAGGAATAAAATAAGCTGGCATATAAAATTTGTATCTTAATCATCCTCTGTTCTTGTTCAGGTGTTGAAAAGTCGTTTTCTTGATCCTAAACATGGAGTTAGGGTTCTAAGGGCATTAAGCTACTGTCACAGAGAGGCAGCAGAGATTGCCAAGGTATTTAAGGAACCTGACTATTTTGGAGGTCAGGTGAGGAGGGTGACGAGACGTGTGTATGTTTGTGTGTGTTTGTGGCTCTGCATTGTGAGGTGGGGGAATGGAAGTGGAAATGCTAGAATAAATAGGGCCCTCGGGTATTTATACTAGTTCTGAAATAAAACCGTGGTTTGAATCCAGTAGGTCAGTTATATATAAATACAGTGTAGAGGGCAGATATCCAGAAATAACAGATTTTATTCTCCAGAGGGAAAGGGAGAATTTACCAGAGCAGAGGCCTCTGGAACAGGGGGAGTCCATTAGGTAAGAACGGTAAGGCTCAAATGTGTTTATCACATTGCCTGTCCATTTTATTTACCAGTTCTCCTGCTGGTGGACACTGGGGCTGCTTCCATTTATTTTTGCTCTTGTAAATAATGCTGCTGTGTTCATTATTGTGCTTGTGTGCTGGTGCAGAGGTGCCAGATTCCCTCTAAGGCATATTCCTTTTGTGATGCGTTATTAACTTCTATTCTGTCTATAATTTTTATTAACAAAATAGTAACCGTTAAACTGATTTCATGTATTTGCACAGTAGAATTGTTAATTCAAGGGTTTGTAGCTCTTCAGCTCTGCAAACTAATGACAACATTGCTTTCCAAATACTATGTACTCCTACCACAGTGTGTGAGTCTCTCTTGCTCTGTATTCCGTCTAATACATTGCATTGTCAGAATTTTACCTCCTTTTGTTTTTAATTCCCTCTCCTTGAGTATTTTAATGAGGTTGACCATTTTTCATATATTAATATTGTCCATGCATGTTTTGTCGTCTTTTCCATATAATTTACCACCCTTTTAAAAAAAATTAAGTATTAGAAATATTCTTACATTAATCTTATGATGATTATGTGCCTTGCAAATAATCATTCTTACTTTGTGGCTGGCATTTTCATCCTCTATTTGGTATCTTTTGATAAACAGAGTTCTTGTCAATTATTTTCTTATGACTTATCAGTCGTTTTCTTTATGTTTTCCCTTTTTGTGTCCTGTTTAAGAATGCTTCTTTTTATCAAAAAGACATCATCACATTCTTTTGCTACAAGTGCTAAGCAAGCCCTCAATCAGTCTGAAATTGTTTTTTTTTTTTTTTAAAGGTATGAGGAAGAGGTCTGAGTCCATTTTTTTTTCCCTAGCAGGGGCAACTGGTTATCCCAGCATGATTAACTAACTAGTCTCTGTTTTCCTATTGGTGTGTGATATCACCTCTGTCATACATTCAGTGTTTACGTTTACCTGGGTCTGTTTCGTGGGCTCTCATTTGTGTTCTGTTAGCTGATTTGAGTATTAAAGCTCTAAGGTTGGGCATTTTAGAATTACACCACCTTAATTAAAAATGGCTTTTTAGTCTTCATGTCTGGCAGAGGATGAATTCTTGACTCTTCAGGAATGTCTTGGCCATTCTTGGTCTCTTTCTCTTTCACATATACCTTAGAATTAATGCTAGTTTCCACATTAAGTCTTGTCTGAATTTGGGTGAAAATTGCCCTGATTCTTGCTCAGTTTGCTTAATAGCACAATATCAAATTTTCTAATCTGTGACTATAATAAATCTCTCCATTTGCTTGCATCTTCCTTAATGTCTTTAAACAATAGTTGATAATTTTCCCTAAAAGGTCTTGCAGGACTTTTGTTCTAGTTAATGTTGGGTGACATGGTATATATTTGAAATTAATTAAAGGTTCTACTTGTCATTATTGTACGTACATGAGATTGACCTTTATGTAACGACTACATCTAGCAACTTTGCTGACCTGTTTTACTAAATTTGATACTTTATAGATTTGTCTTGTGTTATATACCATCATATCAAATGAGAAAAACAATAGTTTTATTTTTTCCTTTCCTTATGCCTTTAACTTTTCCTTCCTTTTTTTTCTCTTCTGCTTTTCTCCTTCCATCCCTCCATGCATCTCTCCCTTTATTCCTCCCTGCCTTTTTTCCACTCCTCCCTCCCTTCCTGGGCCTCCCTTTCCCCCGCTCCACCATAATTATTGTACTAGTTAGGACCTTCAGGCTGGTGTTATATGGAAGTGCAGGAAAACATGCCTTATCCTTGATTTAAAAAAAAATTTTAATGTTTCACCATTAAAAATGATGTTAATTGTTCTGTGTGTGTGTGTGTGTGTATGTAGAAAACTTTTCATTTGAGAAGATTTGTTAGGTCTTTTTTTTTTTTTAGTCAAGAATGAATATTGATTTTTATTAATTTTTTCATCTTTTGAGATAATCACACTATTTCCTTTTATTTGTTAATGTGGTAAATTAAATTGATAGATTTCCTAAAATTGAAGCAACTTTACATTCCTGGGATAAATTAAAATTAATCTCTAAAAAATTTATTGTGTTAAGAAAACGCACAAAGTTTACTGTCTTAATCATTACTAAATATGCAGTTCAGCAGTGTTAAGTATATTCATGTTGTTGTGAAACGGACCTCTAGGACGTCTTCATCTTGCAAAACTGAAGCTCGGTACCCATCCTCCAAGCCCCTGGCAACCATCATCTTGCTTTCTGTTCCTATGAATTTGACTATTCTGGATACCTCACATAGGTGGAAGTATGAAATATTTGCCTTTTGTGACTGGCTTATTTCACTTAGCATAATATCCCTGAGCTTCATCTAAGTTGTAGCATGTTTCAAATTTTCTTTCCTTTTTAAATGTATTAAATATTCAATGTATATAGCACATTTTGCCTATCCATTCATCGGTCAGTGAACATTTGGATTGCTGCGGTCTCTTGGCTGTTGTGGAGGGAGCTTCTGTGAACATGGCTGTGCAAATATCTCTTGAGAGCCTGCTTCCAAAACTTTTGGATATATACCCAGAAGTGGAATTGCTCTATCCTATGGTAGTTCTATTTTTAATTTTTTGAGGAACTGCCATACTGTTTTCCATAGCAGCTGTACCATTTTACATTCCTGCCAGTGGCGCATGAAGGTTCCTATTTCTCCACAGCCTTGCCAACGTTGGTTATTTTCTGTGTTGCCGAGAGTAGCAATACTAAGGGGGAGGAGGTAATATCTTACTGTAGTTTTGATTTGCGTTTCTCCAGTGATTACTCCTGTTGAGCATCATCTCATATGCTCTCTGGCCTTTTGTATGCCCTCTTTGAAGAAATGTCTATTCAAGTTCTTTGCCCATTTTAAAATCAGGTTATTTGTTGTGTTGTTGTTGAGTTGTAAGAGTTCTTTATATATTCAGGATATTAACCTCTTACCAGTTATGTGATTTGCAGATATTTGCTCTCATTCAATAGGATGCCTTTCACCCTGTTAATAGTGTTTTTTGATGAAGAAGTTTTTAATTATTGTGTCGTCCAATTTGTTTTCACTTTTTTTGTGTGTTTGGTGTAAAATTTGTATCTTTTTAAATTGCTGGATTCATTTTGTTAATATTTTGTTAAGGAATACGGTGTACCTGTATTCATGAGTAAAACTGGCCTGTAATTTTCCTTTCTTATATTTTCCTTTCCTGGTTTTGCATCAAAATTTTACTTGCCTCATAAAACAAGTTGAATAGTGTTTCTTCTTTTTATATTTTCTGAAATACTATACATGTAAGATTGGAATTATCAGTTCCTGAATAGTGAATAGAACTTGCCTGGGCCTGGTATTTCATTTGTGGGAATATTTTAAATTTCTGATTAAATTTCTTTAATGGTTTTAAAACTATTCAGGTGGTCTATTTTTCTTGAGTTCATTTGGCAAGGTATATTATAATTTTTTTTCCTGACTCCTATTTCAACCTTTTTGGTAGCATAAAGTTGAGAACAGTCTTACTATTTATAAAAACATTTGCAGAACCTGTAGATATGCACCCTTTTCATTTCCAGATTGCTTATTCGTATGCTCTTGTTTATTCATCAGTCATGCCAGAAGTTTGTCATTTTAATTGGTCTTTTCTAAAAGATCAGCTTTTGCCTGTGATCTTCTGTTGTATGTTTTTCCTATTTCATTAATTTCTACTATATTTTTATCACTTCATTCCATATACTTTACTGGAGTCAATTCTGTGTTTTAAAACTTCTTAAATTATCTGCTTTCCTTGCTTGTAATATAGACATTGGATGCATTAATTTTCCCTCTAAATATCATTTTATTAGTATTTTCTGAGTTACTTAGAAGCATATTTTAATTTTCAAAGTATATGGACCTTTTAGCAAGTTTTCTGTTAGTATTGATTTTTGTAATGATTAGTTACTGTATTTTCATGAAAGAACATTTTATATTTTTGCAAATAATATACATGTGATTTAAGAAAATGTACATTTTCCAATTAGGAATAATTCTATATAATTCATAATATTGAGGCTACTATTATGGACATTCTTATTCATTTTTCACTGTTTATTAATAAAAAGGATGTTTTAAGATTGCTTATTATGATGACAGATTTATAAATTTACTATGATAGTTCTTTCAATTTTCATTTTATATATTTTGCAACTATATTTTGGGTGCATTTAAATTACTATATCTTCTGGTAAATTGAACCTTTTATACTATCATCGTCCCATTATCTTTAGAATATTTTTTGTCCTAAAGTATACAGTTTCTGACATTAATAAAAGTCCAATCAGTGTGATATTTTATGTTGTCTGATGTAAACTACATTTATCTAGATATTAAAAATTCTAGCCTGCAACACTGACTTTTAACATGGAATTTAGTCCATTTGAATTTGTTCTGATTAGTGATACACTTGGATTCATTTCAATCGTGTTCTTGTGTATCCACTACTTACTCTGTTTTTACTCTGGTATTTCTTTTGATTTTAGTGTTTATTCTGCATTTTAATTTGGTGATCCTAATTTCCCTTTCACCCAACAATGTAGTGATTTTTAGAATATTGGAAATCCCATTACTTTCCTACTGTCTTCTTTGCTATTATTTTCCTGTGGCTTAAAAAAAAAAAAAAAACCCCACAAAATCGATACTACTGTTTTATATGTTCAATGTCTTTTTTTCCCCAGTTTAACCTATGTTTACTACTTTCTTGTCTCAAATTTCTCACCATTTTTTCTTGTCTCTCAGACCTTCCTTTTTGCCCATTTTAATTTCCCTTAAATCCTGTAGGTCCATCTTTAGTGAGCTTCTATTAATAGTATGAACTCTGACTCTGTTTGATGCCTTTATTTGGGCCATGTTCCAAAAAATAATTATACTGGGTTTAGACTTCTGGCTTGACTTATTTTTCCTTAGCACATGTTGGTATTATTTTGCTCTTTTCTGACTTCCGTCATTACTGTTGAAAATTCAGTTGTCTAATTTTTATTTTTGTTAATTTGCCTTTAACCTCTGCCTTCTTTTAAGATCTTCTTTTGTCTTTGATGCTCTGCAGATTTTTGCAATCTATCTAGGGATTGGTTTCTGTTGCTTTACTCTGCTTTAGATATATTGGGATTCTGAGATTTTGCATTTTTTATGAATTCTGAAACAAACCTTAGTATTTCTTTGACTGTTGCCTCTCCTACATTCTTCCTTTTCTTTCGTTCTAGTATGTCCGTTGCCGGATGTTGGATTATCTTTCTGTCACCCGTTCCTGTTATCCTGTCATTGGTACTTTCTCTCTCTATCCTTTGGGGCCTCATTCTGTGCGGCTCCTCCAGGTTTGTCTCCCAGGGCATTGGTTTTGTCTTCAGCTTTATCTTTCCAGCTGTTTAGCTGGTTGATTAAAATTTTAATTTCACTTACTGTATATTGTATTTCTGTAAGATCTATATCGTTATTTTCAAATATACCTCATTTTGATAGTCTCTCCTTTTGAAATCATCTCAATATCTTCTTATTTAAACACGTTAGAGTTAATTTACATTCTATTCTGTATCTAATCATTCGGATGCCAGGAGTTATTGTGGGTCTGATTTGTTGTTTGTTGCTTCTCCAGGTTCCAGTTCATGGCTGATATGATATGAGGTTAATTTCCTTTATAATTGTGGGAATTTAACTTTTGATCGTGGATGTTCTAGTAGGCCTGGGTTTAAAGTGGTTCCTCTGATTGGAGATTTACTTTTGTTTATGCCAGGTTCCTAAAATCACTACGAACTAAGCACCATTTGAGAACAGTTCTTCGCTGGGATTTTTTAAAGAATCATATAAACAGGATGCATTCTAGCCCAAATGCTACATGAATGCTGGTTTGTGATTATGAGATTTAATGAGGCCTTTCTCCCCTCTATCTCAAGTAAAGAAACAGATAGGCAAGTTTTGGCATCATCTTCCACTGTGAATTTTTTTTCCTCCTAGTTTACCCTTTGCTATCTGTTCCCAGAGGTTCTAATCTTGCTTCTATTCCGGATCCAACTGTAGGCGTGGTCTCCTGCCCTCCATGAAAGAATGGAGCTATATGGCAGCATGGTTTGGCAGACTGTCCTAAGACCATAGCTAATTTCAGTGTTTGGTTAACTCTGGAGTCAAGATTTCTAGATGTTTTCAGCCTTTGGGGCTGGCCATCAATTTTGGGGGGAAGCTTGGCTATATATTTAAGTATTTAAAATGCACATTTTGCTTTTGCACCTGAAATAGTTTTCATGATATTTAGTTCCGCCACACTCACACAAAGATTTTGCTTAAAGAAATAGTCTCAAAGTGAAAAGCCAATATTAAGACTTAAATTTATGTTACATGGTTCAGAGAAGTTCACTAGCTCTTAGCTACTGGTTTATACAATCATGCTTATGACGGTAAATACATTTTATAAATATGCTGAAGACTCTGCTTTCTAAACTTATTACTCATTGTTTGCATTTAGGAGTATAAGAAGCTATGACAAATTTATTTTCAATTATTATAGAGAAGACCCTTGAAAATTTCAAATGTAGCTGAAAAAATATTAAGCCTTTCTCAGTTTGCTGGCCACAAGGAGAACAATGCACATAGCACTCTTACCTGGCAAGGGGAAAAACAAGTCCATATTCTCATTTTGAGAATCAAATTTTTATCTTGAGTGCCTTTTTTTAAAATCTTATTTCACTTATAATGGCTTAGCTTTTGTATATTTAATGTGTAGAACAAAGGGAAGGGATAAGAATGACTTTACCTGGAAAACTGAAATGTCTTTTTTTTTTTTTTTAATTGACATTATTTCCTCTGAAGACTGAATATCACTGCACTAGTTTGTAAATATTTCCAGATGTTTGTGTTTATTTCTCCATTGGCGGAAAAAAAAGTCAGGGAGATTACTTATAAAGAGAAAGTACTTTGGCAGTAAAGGAAAAGAAATAAGCTTTCGTCCTAGGGAAATGGCGTATATATCTGATTTCCTTTCAAGCAATTTCAGATTACTGGATATATTTATAATGGGTGGCGATTTTTAATCATTGAAGATAATAACCTCATGTTTTTTTATTAGTTCCTTGGCTTTAATAGGCCATTCAAATAATGCTTTAGCTAATAGTTTTGTTGTTTTTAGTGAGAAGGAAACAACATTTTGCTATTATTCAAGAAAAGCATATTGCCGTCTAATGATCTGCTATCAATGAGTTGTCATCTCTTATTCTGCATAGTGTCTGCCTCTGAGAATTCAAAAGATTAATTATTATTTTTATAGAATTGATCATAAAATTCTAGTTTGGCTATATAGTAGTCATTTGATGCTTTGTTCTTTATTGTCTTTCAGAATGACCATTTTTTTTTTTTAGCATGTGATAGTTTAATAGAAACCATACCATTTGGTCTAGAAGACAAAATGTTTATATTATTTGAAAAGGTAAAATGCAGTTATAGTGAATTATTTTATAGCTTGAATTTAGTGGCTTATTTTTTTGCCTCGTTATTATATGGTTAGCTCTGGCAGTGTCTCCCTTGGAGTGGGTAGGCTGGGGTCAGTTTGGGCAGGATTCAACAGACCCGTTGCTTTCAGTCTGGGTTGGAAGGAACCTCGTCAGTGTATGGCTGAATAAAGTATAACTTGGATTCTGGACTCACTTCACTTGGTGAAAGTGCATATTATCCCAGTAAAATTCCTATAATCTGTAAGACTGATAAAATACACAGGCTTTTATCTCAATTTTTGTTTGCTTCTGTTGTGAACTGTCCCATTTTTTAACAGCACACAATAATATTTTTCTTCAAAGAAAGAGGTACATCAAAATTATTGTGGCTTTTTAAAAAGTAACATTTGATCAGTTTGGTTCCTCAGTTCTTTCATATTTGAAAACACAAATGTTTGGATATAGTGGGTTTATGCAGAACAAAGTTATTATAAACTAGAACATAGTGGAACGCATTTAATAAACCCTCAGAAATAAAGTCCGACATATTGTGGAAAAGGGAAAAGTGAGCTCAACTGAAATATAGCTCTTGTAAACAGAAATAGGGTTCAGGCCGACAAACTCGTGGTCGTATTTCTTTATTAGATTGGCTGGGAGGGGAAGGGAGAAAGTGGGGGGGAGTACTATGTGTCTTTCATACCATAAATATGAAATACTAACTCCAATGTTAATAACCTCTAGAAAGTCTCAAACGGAAGAGATTGGTCCTTTGGCACTTAATTTTTTCCATCTTTTTTCTTCCATCTCATTTCATTGGATTTTAAACATTGACTAGGTTTCAGAGTCACCAGGGTGAATTTTAAAAAATAAATGATACTCCAGTGCTGCTGAATCAGAATTTTTAGGATACGTGCATTTAAAAAATCTCCCCCAGATAAATATGTGTGAACCACCAGCCCATTTTCTATTAATGCCACCGAAAACCTCTTACTTGTGTTTGCAAATGAATTCATGTCAGAAGGCAATCAATTCATATTTCACCTCCCAGCTAACTATTGATCTCATCTACATATTGTAGGATCTTGCCAGAGAGATGAAATACACAATGGTAAGTTATCTCCAAAATAAGGAATAAATTGAATTTCTGATTAATTCTAAAGTGTAAATAGACCTAGGTAAGGAATGTCAAAGTCTTGATTTTGAAAACCTGCAGAACAAATGCTTTATGAAGGATTAAGAGGTATCTGTTGATGATATCAAGTTTATGCCTTTACATAAAAATGTACTGTTTTTGTCAGTTTTCTACATAGAAAACAGAATAGTTGTTTAGGAAACACATTTGGAATCTTCATACAGGGCTCTGTCCAGCAGCAACCTTGTGGAGAAAATGCCCATTTGGGGTATAGCTCTGTGTATATGGACCTCAGTCATTTGAAAAAATACTAACTCATATTCAAATAATTTTGTTTTATTTTTAAAGATGTATTCAGCTGGAACTTGTCAGCAGTTCCAGGGAAAGAACTCGGTCACTAATTAGTGCTGGAGGTGGTGAGTGAAATTGTGTGTGTGTGTGTGTGTGTGTGTATGTGTCTGTGTGTAGGAGGAGACAGAAAGGAAGAGGAGGCTTTTTCTTTATTTAAGCCCTATATTCCCACACTGCTTTTTTTCAGATTTATTTTTCATTGTGATTGACTTTTTCAGCCACATTAATAAGATCTGATTTTTTTTTTTTTTACAGAATCTGGTGTTTATTTATTTGATTTATAGATAATGCAGGACTGCTTTGTTCTTCCCCCATCTTAGATATAAGTCTCCTGGATCTTTGATATAATTTAGTCTCTTGGGACTTTTGTCCAGGTTTTTTTTAAAGTGTAATAGCTCCTTTAGAACTAATATAAGTTATTACTTACATGAATTATAAATTGCACTCCCTACTAGTGCACACTGACAAGATAGAGGAAGTTTTGATGACCTTTAGAATGGGTCAGTGATTATGGATTATAAGAGGTTCAAAAAGTCCAGTGAGGGCTTCTCCCTCAGATTGTTCTACTTAAAAAGGAAAGGGGTGACACCCAGAACTGCAAAAAACAAAAAACAAACCTAAGTGTTGTTGGGAATGCGAAAAAACAAGAACTACTCTGCATTGCTTGTTGGATGGAAACTTTGGAAAGATTTTGACAATGTCTAGTACAACTAAATATACATATACCAAATGATCCAGTAATTCCACTCTTACGTGTATATCCCCCATAAACTTCTGCTTATGTTTTTCAGAATATGGCTAAGACTTTTCAAAGCTGTACTGTAGAGGGGTAGACAAGTATATTCCAAATGCCCGTTGACATTCAAATGAATAAGTCCATTGTGATACATTTGTGCATTGAAATAGTATGCAGCGATACAAAATGAACAAATTACACACACGCACAAAAGAATGTGGATCATCTTAAAGATATAATATTGAGGAAAAAAGGCAGACATGATGAAATATATTCTGTGTGAATTGAATTTCATCAATTAAAAAACAGGCATAACTCAACTGTATTTTAGGTATGCATAATTATATGATAAAGCCTTAAAGCTAAGGAAAGAGCTAGAGAGCATTTCAGGGATATTGGTTACAGGTGTAGGGAGGTATTTTGTTTTGTTTTGTTTTGTTTTTTTAATTCAAGAAGGGGTAAGTCTGGGACTGTTATTTCTTGCCCAGAGTGCGGGTTATGTTGTTATTCATTTCGAGAGTTCATTAAGGTGTACATTTGTTTTATGCATTTTTCTCTGTGTATTATATTTGATAACTTAAAGTACTTGAACTATTTTTAAGAGGAAATTAAGGCCCAACCACAGGTGTTCCTGTAAAGAAAGTTTCAGGGTCTGACTTAAATTTACAAAAGCAAGGACAGCCTCTGCTAATTGCATTTTGCTCTTGACTCACCCTGCTGTGCCTTGTTATTACGGCACACACAGCAAGCTCTGGCGTGCTGAGAGACCCCTGTGAGAGTCTGAGGGGTGAAGTAAGGTTGGAGAGGGGAACCCTGAGTCTGAATCTCATTATCTGGGCGAGAGTAAGTCAGATGCTTCGTGTTGCTGTGATATAGTTGTGTGTGTGTGTGTGCGCACGCATGCAATGTGTGTTAATATGTTAATTCTATTCTGGTGTCGTGAAGGCAGTGCTGGAATTCAGCACCAGCCAAATACCTAGTATGCCCTTCAACCCCTGACCGTAATGAATGTAAAATGCTGGTAGTAATAGATAGATTGAAATGAAAAACCCCTTCATCTTGGCACGCGAGAGATTTGCAATCATACTTGGATTCTCAAAGCCCTGCTTGATTGGAGATGAACATGTGGGTGGATTGACCTTTCTTGTAAGAGCTGTTGTTTCTGCACTAAACATGTGAAAAACAGATTTTGAGTAGCTGCCCTACTGCACTTCTCTCGTGATTTGTATTATCACCCTTTTAGATTTCTCGGCAATAATGGTACTTATTAAACTCACCGGGGCTCTTTTTCCCCCTTCCCCCTCCTCCAGGCACTCTTACTTTTCTTCCACGGGTATGGAACCTTCTACCAAGGGAAGGTTAATTTCTTTACCTTTCTCGTACTGTCAACATAGGATTTCTTCATTGATTGACTGGTGTTCGAATCCCAAGAATGTCCATTTTAAAATAAAGGAAGCTTTTGGGGTACTTTGGAGGTTATTCACAAATTCCTAGAAGGAGGAACCCCATATTTTTCTCAGTTTTGAAATTTATTAGTTATGTATTTTCTAAATATAAATCTTTCCCCCTCCTTTTTTTTTTTTTTTTTGGAAATAAATGTTTCCTGTGTGGTGCCCTTCACACAGATAAGATGATTTTTCTTGTCAGAGCTATCAGATGCAACAGAATTGATTCAGGTTTTGGTCAAATTCTTAAAATTTCTTTAAATGATTATGTAAGATCAATGTGACCTACACTTTGAAGAAAAATTTATCCAAAACTGCTTTCCATACTCTGCTGTACTCCCAGTGTGGTTCACTTTATTTCAAGTGCTGTTTTAAGTTGGGGCCCAGATGGAGTGAGGAGAGAGCAGATAATAGTCCCCCAAGTCAAGGGCAAGCAGTTGCACTGCTCTTTGTATTTTGAGGTTCCTCTATATTTTATGTAGGTTAGGATGCCAATAATTTTATTTTCCATCACTTATGCGATGTTTGATCATATAAACAACCTTTGCATCTGTAGCTGATTTGAACTTATTTTAAATATTTGAAAGTTATTTAGAGACTGTTAAAGTTCCTATGCCAACCCAAAAATCAAACAGATGTAAGAAACCTTTTACCAAATCTAATTATCTGATAAACACTGATATGTCACATAGAGTAAGTTGAGACATTTTGATGTTATGTAGTATCTTTTCCTGTATCATAGGAACACCTTTTTTTTGAAGAACGGGATGGGGCGGAAGGGATGTAAAAAGGCACTGACATGTTTACATTTTAATTCTGGGGTTCAAGATTCTTAAGTAGCATCTGTGAAGGAAGACTTTCTGCTTCAATGTTTCATCTCTGTTACTCACATTATTTTAAGAGCACCCAAAGTCTGTTATTCCAACTGCTATATACCGAATTTGTTCTAGAAGAAGCTTTATCTTTGAAAATCAATTTGTTTTCCCTATTGCTGACTCATATAGGCAATGTCATCTTAGTTGGTTTCTCTTCCTTTTCATAAGCTGCTTGGGAAGAGATTTTGTCAATCACCCTGTGTTTTAAAATGGCCACCTGCTCCTGAAGAATCATACAGACAAGAGCACAGACTAAATTTAAGTTGTCTGATGAGCAGACTGATGGTACATTTGTACTGTTGAAAAAAACCATTCCAGAGGGGGTTTGTGGAGCTCTTATTCAGAGACTAGATAGAAGAACTCACATTCTTCAGTGTCACTGGGGAGTCAAGAGTAAAATGTCTTCCCACCTGGTGGTGGCTGCCGAGAGCAATCCACACTTCCTTGCCATCTGGTAGAATACGACCACGAAGTTACCAACTTCCCATGGTCCTGCTGCTGCTCTCAAAAATCTGCCTCCTTGGATGGTGGCCTTTGTTATCCGTAAACATGTCTTCCTGTGGGGAGGAGGCAGGTGACCTGCCACTAGCATCAGTCTGGAGTTTGTCCTAGCTTCGTCAAGATTTTCCAAGTCAGAAGCTAAGTGCTGATGGATGCACTTGAAACTTTCTCAGCGGAAACAGGTAGGATGACATGTGGACCACAGAAGAGGGAGGCAAGAGCCGGGAGGTTTCACGGGCATTTCAGTGTCAGTTGAACCACATTTGAAACATGTCTGGAAACAGAAGTCCTAGACTGAGTTAAAAACAGACAGTGGGAGATGCAGAGTCACATATGGGGTAGGGAGAGTGGTGAGTTACAGGGATGTAGATAGTGTAAGGAGATGAGGAGAAGACACAGAAGAGCATCTTCCAAACCTGCTAACAGAAACTTTGTTGATTCTGAGCTTAAAGATACTTGAAATGATGCTTCTCACACCATGATTCAGTCTAATTTCTCTGGACAGTGCATATCCACTGGTGTGGGTGACAGGGCATGTTTGTTACACAGGAGCGCACAGCCAGCTTGCAGTGCTGGCGGGATGCAGATGAGTCCTTGTCATACATTGAGTGGTCCTGTTGGGCATATCCCTGTCTCTACCCCTGAATATATCTACATATAGTTAGATAGCAACACACACACACACACACACACACACACACACACACACACACACACACACACACACACACACACACACACACACACACCCCTACAGATGTGCACACACTCAGAAACCACTTGGTGACACAGGGGTTTCCAAGATACCAAAGGAAAGTGGGCAGAACATGGTTCCTCTTTGTCATCTTTGTCAGTGGCAGGGCGCCTGGGGATGATGTTTGGGTGGTCTGTCTTAGGTGAGAAACTCAGCTTGTCTAACAACCCATCTCAGCCTGTGCAGCTAAGAAGTAATGGCCTTGTAACCAACCGTTGGACTCTGTCTAGGTCTGTGGAAGGCTAGCCTATTTCCTCTCCAGGATTTCAAAGCTCAAATAAGTTTCTCTTTGCTTTCCATGATGCACAGAGGGATTAAAAAGTTGTGGGAGTTTGCTGGCACCTTCACGTGGAGGGACGTACAGCAGGTCCTTGGGAAGATGCTCACCCTCGCTGTGCCCTCTGACAGGTGCGAGGGCGCTGACTCTGTAGGAGAGCAATTTGGTGATGAAGGAGGAATTTTCGCAATGTGTGCCAATGATTGGTTGGAGGGTGTGTGTCCTGGTCCCTAGTCCCTCTGCTGGCAATTCCAGAACTGCTTCCTTCCTCTAATTCTGTGGCTGAAAACTGAGATTCGGAAATAAGTGGGAGGAGACAAACCACTCACCTATTTTACTGCTAGATCTTTAAAACAGCCCTGGGTGAGCCAAGTCTTGCAGTGAAAGATTTTTGTTTGAGGGGCCTGCTACTCTCTTTTATTTGTGTTTTATTTTTCAAAATGCCTTTGACTGTGGTGCCATCCCAGGTTTTTAGATGCCTAATCATCCTGTATAAGCCAGGAATCCCTCCTCAAAGTGGTCAAAAACATCAGATAACAGAGCCACAGCTATTTTTAGAATACAAAGATAGCTGAATTTCTTTTTTTTTTTTAAATAATGACATTAGAATTTTTTCTGTCCCTTTAGAATCTAAAATCCTCTTAAGTTCAGAATTTTTTGTTAAGTTAATTTACAATTCCGTTCCCACACTTAGAAAATTGTGTAGCACATTCAGGTACTCAATAAAATTTTGTTGAATTAGTAACTGGATTTTTATTTTATTATTATCATTTTGATAGGTGAATTTCTTGATGAAATCCAGAAGCACTTGCATTATAAAAATAGAGATCTAGTTGCTGAGAAACCCAGAGGAACAGACCTTTAATGACAGATTGTTGAGTATTTTTATATCTGGGCAAGGGAGGTATTTCGGGGCCAGGGAAGTTTCTTAAATTATGCCACCTTGACACCCTGTCTACTTGTAAGGTTAGTCCTAGACACAGATGTGATGGATCCAAATGAATGGCTTGCTAGCCAATGAAGTGAGGGTGTAAAAAGTGTCTGAGATTTTTCCCACAGTCAGATGACAGGTACTCTGAATTATTTAAAACTGCTTTGCATTTTATCAGCACCCTCTAAAATGCTTTCTAGGGATTATTTTAAATGATTAATTACAGGTAGGCATTAATGAGACTTGAAAACAGCTTGGGCTTCATTGACGCAGGTAGTTCCAGCTCAGGAGATCCTGGGTGGAAACAGTCATCTCCCTTGTCGTTGTCATCCTCCCCCCGCACCATCAGTAATAACAGATTGCATTTAAATGGTACCTCTTTCCAGAGAGGTCAGCGTCTCTCAGATAATTGGATTGCTCTCACGACATCTGGTTGATGGCAGAGGGCAGTTGTGGTTTTAGAAATCTTGATGATTATCACTCTCTGGGTTCTGGCTGTCTAGTCATGCTGAGGCCTCAGCCTTCTCCTGTCTTTTCTCTGCCCCTCAGGTTATGTAGCCACAGCTCAGTAGGTGGAAAGAACCACGTAACCTTGAGTTTGTGCAGAGCAGGGCTATCCTCCATCGCATGCCACTCACCCTCATCTTGGGGAAACATTACACTTGATCTCAGCTCATTCTCTGTCATCTTTTTTCCTTAGTCACTTGTCCCTTTCTCTTTCTTTCTGTCTCCTTTCCTAGCATCCCCTGCCTCCTCCGTCTCCATTCTCTGCTCTTTTCCTGTTTTCATTGGCCTGTTCAGTTCTCTGTAGTTCCTTACTGTCTTACCTTGGAAGTTTATGCAGGATAAAATATGAACCTAGAGATGCGTACAAGACATAGCTTTAACTTTCAGAAGTGGGGAAGGGTGTTCTCTGTTTTTAGTGTACATGGTTTTAAAATGGATACTTCTCTACCTTTGGTGAGAAAACATGCTACCTTTAGCATGTTTTTAGCCAGCTAGACAAAAGTGACTAATTTCTTATTACCCTGCAATAACCTATAATGGAAAAGAATCTGAAAAATAATATAATTGAATCACTTTGCTGTACACCTGAAACATTGTAAGTCAACTATACTTCAATTAAAAAAAGAGTTATCTTTTGTTAAAATTGAATTTGCCTAGACCCTGATAGCCATGAAGAAATGGGGAAGAATTGGTAAATCCCTTGGGCAGAGTTTCTGTGGCGCTGGGTGGGTGGTGCTGGTGGTGGGTGTGGATAAACAAATGGTCCTGCCTGTTGGCTGGAGTTTATTCTGGCCACTTTCAAAGCAAAGAACTTCTTAGCCATATTTTGGGGAGATCTGTTCATTTGTGAGGAAGGAAACACGATTTTTCCTTGATGGTCAGAAGTTGGCAACTACCTCTTTTTGCGAAACGGTACATCTTAAAATACCAAACCAAACAAAAATAAGCAGAAACTCAAAGTACTTTTAAAATATAAGAATTTTTTTCACGCACGAGAAACTCGGTTCTCTGGGTTTCTACTGGGGAGATGTTTTGATGTTCCCCTCTTTACTTCTTTTAAAAATAACCTTTTGTATTCTTGTACTGGTGAAAAGTACCTTTGATTCTCACTTGGCCTCTTCCACTGAATTGGAAAATTTGGTTCCATTCTCTTAGCAGGTAAATAGCCTTAAAACCATTCATGGTTCTGTCAGGGTAGAGGAGAGCTGAAAAGCATTACATATGTTCCAAGTTAAGAGAGGCCAGTCTTTTGCTGTTTTCAAGTGGCTCCTTCCCCTCCCTTCTCCTATTAAGGGCTCCACCACAATGAAGCTTTAATCAGCTTCATTGATTTAAAGCTAATTTGCACTTGGCTTCAAGGTTAAGGTCCACAGCACAAGCTGAAGACCTTTAAATCAGAAGTCAGAATGAAAAGCCTTAGGTATATCATATTGTCGGCTGTGCATAAGAATGACAGCTCTTGATGGCTGTGAATTAACTATTGGGGGAAAAAAGGCACAAAGCCAATTTTTCTTCTGTGTTAATATAACCTCTGCTAGCTGGGTAACACAGC
The DNA here is from genome assembly GCF_036321535.1 of Camelus dromedarius. NCBI lineage: Eukaryota > Metazoa > Chordata > Mammalia > Artiodactyla > Camelidae > Camelus > Camelus dromedarius. Next base: position 12,914,845 of record NC_087454.1, on the reverse strand, counting down.
ATTGCTATCAGCGTTTCTGCTTCATCATGTAAATTGATGGAGTTGGCTGAAAATACTTTGGTATTGTGATGTTTGCAGCCGTCAGTTTCTGCTTGGTTTCAGTTGGATCTCAACCTAATTGCCAAACTGATTCAATCTGTAATAACTTTTAACATTTATTTTTCCCAAAGGGAAAAAAATGTCTTGTCTGTATTCTGCAATTAAGAAGGTGATGAAATATTCAGTGTATGTCTCCACTCTGACTAAATTCTTTTGTTAACTTTATCAGATAAACTATAAAATATTAACCAGGCTCACTGTTTGAGCATGTGCAGATGGCATAATATTTACCAGGCCTATTTTCAATACACATTTAATTTTATAAATTGAATTAACTATTACATGGCTAATTTTTTCCTCTCTTTTCCAAATGGATGCAACAAGCAACTGTGTTGCTGGCTGTATGTGCTAGGCTAGAACATTTGCGGGTAATTACATAAGCCTAGCTGTGTATATAATAAATAACATTTTCTCCAAACTTAACCACACAAAATCAAATCAAGGAGAAATAATGCTATTTTCTAAGCAAAATTATGCTGAGTTGCAATGTGCAGGTTCTTTGCTCTTTTTTCATTTTTTGGACAGCTTAGTTTTTCAAATTTTCTGTAACATTTAAATAGGTAAGTTAATTTTACCCACCTCTCTTATCCAACATGCAACTGACCTTAAATACTGTAGCCCTCTCCTCTCTGCTGTTACCAGGTGCACTAATTTAATAGCCACAGAAAACTTCAAGCAGATTTTCTCAGAATGTGGTTTGGACTGAATCAATATCAAATTCTAAGTCATGATATAAAGCTCATTCTAATTGAGAACAACGAAAACCCCCTTTTTAAAAGAAAAAAACCAAAAAACTAATGAGCAAAAGCCTTGGTTATTGGTAAGCTGAAAATGCCTAAATGGGTCCGCCTCACCGATCACAGATTCCTATAAAGCTGTGCTTCGTTCATTGCCCTCAAGGATCTCATGATCTCTTTAGTTAAGGGGAAAAGTGTGAAAGGAAACAGTTACAATCCAGTGTGACACATGTTATATCAGAGGTGCACAGTAGGGACTGAGAAAGGAGGGTATAGGGTGTGTGGTTGATTTTGGGAGTCAGGGATAATGTGATGGAGGAGATAAACAATTTAGCTGCAATTTCAGTGGCTGTCTATGTGAACAAGGTGCGTACAGAGCAGAAAGGGCATTCTAGACGAAGGGAACAGATATGTGAAGTGATTCATGTTTGAATGCCACAGCAGATGCGTGAAAATGCACCGGGTATGAAGTAAGGCGAGTTAGGAGAAGAAATAAGGGTGGTTGCAGCCCAGACCACAGAGGTGGTATTAACTGGACCTGTTGATGTTGTGATTCTGTGGTTCATGCCGCCACAGGAGCAGGATGTGCTGGAGCTGTGTGATGACAGGCGAAAGGCAAGCGGTGGAGAGGACAGAGTCAGGGATGAATGGTGACTGAGTTCCTTGAGGTCCCCAGAAATTACTTAGAGAGCTTCATCCTAGGTGCTGAATGGAATTCAGCTATGAGCAGGAAGGGGAGGGCCTGGTGTTCAAAACAATTCGTTTGGAAAATGGGATCTTATTTTATAACACAAGTTGGTGAATAGGGACTCAAGAGCAACACGTGTGGATCTTTTTCAAGTGTATACCAACTTCCAAGTTGTGGAATCTAACTCAGTCATGTTCACTGTGCACTCAAGAGTGGCTCTGAGTGTCCCTCATTCCCCCTCCCCTATTAATTGATTATAAACATAATTGCTTGAAGTGTCATATGCTGTAAAGTGATCACTTCCAAAAAAGAGCCAGCAATTCCGCCCGTGATGAGGAGTTTGTGGTTAAGCTCAGAAAACTCGAGTCTTTTCCTAAGTGAAGAGACGTGTGGGTGTGATGAGGGTTGCAGAGGTGAATAAAGAAGCCTGGAGAGCTTTCACCGGAGATGGGGGCTCAAAGCATGAGCACATCATATTTTAAATAACAAAAGTGTTAAATTAATCCAAAGAACACAATTTAGCATTAGCAGGGATGGCTGCAGATGCAAAGAGGCTGCCTTCCACACTGAGGCAATGTCTTGCATGTGTTTATTCTAGAACGTATCAGGCCATAGTAGCGTTGACAGCCCACTTCAATTTCTACGTGTACGTTAAAACACATGTTTCGTAGATAAACTGAGACAATAATAATGGGTTATCTCAAGTGAAGGAGGGAGATGAAGCTAAAAAGACATGAATCAGAGAAGTGCAAGGCAGAACTGGGTTGAGGCTAGAATTTGTTCACACAAAGGAGCAGGGATGCGCACAAGGGCTGAATTCCCCCCAAAGCAAAACCGTGTGCTTGGGGAAGCATTGTTTGGACATCAGCATATATTTACACCGTATGACATTTAAAACATGAGTTTTTAAATCCCGAGGTAACTAAGATCATCAACCACTCTCACGTTCAGTTATTCAGAACGTTGTTGGTGCCATCTTCATCGTCATCCTCAAGGCAGCCCCAGGCAAAACGGTTTACAAGACCGAGATTCAGCACAAGACCTAGGCTCTCCTTCCAAGTCCTTCTCTGATTTTAATCGTGATTGCTGCCCACTTAGGGCTCGGACAATCCCCTGTGGACATCTACTCTAGGAAAAACAAGCAAATGAATTCACACTGAGGTGTTAAAATGTGAGAAGTTTCATTTTAACTCTCTGTACCGAGCATTTACATGATCAGTGAGGGCAGAGCCTTTCACTAAAAGGTGGGCATTGGCTTGGCTGTTCAGGCTCCAGCTAGTTCAGGAAAGGAAGTATTAAAAGGTGTTGATTTTTTCCTTCACTCCAGAGCTCACATCATGCACAGTCATCTGCTGTTCTTACCACGTTCGTCACCTCTTATCTGTGTTATAACAACAGCTTTCTGGTTAGTCCTTTCCTTTTTTAAGCCTCTCCCCATAATAGGACCCAGTAACCTAAAATATTATTCAGCATGTCTGTCAAGGTCATAGTCAAATTGCCACCTCCCTCAAGAGCTTCTAATTGTCCATTAGGACAAATTGGAATGTTTCAAACCTAGTGACTGTTGAAGATTCTTCTTCAGCTACTGTGGATAGCCCCTTTTATCCTGCCTCATTTCTCTACATTGTCCAAGCTCACCTTTAGCCTCTTAAAGCCCCAAATTCCCCTGTGGTCTCACATTTGCCACCATGTTTCCTTGAACCCATGTCTGTCATTTCAGAATACAGGCTCACGTAACTACCGTCTTTTCTTTCTAACCCTGCCCATCCTGATCACTTACTTTTTCTGTACAGTTTTATGACTTTCTTTATGTTTGATTGCTTATAACTAGGGACTCCTGATGAGTTGCATTGGATGTGCAGTCTCTAATATCGCTGCTGGCTTGTGGTTCTTGGTAAACAAGGATTGAGCAGCGGCATCATGGCAGTTTCTTTTTCTAGAGCCCTTACCACAAGCTAGACGTCTTTCATACATTATTAATAGTCCCACCAGGAAGTTGTCGTTATTCCTACTTTGTAAATCAGAAAACTGAGGCAAAGTGGGCATCGGAAGCTTGACCAGATTTAGCTGGTACGTGGCAGAGCGGGGTTATCAGACCCCCCTCTCTTTGTTGAAACACTTGTGTGTTGTTCACATTTTTACTGATCTGTGTAGGGAGAAGGCTTGCTTTTGTTGTCAGGGATTTCTTTTGGGTCTTGAACGCCTAATAAACATGAATTTCTTAGGACCTGCCCTTTAAAATAAAAAATTGAAGATTTGGATACTATTAACGTGACAGGCATTTGCAAGCACTGCTTAATTCATCTCACATCAGTCTCTGGTCACATGATAGTAATATAATTTCACCCAATTACAGCCACACAAGAAACTGACAACCTGATGCTCTGGGAACTGAGTCCTGCGGTTCAATTCCCCAACCCTCATTTTGAAGATTTATGCTATCATATCATGAACATGTATCCCATAGCGTCAAAAATACAAAATCGTAGAGTTATTACATAGTTCTACTTATTGATCACCTATTGACATACAGTCAGACTAGTCTTTGTCAAGCCAAGGATGAACTAGGAGATAAAATTAAAAGGAATAAAATCTAACACTTTAATTGCATTTGTGGCTGAGGGACCCACATTATACAGCAACCAGCGTGTAACATGTTCCATGATTTACCTTGCTGATAATTGCTTTGCACTCCTAATAAATTAACCCACAGAAAATCCATTCATCTGCATCTTCTTTTTATGCAGAGCTGGAGGAAAAAGGACCAGTATAGCAATTTGAGTGGCAATCATGCACTGATTGTAGCAAAGAAAGTAGCGTGGTGAGAGTCTCAAGCATTCTGAAAGCATTTCTTTGTAAGAAAAGAGGAAGGAAAAAAGAAGAGAGGGCTTTTGTTAATTAAGGGGTTTTTTTTTATTGGTCTTACTCACTATGGAGAATATGTTATATTCTAGGTCAAAATGCTTGTTTAATGCAGTATATTTCCAGCCAGATATTTTATTTTCATGTCATTAATTTATTTTCTTTAAATATTCGTAGAAAATTCTCATTGTTCTATGTAAGATTCCTGGAAGGAAAAATGTGTAAATATGTTACTGTATTCCTAAGGGGTCCCTTCCCTAAATATTATTCCACAGTAAATCTCATACTTCAAGCTGCTCAGGTTTATTTTTGTTGTTGCTAGACTCTGTAATCAAAATCATTTTGTAATACTTTTATTCTAATACATCGTGCGCTTTTAATACTTTATGTTCTGCTTAGTGCCTTGATACCACTTAGCTTACCTGACCCTCATAGCCAACACAGTACAGTGGGAAGAAAGTTGGAGGAGTGAGGAGATGGGACTTCTAGTTTCCACCCTGCCACTAAAGTGGGCTTAATACTGGCTGTATTGTTTTATTTGAGTCTCGGTTTTCTTTATCTTAACATAAGGTGATTATAGGAGTTGATCTCTAAGGTCCTTTACAAATTCCAGGATGTTCAGAAAAAATCTTGTGGGTGATTAAGGGCCACAGAAACAAGTGATGTTCCCAGTTTCATAAAGGTGGGAGCGGGGGAGGAGAAGGGCAAGAACTGCTTCTGCTTCCAGCAGTGTGGCAGACTTGATACCCTGACTGACCTTCCTGCAGCAAACAACTAACAATGCTGCTTAGTGTAGTTTTCTTAAAATGGTCTTTAGATGCATCAGTTAACTGGCAAGAAAATGATGATCTGGTTGGTGGAGTGTTGCCAGAAAAAATACAGGAAATATCGTTATGTTTGAATTTCAGATAAACAGTGAATACCTCTTCAGTATGAGTATATCCCAGATACTACATGGGATATACTTGTACTAAAAATTATTTGCTGTTTATCTAAAATTCAAATTTAGTTGGGCATCCTGTATTTTATTTGCTAACTCTGGCACCTTACTCAGAGGCTAACAACTAAGTGAAAGCAGAAATCCAGAGAAGTAAACTAGAACTGAAACTGCTTTCACAGTGAAGGTATTTGCTGAGTCCAGATAACCTTGAGCTCTGGTTTTTCCATTCCCACAGAAGAGGGGAGAGAAAGGGAACTTAATAGGAGACCCATGGAATAAAACTGGGATCCCCAAAGACAACCCCCTCACGTTTAGGGAACTAGAATTAAACTTGGTCCCTGTCCTGAATTGTATGTGTGGAAGAGGGTAGTGTTGATAGCAGTAAAAGTTTCTTATCTCAAACCTTAGTGTTCACTGGGAGAAAGAGAGGAAGTTCACCCTGAGAGTTCATATCTGAATTATATACCTTGACAGTCTCAAACTCAAGGCAGTAATTTAACTTAAAGGAAATCTTAGTTAACAGGGTGACCAGGCATCTGGGCTAAGCAAAGGCAAATCTTTGGAAAAATCAACCCAGGTCCCAGAAAATTCCCATGTACGAATATCCAAGGAAGATAAGCTCACATACAGAACAAAACATACAAGGAAATCTGGCACTATGAATGAGAGCAGAAACAAAGGTCAGCAGAATCCCAAAGACTTCAAATATTGGCATTATCAGGGACTGTAGAATGTATACTGCCAATATGCCTCAAGAGATAAAAAGGAGAATATGTACAAATCAGAATGAAGAAGACAAGCAGCACAGTACAGAAATGGACAAAAGACCTGAACAGTTACTTCACAGAAGAAGAAACGTGAATGGTCTATAAACAAATGAAAAGATGCTCACTCTCCTTACTTTTCAAGGAAAATGCAAATCAAAGCCACAGTGAAATACCATTTCACACTCAGCAGACAGCCAAAAGTTAGGGGGTCGACAAGAACAACTTTGATAAGTCTGGAGGAACCCTAACATTTACAGACTGCAGGAGGAATGCACGTTTCTCCAAGCACTTTGGAACATCACTGAGCGTTTTCTAGGAAAGTTGATGGTAGGCATTCCCTACAAGCCAGCACATCTACTTGTACGTATACATCATTGGGAAATTCTTGCACCAGGAAAAAGATAGAAAAATCTTTAAAATGGCAATTTTTATACTAGCAAAAAGAGCTGGAAGCAATGCAGATGCCCATGAAAATTAGCATAGGTAAATACATTGTGATGCAATCACACCAAGGACAAATGTATTCCTATACACAGAATGGTTTAAAGGGATGAACTGCGACTACAAGCAATGACTTGTGATCAGAAATGTAATGTTGAGTGAAGAAAGCAAGTCACATAAGACTCTAGATGAATACAGAAAAATCCACGTTGCAGAGGTGCACATGAGCAATACGTGGTTGAGGTATGCGAATTGTGCGGTAACACTACGAAGAAACAGGAATGATAGACACGAAAGTCAAGAGAGTAGTTACTTGTGCCGAGAGAAGCAGGGGCACCAGAGATGACAGCAGTGCTCTGCTGCTTTAACTGGGTGGTGGATATATAGGTCTGAATTTTGCTGATTCTTTGTACTACAAATATTTATTAATGTTCTTTTGCGTCTATTCAGTATTTTAAAAAGCAATTATCTTTTAAATGGCAATTTTCTTGGACTGAAAACCGAGTTTCCAACCCCTGTTGCAGTGCTCAGTCTAGTGCACTATGTACTTGGTCGCTGGCTTTTCTCTATTTTGTGTATTGCAGAGCAGTTAATTACACACACATATACCCCCATTATGGTCATTGTATGATAGTTGCTTTTCAGTTCTTGATCCTTCTGCTCGTGTACCATGCCTTCCGAATGCAAACCTTTTACTGCTTTTCAAACTAAGTTTCACTGTGTTCAGCGTGTTCCTTGAGAATGAAAAACATTAATTAAAGCTGGGGTTATGAAAAAGCAATCTGTAACACAAATGGAAAAGGGATGTTCTACTGAATAGTCTGGAAGAGCTAGCAGCTGAGACAGTACAGTGTAATGGTTAGAGGTGCAGGTTTAAAAGTCAGACACATGTGAGTTTTAATCCTGCTCCACTTGTGTACTCAGAGGTGGACTTTGGTGTGTCGTTGACTTTAAGCCTTTGATTCTGCACAATGTTTAGGATTATGTAGACTGGTATAGGGACAGCATTTATTTGGGTGTCTAGTAGAACTCAGTATCAGATAATTGATAGCTGTCAATATTATTATTATTATTATTATTATTATTATTATTACTACTACTACTACTACTACTACTACTACTACTACTACTACTACTACTACTACTACTACTACTACTACTACTACTACTACTACTATTATTATATAAGAAAGCCACAGAGTTACCATGTAGAGCTAAGGGAAATGAAAATATATCTTTAAAGTAGCTTTTATTACAAGCATAAAACTGTCAGCTTTCATCTGTTTCACAGGGCATTTCCCATCCTTGCCACATGCTTACCATCTGACCTGCCCTTTCGTAATCTCATTTTTCTCACTTGAAATCTGATACTGATGGTGCTGATACTGTCCATTTGCATTTCGCTGTTTTTTTGTGAATCTCCAATGGGGTGATATATAGAAAAACTTATTTAATAAAAATGCTGTTATTATTATTTTATTCTAAGAAACATTTTGGGAAGTACATTCTCTGTAGTTTTCCAGGAACAAAAAGGCCAGTGCTCCGGTTTTCAATGTGTGTGATTATCTTTTCATGACCTCTGGTCGTTACCGTTTCAACTGCATAAAAGTGGTTGTGTAAAATGTCACGTAGCAACATGTCCCGTAGCAACATGTCCCGTCTGCTTAGCAACAGAAAGAAGAGAGGTAACAAAACATTGGAACAGAGAACCTATGAATACTAGAGTGAAAAAAAATGTCTCAAACCCTAAAACTTACCAAAAAATTTTTTTTCCTCTAAAAAGCAAAACCAAACCCTGATGTTGTTTGATGGAAAGAAAATCTCCCAAGCCCCCTAACAGTGCTGAATTCATTTGTGTTACGAACCTCATCGTGTATTTCATTTAAATGGCAAAACTTTAAAGTGCCACCGTAATCTAGATGACTTCCTTAGCCTCTGCGTGATCGATCTGAGGGAAGAGGAATAAAATACCCTCTAGGAGAAAAATTCTCCTGTGTGGCAAATTAACTTCCCAGAACATCAGGGTACAATTTAGTGCTCTGTAAGAAGTGATTTATTAAATGGTGTCAGGATGAGTTAATTTATTTCATAGCAGCAAGTAGCTTGCTACAGGAGAATTGTTTACTCACCTTAGGTACTTCGGTGTAAATTCATTATAGGTTTGCTCCTCCTGGGGCTAAAGGGCCAGCCCACTGCTGCTGTAACGATGGATAATTATACTGCACAACTTCTGCATTATTCTGTTTATCAGCTGATGGACCACTGTTCTTAAGAGGTGTTCCCTCTCTTTTGATACCGACGAAGGAGTTTTGAAGGCATTTATAAAGGTATTCTTCACTTAGCACTTTATTTCATCAATCCCAAAACGTCATTCACTGCAAGATATATCATTATATTATGTACCAAGACATAAAAGAAATACTGTTAATGAATCCCTGACACAATGTGTTCTTATTAAGAATTTTTATTTGATACTTTTTGAAATAATTCTTTAGAATTTTACCAATACAGATGTGTTAATCACACATTATTCTTACACATTCATAAAAAAAGGGAAATAGAAGTAATGTATATTGATTAACATATACCAAAAGTACCTTCAAATTCAGATTTTGACCCTTGTGGATTATTTTTTCACTTGGAGCCATTTATACCCATCTTTTCCCACATCATGTTTGACTCTGTACATCAGGAGGACTGGTGGCAACAACCATAGCTCCTGTGCTTTCTCTAACGACCCTTATGTGTTTTCTGGACTGAAAACTAAGAAGTTGCAGTTCCCCAGTTAAGTCATCAGGGAAAAAAAAAATCAACTTAGCACATAAATAAACCAAGACAATTAACAGTCTGCCCCTGTTTGACAGTGATTTTAAGGTGCTGCTGACTCTAAGATGAACCTCTATTTTGAAAATATTAAAAATGAAAAAAGTGCGTATTTGTATTGATGAAGCAGTATGGAGTTAAATTTTTTTTTCTCTTGACTCTGTTATTGGTATGTTAACAATGTGAGTCTGTCAACGTATCATTTGGATGATGATTATTTGCATTCTTGTTAGTCTCATTATGAGTTGGTAAGAAGAGCTACATTTTAAGTATGTTTTTCTTACTTTCCTTATACAGTAGGTAGCACAGTTGGGGTCCCCATTCTGAGCCCTTCTAGAACTTTATCTACAATCGCAAACACCATGTACTGAGTACTTTCCAGTTGGTTGGAGCTGGCCTTCTCCACACTCACCTTGACTTTCTTCAACTGGGCCACTGATGCTGCTTGGAAATACCCTTTTCTTCCAAATGCAAAAGATGCGTATTTTACTCATTTGGCTTCCATAGATCTACTCTCTCAAAGGAGCCACTTGATTTCTCCAACTTCATCAAGTTTTCCATAAATAATGCAGCTCAAAGTGATCATCATTCACCACTATCCTCCCCCTCCTCAGATAGTGCTACTTCTTAATTTGACACAGAAGAAAATTGTGGCCTAATTACAAAGTTGTGAAGAGACTTGAATGCCCCCCTCAGGAACCAATGAGTACTAAAGTAACCAGAGCAAGCGTTTTAATCCCTTAGACACCATTTCCCCGTGTATTTAATGAGAACAGTATATACTCTATGGGGCTTTTGTAGATAAAAGTTACGCTTTTAGAGCATTTAGCTGAGGGCCTGGTACATACTAGTTGCTTCATAAATTATAGCAGTTACTCTTAACTGTTACCATGCATGCAGTATGGGCCATTGGAGGATTTTTTGTCTTAAACAATGAGAAGAAAACAGGTTGAGATGAAGTTTACAGAGTATGTAGTGTTCCCAGTCAAACTCCAGAAAATGATGATAAATTAAACCAAGTTGCTCCAATAGGGCCACGAATGGATTTTGAGGCTTTCCTCTTGACAGAATTGTCATTTAAGTGTTTGTCTTGTGAATCCTCATTTAAGTCTCGCTGGATTGGGCTGAGTCATTCTTAGAGTGTTGTGGCTTCATTAGGAATTCAGCAGAACTGACTCCTGTTCTTAAACGCGGAGGGACATTGGTGAAGAAAATCACCTGTGCTTTAGAAATGCTCGCCCTATACCAGATAGGAGGAGAATGAAGAAATTTACAGACATCATCTCTAGTCTTCTCAAGAGTCCTCTAGGAGAGTGGTATCTTTTTTATCTTACCCGTCAGCCAACTGTAAAGCCCAGAGAGGTGGAGAAACAGCTCATCCTGCGCCCAGACTTAGTAGGTGGCAGAACCGAAGTTTGAGATCTGTTGGCTGCAGGGCTGGCCCCCTCTCTGCACTTTGCCAAGTCTTACTGGTCCCTCTTTTCTAAGTTTATTTCAGGTCATCCTCCGTAGTCTGTTTCACACAGTTAGACTGGCGTTTGTCTTGAGATTGATTTCATGACTGAAACGTTTCAATAATTTTTCTGCCCACGTGTTTAAACTCCAGTGAAATAAGCGCGGGTGCATTGTCTACAATCTGGAAGTCCGTTTTTTATTGATATTGTGGCAGAATTTTTAATCCAAATCAAGAGAAGTCTGCTGCCATTAAATTGTTCTTGTCTTTGGAACTCTCCTGCAAAATCAGTGGTATATGTGCATGTGTTTACACAGACTCACACGTTAAATAAATGAAACCAACCATTTTCACTTAGAAACTTATGAACACTTTCATATGTTAATAATAGCTTTTCTAAAACATGATTTTAATGGTTACATGATATCCCATTTAATCATCTATTTAAAGATAAAGATTTTTATCTCAAGCCTTTATTTTTAGATTTATGAATATAGTTACTGACTATTGTTATGTGTTATGTACATATCTGTAATATTTCCTTAGACTACATTTCTAAGACTGGAGTTATGGTCAAAAGCATACATGCTTTTTTAAAGCCTTTAGTATATTGTGTTATACTGGCTTTGAGAGAAATTGCAGACTGTTTCCAGTTGAGACCCCCTTTCCAGTGTCCTTGCCCATTGTGAGTTTTGTTATTTTCATGCATTATCAATTATATAAGTGAAAATAGCAGGTTATTGCTTAATTTTTATTTCATTCATTATAAATGACATTCATATTTTCATATATAAACTATGTGCATTTCTTCTCTACATTTCTACGGTGGTTTTTTTTTTTTTTACCGTTTTTCAATGATTAGATTCATTTTATTGATTTGTGAAAGCTTTATTATAAATTAAGGATTTGCAATGCACACTGTAAAGTATTTTTAGTTTGTTATCTGTTTTTAACTATATTTATGTTCTTGGCGGTCCTCTCCCACCCCCTTTATGTTTCAATGTGGAGAATTAGGCAAGGACTTTATTTTCTCATGGAAATAACTGTCTTTCATAGGTTCCATTAAATAGCATTAATGTAAACGTTAAACATGTTCAAAATTAAGACAAAGCATTAAACTGAAGCTTTCTAGCTAGAAGAGGTTGTTTTTTTTTTTTCGTTTTTTTTTTTTTATCTGTTGTATGTCTTGTTGTCAAGGTAATAGAACAGTATTTTTCTGAAATGACATTGTGACTCACCAAAGTAATCCTGTTTCCAGATTGTGGCTACTGAAGTTTCCTTTTGCAATTTTATCTACTGGTCATGCTCTTACTTCCTTCTCCCTTCATTCAGCTTTAAACACAGCTTAATCTGGAATTGTACAGTTAATAGATTATTTTAATCATATTTTACCTAGTATAGTATCTTACCCATAATGAACCATGAGTTTGTGAATGACTAATTCCAAGACAATTAGGTGGAAAAAAGAAACAGATTTTTTATTTTTAGTTTTGAATAAAAGCAGTCTAAACTATGAAAACATAAACCTGGCAGTATGTTTGGAGTACATTAAAGGATTAGAGCTCTAAGTAAATTTCAAATTGGACAATGTAACAGGATGATTAAGTGACTAGCTCTGAACTGCTTAGAATTCAGTCTATTTCCCGAACAAGATTATCAGCAGGTTGGAGAGCAGACTTGACCAATAATGTGACTCAGAGAATGGCAGCCATGAACATGTGCCTTGAAGACACAACTAATGGCTCCAGTTGCTGGGCTGTGAAATCCGTTTCTGTTTTTGCTGAGACCACCCTTCCCGCTGGCTTCTGCCAGAGTGAGCGTGACAGAGAGACAAAGGCAGGCTCATTCCTGAGAGACACTGAACTCCTCTGAAGACCCTTTGGTTTAAGAACTCCCCTACAGGCTTGCCCAACTGCCCTTGGCCACAGGGCAATCTCAGATGCTTCCTGCCTTCTCTTCTTCTCTTGGGGTCGGTCAGACATATATGCTGGTCTGACAGCTCTCCCCATCTTCCCAGAATCTCCTCCCGTTTTCTCTCCTAGGCATATCCCCTAATAAAATCCTTGCATGCTTAATCCTGTTTTGGCATCAGCTTCTTAGAAGACCTAAACTAACACAGAAATTGCTGGCCAGTATTCTTATTTATTAAAGGTTCTAGATTTTTTTTTTGTTTCAAAGACTCTTTAATAATCTTCTTAAAGTGTTCTTTTTGTTTTCCAGTAAATGGCAAAAGGGTATATGCATGTAAAAATTTGCATGCAATTTTAGCAGATGCATGGGAACTTTATAAACTATCCAAGAATCCTCTGAAAGTCGGTTGCACACCAGGTCAAGTATCCCCTCAATACTTTCTGAAGACATTGATAGTCTGCCTTGATAAGGACTAATTATGCTTTAAGAACTTTTCTTTCCCCTTATAATGCAAGCTGCATACCCATTTATACCCTGTGGCGATATTCAAATTATTTAACAGCCAATCAGAACAACCACCAACCTCTATACCGTGGATTAGTTCCCACCCTGTTCGCTCTCATTATCTTTCTTCCATGAAATCAATAGTTCTGTTAGCATATACATTCTTCTAAATTTTGATTACAAAATATTCAATAGCTTTTTACTAAATGTCAACAGGGTATGTGGGTAGGGCAAAACAGGAAAAAACCCACAAAAATGAAAAGACGGGAGGGAAAACTAGCAGTAAAGAATTCCTTTTTCTTAAGAGTTAAATGCAAGCATGACTTGCACAGTTTAAGTTTGAGCAATGGTTTGCACACCACTTTAAATAGCCAACAAAAGGTTTTCGAGGCAGCCATTTTTAATTGGTCCAATCCTCATTCATATCTTTTGAAAAACCCTAACAATTTGTGTTGAACTGCATGTCTACCTTCTTGTGTTCCAACTCTTTGGTTCACTTTGTTGTCTTTCCCATATGGTTCAAAAAAGCAGTATGCATAATGCTTTTCTCTAGCGTGCCCTTTTGATTCCCAACATTCTTCTGAGGGCCTTAACTCTATAACCATTACCTGATCATGGTGCTTTCATCTAGGATTAGGTTTTGCACTTCTATTGATCTTCCTCTATGGGGTTGAATGTAGTAAATGAACCTCCTAGCTCCCAACAAATTTGCATGTAATTGCCTGTCCAGTCCTGAACCCTGAATAATGGGCTGGAAGAATACACTAGCATTAACAGAGCCAAAAATGTTTTTCTTTCAGAGGCTCTGCTCTTTGTAAAAGTGGCATATATGAGGAGAATCAGAAAGCTTTCTCAAGGTTTGGGAAAATGGTAAGGTTGGGGGATGTCCGGGAATTAGTGCCATGCTATCTAAATCATTATAACCTCACAGGCACCTTATTGAATAAGTCTAGAGCTGGTATTAACGTCTTTTTGACCACTGGAATGTACTGACCTACATTTATACATCCTCCAAAGAGAACTGAAAAACTTCAATCATCCCTTCTTTTAATTTTAGTTCCTTTAGATGAGCTTTGCTACAGAGTGATTAAAAAAAAATTTCAGTCTTGAACTGTGACTTTGATGGATTTGATGATCAATCACATTTGAAGGGTTATTGTTGAATTATTTTGAATCAAAAAGTATTTTTATTTGAAGTCAGAGAAACTTACATTTAATGCGCTATATACGCTATTAAAAATCTCTTCTTATCTGTCACAATGGATAAGATAGGGAATTTTTAAAGGAGATATAAAATTTACTGCAGAGAGGTCTGATTTTTATACTTTCATCACAGTTAATTACTGAAATTCAGAACTACATTGTTTCAAGGCTTGATTTTTAATTTTTTTTAAAGTGATGACTTCAGCAATATTTGTATAATATGTTCCTTACTGTCTCCCCAGTATAACCTTATTATATGTCAAACATTCTGTTTACTTTAGAACATTTAGTGAAGGACTTAGAAAAACTTAAGTGAAATAAAGCTTAATTTTCTCTAATAATTGTAGATCCACTGGAGTGTTTCATATCTAGGGATTGGGAGTTATTGCTCCTAAGTAAATTTTCTTACTTCTTTTTGGAGAACACGGAAGTTCTGCATTCTCATAGATTTGGTATGTGACTGGGAGAGGGGTCAAGACTCCTCCTTGTTTGTCCTATTTAATCTGATGAGTTGGTGAAGTCAGCAGACTAAAGCCATGTCTTGGAATGATCAAGAGGAATTTTTGGGGATGAGGTGTGGTTTGTGAGGAAATGTTGAAAGGATTTTTTAATTGTGCTAATAACTTATAAAGTTCAAGTATTATTAGCACTGACAGGAATCCAGCTGAGTCTTCGGTAACATCATAACTTTTTATACCATCCCTATGAAAGTGGCAATGCTAATGTTCATTTGAGTTAATTTCTTAAGCATTCTACTTTGAATTAGTTCAGAATGCAAAATATAAACACTGTTTTATATAATTCTGTGATATATGAAAAACAGATATATTTAAATTCATTTAGAATGAAGACTTCGGAAGATAGAACAAGTTCTGCTGTTTCAGACCACATCATTATACCAGTAATTATTTCTGTCACTGTTACTCTCTTAGTCATGTTATGGGGATGTCATATAACTAGTAATAGTATTCTCAGAAACTGGGCTAATGTGTTAACCCATCTGATTTTACAAAAGTAATGAAAATATGAAGTGTGAAATACTTTGTAAGATGAGGAAACTGAGCCTCAGGGAGGATAAGGGACCTATCCAAAGGATATTCTCTAGCTTCAAACCTTGGTCATCTGACACAATCTTCTAAGTTATAAAATGCTCAGATTTGTGTCATGTTAGCATTGTACTGCAATAAAAACCACTTGGTAAAGTGAGAAGGGTCCCAGATTAGGAAGCAGAAGATTTGTGTTCTAACACTGGTGTTACTTTGCCCATGAAATACTTTTTTTGTAAACTAAGAAACAATTTAAATTTATATAATATAGGCTAAAAGAAGTCAAGCTCTAAGATGTAGCATGTATCTGTCCCCAGCGTACAAATGGCATAAAAAGTCCTTCGCTGTTGACTGTGCTTTTTTCTGAATTACCAATAATCCAGTCAGTTTACATGAAAAGCCTGTTTAAGAATTAAAATATGAAAAAAAGAATTAAAATATGAATAAAACAGTTTATATAAAGACATTTAAAAACATTCACCTATTGTTGGACCTTTAAATTGTTTCTATACCTTGACTGTTGTGAATAATGCTGCAGTGAATATGAGACTACAGATATCCCTTCAAGATAATGGGTTTTATTTCCTTTAGAAACCCAAATATCTAGAAGTGGGAGTGCTTGATTACATGTTAGTTCTATTTAAAATGTTTTGAGGAACCTGCATACTGTTTTCCATACTGGCTGTACCAGTTTACATTCCATATCAAAAATGTACAGGGGCTCCCTTTTATCCACATCCTCACCAGCATTTGTTATCTCTTGGTTTTTTCTTCTTTGATTTCATCATTGACCCATTGGTTTTTTTAGTAGCATGTTGTTTAATCTCCATGCTGTCATTTTTTTCTCCTTTGTTTTTCTGTAGTTGATTTCTAGTTTCATGGCAGTGTGGTCAGAAAAGATGCTTGAAATAATTTCTATCTTCTTAAAATTGTTGAAGCCTCTTTTATGCCCAAGTACATGGTCTATGCTAGAAAACGTTCTATGTGCACTTGAAAAGGATGTATATTGTATTTGGGGGAGATGTAATGTTCTGAAATTATCAACCTAGTTGTTCTATTGTGTCATTTAATTTCTCATCTCTTGGTTTTTTGATATTAGCCATCCTAACAGGTGTGATGTGATAGCCATTGGGCTTCTGATTTGCATTTTCTGATGACTCATGTTGAGCACCTTTTAATGTACCTGTTTATCATTTGTATATTTTCTTTGGAAAAATGTCTCTTCAGGTCCTCTGTTCATTTTTCAATTGGATTATTTTTGTTGTTGTTTTTTGCTATTGAGTTGTATGAGTTCCTTGTTTATTTTGGATATTAACCTCCTATGACATATATAGGGTGCAGATATTTTCTCCCATTCTATAGGTTGTTTTTTCATTTTGTTAATGGTTTCCTTTGCTGAGCAGAAGTTTCTTAATTTGATGTAGTCCCACTTGTTTATTTTTGCTTTTGTTGCCTTTGCTGTTGGTGTCAAATACAAAAAATTATTGCCGAGACCAAAGTTAAGCTTACCTCCTGTGTTTTCTTAAGGAATTTTATGGTTTCAGGTCTTAAATTCAAGTTTTTAATCAATTTTGAGTTGATTTTTATATATGGTGTAAGATAGGGGTCTAGTTTCATTCTTTTGCATGTGGCAAATCAGTTTTCTCAATACTATTTATTGAAGAGATTAACCTTTCCACATTGTGATCCTGGATTCTTTGTCAAAAATGAATTGAGTACATATGCACAGGTTTATTTCTGTTCTCTATTCTATTCTGTCCATTGACCTGTGTGTCAGTTTTTGTGCCAATACCATAGTGTTTTAATTAGTGTAGCTTTGTAGTATATACTTTGAAATCAGGAAGTATATTATACTTTGAAATCCAGCTTTGTTCTTCTTGCTCAAGATTGCTGTGGCTATTCAAGGTCTTTTGTGATTTCATACAAATTTTAGGATTGCTTTTTCTATTTCTGTGAAAAATGTCATCAGAATTTAGATAGGGATTGTGTTAAATCTGTAGATTGCCATGGGTGGTATGGACATTTTAATAATATTAAATCCAAGGAGAATGGAATATCTTTCGATTTATTTATGTCTTCCAATCCTTGAGTATGGAATACCTTTCCTTTTGTTTGTGTCTTCCAGTTGATGAACATGGAACACATTCCATCTATTTGTGTCTTCTTAAATTCCCTTTGTCAATGTATTATAGTTGGCAATGTGTAGATCTTTTATGTCCTTAGTTAAATTTATTCACAAGAATTCTTTTTGATGCTATTGTAAACAGTATTTTTTTCTTTAATTTCTCTTTCTGATTGTTTTTTGTTAGTGCATAGAAACAAAACTGATCCTTGTATATTGATTTTTGTATCCAGTAACATTATTGAATTTGTGTTTTAGTTCTAAGTTTTCTGATGAGTCTTTAGAGTTTCTTACTATATATGTGTGTATATATATATATATACACACACACATATAATATATATAAATATATATATATTTCTTCACATATATATAAAGAAAATGATTCCATTTAGCATCAAGGTAGAATAAAATACTTAGGACTAAATTTAATGAAATACTTACAAGACTTGTTGCTATGATCTGAATGTTTGTATCCTCCCCAAATTCATACATTGAATTCCTAATGCCCAATGTGATGGTATTAGAAGGTGGAGCCTTGGGAGGTGCTTAAGTCATGAGGGTGGAGTCCTCCTGAACAGGATTAGTGCTTTATGAAAGAGGCTGTAGAGAGCTCTTTAAACCCTTCCACTATGTGAGCCCACAGTGAGGAGATGCCAGCTGTGAATCAGGAAGAGGGCCTTAGCCAGAATATAACCATGCTGGCATCATGATCCTGGAATTCCAGCCTCCAGAACTACAGGTAATAAATATTTATTGCTTATAAGCTACACAGTCTGTGCTGTTTTGTTATAGCAGCCTGAATGGACTAAGACACTTGTACACCAACTGAAAAAAAATAAGATCTAAATAAATGGAAAGACATCCTGTGTTCATGAACAGAGAGATTTAGTATTGTTAAGATGACAGTAATCCCCAAGTAGATCTGCAAATACAATGCAATCCCTGTCAAAATCCCAGTTACATTTTTATAGAAATTAATAAACTGATTCTAAAATTTATATGCAAATGCAAATTCAAAGGGCCCTGAACAGTATTGAAAAAACAGAAGAACAAAGTTGGAGGACTTGTATTTCCTGATTTCAAGTCTTGATAGAAAGTTACAACAATCAAAGCAGTGTGGTTTTGGCATAGAGACATATATATCAATAGAATATAATTTTAAAGTCCAGAAATAAACTCATATATTTAGGATTAATTGATTTTCTACAAGGATGCCAAGACCATTCATTGGCCAGAAATAGTCTTTTCAACAAATGGTGTTGGGTATGTGGTGAGACAGTGGTATCCAGATGCAGAAGAATAAAGTTGTACTCCTACCTCACATCATATATGAAAATTAGCTCAAGCTTCCAACCCGAAGAGCTAAAACTATACAACTTTTAGCTATAAATTTTGACCCTGGTTTGGGTGATTATTTCTTAGATATGACACCACAAAAAGCATAAGCAGTTTAAAAAAAAAAAGATGAATTGGACTTCATCAAAATTTAAGAATTTTGTGTTTCGAAGGACACTAATAAGAAAGTGAAATGACAACCTGCAGAATGGGAGAAAATAATTGCTAAGCATGCATCTGATAAGGAACTTGTATCCAGAATAAAGAACTCTTACAACTCAATAAGAAAAAGATAAATAATTCATTTTGAAAAAAAAAAAGTTCATTAAAACCTCTGGATATATTCCTATACAATACTCAAAATAGGTTTTTATAGTAAATGAAATACTCACTTTAAATATAGATATTCTGAGCACTTGAGATTACAAATGGACAGAAGACATAGTTCCCTCAGTGGATGGTCACACGTTTTGAAGATGCTCTCTGAAGTGTACTGTAGACTCTGACTGGACTTTCATGTAAATGACTCTTGTTAGGGTGTTGATGGTAAAACACCAACAGCAGGAAGACTGGTGCTTTCACTTTTGTCGTCTTAAAATCAAACAAACAAAACCCTCACATTTAAAAAGTTAAATAAATTCTCACTCATGACAATTCTCAAATTAATTTCACATAGATCACTTTTGTTTATTTCTTGATTTGGAGGTGGTTCTGTTTTGTTGAGAGTCTGTTTTTCTCTGCTTGATCTGGAATTAACTAATCCAGAATAGGCACCATGGAAAGGCTATTATGGAGATATCTTTTTGTTTTGAATTGGAATTTTTATTGCCACAACATCTGTTACAAATTAACCATAGATGGTAACAGAGGTTTTTGTAAAGCTCCTTCTCCACTGATCATATGCAGTGCATTTGGTAAAGTCCTATTATAATATACTTCAGATGTATGGTGCACGTTCAAGAATTTTAAAATAAGCTGATTCCAAAGCAATCAATTAATATACTTTAAACAGTGCACCACAGAATTTCCAGTAACCAAGTTTATTATAACATCATGTACATTACAATGAAATTTCATAACTGTCAATTTCATTTTCCTTCATTTCGTTAGCAGAGGGTCCTGATTTGCTTGTATAACTGAGAATTTGTGGCCCTTATTATACAATTGTATTGTAAATTGCTTTATTTAAAAAAATACGTTTGCGTCATGGCGTGATTGGTATTTGGGCAGAACTATGTAGAACTCTGGAAATAATGCATATCACTTAACTGATGTGTTTACAGGAAAGGTTCAAACATGAAAAAAAAAATTCTAGTGGAAAAAATGGTAATTGCTTTTGGGACCTGTAAGGAACTAGATAGGGGATCTTTCTGAACTGTCTTAGTATATTTTCACGAATAAGGAAAAAAACGTGTTCATGCACTCATCACATGCAGATATTGAGTGGATGCCTGTTAAGGCCACATACTGTAATAAATGCTGTGTGTGCTGAGGTGGCTATAACAGACCTGCTTGGTGGCATTGAAGTAATAGTTCTGTAGAGGAATCAGAATACATAAGATATCTCTATATATAAACACACACACACACCTACACACACGAATGTTTCAGGTGCTGAATTTCAGAATGAAGTGGTACTAAACCAAGATTTTAAAAGTAGGTGACAAAAATCATTTAGAGAGCTTTTAACTCCCTCTCCTAAATAAAGGGTATAAAAGGGTGCAGAAAGGGGAGAGTGGGGGGAGACAGTTTTTGGAGACACCTTGTGTTCTGTGAGTCCTCCTTCCATGTCTCAACTCCATAAAAGGCTCATTTAGTTCAGTTCTTCAATTTAACAAGAAGACTTTCAATAAGACAGTTCTGAGTGTTGATACATGCTCTCCACAGTGGGGAGATCCATTGGAAGATATGACTCCCAAGAAGAGTCACAGGCATGAAAGACACTGGCCAGTGCCTGCAGGACAAATTGAGCAAGAAGTGATTGCAGTCTTACATATTCTGCGTTATCTGGTGTTGCATGGACAGATGTGTGTGAGTGTCCTGTGGACTCAATTTGCACCAAATGTGAGAAAGAGTATCAGCTTGGGATTGTCTGAGATTCCAAGAACAGATGATTTCTGAAGGGATAGACATTGACAAACAGAATCTAATTCCTTGATTTCACAGGCAGAGACAATGGTAATCAATGAGCTGGTGCACCCCCAGCTTCAAGGGAACTACAGGTGAAAGTTCCCCCCATGGGGGAGTCTCCTAAGAACTAGTGAAAGGACCCATGAAAGAGATTTGTTATCACCTGCCAGACTCAGAAAGTGGGATGTGAACTTACAGTGGTGTCAGCAGAGTCAAAACTTACCCTTGTCTCTACTCTGGGAAGGAGTCAGAAACCAGGGATATCAAGATGGGGCAGAAAAAGTATAAGTGAGAGATTACTTAAACTCTGTCTTTGAATTTCCTTCTCTTTAAAGATGGAATGAATAACGCTACATCACAGAGTTGTTGAGAGGATTAAATGGGATAAGTATACAAGGCTCTTACAACAGTGACTGACACGTGGTAAGAACTATGCAGGGGCTACATACCATTTGAAAAAGAAACAGCAGTACCCAGATAACAGTATCAAAGAAATGAAGGGAGAATCCTTTCAAGAAAGACAGTGGCAAACATGAAAGAAAAAAAAAAATCAGAGAGGACAAGAGAAGAAAAAGAATAATGAGTTTGTACCAAATTGTTTTGTGCTGTTATCTGGACACACAGGTCAGGTCTCCATGGTCAAAGGGAACTAACACTGTTAGAAGTAATTCAAGCAGGGAAGGAAATATAATACACAGGATTTCAGAAAGTTTGTGTGTATTTTATACAATGATTTCAGCTCTTCACACCGTTTATTCCTCTGGAAACGTTTACAGCAGCACTGGCTTGACACAAAACAAATATTGCCAACCTTATCCAATTGTTTGGCTTAGAACAGTCTTTCTTTAGTGTAAACATTAACCTGTATGGAATAAAGTAAAACATTGCTGTAGAGAGAGAAGCCTGATGGTCTTTGTTAAATGATAAACATGGTAGCCTTGTTTCCCTAAATAAACCTGCAACTGTCACCACGTCCAGACTTGTTCTGCTCACCGCATGACAGGCCAGTAAATCTGGAGATGAGATGTTGGGGTTAAGGAATAGCGATTTTGTTCAGAAAGCCAGCAGATCGAGAAGATGGCAGCCTAATGTCCTGGAGAACCACATTCCCCAAGTCAGAATTCAAGCTCCTTTTATACTAAAAAGGGGAGGGCACGTGGTTGGCTGTTGCTAACTTCTTGGTGTAAGAATTCTTTGTTCTTGGAATCCTTTGTTCTTGCAGCTGTCCATGTGGGTCAGGTCATGGTGCTTCTATAAAACCTCTAACAAAACAAATGTTATTTTCTGTTCTGCAACTTGTTATCTTCATATGAGTGCAAAAGCATTAATACTCTTAATTAAAGGTTGGAGCCTTAAGCATAGGCTCTCCTGTGTATTTCAGGCTATAGGCAACATTCTTTTACAAAAGGTGCAGAGCTAGCAAGACTAAGCCTAGAAAACAGGGCACAGGGTTAAAGCCAAAGGAACAGATCTCATATGGAGTCATACTTGTTCTTTTCTGTTACACATTTCTGACCATCACACTTGATCCTTGTTAACACCCTGTGGATGCCATTACTTTGAGCAGTTGTTTTTAGCCAGTTTTTAGGTAAGTGATTCCCTCCCATTAGCATTCAGTACCTCCCCATAGAGCAGTGGCTTCTGGCAGATGGGTGGAGACTACACATTTGTGGATAGAAGAGGTAGGTGTAGTTTGAAAAACTCCCAAGTGATTCTGCTCTGGGTTATTCCTTCCTGGCCCTTCCCACACCCGACTCCTGTCCTGTCCCCCTCCATCTCTACACGCAACTTGAGAGGCTGATACTGAGTGTCTCAGATGGCATAAGAAATTAATGTCTTCTTTGTTGAATGAGATTGGTTGCTGTAACTTATTTTAAAAAACAATTTTATTGAGGTACAGTTCACACCAGATACAATTTACTCATTTGAACTGTACAGTTCAGTGGCTTTAGTAGAATCACAGATATGTGCAGCCATTGCCACGGTCAATTTCAGAACATTTTCATGACCACAAACAGAAACCCTGTACTCTTTGGTTATCCTTGTCCCCTTTTCCCTCTTCCCCACCCCACCAGTCCTAAACAGCCACTAGCTACTTTCTGTCTCTCTAGGTTTGTCTAATTTGGATGGTTCTTAAAAATGGAATCATGTAACATGTTGCCTTTTCTGACTGGCTTCTTTCACTTAGCACAGTGCTTTCAAGTTTCATTTGTGTTATACAGTGTATCATTATTTGGTTCCTTTTTATTGCTAAAAAAAATCCCATTGTATGGATATACCATATTTATCCATTTTTCTGTAGGTTGACATTTCAGACATTTTTTTGACATTGCATCTCAACTATGTAGTATATCATACAGTGTGTGAAATCATGAAATTAATTTTATTTTGGTGAAAGTAATGGATTATTGATGGCCATATATGTATATGTGGCCACCCACACATACACACACACACATACACACACACACACAGCTAACTCGAGAGAGTGGTGTAAGTTAAAAAGATTATAAACAATAATGGAAAAGTCTCCATAACCATCAATGAGACGTGGGGCTAATCAGTTTCAAATGCTGAAATGTGAATCTAGAGCCAGTGAAACTGGAGCGAGTTAGCAGCGCTAAGGAACTCTCCAGGCTTCTCAGAGCACTGGAGTCAGTTTGCCTGTTCCTAGTCCCACTGCTGCTAACTAGCAGTGACGTTTTATTTGCAGTTGAAAAGACAGGTAAGATTTAAATCAAAAAGAATTTCCAAAAAATAGATTCTTTACTTATTTACAGCAATCATTTTCAACTTGAGCAAACGTCTCTTTTAAAAAACATAGCAGCTTTTAAACCACTGCCAAAATATTAGGGCAAATAGTTTTTTTTGTCTTGGCAGAGTGTACATAAACATACAATGCCTTGCTTAAATATTCATAGACTCCCAGCTCGCAGTACAGTAAGTTAATAATAAAATATTTTGAAGAGGGAACGATGCTGTGGAGCTTGTGATACCACTAATGGGTTTGAAGAGGATGCTAATGCATTGTAGGAGGAAGTGAATTGAGCTCTCGTGTGTAAAGGAGGATTATAAAATATAATTATGAAAAAGCTATAGTGGCAGGCTTGAGGAAGTTCTGTTGATGTGTGGGTACTACAAACGACATGTTTTGTTGATGAGAAAGAAGGCTTAGATGGGTATTTACTGTGCTAGCAATCTTCTCTATCCGGGAACATGGAATGCATTATAGAAATGGCCATTTTGTGAACTCCAGAGTGAAAATTAAATAGTGTAAGATGGAGGCTGACAAGACCTATGCAGCTTTTCATTTCGAGTAACAGCTGTCTAGGAAGGCGAAGCTTTCCTGTCGAGAACTTCATGAAGGCACTGGAAGGAAAAAAATGTATATAACTGTCAAAGTAGACGAAAAACTATTTTTTGGTAAAAAGAAGCTGAAGGAATGCTAGGATTGAGTAATTCTTGGTATCCTGCTGGGAGTGGGGGAAGCATGAGGACCTTTCTGAATCACATTTCCTGGGTGCAGCATTGACAACTTGTTAGAAATTGTGGGCATCAGTGGGAGCAACTCTGCTGAGACAGGCAATGAGAACCTTGGCTTCTTTTTAAGTTTCCAGTTCTCATCTCATTTCTTTACCTAAGGCTCTGCCCCTTAAAGTAACATGAAAAAATGTTCTTAGAACAGTAATCTGATATTTACTGAAAAAAAGTACCAATACCTAATACTTCAATATATGCAAGAACATCAGAAAGACAGATCTTGACTGATTCAGCTTTAGTCTCAATCCATAACCCCTTCCCTTCGTAAGAAATTCTTAACTATATGCTTAAAGCTCAGTGTTTTACTTCAGTCTTTAAACAAAGGGTATATGTAAAATAGCAATAAAGTTTGTTTTACAGGAGCACATAAGTAAATGAATGTTGCCCTTTGATGGAGCTGTTTGGGAAGATAAATCTGTGTTCTAATAATTTTGACATTGCTTGAAACCTTTATGAAATGCTGTGTTTCTGTAAAGAAACTGTTTAAAAGTTAGAAAAAAAAATTCAAAGGCAGAAAATACGTGCAACGTAAAGTTTAAATAGTTGTTAACATTTGCCATGTTGAGATCCTCTCTCTCCACCCCACCTTCTCTCCCACCTTCTCCTGATACAAGTAGAACTACTGATAAACCCAAATGCTCACCCTCATTTGCTCTCTTCCTCCACAGAGAAAGCCACTCTTGAGAAACAGATGTGTACCTTTCCCACGCACTTTTTAAAAAGACTTCATTTTTATAGAGTAATTTTATGTTTGCAACAAGATTTCCTATATACCTACACATGGTTTCCGCCATTATCAGATCACTCGCCAGAATGGTACTTTTTTTTTTTTTAACGAAGGATGGACCTACATTGACACATCCAAAGTCTTATGTCTAACAAAATCAATTGACCATATTTGTGTGGGTCTATTTTGATACTAAGACTGTTTGATAGCTGTTGCTTTATACTAGATCATGAAATCACATAGTGTGGACTCTCCAACTTTCTCTTT
Source organism: Camelus dromedarius (assembly GCF_036321535.1). NCBI lineage: Eukaryota > Metazoa > Chordata > Mammalia > Artiodactyla > Camelidae > Camelus > Camelus dromedarius. The sequence continues at coordinate 12,889,247 of NC_087454.1, read as the reverse complement.
TTTCAAAATTGTTTCAACTATTCTAATTCGTTTGTATATTTTAGATTCACTTGTTCATATCTATAAAATTTCTACTAGGATTTTGATGGGGGTCATGTTGAATTTATACATCAATTTGAGGAAAATTTTCATATAAATAATATCGAGTCCTCTCACAGAAGAAGATGACATCTCTCTATTTTATATAGGTTTTCTTTGATTTATTTCATCAATGTTTCAAAGTTTTTAGCTTATAGATCCTGCACATATTTTATTAGATTTATATCTAGGTATAAATGATATCTTTTATTTTTAAAATTTTATTTTTGTTTATTATTTTAGTTGAGGTATGGTTGACTTACAATGTTGTATTAGTTTCTGGTGTATAGCACAGTGTTTCAGTTACATATATTCTTTTTCATCATAGGTAAAATTATTACAAAATATTGAATGTAGTTCCCTGTACTATTCATTAGGACCTTGTTGTTTATCTGTTTTATGTATAGTAGTTTGTATCTGCTAGTCCCGAACTCCTAATTTATCCACCCGGCTCCATCTTTCCCCTTTAGTAACCATAAGTTTGTTTTCTATGTCTGTGAATTTCTTTCTGTTTTATAAATTCCTTTCTGTGGTTTTTTTCAAGATTCCACAAGTAAGTGTTATCATATGATACTTGTCTTTCTAAATGATACTGTTTTTAAATTTTTACTTCCAAATGTCCATGTATAGTATGTAGAAATGTTATTGAATTGCATTGAATTTATATATTTATTTGGAGAGAATTCTTATCTTTCAGATATTTCAACTTTTAGTCATCTGAAATAGTTTTCCTTTTATCTAGGTGTATTTTTATGTCTTTCAGTACTTTTCCTCCTAGTTCTTTATAATTTTGTGGCCATTGCAAATTGTATCATAATATGATTTTACTTATAATTGTTTCTTATTGCATAAAAATGCTATTACATTTTGCATTTTAATCTTGCACTCAGAAATACTGCTCAAATCTGTAATTCAGCATTGTTCAGTAGAAATGTAATGTGAACCACATAAGTAACTTAAAATTTTCTGGCAGCCACATTCAAGCACAGAAAAAAAATTGAGGTGAAATTAAGTTTATTAATCTATTTAATCCAATACATCAAAAATGTTATCACTTTTAATGTGATCAATATATAAATTATTAATGAGATATTTTCTTTTTTTTTTTTAATACTAAGTCACCAAATCTGGTATGTATTTTATACTCATAGGAAATCTCAAATTGGATGATTAGCTTTCAGTGATTAAAAGTAAAGTGTAGTTCTGCTAAAACAATGAAATCCCACCAAAACAATAATATTTAATAAAAATATTTTATATTGCTTCTGTTTTAAAATTCACTTTTAAATTAATTAAATTAAATAAAAATTCCACCATCCAATTAGTCACATTTCAGGTGCTCCAGAGACACAGAAAGCTAGTGGTTACCTTATTAGACATTGTAGGTCTAATTAGTTCTAATATTTTTTATTATTCTTTATAATATCTTGGCCTTATGTTATATTTTCCATTCTTCTGTTTTCTTCAAGTATGTTCCATTGTTCATTTTTTTCTAATTGGATGATTACTTCATTAATTTAAAAATTTCCTTTCATGTTAGTATAATCAATTTAAGATTATAAATGTCTTCAAAGTACTGCTTTACTTGTATCTCATTGTCATTCAGTTTTACATTTGTTCTCATTCCGTTTTCGCATATTCTCTGACCTGTGAATAATCTAGGGATGCTTTTTCAAATTTCCAGACATACGAGTGGGCTTAGTACTAGTATTACTATTATTTCAATCTTACTGCATCACAGAGAACTTAGTTGATATAATGTACTCTTTGGTATTTGTTGAAACTTGATTTGTGGCCTAGTATTTTCCATCTATCTTTATAAAAGAGCAAGCTCTAAATTTAGTTCATCTTTAGTAATTTTTAGTCAGTGTGGTCTATTAATTTCTAAAAGGCATCCTTTTACAAACCCCTATTGTAATTATTTTGTCAATTTCTTTGTAATTTTGGGAATTTGGGGGGGGATTCTTGAATAATGCATTTGAGACTGTATTTTTGAGAGCACACAGTTCTGAATCATTCTGTCCTTCTGTAGTGGTGTCTGTCTGTCTGTCTTGGTATCGATCTATCTATCTATCTACATATATATGTATGTATCTTCCGTCTATCCTTTTGTCTGTCTATCCATCCATCCATCCATCTTTCTATATGGTCTTTTGTTTAATATTTGCCTGATGGACCCTTTTACATTTCTTTAGTTTATGTGTCACTACACGTGTTTGTTGTTTACTGCATTGTGTTTTTTATTTCCAGCTTGCTTCCTGCAAAACAAACCCTGTGACTCAGATTTGGGTGCAACAGATTTATTTGGGGAAGTGAGGTCAGGAAGCTCATGTGAGAAAATCAGAGAAGGGAGTTGGGAGAAAAGCCAGTGACGTTTGTACAAATAAGCAGATGACCACAGTAGGGAACTGGGGCTCAGTTGTCCTGAGGATGCTCTGAGAAATCTTCCCCTGGGGGCTGGGGAGGCTGGGAGATTTTACAGTGACACTACCTTTGAGGATTGTCCTGGATGTTAACTCTCTCACGCATCCTGATTGATTCTCCTTGCAGTCAGAAAGCTTACAAAACCCTCAGGCAGGTACGAAGAGAACCAGGTGTTCCACAGGTAGGACACTCTCTGGGTTCATGTGACCAGTAGCCGCTTTAGAGGATCTCAAGTGGAAGAAAGGGTTGTGGAGCTGGGCATCAACAGTGTCTAGCTTTAATTTAACTATGTCTGGGTTTAATTTTTTAAATACAGTCTGAGAATCACTGTTTTTCAGCTGGTTTTTTTTTTTTTTGTCTGTTTAAATTTATTTAGCTTTTTTTCCCCACTGCTTACTTTAATGCTATTTATCTATTACATTTTTCTTGGTTTCCTTTTTTATCTCTTCTCCTAATATGTATTAAATGCATTAAATTTTGTTTATGCTGATTCTTCCCTCTTCTACTGGTTTTGAAAATAAAAGCTTTGCATTTTTTAATGGCTACCCTTAAAATTTGAATAGGAAATATTTAATCCAAAGTTATTTATCTCTACTTCTTAAGCACAATGCAAGAAGCTAGACTTCTTTGTCTGCAACTTCCTCTCTCTAATATATGTGGGTAATTGTGCAATATTTCAGTTTATACATCGTCTTTATTTTACTACATTTAGTTATTTTTTTTCTGCAGTCAGTGCTTGCTTACTAATTTGTTCTCCATTGTTTCTCACATCCCATCCTTCCATTTTGGGTTCAGTTTCTTGTTTCATTAAATATATCTTTTAGCTGTCTTTTAGCACTTCTTTCTGCAGACATTAAGTGGTAAATTTCCTTAGCTTTTTTTTTTTTTTTTTTTTTGGACAAAATGGTTTATTTTTTTCTACTTTAAAAAAATAGCTAAACTTTGGTTTGACAGTTATTTTATGTAAGTATTTTCAATATATTGCTCCCTTGTTATGTGAAATCTGTTGTCTGCTGTCTAATTTCTATCCCACTTAGATAATTTACTCTTCCATCCGTTAGCTTTTAAATTTGTTTCTCTCTCTCTCTTTATTTTTTTTTTTAGTATTCTTTGTTTTCATAATAATGTGCTGGGTGTGGATTTATTTTTATTTATGCTGCTTTACAGTTACTGGACACACATCTTCAATCTGAAGACTTGTCTCTCATCATTTCTAAAAACTTTCAGTCGTGGTCTTGCATATTGCCTTTCTCTGTTTTTTTGGGGGAACTACATTTGCTGTGTGTTGGAATTCCTACCATGTCTCTTCATCACTTTCTAATATTTTCCATTTCTGTGAATTTTAGTCCTTTATTTTGTGCAGTTTCGTCAGATCCATATTTCAGTTTACACATTTTCACAGCTGTTTCTAATCTGTTTTTTTATTTATCCATTGGGTTTTCCATTTCAATGATTATATTTTTTATTTGTGTGGGTTCTAATTGGCTTATTTTCAATGTCTTGTTTCTAGCCTCGGTAACTTGGCAATTGGATGTTATGCCTTTAATTATTCTACTTATTTTATTCACTTTCTGATTATTGGTTTACCTTCTGCAGTTTTTGCAATTCTAATCCCGCTTAGTCTTACACATGTTGGATTTTTTTTTTTTTTTTTTTTGGAATTTGGTAATTTTCATTGTGATCATATCTTGTAAGTGAGGCTTATTTTTCCCATGACAGTCCTTTGGACCTGAGTTTGGGAATTGTCTAGATGCCCCCGGACTACCAGTTGTTCATGACCATGCTTTGTATTAGTTCTCAGCTTGGAGTTTCCCAGACAATGTCGTAATATCTCACCATGAAGAAAGCATATCTGGATTTGCATTTTCAAGAAGAACTTTTGTTTGTTTCTTTTGCTTTTCCAGCAGAGTCTAGACAAAGACAGATAATTTTCCTTCTTGCTTGTTTTCTCCCTGTGCCTATTGACAGATATTTTCCCCTTGTCCTCTCTCCCTGTATACTCTCCAAAGACCCCAGTTTTATGAGCCATTTTCTCTCTGTCCTCCTTTTTTCCAAAGGGGACGGCATTACCTTCAGTCATCCCTAGGTGATCAAGATAGAATCTTCTCCATAGGGTTTTCCCGCTTCCTGCCAGTTTGATTTTCGGTTCCTCTTTTTTCACCTGGCTTCTTGAGATCACCTTTTAATTCCTAAAAGCCCAGCTAAGCATTCAGAACACTTTCGGTTATCTCTTATACACTATTTCCAAGAGTTTGTATTGGGCGAGCCTTCAGACTTAGTTGGCCATGTTGTTGGAACTGAAAATCATGCAGTTACCCTTTTGAAATAGATTTCAGAACACCTTTATGATCTGCAGACCAATTAATCTTACATTATATGCCTAAGGTAGCAGAGGTTCAAATAACAGCCCATGGGGACAGTGGCACTAGATTTGTCTCCACTTTAAGATTTGAAATAGACTTTTATGAGAATAAAGTGAACAGAATGTATATTTTTCCAACATACATTGTGCAGTGCTGTCATATTATACAGAATCTGTGACATTAAGTAGACTAAACTTAAAAACTCAATATTTGTGCATTTTCCCTGTGTCCAGGAGTGCTGCTGAATAATTCACAGTCATAACAAATAAAATGAATCCATCACATTTTAAACTACACTTTTAGCTGACCCAGGGTTTTGAGAATTCTTGTCTTCCTTTTTCTTTCTTTCTTTATTTTTCTATGTATACCCTTTCTGAGATAATCTGACATTTGGCTGACAATGATTTAAATAGAACTTAATCTGGTCAACAGGAAAAAAATGTAGAAACTTATCTTACTCAAACTCTGAAATCCACAAATTTTCTGTTTATCATGGTAACTTGCACACCTGTGATACAAGAATAGAGTCTCAGGTGTGTATCTGGTTGTCTGAAATGACAAAAGAAGTCAAAAGTTGCCCATTGCACCATATGGCATAATTGCCATGTAATTTTGTTTTAAAACAATTCTTAAAATGACTAAGAAAGACAAAAATACCCCCTTTGAAGAATCAGAAGCATTCAGTTATGAATATGTTGAACATGTTAGCCTTGTTTACTGCAGTATGATTTTAGTGACCTTCAGAGAGGGTCTTGTATAGAAGAGTCACTCCTGAGTAACTAGAGATTCTCCACCTGACTTCAGAAGTGCAGACCGTGGTAGGAAGGTTTCCTGGGAGGCTTTTGTCAACTGGCCATGAAGAGACAAGGTATAGAAATGGAGAAATAAGCATAAAGCTTCTTACCTTCAATAGAAACAGACTCTTGTAAAACACTAAAAAAGTAGGATGGATAAAACAAACTCAAACTGTGCATATAATTGAGAGGATAGATGGGGCCAGGTACAGATTCAGAGGCTTCTAACCCCAAAATTAGAGAGTATTTTGTACCCAGGATGGTTACAGTAACTTGCAAAATCCTTCAAGACAAAGACTGTTTAATTTACTTCTATGTTCTTCATGTCCAGAAGAATACTTCTTATACAGCAGTTTTTTAAATCTGTTTAACTAAGAAATGAAAAGAAATTGTGGGGTGGAGGCAGTGCCCTAACTTAAATGTATTCTAGCTTTTAGACCTTGCTCTTTGATGTGTCTTTTTATTTCTCCATACTTTTAGAATTGACTATGCTATTTTAATATTACCTCAAATATTATAGTTTATTTCAGATAAGTATAATCAGCAAATTATCTGCTTTAACTTCCCATAATTATCTACAACTAGAGGAAGTCTACCTGTTGAGAATTTCCTAGTTTAAAAAGACACCACTATCCATTTGGTAGAAATTACCTGAATTGTAGGTAGGGGATGTTTTAAAATTCATTTCTGTGTCAGTGGTAAGTGTATCATATTGACGTAGAACTTGTTTCTTTAAGATATGGTCTTTATTTCAAGATGATATAAAGGTAAAGGACTGGCAAGTATAGTCTGAACATTGACTAAATAATTCATACAAGGTTCTGTATATCTGGAAACAATTTAGTCTCATATTCAAAGAATAACACATAGATGTTAATAGTGTTATCAGCCCCTATTTATAGGGCACCCTTAGTATTCTCAGCTAAACTGGAATATTGTTGGTTTTCCATTTACTGCCTTACAATGTGTTTTTCTCTGGGGACTGATCAGTATGATATGTGTCTTGAACTGCTTTTCCAATGAAGTGATAGCTTGGACATACTCATACAAATTCTTTCACCTTGTTTTTGGCAAATAGCTGGCCAGTGTTTAAGCAGGCGGCATCTAACGATGAAGAAGAGCTTTTTTTTTTTTCTGTGAAGATCACTGTTTACTAATGAATCAAGTCCTCTTCTTCAGTCTCATTTTTACCATTACTGTATATTATTTGTGTATATTATGAAAATGTGTACAACCATCCATTGACCTGTCTTTCTGGCTAGTGGATATTTGTTTCACCCCAAAACATCCATAAGACTTAGTGCCTAAGACATTTCGTCCATGCCAAAGGAACCTTGAAATTTTGTCTTGTTCAAAATGTCCATAAGACATTTGGTCCACACCAAAATATCCTTGAAATATGGTCCTATCCAAAATATCCATGAGCATATTTGGTCCATGTCAAATGGTTTTGGACAGTCTATCTTCTAGTTGTCTACTGATCTTACCCTGTAGTATAAGCAGTATTTTATGATCCTGGAATCTAAATACAATTGGACAGTAAGGACCAACATTAAAAAGAAAAAAGCAGATATATCAAAGATCATTCAGAGAAACAGGAGACATTTAACAGGAACTTATGATTAATTGGTTACTATAGCTGAGGCTAAACTTGGCTCTGTGCTTCACAAAGGACAAAGCACAATATAGGCTTGGCACAAAAACAGTACAGAAGCCCAAAGGGTTAGATGGTATTTACTGAATGGTAGTTAGGAAGGCTACAAGTTATTTTGGAAAGACAATTACAATTTTGGAAGAAATCTATCATTTGGATCTCTATGTAAGGGACATTGGGTAGCAAGATAAACAATGTTTTCTGTTATTTTATAACAGATGCAGAGTCCTTCCAAAAATGGAAGCTAGTAAGAGCATACCTAGGAGATACTGCAAGTTCAGTTCCAAATCACCGTAATAAAGCGAGGATTGCAATTAAGCTACTCAAACAAATCAAATTTTTTTTTGTTTCCCAACATATATTAAAGTTATGTGTACACTGAACTGTATAGTCTATTAAGTGTGCAATAGCATTATGTTTACAAATGTGTACACCTTAATTAAAAATAGTATTGGAAAAATGGCACCAATAGACTTGCTCAATACAGGGTTGCCACAGACCATCAATTTGTGAAAAAACAAAGTATCTGCAAAGCACAATAAAGTGAAATGCAATAAAATGAGATCTGCCTGTATATATGGGTTATAACAGCTGAAGTTATAACATGAAATTACAACTCAGAAAAGACTTTTTAAAAAAAATCTAAGTTAATGGAATTGATGTACTTTGTTTCTGATGACCAAACTTAATTGAACGAGAAAGTTTCCTCTTGTGCCGCTGGTTCCAATATTAGAGTTATAATCCATTTCAGTATCAAAGTTTAAGCCATGGCTAAATTATCTGACCAGACTAAGGGGAGAGCCTTTGCACTGTTTATTAAAAAAGAAGCCCATATGCTTTAGACACCAGACACACTGGTGTGAAATATTCGGACATGATTCTTACCCTTCGAGGTAGACGGTGACAAGGGTTGTATAAATAAGGCCATTATTAATTTTAAGAAAAATAGAATTCAGTCTCTTCTAGTCCTGAAACAAATACTCAGAGAAGGTCCTAGCATTCTGAATGTGTAGTATGAAAGTTTTTAACCTGAAAAATAAATGCAAGCGTTGTTACCATTTGGACACAAACCATTGAAGAGCCCTATAGAGCATCTAACTTTAGAAGAACTCTGCATTCTCTTTGGGCCCCTGGGAATTGGGTCTTAGTCCCCCATCTATGGTGCAGCTTTCTGTTGGTAGATAACAGAGGCAAACCCAGAGCTTGCCTCATAACCCCTGACCCTGATCGTTCACACGGGCTTCTTTTCTTGTCAGTTGTGATGGGAAAAGAGAGACCTGGCCCACATCCTGTTCGTGTATGGCCTGTGGGCTAGGAGTAGTGCTTGTATTTTTTCTTTTGTCCCTCTAGTCTTTATTTTTCTTAATTGAAGTATAGTTGATTTACAGTGTTGTTAGGTGTGACTTGTAGGGAGGTGGAAGGGCCCTGCGTACATGCGTAAAGGAAAAACTATTCTGCTATGCACAGTGCTTCTGACACCAAATGTAGGGGCTTTTTACACCAAGTGGTTCTACAGACAACTGGGGGTTCTACAATTTAATTCAGTCCTGACACTAACCACCTGGAGTTGGCACAGACCCCACAGGTGAAGGGCTCAGTTCCACAAGACTGCCGCCTCCCCAGATACCAGTCACCAGTCGAGGCTTCCTGTCCTTTTGACTGACCAGCTATGAATCAGGGGGCCCATGACCCCTTCCTGGGCCCCCTCCCATAATTGGCTAGAATGGCTCACAGAACTCAGGGAAACACTTTACTTACTGGTTTTTTGTGAAGGATACAGCTCAGGAACAGCCAGGTTGGGGAGATGCATAGGGCAGAATGTGGAGGAGGGCACGGAGCTTCCCTGCCCCATCCAGGCGTGCCACCCTCCCGGCGCTGCGGGATGTTCACCAGCCCAGGAGCTCTCACCCCTCTGTCATTTAGGGGTTTTCACAGAGGCTCTGTTATGGAGGTATGATTGACTAAGTCATTGGCCATTGGTCATTAAGCCCCCAGGGGTTGGGTTGTGGGGAAGTTCTAACCTTCTAATCACATGGCTGGTTCCCCTGGTAACCAGCCCCCATCCTCCAAGAATCGCCTCATTAGCATAAACAGGTATGGTGAGAGGGCTTGTTGTCAGTAACGGAAGATGTTCCTCTCACCCCCATCACTCAAGAAATTCCGAAGGTTTTAGGAGCCAGGAACAAAGACCAAAAATACATTTCTTATTGTGTCACTATATGCCTGTGTGGTGTAGGAAAGACGTACAAAAGGGAGGCAGGGAGCATCAAGGGAGAGCTTTGTTCTGTGGGGATTTTGTCAGACACGGCCCGTCCTGTGTCACGATGTTAAAGGACGGCCAGAGGCTGGTTGTAGGCCCGTGTCTCCTCCAGCCAGACCACAGATAAGCTCCAGCTTGTCAGCTCAGGATGACAGGCCACCTTGCCCAGACTTACAGGTTTGTTTCTGGGAGAGTGACCGGAAGAAGGCAGGGCGGGCAGGGAGGTGAAGGGCATGGTAGTGAGAGCAGCCGGCAGTGGTCTTCCGTGCGGACGTTTGGACCTGGGTTCCGTCTGACGACTCGTATGTTAAATCCTGATCTGTCTCCCGGCGCTTCCCCGCGGCTGTCTGCGCTGAAGCGCTCGCCGCGTGGTCGTCCTGTAGCCCGGGCTGCGTGCTTCATCCGCCGGGCGGCTGCCCTGCCCAGGCAGCTGTCACGTCTGACAGATTTATCACGGCTGTGGGCTCTGTTTTCCGCAGCACCGTGGAACCCTTTCCCATTAGTGGCAGCAGGAGTAATGCCCATGCGTGAAGAGAGACCGTGGGACTGGGCAGTTGCAGCCCCTGCTGCAGCAGAAGCACAGCGCCCGCTTGGCGAGTGGGGCTGATGCGGGGTGTTCACGTGCTCCGAGAACCAGCCCTCTGTACACGGACCTCTGCTACAGAAGTAACTGCTGCTCACTGGTGGTAGAGATCTCAGAGATGCCAGGGCCTCAGTGGTGAGATTAACGCTCTATGCTCCTGGCTGGGCCATTTCTCTACCAACCCCCCCCCACCCAAAGCCCACCCAAAAGTCGTGGCCCTGGAGCTTGATGAGATATTTTCCAGGTGAATCTGGATCTGTGCTGATTTTCTGTGCTGTTTGGGTGAACTGTTTCTCTGTACATGTTTTTCTCTCCATAAACTATAATTAGTTGAATGGCTTGGAGTCCAGGCCCAGGATCTGCTACCTACAGTGGATATACATACAACAGTGGACAGTGGACAGACTATTTCTTCTTTCTGAGCCTTGGTGTTTCATCTTTAAAATAAGGAAGCTGCTTGAGATGGTTTTTAAGCATTTTGCTCATCTATTATTACAGATATCATGTTATATTGAAAATATATTTGATTTTTGTTGCATTTTTTCTTTCCTTGTAGGTTGTGGTCACATCTCTCATTTTTTCTCAAGAGCCTAGCCTAGTTATTGGTACTTATAACATGGGTTCAGTAGATGCTTTGTTTATTGAAAATAACATTTTATAATCCTATAGCTATAAATTATTTGTGTTCTCATTGGACAGCATTACAATTCCTTGGATGGCATATTTATTGTTCCTCTTATTGTATCAGCAAAATACAGAAAGAAATTAATGGAATTGAATTTATTGCAATAGTATCATAATACATAATAGATACAGCTGCAAAGTGTGAAGAGTGTGGAGAATCTGTAGAGCGACAGAGTGAATTGTTGATTGCAACCAAAGCTGCAGTTAGAGAATTGAAGAAGATATGGTTAAGTGTGGTGACCAAGTGATGAGGGTCTTGAGACCCAGATATAATTGAAACTTATTGTAGTATCAACAAGGTAGTCACGAGAATTAATGGTCCTTTCTGAAAAACAGAATCACATAGTGAAAGCTGGCTCAGAGAAAACATACTTTCCCCTTATTTAGAAAAGATGGAATCTGATACCTTTTTTTAAAACAGGAAGCTCAGTTTCTGTCTACTACAAAATAGCTACATTCAAATGGATGTTTCAACTTTTGTTAATGAGTATTATGTTCAGAAACAATTTTGTTCATTATATACCACTTCATACTCAAATTGAGTCATCTTTTACTTTCTCCTGAGTTCTCTATGTATTTTTGAGGGTTTGGTTTTTGTAATGGTTAATTTTTTTGTGTCAACTTGATTAGGCTGTGATATGCAAACATCAGTCAAGATGTCACTGTGAAGGTAGTTTTTAGATGTGATTAACATTTAAATCAGTAGACTTTGAGTAAAGCAGATCACCCTCCATATGTGGGTGGGCCTCATACAATCAGTTGAAGGCCTTGAAGGACTGAGGTCATCTGAGTAAGAAGGAATTCATCTTGAGACTGACTTGGACTCTAGCTGCATCATCAAACCTTCTGTGGGTCTCCCACTTGCCAACCTGCTATGCAGATCTTGAACTTGTCAGCAACCCTAATCATGTGAACCAATTCCTTAAAATAAATCTCTCTCTCTCTCTCATATGATTGATTGATTCTGTGTCTCTGGAGAAATCTGACTAATTTAGTTGTTTTTTTGTGGTTGAGCTGCTTTGATGCAATACTTTAAAAATCCAGTTGATAAACTCAGAAGTCACTTAGTCATATTTTTTGCCTTGGTCCCAATCCCTTTGCCATCCCTGCCCTCAACCTTCAACTGCTGGATGAAAGTGTATATTTCTTCTACACTTTTCCTCTTTTTCACTCCTGGAGTCTAAAAGAAAGAAATTTATATATATTTTCTTGTCCCTAATATGGGTTGGAAATACCACTCTCATAAAGGATGCTCACCCTACTTCAGCAGGACCTAAAAAGATTCCAGCCGATTAAGTGCATATAAGGCACCAAACTATAGTTGTTACTCAGTGAATTTTTATTTTCTTCCTCTCTTCTCTCTCTTCTTTTTGTTGTTTTTGAAAAACTACATTGCTCTGTTTCTTCTTCCTCCTGCTACCATCTCCCTCTCACCTCCTTGTAGGACTCACTTCTTCCAGAGCTGGAAATGTAAAGTGGATACTGTTTACAAACGTTTCATTTGTTTTCTTTATTTCATAGAAAGCTTAATATCACTGAAATAAGAGTAAAGACACATTGCTAGAAACTGCTTCAGAGTATTCGTCTATCTTTTGAAAGTAGTGGAATCAGAAGTAAGCATGCAAAAATAAGAGCTGTTACTGTTTACGCCAGCATTTGTAAACACTGGGCAGTTAGTTCTTCTCTACTTAGGAGAACTATTTTGACTATGGTCTTCTTGCTCTGGTTTTGACCATTTAAACTCACTGAATTTTGTGTGGAGCCACATGCCTGATTGCAGATCAAAAGGTACTGCTGGAGAGTAGGATATACTTAGCGTTTTCACTTGTTATCTAATTGGGTTCTATTTTTCCCTATATTTTTGCAATTTTGAAGTTAATATATATTCACTGCAAAAAAAAACTTTGAAAAATTAAACGGTATCAGCCATAATTTAATAGCATGTAAATAACAATTGTTAATAGTCATAGTATGTTTTCTATTTTTTTGTGTGTATGTGTATGCACGCATGTGCATATGTGAGGGAGAGATGGAGGTCTTAACTGCTCTACATACAAAAGCAAGCTCCCATTTCTTAATACTGGGTGCAATCAAATTTCATCCTACTCTGTCCTTGTCCATTAAAGTTGGCTTGGTTATTCTCAGTTTCTGTTCTCTCCTTTCTGAGGCTTGAACAGAACGGCAGCATTTCTGCAGTTTAGTTTATTTAGAGACTGCCCCCCAGTGCCCCTTGCCCTGTTCCATGTGGGAACCTGCTGTGGCTTCCAGAGCCATGGAACTTGATAATCTGCTCTTTGGAGCACTCCTGTGCTCCCCCATTTGGAGGCCCTGGCCTTCCAGCTTGCTCTTCAAACATACTTAAACTTGCCATCTAGACTCTCTCACTGAAAATATTTGCAGCCTTCTCATTCCCCTCTCACAACCTCGAGGAATCCGTCTCCTCTTCTGACTGTTGTTTGTCCATCCCCAGATCAGGCCATCTTCTCTAAATCTCACAAATATTCAGCCTTTCTTTCCCATTCATTTGTGTCACAGTATTTAAAGGTTCATCTGAACAACTTTCGTCTTTAAGATGGCCAGATCCTGCCTTTAGACCCAGCTAGACTACTTAACATTCCCAGAGTTTAGAAGGCTTCAATCTTAACATCTAATCACTGGAAACCCATCCTCCAAGGATGTACAGGTATCTTCTAAGAGCAGCAGAGTATAATACATTTGAGTTTTCATATGTTATTGCATTAAATGCCAACACCTCAATTTGTTTACCTATAAGCAAAAACATAATTGGGATGATATTATAAATACAAGGTTTGTTAACTCTTTTTTAAAAAACTAACATCATGACTATTTTCCCATGCAACTTTTTTCTGCAACTTGCATTGATTAAAATAAATGAGCATATATTCAGGCTGTTAGCTGGCATATGTCCAACCAGCCTCCACTCTTCACTTAGGTTATCTCAAATGCTTCATAGGGAAGTAAGATAAATCCCTTTTTAGAGCACCCCAACCCTATTGGACAACTGGGGAAAGATTATGTTTTCTGTTTCTGAGCTCTGTACAAAGCGTTCAGAACATCTGCCTTGAGCTTTGTTTAACTAACTGTATCATGTCTGAGTAGCCTAATTATTTACAAACAGAAGTTGTACCAAAGTAGTCTCCATTTGCTTTCCATTTTCATTCTTCCCATTCTGTGGTGGTTAAAGGTGACTGTACATTCTTGAACATTCCCCTCTGAGACTGAAATCTATCTTCGCTACCTTTGAATGTGTGCTGTGAAGATTTAGCGGATGGAATATGGCCTAAGTCATGCTTGGGCAGCTATGAGTCTAGCTTTTACTAAGACTGACAGCTTTTATTTCTTCTCTCTTGGAATTCCTGCTCTTGGATACTCCCTCTCAGAACCCAGGTCTCATGATCTGAGATGCTCAAGCCACTGGGAGTGGTGCAGGCATTCCTGCTGGTTGCCCATCTGAGCCATGGCAGTCATCTTGGTGGTTCCAAATCAAGTGAGCCCTCAGATAACTACCAGCCCAGCCAGTATGAGAACTGCCTCGTTAACATACAGAATCTCAGGTGATAATAAAATAAAACTTTCATTGTTTCAAGTCAGTAGCTTTTGAAATGGTTTGTTTTGAAGTAATACAGTAAAAGAAGTACTTTTTTTTTTTTTTTTCAAATGGAGGTACTGGGCTTTGAACCCAGGACCTTGTGCAAGCTAAGCACGTGCTCTGCCACTGAGCTGTACCCCTCCATGCAAGAAGGTCTCTATTCTTTTGGTCTCTATTATAGGATCATGAATGAAGTTAAATTTTAGCATCACACCACATCTATTATTGGTTTCCACGTAGTGGAGCCATCTCCAAAAAAAAAAAAAAAAAAAAAACTAGTTCAGTTTCATAAATGCTTATTGAGAACCTACTCTGGGCCAGGCAGATTGTTAAGTTTTAGAGCTAAGACAAAGTCTGAGTCAGCAGGAGGCAGAGAATTTAGCAGAGAAAACACATATAAATGAATAGTTACTACATAATTAATAACGAATAATTGCAGAGATAATTTTTTGTTTTACAAATACTTGAGCATCTTTTACATGCCAGAAACACATGGATCAGATTAAAATGAAATTCTTGCTCTGGAGGAATTTGCCAACTAGTAGGCGAGACAGATTAAAAACAGATATTTTCCGTACAATACGGCAAGTGCTAGACTGAAAGATGAAGTAGTTGGTAACCCAATGTCATGATGTGTGTATTGCCTTGCACTGACAATGGCATATAAAGGATGCTAAATGCATTTCGTATTCCATCCTCCTCTTTCCTTGTGACAGATTTTATTTCCAAAAATAGCTGCAACAATATCTTCTATCCCACATGTCCTTCAACAGTGTGGCCTCGAAACTCTCCCATCAAGGGGAAGAGGCTCATGCATTCCCTTTGAAGCTTGGCTGGCCTTCAGTACCCACTGGTAACCAACAGAACTTGGCAGAAGTGATGCTGTGTGACTTTTGATGCTGGGCCAGAAAAGGCCAAGCTGTGTCAGCCTTGGTCTCCTGGAATACTCACTTACCAGATTTTCCATCTAAGGGGGCTTTTTCTGGAATCCACCTACCATGCTGTGATCAGCCCAAGCAACATGGAAAGACTCCATGGAGGCATGCTAGGTGGAGAGACCTAGCCAAGCCCAGCCTTTGGGTCGTTCTGACTCCAGCATCAGACATGTGAGTGAAGGATCCTCCAGATGATTCCAACCCCCAACCAGCTGAGTTTCCCCCAACCCACTGGAGTCTTCCAAGCTGAGGTCCCAGACGGCCTGGAGCAGAGACCAGTCATCCTCACTGTGCTCTGTTCGAAATCCTGACCCACAGAATCCATGACTATAATAAAATGGTTGCTATTTTTATGTCACTAACTTTGCAGAGTGGTTTGAGGCATAGCAATAAATAATTAGAACAGAGTTCCAAGAAAGGACCACTTTACAATAAGTTGTATTATTTTTTGAATAGTGTCTTTAGTGAGGTTCAGTGTTCCTGGTCTTTCAGTTAACTCAGAAACGGAGAAAACATTAAGTCACTAATTCATTTCTGAATGCAGATCACAGGGTTTTAGGAGCCCATCCTTGACTGAAATACTTCTCCACGTCTGTCAGATTATGAGTCTGCTTGCTTGAGGAATATTTCATTTCTTCTGATGAGAACCACTTCTCTTCATCTTCAGATTTAGTGCAAATGAAAACGTTGAAAAAACTGATGTATTTGATATTCAGGTCTTAATTCTGTAAGGCAGGGCATCTTAGTAACTGATTAATGGGAGAGTATGCTTTGCCATATTTGAAGACACTGACTGCCTCAAATATAATGTGTTTTGTGGCTTTTAATCATTAATTATCATTTGTAGGAAGAATTTGTTTATATGAAGAGGACTTAAAGAAAGATGTAATGTTAAACTGTACAGTTCTCTCCCACTTCAGTCATTAGTCCTACCACTTATTAACAATTAAACCCTGTACGGTTCTCAGATTGGCAACTTGCAAATTGTCTAAGGAAGATACTCATTTTAATTATGTGAACTGAAAGAGGCACTTTTTTATGCTATTTTTCTATCTTAGTGTAATTGAGAAATCATTAAAAGTTGGAATACAGTTCCATTAAATGTAGAGAGGGGGGAAAAGAGACTGAATATCCAAAACATTTCCTTTCTTACACTGTAGTCTTGACAGGTGACATAATGAAATCTGAGTCTCTGGTGGTAAAATACGTGACACAGAAGGAAAACAAGGAGGTACTAGAAATGGTTAATTAATGGGTGCCAATTAGTCAGAATTGAGTAAATGTCCCGTGGAGGTGAGAGGACTCATGGTTAACGAAGGGAAGAGTGGAGCTGGAGGGGACAAAATGTGTGTAAGCCTACTGTTGCTCCCTCTTGATAGCCAGGTGCTGGGTCAGGATAAAAAAAAAAAAAAAGAAAATCTGGAATCACTGCACATTTGGAACCCGAACATTCTGACAATGAATGCCTGCTGTTTGCAGACAAAGCACACTTCTCTATTTCTAACGTTTCCAGTCTTTGCAAACTGGCTAGAAGAGAAAGACTTCAAGGCCAGGAGGAAAGCGTGAGATGAGACAGATCCCAGATTTGGAAAAATCCTCCCAGGTCTCGGATTTCATGGCATCACCCTGTCCCTACCTGTCCGAGTCCTCAGATTCCTCTGTCGTTTTTCTCCCTACTTCTGCTTGGCAAGTAATGTATTTTTGTAAGAACTCCTCAGACTCTACCTGAGTTGCCTAATCACAGTTTTGTTGAAAATACCAAGGTGTCAGGTGAACTCCATGAGCTGTGTCCATCCCTTCTTCGGGCAGTTCATGGTTGTACTCGGGTCTTCCTGAGTGAAGGAATCATGGATGGTGTTACCTGAGGCAAGAAAAGTTCAGCCAATTTGGGATTTAGTCCATTCCACGCTGAAAGTGAGTTGGAATATATTTATACTTTTCTATGCATCATTTTGGGATATACTCATACTAAAAATAATTTAAATAATCAAATATTCTCAGGAATGTTTCTAACAAATAAAAGGAGATTTTCATTTAATGTTAATTTGAATTTTTGTGGGGGAGATAATACACGTCAGTATTGGTATGTGAGAGTGCACATTTGCAGTATTTTTGTTCCATTAATTTTTTTTGAGCTTGCTTGTCAGTTCAGTCACCAAGCTTCACTAAGCTTCGCTAATTTTGTGAAATTTGGAATAGTGTTTTGCCACTTTAGAGATAATCCCTGAAAGCTCCCGTCTTGCAGATGGCAATAAATCATCCTCTCCACTAAAAGCCTCCATGTCATTTGAAATTTATTACACAGAGTGGGTAGTGGACTTAAAAGCCATTTCACGTGTCTTATTACTTCAATCATCTAATTTATGGATTTCAGCTGCAATTGTTGTTGGAAAAAGTATTTTCCGTCCTCTGATCAATATGAGTCAGGTTTTGCATTCCTCCCCACTAACCCTCCCGGCATGATTCCACCTACAACACCTCTTGGATTTTCTAGCTTCTTCAGTCATTCTCCACTTTCCATCATTCAAGGCAATGCAGGTCTGAAATGGAAAGAAAGTGCCAGCAAGGCTGATGTAGATTGACTAAGCCTTACCAGCTCTTAGCTGCACTTGTCAAAAGATATCTGAGTTATTATTAGTTGAGCAATCTTGCCCTAGGGAAGGAGAAGCTGTCAGAAACTACGATATTTAATATGTACATCTCTGGCTTCATGGAGAGAATATGAAGGAATCCTATTAAACACAGGTGAGGTAAGCCTCAGTAACACATACTTAACGCAAAGAACGAGAAGGAACGGGGTGCTCTTTACTGCCATGTTGGAAGTGTTTTTTTCCCCTCCCACAGTAAACAGTCTCCCTTGCCATTCAGCCATTCTCATCCCAGAATGAAAGATAGTATCAATGGGTTAATAAAATGAAGAGGAATGTAGGAATGTTACCGTCGCCTCCAGGAGTCCAGAGTCTCACGTGACAGACATGACCATGTGGGTGTAACAGTGATTGAACCACCGCAGCGTCCAGGCCTAGATGCAGTCTTTGTCACCAGGATGGATATGATGAATAGGTCTTGCAAAGTTAGCAGAACACAGTCTCTTGCTATGAACTGTACGATGTAAACTGTGCTCACTAACCATCACTTCTGACCAGAATACGTTTTGTTGCTGCTGTTGCTGTTCTGGGTGCCCCGTCTGTGGCGTGTGAACTCAGCTTTTCTATTTTTAGACCGAACTTCTCATATTTCTTCCTTCTAGGCTCTTAGGTCATAAATGTTCCTGTATGCTAAAATTATTTAACATTTTTTCTTGCTAAACATTTCAAGCAGAACACATCCAGGGGGCTATTAATAGAAAAAAATTAGTGGTATCAAAATCCTTTTTTTCTGATTGCAAGTAACAGGAAATTTAAGGAGTGCATAAAAAATAGGGAAGAAAATAATGATTGTCTGTAGTTACACCACTCAGAGGTAACTGCTGTTTGTTTCATTTGTTTCCCACCTTTCTTCAATGTACATATTTGAGATATATGAATATATTTATGCATTTATATACCTTCCTATTTATAGATGGAAGGGTGGGAAGAGGGCCTGTCTTGGCTTTTTTCTCAAACAGTAAATCCTAGGTTGCTGTGTGCTTCACCAATTCACAAACACTGGCTTATTTATCATGTCTTTACTGTATTTTGCTTAATTCATTATCTTATTAGGCACTCAGAAAGTCTTAGGAATATGCCAAATAATCTTCTAAATCTTCTACTAGGTTAGGAGCTCATTTATCTAATTCTTTTAGGAAGATAGGAGAAGTTAAAATGCCTGCAATTATATAATCTCTTGCATAAAGAAGGGAAACACTCTCAATATATATGAATAGACAATCCTTTTGGAGGGGGGAGGCAGTGATTATGTTTATTTATTTATATATTTTTGGAGGAGGTACTGGGAATTGAACCCAGGACCTTGTGCATACTAAGCATGCACTCTACCATGCTGGACCTTAAAGATGACCAAGTTTAACTTTCACACATTACAGATAAAATGACTCCATGAAAAGCCTATTTCTAACTCTTGTAGCTCTAGTAATTCCCTGATAGTTTCTGACTTAAATCTGAAACACAAATTACAGTAAAAGAACAGTTGGGACTTTCTCTATTTTATGAAGTTAAAAGAAATCTACAAAGCTGCATTGATCAGGAGGTTTATCTGATCTCTAAAAGGTTTTCTTAAGGCTTCTTTCTTTCTTTCTTTCTTTCATTTCTTTCATTTCTTTCATTTCTTTCATTTCTTTAATGAATTGATTTGTTTATCTTTTTATTTCTTTTATTTCTGTGGCCATTTACCCTTCTTTCCTTTTGGTTGGCTTGACTCCAGTGTCACTTGTCACTGAGTTAGGAACAAAATAGAAAGGGACAGAGATGCAGAAGAGGGTTAATCCTATAGTCTGCTCATCAGAAAAAAAGACCCATTGGAGTAGTACAAACTAGGAATTATTATCCTGCCTTTTATCCATTGGTAGTATGCCAGTATGTTTACACAGTGCTGTATGAAGAATTCCTTAAGGAGAAAAATTTAATAAAATATTCCTTAAGGTGAACCCCATTTTGGAGAGCTACCACCACTTTAATTTAGAATAAGATAATAGAAGTTTAATTAAAAATTCCTTAGAAAACATCAGCTTTTGAATGCTATTACTTCACCAGCAGTCAGGTTTTTATTTTGAAAACTACGTATATTGTGACCTAATTATAATCTTAAGTATTCCGAACATCATTACTAAACTATAATTTTAATATGCTGTGATTTATATTTAAACATTCAAAATATTATCACATATTTAAACAAAGTGGAAGAAAATTAAATTATTATCCAACCCCTTTGAAGAATTTCATGAATATAAGACTAAAAGAGCTGTCACCCCATTCTCCCCTTTGTTTCTCAAAGAGGTCTACCTGTGTGACATAACTTAGTCACATTTCCCTCTAGAATGCTTCGGTTGTGTCACGTTGTTTGTGAAATACCCTTAATGATGTTAATATTAATGGTAACTTTAAAACTCTACTATCTGGGAATTTGTGAAAATTTACCTTAAAATTTTGTTCCAAATGATATGTGGTGAAAAGCTTGCTAAGTAAATTAATCTTCTAAACAGGCTTTTAAATGACATGTATTCCCCAAATAATAGGCTGTCTTCTTTGAACTTTGATGCACTTTGAACTTTGGCTACATTGTGTGTAGCATGGTGTATGGTTTACATATTTATTTGCTTTTCTTCTCTACTGGACTGAGCTACTTTGGAGAACCTGGACAGCCTCTTATTCAACTTGTGTTCTTATGACCTAGCATAGTGCCTAATACAAAGTATGCAATCAACATGCATTGATTTACTTGAATTAAATGCTTATTTTCAAGCACTTGAAAATAGGCATTTACATATCTTACATCTATAGACATTTATGTATTATATCTATAGATATTTACATAGGTATCTATAGATATTTACACATCTTTATCTAACAATCCATCCATCCATCTATCTATATCTGACTGTCGTTGAGCAGAGACCAATCTCCATAAACTGGTGCTTTGACATGTTGATAGAAAATAATTTTTACCTATTCATTCCAAAAGAAAGAATTTGGTATCAGACAAGATCTGGCATCCACTTTGGCATTTATTAGCTGTGTGTCTGGACAAATTAGCAAGCCACTCTGAATCTTAGTTTTCTCATGTGTTTTCTCATTAATTGTGCCTTATCACGGATATATAACGATTGAATGAATTAATGTGAGATGTTTAGCATAGTATCTGCTACATAATAAGTTCTCAGTAAATATTAGCTGGACAGTCTGCTTGCATTTCCAAGTTAATTCATTAATACTTTCTTTTTTGTTTTAACAATTTGTTGGGCCCAAAATGCTTAGTAATTAGAACATTCAGGTATTATGTTGTTAAGAGCATTCTTCACATAGAAATTCTCTAGTTTATGTATAAACTTCTCATATATGTGTTTCTATATGGGGCTGTATTATTTTTGTTATTGTGTTTGATGGTTTCCTCACATAAATCTGTAGTTGCTGTATTCTTTTTTAGACGCTGCATAAAATTGCATAGAATGGATAGATAACATTCTTTTTCACCATTGCCCTTTGGTAGATTTTTTGGTTAGTTTTCTTCTCCAAGCTTATAAAAACTCATTTATTTTCTTCTAGTTTTTTTTTTTTTTAATATTTTTAATTTTTAGAAGTACACTTTTAAACTCTCAGAGAGTCAATTTGTGCACGCTGGAACGTCTGGCTGGGAGAAGGCCTGTGTATCAACCACTTTGTGTCACTCTTGCTCTGATTTCATAAGTAGTGTATATGTTTAGCTTTGCTTATTTTTTCCCTTTAATGGAGGTATTGGGAATTGAACCTGGGACCTCATGTATGCTAAGCATGTGCTCTACCCCCACCCACTAGTGCATAGCCCCTTACCCAGCCCGTTATCCAGCAGCCATATTGCTGTAGATTTATAATACCTGATACTTTGACTTGAGTCATCAAAGATACTCTTGTCATTAAATGGATGAACTGTCTAAAGAAATTAATTGAAACAAGATTTCCAGGGTGATGCCAATGTGAATTCTGGTAAAAATCACAACTTAGAGCAAAAAAAAAAAAAAAATTTAATAATGTAAACATTTCAGAAAGAACCAAACTGAACCCTTTTCCTTATAGATATTTTTTCCATTTAAATTCTCAGTCTCTCTTTTGTGTCAATGTGGTCCTCCTGATCATAGCAAAGCAAGCAAATTTTCTAGCATGCATTGAGGCTTTTGGAGAATTTCTTCTTCAAAATGTATGCTTTAAAAACAAGTTCTGTTTTCAGACGGCATACTCACAGTTACCCAGAGGGAGAGAAAAGCAACTTCACACAGATTGAACAATTCATAGTTCACTAAAAGGACTTCGGCTTTAACCAGTATGTTCAATGAGCACGACTAACAAAGAAGAAATAATAGATTCACCTGTTTTTCCCTCTGTGTGGGAGTATGGCCAAAATTCTATAGAGAAGTGGTGCAGAAGGAAGGCTCCCAGGCTCTCAAACTGGGCTCGACCTCTGTGTAACTTCACTGTGGCTGGACCAGAGTTTGCAACAAGGAGATTTAGGTGGATAAGCTTGGAAATGTGCTTTATAAGGTTCAACCTTCCAAATAGAAATTGGACGTAGAGCAGATCTTGGACTGAATTTCCTCTGAGCAAAATAATACATTATTTTTCTAGGGGCAGAGTGCACTAGGAATTTTTGCAATGGATGGGTAAGATTCTAAGAATGAGAAAGTTGTATTTCTTAAATCTCTCTAGGCACTACTGCGGAGTCACATGGCTTGAAGAAGTCCTTCCATGTGTCTCCTGATTTTCAGGAAAATGCATTTTTAAGCCACAGTTAGAGAGGTGACATTTTATTTTCTCCATAAAAGACTCTCCTGGAAGGTTATTTTATAGTAACTTTTTTAGATTCATTCCAAAGAGGTTTTTTTTTTTTTTTTTTTTTTTTTTTTTTTTTTTTTTTTCAGTCCAGACAGGACTCATCTCTCTCATAAAGAGTGGCGAGAAGGTGGACTAGGTTATTCAGGGCTTGGGAAGCGTGTTAGAGTGTAATTTAAAGTTCTTCCTTTTATCGCTGGAGGTCTATCTGTATCCTTCTAGAGACAGAGAACCCAAACCGAAGAACGGTTTTCAGGTAGTCCCGGGGATGTGAAATACATTGTTACCTGCTTCGGAATTGCTTTATTTCTGCCTCTGCATCTTACCCCTTTGTGTGGGCTTATTAGTTGCTAGCTAATACTTTTAGGAATGGAAAATGCCTGGCAGGCACAAAATTAGCTCTCGCTCGGCCTGCAAGTCATCATTAATACACTCAAACCACCACTTCTTCTCTGAGTTCACGAGCCTGAATCAAGCAGCTATTACAATTCAATCAGCACTGTCACAGTAAATAAAGTCTGATCACCTGAGCCCTAGATTTCAATCAGCCACCATACTCTTGTCCGTGATGGGAAGCCTCAAAATTCCAATACAAGATGGACTTCAGAATCTGGATAAAAACCTCGAATTATCTTTCTGTTACCTAAAACTGTCTAAGCATTAGTTCCCTCAGGTAGTGATGTGCTGATAGACGTGTTCTCAGACATCCTTTACAGTCTGCAATTGTACAAAAAGGCTAAGACATTGGGTGAAGAAAGTATCATTCTTTGTGGATAAACATAATTACAGTGACAACCGTGTGCAGTCCACTAGAACTCTCTGTGATGAATAAAATATTCTGTGCTGTGCAGAGTGGTGCCCACCAGCCACCATGCCTCTTGAGTGCTTGAAATGTGGCTAGTATTGCTGAAGAGCTGAACTTCTAATTTTAAAGAATTTAAATTTAATAGCCATCTACCTAGTGGCCACAGTATCGGACAGGGACATTGTATAGAATACTTCCATGGAAAGTACCTATCCTGTACTATAGTTGAGAGTATTCTAATTAAAGTATGTGTTTGCTTTTCTGCGAAGCCTACTTAAAATGGATGCTATAAAAATAACTGTAAAACCTGGAATTACTGCATGCCTTGGAAGTGTGTAGAAATGGGTGATACTGTTTTTTAAAATTATGAAATAATAGAAGACGTGGTCTGGTCCCTTAGAAATTATTTCTGTGAACTTGTTAAAACCATAGAGACATGATATTTCTGTAAGTATTCCATTCATTGTAAAATTGTATGCCGAGTCTCTTTATGAACTGCGAGACCCTACTGCTTGTAAACAGAATCTCTGTCTTCTGTTGTTTTACTGTGATATCCTCTCGTTTGGAGTAAGCATTCAGTTTTTTGGTTTTTTCTTTTTTTTTTTTTTAAATGGTTAAAGTTTATCAGGATCTATCACCTACAGGAGGTGGTTCTCTAAACCTGATGCGCAGTGCTGAACAGAAAATGAAAGAGGAGTTATCTAACAGCTCATAATTTCCTTGCTGCAAGATTGTCCTTGGCTAATTAGCTCACTGCAGGAACTCAAATAAACAAACTTTGACCAGCAGTATTTGTTTAACATATATACAGTCCTTTCCCCAAAAGTAACATCAAGTTGTAACCAGTTAATTTGTACTTTTTAAAAAAAATTAGGTTGTCTCTGCTGTGCTTGTGAGTAGAGAAACCCCATGTGAGTCTACATTTTAACTTCAAATGAACTAAGTGTATGTGTTGCCTTCACATTGGCTTCTTGGTCTTCAGCAGATGTTGCTGGAAATATGTTAATGCCAGATGATGGAATAGAAATGTAGTTCTTTAATCAGGAAGAATGGCTACACTTAATTTTCTTGAGAGGTTAATTCTGAATTAGCAAATGATTAGCATGAATCTTAGACTGGACAATTTGTGTTCTGGACCTAATAATTCAGCCTTAGAACCCTCCAATCCTGAGGCAGGAATCCAGTTTTCTATCTAACAGCAAAGGGATTATGAAAAGTTCTCAGAGGAGGTGCTGGATTTTCTCATAAACCTCCAGCTCCCTGTTGACTGAGACTGTCAAGATTTGCAAGTCAATTCAGAGTGATTGACTCCTGTTCTTGATTATTGAGCAGCGTATTGATTCTTGGTGTCCTCTAATAAGAAACATCAGGAACTCGTCTGTTTATATCATCCTTATAGCCTGACCTAAAATTCCAGACATTTGGCATTCAGTCAAAAATATTACTAGATGTTTTGCATGTGATGTTACCAAGACAGTGTGATGACAGAAATCTATAATAAGTCTTTCAAAAAAGTTATATTAAAGCAAATAATCCATTAACTATAGATAAATAGCTTTAATTTCTTAAGAAGTTCCTCTACCTGTCCACCTGGTATCAGATACAAACCAACACGAAATGTCAAATGGTGAAATACGGTCCTTTTAAAAATCAATTTGCAGATGTGGGCTAGGGAGATCTTACGCCATGGAAAGTTTACATAATATAATTGGGCACTTCTATTGACACATGGCTCATAACCTTAGTATTTTAAATTTCTTTTACTGACTGGTAAAGGTGTCCTAGATAATGAAGGTGATTTCAGTATTGTGCAGTGGTGATGTAATTTAGGGTGCAGATTCACAATGGGACAAAAATCCTAAAACAGGCATGTGGTAAAAACTCGTGGACCTTGATTTGGTCATGGAGCTTTTTGTCTCCAATTTAAAAGCAGGGATTCCTTAATTTTTGCTTGCCACCATGTTTGAAATGATACTATAAGTGATTGGTATGTTGGTATTCCTGGCCATCTGGCACCTAACAGAAAACATAGATCCACTATCGTATGGTGAAATGCCAGTAGAACAAAGCAGTGGTTTCATTCCATCATAATTTGCTGACACTTATACGAGTAGAGATATGGCTAACCTTATGGAAAGTGTCTTTACATTTGGTGAGTTTAACATTGAGGAATGCCTCCTCCAGGTCATGGGGAAAAGAGTTACCCTTGTGCATACAGAATAAGGTCTACAGATATAAAGTAAGCATCTTTATATGTGTTATTTTGGTTGGTGGTTTTATGTGTTTTCTATTGCGGTAAAAATTAACCACAAATTCAGTGATTTAAGCAATGTCTGTTTTTCGTTTATTTTATCATGGTTTCTGTGGGTTAGCAGTTTACATGGTTTGGCTCATCTAGTTTCTCTAGTTAAGATTTTACACGACTGAGATGAAGAGATGGCAGGGCTGTGTTCCTTTCTGGAGGCTCTGGGAAGACTGTCTAAGCCCATTCAGGTTGTCGACAGAGGTTCAGTTCCTTGTGGTCCTAGGACTGCCTTCAGATTTGAGGGTTTCTTGCTGACCATCAGCCAGAGGCAGCCTTTAGTTCCTAGAAATCTCTCTGCCACCCTTGTGTGTGGCCCCTACATCTCAGGACCAGCAATGAGGTGTCAGATCCTCCTCACACTTGGAATCTTTCTGACCTTCCCTTCTACAGTATCCCTGATGCTACCCAGGGAAAGTTCTCTGCTTTTAAATGCTTTTGTGGTTAGATTGGACCCACCTAATAATTGAGGATAATCTCTCCTTCTTATGGTCCTTAATTACACCTGCAAGTCCCTTTTGTCATGCAGGATGGAGTATCCAGTGTTCCAGGGATTGAGGTGTGGACATCTTTTGGGGGGTCATTATTCTTCTTACCACAGTGATTGTCAGGGTAAATGACTTATTATTAACTGTAGTTTAAGAAAGTTACTTTTACCTCTCTGTCTCTCACTCATGCACTCTTTAGGTACCTGGAATACTAAAAGGAGGGGCTTTTCCATATGTTTCTACAAATTTATTCTCTTAAAATTTCCTCATCAAGCACAACTTAGGCATTTGTTATTATATCTGGAAACTTTAAAAACAGGCTCTGTGAAGTAATAAACAGTTCCAAAGCAAAGGAAATTATAAATTTAGTGTGATTAAGAATATTGCTGGTTGTGAAGGCAGTTCCTTTATTACCTCCATTGTCATAGTTTTTAATTAAAAAAAAAACAAAAAACAAAATTAGTAAAGTCTGTTGTATATGTAAGAACAACCTGGTGTTGTCTGTACGCTTGGAATATGGGGGCTGTTTAAGTTCCAGTTCATAGATCATTTTAGTGTCGACAAAATCTTACCACTAGAAATTAGTACAGTGCCAGGTTAAGTGTATTTAAGTAGATAAAATCTTGTTTGACATGATACCAGTAACACTGGGACACTAGAACACTGGCCAATTTTTTTTTTTTTCATTTTATGCTGTGTTAATTCTATTCAGGTTTTCTGCTTCTCTTTGGTACTTTTTATTTGTCTAGAAAATTGTTCGTTTCATCCAGGTTTTCAAGTTTATTGGTAATTTTGAAGTGTTGTGCCACAATTTAAAAATTAAGAATATTTTAATTTGTAGCTACATTTATTACTTGTGGTTTATTTTGAACTTTGTTATTGTTGTTATTTCATTTTTTCTTTTAATAATATACTCCTGAAAGTATTAGTGTTTTAAATGAGGCATGGTGTTTTTTATAGTCAATTCTAATTTTTGTGTATGCTTATTATCATTTGGGGGTTTTATCTTGATTTCTTCCCATTGGGGTTATTTTATTATTACTTTTCTAGCATATTCTGTAAAAAAATTAACTTATTTAATCTCTCTTGTTTTTAAGAAATAATTTAAAGTTTATAAATTCTCCTCTGAGAACCACATTGTCCGTATCCCACTGGCTTTGAAATATTACTATTTTTCACATTATTAAATATTTTGCAATTTCCATTTTGTTTTCCTGCTTAACTCATTAATCAGTTAAATGAGGGGGGGACTTCCCAGATATGAAGTTGGGAGGAAAGGGTTGTCTTCTGTTGACTTCTAATTTTACTGTTTGTGAACGTGGCCATTTTGGCACTAGTAGTGTGGAATTTGTGGAGACTTCCCTTTGGGTCTAGAACATGTTTGTAAATGGAGTTTTTGTGTTCGAAAAGAATGTACATTCTTGGTTTCTGGATGCAAAGTTCTGTACAAATCTGTTGCGTCAAACATGTTCGTTATATTCAAATCTTCCACACCGTAGCTTTTTTGTGTGCTTGATCTGTCAGTATATGAGAGACATGTACTGTGATTACAGGTTTGTCTGTTTCTTTGTGTTTCTGTCAGGTTTTGCTTTATGTATGTTTTAAGCTTTATTTAGGTTCATGCAAGTTCAAAAGTTTACATCTCATTAATACTTTTTTCCATTTATTGACATGAATGTCTCTGTTTCTTGGATTCTATTTTGACAGCTGTAATATCTTTATGTCTTCTTTTTGTTGTTGTTGTTAGTGCTTGCCTGGTTTGTATTTTTTCCATTCCTTTATTTTCAGCCCCTCTAATTCCTCTTGTTTCAGGTATATGTATTTTGTAAACTGCCTATATTTGCATAGTGTTTTATCCATTCTGAGAGTCTCTGTCTCTTAAGAAGGTGTTCACATTTTCTTTAGTTATTAAGATCTTTAGGCTTATGTCTAGTTTCTTTTCCCATGTGTTTTCTATTTACCTTGCTTTCTCATTGTTTCATATCTTTTTCTCCTCTTGCCTCCTGTTGAATTGTTCAAGATTTATTTACTCTATTTTTTCCTCTATTGGTTTAAAAAGCTATGCTTTCAATTTCTGTGCTTCTCTTGTTACGTTTACGTTTTTAACACACATAAATAAACTTATTAGAGTTTTCTGATAGTCTGTTATTATTCAGTTACTTTTCTCATCCCCTCAAAGAAAATAAAAATGTTAGAATATTTTTTATTCTGGGGTTCCACTCGCCCAAAACACCAGTAACCCATGCTCTCATCTGGAATCTTAATTTCACTTATCAAAGTCTTTTTGTTTATCATACTAGTTATTCAGCTGTTACTGATAGATTTTACTGTGTATAAGTTGCTTCTCACTGTATTTTTTAAATCTAAATTCTCCTGCAGTTTACTTTTTCTTCTTGTTAGAATATATCCTTTATGAGTTAACTATGCAAGAGTCTATAGGTAGTAAAATTTCTGAAGGCTCAAACATATTAAAATATCTTTTAAAAATGTTTACTCTTGAATAGTTTGCTTTTACTTTTGAAATTTTATTGTGTATTGAATTCCAGGTTGAAAGTTGTTTTCTCTCAGGATTTAGAAACATTTTTCCATTGCTTTCTTGCATTCCGTGGTACTGATAAGGAATTTGGTCATTCTGAAGTATTATTTTTTGAAATTGATTTTTCTTTCCTCTTTGGGAGATTTCACAATTCTTCTCTTTATTGTTATGTTCGTGCTTATCGTATTTGTACTGAGGTTTTACATTTATTTTCCTTCTTATCACCTGGTGAGTACTGTCAACCCAAAGACTCGTGTATTTTTTCCTAGCTCTGGGATATAATTTTCCGTTGTTTTTTCTACTATTGCTTGCCTTTCGTTCTTTCTGTTATTTTCTTCTGGAAATATTATTAGAGGAATATTAAATTTGAGGTGTCTGTTCCAAATGTTTTGTATTTTCCTGTGGGTTTTCATCTTTTTATCTTTCTGTGCTACATTTTGGGATAATTCTTCAGTTCAGTTGTATTAGTGACTGATCTACTCTCCAGCTATTAAGACCACATACTGAGGTTTTATTTTAAGAATTTGGGTACACAAAATTGGGTTAGTGTTAATCCTTGGTTCATGGCACATTAACATCATTGCTTTAGCCAGGGTCATTTTACATTTAACTTATGTAGCATTTATTTACTTCTATAATACAGTGGATATCCATGAATATGCCACCAAAGTCAGTAACTGAAACATACCAAATAACTTCATATGCCTGTATATCTCTCTTGTGGCCGTTTCTTCCACCCAGATGTCCTAAACTTTGTTCATTTTTCAGTTACTTTTTAAAAAGTTTGATCACACACAGAGGTATATGCCTAAAAGTAAATGATTTAGTTTTGCTTATTTTTGTGCCTTATTTAAAGGATACTTGTTTTTATAATCTTCTGGGACTGTCTTTTTATTCATTATTAAGATTTATCCATGTTGGTGATGTACCTGCAGGTCACTTATTTTACTACTGTATAATATTTTCTTATATGTACATACTACAACTTATTCTTGGGTTGATGGCATTTACTTCAGTTTTATATTGTATAGGGCTGGGAATTATAGGCATTATCTTGTGATAACATTTAATGGAATACAATCTAAAAATACTGAATCACTATGCTGTACACCTGAAACTAATAGAATATTGTAAATCAACTACACTTCAATAAAAATAATTTTAAAAATTAAATACTCTATTCAGTGTATATTGAGTAGAAAGGAATCTAACGCAGGGTATTAGGAGCTTACACATTGTTTGAATGACGTGGAAAGAGGTCAGAGGGACCACTGCTGACTTTCAGGAAACCTCAGAGTTCAGGAAAGCCACCGCCAATGATCTCACTGGCTTGCAAAAGTGAAGTGGGCTGTTTTCAGGAGAATTATCAAAAGCCCCTGGTAAAACCTTGTTTCTGTTCCCTACCAGTGCTCCCTGCTTTGCTTACAGTGCTGCTGGAAACCATGGCGTCTTCTCCTTTTTTGCTTTTCTAATTTCATAGACGTGATTCTCACTGGTATCATATAACCCACGATTCTGTTGGCAAGACATTTGGGAAATACAGTTTCTATGCTATTTCTCTCCTATGTAGGAGAAAGTATAGAACAGAGTGGGGATAATGCTAAAATGACCATGGAAAATCTGTTACAACATGTATAAGAGTTTCTTTTGAACAGAAATGGAAATGCCTAGGTCAGAGAATATGTGAATATTCAAGTTTATAAAACATTGACTGATAGTCTTTTCCAGTTTACATTTTTACCAGAAATACATGACGTTCTTTTGATCCATATTCTATAATTTTGTATTGTCTACTTTCTTAGTTTTTGTCAATCAAATGGATGTGAACCAATATCTCATTGTGATCTTGATTTGCATTTCCCTAATTACTAATGAGGTTGAGCATTCTTTGATACATTTGTTTCTTACACATTTTTCTCTCCTGTTAAGTGTCCAGTTGACTATATATTAGATTTTTTTCTGTTGTATTTGTTCTTTATCTTACTAATTTTTAGGACTGCTTCAAATATACATTATTAACCCAGGACTTCTGGCTTTCAGTAATGGCAGAGTAGCTTGTATGAGACTAACCCTCCTGCTGCTAAGAATTATAAGTATGTTAGAAAGCACTGGGAAAGACAGAGAATAGACATAAACTGGGTAAGATACAAACTTTTAAAGAAAGTAACTATAGTGGTGAAATCCACATCATCTGACTCTTCTTCCCAGGGCACTCCTCCGTTCACATGACAGGACAAGGATAGAGCTCAGGAAGAAACCAGCGGTCTTATTAGGATAAGAAATCACAGGTCAGAGTTAGGCATTGTTACACTGACTGGAAATTGATGTGGTAAATCCTAAAAAGGAGGGAGCCACAGTTTGGGGGAGCTCCAAATCTGCACACAAACTTCTATCAAGTTCTTGACTGACTCCGGTATTGCGTGGACATGGAATAAGACCCAGAATAGCCCTAGAATCGACAACAGCTAGAAAGCTGAAAGGGATGAGCGCAGATTTCAACCGCTGTCCACAGCTGAGAAGGCAGAATTTAGAGTTACAATCCTTTCAGGGTAGAGATGCTTGATACACAACTTGGACTATTCAGGGAAACCTCAAAAGGCCAATGACTAAGAGAGACAGACAAAACTAAAATAGACCTGCTTTCACAAAACTTAATGCCAAATCTCCACAAGATCAAGGTGGTCTGCCAGTAATTTAACTGTCTACTAGGAAAAAACCAACAGTTTTTGGAGTATGATAACATAATCCAGAATTTTTATAACATAGCATTCACAATGTCTAGTGTACAATAAAAAATTACTAAGCAGAGAGGGGAAGAGAGAATCCACACGTTGAATTAGCAGACAATAACTGTACTAAGTATTTTTAAAAAAATACATGAAAGCGTGGATATAGTAGATGAGGAAATAGATATTTTCAGGAGAGACATGGAAACTCAAAAAGGAACCAAAATGAAATTCTGGAATTGAAAACAGTATCTAAAAACAAAAATTTCCTAGATGGGATTAATATCAGAAGAGAAACTACAGAAGAAAGGATTTGTGAAGCTGAGATGAGGTAAATAGAAATTATCCAAACTGAAGCACAGAGATTTAAAAATAATAATTAAGGAAAAAAACAGTGTTAGTGATCCATGGGACTATATGAAAAAAAATCTAAAATAGTGTAAATGGAGTCCCAGAAAAAGAGTCATTTGAAAAATATTGGCTGAAAATATTCCATATTTAAGTGAAAAAAAAAAATCACCCCATGGGTACATGATTCTTAGCAAACCCCAAGCAGGATGAAGGATGAGAAAACAACTTTTAAGCCATTATAGTTAAGTTGCTAAAATTAAGCTAAAAGATAGTCAAAGCATTTGGTGGACAAATAATTATGTTTCATTCATATTTTTCTGTCTAATAAAAGTTTTAGACTTTTGTCTCTCCCATTTTTAGTATCTTTCTGTATTGGGGATATTAGCCCTTTGTGATATAAATTGTGAAATTCCCCCCCAGTTTTTAAGTTGTCTTTTGACTTTGTTTATGGTATTTTCTCTCTTCGAATTTTTTTAAACAATGCATTAAATTCATCAGGTTTTTCTTTTATTGCCTTTGGATTTTGAGTCACAGAAAGCCTTCCCACATACCAGGGTTGAAGAGGAATTACCCATGTCTTTTTCTAGTACCTGTTTTGTTTCATTTTTTTATATTTAGATCCCTAATTCAGTTCCAGTTTATTCTTGTATACTGTGTGAAATATGGGTCTAATTACATTTTTTGCCCAGATGACTATCCATTTATTAAAGAACCATTTCTAAAAGTGTCCAATATTACCCCCTATGATTTGAGATGCCACCTTTATCAGATACTGCATTTCCATGTATATTTGGGTTTATTTCTAGACTTTCTGTATTCTGTTCCACTAATTTACTTACCTGTTTATGTGACAGCTCCCCCTGTTTTAGTTATAGTCTTTATAGTATGTTTTATTCTTTGACAGGGCTGATCCTTTCTCATAGTTTTGCTTTTTCAGTTTCTCTGGTGAGTCTTGCATTTCTCTTCCATTTAAACTTTCGTATCAATTTACCTAACTCCTTATAATCTCTCTTCGGTATCTTTATTGAGATTGCATTGAATTTATAAATAAATTTAGGGAGAACTGATGTCTTCATGATGTTAAGTCATCACATATCCAAGAAAAGGGAGTGGCTCTTCACTTTTTAAACCTACTTTTGTGTCTTTCAGAAATGACTTAGTTATCATCAGCTAGGTTTTGCATATTTCTTGTTAAATTTGATCCTAAGTATTTAATCTCCTCTATTTTGGTTCTCTCTACTGTATGGTCTCTATTTATTGTTTGTGTACATGAAGGCTACTGATTTTATATTCCTACATGTTACTCAACTCTTTTATAGTTTAAGTTTTGTCATTGATTCTCTGGGAGTTTACAGGTATAATATCTGCAAACAGAGATAGTTCCTCTTTACTTAATCTTATGCTGCTGATTGCTTTTTCTTGTCTAATCACGTTGGTTGATACTAATCTAGTACAGTGTTGAATAGCACTGGAGATAGAATCATTGCCTTGCCCCTAATCTTGTTTTCCTATTAAATAAGATTCTGGCTTCTGGAGTTAAGTATTTCTCTCTGTATTTCTATCTTTATCTAGATTGACAGAGATGTTATTACATTATGCAAATGTCTCTCAATTCCTATTTCTTGAGTATTTAAGTAATGAATGATTGCTAAATTTGGTCAAATGTTTTGTCAGCATCTATGGAGATAATCATGTTTTCCTCATGTTTATTGGTATGATAGATGATATTAATATATTTTATAACAGTGAGTCAACTTATATTCCAGGAACAAAAACTATTACTACATTGGGTATTACTAGCTTAAAGTGATGTTGGAGTCTGTGTGTTAATATTTTGTTTTAGTGTATTTTCACTGATATTCACTAGCGATATTGGTCTTTGGTTTTTTGCACAGTCTTTATCTGGGCTATCAATTTGTATTATATTTACTTCAAAAAAGGATTTGGAGACTCTTCCTTCCTTGTCAGTACTCTTGAGTAACTCCTACAGCATTGGTATTGTCTGATGTTTGAGGATTTGGTGGAGTAATGTGAAACCACCTAGGTCTGGTGCTTTTGGTAGGGTAGTTCTTTCTAATTTTCTCTGTTTCTTCCATGGAAATTTTCTGTACAAGGTTGGTTGTTTTCCCTTGGTCTGCCTTTGTCTACCGCAAGGCCTTGTAGCTGGGGGCAGTGGAGAGGTAGTATAAGAGGTTGCACACTGAGATTTGGTATATTTTCTTTTTATACCTTCAGTTATTTTGCAATTTCAGCATTCTCTGCCTTTAGGTAATAGTATGATGGTGAACTTGGCTATACCACGGGGTGCCCAGATACTTGGTAAACACCCTTCTGGGCATTTCTGTGGACATATTTTTACATGAAATTAACATTTAAATCCATAGACTGAGTAAAGCAGATTGTTTTCTCTACTGTGGGTGGGACTTATGCAATCAGTTGAAGGCCTAAATAGAACAAAGCTGACCCTCCCCTGAATAAGAGAAAACTTTTTTCTGCATGAGGGCCTTAGAACTGGGACATCAGCCTCCCCCTCCCTGCCTCCCCTTGCCCTGAAAGGCAATCCAGTGCCAAAGAACTTGGCTGAATTGTGTTCTATGGTTTTGTGGAAAGTAGAATTTATGAGTGATGAAATTGAGTATTTAGCAGAGACTTTTAAGCAAAATGTTGACAGTGGGGACTGGATCCTCCTGACTGCTTACAGTAAAAAGTGAGATACACTGAAGGAATTGTTAAGCAGAAGGGAACCAGAACTTGAAGATTTGGAAGATACCCCAGCTTCTCCATATTGCAAAACGTGAGAAAGCTGGTGGTGAAGAGACAGCTAATGGTGTGGCTGAACAATTGATTGATAAGGGTTAGGATGGGTGTGAACCATGAGTGTAATCAGCCATCTCAAAAGAAGCCAGGAGTAGAGATTGTATCAGCAGAAACACTGACAGCTTGTTAACTAAAAGGGACAGAAAAAATGGGACATAATAAAAGATGGCTGTCAGACATCCTGGATTCTGTAGGAGCAGACGGTAAAGCTGTCCCCATGCAAACTTGCATCATCCTTCAGGAAAAAGGAAGAATGACCCCAGGATGATTCAGAGATCAACAGAGCTGACACTACACAGTGTCACAGTGGGTAGGGCTAGTTCCTCCCCAGTTCCAAAGCACTGGGCCTCTTTACTTCCCAGGGCCAAGATGCCAGTGCCCAGTGCCTCAGGGGTGGGGCCGCCCTCCCAGAGCCTTGAGGGTGAGACTGTCATTCCAGTGGGTCTGAAAGAGCAGAGCATCAAATCAGAGAGGATTATTCTTGAGCCTTAAGATCTGATGGAAAAATGCCTTGCTAGGTTTTCTTTCTTCTTCCCAATTGCTCCCTTTTGGAATAAGAACGTCCCACTGTTGTATTTTGGAAACATGTAACTTGTCCGGTTTCACAGGTTCACAGCTGGAGAGGAATTTTATCTCTGGATGAATCATACCTTGAGTCTCACCCATATCTGATTTGTATGATATTTAGATAATATTTAGATATTTGATATTTGTGTGGTATTTAGAATTGTTGCTGAAATGAATGAAAATGTCTGGGGCTGTTGGGATGGAATGAATGTACTTTGCATGGGAGAAGGCATGAATTTGGGTGGGGCTGGAGTGGAATGTTACAGGCTGAATATAGGCGTTTTCCCAGTTTCATATATGAAGCCCTAACCCCCCGGTGTGGTTGTATATTGAAGTAAGGAAGTAGTTAAGGTTAAATGAGGCCATATTGGTGGGGTCCTGATACCATGGGATCAGTATCGTTAGGAGAAGAGACACCAGAGAGATACCTCTCTCTCCCCGTGTGCTCAGAGGGAAAGTCCTGTGAGGACTGAGCAGCTGTCTGCAAACCAGGAGGAGCGTTCTCACCCCCAAATGAACCCCGCCAGACCTTGTTCTTGGACTTCCAGCCTCTAGAACTAGGAGAAGCCACTTCTGTTGTTTAAACCACCCTGTCTGTGGAGTTCCATCATGGCAGTCCCAGCAGACTGGTATAAACAGCAAGGGCACAGTGTTGTGTAGCGTTTTCCTACTTGTGTAGTTGTTTCATTATATTTTGGGAAGGAAATTTGGGGACGGTGATCAGTACACAGCTACCATTGTCTTTAGCTATGAAAGAACTGACATTAAATCCAGCATGACTGATTTTTTTTTTTTAATTCTGAATGTAGCCACTTGGTTATCCTGATTCTTGAAATATTAAATTTTTTCAATTACTTTCTATTTGTGTCATTTTTCTTTCACCTTACCATTTTGGGATTTAATACATTTAGTCTTTTTTTTTCTTCCTCAATTTTTTTTTCTCTTCTTCTAATGTATGCACTCTACTTTTAATCTCATATTGATTACCAATGAAATTTTATCATGCATATTTAACAGAACAGAATCTAAATGTGAAAAATATCTTTATCCTAAACAAGATGTGATCTTGTGTTTTCTTTTGGGCTGTTTGAGATACTTTCTTTATCCTGGAACCTTCTAGTTTCACTAAGACATGTCTTAGGGAATTTGTTTTGCTACATCCTGTTTGCGGCAGGTTGTCCTGACTAAATGTGAGGGTCGATGGTTTTCATCTTTTCTGAGAGATAACAGTGCTTTTCCTCCATCTCCTTCAAGCTGTCTGTGTGCGGCTGCAGGTGGACTTACATCGCTCCTTACCGTTTTATTTTCCAGTGTCTCTTAACTCCTTTCATATTTTCTTATGTTCATATTTTCCCTTCTCCTTATTCCTCTTTACTGTATTCCAGACACAGTTTTTTGGATCTCTCAGTTTACCAATTCTTTCTTTATTGCATAAAACCAATGTTTAACTTATCCATAGAACTTTTGATTTCTACAAATATATTTTTTCATTTCTAAAAGAAGCCTTGTATCCTAATATTTTTTCTATTGCCAGTAGTTCCTTGCTGAATACTCAGCTTTATATCGAATATTTTACTTTTTTAATCATTTTATGCAGCTATGAAATACAGCCAACAAGTTAAACATCTGCAGTCTTTGTGAGCCTAAATCCGTTATTTCTTGTTTATGCTTACTGATGCTAATAGCAGTGATTTTGGTAATTTTGTGACTTGATTACTTGATCATAATTGGGGTGAGTTCTTCAGGACTAACATATTTATTAAATCCAACGTGACTGTTTTTTCCTTAAACCTCTGAGTTTAGTCTGTTTAGCTATCTTGATTGTGATTATAATGAACTTTTTCTGTCAATGTCTACTTACCCCATTTTCTTTTCTCTTACCAATTTTGGATTGACTGTTTTTCATTTTTTTCTTCCTCATTTTTTTCTCTCATTCAGAATTGCAATTCTACCTTTAATCTCTCTTACTGGTTAGCATTGAACCTTTACTGTGCATATTAAACATAAGAAAATCTAAAGCTGAACAATATCTTCATCTACATCCTAAACAATCTGTGGACTTTAGAACACTTAGCTGATTGTCTTCCCTCAGACTTACATACCATAGAGTTCCGCCGTACTAGTGCCTCTCTGGCTCACCAGTGCTTTAAGTCCCTTCTCTCTGGCACATTTCTTCAACTCCATGGCCTCAACTCCTGGCTTTCCTGCCCTAAATTCCTTTGTGTCCCTAACGTGAGTCCTGAGCTCTCCCATGTCAGATGTCAGCCTCAGAAACCCAAGCCCCTGTGCGCATGTTGGTTTCTCTGTGGGCTTCCTGGGAGAACGCTCCTGCCTTGTGTAAGACCAGCGATAGCTCCAAGAGTAAGTTTTTTCCAGGGTCTAGTTACTGTGAGAAGGCAACCCCATATTGTGAGAAGGAGACGCCCCCCCCCATAGCAATGACCATTGGTGATACATTGATCGTGAACTTTTTATTTTTTATTGCAACCATTATTTCTCTCATATCCAAGATAGCTAATTAGTTTTTTAAAAATCAGAACTTGTTCTTGTTTCATAACCACTACTCTTGTTTAGTAACCTACTGTTAATTTTTCACAGGTGCAATTACTTAATTAATTTTTTTATCTAAAAATTAGTTGTTCAGTTTTTGCTATATGTATAGGAAATTCTTCTAGGTGCTGGAGAATATAGCAGTAAGTAAAAAAGAAATATTCTCTGCTTTCATGAAGCCAGTATTGTAGTGAAAGAACATAATGGCTAACATTCATAGAGTGCTTAATATGTCAGGCATTTGTCAACAGCAACATTTTCCATATTATATAAAAAAATAATTATTTCTACCTTTACTTACTATCTTCCTGGATACAAAATATACATATCAAAAAAAAATACCCTATGATATCACTCATATGTGGAATCTAAAAAAAAAAAGAAAACTCAAATGAACTTAAATATAAAACAGAAACAGACTCACAGACATAGAATACAAACTTGTGGTTGCCAGGGGGGCGGGGATGGGAAGGGGCAGACTGGGAGTTTGAGATTTATTGATACTGACAGGTATATATAGAATAGATAAACAAGTTTATATTGTATAGCACAGGGAAATATATTCAAGGTCTTGTGGTAGCTCATGGTGAAAAAGAATATGAAAACGAATATATGTATATTCAAGTATGACTGAAAAATTGTGCTGTACACCAGAAATTGACACAACGTTGTATACTGACTATAACTCAATAAAAAAATTCAGATTGCTCCATTATTTCTGTTCTTTCACATTTAAACTCTTCCATAAATGCATCCTAATAAACTAATGCATAAATAAATCCTCCTTCACATGTTAAATTTCCATATGCTTAGTGTCTTGCTGCTGTATTTCCATTTTTCCAAAAATGACTTCTCCTCTGCTCATCATGGATTCTAAATCACCTCCTTAGGAGACCACCTTGTAGCAGCATTAATCCAAATCTTGAGAACTTAACATTCAAATTTTAAATGACCCTTAGAATGTAAACAACTAGTTGGTATGTTTGATAAAATCTTTCCTGCAAATGCGCACATGCACACACATACATATATATATGTATGTGTATATATATGCATTTATAGCGGTATATTCTTTTGAAAGCATTGGCCTTTTTTTTTTTTAACCACCGTAGCTTCCTGTTTGTTTCCTATTTTGAGGTATATTTTCCTAGTCGATGGAGATACTCTTCTTTGATTTCCTAGAATAAATATGTATTTAATAATTTTTCTTTATCAACTTTCTATCATTTCAATGAGTTTTGTGGAAAAGGAGGACATTTCACTCTATGCTTAGTCTACCTTCTTAAATAGAAATTCCAATTTAGATTTCATGTCATTTTAGAACCCCCTGATAAGAACTATACTTGTGTGTTATCAAAAGTTGTTTTTTTGTGTGTGTTTTTGTTTTGTTAGAAATCTCTTCCACATTTTGGTATACAATAACATTGTCTCATTTGCTAAAGCATTTCCTTGGGTTGCTGTAAATAATAAAGGGCAGTTCTGTTAAGTGAAGCTATTGAAAGTCTTCATGGTTACTTCTCCATTTGGAGAGGAATGTAAGTTCAAGATTGCTGTCCCCTAAGTGAGATGTCACAACTTTGCAGCATAAACATTGTCCTTGCTTGGGTTTGGACTCTACTTACGTTGTTTAAACCCTTGGACGTTGATACTGGCATCGTTGTAAAACTGACATTATATCCTGTGAATTCCTCGAATGCTTTTAGTCTTTGTTGAATGAGAAGTAGTAAAATAATTTTATTACAGCTACCATTTGGGTTTTATTAAATGCCAGAAGTATAGGGCATGCCTATTCAAGGCCCTCTCTACCAGTTATTTCTTGATGGAATGAAGTCCGCTCAGCATGGGATTCCTCTGAAGTAGGATGAATACCATTAAATCCTTCAGTAGATCCCTAAACGTGTGTTTTCATTTCCCTCACGTAGGCAATGAAAGATGTACAGGTCCCCCATGGAGCACCACTTGTTATAGTCTGTCCCTTTACCTGAAGATGCCTTTCTATGAATTTATACTCTGGATGGGAACCTCCAGTTTACTAAGTAGCCACCTCGTAGTTGCATGTCATTCCAACTGTGCAAGCAACAGCTGCGAGCAAGAGAAACGCATTTCATCACAGAGCTTATGGGGCTCAATATGTTAGTTCTGTTTATTCAAAAGACCACCTGTGTTTCTGGGGAAATTGGAAAAGTTCCAAAGGAGAATGAAGACACAGCAGACAGTGATGAACCCTTCAGAATTGTAAGCTGAAGCATCACTGCTGTGGGTTAAAAGCAATGCGACAGTCCTGTGGGGAACTTGATTTCTGGTATCTGTGGCAGAGCATTCTTGGTTCGAATATTAATTGGCAAGTCGGTGGCTACAATGCCCAGCTCCCTTTTCTCACATATAGAAAGGATGTGAAGTCATGACTGTCATTGGGAGGGAAAAATCACATTGATGTGTGACAGGAAATAACCCTAATTGTTCCTTTTTTTAAACCTATATTTTTCTGTGTTTACTTTAACATTTGTGAAGGTTAGTTTATTGACCATAAATATAAAAAATATTCTCTTTACTCTTGAATAGATAATCATTCTGTCTCCTCCAGGCTGTTGAGGGAAATGGAGTTACCTTGGAGCTCCTCAGCAAACCCTACCCAGCAAGAATTTTGGTGGTACTGTGACATAAGGGGAGAGACAGTTGGAAGAATGAATGAATGAACGAATGATGCATTATGATACTCAGTGTTCTTGTAACACAGGCTGCCACGGAAGGGAAAGTGCACAGTTTGCCTGGCAGGATACCTAGATTGAGCATAGCCTCAGGGTAGGAATAAAATGCAAGCATTTCCTTCTTTCCCTTTCCTGGTTGTGTCCACAATGAGACTGAATTGGAGATGACACCGCCCTAGTAACGTAGGGATGCTCTAGGTGAAAAGCACTGTCGTTGCACCTCCGACTTCCTTCTACCCCATTAAAGGCTCTGTGGCAATTTCAGGGCGTCCTTCAGTGCTTGGGTATCTGTCCTACCTGCGCATCGTGGTAACTTTTTTCAGGCTGCTTCTCTGCGTGGCTTCTAAGTGCAGAGTAGACGCCCTAGAGCAGCCTAAGATGATTTTACATTGGACAAAGCAGCCACTTGGGACTGAGTTGATTTGGAAGATGCCTTTTAAGTAACTCCAGAACATACTCTTCACTCGGGTTTGCCTCGCTTTGTTATGAGAGCGTTAGATACACTGTGGAGAAGCCAGACTTTCCAAATAATGTGACATGCTCTCTGCTCAGGTTCATTGATTCCTGGCACCGAAATTTGCTTCTACAGCATTTCTTGGAGAATCCATGGACCAATTTTTTAAAATAAGGTTTAGTAAAGGCACAGGTTATGAAAGGAGATAGATATTAGATAGAAATATGTTTTCACCTGAGAGTCTGAGCTACTTGTTTGCCAAAAGCGAGCAGAATGCTAAGGGAAAAAAAAAAAGAGAGAGAGAGAGAGTTGCCTCAGCAGAGAGTATTGTGGTGGAAGGCAGAGGGCAAGCATACACAGAATTACTGCATCATGTAGGGAAAAAGTGGGAAAGTACATGGTGGAAGCAGAGAGAGCTCTGTTTTTGATCCATATATATGATAGGAAATTATATATATATATACACACACACACACACACACATACATACACATATATATATGCATATGTGTATATATATTCTTTCTTTCCTTTATTTCCCTCTGCACTTTTAATATGAAATTCTTGATGCTAGAGACACTACCTGCCACACAATGAGTATTTGTGTGGATTGTACTCTGGGCCAGGGCAGCTGAACATTCTGGTTGTGGCTAGTTAATTGGTGTTGAAAAGGAAATGCCTAGACTTGCCTATGAAAAATTTCCCAACTGTTTCCTCTCGCAGCTGGTCGACCTGAGAGCAGGTTTCTAAGCCAAGATCTGGTGTGGGGTGGCAGCAGTGGTTAGGAGGTCCGCCAGTGAAGGCCCCCTTCAGAAAAGCATTCACACCTGTGTTTCAGGAAATAAAATTGCCTTTGTTGTGTTCTCCCTCTTCTGTTTTCGCTGGTGTAACAGTGTGGGTTATTGAGAAATTAATTGGGGTCCCGTCCTTTTGGCTGCCTTATACTCTGCCACAAAAAGAATGAGAAGGTAGAGTTTTCTCCCCTTTAAGCAAAAGTCATATAAGCAGTGCTACTCAAAGCATGGTCCGGGGACCAGTAGCATCACCCAGGAGCTTGTTAGAAATGTATTTTCTCAGGCTCTACCTCAGGTCTGCTGAAGCAGAATCTCCAAGGTGGAGACCAGCCATCTGTGTTTTAATAAAATCTCCAGGGAAGTTTTATGAACTCTGAAGTTCGAGAAGGAGTAGGGGAGGGAGGAGAACACTTTTGTGTTTTGAGCCCACCCAAAGTGTATTTTCTGGATTTTCCCAGAAAGAAGAAGGCCGTTGGCCAATGACACCCATTTCTAAGAAATGCCCCAGTGGGTGGCAGAACCTCTGAGGAGAGGCCCTGGGGACACCCGAGGACAGATCACCTAAGGTGTGGCCGTGAGAGTGGCCTTGAAGATCCTGGCTGCTGACTTTGGCTTGGAAAGTGTGGACACTGCCACCAGAACTGTCTGGCTATTTGTGTGCCAGTGGTCGTGGGCCATGAGCATCTCTTGAGGATGCTACCAAAAATGGAAAATCAGAGGTCCCCCCGATCCAGGGTTCTCGAACTGTGTCAGCCCTCAGATAATCTCAGGGAAGTAGGGACAGGTCCCCATTATATTCCTCAGATTGGATTTACTTCCAATTTTGGCTTGTATGAAACAAACACAATTTAGTTCAGTCTCAAAGACAAAATATACACTTGAGTATATCGTGAAAACCACTCATAAACATAACAGTAGGAAGAAATATTCGGGAAAGCATATCAAATATGAGAATGTCTTTTTCCCCTCTCTGTTCATAATAAAGATGGAGAATTCTCATGTCTGACATCCTCTGGGGACTGCTCCGTTGAAGGCTTTTAGCAAATTCCTTCTGGTTAACTAGCTGGCAGAAAGGAAAACATATATTCCCCTTATTTGTCTCTCTGTGAAAATTGTTTTTAAAAGGATTTGTAGAGAATAGGAGAAAATGGAAATGCCGGTGACTGGTTGGTTGCAGGTTGACCTGTAGGAACTCATGTGTTGTAGTAGAAGAGAGGCAGGACTCAGAGACTTGGCTCCCAGCTACCGGGCCTTTGACAAGGTGATTTTGTTTTTCTGTGATTGGGTTTCACCACCACCCTCTAAGGACTCATCAGAGCTTGCTGTAGGTCACTCTTCCGCATGATAGAAGTGTCTGCTTTTATGTCACTTGCTGAGAACGGCCTTGCTGGACCTCCATGTTTAAAATAGGTCCATCCTCCCTCCCAGTGCCATTCTATCTCCTTGTTTTGCTTAGTTTCTTCTTGGCCTTGATCAGAAATGGTGCTCCACATTTATACACTTGCTTTCTCATGTTTTCGCCACTAGACAGTGAGCCCCGTGAGCGCAGGAACGTGATGCATCTTGTTCATCCTCGTACCTCCATGGCTGGAAGACCACTTAGCAGCAGTAGGCGATCATACCTATTTGTTAAATGAATGAATAATTGGTCTATGATAGGGCTGCATACGTAGACCTTCAGGTACTTCTGTGATGGTTAGGTAACCTTCTGTAGGTGGATGCATGTCCATATCACTGCAGAGATTACCTAGTAATGTGGTTGAGAACCTGGGCTTTGGAGTCAGAGAGTTTGGGGTTTGATACCTGGTTCTGTGGTTGACCACTGATCGTAACCTGGGGCAGGTTATGTTACCTCTGTTGGCCTGTTT
Organism: Camelus dromedarius; assembly: GCF_036321535.1. NCBI lineage: Eukaryota > Metazoa > Chordata > Mammalia > Artiodactyla > Camelidae > Camelus > Camelus dromedarius. Next base: position 12,845,439 of record NC_087454.1, on the reverse strand, counting down.
CTTGTCTGTAAAATGGGCTAGTAACACCTGCATCATGAGCTTGATAGGAAAATCAAATAAAATAATGTAGGCTTAGCAGAGTGCACAGTACACATGAAAAGTAATTGAGTGAATGAATGAAGCTCATGAAAGTACTTTGAAGAAGGCATAGACCTGTAGCAGCATAAAATGTTATTGTTCATGTAATTAATAAGTCCCAAAGTGCTTCCTATATGAGGTCCTAATGCCTAGTTGCCGTAGGCAGAGAGACATACTCAGCAAGGTTTGTAATAATTGCCCACGTCATGTACGCGGAAGGAATGCAACCTTTCCCAGCTCTATTGTCCTGTGAAAACATTTATTATAACTCGTCTTACATGGGGGAAGGAAAATAACCCCACACTCTGGAATGCATGTCAGATGACCTCTGTTCTGCTTCTAGGTCTGTCACTAGTATCCTTTGTCATTCTTGGCAAGAAATAGCCTCTGGATCCCAGGTTTGTCATCTTCAAAATAAGGACATAGGAATAGATGATCTTGGCGGCTTTTTTCAGTTATAAATATTCCATTAACTTACTTAGTTATATAGCCTATTTATAAGGGCCTTTTATTTTGATTTCCTGAGCCCCATTCTAACCATGGCACAGACAACCTAAGTGATCCCGAGACATCAGTTTAGCACTTCCTGTAAAAACTCCAGCACATCACAGGTCTTCACTCCCTGTGCCATTACTTTTATTAAGATGTCTTACTGAAATTGTAGGTTGTAAATATTTATGCTGTCAGCATTCAGCTTCCGGTTTTATAAAGATTGCGAGGACGTTAAAATATTGATACGAGGAGAATGAGGGGTTGTTGATTTTTCTTTTGCTAAATGAAGTTTAATTTTATTTTGTGGGAGAAAAACTTTAAAAAATAGTGTTATAAAGGCATTGTGGGAAGTAGAAAGTCAGAGTGAGAGATGCTGCCCAAATAAGCTTAGAGTCAACACTTAAGTTTGTTTCAGATACTTCTCTACAACATACGACTGTGAACCAAGTGAAATAAAAAGAGTGCATATAATGTGCCTTATAAAATAAATTTCTAAAGGGGGCAGTTTTAAAGGGGCCTCCAGCTGCCCATCTGCCTGACTCGTCTTGATTCAGAACACAAAGAGCTCTGCGTATAAGGTTTCTGGGCTGACCGTCAGCTCTTTTGGCAGTAGACAGAGAATCCTATGGAAACCAAGTTCAGCTGAGGGGTCCCTGACCCCTGGCTCTCCTAAGCTGCAAAGCCTCTCAGCTCCTGGTTTGGCTGGTGCCCTCCTCTGGGGGGCATAAATTTTACTCTTGAGCCTATAACACAATACCAAGCCCCTCCATAGCTTTGAGCCACTTTCTTGAACTGATTTTTCCCCTCTTGTCCTCCCAATTTGATAATTACATGGATCACATAAAATGGTACTTTATTGTCCCAGAACAGAATCTCCATATACATACAAAACGATGCTTGATTTATTATGTATGGAACCCTAATCTTTCTACCTACATCAAAATTTCTTATATTTTATTTTGTTTTCTCACTCATATCAAAAGTTACTCTGTTTCTTTGTTACCCCTCACCAGAATCTTGGGTTTAGGATCATGAGAGTTTATAGAAAGGGGAGACACTTCAAAAGCTGGTTGGTGAAGTGCTTGTATCTATAAAGAACCAGCATAATGTTCCGTGTCTCATGGTTCCCCAGTGTTAATGAGCATCAAGGTGATAGAGGTCTTTTTTAACATGAGATAAGAGACTCAACGGAGCATTTTAATGCAGCCTCATCTCACTTATCCTCAATTATTAGGGCTACTTTCACCACTGTTTATAAAAATGTGCATGCAAATGGCATCATTAGTCTATAATTAATGCTGCTTGTCCCTGGGAGTTCTGCAGTGGCCTCTGGGCGATGTGAAGGACGCTGTCTGCATTGGCTGCCCTGTGTTCTCACCACTGTTATTTACTGTGCGCAGCGAGCATGGGCATTACGTGGGATTCTGCTCCCTGCCATGCTTCGGTGCTTCCTTCCGGTAAGCAGGCAATAACGTCAAATTTAAAGGAATCCCGCTCTTCCAAAGAGGTCAAAACAAGTACTCAAAGAGCATTTTATATTTTTCTTGTGCATATCAGATGCCTTGCTAAGGTCTTCGTGTGTAGAATTGAATCAGGGCCGTTGTCCATTTGGGGGGTAAAAAAAGTGTCCAACTGCAAACAATGGCTCAAACTTGTTAGCATATGATTTTGCATATTATTTGCATGTTAATGGTCTGATGTCAAAACACACAGTCATCTACCTGTCCCTGTTCCTTCCCCTCTATTGTCAAGATGGGCTGATTAGTCTTATTAAAATTAACCCTTAGGCTTCTCCCAGCCTCAACCCCAGCAAAATGAAAAGCTGCTACAGTGACACAAGATGTTGTAAATTGTTCTGACTTTGCTGGAAGACCTGTCATGGTGATGCGAAAAAGCCAAAGCGAAGAAGTCAGTTGTATGGATGAAATTTTCAATTTGTGAGATGGGAGATTGAGGGTTGTTAATCTTATTCTCCAAGCCCAGAGAGCTTTTTTCTTCTTCTCATTGCCCTAAAACTCCAAAGAACAGCTATTTGGATGTTCTGTTACCTTACCCGTTCCAAATGGACTTAGTTTTAAACGAAGATAAGTGAATCTATGATCCATGCGTAAGAGCTGCTCATGTTTCTGTGCAACGAAGTATTACAGATGTTTAGGAATAAAAATAAAGGAAACATATCAAGTGGAAGATTCTAATGAGGAGCAGATTTGTCTAAGGGTGGCATCCTGGACATCATTTTGATGGGGAGAGTGCAAGTTTGTTAGTGGAAGGTACTTTTCTCAAATTAGTAGCAGAGAGAGACAGTGCATATGGAAATACTTGCTAATAATGGTGAGATGTTTGATTTCAGAATCCAATTAATTCAAAAGTGACTGTAGCTCTCTGGTGTAGTTAAATCTGGTACATACAGCTACACACACACACATACACATGCACACACACACACATTCCTCTGTGACAATTTAAACAATTGTATAAGGGAAACTGGCGATGTTGGTATAATTGCTAAGTGGTTTAGAATTATTAAGGTGATAGGCACTCTGCAGGAATACAGAGAGATATCATGAAAACCCTACCCTCAGTTCAACTATGTTCTAGCTGGAAAGACAGATCAAACTTGTATAAAAATGTAGCTACCATTTTACAGACCATAAGTGCATAAGATTCTGAGGAAGGAAGTTATTGTGTTGGAGGAAGTTCTTCATGAGTCTCAGGACATAGCAAAGACACTTATAATATTATTCATTTACCCGTTTATTCAGCTAACATTTATTGAGGACCTATGCATTAGGCACTGTGCCCCATGCTAGGTATGAAGCAGTGACTGGGGCACAGTTCCTGTTTCCCGATTCAATAATAACTAATAAATCATTTAATTTGTATAATATGGAAGGGTTCATTAAACTCTTGTATTTTATGTTTACTTGTATAATCAATGCAACCTTAAAGGCTGGTATTTATTGACCCCATTTTTGGTGAACATACTTTGGAAGAGGGAAATGAGTTTTCAAAGTCTCACAGCAAGGTGGCTGAGGCTGGTCTTGAACTCCGGTTTTTTGATTTCAGGTCCTTTACCATCTCAGGTATACCAGAGGGGAGCAATCTAGCTGGGATGCAGGTTTCACGTATAAGAGAGGTAGAAAAAGTACTCTGCCCTAACTCCCGTCTCTGGGAGAAGAGGGGATTAAAGACTGAATTCAGTCATCAGTGGCCAACGATTTAATTAATTATGTCTACATAATGAACCCTCCACACAGACTTCTAGACAACAGTTTGGAGAGCATCTGGGCTGGCGAACGCATCGGACTGCTGGGAGGGCGGTGTGTGTGCGGCGGGCCTAGAGGGCCCTGCGCAGCGCCTCCCCCCCCCATACCTTGCCGGGTTCATCTCCTTCTGTTGGCTCTCCTTGAGCTGTGTCCTCAGACATAATCATAAACCAGTGTTAGTAAGTAAAGCACTTTCCTGAATGCTGTGCGCCATCCAAGTGAATGACTGAACCGAGCGGGAGGTGGTGGGAACCACTGATCTCGGAGTCCCCTGGGAAGAACTGTGGGTAGTCTGGGTCCCCACCACTGCTGGAGTCTGAAGTGAGTGTGGTCTTGTGGGACTTGAGCCCTTACCCTGTGGGGTCTGATAATAACTCCAGGTATTTGGTGCCAAACTTGAATGGAGTTGTTGGACACCCAATGGGCATCACAGAGTTTGAGACCTGATTGGTGTTTTGTAAAGACATCACATATTTGCTGTCATGAGAAAAAAAGGAAAAGTCTCTCTGTGGCCACGAGGGTGCTGAGTTGATCCGTAATACTCATCTATTCTGGGAATTCACCGTTCTCAGCACCCTGTCCTGTCAAGCAGAAGTGGGTGTCTGACTCAGCCATGGACGTCCCTTTCCTGTAGCCGTACTTCAACAACACTGCCGAGAATTCACACAGAAGGTCACCCATAATCTTTTACAATAAGGTTCTGTTAAATGGTGTGGTGGCAGAAGCCAATTCTAAGTGTAAGGGATGGAACTATAATGTTGAGGATGTGGAGACCAGGTGGGCAGATTACTTTCTTGGAACGCACTGGCAGAGAAGGAGACCTAGGTGGCCAAAACAGTCTGCAGGCGTCTTTGATTCAGCCGACTGTTACTTGGGTATCCTCTGCAGGGTGGACTCCCACCCTATGTGGTTGAAAGTGATGTTATAAATTTGATTGCTGTAAAGTGAATTGACCCAGCGTGGGAAAGATATTACAATGAGAGGTTGTAGAAGGTGTGTAGAAGACCAGGAAGGTGTGCCAAAGATGAAAAATAGAAATATTTATAAGCATGTAAAAGTGACAAGCTTCAGTTTCAGCTCATAGGGTTTGTGTAGACTTGGGAAGGACCACAGAGTTTGTTCAGCTAAACCTGTTCATTTTACGTCTGAAAGGTGAAGTAGCTTTTCTGGCTCTCATGACTACTTAGTCGTAAGGCTGGGGCTAGAGCTCTGGGATCACCTGCACGTGTTTTCTTTCCCCTCCTCCCCGCTGCCTTCCTGGTTTTGTGTGTGGCCACCGTGCTTCTGGCCACGTGAACACTGCCTTTTTCATCACAGTCTTTCCGTCTCTGTGCTTTTGATCATGGCGTTTCCTAGGCTTGTTCTACTCGCTTCTCTTAACCCTCTGCGTTAAATCCTGTCCTGCCTTTGAGATTTATTTGAAATGTTAGGTCTCGATAAAGAACACCGTTCCCAACAGTTCTCTCTCCTTCTGAGCCCTTACAGCACATCGCTTCATGCTTGTATGAGTCTCCTTTATGTGCTGCTCTGAACGCCTGGCCAGATCGTGAGCAAGCACCTTTGGAAAGAATATGCTTTACACGTATTCGCTCCTTCTGTAGGAATTCTTGCATCTTTCCATGTGGTCTTTATTTCTATTATCTTTTCCTTGATGATAGTAAGAGGTGTGTTCGGTCTAACTGAATTATTTTCGCTCTAGCCGACTGAAGTGACCTTTTTTATCCTTTTTAACTGGTCTTCTGAACCATCGCCCCCATAGATCAATGTTACAGAAAGTACAATACACGTGGGTAACGAAAACGGGAAGTGGAGAGTAAACATCTTTAGTTTGAGTGAACTGAGGACTCAGATTAGTTTAAAGCCTAATTAGTGGGGACTTCCTCTAGACAGACGCTTAGACTTAAGTTGATAAACTTCTCATAACAGGCATTCCTGAAACAGAAAGCCTTTTCTCATGTAGAACATACTTTATCGACTCTTCTGTGGGTTACAGTAACACACGTCATGGAGAACTGGGTTAGGACTGAGAAATTTGGTGGGCTTGATCCACAGGAGTGTGTCTCAGTCCGGGAAACGACCTTTTGCAGAGAAAGAAGTGCTACTAGTCTGGCGTGGTTTTCGGAGCACAGGGAGACCCCCTACCCCCCCCCACCCCTTCCCCAAAACCATTTCTCACTTGGTTATTAACACTAGAAATCGTGTTACAAACTTTCAGTAGTTTTAAAAGATCTACAGGCTTATGTTAAAAACCCGTATTAGAGGTAGGACACTGACCTAAATGTAAGCCAATTTAAGATAGAGGCTAGAGGAAGACAAAAAAAGACCTCTTGATTTTGGAAGGTGGTAGGGGGAGGAAAAAGCATTATATGTTAAAAAAAAATTCTACATAGGGGCTACTGAAAGCTCCAAAGAACACTTTGTGCGCGTGACAGCTTTGCCCTGTGTAGTGATACACACCAAGGATGAGGTCGTAATTGTAGGTCTCCAACTCTCAGTTCCAAAAAGTGTATTATATAAAGCAAATAAACATGATTCTCAGAAATTGACTCCTTATAAAACTTGGCCCAGTTGTTCCCAGGCTCTAAAAGTTTTTCCCCAGTATAAGGTTCAGATCTTTAGACTGCAATCTGATTTTCGACCACATGAGTGAACACATATTTTCCTTTTCTTGGAGTTAATTTTTGAATTGCTTGACCAAGTCACTTACAAGCGACGCAGTAAGTCAGCTCCTAAAGATCGAAGTAATAAAGACTTCCTTTCTTATTTCCAGAATCAGTCATGGACTTAAAATCCCAGTTAAATCCAAAGGCGATGGAGACGTCCAAGGACTCAAAAGGTAAGAAAGATGTGCTGGTCTCACATCCCTCACTCCACATGGTCTCATTAAAATATCCCGCTGATGAGAGCACTATTTCACAGCTCAGCCACCTCCAGATAGTAAGAAACAGCTGCACAGAGGTCAGCTACAGGAGGGCGATGTGAAAAGAAACACAAAGTCACGCCCGAGCTCCTGGAGTTCCAGCCATCTCTGTTTACAAAGTTCATGACATGAGAACAGTCTCAACTGATGATGCCTATTTAAAAAAAAAAAAACAAAAACCAGCTGCAAAACTATGACCATCTGGGAGTGAAATAGAACATCTTTCTGACTTGACAAGTAGGATAACACATAAATGTATGTTAGACTAACCTTATTGTCAGAGGCAAGCTTCGGTTCTTTAATAACATGTTCAACTTCTGTTTCTTTTCTTTCCTTTCCTTCTTGCCAGTATTTTTCTTAGGCACATTGTGAATTGCTGGTGCATAATCTTTTCCAAAAAATTAGAGCCTTCTATTTCTTTCCTGGCCTGCATTTTGCACATTTTGTTTGCATCTTGGCAAAGAACTGCTTTGAAGAGCGTAGTCTTGGGGTTTTCTGCCCCTTCTCCACCTCGTGCCAGGCATTTGTGGGTGCTCCCTCTTTCAGCCTGCTCAGCTGAGGCTTCCACAAGAGGAATTTTCTCCCTCCAACCCCACATTCTTCAGTAGTTGACTGGGACTGGGAAAATCGGCGTACAAAGCATTTTGCATTCTCTGGATGTACCGCTCAGTAATTCTTCTGTCTGAAAACTCTGTAATGTCAATAATTGATGCACTTGAGAAGTGGTAATTAAATTAGTTAATTATGCTGGTAAAATTACATGCAATTATGTGACTGCAGGGTATGTTTAGTAAATTAGGCTTTCCCATACTCACTACATATTGTGGTGCCAATTTTGTTCCTTGATGATTAGGTAGCTTTTGATACTTCTTAATTGATTTAATACCTGGATCTTCATTAGCCCTTGATTGCTATGCTATGTATGTCTGACATTTTTTTCTCTCTGATATTTTACTGAGATCGTACATCAAGGGAAAATATACGTACATACTTGGGGATGATACATACAGATATGTGAATATATCCACACATTTTTCATTTCAAATATTTAGATGTGGAAATATCACCTCCTCCACTGCCCTCCCACCTCCTGGGAAATACCTAATCCTATATTGTTGACTCAGAGAATCCAAGAACTTAACTCTTTTTGGACACTCTTTAAGGGAAAAAAAAAAAAGTCATATTTAACTATTTTGCCTCTGAAATATCAACACAAGTAATACTAGGCGGTAACTGAAGGAAGCGAACACTAGGCATGTTAGGAAAGTTAATCATTTTACCTCTTGACCACGTTTAAATAAGATCCTTTATCTATGAGGAGTTAACTAAACGGTTCTAAATCACAGAAACTATAAATCTGTCACTTGACACTTAAAAGTTTATAGTCTGCCCCAGACTTCTCATACACATTAGTAAGTCACCAGGGTGCCGTGAGAGAGGTGGAGAAACCACTGGTGCTGCGGATGGAACTTATGGATGGAGCTTCTTGGTTCAAGATTTGGGATGGCTCAGAGCTGGAAGGAAGCCTGGGAACTGCTTGATCAACTCCTGTTACGTAATAGATGAAGAAATGAAGGCTGCGTTGAACACCTTGTAGATGTTCCCAGAGTGAAGCAGGGACTAGGTTGGGTCTGGAATTCAGGTTCTGGGTTCTGCCCTCTCGGCCAGTGGTAACATGTCCTACAACATGACCACTTTTTTCTCCTTTGTCTGTTTCCTTTCAGTCACTCACTCTAAACCTTTGAGTTGCTTTTGCTCAGACAGGGACCAGGCACATTTTCTAAACAGCTCCTTCTTTTACTATAAACTGAGTGTCAGAAGGCATCTTGAGTTGTTTAGAAGAAAACATGTCAATTGTAATTATCTATGTTGAAGAATTAGGAATGTGGTCCTTTTTGCTTGCTTGTTTCTTGAGAACTCAGTGCAGACGTCCGCGCCTATGGCTTTTCCCGTATCCTGTATCCCACTCGTAATGTGAACAAGGAGGCATCCTAGTGTGGAGGAGGACGATTCTGGAGAGGAAAATGCTTTCACCAGTGCTGGGAGGAATGGGCAAGGTTGCTCACTGTTTGGGCCTCTGTCCTTCCTCAGAAGCCAGAGGGGTAGACAAACAGACCCCCACTGAGCCTCTGATGGTGCTGAGATTCCATGACCATCTAGGAAATGCCACTTCTGAAATGGATAAGCAAAGACCGCTGTTACTAACTCGTTACATTTCCTGTTGTTTTTTCTTCTTTTTCTTTCTTTTTTTTTTTTTTTTTGATCCTTCAGTAGATGAAGAACACTAGATACATGATAATAACTTTCATTTATACAACGTCACATACTTTCTTTGTCTCTCTGGATTTATGTATCCATCCTGTGGTGACAGAGAACAAAGTTAGTCCCATTTCATAGATTCTTTTTAATCTAACCCAGAAATTTTTGGCCAGACTTGAGTAATGAGTAGATGTGAAGAATCATTCAACCTGTTAAGTAAGGTTAAATGATACCTACTTCTTGTGCTTTGTGAACTCAAGACTTTTAACGAAACCTGCTTTTGGTTTCTTCTAGGAAGTTTTCCTTACTTAACTCCAGGCTGGAGTGAGTACTCTCATAATACTGTGTGTCCCCACCGCTGCATTTCTGTTTTGTTTTATGTTTGGTCACATAGACACATATGACACTGGATGGTAAAATGCTGGACTGGAGGCATTCTGGTTGATTTGCATTCTGCTCGTTAACCTTAAGCCCAGTGCCTGATCCATAGTTGTTGAATGAATGAATGAAGGAGCATTAGCCTAGAAAGTCAGCATTCTTTTCCTTATCAGTTGACATTTAAACTCTTGCCTCAGCACCTCCTACCTAGCAGGTGCAAACACCCACATCAGGACTACCGAGAGTGTCTTTGTTACGCTTAGTACCACACGCTCTCCCCGTTAGAGCACATTCTGTTTCTTTTAAAAAGCTAATACCTAATGGAATATAAACTGAAAATGCGTTGGTCGTTATTTTCATTTTATTAACTTAAAATTGACATTTACTCTTCTGGTTCTATCAACCCCAAAGGGCATATGTTCTGTAATGTAATTATAAAACAGTGCTGTCACACAAAAGCATGGGTTTAAAACACAAAATATATTTAAATATCTTTCTTTGTGTCTTATAAGAATCAATTATATGAACATATTTTAATATTTTCTATTTAAGTTAATGTGGACACAGGTGAAGAACAAGTCAAGCAAAGAAATCTTTGCTAAATCTCACAGATACTGTGAGGACTGGGAAAAAGAGGGAGGTATCGTGGTGGGGGAGAGAAACCTGGGGACGTAGAGGAGTTACTAGCAGAGTGTTGATGGAAACCCTGCTGCTCCCCACCAGCCCTGCCAAAAAGCAGGCGATAACACCACCTGTCTGTTTGGCAGCCACAGGTACCTACACATGGTTCATGTATTTTCCTCTCCAGATTCCACGATTTAGATTGGAGAGCCAACTAGTTTCATCAACAGGTGAAATGAAATGTGGAGTAGAACCCACCCACAGCGTTGCCGTGTGGGGAGGAGAGGCAGTCAGGAGCTCTCTCCCGGCACCCGCGTGAGTTTTATAAGGGCTTCTTGCGGAAACCGTTTCTTGGCCCCTGGGCTTCTGCAAAGTCGGCGTGCTACCCTTTAGCTGGCACTGTGCCATCCTAACAGATGGCCAGCAGTGTAGGCAGCAAAGAGACCATGTAGGAGCGCCACAAGTGAGCGTGGAGGGCGAGATCTCTAAGCAGACGCCTGGAGTCTGTCTGTCCGTTAGTCCTGAGCTCCTGATAAAGACCGGAGAGGAGGGAGTGTTTCTGTCTGGATGCTTGGCTCTTCCTCACTTTGGGCAGAGATGCCAGCGTTACCTTGTTTGTGTTTTAGTATTAGGTTTTCTACTCCAAAACTCTACTCTGGTGTGTGTGGGTGTGTGGGATGTTGCAAGAGGGTGATGAAAAAGATAAGAGAGATTCTAAATAAAACCATTCGTGTTTCTCGTGCACTTGACTTCTCCAGTTCCTTCTGTGCATTCCTGCCAAATTCATCTGCTAAGGCACAGTTGGATCATATCCCCTCCTCGCCAAAACTTTTTGTGATAATGATGATGATGATGACTTTGATAATGATGATGGTGTTAGTGATGATGGTGGTGGTGGCTGCTATTTGTCAAACACTTACAATTGCATAATTTGCTTATATCACAGACAGCCAGGCTCAGAAAACAGCTTCCTGCCCAAAGGCACATAGCTATAAAGCGTCGGAGCTAGAATCTCTACCTGTATCTGCCTGACTCTAGACTAAGAACCTTAACAACTGTACTTGATATTTGCAAATACAAGCAAATTCATCTTAATTTTTCACCAACTTGTAATTTAATAAAATGAAAACTTTTAATGTAACTCAAAGTTTAGTTTAACTAAACGATTCTCCCCTTATTTTTAGTTTTGAGATGTTTTCTCTGTTATTTAATTTCTCAAGAGAACGTTTGTTCTGAGAAACTAGATTCAAGTTAATGAGGACCAAGATAAACCATATGTCTTAACAAAAGTATTAGATTGACCCTCTCTGTCATGGGAGAGTAGGTCAGCATGAAGGGAAGATTTCTTACTCATTTCAGGAACCTGCCAGAGAGCCTTTTTTAAAAATTGAAGTATAGTTGATTTACAATGTTGTGTTAGTTTCTGATATACAGCACAGTGATTCAGTTATACATATATATTTTTTCTTTTTCATTATAGGTTATTACAAGATATTGATTATAGTTCCCTGTGCTATACAATAGGGCCTTGTTGTTACCTATTTTATGTATAGTAGTTTGTATCTGATAATTCCAAACTCCTAATTTATTCCTCCCCTGTTTCCCCGTTTTTGTTTTCTTTATCTATGAGGTCTGTTTCTATTTTGTGAATAAGTTCATTTGTATAATTTTTTATTTTCCACGTGTAAGTGGATATCATATGATATTTGTCTTTCTCCATCTGACTTACTTCACTTAGTATGGTAATCTCTAAGTCTATCCATGTTGTCACAGATGGCATTATTCTGTTCTTTTTTATGGCTGAGTAGTTTTCCACTGTATAAAGAATATATATATATATACACATAAACTACATCTTCTTTATCCATTTATCTGTCAATGGACATTTAGGTTGCTTCCATGTCTTGGCTGTTTGTAAATAACGCTACAGTGAATACTGGGGTGCATGTATCTTTTTTAGTTAGTGCTTTCCCCATATTTATGTCCAGGAGTAGGATTGCTAGACGTGGTAACTGTATTTTCAGTTTTTTTTAAGGAATCTCCGTACTGTTTTCCACAGTGGTTGCACCAAATTACATTCCCACCAACAGTGTAGGAGGGTTCTATTTTCTCCACGCTCAAGAGAGCCTGTTTTTAATCAGATAAAATTTCTATTTTCTGTTGCGTTACCTGTGATTTTATGCCTGGGATCAAGTAAGTATGACGGAATAAAAGCCACTTGGTTTGTTTCTTCTAGAGATCGTTGAAGTGTCAACATTCATCCTTCCCATTCTTGAGACCCTTTTAAAATGGTGCTTACGATACTAATCTTCCTTGTTTGTAACCTCAATCCCTTCTGGTAGTTTCTCTTTTCCAGTAAAGAGAGAAAATGTCTTCATTACTTGAAGATAATTTTTTTCTTTCTGTCAGATAGTCATCGGTGAATAACAACCACAAAAATCTTAGTGACGTACAGAGTAAGCATTCATTGTCCCAGATGTGCAAGCAGGCAGGGGTGTGGCTGACTGTGGCTGCTTTCAGAGGATGTAGGCTCCAGTTACCTCTCATCCTCCAGCAGGAGTTGGTGTTTAGCCTGGGCAAGTACTTCTCTTCCTATGAGTTCTCAGCAATGGCTGAGATGTGAAAGGACAGCCCAGTCCCTCAAACGTTTTTAAAAGCCTTTGGTTGTATTACTCCCGTTTACATTCTGTTGGTGAAAGTTATGTCCTGTTATCAAACCCAAAGTTGAGGAAATATCTTCTGCCTATTTTATTTTATTATTATTTTTGGTGGCGGGGGGGGGGTGCAGTTCACAGAGTAAAGAGTGGTGATGAAGGGAAGGATGAAGAACTGGGACCATCAGCCCCGTTTCTGTCTGTTCCTGCTGCATCCTTATTGCATCCCCTGCTGTTGTTCCTGCTCTATACATTGTGTCCTGGGATGGCGATGCCCTCCTCTCAGACTTGTGGTTACTATTTCTACAAAATTGCAAGGCTCAACTTTTGTATCCACTCAAGGTCTATTGTTAATAATATTTTTCCGGATGGTATTTTCCTCTTTCAGAGCCATCTGATAAAATCCTTTTCAAGAAGTCATTATTATCACAGAAACTGTGTTCATCTCTCGGATCGCTAAGGCCCCTCTGTCTAGTTCTCTGGAATCTGAACACTGTGTGTTCCACCCAGCCACATATAAAACATGTCCTTTTGGCATGAAGAGTAACTTCCTGATGGGAGTTGATCTGAACATGGCCCCTCCTTTGGGCAGAAACATGAGTGACGTCATAACTTCCTGTGAAGTTTGCAGCTTTCCCGGCTGCATCATCTCAAGGTTTTGCTTGTAATCAGCTTCCACTATCATTTGTGCTCGAATTCCTCTTTATTAAGGATCAGATGAGATGTTGCAGGGGTGGCAGGGAGTTCGAGCTTGTGCATGTATACCAATGTATGTGTGTGATTAAGCAGAATATATTTGTTTTATCATTAAGCAGAATGGCGAACTTTTTTTTATAGAATAAGCGGTCCTGTACTATGCTTCTTATGCCCATCAATGAGTATGAAATAATTTGTGCTTATGTTACATTTTAGAGTGAATTACACATACATTTATCACCACTACTTATGTTTCATCAAATGCATTTTTAAAATTCCAGATCTGAGGACCTGTGAGAAAAGTTTTAATTGAAGATCTCTGTGCATATCTTATTTGCATGTTAACCAAGCAGAGCAGGCTGATTCAGACGTTTGGGAGCAGGAGAGCACTTAATCTGTTACCACTGCTTTGCATCATGGCATGTTCTAGACTTCTTAGGAGCAGTCTTTATTTTTGGAGCCCACAGATTGCATTTGAATGAGTCAGGAATATTTTCCAGCTTATTTTCGTGAACTTACTCATATGTTGCCCAAATGGAGAGAAAATATACTATTTTCCAAAGAGTGGCTGTTAGTGCCATTCTAGTGCTAGACTGTTAAATTTTATTTGGTCACCTCAAGGATTAAAAATGTCTGCTTCTGTACACACACAAAGGTGTGCATGTGCCAAAATAGCACAGTTCTGTTGGTTGGAAAATTCAAGAGAAGGTCTCACTGAAATCTTGTATTCTAACTCCCCAGTGCCCAAATACTTGGTATTCTTAGATACTCGATCTTTTCTAAGCCCTTTAGTAAACATATAAACATTACTTCACCTTTAAGAGCTACTTGGGGTGATAAACATGCATGTCTGCCTCAAAGCTCGCACCCCCAGTGATGATGAGATTAGTTGCCTGGTTATTTGCGGTTATTTCTGCAGCACCTGTGGATTCCAGCTTGGTAGTTTGTTTCAACAGGAGCATGTGTCATACAGTTTTATTAACTCACTGAGAAACAGGTGTTTCCTGGTTATCTATTTGATTAACATAGTGACCAAAATTATAGCAGAATAAGCCCTGCCATGGTTACTTTCTCTTTGCATACCCATTTCAATTGTATACCCATGGACACTTTCAAAGGAGAGCTCAGTGTTTGACCACCATCTCATTTTAATTTAGTAGAACCTAAAATCACTATGGATTCTTCCCAGTTCCAAGCGTATTGTCTGATGCAGAACAGTCTGTTGAATGAATAAATATATGACTAAACATACACATATATGTATGAACATATTTAATGTAAATATAGCCAACACACATGCCCGAATCATAGATACACCATCCTGGCTTTTATTTTTACTTTTATTTTAAACTCCTCTTGCAGATGTGATTCCCAGGTATTCAGAGACTGTTGGAAACACCATGGATCAGGAAGGAACAGAGATAAGGAACCTAAAAAGGACCAAGTCTTTCAGCCCATTAATCAAATCCATAATTCCCACTAAGGCAGGTAAAACAATGAATAGCACTAAGAAAAAAAAATTACTCTATATCATGAGCGTATTTAAAAGCTAAAATCAGAGACTGTCTTCCCCGGGCACACCAGAGACACTTCTAAAAGGCAGAGAACTTTGAAGACCCTCATTAAGAAGATGCCGCCTGCTTGCTCAGATAAAACAGGAAAGAAAAATGTATCTAAGGTTCCAGTGGAATGTAGCTCGTATCCTTCCTCCCGCTCTGTTTCTCTGAATGATTCTCTAAGTTACAATATGAGCAAAATGGAGCTTGAAATAGACAAAATGGGACTAGTGCCTTTTTTTTTTTCATGAAATATCTTAATGGAATTGCTACTCCCTGCCTTCTGCACAAAGATTATTTGTTTTTTTCCATATACTTAGGAAGGAAAATCTTAAGTTTCCAGTTAATGTACTTATTTCCAATAAGTACCACCACTGTGTTTCTAGATACCTTATAATTAGGGTATTTAGGAGATATATTTATTTGGTTGTGCCTTATCCAGTTAGATTAGGTACCATTAGTACTTCCATGGTTTAATGGAAATGATAGCTAGAATGTGAATGAATGCCTCCTCTGTGGGTAAAACTAAGCCTTGAAGCCAACAGCTATAGCAGTTAAATGTGCGCCAGTTCTCATAAAAAGAGCAGCCACAGGCAGTGAAGGCTGGGTTGAATGCTCAGGACCAGGAAAAGCCTCTGAGTCTCCTTGCCTGCAATCTGCATGCTTGCCTGACTCTTTACTAATGCTGTCTCTTACTCTATTAACGGATGTGTGCACCCACATTCATCCTATAGCCAAAATCACTTTTTTTTTTTTTTGCTTTTTCTCTCCTTTACCCCTTTAGCAAAAATATCAGCTCTTTTTTTTTTCTCTTATCACCAGTTTTGAAAAATTACTCATCACTCTTTGGAATTCTCCAAATCACCATATTTCAGATTTCAGAGAAGCGTGATTCTTAGAATGATTTGTACTTGAAGCATGAAGGGTGACAGCCAAGTGGTCATGTACCCATGACCAGTGTAACCATGTTAATTTCCAGTTTTTAAGATGAAAAATGCAATTCATTAAAACCCCAAACCAAAACCAAACTAAACAGACAAACAAAAGACGAGGGTCTCTATCATCCAGTTTATGGATGCAAAACCTTCCTGAATTACTGGACTTGGCCATTCTCATGAAGGGATTTTAAAAGGAGGCAGAAGCTTTTTTTTTAGAGCCTGCACCTCATTAAGCTTTCTCTCTCATAATGCAGGGTGAACTCCAAGCAACATACAGTCACTCATTTTTTTTCATTGATTGATTAAGTGAGTGGGTACTAGGTCCTGCATTGGCTTAAAAAGAGTACAGAATGAATTAAGATATAGTCTTTATTTTCAAGGATTTCATGACAGAAGCATAAAAGACTATAAAATTATATATACGTAACATAATATTATGTATAATATATAGTGTATGTTACATATTTGTTATATGATTATAATATTATATGCATTAATATAATAGAAAATGAGTTATGGAAAGACAAAAGTGGAATAAAATAATTTAACCTAGAGTTGTTGTTCACAGAGGAGGTGACAATTGAGTCTTGAAAGATAGTCACTCAGTAGAAAGACATGTGTGAATGAACAAGACATTGACTAGGATTATCACTTAGAGAAGAGAGGATTTTAGATTTGTACCATCAATTAAGGTAGCAGGTACCACATTTGGCTATTTAAATTTAAATTTATTTAAAGGAATTTGGAATTTAGTTCCTTAGTAGCCCATCACATTTCAGGCATTCAATAGCCACATTTGGCCAGTAGCTACTGTGCAGGGTAGGGTAGGTATCAAATATATCCATGATAGTGGAAAGTTCCACTGGGCAATGCTAATGTGGAAGTCAGGCCGGAAGTCAGGATGGAGTTACAGATTGGGCATACTCAACATGAGAGAGCCTGGGACCTGGGATGTGGGACCCCTTACTGGAGTGCTTGCATTTGCATCTGGACAAACGTCTTCTAGAGCAACAGAATACAAAGAAACTACAACGGGCTAAAAATAACTGCACAGCTGGGGCATTTATGCACAGTAAGATATGAAAAGGCCACAAACTAACTGCCATTTTTGAGGTACTGAGAGCAAAAGCAGGGGACTGTGCATGATCCCTGCACACAGCACCACCATGGGGGTGGGCAGACCACCTAAGCCACCCCTTAGGTGCGACCCACCCATCTGCCCCTACCTTCACCCCCATTTAAGGAACCAGCTTGTCCCCCATCTCAATGAGTGAGCAAGGGAACCCGTTACTTGTTTTTGCTCCGTCATGCTTCAGCATGAGTCCCATCTGGGCTCCTAGAAGTTCAGCAAGGAGAGTGAAGTCCACAGCTGTTACAAATGCCTGGCATTGTAGCTAAGCTCATGAAAACTGAAACTTGACCTTGAGACCTAAAGCATAGGAGGTCGTCCATCAGTGCTATTAGTGACTGTTGGTTAAGTGGAGGGGTGTATGTTTGAGATTTGGAGTCAATGTGCATAGAACATAGGTTGAAGTATGTAGTGGGCTGAATGGTGGTTCCAAAGATATGTCCACATGCAACCCTCAGAAGTTCAAAAAGGTGAGGAATGGATTCTGCCCTAGAACCCCCAGAAGGAATATGGTCCTGCTGATTTCTGACTTTTGAACTTGAAGAGAATCAGTTTCTGTTGTTTGAACCAGGCTGTTGGTGTTAATTTGTTACGGCTGTTGCAGGAAACAAATGCAAAGGGCATTCAGGAGCAAAGGGTGTAAAGACTGGAAATAGAAAATTCTGACCAATAATTCCAAACTCAGATGTTCTCAAGGGGTAGGGAGGTAAAGTAAATGGTTGAAATGAAAGTGGAAGTGTTTAAAAAAAATGGTAAATTTGAGATCATATATCTGGCCTACCAAATCCGCACACAGGTTGTCTTTCCCATGCCTCCTGTCCCTTCCCCATGCTTACCCATTGTTTTAACAATTCTTCTGCTAAGGATGTTGGGATGGAGGCAAAGGTTATGCCAGCCTCTGTCGCTGTGTCTTCATGACCAACATTCCTGCCCCTCAGGATACTCTGGTTACCTCTGTCTCCCACCAAGTGAAGCAAGTAGTCCATATACTTTAGACACTTGGACTCATGAAAGTTCAAAACATAAAAGGTAAAACTGTTTTTATTATTATTTCCTTATTAGGTTCATTATTAACACCATGGTCCCTAATGTCTGGCTGAGACCTGGAAGTCTTTGACTTGATAAATCAAGATGAGATGATGTATAGTTCGTTCCGTTTATTTTTTGATTCTCTACTTTTTGCTTCTAAGTGCTTAGCACTTAGTGCTTGGGGCTGTCGTGATTTCCTTTTAGTTGACCACTGCTTTAAGGAAGTCACTCTTATATAACCGAATGAAGAGCAGTAAAGTAAAATGAGATGACGATACATTTCTTAACTTTGAATATATTTGATGTGAAGATTGGCCTGATAGAATTATCTTTTGGAGCACAGGTGTCTACCTCAAAATGCTACTCTGCTTAGGCTTAAACATTTATGTGCAAAGTATAAAGCCATACGAGAGAACCCTCTTCTGTACTGTGTGTTGATGTGTGTGTATATATATGTATCTGTGTGTGTGTGTGTGTGTGTGTGTTTACATGCAAAGAATGGCAATTTGTCACTACAGAATACTTTGCATTTAACAAGACTTGACAAGTAACCTTGACCGGACAGGGTGAAGGCATGTAGCCGCTGCAGAATCTGCGTCTTCCTGATTCTATACTCGGTGAGGGGCCAGACAGGAACTCCAATTCTTATGTTCTTATGCAGTGTTTAATTGTACAGATTTCATAAAAAATCACTTAATATAAAGAAAACAAATACTCGTCTTTATTACCACACTAAATACTTCTGCTGGCAAATGCGTTTGAGGGTGCTTTTTATTTATGGATTTTTCACAATGCCAGAGAGCTTTTGTCTTTTTTAGTGCTTTGTATTTATAGCTGTGGGATGATCATTTTCTGGTCGGTTTCACATCGAGCTCTTTCAGAACTAGTTGGAGTAGTAATAGTTTCATACTGTTTATACTTTCTTCCCCTGAGTCCTACGTTAAATCTTTTTCACTCTATCAGTGACACTGCAGTATATTATACTATACATTCTTAGGCTATTAACTCTGGGCACTGCTAATGACTTCTTTTATATATATATACAGCACATAAAACATGTAAACGTTTCTTATTAAAGCAAGAAAACGCAAAACACAATCAATCCTATCACCAAGGGAAAAAAGAAAAGAGAGCTGGAGTTTTTTTTTTTTTTTCCAAGTGAGATTGCAAGAAAGAGGTTTCTAAAAATCCCAGTATTGGGACACAAAGTAAATTATAAAAGAACCCTAAAGGGAGTGATTTTGTTTTCTTAAAAAACAGCTTGTTTGGTATTCCATTCCTACACTTTTTCTTAAAGTAACACATTTGAAAAAATCAACAAGAGCAACATAGCAGTTTCCTTGACTAGAAGAAAATGAGTCTTTGTGGGAAGGCAGGAAAGAAGCTGAGGAGGGAATCCCAGTGCCACCTTGACATCACTGTGCTCAGATACTTCTGAAGGAGCTCTGAGGAGTAGCTCACCTTGATGTTCTAGCATCTGAAAGCCTGTGAGGATTTAACCTGGAGGCGCTATCTGCAAAGTAGCTGGAAAACAAATGCTCTTGTAGGTGAAGTTTAACAACAAAAGATTTAAGGGAGCAGGGTGATTCAGAAATGCTCCCCCAGAATGAAGCAGTGAAACTGTTTAGAGCAAAAGCAGCCAGTATTTGCATCTTCACAGTGAGAGTGGCCTAATCCTGAAAAGTCTTTGGAAGCCACTGGCCTCCTGGCTTACTTCACATTTTGGCTTCCTTTACATTCCAGCTTTTTGATCAAACAGGATGATTTAGAAAACACCTTTCATGGAAGCTTAAACACCTATCCTGGCTCTTTTCAGGCCAAGTAGTCAACGGCTGTAGAAAGGGGGTAAGGATGGAGGGGAGGGACGCCAGAGTTGAACAGAGGGATAAGATGAGAAGTCACGTGTAAAGAGAATCCGATAGAAGAGAAATAATTGGCAGAAAATGTCAGGAAAAAGAAAAGAAAGCTAGAATGGCAAGGGAAGTCAGAGTTTTGCTAATGCCTAATCCATGCCTTGAAGTACAGAGCTGGAGGTATGGTGCGTAGAAAAATAAGCATAGTGCATTTTCTTTCTTTCCTTTTTTTTTTTATTGTAGAGTCAATTACAGCATGTCAATTTCTGGTGTACAGCACAATATCTCACAGTGCATTTTCTTAATGCACTAAGAGGGATTGAAGAAACGTTTACAAAATATTTGTTGAGGTTGCCCCAGCAGCATACTGACATCTGTATCTGGCTAGGTCCTTCCCTGCCCAGATTTACTCCCCGTGGGGCAACTGAAGGAGGAGGCACTGTAACAGGCTAGTTTTCTGTCTTTACAGATGTTCCTCTGCTTCCAGAAAGTGATGTCCTAGAGGAGGGAGGTCAGCAGACAGGAAGTGAGGCCAGTGTCAGGTTTCCATGCCAGGAGCAGGAACTCTGGGTACTTTGGAGGTTACCGCTGGTCAGACCCCAGTATAGCTCACTGAAACCGTCAGAAAGGCCAGCCCCAGAGCCATCTCATTAGCTCTCCATGGGGATGTTGATACCATGAACCCCTTCTGGTGGGAAGGGGCTGGAGAGAAACAGAGATGAAAGCCAAAAAAAAAAAAAAAAAAAAAAAGCATTAATGTTAAATAATTTTTTCCTACTTAAAATTTTTGCTTATCATTTATTATTCAGAGTTCTCTTCTTTTAATTTTCCAAGCTAAGGATCTGTTGTACTGGCAGAGATACAGTTCCCAGAATAAAACTGGGCACTTTCTTAAAGGCTACACTTTCAAGGTTAATGCTATGGTGTATACCTTAGGCTTCTTGGACAATCAACGGAGAGCTAATCAGAGGATCTCTTGTCTCTAGGAAACCGAGAAGGAAAACAATCAGCTCTGTTCTCTCTGAGCTGGGGGAGTGAGCTATAATAATGGAGCACAAGAATACATTGGGAGCCAGCAAGCCCAAACACACAGGCTAGCACCGCCTGGCTGACCTAACTCACAGGTGCGCCGTTGCCAGGTAACGCGGGGCCTCAGGGTCCTTTCTGAAGGCCTGCAGTTGGGCTTGGAGAGGTGCGGGCACGGCCTGGGGCGGTTGTGGGGGGCAGGGCGGATGGAGTCACTCTCGGGGCAGCTGGCAGTGCGGCTGCTTCTCACCCATGTGGCAAGTGGAAACAAGCCGGGTTTGGCCCTGAATGGTCGTTCTTGCTCAGCCGCCTGTGCTATGAAAGGGTTCTGATTAGCCGTGGCCGTGCGGGAGGAAGGAGAGGAAAGCCACGCTGTGTGTTACCGAAGGCTCGCCCTTAGAGACAGCGGACGCGTCTATATGCCCTTTATACGGTTCCGTTCTACAGTTCCTCTCAATCTTGGACAAGTTTACAGAGCGCATTTTCACATTTGTGCAGAGTAAAATGATTTTTGGAAATAGCCACTGACTGGTTGAGAACACCCGGATTCTAGTCCCAAATTTGCAACTTTCTGCAACTCCAGTGTAAGCTGGAAGTCACTCCGTCATTTGAGATCACAGTGTGTTTGCTCAGATTTCTGCGTGTTGTGGAAAGCTCAGCATTTCCCTCAGTCTCTTTAGGAATTCTTGAAGATTTAGTTTTCTTTACATTCTATGACCCCTGCTTTCTTTTTGCACAGATTTAATCCAGATCTTGAGTCCCATGGTCCCTTGCATTGGGTCTGCATGTAAGCCTGCCATTTCCTCAATCATGTATTTGGCAAATTCCTAAATCTGAAACGCCTTGTTCCCAAATAATGCCAGATACATAAGGACCTGCTGTGTCCTCAGCTAATGTTGCTTTGTCTTTTAGTGGGTAATAAGAGCTACTGAGCATTTGTGTCCTCCTAGAGATCTGAGTTTCATTCCACTTAAGCAAGAAAAGCTCTAAGTGAATGGATGGGTGCCGCATGACTTTGTAATGCAGAATAGGTGGTGGTCCTGGCCTGGGGGTCATTTACAAAGACCAGCCCGATGTCTAAGAGCAAAATCCCTTTTAATTTCAGAGTCTGCATTCGTGGCTTAGTTAGGTTCAGAGAAGGGTGACTATTGGGAATCACCTGGCATCTCTGACCCGTGGCTGTCTTTACAGCTGTGTCTTTCCCAAGCACAGAGTCTTCGTTTTTCACCTTGGACACCCATCTGCCCCTGAATCTGTTTAGTGTGAAGAAAAGATGAGCTCTGTAACAAGGCTGTAGGAAAACCGAGAGCTTGAGGTGGAAGCAGAGGCAGCCAAGCTGCTTTGTCACCACCTGGAACCAGGCAGGTACACGGGGAGATGGTGAAGGCCAACCTTCCTACCCGAGGGCTATCATTCTCCTTTATACGTTTGAGTCATGGTGAGAAGAGAAAGATTTATAGGCATTCTTTCAACACTTACTCAACAAATGTTTATTGAACACCTACCCTGTTCTGAGCTCTGCAGTGTATTCAGAAATCAGGGCTGCAGACAAGTCTTCCCTCCTTGCTGGTCTCCAACACTGTGCTGTTTAGCTGACCCTAGATCACATCCTCAGGATCAGTCTGTGTATTGATTGAATGCTTACATGTGTAAAGGCTCTTCCAGGACTGACATTGTCAATATTTGCCATGTCAACCTTCTGGAAATACTAATACGGTTTCCTTAACTTGGGGAGCCATTGTCTAGCTGCCTTGGACAGTTCCAGGTTACTCTTGTTGTCTTGGCAAAAATATTAGTAGCATGTGTCTTTTTCACTCTCATATGTGTCCCAGTTTGAATGATAAAAGATGTCACCTTATTTTTAACATGGCTCTTAAATCTCCCACCAATTGAGAATAAGTCCTCTGGGGCCAATTCCAGCTTTGTCTCCGTATGCCAATATGAACTTGGCTGAGCATCCGGTTTCCCCAGGGTTGAATATGCTCATTGAAATAATGGTGTTTTGTGGACAAATATTATCTACTTCCTCCCTAGTACTAACACTCACAGCCAGTGTTAGTCACATCAGTCAAATTATTTCGATGTGTTTCTCTCAGAGTAAGGTGGGATAGCTGGATGCTGGAGGAGCCTTGATGCTATTCTAAGTTTGGGCTTCCTGCTGGGCAAAGGAGAGTGGCAGGGTTTGTCCATCAGTGAATGACGTGCCAAGTATTTGCTTCAAAAAAGTATATTGTAATAATTCAGGTGAGAAGAACTGGGAACATTAGCAAGGACTTTGGAGAGTTATATCTATACGTCTGGGAAGTCTCAAAATGAACATCTCCTTGAGTTCGGTGGGAGAGAATAACTTCTGTTCCAAATGAGTTTCAATCAGGTTCCTATCTCCTCGACTCCAGTCGCCATTGGTATAGCATTTCCTTGCTTCTCATCTTTCAATACAGTTTGGTGTGTGCTATCAAAAAAAAAAAAAAAAAAAAATCACAGCATCCCAGGGAAGGATGTCTTTCAGTGATGAATCAAGCGATTCCCATGTGCTAGTTTATAAATTGTTAACTGCTTTGGGATTCATAGGGATGAAAGATGCACAATTTATAACACGAGGTTTACTATTTTATTTACTCTTGTGATGCTGAAATCACATTCTTTCCTCGTGATGGAATTGCCGAGTCCCTTTTTAATTTGTGGGCAAGTATCTTAATAAAAGCTTCGGTGTTGGAGGGTCTGGCTACTCAAATGTGGGTGTTGTGTGAATGAAACAGTACGATCCTTTTGTTGTTACACAAAGGCTTTATTCTCTTGCTCACGAGCGTCCTGCAGGCTTATGATGACATAATGATGTAGATTCTATTAAAGTGTCTTAAAACACCACCGCTGTAGGCTCTGCACAGTCTTCTCCTCCAGCAGCCCTAGGGTCTGTGTGTGGCATTATTGTTATGTTTCCAGGTAATCACGTGTTTCCAGCATCCAAAAATATCAACAACTTGGCACTTAGGAAAGTTTCAGCTTCCCGCTTGATAGAACCTTTAGAATTCTTCACTTTGCTGCTTTGTAGAGACAGTGAGCTTTGTTTGCTTGATTGATTGATTTTAACTAAAAGAGGGTGGATCTCTTCTTGGCAGCAAGGTTTAGGACAGTTCTTTGTTTTTTTGAAATTTTTGTCCTATGTCATCTCTGCCTCAGATGGACTATGGGAAGCCATGGATTTGTGTGTGGACTGGGGTTCGAGTTGTTTCCGACCTGATTATTTCACCAGTACGCTCTTCTTTTCCTGGAACTGATGTTCTCTACTCAGCATTGTGGGGCCACAGCAACATTTGAACTTTTGGTTGTGAGAGCAACGTCATGATAGCTGTGAGCTTCTTCTTTTTTTTTTTTTTTTTTTTTTTCTCTTTTATTCGTTTCTTCTGGGGGAAAAGTGCTTGCCTGCCTTTCAGCTGTTGACAAATAGCAATAGCAGGAAAGGAAGAGGGAGCTACAGACAGATGGTCCCAGAGGCGGCAGGGTGGCTGCCCCGCACGAGGTATCTCACATGACCTCCCTAGAACAGAACCTGGGGGCACAGATGAACTGAAACCAGAATTTTACATCTTAATATGCTCTTACCAATTTGGTTACATGTTTCTATTTTATTAGGATACTCATTTGTTTTCTTATCCAGACTCAGTTTGGAATTTCTAAAAATGTTCTGTTGGGAATATAGAAAGTCTTTCTAGAAACTGTAATTTCCCCGCCTTCCATCCCTAGTGCAGCGAAGTGTGACTTTTTTTTTTTTTTTTAATCTTTCTACTTGACAGGAGAAGCAAGTGAAGGGACGCTAAGACATAACTAATAACTGTCTTTGTATGTATGGAAAACCCTGGCGTAAGATAAGGAGGGCTAGCAATTATGTCTTCTTTGAGGGCAGAAATGGACTTCAACCAAACTGAAGGATTAGAGTTAGGTTTAGGAACGCCCTTTCTATCCGCGCCAGCCCACTCCGGACGCTGGGCTTTGTGGGACCTAGTTTTGTGGATGCCCCTTGCTCTTGTTGCCGGCGCTGCTCAGGTTATAATTGTTTCAGCAAAGGGCAGACAACCCACCCATTTGGAATGACTTAAAGATACAGGATTTGGGGTGTTCAGACATGTTATTTTGCGGATCAGAAACTAAGTGTGATTTTCCCTCGAGTCGGTTGTCTGATACCCAGACAAGAACCCCAGGTCTTAAGCCCCAGCACCGAGGTATTTCTGGTTCAGCAGACTCTGGGGTGGTTCTCAGAAGCAGGAGATCAAGCCAAAGATTCTGGAGGCTTCTCCCAACAACTGGGTAATTGAAACTGAAAAAAGAGTATAGCTTTACAAACCTTGAAATTATAGTTATTATATCAAAATGGAAATTACTTTCGTATTTCTTCAAAATGTGTGTGGCCTAAATTTTTTACATTTTTTTTTCCAAGTTTTTTTTTAAATTTACCTAGTGACATGTGGTTACCTTTGCTTCCTCTCCTTTTTATTATTAGGATTTTTTGCATTAAATTTGCCTCGGGGTATAAAGTGAAAATGTTTGCTTGTTGCTTTGGAAACTTTCTGTGGTTGTTCAGAATGTCACCAAATCACTGCCAGGGTAATAGGGCTGCTTTAAATAGAGTCATGTATTATTAAAGCTCTGACAAATGCATTGGAGTTTTATCACTTGTGATAAATGTTTCATTTCATTGAGATCCATTCTAATTCTGGAAATTAAGTGCTCACCCAAGAGAGGGACATGACATCTTTCTGAACCACAAAAAAGGGAAAAATTTTTGTTCCCTGAAAAAGGAAATCTTCCCAGTACTGGTTTCCCAAAGGCCTGCTAGTCATCTTAGGGATAAAGAGCTGTGTTCTTTTACTTTTCTTTTTAAAAATCTCTGCAGGGTGTAAGCAATGCATACCTCTGTGCCTCTTTCTGATTGTGTGAGGGGCTGGGCTTTGGAAGGATGGAACGAATCCTAGGACATTAGAATTGGAAGGGATTTTAGGACCCACGTGGTCCAGTCTCTTCATTTCACAGATGAGAAATACAAGGCCTGGAGAAATACAGGGATTTGTCCAAGACCATGCAGCTATTAAATGAGAGAAACCAGTCTTGAAACCGGTTTCTGGTTTATTACCATTTTTATTTATGTAGTTTTTTTCTTTTAAGTGTGTTTTCTTTATACTACAGATTCTAGAGAGTAGGAAAAATACTGTTGCCATTAGGCAGAAGCAAATAGAGACACCATGAGGTCAAGGGATTCAAGGTCAACAGACGTGCAATAGCAGAATCTGTAACAGCAACACACACACACACACACACACACACACACACACTTACACTTAGAGAAGCCAGCAACACACACACACACACACATACACACTCTTAGAGCAGCCAGCAACACACACACACACACTCTTAGAGAAGCCAGCAACACACACACACACACACACTCTTAGAGAAGCCTGCATGTCAGTTTATAGTAAATTTGGGATGAAAGTGTGGGTTTTTAGGAGCACCACCACAGATTGAGACAATCACCAATTGTATTCCCCCGACCTTCTGCCCGAGAGCCGTTATTATAAACTGAGCTATGCAAATCCTACACATTGAAAAGGAGATAGAAGTGCATTTTCCTCTTGTCCCTAGAACCCCTCCCAGGTACCTGATCATCACCTACCACAGTGAAGATAATCGTCTTCCCTGTCTTTGCTGAGCTGTCTGCCTGCTTATCTCTCTAATTTTGCAACTTTTATTTGGCAGCTCTGATAAAACAGGAGAGAAACAAACATTAGATCTTTTCCTTTGAAACAGTTGCTCTTCTCTGTCCAGACAGCCGTTCTAAACACTAAGCACGGACAACAGAAAAGATTACACGGATAAAGGGATCATGCGTGATGTTCAGACCTAAGAACTGACAAATTGCTTGGTGTTTCACTTGAACATAAGACTATTTTGTGATGTGTCTGCTTGGACTGGCTTTGCCTCTGAGATAACTCTCTTGAGATGACCTCGATTTTCAGCGCAGAGCCCTACAGGGTTATGTCGCTGCTGCAGAAAGCCTACGGGAGTTTAACCCCTCTCCCCCTGCCCCCTGGCCGGCAGACATGTGTGAAGAATATTCTCACATTGGCATATTCCTCAACTCATTTCTCAAGCTTCTGAAAGTCATGATTACTTTGTTGTCTCTACTTTATGGGTATTGATGTAAGGCCAGAGTTGGAATTGGGACAGATCCTAGCTTAATTTCAGTTAGTTATCAATAATATTTGTTGAGTTGCCTACAATAAACCAGGCATTTCGCATAGTTCCCTTCCTTCCTTCCTCCCCTCTTTCTTTCTTCCTTTCCTTTTCTTTCTTTTTCTCTTTCCTTCCTTCCTTCCTTCTTCCTCCCTTTCTCTCTCTTTCTTTCCTCCCTCCCTCCCTTCCTTTTCTTTTCTCTTTCTCTCTCTCTTTTCTTTCTCCCTCCCTCCTTCCCTTTCTCTTACAACTCTGAAGTTAGATATTATTACTCCCACTTAAATGAAAGCTCAGAAAGATAGCTTGGCCACACTCCCACAGGTAGAGTCAGATCAGATGTAAGATGACCATGTATCCCAGTTGCCCTGGATAATGATCAGTATGTCTTCATTTCACTCTCCATCCGGGGTTTGGTCAGTACATTGTAAGGTCATCCCAATTCATTAGCACCAGAATTGATCCGAAGCAAAATTGTGAAGGGGGAGGAGCTTGTCTTTGGGCCTTTCCTGTATCATCTGTCAGGCCATCTCCAGGGGGAATGTTCCTGGGAACCTGACTTTCTGTCCTTGGGGTCTTTAAACCTCTGTGCTATCCTCACTTACTCTATCTCAGCTGGTGAAATGATGGTGCATCTCTATTCCTGTTGACTTCCATCCACAAGCAGCCGAGAGTTCGCAAATTTTGCTCCACAAGCCTTGGTCCAGCCACCGCCTTCTCTGCAGAATGAGAGGAAAGCTTCTGTTTTACTAAGGCAGTTACTAAGATCATCTCTTGCTGCTGCACCATTATGTAATTTCTTCCCCGTGCTTCCACAGAACTTTGTATATGGCTTTCCCTCTTTGATTTATAATATCGTGTGGTAATTACTTGCTTATATTTCTATCTCTCCTACTGCAATATTATGAAATTGTGAAGAGCTAGGATAGCGTTTTGTTAATGCGTTCTCAGCACCTAGCGATGTCCCTGGAATAAAATAGTCAATGGAAGCTTAGGGAGCTAAGATTTTCTGCTGCTTTCCCTTGCTTTCTCAGTTCCTGTAACTTTCTGGTTGTTGACTCTTGTCTAGGACTTTTGATCATGAACTTTGTTTTTCCTCCCAACTTCTGACGGTTCTCCGATTCCTCACCATCTATTGTGTCTTCTCTTTTACTGTATTTCCTAGTATTTATATTGTTATGATGTATATTTCTTCCTAGTTTTGAATCTACAGTGTAACCTGCCTTTGTCGTAGTTATACCCAAAATTTAGTCCAGATAAACGCAGCTTGCCTGTTTGGCCTGCTTTGACTTCTGATATCTGTTCAAATTCGAATCACCTTTTTTTTTCTATTTGCAAGATCTAATTGGAGTTCGAGGACATGGATCTGAACTCTAATTTTGGATCCTTCCAGCTGCATGGACTTGTACCTTAGCCTCTTTGAACTCACATTCCATGTCTGTGAAAAAGAGATAAATAACAATATCTTCTTCAGTATGAATGAGATACTATACATAGAAGAACTTTGCAAATCAACACGAACCTGTTTCTGCCACATGCAAAATTAGTGCTTTGTGCCAATCGAAAAGAGGTTCTTAAACACAAAAATCCTTCTCAAACTTTAATAACAAACTCTCCTAAGGCGAGGAGCGAGAACATTAGGATTTGGCATGTCACCTTGGAAAGATAGCCAGCTCTGGACTAGATCATCTTTGGAACCAGCGGGAACTGCTGTTTTATAGTTTGCTAAATTTAGATACGTGAGACACATCAAATTAAAAGTTGAATGTTCTCTAAACTTAGTGTTTGTAAATTATTTTAAATCAGTTTCTTAGAATTTTAAGCAGTTCTGGATGGTTAAGCCTGCCAATGTGTTTGCTACAACATATAATGTGTACAAAAATTATAGACTCTGGGCTGTCTCACCCGTTAATGTTGGTCTGAAATAGCCTTTAGAAACAAGTGAAAAACAGACAGGAGAAGTCAAGGAGTCAGACACAGCCGTGCCTGTTTTGAGTGAAGTCTTGGCACTAAAACTTCAGATGAATGGGACTAAAAACCTTAGAGAATTTGGTCACTTGGAGTATGAAAGTATTTTCCAAATTTTCTTTATTTCATACTCAAAATACTGCAGCCTCGTTTCAGTTTTATAAAATAGGGAGCTCACAATATTGATATTTTCTATAAAGGAATAATATTATTTTTAAGAATATTACTCATTTTTTCTTTGTGGGAAGATTTCAGATTGTGGTCAAGGGAATTGCTCCTAGGAAATACTGAATGAATGAGAAAGTCTGGCACTACCAAGTATAATTAGAGATATCAAGATGCTATATTTATGCTAATTTAGAGAGTCTGAATTGTTCTCTAATTTTTGTGTTTTAAAAAAATTCTTTTGGATGTTGGTCCTTCGTCAAAAGTGCATTTGAAATGAACTCTAAGCTGAAGTGGTTTAAAAGGTTTGAAATGTGGGGGCCAATAGACGTGGTGTTATAAATACCTTTTGTGGCGCGGATGTGACTAATACCTTTCGCTCTGCTACACTGTTTCATGAGTCTAAAACCTTCCTCGTGGTAATGATGTGTTGCTTCAGGCTGGCTAAGAGCTTGTGTGATGTTTGGAAAGTACTCCACTAAAGATCTGTGGATTGCTGGAAGCTCTGTGCTCTGTTCAGAATGGTCACAGGGAATAAGAGAATTGCGAGGCTGACGGCGCTCCATGCAACTTTGAGGAGCTTTCAAAAATTTGTTTTTTTATTTAATCCGTGCTTCAGCTAGTCCTCATGGTATTGATACATTCTTTTAGCAGGAAACCAGTTGAGCATGATTGATGGAAAATAACTATACAAATTTAAGGAAGGCTACACTGGAAGATACAATGCTACAGTCAGGAACTGGCCAGCTTTTTCTGTAAAGGGCTAGAGAATAAGTATTTTTGGCTTCAAAGGCCGTATCATCTCTGTTACCACTGCCCACTTCTGCTGTTGTAGTGAGAGTGGCCGCAGACAGTATGTAAACAAATAAGCATACTGGTGTTCCAATAAAACTTTATAAAAAAAGGCAAGAAGGCAGATTTAGACCACAGGTTATAATTTGCTCACGCCTGTTCTACGCAGTAGCTTTGCCATTGCTTTAATTTTTTTAACCTATTTTTCTCCGTGGAGAGGATTCAGACCAACAGAGGAGATCACAGAGAAGTTAATTGTCAAAACTCAAGATAAGGGCTCAGGCGTAGTCCTGTAGCTGAAGAAGTTTCTTTGGGGGAGAGTAAGTGATTTCCTCTCTAATCCTACTGACTTTATTCAGAGCAAATAAACAGCTGAGGTGAGAAATTAAACTACAATGACATTATGACCCTTTCCTTCTTGGATGAGTCTCAAAGCCCATCCTCTGAATGTAATTACTGAAGAGCTGACCACATATGGATGGATTGTCTAGAACTAAACAGAGACGAGCTTCAGAATGCGGGAAAAATGTAGTCAGATTCTAGGACTGAGCCATCACTATGCCAGCTAGCTGAGGGCTCACGTTAACCCCACCTCCTTTTCCTGTGGCTTATTACATCTAACCATTTTCCTGCTTGTTTCCACATCTAGAGAAAGAAAAAAAGGTGGGAGGGGGCGGGGAGAACAGCTGAAACAAATAATTAAGGATGACCTTGGAAGAATAGAGTGTGGAGTGGCAAAAATGGTTAAAAGAAAAGAAGGAAATAAACAATTTGAGACAAATCTGACTCTAAGCGAAAGTTCTAAATAAGTGGAGTTATCTTGGCATTATTGATGCCACCTCTTCTGACTCTGCACCACCATTTTCAGCACCCACGGCATCAGTGCCGCTTGATGGACCCCAAAACTCCCTGCCTTCGACGAGGCTGGCATCTCCAGGCTTCTCTTTTCTTTCTCCTCTTTCCTCTCATCAGAATTTTCAGAGAGTCTCAGTCTTCACCTTCTAGGAGGACGGGGAATTTGTTAGAACTAATTTTATGCTTATGTGGGGATAATTGATATGTAATTTGTGTCATTCAGGAAGTGCAGGGAGATAATTTTAAGTGGAGACAAATTCTGTGGTATCCGTCAAATGACACCAAATAAGCCATAACCTGTTTTGCTTTTTGTCGGAGCAAGCATCTGTTGCCAGTCTTGATTACCAACACAGAAACACAAACTGTGAAACTGCTGTTGTCCAGGAGTCAGCTGATTCTCTAGACTTTGAAGATCACCCTTCATTTTAATATCTAAATACAGTGATTTGAGACTCCACTCCACATCAAGATGAAAATACCCTTGCTCTTCCTGTGCATTCTAGAGGGTAGAAACTTCTTGACTGACCTCACAGCTCCTCACACATCACTTGCTGTTCTTTCCTAGGGAACTCCCTTTCCCTTGCTGGTCCGCTCTCCTCCATGATGGACACCATCCTGATTTCTTCACTCCCCGCTGAGTAACTGCGGTCATGGTCTTGTGTATGGCAGACTTTTCCCAAAGTTTTGAAATAATGGTGGGCAGTTACAAATACAGTCGTACCACGTAGACATCAACTTAAATTTAATACCAGGTATTAAAGTCTCAAAAATTAAACAATCATTCAGTCATTTCTGAAAATAGGATGTTAGCTTTCTCTCTCCTTAGGATTCCAGCCTTGGTACTAGGGCTCTTTCTTCCTCTTTTCCTATAAAGGAAGAACCTTCTCCCAAATGAATTATACTCTCACCCTGAAAGGAAAAAGCAGACGCAGTCAGTTCTTGTGTTATAATAACAGCAGATTTCCTCTTCTCCTTCTGTATTTATTGATTGACAATGCGGTAATCTCCTAATTACAAATGCAGTCACCTTTTCTCAGTTCTACATGTAACCTTTAGCATTTTGAGCTGTTTTATTCTCTCCTTGAAGTTTTTTTGTATTTTTGACTTTCATGACATGGTACTTGGCTTGGTTAGTTTAACTCATTGAGCGCATTTCTTTACCATTTCATTTCTTGAGGTTTTTTTTTTTTTTTTTTTTTTTTTTTATTCTGGTAGCCAGGCCCAAGTCTTATAGGTTAAAATATGAGCTGCAGACTGGGAATGTCAGGAAAGTTTTACAGTAGGAGTCAGGGAGGGAAATTTTTAATGAATTAGGGAAATTATAAAATCTGTCCATTCATCTCTAACCACTCCCACTTTGATTACAAATACACAACAGCATAGATTTGACTATTTATCTACTTTTAAAATAATAGGCTCTACTGATTGTTTCTGTGCTTTATCTCCTCTTCACTTGCCTGTTTACCAGTGGTATAAAGCATTCAGTCATTCAAGCTGGAAATACTGCATTGTCATTGAAATACTTACCTTCCTTGTCCTTGAGATTTCAGTGACAACGGGGTCCTTATCACGTGTTAATTCCTGGCTTCTTTCACTTCTCTCTTGTCCTTTGTGTCCATTGCCAGCACCTTAGTCCAGTCCTGTATTACCTTCCACTTCTCCAGTTACCTCTGGAGACACAACATAAAATTTTCCTATTCTCCCAGTAGTGAATAAATGAAACGAGGGAATCCTTGGAACTCAGTGAGCGTGGTATTGTTTCACTACAGAATTTCAGTATTACCCAGGCATTCTATTACTTTTGATGCGATTAAGTCTGACAAATATTTTTAATGGGATATAGCAGAATTTATCTGACCTTCTCTTCAATGAATTGGTGAGCCTAGAGTTGTGCTCTGCTGGACTTCAGGGTGCTAGGTCTAGTGTGGCAGTGGATGGGATGACACTCAGCTGCCAGATATGGGACAAGCTGATAACAAAACAGCACATAATTGCTATGGCATATGTTAAAATTATATTTTATATAAAACATAATAACATAAAGTTATTTGCCTCCATAGTCTACAGAATACACTTGCTTAGAAAATAAGGATGATGGGTTATGTTAAATCAGATCCAGTTTTCCTGGCCCTAAGAGCATGTCTGACAATGTGGCCAGAAGAGGTTAGTGCATGGTATGTAGTCCTTGGTGGAGATGTCTTTGTGCTTCTTGGCAGCTCTGCAGATAATCTGCCCGTATACATCTGGTGTATTGCTGTGAACTGTTGTGCTCATAGCTTCTAAAACACCTGTTCCTTGTTAATTTCCTTGCTGAGAAACAAATAAGCTTAACTTTTATCTTACCCACATATTTTTGATGTATCTTAGTGATCCTAGGTCAGTCTACTCAGTCACAGATTATTATAGCACCTGTAAAATAAAAAGACATCCCTAAGATACCAAGCTAGACAGTAGCAAAGCCCAGAATAGAACCTGGGTGTCCCATTTTGTTCAGTGATTTTTTTTTTTTATAATTGTGTCTGGAGATGGGGAGGTGAGTGGGGAAAATAAAATAATGCAACATGTGGGAAAACTGAAATGTAGAAATTGACTTTCATGGAGGAGAGGCAGTGGTTGAAGATAATTAAGAGGAAGATAGCACATTGAGAAACAGAGACAAAGGACAGAAAATGGGAAAAGTGAGTGTAATAAAAGAGAAGTATCCAATATAGAAAAGTAAACAGTGTGACCTATAAACCACGTTGAAGTCAGTGAAGTCTCTTTAGGTTTCATGAGAATTTTTCAAAAGGCAATCTTTTAACTACCTCGATTTCTTTCAAGGGCTTTGTCTTCCCCCCATGAAACTAGGAAGTAATAAAAAATTTTCTTGACTGCAGTTGCATGTCTGATTTAAATGGCATGGCTTGACTCATCTATAATTGCCTGATGGTTTTCCATCAGGGTCAGTGCAGAGTAAAACAGGCTTTTTGACCAGGAGAGCCACACCTCTTGAGTCAGCGACTCTCTGGACCCTTTGGGATAATCGGAGTTCAGCACAGGCCTGCAGGATTCTCCTCCTCCTTTTCTCCTGTGCTTTATACATTTCCTCCTATAGGGCTTTACTCTGAGGACAGAAGCAGCACTCTGAGCGTGCTTACTCTCTATGAAAATAATCTGTGTTGTACACAAGATATGCCCATATAGGCAGGGATTGGTGAGTTTTCTCTGAGAAGGGCCAGATAGTAAAATATATTTGTGAACCATACTTAACATTTGTGGGCCAATGAACAGTTGTAGCTACTCAGCTTTACCAATGTCATGCAAAAGGTACAAAGGTTTACAGTACATAAATGAGTGGGTATAGCTCTGTTCCAACAAAATTTTACTTACAAAAAATTTCACGCCCATTTGAAATGATCTAATCTGAGGAGCGAAAAGAAACCAGAGCGAAGAAAAGTGAAGGGAGCTTAAGGGATTTATGGTATACAGTCAAGGGGGTTAATATATGCATAATAGGAATTCCAGAAGGAGGAGAGAGAGAAGGGGGGACAGGTAGCCTATCTGAAGAAACAATGGCCCAGAACTTCCCAAATTTGAGGAAAGGAATGAAGATACAGATTTAAGAGCTCAATGAATCCAATTACGAAAAACCCAAAGAGACTCACATCAAGACATGTTATAATCGAACTGTCGAAAGTCACAAGGAGAGAATCTTAAAAGCAGCAAGAGAAAAGATCATGTACAAGGAAACTCCTGTAAGACTATCATCAGATTTCTTAGCAGAAGCCTTGCTGGCCAGAAAAGGGAGGAATGACATGTATTAATCTTAGCAACATTATGCTGTGTGAAATAAGCCGGTTACAAAAAGATAAATACTGTATGATTACAATCATATGAGATATCTAAAGTAGTCAAATTCATAGAAATAGAAAGCAGAATGGTAATTGTCAGGGACTAGGGGAGTGGATCATGGGGAGTTGGTGTTCAGTGGATTGTAGAGTTTTATTTTTGCAAAGTGAGAAGATTCTGTTCAATTGCATAGCAATGTAAATATAGTTAACACTGTTGATCTGGACACTTTAAAACGGTTAAGATGATAAATTTTATGTTATGTGTGGGTTTTTTTTTTTTAAATCAGTTTTTTAAAAGCAGATCATGGACACGAACTTGCCCAAGGGCTGTAGTTCACCAATGTTTGCAGAGGATCAGTCATTTTTGAAATAGAAGGGGAAATGAAAGAGGAGTGCTTTTCTATGTTTACCAGGAAACATGAAAAAAAAAATAGTTTTGTAATTCTAAGTTGCACTAGGGTTAAAGACGGAGCATTTGATTGAACATTCTGTAATTGAACGAGATATATATATATATATATATGTATTATATATATATATATATCTTATTAAATGAAACTTCTGGCTGCAGACTTTTTTTTGGCTGGTAGGTCAGAGTGAATATTTGGAAATTGAGAGGAGAAAAAGTTGTTGCTTTGGTAATTTCAAACTCCAATTTTCTCTTATTTTCCCCAAAGCCAGTGCTTGATACATCCTGGTCCATGGAGGGGTTCTGTCATCCATCAGATTCCTCCTTTACACAGGAAGAGCACCAGTTTAGGATGGAAAAGGCACAGGCTTCATCCCATTGAAGTTCTGTGATTGTGGGAAGCTCAGTGTCTTGCATGTATTAGAATGGTGTCAGTATTTTCATAAGACATGCAGATTACAGTACCAGAAATGTTATTTAGAAGACCTTACGTCCCTCCTCAGATAGTCCTTGAGAATACATTCCTAGAAGTGGAATTTTGTGCCACATCTTTTTGTGCATATCCCCAGCTTTCTCAGAAAGGTGGACTCTAGACATTATCATCAGAGTCAGGGAGTGGCTGCTTCCCAGAAAATGTTCCCTCTGCTCTTGTCACACAACACTTAATCCAGACTAGTTAGTTTTGAAACAGTGGTACGGTTCCCGGATGGAACCGCACACTCGGTGCTTTATGACACCTTTAAGTAGGCGTGTTCAAGCTTCCGTAGCAGAAGCAGGGGGGCAGTTTATGAAATGGTGCCACGGTGGTCTCAGAGCGTTCTTCTGCTTCAACAGACTGCCCCCACTGAACCAGAGAGGCCGTTTGTTAAAACGCTTTTATGAAGGAAGCATCTTGGAGAAGTGGAGTAGTCAGAGAACACAGCTTTAAAAAAAAGAACCTGATGAACACTGTTGTCTCAAAAAAATACCATGAGACTCAGGAACTTGGTAGCACAATCCTCAGCCAGTACACGAGGCTCTTTCCTCCATGTGATCCTGGTGGAGATGTGCTCTGTCCTCCTGTGAGCACAGAAGGAAAGAGAAACATCAGTTCCTTTATTACTGCTTCTCTTTCCCGCTTGGCCATCAATTAGAGTGACTGGATGTAGTCCTTTAGCAATTGCTTTCCATTGAAAAGTGGTAGCTATGGACACATACCTGAATTCGCCAGCAATGTCAGATATTTCTACAGATCCATAAAACATCACCAAGTAGCAGAATGAGTATAATCACAAAATCCCTAATAAGAGCAAAATATGAGGGGAATTTTGTCTTTAGCCATTTGCTTCTTGCTACTCACATCTTCTTCGGTAATCAGCGCCATGTTTTTTAGGGGCTTTAATCTATGATTGCTGATTTAAAGCAAAGGAAACGATTTCTCTAACCCCATAGTGATTTGGAATATTTGGGTTTGAACAGAAGATTTCCAAGTAGCTGCCAGTTCTTTCAGGGGGTTCATTTCTAGCACATCTTTCACCGGAGTGCTTCTTGTGGGAATGCCATGCTAATTGGAATGTTTACAATATGGCGCTAAAGTGATAAAACAGGGCTCGAAATTACAGTTATGCCACGATTACATCTGTGTTAAAATAGGTATGCCTGTGAGCAGAGACTGGGAGGGAATAGCCCCAAGGTGAAATTATTCATTATGTTCTTGGCAGGAAATTGACATGATTTTTGACTTTCAAAATCTCTTTAATGTTGCTATCAATAGTGCTTTTTATCATTTTAAAAAAGCTTCATAATAATAATGTTAATAATAAACACCTTATTTGAGATAGGATCAGGTTATCATCAAGCCCTAGAAGGTTGTGCCCAGACAGAAAATGTCCAGAGTCAGTGAAATTACAAACAAATGTGAACAGCTGATCTTGGATGGCTAGCTTTTACATTTGCAAGGAACAAAGGAAATACGTCCACCACCTACTATTACAGTCTTTTCCAAAAAGAAAGACTGTTTCAACAACAAGCAGTTATACTTAATGAAGCGTCAGAGTCAACCAGGGTGTTAATGATGAGCACCGAACATCATCATGGGCCTGAGGGCACCTGGCTTGCGATGCCGTGTTTGCTGAATAGCGTGTTGCATCTGAACTTGTGGTCCTGATGGCTTCTACCGGTGCCTCCTCTCGTCAACGCTGTCAGTTGCATCCCCAACACCTATTCTCCTTCTTTTTTTTTTTTCTTTCCTAATAGGAATCCTCTCCCATTTAAAAGTTATCCATCCATTCTGTTTCCAGTTGTAGAATGGGACTCAAATTTACTCTGAGTCAATGATGTTATGATAGTCTTTTTGTAGCTATTTACGTGTCTAAAAGCTAGGCGTGTGACCTAATTTAACTGAATCGAAGGACTTACATACACATCTGCTATGTAGGGTGACAGTGACTGTGTGTCTTGGTTTGTCTAAGACAGTTTAGCTGTACGCCTTATTTTCTTGGTAGAACTATAACAGTGCCCCCTTTCATTCTTAAGATCATGTAGTTTCGGAAGTAAATTACAGGCATACCTCGTTTTATTGCACTTTGTTTTAGTGCTCTTCACAAATACTGTGTTTTTTACAAATTGAAGGTTTGTAGCAACCCCATGTTGAGCAAGTCTGTCTGCACCGATTTTTCAGCAGCATTTTCTCATTTTGTGTCCCTGTGTCACATTTTGGTAATTCTCACACTATTTCAAACTTCTTCATTATTATCATATTTGTCATGGTATCTGTGATCAGTGATCTTTGATGTTACTGTCGTAACTTGCTGAAGGCTCAGTGATGGTTAGTGTTTTTCAGCAGTAAAGTATTTTTCAATTAACGTATGTACATTGTTCTTTTAGACATAATGCTATTGCACACTTAATAGACTACAGCATAGTGTAAACATAACTTTTATATGCACTGAGAACCAAAAAACTTCTGTGACTTGCTTTACTCGCTTTATTGCGATATTTGCTTTACCGTGGTGGCCTGAAACTGAACCTGCAATGTCTTTGAGGTGTGCCCATATGTGTTCATCCTTATTATAAACTGTATTTGGGAGAGACACCTTTCTTCCTCTCTCCCGCTAAGTATAAACAAAAATTCATATAGCCCTGTTTACAGTCATCTTGAAAAATGGGACTCCCGGCTTAGAATGACCCTGATCCTGAGGTCTGGGAAGTAAAAAGACTAAAAGAAATTCAATTCTTGAAGACACGGTTGAGTGGTTGTTGATTGCATAATACCTGGATCCTGTCCTACCCTGGACTTCTACTTCTCTGAGTCAACACATGTTGTTATTGTGTGCACAGATTGATTTGTTACTCTGTTACTTGCAGACCAGATAACCCTGTTATATATCCCACGGAGTAAGTTCTGCTCTCCTTCTGTAAGTATCTCCCACATCTGCATGTGATACATGTACGTCAGACTCCCTGATACTTTTTCTTCTTGGATATTCATGCCCTTGTAAGAACTTTGCCAGTCCTATTGAAAGCACTGTATTTTCCCTCAAAGAAACAATAATTTCCTATCATTTAAGACAAATGGGAAACTCCTAGAGCAGTATTTCTCAAACTTCAATGTGCGTAAGAATCATACGGAGATGTTAAAATGCAGATTCTGACGCAGTAGATTTGGGTAGGGCCTAAGAGGTTACGTTTCTAACAAGCTCCCAGGTGGTGCAGGTGGTGCCTGTACAGGTGATGCCCGCACCACTGACCACGCCAGGAGTAACAAGCTCCCAGAGGCCTCACAATTTTCCAATACTCATATCATCTAATAACCTCTATGTGTTTTATCCTCCTAAACTATGAATTTTTGACCTCCCAGTTTCCTTCCAACTCACAAAATCTGTTTAGCTCTGTTTCTGGTAGATGATTTCCCAAGGCTATCCAAAATAGACAGATGTTTGATGGCAGGCCCGGAAGATACATTGGAGATATTATTAAATGGAATAAATGTTCCTATTTGTTTGTTTGGGATGATAAAAGAATATTGACTCTTCTTTCCAGAATAAATTTGAAAGATTCCCATCATGACTTTTTGCTTAGTAGACAATAGTGTGTGTTGTAAAACTGCTGGGCTGACAGCTGACTTCAGTCAGATCCTGGCTAACGGGGAGGCCCCGTCCAATCACTCCACCTTGCTGAGTGTCTTTTTCTCGTCTTTAAAAATGTGGAGATGAGACCATTTCCAGGTTCCTTTTCAGAACCGAAGCTCTGCAGACACAATAAGCAACTTTCTGCTTGTGGTTTCTACACATTGGAAGCTGTGGCATTTGTGGCCAGAGCGGCCACAGTCAATGTCAAGGACCAGACTTCCATTCTGGTCCTCTCGCTTCGGTTCATGCAGCCCAAGCCAGTTCGGTGAAGCATCATTTCTGGTGATTGGCATCTGAGGGCAGGAGATTTCTTGCATCTGCAAGACCCCTCTGTGGTTCTCTAACTTCAGTATGCCTCAGAATCTCCATGAGACTTGTTAAAACACAGGCTGCTGGCCTGCACCCCCAGAACATCTGATTCAGTAAGTATAGGGTGGGGCCTGAGAATCTGTGTTTCTAAGTCCTTAGGTGATGGTGATGCTTCTGGTCCAGGGACCACACTTTGAGAACCACTGAGCAGGCTGTAAACATCAGTGATCAATTTCAGCTTCTTCCTAGTTGATCGGGTGATCCTGCCCTTCACAACTCCTCTGTAAATATGTGAGGTGCTCTGCGTGGGGGGCTAGTGTGTGTCATGGGACTCCCGGCCTGTTTCTTGGAGCCTGTATCACATGCCAAGTGTGTTTGTCCATGCCTTGCACTCAGCAGATTTTTGAGTAATTTTTGAAGAGATAAATTTTAAAAACAGAAAGAAGTATAAAGATGAATGTGCAGATTACTTGCAGTTCTCCCACAAAGAGTGAGAAAATGTTCTATTTATATATTTTCTCTTAGTTTTTTTCCTCCTTTGGAATTACGCTCTTTATTTCATTTGGCATCCTGGTTCTTTTTTCTTTCCACTTCACGCTGTAGCATGATTGCTTTCTAATCTTTCTGAAATTGTAATGTTAAATGGTTTCACAATACTTCAGACATGATTATTAATATTGTTGAATTATTTTCCCAGTGATTGAATACTTGGTTTTTTTTCCCCTGATTTTTCATAATTTTAAATGGCCAAATGACATACATCTTTACCTGCAGCTCTGATTACTTTCTTAAGATATGTTCTTAGATGCTAAGCTACTGGCCCAAATTATGAACATGTTTAAGGCTCCTAACTCTTGCTGAATTGCTTTCCAGAAAGGTCAGACCAACATATCCTTCATGAACAATGAAGGACAAGTCTCTTACCTCTTGCCCCTTGTGAATGTTCTCTTAAAAATCTTTGCCAGTTTAATAGTGAAAATTTGCATGTCATTATTATTTTAAATTTATATTTCTTTGATTATCCTAATAAGTTGAAACCTTTTAATTTGCTTATTGGACATACATATTTTACTACTGTGATTTTCAGTTTTTATACAGATGTTTTTAGATATCTTTTATCTTTTCAAGCTGTATATGCCTTCTGAGGGAAAAACAGAATTATGATTAAACAAAGAGAAAAAAGGCTCAAAAACAATACGGAATTAACCACTGTTGACATACTGATGGACACTTTTCTTTGCATATGTGTATACATTTGGGTTCATTTATATATTTTGCTTACAAACATGAAACACATTTTTAGAAGTTGTTGGCCAAGGTGAGATTATACCATACATGAAGTTTATAATCCATCTAAATTTAAAAATATATTATAAACATGTTTTATTAAAAAGTACACCATTAAATATCTTTTCAATTTACTGAATAGAATTAAGTGGTGTATATGCATATACAGTCAACCCATGCCCTGTTTAAATCATTCATTGTATTAGGAACATATTATCCATTATCAGGAAAAATTTCTAGAAGTGGAATTTCTGAGCCAAAATCTCCATGTACACACATGTATATTTTTCTCCAGATCATAAATAAAATATAAATTTGCTGAAATTTTAAATGTTACAGAAAAGATATGCTACTATATATTAGTAATAATACTAAATTAAAAAAAGACAATAGTTAGCATACCACTACATAATTTACTTTTTATTTTTCTACTTGCCTGTCATATTCTGGACAACTTTCCCACCAATGTACTCAGTTATATCTCGTTTCTGTAATGCCTACCTACTATTCCATTTTATGGATAAACTATAACTTAACACTTCCTTTACTGACAGAAATTGAGAAGTTACAATATTTTCTCCATATGTATAGATACACATTTATAAGGTTATTTCTTTTAGTTAAACTTCTATAAATGGAAATGCTTAGGCAAGAGGCATAATAAACATTTTAAGTGCTAAAATTTATTTCCAAAGTGTCCTTTGGAAAATTTTACAATTTATA
The DNA here is from genome assembly GCF_036321535.1 of Camelus dromedarius. NCBI lineage: Eukaryota > Metazoa > Chordata > Mammalia > Artiodactyla > Camelidae > Camelus > Camelus dromedarius. The sequence continues at coordinate 12,803,869 of NC_087454.1, read as the reverse complement.
TACTCCCCACTAATAGTGTATTAGAATGTCCATTTTCACACCAAATACAGACATCGAAAAGCTAAATGACTGTTTAGAAAATCTGAACCATCTTCGTTTCCCTCTACCAATTAAAAAAAAGAAATAAAAATGAAGGGAGGAGAAAAGAACTTCGCTGTTTTCTTATTCAATAATTGTATCATGATTTTGTTTGTAATTTTGAAAACTGTAAAAATGACCATGTTTATATTTATATGTAACTTATACTTAGAAAAGTAAGAAACTATATTGTATTTTTTACCCTTGAGCAACTGATCCATTAATGAAGACCCTTTGCCCATTTCCTACTGAAGTGTTGACATCACTCTGATGGATTTATTTATAGGCAGTATCTGAAACTCCACGGTCCTTAAATCACTAGCATTGATACCCTTGGTAGGCTCCTAACAAGAAAAAAAAATTTTTATTACACATATATTAGAGTAGATATTTACTCAAAAATTATTTCTGCGATAGCTGATCCAGACAAACTTTTAGTCAAGCGTTTTGCTACGCCCTTCATGTAAGCCATGTGCTCACAGTCGACAGCAGCTTCAGAGGTGGTCTGAAGCGTCAGGGAAAGAGGGAAGTTAGGTGTAGAATGTAGTTACCCATAAACATGGTACAAACCCTTAAAGAAAACCTTATGGCTTTGAGATGGTTTAGTGCAAGTGAGGGGGGAGGGGTTAGTCAAATTACTTTAGTTGCTTCGTCTCTGATTTATTCTGTTAGCCAGTGTGTATGTTGACAGCCTGTCATGTGGTATGAACGGCGCTTGTTCCTTACATACTGCGAAAGTATGAAGGTGTTAGATTGTTGGCCCTGGAGGTGCACTAGCCTAAGTGATACACTGATACCTAATAAAGAAAATGCTTCTTAGGCTTCAGATGAGCTGTGATCCGACCCATCTAACAAAGAGATGTTTCATCCATCTAGTACCAACCGATCCTGTTGTTTTGTCTTTGATGTATTTCATGGAGCAGAAAAACGCATTATATAGTCATGGCCTTATGAGTTCTTAAGGGCCATGGTAGTGTCATATAAATAGGCATAAGTACTGTTTTAAGAGAATACTGAAATAACATCTAGCTAACAGGCATGGGTGGCTGTGATTTTCCAGGGTGAATAGTGTGTGATCCCTGTGGTATGAGAGAAACTCATGTTTCAGACGATAACTTCAGATGGAAATTGTCACACGTGCTCTTTTGTTCCCATTGCGCTAGCATTTATGGAGATGAGAATTGGGTTCCACGTTCATTTCAAAAATAAAAAGAAACACAGAAAAATTACTAAATGAGATTAAGCCTTCTGAATCGTGAACTTGATAATATGTTCCCCTTGATTTTTTGTTTGAGTTTTGAGTTTACTTTTAATTTGCAGTTATTCTTTATTTTGAAAAATATATCTATTGTTCGCTTTCCTTTGCAATTTCCAAAGGGCAATTACAAATTATAATTTATCAGATGAAATAACATGGGGATATTTGACAAAAATCAGTGGATCTGATGACCTTTGATGAAGCCTGCAACAATGAGATAATATAGAAAAAAAAAAATCTCTGGGAAGAACTCAGCAGACTGGAGTTCATAAATAGTGCTCTACATTTAAGCCGATATACTTTTTTTAAAAAAGGATGTCAATGGTATAGAGAAGCATTGTTTGCAAAAACAGATTCTTTTCAGGGTGGAATGATAAATTAAAGACTTCAGAAATTCATCATCACACAATTTTCTCTGGAACTAACAAACAGAAATGGTCTATTTTCTTTCATTAAAATTGATTTGATTTTAATTTTGACAGTCGTTGGAAGTTATCTATCATCTACACTTTTGACAGCGAAGCAAGAAGGTGGGTCTTATGAATAGGATTTTTCTGTGATTTGGGTAGTTGTCATTACTAGAAGGTTTTGTGTGAATAATAGATGCCAAACTTGGCTTGACTCCTCATTTCCAGTCCTTTTTACTTCTTTTGTGTCGAATTGCTAATAACTAGCTTCGTCTTTTGTCACCAATAGAGAATGGCTTTTTTGTTTGCCCACAGAACTGTATTACTCAGTTATCACAAGATGATAATCCACTCCTCTGGAAACAGGTCTGGGAATCCACAGGCACTTCCACAAATAACAGACTGCAGGCTTTTGAGCAGACACTTTTATACCCCTTGTGAAAGCTGTTTATTAAATCTGGAGAGAAACTGGCTGACTGAAAGAGGACCCTCTAGTAAATAGGCCTGTTTTCCTGACTGTGGAAACGTTTTCTTCTTCCTCAGAGGGCTTGGTCCATGAGAAACTTGAGTAACTTTAATGCATTTTAGACGATCCACCCAGAGGTGCATAGTATTAAGAAAAGGATTTAGAGAGCAACAGTCTGAGATGTTCTAAAAACAGAACTGATTAACAACAGATATTTTGTATTCTAGACCAGTGTCCCCACAAGGAAATCATTTACCAAAAAAAAAAAAATTACATTTACTGGAGAATCATTTCTCGTATTTTGTCACCTGGGATGTCTGTAGTATATGTATGTATCAGTCAGGGAATCCCAACCGCTGTGAGTTGTGGGATAAAGGATTTATTACAAAACTTAGAGCTTCCACGATGTGTGGGCAGGTGGAGGTCCAGGCAGGGGTTGGAGAAGCAGTGAGTCAGAGGCCAAGGACAGCTGGTCACCTGGCTGAATCGTTGAAGGGAAGGTCACGGAGGGCTTTGGGGAGCTGTGTCTCTGTAGTAGCTGCCTCTGTGGGTTTACTGCCAAGCATTTGGTCAATAGTCAGCCTGGACAAAATTGCTGAAAACAGAGTGGAAGAGAGCGAGAGAGAATGAGCTGGAACCTGCTGGCGTTTCTGCGTCTTCTGCACTTGTAATCATGATGACTTTAATTCAGAGAGTCGTGAACAGGGAAGGGCCTCCTAGGAAATACATATTGACCCATTACAAACTCCCAAGGGTTCTCTCCCAGAGAGAACAGAGTCATTCTATAGGAAAATAATATCTTTAATATTATCTGTATTAACACTCCACTACAATAGAAAAACATTGAAAAGATGTATCTTAGAAAGAAATAATACTAAATTTTTAGAGTATTTTCAACAGTCTTTAAGGAACACCTTGACTGAGACCCTATAGCTTTCAATCTTTGCACAATTCCACATTGGCAGGTGGTGCTCAAAGTATCAAAAACTATAGGGCAATAAATACTTCAAGGTCAAATTTGCGTGCAGGTGATACTGAGTAGTCTGTATTATATGCTCCGAGACATCTCTTACTCTCATGGCCGACTGTGTAAAGGAACATGAATTCTTACGAGTGTCCATGTCTCTTTTCCTACCACCATTTTATAAAACCACCAGTTTTGGACAGATAGATAAAAAAAGATATTGAAGCAGTCTGTGAACACTGATTTTTTTCTGAGTTCTAACTAATGAGTAAGAAAAAAGGAAGATGCACTGGCTGAATGTATTTTTCATCTATATTAAACTAGAAAATAAATATTTTTTCAATGTAAATATGTAAGCCAATCAAAATTTTCTGCATTAAACAAAATAAAGTTTTGCCAAAGCATTTCCTTATTTCCAAAGACTAGGACTTTGCTGTATTTATTTTTCTTGCACAGGAATGTCAGCCATCATTAACTGACTAGACCAGACGTTCTCAAACTTACTCTGTTCACAGCACCCTTAGTGTCTCAGTAAATTTTCAAAGTGTTCCTAAGTCAAAAGAAATAGCTGGTAGTTCCATTTAATTTTTTATTAAGTTCATTCAGGTCTGAGCAGCTTAAAAGTAAGAGCTCACCGGATATTTGGTAAATGACACTATGTTTCTCTCTAAAATGGAAGATAACCTGCACTGTCTAAGTGAATGCACTGCAGCACCAAGGGTACCTTGGCATGTGGTTTGGAAACTGCGGGGCTAGACTGAGAACTAACCCTGGGTCAGATGGTCTCTCCTGCCTCACTTCTCTGCCTGGAGTCTTTCCAGATAACGTATCTGTGTGGTTAATATTCTGTTTTTTTTATAATTTATCAGTGTAAAGATTGGGCACTATTACGGAACTCCAGTCCATTGAGTTTATTCCCAGGGTAGGTATGTGTGTGTGTAAATTTCTTTTTCTTCTTCTTCCCCTACCCTCTGTTGGGGGAGGGTGGTGCTACTAGGTGTGGTGATTGAGAAATAAAATTTTTCTGGCTCTGCCTTTCTAAGAGCATTTTGCACCCCTGGGACAAAATTATTGTGTACTAAGATTTCTGCAATGTGTAGGGGTTTGAGCAGCTTTTTCGGGGTCCCCTACTGACTATAACAGGGGAAATACACTCCTTTTTACTGCACAGATTTCTGTCGTGAAGCTCACTAGCCCCAGGTGGCAGTGAAGCTCTTCTGACTCATCGTGGCCTTGGAGCATTTGAAGTCAGGTTCATCGGTGAGAGTGGTAATAACTGTCTAGCTTCTCCTCGCCTACTCGGAGGTGATGACAGCACCCCAGGCAGTGAGGGAGGAACCCCAGTGCAGCCCAGCCTCCTTGGGAAGGTTTCCTCACCCTGCGGTAGCAGAGCCCTGACTTGGCCGATCAGAGCTGTGCACAAAAGATGGGTCTGATGCATGACTCCTGGACCCCTGGGGGGGTTCCTAGAAACACATTAGGAAATGTCTGTTAAAGTAATAAACTTCCTTAAGGAAAGACAAGGAAAGCAAAGCTCAGAGGCACTGAGATTTGGATACACGTTTACTTGTGGGTTGGTGAAGATGGAGATACTGCGTTTGATATCCAGTTCTTTGTCTTTTGTGCAGGAGTCACCGACCACATCTCCCCTCTCAACACCTGTTGTTCCTATCATTTGCTGCCCTGGTGGAGGAGGCTCCTCTCCTACTGGGGGTTATAAGAGTTTGGAAGCATGGGTATGATACTGATAATGGGTCCTTGGGCTCTGTAAGCAATAGAAATTGATAAGGGGCCAGACAAGAAATACAGGCAAGGCTTTACTGGGACTCGTGCTGCAGCATGGGGGAGTGATAACAAGTAAAACAGGTTCCCCTGCTTGCTCCGTGAGGTGGGGCGAGCTGGTTCCTTAAATGGGGCGAGGGTAGGGGTGGATCAGTAGGTCAGGCCAGAGGGGTGGCTTAGGTGAGCTGCCCACCCCCTTGGTGGTGCTGTGTGCAGGGATCATTCACAGTCCCCAACTTTTGCTCCTGGCATCTCAGAAATGGCAGTTGGGTTTTGGCCTTTTTGTATTTTGTTGTTCATGATTTGCCCCAACTGTGCATTTATGCAACTATTTTTAGTCCTTTGTAGTTTCTTTGTATTCTGTTGCTCGAGGAGACAGTTGTCCAGGTTCAAGCACTGCAGTAAAGGGTCCCAGGTCCCAGCCTGTCTCGGGTAGGTTACCAGAGTGGGAAGACACACTATGTGAAGTTACCTTTTTTCAAGTTCAAAAGTGCTCCCCTTTCAGGCAGTGTGTGATCCCTTGGGAAGGAGGTGGAAGTTCTCCAACCAAACGGGCTGGCAAAGCCTTCGTCTTCCTTTTAAAAATTCTAGTTCATTCTGGTCATCTTGGATCGAATGATTTGCCCCAAAGCCATCTTTGTCATTTTGGAAGGTTTCATATGAAATCCAGGAGGTTTGGAAAGCCTCATGTGAAAAAGAATCTTGGCTGCCCACACTGATATTTGAGAATCCCCCTTAATGTAACTGCACTGTCTTCCTTCCCCCCAAAGTTAAAAACTATATATCTAAATGTCCCTGAAGTCTCATTTTCTCCATGAAATCTTCTGCTATGAAAAATTCTTGATTCCAAGGCCTCTAATCACTTAATGAACCCTCTTATCTTTTTGCTGTTTCACCTTCTGAATTGCTTACGGAGCAAGCCAACTTAAAGTGCCCATTGATGGAATTTCTGAATGGAAACAGATGCGGGCTCTGTTTTGCATGCCAGCATGGAAAAACAGCATCCACACTGCTTAGGATTCATTTTGAAAATTTAGGTTAATTAATCTTAGGCTAAATAACTGTGACAATGTAGACAATTCGTTAAGAAGCTTATCAGAAGAGATGTGTCTGCTACTCCTTAGAAAAAAATCCTTAAAACTTCCTTTCCTCTTAAGTATTCTAATTCTCCGAGTAACCTTTTGCATCTTTACACTAGAGTGGAAGTAGAGGAGCAACATGGCAGATTAGAGCTGAGAACAGACATTTGTGAATCTTTGTAAGAATATGTGTAATTCCCAGTGGAGTTAATTTTTTCAGAGTTTTGTATAAAATCAGGGGGAAAAAGTGTGGTTTGAAGATAAAGTGCTCCAAAAAGCTGGAAAGCTGTGCCTGGATTTATGAAGTTGGGATGGTTTTGATAAAAATTTGTTTTTAAATGAAACATTATTTTAAGTTTTTTCATGGTATTTGCTTCTTAGAGGAATTCTGCAACAGAGCTTGCTAAAGGGCTGAATGCAGGGGAGCACTGTTATTCTAGTGTTAACTCGTGTGTGTGTATGTGTGTGTGTGTCTGTCTGTCTGTCTGTGTGGATGGAGGCTGGGTAGGGGTGCGCAGGAGAAAGGAAAACATTTGTTGAAAGGTTAGAGCCAGTCTCTCAATAATTGCACAGGCAAGTCTCTTTGGCTTGCTCCTTTTGGATTCCAGGCCTCAGAATGTACTGCTGGCGTATTTCTCAGTGTGACCTCTAGTTCGCGTGCTCTCCATCCTCTTTCTCTATTTTTCTCATTCTCTCTCTGTTTCTTTCTCCTTGTCTTTCTCTCCCTGTCTCATGTGTGTCTCTGTCTCTGACACACACACACACACACACACCCACACCCACATGGCCTCAGTTGTGTACACATAGTTCCTCTGCTCTTGGCCCAGACCGCACAGGCGGTACAGGCCCCAGGGAGGTTTTTCTGTGTGCTCCTCACCTTTCACCCTAGAAGGAGAAGAATTATATATTTATAATCATTGTGAGTATTGTTTCCATAGATTCACTGCATTTTCTATCTTAGTCCGAGGGAAACGGGGAAGGTGGTGGGCAAATTCCGGAAGATTCAAGGAGGCTTGTATAAATTTCAATCCATGTAAGGAAAACACGGTATCAGTATGTTTGCTGTGAAAACTGGAATCACAAATAAGTCCCCACAGGGAACCTGGAAATAAAACTGAGACTCGGGTTCGGGGAGAGGGCATCACAGATCAGATGCTTGATAAGAAAGAGAGAAAGAGCTCGAGTGAGAAAGTATCAAAGGATGGTTTTAGGTAAATATATGGATTTTTAAGGGGAAAAGCTCACATTCTTCTATAAATTGTAAAAAGCATGCTAAAAAAAAAGGTACCAAGCGTGGCAGTCTAGACACATCACTCCCCGGATAACCTGCCTGTGGAGAGGAGGCTCTGGAAACATCAGATTACTTCATGTCTCTGAAAACGACTAGGATTTAGTTTAAATATTTAAATCACGATGATGAGACAGTTTTCACCTATGAACAGATATCTTCAAAAGTATTATAATGTTATTTCCAAAGTGTGAGATCGTTGTTTCATTTCAATTAGAAACAGGATTTTTAGAAATTAAAAATCATGCTTGTGTTACTAGCACAGATTCACACACACTGATTACCAACTTAACTTCTTCCTTGTTACTGAATAAAGACTGGAATTTTTTTTTGCCATGGATATTGGTTTCAAATAGAACAATTGAAACATAGTGCTCAATCTGTGCTAATGGGCTCTTAAAACCTATAATTCATGAGTAGCCAGAAAAGGTAAATCTAACCTCTACGAAGAAGGACTTGCAGTCTGATACCATTGCAATCAATGATATTCCATGTGCTGTATTGCTTAAAAACAATTACTACACAGATAAACAGTGGTTTATAGCCATAAAATAGTCTGAACGGCCAATTCATCTTCCATTCTACGTTTCTCTTTCTGTCCCTACCCTCTTCCTCGATATTCGTCTCTTTGGTCAGACAGACAGTCACTCCCAGGACTGGACCTTGACCTGTAATGATGCAGGACTGGTGTATGGCTGGGACTGAGGACCTGGCAAGTGAGAGGTTAGGAGAAACAGTGAATAGAGAACAAAGCTGATAAGCAGCAGTGACAACAGGTGACAGTGACAAACACTTGGCTGCCTTGTATTGGGTACAGAAGGTATCTGGCAGAATTCTTAGCACTGTCTCCCTCCCTTAATCTCCTTAATGGAATTCCCACGTGCCTACCGTGCAGCTTTCTCCCCGAATTAATGCTTTAGGAATATCCTTGTTTGGATTCCCTTCTCTCCCATCTCCCGACTGCCAGATAATGATTCTCATCACTTGCTCCTCTCTGCCCCGACTCACCTCTGGGATCACGGGTCAAGCCGTCAGCAAGTACTCATGCCCACGGATCCCATCCCCCGCCCAGGAACCTCTGATCCTGATCCTGAAGCTTCGCTGTTGTGCACATTTGTCTGCTTTCCCTGTGCCAGGCTGCCGGAAATATCTGTACTCACAAAAATACTATGATCAGGCTAAGAGGTGAATCGGCTCCCAAGAAGGCAATTACATGAGTATCAGGGAAACAAAGAAGGGGCAAGTCAAGGCCATTAGACAGAGAACTTCCCGCAGAAGCCAGGAGTCAGGGGATCTACAGGCTCTGAAGGTTAGGAGCATGATGGGAGAGTATAACCACTCTCCAGCAAACATTTATGAAACATTTATAATGTTCCTGGCACCTTGATTGTGAAGTCTGATCAGTTAACAATTGTTTCTACACTTTCTGCAAGGGCAGAAATTAATTCAGGGCATCAACAACCCAAAGCCCAGTGCGTGAACAGGTAGAGGGAGCACACCCGGCTGAAGGACACATGCTTGGCTTCAACCAAGGGGCTCGCCTGGGAGTAGCCTTAGGACTGCAGCTCTCCACTTCTGACCTAAGGCAAGGCTGGTTGCATTGACCACAGAATGCACGGACTCAGGACCCTGTACCTTTAAAAGGTACATTCCAAGTGATTCTGGTGTGCAACCAAGTTTTTAACTACTCATTAGGCAAATGATACTGATTCATACACAGATATTTGTTCAATACTTGCTATAAGCTAACATACAAGGATAAATTAGGAGAACCCCTATTTTCATGTTGTTTATATTCTAATGATATGCAAATGTTTTTAACCCAAGCTGAAATTTAAACAATGTGAAATAAATACAGATACAGAAAAACAAAAAACTTGCTGAAGAAATTTCAGGAAAAACTGTGTGGAAAAAAGAGCATTTGAGCTGGAGTTTGACTATGGTTCATGTAGAAATTATTTTTGATACCACGGCAACAGATGTTTACTTTGGGAAGACTATAAAGTACAGATAAACTAGAAACATATACACGGATACACAGAAGATAATTCCCTGATCCATAAATAATCCACATATATACAGTGGTGCATATTTTCAGACTCTCTCTTGATATAAAAGTGAATTTATGTAACATGTATGTAAAATGTAGGTACAGTTATAAATGTATAGACACGTAGTTAGATGTTTATTTTTATAAAAACAGAAACATTTTGTATTTGAGTTTTTTCCCCACCAGTGTACTATGGACATCATTCACGGGAATCAGCATTCATCTGTAGCATCATTTTTTATTGCCTGAATACTGTGTGTATATAGGTATGTATTATGATTCATTTAAATAATCCCCTATTATTGGAAATTTGGAGTTGCTGTTTTTTCTATTATGAGCATGCTGGAAAAAAATCCTTAAAGTGAATGCCTTCTCTCAATGGTGAATGTCTCGAAGTGGAATTTCCAAGTCAGTGCGTCTGTCTATTTTTAATGGGTGCACAGAAGGATAAGGTGTGTCCCACGGGTGGGGATAATGTAAGCAGTAGCCTGGATATAGGGAAGCACAGGCCGCTGGGGGTGGGGGAAGTGGGTGATCTGGTTTGCCTGAAGAACAGGGTGCAAGGGGATGTCTTAGCCCGGTTAGGCTGCTGTAGCAAAAATACCATAAACTGGGTGGCTTATAAACGACAGAAGTTTATTGCTCACAGTATCGGAGCCCGGGAAGTCTAAGACCGAGGCGCTAGAAGGCTCAGTGGTGGAAGTCCTATTCCTGGTTCCCAGCTGGAGCTTTCTTGCTGTGTCCTCACGCGGTGGAAGGAGCGAGGGAGTTCCCTGGGAGCTTTTATTAAAAAGGCATTAACCCTCTTCCGACGGCTCCACCCTCATGACCTGATCACCTCCGAAAGGCCCCGCCTCCAAACACCATCACACTGGGGGCTAAGATTTCAACCTATGAATTTCTAGGGAATACAAACGTTCAGATCATGGCAGGAGAGTAATAAATGTTAAAGAAATATAGCTGAAAAGTTAGGACCAGAATTTGCAGAGCCTTTAATGGTAGATCAAAGAATGAAGAGATAGCAGTGTTCAGTGGCTTTTAATTTGATGCTGTGGATAGAATCTGCAAGTGTCATTTCCTCAGAATTGCTAAGAGTTTGGGAAAATTCCAGAGTCATTGGCACTTCACTGCTTTAAACTGTGGAATAGGTATACACGTGCTTTTGACAAACCACAAAACTACCTAGATTTCAGGACTCGGCAGTGCTTGACTAAATGGCCGCAGGTCGTGGAAGTTCTGTCAGTGGCTGCTCTCAACATGAGGCTCAGGGTGTTCTATGTCCAGGAAACCATAGCGAAAGGTGACTGTCATTGTATTCATTGTTCCACATCCATCCCAGCCACCACAAGAGAGCCACATGGTAGCTGACAGTGATTTTTTTTTTTTTAATGGAAGCTTATTTTTCCCTCATGTGCCATGAATGAGGCCTTCAAAAGTGGCTGCACCAAAAATCTTCTTAAACGGTAGCAGGAAGGAGATGGAAAATCCACGAGGTTGGTCAGAGCCATCTGTGTTCACTTGAGAAGTTCCATTATCCTTTTTTGAATCTCCTCTCACACTGGGAAGTCATTAGTTTTCTGGCATTCCTCCTGACATTTTTATGACTTTGTTTACTTGAATACGTGGTTCATTATTTGTTTTGGAACAGCCCTCCAAAAAATTCTTCCGAATGCCACTTCAGCTTCTCCAGCGAGCCGTTTGATCATCGCCTCTGTTGTCACTTCTTGCAACTTGGCTGAAGTTTGCTTGTGGCTTAGGGTGTGAAGTTCTGTGAGAACTCTCCAGGACCAGGACGTTGATTTGCCTCTTTGTTGGATGATTAGGGCCAACTCAGTAATGATGGATAAGTTCTAGAATTTGCTCAGGAAGAGACTTTACTAGAACCAAGATAAAAAGACTGAAGGTTCAGGAGACTGATGGAATCCTTGTCTCCTCAATCCAGGAATTTGTTAAATGCTCTAAGGGCTTCCTTTGGGACCATCAGTATTAGTTCCCGGTTAATGCACCCACTTGATGGAGAAGTTACGATTAAAAAACAATAATAATGATTTTATCAAATGCCCTCAACTGTGTTATTAATTCTGTATTTTAATAAACTATATGCATGGCTTAAAAAAAGAAAAAAAGAAGAAGAAAAAAAAAACAAAACCCAAACCCTGTTAAATTCAATTGAGTAATAACTACCAGAAGCAGAAACAGGCCACTATAAAAGGCATTTCTTGCTCTTGGAGAGCTTTTTCTCTTCCGGCAGCAGAAGGGCCTCTGTGCAGAGTCACATGTTTGATTGACTCCGCTCTCGAGCTGGTGTTTACACGGCTGTATTCATCTTGCTCCGATGACTGTGACATGCCACCCGGATGCGGCGAGGCTGACAGGGAATGTGAGGGGGACTAGACAGATGACAACGTCTCCGTTCTTCAGAGCCAGTGCAGGATGATCTGTCACCTGATGATAGGCCACAGCCTGTCATTTATTTACTTACAGCTTTAATGTGGGTAAAATGAGCAGGAGAGGGGGGCAAGTGACAAGAGGCAAAGAGAAAGTGAGTGGTTACAGGAAGGAAAAATCTGACAGACCCCTTTTTTGACATCAAAATATCAACAAGAGCCATTTCATACATCTCAATGGGCATGCCAGCCCAGGAACCAATTATTAGCAGCATTCTGGGCAAGAAATCAGATTAGCAAGACAAGAACTTTACCCATTTAGTCTGTGGGAGCGGGCTAGACAAACCTCACTGCCGCTTGATTATATTAAGTGCCTTGAATTTCTTGCACATTTAATTTCTGCAATATTCAGTGATGGTTTTGGCAAGCACGTTTTCCTCTTTGTTTTTCAAGCTGCATGCATTTTACAAAGTAAATTTTATGTGCTTTGGAAATCGTCACCCAAGTATCCTTTTTGCTTTGAAAGTGCTGCTGGAAATCATTTATAGTCGTCAAGACAAAACCTTTGAAAACCATTGACCCGCTTGTTTTATGTGATGACATCCTGGTTCTGGGAAAGAAATGCCTAAAAATCTGGGGAAAACAACAGAAGACATTTTAACTGTTGTTAATTCTGCAGGAACGAAACTGTGACTATTCCTATTTCAAGGGGATTTTGTAAACCAGAAAATTGATCTTTGCTTATATCTAAATGAAATATTCCTGAGTGAAACATACTCAGTGAACAAAGTGCAAGAAATATTTTATATCTAAATACAGATTTGAGCCATTAACACAATTTTTAAAAGGCAGCTACAGTTGGGGCATTTTCCACCTTATTTTACAACACCAGGTCTTATCAAGTCACACAGCATTTGGGGGAGAGGCCTCAGCAATTTTCCACATACTGATGGCACTGAGGATGGGATGGGACAGGGAAAGCCAGCCCAGAAGGGCTCCTTTATGTGTCCGGAGACCAGAGTCATAAATGATCACTAGCAGTGGGGTTGCTGGGGCCCAGGTGTTGGGTCCACCATTATGCCAGTAAAGTCCATCATGCAAAAATGTCAAAGAACTCACACATTTCACAAGAAACGCTGGCCCTGGGAAATTACTGCTGTGACCCGTAGTAGCCAGAACCCAGCCATGTTGTGCCTGCGCATTCTCAGTGTGGCTCCGGTTCTGTGTGTGCCATTTCTAACTGCCCCTTTCGGCGGCATGTCTGGATTTGTCTTGCCCACTCTCTATACTAAAATCGTAATCCCTCTTTTCGGTTCTCAGATTTGCAGCACCCAGGCAAGCCCCCAGCAGGCAGCCTGGGATATAATAGGTCTAACTTCTGCCCAGTGAAGGCGAACTCTAAGGAAGTGGGGCGCGTAAATGTGATTTTTCCAGAAAACAGCGAGGAATATTGCATTTTTATAGTGTGTGTCTGCTTTGGGAGAGGAAGTGGTTCCAGCTGATGCTGAGAAGGCTGTCTGAGCTGAGAAGGAGCAGATCAGACACACTTCACCTGTGGCTCCATGAGCACATCTTCCCTGAATGTCTCTCCCTCCTCTTGGATGGTACTGTCTCTGTGTTTCAGGCTGTGAGTTAAGATCAGAAAAGAGGTAGCTTGTCTCCATTTGGGGTGCCTGAAGCTGGAAATACAAGCTACACTTGACCATCACTTTTCCTGCAGGTCTTTTCCTAAAGAAAGGGAGATATGACTGTGAACTCTGATGATCCAAAGGTCCTGTAACATAGAAAACTCCCAGGCAGCAACCTGCTGTGCCCACTTTTGGAGCTGGTAGTGTCCTCGGTTCCTGGTGTATCTAATTTAACGTATTCTTACTAAGGAGCCAAGTGGTGAAGTAGAGTCACTTGAATCCTGAGAACTGTTTGATATTTCCAGGGCACCTTCCAAAGTTTCATTTTTAGTTGGAGGGTATAGCAGAGCACATGCTTAGCGTGCATTAAGTCCTGAGTTCAATCCCCAGTACCTCCATTGAAAAATAGAGAAACCAAAGTTTCATTTTGTGTTGGCCAAGAGCCCTGTTTCTTTCCTGAGGACAGTCAGGAGGGAAGGGAATTTTGTTCCCTTCTCTGTATTTGGCAGTGTGTCTTCGATGCACACGCACAGAGGCCAAAATACCTGTCCTTGTCCGCCTGCCTCAGCAGGGGGCTATGGGGCATCCTGTGACCTTGCTCGCAACTTAGCTGGATACTGTTTGCATTGGATTTATGTGTACACAGGTGGTGCCTGAAGGGTCCAGGCCTTTCTTCTGCCTGCGTTATCGCTGCGTATGACACGTTTGGGGTGGGACCTTAGGTTCTGTTTGCAAGATCAGCGAGGTGGGGAGTGATAAACATTAGGATTTTATTACAGCTAGGCTTTATTGTGCTTCTCAACAGCCCCTTGTGATTTTTTTTTAGCCTTTTTTATACCTCTGGTTAGATGTTGTTCATACTGGTGACATGGGAGGAATGAAAAGGGAAGAAGGGAAGAAGATTCCTGGAGCTGACCCTGCCTAGGAAATTCCCACTTCCAACTCACCATGTACTAATAAATCTTTCATAATTTACCACACACTCCATAACCTACAATAATTTTAAAAAGATTAGAGGTATGTAAAACATTATTTATTATTGTTCATCCATCAAATATTAATTGAGGACCTCTCATGCCCAGAGTCCTCTGCAGATTCTTTGAACCATGGCCCTGAGCTCAATCCCTTTAATAAGTAACCAGGGTTAAAAACAAAAAAACTCACATCCTCTCTCCTTTTATAAACCGAAACAGCTCTTTCCTATTTCCCGTCTTTCACATTCTTTTTATACAAAGGTGAATAGTAATAGTAATTATCATCCACTGGGACCTTTTCTGCTGAGACCGATATCTGTATAAGCCATATCCACATCTTCAATGTGTACCTTTTATCAGTAACATTTTTATTCATGACCCAGTTGGGATGCTGGTTCCACCCTGCATCAGTCTACTCATGAAAAGCTCTAAACACAAAGTTATATCAAAGGAGCTAGACTGAGTCATATATTTGCAACTGAATCTTGCGGCCCCTTAAAGCCTGTGAGCAGGGATAATCCTGAAGGTGTGTATCCTATTTCACAGTCAAGCACTGATCAGCGGGAGTGGAGATTGGCTACGAACTGCTGGGACCACCTGGCCAATGCCACCTGCTGCAGCTCACCCATGGGGGGAGCATCTGGTGGAGGGAGGAGAGGAGAGGCGGTCTTGCTGGTGATGTAAGAGCATGATGGATGCAGGCACACTGCTCTTCGTTAGAGTTTCCTAGGGCTGCCATAATTAACCACAGACGAGGTGCCTTAAAACAACAGAAGTGTATTTTCTCACAGTTCTGGGGGTTCAGAGTCCAAAATGAAGGTGTCAGCAGGACCGTGCTCCTCTGAAACCTCTAGGGAAGAACCCTTCCTTGCCTCTCCCAGCTTCTGGTGGGTCCCAGCACTCCTTGGCTTATGGCAGCATCGTTCCAGCCTCTGTCTTCACTGTCACGTGACTGTCTTCCCTGTGTGGCCCTGTGTCTACTCCTCGTCTTATAAGGACGTGAGAGTCATTGATGTTAGGGCCCACCCGGAATGCACCATGGTTTCATCTCAGGCTCTTTAACTGCATCTGCAGAGCTCCTATATCCAAGTAAGGGCACATTCTGAGGTTCCAAGTGGACGAGACTGAGGGGGGCGCCATTCATCCGACTGCACCCCCACTCACTTTCAGTGTTTCTCAGAATGACGTACATAGCGGGAGATTCTCGAACGGCAGGTGCGAATCTTTTCAGTGACTTCCCCTGAGCAATACGTGGAGAAGTGTTCATTTTTTCATTTTTGTATTGATTCATCATCGATCTATTCATTTGTTTCTCCACTTAATAAAAACAAATGCAGAGATTTGAGACTCTGTGTCTATGGGGCTTAGAATTTAAGATGATAATTTTCTGATAAATACTGGGAAGTGTTCTCTTCTTCTCAATCGATCTTCTCAGCAGCCCCACGAAGCGGGTGGAGCCGACCTTAGTCCTGGCCTCACTGAGCAGGATGCTGAGGCTCAGTGGGGCTGGGTGTTGCCAATGTTCCATCAGTGAAGGGTGGAGCAGGGCTGGGTCTTCTGTGTCTATGTTAGATTTCCTCCTAGTAGATCCAAAAACAGCCTGATTTTCACATTTTTTCCTGTCACAGACCTCAGAGAAACCCCCCCTCCCCCGCCATCTATTTCCATAGTCGGATTTTCACTGGACTTTGAGGTTTAGCTTTGATGGCTTTGGAGTCAGGCTGAGCTGTGTTCTTGGCCAGCTTTTGCCAGTTTTTTAACATCGAATGAGTCACGTATCCTTTACGGCCCTCAGCTTTCCCCTCTAAATGGAGGGAGTAGTAATGCTCTTGGAGGATTATCTTCCTACAAGGAAAATGAACTTCATATATTTAAGGCATCTTGCAAAGTACCTCCAAAACAGCAGACCCTTTTTATGGTGTGTATTTTATTGTAGCCCAGGAGAAAGAGTGGATGGTCTGAAGAATCAGTGTTTTGGGTCAGAAGCGGCTGGATGGCCTGAGACAAATGTCAGTCATGCCGCATCTCATGATGAGGGTATCTGAGTACATTCAGTTCCACGATTTATGGGTTGAAGAGAATTGTAAACAAAGACGTTTCCAGTTTTCCTGGTTAACTCTGAGCCATTTAAACTTCATGTAGGGAACACTTACGAAACTTCTCGTACACACGAGGAGCAGAGAATGTCTGCAAGAGGTCTAGAGAATTCTTGCTGTTGTTTCAGAGCGTCAGATAAAGAAGTGACAAATTAGGCACTTCTTGTATGTTTCAGATCGAGTAGGGGTTATCCTATTTTTTTTAAAAAAAAAAAACCTTTACTTTCCATTCTTTCAAAAGATAATTGCACAATACTCACATTCCTGGGAGCACTTTAGAGACAACACGGGAATTGAAAATTTTAGTGTTTCCCAAGGAATTTAGAAGCACAGAATGATGTCGGGCTCAGATCAAATCAGAGTAACTTTTTAGGTCTCCATTTATTAAAAATGTATGTCTTGTTTTCAAGCATTTTCTTCCACAGCAGTTACTCACCAGCAGCACACAGTTTGACGCTTTTTAACTAGTGGTTTTTGACAACTCCAAAGCCCTTTCCCTCCTGCCCAAATGTTGCTTTTTCGTGAAGCCCCCCAAGGAAGCAAACAAGCCAACAGCCGATAAGACAATAAGCTCTTGTTCAAATGAACGTGTTAACATTCATTTGTCAGAAAACGGGGAGACCTTTGTGAGAAAGCTGACTTGGAAACGAAATCTACATGGGGTAGCCTGACACTGCAGTCTTTTATGTCGATGGTGGATGAGTATCTCATATGCCATTTGCATGGAAATGAAGACTCAAAGCAACATTTACAAGAAGTGGTTCCAAGTCCCAACCCCACAGCGATCTCCTCATGTTCTCCTCTGAGTCTCCCACTGTTCTGGACCATTTTCTAGACTTTCTTTATTCAACACACTTTGTCTTTTGTCTGCCATCTTTCCCTTTAAAAATTAGAACATGGTGTCATCCAAAGGGATGATTTATTATAAAAGAATCCTTTTTTTCCCTATCCAACCCAGTATAGGCAGGAATCCAAAGATGAGCATACTCCAACATCTTGCTTTTGTCTAAGAATTCGTACTATCTCCAGTTCCGTTTAGTTAAGCATCTGTTGATTCTGTTCCGTGTACCAGCTCTGTGCTGTCGACAGAACCATGAATGGGGATGGTCTCTACCTCCGATTAGCTTTCAGTCTATGGGGGAGAAGTGAAATTAAACATGTGCTATGGAAGCAGTGTCTCAGACAGAGTATCTACTAGGAAGCGTTTATCCAAGATCGATAGAACCCAGCATGATAAAAAAAAAACTCTGTTCGGTTTTCCTTGTTCACAAAATAAGTCAATGTGATTAGGCTGGAAGATGATTTCTGCTTGATTATTCTATCTTGGTCGAATGATAAAGCCTAATTTTGGCCTCCTCTACAGTCTAGTTCGATTTTCCTGTGCTGGTGACATTCAGTGTCTCTTAGAGAAACTGGGGGAGGGGGGGCAGGCGGAACAGTCTAAAGAACGGGAGTGAAAACTGAGCACGATGCTCCACTTTTGCTGTATTTTTCTCGTCTCGGGAGTGGAAAGAATGAATCAAGTCTGCACGTAGGCACAATTTCTCAAAGCAGGCTCGTTGCCAGCTTTGTTTGTGAAAGTTCAATCAAGAAAATCTCTTCTTAACCTCCCCATCTTCATATGATTAGATTCTCCAGCTCATGATGAGTGAAACGTTGTTCTCCGCGTTTCAGTCGCGTGTCCTGGGGCCGAGGCCAGGATGCGTCCTCGGAGAAGGCGCTCTTCTCTAAACGTCTCTGCCCTGCATTTGCAGGCATACCTTGTTTTATTGTACTTTGCTTTATGGTGCTACACAGAGACTGCATTTTTAACAAACTGAAGGCATTTTTAGAAATGGCATCGAGCAAGTCTTTAGGCACCATATTTTCCAACAGCATTTGCTCACTTCCTATCTCTGTCACCTTTGGTAATGCTTGGAATACTTCAAACCCTCCACCAGCAAAACGATTACTAGTCACTGAAGGTTCAGATGATGGTTAGAATTTTTTAGCAATATTTTTAAATTAAAGTATGTACTTTGTCTTTTTAAACATAATGCTGCTGTACACTTAATAGACAACAGTATAGTGTAAACATAACTTTCATATGTACTGTGGAACCAAAACATGACAGTATCTCCGAGGTGTGCGTGTATACATTCGCAAAGTGAAAATGCCGTCTTAAAGGCAAGAATCCTCTTTCTGTGTTGTACGTGCTCCTTGTGAGGCAGTGAGTAAAGAAGCCTATAGACAAAGAGGGCGTTGGGGTTGCTGCATTCCCACAAGATGTAGCCAACTCAGTAGCCGTCCTGCAGGGTGTCTCAAACACCTTAACTTATGACTTTAATTACTTCAGAAGTATCAGTGTATGACCTTATAATAATCTTTTGAAATATTAATTACTTATGCTCCTTCGTATGTATGCAACTTTGTGAATCTTGAATAATCTTTTCATATCTATAATTAGTGTGTACCATCTACAGTGAGAAGAACTGGAAAAAAATAAAATGAGAAACATACTAAAAACTCACAAAACTGCCTAAGTGTAAAAGGAAGGAAACCATAAATACTACAAGGAGTGTTCCTTGGACGTTTGTAGCATTTTTGCTTCTGAGGTTGTTAAAGCTTAAAAACTGTGCTAGGACTTCTGGGATACCCTGTAGTATGTGGTGGTTTATTCTGAAATTCAAATAATTTCACTAGTTTTTTTTTTAATGGATTAAAATTTAAAAAGAAATAAACATGTAATTTAACATAACGACCACAACTTTTGAGTTAAAACCTGAATAAAATTGTTATCAAAAGATGACTACATCGACTCCAAAAAAAATCAGGCAGCCTGTTGACACGTAGAGTGTGCAACTGAGAAGTCTGCATAACCAGCAACACGCTTTTCAGTTCAGCGAGACCACAGACGTTGGCTAATTCCGGAGGTCAGCTGGAGCTTTTCTTGGACTTGGGGCAGGGCAGTGCCTTACCACTTCTTGGTGTTAACATGCCGAATGAGCCAAACTCATCAATTCTTCTGATGTAGCATCTACTTAGAATATAATCCAGGCTTGGTGGCTGCTAAGTTTTCATTTTAGACAGAAATGGATGTAAAATGTTTGATGATACAAGCAAATCTTACGCTTCCCTGTGGAAACGAAGGAGTTCCGCCCTCCGGTCCTGTCTGACATTTGGTTTACAGAGTGTGGTGAGCAGCTCAGGGGTAAGGCATTCGGCTAAGAGGCAGCACTGTGTATCTGTAGAACAGATTCAAGTATATTCCTATTCTGTTTGCTTTGAGAACAAATATTTTCCCTGAAGTCAAGTCTGTTTGGCTGGATGTGCAGGGTGGGCATGTGAAGCGGGGCACAGTGCTTGGTTCTGTCCAGCAGAAGCCCTGCATTCTAAGGGAGCCCAGCAGTGTGGAGAGCCATGGCCACCCTCAGCCTGTCCTGTATCTCCAATATCTCTGACGTCAGAATGAACACTCAGGTCCTCCTACTATCTTCTCTCAGAGGATTTTTGCTGGAAATTACCTCTTCACAGACCTACCACATACACCCCTGCTGTCTTGCTCATTTCTGAATCTTGGTTCAACCAGGTATGAGGTATCTTGACCAACACAATCGTGGTGCAGAGCTGGTACAATGAAATGCAATGGTCTTGTGGCACATAGCGTCCTTGGCTTCCTTGGCTTATTGGCAAATTCTGTTCAGGGTTATGCACTCTAATCCAGGCTCAGCATCAGATTTTAGTGGCCTTGACACAATCACTAGAAATGAATTCCAACCTTGAGGCACCATTTATGAAACTAATTATGCTACCCTTTGAGTTATACTTTACCTCCCATGTTTTACAGTAAAACAGTATCCCTTTTAATGATCACATGATATAGGATTTAGTATGTATCACTAAAGTATTACTTGTTGTAAAAGTAATTCCTCGAAGTACCAGCACCTCTGATTTTTTTGGCTCCACATAAGGATACCCTTTCTAAAAATTCAAATCATCCAAAATTGGAATAGACTGCCGGGTAGGTGGTGAGTGCCCCATCACTGGAAATGTTCAAGCAAAGATTGGATGGCCATCTGCCAAAATGCACTGGATAGAATCACTGTGTTGGACGGAACACAAAGCTCTCTCAAATTGTTTCCCAGTTTCAGGCTCTGTGGCTATAGTAAGCCTTGCTTTTGTGCGATTGTAATGGTTCAGATTAAGGAAGCTCACTGTTCACTTTCAGCTCTTCTTGCAGTCAGCTCCTGCTCTCCACAAGGTTAAAATGTGCATTTGCCCAGGTCCCAGCAGGATGTTGTTTTGCTGTTTTCCTTTGATAGCGAAGGTAACTGAGAAATATGCGATGACTAGACCTGGGGGGAAGCAGTGAGGTGCGAAGGCTCACATCCAGAGCCACACTGCCCAGCTCTGCCACTGGCTGGCAGTTTGACCTGAGCAAGGTTCACGGATCCAAAACCTCAGGTTACTTACCTGCCAAAGTCAAAGCGTAAGAGTACCTACCTAACAGGGCTCTTGAAGAAACTCAGTAAGAAAATAACTGTGAAGTATTTAGTGTAAGGTGTGGCACTTCCAGTGAATATAATGATAAATAGTCAATATTTGTTGTGGTGGTTTTTATTATCCACGGGGGTTGTCTGTTTTCAATGAGTCAGAAGATGTTTCGCTTGCCTGCCGCAGATAAATGATGGATTTGATTTCAAGAGCTTTGTTAATTCTTGGCATTTTTAAAACCAAGATGATGGTTTTAAATGAATAAATCATGATTCCCTGATGATGGTTATGTGATGCATAAATATAATCATTAGTGCTAGTTATGTCCTTTCACCTATCTGTACCCTTAATTCTATGACTCTGTTAATCAAGTTATTTTAAAGAACAGCTTTACAGAAAGTTTCAATTACTTTTTTAAGAGTATAAAGTTTTTAAAATATAGCCCATAATTATGAGGTACCCACCCCCCTAAATTCCAGTCCCAATTTTAAAAGCCTGTGTTACTTGTAGTCTACGATTACCATTGTCATCATGGACGCTCATTATATTTATCAGAGAATATTTGGATTTAAAAATTTTTCAGATTTTTGTTTTGTTTACAGAGCGCTGATTTCGTACTAAAGTGGTCGCCTCAGTTTAACGTCTGAATCATGCTAGCATGTGCGGCTTTCCTTTCCCATTGAAACAAAAATGATCCCAGTGAGTGAAAAGCAAAGATAAGCTGAGAATAGAGTTGCAATCTTGGTTTGTGCAGGTGCTGTTTTGTTAAACGTCCTGGTACATGTGCATTGTATTTTTTTGCACACACAGTAATAGTTTTTTTTTAGAACATGCATTACAATGTTGAGCTTATTACAAGTCATGACAAAGCCCCGCTGGAACCAAAGAGAGGACTTACACTCTTTATATACTGAGAAGCTGTTCCCATTGTAACTCAGAGATTTCAGTTCAGGAAATATCATCTGGCAGTTTGCTTTGTGGCTTGTTTACAGACGAGCTACCTTCTGCCTTCCATTCCTTATGTGCTGTGCTGAGAACAGTCTTCTGCTTTGAGGTTAGTCTTCTCAAATGTGTTTTAAGGTGATAAAAGTCACACCAGGCCCGACTGGGTCTTTATGTCACAGAATCATGCCCCTTCTTTCTCTCTCCCTCTCTTCCTCTATTCAGAGCTAAAACAAACCACTTCATAAGAACCTCATAAATTTTTCCCTCTGTTCACATTAGTTAAAAGACCCTCCTGTGCTGTGCCTTCAGCTCTGTAGGGACACCGTGTCACAGTCCGCTTGCTGGGAGATCAAAGTGGCATATCCTCAGCTTGCGGGACGCCTGGTGTGTCCCTGTAATGCATCTAGCAGGCCTTCCGAGTGCACCTACCTTCAGGAGGCGGGGGTGAGGTGGGGTGGGGCATTTTATCACAATTTGTAATACATTCAAATTTCAGTACAGTTTATAGAATCAGAAATAATTATACCTTCAACAGATAAGTGGCTTAGTAGCTTTCTCTGGGGCCACTTCCATATTAGAAAATGTCAGGCTTTTTCTTTTTCTCTTTCTTTTTTTTGGGGGGGGGGTGTAGAATAATTCATTCTCTTTTTGCTACCAAGTCCAAACTTGTTTTGCTTGCCACACGACAGGCCAGTAAATCAGGAGATGAGGTGTTGGGGCAAGGAATAATGACTTTATTCGGAAAGCCAGCAGACTGAGAAGATGGGGGAGCGATGTCATGGAGAACTGTCTTCCCCAAGTCAGAATTCAGGCTCCTTTAATGCTAAAAAGGAGAGGGAGAGTGGTTGGTTGTTGCAAGCTCCTTGGTGTTGGAATCCTTTGTTCTTGCAGCTGTCCATGTGGTCAGGTCATGATGTTCCTGTAAACCTCCAACAAGACAAACGTTATTCTCTCTTCTGCAACTTTTATCTCTGTATGAATGGAAAAGTGTTCTACCCTTAAAGGTCAGAGCCTTGAAAATAGGCTAGCCTGTATATTTTAGTCCATAAGCAACATTCTTTTACAAAAGGTGCAAAACCAGCATGACTAAGCCTAGAAAACAGAGCACAGAGTTAGAGCCCAAGGAACAGATCTAATGTGGAGTTAGATTTGTTCTTCCCTGCTGCATTTATTCCCAATCAGAAAATTTCCAGCTTGGTTTATGATTTGTGAATACAACTTTCTGAGCCTCTAAAATATTACGGAGAGGAGGGGTCTTGTTTGCTACTGTATGTGCCAGCAGAGCAGGCAAGATAATGTTTGCACTTTACAAAATATGAAAACATGTTAAATACTGTATGTGCAGTCCTGTTCTGGGCTTCTTGCTCTTCTCCCTTTGTGGGGTGCCTGGTCTTGTCCTCAGCTAAACTGTTCCCTGCTTATTAACCTTGGAGAGCAGCTTAGTTTCCTTGCAAAGATCATTTGTCAATAACAACTCATTTCCGTTACCAAATCACCCTTGCAGAGAATCCAGTCTATGGTGTAATAGCTTTTGAAGGTGAAAGAAACATTAAGAAATCATTTTAGTTAAGTGGCAGCCTCCACACTTTATAGAATAGTAATCTGAAATTTGTCCAGTGTGTACACATTTATGAGGTGCTATGTTTTCTGCAATCTCCAACACTAAAGATTGAAAAATGCACCATTACTTTATGTACCGATAAAACAAAAAGAAGTGTTACCAATTTAAATTATGAATCCGCTTTGACAGTTAGACACATCCCGATTTCAGAGAGATGATTAGTGTAAGACTCCATTAATACAGACATATCTCTCATTGATGAAATAACATGATTTCACCCTGTCTTTCATAAACTAAACAAATACTGTGAAGAACAGGCACATATCTTCTCATAAGGGGAACTCAGGATAGCTGCTTAGATCAGGGAGGGAGGTGGCCACTGGAGGGGGAAATGGAGGATGGGTGTACACCAAGCTTTAAGACATTCTTTGGCTAGAAGCTGTCCTGGAGTTACAGACATATTACTTGTGTCTACATGAGGCACACGTTTCCAATATCCTACTCGAGTTACAGTTCCTTCTCTGCAGCTTGTGGTTCTTTTTTTTGTAGGGCACCATCTAAATGACAGTGATTGTCCTAAGTTCCTAAATTTCACGGGATTGATTTAGGGCAGGACTGCTGGTGGCTGTTCCCAGGCGTGTGGCCTCCAGGAGAGGAGAGCATCTGGGAGCTCC
This sequence comes from Camelus dromedarius, assembly GCF_036321535.1. Classification (NCBI taxonomy): domain Eukaryota; kingdom Metazoa; phylum Chordata; class Mammalia; order Artiodactyla; family Camelidae; genus Camelus; species Camelus dromedarius. Next base: position 12,779,759 of record NC_087454.1, on the reverse strand, counting down.
TCTCCTTCATGCTCAGTGATTTACTTCTTTGTCTCTACCAAACCAGAGCCATCTCTGGGGCTTGAGAAGTTGATGTTAGCTTCTTCATGGGAAAAAGCTGAGATCCTTGGTCTAAGAACAAACAGATGGTTATTAGAAATAAAGGAAGATGAGAACTTCAAGACTGGTGAGACAGCTTTGGTTTTGAAATGTCTGCTAATGAATGGCAGAGTCTATCAGTGTGAAATAAAAATATTGCCATCATTTGCACTTGGTATTTCCTTGGTAGGACATGTGCTGTCTATAGGTACAACCTTTGAGGAGATCTAGTATTTGGCATTCAGGTTCTGTTTGACTGCTAACTTGCTTTAAAATTTTACTTTCCTTATATAGATGACTACTTTCTTCCAAGATGAAATGTAACACTTCAGTCTCCAATGAAAAGGGAAGATGTAGTATGAACAAAAAGTCTCAGAAATCACCATCGTTTAGTTCATGTCTTGCTTTTGTTACTCAGTATTCTTCACTCTAGTCAAAATACCACAAAATTAAGATACTAGCTTCACAAAACTGATTCAGAGATATTAATGACTTCTTAGCTTGTTTCCCGACTTATTACAATTCATTACTTTCTCCTGATGTGGTAAATGTTGTCATACCTTGGAGCTGGTGTGCTGTGCCAGTATCAATTTTTATAAGGCTCCACTTACATGATTATATCACTTTGATTTTTAAAATGTCTTCATTTATTTCCTGGAAGTTATCGAGCTGACATAAAAAAGCCATTCTCTAGTGGGAGTCAATTTTCATAAGCTATTTCCATCAAATCTCATCCTCAGATGCTGTATTTGGCCCTGTGTCAGGCAGTAAAGTTCCTTTGTTGCACTGTCTTTCTTATTCTAAGTGTTTACAGGTAATCCATGTGCCAATTAAGGGTCTAATAAATGTATGTTATTTATACTGGTCGTATATTATGGATTATAATATATGATGTGTATTGATTGTTTTTTATAAATGTTTTCCATCTCAAATTTTAGTCAATAGAAGCAAGTATTTTTAAACTAAATCTATCCATCACAAAGCAAAAGGAAAAAAATCGATGGTTTTCCTATTGTGGTATATGGCCAGCCATCACTATAATTTCTATCAAAAAATTCCCTTTGACGATGAAATTTAATCTGTTGGGACACCACCAGTCTTGTCAGCTTCCTTCTTGCATTCGAGTTGGATTAGCCAGCGCTGATTACTTGTCTGTGGCCTCGCAGGTCTGTTACTATGCATCTGTGTTCTTCTCTTACAGTTTGGAAGCCAGCAAACTTTATTCAACAGACTCCCTTGCCAAGTGGCTCCCTTATGTTCTTCTAGCAGGAGACCCTCCAGGAGATTGGAAGGAAGGTGGAAATAAGAGAGAACATTTTCTTTCCTTCTGGTTTCAGACAGCACCTCTGGCAGCAGTAGCAAAAGAATTAGGCTGTTCCTACGGTCTTTCTAAGTAGTGTGAGTAGTGGTAGCTCTGCCAGCGACAAGAGATTATCCAGCAGGTTTAATGACCGAGACCCCAGGCTCTTAGTACGTTTCCTTTTCCTTCTCCAGCAGATGGGGTGAAATTGTCTTGCAATTACCAATCAAACTCTGCCCCTACTTTCTTCTTTATTGATTTAGCCCTTCCAATATTTAGTAACCAATTTCTTGTATTGTTACGTTCATTTAAAATTCTTGAATTTGTTTCTGTGTTCCTCTCTGAGCCCTGACTGATGTATCTTGTAAAACCATATAGAATCTTCGAACACAGAGGGAAAAAAGCCAAATGAGGAGTCCTGGGACCTTGATTGTACATGCAGGTCTCGATTAATGAGCAGATATTATTAAACTTCCAGGGGCGACACATTGCAGTAAGCTCTAATGAAGAAGAAAGAATATAAAGATAGTGTATTTCAGCTATATAAGATGCCAATTTATAATGCAAAAACAATTTTATTTGGATGCTAGACGTTTAACTTTGCTCAGTTCACACCAATTTGATGGTAAAAATAAGCACCTCTAGCACCCTCACATTTCTTCCCCAATTAGTACGCCCTTGGAGTGACTGCCTGAAACTCACCACTTCCCACTGTCTTAGTCCATCAGCTGCATTAACACTTAGGAAAAGCAGGACTGTCACAGTGTTATGAAGCCCCTTCCTACTTCTGCTAGATGCCAACATCTGCAAATTCTAGAAAACCATCTTTTCTGTTCATCCCTACATTGTTAGGACCCCCAGTAGATAAAGCATCCCTCATTCTAGTCTGTTGCAGCAATTTTAGTAACATAACCTATTTCAAGTTTTATTCTTTATTGCAACTCCTTCCTGGGCTGGAGAGTGGTGGTTACATGAGTAACAGGCACACTGTGTGCTCAGAAGGCTCTCTCCCTTTGGAATGGCTATTCCCTCCAATGTCTCAACATGTTCTCCTGCAGGATTTGTTCTTACCAAAAAAGCTTCCTGGATCTCCACCTCTCCCTCCTACATCTTTGCTGCACCAAATGTGTCAGTATCCTGCAGTGAGTTCAAGCTAGAGCCCTAGCTACATGCAGATATCCCAGTTTGCTGAAGAGTTCAAGTTTCTGTGGTGTTGTCTGTACATAGGCTGGACCCCATGGTTTGAGATTTGGACAGGTCAGTTTCTCTGCGCCTGAATTTCCCAAACCTGTTTAAAGAGGCCAAAATGGGCGGGAGGAGGAATGTATGTGGAACAGTGCCCATCCACTCCTCACAGCAGTTCATCTCAACGTACCTTCTTGCTGTATAAATGCTCTAGCTCATGATAATAAAATTCCTTTCAGTTTTGCTGAAATCACATGGCGTCTCAAAGCCCTGTGGTCCCATTTTCTGGTTTGTTTCCACTCAGTCACCTAATGCTGTAGTTGCGTGGAATTCAAGCCCCAAGTGTTAATTGAGGAGAACATTTACTTCTGGTAAACTGGGAAGCCTCAAGTTCTTTTAATTTGCAAACCAAGGTTAAAGAGATTCTTATTGAAAGTCACATTAAGTAATATTTAAAAGTAAAACACCCTGAGATTTTTTGGTAAGTTACACAGTACTAAATAAAGTTTAATCTCAGGAAGATCAGTTACGAAGTAGTGGACATGTACTGTCCATGGGCTGCTAACCATTCTCTCCTGTGCTAATTATTTGACTAATTCTTTGCTTTTGACTGAAGTGTGCATGTGTGTATGTGTGTGAGCACATGCACACACACACACACACACAAAGGAAGTTGTGCATTAAAGTCCCACTTCTTATACCACTCACTTTTGTGTGCACCGGTAGGGACCTCTGAGGGATCACGTCACAGGGATCTGAGGAAATGGAAGAGAAGCTCATTTTTCAACCATTTTATTGTTGCTCTTGTGCCTGCAAATGAAACCTATATAGTAGGACAGGGCTTTAAGGCAAAGCTCACTGCAATACCTTTTTCTTCTATTATAAGTCCATCTCAGAGTTAATCATTTCCTCCAAGGAGGTGATGCTGTAATAAAGATAATTAAATTGAAATTTAATATAGCGGGGCATTGCACTATAGCTGTATATCAGATGAGGGTTCTGAGAGGAACCATTACTGTGAGGGTGGAGTGGATGGTATGCAATTAACAATTATGTTTGTCAGGTTTATGAAACAGAAAATTAATAACACAGAGATTGTAAAACAGTGAACAAAGCTGTGAATTCTGAATTAGGTGGCTGGGCTATCTTCTACCCCTTCAGCAAGGGTGTCTTTCTCTTTTGGAGCATTGGATTATATTGATTTACTCAAAAATTTTAATTCCTTTCACTCCCAGCCTAGGATTTTTTCCTTCCAAGTGATTCTCAGTCTTGGCTCCGTATTAAGAATCACTTGGGGAAGTAGTTAACATCCTGGTGCCCAGGCCCACTCCAGCTGATCAAAGCAAAAACCTCTAGGGGTGGGACCCAGGCTCCTGTAGTTTGGAAAGCTCTCCAGGTGATCCCAAAGTGCTTAAAGACCACGTCAGTAAATGTTTGTTTAGTATGATTGATTTCCCTGGAGAAAGGTGTTAGATTAAAAGAAAAGGGCTGGGGGCGGGGGAAGAACAGGAAAGAAGAATTGCATAATAATTAAGTGTTCATCAAATGTATTCTTCCTGACAAATAAAAATTTGCAGAATTCGTCCACCAATAGGAGGCATTATTGAGACTGAGTGGCCATTCCTAATGTTTAGACACCTGTGCTTCCAGGAAGAGCAAGCAGCTCTCAGAAATCTTGGCCCTGCCCTGACATTTACTGCCTGGCCTCCCAGGAGCCATGAATGTTTTAAGGTTCCTGAAAGAGGCCACAGAATTCCCCGAATTACTGTGGGCCAGTGCTGGCCCTGCCCTTGCCAACCAGGGCCCTCGTAAGCTCCAAGGCAGAAGGAGAGAAAAGCGTGGTCAGAGTGATAATCCCTCAAGTGGGAAACCGAAGCAGGGACGCTTGGCAGATTCCCATTCCAGCATAAAGGCGGGGACTGGGGATCTCTGCAAAAACCTTGAGTGTGTAAGTCAAGCCAGGCAGTTCTCACTCTGAGGTCTAGGGTGAGATTCCGTATATTTATACATACCTATCTGTACACACACACACACACACACACACACACACAACTTCAGAATACCCCTGCATAAATAGCATCTCTTTATTGGTCTCTGAGTTGAAGAGGACAGCAAACTAGAGTAGAGTGGGGAGGGGTGAGTTTATTATTTATTTGCTTAATTGATCTGCAGTAAAAAATGTACTTTGAAGCTACTCTTCTGGTGATTCTGAAATGCATTTATTGAGAAACTTTGAATTTGACATCAGGAAATAATTTAAATATGCTTTCAGAGACTACTTACTAAGAGATTGAATGTTGCCTTTTCCCTGGAATTTGAGCATTTCCTGTGCCTAAGATACCGGAGGAAAAGAGAGTTGTGTGTGGGTCAGCTGGTATCCTGGGGTTTCTGTGTTGAGAAGTTCTACTTTTCTTTTTTCTGTTTCAACTATGACACAAACTATTAAAGAGTTAAGGAGTAAGCAGATAAACATTATCTTGCTCCATGGTAATCATATTGGGAGAAAACAACATATTTATATTTCTAACCATGATCAGTATGAGTATAAAGGTTTTTTTTTTCCACTTGGTCATATACAGTGTGACCACATGGCTTTGATAACATTTGTACTCAGATCAGTTTTACCCACAGTACATTTTTCTACAAAGATTATTCAGATTTTTCTGTTATTAAATCAAAAGAATGAGGAAAAGTAATTATGCATGTGACTAAGAACAAACGACTAGACCTATTAAAATATTAAAACCTTAAAATTTAAATTGGGTTAATCACATATATTAATACAACTCATTTTTTAATTTGCTTTCTCTTTTTATTAAATACTGCTTCTTAAATTACTAGATTATGGCTGCGTGTCTGAAATCAAATAACTAGAGTGTACCTTGCAGTTGTGGCTCCTTCAGCTGTTTTTACCGAGTCCAGACTTGCTCTGCTCACCATCCGTCAGGCCAGTAAATCGGGAGACGAGGTGTTGGGACAAGGAATAATGACTTTATTCAGAAAGCCAGCAGACCAACAAGATGGGGGACTAATGTCCTAGAGAACTATCTTTCCCAAATCAGAATTTAGGCTCCTTTTATACTGAAAAGGGGAGGGAGAGTGATTGGTTGTTGGAAGCTTCTTGGTGTTGGAATCCTTTGTTTTTGCAGCTGTCAGAGTAGATCAGGTCATGATGTCCCCGTAAACCTCCGGCAAGACAAATGTTGTTTTCTGTTCTGCAACTTTTTAGTCTTTATATGAATGGGAAAATGTCATGCCCTGCAGGGTCGGAGCCTTGAGAATGGGCTGTCCTATGTATTTTAGGCAATAGGCAGCATCCTTTCACAGAAGGTGCAGAACCAGCATGACTAAGCACAGGAAACAGAGCACAGAGTTAGAGCCAAAGGAACCGAGCTAATATGGAGTCAGATTTGTTGTTCTTTACTGCAGTGCAGGTGACATCTCCCTGGACAGGACAAGGAGCTGTCCACAGATACCAGCTTTGTAATGCTTGATCTGGTGCCCATGAATTGTCCTGGTCTCATAGAATCATACCTAAAATCTCACACTATCAAACTGACCCTGAACTTCTTTCCATCAGAGTATTTAGATTTTTGGAGCACATAAAGAATGGAGACTATTTTTAACAAGTGGTTGACGTATTTTCATGCTTATTATGAAAATATTAAAAATCATTTTCTGAAATTGGTATTACGAGAGATCCAATTTTTACCTAATGCAAAACATATATTTTAAAAAAATGTTTAATGCTAAATTTGTTGATCAAGGTCAAAGTCAAATTTTTATGAACAATCTCTGGGTAGGGTAAAAATTTAGGCAAGAGATGTAGTTTATTTAAGAGACATATTTTCTTGAGTTGTTCGTAATACAGTGAATTCCCCAAGACTGCAATTTTTAAAATGTCAGAAAATCAAAAACTATCCTGTGATATACAGAAAAGCATTTTTCAGTCATTAGCAACATATAAAACAAACTAATTTTGAAATCTTTTAGTTGCATATCTGATGTCAATCAGGCTTTTTTTCTATTTTCACAATTGCCCGTGTTCTAGGGAAGCAGTGAAAATACCCAGGAATAAGCAACCACAGCTTCCTTGGTTGAGAGTGTGGTCGATTGGGGGTAAATTTGAGTTGTAGTGAGTGGTAAGGAGTTGACTTCCCCCTGCACTGAGAGTGGCACTGATCCCAGGATGACACAGAAAGCCCTCCACTATTACTGTCCATTGCTCAGAGAGTTTGGTAGCATATTTCTTACAAAAACTTTCAGGTGGCTTCTAGACTCTCAGAGTTTTAGTTTATTTGAGGTTGGGAAGCGGGTGTTCCAAGAGTGGTGGTTGGCTCTTTTGGTTGGGAGATTGGAAAGTTGAGGGACATAGATGGAGCCCTGACTGGGGCTGGATAAGCAGATGCAGCCTTTCCTTGTCTCCGTGGACCCTCCACTGGAGCTGTTTAAAGGCCCATTCAAAGAACCCCCAACAGAGAAGGTCATGAGCAAGATGGCACCCTTGCCCACCGCAAAAGCTGTGCACAGAAGAGATGTTTAAGCACCGGATGTACATTTGTACCAGCTGCAGAGTCTGCAGTTGACCAGGGCACCATGGTCTCTTAGAATCAATGTATCAAGTGCTGAAATATGTGGCACTCATCCCAAAATGAGTTCTATGGGTGGGAAAAGGGGAATCAGAGGATGAGAGGTGGGGGAGCTCCTGGTGGCACATTCTTGAAGAGATCCGGAATCCTTACATTTTTATATATATAGTCTACTTGTGTCCACTTGCTGGATGTGCCTTTTATTGGCTTACAAGCTCGCTGCAGGGTGACTGCCCTAGCAAACGTGCACGTGGTGTACAAACTGGAGCTTCATTGTTTCTGAAATAACCGAGCAACCCCATTTGGGTTTGAAATCCAAATACATTATCTCAGGAAATTTCAGTATAATTGATAATTTAAGAAAAATAAGCACTATTAGATCCTTTAAAAGAAATCAACTATTGTAAATGAAAAGCTTTAAAGACTTTTTTAAAAATACAGTATTGACTCATATGGAAGTATTTCATAGATCATAAACACCAAGAATTTGAAGAAACAGTCATTGCACAGCCTTAGCTAGGAATTATGTATAGCCATTTCAAGCTGAAAACCTGATATAAAATGGATATGTTCACAGAAGCAAGCTCAAATTTCTCTTTAAACATTTTGATATATTATTAGAAGTTTTATAAAAATTAATCCTTAATATTTCTCATTTTTTCTCTTACCACAATTATATAAGTATAAGAATGTTTTTAACCAAGTCTCAAATACATGTTCTCAAATTCCTTCCCATTTACCCCAGGGTATTTAAGAAATATTATCATTTTCTATGTGCTTCATAAAAAAAAGGTTGAGAAAAACTCATCTATAAAATTCCAAGTATCTGCTTCTGTGCTTCAAGGATGTACTTAAATATCTGTCTATCATCTGTCTGTCTATCCAGATAGCAGGAGTGAAATCATGTCTCTCCTGCATACAATCTTTCTTCTTCCTCTCCTCCCTATTCCCTTCAAAGTGTAGTACAGAGTAGAGTATCCATTATGAGACACAAGATACATTGATGCCATTCTGATGAAAGAATGCCCCACTAGGCCAGGCCATATGTGTGCATGTACAAACCCCCAGAGCAGAGGAAGTTCTTCAAGTATAGATTGTAGGCGAATATAAAACTAGAAGCAATTTAAAGACAAGTCCAGCATTTTAGGTTGATTTCTATGTTTTTAGGTTAATTCCATGATGTCATAAAATCAACCAGAACAAAAGGAAAATGGGGTAGTATCAAAGATGATCAAGCCCTGCATCCAGAATCCAAAAGTATCCAAAATATCTTTTAAAAAATATCTGTATGCACATATATGTGGTTAGTCACTCATTTCCTTCCTTCCGTCACTAATTTACTTACTCAAGTGCATTTCTCCGAAGTCATCTATCACTTGGGCAATTAACTCCTGTTATTTTAGTTCTGAGAGACCTGAATACCTGCTAGGACTCCTGGCACTCCGATGTGATTTTGAGGTTGTAAACGCCTCACAATTAACAGAGACTTTTATTATTTTGAACTCTCTCTGTCACTGCCTTTGTTTTCCATAGAAGACAAAGTGACAGGGTTTTTAAAATGCATTTTCTTATTTTCTGCAATATGTATTTTTAAATCACACTGACAGTTTTATTCCACAGCACACCAGCAACTGCTCAGCGCTTCTGAACAGCTCTATCCCCACAAAATCACTCAGGGAAGAAGAGGCTCAAGGAGACAGATTTCAGCCTCGTGCTTCAGAGGGGTTGTTGTAAATCATGGTCTGGGAGGAAGAAAACAAATATAAAAATGATGAAATGTACCTGGATAGGAGTGTGTTTTTAATCACTATTTTCCTAGGCAGGTGCAATTCTCAAAACTTTTTCTCAATGGGGCTGTACTTCACAAAGCTCTCATGCCGGCATTTCTGTAGGATCAATGCCTACTCTCTCTTTGGCTCATGACCATGCTTACTGCTCTTTGCAGGGGGCAGAATTTCAAGTCTGGAGCGTTTCAGGGGACGCCTAACCTTTCCAAGAGGGGGCTTCTCCCAGTCTCCCTGCCCTGTGAAGGATTTGTTTGTAAGGAGATGTCAGTCTTGAAGCAATGGGACCGCTTCCGGAATTGCTCAGAGTTAGCTACAATTTACCAGCCTCTGAAGTGGCATTAAGGCAGTGTTCATTTTTTAATGAGTATTAAATTTACTTTTAGCCAAGCCCTCTAGCTGACAATGAAGTGTTTGCTGGGCTTGCTATTGGCTCTCTGTTTGCTAATTGCCCTGCTGCTGGTGATTACCCTAGCTCTCTCTTTGGATGCAGAAGCTTAGTATGTTTGAGTCTTGTGCTTAATTTCAAAAGTAGGAACATCCATCGAACTCTCCAGATTTCAAGTCTCTGAGTAAGGTCTCTCCTCAGTTATGAAACAAACCCACGTGGCATCATGGAAAGACCATGGGCCATGGCAGAAGATGTAAATTGGAGCCCCCACCCTCTCACTTCCTGTCAGGCATCGCAAACTGACCGCCTCAGGACCAGATCCAGGCCACCACCTCTTCTGGTTCTAACTGCTTTTGGTTTAAAATGTTTACATGTTTAAATGGTTGGGGAGCACATCAAAAGAAGAACAATGTTTCATGATGTGAAAATTATATGCAATTCCAATTTCAGTCTCCATGCGTAAAGTGTCTGGGGATACAGTCACACTCATTCATTCATGAATGGTCTGTGCCTGCTTTCCCGCTGCAGTGGCCGAGTTGAGTAGTTGTAACAGCAGCCTTAGAGATAATACTTGCTTTCTGGCCCTTTACAGAAACAGTTTGCTGATCCCTGATTCCAATAGTTGATTGATCCTGGGTGCATTAATCCACTCTCAGAGCCTCCATGGCTTCATCAGTAGACTGGGATCAATAACCGTGGCCACATCGCAGAGCCATTGTGAAGAGCAAATGAGGTCATTAATCTCTCAGCATTTAGAAATCTCATTGTTAAAAAAAAGAATAAAAAACGGAATTACTGGTTATTCTTTAAAAAGTAAAGGCGGAATTACTGATTACCCATAGTTTTATTCCAGTCATTGTACTTGGCCTTCTACCAATTTGACTTGAGTTTATTTTGAAATTGATGCTGTATGATCTATTTAATTAATTTATTTATATTAGGTATGATTTAGAAATAGGCATTTAAAGCATTTAGACAAATGCTTAACTGGATGTCTACAAGAAACCAGGTAACCATCCCTGAAGGTAGAGCACATAAAAATGAAACTCCTCCTTTTTCTCAGTATATCTCAAAAGCATATCTACATGTGTAATTTTTTTCCTACTTGATCCTGAATATGATGCGTCTGTGTGTGCCTTTTAATTGTTCCCAGATCACTAAGTGAAGATAAAGTAACTCCATACTCTTCAGACATATTTGGGCCCTACCTACAACTGCACATAAAATAAAGGGAACTATTACGGTATTTATGCTGCGCCTCAAACATGAATTATATCTACCTTTATTACAGACTTTAATCATGTAGGAGGTTGTTTAAATTTTCCACCTCAAATTTTATCCCCTCCCCCACCCCAAACAGGTTTTTGGATAAAAATCCAATAAAGATTTCTCTTCTGATGGGCTGAAGGCATTTGCCGTGCTGCTAATGAAGGAAGAAATAGAGGAAATCCATTTGGTTCTTTTCTGATTCTTGTCCAAATGCAATTGCCTCCCGCTGTGGACTGTTCTCAGTGTTCAAACAGCGCTGGTCTAGATCCAAACCTGCAGTCTATTTTGATCTAGGAGAGCTAACGTCTTTGATGTCTATCAGTGGCTTCTGAAGTGCTGTGCCAGGTTTAATCAAAGGTACATAGCTTCAGCAAAAATAAATGGCGACAAATGATCACAGTGCCGCACGCAGGGTTTTTAAGTGGCCTCCAGACTTTGCTGGGCTGGGCCCCCTCTTCGGAGGACAAATGCAGGAACCCTAGAGGGTCTCTCTCAAATGAAATAATGGCAGGAACACAACAAAGGGAAGCAGGGCAGATCCTCAAGCCTTCTGATTTCACTGTGCAACCGGTATTCCTCTCTCTTGGAGACCATGAGACCCAGAACTGTGCTGCGGGATGCTAGCAATAAGTGTGCAAGATGGGCTGGGATCTGAGTCGGCGCCCAGATCTTCAAGGCTTCTCGGGGAGAGGGGGAGCCTTCGAGATAACATTAATGCTGACGTGATAGTGCCTACCCTGGCCAGTGCCACGTGGTTGGGTTAGTGGCCTTTTTAACCACACATCCAGACACAGGGATGGCAGTGTGTTTCCAGATGATCTATCACAAAAAAGCGAAAAGCCCTTTTCAGCTTTTTGCTAATTCTCCCTCGAGTACAATCTTTTCCAAGCATTTTAGATCTCTCATCTCTAAAATATAGACATGCATACATGTGCACGTGTATTCCTGTCAATTCATACAAAGCACATAATATAACAGTATATTCAATTTTGACTTCTCGTAAGGTCGATGTCTAATGCTTTCCTCCCATTCCTCAGTGTATTATTTGAAGCACTTCCAAAAGTCTGCATACTGTACTAGAGACCATTGCTGCATTATCTAGATAAGTTAGGGTTATTTTCTGAAAAACTCCAAAGTCACAGGATTTTTCAGTCCTTCAGGGTAACCCATGATGGAATAAAATCCTGTGTGACCACTCCTCCTGCTCTTATGTTGCTAATCATCTCTCTTGCTCGTTTCTCTTTTTCTCTCTCTGCCCAAGAGAAACTCCTCCCCAAACCCTCCTGTGATCTCATCCTAACACGTATCTTTAAATACTGTAAACATTCTGACAGTTACCAAAGGTCTGTCTCCAGACTGGACCACTCCCCTCAACTGTAGATTTCCTATATCCCTTTTAACTTAACATGTGTAAGACCACATTTCCTTGTTTGCTCCACAAACCTGTCCCTCCCTTAGTCCTGCTCATCTCAGTAAATGCAACAACATTCTCCCAGATGCTCAGACTAAAGGTGGATTCACCTTTAACTTTCTGTTTCTCCCAGATCCTCCATCAGCACATCCTGTTGTCTGGACCACAAAAGACATGTGAACACTTTATATCATCTTCACCACTAACGCTAGCCCAAGCCACCATCATCTCTCACATAGATTACTGCAACAACTTCTTACTGATCTCTATACCTTTGTAACTTTTCTTAACACAGGATTCCGAAATGAACTATTTAAAACATAAACTACATCAAGTCAAGTCTTTGCTCAACTTTCCCCAGTGGCTTCCCATCTCACTCAGAAAGGGGATCTCCCTCCCTTTACCCTTCGATCTCACCTTGTGTACTCTGAGTTCTCTCAGCTCCAGCCTCTTGCTTTTCCTAGAATTCACTGGCCAGTTTCCTACTGCAGGACCTTTACACTTGCTCTTCTATCAGATAGTCAGTCTTTTTTCCTTCTCTGCTTCTTTCTTGTCTTGGCTCAATTGTCCTAGTCTCAGTGAGTCCTTTCCTGACCACCCTATTTAAAATTGCAAATCATCCTATTCATCTCATGTCCTTTAACTACTTTTCCTCTCACCGTCTGACAAACTGCACATTTAATTTATTTTCAGTTTCCTTTGCCTAGACTATTAGCTCCTTGAGGGCAGAGATTTTTGTTTCGTTCACTGCTATTTTCCTAGCACCAAGAATGTAAAGGCCTGGAATATAATAGGTCCTCCAAGAGTGCATCTGAATGAACGAGTGAATGGATGGACATGGACTACAGGTGAAAAGGACATTCACCAAAATGTGGCCATTGTCACTGTCATAGAATTAATGGTGATTTTAATCTTCTTTATGTATGTTTGCATAGTTTTTAAAATGAACATGTTACCCTTATCAGAAAAGGAAAAGTGCCTTATTAAATGCATTTTCATGTTTAAAGAAAAAGATATGAAAGGGACAAAAAGCAGAAAAACAAAATAGCGTGTGCATGTAGATGAATCTCTCATCATGTAGCGTACTAATATGTGCACATAAGGAAATAAAACAAACGGGAAACTGGCCAGAATGTGTACAGTGTCTGCACGTGCCAAAACTATGGGTTGCATATTTCTTTCGTATTCTATTTTATCTCCTTATATTAATGAGCATGTATTCTTTTACAGTAAAAATAGATCAACCTTTAAAATAGAGGTTAAATGCATTGCTGAATGTGCATACATGTAAAAAGAGTAAGTCAGTAATCTTAGCTACCAGTTACTTCTCAGTAATCCTAATTAAGTTGCCATGACTCTGTCTTACATTTTTTTAAAAAAATTATTAATTCCTTCAGCTTCCTGTTTTCCTACTGAGGAATCAAATTTGACTCACAGAAGTGATTTCATTGCTTTGCCCTAAACTTATTTCTTATTTCTGTTAACAGTGTTTCACAAATGTGTATTCCTGGATAGTCAAATTAAAATTTTCAGTGGAATGTCCTGGGATCATTTTGTTTTTCACTTCTTTAATTCTTTAATGTGTAAGAATGATCTGATAACCTTGTAGTTAAAAGCTAATTTCAGATAATACTGTATTTTCAAAATATTCTTTGACATTTTAATAAAATACACTTGAATAATAAATAGTCCTTTAGCAGATTCCTCTGTTGCCAGGATATTTGCTAAAATGAAGGACTCTTCTTTCACCCTTGGCTTTGATAGCAGTTAATCAGTGGAACAGTGATCTAAGTCTGTTCTGCCTGGCCTCTTGCTTGGATTTGTAGCATCTGTTGCTGGCTACTGCATTTTGAAAAATAAGCTTGGATGTTTATTTTGCAGAACCCACTTTCCTGTCATAGAGGAGAAGCATTTATGTTTCCTTCACTATGTGAAATCAGACAAATTGCATCTTCCCAGATCTAGGGAAGAGGGCTTCCCTCCTCTCCTTCCTCTCTAGGCGTGGGGTTTGTCTTCGAAGCCCAAGCCAAGTCGATAATCAAAATGGATGTCACTTAAAGCTGGTCCCAGCTCCCAGCTCAAGAATGATAAAGCGGCAGCGTCTGGGAGTGGATTTACGGAGCACCTCCCCGAGGTCGCAGTGGCCCCCTTTGTGAGAGGAGGGAAGCCACACGTCTGGGCTTCAGCCACTCTTTGGTCACCTGCAAAGTCCTCAACCCCTGTTGCTTTCAAAGTGTCATTTACACCAAAGCCTATTATTAGACACTGTTTAATATTAAATCATCTGTATAATACTTTTCATGGTCATGAAAGTCAACAAAGTGCATGCATTTCCTTAAACAGAAGACAGGAAGGAGCTAATAAATAAAATATCAGTAGTAAATGTTCGTCTCTTTCCTATTAAAGCAAAATTTAATCAAAACTTAATATTAACTAATTTTTACTTCTATTAAAGCAAATCTGATAGAAATTTAGTAGCTTTGTACCTATGTGTGCCTCGGGCACTCTTCTCACAGTGAAATCCATCTTTGCATTATCACATCAGCATTATAAAGTTTGAATAAACCCCCATTACCTTTCTGTTCATAGTACAATGTTTGGGTTCGGTTTCTTTCTTAGGATGGAAAAGGTAAACAAATCATACTCAGGAGTGGGGAGAGGAGAGGATGTTGGTTATAAGTAATTGTCCTCTAGCTTATTTTTAAGTTATCTCAAAAGGTTTAGCTTTGTTCTTTATGATTGAAAAGATGTTATAAAATATGACCTAAGAATTGCATACCGTTGGTTACAGGAAAGGGGGTAGCAGGAAGAAAGACTGTAACGTTGGTTGTAATCAGAAAAGAAAAAAAAAGCCTGGTTGCAGCTCTTCTTGCTGTACTCTTCAGAATAGGAAAGACAAACCTTCCTTGCACGGTGGCACCCAGCCAATCTCTAACTAGAATCAATTGCTTTGCCAACAAGGAGCACAAAAGATGTTCATTGTTTGCAAACCGAGTTTCCTACAAAGGCACCTTTCCTCCAGGCTAGCAAGACGGAGATCAAGACAGTTCTCTCTGTTGCCTCTTTATGCTGTTTCTCCTCTCCTCGTGTTTGGAAACCCTTCTGGAAGAAGGCAGATCTGAGCCAAACCCCAGAGAATCAGGAGACTTTTCACTTCACATTGTGATTTCTTCATCCCAGCTGTGTGACCACAGCATGTAATTGTTCTGAAATCCAATGGCCAATATTATAATTATCTGCATAAAAAATTCACTGGTAGTGTTTGTTTTTGAAGTGGTTTTTTTTTTTTTTTTTGATTTGTATATAGTCCTTTATCTCACCATGATGTGGCCGGATAGAGAGAATTGTAGGCAGGGGGTGAAGGAGGGCTGGAAGGAGTCAGTTCAGGGTGGAGAGAATGGTAGGGGGAGAGAAAGCTCTCCTTCACCTCCAGCTTCCTCTTCTGCTCTGTGTTTCCTCCTTCACTAGGCTCGGGAGGGTCAAAGTGAAAGTGACATTGGAAACAGTGTCCAGACTGTGACCCAGTTCTCTCCCCCTCTTTCTTGCTGTCATGTTCCCTTTCCCTTCCTCACCAGGTCAAGTGTTTTCTTCACCTGTCTCCAGCTCTTGTCCATTTTCTTCACACCATTTAGATTTCCCTTCTTTCTCTTTAATTTACAGCCCTTTATCAGGGTTTTCATCACTCCTGCATTCAGAGCCTCGGGGTCCCAAATAGCCTTCTGGTTCTGCAGGTGCAGTCCTATCCATCCACAAAGCACATAGGCCTGTGTCTATTACCCTGGGAACCTTTCAGCAGTTTACAACATTGTTTCTATGACAGAAATGTATCCTGGGTGTCAGCTGCCTACCCAGACAAACTTTTAGGGTATGGCCAGGTTGTAATTTGGAGACATGGATTATATGTTTAAAGGAACGACATAAAAGAACTAGATATTCAGTGTGAATATTTGCAAAGATGTATGTAAATCATTGGAGAAATAACGTCAAGATCCCAAGAGGGGTTTCAGACCGAGGATCATCTTGTTATTTATGACTCAAATTACAGTGTATTTAGTGGGCTATATCTCCCCATGAAGGCTTTTTGTTTAGATGTCAAATATGGGTTTAGGACACTAAAATCATTGTGTAGATGAAATGAATTTTTAAAATTTATTTATTTTTGCCTATTTTGAGATAAGCCATAATTATTATCTGAGAAGCCTGGAGTATATTTATAACAGTTTTCAGAAGGAGTTCTGAAACCATAAAAAGCTTTTTTGTATGGGAGGAGGGAGTTTTAAGAGAGCAAATATTTATTTCACTGGCAAGTAAAAAAACATACATATGATGCTAAAATTAAACACTTTTTGTGTGCTTTATATATATTTTTATTGAAGTATAGTCAGTTTACAATGTTATGTTAGTTTCTGATGTACAGCATAATGATTCAGTTCTTTATATATTCCTTTTCATATTCTTCTCCATTGTAGGCCATTACAACGTATTGAATATAGTTCCCTGTGCTGTACAGTAGGACCTTGCTGTTTATCTATTTTATGTATAGTAGTCAGTATCTGCAAATCCCCCAAATTAAGCCTGTTTGACACAGGACCCCCTTCACTAGAAGGCACCTTTCAGAAAGTAATTTGGTGTTGGAGCATCGTCTACCACTGAGCATACCCTCCCCCTGCTTATGACACATTTTACCAATTTTCTGTCCCAGAAGCAGCTCAAACCCCAGCATGGCTAGCACAGAGCAACCCTCCACAATCTTCTCTCCTGTTGTGCGTGACTGACACCGTCTTCCATCTACATGTTTGGTCCAGACACCAGGAAGTCACTCTTCACACAGTCGCTTCTTCTCACATCCAGACACATCTGTCTCTTCCCCTCCTCATCTGCCCTCCTCTGTCTTCCTGGGAGTCTTCATCATCTTTCACGCATTTTACTCCAACAGCTCATCTGCTCTGTCTCAAGCCTCGAGCCTCTCCACCTGTCCTAAACGCAGCTGCTAGAGTGGTTCTTCTAAAGGAATCCGATCACATCACTCCCTGCTTAAAATTCTTCTTCCCTAACTCCTCTTTACCTCTGGGCTAACATCCAAACGACTTCACCCAGCTTGTAAAGCTCCTCAACACGTGAGGCTGGGTTCTATCTCGTGTTCCAGCAGCTTGGAATCTGTAGTTGTGCTGTCTGGTAGGGTAGCCACTAGCCAGAGATGGCTTTTTTAAAATGTAGTTTTCAATGAGTTGAAATTGAATAAAGTAGAAAAATCTCAGCCGCACTTGCCGCATTTCAAGGGATTACTAGTCATGTGTGGCTAGTGGCTGTTGCATTGGTGAGAGAGAAATACGAACGTTCCCATCGAGGCAGCACTGGCTCTGTTTCAGTCCC
Source organism: Camelus dromedarius (assembly GCF_036321535.1). NCBI lineage: Eukaryota > Metazoa > Chordata > Mammalia > Artiodactyla > Camelidae > Camelus > Camelus dromedarius. Next base: position 12,762,379 of record NC_087454.1, on the reverse strand, counting down.
GCAGCCAGTGCGCAGTCCGCTCTGAGGTTCCCGCACAGGTGCACTCTCCTCTTTCATGCTGTTATTTATACTCTTCCCTCTCCAGTGTCCCAGTGATCCTACTCGTAGCTAAATCCTACGCACCTTTTCCTACTTCCCATCCCAACCTGGGCTGGGTCCTCCTCCCGTGGATTCTGTAGCCCCCTAAGCGGACTCCTTGCCGAACACGCATTGTTGTTACCTGTTTTCTTGCCTGTCTTTCCACTAGAGTAAGAAGTCTTTGCTAGAGTGAGGAAACCGATGTCTTTTAATGTCTAGTACTCTGCCTGCCTCATAGAAGGCACTTGGAAACTACGGGGGGAAAAATCAAACATGAAATATCCACTGAAAATGTTTCCTTTGGGGTCCAGGCTGATGTTTGTAGTGAACATTCAATGTTTACATTCAAGGAATTATAAATTGCAAGTTTGTCCTTTTTTGATCTCTGTGTACCTGGCTGATCAGTTTATCCTAACATGCTTAATTCTCTTAACTAAATATCTTTAAAACCCAATATGAAATTGAGAGATTGAACTATTGGGGAGTAAGTGACATAAAGTTCTAACTTGAAGGAAAAAATAATGTTGATTTGAAAAACCTCTTAGTGCAGGATGAATTAGGTATGAACATACAACATAGCTATTTCAATAACACTAATTATTTAGATTCCAACATGGTGTGTTGTAAATGTCCTGTCCTTAATGTAAGGGGACTAAGTACACTGTCATCACTCTTAACGGTTGAGTTCCTGACATTTCAAACGCAGCGTGCAGCCCGCCTCATCACTTGTGTTTATTAAGGAGGTAGAGTAAAAGGAAAAAGAAAACGGACTTTTTCCAACTTCAGCTTGTTTTTTAATGAATGATTCACAACTAATGACGGCACAAAGCATTGCTTCAGCTGTTGGTTTTTTATTGTTTAACTTTACCGAAAGAACTAAACCGGTGGGTCATTTAAAGTGTCACTAAAGACATTTTCTGCTTTCAGTTTTCACTTATTCGTGACAGTTCTATGGAGCACTCAGAGCTCTGGAGCTAAATAAAAAGGTAGATTCTGCCTGAGTTCACTTTACTCCTGCCCTCTCCTCTCCCCCCTCCACAGAGTTGTTCTTTTTTAATTTTTTTTTACAAGAGGCCGCCACTTTCATAATTGGAGAATAGCACATTCAAGATTCTTGGAATTTTCATATCTGTTTATTAAGATGACTGGTGATGTGTGTGTGTGATTATGGAGGTCACAGAGCAGCGAACGAGTATGGGTGTGCACTGGGGGAAGGGAGGATACATAACTAAACTCCAGATTGAAGACCTTTATTTAAAATAGCACCTTGAGGTCAGTCAGGTGAACTTGGAGTGTGTTACTCTGATTTGTAAGCGCCAGCCCAATACCGAGACAGTAACAGGCCTTCTTTACTTCTCACATTAAAAATACCTGATGTTTTTCTGAACGATTCCATCTACAGAAGCTCTCCTATTGCTGTATATAGTCCTGCAGTGCATTTTCCAATCTGTGCATGAGGAATGTACACAATAATTGTGCCGGGACCAATTCTGCACTGTAGCCTGTGAAGCAGGCAGACTGCCGACTCTAGTTTTCTTCTTGTCGCAGAAAAGGCACAAAAACAAAAAGCCACAAGCACCTCAGGGTTCCGGTACCAGCGAGGAATAGGCCAAGTTATACCAGGATGACAAGCTCTGACATCTCGGCGACTTCACCAAGGTGCTCTCTTCCTCATGCTGTGCACAGGCTGGCGTAGCTGTGTGTGTGCAGGGCTAGGGGGCGGCTTTCTACTCCTGGGCATCTAGGGCCACGGCGCCAACAAGCTTACGCGATTTGCCTCGAGGTGTTACTTCAGATAAAAGTCTTCAACTTGGAGTCGAGTTATTTTTAGTTATTTATCCTCCCTGCCCCCGACGTACACGCATACTCGTTCGCCACACTGTGACCTCTGTAATCATGCACATCACCGGTCATCTTAATAAACAGATTATGAAGTTGTGTAACTCTTGGCCGTGCTAGTCTCCAGTTATGGAACTTGGGGGAAGACGGAGGAAGGCAGGCTGAACTGTGAAAATTACGCTCAGCTCTTCATCACTCAAATTTTCATCTCTCTTCAGACACGGGATTTTGTTTCAGGACTGTAGCTACCAAATATAAAACAGAAACGACCCCTGGAAACTACTCAGGCCTCCATCATTTTAAAACGAAATCATATGATCAGGCGTGTCACTAGCTAAGATGGGATGACTTTTTCAAAAACAAAAATCTTATTTTCTCCCAGAGGTTCAGTAAAAGAAAGAAAAGAATATGGGACTGGGAGGAGCTGACTGAGAAATTCTCTAAATAGACCCACACGGTGTCTCTTAAGTAAACACCGTCCAGCCAGGCAGACGCTTGTGTTAGTGTCACAGCAGCACCACCTTGGGAAGTCAAGGCGTCGCCAGATCCATCATTATTTTCCTAACAGTCTCCTCGGGGCCTGACGTTTGGGAGGATGGCAACAATCAGTTATGCACAGAAGCAGGCATGAGTGTGAACAGATCAATTGTGTGCTAAAGTATTATTCGGTGACTGGTTCCAAACATCCTTACCCCCAAACATGTGTTCAGAAATAAATCAATAGCAGCGCCTCCTCTCTATGAAAGGAAACAAAGATAAGTTATTGAAAAATCAGTGTGTGTCAGGATTATGCTAGGCTATTTCCATGTGATAAATTACCTGTTACTCATGAAATACTTTAAGTTTGATATCATTATCCCCATGTTGTAGAATACTAAACCAAAGCTCAAGACATGAAAGATCGTTTCTCAGGTCCCCAGCCAGCAGGCGACGGAGCCAGGGTGTGGATCCATGCCCATCTCCACAGGGACTCTCCAAGGACCTTTGTGAGTCCTGGACACGCTCACTTTTGAAGATCCCAGCTCACATTATTTCAAAGAGGTTACAATAAACCGCTCCCCTCTAACATAATTTATCTATTACCAGGTCTGTTGAGTTGCAGTTGGTAAATTGAAGTAATTTTCTGGCTTTAGAACTTAACAAACTATGAGTTGTGGTTTTATAGTTAAAAATCGTACACCACATAGTTTTTTTGCATTTTGTCTTTTTCAGAGTGCAAACTGTCTTGGAGGCTGTTGAAAAGTTCCTGGTTCTCCTGTGGTAGCTGTGGTGCCCACCAGACACAGCGGCCTGAGAATGAATGTGAGGTTCTGCTCCTTTCACACCAGCAGCCTGGGTAGGTTTTTGTATCTTACCCTGACGCTCATCTTTAGCGCTGTTTTTACATCGTGACCAAAATACTTCAGTTGAATCTTGCTTTACACAGTAATTTGTTTAGCTAAATGTGAGATACTGCATCTCTTACTTCCTCTCCATTGTCAAGGCTCGAGAGAGCACCATAGAATTCGTTCCTCGAGTGCAAGAGGAAGGAGATTGTCTTGCAGTTCCCAGTAGAATCCATTGCAGGGTTGATGCCAATGATCAGTCGCAGCACCTACGAGCAGGACCTAGTCAACGGACTCCACAAACTGCCCTCAAAATTGGGGGTTTCCAAAATGCTACAACCAGACCTTGGGCTGAATAGTCTCTGTATCTTCCTCTCTGTAGGAAGATACAGAGAAAAATGGCCCGCTGTTTTCAAGGAGGTGAATTAAACTTAATACAGATTAGGTGAGAAGAAAGATGGGATGGTGTAGAAAGGATATTTGGGCTCTTTGTCCTTTTATTTGGAAGGAAGAGGAAAATGCCAGTTGTGATCACAGCTGCTTTCTCAAAAGGGGGAGATGCATATGAAGGGTCCTTTAGTTCTGCTGGCCCCTTGGAAGTTTTAGAGCTGGATTTAGGGAAAGAGGCTCAAGAGGTCTAAATTGCTTACAGAATAAAGAATAGTTTGGAACTTTGAGGGAGCGGAGAGACAAGGCAGAAGAGAGTGTGTGGGAGAGACATGATGAGAGAAAACAAGACAGGACCTAGTATGAGCTGGATGTGGTGTGAGGTTGGGGTGTTACAGGTGTGAAGCACCAGGATGGAAAGACTGAAGTGATTTTTAAGAGCTGGTTACCTAATATTCAACTTGAAGTTGTTTGGTTTGTGTATATGTATTTTTTTTATTGAAGTACAGTCAGTTTACAGTGTGTCAATTTCTGGTGTACAGCACAATTCTTCAGTCATGTATGAACACACATATATTGTTTTCATATTCTTTTTCACCATAAGTTACTACAAGATATTGAATATAGTTCCCTGTGCTGTACAGTATGAACTTGTTGTTCATCTATTTTATATACATATATATATATATATGTTAGTTAGTATCTGCAAATCTGGAACTCCCAATTTATCTCTTCCCGCCCTCCTTCCCTTCCTGGTAACCATAAGTTTGTTTTCTGTGTCTGTGAGCCTGTTTCTGTTTTGTAAATAAGTTTGTTTGGCTTTTTTTTTTTTAAGATTCCACATATAAGTGATAGCATACGGTATTTTTCTTTCTCTTTCTGGCTTACTTCACTTAGAATGACAATCTCTAGGTCCACACATGTTGCTGCAAATGACATTATTTTATTACTTTTTATGGCTGAGTAGTATTCCATTGTACAGACATACTACAAGTTCTTTATCCAGTCATCTGTCCATGAATATTTAGGTTGTTTCCCTATCTTGGCTGTTGTAAATAGTGCTGCTATAAACATTGGGTGCATGTATCTTTTTAAGTTAGAGTTTTCTCTGGATATATGCCCAGAAGTGGAATTGCTGGATCATATGGTAGGTCTATTTTTAGTCTTTTGAGAAATCTCCATACTATTTTCCATAATGGCTGCACCAGAATACATTCCCACCAACCATGTAGGAGGGTTCCCTTTTCTCCACAGCCTTTCTAGCATTTATCATTTGTGGACTTTTGAGTGATGGCCATTCTCACTGGTGTGAGGTGAGACTTCATTGTAGTTTTGATTTTTATTTCCCTGATAATTAGCAATATTGAGCATTTTTTCATGTGCCTGCTGGCCATTTGTATGTCTTCATTGGAGAATTGCTTGTTTGGGTCTTCTGCCCATTTTTGGATTGGGTTTTTTTTTTTTGTTATTAAATTGTATGAGCTGTTTGCATATTCTGGAAATTAAGCCCTTGTCAGTCACATGATTTGAAATATTTTCTCCCATTCCATAGGTTGTCTTTTTGTTTTGCTTATAGTTACCTTTGCTGTGGGAATGCTTATAAGTTTAATTAGGTCCCATTTGCTTATTTTTGCTTTTATTTCCATTGCCTGGGTAGACTGCCCTAGGAGAACATTGCTGAGATTTATGTCAGATAATGTTTTGCGTATAGTTTCTTGTAGGAGGTTTATCATGTCTTGTCTTATGTTTAAGTCTTTAAGCCATTTTGAGTTTATTTTTGTGTGTGATATGAGGGAGTACTCTAACTTCACTGATTTACATGCAGCTATCCAAAAACCATTTGCTGAAGAGACTGTCTTTATTGTATGTCTTTCCCTCCTTTGTCAAAGATTAATTGACTGTAAGTCTTCGGGTTTATTTATGGGCTTACTGTTCTGTTCCATTGCTCCATATGTCTGTCTTTGTACCCATACCATGCTGTTTTGATTACTGTAGCTCTGTAGTATTGTCTGAAGTCTGGGAGGCTTATCCCTCCAGCTTCATTCTTTTTCTTCACTATTGCTTTGGCAATTCTGGGTCTTCTGTGATTCCATATAAATTTTAGGCGTATTTGTTCTAGTTCTGTGAAAAATGTCCTGGGTAATTTGATAGGGATGGCATTAAATCTGTAGATTGCTTTGGGTAGTATGGCCATTTTAATATTAATTCTTCCAACCCAAGAACATGGGATATCTTTCCATTTCTTTAAATTATCTTTAATTTCCTCAGTCAGTGTTTTGTAGTTATCCACATATAAGTCTTTACTTCCTTGGTCAGATTTATTTCTAAGTATTTTATTTTTTTGGAAGCAATTTTAAAAAGGATTGTTTCTTTACTTTCTTTTTCTGATATTTCATTGTAAATATAAAGAAATGCAATTGATTTCTGTATGTTAATCTCGTATCCTACTACCTTACCAAATTCTTTTATCAGCTCTAGAAAGTTTTGTGGAGCCTTTAGGGTTTTCTGTATATAATATCATGGGGCTTGATAGGTATCATGTCATCTGCATATAATGACAGTTCTACCTCTTCTCTTCCAATTTGGATCCCTTTTATTTCTTTTGCTTGTCTAGTTGCTGTGGCCAGGACTTCCAATACTATATTGAATAGGAGTGGTGAGAGTGGGCACCCTTGTCTTGTTCCAGATTTTAGTGGGAAGGCTTTCAGCTTCTGACCATTGAGTATTCTGCTGGCTGTAGGCTTGTTGTTTGTGAATATAAACCAGCCCCCCTTTCCATCTCTCCAGATCTTCAGTTAACTCTCTAAATATGCATATCTATCATGTGTTTTAATGGTTTATTTTGGTTTTGTGAAATTGAGCAGAGTTGGGGTTGAGATAGTATTGAGGAACAAAGCTTTCTTGAGAGCATGTAAAAAATTTCTTATAGTTCAATACAATTAGGACGTGAGAACTAAAAGCAAACTCTGTTACTAAGAACTAGTTGAAATCTTAGTGAGAACTTTCAGATTCCACCAGATGTGAAATAAGAATTCAAACAACCTTTTGAAGATCTTAAGAGATACAAAATAACACCTAACCTAGATATTTGTATTAAATTAGTGTTTTTCTTGGTACATATGTATGACAGTTTAGAAAATTAAAGGGTAAAATAGCAAAATTGTAAGCATTTCTGTACTTTTTTAAAAAATTGTGATAAAATGTACATAACAAAATTGATCATTTTAACCATTTGTAATTGTACAGTTTAGTGGTATTGTCTACATTCATATTGTTATGCAACCATCATCACTCTATTTCCAGAACTTTTCTCATTTTCTCAAACTGCAACTATATACACCAAACAATAGCTGCATTTTCTCCTCCCCCATCCCCTTGTAAGCACCATTCTATTTTTCTGCCTCTATAAATTTGACTATTTTAGATACTTCTTATAAGTGGAGTCACACAGTATTTGTTTTGTTTTGTTTTTTGGACTGGCTTATTTTACTTACCATTAATGTCCTCAGATTTCATCCATGTTGTAGCATGTATCAAATGTCCTTCCTTCTTAAGTCTGGATAATATTCCATTGTATATATATACCACATCTTCTTTATCAGTTATAAATTGATATTCTTTATCAACTATCAGTGGACATTTGGGTTGCTCTATTCTTTTGCGTACATGTTATTTTTAAACCTGCTCTTCTTAACTAAAATATGAAAATCTTTCTATTAAAAGTTCTTTTCTCAGCATTGTTTTATACCTGTTCACTGGGCCATTTTTGCTTATATCATAGTTTTCATAATTTATAAAACTGTCTTAATTTATAAAATCCATCTTCAGAAATCTACCTTAGACAGGGTAGATTAAGTTATAGTCAACACATAAATTACATTTTCCCCATCAAGGTATTTAGGAGAACTTCAATATAGAACTAGTAGGGGAAGAAGAACCAAAGCCTTTGAAGAAAATACAATTTTAAAACATTTTCTTCTATATTTATAAAGGTGTGCTTTAAAAAAATGATTTCTTAGTTTATATTGGATACTGCTGATTGCCTTCTCAGCCTCCAATCCCTCCCCATATTTCCTCTTCACAGAACCCCAATTCTGCTCGTGTGCCTTCAAGTCCCACACACAGCCTTTGCATCTCATGAGAATCTCCTCCTTTCCCCGCTCCAGGAATGGGTCCTGATGATCAGAGCCTGATCCTTTCAGGTGTAAGTCAATCATAGCACCATCTGCTGATTATTGTTACTGGTCCAGGAATAGGTATAGGCTTAGGATGAAAGACTTCTGTTTTCTCTCTGGATATAACAAAGGAAGTAAGGATTTTTCTTATAGCAGGGAGTAGGAGAATAAACCCATGGATTAAGCCAAACTTGTTGACAACATAAAAGATCATTGAAAAGAAAACATTTGTGATGATGTCATGGAGTTACTAAAGCAGTCAACCTGGAAATTAGCCTTACCTCTCGAAGTCATGTGACAAGAAATCATCTGACACTTTTAGCCAGTTTTAGTTTGGTTTTCTCAAAGCTGTCGAAGAATCTTAGTGACATACAGGCATATTTTGCTGGATTCTTATAATATAGCTCTGTGAGGTAGGTAGGACAGATACGATTATTATAATTTAAAAAACGAGGATGTAAGCTAAGAAATGTGGAGCATCTTGTTCAGGTTACTACACAGGAAAAATTTTAGAGACTGCTCTGAAACCCAGCTAGGTCTTTTTCTGAGCCTTTGGTTTACTTCTTTTTGTCTTGTGACCACTAGTTTACAGTCATTCCCATCTAGATTAAAAAATACAATTGTATATTCTTGCCAAACAAAAGAGCAAAACCTACAACTATTTTAATATCCTAATTATTCCTGTATATAGTATTGTACCAACCTGCCTCAGATTTCCAGATTTCCACTTTGGTTTTTCTTTTGGATCAGAAAGAGAGGGAGTTGGTTTTCATATATTTCCAGAGTATGTTTCTTATATATCCAAGGTAGGCTTATTCATGTGCTGCAGAAATGGAGTAATACGGAGATTTGATTTGAAGTAAAGGAAAGCTTTGATCATCCTTTTGCATGGGGACAAGTTTTGTGCAATGCCTTGGCTGTTATAAGCTGCTTATACCTACGAAATTTGTGTATTGATATTGGCCTAATTTTTTGCGGATACTTTAACATAAATCGGCAAAGATTACTCAAAGATTACATCATTAGAGCTAACCTGTGAGAGGGAAGAAAGTGTAAAGTTGTTGGAGACAGTTGTTGGTGGCACTGGCTCTGATCCTGGAGTCACGGAAATAAATGTGGATTAATGTTTCCTCAAGAATCAGAGTGAGACCTTCTCTTTCAGCTCTAGTCAAGTCTTTTTGGATTCTTAATTCTGAGAAAACTGTTTCTGTATATGATCTGAATCATCTTTCTGAGGTCAGTCATGGGCCACCTATTTCTCACGAAGAAGGAAATGTACTACATGGGACAGCCAAGGTGATTTATCTGGGCATGTACCAAGTACAAATAATAGAGAACCACGCTCAACTCACATTAGAACTGAGTTTCTATTTCCCCCGAGGTGTGTGAACTTAGGTAGTTGCTGTGTTCTGTTCCAGATTTTTCTTTATCAGATGCTGTCTTCTTGCTTTTCAGAGTTCTTTAGAATCTTGAGATAGAAGAAAGGAAACTAGAAGTAAAATATTTTAATAAACAGCCTTATCTAATGCTGCTTTTTATGGCAGCAGATTGTGGTCAATTAAAGATAGGCACAAATTTTCAGATTCTTCTCTCATTAAGAGGTAGAGTGTATGATTTCTCCTTTGCATTTGGGTGGGCTCTGTGACTGTTTGACCAATAGAATGTAATGGAACTGACGCTCTGTCAGTTTCCAAGTTCAAGCCATAAGACAATGGCAGTTTCCTGTGGCAAGTGGAATTCTCAGATGTCCTTCAAAATTCCCACCCTTTCGAGTGCATGTCCTATACCCTTCTCTTGATTATGGGTGGGACCTGTGACTGTGAAGATGTAGCCTACGTGGAAAAGGTGAATAGATTTGCAGATGTAACTGAGGTTCCAAAGTTGGCTTTGAATTCATCAAAGGGAGGTTATCCTGGTTCGATCAGCCTTACCAGGTGAGTTCTTTAAAAGAGGGCTCAGTCTTTCCAACAAATGGTCCTGGGACAACTGAATATCTGTACAAAAGAATGAAATTGGACCCCTCTTCACACCATACACAAAAATTAACTCAAAATGGATAACAGACCTAAATGTAAGTGTTATAAGTATAAAACTCATAGAAAACTAGGAATAAATCTTCATGAATGTCGGCTAGGCATTAATTTCTTAGGTGCAACTTTGAAAGTACAAGTGGTAAAAGACATCCTAGACAGATTGTACTTCATCAAAATTAAAAACTTGATATTCAAAGGACATAGTCAAGAAAGTGAAAAGTCAACCCACAGAATGGGGAAAATATTCACAAATTATATATCTAATAAAGAACTTGTGTCCATAATATATAAAGAACATGTATGACTCAATAATAAGAAGTATAAATTACCCAACTGAAAAAAGGAGTAAGGAGTTTGAATAGACATTTTCCCAATGAAGGTGTACCTGAAAAGATGCTCAACATCATAAGTCATTAGGGAAATGAGACACAAGACTGTGGTGAGATACTATACATCCACTAAGACGGGTATAATTAAAAAGACAGACAATAACAACTGTTAATGAGGATGAGGAGAAATAGGAACCCACATACGTTGGTAGTGGGAATGTAAAATGATACAGAGACTTTGGAAAATGCTTATGAGCTTCACAAGTTGTTCACATTAGAGTTCCCAAATGATGTAGCAATTCCACGCCTAGATATAAAACCATGAGAAATGCAAACATATATCTACACAAAATCTTCCACTTGAGCATTCACAGAAACATTATTTACCATAACTTAAAAGTAGAAGCAAACCAAATGGCCATCAGTTGATGAATAGATGAATAAAATGTGTATGTGCATAAAAGTAACATTAGTCAGCAATAAAAAGGAAATGAAGTACTAATACAAGATGCAACATGGATGAATCTTGAAATCATATGCTAAGTTAAAGAAGCCAGTCACAGAAACCACATATTAGATGATTCCATTGATATGGCCAGAAGAGGAAAAGCTATACACAAAAATAGATGAGTGGTTGCGTAGGGCTGGGATGGAGAGTAACTGCTACTGGGCAGTATCCTTGGGGATGACAGAAATGTTCTAAAATTAGATTGTAGTGATAGTTGAACACTCTCCAGTGTTTGGAGCACTTGCTTTTGGAACCCAGCTGCCATGATGTTATAGACCAATTCACAAGGAGAAATCCTACATGTGCTCCCAGCCAACAGCCAGCATTAATTCCTAGCCATGGGATTGAGCCATCTTGGTCATCCAAGCCAAATGGGTCTGACTGCTGCTACCTAAGAGACCCATGCAAGGGCCATTCAGTTATGCCCAGTTAACTCACAGAAACATGAGCGATAGTAACACACTGAAGTTTCAGGATGGTTGTTATACAGCGGTTGACAACCGGAATTTTTTCAAATGCCTATTTTATTATTCATTCAAATGAGTCTTTTATCTATTCTCTTAGTCTTATAGGGGTGATTCTGTTTTCATGTTTCTCCATTTTTCTCTTGGAATCTTTCTGACTGTATTGAAGATTGACAGGTGACTTCTCTTAGGAAGTGCTGAAAGACATTGTAAGATATATCTTCAATTCAAAATGAAACCCTTATTTGAGTGAAGTGGAGAGGTGATTCCTGCTGTATTTAAAAGGAAACCCAAATGAGGGTTACTGGGGGTACAAAAATTAATTGAATAATGCATTTTCATTATTAAGTCATTGTAAATAGATATGTATTGTTGTTCAGAAAGGCAGAAACAAAAGACAAAATCAAAAGCAAAAGTAATGCAGACACACTGAATCCAAATTAGGAAAGCATAGTAAATACCACATTACTGTGATGTTATTAATAGGGAGAAATAGCAGTAACAGATGAATTCCTTATGTTTTTACACTTCTGGTTGATTAGTACTTCCATACTAAATAAAACGTACTGTAGTAACACTTTAGTCTCTGTGCTCATATGGATTTCATTGTGGCTTAAGCTAATTTGCTCACAAGTATGATAATTACCTAATTTTGCATAGGGAAAGCTCTCCTCATTACTGGAATAAAGTTTCTAATTCCAGTAAAAAGAATTTTCAAATGTTCTTGGGCAGAAAGTCAATGCCTGGGCTTCAAATTGGCTTTGTTTTGTTAAAATTAGAATCAACAGTTTGAGAGCTACAGCTCCATGAGGAAGTAATCGCATTAGTCGCCCTCTCGTCACTACACGGGTATTAATCTTTTCCTTTCATCAGTCTCTCTGACTCTCACACTTTAATAAAATCCCCACAAAGCCAAATTAATAGTGTTTCTTTCTTCAAAACTCATGAATGTGCAATTAATAATCAATGGTCTTGGGAGAATAAAAGAAGCAACTTAAGAATTTCTAGGTCATTTGATGGGCAGCTTTATTCCCCGGGACATGTGAAGGAGTTGTCTCCTACCTGTTCTGTCCTTCTTACAGACAAATTGGATTGTGTGTTTATTGCCCTATTATTAAATTTAATGAATATCCTGGGGATTTTGTGATTTTTTAAAAAAAAATTCTTTTGGATGTTTAATAATCTTTGTAGTAAAAATATAAGTCAAATGGCAAGTCAAGGTACCAGTCAGTTACAAGACAGCAAAGAGATTTCTCATCCCTTTAAGCGCTGTACTCAAACTTTGATGTATATATGAATCGCCTGAGAAATGTATTTTATTTGGGACTAGTTCTGACTGGAGATAATGGGGTAATAGGAGATTCGCTTCCCAGGATAATCAACCAAGTGCTCCAGAAACATCTGAAAACATAACAACACGTATCATAAAACCTTTCCCCTTGCTCTTATCCTGGCTCCCCTTTTCTGTCCTAGAGACTTCAGCTTAAACAGCATCTTATTAGAGAAGCTGGCTTTGGTGCGACTGAAAGTACCCACCTGCCTGGAACTCCTCAAATCACCTCATTTTAATTCTCTGATATTTTCTGTGTTATTTGCTTGTTTTTCAGTGTCCCTCTCCTCTCAGATCACAAGCCCTGCCAAAGCAGTGACCTTGCTTCATGGTTGCGGCTGAATCCCCAGCACCTGTGACTGGGGCTGGCCGACGGTAGAGCTCAGTAACTGTTTTCTGAGTGAAGAAATGTCTAGCTTGCACTTCATTAATAGTACTAATGTATTATAATAATAATAATGATGATGATGATGATGATGATGAATGTCCAGTGTCTTCATTAATGGCAGTCTAGTGTGGTTGATAATGTTAAGTGCAAATCTAATTGGATAATTTCTGCTGCTGAGGGAATGTGCTTGGTCAGCACCTCCAAGCCACATTCAACTCAAAGTTAGCATCACTGATTTCCTTTCCTGAAGTCAACTAGCCAGTGGAGTCCCAGCAGATCACAAACCAAATTTCCAATTTGCCCTATCCATTGGATTCAGATCAAGCGCCCCATGATGACCACAAGCTGGTAGGGTAATTCCTAGGTATCAACATTCAGATACGCAAAAAAAAAAAAAAAAAAAAAGTGATTTTCTACAGTATCTTTAAGACCAAACTCGTTTCTGTCTTGTGTCCAGTCTTGCCACAATTGTCGTTACATTTTGTTAGCCTTTAAAGTGGGAATTGGAGTAGAAGAGGCCACATCTAAAAGCTTCCCATGTAGAGAACACTACACAAACGTAGGATTGCTTAGAGAGCACGGGATTTGGAGGCAGATAGACCTGAGTTTCAATCCCAATGGTGCCACTGGTTAAACTACATGACTCTGGGCAAGTTAATTAACATCTGGAAGCTTCATTTACTTGTGAAATGAGTATAATCTTACCTGCCTCCCAGGATTCTTTTAGAGGGTTAAATCAGATAACACTATGAAAAATGGTTAGCATAGTATCTGACATATGATAACACTCAATTATTATTGTTACCACTATTATTATTTTTTATCATTTACATCGTCATGAGAAAATGGTTTAAATAGATGAACGTTTATTTTCATTTGTTTAAGTCTTCTTTCATGGCACTGTCCCCCTTCCAGTTGGAATTTCCCCATCCTTTCTAGGTTTATTTCTTCTCATCCTCACTTTCCCTGATGATGTTACTCATCCAAAAAAAAAAAAAAAGGTTGTTATGGAAAGTTCTGATCCTGTTTACTAACTCCTACTTAGCATAATGTGCTCCTTTCTCAGTTGGGTTTTATGTCTTTCTCAAGTTGTGAGAGAATAATATCCGTCTCAAAATGAAGGATGCACATTTCAGTCCTGTCAAGGCTAGTAGTGGAGAGAAATTATCTCTGGGACAGAGATCCGTATCTATGAATACTGAGAGGACTGGTGCTGGTGGAACCTGAGAGACTCCCCTTCCATCTCAATATGGCAGAAGGTCTGTGATTTAGCAGTGAGCCTCAAGGCTCCCATGTGACTCTTGGGCCCTAGATCCCCAAGGAGAGATGCTGGGTCTCTATGTTATCCATTCATTCAAACAGAAAAAATTTACTATGCTCTTTTCACAGGTCAATTTCTGACCAAATAATAGAGTTCTTTATTGGGTCCTTCTGAAGAAAGCATACAAGCTGATAAATCTTAGATGTAGGCTTCCATGAGGGGCTAAAAGTAAAAGATAACAGAAGTGAGTTAAAATTGCCGAAACACAACTATGACCCTTTGTTGTCTGTATACACAGGCTCAATTCAAAGATCTTCAAATGCCCTAGTATTATTTCAAGCAAGACTACTCTCTTTTCAATTTTTGAAAATGATTTGATTTTACTTCTGTTGGATATGAAACTATCTCTAATCAGTTTATTTTGCTGATAGAAGTACAGATAGATGTATTTAATGACATATTCTGAGTGCATACACCTATCTATTGCTACCTATTCAGAGGATTGTGATACATTGTAAATAGAGGAAAAGTAAATAATTTCCAGACAGAAAAGTAGAATAAAGTTTGCCCCTACCCCTACCTCAGTGCTCAGTTATGTTAACATGGTTTGAAGTCTGTGCCAAATCATTTTTCATGTAACCGTAGTGTTGAAACTGTACCAGTTGTTACTTGCTTCTGCTTAGATAAACAGTTGTACCAAGCACTCTGAGTATGCTTCATGCTGACCTCATCCGGGAACCATGTGTAGGTGGACTTCTTGGAAGCTTATAGTTCAAGGTCAGAAAAGTAAAAATTGTCCAAAGAATTCTCATAGAAATAAAAACAAACTCTAAACTCCTCCCTATCGGTCTCTTCTCTCAGCCTTTTGCCTTGTTCCATTGTGGACCTGGGTTTTAATAGTAACAATGCTTTGATCACTAGCTTTTTATGGTATGTTGAAGTCTTCCAGAATTTTGGTGAACACATTCTTCCACTTCATATTCAGTTCAAACTTAGAGTTTTTATTCTCAATATTCCAGACAAGGACTCACTTGGAAACATGTACTGAATAGTCACTGTATGCTACACTCTTGCTGGACAGTGAGGACAGTAAAAGTGAATTTGGCATGTTTCTTCCTTTAAGGAACTCACAATGCAGCAGGCAAAATGGACTTAAAAGTAACATAAAAATTCTTTGGGAGAATGCTGAATAAATTGCAGTGTGCACACAGACAAGAAGAATCCATGTGGACCAGAGAAAATGTAACAGAAGAGATGGTATTGAGGGCATTGAGTTGGAGGGCATTCCAGGCAAAGAGAAGAGCAAAATCTATGGGGAATGGGGAAATGGGCATCGTGGTTAAGGATGGATCAAGTCCAGTTGGCTAGAGCATAAGGTTTATAATGGAGAAATGGCCATTGATTAGAAGCTAGAATCTTGGGCTGAAGAGTGTAGAAGGTCAACAGGAGTTTTCCCATGGGTGAGTGGCATGGTCAGAATTTGCTTTGGAAAGATAACCCTTATGGCTATGTGGAGGATGGACTGCTGAGGACCTAAGGGAGACGGGAGAGGCTGAAAGCAGAGACACTTGCAAAGGAGAAAAGAAGATGAGCTCCAGCAATGCTTCTGACATAGAACTACACAAATCGGTAACCAGATGGATCATAAGAGCAGAGGAAGAGAATTAGTCAAGAATTTATTGATCTATTGATTAAAAATTTATTAAGCACCTGCAGTGTACCAGTAGCAGTGTACTTTGCTGTGCGTTGGGTGTACAAGGGTTACCAGAACGAAATTCTGTCCATCATGCAGCTTAGGGTGTAGTGGAGGAGACAGAGTGGTCCCAAGTTTCTAGTTCAGTTTTTAGACTAGATATAGATGCTGTTAATTATGCTTAGAAACATAGGGATGGAGAGATGAAAGCTTAAAGACAGTGAGATTGTGAGTTTGGTTTTAGACTTGGTAAGAATAAACTGTCTGAAGGCCATGCGTTGTACGTGAAGGGGAGGTCTGGCCTAGAAAGGAGAATGGAACTGAGCCTGTGTATTTGCTATCATGAGTTTGGGTATTAGTTACGGGAGTCAGTGAAATTATCCAAGGAGAGCAAACAGAAGAGAAGAGAGTAGAAGATGAGATGCTGGGAAATGGTATCATATCTGGATGGAGGAAAGGAATCTGACACACGAGACTTAACAAATGTGGCGAGAGAATTAAGAGCTCTGGAGAGGAAAGGTAGAAGAAGTTCAAAGAGAGAGAGAGTAGTCAAGTGTGTCAGGTTTACTTAAAGCTTCCATTGTCCTTGCTTCTGTGTGAGAAGGAGCTCATTGACCCAGTGAATCACACCAAGGCTCAGAGATATTTCTTCTCCCTTGTGTTCCATTTTGTGCATCTTCTTCTTTTACTATAAATAATCCTCTGCTGGGAAGGGAGTACATACAATTTGAAACAAACAAACAAACAAAAACTCTAGGAATTTCCCAGACAACTTGCCCCCAGTAGGTGGTCAGTTCTTACTTCACAGACAGTAGTAACCCAGGAGATGCAGAATTAGCCAAGAGGAACTACCTGGACTGGCTAAAGCTTCTGATCTGAAGAGACAGCTAGGAGTAGCTTTGGAAATCTTGAAGCTAATTCCCTTGTTGCAGAATTATCAGTAATTTCCCACCCAATGTTCTTTCAGATGAATGTACTATACACTGAACAGAGAATGTTCAAGAATCTGAGTGTTTCCTCTTGCCAGTTGTCATTAGCTATTATCCTTAGGAATGATCATGGGTACCATGGATGTTGACTGAGTACCCAAAGAAGAGGATAAGAGGAAGATGTACATTACACAATGGGGTGTGTGTGTGTGTGTGTGTTTTAATATGGTGGAACTGCTTCAAAGGACAATCAAGTGTCTTTCCAGTGACGACCTTTCTGTCTAATCTATCTATCATGATGACCTTTCTGAAGTGAAAATAAGAACACAGTTTGAAAGAGCATGTTGAGTCATTTTTCATTGTGAGAGGCAGACTAGGAAATATACGTTAGATACTTAAGGACATTTTCAGTGTTTGTGGAGATGGGGATGTGGTAACTGTGATAGTTAAGAGCACAGACTATGATAACAGGATACAGTATTTAAAACGAACATTGTCTTAGAAGATTTTGCTCAGTATTGGTCAAGACACAGTAAACCTTGTACTGTCCCTTCTAGGTAGGACAGGGGAACCTGCCTGACTTCGGAAATTCTACCTATTGTTTTGGCAAAATGGGGATGATTCCAGCTTGCAACGCTATCTTTGTGGCAGCAGAAAAAATTAATGTGCTTATGGTGCTAAACACGAGCCACCGAAGTCTCTTTTTCATACTGGATCCTAGTTCTTAGATGATGACAACACCATGTATGCAAACTCAGCTCTTTAACGCCTGAACTCGGGTGGAGTGCCATAGCACTGGGCCAGACAGGGTTGCTTTTCTGGAAGTACATGAAGCCACAGATGATACTGTCTTGCTACCTGATTGGTTTCATCTTGTTTGTGAAAAAGAACAAGATTGGGTCATTCAGGGTGGTCATCCCTGTGTTTCTGTATGCATGACAATGGCTGGGTAGTACTATGAAAAAGAAACCATGACACTGGGGGGATGATTATGGCACGATTCTTGAATATCAACAGAAAGTTGATAATAAAAGCAAATTTCCATCCTTTTGAAATCCAGGAAGGTGCTTCTGGGAGGAAAGTGGGACCCATTAATTTCAGCTAAAAATAGAATGTGTGTCTTTAAAATAACCAGCCATGAAATGACTTCTTGGGATGTTATCCTGTTCGTCTTTCCTCTCGCCTTAGCGTTCAAAGAAAACTCAATCTTTTGGAAGAAATTTTTCATTGTTGTTCAACTCAAGGTGTTGGTGATCCCTGAACATGGGCCACCGGCTGCTCTTCAAGTAATGAGGTGACATCATGACCAAAAGAGGTAGCTTGTCACTAAATGCCATCCACTCTTGCCCCAGGCTGGTAATGACTGAATCAGATAAACTGCATCTTGTAGGGAGGTAGAAATTGAAAGAAATTTGAGTGTCAGACTGTCCAGTTAGAATTCTCCTTAACAGTGCATTTAAACAGGATGGAGATGAGATGGGGTCTTTGTATCTTAAGTTTGGGAGAAAATTCTGTGTTTTCAGATTAGAATTAGGATGCTTACAAGATTAATCATTTTCCCAGATGTTATCAGTGATTTACGGTACCCTGATCTTTCCAGGATCTCTTCTCATTTTTGCCACAGGGACTTACTGAAGGGCTATCTTGAAGCAGCAGACAGGCTTTGGTCCCGAACTCTCTTTTTCTTCTCCCCATAAAAAAGGCTCCACTATTATTCTCTGCATGGCACACGGTACTTGGAGACAACACATAAGAGTCAGGTTGAAATTATTCTTTTTCATCAAGAATGAACTAAAAGGCAGAGACTTGGTGTTCTAGATCAACAGTCTCCAGGATTGAGACATCTTAATCAAGTAATTAGGTGACTTTTTCGGTGGTGTTTTCCACACCGGAGAGAGGAACAGATTTGCCGCTTTGCTCCGATGGCTGCTAGCAGCAGTGTTGGTTGTTAACAGAGACATTTACACGGAACCACCAGTTGGCAGGGGCTAACACTTTGTTACTTGCTATTCCCACATGCTGAGGATTGTGGGAAGGCTGCCAAGCTTTCTGTCTCATGTAGCTCTTCAGTATAATAACAGAAACAGCTACAAAAAGCCTTGGAAAATAAAGAAGAAGAAGGAGCGTGAGTAAAGGCAACAATAGAACTAAGACCCTGGCTTCATAGTAAACACGAAGGGAGTGAGAACATTTTAGTGGCATGTTTCTTTCCCTCTCCTTTCTTTCTTTGTCTTTCTCTTTTTCTCTTTTCTCTTCCATTTAAAAATGCATTTTAAATTGAGGTTGATGCTTCTCAAACTTTCAGGTTTCTTCACGTCACCTGGGGTCCTGTTAAAATGCAGATTCTCATTCTGCAGGTTGGAAACGGGGCCTAAGGGTCTTCTGTTCTGACAGTGCCTGGTGATGCAGTTGCTGTAGGTCCTGGTCCTGGACCATTGTTTAGCCGGCAAGGGCGAAGGAGATGGGAGGAGAAGCAGCACATGGCCAGGTCTGGTAGTGAGGGTTGTGGTTGTCCAATAAGCAGAGGCTCTGAAATGACAGTGACGTTTTTCTACCCGTCCTAGATCCCTGAGATTGAACACTTACAATCCCAACCACAGGCAGCCCCTGCACTGGAAGAAATAATAGGAGCCAGCAGATCTCGAGCCTACTTCCGGTTCTGCTACTACCTAGTTGCGTGGTAGCAGGTGAGCCGCGTGTTGTCCCTGGGTGTCAGTGTGCTCGCCGGTACCCGAGGGGCTTGCACGGCGTGCGCTTGACGGTTATTTCAGCACTAATTTGATGAGATGCTACAGCCTGCCTATTGAAGAGGTGGAATCCAGAGTTGTACTTGAAACCAGCAACATCTGAACCTACCTTGGGTTACTTTGTCTTTCAAAACATATAAAATAAGTAAGAACCAGTTTCAAAGAATAAACGGGTCTTGTCCACTGTGTGTCCCTGACCACGTAAAACACGGGAGCCCAAGTCATTGAGGGCTGATTCGAAGGCCAGGAGCTGGTGACTAATCAGGCTCTGTGTGTAGGAAGATGAAACATACCAGTCCCAGAAGCTGAAATCGGGATGACTGGGGAGGTGGGGGTCGTGTTGGAAGGATCAGAGAGGAAAGAGTCAGAGACCCAGTTTGTAAGTGACATCAACCAGCAGGTGGCAGGACCAACTGCAAGGACAGTTCTGGTTCCCTGGGAGGTTAGTAAGATCCTAGCAGGGGTCCTCCTACAGCAACAAGGATAAAAGGTGGGGGACATGATGGAGAGGTGGGCAGGGGAGGCGTCATAATCGATGGGCCCACTGCCTACTGAAAATGCAAAGCCCTTTCATTCAATAAGCAGGAAAAAGGGCTATTAAAGGTACTAAAATTAAGATGTTTTTCTTTTCTTCCATGATCTCTCTCATCATGAAGGTTTATATTTGCTATTTAGTACCTCTCTAAGTGAACAAAAATTAAAAATTTAAATTGTTAGCATGAATTTTTGCCATTTCAAAAGTTGTGCAATGCCAGTTTAAATGCAAATATAAGGCCATCTAATTGTATGCAGAATTGCCACAATGACGTATTTCATAGTGCGTATGCATTCTGTTCTCGCCAGAACAGTGGAAACACTGCATAAAAATAACTCTTTTTGATTTCTCAATATGCACATATTCTACCAAAACTTTCTACCTTTAGTTTACTGATGAGTAAGGAATGGTTGCATAAGGAAGGGAGGGAGGGAGGGGAGGAGGATAGGAGGGGAAGAAGAGGAAAGAAAGAAAAGGAGAATTATGAATTGTCCTGTCTTTCCCTTTCCTTCTGTGTCATCACTTTTCAGCATCACTGTTTGATTAATGCAAGACGTAACACAAGTAAGAAAGGACGTGATAGGGTTCCTTATTTGTTGGTGTTTCTTAGAAGGCCATTGACTTTTTCCTCTGTTGGAAACAAGTTCTGCTTTGAACAGAAGATGTGGTCTCTTGGGGCTGCCAGTGCCGCCCACCTCTGCCTTACTCAGCAGCAGATGTTACCCTTCAACCTTGTAGCTGAACTTGGATGTGTCATAGATCCACCAAAACTCTGAGTCTGTGGGGCATCACGAGTGCTGTGGGTGAAAAGGGAGGCAAGGAATGGTGGACACGCATATGGTGCATCGTGTCCTCTGTCCATATATGTGTTCCGTTGTCTCAGACGACTTCACTTACAAAACATAAATTCAGGCCTAAAATGAAGAGTTTCAAGACTCAAGCTGCAGAGCATTAGTATGCCAAGTGTGGGACCCCAGGCGGCAACACAGGTTGAGTGTCCACGATGCTGACTCTGGGTTTGGGAACAGAAAAATGATTCAGGCTGAAATGATTGGCTGAAAAATTCAAGAAAAGAATCTGGTAACCAGAACTGCACTATAGGGTCATAATGAAAAGACAGATTAGGCTGATTCAATGTTGAGCTTCTGAACTCAGAGAAATTCTACCAGATTAAGGAAAAGGTTGATCTCAGAGTTGGAGGTTATATCAACTATGAAATTTGGAAATGTGTGACATGATTTGGCATGCTGATGTATCTTGTCAATGGCTTTCACTTCGTGAAAATTTGTGTAGTATCTTTGTTTCATTGCAGAATAAAGGAGTTGAAAAAGACATTGATTTTACAGATGAAGAAATGACCCTCCAGTGGGATTGGGTGGGACTGGGTCAAGTGACTTGACCTAGGTCATAGAGCTTGTCAGTAACAAAATCAGGATTAGAACCTGAATTTCAAGAACTCTAATTCAGTGTCCTTTTGAGTCCTCCATGCTAGTCCTTTCATGCCTCATTAAGACGGCAAGATGTTTCTGCCAGCAATCCTAAAATATTTTTCATGGCTGTAAAAGTAGTGAGAAGAAAGTAAAGAGAAAATACATTGTTTTAGCTTACTCAAAAACTGCAAAAGGAGATTTCTCTTTTTCTCTGACTTTAGTGAGTTGGTTTCAGACGAAGCATTTCTTCTGTAAGACTTCTGCAGTGGTGAGCTGCCCAGTAAAGGATCAGAGGCTGGCTTATTCAGAAAGAGTGATTAATTAGACTTAGCACTGAAGATACGACTACGGCGGGGTCACAGAGTCAAATGTTATGTAGGTGGTTGCTGACAGATTAATGTGAAACGAATGAGTTGAGGGCTTTAAATGGCCACAGAGAAAGACTTTAATGGTCTTCCAATGTAAAGAGCTTTCTGACAAGCTCTCCTTAACACAGTATTTCTGATTCGTCCCTAAAATTCCCCCAAAGAGGTAGGCAACAACAAACAAAAAAAACTAAAAATGAAAATGAGAACAAAAACCGTCAGGCCACTCAGACCAAATCTGAGAGCAAATTCCACTAACTAAAATAACCATGGCGCTTAAGAGGGAATGCCACGGGCTCATGTTTTCTCCAGAAACCGAGAAAAACTGCCAGCCTGAAAAAGCAGGATGCTGATTCAGAGGCTCTAGGTTTGTACCGAGTGAAAGCAGGTTGTTTCCTTAGTGTTCTGCACCTGCTTAGAGCACCCACACGTGCTCCCCTCCCCGACTGTCACCTCCTCCTGTGTATCTACCTGGAAACTGAAATTCCCAGAGAACAACTCAAAAAGGGATTGCAACTGGGGTGAATGTGAGACAGGATTAGTTGTAGCATACTGTGTCCCTAGACGTACAATTTCAAGAAGTAAGACTACATTGATTAGAATACAGAAAAAAGAGTGTTGAGAGTAGAGATTCGGCATTTTTGCTTTTTTGTGTATATTCAGTAGGTTCAGAGTGTGAAAAATTGCACAGATAGAATTAACTCCAGACAATTAAGCAGAATAACATGAGTTCAGTGCTGACTAGATTCTGGAACTTTTACTAGGAAGCGTGAGCATGAATGTGCCCCAGGCTCAGATTCAGAAAAGGATTTTACCAACACTCAAGAAGACATGGAATGGGGTCAAGAGCAAGCCACAAACTATTTCTACTGAAAAATACTATTTCTGGCTGGAAATCTCATTACAGGATGGCTGACGTGTCAAAAACATGACAAAGAAAAAGAAAGCATCATTACAAAGATTCAAAACAATGAAATATGTTTTAATGTGATTTCCTAGAGAAGCCAGAATAAAGTTTTGAACCCCCGACCCCCACCCAATAAGGAGCATCTAGGAAAAACGTACAACTAACATGATACTTGATGGCGAAAGACTAAATGCTTTTCCCTTAAGACCAGGAACAGGCAATGGACAGGAATGTTCACTCTCATCATTTCTACTGAACATTGAACTTATGGGTCTAGCCACTGCACTTAGGCAAGAAAAAGAAATAAAAGGCACAGAAAGAAGCAAAACTGTCTTTATTCTCAGATGACATAATCGTCTATGTAGAGAATCCAGTGGAATCTATAGAAAGACACACACACACACACACACACACACACACACACACACACACACACACACACACACACACACACACGTGTTTGGCCACCTTGCATGATACAAGGTCAATGTATAAAAATCAATGATACTTTATATATTATCAATGAGCAACTGAAGTAGAAATACCATTTACAACAGCATCAAAAATACGAAGGGATAGATTTGACTTAAGGTTTTTAGGATTTGTATGCTAAAAACTTCAAAACATTCCTGAGAAAAATTAAAGAGGATCTAAATATGTAGAAAGATACGCCTTGCACACAGATTAGAAATCTCGGTATTTTTAGGCTGTCAGTTCTCCCTAAGTTGAGCTGTAGTGTTGAGTGCAACCCTATCGATATTCCAGAAGTTGTGGGGGATTTTTTTTTTTTTTTTGCTAGAAGTGGACATGGATAAGTTGATTCTACATTTCATATGAAATGCAAAGTACCTTAAGTAACCAAAACACCTTTGAAAAAGAACAAAGTTGGAAGATTAACAGTATATCATTTCAAATATTTCATTAAGCTACAGTAATCAAGACAGTGCGGTATTGGTGTTCAGACAGAAAAATGGATCAATGTAACAAAACAGAGTCCAGGAAGAGGCTCACCCACATACAGATAACTAATTTTTGATCGTTTAGTTTTTTAGCAGCAAACAAAGGAGAATATCTTTGTGATTTTGAGATAGGCAAAGATTTCTTAACGTACAAAGAAATTACAAATTGACAAATTGGAATTCATCCAAATTAAAATATTTTTCTTACTATAGCCTCCATTAAGCATGGAAATACAAGCGTAAGACTAGAAAAACACGCTTATAATGCATGTATCTCATGAAGGAATTTTATCCAAAGTATGTAAACTCCTAC
The DNA here is from genome assembly GCF_036321535.1 of Camelus dromedarius. Lineage (NCBI taxonomy): Eukaryota > Metazoa > Chordata > Mammalia > Artiodactyla > Camelidae > Camelus > Camelus dromedarius. The sequence goes on along the minus strand of NC_087454.1, from coordinate 12,738,384 downwards.
AAAACAAACAGCCCCAATATAAAACGACTAAAAGGCTTAAACATACACTTTTCAAAAAAGGCCAATAAATACATTATCATATACTCAACATCATTAGTCACAGGGGAAAAGTAAATTAAGTCCGTAATGAGGTACTATTTTACATCAAATATGTTGGCCAAAAAAAGACAAAGAAGAAGTAAAAGACCAGTAATTCCAAATATTTGCAAGAATGTGGGACATTTGGAACTCTTACACTTTGCCAATAGGAGTGGCCCAACCATATTGGAGAACAGTTTGGCAGTTTCTTGTAAAGTTAGACATATACTTACCCTTAATCCAGGAATTTCACTCCTAGGTATTTATTCAGGAAAACTAAAAACATATGTCCACACAATGTCTTTTATAAGCTGTTGATATTAGTTCTATTGTTAATAGGAAAGAGAAACAAACCAAATATTTATCAACAGAAACATGGGTAAATAATTTGTGGATTATTCATAAGGTATGCCAGTCAAAAGAAACAAATTATGATAAACTCAACAGCGTAAAATGATCATTACGTTGAGTAAAAGAAGCCAGAGACATGAGAAAACACACTGTGTTTTTCCATTCTCTTGAATTCCAAGGACAGGCAAAACTAATTTGCTGTGATAGAACTTAGTAAGTTGCCTCTGGAGAGCGGGAATTTGGAAAGACACTCAAGGGTGCTTTTCCAGTGATGGAATTGTTCTGTATCTTGTTTGCATGGTATTTGCATGCGTAGGTAGGGTTGCCAAAAACATCAACTGTGAGGTCTGTGATAAATATTAAATTCTTTTAGGAAGGACACTAAACTGCGTTTTTGGTATAACTTTCTCTCTCCATGTATGTTTGTGTGCGAATAGGTGGGTGGCTGTATATGTGTGCATACATGTGTGTGTTCATGTACACAGATAAATGCAAATGCATCTCTAAACCCGAAGGTGATCTGAACTATTAAAATGATTGCTTTCTGTCAGATCAGTTGTGTTAGCAAAGACATGCGGCTGTATTAGAAAGGTACCAGGTGTATTGCTTTTATCATTGGCATCTAGGTTCCCTGGAGTCGATAGTGATACTATATAAAATAAATACGAGTTTTCCCCAATAATACATATTTAATGCAATTTTATTGCCATAAGCAAATGGAGGACACTGAAATAGGGGAGATTACAGTGTCTGAAGCTAAATTCATTTTACCTTAATGACTGAGTTGTTGATTATTTTTTTTTCTTTTGAGTTGGTTATTTTAACTCATAAGTTTGCCCAAGCTAATAGCCTAGGGTTTAATTTTCCATTTTTATCCCTTCCCCCCATTTTTTTGCCAAACATGATTAAAAATCTAGTAAGTCAAACAAAAAGAAAAAAGTAAATGTGTGTTTTTATCTGACAAGCATCTCAAGAAATTGTTCTTCTCTAACTAGTAAATATTTTTTTTTTCATTTTGAAGTTTACATTTTGCATTTTGTATATGGAAAGTGAGAGAGAGACAGACAGACAGACAAAGATTGAAAGGGGCTGGACCAAATATTCGTCCCAGTGTCACTGAATGAGGAATGATGGAGAAGCAAAAATGGGAACATTTCCGTTTAGGAAGTAGAACATTTCCAGACTTGGAAATAGATCATCCTTCACAGCTAGCGTTTATAGAACATCTAATATGTGCCCATCATTTCTAATTTATTTTTGATGTTGAATACTTCATATAATCCTAAAAATAACGCGCCCATGGGTTTCTCTAACCTTTCCAAACACCATAATGAGTGTGGACCACACCAAGGAAGTCGTTACATATAAAATTCTGCATTTGCGTTTGTAAGGGAGCGATTAGCTCCTGGAAGAACAATCACCAGTTACTAGTTATTCAAATATGTTTCTTGACAAAGCCATAATAACAACTGATCTAGAAATAATGTGGAAAATCTAGACCAAAAAAAAAATCACCATTATGACATCAGTAACAAAATGTTTATTCATTAACAATACATTTCTCGTGAAAAGTTCTCACACATATTGCTGCAGCCAAGGGCTCAAGTGAACTTCATTCCAAATCTAATACTTGTGCACAGACTGTTAAGTCATCTTCCCTCATGTGTGTAATACGATTTTCACTCTGGTGTGGTTTTCACTCTCTCCTTTTGTACACAATCGAATCACTCTGCAGATTCATAAAAATAGCTGTTTCTTGCTCAGCTTGCAGTAGAAAATGATGTGTTTGTAGTTTCAGCAATGCTGATATTGTGTGAGTAATGTCTGTATTTGATCGTCTGGGTGCTTATTAGGAGAGGCAGAACGTTCAAATTTGCTTTTAAAAATTTACATGGAGCAGTTACCCCTTCATTAGAGGTGGCTGGGGAGAAAGGGGAAACAGAAGACCCTGGTTTATCTCTTTACACAGTGGCCTTTTCTGGACTATCCCCAGGATTAAATTAGATGTTGCAGCTCAGAGAGTTTGTTCTTAATATCTTCATTCGGCTAGTGGTTATGGTGAAATACAGCTAACTCTTAAATCACGAATATACAGAAACCACAGATAATCCCGGACCTTGTCTGAGACACTCCTTTTAATTTCTAATACAGTTGGTCTTTCTACCAAAACCCTGAACAGCTTTTACTGTCCTGTCCTTCTTTTGCGGTCAGAGCGCAGCGCTCATGGGGAGAAAGATTGGTCAAAGTTAGGAATAAAGGGAAGGGAGAGGACTTCGCTATCTGGATTGTCAGTCCCTGAACATTTTAACAGAGGGTCGCCTAAGGACAGAACTTGGGAAAAACAAAGCTGGTGGTAACGTTTACATCAGGAGTATGTCAGGAGAGCTAAGTGAAAACTAAGTTTTAAAGAGTACAGCTGGACTCTGGAATTTTACTACTTTGCCCTTTAGAAGAAACAGGGAAATCACAGACAAAACAACAAAAATAGATCTGAAAAGTAACTTTCACTTGAAAAGAAGAAGTTGTCTTAGTTCTTTTTTTTACATCATGTTTCTTTTGTTGAAATTTAACTAAGAAATGTGTATATAAAATATATAATTTCCAATTCACTACCTCCATAGAATGCTCATTGAAAACTCATTTTCCAGATCCCAAGAAATAATCAGTGAGCTTCTTTTACCCCTTATTTCCTTCACATATCTGTAACTAATATCTGTATTTCTAGTATCCGTCTACTAAGACAGCTAATAAGAAATGAAAAATTCACGTGTGTGATGGTTCTCTTTTTGTATAATTTGCCAGGCAGTTTTTCTGCTAAGCATCTTTACTGGCTGGAACATTTTTCTTGATGCACAATTGATTAATTGATTACAAGGTGACTGGTTTTATGCCATCTAGACATAGCCTTGTCTGCCTCTTGTCTTGAGTCTTGGCTCCCAGAAGCCTGATACTTCTGGAGCCATTTCAAAGTAAAAGAGAACTGGTTGAAACCTTGGACTTGAACCTTTCAGAAAAATCATTGCATTTGTGAATCAAGCCATCAGGTTGCTCTTGATTCAAAAACTGACGACAGGGAGACATGCCTGAAGAATTTGTGAAAAGCAGAGCAGCGTAGGCACAAAATTAAATCAAGTGAGATGAATGAAAGAGATTCATTCAGTAGGAGAAATCGGAGTGTGAAGCCGCCCAGGTTTACATTGTACTTACACTTGCCTTGAAACTAAGGGACAAGAATCGTAACATTTTTTGTTGTTTGATCACTTCAAGCCATTTTCTTATCCCTGTTTCTCTTGACAGAGGCAGCCGTATGTATAGGTATAGTGCCAAGCTGACTAGGAGAGAGAGCGTATGGAAGGAACAGGAAGTTACTGTCTCTTGTTACTCGGGAGCTCGCACAGCAGCGGGGTAACAGGGGTGCAGCCAGGCTGCCAGTCCAGGTGTCTTCCCCCCAACCTCCTGCTCGTTTTACACAGTAATGCTTTCTGACGTATTTCTTGTTGGGACCCTGAAATCGAGTTGGCTGTCTTTTTCATTTATTCATTTTCTTGTGGGGAGAAGAGAAAAAGCGTAGTAGAGCAACAGATTGAGAGTAAGGGCTGTTGGCAGACGTCGAAGGGATGAATATCCAGTAAAAAGAGAGCGGGTGCGTTTCCCGCACGTCACTCACCCCGCCGCTCCGCAGGCTTCCCTTCCAGGCTCTTAACTTTGTCCCTCAGCGACAGGGTCAGCACTTCATTCTGCTGCTCATCTTCCCCAGGTACTGTTTTGCCTCTTCCCCATCTGTGAAAGTATCTCCCCAAATGGAAAATCCTCCAGAGGCAGGTGGCAATAAGCAGCCACGGTGGCTCAGTACTTCTCTGACACTATTTGGGAAGGTGACTCTGGAGGCTGTGTCTTTAACCCGTCGTTGGCCTCGACCTGTACCTAATTCTTCATCAGCTTAGGAAAGCATCCAAGCTGGGCAGCATTTGGACCAGGTAGACGTTTTGAGAAGCAGTCCTGAATCCTGACTTGAATAATGGCCTGAAACCTTTAGGGATGCTGGCACCATTTGAATTAAAAGGCCACTGGCAGAAAGAAAGAAAGAAGAGAGATAATTACAGGCAGAATGAGACCTTGAGTTGGACTCTGTCGCTCATTCTCTCACCCCCCGAATGTTAAGAGGTGATACATTCAAGGATGTGGTCTGCCTACGTAACTCCAGGGGCTCAAAGTCACCTACTGATTTGTACTAAATAATCGGGCAGATCCACAGTCCATGCCCTGAATAGGAATGAGCAGTTTTTCTTTTTTTGTTTTTTTCTAACAACCACATCTTGGTGCAGATTCTTGGCATTTTTTTCTTTGTAGGAGTGGGGAAAAAGATGCTGCAATGGAATGACAAAATAAGAAGGGAGGGCGGGAGGGGCTCTCTGGGCTCTGAAATCTAGAAGGAAGAAAATAATGCCACCGTCTTAGTAGACGCTTGCTAACACTAATCACTTAGAGCAGTTTCACAAAGATTAGTTTGGATTTGGTGTAAGCCAGCCTCAGAAGCAGAGTCATTTGTGTGGCTTGCCTGTGGGAACAGCTGCTGTTTAGTTACTTGATTGGGAGAATCGCACCCTCTTCCCCCGCCCCCCGTGGGCACTGAGACTGTCTCACTGGGGCACTGGAATCAGAGTCAGAGTCTTCATATTTTATTCAAGCCAATTTACTGTCCATACAGAGTCTTTAAAGTGTGGTGAGACCGTAGCAGTACCATTCATCTTTTGCTTAGAGATGTGACCTGGCAGGTTGAGGGGGGACCCTGCCAGTCTTGAAATAGAAGTTTCTGTCACTGCAAACGAGGAGAGGTCATTGTACCTCTGGAGCGTATCCTGGCCCACTCAGCTAAACTCTCCAGATGTTCCTAGTGTGCTGGCACATCTGTCTGGTCTCCACGGTGTTTTCCAGGAACCCCACACAGAAACTTGAATGAACCAGAAGCTCAGTGTTTGGAGGAAGGTCTCCCGTGACCTTGTCCTCATTGAGATGCTACTCCTGTGCCTGGTGAAGAGGCATGGGCTGTGCCCAGGGAACCAGGACGTGCCTCCACACAAAGAGGCCCCTTTCCATGGGTGATGGGTCCTTAGGTGGGAACGTTAATGCGCCAAGCTCTGGGGATAACTCCCTATTATCTAGATTTTCAAGTTGAAGATTCCTAGGTGTCAAAGAGTAACTGTTACAAAGATAACCAAAAACTGACGTGAACTTTATCTCATCTCTCCTTCCCCAAACTTAAAAATTCCAGACTTGCTACATTAGGGTAAATCATGCAGAAACACTCCAGCTGTTCATTACTTTGTGAAAGCTGAATTCAGCATTCTCCCCACCCCACCCTACCGCCCTTTTTTAAACTTTGTTTTTCAGAGTGTAGTTCTAAAACGATGTGTCTGGGGTCAGAGATCTTATCTGTCTATAATTCTCTCCACATTCTAGCCTTTTCTCCTTCCACTACTCATTAAAAAAATTTTTTTCCAACTGTAATATTTGGTTCAGCCCAGCTTCCAAAACCCTTAGTCATCCCAAAGAAGATTCACATTGCATTTTCTAAAAGCACTTGGCATCACGTGTTTCTCTCGGCGCTGGGGATAAGGGGAACGTGCTAGTTTGTGGAGACAGCAGTGCCGTGAAAAGTATACGAGCTTTACAGTCAGATAGACCTGGTTCAAATCTAGCTTGACTCAAATCCATCACATTCAGCAAGTTATTCATTTACTTTTCTAAGGCGTATTTTATTCAGCCATGAAAAGAGGGAGGAGAGACATAATAATCAACCAAGAGGGTTGTGGAAGAAATAAAATAATATGTGTAACTTGTGATACATAAAGTGTACAATGCATTTGGCCCATAGTGACAATCCAGTGCATTTTAGTATCCCTGCCGCTTTCTGTGTGGGAGATGGCTGATGCCAGATTTTTAGGCTGATGTCCAGACCACAAGTCTTGAGCTATTTTTTTGTTTCCAGGAGCTGGATTGTTCTTCAGTGCGTATCTTTCTTAACAATTCACCTTAGGTGTCATCTCAATGACTTCCAAATTTTGTTGTAACATATGCTAAGAAATCTCATAGAGTGTGACCCACTCCTCAGAAATTTACTTGCACATTTACACGTATAACTGAAGTGAAACTTTACCTCAACAGTATTTACTTTTACTATGGGCAGTATACTCTGCTATTTTCTGTTCTGTTTTCTTTTAAAAGAACACTTGGTCAGTGCCACTTAATTGACTATATGACTGGCCATTTGAAAAGCAGTCATCTACGCCAGTAAACCCGTATTGAAGACATAGAACTTGAAATCTAGAACTTTTCCTTTTCTGCCTCATATTTCTGTCTGGTTATCCTAAATACAATCTCTGTGATCTATTATTACTGCTTATCCATAAATACTGTCCCTGAAGGGTTTTGGAGTTTAAATCAACGTGTTCTTTATCATGGACTGATTTCCTAATAAATTTCAGGGTGCCCAGCAGAACCCACTTAAGGTGCTGACCTGGAAGGTGTCCATGCTGTCAGTCCAGGACCCTGAGTCTTGGTATGTGGTCTGACATGTCACCCAGAGCTGTTTGTGTACCCTGACCTTGCGAATGACACAGTGATGTACCGAGTCTGAGTCGTCTTTTCTCAAGAGAAACATTTGGCAAAAACCATGAAAACAACTTCATACTTCCATTGTTCTGTTACCGAGCAGGGGCTCAGGTGCCCGCAGGGCAAAAAGCCAAGCAGTGGGTGTTTGCAGCAAAGTAAGAGTTTATTTGCAGGGCGCCAAGCAAGGAGAATGGGCAGCTCATGCTCAGAAGACGTAACTCCCCAGTGGCTTTCACAAGGGTTTTTAAAGACAGTGTTAGGGGAGAGGGTCCTAGGATGCCTGATCAGCTCATGATTCTTCTCATTGGTTGGTGGTGAGGTACCAGGGTGATGTCCCGAATCTTAATCATCAACTTTCTGGTTCCAGCCAGTCTTGGGTCTGTTGGGTCTACGTGCTTGTGGTCAGTGTGTAGTCACATCCTCTACCTGGGTGGGGGTCTTAAGTTTCTGCAGAACAACTCAAAAGTGTGCAGCAGATTGTTACCTACTACCTTTCTGGAGAAACTGGGAGTCCTGTGACTCTCTTGTTCTGATATTACCTGCGTGAGTCTTGCTCTTCGGCACTCCAGGAAGGCCTGGGAGAAACGGGACACGGAGGAGCTTTTGTAATACTTGAAACGTCAGTTTATTTTGAAAAATCCACGTGACTGCCGGATTCTACTCTACACGTAGCTTGAGATGAATTATTAACTAAATGGCTTAATTCTGGTTTTGTTTTCTCTTCCTTTCTTTTATTGAATTATGCAGTGGGTGTCCTTGTCCCTGGAACTCTGATGAGTTCTCCTGGTGAGACACGTGCCTCTGGTTGGGAAACGTGGGAAGAGCCTGGGTTGTTGGCTCTGACTCGGATCAGGGTTTAATCCTGCTTCTCTCATTGACCGCTCTGTGAACAGGGCAAGGGGCTTTATTTCTCAAGTCTTCAGCTTCCTCATAACCAAGGGCTAAGAATAAAATGGTCGTGAGGATTAAGGGGACCATGAACATAAAGTGTTCAACATTTTAAATGTAGCCAATACATAAATGTTGATCTGTTTCCTTGTCTTTTTTTCTTTCTTGTAGTGAAGTTGCTGGAGTGAGAAGTGTGAAATTCTGTTTGGTTGGATTATATTTGTTTTTAAATGAATCAGGGTGTTAGATGTTCTGACCATGAGTCGTAAATTATTTTGATAGTTTATAATCCATAGACCCTGTAAGCATATATGGTTATAAACTGATTTCCAGTGACTTTTTTAATATTAACATTAGCCTGTAAGAAAAACTAGCTCGTGGGGTGGAATTGACAGGCCCATCACTGTTGATAAAATGTGGATTTCAAACACACACTTAATTTTTCTGGGTAATAATTACGGGGTCAAGTAACTCCTAAGAATAGATATATTTAATTATTCAGATTTATTAATTATTACTCATCACAATCCCAGCTGTGCTTTTGGCACTTGCATCTCTACAAGGTGACACAGTGTGTCAGGTTCATCCTGTTAGAGGCAAGTCGCCAACCTTGTCGTATCACGGTGGTCTCACTGACGGAGCCATTCCGTTGCCTGCCTAGTCAGGAAAAATGATGCAGAGAGAAGAGAATTGTACCTGTGGCCCCAGCTGGGTTAGCTCATCCACTGTGACTTCTGGAAACATTTCCATGAAAGGAAAAATCTTTGGTTCTTGGGATGTCCATCACGTTGGTCTGTATTGTTCTTCTGAGAATAATTAATAACTCAGGGTCAAAGACAGATCAAAAGGAAAAAGGCTTATTCTGGTCCCAGTTAAACACATTTTCTCTTGCCACTTCCAGTGTCACAGAGGCTAGAGCACGTGACCATGGTCTGTACTCATACGCGTATCACGGCAGATGCTGCTCTGAAATTCCACCTTCTTCTTTCTCTCCACCCTGTCTTCCAGAAGAAAAGAAATAATATTTTTTTAAACAATTTTTATTGAGTTATAGTCATTTTATAATTTTGTGTCAAATTCCAGTGTAGAGCACAATTTTTCAGTTATACATGAACATACATATATTCATTGTCACATTTTGTGTGTGTGTATGAGCTACCACAAGAGAAAAGAAGTAATATTTGAAAGAAGCAGCAAAGAGTATTCCAGTTTTTCCAAGCTTATCTTTTTCTTCTCTTAATCTTTTCCAGATTTCTCTTATGCTCTGTGTAATTAACCATTTGCTCATTTGTAGGATAGGATCAGATAACGTTAGTGTGAAGACCATCCATTAGTCAATATTGAAAATTCCTGTTAGGGAAGAACAGATAACGAGGAAAAGTCGCTTCCCCTTGACACCCGTACATAGGGATGACCCTTTGTGATTCTGAAGGGGATGCCAGGATGTGGACACTGGACACCCGTACATAGGGATGACCCTTTGTGATTCTGAAGGGGATGCCAGGATGTGGACACTGCAGATTCAAGCATATCGGGAAGGCTGGTGATGAGCTAAGACCATGGAACCTAAAAGAAATCAGTGGTGTAGGAAACTTTCCCCAGGAACGTAGTCAGTGTGCAGCGAGTGAAATGAAGGAGTATTGTAAGTACATAGGGCTTATGTACAGTGTTCAGGTTGTCCTCAAGTCCTGCTCGATTACCCTGCAGATTTTTTTTTTTCCAGAGCTTTAGGTAGAGAAGGCACTGGAAGATAAAAACAGCCAGTTACAAAGAGAAACAAAGAATTCCACAGCTGTCTGTTAGGATATGGGGCACTCAGGAAGCCCCAGAGAAGTAGAGGTAAAAGGCGTTTCTCCCCTTCAGGGAGAGGACCACTGAAGCCAGCTGGAGCGTGGAGAAGCTGGAATGTGTAGATCTCACACGTGGGAGGCAGCAGCCAGGCTCGGCCGTAATGGACCACTGATGTGGCCAGAGAGCCTGCTCTAGGGTCAGGAGCAAGATGGAAGAGCTGGGGAGGTAGAGACCTTTTGTCTCATGCTGGTGCTCCTGGGGCTGGAATCAGGGCCCCAGCGATGGTTATTCAAAATGAAGATGTGCTGGTAAGACCTAGAGGTGGAGGAGCTGGTGGCAGGGCTGAGTTGTGGAGAGAAGGGCGTAGCCTGTATTGCTGGTGGTAATGTAAACTTCTTCATGCTTATGGAAAAATATTACAGAAACATCTGTTTTAAAAAATACACATACGTATTGACCTGGCCATTTCTTCTGGGTCCTCATCACATCCTAGAAATAAAACACCTGTATATATGAATATTAGATGTCCAGAAATAATTTAGAGGGAATTAGTTTAAAACTAAGATGTTTAAAAAGACAGTAGAAGGATGTTTATTAATAGCCGTGTTTGTGGTGCCAAGAAATTGTGAGAAACCTGAATACTCATGATTAGGCAAATGGTGGAATAAACCATGGTATGGTCATATAATGAAATGTTATGGGGCTTTTAAAAGGAATAAGCTGTATCTGTATTTATTGACCAGGAATTATTGCTAGACTGTACTGTTAGGAGAGTGCAAAGCAAAACAAAGAGAAATATCTGCACTGTGATTCCTTAAACCAGGCCTTTGGGGAAAAAAACCAACACGTCAGTGTATATGTGATGCTAAGAGCATGGAGAAAGCTGTCAAAAGGATACATATGAGGCTGTTTATTTTGGTGGTGTTACTGAGTTCAAATCTGTTCTGTTTGCCACCTGACAGGCCAATAAATTGGGAGACGAGGTGCCGGGGCAAGGAATAATTCCAATTTTATTAGGAAGGCAGGCAGACTGAGAAGATGGGAGACCAGTGTCCTGGAGAACCAGGACATCCCCACCTTCTCTCAGGGTTCTCCCTTCAGCATCCACACCAACCTGCCCATCTCCCACCGTCCTGAACAGATGTAAAGTGTTGTCATACTAAGATGCTTTCAACTTACTGAAATTACAACAGGCTTTTTTTTTTTTTTTAATAGAAGAGTGTTCTTCCTTTCCTCATTACTCCTCACGCTTACCACTCAGAATACTCATGTTCTGGGCACATGCTGGCACAAATACACAGACATACTGACTTCCAAAGTGTCGTATTTTTGCACTTCTTGACATCTGCTTATGTTGGTTAAACACACAACTCTTCTGTTCGTGTTTCCACGTGGTCGGAAAACACACTTGAACGTGTCAAAGCCTGTCTTGTGTGCTCCTTAGCAATCGATGGAAATCATTGTAGGCGCAGCTGGGGGTGCTCGGTGGGACGAGACCATCCTTTGTTGCACTGGTGGGTGGCCAAGGGACAGGGTCATCCTTTCTCATGCCTCCTCCCCTTCTCTTTCTCTTTCTATCGGTTTTTTGTTCCTTAAGAAAAATCAGATCTGCTTTACTGTCAAGACTGAAGTAAATCAGAAAAAAATCAAGATTGATTTCTCACTGTGGACAAATTGAGGCATAAAAGTTGAGACTTTTTTTTCACTCTTCTTACCATTTCATTATCAATCTATGGAATAACATGGGTGCTCTGATTGTATAGATTTTAGGACAGGACATACATCATGGGGCCGTAGCTGGGCTATTGAGCTTAAATGTTACATGTTCTGATTTGAGAACACCTACATTTATCGCTCTAACACAGCGTCACCCCTGGCTTTTACACACAGAGGGTGGCACAGCTTCCTTTCATTTTCTCCATTTGCATGTTGAAATTCTGTTCAGGACTAGCCTTCATTTACATGTATACATTCAAATGGTGGTTGGATTCTTTTCACAGCATTGCATTTTAGGGGGCAGGCTACCTTCATTCATATTTTATTGCAAAGAGATTACCATTACTCTTAGGTATTTTAAAATATGAGCAGCGGTTGCTTACAAAACAAAACAAAACAAAATTAAACAACCTAAAACACACAGAAACAACCCATCGAATTCGGATGACTGGAAGTATGGCTGGAAGGTTACAGCTCCTGTCCGAACTGAACCCTTCAGCAATGATCGCATTGCCTTTAATTCTGTAAGTGACAGTCCTCCAGCAGGCTGCACTCTTCTGATCACCCACACATCCTCTCTGTAACTGGCTGCCGATGAAACTCTCATCACAGACAGCCTTGTGAGCTCCTGGGGAAGAACGGGACAGGCAGCACATCAAAAGGTCCAATGTGGAAAAGGAATGAAAGGCCCTCGCAGCCTGCCGCCTCCTAGTAGTTGAAGAGCAGGAGAATCTGTGTGTGCACGTGTGTGCACACGCACACCGCAGCGCCTCTGCTGAGGACTGCCAAGCGAGGGGAAAGTCGTCAGGTGGGAGCACAGAGATGCTCTGAGACAGAAGCAGTTGAGTGGATGCACACTGGCAAAGAGCACCGGCTCAGAGTAACTTGCTCATCTTTGGATGAGATCTGCCGGTGCTGCCACCAGCCACCAAACACCTGTGCGTGCAGTTATCCTCCCGGTCAGAGTTACCAGCGGATTTGGTCACTACAGTCCAGGGGCTCTGAGGCTTTGACTTCTGCCTTTCCTTTAAATCGAAAGGTGTGATGAGGAGTGAAAGCATTTGTTACTGGGATTCTGATTTCCAAGGGGGTGTGAGAGCATAGGAAAGTGTGAAGAAAATCGCTCTTAGAACCAGGATTTGATCCTAGGTTTCTTGATTCTTGGCTGTGTAACGTGAGGGAAACGATCCATCTTGCACTGAACAGTTGGCTCAGCCATTAAATGGAGACAGCAATATCTGCTCCATAGGGTTTTCTGTGGACTGAATAGCTCAGGGTGGCAAGTGTCATGTGAGACCGTGCCCGTTTCTCAGCAGACGGTGAGTTGTAGTTGCAGGTTCTGTTCCTGCTTGTCGTGAGGGTGCACTGTGGCGGCGCAGAAGAAGTAGACTTGCCTTAGCCTGACCTCGGGGCTAACCTGAGCAGGGCTGGACAGTCAGTGCTATCTCTCTTGTCCTCTTTATAAGGAAAAGAGGAAGAAACATCCTCCCAGCGTGGAGCAGAAGCACGGAGCATCAGGAAGAAATGTCACCCGTGCAAAGGACACTGTCAGCGTGCAGTGTGTCTCTTGCTCACCGTCGCCCTGCTTATGGGATTCTCTTCCTGACCCCAGTTCTAATCCCAGAAACATGCTCTGCTCGTCCACAGAGTTCTTTTGAATGGGATGGCCTCCCTTTATAAAGGGGGCAGAAATGACGACCGTTGTCCTTTAGTCATAACAATAGTTTCCAGTTTCCTCTTTGAAGTGGGAGCTCTGTGCTACCCAGGTCATCCCCTCGGGGGCCAAGGCACTTCCTCCCTTTGCTTGCCCGGAGTGTCTGCTGCTGATGGCTCACAGCTGAGTCTCTCTGGGACTTTCTCTCAGCCAACAAGGGCTGACTCACCCATGTTGTGTCCCTTTCTTGTGGCAGCCTTTATCCAGTGACTCATGGATGCAGGCTGTAACTGGTTAGCCCTCTTGCCTCAATATGGGACAGCTCTGAAGGGCCATCCCGGGTCCTCCTGTGAGATCACACAGTCCCTTTACTGGAACCACACAGCAGTCCAGCTTTCCCTTCTGCCTTCCTCCTTTGTTGAATCACTGACAGAAATTATTCCAAGAAGCACTCAAGTGTCAGTTAGGGTCCTCCAAGAAGCAGGTGACAAACTAGAATTAGACATGCAGATCTGTACTGGAGGGGGAAATGCTGTGAGAGAGAGCGAGCAGGGAAAGCAGGAGAGCCCCCAGTCTGTGCTGCAACTCTGAGTCCTCTGAAAGGAGAGAGGAAGGGAAGTGTGGTTGAGCAGGGAAAGCCTCAAACTGCAGTATAACCCTGAAAATGTCTCAGCCAGGCTGAGGAGGGTCCCCCGAGCAACGACTGTCCATGAGAAGACCCCTGAGTTGGGCAGAGAAATTCTGCTGTGGTGAGTCACTGCTCTGGCAAGCCCAAAGAGTCCATGGTCACAGTGGGAACACTGGGACAGAATGGACGGTGTGGCATCTGGAGGCTCTCATTGAACCTCTTTCCTTGCAGCAGGTGGTTTTGTGGGTAGATCGGAGAGGCACAGTTTCACAGTCACATTTCCTTGATTATCTTCCTGCAGTGAAACTCTCCATCTGAGGCATTTTTCAGGGAACCTGATCTAAGACAGTTGGTATCAGGAGTGTTCTGAGGAAGCAAGAATCTAAAATGGGACTTTGAAGCTGGATTGTGTGTCGGTTGGCTGGTAATGAAGACCCTGTCAGGGGTGGTAGGTGAGGTGGTGGCAGTCCCTGGTACGTGCAGCCGTGCAGTTGTTGGCATTTTGCTGATGGTAAACTGGGGTGGGATACGGATGGAAGGGAGTGCAGTGGCAGGTGCGCTATCTCAGGCATCTGGGAGCACGGAGCAGCAGTAGTGTTATACAGACAGAGGAATCAGAAGGCTGTTGCTAAGCAGAAATTTTTGCACTGGAGAGAGACAATGGAAGCTTGAGAGTGATTGATCACCAATTAAAGGCGAAGTGTGAAAGTTGGAGGGTCTCTGTGGCAGTGCATAAAGAGACTCTTATCTCCTATAGCCAGAGGGCAGAACAGGCCAAAGATGAGTCCCAAGACTTAGTTATAAGGATAACAAAGCTCCAGAAGAGGTTAACTTCTCAACTCTGGAAAATCTGCTTTCCCAAGGTCAGGGCCCGTGTTGAGAAAGAGTAAACCCTGAAGTATACAAATCAGTGCACCAAAAATATGAAAATCCCAGATACTTTCAAAATCTTGGGGCTTGCAGAAGTGGCCCACTCCTCTCTGTTAAACACCAACCCTCCTTGCTATCTTGAAGACAGCGAGGATGCTTCTGCCTTGCAGGACAGCATGCCATCACGTTAGAATCTTTTCCTCCTCTATTTTCCTGGCCACTGGACCAGAAATTAGGGCCAAGCCTTTATGTATCATGCTGGGAAGTGCTGGGCTTGGTGAGGAAGGAAAGAACTATACTCTGAAAGAGTCGTAGGACCTAGTCCACATATTCGAGCAAGAGCGAGGGGAGTGCCATGGAACTGAATCCTGAGGGTTCTCGACCACAGAGTTAGAACGTAAAATCAGCTAAGGGAGAGTTGATCAATATGGGAGCACTCTTCTGTGACACAGGAGTTAACAACCTTGCAAAGCCCCAAGAAATGCTGCTGGGATGGCTTGGAGAGCTTGGAGGTAGCAATGGCCGGGACTTGCAGAGCCACCTTCGGCATGACGTTGGGGGGGGTGGTGGGACGGTGGAGAGGGAAGGTAGGGCAGCATCGGGGAGATGTGGAGGTAGGCGACTCGCTGCAGCAGTGGAGCTCCGGTTCACCTCACCCTCTTCCTCCCTGGAGTTTCCCGACGAGACCGTCCAGAGCTCTGAAAGCGCTGCTCCCGGATGGGATGAACCTAAAACACAGAGCAGACTGATCTGCGCGGCACAGGCGGTGGCTTGTCGTGGGTGCGCTGTGGTGAGCAGTGAGACTTTCCAAGGTGACGTTGAGACTTCAGAACCTCTGGGCATATTCACAGTAGCCCCTTGAGAGGCCAGAGGGCTCGGAAGCATTCCTAGTCTCTTTCACTGTCCCTTCTGCAGCATTTCTATCATTAACAACTTTGTTTGCTATCATTTTTCATGCTGGAATAGAGAGAAAACAAAACTTAAGGTCAGACACCCCGATTCTAGCCTGAATTCTCCCATTATCCAGTTGTAGGGTTCTCCAGCTTGACATCTGGAAAATAGAGTGTCTTCTAACGCTAGCTCTTTTGGAATCTGTTAAAAGCTACGGACCCACTCTCTCTTCAGGAAAATGTGCAGACACCATTTTATGTGCATTTATCTTTCCTGAAGTTACCTTGTACATGATAATATCTAGGGTGACCTCTAGTTCTGATGGCTGTAAAGCTAAAGTCCTGGTTAATTCCGTCTCCAGCTTATACCTGTCCCCAGCCTGCCGCCAGGTGGACTAGTGCTGATTGTTAATGGGGGCAAGAATATTTATGAAATGAATACCTGCTGAAGACCAAGAATTGAAAAGAGGTATAATACTAGAGTATGATACTGTGTGAGATAAGACTGGATCCATAAAGACATTTTAAGTGATACGGAGTGAGGGATTTATTTATTCTTCGGATTATCCCTTAATCAGTTGTAGGCACTGGTGAAGACGTGTTTGAAAGGCTGTTGCCTCTGAATCTGGTGATGAGCCCAGAATCTGGGTAGGTCACCAAAGCCAGCGATTGGGAAGAAAACTCGGATGTGAAGTAGGGGAGAGTGAAGACAAACTGGAACTTGTAAACAGCAACCTGAAAGCCATGAAATCAATTACCTGCATGCCCTGCAGAAGGGGGGTCCTTTGCCTTGGAGCTGCTGACGTGCCTGGCCCCAGCCTTGGAGACTCACAGGGGAGAGTCTGGCAGGACCTGGAGGAGCTGTGGGCTCAGCTGCTCTCCCACCACAACGTGAGCCAGAATCAGTGGCGACGCCTGTGAGCTGCCACCGTCAGCGGCGCCCTCCACCAGCCTTCAGAGATCAGTGGTTGCTGATATATTTCTGCCTCTGAATCTCACACTCTATTCCCTGATGGCCACTCATAAATGAAAACAATACAGGGGATCTTGGAACTGTAGTTTCAGCTAAGCTTGTGTGACAAAGGGCAAATCTTCCCCAGATATGAATAACACAGGGTCCTTCCCTCAAGTCTGGAGGGATGAAAGGAAAAAACACCAAAAACAAATAAATGTCTCAAAAGGTAAAATATGGACTTCCTTTTCTAGAGTAGATGGGGCGTAGAACGAGTGGCCAAGTTCCCTGGAGAGAAGTGGGGCTTTCACGGAGGAGAAAACCCCCAGGTGCATCACAGGCAGAGGAAAAACCAAGGGCTGAACCATGCTGCTTTCAAAGAACCGGAAACGGCTGGTGGAGCTAACCCTGGGGCTGAAGATGAGGAGATACACAACTGGAGAGAACAAGAAACGACGAGATTATGGAGGGTGTCATAGTCCATGCTGAGAAGTCTGGGCTTGATTCTGCTTCGTGGTTGTTGATGTGAATTTTATATTGTGATATTTTAAACTATTTTAATAACTAATCAAAGAAGAAAACCCTTTCGAATATACTAGAGGAACACACTAGAGGTGACCAACACAATTAACTTGGCTGCTACGTTCATATCTTTTCAAAATAAAGCTTGTCCTGTCACTTCCATTTAATTGAAAAAATATCACGAGACTGCAAAAGTAGCTATTAAAAACTTGTTCTTAATTTCAAGTATTCATCCATGTGAATCAGGGTTTATTTCATTTTTAATTTCTCTAAATTCTAAACCAAACCCAGAAATAAAATTGGACATCAGGGCTGACGTAAGAGTAAAATTTCATTCCCAAACCTGATTTGAAATTTTGGTAATAATCTTAATAATCTCAGTGTTCTCATTGATTGACCTTGTAATCAACTAGTTGTGATTCATAAAATAAATTACTGCACTATAGTACCAGTTGGTTTCAAAGACCTCATACCTTGAGGTGTTACTTTATTTTCAAACAGTATCCCACCTGCACAAAATAGGAATTAAAGATTGAGAACGTAGGTAGTGGTGAGCCAGTAAAGGATTTTGAGAGCAACATGATGATTTTTTCTTTTTAATTTGAAAGAAAAAATCATGCTGATGGTGAAGTTAGAAAAGAATTGGAGAGAGACCAGTCTGAAGTACAAGTTTTGTAGTCCAGGGATGAGCTGGTCCTGTGACTTTAAAAGGTCTCAGTGCAATTGGAGACGACAGACTAGAGGATGACGGGGCAGTTACTGAGGAGGTAGGCTGTAGCACAGAGGGAGGACTCAGATGCAGAGAACGATGAAGGGAGGGACGTGGTGAGTTCGGTGGTTGGGTGGATATTGATGGCTGCTTCATCTTTAACTTTGTCTACAAGCCTAGCACAGTAGCTGTCACATAAAAAAGTGTCCAGGAAGTATTTTCAAAGTGTTACATTGCATGCCAAATAACAGTGTTTTGGTTGGCTCGTGATATTTTGAGAAGTCCCATCCAAAGACTTTTTATGATCCTACAGAGTGTCCTTTTTTCTCTTAAGGCATTTGGTCAAAAATAAGAACCCAGCTCTAATGCCTGCAGTTTTTTGTTTTTTTTTTTCCCGTGGTGGCTTCTTCTAAAGCAAAGAATGCTTTCTACTAAGAAACCTCACTTTTAAGAAATACTTTTTGCATTATTATAATTTGGATGGCATCTAAATGGAAAACCGAACCCCAAATCTAATAGGTAGTATTTCTAGTACTGTATTTGGAAGGCAATAGAAATGCTTTAACCAGAACTCCAAACAAACTTCCTTGTGCTCTTTTATGTATTGGAAATATTTAGGGGAAAAGTAATTCTTTTTTAAAGCAATTACTGATTTAGAGGAAGTTGTAAAGAAGTATACAAGGAGTTTCTGTGCACTCTACAAGGGGAGATATATTTTTAAAGTATCTAGGAGTTGATTTCCTAGTGTTAAGGAATATATGTATGTGTATATACGTGTGTGTGTGTGTGTGTATGGTGGGACTAAGGCACGGATATGGGATATTAAGGCAGAAAATAAGCAATATTGATATGTTAATAACTCATTAGATTCTCCCAAGAGCAGCTGAGTGTTGCTATGTTTCTAAAGGTGTTCTATTTGGACCAAAATCAATGACAAAATCCTCACAACTATGTGGGGCTTGAGACAGTAAACATATATCTCTGGTATTTAATTAACTCTACAGAACATAAGGCAAGTAAAACCCATTTTTAAAGGGGAAGCAGCAACCACAGCCATTAGAAAGCGTCATTTAAATGCTTGTGTGCACACACATGCATACACCCACGAATGCAAAATTAGTAGCTGACTGGATTTTAAATCTGAAATATGCTCAACTTCGTATGTGCACTGCATTTCTCATTATCTTAGTCTTTTCACTGGCCCCAAATACCAAATATTATGGAAGAGATTCATATAGTCTTTGGCAAAATTCCTTTGAAACATAAGACTAATTCTGACATCTAATTTTTTGCACCCAAATCTTCTCCTAACCCCCAGTGGTTCTTTTGTCACTGTATTTTAACCCTCATGGTGTTTCTCAGTCCTTGCTCTTCTTACCCCACCATTAATGAAAGTGACCACATTGCCCAGAAAATGGGAAGTAGTCATATTCTGTGCATTTTGCAGGCCAGTGTTACAGTTTTACGTTACGCTTGTGTAGTACTTCACAGGCTCAGATGCTTTTCGCATACATTATCTTCTCCCGTTGGTCAACGACCCTGTGGAGCAAGTATTATTTCCCTACTTAACTACACAGGAAGTTGAGGGTTGGAAGTAAGTTACAAAGATGGAATGCACAGCACAGGGAATATAAGAAATATTTTAAAATAAGTTTGTCTGGAGAGCAATCTACCAAAATATTGAAATATTATGCTGTACACCTGAAATTAATATAACATTATAAGTCAACTATACTTCAGTTGGAAAAAAGGAAGTTGAGGGTTGGAGTGATGGAGATTTCTCCTAAATCAAAGAACTGATTAGTAGCAAGGTCAGAATTGAGATCCCTGGATTTCTGCTTCTGAGCCCAGTGATCTTTCTTCTCCACCACTGCTATCCCATTTGTAGCCACTTGTAATCTCAGATTTTCATGCTTTCTCAGACTCCCTTCGGTGAATATTTCCACAAAATGGCTTGATGCCCTGAATTCCATATTCTGGGCACCTCAGCATACCCGAATATCTCCAGGACTGATTAGGGCCTTCCCTTTTGGCTCTAGCTCCTTTTTTGTTCCGTTTTATTTTTGTTTTCTCTGCCTTTTGAATCTCTGCTCTGCATTATGTGTCTTCCACTCAAGTCCTCTTTCTGGAGGTATTGACACCTGGGGACTGAGCTCTCCCCAGTGGAAGGTGGGTGGAGTTGACAGGTGCCTCTTCCAAGAGTGACCTAGAGATACTCACATGTGTGCTCCTCTGGGCCTTTTCCTTCTTCCCAAGGGTAGGAATGGCCACAGCAGGAAATATATTGGAAGCCACATCTTGGGGATAGAAGAGAAGACCTTAGCCTGAGTTCCTGAACCAAGTGGAGGAGAGCCATGCCCCGACCTGAGATCATCACGTGAGTGAGATACGCATTTCTGTATTTCTTAAATCACTGAATTACATTGTCGCATCCTAATGAATTTAACCTTCCTAACTGAGCGTACCTGTTAAAGTAGCTTCCCTGCCAAAGGTGAAGTTCTCTTCCTAAAAGGAATTCTATCTTTACGCTGGCCCAGCCAGCTTTTTCAATAGGATGTTGTGCTCCCGTAACACTTAGTAGGATGGTGTAGAATGTTGGGAAAAGTATAAGCCCTTGGGTCAGACAGACTTGGGTTCAAGTGTGAATTATGTACTTTTTAGCCACGTGACATTGAATAGGTAGGCCAATTTCCGAATCACAATTTCATTATGACAAAAATGGCATATCTGGGGAGAAATAAATATGAAATATTTGTAAAATGCCATATCACAGGTTTCCTGAATATTTGGTTCATGGTGTGCAACCAGTAATATTAGTAATAGTTATCAATGGAGTACGTGTTTTCAGTTTCAGTTAAAAAGTGTATACTGTGGATAATGCTCCGAGAGGAATGGACAGTTGATCCTCAGAGACCTCACCTCTAATGTGAGAAATATGGATGTTTTACTTACCCTACTTATTTTCTCCCAGATTATGGTCTCTTAAATTTGTTTTTACCACCCAACACTCCTCTCTTACATGTGTTTGCATAATGGCACGGTCCGTCCTTTACTGTTCCGGGAACTCGGGCTTCCAGCTGCGATGCCTTGTCTTCGATGAGAATTCATAAGGTTTCATTAATCTTACCTCTGACATACTATGTGATAAGTAATCATTTGAATTATTAGTGCCTTCCTTTTCCAACCTCCAAAAAGCTAGGTGAAAATTTTGGTGGACGAGGGAAATGACTCATGAAAAGGTGTCACAAATGTAGAAGGTGCAGTGTTAACACAGTAAACCAGTTAAGGCTATAATGCAGTTCCTTAGAAAAAGTTTTCTCCTTTCTTAAAACATGTTTAAAATGTGTATATTGTATTTTATAATAAATTCAAAAGCATTTTTAAAATGTTAGTATCAAAAATAACCATTAAATATAGTTCATCTTAACACTCATTAATATTCTGGTCTAATTACTTTTATTCTCTTTTCAAACACACACACACACAGTATTTTGTTTTGTCATTGTTTCTGCTCTTTTCCAAATTTGAGTTCATACCATTCAGTTTCGTATTTTTCTCTTTTTCACTGAATATCATGTAGTAAACATTTTTCCACCCAAGGAACATTTCTAGGGCCCAATTTACACTATGCCACAGTAGCCATTTACATTTGCAATGAGAGTCAGAGAAAGTTTTGAATTCCTAAGTTTTCTTTTGTGGCAGCCTTTCTGCAGCTGTTAAGAGAAATGCTGCTTTTGTCAAAAAATTCTCTTGCTCTTATCACCTGGCTGTCACTTATTTCTCAGAGCTGGTGGTGCTGTTAGCCAGTGGGAATCCACGGGGGTATTCTCTGGGCTGGCAATAGAGAGTGCTCTAGTGTCACTGTCAGCAAATCTACCTTTGACTTTCCCTTCAAACACTCATAAATAACACACGAAACTCTTGTGCCCATGCTTTGAACTACCTTTTACTTTTCTTTCAGGTATCATGATTAAAATGTCTTAATACCAAAAATACTATAATATACTAAAGGTATGTTATTCAGGCAGGGCAGTAATGATGACTTTTCATAATCTGGTGGTTTGGGTAGTCTGCAGAGGGATGGGACGTGAATCATACCCTGGAAACACCTAAAACCTCAGGTTACAGGTCTTGGAAGATTGAAGATTGAAGACACGTGAACATACATGTCTTACATAAGATGAGATAGTCAGTTGTTGCATTGCAGCTAGCAGGTGCAGGGTGAGGGTGGGGAAGGAAGGTTTGGGTTGTTCGTGGTGGGTTTTTTCCATCTTTTTAGCCTGCAGTTTATACCATCTCTCCCTTTCCCCATCAGACATGCCAAGAACACTTAGTAGATTCATAATGCTGAACTGGCAACTGAGTTCGAAGGCGGGGGTTGGGGGTGGGGGAGATGAAAACCAAGGGACCCCATTTCAAATTGCCTCTGCTATCTCATTAATCTCTTCCAGCAGATAATACATGCAGAACTCAGGCTACTGAGGTCTCCAAAGAGTATCGTTTTTTGTGGGGTTATAACAAATTAAAGAAATAAATTAAGTCACCAGCCCAGCAGGGAAGCGCTTGAAATCCCGGGCTCCCTAGTCTTCACTGCTGTTCTGGAATGATAATAACAAAGAGGCCTTTTCTTCAAATGCACATGTATATATTTTAAATCTATATTGCATATAGATGTAAATCGTTAATGTAGCTTTCTATCTTGCTTTGTTATTTGCCTTCATGTACTTTCAGAGGCGTTTCTGTGTCCCTAGCCCCCAGACCTGTACCTGCTGCTCACTAATTCTGAAGAGAGAAAAGCTGCTGTAGGGTGGGGTGGACGTAGAAATTTGGTGTTCTTTTGTATAGAAACAGAGGGACACACAGTCCGTCTTTTTTATTTGTTTGCGGGTTTTTGTTGTTGTTTATTTGTTTCCTTGTTTTATGACTTGCTTGGAATAATTCTGTGGAATCTGTCTTACCGCAGAGTACAGCAAATGATGTGTCTGCTCCATTTTTGATTCTTTTTTGTTTTTTTTCTTGTTAATCATTGCTTTCACGGTTAAGGACAGCCTTCTAGGGTCTCTGTGATAGAGTGTCCATTAGCGATTGGTCAGAGGTTGGGCTTAAACGCTTTTCATCAGTAGGGCTGTCACCTTTCCCAGGGTAAAGCTGTGTGTGGGTCGGGCCACACGTAAACACAAGCCAGTTCTCTCTTCTCCAGCTGTTACTTTCTGCTGAGCCTCCCTCCTGCCTCTCACACGTGCGTTTATACACTCGAAGAAGGACGTGTAGAGCGCTGGGGACCCTCTTTAATGTTTCTGGTTGAACGTACACATTTCAGGAAACTCATTCTTGGAGTCTTAGGGAGGGTGGGTTGGAAGAAGATGTCTGGACTCGAGTTAATGGGACTACCTACGAGATTTATTTTAGAGAGCAAAAAGAAACTCACTGCAGGGCCCCGGAACCACAACCATGCATAACTCTAAGGGTCATAACCCGCAGGTTTGTCTGTAAAACCTGTATGAGAACATGGGCCATGTAAATGAGAACTCTCAGTCATTCAGTTGGCAGCGTGTGTGGTTATGCGTAGTGGCTTGAAAAAGACTTTTTGGAGGCAAACAGTGATGATGACGAAAAAGAGCATTTTTGTCGAGTCTTGATACAGAGATACAGTATAAAGACCAAAGTGTATAAAGGATTTAAAATCAATTGTTCTAAAGCAAAGATTCCTGAGAGCTGGCCTAAAAATAGTTTTCATGTGTTTGAGACATTATTCAGTGGAAGAAAAAGACCATGTTTTTCCTTTTCCGAAGAGAGTAGAAACATTCAAAGTGGCTGCAGCAGTCGTGGTTACATTGAATTTAAGACGGTGTTTCCTGACTCTTCTCAAATAGTAAGTCCAGGTGCCTAGGTGAATCCCCTTTCCTAGAGATCTTTAAGAAAAATACAAAGAGTTGGGTCTCTCTTCATCTGTTTCAAGTAAAACATAAAACAGACGAACACAATATTACATCATTGCCTTGACGCCTAGGAAAGGGGTGAGTAGAGTGTCCAGTCATTCTTGTTTCTGGACATCTGTTATTTTTCATATAAAGGAAGGAAGTTACTGGAGTGGGAGTGAGTACTTCAGCTACCTGTGACTGACTAACCAGCAACCTTACTTTGCTCACCTGTGAGATAAGAGAGTGAAGTGGTAATTTCTCAATTCCTTTTTAGCTGCAAGTGTAAATGCTCCCATATAGCACAGGCACATCATTGTATGGGTTTATTTTTCTCTTAAAACATTACAGAGTTTCTCTTCCATTTATGGTGGGTTAGGAAATTATGAGAGCAGCTAGAAAACCTGGACAGTATAAAATGTATTTTCCTGATACATTAGAAAGCCAACAAGATAGTGAGAAATTACAGAATCAAAACCAGGGGGAAGAATGAAAGCCAGAGAAGAGAGCCTTGCTTTTAGAGTTCCTTTTCTCCTAAAGCCATGTACGTATTTCTCAAATAGTCAGATTCGTAAAATCAAACACTAGAATGGTGGTTACTGGGGTCGGGGGTGAGGGGAAGGGTGGAAATGGGGAGTTATTAATCAACAGGCATAAAGTTTCATTAAATAAGATGAATGAGCTTTAAAGATCTGTTTTACCTGTAGTCAACAGTGATATATTTCATGCTTAAAATTTGTTAAGAGAATAGATTTTGTGTTGTGTCTTGTCACAGTAAAATTAGAAAGTTAAAGTAAAAACTAAATATATACCAATAAATGTAAACAAATCGAATGACAGAGCTAAAAAAAGGGTAAATACGCAGCTAAATCTAAATTGGTATTGGTTATATAAGATAAAATCAATATTTTTGGATCCGTCTCCTAGAGTGATGGAAGTAAAAGCAAAAATAAACAAAGGGGATCTAATTAAACTTAAAAGCTTTTGCACAGAAAAGGAAACCATAAATAAAATGAAAAGACAACCTATGGGATGGGAGAGAATATTTGCAAATGATGTGATTGACAAGGGGATAATTTCCAAAATATATAAACAGCTCATATAACTCAATACCAAAAACCAAATAACCCAATCAAAAAATGGGCAGAAGACTTAAATAGAGATTTCATACAGATGGCCAACAAGCACATGAAAAGATGCTCAACACTGTTAATTACTAGAGAAATGCAAATCAAGACTTCAATGAGGTATCACCTCACACGGGTCAGAATAGCCATCATCAAAAAGTGTCTAAATAACAAATGCTAGAGAGGGTGTGGAGAACAGGGAACCCTTCTACACTGTTGGTGAGAATGTACATTGGTGCAACCACTTTGGAGAACAGTATAGAGGTTTCTTAAACAACAAAAAATAGAGTTACTGTATAATCCAGCAATCCCACTCCTGGGCATATATCCGGAGGGAACTCTAATATGAAAAGATCCATGTACCCCAATGTTCATAACAGCACTATATACAATAGCCAAGACATAGAAGCAACCTAAATGTCCAACAGTAGATGACTAGACAAAGAAATTGTGGTACATATATATAATGGAATACTACTCAGCCACGAAAAAGAATGAAATAATGCCATTTGCAGTAACATGGATGGACCTAGAGATCATCGTACTAAGTGAAGTAAGTCAGACAGAAAGACGGATATCACATGCTATCATTTATATGTGGAATCTAAAAAAAAAAAGATACAAATGAACTTACTTACAAACAGAAACAGACTCACAGACATAGAAAACAAACTTATGGTTACGAAAGGGGAAAGGAAGGGATGGAATAATTTAGGAGTTTGGGATTAACAGATACACACCACTATACATAAAATAGATAAACAAGGACCTACAGTATAGTACAGGGAACTATATTCAATATCTTACAATGACCTATAATGGAAAAAAGTCTGAAAAGTAACATATATATATATAGACACACATACACATATATATATACACATACATACACAGATATATATACATACACCCCCCCCATATATATATATATAACTGAATCACTTGGCTGTACACCAGAAACTAATACAACATTGTAAACCAAATATATTTCAATAAAAAGTTTTAAAAATATATAGAGAGAGATTAAAATACATAATGATAATAGCATATAAGATGGGAGGGGTATGTGGAATTAAAATGTTCTTGGGACTTTGCATTGTCTGGAAACAGGTAAGAGTACAGTTTTATATTAGGCTTTTCTTAGGCAAAGAAGCATTTTGTAATCTTCAGGAAATAATGTTTTAACTCAGAAATTTGTTATGTAAATTTAAGTAAAAATGTTTCTGCAGGGCTAATAGCCTTGTGCCAATTTTAAATTTTGATATTTTTCTTCTTTTGGCTATGTTATATGTAAAAAAAAAAAAATTGACCTTTTAAGGAAAATAGTTCAGAGAATCATGCAAAAGCTCAAATTCAACTTAATATTTATTTATCTATTTAAAGGAAATCACCTGAAGGTGACTTTGAAACAGAAGAATATCCCTTGTCTGAAGCTGGGAAGTTTTGGAAAGGGCACAGCCGGTTTTAATCCAGTGTTGGCTGAAAAGTATGAGGCATAAATCCAATAATCGTACTTCTAAAGTCATCCATATGAGCTAATTCTTTTAACAGGCCAATTTGCTTGAAGGTAGTGAACCCTCTCCTGAGTTTGGGTGTTATTGCTTACCTTCAGATGAAGGCAGGTTCAGAAGAGATAACAGAAAGAGAAGGAGATCAGGTGACTTGGCCCAAATTGAACATTTCTGTGACCCACCTGGGACATCAGATTCTCAGAAGTAAGGACCAGTATCTGTGTGCATTTTAATACTGGAAAGGAGCTAGCTGTTCTGTGGGGGATAGGATCCTGCTTGGCTGAGACTCAGGTAAAGAGGGTTGTCATCTTGGTCTGCTACTTGCTAACTCTGTGGCCTTTGGCTAGTCACTTTGTAACTCAGTTTTATTTTCTGTAATACTGGCAAAGCAATTTAGTGTAAAGCAATGTAACTCATAAATGTAAGATCTAGAAAAACATTTTAAAGTGTTTTATAAAGAGAAAACTATATACAAATAAAAGACATCATTTTTACTTCCAATTATATGACACATAATTCAAGTCAGCTTTTATCCATGGTTACAAATAGATGGACACATTTATAGTAAGCATGAAAATGAAACCAAGGCTCTGTACATTTGGGTTAAAAGCAGTTGCTTAAACAATTACAAGAAAAAAAAATAGATTTTCATAGTGAGTAAACCTTAGTAAGAATTTTAATTTTGTCCTGTATTATACATTGATAATAAAGTACTTGTCAAATTCTAAATTTATTTTCCTTTCATTAAGTATTCTTTTAAATTTGGTGCCTACTTTACTCTGTTTCTTATAATAGGCACACAGAACATGCAAAAACAATGTTAGCATGAACAGATTTCCAGTAATCTGTTAAATAGCTTAATCTGGAACTTTCTTCATAAGCAAAGCATACATTGTTACAGAAAAAAATAAATCTATGCATTTGGATGATGATTTGGGGTTTCATATTTAATGCCATAGATTTGTTATTTTGAGATGATGGACAACAAATTTCCTAATTGTAAATAAGCAGAGGGAAAATTGTGTTTGAGACTGTTAGCTATCGATTCTCTGAGAAAATGTGAAGTGTAAAGTTGTGAGCTGGTGATGATGTTGGAATTTCTAGAAGATACTTCGTTTCAGCCTCTGGAGTTGTATGTGTGGAAATGAGAAAATAGACTTTCCTGGTCATATCTAGCTGATTGGATTTTGAGAATCAGATTTTATTTGCTGGGGATAAGACAATTTCAGCTCTCTGCTTTGTTTGTGAAGCTCTAGCTGTAGATCTTCCAAAAAACCTCTCAAAATATTTTCTCTATTGGGTTCTTCCTTCTTTCCTTCCCCACTTCTTTCCTCCCTTCCCTTCTGCCTGGGCTGAAATTAGACTTAGTGTCTGTTAGTTCTTTCTCAGTCCTTCAGATCTCTTGCTTTGAGCTCTGTTCCTTCCTGGGGTCCTGGGGGAATATCAGCAGTCCCTAAAGCGTCTTCAAGGAAAACGCAGAGTTCAAACTGGCAACGTATTCTTATAGTGACAGAGTGTTTTATCCCCATGGAAATGGAAGGACTTACTTCTATCATATATATTTATGCCAGATAGGGAGTGTAAGCCAAACAGAAAAAGGGTGATGACACCCCAGGCACTAAAATGCTTCCAAAATTCTGGAAAGTCTTAACTTTTCCTTGATGGGTACAACTTGAGAAATGTTACAAAAGATGGTATACACCAAAGAATCCAGAGTGCAGAGGGAAGATGTGATTGCTCAGGACCACGGAAATCTCTTTCAAGTAGACTCAGTATAATAAGACAAAATAGAATTTAGCATTATTCACTAATAATTAATTCACATTTACCAAAGATTCTTTTTTTCTTTAACAAATAATGTCATCTGAAATGATCTGGTGACTCTGTTTTCATCGACCCACAGCTGTGCATGTGCAGCCCCCTTTGGATGTTCCGTTACAGTGAAAAGGAACTGGGGTAGAAATCAGGCAGGCATGATTCCTACACGTGTGTATGACATCATATATGAACACATGAATTTGGTGGGACTCAGTTTTAACATGTTTAAGAGAAAAGGAAGAAGGAGGGGGAGAGGGAAGGAGAAGTGAATGGAGGGAGGGAAAGAGAAAGAAAGGTCATCATGCCAGTGCAACAATTACTGAGGAATTTGAAGAAAGAAATGTACGTGGTGTGTCTGTCCACGCTTAAGCGCTCAGTAAGTTTTAGTTGTTATATCATTAGTAGTGAAGTTTGAATAAAGCGCACACACACCATTAGTTTTTGTATCTTTCGGTCTATTTTGTTTGGGTAAAAGATGTTGGAGGGTAGTCTGCTGACTAGAAAGCCAGGATAGTGTGATATTTATTAGTGGGAAGAACTACTAAGAGGAGGTGACACTAACTGTAATTGATGCTATAGAGGAGGACTCAGAAGGACTGAGGGCGGAGAACGCCTTTCACCCAAAGGCTGATTAAAAATGGAACAGTGCTTCAGAACTCTAATAACCGCTCTGGGGTTTATGTGGTTTGGCATTGGTGAATATGTGATATCTGTTGTACAGCTTCTTGGTGGAGGAAGAATTTCTTAGCCTAATTCATGTCTAACAGCTTTTTAACATGACAGGACTAAAACAAAGCTAATTTTAGCTGGACAGGGATAATGGCCATTTATGGTTGGGTATTATAGTTGGCCAGGAAAAGAGACTAAAAATGACTTCAGCAAGACTGACTGCATCCCCAAACGTATCTTTTCCTACATGATAGTCTGCAGCAAAGCAAAACAAAACAAAACAACAAACCTCTTTTCCAGATCTCTTAATTAAGGAATGTTATTTAGTTATACCATTTTATATGTAATTTAAGTTGTCAAAATTTATCTCATGTTTAAAATAACCCCATAGTACTTCCAGTATAAAAGGAAGAAAATGGGCTTTGGGGTTGGAGCTGAATCCCAAATCCAATTCTTTAACTTCTTAACTATCCAGCTGACCTTTATTCTTTATCTATAAAATTAAGGTAACAATACCTTTCCCATAGGACTGTGTCAGTGATTAAATGATTGAAAGCACGTGAAATGCTTAGAACAGTGTCTGTGGCTTAGTTGTCACACAGTCACATTATAATACAGTGATTCCATTTTGTTTTCTAATACTCAAGCTATTTCTTGGATTCTCATTAACCCTCACTTTTTTTTTTTAATACCCCCAAATAGATAGCTCTGTATTTTAATGGAGTCTTGTTAATATGATGAACTCTGTGAAAATATTTCATCTTAATATCCAAGGCGAGTGATGAATCTGTCTAATGCCAGTATCTAATATATTGTTCTTCCTGCACACCTACAGAGAACTTTTTGTCTTAGCTTGAGTCCTCTAGAAGGCAGGTCCTGAGGCCAGGGATTGGTGCTGGCATTTTCTTTGGAGGTACACATCCAGGGCAGTGAAGGGGAGAGCAAAGGGTAAGGAAAGCAAGGTAAACTGGAATGCAGCATGTGGCCGCTTTATAACAGGCCATAGCAGGTTACCTAGTAGAATTGTTAATTCTGTACATGGGGATTCTGTATAAGGTTTATAACCTTCCACAGGATGGAAAAAGAAGGGGAAACGTGCTTGTCTAGCTCTCATCCACCTCCCATTTCCAGCTGGCCAACTTTTATCCCGTGAGGAGCTAACTCCCTGAAGCTAAGTCGCCTAGGCTGGGTCACCTGGCCCCTGCACCACTTCTCCAGAAGCTGATACCGCACCCCACAGTGTGGGCTTTTACTAACACCCAGTATTGATGGAATCCAAGAAGGCTAAAAAGATTTGTGTCCTGATATACATGGGCGTAGCCTATCCTTTGGGGAAAGATACCAGCTCAGGGCTTTAAGCAGTTGTCCTAACAATGTACAAAAGCTGGTTAATTTATAGCCCATGCATTAAAGTCCATGAGCGATTACCAGGAAATCCAACTCAAAAGAAAATGGCAATTTCTTGGAAATTTCAACATATACATTTGGTGTTGGGTATTATTAAGAGAGTTCGAATTGGAACTTAACCAAAAACAATCTCAAGGTTTAAAAGTATCTGCCACAGAAGCAAAAGGTTCAGGGAAGTGCTGCGTTCAGAATAGGGCTGTTAGGGTTGATGCAACTTGTTCACGTACAGCTTGAAAGCTGTGCTTGAAATTTGTGCACACGTGTAAATTGACTTATAGCCCCGGGTCACCAGTACAACTGGGTCACCACAAAATAGACTTGCGGCCTCCATATCTCCTTCGGCTCTTTTAACTTGAAGGGAAATATTTGACCTTCTCTATTTCACTTTAAGGGAGGCCCATTTATTCCATCTGTGCATAATTTTAACCCCTGTGCTCTGATGACAAGGTCCAGTCATCCCAGAAGTGAGTTGGTTCTTTCTCCAATGACCCATGAAAATTCCATGCTCCTCTTTACTCTCCCTGGTCTGTCATTTAAAAAAAAAAAAAAGTGGGTTGGAAAGTGAGTGGCCTGACACTAGTGAAAACTGCTGCCTTGGTAGCCCAGGATGATAGAAGTTTATGAATGCTAGCTGTCTGCCACAAGCCCTGTGGTGGTACCACAACATCCTCCCACAAATTCTGTGCATACTCCCTATTACCTAATTGTGCAGCTCATTGCTAGACTCTCTCAAAAATTACAAGGAGAAAAAAGATAACTAAGTCTTTGGATCATTGGAAATATAGTCCAAAGTATGGATCCAAAAACCGCATTATAATGACATAAAGATTAGGTAGAAACACGTCAGAAGTAGTCCCTGAATTGCGGAAGAAAGAGTTGGAGGAGAAGAGACCTCTTCCTCACCACCTGTGGGTATGTGTTCACTCTGCAGTTAACAGCTAGCTAGGGCGCCTTTCTGAAGTCTTGTCCTGTGACTTCAGAATTCGGTCTCACACTGTACTCCCTCTTACACACATTTTACAGCCTATTCTCCATTTAGCTGTCAGAACGAATCCTTTAAAAGGATGAGTCACATCTTGATGATCGTGACATCTTAGCACTTGAGTGACTTCCCATCACATTTAGGATAAAATCCGGAGTTGAAAGCTTACAGGGCCCTCCTTGACCTCATCCTAGGCTTGCTCACAGATGTGAACCTGTAGCTTCCTCCCAGCCGATCTGCTGCGGCCACTCTGGTCCAGGGTGAGGAAGAAAGGACTTAAACCAGTGGATATGGAAAGATGTCAAGGATTTTGAGACGTATTTTGGATGCAGAAGAGATAGGTCTTGCTGATAGATTAAATGTGAGCGTTGAAATAAAAGTTGCATACAGAATTGTTTTAGGTCCTAATGGGCACTCAGTCAGTGTTAGTTCTTACTCTGTGTACTATCAAACATCAGTGAGAACTGGGTGAATTCTAACACGTGAATGTGCGGCAGTGAATCCTGCTTAAGCTGGGCATGGTCAGCTTTTTATGAATATGGACCCCATGTTCAGGTCAGAATTTAGTGTTCTCATCTTCACCTGTGAGTCAGCAGTTCTCCAAGATTTGCGGAGAACAGTACTGCTTATCTTTAGAAGAGCTGCCACTATTCAAGTACATGATGTACTTGAGCACGTTCAGTACTTCTTGAAGTTGATTCCAAGGCCACGGCCAAGGGGGTCTCTTATTCATTTAAAAATGAGCGACAGATTCCTCGCTTGGAGGAATTTGGAAATCTTCGTTTTAACAAGATCCCCCATCCTTACAGATTCAGAGCTTAAAACTCACTGCCTTAAGAGATTTCGTTAGAACTGTATGCTGGGTGGGGTCTGTTAAAAGTTGAATTTGAGTTACCTCCACTCCACCTTCCTGGGGAAACTAAGCACCTCTCAGATGCTGAAGATCACTAACATTTAACTGAGAGGCCTGTGGGCGACGAATGGGATTGAGTTCCCGCTGGGAAATGGGTCGTTTTTCAGACCTTGCAGGACGTGTGTACATTGGCACCCGTAAGTCTTTTGATTCACTGGGAGAAGGCTGCGCAGACCCAGACAGCTGGTGAATTCATGTGCTGCTGCTTCAAGGGGGGTAAACTGGTCTCCCAGAAACTGTGCGGCAGGCTGCTCTCCATCACCCCCTGGAACAGAAATACTGTCCTAGTAACTTTTATTCTATCTTTTTGACAGGCTTCCTCAGAGACATAGCAGAATGCCAGGTACTGAAAAAGGGGAAAAAAAATCCAAAAGCAAGCATTCCTATCACTCTAGTCTTCTTTCTTTTCTAAACTTCATTAAGGACAATATATTTCCAGGGTTTCTTTTTTTATCATTTTCAAAACCAAAAATGGAAAAAAAAATTGTTCTGATCTCCAGTTTTAAATATAAGACAAATCTGTAGCTGCTTTAAAGTCCCATAGGAGAGGGAGGGTGCTGGCCATCCCAGCTCAGTCCCCACCTAGGGAATTTGCCACTTTCGCAAATTTGAATTCAATTTACCACAGCCAAATGAAAGGTGACTGAATTTCTAAGCCTGATGATGGGAGTGACATTGAATACAAGATTGTGTGGCACTTTAAAGAACTTCCCTTTTATTAGCGGCTCCATAATCACATTAACTTAAACTGAAAATGTGAACTAATTCTTTTCCTAGAGGCCCATGCGTTAATAATTGTAGAAATCTGTGGAAAAGGATAAATACAATTCAATAATTATATTGATAAATAAAATGAAAATCAACTAATTGTGTCATTCACTCAGAAGCTCGCTTCTGCTGTTGCTGGCTTTATGCTCCACTGGCTGCTAAACTTTTCTGTCACACTTCAATAAATTTAATTGTGCAGAATAAATGAGCTAATTTTTGAAGTCACAGGCTCTGTTTGCAAGATAAGGGTGGTGATTTATTGACCTCTTCTAGCACCGTGAGAGCATCATAGTCCTTTTCTACTGACAACCTGGCATCAGCCGTTTCCTCCCTCCGTTCAGGTCCCCTCATAGCTCTTTCTAAGTCCTACCCTAGCCTTCTCTCTCCCCTCTCATCCTCTTTCTCGAAATCACTGAGAGCATATCGTAATAGTCTGGCAGGCCCTGCTTTCCGATGGTGGCAGAAGAAAATTCTGTGGTTTCTGTAGTAGCGCTTTATAGGGTGATCAATTACTTTTTCTTTTCTGCAACTCTCTGAGTTCATCAGTTTTTTTCAGCTGAAGCCCCAGGTGGTAAACTTACGTCTTCTAGTGCCCCAAAGTGAAACCCAGTGTCCCTGTAGGTGTGACATTGATAATGGAGACAATAGTTTTTCTTCTTGGATTTAAGTTTCTTGTGACAGGCACACTGATGTCACACCAGCTCAGTGCTCCTGATGAAACACAGTTTTTAAAAATGAGGCCACTTCCTGCATGCTGGGTTGAGATATGGCAACAGAAATATAACCATTTAAACTTCCTAGAATCATTTGAATAAGCAAAACAGAATCTGTAACATAGAGAATATGCCTTAAACTGGGTGCCTTAGGGTCTGAAGTAGCTTTTTCATACATTTTCTCCTCCATTATGTCCAGTTTATTATAACAACTGATTATTTCCCATATTAGCCCCGGATTATTAATACACACCAGAGAACTTGTCTTATTCATGCTTTGTCTGTGTCTAGCTTCTAGTGCAATGCCTGAAATTAGTAGATGTTCACTAAAATCATTGTTCAAATAATACATTAATTGATTAATGAATGAATCACACCAATATAAAGCTATCATATTAAAAGGGATATATGCGTATATATTTTAGCCTGTGATGGGACAATTTGGAAAACATGAAATTTTAGACAAGTGTGGTGGCGTAACGACCTCTAAGTAGTGTGGCCAGGGTAGACTTTATGAGAATTCTCTAGAGGGAGATTAGAAAAATAACTTTTTTAATATAGCAAGTCTTGTCAGTCATCCCTGGGCATCTAAGTGGGGCACACAAAGAAAACTTGGTCCACGCCAGAATGGAGCCATTTCTCCAGTGGAGGAGTTCCACGAACACATCTCCCAGGGAGGTGTGTCCGCCATCCACCAGGGTGGGGCTCCATTGTCTGCCTCTCCTGGAATCATGAAAAGTGATAGTACTATCAGTGTTGAGAGTTGGGGTTCCTAGTACCATAGCTTCAATCGTGTGATTAGGAAAACTCAGTTACAAATGTCTTGCTTAGCAAAATGCTAGTGTTGCCGAAAGATCGGCCCCTGTCCCTGAAGAGCCAAATACCCAGAGACGGGGTCTTGGAGCTTAGAAGAAAAGAGATAATTTTATTGGTTTGCCCGGCAAAGGCGGCTCACAGCAGGCTAGTGCCTTCAAAACTGTGAACCCCCCTCAGGGATGGGGTGGGGTGGTTATACAGCCATAGCTCAACCACAAAGCTTCCATAATGATCAACAGAATCATTTTCTTGTTAGAAGACTTAGAAATGCATCATGATGCCTCCAGGCGACCAATTCTATACAGGCCAGCGGTTAGATCTCTTTATCTCCTAAGCACTCAAGGTGTGGTCTTCTTGGTAATTCAGGCTATTTTGTAAGGTTACAGTCCTGCGACCTTCTCCCTGGAGAAGGACTCAGAGACCACGTGTGATTATTACTTTCAATGACTGGAATAAAGTAGAAACAATAAGATCAATAGCTTTAGTTTTCTAAACAGTGGACCTGGAACTGTGAGTAGCAAACCCGGTCAGTCAGGTCAGTTGACCGTTTTAGGGGCGAGCATAAGAATATACAATCTGTTAGCCTAAGTGTGGCCATTTTATTAATCCTCCTTCACTAGTACAATATGAATGTGCGTGTATGCATGTGTGTTTGTTTGCTCTCTTGAACACAAAGAGGACAAGTGGATTTTTTTTAACTTCTTTTAACTACCCTTTCATTTTCCAACCTTGTCTCCTCCGCATCAGTTCTTTGAAGTCTGAGAACTTGGCCTGGAGGAGGGAAGAGCCAACTGCAGGGCTTTTGGTGAAGACAGAATGATGGGCCTTGCCCTGGGCTCAGCGCTACCTCCAGGAAAGAGTCTCCAGGTGTTCGCCTGCAGGAAGTCATAAAGTCAATGCAAATCAGGACAAATTCCCCATGGCAGGACAGAGCTTTCCTACACCCAGCCCTCACGATGCCATTGTTACCATCTATTTAAAAAATAGCCACTGAGTAGGCATTAGATTTTAGTTACCTGGTGTATCAGCCAAGGACAGAGGTCATAATACCTCATAACACTGCCGATGCCTGGCTTTGCCCACCTTAACCAAGGACTGGGAGGAAAGTCGTTCTTTTCCACACCATGGTCCTTATTCTTGCCAAAGTGTTTATTGAATCCCTAACTAAAACCACTTGTGCTCTTGAACTTTCCTCCTGGAAAAAAAAAAAATAGCGATTATTGTTTCTTTCTCAGAGGGACACAAAGAGGGATTGCCACAGGAAACCCAGAGAGGCTTCAGAAGACGAGCCTGCGTTGAGATAGAAGCCAGGAGCCCACTTAGCCAACTGCCTCCCCGGGACCTGGCACTGAGGCGGGTCAAAGACAGCAAATGCCGCTGAGCCCCCGTGTGAAAGGGGGAACTTGGCATTCACCCTCCCAAACCCTCCATCCCTCGGCCCAAGTGCTTGGGAATTCTGTGAATTGTTGCCTGTGGCAGTGACACTGATTTGTATCTGGGTATGAACTTAAATGAAAACATGAATTGAACTCATTACACGAGGAAGGAAACACTGCCAAATTTAACAGGCTGAAATTCCAGCAGGGTGTCAGGTTTTATGGGGCCGGAGTGAAATACCTCATAGAAGGGTTTCCAGTTCATAAAACACTTTCCAAACAGGCTCAGCTCTTCTAAGTGGAGGGGACGTGATCATTTCTATCTTAGCATTTCTCTGCAGACTGAGCTCACATATCCTTTGGGCTGACTGCACAGACAAGAGAAGAAAGAAGTGGAAGGAACTTGGACTCAGGATTGCCTCCCTGAAAAGGTTTCCTTCAGGTGGAATTATGTGTGAACAAATGACATCAGAAAATGGCGTGTCGGTGCACCTCTGCCAGCACTGTGCGGCTCGGCTTGTTTTCACAGGTTATCTGATTAGTTCAACAAATATGTCGTGAGTTCCCATCACGCTTAGGTGCCATTCTAGGCAGTGGAGGTATGGTGGTCAGTTAGACAAGTCGGCCCTCACGGGGCCTGCATTGCAGAAGGAGAAGAAAACAGCACGTAAATGATCAGAAAATATCTTGTCAAATGTCAGGTGGTGATCGCTGCTGTTAAGCAAATGGGGTCGAGGGTGTGGGGTGACACTGTAGACGGTGTGTTTTGCGAAGGGTTCTCTGAGGTGGTGACTTTTGAACAGAAGCTTAAATGAAGTGACCTATCTGCTGAATCCAGAAAACCTAATTTTACAGATTTTGAAAGAGGGTGGGCTGCCATAAGCTAGCAAAAGGGTTAGGAAGGTATTTTGATTCAAAGATGCCCAGTTTAAATACCCATAAGAATGGTCCCTTCTCTCCCCCCCATGTGGCCCTTTCAGTGGGAATCTGGGTAGCACCTTAAACGTTTTCTTGGGGATTTTCTTGCGTGTGTGACATAGTAACCAGTGTGGGTTCCACTGTCTGCTGTCTTGACCTCTTTCTGCTTGCTGGCAAGAAGCAGAAGCTGTGAGAATTGGCATGTAGAAATGTAAAAGGATTTTATACCTTTCAGCCTGGGGCAGAAGATGACAGAGAAATGGGGGGCAGGGGGACAGAAAAACAAGACGTGAAAAACAAAAGGCACAGTCTGAGTGAGTTCTCTTTTATGTTTTCTATTTGTCTTTCTATAGCTTCCTCACTGGTGCTGTTAAAAAGTAAACATCTCTGCAGACTTACTTTTCCTTCAGCAGGTGCAGTAAGGCTTACTGAAGTGTCTCTTCCCTTCTGCAAGGTGCAAACTCCGCCTTAGCAGATTTGAAAGCTTTCACATAATTCAGATAGTAATGGAGGTTTTAACTTGGCCAACATCAACCTGCAGACCAGGAACCTTTCACACATGGAACATTTCCTTAGAATAAAACTGAGGATAAGAGTATTTGCCAAACCTAGACTACAAACAATTTGTTTAGAAGTATAGAATGTAAAAACAAAACAAAACCCAGATTTATTTCAAAAGATGATAACATGATGATTACTGACTTTTACTCCTAAATTACTGATTTGTTCAAATAGCAAGATAATGTTAGATGTTTACAAGTGTCTGTATCTAGGAAGTGTTTCTTGTCTAAACTAAAGCTCATCCTTATTTCTAAGGAGCAGATTAGGAGCTAGTGCCTGCATGGCTGTGTGTGTGCATTGATGTGTCTTGAGTGACATACAGCCACATGAGGTTCCTTCTAGGGTCAGGACGTCTGGAAGACGTCTAATCTGAACGTGAAAATTGACAGTGGAATTTAAGTAACTCGTTTCTGTCCAGGCACTCTTCTGTCTGTGGGAAGCCTTGGAGGTGAGCTCACTTATCTTCACGCTCAGGTCTAGCTAAGGAAAGTCCACGGGGTATAGAGCCAGAGGGTGAGTCGCAAAATGGGGGGAAGTGGCGGGGTGGTAATATTCTGGGGTAAGGGCACCACTTCTGTTGTCTGACATACTTGGGTTTTAGTCTTGATTCTTCCAGGCCCAAGTGTAATCCTAGGTGTTTTGTCAAGTGCTCTAAACCTCAGTTTCACCCTCTGTAAAATCCTTACAAATATTCTATAACAAATATTTAAAGAACTTACACAGTTAGTGAAGTCTGCTTTGTCAACACTCACCATGGTCTGTGGTTATGATCAGAGGTGCTCTCAGCAGCTCTGAATAGAAGCTCTCGGATGATAACCGTGACCCTTACTTTGAAGATGTCTAAGCTGCCCTTTCTCTGAGATTGTCCTTAGTGCTTTCCACGAACCTGGAGTCCTCTGCGATATCTGACAGAGACCTTATTTTCTGTTACTCACCAAAATACTGATAGCCTAATGTGCACCCTTCAAAGTGGGAAGGTAGCAAGGGAATTGAATATAAGATGTTCGCATTCTCTCTTAGAATTATACCAAATCCAGTGTAGCTGATTTGAATTTTGCTTTTTTAAATTTAAAAAAAAATACAAAATCTATTTTCTGGTTTAGCAACTAGGACGCTGGTTAGAACGAATAATGATTATTTGTGTTCTGATATAAGAATGATTTGCACCGGACTGAAAAGAGCTGGAGATGAAACCCCAGATTCTTCACTGGTTGAGCTCTGGAAAGAGGGACAGCAGTCATCTGGGGGGACGGCTGATGCCGAATTAACCTGATTCTGCTTTGATAGCTGTGATTCGTTGCGCATGGCTGTCCACATACACGCACCCCAGAAACAGTTCCTGGACTCTGACTGAAATTTATGCAAGGATTTATATTCTCGGATGTAGAGAGAATGTAAGTGCTATTTGAAGAAAAGAATCCAATGGCAGTAGTGTTGGCTAGTGTTAAGAAGAAGAAGGAAAGTTAAAACATTTTAAGTACAATTATAATCTTTTTATTTGAGAAATTATCATTTAAATTCTAATATATTGATAGTACCTCATTTTTTTCCTCCATGGATTCATACAGTGGAATTCTATTTCTGACTCCAAGTAAAGGCCTATGATTACATCAGACTGACGTAGCGATTTATCGAGTGTCTGCTGCATGGCACAGACTCTGAGCGTCCCTTTCACCTATACAAGTTAATTTAATCATTTCAACAATCAGGAACATAGCATTGTTATCTTTGTTTTGTAGATAGAAAAAATAAAAAGAGGCCCCAAACGCTTACATGGCTTAGCCAACATCATATACAACCAGGAAACCAGGTTTTCTGATTCCAAGTTTAATACTTAATATATTGCCTTCCCCATAAGAGTTGTTAGAAATACTTTAATAATCATGCGTAAGGCTTTTTCCATTGCTCCTGTAAAGTAGCACTGCCCCAAAGCTCAGATGTAATTAATGAGGTAAACGTTTAAGCTTTATTTGGTCTATCTTCAAGACTTTGGCTTAGTAAATTTTTTGTTGACTAAATATTAGAAAAGTAATTGCTTAATGAATTATTTCTTTAGCATCTATGACTGACTGTCCAGTGCCATAATCTCCAAAGCATGGGCTTCTGTTAAAATCTAAGTGGGAGCTAAGAGCTTGGAATTAGCATCCCAGCAGAGTCTCCCTGCCCCTACCCTGCCGCCATGTCCAAACCTTTCTATCAGTTGTGCATTAATTCTGAGACCAGAAATGGCTACATAATTTGCAAGGTCAGTGCAAAAATAACAATGTAGGGTCCCTTGTCCAAAAAGTACCAAGAATTTCAAGATGGCAACAGTAGAGAGTTAAGCGACGCCCAGGACCTTTCTGAGCTTGGGGCTCTGTGTGAGTGAACAGGTTATATGCTTATAAAACCATTTAGGTCTAAAGAAATAGATGTTGACTTTAGTATCCTCAGAATATAGCCGAAAGAAGTAGACCATGATGAAGCTTACTGATTCAGCAGCATCAAAGAAAAAACTGGAAGGGAGTGTACAAGTGGCTTAGGAGTAAGTGTAGACCAACCTCAGGTCTGGGTCTGGATTCAGATTCACTGTTAGTATCGCTGCCTCTCGGGGAAGAATGGCAGGATGACGGAAGAAAGCAAAGACTTTGTCTTCCGTGCACAGGCTGAGAGCAGTGTGGACAGTGCTTCTGTAAACGTCTCGCTGAATAGATTATTTAAGTGACATTTATCCTTGTACCTCCTCTCCTGTCCCCAGAGATGTGGCATTGTTCCCTAGTTACAGTGTCTACAATGTAGTTTAAGGGATTTTGTGGAAATGACCTTTGTATCATCTCTTTAATTGAAAACCCTCTAGGTTAGAAGGGCAGGAACCATGCCTGTCGTTACGCACTGTCCTTTCCCCAAGCCCCAGTACCTGCCTGCCACCTAGTACATGCTCAGTGAGGATTTGCTGAGTGCCTGAAATGCTGAATGATTGAAAGGAGGTCGGAGGGAAGTAGTAAGACTGACATTTAAATGATTATGGGAGTGGATATTGTGGTAGCAGGGTTAGTTCTGTTCTCCAGACTCTGCAAGAGAGCAAGTAAAAAATGTCAAGTTTTTTTATTGTGAATCTAGTGACATCAGTACTGTATCTCTGTGCCAACATATTGGTTTGCTTGTTTTTGTTTACATTTTCCCAAGGGAACTGCTTCAGTAATAACGAAAGTCAGTGAAGTAAGTAAGGGGATTGCAAAGGTTTCCCAGCTGATTCTGCCAATTGAAATGTTTTTATTGTGCTGGTTTGGGGAACAGAGTGAGTCTCAAAGCTGAAATTAGGTCAGTGTAAGTTTGTGCACATGCATATATTTACACACACACACACCACCCTCATCATTAAATTATTTGAAAAATAAATGAAATAGGGGTCGAATTTGGGAACGTGAAACAGATAGCATGCTCTTTGTGCTTTGAGAGTAGATCCAAAAAGCAGGCAAGTCCAGCAAAACTTGGAGACCTCAGAAAGCCACCAGTGTACACAGGAGGCTGACGTTGAGTTTTTTTTCTTTTCTTCCCCTCACGTGAAGTCCAATAGCAACTAATCCCGGAGAACTAAAAATACACGAGGTGCACAGTAACTCCCTTCTTCGGCCCTTTCTGTAATGTGTACAGATCTGACTGGTAAAAGGCTCAGCTCACTCGGCAGAGAGCTGGCCCCTGTCGGTGGCATTTCGACGTGGAGTTTTTGCAAGGAGAGCAGTGGGGCCAGGCTGTCCCAGTCCTTTTCTGCGGGAGGCGGAGCCGCGGGAGCCCGAGCGGTAGCAGCGGGCAGCCTGGGGCACGCGGGGCGCTGGGTCTGCAGGTGCCTGACAAGCGGGGAGGCTGCAGCAGGGTGTTAGGGAGTCTGGCTTTCTCCCCCAGCGCCCTCTTGTTCTGCAGTTCCCTGGCATTGCGTGGGAGCCACTCAGGCGAATTAAATTCTCTCTGTTCAGCCTTGTAGAGAGGTGAAAAACCTCATCTCTCGGCTGCAGTATTTGTCACTGGCTCTGCCCTTCCCCGAGGCAGGCTGTTGGACATCCAGAGGCCAGACTGGTCAAGAGTGATGTGTTTCATTTGTATTTACATATTGATTCTTTTTAACTCTTTCAGGATTGTCCCAATCAGTTTTGGACAGACTTTGGGCCCCATGTTGGTACAGACTAATTTCCATGGCTGCTCCTCCATAAGTGAATTTGCCATTCTTTGGCTCCAGAAGGACTTGGATCTGGGATGACCAGAGCATCAGGTACTTCTCAGAGTTTCGTACACTTGCTTTCTCACTTTTTATATTTAAATTTGGAGTTAAGCAAATCATTGTCTTGTTATCTTTGAAACCATTAACTTTATAACCACTGTACGTTTTCTGTGTGCCCGTCCTGTTGGTCAGTATCATTGCATTGTGTTTGAGAATTCTTACAATGGCCAGGTTAAGGTACAAATTTGTCAAAGTGAAATTTCATTCACCAAAAGAAGAAGGATTTTTAAATTAGTCCAGGTCATTGGTTGGTTTGCAGATTTTGCTAATAACTATAGCCTCTCAGGTAAGAAAGCTACAGATTATCTAGCACCCATAAATAAATTCAAATCTCTGGCTAAGGATATTAGAGCCTTGGTTAGGAGAGGAGTTTCAGGGAAAATGCTGTGGTCTTTAAGAAGTCATGGAGCAGGGAGAGTAGACTGGAGTCAGGTGAATGGAGTTCTCTCTAAGAGAGCAAGGAAGAGAAAGGAGGGAGAGAAAAAGAGGAAGAGAAAAAAGGGAGAGAGGGAAAGAAAGACGGGAAGGAAGTAGGGAAGGAAGGAAAGAAAGAAGGAAGCAGGGAAGGAAGGAAAGGAGGCTGATTCTATAGGACAAAAGCTGTGAGTTTGACATTGGCCCAATAAAGAATTCTAGATTGGATTAACAAGATGATGCTTTGTAAGCACTTAAAGCGCTTAAGCTAGAAGAGTGAATCTGGGCTTCAGAAAAACATACGACCTTTTTTATATGCTTATTAGTACACAGGTAGAGTAGTCATTAATGGAACAAGACGTACACACGGGGTGCTTGTGGGGTGCTGACACTCTGGTGGGATGTCATGGTCCCTTTCCTTGGCCCTGTCCTGTTCCATGTCCTGTTCCGTGTGAGTTTGATGAGAACAGAAAGCCATAGGAGACAGATTCTGGAGCCAGATTGTCTAGTTTTGGATCCTGTCTCTGCCACTTACCAGCTCTGTGACGTTAGGAATTTAATCTTTTTGTACTTCAATTTCTTCATCTATAAGATGAGAATAACAATAATATCCATTTCATAATTTTACTGTGAATATTAAGTGAATTTAAAATGCTTAAAACAAGGACTGGCATAGAAGCAGCGCTAGTGTTAGCTGATATCACCAGTAATAAAGATACATAGATGACGTACTTACAAAGTGTATTGAAACAAAGATACAGTGAGGTATAAACTAATACAGGAGGCTGAACGTAACAAGACGAAATTTAACACGAAGAAATAAGAGGTCCTATATTTGAATCCTCAAAAGCAAATTGGATTAGAATTGACTTCCAGCTCAAAAGGAGCCATTTATTGGTTGGTCCTTAAGCACCAACCACTGGCCAGGCTCAACGTGAAGTGTTATTTAAGAGAAAGAACCAGAGCTAGAGTGAGATTCAGACTGAGGTTGCATCAGTGGGGTCAGCGCGAGTATATTCTCCAAACCAGGTCATGTGCTGCCCCGTCCACCACATCTTGAGCACTGGATTCAGTTCTGGCCTCCACATTCTAAGAGAGACATTGACAAATTGCCAAGTATTCGAAGAATACCTGTTGGGGTGGCAAGGGGATCTGTAGCACAGCATGAAGGAATCAGGGATGTGCGGACTGGAGAGAACAGGGGAAGGAAGGCTAACGATAAGTGTGCTGGGACAGGCCAAATTTAGGACTGTTGTTCCAGCGTAATTGTACATTGTGTTCTATTTCACACTCAGAAGTGCCCCGGTTTGGACAATTAAAACTATGAGCTCTCTAATGATGGCTTGCAAACATTTTCAGAGCTGTCTTAAAGCGGATGAGTTAGACTTATTCCTCCACCAAGTCTCATGTTTGTAGGCGACCGCAATGTAAGTTGAAATACCTTAAGCAAACAAGAGGGCTTAAGGGCTCCTGTAACCAAGTTGTGGGGAAGGCAGAGCAGGGCTAGCCCTGGGGGAGACAGGACCAAGGCGGTCTCTTTCTCTGCCTCTCCCCTCTCTCACTCTCATCCCTGCTTGTGGAACAGACTTCATATTCCCCCGCTGCTGCCGGCTGCTCTGAACTCTCATCCATCAAGCCTAGGAACCAGAGAGAAAAGGACTCTCCTTACTGGCAGCTCAGCCGGAAAAATCCCTGGAAAAGACATTGGCTCGGTGTGTTTGGGTCACGAACAAGGTAAGGGGTGGGGTGAGGAGATGTGTAGGCCAGAAAACCGAATAACCACTCTAAACCTCTGTCACCCTGGGAAAGGCACAAAGAAACAAGACTCCAGCTCAATTTGACTATGGAGGCAGCCTCTGAAGGTAAGGTTCTGATCATTGGAAGTGTTTAATTGTTAGCAGGTGGTGACCTGCTGTGTAGAAGGGTTCATGTGTGGGGTTTAGAATTTGACTAGAAAATCTTTAAATGTCCGTATGATACCACGATGCTTTACTTCTATAAATTTTCAGTATGGTTTTTTTTTCATAATTAATTTCAAAGAATCCAGGTTCCAAGTACAAGAAATGAAATAATCACCACTCTTCAAAATTGCACTGAATCCCAAGGGACCTGAGGATTACTGCAGAACTATGAGAAGTGACCCAACAAAGGTATGTGATAAATTTAAACCGTATTCTCTAGGGCTTCTTTATATTCTGCAATTTTCTGATTCCGTAAGACCGGCTTCTGCGATGCTGAACATAACTAAAATTATTTAAAAGTCACATTGAGTACCAGAGGAGGGGGAACCTCTCTGAACTGGTAGCAGTGAGAACTGTGGTCATGAAATAAAAATGTTAAGTGAAGGTTTGACAAGATCTCTCT
This sequence comes from Camelus dromedarius, assembly GCF_036321535.1. Taxonomy (NCBI): domain Eukaryota; kingdom Metazoa; phylum Chordata; class Mammalia; order Artiodactyla; family Camelidae; genus Camelus; species Camelus dromedarius. Next base: position 12,694,193 of record NC_087454.1, on the reverse strand, counting down.
CTAAATTTTGTTCAGTCTCTTCTCAAAGATTACAAAGCAGGGAGATGTTATGGTAACAGACGCTGTGTTATGTAGTAATGTATGCTGATGTGTATCCAGTGGGAACATACATCTCCAAATCAGGTGACCTGCTGCCCAGTCACCCCATGCTGAGTACTGTCCTGCCCTCTCCCTCTCTCTCTCTGTATCATATGCTGGATTCTCTCTCTCTTTAAATATGTAATATATAGATACTTAGAGAAATGGATGCTGTACTAGTTTGTTAGGGTTGTGTAGGGGAAGAAGAAGTTTTTCTGACTCTCGTGGTGCCCCTGGCTGTGGCTGAAAATTAAACTGATAAAGACAGATTAAGAGGAGAAAAGCACACAGACGTATTTCATGTTGAGTTTTATGTGCCATGGGAGTCTTCATAAGGAAATGAAGACCTGAAGAAACAGCCCTTCTGTTTTATGCTGGGGTTGACGAGGCGTGGACGGTCACGAGGAATCTGATAGGACAGAGGATGTGAGGGAAGTGCAGTAAACTGGGGGAAGTTACCAAGATCTGTTTGTTCGGCTTCTTCTCGGTCTCACTTTGTCTTCAGAGATAAGGATGCTCCTTTCCTCCGACTGTGGGAAAGGCACCTCTCATGCACCTCTCACGCACCTCTCACGGGAGGGTTTTATGATCTGTTTCTGGGGATGAGGGCAGAGTGACCTTCCTGCTTCTGCCATTTTCCCAAATGTCCTTTAGCTTAAAATATTCAGTATGCCAAGGTACCATATTTTGGGGTAGTGTGTCCTGAGTATTTGGACATTTGACGAAATGGGATCACAGATTAATTATTATGAACTAGTGTTGAAAAGATTGTTTTCTCAAGTAATCGAAGGCCTGACGAAGACACTGTGAAGAGCAGTGGGTTCCTGTAAGACACAAAATCTTGGTTTCCCAGGCAAACTGCTTAAAAGGTAAAGCACCCCCCGTTTTAAAAAATAATTTCTTATCAAGAGCAGACCAATAACCTGAGAGAAGTTGGCTGTTTTAGCAAAGAGAGAAAACCTAACTCTGGTTTTGCACCAATGGACTTTGGATATTTAGGTTCATTAAAAAAAAAAGAAACTTATAAATAAGCCTATTTAATCTTAGCAGCTTAACCACACATAAAATTTCTTTTCTGCAACTCTCTAAATTTTTTTCCATCCAATTTTTGTCCCATATGTTTTCTCTGTCTCATTCTGGGACCGTGAGTCTTTCTACTCTAGAACAAGATTACTCTCTTTCCCTTAAATAGGTCCTTCGTACCTATCCTTGGCAAAAAGATATCTTCCTTTCCTAAATAAAGCATTTTTATCCTATTCTTCATCATAATTTTTTTATACATATATATTGATTACAATTTTTAACCATTAGTAACCTTTCTTTTCAGTGAAAACTAGAAAGTGAGCGATTGGGAATTGTCTTCCACATACTTTAATTCTGTAGTCAAGTTGCAAAGACAGCCTTTCGTAATTTCTAGAGGCATATGTATTTTCACGGTACAACTTCTCATGTTTATTAACTGACCCAAATATATTTACCTTCTCTACATCATGTAAAAACAAGATGCCGAAAGTAAATAAACGTTTGTTCAGCTGTTAATATTTTAGTACCTTATCTTATTTGGAAATAATCTATACATTCAATGGATATTCATCACTTTTAACTTTGTATAGCTTTAAGGTTTTAAGTTATCAAAAAGATTTTTATTTTTAAGTAAACATACTGTAAAACATAATCATTGTTGAAAAGTTAATTTATAAACTTTTATCCCACATACATCTATTTAATTCACGTGTTCTTAGCTAGACTGGAATTGCTCATGAAAATTTCATGAGACAGAAAACAAAGCTAGTCATCATCTGAAGTTGTTTTTCTTGTTGACAAAGTACGCAAGTATCAAAATACCACTGAAGCGAAGAATCTAGAAAGTTAAACATATGGTTCTTCCCTTCCCTTTTTTTTTTTTAACTGCCGTGCCTGACGTGCATCAAGCAATTAATTCATGTTTATTGTACATTTAATTCTTAGGGTGGATTTATAGTTTTATAAATTTTAAACATCTAGTGGAGATAACATAAGCTTATTTGAGTAGTAAACTTAGGTAGAAAAAAATTGTATCTCTGTATTATATTTAATGCTGACAACTCTGAAGAAATGCCTATTTTTACTTTACCAACAATTTCAAAACTATCTTTGTTTATCAGAGAGTATCCCAGATCGTGTGAATTTCAGAACACACGTGGGTTAGGTTCTGTATTTCTGAGAGTTTTAGGAATACTGAATTTATATGAGTGCTCATTTATATCTAAGTCAACGTGAATAGAACTCCTTTAAGAAATTTAGTAGATTAATTTGGTAAGACCATTTGGAGGTAGAAAAAAAATCACATATACATTTTCTACACACACACACACACACACATATACACATAGACAGATTCAGAGAACTTTTAGCTTTTGTTTTAAAATTTTAGCAATGTGTCAGATACTTTAATATCTAAAATCTACTGTAGTTACTATTTAAAAATTTCTTTTTTCCTTTTTTTTTTTAAATTTCAAGTGCAGGGTAGTTCTGTTTCCAGTGTCCTGCTCTTTTACAGTATCTGCAAGCCTTTTGAAATGAATAGGTGAGGTTTTGGAAATGGTAAAGATAGATGGGCTTTGAACTGCTTTTCAAGCTGCATTTCTGGTTTTGTAAAGACGCAATTTGTAAGACAGGGACGGTTGTTTGTAATTCTTCAAAGAACTGGGTCACAGCCTGAACGTTATCCAGGGGCTGACCTGCCCATCCAGCTGCATTACATTCACTTTGCTTCTTTTTGTCAGGGAGATTCCCGACTAAGATGGACATCAAAAGATCCCTATGTTCTAGATTCGAAGCTGTGTGTCTTTGAAATGTTTTTAAAAAATTGTTCCACGTAGGCTTCAGGATGTGTTCTTTTCCTCTGAGTCCATAGTTCCATTTTAGGTTAGGAAAGAAGGCCTTACAAAAACAGTTCCTGTCAGACTCTGAGTATCAGCTGCTAATCCAAAAAACTTCTGACCATAGAGCTTCTTAAAAAAAAATCCTTTCAAATATTTAAACCAAAGGTATACCCATCAAGAGACTGGAAACCAAAATCGATACTTAACCAGGGAAGCAGAGGAGCCCCCAAAGAGGGTATAAAAGATTCTGACCTCCCAAGATCCAGAACCGCCCTCAAAGATAGCCAAGAGAAAGACAGACAGACAACTCCCCTGAGAGCTGGCAGTGGTCAGTAGGATATTAACTGAAAATGGGATGCAACCCACAATTCTGTCTAGCTATATATATATATATACACACACATTTTTTTTAATTTAAGTATAGTCAGTTTACAATGTTGTGTCAATTTCTGGTGCACAGCACAATGCTTCAGTCATACATGAACATATATGTATTCATTTACATATTCTTCTTCACCATAAGTTACTACAAGATATTGAATATAGTCATGAACTTGCTTATTTATTTTATATATATCAGTATCTGCAAATCTCGAACTCCCAACTTACGCTTTTCCACCCGCCCCCCCACCCCCAATAACCGTAAGTTTGTTTTCTATGTCTGTGAGTCTGTTTCTATTCTGTAAATAAGTTTGTTTATCTTTCTTTTTAGATTCCACATCTAAGTGATATCATAATGATATTTTTCTTTCTCTTTTTGGCTTACTTCACTTAGAATGATGATCTCTAGGTCCATCCATGTTGCTGCAAGTGGCACAGATTATTCTTTTTATGGCTGAGTAGTATTCCAGTGTGTGTGTGTGTGTGTGTGTGTGTGTGTGTATACCATATCTTCTTTATTGATTCATATTGATGGACATTTAAGTAGCTTCCATGTCTTGGCTATTGTAAATAGTTTTGCTGTGAACATTGGAGTGCATGTATCTTTTTGAACTAGAATTTCCTCTGGATATATGCCCAGGCGTGGGATTGGTGGATCATATGGTAACTCTATTTTTAGTTTTTTAAGTGCTCTCAGTACTGTTTTACACAGTGATTGCACCAATTTACATTCCTACCAAGTATAGGAGGGTTCCCTTTTCTCCACACTCTCTCCAGCAGTTATCATTTGTGGATTTTTTGATGATGACCATTTTTATTGGTGTGAGGTGATACTTCATTGTACTTTTGATTTACATTTCTCTGATAATTAGTGATACTGAACATTTTTTCGTGTGCCTATTGGCCATTTGTATATCTTCACTGGAGAATTGCTTGTTTAGGTCTTCTGCCCATTTTTGGATTGGGTTGTTTGCTTTTTTTGTTGTTATTAAGTTGTATGAGTTATATATTCTGGAAATTAAGCCCTTGTCAGTCGCATCATTTGCAAATATTTTCTCCCATTCTGTAGCCTGTCTTTTTGTTTTGCTTATGGTTTCCTGTGCTGTGCAAAAGCTTATAAGTTTAATTAGGTCCCATTTGTTTATTTTTGCTTTTATTTCCATTGCCTGCGTAGACTGCCCTAGGAGAACATTGCTAAGATTTATGTCTAGCCATATTTTGGGGGTCTTCATTCTGACAGTTGGCCAGTGGCACACAAGAGAATCAACACTTGTGCACCCTGACAGGTGAAAATGCCAGCCAAGAACACAAAACAAGGAGCAACCAGGAAGGAAATAACCGTTCCTGGAAGGCTGAGGCTCAGTAATCAAGGATACCCCCAAAACAAATTTTAAAGAGTCACAATCCAAAGAGCTGATTATCAGACAAATATTTTTCTTCCGCTAAGCTGAATTTTGAAAGGAAAAGACTCTCACCATCTTTGCTGGACTGATCCCCACAGGCAGAGATCAGAGAGTCTGACATGGTAAGAATTCTTATCTTCTGCCAGCTGTTGTCAGAGGTCCAAGACCTCTTAACTGCAGCTTCCAGGCTGAGCAAGGTGTCTCCAACTTGTGGTGTCCTGCGTGCAGGTGCCAGAAACTGTAGGGGAGGAAAAAGTTTGCCTTGACCCTCCTAGGGTCCCTGGCTGGGTTGGAAAACTAAACTGACAAAGAGATTAACAGGAGAAAAGCATTTAAATCTCTTTCTTATAAGTTTTCTGTGACGTGGGAGCCTTCATAAAGAAATGAAGACTCAAAGAAATAGACCCGTGTATTGTTACACTAGGTTTGACAGAGAGTTGGACAGTGATGGAGGAAGATGATGGACAAGGGGTACGAGGCCAGGTAGTAAACTGGGGGAACTTAGGAAGGGCTGTGTGTTTGGATTCTTCTTGGCATCCCTCTGCCTTTGCAGGTAAGGGTACAGGGAAGGCTCCTCTCACTTAAGGGCTTTATAACCTGTTTCCAGGGAGAAGTGGGGAGGTGGGGAAGGTCAGAAGTTTTCTCAGAACTCCGTTAGCTTAAAATATTCAATATGACAGGGCACCGTATGTTGGGATAGTGTGTCCTGAACCCCATCAGCTGCCTGAACAAAGCACCGCGGGCCGGGTGGTTCAAACAGCACAAATGTCCTGAAGGCCAGCAGGGCTGGTTTCTTCTGAAGCCTCTCTCCTTGGCCTGTCGACGGCTGGCTGCTGCCTCCTAGCTGTGTCCTGGTACTGTCTCTTCTCTGTGTGCGTGCGCCTCCCTGGTGTCCCTCTGTGTGTCCTGTCTCCTCTTCTCGTAAGTGCGCCAGTCATACTGGATTAGGGCCCAGACTAATGATCTCCTTTGACCTCGTCACCTCTGTAAAGACCCTGTTTCCAAATATTGTCCCATTCTGAGTCCCTGAGGGGTTTGGATCTTCAGCATGTGAATGGGGGAGTGTGCACAATTCAGCCTGTAACATATGCTTAGCCACCTGTTGTCAGGGATCTTCCTCAGAGATCATTTATATTCCTTCCACTTGGCTTTGAGTCCATTCTTCCCCCTAGTCATGCCTTCCGTGGAGGTGGAGGATAAATACTGTTTTCCAAATAACAATCTTTTATTGGTCTGTGTGAGGTGATTCAGTCTCCCCCTTCAGCCAACTGTTTTATGCTGTTCAGCTTTTAAAAAATGCTTCCTACCCATGCAGAGAACTATTTCAGGGTTCTCCACCGCTGCCCTCCTGTCGAGTGTACCCACGCTCAGGCCAGCTTTCCTGTTGGTTAAGGCTGCCTCACGGCTTCTGTGCCCACCGCGTGGCGCAGTGTGACTCTGACATCTGTAATGCTTTCCCTACATCTTGTTTACTCTGTGCTCTTTGACCTAAAAGAGTCTTACTGAAATTTGAATGCTGTGTTGTTCTTAAGCTCCTTCTGCAGCCTACCAGGGTGCTTCTGAATTCTGTCTCATAGTTGAATTAGGTGACATCCTTTCACCTATAAAATATAAAATATAAACCATCCAGTGAAGTTGGTTCTATCGCCCCAGGTTCATGCAAGAGGAAATTGAAGCCCAAGGGGGTTAAATGAATTGCTAAAGTCACACATCTAAAAGGTGACAAAGTTTAGGTGTTTAATGTGCTATGTGCAGATGTGATGTGACTTCAGAACATAGGACCCTTCCACTCTGTCTGCTGGTAGCAGTATCCTCTACGTCCCCACTTCACAGGTCACCGTTTGCCCAGTCTCTCAGAATTCATAACCCAGAGTCATCTCTCTTCTCTCTTGCTCACCGTAGCTAATCAGTCATCAAGTCCTATTAACTTTTCTTTAATGCTTTTATTTTGCTTCCAGTTCTTTTTAGTCCCAACATCAATTCAGGCCTTGTCCATTTTATCTGTTGCTCATTGTAACAGCCTCCTAAATTGTCTGTTTTTGGCCCCTCTCTTCCCTGATTGGCTTGTAGTTCTAAAGCGACTTTTCATCTTGTGGCTCCCCCTGTTTCATCACTTGCCTTCTCGTTGCCTCCCCTCCCCCAAATTCATATGTTGAAGCCCTAACCCCCAGTAAGACTGTATTTGGAGAGGGGACCTTTAAGATGGTAGTTACAGCTAAATGATGTCATAAGCGTGGGGTCCTAATCTAACAGGACTGGTGCCCTTACAAGAAGAGAGAGAGACAGCAGGGATGCACACATGCGGAGGAAACGCCATGCGAGGGCACAGGGAGAGAAGACAGCTGTCTGCAGGCCCAGGAGAGAGTCCTCAGGAGAAACCAAACCGACTAACATCTTGATTATGCACTTTTAGCCTCTAGACCTGTGAGAAATGTCTGTCGCTGAAGTCGCCCAGTCTGCGGTGTTTTGTCATGGCAGGCTCTGCTGACTAACAGGGGAGCAAGTGTAAATTCCTCAGCCGGACGATCTAACCCATCAACAATTTGATTCTTACTTTCTTTCATAAAAGTGCTCCCTATTCCAAAGAAACCCCTCAGCATCTAGCTCCTTCTTGTCCAGGCTTTTGTTCCTTTCTGGGAGGGCCTTCTCTTGTGTTTCCACTTACGAAAGTCCTACCCGGCCTGTAGGAATGAACTCTGGTCTCACTCATGTCTCCATTTCTAGACTGTAAACTCCGTTCAGGGGCTGTGCCTCTAGGTTAGTCCCACCGGAAGGACCTAATGCAGTGTCTGACTCTGATGTCTAACAGGTGTGTGTTGACCGAGTCATTGCTGTATCTGGATCACCATGATTTCTCTGATAACCTGCTCTTTTATTGCAATTCTCTGGCTGTTTTGCAGAACCAGCACTTTTAAAGTATCGTAACCTGGGTGATGACAGCAGCAAACATGACCTTCTTAGAAGTACAGGCTGTCATCTAAAGAAAATGTGCTGTGGCCCCTGATACTTAAAGCGACTGTGGAATTGTGAAACCAATTTCTTCCCATTGATTAGCCCGTCCATCATAATTTTCCACTTTCCAGCTAAATCTAGAGTATCCGCCCATAGCAACAAACAACAAGAGTACACCCTCCCCACACACACACACCCCTACACCTGCCTTTGCAACATGGCGGGAGACCATGAGCCACAATCTCCTTGAAACTCAAATCCAGAGGGGCCCATGGTCCCCACACCTCATTTTTAGCTCTGCTAACAGTTAAGCATTTATTTTCTGGAGGAAAAATGTTTTGGGAAAAGGGAGAAGGAGCCATTTTCTACTTTTTCAACTGTAGGGTTAAGATGGTAGGAAACTTTTCACTTATCTCTCCAGGTTCTTTGATTCTCTGCTGTTAAAGTTTGGAACTAAAGCCTCAGCGCCATCTTCCCTTTCCAGCTGAAACCTGAAGGCTTAAGAACTAGACTGAAGGATGCTGGTTAAGGAAGTTGTTCAGAAGCTTGTTAAGTCTTTCTTCAAAGGCAGTGAATAAAAGGCACTTTCCACTCCTCATCTCTCACAGAGAAACCCAGCCATTAACATTGGGAAGCCTCCTGTTTGCATTTTTGAACAGCTGACATTTGCACCTTTTGGAGGAAAGTGAAGGGCATCTCACTGCTTCCTTGTTTAAACCAGCCTGGAAAGAAGCGGGAATGCTGGGGAAGCGGGCTAATTTCCTTTGTCTCCTATTCAGCAGATAATGGTGGTCTGTGTGGGGTGTTGAAGGCCAGGCAGCAGCGGTGACCTGGAGATGACTTCATTCTTCAGAGGTTTATCAAAGGCCCCTGTCAGTCAAATTCATGCTGGGAGACTGGGGAACGGCCATCTGGTTCGCTGCTCATCAGACAGGAGAAAGGAGAGTGAGGAGGTGAAAAATCTCGCTGTCAGTTCTGAGCCAGGTGGAAGGGCGATGCTGTACGTTTTGAGGTGGGTTTAGCAACTCTTCATGCGCATGCGCGTTAGAGAAAAGCTAGGGTACCTGTGTGTGTGTGAGAGAGAGAGAGAGAGGGGGAGAGAGAGACACAAAGACAAAGACAGAAACAGGAGGTAAGAGGGACAGAGAAAGGGAAGAGGAGGAGAGACGGCAAGTGGGATGGAGACTTTTATTTAAGCCAGTGTGATCATCTTGAATCGATTTTAAGTGGAAGGACTGAAGGTCACTCCTGCTGCTGACCACGCAGAGAAACCTCTGAATTGCTTCCTTGGCTGTGGGGAAGAAAGGGAGTAAGTGGCTCACAGCGGGGATCTGATTTAATTTAAAGCGCGACGATTCTGCTCTGAAGCCAGAATCCTTTCATCCCAGCCCTGCTGGTTACAAGCGCGGACAAGGTATTACAAGCAGCACCACCAGGAAACCGCCCCTCGCCCCTCGCCCCACGTCAGCTACTGGCGAACAGGGCAGCCACGCTTCTGGTGTCAGGAAACTCACATCCTCCTGGCCCCAGGTTTGGGTGTGTGAGTGAGTGTGAGAATTCCTACCACTGCCTGCAGTTCACACACTCATGGGAAACACAACACTTTTACCCACGGACATTGCAAGTACTGAGGGATACTTCGCCACTTCCAAGATCTGTAAGGACAGAGGTCTGATATTTGTCTTTCTTTCTTCCATCTTCCTTCCAGCCTTCCTGTTGTGGTAAACTGTGCATAATATAAAATGTTTACCATTTTAAGCATTTCTGAGTGTACAGTTTAATGGCTGGCATTAAGTCCATTCAGATTGTTGTGCAACCATCACCATCATCCACCTGCAGGCCTCTTTTTGTTTTCCCAAACTGGAATTCTATCTCATTAAACAATAATTCCCCACTCCCCCTTCTCTCTAGACCCTGGCAACCACCATTCTACTTTCTGTCTCGGTGAATCTGACTATTCTAAGTACTTCATATGGGTAGAACCATACGGTATTTGTCCTTTTGTGACTGGCTTATGTCACTCAGCATGTTTTCAGGGTTCATCCTTGTTGGGGGACGTGTCAGAATTTCCTCCCTTTTAAAGGCTGAGCAATATTCCATTATATGGATATACCACATTTTGTTTATCCACTCATCCATCCATGGACAGTTGGGTTATTTCCACAAAGGCTTTCTTCTACATTGCTGTTCTTACATCTGTCCTCTCCTTCAAGTCCCTAGCATCACATGAAGCCAATGCCATGTAAATACCGAGTTTGGGGAACAGACATTATTTAGTTGCTGTCAACACAAGGATCACCTCAATTTGGAGTCCACTGCCCTGTCACAAAATGAGGCTGTGATTGTGGTTGGTTTTCTGGCTATTTAAAGTGGAGAGAGGCTCTGATCCAAACAGAGCATGAAGGAAAACTAAGAGATAGGGTGAAGAGGGACTATTCCTGCTCTAGCAAAGAAAAACCACTTTTATTATAGGAACTTCTGAAATACATGGAAGTGGAAGAAGGAGCAGTTTGTTGAACTTTGCATTAATCTCTATCGTCAGTCACTGACACACAACCAGTACTTTTTCATCTGTACCTCCCACCTTTCCTCCCTCATCTTGGGTGGTTCTTCAGTTTTCCCCTAACTCTTTTTATTTAAAAAACTTCAAACCTACAGAGAAATTTCCAAGAAAAGTGTGAAGAACAGCTGTTTATCATTACCTTCACATTTGCCTTGGAAATCACCGATTGTTAACATTTTACCACCTTTTCTTTACGTCTGTCCATCCATCCATCCATCCATCCATCTTTCACCTGTCTTTACTTTTTTTCTGGAGTCATTTGAAATTAGTTGCACACATGATGACCCTTTGTCTGTCACTACTTCAGCATCTATCTGAAAACAAGGGCATTTTTCCGTCATAACCAAATACAATGGTCACACTCAGGGATTTAAAATTTGTACAGCATGATTAGCTAATAAATAATCCACATTAAGTTTTCCCCAATCATCTCAATATATGCCATTATATCTTTTTTTTTTTTAAAGCTCTAGTAAGGAATTAAGCATGACATTTTCTTATCATTTCTCTTTAGTCTTTCTTAAACTCCCAGCCCTTTTTCATGTCACCCAGCTGTATTGGGGTGAAGGTCTTGCAAATACGTAGTTTAATCTCTGAGATGGTGAGAAAGAGGATTGTGATTGCTTCTGAGTCTGGTGTCATCATGTACTCATGAAGGTTTACACTGTTGTTAACAGAGATAAGTGGGGAGTCAGTAATGTCAAACCTTCTAACTGTTCAACATCCAAATATCTCCTGAGATACTTGCAAAGAGCAAGAATGATTAGACCTTAATGTGTGACTAATTTATTGGGCTTAGTTAGAGAAGCTTTTCACTTCTGCCTTTTGAACTGTTCCTGAAAGAAGGGCAGGGTTGCCTTTCCTCCCTGCGGGGACGTAGAGTTGGCTCATTCTAATGTGAATCTGAATGTATTTTCGAATATTCACTAGTTAAGTCATAAAACTCCCAGGAGTCAGGACATCTCTCGTTTATATGTGAAGGAACTGAACATGGGGGCCTCTAGGGTATAAGACACCCAGACAAAGAAGCCTGTCTGTGATTTGTGGATGCTTCCTAGGACCACACGATCTACCAGAGGCCACTTAACAAGTATTATCGTTCTGTTGTTGTGCACCCAAACTCAAACCTGTGAGAATGCAAGGTGGTTCCTAGTTACTTGTTTTGGATGGTTAAGGCTAGTTAGGTATCTGGATGCAGCAGAATTCTGCTAATATGTAACTATGTATTGGTTTTGTATATAATATTATTTATAATTTTTAGAGTCAGAACTATTATTCTACTTAAATGCTTACTTATGTCTTTATAAAGGACAAATAGACATTTTTAAAAAACTATCTAAAAAGAGGATTAAAAACTTTAAGTTTGGGTTTTTGGAGGGACAAATATATATAGCAGCCAGAACACAGGCCTGCCTCTTGTAAGGAGATGGACAAGGTTATTCTGATCTTTGTCCCCATGGTTTAATTAATGATAGAAGAGTATTGGCCTAGAATGCCTTTAAGATGAAGTCTGACATTTTAAAGTTTATCTATCATGTTTGTGTTGGGTACCAAAAGAAAAATGTTTTGTTCAGATTGTTTTTACTTGGCTGATGAGAGAGGTCTTGCTGAGGTCTGTCAACTGGAACAGTTAATAAAAAAGCGAAAACTCCTTTTAGTTTTAAATTCACCCACCATTTACCTGAAGTATTACCTTAAAGGACCCCTGCCTGTGGGATCCATCTCAAACAAGAGCCTGTGGACTCTTGCCACCATATGGCTTTAAAAAGCAGAAAAAAACTGTAAGTCTTTGGGACACTGAGGGCGTGAAGTAACAGCACAACAGTGATGCCAGAGAAACCCGCGTGGCTGGGAGACGGCGAGGAGGACTCGTCTTCCCTGCGCTGTCAGGATGTCCTTGCTTAAAGAAGGGCAGATTCAGGGAAACAGGGATGGAGAACAGCACGAGATCAGAAGAGAACATGATCTGAGTTCTTTACCAAAGCCGTGTACCTGCATGTCTTTGCTTTTGTTTTTTGTTTTTAAAATTTATGTAAACAAGGTTTGCTTAAGCCGTGGATTACCTCGGGGGGCTTTATTTCACCTGTGCTTTGGACTTTCATTGTCAGTTTTTCTGTCTCCATGCCTCTTCTTGGAAAGCTCATGTGAAAGAGGGATTACCTTAATTCTGGTTGGTGTGATTTGGAAAATCAAAATCGTTTCCACACAGTTTTCTTTAACTAACTACAACACTAATTTCAAGGCTCATGACACAAATGCCTTCATGCTTATGTCGGTTTGGGTTAACAGATTTCCAGGTAGAAAGGAGGCTGGGATGAGCTGGGTATTTGGCAAATACAGGGAACATGGAGATGGTCACTTGCCCCAGAGAGCTGGGAGTTCACTCTCTATCTTTACCTTTATCTGTTTGGGATCATTCTGTCTCCTGGTGATGCTCCAGCTGAGAGAATCTCAGAGGATATGCCTAGCCCTTCATCCTATGTAAGTCTCTATGATATCCTCTCTACCAGCAGAAAACTCAAAGAGGGAAGTTTATTTCTTTATTATTTACTTCTCTTCTGCAGTACAAATGTATCAGTCCCGGGTCCCATTCTTTCTCATCTGCATATTACACTGGAAAATAATGGCAGTAAATACTTACTGAATGAATGGTTTCCAGTAAGGTATCGATGGATTGGCAGCTTATAGCTCCAGAATTTTAAAAATTTAATAGGACAATAGGAGATACAATGTTTTACTCTAAAGATGTAAGTGTGGCTTAGCAATGGAAATGGGAACAAATTGGTGTAAGGAACCCAAAAGAGCACGAAGTTGCGGCCATGGAGGCCCCATTTTCCTGCTTTTCTAGCACCAGGTCAGATCTGTGTCCAAGGCCAAGTTCATCATACAGGGTTGTGAAGGTTGAAGCCGTCAAAGTGGGATGTGATGTAGGTCGTTACCACACTCCTCCCTGGCGTTAGCAACCTTCCTCCTTTATTCCTGAGTGCCTGTCCTTACACTGAATGCCGTGGCTCAGTATCCTAATGGTGAGGATGAGCAGGGTAATCAGCGTAGCTGACCCATTCTGATCCTGGGCACCATGTCCCAAGGGGGAGGGAGGGCTCAACACTCTATTAAAACTGGTGTTTAGTTGTTACTCAGATAGCATGGGGCCAGGCCAGAGCTGAGCACAGGATTCCAAGGGCAGGCGAGTAGGAGTGTGATCTCAAAAAGGGCAAAATCACTATGGAACCCAGAGAGAAGACAGAAACCCAATTCTGGAGAGGCCTAGCTACCAAATTTAGGATGGGACCAGCAAGGTAGATTCGACACTGGTTGGCAACTGCCCTCCTCCAGTCGCCTTAGGATTGGTCCGAGAATTTGAAAGTGTGTGTGTGTGTGTGTGTTTTCAGTTAAGTAACCTCAGGTTCTATGTTAGAAGCAAAGGAAGATGGAAATGATAGAGATACAGGCAAGTTTTACAGAATCCAGAGGCATAGATTTGGGGATTAGGATTCTGTGCCGAATATCCAGCTTCTGAGACAAGGTCTGGCTCTGTGGTCTCCCTGAAGTCATACCTGCTGGTAAGACATGGGTTCTGGGCTGTGGGCTTTCTCTCATAAGCAAGGTCTCTGATCTCAAGCCCCTGAGCCCCTTTTGGATGGACTGGAGGTCTAAGTGACTTTTTGAAGCCTGAAAGGAATGGCCGCATCAGATAAATCTGCCTTCTATAATTCAGGGAGGGGGTTTGTCAGACTGAGCTTTTCTGTGAGTTGGTCCTGCCTGCCTTGTGAGAGGGGGTCCTGTGAGGCAGAAGGGATCTGGGGAATCAGCAGTTGCCTTGGTTTCCAAGAAATGTCTCCACCCTTCAGTTGGTTCTGAAAATAACAGTCTGTTTCACTTGAAAAGGGAACGCATGCCGAGTTCTCTTCTCGGCTTATAAATTATGCTGTGTTAACACTGGCAACAGTTTCATTTTCACTGTGTAAACATGAGGCGGCACAGAGTGGGGAGGGGGTGGGCAGGGCCGGCTGCCAGGCCCAGCGGGGACGCGAGAGCAGCTCTGAGTGTTGGACGGTGTTCGCGCTCATGTTGAGGGTGGGTTCCCCAACACCTGTCTCCCGCACTCAGACCTTTTTAAAAAAATTATGAACACTTTTGCCACCTAGGTGGGTTCAGTGCGAGATGTAGTATGTGGTTAAGTAAATGCTGTGATCCAAATAGCCCCGAGAAGGGGCCTCTTCGCAAACACGTCCAGAGGCTGGCCACTGGGTCCATGATTCTATGTAGATTCGTCTGTAGGGGTTATGATGTAACATTTGAAAATCTCCCTCACCCACCGTCAATACACTAGAGATGGAATCATGTATTCATTTCACTAGCCCTTCTACGGAGCCAGCCAGTATTTACAGATCTTCTGTTGTAGGCGAGGCACCTTGGTCCCAAAGGAAAATTTCTGTTGCCTTTATTGGCCACAGAGAGCTCAGCATGAACTGATTCATCAGTGACTCCAGTCAGCCAGCTTGACAAGCGCATCACAGGGTGACTGAGTGCAGGGTGAGGACTGAGATACAGGAATAGCAAGACTTGTATCGAAAGAGCACCCACCCAGCGGGGCCCTGACCAGGATCCTTGGTAGCCCAGGGACAAGGTGAAGACAGTGATGGATTGAAGGGCGGGGGTGGGGTGTCACGGGGGAACAGGAAATAGAAGATGTGAAAGTGGAAAACAACACCAAGACCCTTCCTGGCTACGCAGGTTACCTTCAGAGGGCATCTGTACAGCCGTACGCTGTGGAGTGAGACGGCCCCTTTGAAACAAGAGAAGAACTTCTGAACATGAGAACTCACTATATTAATCCAGAAATGTTAAAATCTTATTTAGAATTAGAGAAAAAATTGGTGAAAATGTCCATCTGAAATGTGAAGCTTTTTTTAGACGTTTCACTTGGGCAGTGTTTTTCAATCCTTTTAAAGGTGGAACATGTCAGTTAACAACGATTCCTGCTATAGGTAACGGGAGATCCAACTCAACAGACAGGCTTCAACGATAGGGAAATTATTGCCTCTGTCAGAAGGCATCCCGATGTCAGAGTGAGCTTTCGGGCTGGTTCAGTCCGTTGCTCGGTAATTTCGTGAAGGAGCCAGGTCTTCCCTTCTGTCTGCCCTAGCAGTGCCAGGGCCACGGAAGCCCAGAGATGGTCCCCCAGCAGTCATGACGTGACCGCTGTGCACCCAGGCTGCGGTTTTCCCTTGTTCACAGCTGGTGGGAGAAATCATTTCTCTCCTAACATGGAGTTAATTCCCTTCCCCGTGGTCTCCGTGAGCCCACCAGGTGCACATCGCTGCAAGAGGATGGCAGCCGCTGACTGGCTTCTGCCTCAGCCCCTGAGCCAGTTAGTAAAAGGGACTTTGAGGTGATGTGATTGGCTGCAGGACTAATCGGGAAGTAGAATCCATGCCTCCCCTTGCAGAATGAGAGGCCCGCAGCGGATGGGATGAACGGTGTAGAAAGCCCGCCACCAGGATGTCCACGCTCTAATCAGTGACACCACTGTGACTGGGGTGGGAGTGGAAGGCAGGGAGTCCCCCGCCCCTTGTTCACCCCCTGCCTCTCATTCCCTTCAAACCCTTCAAACCCTGTGTTGTACTTTCTAGGAGCTTCTAGGATTTCAGTTTAAAACCACTGCCAGAGCCAGCGTAGCATCAGCCCAGGAAATCAGGGACTAGGTGTGAAGCCTGAGTGATTACCTTCGCCAAGGGCTTAGAAAGTCCGAGCTCACACCAAGGCGCTTTTGCCACGTTTCTTTACCTTTAGTCTGTCATGTAAACTCTTCCTCCTCTGTGCAAGGAGAAGGAACGCAGAGAAATGAGTAGGAGGTTCTTGGCCAAAACAAAGCAAAGCAACACAGAATCCCACAGTTTCGAATGTCTTTAAAAAACAGAGGCATATAAGAATGCAGAGCAGACTCTAATGTACCTCCAGGGATATCCTGTCCTTCATGTGCACTGTTGGGAAGATTTTGTTTTGTTTCGTTTTGTTACAGTGTTTAAATTTGTCAGAGGAATTAAAGAAGAAAACCTATTTGGATGTAAATTCTGGCATACTTGTTTGGAAAACCTAGTTTTACTTTGAATTCATGTTTTAAACAAGTGCAGGCATGGTTCTCAGCATCCCAAATCACGTGTCCTGGCAACTGCACTGACCTCCAGCTCAGCCCGCGGGAGTCATCGGGGCCGTGCCAGGGAGTTGGGGGCTCTGTGTTGATACTGGCTTGGTGAGCTTCACACCAGGGACTGTATTTTCTGATAAGCTTACCTGATAAGGGCATTGAAAATGGTTGGTTTTAGCCATTTACTAGCAAAATGAGTCTCCTTTATGAAAATCCTTTTCTTTTTTTTTTTTTTACTTCTTGAAACTCTCAGGAACTGTTTTGGTTGACTGCTAGGAAGAATTAAATAACTTGTTGTCCATTTTAATGTCATCATTGAATGCTGTATTCTCCTGCCTCCCTACTTGTAGAACCTAATGAGGTTCTGGTTCTGATAGGAGCTTACTGCAGGCCGTTTGCCTCTTTGCTCTCAAATGCATCCTGTGCCCTTTGCCCTGTATCACCGGCACTGAAACCTGCATCGACTTTCTGGGCTTCTCGGCCAACTTGCTTCCTTAACAACAGGAGGCACTGGTGGGAGAGGGGAGGGTCAGAGGGAAGGAGGCATCAGATTCATTCCCTGTTTCTCTCTGCCAGGTGAAGTCTCTTCTGTGTCTTACAGTGGCTTCAGCTCCCACTAGTCAGTTCCTCCCTTCGTGTTCCCAGCTCCCACCAGCTGAACTGTTTGGATGCAAAACCTGACATTCTTGGTTGAATAATTAGTTTGATTTCTTTGAAATCGTGTTTTATAAGAGCATTCGTGGATCTCGGCTGCAGCATCCCAGTGTACATGTGTGGGGAGCTGCAGTCAACATGGAGGCCCCGCTAACATGACCCCTGTCGTCTTCCCTCTAGCCCTGTGGGTGGTGGGGCCTCACCATGGTTACTACTCACCCCCTTCCCTGGTTGCTCCCTCAGCTCTTCTAAGAACACTGACAACATTTCCCACTATTGCATTCCTCCCCTGGAATTATCTAGCATAGGTTTGTTTTCTTAGTTGGAACCTAATAAATACTATAGGAAAATGCTACTTTTTTGATAGGAAGGTTTTCGGATACACCCACCATACCACCAGAACTACAAAAGATAATGACATTCTCGGAAAGTGGAATTATCTTGTGCTAAATTGTCTTGCTTTCTTCTGTTTCTTTTATAGAAAATCTAAACTTTTTATCTGTAGACTATCTGTTTTGCGTTGATGCTTGTCCACACGTTTGGGTAGTGAGCAGGCTCTTGAGGACTTGAAATCTTAAGCGGTTCAGATAAGCACGCAGACCATCAGTGCGGCAGAAACAATGGTGCGTCCAGTCCTTCCGGTGGCCTTTTATTCATTTGGTCTTTGCACCAGTGTCTTTCAAATTTCATGTTAAATGTTTTAAGTGCTTTTCAGTATCAGGAATGCCAGGAGACTCTTTTGACTCTAACTGAAAATTGATAAAGCCAAATAAAGAAACAATGTTCCAAACTGACAGATACCTCCCCTGTTTCCCATTTAAAATACTGGTGCCCTTAAAAGGCGTACACAACTTGTAGTTTTTGACCAAAGATCAGTTGAACTAAAGGGGAGCTGGGAGTTCGTGCTGGTTGAGTAAGTCTGAAGCTGTGGTTGAACATCTCCGAAGCAGTCTCAAGTCAGATTACGTGGAAGCAGAAACAGACACCCTGGCAGGACTCGAAACGCTCTGCGGTCAGCTATCTTGAACACAAAGGTGGGATGGCTGAGCGCTTGTCTGTGCTAATTACTGTTTAAACCATTGGGTAGGATTAGCAGAAGATGCCTGACTCAGATGGGTCTTCATTTGAACATAATGACTTTGCTCCTTACCACAGCCAATGCTGCAGGGTACAGTAAGGAGAAAGATAAACACCCATAATTCCTTTTTTTTTTTTTTTTTGAACAGCAGAGAGAATAGCTATAATTTCTTAAGGGAGGGAGTTCAAGTTTTCCATTTTGCTTTTAAGAAGGACTCAGGAATAAATTACGTTAGACAGTTTTGCATAGTGCTGTTGACAAAACAAACCAAAAAAAAAAACACAAAAAACAAGCCAGAGTTGGTGGGGTGTGGAGAGGATTCCCCACCCTTTGCTCAAAAAAAGGGGAAAAAAAAGACAACCACATAAAGCAAATGAAACAGAAACACAAGCGATCACTCTCTCCTCCCCCACTCTCCACAAAATAACAAAGAAAAAATCTGTATTTTGTTTTTCAAGGTATAGTAGAATTTTTTTTTTTGAATATGCTTTCAAATCCTCAGGGACTTTATAATTTATCAAGAAAGACACATTCTTCCTAATGAAAGGTTACTGACCTTCATGAATGTGACAGTTCAATTACAGCCCATTCATATGCAGAGCAGCGTTGATAAAGGATTTGGGAAATGTGACTAGCATAGCAAAAAAAAAAAGAAAGAAAGAAAAATGTCTCAGAAATTATTATTAGTTTTTTAAAAAAATTTTAATTGTGAAGCAAGAAGAATAAAGAAGATTTGCTCAGGTAGTAGACCCTTTTCCTCCCTGCCCCAGCAGCCCATTAGATTTGCTTCAGTGGGTAGGCTGGCTCTTTCCTTTTTCTTCCTAATATTTCTGTCTATTTAATCCTTTGAGCCACTAGACCTAACAAATCAGCAAGCCCTTGGGGTTCTGAAATGCAAGGTTTTAGTTTTTTTTTTTTTTTCCTTTTCCTTTTGACTGGCAGGTCAAGGTGGAACGTGTCTTAATGCTGCCTCCCATGAGCTTGGGCTTGAGTGCATGTACGTGGGTGGCTGAGAGTACGTAACACTCCCTCTTACAACTCTCCATCCATTTCAGCATCTAAATAGGAGTCAGGCCCTTCCAGAACAGCGGAACAGTTGAGCCCGATTCTGGCTCGACTCACTGGAGGCAGCCTTAGCCAGACTTGGGTGACACCTGTGAGCTGCTGTTTGCTGAGCTCCTCTAGGTGTGGGAGAGAAAATCCTTTTGCCACTTTGTAAATCAGCCCAGAATGTCCCTCAGCCCGAGATCTCTGGAACATCCCAGAACCAGATTCTTTTTCAGCAGCTGTTTGTAGGGATTCTCTTTTAACAATAAAATTTTCATTCAAAATAAGACAATAAGCATCAAAATAGAAAGTTCCCCTTGGGATATAACCAATATAAATATTTTAAACAACTTTGAATTGTAATCATTCTTTTCACGTTTAATTCTTTACCTCGGAAATTAACATCAGCCACGTATGTGTGTGGTATGACTTGTCAAACAGTAAACCGTACTGAGAGTTCTGGGAGAACATACGTGTCCCCAACACCCATCCTACTGCCTGGCACATAGTCATTCACTCAGTATTTGCTGAACGAATCCCCTTTCCTATAGCTGTTCCTTTCCTCTCCCTGATTTTGGGATAAGCACGCTGGCCTAGTTATCAATTATACCGCTAAGATACTTACCCACCCTCATTTGTCCTTACAGTTTGCTTTCTTCCTCTGCCACCCCTGGGCTGAATATTTGGCTTCAAGTCACTTTCAGTCACATTGCATCCTTGAAAATAAGTCTACTACTGAAGGCATTTTTTAAGGGAAAAGTTTGAAGAAGTAAAAATAAGGAGAAACAGTGTCAGCGTCAACTTTGTGTATTCCTAAACTGGAAAAAACATAAACCTTTGCCCTCAGGCATCAGTATGTGAAGTCACACTGTACTGGCAGAAAACTTACAGACAATGGACGGCAGCAAAGATGGCTTTGCTGAGTGTAACATAACTCAGTTTCTCCACTCCTGCTTCTCGTGAGCAATATTCTGAAAAGCTTTATCACATCTCTTTGGGAATCAGTATGTTAGGAATTTGCATGGAATAGAATTCATATAAAATCATCTCCAAGTACTGTTTTCTTAAGTCTGAATATTCCATTTAAAAAAGATCTAACATTTAAATATATTCTCTGAGAAATTAAGATACTTAGAGAATATAATAATTTAAAGACTAGAAGGGTAGCCTAAGGTTTAGATTAGCTATGGTAAATATTTTAATGTGTCTCTTTTTATTTTGTCTGGTTTTTATTTTGTCTGATATACAATTTGACTTACTTAATTTTTAGTATCAAGGGAGGAGATGAGGAATGTTACGTAACACACACACACTTCTATATACTAACAAATACCTTTGATGGCAAGGAAATTCGTGATTTGACAATAAGATCTTTTTGAATTTTGAAATTAATTTAGGCCACTAAACATGATTGAGATAAGTTTTTAATTATAGCTCTATAAACTTTGTTTTCTCTAGGTTCACTTTTGTTGAAGTGCCATTTGTTTTGTGCATAACCCGAAGGACGTGGCAACATGTTAAAAGATGCTCAATAAAAATTTCTTTCAGTCACTATTTTTCTGTGTTTTCAGACCTAGACACATTCCGAACTCTGGCATAGCTTTGGGAAGCAGTTTCGACTCAGTGCTGTGAGAAGGTGGATTTGGAATTTTAAAAAGTCACCCAGATCAGAGCTGCATGCTTGATACCTCTTGATACTGTTCCTGAGGTTTCTTCTAAATATCTTTTTTCAGATTTGTTAATTTTTGATATTACCCAGAAGCACTAATTATTAACAGACTTTCTTTAAGCAAATACTATGCATGCAGCACAATATTATATGTTTTATGTTTCACTGATTAAAAACAAGAGAGTTGAAAAGCTGGTAAGTGACAGAGCAGAGCAAGCCCTGAAACCCCGTTTGCCCGACTCCCAAATCTTTCCACTTAGCCCATTCACTCCTCTGTCAGGAAGTGCACTTAGCAACAAGAACAGGAAATCTAACCCACAGTGGCTTAAATAATAAGAAGATTGTATTGTGTCGTACAACATGTGATCCCAGGTAGGGTGGCCCTAGCGTCAGGTAATTCAGCAGCTCAAAAATATCAGAGGACACAGCTTCTCTCCATCTCTCCCCTGCTCTTCTCAGTGGGTGTGCCAAGTCTCCACATGGTCTTGAGATGGCTGCAACAGCTCCAGGCATCCCATTCAATGTCCCAAGTCAAAATGTGGTTTAAAAAAACAAAACAAAACTCATATTTTTCCTGCATACTTTTTAAGAGCCAAGAAACATTTCTCGAAAGCTCTCCCAGCAGTCTTACACTCATATTTCATTAGCCAGAGCTGGGTCATATGCGCCCTTTCTAAACAGATCATTGATAATAGGAAATGAAATTACCACAGTTGATTTAGACAAGTCAAAATTTATTGGCTCCAGAGCTGTCTTTTCCTCAAGGACAGGCTGCATGGAAAAAAAATGTGGGTATCTGAACAAAATTTGGTTTCTTTAGCAAAAGTGGGGCATAGCTCTGGTAGACAGCTAATAAAGTTGGTTATAACAGGACTGTCTCACAGTGAGCAGGGACAGGGTGAAAGACAGGGAAACACCAAAAGGGGAAAGTTGGAGATCAGTGGAAAAAGAAAGAAAAAAATAGTAATCTTGTGCATAGCAGGTGTTCGATAATTGCTGATGACAGAAAATGAATGAAATACAACTTACAACAAAGTTAATCTGACACATATTTAATGATACGTGTTGTTCCATGACATCCTAGGCCAATAGTTTAGTAGTCCACATAAATAACTGTAATTAGTACTGCTTTTTGACAGATCTTTATAGCTTTTAATCTTCTGTTGTTAATTAACTAGTTTAAGAACAAGCATCAATGTTCAGAGGCTTTTTCCCCCCCACTCATCTTACAAACAGTGGGACTTTAATCATATATTCCCTGACAAGTAGTGGAATGGCTCCCCAAGAATTGGGGTACCCTGTGAGTCCTCTGCTCCCCGCCGCCACCTGATGGCGTCCAGGAATGAACAGCCTGCCCCACCTTCATTTCCTCAGGGAAGTAACCAGAGCAGCGAGAGCCTGTCAGAGACCCAGGACCTCCTGCAGTCTGGCTGTACCAGCGCTGGAGGCAAGGCTGTCAGAAAGCACAGCAGTGACTCACTGGTTCCAGATCTTTCCCAATTTTAGTAAGAAGGGAGGGGCCAGAGTCTTAGTGCAGGTTCCTGAGAGGTTTCCAGCCGGGGGACAGAAGGAGCACTGGATGCTAATCAGGGAAACTCCGTTCCTCTTCGCCCAGCTCCTTTCATGATTAAAGTTTGTTTCCTTAAATGCAAAACGAGTGCTGGGGAGTCTGCGCTCTCAAGATTCCTTCCAGCTCTGCCTTCAGGAATTCTACTTCACAGTTTCGCTTGAGGCCAGACTAGTTTAATTCAGTTATGAGCAGACCTACAGAACTGTATCTGAGGTAACTTCATACTTTACTGGGAACACTGATTTTAATTAGTGAAGTAGCAGCCTAGAGGTTTAGGTTACCCTCTGTGTGTTGGGTGGCCAATAAAGGACTCGACTGTATAACAGGCTCTGTCAACCCATGTCATCTAAATGTGTGCTGGTTTCCTGAGAAAGGGTGAAGCATCTTGTCATATAGTTTTGTTTTCTTTCTGGACCCCCGAGCCCAAGTTTGAAGTATTTTAAGCCACTCCAAAGGAACTGAGATCAACGTGACAATTTTATTCTCTATTATTATCATGATGCCATTACAGTTGCTTTCCTCTATTGGTGGCATAAGAAACCCCTCTGATGCAGTATCATTAGAATGCCCCCAAAATGGCAATTTCTGAGGAATGTCTCTCCTTTCCTTGATTCTGAAAATGTACTTTCCAGACAATCCCCAACTTTATAAGGTTATTCTCCTCTTTTTTTTTAAATTGAAGTATAGTCAGTTACAATGTGTTTCTGGTGTACAGCGTAATGTCCCAGGCATGCATATATATGCATATATGTTTTCATTAAAGATTATTACAAGATATTAAATATAGTTCCCTATGCTATACAGAAGACATTTGGTTTTTATCTATTTTTATATATAGTGGTTAACCTTTGCAAATCTCAAACTCCCAAATTTATCAGTTCCCACCCCCCTTTCCCCTGGTAACCATAAAATTGTTTACTATGTCTGCAAGTCTCTTTCTGTTTTGTAGATGAGTTCATGAGTGTCCTCTTTTTTCTTTTTTCTTTTTTTTTTTAGATTCCACATATGAGTGATATCATACGGTATTTTCTCTTTCTGGCTTACTTCACTTAGAATGACAATCTCCAGGTCCATCCATGTTGCTGCAAATGGCATTATTTTATTTTTTTATGTCTGAGTAGTATTCCATTGTATAAATATACCACAACTTCTTTATCATCTGTCAGTGGACATTTAGGTTGTTTCCATGTCTTGGCTATTGTATATAATGCTACTATGAACATTGGGGTGCATGTATCTTTTCAAATTAAGAGTTCCTTCTGGATATATGCCCAGGAGTGGGATTGCTGGATCATATGGTAGGTCTGTTTTTAGTCTTTTGAGGAATCTGCATACTGTTTTCCACAGTGGCTGCACCAAACCACATTCCCACCATCAGTGTAGGAGGGTTCCCTTTTCTCCGCACCCTCTCCAGCATTTATCGTTTGTGGACTTCTTAGTGATGGCCATTCTGACTGATATGAGGTGATACCTCATTGCAGTTTTGGTTTGCATTTCTCTGATAATTAGTGATACTGAGCATTTTTTTTTCATGTGCCTGTTGGCCACTTGTATGTCTTTATTGGAGAATTGCTTGTTTAGCTCTTATGCCCATTTTCGGATTGGGTTTCTTGTTGTTGTTGTTATTAAGTTGTATGAGCTGCTTATATATTCTGGAAATTAAACCTTTGTCAGTCGTATCATTTGTAAATATTTTCTCCCATTCCATAGGTTGTCTTTTTGTTTTGCTTATGGTTTCCTTTGCTGTGCAAAAGTTTATACATTTAATTAGGTCCCATTTGTTTATTTTTGCTTTTATTTCCATTGCCTGGGTAGACTGCTCTGGGAGAACATTGCTAAGATTTACGTCAGAGAATGTTTTGCCTATGTGTTCTTCTAGGAGGTTTATCATGTCTTGTCTTATATTTAAATCTTTAAGCCATTTTGAGTTTATTTTTATGTGTGGTGTGAGGGAGTGTTCTAACCTCATTGATTTACATGCAGCTGCCCAATTTTCCCAGCACCACTTGCTGAAGAGACTGTCTTTACTCCATTGTATATTCTTGCCTCCTTTGTCCAAGATTAATTGTTGTTGAAGATTATTCTTGTTAATTAGCCTTGAACTCCTTAATGGATCTTTTCCGGGCCATCTGAGACGGGACTACACTGGTCAAGGAAGGTGTTAAAGTGCTGCGTCCCTGGTAGCTCTCCGCACGTGCCCTTGTCTGTGTGCGGTCATCGTCACCCTTCCTTTCCTCCCACTCAAGGCCCTGTTGGTCTTTTTACTGTTTCACTGTCGATCTCAAATCCTCACCTGCCCAGTGTGCTTACCACAGACAATGCCTTGACCAGTGGACAGCCTGCCCCCTCACTCTGCTGGGTGATCCCTCTGTTGGTGCCACACATGACATGCTACCAGGGAGAGCCTCTGCTCTCATCACCACCTCCACCTTCACCGAGACCACTCTGACCTCCAGGCCCTTTCCTGGAGATAAAGTGAGCAGTTATGGAATTGGGGCCCCCGGACACAACCTGATCCTGCTGGCTCTTCCAACCTCCCCTCTTGTCCCATCATTCTCTCGGGGGAGCTGAAGAAAGTGGGAATCTTGGAGTCATGTCTTCTCTTTGCTGCTGTGCTCTCACTTTGGCAGGAAGAGTAAGGTGGGAATTCTAGTCTTCCTCAGGGAAGGACTCAAAGATGTGTATCTGTCTTCTTGGGTCCCAAGAGCCTGTTTGAGCTGTCACTAAGCAGACTTGGAACAGTTGCTCCAGAGTCGCACTTGCCATAGCAGCACATGTGTGCTTGTGAGTATAGACCTCCTTCCAGTCTATACTCAGCCCTGACCTCCCAAAACCTGTGCAGATTATGAGTCCCGTTCAGCCAAGATCTCCCTAGTCCTGAGCTGTTCTCAAGTACCAGGTTTTACATTCATCTAACTAAAGCAAAGGGACCGTCATGCACACAAGCTTCTGTGGGAAGGCGGAGCCCAAGAGCATAATTTCGCCTTTCTTTGTGCTTATCTACTCTTTAGAATATGTGTTATTACCAAAGTACATTTCGAAGATGGAAAACCTGAAAGGATGAAATGATCATAGTATCTTGGTCAAAAAATACTAGTGCAAGAAGAAAAGGGGAAGGAAATGTTAGTAAATATTTGTTAATTGTCACATATTTACTGATTATTTGAAGTGTTTTGCTTAATCGTACTTGATTTTAATAAAATACTAAGTCTAATTGGAGAAGATATGCTTCCTGGACGCAACCTGAGCATATGCTTTGTAAGATTAATTAGAAACTGGCTAGTGTGACTTGGTGAGACTAGGCTATATTTGCTGAACTTGAGATGAGAAATTTTCTTCTGTTTCTTTTAAGCAAGATTCAGGAAGTTCAATAAATGCCACTTAACTGGGGCAGACTTGATCCGGGGGAGTTGCTGAATTGGGAAACCAATTACGACTAATGATAATTAGCATGCACTGCTGCTTAATTGGGATAGGTGGTCCATTGAGTTGGTATCACTGTAGGTAATTAAATGATGCTCTTGATGGATAAGAGATAGTCTTCTTGATGCTTTAAAGACTGAAGGCAGTTTATTTCCTCTCTGGATCATGCTATTGCTGGTTGAGGGGAAATTCATTTTCAAAGTGATGCCTTCGGAAGTTCTGCTTGTTTTGAAAGGACCTCTTTGTGTGTGGTGCTATGTGTGTCTGTGTATTTCTCTTTGTAAATGGACTGATAAGAAATGAAGGATTATACATTTTCTCAAATGCAAAGACTGAGACCTGGACAGTTTTGAGTGATTTCCTCATAATTGTCACCATATAGTGATTGAACGTGGACAAGAACGTGGAATGTTTAGTCTTCCTCCCTAGTGATCCAGCACAGAGGTCTTTCTGGATTGGAAGCCAGGCTCAGAGGGCAGTGGGAGGAGCCTGCCTGGGGGTTGGCTGCTGTCCCACAGAGATAAGACACTTTGCCTCCCTGGACTTCAGGTGCCACTTCTAGTAAATGAAAGCATGGGATTAAATAGTCACTGAGGCCCCTTCCAGCTATAAAAACAAAAGTGCTTCAATTTGGTGGCATTACTTAAAAGTTGTTGAGAAAAAAATCTTCACTGTTAACATTTAAAAAGCATTATTATTAGGTCAGGTCACTGGCAAAAAGTAGTAATAATCTCAGGCCACATTTAAAAATGCACACGATGTAGCTGTGTGCTTTTTGTAAGGTTGGGGGAGAGGTGGGGGTGGATACTCATGGAATGATTTTTGTGCTGTGAACAAAGCATAAATCACAGAGAGGTAAAGAAAATGAAGGAGATATTCATGAGTCTGGACAACCTGAAAAATTTATGGAAATGAAATAGAAGAGGAAAGTAGAAGATAATGAGATGCATTAAGCTCTGGGAAAGGGAGAAAGACTTGGGTGAGGCAGTGATGTAGAACACTGGTTCCCAGGGTCCTGCTGGACAAGACGTAGCATTGAGCATGATGGCGATGGAGAAACCAGGCTCTGCCAGGAAGCACGTCCTAATGGCCGAGATAAGACACAAATAGTAGTAATTACTGGGATCTATTCTAAATTGTTTTGACTTAGATATCAGTTTAAGATACTGGATCAAAAACTAGTTTCATCTATATTTTCCCTATAGGAGCCAGCATAATACCAAGCATTTGGATCAAGATACTCAATCATACTAGAAATGTGATGATTAAATAATGTGTAGCATCCAGCCTCCCCTAGCTCTTTGTTTTCCTGTCTTAATTTGTCTCCCTAAGTTCATCATTTACACATGACCTCAAAGTAACATCACCATCAGTTCTAGATCGGTGATGACTTATGATTATAACTTGTAAAACTATCCAGACTTGCAGAGTCCTGTACTGTCTTTTGAACTTGCAGACTGCTTTAAATGTCTCATTGATCTGCTAACAGTAAACTCTGTCTAAATATTTATTTTGGGGGTCACAGTATGGAGATAAATAATATAGAAATATATGTAAACTTGCACATACATACACACAGATAGATACAGAGATGAGGATGTAATTATCTCATATGTTGGAAATGAACACATTTTCAAATGCATATTATTTTATTTTTGAAAAATGATTTTGCTTCACCTGTTAGTCACATCCCAGTTTAAAGCCAGTGAAAGGGCACATTTAGGTTACTTTACTTTATTCCTGTTTGTGTTATTATGTATAGGCTTGTAGAAAGTCAGTGAAACATTGCCAACTACAGTTTGAGAGAATGAATGTGGTTGATTTAGGAATAAATCAGCAAACAAATAGACATAAAATTGCCAGCGGACTGCTTCAAGTTCAGATGCCACTGTCTTTGTAGAGGAGTTGCTAACTCTCATGCATCCAAAAGGGATCTGATGACAGAGACCCCGAGCTGAAATGGCGTGAACTCCAAGCTCCGTTGTGGAATTTACTTCTATTTCTTCGTTATGAATTTTGCAGATATAAAATAGACTTCTGGTGTTAACTGACCTTTATCTTATCCCTTATTATTCTATTACTCAGATGGCCCTTGAAGAAAGATATCTTTGGTACGTAGACTTTCTAAACGTGTCCTTCATCCAGAAAAAACCTATCCATCTGGAATTAAGGACCCTGGTACAATCGAACCAGCAGTATTTCCTTCAAGTGTGTTCTCTGCTGTCGCTTGGGAAGTGCAGTCAGGCGCACAGGGAACAGAACTTTGGGGCAACTGCAGTGAACGGTCCAGCCAGGCTCCTTCACCAGGGGGACAAGACGGGGCACTGCAGCTTCAGCTTCATGACCTTTATACTCTGAGTGCTTTACCGCTTGATTAAAACTGTGCTCATGCTTAACGGCAGACTGCTGATGGGGTTTATAATAAGGCACAAACACACAGGGAGGTTTATTAGAGGTACTTTATGTAACCATTTTTCGGGAATATGATTTTGTTTGAGAAGTTACTAGAGGTCGGAATGACAACTGTTCTGTAACTCCCTGGTAAGTTTTCCAGATCAGTTCATGTGGAAACCAAATTGCACCTGAGCAAATATTGAAGGGTGTAGCAAAAGGAAGGAATAGCTTTCATTTTGCAACCACAAATATTACAATAGCTTATGCACATATTTTAGGAAAACATTTTTTCTTATGTGAAACCACTCTGCATGAAATTGCAGGATCAGTTTTGGTGGTGCGGATAACCTCAGTTCTTTCACAACTGTAGCCCCAGGAGAATTAGGATGTGACTGCTACAGAAAAATAAATGGGAAAAAGGGCTCATCTTCTGTCTTGCCACCTAACAGATAGCATTACTGGTATCATTTTACAACATGATGGTAGATGGAAAAACACAATCTAGAAATTGATAAAAGCACTCCAAATCTTACTATAAAAATAGACGATAATCATAAAACAGGGCCAATGTTTAAAAACTGCTAATGATATAGTAGTTACTTGTAGAGTGTTTAATGTTCCGGGTGCTATTCAGAGAGCTCTACGTGGTTTCCATCACTTAATCCTCGCATTTCTGTGAGTTAGGTACAAGTTTTATTCCATTGCACCACTATGGAAACTGAAGCACAGAGAGATTAAGTGTCTTGTTCAGTGTTATACAGACGCTGTGGTAGAGTTAGAATCCAAACGGAGGCAGTCTGATTCTGAAGACCTTTTTCTCAAGCCAGACATGACACGACCTCCTTACATGTACTTCAGTTATCAACAGAGATGGCCTTAGGGACCAGAAATGACCTTCTGTACCAGAGTTCCTATTCTGAAATAAGCTCCAAAAAGTAGGAAAGAACCCCGCCAAGTCCTCCCTGAGCGGCAAGACCCTCTGAGTGATACAAGACCACCTCACATCTTTCTTTTTTCCTTAGCAAAGAAGGCTAGAATACAGTGGGTGAAAACATGAACTTCTGGAGCCAGACTCAGTGGCAAAATGCATTTAGCAAGTTACCTAACTTTATCTATGCCTATTTCCACATCTTGAAAATGGTGATTAAAAATAGCCACTGCAGACATTTTTTTATCAGGACTAAAACATTACATTCCTCAGCTGTTTAGCACAGTGTTCGACACTTACTATGCAGCCAGTGAATGGTAGCTGTCACTATTATTAATTAAAAGCATTTAAACCAGGAGCATTAATTAGAACTGAGAATTTCAGTTTATTTGTTATTTCTTACTTTCTGTTCATATAGTTTTTCTTTTCTCTCTTTTATTTTTTCCTTTTCCTGCGGATATAATTAAGAGGAAAGTTCTTCTTTGAAGAGTATTTTTATAACATCAAGTTTTAACTCTTTTGGCAAAAAAAAAGTTTAAAAAATCTACTTATAAGGAGCAATGAGGGATTAAAGAACAAAGTGAGACAAAAGTCATTCTATGGGCAAAGAAAATGATCTATTTGGGGGTGATAAGTTAAATTAATAAATTGAAAAAATGTATGGAAAAAGAGAGAGGACACGTCTTATCCCAAAGAAAGGGCACGCCCAGAAGGAATCTGAGAGGGGAAGGGTGCTGTTAGCTAACGTGGTAACAAGTGTAGTGTCGCTACTTTGGAGCCTAGATTCAAGTGCCATGTGATTGCACATGGTTAATGGTGGCATTTCTAAACACTGCCTTGGACCATAACTGAGAAACTGTAAAAGACCATCCTTCCACCGACTTTGTTTTTAAAAGATTAAAAAAAAAAAACTTTAGCCAAATTTTAGCTTTCCATTGATGTCTACTAAGAGTTTATTAAGACAATTCGTCCATTCAATGGCCGTCATCCAGACCATCATGAAATGGCATGGTTGTGGAGTCTTAAAGACCTGGGATTTAATACATCTCCAGCACCTCGTGATGCATGATTTTGGGCAAGTCGTTTAATGTCTCTGAGCCTAACTATGCTACGTGCCCCATGGGTTGTTGTACATCCTGTTATAATGTGCACAGTGCTCGGCACAGCAGTGCTCAGCCTGTGGCCCCCAGTCCAGCCTCATTAGGAAAGTTACTAGAAATGTAATGCCTCACTGCAGGTGGAGTCCAGCAATCTGAGTTCTGTCAAGTCATCAGGTGATTCTGATGACTTGAAACTGAGAACAATTGTCACAGCATAAGTTCTGACAAATAATTGGGGTCAATAAAAAGCACATAGGATTACTGATGTTGTGTGGCAAGCTCGGTACTAGCAGCTGAGGACACTGAAAAAAAAAATGTTTGTGTTCCATCTAGAGAAACTCAACTGTCAAGTCTGGTAAGAATTACTTGAGAATATCATTTGATCTAAGTCCATGGTTCTCAAATTCGTCTGTACTGAAAAGAGCTGGGGAGGCTTTAATTTTGCTTAATTGTGGCAGATATATATATCTATATATATAGATATAAAACATAAAATGTACCATTCTCATTATTTGGGGGTCTACAGTTCAGTGGCGTTGTGTACATTCACAGTGCTGTGCGACCATCACCACCGTCCACCTTCAGAACCTTTTAATCTTGTCAGATTCTCTACCTACCAAATAATAACTCACCTTTCTTCCTCACCCCGGCTCCTGGAAACCACTATTCTACTGTCTGCCTCTCTGAATTTGACGATTTTACCACCTTATATAAGTGGAATTACACAGTATTTGTCCTTTAGTGACTGGCTTACTTAGCATAATGTCTTCAAGGTTCATCCCTGTTGTAGCATGTGTCAGAATTTTCTTAATTTCCTTTTTTGAAAAGATTGACTAATATGCCATTGTATGTGTGTATCATATTTTGTTTATCCATCCATCAGCTGATGGACACTTGGGTTGCTTCTGCTTTTAGCTACTGTGAATAAGGCTGCTGTGAACAGGGGTGTGTGCATATCTAAGTCCTTGCTTTCAGTTCTACTCAGACTTCCCATTTTTTCATGGTTCAGCCATGGAAGGGTGTCCCTTTCTTGTTCATTTCCTCTAGGTTATCGCATTTGTTTATATATAATTGTTTATAGAACTCCCTTACAAACCTTATTGCAATCCTTCTGTAAAATATTGTAATTTTTAAAATTTTATTTGAGTCATCTCTTTTCCCTTGGTCATATAGCTAAAAGCTTGTCAATTTTGTTTATTTTTCTGGAAAAATCACTTCTTGATTTGGTTGATTTTTTTCTGTTGTTGGAAAGGTTTTTAAAAATGTGCCAGTGCCCTACTCCCAGATGTCTTCTCACTTTGATTTAGTGTGAGATGGGGTTTGGATACAAGCATTTTCTAAAAGCCTCCTAGGTGATTTTAATGTGCAACCATGTTTGAGATCACTGGTCTAAGAAATTTTTGATTCCAGAGGTACTTAATGGCATTTCCCTAATTCAGTATTTAGGTTTATGACAGGGAAATTCTTGTAGAAGATAATGCAAAATAATGCTATTATATGGAATTGGTCAGTAAAAAGTGGTAAGTTGGAATTTCAGTGTTGGGTTCCTCTTTTTCTTTTCAGTAATTTGTCCCCTCATAATGAATGACTACTTCTGTTATGACAATGTAGTTAACAAATATTCACACGAGGTTAGGTATTGTACTGATCAAGCACAGTATACAGTTAGTCCCTGCCCTCAGGAAAGCTGACAAGAGGCAAGAGAACCACTTACTAAAGTTACTTCATAAAACTTTCATCTCTGATGCCCTGCAGTTCACTTCCTAAGTTTACTTCCTATTACCCCCTCGTTCCTAGAACTACCAAGACAGTACTTTCCAAGGAATTCCAACTTCTGTATTTCATGTAATCTAAGGCCCCATCAACTTAAGATGCAGTAATTTTTAATATTTTAATAAAACCTCCCCAAACAGCACTACCAATAAAGATTATGACACATCGGCCATTGTAAAATGCATCCTACTTTGAGAGAGATTAAAATGTGAAAAAATAAGCATCTTTGGATCAATAGAATATGCTAAGGGATTCTTGCATTTATATGGCCAACCAAAGGTTGACTGTGTACCTCCTTATCTGGGATAGTAGACTTTTGCTGTAAGAGTCAAAGGAACACAAGAGATATGTTCTTGATACCTCTTCCAGTGCTCTTAATATGAATTCAAAGCTTTTAGGCCTTGATGTTTACCAGCTAAGTCAAGACATGTGCTTTCAATAGAAGGGGCCATCAAGCCAGGTCTGTTCTTCTAGATATTTGCTGTTGCCAGGTCGTGTTTGTCTTGTTCAAATTGGGATGAAGCCAGTCCATCTCAGTCCAAGTCTCCACCTCACTTGCGCTGAGGAAGCAGACAAAATGACGCGTCTGGATTAGGTGAACTAGCCAGACCGCAGGTCTGAGTCCGTGCCCATGCTGGCGGTCCTGCAGAGCCACGTGCAGTGTGGGTGACTCTCCCGTGTTACTTGGGAATTTGGCCAGGTCATGGGAGAAATTCAGAGTGGAAGATGTGAACATTAAAATACTCCAGGAGGCATTCTAGAAGATCATGATCACATTCGACCCAAACAAATGAAGTGACCTGCCATGTTACGTGGCAGTGCTTCTGGGTGAGAAGGCAGGTCAAGAGTCCAGGTAGGAATTAAGGAAACCTTGGCTCATTTGCTTTCCGCCCCCCTCATATTTTCCTCTTGCCGCATACATACGAAATCTAAAAAAATTTTCCTCATATAATATGCCACCTTTACCCCGTTTTTTTCTCCTTTGAAAATGTAAAAGGCTTCTTTAAGTAGAATTTTTTTTTTTAAATCAAATCCAAGATAACAGAGGATTAAATGAAAGAAACAGCCAGCTGTTTTCAATAGTTAGGAATGGGCTGGAACAAGCTAGAAGAAAAATCCTGTCTTAGACACGTCCAGCCGCTCTCTTCTCCTCCTTCATTGTTTTATTGTCTCCTTACCTTGGGCTGGGGCACCAGGTTGTCACCCTCCACCCATGATCTTCAGATCTTCGGAAAAAGCAGCAGGGACTAAGTGAACTCTGTTTAAGTCCTCTCAAATGATCCATCCCTACTATCTTCCAAACACAGACATGAAGCTCATAGTTTCACATGCAGCCTTTTACTTTGCTGTTCAGTGTGGGGGACATAATCTTTTTCAACTTCTCATTGACACAACCATAAAAATGCATGAAAAGGGACGAAAGCAGCTGAAACTAACAACAGCCAAGAATAAGAAACAGTTCCCGGACAGCCTTCTTGAGAAAGAAGAACAAAACTGGAGGCATCACGTGCCCCTATTTTAAACCATCTTACAAAGCTATAGTAAACAAAATAGTATGGTGTTGGCATAAAAACTGACATAGTTCAATGGAACAGAATAGAAAGCCCAGAAAGAAACCCACACATAAATGGTCAGTTAATTTATGACAAACATGCCAAGAAGATACAATGGGGAAAGATTTAGACTTTGTTTACTTTAAAGCTATCTATTATTATTTTAACATTTTATCTCTTAGCAGCCATGATACTTGGTTTGAGTTTAACTGCCCCTCTCTCCAGAGATATCTAGTTGATAAATTTTCTGTGAAAAATATCTTTCCTGGCCTGCATAGCTGTATTTCATTCCTTGCCAAGTTATCATTCCATTTTCCCAAGAGAATTAATCTGAATTTTTGACAACATATATAGAGTCAGCCACTCTTTTCTGAAATTCCCTTTTAAAGGTCATTGTATTTCAACTAGAAAAACAGAAAGAAAGTGCTTCCCTCCTCCCTCCCTTCCCTCCCTGATTCTTTCCTTTTCAAGGATTTCAATATATTATCCACTCTTGAGTTTAACTTTTAAAAATGTACACATTGCAGTTTTATTTGGCCTTGTCACTTGTTCCTGTGTGTATTCACAGGATGTGACTGTGGTCACTTGGTTTGGTGAATCTGGCATACAAACTTGCAGACATAAATCAGTGGAAAGAACAGGATACGGGGAGTCAGGGATCTATGATCAAGTCTGAGGCCTTCCAGGGTACAACCTGTGCAAGTCATCTAATTTCACAAAACAGCACTTGTTTTTGATACTAAAGATGGCACATTGTCTGTGATCAAACCACAGCAGCCTGAACCCCACAGCAGATTACCAGTGCCATTTATCCCTACTCTACAGTGTTAACAGCAGGATTGTTTGAATCCACTGTGTTTGTAAGGTATACTTGGCTTTGGTGAAGCATGGATGGGGTAACCAGTGTAGCTTGTGTGTGCAATGGTGGCTGTGAAATAGCTAAATCTTAAAAATCTTAAAAACTTAAGCTTCTACAATGAGCAAATGTCCCTGCAGAGGGTTCCTTCCCAGACCGAGAATGATGCTTATGCTAAGAAAGAAGGAACACTGATAATTAGAACACATGTTATTTCATTTAAAGCTACTCTGGTGATGACCAAGATTATTCTTGGTGCTTATTTTTACTTAATGGACCTGCAATTTGTTTAGCAGAACAGAGGAAATTTTCAAAAGGTGGTTCATATTTGCCCTTGTTGCTCAGTACGTGGGATCGCCTCTATAAAGGCTTTCTTTCCTTCTCTCTGTTTGGGCTATGTTCAACCAAAGTTGTCCAGCTCAATTTTATGAAGTGTATTTCTCCCTTCTTGTCACAGAAACATAATTTGATCAGTGTTCAAAGAGAATTTTTTACCCCTTCCAAAATTGTGTGGGTTGAAAAATTCTTCTTGCTGTCAGGCTCTTCATGACTAATAAATGTTACCTGTATCAAGTCTTCTAATTATCTACAAGATTTTGGATTTCAGAGCCAGCAATTTTATTATTTTACCATCTGCCAGAATGTTTTTGGCAGGGTTCAGTAAAAAAAAAAAAAATAGGCAATGTGGATGAAAAGTTGATTAATTAAATACTAAACCTAAGTATAAAAATGATACCATGGAGTTTGGCTTAAGCCAGCCTGACGGTGCACTGGGTACCACTAGGTCCGTGGTGAAAATACGTGCTCAGCACGCCTTTCCCGCTGACCATGTCACTCACACAAGAGAAGTTAAAGAGGAAGAGAGGAAGACTTTCCATGGCAGATAATGTTCAGTTCCTTCCGAGGGTAGTTTCTTATTTAAGTGGCTTGTAATTTTAGGTTATTAAAAATGACAATTTAACAAAGAAAGCTAAAAACACTAAGTAATACATTGAAAAAACCATTTTGTATTTGCTCAGAAATAACATCTGCATGGAGACCTAGGGTGCTTTTGGCGATCCTTCTAAATTCTTCTCTATCCATCGCCCAGGGAATACAGACGTGTGAGTTGCAGACTGCCTGAATAGTTCAGGTATCTCACAGGCTGCGTAAGTTGCTTCTAAACAGAAATGCTGCATGAATTCTCTTTTCCTTAAAGTGAACACCAATTCCTTCTGTGCTGTGAAGGTGCTACGCTACCATTTTAATGGCGAATTGATGTGACAGCATGCCCTGGGCATTATCCTGAAAAGAGTACATTGACTGTCAGTGCTGATACACCTGTCCATGGTGCTCCTCCATCTTCGGAGCCTGTATAGTGGACGGATGATAACAGCGCCTACTTTAGCAGACAGACGTGAGGATTAAACAAGTCAATATATGTGAAGCACTTAGAACGCAGTCTGGCATAGAGTGGTGCCTCCATCAATGTTACCTATATATAAATACTATTTGTGTCATTTGACAGAAATTATACTAAGAAAAACTTCTTAAAATATTTATGTATGCAGACAGTTACCATTGCAACACTTGTAACAGAGTAAATTTGGAAACGATTATAATGACCAGGTATGAGAGAAGTAATAAGAGAAAGAACAGCAAATGATGGTATAGCCATGCAGTGGAGTGCTGAGTGGCGTGTGTGAAGATTTTCAGTAACACAACTTCCAGTTTTATAATATTAAACAATAGAAACATGACAAAATTTATGTCAATATAATTTCAGTTAACAAATCAATAAGTAAAGAGGGAATGAAATATAAAATAATGTTAATATACAGAGATGATCAGATTTATGGGTGATTTTACTTGTTCACATCTTTGGGTTTTCTTCCTATAATAAATATGATTATAGAAATAAAGAGTTATATATATTAAAGTAAGTTATTAGCATGAATGAATGAGAACAGAGTTGACATGGAAGGTCAGTATAAATTATGAAAACTGGAAGCTGTCTTAAAGATCATGTACTTGAACCTCTTTCCTTTAATGAGGAAATAATCAAAGCTCAGAAAGGAGAGGAAACTTGCTCAGTCATACAGTTAAGAGTCTGAATACAGATTTTAAATTTCTCCTGAAGTTGAACTTGTTCAAATGGATGTGTTGAATAGTTTTGGCTGTGACACTGTCTTATGTACATATGATTAAGAAAAATATGAAATGATCCTTTAGAAACTGGAAATTTTCTTCTCTGGCTCTGTATGATAATGTATGTCTTTGAAGGAAAATATCATTATGACATGGGCTACAGAAGGACTGACATTTCAAAGAGGTAGATTTTAATCTGCTTAAAGCTAACAGAGACAATGTTTTTTATTAAGTGACTAAGTTGACTACACTCTGGTGTTAGTGTGTGTAGTTAATCCTGTTCAGTCCTCAGAGACTGAGAGAAGTGGGAGTCACAGACCTACCAGGCAGGATTCTGAGAGGTGACACTTCAGAAGGAATAGTACTGTCACACATTTAAGTTTATAAACTTGCTCTAATAGGTGTGCATTAGCAGTCTTTTTGTATTGTTTTATTTAAGGATAGACCCCTGTGAGTGGGTCTTACTATCATGGCCTTAATTTCTCCTCTACTTTAGTTTATCTTACTCTACCTGGTATTTGTAAGTCACCATCGTTCATTTCTAGACTACAGTGAGGTATAAATGAACTATTTTGTTACTGTTGGTGTTATTGTTACACTGGCACTCATTCCTGCCATTTAATTTTGTTTTCTGTTTCTTGTGCTTTCTTATCTCACTCTATTTTCCACTGGATAGATGGAATTTCTTCTCTCCTTGTCTTAAAGTTACACATTCTGTTTTTATTCTCCTGGTGCTTACCCCTCATGTATTAAGACTCAAATGCATACTTATTTATTCAGTCGCAATGCAAAATCTAATCTGTGTCTATATATTACCCTGGACGAAGCAAGACAGCTAGCATGCTCTTTTACTGGTGACCTGAATACTGCCTGTAGTTCCCAGTCAAGTTAGTATTTTCTAGAGTTTTAATACCAGATTATATGAATCTAATTTTTACAAATTTGTGCTTATTTGAGCAAACATAAGCCTTACTAAGTTCATCCCTCTTTCTTTCCTCCATTGCATATTGCCTCTTCCTTCATTTATCTTTCTTTTTTTCTGAAGTACAGCTTCTAAGAATTCTTTCAAAGAAGGTTGTCTGTAGTAGTACTTGGGACCCTGTATGCCTGAGAGTATCTTTAATCCCCCTTTATGGGGATGGCTCTTCATTTATGCCAGGTGGTAATCTTCAAGTCTTGATTTCCCCAGAAACCTCAATTCTGTCCTCTCTTCAGCATCAGCTGCATTGACTAGTAATGTCTGCCGTGGGAGAAGCTGAAGAAGACCCAGGGCTTAGCCTGTCCTCACTCCGGGGAGGTTGCAGGGAGGGGCACTTCCAGACAGAGAGCTCTTACTGTTGTACTCCTTGTCTCTCTCCCTCCCGAGGCATCTCTTGACCAGTGCCCCTGACCCAAGCTGTTTTAATCCAAGAGTAGCTGCCCTCTGAGAATGCTGACTGCATCAGGGAGTGGGGAGAAAGCTGTTTGGACCATATCAATACCTATTACTATTGGCTGCCTGGAGCAAATGTGCCAGCAGAGAGAGAAGGGGGCACTCTAGAGAGCTCTCCCGAGGCCCGGAAAGTATGTGTGCCTGGAGCTCTCCCGGTGGATGCCGTTTCCCACACACTGAGACTCTCATTCACTTTTTTTCCCCTCAAAGTATTTACTCAAACTTTTTGTTCATTGCTGTGGCATCTCCAAATTTGAGTTGAAGGGAGGAAGCCAGAAGCACGGACTTCTTATTTGCTTATAAATATATACTATATCATACTATATTCAGGTGCTGAGTATTTAAATGACTATATATAAGACAAGATAGATATCACAGAGGAAATATGTTTGGCTAATTAGTGTGGAAATCAGGCTATGAGTATGATCATTATGGAATAAGAGTAATATGAACCAATAAATTATTTAGAGATTTCTAGTAGGTTTTAAAATAATTATATATGTGCCAACTTCATTCACAGGTAGAGTGAACTTTAGTTCTCCCTAGTGAAATCTCATGGTCAAATTGTATTAATGGAATTCCATTAGAGAAAAGACGTAGTAATTTGTATGAAGAGACAAAACGAGATATTGCATAAATGACCTCTTCTCCTAACAATGACCACTGTTCACAAGAAAAAATATACATACTATATCACTTGTATGTAAACTATAAGTATGTTGATTTATTTGTTTGTGGGAGTAGGAATCCTTGATTTAATTTCAGAAATTACACAGAAATTTTAACTAAATAAAAACTATTATGAACTCTTTAGAAATTAACATACAGGTAAAAATTTTAAACAACTTCTTAACTTTAAAAGACTAACTAGATATAAAATATGGATATAGAGAATGCCCCCAAATAATAATAATATATTAACATAGAACACATTAATTTGTATTCTACAGAGAGAAAATGCTTCATTTTTTTAAGGCATTCATAGCATATTATACCCATAAAGCTCCAAAGGAAACCTCAGTAAAATCTGAAAGTTAAATTTTAACCAATCACATTCTCATACTGAATCATTGTAAAAAAAATTTTTTGAACAACAATAATAAAAGGTGAAGCAACCATCACCAACAACAGAAAAAATAAATCCAGCTTCTTAGAAATTAAAAGGTGTCTGCTAAATATCACTGAGATAAAATTATAAATTAAAATGTTGGTCATATACTACGGTTGGCCAGAGTGTAGGAAAATGGGCATGAACATACACTGTTGTTGTATAGACTGATACAGGCTTTTGTGGAGTGCAGTGCAAGAGCACTTAGAGAGTACTTACCAAAATTAAACATGTACATGCCCCTTGACCTAGGAAATCCACTCCCTGGAATCTGCTACAGAGAAATATTTATACATGCAGGCAATGCTATAAGCACAAGTGTGGACCTTTACAGCCTTTTTAATGTAATGTATA
Organism: Camelus dromedarius; assembly: GCF_036321535.1. Lineage (NCBI taxonomy): Eukaryota > Metazoa > Chordata > Mammalia > Artiodactyla > Camelidae > Camelus > Camelus dromedarius. The sequence goes on along the minus strand of NC_087454.1, from coordinate 12,654,735 downwards.
TTTACGTGAATAAAAGAATATTTGAAAGAATAAAGAGGCTGTTAGCAGTTGGTACCTTGAAAAGTTGGTTTGAAGTAAGAAGAATTTTACTTACAGTTACCTATTTTTGTACTGCTTGAAATTTTATAATTAATAAAAAAATCAATAAAGTACTGATATTTTCAATTTTAGAATATTTAGGACATAATCATAATGTGCTTTTAAAATTTAATTATATGTGGCCAAAGATGTAGTCAAATACCAGTTCAGACCTTTAAATGCCAACATTATACTAGAAAGAATGTAAATAAAATATTTGATGATAGAAATCAAATATGTACAGCAAAGCTAGTCTAAGAAAAATAGGAAGAAAAATTTTAGAAATGAAAGTTGACAGTTGATGATTTAGCATATACATCCAAGCACTGGTTCTTTGAAAAATTTAATAAAATTTAAAATACAAAGTCTAGAGAAAATGTAAATGCTCAAAATTGGGAATGAAAATATGTATAATTACAGAGGAAAACGCAAAAATAATACTTTTGTATCTTTAAGTTTTTAAACTTATGTTTTGATGAAATTCATGACCTAGAAGAAAGTCACAAATTCATCCTTTTACCTAAATTATTGAAAAACAAAAACAACCCAACCCCAAAACTAAGATCTATTAAAGGTTCCAGAACCTGATGATACTGTAGAAAAAAATCTTTCAAAATTTTAAGGAACATATTTCATAAAATAAATGGAACATAAAACAAATAGTTTTAAAATCATTTTGTGATTACTATCATAACCATTATGCAGAAACTTTTTTTGCAAATAGGTATATCTCAAAAATTTGAAAAAAAATTATAGTTCAAATACAAGTACTCATATGCCCAAGTAAGATATATTCTGAGACTGTAAGAAGGATTTAATGTTATAAAATGTCTTAATACAATAAAGCGTGTCAGTAAGTTAAAAGGTATCTTCTAGAGAAATGGCAAACACATTCCCACCTAGGGGAAAAGAAGGAAACAAAAACAAAACAAGTCATTTGACACAGTACTGAAACAGTTCCCAGTAAAAAGTTTCAGTGTACCAGAAATAAAATGATACTTTAAAAATATTACAATGAGTATCTCAACAACAGCTGCGTCGTTCCTCAGAGGACAGAAGATCCCCTACAAAGAACACGCCAGTCAAGTATAATGGAGTCGTGTCCTCTCTGGCAGCTGGTCAAGTCCTACTCAAGAATTACTTCCTTCTGCTAATAGACCCTCATTGTCACTCAGGTGCCAGGTGGCTGTGTCCTCCATGGCATTCTAGGTCCTTCTACATCCCCACAGGGTGGAATGTGACAGGTCTGAACCATTCCTGGTAATATTCTGTTCACCTTGGCAAAGATTGCCTTAGAAAAGAGCACATGATAAAATTCTGAAAATGAAAAGCTAAGATTTCTGTTGTGAGGCTTCTGGGGAAATGGGCAAGATTGACGCACAGAAGTCCCTCTGTTCCGGTTTTAGTATGTTGTGGTGTGTGAGTGTGAAAGCTGGTGCTTCGGTATCTTTCTTGCTACCATGGGGAATGTCAGACTTTTCTGCAGATGGCAGAGAGGAAAGATGCAAAGAATATGAATTCTTAAATTGATATTGTAGAAATAACATTAACCAGTCCTGGAATAATCCTATTGAAAGTTTATTTGAAATGAAATAATCTAATTTATTGTTTAAGCCATTTATTTGAGATGTCTATTAAGTAAAGCTGAAACCATTGATATACCCATATTTACCAAAATTATTTAACACTGGTAGTGTTTTGGAATTAGAACAAATTAAATTAAACTGGTAAAACAGACAAAAAACCCTGAGACTTTGACAGAAAAATTTTAACTTCAGAAAACATCATTATTTGCAGATAGTATCACTGTCTTCTTGGAAGATTCAGCAGCATATCATTGGCATCTGGTGAATGTCCCCGAGACTGACCCTTTATGGGGTCAGTATATTCGCGCATCAAATGCTACCTCTCTAAATTAAGCACCAGACTGTTCTCTAATATAGTTAAAGCCTTTAGTCTTAGATGTAAACCTGACTAATGAATCTTGATTTTCATAGAACCATGTGAATTCAGAAGCCAATGCAATATTTGAAAGCTAAGAGTTGAATCAAATTACAGCTCAGTGAATTTTTACAAAGTGGAAAATTGCAAGCATAATACAGGATAAGAAACGTAACATTGCCAGCATCTCAAAAACCATCACAATAATTCATCTCTCTACTGCTGATGAGCATTTAAATTAGAGGGAGGGTTCTTTTTTTTAAAGTTTTTATTTGGAAATAATTTTAGACATAGAGCCCCCGTGTAGCTTTCACCCAACTTCCCCCAGTGTTAACATCTTACATAACCATAGTACGATTATCAAAATGACATTAACTGTATTAATTAACTAGAAACTATTCATATTTCATCAGTTTTTTGATTAACGTTCTTTTCCTGTTGCCAGATCCAACCCAGGATTCCTCATTACCTTTAGTCATCATGTCTCCTTAGACGCCTTAGTTTGTGGGAATTCCTCAGTCTTTCCTTGTCTTTTGTGACTTTGATGTGTTTGACGAGTACGTGCTCAGCTGTTTTGTTTATGCATCTGGGGGAAGAATACCACAGAGGCGATACGCCTTCTTAGTGCATCGCATCAGAAAGTACACAAAGCTGCTGTGTCTTGGTACTGGCGATACTGACTTTGACCTTGATCACTCAGCTAAGGTGGTATCTGCTTGGTTTCTTCACTCTAAAGTTACTACTTTCCCTATTATAATTAATAAGCATCTTGTGTGGAGATATTTCAAGACTATTCAAATATCCTGTTTTTCCTCAGACATTCACTATTTTTAGCATCCATCAGATGACCATGCCTATAGCAATTATTACTATGGTGTTCTAATAGTGATTTTTTTCATTTTCCATTACTTCTACATTTATTAATTGGAGTCCTTCTGTATATATTTTATATTAGTATGGACTCATGGGTATTTGTTTTACCCTTTGGCTTATAATCCCACACTAATATTATTCAAATTGTTCCAGCTTTGGCTACTGAGAGCATTTTGTGTCCTTTCAACATGCTGCCATCTTTTCTTCTTTATTTAAAGCATTTTCTTTCTTTCTGGTACCATGTAATGCTCCTGGCTCAGTGTATATTTGCCTGTTCCATCCCTGGAATCAATCACTTATCAAAGGAGCCCTGGTTCCTTTTATTGGATAATGGTATTTGGAAACCAAGGTCTGGGCACTAGGAGTGCTCATTGCTATTGGAGTGTCACTGTTTCTACTCCTCACCAAACAGCACTAGGAGATACATATGAATTAGTAGCGATGGATGTATCAGTACATCTGTATTCATATCTATCTGTCTGTCTCTATTATCTATCTAATCATAAATGTATCCCGATATTTTTGATCAGATCCAGCACCACAGAGTTCCCCTTTGCTTATTTGTAACATACAATTATATCTGCTATATGTATGAAAACTTTACTAACTACAGCACAGTTGGATTTAGACTTTTCTATTTTTAATTGAATTGTTTGTCTCATTATTGTGTTAAAAGTCCCATGTTAAATAATGATTTGTAAAAATTTTCTCCCATTCTGTGGATTGTCTTTTCACTTAACTGATAGTATCACTTGCTGTACAAAAGTTCTTAGTTTTCATGAAGTCCAATTATCTGTTTTTCCGTTGTAACATGTGCTTTTTAATTTGGATTTTAGTTATCACAGTTTTCTAGTTTTCCTCATATAGATGTTGTACATATTTTGATAGATTTATACCTGAGTATTTCATCGTGGGGGGTGCTAGTGTAAATGGTATAGAGTTTTTAATTCAAATTCCATTTGTTTGTTGTATAGCAGAGCAATTGGCTTTTGTACATTAACCTTGTACTGTGCAGTCTTGCTGTAATGGCTTATTAGTTCCTATTTTCTTGTTGTTTCTTTTAGGTTTTCTGTAGAGATAATCATGTCATCTGCCAACAACAGTTTTAGTTCTTCTTTCCCAATCTGTGTATCTCCTACATCCTCTTCTTGTCTTGTTGCAGTAGCTAGAAATGCCAGTACAGTACTGAAAAGGAGTGGTGAGAGGGGCTTCGTGAGTTGTTCGTTTCAGTTCTGTTCTGTACTTTTCAGCTCTCGGATTTCTACTTGGTTTCCTCTTATAATTGATATCTCTTTACTGACAATTCTCTATTTGGAGAAATTGTTATCATATTTCCCTTTATTTCTTTAAGCTTGGTTTCCATTCGTTCTTTGAACATATTCATCGTGGGTATTTTGAAGAATTGGGGTGCAAAATATGACATACAGGCCTTCTCAAAGGAGTTTCTCTTGTCTACCTTTCTCCCCCTGCTTATCAATCACACTTTCCTATGTGTTTGCATGTCTTGTAAGTTTTATTGAGTTTGGGGCACGTAAATCATATATTGTTGCAATTCTGGATACAGATTCCATTTAGCCCTTCCTGGGTTCTGTAGTTTCTGTCAGTGTTTGCTTATTTAGTGACTTGACTAGGTATGTCAGTGAAGTGTATTTCTCCCACGGTGTGCATCTGTGAGAACAGAGCTTTGAGCATGTACACAGTCACCCTGACCAATCCATCCCCCACTCCCAAGGATGACAGTGGTTTTAACTGTTTCTTGCTCTCTTCTCTCTGTTAAGCTTCTGGCTGGTCTGCCTCGATTGATACCATGCCTAGCTGTTAGCCTCTACTTACTGCTCTATTGTTCACAACAATGATCTGGGGCACAAATTGCTCCACAGTCTGATTCAGTCAAAATTAGACCCTTTCCAGGACTAGTCTTTGAAGCCAGTCACTGAGGCTTTCTCTGACCCCAAGCTTTTTCTCATATTTCTCTTAAACTTCTAACTGGTGTACCACTTTGCTTATTGCTATCACGGAGCTACAAGTTTCTTCTTAATTGCTCATCACCGGAGTGTCTGCTGTTTTTGACAGCACCAGTGGGCTTGAACTTCCCCACACTGTATTCCAAATAAACTCAGTTCTGTCAGGGAGAGCTATGGAGCTCTCTGTTCTTTTGGCCTGCTTTCCATGCTGTGCCCCTGTTCCAGACGTGGGTTGGAGACAGTGACCTCTTTCTCAGTGTGATACAACTGGTCTGCAAACTAGGTGTTGGGTGAGGTGGTGCCACTGGTCTCCTTGCATGGAAACTTCTCCTAGTGTGGAAACTTTATCCTCCAAACAATGTGGGGTAAGGGTGACTGGAGCCCAGAACTCTCGGCCTGCTACGCCTGGGATAGAGCCTTGTCCCTACAGGTAGGAGCAGGGTGGAAGAATGGAGCCATGGACACCTTAACTGCATCTGTCTGGGATACAGCTCCTGCAGTGTGGAACTGGGAGGGGTGAATAAGAATTCTAGTGGCCTGCGCCTCCCACTAGGAGCTTGGAAGAGAAGGAGCTCCCTCTTTCTGACTCATTCTGCAGAGTATAGCTTCCATCACAGTGGCTGGGGATCGACAAGGGGCAGGTCATGGGTCAAATGCCACATTCTCCCTTTCCTTACCAAAATGTAGATTTGGTAGATTCTTTTAAGTAAGTGCTTCTTCATTTGCTATATGTCCTTGGACAATTTTTAGAGACTTAATAGTTGCTTTTTATAATTTTCACTGATTATGATTTTACATCATAGAAGAGATCCATGGACCTGCTGCCATTTTAGAAGTTTACACCTAATCTCCTATCTGGAAGAGATTAAATGGAATTTATATTATTTCTTCTTCCAATATTTGATAGAATACTCCAGTGAAACCCTCTGGTCTTAGAGTTTTCTTATTGTAAGGCTTTAAGTAGGAAATCAGTTCCTGTTAATTCAAGTTGTCTAGTTCTTGAGTAAGTTTTAGTATTTTTAAACTTAAGTAGTTGGTCAGCTTCATTTAACTTGTTAAATATCATCAACATTAGGTTGTTCTTAATATTTTCTTTATGCTCTTTTGGTGTCTGTGGGGTCTCTTTATATCCTTTTAATGTCTATGAGATCTCATGCGATGATCCATTTTTCATTCCTAATATTGTTATTATTTTTCTTTTTTGTTTCTGGTTGTTTTGGCTAGAAATTTATAAATTTTATTAATTTTCTCAAAGAAACAACTTTTTGGGTTTTTTTAAATTTTCTCTATTTTTTTCTGTTTTTAGTTTTATTGATAACCTGCATTTTAAAAATTATTTCCTCCTTAGGATTCTTAAGGTAGAAGCTTAGATTACTTATCTGAGATCTTTCCTCTTTGTAATATAAACATTTAATACTATTATTTTATCCCTGTATACTCTACTAGCAGCATTAGATAACTTTGATATGTTCTATTTTCAAGGTTTTTTACAGTTCAAAATATTTAAAAATTTCCCCCGAGACTTCATCTTTGACCCATAGGTTATTTTGAAGCCTTCTTAAATCCACACATTTGGGAATTCCCTCATGATTCTTCTTTCACTGATTTCTAGTTTAATTATTTTATGGTCTAAGAATATGTGCGTTTTCTTCTTTTACATTTTTCAGGTTTTTAAAAACTAAGGTCTATCTTGTTGAATGTTCCATGTGTATTTTTTGTTGTTGAATTTCTGTAAACCTTGTTAAATAGTAGGTTAATATGATGGATGGATGATATTTTCAGGTCTTCTATCTTCTCACTGATTTTACTTGTTTTATCCATTACTGAGGAAAGGAATGTTTAAGTCTCCTGACATAATTATGAATTTGCTTATTTCTTCTTTTAGTTCAGTAAATTGTTTCTTCATATGTGTTGAAACTGTTGTTAGGTGGATACATAAACATTCTTATGTCTCTCTGGAAAACTGATCCCTTTATCATCGTGTAATCTTTCTGTATCCCTGAGAATACTCCTTGATGTAAAGTCTGATATTACTACAACTAGTCTTTCCTCTGATTGCATTAAAACATGTTTGCATGGCATGCCTTTTCCCATCCTTACACCTTTAACAGATGTGTAACTATATTTAATGTGGATTTCTTGTAGACAACAAATCTGACCATTTCCATTTCTTCATTCATGTTTGTATCATCCTCATTTAAGGTGATGCTGATTAATACTGTTGGGTTGAACTATACTAACTTTCTAGCCGTTTTCTATTTTTCCATTTTTTTAAATTTATTTTTCCTTCCTTTTCTGGTTATTTCTTTTTCTTTTTTTTTTTGTTATTGTTTATCATTTCACTTGATCTCCTCTATTGATAAAGAATGCTTAGTTATTTAAGACTGTAGGATTTATAATATACATGCTTTACAACATACATATTTAATCAGCTACACTTAAGTAAGATTATATCTCTTTTATGTGTAGTGTAAGAAATTTATAACAGTGTATTACCAATTCCCCCTTTTCACTTATTGTGCTATTGTTGTCATATATTGCTTTCTTTTTTTAACTTTTTTTTATTGAGTTAGTCATTTTACAATGTTGTGTCAAATTCCAGTGCAGAGCACAATTTTTCAGTTATATATAAACATATATTCATTGTCACACTTTTTTTTCACTGTGAGCTATTACAAGATCTTGTGTATATTTCCCTGAGCTATACAGTATAATCTTGTTTATCTATTCTACATTTTGAAATCTCAGTCTGTCCCTTGCCACCCCCGCCCCCTTGGCAACCACAAGTTTGTATTCTATGTCTATATATTGCACTTTTTTATATGCTATAAACACAGTGTATATTCCTACTATCCTTGATTTAATCAGTTGTTTTATAAAGTAGTTAAAAATAAGAAAGCAGTTTCATTTTACTTCCATTTCTAGTGCTCTTCCTTTTTGCATAGATCTCAGTTTCCTTCTGTTGTCAGATTCCTTCTGCCCAAGGAACGTCATTCAATATTTCCTGTTGATTAGGTCTTCTGTCAAATTCCCAGAGTTTACTGTAATCTGGAAAAAATTGTTATTTTTCTTTAATTTTTAAAATATATTCCTGCTGAATAGACAATTGTGGATTGATAGAATTATTTTCCTTTCAAATTTTAAAGATGGCACACCATTGCCTTCTAGCTTGCCCTGCTTCTTGTAAGAAGTCTGCTTTGTTATTCTTATTCCTGTGGAGGTAGTGTCTTACACTGACTTCCTTTCCCTCTGCCTTTTGTTTTTATCAGTCTGGGTGTGACATACTTAGTGTGATGTGCTTAGTGTGTGTGTAGAATGCATGTTGGTGTGTGTTTGGTATTTTCCCTGCTGAGTGGTCCTTGAGCTTCTCTTATCTGAAGTTTGATGTTTGTCACTAATTTTTAAAGCTTCTTCACCTTTATTTCTTTAAATGTTTTCTTCTACTCGATTTCTTCTTCTGGGATTCTAATTACATGTGCGTTAGACCACTTTAAATTGCCTCACAGTTCTTGGCTGATCTCTTCTGTGGGGCGTTCCCTCCCCTCATTTTTTGTCTGTTTCAGTTTGTGTGATACCTGTGGACTTACCTTCAAGTTCACTGAAACGTTCCTCGTGCTGTAGGATGAGTTGTGTTGTTTTCCCTCAAAACATAATTCATATTTTGATGTCCTACGACTCTCTTGGATATAGGGTCTCTCTTGGTGAACTTTTTAAAGAAATAATTAAGTTAAAATGAAGTCTTTAGCTGGGTCCTAAACTAGTATCACTGGTGTTTTTATAGGAAGAGGAGACGAGGACAGGCACGCACACAGGTGGAAGAGCATACGAATACACTCAGAGAAGGGGACCCCTACAAGCCGAGGGGAGAGGCTTCAGAGGAAGCCAACACAGCCATCTCCTTGGTCTCAGCCTTTCAGACTGCCAATTTAAGCCGCCCAGTCCATGATACTGTGGTATGGCAGCCCCAGCAAACTATGACAAGTTGGCCCTGTATGTCAGCTAATGAGTCTGTCAAAGGTATTTTTTTTAATCTCCATGACTTTTTTCTTCATTTCTGACACTTCTACGTGGTATTTCCTTAGAGTCTGCTTTTCTCTCCTGGAGTCACCGAACTGCTACTGCGTGTTATCTGTCTTTTCAATTATGCGTTTACATATTCACCACAGTTACCTGCAGCTCCCTACCAGACAGTTTCAACGTTTGTGTCGTATCTAAGTTTGCTTTTAAGAACTGCATTGTTTCTTGGGAATCTTTTTCCTTCCCTCTTAATCCTTTGTAATGTCCGTAAAGACAAGACATCTTGTGTACTACCATGAAGACCGAGGTGCGCAGCCCCGATGCCTAGAATGGGCATACTTTTTTCTTATGGGACTTTATTGTGGGAGTTAAAGTTAATCTCAGTAGCAATTGAGCTGGGTTTGAGATTTGTTGTCGCTGTGGTTATGCTCTGTGCACTACATACATTTTTAAGGGAGTAGGGACTGTTTTATCAGAAGGGTTTTGCTTTTTCCTAGTGTCATCTTAACTCAGCTTTTGGTCTTTCCTTTGTGCAGTGCCTCAGAGAGGGTTTGTGTCTTGCAGGTGACTTCTTAACGTGGAGCGATTAGCCTGGCATGGAGGCTTGGGGTATTCTGCTGTCTGACTAAGCTTCTGTCTTGGGCCTAGACTTGTCCCTAAATCTGTGTTCCTGTCTCTGCTCTTTTGGTCCTGGGCCCAGCGTGTGGCCCTGCGCCGCCTCTAGCGGTGGCGGTTATTTTTCCACTCCCTTTGTGTGCAACAGACAGCAGTGTTTGTTGTCCCCCGCTAAACATCAGCGCTTTTGCTCATAGCGAGAAGGGTCCTGGCAGAGTTCTCTCACTACTCCAAACCCTTTCAGAATATTTTTCCTATCTTCTTATAGAAAAGTACTGTTATTACCACTACCTGTAAAACACAAGGTTTTTCATTTTTAATTGGGAGGTCAAACTGAATAGTAAAAATCTAATGAGGAGTCCTTTCCATGTCTGTGTCAGTAACACAGGATAGAAATACAGTGAGGTAATCATCAAATGTGTTCACGCCTGGTGGTCATTAGGGCGGTTCAGTGCTAGCCTAGTTCTCGTCACTCCAGGCAGACTGTGGGACGGCATTTTCCCGCCCACACCCAGCTGGGTGTGGCACTGCACTTGCTCTGGCCACTGGGAGTGGAGCCAAGTGTCAAGAGTTTGAGATTCTGCCTGCCTGCTCGCTCGCTCCTCCTTACCACCGGGGAGCTGGTTATACTGCAGGTAGCCGCAGGGCTCCCAGCCTGGCACCTGGCGTGAGGAGACGTGAAACGGATCGTAGAGTCAGGTCACAGGAAACATGCAGTACAGGCAAGGAAGAAACTTGTGTTGTTAGAAGCCACTAAGTTTTTTAGGTGAGTTGGTTACCTCACCGTTTATCTAGCTGTTCTAATACTGTTGCATGTAACAGGAAAGTGAATTTCAGCCGTACTGTCTGCAGCTCAGCCAGCATCTGGGCCACCCCTGAGTTGTGGAAGACGTAGCTCAGATCACTTATTTTATTGACTATCCATGGTCTTTTTATTATAAAAGACTTCAAGTTCTTACTCAGGGATGTAGAAAGTTGGAAACAGAGCTGGCATCTACTCTGTACAAACACCTTATCAGGGGTTATTTGGTTTCCTTAACACGCAGGGTCCCTTGGAGATATTTGTGAAAATAAAAATACAAACTATGTTCTTGCTCTTCCTTCTCCATTTAACAAATAACATCCATACCTTTCTTGCCGCCTTTGGGAATAACCCTTTTAGGCTCATGTGTTTGCTTTTATAATTTAAAATGATTATACAGATGCGTATCATTCAACCACTGACATATTTAATGAAAGACATACTTTTGTCTGGATATATGTATACATATTTTGTTGTTGTTGAAGTATAGTCAGTTTACAATGTTGTGTCAATGTCTGGTGTACAGCACCATGCTTCAGTCACACATGAACATATATATTCATTTTCATATTCTTTTTCACTGTAAGTTACTATTGATACTGAATATAGTTCCCTGTGCTGTACAGTATAAACTTGTTGCTTATATATTGCATATATATTAGTATCTGCAAATCTCAAACTCCCAACTTCCTCATCCTCACCCTCTCCTCCCCCTGGTAACCATAAATTTGTTTTCTATGTCTGAGTCTGCTTTGTAAATAAGTTCATCTTTTTTTTTTTTTTTTTTTTTTTTTTAGATTCCACATATGAGTGATATCTGTGGTATTTTTCTTTCTCTCTCTGGCTTACTTCACTAAGAATGACAATCTCCAGGTCCATCCATGTTGCTGCAAATGGCGTTATTTTATTAATTTGTATGGTAGAGTAGTATTCCATTGATAAATATACCACAGCTTCTTTATCCAGTCATATCTATGGACATTTAGGTTGTTTCCATGTTTTGGCTATTGTAAGTAGCACTGCTATGAACATTGGGGTGCATGTATCTTTTTGAATTAAGGTTCCCTCTGGATTTTATGCCCAGGAGTGGGATTGCTGGATCATATGGTAAGACTGTTTTTAGTCTTTTGAGGAATCTCCATCCTGTCTTCCATAACGGTTGCACCAAACTACAACCGGGTTCCCTTTTCTCCACACCCTCTCCAGCATTTATCGCTTGTGGACTTTTTAATGGTAGCCATTCTGACTGGTGTGAGGTGACACCTCATTGTAGTTTTGATTTGCATTTTTTTTCATGTGCCTGTTGGCCATTTCTATGACTTCACTGGAGAATTGCTTGTTTAGGTCTTCTGCCCATTTTTAGATTGGGTTGTTTGGTTTTTTTCTTATTAAGTTGTATGAGCTGTTTACATTTTCTTGCTCCCCTCTCTTTTTATGATTTTGATGTCTTTTTTTTTTTTAACATCTTCATGTTTATTCTCTTGCAACTCATTATAGTTATCACATTTCAAATTATGGTTTTCTTGTTTCTATAGCTTCCTTCTATTTAGAGTAGACCTTTCAATATTTCTTTTAGGATAGGTTTAGTATTGCTGAATTCTTTTACTTGTTGCTTGTCTGGGAAATTCTTTATCTATCCTTCTATTCTAAAGGATAGTCTTGCCAGATAGATGGAGGAGTATCCTAGGTTGCAGCTTTTTCTCATTCAGGACTTTGAATATACCTTCCCACTCCCTTTTAGGGTTCCCTTGTGACTAACTCTTTGTTTTTCTCTTGCTGCCTTTAGAATCATTTCTTTAACTTTGGCCATCCTGATTATAATATGTCTTGGTGTAGGTCTGTTTAGGTGCTTCTTTGGGATCAGCTATGTTTCCTATACTTAGATTATCTGTTTCCTTCTTTAGGTTTGGAAAGTTTTCAGTCATGTTTTCCTAAAATACCTTTTCAATCCCCTTTTCTCTTTCTTCTTCTGGGACCCCTATCATGTGTAGTTTGGCACTCTTTGTATTATCCCACAGGTCCCTTATATTGCTGTCACTGGTTTTTACTTTTCTGTCTACTGTTCTGATTGTTATCCTGTCTTCTAAGTCGCTTACTCGTTTCTCTGCATTGTCTAGTCTGCTTTTGACTGCCTTTAACTTGGCTTAGATAAAAACCATTGAGTTTTCTGTGTTTAATTGGCTCCTCTTTATAGTTTCTATTTCCTTTTTATAGTGTTCTATCTCTATTCATAGTCTCTCATATCACCCCCTTTTGAAGTCATGATCTACTAGACTGTCGAGGTCTACCTCATTGCTTTCAGGGGACTTCTCTTGTTCTTTAATTGGGAGTGGTTCCTCTGCTTCTTTATCTACAGTGGTCTTGAAGGCCTGTTTGCTTGTTTTTCTTTTAAAGTGGGAGCGTTCCTATGTAGACTGTGCATCTGATAGTTTTGTTACAAGAGCTGTTCCTAGTATGGATGGTTGCCATGTCTTTCTTCCATGTGTGTTGGCTGTTACCCTTTGGGGGGTGTAGTGGGTGTTGTGATCAGAGCCCGCCCTGATTGCTGGTGAGCAGGGCCTCCTTTTTTGTTCTGTGGTTGTCACAGTGTACGTCCACAGGAGATGGCCACTGGGAAGTGCCTTCTGTGGTGTTACCTGTCACTTGTTATGTGGGCTTATAAAGCACTCTTTGTTGACACTGCCTTTGTCCCTGCATAGGGTACGGTCTGCCGGCCTGTTGTAAATACTCATACTCACCCCCACGTTGTGCCAGAACTCTCCTCACTGCCTGTGCTTCCTAGAGGCGCAGGTTCACAGAGGCACTGGAGGGAGCAAATGCACCCTGTCTGGGGCTGTAAACAAACCTCAGTCCTGCCTGTGAAGTTGCAGTGCCCCTGGGTCTGGATGCAGGATTCCACGTTCCCAACTCCACTCAGCAGCAGCGGCTGTGTCCGAGCCCCACCTCTCTTCTCAGAAGAACACACCAACAATGGAGCCAAGTGGAGACAGGGACTGTGGCGCAGCTGTGTGGCGCTTCCCTCCCCACCCACACCAGCACGGGGGTCCCTGCTCTGCTCTGCACATGCCCCTGGCCAGAGCTCACACTGCCCTCCAGTCCCCTGAGGCTGCCCCCGTGCAGCGGGCCCCAGCCCTCGTCCTGGGCTCATTGCCCATCTCTAGCGGCCAGTCCCAGCTTGTCCCTGCAGGTCTGCACCTAGGGCTGGGGACTGCAGGGACCCTCTGTGCCATCTTCTCCCAGCTCTGTCTGCCAAGCAGCCGCCACCCTCTCCCCTGAGCCTCGGAAGCTCTGCCTCTGTCCCCACTGGCCTCCTGGCTGGAGGGCGTCCCAGTGTGAGGCTGCCTTTCTTCCTTTGCTGCTCCCTCCCCACAGGACCAGTCCTGCACCGCTTTTCTTTGTCTTTCTTAACAGATTTTGGGGGAATTCTCCTGTATTTTGAAGTGAGAGACATTCTGCCAGAGTTCAGTAGGTGCTGTGTGTGATTCAGTGGGTCTGCAGATGTAATTCTTGGTGTATTTGTGGGATAGGGTGAGCTCTGAGTCTCTCTGCTCCACCATCTTGGCGCCTCTCCCCTCTGTCTGGAGACAGATACAGATAGATTACCCCACCATACACACACATCCACTGAATTTCTGCTCGCACAGAACTGCTGTGACAAATCACGTACATACTTCTAAACCCTTCAGTTTTACATAAGGCCACTGTAATTTTCTTTTCTTTTCTAATATATTTTATGGTGAGATACATGATTATGAATAAGGGAAAATTATTTCATGTTATTTTTCAATAATCACCAATAGGTGAGGCAGTAGTAGGAAAAAAATTACACTTTAATTAGACGATCCAGCATCTCCAGTTCTTTAAGGCAACAACAAAGAACCCTGTGCACCCTGTCCTGAAAAGCTCATGGTGATACAGACAAGAAACTCCGGGAGGCCGGGGCTCAGACTTGCGCTGTAGGCTGGCAGTGGATACAGCTCTCTCCACCAGTGATTAATTTTCAGATGATCTTATCACCAGCCAGAGCAGGAAGAGATTCTGAGGGCGCCTTATAGGGAAGAAAAATCAGCCTTTGAGTTCTGGACACCCGGATGTTTGACTTCTTCAGGTACTCTGCTCATTTGGTGATACCATTTTGTGAGGGATTTTGTTTAGTTTTTCTATCAGTATTTCCCCTCACACTTCAGTAAAATGTAAAATAAACTCACTGGCTGCCAAGATCAAGCTTATAAGTAAACAGTGGTGGAGAGAGCAAAGGCAGAGTGCTCCACGGGAGGCCGTGGAGGGGAGTGAGGGGCCAGCCTTCCCCAAGTCTTTAAACGATCCTCCTTGAAATGACTAATAAAAACAGACTAAAATATCCAAGGGAAAACATAATTTTTAAAAGATTATAAAGCAAAGAGGCCAGCAATGAATATGTGACACAAAATGTTCTGGAGCCGCATCACTTCTCTCCCTGTCTGTGCTGTTCTGGCTCGGTTTCAGGCTCCAGGATGTGGCTCAAAGGCACTTCTGTCTTTTGGAAATCTGCCTGTGCCAAGAACCATGGGTCCAGAATGCCTCTGGGAGCCTGGCTTGGTTCTGAGGAACTGGCATAGAATTGAGACTACAGAGAGGAAAAAATATATATATATTTTATTCTGAAACCGTCTCCCTCCCCCTCAACTGATTCTCTCTTTCCATGCTCTTCACAGTTTGAGATATCCTGAGGTAGATGGAAAGCGCCCAGTAACGCAGAATGGTGAGAAAAAATTTTCCGAAGTTCTCAGACCAGAATTGTAGGGAAGGACACAAGTTAATCTGCTCATGCCTCCAATGACTCCTTCTAATCTCTGTTCCCACATAACCCCTTCAATCACTGCTCCTCTCAACACTCAGTTGTCTCTCTATGTGAAATCCTACGGTTCTGACAGTCTCCATCATTCATACTGATTCTTTAGATTTTTACTCCAGGATTATTCTTAGAGACTTCAAAGTTTCATATTCTCATCACAGTACGGTATTTGCTTTTTAGAGTTTTATTTGCCATCTATTCAAAGCTAGTATCAGTGCCCCTTTCTTGCTTAACCCTTTCAAAGCACGACATTGTAGGAATCCCTGTACAAATATGGCTGAGAAGGTCATCATAGTCCCTCTTTGCTCCTAGTAATTACACAATAGCACCAGAAGAACCACAGCAAAACCCTCAAAGACAGATAGAATCCAAAAAAAGCAAGGAATTTTGGAATCATAAAAAAATTGCTAGAATTCCCTCAGGAGGCAGGGAAAAATGAAACACTGAGAGTGAGCAGCAGAACTCAGAGGGTAATAGCAAAATCATAGTTCTTGAAGGCGAGGGGCTCACCTTAAATTTAAAATTTATAGTATTGTTTGAAAAAAATTTTTTTCTGCTGGAAACACAGTCAACAAGTCATTGGCTGAACCCCACTCTTCACTCTGTCCCAGAGAATCAGAGGAGTGAGGGGTACAGCACAATCACAGTGATGAGCTGTGCTGGTACAAGAGAGCTAGCATCTTTGTGGCAGCAAGTAAACATCCTTTTTGTAGCAAAAATTCAAAGGTTACTCAGGTGGCAGCTTCCTCTCTCACGCCAACTCTGTAAAGACACTGATCCTAGAAAATTCAACTCATTCTATGACAAGTAATATGAAAAGAACCAGCCTAGCAACCATATAAAATTCTTACATGAAAACAAATGTGAAAAAAGGCATCAAAACTCACTCCAAAATGAATACTCACAAGAAAAATGCTGACATAGAGATGAAATATTTGACCTCAGAGTTTACTAGTAAGTAAAAAAAATTAAGCAGTATACTTTATAAATTTAGACCACTAGTCAGCAACACTAGAACTCAAAGAAGAAACAGAATTACAACAGGAGGGAACTCAGGCGAAATAGAAGAAAAACCAAAATTAGCAAATAAAGGTAAACATGCAAGGAGCTCTATTCAGGATACACAATGTGGCAAAAATACAGTAAAGGAAACATTGGTAGAAATGAGAAGAGTAAACAAAATGAATTAGAAATACTGAAAGAAAACTGAAAAAAGTTAAGAGATAAAATGATAGATACAGAAAGCAAGCAAAACTAAAAATCCAACATACCTACAATTGGAATCCCTGAAAAAAGAAACAAAGACCTACAACAAAATGGAAAATAACATCTTTAAAGAAATAATTCAAGAAAACATCTCCAAAATTAATAGGTCTTGAATTTTTACATTCGGAGGACAGTGTCCTAGGGAACACTGAAACAGGAGTGTCACATACCTATGCTGATAATGTTATTGGAATTTCAAGATTTAAACAAGATCAACATTTCAGTGATCAAGCAAAAAGATTAGGCTACATGTAAGAATAAGATAAAACAACCAGGCTGTCTGCATATTTTGTGCAGCCACAGGCAAGGTCAGAAGTCAGTACAGCAACGTACACGAGGTATCCAAAAAAAGAAAGGAAGAGACTCGTATCTATGTCCAGGTAAACTGTAAACTTATCTTCAAGAATTAAGTTTTAAATGTATAGAACCTAAGCTCCTTTTAAGGAAAATACTAGAGGATAAGCTTCAGCCAACTCAGAGGTAAGTGGGAAATAATAAAATTGGCAGTCAGCATTGAGTTTGTTTACCCCCTAAAATTGCAGAAGGAACAAATGTGGGTAGAATGTGGCAAAAAAAACCCAAAAAACAAAAAAACCTGGAGCTGAAGGAAAGTGGATACATTTTTGGGTTAACTCCTCTGTGATAGCTCAGGGTCAGAGCTTATAAAAGTTCTTAACTCACATATTAGAAGTATAGGCTTATTTAACATACAAAGTAAAATAGAAAGGAAGAAATATTGATAAAGGAAATAACATGGAGGAAGGAAGGGTACAGAAGAAAACACAAGAAAATTGTTACTGTTGTTCATATTAGGGAACTCAGATACTATTTAAAGAAATATGTGCATGTAAGAGACGTCAGCCAGAGCAGGGACCAGCAAACCACAGCTTTGGGGCCAAATCTGGTCCGAGGCCTGTTTTGTTACGGCCTACAAAAGAGGAATGGGGTTTACCTTTTATATAATGGTCGGAGAAAAAGTAAGAAAAGAATGATAATAGTTCATGACGTGAAAACTGTATGAAATTCAAAATTCAGTATCCATAAAAAAGGTTTATTGGACCACTTAGTCATCTGCACATTGTCTAAGGCTGCTTTGTGCGTTACAATGAGAGCTCGCTGTGACAGACCCCGTGGTCTGTGTTTTCTCACTCTAGTGAATTAGAAAAATGATAGACCTAATCTATAAGGACAAAATCTGATTGTTTAAAACAACAGCAAACCATTAGTTACTTAATCAGGAAAGAGAAAGACTGCAATTAAAAATAAACAATGAAACAAAACTCAACAGTAAAGGGAGAATGAACCACACAGGAACTGAGGAAATTAAAGAATCGTAAGAAGACTAAACTGAAGAACTTGGATGAAAAAGATTTTTAAAGGAAAGTATGATTTACACTAAATGACATCAAGAAATACAGAGAATCTAAACAGAACTAGTTCCGTAGAAGCAATGGATAAAATTATCAAAATGCTGTTATTCTCAGCAAAGCTGCAGGTTTAGACACTTTCACAGGGGAATTTAAAAGCAAATAAAACCAAGGCTGTTTAAACTTTTCTAGAGAATAGTAGACAAAAGGAAATCTTAAAATTATTTTTGAAAAAGGGTATAAAATTAATAAAACTTGACAAAGATGTTATGTACACAAATAAAATTATACATTAATCTCACTTATAAACAATGAGGGAACCATTCTAAAAGAAATGTTAGCAAATGCAATCCAAAAGCATATAAAAAGAACAGTTATTTTGACAGAGGAATTTACTCTAGAAGTACAAGGATGGTTCATTACTAGGAAGTATGTTAATATGTAGTTTATAATGTTAGAGAAAAATGATGATCATTTCCATATATGATGAAAAGTCATTTGGCAAAATACAATAGCCATTCTTTACAAACACAGTCAGTTAAATAAGAATGGATGGACACCTTTTAAACACAGTAAACGCGAATTGATCTCAGTCCAGAAGCCAGCATCATGCTTCGTGGAGATATACAAGAGGCATTCCTATTAAAATCAAGATCGAGACAAGAATGCAGACTATCACCTCTATGTTCCCACAAAGTACTGATATTACTGATCAACACAGTTACACAGGATAGAGGAAAATCAGAAGCATAAACATTATAAACTAACTGTGTGGATATGAAATGATGGCACATTAGAAAATCCAAGAGAATCAACTAAAATACTACACAGAGTGAGAGAATTTAGGGAAGTTATAGGATATAAACATTAATAAATAGAAAGTGATAAATTATTTTATGTACAAAAAGCAAATAGAACACAAAAAGGGAAAATGTTTGAAACAGCACAAACAAGCAAAATTGTATCTCCAGAAACAAACTAAAAAAATGTACAAACACACATGAAGAAAAAGTAAAACGAATGTGAAGGCAAAGATGGACTTTTCAATAAATGGTGTTAGTATAACTCATCTGGGGGAAAAGGTTGAATCTATCCTTCACACCAAACATCAGGAACAATTACAAATGAAACTTTTTTAACATTAAAGAAGTAAAGGTTTAAAACCAGTAGGAAAACATGGGGAAAGTCATTTGTAAATCTGAAGTGAGGAAGTCTTTTTTAACCAGCAGCTCAAAATCCAAATTGTAAAAGACAACGTAAGAAAACAGAAAAGAAACTTCTGCAAGTAAAAACAGCAAAACAAAACATCACAGATAAAGTCAAGAAACAAATATAAATTGGGGGAAAAGAACTACAATTTGTATCACAGGCAAGAGTTTTTTTCTTAATATATAAACAACTTCTTAATAGTCAAAGGCAAGCAGTTAAATAGAAAAAATAAACAGATTGGAGAGTTCACAGAAGAAAAGCTTATAAAAACACTAAAACATGAAAAATGATCAACCTCATTTAAAACAGAATAAAACTGCATAGATCTACCCCCCCCCCTTTTTTTTAAACCTATCAGATTAACTCAAAAGCCAGTTTATAAGTCTTCTTTGGTGAAGCTGAGGGGAGGCAGGCACCACGTGCTGCCGACTGAAACTCGCACCAGCACGGAACTCTGCGGCCCTGGCACTGGCAGACCCTGCTCTCACCTCTCTGGCTGGATCCTGGTCTGTTAGAACTTGTAGGCTTGTTACCTTTGACCACAAGTAGTCTTTTATAAGGCTTACAGATCTTTTCCAGATTATCCCTAGTGTAAATGATTTTATTTACTTTTGAGTGTTATCATGTGAAAAAGCTTGGGAAGCCCCGAAATAGTACAATTGCTACAAACAGCAATTTGATCATAGCTATGAAAAATTATAAATTTGTGTAACTTTTGATGCATTTTCAATCTGCGACTTAATCCTGTGGATATACCTGTCTATGTGTTCGATGAAATATATTCAAGGTTATTCACTGTATCAGTATTTGTAGTAGTAAAACTTTGGAAGCAATCCAAATGTTCATCAAGAGTCTACTAGGAATTAGATAAATTATGATCATACAAACAGTGGGACACTAGGCAGTGGCACTTAAAAAAAGAGAAAAACCATAAACTGATATAGAAAAATCTCCAACTAAATTATTAATTGGAAAAAAAAAAGATTGTGCAGAACAGTGTATGCAGTATGCTAACTTTTGTTTAAAAACAGAGAATTAATAATGCTTAAGGGATCAATCCAAGAAGAGGATATAACAATTGTAAATATACATGCACCCAACACAGGAGCACTTCAATGTGTAAGGCAGTTGTTAACAGACATAAAGGGAGAAATCGACAAGAACACAGTAATAGTGGGGACAGTGAATGGGTACAGTGCAGTGACTAAGCACGAACCTTAGCATCAGATATCAGAGCTCATGCCCCAGCTCCACAAATTACAAACATCTTCTGTGTCTCAGTTTCCTCACCTCAATCAGCTTAATGCCAAGCCCATAGGGGTGTTAGAATCATGAGATGCTGCTTGCCAGGTGCCAGGCAAATAAATAGCACGTGCCAATTAAATAGGTGATACTATGTTTTTCTTTTGTCATCCTGACCCACCTCAGAGACATCTAGCACACAGTACATAAGAAGAGGAAAACTGCAATCTAAAGACAAAGTCCTAGAACTAATGCATAATATTTAGATTGAAGGGAAGGCTGAGGATAATTTTTTGGAAAATTTTCTTTTCATCCATCACCAGATTCCATTTCAGGGCTTGAAGGTCAGAATTGGTATCATTTTCTAACTTCAGAGGTTCATTATATCCTTTCCAAACTCCATGAAACATCAATCATGTTTTATGTTTTAGATCTTGACTGTTAGAGGAACACTCTCTTTTTCTCCCAAATAGTACAAGGTCACACATTACAAAAACCTTACAATTCACAGGAGAGAAGCTGGTGAGGGGCTGCAGCTGTCCCAGATTTTCCTGATGAAAGCTTTGCTTCTCTCCCTTGCCCCAGTACCATTAAATGTTCATTTGGTAAATTTTATTTTACTATAATAATTCAAATTAAGTTCGGAAGTGTAACCATCTTGCTTGCTGCTGCTCTTGCTGTCTCTAAACCTTCTGGTAAAAGGCTTTTATACAATTTGCCAAAAGGCAGATATTCTTAAGCTGCCTTCCTGCTGTTTGAGTTCAGTTCCTCAAAATAAATGTGGAGTCCACAATGACAGCATCTTTCAGTGCCAATAAGTGGAATTCTGCTGCCCTAGCCACATCTCTGGAGCCCCCGCTATCTGATTATGGGCTTCTGGGGGATGAGGTGCTACTTTGTTTCAGTTTCAATATGTTCCAAATCTGTGGGGAGACCACAGTGATGAAATGTTATTGCTAATGAACATAAAATTAAATAATCTGCTATACCAATGCAAGCCTCAGATTATTAAATGTGTCACAGCAGATAGACCATCTGTCATGATATAAACTGTTTTGAATAAAAATATATGTCTGGGAATTTGTAACAAATTTCATGACATGGTAAAAGATTTGTAGCCCAGTGACAGAGATACAAGGTAGATAGATGCGTATCATTAGAAATGTGCACATGCACATCTGTCACTAGAAATCTATGTGTATCTGGGTCCTCATTTCATCAGTTCTGTAATAGGGATAATGACATCTCATAGTGTAGGGACAGAGACATGCTATGTAAGTACAGGTATAAAAACGGATTTGAGAGAGTCAGTTAAGAGTTTCATTCCATGTGTCTCCGTCAGAATGTAAGAAAAGTTTTTTAAAAAGTGTTTTCAGAGCCTGGGTATCCCTTTTTGTAAGCATTCATTACAGCATCGTTAAAGTTCTGCCTCTGTCTTGAGGCAAAACTGATGATCTAGCCAGGCTTGCAGAACTGACTAATTGGATAAACTGAGCATTGTAACTGTAGTGACGTCAGGAACCTTGGCGGGAAAGGCAGCTTAATGCCATCTTTTCAACCAAATGCTTTTGATAGAAATACGTTATAACTTGGGTTTCTGGACTCTGCTTACTGACCATGCCCTGGTTCTTTTCTTCAGGGACTCTGTTGGGTGCATTTCGTGTCAGCTGGAAAGGCTATCAGAGAGACACGAAAAGCCGCTATTCTGGGGTGTATAGATTTGTCACTTATTTATATCATATGATATGACAACACTGAGTATAACTAGTTCCAGTACCACATATAAACGCTGAAAGTGGATTATTTTTATTTTACATTATGTTAAACTTGGATTCTACTAAACTGAAAGCTGCCACTATTTTTCTAGAACCGCCTATTCTATAGCAGGTGTACGTTCCTTGAAAGCAAAGACAGTGCCTTACTCGTCTTTGTATTTCTGTCAGTGCCTACGTAATGATTTCCATATACAAGATTTCTAATAAATGCTTGATGGATGTGTTAATGGTTTCTTTCGAAAGTCCTTCTTGATAACACACATAATTAAAGGAACATACTACTTGGTGTTATAACTTATGTGCAGATTTGCATTGTTTAATAAAGCATAAAATTCATGAAATGGTTGGAGATTGCTATGTTTTTATGTGGCTTTGATGTAGCCCATTCCCACAGGAATAGATGGAAATATGAATTTAATTAATGTTTCTTTCTAGGTCAGTTTTTCTGGAGGAATTTGTCAATGCTTAAGCATCAAACACCAGTGCTACATGACTCCTTCCAGTATTTTTCCAACTGATCTCAACTGCCAAGTGATTCCATGTTCATTAGAATGCTGCACTATAAAGTTCCACTTTTTGTTTCCTAGCACCACAGCAGTATTATGGAGGACACAATTCACACTCCATCCTTCTCAGAGCTTTAAGAAACTTTGAAGCTACTCATCACTTTTCTTTGAAGTCTACTAAAAAGAAATAGCCAAAGAAATGATATCATTTTGAGTAAGAATTGCTTGCTTTCTCTGTCTTTTTTCTTTTCCTTTCCTTCCTTCCTTCCTTTCTATCAATCAATCAATCATCTAATTGAGATAGGTTTATTCAGCTGATTAGAGCTGGGAATCCTGAAGGCTAAGCCCACTACTAACACATAACATACGGTTCTATGACCACGAGCAGCTCTACTGACCATGGGGATCAGGCTTGATCATACATGTTCTTCTACTCCGGGTCACCAAAGGGTTGGGTGATGAGTCAGCACACATCGTCACTATAATAGAGTCCCTGCCTGGTTGAACTTTCATTCTTATAGGAAAAACTATCAATAAATCAGTAAACAAACAAATAAGAGAATGTCATATAGTAGTAAGTGCTTTGAAGCAATAATACAGGGGATTGGGACAGAAAATGACTGATGGGAGAATTTTAGATAAAGGGGCTCAAGATGAGCTGTTCATGGCAAAAGAAATGGCAACAATGTGTAAACAGCTGCTCTGGGCCAGGTAACCTGATGTGCATTTTAAGTGCTTGACTTCCTTTGCTGTGAACAATAATCCTAAGAGACAAATGTTCTTCTTCCAATTTTAACACACAGGGCAGTGAATGTTTAGAAAGACCATGTGATCAACATTTAACAGCTGATCTGTGGTGCACCTTGTCAATGTTTATCACATTGTGCTGGCGCTCTGGCTCCTCTGCCTTCACTGTAACATTGCTTAAGGACTGGAACACGTATTTCAGAAGCTGAAAACGTAATTTAAAATCTCAGCACGTGTTTGTTAAATGAACAAATACATGAATAAAAATTTTTAAAAACAAGAAGGAAATTCATCATTAGAGGAAGAATTATTCTGAAAATTCATGAAAAAGCATAACTCATAAAATGAGTGGAAGGTTATTCTGTAACATGCTCTCCTATCTGTTCACATTCTCATATGATGATGGAAAAATGTATCTACAAAATAGGAACAAAAAGTCAAAACAAGGTGAATCATGGATTCAATTTAAAAAGAGAGCTGGTTGGTTTTATAAAAAACCTACAAGGTAGCTTAAAATACTGTAACATATTTAAAATCCAAATTGGAGGATTTAAAAACTTTAAAAAGGGGTAACAACACACTGCTCCTCAAACTTTATCAACCTAAGTATCTGAAAACTAAACAAGGAAACTGAGCATTTGGATTTGTAGCACAATTAATAAATTCAACACAATAGCCCATAAGAACCACATAAAGAAAAAAACTATAAAATTTATAAAGGATACCAGGAAAGATTAATCAACAATGAGACATGTTCTTGTGAGAGAGTGACTGTTATAAATGCATCAGTTCTGATGTATTAAATTTACAGGTTTAAATGTTCCAAATAAAACTCAAATATATTTAATTCTGGGGAATCTGACAAAGCATTCCTGAAGAATTTTTGGATACATTAGGAAAAACATGAATAGAGAAGACATAGGAAGGGCTATTAGGCATTGGTAAGTTTTAAAGCTGTAAGAAGACTGCAGTCTAATCCTGCACATTGTAGGTACTCAGTCTGTACTTCGTAATTGATTGATTTTCCTTCTGGAACCTTATGAAGGCCTAGGGCAGAACCCAGTAACAGGATCACTTCCCTTAACTTCAACCTAGTGTGTTCTTCCATTAGGTTTAGAGAAATGAAACCAACCAATTTTTCATTCTTGGAATGAAAAATTCACATTTTGGCTTGATTTTGCATATGTGACAAGCCAAATTTAAGAGAGTGCTTATAATCAGATATGAAATCTTAAGTAGGTTTACAGAGAGAATTAGTTTTGCCCTTATCATCACCATTCCCCTCCAGAACAGACTAACACAGTAAAAACTGCAAATAATTTGTTGAAGCTCTTTCTAGGTTTCAAAGATAGATGAAGAGTTTATTACCATCTCTAGAGAGTGCTCTTAAAATTCAACCTCACTTTGTCCAACTTTCTTCTTAGGTAATGGAGTTCCAGAGCTGTGGAAAGGACAGCTTTGTGCACGGGAACCCTGGAGTGTGGGGATGTTAGTGTTAGTGAAGGGGGTTTAAACAGCACTCTCTCCTGTCCTTCTGCCTTCTAGCCCCTTCATAACCACCTGACACTCCTCCACTGGGATGACAAGGAGCGACTGCTGTGGTCAGCAAGATAATGGAATGCAGTCCTTTTGGCCAGCCCCATACTATTAACCAAGTTGAAGACGGATGGAAGTGAGAGAAGAGGAGATAAGAGAAGAGTTGCTTCCTCAAGGCTATGCTACACAAGTTGTTATCTAAATTACAGGCTGTACCCACCGGCTTCCTCAGGAAAATGAAACGTAATCTCTCTGCATTGTGCTTAGGTCTGCAAAATTTAAGAGAATGGAGATGCATTTTCCAACCAGAAGAGTTTAGAGGAAGGCTCTTCTCTCCCACCCTACAGGAAAGGTCCGTGTAAGGCCCAGTCCCTCTCTAGTCTGTGCTGTGTTCACTGACATCAGGGGTACCGTTCAGCAACCTGGCTGAACAGCAGAGTTCAGGGCTGGGCCTGCAACGGGAACCTTGTTGAGGAATAACAAGGTGAGCTGTTATTGCTATAAAAAGAAAAACATGCTTGCTCATTCACTGCAGAACTGTAGGAAAGAAAAAAAAACTTCACAAAGACAACAGGCTGACTACAAAAAAATGGAATTATCTTTTGTTCATGCATATTCCATTTGGTAAGAGAAAAATTATATGCTGTTGGGCTTGGTACCCTTTAAAACACTGAAAAATCAATCAATCAAATAAATTAGGTACTTTGGAATTTTACAGTCGATGCCAAGGACATGCCATAGCGATTGCTTATGAATTCAGAACTATTTTTTAATAAGATATATTGCATTAAAAACATTTTGAAATGATTTGAAACAACACAATAAAAATAAACGTGGAAAGAGAAATAACAGCAGGGGCCTCATTCGGGAGGGGAAAGAAATCCATGCAAAGCTTGGCCCTGTTCAATTTTAAATGTGGTATCAGGGATTTATTTTTCAAAAGAAACTTCAAAGAGTCAAGTCGGCTAAAGCCCATGGGTGACCTTGTACAGCGTGGGGATAGTCTTCGCCACATACTTCTCAGCCTGAGAATTCGCTGTGCAGAGCCATTCACTCCTCCCCGGCCAACGCCCCTCTTCCCTGGCAATTCTAAGGTCGGTCCTTGTACTAAAGCCCGGGGCAAATGCTCCATGGACTTAGTTACCAATGTGAAAGCAACACTGTGCATTTTTTTTCTTATCAAGCTATCTGTCCAGCTATCTAGAGTTGCAACTATTCATTTATGGACTGATTGTCATTTGTGGATGTTTGCATACATATTTTAACCCACAAAAGTATCAGCTGCTTTGTATGCTTTATCTTAACAGAGCTTTAACATCCAGAGCTATCTACTGGGTCACACGTTTTTGTACTCTTCAAGTGCAAAGCCCAACATATATAAACCAAATGTGCTACATGATGCCAGAATACCCCCTACCTAGCTCTGCAAGAATAAACAGATTCTATTCAGTGTGATTTAGTGGAAACAAGTATTTTAGTCATAATCTAATATTTTAAAAAGATGTTAATCCATATGTTACATTTGGGAATTCTCTTTATCAGACATTTGATTATTCATGATGTTTAATTTCTTAACTCTTTCTGGTAACAGAGTTTATTTTACACTAATGTGACATCTACTTATTTAAAATAGTCATGTCTTAGTTATGTCATCTGACAAACAGTATCATGATACTTGAAATGTGTTTCGGGGATCCTTAGGATAGAGCACAGGGCTCTCTATGTTAATGTAAATGGAAACATTTTGGTTATGGGAAAATCACCATCAGAAAAATAGAGAGGAGAGAGCAGACACTCATAGAAGGGGGAGCCCCTGCATCATGGTGGACACTGAATCCAAGAAGATGGAGACAATAGGGAACATTTCCTAGAGGCAAGAAGGTGGGACTGGCAAAGGATTAAGAACACAATAGCTATCTCTATTGTTCTGCAATATAACAGCACTGTGCAGCCCCAGGCCTTCAGTGATGTCTGCTGTACACTTTAGAGCAGTGGCATTTGGGGAATTGAAAGTCACATGGCTTTCTCCAGTGTTAAGACAGAATGTTGAAAGAAAGAGCATATTCAAGACATCAAGTGTGGAGACAGAACAGAAGCAGGACATAAAGCTGGTAATTAGGAGAAACACTGTCCCCTAAAGAGTACTTAGCAACAGTGGGTGAGATGCTGGGTATCCCATTTTACATGGGATAGGGGTGTAAACCTTGAGAAGATCCCAAAATGTGCAGGTTACATTAGGTTATCTCAAAACCCTAGTAAAATTCTATTTAGGGAAATACAAAAACATAAGGGAAAGAAGAAATTTATTGTAACTGAAGTAAAACCTCAGTGTCCTGATTTTACTAATCTGAACACAGATGAAGGTGGGTCAGAGGGCAGTGAATCCGCAAACTCTGTGGAAAGGAAGGCTACAATCGGCACCGAAGTGAAAGGTGAGGCTCCGGGAACAACTCGGTCCCTATACACGGTAGAATGTATTCATTCTAACTTGAAGACGTGGGAGAACCCTACCTTCCTGCCCTTATACTTTTGCCAAAACTTAAAGCACTAGTTACTCGTGGGTGTGAAATAGTCATTTATGATTAAATTATGTTTCTATTAACAAACTAGAAGGGTGTGATGTTTGTGAAGCCAGCCCCCCTGGGATTATCAGCTGAGTGACACGGGACCAGTTACCAACCAATCTGAACCTTAGTTTCCTAATCTGCAAAATCCTACACTAACAGGCAACTGGGCAACTGCTGATGGGGTTAAATACAAAAAGTATCTAATCCAGATCCTGCTTGAACAGTGATCCATTTAAACCCCCTTCCTCTTTCCTCTGGGCGTCATCACCAGAAGTTCCCAAGGAAGAGGGCAGTCCAGGTAGGAAACAGCGGGCTAGGCCGCGACTCACAGGGTATTAGCCGCCACAGCTGGGATCGGGCGGCGAGGGCTGGGGGAACTAGTACCAGAGAACAGTCAGGAGGTCCTGGAATACGGCTTGACTTTCAGGGTTCAAAGTCAGGAAAAGTCTCAGAGACTTTCTGGAAAAGTAATCAAAGTCTGTGGATCTAATAGCCAGAAATCTGAACAAGAGGGCAATAAGGTGTGCAAGAAGGGGTCGGAGTAATTTTTTAAGATACAGAGACTGAATGCTTGGTAAAGGGAAAAAAATTTTTTTTTAATTCTTTGCCCTCGCCAGTCTGCTGTTGGGAAATTCCAAAACCTGGAAAGTGCATCTCATTAGAGCCATTTCAAAAAGCAGCTCCCGACTGGCTCACCAATGGAGACACCACGCTGGAATATTTTTTGAGTCATTATCAGGACCAAATTTTATTACTTCTCATGATTACCTTAGGTAATCATTAGTATCCCAGTTCTTACTCAATCTTCACAATTACTTTCCAGAATCAACTGCATCTCTTCCCTCATGCCACAGCCTCGACCAAAACCTGAATACTATGACCCCATACAAAGAGCACTGTACCACGAGTAGGACCAGTCTGGCTTTTTTTCCTTTCCCTTCCAAACTTTCTAATCTTCTACCCGCCTTGTTCTAAAAGCTTCTGGGTTAGACTTTGGGCTTTATGACTGAGATTTGTCTTTGGCGAGGCTTAATTTCTTGGCCAATTCTACATGGTTTCTAGAGGACCAGATGGCAATTGTATGGCGGGAAGTGCCTTGCAAAGTGTAACTGTTAAGCGAGTAGAAGCTACTCTATACGGGAGAGTTTTGAGGGTAAGTGGTAGGTGAGTGCTTCTCCTAGAGGTAAAAGAAAGCCTTGTGTTCTTTCTTCAGCATCTTCCTACTTCTCCTTTCTGCTCTTGTCTGTACACAGATATTTGTTTATGCTTAGCCCCGGATTTGTCTAGGAGCCTCTGCTAAGTATGCACGTTGGTTTTTTTCCTCCCTATAGGAGGAAGGAATGGTGACTAATTGAAAACGTTACTTCTCCCTGCAATGGCCAGTACAGTGCCCTCAGGCACCATTTTTCTTTTGATGCTTTTGGTAACTAAAGGGTGACTAGAAAGGGTGACACACAGAATTCCAAACCTGGTTTTCAAAGAATTCCAAACCTGGATTCAGGAAAGTATTTGACCATTTTAGAGGACGGTCTTAAGAAGCCAATGCCAACTCTTCAAGATTTTACCGTCGGATTATCAACTGAAAAGTGTCCTGGATATCATTACAGCACCAAGATGTTAAACCAACATTGTCGTCCAAGAGGGTGAGAAGACATTATGATGTGCTTATAAAAAATAAATGTATTAAATTAATTTTATAGGCAGTACCTAAAATAACCATTTCTGCTACTGAAGTCTATGTATCTCGGGCAAATGTACCTTGGTTCCTTTCAAGAGCCTTATGACCCATATCGACACCAATGCCTTGTGTATAATAGGTCCTCAATAATTTTTGTTAAATTAATAAGCCAGTAAATAAAAATGTTTGCATAACTTGGGTCAGTGGTTTCTCATTTCCCAGATTTAATAATTTAAGAGGATATTATACTTATGAACTGAGAAGATCCTTATATGCTTTTACAGGCATCCACATATCCAACACTGGGAAAAGCACTGCACATGCCGTCAGACACCTAACTCTCTGGCCTGCCACTAACAAATGTTGCGACTTCAATTTCTTTGTCTCTAAATCTAAAGACCTGACCTGAACATTCTATTCTTCTACATACCATATAATTATATACCAACACATACAGGCAAACAGATCCTGGATGATTTTGAGGGAAAGTCTTGGAGTCAGCTGATAGTACAGGCCAGGTGTGGGCTCCATGTTTAAAGGTGTGATTCAAGTTCCTGACAGTATCTTTAATGCAGGAGAAATTTGGAGCTAATTATATTTTTAAAAAGTGTGACCAGGTTCTCTTGTTTAAATACTGGTAGGGGCAATAAACTTTCTGTGTTCTGTTGCTGGGAACTCAAGCCAAACCTTACACCTCCCGCTGCTCCCAGACCTCCTAAATTACAGAGAAGTGGGGTGTGGTTTTGAAGAGATAAGGAAATAAAGAGGAGCTGAGTTCTCCAAGGAGAAGCAATGGCTGCTGTGGTGGAGATGACCCGATTAAGAAAAAAGATATCAGAGAAGAGAAGCAGCCACAGCTGGAAGCAGCCCCTGCGTGTGGGACGGGAGAGTACCTGACTCTGTGGCTCAGACTCTCGAAGACATCCTGTAACCATTTCTCCCCGTCCTCTCTTCCCTCCCTCCCCTGACCCCTTCCCCCAAGACGTGAAGAGATCTCATTTGGCAAACTGGCATGGGATCTCTGGGATGCCGCGGGCAGAAG
Organism: Camelus dromedarius; assembly: GCF_036321535.1. NCBI lineage: Eukaryota > Metazoa > Chordata > Mammalia > Artiodactyla > Camelidae > Camelus > Camelus dromedarius. The sequence goes on along the minus strand of NC_087454.1, from coordinate 12,624,676 downwards.
GCACTGCAGTCTGAGGTCAGTGGAGCTGCGGGATGGGGTGGAAGTGGGATGTCACAGAAATGTGTACATCCCTCTGTGCCGGATCCTGTGTGACAGACTCTTACATACCTTGTCACTCTATTCTTTAAAAATGGTCTTCCTAAGTATTAAATCTTTTCAAACAGAGAGAAAATGATATGACATAACTATACTCACAAATTCAACACAGATTAATATTAATATGAATGCTAATATTTTGTGACTTGATAATGATCTTTTTTTGTTAATGTAGAAATAAAATCTTACACACTCAGTTGAAATACTGCCTCTTCAGCCATCCAGTTACATTTCCTGTCTCCCTATTCACCTGAAGAACAAAGGCACAGTTGTCCACCTGTCAGAAGCCCAGCATCTGAGGGGGGAGTCAAAGCTGACCACACAGTGACCAGCAGGAGCAATGCCGTGACCAGGCCAGGGTAACTACTGGCAAGAGATATCCAGGGATGGGAAGCTTTGGAAGAACCTATAAATGTGCCCTGAGAAAGAAAGGGTAGCAATGGTGCATCTGCCAGGTCCAGTTGGGACCAATGTCCAGATTATAGTCATATCAGAAAAGCGACACTATTTCTGCCCTTTACTCTCTCCCTTTCTCGAAGAGTGCACAGGTCTTTTAAATTAAATCTATATCACTGATACAGTCATGGTCCCAACAGGAAACAGATGGCACTCTCAAAACAGTATAATTTGAGGAGGATTTATTTACAACAGGCTGTTCACAAAGATACAGGGATAGGGAAACCGCAAGAGACAGCAAGGTAACCCAGGGCGAAGAGCAGCTGGGTAAGGCACCTCCAGGCCCACAGAGATGAGGGGAGGGAGCACTTCCTGGGACCCAGAAGGAGAGAGACTGAAGCAGAGTCTCCTCCTCTGAGAGGAACAGTAAACTGCTGTGGGACACAGCCAGCCTACCACTCGGGCTGAATGCCAGGAGAATAATCTCCTAACATCAATTTCCTAACTCAGTCATCCCCTGCTGCGACTCCATCATGAAGCCAGAGGGCACTGGAACCCATTTACATAAATCTACACAGGTCAGCCATAAATTTACATGCCAATAATATTTTAGCAGCATTACAAAGTTTTGTTATGTGGTATTTCATTGTTTAGTTCTAAATACTCTGCACGTTCTGTCGCCACTCCTTTGACCCAAGGATTATTTGCAAATTAATTTCTAAATTTTCAAATTTGTAACTTTATGGCTATCTTTCATAATTGAGTATCAGAATATCAATTGCTTTAAAATTGGAAAACATGGTCTCTCATATAATCTTTTGTTATTTCTTGAGTCTTTTGTGATTTAATAGTCATTTTAAAAATGTTCAGGGAGAGAAGCAAGATGGCAGAGTAGAAGGACGCTTGTAGCTCACCCTCTCCCACAAATACACCAAAACTCACATCTACGGGCCCACTCAGCCAACCAGAGCAGCTGCCGAACTCCGACAGAGCATCGCCCTCTGAAAAATGTTCATTGTGTGGTGGGTAAGATTGTATAGTTTCTAAGTGTTGATTACAGAGTCCAATATATGCCTATTAAATCTAGTTTATTAATTTTGCTGTTCAAATTTTATATATTCTGACTTTTCTCTTTAATATGTTTTTCTAAGAATTTTAAAGCTTTATTTGCCTGGTGGTATGGTTCTTCTGAGTTTGGTCAACGTTTTTAACTTTGCATTTTTAAGTTTCTTACCATAATTCTGTCAATCTATGTGTTTATATAATATACAATTATGTAACTAAAATTAAGCTAAGTGCCAGAAGAATTTAGCTAGATAGCTATGTAAATCTTGCAAACATTTCCTTCTATTGTTATAATAATCTAATCCTCTTTGTCCTTAATGAGTCTTTTGTCTTTAATAACTTTTTCTGGGAATTCTATTTATCTGCTATTAACATAGCTGAACAAGTTTTATTTTTTGACAGTATTCTCTCAGATCTATTTTTCAGCCTTAAATTTTCAAATCTTTTGTGTACATTTTTAGGTATCTCATAAGCAGCACATAGATAGATTTTACTCTACACTCTGGTCACTGAGGAAAAAAATAAGCCATTTAAATCTGTTCATTTTTATTGAGATTACTTATATATTTGGAATCCTTTTTTCCCTGCAACTTATGGTTTTCTTTGCTTTACTCTTCTCCTTTCCTGCCTTCTATTGGATTGACCAAATTTAATTCTTTCCTCTCTCTCCCTCACTCGCTCCCTTCCTTCCTTCCTTCTTTCCTTTTAACTCTTTTATACTGGGTTATAATTTATACATTTATTGATTTGATTTCTAGTTTCTTATGGCATTCTTAATTCAATAATGTATAAAGCTAAGCAGTTTGTCTACTATCACAAAAATAAGGACATGAAAATACTTTAAACTTTCCATTTTGTTATTACTAATTTGTGTATTATTTCCACCTTGTTCCCAAACACCACCAAAATTATTTAATTACTATGGCTGCTTAGAACTGATGCATCCTTAGTTTTACCCATCAGTTTGTTTGTTCACTTTTGCTTCATGATCATTTTTGATTCTTGAACTTTTGTTTCTTCCTTTGGGTTGAATCCCTCTCTACTGATGTTCACTCTTCTGTAGTTTTCACAGCAATGGTTTGTGAATGGTAAACTCTCCCAATATTTTTTTTCCTAAAATTCTTATTATCTCACTTTTACTTTTTGGAATAGTTTGGCTGGTGTTGAAGTTCCAAATTCACAGTTATTTTCTCTTAGTTCTTTGAAAAATCTCATTTCTTTGTCTTTTGACTTCTTTGCTAATTTTTATTTATTGTAAGTAATCTGCCTCATCTGCTGGATTGCTTTTAAGATTTTGCAAGATTTCAGTTCCTTCAGTGTCATCACATATGTTTAGATGCAGAATTGCTTTTTAACCTTTCTTGGTGTGCTGCTTCAACCTGAGAACTCATGACTTTCTTCAATGCCAGAAAAATCTCAGACACCCTGTTTTGAATAAAGAGCCACACTCTTTCCATCTTCCTTTTCTGGAAAACCCTCCATTTGTATTTTGAGCATTCTCATTTTGTCATCTATATATTTTGATCTCTCTTTGCTACTTATTATTATTAATCGTATAATTTCCTCATATCTATCATCCATTTCTCTAATTCTCTCTGCAGCTGTGTTTTTCCTGCTGTTTAACCTGCAGGTTGATTATTTCGATGGCTAATATTTCTACTTGGATATTTCACAAATCCACTTTCCCCATGGAATCATATTTTTATTATCATTTTAATGTTCTCTTTTGTCTCTTTGGTTATCATGTTTGATATGCTTGTTGTGTCACTCGTTCAGATATTCTATTATCACAAGTTCTAATTTTCCTATTTGCTTCTGCTGACTCTTTTTTATGGCTAACCATTTCCTTGGGTGACTGATTTTTTTTTAAAATTCATCTTCCATGAAACCTGTTTTTCTGTGGTAGCCTCATTCACCCTGGGTTATGTCTTCATAGACCAGTTTTATTTTCTTCTCTTATGGTGTCTGGGATATTTTCAATTTAAGATCAACTTTTATGCATTACTTTATCATTTGTGACTCCTGAATTGGTAGTACAAATTCAGGTCCTTTTTTCCACCACTATCTTAAGGTAGACTTTTTCCCAGTCTAGCTTCCATAGAGGGAGCAACTCTTCCAGGGTCTCCTCTTTACATAGAGGTTTCAATTACAGGTCTTCACCTTTCCATGGATTCAAGGCCACATTTACTTTCTCCAACATGGGCATTATAACCCTTTCAGTTAGCTGTTTGGTGTATATTCTCATCTAATTCCCTTAGGCCTCCTTAGCATTAGCCAAGTTCAAAACTCTGGCTTTGACTTTCTTACTTATTTTAACAGCATGAGAAGTTTCTTTCCCGCTGTTCTGAGCTTTGTTATACTAAGAGCATCATTTTGTTACATCCTGTATTTCTGAGTGTTTGAAGGAGAAAACAGGTGCACGTTCCAGCTCAGGCAACTGTAATGCTTGCTTTTAATATGTCCGACAGCTTTGTGAGGCAGGGATATTTTTAATTCCTTTTTACAAAACCTCATGGGATATCTACAACATGCAATGTTATAAATCCTAGGAATACAGAAGTGACCAAGATGCAATCCACAATCTAAGTGACACGCAAATTATGGTTAGAATTAAAGGTGAGAATTTCTGAAATAAAACTATGAACAATATGATACAGGGAAAAAAATCTGGCTCTTCATTTTTTTAGAGGGGAGAGTTGAATTTCAACATACTGATAATGACTTGTCCAATTTCAAACAGGTATTAAAGATAGAACCAGGATACATGTTACACTTTTCTAACAACAAAATCTTACGCTTTTTAAAGCACAAACAGCAGCTGTAGCTTCAATGTGTTATCTTGTGAGCAGTTGGGGGAATTGACTTAAGAGTGCTGGTTATATATCAGATCTATGAAGAATAATCACTTATTAATTAAATAGTGTTCAGAGGGCCTTGCATCCCTCATGTTTACCCTTATTTGAGAAAAAAAATTTTTTTTGCTGTAAGCCTGAGCTTTCTCCTGCCTCTGCTTACCCAGCACCAAGGACAGAGACCTGAGGGCCTAAATGAAGGTGGATGGATTATAAATCACAAATTGTTGTCCCCGAAGTTCTGAGGTCATAGAAAGCAACCCCCCCCCCCCAAAAGCCCTGCTAGGATGAGAATTTAATTCTAGACTAGAGGCTTGATGGAGTTTTATATTCAGTGGGAGGGAAGGAGATAATAACTGGGACAGTTTATAGTCTCACTAAAACAAGGACTTCACACTGAAAACATCTAAAGAACTGCAGCCAAGCCTCCTGCTGTTCCCTCCTATTGATGAGCAGAGAGACTTCTCAGAGACTTCACCTTAATTTCCTGCCCAGTTGGCAGCCTTTGAATTTTTCAGTAAGTTTTATGTTAAAGTTGTTTTTTTACCTCTTTAAATGACAATTTTGTCATGTGATTGTGTGTTTTTGATATGGAAAATGCTCTGAAAGGCATTGTTTCATCTGATATTAATTTGAAATGAAAAACAGAAAGACGAATAGGCAGATGTGTTACACTGATGTTTTGTAGCTAATTTGATTTATGGAGTAGAAAGAAATGTCAGAAAAAAAATCTTAAATATTCACTTCAGCAAATATGTCTGAAGGCTCCTATTAATCCACCAGCATTTTCTTTTCAGAAAATAATATATGTATAGAAAAAAAATCTTCTTAGGAGCCTGCGGCTATCTGCATAGCATGGCCAACTTGGTTCAACCTTAGTTGTTTGTCAGATTTCACAAACTTATTCACTGGTGCTGTTTCTTAGGGTGCTGAAAGAATTTCAGGTTTTTCTTAACATTTCCAACCCCCTACTATTATAATACAATCCGTATCAGCTACTTTAGGAGTTGTCATCTATGGGTGATAGAAACATGGATTGAAGAAAAGGAGTTTTTCAGAAGGACAACATGGGACAATGAAAAGAGAAGTGGGGTGGGGTGGGGGGCATTATTTGTTTATCATATTTGTGTTGACTTGAAAATATATCTTCAGCCCAGATCTCTCTCCTTTACTCCAGGTATATGTCTATAAATCCACCTACTGGGTATACATATGCTTCCAACAGTATGTCCAGAATTGGATTTCCAAAGCCAGAAACTTGGGCAACAATTTGACTCCTGTGCTGCCCTTTCCAATTCCTGCACTGGAATGTTGTAATTTGCAATAATTTATTGAGTACCTCCTTATCACCTCTACAGCACCTCCCATTCTCATCGCGTATAAATCTTCCCCTCTGATTATCCTTATTGCGTTAAACTATGTTTAACTGCCTGAATCCACCATTATATTTTATATGGGGGTGAAGACTGAGCTATTTTCCTTGCCAACAAATCCCTAGGCTATACCATGCAGCAGTACTAAGTTCTGAGACTAAGAAACACAAACTCTGTTGACTTTTGAATTATTGCCTTGGGCTGGCCCTTTCACATTTTCCTTTCTCTAGAACAATTCCTTATCCTTAGAGCTGTTCAATCTTAGTTCTCATGTGTTAAACTCATTGCCAGATTCTACAAGTTGCTCAACTGCAGAGAACAAATACAAGTATTTACCTTGTTTATTTAACAAAGCAGAACTTTTATATTTTGATGTTTTACCATATAATCTTGGGAAGGACATGGCTTTCTTGTTTATCCTTCCTTTGTAGTGCCATTTCATAGGATTATGAGGTGCCAAAGCTCAAATGGAACTTGGAGACCATTTAATGAAATCACCCAGAGGAAACGAAGTCCCAGAAAGATAAGGCAATTAACCCAATATCCTGCTGCTAATAAGCAGTAGCCTCTTCCTCCCCCCCCCCCTTTCTTCCTTCTCCTTCAACTCTGTTTCTTCTCTCTACTGTTTTGCCTTTGTTGGGGTCAGACTGATCTCCATTTGAGAAGGCAGCTACACCTACTAGCCTGAGGTCTACCAACCTGCCTTTGGACACTCAACAGGACTTCAGCACTGTGGTTCACTTCTTTGAGGTTTGCCAAAAGGCAGCTTTAGTATTAAAAGAATGTCTCCCATTATCTGGTGGTGTAACCTAGAGCAGTCAGCAGAGTGACCAGTCACACACTAAGAAGCAAAACACTGAACAGAACAACAGCCAATTCTGTCACCTATCCAAGGGTCTGTAGCTCAGCCATGACATCTGGTGAAAGTATTCGCAGAGTCCAGCCCTGAACTCACTGAAGCCACAGACTCACATCTGGAGTCTAGACTGAGTGACTCTCTCATCTGGGCTCACAGCCTTTTCACACCTCCTGTGCCTCTCTAGCTCTTTCATTTGACTTGTTCACTTTGCCAACTTTTTTTTTCTATCTGCCTCTCCTGATTTTTTTTCTTCTTTCATTTATCCTTTCATTTTTCTAATCTCCAATTACTGCTGGCTGAAGTTTTTCCAGATACTCATGACAAACATCTTAGAGAAAAGGTTTTCCCAACAGTGAGGAGTCTCTTAGGGCGTAACGTCAATGTGTACGGCGTTTTAGGAAGGTTCTGGTACGAGGGCTTTCACTAACCAGCTGCATCTCCTTAGATGCTCTCTATCCTTGGGTCTTGATTTTTCTTACTTTTAAAATGAAAAATTTGGATCACATTTGCAGTATTCCAATTTTTTTTTAAGCTACAGAATCCTTTCTTCAAACAAAATCTTATAAGGAACATTGAAATGGAGAAAATATTGAAGAAAAGCTTTTCTGGCTAACATGGGAGGGTGGGGGTAATAATGTTTCACCTTCAGGAGGTCCTAATAGATGCTGGGAGCAGTAGCGTTCCTGAAATGCACAGGTGGAAAACCCCTGGCCCCGATAATCTTTAAGGTGTCTTCTATTTGGTAGATGTGGCAAAAACAATAATGATCATCGTGTATCTCTGCTCCCTTACGTTCCTTTGCCCTTTGCAGTTAGGCACTGCAATATGAGTGATCTGGCTAATGTGGGCAGAAATGAGTCATCACCTCTGAGATGAGATAAAAGAAGCTCAAGTAGGATTCTTCATAGCCTCTTCCCTTGCTACTGTGACAAAAGCTGCCTCTTGCACAGGGTGCAGCTGTAAGATTACAGACTCTGTGTCAACCTGGGTCCTTGAATATGCTGAACAGAGAAACGTGGTGCCATAGTGGATATGCTGTGATTGAAAAATAACCCTTTGGTGTGTTAAGACATTGGGATTTGGGAGTTAATTTTTATGCTGGAATAAAGCTGGCCTATGCTGATTAAGGTAGCAGGCAAGAAGAACAAAGTTATGAAAACAAGATCAAACTCTTATATTAGATCTTATTCAACCACCTGCTTGTGTGCAACCATCTCTTTTTACTGCCTTGTATCATTAGATAAACCAGTAGTCCCCATACTGGTTTTTTAATAATGCTACATTTTATTAAAGGAGCATATCTTGAGTACACATATGTAACTATGTGTGTGTGTGTATATATATATATATAGTGTGTAAAGAAGTGACTAAGAGAAAATACTGCAAGATGTTAACACTGATTGTCTTTTTATTTTATTCTTAATGTTTTGGGCTCTTTTCCAAATTGTCTATGATAATGCTTTACTTTTATAATAAGAAAAATATGTAATTAAAATATTTTTATGTAATTAAAATATTTTTATGTAATAGAATCAAGGCAAATCATTTTGTTCTTACCTTTTTTTTTTTTGGCCTTTTAACAATTTTTCATGGTTTTCTTTAATTATTCAGTAAAGTTTACTGAAAAATTTTTCTTTTGATTCCTAAAAATGGAGCCAAATGTTTATTTTGCTATAGAAGTATTATATGGCCTCTTTTATTTCCTGTGTCTCATATTTTTAAACACTACCATACAATGGAGTATGCTATTCTTTTTATTTTATGTAACTACTTACAAAATAATTGGGCCCTAGATGTTTCTGTAAAAAAAATACAGAGCTTGGCAACAGAGCAACCTTGATTTTTATATTAATGAAGGGGCAGATGATGAAATATCATGCTCTTGAATTTTAACTGCCATTTATGAGCTTCATAGCTCTCCAGCAAGTGAACCTGTAAGTTACAAAACCATAGTGCCCACCGCAATAAACCCACACGTCTCTCTCTTCATAGTTACTGAAAGATGATTAAGCATGGTACTATAAATGAAGACGTTATACATATATAATGTGCCATGTGGAAGGACTTCTTAGAGAGAAAGGTAAAAACATGATTATGCAAAATTCAGAAAGATTGTAAATACTGCTATGTCTACAAACTATAAGTGTACATGACATCTTTGGATAACCCGTGTTAAACAGGATTCATGTTACGCACAGAGGAATGGATTTTCTATTTTAATTTCAAAGATTGTGGATTTCAGAGAAGAACAGCATCTAGGAACCAAAAGACTGTCTGTTGTTTTTATCAGGGTTCAACACTGAGAAAGAAGACAGAGCATATTCTTTCTTTACTCTCTTCGCAAACTCCTACAAACTTGACCATGTATCCCAAGCAAGCAGAGTTTTACTAAAGCCTCTTGATCGTTTCCATCATGCTCTCCAGCACACACTCCATCACCGTCCTGTCCTATTTTGGAATAAGCAATCGTGGAATTTTGCTGAAAGCTTCTTCTGTGCCTTTGAGATTAACTCTCGCCATTAAATGGACACACATGGAAATAATTAACCTTTCACTTGATATTAATAGAAAAAAGTAGAATTTCAGTAGTTCCCACCTACTTCTTAGGCTATTACTTCTACATCTCCATCCCATCTTTGTTTCCACATGTGACCATCTGGGTTGCAGCAAGCAGCTGTTCGTTTGTGTCATTTGCATGACTACGGGTCCAAAGTGCATAATAGCAGATGAAGGAAACTATGCACATGTTGGAAGGGGAAAGCTGAGTTATGTACCCCAGGAGTTCTCATTCTGGTTAATTTTGGAAAATACATAGTATATCACTCCTGAGCAACTGATTGTTAAATTGCTGTTCCGACCTCAGGAAGAGAGTGTAGGTGCAGCAACTGGTGTTTGGAAAAAGAAATATGTTTACGGTATTGTATGTTCAAATGACATGTGAGATTTAGTGAGTATGAATACAGTACCCCTGACTTTACTACACATCTACTCTCATCACAGGAAATGCAAAATATACAGTGTGGTGTCTGACATTAAGTGTCAGATGCACAATCCTGCTTCCTATGGAATCATCGTGTCTTCTTGGCCCCTGGGACTCTCTATCATAAGGAGGAAGAACTCTGCATTGGGACCCAGGTGTCTGTGTTTCAACAAGCCCTGCAGAAGATTCTGATGCGAGCCCCAGTTCACATCCATGACCATAATTCTTCAACCGTTAACTCCAAATGATGTTTCTTCCTACTGTTTTAGGTCCAACTGTGCTGGGGTTTTTGCTTGTTTGTTTTTTAACCTCTTCCATTCCTTTTGCTTTTTCAGATACTCAACATTTCCTCCTGGAAAACTGAAATAATTCCTAACAAATCATTCTTCCTCGGATATCTATTTCCTTTGGCCTTTTAGCCTTTCTTAAACAACCCTTTCATTATAGTCCCTTATTTCAAATCCCCAGAGTTTTCTCACCCACCTGGATAAAGTCCAATTTTCCTACTCCATTTTTTTTTTAACATCCCACATTGTACAAACTTCTGCTGACTTAAGAACTAATTTCTCCTTTCTGCCCAAATTGATTCTCTCTCTGGTGAGGTTAGTTTCTTAGTTTCTATAGCATTCCTTGAACATCCTTTTCCTCTGTGCTTCTGTATACACTCTTCTCTCAGGTCTAGATCAGTCTCCTTAACCACTCTTCTGCTTTCAAGTCCTAATCACCTTTCAGAGTTCCCTTCCTCCAGGAGGACCTCTCCACCACCTCATCACACCTTGATCTCTCCCTTACTATTCATTCGTCTCCTCTGACAACTACTTATACACTGCCTTGTATTATTACATACACGTTGTCCTCATCAACATAGATTTTGATTTATGCATTTTTGTATCTTTTCACCCAGTATCTTACATGCAACAGCCTTATGTTCAAAACTGTACTGGCCTTTGAGTAATAACACCAAAGTTGTGAGAAATGGATAAAATGCTTATATTCAGCCAAACTGTTATTCAGATGATTAAAAGACTATTATTTATTTTTCTTGGTCATAACTTACTGTACTAAGTGGAAATTGCTGTAATGTTTTTGGATAAAGGTAACTGTGATGAGAGGTCATTCTTCATAGAGGCAGGGGAACTATGATGCCCAGTGGTAGTGAATAGCTCTGAGGATGACATTTTGAACCAGAATAAGGAAAATAAGCACTGTCTTCAGGGTGTGTCAGAGAGTTGCAAATATTCCAGAGACACAGAGATAATGTTCTGGGGTTTTTTTGTTTTGTTTTTGTTTTTGTTTTTGTTTTGCCAATAATATAAAGACTGAAAAGGGGAAGGAAGGAAGGAAGGAAGGAAGGAAAAGAAATTTATCCCTTTCTGCTTGCCTTTTCTGGGAGAGAGGAAGAGTATTTTGGAAAAATGAGACAATTACATCAGATATGTAAGTCATATGATGAAAGAAGTCCTGATTGTGAATTCCCGATAAAGCCCTGACTTGCTCCAAGGAGTTGGTCAAGTTACTTTCTGATTCTCAGATTCTTCATCTATCAAATGAAGATTTGCAGAGTAAGTGCCCCACAGTAAACTTCTCTGATTGTGATATAAGTGCCTGACATCAAGCTTTCGATTGCCGAGGCATCCACTGTAAAGATACCCATCTGGACTAAACCTATTGCCAGCTACACAACTAGATCAAAAGCCAGGCCACCCGTTGGTGAAGTTCCCCTTTCAGAAAGCTCCAGGCAGCCTAGGCTACCGACCTCTTAAGTGACTCTGTTTTTCCCTTCCCATGCCCTAGTGCCCACTCTTATATTTTACATTTGTCAATAAAGAGTAAGCCCATGAAATTCCTAGGCACCTCACCTTTGAACCCAACAAAGGCAAAACCCAGGTTCACACACTCTCTCTCTCTACCTAGGACCTCCCTGTGTGGCCCCGGGCATGCTGTGTGCCATCCAAGAATTGTGAGTAATAAATCATGTTTACTCAAAGTTCCCAGATGCTCGTTGCTGAGGTACATCTTGCAAAGATAATAAGAACCACAAAGGCCAGTCCAGCCACAACACTGGTTGGCTCTGGTCCGATCAGGAAACCATATGTGGGTACTCACTACAGGGAGTATGGGCCCAGGTAAGTGCCCCCAGACCCTCCTAGTCATCGCGTCACTGTTGATAGGCTGAGACCAACACAAAGCAAGATCAGACACCTTTTCCTTAAGGTTACTGTAAAGATTCAAAGAGAGAATGGCTGTTCCTGGATCAGAGTTTGGAAAATTAAATCCCTGCCATTTGGGGGCTAGTTTCAGGACAAGGTGTGAAGCATGGAGCCCTCATAATACCAGAGAACATGAGGGCCTACACTCCTCCTCAACTACTGGAGCTTTCAGGCCTACAGGAGCTCTGAAGAGAAGACAGTTAAATCCTTGAGTAGATGAAAAAAACAGCAGGGCTACACCTGTATTAGGAACAACAGATGTTCCCCCGGGTCTCCCTGGATACAGAAACACCAAGATCCATTTCTTTTTAGAAGATATCATTGCATAGTTTCTATAGATTTACAGAGTGCCTGCTATGTGCCAGGCAACACGCTAGGTGTGTCCACGTATGTTATTTCATCCTAGTCACACTTCCATAATGTAGGTAGCCCAGAGAGGAGGGAAGTCGAAAGAGGATAAGTACATTTCCCAAAAGCCAAATGGAGATTTTTTTTTTTTAACTTCAAAGATGATTTCCTTTCTGCTGTGCCAGGATGCCATTCTGAAGTCAGCATGACGACATAGTAGAAGGAACCACACACAGAGAAGGTGAATTTACGCTCATCATACAGAACATTTGATAGCAGCGGGAACTGCATTATTAGAGCTCTGGGTTCCATATTTTACTTGGGATAAGCTAAGAACACTAAAGAGTAGACATCAATAAAAATATAACACATCCAAGCCTAGGATACAGTTTCACAAAATTGCCAAGCAATAGAGGATCCACTGTCTTTTGATTTAGTTTCAAGAATAACTGGCATAGATCACTCCAACTCTCAAAATCTTGGCTCATTTGCTCCCCCACTGACCCACTTGATATATAGTGGACTTGGAACACCAGAGATAAGTCCTCACATAGTGGTTAGTCAACTATTAGGGAAGCACGGGAACAAGTATGAGATAGGTCCTTTCGTCCAGCTGTTGGTCCTAAATACCTACAAGGGGATCTCCCTGCACAGTTCATTTGGTCCACTGGCTTTAGCATGCCCCTGGCCTTAGAAGATCATTAAATATCCTGCACCTATTTCTTTTTCCTAATTCTGTCCTCATTGTCCTGCCAATCCTTGATTATTTTAAGATCCTCATGAAAAGAGTTCCTTCATGCCTTTCCTCTTGCAAAAGAGCAGATTATCCCTCCTAGAGGAGACTGATGGCACATTTAGGAAGGCCCCACTGCTATAAACACAAAGGAAGTCTTATGTCCAGCTTGGCAAGGAGGTGGAGCAAGTCCCTGTTATTTGCTCCCAATGCTTCACTCTCAAAAGGTTTCTTTTTATAGTTATGAAAAATAAAATACAACTTAAATCCTCAAGGCACAACATAAGACAAACCTTTGGCAGCAGGCCTTAGTTAATTTATATTTCAACAGAGCCCATTTTTCCATATTAAAATGAACCTCGGAAAATTATAGGGAAAAGAGAGGAAAGGATGACCAAAGTAGTACAAAGAGATTAATAGTATATTTCTGAAACTTCGTTCTGTCAGTGCTGAATTTATCTGTGTACTAATCGAGGTAAACATTTGCTCCTCTAACCTTGAAATTTCAGTGACACAACACAGTAAAAGCAAAACTCTCCACACATCACAGTCCAATACATGGCAGTCTTTGGGAAACATGGGCCACTCTGCTCCACACAGTCATTCAGGAACCCAGCTCACAGCTTGCCACCTTTAAGAATCTCATATTCTTCAATCAAATCACTTGCTTTTGGCAAAGTGAAAGAAAATCAAGCACAGGTGGAGACTATACCAGGAAGTTTCTAGGAATCAGGACTAAAAGAGACATACATCACTTTCTCCCACATTCCACTAGCCACAACTCAGACACATGACCTCATCTATCTGCATGAAAGCTGTAAATATGATTTACTTGTGCAAACAGGAATAAAAGGAAACAGGGTTTAAAGAAAGTCAGTTTTGTCTGTGTAACAATTAGGGACCAGGGCTAGGAATGGTTTCCCCTAGGAGTACCCCTGGCTGACTGAGAGGGGAGTGTCCAGCCAAACTGGAAATCTCTGGTTAGCTTTCTTATATTTAAACTATCATGTGTATAAAAGTAAATGTAATTCTCTCTTGCACTTGGTACAAATACACAAACTATACTATTAATATTTTTTGATAAAGATGAATAAGTTTTTATATACTAGTTTAAATCTTATAAAGTTGATGCTATGAAAACCTTTGAAAGGTGTCTATATTTGTGTTGGTTTAGAAATTTAAGAGATTTTCATGGGAAATTACAATCTGGAACGTACCTGGATGAAATTTTTTTTTTACTAGATGAAGTAATAATCTTGAACACTATAAAAAACAAAAAGCTCCCCCAAACCACTGTTATTTTCTTCCAAAAGAGTTCCTTTAAGTAGAGAGGGTTACTATGTGGTAGAATGGCAATTGAAAAATCCTTTCAGCAAGATATATTTTCTTCTACTTATTCAAAAATACATGATAGCAAATACTCAATAATTAATTATAGTTCAACATCATGACAATAGTTAGGTTTGTTGGAGTTTTTCCCAATACTCCTCCAGGTTGTCATTACAAGGCACTAAAATAACCCTTAACATGTTATTAGTGCTATAATGAATGTTATGTGCATAGAAGTGTAGAGGTCAAGGTTTAACCAGAAAAATAAAACCAAGTTCAGATATCTACACTCAGGGCCTTAGTTGTACAAGCGATGGCTATCCAAGCATACCAAACAAGAGACAGGTAACACAAGAGATTCCAACAGTAGGAAGCCACTCCCACTCCCAGGTTGGAGAGACAAAGCGGAGAGATGGTGTCCCCTGAGCCCACAGGTTCAGGGTCACTTGGTAGAAGCTGGAATCATAGGAGATGTGGCTGGTTAGGAGTTAGCAATGTGTAGTGTATGAATTCAATGCCCAAGAACCTATCTGCGGCAAAGAAGAAGGGATTAAAAATAACTGGCTTCTTTTCTTTCTTCACCTCTTACAAGGTCCTGTCTGTATCTACCGTTGGCCAAACACAGCCAAAGGGTGGCTGCCAGACAAACTGGAAAATGCTTAACATCTGCTCTTCCCTAATGGACAGGAGAGTGAAGAGGAATGTATCTGAGGACAAGCAGCAAATGTTATGAATGTACCAAGGAAGAGCATCATTATCCACTGATTTGACTTAACTCCATGCAAAGTGACAGCCTCTCCCCACATAGCTACTTAACGAACACTTGCCAGTTCAGAAGGATTCCAAATCTTTCCAGTCACGTCTAAGTAAAGTAATGTTCAGCTTAACCAAATTGCTGTCTAAGGTTCCAAAACACATCTAATCAGTTTGATTTTTAGATTTCTGCCCTTGCTGGGGGAAAAAGGAAATAAAACAAACTAAAACTAAAGTAGGTGGATAAATGCATTTAGAATTAGCACGTAGAAGGTCTTCAAAAATATCTGAGCGATGACTGTAGGAAAGAGACTGTGCTCCCTGAGAAACAGAGTGGCAAAAACTTTCAACTAAATGTCAAACCAACAGAACAAATTGATAAGCTCTGGGAGTTTATTCTCTAGCCAGTAAGTTAAAATCACACAAATAAGTCACCACACTTTCTATACATCTCTGAAAGCCTATAACCTTTCTTTGGAGTTAATTCATAATAATGCAAATGACCTAAAAAATAATTTCAGACAGGCGGCTCTTTGAAAGATGACAGAAATGAAACCAAAGTAGCAGAAATAAAGAATTGGGTGCAGAAAGTCTCAGGATAGTAATGAAAATGACACATTTCCAACCTGGCAGTGCGAAATGTTATTAATGTCTAGAAACATGTAAAATGCTTTAATCGTTCATGAAAATAATTTGGGTTCTCAGCAACTTTAGCCAAATGGATGTCACAGGAATTCTCTAAGGATGGTGTCTAACGTGTACTTTGTATCGGAAGGCTGTTTTTTCAGAAAGAAGTATGGTCTAAATGGAAAGAGACTGAACCATATGACCAAAACAACTGAAACTTTAAATTCTGACTTAGGCATCTACCAAATGTACAGTCTTAGAACAAAGACTGTACATTTGGTAGATTTTACCACTATGGACCCTCAGTTCTTTCTTCAGTGAAAATGGGGTATTTCTTCCATGATTTGTACTAAGAATTAGCAATAATACTTACAATGAATTTGACACATAGTAAATCAATGTTTCATAATTCTGTTATAATTATTATCTTATTATTTGAGCATTTCCATATCACACATTGACAAACTAGCTTCTTTTCATACTACAATTAATTTCTTTCTCATCAAGAAAGACATTGTATCTTCTTGGAGACCACTTCAAAAATGCAAATATCTTTGAGGGGGGAGTCATTCCTTTAAGGGGGCATTTGTGAACATCGTGATTATTTTGAACACCTCTGCAGAGACGAGTTGACAGCCACCTAAGAGCGAATCTGGCAAGAGCAGTTGGGTGGAAGGAGGACTGAGAGAAAGCTTCTGTTCACATATTAATTGAAGTGCTTGTCAAAAGTGCAGGCAAGTAAGTGCCATGCCCAGCATGTTAGAATCCAGGAATCTGCATATTAATAAGCAAGCCAGTTGAATCTGATTTATATGGTACAGAATCCCCCCCTGAAAATCACTGCTTTAAAGACAGTATGAGGACTTGTTAGGCAGGAGGTCCTGAGCAGGTAGAGATTGTCTCACACAGAGTACAGCTCGTTTTTACAATACTACCGGATAAAAGTTTCGCTAAGCATCTTGGTTCTGCCCTACTTTGTTGCTAGGTAAACAAGAACAGGCTGAGGGTTAGCCAAAGGTTCATAAAGCTTGATGCTAATAGCAGTGGGTTCAGGAAACCCCTTAGATTGCTAGGCCCTGGCCAGGGGGCAGGGGCTACACATAATTATATATTTAGAATTGCATTTGGCAAGATAAAAAAAATGATCACTCTCTGCAAAGTTTATTGAACTTATCAGTACAAAACAGGTAGCCCAGATTTTCATGGAATGGGCAGCTCGTTTAGGGCAGAGATGGAGGGCTGGCAAGCTGCGCTATCCCTGACTCACACCTGAATATAGTTCATTGTGTTTCTTGCTTGACCTTGACCTTTCTTTCCTTGCTTTCTCTATTTCTGACTTCTCTCTTCTACATTTCATACTCCCCACATCTGCCACCTGTATATCTTATCTGCCAACGCCTTGAGTTGGCCTGTGGCTCCAGTGGGCACCGACCTCTCCTGTGCATCCCAGCCTAAAGGAGAAACAGGTTTAACCCCTGGTTTTATGATAATTATTGTTAAAAATTAGTAATAAAAATCATGATTGCTGCTTTTACTTCTGCCACTACTAGAGACATAAAAATTAAATGACAAATTATGCTAGGAAAATTAGAAACAATTTTTAAAATGTTCCTATTATAGTATCCTATTATCCCCACTGAAAACTTGAGAATATGTAGATTCATCGCTATCAAACCATTCCTCAGGGCCAAGATGAAGAACCGTCGGTAAATTCGTAGTAGATTTAAAAGTAGTACATGTTTGTAGCTTGCCGCTTCTCCTCTAATAGCTGTCTTTCTGTGACAGAAGGAATCTCAATCATTAAATCAGAGAATAAGTATGCAAACTTCCCCTGCCGGCAGGAGTCTGTGAAGTGTGTTCCTCCTGCTCTTTCAGTCTCTGCACATGGTGCTGAGTACCTTGCTCCTGGACCCAGCTGACGATGAAGAGAACCACACTGTTCCATACGTTAGTTTTAGTCTGATCGCTTCAGACCTGGATGATTTATGGAACTGACAGCAGCTCTCCAGAATCAGAAAGGGGCTAAAGCCTAAGTTCTTACTTAATCTGATTTTATGGAAAGCCCCCTTTCCTCCTGGTCAGAGGTGCTGTGAAGTACCTTGAGCTGTATATCAATTCCAGTTGATGCGGGTTAGTAATTTCATATTATCATGATCAGTTTCACACTGATTCTCTTCCTTGCCCCAAATCTTGGGAAATGACTAATTCCCTGACTCTGGGTCTTAGTAAATAAAAGTAAATATAGAAAATCTATACTGAAACATGACTTGTTTTATTAAATATTTGATACTTTGTTAAAATCCTTAAACTCAAATACAGCCACCAATTTTTCCTCCTTTGTCAGAAACATAAAGGTTTCACTGTGGCTTAAGTTATAATAACAAAACTACCATTTATTGTGTGTCATATGCTAGGAGATGTATATCCATTTATTCCTCCCCAAAACCCTATGAGGTGGTATTAACAATATCCCCATTTAACAGATGAGACCACAGCAGCTTAGAGAAGTTAAGTAACTTGTTCATGGCCACCTGCTAGTATATGCCAGACCCAGGATTAGAAGGACCAGATGATTCAAGTAATGGAGGTCTTAACTACCTTGTGACATTGACTTTATGTTTCCCACTAAAAGTTATGACGTTTCACCTCAGTGGGGTTCTCCTCTAAGCTGGTGGTAAAATCATTATGGCAGTTCTGGACCTCATATATCTTCCAGTAGTTTTTTTTTTTTTTAATCAATAAATATTTTTCTCAGATGATCCTAAACTCCCTCCTGCCATCTCAGTGCCCCACTTGAGTCACATGTCCATTGAGGTGGCTCATATGTCTTTGCTAAAAACATCCCAGTGGGCTGGGGAAGACGAATGCTCACTGGCTATGGTCTATGTTGCTGAACCAATTACTGACAAGGGGGTTGAAATTATCCTTAGAAATACAAAGCCCTCTTTGCCAGGAATGGTCAGATTCCTCAGCATGGGGTGGTGATGTTAGGAAGACACCTATTCGGAAAGGAACTTGGCTTTGAGTGGATGGCCAACGACTTCCACTGCATCTGTTTGTACACTTCTTTTATCATGTTTCACCTTCCCGCTTTACCTTCTGTGTGCTTTCCTCATCTTCAATGAAACTGAACTATCCCTGTTCACAAACATGCTCTTCTTAAGCCACTTCTGTGCCTTTGCTATGTGTGGGGGCATTAAAGAGGGGCTTCTGAGTCAGAGATACCTGGTTCTGAATTCCGGCTCTACTTCACACAGAATGAGTAACTCACCCTCCCCAAGCCTTGGTTTCCTCCTCTATAAAAACAGGAACACTACTGACCTCATAGAGTTATATTATGTTATATTATGTATTAAATTAAAAGGAGGACTTATCACAATGCATTTAGTAAAGAATACATGATTCCTCTTCTCTTAAAATTCCCCTGAAATACCTTCTTGCTAATACTGCAGGAACCTCTTCTGGCTTTTTATCCCCATTCTTAGTCAAGAGTTAAAAAATCACCAAAATATAGGAAGTGGGAAATACAGAAGCAAAAGTTTTTCCTTAAAGTGTGTTTTCGACATTGGTGAAAAGAACTTCTAAAGTATGTCCAGAGTATTGGCAATGAACTCCAGACAAGGAAAGATGCTGCCTCTTTTCTCACCTTACAGTCCCTCACAAAAGTGGTTCAAGTTGCCTAGAAAGCCTGACTGTCCCTCCCCAGCCATTTCCCAACTGGCCAATTCCTTTATTTCTCAGCACAAATGTCACTTCCTCAGGGAAGATGCTGCTGATCCTCCAATCCTCCAGGCTAAATTAAGCCCTCTGTCCTTGGTTCAAAAAATGCCATCTTTCCCCTTTGGTAATCCTGACCACATTGGTGATTTCAGGTTCCCTCTGTCTTCCTCCCTGCCCTGTGATTTCCAGGTGACCTGAATGACTTTATCTATTTCACTGCCATAGTCTCAGTGCCTGTTATGGTATATACTGGCAGACACAAAAGGCACTCAAAAATAGCTCTTAATTAAATGAATGAACAATTACAATATGGGCTGAAAGATGACAATACTCAGAATTCAGAAAATTTGACTTACATGTTTGCTGTATATATATGCCTGGAAAAGGGTTAGAAAAATTAGCAGAAATAAAATATTTCTAAAATAGCATATAGACCTCTTTATTATCCTGTGAGTGTATCCAAGATCCAGGATGCTCGATGAAAATTAAAGAGAAAACTACATTGGGCAAGTGTTGATTCTAGTTGATAGACATTTTTATATAAGCTCCATATCATTCCTTTGGATTAATAAGGTATATTAAAAAATGGAACAACAGGAAAATGGAGTATAAGAAAAATGGAGGTAGACATGACAGATGTTATTTAAATTAAAATCAACCATGGAAGGTGAAATTATCTCAAATATCTCTAAAAATTCCACAAAATATTAAAAAGAAAATGCTTAGAATCACTTAAGTCTAAGTAAAGTGCCTAATCTCATTAATATGCCAATCATATTAAGGAATGATTTTTCTTTGTGTTTTGAAAAACAATGCATGCAAGTCCTGCTGTAAGACTTGCCGATTTATTTTCACTGGTTCCTGAATTACAGCACTGAATTTGAACACTTCAGATGACGTAAGAGCCCAAATGCAGCTCCCTGCAAAACTGACAAAACCAAGTACAATCCTGGGTAAAGCTCCATGAGTTTTGGCATTTTCAGTTCTCCTTGAAAGGGGAAGGAATGTAAACACTATAAAGTGACTCTGATCCAGAGATCTGCAAACTGTGATTAGTATAAACTTTGTATTTTGAAAAGTTAAAGCCTGAGTGAAACACATTCAGAGAGCATTTATAGTGAGAGGGCAACTGTGTAGAATGCTGATTTTGAATTAAGATTTTCTTGGATTTAAATTCTAATTTTCTGTGTGGTTTTCAGTCACCTGTTTAATTACTTTTTAATTACTCTGACATTGTTTTTGAAGCTATTTAATAATGATGACAATAATAACTTCATATTATTTTTGTATGACTCAGAACAAAAAGCCTAACACATAGTGACCAAACATCTGACAGATAAATAGTGTGCACAAAAAATGGCCTGTTAAATTTTATTTTGTGAGATGATAAGGAGCCACCTCTGTCAACAAGACAATAGGTCTCTTCCTTTAACATGGAACCTAGTTCATTTCAGCATCAAAGTTAGAACCATCAGTGGTTACAAATGCCCAGATAAAAAAAAGCAATATATTTGGCAGGTGCAGAATAAAGAAACTGTTCTTGTCTCCAACAAGTTGCACTTGTCATAAATCCTACTGACAGTTTTGGTGAGAAGACTTCAAAAGGAAAATATTTGCAGAACTAAGGAATGCACTGAGGACTCAAAGGAGGAGAGGACACTATTGCCAGCAAAAATGCCTGCAAGAAAGCTTTGTTTTCACTTGAACTTTTCCCTGCCAATCTCAAAACCACGTTTCTTCCACCAACTGCAAAAACAAATAGAGGAAACAAAACTGATGGATGAGTTCAAAGTCAGATCTCTTTGTGTCTGTGATGGCAGGGTGGATTTCAAGGATAAGGATTGCTCCTTCAAGTGATTTGATTTCTTGAACTTAATTTCACAGTCTATCAGTTACCTAAGAGACATTATTTTCATCAGCCTGGTCAAGTCAAAAGCAAGATATCACAGATATAAATAAAGAGAGGGAATAATGTCTTCTCTTAAGGGAAGATTAACCCGTGAAGACGTGAACCAATTTCTTACAGCTTCTTGCACCTCTGGTGTTTCCTGAGACATTGGTTAAACCGTGAATACCTTTGATAGCTTTAGCTTCTCCATGTCGAAAAAAGACCCAACAATATCTTACAGGTGCAAATGAAGGACATTGTACCAGGGAATAAACCCTAAGACTGATAGTATCAGTGGTGTTATTCTTAGTTATGTTAGCATGCCTTTCACATATTTCTCTTGGATACCTTGGAAAACAGACCTCTTTGGCTAACAGACATAATACCAAAACAATTAAACAATTTTCAGAAGATATTAACCTTCTGTGGTAGATTTATAGGCTGTGAAATATAAGGCTAGTGGTGGTAATTTTGATGTATCGCTATATTAATTCATTTGTACGTCGTTCTTTGTTACAAAAGAGATTTAGATGTCTAAAAATAACATAATATGGTTTTTAAAAATGAAAAATAACTTAGTAAGGGTATCAGGGCAAATAAGAGTAAAAAAGATAAGACAGGTCTGAAGTTAGCACAAAAGCTGCTGGCCGTGTGGTTCTGTGTATGTGCTGTTTCTGTCTAAGACTCAGAATTAATTTACAGTGGGTAACCAGCTAACCAAAAAGCTATGGGCCAGCAGGGATTTTACTTTTCAAAGACCCAGAAGAGAGAAAACAGCCCTGAATTCTTGCCCCTGGAAACCCCATCATGAGCCCCACTGTGGCCCAGGCTGTTCTGATGAGGTTATTGCCTTTGATGGCCTGTATATCCCATAGCTTGATAACTGGGGAGACTTCAACAGAGAGAAAAGGGTGCACTACAGACAATGAAACTTAAGCTTATGTCTCTATCATGCTCTTGACTTTTCATGTGATTATCACAGATGTGCCTGCCAGAAAGCCATCAAAGCTTTTTGAGACGAAGTCAAAACAGAAGAAACTAACCTCAGGGCGGAAATGGTAGCTTCTATTGTAGATATGACCACTTGAATCTACGGAGAAGTTTCCAAGATCATAACCTTAACTCTTCTTTTCCTCTGATTCTCACCCAGGGATCTTCTATGTCAGGAATGGCAAATAGATTTTTTACATTCAGTTGCAACTTAGATCAACTGTCAATTGCTTTATCTTGAGAACAATTCTTCACTCATATCTGGGCTCAGTGGTAAAGGCTTATGTGATCACTTAACAACATTGACGAAGAGAATGGGACGTGGAGTGATGGTAAGTATACTGAATATGTGTAATTTCAAGTGCTTTCTGGCTCTTTGATTCTGATTATACCCCACAGTTATAGGAAATTTACTTTATGATATGATACCTATATATTTTTCCCTAAGACCCTTTTAAGAAAGGATAATCAAGAGTCATTTTTCCCTCCGTATACAACATAGAAAGAAAGATAATCACCCCCCATCCTGTGATTGCTTCCATGCGTATTTTTTGTTGTCCAAAAAAGGGGCAAGATGCCCAAGAGTATATACTAAATATTGAAAAAATTCCCTAATTCAAATAGAATTGATTTGGAATGCAGATGGAGAGTGAGAAAAAGAATGCCCAAAGCCCATATACCTAGGCCTATGTTTTCTCTTTTATGACTCTGCAGATTCTTCCATTGTATTATTTTGCCCTTGAGCCAGAAAAATGAAGTTCAGATAATCTTCTGCTTCCGGTTTGTAAGAGATTTCCAGTTTTAGACTCTTCCTATTTATGGATGGTAGGATGATTTAAGGTCCAATATAAGTCATGTTTGTCTTCTAAGACTCTGAAGGTATTACTCAATCCTTTAGGAATATGAAAATTATTGTGGACATTGTCATAATTAAAAGGGTAAACACAGATGTGTGTTGTCAGTGAATTTTTGAGCATGCATAGTGTGAGAACATCATCAACGGAATTCCAAGAACTTGAGATGCTGTGGGAAACTGGCTTCCGAGGAGTTGTATGACATCCCACTTGCAACTGTCCTGCCACTAATCATTTCATTAAGAGTCAAAGTGTTCATAAGGCTACTTGGCTGTTGAGAAGTGTTCATGGGAGAAAATCTGAACCATAGTGAAACTGTAACTGTTGACTGAAATTTTTAGTTGAAGGTAACAATAACAGAATCCTGACAGTTATGGCTAATTTTCATGTATAAACGTATAGTATATTGCTCCATTGCTCATCATATGTGATGTTGCTGTAAAGCATCAACCTTGCTCAGAGAGCTAAGACATCCCAACGCTGGTAGCTGAATTGCCTTTACTGATGTTGGATGTATTTACATTTTA
This sequence comes from Camelus dromedarius, assembly GCF_036321535.1. Taxonomy (NCBI): domain Eukaryota; kingdom Metazoa; phylum Chordata; class Mammalia; order Artiodactyla; family Camelidae; genus Camelus; species Camelus dromedarius. The sequence continues at coordinate 12,601,076 of NC_087454.1, read as the reverse complement.
ATTATTGGAATAGAAATCTGTTTGGTAGGATGTGAACAGGTGTCTCTGAAGAGATATCACAGTGGGAAATGTTCATGGAATTTCCATACTTGGTTCCAACCCAATAGTACATATTTCATAACATTTCAGCTAAATTAGCACATCCATTTTTGTATTATATGGGGGTGGGAAAAAAACTAACCTTTTCTGGCTCTTCAGAATTAATCAGACTTTTTTAGCTTTCGTTTTCTTTTGAAATGGAAAAAAAAATGTTGCAAATATGAACCTCCACCTTGGCAGAACTATAAAGCTCATTCAAGCATGAAGAAAATCAATGCCAAGTCAGGAGAAAAAGAAAATGAGAAGACTCAATTTTGGCTGTTTGAAATATAACTCCTGTGCACAAGGAGTCCCATCTTTTAAATGTCAACCCTGGTGACTGGTGATTCCTATAGAGGCATGGCCTTACGAGTCAGGAAGTACGGTGGAGCATGGTGGACAGGAGACACTCAGCAGGACTCTTCATGGCTGCTGGGCTTTGGGGGAAATCTCATAGTCCTCACTGTTACCTCTACTGTGGGTACTTGGATGCTTGATGTTAATGTTTATGCCTCATAGCCCTTCCAATGGAATTATCACGGGAAGACTTGGAGGCTGGAGTTGAAATTTGCAGCTGAGATTGCTAGTTCATGGCAAACTCACTTAATTTTTTTCTTGGACACACAGCTGGACTACATTTCCCAGCCTCCCCTGTGGTTGAGTGTGGTCAGGTGAATGAGACCCAGCCAAAGGCATATGCTACTTCTAGGCCTCATCTATTCAAAAGGAAATCCCTCCTTCCTCTTCCCCTTTCACCTTGTGACTAGGATCCCTAACTTAATTCTAGGTGCTACTTTTGTTTTTCTAAAAATCAAGCAAACAACAAAACACCTCTACAGTGATACTGTACTAGGAAAATTTAACTAACTTAAGGCCTAAGAAAGTCAACATGCTTTGTCTAAAGTGACAGGTTGTATATTAAAAATAAAATTAAAAGTAAAATAAAATTCCTGACTACTTTGTTTACTTGCTTCTTTTCCTTTCTGCATGAAGGATATAAGCTATGGAACATCTTTGTCAGGTTAATAATGCGGCTGAGACATAAAATTTACAGAAGTAGTGGAAGCAAGGATTTATGCTTCAAACTTCAAGGGTAACCTCATGAGTCCAAGACTTTGAATTGGCAGAAGTGAAAGTCAACATCACTGTCAGTCATCTGAAAGTTTCCAAATATTCAGATGTTTGGTATTAAGTAAACAAAAATTTGGATGAGTCACTGTTTTTTGTTTTTGTTTTTGTTTTTTAGCTTTTGGGAAAATTCTTTTGGTACACAATGTTAAACATTAATTGATGCCATGTATCTTACAGCATTATAATTATATAAGCAATATGGTAGCTACCACTATATAAACACCGTTGGGGATAGCTTGGGTAAGAGGGTTACTCAAAGTATACTTCACATGTTTTATTGTCTGAGAGATTCTAGCCATACATTTATAAAATCTCTCTCCAGAGATATGACAATGGAGTAATTTTGTCAAAAGATTTCCTATTAAGGTTTTAGTGTTTCCCAGTATATTCTGAATATACTTATGCTTATGTGCTTATATGGAAATGTGAGGACCTGTATTAATGAGTGATATTACCCCCAAATACTCCCAAGAGCTGAGTTTTGAAGGCTGATCTTAAAGAGTATGATGGGCATAAATTAGTGAAGGGTAGGGCGACAGAGCTCTGACTACAGCGGGGTGACAGCAGGGAGGAGTCACTAGTGGAAATTCACATCACAGCATCTTCCGTTTAGGTGAGAGTTCAATGTACCTTGAGAATGAAGCATCTAGGTATTGTGCTTTTGTGCCTCTTCCAGCAGATTTTTTAGTTCATAATTTTCCTCTGGCCATGGTTGTAAGATATTTATGCTCGACTGTGTTCATTGTTTTTTGTGAACTTATAAAAATTGCTTTTTTATTAGTCTATAAAAGCCATGTTTGGAGACAGACTAAAATAAAAATTAATGCAACTTATCACCCTACAGCACGAGCAAGTGCCTGTTTCGGTCTCTTATTTAAGCACCGCAGATGCATTGAAACCTAATAAAAATTGTTCCCTGGCCCATCAACCCTAACCAGGGAGCAAGAAGCTGAAATCAGTGAATTGCCCAAAACCAAAAGGGAAGTCTTTTGAGATCTGCATTGTAAAAACTCTGAGAAGCACTATGTTCTGACTGCAGCCATAAAGTCTGGGCTTTGTGAAGAGGTATATATTTATCACTTAACAAACATCCTCCTCCATCACTTTGACTTAAAAAAAAAAAAAAGAGTCCTTTTGGTTGACATACCTCACTTTGGCTTTAAGATCTATCTTACTGAACACAGAAGGAGGCTGCATTCTCTGTGGTCCTTAAGTGGTAATTGCAAGCAGCGAGCTAGCTGAGATTTGCCAGTTTACAGCACGTTCAACAGCTATAGCCCCCTGTCCGTGAGGGCGTTCACAGTGTGATAGGAAATGCACCAAATGGACCAGGTTGACAAAATCATAGCAACCACGACAATGAGAATTATTATTACTATTACAAAAATAAAAACAAACGAAAACATAGCTCTGAGCCCTGCAGACGTGACTGTTTCCCAGGAGACAGCCTGGGCCTCCCCGCTCACCTCTGAGTGGCGTCTGGGGGTGCACTGCAGCTTGCCAGCACTTGCTGAGCGAGCCCCGTCACCGGCGCCCAGAAAGCTGAGGATGAGCGGGACAGTGCAAAGTAGAAGCTGCTTTTTTCCCTGGCTTTTCCATCTAGTCTTCTCATGAGAAAGAAAGGCCAATAGCCTTCAACAGGCCAATGCTTCCTGCAGCGTGCTCACCTCCCTTGGTCTCCGGCCCCTGGTCTGGGTTAGGGATCTTAATGTGGGTGCCATGCCCTTGTTTTCATCAAAAGCAGCCCTGGGGGTGGGGGTGGGGGCACAGAAGGATGTGAGGGAGAGATACTGCCCCGATGCTTTTTCCTTCAGGTTGCTTTTCAGACACATTCTCAAGGACATGTCAACCTTCAAATGAGTATTTTAATTCCTAGAGCCCACTCTTTTCAGCTGGCTCTCCCATCCCTTACTTGAACCATGAAAACGAAAAGCTGTGTCTGTTTAATCTTTAGGAAAAGTATGCTGGCCCTCCCAAATGTGATAAGAAGTTGGTTAGAATGATCTGGGTGTTAAAGCGATCACAGTGGAAGAATTCTAGCTAAATGGATACCATCTGTCCCCCCAGAGCGAGCACGTCTTGTCCAGCTCCTGACCCTGTCATCTCTGAGCTGTTGCTCTTGGGGCTCAGTCCCTGAATAGACGCCTGGGGTTCCCAGGATACAGACGGATTGGTTGTGCAATGAAGACTTTATGAGAAACTCTTCTCCCCCCTTTTCCTAAGGGCCTGAAATCAGCAAGCCAAAACACATTTTATCCTAATATAGAAAAGAATTAGACAGCAGACGCTTCTTCACAGCAGTCTGCGTGCTGGGAGAGGGAAAAAAAATGGCGCAGCCCTCCCCCTGGCAAGAGTTAAGGCTGAGTCATCGTGGGAGTGTTTGCGGTAAAATCACATCTTTCTCTTAGATAGTGGGACTATTATCACTGGGTTACGGACAGCTAGTCCAGAGTGACTGGTGAATCCACTCCTTTGCACCACATAAAAGACTAAGTCTTTGGCTCCAAGGGAACAAAACATACAAGACTATTACTGTGAGAGGAGAGCAGATAGGAGGACACCCTGGAAAAAGCTGGCTGAGATCAAGATGCGAGGAGAGCCAACAAAGTAATGAAGAAGATTTGTTTTCTTCTTGAACTCAGGGTGGGGATTTGGGTCACATCTCATAATCATGTGAAAACAAAAGGTCACCCCAACGAATGATTTTCCCAGAGGCCCCCATGAGACAGGCTGCAAAATCAATTCTATGTCATCCAACCAAAGACCACCACTAGGGGCTGGGATAATTTCTTTGGCTTGGTGAGTGAAAGTATAATTTTTTGTATTACCTCATTGTCCAGAGGCTTATTCAGATCAGGAAGGGAAAGAGGAAAGAAAAGAGAGTTTTTAGTGAGGAACCTCCTTCAGTATTGGAATTCTTCCATTTCCATTCACTTATGCCCAGCACTTGCCATACATGTCTACCTTGACACTTGTTACTTGCCTTTTCTCTCATTTAATCAATTCTTCCAATCGGCCCTTGTTTGATCTTTCTAAAAGATTAATTTGTCTCCTGAAATCCCTTCCACTGCCAGCTCCTCATTAACTATCAAGAAAAGTCCATCTTCTTCAGCATGAACATCTTTGAAGTATGGATGCTCCCTGACTCTTCCAGTCCTACCTCCACTAGTGCCCTTAACAGTCCTCTGATCCAAGATGACTTTCTCCTCACTATTCCTGAGAGGTGCCACCTTCGTTTCTATGGATTCAATCCCTTGATTATCTTGTTCCCATCAAAAGTGGGTTCATCCTTCTATACATCTGTCCGTCCAGATATCTGTCCTCCAAGCCTCTCCTTCAACATCATCTTCAGTGCTCCTCCAGCTACAGATCGTGTATCTCTGCATCCTTACAGCGGCTCATAGTTACACGTTCGTAACGTTAGCACTTCATTCGGGCTTACTTGGATTTTTACAACATTATTGTGTGTTTGCACAGAACGTCTTTCCCATGGAGAATGAATGCTCTTCTGTGACATGGACTGTGTCACAAGACATTTTTATATTCTACATAACATCTCAAACAGTTCATATAAATATTCAAAATATTTTCCCCCAAATCCTTTCGGAATGTAGCCTTTAAACTTCATTGCCAGCCTTTGGAAATGGGAAAATAAAGCCCAAATGAAGCAAATAATCAGAAGCTCTTTTAGAGTCACCGTTGAACACTGTTATGCATCTATTTCTTCTCCCTACTAGGTCAAGAGATCACAGGAACCTTTGAGCTGGCTGGGACACTTGATGGCACCAAGCCAAACCCTTTCAGTGCAGAGACGGGTATGTGGTGGATCTTGACTGAGGTCACAGTCATTAGTAGAGTGGGGACTGAGAAACCACATCTCTAGACTCACAGTATTTTCTTCCCTATTTGTTTATACTTCTTCTTGCCCTAAGCCTTCCCATGGCTGCTGGAATAATAAACATTATTCATTTGATTTCAGGAAAAAAAAAAAGTAAAGCATAAGGGAGGGAACACAAAATTTAGGCTTTGCCTGAAATAGCCCTCAGTTATATTTTCAATGCTTTAAGAGTCTAGTGCATGCTTGTCAATTATGATTGTTTGCACTCTGATTCTGTCTCAGTCTTTCCTTTGTGACATTTTAGACGTTGTGTTGGATCTAATCAGCATTTGCTTATGTCACTAATTACGCTCCACTGTCAAAGAAGGGCCCCATTCTGTCTTTCATGTGGCTCGGCTGCTGTTCATTGTTCTGTATTCTACCTGAGATAGAGCAGAAGTCCAAACGCTGGGCCTAGGAAAGCTACTACGTCAAGGAAGTTTCTATGACAATGCTGGTGAAATATTCAGCAGCAGACAAATGCTCACAGTGCAAGAAGAAGCACAGACATTTGATCCACTTCAGAAATAGTCTAAGGTCACTAGTTTTATGCTTTAGGATGCCAAAAGGCATTTCTAGAAGGAATACATTTAAAATATCTATATTGTGTTAACGAAAGAATTTTAAAGCAAGATTCAAAGGTCCTAGAATCCAGCTTTTTATCAAGACACTGGTCATTCATTTCCTTGAGTGCCAGTTTCCCCATCAGATGAGAATTACACCAGTTCTGCACAACTCATATATTTGCTTTTATTGCTAGAAGTATATATAAAGGTATATGGAAATTTTATTTACACATTGCATTTACTTTGTGGGTCATAAGAAAGATTTTCCCCTGGGTTGGAATTTATTTTACTGGTTATGTGATACAAATTTCCATGTGCATTAGCTGGGAAGACAATAATAATAAGATTGCTATTCTTTAAATCAAGCTACAAGACAGATGGAATCAACCATATAGTGCACAACTTTTATACTTTGTGTTTCTATGTTGTTTTCCCTCCATTTCTCTCCACTCCCCACCTTCCATTACCCCTTTTTGATCACTGTCAGTTGAGGTACTATTTTTTCTTGTCCTTATCCCCTAACTGGTTAGTTTCACAACTGACAGAAACTACTTTGGAGAGATCCTCACAACACACAAACCATGTATGAATCTGACAGTCCCTCAGTGCATTAGAGATGAATGCACACAGGATAATGGCAGAGCAGCAGACAAATAACCAGCAGTCTGGCTCACTTACACTCAAGGGGTTTCACATGGTGGGGTAGCTACGTGTCCATTTATTGCACCTTCATTGTAGCCACTGATTTAGTCCACTTAACCCTTTGAGTTTCTCCGTGAATGCCCACACATCATCTCATGATAAGCGAGATTTGCAGAACTGAGCAAAAATCCTTTACTTGCTCTCCCATAATTACCTTCAGAATCACCACAGGGCAAATATAATCAGTGTTTCTGCAGAGCGGCTTTTTTCATATGTACAAAGGTAATCTTGTTAATATAGTTACTTATAATCTAAGTAGGTCTCAATTTCCACTTTCAGCTAAGATAAAATGTTTTACAATAAACTCTTCAGTGATGAGATATGAAAAAAAATGGGGCAAATGAAACAACTGCAAACTTAAATCTAAAATAATATATACCACTTACACTAGCTCCAAAAGTTTCAAATACCTAGGAAAGATGTGCAAGACTTCTGCAGTGAAAATTAGAAACATTAATGAGAGAAACTGAAGGACATCTAAATAAATAGAAGCATATTGCATGTTTACAGATTGAAGACAGTATTTTCAAAGTTTCAAATTTCCCCAAACTGATCTATATAGTGACTGCAATTCCTATCAAAACCCCAGAAAGTTTTGTTGTTGTGTTGTTGCAGTGGGAGATTGTCAAGCTTATTCAAAACCGAATATGTAAACGAAAGGCTATCTTGAAGAAAGATAAAGTTGGAAAACTTACACTACCAGATACCAAACTTATTCTAAAACTTTATAATTAATATGATGTGGCACTGGCCTAATGAAACACATACAGCAATAGAAGAGCATGGAGCATCCAGAAACAGCCCCACAAACATGTAGTCTCCTGAAGTGTAGCAGAGCTGTCACTGCAACGCAGTCAGGGAACAGACTGTATTTTCAATGAATGATGTTGGGTGAGACATATATTTATAGAGGAAAAATCAATATAATTCATATTTCAAGGTGGCTTATGGATCTAAATGAAAAAAAGTAAAAACCCTAGGGCCCCTAGAAGGTAACACAGAATATTTTCATCAAATTTGGGTAGAAAATGATTTCTTAAATGGGACCCCAAAAGCACCAATCATAAGAAAAATTTTGGCAAAATGGGCAAAATTTAAATTTAAATGTATGTTCATTAAAAGGCACCATTCAGAGAATGACGAGGCAAGCTACAGAGAGGGAGGGAGACACATGTGGCAATGTATACACGTGACAAAAGACCTAGACCAAAAATACATAAAGAACTCCTACACATCAGTAATGAAAAAGCATGCTAGGAGAAAAATGGGCGTAAGATTTTTAACAAGCACTTCCAAATGGGCTGCAGACATATGAAAAGTGTCTACCTTCATTAGCTGTCAAGGAAATTCTACATAAAACTAAAATGTAACCCCCCCTACACACCCATCAATTGGCTAAAATAACAAAGACTGACAATACCAAGACACTGTGAGGACATGGGGCAACTGGAAGGCTCCTGCACTTCCGATGGGTGTGTGAACAGATACAGCTGCTTTGAGAAATAGTCTGGTAGTATCTATGGATGTGTACAACACGCATACCTCATGACCCCAAAGCACACACGCAACAGAAATGCCTATGTATCTGTGCCAAAACAAGGATGATCACAGCAGTATTTGTTAAGAGCCCAAATATTGATGGATATTTGACATATTGTAGATACATACAATAGCACGCAGCAGTGAGACTAGCGAGCTGCTGTCACGGGCAGCAATCTGAGTGAATCTCCGCGAACATACGACAGAGTGAAAAAAGCCAGACACAAAAGACCACACACTGCATAATTCTGCCTCTATCTATTTCAAACACTGGCTACCTAACACCATGGAGATAAACGTCATGAGAGTGATTACTTTCGGGAGCAGACTGCACGTATGGGCAGGGCAGGCAAGGAAGCTTCTTGGGTGCTGGCTAATGTTCTATTTCTTGAACTGGGCGATGGTTAGTTTAGGAGAGTGTGTTGACTTTGTGCAAATTCATCAAACTGAGAAGTTAACATTTTTGTACTTTTCTGTGTGTATGTTACACTTCAGCAACAGTTTTCCTAAAAACAGATCAGAACTCCCATGCCCTTATTTCTACTATTCACTCTAAATCATTTAATTCAACTACTGTTGCTCTCTAAAACTGCTGTGCAAGATCTGTGTCGTATATAAAACTTTGCCTGAAATAATCAGGAAATCCCAACTTTAAAGGTTTCATGTTATTGTCTTTTAAAAATCAACGCACATACAATCAAGCTGTCAAGGACCCAGCTTGCCTAGTAGAGATAGGGAGATTCAGATCAAGAAGAGAATTTTAATATGGTCATGCATTATCTATAACCTGTAGGGTGAAGAAAGATAAGAATTGGAGTGGACTTCACTGAAAATAGCCTTGTGATAAAAACAAGTCACTTTATTTCAATGACACTCACTTCCACTGTGATTTTTATCTTGTGCTTATTTAGTTTCTAGGCCCAAACCAAGAAGGTTTTTTTTCCCTCTTTTCATTCTTTTTTTCTTTCTTTTTTTGATTCTTCACTTCTGCAAGGTCAGTGCAACCTAATGGAACTGCCCTTGTAGCTGCTCTGCACAATGTCACTGAACACACAGTTGGGAAGGAAAGCAGGTGTGAAGCTAAACCTATCTGTAGTCTGAACTACTTACTCTGAACTTGAATTTCAAAAACAATGTTTGAAGTGATGCTGATGTTATTTTGATTCACTATCCTTAGAAGCAGCCCTGTCTCAGCTCAGACTTGCAAGCCAGCCACAGAAATTAAACAAAACAGAGTCTCCCGGGATGATCGATGAGGGAGAGAGAAAAGATGCAGGTTATCATTCCGCAGACCAGCAGAAGTGCATGTTTTTATGTAAAAGTTTGAATGTATTGTCATTGCCAAGTAAAAGCTCGCATCTTTAGTTTCCAAATGATACTCTTCTCAGACATTTTAAGTACTACGCAAAGTTTGATTCACCCAGTTGCCTCACCTACAATAGTAATCTGATTGCTCCTGTAATTCCTTTCTGGTTTCTCTTGTCTTGTTGCCCTCACTTTATACTTGGTTATCAAAATATAAAGACAGCGCCACCTTGAAGCAATATTCTCCAAAGAAGAATAGAATAAAATCATTTGGGGGCATTTTTTGAGTGTTAACTTGAAATTTCTAAGTAAGGAAATATAGAACTGATGGGAGTGAGAGATAAAAGGGAGGAAAAACCATACTTAAGCTAATCCTAAGGGACTAGAATGATGACATCTTGTTGTAACCAGGATTCTCCAAACTGGTGATAAGGAGTGAATATATGGATTTTCTGGTCATTTAACTCAAGGATGTTTCCTCCACTACAGTTCAGTGTGTGCTTTTAGAAAACTTCAGTTTCCCAGAGACAGGGGTGGACACTAATGAGGCCGTGTTAAATTTACTGTGATCAAATTACTCACTATAGGTGAAACTGGAATTCTACTTCCCTAATTTAACAAGTCATAAACTGGAATCATCAGAAAAAGGACAAAAATAATACCTATTTAGTAAAAGGCTATTCCACAGAAAGTCTGTTCATAAAAAATATAAACTTAATTTAAAAGAATTTTTGTGGCTAAAACTGTGTTTTTTAAAGCAATGAATAGCCTCAATAGCAAACTCACACCACCAACTCAGCCTTGCTTACGGACCAAGCGGTTTCCGCCATCTCTCCTCATCTATGTGCTTCCTGGTGAGAAGCCCACTTCCATGAATTAATTTCCTATTTGAAGTCACAGCAACTTTTTTTCTATCCAGAGTCCTTTCAAACCAATTTGGCACATGCTGACTTGCTCTAACGTATGTATCACTGTATGTGCTGAGACTAAGAAATGCCCCTCCCCTCACCATGACAGCATTTGATCACGTGACACGGGGCAGCGATGGTAAGAAAAAAGGCACCAGTGTGTGAAGCTACTGATACGAAACACACCCTCACCGCAAAGGGAGTGGTTGTACCAAGTCTCAAACCATATACTGTATCTTTCTCCATGAAACATTGACATATGCTGCTATTCATACATTCATGCCTTCCTGTAACCAATTCGGCAATATTGGAAAGTTGTTAGAAGGCAGCTTTTTCCAAAGATAGTACTTTGTGATGTGTACGTGTGCATGAGTCCTTTGCCTGAATACTTTAACCAAGAAGAATGGGCATTCATTGTGCTCCAGTCAATGAAATAAAGAATTTAGGAAATAATGCATTCTGTTACATCATGTTTCTGCCATGTAAGATTTTTAATCAAGTATATGACTTTATATTTATGAATCTATATTTGCAAATAATCAGTGCTATTGGCAAACCAGAAAACTTAGATGTAACTTTCATCTTTATGTTTTTGTAAATCCAGTGCTGCTGACTCTAGATTTTACTGAGGGGTTAGACAACACAAGTTATTCCACTGAGTGGAAAATGAAGAGCTTCTGACCCCAGCTTTCTAATGCTGTACTTGGCTTAGTATACGTGGAAGCAAAATTATATATACATAAGACTCACATTTGCATCTCATAATCTGTACATTAATATGTAGTTTCCAAGCAAAATGAAATTAAGTTTAATTTTTAATAATCTGTGTTTGCAAAAGGCAAAGCTACAAGTTATGTGACCTGGTTCATCAGGATAGGTAATCAATGGATTATATGAATTTATAGAAGTCAAAGATTGAAAAGAAAGTTATGGTTTATATCACATGTTATACATTAAATCTGAAACCTAAAGAAGTTCAATTACTTGCGCAAGTTCATACAACTAGCCAGGGCAAAACAAAGACTAAAAGAGAGGGCTCTCAATTTCCAGTCCATTTCTTACATCACTACACCATGCTTCCCTTAGAATGTTAGATTTTCATATCAATAGCTTGATATTTCTTGATCATATATCACGGAAATTTTCTTAGTGGTTATTAGGAAAATACATTTATATGAGAAAGTAACTATTTCACTGCAGTTGTTCTGGCTCCAGTGGAAAGTAACAGTCTGCAGATTCCCTTGCAACTCAGATTCAGAATGCGTTACAATCCCCTGGAGACATTTTGCTGTGGGGCCTTACAGAGTTTGGCCAGTCAGGAATGAGCCCAGAAATAAACTGGTAACTAAAAGATGGTACACTGAACCCCACATAATGTGAGGCTATGGATCCTCTGCCAAGAGTGGGGTCTGTGATGTTTGCTAAACTCTGAAACTTTTAGCATCATAAAATCCAGGATAGGGAAGACATCCGGAGCCCTCTTGAATTTTAAACAGATCTCGGTTGTAGAGAATCCTTTTTGAGTTTTTGACAATTTCTTTTTAAAAAATTACATGTGATGGGGATAGAGCTCATTTCAGCTAAGTCTTACCTTGAGAACTAGAAAGTAAAAGATACAACTCTTCTTTTTTGTTTCAATTAAAAATACCAATTTGACATACTCTACTCATAATTACCAGGTAGTCATCTACCCAAAGGGCACATAGCCATGCATGTATTCACTCTAAGGACTGGCTCTGTCTCATGATCTTCACATAAACCAGTCAGAAGAAGAAGAAATGCTCAAAGACTGTTCCTACTAACTGTGTGGAAGGAAGGACTACTAAGAAAAATGAAACAAGAGGAGAAGCAGGTGAGTGTGCACGGGCCCAGCTGACACATTGCTCACTGATCCATTAGTCCAGCCAGGATTTATTAAGGAAATACGATTTTCTTGCAAAGAAAAACTCCAAAAAGCAAAACCCCCAAAACTCACAGCCCAATAGCAGAAATAGATAATCAAAGCGACAAAGAAACAGATAATTATTTCCGGGTGGGTATCCTGGTGGTGCCTTCCAGCAGACAGGTTGAAAATGCTCAGCTTGGGGATGAAGTAAGAACTTACAGATCTGTCTATATGGGAGAGGGTAAACAAAGGGTAAAAGAGGGTTAAAAAAAAAATCTTACAAATGGCAGCAGAATCCCTTTTAAGGTGGGAATTACAGTTTTTGGAAAATATAACTTAAGTGCTTGGGGGAGAAAGTGGGATTCTTCTTGTTGGTTGGCTCCAAGGTCTACACGAATAAAGCTAAGTTGCTTTGTTAGATAAAAGGTAGTGTGTGTGTGTGTGTGTGTGTGTGTGTGTGTGTGAGAGAGAGAGAGAGAGAGAGAGAGAGAGAGAGAGTGAGTGAGTGAGAGTGAGTGATTTGGTGGAGGGGAGGGCTGTGCAGGGTGGGGAAGACAGAGAGATCCCAGAGCACGCCTAAAAGTGTGGTCTGTGGGGCTCCAGGAGTTCTGATATCCTGTCAGAAGTTTAAATCACTTACAAAATGATACTGAAATGTTATTTATTTTCACTCATCGCATTGGCATTTATACTATTGGTACAGAGGCAGTGGTGGGTAAGACTGCCAGGGCCTTAGTGTGAATCCAGCCAACGGCAACACATGTTTTTTTTAAAGCTAGTTTCACTTAAGGATGTCTTTGATGAGGCAGTAAAAATTGCTAATTAATTAAATCTTGATTCTTGATACTTCTCCCTTTCTGAGTATGTATCTGGGAATATATCTGGCTAGATTTCCTTTATAAACTTCAACCAAAACTATTAAAATAGAATGCAGAAACAGATAGGAGAATCAGTCATTTTCTATTATAAAGGCATTTAAAAGGTGTGCAAGAATGTAAAATAATGCTATGCATCCTGTGCTGTAGAGTGGCTGTGCTGTCCAATGGGCAGAGGCCACAGTCACATGTGACTGTTTACATTTAAATTAATGTAATTGACCATATAAATGAATTGATCTGTTTCCCAGTCTCGCTAGGCGTACTTTAAGCGTTCCATGGCAACTATGTGGCTAGAGGCTACCATATGAGGCAGCATAGAAAACATTTCCATCATGAGAACATTCTACTGAGCAGCACTGTTACAGTACACATACAGTTGACCTCTGAACAACCAGGGGGTTAGAGGTGTCAACCTTCTGTGCAGTGAAAAATCCAAGTACAATTAATAGTTGGCCCTTGGTATTTGTGGTTCTTCTGTATATGCAGTTCCAAATCTGCAGATTCAACCAACCTCAGATCGTGTAGTACTGTAACATTAGTGGAAAAAAAAATCTGCATTTAAGTGGACCCATGCAGTTCAAACCCATATTGTTCAAGGGTCAACTGTATATGTAAAGATGACTTTGGGGTCTATGTGCTTCTATACTAAGAGCAAGTTTTTAAGGAAAGAAGTAAACTTCACAAGTTTTTAAGGAAAAAAACTGAAATGTATTTCCATTTGGAATATATAAAAATCAGCATTATTTCCATACATCTGATCTCCATTCTCCTCTCCAAATTCACTTCCTTTGGACACTTGGACTCTCAGATTCTCACTGTCATTGTCACTCAGAGAATCAGAGGAAGCAGGCACCCCTTTCTTTACTTTACAGCCTAGAAGGTGTCAACCTCAGCATGTCCATAAGCAATAAAGTCATCTTTAGTCAGGAGTCCCTGGAGTTAAGTGGCTCTTATGTAAATGGGAGGGGAAAAAGCCAGCAGACATTTCTTTCCAGCATGAATTCAAATGACTCCCTTAAATGAGCCATTCTGATGGCACATTTGCCCCCAAATACAGTTACCTCTTCTATGGCCAAAGTCTGCAATATTTCTAACGTGCATTTCTGATTATATGGCTCTTCCTTGGAGTTTGCAAGCTTGTTAGAAAGTGGGATGAGAGACTGCCTGCTAGCAGATGCCAATGGTTTACTTTCCCAATATTTTCTCTTCCTGGGATAACAACCATCATCATTCTCTTTTTAGGAGACAGAAACCCATGCACCAAAATTTGTGTGCTGTTATTCACAAGGTAACGATACTGGAATGTTTACTCTCACGCTGGTGTTAATTAGTTCACAGCATATTTAAGTCTGGGAACAACACAAGTCAGCTAACATCTCCAAAGGACATCTTTTACACAGCTACATTATGTTCTCACAAAACCCAAGCAGCACTGCCAAGACACCAAGGGTGCCTGGTAAACACGGTTTTGGCAGAGTGCAGAAGGATTTTCCTCAACTGGCAACCCGGCAAATCCAGGTTTACAAACGTGCCACCCTTGGTTAATTAGTGACAGTGTTGGCTTTTAATTTAATTTGAAGCAATGTGGGGGAAAAAAATCGGGGGGGGGGGAATGTGGATAAACAAGCACACTAGTCTCACTGTTGGAGAAATGAAGTTACACAAGCATGAATGATCCAGTCCCGCAAAGAGTGTGATGGATGTGGTTGCTTCTGAAACACAAGAACATCTGGCTACACTGCACAGCTGAGGCAGGAAAAAAAAAGAAGGGTCCAAATTCATGGCCACATTTCTGTCAGAGACATCCGGCAAACAGATGGCACTGGTTCCAAATAAAGTCCCTTAGACGTGCTGAGAGGTTTCTGAAAACTCGTGTGCTCATAAAGGCATTCTTTTTTCCCCCTTTATTTCCAGCTCAGTAACTTGTCATCACCTCTTCTCTCTCACTATCTTCAGAGCAACCATATTTCTGAAGACAGAGGACTGAAGAGGGTCTGAATCATATTCTTGATCGAGCCTGGTCTCACGTGATGAGGAGAACAGTGTCCTGTAATGAGGGGTCTCTCAGTCTAGGCTACAACCTACTGTTATGAGAATCAAAAATTCCCACTTAAGGGAGGGGTTACCAGACTGTAATGGCCAGCAGGAGCCGGACACTTGTGCGCCAGACACTGGATTAAGTGCCTTTTTCATCCCGTGTGATCTCTGCTGCAGCTTTTTGTGGTGGCTACTATTAGGATCACAATTTTAGAAATGAGGAGATTCAGGGACATGTCCGAACATATCCCATGTTATGGCAAATATAACATTCATTCTTAGGTCCCTCTTGGGAAGAACGGGTTCTTAATCACTTCCCTGCTTATGAATATCTGGGGAAGATGATGCACTTTTTGTTTCAGGTGGGCAAGTCTCAGGCAATCAGAAGATGAGACATACCATTTGGAATAGTGAGTTGCTGGAGTCAGTCTCCTGAACAGAGAACAATATACTGTGTGGCAAATACATCTAGGATCTGAAATTTAAGAGGGATTTTTGCTTCTGCCTGTGATCTGATTTTCATCTAGAAGATCCTTTCAGAGTGGAAGGGGGTGACGGGAACAGAATGCAGCAGCTGAGGCTTCTTGGAAGCACAGTGGAAACTGGCGTCTGCTGGAGGACTTACAGCCCTCCAATGGGTATGACCAGCCCCCTGGGGGCTCACACACTGCTGGGGGCTCACACACTGCCCCCTACCTGTCCCTAACTGAAAGCAAACTGGAACAGGGTTAATCCTAACAGAAAAGGACCATTCCAAGGTTCACTCGCTCCCTTTCTCATAGGTGATCATGAACGTCCACCAACATCCACAGCATCCATGCAGATGAGATATACGAGAAATTCCAAGCATACATGTAGAAGGCGTAAAAGTGCCCTGCCCTCAGTGACGTATAACCATATCGGCCATCCTATAGTTCTTAAAATCAGACAAGACACTGGCAACTGGTGATACTTTCAGTAAGTGTGACTCTCATGATCTAATTCTTTCATTTGCCGAAGAGGATCTGGGATTAAGATCCTTCTGCTGGAAAAAGGCTTAAAAAAGCAAGAGTGATGTTAGTATCATTGTGTTATGTGTGTCATATAATTTTTGAGACACAGACTTGCAGCCTAACTTGATAGTGCCTATATAAGGCAAAAGAATACTTTGCATGTTTTCAGACTTCTGACATGGTAAAAAAAAATCCAGAGTAACTTGGTCTGGTTTTTAGATGTTTGCAGTTACCCTGGTGCATTAGAGTGGCAGCAAAGAATGAGAAAACTTGGACTTCAGGTCATAGAAGATAATTTCAGAACTGTAAGAAAAAGACTGTCTTCTCCCAAGATTCATATCATTATACATGTAGCAATAGATGTGAAGATAAAGAAATGTCTTAATAAATTTACATGGTATGAACTCAGAATGCTGGTTTTGTAGCTTATGGAACATGTTTATAGTTGTTACTTCTTTTTCCATCCTCACTTCAGAGGGGCCAGGAGCTATTGCTGATTACCACGGAGACTACAGCAAGCATGACGCTGGGCGAAAAGTTATTAAGGGGCCTCCTTACTGTGCTTAACACCAGGGGCAGCGTCATCTGTAGTGGAGGCTTTGTGCACAGAGCAAGGGGCACTCCCTTTGGAAGCTAAGGAAGTCATTAACTGTAAAAAGAAACAAACAAACAAAAAACATAGCTTTAAATGAACCCCAGTCTGTGGAAGTGCTCTGGGTGGGGGAAGACAGTCATAATCATGACTATAATAACTGGTAACATTTAGCAAGTGTTTCTGAGTGTTCCAGGCAAAGTGCTTCAACCCTTATGGCCATTAACTCATCACAGTAATCCTCCTCCGTAGGTTCTCTAATTATTCTCGTTTATCATTTGAGGTAAAGGAAGCCCAGAGAGGTTAAAATTTGCTCAAGATCAAATCTTGCAAAACTAAGCTTGAAATGGATGGAATCTGGATTCAAGTTCCAGTCCATCTGAATGTCAGAGCCCTCGGATTTCACTCTTATCTTCCACTGAGTGTATGAGGGCCCTCGGGGTAGGATGAACATATACGTCAACAGCCATGCTGGGACACATGTGAAAGTGAAAGGAGGTGCTACTGATATTTCTAGCAGGACACCAGGGCAAAGTGGGGTACGTGACCATACCACTTAAGAAGGGAGCTGACAGGAGATGGACACTTGGCTGAGAGAGATGAGCAACCTGGATCCAGTTGGATATTAACATATGTCAACGCGGCCCAGATTTTAGCAGGAAAATTTTCAAGAGAGCCCACTACCCAGATAGGCAGCTTCCTGTCATCTGCGTGAAATGCATACCTGCTTAGAAAGTTAGCATCTTCTTGCCTTTTGTCTAGTTTTTCACACCTTTCTCTTAGTTTCATTTTGTGCTGTCACCAGCATTTTTTAAAATTGAGAACATTTTGCTTTTAAAGTATTTACTACCTTTTCTAGCTCAGGTTGTCATTAAAATAAGTTGTTTTATATAGAGACGCTAAGGCAGAATTACAAAATCTTTGCACCCAAATGACCATTTCCAAATGGTTTGGTTTGGTTTTTAAAGTCTTGGCTTTAATGAAAATGTGCTCATAGCAATTGACTTAAAATGTTAGTTATCCCAGGACACAGGAAGCTGACGTCGGGGGAAATATCACATAAAGCAGTAACAATTCTCGCCGTTCTCTTCCTGCACATTGCCTGCCCCAAGGCAGCATACACATAACAGTAGCATGTCTTTTAAGCACAGCTCCAATATCGGAAGCTCAGATCACATCTGACACTGTGGACCCACTCACTACCCTCTGTCCTGAAACTTTGCTCTAATGACTTTCTGGCACTTTCTTCCTTCCTTCCTCTACCTGTTCCTCCTCTGACTTCTGTCTTTTCTCTTACGCCCTCTCCATGTTGTCCCTGCCCCTGGATCTCACTAGTGGCTTGCCGTTCCTTGTTTTTCTCTGTACATTGTGTCCTTTGACAATCTCATCTGGTTTCATGGAAGCAGTCAGTATTTCCATGTGGTGCAAGACTTCCAAATCTTTATTTCCAGCTCTGGCATTCTCTCCCAAACTCTAGAACTCTATCTATCTAAAACTTCCTATCAAGATAAACTTCTGGCATCTCAAATGCAATGCATCCAAAGCTGGTCTGCCCAGCTCTCTCTCCAGAGCACACTCTCCCCAGACCCTCTCTATTCCAAGCATGCCTCTTCCCTTCAATTTCCTTTTTGCAATAACACATTACCTAAGTCACAATCTTCACATTCTTCACCTTTTCCCCTCTAACATAAAATCCATTGCCAAATGCTCCCAGGTCTGCTGCTTCAATACATCTCAGATCTATCAATTTCTCTAATTTTTTCTAGACTACCTTGTTCAAACACTTACTACCTCTCACCAGAAATAGGCTAACTGGTCTCCCCAACTCTTAACTTCTCTCCTCCTCATATTCGTCCTGTGTAGCAGCAAGATTAAACAAGGTAAAGAACAGTTTGGATCATATCATTTCTTCAAATTTCAATGCAAACAACATAAGTTACTCTATACTGTTCATATTTCTCAGTCTGGCATCCACGATCCAATGCTGATGTGACCCTACATCATTAGTCAGATCTTACTTGCCATGACATTACTCTGAGAGTCCTCCTCTGAGCCCACAAGTGGGTTGCATAGCTCTGCTCTGAGCTTTCACAGCATCTGTCCCCCAAAACGTGCCCTGCATCACATTTTATTTTAAAGATCCATTGACTTATTTATCTTCCCTTAGGCTTTATGAAGTCCACAAGGGCAGAGAGAATAGAACACTATTTACAGTTATATTCCCAGTCCTGGGCCACGGGAGGAATTTATTACATATTTGTTGAATCGACTAACAAATAAATGGATCTACTCACTCTAAAGCTCTGTGGCTCTGGACCAAGTGACTCATTGTCCCCAGTTCAGCCATTTTCCTGTCTTGATGTGGTCCTTAGCTGGTCCTGCTCACCAGTCTCCACAGAGATAACTTCAACCTACTTTGACAGAAACATAACTCAAATGCTCCCTCAACCATAAAAACTTCCTTGAGTCTCTGAGATGAGTGACCTCTTCCATTTCTAAACTCTTGCAATATTTTCTTCATACCTCTTATGATACTGACTACTACATTCTTCCTTTAGTTACTTTTTAAATAAAAAAATGGTATATATTTAAGGTGCACAACATAATGATTTGATAAACATGGTGAAATGATTACTACAGTCAAGCTAATTAACGTCATCTCCTCAGACAGTTACCCTTTTTCTTTTAAGAGCACTTGAAATTGACTTTATAGCATATATATCTTAACTCCTCAACAGCTCCATAAGCTCTGGGAAAACAGGGGTTTGCTCTTTTCACTTTTAAGTAGCTCGTATCATGCCTCACGGAAAGCAAAAGCTCAAAAAAGATCAGTATTTATTGCTTGCAGTGACTGAACGAATTAACTATTTCAACAACTTATAACACTCTCCTATCTAAGCCATCAAATCTGTATCTCTCAGGACTCTTGTAAATTTTGGTCCAGAGCAGATTTTTAATTTGAGAAATAGTGAAGTTCCCTCCCTCGGTGATTTTAAGATTTGCACTTAATGCCTCAGTGAAGATCTTCTAATTGGGGAACTGATTTCTGTGTGTGGATGTATGTGCACATGCATGACTGTATGTGTCCATAAATCGTCTTAAGTTATAAAAGGCAAATACGAGTGCAAAAATGACAGGTGGGCAGTTTGATGAATCTTCATGAAGTGAGTGCATACAAGTAACCAGCATCCAAATGAAGAAACAGGAAACGGCAGTACCACCGAAGTCCCCTCGGCTCCCTTCCAGTCACTCCTTCCCCGAGTGTAACCATCATCTTGACTTCCAACTTAGATTACAGATTACTTTTTCCTGTTCTAAAATTTTATACAGATAGAATAATAAAATATATATGCTTTTATGTCTGCCCCACATTTTACTTGTGAGATTCATCCATGTTGTATGTAGTTACAGTTTGTTCTTTCTCGCTGATGATGAGAATTTGTCCCATTAAGCCCTTAGTTGGCATATTCATTTTACAACAGATGGACATTTCGGTTGTTTCCATTCGGTACTATAGTGAGTGGTGTTGCTACAAACATTCATGTTCTTTTGACAAACACACTCATGTGTTTCCAAAGGAAAACTGAAGCCTGGAAAAGTTAAATGACCAAGCGACTTTACAGAGTGTATTTGGCACCTCTTATCCATCACTCAGGTGTACTCATTGCTTCCATTCCTAGATCTAGGAACAGAATTGCTGGGCCACACGACATGTGCCTATTCAGCTTTAGAAGATACTTGCAAGCATTTTTACAAAATGGCAGTGTCAGTTTATATGCTGAACTGCTGTGTATGGAAATGCCAGTTGTTCTTCAGCCTCATCGAAACCTGGTATTATCAGTCTTCTTCATTTGTAGTATTCTGGTGATATGAAGTAGAGTCACACTGTGGTTTTAATGTGCTTTTTTTTTCTTTGGATGAGCAACGAAGCTGAACATCTTTCACAACCAGCCACTTGCATGTCTTTTTTGTGGCATCCAATATTTTTGCCCATGAGATTTCTTATATTTTTCTTACTGATTGTCAGAATTCTTTCTGTATTTTGATATTCAGTCCTTAGTCAAATAAATGTATTGCAAGTATCTTCTTCCACTCTGTGTCTTGCTTAGCACTCTCTTAAAGAAATGGACTTATTTTTCTGCTCCACTGATGTTCAGGTTCAAGGACCACATGAGTGTGATTCAGGAAACATTCTTGAATTTGGCAGATCATACCCTGAGTCATAGCTGCCTCTCAGTGCTTCCTGAGTTAGGTGATGAGAAAGACGTGTCAGCCTCCATGGCAGCTGGCGCGTGTCCCGGAACTGCTCGCTCTCCATGCCCTTTGGAAGCCAGTCATCCTGAGTCACACAGTCACAGAATACGCAGCGCGTGGAGTAAACTGAGTGGGCAATTCGATCAGCGTATCTATATTTTGGGTTCCTCTGAGTTCCAGCATCCCTTCCATGTTAGGTTTGGGGCTGATAAGGGGGACTAAGCTGGGGCTTCATGTCTGTCTTTAATCTATGCAGCTCATCTTCATCTTTTTTTTTTTTAAAGACGGTTGCGTAAGATTGCAAAAATGGAATCTGTGCAGGAAAACCCAGGTTTTGTTCAACCATCTAAACCAGTGCCTGTTGAACAATGGAGTTCCATGTTTAGCTGCTGGGTTAAATTAAGTTTTATTTAATTGGTGAAAAAACTGAAGCCTGGAAAAGGTAAATGACATAGCAACTTTATAGAGTGTATTTGGCATCTCTTATCCATCACTCAGATGTACCCATTGCTTCGGTGACCATTTCCACGCTGGATTTGCCCAGATTTATGCAGGTGCCACAGGCAAAGCCCTCCCTTAGGCCTGGACTGTATCTCTCACACTGTCTGTCCTGGGACTTCTCTGATGCCAAAGTGGGAAACACCTCATGGGAACCCACCTAACATTCAGACATGTGCAAGCCAGAAGGGGAGAGGAGCTAACAGACAAGGGTGTCAGGTGCCAGTGGTTAAAGGCTACACTCTTTTGTGTGGGATGGACAGTCTGAAACCCATTTCATGATGCTCCTCTGAAGGCTGGTGGGATGAAATCCTACTCACCCTCTCTGTTGCCAGCTTGGTAACACCTCCTTGTGTTGACTTTCTCTACTTTCCTATTTCATTCCCTCTGCCCCATACGCTTGCTTTTTACCTTCACAGTCCTCAGTAAACTACCTCAACTCCCTCACATAAGACATGATCTCAGTTTTGTCTTTCAGGCAAACCCAGACCCAAGACACATAGCTATTAAGTTAGGACCAGACCCAAATCTTTGGACTTTAGCTCTGTGAGTTTAAAATGCATTTCTGCGACCCTCTGCCCTAGTGAGAGCACTTCAGCAAATCATCAGCGTCCCATTTTATCATCTCTCTAAGACCCATCACATCTAGAAGTAGAATTAAAAACAAAGAATTTTTACAGGCTACTATGGCTTCTTTCCTTAATAAAAAATTAAATAACCATTGTCCAGAAGATTTACAAGCACACGCGATATCATGTGTATAATGCTCTTTAAATGCCTTTTAGTAGAACTGATTCTATGGAAAAAGACAGACTGTAGAATTAAGTGCAGACTTTTGGACCGCTATGACTGTGGGTTTAAAAGTCTATGGTAAACTGTGATGATTAGTGCTGAACTTACGTATCAGTGGAGAGAAAAAAGAAAAAAAAAATGAGCTGGGAGGAAACAAAAAACTCTCTAATGGATGTGCAAATACCATGTAGACAGTCCAGGGCAGACATCAAGAAAATAAGCTGACTAAAAGCTCCATCTGCCACATCACATGGACAAGCCATCGCCATTTGAGGAAGAGGCATCCAAGAACATTTACCTCGTCCCTACTTTGTGCCAGACAGTCTTAGGTGCTTCCCTCACATACTGTTGGCCCCTGCAGGCATCCCTAAAAATGATATGAGTGATAACATATTTATAATAATTGCAGCTGTCCTTTATTAAATATGAGCCAAGCATTATTCAAAACATTTGAAACCATATGTTATTTAATACTCACAAGAATCTTATGAGGTAAGCATCCTTATTATTCCCATTCGTCAGGCAATGAAATTAAGGCTTAGGAAAGTTGCTGTAATTCGTCTAAAGTCACATAGCTGGTGAAGGATAGAAACAGAAAATGGATCCAGGTCTGTAAGTCATGATGCTACGTTCTTAAATTCAGGTGACTTCTGAAACTCCAACAACTTTCCCTCCCCTTATGGATGCCCAGATATTGGTTTTTCCCATGTCAGATATGCACCTTGCTGTAAAACTGTGTTCCTCATCTGCCTGATCACCCAATTCTGGGTTGGTTTTTGTCATCTATTGCTCAGTATTTCCCAGGAATCTCTACTATTCTCTGGCCTGCCCCATCCTCTGAAATATCACACTTATTATCAGTGTTTGTTGAAAAACCGCTCAATCACGTGGGCAAATGGTTCATTCACCCTATGTAGATGGATTTGAAACACAGTTCTTTATTCAAGGAAATTTCTTCACCCTGGGGGAGCCCAAGGTTTGCACTCGAATGCTTTATCATTTGTTTATGCTCAGGTTTCCTGAGAGTCTGTCCCCATTTCTAAGAATTTCTGTTGTGCTATGACCTAGACAATCTCAAATACAAAAGTTTACTTGCCAAGTAACCATTCTTGACGATTTTTCTGGGGGCATGCTTTGTGGTTTTCTCTGAAACCACTCTATTGCAAGAGCCACTTCTGACTCCCAAGGTGTGCTGGCTTCAGTTTCTTCTCTTATTAACATCCAACACTAGTATGGTTATGTTTGTTACATTAATGAACCAATATAGGTACATTATTATTAACTAAAGTCCACACTTTATTCACATTTTCTTCATTTTTGCCTAATGCCCTTTTTTTTTTTTAATTCCAAGATCCCATCCAGAATGCCACATTACATTTAGTTTTCTATTTAAGCTCCTCCTGACTGTGGCAACTGCTTATCCTCACCCTGTTTTTGATGTCCTTGACATTTTCTAAGGAGGATGCTCAGGTCTGTTGTAAGACGTCCCTCAACTAGGACTTGCCTGGTGCTTTTCTTATGCTTAGACTGAGGTTATGGGTGTTTGGGTGGAAGACCACAGAGGTAAGGAGCCATTTGCAACACATCATACCAAGTGCACATGCTAGCGACGTGAAGTACCAGTGTTGATACTGGGCTTGATCACCTGGCCTAGGTAGATAGATGGGTTTGTCAGGTTTCTCCCCTGTAAAGCTACCCTTTCCCCCTTCTTTCTCTTCTCTGCTTTTCGGAAGAAAGTCACTACACTTTCCCCACTACTTAAGAACTGGGAGGTTATCCACTCCCTCATCTAGGGCAGAGTGGTTAAATAATTTATTTGGAATTCTCCTGCATGGGAAATTTGTCTCTTCTTCCCCATTAATTTACTTAGTGAGTCATTTATTGATGTAAGTATGGATTCATCAATATTATCTTATATTTTGGGTTATGATCTGATGCTATTTATTTATTTTGTTGCTCAAAGTGTTCCAGCTTCAGTACTGAGAGCTCTTTCTGTTGTCTCATCATTGTGGGGCATTTTTTTTTTTCTTTGTTTTGCTTTTAGCACTCTTTGACTTTCTGGCACTATGAGATACTCCTCTTTCTCATCGTGCCCCCAGTCCTAGAAATAACCATTTCTTCCAGGAGCTCTGGTTCTTTTTATTGGAGAATACCATCAAAAACCAAGATCTGGGTGCTACCTGTTTGTTGCTACTGGTTGCTTCCAAGCAAAGAAATATATGTATGTAACCAAACCTTGTATGTATACATATCTGTAAGTATTCTACATGCAGCCACCTATATCAGCATTAAGCTCTACATGAATCCACACTGATGCCTCCAACTCTGCACGATCATTCTAGCCTCTTCCCCTTGTTCACCTGTTAACTCTCACTCCAACAATGAGAAACCTGGCTTCTACCATCTGCTAATATTCATTTCATTGTTCAATTCCAGTGCACATGTGAAACAACCTCAGAACTGTTAACCCATACTTCGTTGTAATGTATCATCTAGAGTATAGCGCAATGCCATGTTTTTGAAATTTAAGTATGAAAAAATAATTCAAAAGAGATCCTCCCATGCTTTTGTTTATTTCTTCCTATTGATTTCTGCCTTTGGTCCACCCTATAAAAGGAATAAAAGCTACAGACCAGAATAAACCAGAAGTTATCTAAAAAAGGCTCAGGGACGAGATGAAAACGAAACCCACAAATACAAACAGAGAATTGATACGGCAGGGCTGTGAGAGGAGTCAGTGCAACGTCAGACACGGTTTTACCAAGCCCAGTGCAGACAGGAGAGGTGCCTGCTGACTGAGTTGAGGACAATGCTGACTTTGATTGACACACTGTCTGAAAGCTGGTGATTGGCAATAACAGCCTTTTGCTTCCTTTCTTTGGTACCTGGGCTTGAGAAACAACTCTGACCCTGGCGTTTCAGAAACAAGCCTGGCCCGTTTGATTGTTAGGTGAAGCCAGATGTAGAGGACAAAACTAAAGGTTGTTTTTTTCCAATAGACTTGATTTTTCAGAATGGTTTTAGGTCCACAGTGAAAGCGTGTATAAAATAAACAGAGCATCCCCATAGGCTTCCTACCCCACCTCCCCAACAACCACCGTCACTACCACCATAGGGCAGCACAGTGATACATTTGTGAAAATCACGGAGCCTACAATGACACGTGGTTACCACTCGAAGTTCATAGTTTACATTAGAGTTCGCTGGTCCTGTTGTACATTCTATAGGGTTTGATGCATACATAATGACATGTATCTACCATTTTAATACCACAGAGTGGTCTCACTGCCTTAAAAGCCCTCTGTGCTCTGCCTGTTCACTCTACCTCCCCTCTAATATTTGGAAACCACCGAACATTTTACTGTCTCATAGTTTTGCCTTCTCCAGAACGTCATATAGTTGGAATCACACAGTCTGTAGAATTTTCAGATGGGCTTCTTCCACTTCGAAATACGCATTTAAGTTTCCTGCATGTCTTGTCAAGGCTGGATACCTCACATAATTTTAGCACTGTAAAAGATTCCAGTTTCTGGACGTAGCACAGTTTATCTATCCATTCACCTACTGAAAGACATCTTGGTTGCTTTCAGGTTTTGGCAATGATGAATAAAGCTGCTATAATCATCTGCGTGCAGGGTTTTGTGTGGACAAAATTTTCCAACTCATTTGGGTAAATACCAAGGAGCACAAATGCTGGATTGCATGGTAAGAGTATAGTTAGTTTCGTAAAAAAACTGCCACACTGTCTTTAAAAGTGGCTGTACCATTTTGCATTTCCACTGATAATGAATGAGAGTTTCCTTGCCAGCATTTGGTGTTATCAGTGTTTTGGATTTTCATTATTGTAATAAGTCTGTAGTCATAATTTGTTTTAATTTGCAATTCACTAATGACATATAATATGGAGCATCTTTTCCTATGTTTATTTGCCATCTGTATATATATATATTTTTTGGTGTGGTGTCTGCTCAGATCATTTGCCCATTTTTTAACTGGGTTTTTTTAATAGTAGAATTTCAAGAGATCTGTGTGTATTTTGATTAACAATCCTTTATCAGATATGTCTTTTGCAAATATTTTCTCCCAGTCTATATCTGATCTTATTCTCTTGACAATGTTTTTCCTGGATCAGATTTTTTTAAAAAATTTTAAGACCAATTCATCAATGATTTCTTTCATGGATCATGCTTTTGGGGTTGTATCTAAAATTTCATTACCAAACTCAAGGTCATCTAGATCTTCTCCTATGTAACCTCCTAGGAGTTTTTTGACTGCGTTTTACAGTTAGGTCTATAACTCACTTTATGTTAAATTTTGTGCATGATGCAAGGTCTGTGTCTAGATTCCTTGTTTTACACTTGTATGTCCAGTTGTTCTGCCACAATTTTTGAAAAGACTATCCTTCCTCCATTGTGTTGCCTTTGCTTGTTTGTCGCAGATTGGTTGACTGTATTCATGTGGCTCTATTTGGGCTCTCTGATCTGCCCCATTGATCTATCTGTCCACTGTTTCACCAATATCAAGACATCACAGTAAGTCTTGAAGTTGGGTAGTGTCAGTCCTCCAACTTTGTTCTTCTCCTTCAATACAGGTTTGTTTTTCAGGCTAATTCCTTCTGAATGTAGTGCAAAGGCACTCAGCTCTAATTTTTTTCTCTTCTAGTTTTGACCTATCCCACAGTGCTCACCTTGAGAACAGTAGACAAAATGGCATTCTGTTTTCTCTTTTTTTTTTTTTTTCTTATCTTAAAGAAATTTGTTATCAGAGGCATTTCTTACTAATTCCCAACTGGAAAAATCCTAGTATTCAAAATAGGATGAAGGCTATTGCTTGAGGCCAAAGCATTTACTTCAGGCTGTCTTTTATTATATAAATGTGACTCACTTAATATTTCATATTTTGGAATACATGAATCCAAATGATAATTTTAGATTATCATAAAAATTTTAAATACGAAGCACAGGAAATTTCCATTTTTGTTAATTTTCTCAGATAAAATTGGACACTTCAGACATCAGGGTAGTTTCACTCATGGAAGAGCAACCAAACTGTTTTGTTTAAATAACAGAATTAAGGAATTTACTCATATTTTACTGCAAATAGTGCATTTCTGGGTTTGAAAAGCAGTTGAAATCGGAAAGGCAAGAAATATTGAGCTTTATCTTCTAGAATATCTGGAAAAGCACAGGGATATTTACAAGGTCCTCACAAATGATCTTTCGGGTAACGTATTTCTTCGTTTTAGAAATGAAATATTCATACAGAGAAAGACTCTTTAAAATGTCTAATGACAAATAATGAAGACCAGAGAGAATGATTCTTGCAAAGCAGTAATCAACATCTACGAAGTCACCTGGGATTATCTTTAAACATTGGTATAAGATGTATTTTCCACTTTTTCAATAGCTGTTAAGGAGTATTTGGGAAATTTCACCTTCCAGTCTTTCTGAGTCATGATCATCACACGTACAATTATCCTTCTGAGATGAAGGGAGTTCACACGATGGTTTGCTGTTATTGTTTCTGTGTTGCTCTTTTGTCTGTTCTGCTGTTTATGTGTTTTTTGGTTTTGGTCCAGTCCTTGGTCCCATCAAGTCTGCTTTAAACAACTGACTCTGGAATGAAGCCTACAAAAGAGTTTTGTCTAAAACTCCTCTCTATTACTGCTTCTCCCTGAGATGAATCAAACTTGTTTTTATCTTTACCCTACATTTTACACGATAGGATGATTTTGTAGTTTCTGACTCAAACAGGGCATTTTACTGTTGCTGTGGGTCGTTTGTGTCTGCCCAAAATATATGTTAAAGACCTAACTGCCAGCACCTCAGAACGGTCACCCTGTTTTGGAAATAGGGTCTTTATAGAGCTAGCCAGATTAAAATGAGATCATGAAGATGAGCTCTACTGCAATATGACCGGTGTTCTTATAAAAGAGGGAAATTTGGGCAGAGCAGACACACACATAGAGAAGATGAGGTGAAGAAACTCAGGGAGAATGCAGTGATCCATCCGTAATCCCTGGAGTCTCCAAGACTGCCAGCCAGTCAGCCACCAGAAGCCGGGGAGAGTCAAGAAAGTACTCACCTGCAAGTTTCAGAGGGGACATCGCCCTGCTAACACCTTGATTCCGGACTTCCAGCCCTCAGAACTCTGAGAATATACATCTCTGTTTCTTTAAGTCAGTCAGGTTGTGGTTCTTTGTAACAGTAGCCCTGGTAAACGAATTGTAACTTTTTCTCTGACTTCTCCTAATTCTGTTGAAAAGGCTGTTAGTACTTTGAGGGTAATGTATTATTTTTCTCTGTTTTAAGTTTTTCCTTTTGCCTTTCCTTGTCAGCAGTTTGACTCTAATGTGCCTACAGGTGTTTTCTTGTTTGATTGCACGTATCCTCTTTGGATCCCATGTTTCTTTGACCTGTGACTTGTGTGTCTCATAGGCTTGGAAATGTTCTTCAAAATATCTTTTCTAATAATATTTTCCACATTTCTCTCTCTCTCTCATTTTCATGTGGGATTCCAAACACATATTATGTTACTCTGAATTACCAGCTTCCATATGTATCATGTCCTTTTCTGTGTTTTAATTTTTTTTCTCTCAATACTGTAATCTAGGTATTTCCTACAGTTCTATCTTCCAATTCACCAATCCTCTCTCTTCCTCTCTTCTGTTAAACTCATCTTTTGAATTATCAGTTTTAGGTTATTGTATGTTTTTAGTTACAGAATTTCCATTTGATCCTCTATTATATATTGCAATTCTCTTGTGATATTTACCATATTTCAAAAAAATGCTATCATTGAACATATTAACCACAGTTATTTGAAAGTCTGGTTTGGATAACTGCATCATCATAGATCCGTTTTATTGTGTAAATTTTCTGTTGGCTTTCTGTCATTTGGTCTCATTTATTGGCAAGCCTGGTAATTTCAGAATGACTGTCAGACATTGTATATGAAAAATTACAGGTGCTCTGGTTGAAGTTATCTTCCTCCAGAGAGAAGTTAATCACCTTCTGGCAGCAAACAGATATGAGAAAACCTTTTGAATAAAATCGGGAATTTGAGATTATTCGAGGCTAAGTTTCAGCTTTGTGATGCTCTGCTATTTCTAATTTACTCTTACTCCCACAGTGTAGCCCTCTAGAGGTCTCAACAGAAAGCCTGAGATTTCACTGCAGTTTCCCCTTCATGGAGAGTCTTCAATTCCAAGTTTTGTGTCTTCAGAATTATGAGTCAGGTAAGTCTCTTATCAGCTGCTTTTGTTCAATTTCTTGACCTCTTGCGCTCGGCCTAGGGAGCTCAGGGACTGGCAAATTTCTTGAGAGAAAACTGAACACAAAACATAGAGCTAATTCCTCTATAAGTCTCCTTTTCTTAGGATCTCTGATTTCTTGAACATCAGGTGCCGATTTTTTGTCTCTCTAGGCTAGTGAGCCCACCACATGCACTAGGATTTCTGCTCAGGCTCTAGGCTTTTCCGCATACGTGAACCAAGCGTAGGTTTGCTGAATACAGGGCTCGACTGGGTGGCTTTTTCTTTTCTCTAAGATCTTAGCCCATAAAATCTGTTGGTCTTAGTTATCTCTGCTGTCTTCAAATAGCTGTCTTGTTAAATGTGTATTATTTTATCTCATACCTATCTGTTATTCTCTAGGAGCTTTTTTTCCCCCCAACTCAACCTTTTTTTTTTTTTTTTTTTTTACCCAGAAACCCATTTTAAAAATATCTGTACTTTATCAATTTCTATTTTCTATTCTATATCTTTCTACCATTTCCCTCATTTTCCTTATGTTCTTCATTCTGTTTAAAAATAAAATATGATCTAATTATGCAGGTAACATAGGACTGGTATTTTTTGGTATATACACATATACCAAAAAAAAAAAAAAAAGCCATAAACCTGAATAAACTTAAAAAAGAAAGCCATCAGTCCTACTCTACAATTACCTGTTCTTTTCCGTATACCCTCTGCCCCCAAGCAGTGCTTTTTGGACTGACCCAGATATCAAATCCAATGTTAATGCCACTTTTAAACTTCCTGTCATGATCCTTTGCTCCAGTTCCTTATTTAGATTCCTTATTCATCACTAGAAACATTTCACTTCAAATAGTTCAACCATTTTTCTCTCTCCATCAAATAGCTGAGCATACAGACATACTGTTTGCCATCCATCCCTGAGTATACCAGTACCACCTTTTTATCCTAAAATTACTACAGTTTGGACTAATAATATATTGCTATCCATTCGTCATACACACTCAGCAAGATCTCAGTGCTGGCTGAAACAAAACATGCAAATTTTCTACCAAGCTGCAGACTAATTTATCCAATGGCCTGCCTGACATTTGCTCTAGAGAGTCTAATAGCCATCTCAGAATTAATATTTCCCAAACAGAGTATTTGTCTTCCTCACCCCATCTCCTTAAACGAGTCCCACTGAATCAATCCTCAGCTACTTTAAAGGGCACTACCATTCGCCTAGTTGCTGGAGGAATAAACCTGGGAGTCATCTTTAGCTTCTACCTTCCCTGCTGCCCAAGGAATGTACGCTAGATCCTCTTACCTCCTTCCATCTCCACTGCTACCCTTGTACTCATATACCACAGCATCTTCCTTGGATTGTGGTTAAGAGCCTCCTAACCCGACTCAGTTTCTTTTCTCTATATGGCTCCAACACTGACATTTGTAAAATGTAAGGACTGTAAATGGGAGCTGAGAATAGGGAATACAGCTTGAGAAAAATATATAAATAAAAAAAGTAATCCAAGCACCACATATTTTCAAGAGTAAGGGGCCTGATCAGTAAGTGGTCCTGCAGTAAGAAGTGGTCTACTAGTCTGACGGCATTACTCCCTTGATTAAGGGCTTTATATCTTAGTTTCAGTAGCTTCTCACTGCTTTCAACACAAATCACTCCCCATGGCCTACAGAGAGCTGCTTGATCTGCACGTTATCCCAAACCAGCCTCCTCCTACTGAGCCACAGCCACACTGGCCTCCTTTTGCTTCTGGTCCTTTATGTTATTATCCCTTCTCTTTATAATTCTTATTGCTTGTCTCTTCCATTTCATATTTTAAGAATAAGTTTAATCGTCATCTTTCTGCTGTCTTCAGTGACCCCCAGTTATACTCTGTCACGCCATATAGCTTATTGACTTTGCAACTTACGTAGCAATGCAAAATTATTTCTTGTTTCTATTGTTGTTTACTTGTGTATTGTTTGTTTTTGCCACTGTGATGAGGTTTTAGGAACCCTATCTATCGTGTTTACTCCTAAAGTCCTTAGAATAATACCTGGCTCAGAGCAGGGACTCCCTGAGTAATGACTGAATAAATAAATTTCTGGAAGGCTCTAAAGTTCCCCCTGAAGTTCCCCAAAGTTCTAACTAATCTATTATTTTTCTGAAATAAAATCTAATTTCTCAAGTATTAGCATTTGTAATGAACATAATTTATTCTTCAGCTTTCTCTTTTGATTTTATATACAGGATAGCCAATTACATTTTATAGCAAGTCTAAAGCAGCTCTGTTATATCCTAGATCAAATGGGCTTTATGAGCCGTCTAGGGAGCTTAAACTGCATTTATTACATTGCTTTTGTATGAAAATGTGGTCCATGGTCCAAGTAACAAAAAATTTACTTTCCAACAAACTTTGAGTTCAAAAGCAATTTTTATATTGATGACAGTCCATCTTGAGTTCTGAGTATTCATTAAATCTTTGGGTCAGAAACCAAGTTTCAGTAAGAACATCTGGATATCCATGCAACAACCACATTAAGTCCTGTTTTCAAAGTAGGGATGATGTAAGTGGCAAATACGCAAATATAATTCTTTTAAGAAACAAAGAAGGTATATAGTATATAACTCCAGCCTTGTGTTAAGTATGTGTGTTTTTGACATTGGATTTGAATGCAATATTCTGATCAGAAAGATAGTCTTTAAATGGATCTCTTTGCTGTAGACTATGTAAAAGCACCATTAAAACAGAAGTTATTTATCGGTACATGCTTGGTGGTTGTTCCAGAAAAAATTTAGGGTTAAATCCCACTCAGTTTCTTAAAATTCATCTGAGAGCAGATGTAGAGAAGGCATTCTCTTCTATAATATAATAATGTGTCTTTGTTTTGTATCCATATTTTTCTTTGATGTATATTTAACTAGTTTATGAGGTTAATAGAGGGCTATATTCTGTACTATTGAGCCAACTACTTTACTTCCTTAAGTAATTATTTTACATATGAGTTCTATTTTTTTTTAATGGAAAAGAATTTAACATGTTTTTTTCTGTCCAGGAACTGAAATATAATTTACTCAAATACAGATCATGTCCTAATTTCTGTTTTAATACTCACAAAGTCAAAGTATTGTTTCAATAAAAATTATATAAATTCAATAACTCTCAAGGAAGAATTAAAAATACTTCCATATACATTTATCAGCAGAACTCAATTTATACTTGTTACCCTTTCTTTTAAATTGAAGTATAGTTGACATCCAACATATTAGTTTCAGGTATACAACATACATAATGATTTGATATTTGTGTATATTGTGAAATCATCCTCGTAATAAGTCTAGTTAACATCCATCACCACACATAGCTACAGAATTTGTTTCTCTTGTGATGAGAAATTTAAAGATTTGCTCTCTTGAAAACTTTCAAATATGCAACGCACTATTAACTACAGTTGCCATGCTGTACATTATATCCCAATGACTTATGTATTTTATAACTGGAAGTTTGTATGTTTTCATCTCCTTCACCCATTTGCCCACCCCTCAACCCCTGCCTCTGGCAACTACCAACCACTAATCTGTTCTCTGTACCTATGAGCATTTTTTAAATTACACATATAAGGAGATCATATGCTGTTTGTCTTTCTCTGTGGTTTCACTTAGCATAATGCCCTCAAGTTCCATCCATGTAGTTGCAAATGGCAAGATCTCATTCTTTTCTATAGCTGAGTAATATTCCATTGTACATATATGCCATATTTTCTTTATCTAGTCATCCATCAATGGACACTTAGGTTGTTTCCATAGTTTGACTATTATAAATAATGCTGCAATGAACATGGGGATGCATATATCTTTTTGAGTTAGTTTCTGTTGTTTTTGGATAAATATCCAGAAGTGAAACTGCTGGATCATGTAGTAGTTTTACTTTAATTCTGAGGATCCTCCACACTGCGTTCCGTAGTGTCTGTACCAATTTACATTCCCACCAACCTTTACTCCACATCCTTGCCAACTCTTGTTAGCTCTTGTCTTTTTGATAAGAGCTACTCTAATAGGTGTAAGGTTATGTATGTCTCATTGTGGTTTTGATTTGCATTTCCCGGAATATTAGTGATGTTGAGTATCTTTTCATGTATCTGTTTGCCATCTGCATGTCTTCTTTAGAAAAATGTCCATTCATATTCTCTGCCCATTTTTAATCAGACTGGGGGTTTTGGTATTCAATTGAATGAGTTCTTTATATATTTTGGATCTTAACTCCTTATATGAGTTAAATCTGTGTTATAATAAATGAATATTGAAAATTAAGATTATGCAGATGTGTGTGCATACATGCACGTGTGTGCATATTCCTCACACTACTGAAAAACATCTTTACTCCTGCAAGCCTGATGTTAGGCATAAAACTTATAACAGGCTATATTGGTCAATGTGCCCCTGGAAGAAGGTGTTTTGGATCTTAGAGGCAGCATAAGCACCGATAGACGGCATCACTATGGTAACTGCCTGCCCTCTCTTTTTTAATTGAATAGCATAGTAAGTAGTCTTATAAAACCCACTAAGCCATAACTTTCTGATGCCTCAAGTTGGCTTTAACTTAACCACCTTCTCTTTGTCTTTATTTTTTCAATCTGCAGCATTCAGGTGTTCAGCTATACCTATTTCATGAGTCTGATGTGCCTTGGAACTTAAATCCTTGGGCTACTGACCACAAATAATTTCTAAACAGGAGCTCAATGTGGTTATAAAATCAAGACAAAATTTCAACTGCAAGAACAAAAGCAAACTTAAACATAAAGCCATGTCTATAAAATTCAAACTGAATATGAGACCCCAGTATTTGATCATCTGATTTTGCCAGAACTCATAGACACCTGGTGCAGTACAAAGAAATCATCCTAGAAACACAAGGGTCACAAAGAGTATCGTGTTAAAGTAAGTCTTGGGCAACAGACTCACATATTTTAGTTTGAACAGAAATTCTCCTGGGACCCAAGAGTCCTATTTTCCTTTCTGACTCAAACACACACCTCATAAAATATCTATGCTTAGTGCAAAGATGTTGCATGGGGTTAAATAGAACCTACTGTAATTCTTTCCCTATCCTCCTTTGCTTCTTAGAGATAATAATTCTTTCTGGTTATTTTGCTAGGTATTTATGTTTAAACTGTCAGTAAATCTCTTTAAAAACAAAACCGAACATACAAGAGTTGCTAGTGCTGTACAGAAAAATAGGGCTATTACAATTCGTCCTACCTGTGGGAGAGAGTATCATGATGAGACAAAAAGGTAACTCCAATAATATTAACTTGGTGTCAAATACACTCTCTTTCTTTGAGTAACACTATGATTTTCCAAAAGACAGTGGAAAAGGACAATTAGAGATAACTGTCTAAGTTTATGTTGGGGAATGACCCTGCACAGTATCAAAGAAACACAGTGTTGAGAGTTTAGAATTTACCTTGTCCAACTTCCCATGCAATTAGAGATCTTCTTTACAGTATCACCTAGACTTAATTTGAAAACACGTTTTATCTAATTTCTCAATGCTCCTAAATCTTAATACAACTCAAATATAGTTGGTCACTTTCCCAACTTTGCTAGCATCTTTCTACACGGTGAAAAATTTAGTTTATATTTAGACAATGATTCTTTGCAGGATATTCCCCTGCCCAACTCAGAGAAAGCACAGAGGAAATAAAGGAATTGGAACAAGGAATTAAGTATAATAATTAAACATGCCCATATTATCTTTGGAAGAAGCCCATCTCATTGAACACACGATAGAATTCCAGGTGACAGATATTGGGAGACAGTCCTCCATAGGTCCCTTTTGCTTTTACTGCCTTGCTAAGTATGGAAAAAACTCAAGGCTCTAATCATTCTTTACTGTGCCCTTTTTTTTTCAGTGTTGTGTTTGCAGTGACCAGCTTTGAGGAATGAACTAAAGTCTCCTGAGACAAAGAGCAAGCTTGCTTGCTTGCTCGCTGCTTGCTATAACAGCAGAGTCCCAGTCTCGGGGTTCCCTGGCTGTAAGGCAAAGCCACAACAGGTGTGATATCAGTTTGGGCGCTCTGCATCACCCTTGTGGGACATGGGGGCCAAGGAGAAAAGGATGCAAACAGATCTATGAAGTAGTAACAGGCTTATTTATTAGCTTGTAAGTAGACTAAAACCCCTGACCAGAGAGGAGGAGGAAGTTATATAAATTTACCCCTGCCTCCTCCTACAAGTCGCATTAACGGACCACCCAAACTGTCACCTGATTCTTACTAGAAAAGTGGACTATAATTCAATTATTCTAAATCTGAAGCTATTATCTTGGTAGATGTTCTAAAAATAAGTAAAACTCTTTTTAAGCACCTATAAGGGAGGGGGAACATAGCACTGTCCAGAGGCATGCGTTAGCTCCATATATAAATGAAGCTCTCCCCCCACTCCCCGAGGCAGGTAACTTTTAGACTAACGATATTCTGCTATATTATTTGGAACAGAATTTTAGACCTTTGACTACCTGATATAAAATAGTTTTGAAGCCATCATAAGCAAAATCTTAGCATAGTCTCCAGACTTTGTCACCTTCTAGCAGAAGTGGCATTTGGGCTGCACCTCAGTTTTTACATGAAATGTCAAAAGTTTCCCTCCATGAATATCTGTTTGGGCATAATAAGTATTTATATTCAGTTCATAACAGGCCAATTGCATACTTGGTCAGAGCAGACAACCTGGAATGTATCGATGTTCCATGGCTATCAAGCCTGCAGGTGGGAGAAATGATCCCTAAGAAGATCATCTGAAGAACATACAGTCAATCTATTCCTCTAAACCATTATTTTTCAATTTTTTTAAAAAAATTGCTCCCTTATGGAACCTTTTTAGGCAACCCCTCATAGATTCCCTGCCCCCAGTGAAACTTGAATATTAGAAATACACTTATAATTGTATTATGAATTATAGTATAAATAATATGAATATAAAACTATGATAATATCAGAATGATATAGTTGAACTTATATATAAATAGGCACAGCATTGCGCCTAGCTTAGAGTAGGCACTTTATAAGTGTAAATTTGACTCATTTCCCTTTGCTTAGTGGGAGAATCAAGGGTTCAGACTGACCTTCAGGCTAATAATAGGAAAAACAAAGAATTTACTTCCCTAGGTATCTATATTACATTCAATTAGCCTAGTAAAAATAGACCTCAATTAGGTCTTTTTTGCCTACAGGTAAAATAAAGTTCTCTACCTCTATCCATGTATAATTTCCCTCCGGTAACTGAGAGGTGTCCTTGAACATGACAGGACATCTCTCCTCTTGGGTTGCATGGCAAAAGGAATTTCGCAGATGTAATTTTGGTTACTAATTACTGACTCTGAGTGAACCAAAAGGGAAATTATTTAAGTGGGCCTGACCTAATCACACGAGCTCTTTAACTTTGGGTCTAGAGGATGAAGACCAGCAAGGTCACAGGTTTGGAGAATAAGAAGATCTGACTTGCCAGCGCTAGACCAGAAATGGAAGGGACCACATGACAAGCAACGCCAGTAGCCTCTAGATGCTGAGAGCAAAGTTGAGAGAAACGTCCGTCCTGTAACTGCAAGAACCTGAATTCTGCCAACAAGAATGCGCTTGGAAGTGTATTCTTACTCCCAAAGCTTCCAAACAAGACCTCAGCCTCAAGTGGGGTCTCAGTTCAGACCTACGGCACCCTGAGCAGAGAAACAAACCATTCTGCACATACTCCGGGCCTACAGAAACGGTAATATAATAAATCTGTGTTGTTTTAAGATGCTGGGTTTGTAGTAATTTACGCATAGTAACAGAAAACTAATGCACCCAGGTGGTGTGTAATAGCTCAGAGAGATGCCCGAGGCAGAGCCTGGGAGAGGCAGAAGCTCCACCCCACCTGTTTCAGCGTGAGTCCCATCACTGCAAGGCACTGTCTTCTTGAGCCATCAGCCCCTTGGGTTTAGCATCTTCACCCCCACCCAGACCTTGGGAATGAGGTCCTGGGAGTCTCTTACTGGCATGGCTTTTAATTCATCACTCAACACACCAGGTTTTTCTTTAGTAGTCAGAAAATCCTGTCCCAATCAATAGTGCACTTTATGATCTAGCATCCACCTGAAAGAAAGAAGAACAAATCACACTAATGGGTAAACCACCAGAACAGGGCCAGATGATGAACAGAAGGCTGCAATGGAAATGGGAAACCTTTGTTCTGGCAGAGAAGGGAGAGGCTGTATGCTCAAAATTGTCAAGCAGTGAGAGCAGAAATGGGCTGTGTGGTAGTTATCATATTCTCTACTCAACAGCTGGGCAACTGGGTACTGTTTGGGTACTCATAGCCCCACTTCCACCCATTCTGCATGACTCACAGTCTTGTCCATCCTATGATACATCAATACATCAAGAGCTGCCATTGAGGGAAGTGGAACAGTCTGCCAGAGAACTGGAGACCATGATGGGGGTGCCAGTACATCAAAGAGAAGGAGAGCAAAGATTAATTTAAACCTTCCAACAAGCAAAATATTTTAAAAGAAAGACACATCTGACCAAGAGGAGAAAGTGATAATGTGTCCCCAGGGTAATCTGTATTGGCTGCTTCTCCATTCTCCGTATTTTCTTTTTTTGATGTAAAACTGAAGTCTATCATGCCACATTGCACACATTATCTATGCACACAAAGCCTGCAGTCAACCCATCCTTTCCAAAAAGACTAGTGGGAATACAGATCACACCGTTGCAAAGGAAAACTGTTCCAAGTAACCTGCTAACATATGTACAACTGATACTAAGTTCTAAACTGAGAGCTTTTGACTTTAAGTGACTAGTAAGAGATGGAAGCTGTCTGTGAATGCTGGAAACATGAATGTCTTACAGACACAGATAGAGTAACAGTATGAACTAAGACAGGAAGATGGAAAAGAGAACAGCAAAGAGCATGGCACATTAGGGAAAAAATAAAGGTGATGGACCGTCTATTACATCAAAACTACTTTGTGGTTCACTAACAAATATGAATGTGTAACTCAGGGTCACCAGACATTTGAGTAAAACTTACAACAATGGGGTTTAAAAAATAAACAACAAAAAAGGCTTATAAGAAAAGAGTAATTGATTCTGGAAAGAAAAATGTAATTCAGGAAGGAAAGAGAACTTTAAAATTGTTATTGCAGTACTCTCAGAGAGATTTGAGAAGCTATCCTACCCAGAATTACACGTGATCAAAGACTTAGAAACTGTTCTTGTAAATATTACATACAGTTGTCGAAATAAAACACTGAAGAGGATAACTGAATAATAACTTGGACACAAGTTATTAAAGTTGCCGATCCAAAAGATTCTTAGATGTTTATCCCTCTAAGCACTCATGTCTAAGAACATAAAGCAGAACCACTAAGAGATGAAAAACATGAGAAAAAATATTGAGACACGAGTAATATTTATTTAAAATATGTTAAGTGTTCAAAAATAAAGTAAAACAAATCGTTGAAAATGTAACAGGAAAATCATTCTAAGATACACATCTTCAGATTTGAAAGGGGCTACAAAGTAACTGTGTATTAATTTATTGTTAGTTTATTCAGCAAATATTTATTGAGCTCAGTTTATTCCAACTTTGGGGGATATAAAAATGAGTATCAAAAAGAATAAAAAATAATTTTATTTAGACAGTATTTTAATATGGTCTCCAAGATTCCCACCTCTTTACATACATGCCCTATATTCTCTCCCCTTGAGTGTGGGGAGGGTCCTAAAACTATGATGGCTGTTACCCCCATGCTAAGTTACATTATGCAGTAAAGGTGAAGGAATTTTGCAGATATAATTAAGGTCCCTAACCAGTCTGACTTTGAGTTAAGTCATCCAGTCTAAAATAATCTTCTAGTCTGACCTACAAATGAGCTCTTTAAAAGTGGATTTAGGACTTCCTAGAGCTTGAAGACTAGAAGAAGAAACTACCTCTTTCTGTTGCTATGTTTGAAGAAGGAACTTTCCATGAATTCTACAGCATCAAGGAAATAAATTCTGCCAACAACATGAGGGACCATGGAAATAAATTCTTCCCTAGTCAAGCCTCCCAGTAAGAATGCAGCACAATAAACATCTTGATTTTAGCCTTGTGAGACCCCGAACAGAAGACTTAGTTAAGCCTTTCCGGGAATTCTGACCTATACTATAACAAACAGGTGTTATCTTAAACTGATAAGTTTGTGGTAATTTGTTAAGCAGCAATAGAAATCTAATACAGTATCTACAGACATTACAGTAAAATTTCAAAACTCCAAGTGTTAAGAAAAACTTCTTAAAGAGCTTCCAAAAGAAATTTTACAAGTTATGAAAATCAGAGTAACTTTAGAATTTTTATTAATAATACCATATTCTAGAAGAAAATGGAAAGATGCCTTCAACATTCTGAGAGGAAATGATTCAGAGCCAAACAGTTAATAAAATGAGAGAGTGAATAAAGACATTTTCTGACATGCAAGGGCTCTGAAAGTCCACTGTCCATATGGCATGATTCTGAGAAAATTATAGAATATAAGATAAAAAATAATCAATTTGATCTTCACCGTTGGAAGTCTCCTTAGAGGGATAAACCTGAATATGTATATGTGCCAGATGTGGCACTTACATCTGGAGTATTGTAGTATTGTAAGTGCTTATTATTTTTCTTTCTACACTTTTATTGAGGTAGAATATTTATAGAAAGAGAGAGACTGATGAGCATCAAGTTCACTAATCTTAATAAGGTTTGATGGATTTTCAAAGGTGTATACATCTAAGTAATGACTACTAAGACCAAAATATGGAACATTTCTAGCCCCCCAGAAGACAGTTAGCTTTATGCCCCTTTCCAGTCATACCCCACCCCCCACCAGAAAATGGTAACCCCATTTCTGCTTCTATCACCACTGATTAGTTTTGTCAGTTTTTGAACTTCATCTATATGCAGTCCTCTGGTGTGTACTATTTTGTGCTTGGCTTCTGTTGCTGAGAGGGTTGTTCTTATCATTATGCTTGCCAGTAGCTCATTCTGTTTTCATTGCTGTGTAATATTTAATACATCACTTCATTGATACACTGCGATGTAGCCAGTCTCCTTTTAGACAGTTGAGTTGTTCTGGGGTTTTGGCTATTATGAACAAAGCTGCCGTGAACATCCTTCCACAGTACTTTGGTGGATGTGTGCACTCATTTGTGTCTGGGCAAATACCTGAGAGTGGGATTGCTGGCTCACGGGGTACTAGATATTTTATTGTTTTTAACATATACATTGAACCTATAGGGAAGACACTGAAGACTCATGTATAGTAATTAAGTAAATAAAATAACAAAAATCTTAGTAACTTCCAAGCACGGTTAAAGCTGAAAGAAGTAAAAGCTTGGTAGAAAAAAATCCTCCAGCTCACTTATTTATATCCACCCAACTATAATCAGGGTAAACTTCTTGCAACTCTACTCTGATCACAATTTTCCTCTGCTCAAAAACCATTAAGTGCTCTCCCCTTGCTCTTAGGAGGAAGGCAAAACCCCTTAATAAAGCCTGCAAAGATCTGTGGGGCCAGCCTATACGCTCTTTGCCCTTCTTGGCTTTCTCTACTTGAGTCCCACTGGCTTTTTTCATATCACACCCTCCATGACTTTTCTGCCACAAGGCCTTTGCATAAACTTCCC
Organism: Camelus dromedarius; assembly: GCF_036321535.1. Classification (NCBI taxonomy): domain Eukaryota; kingdom Metazoa; phylum Chordata; class Mammalia; order Artiodactyla; family Camelidae; genus Camelus; species Camelus dromedarius. The sequence goes on along the minus strand of NC_087454.1, from coordinate 12,560,117 downwards.
TTCTGCCTGAAATGCTCTTGTTACCATTTTCCACATAGTTCAATCCTACTCATCCTTCAGCTCTCTTATGAAGGGTAATTTCTCCCAAGAAGCCATCTTTGAACTCCTTCATATAAATTCTCTTAACTTTATGAACTTCTGGACAGCACTTGTCATTGCAATTTACCTGTTTGTGTTATCAGTGATTGATTTTTGCCTTTTTCATTAGGTGGTAATTTCCACAATGACAGGGTTTATGTCTGTTTTAGACATTTTTTTTTTGCCAGAATCTAGCAGTGTTTGGCCAATGTGGGCACTCAATAAATATTTACCAAGCAAAAGAAACAATGATACATGATGGAAATAATTTTGGAACTGAAGAACGAATATCATTTAAAATTATGAAGGTAATCACTTGAAAGACTGAAAATAATAATATACTATTTGCCCATGTCAGGGTTGGATGCAGAGTAAGGCATATGTGAGTAGGTTACTTGAGGCTGTTGACGAATGTTCTAGATCTGTGATAAATTCAAGCCTTCTAGGGTAAAGTGAAGCAGTGAAGCAGTGAAGCCACAGACTGATTTGAAGACTATCAAGGGTAACAGCAGGACTAGGAAATTCACAGAGTAAAACGTCCAGGTTCCCAGGAGCTGGTTCAGGCCATCAGGGATTAGGGCAAAACATCTCCGTCCTGGATGGGTCCTGCACGTGCCCCACACTAACCGCAGGGCCAATGGTAGAGTTACCAAATCAAACTGGTCACGAATCACAATGCAAGCATGGAATAGAGGGAACAAAACATCAGTCATATAATGGGTTTCAAACAGAAGATCTCAACAGCTGAACAGGGCAAATACTTTCTCCCTAACTGCTGACTACGAGTAAGGGCTTGGGTGATCAGGAGAAAACATGATAGTCAGATACGGGAATGTGAGGGCAAGATGCGCCGTATTAATTCCAGTAAACCTTGCCTGACTTACAGTCTCAGGAACTCTCTTAAAGGGCCAGGATCTTGCCTTCTGGGCTTTGTCACAGAACATTTTTAGTATATGCCAACCTGTTTTCCAAGTTCAGCTCAAAATTGACTCTTTTTCTCTGTTGCCCAAAGCCAGAAAAAATTACCACTCTCTCCTCCATCTCCCAAGGCACTTTTTCCAATTTTTTAAATGGCATTTGGCATGTTATATTATGTACTCTGGTTACATATGTGCATTCCTTCCCTCATTAATCTATGAACTCATGGGAATTTGGGTATACGCATTCGTCACCGGGACTGGCCATAGGTCTCGCACGTGATGGGCGAAAGAAAATTCGATAGCAGATTAAGTACTACCTGAGGACCCCACAATGACAAATTTTGCCCATCTCTTTTGGGACTGAATTGTCCTATGCTATGTGCGTTACGAATATGCTTTGATTAGTATTACAGAATTCAGAATTTACATTGTCATATACATGCTGTAACTATATACTATTATTTCTGCTTATAACATTTAGAGGAATGAGTATGTTTTCTGTCTGTATTAACAGGTACTGCACATTTTTCTACATCAGATATTTGTTTCAAGAAACTAGTCACTGACTTCATTAATATTTGAGAAGATATTTGAATACGTCTGTTTTAATAACAACGATTTGTGCAGGCTGTATAGTTAAGCTATTTCTAAGATTATATCATTTAAATCCTTAAGAAAGTTATATTTTTCTGCAAATATAAACTAAGACTCCACTTACCCATTGTCTATAAACCTAAAGTAGTAATGAAAATGTCTTAAAGAGAAGAAACAGAAGCCACATTCAAGGTGAGCAATTTTCTGTGATTTTTAAGAATATGCAAAGAAATTCTGAGTAACCTACACATTTAAGTTGTGATTTCTAAGAAACAAGAGATGTGGGGCCTCCTTATGTTCCAGGAATTCCTTTTCTCCTCCTCTCCTAAGGCTGTTATTTCTTTTTGTGTTATTATGGATGAAATTGGTTTAGAACATAAAAAACAGAATTGATATTTCATCCTTGAATAATGCCAAAGATAATATAACCAGGGAAGTTTTTTCAAAGCATGTCTGAGTACATACTTCTGAAATTTACTGGAAAACATGTCATTCCATTCAGAACTCTGAATTAAGATGCACTTTTTTTTTTTTTTTTTTGCTGAAGGCTATTTTAAATTAGGCTAATAGATTGCTCCTCTCTGCCTTGCGTGATAATGCATTACATTATCTGGTGATGTACATGTATTGTTTGACTCTAATGGTGTGGAAATTTAATGTTAGACATGGACCAGATGTTCCTATAGATGAATGTGAAGTATGACTCTGGCATAGCTGTCTCCTTGGGACAGAGAGGAAGAATGTGATAACCAACAATAACAACCACCTCAAAAAACACCCTCTGATACTGATCGAACACCGTGAGAACTCACGTTGTGTAAGCCCAGATCCTTCCAGTCCTTGTCTGTGGAAAGGATTATGAATATCGGCACAATCTGCACCTGCTCATGAGGAAAGAAATCTTGTTTCCCAAAATACAGAATAAAACAAAATCATGAATATAAAACTACCTGGAGGGGTGTCCAGAGACGGTAAACATTTGTCATCTTTATTTGACAGACAGGAGCAGTCTGGAATGTTTCCCCGGACTGAGAAGTGGCAGTGAGATTTCCACGGGTCATTCTTTTGCGCTGCAGAGCTCCCAGCAGGGGAGGGTGCATGCAGGAATTAGGGGAAGGGAAATGGCAAACAAATGGGCCTTATGGTGAATTTTAATGAAGATTCCCTGCTGGCTTTAGCCCCCACTGGAAAAAAAAGGGGGGAAAAAAGAAACCCATGATATCCTATTTGAGGCTAATTTAGGAATGGGATTGTAACTCAAGTAGTAGGAACATGTCAGAGGTATGAGATGGGGTTAGGAGAGTACACAGGATGTTTGCTGCTGTTGCTTCTACTGATGTTAATCAGACTACTGATATCCTGTTGATACATTTTGGCAATCGGCAGAGAAGTGGCACAGGAGATAAATACATTATATCATTTACTGTAAGTCGATTACCCACTCACTGAGAAACGTCTTTGCAGATCCATGCTAATGGATGTAAGGTCTGGGCTTCTGGAAGCTTAGAGGTGGGTGCACTTCAGCTGTGGATAAGAAGGTGAAGAAGGGAATCTATGGATGTGCTCAATAATATCCAACAAGAACTGTGGACAGGGACAAACGCATCTCAGCAAAAGGCTAGGTCAGTGTTTGCAAGCACCTTCTTTTAAAAGCGCTATTGAATTCAAGAGGCACATCACGAGAAAACGTAATATGGAGAAAGCGAAGAATTTATCCCTTCGTGGGTTATTTCAGCTGCATGTGTTGCTATCATTCTCCCCCTCGCTCTCTCGTGGTTTGCTTGAAATAAGGGATAGTGAGGGATTCATTGCTTTGTGCACTAGAGGTTTTGTCTGTATGCTTCTCATTAACAGTGATATTTCCTTTCTGATTTATGTGACTTCATTTCTTTTTCCTTTATTTAGCATCATTTCTGATTTTTAGTCCAATAAACTTTGATTTCTCAGGAGTATTCTAACTTTTTTCTTTTGCCTTGTTCGTCTCTCTTCTTTCTTTCTTGTCTTTTGGAAAAAAAAAAAAGCAGTGTTTTGAAAATCTTTTTCCTATTAATCACAAAGATAAAAGTAGTCAGTTTCTATCTCACATGAATTTTCTACACAGAAGAGTGTCATGCCTTTCTCAATCTCCCCCTCAAGCTGCCATATGTGAACAGAAATCTATTCTTTTCCGATTTTAAAAGTATTATTAATTACATATTCAATGTGTTCATAGTGTCATCAGTTCCAGACAAATTAAAAGAATCTATTCCTGCCTTCCAGGACCACTAAGGTTCATGAATTGATAAGTAACTGTCTGACACCTTCACCTTTTGGGTAAAGTTGCTTCCATTTCTCTTAGTCCTGGAAGTTTTCCTTCCTTATCATCTAATCAGATCAGATTCTTATGAGCCCTGAAATAGACAGTTTGCCAAATACCTTTTGATAGGTTGATGTTGGCATTTTTGTGCTTAACAAGCTTCCCGGTTATTCTGCCAAAAGCAAAAATTGAAAACCTCCATGGTCAAACTATCTTGTTCCTTTTAAAAAATGTGTTAAAAGATACCTTTAATAATGAGACATTAAATAGTCACACACACAAAAAAAGAGCAAAATGGAGGAAATGAGGGAGAACAAGGAGAGAAAACATGAGTTTCTGACGGTCTTGCTCTTGATCGCTCATTTCCTCTAGCCTTACACTTCTTCAGCTCTGGTACAGTAAGCAGATGGACTCAGGAAGAAGGGAAGGAGGCTGATTTGACCAACATTAGCTTCCACAAGAAGAGTCATCCAGAGAATCAAGGTAAGTTCACTAGATATTTTATTGGGATTGGAGACTAAAGCCTTAACTGTCTTTGTCCTCTGGTGTGTCCATTGCACACCTACAGAGGCAGATTACTATGGCAAGATAACATGGGAATCCAGGAGCCTTAGTAATGTCCAAATACTAAATATCATATACCTAGAATGGTGTATTGGTAAAGAATATGAATTTGGGAGTTAGGGAGGCTTGAAATGGAATCACATCATCACCACCAGCTGCCTGTGTGGTCATGGACAAGTTGTTTATATTCACTCAACCTCAGCTTTCTTATTTGTACAATAAATGTGATTATAGTACCCACCACATAGGACTGCTGTGATTATTAAATGGCATAAAATACATCAAAATGTTTAATCAAGGGCTTAGTGCATATCCCCTCAATACATGTTATCTGCTATTAGTAGAGCATTAATAATAACCACAGTCATATTAGTAAAGGTTAGGAAGAGGGATTTTTAAGGAGCCCAGTCAGACTCTGGCTGTTTAAGATAATCAGACAAACTCCCTTTTCTACTCTATTTTCCATGTAAGATTTATTATGACCCCTGTGAAACAGGTGCCACTTGTTTTATTAGGTGATCATGACCACTTAATATATTACTTTGGGTTTAGTCAAAACAGACTCTCCGTATTTTTGGAAAATTCATTTTCATTTTTCAAGCCTACTGTGACAAAATTAATCAGGTACTCACTCTAACGTGTATTAGAGGCTCTACAATAAATGTGAGCGTTTTTCCTCAATCCAACAGTCCTGGTGGACTGCAATCTTGAAATCGAATCGGGCATTGAGGCTCACACGTATGAAGCAACATGAATGCAGAGAAAAACAACAGTACCATATGCAAGAACTTTGCTTTTCAGACTATTATGAGTTTTACTACCCACTTAGGTCTTTCATTTTTTGCTTTATTGTTTTTTTTTCCCCCTCAAAGCATATCAAGAGGCTTTCTATGCGAATTCTAGACCTACTACATTTGCTCACTGGCTTAGCAAACTATGCTTGCTTGAAACTGATTTGCCCAGAAATTACTAGATTTGAGTTCTTTATGTTAACCCAGAATAGTCCATCTCAGTTTGACCTCTGATATCACTATCATTTTAAGGGCTTAGGTTTGGTATCCAGTCCCTGCTGTCTTCCCGTTCTAACCCTTCCCTCCAATCTTGCTTTTGTTGTCCTTGATTTCACTCTGATGGTGCCAAAAGACTGCCCACACTGCCGTGATACCTGTATTGTGTACAGGTCAGCAAGTGTTTCACATGTAATTGGTTCACTTAAACATATGAATAGGCACTAAATCATGGAGCATGTAATGTGTGGGTAAGTGTGTAGATAAAAGATGTATTGGCCAAGGAAGATTTCATAAAATGGGAGAACTGAACTGGGCACTGAAGATGGTGCATGATACTGCTCAATCTTTCATGCTTTCCAACTTCCTTCATTTTGTTTAGATTTATATAACAAGTGAATCTACACTCCTTATGTAACATTCAAAAAACACGAAATGGAGTAGAGGACCCCTGCTTTGAAGTTGTTCCAATACAGCTCTTCACACCACTCCAGCCCTTCCTTTATGCGTTTCCACATACGCGTGCACATGGAGATGCATACGTTTTTAAATACGTGGGATTATACTCTATTTCATCCCATAACTTTCTTATCTTTATTAACAATTTGCCTTGGTTAATTTTTTTTCCTCACACATATTTTTAGTGAGACATAATTCACGTACCATAAAATCTACTTCTTGAAAATGTACAATTCAGTGGTTCTTAGTATGTTTACAAAATTGTGCAAACATCAACAGTATTACTTCCAGGATATTTCATTACCCAAAAAAAGAAACCTGTTAGTCATTAGTAGTTATTTTCATTCTCCCCTTCCCCAGGTCCCCAGAAAACACCAATCTACTCTGTGTCTCTGCAGATTTGCCGATTCTTGACATTTTATATGAAGAGAATCTATGTGGCCTTCTGTGTTTGTCTTTTCTCCTGTAGCATGTTTTCAGAGTTCATCTATGTTGTGTCATGCATCCGTTTTTCATTTCTCTTTATGTAAGAATACTCCATCGTACAGACATACCAAATATGTTTATCCATTCATCAATCGACTGACGTTTGGCTTGTTTCCACTTCTTAGCTATTGTAAATAATGCTGCTATGACCGTTCATGTACACACTTTCATGTGGACATATGCTTATATGTCTTCATTCCTCTTGTGTATGTGAATCTTGGAACTGCTAGGTCATAAAGTGACATCTGGTTTGAAGTACGGTAACAGTTTGAAAAACTGCCCAACTGTTTTCCAGTGTGGCTATACCACTTTATAATCCCAAGAGTAGTGTATGAGGATTCCAATAACTCCATATCTTTATTATTATCTATGTTTCTGATTACAGCCATCCTAGTGGGGATGAAGCGGTATTTCTCCATGGTTTTGGTTTGTGTTTCCCTAATGACTAGTGATACTGAACATCTTTTGATGTGCTTCTGGCCATTTGTATATTTTCTTTGAATAAGTGTCTATTCAAATCATTTGGTAATTTAAAAAAAATTTTTTTTTGTGGTCGAGTTGGAAACGATCTTTATATATTTCTCAATACTAGACCCTCATCAGATATATGATTTTCAAATATTTTCTCATGTTATCTCAGTTTATCTTTTCATTTTCTTGATAACATCCTTTGATTTACAAGTTATTTTAAATTTCAATTAAGTCTGACATCTACTTTTTGTTGTTACTTGTATCTTTGTTTTACATATACTTTTGATATTATAGCTAAGCAACCACTGCCCAAACTAAGATCACACAATTCCCTGCCTGTTTTCTAAGAGTTTATAGTTTTAGCTATTGCCTTTAGGTTTTTTAAAACTCATTTTGATTTAATTTTTGTATATGATGTGAAGTGATTTTACTTGTCAATTTCTGCAAATCAGTCAGCTGAGATTTTAAAAGGGATTGTGTTGAATGTATAGGTCCATTTGAAGGAGTGTTGCCATCTTAACAATAATAATTTTTCCAATCCATGAACATAGAATGTCTTTCCATTTATTTAGGTCTTTGTTCATTTCTTTCAATGACGTTTTATAGTTTTCAGTGTACAAGCCTTTCACTTATTTTCAAATATTACATAGTTTTTGATGTTATCATAAACAAAACTGTTTTCTCAAATTTCACTCTTGAATTGGTCATTGTTAGGGTATAGAAATACAATTGTCTTTTGTACATGATATTGTATCCTGTACTCTTGCTCTAAATTTTTAGCTATAATATACACAAGGTTTTTTTTTTCCATTTTGTGGGCTCTTTAATATTTTCTGTAGACAAGAGCATATCATAGAGATGGTTTTACTTTTTACTTTTAATTTGGATGACTTTTATTTCATGCTCTTGCTTAACTGCCCTGGATAGCACCCTCCCCCCTGCGCCCGCCCCCCACAGTAAAATGTTAAATCAAACTATCAAGGACAGACAGCCTTGTCTTGTTCCTGATCTTGTGGGGGGGGGGGAGTTTTCAGTGCATCATCATGAAGTATACTGTTAGCTGTGGGTTTTTCACAGATTCCCTTTATCAGGTGAGGCAGTTTCTTTCTATTCCTGGTTTGTTCAGTTTTGGGTTTTTTTAAATCATGAAAGGGTATTTAATTTTGTCCAATGCTTCTTCTGCATCCATTGAGATTAAAAAATGTGTTTTTATTCTTTATTCTATTAACATTATATATTTATTGGTTTTCATGTGTTGAACCAACCTTGCATTCCTGGAATAAATCCTCCTTGGTCACGGTGTAGCTATCATCTTTTGTGTGTATCTCTGGACTTGCTTTGCTAGTATCTTGTTGAGAATCTGTATTCATAAAGTATATTGGTCTATAGTTTTTTTTTTCTTTATGATCTCTTTGGCTTTGGTAGCAGGGCAATACTGGCATCATAAAACGAATTGGGAAGTGTTCTTTTTTCTTCTTTACTGTTCAGAAAAGTTTGAGAAGCATTGGTGTCAATTCTTCTTTAAATATTTGGTAGAATTCACCAGTGATGCCACTGGCCCTGGGCTTTTCTTTATGCAAGTTTTTTGATTGGTAATCCAATCTCTTTACTTGTTATAGGGCTATTTTTTTAAATTTTTTGTCAGTTTTGGTAGTTTGTGTCTTTCTTGGAATTTGCTCATTTCATCTAGGCTATCTAGTTTTTTTGGAATACAGTGAATTTCATGGATAAACTCCTTCTGAATTTGAGTGATATTATGTGGCATGAATGTACCTTAATTTGTTTAGCTACCAACATTTTCCCCTGATTTTTCTTATTTTGAGAAGTGTTACAAGGAAGAAGAAACAAATTGTTCCCACTTATGTGAGAAAATTTTCTTTCTGGCAATTTACTCTCAGATTTTTATTTTGTCTTTCTCTTATCATGTATATGCAATAATAATTATTTTAGGTTCTCTGTTCTTTTAATTTCTTAGACTAGTATGTTTACAATATTGTCTTGCTTTCAGGTCATGTGGAAGAGGTAACAGTAAGCATTTCCCAAGTTCAGTTTTATTGTCCTCTTCCTGAACACACAGGAATACTGCATTCCTCAGCTTCTTTTGCAGTTAGATCAGGGCCATGTGACTAGTTCTGACCAACAGGCTCTAACTAAAACTGCAGTTTTCACTTTTAAGCCAATGAAAAAAAGTACAAGAATGAGTCCTCTACATCCTCTTTTCTTATTTCCAGTGGTTACTGTGATCACTTATCAAGGCAGAATTATGGCACCAATCTAGCTCCTGAGTCAATGATTTGAAAATAGCTGCTGGTAGAGGATCTTCCTGACTTCATCAGACTTTGTTTCACTGTCACTGAGATTCTGGATCCATCTGTTACCACAACAGCACTTAATTTATCCTAACACAGATGAGAATCCATTTACTCCTGCAATCTTTACAAGTCTTCATTTATTTTGCTTTCTTCTTCAATATTTTCCTAAAAACAATCTCCTCCTATGCCAGCAACTAGACAATGAACTAAACAAATAAACTGTTGGCTAACAGATATGGGAGTTAAAAAATATGATAAAAAAGGAAACAAATTTTCTTCTTGAAGTAACAGTGAATTAGCTGTGAATCCTAGTATCTTTGGGCTGTCTCAGGAGTCTGGCTAAAGCTGATCCCCTTTGTCCTCCCCTATATAGTAGGAAAAATCTTTTGTAGCTTGGTCTTTTCAGTGATTTCCTATGCATTTTTAAGAATAATTTCAAACTATTAATTTGTCAAAATAATTTTAAAGTAATGTCATGATGATTTTGAATGATGATGTATGTTCAATCTAAAACTAAAACATGCCACATTGAAACAAAAAAATTAAGCAATAAACTACTTAAAATAGAAGTTATTACCTTTAATATTCCACACAGATTAAAGTCTCTGTTATATACTGAAAGGAAGGTATTCCAAATGGAGACAAAATATGTAGATGAGAGAGGAAAAGGTAAAAATAATTTGAAAATAAAATTCTTGGATGAATGTTATTTTAAAATAGTGACTAGTATTTTAATTTGATATACATTTAGTGATAGAAAAAGCTGCTGGGTAAATAACTGTAAAAATCCCAATTTTTTTCCATCATATCAGATAATAGATACTAAAAGACTCCTCTAAATTTAAGAAAAAATTATTAAAACCATCAAGAAATTGTAGTCAATATGGATTTATTTAAATTACATATTTTACTTTTAGTCATCAACATTAATAACTCCTGTGCCTTTCTTGTGTTACTGAATCCATGTCCTTATTGGATTACTCAAAGGATGGAAAGTGCCAGCAGAGAATCTGCCTTGGTTCCTTGGATTACATATTTTTTGTATTGAATTATCTATGTTAGCTTTTAAAATAAATGCCTTTATCCACTTATACATTTTGACTTTTTTGGTTTTAATATACTTTAATATCTCTCAAACCACTTCCTTTCCTCTTCTACCTTTGTTCAAATATTATTTTTTCTCTGAAATAGTGTGTGTGATTTTACCTTGACATCACTCCCACCGTATCTGGAATTATTTGTCTTCCCTTCTGAACTGGAGGGCACAGAGAGCAGGATGTAGAGCAGGAAAAGCGCAGCTGAGGCTGACTGCAGTCTTTGCTGTGGTCCCAAGTCCACTCTCACTGCAGAGGTCCCGCCAGATGTCCTTTACTAGACTCCATTCCACACAGCTTGGCATGAATTCAACTCTTTGGGGCTTTGACTCACTCTCCCAACTTAACACTACATGTTGGAGCAAGAGCATCAGGGGCTCTTCCTGTTTCTGCCAAGGTTCAGATGTGGCTTGTAGAGCATTTACTCAGTGTTTTATCTTGATTCTCTCAGGCACATCTACTCATCCCTTTAGCCAACTCCTTTTCAAATCAGAGTATTCAGAAGTATTCTCAGGATTTTTGTAGCTTTCTATGTCCTCAGTCCTGCTTCCTGAGGTAGAAGCAAGGTTGAGAATCCTGTCAACTTGGTCATTATACCAGAATCTTCTATCCTTTCACTGGTCATCACTCTTTGAGGTTGATAATTTTCCGTATTTCTTTCTGGGGCTAGAAAAATTTTGGTAGAGTTGTTTTGTTTTTGCTTGTGTTTATTGAAGGAGGGAGAGTCTGTCCCACAACTTAATTGTACCACAATTCCTCAGGCCCAAAGTTATATTCAGCTGCATCTGAGGCATGAAGGTGAGTAAGTAGGGACAGGGAAATGGAACAAGATGCAAATACACTTACAGTCGTTCTACAAGGGAGCATTAAGTACTTTCAATAACAAATCATAGACTCAGTGTTTAGGTGAGTTAAAGAATGTAGGTAGTCTACCTAGTTAAGGGAATATCAAAAGGCATAACGGAGAACATGACATTGGTAATGTATTTTAGAGACGGCCAGGAAAGAAGATAAAGTCATAAACTTTAGACACAGAAATGGGAAAGCACAGAGTTTAGTTGGAAAAGAACAAGCTATATGATAAGCATATAATTTTAAACACGCAGATGCATGGGAGGCGGTGGGTGGAAAAAAGACTGAAAGTGGAGTGTGGAGCTGCTATGTAGGTAACTGAATGCCAGAGTGACTTACCTAATGGACAACAGAAAGCCACGAGTAGGTAGTAAGCAAGAGCATGATGTGAATAGGTCAGTGAAGATGAACATTAACCTGGCCAGGAGGAGAGAGGCTGAACCCTGAGATAGTGGAAAAAATGCCACAGTCAGTGTCATGACACAGGCTCCCGTTCCAGTTTTCCACATGACCCAGATGTGTGAGATTAAGTGAATCATTCAACCCCTCCTAAACTCATTGCTCTCTTTGTAAAATAAAGGTGATAAACTGGGTTTCTGTTACTTACTCTAGCTCTCAAATAGCAGATATTGTAATGAGGAAAACATGAAGACTGTTTATGTAGCAATAATTTTTTGCAAAAAAAATGGGAGAATGAATTATAGTGATTGGAGTACTTACAGAAAATATTTTTGTAATTCAAGAGAATTTTCAGGGGTAAGATCAAGTAGGAGAAATTGCATTTCAAGATGATTCCAAGTTTCTGATTTTGTGTTACAGGAGGATGCAGATGACTTCCAGAATTGTAGAAATCAGGCTGAGGAGCTGTTTTTAAGAACAAGACCATTGTATCAGCATGGAATACTGGGAGGTTAAGGAGTGATGTCTACGTACAGTGATGATACACTGGTGGCTAGAAATGCAAGTCTAACACTATGAAAGAAAAATGTAAAATATTTAAGACTCCACTTTATAAAAGTGATGAAGTATAGAAGTGAAACTCAGTTTGTGAGATAGAGAGCAACGAAATGGAAAATGCAACTCTGCAAGGCATGCTTATTAGTAAAGATGCTCTAAGCAAAACATAAGGGGTAGAGAATTCTGCAAACAGAAGTGTTAGTACATATATGCTCTCAAACAATTTTGCTCTGGCCCACTCCACGGCTGCTCTTCCTGGGAACTACTGTGTCCTTCTTGCCCCTACTAGATACCCAACAGGCAGTGACGCTGGCACTCACGGACCCCACACACTCTGACAGGCTCTACCACCCACTGGAGGTTTGTTTTAATAAATCTATGGGGTTGTCGTGGCTAGGTGGGGAAGTATTTTTTCTACCCTTTGGTCACACTCTGGTCTAGAATTCCTGAAATAAGACCATTTATGCCTCATTGTTCTGTAATTATTTTAGAAAAAATAAGACAAAATCACTTCAGTTTTAATACACAGTCTCTGTTCTCCATTGCTCTAGATATGTATCCGGAAGAGCCAGGTGGTAAGACACATCTGGGAGACAGTAATCACACTGTGCTCAGAATCACTTCTCTCTCATAACGAAATATTATAATAAGCTCAATGCCCTGAGATGCTCCTTCCTCAAAACAAGATCTCTCATCCTCACCCCTCACTCTAAATATCTTTCTTTGGACCTGCCCTACCAGTTAAGCAGAAATGCTCAGATCACTCATATTTAAAGCAGGGATTAAGTGGCCATAGCACTGGAAATGGGATGGGGTGTAACATTTTGAAACTCATGACACATGAGAACTGGGACAATGAATTTCTTCCCAGGGATCCCTTTATTATAGCATGAGGCATTCCATTCAATACACCAAAAGTCTCTGAAACTGTGACATTTGTGTGGCTCTAACTAGCCAACTGTTGAGTGCAGAGGCAGCATCCCACGAGAGGGTTGAGTTTATCTGACTGAAATCTCTGTTATGATTCTAAAGTGGATTTAATCTTCCATGTTGTAAATGGATGTGACAATGAATTCTGAAACAACAAAAAAATGGAGGTTTTATGATCCAGCAATCATGCTCATCGCTATTGACCCAAACAAGTTGAAACTTATGTCCAAACAAAAATCTGCATAGAGATGTTTATAATGGCTTTATTCACAACTGCCAAAATGTGAAAGCAATCTAGATGCCCTTCAGTAGGATAAATAAACTGAGGTACATCCAGACAACAGAATATTACTCAGCATTAAAAAGAAATAAGCTATCGAACCATGAAAAGACATGGAGGAAACTTAAATGCACCTTAGTAAGTAAAAGCCCGTCTGAAAAGCCTACAGACTGTTGGATTCCAACTATATGACATTCTGGAAAAGGCAAAGCTACAGAGATAGTGAAAAGTGCAATGGATGCCAGGAGTCATGAGGAGGGAGGAATGAGTATGTGGAGCACAGAAGAAGTTCAGGGCAGTGAGATCACTCTGGACGATACTGTAATGGGGGATATGTGTCATCATACATTTGTCAAAGCCCACAGAATGCAACAGGTGACCCCTAAAGTAAAGCATGAACTTTGGGTGATGATAATGTGTCAGCTGATCAGCTGTGACAAACATACTGCTGTGATGCGGGACATTAATAGTGGGGAAGTTACGCAGTGTGGGGGTCCGGTGTAAGAGAGAACTCTGTACTCCCTGCTTTCTGCCGTGAACCTAAAACTGCTCTAAAAAATAAAGCCCATTTAAAAGCAGGAGGGAATCTGGAGTTTTCATTAATCAATTAATATCCTCAATGTGATTAGATTCCATTAACGTAAATGTAGCCCTCCAGTCCACCTGTAAAAATGTCTATTTCCAAATTCATGAACCCCAACATTTTTTCAATAATAATTATATTAATATAGGTAAAAATAATTATATTAATATAGGTTTTAAAAGATTCCTGAATAATTTAAAGAAAAAAAGTTTCACATATTTCTTTCTTTGGAATTACACGAATATATGCCATGTTTCAAACCTGAGACACTAAAATACTAATAATAATCTGGACAAAATCCGTATGACAGTTCCCTGCCCTTGAGGAACACAGGGGAGGAGATGACAACAGTTAAAATGTGTTGATGTATGCCGGCTACTTGGAATGTATTATTTCATTGTAATTTCTGTAACAACTTTTAAACAGATATTACTATTTCCACTTTAGTAATATTTTTCCTAGGACAGGGTCAGGATTTGATCTTACAAACGTTTTGTTTTGAAGTCCCTAATTCTCCAGTACCCAAACTCCCTGGTTGTAGACAAGAACACCAGTTTTCCCCAGGTTATTTGCTCAGAATTATACGAGAAAATTTAACAACTGGGCTAGAGGCCTCAAATAGGATGAAACACTGGAGACACTGTCCTGTGAATTAGCAGTAGGAAAGGACAACAGGAAAAGTAGGAATTAGTCTAGAACAGCTAGAACTAGGGTTAAAAGAACCCTCTGGAAGGAGAGCAGCACTAGAGACCACGATGGAATAAGAAACGCAGCCTCTTTCTTAACCAGGATGAGAAGATTGATGGAGGCTAAGGAAAGGATGGCTACAGAGGTGAAGAAAAAGGGGATAACGGGCCAGGAGTGGAGACATACCCACCAACTGTGGGCCAGTGCTGGGAAGTGGGGCATGGTGGTGACAGCAAGTCGCAAGGTGGAGGAAAGAGAGAGTAGAAATAAAGACATTCGTTTTCAATTTTAATTTTTCACTTCTGAAACCCAGCTCGAGCCAGCCTGAAACTGACACCACTCTCACTGTTCTATGTACTGATATGGGAAGGAGCACCACTAAAGCAATTGGCTACTAAGCTCGCCTTTGAGGCTCAGAATCTGAAATGCCAGGGTGATCCTGACACTGAGATCCTGTTTACTTGCTCAATGCCAAGGTCAGGATCTTCCCACTATGCCACATCCCTGCCATGGGTGAGAAAGAATAAATAATAGTTAGTTCCAATAATTGTTGGTGAGCTCAAACCCAGCTAACATTTCTTTTCCTTTGCCTCTCCCCCCACAAGTCCTCCAGGTGAATACACGTTTCTGGCTCCTGGGTCTGTCTTCTGCTCCACTGACGAGAGCTGAGCAAAGCCGCAGTGGTCCTAGCTGATACATATTAGACTCACCCGGGCAGCTTCTAGAAATAAATGCCTGGGCCCAAACCCTGGGGGCACGGAGAGCTTGGGAGGTTTCCAACCCTCTGGAGGGATTCTAATGTGCAGTGAGGACTCAGAAATACTGATAGAGCATCTTCCTGTCTGAACTGCATGTGACGTAACAAAGGATGAGATGTTATGTAGTGAATTCTCAAGCAGGCTTTTTACTCTTCCGTGTGAGCTAGCACCTTTGTGGTGAGATAATTTGTCAATAAAATCACTTTTAAAATTTTAAAGATTGAGATTTCTTGTTTTTTAACACAAAGAACAGCATAAGCCAGTATCAAAGTACCAACAGGAATTTGGATTTAAACAGATCTGGCATTTTTCCTGTATGTCTTTTTGAGGGGTGGGGGTAGGGATCCATTCATTATCATCTTCTCCAAGAAAACCAGCAAGAAGTGACCATTTCCCCTGGGTAATCACTTGAATGTGAATGCTAGTAATTCCATTCTAAACAACCCAGGTACACAACTAGAGTCTGCTAAGAAAAAAAATAAATAAATAAATTTATAATAATGGCTTCTGGATACTGAACTTTTAAAAATAACTGCAGGTTATCAAAAGTCATTTATATCTGAAGTGTGACGAGCAAGGACAACAAGCTACAGGACCCTAAAAAGTGCTCCAGCCCTGGAACATAATATGATGAAAAACCTGCAAAGAATTCTTTGTTCCCTAGAAATATAAGATCTTGTTAAGAATTTTAAAATTATTAATCTTTGGAAGGGTGGTTTTTCACCCTCTGTTTTAGGACTAAAGTATCTTGTAATTGAATAAGAGTAAAGGGAACATTAAGTCTCAGGATTTGATGGCACGAGCTAAGGATGTTTCCTTAGATACAGACTAAGTTTCCCTGCCCCCAGGGCACCCTGCCACAGGGACTGCTGAGGACGTGGGTTTGCGTTGATGTGCGCATCTGGTAAAATGACACATGTGTAACCCTCAGTATTTTCAATCTGCCTGCAGCTTGCAGACTGCTTTTGTTGTTGACTTTCCTTTGCCTAGAGCCTGCAAGAAATTTTTTGTTTCTAAGTCACCTGGTGTTGTTCACAATCTCTAGTTTCCATTTTCATACATACATATGATAGAAAAAACTGAAATCTCCCTTCCTTTATGAAGATTTAAAAAATTAAGTTCTTAAACTGACTAGACATGTTTACGAGCCTCCGGCAGCTACCTGTCACCAGGAACTCTTGTATATACTTGTCTGTGTTCTTCATCTCTAAGAAACATATCCCCTGATTTGATGAAAAGGCAGTGCAAATGAATGCTTCTGTAGCAGGGAAGGACTTTGTGACTCATGAATTTTAGGCTCCATTATGATTGGCTTAGCAAAGACCCTAGGCCAAATCTAAAAACATTTACAGAACATTGGTCTTCCTTTTAAAATGGCAGACAGCAAAATATCAAGCTCCAAAAGACGTGTTTTTGCTAATTTGCTGGTGACTGCATGGTAGAAAATGAAAACAAGCTATTAGATGTTGAAAGAATTAATACATGAAATGTATTATACATACAGAGCAGACAATTAAAAACATTTTTTTAAAGGATGAAAGAATCACAAACCCACCACAGAGACAGGATGAACAGACCTGGGTTCCAGCCTTGAGTCTATATATCCTTATTGTGCAATATTCAGTAATTTCCAAACTATCTCCAAGCTTTAGGGTCTCATCTGCAGTATAGCCCTGATACTTCCTCCCTCATGGATAGCTGGGAGGGATTAAGTGGGGAAAAGTTTACAGCAAACCCAACATGGCATCTGACAGAAGGTACTTGATAAACGTCAGTTACCGTCCCTTTCCTATTTATCCTTAGAAATACACATTTAAAAAGTGGTAGGACTACCTAGGACTTCAGAGGAGCAGAATTCTGACATGAGATCTTAACAGTGCAATTATGTTTTTCTCTTAGAACCTAAAAGCGTGCAGGGTGAAGCCAGTTCTTTGAGCCTGAGAAGTAAAATAATATCCCCAGGAGGAAAGGCTGCGCGTGGAAGCTGGCGCTGCTGGGCTGCTTCTGTCTGGGGCCACAATCACCCACCAGGCGTGTGCTTCACAGCCTTGAGAGTGGGGGGCAGCGCAGCGCAATTCACTGTACAAAAGCAGCACGAGACAATGCGCCTTTCAGAAACGCTCTGAAATCCTGATCACGGCAGTGTCACAGAGATTAACAGTAAATTACAGAAAAAGTGCATGATAGCAGTGCATTTTTAAATGGAAGTGGGGGTGTGTGAGATCATAATAGGCATCTTCTTTCTGAATTTCTTATTGCCCTGTCTTTAGTGAAAGAAGAGACGTAATCAAAAGTAGATTAGGAGCGCAGCCCAGAAGTTGGTTGGGATAATGTGCCTTTAGAGGGTGAAGGTCATGTCACCTTCTGCATTTTAGCCTCCAATACACTCATGAAGGCAAAGATAAGCATGTTTCTATTTAATAGAGTAGCCACAAAATCAATACAGAGAAATTGTTAATACACAGTGCAAATGCCACTTGAAGCAAATGGCCTCAAGAAAAAGAGACTTTCAGAACAAGGTACTTTGGAAACAATCTTGCCCGACTGTATCACTTAACAGAGGAGGCAAATGAAGCGCTAAGGAGTAAAGAAGACAACGGCGGTTATTTTCAAAGCCTAGAACTGAACCCAGGCCCTCTGACGCCATAGTAGCTCTTACCATCATTCGTATGGTTGGGTCTAAGTGTGTGAGTTCAAAGCCTTTAAGTACAGCTACAATTTCCACTCTCTAGTAGGAGCCATAAAAAGTCACAAAATAAATAAAAGGTGATTTTTACCAATGAAAATGTTTTTATGCTAACTGAAACTATTTCATCATCATCCTTCACAAATCGAAAAGACTAGGTTAGAAGAGAGTGATGGATAAGGTTTTCACATGGGGTTCAAGTATAAGTGGTTTGATATAAAAATTATTTTATTTTCTGCTTAGGTTTATGAAATTTGGCAACCACGCCCATCTGCCTAAAAGAACTGCCTGTGTATTACACAACCAGGAGGTTGAGAATAATTAATGCTTCAAAGTACCTCTCCTCCTTTGCCCAAATCCCACTCAAATTTGTCCTCTTGAAAAAACAAAACAAAAAAGGCCCTGCAAAGTCTTGCCCTAGCCTGAGAAAGCTTTGTGTGAGGCTGTAGGGAAAAAGGTAAAATAATATAAACAGCAACCCTGACAGCAGAGATGAGAGCCCTTCTCTCCGTGCTTTCCCTGGCTGCTCCGTCAAGATCTTGATGCCTGGTGATGAATAGATTGCATGTGTGCAGCAGAAGATAAAAATGATCTCTGTTGGCCCATTCCCAGCCACAGATGTCATGGCCTTGACCTTAAATATCTTATTCCAGCCCTAGTTTGCCGAAATGCTGGAAGGCAAAATACTCTGTGTCACTGTGCCTCAGTGTGGTGAGAGGCTCCCAGAGCCTGGGAATGTGTTCTTATTTGGTGATGCCTTCCTGCGTCACTAAAGCAATCAGATGGACCCAGCTTGAAAAGACAATAAGAGCTGGACAAAAGCCGAGAGGGCAAACAGATGGGTAATAATCCCCTCTTTATCATTCGTGTCTATGGAGAATTATTCAGCAGAACTGAATTCTCTGATGAACAGAGCTCTGGACAGCTTTATAAAATTATGGGATTTTTCCTTTCTATTTGCTTCTGTGCTTTGAGAGAGATGGCAAAATGATATTCTTATTCATAATAGCAGAGAATGGTTGCAGAATAAAAAGGATCCACTGATGTTGGTGGCAATCAATAGTGTGATGCCTTTATCACAGATCAGGATATGCACGGGACAACTGTCAGCACCCTCTGCAAGTTCCCAGGGTCTGTGATGGACAGGGCTCGGGAAGAGAGATGGGGCATCCGCTATTCAGAGCTGACTCTAGAAATCAGAATGACCCTGAGGGCCAACCAGATGATCTCCCCCCATTTCATAAGTTTTGAAATAATTCAGTCAACTATGCCTTGGGAAGCTTCAGCTAACTGACTTGGTAAAAGAAGTCCCCCATAACCCAGGATCAGGAGGCCGGAGAGCAGGGAGGCATCTGCTGCCATGGATAGTGTGCTGGCTGCTTTCATATTTCACATGCCCTCCCATGTCCTCAGCCGCTGATCGGCTCCAAAGGGGTCCTGCAAGCACTGCAGGTACCTGAGGGCAGCTGGGGTGGGGTACAGACTCCAGGGATGCTCGCCACTGCAGGGAATCCCCACCAACTGCTGCTGTCATCTTGCTGGATGTAGCTTTTGTGGGCTTGTGTTTCCCAGAAATGCAGCAGGAATGGTCTTCTAAGCTTAGGCTGATAACCTAACCACATGTGGAAGAAATTCTTTCAGACTTGATTACCTTAGTTTTGAGGCTGCTGTTCAACAGGGGTTTACAGGGAATAGCTGGGGTGTTACCCTATGTTATCACGGACCAGGGAAAAGATATGTTTCTCATCAAGGATGTTTCATCACACAAAAAGAACAACAACAGGAATAGCCGCTACTTACTGAGGTACAAAGGGCGCGTGTGCGTGCATGCATGTGTGCGTGTGTGTGGATATATACCGTTAGAAGTTAAGTGACTTCTTTAAGATAATACAATTCACAAACTTTGGGGCCCAGGACTGTCTGATTCCAAATCTTACGGTCATTCTACAAAACCAAGCTACCCCATCTCTTGCACTTAGTTGCTGTTGATTCTTCACTGCCTTATCCTCTTAACTTTCTTTTCATGTTTTCTTAACTACATGGTAAGCACTTTGAGAGCAGGAGCCCCATTCTATATGCCTTTGTCTCCCCCTCAGAACCAAACATGAGTCTAGCGAACACTCCCCTCAAGGCCACTACAAGACTTCCGTGTGATGAAAGTCAGTTACAGACATCTCGAGATTATCCCACAGTGCTATGAGACCTCAAAAGTCCTCATTTCATTTGAAGGATATGGTGGGAATAGTTGAGATCAGATAACTGAGGTCCTTGGATGCCAAACACAGCACAGACGAATACCCATGTGCCTCTACATTTCCCAGCCTCCCCCTACTGGCTACATTTGGGGCATATGACTAATTCTGAGGGACGGACTGTGAGCAGAACGACACATATCTGGGCCACAGCATTTAAGAGCTGATGTTCCTTTTCCATTCTTCTCGTCCTCATCACAGTAACAGGAGATGGTAGGATCACAAAATAAACATAGCCTGTATTTCTCCATGATTAGATGGATGAGAACGCTTTCATTAGACTTTGCTAGTAGAAGAAATACACTTTGTTTTTCTAAACTATTGCATTGTGGGGGTTTACACATTACTACTGTGAACTCTATCCTTTTTAAAATTTCTATGTCATGCCATAAGATTTGGACTTTATTTTAGTGAAGCTGGGACATTAGAAGGTTTTATACAGGGACGCAGCTATTGAAAATACCTTTACTATCAATCAGCTCTTTTTCAAATCATTTCCTCATATTTTCTTTCTGACTGGCATTTTCCCGAGGTCATTTACTTTTCACTCATTCATTGAACAACTGGTTGTCAAACATCTTACTTATCCACTAGGATGTGTCTGGTGTGGGACATTCAGGGAGGATGATCTGGTTATTCATTAAATGCAGAAATAAAGCATATTATGTGCCAAACACTGTTCCAGTGCTCGTCAAATGTTTACTCATTTAATCCTCACAGCAAGGCTAGACTGTACTATCATTACCATTTTATGTTAAGGAAACTGAAAGCCAGAGAGATTAAGTAACTTGCCCAAGGTCACAGAGCTGGTAGTGGGAAAAACAGGACTTGAACCCAGGCCATCTAGCCCCAGAATCCAGGCTCTGATCCACCAAGCTATGTTGATGGCAGTGTTATAGTCTACTAAGTATGGAAGACAGAGTCCGAACAGACAATTATGGCCAACCTGGTCCTCCTCTGCCCATCTCATGGGTAACTCCCTCCTCCTAATTTATCACAAATATCGTCCTGGGGTTTAAGACCAGGAATTTCTCAGGATGCTGCTGAGAGAACTAACAGGGAATTGATCCCATCTCGCATTCCCTTAATATTTTCCTTACCCCATCAAGCCACTGATCATACCACACCTTTACTTACTTAGTCATACACAAGTTTATTCATCTGGGTATGCCCTATTGCACTTACCTCACCACACAAATATGCAGAGGAAACGTTTGACACATGATGCAAACAAAAGAATGAGTAAACTAATTAATATAACCTTGCCATGTCTACAGCTAACATATTAGCATCTTTGGCTATTTCTGGTAAAATGGTGGGGTAGATAATCCAGCAGTTAATAAATTCTCTTTCTGCCTTATTATCAATCCTGCTTACATAACACTCTGAACAAGTGGTAATATTTCTTTTTATTGCTGCAACTGTGGAATGATCTTTTGTGGTTCTAGTTCTGAGAAAAAATAATAATAAAGGACATTTACTGATTATCTACTGTAAGTTAGGTAGTTGCTATGGACTAAATGTTTGTAACAACCCCCTCAAAAAAAATTCGTATGTTAAACCTCTAATTCCCAAAGTCATGGTATTTCAAGGCAGAAAAGTTGGGAGGTAATTAAGTCATGAGGGTGTAGCCCTTATGAATGGGATTAGTGCCTTTATAAGAAGAAACATGAGAGGAATGAGCTGTCTCTCCAAGATGTGGGGATACAGCAAGGAGGCGGTCATCTGCCCAGTGGGATGAGAGCCCTTAGCAGGAACTGAATCAGCCAGCCCCTAGATCTTGGACTTCCCAGCCTCCAGAAATGTGAGAAATGTTTGCTGTTTGCGTCACCCAGTCTATTTGTTATAGCAGCCTGAACTAAGACAGCAGTCTTATAAGGACTTTATATATAATTTATTCAGTCCTCCTCATTGTACACAAGTGATTCTCATTATTCATGTAGTTATGTTTTATAATACTGATCTGATGCTTCTAGGGGAAATAATGGGTTAGGTTCCTGAAAACATCTGGTTGAAACATTTTCTTCTACTAGTTGATACATAATCTTGTTTTATGCATGTTTCTGTTGAAAGACACTTCATTTAACATGTACTATTGATTAATTTACATTGAAATCATGGCCAACAGCACTCGGACCAACTCATGTCTGAACAAAGCTTACCTAATGCCTGTATTTTCTTCAGTTGGCACATCACAGCCCTCTTGCGCTTAGGAACACCAGGCAGAATTTAGCACTATGCTTAGGGATCATTTTAAATAGTGAAATCACCAACAAAAGCACAGAGATGTTAAATACGTGGCATTAAATAGACCATAAGAAAAGACACGTGTTTACAGTGTTGAGAGCTGAAACAAGAAGTCAGAGCGTCACCCTGTTCAAATTCAGCTTGGAACACGCATGCTGGGCAACTCAAATTTTTCACCTTTATTTACATGGCTGCAAATTACCATAAAAGTGCTACAAGTATTTATCTTGGGGTCATAAATAAATTGTAGAGAGAGTAGGTAAATTCACAAATATGGAATCTATCAATAATGAGTGTACAGACTTAAGGTCTATGTTCCCTCCAAATTCACATGCTGAAGCTCTCCTCCCCACAGTGTGGCTGCATTTGGAGGTGGGTCATCCAAGAAAGTAAATTAAGGTTAAATGAGGTCATAGGGTGCGGCCCTGAACCGACTGGATTAGTAACCTTATAAGAAGAAACACTGGAGAGCTCCCCACTCCAGCTTACACACACTGAGAAAAAGCCACATGAGGACATAGTGAGAAGGCAGTGGTCTACAGGCTGGGAAGGAAGCTCTCACCAGAAACTGAATCAGCCTGAACCTTCATCTTGGACTTCTAGCCTCTAGAATTAAAATAAATAAAATAAAATAACTTTCTGTTTCTATCAGTCTATGGTATTTTGTGATAACAGCCGAGTAGAGTAAGACTATGAGGATCAACGATACTATAGTAACTCCACTTCAAGGATGAGGAAGTCCAGGCACAGAGATGGTACGTAACTAGCATGTGATTATCATATCTACTATATTTAATGGACCGGGTTTCAAGCCTGAGCAGTCTGACTCCAGATTCTCTGTTTAAACGCTGGAACGTGTTGCTGGACTACTTCCCTTGATGAGACCACATGATTTAAGCTGCTTTTCCCTTTTCTTCCAGATTCGTCTGTTGAGTTCAACCAAGTTGAGTTCTGAATCACACCTCTTCCCTTCCTGACGATACAGACTCTCTTGCAGCTCTCAGATTCCCCAGTGGAACAAGACTTGAGAAAGAGCGGCATATAGACAGAACACATTCTTTCAGAGCTGGGGGATGACCCTGCTGCCTGGGCAGGGCTGGAACACCAGTTCTCTCAGCTTCCTGCAGGGAGTCAACCTCTTGAAAATTTCCTCTCCTTGGTCATGCTGTATCCACGAACCAGCAGAAAGCTCTCCCACTTTCCTGTGCATGTTACTGTATGGTAATCATCGACATGATTACATTGCATTCTTTCCATATGCCTGAGTGTAGCCAATGTACTTTATTTGGTGACTTCAGTTCATTGGTTTTTAAAGCTTTCTGGGTCATGGACAATTTTGATAATCTCAGGAAAATTATGGACAGATTCCCCCAGAAAAATGCACACACAAAATGACACAGAAGTTTTTGCATAAATTTCAGAGGCTCCGGGACCTTCTCCCTTCTGCAGACCCTGACTGTATTGGTATCCATCTCATTTATACAAGAAGAACGGAAGCCCCTAGCTCCACTCTGTACAGTGTTAATGACCACAAATGGGCCATCCAGACTGGAGGGACTGGCATGAATGCGAAGCTGGGTTTCTGGTCACCGCAGAGCCTCCCTCTTGTTTCATTACATCGGGCTTATCTTTATCTTGTATTTCAATACCTCCTCTCTATTCTCACAGTCCTTCAGCTGTTTGCAAGCCCTTCCCACTCAGAAACAGGGGCAAAGCACAACACGTACATGTAAAGAAAGAAACGCTCTGCTTCCCCTTAGAGGGGCATTGGTTTCTGAACCTTGGGAAATGGATGATGTTACCACACGGTCAGGCAGAGTTTCCAATGGCAACTGAAAGCAGAATAGCAGGAAACCAGTTCAACAGCTGACACCAAAACGCTTTTCCATATGTGAAGCTGTCTTAAACCCACAAGAGACACTGAGAATAAACTTTGTGCTTTCTTTTCTTTTTGCTTAATACCAAATGGGTCAGGGAGAAGCGCTGGACGCTTTTAAAAATGCACTTATAATTTTGAATCCAAGCTGTGAGAGTACCCATTGGAGACAACTGTTCTCTCATGACCTGCTTTGAATAAACAATCACGGCTCTGTGTGATATTACTTCTTAACCAGATTCTAGCATTGAACTGCTGGCTCGCCATGGTTACTTGCATTTTAAACCAGTGTCTCCTTTTCCTTCCCCTTGGCTAAGATTCCTGCTTACTTGGCAGTGGCTCCTTCTCATTTGAACTTTTGCCCTCTTTTAATCTCCACCAAATTTTAGTCTAAAAGAACCTTTCACAGGCACCTTTTGTTACTCTGAGTTTCTTTCTCGTGTGAGAACCAGCTCAGGGAGCTGGTTACTGGAAAACACTCAAGGGCCTGTCTTCCTTCTCTGTGAAGCCAGCAGTGACAGGCTGTTTTGTGTGTGTACTTTTCTTTAAAAAAAAAAATCAAGGAAGCACAAGATGCAAGCTGTTTGCTGAAAACAAAATGTTTGCTTCCAAAGGCAAGCGAACACACACATATTTGCATCTGTCCATGTGGCTTTACTCTTGTCCCGTCAGGGCTGCTCCGCTTTATTTCCCCAGGGATCGCACTGCTGAAACTTATTTCAGATCAAACGCCAAACTGATGAAGACTTTTGTCCCTCCTGACTTCCCTACCAGTTATAATTCAGGGAGGCCTCCAGGTCCTCAACATCTGTGGAACCAGTTTCCCTTTCAAAAGAATAACTAATATGTCCACCCGGCTTCTCATTTGACGGTTAGCCGATCGGCTTCCTACTTAAACAGAGCCCACCCTTTACTCAGAACCTCATGCTCCATGCTGTCCACTCTGTGGATTTCTTCCTGTGCCTGGGCCAGGCACTCAGTCCCGTTCCGCTCTCCCTTGCTCACTGTAGCCATCCCTGACCACTCAGCCGTGGCAGCTCCTTTCCCTGGACCGAATGCACCATCTCTCTACACTCCAGCACCTGAGCTTCAGAAGAGATAGGTCTGTTCAGACCCACCAGCCCCACATACAACCTAGTGTCCAACTGAAGCTGGAACCTACCTTACAGTCTGATAACTCACTTCTACCCTTTGCTGAATATTCTAGACTGTCTCTCCTTTTCTTTTCACTCTACTGCTCTCTGTGATCTCCTTGCCTGCTACTTGGTTCAGAAGACAGGAGTTTACTGGCTTACGCTACTACATTTGCTCACACCCTGGTGAATACTCTGGTGCCATCGTCCAGTCTTGCAGGGCCAGTACACTTCCTCTTTCAGCAAGCCAGTCTCTCCATCTGTGTGAGCTCTTGACAAAGCCCTTCCAGATGCAGAGGAGCTGTGCTCCACATTTTCTCCACAGTCACAGTCATTTACTCTTTACCAACTCCTATTCTTCTGCCTTCAAACATGTTGAAGTCTCTACAAACAACACCAACAACACATTCCCAAGTAAGCCTTCCTGTTCTAAATGCATTTCTGACTGCCAGCCAACTTCTTTCCATCCTTATAACGCCACACTTGAATTGTCTGCATCTGCCGCTTTCATCTCCTCATCTCCACTCCTCTGCTCTCTCATCCCCTCTTCGGTTGCTGTCATCATCACCACCTTCCTAAGAATTTTCTCCTGAGGGTCATCAGTCAACACAATGATATGCCCTTCACCTTCAGACTCCCCGTCTTCTCCACTACAAATGGCCTGCTTGTAAGATAAAACTCCTATTTTCTGGTTATCGCGTTGTTTTGATTTCCTCTCCTTTTATGTCTTCTTCTTTTAGGTTCCTCCTTCCAAGGCTCATTCCTTAACTCAATTACATTTATTTTATCAAAATTTTGTTTTGGACACTGGCTCCATCATAGCTTAAATGTAACAAGATGCAGAATAGGACTTTTCTAATTATCTGGAGATTATAGTTCAAGCTTCAATACCAAGGTTAATAGGCCATAGGAAGGACTACTGATCACCCGGTAGGCAAAATACAGAAATACTTCCGGGCAGTTGGTAAACAGACACTTCCCTGAGCTTTACCACTCCACTACCTTGGCCATTCTCCTGCAACACCCTGGATTTTCTAATAATCCAGCAAATGGATCCTGGGTCCTGGAAAATCAAGGCCTTTCTAGAATACTTTTTTAACAGTATGAATCTGAATCCACTCCAACAGTCTGCCATGATGGCTGTTAACCATACTGAATCTCTCTGTCAATAAATACCTCCATGTTCTAAAGGGCAGCCAAAGAGATACCCTCAAAGCTTTCCTAAGATATGACCATACTGGAACTTCTTTTTCCTTCTCACCTTCCCCACCCATTCTATATAAGCAAAAGCCAGGAGTTCCTGGAGAGAGAGAGAGGCTGTGGAAGGAGAGAACAGTGCTGTCTCTAGGAGGAATGCACAGGAAGGACAGGCGAGCTCTCCCCACTAACCAAGTAAGAGGAGCTCCCTGAGACTTTGTCTGCAAATGAAGACAAACCAGATCACCCTCTCAAATTGGGTACTTTCAAGATGCAGACATTTTTAGCCTCACTCAGTGCATCAAATTTTGATGAGGGAGGCCTTTGGAGCACTTGCCATTTAGAAAGAATTTATATTGTGTCCCCTGAAGTTTGAAAGTGCCCATAAAAATAGATACTGGAGCCTGCTGCCAAACTGGAAGAATCAGAAGACAAATGGCTGGCTGCAATTGCCTTTCATGGAGAGATAGGGAAGAGAGAGTGGCTTGGGGGTAGACTGCCCACAGTCTGGCATGGAAACAAAGTATGAGTTTCCTTTTAGACCAAGTGCACTTGAGCTGTCTCCATGGAATCATACTTTGCCTTCTGGGGGAGAGGGGATCCTAACAGGATGGATCCCTGAGGACAAAGGCTGAAAGGATGTCATTCTAAGTCAGCTGGAAAGTACATCACCATGTCATGAAGCAATGATTTGGAACAATCTCAGTGAACAATGTTTGGAGATACTGGCTGAAGAACTCAAAAAAAAAAAAAAGTTACATATGAGGAAGCAGCATTTAAGAAGCCTGTTATAACGGAGAACACACTGGCCATTTACTATTAGCCAGGACAGAACTACAAAAAAAACCAGCAGCTAAATAAAGGCTTGAAAGAGGAAGGAGGAAATCTGAAAGTCAACGCAGGCCAGAGCCACGTGTCTGGCCTGAACTGTGAAAAGAAAGACAGTAAAATCAAATTAGACATGAGACTAGAATTTTGACTTAAACTTGTTGGGAATTTTTTACTTTCTGAAAGTAAGCAATATACACCTAAGCATTCTTATACTCTAAAATGGCTATGAAACTACGGAACCATCTCAAGAAAGCATAGGAAAGAAATGGAGGTATGACTAGCCATGTTAGAAGCTAGAGATTAGAAAAAATAAAATTGTTTTCTCCATGTACCACTGCTCAATAACTAGTTATACATGTTTTAAACCATTCTGACTACTGAGGCACTTATATTATTGTGAAATTGTGATTTATAATAAAAAAAATATATACTTGGTCTTTGTTCATTATTCCTAGTACATAGTCCCTAAAAAAAACTTGGAATTTCCTAGGCAACGGGAGCCAAAAAGGTATCTCTTGTTATATTAATAAGGGGACTTTTGGACCCTACCTAAGGATGGGGATTGGTTGTCAGGAGTACCAACCACAGAAGAAGAGGGTTAGAGCCTTCAGTCCCACTCCCCTTACCTCCGGGGAGGGGAGAAGGGCTGGAGGTTGAATCAATCACCCATGGCCAATGATCTAATTAATCATACCTTTGTAATAATGAAGCCTCAATAAAAACCCAAAAGTAGGTTTAGAGAGTTTCCTGGTGGGTAAACATGTGGAAATATGAGGAGAGTGGCACACTCAGAGAATGTAGAGCTCAGGGCCCCCTCACAAGGAAGGAGTCATTGATCTACAAGCAGTCAATATGAAACACAGGTGACAATCTAGACTTTTGATTGTCATCTGATGGGGTGAGGGTTGGGGGAAGTCTCGTGAGATTGAGCCCTGTGGGAACTGGAGCTATCTCCAGGTAGATGGTGTTGGAATTGAGTAGAATTGTAGTATACTCAGCTGGTGTCTGAAAATTGCTTGGAGTGAGGAACCCTCTTCCAGCATTGGAATTGGTGATCAGAATTGTAATTATTAACTATTGTTTTACTTAAGATTGTTAGAGTTGCAAGTCACAGACTTGAATCAAATAGGCTTAAGAAAAAGACTAGAATGGCTCAGGTCATTTAAAAGTCTAGAGGTGTTGGGTTTTGGATTCAGGAATAACCCAGGACTCAAAATAATGTTATCACTCCAGAGCCCACCCTGATGGGTGAAATGTGTGTCGTATGTCCATCCCTGCAGTTGGAAAGGGTACTTCAGCCTCATATGAATCACAAAAAGGTCCATTTTTAAGAAAGGGGGAGGACTGAAACCAACAAAGATAACCAATGTCTACTAGAGTAACCTCATTTACAGCCTCTTGCAAAGGATCACTGTCCATTTTTCCCTTCACTTCTGTCAGTTTTTCATGTCTTTTGGGACTCTCTTGTTAGGTGCATATATTGGCCTTTTTATTATTAGAAAAAGTCACTTAGTCTCTTACAAAGTTTTTTTTGTCTCTTAGTAACAATTTTCCTTTTAAATCCATTTTTTTGTCTGATATCACCCTAAAGAATGGGGTGAGGAAGTCAAACTACAGAACTTGATAATGCATTAGATTTGGGGGATTTTATCAAATATATTGGTATGATTTCAAGATTTGGAGCCTGGTTGACATGGTAAGGTCATTCACCAAGAGTGGGCAAAGGGAAGGAATGACAGATGTGGGATTTAAAAAGAATGAGTTTCTTTTGGAATATTATGAGTTTAAAGATTTATGAGTAAACCAAACAGTCTTTGGTGACTACTTTAGAATTATAATATTATCTAATTATTCGGTGTATGACTCTATTTTGAAATCTATATATTTGCAATTCTACCATGCCTAGCACAGAGTTTAGCTTGGACTAGATAAGATGCTTATACATTGAAAGACTGATTTAGAAACTTGATACTGTCCTGAGTATCCAGCCATTCTACACAAAATTTAGTTCCCTGGATATACCATGTTTTGTTTTGTTTTGAATCATGGGTCTTCCTTTCCTTGGAATGCCCTTCTCTTCTCACCTCATCATTCACTTGGCTAAGCCTAACTGCTTTTCAGGCCTCAGCTCTGATACCACTGTCTACAGAAGGCTTTCTAATGACTCAAAATTTTCTGTGTAATTCCTTCCATTTTCAGTGCAGCCCTTGCTGTATTACATTGTTTAATAGCCTGTTCCATTGCTTTCTGTCTACTATTTTTATCAATAGATAATATAATACATGGGTGATTCAACAAATCTTTTTTTTTTAAATTAATTAACTGTCAAATAAATAAATTTAGCCACAGAAAAGAACCGTCTGTCTCATTCTCTATTTTACATGCCTATACCAGCATATCTAGGAATTAAAGGCATTGACTTTGGAATAAAACTAAGGAACAAGATAGTTTCATATAAAGAGAAATGGATTATTCTAGAGTAGCTATTCAAAGGAAAGAAAGGAAGATTTTCTTTGTGAAACACCCATCAAGTAAATTCTTCCCTGGAATCAAAATTTCATACATCACTCAAAGTTACCCAACAACATAAACTAAGCAGGTTTTGGAATGGTTGACTTATGGATGATGACATTTGCCAAGTTTGGAATGTTTGGGGCTTATAACTCAATTACGTATCATATTTCATCAAATCTAACATGACATTGATTGTTATATGCACCATTATTTTAAGTACCTTCAAAAAAAGAAAAGTAAAACTTGCTGATTATGACAGTGTTTAGGAATAGCTATTGTAAGACACACTTCGATATTAGAGATATTAAAATGTGAAAAAGATATAAGAGTCAGGATTATAGACTGAGAAAGAACCTAAGACTTCATCCAATCTAATCTTCATCAATTTACAAATGAACTGAGAATCCAGAGTTTAAGTTTAGACAGGTACACAGAAATTGAGCAAGTCTTCACCCTGGGAGACCAGATGGGCTGGTCTGTTCTAGTATTAACATTTCATAATTCTGTGCACTAGCATTAATATTAAAAAAGAGACTCATGGAAAATGTATGTCATCACAACATGACAAATGGCTCCTTCTTATGTTAGAGATAGATAATTTATCTCAACAAATACCTTACTTTAAATTCTCTATCCTCAAACATCTGAATCCTAGCATCTATCCCCAGTGAATCCAGGGTTTGCCTAGAAAGAGAAACTTGAATCCAGTTTTTGGCCATCAACGAAATACCTAATGAGATGTATGTAAATCTGATGATATATTGGATTTTTTTTTCCTCTGCTCCTTGAAAATCTTTCATTTAATCAAAGGATATTTTTATGGTGCTAAGATATGCAGCATTTCACACAAGGAACAAATCAAATTTTCCATATAATTATGGTAAATTTTTAATTCACTACTTCTAATGGCAACTTAAGTTTGATTTTCTTCAGAAAATGTTAGCTTTCTTGCGACACCGTGCTGTAAGCTTTGTTTTAAAGAGGCACTTACTCGTCTTCTCTTTTCTTCATTCTCCCCTTCCCTTAACACCACAATTGAAAAACTCCCACTCACGTCCACCCCCTCACAGACTCCCCCACCCACCTGAAACCTCAGGCCCTCCTTTCATTACCTTGCTAATAACAAAAGCATCTTCATTTTCTCTGGAACTCATGCAGAAGAAACATTTTAAGCTCAACTAAATAATTATCCACCTATTTTCTATTTCCTCCCAAGGGGGGAAAAATCCTGATTGACTGAAAAATCACCAGGTTGTTGTCACCAGAATCCTTAATGTGAAACCTTCCTTACAATCTTCTTTCTTCAGCTTTCTGTTTTTGATGTGGGAAGTGGCAAAATTAAGGGAATTTGTGGGTTGTATGAGATAAATGAAGGCACATTTAATTGAACAAGTCATCGTGAATGCATTCAGTGTCTGACTGACATGCCAAAGGGAACCACGCACCGGAGCACTGTGTGGTTATCTCTCAGTTTGCCGCCGACTCCTACAGCAGGCCTGAGAGATGCCTGCAGGGTTGTGCTCAGAGCAAGACTCACGGTTCAGGAGCAACAGCCGGAGGATGGTCAGGAGCTACCAGCCACAGAATGACTTACCCAAGCAAGTGAAGACACAGCCTGTCTCAGCCCACCCAGTCTCCAGTGGCTTCTTCATCTTCATTTTGCAGCAAACGCTGTTTAGAAAGGATGAAAGAAAATCATTAGTTTACTGGAGAAGACTTCTGACAATGCAACCTCAAAATTGTCCATTAATTTTTGCTGCTTGGAAATGCATACACGTGTACACGAATGCACGCGCACACACACACACGTATATACAGAGCTCATTTTTTTAACTGGCAAAAAGCACTCTCTGAAGCTTGAGTTGGCCCCTGAGCAAGACTGTGATTTAGCAAAGTTTGATTTGCTGTCCTCTCCTTTCTATTAACGCCACCTTTCTTCTCCCTGTCTCACCTCAAAGTGTCTCATTCCTGTTGTCTTGACAGGTTTAGACTCTTTTCTGTTAGTGTGTTAACTAATAACTAAGAGTTTAAAAAAGCGTCACCATGTCCGAGCCTTTTTAGTGGCAGTGAAAGGGTCCTCGAAGGCTGAGAGTAACCCATTGTGAAATGTGAACTTGGTAACCGGGAATCTGAGAATAAATCTTGTTATTTCTTGGCCTTCTCAGTAGCTTGGTGGCCAAGTAGGGTCTATTTTATATACCATTTTCTTCTGCCAAAACACATTATCCATAGATGTTTTCAAAAATATAGGAGCTGGAAAAGATCTTAATGGTCATCTCAAACCATCTCCACATTTTATAGACTTGGAGACTGAGGCCCAGAGAGACAAAAGAGTTATTGCCAGAGGTAAACCCAACCCTCATTAGATTCCCAGGATAGTAGTTTCCAGAAATCTTGCCTTGGGAAGATTGATACTGCTTTAAACGCCCAGAATCTTTGACACTTAGCAAGTTAAATAACTTAGCATACGCCATTTGGGAAAGCTGAAGAACCACGTCTAGATTGTGGGCCCCCATGTTTGGTGAAGTATCCAAACTCAATCAGTTGATTTCTGTCAACAGGTCGATGGTCGCTTAAAAGTTGTCTTTCAACTTAATCCTGTGGAGCAGCAAAGCCTTGGATGTAATGATACTGAACACCTCTGTGGCAGAAAGAGGCAGTGTGCTCCAGCCCCCAGATGAGAAAGCCCCTGTGAAGTCTTTTTGGCTATCTGCTTCCAGCGCAATGGCTGACTAGGTGCTCTGAAGGCCTCCTGCTATCATAGCTTATATAGGACCCAGTCTCCAAAACAATGTTGTTTGCATTTGAGTTGTTGGAGATTTTCAGATTCCCTCCCTTAACCCCTGCCATGTAAATTAGAGTGGATAACTGAGGACAGCACTCGATCAGGGGTCAGGAGGAAAAGGGATGACCTAGGGATGGATCAGGATAGTAGCACTATGGTTGGAGACTGACTCTTGGGCAAATATCAAAGTACACAAGCTGAGCCTAAGATTCTTAAACTGGCCAAAGGCATTAAAGGTAAACAGAAGTTTCCATCTATGGGCATCCAAAGCCACTGGCAGAAAGCATACCCATTTCAGAAGAAAGCCTTCTTAATTTTGAACCTACAGGACTTCACCAAATAAATCAAGTAATGTGTTCATAATCAAAGGTCATTAGCAAACAAGAAGGCAAGCTGTACTAGTTATCTATAGCTACGTAACACATTATCCTAAAACTTAGCTTAAAATGACAATAAACAATTATTTATCTCCCCCAGTTTCTGGGGATCTGGAATTTGGGTCCTGGCTCAAGGTCTCTCATAAAGTTATAGTCATCTGAAAGCTTAACTGGGGCTGAAGATCCACTTGCAAAGGGACTCACTCATTTGGCTGGCTTGTTGGTGTTGCTTATGGGAGGCCCCAGTTCCCCTCCGCATGAGCCCCCAGGGCCAGCTAAGTGTCCTCAGGACATGGTAACTGGTTTCCCCCAGAGTGAACAATCCAAGAGAAAGGGAGTCAGGCAGAAGCTACTCTATTTATGTGCTAATCTTCAATGAAAACATGGGCAAATTTATTTGCAATCTTGGGGCAAAAAAGGATAACCATGAATGAAAAATTAATTCAATTATATTAAAATTAAGAAGTTGTATTCATCAAAAGGCATCATAAAGAGAATGAAAAAGTAAATAGCAAATTAGGGGAGATATTTACAACTCACTTAATAAACAAGAGATTAGTATCCAGAACACATAATTTCTACAAATCAATAAGACAACCCAATAGAAAGCTAGGCAAAGGTTAAAATGCAGGCACTTAGAGAAAACAAGTGTGGACAATATACATGTCAAAAAGGTTCTCGATCTAGTTAATAATCAAGCAAATAAAAATTATAACCATAATGAGATGCAACTTTAAACCTATATAGTTGTCTCAAATTAAAAGATCTGATAACATCAAGTGTTGGAGAGGAAGTAAATCAACAAGAAAGCCAGAGGACACTAAATTGTTACAATTACTCTGGAAAACAATTTGGCAATTTGTAAAGCTAAATATTCACACACCTGATCTCCACCCAACAGCTGTATCTCTAGGTCAGTGATTTTGATCCCTGGAAAATTATTTGGCACCGGCTGGAGACACTGTTGGTTATCACAACTGAATGGCACTACTGGCATCTAGTGGGTAGAAGCCAGGGATGCTGCTAAACATCCCACAAGGCACAGGGCGGCCTCACACAAGATAGAATTATCTGGCCCCAAATGTCAATAGCGCCACCATCAAGGAACCCTCTCCTAGGCATACAGTCAAGAGGAACTCCTGCACGTATGTATACCAAGAGATATATTAGAATATATTCAAAACAACGACAATAAACTAGAAATAATACCTCCCTTTTGAGAAGAGAATAGGTAAGTCAATTGTGAAATAGTTACTCAGTGAAATATACATGACTGAACTACAGCCATAGACAATGGCGTGAACGGACTCTAGTGACGTGACACGAAAGGAAAAAGTAAGCCTCTAAGAAGATCTCCGATGCGATAGACTTCATGTAATTTTCAAAAAACAAGGAAAATTGAAAAATCTGTTAGGCATACCTATAAATGTAAGCTTAAACCTCAAAAGCAGGCTAGGCAATGGTAACATAAAACTCAAGGTGCCAGTTACCTCTTGACAAAGAGGTAAGACAAAGAGAAGATTGTGGAGGGTCTGGGAAAACACACCGAGGAAGTTTCGTGACCGCGTTTGAGCACTTGGACTGTGCAGTGGGCTCAGGGTTGTTTAACCGTGTTATCATACTTTATAACTTGCATATACATATAGACATAGACGTACACACATAGTGTTCACATATATTCTTTTGTACCAAATACTAAAATAGAAATATAAATCAAAAAAATTATTCAGGGAAGAAGTTGTAGAGTGGGTTGTACAATATGACCACACAAGTAACTTTGAAATTAGGGCAACCAACTCACTTTTTTTTTTTTTTTTTTTTGAGAGGAGATGCTGCTATTTTTGCATTAGAGTCAGGCTCAAAATGGAGTGCAATTTGCCCAATGTTTTCCTTCCTGGCAGTCAGTCCACGGCAGTCCCAACCCCCACACAAATACTGTTGGCATAAGCACCCCTGACTTTGAGACCCACTGGCAACAAGCAGAGGGCAAATAAAAGATAGCATGAAAATTAGAGGACCTCTTTTTTTCTGCATGGTATAATCATACACTGGTAGGGGCATAATATAATTATGCAACAAGCGTGAGAAAGTGAGTTATCTGTGGCTTTCCTGCCCCTTAGGACAAGGGTCCCTTAGGGAAAACCCTGATTCCTTTTTAAAAATCCAGTTTTCAAAACACTGTACCTTTAAACCCAGGGTTGGCAAATTTAGGAAGCCCAAATGATCTGAAGAGCCATGACCACCTATTGGTTTTAAGCAAAATTATAAAAACGTCCTTCCTTCTCAATTTTTCTTTCATTTTATTCTAACCATGTTTTCCAAGAGCCAACCTACCTGCCTTGTTCCTATTCTCAGCTGACTTACGAATAACCCCTGCTAGAGTGTTAATTGAAAAGTAAGGCATTAACTGATTACTGCTTAGTACGACCCCTCCCTGGACGGTTTTCATTTTCACGAGGGACTCCCAGAAGCTGGCAGGGGCTGCGGGAAATGCAGGCTAAAAGATGACCTTCAGGAAGCTATAGCTAACTCCAGCACCTGCAGAAGCAAATAAGGGCTATTTGTTATGTAGCCCCTGAAAGGCTGGCAAAACCTTGCTTCGGGCCCTGTTCAAACATCCAGGCTCTGTCTCCCACTTTTGGAACTGAGCTGCAATAAAACCTCTTACTTCCCTGACCCAAGAGGAAATGTTTTATAAATTATCCTGTGGAGAATTATTTGGTCAACATTTAGACCTGAAATACCCTGAAGAGTGAGAAAGTTACAGAAAAAACAGATTTGGAGAAAGTACTAAGGCCAAAATCAATCAATAAAATGCATAAAAGTGACAAGAGAAGAAATTTTTCAAGTGTCCAAGCAGAAATGTCGAGAGTATTTCAACAAAACCCAAAAGGCGTGAAGTTGAATCATGGTGGCAAGGGGGCAGAGGAGAATAAAGATTTCTGAGCAGGACACAGTGCATGGGATGTGTATCTTTATCTACAAAATAATTGTTCTACCACCTCCCTGCTTCACAGTACTTGGAATTAGTAACTGCTTTCCCTGATAAGAAATGGTATCAGCCTTTTATAAAAGCGGTAACCCTGAATTAGGATGTGTAAGCCAGCAGGTAGCAGCTGGAATCAGATCCAAACGTGCAGTCCTGGTGCTTAAACTTCGCTGCGTATCATCATCTAACGGTATTTATGTAAAATGAAGATTCTAGGACCCCGGCTGAGGAGATTCAGATTCAGCAGTTCTGCATTGTGGTCCCGGGGTCTGCATTTTAGAGCATCCAGGTGAGCCTAACGCCCGCAGCAGGCCTCAGTGAAGCAGGCTGAAGGAAGCCCCACCCTGGAAATTAACACAAGTATTTTTAATTTATATGTTAATATACAAGGCCAAGTATAGCCAAGACTTTTTAGGAAAACATCCCATCAAAGTAAAAAGAGTTACAGTACTAAGTCTGGTTTATTATAAAACTGAAGTGTGACAGGGTGGTACTATCACAATAGTCAAATAAGTAATGGGATACAATATGGAGCCTGGAAACAGATACATGAGATGATAGAAAGACAGAAAGCTCTATATTTACATCTATATCTACCTGATTTACAATAGAAGTGACACTGCTGAGCATTGTGGGAAGGATGGTCCTTTCAACACACAGTTCTAGGTCAATATTATACCCCTAGTGAGAGAAGTAAATCTTGATCCCTCTCTCACCCAATACACAAAATCAATGCCACAGTCTTCCCGAGGTTTTCAGTCTTTACCAGGTACACGGATCATCAGAAAGAAGAGGTTCTAAAGTCTAGTTGATTGCATATGTCTTTTAATAAACTTTATTTTCATTCGTATTGAGATCAGTAATCTAAATAAACTTTGCAGAGGGTAAGATGAAATCTTAATGTATATTTTGGAAATTTTATTTTCCTCTCTCTACTTTCTCCTGTGTTTCTCTCTTCCCTCCCTCCTCAATGTTATGCTCCCCTATAATCTATCCTTTTATTCTTTTAACCACACGCATAATAAGATATCAGGGTAACAAATCAGCAGCTCCGCATATCAATTCTGACTTACAGAACTATTTTAAAACAAATTATGGTTTTGTTTTGTTTTGTTTTGTTTTAAATCCTGTTGCCAACATGATTGTGAGATTTTGCACAAAATCCAATTATGGGTCATTCCTTGAAAATTTGGCACATCTGGCCATTGTAGGACAGCAACAGTCCATGGAAACAGCCTACTGGATTTTGTGAAGCACGTGCCTGCTCTAGACAGGGCAGCCCTCTCAGATTTGCCTTAATCCTCCCTAGTCCTGCTTTATATACTACCTGTCTGACCCTGTAGGAATTTACATTTAAGATCCCTGTTACCATTAATGTTTGAATAAAATAGCTAGGTGCAAAAATATGCTTCTAAAAAATTATAGATGCATAAATGTCAATATTGTTTTCTATTTATATATAGTTTCCAGTGTCTTACATATGGTAGCTAAAAAGATTTTTTCTTGTTCTTCTTTAGTTTTTGGGCATAAATCCCTCCTTGTTTTCACAGGAACATTAGCTCAAATTTGCAGATACTGTGTGTTGCAGATAAAATTGCTGCGTTTAAAACCATATGTCACACTGAACTGTTCAAGAGGCATCAAGTCTTTCTTTCTTGCAGATCTTCAAAGATATAATTTTATGCTCAGTTAAGATGGAAAAGAGCATTAGGTTTGAAGATAAACCTATTTACTATGGATGCATTTCGCTAAATTATTTCACCAAATTACTAGGTAGAGAGACATTAGTATAGTATGATAAAAGACAACTTTTTCAATTTACATACATCTTCCTCCACATTAATCAGCTGCTAGGGATTATAATTATGATAGCAGTCGGATGAGTGAGGGTATGCCAAAGAGCTTGCCTCTTGTTTATTTACACATTCATATTTACTTTAAAAAAACTGCAGTAAGAATTTCAATTCATAAAGTAGCTCAGAAGCATTTAACACTTTATAGGAATGTTTGTTCTATTTTAGACCATCATTATATTGTGGCTTTAGAAAGGCATAAAACTCTATTACTATTTCGTAGAGTTCAAGTCAACTTGAGTTGTACTAAATAAGTAGTTTGTAACTGTGAAAAGTCCTTCAGGAATAAGATGCGTTTCACTGTAACTGTCCTTCATTCCCATACACGTAACTTGTATATTTTTTTAGACACAAAAGCATGTAAGGGTATTGTATGTTTTGTTTTAAGAAAATATGACCCCCTAGGGCCCTGTTCTCTTCAGAAGTACATCTTATACAAAACACAATTCAAATGTCCACCAAACTGAATTCAGATCACAGCTTTGCAAAATTGGCTTCACTCAGCAGTTACACATACATACACACTTTTTCCCCCCTCTTCAAGTGAATATTAAATGGCAGGCCAAATTATAGAAAACTGGAAGTGACCATAGAGAGCATCAGTGAAAACATGTAGCTCAGTGGTGACCAGAATCCCTGCATCACTTAACCCATCTAGTCTTAAAAACGGTGAGACTAAAATTATAGTGTTCTACATCAAATATGGGAGTAAGGAAAAGGAATGCATAGTCAGTCTGGGACACATATATACACATCCAACCCAAGGCAATTCCTGACTTAGAAGTCCCTGAACCACAAATCACTCTCTCCTCGCCATTAAGATCTAATCTCTTCTAGGACTGAGACCTCATCTCCAGCTTCTCACTGCCCAGTCTTTTCCACTCCCGCTCTAGCCCATTTCCTCCCCTCCATCCTGTCCCAGTTGTTCGTTTTGAGCTCTCAGTTCAAAAAGACAGTATGACAAGTGCCGTTCCCTCCCCAAGTCCCTCTCTGTTATTCTTTCGCTGTTACAGTGTGCTGAGAGAGAAGGGGAAAAGGAGGAAGCCCTGAAGATGGGAAATGGGAAATAGGAAAAAAAACAGGAAGAAAACTCTTACAAACTCTCACAGCCCATTATCAGCCACAATTCCTTTCACAGAAACTTAGTTCTGAGGCTGCTCATCAAAGCCCTGCAGTCCTTAAACATATTCAAAGCCCTTCTCCAGATAAATTTCCCTCTGGCCAGCGCAGCTATCTTGAAAAGTCATCTTCCAACTCAATAGCCTTTTGTCCTCTTCTAGCTTCCAAAAGGCCCCCATCAGCTAATACTCAGCCTTTTTGATCTAGAAGTTCCTACCAAGTCTTCTGAATGTATAATCTTGCTTTGCAATTTTCAGAAGCCCAACCAATAAACACTTGACAAGTTTCAAACACAAAATGTCAGATGAAAATTTCTTCTTACATTGGCACGAGTGTGAATACCAAATAAAATTTCCAATACACCAGGAGTCAAACATTCAACTTCTCTGCTCTCGCTGTTGGGTCATCAGTGTTGGTTGCCGGGCAATTTGTGTAAGGTTATAAAATGGGGACCCCACAAATTCATGGCTTGCAGTGACACCTAACGCTGCACAGCAAGCCTCTGACTTGACATCAGTCTTCGTTCTCTCAAGCCCCTCCTTCAACTTCCTTGTCATCAAACTTTAAGTGTGAGTGGTATGTGTGCATGTGAGTGTACAGAGAGAGAGAGAGAGAGAGAGAGAGAGAGAGAGAGAGAGAGAGAGAGAGAGAGAGGAGAGGGAGGGAGAGGGAGAGAGAGAGAGAGAGATGGATAACCTGAATCCAGCCAGTGGGAGGGGGTGTGCCCAGAGAGGGAGTGGAAGCTCTGCCCACACGACCCTCACCATACCCTGCCCTATGCACCTCTTCTATTCAGCTGTTCTTCAGTTGACTCCCTTGTAATAATCTGGTAAACAAGTAAAGTGTTTTCCTGAGTTCTGTGAGGCATTGTAGTGAATTACCAGATCTGAAGGGATGGGGTGGGGTGAAGGGAACCGTTGAATTTGTAGCCAAGTTGAACAGAAGTGCAGGTGCTAGAGGCAGCCTTTGTGAGACTGAGCTTTTAAACCTGTAGAGACTGATGTTAACTCCAGGCTGCGTCCAAACAGGACTGAATTGTTGGGCACCCAGTTGAAGTAGATAATCAGAGAAATATACTCTGATATATTTCATTCCTAGCTAGCTTTCTCAAGCCTTTCCTTCTCTTCCCTTTAACCATGTAACTTTTTGAAAGACAAGTGCACAATAGATATCAGCCATTTTTTTCTTCATGTCTTCTCTCCTCACCCCTCTTCCTCTTCTCTCTTCTGCTCTCCTCCCAGTCTCTCCTTACACACTGATATCCCCAGTGGCACCTATGACTTTCATTAAAGCTCCAAGCTTGTATTACCATCTGCCAACTGGGTATCTCCAACTAGAGATTTTACAGGTGCCTCAAACTCAGTATGTCAGAAACTAGATTTATTATCTCCCCTTTGCTAAAATATTCTTCCTTTCTATTTCCCAACCCAGTTAAAAGCGTCACTCAGATTAATGATCTTTAGTTTTCTCTCTTTATTCTTCATGTTCAATATGGACAAAAAGAGTCATAAAGCACTGGGTTAGACCTCAGCTCTCCATTTAGCTAAGATATCTAGCTAGCAATAATTAATGCTTCACTTATCAAACATTCAAAAGTAATGGAAGTCAGTTTGCATTTGGGTGTCTCATTTGTGTCCCTTGTTGTATTACCTCCTTAATCAAGAGAGGGATCTGTAATGACTGTGGATTTCCCTTCTAGCTGAGCTCATTTGTGTTCACATCCCCATTTCAGAAAAGAGAAAAGCAGGGCCAATTTTAATTAAAAAATTTCAAGACATGAATTCCACAGAAAGCTCTTCCTTAAAGATTATTGTTTTCTAATTAATACACTATTTGTTATGTTTACCTAAATGGCTATTAGGAACGGGATGAGAAACTCACATCGTTCTTTTAAATCAACTTTTAAAATTATGATCCCCATGCAGTGAACCACACCTATTTTAAGTATATAGTTCATTGAGATCTGTGAAGCCACTTCTACAATCAGGTTATAGACCATTTCCATAAAACCAAAAGGTTTCCTTATGTCCCTTTGCATTAGGTCCTCTCATCTTTCCTAAATCTCAAGGAAAATGCTTACCTGTACTCTGTCATTTGCATTTTCTAGAATTTCACATGACTGGAAGTATACCATGTGTACTTTTTTGGATCTGGCTCCTTTTGTGCAGCATGAAATTTATGAAATTAAACCACCTTGTTGCATGGATTTTGCTTTTTATTTCTGAGTAGTTTTCTGTTGTATGAATTCACCACAAATTGTTGATCCATTCACCTAGTGATAGACTTGCTTCCAGTTTAGGGTTACAGTGAACAAAGCTTCTAAGAACATTCATGTACTCATCTTTGGGTGGATATATTTCTTCCCATTTCTCTTGGGTAAATACCTACCAGAGGAACTGCAGGGTTATATATTCAGTGTAGGGTTAATTTGGTAAGAAACTTCCAAATTGTTTTAAAAAGTAGTTAAAACATTTTATATTCCCATCGGCAATGCTGATTCAGTTAATTTAGTAATTGTGTTTTTATAAGTCTTCCATATTCTACTGATTTTATGACTACTAGTATTATTAACTTCTGAGAAAGGAGTGTTGAAATATCCAGCTGTAACAGAGAGTTTGTCTATTGCTAATTTCAGTGCTGCCAGATTTTTCTTCAGATATTTTTGAAGCTCTTAAATGCATAAATATTTAAGGTTCTTATACTATTTTGATGAATTGACACCTTGATAAAATATTCCCTTTTATTCCTGCAAATATTCCTTTTTCTGATGTGTACTTTGGTCAGTGTTAGCATAGCCATTCCAGTTTTCTCTTGATTAGTACCTGCATATTATTTTCCATTTTTTGTTTTTAATCTATCTATATTTTTATATTTGAAGTGTTTTTCTTGTATACAGCATATAACTATCTTGCTTTTTAATCCAGCCTGACAATCCATGCTTTTTAAGTAAAATGCTTAGATTGTTTGTATTCAATGCAGTTATCTATGATGTTGGGATTCTATCAACCATCTTGCTATGTTTTCCTTTTCGTTTCATTTGTTCTTTGTTCCTTTTTACTCCTTTCCCTTTTTCTTTTGGGTGAATGTTTTTACTATTCCACATTATCTACACTAATTTCAATATTTTATTATTTTTTAGTCATTTGAATCTTTAAACTTATGACAGTCTACTTTCAAATAATGTACCACTTCAGGAATAATGCAAGAACCTTAAAATAGTGTACTTATATTTCCTTCTTCTCTCCTTTCTGCAATTATGCCCAATTATGTATCACTTGAAGCTCTTTTCTTTTTTATTAGTCTTTTTTTTATGTCAATTTGGATAGCTTCTGATGCTAGATTTTCATTTTCACTGATTTTTTTTGTCTTTAGTTTCTAACTACTTTTAATACAATTGAGTAATATTTTTAAATGTATATATTGTATTTTTTCAAGTCTAGGGTTTGGTGTTTATCACTTATATTGTTCATGTTTTTCCTTTAAATACATGAGCATATTCATAAAGGCTATGTAAAATTATTTGTCTACTAATTCCATAATCTCTGTGATGTATCTATTTCTAGTTATTGTTTTTTCTCTTTGTTACAAATTTCATCTTCCTATTTCCTTACGTGGGTAATAGTTTTTATCAGATGCTGAACATGATGAATTTCCCATTGTTGAAGGCTAGATTTTGTTGTTTTTTTCTTAAAGAGTTTGGACTTTGGCAGCAAGTTAAGTAACTTGCAGTTCAGCCTGATACTTTCAAAACTTGCTTTTAAATGCTTTTATGATGCGTTTAGAGTTATCTTTACTCTAGGTCTAGGTGAAGATGACCTTCCTGTATTATTATCTAGAAAGTGACTTCAAGCTTTATGTTTTCTGCTATGATTTCTGGGATGATCACAGTGCTCACATTGCTTGTTTTTGACTCTCAGGATCACCATCCTGCTATATTTTTTGTCTGGTGTCTGAAACAGTTGCTTCATGTATTTTGTCCATTTTTCTAGCTTTGTTCCACTTTTCTAGATTTTTATAGTGTGAGGATAAATCTGTTACTCCATCATGGCTGGAGGCAGAAGTCTCACATCTCTTTGCGAAGAGGGAAAAGTTTACCTTCACATAGCAGAAAACACTTCTTACCCTAAAGTTTACTCCATCTCTGTCAAATGGAAAATAATTCCACAGGCTGTATGGTTTCTCAGGCTCACAGCAATTTGTATTTAGAGAAGCAGAGATTATCCTCTGTCATTCATACCATTTGTTCAGGGAAAAAAGTTGAATATTATATACATTGCATCAGTTACTTATTACTATGTAACAAACCACCCCAAAATTTTTGTGGCTTTAAATAACAACCATTTATTTTTTTTCTCATGAGTCTGTGGATTAACCCATCAGTTCTGTTGATCTGAGTGGACTTGCTGTGGCTCCCTCACTGGCCTGTGTTCAGCTGCAGGCCTGACAGTCTTCTTTGCTGCTCTCAGCTGAATTTTTTTTCACGTATCTTGGCCCTCAGCTGGAACAACTGGACTGGTTCAGCTCTCTCCCATGTGGTCTATGTTTGGTCTTATGGTGGTGGCAGTTTTCCAAGGAAGCACATGGAATTATTTAAGGCTTCTTGACTGGGCACAGACTTATGCTGCATTCTTCTGGCCACAGGTCAGAGGTTCAGCTCATATTCAAGGGTTAGAGAAACAGACCCCATCTCTTGATGGGAGGAGATACAAGTCATACCGCAAAACGTTTGGATATAAAGAGAAGTGGAAATTTAGAGCCGTTTTTACGTCCATCTACTGTGTATACTTCACCTCTGCAAAATGACCTTATTTTAGGAAACTGACTAGGCTCAGACAGATAACTGTGATCTGAAGTTTTCTCTCCTGAGCTTCACTAATTGTGATGAGTCACTCTAGCATATGGGCAATGAGAACACCAGGAAATTTCATTAATCAGCCATCCGTATCTATCCCCTCTGCCTATGACTATGCCATCTTCTTTATTGTTATTTTTGCCAAATCTTGAAAATATGCCATAACCTATGATCAAGCAAATACTATTAAAATGAATACTAAATGAAGACTAAAACAGGTACAAAATAAAACCTATCCTGAGTGCCTTGGTGAAATATCTTCACAGCACTCTGTATCACCCACCCTGATAACATTTACCATATTTTACTT
Source organism: Camelus dromedarius (assembly GCF_036321535.1). Lineage (NCBI taxonomy): Eukaryota > Metazoa > Chordata > Mammalia > Artiodactyla > Camelidae > Camelus > Camelus dromedarius. The sequence continues at coordinate 12,515,768 of NC_087454.1, read as the reverse complement.
TTAACTGTTTATTTCATTGTTTGAACCCTCGCTACAGTCCTTGAGTCCAAAATCGCATCCTTTCTACTTTGTGCCTCCTTCAAGGCTCATTTACAGGGGTGTAGGAGTTGCACCACTGGATAAGCTAAATGAAAAACAGATCAGTGTATATATATACTGCAGTTGCTTTTCTAATGAGTAGAAAGACGTGCTTTCATTGTAATTTTAATCAATACTATAAATAATAATAGCTATCATTTATGAGGCTCTATGTCCAACTACTGTTCTAAAAATTTAACAAAAACAGTGAGTAACTTCATTGTTGCCTTACCTTTTAACTTCAATCTATATTAAAGTTTTTCAGCTAATATCTGCTTTTACTGTCTAGTCAGGTAGAGGAAAGCACAGAGCTTTAGAGACAAAGAAATCAGATTCCAGGCTCTCACTACTGCTTCTCAAATACATTATACAACCTAAGGTTCAGTCAACAAAATAGAGGTTTACCAATATTTAACTCATAATGAATAGAGAAAATTAAAAGAAATAAAATATATGAAAAAATTGAGTTACTATGTGATCCAGCAATCCCACTCCTGGGCATGTATCTGGAAAAGATGAAAATTCTAATTTGAAAAGATATATGCACCCCAATGTTCATAGTAGAACTATTTACAATAGCCAAGACATGGAAGCAACATAAATGTCCATCAACAGGTGACTGGATAAAGAAGATGTGGTATATTTATACAATGGAATACTACTCAGCCATAAAAACCGACAACATAATGCCATTTGCAGCAACATGGATGCTCCTGGAGAATGTCATTCTAAGTGAAGTAAGCCAGAAAGAGAAAGAAAAATACCATATGAGATCGCTCATATATGGAATCTAAAAAACAAAAACAAAAACAAACAAACAAACAAAAACAAAGCATAAATACAGGACAGAAATAGACTCATAGACAGAGAATACAGACTTGTGGTTGCCAGGGGGTGGAGGGTGGGAAGGGATAGATTGGGATTTCAAAATTGTAGAATAGATAAACAAGATTACACTGTATAACACAGGGAAATATACACAAAATGTTATGATAACTCACAGACAAAAAAATGTGACAATGAGTGTGTATATGTCCATGAATAACTGAAAAATTGTGCTGAACACTGGAATTTGACACAACATTGCAAAGTGATTATAAATCAATAAAAAATGTTAAAAAAACAAAACAAAACAAAAAAACAAATGAGTAGATAAAGAAGATGTGGTATATATACACAATGGAATACTACTCAGCCATAAAAAAGAATGAAATAATGCCATTTGCAGCAGCATGGATAGACCTAGAGATTATCATACCAAGTAAAGTAAGTGAGACAGAGAAAGACAAATACCATATGGTATCACTTATATGTGGAATCTTAAAAAATGGTACAAATGAACTTACTTTTACAAAACAAAAATAGACTCACAGACATAGAAAACAAACTTACGATTACCAAAGGGGAAAGGGGGAAGGGATAAATTAGGTATTTGGGATTAACAGATATGACTTACTATATATAAAATAAATAAACAACAAGGACATACTGTATTGCAGGAAAGGAACCATATTCAATATTCAGTAACAACTTATAATGAAAAAGAATACATATATATGTAACTGAATCACTTTGCTGTATATCTGAAATACTGTAAATCAATTATACTTCAATTAAACATGTATTTATTAATAAATAAAAAAGAAATAAAATACATGGAGAGTCCAACACATAGTAGGGACTTACTGCATATTCATTTAATTCTATTTCTCCTCTCTCTCTCAAAATGCAGATCTGTTTTATTGGCAAACACTGCAGAGTACAAGGGGGTCCTTGTAATTTTACAGATATGGTTTGGAAAGATTAACTTGGAGAGAGAGTTATGGAGAGGGAGAATAGACATATTTGGTTTCTGTTTACTCCAACTCTTTTTCCACTTGGCTCTAATTTTTTGGAGCAGAGTCTTGTCAAGTATCTAAGGAGCTGAGAATCACCCTGGGATACTATTCCACTCTCACAAAAGGGATGGACTGCTCTCCCTGTACAGACTCAGAATTAGGGACAGAGTCCTTTAAAGGATGGATTAGGGAAGGTTTTATTCTTGCTTATTCCCCTTCCAGGAGCCTTATGACCCTTTGCTCAGGAGCACCTTGGTCATCTCCCTCTTTCTCCTGCAATATTTTCTCCTCTCTGTTACAACTACTCTCTTGTTGAGATTTTCACTCTTCAAACTTTCCACAGTCCCCAAACTCTAAATCACTAAAAAGAGTCTCAGAATTCATTTTACTGATAATGCCACTTTTGGCTGCAGCAAATGTCTAGTCTTTCTCACAGCATCATGGAAAATTTTAGAATACTTTTAAAGAGAGAGAAGGATAGAGGGCACAGGCTAGGGAGTGGGCACAGAAGGCAGAACTATCCCCGCCCCAACACACACAGAACACATCCTGAAACCTATGGATATGTTACCTTATGTGGCAAAAGGGGAAAAGGGCCTTTGGGGTTGTGATTAAGTTAATGACCTTGAGAGGGAGAGATTATCCTGAATTATCTTAGTAGGTCCAACCTGATCTCCACCTCTCTTGGCTGTGGTCAGAAAGAAACGTGATGATGGAAAAAGGGTCAGGGAGATGTGATGTTACTATCTGTGAGGATAGAGAAAGGGGCCATTAGCCAAAGAAGGCAGACCTCCTATAGAAGCTGGAAAACATAAGGAAATAGATTTCACCCTGGAGTTTCCAGAAAAGAATACACCTCTGCCAACATCTTGAATTTAGTCCAGTAATACCCATGTTGGACTTCTGACCCACAGGCGGTAGGATGATAAATTTGTGTTGCTGACACCTCTGTTTGTGGTAATTTGTTATAGCAGCAACAGGAAACTAATACAGTGGGGATGGGCAGGGATCAGAAGAGGCATTTTTCAGAAATGCACAGCCTATCTCAGGTGATCACCTTTATCCTCTACTCAGAAATGTCCCTTTTAAAGTCACTGAATACAACCCCCCCTCAATGAACAAAAAGTTTTCTCTCCAAGGTAACAGTTGTCAATAAGAATTTTTTCTTCCCCTCCATAATGTTATATCTCTGTGCATACACATAAATCTGAGATTAAAATAAAAACAGAATAAGAGAATCAGATGTGGTATAAGCAGGTAATATTATAAACCTTCAAATCTCCATTGTTATCATCACCACCAACATTTGTCAACCGCCTGCTGCATGGAAGGCTATGTACTGAGGGTATAGAAAATTAAACACTTGGTTTTGATTTTCAGTGCAATACTATTCACTTATTTGATGTCTTGCTTAATTTATTTCTTAGCACTGCTCTTAGGAAGAACTAGTAAAACAAAAAGTTGACCTTCTATAATATTGTGTTTAACAGTGGTATTTGACTTTTCCCAGTGATAATGGGTCCTAGAAGGCACTCGATCCCCAAAGTAGAAATCTGTCTTATTTCCCATCCTGTCCTACTAAGGCAAAGATTTTAAGTGACACATTTTTGGAAGAGCCAACAGAAACTGGAATATTGAAAGGACTGGCACTAGCAGAAGGTCACAGTCCCTTGAATTCTTGCTAACGAAAACCATATTGTGCATTACCAACCAATTTGAACGAAGACCTAGAAGGCCATTCCTAATTGTTGCTTATGCAGAGAGAGAGTCAATAAGGACTTTATTTCTGGCTGAGGGAAAACTTTTTTAGGGATATTATTAAAAACTGACCTTTAAAGGAGCAAGTGACCTGATATCAAACCAATCTATGAGAACTTGCAGTTGTGTAATTTTGAGAAAGTCCCTTAACTTCTATGAGCTTCTGTTTTTTCATTTTTAAAACATGTATAATAAATTTCTGAATCACAGAAATGTTATCAGTATTACATCGTATGGAGAAAAGAGTGTAAAATCACCTAGTGATGTGTTTGGTCCATACAATATAAATAAAAGGTCTTTTATTCACTCTTTCCTGTGTTCAAACCCTACTTGAAATTTGCAAATACATTGACACAATCCTTGAGCATAATGATTCCACACACCTAAGAGTTGCTGACTTTCAAATTTTGAGATTTGCAAATGGAGTCACCAATCTGCCAAGACTTGCACAAAATGCTTCAACAGAGCAATTAGAAGTTAACTCTCTCTTTTGTTTCATGCTTCATTTTTAGATGTTTCATAACCAACTCCTTTGGAGAAGAAAAAATATCTAGCACATCAGCATTTTTCAAGTACATTAGGATTTGAAGAGCTGATTGACAGTATCTCCTGGAGAAAAGATTTTTTTCTGCTCACAGAACCTGAGATGAGAATCATCTTGCCAGAAATTAGGGGGGAAAAAAAAGTCTCCAGTGTCTTTTCTGCCAATACTTTTCTGACGCTGGAATTCTGGTGGAAACGTTCAAGTTTAATGCAATCTCTTCATCACTTCTTGAAGGCAAGGCTTTTTTCTTTTACATCCTCTATGTTTCTAATCCATAGTAAAGAGATATGCACACCATTATATATTTACATATACATGATATATATCAGTTATTAGATTTCTGAAAAGCAGGTCAGAATTCACTATGGTTTTTAAATTAGAAAACTACTAACGTCCATTTAACTTGCTTTGTGAAAAAGCTAACCGTGTACCAGTAATTCTCAATCCCATTTGCAAAATAGAATGACTTAGGCAAACTTTAAGAAACACGTATATCCAGAAGTGCCCCCCTTCTGACTTAATGGATCTAAGATGGAACCCAGAGTTCACTGGGCTTTTTAAAATGTCTCTCAGGTAATTTTAATGAGAAGCCAAAGATGAGAAATAATGATCTATATCAATGGGTTAGTGGTTTGCAGCCTGAATCACCTCCAGGAGCTTTAAAAAAAAAAAATGCTGAAGTCCAAGGCACACTCCAGACCTAATGAATAAGAGTGCAGGGCGGGGGGGAGCCAGTGCTTCTTAAAGCTCCCCAGCATGTGCCAGCAGGGTTGAGAACCACTGCCTACACCGTGTCAGTAAGTAATGATTATGATGTACATGAGGCATCCAATGATCCATTATGTAGCTTTACATTCCAACTCACTGCAGCTGGGACTCCTATTTGACTCTTCATCTTTGTTTCACATATGGAATTAACAAATTACTTTCAAGTTCTATCATACTTTTACTAAGACGAATATTGTGTCAGTGATCAGAGAATTGCATCTAGTGCCTCTGACATATTTGCTTTTACAATATTTTGAGAACTAAGAGTCCACTGTGAGCAAATATTAATATCATTCCATGTGAGCAAATTCTGTCCTCGACTGGCCTTGGGCAATGCATAATTTCATGAGCATTGGGGTCTCTCACCCTTATATTTTAGGGATTTTTGAACCATGCAGTTGGCTTTAGGTACACTATATACTCTTCATGCTTATCACGTCTTAGTGTCTTCCAATCCCAGGGGAATACTTCAAATCTAACAGGGAAGTATGGGATCTCTATTACTTATGTTATCACAGTTTATCTAAAGCTCAGTCATGCTCAGAATATCAAAGGACTTTCAGGGAGGCTACATCTTTTCTTGGTACCTTAATATTACCTGTTTCTAAGGTAGAACCATCCTTGTATTTCTCAATATATGTCTTCAACTAGCAATGGAGGCATCACTCTAGTGTTATTGGGCCATTTAACTTATTAATAATTAGAATAGTCTTTAGTATGAGGAATTTTTATGCATTTTCTTATATGGTCTTTGCCTAGAAACATTTTATTCCATGGTCTTTGTTGGCCCTCTTGTAAATCTGTTTTGGAACAGGATCCTTAGGCAGCTGGATTTGAAATGAGGCTTTGTTAGTTGTGAAATCAAATTGACAGTCCTTCTGTGGTTTTGGTGCGAGAGCTCCATCTGGAAATGGACCAGCCCTTCCTGTCTCAGCATATGTCCCAGGGACCACATTCTCCCAATAATCTGAACATTGTGCTTCCAAATTCAGCAGTTTTCTCCCTCCTTGCTGTCACACATGCATCTATGAGCATCCAAACTTTAGGAAGCTAAAAAGAGTGCGGAGAGATATTTATAATGAAGAAATAAAACAGCATCCTCATCAAAAGTGAGGCTGAAATATTCTTCTGGTTCGTATTCTGCTCAAGGTTACGGAGGGTGTTCTGACTTCGTTTACATGTCCATCAGCTGAGTTCTCATCATTTCCCTGAAGATCAGCATTTTAGTGTCACAGATGACCTTCTCCGCCATTAACTTATTGGACACATCAAACAACAAGGAACTTTTCTAATTATGGAACTCTGGGGCAAAACAGAATAGCTCACATTGTTGAGGTGGAAAGAGTGCCAAAAAATGGGGTTTCTCGTTCTAGATTTGAAAAAAAGTGTAAGACAAAAGTTTCCATACCTCAGTATAGAAAGGCCACACAGTCCAGATGGCCACTACTTCCTGGATGGAAGAAATTCACATGCTGCTCCTTCTGCCTTTCTTACGGGCCACCACAAGTAGCCAGCCCTGAGCCGCAGACTTGCTCTTTCATTTCTCTTGCAATGTGAGTATAACTGCCAATTTCTGGACCATGCCATCCCAGGTGAAAACGTAATGATTAAAGCAGGATGGACAAGAGCTGAAGAGTCAAACCACCCTTTGAGGTGGGTTGGCGCTCAGTGTGGAGGATTTCCACAATAACAGTGGAGACATAGTTTCCTTCGTGCTTCCCCTTATCCTGATTTCTGACAGATTCTCACGTATGCTCTGTTTTCAACTGAACCCGTCTGCTGCTAAATCCTTCAGGCTGCTCTAATTCTGGAAGCTTAGTTTCAGATCACTGTACATCCTTTCAGAGGGAATGGAAGTCAGGCAGAGATCCTACAGACATAATTTCCAGAGGATAACTCTGCTTGAAGATCAGGGCTGCCATTTGAAAGAACAACCAAAAGGCCATTTTTTTGGTCCACAAGTCTCAAAAGTCAATGGCCATTAGTATCATTTTAGACACTTGTCAGAAATGCAGACTCTCAGCCCCCTTTTTACCAATTCAGAGAGTCTGGGTTCAGGCCTGGGGTGAGGGGGCCTGATACATCACTGCACATGACTCTGATGTAGCTGGTCTGTGGAACACACACTGAGTGTTGCTAACCTAACTTGTAAGAGGCTCAGAAACACAGCAAGTGGAGTTATTTCAATTTTTCCTGAAGGGTGGGTTTTAAGGTATACTTATTATCTATTCTCTTAGCTTATTTGTGTACCGAGGAACACTGAGATTCTGTGAAACCTGAAGGCAAATGGAATCCTCTCTGTTTTACTGTGTGTAGGTTCATGAATTGGCCAGGATTAGCTACTGGAGACACATCCATTCAGTCAGCAAATAACAGTTGAACTCTTGCTTAGCTAAGACTTGTACTAGTGGCACGACAAGTAAAATGCAGTCCCTACCTTTGAGGAGTTCAGTTTAGGAGAAGAAACAGTGATACGAATTAATAAAATATAGTGATATGAAAAACGTGTTACTAATGGATTTAGAGCAATGCAATTTACTTTGAAAGGAGAGATTTAATAGAGATGATGAAAGTTGAGCTTAGTTTAAACTATTGCAAGAAAATTACAAGGCATGAAGACAAGGAAATTTTTGAGAAATAAGGAAAAAATCATATGCATAAGCAAGGAGTTAAGAATTACCCCTTTTATATTCTAGACATTTTAGAAAGTTCAAAGAAATTGAGAAAAACACATGGATGGTGAGAAGTGGCAGAAAATAAGATGGGCAGGAGTGATCCCTGAGACCATATTATAAAGAGTATTATATGACAAAACAAGAACTTTGAGTTTGATCATGTATGACAGAAAATAACGCTGAGAGAAACTAAATACCAAGACAAATGAAGAAATGCATCATATTCACAGACTGGAAGACTCCAAGACTCAATATTTAAAAAATAACCATTCTAAATTGAACTATAATTCAAAGCAATGAAAATCAAAATTCATGAAGTTCTGTGAAACTTGGTAGGCCTGTTCTAAAATTCAGGCAGTGTGGCATTGTCATAAGAATAGCTAAACAGGCCAGTTAGAAAGCATGGAGACTCTAGAAACTGACACACGCACACAGTATCGCTTGATTTATAAAGAGATGTCGCTGTCACAGTGAGGAAAACATGGTACTTTCAATAAACAGTACTAGGCCCACTGGATATCTACATGGAAAAAACAAAAAGTTTTACTCATACTTCACCCTTGCACAAAAATTAATTCCAGATGATTCACAGATCAACAAGTTAAAGGTAAAATAATAAACATTCCAGAAAATAACACAGACACTTTTTCTACACAGACACCTTTCACAACTCTAACCAAAATGAAAAACCTTGATAACTTGGACTACATTAAAATTTTCGGAAAGCCTAAGTTTATCAAAAGATCCCATTATGACAGTGATAAGGCAGACCACAGAGTAGAAAACACTTGCCCCAAATACAACTGACAAAGGAATCAAGTGCCAAACACATGAAGAACTACAAAAACGGAGCCGGCCACCAAGTTTTAAAAAATATTCAGAATGTTTGAGCAGGCACTTCACACAAAAGAGATCCAAATGATCAATAATAAATAAGCATGTGAAAATGTGGCCTATCTCATTAGTCATTATGAACTGAAAATTAAAACCATACTGAATACAATTATATGCTCATTAAACAGCTAAGACTGAAAATACTTAACAATACCAAGTGCTACCAAGATCTGTATTAGGGGATACTCTCACATATGGATGCTGGATCCAATTTGGTAATATTTGGCCATGTTTAGAAAGACAGATGTTCCTACAGCCCGACAACTGCACTCCTGAGGAATATACTCAACACAGTTTTATCCGTATTTGTACCAAAATATGTATTAAAAATGTTCATAATAGTGCTCTTTAAAGTAGCCCAAAACTGAAAAAATTCAAATGTCAATCAATAGCACATTGGATAAATAAGTTGTGGCATATCCATACAGTGGAATATCATACAACAATGAGAATAAGCAAATTACTGTTACACATAACACTAATAATAAACATCAACTTTATAGCTAAGCAAAAGGGGAGAGACCCAAAAGAACCATACCATTATTCCCTTTATATAAAGTTCAAAACAGGCAAAATTAATTGACAGTATAGAAGTTCTATAAATGGCTAACTCTGGGAAGATAGCATGAAAGAGTCTTCCAGGAGTTCTAGGATGTTCTTTTACCATGTGCAATGGTTACTCAAGTATGTTGACTTTTTGAAAATTTACCGAACTGTACACTTTTTATTTGTTCACACTTCCACATTTATGCTACAATTTAACACAAATTTTAGCTTAGACATTTTCAGAGGAATTTAATCAGAATGGAGGAAACATGCGATTTTCTCAGATGGGACATAGCTTTTTCTAGCATTATGTTGAAAGATTTTTTTTTTTTTTTTTTGCTGGTGTTTGTTTACTCTTGGACAATACTTCAACAACACATATCAAAGTGATTTGTCTTGAAAAGAAAGAGGGATTATTGTGTAAATGCAGGAAATAGATGATGAGAGTCTAAACTGTGGAAATAGAGACATGAATCAGAATAGAAGCAATGTTTCAGAGATAGAAATCACAGACTTGAAGTTCAATTATCTAGAGGATGAAGGGAAAGGAAGATAAAATTCACTGTAAAGTTTCTAGCTTGATAGATTTGAATTCAGTTGAACATAATGATTTTTTTTTTTCATTTTGGACATGTTTGGTTGGCAGTATTAGAGGTTTGTCTAGATAGGCACAGTGAGACAAGGATGCCCACTCTCACCACTTCAACATAGTACTGGATGTCCTAGTCACAGCAACCAGACAAGAAAAGAAAAAGGAAGAAAGAAAGAAAAGGTATCCAAATTGGAAGGGAAGAGGTAAAACTGTCACTATATGCAGATGATTTGATACAATACATATAGAGAGAGAAAACCCTGAAGACTCTACACAAAAACTGCTAGAACTGATAAGCGAGTTCAGCAAGGGAGCAGGATACAAGAGCAACATACAGGAATCTGCTGCACTTCTTTACACTAACAAAGTATCAGACAGGGAAGTAAAAATAACAGTCATAATAATCCCTTGTAAAAACTGCATCCAAACAAAAAGTTCTCAGGAATAAATCTAACCAAGGAGGTTAAAGACCTATATGCTGGGAACTATAACACGCTGATAAAGGAAACTGAAAGAAATGGGAAGCTATCCCATGCTCTTGGATTGGAAGAATATTGTTAAAATAGCCATAATACCCAAAGCAATCTACACATTTAATGTGATCCCTATCAAATTATTCATGACACTTTTCACAGAACTAGAGCTAACAATCCTAAAATTTATACAAAACCAAAAAACATCCAGAAGTGCCAAAGCAATCCTGAGGAAAAAGAACAAAGCTGGAGGCATAACCCTCCTAGACATCATACAATACTACAAAGCTAAAGTAATCAAAATGAGTGGTATTGGCACTGAAACTAGACATATCAATCAATGGAACAGAATAGAGAGCCCAGAAATAAACCCACACACCTATGGTCAATGAATCTTCCACAAAAGAGGCAAGAATATACAATGGGGAAGATAGTCTTTTCGGGAAGTGGTATCGGGAAATGTTGGACACAGCCACATGTAAATCAGTGAAGTTAGATCACACCCTCACACCATACACAAAAATAAACTCAAAATGGCCTACTAAAACTTAACTATAAGATGTGACGCCATAAAACTCCTAGAAGAGAACATAGGCAAAACATTCTCTGACATAAATTGTACCAATGAGTGATTAGGTCAGTGACTCAAGGCAATAGAAATAAAAGAAAAAATAAACAAATGGGACCTAATCAAACTTATAAGCTTTTGCACAACAAAGGAAACCATAAGCAAAACAAAAAAATAACCTACAGAGAAAGTATTTGTAAATGATGTGACCAACAAGAGCTTAATTTCCAAAATATACAATTTATACAACTCAGTAACAAAAAGCCAAACAACCCAACCAAAAAAAAAAAAAAAAAAAAAAATGGCAGAAGACCTAAATAGACATTTCTCCAAAGAAGACATACATGGCCAATAGGCATATGAAAAGATGCTCAACATTGCTAATTATCAGGGAAATGCAAATCAGAACTACAATGAGGTACCAGGTCAGAATAGCCATTACTAAAAAGTCTATAAATAATAAATGGTGGAGAGGATGTGGAGAAAAGGGAACCCTCCTACCCTGCTGGTGGGAATGCAAATTGGTGCAGCCACTATGGAGGACAGTATGGAGGTTCCTTAAAAAACTAAAACTAGAGTTGCCATATAATCCACTCTTAGGCATATGTCTGGAGAAAACTCTATTTCAAAAAGATACATGCACCCCAGTGTTCACAGCAGCACTATTTACAATAGTCAAGACATAAAAGCAACCTAATTGTCCATCAACAAATGAATGGATAAAGAAGATGTGGTATCACACACACACACACACACATATATATACACACACACTATGGAATACTTCTCAGCCATAAAAAATGAAATAATGTCATTTGCAGCAACATGGATGGACCTAGAGATTATCATACTATTAACAGTTGGAAAGAGGAAAACAAATATAACATGCTATCAGTTACATGTGGAATCTAAAATATGACACAAATGAACTTATTTATGAAACAAAAACAGACTCACAGATATAGAAAACAAACTTTTAGTTACCAAAGGGGAAAGGGGATGGGGAAGAGATAAATTAGGGGTTCGGGATTAGCAGATACAAACTACTACATATAAAATAGATAAACAAAAAGGTTCTACCATGTAGCACAGGGAACTATATTCAGTATCCTGTAATAAACCATAACAGGAAAGAATCTGAAAAATAATATATATACACACACAAACACACACACATATATAACTGAACCACTTTGCTATGCACCAGAAACTAACACAACACTGTATATCAACTATACTTCAATTAAAAAATATAAATAAATAGGCATATATTGATGCAATTCAAAACATGGTTCTGAAACTTAGTAAAAAGGTCAAGACTACAAATGTAAATTTTGGTCTTTTCGAATGTATGTTTTATGTTTCAAATTTATGTTTTGTGGCTAAAGCCTGAAAAGAAATGCACCCCTCTCCACCCTGAGGAAATGTGCTACGTCAAGACAGAGAAGGCAACAGACAGAAGCTGAGAGCTTCAGTTTAGGAAGTTTCAAGCAGGGAGCTCATCTGCCATTTATTTTAAGTGATCCTCACAAACCTAAACATGAAAATACACAATGGACCTAAGTAATTCTCATATTCTCTCGCTGTCCTTTAATATCTATCGTTGGAGTACAAGAATTATTTTAGAGGCATCGCAAACAGTGCCTACTCTTCCACAAAACTTAGTAAATCACTTGTATCTGAATTACAGCATTACCAGAAAACAGTATTAGATTGAATCAGTTATAATGATAGTTATTTCAGAAATATCTTACAACTTAAATAAAATTGATGTTAACTTATCATGTCTATAGCCTCAGAAGTGTATTTCAGAGGTCTGAATCAGATATTTGTAATAATTTCCTTGAAAATGAGTACTTTTCAGCAGAACCATATTTTAAATCAATGTGGAATGTGAAATATCCCCAGGCTTGAAATACTTATAACATTATCTTATTGCTAAAAAATGTTGTAGTTTTATTCTGAAGCCTTGTCATCCATTATAATCTACTGGAGCTCACAACATATGCTCTGAATCCACACTAACAACACACGCTAAGGAGAGAAACACCTTTCACTTCCCTGTCTGTAAATCTGTTGTTCTGGATATCTATCGTTATGTAACAAATTATCCCCCAAACTTAATGACTTAATCCTCATTTTACTAGATCTCACAGTTTTAAGGGTCAGGAACACTGGCAGGGCTCAGCTGGGCAACTCTTCTGCTCTATGTGGCATTAATCAAGGTCCACTGATGGTACTCAGCTGGTGGATGGCCTGGGTAGGAGACTGATGGTGACGGCACTTACATGCCTGGGGTGCTGGCAGGGGTGCCTGGAAGGCCTGGCTCACCTGGAGCTCCTGCAAGTGGCCTCTCCGACTTGGTGGTGCCGGACAGACAGACCAGTGTGGTGGTTCATGGTTCCTGGAGGAAGTGGACACGGCTGATTTCTTAAGGCCCAAGCACAACAATGGGCATGTGACTTCTGCTATCATTCTGTCGGGCAGTCAGGAAAACTACTCAGTTTCAGAGAGGGAACACAGGCCTCTGAATCTTGGGGAGAGGGGTGTCAAAAAAAAAAACCTGTGGCTTTCTTTGATCCATGTAATAATAGAAAATCATTTATAACCCTGAATATTAAATGTGTATACCAATTTAGGTTCCAAAAATATAATTAAAGCAAATATGAAAATAGTCTAATTTCATGAAACATATTAATCTCTTTGAGAGATGATTGCATTTAGATCTGAACCGAGCAATAACTAGAATTAAAATTTGAGAATAAAAATGAAATAGATGGGTTCTGGATACTTACATATGGCATAAAATAAATGATACGGTAAGAGCACAGAAAGACTAGACATTAACTCACTTATTTTTGATGCCTTGATTTACTAATAAATTTAGACTCTCTCACTTAGAAAAAGAAACATGATCCTTGATTTTTTTTCTCTACTAATCACTGAAAGTAATACATATTCACATTTTTTCCATGTGGAAATTTCTATGTTGTTGGTATCGATGTTTAAGTTTTCTGGAAAGGAAACTTAACTGCATTTGTATTTCTTCTATATGCTAGGCCTGGTGTTCAGCACAATGCTTATATAATGAATTAAATCTTCAGAACCAATTTTTGAGTTTGAATTATTTTGTAGATGAGGAGACTGAGGGTCAAAAAACTTATACATGTATACATTGTGTGCATATGTATAAATACATACACTTATGTACATATATAAAAATGTATAATGTATAATAGGTATGCATTATATGTGTAGATCCATAATATGGAAAAGGAGGAGGAAAAAGAGAAAAGAGGAATGAAGAAAATAAGTTCTTTGGGGACTTACGAGATTCACTTCTCCCATCACTATAGGAATGTTCCAAGGGCTGTAAAATTTCATAGATAAGAATACGATTTTGCTTCATTACTCATTTCAGTTGGATAGAAGCCAAGTTTGAACTGAGAAATAGAAAATATTTCCATGTATGGAGAGCAGCCTTCTAAGAGCATCAGAAAAAGAAAAAAAAAAAAAAAAAAGGATGGGTCTGGACCCCAGCTTCTAAATTTGTAAATTTTGGACCCCAAGCTACTCTGAAACAATCTCAGTCTATTTTGCATGGCAGCTAGCTAAGTTTCAATTTGGGTTGTCCCAGAAGTAGACGAAGACAAGGATTCGGGTCTATAGTGAGTTGAATGGTGGCCCCTCAAAAGATATGTCCACTCAAAGTTAATGAATGTGATGTTATTTGGAAAAAGGGCCTTTACAAATGTAATTAAGAAATAAGTTAACAATCTTAAAATGAGGTTATCCAGGATTAGGGTGGGCCAGAAGTCCAATGACAAGTGTCCTTAGAAGAGGGAGGTAGGTTATTTAACTGCAAAAGAGGAGAAGGCAACGTAAGGACAGAGGCAGAGACTGGAATTATCCAGCCACAAGCCGAGCAAGGCCTGGAGACACCAGAAACTGCAAAAGTCAGCAAGGCTCCCCTGAACCGAAGACCCCTCTAAAGCCTTCAGAGGCAGTGTGGCCCTTTTGACACCTTGATTTCAGATTTCTGGCCTCCAGAACTGTGGGAGAATAAATTTCTGTTGTGGTCATTGTTACGGCAGCTGCAGAAAGCTAAAGCAAGATCCAAGGAGTTTACCTGGGAGGCAAAAGAAAAGGTGGACAGGAGAATGGGAAAGTGAGACAGGAAGAAACGAGAGAGAAAAAAATTATCTAGCCATCAGTGTGAGCAACTGGAGCCTAATTTTGCTGAGGAAAACCTGAGAGCCAGCATAAAATACATGCCCCAGAGTTCATGGATCTGGGAGAAAGGAGGGGAGCTGGGGGACTTCTGCACCTGCTCCTGTTAGCCATTGGCTGAGGGCTGCTCCCGGGGTGTTGGGTCCCCAGCACTTCCAGCTCCCGTCGGAATGGCACCAAGTTGGCTCCAGAAGCAGGAGAATGATTCCAGGCAAAGAAGTGCGGGGACTATCTGTTGAGGTCTGGCCACCCTAGTAATGTCTTAACTATATTACTCGGGGTGAAGTCTGGTGAGGCGAAACACAGATTAAGTGAGGAAAACCAGAAAGCGTCTTGACCATCTTGTCATGCTCACACATCCTTGGAGAGGACACAGCAAGCCATGCAGAGCCACTCAGAGGAAGCCCCCAGGGGGGGTCACGGGCAGGGGGAGAAAGTGGAACTGCTGTGGACAAGCACCATTAATGTGCTTTCCAAGGGAAGGAATGAGGGAGGCAGGGTAACTGAGTGTAGGGTGGGCTAGTCTGAGTAATTTCAGGGGGCTCTGGGGGTACAGGGGCTGTCTCTAGTGATCTGGCACCTGGCTCTGAGATTATTAAGGCAGGTGGATAATGGCCCAGAGCGTAACAGTGCAGTAAGAGAAAGGGTGGGGGTTGTGGACTTAATCAGCCAGTCAAGGAGGGGAACTGACCAGCTTTCAACCAGGACCTCAAACCTAAGTTAAGGTAACATTTTTAAAAACTATATTGCAGGGAAGGGCAAGGAGACATAAGACATACAAGGGTAAGGTGACAACATGACGACTGTAAGAAAATCCATTTTAACACACTGCAATGAAAATAAAATCCAAATTTCCATTATAATGTATAAAGCCTTGGAAAGGCTTATAGTCATTCATTCAAAGTCCCCTTAAACAGTAACTTGAGAAGTTGGTAAATATGATTCATCTATGTCTTTTGTCCCCTTATCAAAATTTGAAAAAAAATCCTTATTGATGTATTCATTTTTTCAGTCCACAAATGTTTACTGAATGCTTATTCAACACCAAGGACTAGATTCTAAGGGTGCAATGGACAAAAACAGACATTATAATTTCCTTATACCACTTACATACTCCATAAGCAGGGTGAGTAAGAGATGACAATAAACAAATAAGTAAGTAAATATACACAATGTGGCAGACGGTAATTCTTTGGTGATTTAAATGTCATCCCATCTGGTATAACAGTAACTACAAATTAAATGCTATGAAAAAGCTTATTTCAACATCAAAGAGCAACGTCACAACTTCCAACACATCCTTTCAACCATCAGGTGTCGTGCAAGCAACACTTGATACCTGTCTAGATACTGCTGCACTCTGCTTGCCTCTACAAACACTGTCGTCTTGAAAAAGGATATGTGCCTTTAAACCCAGAGAGCAGAGGTAACAGATCGTGTTTGAAATGGTTGCTAAGGGACCATTTTATATAAATTAATTAGTGAACATCAACTCTGGTTTCAAAGGGCAAAGAAGGTCTCTCACTTGAAAAGGGAAAATTACCCCCTGGTGATTGGAAAAAGGCCATCATAGGGTTTTTTTCATGCACACCAGTAGCATCTTACTGCTGCTTTATTTCTGGGGTTTTTTTTTTTTCCTTTTTGTTTGGAGGCTTTCTCCTACCCTCATTCTTCATTGTTTTCCATAGTTTTCTTTATTCCTTCTAAGGTTGTTTGCATAGGAGACCAAGGGGAAGGTCTGGGTAATACAGAGGGCAAGCAAGTCTTTTAATGTTTTAAGAGGTGAGCAGAAGACAGGACGTCTTCCCTGCTGGAGGGCTAAAAGACCAAAGAGACACAACATAGAAGGGTTTTTTACATTAACTTAAAAATGCCTAGGAAGTTTTTATCAGAGAAAGGAAGATTAAACATGATTTCTGCAAAATCTTTGTGAGAAGGGAGGGGTCAGGTTAGGGAGCGAAGTACATCCCCATGTTCATATCCTGTAAGTATTGCTATAAATAGTTATGCTGATTTTATAAATAGTTTGTTTAATATACTTAGATATTTTCATAATTCTTCCATTTAAAAAACCAGAATTTAGAAGGAAATCAGGTAAAACTTTGACTCAGATAACTCAAAGGAAGTCTAGTTGTTGGGGGCAAAAAGACCAGGATAACACAATTGTTCATCTGATGACAAAGTAATTAAATTTCATGAATAATTATGAGAAAGGGGGGAAAAAGCTTCTGGTATTCAAGGCTTGTAAACATTGCAGGCATTAAAATAAGAGCTAAGAAAAGATAGGTAGAATGTAAAGCTAATTTGCTTTCCTTTCAGAATTTTTATTTTATAATGCTGTCACATTTCTAAATGATGACAATAATTTTATTTTTAAAAGTAAGTACTGACAAGGCACCTTTACTCTAAGAATACTTTTGACATAAACTAACTCAAAAATAAAATCTGACTAGCGAGAGCAGTTATTTTACTCATTAAATATCAGGAAGATGTGATGTGTTTTGCTTCCTTACAGCTGATTCTCAATGAGATGAAGAAGAAAAGGAAGACTTCCTAATACATCATTTGGAGTTGGAGCTACTCAGTTATAAGGCAAGACAGGCAAACTTTAAACTTATGTCAGCTTTCCACTGCAGGTAAGATTTTTTTTTTTAAATCAAAGATGGGGAAACATCATCCTCGTGTCCTTCTCTGCTGCTGTCCTACAAAATTTGCCCTCACTTTGCTTACACAGTCCTTGGTTATTTGCCAAAGAGGCGTCCTGTGGGTCCCTGATGGTAACATGATGGAGGCAAATGGACTGTTTCATTTCCCATATGCAAGTAATTACTAAGGGAATGGAACAAGCTAGCACTTAAAGATTTTTTTTTTAAAGAGTGAATGCCTATTCATAGTTATCTGAAATGTATCTAATTATGGTCCAGGTTATGTGTATTTACCATAGGTGGGAAGATTAGACTTTCGCTTTAAGATGCAAACTAGAATATTGGTATGCACAGTGAGACTTCTGAAACCAAATGATAATATTGGATATTTTCCTAGGACAAATTGGCACTCGATATTGGGGAAAATCAACATATCTGAGCAGTGCTATCAGATAAGAAACATTTATGTGATGTTCACAGCTAGTTCTTCCTGCTGGCTTTTGTGAAACTTAATGCTTAAAAAGACAAATACTAGACTCTTGGCTTTTGTTCCCAAGTTTGTTTACCTTAATAATAAGAGATATCTGTGAAACGGTTGACATTGTCTTGGCCTATACCAGAAGCTTCTCTGGAACTTAAGAAGAATTAATGAATGTATAAAAAATTAAACCAAAAACGTAGTAGGAAACCAAAGTAAAAAGATCCTTCCCATCGCTGAACTTTGCCATGAACTTGGCTTGGTACCAGGTACCTTGGTTGGTTTCTTGCTTCCTTTCCAAACGTTTCAGTCAATGGGGACCATTGTAAATAGCTGGCAAGTCACTGAAGGAGTTCATGTGTAGGAAGGTTAGGTGTTTTCCAATCCCATCCCTCAGGCCTTTCCTTCTGATTCGACATAAGCTGCATCCACAGGCCTGTGGGGAGAGTTTGCCTCTAAACTGATGTTAATGGGTCAAAAAGTGTAGTAACAGAACCAGGGAAATGTAGGGCTCGGACATAACACTTGAAGGGGGACACATTTTCTTTATCAGTTTGCCTCCCATATGCACAGAAAGTCATGGTCAGCTTTCAGCTCTCCAAATGGAAACTCTTGGTTCCCATCTGCCTTCTCTGGTTTGTGCATGTTGTTTCCACAAAAGAAAGTGGAAGGTAGGGAAATATGTATGCAAAATGTCTTACAGTGTTAAAATGTATAAAATTATTACACATCCATTTCCACTAAAACCTGTTTTAAATTCTTACTAAGAATGAAACAAAGATTCTTTGTTGTAAAATAAAATTTTTGCAGCTCTATTATGATTATCGGATAGTTAAGAGTTTGATGTGCCAGGATCTAAAGAGAATTGTTAACAGACATCCACCTTCTAGTTAAATTTTAGTCAAAGGGAAGTCCACAATTGTCCATGGGCAATCAGCTATGCCTTGGCACAGGAGGCCCGCAACACCAATTTATTAAATGCATACTGGCCTCAAAACAATCTTTTCCTGGCAGATGCACTCGCTGTGCTCTGCGACAGAGCCAGCCTGCCACCCCAAGGGGCGGTAGTTCCAACACCGGCGTTCCTGGGAGGCTGGCAGACGATGGGCTCCCCCTAGGGGCGGACGGGCCTCCGCGGAGGGAGAGCAGGTGGCGCGTTGCCAGGAAACCAACCCCTTCCCTTGGTGCCGCTGACAGCAAAACAGGAGCAGAGGGTCTCCTCTCCACACTGTTTGCTTAGGCAGGCTCCCGGCTCTCCCTAGCACACCAGCTGAGTGCAGATCCCGCTTTAACGCGCGGAAGCCAAGAAGCTCATCTCCGCGAATCCCAGTGGAGAAACTTTCCTGTATCACTTTCTCTTTCCCGGGCTCAGGCTCCCTGATTTCCTTACACTCTTCATGTTTACTTGTCCTTGTTGCCCTTGCAAACCCAAGACAGAGCTGGAGGAGCGTTTTGGAAACAGCGATGGCTGGGCTCCAGCAGTCAGCGGAGCAATGTGACTTAACAAGGGTATTTTATTCTTAGGGTATCTTCATACCTACAGAGCTCTTTTCCTCCTGAAAGCTCAAAGAACAATTCTGGCCTTGATTTTTGCCTCAGCAAGATGCCATAAGGTTTAAGAAAATACAACTTCAAAAGAAGGCTCTAAGGAAAATCACAGAGTATTTTGGTGATTACTATATTTATGCAGCTTTATAAGATATTTAGTTGGAGGTGTTTCTGAGCCAAATCTTTTATTATTCTGATTAGCCTTCAATAGTCTTCATGTGCTTTAGAAAAAAATTTACAATTATTCTCTTTATCTCCTCAGGTGTATGCTCCAGTTCTCCTTCTTGGTGAGGACTTCCCTGATTATATATGATTGAAAATTGCAGCTCACTCCCACCGGCATCCCCTCTGCCCCTAACCTGCCTTATTTTCCCACAGAGCTTCAGTGAAGGAAGCAGGACCACTAAGCAGAATGGAGCACGGGTGTGCTATAGAAGTAAGGCCTCCCGCAACTAGGAGAGAAGCTGGGGAGTAAGGGTCTGCAAAGGAGCTGGGAGATCAGAGAAAGCCCTAACCCAGCCCTTCTGAAGCTCTGCTGCGGATGGACAAGTAGGAGCACGTGGGACGTGGGACATGAAGCAGAGGCCTGGTGGGGAAGTTGGCGGCAGGCTCTGGTCTCTGCTGGTCAGCCCGGGGCTGCTGGTCAGCAGAGAAATCAGCAGGAAGGGCTGGACACCAAGCAAGGGGGGAGAAGAGCAAGGCGGAATCCTCCAGCTCCCTGTGTCTGTCCCTCCTGGCATCAAACCATGATGGTCTTCAGATAGTATGGCTACTTCTTCACCTTCAGCTTCCCAACCTTGTGCAAATTCCCTTTGTGGCTAACTTTAACTGGGAACCGTACAAGGAAGGGAATTATGAGAAACATGATTCCTGTGTACCGTACTGGACACAGTACAAAACTACCAGTCTTTCACCCCCCCTTACATATTACATACTTTAATTACATATTCCTTTTATTTGTGTGTGCATATGTGCACATCCACGTACACACACATACTCACGATCCTAAACTCCATGAATGTAGAGAGTTTTATACGCCCCAGTGTCTAGAACAATGCTTGACATAAAGCAAATATTCAATGAATAATTGTGGACTGAAATTTTTATTGCTGCCCTTTGAATTATACCTGGGGGCAAAAGCCTGAGTCAGGATCATTAATTTTTGGTTGACTAAATCTAGGTTCAGGAAGTGAGTAAGTAGTCAAATCCAAAAATACAGCAAGTCACTGAGTCATCACTGGAATCTTCAGAGTCTGCCAGCGTGTAAGGCGTTGTCCAGCCAGCGTGCCACTCTCCTATAAGATGTCGACTCACTCTACTACCAGCAGTGGCCTTATTTCTGCCTTTAAGCTCAGGGAAGCTTAGTTCAGAATATGAAAGAAAGAAGGGCTAAGGTGGCAGGACCCACTTTGTCAACTTCACCCAGGGGAAACCAGGAATTAAGCTGCAGAGATATATATTTTTAGCATCAAATGTCAAGATCCGGAGAATTCATTTTGTTAAATATCTTGAAAAAGTCCTCAATTCCTATAGCCTAAGTGGGACACACTTCCTCCTGTTACGTGTTTCCACAGCCAGATTTTATTCATAGCTGGCTGACCCTTAAAAGACATGAGTCCTTCCCCCAAAATACACGCACTATTAGATTGTCTGGTGGCCTTATACTTTAGAATTAGAAATTTCTTAAGATTCTGCAGGCATGTCTGTTTTCAAGGGTCTCTTTACCTATGGAAAGGATCATACCTTAAAGCTATCACTTTAATCACTTACAGAGGATTAAGAAACAGAGCCAATTAAAAGACCTAAGAGAATCACAAATTGGGGCACATGCCCTGATATTGAAGGCAACAGGGAAGAAGAGTGAGATGTAAATTGAAATGATTGCTCAGGAACTCAGAGATGACCAGTCAGACACACAACAATCTGGACACTAAAACCTCCTCTCGAGCCTTTTGGTTGGGACTGAAGCTTGATTCCCTGTGGCCCCTGTGTAACCTGTGAACCTGCTGGGATGGTTTTCATTGCAAATAAAAGCAAACAATACAACGTGGCTTAAGCAATCTAGGAGAGTTACTGGCTCACACAGTTGCAAAGCTCAGCCTTAAGCCATGAACTGACCAGAGCCCCAAATGCATTTCTTTTGTGTCTTCTCGTCTGCCTTTTCTGTCCCTCGTCCTCTGCCTGCCTTCACAAGACGGCTGCCCACAGCAGCTGGTGCCCCATGTTTCCTCAGCAGTCACATCATCAGGGACAAAAGGGGGCCTTCTTCACATCCTGAGACGAGGTTCTGAGCATTATGCTCATGGCAGCACCCCTGAACTGACCTCTGTCCGCGGAGATCTGAGACCGACGGGCTTAGGTCAGGGTTATGTGACAGCTGTCGTGTGCGGTAGTGGAAGCGCTGCCCTGAGACTCCCGTGTGGGGCCCGGGATACTGCACGGCCTTCCTAGGGCGGCCGTAACAAAATGCCAGAGGCAGAACGGCTTAAACAACTAAATGCATTTTCTCCCAGTTCTAGAGGCTGAAAGCCCAGATCAGGGTGTCAGCAGGTTTGGCTTCTGAGGCCTTTCTCCCCAGCTCGCAGATGGCTGCCTCCTTGCTGTGCCCTCATTTGGCTTTTCCTTAGTGCATGTGTGTACTTCTGGTGCCTCTGCGAGTGTCCAGACTTCCTCTTCTTTAAGGGCACCAGCCAGCTGTATCAGGGTCCACCCATATGATCTCATTTACCCTCTTTAAAGGCCCCAGCTCCAAATACAGTCATACTAGGGGTTAGGGCTTCAATGTATGGGTTTGGGGGGCATAACTCAGTCTATAAAAGGTGCTAAGAGTGGGGACAGTGCTCCTCAGTGGGCATGATGACAGCAGTGTGGGGGAGAAGGAAATGTTGGGGAGATAGCCACAATATCCGTTGCAATCTGCAAAACCTCTAAAGGCAGTTCCCTTTGACTATGATTTAAATACGAAAACAAAACACACCACCACATCATTAACTGTGTGTGGAGCTTCCCTAGGGCAGGCTTCTGCTGGATGAGAGTCTCCTGGGCTTTACTGTTTTCTCTAAGCAAACATTTCCAAAAGTGTATTCCAAGGAGCAGTTGTCTTGTGGCGTATTCCACACATACACACACACAAATATCTGTTGGTTAAACAAACAATGGGAATCCTGCATCATGTAGTCATACAGATCTTGACTTACAAATTAGCATATTTAAATGTCCCAAATAAATTCCAAAGTTAAAAAAAATGTTTACTTTTATATAACCCAAGACTTCTCAAACTTCTTGTCAGCATGGAATTTCCCCAAATATTACCTATTAAAATTCCTATGGAACACAAGTTAGGAAATGCTCTTCTGAGGAAATGTTACTTTTTATTCAGAGTGGGAAGAGATAAGTTGCAGGAGGGCAAACATAACAGGTTAAACAATGTCACAGGCATTAACATTAGTCTAATTTGGTTTTACTCTGCTTTTTTCATAGAGGATCAAGGTTTCCGGCTCTGGGAAAGGAAGCTGACAAATTTCTGGGCTAGTCTGTGGCTTTAGCAGAAGGATTGCTCTGGGGCTCACTTCCCAGAAACCGCTCTAGCAGAACACCTGAAGCATGCGGTCATCGCCTGTCTGCACCTGTTGCTGCCACAGGCTGAGAGAGACAGAAACAGGAACAAGGGACTTTAAGGTTCAGGAATAATGAAGTGTTTGTGCCAAAAACATTGTCCAAGAACTCGGCAAAGCAGCAAAGTAAGGAGCCAGTAACCAGAGGAAATAATCAGTGGCAGCAGCCCAGAGACAGGAGAGGCTCAGAGCCTCCGTCCGCAAGGACGGCGGGGGCCCATGTGCCCAGAGCTCAGCTCCACCCTCTTGCTCCCGGGACACTCTTTCCGATTTTAAACACTTGGACACCAGAAGAAGTGGACACTTCCAACACGTAACCCAAGACATCTGTTCCAGCAAAGTAAAACTGCGAAACCTGAAGGTAATTTGGAGGCTGCCAAACACCTGTGAGTCAGACAACGCACACGCCTCCCCTTCTTTACAAGCGCACATGAGCTTGAACCTTCTGGGCATTTTAGCAGTTTACCATCTGTACCGATAACCCTTTTCTGCAGCACAGAGAGTCTTCGAGGAGGATGTAAAATCCAGGATCCAAGATAAGGAAACGTGTTTACACCTGCTACATCTGTTCAGTCATTTGCAGGCTCTGCTTCACACTGGACTCTCTGTGCCGGCACACTTTGGAAATCATCCTTGTCTGGTTAAGTTTCACATGTGCTCCATAAAAGCTGAGAAGAATAGAAAAACCAACCTTAAAAGCCCCCTGGTCTGGGGTTATGTTTCCAGAGAAGACTATCGCCATTTTCCTTTTATCTTAAACAATCGTGGAATCTAAGTCATCATTAATAAGGTTAAATATTTCTCTGGCAACGCACTCACAAAAGACGGGAAGGACATTAAATTAGTTCTGTTGGAAAGTAAAACCTGTAGACAAGCTAATTGCAGTAAAGCAGTTGATAAAATAATAGGTTGAAAGAGAACAATAATAACCAAACCACCCAGACAAAGCACACAGTCATCTGTCTTTCCTCCAAGAAGAATATAACCCCAACCCGCTATTCACCCTGTTGCCAGTAGAGCCAGACACACCGGAATGTGCTGCAAAAAAGACAATCAAGCCTTAAGAAAGAAACAGTGTGATCTGGACAATCACCTGTCACAGTGATTCCTCTGATGTGTTAAGTGGCTGAGGAAAGAATAGCACAGGTGAGCAGCCGGAAAGTACTCGAGGGGTCTCATGTAAGACCTGCACTAAGAAAAGCAAGGCCCACGTGGGCCACAGTCCATCTGAAAGCCCTTGAAGGTGGCTTGGGTAGCAGAGGCCAAACAGGATAACAATTTATAACAACAATGACCATTCTGACCTGTTCAGAGCATCTAGGCCGTGGCATTCAAGGAAATTTACTGACACTTGTACTAAGAGGCCTACTTTATCCTATATGGCCATAACAACAGTGGTGTTCATGTTGAGACATTTGGGAGGATCCAGAGCCAACAGGTTGAATGCAAGTTGATAGTGGACCCCATTTTAAGAGCAACCATAATTGTGTTAAAGCTGCTTTATCGAGATCTATTTTGTTGCCCAACAAAAATGGAATTGATTCCAAAGCAGAAAGTGTTGAAACTAGACGATCCAGCACAGCGTTTTGAACTCCTCTTATTTAAGTTTCAGATGAAGCAACTAAGACAAAGAAGACTGGTCCAGGGCATCAGAGACAATGGCAGAAGCTAGACAAGAGTTCAGTTTTCTGTTGTTAAGCCCCAGGCTTACACAGATATTCCTTCTGGCTATGATCCTAAAAGAACCTAGTCTTCTCCACCCACAAAACACTCTGCCCATGCAACAAACAGGTCTTTCTCTAAAAGACTTTCAGTTCCTTAAGCTGAATTAAACAATTCCAAAGGTCAATTCTTTCTGTACGTCTACTGAGAGATAAATTCACAGTGCAGGAGTCTGTGGTCTTATTTTGCCTAAGAAAACTTAAAGCTTATACTTTCGTCCTTTTCTGAAAGGAAGGGCATCCAACAAAATACAAAATGAAGAGGCATCTTAACTTAGGTCAGTCATCACTAGCTTCGTGGAACGTGTGTGTTGCAACACACTTTCTGGGATTTTCTAGAGAAAACTTACAAAGATCTGATGCCTAATGGCAATGCTTTGTATCTACAGTTCTTCTAACTTAGTACTGGCATTTCACATGTTACTGATATTATAATGAAAATGCCATACACCACAGACCAGGTCTGAGAAGAAACCTGAATTATCTTCCCCTAAGTGACAAAACTGGAAGGTCTAATATTAGGTCAATTAAACTCAGACAGCTCTAATCCCAATCGCCAGCGCTACAAAGAGACCACATGATGGATTAGTAACAGAGGCAGGAGTAGAACTCAGGGTACCACCCTTCCAAGCTAGGACTCATTTTATTACACCTGGTTTTAAATCAACATAGTTTTCTAGTGGGCCAACAGAGCAGCATTATTTGACACACACTGCTGATCAGGGACCAGACTGATTCATATTCATCTTATCTTTAAATCAACTTATAAAAGTGAAAACCATTATAGCTTTGGGTGGACTGGAGAGCGGAAAGGCAAAGACTAGGATGCTTGGAGTGAAAGTGTTGAACAGAAACCACTTATGTGGCTTTTTAGCTGTTGCCATTACCCATGGGGGAAATGCCCCACCACGTCTGTACACACCATACCTCTGACACAGTGGACCAGCACGTTAATTCTACTCAAGAAAATTTACAACAGGTTTTACATACTTGCTGTATACTTCCCCTTCCAAGGTGTGATTTTAAGGGCAACAAAAACCTCTCCTCCTATCCTAGATTATCATCTTGGCTTTGAGGTAAGGCACCATCTCCTAAAAATCCATCACCAAAAATATAGGTATTTAATCTAAGTGGAATAAACAAAATTAAGTAAGCCATGTTGTCATCTTTCTAAAATCTTGTTTTAAACGTTAAAAAAAAAAAAAAAAACCAAAAAACTATCTGCCTTCAACTCTTCCTGCGGCCCAACCCAGACCCTACTCCACTCCACTCACTGTAGCTGAGGTCAAGTTTCAGGCTCCCATGGCTTTCAGGTTCTAAGTTTCATCTTCAGCACCTGTAATGAGGATTTTCTACTCCAGGTCAAGAGCTTCTAACTGCCCTTCCTTGAACACTCATTCTTCTGACGGCCCCCTGGGCCCCCTCCACAGACTCATGATGTTCTTCCTTCTTGCACTATATGTCCCCATCATCTCTACTTTTAAGGTTTAATCTGACTTCTGGCAGCCTCAGCTCCTGGTAATAATCCTTCTCTTCTCTGAGTTCTTGACATTTCTGGGTTTGCTTTCTATTGCTCTTTAATATTTTGTGCCCAGGTAGGCTTTCGTGGTAGTTCTTTTCCACTTCTTTTTCTAATGTAGAGCAAAAAAAAACCTGAATGTTTACAGGGGAACTTTATGACCATGAGTATCAGGAGAGGGAGGAAAAAGAAATGATTATTTCTTCAACAGCATTCACTAAGCACCTACTATGAGCAGAGACCACTTATTATGCACAAAGCACTGAAGACAGAGCAGATTGCCCATGGGCCTTATGCCCCTCTAAGGAATTTGCTGACCACTGGAGGAAACAGAAAAACCCATGGGGCCAGGGCTGAGAAAAGTAGGTCCACCAAGCCCTTCCCTTAGGCTTTGTTTCCTTTTGTGATTGTAATAGTTCTCACACTGCATTAAATTTTAGTCACGGAAATCTCTAACATCAATGGTAATGTAAGTCTCTTTACATCACCATCCTCAAACACTTTTCCTGCGATGATAACCTCGTAACTCATTTAGTACAATTTGGTAATTATGTGAACTGAGTGCCTACTGTGTGCCAGGCATGTGCCGATTCTCTTGTCACAGATTTCTGTGTTACCACAAAGAGTGAGTTACTATATAGTGACTGATATTTTAGAAAATCATACAAATGACACCACCTAATCAAAAACTATGTTTTTTTTTTCTTCCCACTCTACCCCTACCCGAATCTCCAGGTCAGTCAGCGTTTTGTCTGAAAGAGAAAAGTCATGAGGAGACTTAGATTATTCCCTTTCTTTCATTGTCCTAACTCTTCAGACTCAGACTACCCAGCCCTTTTATTCTGAGATGGGCACCAACTACTTGTAACTCATTCTGATTTCATCCTTCTAGTGGGAGAAGCTTCAAGACATAGTGGAAAGAGACTGGTCTTTGCCCAGACATACACAGACTCAAATTCTAATTCCGTAACTCAGTGAGGCTTGTGGTCTTTGGGAAAATTAGAGAAAGGCACACTCTTTCTCTGGGATGACAAAACCTTTCATTTGAAGGCGTCACTGGGCAAGCAGAACAAAATGTACACCAGGCCCAATTTGTTCCTCCCGGCTACCAGACGCTGCCATGCAGTACATAAACCAGACAACCGTACGTGGCAACCTGGACCATTTTCTTTGGTCATTACTTACTCTTGTTGAGCTTTAGAGGCCCAATCTGTAAAACGGGGGTAATAACAGTTCCCTCCAAGACTGTGAGGAGTAAGGGGATAATTTACTGAAAATGACTGACACATGGTTAGCACGTTAACAAATACTCATCAAACTTTCTCCTCATTTAACTATATAAAAGTTTTGATAGTCTAGCTCATGCCTAAGCCTGATTTTCTGATATTTACCTTGTCTCTGTTCCCAAGAACACTTTTCAAAATTCAGTTTTTTATCTATGAAGTGAGAATTCTGATATTTTCTCTTTTGCTTTCAAAGTATTTTGAGGCTCAATTTCGAATGCCATGGATAGATGGAGCACACACAAAACACATACTTCTAGATACACACTTGTATATAATTATATACACCCTTTAAATTAATCAAGCAGGTATTAGCAAATATTAATTGTCTCATTAAGATTCCTGTTAGCCCGAGCAAAAGCCAGGGATCCTTGAGAAATCTAATTGAATCAAGTTAATTGTAATTCTTCCTTGGGGTTTTATTATGATAACTCCTAAGTTGACTGTAATATTCATCATTTTGTACAGTGTTGAGATTCTTGAAATGAGTTATACTTAAATGCTCATGAAAGGCCTGACCATAAAGACAAAGCCTATTGTATTGTATTTTCTTTCCCTCTGCTCTACCCGCAACCTCTTCCCATCCTCAATATTTACTCCAACTTTTTTCTCACTTTATATTTTTCTTTAGCTTTCTGTGGGTGTGCTTGAAGTGTATTTATTATACTATCTCTTTATTAACCAGATTTGTGTTATAAGGTTCTTGTCCTTCTAAGCCATCTTGGTGAGAGAGTGTAACCAGGTAGAAAGGACGTGTGTTCTAGAATCAGGACGAATTCTAAGTCTTTCACTTACTCACTGTATAATTTTGGCAAAGGCATAACTTATATTAGTATTTTCTCAGGTACAGTGGTGCAACAGCCCGAGTGTCATACTCAATATACACAGGGGAGTAATCAATATAGCAGGTGTAAATATGACCACTTAACATCCAGTGAGTTCTCTGGGGATTTATCTATTTATACAGCATCCAATATGGATTTAAGCAACTTTGAGAAAGATCTTTTTGTAAGTAATTGTGAGTTTTTAACTTATTTTTTTGACAAAGGCTGTTTTGTTACTTTTACTTACTCTTTTAATGGTCAATGTGGCCTTGAATGGGCGCTCTTCAAGAAAGGTCATTCAAGCCCTGTCTCTTCCGTTTATTAGCTAAGTGACATTAGACAAACCATTTAATTTTCTGAGTATGTTTCCTCACATTTGTGAAATCAGAGTTGGAAAAGACCACCTCTACGGTGTTTCAGCTCTGAAAACTCTAATTTTTCTTTACTAGAATAAAATACTAACTTCTCTTAACGATAAGGTGTTCAAATCAGGCTGTACAATAGCTTATCCACAAATTCAATTTGATAAAACACACAGTACTTAGAAAAAAAGTATTCAGATTACACCATTAAGAATCTTTTATTATTGATCTTGAGTTGGTTAATATTAATACTTATCACTGTTTTGTACTTAAGCTGCCGTGTCTGTGTCTGATGCATACATGCTTTATAGTGTATACATCATTTAGAGGACTTTCAACTAAATAACACCCCAATAAATGTGTACTATTCCGCGGCCAGACCAAAAGAAAATCCTCAGTTATAGATATTCCTCAGAAACTGTGAGAACTGTGCCTATTTTAATTTTCCCCCATTTTTCTGCCAGACACTAAACTCTATCCTGACTTTATGCTTTGTTTATCTAATTTAGAATCAAACATAACATAACAGAGATAGAGTAGAATTTGTAAGTACATTCTTGCCTCAATAATCAAAATTCACTTGACAAAATGGGCTTATATTCCTCTATGTGTATCCTTCCAAAGTTCCTCTGAAGACTTAATATCTAAAATAATTTTGTATTTCACATCCTATTTAGATAACTTTTGGATGGTAATAATGCATCATATGTTCAATGTGTTCCCCAGATTGAAAGTCATTTAAATATCTATATCTTAGGGCCGACAATTTGCAAAGGTGCTCACCCTAGTTTAGCTTGCAACATTTCACTTGCATCTACTGCAGACAGAAGGAGGCAATGGATTGCAAAACTGGTGAAGAGTTTAAGTACCATTTTACATGTACCATGAAAACACATGCAGATGTACGGTACACATTACAAGCATGCTATGCATGGTCTCTAAATTTTGTGATTCAATATTCAAAAAAACTAAATTTTATTAACATCTATGAAGACCGAACAATTAATTGGGAAACGAGATCAATCATCAACATATTGAAAGACTGACTTTTCCAAAGGTGACGTGATGCAGTAGAAAGGTTATGGGCTGGACAAACAGGCAGATAGATGTCAATTTGAATCTCAATTTCTAATTTGGTAAATTTTAGAAAATTATTTAAACAGTTTAACTGTTCACATTCAGGATGTAAAAAACAATGTCAGTTGGACTATTGTTAAATGTGATGAAATATAAATGTATTCAGCAGAGTGAGTAATATATGATAGGTGCTCAGTATATTAAATGAATTATTTTCCTCTCAAATATTTCCACTTTCTATTTGCTAAGTGTGGAGATTCCTCAAAAGACTAGGAATAGACTTACCATATGACCCAGGAATCCCACTCCTGGGCTTGTATCCAGAAGGAAATCTACTTCAGGATGACACCTGCACCCCAATGTTTATAGCAGCACTATTTACAATAGCCAAAACATGGAAACAGCCTAAATGTCCATCAACAGGTGACTGGATAAAGAAGATGTGGTATATTTATACAATGGAATATTACTCAGCCATAAAAACCGACAACATAATGCCATTTGCAGCAACATGGATGCTCCTGGAGAATGTCATTCTAAGTGAAGTAAGCCAGAAAGAGAAAGAAAAATACCATATGAGATCACTCATATGTGGAATCTAAAAAACAAAAACAAACAAACAAACAAAAACAAAGAGTAAATAAAGGACAGAAACAGACTCACAGACAGAGAATACAGACTTGTGGTTACCAGGGGGGTGGAGGGTGGGAAGGGATAGACTGGGATTTCAAAATTGTAAAATAGACTACACTGTATAGCACAGGGAAATATACACAAAATGTTATGATAACTCACAGAGAAAAAAATGTGACAATGAGTGTGTATATGTCCATGAATAACTGAAAAATTGTGCTGAACACTGGAATTTGACACAACATTGTAAAATGATTATAAATCAATAGAAAATGTTAAAACAAAATTTCCACTTTCTATTTGCTAAGTATAGACTCAGCTTAACTTAGATGAATTAGTGTGATCAATTAGAAACATCATATAAAATCTCCCAATGTTAATGTTTTTGTGTCTTCCATATTTCAGACAAAAAGAAAATAAAGACTTTGTTAAACATTTAAATGGTTTCCTCATCAAAAGTGATGTCATAATGACTAGTGTGGATTAATTTACCATCTGATATACATTAATGCTTTTTGCCACCACCATTAAATCATGTTCAGGAAATCAGGATTTTCTAATCATGGGAGAAGGGAAGTAAAATTTTAAAATTATGAGAACCATAAAGTCATCCAAAATGTGTTATTTCAATTCAGTGTCACACGACTTGTGTGTCACTTTGATTCATATTTCATTGCCCCCAACAGGTGCGACATGCACACCTAATTCCAGGTGGGCAGAGAAGTGGACTTCTACCACGTGCCTGGAAGAAGAGAACTGAAATATGTGCAAACAATCCCATTAAATACAACACAGTGATTCTTGGATTTTAGTGTGCTTAAAATTATCAGAGAAACTTACTGAAAAGTAGGTGTCTGATTGCGTTCCACTGCTAAAGATTCTGATTCATTAACTCTGGAGTGGGCTCAAGGAATAGGGTGGTTTCAGAAACTCTTCCAGTAATTCTGAGGCAGGTGGCCCGAGGACTGCACAAGGAGGACCACTTTGGTTAAAATTTGAGTTCCCAAAGAACAGAACTCAAAATGATGTCTCAGGAGTTAAGGGTCATCATAGTTAATTCATCAAATAACTGTTTCCTGATATAAATGTCTAATACCATAATAGGGGTGTTAGGCATCATGAGTTGCTATGCAACATAGGGAAGCAAATAAGGATTCAGTTCAACTGGGTTTGGGGAATTAGCTGCAGAGGCAGATCATGAAGCAGTAATCAGGTGTTTTCATCCTTACTTCCTCTTTATAATCACACTATTTGGGAGGGAGAAACTAGCATTATTATCATTATGTTCCCCACCTCAGTATTTTACAGATGAAAAGACTAAAGCTCAGGAAGTTTACATAATTGCCCCAAAAAACAGCTATTCCATGGTGGTACTGAGGTTTTCTAATTTCAGGTAGTATCGTTAACTGACAAAAACTAAAAGTCAATATCGCCTACATGTCGAAATACATATAACACACTTAGTAGATATCCAGTCTGAGTCTATCAAGGGCCCATGCTTTATTTTTTACCCTTATTCTTACCACAGCATCTAGAACACATCTGGCACTCTATAAACACTTCTTGACTAAAGAACTATATCACTTTGTAATGTAAAAAAACAGATAATAGACCCAGTTGGCTTTACATAAAGAATGAGCAGTGAATAGTGATAGTTTTGTTTTTGGGGTTTTTTTGTTTTTTTTTTTTAAAGTAGAACTGAAACAACCAAAGAAATCCTATTTTAGTAAAATGTTGATCTCTTTCTATTCTCTCTTCCCCTGGAAGTTCTTTGAAATCTCTGTCAGTGGAGTTTGTTGACTCCAAAATTACATTTTTGTTGCTTTGAAGCACTAGCATGCTTGAATGCTTACCACTCACATCCAGCAAAAAAAAAAGTGTTTTCTTTTTTAGGTAAGATCAGGCAAAGAGGTACTGAATGAATAACACTTGATTGGGAATGGTAAATAACCATGTAATTAAACTGTAAACACTGTGTGTGGTGATTTTAATGTAATTTGAGGACTTGTAAATTACATGGTCATAAAATGGCACTTGGGCTTATGCTTTACAAAAATATCCATGTTTGTATGAGATTAATTAGTGTAGTTTGCATAAAAGACACTGAGTAAAAACACTTTCAGATCATTCTCATTTTTAAGGTTTTCATATTATAAGGCCTCCTTGAAGGTTTTTTTTTTTTCTCTTCTCTCTGGTCTTCAAGAAATTATTACCATTGTCCACAGATTTCTGTCACTAAAAATTGATCTGTACACTGCAAGCAGTTGATGGGTTTAAGCTGTGCTTATAAATTTTATTTTAGTTCTTGAAATGGGTTGGCCATTTTACAAACTGATCTCATGGTTACTTCTTTGGTTCAATTTATGGATGATGCCCAAATGGGGCTCTTTTTTGTTCCTGGTGTTTTGTGTATCATTCTATAAATCACAGACACCAAAGTTCCAGGAAAATAACCAGTGCAGAGTGGCCGTTAGTGCTCCTACCCCTTTAGAAGGTTTGGCCCAGGAAGCGTCTTCCTCTGGTGTGTGTGGTGGTAACTGTAGGAGACTCAAGATGACCTTACCATCTGAGGCAGCCCTTATGTTTTTCCATCTCCAGAAAAGTCTTTCAGCCTACACACTCAGACTCAAGCTACCACGGTACTGCTGGGAATTCTCAGAGGTCCAGGTCACGGTGAAACAATGATAGAGGTGATAATGATGTATACTCTGTAATCAGTGACTGTTTTCCAGATGCTCTGTTAAGTGCCTTTTAAGCATCACTTCATCTAACCCTGAAAACAATGCTATTAAGATAATATTAGTCTCAATTTACGTGCAAGAAAACTGAAATGTAAAGAGGTTAAGTAATTTATCCAACATCACAAAGCTATGCAGTGACAAGGTTAAGGACAACACTGGTTTGTCTGACTCCAAAGTCCTTGCTCTCAATCTTTCTTACATCGCTGTAGTAAATTAGGGCCAAGGATCCTTTGAAACTCTTTGTCCAGCCCAGTTTCAAGTCTTTTTGCATCAGATACCTCATGCCTTAGGTGGATTACTTTTTTAGCCAAAATAGAGTTAGGTAAGAGACAAGACGGCACTGCTACTGAATTGCACATCTCACACATAACGAGCCAACATTCCTGATTTGGAGTACAGTTTTAAGTCTATTTGTATTTCACATAGATTTTGGCTATATTAGAAATACGCCAGTCTGTTGCAGAACTCCAGTTACTTATCTTCACAAGAGTTGGGGGAGAGACTACATGACATCACGGGACAGCAGGGTATGCCACCACAAACCGCCTCGGGAGATCCAAGATATATGGAAAGCATTTCAATAGGAGGGGAAGCACTGTGTGATGGAGTAGTGGCTGGAATGCCTGCTCATATCATCTGGGAACGTGAACCTAAATAATCATGTGGTCTTAAAACACAAACACAAAGGTCATGAAAGGCATACACAAAGGAGAGGCAGCACTGGCCATGGTCCTACCATGCTGGATATTTGGTCATTTCACTCAAACTTCCCATTTTTCATCATGATGACTACCTTGTAAGCTTGAAGCAGGTTATTAGTTTCTAAATGTGTGATTATTAATGCATTGCAAAAAATATGACATAAGGTGCTAGGCTTCAATAAACCAAAGTACTCACTCAATTCATTACAGCAAACAAACAATTGAACAAAGCCAAATGTATTTTAAAGGAAAATCAGAGAGCTGAAGCAGGCCACAGATTTGCAAATTTCACCTGTATATTCAGCATTTTGAACATCAATTAGTTGTCAGACATCTTGTTAGATCCTGAGAGCACAAACATGAATAAAATATAAATTCAGTTTTGTTCATAGAGAACATGTTGATCTTGGTTCTGTAGTAACTGTTACTCACATAACATATCGCATGGTCATAAATTTCAATAAATTGGGAACAGTCCGTGAGCATGATTTTTAGCACAGGTGGAGCTAATTATAGAGGGTTATTTTGATTTGGACAGCAGCGTTACCCGCCCTTTCTCTGATCATCAAACTTCGGTACAAGATTCAACATACTTTCACCTCCCACATATCGTTAGTTATTAAGTCCAGCTGCTTCCTTCTCTGTAATACACTTAAAAATACCCTTCCTTTTTTAGGCTTTGCCACCACGTCCTTTTTCTAGACCTCAATGACCTTGTTCTATCAAACTGAAGCTGATAAAATAGCATCACAATGTGCAAAACACCAGATTTTCTCCAATTTTGTAATTGCGAATGTGCCAAAGAAGAGTTTTGTTCTTTCCTTTTGCTCTTAGCCAGTGAACCTGTCACCCTTTTTAAATTCCGAAGAAGAGTATCACTTTTCGATATGTTACAAACACTTAGCTTTTGCTCACTGAAGCAAAATTTTCAAGTATTTGATTCTTTCTCAGATTATTGTACTCCTAGGTAAATTAAATGTCAGTGTGAGGGATAGCTTCACCCACTTCTGTAGCTGGCTTTATTCAATCCGAAGAAGTCATCAGGGAACAGCCAGCACAGCAAAATGTGCACAACAAGGCGGGCTTTCTATCACACGCCAAAGCCTTTCTACCATCATTAAGGCTGGTTTACAGGCTTCTCCCCTGATGCCTGTGCCCTGTCCAACCAGAAATTCCAAAGATGAGCTAGTAATATTCAGCAGATTTCAGAAACAGGATTGAGTAAAATCCTACCTTCAGGTATTACCCAGAAAGGAAACACTTGCTTTGGGTAACACCAAATGAAGCAGGCAATTCATTTAAAAAAATCTTTATTTATCACACAATACAGCTAAGTGCCACATTTTCTTGGACTGTTAAAAATTAAAGAGAAAGCAAAAGGACCAGAAACTTGGGGACCAGATGGGATGAAAGAAAAAATGTAGCAAAGGGAAAGAGGAACAGGCTCTTCCTAAAAATCTCCCATGGGGCTTCCTTTCAGCATGATCATCACTTCCCTACTGTCCTCCCCGCCCCTTCCCACAAGATCAAGGGCCAGCTGGTTCTCCCTGAGAACCCAGGTAGCACAGCTGCACATTCCAGCCAGACTGAAGCTGAGCTCAGCTCAGACTTAGTGCTAGAGCCGCTGCCAAGACCCCTCTGTGTGGGCAGGAGCTCAGATCGCCTCCAAGCGGGTGTGGCAGACCAGTCCATCAATAGAGCGTAAACAGAGCTGCTCATCAGTTCTCCCCATCCTTCTCCTTCAGTCCTGCGCTCCTGGGGGATGTACTGGAGGGGAAGGTACATCATCTGCTAAACATTCCAGGTTCATGTTTAAGAAAGTCGGGTTCTCAGTGGGACGCAGTCTGCCTGAAGCAAGGTTCCTGGACCTGTCACAGCCACAGGCAGCTGCACAGAGAAGCACGTGCTGGGAGGAAAGGGTTCCTCATTCACAGAAGGACCCAGGCCCCAGGAGGCTGCAAGTTCTTCTCTGGTCATTCTCCAACCTGGTCTCCTTCATGGCTTGTCCCTCAGGACCAGAGAGTTTGAAACTAAGTAATCAGAAATAGGCAATGGGCTCATAGTTGGAAATATTCTTAAGGAAAAAAATAACAGAAATAGGCCCTTTTACGTATTGCTACTTCCTGAAGAAATAGGGACATAATCAAGAAAATGTGTTTCCTCACTGAAAGCCAAAGCATTAAATATCCAAATGTAGGATATTTTTTGATAGAAAGGACACAATATTTTTTAATCTACTAGCTTGTGGATCTATCACACACATACCTCTGCATAAATTTCACAACCTGAGAGCATCTAAGACTCACCATAAAAAAACCTAAAACATTAAATCCTGAAGGGTTCTTAAGGTTTATCTAATTTAGAGACAAAGAAGCTGCCAACTACTTATATTTGTGGGATGTTCTCTTTCTACAAACAAAAACTGTTGGAACTTTGGTATGAAGAGAAATTCCAAGGTTTGGGAGGAAAGCAGTATGTTTTGAAATTGACTTTGTTCAAAACACTTAATGTAATTCAGTGATCCATGAAGGAGAGCCATGTCTGGGAACCGAACCAAGTTCTCCCATCAAACAAACTGGAGACGCAATCTGGTCTGTTGACGCTAAAGGAATATACCACTTTTTCCACTGTGAGCAAAATTAGACCATTTCTGAGGCAAAATTAGACTCTCAGGCAGCATGATCTAGTCAGAACAGACCCAGATTCTCACCAGCTGCTGCTGGTGTTATTGCCACCCCTGGGCCAATAAGAAAGCATACTGCTGAATTTGAAATGCTCCTTGTCCGTCTCTGGACTGCTATTCTGGCCACTCTGAGGATAGATAGCTGATTTTGAAAATGCTTCACATCAAAACGAATCTCACATTAGCATGCACTTCATGTTCATAACTGTATTACCCTAAGTAGATTTTTAATATTTTATTATAATTAGTAGATGTAGCTTTGTGCCCCTCTCAAAACTAAACTTTTCTTTTATTAACCCCAGCTGTTCTGATTCTGCAGCAAAACTAACTCATCAGGGAAAGTAATAAACTAATCAACCAAACAGTACTTACTGAGCATTTACGGAGCTCATGCCAGAGCTGTCCACGGTCAGGCATCCTGGGGCCTCCACCACTGCCCGGGCAGTTACAAGGCTGGGCAGCGGAGCTTTCTGTGACCCTGGGTCCTGGGTCAAGAGTTGGCTCATTGCAGCCACTTGGCGAATATTTGATCAGTGAATGAAAGACTTGAGATTTGTCTCCACATTCTCCTACATTACCTTATTTATGGGCCAGTTGGAATAATGTATAAATCTCAAAGGCCACTTCTTTCCCTCTGGCTCTAAACATAGATCAGAAACAAGTCTGACCAACCATCTGTGCAACAGATTCCTCTGGGCATCATTCTGGTCTTCAGTTGTTCTCTCACCTTACCGCTGGATGGGTGAAGGAAGATGAAATGGATTTTCTCTATTTCTGCAAGATTATACCTCTCCCCTCATCACAGAGACCCCATATTGGTCCTTGAAGCCTCATTTTGGGATGTGACCCATATCAGAGATCCTCCACTTTTCACTGGCATGATGTGAACATAGGTTAAGTGTAAGGACCTTGAACTCCCAGTAATTCTTACCCTAGGGTCCATATATAGTCTTCAAAGAGTACAGGACCCTCTGAAATTTTAAGTCCATTGTTGTTTGTTTTTTTTTCTGCAATGAGAACCCACAGCTTCACTAGATTCTCACAGGCACAATATTAAAACCTATCGCCTTACAAGTTAACAGTGTGTCTGACCAAGACCAACTTTGTGCCTGAAAGACAACTAGAATCTGTAAAAGAAAACCCTGTGTCCTGACACCATGTGCTTACTTTCTAGCTGGAAATACGACTAATTCACAAACACTAGCTTATATATCTCTTTAAAAAAAGGAGTGTTCTCTTTATCAGAGTCACTAAACTTCTCTTTACCATTGTGATCTTTTATGTCTGGCCTATGACCCAGATTATAAAAATATTCCAGCATGCTTCTTAGGAAGCCATCTGATAAAAGCAAAGGCTGTGTCTAAGTCTTTGTCTGATACATAGGATGCACTCAATTATCTGTTGACTAAATGAATAAGCTAAAAAGGGCAGGAGGTGCATCTGCAGTTCTGTGATTGCTTCCAACTTGCACGGAGAGATGTGTGACAAATAAAGTTCTGGGATTCATTTTCATATTTTCTGCAAAGATCTGGTATTGAAATAAGGAGCTGATCTGCTAAATTTCACAATTATAAATGGGAGTTGTTTGTATTATACATGACTTTCCAAAAGCAATGGTCTGAGTGTTTTTCAGTAATTTATGGACTAAATATACATAAAAACAGAAGACACAAAATAAAAGATGAGGAATGATCAATTACTGAAAACTATCACTACTGCAGAGAGGAGCTTTAGAAGCCATCAGCGTTCTATCCATTCTAAATGCTTTTGCTCTATTGTTTAAAAATAGATAGGTTACACTGGAACTAGGTTTCTACTATTCCACTAAACTTAGGTCAAATTTTGAACACCACAGCATAGAAAGATACAAAAAACTGTGAGAGCCAATATAAAGCAAGCCATAAAGACGATTTAATTTTTTCAAAATCCAAATAAAGGTTATAAAACCAGAAAAAGAAACGTGAATAGAGGATTAATAACAAATCTTCAGGTACATCAATATGCCCACTTACAGACTGGCACAAACCTACTCTCCCCTTCAATAACCAGGGAAGAATAGATGGACTAACCAGCAGTATGAAGAAATTAGTTGAAGAAATTACTGGGGGGAAAGGGGGTGGGAAGGGATAAACTAGGAATTTGAGATTTGCAGATACTAACAACTATATATAAAATAGATCAGCAACAGGTTTCTACTGTGTAGCACAGGGAACTACATTCAATGTCTTGTGGTATCCTATAGTGAAAAAGAGTTTGAAAAGGAATATATGTGTGTATATGTATGACTGAAACGTTATACTGTACATCGGAAATTGACACATTGTAATCCAGCTGTACTTCAATTTAAAAAAAGAAATTAGATGAGACGTAAATAAGGGTTATCAGATTACTAGGTATCTCCTGAAATATCTTATCACAAAGAAAACTGGGCAAGTTCTCCTCAAGGACTTTAGAGACCAGATCCATTTTAGCAAGACTGAACTGGTGATCTCTTGTCTCCTCTGTCATCCCAGTGGGTTGTTAATCTGATAGAAATGAACAAGGAATAAAATTCTCTCCAGTAATAGGAGAATTTCCTTTTTTTGTTCTCACGGATGTAATTCCTTTAAAATGTATGGCAATCACTAAAAGAATTTAATACAGAAACAATCTGCTGGTCGCTCAAAGAGTGATCCCATATACACCAGCAGTGAAAACCTGATTTCTTATTTCTACAGTGTGGCCCAAATAGCTTATCTGGTTTTCTGTGGGTATGATCATTGTATTTCTGAGATTAGAGGTGCATTGCAGCAAAAGGCAATTAATTGAATGATGAGTCTTGCTAATGTACATGCCTGTATGGACCGCAGAGATAACTTAATATGCATCTAATGTCACTGTTCATTTATCATCTCCTCCACTCAATTTTCAAAATACAATGATTTCTGAATCAATGGCCAAATACTTGAGAAAATATATTTTAACAATTTTATGAAAGAACAAGTTAATTGTACCTAAAACTATTTAACCAGTTAAACTTTATTCAGTATACTATAAACCTTTCACTATACTATCGTAACTTAAGGATTGCATTTTCAATGGTCTACTTATATAAAGTTTAGTCTATTTGTCATTACAACCATGGCTTTTCTTCTTCCATTTTAAGCCAGGTAAGAACTTAAGAGAAGTTAGTGTTTAAAGCCCTTTTGGAAGATGTTTAAACCAGCCTCACCATGCAAGCAAAACTATCGCACCTTTAATTCTCCAAAAAGGAGGCAGCACATCCAGTATTTGACAAGACTGCAGCATGTGCCCTTCACTAAGGGACTGTGGAGTTTCATGATCACGTGCCCCTGGGTAGGCCTTTTCTTCGTAGACCTCAGGGAAATTCTGATCCACGTACCTCACTGATCACAGGAGTGGCTGTGGGGAAGGTGTTAAAGCACCTCTCCCCTTGTCTAGGGAGACTGGCCTTGGATATTTATTCTTTGTCCAGGTTCACTACCTCTCTTGCTATTCCTCCCTTGGAATATTAAAATTACATGTTTTTCTGGTTGGGTACCAAGAAAGTGTGTGTCCACCCTAACCCCAAAATAATTTTTTAAAAACATTTTATTTACTTCTCTATTTTCTACATTATGGCTGTTCATTTTTTGATCTAGAGGCAGCGACTGTGGATTAGATATAACTGCATTTAACTATTAATCATCTGATACAAGCCTGGCACTGGCTTATTTCTGCCACAGATGAAGAAAATGGTTAAAAACTAACTAGTCTCATGGAGAATTATATTAAGTCCTACATTTTAAAAAAATTAGTATTTTTAGCAGTTTTAAGTTTATAGAAAAAAACTGAGCAAAAAGTACAGAGTTCCTAGAGATCCCCTCACACACAACCCACGCCACACCCCACTAATCTTCCCTACTATTAACACCATGCATTGTTGTGCTACATTTGCTATAACTGATGAACCAATATTAACTCATTATTAACTAAAATCCATAGTTTACACTAGGGCTCACTTCTGCTGTCCATTCTATGGGTTTCGACAAATGAGTACTGTCATGTACCCACCATTACTACATCACACAGAAGTTTCACTGCCCTAAAACCCCCACTGTGCGCCTCCCATTCATCCCCTCCTCCCTCACTCTAAACCCCTGGCCGCCACTGATGTTTTTTCACTGCCTCCATAGTTTGGCTAGTCCTACCTCTTTATTTTTTTTTTCCTCTTTTAAGTCATTTTAAGAAATAAGTGATGAGGAGATAAGCAATTACCTGAGAAAGAGTTTAAAGTAATGATGGTGAAGATGTTCAGAGAACTCAAGGGAAGTATAGATGCACAGAGCGAAGTCTTCAGCAAAGAGTTGGAAAATATAAAGAATACCCAAACAGAGTTGAAGAATAAGTCATTTTATTATTTTCCTTTTTTATTGAAGTATAGTTGATTCATAATGTTATGTTGGTTTCAGGTGTACAGCATAGTTACTTGATATTTTTATAGATTATACTCATGCCAGTCCTACATTTGTAATCACTTGATTTTCCCATTCCCTTTATCCACTTGCCTTTGGTTTCCTCATTTTCTTCCTGTTCCACTTAAATTACCTGGCTAGCTATTATTATCACTTCCTTGCATGACCCCTCGACTCCCTTACCCATAACTCACTTGGCAAAACTACATTTTCTAACTAGTCTGCACTGCCATCCTTGTGGCTGATCACATTGACTGGTCTCAATGCAAATTCGTGATCATGAACTTCAAAGTGAACATCTATGCAGCCGGGCAAGCATGTTATACGACCTGGTCCATTCACTTGATCACTCTCTAGTCAGGCTCTTTCAGACATTCCCTCTTTCCTCTGTCTCCTAACAGGTCATCCTCTGTTCTCTTTCTTGGCTGATGATGTCACTTCCTATTTCACTGGAAATCACTGAAGCAATCAGAAGACCTCCCACTAACTGGCATGTGTACAATCCCGCCGGCTGTGGTGGGTGAACTAGCCATTATCCTATCTAAACTTCCTCCACTGTGCACTAGATCTTTCTTCTCACCCACTCCAAAATCTATCCAAATCAGGTGAATTTGTTAAGTAATCTAATATAAACCCTACACGAGATAATTTCTTTTCTCTCCCGTATAAAAGACACGCCATCACAAGACATGTCTTTCAGGACTGGAC
Organism: Camelus dromedarius; assembly: GCF_036321535.1. Lineage (NCBI taxonomy): Eukaryota > Metazoa > Chordata > Mammalia > Artiodactyla > Camelidae > Camelus > Camelus dromedarius. Next base: position 12,473,813 of record NC_087454.1, on the reverse strand, counting down.
CTGAAGCTCTGCCCACGACGTCCTCAGGGACCCCAGCTCTTTCAACACATCTCTTCACTACTCTGGGCTGTGACCTGCATCCTCCTGGTCTAAGAGGATGCTGTTCCATCCACATCCCAGGTTAGCATGAGGGAGGAAGGGGAGAAAAAGGAAGAACACAAACAGCATGTGCAGTTTATTTTAAGGGATGAGACAACAAGCTGCCATGTGAGAATGTCCATTTACATTCTGAGGACCACATCTTAGTCACACAGCCCTATGGGGTTGCAAGAGAGGCAGAGGGTCACCTCTGCCCTAGATGACCAAGTGTGGAACAAAAGTCACTATTACTGTGGAGGAAAAGAGAATGGGTGTTTAGGGACAAATAGCAGTTTCTTCTAAAATGTGTGTGTGATCACAGCAAAGCAGAGGACTGCTTCAGCCAAGTCTTTGTGAAGAAGGACGAAACTCTCCTGCCCGTGACTGATCCCACCCCTTCAGTGCAAACTTCAACCTCACTGCCCCCCAAACAGTGCTGGGTGAGTCCTGCTCATGCTTGCTTCCTTAACTCTCCTCTTCCTGGGTTCCTTGCAAATACCACCCTCCTCAATTAATCTCTTTCTGAGACTGAATACAGTATCACTGACTAGGTTTCAATCAGGGCCAGCTTCATGGGGGGCTACCAGGGCAATCACGAAGATCTCACACACAGAAGGGTCTATACTCGGTGTTTAATGCTCTGCAGTCACCATCTTGGAATTCTTAATAATGGCATCTCCGAATTTATGTTTTGTAAGCAAAGCCCTGTGGGACAATGGAACATGGCCCCCGCTTGGAGCCTTGGCTCATGCTGCCTCCAGGAAAGATGCCCTGCTACCCACCCACTGCCTCCTGGTGCCCAGTTCTACCTGGCTTTCCCTCCCTGCCTCTGCCCGGTGACCACAGCCACCCCCATTTCTCGGCACCCAAGGCCCCTTCTCTGCCCCCGGCAGGGGCCTCTGCACAGCGGCAGTTCCAGGGCAGGACATCAAGGGAGGTGACACGATGGGCTGAGGCTCTTACTCACTCCCATTCAGGTACCGAGTACGTCTTGGTGTGGAGGCTGCAATCCTTTGAGGGTCACCTGGCCCTTTAAGGGTGTATCTTTCCCTGACTTTTGAACAAGGGCTCCTACACTTTCATTCTGCACTGGACCAGGGAAATTATGAAGCTGGCCCCAGTTTCAACCTGCTTTATTACCTCGCGTTCCAATCAGGACTCCTTCAGCTGATCCCCACACCGCCCCGAGGAGCACACCGGGTTATCGCACAAACCCAACCCTTTCCAATTTTTACAGTCTCTTGGGTTGTTTCTACAGTTGAGGAATGTAGGCCATTCTATCTCCCTCATGTGTATGCAGAAGGCAACTTCTCTGTCACTCCCCTGCACCTATCTTGTGTTGTAATCATTCACGCGGGTCCCTTCGAATCTCCTTGGCACCTAATCAGGAGTTTCACATAGAGTAGCAAATGTGGTTAAATATTTAACTCTTGTATGAATCAATCAAGAAAGCCTGAAGGTGTTTTCTGGGCTTTATCAGCTTCAGAAATGCCTTTCTCCAGTTCATGCAACGATGCCACAGGTAGAAGGACAACCCCTGAGAACTCTCAGTCTGTGGTCCTGGAGTTTCTGCTCTGTCATCAGCTAGGCACCATGCCCTCACGTCTCTCACCAGCTCCAAATCAATGGGCATCACAAAGGGACACACACCAGGTCCTGAGAGACTGGGCGCTGTCTCTCCTTGATAAAGAGAGCTCTTGTTTATTCACCCATGCACTCTAGTTTTGCATTCAGAAGACAAAGCAGCAAGCAGGAGCTTGTTGGGAGAATAAGAGATGCCAGAAGTAAGGGGCGGGGAGGTGGGGGGTGGTCATTCTGTTGTCACTTGCAGCCCATCTCTTGTCTAAAGAATCTTTAGCCTCCTAATTGTCTCCCTCCCCTTTCTGTGTCTGCCTCTCACACATTGAACACTTCCAGACAGCTTTACAAATTGACTCTGGAATTGTTGAGCAGTAAAAATTCCATTGAGTCTGAAAAAGACACACTTCTCCCCATATTTATTAATGTTTCTATTTTATGTCTTGTCCTCATCTAATTATGCTCTACACTGCCCTTGGTGTTACTGAGAACTAGGCAAAGTTAGTCTCTGTCCTCTGCTCTCTCTCTATCCCTGCTTCCGTAGTCCTTCCCTTATTCTAAAAGCCTCCTCCTGTCTCCTCCTTGGGTCTCTGTGCTCCCGAGTCCCCGTCAGACTCATGTCCTCATTCGCACTAGCTTATGACCGACATACTGTATGACTCTTCCTGGGACTATCTGCATTTTAAACCACCTTGCCTAGAGAGGGCAATATTCAACCTAAAAGAGTAAAATCTCCAGTCATATAATTTTAGGTACTGTAGAAGGTGGATAATATGGTATTTCAGGGCAAAGGCATTCCTAGCACCCCTCAAATCACACTCAGAAGCAGCTGTTCGCCATAGATCTTGAAATGAATAGCCCCAGTGATTCTCCTCCTCTTGTCACTGAACTAGGAAAACTATTTCTTTCAGTAGCAAATAAACAAAACAAACAAACAAGACACAATACCTATGGCCAACACAGCTGGCCCAGGGACCTGACATGGAAAGTGAAAGGGAAGAATAGTCAGGCTATTTTAAACTGCCCTCCTGGTTTTCTAGATCCTAGTTCTGTGAACTTTTGCTTATTTTGACAGCTGCTCAAGAGAAAAGCCAGAGCCTTTCAGGACTGATGGAACTGCAGCTCCCACACAGCTCCCTGTGAGCTAGCAGGTAAATCTGACCCTGGCATTCCTGAGCTATAAACTGTTCAGTGGCTCCCATGTCCTACGAAATAAAATATTCACAGTAGCATAGAGCACAAGACTTTCCTACTGCCTAGCCTTTATTTCTTGTAGACATTCTTTCCTCCCATCCCTGCCGCCTCCTTTCTGGAAGACCTGCCCATATTCTGATGCTGTGTTAACACTCCATACTCGGAGGCCCAGAAACAGGTATGTGTCCTTTGGCTGCCGTACATTTTCACAAGCTGTTTCCTCTCAAAATGTTCTCTGCCTAGTAAAGTTTTCTTAATGCTTTAGGTCTCCTGAGATCTTACATCCCCTTAAGCTATGGCCTCATGTGCCCATGTATCTATTAAAGAAAAACACGTATCAATCATGTTGCTTGTCTGTCCAGTTACCCAGAAGACTATCGGCTCCTTGGGTTTTTATGCTTCCATATTCCCAGTACCTAGCACAGAGCCTGGCACATAGTAGGTATTAAAAATTTAGTAGGCATTGAAAGTTGATGAGCCATTCACTGAATGAGGTTAAAACTGTTTGGAAATACTAATGCCTACTTCCACCTTATAAATGCCATGGGAACTTTTCTTTTAGATCCCTAGAACAGGGACTAGTAAACTACATCCTGTGGACCAAACATGGCCCACCACTTGCTTTTATAAATAAAGTTTTCTTGGCACACAGTCACACCCATTCATTCATGTATAGTATATAACTGCTTTTGCACTACAACAGCAAAGTTGCAAAGGAGACTCCATGGACTGCAAAGGCTGAAATATTTACTATCTGTATTATCTAACCCTTTAAAGAAAAAGTCTGCCAACTCTGCCCTAGGGGAGATAGAGAAAAAGATAGCAAGAGAGTTGTACATGAAATGGAGGAAGAGAAGAGATTCAGGAGAGAAGACTTGCAAGAAAAGTGCAATGTCCTTCAATTTACACTGCTCCAAAGGGCGGTCCAGTTTTCAAATGCCGTCTCTGACTGGAAGAACACGACTCCTGAGCAAAGGCAGGAAAACTGAGAACAAATTCTCCGCAGGAGCTTGGAACACAAGGACGCTGTTGTCAATTGTTTGCTGAGGCAGAGAGAAGGGCAAGCTGATCCCAAGAAGTTAGTAAAAGCACTAATGCCTAATAATAATTGCAGCAGAGAGCTTTTCAGGTGCCCCATTAAAAAGAGTGCTTTGTCCTAATAAATACCAGAGTAAGAGTCTGCTCTCAGAGCCCCCTTCCTCCACTTTGTTCTTAATGAGCCTTCTAATGAGTGTGCCGTATTCATATCCTTGAGAGACTCATCACTCCCCATTTCAGCCTGTTATTTAAATATATGGCATGGTGTGAAAAGCCTGGAAAAAAAAAAGTCCAAGGAATCTTCTCTGTACCTTTTCCAATGGCCGACGTCACCCCTGCAGGACACAGGAGAGTGTATGAACTGGATTCATAGAATAATGACTCCCTCTACTTTTAACAGGGCAAGAATCACAAAAGCTGGGAAGTACTGCCAAACTCAGGGCTGTTTTCTAAATATAATTGTTTAAAAAAAAAAAGTAGCACTTAGACAATAATGATTTCCTTGCTCTGCTATTTAGTTCCTAAAAAGACAACAGCTCCTGACCTCTCAAAACAGAAGGAATCTGGAGTTGGCAGGTTTACCTTGGAATTCAGGATTTGCTTATTTTATTTCATTTTTGAATATTTTTCTTTTTGTTATTCAAAAAATAAAAATTACCACAGAAAGATGGGAGTTACTCAGAACTCGAGTTATGAATCTTTCTGGGTTATCAAGTTTTCCAGACAGATAAGAATTTATTCTTTTTTTTTTATGGCAAAATCTTAAAATCTTTTTTTCTTCCCATAAGCATAAAACCATTATCTTAGCTCCCTAAAAACACAAAGGGAAAGGAAAGAACAAAAAAAGCAAACGGTAATTCCATAATATCACTTAATATCATCAAATATTCAGTTAGTATTTAAATTTCTCCAATTGTCTCATAATTGTTGGTTACAATCAATGTGTGTCTTAGACTCTCTTAATTTATAGTTTATTGCTAATCCTATTTTATCCTTTGCAATTTATTTGTTAAAGAAACAGAGTTTTCATCCTGCAGAGTTTCCGACCTTCTGGATTTTGCTGATTGCATCCCTGTGCCATCCTTCAACGTGCTACTCTGCACTTTTTGTAGCTAGAACCAGGAGGTCATAATGTTAAAGAAAAAATGTCATTCTTCAGAGACGCATCCTAATGCAATGATACAATTTCCGGGATTTGCATCAATCTGATACAGTGAAGAGTAGATACAGGGGAAAGGGCTACAAATGAAACAAGATTGGACACACTGATAACTGCTGATGCTGGATGATGGGCATATAAAGTTATCTTACCTCTTCCACTTTTGTATATGTTCCAAAATCCTTCTAATTAAAAAAATTAAATATATATTTCATTAGTTTTAGATGAAAATTTCTGAAACACATCACTCACTCTATCCTTCCTAAACATTTGCTCTTTTCTTGATAATACCTGGTCCTCATTCTAAAGAGTCCACTATAATAAATAGCTCAATAAACTAGAGGAACTTCTTCATTATGTATTTCAGTATAGGCAAGAAATCACATGAAATTCTCGGTTTCATTTGAAATCCAGGTTTCTACATATTAAGAGAGAATTTTATGGGTCTATATTTTTGACTAATTGAGAATAAAATATAAAACTACCAATCTGGAAAAGTAGTTCTCAAACAGGGATCACAACCCCTCAGAGGTGCATGAAATTTGTACGAATATCCATTAGCAGCAGATCCATTTCCTCTAGCCCCAACTTTACACTTGAGATCAGCTAGATTTGCTTATACTTTTTGTTTGTTTTATTAGTAACATGGAAAATACAGAGCCAGAAAAGGTGGTGGGAAAAGGCTGAGACTTACTGATCGGCAGACACTGAGTTACAGTTAAGCTTTCTTTCCATCTCAGTCTGTGACTGAGATTAAAGGGGTCAGGACTGTCTAGGCACAGGGCCTTCTAGCTCCTAATCTGACTCAAAGCGTTCGGAAGGTAACAGTGCTGGAGCTAGAAGTGGGAGCTATATTGATTTAGGGGGACAAAAGCTCACAATTCTAGCTACCTCTCCCTGTGGGAACCCATTAACAATGGTTCCAATAAAGTGGAACCTCTTTATAAATAAGTCAGAGAGTTGGCAGTTGTTTCCCTTCCACTACTTCGGCCCCGAGAAAGCCACGGAATAGCCCATTTGCTGAGAGGCGAGTGATGCCTGCTGCCAGGCTCAGGGCACTTTTGTGCCTCAGAAGCTGTATCTTATACTCATTAGCTACTTCTCCAGGGTGATGCTTTTCCTCATTCTCATCTTGACTACCACTGCTCAGACAGTCTCCATTCAGAACTCACCGGGTCTCAGCTCAGTACAGCTGCAGGTGCTTCTAATGAAGGGACACAGCGCTCAGTATGTGGCTCTGATTTTGGCAGTGAACTAGTCCTCCCACGACAAATGAGCTTTCTGTGCTGAATCCCACATCCATCAGTGATGTGAGAAAGTGTGTCTTAAAGTCAATTTTAGTTCCTTCTAACAGAATCTGAGAACCTTGTCCTTGCCTTAATTAATTCAGGATCGTTATGAAATGCCCATGTTGCTCATACTTTTACTTTTAAATTCTAACTATAGCATTGCTTCTCTCTCTACTCAATAAATGTTCTCAAGCTCACATAAAACTACTGAACTCATTATGAAATTACTGAAGGTATTATGAAAAAGCTATCACTAATTCAGTTTGCAGTTGGACAATAACTTGCTTTCTTCCATAATTTCTTCAGTTCTGGCCTATCTTTCCAGGACTCTGGAATATTTTATGTATCTAGATTAACCTGGCAAGCTCCACTTTCACTTCCAACTTAGGCTCATGCCCTGCCTCTTCCTCTTTTGTCACTAGCAATGCCCCTCCTTCTCTGCAGGCCAGCCCAATAGCATCCCAAACATCAGTACTAATTTTCACTTGCTTTTCGAATTCTTTATGGAAACACAGAAGCCATACACTCTCTAGAACAGCACTGTCCAACAGATCTTTCTCTAGTGATGGAAATATCCAATACAGCAGCCACTAACCACATGTGGCTATTGAGTACTTGACTAACTTAAAGATGAGTAGTGTGATCAGAAAAGTAAAATTTTAACTTTAATTAACTTTATTCTATTTTCATTAATTTAAATTAAAATTTAAATAGCCATATGTAGCTAGTGGCTACAATTTTGGACAACCAAGCAGCTCTAGAATTTTCTACAAATCTCACCATTATTAAGACACTACCCACCCCCAGTTATTCAAGTGCTGTTACAATACCACCAAGCACTATGCTCAACTGAACCGGATTTCCTGGTGGCTAACAGTTACTTGTGTTTCGAGATTTTAGACACACATACACATACCCACGCATAGTTTTGGAATAGGGTATTTAAATAAGTATATATTCAGCATGGAATCCTGGAAAAGTACTGATTTTGATATCATGTAAAACTGAATTTGTGAGATTCAGATCCAAAAAGTCTGACTCCAGAGTATTCACTGCTGTTACTGATCATGGGTAAGAGAAACCACACTTGAGTTAGTCACTGGTCAGACAAGGCAGTGATCACTTCCCATGACGGCCATCGCTGAGCCAGATGAAGGTGGTTTGCGTGGAGAGCCTACCTCGTGTTTAGGATGTGCAGCAATCTCAACAGAAAACCAGCTCCTGTCCCACACCTGCCTCCCTCCTGCCATGATTTATGTGCATATCCTATCTGTAACCCCAATGTCCTTTCCAGACTATTCAGAATGCATTCTCTCCCCACATTACGTTGAAAGTATTCTGAACTCAGCCATTACACTGACCCTCAAGATGGGAGTCCAAAACAGGCAAAGAAGTTCTTTAGATGTGGGATCAGAGCAAGAGTATTAAATTCACGCAGATCTTGGTTTCAATCCCAATTTCTTCTTTTACAAGCTGTATGCCCCTGGGAAAATTACTTAACTCTCTTATATCTCAACTTCTTTATCTCTATAATGGGAATATTATAATCTCTTCCCTGGGGTTATTGAGAGGGCTTAATGCATAGTGCTTAATAAATGATCACACTCTTAAAAAAAGAACTGAGTTTGGACACCAGTTTTACCCTTATTAATGAAATGGCCTTGGACTATTCATTTTACCTCTACTGGCCTCAAATTTTTCTCTGGAAAACAAGGAAGATAATATCTATTTTTCAGAATTCTTATGAAAGTTAAATTAAATGTGTTAACCACATTAAATTAAATTGCAATAAAATAGAGAACACAGGAAGTGCCTAACACGCTGCTCCTATATGGTAGCAGGCATTCAGTCAGTAGAGGTTATTACAGATTATGAGACATCTCATGTAGTTAGTCAGCTTAATTCCTTCACTGGAAGGTCTTGAAAGTAAAAGCACAGTGGTCTTCAATTTCAGTGAAGGAGAGTTCAGGACATTTACTCTGTTCACAGATTTTCAGGAGAGGCTGTGAAAATTACCATAAAGAGAAAATGGCATTAAAATCATCTTTCTTGGGTGGATTTTGATAGGTTCCATCCCTGCAGGCAGAGAATGAGGCTCCTCTTAAAACCACTTCTAAAAATGTAAGTCTAAATATAGGTACCTTGGCAGGTACCCATATTTGGAGATTCTGTTTTTCTCCTGTTACTTGAAAAATGAACCATATACAACTTCCCACATAGAGCTAAACTAGACAGTTATTATTTTCACTAATACATTTTCCTGGTTGCTGCTGCTAAGAACATGAAACAGAACCTGTGTTCAACTTTCCACAGAGAAAGCAGAAAGCAATCAGCTAGATGACACTCCCTACCCCAAATACATGTAACTAACAATGAACTCAATGTCATTAATGAAAAGTTTCCTCGGCCATAATCAAAACATGATTCTGGGTTTGGTAGCCACATAAAATGTCCTTAGATGATACCAAAATCTTCCAGGACAAAGAAAGCAGCAGCAGTCCTCATAAGACAATGTGGTAACTAGTGAAGAGACTAAGTCCTAGTCAGAATGTTTGAGAAATGGCAAGACAAGTCATCCACAGAAAGCAGCATCGTTAGAGAATGTTACCACTCTTCTCACACATCAATATCTTTCCTTCAAATATTTATGTTAAGTAGTTCATAGATTATTAATATTTTAAAAGAAGCTAAATATTATAGAGGACAGGCAATAAGAGCAGTGAGTGCCAAGGCAGTGGATGCCTAACATTAAGTGTGTCTTCATCTCTTTCCCTCTAAGAAGCCTAAATTAATTATACACTAAATTGGGGAATTAAGACTCCTGGAGACACACTTCTCTGTTTGGAATTGTATTTCCACTTCAAAAGCGAGGGTTATTTATTAGTAATTAGACCCTACATCCAAGTTATCTCAATGCCAGTTAATACAGCACCTCAGATAAGAAACTTAGAAGCACAAGTCCTTGATGTGTTCTACATTATCTTCAGATGTGATATTTCCTACACTCGTTGCTTATTCAGGACCCATGTCTCTCCTGAAATTTTATAGATTGAGGTAAAAAGAAATCAATAATATTAAAAATGATTATCATCATCTCATTTTTATTAAGTGCTAACTAAATGCCAGGAGCTGATCTAAACAATTAGCATCCATTAAACTCTTTTAATCCTCATGCTAATCCTTGAAGAAGGTAGGTCTTATTATTACAATTAACAGATATGGAAACTAGGCACAAAGAGTTTAAGGTTTAAAAATAAAAAATCAGGTAAATACCAAGTTGGGACTGAATACTATATAGCCATTAAAAATCACGCTCAATATAAATATTGACAAAATTCCATGATACATATAGGTAAGTACTAATAGTGGTAATTTAGAATAATTCTTGTGCTGAAGGTGAAGAAGGGAGGAAAGACGGGTAGAAACCAGCACAATCACTAAAATTTTACAAATTTTATCTGTAGATAGCGATGTTATTGCCTTTTTTATGCTTTGTATATTTTTCAAATGTTTCACAGTGAACACATATTACTTTTATAATTAAAAAACAGTAATTAAAAATTAATCTACCTGATTTTCTTCCTACATTTAACCAAAATGCTGGTTGCCAAGTTTATTCATTCATTCAACAAACAATTATGGAAAGCCTTTCACGTAAAGCATTATTTTGGGTTCTCAAGATACAGCAGTGAACAAGGCTGACAAGGACCCTGCCCTATAAGAGCTTGCGTTCATGTGACAGAAGACATAAACCATTACACAAATGCACAAATTGATAATTTTGTTATGTAATAAATGCTATAAAGGAAATAAACAGTTGATAAGACAGAAAGTAACTGCTGTATGTGGGGGGAAGCTAAGTTCAAAAAGATGCTCTAAGTAGACCTCTCTTAGGATACATTTGAGACATGAAGTATGAGAAGGAGCAAGCCATTCAAGGAGCAGTCTTATTCAATGAGACTGAGAAAGGGTGGTGGCAAAAAGAATGGATATACAAAGACCCAAAGGTGCAAAAAGGCTTAGCAAGTTCAATACATGAACAGGCTCCACGTGGCTAGAGAATAATGAGTAAGAAAAAGGAAAATGATTGGGAAGACAGGCAATGGTCAGCTCAAGGAGGGCCATGGGGGCCCCTCAAGAGGCGATGAGAAGCTGTTGAAGTATTTTAGGTAGAGAAATAACATGATCATTTCTTAACATCAAAACAAAACAAAACATTCCATTCTTTGTGTGAATAATGAACTATGGAATTCAAGAATGGAAAACTATACAATCAATGAGAAGGCTACTGCTGTAATACAGGCCAGAGATGGCAATGACTGGAGAAGTACAGTGACGGTTAACAAGGAAAAGAAGTGAAGGATTCAAGAATATTTTCAAGATACAACATATAGGACTTGGTGCCATTTTCGGACCTGAGGCACAAGAAAAAAATGTAGTTAAAAATAACATGGGGAATATAGGCTTAATCAATCAAATGATGGTGATATAATTTCCTGACATGGGGAAGTTTAGGAAGAGATTAGGTCATGGAAGGGTGACGGGAAGAAGAAAAATGACATTTTAGACATGTTAAACTGGAAATGTCTAAACTGGAAATGCGTAACATCTATGTGGATTCATAAAGTAGACAGATACATGAATTCAAGCCCTTTTGGAATAGAGATATAAAGGTACTACATCAGCCTGGTAATAAGTTACTTCCTCTTCTAAGGAGAAGCTATGGCTAAGAAAAGAAATGTCCTAAGATAATACTGGGCACTCTTATATCTTGAAGTTGGGTAGGGGAAGAAAAGCCAGCAAAGGAGCTTGAAAAAGAGAAGCTACAGAGATGAGGAAAAGACTAGGAGAACGTGGGACCATGTGAATCAAGAATGTTTGCGAAGGGAGGCAGGGTGGGAAGGGAGACTGGGATTTCAAAATTTGTAGATACTGACAGGCATAGGCAGAATAGATAAACAAGATTATACGGCATAGCATAGGGAAATATATAGAAGATCTTGTGGTAGCTCACAGCAAAAAAAAAAAAAAAGTGACAATGGATATATGTATGTTCATGTATAACTGAAAAATTGTGCACTACACTGGAATTTGACACAACATTGTAAAATGACTATAACTCAATTTAAAAATGTTTAAAAAAAATAAAAAATAAATTTAAAAAGTAGAATTATTAAAAAAAAAAAAAAAAAAAAAAGAATGTTTGAAAAAGGAGCAAACAGGCCATGCAGGATGATGCTGTGATTTCAGGAAAGATGAAGCCTGAGCAGTGCGCACTGGATTCAAAACATGGAGACCGTGGCCTCGACAAGTTTCCATGGAGCAAGGGGAATAGACACCTGTTTGGAATGGTTAAATGGTAATAAATAAGAGACAGTAGATCCAAAATATAAAAAAAAAAAACTGAAGTGACTTCCCACTCCTCTGTTGTCTTCACTGCCCTGCATCATTCTCCCTGGAGGACTAATGAGCTAAAGTCAGTCTGTTTGTCTGTAAACATAGTCACTATTGAAAAAGAGATGGTGCAATATGTTAATTCTACTGCTACTGTTTGTAGAAGAAAGAGAACATCATTTTTTCAGAACACAGGAAAACATTTCCAAGTAGTCTTTCCATTTCATTTATGTTATAGATCTTGTTCCAAAATCAAGCATGGTTCTGCCCCAACTTCAAAATACATGACATGACTAACATTAATGGTGGGACCCAGATACGAAGACAGAGGCTCACCTCTAGTTTCTGACAGAGCTGCTACTGAATGTGCCTTTCTATTAATAGCATATTCTAAAAATGTGATAATTGTGAAAACATTCCAAAGAGTTTTCCAAGGCTACAAGCATAACTGAAATCAACACTTGTAGAAACAGTTTTCCTTCAAGTGACTTTCTTCTAACTTTGGTCTCAGGGTAATGCTGGGTTTATAATGAATTTGGAACCATTCCTTCTTCCTCTGTTATCCAAAAGAACTTGTTTAGGATTGATATTATTTCTTTCTTAAATGCTTAATAAAATTCACCATGAAGCCAGATGGCTCTGGAGCATTCTTTGTGGGAAAGTTTTAAAATATGGCTTTAATTACATTAATAAACAGATAGATATTCAGTTCTCTTTCTTCATGTGTCAGTTTTGATAATTTTTGAGTTATGAAATTTGTCTGTTTAAGTTGTCAGAAAACTGGCATAAATATATTTTAAATATTTCTTATGTTAACCTCCATAGGAAATGTAGTTCCTCCTTTGTAAACTATCAGTATGAGTAAAGATGTCCCTTCTGTCTTTTTTCTTGATCAGTCTAGCTAGAGTTTTATCAGTTTTAATGATCCTTCCAAAGAACCAATTTTGGATTGCATTTCTCTTGTGATTTCTTTTTGACCAGTGGATTTTTTAAAGGATATTATTTAATGTGAAATATTTGAAATTTTTCCAGATATCTTATCTATTGATTTATTATTTAATTTGTTGTGATAAGATAACATACTTTTATTGTTTCAAACATTTTACATTTCTTGATACTTGTTTCATGAACCACCATATGGTCTATCTTGACGAATGCTTCATACACACCTGAAAAGAATGTGTATTCTGCTGGTTTTGGTTGATGTGATCTGTGTATGTCAACTAGGTAAAGTTATTTGTTTGAATCTTCTGTGTACTTTTTGCTTATCTGTTTATCTGTTATGTATAATCCTGAGAAAGGAATGTGGGTATCTCTAACTGTGAATTTGTCTACTTCTTTAAGTTCTATCAATTTGCTTGTTCTTTTAAGCTCATTTATAAGGTACATAAACATTTAGTAATATTATGTCTTGATGAGTTGACCCCTTGATGATCATTACGTAATTCCCCTCTTTATTCCTGGTAGTATTCTTTTCCAGAAGTCTACTTTATATGCCGTATTAATAGCCACTCCAGCCTCCAGCATTCTAACGTTTAGAGACTGTATCATGTATTTCCCCATCATTCCACTTGGAGCGTCTCTGTATATTTATATTTAATGTGTGTGTTTCATAAATAGTATAGAGTTGGGTCTTACTTTGTATCCAGTACAACAACTTCTGCCTTTAAAGGACATGTTCTCACCTATTCCTTCACACTTTTAAGGTATATTTGCTGACTCCAGTGAAACTAAGAAAAAGAAAGCTGAAATAGTTTTTCTCTTGAAATTCTTTGTAATATAAAAGTATTAGAAGCCAGTATAAAGGCACTAGATTCTAGACTACCAACCTGCTGAGTCATTTTAACTATTCAACGTTGTAAATGATTGTGAACTGTGGAAATTTTACAGAAGTCATGTCCATCTCCTAGACTTCTTGTGTACTGATGGTAAGGACAATGAAAACCATTAAATTACAGAGTTGTAAGGGAACACTAAAGCCCTTCTGGCCCAAGCTCCTTAGTTTAATAGGTATGGAAAGTAAGGCCAGAGGTTAAATAACTTACTGAGCACACAGGAAGTAATCTTTCTGAGCCAAGACGAGAGTGCTGACTATACCACCATCTCAATTTATGTTGGTTAAACATTTGCCATTTTCAAGCTATAAAGCTCTGAACACCCATCCTCGATGTGTGAGTCTTGGTGAGAGGCCAGATCCTACCTTCCACTCTGTAACTGAACGGCCCAGATCATTCTCCTCGCTCCCTGAGTAGCTTGGGCGTGAACATCTTACCAGCTGGGTTCTCCATTCTGATACTAAACCACTGAGGGCAGGATGCTTCACAGAGGTCAGGATTCTGGCATTAGCAGTTGAGAGAGAGCTGCAGCACTATCAAGAGTCCAGCAGAAGGACTCTTGCTACAGTACGACCTCAGCTGCGTTCCATTCTGCCCAGTCCCTCTTGATTTCTGATGGTTTTCCATTTCTTATTCTCCAGGTTTCCCATAGATTCTCTAAATTTCCAGATATAGCTCCTAAGACTAATTTAGTCAGATTTTGTTCCGGTTCCCTATAACTGAAAGACGAGGGGGGAAACTGAGATCCCCTTCTTTGGACATTTGTAGAAGTGGCAACATAACTGCTGACCAGCTGAATTTATAGATGTGGTGGGGATATTTTTGGTGCATGCAATTTTAAAAATTGAAATTAGTCACCAACATTCAAAAATAGATAGAGACCAATCCAAAATCCGATCTCTGGCTTATCTTGAAAACGCAGTCAATACGGCAGACCACATAGCATGGCAACAACCCAACTGGAAATGAGCAGCAAGTCCTGTCCTCTCAGCAAATGCGTAATTTACAAGTCACCGGCATCCCCATGTAGACCGCTTACTTCATTTACAACTATGTGCCACCTGGTAGCCCCTGTTCCAGTCATACGGGACTCCTTCCAGTTCTTTTTATAAACAGCACGCAGTTTCCTGTCTTCAGGGCTTTATACACTGTGTACCTTCTGCCTCATTTACTTCTATGACTTATAAACACTTCATCATCCTTCATGGTTATAACCAAATGCCTTGTGCACTTTGAAGCTTTTCCTGGTTTCCTCAAGCAGAGGTGATTATCGCCTCCTTGAACCAGGGCTGCATCCTGTACTTACCTTCTATTTTATCACAATGACTTCTATATGTACATGCCTCTTTTGATTGGTTGGCCTCATAGAAGTCAGGGCCCACAGGGTGTGTGTGGCACAGGGAGCGGCTTGCACACATATGTTTTCATCCCAGAATCCTCAGGCACTAACAAACGAATGACTCTATGAACGTGGTGAATCCCTCATCTATTACTCTCTTTATAAAATATTAGTAACAATTTTCACCTGCCTCACAAGGGTGTCTTAAGATTTGATTCACATTTACAAAGCACTTGGAAATCCTTGGATTTGAGATGCTGTGAAAGTGAACACATTATTATTATCAACTTGAGGCGGATAAACTGTAAAGAGAATGCACAGGACTGGATTGCTTGATTTTTACAATAATACAGGTCTCTTTGCTGGGAATGCTACCTCTCTGGAAATGCATATTATGAATTACATTTTCTTTCCCTAGGAAATGGTTCTTAAAATCAAGCCAGACCTCTGTGCTGGTTACATTTTGCTTCATACTTGGATTTATATAGCTCAGAGCAACATATCATACAGCCTGCTATGAAACACTCTGGATACCCTCAAGGTATATATAAGCACAGACAAAAAGGAAAGGTAATTTTCTATTTTTATGAACTAGCTCAATGAAATGTCATCCTTCTATACTAAATCATATAAAGCAAACCTTCTGGATACTTAAAGTGAGAAATCAGAATTTGTTGCACAGGTTTTGTTTTTTATCACAGCCAAGTTTTAGAGGGAAATGTGTCTGTGTCTTCAGCACTTTCTCAACTCCCTTTTAAGCTGCCTGACTTAAAGGGATATGAGCACCTCACCCCCACATGCTCCTTTTCAGCAATGCTCTGAAATTTTCTCATCTCCCGTCAGCAGTTTTCTGATGCATCACCACTGCTTCTTGCTCCATTTCACTGTCGGAGAAGATTGCATCCTGATAAGCCCACCTGCAGGAAGATTTCCCCTTCTCATTGCCAATCTATCCCTTGTGCTCCCTTCACGGACAGTCTTCCTGGAGTGCGTGTCTACTTTCTCATCTCCCCACTCATGAGTCACTCCAGTTTAATCAGGCCTCCGTTCCCCACAACTCCTCTGAAACTGCTCTGGCGAAAGTTTCCAGTGACCTCTTAACACTGAGCCTTTGCTCTTCCTGCTCTCTCTACCTAAAATGGTCTTCCCCAGGAAATCCTGGCTTCAAAACTCGTCGCAAGGGGCACCTTCTTATGATGATGCCAGTCACAGCATCCTTTCCCAGACTTGGTCAAATATCTCTTTTGTCTCCACTGTACGCCACATATAATTCCATCAGAATACTATATTGTTCTTATATTTTATACCTTGGCCTCCTCCTTTACACCATAAACTCCTTTAGGTCGAGTACGGTTGACTCCTAAACAACACAGGAGTTAGGGGCGCCGACTCTCCACTCAGTTGAAAATTCACATATCACCTACAATTGGCCCTCCGTATCTCTGGTTCCTCCAAATCCTCAGTTCTGCATCCCCAGATTCAACCAACCTCAGTCTGTAGTACTGTAGTATTGACTATATTTTTTAAAACTCTGCATATAAGTGGACCCCTGCAGTTCAAATCCCTGTTGTTGCAAGATCAACTACATTACTAATTTCACCTTTATATCTTTAGCTTCTAATAGTAAATACCAAATAACTGCTTTTTATGAAGGGAAAATAAATGCAGAGCTAATAAGCATCAGGTTAATATGTTACCTCTGCTGGTATATTTTGATTTTAACAGTGATATACTCATGGAAGTTGCACAGTAGTAAGAATCCTGGAAGGCTGTGGACTGGAAGGGATTTTGCAGAGTGGCTGTCCCCAACTTCTTCCCTTGGAATCTAGTGTTACAAGATACTAATGCATTTTCTTAAAAGAGCGTTCCATGGTCTAAAAATGTAGGGGAATAATGTATAAAAAAGCGAATCTATGTTTGTATTATTTTTGACTTCAGGATTTCTGAAAGCCTTTCTCATATACTATTGATACCTAAAAGGGATGTATGAGTATTTCCCAAATTTGTTTGAGGGCAGACAATTTTATTTACAGAGCATCCCACAGAACGGGTGTTTTTCAAAACACACTTTGGACAAAACTAGTGAGGCTGATTACTTGTATTTAACAGGAAGAAAATGATGATCAGAGATCCAATGCAATACACCAATGTCTCACTGATACTAGAACTGGGTCTTCCAATTTCTCAGCCAGCATTCTTTCCAATAATAGATGATGGTAGAATTCTCAATCCTTTGGGAGACCATTTGAGATTAGATATAAAAAGGAGAATTTAAGAGAATCCATGGCCTAATAGGACAAGATACAATAAGTACGATGTGGTAAGTGTTACAATACAGGAAAAAAGATCATTATAATGGTGAGATCCTGAAGGTGATGGGAGGGGATAAGACACAGAACAGATGACAGATCTTACATAGCATAGTGAGGCACTGCCCCAGTGAAGCAGGATAACTTGGGAATAAGAGTGTGTTCTCAAAACACACAAGACAGACCATTACTTACTCCACCTCTGAGTAAGGCCAACTCATTCTCCATTTAATGAGAAGCCATTGCATATTTGGCTCAAGGATAGTAAGTAGATTTGGACACTCCCTTGAGGTTCTTTAAAATAACAAAGGGAAAATTAAGAACAGAACATATACACAGAGTCTATGCTCAGACTTTAAAAAAACTTACAGTGGAATCCCAAACCTCCTACTCAGTTTTCTATTGCTCACTGATTTAAGAGTCTTGACCAATATTGCTTTGAAGTATCCATTCTGAATAGTGGGTTCTAACTACTCTTAAATATGATGGATTGTAAGCTTGATTTTCCCAAAGCTGGCCTATAAATATGTTTAGTTTTCTTGTTCCTTTCATAATCAGCTTGGACTCATCTTAGAATCTTTCAGATAAAACCGCTGTTTCCTATACCAGCTGTTAGCTTTCCTTCCTTGGGTATAATTCAGAATGAATCAGAGGGCAGAGTCCAGGTGAAACTAATTTAGGTATTAGCTAGAGGGAACTACTCGTAGATCAATTTTACTCTGACAGGTAAATTTGCCTTAGAGATCCAATTATATACAATATTAAGACTAACATGAATCACCTATCACACGTGGAAACAGCTACTAATTAAAGCACAAAGATACCAGAACATTCAGACAACACACTGAAATGGAGTTTTTAAGGATTCAAAATGAAAAAAAGAAGGATTATTATTTATTTCTAGAAGATAAATTCCAGCAGTCATGTTTGTGGGCTATTGCTGGGTTCAGGGAGCCACAGCGAAATTCATTTTTACAATTTTTGTTATCTCTTTGATTTTTTTTTATTCCGACCTCCCCATCCAGCATGGAAACTGTAATCTTGCCAAGAGCCCATGAAAGTGTTATTTTCCTAATACAAAGAGAGTGTAGTGTAGTCTAGTAGCTAAAAGCATGGATCCAAGAATCAGACTGTTTCTAACCAGTTATATGACTTTTGTGTAAGTTCCTTAAAGGATCTAAGTATTAGGTTTCTGTTTAAAAACTGTAAAGTGGAAATAAGAATAGTAACTGCCTCATAGTGTTGTCAGAGAATTAAATGAGTTAATGTCTGTAAAACACTCGACAGAATGTTTGAAACAGAGTGCACCCATGCACAAATACACCAAAAACACACACTCAGTTAGTGTCTCTCCTTTTTCACTTGGTTCCCTGAAATGGAATGAAGACTTTTCACTGTATTATCTATGTTGCTTTTTGATTCATTAGGAATTACTCTTGACTATTTGCTTAGATGTATCTGCAAATCATCAATATTGATGTCATTTAAAATCACCTGAATAATACAGATGACAGTATTTTATTTTTTAGAAAGAACAATAAAAAGATAAGAATCTAAAATAATGTAAACATATCTGCACCAATTATAACTACCTTGCAGTGTCTGGCATCCTTCACACCCCTAGTCATTAATGCCATTTGTATGAATCTTCGGGGCAAACATTCATTCATTTGTTCATCCAACAGGTATGAATGCTTCCTAGGTCTTTGGCACTCATCCAGGCACTGGGTTTTAAAAGACAAATGAGATATGGTACCTTCCTTGAGAATTTGTATCTTCTGATTCATACACTTACTTTTTTACTTTGAAATTATACTAATGGTTTTATGATTTCTCAGTTGCAAGCCATGTTTGCCCTACTCTATTTCCTCAGAAATGTAATTAATTGAACAGATTTTCTCTCTTCGGCTTACCAGGAGCACTAAGGCTCCGGGAACATCACGTATCTTTGCAAACCAGAGGTTTCATGGAAATGTAAATTATGGGGAGATGGGACAACAGGGGTCTGGCTTCATAGAAAGGCACAAAACTCCAAGTAAATCAAGAGACATTCCTGATGCAGTTTGTGGCAGTTCTGGGGTCAGAGGAGAATGTGAGAGAGAGACAAAGATACTCTTTCTGAAGAAACTATCAAAAGACATGTTATCAATGTTTTTATGTACCTCGTGATAAATATATTGAATTAAATTGCTTAGGCTTGCGGATTTAGAAAGAACTATATAGACTGTGACATGTGTTAAGGCTCAACGTCCTCCTCATTGTTAAATAAAACCATCAGGATGATTGGGCTGAAAAATGTCTGAACCCCCATTTTAGCTCCCAAGTTAGAAATCCTTAGATGTCTTGAGGTGAGTTACGTGACTCAGGTAGTTAAATCTTCATTAAAAATGAGATCACAGTTGGAAATGATATTTACGTTGCTTTTCATTCAGAGAAATGAAACTTACTTAAAGGTTAGGGCAGTATAAAGCAGGGTTCATAAACTCTGATGAGGTGGTCTGATTGTAGGTGCTTTTGCGAGCCTGCTGAGAAAAGCACAGATGTACAAAACTTTGCACAGGAGCTTCTTGGAATCCCTTAGGAAACCACATCCAGAGAAACTACAGAAACCCATGGATACTTAAGGATGCTTGTTCTGACTTTTTGTGTGCGTGTGGTTGCAATTAGTTAGCTGACACACAAATGGTAACTATGTGAGGTGACAGATCTGTTAATTAACTTGAGTGAATTAATTTCACAATGTACTCATACATTAAATCATCATATTGTACACCTTAAAAAAATCATGCTGTCCGACCTAAATATACACAATTTTTATTTGTCAGTCCTACCTCATTAAAGCTGGGGAAAAAACTACCTTAAGACAAACCAAAAACAAACAAAAACAACAAAGTCTGGGTTAGCCTCCTGACTCTCTGCTTGCAAACATCTTGCACTAATGCAGCTCCCGTCTAATCTCAGTTTGTCCCTCAGATATAAGCATAGTCACTGAGTCCTATACTTCCTATAGAACAGTAGGCCAACTGCGGCTCAGCTGCCCGGCACAGTCTCTCAACCGTGCGGCCTCAGGGGTTGGAGACCATGAAAAGAGCAGAAGCTGAACGTGTACTCTCCTACACACGTGTGCCTGAGCCTCTCAGAATCCAGAGAGGCTTAAACGAGGAGCGGCTGAGGAAGATCGAAAGGGAGGGAGGGAGAGAGGCTGCCCAAAGCCTAGCTACATTCACCTCCAACTCCTCTGTCAGCCCAATGGTTAACTTCTTCCAGAAAGTGTTTGACAGTAGTTTGGAGCAGGGGAGGAGAGAGCCTGGTTAGCACAGAGTAGACAGCAATAAGAAGTGGTTATTCTTTATATTCTTTAAAAATTACATTGCAATGGGGTGATTCATGGTCTTCGTAACAATTATTTAAGTTGCATAATATTCCACATAGTGGATGATTTATTATTTTGTTTTTAATTTTGCTTATAATTAGGTGGTACTTTAATTTTCCTTGAAATGAGTAATGCTGAAAAATAAATCTATGATGCTCTTTAGGCAAATAGATTTTTCCACCAGATTATGAAATAGTAATTTCTTACAAACTACAGTTTAGGGATAAACAAAAACGTAAAGCTAGTATTCTTTCTACAAATAGCCCATTCAAACCAATTGTCTGAAATGAAACAAAATGAAAAACAGACAAAAATAACAGGATAGTTTCTGCTCTTTATATAAGAGATTATGGACATAACAGGAAGACGCAAAGTCTATGTATCATCTATACTTCCAATATATGGATGGGAGATCAGACCTAGAAAAATGTGCTAACATGGAACATGAATATTTTTTAACGCCACCTGGTTACTGAAGCATTTTGCCAACACGTATGATATAAAATACAGAAGAATGAAAGTGAAAAAGATGTGAGACTTCCAGGCACTAAGTGTTTATTTGAAAGCTGGAGAGAATTAGTTTGCAGAACAGAAAACTTCTGGATGATTCTGCCAGAGGAGTTCACAACGGTGACAGTAATATTGCAGAAAAATGGAAGAACCAGAATTTTATGCTAACTAACCTAGCATATTTAGGTTAATGGATGCTCTCTAGAATTTTTATTTACCTAGTTTTGAAAACAATCTATATAATGCCATATTTTCTCAATCACTGATCCATTAATTTTACTCAAATCATGACCTTATCAAAGCAGTTTCTCGGGGTGGCAGCCAACCACACTGCCTTTCATGACCACCTTTCATGAATCATGAGATGGCTGATAAGGGATTACAGTGCTTCTTTGCATTAGGGATCCCAGAGGTGGGATTAGTGAGGTTACAAGCATCTTTATGACTCCTGACATACTGGTAGCAAGACCATACTTGCAAAGCTTTTGATACATTTTGCTGGATTATTTTCCCAAAGGATTGTATTAACTTATAATGCTACCAGAAATGCATGAGGTGAGTGATTTCCTTTCACCTTCAAATGTTTAGGCTTTGCCTTTGATTTTTTCTCCTGTATTTAAAAGTAGACAGGAACAGGCATTTAGAAACTATTAAGAAGCGCCCTTCTCAGCCTGAAGCGGCAAAGGAAATCCCAAAATTCCGATTTCAAATTCCATCTTGCTCAGTTTTTAAACGGCTAGAGCCCTAATATCAAAGACATGTTTGATTCATGCCACCTTGGCCTGTCCTGAGCACCCAGGAAATTTCAGGGTCTTTTGTGGCTCTATTGTTAATGGTACTTAGGTGGTTTTACTTGAGACAGGGTCAATTAAAAGATGACTGCCATGTACAAATCTGGGTTCTGTATTAAAACAATTCATATTTTAACTAAAGGCAAAGATAAATTTTTTATTATGTGGTTGTTCTTATTATATGCGTTTCTGTTCTTCCTGAATAAAGGAAGAGACTGTACAGATATGGGTATTTAAAAATTCCCAATTATGGTAAACTCAAGGCTGAGAAATAGCTCTCTGAAGAATTCCATTTTCTATTCCTCCTTCCTAGCTTATGGAAAACTATACTTTCCAATTCTTTTGTAGGTTGGCAAAACCATGTGACCAGTTCTGGCCAATGAGATTTAGGAAGGAGGGCTGGCTGTCATTTCTGAGCTGTGGTAGTGGAAATTCTTTGTGGTTCTCCAGGGTCTTTCTTTTCTCGCTCTTGCAAATCTCATGTGGCAATGTTGGGGCCTCTGTCAGTCTGCATCCTGAGTGACCACGTGGAGGACGGTGCCACTGCATCCCCCATCCTGCTCCCTTACAACCTGCATTAGGATGCACGAACAGGAAATGAAACTCGACTGGATTCTGAAATCCGGCAGTTAGCTTGTTTCTGTAGCATGACCTTCCCTGAACAATACCTCAGGTGGGTCACAGGCTCTCCTGCCAAATCTGTTCCCCTGGCCAAGGGGTGTGAGCAGGCAGAGTGAGGATATCTGGAGGGCCAAATGAGGGCAGTTTATATGCAGTTAAATGCAAGGGAACTGCCCTTGCATTTCATAAGCACCAAATGCAACAGAGATATTAAAAGGTATAGAGAAGAAAAGAGTCCTCAGCACAGCAGTTTAGATTTATAATAACCAACTTCAGAAAACTCATAAAAGCCCACCTGTCCTGCGAAGCATTGCAACAAAAATGACCGCCTGGCGCTCACTCTTTTGCGCCACCGCTTGTGTCGTATTTGTGTGTGTGGCTCTCGCATCCCCAGGCGTGCCTCAAATTCAGGGCCCTGCAGAGCAGGGAAGCTTACTGTGTTTTCTGCATGGCGGCTCACCTAAGATAAATGAATAGAGGGGAGAAAAGCAAATAGAACAGGAAAAAACTATCCCTTTCTACAGATGTGTATACTGGAATTTCAAGCTTACAAACAAAGCGAGAGCAGAAGAGTGCATTTTCTCTGTCCTACCAAGTTGCCCCTTCATAGGGCTTCCTGCCCTTTATATCCACAAAGCAATGCTCTCTGAGAGCAGACACAGAGAGACGGAGAAATAACCATATTGCTGACCTCCTCTCCCTTCTATTCCAGAAATGTACAGCTCAGCCAGCTGCTGCATCCTAGAGGTTATGGTGTCATGTGGAAAGAGTTTGTTCCTTCGAGTAAGAAGATGGTTAACCGAGACTGGACACATGACCTAAGAAAAGACAAAGGAAACTCAGGACCACCTACCACAGGCTGGGCACTTGCTAAGACACTTCACATAAATTACTTCACTGAGCTCTCCCCAAATCCCTAAGGTTTTCTTATCTATAAGTGAAGATGATCGCAATGTCTGTGAGGATTAAATGGGATCAGGTATGTAAGAGTGCTTTGTAAATTGTACAGGAGGACCACAGAAATGAAAATTATTACTTTCAAAAACTTGGCTGTTGCTAAAAGATTAGCTCTTTTCTCTTGGGTGCAGGAAAAGTATTGTTTGCCTTGCGAGGCTTAGTAAGTAACAGCTACAGGTGAAAGAACAGTCCTTTTCAAATGCTGTTGGAGAGAAGATTTTTAAAGGACATCTTTCTGTGCTGAGAGGGAAGGAGGAAGGGGACAGAGGAAGAGAGAGAGAAGAGATAAAGATAGAGACCGGGAGGCATAGGGACCAGGCTGGCAGAGAGACAGCAAGTCAGACACAAAAGAACAGGGAGAGAAAGACAGAAAGAAAGTGAGCAAACTAAACCAGTTAGAGGAAAAGCTGTTGTATACATAGTTTTCCTGCGTTAATTGGGGAGATACTGGGTATCACCTTCCATTAAAACTGAGAAATTTTGAGAGGTCTTGCTTTAGAAGTGACAAATGATATGCCTTTATGCATGCTGGGAGGAAGAAACCTGGGAGCCCTGGCTGGTCTCAGATTTGTCTGATCTGGACTTTCATGTCCAAGTAGCTGCTTTCGATTTTTGCAGTGAAAGAGCATTTTAATAAGCAGAGGCCTCACAGCAGGCGATGGAGCGCATGGCCAGATGTCAGAATCGTTAGTCTGCGGTCAGTACACGAGCAGCTACCTCTTAGTACAGCCCGAGAGCGGCAGCTTCCCCTCGCAGGCATCTTGGAGAATTCGTGCCATGTTCCATGTCACTGAGAGCCATGCTTTGGTCTAGTCCAGCCATGTTACATATCAGCAGAAGCCCTTGCCCACAAAGAAATCTTAGAGCTTGCAGCTAGAGACTGGCTCCATTCCTAGAATCCAACAGCACTGAGCTCCTAATTTTGAAACCTATGGAATCCTTCCAGCAAGCACCCAAGACTTCATCTGGACCCAGTAATCTGCAAGGTCATAGAGGCAAAAACCCCACCTGCTGTGTGCCAGGCCTTCTCCTCTATAATTTCCATGTGTTTTCTCATCTAATCTTCCCAATTACCCTGAGGTAAGTACAATTATCTGTACTCTTCAGATGAGGAACCTGAGCTCAGGCTACTCTCCACTAGACTAAAAGCCTAGTTTGGGGCAGAATCCTGAAGTCAAACCAGACACTGCCTTTTCACACCCATACTTTCAGAAAAACAAACAGAGGACACTCTTCTTGTTCCGAGCTCTATTGCACATTCACGATCACTCTCAACATGGTATGCATGTGCTCAAACTTGCTCCTCTGTATTTCATGAACTCACATCAAAATAAAGAGGGAAAGCTTTCAAAAATATGCTTATTGTTAAAAAAAAAACACCACTTACCAATAATATAACAACTGTTTTGGTTTTTTTTTTATGAATTAAGGTAAGGGTTAAGTCATTAAAAATGCCTCTGGCAAAAAGATTCCAAAGGACCAGGCTGAAAATGAGAGATGAAAGAGAGAAAGATTCCAACAGGGAGGTGACAGCAGAGATGACAAAATGCACGAAGCCTCCATTTTCAGACAGTGTTGGGATGAGCCTCGAGACAGAAAGCTAGTGTTTAGAGGAAGGTTAAGTCATGAAGAGGGAGAAAGCAGCTTCTACTTTCTGTGTCAGTGGAGACTGGAGAGAGGGAGCAGATGGTGTCATTGAGGTGGCAGCTAATGTACCACAGAAGGGAGGTCCATCCTCTGACAAACCATTAGGCCCCCTAGATCCCTCTTTCCATGCCTCCTCCTCACCTAGCGCAGGAAATTCGGTGGTAGCTAGGGCAGCAATTGTCCAAACCCTTCTCAACATTTTACTCCTTTAGGATATTCAACAGATGTTTAACAGAAACATCTGTAGATGCCTAACAGAGAGGGGCGCCCGCCCCAACACACTGAGAAGACCATGCCTACAGTATTCCCCCACCAGAATCTTCCTAATGAGCACCAGCATATTAACCACTCTGAGAAGACCTAAGGCAGACACACCTATCAACTTTATCGAATCCAGTATTCTGCAGATATTTTTTTATCTATAGAGTTTCTAAAATTTAATCTTCCCTGGAACAGAGTTTGTTCAATGGAAATTCTATTTATTGAAAGATGGTGGAATACTCCTTTCGTCCACTGCTGCAGGGCTTCTGGGACCAACTGGAACAGCTGCCCCTTTGCAAGCCAGGCCTCTCCATTGAACTTCTCAATAGCTATTAACGGGTACAGTCTGAGGGGAGCAACTTCCCTCAGGAGCCTTCAGAAGGCTAGGCAAAACTTTATAAACAAGAGAAGGTTTACCTTAAAGCTTCCTGACTCGTTAGTTTAGAAGGTACTTATTTCACCTGGTTATTGCTCTGTACCTGTTCCACTCTAACGTAATCAAAGAGACAGGAAAGATTTATGCATTTCTATTGGTTTAACAGAGCAGTATTCTGTGGGAAAAAAATAGCAGAGGGTTGTATGTAAATCTGTTTCTCTTAGCCTGTTGAAAAACGTATCTGCAGAAAAATACTGGGAGGCCACAGAAGATAGTATGCTCCTGAAACTCACTACCTGTAAACAAGCACTTCTTAGAACTTGGTGAAGGTTACCAGATTTTTAAATCCTGTAACCTCAACATGTAAAGCATTCTACGTAGAGACTGTTCCATCACCACAAACATTTTAGGTGATCATGTCCATCCCACTTACAGTTTTTTCAGATACATTTCTTGTCTCTCTTATAGCAACAATGGGACACTAGGAATTACTTCCATAGTGTTTACCTAAATTTAGAAAATAAGAAAATCAAAGGATTGGAAGGCCTTATAACCACAATTAACTCTCTCATTCAAGCTCCCTGGGAAACATAATATCCCTCATGTACGCAGGCCAAGGAGTTTTACCCTCCCGTAAGAGTCTCTGAACTGTGGATTCAGGTTCAAATACTAATCTACATTTACAAGTAAAGAATTTATACCTCTGCTTTCTCATCACTGTCCACATCCTTAGCCTTAATTGAAATATCAGTATCAAAAGTACCAGTACCTTCATCCTCCAACGTGAAATTGGACTAGAACAACTAAAACGCTGTAGGGTGAAAACATTTTACATGACAGGGTATCGTGCAAGTCAACTAATTAAAATTCCTTAAGAAGTAAAATGATCTTTTATAATCCGTCCTACATATTTCAGCTTGGAAAAATTAAATTAGCCATTTCCTATCAAATGGAAAAGTCGTCCTAACGTGCAAGTATTTTTCATGGGTCACTTGAGATTCTATCCATTAGGCATGAACTAGATTCACTTTCTGAGTATAACTAGTCATTGCCTATAACATAATTTAATATCACTTCTGAATAAAAATCCAAACATCGTTGTAGTTTTGTTCTAGGTCTCTTAGGTTATTTTTTTTTACCATTTAAATAGTATAATTAGCATTTATTTTACATAAACAAAATAAATTATATTCTTACTAAGAACTGAGTCTCCCTCACTAACTTTTTTCTTTTTTTTTTTCCTGAGAAAAAGACCATACTTGTGCTTCCTATAACTAAAACAATGTTTGCATATAGTAGCAAGTAGCCAATGCTTTAGAATAACAACAACTGCTGACACAGCTGGTCAGATAAACATAAAAGTAAGCAAAATATGGATGGGACAAATCCTACAAACTGGTTCTACACAAGACTCCAAATGAAAGGTCCTGATTCAGCCTGACAGCCATACCCCCGTACCATCACATGACAAAGGTACCCCAAATTACCAAAGGGTCATAATTGCCTGTTAATTTTTCTGCCATCACAAGGTGAATTCAGATAATAGAAATACCAGCAGAGACAAAACTCCTCTGAGGCAGCCAAGAGCTGCAGGAAAACAATGACTTTATCTTGGGACAAGTTTTGTCACCCACATGACATATACGACCTTACACAAATCGTCTCTTCCGTCTGTGTCCTATATGACTCAACTTCAAAATCTAGGCAATAACTGCCAAACTCCATGTCAGTCTCACAACAATAATGATGGAGAGCTGTGCCCTGGTAGTCAATTTGAATTAGGCGCTGTGGGGCTCAAATGATGTAACTGTCCCTAACAATAGACTTCTAAAAGTCTCATTTCTGAAACTAAGATCACTCTGGTTTAATCTACAGAGTCCCTAAAATCACAGACTATTAAATGTGAAGGATTTTTACAGATAACGAGTTTTACTCATTCTACTTAAACAGGAAGAAAACAAAGCCCCCATCCCCAAATTGAAGCAACTTATCTGAGGTCTTAGAGGTAATTCAAGGCACAGCTAAAGAACCAGGGCTCCAATCCAAACACTTTCATAACTCTGGGGTCTTTCCAGCACACAGCAAAACTTTCCTGCAAAGCTTGCCCAGTTGTGCATGAGAGAATTACTCTCAGACTGAGAAGGAAGTGTTGATAAAAGTGTAACCAACGCCATATACCAATATAGGCCTCTATTTAATCCATCAAACTGTTCACAGGCTTTTGGTTTTTGTTTCTACAAAAAGCTCCACATATCCAGAAGATACACACACCCACATTCAGACATTACTCCTTGGGGCTTGCATGAGTGAGCCTCATCACAGAACTGAAAATAGGTATCTGAAGAAAGCTGACAAACCCATCCCCTACCTCCTGTCAAATGAAGGACTAGTCATTCAGTGATCATTAAGATTACACCGTCAGCCCAAACCAAGAATCCATTCTTTACACAGTGGTAACAACAATTATGACTCAGAGGGGAAGCAATTCATTCAGGAATCCAAGGACATTTACTCAGATTTCTTGGGAATGGTCTAAGAGCTATAGAATCAAATTCAAAGGAAAATTGAGATTTCCTCCCCTGAATTTATGTTTAAATGAAATAAACTTCACAGTTCTCCTTCTTCCCTGGTACCGTAATACTGTTGCTTGCTATACAAATTCTACCTCATGCTGTTTCATGGGAAGCTACATTATAGTGGAGAATAAGTTAATTCCATATGTATTTTTATAAAAGTATATTACTATTTAAGAAAAACAAAACAGTAACAAAATCATGGGAAACCAAATGGCAATCTCCAGCCCAGTTTGGGCTGATTTAGCCCTATCTTCCCATCTCCCAATACATCAAGAAGGTTACTACTTCCTATTGCCCCAAGTATCCTAACATCACTAGGCCTGCTCGCCCAAAGATTGTGGGCACAAGAAGGGACTGACACAGTGTTAGCATAGTACTGGCTGAACAACTCCTCAAACTACACAACAAATATTTCTGAAGGCCACTTATATTTCCCCTTCTTTTATGTTATTTTTCCTTTCTACTCCAAACAGAAGTTAATTTTCCCTTCCCTAAGCCCCTGTTAAGTAGCCATTTGGTTTCCTCATTTTTATTTACCATATACTGCCTTGTGATGTTTTTCCGGACCTCCCAAGTAAGGAGACTGGCTCACTCCTAAGAGTCTCCCTTATAAACAGTACAACCTTATATCACAGTGTATATAATACTCTTATTTGCCTGCATATTGATCTGCTTATCTGCTAATCCCTTGAAGGTGAAGACAACACCTTAACACTTTTGGGCCTTTAAATCTTATAAAACATAAAATGATTATTTGATTAATTAATACCCCAAATTCCTGAATAGTTAGCCCTCATTTACTAGAGGATATTTTCCGTTTTGCTGTTTTGTGACTATTGTCCTTATTGTAACTGTCCCCTTTTCTATCTGCCATCACCCTGTATCATCTACAGTCGATGAGAAGAGGTAGTCTCAGTTCTCTTTATTGGCACTTGGGTGTCAGCATTGTTAGGACTGCAGATGAATTCAGGGTTGCTAGCCCTACACACAGGAAGCAGTAATGCTCAGCTAATATATGGAGCGGTCGCTTCAGTAATCTAGGAGAGGGTATGAAAAGCTTATATTTTCTCTCCCCCACACGCAAAAAACAAAGCTTATACTCCTGGGCTGGCTACAAATCCAAAACAAAATGGCACGATGATGGTTCAGCCGTCTTGGCTGATGGAACATTTCGTCAGCCCAATGGTCAGACAACTGAGGAGTGAGCAGGAGACGTAAAGCATCGTTTCTTACTGGGGACCCTGACTTGTTCAAGAGGGATTTGTTAGAGAATCAATTCCCCAAACAGCTTGTTTTGTTTTGCTTCCTTTCTATGTAGACAGATTGTCTTTTAAGCTGACAAAGTAGGAAATAAATGGCATTAAAAATGTGAAGAAGCAAATTATCTCTTTTATCCTAATATTCATCAGAGATTTACTGAAATTTTGAAAACAACACAAAACCACCAGTGACATTCTTGTGAGCCTTCCCATGGACTGCATCTAATTTCAGGTTCTTTCTGCACTTTAAAGTTGCTAATGTTTGTAGCAGTATGCAATATCACGCCAGCTTTAATTCAGGTGAAGCTAAAATTAGAGGTAAACTTACTGGTTAAGTGGTCTCATATCACATATCACACCGAAGCTTAAAGTAGACACTTAGGGCTAAATTTTTTTAAGGGCTCTCCAAATTTGCATCGACAAAACCCTCATTGGTATGCATGAGCAGCTGTCTGGTTATCCACCCCACCCAACCGCAAGCTGGTGACTTCCTTATCAAAAGCTGTACAAATCCTGGGCTAAGACTATAACTGCAAATTGACAAAGCACTGAAACATTGACGACAAAACTGCAACCAGCTTGCTCTTATCCACTGTGCTAGAATGAGCTACTCTATACAGACTATCAACCATACACTCAATATTTGAACTTTTCCGTAATGTCTGCCTTTACTCTAACTCAACGGTTATACACACGTTTTCATTTAATCAAGTATCACTAAACCGTGATCAAAGTACCTCCTCTGATGTGGAACCCAGCAGCTGGGGAATTAGGCACCTACAACCTGTATCTCCAGAGGCTGATTTGTAAACCAATCAATCTAACAAAACAGATATAATTCTTTTCTCCCATTTACTTGCTCCCCACGTGAAGACTGTTAGGGACTGAATGTCTGTTTCTTCCTAAAATGCGTATGTTGAAGACATAACTTTCAAAGTGAGGGTATCTGAAGGTGGGGTTTGGGGGAAGTAATTAGGGCTAGATGAGGTCATGGGTGGGGCCCTCTGATGGAATTAGGCCCCTCTAAGAAGACAGGAGCCAGCTTGCTCTCTCGCTCCCCTGCCATGTGAGGACATAATGAGAAGCCGAGCACCTGCAAGCCAGGAAGGGGGCTCTCACCACAAACCAAACTGGCTAGCACCTTGATCTCAGACTCCCCAGCTTCCAGAACTGTGAGAAAATAGATTTCTGTTGTCTAAGTCACCCAGTCTCTGGAATTTTGTTATGGCAACCCAAGTGGACTGAGACAAAGACAGTTACAGAAAAGACGAGACATACAAATACATAAATAAATATTGATACACTAGTTGACATGACATTGGTATCACTGTAAAGCTCCATGTAGATTCAGATCAGCTCCACATCATTAAGTGCAGTTGCAGCTGAAGTCTTCAGCTGGTAAAAGTTTATCTCTGTTTAGCCCATTTGGAAAAGGTATTCCCTTTAGGGGACTGTTTAATAAGTCAAAGACATAACAGAAACAGCGTTGACCTCATTAACATAAGCTCCCTTCTCCTGTTTATAACTTGGTCATAAACCTTCATAACTGCTAAGTAAGAAAACCGTCTGGATGATAATAGTACTCAGAGGGGGTGTTGTTTGCAGATCAGTGAAGCCAGGCCACATGTCCCTCCACCAAAGAGCTTTAAAAGTGCTACTCTCAGTGAAAACAAAATTACTTTAAAAATTACTAACACATCAAGACCACTATCCAGAAAAGAATGTGATTATACAAAATATAGAAGAAAGATTTTTCTTTACACATCTTGATCTAAAGCAGGTTTACTCACATCTTCACTTGATTCTAAAATGCAATCACTTGCAAGGCTCATCTTAGATTCAAATGAGCTTTTGGAAATATACAAATACATACATATACACACAAACACAGATGTATACATTGTACACGCTGACAGTGATGCCTGTCCTAATAATCAATGTGATACGAAAATGTGTCATAACATTGAGTAAAGGGGTTACATTTATTTTGTAGTTCTCTTTTTTCTGTGTGTATATGTGTGTGTTTGTGTGTGTTGGAGAGTCATGAAGAGGAGGAAAATCATTTATCACTGAATTTGCTTTGACGATCTCTGCAGTGCTGGTAAGGTAAGCTGCACATACACGGCTGCTCAGGGAATACGGTCAGACAAGACACGGAAGGTCACAGAGGGGGAAATGAATGGAAAGGTAGCAGTCCAGATGTGGCTGCTGCTTCTTTAGTTAACATTCTCATTAGCAAAAAATTGTAACTAGTTTAATTTTTTAAATATATTGAATGCACTGTCCAAAGTATCACCTATCTTACCATGCTGCTTAAATGCCTGCATTCAATATTCTATGGAACCTGAGCAATGGCATAAAGTGAAAGGTGACTTTAAAATTCGGTAAGTATACATGCCCAAGTTACAGTCCCGAATACACTGAAATTATAAACTGTGAAAAATACTGCAAAAAAAAATACAGTACTTGAGAAGTAAATGAGGATTACCTTCACATAGTAATTAACATCAGTGTCACCAAGGGTCAGTCACCCAGACTGGTGCCCCTTGTGCCTCAGCCCTGAAACAGTCTTTCTCCTTGTAGAAATTGTAGCTCTCATCCAAACTGTAGATCTAATTTCCAGTTAACAGGAACAGCAACTATGAGAGGAACAAGTTAAACCAGGAAGCAGTCCAAGAAATCTAGACGGCAGAACTTTCTACAGGAAAACCAGCTGGTTCTACTCAACAGGTACACGGCACAGGGGGAAAGGGGAGGAGGGTGGGTGCTTCAAGTCCTGATGAAAAGCTACTAAGAAACAATAACCAAAGGTAATGTGTGGAACTTCACCGGACCCCACTTTGAACACACCAACATTAAAATGCCTTTAAAGGCTAACAGGGGAAATTTGAATATGGATGGAATAGTTAATATTAAAGACTTAGGGGTGATAATATAATGGCTAAGCAGATGGTTAAAAAAGTATCTATTTTTGGAGAATACCTTCTAAAGTACTTAGGGATAGTATATTAGATATTTCAGCAAAAAAATATAAATATGTTGAAAGATGCACAATGATTAAATTTAGCTGATAAATACATGGGTGTTCATTATACTGTTCTCTTTACTTTCCTACAGATTTGAAAGTTTCCTGATCAAGAGTTAAAGCAAACAAGTCTGAGTTAATAACTAAGTTGTATTACAGAGGTGACATCACTTCCATGTTTTAAAAATACTGGATAAAATAATATACATAAATGGTCCTGAAGATCTATTATTAGGGAATTGGTTTGTAAAACAACTATTATAAAATGCAAATCTTGGCTTTATTTCATAGTTGACTTACCTGGTGAAAGTAACTTAACATCTGGGTTCACTAGGATATAAAGAAGAAAGTAACTCTACCCCAGAACATTGTGAGGATGAAATGAAGTAGTGGTTTATAAACTCTGTGTTGTGATATAAATGTTACTTACAGTCACAACTCTAGTTCTGAATTGGCTCTTGCCTTATAAGTTTCTAATGCAATGAACATGTTCCTTCTTCACTTAGAAATAGAAATGCACCCTTAGATTCACAGCTGTAAACTTTCATGACTTCAAACACATTTCCTATTTTTCTGTCCTCCGGCAAGGAAAGAAATAACAGCACTTTATTTCCCTAAAAAGCTAACATATGCACACACACATTTAGAGTAATTTATAGTTACTGAAGATAGTTCTCTCAGTATACGTTGTAATTTCTCCCCAATTCACCTAATATCTTTCCTGAACACTGTTAAAATTAAAGACCAGCATTATCAAACCAAAAGAGGTAGCTGTTTCTGCAGTTTACTGGGGCATCTGACAAAAGGAGACAGTAGAGCCCTGTTATGAAATCCTACACTTTGCAGGTTTTGAGGACACCAAGCAGATGGCTAACTTCCAAAAATTCTAAATCTCCTCACCAATATTTGCTTTAGTTACTTGAACCACATCTCCTTTTATTACATCACCACTGAGATGAGTTATTTTATACAATTGGTCATGTGAGAACTTACTACAAAGGACCAAGTTTGTCAGAAATTAACTTTTCTTCTAGACATATGTGCAGGATCCTTCAATGTTATTGCCATTATTTAAAAAATAAGCAAGTAACCAAATCATAAACAACTAAAACACATTTCAACAGAAAATATTTAAAGTCACACTGAATCACCAAGGGCTATTAGGAACTTAGAATCCTTAAATTTAAGGTGTGGTGTTGGTCTACACAGTTAATAATTTCCTGCCAGACATTCGCCATAGGGAAAGGGCAGGAGGATCTTACAACAAAGGATGCGGGATGCTCAGTTCAAATCCAGACAACGTCACTGAGCTTCACAGAGTGCATGAGAACTGAGACAGAGCACCTACCTGGTCAGCAGGTGGCTCAGCAGCCAGGAGCAGTGACAGTGCACCTGGGCAGGAGAAACAAGGTGCTCTAGTGACGGGAGTGCACCGGGGACGGCCTGATAGCCATGGCCCCCGAGAAAGGAGGTGTCTCAGCAGAGGCCACAGGGACACAAGGAGTGTCTACAAAGCAGATACTTCCTCCTTGTTGCCACGGAACTTCTCACTCCCCATCCACATACTGTCCTGAAAGAACAGGGAGGGGAAAGTGTTTGAGAAGAAAATGCCCTGATTGTGGTTTTAAACTGACTTAACAACTGGACTCCAGTTTTTGAGAAATAGTGCTGTTTTTCTGTAGAGTTGCCTATAAATTTTAATCACACTCCCAACCATGTAGAACACAGACAACATCTAATACTCTGGCTTAGACTCACAGAGGCAGGCTTTCTCAGCTCCTTCAGATGGAGAACTCAAAATTGCTAATAGCTGAATTCTTTCACCTTTTCTTCAGCTTGATTTTCACAGGGTAAACTTTCCCTTGATCCAGCTTCCCTGACTTGTGGGATTATGTAAAATTGTCCGTGCCTACCACCTGAATGTGTTTTAGCACAGCAGGCTCATGAAATGTGGCAGCTGGAAGCAGGTGTGAGATGGGAGCTGGGTTGGTCAGCTTCTTAGAGAAACTAAGGTTCTCCTGGTGAGGGATTTAAAGGCAAATCTACATTACCACCTCCAGGCTAGAACCAAATTTTGACCCTAGTACACACAGCAGGGTCAAAGACAATGACAAACACAAATGCTGTGAAAGAATGACACCTCCTGTTTTTTGCAACAATGGAGTGAGGAAAAGGAGCTTGACAACAGGGAAAAGCTCAGAGATAAACAACATAGGAATGAAATAGGATTGAAATAGGATTCAATCATACATAGAAACCAAGAAGATGACAATGCAGCACTTGACCCAGATTAAGAGGAAAGGGAGACAGGGCATTCTTTCATGTCTCCAAACTTTATAAACCTTTTTTGTCCCGAGGGGTGGAGGTGGATGCCAGACAAAATTTTAGTTCATTAACCTCAAAGATTTTGCTTTGAGTTTCCACATGTGACAATACATGTTTCTAGACTTCTCCTTAAGTACGTATGTGAGTGTATGTGTGTAAGTATATGTGTGTGGGGGTCAGCTTAGGGATGCGTGCGTGCGCGCATGTGTGTGTGCGCGTTAAGAAGTAGATATAATAGCCTACCTATCTCCAGTAGTTAAAAGATATTTTAAAGATCATTGCTAACCCAAACAATATTCCCTACAGACTACTCAGAGCAGGTTACCAGAATGAGGGTGTGGGATTAACAAGCAAAATCAGATAATAGGACTTTACTAACATCTGGTGTTGACCACCTACACACAAGTTGATTTTTAGAGAAATGACATAAGAATATATTTTTTTTCAAATGTAAATGCAGTTTGCAGAGTAACTTATCATGGTATCAGAGTAAATTCACCATGGTATCTGATCTGACATTGTAGTTGAAGCAGGTGGCCTGTAACCACATCATGCACCCTTGTTTTGATTAAGACCTTTTTCTCTCACATCAGCTTGTTTCATTGACTGACAGGTTCTGATCTTGTCTGTTCCTGAATTCTTGCTTTTCACTCAAGCCTTGACTCTGAGTCCTGAAATATTCCCAGCCCCTATAATCACACCATTTCTGACCACTGGAGGTCAGAAGCCTGCTCCAGCCCAGCCAGCAAAATTTAGCAAGAAGGCCTGAGCCCTTGCAAAACAGAATGAGACATGAGATTTCTACCAATCTTAACCACCAAACTGACTTCTCAGTTTGTCTCTGTGATCAAAGCTTTAGAGTCTAGACTCTCAAATTAACATCCTTCAGCAACATCTCCACTATCAAGCAGTTTGAATTTTATAATTGCTCAGAGTTGGCAAGATTCATTCATTCATTCATTCTTCCTTTACTAAAAAATAAATAAAACAAACAATAACAAACAATTACATTGACTATCTCTTACGGGTTGGGAACAGTGACAGCCCCAAGGATATAAGACTAATTCAGAAGCAAAACCGACATCTGTCTACGCAGTAGGATTTGGATGTATCACCTGCCCCAGATACATCTTTTTAAAAATTCTGCTACTGTGCCTGGATTGCCTACATTCAGATCCAAGAGAAAACAGATTGCCTACAAGGAAATATTAGTTACATCAGGTAGAAGATTGCACAATAAGTGAAACTGTGAAGATAAAACGTAAACTAAATTATCATTCACTTATAAAGCAACGAAGACTTAGAGTTTATCATCCACAGTCAACTTGTCTGAAAGAATTATTAAAGAATATGCTACCTCATCAAGAAGAAATGTAATGGACGAAGAGGAACAAAAGGTACAAACTGCCAGTTAGAAAATAAACAAACCATGGGAATGCCATGTAGGGCAAGGTGACGATAGTTAGTAGTACTGTATCACATATTTGAAAGTTGCTAAGAGAGTGGATCTTAACTATCTCATCATGAGAAAAAAATAAATTGTAACTGTGCAAGGTGATGGATGTTAACCAGACTTACTGTGGTGATCATTCTGTAACATACACAAATATTGAATCATTATACTGTATACCTGAAACTACTATCTTATATGTCATTACACTTCAATAAAAAAGAAATTTGAACCCTAAGAGATGAAGGATGGTGAGCACAGAAATTTATCAAATGTACCAGTTACTTTAATGCCTATTTTTAAAAAGTAACTAATAATGTATGTTAAAATTTTAAACAAAATTTAAAGTAAAACACAGTGGCAGAAATACTCAACAGAGAGACAAAGTATGCTGGGTCTTATGTTCAGGGGTAGGAAAAATGTAGAAACATCCGTGCTAGTTAAAGATGACTCTCATTGGATTCAAATTTGTATACACTTTGGAATAAATCACTTTATAAGTAAACACTCAATTCCTACCCCAAAATGGCAATATGTAAGGACAAAGACAACACATTTTTAAGTCTTCAAGATCCCTTCTGTGCTTTTCAATCATCCTTCTCTGCTGTTCCTCTTCAGAATATATTGATGCTCAGTCTATGAAATCACAGTCAACTTGTAAGAAAACTCACTACTCTCTACTCTTAACGGTTGTGTGGCGAAGTACCACTAACACTTTCCTTCTTCCAAAACTGTGTTGTCAAAATTCTGGTTTCCGGATACCTATCTATTCATGCCTAAAATTATCTAGGCCCCAAAGACTTTTATTTATATGAATTACATTTGTCACTTTTTACTATAGTAGACATTAAATCTAAAAAATTTTTTTAAATTCCAACTTTATTTAAAATGAATGGTGATAAACCCACTGTATTTTAATGAAAATGACATTTTTATTTAAAAATTATATTTCCTAAAGAAAAGAACTGTGAGAAGAGTGGCAATATATTACATTTTTGTGAATATCTTTGATGTCTGGCTTAATAGAAGCAGCTGAATTTTATATAGGGGTCTGTATTCAACATATTGAAGGTAGCTCTTGCTGAAGTATATGCAAAATATCTGATTTCATACCAATACATATTTGAGAAAAGGAGAAGCATCTTCAAAGCTCTTTTCAGATGCCTGTGGATATTATTTCTTTAAACTATACCAAAACTCAGTAAGTGGAAGTTTTTTTTAAGTTTTGTTACAACATGGAAAATTAAATTGTCTAAGAGAACATTTTTACTCTATTACATTAAAATTGACTGGGGTCTGTCTTGCACATTGAATGGTTCCCTTAAAACACATAATTCTGTAACATTATACACTGGTACTTTTTAGAAAATATTGGTTTACTGAGTTACACTGATCTTCCAAATATTCACACATTTCACTACACCACATCAAAAAGTCACCTTCGTGTTATCACTGAGCTCATCAGAAAAATCTTTGAGAAATAGGAAGTTTTCAAGCTCAGAGTAGATACAAGTTTTCAAAAATGTAAATTTTCACCTGAAATTTCCAACTTTATCCTTGGCAATAAATATAGTAGTTTGTTTTCTTTAACTGACATTTTTAAAAAAATGTTTGTCAAACATACAACTTTGAACAACCATAGTTTGTGTATCAGAGATTCTTTCAAGGAAAAATGGTATGGTATTCTCTGCAAAAAGTCAATAGTTCAGCTCATAACTTAACCTTATGACAGCCTTTGTGCATCAATATAAATATGAAACATTAAAAAGATGTTTACTCGAGGGTCAAGATTTAATAAAATTAACAAACTGTATTGCTTCATTATTTTAAGAGAAATTTTAAGAGAAACCGGCTCTTTTTTTAAATTGGAAAGATGAAAATGACCACTCTTCAGTTCAGTGCCACTGCTGTGATTATTAAGCTGCTAGAAGTTCTACCCACCACTGCTTTTGCACCATTACCACAAAATGTCAATACCATGTAAAAGGCAAATAACATCCCAGTTATTATGAAAATAGTTTTAGTCCTGCAGACCCTCTGAATGTGTCTCAGGGGCCAGCAAGTTTCTATGGACCACTTTATCAGAACCACTCTCTTTAAAATAAAAAGTTTGTGACAAAGAGTAGGATTTTATACAAATTTTCTCAATGGATAGAGAAGATATAAATGTGGGATGCTTTAAGTGCTTTCAGAATGACCCACAAAATTTGCCAGAATAAGTGATACTTTCTAACCTGTGAATATGACCTAGAACCTACGCAGGAAAACCTCAACTTGGACCAGTGACGTGCTAGAGAGAAAGGAAATGTGAAGAGCCAAGGGGTCTTATGACAAAGTTGGCAAATTAAAAAAAAAAAAAAAAAAAAAGAATAAAGAAAAAGTCAGAAAATCCAGATGAACCTTTGAAATCAGAGGAGCTGAAGAAACAGCCTTTTCTAGAAGGACCTTTTATATTGTCTAAAATGTACTTTAAAATACTTTGGCATACACAATGTGTTACAGTCACAGGCTAGCATTTGTGTATATCCTAGTGGCAATTGGTTAACATTGGATGTATTCTCATTAGGATACACACTATGGCGTGTTCAGTTAGCATCTAAAAGAATAATCAAGGATCTATACTCCAGAGAGCTACCAGGATCAACTCTCTTGAAGGTTTTACCATTGCTGAGGGGTTTTATAATTAGCATAAGAAATGATGCTCCACTTCTGAAATGAGTTCAAGATTGGCAGAGTATTATATACCATCTATACATTATCATATACCTTTTGCATTTGCTGAACAGAGTGTATGAATCTGAGGGCCACAGTGACCTACAACCTTTGGAAAGGGCACCCTGGGCCTAGGACACTGGGTTCTATGTTCAGACTCAGAATAATTCTTTCACTGAACTGCCTATCTCAATCATGAGGCTGGAACTCTTTCATATTTGCCTCAAATGAACCTTTTGCCCAAGGCTGGCAGAATGCCTGAAAAGGGGAGAGCCAAGACTTTACGGAATTTAAAAAATGTTTCTACTAGAGGTGTGGGTATAGCTCAGTGGTAGAGCATGTGCTTGGCAAGCTGAGGTCCTGGGTTCAATCCCCAGTACCTCCATTAAGAAAAAATAAATAAGTAAATAAAGTTAAAACATTAATAAATGTTTCTGCTAACTTTTAAAAACTTATTTCTTGCCTGCCCGCTAATAAGGCCTACTTGTGTGGCAGAATTCAGCCTGAGACTTGCCTTCTGAAGCAAGTAACAAGGCTGTCAAGAAGGAGACCCGAAATCCTCATTTATCTCAACAAAAATTCTAACAGTTGGAAAGGACCAGAAACGTTTTTAACTGGAGGTGTACAGTACTGATGCAGCAAAGGACTGCTCTCGCCCAAAGACAGGGCTGGCTTTTGTGCTGGCTCCTAGGAGGGACTCTCTAAGTTTTTGAATGTCCCGCGTGATAAGAGTGTTCACAAACTCGGGACACACCAGACAGTACAGGCTGAAAATGTGATTTACAGTACCAGCGCAACCTCTGAAGGGGCTGGTGTCTGAGGTCAGACACACTGGTGGCCAACCATATGTACATGATGCTCTAGACATCAAGGGTGGGGTGAGCTTCCCCGGTTGCCAATACTCGGTGTGTACTGTCACGCACTGTCCACACAACTTCACTCAGAGAGGGTAACTGAAACTGCTTGCTTGCAACTCTCTCTGGGCCCTGTCCTATGCCCCTCTTCACTTGGCTGACTATAACCTGAATCCTTTGCTGAAGTAAACCATAATTCTGAGTCAGTTCTGTGAGTCCTTCTAGCAAACTACTGAAACTGAATGTGGTCTTGATTATCCCTGAATTTGTAACTGATGCCAGAAGTCAAGATGGTCCTGAGAACTTCCAAATTCTGTAGTACCTAAATAAGACATCATTTTATTCCTCCAGAAACTAAAATGAGATTAAAAGTGGCTCAGACTTAGAGGGAAGAGGGGGTGAAGGAGGGAGGGAGGCGGGGGGGAGAGAGAGAGAGAATGAATATGAATGAAAGCACATTAACTGACCAGATCTTTCCCTGCAGGATCTGGAATCTCAGAGAAGGGTCTAAAGACTAAAAGAACTGAAAACAGAAAGAACAAATTTAATACTTTAAACTCAAGTTATTAGTGTTGGGTAACATGAAATACTATGTTCAATTCATCTCAATTGTATATAGATGGAATCATGAATTTCCCTCACCTTTTTTGACTCGCATTATTTTCAGGGAACAAAGATGTAAAAGGTGGTCAGAGTGGGGAAAGTTGCCAATCAGTAAATCATAGGGGCCCCAGAGTCATGGTCTTTGATGGGGACAACTCCCTCTTTCAACCCTAGGAGGTGGCAGCATGCGCTTTCTTTCCGAGCCAAGGTAGAGGAGGGGAAAGGAACTGGCTTTCAGCCAATCTGATGACCTCAGCCACTGCCTTTACCCCCAGGTCCCAAAGAGCCAAGCTCCTAAGCTCACACTTTTTATAATGACAAAACAGAATGACAAGTCAAAAAGGGCAGCCAGAGCCCTAAGGGTCTCAGCACAGCCAAGGATGCATTTCAAAGCGAGAAGTGTTTGGGGAACATGACGTTTCTATCATCCTGGAGGTGATAGTCATATAACATCCCAGAGAACAAAGCATCAGTTCATTTCCCCTTCACGATATTCTGCTTTCCTCCCAAGGGCTTATGTGTACTATACACACCAGCTGATGAAGGACAGGTAGGTGGGTTTCAGTAACCTGTTTTCCTGAAAGCTGAGAAGGTGGCCATATGCAGAGCAGCATCTGTCGCAGGCTCTCGCTGCCTGCTGCCAACAGTGTTGACTCCGCATTGTTTACAGGGCCGCCCTCTGAAATGGAGGCATGCTCCTGCCCTCTAAGGAGTCAAGCTCCAATTCTCTTTCATTGTGGAACCCACTCCCCTTTGCACAAACGCAAGGCCCTAACAGTCTGATGTCACAACAGACTGTTTTCAAGAACAGTGTGTTCCAGAGCCAAATAAACACTGTGGAAGAATGACTGGTTTGGCCCACTGGAGCTTCCCTTCTCTGCGGTGATTTCAGAAGACTCAGAGGCTAGTGGGTCCTTGCTTGGTCCACATATCTATTTTGTTTGCAGCCTCATCACCTCCAACAACTCACTCAGCAAGCCTTTTCTAAGTCATGAATAAGCCTCTCATGAAAATCCATTTTGCAAAGTTCCAAATTTGTGAATCAAAGAAAGTAGATTTTTGTTTCATTAAAGAAGCAGATCTCTGCAATTTATGGACCTGAACATTTTCCCAAACTAGGTGATCCCTTGTCATTTGACAACCTGTGAATTTTCTGAGTGCTTTTCACACATTGAGGAAGCAGACAAACACAATAACATTTGGGCTTAAGTGGGAATCACCATGTTATATGGATCTGTCAAATGAACCTTGATTTTAAGTAGCTTTATTTAGTTTAGTTTAGTAACAATTCAGTTTACCAAGAATAATTGTAGAAAATACATTTTCCATTAAGTAAGGTAAGCTTTTCCTTGGGTTCTTGACACCCATTCCTATCGATTTCTCTGTCTCTATTTCTCTGTGTGTGTTTGTGTGTGTGAGAGACAGAGAGAGAGAGACCTAACCTTCCAAAAGTCTACAAAGGAAACCAGACACATTTCCTCATGTTGGACCACAGCTGGATTACATATTATCTCAGGAATCCAAAATGTAATCAGGAGCTCTAAGTAGAAGAGACTGATATCCATCCGTCCCCTCATATATTCATTCTTACTTAAAAGGATATTGATCATTGAGGATAAAATGGTGCAGAAGACTGTTGTTGTTCTAAGCACTCATGAAACTTGGCATCTAATGGGGAATATAGAAAATGAATGAGGTATTCAGATCCAGTGTGATATTGTTTGATAAGGAAAGTGTGTGGTACCTTGGGAATATACCAGAAAATTTAGCATAAGAACTTAGAAGAGGAAGTAATATCTAAGCTGAAACCTCAAGACTGAATAAAAGTTAACCAAGGGAAAAGGAAAGGGAAAACTGTTCCAAAGAGGGGTAACCAAAAGTGAACGAACAAGGGAAATTCGAGAAGTGATACAGATTCTGCTGGAAGGAGCATCAAGAAAAGCAGCAGACAAACTGGCACTGGCTGGATGCTGGGTGCCTTAAAGATAGGAAATTCGGTTGGGAACATAATATTGAACAGAGAATTCATCACAGAGATGTGGCCCTGTTACTGAAAAACAGGGCCACAAGTTCGGATTATGACTAACAGAAGGACTAGCTTGATACTAAGCTAGATCTCCTAACATGATTCCTTTATATTCTGTGTCCTCAATAACAAAGTGTGGCATAAGGCTCAGCCTAGAAAGTGGAAGACTCAGTTCCAAAGATGAGAAAGGTTTGAGAGACAGAAGGTTATCAACTAATTCAATGATCCATTCATTCTTTCCTGCATTTATTCATTGAACATTCATTCACAGAGGGGGCCTTTGAGGAAAGCATCCATTTTGCTCAGTAATTCAATGCATGTATGTAAGTGAAAGAACAGATAACAGAACACCTGAAAAACTAAATACATATATACAGGTCACATGCCTGACACAATGTCAGCAATTGACAAACAGATAATCAAGCAATGTTAATGGCCAAAATGGCCTGACTTCACTAGCTGAGAATATTCTAGAATACAAATGTCAGGATCAGCCTAACAACAAGTGTACTTATTAAGCATTATTTTATCAGTCTGCCACCAGCGTATTTTTTAAGAACCTACTATTTATTATAAGGCAGACTAAGAGGTAATGTTGGAGAATTAAAGGCTGAGAAATGCTGCCTCTCATTTCATGAGATTATAATCAACTTGTAAGTTATCTATACATACATGATAGAATAAGTGTCAGTGTCTACACAATGGATAGAGTTCACAGAGGCTGCGGTCTGTCAGGAGAGGTTCTATAGAGAAGGGGGGACTGGACCTAGGAATACTGAGATGAGAAGCTATAGCGTTTGGTGGTGGCAGTCTTACAGACCTGTAGGTGACTGCTAGTGAGATGGTGTCCTTTTGCTTTCTTTTAATAAGGAAACAGTCCAAAGTCAATTATATGTTTGGATCCTGATTCAAGATGCCAACAGAAACATCACTATCAACCTGTTCCTGCGGCTCCCAGACTTTCCAAGTCTCCAACCAGTTGTCATGATCAGACCCAGCAAACCAATGCTGTTTTTTTAATAAATGCTTTGTAGTTACTCCTCACCTATTCTAACTCATTTTCTTAGTTCAAGAAACAGATGGTTAGGTGTTTCTCTTCCTCCCCCAACCAATGCTCAGAAACCTCTGAGGCAAAAATAGCTTCCTACAGTTTCAAGCTATCATGACTTTAAGGAGCCATTTTAGAGGCATTCTTAATCCCCTGGAGACTTTCAGTTGATGGGGTAGTTTACCGGTACCCTGAAATTTACTCAACCTACTTTTGTGAGGACCTGTCTCTCACAGGCCAGTGAAACTAGGGACACTTTCTGAATCACAGGTAAGCTCCTAGAGGGCAGCTGTGGCTCATATATATTCTTCAGTGAGATCTCTAGAAGATTCTCTATTTTGATGTCTGTCAGAGATCTACTCTCAGGTGTCTAGCAATTACTAGTCTTGAACTCAGAATCATCCATATGCTTTACTGACACGTCTGCATCAATTCCTCCCCCATTCATTCCCCTCTAAAGGCCATACTGGAGAGTGTCCAAATCCCATACTCCATCCCCACTACAATAAAGTCTCAATGCTATTATTGATTCTGACTTGACATTTAAGGAGCATCTGAGCCCTGCTTTGCCTACAGTCTTTTACTTTCTCATGAATATTTCCTAAGCAAGTCCTCTCCCCTGACATGCAGGCAGAGAGACATAAGTATTTTTATCCACCATGTCTCAGCATTTAGTGTTTAATATTTTACATGCACAGATTTCAAGACAAATCTA
Source organism: Camelus dromedarius (assembly GCF_036321535.1). Classification (NCBI taxonomy): domain Eukaryota; kingdom Metazoa; phylum Chordata; class Mammalia; order Artiodactyla; family Camelidae; genus Camelus; species Camelus dromedarius. The sequence goes on along the minus strand of NC_087454.1, from coordinate 12,429,471 downwards.
CAAACAGCAGCAGCTAGACCTTTAGTGGGAAAAAAAAGTCTATAGTTAGGGCAGCAATTCTGTATTTCAGAATACTGTCAGTAAAGTATATTTTGGGTCATTAAGAACTCCAGGAGAAGAAAATGTATAATACCATTTTGGGGATAGAGTACAAGGAGGATAAAATTTAATGAACCTTCATTTTATGTAAATACAACAAAGCTTTGGATTTATAGAACTGATAACACCAGGGAACTCATTTAATTTTATATAACCCAAGGTCTCAAACTTAAGGAATTCATCTGTTAAAGTTATTGCTCTGTTGGACTAAGGGCCAGTAACCTTGTAAAATATGTATGCCAAGACACCAACTCTGAGTGGCAGGGAGCAGATGGCAGTTTCAGCTGAGGCACTACAGGAGGGAATGGCTTTCTCATAAATGGGAGTGGGTGGGCTCACTTGCAACAATTCTCCTATTGTAAATAAGTAAAGGGACACATGAGTTTCTCACTCTTAATGCAGTTTAACTCGTCAGAAAGCTATCTGCAGGGGCTGGTCCCATGAAGGAAGCAGGCCTAGGGAATCCAGGATGTCCTCCAGGAACGCATAGAAGGGAGGTGAAATTGTTCCAAACACGACTGATCCCAGGTGAAGATGGTAATTTTGTACAGACCCAGGAGTTAAGTGTAACATTAAATAAAACAAACAAACAGGTAAATCAAGATGCAAAGGCTGACAATGGGGTTAAAATGAGAGGAGCCAGAAGATCAAGCTAGAGGGTCGTTTAGGAGAGCAACAAAGTAGGGTAAAGTGCAGGGCAAAGACTTCAGCTCTTCACATCTTTTACTTCTGTTTTAGCATCATACTAATTAGTCAGGCATTGAGTCCGAGATGAGACAGCTGGCATACTCAAACTAGAGTAATCTGTCGAGGGCATAATGAACTATTTACAAATACGTGGGTGAGATGTAGGAAACCCTCAAGGAAGAGAACAACAACCTGCTGGAATTAAGAGCAGAGCCACTCTCACTCCCGGACCCAAAGAAGTAGGACATGGGAGTGGTCAATGGTACTTAGAAGAAAAAATTAGTGATTAGAAGGCCACCTTGAGACCCTAAGACCTTAAGCTGAGGGACACAGACAACTTTGAAGTACCTTCTCAGGGAGGAAGCTAGAGGAATAAATATCCAGACCTAAATCTCCTGTCTCCTATCAAGACTCTCCATTGACTGAACCCAACTAGAAACCAGAGAGCACGGGAGCTGGTTTGTGCGGCTCCTATGAACCAGCCTCCCACTCTACAGGGCAGGGTGGAGAAACACGGAGAGGGAAGGCAGAGAATCCAGCAGAAGCTATCTACTTTTAAGTATCAGCCCCCCATTTGGAAATGGGCAGTATACCAAGGAAAATCATCCCAAAACACATCAACCCAGGGAAGAAGGCTGGAGTCTCCGAAAGCCTCCAGGAGCATGTTGGATTCAATCAATCCAACATATTTTCTCAAAAAGTTAATAAAATTTATTCTGCACTCAGTGCTCTGGAAACCAAAGAGACCGACATACTTTCTGTTTCCAACAATCTTACGACCGAGTTTGTTCACATGATTAAACAAATATTTGTTGAATTTCTAAGATTTGTTAAAAACAGAGATACACTGCATCTGTGCCTTCAGAGACTAAAAGCAGCTCAACAGGTCAACCAGATGAACAGCGAGCTGCAGCGCTGCTTCTTAGCAAAACCAGCCCCCTTCCTTTCTGTGGTGCACCTCACCTTCTTACAAGGGTGTTTCCAAATTCTGAAGCCGTGGGCTCCTTCGTGGCTTTGTTCTATTTTGCTCTTTCTTTACCTCTCTTTGTAAGTCTGCCGTGTTCCTCTTTAAAACCATATATTGGATATCTCCCTGATTCAAGCAAAGTGTAATGAAACACCCTGGTGTGGGCCATCAGAGGACCAACTGAGAAAGCAAAGGCTGGGGCAAAAAAATAATAATGAAATGCTACCATATGTATTTTTAAAAAATTCAACAGGAGACAGTAGGCTTGGATTTTACATGTGTCCGTGGTACTAACTTAAAGTGCATGGAGCAAGATTTCTCTTTGCCTCAGTTTCCTTCTCTCTTTAATTAGATCAGTAAGGTCTCCTTCAGCCCTAAAACTTTCTGTGGTTCTCACGTGGTTAGAGAAATTGTGACTTTTTACAAAGGGAGCGCCAGACTTTCTATTTTGAGTATTCTCCTAGGATATCTGCACAGGGTTATTATTACTTTAAGCTCTGTCCCCAGTCTCCGAGATCAGGAATCCCAATGTCATTTCCTCTATTTTTCCCATAGCTGAACTTCTACTTCTGTGACTTCTATAATCCCCTTGGTTAAAGTGTTTTCCCTCTTGCCCTCTAAGCCACCTGCTAACTGGCGTGTGATGGAGCACCCCACCTGTACGACACCTCTCTCCTGCTAATAAATGACACAAATTAAAATGATCACACTTACCATATATTCCACTTGAGATTAAATAAGGGAATGTTTTATTCTGCCTAAGTATCTTCCAGCTGTAGGAAGAAAATGTTAATCAGACATTAAAGATGCCAAGAAAAATAAATTCAATATGTAAATAGCTACTTTGAGTAATTAGCTATTTACTATTTAATAAATGCTAAATAAGATCTCCCAGTTCACTGTAATACTGGAGAAAAAAGTACTTCGAAGGGCACCATCACAGGTTAGTGTTGACAAGAGCCCACAGCCCCACTGAAACATCTGAAAGTTTCATCAGGTTCCTGTGGCAGGAAAAGAGCCCAGGATCCCAGCTTGAAGAGCACTGGTCTGGGTGGTAAGAGAGGAAGCTGACAGGACCGTGCTTTCACACGACAGAGTGAGATGTTCAAATATGAGATGATATCAGAAGCCTTAACAGTTATACCAAACTCCTGGGGGAACAATGAATGGGCTTGAATCCTGAAAACAGTCATTACTTGGATGCAAAAGGCAAGTGTTGCCTTTTTGCCACCAATGTGGGTGAGCATCATACAATCTGCTGAAGGCCCAAATAGACAAAAAGGCAGGGGAAGAGTGACTTTTCTCTGTGTGAGCTGAGACATCCACCTTCTCCTGCCTTTCCATACTGGTGCTCCCGGTTCTCCAGCTCTCTGACTCCAATCAAGACTGGCACCATCAGCCCATCAATTCCCAGGCCTCCCAACTGGCACTGAATTACACCACTGGTTTTTCCAGCTTGTTGACGACAGATGGTGGGACTTCTCGGTCTCCATAACTGTGTGAGCAAATTCCCATAAAAGATCTCCTCATATATTTATCCCATTGGTTCTGTTTCCCCAGACAGCCCTAACTAGTAACCTGGGGCTGCATGTCACAAAATCGCAAATAAAGGAAGTTAAACCATGAGAGTCACAGCTTAACCAGAGATTTTTACAAATGGAAGTGGGCCACAAGGTTGAGAGGCAGTCTCAGTGGCCCATCTCGATGCCAAGATCTCAGTGGAGATGCAGACCTGCTGTCTGTGGGTCACCCCAAGTGTGAAGAGCTTTGCATTCAGTGATCTCTTTAAAGAAGGACCCCCCCACCGAGTACTCCCTTCAAGAGCCGTTCTCGGTATGCAATGAAGCACACAGCCCCACAGACGTTCGGGTGACGACCCGTCAAGCTGTCATGTCTCTTTGCTCCTCATATTTTCTTCTCAGAGGAGGCACACAAAACTAAACTAGATTAAGCTATTTGTCTCCTTAAAACAACTGTGTATATTACTTGGCTCTAGAACTGAAGGCACTATTTTAAAAAAGGGTTTTCTCTCTTTCAGGTTCCCTCTTCCCCTTCCCCCCATTATTTTCCCCACCAGGTACTGTTGAACCCTCCCCGGGCCCAAAGCTGTTATTAAGAAACCACTATCTTACAATGTGAATTCACATTAAGCCCTATTTCCAGGTGTGGAATAAGGAAACTGGGGAGACAGTGTGCATAGTGGTTATACTCAGACTCCTGAGCCAAAATGCCACTCAGTAATTTGCTCAACTTCTGTCTCAGAGACCTCCAAGTATAAGATAAGTAGATGCAATTATAGTACCTACTTCACAGATCTGCAGTGAGTACAGGAGGAGTCTCTACATACGAGTAGTTAGAACTGTGCCTGGCACAAAGCGAGCAATAATTAGTAAGTACTAGCCACTATAATTTTTAATTTTTATCATTTACTCATGATAAAAATTTTTTAAATGGAGAAAAGAAGACAATGAAAACCATGTTTATTCCAAACACCCAAAGATATCCATTGTCAATATTTTGGTATACTTAGCTGTTTACCAGTATTTGGTACATACACAGATATGTTTACGTTTTAAAATTTTTTAAATGGTACCATATTATACACTTTTTGTTTCCTCTTTTTACTTAATACTATTTTCTGTGTTCTTAGTATTCCTCAAAGACATGATTATAATGGGCATATCATATGCTACCATCTGGCTATGGTATGATTTATTTTATCATTCCCTGACTACTGAGTCTTTAGATCATTTTCCATTTTCCACTATTACAAATAATGCTGCAGCAAAGAGACCTAATTTTTTTTTGCTGCTTCTCTTTTATCCAGTTCCATTCCCCTCTCCTGAGATACCCATTCTCAAATGTTTAAGGTGTGTATATTCAGTTTCATTTTCAGGCCCTTATTCTTACATGTGTATTTATGAAAACATGTCATTCTGTGTAATTTTTAAATATATATAAATTTTATTTTGCTACTAATTTCACATTTCTTATATTTTATCGCTGCAGCCTTATGTTTTTGAAATCTGCCCATGTTTCCGTGCATAGATTTAGTTTATTTCTCTTGTAAATTATTCCTTTTGTGCATATTCTGCACTTTACCTCTCTATTCTTCACAAGGTGGTCACCTACAGTACCTCCAACTCTTTGCTTCCATCAATAGTACTGTAACAAAATACCTCATCTTTGTACAGGTTCTCATGCAGAAAAATATTAGTACAGGATTTTTCCACGGGGAAAAATCCAAAAGAGAAATGCTGAATCACAGGGCACTGGAAACTTACTTTCACTACTGAAGTGTTCTTCAAAGGGGCTGAACCAGCCCTCATGACAATTAGCAGTGACTGACAATACAAGCCTCTCCACAAGCCCATCAGCATTTGATATTGTTCACATTTATTTTTTGCCTATCACATAGACACAAGCTAGTATTTAGCTTTACTTTTATGTATTTCTTTATCGATGAGGCTGAACATCTCTTTGTTACTTTTCTCAACTATTTAGGTTTCTCTTTCGTAAATCGATTTCATTTGCCCCTTTTTCTATAGAATTTTCTCTCTGTTGTGTATTTTATAACTATTTGCTTACCTATTTTAGATTAATACTTTTTATCAGGTATGCTGTAAATACCTTCTTGTGATCAAGCACCCAGCCAAACTCTATTTTAAATAATTTATACTTGTCTATTATTGAAAAAAATCCTAGTTAGTGGAGGAGACGGTATTGGAAGTTAACAGACAGGTAGCTCCCTTGTTTCCTTGCCTTTCCAGACCACTGAAACACTCTGTTCTCTTGAAACTTTGCCATTGGCATTTGCAACAACATGAATGGACCTAAAGGTGAAATAAGTGAAATAAGTCAGACAGAGAAAGACAAATATTGTATGATTTCACTTATACGTGGAATCTAAGAAACAAAACAAACAAAACAGAAACAGGCTCACAGATACAGAGAACAAACTGGTGTTTGCCAGAGGGGATATGGGTAGGGCGGGGGGACAATCAAAACAGATGAAGGGGATTAAGAGGTAAAAACTTCCAGTTATAAAATAAATGTCACAGGGATGCAGGGTTCAGCACAGGGAAAACAGTCCATAGTATCGTAACAACTTTGGTGACAAATGGTAACTAGACTTACGGTGATGATTTTGTAATGTATGAAAATATCAAATCACTATGTTGTACATCTGAAACTAACACAATATTGTAAATCAATTATAATCCAATAAAATACTCTATTCTTATATTTCTAGGATTTTATTTTTCAAACAGAAAATCACCTTTTTTTTTCTACTGTTTCATGTTATAATTCATAGAGTTAGTAGTAATGGCAATCAATAGTCATAATATGGACTTTATTGCAAACATTCTGCATAAGAAAAATTCCATACATGGGAATCTGTAATAAATATATCCTTGGCATATTATGGCTTTTAGGTGAGAGAAACAGATTATCTAGATTTTTCCATGTCATTTGTGTTCTTAAATAATAATTGTTTCTTCTCATACCTATTATTTTATGTCCATCTTAATTTTCTCTTCTATCCCTACTTACCTTATTCTTTCAAGTTTAGTGTTTAGAAAAATGGTCAGCTGACAAGAGTATGTCGAGCCCTCGTTTGCCACAGCCTCTCACAGTTCTGGGAGAAGATCAGAGCAGTCACAGGCGTCCAGAGACAGGGAAGAGAGTCGCACGTAACCCTAGCTGGGGGCCACAGCAGCAACACTGCACTGGCTCCACTCTTATTTGCACACTCAGCCCCTGCACACAGCTCAGGCACACAGCGTCATCCAGTCTATGCTAGGGTGAGGCTGGGATACTCTACAGAGGGTTACTGAACAGAAATGGAGACTCAAGACCAACGAGTGCTTTAAAGTGTGTGTATAAACTGTTCAGGATGCGTGAGGGCACTGTGGTGGATGTTTTTTCCTCGCAGATAAAGCTTCCTTTCATGTGGAGGGATATAAATTGGAGTCATGTTTCTGGCCTGCAACCCTACACTCTGCTTGTCAGCAGGAAGGGAAGCGGCCTACTTGTGATTTTGAACGAGAAACGTGGCACGTTAGCCCAGGTGGTCCTGCACTTCCTCAAGGGGTGGAGATGGCCTTAGGGCTTACGTTCTCCCCTCCCACATTCTAGAAGTCTGCAGCCCGGTGGGGAGCCTTCCCAGTTCAGCATTACCTGTGACCAAGGGGACGCTTTTCTCATTCTGGAGCTCGGCAGTAGAAAGCAGGCTTACAGGCATAAACCACCTCTTCCAACATAAGTCTTAAAAGTAATCAGTGTAATATGTTGAGTCCTTTTACCTGCTTCTCAATTGATTTAGAACTAAGGAGGTGAAAAGGGTCATCGGGGCTCCCAACAAGAAAAAAGTCTGTTAAACAATACAGGCTTCACCCCCAGACATTTTGGTGTAGTAGGTCTAGGGTAAGACGACTCTTAAAAATCTCCATTTTTAACAAGATTCCCAGGCAGGGATGCAGCAGGCGCTCATGCTGACCCTGGAAACACTATTTTCAGTGCATTTAGGAGAGGCTGTGATGCCTGAGCATTAGGAAAATTTTTAAATGGAGCTCTCCAAATTCCAGTAACCGGAATTTTATTTTTTATTTAATTTTATGTAAAATTTTATATCAAAAGTTAATATTAAGCAGCTACTTTTTATTAGTCACACTGTCACAAGCTTTAAACACATTATTCCAATAATTATAAATGCATGCATTTCTCACTCCTATTTTTCCCAGATGAGGAATCCAAGGCCTAGAGAAATTTAATGACTTTACTAAAGCTTTATAGGCAAGTAAATGACAGCTATGTGGTTTGGACCCCACTACAATGTTTTTTTCCACTACATTACTTTGCCTTCTGATTTACACCTATATGAATTCATGAAATTAATTCATTAATCAGTGGGTCCAAAGAGCTACAGTTCCCTCTCAACTTACAAAATGTTACCCAAAAGGTCTCTTTTATTCCAATATCAAGTTGTTGTCTCCAGATCATGTTTGATACATATAATATTCTCCAAATAGTATAGCACATCTTCACTGAGACAGCGCATGGATGAACGAAAGGGATACAAACTGGTGTGAGATAAATTCATGTGACTCCATAGTCTCTCCCCAGCGGTGTATAATAATAAACAAGCCACGGTCACCTTCTCATTACCTCATTTGCTATACAGTCATCAAAAGTGAAAGGTACTCATCTGGTAGTCTAATGGGAAGAATGGAGAAGTGGGAGTTAGGCTTCCTAGGTCATTTCACCTCTTTAAACTTTGCACTGTTTAAACTGAGTTTCCTCACCTATAAAATAATAGAGATGGCCAGGATCAATATGTATTGCCATTTCTCCCATTTTCTCCCATGGAAAACATTGGAAACCGTACACGACGTTTGTTTTTCCAGTTGACCTGCAGGCATAGCCGCAGCCTTCTCAGTCCAGGGCTCTAGAGAGCTACGCCAGCTGATCAGAACTGGCGCGCAACCTGAACCCTACTTACCACTGCTAAGATACGTCACACCTAAAATCTTTCCACCTTTAAGTAGAAGCTCACTGTCAGTAGAGACCAAAGAGACAGGAGCAAGTTATGAAAAACCCTAAACCAGAACTGAACATGTACCTAAAAGAGTTTAAGGAAGACCACAGTATCATAATGGCTTGTTTTGGACATAGTCACGTTCATATAAAAATTTCCATAACCAATGATTTTTCTCCACATCTGGAAAGATATAGGTTGACCTCTGGGCGAAGAAAAAGAGTAGAAACTTTCTGACGTCTCTCCACCAGGCGATCTGAAGCTTTATAAGCAATGCCAGCGGAGTACTTGGTATGAACTCTGTAAGGTAAACCTCACAATAAATATGATCTCATATCCATCTCAAAGCCCCTGGGTAAGGAAGGACCCAGCAGCAGTGTCTGTGCTTTAGGGCAGGTGGAGTAACCACTGCAGGGGCCACTAGGGCCTTGTTAGTGAGACAATATCAGGCTGCTCCCTGCAACTACAGCACACTTTTTCTCCTTCTCTTCCAGGACCCCCTTCTAGAAATCATACCTGGTTAGTCAGGATCTTCTAGCGGAGATACCTCAAAAATCAAGAACCATCCTTAGACAAATAAGTTCTCAGGAAAATGTCTGTCCACCAGGCACACACCCCAGCAAACTCTTATTCCCTCCAGGAGTCAAGAATCCCTGTGCCTTGGTATTTGCCATCACATTAAATCTAGTTCATGACATTAAATGACCCAGGTTTCTAAATAATATTACTTGGTTTCAAATTCATAGGCACTTCTGTGAGTCTGATCAAGATCGGGAGTTAACGTGTTCATTATCTGTGCATCTAAATGATATTTACATTTCTGAATTCTGTCCAACTTCCTCCCCACCCTACTCTTACCAAACTGATGAAATAGTATTACATGTTCCACTTCTGAGCACTTCCCCTGTAATACATATTTCCCTTTGCTGATAATCTAAGTTTCCTGCCACCTGTGACCCAATAGGTTGAAGTTGTTTGTTTGCTAATCAACACGGAGCTCTCTTCTACTTAGCCCTGGACTTGACCCTGTACTGCCTCATATGCTGAAGTCTAATAATTTCCCCTGAGTTCTAGTTGCAGCACACACCTGGTGTTTCCTTTATTATCAGAAGCTTTCCCAGCAGCACAATTCTGTGCTACATCCAAAAGCAGAAACACAAAGTGCTTTAAGGATGAAAGTCAGGTACTCACAAGATGTAGAATTCAAGAACTCCCTGTCCTTTCCTGCCATACGTATCCACATAGAACGCCTTGTGTGTGCTTTCCCTGACAGTCTGAAAGGGCCTTTGAGGTTTCATCAGTAGATAGTGGCAAAAGGATAACACAGTGTTCATAGTGGGAATTCTTATCTCCATGCTCCTGCCGGCAGAACACCAAAGACTGCCTGCTTTGCAGTTTATTTAGCTGTAAGGAATAGGGGTCAGGGTGATTCTTGGGTTACTATATATAAAAATACTACTTTCTCAACTCAAAAGTGATCTTTAGGCAATATGTAACAGCAACCTGTAAAAAAGTTCAAGGTAAAATATTCCTTTTGAGGGAATACATTCCTTTCTCCTATAGTTCATAGTATAATAAACCTGAATTACTAAACTTGGTCTTTTTTGGTATTCTTCTTTACTTCTGTTTTAGTGAATGCTCATTCATAATTAAGTCAATGATGGACATTAAAAATTAATCTCTATTGATGCACCAGAACAAGAAAAAAATCCATAACTTGTAGTGACTAAGAAAATACTGATTTTATTTTATAGTTAAGACCTAGATTCATAAAGGCAATTCAGAACTTCCATGAAAACACCTGAGTTGTTAAGTATAAAAATTGATATATTTAACATATTTACTGTATATATTTCATAGTTATTCTTTATGGTTCTATTAGAAATGTTATTTAGCATTCCAATTAGTTTATTAGTTCAAATTTCCTACAACACATTATAAACTGCTTTGTTACTCTTAGTGTGGTCCTTGGATCTGCAGAGTTGGTATCACCTGAGAATTTTTTGATAATGCCATTATTTACAATCCATCCCTACTGATTCAGAATCTGCATTTTTAATAAGATCCCTAGATAGTTTAGATGTACCTGAAAATGAAAGACATTTGGGGATAAAGAAATGAGCCTGGCAATTATAAATAATGCTGTTAACATCGGGGTGCAAAGTTTAGGGATAAAGAAATAAACCTTGCAATTGTAAATAATGCTGCTGTCACCATCTTATTGAATTAGTGTTTTTGTATAAAAGCAACCTAAATGTCCAACAACAGATGAACAGATAAAGAAGATGTGGTTTACATATACAATGGAAAACTACTCAGCCACAAAAAAGAATGAAATTTCACCACCTACAGCAACATGGATGGACTTGGAGGACATTATGCTAAGTGAAATAAGTCAGACAGAGAGAAAGGCAAATGCTGTATGATGTCACTTATATGTAGAATCTAAAAAATACAACAAACTAGTGAACATAACAAAAAAGAAGCAGAGTCACAGATACAGAGAACTAATGGTTACCAGTGGGGAGAGGGAAAAGGGAGAAGCAAGATAGGAGTAGGGGATTAAGAAGTACAAGCTATTATGTATAAAATAACAAGGAAATATTGTACAACATGGGGAATATAGACAATATTTTATAATAACTATAAATGAAGTATAACCTTTAAAAATTGTGAATCACTATATGGTACACCTGTAACTTACATAATAAAGATTAAAAAAAGAAATGGGCCTGGTTTTTTTCAGTCCCACAGACTAGCTCTCAGATTCAAGCTTCATGACTTTTGACTTTAGATGATTCCCAATTTCCTTAAACATCATATTTTTCTTTTTTAGAAAAACCACAATATATATTACAAAATTTTTGAGCAGTTAAAGATAGTTAATATGTATAGAGAAGTTAATTAGCACAATATCTCGACTTATTTTGTGCATCTGTTAGCAAGATGTATCCTAAAGTAATTGCTTCTTTGCTTATATACCATTTTGGTTTATGAAAATTTACAAGGAATGCTCTAGTTTGGATAGCAGGGAAACCTGTGTCTATATTTTCTCTTTCTTTTGTAAGCTTTTGGTTTATTTCATGGTACAGTAAAATCATCAATTCTACCCATACAGATCATAGATTACATGTAATCCATTTAAATTGCAGTAGGATTTTTTGTCAAATTTACAATCATATTCTGAAATTAAGGGAAAAAACAAAGTCCTTAGGCACTATTGAAAAGAAAGAACAAAGCAGGAGACCTTAATTAGTATAAATTTAGAATAAATCTCTTTAAGACAATTTGATGTTGGCATAGGAAGGAAAATGGCCCAATGAAACAGAATAAAGAATCCAGCCACAGACCTATACATTCATGGTCACCTGATTTCACCACAAAGGTGACAGTGCAGAGCAGTAGCTAATGAATGGTTTTTTCAATAAATGGTGCTAGATCAACTAGACAACACTATGGGAAAAAATATTGACCATTATCTCACTGCACACATGAAAAAGGGAGATTTTAAAAGGTAACTTAGGAGAAAACTTCATGATGCTAGTATAGACAAAAAAACAAAACCCAAAATCAATAACCATAAATTAAAATTAAATTAGATCATTATAAAATATGATTCTTTATCAAAAGATACTCTAATAAAAGTGTAAAGGCAAGCCACAGAGTGGATTAAAAAATTTTCAATACATATATCTGAAAAGGGCTAATCTAAGAACACATAAAGAAAACTTATAAATCAATCCAAAAAATTTCAGGAAACCAAATAGAAAACTCAGCAAAAAATTCTACACTTTACTGTAAAGGATATCCAAATGGTCAATAAGCATAGAAAAACTGTGTTCAGCTTCATTATTCAATAGGAAAATGCAGGTTAATTTAAGATGTGTCACTACTACCCCATACCTTCTATAATACTGAAATGGAAATAACAGATAACACCCAGGCACAGTGGTAATGTGGATTCACTAGTATTTTTAAGCTATATCCTTATAATTCGTGCACTTACATGTATGGATGTTTATTTCAATAAAAAGTTAATTACAAATCATTGCCCACTCATGATAAAACTCTTAGCAAACAAGGGGGGAAAGGAAACTCTCTTAACCCAATTAAGGATATCTAAATGACACAAACAATAAACACCACATTTAGTGGTAAAATATACAAATTTCCCCCTCAGATCTAGATCACTACATCTATTTGGCATTTTATTAAAGGTCATAGCTAGTAAAAAAAAAAAAAAAAAAAAGGAAAAAGGAAGGAAATAAAACTTACAGAAAACACACAAGACCTATAAACAAACAATTAGCATTAATACACAAATTCAGAAAAACTATTGGTTAAAATGTAAATTTTGCTTGTTTCTTAATATATAAAAAAGTATTCAAATAAATTTTAAAAATTAGGCAACCCAACATTTTTTGTTATCAAATAACAAAAACAAAATACTGAGATGGTTAAAAAAGCCAAGAATATGTTCTCAATATCATTATGTATAAAAGAAACACAAATTAAAACTCCAAGAAAACATATACAAACCAATGAGAATGACTACAGTTAAGATGACTAACAATTTCAAGTTTTGTCAAGGATTTCTGAGTAACAGGAACTTTCATTCTGTGCTAGTGGAAGCACAAATTGTTTCAAGCACTTTGGAAAATGGGAGGAGCTATTAAAACTGTTTTTTCTTTTTTTTTTTTTTTTTTTAACATTCTATGACCTGCAATATTAATTCTAGGTATTGATACAAATCAGAGAGTGGAGGGGTATATACCAAAAGACATGTAAAAGAAAGTTCTGAGCAGAACTGTAAGTGATATAGCGAATATAATCCACATTTTTTAAAAAAATTAAAGAACAATCTTTTGAGAAATCTCTGTACTGTTTTCCATAATGGCTGAACAAAACTACATTTGATCCAGCAGTCCCGCTCCTGGGCATATATCCAGAGGGAATCAATTCAAATAGATACATGCACCCCAATGTTCACAGTAGCATTATTTACAATAATCAAGCAACCTAAATGTCCATCAACAGATGACTGGATAAAGAAGTTGTGGTATATTTATATAATGGAATACTACTCAGCCATAAAAAATAATAAAATAATGCCATTTGCAGCAACACAGATGGACCTGGAGAATGTCATTCTAAGTGAAGTAAGCCAGAAAAAGAAAGAAAAATACCATATGATAGCACTTATATGTGGAATCTAAAAAGGAAAGGAAAAGAAAGGAAAGGAAAGGAAAGAGGGAGGAAAGAAGGAAAGAAGGAAGGAAGGAAGAAAAGAAAGAAAGAAAGAAAGAAGAGGGGAGGGGAGAAAGAAAGAAAAGACAAATGAACTTATTTACAAAACAGAAACAGATTCACATAGAAAACAAACTTATGGTCACCAGGAGAGAAGGGGGTGGCAAGGGAAAAACTGGGAAGTCAAAATTTGCAGATGCTAACTACTATATATAAAATAGATAAACAACAAGTTTATATTATATACAGCACAGGGAACTATATTCAATGTCTTGTAGTAATTTATGGTGAAAAAGAATATGAAAATGAATATATGTATGTTCCTATATGACTGAAATACTGTGGTGTACACCAGAAACTGACACAACATTGTAAACTGACTATACTTCAATAAACATATTAAAAAAAAAAAATAAAGAACAGAAAAATGAATTGTGGTATATGTACTGAGCAGTTGGTATACAAGAAATAGTCTACTGGTAGAGTCTAACTCTATTAATAACTTTTTATTACTTACATTAGTTAATGGGTATGTGAGCATTTGTGGTGTTTTTCTTTAAACAATTTTGTTTTGAATTGCAAATAATCTTTTTAGTAATTCTTAACCAAAAAATGCAGATAAAATATGTATTTACAACTTCCAAAACAGCAAGCAAAATACAAAATAAAGAAAAGTATCAGGTGATTACATTTTTATAATTCTAACAGGAAAAGAGAGGGAAAGAAAGAGGAAGGGGGGGAGGGAGGAGAAGAGAAAAGAGGAGGGAAGGGAAGGGAAGGGGGGAGGAGAGGGAAGGGGGAGGGGAGAGACAAGGGGAGGGAAGGGTGGAGGGAAGGGAGGAAGAGTTGATTTTGCCTTTGATGGGAGAAGCTGAAATATATCCATTTTTCTTTTTAACGCAGCATGTAATGATACATGTATTAACATGAAAATATATTCATGAAATACTATTTTGTGAGAAAAGTATGTAACTAAGCTTCTAATATTTTTAAACAATGGATTAGTTTTATAGCCAGAAAAATCAACAATAAAGATACTACCATTAAAAATACAGATTAACATCTATGGAATCAAAATTTTGTACTCCACCATTCACTCCAATCCATACAAAGCATAAAACAGGATCAGATGCCACTGTCCATTTTGCTAGTACTGATTACAGACTTGTTCCTCCCTGGGTCTCACAATTTGGGGACTTTCAATTTTTTCTTTATATTAAACTTGTGAGAGTTTTTGCCACACTTACCCTAATATGACAGTTTTTCGGAGCTGTCAATTTCACCTTCTCGCCACCATCAGGCCCCTTAAAGTCACTTATGATTTAAAAGATACTGAATATTTCTTTTTGCTCCTCTTTCAGAGGCACAATACAACAGTCAATGTAATGATGTATTTGTGAGTTGAATTTTTCACTGATGTGCAGTTACATAGGATAAAACTGTGGAAAATGTTGATAAGAAAGAATTGAATTTGAACTTTGTTTCTTTTGTGATCTGAGCTAATATTGCACTGCTAGAGATACAGCATTATCTGACAGAGGTCTTTTGTGGTTCTGATTATGGGCCCAAACAAATCACAATGTAATCCATCACAGTTATACACAGTCAACTTTGGGTTGACTCACTTGATTGTCCTTGAAGGGGCTGCTGAATACTTTTATTTTTATTCCAGCCATTATGGAAAAGGTGCATTGTATGGTGCGGGCAATCACGTTTACTAGAAAATGCCCTTGGCCTGCTTATCACGTACATGGAGGAGAGGGGAGGAAAAAAAAAATCTCACTAGCTACTTCCTTCAACCTTGAAAAGAAAAACAAACAAACAAACAAACAAAAAACAAAAAAAAAAGAAAAGAAAAGAAAGAAAAACAAAATTAAACTATAGAAGCTTCTTTCAATAGAGTTCCATGTGCAAAAATCAGTGTCATATATTTTGCCACCAGGAGGAAGAAGCCTGACCATGAATGAGCATGTGAAATGCATCGTAGTTCAGTCAAGTTAAGATCTCAGGAGCTGTGTCTGGTCCAAATTTCAAATATGCTTATTATGGCTTGCTCAAATCCCATGTGCTGTGGGGTATGATAATTCCTGAAAAAAGCAGTTCTTCTGGCAGATTAAGAGAGCAGTTTGCTTTTGCCTCAGGCCATTAACATTTTAATAAAACAGTCGTCAACTGTGATAACAATTCATCTTTAGGGGACTTCATCTATTATTAACCTTATTAAATAACAAGTTTATCATTGCTGACATGTAGATTTTCTAGCCTTCATCAAACATGCTTCTCACTCCAGCTCTCTTTCACACTCTCTCTTTAAAAATTTAGTTCAATTAAGCCAAATTTCTGTGCCAAGCACATGTTTACAAGTTTGTTGGTTTGTTTTCCTTTGGAGCAATTTGACAATGATCATCATTCCCAATAATAGTTGATTAAGCTAAACACATTTCATGTGCTTTGTTAAAAGCTACAGTCTGTTAAGCAGGCATAATTTACTAATTTTGACTGATTTTTGAGAAATAGACAGTTGTCAGTCTTAAGAAAATCGTGCTCTAGGACAGAGCAGGAGGTCAAATGATACAAGTTAAATTTTATTTCCATATGGCAATAAGGGGGTATGACAGGCAATTATGTTCCTTACCAACAGCATGATGCCCAACATCTTCAACTGAAATAATCATAAGCACCCTATTTAATCCATAATTGACAAGGGAAAATAAATCTAGTGTTAATCTTCTAAAATGCAAGAAGTAAATGAAGATATAGAAATGTAATTGTCCAGGAAGTACTTGGAGAACTCAAACTGATTCGCTATAATGATAGTCAAGGGCTGGACAAAGAACAGTTAGAAGGTATGATAAAAAAATGTTTTAGAAATAATTTTAAAGTATAAAAAGTCATAAATGTTTAATCTAAAACAAAAGAAAGTCAGAATGGATGCTCTGATTCATTTATGTTGGTGGGAGAGGTTGATTAGATTGGGTTTTTTAACAAGTCTGCAGCCATGTACAGAATCAGTTTTGGTTGTAAAGTCTGGAGGCAGGTAAACTCCATAGAAGGCAGTAGCAAGAGGCTACACAAAAGATGGGGAAGACCCACAGCTGGTAGAGTGGGCATTAAGGAGACAAATAAGAGCAATGGCCATTTCTGAAGAATAGCCAACAGAACTTGATGAAAGGTGAGTGATGGTTACGAGAAAAAAATAACTCTGAGGTTTTCAGTTTGAACAACTAGATAGTTGATGATGTCATCAACCATCAATTGTGACAGAAGAGCACAAAGATAAATGCTTTCTTGAGAAGATACTGAGTTCTGTTGGCATATGTGTATTTTTAGAGTCTATGGGCTATACCTAGGTGCAGAAACAAGACTTTCCACTGAGCTAGAAAAAAACAACAAAGCTGCCTTGTTGTACATTCACATTTCTAGGACTAAGCAAACCTAATCTTTTGGGTTAAAATATACATATATATGTACTTGAGTTCCACATTAGGATACAACATTTTCCCAGTTTGGATTTGCTCCCAACTTCTATTCCTTTTGCATTGTACTTCCTAAAAATACCTCTGTTACATCTCTTTCTGTTCACTTCTACACATATTAACTTGTTCAGAACTCTGTCTTACATGGTCTACACTATAGTAGTCACTCAATTAGTCACCCTGCCTTTTGATCCCTGGCAGATACATCTGCTGCATAGCTGTCAGAATGATTATTATGGAATGGAAATATACATGTTAAAACAATGCTTCCAGCCCGTGACACTATGGAACATAACACCTTCTTTTTATAAAATTGATTTTGTAATGAATTTGTATGGTCCTGAAATAAAATTTACAGATATTTAACCCATCACAACACATTTACTTTTGAAAAACAGTAAAATAATATAAAAATAATAAAGATGAAGTAGAATAAAAGAAACCGGTGATAATATATATCTCAATATGTAAATACTCAGGCACCAATCAGTATCAGGCACCAGCCAGAAGACATAATGAAGAAAACCACTGCTTATACCCACATGTACATGTAGAACCTCAATTAATAGATAGGCCAATGTAGTCCAGCAGACATGTGGACTGATGACACAAATACCATACGCAGCACTGCCTTTGATGACATAATTTCCTTAAAAAATGTAAAGCTTTTGGTAAAGTTACCAATAATGCAATGAAAAAATCTTTCTTGTATTTACGTTGTAGTTGAATTCCTGGAAAATCTGACGAATATTGATAACAAGTACTATACACGTAAGTGTAAAACAGATTTAAGGTGAAAAATCGAGAGGAAAAACATATGCAGAATTAGACTGAAGAAGTGGAGATACTGGAGTTATCAGACACAGAATTTAAGACATTTGTGGTTAAAATGCACAATGACAGACTATAAAATACAGAATTTCAAAGACAATTGAATATATTTTTTAAAAATCAAATGGAAATTCTGAACTGCATAACAAAGACTTCCAGAACTAAACTGAGATTTGAACTACTAACCACGTAAGGTGAGAGAAAACTTAGTTTGAATCTAACTGGGTTGACAGCCAGCTTAAAAAAAATCAAGATTTTCCAGAGAATTGTAATGGAACCCAGTGGCTACACAACACAACAATCACCAGGGTATATTCCAAAATTGTTCGACATACAAAGAAGCTGGAGAATTTGAGGGAAAAGACAATGAATAGATGCCAAAGAATTATTCCAGATGATGGAATAATTAAAGATTTAAAAACAGCTTCCACAACAATGAACAATGTGGAAAGGAAAAGATCCTTGAAATACATAAACAGACAGAAAATCTCAGCAGAGAAATGGAACTATATAAAGATGCAAAGGAAATTTAAGAATTTAAAAATACAATTATCTGAATTTTAAAATGTATTGGATTTAATAAGGGCTTAATATCAGGATGGAGGTTTTTTTTTTAAAAGAGTCATTTAAACTGAAAATAGTTCATAGAAGTCATCTAATCTGAAAAATAGACGATTGGTTTAAAAATGAACTGAATTTTAAGCACCTATAAGACAATATAAAATATAATAAGTGTTTATAATTTGAGTCCCATTAGGACTAGATTAGGAACTAATGATACTTAAAGGAATAATGATGAAAAACTTCCCAAATTTGATGAAAGATACAAATATACACTTCAAGAAGCTTAGCAAATCTAAATAAGATAATTTCAAAGAAAACCATGCCTACATACATCATAACCAAACTATTAAGTATCAAAGATAAAGTATGTAAAATAGCTAGAAAAAAAAATGACACCCTATATACAAGAGAACAGTGATTAAAATATTGCATATTTTGAGAGTTAGAGATTTGTAGATACTACTATATATAAAATAGATAAACAATAAGTTTCTTCTGTATAGCACAGGGAAATATATTCAGTATCTTGTAGTAACCTATAGTGAAAAAGAATATGAAAACAAATAGTATGCATATGTATGACTGAAACATTATGCTGTACACCAGAAATTGACACAACATCGTAAACTGACTGTACTACAATAACAAAACTAAAAGATACATGCACCTCAACGTTCATAGCAGCACTATTTACAATAGTTGAGACATGGAAACAATCTAAATGACCATAAACAGATGACTGGATAAAGTAGTTGGTTGTGTGTTTGTGTGTGTGTGTGTGTGTGTGTGTGTGTGTGTGTGTGCGCGCGCGCGCGCACAATGGATTATTACTCAGCCATAAAAAGGAATGAAATAACACCATCTGCAGAAACATGGATGGACTTTGACATAATCATACTAAGTGAAGTCAGTCACACAGAGAAAGACAAATACCTTATAATATCACTTGTATGTGGAATCTAAAAAAATGACACAAATGTAAATGTTATTTACAAAAGAGAAAGAGACTAACAGCCATAGGAAATTGAACTTACGGTTACCAAAAGAGAAGGGGGTCGCGGAGGGATAAACTGGGAGTCTGGGATTAGTAGATACAAGCTACTTTAAACAGAACAGATAAACAACAAAGTCCTCCTGTATAGCACAGGGAATTATATTCAATAGCTTGCAATAACCTATAATGGACAAGAATAAAAATATAATGTATATGTATAACTGAATCACTTTGCTGTACACCTGAAAATAACACAACATTGTAAACCAACTATACTTCAATAAAAAAAAAGAATTATACAAAAAAAATTGCATATTTCTCATAAGACAATGAAGCACATCTTAGAAAGACATTTTTAAAGCAAAACTAACAGAATTTTTCACCAGCTGACATGCTTTATTAAAAAATGATAAAAAGAATTTCCTCAGACTGAAGGAAAATGATCCCAGAGAGAACCTAGGATCTTTAGAAGTTAAGAAAGAGGATCAAAAATAGTAAATACCTGGGTAAATATAGGACTATGTTTAACTCTTTCATTTTTAAATATGTAAGTATTTAAAGCAAAATTATACCATTATGTGGTGGAGTTGCCAAAATATACAGCATTAATAAATATGAAATTTCTGATATTGAGGAAAGTGGGTATGAGGACCTTTTTGCTGTGTGACACAAAACTATTCTAGTTCTGAGTAGACTATGAAAGATTAGATATGCATATTGTAATCCCCAGAGCAATGAATAGAAAAAATACAAAGAAACAGAACCAAAAAAGTTGAGGTAAATTAACACGTTTTAAAATATTCAAATACAAAAGAGAGAGAAGTGGGAAGTGACAGAAAAACAAAACAAAGAAGTAAAATAGTAGAGTTACACAGAAGTAATTTCTACCTGTAAGAAAAATTCAAAAAATTCAAAACAGAATTATCATATGATCCAACAATTCTACTTCTGGGCATATACCAAAAGAATCTAAAGTGGGGACTCAAATATTTGTTTATTCATGTTCATCGTGGCATTATTCACAATAACCAAGATAGAGGCAACCCAAGTATACAAAGATGGATTGAATGAACAAGCAAAATGTGTAATATCTATTATTCAGCCTTAAAAGAAAGGAAATTCTGATACACACACAACATGGATGAATCCAGAGGACATAATACTAAGTGAAATACACCAATCATAAAAAGACAAATATTGTACGAGTCTACTTATATGAAGTACCTAAAGCAGTCAGATTCATACAGACAGGAAGCAGAAGGGTAGCTGTCAGGGACTGAAGGAAGAGGGAAAAAAAAAAAAAGAGTTGCTATTTAACGGGTTTTGCAAAATGAAAAGAGTTCTGGAGACTGCCCAACAGTGTGAACATACTTACTACTCAACTGTATGCTTTAAAACGGTTAAGACGATAAATTTTATGTTATGTGTACTTTACCACAATTTTTTAAAAAATCTCTTCAGACTTACAGTAAAATAACAATCCAATAAAACCTGGAGGAAACATTTGACAGCCATGTCACAATTAAAGACATACAAATGGCAAAACAAAACAACAACAAAAAAAATCAGCAACACTGCTAGTCATCAGGAGAATGCAAATTCAAACCATGAATCACTGCATCCCATTATAATGGCTAAATTTAAAGTCACTTACCATACCAAGTATTGGAGAAGATGTGGAACTGCTTGTGGGACTTCAAAATGACACAACTTAGAAAACTGGATTTTTCTTAAAAAGTTAAACATACATCTGTCACTACTCTTCTAGATAGTTCCAAAATGTATGTGTGACCACACAGAGACTATGCAATTGAAATTTATATACGGCGTGAGTCATTAAAAGTAATAAAATTTATATTTAAAGTAATATTCATCTTTATATATTCATAAATATTATGTTGTTAATTTTTCTATTAGCACTTAAAATGCTGTCTTAGGTGAAATAACTATACCATACTGCACTCATATTAAACTTTTATTTAGTAATTTGTTACTTAAAAGTAGAGTTACAACAAGTAATACCATTTCTTAAAGATCTTCTATGTGCCAGATCTCTTATATACATTGTAACATTTAATCCCTGCATCAAATTGTATTCTCTAAAATTAATTGAACACCTAACCATTTGCTAAACACTTTAAACAAGAAATCTGATATAAATTTTTTCATTGTTCTCCTTTTACTTGGATAGAAAAAGAACCAAAAAGCTCACAGTCCAAAGTAAAGTTTCACTCAGAAGCTTTTAGACCAGGGGTTCTCATTTGGGGGAAAATTCTCTCTCCCAGAGGACATTTGGCAAGCTCTGGAAACATTTTTGGTTGTCACAACTGGCAAGAACCACCGGTATCCAGTGGTTAGAATCCAGGGATGCTTCTATAAACATCCTACAAAACACAGAACAGTCCCCCACAACAGAGAGGTATCTGGCCCAAAATATTAATAGTGCCACTGTGGCAGAGAAACCCTACGTGAGACATATAAACCACAACTCTCATTTCTGCTAGGATGATACTCCAGTCACCTTTTCTGCTTAGGTCCCACCCTCCTTTTCATGACTGCATGGACTCAGCGTAAAGGAGAGAGAGACAGGAACGTGGGGCCTACCCATGGAATACCTTCCCTATTCCAGGAAGCTGCCTTCATCCAGCTCCTGCCATAATTCTCCTGCTTTTAATCCTTTCTCCCATTGATGGTGCTCCCTGTGATGCACTTCTCCTGTAATGGCTAAATCCCTGCCTCTGTGTATCTTCCTTCTCTGTATGAATATCGGGATTGAGGTCTGCAGCAATGAGAGGCTTTCTGGGTCTTTTAACGCTTTACTGTGCCCAGTCCTCTTTGTGATTTAACCACCAACATAAGTGTTCTCCATCATATCTTCTGTTTGTGCACTATTATGAAAGTTGATAAAAACTTATAACCTTACAAAGTACAAGAATGGGAAATAGGAAGTTGGTTACAAATTTAAATTTAGACAGCTCATTCTGAACTATAATTCCATTCCATCTTCTCTCTTGTCCAATCAAAATAGACCTGGCACCCTTTCTGGCTAATCTAGCATTGACTTTACTTTTTGCCAGGGTGACAGCTGCAATAATAGACTTGGAACTGGAACAGAATGTCCAGATGTCAAGATGATGTTCACATCAAGCTTTCTACATAAAAGGCCTCAGGATTGGAAGCTAACTTTCTTGAATGAACTGCTGTAAAGCTAGCATTGCAAGCAGCTCTTGGCTCCATATCTTCAAAACTGCAAAATAAAACAGCCATCTTCTGTAGTAGAACATTGCCTCCACCTGCAGTTAGAAAGACACTCACAAGAACCCCATTTTTTAAAAAAAAATTAGTGTTCTCTAGCAAAGCACTTAGAAGATGGTTTATTTAGAAGAATTTCAGACAACCATTAATTTCGAGTCCAATTTAAGCATCTCAATACAGTATGACTTTTAGAAACAGCTAATAGCTAAATTTCTATATTTTAATTGATTAATCATGGGTACCCATGTTATTGCTCTGGTCTGGCTAAAATAGAAACTGAAGTAAAGTGAGGTTCCACGTATTTATCCGAAGTAGCTCTGCTTATGTTGGTCCAATACCATCCTCACCAAATTATCTTTATCACATTTCTCAGTGAATGACCTAGAAGGTTTATCCTAGCTATTTCCATGATTTGGTCTTTGGTTTCTCACATCACTGTAGATATGAGACCTCTGAGATGGCAGCAAGAAATTTTGACCTTCACGTTTTATTCAATTTATATTTCTATCAAATATTTATGCTTAGCAGTATTCCTAGGTCATCAAAAATAGACATTATTCAGTTGACAAAGACTGTATAGAAAAAAGGAAACAAAGCTGAAAACGCAGCAAAGACTCTAAACAATGTAACAGTAGTTCTTGCTTATTTTGTAATGTATTCTTTCCCAGTGACTTGAGGTTTGCCATATTAGGAATGGTCTAAATTCAATGTGATCATGGGAATCACCTAAGACGAGACAGAAACATTACACTTCCTTTCTGGCTACCCTCAAATATCACTGGCTACTGAACAGCCAGAAAACAAAGATGAAGGATATCTGAGATGGGCAGAGAGTGATCACGATGTGGTATAAGCATCTAATCAAGGAGGGCAACTTCTGAAAGTTTTAAGTATTAAGCTTAGAACAATCTTCCCGATAGAGGATCAATTACTCTCACACTCAATGTTACATAGAAAGGGTGAGAGTAAGGTGCTATTCTAAATGACTTTAGACATGAATTGAGTCTGTAAGAATTAAGGCAAAGGTACTGCACACAAACACTGTACTTTAAGTCATGAGGCTTTTCTAACTGGAGTACAGGTTAACAATTCTGGTACTTTAATACATACAGACTGAAATTGAACAACCAAGTAACTAAGCGGTGGACAGTGGGAGCCAGGTTTCTCTGTTGGAATGGGAGGATACAAATAAGAAAGAGGAGGATGCTAGAGAGACCTACGTGGTGTAGTGGACTAGAGTTGAAGACAATAGTATGATCTCAGATACAGGTGGTTATGTACAGAAATATTTATAGAAATGTGTACCTATAGACACAGGTGCACATATGCATATATTATATACACCTACTACATGTGTGCACAGATATATACACACGTATGTAAACTATACTAATACATACTTCCTGCTTTGACAGCTGAAAAAGCCTAGAAGCAATGACATCCCAGTAGCAACAAGCACACCTAGTGCGTAAATCTGTGTTTCCAGTACCATTCTCCACTAAACGGCTTCTTGAAAAAATGGCTAAGACCGGGGAAGGAAAGACACATGATAGTGTCAGAATGTTAGAAAGCACTGAAAACAAACTAACAAATATAAAAGCCTCCACAATAATGGGAGTGTATCAAAGGAACACAGGAACCAACTGAAAGAACTCCCAGTCGCCAAAGCTGGAACAATTTGAGCAAGAAAATAAAGTAGTATTGGACCATAACCCAAAGTATAAAATAAATATCCAAGAGTTTATATGGATATAAATGATTGAATAAATAAGTGGGGGAGGACTGACAAGTATTCCCATGCAGAATTCCAAATAATTTATGTAGCTCTTCTGTACTTCAGGATATAGAGCATAACCCCCCACTCTTTACTGTGCACAGTGACTTTATTCCAAAGAATACAGTGAGAAGGGGGTGGGAGAGAATAACTTTATAGTGGAGAATTTGAAAAACACTACTTCCAGCCAGGTGATCAAGGTCAATATCAATGGTGGTAAGTTATATTGATAATGTGCACCCTTGGCATGATGTGCGAAGAATGACACTTCTTCATCTCTGTGGATTTCTTCCCCCAAATCTATAACCCCAGTTTAATCATGAGAAAAATATCAGACAACTCCCAATTGAGAGACATCCTACAAAGTCCTTGACCATTTCTCTGAAAAACTGTCAAGATCAATTAAAAACAAGAAAAGTCTGAGAAGCTGTCATAACCAAGAGGAGCCAAAGGAGACGTGACAACTAAGTGCAATGTGGTACCTGGATGGGATCCTGGAACAGGGAAAAAGAAAAAAAAAAAAAACAGAAAAAAGCTGAAGAAATCTGAATAAATTATGGACTTTAGTTAATATTAATGTATCATTACTGTTTCATCAATTCTAACAGTTATACAGTTATGTATATAATGCACTTACATAAGATGTTAATACAGGAAACGGAGTATAGGTGTAAGAGAACTCACTGTACTAGCTTCACAGTAATCCTGTAAATCTAAAACTGTTCTAAAATAAAAAGATGACTTTAAAAAATAATAAACTGTTCTCATTTGAATTGACTGTAAGCTTGCAAAAGTGAAACGGACCCTAGGCAGAACCAAATATATGAAAGTTGCATACAGTGCCGAACTGGTCACCCAAATGCTTGTTCCAGAACATAATTAGCTTGATATCATATCTCAGCACTCTTCCTTAACAGAGCTTGTTATCAATTATCAGACTCCCCTCTCCATTGCATACTAAAGTCCCATACACCAGCACTCGACAGGTTCATCTAATAAGCAAATCTATGGTAACAGAACAAGGTAAACAAGCAACAGCCTTTAACATAGCAGTAAAATCAGCTGTGGTCACTTAGAGGCAAGACACCTTTATGATCCTCATAGTGGGATCGTCAAACAGGGAAGGCGAGGGCGGGGTTCAGTAGCAAAGGCTTATTAAGGGAAGTCATGCCAGGTCTCTGTTCCCTTATGTGTATTTGTGCACCTCAAGTAGGTCTCTTTCTGGAAGTCAGTCACCAGATTTCCCAAGATATCCCATAACACAGAGAACTAGCCAGTGAGAACGTGTAGAAATAACCATGAAAAAAAAAATCAAAGTACATTAGTTTTCCTACTTCATGAGCTTTACTTTATTTGGGACATCACTGCTGGATATATATGCTTCCTATTACGTTCCTCCATGACATCATACCATTGTATATTTTCTGTGTAAGGCCTATGACAAAAACACTTCATGGATGAGCACTGTATTAATACACTAGGAAGAAAATGGCATTCAAAGGACTCTATGAAGTACCAGGGCCAAATTACACTGGCTTGTGAAGCAGGCATCCTCACCCATTTCAAATCTAGCTAGTTATTCCAGTAGCTGCCTCTTAAAAAAATCACTTAAATCAAACCACACTTTCTCTTACAGACAGACGAAATCACTTGCAGCTAATCCATCTCCTACTTTATTGCCCATAGAAATGAAGAACAGGTTGCACCAGCACAGTGTACAACAGGAGGCTGGGAGACAGCAGTCATCCATTTCCTCATAGTATACACGTTTGAGCGTGTTTGCCTAATTATCCCATTAACCTGTACCTAAAGATCCAATTACTCCAGCTGTGGGTGATTGAATAAAGGGCAATTGCAACAAATACCAGGCAGGGGACACGTGCATTCCTCATCTGTAAAGTTTGTAATTGCCGGTTCAGTCTTTTCACCAAGAAATTCCCATGGCAGCAAATACAACTAAAGTATTTCCAAAGTACAATTTCTAAACCGGTAAACACTCATTTTAATTTTAAATGTTTATTATGAAACTAAGTACTCCACCTCTTAAGTTCACATTTGTGCTATTCCCACACTTTTCCTGTTAGGGTTTAAATGAGCAAGCCTTACTGATTCAGATTCTTTCTTTCCAGGTGTTTTCTCTTCAATTCAGGTAGCTGTCATTAAATAAACAGAGACCCCTAACACAAGTTAGGGTTACACAAGCCAACACTTTCTTTGGATGCGACTAAGTGTGTATAAATTACTCACGAAAGTATATTTTCCCATAAAATAATTCTGTATTAAACAGCCAGCATAAACATTTAGTTATTTTTTCTCATCTCAAATGTACTCTCAATGTCGCACACAAATCCATTTTTTTCTAGTCAGGGCCCCCACAGACGCTCACAAGCTTTTTGTCTCCACATCTTAAATCTCCAATCCCACCATCTCCACGCTCAGTCTGAGCAGACGAGCTCACTCCACCTCACACTGAAACAGGCCTCATCGTCAAAAGCCATTAAATGCCGGCTACACAGATGTCCCTTCAACCACACCCAACTTCTCCTATTTTCCATCGTAGGCTTACCTGGATCGCAGTCTCTCCCTTCTTCGCAGAGGCCTATTTACTCCATTATCTTCTCATTTTTGTATCTTTAGCCACTGCCGCTTCCTCTCTATTGGCTTCTCATCAACATTTAACATGCTCAGGACATTGCTATCTCAGAAAATCTTTTCCTTCTGTTGGCACTCCTCCCCAGCAACCTCACTACCACTCTCTTCCTTTTTACAACCAAGCTTCTTAAAAATATATTATCAGGCAGGAAAAGCGGCGGGCAGGGCCGTGGTTCACCGTCCGGGCTGAGGCTCGGCGTCCCGGCTGCCCACGGAGCCGGAGGGCGGGCTCGCACCAGCTCTTCCTCGCGAGAAGTGGGAGCTGCCGCACGCGCATGCCTGGGCCGCCCCGCCTCTTCCGGCCGCTTCCCTTCCTCAGGACTTCCCCCCCGCTCGCCCTCCTATGCGGCTGCACTGTAGCCCTGGGATTTCTGACAAGGTGGCAGAGTAGTAGGACCTCGCCTCTCCTCGCGACTACAACCAAACCACAACTGCTGAAAAAACATCGAAAAAAAGACTGGAACCTGCCAAAAAAGATCTTCCTCAACTAGAAACAAAAAGAGAACCACAGCGGGAAAGAGGCGGGCTCATGATGTAATTGGGCCCCATACCCATCGGATGGGTGACCCACCCGCTGAAGAATAATTAAGTCAGGGAGGCTCTCCCACAGGAGTGAGAGTTCTGAGCCCCAGGTCAGGTCCACAGCCTGGGATTCCAGCATTGGGAGGAGGAGACCCCGGTATATCTGGCTTTGAAGGCCAGTGGGGCTTAACTCCAGGAGCCCTGGGGGACTGGGAGACACAGAGACTTAATTATCTTGGGAAGTGTACACAGAATCTTGGGTTGTTAGGCAGTTTAGATAGACATGAGCACCGGGCAGGGGGAGAGGAAGGGGAAAGGAACAATCCAGAACACAAGGACCTGAGCTGTCAATTAACCAGAACACAAGGAACCTGAGCTGTCAATTAACCAGAGTGCAGGGAACCTGAGTTATCAATCAATCAATCAATTAACCAATCAATCATGAAACTAGGGTATAAAAACAAGAAAAATGAGGGAATGGTGCCATTTTTCCTCCCTTAGATTAGCCCGCTCCCAATTCTCAAAAGTGTACTACCTTTCACTATTTTTCTTTTACTTCACTAATACAAATCTGAGGGGAGGGTACAGCTCACTGGTAGAGTGTGTGCTTAGCAATGAGGTCCTGAGTTCAATCCCTAGTACCTCCATTAAAAAATAAGTACCTTCCCCCGAAAACAAAACAAAAAGCAAAAAATAAATAAATAAAATAAAATATTAAAATAAAACTAAAACAAAAAACTTTTAAAATCTTACTTATATCACGCTTTATGTCTCTCGTCAAAAATCTTTTTTTCGGGTGACTAAGAACAGAGGTAATGCTTATTTTCCTTTTCCTGGTAACAGCATGAAGGGCAGAGGCAGTGATTTCACAGGAACCTGGGCCAGACCTGCCTGCTGGTTTTGTAAGTTTTCCTAGGGAGGTAGGGGACAGCTGCGGCTCACCTTGGGGATATAAAAGCTGCTGGCAGACATTCTGGGAGTGTTTATTTACATGATCTTTCCTGCAGGCTATCATCTTGATGGATCATTAGCACCAAGACCTAGCTCCACCCAACAGCCTGGAGGCTTAAGGGCTGGGAAGCCTCCAGCCAGATAACAAACTGGGTGGAAACACAGCCCCACCCATCAGCCGACTTCCTGAGCCACAAAGGCCTCTAGACACGGCCCTACCCACCAGAGGTCCAGGACCAAGCTTCACCCAGCAGTGGGTAGGCACTGATTCCTCCTGCCCTGAAACCTACTTAAGCCCTAGTCCAGCTTCATCCACCAGGGGGCAGATCCCAGAAATAAGAAAACAACAACCCCAAAGCCTGTGGAAGGAATCCACAAACAGGCCAGACTCTGCCCTGGGACCTGCTGGCTCCTGGCCCCTGGCCCTCAGGCAACAAGAGAAGAGTGTACTGACCTCCCCCACACCTCTTCCAAGCAGTTCCTCAGAGCTCAAAGGCTGTCTCCCAGGCTATCAACTTCATTTTGCCCCAAAAGTATCAATGTATGGCTTTAGAGGTGATAATCAAAGAAGGTCAGAGTCAATGCATAAATTCCCCCAGCTTCCCCATCTCATTGTGCAACAATTCTTGGGTGTGGACCAGACTAATGAAGGGCACTAATGAAAATGCATCCAGGTTAATCAGCTATCATTAGAAAGGAGAAATTATTTCCGAAATGCTTCAGAGGAAAATAAACTAATCAACCTGCAAACATGCTTTCAGCTTAGGAAATTAATTTCCTGTAATTGAACTACATATTAAAGAGAAATAACTTCATCATGGCTGTGTCCTAAGGCAAAGTTGGTTTTTAAAAGATACTCCTCCAAGGAGGACTGAGGCCCAGTTCTCCACAGTGGTAAGTTGTTCACTAACACACACTTGTCGGCTTTCCTCCTTTTCCTACCTCAATTTCCCTACTCTCTCCCTTGTGCTTTTTAGGGTAACTTCCTAAATAAGCTACCTGCACCGAACTTCTTTCCTCGAGGCCTGTTTTCATGGGGAAACACCACTGTACAATAAGAGAACACTCAGATACGTGCATTAATAATAAAATTCAGCCAGCTTTGCTTTTTAGCTAATTTTTAGTCATATGAAAGCCATACATTGATACTTTTATTTGTAATTCTAATGGTGCATTTTTCAGGGTAGGGCGACAGAATATATTTTACTTAGCAAATCTTATATGTAAATAAAAATAGGTACACAACTTTTAAAATATTTAGACATATAATAGGTGGGCCTCCTACCCCAAGCTCCAAAATATTCAAGACAGATCTGTCAACAGCAAACACTAAGTCACAGCTACGGTTCTGACTAGTGGGAAGACAGGCATCTTACCTGTCCACAGGTGAGGAGGAATCTATAGTGATCTTTTAAAATGACATCTTGGTAGTTTTATCAAACACATTCGTCAGCAGCTCTCATTGGAGGAATAAAACTAGGAGTCTTAGTCTGGTCATCAAAAAACCGCTGAAGTATTTTGCTGTGCCATGCTCCCAGGGACCGACAACAGATGGGTCACTGTTCTTCCCAAAGCAAGGACACCTCTGGAGAACCCCATGTTCCTATGTCTCTCAGGAAGAGTATGTTGGAATAAAGTTCTGGCTTATGGAGTAGAGTTTTAATGATAACACACTCCCTTCAAAGAATGATTCCCTAGAAGGAAAACTGGCATTCTACTTAAGAAAGAGCTTTCTATTTACAAATGTTTCATTCATTCATTCATCCAGTACCGACCCATGAATTCTTACATTACTAGTCCTGCTTTGTTCAGTGGGTTATGACCCATTATATCACTTCTTCTGGTGCCCTAATTTTCCAAGATTTAGCCACTGGAGCCCCTTCAGGCCAGCTCTGATGTCATTTTGACATGTTCTCATAGTTTTTCGAGAAACTCCATGCTTTCTTGTTCCACAGGATAGTCCAAGTTTATCTTGCATTTTCTCATCCCCAGCCCTGAGATCAGCCTTTCTTCAAGGATCCAAGCTCCTTTTGATGGAAAATAGTATTCAGAACTAATATATGGAGATTTATTAGAAAAGCATGATTTGGCAACCACTGTATTAATAACTGCTTCAGACAAGAATCATCAATGGATGTTCAAACCAGTGGGTGAAAATTTAATGAGGAACAGAATATTTACATAGGTTCAAAGTATCTCCCCACAAAATACTTTTAATTATAAAGAAAAATAGTAACTTTAAAGTGGGTAAATGTGTTAGACATTATTTCAACCAAGTGATCAAAATTACCATCCCCAGTAACAGTTTAAACTGGTATCATGTGCATCCTGATACAGTGTGCTGAAAATATAGTGTCACTTACATGAGAATCTTGCAAAAAATAAAATCTAAATATAATAATGAGGAAACATTAGACAAACACAAGTTGAGAGATACTGTACAAAATTATGTCAAGGTTATGCAAGGCAAAGAAAAACCAAGGAACTGTTCCAGAGTACAGTGGACAAGACAGAGTAAACACAACTCATGATTGAATCCTGGCGACAATTTTATTTTCTATAAAAGCCTTAAATTAGACAATAGCTTAAATTTGAATAATCCATAAATTAGAGACCAATATTTTATAAATGTTGATGTTACGATTTTCAGGATTGTACCATAGCTATATAAGAACTGTTTCTTTCTTAGCTAATACACACTAAGCTATTTGGTGGTAAAGCATCACGTTGCAACTTACTCTCATATGGTTCAGAAAAATAGTATACATATTTGTTTTTATGTGTGTATATGCACACGTAAGAATGGAGGAGAAAGGGAGAGAGAAGATGACAAAGCAAATGTGATAAAATGTCAGTAACTGGGACGTCTGAGTGAGGGGTATACGGGAGTGTTTCGCACTATATCTGCAATTTTTCTGTAAGTTTGAAATTACATTAAAATTGAAAGTCACAAAAATAAAATTACACAGTTGGTGTGGAGAGTATATTCTGTGTCAAGAATTCCCAAGGAGGCCTGGAAAAACTAGCCTGATAAAAAGTCTCAGAGAAAAGACCCACTGCTAACTCAGCTACCTCATGGGGCAGGTTTTTTATAAAGACCAAAACGGGGGAAATACTCCTTGAGTTGTACAGCATGGCAGTGCCCTCTCCACCATACTCAGCAAATACCTGGGGGAAGTGGCCCTTGGATTCATGTCCCTTTACCCATAATAAATTTGATGTCTTTTCCCATTAAACCACACTCCTTGCTTGAAAGTGATTTTCAAGTTCCTAGTCCTGTAGCATTAGAATGCATCTGAATGAAATGTTCGTGTATGAAATATTCAAATAAAATAGCAGCTTCTTGAATACTTCTTAAAGGGTGAATTGGGTACCAATAATTTATAATATCAGCCCATAAAGTAATTTTATTCACATTATATAAGCAATTCTCTCAGCCCTAATAACTTTGTGGGTATCTGGTAAGTTCTGGGGTTACTTAGCAGATAGCCCTCTAAGAATTTATGCAGGAACCAAGACAGAGCCCTACTAAGAACTGTTCGAGTTAATTAGCAATTAGTAAAAAGGAAAGTATTTTCAGAAATGCTTCAGAGGAAAACAAACGAATCAACCTGCAAACATGCTTTTGGCATAGAAACTTAATTTCTTATATTAAAGAGAAGCTGCTGCTTTTGAAAAGAAGGCAAAATTGGGCTTTTTTGAGTTAAACATATTCCTTGTTTCTAAAAATATTAATGGTATTTCCTACAAACCATCATGATTAAAAACTTCATAGTGCTTAGATGATAACTATTAAGGCTGAGTAGATTCCTGCTGCTTCTGAGGGTGGGATAGGAAAGTGATCAGAACACTTTCATCATTTTGAAATATTTTCTGTTTTATTAATTTTGGTGTTTGCCATAGAATTTCTCAACCTAAGCACACACCTACAATTATTTTCAGAAAAGGAAGCAGCTCTGAATGTTCCGGGCTTTGGGGAAGGATTAATAAGTTAGACAGCATGGGCAACGCGCTTACAGACACTCATTAAATGCTCTTTTCTTAAAGAGAAGGAGGTTTGAATCCTCATTCTCAACTGTGCGCAATGGTTCTTACTTGAAACCCTGAGAAAAGGGCCATGTTAGACCATTTTGTCTTGAATCCATTTATTTTGGGCCACTTTGCTCTTTTATTCTCTTTCGCTATCATCTAACTCTATTCCTGTAACTATTACATTTTCTTGTTGTTTCTTCCTCTTTACCTATCACCAGGCTCTGTTCCTGTAACTGTTAATTTGGTTTTCATCCTTGAACAAAATCCCAAGTACAACAATTTTATTCTATGTGGTTTTTTTTTCACATTTGTTATAACAAAAAGATTGACTTACACTCACACATCTTATGGGGCAATTTTACTATTAGTGATACCTGAATCATTCAAACATTAGTATTAATAGAATTATTAGCAGTCTTTATCATTCAAAACAGAAGCAGGTTCTTAAAAGGCACCTGCTCTTTCAAAACCACCATTGTCTATTTAAAGGTTAAAACCATATTTTCTATCTCAATGAATTTGTTAAAGTTCATTCTTTCAGAAAATTGGCAACATTCACATCTCAAAGTTTAAAATTTGACTCCACCAAAGGCCTGTTAGTCTATTTCCAGGTTTGCTACACTATGTGAGTCATAGTCAAGGCATTTTCAAGGCATGGGCCTTGAAAGGGAGAGAGGACCTTCTCTGTGGCTGTGGTCCTAAATGGGGGTAAGGAGTGATTTTGCTCCCCAGGTGACATCTGGTCATGTCTGGAAACATTTTTGGTCATCACAACTGGGGGAGACTTGCTACTAGCATCTAGTGGATAGAGGCCAGGGATGTGGAGAACATCCCCAAAAAGCAAGAATTATCCTGCTCAAAATGTCAGCTGTGTTGAAGTTGAGAAACTCTGCTCTAAGAACCCTTAGGTTGGAAGGATCTATAAAATTCTCTGGCAATACAGAGGCAAAATGGTGCAGGTTGAGAGAATATATACTGAAAACAAAGTATGATTTGATGCTATAATTCTACCCATTGAGTCCCACTCAATTGTTTAAAAAAAAAAAAACATCTTGCAAAAGTTGGCTCAGGTAAAGTTGCAACCACAGGCCATATGCACATGCTGATATAAGAGCACACCATGTCTAAGCAAAGCCCAGGTAGCCACAGAGGATTACAGAATGCATTGAAGTATTACAATACTTTTCTATTTGGGGACCTACCCTGCTCTCTGAGATCAGTCTGGAAGGAACTCATTGGCCTTCTGAGAAAAATCTCAGGACCCCATCATTAGTAACATGGTTTTGGGGAAAGAAAGTCAATAATGGAAGCCTCATAGTTATATGGAAAGTACAGGAGAGGCTTTTCTTTCACAAATACAGACAAATAGCCTTCACTTCTCGTACCTAAAGCCATGAAAGAATAGTTCACATTTATTGGGATGCTGACTGGTAAACTATTGGCTATTATTCCATGAAGCACTCCAGGTATTTTGCTGGCCGAGGCCCAGCTATTTAACAGACTGTAGCATTCAGTGCAGCAGTGTGACAAGCAAGCCTCGGCATGTTTTTGTTTGTATTCATGTTATTTGAATAAGATTCAACTACTGTCACTTTCATTAATTAATGTGAAACTCATTAGTCCTAGTGTTATTATTAGAAATGTTCCCTTTCCAAGGCATTCAAACCATGTGCTGTCTCACTGCAGCGACTCATTTCCAACTCATCATTGCAGATGACACGGGGATAAGGGAGCTGTAGTACCAGGTCCCTGATGAGCCTGAGCTCTTTTCAAAATATTTCTTACAAATTCATATCTCCTGGGATTCCTTATGTCCTTCTTCAGGAACCATTAGGGATTCGCAGAGAAGTGTTCCTAGCCCAGAGGAAAGCACAGAAGTAGTTTATCTGCAGAAAGAGTGATTGCATTATTGGTGGCAATATTTAATTAAGGATATGGGGAAAAGGCTGTTCAAACTTTAAGGTATATTTTAAGAACCTTAATCTTATCTATGTAGTCCAATGACTTTACAGTTAAAATAAGATGCAAAATGCAATTCTTCCTTTTGACTGAAAGCAAAATGTGAAACAGGACACATTATATACCAGTACCTCTAGATAACAAACAACTTGTTTATGAGTTTGGACAGTAAAAAATTGTTCAGTCTAAGTATCTTAGTCCCATCCATGGAAATAAATCAAAACTTTGAGCTCTTATCCAATATAAAAATTTCAGGTATGCAAGAGGATAAAAAGTTCTACAGATCTGCCATACCACACTGGGCCTATGATCAGCAATACTGCATCGCACACTTAAAATTTTGTTAAGAGGGTCGATCTCATGCTAAATGTTCTTACCACAATTAAAAACAATGCTCCTTCCCTTAGCTCAGGCCTCCTTCAGGCTGAGAAATTGATGATGAATTCAGGGCATGTTTAGTTTCTTCTCTCTTACCTAACCCTAGCCCTAGTTCTAAACCTTACTCCATCTCCTTCAATCAGTCGTGCTTCTGTCTCTCCAGGGGGCTGGATTGCAAGAAACACAGAAGCTAAGGGGACAATTGTGCCCAGCTGAAAAAGAGGCAGTGGGTTCCCTAGATGTCCACAAAATTGTCCAAAAGATAGGCTCATCTTTGGACACCTGCCACATCTAGATGGCACCAAGGGCAGATCACAGTGGTTCCAGGCAGAGAAGGCTAAGACTCTGCCATTGTCTATTACTTCCCTTATTATCCCCTCCAAAGCCAGGGTGTCAAAAAACCACAGCTAGGAAGTACTGAAGGAATGACCCTGACCGTTCCCTGCACTCTAGGATTTCATGCCTGGGTCAGGTGCAAGGTGGGGGAAGGAAGAAGACTTACCTGGACAGGCATTTGAAGTCTTGATTAATATTCTGGACTGGAGTTGTGTGATTATTAGATCAGACTGAGGTTTTAATCCCCAAACAAGGGACTGTTTGTTTATCATCTGAGGGATAAGACCTGTCTAAGGGTTCATCCAGGGGCAGAGAAAGGACTAACCCACAGAGAGTGCTTGAAGGCACTGAAGGGAAAATGACATTGTTTCATGCTTGTATTCTATAGCATCCAGACTACTCAGTGAACCAGTTACTCCTTTATTTCATTTTTGGTGGGGTGCCTGCCAACCCAGAATGCAAGAACACTCCCTTCCTCATTTGCGCTCAACCATCAATACCTCCCTGAACAACTTTTCACAGGAAAACTCCTTTAGAAACCCACAATTATCTGTATTTATTCTGTCTTTATAATATGGGCATGTTTAGATCTGAGAAGTCCAATGGACTAAGATGGATGGACTATATGTGAGTACAGAATTGTAAAGTTAAAGGTTTGTCTATAGATGTTTGTTCTGGTTTAACCAGACTTATTATAGAAATTAGGCTAAGAAATCACCTACTCAAACTTGATCATGTTACAGCAAGGAAACGAGCTCAGCTAAAGAAAAATACTTAGCAGAGCATACACAATGGATGCTTCCCACAAGGACCCAAGCCTCACGTTTCTTATTCTAAAAACTTGCTTCACCTTTCTTTAGTCTTCCATTTGCATCCATTAATTTTTTTTTTTTTTTTGCTTCTTACCAGGAGTGTTCAGCCTAGACTATGCTGAAAGAAAATTGCATACAATAGAACTACAGAGTGTAAAATTCACATACCCTGATGCAGAAACATATATATGATATACATGATATGATATTTTCAACACACAATAATGTAGATGTGTTTGCCAAGGGAAAGCTCTCCATGCAAAACTCACAGAGCCCTTGTGCTCAATATACCATCATTAAAGTAGCAAAGAATGCATTAGGCTGCCTTTTTAGACACAGTGCATGATGTGCACGCAGGATCATTTCTGCAATGGGTACACTATAAATCTTGCCAAATTAGGTTTACTTAGTGCCAAGTAGGTAGGTATTGCCAATTTCCCTCTCACACTGGAAAATTATAGGTTTTTTTTTTTTTTTTTCCCTGATGAAAGAAAGGACTCATAAGCAGAACTGTAAGCACTTGCATCCTGTTCTTGGCCTGCCTCTTGCCTTGCCTCTTGCCTTGAGAACCACTTTGGTTGGCCTGCAATACCTGTGGGCACTTCAAGGACCGTGGGATCTACGGACATTATAATATCCATTCTACCTGCTGTTTCTGGAAAAATTAAAAATACAATCTGCTTAGAGGAGAAATAATTTCTTTCAAATAATTGAACATCTGGGGATTTTAGTGGGGCATTTGGTGCCTTTAACATCTTCAGACAGAATGCCTTCTCCCAGTTCATTATTGAAATAATATGCACAGTAATTTATAAGTGATAACAGAGCAGCTATTATGCTTGGAGACAGAATCTTTGACTGGATAAATAAGTAGACCTGAGTTAAGGGCAGTGTCAGTCTTCCTATTTAATACTATAAGGCCACTGATATCTTGGACATCTTTAAATTTTCATGTATTTGGACTGGGGCCATTTGGTTCAGGTAGCCTTGTTAAAAAGGGATTTGCAGGTCTTTGCAGTGTTACAGCCCTGCCAAGTTAGAATAACTCAAGACAAGGTCAATGTCTAGGACTCTCTTGTATTAAATCAGCAAGTGAGCTTATATGCATTGCAGATTCCTTGCCCATGAGATCTCTTGTCTAAAGCAATCTGCTGAAAGGTGATAGGGTTGAAGCATGGGCTAGACAACATGCATATGGCAGAGAGTTTGTAATTTTCTAAGTGGCATCAACAGTGTCCCCTTGGGTCGAGATAGGAACAGTATCGGTAAATCAATAGTTTAATCCATCTGAGACAAGACTATTTATCAAAACTCTTTCTTACTAAACAAAATTCTGCTAAACAAAATCCTGTGCTGACTTAGTTGGCAGGAGCCATCTTGCATCATATGGCACATCCTACCCACACTAAAACAGTAATCAACTGCTACAGTCTACTTGTGTTTCTGCTCCGACAGAAGGTTTGCTAAACAGACCAAGTGTTTCCCTTATGCTTAGGCACATGGCTATTAAGTAAATTTTGACAAATTGAATTATAATTATGGAAGATTTGGAAAGTAGTGACATAACTCAAATATTAATTCATAACTGAAATCATTAAATCACATGCAATGTTCAAAAAAAATTGCTGAAATCTACAATGGCTCATTTGTAACTTTAAAAGAAAAATGTCTTTATATAATGGTCAAATATATGGAGAGAGAAATTTTTAAATAGCCTTTATAGTGAAACCTACCTGGTTTTATTCAAAAATTAAAAACAAGGAGACAAAAATCATCTATAGGTTTTTCTCTTGGTTCTAAAACAGTCTATGAGCTTCTTACAAAAAGTGAAAAATAAAAACATTAGTTTTAATATACTGGAATCCTTCCCTGAACTTTCATGTTTTCTAAAGGATGGAAGAGAACTTCAGTGAAATAACAGAGAAAATCCTCCCTGGTGACCTTATAAACAAAGAGCAAGTGTCAGCAGGAGACATCTCAGGGGAAGATTTCTTCACCACTCATGGCATCTTCCATTTTCTATGCCGATGGCTGGGAGCTACAATCGCTGCTGAGGGATGAGATTTTTGAACCTTCTCAAAGGTGTCATTCTGCAGGGAGCAGAATAACCAGTCACACCTATAATTCTACTTATGGGAAAATTATTCTCTGTGCTTCCCATCTCATCCTTACAACTTCCACCCACTGAATATTTCTCAGCAGGTACACAGGACACAAGCTTTCTAGGACACTGGCAATGTAGGTGTACATGTCTGTTCAAGGGACACTTTAACAAAAACTCTGCCCTTGCTACCTGGATGAGGATGTGGGTTTGCCAATGAGGCATCTGGTTCAAGGATCAGAAAAGCATGATATCTGTAAATATTCCCTGATATGGAAGACAAATGATTACTGTAAGTTCTTCGACAAGTGAGATACTGAAGCTATACGCCTAAATATAAAAGGGCAATAGCAAGAGTTAGCAAGAATTTATCTCCTCTCTCAATTCTGATGGGATTTACCTGCTTAGAATGTGGTAGCAACTAAGATGGAAACAAAGAAAAACCCTTTGTCAAAGGGTAGGTACATCTGGACCTACACTGTGTAGCCTCCTCACTGATGGGGAGTTCTGTATCTTTGACTAAATATGCCAGGGAACCCTAGCATTTTATCCCAAGTATGCATGTGTGTGGTGATGGCTGTCTCTTTAATCCACAAACCATCTACCTTGCTGCAGTTGGTTAAACGTAAGAACACTAGAAGGAAAAACAGGTCAAGAAACCTCAGGTATCCTTGGAAGAGGACGTGAAAGACAGTAGAAATTCCATCTTGGTGACTATTGTGAGGCTGGCTGAATGGCGTCACTTTCAGAATATGTTTTAGCAATAGGTGGAAATAGTTATGGCCTCCAAGAAGTACTGCCTAGGTCTACTGGTATGGGTCCTGTCAAAGGGCAGTACAGGAGCCTCGGTTTGATTTAGGGTGCCCTAGAGAAAGCTCTGGACACAACACTAGAGTTAAACCGAACTTCTCAGGCAAGTGTGATTGCTGTTATTACCGTCAAGTATGTATATCCTGGGGGGTACCTGGACTCATAGCTTAGGAACTATGCAGATCAAAGATCCATTAAAAAGAAATAATTTGAGAATTTCAGACTTTTACCCTCTGAAAAGCATGTTTGAACAGAGCTCTAGTATTAGAGGAAAAGTGTTGCTATTCATTCAAATTTCTGCTCTTAGCATTAGATGTTCCAGGAGTTAATGCTTGTTCATGCCTTATTCTTCCTTCTGCTCCCTGAGCGCAGAATGGAGCATTCCAGCAGTCACCGAGCATCAGTGGCTGAGTAACCCTAGCACACTGTCAATAGCATCCTGGTTTCTAATAAGATTAAATGACCAATTTTCTCCATTTTTTGCTAGTCCTGGATACTAAAGCAAGCAAAGGAATTAGCTGTCATCCTCCAGGTCAGTAATCAACTCATAATTCTACATCTCTACATTCATGTAGTGCTTCACCATCTACAATGTGTGTTCATGAACATCTTCTTATTGGTTCTTCACAAAAATTCTATGAGGTGGATGTTGGTATCTCCACGTTATAAATAAGAACACTGAAGCCTGGGCTCAGATCCAGGAAATTTGACAATAACTTTGGAGCTTTTTCAAGTCTTCTACAACTTCCTCTTTTACGCCAGAAATCTTTAGTTTATATACAAGTAGTTTAGTACACTGTGGCTTATGGTCAGTGAAGACGTGATTCTGGAGTGAATTTTCTCTGGAGAAACTATGATTGCCTGGGGCTTCCTAGACTCCCTCCACCCTTAGTCAGTATATACTCAGGTAATGTATTCATTTTTCCAGTATCCTAAGCAAAACATAAACATGAAGGTAAAAAAAAAAATCACTGGGAAAAGAATTATCCATACAATGTGTGAGAACTTCTCCAAGCTTTACATTGGTAGCAGTTGTGGAAAAGATGAGATTCTTTCCATGAGAAGATATGCTTCCAAAACACCTCCCCCTAGAATGTGTGCACTAAACAATTCATTCATTGATCATTCACTGAACAGCTTTTGTTTTTTCCCCCGAGTGCTGTCCTAGGTGCCAAAGTATCATAGTGAATGTGACACGGTTCCTGTAATCAAAGATCAATAGTCCAATAATCAGGCAGCTGGAGCGGAGTGAGGGGAGAGCTTATACACTAGAACAACCCAGGGACTACAAGTGCACAAAGAAGGGTCTTATGCAAGCCTTTGAGGGTCAAGGAAGCAATGTCCCCAAAGCCATGTCTGAGAAAGAAAGGACAAGTAGTAGTTAATGTGACAAAGGGATGGAGGAGTAGGAAACTGAACTTTTCTCAGCTTGGATATTTCTCTCTTAGCTACACCATAGCTTTTACTAGCCTGATTTTTTTTCATTTTATAAACTAGAAAAGGCATGTTCAGAAAATTCGAGAGACTTATCCAAAGTCACATAGCTAGTAAGTGAGAGATCTGGGAACTAATACCCAGTCTGTCTGACCGTTATGGTTTTACAGAAGAAAGAACACCGCACTGGATGAAGTCAGGCAACTGGAATTCTGTTCTGTCACCAAATCCCCCTGTAACCTTCAACAGGTCGCTGAGCAGCTATGTGTTGCTTCCCTTATCTGTAAAATGAGAAGATGTAAACTAGTTTCTGAGTTTTTAGTCTGATACATTTAACTCGCATCTTCTGCTCAGATCAATTCAAATTCAAGGAAATCAGGACAAATAAAGAGGAACTACTAACAAGTGTCTAGAACAATAATAACAACGATTCCTCTCATGGACCGTTTATCTCCGAGACATATATAGAAGGGGGAATAAACCACAATCCTCTCTAAAGCATAGCATCATTTCTGACATGATGAATGTGCTATTTTGGACTAACTACTCTTTCGGATTAACAAAGAACATTGCAAAACGACTACAATTGGATAGTATTTCACCTCCGTAGTTATTGGGGTGGTGAATGGAGAATCAGACCTATCAAGGGATTTTTGTGGCTACATTTCAGAAAATTTGTTTACATTTTGCTATGTTTTAATTTCCTAGTTATTGTGTAAGCTGTGGGAAAGCCAAAACTCTAAGTATAATGAGTAAGACACTCAAGCTTCCTTGGAAAAATCTCATGTACCCAGGGAAAGAGATCATTTAAACCTATAAAATGAAAAAAGGCAGAAAATT
This sequence comes from Camelus dromedarius, assembly GCF_036321535.1. NCBI lineage: Eukaryota > Metazoa > Chordata > Mammalia > Artiodactyla > Camelidae > Camelus > Camelus dromedarius. The sequence continues at coordinate 12,388,212 of NC_087454.1, read as the reverse complement.
AACTATTCAAGAATGTTTAGGAACTGCTGCATTTTCAGAGTACTACTGGAGACATTTTTAAGGCTAAAATCTTGTTATGAGATATTTTTTAGTGATTAAAAAGTAGTTGTAACAGAGTGTTACATTTATCTTTTCCATAACACTGTCTGCTTTAAAGAAGTTCATTTTGGTTACATCTTAAGATGTAAAAAGTTTAAGCAATCTTTTTATTTCGATCGCAATTTATCCTGATGAAGGAGATGTCAGAACATTTTCCACAGATATTATTATTTTTAACCTCATAATACGTGACTTAGGTAGTGAATTCACTTTTAGGACTGCTATAACCAATTACCACAGATTGGGTGGCTTAAAATGAAAGAAATGTATACTCTCTGTTCTGGAGGCTAGAAATCCAAAATCAAGTTGTCAGCTGTATCGGGCTCCCTCTGAGACTCTGGTAGCTTCTGGTGCTTTTGTAGTTCACGTGACCTTCTCTCTGTGTGCCTCTGCATCCAAATTTCCCTCTTCTTAGAAGAAAAGCAGTCAGATGCAGTTAGGGTCCACCCTAATGACCTTATCTTAACTTGATTACATCTTCAAAGACCCTGTTTCCAAATTAGGTCATATTCACAGTTCCAGGAGATAAAGGCTTCAATGTAACTTTTTGCACGTTATAATTCACCCCACCATAGGTAGCCTTGGGTGGCTATTATTTTCATTTTGTAGATAAGAAAACTAAGATATGGGGGCACACTAGTGGCTTTTCTAAGGTCAGTCATACAGAATGTTACTAGTAGAACATACAGGACATCCTGTCTTCTAATACTTAAACCAGGCTTATGGTATCAAATAAGTATTAAGGTTTTCAGATCAGTTAATTAATTGCTTAGAATCAAAACTTACATCACTCCTTTATCTAGATAGCTGTCTTGCCTCAAGTCCAAATCGCTTGTGTGTCTTAAAGGATACTGGGGAACATGCTAAGTGATTACTTATAAGAATCAAATCCTTTATAATTGTACCTCACGGTATAACTTTGATAGGGAAAACATTTACTTTCTGAGATACCTTTTATAGTGTCTACTTTCAGCTAACTTAGGTGCAGAAATAATAAGCCATTCTTTAACTACCTCCATTCATAGCCCCATTCTTTGGCTGCTGTGAATGGTGCTGAAATAAATCTGAAACATTCTGTGGTAAATGGGACATGCTGGAACCTTTCTCTTAAGGGCTTATGCCAAGAAATACTTCATCTGGGGTCATGGGATAAAAGGAACAAAATGAAAACAAGGATTTTTCAAGGAAACTGAGCCACCTTTCCTTTCTCAACTCTTTGTCTTATTTATCAACTGTACCCTCTAGCCAGACAACAGTCTCCCTGGGCAGCCTGCTCCTCTCCGGGGGTTCACTTACTTACTGCTGTGCTGGTCCAGCTATGCTAAGAGGCTGCGGGCCAGGATACAAGGCGTAAATTAGACCATCCCTTGGCCTCTCCTCTCTAATTCAAGTGATTGGTTGTTGTTTTTTTTTTTTTTTTTTTTAATAAAAGCCTATTTGTGGAGAATCCCCCAGAAACCTTTTGCATAGCCAACTACCTATTGGTTGAATGAATGATTTCTGATTGAGTGAACTTCACTTGATGTTCTAACCTAGCGATACAGGCAGCAGAAAGCAGTGCAGGTGGCCACCAAGACACAAGTGGGAAAGATGAATGCGGCCACTGAAAACACTCCACATGCCTTTGGATTCACTATGTTGTTCGCAAAACTGAATTTTCACGATCTCCTGCAAACTGTACTTAATTGTGATCAATAGCCTTTATTTCATTCGCTTATTAATTCCTTCATCAACATTTACTGAGCACCTTCTATATCTCAGGCACTATTCTGGCACTGGGGATGCAGTGGTGACTGAAAGGGACAAAGAGCTTCCTATTATCATGGTGGACACTTTCTGTTCCAAAGAAATGTTATAATGGCCCAACTGCAAGGAGGGTGAGAGAGAAAGGTGACTCCACTGGGAACTGGACAGCCTGGCTCTGTCACATCTGGGGGCCTTCTGCTCTCTGGAACTTAGGTAACTTGTTTACAAAAAGAGATAAAGGGATAAATAAACTTGAGGACTTCCCTCCATTCTTTCCCCTCCTAGTAGCTACTCCCTCAACCACCCCCACATGCCAGACCCAACAAACTGTTGTGAATACCTGGAGCTCACATTAAGGCATTCTCCAGAATTCAGAAATACAGGGAGGGACGTAGCTCTCAGAGAGTAGAGTACAAAGTCAGTAAGTACGTCCTGAAGCAGAGCACAGGTGTCTGGCCTTCAGGAGAGAGGCCTGGCACCAGACCAGTATGTCTTGACCATAGTGACAATATTAGCTGAGACATTAGCATTGCTTAGTAATAACATCGGTCCACAAATATTTATTGCACAATCCTAAAATTCTATACTATGTCATTGAATGGAGGTAGCTTTTTAAAGGACAGATTTCTTTAAACAAACAAAAAAAATGCCTTTTTCATCTGAAATTCGGTTATTTCTTTCTTTGTGAAATACAAATTCACACTATTCTGCTACTCACGGAATTTCCGTAAGGGTAGGGACTGTGTCGGTCTTGTTTATCACTAGAGCGCCAAACTTAGGACAGCATCGGACACTCAGTAAATATTGGCAGAATGAATAAGTTAATAATAACTACAATAACTAGTGGAAAAGACTATCATTTACAAACAACACCTCTAAGGCATCCCCAGGAATCACTGCAGTGCTTTGCCAAAAGGCAAAAACAAAATATTTTTAAACAATCTTCAATACATATTTAAACAGAGATTTTACGTGTTTTTATCCCATGCCTTGCTTGCTCTCCTTTTCTCTTTCACACTTGCCTGCCCAGGAAAGGATTCCGCTTCCCCACGTCTTCCCGCAACAATCTATGGGGACCTTCTACTGCACCTACACAGTCAGCTGAGCGAATCAGGGCAAACTCAGAAGCAGCCTGCGTCCATCATCAGTGCTACAAACTTACAGGGTTCCCAAGCTTCAGTTCCCTGTTCACTAATATAAGACCTTTCTGTTAAAAACACTGGTTTTAAACCCCTCCTGAATCCATGAAATAACAGGGTATAAAGATAAACAGAATCATGCTAGGTCCATAAAGGATTTGGGAAAACATTGTTTAAACAGTGAAGAATTAATTTTTAGTCACAACTCTAAAAACATGCCTATGAGGCATTCAAAGGCATGAAAATACAAATACACACACACACACACAGACACACACACACACACACACACACACACAAAACGTCCTAGTGTGGACTCATCTACAATGCCCCTCGTCTAATATGAAGGCCCTACTATATATCACGAGATGTGAAAATTCAGAGAAATTTTATTGAAAATCCGATGCCTGGTCATTGCAGAAATCTTCGAGGCATCCAGTCACAGCCATGCAGCACTAGTAATTCAAGAGCCTGCTCTGTAACTATCCATATGAGTAACATAATTGTCAAGACTTAGAAATCTGGTGAAAAAGTGGGACATCACTGGCCATATGGCCTCCAGACTGTATTCATCAGGAATGGTGACTTCTTCAGTCCATTTCTATATCTTTAGGAGCATCTACCTTGATGCAAGTCTAACTCAATGGACAGATGGAAATTCCCCAGCTTGCTTGTCTCTATTTAAATCTTGTTAACCATGAGAACAAATGAAAACAAAGATGTTACCATTTGTCAAGCTAAAAATGAGATATCTAATATTTTTTCCAGCAGCAAAGTAACATTAAGAAAGTGACAACTGACCTTGATTTGTAGATAGAGAAAGAGAAAGAAGAAAGTATGACCTAACAAAATAATTGCAAAGGCCAAGTGCCCAGTGGATGGGGCTATTTATCCTCAATGGTGACTGCACTTTGCTCTAGGAGTACAGTCCTTTACAGTATTACCTTCTCTTGTGGGTGTTGGATTGTGAGTTAATTCATTAAGAAACCAACTTCCCACTCAAAAGAGTGTTGTTTGGAGTACCTGGCACAGAGCTTTGCAACAAGAACGAAATATTTAATACATGGTTTTGCTTAGAAGAATCTGAGGCTATTTGCTTAGTGAAGAGGGAATAGTGAGAAATAGCATTATCTTCTATTATTTAAACCTTTCAGGTAAAAAAAAAAAAGAATTAGTCATTTTTAGAGAGACAGTGATAGTTAGTAGAAATCACTTAGACATTGGGATCATCTAGACCAACGTTAAAATCCCAGTCTCTGGGTTATTTTCTCTGAGCCATGAATTCAATTCTCAATTCTTACTTATTAAATGGAAGATACATTTACCTTCCTGAGTTGTAATGATTAATTGTCTAAGTGAATAATAATATAAATACAATATAATATAAAGCACCTACCACATAAATGGCAGAGATGGTGGTAAATAGAGAGTTACCTATAGTTTTCATACTTCGGTTCCAAGTGGCATAACGTGTGATGAGAGTCCGAAGTACACGGAGGCACACTTCAGCACAGTGAAGAAGGGGTTTTCTCTAAATTAGACCAAATCAACTGGGTAGCTTATTATAAGGTGGTGAATTCTCCTTCATCAGGAGTCTTCAAGCAAAACCTCAGTGACCTTTTACCAAGCATGATGAATAGGGAATTAAGTATAAGGCTTAAATTCTAGACCCCTTTAAATGCTACGTTTCTATGATGCCTTGAAATTCCTGATTCTGAAACGATGAGCACAATTTTTTTGATTATTCTTGAAAAGAAAAGATAATAATGTTAGACAGAAGGGAGGAAATTTGTCATGAGACATTAAGTTTGGCTTAAACAGTAACTTTGCATGTCCAAAAAATTAGTATTTAGATTCATGATTTTTTTTTCCCCCAGCAACAGGCTTTAGAAAAATAGAAAGGTCTAAACGTTCCCCAGCCTCTGGCTTCCAGTTGTCTGTTTAAATAGCTCTCACTGTTTCACTTCATCTTTTTCTCTCTAGTTGAGAAGCAGACATGACAAAGGTAGTTAAGCAAGGGCTGTTGATCAGCCCCAGGGAAACATCCATCTACTTCTGATTCATCAGGGTATGTCCTGGGAATTCTCTTCTCCAGCCCTCTCTTAGTTTCTCAGTTGGCCGAAGTTCTCTCTCCCTTCTCTCTACCCCACCTAAAAAGAGGGGGAAAAAATCTCTCCCTGTCTCATGCAGTTTCCTTCTCTCCTCTGAAGACTCCACACACTTAGCTCTGTATAAAACTGCCTACTCTAAGAAGGTGTCTCAAGGCAACTTCCCAACAAGACTGTTCTGTCACCAAATGGGATCCTCACAGCACCTGCCAAAAGAGTGATTTTCTTCATTTCATTGCAATGCATTGTCATACACAACCTGGGGAGAGGTGGAGAGACATAGACTCTTAAGATTTCCATGGAGTGGCCTCAGGATGCTTTGTGAAATCCCTGAAAATACGCGCAAAATTTTACAGAGTGTGCACTTTGCTATGAGAGTTCATGGATTCATCAGATTCTTAAAATGCTGTACATAATACCAAAAAAGGTTACAAATCAATGTCTTTAGTAAACAATCTTATTATTACTGGGGAGAGGGGGTGGGAAGAGATAAATTTGGGTGTTTGAGATTTACAGATGTTAGTCACTATATATAAAAATAGATTTTAAAAAAGTTTCTGCTGCATAGCACAGGGAACTGTGTTCAATATCTTGTAATAATCTTTAATGAAAAAGAATGTGAAAATGAATATATGTATGTATATGCATGACTGGGACATTGTGCTGCACACCAGAAACTGACACATTGTAACTGACGGTACTTCAACTAAAAAAAAGAATCAATGTCTTACATCAGAAAATTTTTGCAAATAATATATTTTGATAAGGGTCTAGTATGCACACTAGAATTCTTTATAGAACTCTTTGACATCCAACAATAAAAAGATAAATAATCCAATTAAAATGGGCAAAAGACTTGAATAGACATTTTTCCAACAAATATATACAAAAAAAATAATAAACACACATACAAGTGATCAACATCATTAGTCATTAAGGAATGGCAAATCAAAACCACAATGAGTTACGACTTCCCATCCACTAACATGGCTATAACCAAAAGGACAGACAGTAATAAGTGTTGGTGTGGATACGGAAAAACTGGAAGCTGGTCCTTCCTAACCAGTAGGATACTGACCACAAGTTTGCAACACAAATAGAATATAACAAATTACTGATTTTATAGAATGGGCATCTAAGAACACTCCTATGAGCATCCCCAGCTACTGGAACCCAGATAAGTAACCACCAATGAGAAAGTCTTAAATTTGGTACCACTGACACATGGTGGAATCTTGAGACTATATTTCTAAATTTCTCATAGTTTTCAATCTACAGTGAAGTAACAATACCTTCCTTCATGGTGTTGTTGTGAAGATTAATGAAACTGCATCTGTCACATAATTTGAGCCTTTGTCTGAAATGTTTCCTGTGACTTTAACGCGACATTCACATGCTTTTCTACTTACCAAATAAACTGTTAGCTCAAAAAGTTGTTTGGATGTGTTGCTAAATATATTGTTTTATTCCAATAAAAACTGAGGCCCCGTGGACATAAAACTCATTCGAAAGCTAAGTGACCTAATGTTTCAAGTACCTATTGCTGCATAAGAAGGTAACCCAAAGCTTAGTAGTTCAAAATAACTCCTCCATTTTTATGTGTCAGGGATTTGGAAAGAGCTTTGCTGAGACTTTTGTCTCTAATCCATGTGCCATCAGCTGGGGTGACTGAGGATTCACCTCAAAATGGCTTATTACTAATGTAACTGACATCTCAGTGCTCTTTGTGCCCTCTGTGTATGTGTGTGTGTGTGTTTGTGTGTGTGTGTGTGTGTGTGTGTGTATGTGCCTTTCCATACAGCATCTCATTATCCAAGGATTCTCCAGCACTGTGGCCTGGAGGAAGTCATACTTCTTGCATGATGCTGGTTTCCAAGAAGGAGGAAGCAGAAGCTGCCAGATCAGTTAAGAGCTACACCCAGAACTGCACAGTGTCACTTGTGCTGTATTCTATTGGTCAAAGCAGTCATAGAGCCTTCCCCAAATCCAAGGGAGAGGTAAAAGACACTCTGCTTCCTGGTAGAGGACTGGCAAGGTCACAGTGCCGAAGAGCATGTAGGATAGGAGATGTGTTTGTAGTCAGCTTTGGAAAATACAATCTGCCACACCCAGGTTCTCATCTTGGCACAACTTCCAGCAACCATGGTAATGCTGCCAGTACACCTATGCCTCTGCCTCTGCCTGTACATATACCTGTACCCCTACTACCTACAGCTGGCTCATTACTTGAGAAATGCAGGAATTGGACCGGAGTTCTACTTAGGATCATTTGATTGAAAGGAACAGGGACTTACTCAAGTTATCTTAAGAAAAGCAGAATTCTCATAGGAAAACACAACAGATTGTCACTAAAACAAGTAAACTCTCAGGCATTAGCTGTGCTCTGTGGCCTCTCTTGGAATGCTGGAATGTGTGGTTTTCCTTTCCTGGGCAGGTGGCATCATTACAAATGTGATTTAATCATTGTCCTAACCCTTCCTTACGAGTCCACACTTTGCAGGGGCTATCAGTTTGAAACCCCAGCTAAACAATTACATTCTCTCCTAGTCCCAGACTGAAATTCCACAGAAAATCAATTACCTCTTCCACATCCCTTTAGTCTTTCACATCTTTCTACAGTAGGCAACTATATAAGCCTCTTACTATTCTAAGGATTGGTTGGGTTTTTGTTTTTTTTTAAATCAATTACACCCTTTGATCTAATCAGTAGTGACAGGGAATGAGGAGGTTGGTGTTAAAGAAAAAGATGATATCACTTGGTACCAAAAAAAAAAAAAAAAAAACCATGGCCATCTAGAAGGCATGGTGATCCATGAGTAATACAACTAAATGATCTCCAAAGTCATGCCAGCTCCAAGTGTGTATGGATTTTGTAAAGGTAATTTCCATTAGCTTGTGCAGTAACATAATAGCCTACTCATTTCTCAATGCCTCACAGAGTCTTCTTAAAAAAAAAAAAAAAGGAGCTACTGAGTAGCTTCCACTCCCTAGAGAGAAGAAAGAGTGCTCCAGGGACCCAGCCTAATTTCCTATAGCCATTCTATTATCCCAGCTGTATCTATGGTTTCTATTAGCCCTTCTGTGCTATTGATCAGCCTGGTCACAATGAAAGAGCTTTATTGAATTCCAAGTAATGGAAACTCATTACATGGCCGAGATAATTAATTACCAATTCTTTCCTTTTAGTGAAATTGAAACTGGCTGTGGAGAGCAAGCTGAGTGAGCCCAGTAATGCAGCCTGTTAGAAGCTTTATTTAATGTGTATGAAGAACACTCTACACTGGCCTTGGAGATGTGTTTGATGTACTGCAGACCCTTGAAACAACCAAAGCACTTTCCTTTAAAATAAACCATCTTTTCAAATGGAATCAATTGAAAGGAGGAGGCACTTAAACCATAAAAAGCAAAAATAAAAAATCAAAACAAAACTATAAATCATATAAGGATATCAATGTAAGGCATTACTTCGCTGGTACTTTTAAAGCAGGCCATCAAAGTGTTTTTGCAAACCTCTGAGTAAGTCAGATGTGGGAGGTGAGTTCATGCCTTCAATCCTGTCTTTTATTCTTCTGGCTTCATATGACTGCTTGGTGCATTGCCAAGGTAGTTTTCAAATATTAAGTTGCTAAGCAGGCATTAATACCTAACACATGTGGGGAACTGATAACATCATCACTGGGATGGACTGAAGACTGAGGAAGATGGTTACTAAAAATAGCTGGCATTGATCAAATGCCTACTCTGCATCAGGCACTGTGCTAGGCCTTTTGCATATATTGTGTCATTTAATTCTCACAACTCTACAATCTAGGTTATATTAATACTTATTTTAAAAGTGAGGATAACAAAGCTCAATCAAACTGCTCAAAAATCACAGGACTATAATTCCATAGGTCCAAACTTAGGTTTGCCTAACTGATTAAGCCTATTCAATCCATTACGCCATGCTACTTCCCCCAGAATTAGTATGATAAGAAGATATTTCAAAAATCATTTACAAGAAACACTGAGAAAAATTTGTAGTTTATACAGAGTTCAAAGAGAGACACAGAAAAGACATTATACCTGAAGTTAGATGCGTAAGAAGAAATAGTTCTTTTATTAACATTACATCCCTTCTTATGGAGGATACTGGTGGAAACACAGAATGCAATGTTCATTTGTGTTTTGCAAAACTTGGTCCTATGATATTTTGACCCTGGATGGCAAGTATAAAAACTAGAAATGACGGACTTCCAAAGCCTTATTCAATCCTCTGTGTTATAAGAGGTGGAGATTTGTGAAATCTCAGTTACAGCTGATGGATTCAAAGCCAATGTTTTCCAAAAGAAACACAAGTCAGACTCTGAGAAGCACTGAACTGGCCTCAATGTTCTCCATTCTCTGTATCAAACTCTGTTATAACCATAGCACAGCGAACGCTGTGGACAGCATACTGTCCCACTCTCTGGTACGGTGACGTATTTCTCCTACCACCAGTTGTCTGCTCACTTAGAGTCAGTAGTGTTTGTCCCCAAACCTGCTTTTACCAGTTGTACCTGTTACAGCGATTAGATCATTTAATTTACTATTATATAAATCAATGAAATGAGAAATGTATAAGGTAAAAGAGTTGTTGGTTGTAGTGAAAAAGAAAACATGAGAGAATGCTTTGTAATACTTGAGTATTGCTTAAAATATTGCTATTGGGTTGGGTGTGGGTAAGACAACTGTTAAAGATTAGGAATTGTGTAAAAATATACAATTATTCTGTACTTACATTATTTCCCAGGTACTTCTTAGGGCTTGCTCCAAATAAAGAAAATAAAGATTAAAATTGAATAGTTACAAGTGAAATAATTCAGATATCTTGTCGTTGACTCAAACTCAATAGCTCTTGGCCTTGCCTCAAAGTATGAACTTCCAATTTAAAATAAAAACTCTTATGAAACATTTTTTTCAGTCCCTACAATAACCATATATTTTTTAAAAAAATTAATTAACCAGTTACCAATTAATCAACTTGTCTGGGCTAAGAGGATTTCTAATATATCACAGATGAATACCAAAGATTTCTTTAGAAGAAGCGGAGTGAGACTATATCACATACACTTTGAAAAAATGCCTAACATCATTTTTGGATACATCTTTCTTTTCATAAAACTCCACTCCTTTTTTTAAAATCTGTTTAAACCCCTCAGAACTCCTCATTCCTCAGCCATCTGGTTGTCACTGACTTTCTACCTTTTATTGTCTCTCCCTCGCCTTTTCTCATGCAGACCAACTGAAGTCCTTTGGCTTTTTCCGGTTCTGTTCAGCTTACAAAAGGCCCAGGAGGCCCAAAAAACTGAAAATGAAGAATCTTCTTGAAAAAATGAAGTAAAAGAAAAGGTTACATCTGCATATATTTTAATATTTTACCTCCTTTACATTTGAATAACTAATTTGAGCAGCCCTCTGTTCATTCTGAGAAAGCCTCCCCAATGGGCCTTTTACTTGTAAAATACAAAGCAAAGACCCTGGGCTGAAATAAATGTCTTTGGAGACATTTGTCACCACGAAGCAGCCAAAACTGCTTTGATAAGGAGGTGAGAAAGTAAAAAAATATTCGGGGGGCGGGGGGTAGAGAGAATTGCATGTAGGAAGAATATGCAGCTTTTCAAAAGTATGGATTGAGTGGTGGGAACACAAGGACAGTGAGGCATTGACAAAGAAGTTCCTTAGTCAGAACCTGATTTCCAGTGATTAGAGGGGCCTGAGCCAGAAGCCGACGGCACAGTTCTGGAGGGAGTTGATGTAGTTCTTGACATAAGCAGGGTTAGGGAGGAAAGGAATATCTGCAAGGCAGAGCAGGGTTAGGGAGGAAAGGAATATCTGCGAGGCAGAGGTGGGAGGTAACTGGGAGAGATTGCTGGTTTACACAGGGCGCATTAGAGGATTAGAGGGCTGAAGTGAGGATGGGATGAAGAAGCCAAGGGGCCCTCTAGAGAAGTGCAGGAAGAATACTCCAGGCGAAGGCAACTCCAAAGTGCAAATGTTCTGAAGCAAAAAAGGGCTCAGTGTGTTTGAGGAATAGCCAGGAGGCCAGGTGGCTGGAGCTGACTGAGCAAGGAGGGGAGTGGTAGCAGATAAGATCAGAAAATGAGGGATGACATATTACCTGAGGGGCCACCGTGAGGCCACTTTTTACCCTGATATCATCAAAGAGGTTTTAAAGAAAATAATAAGACAGATTTTAAAGTCCATGCAAAACTGAGAATTACAGAAGTGAATAGATGTGACATTCACTTTTCCATTATTCAAATGTTTGCTATGTGTACAGTAAGAACTGGCAAAATGAAAGTGGTGTCCAGGTGTTTTCAGACAAAAGTCTTCTACGTACAAATGAAAGACAAAAATGTAGCATTAGGTGTCTACCAACTGACAAAATTATAAAAGTAACAAAGTGAAATTAAGTTTTAACAAAGGGCTATCAAAAGAGCCTCGATGTTGGCTTCATGTATACAAACATGAAGAAACTTTCTAGACCTTAGTTTCCCAATCTTACAAAATGAGGGATGTAATTAATAGGATTCCTAGGTCTCTCACAGCACTGAAGTTTGGAATCTGCTACTGATTATCTTCTGGCCTGGACTTACGTCTGAAATGAAAGGGTTATGTCTGAGTTCAACAGTCACAAAATTGAAAGGAAGGCATGTACATACTTGTTTTTAAATTTACCAGCTGAGCAGTTTCATGAGCACACAAAAGCGAAAAACTAATGTCATATTGTTCTGAGAGATCTGGGCATATAATTCAGACAAACAGAGGCTACAAGATAACATTTTTTTTTTTTTTGTAATAGAAATGACAAAACTGACACAGAAGCAAGATAAAGAATCAGTGGGGGACTTCTGTTAATTGAGGTATATACTGGAGCCTCATTCTCCTAAAAGTAGAGCATCTCATAAATTATTGTCTTGCTGACAATTTCAGCTTTCAGAAGACAGAGGGAGCAAAGGGGCATTATGGATAAGATGCAGACGGACAAGGAGGAATGAAATTATCAATATGAAATTGAAAGACATGCAACCTAGATTTTAGGAAGGCTGATTTTAGGATAGAGGGGAAAAAAATACCATGGAGAGGAGACCTTGAAGTAGAATATAGATTATGTGCAAAAGGAGGTTTCAATAGACGCAGTTTTGACTGCGTAACTTTACGTAAGGCCAGGAAGAAAAGAGGAAAGAATGCTTAAGAACCCAAGAAATATAAACGTACTCTTAAGTACAGGTGTTAAAAGTATAAAGGCAAGGACAGTAAGAATAGTCCATCGAGCACCACATTACCTTTGTCGGTGTTTAGCAGACTGAGCAAGTTCAATTATAATCTTAATTTCCCTCAGAGATCAGACTTGCACTGGGAGGTTAAAACAGTTAACTACTGTGGCTATTAAGTATTTGGAATGTGGCTAGTTTGAGTTGAGACACACTGTAAGTGTAAGATACATTTAGTACAAAAGGTGACTATGGAACAAATAAAATAATATTTCTCATTAATAAACTGTATCTTTTATATAGTTAACCTACATGTTGAAATAATATTTTGAACACACAGGGTTTAAAACATACTATAAAATTAATTTCATCTGTTTCTCTGTTTACTTTTTTAGTGTAACTAGTAGAATATTTTCAATTACATTTGTAGCTCATACTGTATTTCTATCAGACAACTCATACCCTCATTTTGTGGAAGAGGAACAAACCTAAAAAGGCTACAAAATTTCTTCCAAGTCACAGGACTGCTGTGTTTATTAAATAATTTATAATTATTTCTTTAACAAAATAGAAAAAACAAAGAATTGGAGAAATTGTAAAGAAAAAAATGAAAAATTTTAAAACCATACATAAGGCAGAATATACGTAAAAGGACAGGCTCTCATCTGAGACAGCACAGGGGAAGGGACAGGAGTACGTGTCCAGATCAGGGGAAGTAATGTTTGCATGCTGTTGATCAAACTCACTGGTAAAGGAGAACATACAGTAAAATTCAGAATAGTCTAATGTTGTAATAATAGTGAGCAGATCACTTTCAATGCCAGTATAAAGGTTAAAAGACAAAAGTATTAAAAATAACTGTAGACACAATTTGTTAATGGATTCAGAATATAAAAAGATGTAAATTATGACACCAAAACAATAAAATGTGTGTGGAGGGTAAGTGTAGAGCTTTTTAAAGTTAAGTTGGTACACTTAAAATAGACTGTTATGGCTGTAAGATGTTATACATAAGCCTAAGGTAACTGCAAAGCAAAAATCCATAGTGTATATATAAAAAAAAGCAAAAAACCACTTAAGCACAAAGGAAGACAGCAATAGGGGAAGAAAAAACAAAGAATTTTTAAAACATTGAGAAAACTACTAACAAAATGGCAACAGTAAGCCTTTATCTAGCCATAGCCATTTTAAATGTAAACTTAATAAATTATCCAATCAAAAGGCACAGAGTGGTTCAATGGATAAGAAAACAAGACCCAACTATATGTTGCCTAAAAGAGACTCACTTTAGCCTCAAGGACACACATAGACTGAAAAATATAAAAAGATATTTCATGTAAATGAAAACCAAAATAATGCATGAGTTGCTATACTTGGACAAGACAGATTTACATCAAAGACTATAACAAAAGACATAGACAGTCACTATATAGTTATAAAAGGGTCAATTCATCAATAAGGTATAACAATTGTAAATATTTATGTACCTAACATCAATACGTCTAAATATATTTGTAATAATATTTGGATTTACATATTTTGAAAGGAATATATAACACATTATTTATGATCTTTGATTTGTGAATCAGCACAAATTTCCCTGTCACTATTCACTTGTCTCTTAAGGAAACCATTATTCCAAGTTCTGTCACCATATTTAGTTTTGCCTTATATTGAACTTCATATAAATGGAACCACACAGTACATACAATTTGGTACCTGACTTCTTCCATTCAACTTAAGAGTTTTGGGAAATAGCAGACTGAATTGTACAAAACTAAAAACAGACAGACAGACTGAATTGTACAAAACTAGGAACAGAGGTAACTCAGAATGACTCTGAAATGAGTTCTGTCCACTGTTATACAGAAGTTCTTGGAGCCCCTGATCCAGTTGCCAATGATGGAGACAAGTTTTATCACTAAACTGATCTGACATTACTAATATTTCATTTTAGTTTCAGGTCCCAGGTAAAATCCCTTAAAACTCTATGGAAAACGCAGAAAAAGCACCTTTAAGTTCTTTGAAGTTATTTTATAGAAAGGAAAAGGAAATAAAAACATAAAAGCCAGGGGTTTTCAGATTTCTATATGTTTTATCAGTTAAAATATTGCACAGTATTTTGGTGATGCCTAATTTTAAGGCATGAAAAATGTACTTATCTTTCACATTTTTCCAGATGAGTGCTTTATCATTAAAGTTTTTCAGAAATAAAATTATTTCATTCTTTCTGTAATATCTTGGTATTTTATGAGTTTTTTCCTTTGACAACAGAATGAACTTCTTAAATTCATAATTTTAAAAGAACATTCTGTGGTTAAAAATCCTTCCCATGTGCATTTATAACGTAATTGGTTTTCTCGTCAAAACCCACAACATACTTTCGAAGTTTATCAAATATTTTGAATATTCCCACAATCATCACTATAGTATTGGGTTTTTTCCCCAATGTCACATTATTCAGCATTCCTGTCCATTGCATAGTCAGTAAGTAAGTTTTAGATATGAAAATGACAACTTTGATAGAATTTCAAAAATGAACGCACCACAAGGGCCAGCTGAGAGTGTTCCCAAACCTAAGCCACATTACAGTTTCCCCTCTATCTCTTTTCCGTATGTGACAATTTTCAGCTATAGGGACTAAGTTGGTGTTGTCCAACCAATGCTTCCACTGTTGTCAAGTGAGTGACAATAATGTACATGGTGAATGTGACTCACAGAGGGTATAAATTATTCTGTAAGATTCAAGACACATCAGTAATCCAAGTGAAGGATGGAAGACATGTCTCTCTTGGTTAAAAAAAAAAGGATATGTCCACTTCTATTTAGATTACAAAATCTCACAGAATCTCTAAAACTAAAAAATTAATATTTGACTCATCTGGATATAGAACGAGAAAGCAAGCCAGTACGGTTTCCCTTGTTATTAATGCACAGGGTACCACTGGTACCACTACAGTCAATTCTGAATTTCCACTTTAACTACATTTGGTCTTGAGATTGTTTTGTTCTTCAGTTTTACTGAAATACCCTCAGGAGGATTAAACTTTGCTTGGACAAATTCCAATTATCATAAACCTTCGACAAGCCAACTTATTAATATTTAGTCTTCTCCTCATGTTCAAAACCATCCAAATAAAGATGGTAATATAAAGAAATGGC
This sequence comes from Camelus dromedarius, assembly GCF_036321535.1. Lineage (NCBI taxonomy): Eukaryota > Metazoa > Chordata > Mammalia > Artiodactyla > Camelidae > Camelus > Camelus dromedarius. The sequence continues at coordinate 12,372,723 of NC_087454.1, read as the reverse complement.
CCCTAACAGGCATGATTATCAACTCTAAAGAAATGTCAGTGTCTATGGATTTGAGATATGAAATGTATTTAATATTAAACGACTCTTTAACAAGGTATGAACTTTCCTCTTCAATTAATTATTGATCCAGGCACTCATCTCCCTTCCATTTAAAACTTTTAAACAAAGTGTCTGAAGCATCTGGGTTTGGTGCTAGAGGAGAAGGCAGTCATTGACTTCAGTTGTCTGGAGGTGTGATCAGAAAGAAGTTTTAACAATGAGGAAAAAGAGCCATCAAGCAAACACTAAATAACAACAAGCAAATTCTGTTGAAATGTTTAGCTAAATGGAACCCAAACAGTCACAGTTGACAATTTCATAAATACATTGATTAGAAGTGTCTCCAAATAGCATGTGATTTTGAATTATTAACATAAAATGCTGCATTATAAATGACTGCAAATTACATTCCTAGTGCTCTCCATGCTTAATTTATTATGCCGTAGGAAAATTTGCAAATTACTTCACTGTTTTACACTTAATGGCTAGTTTTATGCGTATATTATTACTCTAAGATAAAATTAAATTAGTGTACATACGTGATATGTGACATGTTACAGGAAGCAGTAAAAGTTGGGTCCAAGAAAATGGCCCATCTCCCTTTCTTACGGATGTGTTTCAGTCACAGTGATTGCTTGCTAAGTTTCTACTTAAGGCCTGGCTACCCTTCTCTGTCTCTGTACTCTCTCTGCTTTCTTCCCTATGGATGTAGTCCATCTGTAATGGGACAAAAGTTTTAGCAAACTGTGCAAAGCACAGCTTTTTGTCAGTGAGCGCCTCTTGGTATCATACTCATAAACACATAGAGATTAAACTCTCTGAGCATGAAAGAGCCAGGAATCCGGCCAAACTTAACCTTGACAGCTGTTGTCATTCACACTGTGAGAACATATTCTGAATATTTTCCTTTATTTGAAAGCAGTGATATCTGTAAAAATTTTCAAATATTACAGGTTATCTATGCCAATACCTTTCAACTCTCCTTATTTCCTATGATTTTGTCTTTTATTTCACCTTTATATCGCTATTTTGGCTACATACTTTCTAAAGAAGTGATTTTACACTTTTTTTTTTTAGCTATAGAAACCCTTTATTAAATGAAACTGAAAAAGCCATTAGTCTCAGTCTGAATGGAATAAGCCTTATCCAGATAATTTAATATGCTAACACAGAGTGAATTTTTAAATTACATACAAAAAAGATGATTTATCTTACCCTATGTGTCGGCATCTAAGAAGAGGACCTTCTCCAGGTTCTCCCTTCTAACACTGCTTCCTTCCCTCCTCTGGGGACACCAAGATATTGATTTGCCCACATTTTCTATGAAGAGTGATCGCTGTGGTTAAAAGTCGTGCACCGCACTGTAGCTCTCTATTCATCTTCATCTTCCATCTGTGTCACCAGAACCACAAGCTGAACTACTTACTCTGCCTTCTTTATTTTGGCTACACGTTGTAACTGGTGGTATTACTCAGTTCTAGTTAGAGGACGAGAAGGGGTCCTTAGGCCTTATCTTGCCTGGGCCATATGCTTAAGCTCAATTCACTGGTGTTCTGAAGTAGATGCACGTAGAGCTTCATAAAGTATGAATTGCCATCTTTTTAATTTCTCCTTCCTCCTTTCTCAGCAGAGCTTCTGGAAAGAGTTTTCTACATTCACTATCCTTATTTTCCCATACAGTGCTCTCTCTTCAAAACACTAGACTCTAATTTCACCCTTCCCACTCCACTGAAATTACTCTTACCAAGTGACCAATAAACTCCTGGTTGCTAAATCTAATTTGTTGTTGCCTTTAAATTTTTCACTTGTAGAATTCCTCTGTGAATTTTGCACTTGGCTATTCCTAATTTACTGAGATTCTCTATTTCCATGATGTCTATAATAAACACTGTGTTCCATTTTCCTTGATTTTTCTGGCCAGTTATACCCATGTTCCTGTGTGGCCTCATCTTTGTCTACTTGTGCCTTAAATGTCAGCATTTATCCAAGTTCTGCCATCACATACTCTCCATGGTTCTTTTTATCCTATCAATTTGAAAGCATCATGTTACCTCACATATCAGTACCTTCACCCTGATTCTGATTTAAACTCCAGATCTGTATATTCAACTGCCTACTACAAATTCAAGTTTGAAAGCAACTACACGTCTTAAAATCAATAATTCCAGAAGTAAACACATTCTCTTTTTTGTTACAAATTTCTTTATGATCTAAGGTTCTTTTTCTCCAGGAATAATACCACTACCAACCCAGGTTCTCACTCACCTCTTGAAAACATTTACACCTCCTCTTTTTAATTTTCTTTAGTTAACCTCTAATCTGTCTCCTCCTCTTAATCTTCACTGCCAGCGCTTTGGTTCAGATATCCATCAGTCTCCATCATCTGTCATCTCAATCACTTTAATAACCTTTTATCTGTTTGTACTGTCTCTAGTTTTACAAAAGAAGAAGAAGAAGAAGAAAAACAATCCCCATGCTTATTCCAGAGATACAGATTTATAAAATTCAAGCAGATAATATCACTCCCCTCATTTTATAATCCATCAATGGTTTCCCATTTCTTATAAGATTCCTTGCTAACACCTACAAGGCCTTTCTTAATGTCTTCCCCTGTTAAATTCTCCAGTTTCATCATTTTTGGTGACCCCAGAATATACCTAAATGTTCTACTTGTGATTACCCTAATATAACATATTCGCTCCCATTTCTATGGTTTTCTACATACCTCCCTTTCTGCCTGAATTATCTTCTCCCTCTATTCTATCTTCTTTATCTATATAAGTTAGACTCACCCTTCAAGAAGCAGCTCAGATGGCAATTAAGATACTGTTGTATTACTGCTGTATCATTGTCTCTTTTCCTAACAGCCTGAAAATCCTCATGTTCAGAGACTGTCCAATTTATCCATGTGCATTCAGTGATTTCCTTTGTCTGTCTCATATAAGCATTCCAAAATGATATGAAAATATATTGAAAATTCAAAAGGCTGAGGACCCAGAGTCTACTTGTATGAACAGGAAAATATTTATGGCAAAATGAGATCTGAACAGTAGATAAGAAGAAATAATGGGAAGCTAGAATTTCATGGGCAGAAACAAATTGCAAATATACTAGACAGGAAATAGTGACATGTCCAATCAAACTAAAGGGTTTGGTTAAGGAGGGAGAGAAGTTTTGAAAATGTAATTGTTAGCTGCAACGCCAAGCCAAGAATTTTAGAATATACTCCGTAAGCAATACAAAGGAACTATAGCCTTGTGAACAAGGAGATGTTATGCTCAAAGCAAAAGTAGTCCAGCCTAACAGAGCATCTGGACTTCCTGGAGTTTTGTTTTTGTTGTAAACAGCAAATGCCTGAGATCCACTCCAGGCAATTCTGACTCAGAAGCTCCCCAGGTGACATACATAGATTTGAGAACTACCATCTTAAAGTGATAGTTTCTGAAGATTAATCTTAAAATTCATGATGAATTTATCAGAAAGTAAACTTCACATAACTTTTATTTACCTTGATAATAGTGTGAATTATAGAGTTTAATGATCATTTACCAACATATTATCGCTCACATTTATACACATTTTTTTAGGGAAAGAATAATTCATTTAAAAATTCCTATGTACTCACACAACACATATTTGGCCCTCAACAAATTTCCATCATATAAATAAATAACTATCTTAAATGACATTAAAAGTCACAAGTGGTAGCCTTCAGCTTAGGACAGAGGAATGAACACAAGTATTTTCTCTTCTCCCACTTTTGACTCCGTAAATGACAGTTAAAAACAAAGGTATAAATTGAAAGCTATGAAGAAAATGGGAGTCAACAAGGACAAGTGATTTCAATAAATTGCTATTAGACAGAAATTGGATGGTGTAATATTAAATATACATACCAAAATAAACCACAATATGTAACACTGATAATCATCAGTGAAATGCAAAGCAAACCCACAAATATCATCTCACACCTAGCAAAATGACTATCATCAAAAACTGTACAAATAACAAGCATTGGCAAGAATGTGGAGAAAAGGAAACCTTACTATGCTGTTGGTAGGAATGTAAATTGGTGCAGCCACTATGGAAAACAGTATGGAAGTTCCTTAAAAAACTAAAAATAGAACTACCATACGATGTAGCAATTCTATTGCTGGATATATGTGCTAAGAAAACAAAAACACTAATTCAAAAAGATACATGCACTCCAATGTTCATAGCAGCATAATTTACAATAGCCAAGATATGGAAGCAACCTAGGTGTTCATTTACAGATGAATGGATAAAGAAGATGTGGTACACACACACACACACACACACACACACACACACACACACACACACACAAACACGATGGAATATTACTCAGCCACAAAAAGAACGAAATTCTGCCATTTGCAACAACATGGATGGACCTAGAGGGACTATGTTTAGTGAAATAAGTCAGACAGAGAAAGACAAATATTCTGTTATCACTTATATGTAGAATCTTTAAAATATATATATAACAAAGCAGAAACAAACTCACAGATATAGAGAACAAACTAGTGATTATCAGTGGGGAGGGGGGAAGGGGTAAGACAGGGGTATGGGCCTAAGAGATACACACTACTGTGTATAAAATAAATGAGCAACAAGGATACATTGTACAGCACAGGGAAATATAGCCATTATTTTATAATAATTTTAAATGGAGTATAACCTATTAAAAATTGAATCACTATGTTGTACACTTGAAACTAATTGTAAATCAACTATACTTAAATTTAAAAGAACCACAATGAGAGAACATTCAAAGGCACTCCACCTTGTTTCCACCCTCCTGAACCAAAAGAAGAGTAAATTCGATAATTGGTATGAGCACTTCTCAGCACGTGAAGGTCAGTGCCTCTGAGTGACTGCAACTTTCAGGGTTGGCAACTCTTGTGGATAGAGACATTCCCTTCTGTTTCAGGTCGAAGGCATACCTATGTCCAAGTCTGGAGGCCCATAATTATTAAGGCCCAGTTTCTAGGGGATCTCAAACTGGCTGTGTCAATACTTGTCCTGTTTATAAATTTAAGTGAGTTTCAAGTCTAGGCTTTTGGAAAAGTAATAAAAATCCAGTGTTGCCACAAGTCCAGTCCATCTTATCTTGTCCAGTTTTTCCAGGAATAAAGCTGACATTTCTTCCCCAATGTGATACCTGTCTACTTCTCAGTTGATTCCTATATTTGGAGAAAAAGGTTGTAAGGGGAAAGGCATGTAAATATCACCTCAAGGAGAGATTCCAGGGAGAGAGATGGAGGAGGAAATATGGGGGTGAAAACAGGAAGGTTGATTAGAAATCTGTGTATCAAAAATTCTCAAATACCCTATATGACTGACCTATCTCCTCCATGCCAATGAACAAGCTTCATGAACACATAAGGAGCATACATTTAACTTTTAATTGCTTTATTCTTAAACAGATATGGGCAATGAACGAATACCAACTTTTTAAAGAAACCTACAAAATTCTACACTTAGAAAAATAAACAGACTCACAGACATAGAAAACAAACTTACGGTTACCAGCAGGGGAGGGGTGGGAAGGGATAAATTGGGAGTTCGAGATGTGTAGATACTGACTGGTATATATAAAATAGATAAACAAAGTTATACTGTATAGCACAGGGGACTATATTCAATATCTTGTACTAGCTTATGGTGAAAAAGAATATGAAAATGAATACATGTATATTCATGTATGACTGAAGTGTGCTGTACACCAGAAATTGACACAACATTGTAAACTGACTATACTTCAATAAAAAACATACAAAAAAAGAAAAGAAAAAGAAACATAATAAAAAGTGACCCCAAAGGAAACAAAAAGTTAAAAGAGTAGAAGATGTTTTATACTGTTAAATCTCTCACTGGGATCCTCAGGGGCATTCGAAGATACATTCTATTCATAAAACTAGGACAGAATGCTATGGGAAACAAAAGGAATTTTCAGAGAACAAGAAAAATATCTTAGGAATTAATAATTGCTATGGTAATTTTTAAATTTCAGAATTTACCCAAGAGAATAAAGGTATTTTTACACAAAAACTTGTCTGCATAACCATCGAAAATTGGAAAATATTCAAATGACCTACAATTTGCTAATTCATTCTAAATTAAAATAAATCTAAACTGTGGTATATCTACACAATGGGATACAACTCATCAAGAAAAATAACAAATTATTGATATGTACAACAACAGGGATTAAAGATGTGATGCTAAATTAAAGAAACCACACATGAAAGGCTTCACGCCACATTATTTCATTTTTATGACGTTCTCAAAAGGGCAATACTGGTCAATAGATAATGTCAGAAAGTAGTAAAATAAAAATAAAGATGTATTAGCACGTTTTGGAATAAATAATACAAGATTATGCCTAAGAGTATCCTTGCATATGTCTGTGAGGGTAACTAAGATCAGTGTTTGCCTCTGAGGAGCAGAAATAATGGAGAGAATGGGTGAGACATTTGTATGTTGAGCTTTTGAAGAAAAGCTTATCTGTACTATTTGAACTTTAGCCATGTTAAGGCATGACTTTGATTAAAAACATATATATTCAAAAATTCACAGCCTCATAAATTAAACCTGATCTGATGATTCAGCTGAACCTTTATCTTAAGTATACAGGGAGAAAAGCATATATATTTTCTGATGTTGGAAAAAATTGCTGTTTCATCTTGAACCTAAGAGAATAAAATTGACTGGACTCTTAATCCTCTTATTTCTCTAGTCTTATTAAGAAATCCAAAGTCAAAGAGTCTTCATAGTCAAAGTTTCTAATTTCACTTCTAATTCAGAAGGGAGAATAAGAAAAGTTTTGACAAAACTTTAAGGAAAAATACTAAGAATTTTCTTTTAGCAAATAAATTTTACTTTTTACCCATAAACATTTTGATGACTCCCATAAACATTTTGATAATTACAGTGGAAACAACCAAAAGTAGTAAAAAAAAAAGAAAGAAAGAAAGTAATTTGTAGGGGTCAAGTGCTAGAAAAACACATCTTGCTTCTTATTGCAAAATATTTGGAAATGAATTGTTGACTTTGTTGAATATGCAGAGCAAACAGACTGTCCACCTCCAGCCTCTGGCTTGTTTGCTATATGGCAGAATTTTGGGGAGAAGAATATGGGAAGTACTAGCGTATGGCATATATAGCTGTGTCATGCCATAAATTCATCAGATCTCTCTCATGAAAAATCTGATAAATATATTTTAACATTTTATCTTCAAAGTTCCAAACATATACAAAACCAGAGAGAACAGTATGATAAAATACATGTACACATCACCCAGCTTTGGCAATTATCAACTCATGGCATGTCTTTTTTTTGTCTATAACGCCCATCCACATCCCCTCCTTCTTATTATGTTAAAGTAAACCTCAGGAAATATATTATTCCATCTTTAAATATTTCAGTGTACATTGCTAAAGGTTATATACTGTTTTTCTTTAAACTCAACCACATTATACTATAACATCAAAAGATTAATAATTTTAATATCCTTAAATATCCGGTTAGTTTTCACATTTTCCTATCCCTCATAATCTCTTTAATAATGTTTGAATTTGGATCCAAATGAAGTCCATATATTACAGTGAGTTAATATGCCTCTTAAGACTTTTTCATGTAAAGGTTCCCCTAAATCTTTTTTCTTTTGCAATTTTTTGTTAAAGAAACTCAGTTATTTGTGGTAGTAGGATGTCTCATAGTTTTGATTTTGCATCCCAACAGTATTATTTAAGCATGTTCCTTTCCTTTAAAACTTTAGTCACAGCTAAATGTTTAAACAGATTCAGGATCAAAAATTTTAACAAGACTAGTTCAGAGGTGGTGCTTCCATCTAGAGAAATACAGTGATTGGTTGTTTTACCTTTTTGTGATGTTAGCAGCCCTTGTAACCATTGCCTAGATCCACTGAAATTCATTATGACATTTTAAAAGGTGTTCTGATCACCAGTTACAGTGTGTGGGTGCATATGTGTGTGCGTGCGTGTGCATGTGTGCGCGTGTGTGTGTGTGTGTGTGTGTGTAGGAATCCCCACCACCAACAAGCAATTCTCCAGATACCAGCTCAGTGTCCTACAACTCCACTCAATTCTGACACTATCTACCTGGAGATAGCATTAGATCTCACAGGTTGAGGGCTCAATCCCACAAGAGTGCTCTTCCCACATATACTTTAGACACCAGTCACAAGCCCAGGTTATTAACTGTGCTTCTCACCAACCAGCCATAAAATGTATATTCCAAGACACCTTCCAACTCAGGATGCCAATGTCAAGTCCAGGTTGTCACGTGTACTTCTGACCAACCGTCTGGCTATAAATCAGAAGTCCCCTCTAGTGTTCAATCAATTTGCTGTTGATTACTCTGAGATTCAGTTGTATAGGAAAGGCAAGAAAATGCTTGGTTTTTCTCCCTAATTTATTAGTTTTCAAAATTATAAGTTCCTTAGTATAGAGGTTCAGAACGCACCTCCCAAAAATGTGCTGTATTTGCATGAGAATCATTTTGAGCTAAAGGCAATTGAGACCCTATGGGTTCAAGAGAAACTTCTGCCCCTTCCTTAACCTCCTAGAAGAATTCAAATTGAGGATTTTTCCCAGAAAAAGATTTATTATGAGAGATAAATTTTATCTAAGTGGCCCCATCTATATGGCAAGGCAAACATCTAATTATCAAACATCTGCTCTTTTTATTGTCCTGTGAATGACCCTCCTGTCCTTGGAAGCCCCAGGCCCCTATTCTATTCCCTAGCTCAGGATGGCTTATATAGCTCATTTTACTTTTCTGTCTCTGAACCTCTTATGTATGTGGAGTTCCCGTACACACAAAATTAAATTTGATTTTCTCCTGCTAATCTTTTAATTTATCCCTTAGACAATCCAGAAGAAACTAGAAGGGTAAGGGAAGTTTTCTTCCTCCCTGATACCAACATCCTCCAAAGGTGACCAATTAGGATATTCCCCCAGCATCTTTATGAACCCATGGATTTAAACATAATTTATGTTTTGACCCTTTGCAGTTGTTATCCTCATTAAAGCTCAGATTGTCCCATCTTTGGCCACTGGTAGATTTCTCAAGTTTACTCCAAAGTCTTTCTGACCTAACCCATCTCATCTCTTATAACTTTGCTTTCTATTATGACAGAGAGACCTGAAATGAGCAATTTCACCAAGGAGCATTGGTAAGTTTTAATTGTAAATGGTATTAAAAGGCCACAATATTGACATTAGATGGACTCACTGGGGCTGTTCATTATTTCTAGACCTTTCAATGGCAGAGACAGAAGTTTTTTTTTTTAAATTTCTCTAACTTTAATATTGAAATGATACTAGAATTTTTAAAAGTAGCAAAAATACTCCAGAGAATGTATGTATAGCTTTCATTCAGTTCCATCTAATGTTAACATTTTTTATAACCATAATACAATCATTAAAACCAGGAAATTAATACTGGCACAGTATTAAGTAACCTACAGGCCTTATTAGAATTCTCCACTTTTTCAAATTAAATTATTTTTTTCAGTCCAAAATCTAATGCAGAATATCACGTCGCATTTAATTGTCATGTGTCTTTCTCTAATCTGTGACAGTTCTTCAGTCCTTTGAAGACTTTGTTTGATTTTGGTTCTTTATGACCCAGTAAATATTAGATTTTCCGTGTTTGTCTGTTTGCTTGTTTGTTTCCTTTGGCCTCAGGCTATTTAGAGGAATTCAAAATAGGGAACTATCTTAATCCTTGCATGTGAAACAATGGCATTGAAACTTCCTGGCAGCAGACATTTCTATAAAGGATAAAGAGTCAAAATTGTTGAGTTCATGGACGAGGCAGAATGTGACACCAACCATTTTTGCCCTCCCAATTTGAGAACAATTTTCCCACCCAAGGTCCCAAGACAGCAGGAGTTCATAGTCCAGGTGCCCTCTGCTGATGAGTGCCCTCCAAAGCTGAAGGGTTTGAATTCATTGTAAGGCACCCTCTGAGCGGAAAAGAGGTGCTGGTGCATTAGGCAGACCTCACAGCTGTGGCTCACATTTCACAGGTTCCCTCCTCTTGCTTTTCTCTATCAAAAACAGGACCTACCCTGCACTAGTCCACCTTCCCAAGGTTGCTTTTTCAAAAGAGTGGACCTAACTTCTCTGTATATTCTTTACTTCTAAAAACCACTGGTTAGAAGAAGAGGTAGGTTAACCAATTTATTTTGCTGGGAAATAGAAAGTTTAGAAATAGTACAAAGGAAAAATTCTGTTATAATTAAATCCTCTGGACCAGTATAAAACTCTCTTTTTTGGAGTACATTCTGAATTCTAAGTCAGTAACTCTCATAGTCTCTTTTCCCAACAAGACAATCACAATGATCTTGAAGAAAATTTTCCATTCACCTGTCTTCTTTCTCTTTTTTCCCCTGACTTCCTTTCAGAAATCAATAATAAGTTAAGGTGGCTTTTCCCAAATTGGATACAAGTATGCCTATGCAGCTGTTTTTTGTTTTTTTTTTTTTTTTTAGATAGGTCATTCTTTAATCATTAAAGCATCAAAATTTGGGACTTCTTCTTATACTTAAATATTTTTGGTGAAAACATTTAAAATTAGAACAACCCTAAATACATTGTTAAGATAAAATATTAGACTCTAAAAATATTTTTTCTCTTCTGCAGCAGCTGGTATCTGACTACAACTACCCACTAACACCACCATTCTTTGCTCTCTTTTCTCTGCCACTGAGAACACTCTAGGATTACTGCAGTAGAAAACTTTGGAAGCACTGTTTATGGTAATATCTTAGGGTGAATGAGAGTGTTGTAATTTTACTTTGTAGCTTGAGACATTTGCAAGACATCTAGAAATCTGAAGACCAAAGAGTTTCCTGAGTGCTTTAGCTTTTGCGTAGTTCTACTTTGGGGGGGATTATATGAGCTTGCATTTTAATTTTTGCACATTGATCTCCAGTAAGATATTTAAAATTAATTTTTAGCTACTTAACTTGAGCATATGCACAATTTTGGACATGTCACACACACACACACATAACACATACAGTCATATACAGAAAATTCTTGAGACAACAGGCCCAAGAGAGTAAATGTGGAAACTCAAGAGCTAGGTCCTCACCCTGCTAAGGACAGGGTTAACTTACAACAAAAACATGGGGTCTACACCACTGGGCCCTACAAGCTTTCCAGCTGTTTTTCTACAGCTTTGATGTCTCTCCCCAGCCAGTAAGCAGCTATGTCCTATCTAGCTTCACTATCTCAAATGTAGCAGCTCACCAGGACATCAACAGACTTTATTTTTCACTCTTCAGCCTACTTTAAAATTCATCCATTGGATAATTCATTCAAGCAGAACACTCTTCTCCCCATTCTAGAAACCACGCATGGTAATATTTTGCTTTGTTTTATTTATTTGCTTATTTTTAAAGTATCCAACATGCTAATTCCTACTGATGTACATATTACCTTGTATCCATTCTAGAATGCCATATTTCTCAAAATGAAAAAAAAAGGTACACCTGCTATACACTGCAGAGAGACAAATCAAAATCTCTAGCATGATGTTGAAAAGTTGGAGGTAGGGGTAGTGACAGATTTTTTTAAGCTATCCTACATTCTCTTGTGCCCAAGAGATCCTGAATCACCCTGGGGTGGAATATCTCGACCCATTCTCCATTTCCATCCCTACTAAGAAACAGAGAATGTAATGAGTAAGATTACTGATGAGTATGTTGCCCATGTAACTCATGTGAAAGCAGAAAATTAAATGTTATAAGTGAAACCTATAAAATATTATTTCAGACACTGATTTTCTGTCAAAAGGGCTTTCTGATATCTCATAATTGCCTGTAAGATACAAATGCCAGGCACTGAGTAGTTGCTCAATAAATATTAGGTGGCTTAATCCTACCCAGAGTTATATACAATTTATTCCTTATAATTAACTGTCAATAAACATGTAAAGCAAAAATAGAAATGCTCTTTGAATAAAATTGGCAAAGTTGGTGTAGTAAAAATCCAAACCAAAAGCTAAAGCCACATCTTCCGAGAGAAATGATTGACAGTGACTCTGGCCCCCACACAATACAACGTGCTGTACAGCATGGAATAGCAAAGAACTCAAACATCATCTCTGAGGCTGTCTGACTGACTGAGAGAGCAGGCTCTGTTCCAGAAAGCAGCCTCCAAGTCATGCAGAAAATCTGGCAAATCTCAAAGTCCACTGTTAGCTTTTATCAACCGTTTTCTCCTTCCCTGGTATCTGGGTGGGCAGCTGGCCCTGGAGCCACAGAGATTAGGACAAAGAAAGTCGAGTGGGAACATTCTTCTGTTTCTGTGAACCTGCAGAGGTGGACTGTGGAGGGAGGAGTACTTGAATTTAACCCATTTTTGATTCTTGATACAGGTGGTAGAGTCAGAGCTCAACGGGCAAGGGTAGGCTAACGCAGTAGATTCCTCGGAGATCAGGGCCTGGAGTCTGTAAAGGGTTTTCAAGAGAATGACTGGCCCCCTCTTGCTGGTGTTTCTATCCCACTTGAGCTCTACGCTCAAAAAATGATTCATGCCAAGAACCTATCATCTGGTTCTTCAAACTAACGTGATCTGAGAGGAACAATACCAAGGCAGAAAGAGGACCTCATGGATTTTTTTTTTTTTCATTTGCTGTTGGTGGTTTTGGATGTTTGCTGTCTCTGGCTTTCAACCTTTATTTATTAAATCAATATTGCTTTAAATCCCAGATGGGATTGTCCCCACAGTCTGTGAGGTTGGGGTTAGGTTTACTGATGGCCTTGTGAGTTCCAGTAAGGCCATTACTCTTTCAAAAGGAAAAAGCCAGCTTTATGAATCCATAACTCTGTACATACTTTGGTTTCATAAGTTCTAAAACCCTCACTTTTTTAGCTTCCCCACCTATTGATTCTCCCCCCAGATTCCACTATTGGAACATCATGTTTTTAAGTTTAACGGAGTGTTCTCCATAAAAATATAAGACGCCAGTGAGGAGAAACACTTCCAAATGTTTCAGCCACTTCAATCTGCTTTGCTTTCTAAGAGCTGAAGAGCGGGCTTTGGTCACTTGGAGAAGAGAAGAGAAATGAGATACTCAGCTCTACTGAGGAAGAAGCAGAAGAGGGCAGTCAGAGTGGGGCACAGTCAGCAATGAAAATCTCCCTCTTACAGCCCGACTGGAATGAAAATGTGAATATCTAAGAGGGATGCTATGCCCAAATCTCTAGCATACTAGGTAGGACTTTACCCCTAAGAAAGCAGACCTGGCATTCCTGGGATATATTCTCAAGGTCAAGACAGCAGTGCCATTATGTTTTGTTTTATTTTATTTTTCATTATTGTACATAATGTGTGAGTCCATTAAAACATAGAATAAATTCATAACAACCAGTACTCCTGGAGCTAGCTTCTCCTAGTAAGTTACCTCTTAAGAACAGATCCATATATCCATATCCATCTCCACCCCATGAATTCTTTTAGACCATGAGGGTCCCATTAAAGGGATTACTAACTCAATATATTAAATAGTATCCAGGTGGCTTTACAAAATACCTGACTCTCCACACCTGGCTGTTTGTGTCCTAGGATAATCTGTCTTGTTGATCATTTATCTTGTGTTGTACATTATAACAAATGTGGTATTGTATAATTTTAGATGCCTGTATCATGCTAAATTCTCATAACCTAATTAAAATGCAACACACACACACAGAGTACACACTACAGGCACTTTTAAAAAATATTCCTTGAAATATCATCACCAGGTATAAATAAAGTGAAAACCTGCATATAAGCTGTTTATTATTCTAGACAATGTAAAGATCCAAACCATTCTCATTTCCTCATCCTCACGGTCTCCCATTCAGGCATGTTTTTAAACCCAATGATGGAAACCTTGAACCTAGATACACTGGTTACCGCATTTTCATGGAAGCATCCACACTGCCTACGTGCTTCTCCTTTCCTTCACAAGTCACACAAAAACTTCCCATCATTTCCTCATGGTATTCTTTGCTCAGCTATTCAAGTAAGTAGCATATTCACAGTAACAGAAGAATCCAGCAGAGAATATCCTTCCCAGAGAGTGCTCACTTCTTTGCAAGTCTCAGGCCTAAAACACACGCCTTTCAAATTGCACAATCCTAGGAAAGCGTGCACTTCTCTCTATTTACTCTGGAATCTCCCCCTTATATCTTCTCTGTAGTGCATTTTTCTCATTTTCTTGATCTCTTTTTCACCCTCAGGTGAATTTGTTTGTATTGAACTCCCCCTTTTCTATCTTTTCCCTCTCTCCCTCTTGAAAACAGGTCCATTTTTTTTTTTTTTGCTGTGGAATATAATTACTAAATAACATACAAATATATAGCCATGTATATTCTAAAGGAACAGCTGCAAAATTGCTAATATTAGGTCTAATTTAGCTACAATAAATTAGCAAATGTGTGGAAGCACAATGATGACAGCATAATTATAACAAAAGTCGATGTGCTGAAGTATATGGATGACAATACATACTAATTTTAGAGAGAAAAGAAGAATCCTACACAAATGAAATGCGTGCGATGAACAGACGGGACTAATAGCTCAGACACACACACTTAATGTGGCCAGTCACTGTAAAAACAAAAAGATAGATGAAGCTGTTCAAAAATCTAGCGCTAACAAGCAATGCAGTCTGAAACCATTAACTGTCAGGGGTAATAACACTCCAAGTGCTGAAGTGCAGTAAAACAGCAGCGCTTTCCTGGGATGGTGGCGGCGGTACCAGTGCACACCTGTGAAGAGGGCGCTAAATCTATCCTAGCATTCATTATAACACAGGGAGGAAAAACAACACTAATAATGTAAAGTATAAACGGAAATAGCAGACAGCAGAGAGTGACATTTGCATGGTCCCAGTCAGCTTGTTAGCTGAAGTGGGTTTTAATTAGCTATTTTCCAGCAAGCAAACGAGCAAATTAGTGGCAGCCATAAACAAGAAGAGACAATCAGGCCCAAAGAAAAGGAAAAATGATCAGGGTGCCTTTGCAGGAGGTGGGGAGGGAAGGGCAAGGAACTACAAAGCTTTTACTGAAAACTTTTCTCAATCACAGAATTAAAGAATGTTGTCTTTTGAACTTACAGTGGGGATTCTCCAGTCCTTCCTTCTTTTACAGGTGAGGAGACTGCAGTCCATAGAAGCTAGCTGACTTGGGCAAGGTTACACCTCCGAATACAGCTCTAAAAAAAATAAAGCAAATAAAAACCAAAGAAGGGGCATCTTCCCAGTCTAGGTTTTCCCAAATTCGGCTTCTGAGACACTATGAATGGAACATAAAGAAGTGTAAAATCGTGTGGAAAATTTGCATGGTAATCAAGGGGTACAACTGGTTATAACTTTAGGTTCAGCTATGCTGAGTTAAAAATCAAAATGAGAAAGAATATAGGAAACAGAATAATGGCAGCTTTCTAAAGCCAAAAAAAGCACCTTTTGGAAAACTATTGTTCTGAACAAATACTAATCACATAGTCAGTGGGTGCTTATCATGTACCAGGCACAGTACTGAGTGCTGAGGCTGTAACTTCTGCTGCCTGCTAGGATGTGCAGACAAGTAAACAGACTTCGCAGACAGTGGGATGAGTGGGATGCAAACCCTGGTGTAGCCGGAGACAGTGTGTGGAGCCCACCCAAGATGCTGCTAGCTGAACTAAGGGAGTCACGAGGAACATCTGACAGGAAAGGCTATCAAGCTGGGACCTGAAGGATGCACAGCAGGATGCCATCCTCCTCATAACTCCACGGTAAGTAAGTACTCATGCATTTAAGGTAGTCATCTCTGTAAAAAGAAAATTTTTAAAAATTTGTCTCACTGTACTAGAGGAGAGGACTCCAAAATGCATAAACAAAGAAATGCATCATATAGTTTTTATTCTAAAATTTAATCTGATTCACAATCTGAAATATGCTGCTAAGAAAGCATAAAATGATTGGGAAGCAGGGGAAATCTTGTGGTGAGGAATAATAGAAGTCAGTGGGCTTATTTCCTTACATCATATATTTGCTCGCTATCTTAAGATTTAAATGTATTGAACCATGATACAACCTGAAGGAAATGCAAAGGGAAAGTTTAACAGCCAGGACAAAAGACTGAAGCGACATTACCACAGACACTCGCCACTGCTGTCGACAATAAACTCAAGGACAGTTTAAATGAAAGAGAGTAGGAAACTGGAGGCTGTGTTTATCAGGAGACATCAACACCACAATCAGTATCATTTGCATTTATAGACTCACTATTATGTGAGAAATATTTCATAGGGCAGAAAACTGGTCCTCCATCTTGACTTCACAATCCAAAGAATGACTTCAAATATGAGATAAGACAAAAGGATGGATAAACACAGAAAAATGAAAAGAGTATGTGTCCTCTTTCAACTGCACAGTTAAGTGAGGTGAATACACAGTGACATTAATTTTTCACTCACCCAACATTTATTGGGCTCATACCATAGGCAAGCATTGGATGAGAGACTGATTATAGAGACATGAATGACTCTAGTGGTCATTTCAAGCATGTCTATTTCCTTTCCCACAGGTAAGAACTTCAAACAGTGAAAGACAATTATCATATTCTTTGATTCTTCTTTACTTAATGTTAAACAACCATATGTACTACATCTTTTTCCATATAATATTTCCAACTGCCTTCAACCTCCTTTCTCCTCTAGTATTCAGGTTGTTTCTAGACTTTTAGAAACATGGTATTTAGAACAGGATTGTCTGTTAACTGCAGAATTAAATGTAATTATCATCTCCTTTGGTCTAGATACTACTTTATTAATCCAACCTAAAATCACATCTGCATTTTCAGCAGCCACACACAATGTTAACAAACTGTAAGTTTACTATTTACCAATAGCTCTAAAATGCTATAACATAGTGATTATATCACACATTTGGAAGACTCACTTGTAGGATCTTAATCCATCAATGTAAAATTCTGTTAGACTTTTTTTCAGCTTATTAAAAATTACGTGGACCCTGATTCTGCTCTCTAACATACTCACTACATATCCCCCTACCCCAGTACTACGTCATCTCTAAATTTGTTAAGAAACTTTCTACATTTTGATTCAATTATTTATAAAATTCAGAAAGATAAGGCAAAGTACTTTCACAGGTTATCACTATAAACATCCCTTCGGACATAAACTGATTAACAACAATTATTGAAATGATGAATGAAGAAATGATTCGCCTTTCTTAGGCTCTAGACCGGAATTTTTCATGTCTTAGGTCGTGTTTCCCCAAGAACAAGACCCTAAGACTTGGATTTAAAGAATGGTAGTTTATTTGGGAAGTTTCCTCAGAACATGCTGGTGGAGGAAAGTGGGAAGGGAAACAGGGAAGGGAAGCGAGGAAGCCAAGACAGGACTCTCTGTGGAGAGATGAGGAAACTAGGGTACAGGGCCATGGACTAACTTTCATCTCTCAGAGATTGAATGCTGTTGATGGAGGCGTTAACTCCCTGGCCTGTATGTGGGCCAAGCACACTGCTGGGGACCGATAAGTCCGCAGGCAGACAGTGGCAGGTGCTTGCAGTAATGAGCTATCAGAATGCTGAGTGCTGAGGGGATATGGACGGGGCAGCAGCATCTACTACACTGCAGCCCATCCAGTAAGACTGCATCAGACTTCTTTTCAAAAGTCTCCCTCAGATTGAGATACACAGTATCAATCCCATCACCCATACTCCTTCACTCCTTCACATTTTTTGAACATTCTTCATTGCCTAATATCGCAGACACAATGCTTATTGTCTGGTGCTCTCCGACTTGAGAGACCTTGTCCAAAAATGATATACACTTTATAACTTATATTTAATAAGTCAATTTAAACTCTATTGATTTTCACCTAAGTATTTCCTACCAATCTTTTAATAGTTTCTTTATAATACTCAAGAGAACTGACACAGGTTAATCTATCACAAACCTAAAGAATACTTTTTTCTTTGTTTGTTTATTTTTATAAATCATGCATCACCATTATTAAACATTTCTTTTGATCTTTAAGGTTTTTAAGACCACCAAAGCATTTCTATTTCCAGGATTATAGCAGAATAGATATTTCCCCATACCAAACAGACAAACTAGAACTTCTAGAGGAATAAACATAACAAACATCCTTAAAAATGCACAGCTGAATTTAAAGGAAATTTCAGTGATCAGAAGACTTGAATTTGAATAGGATGTGGTGTTAAACTTGGGTTCACACAAATTGGTGACTTGAAAATATCTCCTGTTCCCAACCTGGAAAAACCAAAATCTTCACAAGGCTGTATACCCTTCGGCTGGAGAAAAATTCTCCTGTTAACAAAAAGGGAAAAAAAGAAACTGTTCTGTCCCATCATGGAGTCACTATGATCCCCAAAACCTTAAGGCAGTGAAACTACTTTATATGATACTGTAATGGTAGATAAAGGTCATTATACACTTGTCAAAAACCATGGAATGTACAACACCGAGAGTGAACCCTAATGTAAACGATGGACTTCAGGTGAAAATGATGTGTAGACACAGGTTTACTGTTTGTAACAGATGCACCACTCTTGCGCGGGATTTTGAGGAGGGCTGTGCATGTGCAGGGGCAGTGGGATATAGGAAATCTCTCTACTTTCTATTCAGTTTTGCTGTGAACCTAAAACTGCTCAACTTAACAAAGTCTATTCTAAAAAATAAGGAATAAAGCCACAATCATTAAATACATTGATTTAAAAGGTAAAAACCTACCTATACAAAAAAATTAAGTCTAGATAATTGTGTTGCTTCAATCCATCAAGGAAAGATAAAATTCCAATTTCATAGAAACTGTTCCAAGAAATAGGAAAATTTAAGAATAAAGCCATCTTAATTCATTTTATGAAGTTAATCATTCCCTGATACTGAAAACAGAATCAAAGAGAAAAGAAAATTACAGGCTAATTTCACTTTTGAATATAGATGAAAAATCCAGTGTATTAAAAAGTCACCACAACACCATAGCCCAATTGGATTTATACCAAGAATGTAAGAATTCATTAAAATTTGAACATCTGTTATCTTTTCCTGTTAAAATAAGAAAAAATAACATCTCAATAGATAAAAGAAAACAAGCCTAATATTCTGAGACCTGTTTTGTGATTAGAAAGTCTTAGCAAACTGAAAATAGAAGAAACATGCATAATCTCATAAACTGTATGTCAAAAAATGCAGTGGACAATATTTTTAAAGGTTAAAATTTAGCAATGAAAATGAGAAACGAAAATCATACCTAGTTCAAATGTTAAAAAATATTTTTTAAATTGCAAAGAAGCAACAAAAATGTCATTTTGGCTGACAGATGTTGCTCAGATCACAACCTCAAAAGCAGTTTAACATGCTGGAATTAATAATAGGTCAGCCATGTCATGAGATCAATATAAAAAAAAAAAATCACATTTCTATACACCAAACAAGGAACAGAAAATGTAATCAAAGGTCATCAGCAGCCATTCAGCAACCCCAGTACAATAAGTTCTGAGTCGTGGACTTGGGCTCACTTTGCACAGTTATGCATTTTTGTATCCTCTTTAGCTATCTCAGGCTTCCTTTCACTTCCACGTAAGTCTTTGATGGCCTTTTCAGTTAGTTCTTCTAAAAACCGCTTCCTTCTACGCATCCCTTAATGTTACATCATCAACTCCAAACACAAAAACTACCATTTCCTTGCTTTTCTTCTTGCTAACCAAATCTTTCTGTTGCCCTCAGCTATTTTTCAAGTTTCATATGGTATTCTAGCTTTTCTGAAGCTTTTCCGCGTGGTTCCATTCTCTTATATTTGTCCTGGGTCTGCTCCTTTCTTTTTATTATTTATTTCTACCTTTTTTGAACTTTGGACTAGCAAGAGAGCTCTTTACTATCTACTTCAATTTCTTTAGGTACCAATCACCATTCTTCTACATTAGAAATACCTGCATAGTTGGCTTTGTATTATTTGAGGGCTTTGCAGAATGTGTGGGTGTTCTCTTTGAGAGTCTCATGCTGTGAATGTGCCCATTTCCCCCACAATAATCCTGCTGCCTGTATCAGTTAGAGTGGTCGAGTTTAGGCTGTGTGGACAATTCCAAAATCACAATGGTTTATGACAAGTTAAATCTCTTGCTCCTGTTACATGTCATTTTTGGGTCAACTATGGCTCAACTTCATGTCATCATTATTCCATATCTCACGCTGATGGACCTGCCTCTATCTATAACATTGCTTGTCTCAAGGAAAATAAGAAAAGAGACACGTAATTTTTACAGTTCTGTTCTAAAGTGACACATGACTTACTTACGCCAATTTTCTTTGGCCAAGATATTCATGCACATAGCCACCCCTAATTTGAACAGATAGAGTTGCATAATGCCCTGGTAGGAAGGACCGTTAGTCATAAAATCTACCACAATCCATCCTCCCAATCACCAAATACTGAGCACAGCACCACTAGATTGGCAGGTTCTTTTATTTTTTCCTTTTAGTACTTCAAAGATATTGTTCCATTGTCTTTTGGCTTCTGTAGCCTCCAGTGATAAGTTAGCTGTCTTTCTTATCTTTGTTCCTTTTTGTCTTTTTCTCTGGCTAATTTATAATTTTCTTTACATTAGTTTTCAGCAATTTTGATGCGAGTTGGTGAGTTTTTCTTCATTTCTGCTACTTTGAGCACAATGAATTTTTCAATTTATACATTTCTAATTTTTATCATATTTGGAAAAATTTTAGTCATTATTTCTTCAAATATATTTCTCTCCCCCTCCTGCCCTGCTTTCCTTTTTTAACCTCTAGGATACTAATTACACATATGTTAGACTGCCTGAGAGTTTTCCAAAGACTACCAGTGCTCTATTTTTTTTTTTTTTTCCTCATTCTTTCCCTGACCCAACTATTTCATTTTGGAAAATTTCTATTGCTGTTTTCAAGGTCACCAATTTTCACCCTGCAAGGTTCGATCTGATATTAATCCAAATCAGTGTACTTTTATTATATGTATTTTATTTTTAATTTTTAGAAGTTTCATTTCAGTCTTTTTATATCTTCTATATCTCTCATCATGTTCATGCCTTCCTCAACCTGCAAATACAGAATGTATTTATAATAGTTATTTTTAACATCTTTGCTAATTTGATCATATCTGCTATTTCTGGATCAAATCTACTTATTGATTTTTTTTTCTGGGTTATGGGTCACATTTTCTTAATTCTTTGTATGCCTTTCAATTTTTTTTTTTTTGTATGCTGGACATTATGAATTTTACACTGTTGAGTGGAGGATTTTGTTGTATTCCTTTAAGTGGCATTGACCTCTTTGTCTGGAATGCAATTAGATTAGCTGGTCTTACTTTGTTTCTGTATAGGATTGCTTTGAAATTAGGTTAGGTCCAGAGCAGCCTTTATTCTAGAGATAATTTGACCCCACTACTAAGATAATTTTCTTCTAAGTATCTTACCCAATGCCTAATTTATTATGAAATATCACTACACTGACTGACACACAGAAACTATTCTCAGACCATGATTAGCTTCAAGAATTATTCAGCTGACTTATTTCTAGTGGTTCTTTCTCCAGCTTTGGATAGTTTATTCTCATGCATGAGCAGGTTGGTACTCTGCCAAAGACTCGAGGGGACATCTTTGCAGATCTTCCCAGCTCTGTCTTTGTGGAGCTCCCTTTGCTGCAGTATTCTGACCTTTCTAAACTCCAATCAGTGTCTCTAAAACTCAGTGAGATTCCTTTACTTTATTGGTTTCCTCTGTCCCTGCACAGCAGAGGGGATACAGGTTCTAGGTTGTAAACTGGGGCAACCATATAGCTTATCTTGTAATCAGGGATAATAATCACGTGCTGTCTGTCATGTAATGTCTGATAACAAATGCTTTATATGTTTTGTCTGGTTTCTTAGTTCATTCAGGTGAGAAGGTAAACCTGGTCCCTGTTATCCTCCTCATGGCCATGTGCAGCATTTTCTTACCTTTCATTTAGTAAAAGAATGATTTTAACTATATAGGATATATCATCGTACTTGCGGAGGGGCATTAAGTATTATCCCACGGTATGGGGCTAGCATATGTGAAACATAGTTCATATATGCTGTCCATCTTGAATAATGAACTAATACTTATTAATTAAAGAAATATTTTCAGGCCTCAAAAAACAAGAAACTATATTTGCTTGAGAAAAGATACATAAGGATAGGGAGTTTACACATATCAAACAAAACTTGACTTTTTAAAATACAAAGGCATATAAACACTTTAACCATATTTTCATAACTGTCCCTAGGTGAATTTAAAAATGCATTGTTTAAATATATTTCACGACCAAAACTTGCATAATTTTATCATAAAATGTTCTTGAAAAAACTTTCCCAAACTTGTTGGCTCTGTGACACATCTGAAATGTTCATTTACAGATGCCAACTATTTTTCTACATACCAGTGGTCTCAGAGAATATAAGCCCATGCCTATGGCAGATGCTTTTAGAATTTTTCCCACATATGTATTAGTTTTCATGCAAACCAAACAAAAATAATAGAAAGCAAAGGGAAAGTAGATTTTCAAGACCCATTGCCAATCATGTCCTGTTTTTGTTTGTTTTGTCACCAGATATAAGCTTTGGTATGAAACTGAGGTTTTTTAACTTCTTTTTTTATTGGAGTATAGTCAGTTACAATGTGTCAATTTCTGGTGTACAGCGCAATGTCCCAGTCATACATATATTCATTTTCATATGATTTTTAATTAAAGGTTATTACAAGATATTGAATATATTTCCCTGTGCTATACAGAAGAAATCTGGTTTTTTAATATATTTTTATATATAGGTTTACCTTTGCAAATCTCAAAGTCTCAAATTTATTCCTTCCCACCCCTGTTCCCCTAGTAACCATAAAACTGTTTACTATATCTGCAAGTCTGTTTCTGTTTTGTAGATGAGTTCATTAGTGTCCTCTTTTTCTTTTCTTTTTTAGTTTCCACATATGAATGATACCATATGATATTTTTCTTTCTCTTTCTGGGTTAATTCACTTAGAATGACTATCTCCAGATCCATCCATGTTGCTGCAAATGGCATTACTGTACTCTTTTTTATGGCTGAGTAGTATCCCATTGTATACGTGTACCACAGCTTCTTTATCCAGTCATCTGTCAATGGACATTTAGGTTGTTTCCATGTCTTGGCTATTGTATATAGTGCTGCTATGAACATTGGGGTGTATGTATCTTTGGTATGAAAATTTTTAATGGGTAATGACTATTCAATCATGAAGGACTTTGATAGATTCTGGACTTTTTTTGTAAAATGTATCCTTTAAAACACATAACAAAAAAGTCTCTTGCTCATAAAACAACTAAGACAGCTTTTTATGAGTTATATAAAATAGATTCAAAATGTTAGTGTTTGCTTATATTCCTCAATAGATATTAAAAATGATACCATCAACACCAAAATGTTTGAACAACCTGGACCATGATTAAAATTCACTTTTTCTTCTGATGAACTGCCCAGATTTCAATGGAACCTTCATCCCCCAGCATACAGCTAAGGCAATCACAGTACTCCAAGACTCTGGAATGTTTTAGTTTTATTCCTGATTTTTTTCATTACTACTCAGGAAAAATAGAATACCAGATTCAAATATATGCATATACTATTTTAATTGTCTGTCTTTGACATTGTAACTGAATTTTTGTAGTTTTGAAATTAATATGCATGCTTTTATAATTAATTAACTTGATACATTTACAATCTTTAAAATTTTTTCTTTCAAATATCACTGTCATTCTGTATCTAAAATGTCAGTTTCTTCTTTCTCATAGAATAAAGATATTTTTAATTGATTTTACATTTTTTTAAAGAAAGTTGTTTGTGTCAAAAAAAGCAAAGTGCATATAATATTTATTGTATCTAGCATTAATATCTCCTTTGCCATTATTTGCTGTTACAAAATGACATAATGGTGGGGTTATTTTCATAACTAATATTACATGCCATACCTAAAGACCATAAGGTTTCTCTTATGGCTCCAAAGATATTCCTGCTACCTGTTATTTTGATCTATTATGCATTGTAACTATGTAATTAGATGTTTCTCTAAAGACTATCTTAGGCACCTCATAGATCAGAACTGTTCCTCTGAAGCAGTTACCTGATTTGTTATGTAATTACATAATTAAGTCCACGTATCATAAAGATCTTAAGAAAACTCTTTAAAAAAAAATGAACAGCCTGCTCTGAAGCAACAGATGACCTTGGCTGCAAATTAGAAGTGGAAAGAAAGTGGTAATACATCCAATATCAAGAGTAAAGTTCTCTCAACACTAATTTTTACATTGGGATCTTATCCCTCAAAAGAAAGCTCAAGGGAGTTGGATCTGGCCTCTCAATTGTCCAGAATATTGGCTGACAGTTTCATTAGCAGCACTTCAAGAGAAGTTCCTCTCCATAAACTTGTCAGTCCATCTTCCTCAGAAACATTCATAAACTCAGTATAGTTTGGGGGCTACCAAAAAGATAAACAGTGACCAAAACACTAAATAAAATGAATGTTCTTCATAGTATCATCTCGTATATTTTTCAGTCAATTAAATTCTGCTACAGCCTATGTAGCCCTAGCATGTAATCTTAAATGCCAGTTACATATATGCATTTGCAAAGTAGAAATAAGGAAAATTAAATAACAAAATTAAATGTGTAGTACCCACCCCAAAACTCACAAAGATAATACTTCTTAAAAACACTGAAATACATAGACATTATGCTACTAAATTACCCAAATATAACATAAATCTATGTGAAATATATCAACACTGCCTTCCAAAATTGTCCCCTACCCTGATATATAAGACAGAAACAAAGATCTATCAATCTATACAGGGACAGACATTCAAGGCAAAAAAGTCATGTAATCCTTAATTTGTCCTTTCAAAACATCTTATCTTTAAACTCCACAAATCCCCAAGTCATCTCAACCCTTGACTTGCATACTGCACTGAACTGATTCTCAATAACCTCTTTACCAGGTCTCTCCATTCTCTCTACCACCAACCCTATGCAAAATTTTATGACCTGCTCATTTCTTAATTACCTCTCACCACTCCATTCTCACCATCAGTCAATTTGTAATGTTGTCTTCTCTGACTGTGCATCCATTTTGACAAAAGTGATCAGTGACAGCACCAATGTTTACTTGCCACTAATTTTTAAAGAAGGAATATTTCAAACCAGAGAACTTGTGGTTCTTCTGTATTAATTCATTGTATTGGTTTTCTATTGCCACACAATCAACCATCCTAAAGCTTAGAGGCTTAAAATAATGATTTATTATTATCCCTCATGGTTTGGTTCTGTGAGTTGACTGGGTTCACCTGGGTCGTTATCACTTCTGATCATTTATGTGATCATGGTTAGACAGTGGCTGGGCCAGAGTTATCAGAAGATCTAACTGGACTTTAGTGTTCAATATGGCTTCTACACTCACATTTCTGGGCCCTCAGCTGGAAGACTTGTTAAAAGTAGAAGCTAGATGTCTCTCTCCCCACAACCTCACTAACATGGTTGGCTTGTGTTCCTCACAGCATAGCAGTTTCAGAGTGATAGATGGCTTCTTACCAGAATGCATGTAACTTCCAAGAGCCCAAGGTGTAAGATGCCAATCTTCTTATGATCTAGCCTCAGAAGACATGCAATGCAGGACTACTTTTGTCATATTCCATGGGTTACACAGGGAGAGACTATGAAAGGGCATAAGTATTGGAAGATGTGGTTCCTTGGGGGATCATAGTTAGAGAAATGGATGGTCCACGCTCATCAAATATGTCACCTCACTCAGCAAATATTTGACAAAGCAGGAAATACAATCTAGGGAATATTATCAAGGAAGGTATAAGGTAGTAAAAACATCCCTACAGTCACCAGGGTAGTTGTAAACATGTGTATTGTCTCTGAACAGCTTCTACTTCACACAAGCCTACAGATTCCTCCAGCTCTACTGTTACTGGAGCAAATCAGTTTAGACTCTCACTTATTCCACAGTACTCAAAAAACTTCATAGTTCAAATATCTTAAAAAATAGTCATACCATGGCAACTATTTAAATTCTTTAGTGATCAAAGAATGAGGTAGCAATACTTGTATCAAATGATGTTATACACACACATGCAAGTATACTATCTGCTGGCAAGAGTACAGGGAAACAGTCACATTTGTACCATGCTAATGGAAACTTCAACAGCTACAACCTCTTTGGAAAGAAATTGACAGTATGTTCATCTTGTTTGATCCAGTCATTCTACTTTTTGGAATTGAGATAATTCAGAAAATACACTAAACTACAAAAAAAAAAAAATCTTTCACACAAACATGTTTATCCCAAGATTATTTTATGGATAAGGAACCTAAGATTTAAAGAAGCTGAAACACTTTTCTGAGTTTGCAAAAAAAAAAAAAAAAAAAAGAGGAATCAAGATTTGAACGTACACACTCCGCCTTCAGAGCCCACATTCTTGTATTCATGACCATTTTGCTATACCACTTCTGATGAATAGTAATAAATAAAAGTGTTATAATAATAATAATTCAATAATTCACACACATACACACCATTTTAGAGCGAATACAAATGCAACTGGTTTACAAAATAAAATATGCAGGAAACAGCAAGATTGGAAGAACATAAACTAAAATACCGATAACAGTTGCCTTTAAGTGGTGATACTCTTGAGTTGTTCTCCCTTCTCCTTTATATGTTTTTTAAAATGTTCTAAAATAAAAAAGGTTTTTTCAGTCCCGTAGGGGAAAGGAGGATTTTTTTAATCCTGAGCAGCTATTCCTTTTTGTGCAGATAAGGAGCCCAGTTATGTGCATATCTATCACAAATAACCTGAGGATACAGAATTTTAACACAAGCTAGTAAAGCTGGAATTAAGAAAGGAAGCTGGGGAGATCCTTAAAAGTTAGAAAGACAAATGCCACCTTTCACTTGATAAGCGATAAGCAAGGAAAACATTCTTTCCAGAACGAAGACTGTTTAAATAAAGGTGTCTGGCAGAAGGAAGGCCCCAGGGGCTTTGTCAATGGCCAAAGTGCAGGGGATCAGGGCTCCTGGAGTTCCTCTGAGTCAGATTTACCAATGCCTGGAAAGAAAGTAGACAGCAGAAGCTTTTCTGATATTAGTTGCAGATTATAGACGAGGTATGCCACTGGACCTAGGTTTCTTGTTAATCATGATTGACTGATTGATTAACCCTTGCAACTAAACTGCACATAGACTCAACAATACACTACTTGACTGAAATACTTACTTTTGCAGTTTTACTAAAAATTACTTTTGTAAACAATGATATATTGAATGGAAAGTAGGCACACCCTTATTTTCTCATTGAGTACATCTGACCTTTGGTCTCCAAGATCCCAGCCTTGCGAGAGTTCATCTGAACAGCTGACTAGATAACATAAATAGGTCTGTGGATATTAGCCTTACAAACCCAGATCTCTGTTGGCAGCAAATATCACAGACCTGGAAGTCACAATGACTCGAGGGGTTCCTCCCACTATCTGTGCCTGTGTGTGCGCCTCCTTCTTTGGTAACTGTGAGGGGCAGCAACAGGAGGAAGAGGTAATTTGATAACAAACAGACAAGAGCTCATCCCAGTTGTTAGATTTCTTCTCTCTTTTCAAATGATTCTTTGAAACATGAAAGAAAATCTTAGCCTTGTAGCAGCTCAGTACTTTACTAAATTCTAAGGTAATGACATAAAAAAAAAAGCTTCACATAAACTTGATTTAATTGACTAATTACAGCAGAGAAAATGTGAGAAAATATACACATATCCAGAAAAGTCCCCATCAGCAGAAGCAAAGGAGACTGAACAGCCCATTGTCTGCATTTCTTATGGCTTGTCCCTTGTGTCTTCTATTTCTTCTATGAACTATTAACTTGAATTTCACTTGGTTTCTTCAAGAATTTGGAAAGCCAGGTCTAAAACCTTTAGTCCATATAGAAATACAGCACATTCTATGGTGCACCACAGTATGGTACACATTCGCAAAAATACAGACCCAGCTTGGTCTGCATTCTACACTGGCGTCTCATACAATAAACAAGGCTTACAGTTTTTTTTTTTTTTCTGGTCTTTGTTTCTTCCAGACCAACTTTGCTATATGGATACCTCCTAAAAAGTCAGAAAGTTTGATCATATTTATTGAGTAAATAGCATTCTAACTACAGTTAGAATGTACTGGTTGCTAACAGTTTATACCTTATTTTACATGAATATTTGATTTAAAATATTATCTTCAAGTTGGTTCCAATATAACTGGCTTAGTGCCTTCTT
Organism: Camelus dromedarius; assembly: GCF_036321535.1. Lineage (NCBI taxonomy): Eukaryota > Metazoa > Chordata > Mammalia > Artiodactyla > Camelidae > Camelus > Camelus dromedarius. The sequence continues at coordinate 12,344,271 of NC_087454.1, read as the reverse complement.
CGGGGATACAGAGGTTGCCCATGGTAGTTTCCCAGGCTTGTCCCTCTAGTATCTCTGGGGCTGGTGCCAAAACCAAATTAACACTGAGCAATTCGAATTTCAGAGATGAAAGGAAACTTGGACACCAATAAAATCTGCCTCATAAAGACACTGTTACTTTTCTGAGCTAAGGAAGTTTAATTATTGTTGCTTTTCTCAGAGTTTGCAGCATGATTGTGATTATCCTTAGTAAATTGCAGCAAATATATTCCATTCCTAGAAGATGACTCCCTTTCCCTATTTTCCCACTCATTATCCACTTCCAGCCCTTCTCCTCCTATCCAACAAGGTCTACCCACCCTTCACAGTCAAGCTCAATTAATTCTTGACACTGCTATGAGCCTTTTTCATCATTCCATTCCACAACAGATCGCCCCTTTTCTGAACTCTACGGTTTTTAATACCCAAACCATCTGTTATGGGTTGAGTTGTGTCCTCCAAAAAGATATGTTGAAATCCTAACCTCTGGTGCCTTTTAATACAACCTTAGTTTAAAAAAGGGTCTTTGCAGATGTAATCAAGTTAAAATGAGGTCATTAAGTGGGCCCTCATCCAACAGCATTGCTGTCTTTATTAAGAAAGAAGAGACACACAGGGAGAATGCCATGTAAAGACTGAGACAGAAAGTGGAGTCTTGCACCTGCAAACGAAGGAATGTCAGGATTTCTGACTATCACCAGAACCTAGGAGAGAGAGGCATGGAACTGATTCTCCCTCAAAGCCCCGTGGAGAGAATAAACACTGCTGACACTCTGAAGTCAGGTGTCTAGACTCCAGAACTACAAGAAAAAGTCTCTTGCATCCAGCCACCAATTTTGCAGTCCTCTGTTATGGCAGCCCTAAGAACTTAAACACCATTCACTTGGAACACTTTCTTTCCATGTATCGCCTGATTACCCACCTTTAAGTCCATGCCTATATCCTTAACTTGTTTAAAACAACTTCCTTAGAGCAGAAACCATATCTTAATCTTTTTTTCTTATACAGAGATCATCTCTTATCTATGGTAGGGTTGCCAAATAAAATAAAATACAAGACTTTCAGTTAACTGGACAGCCTGTATTTTTCCTTGCTAAATTGGGTAACCATAACTTATGTACAAAAGAGATATCAATAAATATCATTTTATCCATTTTATGAAAAGTTCCTTCTAAATAGTTATAACAATCAGTCAACAGATACTCAGAGAAAATTTAACCCACCTTGTATTAAACTTTCATGGCGCACACCTGGAATATTGATTAAGGTATTATAAGGGTACATCAGAAGTAGGGAGGACTGAAAAAGAACAATTGGAATAGTCAGAACTATAAAGGCAGATGCATTGTGGAGATAGGAACTAAAGGAGATAGGAACTGCTGTTTGAAAAGGTTGAGTTGAAAGATTCATGATCAAAATCTAGAATCACAACAGATAAATTAGTGAAATGATTAGTTTATCAAATCTATAAAGACAAGGTTGAGAATGAAACTAATATTAAATTACTGCTTTTCTATCTGTCATGCATTTTACGTACATTAATTCATCTCACCTATGTTAGGAGGGGTATTAACACCCCTGCATTTCAGAGATAAGAGAACTAAGGTTTGGAGGCAGAGCCAAGATTCAAACTCAAGATCCAAGACCTAACTCACTGCATACTCCCAGAATGCTTCTCTCAACCTCTGTTCCCTGAGCAGTGCAAATTAGAAACAGTTAAAGGAAGCACATACTCACTAAGAAGATAATACATATTAAAAATCCATTGATGCAGAGAGCAACCTGGCAGCAAATATAAAGTGATGCAAAATTTATGGATAAATTTATGAGTAAGAAAGCCATTAGTGGAAGAGGATTCACATACAACTCACCTTAAAACTGACATCAGAAACCACTAGAACTTCTAGAACACCTGGCAAAATTGACTCGGAGTCTATTTCAGAATGCCCTTCTGCATATTCCTGCGTCAATGATAGACTTAATACAAAATCCAGTTACTTCATTACCATTTAGCATTCTTGGGAGCTACAAAAGCTGAACTGTATATTGTAAAGAAAACTGTGCCTCTAATCACGGACTCTCAGGCTGCCTCATTCTGTTACTTATTAGCTATGTGACAACAGAATTAAGTCACAAGAAATCTTGGCTCAGTTTCCTCCTTTGAAAATGACAAACTGCTTTCTAAATTCCTATCTAGCGAGTACTTAAGAGCATACTGTATGCTGCTTTTATTTCATAATTATATCAGTGCTTTCCAACTGCTGTTTTCCCCACATCTTAAATAAAATGCTTCTTCTCTCCAAGTCTTTATACTTCTTTCATTTATTCTATTAACTGATCTCCTACTCTGTGTCAGGCACCTTGCAAGGCACTGGGCTATAAGTTAAACAAGCGAGACAAGGCTTTTACTTTTATTAAGGTTAAAGATTAAGATTAAGAACAAAAAGGAATAATTAGAATGGTCAGAACTAGGCAGATGCCATTGTCAAGAGACCCTAAAATAATAAATAAATAATTACAATTTTAATAAATGTTTTGAAGGACAATTATAGAGTCCTGAGAAACTATTTAACACTCTAACTTGATTTAAGTCCCTAGGGTGAAGGAAAACTTCCCTGAGGAAATTAACATGTAAATTTAAACTTGAAGGGGGATGAGAATTTGGCAGATAAAGAGGTTGAGAGGGAGCATTCCTGACAGGGAGAACATCAACTGTGAATGCTCTGATTCAGGGAGGAGTTTGGCACTAAGAGGAAACAAAAGAAGGTCAACAGAATGCAGCATAGTCAGGGCGAATGCAACAGCTTGAGACGCGGCTGAACAGTCACAAAGCGAGACCTTGGAACACAGAATGCAGAGTTTAAAAGTAGAGAATGGACAAAGCATATGTGCTTATTAAAACATACTGTCTTTGAGGAAGTACTGCAGTTACCCAAACAGAGGAAGGTAGGGCGGCATTCTAGCCAGGGCTGAAAAAATGCAAAGCCATGAAGTTTAGCTGTGATAAAAGTAAGCTACTCTGAATTCAAAAAGTCACTGTTGCACCAAAGGACACAACAGAGTGAAAGGTAACCCACAGAATGGAAGAAAGTCTTTATAAATCATATATCTGACAAGGGGTTAATATCCAGAATATATAAAGAATAATCCAACAACAAAAACAAACAACTGTATTAAAGATGGGCAAAAGACTTGAATAGACATTTCTCCAAAGAAGATAAACAAATGACCAACAAGCACATGAAAGGATGTGCAGCATCACTAATCATCGGGGAAAAGTAAATCAAACCCATGATGAGATATCACCTCACACCTGTTATTTGGCTACCATCAAAAAAAGCCAAAAAATAATGAGCACTGGGGAGGATGTGAAGAAGTTAGAACCCTTGTGCACTGTTGGTGAAAATGTAAGATGGTACAGCTGCCGTGGAAAACAGTACAGAGTTTTCTCAAAAAAATTATATAAATTATTATATAATCCAGCAATTCCACTTCTGGGTAAACAACTCAAAGAGCTCAAATCAGGGTCTCAAAGAGAGATTATGAGCCCATGCTCATAGCAGCAGTACTCACAACAGCGTAAAGGTGGAAGCAATCCAAATGTCCATCAACATATCAATAAATAAACAAGTATGTGGTACATATATACAATGGAATATTATTCAGCCTTAAAAAGGAAGGCAAAACATGTTTGCCATGTTACAACATGGATGAACCTAACACTAGTGAACTGTACATTTAAAAGTTGTTAAAATGATAAATTAAAAAAAAATACTCTCCTTGCTGTTTGGAATAGATCACGAAAAGGCATGGAGGAATAACAGGAAAACAATTTTGATTAGGCATTTTAATTTTTCTATCTTATCTCCACTATTGGCTTATTGTTACAGCTTTTTGCTGGTTGCCCTAGAGTTTACAATATATGTATCTTTAACTTAAAGGAGTCTATCCTCCCTATTTCAATAAATGGCAAAAATCCATCCTCCTATTTGCTTGGGCCAAAAATTCTAGCAGCATCATCAATTCCTCTACTTCTTTTGTATCCTATATCCAGTAAGTCAACAAAACCCATCAGATAAGATACATGCAGAAGATGACCACTTATATTTGCCAGAATGACCATTTGATACAAGATACCATAATTTCATAATGAATTTCTGTCTTATTGCAAAAGCCTCTAAGCTGATTTCCCTGAAGCAAGATCCTGGTAAGTGTAAGTCAAAATCTCATTTCTGTGGCTCAGTATCCTACAACGTCTTCCCATTTCGCTCAGAGTAAAAGCCAAAGTCCTTCCCCTGAGCTGGAAGACTGCACCGTCTGACCCCACAGCACAGCTCTGACTTCACCTTCTACTCCCTTCCCTAGGCTTCTCTCTGCTGTAGCCTCACTGGCTTTGTTGTTGTTGTTCCTCAAATATGCCAGGTAAGCTCCTTGTTGCTTCAGGGCCCTAGCAGTTGCTCTTCCCTTTCTTGAGATATTTTCCTACCAAAAATCTACATGTTTTATTCTTAAACCTCCTTCAGGCCCTTCTTTACTCAGACACCCCCTACTCAGAAGCCTTCCCTCACCACTAATATAAAATTTCAGCTGCTTCTCCCACAGCTGTCTCTTGCCCTCATTTCTCACTTTATTTTTCTCCTTAGTACTTACAGCCATCTAACATGCTACATATTAAATTATATATGTTTATTGCCTTAATTTATCCCACAAGAATGCAAGTACCACGAAGGTAAGGAATTTTGTAAGCACTGTTTACTGCTTTATCTTCAGCCTTGAAAACCATTCCTAGCACACAGTAGGGGATCCAACAAATATCTGTTGAAACAACGAAAATCTGTCACAGTCTAGAATTTTTCTTAATGGTTGGGAACTTCACTTATTAGCCTTCTTGTGAGAGCCACTTTGCTTTTCTTTTTTCTTTTTCTTTTTTTCCCTAAAACCATGAAATGGTGCTGGCATCCTCCTTAACGCATCAGGACATTAGAAGGAAAAGGTTTTATCTGCTCCTTGCACTGGCAGCTCGTGCGCTCAGATTTACTGATCTCCGAGGGCACTTATGTACCCGCTGTTTATTTATTTTGGAATTATTTTATTATCAGCTTTACATGGTTCTAAACCGTTGCCAGGATCGAAAGCCCTCAGAGGACCCTTATTCTCATCCTCAGGATGCTCCCTGACCTGACCTTGAGAAATAACTGCAGCTCCTTGCAGAAGCTAGAGATAATAAAATCTTCCTTACTTGCTCTGGGCCAAAGAGATTACTACTCAACACCAAGAAAAGGCTTCTGTGAACCATGGAGCACTGCAGCTCTCAAGCATCAGACCGCTCTGCCAAGTCCCACGAAAGACATCCTTCTTCACATTAGAAAGGCATTGGGATCAGCCACGGCGGTGTGTTTGAAGACTTTTTTCATGTGTACACTTTCTCTTCCCACAGCAAACAAAAAACAATCAAACAAATAAACAAGAAAACAAAAAAACACAATTTCTGCCTTCATTCTTTAACTAAAAAAGGAAGAAAACTCTTTAAATTATGGAAAATTATTCTACAGAAAGTTTCAAAAATAGAACAAGTTGCCTATAATCACACCATCTCAACACAACCAACTTCTTCAATTTTGTGTATTACCTTTCTTTCTTTTTATATGAATAATTTATAGTAGTAAGCTTAACATACAGGCAATTGCATATCTTTTTGAAAGTAAATATTATGATCATTCATTTATCAGGTGGCTAACAAAAATTTAATGCACCCAAACTATGAGCCATATGGTCTTCTAGACATGTGGCTATATAACCGAGAATTAAACCCTATCTTCAAGGGGCTCTAGACAAGTATTTTTCAATGGCAACATACTGCAAGCTACATATACCAATGCAAAGTTTCCAAGAAATGAGTAAAATTGATTTTATTGCTATATTTTAACCCAATACACCTAAAATACTGTTATTTCAACATAAAAATAATATGAAATTATTAATAAATTATGTTTATAATTGTTAGTAATTATTGTAATTTTTAACAAAGTATGTTACTCTTTTTCCACACCAAGTCTTCAAAATCTGACATCTATTTTACTCACGTGGCACATCTTAGTTTGGACAAGCCCCATCTCCAGAGCTCAAAGCTTAGTGGCAACCATACTAGTCATTCTTCCATGTCTCTAAGTTTTTTTCTTCACAATTATAACCCTTCATGCCTTCATAACATGCCATTGGGTTTATTGTGTCCTTTCCTTTTTAATGAATCTTTAAGTTATCTCCATTGTTTTCACAATTATGAATCATATAACAACAGATTTATTTCTCCGTATTTTGAATTAGTATTTAATTAGACTACTCTCACAGATGTGGAATGATTGAGGTAAAAGGTTCAAACAATAATGGCTTTCGGTACACATTTTCAAGTTGCTTTCCAAAAATCAGAGTGATTTTACCTGCCTCCAGCAATGTGTGCGAGCCAGCTTGACTGAGCATACCCCAGCCCCACATCCTTCCCCACTTCCTTCCAGGCTTCTTGGATTTCAGCTTTCCAGAGCTGTTTTCTCTGTTATTTTGTTTGTTTTTGTTAATTTGGTTTCTTTGATTCTACTTGCTTCCCTTGATTGAGGGTACACGTTGGTTTTGTTGTTGCTGTTGTTTTTATATTAGAAAATAAAATCCCAATTCTAATTCCTCTCATTCTTAATAGAATTTCTCCTCAATACAAGGCCAACCCCTACCCAGCAAGGAAATGCAGATTCAAAGCGGGATGGAAATTTCTATTGCCTTCAACTCCTTCCTTTCTCTTATTCTTACTCCTAAAAGAGATCTTCTGGAATGGTAATATACCTCACAGTCACGCTATGAAAAACAAACCATTAATTAGGAAGAGATATGTTTATGTGGTTTATTTGTTTTATGAGTCTAAACAATGTGAAAACCCAGAGTTAATTGGAGCTGCCTGTTTGAATGCAGAAGGCAGCAGCAGGATGAAGCAAGAGTCCAGAGGAAGGAGAGAAAACAATGGAAGGGGATGCAGAACTTTGTACATTTAACCCCAAAAGAAAAGACAGCTGAGGTCGGTGTAGAACATATATGTCTGATCTGTTCTAGATCTTCAGAAATAAGACAAGCCTGAGTCTGTGTTATTTCTGGTTACAAACTGGGTCCGTCTGTATAGCTTTCTTGTCATTGTGGGTTAAAATAGTAGGGCCACGTGTATTTTTGGCTGATTAAATAATACAAATATAGTCCATTGGTACTTTATTAACATTTTTAAGAGAACAAAGATGAAATACTTTCCATAACTTTGTTTCTGGTTGGCATATACATATTTCTTACCTTTTACTTTGGAATAATTTTAGACTACAGAAGAGTTACAAAGGGAGTACAGAGAATTCCCACACATGCTGCACCCAGCCTCCCTGAGGTTCACACTTCACATAACCACGGCAAATGGATTCAACACCAGCACAACACTATTAACTGAACTGCAGATTTTATTTGGATTTCACCAGTTCTTTCACTAATGTCCTTTTTTGGTTCTGGGGTCTTATCCAGGACATCACACCACATTTAGGGATCATGTCTCCTGCATCTTCTCCAATCTGGGTTTCTCAGTCTTTCCTTGTTTTTCATGACCTTGACACATTCAAGGATTCTGGTCAGACATTCTGTAGAACGTCCCTCAGTTTGTGTTTGCTGATGTTTTCTCATGGTGAGACTTGGACTATAAGTTTGGGGACAGTTCCCACGGAGGGAACTGTCATTCTCATTGCATCATATCACAGGTACCTGAGTTACTGATGATCTTGTTGTGTTTTCATTTAACATGTCCTTGATTTATTTTATCCACAGCTACTGATATCTCGAAAATCAAGAGTGAAGAGTGACATTTGAATACAGGTAAGGACATCTGAAAAGTTATATTCTGAATGTTATTTCCTTCAAACAAATCACCATAAGAGACTTCATCTTCCAATGAAGTTACCACCATTTTATTTTTCCACTTTCATATATTTATTTTTAATTTTTGAAATAATTTTTATAAGAATGGTGCAAATAACTTTTTTCTTGAACTGTTTAAGGGTAACTTGTTGACATAATGCTCCATTACCCCGAACACAAATAAGGATATTCTCCTACATAACCACAATACAACCACCAAAGGTAAGTTAACATTGTTATGTTTACTTCCATCTAATACACAGACTCCAATCCAGTAGCTTATTGTCCTAATATTTCTCTTCCTAGAAAAAGATCCACCCACATAAATAAAGCACATTTACTTGCCATGTCTTTTTAGCCATCCTCAATTTGGAGTAGTCCCTCAGTGTTTTCTTGGCTTTCAAGTCCTTGATACTTGAAAATTATAGCCCAGTTAATTTGTGGAATATCCTTTAGTTTCTCAGAAGTTTCCCCATGATTAGATTCAGGGCAAGAACAGCACAGAAGTGATGCTGGATTCTTCTCACTACATCCTAACGTGGCACCTGATGTTGCTGTGTTTTATTACTGGTGATGTTAACTCTGATCTTTTGACTCAGGTTTTGTCTGCCAGGTTTCTCCACTGTTAAGTTTCTGTTTTTCCACTGTGAGTAAAAAGTAGGTGTGGAGAGGTACTCTGAGTCTGTGAATATCCAGTTCCTCATAAAACTTTCACCCTTTAGTTTCAGCCTCCACTGACATTTCCTGATTGAATTAATTATCACTATGATAATTGCTAAGTGATGATTTTCTAATACCATCATTTCCCCTACATGTAATAATTGGCTTTCTATGGCCAAAAAAAGCTTTTCTTCTCATTTGTTATTCTCTTATTTATATCAGTATGGACTCAAAGACATTTATTTTATTCAACTGTTTATAATCTTTCACTATCATTTTTTTGTTGTTGTTGTTGCTCGAATTGTCCCAGTCTTGGCCGTGGGAGCCCTTTCAAGGTGGTTTTCATTACCTTTTGATATGCTGCTATCATTCTTTAAACACTTCTTTACTTTCTGGTACAACAAAATATTCCAAGATCATCTTATACTTTCCCTGCCCACACCCTGAAATCTGTCATTTCTCTAGAGAGTTCTGGTTCCTTAGGGTGGAGAAAGGAATTTACAAGCCATGACTGAGGCACTGGGTGTGCTCCTATTATTAGGTTGTCTTTGTAACAAGGCCTTCTCAGTGGTCAGAGCCTCCCATCCACGTTCACATCTGTATTTATTTCTATCATTAGTCACATACATTGAAAAGTGTGAGTTCACACAGATATCACCAATTACAATCCAACCTTACAGGATTCATTTCCATTTCCCCCCTTCCAAATTTGTACTCCTTTCTCTGACTTTCTCTGAGAGCAACTGACTTTTCATATGACCTCAAAACATACTCATTTATTGGATCGATCCCCTTTAAATGTGGCCAATCTCCCATCATGGCCACTACTGCCAATTTATCCTCCTTACCTGCTTGGCCTCCAACACTCTAATCTGGGCTGCCACCATGCAGATGCCTTCTCCGTGCTGTTTGGATGACACTGTCCTGCACTGGGCCTCCACCTGTCACACCCTTTGCATGGTGCACTCCTCAACACATGCAGGGTCTGACACCCATGCCAGGCTGCCATTCCCCAATGCCCCCAGCTGTGCATGCCTGTCTTGCTCAGCACTACCCAATAGCTTTTATTCAGAATTAATCAGGAAGGAAACCAGAGGTGAGTTAGGAAAGAAGCATGATTTGAAATAGTTTTTGATTCTTATCAAATAGTATATGAGTTGAATCTTTCAAAGGTTTCATTACTGTATAGTCACATTTTGTCATTCATATTATTCAACAAATTGGCTACCAATGATCAACCACTTGTTACAATCATGAAAGCTACCTTCAAAAGACAAAAATAACTGCAGATAATCAAAAGAACATTATACAATCTGTGTCATACCTACTAGAATGGCTACTATCAAAAACATAGAAAATAAGAACTACTGGCAAGGATGTAAAGAAATTGGAAACCTGTGTACTACTGGCAGAAATATAAGATGGCGAACCACTATGGAAAACAGTAAGGAGTTTCCTCAAAAATAAAAAAATGAAATTACCATATGATCCAGCAATTCTACTTCTAGATACATACCCAAAAGAAGTAAAAGTCAAGACTCAAAGAAATATTTATAAACCCATGTTCATAACAGACTTATTCAAAATAGCCAAAAGGTAGACACATCTAGGTGCCCACCAATGGATAAATGGATAAACGAAGTACAGTATATACATACAATGGAATATTATGCAGCTTTAAAAAGGAAGAAAACTCTAACATATGTTATAACATGGATGAGCCTTGAGGATATTATGCTAATTGAAATAAGCCAGTCACAAAAGCACAAATACTGTATGATTCTACTTCTATGAAATACCTACAGTAGTCAAATTCGTAGAGACAGAACATGTATTAAAGGTTACTGGCACTGAGAGGAGAGGGAATGTGGAGTTATTATTTAATGGTTACAGAGTTTCAGTTCTGAAGGTACAAAGAGTCCTGAAGATGGATGATGGTGATAGTTGCAAAACAATGAGAATATACTTTTAATGTTATTAAACTATACACTTAAAATGTATAGATGGGTTAAGATGATAAATATTACATTACCTATTTTCTTAGTTCTGGCTGCTCTTAAGAAAGAGCATGAGCTGGATGGCTAATAAACAACACAAGTCTATTTTCATAGTTCTGGATGCTGAGGTGTCAAAACCAAGGCAACAGCAGATTCAGTGTCTGGTAAGGATCCACTTTCTGGCATTGATGGCCCTCTTCTTGCTATGTCCCCTTCATGGTGGAAGGGGCAAGGAATGGAGTATGAAGGTTCCTTAAAAAACTGGAAATAGACTTACCATGTGATCCAGCAATCCTACTCCTGGGTATATAACCAGAGAAAAATAAAATTCAAAAAGACACATGCAACCCAATGTTCACAGCAGCACTATTTATGATAGCCAAGACATGTAAACAACCCAAATGTCCATCAACAGATGACTGGATAAAGAAGATGTGGTACATATATATACAATGGAACACTGCTCAGCCATAAAAAAAAGAATAAAATAATGCCATTTGTTGCAATATGGATGGACCTGAAGACTGTTATTCTAAGTGAAGTGGGCCAGAAAGAGAAAGAAAAATGCCATATGACATCATTTACATGAGGAATCTAAATAATAATAATAATAATAATAATAATAATAATAATAATAATAATAATAATAATAAGGATACAAATGAACTACTTATTATTTATAACTGGGGGTCATCTTTTTAAAGGCACTAATCCCATTCATAAGGGCTCCACCTTTATGATTTAATCATCTTCCAAAGTCCCACCTACTGATAACCCTCCTGGGTTAGGTTTTAACATATGAAGGGGGGGGGGGACACAAATATTCAGTCTATAACACATATGTTTTACCACAATAGAAATATTTTTAAGAATATTATACAAGCTCCAAGTATTATTTCAAAAGAGATGTTTTACCATAAACAGAATGAAAAGACAACCTATAGACTAGGAGAAAATACTTGCAAAGGATTTGACTGACAAGGGTTTGATTTCTAGAATATACAAACAGCTCATACAACTCAATAACAAAAAACAAACCCAATTAAAAAATGGGCAGATGACCTAAACAGACATTTCTCCAATGAAGACATTCAGATGGCCAATAGGCTAATGAAAATATGCTCAATACTGCTAATTATCAGAGAAATGCAAATCAAAACTATAATGAGGTTATCACCTCATACCAGTCAGAATGGCCATCATTAAGAATTTCATAAACAATAAATACTGAAGAGGGTGGGGAGGAAAAGAACCGCTGTACACTGTTGGTAGGAATGTAATTTGGTGCAAACACTGTGGAAAGCAGTATGGCAATTCCTCTAAAAACTAAAATTAGAGTTAACATATGATCCAGCAATCCCACTCCTGGGCATACATCCACAGGAAACTCTAACTCAGAAAGATACATGCATCCCAGTGTTCATAGCAAAACTATTTAAAATAGCCAAGGTTCAACATAATGCAAATCAGTAAATGTAATACATCACATCAAGAAGAGAAAGGACAAAAACCACATGATCTTCTCGATAGATGCAGAAAAGCATTTGATAAAATTCAACACCCATTTATGATAAAAACTTTCACCAAAGTGGGTATAGAGGGAATGTATCTCAAAATAATAAAAGCTATACACGACAAACCTACAGCCAGCATCGAACGCAATGGTGAAAAACTCAAAAGCTTCCCACTGAGACAAGACAAGGCTGCCCACTATCACCATTCCTATTCAACAAAGTCTTGGAAGTCCTAGCCACAGCAATCAGGCAAGAGAGAGAAATAAAAGGGACCCAAATTGGAAAAGAAGAGGCAATAAAAGTGCCACTATATGCAGATGACATGATACTATATATAGAAAATCCTAAAAGGTCTACATAAAAACTACTAGAGCTAATTGAAGAATTCAGCAAGGCAGCAGGTTACAAGATTAATGTTCAAAAATCAGTTGCATTTCTTTACACTAGTTATGAATCAACAGAAAAAGAAAGTAAAGAAACAATCCCCTTTAAAATAGCACCCAAAGTAATAAAATACCTAGGAATAAATCTAACCAAGGAGGTGAAAGACTTATACATGGAAAACTATGAACCATTGATGAAGGAAATTAAAGAAGACCTTAAAAAATGGAAAGATAGTCCATGCTCTTGGATTGGAAGAATCAATATTGCTAAAATGGTCACACTGCCCAAGGCAATCTACAGATTTAATGCAATCCCTATCAAATTACCCAGGACATATTTCACAGAACTAGAACAAATCAAAATAAAATTTATATGGAACCACAGAAGACCTAGAATGGCCAAAGAATTACTGAAGAGAAAGAAAGAGGCTGGAGGAATAACTCTCCCAGACTTCAGACAATACTATAGAGCTACAGTCATCAAGATAGCATGGTATTGGTACAAAAACAGCTATATAGACCAATGGAACAGAATAGAGCCCAGAAATGAACCCACAAACTTTTGGTCAACTAATCTTCAACAAAGGAGGCAAGAATATACAATGGAATAAAGACAGTCTCTTCAGCAAATGGTGTTGGGAAAACTGGACAGCAGCATGTAAAGCAATGAAGCTAGAACACTCCCTTATACCATACACAAAAATCAACTCAAAATGGATCAAAGACTTAAACATAAGACAAGATACAATAAACCTCCTAGAGGAAAATACAGGCAAAACATTATCTGACATACATCTCAAAAATGTTCTCCTAGGGCAGTCTACCCAAGAAATAGAAATAAAAGCAAGAATAAACAAATGGGGCCTAATTAAACTTAGAAGCTTCTGCACAGCAAAGGAAACCATAAGTAAAACAAAAAGACAACCTACGGAATGGGAAAGAATTTTTGCAAATGATGAAACTGACAAAGGCTTGATCTCCAGAATATATAAGCAGCTCATACGACTTAATAAGAAACAAACAACCTAATCCAAAAATGGGCAAAAGACCTAAACGAGCAATTCTCCAAGAAAGACATACAAATGATCAATAGGCACATGAAAAAATGCTCAATATCACTAATTATCAGAGAAATGTAAATCAAAACTATGATGAGGTATCACCTCACACCAGTCAGAGTGACCATCATTCAAAAGTCCACAAATGACAAATGATGGACAGGCTGTGGAGAAAAGGGAACCCTCCTACACTGCTGGTGGGAATGCAGTTTGGTGCAGCCACTGTGGAAAACAGTATGGACATTCCTCAAAAGATTAGGAATAGACTTACCATATGACCCAGGAATCCCGCTCCTGGGCATATATCCAGAAGGATCCCTACTTCAAAAAGACACCTGCACCCCAATGTTCATAGCAGCACTATTTACAATAGCTGAGACAAGGAAACATCCTAAATGTCCGTCAACAGATGACTGGATAAAGAAGTGGTGGTATATTTATACAATGGAATACTATTCGGCCATAAAAAATGACCACATAATGCCATTTGCAGCAACATGGATGTCCCTGGAGAATGTCATTCTAAGTGAAGTAAGCCAGAAACAGAAAGAAAAATGCCATATGAGATTGCTCATATGTGGAATCTTTAAAAAAAAAAAAAAAGAACATAAATACGAAACAGAAACAGACTCAGACACAGAATACAAACTTGTGGTTGCCAAGGGGGTGGGGGTGGGAAGGGACAGACTGGGATTTCAAAATTTGTAGATACTGACAGGCATATGCAGAATAGATAAACAAGATTATACTGTATAGCACAGGGAAATATATACATCTTTGGTATATATTTTGTGGTAGCTCACAGCAAAAAATGAATATGTGTATGTTCATGTATGGCTGAGGAATTGTGCTCTACACTGGAATTCGACACAACGTTGTAAAATGACTATAACTCAATAAAAAAAGTTTAAAAAAAGATACATTCATCCTAATGTTCATAGCAGCGCTATTTAAAATAGCCAAGACATGGAAGCAACCTAAATGTCTATCAAAAGATGATTGACTAAAGAAGATGTGTTGTGTGTATACACACACACACACATACACACACACACACACACACACACACACACACACACAATGGAATACTACTCATCCATAAAAAAGCATGAAATAATGCCATTTGCAGCAACATGGATGGACTTAGATATTACCATACTAACTGAAGAAAGTCAGAGAAAGACAATCATATGCTATCACTTATATGTGGAATCTAAACAAAATGAGATAAATGAACTCATTTACAAAACAGAAATAGACTCACTGACATAGAAAACAAACTTATGGTTACCAAAGGGGAAAGTGGGGAGGGAAGGGATAAATTAGGAGTTTGGGATTAGCAGATATAAACTATTCTATATAAAATAAATAATAAAGTCTTACTATAATATAGCACATATTCAATATCTTGTAATAACGTATAAGGAAAAAGAATATATACACGCACACACACACACACACACACACACACACACACACATATATATATATATATATATATATATAACTGAATCACTATGCTGTATATCAGAAATCAACAAACACTGTAAATCAGCCATACTTCAATAAAAAAAGAGACAGGTTTTAGAAATATCTCAAGCATGCAAACATTGATGGAAAAAGTGTACAGTTCCTATGTGATACATTGATAGAATATTTACATTTCTATCCTATTTCATAGAAATACCCATATATTTACAGTAACCATAATAACTAGCTATATTTAAATATAAGAATAGGAATCTTAGAAAGAGTAATACTCTATTTTGGTCTTGGATAAATTAATACAAATTCAATTTACCCATATTTTTAGGGAACATATTTTCAGAATAATTTTGACTAAATACATGTTCAAAATGTCCATAAAATTCCCTCAACCATGCATATAGTAAAAAAAAAAAAAAGTAAGAGAAACAACAGATAATACCAATAATAAATTCTTCCAAGACCATAAAATATATTGGAGTTGATTTGAATAGCGCAATCAGTCCACATGAATGTTTTAGGCAACTTGGTTTAATTCAGCAAACTTTCATTGAACAGCTATTTATGCCAGATACAGAATTAGGTAATGAGGCTATGGAGCTGAATATGACACAATTCCTATCCTCTAGGATTTTAAATATTCTAGATGGAAGAAGATGGAGGGTAAGAGCAGAACTGGCATTTACTGGAAACCTAAGTACATTATCTTATATAATCTTCACAACCTCCCTATGAGCTAGATATTATTATCTCCATTTCTCAGATGAGGAAACTGAGGCTTAGAGAATTAAATAAATCACCCAAGAATAACTATTAGTGAGACATAGATATGTAATTTCTACTTCACTCCATCTGGTTCCAAAATCTGTGCTCTGTCTCCAGCCTTGCTGTGATGTATTAAACCAGACCAAGCTGCATCACACGCTAATAGAGACAGGCATAGGAACAAATAATTACAATCCACCACGATGCAGGTGATACTCAGATTACCCCCAATGTAGAGACATAACAGACAAGGAATGATCAACTTTGCTCCTTGCGGTAGGCTCAGAGACACTTGAACAAAGTGGTTAATTTTGCAGTGCAACTGGAGATTAGGCAGGAATTTCACAAGTGACAAGGGAAGAAAGAATACTCAGTGATAATGGGAAACATTCGAAATATTTTCTTTGTCCTTCAGTATCAAAATTTTCTTTCTGGTAGAAAATATTCTCCTTTTCCTTCTCCCTGCCTGTATCCTTCCTCTCTTTGAAAAACTAGATTAAAACTCAGCAGTGCACAATTCTTCCTGTAATTAAGATGTCTTTTCTCATTCATTCCCGCCTCCAGTTCATTCTTCTGCTCTGCCACTCACCCCTAAGAAGGTATCCGTCCCATTGCATTGCACATTGCTTATATATGTTCTCAGATCTTTGCCAAGTGAGGTTGCCAGTTTCACTGTTCCTGTTACATAAATAGATGCTTACACATATGTATCTTTGAATATGTTCTTTATTTCTGTACTGTGTTTATACTTAGCATATCTTGGCATATATCATATACATGCTAGGGTGTAACATCTGCCTATTTACATCTCCACATTGTGTCTGAAATCAGTTTCAGCACATGAGGGATGTTCAGGCAATATGATTAATTGATTTTAAGTTTTCTCAAAGAACATTCATTATTATTATCATTATGCCAACACTGGAAAAGTGTCAGGTGTCAAAGTCTACTTGATAGAAATTGACTTGTGAATGTTAATACCTTGGTAAAGTATTTTTCCATAGATAGCAATTTTCTAGGAAAATGCTCTTTTGTAATGACTGTATCCAGACTCATTCTTTCTCTAGGAGAAAAAAGGCACCCTACAACACACACCTCCCAGACTGCGTTAGTGATGGGGCTAACACAGATGCCCAGAGCTACATTGCCTACCCAGAGCTGACACTCTTTTTATCCATCATACCTCAAGCATCAGATCACTAATTCATGTACAGGATAAGACAATTGCCAAATTATTAGACTACAGAGGGACGCTCCTCAGACACCTGTCACACTGATGAAAGCAGCCCCATCCTCTGACCTTTGCTGGTTCAAGGTCGATAATGAGACAAGTCAGGCAGGAAGAGCAGTGTGTGCTGACTCCCTTAATGTGTGCTGTGCGCACACTCAGGAGCACTGCATCTCCTGTCAATTAGTGTGGGGAAACTATGGACTGCTGATTACCGGAGACACAGCCTAGCAAGCTGCAGTTACCTTTACTTCTGTACCCTGCTGCATTTTAATTAGCCCCGATCCCTTGACTATTTCTTCAGTGCTTCGTTATTGCCATCTTTGAGAAACTCAAGTAAGGCTTTTTATATTTCATATCGTTAATTGGAAGAAATGTTGAACATTCTAGTAATGGAGTTTGATAACACTGGACTCTGGGTAAAGGTTTTGTGGAGCAGGACCAGTGAGAGAACCAGAAGGAGAGATGGACAGCTTCCAGTAGGGAAGCGGCAGGGATGCAGCTAGGAAAGAGAAAAAATAAACGTGATGGTGGCTACAGACAGGCATGTCCATGGAGGAGTCTGTCTCTACTCCTACAAAGAAAAAGGCTATAAACAAGCAATCTTTGAATCCACAAATAAAGAAATAAAAGAAAGGAATTAAGAAACCTGAAAAGGGAAGTCTTCATATTTTTCATACTTCTCTCTTATAAAAAGAAATGATTTAAACCTGGGCAAAATCATTCTACCCCGATAGAGTAAGCAGAAAAAAAAGTTTAAAGTATTAAAGTTAGCAGAATTTGTTCTCATGAACCAACACCATGGTTCCCAAACTCAAGTGAGCATCACAACCACCAGGAGGGCTATGAAAACAGATTGCCACGCTCACACCCCACCTTCTTCAAGCAGGTCTGGGATGGGCTGGAGGATTTGCATTTCTGACAAATAATCATGCTGCTCATGGGGGTCAGAGGATCATACTTTTCTGAGAACCACTTTCCTAGAGGCAGCTAACCAAAATGCAAGGGGAGTGCCTAAAAGAAATAATCAGTTCCTGACTTTTAAAACAAAGAAAATGTTACATGGGATCACCTAAGTCACTGAAATATTAGCATGAAACTTTATATCCATTAACATCATTATTTTAGTTAATCGCATTAACTGAAATATTTGGGGTTTTGTGAAATTCTTTAGTGCAAAAAAGTTCATAAGAAGTTCCTTGTAAAGTGAAAAAGGCATCTCTTTGGTAATGCATGCTTCCTTAATGCCATCTTCTTACCCTAAGAAACTGTCTTTATACAGGACTAGCCATAGACCAAGGCATAGGAACAAGGATCTGGTAAGCATTTGAAGTAGCTGAATACACGTGTGTGGCTATGTCAGAGATTAATTGGGTATTGTAGCTCTAGATTTGTCTAAAAAGTATTCAGAACCAAATAGTATAGTCATTATGACTATGGAACAACTTGTTTTAATATATGCAGACTTCAGTTACATATCTGCGAGGTGTGGAAGCCTCCTTAAAAATCTTGGTTCGTTCTAGCTCTAAGATTTCATTCAAGCTAGAAAGGGATCCCTCTTTGCTACATAAGTCAACACGTGTAGTGCCTGGTGGGACACTGAGATTAACAATGAACTTCTTAAATTCTGAGCTCAGTCCCTTTAGCAAGTTTTTTTTTTTAATTTGGATCAGCATCAAATTGAAAATACCTCTTCAACTGCATCTCCTCAGTGTTCCTGCAGGCAGAAGTTCAAAAATGCACGTCACATTCCAAAATACCTACCAACCCAGATTCCCCCAGGATAAGTAATTATAAAAAAGGTAACATTCTGTACCACAGAAAGATGAAATCTTTTGAGAAATTATTCCTGTGGCAGAAACTGTCTGTCCATTGAAATCCTTGGAAAGAGTACAAAAAGAGTACTAGGAGATCATTGCATTCGAATTCAACTGAAAAATCACTTGAAATTCAGATATCTTCTCCATCTACTATATTTCAATATAATAGTAGAATGTCCAAGTCTACTGACTTAATAGCCTCATATTCTGAAACTAGTGAATTCTAAATTCCCTCTACAACAGCAAACTTATTGAGAGCTTCCAATCAATTTTGAAGTTGGTGCTGATTACGTAAGACAGACCAGTACACAGTCTATGACCTTGTACCCATAAGGCACACCTCAAGGTTTCAGAAACTGAAAGTCTAACCATGAAACTTTCTTCTCCTCTCTGCTCCCAGGATTTCAGCCTTTTAATGGGTTACTCAGACACCTCTCTTTTTTTCAGAGTATTTGGGTAGTCCCTCATTTTGCATCTTATTACTTCAGGTAATAAAGTAGGCATTTTCTCACACCTCGGCACACCTCAAGTCAAGTCACCAAACTTCTATGTTGAAAAGTTCTTTTCTTCACCCAAACCTCTGAGTGGGGCAGAATAGGACTTTCAGGCAACAAAGATATACGCAGGTCAGGAAAGTGAAAAAGAGGAAAAGCTCAAGCCCCTTCTATTTTTACACTTCCCTAGGGAA
The DNA here is from genome assembly GCF_036321535.1 of Camelus dromedarius. Classification (NCBI taxonomy): domain Eukaryota; kingdom Metazoa; phylum Chordata; class Mammalia; order Artiodactyla; family Camelidae; genus Camelus; species Camelus dromedarius. The sequence continues at coordinate 12,324,726 of NC_087454.1, read as the reverse complement.
CATATGGGAAATTTGCAAGGATCACAGTCAAAAGTATTTTTATTTACAGAGGAGTAACCTGAAGTCCAGATGATTGCAGTCATATAGAAAAATAAAGCCCTGGCTTATAATTTTTTTAAATGAGAGGGTAAAATTCTTGAACACTGCAGTCACATGTATTTTACAGCAATCCCATAAATGAGTCTACTGACTTTTCATGTTTTATCCAATCAAAATCTCACAGCCCAAGTTTTCTTTTCACCATGTATTTTCTGAGACAAACTCAAGTCAGTTTATTGTTTCCTTCAGGTAGTCAGAGTAAGGGTCTGTATACGCCTTATACAAATCTAGAGAAGACTGAGTCTTCACAAATGAAATCATTGAGACGCCGTGTCCACATTTAAGCGAAAATGAAAGGAGTGTATAAATGAAAGGGTTTTGTTTTGCTTTGTACTACCTATTCTCATTCAGATTCCTCCTGGAAGACAGCAGTAAAAGAGAGAAAAAGGGTAAAAGGGGTGTGTGTGTGTGTGTGTGTGTGTGTGTGTGATCAGTGTGTGTGTGTGTGTGTGTGTGTCTGTGTGTCTGTGTGTCTGTGTGTGTGTGTTCAGACTGCCCTCTGGTGGACATAATTTATTTCTTTATTCTTTTAAGATACAACAAAGGAGATAGAAAAACAGCAAGAAAGAACAGGGAAAAGGGAAATTAGAAAATGAAAAAGGGGAAAGGAAAGAATATAGAAAAAACCAAGTAAAAAGAAGAAAATTAACTATAAAATACTGGAGGCAAAAATCAAGGGACTCAAGAATGATATTTGCATTAAGAAAAGAAGAAATAATGAAGAGTGTAAGAAAAAAAGCAAAAACAAAAAATGACTAGTTTCACCTTACCATTTGACTAATGCCAGGATTACTCAGGGAGAAACAAAAAATTATAAATGCTAAATATATATGGCATGTTAACTTTTTTGTCTTTTTCAGTATATCTGTTTTGTGCTTTTAAACTATGTTTTAATGGCAGCTGTTAAGACATACGAGTTAGGGAAACATTTTGTGGAAAATAACTGTGAAAAAAACTTAGGACTGGGAAATTGCTTTCCTGTGCAATTTTATAAGTTGCACATAAATCCCAACAGAACATACAAGTCACAGACATGCAGCACAGGGTTCACTACATATTTGCCACAAACATGGGGAAAACATGTGATTATTTTTTGGTGGTTTTTTTTGACAGATTAAATGATTTGTTCACAGATTTTCTACCAGTTTAGATGTCTTGGAAAACAACACAGCTTAAAATATAAAATTTAAAATCAGGCTTTTTAAAATCTGGTTTTATTACATAGACTATAATAAGCTGAAGTCTTATTGACAATTGCCAATGTCCCCCATATATTCCACTGCCAAATTTTGAAATGTGTATCATTAATGTCAGCTAAGACGAAACAAATTCAAAGAAAGCTCAAAGCACCATACTCATACCCCAAACCCTACACTGACCAAAAATAACAGCAACCAGAGCCATCGTATCTCTGCCCCGGAGTGGACATGAAACTTTGCATCCACGTGCAAGGGATTCAGTGGCCAAGAAGAGCAGCTCTGAAGCGCAGCCCCTAACCTTTTCTCATCAGTCTGTCCCAGTGTAGAGCTCAGACCCTTCCTGGCACTGGTGATCACCCGCTCATCAACCACTGAAACAAACACAGTTGTCTCTCACCTTATGGAATTTGAAAACAATCACTTTCTGCTGCAAAACTGTAAGCTCTAAGCTCCCTTAAATACTTAGCCAAAGGGCCATTTTGAAAAGGGGGAAAATTAATTAAGCTCATTGATAGCCATTAAGACATCCTGGGGTGCGCAACCAAACTGAAGCTACGCAATGGAGAAAGGAAGCCACACACAGCCAGCTGTGACAGAAATCACAGGCATGGATGTGACAGAAGGAAAAGAAAAGCAAATACAGGAGTTCTTTTTTCATGGACAGACCTCGTCCTTCTATCCCAGAAAGAGCAGCCAAAGAGGTCACATGAGCATCCTCCCTGCCTACGGGTAGGACAAGGATGTGGCCACATGTGCCTCCTTCTCACAGGTGCACCTGGGCACGGTGGCATCTCTGGGCTCGTTCTGTTCACAAGACTGAAGCAAAATTCAAAGGCAGTCAGGTTCAAGTGGACAGTCATGCAGAGCAAGTGACTTGCCTTTGGCTTTAGTGCTCGGACACTGTGTTATGTTAAAACACCAAACACCCTGCCTGGTTTGAAACATTCTCATCGGGTGCTAACCTAAGGTGTCAGTAATTAAAATGCATTTTGTTTCTTAAGTATTGAGATTTCTAGGAAACCATGTCCTTCTCACGTCTTGATCTGCACAAGTTACATAATATAATATGAATCTCTTTTCATTCCCCCTCTCCTCTCTGTTTCAATTTTTTCACTACTATCGTGTCTTCCCATGCTGAAAGTAAAACCTAATTATCTTCACTAGGAACCTTCATTTTGCTCAAGCATGAGAAAATGAGCTTCCCACTCTGCTAGCAGCCGCCTCTGCTCAAAAAAGGGATGTCCCTCTTGGCGAGCAGGATATATTACGTGCAGGAATCAGACAATAGAAAAGATAGCTCCACAATGGTGGAGCAAAAATTCTAAATATCATTAACGAAAAAAGTCTCCAAACTTTAGCATGATAAAGGTTTAATATCCAAGGTGAAATTCATTTTCCATATTAACATGGAAAATTATTGTTTGGTAGGGAGGCATTGTTGACTACAAAAGTGTTTACATTGGGAGGTGAGTCACTGACTTAAAAACCAGACACCGACAAAAAAGAAAATTCAGGTATTTTCTTTTGAGAAATTACAAACATATCAAAACCAAAGATGTGGAGTTCTTCTTTGTCACTAAGCTAAAAGGGTCAGTTTTACCAAATGTCTAAATAAACTCCTTATTGTAAATTGAACATTAGCAAAAACATTATTTTAAAATTCAAAAATAATAGACTTAAACTTTATTTCTGCCTTGTAGCAATTTTGGGTGTTTATAAACAGTAACGCTAACTGTTGACATTTATTACTAAGTGTGATGAGTTGAGTACCTCTCTAAACATAATCCAGGTTGCTAATGCCAGAATGATTAGCTGTATTTCAAACAATGTAGAATATAAAATTTATGCTTTCAGCAATTTCAGAAAATCAAAAATGATCTCAATTTTTGAAAATTACATCCCATTTAACATAACTCTAAAAAAAATGAAGCTTCAATCAATCAAGGTAGTTAAAAGAACACTTCTGTAACTAGATTAATTCATATGATTATCATTTATAAGATTTATTTTACTTGAGGCTCATAATTATTTTCTTAGTACTAATTACTAGCTTAGGCCCACAGCTATTGACTCAAAAGTTTCTTATTCATTCAGAAAACACTTACTGACTAATGGGTGCTAGCAATACATTATTTTCCTTCCAATTTTCAAGATACTTTTCAAATGCTGACATCAGAGAGGAAGAGACAGCCGAGTTTTGATATAGTTTTATAAATGTCTTGATAATCCTTTGCAGCAGCACAATAAAGGGCTATCTAATCAAACCTAGAAGAATCAGGAATACTTCCTACAAGAGGTGACATGTGAGAGGAGTTTTTAATAATAATAGTAATAATAACAGCAATGTTGTTACTCTGAATGTTTCATTTTTTTCATTTAAAATTCCCAGTAGCCCTATGATAGGTGCACTATTTTTATTCCATTTTACAGATGAGAAAGTGGGGACAGTAAGGGTTAAATTACTTGCCCAAGACAGTACAGAGAGGAAGTGGATGTTTCTGGATACAAATCTAGACTAGTCTGAATCTGTAGCTTATTCTTAACCACCCACTATGATGAACTCTCTGATTGCAAGCAGAGGGAAGAATGGGTTCAAAGGTCCTGAGGTTTGGGGAAAACACTAAGCATTCAGAGACCTGCAAGCAGTTCAGTACAGTTAAAGCACCGAGTATAAGATGGGTATTACTGTCTAAAATTAATCTGAATATATCAACAAGAATTGCAGACTCTGCTACTTATAACCTTGATTCAAGTAATTGTACTAGTCAGGAAAGGCTAGTTTGTGTCACAGTGACAATATAGCTCTGAAATCTCAGTGGCTTAAAAGAACAAATGTTTATTTCTTGCTCATATGACCAGTCCAATAAGGGAAGCTCTGCTTATCAGAGCCACTCAGGGACTAAGGCTAATGTGGGCTCCATCTTAACTCTTGGCTTCCAGGGTACTTCTGGCAGGAAAAGAGAAAACTGCAGAGTCAAGCCCCATCTATTAAATGCCTTGACCCAGAAGTGGTATGTATCACTTTTACTCACATTTCATTGTCTAATACTAGTTACACAATCACACCTAACTTCAAGAAAGTATGAAATACACTCCCCTTTGTACTTAGAAGGTGGGCAAAACTGTATGTTGGTAATTATGCCCATTCCAGATAATCTCCATTTTCTAATATAATGTAATATATCATTGGAGTGATAGCTCTTCATATTCAGAAGTCCCACCTACACTCAACAGAAGAAGATTAAACAAAGGTGAGGGTCATGGTAATCACCTTAGAATTCTGCCTACCACATCCCCTCACTGTTCTTGTATGTTGATCACAACAATGTCTCTAAGTACAAATAGTGATTCATGGAAGTAGAGCTTCAGAACATCCATGGTATATAACACACAATCCTCAGTGCCAACCAGCCAAGGATTCCTAGAACAAATAATTCATTTCTGCCATTTGGAAACCCATTCCTAAGGATAATCTTCACACATTTGTTGTCAGACAATTTTCCATGTGCCTTGCACTTCCGCACTTCTTGCAAGCAGAGGCACATACTACCCTTTGTTCTAGACTATGTTTTAAAAGATATCTGCAGAGCAAAAATCTTGGAAGATGGTGATTATGTCTCCCTCCAGAGCAAAGGACATTTTTGCTTACTAATCTATATGATAAAGATATCTCCTTCCAAAGCAAAGGACAGGCATGCATATTGCTCATTATAAAAGATTCAGATTCCACAAGTCAAGATTTCTCTCCTGGAACACAGTCACTGTATTTGAGACCTCCATCTGGTTCCATCTGCTTTGATCCCCATGCAATATGGAGACAAAGGAAAACTAATCAGTCTGGCCACTGTTATTTCTGTGAGTAATAAACTGTCCTTTATCTCTGACCCAAGATTCTCATGTCTTCTGCCAGCATCCATGAAATTGTGGCAAGCTAACGTATTATTGTACAAGTGGAGTAAAATCTTAGACCTTTCATAGTTCTTGACAACGTTTAATGTTTTGAAAGAGAGGCTTTGTTAGCCAAGTAGCAGTAGGGAAAGGATGGGGTTAAAACGAAGTGTGCTTGTTTTGCAGAAACTGTTAAATTATAGAAAGTTCCAAACACAAGATGTCCCAAAAAGGTTACAGTGCATTCTAGTCAACAAGATACCACAGTGCAAACAATCAAGCACCTACTTGCTTGCAGCTTTTGGCAACCTAGGGTAACATTTGCCTCATTATAATAATCATGCTTAGCCTTTCATAAATATGCATGACCCCCAGGCTTAAAACTTCTCCATCCAGCCATTTGGGGAAACAGTGCTTTGAAAGCTATCTCCCTGTCTCCTAACTTGTCACAAGTAATAAATGCTTCTACTTTAACTGAAAGTACTTGGTGTGTTGAATTGCTAAGCACCCCAAGCAATGGACCCACTGAGTCCAGTAAAAGATACAAAAAATGGACAGTGGGAAAAATGCTTTCAAGAAAAAAAAGGGTTACTGCATTTGGATCATACATACATATTTACTCCCTTAGGTGATAAGCATTCTGGCAAGATTCATTTAAAATTATCTAGATTGATTACAAACGTAAAAACCGAGTTACTATATGATCCAGCAATCCTACTCCCAGGCATACATCTGGAAAAAACAAAAACTCTAATTCAAAAAGATACATGCACAGCAATATTCATGGCAGCACTGTTCACAGTAGCCAAGACATGGAAACAACCTAAATGTCCATCAGAAGATGACTGGATAAAGAAGATGTGATATAGACACACAACAGAATATCACTGACCCATAAAAAAGAATGAAATATTGCCATTTGCAACAACATGGATGGACATAGAGATCATCATACTAATGAAGTAAGTCAGGCAGAGAAAGACAAATATCCTATTATATCACTTATTTGTGGAATCTAAAAGAATTATACAAACCACCTTATTTATGAAACAGAAACAGACTCACAGACATAGAAAACACACCTATAGTTATCAAAAGGGAAAGGGGAGGGAGAGGGATAAATTAGGAGTTTTGGATTAATAGATACACATCACTATATGTAAAATAGACAAACAATAAGTATTGTACAGCACACAGAACTATATTCAATACCTTGTAATAACCTCTGGTGGAAAAGCATCTGGGCTCTATGCCTGAAGCTAATACAATATTGTAAATCAACTATAGTAAAAATGTTTTAAAAACTTAAAAATTATCTAGACGGAAAGATAATGAGTGATGTAGATTTAGATGGTCTGATTCTGTTTACTAAGGAGGAAAATCATATAAATTTTACAAGGATATTTTCAGTGTATGTTCACTTTTCTTTTCTTTAGTATTAGATATAGGTCATGTTATCCTTATTTGTATAAAATAATTTTAAATGGATTTTTCTTAAATCTCTCCAAATAATTGACTTGTAATCTATAAATATTGCAATTCCAAATTATTTCCAATTTGTTCACAAACGTTGAATACCTGTCATCACAGAGCTTACTTTTAAGAAAATATGCAACTTCATGTACAGAAGAAACCATTCCACCACGACCAGAGTTAACAGTTACCTGTGGTAGATAAGTATTAGTTTTTCTACAGGAGTTTTTAAAAACAAATGGAAGAAATTCTTGTAAGAGTTTGATTTCTCACAAATCTTTTTCCCACGCCTCTTTTCATTAGTTCTACTATTGAATACTGAAATACACACACACACACACAGAGCCACCTAGATTCCTGAATAGAAAAGGAAATTTATTAAGAAGCATGAATGTCTTTTGGGAATTCACTAAGATCTCACCTCTAGACTGATATTGACATGTATTTAAATATCTTGCATACATTTATTTCTCATTGTCTAGCATTAGATTAATATTTTTAATGGTACAAGAAATGTCCTGGACTCTGGTTTTAAAAGTATCAGTTTCTAAAACCAGGGAGACCACAGGACACCCTTCATACACCCTGCCCCAGATTCTTTAGTCTGGCACAATTTGTTAGCTCATCACTTTCTTAGAATTTTCATTTCAGTTATTGATGTAGCATCAAATCTTTGATTACGTTCATTTTGGTTGTGGGATATCAATCAGTCTGAGAGGCAATTAAAGTTTCTATTTCAGTTGGTTCAAGTTAAAATAGTAAAACCTTTTTCCATAGCAGGCATCCATTCACCACTGGACTTGGCCTCATCACAAAATGAAAATCACTAAACTTGATTCAAAATTAAATTAGAAGTTAAATGAAAATACTTCCTGCATACAAGAACATTCGTGGGTCAGAGTTTACAAAGAGTTCATTTTGCAGAGAGAGCAAGGACTGAGTCATAATCTCCTAGATTAGAGCTTTCTATTTTCCTGTTACTCAGTTTTTCTTTTGGAAACTAACTGACTCCATCAGACATCAGTCATATTCATAATGGTATCTTTTCTACATCATGGAGGCCAAGAGGTATGTGTCATTCTTTGCCCTTTTATTATTTGAGAAGACAGAGTCATAATACCAAAAAAAAAAAAAATCAGTAATCAGATTAAAAAGGGATAAGAGAATGCCATGGTATATAAGCCATTCTAAAAGTCTTAGTTTTGAAAATTTATCATATGAATCAGGTTCTGGAACTTAGAAAGCTAGTATTAATTCAGTTTTATGAATGTAAAATAATAGGTAGATAGAGGTAGGTAGAGATACAGACAGCCATATTTACATTCATGTTGAATGCACCATGTTGAATCTGCTGGAACTTTGGAAAATATAGAAAAAAGTAAAGAAAAACATTGAAATCATCCAGTATCATACCATCAATAATAATTCCTATTAACATTTTGGTGTAATTCCCGCTAATATTTTTATAGTGTGCAAACACATATATATGTGTTAGAAACTGGAATGCTGATTTTTATACAGTTTTATACCATTTGACATAAAGATGTTCCAAGAATGTTTGTGTTAGATATGGTACCATAAAGTCCGTAAGGCCCCAGGAAGAAACAAGAACGAGGCGTGGAAAGAAGTTCATTACAGGCGTAACTTGTTTTATGATGATTTGTGGCAAATTGATGGTTTGTGGCAACCTTGCATCCAGCAAGTCCATCGGCTCCATTGTTCCAACAGTATCTGCTCGCTTTGTGACTCTGTGACACATTCTTGTAATTCTTGCAATATTTCCAACTTTTTCATTATTGTCATATATTTGTTATAAAACTTTAGTAGGTAAGGAGTTGCTCCTCATGCGTGAGCAAAGTTAAGTGGTTTCTTGAGATGGAATCTATTCCTGGCGAAGGGGATGTGAAGGTTGCTGAGATGACAACAAAGGCTTTAGAATATTACATAAATTTAGTTGATAATACAATGGCAGGGTCTAAGAGGGCTGTACTGAGAGGACTGCAATTTTGAAAGAAGTTCTACTGTGGGTAAAATGCTATCTAACAGCATTGCACACTACAAAGAAATGGTTTGTGAAAGGAAGTATCAATCGATGCAGCAACATCATTGTCTACTTTAAGAAATTGCCACAGCCGCCCCTATCTTCAGTAACCACCACCCTGATCAGTCAACAGCCGTTAATATCAAGGCAAGACCCTCCACCAGCATAAAAGATTACAGCTCAGTGAAGTCTCAGATGATGGATAGCAGTTTTTACCAACAAAGTATTTTTTAATTAAGGTATATACATTGCTCTTTTTCACATAATGCTATTGCACAGTTAATAGGCTACAGCATCATGTAAACATAACTTTTATACACACTGGGAAACCAAAAAATTCATGTGACTTGCTTTACTGTGATACTCGCTTTATTGTGGTGGTCTGAACCAAACCCACAATATTTCTGAGGTGTGCCTGTACACTCACAGGTCCCAGAGAGGTGGTCATTATGTGCCATGCAGAGCCACACGGGAAGCACCAGATGGTCAGGAGGCAGAAGACAGCAGTGAGGGGAAGGCCAAGCGCAGAGACTTTGTTGGGATTTCTATAGGAAAGGCAAGGCAGAGCAGGGTGAACAGCTTAGAACTGGCTAGTTTGAATACTTCTGGTGGGCCCTTGGGCACAGAGGTCGTCTTTAGTTCCCTGGTACCTGCCCCTGGGTTGATTTAAGGCAGGGGAAATATTGGCTTTGTGTGTGAGAGATTGATAAGAAAGTATTTAGTTATCTTATATGTATATAAGATAATCATACATAATATATATCATTATAGTATTATCACTATATCACGATAATAAATACATATAAAATATTTGTGTGCTTTTGGATTGGAAAAGCAAGTCAGATCTGTATTTACTGACTTCTAGAAATGTCTACAATATATTGATAAGTGAAAAAAGGACACTACAGAATAATGCATGTATTAAAATAAGCCATGTCTTTACTAACAACCAACCAACCAAATCCCCTTACATAATATGCCATATATACTCATTTGGACAAGGAAAAAGGTGTAGAAGGATGTATACCAGACCACTAAAACTGATGTCCACAGCGGAATGACAGGCGTAGGCAGGAAGCAGGCAAGGGAAGACAATTCACTTTGCTTCTATGCATTTCATATTGTATCATTTTATGTATTATAACAAGAATGTATTATAATTTTAAAATACCTAATAAAGACATTTTTAAAGTAAAAAGCATTTTCTGTACATTTCTTATTCTTTCCTTTCAATAAATTCCTAGATGGGGTGAAAAAAAAAGGGTATAAAAATATGTACATAAAGGAGATTATATATAATACACTTTATATATGTATTACATATATATGTTGTTATATGTGCTGCTACCAGCAACATACAAAGAAAAGTATGTATTTCTCCATAACTTTGCCGAAACTGGATATTCACATTTTCAAATTATAGAATGAAATTTTAAACATTTATATTTGATTTAATCTGATTCTATTACTTATAAAAATGAACTTTTGGACCACTTGCTACTCTTGTGGGATAAAACAGTCTCTTTTTAAAAGGAGGTTATTTTATTGATTTTTGTGTGAACTTTGTATTATTAATGATATTTATAATGATGTATATTAATTAGTTGATATTAGCCATCTGTCATATGTTGCAAATACATTTCCCTTTCGTCATTTTACTTTTCATTTCACTCAGGGTGTTTTTAAGTGCAAAATGTAGGAGACATTCCTGGTGATCAGCAGTCTGGTTTTTGCTATTTCTTATTATAAACAAAATCATTCCTGAAGATGACTTTCAATGTTTGATATTTATAGTTGCAATAATTACTAGAAAAGCACCCTTTTCCTTCTGAAGTCCAGGAAAAGAACCCAAAATTATTTTAATTTTCAGCAAATTAGATGCTTACTTAATTATAATGTCACAGAAGCTCGTATTTTCAATATATACAAAAATGTCAATATTTGAGGAAAAGTCCATCCTTATAATAAATTTATCCCTTTTCCCAGAAGTTTCTTAAATATTCTTTCCAATTTATTATTCAATATACATTTGGAAGCATTTTGTTTAAAAAATTATGCTTAGATTTTCAGACTTTTACTGGAATCATATTCACATGAGAAATGAATTTAGGGAAACTGCTTCTCTATAAATCCTCACCACAATATTTTACTCTACTTATTAAAATTTATTGTCATTCAGTAAACTTTTGATTTAGCTACATTTTTTGTTAATTTATTCCTGCCTATGTTTTATATATTTGTTATTCTTTGGCCTACATTTTTTCACTAGATATTCTGAATGTTTATTCCAGGTTTCTAGTGAGGTTACTAATTTCTGTGTGTTTTTAATCTGGCCATATAGCTGAGCTATGTTTTAATGTGATTATCAATTTTGTTTTCTTGAATTTCCTGGCTCAACCCACCTATAATTGTGAGAATTCTGTATTCTCCCTTCCCATAGGCATTTTGATTGCCATGGCTTTCTACCTCAGTGCATTAGTAACCTCCAGAATAATGTAAAATAATGATGATAGTAGCGGGTGTCTTTGCCAGTTACTGAACTCTCTGGGACTGTATCATTACTATGCATCACATTGACTTCTACTATAAAATGTGTAGCTTTTTAATATCAAGATATCTAGTTTGCTAAGATTTTATTTTTAATGAAGAATGTTAACTGACTTTTAGTGCCTTTTTGAACCTATTAAGGTGCTTCTTAAGCTTTTTGTTACCCCTTTTTGATTAATTAATTTGATATATTAATAGTTTAAAAATAATAAATCAGAGGGAGAACGATCAAGATGGCTGAGCAGGAGGACATGGAACTAACCTCCCACTATGAATACATCAAAAATACATCTAGATGTGGAACAATTCTCACTAAAAGCTAACTGGAAACTGGCAGAAAGCCTCTATAACCAAGGCTGTAAGAAAGATACACAAATCAGGTAGAAAGGGGAGAAAAGTGATCAGATTGGGACCTGTGCTTCTGGGAGGGAACTCAGAGGAAACTGGGAGCATACTCGGGCAGAGACCCACCCTGGGGAGGAAGCAGCAAGAGCCACAGACTGGACACCCCAGTCCTGAGCTCCTACAAAGGGGAGACAACCCTTGGCTGGTTGGAGGACCACTGGGACTACCAGGAGAGCTGTGGGAAGCCTGAACTTCACTCCTAAGAAGCATGCCTGCACTGGCTTGCCCCAGAGGTAGGGCCTAGGGGGCAGTTAGAGGATCACACTCTTTGGCATATATCATAGCAATATTTATGTAGATCTGTCTCCTAAGGTGAAAGAAATAAAAGCAAAATAAACCAATGAGACCTAATTAAACTTAAAGGCTTCAGTATAGCACAGGGAACCATAAACAAAACAAAAAGACAAGGGGAGAAATTATTTGCAAAAGATATGACCGACAAGTGGTTAATATCCAACATAATATCCAACAGCTCATACAACTCAGTATCAAAAAAACCCGCAAACAAACCAATCAAAAAATGAGCAGAAGACCTAAACAGACGTTTTTCCAAAGAAGATATACAGATGGCTAATAAGCACATGAAAAGATGCTCAACATCACTAATTATTAGAGAAATGCAAATCAAAACCACAATGAGATATCACCTCACACCTGTCAGAATGGCTATCATCAAAAAGTCTACAAATCACAAATGTTGGTGAGAATGCAGGGAAAAAGGAAACCCTTGTACACTGTTGGTGGGAATGTAAATTGGTGCAGCCACCAAGGGAAACAGATTGGAGGTTGCTCAAAATACTGAAAATAGAACTACGATATGATTCCACTACCAGCAATTCCACTCCTGGGAATATACCTGGAAAAAAACAAAAACACTAATTTGAAAAGATACATGCAACCCAATGTCTATAGCAGCACTGTTTACAATAGCCAATACATGAAAACAACCCGTGTCCATAAACAGATGACTGGATAAAGAAGATGTGGTGTGTGTGTGTGTGTATATATCACACACAATGGAATATTACTCAGCCATAAAAAAGAATGAAATTCTGCCATTTGCAGCAACATGGACAGACCTAGAGAATATTAGAATATTACTAACCCTATTAGTGAAATAAGTCAAACACAGAAAGACAAATACTGCATAATATCACTTGCATGTGGAATCCAAAAAATAAAACAAACAAATGTATATAGCAAAATAGAAACAGACTCACAGATATAGAAAACAAACGAGTGGATACCAGTGGGGAGAGGGAAACGGTGAAGAGCAAGATATGGGTATGGGATTAAGAGGTATAAACTACTATGTATAAAACAGAAGAGCAATGAAGATATATTGACAGCACAGGGAATTATAGCCATCATTTTGTAATAATTTTTAATGGAGTATAATCTATAAAAGTACTGAATCACTATGCTGTATATCTGAAACTAATACAATATTGTAAATTAACTATGCTTCGATAAAAAAATACAAATTAAAAATTTTAAATACTAAATCATTCTTGCATCCTTCAAATATAACCTAACTATTATCCATTTCGGTGGCTATAAATAGAGTTAAACCTCATTTCTTTCCATTTGCCTGATATATCTTTTCCCATTTTCCTACTTAAAATACTTCTAGTTATTTGGTTTTAAGTCTCTCTATTAAGTGGAGCTTACTTTAAAATCTAATCCAAGGATCTGTATATACTAAATACACATTTACCTACCATTCCTGAGACACTTAGCATTACTGGTAATATCATGGTTATTACTTTAATTTTTAAAAATTGTTAGTCTTCCTTTGAACTATTTTGTTACATTAACTCTTAACGTTTTTGTTCTTTTTCCCCTAGACTTCCAGCCTATCTTAATTTTCCTTGAGATTAATTTAGGACGCTAAAATCATATCTGAAACTCTACTCTTCAGTGACCAATAATGAAACTGTCTATTGACATCCTAGTTGCCATCATTTACTTCTCAGCCAAAGATGACTTCAAAGATAGTTGATTTTTGTTCAAAACATATTACTTGTTTTTCTTAAGTTTTATTAGTCTTCTCTTTAAATAATTTTTAAACATTTGATTCTAATTTTTTTGTTAATAATCTAATTCTGATTATCTTACTAATATTTGGACATGTGGTATAAGAGCCTTCACTAATACTTTTATTCTTTGCCCTAGAGATATTTGATATGAGAATGTTCATTGCAATCATCTGAAAACTTGTAAGATTTTTTTCTACTATGTTTAAAAAATATTACCAGGATGAGAGCTCAGCCTGTTTTTTATATACATCTTATCCACCAATGAGCCCTTGAACTGGCAGATACAAAACTTCCTTCAACTTAAGAAAGCTGCCTTCTCTTATTTCTCTAGTTAGCAGATTCCTGTTATACCCAGATTGGAACACCTTGATATCATGTTAGGCCAACTCGTTTTTATATATTTATCCTTTTCCTTTGAAAACTGGGTGAATATCACAAACATTTCATTCTACTTCCTTAATTCAATTTTATGCAGTGTATAATCTATTTGCTACTTTCATTTCAGTTTCTGAAGTATCAATCATTTTTCACATTTCCAAGTATTATATACTAATCTCATATCTTTCCTTCTTTATGTCTGTGTTCTAAATTTAAGTAGATATAATTTCCATTTGAAAATACAAAACATTCTAAAGTCTCCAGTTTATTGTGGGTTTTGAGGGGGTGGGGGATAGAGGGAAGAGGCAAGCCCTTTCTTTCTTCCTGCAGTTTCCCTTTTGTGTCTTTTATGCTTTGTTCATTAGAGGAAAAGCCTTGTCATGATCTGGCCAGACACCTGCTGTGGAAGCTTTCTGCGAGTAAAATCGCCCTGCACCCATTTTTGAGCAGTTTCTACCAAGTTGTCTTCCTGTGTCTCCGGTGGCAAGTAGCCTGACTTTACACCTCCACACTGCAGACCACTGCAGACTTTCAATAACGTGTCCTCTAATCACTGCGTTCTCAGAAGCCTCGTGCTCTCACAGGAAGAATGGTCATTCTTAAAAATTACTGAAACATGTATGACGCTCTTTCTAGTTTTTCCGTGGAGGTAGGAATTTTTATCTATTTTTATATTTTTTGATCAATTCTACTGGAAACTGGAGAAGACAGTTTGATCCTTGATATGAGCTAACCAAAATAACATTTATTTTTGAGTCTATAGATCATTTTGTTTTTGTGTACCAGGAACACATGCAGCTGTAATGAAAATAATTTTCTTCTTTCAACCTCCAAATGGCTGCCTTTGAGGAGATAACAAGTCCCACAGCAAAACTGGCAGTATGATTTGTCACAAAACTTAAGGAACTGTAGTTCACTTTTACAGAATTAAACTTTTTTTTTTACTATAGTATAATTAACATATATTCCATTAGTTTCAGGTGTACAACGTGTGTCTACATTTCATAATGATCACCACAGGAAGTCTGTCATTATACAAAGATCTTTTTCCTTGTGATGAGAGCAACTTTCAAATTTGCAATATAGTGTTACTGACTATAGTCACCATGCTGTACACTACTTATTTTATAACTGATGGTTTTTACCTCTAGATCCCCTTTACCTACGTCACCCTCCTCACAACACCCCTCTCCACCAGCAAACACCAGTTTGTTCCCCGTAACTGTAAGTTTTGTTTTGTTTGTTCTTTTTTTTCTTTTTAAGAATGAAATCTTGTTATTTGTGACAACATGGATGGACCCTGAAGGCATGATGCTTAGTGAAATAAGTCAGACACAAAAAGACATGACTTCACCTATATGTGGAATCTAAAAAACAATAGTTAAATGCTTTATATGTAAATATTACTAATAGGATATAATGATTTGAATCAGTGTTCTTTTAATTTTCAAAAGGCTTTTATATACTTTACCACATTTTACTTTCACGTCAGCATTACAGCGTCATCTGGTAGGTAGGATACATGATAAGAAACACATTTTCAAATGAGAAGCCTATGATCCAGATAATTTACATAAGATTTACGCTGTCAGGCAGTGGCGAAGCCAAGACAGATATGAGTCTTTAATTAAAGTCTAACAAGACTGAGAACATTTACTTAATTTCTAATGATTCCAAATACTATGGATAAATTCCTCTTACTCCAAAATTATTTGGAGCCATTCACTCAACTCATTCCTGTATCAGATCCCTTATTGATGAATTTAATTATTGATCTCTTGGCCCTACAAGATAAGATTTACAAGGTATTAAGATAGACCACTGAAAGAAAATACAACATGGTCTTTTTATTTCCGAAAGAAATGAGAAAATTGACCTTATTTTAGTGGACATGAGACATTTTGGCTGCCCAGCAACTAAACTCATTATGGCAGATTAAAGATGGCAGAAAATTCTTTAATTTTCCTCCCATCAAAAGGTGTAGCCCATGTCCTTTCTTTTTGAACCTGGACTGTCTCTGATTGCTTTGACTAATAGAAACAGCAGAAGTGACCCTGTTTGTTTCCAGGCCAAAGCCTTTAAAAACTGGTAGCTTCTACTTCCTGTCTTTTGGAACACTCTCTCCCTAAGACCCATGTAAGTATGAAAACCCTGAGACCACCAAGCTGGGGAGGCCCTGTGCAGACACGAATGAACAGTCCCAGCTGAGCCTAGCTTTCCAGGTGTTCCCAGCAGGACACCAGACATGTGATTCTCCAGACCTGATCAGGTACCCCCACTGATCGACTTTAGCTGATAACATGTGGAACATAAAAGTCACCTAGCTAAACTCTGCCCCCAAAAATCATCATCTGACAATAAAATGATTGTTATTTTAAGCCACTAGGCTTTGGCATAAATTGGCACGCAACAGCAGACAGCCAAAATACTAATCTTCCTATTTGAATGGAGTCCAAGGATAGCTGAAAAGCAGGGCCCCAGTTTCTACCATGGCAAACTGAAGGCAGAAAATACTTCTTCACATACTTGGTAATTAGAGTGCAAGTGTGTGACCTGAGTTTAGTCAATTAAAAGTTCTAGTTTAGGAGTCTAAACTCTGAGGGAGTGACTCAAGGTAGAAGGAAGGTTAAAGAAAATTCACTGTAGCTGCAACAAATCAAGAGTCATTACATGCAAAAGACCAAGATTAGCCAAGAAAATTCTGAAGAACAATAATAAAGTGGAGGGACTTGCCTTTTCAATATCAAGGCTTGTTATTAAGGTATAGTAAATAAGATAGTGAGGCTTTGGCTCAGAAGTAGACACATAGACCAATGGAACAGAATACAGAACCTAGAAGAACACACATGTGTGGAAAGTCTATCTGTGACATAAGAGGAATTCCAAATTAATGAAGAAAGGATGGCTTGTTCAATAAATAGTGCTAGCTGGGGTCCACACAAAAACTACTAGAGCTGATGGAAGAATTCAGCAAGGTAGCAAGTTACAAGATTAATGTTCAAAAATCAGTTGCATTTCTTTACACTAGTTATGAATCAACAGAAAAAGAATGTAAAGAAACAATCCCCTTTAAAATAGCACCCAGAGTAATAAAATACCTAGGAATAAATCTAACCAAGGAGGTGAAAGACTTATACACAGAAAACTATAAACCATTGATGAAGGAAATTAAAGAAGACTTTAAAAAATGGAAAGATATCCCATGCTCTTGGATTGGAAGAATCAATATTTCTAAAATGGTCACACTGCCCAAGGCAATCTACAGATTTAATGCAATCCCTATCAAATTACCCAGGACATATTTCACAGAACTAGAACAAATCATAATAAAATTTATATGGAACCACAAAAGACCTAGAATTGCCAAAGCATTACTGAAGAGAAAGAAAGAGGCTGGAGGAATAACTCTCCCAGACTTCAGACAATACTATAGAGCTACAGTCATCAAGACAGCATGGTATTGGTACAAAAACAGACATATAGACCAATGGAACAGAATAGAGAGCCCAGAAATGAACCCACAAACTTTTGGTCAACTAATTTTCAACAAAGGAGGCAAGAATATACAATGGAATAAAGACAGTCTCTTCAGCAAATGGTGTTGGGAAAACTGGACAGCAGCATGTAAAGCAATGAAGCTAGAACACTCCCTTACACCATACACAAAAACCAACTCAAAATGGATCAAAGACTTAAACATAAGATAAGATACAATAAACCTCCAATAAGAAAATATAGGCAAAACATTATCTGACATACATCTCAAAAATGTTCTCCTAGAACAGTCTACTCAAGCAATAGAAATAAAAGCAAGAATAAACAAATGGGACCTAATGAAACTCACAAACATCTGCACAGCAAAGGAAACCATAAGTAAAACAAAATGACAACACACGGAATGGGAAAAAATTTTTGCAAATGAAACCGACAAAGGCTTGATCTCCAGAATATATAAGCAGCTCATACGACTTAATAAGAAACAAACAACCTAATCTAAAAATGGACAAAAGACCTAAACGAGCAATTCTCCAAGGAAGACATACAAATGATCAATAGGCACATGAAAAAATCCTCAGTATCACTAATTATCAGAGAAATGCAAATCAAAACTACAATGAGGTATCACCTCACACCAGTCAGAATGACCATCATTCAAAAGTCCACAAATGACAAATGCTGGACAGGCTGTGGAGAAAAGGGAACTCTCCTACACTGCTGGTGGGAATGCAGTCTGGTGCAGCCACTGTGGAAAACAGTATGGAGATTCCTCAAAAGACTAGGAATAGACTTACCATATGACCCAGGAATCCCGCTCCTGGGCATATATCCAGAAGGATCCCTACTTCAAAAAGACACCTGCACCCCAATGTTCATAGCAGCACTATTTACAATAGCTGAGACATGGAAACAGCCTAAATGTCCATCAACAGATGACTGGATAAAGAAGTGGCGGTATATTTATACAGTGGAATACTATTCAGCCATAAAAAATGACCACATAACGCCATTTGCAGCAACATGGATGTCCCTGGAGAATGTCATTCTAAGTGAAGTAAGCCAGAAGGAGAAAGAAAATGCCATATGAGATTGCTCATATGTGGAATCTTAAAAAAAAAAAAAAAGAACATAAATATGAAACAGAAACAGACTCATAGACACAGAATACAAACTTGTGGTTGCCAAGGGGGTGGAGGGTGGGACAGGATAGACGGGATTTTAAAATTGTAGAATAGATAAGCAAGATTACACTGTATAGCACAGAGAAATATACACAAGATCTTATGGTAGCTTACAGAGAGAAAAATGTGACAATGAATATATATGTGTTCATGTATAACTGAAAAATTGTGCTCTACACTGGAATTTGACACAACATAGTAAAATGATTATAAATCAATAAAAAATGTTAAATAAATAAATAAATAGTGCTAGCTGGGAACACTGATAATCTATCTCAAAAGAATAAATAAAATCAAATATTTATCTGATATATATGCTGCAGTCATTTAATTACATTAAAGACACAACCATAAAAGCCAAAATTGAAAACATTTAGAAGAAAATAAAGGAATATTTTTTACCTCAAGATAGGGAATAATTTTTAAAACATGATTCAAAATAATGACAACAAAGAAAAATACTGAAAATTAAACTATTACAAAATTAGCAATTTCTACCACATAAAAATACCATAAATAGAATAAAGGGACATGCTATAAACTGAGAAAGAAATCTGCATATAACAGACAAAGAGTTGGTGTCTAGAATATACAGTTTTTTTTTCAAATCAAAAAGATAACTCAAAAGAAAAATACTCCCAAAATAAATAAAGAAGCAATTAAAAAAAGAAAGAAAGAATAGGAATGACAGTAAACATTTGAAACCAATGTAAACTTTAACAGTAAGAAAATACAAATTTAAATCACCATGGGATACCACTTCACATGGACCACATTGGAAATATTAAAAATCTGACAAAATCAAGTGCTGGAAAGAATATTAGCAACTTGCACCTTCAACATTTGTGGTGGAAGAGAAAATTGTTATTCTCAGTTTGGAGGATTTGGACAATATCTAGTAAAAATTAAGATTCATTTACCTTAAAAATCCAACAATTCACTCTTTAAATACATCTTATAAAAACTCTTTCATATGTGCATATGAAGATAAGTAGAAAGATATTAATAGTAGGAAAATAGAAATAATTTAAATGCCAATCAATAGAAAATGCATAAATTATGAAACATAAATATAACATATGATTACACAACAATGAAAATGAATGAATAAGACCTACACAAAGAAACATAAATGATTATCATAAATATAACACTGAATGAAGAAATCAGGCTGCAGAAAACATGTCAAATATGATACCATTCAATAAAGTTGGTTTTTTTTAAAGGAAACTAAGTACTATGCACATATGAATATAGTAAATCTGTTTTGGAGTAAGAAAATAATAAATAGCAAATTTCAGATAGTTATTATACAATGGAGTAGGGAGAGGAATATTTTTCCATTAATGATCTGTTAATGTGGCTTATGATGTTAATGGATTTCCTAATACTAAATAATGTAAGTATGCCATTATTCTCCTAATGTAGTATTTAGACTATGTTTGCTAATATTTATTTGGAATTTTGCATTAATATTCATAAGTGATACTGGCTTATAAATTTCTTTATGTGTGTGTGGAGACTAAATTTACTAGATTTAGATAACATGCTGTGGAAGTTTTCCATCAGATTCTATGTGAACTGAAACAAATTATATAGGATCAAGACTATCTGAGTTTGGTAGAATCTACTGTGAAACTATCTGGGTCTCAAATTTCACGTGGGGTACTACCTTGAGAACTTTATTTACAGTAAGAAAATGGTCTAAATGTTCTCTCTTCTTTGAGACCAATTTTGCTAAATTGTCTTATCCTTCAAAATTACCCATCTGGGTTTTCAAATTTATTGGCCTAGAAGTCTGAAAACAGTATCAGTATTCTGAAAATTTCTTCTATTTCAATGTTTATTTCTCCCTTACCATCTCTTTATTTGTGTACACATATATTCTTTCTCCCTTTTCCCCTTAAGTTAGCTGGTGGTTTCTTTAAATTTATTAATTTTTTCAAAACAATTAATTTTGATAAATTAATTAGTTCTTATTATTAGATCTACTGTTTTTCTAACCCTCATTAATTTTTGCTTTTGTTTTTGTCAGTTTTCTTTGATTTTTTTTTACTGTACTTGTGTGTAACTGATTTCTCTTTTTTTTTTTTTGACTTTTTATTTTATTTACTTTATTGTTTTTTCCTCACTTTTCCAGTTGAGAATTTAGTTCCTTTATTTTCACTATTTCACTTTTATTGATAAAAGTGTTTAGTTCTAAGAAGTTTCCTCTAACTGCTTCAGATGTATCCTATAAATTCTAAGGTATAATATCCTAATAATCATTACTTCTTAGATATTCTATAATTTCTGTTTGTATTTTTTATTTCACCCATGAGTTTAAAAGAAAGCCTTCAACGTCCAGGTTTAATTTTAGTTCTTCCATCTCCCCTCCGCTTTTACGGCTCACGTGGCTGGAGTAAGAGGTGGCAAGAACTGGGACACTGCTCCCTCTCCAGAGACACTTGTGTCAGGGGTTTCAGTTGATTCTGCTGAAATTTGCAGTACGTTTTTCTATTTAAAAATGATTTAAAGTTGGTGGTGTTATTTTTCTTCTGGTTGGGCTAACATTATGGGTTTTGTGGATTATATTTTTTCTTGTTGACCTATATAGTTTTTTTGGAAAATATGTGGAGAAATTCAGATTTAGTAACAACCATTTTCCTGGGCTACCTGGTAGTCTCCACTGTTGTTTTCAACCTAAAAATTCCATTCCTTTGATCCAAAATTTTAATATTTAACATTTAATTGATATGAGTATCTTGCAAGTTCCTTGTTTCTCTGATCATTTTTCCTTTCCCTGGATGCCAAATGTAATCTCCAACCTTAAAGCTATCATCGACTCAAAGAATTCAGGAATTACCCAGTCCCTACAACTGATCCAAAATCAAACAAAGAAGCCTAAAAGTGGCTATTCAGGCTCTGATTTTTTATTTTTAAGACAACATAGCCAATATTTATAAAGTTATATTTTGGGCATTTGGGTTTAGAATAAGTGAAAAATATACTCCTGGGAATTTCTGCCCATTGGTCTCATTTCAACCTGTAGTATGGATATCCAGGCATACGTGTGTACTCCAGAGAACACAGGAATGGTACAGAATAAACACAAATGCTTTTTCCTGGAGATATGAAGGGAAGAAAGAAAACCCATCATTTTACATTACACTAACACAAACATAAATGATGAAGCAGACTGTAACATTTGGATAATATTTTTAAATGAAATATGCGTTCTCAAAGAAATTTGACAAGTATCATTAAGGATACTTCAGTGGAAAATCTGAGAAACACTTCTCATCCAGAGTAACAGAAAAAAAAATCATTTGTCTTGTATATAAAGATTGCACATATGGCCTCCAGTGTTTTCATGTCTCCTAAAAATTTTCTGTTCATAATGAGCACTGTTATTTTCCCCTAATTGTTCTCTGTATGACAAGACTTTTCACAGCATTAACTATCCCAGTCTTACTTCATTATTTAACCTCTATTTGCAAAAAAATAAAATTCCTAGAGCAGTTATACCAATCCAGATATCACCAGATATTCTTACATGGCCTTATATATGCTTTTACGTTTGCAGTCTAACACCTAATTAGAATCGTTTTTAACTCTTGCGTCCCAGGTTTGGTTCTTATTACATCTGAAACTGCCAGGTATTTCTGATGTGCATTATTCTGTAAGTATGTGCGTACATAAATGTATCTACATATTTTATATAGATACATACATACGTAAAAATACTTACAGAACTAATTTCTTAAATATCAGATTTGTTATCTATCCATTTATATTTTATCTTGTCAATTTTGAATTCTTTTCCTAACTATTGAAATAATTTTGAATCTTGAACCCAAAATCCAAGGGTGCAGATGGGAGAGGAGATGAGGGTAGGTAGGAAAATAGTCCTTGTATTTTTTGAGTATTGGGCCTAAGACTCCCCATGGTATTTACCAAGGAAATATTTCTTTAAACCAGCATTATGGATTTCCCCTACAGTGCAAGTAGGCTTCCCACAGATTAGGAAAAAAATGTTTTTTTTAAGTATTGACTGAATTCTCTGATTTAAAAAAATGTGGTAAATAGGATATACAGAGATAGAAGCCCAGTGGCATTCAGCTAGAGGCCTCTCTCCAGGTAGACATCAATCTCTCTGGCAAAACTATGTATTCAGTTGCTGAGTTGTCTATGAAATCACCTCACTTCATTACTCTCCATCTCACATTTCTCCATCTAACCCACAAGAATATTACAAAATACTTTGTTTTTACATGTTGATTCTTGTTTTATTTGGTAGACTCCAGTGGATGCTCATTAACTGAGATAGGGCCTCTCCAAGCTACTTCCTTCTGGGGAGGGAAGGAAGGAAGAAGGAAAGAAGGAAGAAGGGAAGGGAGGGAGGAGAGAAGGGGAAAGAGGAAAAAAGAAAGGAAGAAAATTTACTTCAGCATAGACCCTGGTTAATAAATTGACGTTGAGATTTCAGAATAAGGCAATTGTCTTTAAATAGACACTGGGAGAAACAGGAGAATTTCTCTCTAGTCAACAACTATGAAGATCTAGTCAGTGGGAAATCAACAATAACTTTCTTCCTAAGGAAGAATAGTGCTTGAAACAATGGCTTCATTAAATGATGTAAAAGGCAACTATAATATCACTGAGAAAATTTTGCTTTTTTAAAGAAATAAAAATTCAAACAGTGCCAAGAATCTGGTTATGATATATAGAAAGTTGTCATAGACAATTGCTCCTGCCACAGAAATGAGAAAGAATGCAGAAAAGAGGAACAACGTACCAAGGAACAGATGGAACAAATAGCAAAATGCTAGACTTACACTCAACAATATTCGCATTATATGTAAATGGATTAAACAGTCCAAGTAAAGACAGGAATTGCCGGACTGGATCAAAAAATGACACAATCGTATT
Organism: Camelus dromedarius; assembly: GCF_036321535.1. Classification (NCBI taxonomy): domain Eukaryota; kingdom Metazoa; phylum Chordata; class Mammalia; order Artiodactyla; family Camelidae; genus Camelus; species Camelus dromedarius. Next base: position 12,301,067 of record NC_087454.1, on the reverse strand, counting down.
CTCTTTACAAGACACACATTATTAAATGTGTAGCACAGATATGAGACTCTTAGGTTTACAGTAAGATAACAGAAAAAGCGATACCATGCAATTAATAATCTTAAAGTGTTGCTATATTATTATCAGCAAAGAAGACACCAAGACAAAAAATATTACCAAAAGTCAAGGTCAGGAGGACATAATTCAAGGCACAAATGCACCTAGCAACATAACTTCAAAATACTCCTTAACAGATGCTCAGAAGCCCCTTTCTGACACTTAATTTTCTGTTAGTGGTGTATAGAATAATCAGTGTAGGACTCTTTCTCTTCAACATATTTTTATTGGCATTAACATATTTCATAACATGAAGTATCCCAGGGAAGGTGCCTCACCCATCTTTAACAATAATATTGATAATGATAATGGTAGTAACAGCAATGACTGCTCCTGCTGTTTGAATGCTTCCTTATCTTCCAGGTACTATGCCAAGAAGTATTCCTACATTTTCCATGAAGATGTTATTCTTGTTTCCCAATTTCAAAGATGAGGAAAGTAAAGATTACAAAGAAGTTAAGAGGATTTTCAAATGGTCATATTACTAACAGATGACTAGGCCAGGACTTGAAGCTTCTAATTGCTCACACTGACTTCTGACAGTCAAATATTCTAATGAACCAATAGGCTTTCTTTTTCTAAGAACTACTTAAATAATTCAGTTATTTGATCTGAGATAGAGAAGAAGAAAAAAAAAGTTGCAGAATGGGAACTCTGGAAGAGAGCAGGTGAAATAAACTAAGATTAGGAAATGTGAGATACAGTCTATGAATTCCTGAGACTAAGGAGGAATTAAATCATCAGGGTGGTGCAAAGATAGGTGAGAATCACAAAAATAAATAATTTTGCCTTAGGTCAATGTTCTCAATATTTAGATAGCAACCAATATCAGTACAATAGCAGCACCTTTGATTACTGGGTAAGACTTCCCTTGAGATATAGTATATGTGCCATTTTAGGATGTTGAAAGAGAAGTGAAACCCTTTCTTAATACTGAATTGTGGAGAGAATTGTGGTTGAGTATAGAGACATGTGTATTTATTACCATCTCCCAAACCCTGGTAAAATGACAAAAGTAGGATTATTTTTTTAAAGTAAAAATCCTCATAGACAAAGAGAATGGGAAGAAGACAACAGCAAAGTAGAATCAACCAATTTTCAAAAGATAGAAAATGGATACAGGAATAATGTTGACTTAAATCAGAGCAAAGAAAGCACAAACCTATGGGCCCCAAGAGGGTAGTATCAATGAGAAGCACATTGTTTCATCCTCAAAGAAGCTTTAAAAGGTTCAGAAGTTGGAAAATACGTTATTACACAACATGAAGGTTAAGTTTGGAGGTAAGGAAAAGGGAAGCTGACTTTTTAAATATGCATACGAAGAAGTTAAACTCTCAGGTTCCCTCTTCCACCTCATACTTTAAAGAAGCTGCCCATGTCCTATTCTTATAGCGGAATAAGAGTCTCTTTACCAAAGAAATTGAACCAGAAATGCTCCACCTTGAAAACATCAGGCACAACTAAAAGCAAGAGTAAGCTGCTAGATGGAAAAAAAGGAGAGACTAAATCTGTTTACTGAAAAGGTGACACAAGCCTGACAATCCCTCCCTCCAGCCAGTTGTCAGAATGCCTGTAGACTGGATAACAAGTCCTTGGGCACTGGGGCTGACAACGTTCCAAAATGTTCCGAATAACCCCTGTCTCCTGGCACTCACACTCTATGTAATAGCCTCCCCTGTATGTTGGTTGGACCCAGTGACTCACTTCTAATAAATAAAATATGGCAAAAGGAATGGAAAGACTAGGTTATAAAAGACTGTGATTCTCATCTTGCTGGCCTGCTCTTTCTTGTCTTCTTGGCCTGCTTGCTTTAATGAAGTAACTCATCACGTAGAGAGACTCAAGTGGCATGAACCAGGGCAGCCAACAGACATCAAGGAACTGAGGTGTTCCGTCCAACAACCCATGAGGGACTGAATCTTAACAACCACCTCATAATTGAGCTTGGAAGCAGATCCTTCCCCAGTGGAGTCTTGAGATATCAATAGCCCTAGCTGACACGTTGTTTGCAGACCCTGAAACAGAGGGAGCCAGGAAGCCATGCCCAGATTCCCGACATACAGAGACAGTGTAATAAGTGTTGTTTCAAGCCACAATGTTTTGAGGTACTGTTTTATGTGGCAATAGATAACTAATATAGGCATTTTGGAACATCTGTCTATCAAAAAATTGAGTGACCAAGAAAATAGAAATGGACATTCTATAGACTCTCAAGAATTAAAAAAAAAAAACTCTGATCACCTTACAATAAAGTCCATGAGCCAATAAATTCTGCACACTGATCTACCGCATAACTCTCTAACATGAACAGGCAGCCAAGGATCACCAGACATTGAGATAAAGCTCTGACATGGAAGGCAAGCTAAAGCAAATACATAAAAGAAAGAAACTTTAATGAAATAGGAACAATTCAGAAGGTAGGTGAAAAGTGAAGCTACAAACAAACTAAAATTACTATCCTCTGAAAGATTAAAAAAACACATCTATGAAACAAGAAGAGAGTGCTAGAAGAAGAGGAAAAGGAAGAGGATCAGGAGGAAGAAGCAAAGAGGGGAGGAGGAGGAAGGGGGAGAAGAAGAAGGAGAAGGAAGAATGGAGAAGGGAGGAAGGGAGAAGGGAGGTGGAAAGGAAAGAAGACAAAATAAAAATGACTGCTGAAATAGAAAAGTTAATAGGATTGAAAATATAATTGAGGAAAAATTTCAAACTATAAAACAAAAGAGAGAAATGTGTAATATGAGATAGAAGGTAAACACATACACACACAAAAGACAATCAATCAGTCCAGAAAGTTTAGTATCTAACTAACAAGAGTTCCAGAAAGAAATACAAAAAGAGGGGTTAATTTTTAAATGATAATAAATTAAGCTTTCCCAGACTGGAAAACATGCTTCTCCAGACTGAAAAAGGCCCACTGAGAGTTCAGAAAAATGATAAAAAATAAACCACAGTATGATATATAATCATGACATTTCAGAACATCAGAGATGAAAAGAAAAATCTAATGCTTTCCTGGGAGAGCAGATATAGATCATTTGCAAACAATCTGGAATAAAAACAGCACTGGAGTTTTCAAAAGAAACATTAGAAGCAAAAAGACAAGGGAACAATGACTTCAGAATTCTGTGGGAAACTACTTTTCAACCAAAATTCTATACCTAGCCAACCAATTGACTATGAGAGCAGAATAAACTGATATGCAAGGTCTAAAAAAGTTGTATGCAAAGTACTCTGGTATAGAAAGCTATTGAAAGTTGTGCAGCAACAAAATGGGGGAATAGGTCAATAGGAAAAGAGGACCCAGGTAAAAGGAAATTCAGTAAAGAATGGATAAAATAATCTCCAGATGTGCCAAGACAATAGTTGTACAGCGAATCTAGAAATGTTACCAGTTTCTAGTAAATGTGCCTAGTCTGGGGCAAGTGGATTAAGGGCTCCAAAAGAGAAAATGCAGGATCTAGCAGTTCACCTGATAACTGTATTGAGCAGCTGCTGGAGAGATGAAAAAAAGCTGTTGAATGCATGAGAAGAATTAGAATTTGTTTCATACAAATTAAGCAAATAAAAAATTTGAGACAATTTTAAACGGCAAGGAAAAAAGTTTTAGAAGGAAAAAAAGCTTGGCCACAAAATACTATATGACTTAGCAGTGAACAATAGTTCATGAAATATGATGTTATTTCATAATTACAAAATATATACTCAAAAAATATTTTAATCAAAAACTTGGAAAGTAGGTATAGGAAATACAGTGAGGAGAGAGGTAGGTCCTCAAATACCATAAAAGGGATTTGATAAAATACTACTAAAAATGATGAAGAATGAAATGGTAGTATAGGGATATCCTTCGTGGTGTGGAATGGAATCATCCGTAAGATAAAGATAAGCGGAAGCAGTTTTCCGCGAGAAGTGAGACAGGCGGAGGGAAGTACTAGCGTTCTTCATTATGAGCCTTTCGTTTGCCTTTAACAATATGCACGTATTACCTTAATTAAAAAGAACTTTAAAAACAAGCAAAACAGAATTACATAAATCTGTTTTTCTCAAAGGATGTTCCTAATCTACAATTAAATGAAAAAGCCATGCTGTGTATTAATGTATGTGGTAAACTTCCTAATTTTCACAAAACCAAAAAGCAGTAAGTACACTTCACATGTGTATAAGTGAGAGTAAAGACAATGCTAAACAAACATGTTCATGTTGATTCTGATGTATTTGCGAGAAGTAGGATTGGAGTAGAGGAGAAGGGAGATTGCTAATTTCCATGCAAACCTTTAAACTTTGACTTGTCATAAATGTTAAACTTAAAAACTTAATCATTTGGATACTGAACTAGAAATGCCTTTTGCTTTTTTTTATTTTTTACTGTAAAGAACATTAGTGGGACAAATGGTGAAATTTGAATATACAGATTAGATTAAAATACTACATCAAGGTTAATTCCCTGATTTTGATAATCATGCTTTTATTCTGTAAGAGAATGTCCTTGCTTTAGGAAGTATTTAGGGTTAAAAGGAGCTTTATGTCAGCAACTTATTCTCAATCTACCCTGAAAAAAAATACACATATAAATAAAGAGAGAAATCAATACAGAGAGAAAGAGAGAAAAAGCAGATGTGTTAACATTTGGGAGAATCTGGATTAAGAGTTTAAGGGAATTATTTGTACTATTTTTGCAATGTTTTATACATATAAAGTTATTTAAAAATGAAAAGTAAAAAAAAATTAACCATGTACGAAAAAGAGCCAAGTTACTCCCAAAGATATAACCTTGAGATTAGGGCAAAAATACTTTTTGTCATAGTGTTATTAACAAGGTTCCACCATCAGATATTCATTACAGAAATCATTTAGGAGCCAAGAGATATTATACCTGTGTTCTTCCTGAGACAGAAGGAAGTTAAAATGACAAATAAGACTCACCACCCTGGAGTGGCTTAAAGAAAATGCACTATAATTGTTTTAGAAAGAATTATTTAGAAAGGAAAGTATTTTTTTGCTCTGTCTCTCATATTGCATCTATATCAGACAAGTTGATCTTATTAAAGATAATTGAAATGGGATTTTAAAGCATACTTTTTTAGATGCTTTAAGAACCCTGAATAAATTGAAATGGAGCCAGTTCCCCAAGATACATACTTGGAGTAATTGTTTTTTTAACTTCATTGAAGGCATTTCTGAATTAGGTCAGAGTTTTTTGTGGGTTAACATTCTCTAATATTTCACTCTTCCTCAAGGACAGACACTGATTATTAGGCTAAATTTAAGGATAGCCAAGCAAATTGTACTAGGTGGTAAGCTCTGTTTAATTGCTCCTCAAATCTACCCTCTGAAAACTGAAGTCCTTTTATTAAAAATCTAGATAGTCACCTATAGGTATAGATTCTGTTACAACCTGCTTCTTTGGGTGTTGCTTTATTCATATACACAATAAATATGATGTGTGGGAAGTGCAATTACTTAGCTGGGTCATTGAGGAAAGTCACTTTGTTTCTCTGGACATCACTTTTCCTCATAATTAACAAAAGCAGTCGGTTAGATGACTTCAAGTTTCTTTTCAGCTCTAAGAATACTGGTATTAGTCAGTGTTCTCCAGAGAAACACAACCAATAGGATGAAGAGATAGAGAAAGAGATTGATTTTAAGAAATTGGCTAGGACGATCATGGAGGTGCCAATCCAAAATCTGCAGAGTAGGTTGGCACGACAGAGAACCAGGGAAGAGTTGCAGTCTGAGTCCAATGGCAGCCTGCTGGCAGAACCTCTTTTCAGTTGGGAGAGGTCAATCTTAGTTCTAGTAAGGCCTTCAACTGATGGCATGAGACCCACGCACATTGTGGAGGGCAATCAGCCTCACTCAACGTCCACCACTTTAAATGTTAATCTCATCCAAAAAACACCTTCACAGAAACATCCAGAATATTTGACCAAATATCTGGGCACCATGGCCTGCCAAGTTACACCTAAAATTAACTTCCATAATACTTTATGTTGTAGAGATAATTTTTTCAAATCAAAAACAATGTGAGAAGCACTGTTACATTTCTTCCATAAGAAAACCTAAGGACTCCATCACAACCCCTGGGAAAGCATCATAGTTTTTAAACAACTGTGATGTTATGAGTGTGTTTGAGCCATGGCATCGAGTGAAATTAACTCCTAAACAGCATTTTCAATTACCAACAGGACATGTTATACATTATCAAAATACAGTGACTTCAAACAAAAGATACTGAATCCTACTGTTGAATCCACTTCACATTTACTAAAGATGTTCTCTAGATCTGGAAAGAATTCAGAGGCCTATCACTATCTGTCTTTTCTTTACAGAACTGATATAGAAACTTTCTTAGTAGGATTCCAACCCACCATTTCAGTGTTGTGATATCATATTTGGAGTGAATGTAACCCACAGGAGTGCTCTCACCACAATAGAAGGAATTATTTATCTCAGCAATAAAAATGCATTAACTAGTAATCATGTCATCACTTATTAAAAAATAGTTTTGATGTAAAAGAGCAATAGCAATGTTATATTAATACTACTAAAGAAAAATACAAATCTCTTTTATTTGTCTTTTGACTATTTTTCTTCCATAGATTCTAATAATACCTTGGGATGTGGATCCAACTATAAAGCAAGCAACAGCCAGGCCTTCACCAGTATTCCCTCATTATTGTGAAATGACTCTGACCAAATTCCATTTTAACCACTGCAGTGCCCGGTGAGAAAATGTAAGTGAAATTAAAAGCTACAGCTTGAGAACATCGCACTCTCTGGTCTGAATGACACTTACTTAGTAGTCATTTGCTCACACGTGAACCTGAGGACTTTGGTCATAAAGGCAAGAAAGAACCCATGTGGTGATCTAGTTTTATCAAGATTAAGTTTCTTGTGACTAAAATGAGTTGAAGAGTGATCTTCAGAAAGCCTTTAGCCTGTAAGTCCTCAGACTAGTTTGAATGAAGGCCGTGGACCTAAGTGTTGAACTGCCATCCCATGTGTTCCTTAGCAGGGCTGAGTCCAGTTGTTGAACATGGAGTGGCAGTTTAAGGAAGGAAAAACCTGGTGGGCCTTGTTAATGATAGCCTCTAACCTCTCCTCAGCAGCCCCATATGCCCGACTCTCCAGACTGAGTGAAAACAAGCCACTCATGTAAGTTTGAAACTCCTCCTTGTGTGTTGTGGTGAGTCAGTGGGCGCCTTCCCAAGGTGCAGATGTTCTATGATCCGGCCCTTGCAGGGCGCTTTTGCATAAGAAGACACAGCCTAGATGTCCTAAACCATTTTTTGCTAAGCCTCAGCTCTCCACAAATCAGATCTGATGACAGATTGTCAAGTTCAGCAATATGGCATGTGCAGTATATACATTCATCAAATTATGATGTTGCACACCTTGGACTAATATCATGTTATATGTTAATTATATCTCAGTCAAACTGCTGGGGGGAAACGGTATGGCATCCATGTTCCCACACATTAAGAAAGATTGTTTGTCTGCAGTTTCAAGGGCAAAAGAGGTCATTATGGCCAACACTAAACTGGAATGGTTTAGGCCTTTGCCAAGAACCCAACAATACCAGCACCCTGATTTTGGACTTCCAGTCTCTAGAACTATGAAGAAGAAATGTTTGTTGTTTATGGCACTCAGAGTATGTTATTATGTTATAGCGGCCAGAATAGACTAAGACAAGAATGAACTGGAAATTAGGATAACTGTCATTAATAAAATGAATCTAATTAGAAAAAAAATGGAATGGCTTAAAGGACATGAAAAAGTTCTTCAAATTGACAAAAGTACACAACAAATGAGTGCAGTTGTAAGCAAACTCAGGAACAAGAATAAAGCTGGTGCCACCCCATTCTTTTCTTGAGGTGCTAACTGGAAGAAGGGGATAAAATGAATCCTCTCTTTCATGCCCATCGTAGGAAAGGAGAGTGCCAAGTGAGAAGCTGGCCAAGGGCCCAGGTCAAGAAAGACCCTTGAAGTAGCCCTAACCATTTCTGTCCCAAGCATGAGTGCACTGAGAAGGTGTTCTGGGCCTACAGACCCCAAGGATTCCCCTGATCCTCCAAAACACTAGGAAATACCTGTGTCATCCAATGATGTTCCAGCTTCCCACGTGGACCCCTTGATATGGAATACTCAGCGAGACAGGAGGTTAAAGTTCTCTCAATTAATAAAGTAGGGACTCTCTCTTAACCACTTCATAGGGACATTATGAAGGACTAGAAAAATATATGTTTTTACAAATACAGCTAGACTGGTCATTGAAAAATAAAAGCTTCAGGTATGTATGGTGTTGTGACAGACACAAGGCACACTGCCTTTCTCCCTGGACTACTTTCAGTCTTAGTCGGAAGTGCTTCCTAACAAAACAAAACACACTTCAGCTTCAGGACGTGCACTCCTCTTCCACTGTGTTGAGGTTGGTACTCAGCAATTTTGACTCAGAAATTAATTTCTGATGAGCAGATGTGGGTCTTCAAAAGATGTATTAGTTGCATTTGGGCCAGTAAAAAGTATTCAGATGGCAATTGCTTTGCACAACCAACATGGTTCCTGTTAAACAAAAACCATCACTAAAAATCTCAGATTCTTTCAAACAAAATGGTCAAACAAGGTCTGCTTCATGTCCAAGGCAAAAGGTGGTCACAGATTTTATTTAACTCCTGCTTCTATGGGAAATAAAAAGCAACAAACCTAAGAAGCAAACTCTTGGAAAATTGCTGTTCAAAGACAATTCAGTGTCACAACACAGTTGCTCAAGGAACACAAATTTTCCTGTGATTTTTTTTTACAATAGCATCTGTAATTATTATTAATTATACGGCACTTGACAAGGTACTCAGCAGTGTATTAAACGTTTACTCTTCCTGATGGGTTCACAATCTATAAAAATATGTTAATTTAATTCTTCTAACATTTACTTTGTCAGCCTCTCCCCTCTTCACCTTCACTGTCACCCCAATACCTTCTTTATGTATATATATACACATATATACATATATTTATATCCATTCATAACACAAATCCATTAAGCCTCCTACACAGGCAGCACATCTGTCTCTGTTCTCCACCTTCTCAAATAACTTTGCCCCTTCTTCTCTTGTCATTTTCTGTACATTTTCTCCTTTCTCATTTCCTACCCTCTACCTTTTTCTTCATGTCCTCCTTCCCCCCACCTGCAGCCAAAGTTCTTACTTTCCACATCTACCTTTGTTTAATTATCTAATATTTTTGTATAAACATTTGAAGAAAAGGATCTTCCCAGAACAACAACAACAATAAAAAAGAACGAACTTCAAAAACGGAAAGGTGGCCTTGCTCAGAGAACACCAGCTGCCTGCTGCCTGTCATGGAGAGCAACTGCAGCTAGAGCTCTCCATCCTCCTTCCCTCCCTTCCCTTCCTCGGTGCCCTGTTATCAGCTACAGACTGATGCAAGCAAATCACCCTCTGCTGAGCCCTGACAGTCAGTCTGAGGGCCTGGAAAGTTCTGGAAAAGTTCTTCAGTGTGCCCTCAGAAATATTTTAGAACCTGGGAACTCAAAGGACAGAAGTGATAGGTCAGAATAATGAAGGCCAACCCAGCTAAATAAATAAATAAGTAAATAAGTGTGCTGAGGGGAAAATATGGTTTCATTAGAAAAGCCTGTCTGGGTAATGGAAAACTAAAGAAATACCAGGAGAAATCAACCAAAGGAAAATTAGGAGCCACAAAAGTAGAGATAAAGTAGAATCAGAGGTAAAAGAAGCAAAGGCTGGACACAATCTGGAAGGTCAATTGATAAAATGTGTAGCAAGCACTGAACCAACACCAATCAATACAGCTCAGTGTGCACCGAATCGCAGCCTAATAACCTCGTCACATCCACTTTATGGCACTATCTGTCACACGAATGGCAGGAAGCAGAGGCAATTCAACTTGCTGCACACTCCAGCAAACTGGCCTCCAAGCGTCGTTTGAAACGAACAGTGTGGCAGTACTTGCAGCGATAAAGGGGTGAGGGAGTGGAAGCAGCTTGCAGAAGGGCCCATGAGCTCCTGTAAATACAAATCTGGGGCAAAGCGGGGAGAGAGGGAGCAGAGCAAGTAAGGGACGTGTACAGGGAAGTCCCTGAAGCATGACTGCTCAGATTCCGCATCAAATTAGAATGTCCTACTGGATACCACTCCGATGCATTATGGAGAAAGGAATCAATAGCCATCAGAAGCAGGAGGTGAGGGAGAGGGAAGGGCTGGAGGAAACCTGAGTCATTAGTAGAATTATGAAGAAGCAGAGGCTTGTGAGCTAGTCAGGATGTCTAAGTGGAGATAAATGGACAATGGCTTCCCCAGAATTAGAGAATTTTATTTACACTGTGTTTTTCTCCTTTCACAGCACTGCGGCATTCTGACTTTTCTTGTAAAAATAAAATACAAAATTCTTAGAGAGAAAGTACATATTACATGTGTTCTTCAAGCAAAATTCCAAATGAATGCCGCACACACTATTATCAAGGCGGTTTGCTGCTTACAGACAAGGTCACCTGCACCACCATCCTCCTCTCCTCCCCGTCTTGTGAGAGGCTGTGCTCTTCCCCTGGGCCAAAGGCAGCCACCAGACCTGCAAGGATTGTATCACAGGCATTCTCTGAATTTGTTTTATAAGAACATTTTTTTTTAAATAAGAACTCAAAATGTGGCCTATTTTTCTTCACTATTATCATTCTCTATTATTGTCATTTGTTTTCAGTTTGCTGCATTTTGACTTCCTCTCTTAATAGAGATGTCAAGTCTGTTGGAAGCCCTGAGTAGAGATGCATGACACAAACACTTCAAGAGAACGAAATCCATTACAGTGTTACAGTGCAGTCGCCTTAACTATGGAAAAGGGCACAGACTGAAGCCATTTCCACATCTGCTCTGATTTCTCTAAGGAGTAAGTGAAGCATTTAAGTTGATTAATCAAACTGCACCTACCTTGTAAAGTATATCTGTCATAAAGTATATTTACAATAGAAGACCATTTTCAAGTAGTAGATGCTTTGATTTTAAGAGCTTTCCACCAATTATCAGCCACATTAAACAAAACATTAAAGCAAGAAACTGCTCGGGCTCATCTAAAAGGAACGCAATATTCCACACAAGAACTCAGGGTGTCTCATGGAACCACTCTTGAGATGCAGACTGTTGATGTGCAGCCATTTATCCACATAAAATTTCACGTCCTCAATTTTTGGTAGCGACATTTGCAACGATATCCTCCCTTAACTCAGGAGTATTCATTCTTTTCTGAGGAATTCACATTTTTTCCTAAATTAGTCAGTCAAGGTAAGAATACAACAAAATGCTCCTCTCCTTTTCTTGTAATGGATGTGGAAGTTAGAGGTAGACAACAAGAAACCCACAGACTTTGCAAAACTGAACATTTCTGGAGCCAAAACAAACTTCAGAGTTTCAGTTTTGCCCCAAATTTAGAAGCTAGAGTTTAAATCCAAGCGCCTGAAAGCATGGCCTTTTGTTCTTTAAGACTTATCTTCAGTCTCCAAATACAGCAAATAGTTTTCCCACAGGTGACCTTTTATCATCTCAGGATGATCTTTTATCATCTCAATTTTCTTCCGAATCACACCAAGTGAATTATTTTTAAAATGAGACTAAAAACCCTCCCAATTTCTCTACTGTTTCACCTAACAACATAAATGTTCAATCCTATAATAATCCTAAAACCACCCTAAAATTCTTAAAGCTTTGGCTTTTTCCTATGTACCTATGCTTGTTATCATAATGTACTTGGTACGTTGTCACATTTGAATGTAGTTAAGTATTATAATTACATACTGTATGGAAGGAAAATATACGCTTATATGAAAAGCCATGAATGTGATGGTGAGAGTATCATGAGAGTGATTGGAATGAAGGGGAAAAGGAGGGAAACAAAAGTGGAATTCTGCAGGAATACGAGGTATTTGGTAAGAGGTGAATCACAGCTAGTGTCTTTTAATGCAGATGATACTTTTAAATTCAAAAAGGTAGAACAAACCTGGATGGAAAGAAATGAAAACACAAAGGAAGGAAATGAAAGTGAGTCCATCAATTATTTAAATAAGTTCAAGTGCCCAGATTAAAAGAAGAAGAAAAGGACCTACAGTTACAATGTGCCACCTTTGTTGCAATCTTGCAATCTCAGTAAATAGAATAAGAACAAATACTAGAGATAGACAAATACTGTTTTTCCCTCAATTAAATTTTAAGGCAGATTCTGGAAAATACTGTTTCCTTGGTGTTATCCCCTCGCAAAATTATTGTCATTAAAACCCAATAAGGTATTTTTAGTTCCAGAAAATCAAATGGACAAGTGCAAGATGGGGGAACCTAACCTGAACAATAGTTTCCTAAGCCAGATTGATGATTTTTTTTAAAAAGTTAGAGACTCACAAAGACCGTTTTCTTTTAGCACTGGATATGCGGCTGATACTGACCAAGCCATCTAAGTTCTCATAGCTTCCTTGTTGATAAGATGCGTACAATAATAACCATACTTTTTGCCTCAGAATTACTGTTGATATCAAATGAAATGTATGAAAGTATTTTGTAAACCGTAAAATACCATGGAAAAGCCAGAAATATCACTATCAATACACACTGAAACAAAGATTTTTAAGTTCCACTTGACTACCCAGTAGGGGTGAGTCAACACCAGATGTGGCTAAGATGAAGGCCATGCCGCCCTAAGTGGCCCTAGGAGAACAGCAGTGAGGGAAGTGGTCCTTCTTCCATCCTCACTGCTTAGGCCACACCAGCAGGAGACCTCAGAGGACGTGACTTCCACCTTCCTACGTCTGAAAGACTGGCAATGAAGAAGAACCATTTGCCTTACTCTTCCCAGAGAGCAGAACCAAAACAGCCAGACTGAAATTACAAGAAGGGAGATTTCAATTGCTTAAGGGATGGACTATAAATACCTTTAGTGGTTTTCAAATCTACTGACATCAATTCTCTCTTGAGATGCAGAGTGTACAACATGCGCAGCCCTACAAGGCAGGAACCTGCCCTGCCCTGACCAAACACCACTGTGAGATGGATGGGTTTAATGTACATCTCAGCAGAGAGGATCAGGAGTTACAAGTCCGTCCCACAGGCCTGTGACGAAAACTTGCTTCCCCCGCTAACCTTCAAGAAACAGTTTTCTGGAGTGGGCACTTCCCACTTCCCGACAACATTCTTCCTCTTTTTCTATGAAAACTGCCGCTAACCACAAAGTGCCCCTAACACTTAGGGTGAATAATGCGGCAAATAAAAGGACATCCCTCATCTATTCCCAACCACTTCAACTTGGAAATGGAGCAATGACTTCATCATATTCAAGCACCCACGTGTATTTAAAGGCCTGTGACTTTCTGCAGTCAAATGTCTGATGGTTTTGAAAAGAATATTTAAAACTGAGAAAAGAGAGACACACAGATAGTGAACCAAAACTCAGCTCAGAAATCCGATGGCTAAGGAGAAAAGACCGTGGGAGGTGTCTGTCAGAAACAGAAAGCAGCCCTCACACAGAATCCACTACCAGCTCTGTCGGTTCTGTATTAATCAAAAGCCAAAGGGCTGGAAAGCAGCCGGATTCCATGCTGAAGCTTGTGTGCAGGGTGCCGGCTTGTCTGACAGCCGCAATACGGCCAACGGCGGGGGGCCAAAAGGGTATTGCTCCCCGTGTTTTCATCTTGGGAGAACTTGACAGAGCTGTTCCAACTGAAGCCTGCCTGTCTTACCAGGGGTTGTTGAGAAATTCTCAAAAGCTCACATCTTCCCATGATGTGAAGAGTGTTGGATTCACATATGGATTTATTTCTTTATCCAAGAATTCCATAAGCATGCATGATAAATGTTGAAACCACCCATAAGTTGAATTTAATCCTTCAATTATTCTACTTGAATTCTATTCTGATCATTTTTCCTTGTAAAAAGAGAATTATCTAAAAGCCACATTAGAATAGGGCTATGGGAAGGAGGAAGGAACAAGAAGCTATTGTTTAAGGTGTACAGGACTTCCATTTGGGGTGATGAAAATGCTCAGAACTGGACAGAGATGATGGTCACACTACATTGTGAATATACCAAATACCACCGGATTTTTTACTTTAAAATGGTTAACATTGTATTATGTGAATCCCACTCAATTAAAAAAAAAATACCAGAATGAGATTAAAGATTCTGAGAGGGAAGAGCCTATGTTTATTAGAAACATCAACCTCCCAACCCGTAAGAAACACAGCATTTCCTTTTCTGTATTTCTTATAGAGAAAGCCTGCCACAGCCACACGCAGAGGCATATGAAATTCTCTCTCCCAACCAAAAGAGGACTTGGCCGCGCAATCAGTTAGTCAACAGTAACTTTTCCTCTGGGGCCTGGCAGTTGGCATTTAACATCTTCCTTTCTTTTGAAGCTCATAAAACAATGGAAATACTGTATTCCATTTTCAGACTTGTCACAACTCTCACAAAAAGTCCCTAAGAAGAGGTTTTTGTCCAATGGATTGATTGAAGTCTGGCCAACCATTATTGATATCATACTTTTCCTCAGACTGATTTAGTCAGTGACTTATATCTATAGGATTCATTAAACAAAACCTACTGGAATTCATCTCATCTATCTTCCAAGTGCAGATACTTCCCACAGAAAGAAAAAACAAAACAAAACAAAAGCGCCAAGCTCATAGAGAAAGAGATCAGAATTGCAGTTCCCAGAGGTGTGGTGAGGGAAGCGGGGATTGGAGGAAGGTAATCAAAAGGTGCAGACTTCCAGTTACAAGATGAACAAGCACTAGGGATGTGACGTGTAACATGGTGGCTACAGTTAACACTGCTGTACAGTACACAGGAAAGTTGTTAAGAGAGTACACTCTAAGAGTTCTCACCACAAGGATAATCGTTTTCTTCTCTTGTTATTCTATCCAAATGAGACAGATGTTGGCTCAGCCTATTGTGGTACTCATTTCACAATGTATGTAAAGCAAACAATCATGCTGTACACTTTAAACTTCTACAGAGATGTATGTCAATTATTTCTCCCAAAACTGGGGGAAACAAAAGAAAGAGATGTGTTTAAAAGTTGTGTTTGGTATCACCTGGTGTATTAGCAAGGGTTCTCAGGAGAACAGAACCAACAGGAGAATATATATATGTGTATATATAGGCACACCTCATTTGATTGCATTTTGCTTTATTACACTTCACAAACACTGCATGTTTTTACAGATTGAAGTTTTGTGGCAATGCTACGTCAAGCAAGTCTGTCAGTGTCATTTTTCCAACAGCGGTTCTCACTTCGTGTCTCTATGTTATATTTTGGTAATTCTTGAAACTTTTTCAAAACCTCCACCAACAAAAAGAATACTACAACTCGCTGAAGGTTCAGATGGTAGCTAGCATTTTTTTTTTAGCAATAAAATATTTTTAATTAAGGTTATATACATTGTTCTTTAGACATAATGCTATTGCACACTTAATAGACCATAGTAGAGTGTAAACACAGCTTTTATATGCACTGGAAAACCAAATTCATGTCACTCACATTACTGCGATATTTGCTTTATTGCAGTAGTCCAGAACTGAACCTGCAACGTCTCTGAGATATACCTGCATGTATACACAGAGAGAAATTCATTATAAGAAATTGGTTCATGTGAGTATGGAGGCTGAAAAGCCGCAAGAGCTGCATTTGCAAGATGGAGACCCAGAAAGCCAACGGTGTAGTTTCAGACCAAAAGCTGTCAGGCTCAAAACCTAAGAAGAGCCAATGTTTCCATTTTCAGTTTGAATCCAAAGGCAGGAAAAGACCGAGGTTCACCTCAGCCAGGCAGTAGCAGGTCTTCAATTAACTGGGTGAGACCCACCCACATTAGGGGTGCTATTGCTTTACTCAGTCTACTGATTCAAATGTTAATCTCATGCAAAAACACCCTCACAGACACAGGGGGCCACACACCCTGTGGCCCAGTCAGGTTGACACATCAAACTAACCATCACACCTGGCCACAGAACTTTGGACTGAACATCACATGCCCCGTATCTCACAACACGGGGCCTTACCAAAAAAAAAGTAGAAACTCAAATATTTTTTGAATGGACAAAGTAGATCCTTTGTTTCCTTTAAATGTGTTTATTAAGAAACGTATCCAATAAAAATATTCAAGTAGTCCCCAAGCCAAATGAATCATTTAAAATAAACTACATTATTAGTCTTGGATGAAGGGTATAACTGCTTACAAAAATAAAAACAAGAAAGAGCAAGGAAAGGGTTCCTCACAGCATAAGCCACCTTCTTGATAACTTTTCATACCAGAGGTGAGCAGGTGAAGAACTGAATGAGGACAGACCCTGGAGAGAGCTGAAATAATGTGAACTAAAAATTCTTGTTGTCGTAAAGACATACAAATGGCCAGTAGGTGCATGAAAAAATGATCAATGATTTTCAGAGAAACGCAAATCAAAACTACAAAGAGGTATCACCTCACACCAGTCAGAATGGCCATCATTCAAAAGTCCTCAAATGATAAACGCAGGAGAGGCTGTGGAGAAAAAGGAACCCTCCTACACTGCTGGTGGGAATGCAGTTTGGTGCAGCCATAATGGAAAATAGTACAGAAATTCCTCAAAAAACTAAAAATAGACTTACCGTATGATCCAGCAATCCCACTCCTGGGCATATATCCAGAGGGAACTCTATTTTGAAAAGCTACATGCACTGCAATGTTTGCAGCAGCACTATATACAACAGCCAAGACTTGGGAACAACCTAAATGCCCATCGACAGATGACTAAATAAAGAAGTTGTGGTATATTTATACAATGGAATATGACTCAGCCATTAAAAAGAATAAAATAATGACATTTGCAGCAACATGGATGGACCTGGAGATCATCATTCTAAGTGAAATAAGCCAGAAAGCAAGAAGAAAGAAAGAAAGAAAGAAAGAAAGAAAGAAAGAAAGAAAGAAAGAAAGAAAGAAAGAAAGAAAGAAAGAAAGAAATCAGTCATATGTGGAATCTAAAAAAAAGAAAAGACAAAAAGAGGACACTAATGAACTAACTCATCTACAAAACAGAAACAGACTTGCAAAAGTAGTAAATTATTTTATGGTTACCAGGGGAAAGGGTATGGGAATGGATAAATTTGGGAGTTTGAGATTTGCAAAGGTTAATCACTATATACAAAAATAGATAAACAACAAATTTCTTCTGTATAGCACTGGGACCTATATTCAGTATCTTGCAATAGCCTTTAATGAAAAAGTATATGAAAATGAATATATATATATATATATATATATATATATATATACACACACACACACACACACACATACACACACACACACAAATATGCATGACTGGGACATTATGCTGTACACCAGAAATTGACACATTGTAACTAACTATCTACTTCAATATAAAAAAAGAATTTTTGTTGTCATGTGTTAATGTAACTTGTATAATCATAACTAGTGTAATCAGAAGAAAGTATTCTACACTAACAGAGAAAACATGCATTAAACCATATTCTTATTTGAGTGGCATAGATTTTTAGAGCATGAACTTTGCAGCGAAACAATGTGGCTGAGAAAAACCACTCCACCATGCCCTGTGATTCCAGGCAAAATTTTAAATCTCTCTCAGTTTCTTTAGTTATAAAGTAAGAAAGGTAGTACTTGCTTCATACGGTATCTGTGTCAAATAATTCAGATATTACTCAACATAGTATAATTGCTCCATAAACATCAATTATCTTTTAACTATGGGCATTTTAGAAATTTATCACACACAAGGCTGAAGAGTTCTCTTTCAAGACTAAAGACTTTAGCACTTCAGATGGGCCAGAGGACGGCAGGCAGAAGCCACAAACAGCTTCACTGTAAGATTAGACTGAGATCCCAATTAATCTACACAAGGTTACAAACTTACTGGAGGCAACATGGCTTTGTAGAGCAAAGGCAGACAAGGCCTGTTTCCATGAACCCCAGAGTCCTGACCAAGGAGCAGCACATGTCAACACACTGCCCGCACAAAAAGTCTTTCACCAGACCCCGGAGCCCTTCTCCTGCTGCGAACAAAGGAAGAAGCACACACCAACCATCTCTAGGTTGTGAATGGAAATAACAAATACTTATGTCAGGCGAGCCTCAGCAGCGGTCAGAGGGAGAGCGGTCCACCCCTGTGGGCCTCTGAGCGGCTTCTCAGCCTCATTTACCAGTTTCCTGGGAGGCCAGCTTCCCCACCAAGGTTCCCCACCAACTTCCCCATGAGACCCTCGGATGGAGTACAAACAGGTAACATCCAGGCAAAGAGTTTTAGAGGCAGCACAGGCTGCTTTCAATATTGTCTCCTCCTCCACTCACCTGTATTGATGTTTGAAGGACTCCAGCAGAGACAATTACTTGGAGAAAGACAGGATTTTGTTGCTAAAATTCAGATATTCCAGAGGAAAGAGACTGTCAAGTCTTGTGAATCATTTAACATGACACAATTTGAGAGAAAATGGAGAGTGGGTTTTAGGAGGGAAGGAAGATGAGGAGTAGGAGAGAAAAAGCAAGCACCAGACACTTGACAGCTAGGTTCAGGGCTCAGAAGCAGCAAGGAGAGACTGAGTATCAGGCAACGTGATGATAAAAAGGAAAGGAAAGATAAATCTGGAACTGGAGGCAAGAGGACACCAAAGAAAGGACCCCTTTAGCTACAGAGCAGCTTTCCCATTGTTCTTTCCTCATTCAGCACAGGAGTCAGAACGCGCCTGATGGATCACAAGAGAGGGAACATAATAATACCCTACAAGGTTAGTTGATAAACAACCAAACATTTTATGACATGGGGGGAGGAGTGAGAATGGTTTTTAATTGCCACATAAATTCCGATTGGTGCTTCAGCTCTAATCTTCGCTGTAAAGCACTGGATCGGGTCATTGACCCTCTCGCACACAGCTTGCCTACACAATTGCACTTGCTTGGATATGCTTCTCTTTGTGCAACTTGAGTCGATTAATTCCTAATGCATCAAAGCCCAAATTTTGCTGTGGGCCTGTGCCAGCTTGAGAAACTAGCATCCTAGGATGTGCTGAAAATCAAGCTACACCTCCTCTCCCCACCACACACTCACTGTTTGAGTGAAGGAATTAACCACAAGGATCTGCGTTTCTAGTGTATCAGTATGTTTTGATTCAGGTAGCACTACATTAAACAGAACACTCTGAGATTTTAAGAGAGAGGAACTTTCAGCAATCAGAGATCTAGAGCGTCCATCTCACATATTAATGTGCATACAAATCACCTGGGGATCTTGTTAAACTTCAGTTTCTGATTCTGTAGGTCACCTTTCCTAACATGCTCCCAGGTGAGGCTGATGCTGCTGGTCTACAGTCACACTTTGAGTAGCAAAGATTTGGAGAACATGTGAAGGTCAGTAGCGTCAGTTTGCAGGCAGAAGAGTGATATTACTACAACTGCAAAGAAACATAGAGTCAAGTCAGAAGGCTCCTTAGGGACCACGAGCATGCAAGCAATGTTGGGATCATTCAAAAAGTCACCAGTAGAGAAAGGAAACTTTTCGTAACTTTTAATTCTCAGGTCAGCTTATGCGGCTCTGAAATGTACAATGTAGAATGTAAATTTGCACATGTGACACCAATCAACTCCTTCCTGAAAGTTTCAACAAACTCTTCAGCTGCAAGGCTGTCATTCTTTACTGACCAAAAGAACAGATCAAAATTTGTATTTCTCACTGTAAAGATCTTTGGTGGAAAGTGGTAGTGATAAGAATTCAAGGAGGAGGGGTTTATTGTAACTTGGAGACTAGATTAAAAGAATTGGAAAGATATTATCTAATTTCACTCTCTGGTTTTGTTAATAAGGAAAATTACCCCATTATGATTTCCTCAGGGTCACCCAGCTAGTCACATAGCTAATCACTGGAAAGTGTGAGACGAAAATCACTACCTCTTAACTCCTAATTCATTGCTTTGACTTCTGTAGTATTAAGTAAAACTTTCTGCATTTAAACCTTACTTTTTGATGAGTATTTTACAATTATAAACTTTACACAAAAATAAGAGAAATTGGTTCTAACAGAGGTTTGGCATTTAAATGGCTTACAAGCATAGGGCAGGTCTGATGAGCTCTTTATAAAATCACCATCCAGCTACAATCAGTAAGAAAATCATGTCAGTTTATTCCTAAGGTCAAAGAACCAGGAGCAAGAACTAGGTGCTTTGTAAAATATATTACCAGTTATGGGTCATTTGGGCTTATAGTAAGCATTCCAAAGAACTAAGTGAAGATGAATTTATTAGGCAAAGCCAAGCCTCAAGGGAACTTGCTGAAGACAGAGGTTACTTCAAAAACAAGAACTGCATTGTCCAATACCAAGGGAAAATGCTAAGGATGCTTCCTCCCGCATAGAAATAATTTTCTTGTATTTGTGACACAAAGAATACAGAGTTTGATGAGGTCTGTTTAAGACCAGACAAGAAATTTTACTTGAGCCCTGGTCCTGTGGGAAAATGTGCTGTCAATTAACACCCTGGATAACTCTCTTTATGCTGAATTTACTGCACTTTAAGGCTTTAAAACAAATCTCTTAATTATTTTGATCTTCTGTACCATTATCAAACATTTTGGTACATAATTTTTTTCAAATTCTTGAAATGTCTGCTTTGTGTGGAATACTTATTACCTTGTGTGGAACACTTATTATGAAAAAGCCAGTTCTGGATGGCAAGGATAGACACAGAGATTAAAAACTTATCTCTTACCCTTAGAAAGCCCCAAGTCCAGTTGAGGAGACAAATATGTACACAAATAGCACAGGAAGAGAGTGGGGAAGCAGATCTTGGCTCCATATGAAAAGAGGCAGCCTCAAATTTCCAAGATGGAACGCTGTATAGCCAAGTGGTTAAGAAGACAAACTCTAATACTGGATTCTCTGTGTTCAAATCCTGGCTTCTCCACTATCTGTGTGACCTTGGGCAAATTACTTTTGTGTCTCTCAGTTTCCTCATTTGTAGAATCACATAATAATAGTACCTTCCTCATAGAGTTGGTATGAAGATTAAATGAATCAATATATGTATAAAGTCTTTAGAATAGTGTCCGACACTGAGTGTTACCTACGTGTAAAGTAAACTTTAATTACTGTTCTGAAGAGGGATCTGTTTGATTCCCAATGACTTCATTTATCATAGAATCCTCCCAGAACCTACAAGGCAAGAGACCAAACCAGAAGAAAGAGGCTGGTCTTAATTTGGTCACATAGTGACCTGCTACCTGCCATGGTCTTGGGAGTAGTGAAACAGTTTATCTGCAAAAATGTCAAAAAGCCCAAGAAGAGTTTGCTTTGTGTGGTTAATATTTTCTCACTCAGGCATGTGAACTAAACCAACTGCAGTAAACTTAGTGTGTTTCTAAGCACTGAAAACAGCCTCAACCCAGTGGGCTTCACACCGGAAACCTTGGCAAGGACTTTATGCTCAGAGAAGGGTTGATTTACAGTAAGGGGGAAAAAATAGAAGGGAGAAATATTAAAATAAAGTGCAATCATGTTTCTATTTAAAAGTGGTTACTGCCAGCAGTATTGCAAAATAATGCTGGCCAGCGACCAGAAAGCTGCACCTGCACAGATTCCAGCTGTGGATCTCTGGAACCCTCACTGTGATTGCTCAACAACTCTCCTAGTTAGCACCACTGGCAAAAACCTGGCAAATCTTATATATCCACAAACACACACACACACATGCTCACACTGTCACACACACACTGGCAATTTGCTTAGTTCTTGTATCATTAAGACACTTACTCTCTTTAGAGTGGTCAAGATGGTATTTTTCTTTTATAACTACTTTTAGAAAATATTTTTTCTTTTATTCCCTGAATTTAAATTATACATCAGTTTATATCCAGCCATATTGCACTCCTCTTAAATCAAATGTCATTTAAGTTATGCATATGCCTTTATTTTTTGCCATTTAACATCTGTACACTTCTAGAAGAAAGAGTTTGTCTACCTTTAGAAACAGCCATTGAAAATTGAATGTTTGAGATTCGTGTTAGTAGTATCTTTTTCTGCGGAGCTCCTGGTGCAAACTGTAGCAATAATAGTAACACATAACCTTTAGTAAACTTGTGGCAAACTGTAGAGGTCATTTTGGTGTCTAGATTAGAATCATAGAGTAAGTACTGAAACAGGAAGGCTAGATGTTGAGTATCAACCCCCCCCCCCCACCACACACAAACACACACACACTCAGCAGCTGCCTGCCCACCTGCCCTTCAGCAAGACACTCTCCCTCAATTTGCTCATTTGTACAATAGGAATTTAAGACCCTGTCCAGCCTGGCTCATAGGATTGCTGTGGAAAAGTGAATGGAAATATACATGAAGGGAGTTGTAAACTTACCCAGCACCTCATGGATGCCTGCCAAGTCACTCAACTAAAACAGGAACTTATTTAAAATCCCGTGAAAGCAATTCAGGAAAGAGGCAATGTGTCAGCCTCCATGTTTCCTTTCTTATAGGAATCTATCTTGGTCACTTCTGAAATCAAGTATTTTCTCTTCCCAACAAAATAGTCCATAGCATGGCTATGAAAAACAAGATCCTGATGAAGAATTACATTTTGTCCTTACAAACATACATTCTGTTTGGTAATTTAGATGACACTTAAAAGTCAATGACTGGCAGGAGAGAGAGTACAGGAAACACTCACAGGGTCTCTAAGACTTTCTGTGAATAAGACCAGTGGGAAACTGGGGAGAGGTCAAGGAGTTTTAAAAGACAAAGAACAGGGGAAATACAATAGAAAGAGAGATTGATTTAGATTTATCTAAATCATTGTTTCTTCTTTTGAAGTTCTACTGACAAATAAGATCAACTATTTTAAATAACTGTACTTATTTTTTCTTGGTATTATGTCCTCAAATAGAAAAGAGCAGCCATCTAAACCACCAATTTTAATAAAATGTGCTAAGTGCAATGACAGAAAAGCACAAAGGAGAGATACTTAACATAGCTCTTAGGGATCAGGAAAGTCTTCTTCAGGAGGAAATTCCTAAATTGAGCCCTTAGGGAAATGACAATCCCTAAGAAACAATATCCTTTCGAGTTGGAACCAACTCTTTTATTTTCTCCAATAAACTTCGTAAAAAATACCTTCCATGCTTCATATAGAGCTTTGCCCATTCCCAGCACCAAATAAGAGGCTTAAGAGGCCCCATCCTTCTCACCGCTGCAAAAATTTTGTTTTAATAACCCACGATATCTGGGAGGAAAGGCGCTTAAAAATAATACAAGTGTACATCTAGTGCCTTGAGTGTAAGTCAGAGAAGTTCTGAAATACATATCCAAGCTTCCAGTCTTCAGCTGGATAATGACTAAAACCTTGGTCAAGTTTATTTAGCCCTCCATGCCTCCATCTACCCAAGAGCAGAATTTCTTAGTAATATGGGACTGACCTGAGAATGAATTAGTGTTTTAAGATGTTCTGAAACTCTAGAATAGGAAGGTTTTTAAGTAGAGGAATTTTTTTTAATAATCCCTCTTGCCCTCAAGATCTTCTTCAGATGGTTATTTTCAACTCTGTTCTGTTTTCAATCCTTCTACAGATAAGTAGATCAAAAAAACACACATTTGGGCATAGCCAGCTCAGACACATGCACACAGTGAGTTTAGATTTACTTGCATCAGTGGATGCCGGAAGAGGAACTGTGAAGAAACAAAAAAAGAATTCATGTCCCCATTCTATATGCAGCCCTGTTGCTTTGCAATGAGCTGGGCTACCACTTTCAAATCAGTAATCTAAGTGTCTTATTTCAGGAAGGATTTCATCAGAAACTCGTTAGTAAGGCAGTTGATTTGACCCTGGTACCTGATTAGTAATTTGTCCCTAGGTACTGTACCCTAATCAGAATTTAATGTTTCAAGGACCACAAGAAAATCATCTAGAAAAGAACTGAAATTTGGTTCTGAGTTTCCCACTGACATTCAATTCTTTTGAATATATGTGAGCCTTCTCTGTGTGCTCAGCCTACTAATACATAACTGAGAGCCCAGGGAACGAAACCCTGACAGTTACTATTAAGGTAAAAATGGGGCTACAGAATTCATTTTCAAAGTTTCTTTCCAGTTTTTTTTTTTTTTTTAAATTAAATTGGCACTACCAAATGTAATGACATGGCCACCCTGCTGAGCGCCGAGCCCAGGAAGCTATTGTCTCCCTGGTCTATGTACTCTCCTCTCCTCTAATGTTTCCTATAATGCAACTAATAGCCAACCATCAGCCATAAATGCCCTGTCATCTCATTGTTGCACACAGCAATTGCTGAAGCCGTGATACTGACAAATGAACCTGCGTAATCACTTTGGATTTCTTTGTTATATCTCACAGTGTGAAGATGGCTTCTGCTCAGCACGTCCCCAAAAACAAACAAGCACCATTGCTGTCTCCTCCATCAATCTCTCCTTATTGTGGCACTCAAGCCCCTGTGCTGCCCTCGCTACCACCCATCTTCTCAGAAAAGTAAAACATCCCAGATCTTTGAGTTTAGACCTTTGATATCCTTCTTCCATTGTTCCTTTGCCAACTGTATCTCTAAGAAAGAAATGAAAATCCGGAGAGTGAGGGATAGAAAGGATGCGAACTTTCTGTACTTTCCCAGCTGTTTTCCTTGGGAAAAAAAAAAAAAAAAAAAAACACCTCATTAAAATCCAGTTGAGTCTGACATTTTCCCTTTTACCTTTTCAATCTTTTTATAGTTTCAAATCATTAACTATCAGCATGAAGCTCAAAAGGTAGCTCTCGCCATCTATGAAATAGTGACACATTTGACAATAATGCTTTTGAAGAGCCTGTCACATTCTCTCCCCAAACAAGTCTCATTAATGCTCAAACTGTCTTTCTTTTCTCTCTGCTTCTTTTCTCCTCATTTCTCTCTAATTAGCTTGTTTTTTTATGTTCTCTCGTTCCACAGTTTGAGCATAAGAAAAAAAAAAGGAGGTGGATGTCATTTCCATGAACCCCAAGGCCAAGTTAATCAGCAGAATTAATGACTCTATTACCCATTAGACTGGGGGCGGTGGCGCTTAACTCCAAGCACCCAGTGTTTGCCCTCTACCATGCTTCTCCATTTTCCTCCAACAAATGTAAACTTGCTCTTTTAGAGCAAACTCTGAGGTTCAATCTATTTGGAGAGCATTTCTTTTTACCTTCAGGATGTGAATCAGGAGGAGAGGTTGAAAATGTAGCCACCTCTGTCTTCAGTGTCCATGCTGAGAAAATATCATGCCTTTGAGTAAGGATGGATAAAAGGAAGTCTCAGGGAAGACTGGGAAAGAGTCATAACCTCGTGTTCCCAGTACTGACTTTCCACAATCGATAATTCCTGACCGAAGAACATTTTATAATGGCAGCATCACAGAAAAATGTCTCAGTATTTTTTAAAGTAATACTATGGAAGTAAAAGACACATAGAAATTCAAACCAGCAGATACTTGGGTTTGATAAATTTTAACAAGCAAGCATGATTTGGGGTTGAATAACTTTTAAAATTCATTTTCAATAGACAGGGGACAAAATTTTCAAATTTTTGTCTCCCTTTTGAACAGGATAGAGAAATAGCATACTTCTATCCTAAAAGTTAACATTAACACAAAACCAAGTAGACATTTTGTATGTATGCAAAATGCTTTATTTTAGAAACATCTGCCTAGAACATGTCAGAAGAATAGGAAAGTTTCTACATTTCCTAACTCAATAAAAACATCCTCTCTAGTTCTGTTTAAATTTTTAATGGTATTGTTATCAATGTAAAGATAAAAAAGGCTCGTACAGATTTACCTGTGCACTCAAGTAGACCTCCAAAGAGTAAAAATACCAAGACCGTTTCAGAGAAAAGATGTGCTTTCATTTTTATTCAGTTATAACTCCACTCTCATCTAATATAAAAAGCTTTTTGGTATCATTTGGTGAGTTATCTTTGCCTAAAGAGGTAATTATTATCAGGAAAACTCCTTTTTAGGTGAAAACTCTGCCCTAGCTGGGTTTGAACTCTCTTGAGCCAAGAAAGAATGCCTGTGCTGGTGCCTTCCAGCCTCTCCTTGTCCTTCACCCTCAGTTCAGTCTACAAAATACACCTGAAAGGATATTGGCAAGAATGATAATCCTAACACTGACTTTATTCTTTTGCCGTATCTATTCATGGAGACAATACCATACTTGTTAAGTGGCCTTTCTTTCTTTCTTTTTTATTATGAAGGGAAATCCTCAGGGCGTTAAAAAAAAATTAAGTCAATAGCAAAACTCAAACTTTCAAGAAAAAAAGGTTAGGAAAAAATGACATTTCAATGGTTATTCATGAGAGTTTAGTGTTACAAAAAAGGGCACTTGCAATACTTGGAAATGAAAGGAAGAATATTTGCAATACTTTAGCATAGCTATCTTCAAATATCATTGAAAATATAAGCCATCCAACTTCCCTTTGATGTGAAGATAGTCAGCAGGTATAAAATTTTAAAAATCATAAAAATAAACAATGAAGTTTATTCACATAACAAAGGGGACCCAAACACTTCACTCTAAGAGTCAATGTAGTGCAGCAAGATTTGTCCCAAATCCAAAACTCAGGAGAAAAGAATTACAGTCCTAATCTGACCACCTCTCAGAATGATTATGGGAAAGCAAGGGGTGGGGGTGAAGTGAAAATTTTACCATCTTATTCGCCTTATCTCTATACAAAGAAGAATAAGAATGAAACCATGCTATCAGTAAATGAAAAATAGAACATAAAAACCATTATACAGATTCCTAGGACATCATTCAAAAACCGACACACACACACACCCATACACACACACACGCACGCGTGCACGCTGAGAGTTGGATTTGTTTGTGTATGTGTCAACCCTTTGTCACAGAGAAATATTCATTGTATCCCATATCTTCTTTCTCTTGCCTTTGCACAGGTGATGCAAGATAATGGACTTCCGGGGATTTCTGAAATGCTTTTATGTTAGGTTCTCCGCCTAAGTGTTCTCATAGCAGCCTCTACTTACCCTGCAATATTTCTCTCATTGTCTCTCTCTCTCTGCCCCATTAGACAGCAACAGGGAAAGAACTGTGCTGTGTCTTCAGTTGTATCCTAAGTACCCAGGGGAGTGTCTGACCCGCAGTTGACACAAGCAGGAGAAAACTGAGTTGATCAATTTAAGCCTAAATTAGCAATGATAAACTTCATTTTTTCAATAGATTCAACCACAGTTACTTCCAGATTACCTAAAAGCTCAAGACACATCTTAGAAAGCATAAAAGTATGGGGTGTTTTTGTGGTAGTTTCAGATGAGTAAAGTTGGTGGGAAGAATACAAGCTCAAGTCGGACATGTTACTTCACTGGTTACTTCTTTTATCCTTGACTTCTTTAAATATTCAAGATGTTGATAATGCGCACAAATAAAAGGAAATACTCAGGCATCTGTGCTTCCATGTTGATTGCAGCATTATTTACAATAGCCTTACAATAGCCAAGCTATGAAAACAACTTAAGTGTCCATTTATGGGTGAATGGATGAAGAAATGAGGCACCTGGCATAGTCAAATTCATAGGAACAGGAAGTAGACTGGTGGTTGTCAAGGGTCAGTGGGAGGAGGGATGGGAAGTTGTTGTTTAGTGGACATACATTTGAGACATATGATTTAGTCTGAAAAAAGAAAGAGATCCAGCCTTTTGAAACAACATGGATGAATACGGAGAACATTATGCTAAGTGAAATAAGCCAGACACCGAAAGAAAAAAACTGCATGATCTCATTTATATGTACAATCAACTTCAGGATGACACCTGCACCCCAATGTTCATATCAGCACTATTTACAATAGCCAAAACATGGAAACAGCCTAAATGTCCATCAACAGGTGACTGGATAAAGAAGATGTGGTATATTTATACAATGGAATACTACTCAGCCATAAAAACCGACAACATAATGCCATTTGCAGCAACATGGATGCTCCTGGAGAATGTCATTCTAAGTGAAGTAAGCCAGAAAGAGAAAGAAAAATACCATATGAGATCGCTCATATGTGGAATCTAAAAAACAAAAACAAAAACAAACAAACAAACAAACAAAAACAAAGCGTAAATAAAGGACAGAAATACTCACAGACAGAGAATACAGACTTGTGGTTACCAGGGGGGTGGAGGGTGGGAAGGGATAGACTGGGATTTCAAAATTGTAGAATAGACTACACTGTATAGCACAGGGAAATATACACAAAATGTTATGATAACTCACAGAGAAAAAAAATGTGACAATGAGTGTGTATATGTCCATGAATAACTGAAAAAGTGTGCTGAACACTGGAATTTGACACAACATTGTAAAATGATTATAAATCAATAAAAAATGTTAAAAAAAATACTGTTATTTTACAGTATTTTGTATATTGGAATAAAGGAAGTATGTTAATGTCAATAGAAATTAAGATACTCAGGATAAGAGAAGGGCAATACAAATATAAAATTTAAAAATTAAAAAAAAAAAAAGTCAAATACACAGAAGCAGAGAGTAGAACAGTATGGGTGAGGAGCTGGGGAAAACGGGGAGATGTTGCTCAAAGGGCAGAAAGTTGCAGCCATACAGGATGAATAAGTTTAGAATTTAATGTACATCATGACGACAAACTTAACAATATTGTATCACACCTTGGAAATTTGCTGAGACAGTAGATTTCAGGTATTCTCATTAAAAAATAGATGGCAACTATGTGAGGAAATATGTTAACTTGACTGTTGTATATATGTATCAAATCAGCATATTGTATACCTTAAGTATACACAATTTTATTTTTTAAAGGGTAATTTAAAAGGAAACTATTCAACATTTTAAATTAGGATTTTTCCCAATTCCCAGAAGTAATAAAAAAGAAGCCCATTACCCGAACTCACTTTACCCTACTTGAGAAAAGCATGCTCTCAACCCTGACAATGCGTTAGGATCGTTTGGAGCACTTTAAGAAATACTGCTGTTTGGGCTCCACCCCAGAGATTCCCACTCAGTCGGTCTGGTTTGGGGCCCAGGCATTGCCATTTTAATGCGCAGCCGGGATTGAGAGGAACCAACCTAGAAAAAGATGGGGAACAGGAGTCTCCATTAAGAAGTAACATCTTTACATTGAGTTCATCCATGAAGATTTCCAGATGCTGTGGGGAGCCAGCACCTTCTTTCCTAAGGGACACTCGCCTTTTCTATTTCAGTGCTCATGACATGGAGAGACCGCACAGATAATACCAAAGACCACAGTAATTCTGAGAGGCACTGATGAGTTCACATCTACACGTAACTTCTACCACTGGGGACAGTGGCATACATTTCTCATTTCCAAAGCTGGCTGGGCATCAGAATAACCTGAGGAACTTCTTAGAAATGCGGATTCCAAGGCATGCCATGTGGCTGCCTGAATCTAGAGTCTCGGGGGGTAAAAACTTGTTATGCGTTTATATCACATGACGCAAGGGATTCTTACATGCTAAACTTGCTGATAGTTGTTAGATCTGCATAGGTAAAGACATGAGTACCTCAAAAATATATAGAAACATCTATTTCATCCTGAAACCAAATCCTTTCTACAGTGTGGTAGAAAGGCCATCTTTGGACTCCAACATATCTGCATTAGAATTCTAGGTTCATCATAACTAAGTCATGTGCCCATGAGTCAGCTGCAGCTGAAAAAATGAGGATAACAAGAATATTTCCTCAGAGTTTGAGATCTGCAGATAATAACTAACATGTATGACACAGATAAACAACAAGCTTCTACTGCAGAGCACAGGGAACTATATTCAATATCTTGTAGTAACTTACTGTTAAAAAGAATATGAAAATGAATATATGTAAATATATTTTGTTCCTATATGACTGAAGTTTTGTGCCATACACCAGAAATTGGCACAACATTGTAAACTGACTATACGTCAATAAAAATATATTGAAACTCTAAAAAAAAAAAAAAAAAAAAGAATATTCCCTCAAGGTTGCTGTGAACTGTCCAGCAGTTTAGATCACAGTATAGATGATTAATACATGTTTGTTCCTTTCTCCTCCTTTCTATGCTATGTAATATGGCCAGAGGAAAAAGAACAAAGGAAATAGGTAAAATAGAAAGAAAGACTGACATATAAGAAAAATAAATATAGGATATGAAAAACAGGTGGATTGTTTCCTTTAAATCTAAGTAATTTCCAGTAATCAAAGGGTAATAATCTCAATACTAAATTCCTCTAGGATTCAAACTACTTATGATTAAATAATTCTCTGAAATATTTTGCTGAACTCAGGGCATAGCCATACTCAGTTGATTTTGGTAAAGATTTGGAAACAATTCAGAAACTATGACTCACAACAAATTCATAAAGGCAAAAAAAGTTCCATTTGAAATTGCAGGTGTTGATTATGAAAAAGAAAGCTACAGTGAAATCAGGTCTCTCTACCTTCTAATTCTCCAAGTAGTTTGTTCTTCTCAGAGAAAAGAACTTGGCTTCTAGCCTTTACTTCTCAATAAGACCCAAAATCGACTGTCCTGTGAAGCCTCTTCTAAAAATTCTCTTCTAAACAAAGTGAGTTCAATTCAACAAATGTTTATTGACCAAACATAAGTTACAACCACATAAATGCCATAAACATCCACTCTGCACACCCAGATTACCTGGAATATGCCTCTACTGCCGCACTTTCACATCATTTCATAAATGTCTATTTCCTTGTTTCTCTCCCTTACTAGGCGGTATGTTCCTCCAAGACAGAAACCAGAGCATATTTGTCTTTAAATTCCTCTTGCTCAACACAGTGCCTGACACAAAGTGGTTTTGGAAAGTGGAATTGGAAGGAGGAGTGCTAATATTATCTAACAACAAAGCATTGTGTACTGAAATTATATGTAGGTACGTGTCAAGCATTGGACAAAGACCAATCTCATTCATAAAGCAAAAGAAATCTAAATAAAATATTAGCAAGTTGAATCTAGCAGTACACTAAAAGAATAACTAATGAATCATTACTAAGTGGCGATCATTTGAGGAATACAACAATGGTTCATTATTAGAAAATGTATCAAGAAAATTCACCATATTAAATGGTCAATGGAGAAATATTATCTCAGCAGATGCTAAGAGAACGTTTGATAGAAAGATACTCCCATAACATGATAAAAACTTTAACTCAAAATACATGCCAGCTTCAAGGTTAATAGTGAATCTCCAGAATCATCCCTATGACAGCCAAGAACAATAATAAATAGTAATTTCTGTTATTAACTTTATTATTTAGCATTTTAATATACATATACATTAAACACTTTTTAAGGACATAATTATGGGAATGGAGGAGGGTAAAATTACCACTGTTTTTAAAATGATGTACCTATATGCCTAAAAGAAGCAAAAAATTCAAGTGAAAAAGATGGGGGAAAAAGTGTTGCAAATATCAAGGAACTCAACATTGATAAGGAATAATCTCAATCATTTGAATGTATATTTAAATGGTCCCAGAAAGATAACAAAGAGGGATGAAACAAAAATATTTTTAAATGGCCAAATATTCTCCACATTTCATTAGAACCACAAAGTTACAGCTTTAACAGACCCCAAGCACAAGGAAGATGAAGAAAATGACATGTTGTAAAAAAAGGAAAACACACATTATAATCAAATCATTTCAAAATAGTAAAAAAGAGAAAATCTTAAAAGCATCCAGAAGAAAAAAGGTGCATTACTTATGGAGGAAAAAGTAAGAATAACAGCAGACTTATCAGAAACAATGCAAGCCAGACACAGTGGGGCAACAACTGTAAGGTACTGAAATTAAACAACTGTCAGCCTAGAACCACAGATCCAGAGAAAACGTCCTTCAAAATCAAAGGCAAAATAAAAACATTTGCTTACATACAAAATCTGAAAGAATGCATGGCTAGCAGATAAGCACGCCATGAAATGATAAAGAAAGGCCTTCAAGCAAAAGGAAAATTATATTCAAAGGAAATCTGGATTTAAGGAAAGGAATGGATAACACTAGAAATAGTAAGTATATAGGTGGATATAGAATATATTTTTCTTACTTTTTAAATCAGCTTAAAGTATAATTGTTTAAAGCAAAAATAATAAAATAGATTGTGAGTTCATTCCATATGCAGAAGTAAAATGTATGACAGAAATAGCACAAAGGCCAGGGGAAGTGAGTAGCAATCTATGGTTATAAGATTCTTATACAATATGTAAATTGATATAATTCTAGTAGACTTTTGTGTGGAAACTTACATGCTGATTCTATAATTTATTAAGGAAATGCAAAGGTTTTGAAATCATTTTTTAAAAAGAAGAACAAAGAGGACCTAATTACCTGATTTCAAGACTTACTATAAAGCGACAGTAATCAAGATAGTGTGGTTGATGTAAAGATAGACATTTAGATTAATGGAAGAGAGTAGAGTTCAATATCAAAAAATTTTGACATATATATGGTCAGTTGATTTTTGACAAAGTTCAAAGGACATTGAATGGGAAAAGGCTACTTTTTCAACAAATGATGTTAAAAACAATTAATTAGATAGCTATGTACAAAAAAAGAAATGAAACTTGACTCAATGCACGACATATATAAAATTAACTCAGATAAGAACATAGAGCTAAGTGTAAAAGCTAAGACTATAAAACTTACAGAATAAAACATAGACAATGTTAGAGACCTTGTGCTTGGCAAAGTTTTTTTTTTTTTAAGTAGGACACCAAAAATTATAATCCATTAAAAAATGATAAATTGTACTTAAAGTCTTTTGCTCTTCAAGGAACAATATAATGAAAATGAAAAGGCAAGACACAGACTGGGAGAAAATATTTGCAAAATATATACCCAAGAAAAAGAACTTGTACCTAAAATATATTCTAGTACAACTCACTCATAAGACAAAACAATCCAAAAAAAAAAAAAAAACTGGGCAAAATATTTGAACAAACTCTTCACCAAAGAAGATATACAGATGGCAAATAAATACATAAAAAGATGCTTAACATCATTATTCATTAGAGACAGGCAAATTGAAACCACAATGAGGTTCCACTACACACCCGCCAGAATGATTGAAATTTAAAGGTCTCTCCATACCAGAATAAACTTAATACAATTTTTTGTCATAAAAACCAAGAAACATTAAACAGAAAGACTGATAAATTGGCTGCACAAAATAAAACACTTCCCTATAGTGGAAAAATAAAAGCACTACAAACATATTTGGAAAACAAAATCAACCTGGGAAATAGTATTTACAAAACATATGACAACGGGTTACTAACCTCAGTACGCAAAGAATTTTTACAAATTATTTTTCAAACCTCAGGAGGACATAAACTGGAAAGTCCCCAAAGAAAAAACAAAGCGATCAGCAGTAATACAAAAAGAAGTTCTTTTTCAGTTATTATCGAGGAAATAAAAAAGCAACTAGATACCATATTAATAAATTGGCAAAATGATTAGCAAGCCTGCAACATGCTACTAAAGAACATAATAGAACAAAGATGTGAATAAATAAATGAATAAATGTTCTCTTGAATAGAATTGCATTATAAAAACATTTATTTCTCTAAATTGTCATATATTGAATTCAATTAAAACATTATAGAAATTTATTCAAATGCTTATTCAAAATCCCAACTAAATAACTTTGAAAACTTGGCAAAATAGAGTTCAAAAATATTTCCAATTATTGTTCAATAAAGTCATTGGGGCAATAAACTGGTCATTTGGTAGAAAAATACTGCTAATTGTTTAGGACAATAAACTACTCATTTGGAGGAAAAAACGATAATGCTAGAACATTACCTCATTTATTTAAAGAGTAAAATTAAGCCATAAAATTGCTAACTGAAATTTAGGAGGTTTTTTCGGTTTGTTTTAAAGAATTATACAGTGGGGAAAATCTTTTAGAATATCATAAAAACTCAGAGGCATAAAGCAAAAACATTGATAAATTTACCACATAAAACTAAGAACTTCATTCTAAGAGGAATATAAGGCACACTGAACATATTTTAAATAAAAACACAAGCTGGGAAGTAATATTCATAAAGCATATGACCAAAAACATTATCTTTAATATGGAAAGAACTCAAAAAAAACCTCTTTAGAGTAAAAAAAAAAAAAAGTGATGTGACAAGGATAGACAATTACCCAAAGGAAAACCTTTAAAATGGTCCGCAATCACAAAAAGATGTTCTTTCTTACTTATAATCAAAAGAGATGTAAATTGAAGCTACTATATATCATACTAGTAGATTGGAAAAGGTGAAAAATATCAAAATCTGAGTTGAAAAGGGAAATAAAAAATCAAACACTTACGATTTGTTGAAGAAAATTTCAATTAATATGCCCTTTCTAGAGACTATTTTGGCTGGCAGCTAGACAGGAAGAAAAAAGGAAGGAGGGAGCGAGGGGAAAAAAAAGAAAGAGAGAAAGGAAAGAGAATGTGTTCTTTCTCTCTTAAATGTTATTTAAGTAAATTATAGTATAAATAAAGCAATATCCTGCAACCATTAAAAATAATAGAGAATCTTTCCTGCTATGAAAAAACGCTCAAACTCAATATAAATACATACTATATGTAAGTATATATATAAAGTACAGTATGTATAGTGTGATCCCAATTACATAAAATGGGTGTGTAGGCACATATGTATGTATGTAGGCGTTCATAAACAATATCAAAGAGTTTTCATCAATATATTAACAGTGGTTATCTCTTGGTGAACTAATTGCATCATATGGTTATTTTCATATTAATCTTTATGCTTTTCTAATAGTTTGAGTTTTTAACATAATCAGCATGTTTCAAAGTAATAAAACTACTTTGTAGATGTGACTCATCCAATAAGATGAGAGAAATTATTTAATAGTAATGTGATAATTGATTCAACTAATCATATATTTAAAGTTACTCAAAAACATGTCTTCTCTGAACAATTCTTCTATTAAGTTCAGTTTCTTCAACCCACTTCCTCTTCAGAGAAGACAAAGGAGGAACAAAAAGCAGGAAGCATTTGATAATACTCCAACTATGAAAGAATATTTCGTTTTTGTTTTTAGTGGTTTTAGTAACTGAACTGCATCTTAGGTCAACATCCCTTTTGATATTTAGGAAGAGACAAAATAGAAGGTAGCTTTAGTATGTCATCAACATGTTTCAAGTACCACTAGTGTCCAAGCAAAACAAAGCATTTGTCATGGCATGCAAAGGAAAGGAAATAGGTAGAAGAAAGACAATAAACATTTATCCCAAGTAGATGGAATGGAAAACCATGAGAGATTCTAAAGGTAGAAATAAAAACAGAAAACAATTGAAAAATCAAAGTTAAGAACTACAGTATAGGATAGATTTGGAGTAGTCTGAAAAAATAGTTTAAAGTAAAGCATTTATAAATCAGTGTTTAAAGCCAGTGTTCATTCATTCATCCCTTTGGTCCAGACCCAATCAGATATTATCTCCAGGTGCAATATTTGGCACTGAGATGAACATTAAAATTAAATATTTATTGGTGCCTTAATATTATCAGAGCCTTGTTCCAACTATGACCCAGGTTTGTTTCCTCAGGAAGTGCTGTATGATGCTTAATCCTGATCTCCCTAAAATACAAGAAATGTCATCATAGAGATTTTGTTTTCATTTCTAGTGTTAATTCTGGGAGGCTGACTGTCTTTTATATTAGTGTCTGGCCATACCATATTCTTTAAATATTTAGGTTAATCTGGATTGTTTTCACTTTAAGGTAAATTTAACCAGTAAGACAGATAATGACTCTCTTAAACATGACACTTCAAAAATAGATATTCTATATGATCATTCATTTAAAATGCCTAATACTTTCAGGCTAATTCTAGGAATTTCTACTAAGAAAATCATGGTGTAGGTGTATAAAGACTTATTTACAAATTCCAGTATAAGTTTGCTTTCAACAGGCAAAAATGATATGAAAGCTTGTTAAATGTTCAGACAACAAGAGGCCAGATAAAGAAATTTGGATACAAACATTCTATGCTGTCATTAAAATCCACTGAAGTTGTCCTTCTTTAAAGTGTCAATTTTCAGAACCAACCTGTGTGGTAATAGCTGACATCACCAGGGTAAAGAAGTTCCACAGCTCCCTTTATAGCTATGCCTTTGATTGTCTGATAATCACAAGGTGATATCCATTCTGTGTTACACACAGGGAGAGCTGAGTTGTGTGGCTGGTATTTGTAACTATGACTTGAATGCTATCCTCAAATCTAGTACCCATGATGGCTTGAGTTATCTTTACAATGTAAGTCTTATTGCCTTGTGCCTCCCTGAGTTTTGATCTAAGAATACCTCCCTGGCCCGTGTTTCCAGGTTAGTCAAATTGTATAATCAACTATAAAGGATCTCAGACTGGCCCATGTTTTAAAATGTAGGGGAGATGTTTGGGTATATATTAATACAGGAAAAACTGCGTGTG
The DNA here is from genome assembly GCF_036321535.1 of Camelus dromedarius. Taxonomy (NCBI): domain Eukaryota; kingdom Metazoa; phylum Chordata; class Mammalia; order Artiodactyla; family Camelidae; genus Camelus; species Camelus dromedarius. The sequence goes on along the minus strand of NC_087454.1, from coordinate 12,264,439 downwards.
TAATTCAAGCTGTCATAGTGAGACGCCTGCTTATAAAGAGCACGTATATGGAGTGGTCTTGGTGTTGTTCCAAAGGGCTGTCATCACATTATCTAGGTCGCACTACAAGCAATGTACACAGAAACTGTTCACTCCCAAGTTTGGGATATAGAAGACATTTTGATCTGAAATTGATCATAATGCTAAAAAAAAATAAATAAAGTAGAATTACACATGCCACATTACTGGTTATGATCCAAAAGAGAGATAATTTTCTCTATCATGGAAAGTAACTAACAAGCCTTAGCTAAAGTTTTGTAATTATTTTGTAAGGTCAGAGGATGATTACCTTGATTGTGACTGGCTTATTTTTAAAGAACTAATTCCATCATAAACCTCTGATGCAAATTTTTGAGCCAATTAATTGGAACACAAATTTCCAGACAATCTAAATGCTGGCAGTAGTTTCACATTTACTAAGTTTGGTTCAAGGATTCAGTTTTACCCCTTGCCACTTCTTCTCACTGAAGCAACTGGTCAAATTACAACAACAGCATAAACTAGGTGATATACTTTAATGAAGTACTGAAAGAAACTTGCCTAGTTCCTCTATCACTCCATGTTTGTTACATTATTAACGGGAAGCTATTTTAAGTCTTGCCTTGACTGATTCCAATTTTATTTGGAAAAGAACTATATGGAAGCAGAATACCTGGATCTGAATACAACTTACTAAGTGGCCCTTGAGACTCACTTTCCCCATCTGTGAAAATGAGATAAGGTCTACCTCAAAGAACACTCATAAGGATTAAATGAGAATGTGCTGAATAAACCATAAAAACTACAGTAATATTCATTATTAATTCCACTTCATCACATATCTTTTGGTAAGCATGGCATTGATGGTCAAACCTCAGCAGAACTATTATATGCATCTCTTCTAGAACCATGTGGTCTAGTTCTGTTGCCTTCATGTATCATCATTTCAGCTATTATTGCATAAAAACTACATCAAATTTAGTAACTTAACAACCATTTTATTTGCTCAAAATGCTATGGGTCATTATTTAGAACTAGGCTTAGGTGGGTGGTTCTGCCTATGCAATGTCAGTTGAAATCATCCCCTTGGCTGGCTTGCTCTCTCTCTCTCCCCTCGCCAACCTCTCTCTATAAGTAGCTACATTGCTTTACTAGCAGCATTATGGTCTCAAGGAAATCAGACTTTCTTACATGGCAACATGCTCTCAAGAGGAAATATTCCAAAAGGGAACCACTTATTTCTAAAGAACCACACTCAAATGCCTCATAGAAGCCCTTCCTTCATGTTCTGTTAATTAAAACCAATTAAAGGGCCAGCCTAGAATCAAGGAGATGGGAAACATTGCCCCTTCACAAGATGTGCAGCGAAGCATTTTCAGCCATCTTTAATCCCATATAGTCAAGTCTGCTAGAGATATTGTAGTGCAATCTTGGTGTTCCTTTTGATTCAACCTCAATATTAGAAGTTATGTGTTAAAGTAGTTTGAGATGAAATTGTCCCACAGTGGGCTTTGATCATCACCCCCCCCCTCAAAAAAAAACCTCTAGTAGCATGATCATTCTTGTCTACAGATACTCTGAACAAAAATGTCTATTCTACTTGGAGAATATCACTTTCTGAGTTTCAGTTTCCAAAGATAGATGGTAATTCAGAGAGAACAGCCAAACTCAGTAAGTAAGAAGATTAGATATGGAGGATGAGGGAAGGTCGGGGGCAGGGGAAGTGTGTGGTTGTCAAGATCAAATCCTATGTGTTTTACCTTATGCAGCAGACATAGCTAATAACTCAGATGCTACCTGGGGCCCCAATTATCTTGAAGATTTGAGTGCAATTGCCTTGAACCTCCAATTCCACAGTCTGTACAAGTCCATTGTCCTCAGAAGATTGCTGTAGTTCCTAGGAACATTCCATCCTCTGGCCTTGTTTGTATTCCCTCTCTTCTCTTGCTGTCTCTGCCGTGTTTTATGTCAACCTGGACATGAAATTCAACCTCTCCACTGGTTTATACACACACACACACACACACAAACACATACATACGCACACACACACATACATACGCGCGCACACACACACACACACACATACGCGCACACACACACACACATACACACACACACATACACACACACACACACACACACATACATTTACATCCTATACAATATTTCACAATGAAGATGAGGAATAGTTTACATTTTAGAACAAATAGCTTTTATTGAGAATTTCAAATAACTCTTTTCTTAAAATATCCATTGACCTCCATGTCTATCACTATGGAATTTCACTGTCCTTTCAGTTCATCTCAATTTCTTTCAATCTTCCTCTTTTCCTTCCTGTATCCCTCTTTTTCTTCCTTCTCACTTACTTTTGCTTCAAGTTCCTCCTCTTTCTTCTTTATTCCCTTCTTTTCCAGGAGAGAAATAACACAGTAGTCCTCTGTACTGGGAACAGATCAAACCTCTCTCCCTCTGAGGTCTTGGTGGCAACTGATGTTCAGGTTCCTTGCCGGGACTGGGAAGCTGGAAAGGATGGTCAAGGCTTGCATCCAAACAAAACCAGTACCGTTCCCAAAAGAATCATGGTAAAGAAAAGTGTTATTACTTTGAAACACGGAGACAAAGACCTCAGAGGGAGGATTTAAGGGAAAGGGGAGATGGCATTCATTCAGCGTAGCCACCTTGAGTGTCAAGTACCTTTAAGACAACCAAGAGGAGAGGCAAATATGGAGGTCTAGAGTTCTAGGTTTGAGCACTAGAAATATTTAAAGGTTTGTGACATCAAAGCCCAAGCAAAGGTCACCATACTATACTCTGGCTCTTTCTTCTAACTTGGAGGGCACTGAGGATCCAAAATGCAAATACAGATAACTCTGGTGCAGAAGTGTCATCATGGCATTCACTGTCTGCAGTTCCTTGAAAGAACAAAGGCTTAAAGGAGAGCTGAGGTGGCAGGACATGTTTTTTCTCACCAAGTTTGGAGATGCAGCTCAATTTCCGTTCCCAAAGTCAGGGGCTCCCTTCTCTCCCACTTAACCAACATTCTCAATAAAGGTCTCACTAACACTCTTAGGTCTCCATGTAGCTCCGTGGAAAGTGGCACAATGGCAGACTTGGTGAATTGCCCTTTACTCAGCATCATATTGCAGGAAGAAATTCTATCATTCTCTTTGTGGTATGTTGCTTAGAGGGTGATTTTAATTAAACTGTAAAATGTCAAATATTAGTATGGAGGAGGGTCAGCCTGCAGGGAGAGGGAATGAGTCAGATTTATTATTCACTGAGCAACAAGCTGGCAGCCCTTCTCTTAGAGAAGATTATAAAAGAAAGCCAAAAGTTTGTATTATATATAAAGCCACTGTCATTTCTCCATTTACCAAGCAAAGTAGGTCCATCAAAGCACACCATAAAACACTTAGGGCCTTACACAGTATTTGTGAAGAGGAAAGCCTGGAGAGGATTTTTCAAGCTCACGTTTGGAGTCTGACAATCAATGGTAGTATTCTCTTAAATGTCATTTCTTGAGATTTTAAAACTATTTGTTTTACAAAATGAAGCAGGATATAAATAATTACAGGAGTATTTCTTTCTTTCTTCCTTTATTTTTTATTGAAGTATAGTCAGTTTACAATGTGTCAATTTCTGGTGTACAGCATAATGTTTCAGTCATATATAAACATATATATATTCATTTTCATATTCTTTTTCATTATAGGTTACTGCAAGATATTGAATACAGTTCCCTGTGCTATACAGAAGAAATTTGTTGTTTCTCTATTTCATATATAGAAGTTAGTATCTGCAAATCTCAGACTTCCAATTTATCCCTTCCCACTCCCTTTTCCCCTTGGTAACCATAAGTTTGTTTTCTATGTCTGTGAGTCTGTTTCTGTTCTGTAAATAAGTTCGTCTTTTTTTTTTTTTAGATTCCACATATAAGTGATATATGATATTTTTCTTTCTCTTTCTGGCTTATTTCACTTACAATGACAGTCTCCAGGCCCATCTATGTTGCTGCAAATGGCATTATTTTACTATTTTTTATGGCTGAGTAGTATTCTATTATATAAATATACCACAGCTTCTTTATCCAGTCCTCTGTTGATGGACATTTAGGTTGTTTCCATGTCTTTGCTATTGTAAACAGTGCTGCTATGAACATTGGGGTGCATGTAGCTTTCTGAATTAGAGTTCCATCTGGGTATATGCCAGGAGTGGGATTGCTGGATCATATGGTAAGTCTATTGTTTAGTATTTTGAGGAACCTCCATACTGTCCTCCATAATGGCTGCACCAAACTACACTCCCACCAACAGTGTAGGAGGGTTAACTTTTCTCCACAGCCTCTCCTGCATTTATCATTTGTGGACTTTTGAATGATGGCCATTCTGACTGATGTGAGGTGGTATCACATTGTCATTTTGACTTGCATTTCTCTGATAATTAGTGACATTGAGCATTTTTTCATGTGCCTATTGGCCATTTGTATGTCTCATTGGAGAATTGATTGTTTAGATCTCCTGCCCATTTTTAGATTGTGGGTTTTTTTTATTATTAAGTTGTATGAGCTGTTTATATATTCTGGAAATTAAGCCCTTGTCAGTCTCATCTTTTGCAAATATTTTCTCCCATTCCATAGGTTGCCCTTTTGTTTTGCTTATGGTTTCCTTTGCTGCACAAAAGCTTATAAGTTTAATTAGGTTCCATTTGTTAAATTTTGCTTTTATTTCTATTGCCTGGGTAGGCTGCCCTAGGAGAACATTGCTAAGATTTATGTCACAGAATGTTTTGCCTGTGTTTTCTCCTAGGAGGTTTATAGTGTCTTGTCTTACGTTTCAGTCTTTAAGCCGTTTTGAGTTTATTTTTGTGTGTGGTGTGAGGGCGTGTTCTAGCTTCATTGATTCACATGCAGCTGTTCAGTTTTCCGAACACCATTTGCTGAAGAGACTATCTTTATCCCATTGAATATTCTTGCCTCCTTTGTCAAAGATTAATTGACCAGAAGTCTGTGGGTTTATCTCTGGGCTCTCTACTACAAGAATTTTTAAATAAGAGCATTCCTTTCTCATAGAGACCCAAGATTTTGGTGAGCTCCTACTTTTAAGATCAGTAGTGAAGGAAAAACCAAACCATAAGGATTTCTAAGTCTTGCTTCAGGAAGCTGCTAGTCACATTATTATTATTTGTCCCTCCCTCTTCTAACTATATTTGCTATAGCTTAGAATTCACTTCTTCCTGGAAGCTTTCTATGCCCCGAGCTGGGTGAGCTGCCCCTCCTATCTACTTTATATCACCATGTACTTGTGCCCATCAAAGCACCTATTACACTCTACTGTAATTACCCATTTACCTACCACTCTCCTACTACACGTCCTCCTCCAAAACAAAGACCATGCTTTACCTACTATTGAATCCCCAGCACTTGGCACAGTAGCTAGCACAGGGCAATTACGCAATGTTTGTTGGATTAATTAATCATCTTTCAGTAGCATAATCCTATTAGACCTTGACTACGTCCTTGTGAAGGAGGTCAGAAAGCTGACACGGATTAACTCAGTGACCTGTGTCATTGGCTGAACCATGGCCAGATCTCCTGATTTGTGGCCCACTGGTCTTTACACTACACTGCATCAGTATCAGTAGCACACAGAGTAATCTAGATTCCATTCTGTTCACTTCGTCTTCTGTGCCACAAAAACACAAAGCTCAGGACCTTCAGAATCACAGAGACTCAGCACAGAAAGGGCTCTAGAGGCTTTTGTCACAGTCCAACCCCAGCCTTCCACACAAATGAGACCAATCCAGAGAAAAGTGACTGGCAACAGATCCTGGTCTAGAACTCAGGCCTATCAGTGCCTCTTCATTTGCCTACCTTTGGCAGAAAGGTACAACAGTACAATAGTGGATTGATAAATGCACCTTTTTGCCAGATTTGGGCCTTCCTCCCAGGCCTATTAATTATATGCAAACAAGTGAATTTGAAAAAGAACATGATTTTCCATTCATCTTTCTGTTCTGGTTCCACATGCTGCAAATGGAAAGCATTTGGCGGGGGCTACAGAGGTGAGAAGAGATCCATGACGTGCAGTTCTGCACTGCCGCGCAGCAGGCTTGTCAGTAATGTCTTACTTAACATACTGTCACAGAATTTTCCTTCAGTGTCACCTCAATCACTACTGTAACACTCCATAAGAAATAATGCCATCTGTTAAAATACACAAGGCAGGGAAACGCAGCTGCTGTCATCACACAAAGATGGAATTAACCAACACTAAGCAATTACTTTCCTTTTAAATTTCACAATTAGAATTTTAGTCTTGCTTTATTTGTATCACAAAAGTCACCACAACACTGTGCCTGTTGAAGTAACAACACGGCTCTCTTGATGAAAACATGGAGGAGGAGGAGTTTATTTGGGCATAATGGTAATTGTTACTCCATTGCTTTTTTTTTATAAATATTTTTAAAATTCCATTGGGCAGTGTTAATTATAGGTAGCAGTACTAAGACTAATGGATTTGCATATAGCATTCACACTGTGGCTCTCCTAGTACTCAATTAAAGACAAAAAAAAATTGCCAAGTGAGGTTTATAGCTGATGGAATGATTGTTACGCTACACATTCAAGATCTCTTTTTTCTCTCCTTGGTAGTAGAGGATTTTAAAGGAGAAGGAAGGGACCCAGCTTACAGGAGACAGGTTTCTAATTTGAACAAAGATCAAATTCTGCCTCTCAGCTCTTATTCCATTCATTGGACAGGAGCAGATTGCTGGCTGAATAACAGAAGGGTGGACCTATTCAAAGCCTCACTGCTGAGCTAACTCTTCAAAAAGCTGTAAGAGATCAACAATTGCCTTGGCCATACTCCATTATGAGGATGTCAGCAAGCTGGTGTTCCTCTCTTTGATGCATTTTTTTTTTTTTTGCATGGGAATTATACACTATATTTTCTGGGGGCAGAGAAATAGGCAAAACCTGCCTTAACTGGTTTTCTTAGGGGTGGAGTTCTCTTATAGAGCAGAGCAAAATCAGTAAATGTAACAAAGGGTTAAATTGTCAGCTTTTCTCCAACTTCTGTGGCCTGAATCACCCAATGAGGCCACATATCAATGATGCCACAAGTGTGGAAATATCTAAATACATGTTACTTGGTCCTCAGGAGGAAGCTGCAAATATCCACCCTTCTCATAATGCCTTTAATAACTCTTTAATGTTCAGTATAGTTTCCATCTATTTGCTTTTAATGATCTTTCACAGTTGTCTGGTTCATAAACAAAATGATCCATATACCAGTTCATAGACAGAGAGGCTGTCACACCTCCTGATAGAAACACTTAGTTCCACTTTAAATTCATTCTAAATTCTGCAGTCAAGACACATCTTTATCGCAAAGCTACCTATTAAACAGCATACACTTGGTGCTTTATCATAAATATCTTATAAAATTAGTTATTTTTTAAATCCATATTTGAGCTTGACTTCCCAAAGCCTGCAGATTCTTTCAGGGCTAAGATCATGCCTTATCTTTTCGGACGCCCCATCAGACATAACAACCCAGTGCCATCAGTAAGAAATGCTCAATGTTTATGAACTAGCAGCTTCAGACTTTAAAACTCAGGATGTTTCCACTTTTAAATTATATATATTAGCCAGTAGGTTTCTCAGTCGGGGTAGGATAGGGAAAGGGTGCCTAGCAAAATCATTCTCACAAGCAAAGTGTGTCTAAATTCATTACTCATATACATGGATTTTGCCTGGCACTACTGCCCAAAATCTTAACAGTTACAATGATGTCTGACATATTGTTACATGAAGAAAACTCAGTTTATCACAGACTGCAAGCCTCCTCAGGCCCTTGAATACAAAGGACCCTATTTAGAAAGAAATTGCAATCTGTACATGTAATTCACAATCAAGGCTCTCAAAGTCACAAAGCAGCAATGACTACATCTCTGATTACTAATTAAACCAGGCACTACCAGCACTCCAGTAAAGACCAACCAGACAGAGGAAGCCCCCGGACCACGCCTGTCTGCATATTACACCACAGCCACATATCCAAACAGCCTTCAGTTTTAAAAGATGCTGTTTCTGTTTGTAGCGTGATTTGTAAAGAGAGAAATGATGATGTGCTAGGCAGTATACTAATCTTTTCAACTGTAGTATTATGTTTAGTTTTGCACTAATAGTATGCATTAATAATGATCTACTTTTTTGTCTTTCCTGGCCAGCGCCAGATCCAAGCCCAGTGTTAAGTCACCATGTTGAGCTCCTGTATTGTACTATCCTTTCTTTTCTGAGCCAAGCTTAAAAGAATATACAGCAGTAATGAAAGAAGCTAAAATGAAAGCAAAGATTATTTTTCCCCATGCAATGTACAAGAAGAGATCTTAGAGGTCTCAGAGAGGAAAATATATACACAATCTGTTCAAACCACCCAATTTCTCATTTCATCCCCTACTCGCCCATCTCCTACTAGCTCTTCATTTTTTAAAAATCCCTTGCCTTTCCTATCTTCCTACTGTTGTTCTCCTTTGGGTCCCATAGACTCACTATATATCCACACCAAGACTCAAGTTCTCACAGACATTTAGCATAATCATTTCACGTAACATATGAACATCGCTCAAAGTTGCACATGGGGGGAAAGCATATACAAACCTTTTTCCCCTTGATCCAAAGCAATAATTGGGGAACATACTCAAAGTGTGAATGAAATAAAATCTTTACCACTTTAGAGTTTCGATTCCCACAGATATAACTACTTTTTGTTTCCATTCCAACAATTTCCCTAAAAATGGACACCTTTACATAAGTGAAAAAGCAGAAAAGAATAAGCTTAAAGACGAGAGGAAGAGATTCAGACTTCAGTTGTAATTCTGCCTCTGTACCCAGGTGTGGTATGAAGTGGTAAATAAGAAACAACTTAGACTAGCTGAAGACTTTAGTGTTAGCTGGAGTCTCACCTACTCCTACACATGAGCACATACCAGATGGTTCCATGGCAGTCAGGAGGCTTGAAATGAAGCTATCATTTAGTCTGCAGCTGGAATACACAGTTTTGCCCACTTTAAAAAGACACTCATTTATTCAGATGGATCCCATATAAAAGGATTAGATCTCATAGGACGTGCAGTTTTACTTTCTTTAAGTTTCTAAAACATTTTAAACCTAGTGAACAACACTCTCACCCCATCCCAGCCAACTCACTTTCAAAACCAAATTTAGATATATTCCATTTGACTGTGCGCATAACAAGATCACTTTAGCCAGTAGAAGATGGAGGATAAGGCAGGCAGTAGGGGATACTGGAAGACCAGTTAGGTGGAAACTGTACTAGATCAGGTGGAAGGTGGTGGTGCCTTGAATTACAGCAGGTGGGTATGACAGTTGATTTGGTATAACAGATCCAGGTTATATATTTTGGAGGTAGAGTCAACAAACTTTCTGATAGCTGTATGAGTTGCAGAAAAAAAGAATTAAGAATGACTTTTTTGGTTTTAAGTTTCAGAGACTAAATAGATGGTGATTGACTTATCTGTCTTATTCAGTTCTTTATCTCCACAGCACCATGCTTGGCTCAGAGAAGGCACTCGGTTGATATTTGTGAAGGGAAGAGAAAGGAGGGTAAGGAAGAGGCGAGGAGAGGGGAGGCGAGGAGAGGGGAGGGGAGGGGAGGGAAGGAGGGAGAGGAGAGAGGAGAGGATTGCCCACACTATACCCTCATCCAAAAGACAACATCACCTTCTTTTGCAAATACCCAACTATTTAAATAGAACAATATGTGAGTTTTTACATATTCCATGTACACTCAGCATACCTTCCGTAAAAGTCAATATAATAAGTATGGTGCCTAATAATAGCTGTAAAGTATTTTGAAATTCCAAAAACTTCCTAAATAACAGAAAGAAGAATTATCCTCAATATTGATTTAGAGTCAAGCACATATTATTTCCTCCTCTACAAAATAATGCTATCCATGCTACATGGTCCTTTCCAGGGTCAATTTTGTTTAATCCAAATATCCACTGTCTGAATATGCCTTAGAATAGTTAGTTTACTGTATCACTATATTTAGAGGCAGATTATTTTGAAGACTCAGTCTTCAAATTTATCACCTTAGAACTCAGGTAATAGCCAGAAATTTTTACTTGAAAATAAATTTTTTTAGCCTAAATTTCAATAATCACCTTCATTATTCCCTTACTAGAAATCACTGGAATAACCATTAACTCAAATTTTTGTCTTTTCTTTCAATTATGCATAGAAATATAAATGTGAAAATTTGCAGGAGTTGCCATAGTCAAAAGATACCCTATATAGGAAAAGTTTAAATTAACATTAGGACTTAAATATGACATATTTCTAAGTCTACATTTCAAACGGCAAAACAAATAATGGTTTCATGTTGCAAGTAATAGGGTTAAACAATATGTAGGGTGAACCTGAAAAGTCAAGCCAGTCTTTTTTTTTTTTGAGTAAAGGAAGATTTCTTTAGAGATACATACTGCATAGAGTGTAGGCTGTTTCAAAAGACAAGAGAAAGGCCATGAGGTGTGGGGGTTGTGTGCTCAGGTTAAAGTAAAAGTAGGTACACACTCCACAGAGTGTGGGCCTTCTCCAAAGAGGAGGGAGCAAGAGAGGCGGCCATGAGGTGTGGTGTTGCCAGTTTTTATGGGCTCTGTAGCTTCATATGCTAACAAGTGGGAGGACCATTCCAAGTACCCTGGGGACGGGGCTGGGATTCCCAGGAATTTGGCCACTGCCCACTCTTTGACCTTTTATGATTAGCTTTGGAGCTGTCATGGTGCTTGTGGGAGTGTCATTTACCATGTTAATATTACAATGCGCATATAATGAAACTCAAGGTCTACTAGAAGTCAAATCTCCCACCATCTTGAGCCTCAAAGCCTACTGGGAGTTGAATCCTCCACCATTTTGATGTTAACTGCCGTCATTCCCTGAATGGCTGTGCCCTGCCCCCTTCTCTCCTGTTTCATTCCCCACTCAGAGATTTTACTCCTATAATCTTATGGGGGCGCAGAGGGGCAATGGTCTGTCTTCTGAAATTACTTTCAGGAAAGTTAATCCCGTCTTGATCATCAACCCAACAGGCAAAACATTGTCTGGAAAGTAAAGGAAAGGAGAAGAGGGAGCTGAGGTAGTTTTAAAACCCTGGGAGAGCAGCATGGGGGTGTTATAGCCAGGCCCACACTAAATGTAATTGTGCTGAACAATGCTAGTCAGAGATACAAAGGCTTATTCAATACAGAAGTCCATGAAAGTTCACCATGCTAGTAACAGATATTTAATTTCTTAGTTCCTCAGCGGCAAATTTATTTATTTTTTAATTTTGCCAAGCCCTAAGAGGACACTTAAATGTTAATATCTAATTCAGGGTGATTAAAGAAGAGCAAAATTTGGAAGGGTCACAGCAGAGAGAAACCATCAAGATGTCCTTGGTCCACAAGCACATTGTGTCTGGATACACCATGTCTGCCATCTATCTCCTGCTGTCTCTACCAGCCAGAGAACAGATCAGCCTGGAGAAACGGGCATGAGCCCGCCTCACAGGAAACCTCTGAAGAAAACCCACAGTATCCTTTTTCCTTTGTCACCATTTCCTCATAAAATAATCTTTCAAAACTCAAACCTTCTAAACATCCAGATTAATCAGGGGAGTTAAGCTGTAACCTCAGACATATGGCTCACTTCCAAGAGTTCATGACAACCACCTCTCATTCACTCCCTGTTTCTTCAGACTCTAAAACCAGGACATGATAGATTTTCCAATGGCAAGCTCCAGTGTGACACAGGACAAATTCATGCTGAGCCCTGAGGCTCCTAGTCTTCCGTGTCCTTTTTTACAGTAGACAGAACTGACAGCTTTGAAAGAATGTGCAGGTTCTGTCCTCCTCTGCACAAATGAGGGAAGCTCTCTTTCCAGAAGTCCTAATAGGAAAATGCAAAGTAAATCCAGTGCAGCAGGAACACTGCTTAGCATGTCTATACACACAGCCCCACAGAACAGCCTTGGAAGACTTCTCAGCTACAAAAAGAAAAAAAAAAAAAATCAATTCCTTGAGTATCTATGTATATTTACTATCTTAATTTGTCTCTACTTTTCACCAGAATTGTTAAAGTACCTACATCAGCCTATTGGCAATTGATTCTACGACTTGTTCTACACAAGTTCACTTTATGGACTTCTCCAGATGGAATAAAGCAGGTGCTTCATGAAATAGTGTATGATACGGTAGGTACCTAGAACTACACTTTTAAAATGCAGCAAAATAAGTACCCTGTACAATTACTTTCCTTCGTACCATGAAAACGTCATTTATTTTAAATTGACTGATATATGCGCATTATAGGTACCTATTTTTTCCAGTTGGCATAAGAAGAAATATTGGAAAATCTGTAATTTTGGCAAGTGTATATTTTGTTTACAGTTATAGATTACCAGGGTGAGGGGAAGTCTGTTGAGATTGGTGGGTATATTTGGTCCTCCAAAGTTTAGGAGTGAAAATGGCAAAAAATCGCAACAAAGAATCCCAAGGAATATGACTCTGTTTTGCAGCACAGCAAGATTAACCTGTCTGACACAATAGCCCTGGCTGTCATGCTAGGGAGAGGAACATTATTGCTTGCCCTTAGAAAAATACATGAAAAATAGAGGCTTATAAAATAGAATAGTCTGGAAATTTAGAGCTGATTATTATAAGAAATATTTCATATTTTTAATTGAGTAGAAAAAGCAACATGGGTGGCAATTAGAGATTTAGGCTGCAAGAATGCAAAAAGGAAAGAGAAATGGTAGAAGGAGGTATAAGAAAAGCAGTTTTAATAAAGTAAGAGAGAGGGAAGAGGAATTAAGAAGGGGCAGCTTCCTCTCAACCTCGCCTTCTATCACTTTCCAGAGACTGAGGAAGTCAATTATGTGCCCCAGCATCACCTACTGCAATCCTATTCCCTGGCTGACCTTCTCTGAACAACTTCCCTGCAGGATGTCTTGACAAGTCGCCCTGCACATCAGCAGAAAAAACTTCTGCTACCTGTAGATCCAGAGAAGCTCATTAAAAACCCACCGAGTGTGGCACGGGGCTGTAAATTACTTTAAAACTCTCAGATTTTTCTCTTCTCTTTCAAAGTATACAGATCAATTATTAAGCTTTGCCACCAAAAAGTAGATCATAATAACTGTTACTATATCACAGTTTCATCAAACTGCCAGTCATTATCCACCACAAAGAAAACAAGTTTATGACCACTCTAAACCAACTGATATCTTGGAAGGAAGTGGGGGTGTGAGGAGAGGGAGGGAGACATGAAAGAGGAAAAAAGATAAAAACTATTTACTGGGTAAATAAAGAAAAATTTAACAACAATTAATGAACCAACATTTACTACACTAATTAATATCTCCTAGAGGGATATAAATGTGTTTGTATCAGTTAAAGACTGTCTTGAAATGACAAGAAAATAGCCACACATCTAACATCAAAAGCATTTCTTTCTCCTTTCTCTTCCTCCTTCACTGTAGTGAGCACATGATGAGCACATGAAGGAAAGTAGAATAATTCATTATTTTGTCTCCCACAGCTTTGTATCTTCAACATTTTTTTGAATAAATACGAAGTCATAAATTAGCTTGTAGCAAAACAGAATTAATTGAATGTCTTAAGTAGGATCATCAAACCAAGGTTTGAGTCAATTTATCTGCCTAAGATTTTGCTAATGTAGTTTCAGCTCATTAGGGCGAGAGTTGATGTTAAGGATGGGATATTATTAGACATAGAAAGGGAAAATTTAAGATCAGGAAAATCTGACTTGCTGTGTTTTCGCAAGAGAATTTCTTGAAGGTTATCTGATGTGTGCTACAAATCATAAAACAACTCCCCTTCAAAAAGTCATCCGTGACTGAAAAAAATGAAGTTGCTTTAATAGAATCTGAAGATGTTTGCACATACAGTGACACTGAGAAGGCCTCTGCCTTTCGTTCTCTCGAAAGCACTTGCCAGAAAATGTCTTAGAAATAATGCGAAAACAATTATGTGTGTGTTTGTGTAACAGCAATACACACACATATATAACAAAATATATTTATGGAAAAGCGAAATATACTCTATGTGCATTATACACACACAGAGAGAGAAAGAGACCTTATTCTGATTGTTTCCTTGGAAAATAAAATTTTCAGGCATCCAAGTGAAACAAGAGTATTTGGGCACAGTAAGAAAGCCACAACAGCAAAGCTGTGGGGGAGGGAGATTTTCCCTGCATTTCTAGTAACAGAATCAATAATAGTCTGTGATTCTTCCAGCAAAAGGCTTCCCCACAGGAGAACTTAAGACAGCCACTGAGCATCCTGCCTGACCCAGGTCAGGCAACAATTGCACAAATGCCCAGTTCTGCTCCATCTCCACATTTCATTAATGTGGGCTCTTTCCTCAGACAAGATAACACGATCTTGGAACTCCTAGCACAATTACTTGTAATATGTCACAATAAACTTAAGGAAACCCAAAATGTTAGATTGAGGCTTAAGTATTATTATTTGGGCCCAAAGACACCGGGTTTATGGGTAGATTTTTTTCAATTGGTTAATCCAAACATTAAAGAATCCATATAAATGGAGCAAAACATCACTAAGGCTACTACAGCTGGAATAAAATATCCAGAAGTAGTGAAAAGTCTGGCTTGGCAGACAAATGAAGTTACTTGCTACACCTGACCAGGGTCAAATTACACAGTCTCTCAGCTTCAGTGTCCTCACCTGCAAAATCCAGAAAATGGCAGCATTCATAATACATACAGGTTTGCTGTGAGGATTAAAACAGACAATGTATTCAAAACACTAAGCACAATGCACATAATAAGCACTTGATACATGTCAGCTACACTATTTTTATTCATCACTAGATAAATTCTCATCTCTCCTTTCACTTAGCTGTTTAGTATACTATTGAATACGCCCAGTAACTGAACAACTACCTCGCCTTCCTCATGGTTCATAAAACTTAACTGGTTTTAAAAATCAGGTGTAAAAAACTTAACTTGATAGACTTTTAATTTCTCTTCTGCTGGTGCTGAAAAACCAATGGCCAAAGCAGCTCCACACAGCAGAGAGATCGGGGACATGTCCAACTTCACAATACATATACTGTGCACAGCCTCAAACAGTCACAGGTTAAGCGTGCTGAATTTTGCAATCATAAAAATGAAACATCCAAAAATATATATTTGTATATGTATAAACATACATGTGTGTGTATGCATACGTTCCTGTCCTTTGAAAGGCGTTATTCAATCCCTAAGTATGGAATGCTTTATACAGCTCTCACTTTGCACTTTCCTGTAGTATCCTTTTAAAACTGTGTTTTTCATATTTCATATTTTAAAACTGTGTTTTTCATATTTCCTGTTGAGTTGAAATTGTAATTTGTGTGAACCAAAGTTTATTCTCTGGTAAGGGAAAGAGGGTTACTATTTGTCAGAGTTAGAGACGACCTTGCCCACATCGGGGAAACAAAAGATTGTTTATTTGGGGTGAATTTATATTTACAGCCAGCAAAATACTCCTCTGGTGCTTCGGATTCTCCTCTCCGGTACTATGAGAAGGCAACTTTGGTTAGCTGCAATAAGAGCAAATGGGCCTTGGAAATCACCATCACATTAGGCTGCTGTTCAAATAGCTTTTAGGGTTGCGATAATAGGAGGCAGTCCTAATAACTGGTGACTCTGCGAGACCCTGCCCAGAAGGCCTCCAAATGGCAGCACGCAATTTAAATTTTAATCTGGAAACAGTGGAAATGATGAGATTCCAGCTGGGGACCTTCTGGTCTGAGGGCCAGTGTTCAGCCTCCACATTAGCTGCCCCAAAGGTTCGTTGAGTTGATGAGCGAATGCCCCTACTCTTTCCACTCTTTCCTGCTCCATGCCCAATGCCCATCTGATTCCCCAGACAGAAGGAAGTTGCATTTCTCTGCTTCCATAGAGGCTTTGCCGGGGCTGATGAAGCAGTTCCACATTGCTGGGATCCAACCAAACACATCTGTGCTTGACACAAGTGCATGATATTTTCATCACTCTGACAAGTGATAACTTTCTAAACTTTTTTCCGTCCATGTGCTGGGTGGGCTTTGGGACATACGTATTCACTTTAAGCTTCAAATGAAAGCTGGCAGATGCATGCCATGGGCAGGAGGAAAGCACTTTATTTTTTCCTACAATAAGCAATAACCCTTAGTATAATAACTCAAAACAAGTTAAACAGCTAAAGGGAACATTAGTGGGACCCTGTTGGCATGGAAGGGAACAGCTGGCCATGTTAGTAGTCATTGCACGTCATTACTCGGGAAGTCCGCTTCCAATTCTGCTACCAGCTTGTATGTCCTGAGTGTGGAGGCAGTGTCATACGACAGATGAGAAAGTGTCATCACAGGACGTTATAGGCAAAACTCTAGATGTTGATATTTGGCAATGCCGATTTGGTTTCCAATAAGCAGAAAGGAAAAACATCTTACTGACTGAAATAAAGTTGGGAAGAAAATTTTGAAAGCTCCTGTAATCTCTCTCGTTTCTCTGCCTATACCATTTTTTAATTGGAAACTTTTTATTCCCAGTGTGTAACAATGACTCCCAAGAATGGCGATTTGTCTCTCAGACTAGGAGTGTGAATCTAACGAAAGGATGAACATTAATACCTGGATGCCTGGAATACTCAGAGTGAAACTCAGCTGCTTCCACTGGGCTCCATTAGGAAACCCATTCCAGTGCCCTAACACCCTCAGCAGCAGAACTAAAAAGTTGTTTTGATTTTTTTTTTAAACCACACACAGGAGCAAATTTCTGCAAGGTGGAAATGGGAATAAAAACCAGTGTTTTGGAATTTTTTCTTTGCAGATAGTCATCAAATGAGGTACAATATTTGCTAACAGAGGGTAATTTGAATTATCCACGGATAGTTCAAAAACACAAAGAGTTCATTACCCAGATATCTCTATTTAAAATAGATTTGCTTTTGTTCATCAGTGCAGTGCACATGGCTGGGAAATGGCAAAGTGCCAGGATGAAACTGCTCCTAATTTTCAAAGGAGGCCACCAGCTAATTACGCAGACTGCAGGTGTGAAGAGAGAAGCTCAAAGTAATCAATAGCAGTAATTAATCTGCTAGACTGGAGCTAAAGAGCTAACAGCTGGACATCAGAAATGGACACATGCAACAAGATCAGCAATAATTACCTCTTTAAATATTGAATTTCCATAGCAACAATTAGGCTTATAAATAAAGGCTGGAAACCAAGGCTTAGAGGCATGACACTGCATGGCAAACACAACATTCTCCAAATCAACCCTTTTAATAAAACACCAACAATATGCTTGAGCTAGGTCGACCAGTTTCCAGGGTTGGAAGAGGGTGGATGTAGTTCCTCCAGCCTCAGCTTTCTTGGCAGCCTGTCATTGGCTTTCAGATCTCTGAGTCACAAAGATGGCCCTGGAAGTTTGCTTTGGGCAAGAGAGCAATGCCTTTCCACAGCACCTAGTACCACACAGCTACCAGCTACAAGACACATTTCTCATCTGTGAAATCTGTTCCTTTAAAAACAAAATCACAAAACTTGTAAGCAAAATGTCTAACTAAGGTACTAGAACCATCAGTCTTGAAGAAAGCAAGGGTTTTTTTTTCAAGACCAATATGACAAACAAGAGACCCAGACACTTAGGCTTCTGTGACAATCTTTTGCTTTGTGGAAAGAATAGAGAAAACTTGCTGTTAGTGGGTTTTGCATTATTTGTGAGTCAGTGGGAAAGGAGAGGTTGGTTGTTATTAAATGTGAACTAAGTGCGCGACACTATGGTCTTCATCCATTTGAGCCTACTGTTGTTTTGTTCACTGAAGCAAAAGAGGCATAGGGAGGCTAAAGGCTTGCCAGAGCCTCAAAGCCAACAGATGAGAACTGGGAGGGCCATAATCTGAATTCAATCCTGGGAGTTTTTAACATATTTCAACAAAGCACTCAGACATCCTTGGGAAGTAAATATGTTTTCTAAAACACTTCAAATTATTGTTATGATTTGAAATGCAACTTAAGTTACGCTGCTTGTGTTCTACCAGTGTCACCAAAAAAATCAGTGATAGTTTGATTCCTTGATACATACAAATTATTTAATTCTCTTCCATGCTTTTTCATTTTGATTTTTCTTAATATTTTTTAGTTGAAGTATAGTCAGTTTACAGTGTTGTGTCAATTTCTGGTGTACAGCACGATGTTTCAGTCATATATATACAATATTCCTTTTTATATTCTTTTTCATTATAGGTTACTACAAGATATTGAATATAGTTCCCTGTGCTGTACAGCAGAAAGTTGTTGTTTATCTATCTTATATATGGTAGTTAGTATCTGAAAGTAGTTCACAACTTCCATGGCCCTTATTCTAACAAATAAGCATTCCATAGGAAAATATGATGAACAATAATTACCAATTATGTACTTAACTGGCTGACTCTGGAATATGGACTTAGCCAGGCACATTTCATCTTAATCATTATCAGAATAGAGCAGTTTTTCTTCAGATCCCATTCTCTGCCAATTACTGAGCAAGGCACTTTTCATGCATTATCTCATTTAATTCTCATAATACTACAAACTATGTAATATCATTAATACCCATTCACACTTGAGAAAAATGAGGCTCAGAGAGATTAAGCAATATCCCCACAGACATGCCTGTCAGCACAGCTTCCTCTTCTTAGAATTTAGTCAGTCTATCCTCTCTCTGCTTCCATGCTATACCCTTTTATGTTGCCACTTCTTTACTAATTAGGATGACTTTGTACTTTGGATCTAGACTGCTGCACCTTTCTTTATTGCAAGACATCAACTGCTTAAGAAACAAAATATGAAACGAATATGAAGAGGAGCAAACAGCAGAGGTGACATTATTCTGTCCATTCAATAGCATTTGGAGGGAGAACACTTACCACCAAACTCCTCATGTCTCCATAGATGGTGGAGGACTTCCATCCCTCTGTCCAACAAGGAGTAGTTTGTGAAGAACACTTCTGGCCTCACTATATGAGAAGAGAAACAATTTTAGTGACACAAGAATCCAGGTCAAGAGTCACAGAGACAAACAGAGAAACAAAAAATGCTGAAGGCAGGTAATGCATCTGGAATATCTCCTTATGGAAAACCCTATCAAGTATTTAGTGGCAGGTGGATTTTGGAAGACAAAAGTAGATCATAATAATACAATATGTAATTTGATCTAAATATGACACTAAGAGAACCTTGTTTTCCATAGAAGTTGAGAAATATTTTGTGTTGTTAAACATTAGAGAGTTCCATTTTTGGAAAAAAAATCAAATCAAAGAAAAGTGAGGAGGGAGGTATAGCTCAGTGGTAGAGTGCATGCCTAGCATGCACAGGATCCTGGGTTCAATCCCCAGTAGCTCCATTAAAAATAAATAAATAAAAATCTAATTACCTCCTCCTCTCCCAACAACAACAATGACAAAAAGTAAGGGTGGGTTTGGCTGCCATCATAACTCCAAAAGGATATGAACTATTGCTGGTGATTCCCTACCCGAGCTGGACACTAGACCAGGGGCTGGTAAACTAGAGCCATGAGTCAAATCTGTGCCTCCTGCCATTTCTTCTTCATTTTACTTTTTATTTCTGTTTTTCTGCTTTTTAATTATGTTTTAAATTTCTTTTTATTGTAGTAAAATAAACATAACAAAAGTTCACCATTTAAGCTTCTTCAGTACAATTCAGCAGTATTAAGCACATTCACATTGTTGTGTAATCTCACCACCATCCATCTCCAGAACCTCTTCATCATCCCAAACTGAAGTTTTTTCTCTCTTAAACAATAGCTCCCCATTTTCCCCTTCCCCAGCCTCTGGTAACAAGGATTCTACTTTCCTTCTCTATGAATTTGTAACTCATAGAGTACTCTAGGTACTCATACAAACAGACTCATACAATGTTTGTCCTTTTGTGTCTGGCTTATCTCACTTCTATCATGTTCTCAGTATCCATCTATGTTGTAGCATGTGTCAGAATTTCATTCCTTCTTAAGACGAAATAGTGTTCCATTTCATGCATAGACCACATTTTGCTTATCTGTTCATTTATTGATGAACACTTACACTGCTTCCACCTTTTGGCTATTATGAATAATGCTGCTATGAACATGGATGGACAAGTCCCTGCTTTTGATTCTTTTGGGTACATACCTAGGATGAAATTTCTAGGTCATATGGTAATTCTATGTTTAATTTTTTTTTGAGGAACCTGCTGCCTGTTTTTGTAAATTAAGTTTTATTTGAACACAGCCATGGTCATTTGTTGTGTTGCGTAGGGTTACTTTCAGGCAACAAAGGCAGAGTTGAGTGGTTGTATCAGAGACCTTATGGCCCACAAAATCTGAAATACTTACTATTTGGCCCTTTAGAGAAAAAGTTTGCCAACACCTGCATTAGATATCAAGGCACTTATAAAAATACAGGTTCTAACCTACAGAATGGGAGAAAATATTTGCAAATGATGTGACTGACAAGGGCTTAATTTCCAGTATATATAAACAGCTTGTACAACTTAATAACAAAAAAACAACCTAATCCAAAAATGGGCAGAAGACCTAAACAAGCAATTCTCCAGTGAAGACATATAAATGGCCGATAGGCACATGAAAAAATGCTCAATATTGCTAATTATCAGAGAAATGCAAATCAAAATGACAATGAGGTATCACCTCACACCAGTCAGAATGGCCATTATTCAAGTCCACAAACAATAAATGCTGGAGAGGATATGGAGAAAATGGAACCCTCCTACACTGTTGGTTGGCATGTAGTTTTGTGCAGCCATTATGGAAAACAGTATGGAGATTCCTCAAAAGACTAAATAATAGACTTACCATATGATCCAGCAATCCCACTCCTGGGCATATATCTGGAGGGAACTCTATTCAAAAAGATACATACACCTCAATGTTCATAGCAGCACGACTTACAATAGCCAGGACATGGAAACAACCTAAATGTCCATTGACAGATAACTAGATAAAGAAGTTGTATATTTATACAATGGAATCAATGGAATACTACTCAGCCATAAAAAAGAGTAAAATAATGCCATTTGTGCAATGTGGATGGACCTGAAGATCGTCATTCTAAGTGAAGTAAGCCAGAAAGAGGAAGAAAAACACCATATGATATCACTCATAGGTGGAATCTAAAAAAAAAAAAAAAAAGACACAAATGAACTTCTTTACAAAACAGAAATAGACTCATGGACTTAGAAAATAAACTTGTGATTACCAAGAGGGAAAGGAGTGGGAAGGGATAAATTGGAGTCAGAGATTTGCAGATACTAGCTACCATTTATAAAATAGATAAACAACACATTTCTTCTGTATAGCACAGGGAACTATATTCAGTATCTTGCAGTAATCTATAATGAAACGGACAAAACATTGTAAACTGACTATGCTTCAATAAAAATATAAAAATAAAATAAAATGATTCTGACATAGCTAGTCTCTGAGTCAGCATCTGGGAACCCCTGAACAAAAACACCTCCAGAAACGAGTACAAATATATCCAATTGCCCTGTTAGCAACTACAGTATTCAGTGAAATCTCAGCATTTAGTAAACTCTGAGTGCATACCCAATCCTTGAAAGCATGTAAATTGAGGACTTAGCAGAAGCTAAGCTTGATTTAAAACTTGTGTCTGAAAGACGAACACTCTGGGAATTGAAGTGAGCCCGATTTTGGACAGATGTATTATAACACATACAAGAGGAGGTATTTTAATGGCCTCCCTTTTATTGATCCACATAATCAGTGAGCAGAATTTCTTCATCTCAGTAGTCTGCTGTATCTCTTTAACTCAGCATCTCTAAACCTCTGACCTATTGACAGCTTCTCTACTTTTTAGTCTGCGCTGTTTTGTTTTGCTCTGCATTTTCTGACTCTGCTCATTGATTTCACTCTCCTATCTTTCTGGGGATCTTGTGTCTCTCTGTCCATCTTAACATCAGTGTGTGTTCACATTTGAGATCACAGAGGTGAAGCCCTCTATTCTTTTCTCTCCTCTCAGATTTTCTTTCTCAACTCTCTGCATGAGTTCATAGAGAACATTCACACCACTGTGTCCTTGTGAGCCAAATCACACTCAACCCAAACATCACAGTACTAACACATACCACATCCCATTGAAGCAAACACAATTTAACAATAATCTCTTTGTATTATAAAAGTAAATATTCTAGCCCAATCAAAGTCACTCTTATTTCAGGCAACATTCATTATAAATTAATAGTATAAACTAAGAATTTAGATTTTCTTTAGCTATCATTAAATAAGTGAACTGTAGCTATACCTGATTAGGGCTAAAATCTTGGCAACAGCATATAGCCCAAACCAGTAACAATTATAAGAAAAATGTACTTTAATATGCATTTAGTCAAGTTAACAAATATTCAACATGGCACCTCAGGCACTGAAGAGACAGAAACGAACAAAGCATCATCCAGTGATCCTCGGCCTTACTGAGTTTGCTGGGCAATTAGAATGTTAGGAATTTTGACAACATACTAACGGAGCTAAAGCTACCCAGCATACCCGTGGTCATCCTTTATAATTATGTAGATGGTCTGAGTAGAACTATGAACTTCCCTGCCTGTGACTTCTTTCACTGCTCTACAGGGAAGTTCTTACATGCTCCAGAAAGCAAGCCACCTTCCTAGAGTTTCGGCTTGGTGTACTCTATTACCAGTACAGCCAGTTGCACCTACTCTGCACCGATTTATATCAGCTCAATCTTCACCCAACAAACTGCACCAAACAGTATGGGTTCTCAACAGCAGAAATATTCTATACCCTGGTTAAATGTTGTTGGTACACTTATGAAGGGTTTAAGCATTTTACAGAAAAGAAGCAAAGTCTATGTTTCATCTTTTTTTTCCCTTTATGACAAAGGTTCATTTTCTTGAACTTCAGTTATTATTTTAAAATCCTCAAATGCTTCTCTAGTACAGAAGATTGTTCCCCGTGGCACTGATTCCTTGCACTTAAAAAAAAAAAAAAAAAAACTTCTTATTCATTCTCAGGTCAGCTGCTATCTGTCTTTCTTTTCAGGTACCATGAAATACTAGAAAATCCATGGGCTCCAAAAAGAGCTCATCACTAATGGGCTGTATGATCCTGAGCAACTTCATTTATTAAACTCTGAGCCCCAGTTTCCTCTCCTATAAAATGTGGGTATTAAAACTTCCTTTGAGAGTTTTTTTTTAAGATTTAAAAATTAGAATTTAAGATGCAAGATGCAGGAATATGCATAAACATGTCCTCAATAAAAAGCAACCATTATCAGTCTTTTTACTAGTCTTGCTCAAATTATCACATTAGTCTCCTCTCTAATCTCTCTATTCATATCCTGCTCCCTTCTGCAGGTAATCCTATTTCAAATCATTATCAACACTGCCAGAGATGTGGCTTTCTACAATATGATTCTGCTTCATTTCCTCCCCTGCCAAAAGTCATTCAGTGGCTCACGAACACTTTATCCCAAATGTATCTCCACTTGCAGTTCCCTGCCAGAAACTGTATTAGCTTCCTATTGCTGCTATAACAAATTACCACGAACTTAGAAGCTTGAAAAACACAAATTTATTATCTCATAGCTATGAAGGTCAGAAGTCTAAAATCAAGGTATTCGCAGGGCTACAGTCTGTTGGCTCTCAGGGGAAATCAGTTATCTTGCCTTTTTGAGCTTCTCGCCACCTGCATTCCTTGGCTCCTGGCCCCTTCCTCTATCTTCAAAGCTGGCAGTGTAGCATTTTCGTATCTGTCTCTGACTCTGACCTCCCTTCTGTCTCCCTCTTTCATTTTAAAGGGTCCTTATGATTACATTGAATTTATCTGTACAATCCAAGATAATCTTCTTACCATAAAGTCTGCTGATTAGTAAACTTAATTTTACCTGCAACTTTAATTTCTCCTTGCCATGCAACATAACATAGCCACAGGCTCCAGGAATTAAGATGTGGACATCTTTGGGGGTGGGGGAGGACATTATTCTGCTTACAACTAAGACCATATTTTCCCTTGTTCTATGCCGTCACACATGCTTTTCCATCAACCTATAATGCTCTTCCCCACCTTCTCCACCTGAGTCAATCTCCTTTCATCTGAGATTCAAATCAAGTATCAGCTCATTCAGTAAGCTTCTATACACCCTAGTCCTATCTAAATTATATTCCTCATTTTTATGCTTACCTAACACTCTATATATTACTCAATAATAGTTCTACTCTTGAAGTCATAACTATTGATTTATTTATGTCAGACATCAGGTGAAAAATTCCGTACGGTGACGGCCTGGGTCATTGTTTCTGGACACCAGCCCCTAGCAGGGTGCGAAAATTAAAACAGGCTCACAGTAAGCGTCTGAGGAAAGAGCAAATGTGCCTTTGGGGGAGGGAAAGAAGTGTCTAGTTATTGCTGTCATTTTATTCTTCATGTTCATTGGTTTGTTTGCATGTTTTTGCTTATTTCCTGATTTTTACCTGAACTATATTTTAGTTCAAGACATCAAACGTGTGGTTACAGAGAGAGTGTGAGTATAAAATAGAAGTTAAAGTCCCCATAACTCTCAACACTAACTTCACCCTGGAGATCACCCGGGGAGCTTCAAAAACAACTGATGGCTTGAACCCAGCCCCAGAGATTCTGACATAATTCTGTAGTATGACCTGGGCATTGGGATTTTTAAACCTCTCAGGAGGTTCCATTGTGCAGCTCAGGCTAAGAATCACTGGTTTAGACCTAGTGCTCAAAGATTTCCTATGGAAATCTCAAGAGTAATATCCTATAGTTAAAAATTAACAATATTTGAGCAATACACGAGGGCTGGTTATCAATCAGACATAACATAGCTAATGGCAAATGGTTGTGCAGGCAAACATTTTATTGCACTTTGTTTTATTGTGCTTCACAGATATTGCCTTTTTTTTTTTTTTTTTACAAATTGGTGATTTATGGCAACCCTGAGTCAAGCAAGTCTATCGGCACCACTTTTCCAGCAGCATTTGCTCAGTGCATGTCTCTGTGTCACATTTTAGTAATTCTCAAAAGAGTTCAAATTTTTTCATTATTATTATATTTGTTATGGTGATCTGTGATCAGTGATCTTTGATGTTACTATTGCAAAAAGATTAAGACTGGCTGAAAGCTCTAATAATAGCATTTTTAGCGATAATATTTTTAAATTAAGGTATGTACATTTTTTAGACATGCTATTTACATTTAATCGACTATAATATAGTGCAAACATAACTTTTATATGCTCTGGAAAACCAAAAAATTCACAAGACTCACTTTATGGTGATTTTCGCTTTATTGTGGTGGTTCTGGAACCGAATCTACAATTTCTCTGAGATATGCCTGTATTCACTGATATGCTATTTGAAAAGAAGAAACACTCTGAATTTGAGCCCATACTCCCTTTTCTGATAGATTCTGTACATTCTCTTGAAGAAAAAGGAAGAAAGGTTTTATGTGTTCTTATTAAGTGGCTTTGTGCTATGAAATAGAAATCATCTCAGCCTCTGAGGAGCTAATTCTCCTGTTGTTGCATGACTGGCTCATTAAACTTTACCATTTGGGCCCTGACTTCCTATGCCTGGACTTAGCCTGGGAGAATATTGGGACTCACCAAAAAGGAAGGCAGGCTGCTGCCTGTGTAAGCTCTCTGAGGCTGTACAAGGCAATGCCTAATTCATGAGGACTCCAGAACCCAGACTTTTGCCAAATCAACTAATTTTTTTGCCAATCTATCTGTTACCAAACTAAAAGCATCAGTAATGGTTTCTGGGAGAAAAAATATTAAATAAAGCTCAAAATGGTTGAATGCACTACATCTTGCTGAAAGGAAGTTGTCATTCGCAATCAGTGTAACATGCATCAGTGAACACTTCATAACGTCTCCTTTCCCTCCCAACCCCAAATGTTAATGTAGCAGACTACCTACATGGAAAGAAAACATGTTTTCAAAGTTCACACCTGCTTTGTACACTTAAAGGCTTAGTGCAGATTTAAGAGCACAGTCTTTTGGTGTGGTTTATAATATTTGCTAAGATACTGTTTTCTTTGTTTCTTATACCAAAAAGAAAGTAACTTGAAAATATTTTTAAAATATAGAACATGAATCTATTTTTCCAATTATAAATAGATATATAACAAATTGCATGAAATAGAATATTATATTTCATTTATATTTCATTATATAAATTTTTACTACTTTATTTATATAATTTACTTTATTATATAAATTACTACTTTATTATATAAGTTATCTATTCCTGGGTAACAAACTTCTGCAAACTTAGAGGCTTAAAACAGTACATATTTATTATTATATCTATTTTCTGTGGATCACAAGTCCAGGCACAATTTCACTGTGTCCTCTGCTCTGGGCCCCAGAAGGTTGTAATCAAGGCGTCGGCTAGAGCTACGGTCTCATCTGGAAGCTAGACTGGGGAGAATCTACTTTCAAGCTCACTCAGGCTGTTGGCAGAATTCATTTCCTTGCAATAGGACCAAGGGCCCTAGCTGCTTATTGGTTGTCAACTGGATGTTGGCCTCAGCTCCTAGAAGCTTCCCTCAGCTTCTTGCTACATGGACCTCCCAATATGGCTGACTGCTTCTTCAAATCCAGTGAGAAAGAGAGTCTCTTGAGCAAGTCTACTAGCAAGACAGAGTCTTTTATACTATAACATAACCACAGGAGTGACATCTATTACCTTTGCCATGTTTTATTGGTTAGAAACAAGTCACAGCTTCCACCCACACTCAAGGGGAGTTGATTACACAAGGATGTGAACATCAGTAGGCAAAGATCACTAGGGAGTCATCCAAGTATCTGTCTGCTACCCTTTTTTGGCCACTGCATGACCTGTGATAGTGTGAAGTGAACACTAAGCTAACTCATTCCACCTATCCAAGATAGTGATTCTAAGTGGGGTTTCTTGTATCATGGTTTCCTGAGATCGGGAACATTTCTAGGACTTTTATGGGATGTAAATAGAGAAGAGAATTAGAATTCTGTCTGTCCTTTGCTAAGGTGAATACAGTGCATAAGTTATGAAATATCTGGCTATGCTTAAGTAAACTTTTCGCACAGTCCCAAGCTAAGTGGGATATTTGGGGTTTGGGGTTTGTTTGTTTGTTTTTTGAGAAGTCAGTAAAAAGATTTGCACAGTACTTAAGATGAGTACTTAACTCAAAGATCACCTGGTAGGATAAAGCCTTGACATAAGGTAGAGCTCTGATTTCAGCTAAGTTGTCTTAAACAGGCCAGGTATTCTGTGAATACACGCTGAATTCAAATGAATCAAGGCATTGCACTAGGCTCCCATAGGGGATGAGTGACTTGCCCACAGTCACACTGCTGGTAGCTTAGGGTTTTATCTTCACATATTATGTGGCGAGAACATTGTATTTCTGTCATAACTCCTTCCTTCTCAATTCTCTACACAGATGTATATACATATATATCCCATTTGGTCTTAAAAATAAACTTTCAGTCCCATTTGGGATTAGGAGAAACTGAACTTCATAAAGGTGAAATAATATTCCAAATGCTACAAACTGTATGTGGTGAAGCCTAAATGCAGATTCGACTTTTGTCAGATTTAAGCATTGACTTAAAGCAGTACTCTCTGCATTACACCAAGCTAACTTTTCATTTCTAGTAAGGCTTCAGTAGTGATTCTAAACAGGGAAGAGGTACCAACAAGCTACATAAAAATCGCCTCTCCAAACATTCATAAAATCTGTTATACAATCACTGCCATTTTCAAGCTTTCTACTGCCATAGTGAAAGAGGGTATTTGGCATGTACCAGTCCATGGATACTATCGGTATCATAAACATGCAGTCACTTATCAGTGACTTATCACAGCAACCATGTCACAAAGAAAATGATCTAATGCAGTGCCTCAACACAGACAGCTGGGAAACCTCACTGGCCAACTGCATAAACAGAAAGAGGAAGTGAGAAGGAAAAATATGTTTGTCAACTACTCCATAGCTAGTTTCTTTAGGGACATTAAGTTATCATTCATGTTATGGGTTGAGTATGTGTGCCCCAAAAATGTATGTGTTAAAATCCTAGCCTCCAAGGCATTGGCACTAGGAGGGAGGACTTTGGGAAGTAACTAGGTTTAGGTTTAAATGAGGTCATGAGGGTGGAATTCTCATGATGGGATTAGTACCCTTATAAGCAGAGACTGGAGCGCTCTCTCTCAGTCTCCTCTCTCCTGTGTGAGGATGCAGCAAGAAGGCAGTCATCTGCAAGCCAGGAAGAGAACTCTCACTAGAACCCACCACGCTGCACCCTCATCTTGGACTCCCCAGCCTCCAGAACTGTCACCAAAGATTTAAGCTGCCAAATCTATGCTATTTTTTATAGTAGCCTGAGTTAACCAAGACAATTCCTTTTTCCATATAACATTCCTGAATAGTAGGTTGTCTTTCACCCTTTACCAGTGAGGAAATTGAAGGCCAGAAGAGTTAAAGAATGGAAAAGATGGATTCCAATCCAAGTCTATGTGACACCAAGGTCTGTGCACATTCTACCAGGCCGGGTTATCTTCTTTCTACTTTTCTATTAAGTGTGACGACTGGCAAATCACTTGCCTGCCATGAAACTCTAGTTAGATTATCTCTTAACACCCTTCCCTTAAGTCGTGGGCTTCCAATTCTGACTCACAGTAACTGGTTAAAAGTGTCATAGTGAGTGACATCACCAAGATGGTGTAGTAAGAAACCCCAGCCTACATCCCACACAAAGTTCAACGTTTAGATGGCTGTTTACAAACAAAACATTCCGGGAGAGCTCTGGAGTCTGTTCAAGAAACTTCAACAACATATTTAGACAAAAAACTTGAGAATAACCACATAAAAAGGCAAAGAAGATAGTTTTGTTTTTAGCTGCATCATCCCATCCCCCAACCTGGCCTTGCTCAGTGCCAAGAAGGGATGCTCCAGCTACAAAGAGTCCCCCCCCCCCCACAGGGAAACAAAGAGCAAGGTGAACAATCAGCTTCCCCAGCCTTGTGGGGCAACTCAAGAAAATCCCATATTGGGATCTAAAAAAAAAATGAAAACACAACATAGCAAAATTATGGGCTGCAGCAAAAGTAGCGCTAAGAGGGAAATTTATAGGGAAAATGCCTACATTAAGAAAAAAGAAAGATCTCAGATAACGTACAACCTCACTTTATACCTCAAGG
This sequence comes from Camelus dromedarius, assembly GCF_036321535.1. NCBI lineage: Eukaryota > Metazoa > Chordata > Mammalia > Artiodactyla > Camelidae > Camelus > Camelus dromedarius. Next base: position 12,235,105 of record NC_087454.1, on the reverse strand, counting down.
AACTAGAGAAACAAGAACAAACTGAGCTGAAAGTTAGCAGAAGGAAAGTGGTAACAAAGATCAGAGCAGAAATGAAGAATAGAAAAACAACAGAAATGATCAATAAAACTAATAGTTGGTTTTTTGAAAAGATAAACAAAGTTGACAAAACTTTAGTTGCACTTACCAAGAAAAAGAAAACAAAAACATAAATAAAATTATAAATGGAAAAAGGAAACATTACAACTGATACCACAGAAACAGAAAGGACCATAAGAGACTACTATGAACAATTATATACCAACAAACTGGACAACCTTGAAGAAGTAGATGAATTCCTAAAAACATAACCTGCCAATTCTGAATCATGAAGAAATAGAAAATCTGATCAGATCAATAACAAGGAAATTAAATCACTAAACAAAAACCTCAACAAATAAAAGCCTGGGACCAAAAGGATTCACAGGTAAGTCCTCTGGAACATTTAAAGAAAAATTAAAGTTAATTCTTCTCAAACTCTTCCCCCCAAAATTGAAGAGAAGGTAACACTTCCAAACTCATTTTACGAGGGCAACATTATCCTGATACCAAAGCCAGATAAGAATGCTACAAGAAGAGAAAACTACAGGCAAAATCCCTGACGAATATAGATACAAAAATTCTCAACAAAATACCAGCAAACCAAATTCAACAGCACATGCAAAGAATCATACAGCACCATCAACTGGAATTTATCCTTGGGATACAAGGATGTCTCAACATACGTAAATCAGTAAATGTGATACACCATATTAGCCGAATGAGAGACAAAAATCATAACACCACCTTAATAGATGCAGAAAAAGCATCTGACAAAATTCAAAAGTCAATCTAAGAAATGGCAGAAAACATTCACAGGTTATATATATATATACTATATACACATAGTATATATATATATATCTGATAGGAAGTTAATATCCCAAATAATATCCCAAATAATAAATTCATACAGCTCAATAGCAAAAAAGGAGAAAGTTCAGACAGGAGTCACCAGAAAGCTCCAGTCCCCTCTCCTGGAGCCTCACGAGGTATGGTCTAGGCCCAGCTGAGAACATGTCCACTGGTAGGCTAATCCCTGAAGGATTAACCTGGGGTCAAGAAGCAAAATCGTAGAGGAATTCACTGTGAAGATAAAGGAGTCAGCCACAGTAGCATGTCTGGTAGCCACGATGTCCGAAAACTTACTCAGTAGCATGATCGTGGCTGTTGTCCTGGTGTCCAGCCCAGGTCTTTAAATTTTCTGTTGATTCCATTAGCTGCTTCTATCATTCTAATAAATTTTACCTTATTGGCTAGTTATTTTATTGGTGGTTGTTTGCAACCCAGAAGCCTGATTAAGAAGCTTTACCATTACCTAGTTTCAATCTTATTTTTGTTAAAAATTAAATAATTTTTGAAATATATAAAAAGAAAGGTAAATTCATTTCCTAGGGCTTCTATCACGAATTACCACAACCTGGGTCACTTAAAACAACAGAAATTTATTCTCTCACCTCTGGAAGCTAGAGGTCCAAAACCAACATGCTGGCCAGGTTTGTTCCTTCTGGAGGTTCTAAGGGAGAATGTGTTTGTGCCTCTGTCCTGGCTTCTAGTGGTTGCTGGTGATGCTTGGCACTCGACTTACAGATGCATCATTCCAATCTCTGTTTCTATCTTCATGTGGTTCGCCCTATGTGACTGTGTCCAAATTTCCCTCTGCTTGTAAGGACATCAGTCACTGGACTAGGGCCCATCCTAATCCAGCATGACCTCATCTTAACTTGCTGACATCCACAAAGACCTTGTTTCTGAATAAGGTCACAGTCACAGGTAATGAGGATTAGGACTCAGACATATCTTTTGGGGCAACACAATTCAACCTATAACAGGGAGAAACTGCCTACCATGTACTTCTGGAACCTAGGGCCAGAGAAAAGTGGGTCAGAGTCAGAGCAAAAGGTTAAGGGAGGAGCACGTTAGAGACGTAGGGTGGTGCAGAGATCTGGGGAGAGACCAGTGGGTCAGAACAAGGAATCATGAGTGGTTGCAGAGCACACTTCCCAAGGCAAGAGTCTTTAATTTTAGGTAAAGTTGGATTGGTTCCCTTCCCTCCAAAGAAGAGGATAGGGAACCAGAGCGTACAGAAGGAGAGAGGGGTAAAGGAAGGCAGCTACATTAAGGTAACAAAAGTTAAGATTAGAATGATGATTTAAAGGAAATAGAGGCCGAAGCTTCCTAAGCATTAAACATAAATATTCCAGAGCAAATATGTTTATAATGTTACGCCAAACAGTTCACAAAGAAGATCAAAACTGTACAGCTTAGTAAAAATACGAATGTAGTTTCAATGCATCACAAAATAAACACATTCTCATGAATTACCCTCATTTTTGAGCACACTATTTGCTAGAAAATCAGTCTCGAGATAATTGTACACAAACAGAAGAGGCCAAGGAAAAACCCCAGGCACTAACTCTCTATAACTGTGGAGACTATAAATGAGTAAAACTTTGTTCTTGGGATTACTTATACTTGAAATGACTGCTTTATTCAGTCTTTGGCCTCCCTTCATTTTCTTTTGATGTCTCCACAAATCAGCGACAGCTACAGCATTTCTGCTGAGACAGCACTTTTCCCACAGCTGATCTCATAATGTCTGAGAGAATGTTTGGATCTTCGTATACTCCTTGATATGCAAAAAAGGACCTTATTTTCAAGTGCCTTAAGCCAAGACAATGATTGCATAACTCATATGGTACAGAAAAGAGATGAAAAATAAAATATTCTAAAGGGTTAAAGTTCAAAAATTAGTGCTGGAAAATATGCCACTGATCTTTGGAATCTTGGGAACAAGGATTTAACCATATATTTATCTGAATCCTTGATACTGTATTTTCAGCACTAAGGAAAGAGGTATGAAAGAAGACCACCATCAACAGTGGGATAAATGAAAGGCAAAGAGGGAAACGGGCATGTGCTCCCTTCGTGATGAAAATTAAAAGTAGAGGCTTGTTAAATAAATTTGGAATGTGTGATTGTTCTATTCCGTTAAATCCTTTATTATCTTTCTTCCTCTTTCCTTCTGACTAAAATATTACTGTTACACAATCTTCACAACTAGTTCTGAGAAAACAGACCTGAGGAGTACAAAGTAGACTGAGGCACAGAGCCCCAGTGGATGGAAAGGGACTTGTAAACATGTGCTCTTATCTCTCTACAGTCAATAGATACATGAGTTGCTGTCTTCCAGCATCATGGCCTCCAAGTTTGCCAATGGAGGAGGCTTTTTTTTTAAAACCACTTTTTATTTCACAGAAATGTGACAGGAAGGCAACATGTCCATGAGAAAATGAAGTCCTTTCAAAGAGGGAGATGTTCGTGGTCAGTATATGAGAGGAGGTTCCCGCTGTGAAATGACCTCCCCACTCCAGTGGGTCCTAGCAAATGAGGGGAAAGTGTTGTGCAGATAATACCCAAACTCCAAGGAGCAGGGGGCTTCAGTGAAAATAGACTGGAAAAATCTATCAGGGAAGGCTCAAAGATTTACATCCAATCTTTTCAAAAGATTCCTTTTTCTAGATTGAGCTCAACAGTCTTTGTTCACCTGGGAAGAGTAGCACCTTGAACCCACTGCTTGTCCGAGCCTAAGCACTTACAGTCTATTTTCTGTCTCCATCTTTGCACTGAAGTAGCCATTGACCTTCGAAGCACCAAATTCAACAGTCTTGTCTTTATCCTCCTCCTACTCAGCCACTCTGCTATATTTAATGCTGTTGTTCGTGTCCTTCTTAAAACTCTCTCCTACTTACACTTCACTGAATTACATCATCCTCACAGTCCCCTGGGTCTCTGATTACTCCTCTCTATCCTTCAATTTCTTTTCCTTTCCTAAAGTGAAGAAATCTACCTTGAAAGTCATTTCTTTTGCCTTTCTCTCACTCTACTTATTCTTCCTGAGCCATGTCACCTACTCCCATGGCTTCAGTCATTATTATTGTCTGTTTAGCCTTCTACAGGCTCTCCCTTGGCTCAAGTTCTCAAAGTAGCTCTGACCTGAATTTCCAACTGACTGCTATACATCTTTTACTAAATGTTTCAGAAGCACCTCAAAACACAGAAGTACAAAACTGAGCTTACCTTTCCACCACATTCTGCAACTCCTTTGGACTTTTGTTAAAGATACCAGCATCTCTCTCTCTTCTTTCTCTTTTCCTCTACCCAACACCCAACCAACTGGACCTGCAAATTGCCCCAGATATGTTCCTTATGATCATCCCCACTGACATCTTCCTGGTTTAATCACTAATGAATTTTCACTTAACTGAGTGGTTGCCAACCCCCCTAATGACCTCCCAGCCTCCATAGTGTCCCTGTTCTTATCTACCCCTTACATCACTGACAGCACCGAGCTGCTCACAAACTGTCAACACCCCTTCCTTACTTTCAAGAGAAATAAAAATGCCTCACGAACCTCAGCCCCCACAATGTTATCCCAACCCACCTTTCTAAATTCCTCTCTCATGACTGCCCCACAGGACCCTACACTCTAGACCCTGACCAACTCCTGACCACTTTGCCTCTTACCCCTCCCTCCTCTGCCCCAAATCTCTAAGTCTCCCTGTCAGCCTCCGACTTCCTCCAAGGTCAGTATCAAAGGTAATTTTCTTCATGAAGACTGTCATTGCCCCTCCTGCACTTAGATTTTACTATTTCTCTTTGATCTCCACTATAGTTTGAACTATCTCCTCACTTGTGGTAGTTGACTAGCTATTCGCATGTGGTCTTTTTTTCTTTCAACCGATAGATTCAAGCAGTCAGGAAGATAGAGGCCCTGTCTTACTTATCTTTGCATTTCCAGAATTTAGGCCAGTCGAAATTTTTCAAATTGAATTATATCTGCTTTTCTCTCACAGAAATGAAAGTTTAAGTAAATGAAGGACATAGGTTTTTGTGGATACTTTCAAATGGCATTTGGATTCAAAATCAGTTTCTTTTCTACAAACAGAAATATAATCATTCCTCCGTCTTGTAAGACAAACTATTACTGATCACAAAACTGAAAACTAGTTACCATTTTCAAACACCTTGAAATGGGATGAAATAAATAAGAAAGCAATGGGGTAGCTTTTTCTACAACGTATCATAGAGACACTGCTGCACTACTAGAAAATCATGGTGACACTTACGCCTCTTCAATTAAAAAAAAAAAGTTTATTTCCTTGTCTACTAGAAAGAGTATACAATATGCACACTACTCATTATAGCAGCACAACATTTTTCCCATCGTGTTAAGAGTTCAGTCTCACATCAATAGAAAACCTTGTGTTGTTTTACCTGAACATTTGAATAGTCCCAGGCAAAAGCATCTATCCTACTGATACATTATTCTTCCCCCTTAAAATTTAGCTGTGAAGAAGATGCTTCAGAACTTGCATCAAGACATTCCATGCTACAGTCTTTAAATGGACAAATTTTTGCACTAACATGAATAATCTTTGCAGACAAGAGGGGCCAGCAAGCCTGGGGAGACAAGTGAACCTCTTCCTCTGGACCTAATTGCCTGGATGCAATCTCATTTTCCATCACACTTTATTTAACTTTTCTTTACTTATATCACATAAATTAACTCAGCAGCCATGCAGAATAATTTTGCTTCATTTAGATCTAAATTAATGAGCGTGATCACAAAGCCATGTGTACAATTTCAATGAAGATACACTATAATTATTCTATTGTATGGGTTAGCATTTCAGCCATGTATTAATGTAGTTTCAATGTGTAATGTATGATGCTTTTGTGGTCTTCTGCCATAACATCCTACTGAAAAATTTCCTCCAGTTAAGAAATGCTAAAATAAATTATTAAACACAAAGAAAAGAAAAAGAAAGGGGGAAAAATCAGGAAGAAAAAAGAAATGACGAAGGGAGAAGTATGCTCCGGGAACTCATTTCCTCACATAAATTTTATTTCCAGATCGCTTCATTAAGTAGTGCATTAAGTTGTGCAACAACAGATCATATTTTTTCTCAGCATTTAAGTGAGGAGCTTTGCAGACAGAGAACTCTGAGCATTTGAGCATATGTAAGAAATGGAAAAGAGAATTCACAAAAGAACACAGGCACTTATGTCTGCAGTCAGTCATGAGTTACGCCAGTAAGTATCAGCTTGAGACCATGAATTATTTCTGCCCAGGCCATACAGTTCATGGAGCCCTGCTCAGAGAACATTGCACCCTTAGGGCAGGCAATTATATGTTTTTAGGATTAATCCCAAACAAGACAACGTTTCAGAAATAAACACATTCTCTTTTGAAGAGCTTTTAGTCATAAAAAGTCATTTTTTTCTTCCCTATCCTTAAGGCCTTCTACCCCCGCTTCTTTTCCCCTCCTCTGTAAAAGGTATAAAACAGTGCTTCCACCTGCTAGCACTCACAGACCAATAACTTTAATTTTTGGCACTTATTTACAGGCTGAATAGACCCATCCACACCTGCTTTCCCCTTAATTAGCTGGCTATCTAAAGGCTGCAGATTGGAGGCTGCCAGCTTCCTGAACTAAGAGGAAGATCATTTAGTTGCTGATGTAAGAGAACTGGGGGTGAGGAAAAGAGGAAAAAGAATCTTTCTTTTAGAGAAACCAGAGAGGAAAACATTGGTACAAAAGGAGGAATCATTTATGAAGAATAAGGGAGCAGAATATATATATATATTACTATATATACATACATATATATGATAATACATATGTATGTATATATATTTTTAAGTGACTCGAAGCCAGAAAAATAAACAGCAGCCCTACTTGGCAGTAATGCAGTCATTTCTGCTTAAGAACATCTGAAATCTTCCACGGTGCCGAACTTTCTTCCCAGTTCATTACCTAAGACATCATCCTATTTGTTGTGAAAGAGGTGAGGAAAGTGACCCCTAAAAGAAGAAGAACTGGGTTGGGGTCAGAAACCCCCAGGGATCTGGACTTCACTCTGCCACTGACTCACCGCTAGAATTGGGGTAAGTCATAAAATTAGGATGCCTCAGTGTCCTCGTCTGTAACACGTGGGAATGAACAAGATGGTCGGTCTCCACATTCTTTCTGACTTGAATACCCTGCTATCATTTCAGCCCCTCTCTGCAACAAGAACTACCACTGAAGTTACCCAGAGGGGCAGGGGAAAAACATAAAGAAAAGAATAGTGTATTGTAAAACTTCATCACTTTTCACATGACTGGAACGTCCTAAAAGTTTCAAACCACAATAGGTGAATTTTAGAGCTTAGAGGAAACTTTAATGATGATCTACTTCAAGTTTCTCACATTATAGGCAAGAAAACCAAGACATACAATAGTTAACTGACTTGTCCCAGCATCCCAGAGCACAAGACTAGAAATCAAGTCCAACTGCCTCCCTGCACAAGTAACTGGTGATTCAGTACTGAAGAAAAAAAAAATATTGACTGTATGCACTTGTCCTTAACTTTGCAGCAAAATAAAACTGCACACATTACAAAAGAAGAGCATGCTACCTGCTAAAATTTAGGTGTCTTTATCTTTCCTTCATATAGTTTACAAGCTCTTTATAAATGCAATGGGTGCTCAATATAAATTTGGTATAAATAAAAATGTACTCTCCAAAAGCCCTTCAAGATTAGTACTAGACCGGCATATCTGCATGCTCCAGACATACCGCAAGCATGCTACTGGACCATAACATTTTGCTGCTTAAATCACATCAGTAGGTTCCACTGCCCTCAAGATAATTATCAAACTCCTCACCGTGACCTAGAAGGCCTTCGTGAGCTGACCGCTGGCTCACTTCTGCAGCTTTATCTCTACCTGATGTTCACCCCCAGCAAATTGTATCTTTCAACCATATTGACCAATTTGCAGTTTCACAAGCACAGCCCGTTCTCTCTCATTTCTCCACTTCCCCTCTCATTTTCACCTGCACTGATCTATTCATCCTTCACGTTCCGTATTTTACATCACTTCTTCCAAAAAGCCTTACATTTGACCTTCCTACAACCAAGTTAGTTGGCACTGCTAAATTAGTCAACGCTGGTGCTTACTTCCACCTAGGAATTGCATTTCATTCATTTCATCTGTCTCTTCCACTACACAGTAAGCTGGCTAAGAGAAGGAATTTTCTTCTTCCCCATCAAATGCCCCATAGTGCTTAGCACTGTGGTAGGTGCGCAAAAAAAATTTTGTCAAATAAATTAATATCAAGCGAGCTAAATTATGATTACATTACTGTGAATTCCTTTGTTCATCTGTATTTTATAGAACTGAACATACATCCTTATAATTTACACAACGCAGTGTTAGAGTCTTTTCCTTTATGCTCATAGACCCATTGACTTTGCCAGGATCATTTGAGCATCCTCAAATTTATGAGATTTACTGAGGTATGAACACAGGGCTGTTGGCTAGGATCACTCAGTAACTGAAAATTTACTATTATACTCCAGTCTAGCAGAATAATCAGTTCAAGTTTTCCCCGGGAAGTCGACAGAAGAGAGTGATTAGGAGCTAAATTCTGGAGCCTGAATATCTGAATTGAGTCTGTGCTCTGCCACTGAACGTAACCTCAAGCGAGCTGCTTCACGTCTGACTATACCTTGACTTTCTCATCTGTAAAATGAGATCGTAACACCAGTACTTACTTTGTGGAGCCGTTGGAGTTAAATTAGTTAATATACACAAGAATCTTACAACAATATCTGGCACATAGAATTGATCAGTGCTTGCTTAACATTTTTGTGATGATAATGATAATCATAATCCTTATACATGTTGCTCATTTAATCTTCACGACTCAATGGCGTTATCTCCATTACAAATTAATATGTGAAAATGTGTGATGTCATTATATAATTGTAACATTATTATGCATTGTATTATGCCTTGAATGTTGCAAAAGTCGTATCTATAAATGTCAAGATTCTACCATAGATCCTTTCCCCACCTCACCTTTACCTTCTAAAGATAATTGCCCCTCAAATGTCCTTATTCTATTAATGTTAATATGATTCTCTCAGTTACCCACAAACACAAAGCCTTGGAATTATCTTTAGTTTGCCTCTCAGCCAGAACACACAGCCAATCCTCTTCTAGAATATTTCCTGTATCCCTCTAACATTTCATTCCTACTTCTGCCCTCTTCACTCAGTCCTCATCATCTCAAAATTAGATGGTTGCATATTTACTAAGTCTTGTCTTTAGTTTTAAAAACACATCAGTTTTGTAGAGGTAGAGCTCTACCTTCAGATATGAAATTCAAAAAAACCTAATACAATAAAAATCAACCAGAAACTTCTCACAATTTCTGCATCTCCTCTGCAGACCCAATCAAAACAGTAAAATAAATCAGAAAAAAAAAAAAAAAACCTCCTTACCAATGATTCCCACATCAATGACCTCACACAGAAAGAGCTACTGAAATAATCGAAATAATCCAACTTGTCTGATTGGGAGTGTAAATTCCACATCAGTCTGACTTCACACTTTCCTAGTGACTTATTTGTGCTGGTTTGTTTTTGCTTTAGGACAGTTAAGCAAGAGGAGATGCTTAGTGAAATGAATTAACCTCTCTTCTACAATTTGTTTTCCACTGTACTGATAGCTTTTGACCAATTATGCTCTGAGATATCACTAAACCTTTTTTTTTTCTCCGCAGCTCTTATAAATAAATAAATGAAAAGAAAGATCTCAAGTCTCCTTAAGGGTTTGTCAGTCTCCATTTGGCTAAGACTCACCTCCAATTAGATTTTTCTGACTCATGTGACCTTTTGGTCTTGACAAAATAAGAAAGAAAGACAGTTTCATGGCTCATAAGCTAGAGAGTGATTTGGAGAGCATTCCAGGGATTAATCTCTGTGAATTCACAACTCTAGGGTAGCCACAAAGTTTAAATTACCATCATAGCCTGCCTGGATGTCCAATCTAGTAGACCAAATCCTATTTTATCTTCTTGGAAAGCACTTCGAGCCAGAGATGTATTTCTATACTGTTTCTTGTATCAAACAGTGCATCACATGCACAAAAAAATGTCCTCAATGTCTGCAAGCACTCAGTCTATAATTCAAACACTACCCACTTACTTTGTTAATTATAAAATAAATGGCAGGTTCTTAAAGATGACCACCTCACTGAGGGATTTCCTATGCTTCCTGCCATAGCTGTGTTTAGGGAATAAACGTTTGTTTAATAATGACACCTTGAATCCACATACCTTCTCTCCATTCTAGACTCAATACTTTTCACAGGTACAATTTTATTTATTCTCGAAATATGTCTGTTATCCAAGAGTAAATTGTGAAAACTTTGAAACCACAGAGTTAATTAAAAACCATTTTCCCCAGATTTGAGCTTCAGGGTAAGTGAGAAAGAAGGGCTAGAAATTTGAGAGGAAATAAAAATGGACATATCTTTGTATTTAAGGAGATCCTTTAAAATACATAGAGATGTTTTATTTGAAGATATTCATTTCTTTAAAATTATTGCACTTGATGTATTGATAGATTACATTTTAAGATAGTATAATCAAATAATTATTAAATGATGATTGAAATTACTAGCCTTTCTAAGTTATGCCAGTATTTAAGATGTAGAGAAAATCTTCCTAACAGAACAAACTAATTGCCCAATTTTAAAGAGAGAGGAGGAAAAAATGAAAAGAATAAAATGTTTGGTTTTCTGGCCTGAGTGTTAACCACCTAAAAATGTTTCATTTGCATTGAATTTGCAGAGAAAAAAGAAAGACAGGGGTTATCTTTCTGGGGACTCTGTTTTGCCATTGATGGCCTTTAAAATCATCTCTTATTCTGAACTGTCACCCTCAGTGGCCTCAGTCTTCTAATGTTCCCTTCTTTACATCTGCACATCTTTTGGGAGCTGTCTGATGACTCTAAGACAAGCATCTTTCAAAGTGCCCCAATATGTGATATTTTTAAATACAGACAAATTGTTTCATGCTGCAGAAGATGAAAAAAGAATCAGATGTAAGCAAGCAGGGGACCCAAGACTGGGTCATGCAGAGGGCTCACTGTAGAAAGCCATGGCTTGATGCATGCTCAGGTGATGTCCCTTGACTAAAGGCCTGCATGTGTGTTTTATTCTGCCACAAGACAATGAAACCCTTCGTTTCAAATCTAGTCAAATACAGTAGCAACCTACTATCCCATTTCTGCTTTTGGAAAGTATACTACTACTGACTGTTCTGGATCTCTTCTGTTAGCCCCATCAAAATTCACTATGTACTTTTCTCTCCTGTGTGTCCTGGGAGACTGAGCTGTATGGACCACTCCATCAGCAAGCTTCTCACACTCTGGCTGCTGGTTGGGTTCTCTGTTGGGTTCTCTGGGGAGGACCCATTAAAGTAGACAGGACATCACAGATTAGACAGAAATCAATGTAGACTACTCCATCAACAAGCTTCTTACATCCTCCAATGAGAACCCATTAGAGTAGCCAGAAAATCAGAAAGAGGAAAACACGAAGGTCAGATAGTCATTCACCCAGGATGGCTTCAGTCCCTAGACTGAAGGTCACAGTTCCTTTCAAGCAGCCCTCCCCGCATACTTCTCTCTCTTTCAGAGCTCTGGGAACTCCCCCTCTCCTTAGTCATTCTGAGTTGTACCTTGTGGTTTCTCTACAATCTGAACACACTATTGTAAACAGTTCCCCTATTAAACTCTATTGAAATTACCCAATTTCCTGCCAGGACCTTGACTGACACAGACTGTATTCAACTCCCACCCTGAGATCAAACCAAGAGAATGAGGCCGTAGCTACAGATCCAAAGTCAAGAAAAGGAAATCTGCAGAGAAGGCACAGCATTCTGGCTGGAGAAAATGACAGAGATCTCTAAAAGCTAGGAAGTGTCTACCTCATCTTTAAATGTTGTGCTGCGTATTTGCCTGTAAAATAAAATGAACAAAACAATGGTTCCTAACACATCAGGCACAAAGTGATTCTAAATAAATGTCTTTAGAAGTAATTTAGAGAGATTTAAATTCTAGTGGCGAAATATAAACTACTTATCCTAATAATGATATTTATAATTCTAGAATATGTTTCCATTTGATTACTATAGTATTTCAAAATAGTTCAAGGGGAAGCAAAGAGAAATTTTAAAGTTTTTCCTCTACTCCCTGCCCATTAGTTTTTTATTTTTCAAAAGCAGTCATTTTTAACTGGAAAAGCTGAGGTATGGAGAGATGGCACAGCTAACCGGTATTGGGAATAAATTTCCATCAAAGGTCACCCAACTCTGCCTAGAATTCATAACTCTCAGCCTACCTGCTGAAAACACATGAATATCACGACTCAAAGGTAATATCAAGTAATTCCTGATAGAAGTTCTCCTCTGACCCACAGTGCTGATACACTTATTTCACACTCGCATTTTAATAGTCCATTGGTCCTAATCCAAGATACAGCCCTGAGCTATAGCCCTAAATGAATTCCCTTACACTTTTCATTTCTTCTAGGGAATTGGACTAATTATAGTGACTACTTTGGAGAGAGCAATAGTTTGAAAACATTGCCTGAGGGATACAAAAGTTGTTTTATTTCATAATTAGGCATTTCTCTCCCAGGGGCATTTTATAGTCATGGTTTGAAATAACAGCCATTATTTTATTACAATTTTCTATTTTTCACACATAAAAATATTTAGAACATGTTTTTAGCTGAGTTTTATTAGTCATAATGCCAGGAAGCGCCTGGTGTTATGGATGATGGAATTATCTTTGAGGGCTTCCCTTTAGTGTTATTTCTTCCTTATAGTCTACATTCTCTCAGTGTTTGGTGCTAGAACTGAAATATAAAGTGGAAATTGAATATTCTATCTGCTTGGGGAAGTGACCTGTACAGAAGGATAAAGTGAACCCCACCCAGGTGTCTCTCCAATCCCTTGCCCCTAATCAGCATTACATCTTCTTTGCCACATGTATAGCTATTTATGTCTTGGGTAATGCTACATTAAGCAGAACTAGAAACATGGAATGGATTCAACAGGCACAGAAGTAACAATTCAAAAACAACTAACATTAAATAATGCCCTTATCAGGCAACTGGATTAAATTTCCCTCTTAGGAGATCTAATAACCACAAGGTTGTGTGCGTGCACTGGCACACATATATATGGAGAACACAGAATAATGAAGTCATGGAAACAGAAGGGACTGTCTAATGTATGTAGGCAAGAAGGGGCTGTCTAATATATCCAGGCAATTCTTTAATACAGAATAGGCATTGCATGTATAATATCCATCAAGTTTCTGCATAAATTCTTCTAGGGACAGGGCACAAGTTACCTTACAACACACACCACCATACCAGTACTCTATAAGAATACTATTCCCTATGTAGAGACAAAATCTTGTTTCCCTTTCACTTCTGCACACTGACACCAACCAGTTCTTCCCTTTGGGGATACCTAGAAAAATCCTAACCCTTCTAATACATTACAGTCCTGCAAATGTTTGAAAAATAGTTACCAAGTCCTTTATAGTGAAGAATATCATTTTTGCTAGCCAGCACCCATACTTCTTTTTACCCTTCTTCTGGTAACAGCATCTAATTTTCCTTTTGTGCCACCTCCCTCACTCTTAATCCATGTGGTTGTTTGGTGGTGGATTGGAGGTACACACTGCTGGAATGTGTATGTGACCCAAGCCTGGCAATAAATACATACAAATTTTCTGCCCCAGTGGCCAGTTTCTAACTGAAATTTGACAAAAGCTAAGTCAATGAGACCTAATTCCACCAATTTTTTTTAATAGAACCTTTGAGAAAGAGAAGTTCTCTTTTTGCTATGGGTTGTTAGTTTTGAAATGATGAAAATTCAAAGTTTCAGGCACCACCTTATGGAGAGATTTTTGCCTGAGAATGAAGCCAAGTAAATCAGAACCAAAGATACAGAAAAGAGATCAGAAGACAGGGTTTGAAATCTGGATATCAGTTGGACCTTACGCCAGGCCTACTCCTGGCCTTTTCAGTTACATAAGTCAATCCATTTCACTTTCGCTTAAGTCAATATGAGTAATTGCCAGCCAAAAGGGTTCTGGGTAGTAGAGCTTTTCTGAGTTTTATTCTTTCTAAAGGCATCACAGTTCCTGCATCTATTCTTTAAATGGCATGTCTTCCTAACTTTTTACCAACTCAGTAAGCTCACTGCTTGACTCGTTCCAAACAGAATGAGCTTCACAAACTCTTACCCAGAACTAAAACCAAATTATGAGATGTTCACCATTAACTGACCTGAATATGATACCCCTAACACCTCACCTCAATATTCCGTGAATAATATTGTGATGGTTAATTTCCCATGTCAGTTTGGCTAAGCTATGGTACCCAGTTGTCTGGTTAAACACCAGTCTAGACATTGCTGTGAAGGGTAGACTTTGAGTAAAGCAGATCACCCTTCATGATGTGGGTGAGTGTATCCAATCCATTGAAAGCCCTAAAGAAAAGACTGAGGTCCTCATAATAAAAAAGTATTCTGACACTAGACTGCCTTCAGACTCAAAACTGCAACAGTGATTCCTGCCAGAATTTCTAGCCTGCTTGATATCAGACTTGCCAGCCATCCCCCAATTAGTGTGTGTGCGCACATGTGCGTGTGTGTGTGTGTGTGTGTATCCTATTGGGTCTGTTTTCTCTACAGAACTCCGGCTGATACAAAAAAGGATATCATACTCTTTCCTTATGTGAAGCTCTCAAACAATAGAGACACTCAAACCTTTTACTTGCATGAAGACTCTCCATCTTAAAATTGCTCAATTTATTGTTTTAAACTAAGCTTTTCATATGTTACATGTATGCCTACTACCATGATTTCCATCAATTGAGTTATTTTTTTAAATATTCCTTCATCTAGCTTATTCATTAAGGTTCCCAGTTTGGGGCCTACACACATTTGATAAGAAGGCTTTGATCTCAACCTAGTAATTAGAAAAACATTAATTAAACCATAGCTTATATTGGAGCCCTGTGAGCACAACTCAAGGCTCCCATCAATCAGCATCCTATTGTGTGAGTTCTTTAATCAGTTGTTAATCCACCCAACAGGACTATCGCCCAGCCCATACTTCTCCATCTTGCCTCCAAGAACATAAATGTTACCAACGCATGCCTTGTGGAAGTGAAATAGCCTATGTTCACAGAATTCTTTCCCTCACTGAATCTAATAACCTATGTAAAATAGTTACTTTGGCAAAACTGTTTGTGGACTCATTTTGGTTTTAACTGGTCAGTGTTTTCTTTTGTGACAAGTCCTCATAAACATTCATCAAGAATTCTGCCAGAGTGCCACCACAATACTAGCACAGTGAGCTTAGATCCTAGAGTTTTGCTTTTTTTTTTTTTTTGGAAATATCATGTTCCTCAAAGATTAGCAATTACTGTTTCTATGACTGCATCTCCAAATCCTTCCTTGAATAGCACCTCATCAAAGAATTAACAGTTTCACTCATCTGAAGAAGGAAAGAGCTTCTCACCTTCTTGAGTTTCAGTTCCCTTCTCCTCACATTAGTTTCATACTTTACAGTTGAAGTGTTTTTCTCCTTGATAGAGAAGACGGAGATAAAACTAGGTTCAGTAAGAGGCAAATAACCAGGAGAAAGTACTATAACAGGAAAAAGAGCCAAGTGACTTTCATCTTTGTTCTATTAAAAACTACATAAGATCTGATATTAAAGCCATGAAAGCTCCAAAAGGCAAATGGAAAAGGACATGAATAGACAATTCACAAAAGAGGAAATATATCTGAATCACAAAACATGGGAAAGGTTGTACATTCATAGTATTCCAACAACATGTTAAAGACTTTTAAGATTAGTCCATGAAATTAGCAAAGTCTTTTTTTTTAATATAACACACAACATTGACAGTGAAGTTAGCACATATTTTTACATATACATATACTGTGTAATCATATATATTGATAACAGAAATATAAGCTACTACTACTCTTTTGCAAAACTATGTATCAATATTCACAACATCCCAGGGAAATATTTTTGAATGCAGGAAAATCTTTAGTCACAAAGATTTTTATTGCATATTTATTCATGATTAAGAACAGACACTATCTATATAAGCAACAATAAGGAATATGAAATAAATTATGGCTCATTGTTATAATACGATACTATGCAACCATTAAAATAATTATTACTATGAATTTGACACAAGAGAAATCCTTAAGTTACAATTTTTGGTTTGAAAAAGAAAATGTGCATAGTTTGTATCATCACAAGCATGTAATACAAATCAGCGAAACTCTTTTTTTAAAACATTTTTTATTGAGTTATAGTCATTTTACAATGTTGTGTCAAATTCCAGTGTAGAGCACAATTTTTCAGTTATACATGAACATACATATATTCCTTGTCACATTTTTTTCCACTGTGAGCTACCACGAGATCTTGTATCTATTTCCCTGTGCTATACAGTATAATCTTGTTTATCTATTGTAGCAAAACTCTTCATTGAAAGAGAAGCCTAAGACAATACACCAAAACTAATATGGTTGTGACATATTAGATTCTAAATTTCTTATAAAGAGGGTGAATGATTTTTACAAGTGAAATAAAAATAGGTTTTATTTTAAAAACTGAGTTGAGGGGTTCTGTTTTTTTCAAAACTAACAGGATCAGGGCACATCTCTTATAATGGCTGGTTAAGCAGTTAAACAGTCCAGAGAAATGATGAGAGTAATCATAATTTCAGGGTAACATGAGAATCATAATTTCAGAGTAACATGAGAAGCAGTCAGTCAAATTATGGCATAATCTATAAAACCTGAGAAAAGTACTCCTTTTTCCCAAAATCACCACCTCCAAAAAACATTATCTTACTAATCATATTCTGCCATAGCTTCTTTCCAGCCATGCTTAAAGGCATTGTAACTGCTCCTCAAAAGGATCGCAGTCATGAATTAATGATTAAATCATACTTAGCTCAGAGCACATGAGCATGCAAGACTGATAAATTTTGTTAAGGATGAGAGATAGAAGAAGATAGTTTGCCATATGTAAAGCAGCCTTCTTAACTTCTGAAAGGCACTCCTGTGAGTCCTGAACACAGAATTCACGTGAATGTGGGAAATGTCGATACACACTTGGCACCTTGAATTTCTTTTATGAAACCATACTCTCAGAACTAATATCATTCTGCACTCAGCAGAAATCAGCAAAGCCACTTTGGCTTGAGCCTTACAATGTATTAGAGATATCTTTGAGCATTCCTCTAGTAATGAAATGCCATGAGATGTTCAACACCTCCAATTGTAGAAATATATAGTATGAGATGAGAAAAAAAAAAGTGATGCCCATATAGAAGAAAGAAACTAAGATTGTACTGTGGTCCAACATATGATATTTATTAATAAAACTACATTGACAGTCAGAAAACTAAATCCCAGAGAGCAGACGTTTAGAAATACAGGCAATTTTCCATATCCTGCATGAAGAGATAGGGTAAGGAGTATAAAAGGCACATGTAGGCGAGAAGAGACGCACAAGTTAGCGCAGAGGTGCTTCCCTAAGAGTCGTCTGAGAGGCGACAAACCAAGGAAGTAAAATGAGGTTCAAGGACAGAAAAGACTAGATTCGCACTGATCTGACCAGCGGGCCAGAGACAAAATGACTGATGGGCAGTGGGGTAAGGAAAACAAAGCAAGGAGCGAAGCACAGAGAAGGTAAGGTGAAAGTGCTCAGGAGAGGAAGTCCATCAGTCCAGGGATAGCGGGGAAATTCCCTTCTAGTCCTTAAAGGGTCCACACCAAGCTCAGGAGAAATAACTAAAGTTCATCATTCAGCTGTGAAAGAAACATTCATTTCATTTTATCTCCCGATAATTAAATGATAAGTGACTGTTGACTTGTTTTTTAATAAGAGGAACAAAAGATGGACTTTAAACTGGTAAACCGTCTGAGCCAGTGTCAATATTTCTAGTGCCTTCTCTTCTCCAAGGCTGCCCAGTCCTTCATGATCCTTCTCCTGCAGAACCTGGCCCCCAGGCTCCACTCTGCTTCTCACTGTAGAATGCACTGACCTCTAATTAAGGATGTTGCTGATGCCAGAGTTAATCAGCTGAAATGACAGTTTCAGTATAGTTATTAGGAGTTAAAGCTGCCCCTAATTCAGAGAAAGGTGTTAAATCGGTGCCTCTAATCTCAGCATATCTCAGAAGACATACTGCTCTGAGTGATTCACAATTGACTTCTGAGCCTACTTTGATTGCATGACTTTTTCTATCACAATTATATAGGATTCTCAAACAGAGATGGTTTTCTTCTTACAGCGTTTTTCATGACCTTTAAATATCTTTAAACGTCCATACAGATTTATTAACAAGAATGTAAGTGTTAGTCTCAACAATAATAGGGCAATCTGACAATACCGGCCTCATGATGATGTGACGCAACAGGAAGTACATAACATCACCAGTGGAGAGTTCTGGCCTGAAAAAGGCTTATCCTGAAGCTAATCATGGATAAACAACCATATAAATACAAATTCAACCAAAAAATTGAACTTGACTCTGTGAAACTGTCAGTGTCATGAAAGACCCTAAAAAAACCTGATGGGAGAATCGTTCCAGATTAAAAGAAACTAAATAGACATGCAACTAAATGCCAAGTGTGATCCTTACTTGGATTACTAGATTGAAATAGAAAAACTGAATGGCATCACAAGGAGAGTTGAGAAATGTGAATATAGGCTGAATATGGCACAATAATAACAGAGTACCAGCGTTAAATTGGTGCAAGTTATTGTGTTTATGTAGAAGAATGCCTTTGTTCTTAGAAAACACATCAGGAGCCATTTAAGAGTGATGTTTGCAACTTCCTTTCAAACGGTTTTAAAAAAAAGAAAAAGTGTAAAAAATAAATATATGCATATGCACATCTTACATATACATATATAGAGAGAGAGAAAGAGACAAACAGACAGAGACAAAGACAGGGAGAAAAACCAACGTGGCAAAAGTGTTAACAACTGATGAAGAGTATATTGGTGATCATAGTATTTACCATTCTTTTAATTTTTCTATTTTTTTTTCCAAAATAAGGTTGGGAAAAACACATGCAATATAAATGCAAAACCCTGTGAAGCTTAGAAATCCAAAGAATGGGTTATGAATACAGCTCTGACAAATGTGTCTTGGTGACCCTGGACAGGCAGTCTAACTTCTTGGGGCTTTAGTTTCCTCTTCTATAAAGTACGGTGGATAAACAGAATGATCTCCAAGGCCTCTCCTGCAATATTAGTAGGCATTTGGGAATAAAAATAGTCACATGTCTATGTAGGTGAGTATATGTTGACATATGCAGATAGCATAATAAAACTGCTATTTCCCTTCACAAAATTACTCCCTGGTAATTTCATAATTTATAAATTATTCCTCCTCAACACCTTGGCTAATTGTGTGTGTTTAATGATATTAGCTTACTTGGCATTAAAATTATGTTTCTTGTTCCAATAATCAGACCTCTTATCTACCTTAAAAAAAAAAAAAAAAAGATCTCTACACAAAACACCAAAAAAAAAAAAAAAAAAAAAAGGAAGAGAGGACACAGGAGACAAAGAAGGAAAGGGAGGAAATAAGAGAGAGGAGGAAGAGGGAAAGGGAGGGGAAGAAAGAATTACAAGCTGAAGGCTGCTCCAAAGAAATAAATACTTAACACCATGCAAAATAGGAATTAAAGTTCCTATTTAGTGTTATATCATTATAGTTATACCTGTCCTTCAGGTGATTATCTCCAATTGAGAGTTGGAAATGGTACCAGAGCCACTCCATTAACCCATAAATATACATATCTAACCCAATGTGCAAAGCTCAGTGGCGTCCACTAGAAACCAAAGCAATGAGTAAAGGCAAAAATGGATAATCCTAAGAAAGAGACAGAAGAGTTTTTTAAAATTGTACATGTAGCTCTGCCAACACGTCACCTGATGGACCACTTTCCAAGATTAGCAAAAGTTTCTAAGGCTATTAAGAAGTAGACCAATTTGACCAATAGCCTTAAGCTGAAAAACAGAAACAGAACAAAAGACGAAGCTTCTGTTTATTTTTTAATGCAAAAGAACAGCACAAAAACTATGCTCAGAAAAGTTAAAAAAAATTTTAAATCACTCTAACTTAATTTTTACTATATTTTTTGTATACACTGATTTTTAGACAGCATGCTTTTTTATTGCTGCGTATTCTGATTTTTTACTATGACTATGGATTATCTTTTAAAATAAATTTAAAACCTTAAGTGTAAACAAACAAACAAAAAAAACCTCCATGTAAAATAGCATGATTATTTACCTCTGTTTGACATGGAGAAATTTCCAGAACTATCATAAACTAAGTTGACAAATATATTGACAGCAATAAAATGATTCTGTAACTGGAAATTTTTTGAAACATGAGAAATTATGATAACTAATCTGAGAGTATAATCATTGGATTGATTCTCTGTTTACTTTCATTATTCTTGGTGACTTGTATTGGAGTTGCCATTAACCCACTGAAGAAGTGAAAAACAAAATT
This sequence comes from Camelus dromedarius, assembly GCF_036321535.1. Classification (NCBI taxonomy): domain Eukaryota; kingdom Metazoa; phylum Chordata; class Mammalia; order Artiodactyla; family Camelidae; genus Camelus; species Camelus dromedarius. The sequence goes on along the minus strand of NC_087454.1, from coordinate 12,214,554 downwards.
CTTTGAATGAAATAATGCCATTTGCAGCAACACTGACAGACCTAGAGATTACCATACTAAGTGAAGTAAGTCAGATAGAGAAATACAAATATCATGATATTACTTACATGTGGAATCTTAAAAAAAGAGAAAAGTGAGCTTATTTATGAACAAATGAACAGACATAGAAAACAAACTTTGGTTACCAAAAGGAAAAGATGGGGAATAAATTAGGAGTTTGGGATTAACAGATACAAACTATATATAAAATAGATAAACAAGAAGATCCTAGGGAACTACATTCAATATCATATAATAACCTATAAAGAAAAAAATATGAAAAAGAATATAATATGTGTAACTTAATCACTATGCTGTACACCAGAAGCTAATACAACATTGTAAATCAACTATACTTCAATTTAAAAAAATTCTTTGAATTCCAGCATATAGATACTTGACCTTATCATTAGCAAGAAGAGAAATGATTGTAGCAGAATGAAGTCTTACTCTATCCAGCTCTCCATGAAGGGGAGTGAAGCCCACTCTCTCTCCATTCACACCCTCTTTATCCTACTCCCATTTTCTTCACCTATGCAATAATAATAATTTTAAAAAGCCCATAAAAGAGTTCTTAGCCACCCACATTGACAGCGTGTCCTTGGCATTATTTCAAATGCAGCATAGATAAGGATTTGCTTTACCAAAGTGACTGCGCACTTGTGAAGGAATTAAGCACACCCACTCAGAAGTTAAACTTATCATGGCAGCTTTCTGTTGGAGCTTCTACTTCTTTGGGACAATGAGGGACCCAGAATCTTGCCTGGAATAGTCAAAAAGCGTCCACTTGGACCAGGTTTTCAACAACACTAACAGTTTTAGTAAAACAACAAGAGGATATATGAAAATCCACACACGGAAGTAAGACTCACAAGCACACACTTATGTAAACCAGTAATAGGGACTACACAGTGTTTCCTACTTCAATATCCAATTCCTCCTCATCCAGCAAATAATCTCTTCTCTTCTCCAATCTGAATTTTTTCAGAATCCGCTGATCCTCTTCTGCTTGTCCCTATCTTGCTCTGGAATAGCTCCAGTATGCTTGTCCCTAAGAGTTGTCCCAAAAGCTCAAGCTTTTCATCTACAAAGACTAAACACTCATTTTAAATCATGAGTCTTTATAAACTGATTTCCCGGAGGTTTTTCTCCCATCAATATGCTGTGCAAAATGCAACAAAGTGTGCAAAATGCTGACTGCTGCCTTTTCTTATTAACAGGAGTAACTGCTTGATGCTGCAGCTCCCTCACTTGTACCATCCTGAATCATGCCCCCTCCACCGTGACCAGTGTTCTGTGTGGTGTGACAATAAAAAGGGCATTTTAAAGCCCTTTGGCTAGGAAACACAGTTTCTTATTTGACCTTCACTGAATAATACCATGTCTGTCCTTGGGTAATATTTCTCCCAACAGTAGCAGCAGTAGCAGCCATCTGTGAATGTTACTAGCTAGCACCAATCACCTAAATAACACATGGGGGCTACACTCCAGTGGCATGCACCCCAGCCCAAGCTGCTGCATGAACCATTTTTTGTGGCATGCTGGCTAATTGATATTCACATGCACCCTGATCATCATCTTACTCTCATGAGCACTCCTCCCTCTCCTCCTTTCTCTGCAGGCCTCCCTCCTATCAGCTCAGGAGCCGGAAGTTTGGCATCTTGATAGAGAGAGAGAGATAACTATATAACTGTTTTGGATATAACTAAAGCACTGATGTGACGTCAAGATCACCAGAACACCCAACCCAAGTGCTTCTTCACTCCTTAAAACTCTCCATAAAACACACTGCTCTGCCCAACACAGGAAAATATTTGTCTAAGTCGTCACCCTCATACCATTTCTATGTGAAAGACAAACAAGAACATCTCTCCACGGCCCACCAACATCCTCCAGTAAATCTCACTCATAAGTAGAATTTATCATCAAAATACAGACATTGTTCAAGAAAGAGCAAACCCAGTGACCCTTCCTATGGTAAGCAGCCAACCATAACAGTGGAGCCAGCACAGAAGATGTGGCCTCGTGGACAGGGAAGGAGTTACAGTCCAAAAGAGAACCATTTCTACCAGAGCAGCGATACTAGCGTCTGAGAATTGTAAGAGTTCATGTTAACAAAACAGTTGGAGCGGTTTGGGGAAAATAAGCTGTAACTACAACCAATTGCCAAACCAAGAGATACAGTTCTGAATAAGGCCTTCATTTAGACAGCCAGAGCAGATCCTGGTCAAAGCCAGGGGGAAGTTTAAGCAAAGCCAGAGCAGAGGCCACTGGTTGAATTGCAACACCCTCATTACGCCTTCACGGTTTAATGAACAGTATAGCATGTTCTGAACTTTTTTATTTCACATATATATATATTCCATCTATTTGTAGTCAATAACTTGATAGGCTATATTAAATAATCAATCTTCATTAAAAGCTATAGCCAAGTCTCATTAGCCACTGTGTTTCCTCTTCGATTTTTGTTGGCTTGCTGGATTTTCTGACCATTTTCACTAACTTCAATTAAGGAAAGAGAAAGAAGAAGAACTTTTGGAATTAGATGAAAACCTTTTGTCCTATTCCTGCAAGTTCTTCTTTCTGTTAAATTGTATTTTTCCGGCTTAAAATAAGGTCTCCAATGAATATGCCTGTCATTATTTTAAAAATAATAATAATTGGTTGTTAAGGAATAAAAAGCACAAAGCATGTATGTTTATTTCTCTGCCTTTCCCCTCAACTCAATGGCTATTAAAGGGCAGTGATAGTCCCACGGAAACACGGGTTCTTTAACTGTACCAGAAAATGCATTTAAAAACCTAAACAAGCTAGCTGTGGCCATATCTTTGTTTGGCAACCTGAGTATTCTCTTCACTTAGTCCTGCTCATAGCAACACACAAAGGATTACTCTGCAGCCAGGGATAATAGCTGATCCCATAATCTGGCACTAACACTTAGAAAGATTAATTACCCTATTAAAACCTTAGACATTACTAAGAAAATCTTTGTATAAACCTTTTAACTCACAACAAATGCAGCCTCCTTGGTGCCTTCGGTTTGTTACACAATAAGGGTCCTCACCCTCCCACACTTTTCACCATTGTTTCCGGCATCTTCAGGAATAGCCAGATGCACACACACCACCATGCACACACATCGGCAAACTCGCCTGGAGCAGGAGTCAGAGCTTCTTCCTGATACACCGGCAGAAAGTGGGAGTGTGGTTGGAGCAGATAAAGTAGAAACTCCTCCCGTCTACAAACTGGCTGCAATGGAGATTTAAGCAGCAAGGGAAAAAACACTCTGTGATTCAAAGGCTGCAGCTGTTTCAGAAACCAGAGGCACCTAAGAAGATGCAGGTTGTAATCCCCACAGAAATTATGTGCCCAATATGTGAAATGATGAGGAGCGTTGAATTCTTGATGCTTAGTATCAAAGTTTCCCCTGGAGTATATCACTCCCAATTAGACTTGAGGGCCACCTCTGTGTTTTCACTTCCACACTCACCGGCAGCCTGCAATCGTTCCCTTTCTTTTCCAAGGCTGCTTCCTCTCAGATTTCTTACCACGCTTTCAACGGGAACCCGTTGGTTTCAAGACATAAACGTAATCAAATAGAAGAGGAAGCAGAGGCCAAGGAAACAGTGTATGTCATTTATAAGACAAACAAAAGGAACATTGAACCCCCTCCATCCCTCTTATCAATTATGGTATCTCACTGACTGTGTCATCAAATAACCCTCATCAAATGTTGTCCTCAGAAAAATGCTGGAATACTGTCGATAATAAACTGGTTAAGAGCATGGCCTGTGGAGTCAAAATCCCAGCTCAGACTGACACATTGTAACTGGCTGTATGTCAATTAAAAAAATAAATAAATAAAGGTTTAATATTTGAGAAAAAAATAATCCCAGCTCCAGACATACTGGCTGCATGAGCCCATCTGTAACTTGAGTTACCTGACTCGGGTTGAGTCACCTGAGCCTAAGCCTCAGATGCCCCACCTGTAAGACAGGAATGATAGTCATATCAAATGCAGAAGGGTGTTGTGGCACTAACAGAGGAAGTATGTGGTGTGCTTGGCGCAGCACCTAACACTTAGTCAGTGCTCAGATAATGTTGGCTGCCATGATTACCATGGTGGGTAATCAGCTGTTCACAGAGTGATTCCATCACTCTTGGACACTCTCGGACACTCTCAGGCAGAAGGCTGCTCTCTAAACGGGGAGGCACTTTAAGAGTAACCAGTCACTTGCCCCTTAGAGCTAGTGAGTAGTTCAGGTTCTGAAGCAGGTTTCTTCATTTCTCCTAAGCAAAGTTTTGACAAACTTAATGACAGAGACATACAAGGATGCTAACACATGGGGGCCAGAGGAGGGTAGATTTACAAAACTGGCAGAATTGGAAGACATGCCTCAGTGGCCTCGCTCTGTCATCCCTACCACTCAGTAGCTGCTTTGCTTTATTTCTCCTACCACCATCTTTTGGCTCTAGTATCACCTACTATCTCAAAACAACCACAAAGAGAAAAGACTTTCCTATTTATTCTTAAATCGCAAATGAGAGGCATAAACAAATCTAATTTTCAGGAAAGCCCCAAACTGCTTCAGTAGTACCAGCACCCCCCAGCAAAAGAGTTCTTTACAACTTCCAGGTTTGGATAGAGAAAGTTGGTTTTTACAGAACTGCCAAAAAAAAAAAAAAAACGGGAGCTATAAGTGGTATAAATAATACAAACATGGCAATGAAGTTACAGTTGAAACTTCAAAACAAAAAAGAACACCTTTGATGTCAATAACAAAGGCCTTCCACTCATTGCTCCCACGAGGAGTCAAGAGTTTTCTATGGGAGCATTTGGTTCTTGATGAATGTGCAACAGCAGACCCAAATCCCTCACAAAACATTTACCTCCGGATCACTAGAAAGCTGGTGTTAATGCTTTAACCTCTTAAGAGTCAGCAAATTCAGTCTCTTTTTCATGTATGTAGCAATCTTGCTCTTTAGATACTGGAAGAAAATTTTCAGGTGGTTAAAATAAGATCCAGTAAGGAGGTAGTCTGGATGTTCAAAATTCTTCCTACCCAACATCGTCACAGTAATCACTTTCTCTGGTTTTACAGTGCTTAACTTCTCAAGTGTTACTATCTACCAGTCTCACATAAACGGAAACTATTAGCTCAAACAATATGGGCACAGAAGTAAGTGCTCCAGAGTTGTCCAATAGCAGAGTAAAAACGAAACCCCAGTGACATGACAGGGGGAAGGGGAACTCGGCACCAGAGCTCTCAAAATATACACACCATTCTCTTAAAGAATTCACATCACCACTTCTCTGAAATGTATTTATACAACTAGGCTTGAATTCCAAACTTTAAATTCAGGACATCTTATCACAAAGCCAGACTTAATAAGGTGATCAGATGCTGGTAATATTAAAACATCTGTATTCAGTACTTAGAGAATAGAAAGGATGGTTGGCCTCTGACTACTCCCCTGTGTCAATTTGCTTTCAACTCATAGATCAGAAACCCACCCTGTTCTTCGGAAGCTCTCCAGTTTAAACGCCTCAAAATCTACCATTTGTACACGGCAACATCTTCCGGGTTCCCAGGACAGAACACCTGTACCCAGTCCATGAGGCATATGGGAGCCTTCTGAAAAGCAGTCTGGGGCAATAGTAGGGGGAGAGAATCTCAAACACCCAGATTTTCTCCTTCTTAGGTCTTCCTCTACCTCTCAAGATTTCCCTTTGAAACATAAGGATCATGGTAAGCAGGGAACATTTTCTTATCCTGACTGTGAAGAAAGCTCTCCAAGTTCCCTGAACTCTTTGGCCTCCTGGAAAGTTCTCGGTGCCAGCTATGTTAAATCTACAAAAAAACAACTTCTAACACATTGACTCACCTCTGAATCATTAAAGCACAGAAGTATAGAGCTGGAAGAAACCTTCAAGAGCATATGATACTACAAGTGGGAAATCCGTTTTATTATTTGCCAACAGCAGTCAACTGGCAATGGCTTCCTGGCTGGCAGTGTTCAGTCAGTCAAAGTATGAGCAGCCAGAAAGTATGCTGATCTATCCATTAGCCATGCTTTCCATGGTCACCAGTGGGTAGACTAGCAGTTTGTTTGTACTTACATGTCATCCTAGATCTAATTCAACCCTTTCATTTCAAAAAAAAAGGGAAGAAAAATGAGACTAGGGGTTGAAAGGAATTTTCCAAGATCATGCTGCTAGAATGATAGAATTTTCAACTCCAAATCTAGTGGAGTCTACCGATTGTTCCACTATACTATTTATTAGTCATTTGCTTTTCCATTCTTTAATGCTAGGAACTAATGTGGACAATGGTCTCCAATGCATCTTGCTGGAAAGGCAAATCATCAAAGTTTTGAAATCTGCATTACAATGCTGCTGTGCAGTTTTGAAGACATAATAATAATAATAATAATAATAATAATAATAATAATAATAATAATAATAATAATAATACTTCGTAAGTACCAAGACTGGTTCCACGTGTGTCATATGTATTAACTTATTTAATCCTTGGATCATTGCCATTTTACAGATGAAGAAACTGAGGTACAGACTTTAGGTAAATTTAGCAGAGTCAAAGAGAGCCAGGAAGCAGTGGAACCAAGTTTAAATGCAGAATGCATCCAGAGTACATGCTCATAACTACTGCACTAAACTGGATCCCTGATCTAAGCTACTGGGCAGGAGTTTATCCTAGTCACATACAAATTGCTGGCAGTCAATTAAAGTATGATGCTTAACCAAAGAAAATACCATAAAGAGCAACCTCAATGCCTAAGTCTATTTCTTTCCCACGATCACTGGATCTGGCCTCTTACATACGCTGCATCTCTCAAGTCATCAGCTTCTGTGATACTTTCCAGCTCTGGCAAACCATTCATAATCTATGCACAACCTCTTGGCCTTGCCCAGAGTAGACTAACTGTGATGCAGAACAGCTCTGGGCCCACCACCTCCACCACCTTCTTATTCCCTCAGCAGAGAAAACAGGGGCCTTACTTCTGGAACCAACTGTATTCCTGTCTACAGGCAAGAAGGATAGGGGGCAGGAGGGGAAACGGTCATGGAACAGAAGATATTAAAACGGCCACCATAAAAGGAAGTGAGACAAGAGCTGCTGATATTTTCAGGACCAGCTCCAACCACTACTCCCACTCATTTCCCTCACTCAATTCTGCAGCAACTTGGAACACCGACCATGTGACATGCAGTGTACCAGGCATTAGAGACAAAACGAGGAGCCACTCTCCCTTCTCTCAAGGAAATCGCAGGCTCGAGTGCAGGGCAGACACATCAGAAGATAGGTAGAGAACAACGTCAGGTAGAGCTAGGTTCCCGCACAAACGACTTACGGGAATAGACAGGAAGCACACCTAAATCATCACAGTCTTGGGGAGTGAGGAGCCAGGATAGGCAGAGAAGGCTCCCCTGGTTCTCAAAAGTCTGCTCCTCCACCAGCCCATGTGTTTCTACCTTAAGTTTTCTCCAGTTTGGACTGGAACACAGAAGAGCCACCTGAGAAGGGAGTGTGCTCGGTGTCCCCTGTTGCTGCCAGTTCTCCACATGGGCTTCTTAGATCCAAGTACTGAGCCCACCTGGACCCTGACCCTTTCCATCGAGATCAGACCTCCATATTGAAAGCCCCAGTCTTTGGAGTCAGAGAGGTCTAACCTAGAGCTTCTGGACCATCTCTCACTTGCTGCTGCCTCTGAGTTATTTAACCTTCCTAAGCCTCAGGTCTTTATTAAATAAACAAAATGTTTATTTCAAGGGTTATTATAAAGACTGCATGAGATGGAAACTTCTAAAATTATTGACAGTGCCTGACTAAAAGGGGGTACTAAGTAAATGTTAGCCTCCATCCTTTCTCAGTCCTCATCTCTAACCTCCTGTCACCGTCAGGATTTCCCTGGATCTAAGGCAGCAGGGGAATTGGCTCAGGTCTGAGCAGAGGCACAACCTGATCCTGGCGGTTCCACATAAGTTCAGGGCCACCTGACTTTGTCCTCCTCCCCTGTTAGCCTGTGACCCCAGCAACACCACCATCATCATTGCTGCCCAGATACTGATCCTGTTCGGGCTCCTCACAACCCACGAGCTCCAAAGTAATTCATCAACCACTTCAGCTTGGCTCACTGCTGTCCCGATTGCCACTTTAACCGTGCAGTAAGAGACTGACAGGAGATCATCCTGTAAAAGAGTTCTCGTTCAGCCTGCAACACAGCTAACATAACTGTACCTCAACACTGGGGTTACCAGGAGATAGCATTCATTATGAGACAACAACAGTAACCCTTGGTCGTTCTAAGTCTTTATTGTGGCATCATCTATTTTTTTTTTCATTCTCGCTTGGAAAAGCTGAGTCTATGCCTTTATGAATCCAAAAACCGATAGTGATAATTGACGATGAATTCAGACCCGGTGCTGATTACTTTACACGAATTATTTTATTTTTTCTCATAACAACTCAGAGTTAGGTACTATTGTTTGGCTCATTCTACCCATAACAAAACATACAACTGAAGCCCTAAGCAGCTAATTAACCAAGGTCACACAGCCAGAAAGTGGTGGAGCTGAGATTTGAACCGTGACATCTTGACAACAAAGCCTAGCCATCACGCTGCATCCGATTCCATTTTATAAACCTAGGTTTTATAGCTAGGATTCATCTTTTCAACCCATATTACTGATCATACACTACATGCCAGTCACTGCCCTAGCACTGGTAATAACACAGAGGAATGCTGTTTTCATGCAGGTTACTTTCTATTTGGATAAACAAAGAATAAGAAGATAAATATATTTACAGTAAAAGATCAGGTAGTGATCAATAAATATGAAGGTAAGTTAACACTGTATTGCTTCTGCCTAAGGTCATTAAAAACTCTAAGGATAAAAAAGAAAAGATCAAGTAGTGATAAATGCTATGAAGAAAAACAAAGTACAGTAAGGGGCTAGAGAGGGGAAGTGCCATAGAGCCAGGGCAGACAGGTGATCACTGAGTTCAGTCCTGTGTCTTCAGGTGGGACATGTACTATTACCCCCTTCCAGTAATTAGATAATGAGGAGTTGAAAAGCTAAGTGACTTGCCCAACATCCCAGAGCTTGCAAGAAATAAGGTATAAACTAAAAGCCAAATCTCCTACTTTCTACTGCTTTTTTAGTATGCCATATTTAGTTTGTCTAATAATACTTCAACCTGAAATTGCACTTCCATAAATGTGCATTTTTAAGCGCAGATATTCCCTGTGTACTCATTTTTCTTTGTTGGTCTCAATAAAATGAGATCATCTAATAAGAAACAGAGTGGAAAGGGAAAAAGGCATCTAAAAAAAGAAAGCCCTCTGAACTCATGAATAAGAAACTGAACTGTCCAAATTGAGGTCTCTCTCCCTCACTTTGAAATACCTTGATTAATAGCTGATAGGATGTGCTGCATTATAATACTCATGGACTTGGCTCTCACAAGTAGAAATATCCTAGATCCAACACTTCAATTACTAGGGGAAAATAAGAGCCCCCAAAATCACTACTAACAGCATTGACATAATTTCCAAGCCTGCACTTTCATTTATTTGGGTAGTAAACAAATGAAATTTTAGTGATAAATTGATTGCTCTGCCCTGTGCCGTAAGACTATGGGCATACTAATGGGCTGAAATGCAATTATGTGGTTTTGACATGACAAATATTAATCAGCTTAAACTCTCTGAAGACTATTTGGAAAACATGACCCAGTAGGGAGAAATAAACCCCATTCTTGTAACTGATTAAATGTCTTTATGATTATTTTCTTCCCATGCCTATTTTTTTTTTTAATATTGGCAGGAGAACAGATAATTGACAGTTGCAAATCTCAACTACAAATTGTAGTACTTAAAACAAGCAGGGAAAGACTAAACCTGTGAACTGATAAAAATCAAACTTTGGACTGAGATTTTCCCAGATTGGACATTTGGTTAGCTAAAAATCAATCAACCAATCAATTAAATATCTGCTTCTCTAAAAGTACAAATGTAACAGATGTCAACTAGGGTGACCCTGCCTTTGAGATTGTGATCTCAAATCTCATTCTAACTACCTTGGGTAGCCCAGCATGCCTAAACATTTCTGGGAATTCTTGGGAGACTTAACATTTTTCCTTAATATCTTTGGTTCTAATTCTCTAAAATCCTAATAATGTCTCTCTCCTCTCTTCTCCTTTCCTCTGTACATCAGCCCATTCATGGAATATAGCCCCTTCTTCTTGATTTTCCAAAAAGACTACTCATACAGCCATAGGAAGTAATAGACTCTTTACTGAAAATTCATGGTAATGCTGGCAGAGAAGGTAGCACAGATCAACAGAAGAGAGGCTTCTGGTCCTCTTCTGACAAGTTTTGTAGCTATCATCCACCACCGTCACTCCGCCACCACTGCAGAATTTCTTCTGCCTTCTATTAAGACTCTCTCCATTACTAACCACACATATACACACTTAACCTCCTCCTCCTTCCTTCTCCTCTCTACTTCACTTGCCTCTATACTCCAAATATCCTATTCAATCCTCACTCAGAGTTGTTCATATAAGACCTCTCTCACTCAGTACATTTGGGCCATGAGGGCTTTCTTTCCACAACCAAAATGGTCAACCCAGATATCAAGCCAAACAATGGAACTTTCCCATAAAGAAAATTCTGTGATCAGCTCTTAAAGCAAGATATTTTTTTCTCTAACATATGACACAGCAAATATTATCTATCTTCTCAGAGGACGGAGAAAAATTATTATCTACTTTCCACCTGCTTTTTATCTGCAGTCACAGCCTATGACAGTTTTAGTGACTCCCTTCATATCCCCCAACCTACTTCCCATGCTAATTAATATTGCTACTTCACCAGCTGTGGTATTTACATCTCAGTAAGAAAATGCTACCAGTATGAACTGAAAAAAGGCTTATAAACCTCATTTGTTAAGCTGTATTGCCCAAGCTGGCAGGTCTCCAATTCATAGCAGATTCTGTGCTTGTGCAAGGCACTGGAAGTCAAAACATTGGAAGACAGAGCCTATTTATCTTCAGAAACGATGTATTTCATACTAGTGGTATATTCCTGACAGGAGTCTGATTCCCAAATATTATTCAGGCATATTAAGTCAACACTTTGATCAGGTGTAAAGAAGACATTTATATCCAGTGTTATCTAAATATAAAATACTGATTTTTATGATTATTTTTCATTACAAAAATATTTTTCTGATTATAGAAACAGTATTTTTAATGTAGAAAGTGTTTTACAGAAAGGAAAAATGACCTTCAAACTCACTACCAACAGATAACCATTGCTCACATTTTGTTATTTTCCTACAAGTCCATTTTCCCCACATATTTTTATAGATATGAGATCACCACTGTACATGGTTTTATGTTCTGGTCTTGGTAGTTAATATTACATATTGAGCATTTTCCATTTGTCAACATAATTGTAATGCTGATATATTAATTCACTTACATACACGAATTTACATAACTTCACCTATTGTTCAGCACTTAGATTTTATAAAATCCAAGTTAACACCTATTAAGTCAGCAGTTTGATCAACTATGGCAAAAATGTGTTTGTATGTATTTAAAATGTGTATACAAAGCCAGTTAAGTACAAAGGGCAACATAGTAAGTAATCACATAACTTTTTTTCTAATTTTTTTTATTGTGGTAGAATAGCCATAACATAAAATTTACTCTTACCCATTTAAAGTGTACATTCCAGTGGTATTAAATTCATAATGTTGTGTAACCATGACCACCATCCATCTCCGTAACTTTTTCATCTTTTTTCATCTTGTTAAACTGAAACTCTATATTCATTAAACAACAATTTCCCCATTTCTCCCTCCCCCAACCTCTGGCAATCATCATTCTGTTTTCTATCACAATGATTTTGACTCCTTTAAATACCTTATATAAGTGTAATCATATAGTATTTGTCTGTTAGTGTCTAGTTTATTTCACTTAGTATAATGTCCTCAAGATTATCCATGTTGTAGTATGTCAGTTTCCTTCTTGTTTAAGGCTAAATGATATTTCATTGTATATTCCATATTTTACTCGTTGATTTGTTTGTTGATGGTCTCTGGGTTGCTTCCACATTTTAGCCATTGTGAATACTGCTGCTGTGAACATGGGTATATAAATATCTCTTCAAGATCCTGCTTTCAATTTGCGGGTGTATGTACCCAGAGTGGAACTGCTGAGTCATATGGTAATCATATTTTTAATTTTTGAGGAACTGTCATACAGTTTTCCATAGCAGCTGTACCATTGTACACCCCCGCCAACATTGCTCAAGGGTTCCAATTTCTCCATATCCCAGCCATCACTTGCTATTTTCCAGTTTTGTTGTTGTTGTTGTTAATAGCCATTCTAATGGGTTTGAGGTGGTATCTCACTGTAGTTTTGATTTGCATTTCCTGCATGATTAGTGCTTTGAGCATCTTTTCATGTGCTACTGACCATTTTTACATCTTCTTAGAGAAATACCTGTCAAGTCCTTTGCCAATTTTTGAATTGAGTTGTTTATTTTTATTGTTGTTTTTGAATTTTAGAAATTCTTTATTTATTCTGGATATTAATCCCTTATCAGATATACAATTTGCAAATATTTTTTCCCATTCTATGGGTTGCCTTTCTACTCTGTTGACATTGTCTTTTTTTTTTTTTTCCTAATTTTTTTATTGGAAGTCCTGGGGATTGAACCCAGGACCTCATGCATGCTAAGCATGCGCTCTACCACTGAACTATACCCACCCCCTGTTGACATTGTCTTTTGATGCACAAACATTTTTGATTTCCCTAAAGAACACTTTGCCTATTTTTCCTTTTGTTTCCTATGACTTTGGTGTCATATCCAAGGAATCACTGCCAAATCCAATGTAGTAAAACTTTGGCACCATGTTTTCTTCTAAGAGTTTCACAGCTTTGAATCTTACACTTAGGTCTTTGATTCTTTTTGAGTTAATTTTTGTATATGGTGTTAGGTGAGAGTCCAATTTCACTCTTTTGCATGAGTCACATAACTTTTTACAGAATTTCTTTAGCCTAGATGAAAACAGAGTTTTCAAGTTACATAGAACTGAGCCAGCTTCGAAGCAGCTTATATGTGAAGATGGGAAACAGAGACACATCCACTTCTACACTCAACCCCATCCCTAATACCCATACTGAAACCAAACATAGCAAAAATAGGAGTAGAAAGATTCTAAGACCTAAAGGAAGAAAAATAGGATACTTTCCAAAGGTGTATGTCAACAGTAGATTGTTCAAGCTACATGGTTTCCATTCTCCCTACTCAAAGTACCATAAATGATTCCATGTGTGAACATATAGAAACTGATTCATGATGCACTGGAACTAGCCATAAGCTGTATATGTATATACGATGTCATTTCCTCCACTAATTAATCTTTGCCTCCCAAATGCATGATTTCAATTATGTTTCCACAACTATACTCATTAAAATGCCAACATCCATTGTATTCTCATCTTCCTGAGATTTTCTGTTTGGATTATCATCTAAGGGAAAATCGTCACAGTTCAACCTATTCCATTTAAACCATGCCCAATGTGTACCCATAGCACCATTCTAGTGACTCTATGACTTTTAAAGCTGGAACATATAGGAAATGTTATGGTGTAGATAGTATCTCAAAATGGTATTTCTACCCTATTCCAAATCCCAATTCCACCTCCCTGTCAAAATCCTAAGCTCTCTTATGGCTACTGGTAATTTCAAAGACCAGGACCTACTACAACACCCCCAAGACTGTGGGAAAGAGAGTCAAATCATGTTTTTTTCCCAAATGCTCTCAGTAAAAGGATCAGCTAAGAGTTCATGAGGAAATCTCAACTTCTTACAACATCCTGTGAGAGATGCTTTTCAAGGAGAAGGGTTATTAGCATCCCAACTTCACCACTTTCACTACTGTCCTGCTATCTTGTGAAGCAACTGAAAGGAGCCATAATCTAGAGATGCATCCTGGAAAGACTATGTGGCACTGACTGGCCTCACACATGGGAATCCAAAGGTACAACATAATAGGGGATGCTATGATTGTGTAATGCAGTTTTGTTGGAGCCACAGGGCAATAAAACCAATGCTGTGCTGAATAAGAGGAAATAACAAAATAAAGAAGAATAAAAAGCCATTAAATTCTCGGACTCCACAAGGTTTCTCTCCCAGTGAGCCACTCCAAGTGTCAACATGGAAAGTCAGTTCTCCAAAAGTTAGCACTATGTTGTAACCAGTCACCTACCTCCTGAGGGGAACAAAATCAGCCAACAAATCCATTATGCCTTGTCTTCCTCCAGAAGTTTCCTTGGTATCAGAAGCCAGAAAACTCTACAAAAGACTTACAGAGGATACTGGCACCTCATTAGAAATCCCTGCAAAAGGCCAGTCTTGGTATTTTCCTGAACCAGACAACAAATGGGCAAATCAAAGCAGGGCATGGTCCCTCTTCCATAGATGCCTTCCTCCTCACCTACTCTCAAGCCCATTCTAGCACCACTGGTTTATTTCCAGATTTCCCTGCAAATAAACTGAAACTCCCAGCTAATTCTCACATTTTGTTGGAAAGTTAGCCTCAATGGTACTATTTATGTTACCATCCAAGAGACTGTTCACCTTTAAACCTGGGCATTTATCCTAAGAAGGAGGGGGCGGAATCTCTTACATGAAGCATACAGGCTGAGAAAGGGGAAAATAGCGTTATTTTCCCTTGATCGTTTGAATGGAAGAGATCACCTAACCAAAATCCCTCAATGATAAATGTCATAGCTCTTGTCTTTGATTTAGGGACAATTCCACAAGAGACTCTTGTTTCATTGTTTTTTAATCTAGGTTAATTTCCTAGCCCAGCTCTCTTAGAATCCCTCGCCATACTTTCATATTCTCCCTCTGGCCTCCTATAAAGAAGACTATCCTAAAGGCCTACCTGGCAGCCTGCCCACTCTCTCTGGCCAAAAGGCCTACAGACTGTGGCTGGTACATTCCCTGAAGACAGAGCAGAAGAAGGGGCTGGACCTTTCCTTGGTGGCAGCTGGTGTCAACAGTCTCCTATTTGAAGCTGGGGCAAAAGGCAGCAATTCCGATATCCTCTTCAGCATCAACCAGCTCTATCTCACATCTCTTTCTGACCCACACTGTTCCCATCACAGAGATCATGGAGACAGCAGTTTCACAGTAACTAGGATCCTCCCGGGCCAGCCAATCTCAATGAGAACAGGATGCCAGCTGCTCCATTGCCAGAAACATCTCCTTGGCATCCCTTCCTCCTTGGCATTCTTTCTCTCTCCCAGATCCTATCCTGTCCTTCTAGCCACTGAAATCACTAAGTCAGGCTGAGACCAAGTAGACAAATTCTCATTTACCCAAAAGCCATGGTTATTTTCCTGGCTGACTGGGAACAGCCCCAGCTCTGGGGCTGGGTAATCAGTCGTTCTCAGTGACTCTATGGTTGAGGATAGGTTTCAGAGATTATCTGATCTCTTTTTGCTTCAGTTCTCTCCCTCTTGACAGCTCACATAGTGTCATAGGTTCCTCTGGCCCACTGCACACTTCCAATGCCCAGCAATCATGATCCTGGGATCTCTTCAACTCCAAGGACTGTCAAATTCAGGATCTGGAGATCACCTTCTTGATGGCACTGTTCATGGGACAACCTTCTTTGGGAAGGAAACTTCTAGGTTCTCTCAGAATCACTTCCCCTTCTGATTTCTTATTCCTCCCCTCTTCTCTTTCTAGGATCTTGAAAGAACAATACGCTGGAGAGGAGTTTCCAAAAAAATGCTCCCATATTTGTCTCCTGACAAAAACAGCGGACTCACCTGGCAATGTGAGAAATCATCCCTCTCACTTCTCTGATTCCAAGAGCCAGAAAAGAAATGTAGTAATAAAATCTGATTATGCAAAGGCAAGCCACTGCCTGAAAGACCACGCTGATCCAACTGTGCTGCTCAAGATCCAAGAAGTCAGTTTCCTTACTACCCCCACTTCCATTTTCTCTTCTTATCCTCAGTCAAACTTACCATAATGTAACATTTTAATGTTACTAGGGGTAAAGGGTATTTTTAAACTCCATTCCCCTCCCAATGACTCAAAATAAGGACAATGTGCTAAAAAAAAAAAAAAAAAAAAAAAAAAAAGGTCTCCCCATTCCCTTGAGCCAATCCACCCAGTCCCATGACTACTTCACTCCAGGAAGAAAGCCGGACTTGATGGAAGTGAGGCCTGTGAACCCACAAGTACTGGGCAGAGCAGAGAGCGGAGCAACAGGATTTCAAACCCACCCCCTTCCCTTTCCTTTAGACTCTGAAGTGCCTAAGGCACCACTTTACTCCCTGACAGATACAGAAAGGAGTCCTTGGGAAGAAAAGAAACAGGAAAAGGCCATAAAGAAAGAGCTCGATTGTATTTAAGAAGCAGTCATTCTAATAGCTCTCTGCCTGCAGGCTCTGCCATCCTGCCCCTGTCTAGGGGAGGAAATGACCAGCCCTTTCCAGTGCGCTGAGCGAGCAGCCCCCAGGCATCTACACATCAGAACAAAGTAGCCACGGGATGCCAGCAGGTCATCCTGCAGAAAAAAATGTCAAAGGCAACACCTGGCTCTCTGCCTCGGCTAACTAGCATGTGGCAAATGGGCAGAATTGGTGGTGAAGCCTGGGGAGTTACCATGTCCAGCAAAGAAAGACTTGGCCAGTTACCATGTCAGTATGTGATCAATCAGCCAGGGTGAAACATGCATTAAGACCTGTCCTTGGGACCTGGTTGGTGACTGAAGAAATAGCTCAGACTCGTACAAGAGGGAACCTGTCCCAGCCTAGGGTGATGTGATACATAAACATCCTCCATGGCTAAGAGAAGGAAATGTGACAATATGACCTGCAGAAGGCATTTCTATAGCAAAGACAGCACAATACTCATGCCATGTAATAAGACACTGGAAAATGTTGGCCCCTATAGCTTCTTGTGAAATAGAAGCAAATAATTCAATTTAGGCATGAAAACCTAAAAAAAAATTTAAATGTACAAAGACTCAGGCTAAGGATGAGACTTGCCTCTAGCTATCCCTGGCTTGAAGACTGTATTGATTCTTAATTAAGTGGGAGTATTATGCCATGATACTGGTATTATTTAGACCTAAATTAATCTATGAATAAACCAGTAGAGTTTGCTGCTACTGTTTTTGGAGGGCCTTCTTGAATAATTATTTTCACTCTTTAGTGCCAGATTATGGAATAACTATTCACTGCTGCCACCAGCACCACCACCACCACCACGTGTTCAACAGTTTTTGCCCAATCTTGGCGCCCCTGTGTACAGGCTGACTGAACCAGTGTATATACACCTGCACACATGGACCCAAAAAGAGGCCACAGCGTTTTCCAGTCTTGTCAAATACTCTAGTATTAGAAAACACTTGGAAGGACTAGGGGTGGAAACGCGATTTTGATCTCCCAGAGCTGCTGACAACGATGCTAAATGTCCATGGTTCCAGTATCAGAACTGCCCAAGCTAACTGAAGGGGCCAACGGAAGAGCTCATGAGTTCTGGGCAGCGGTGGAGGGAAAACCGTCACAACCTCAAAGTTTCAGACCCCGAGGAACCTAGATTATGTGGAGTTGAAGGACTAGCTGGACTAAATTTCCACGGCTCGTACTGAATGGCCAGATGGAGAACTGAGTTGTCTCTAGCATTTTTTTCAATGCCTGAGGTTTGGTGGTAGGAAT
Organism: Camelus dromedarius; assembly: GCF_036321535.1. Lineage (NCBI taxonomy): Eukaryota > Metazoa > Chordata > Mammalia > Artiodactyla > Camelidae > Camelus > Camelus dromedarius. Next base: position 12,196,729 of record NC_087454.1, on the reverse strand, counting down.
TTCTGAATCTTTGCTATTTGCCTAAGCTTGTCCAAACACACATATCACAGAATGAAGACTTAGGTCATAATAGTTTCCATTTCCTTAATGAAGATGAAGTGACCACTTCTAGGAAGGTGGAAGTATGTGACATTTGTATTAAATTAAACTTAACTTGTACATAAAAATAAAAACCCAGATCCTAAACAGAACTTATCCTCTTGGGGTCAGCCTGAATAAAAAAATTGACAGTGGCATTGACTTTTACTTGGTGCATAAATGAAAATGAGGAATGCCATTCCCCCCCTACATTTTGTCCCCTGTTCTTTGGCTTCCTCTCTTCCCAGTTTGCTCTTTCTACTGCATTAGGTTAATAGATGATTATTTTCATGAAAGCAAAACTGCTCAAAGCTTCAGAAATCTTGCAAGAAATTGTTGTTGTGATTCAATCTTTCAAACTTTGCCATGTTAATAATCCCTTTAGACTCATAAAGCGCTTATTGGAACCAGAATTGGAATTAATTGAATTTGTAGTCTCACCAAACAGAGATGGCAACTCTATTATTAGCAGTAAGATATTTATGGTAGGTTTTGATATTTTTGCATTTTTTATATTAAAGGGACAGTATCAAATTAAGCACAAAGCAGCCTCAACTCTAGCCTTATGTTCTCATTCACAGTTACTTCTATGACTCAATCAAAAGCAGGATATAAACTATGTATTTATTTAATGTCTGTATCTTTGTTACTAATGGCTCTAAATTAGTAACAACCAAGTCTCATTCCACAGTTTATTTTTAGGCATTTTTATTTCCTATTGGAATTATGCGTGTTATGGAAGCCTTAATTTTTGGGTCCTGGTTCATTTTGCACTTAGGCATATTTTCCAACTGAGCTTCCTTTTCAGATTCTAAATCTTTACACAGTTTGGCTTCACAATCTGGTAGAAATAGCAACTTCTAAATGCTAGGAACAGCTTGCACTGATATTTCTACTGCAGGATGTAACAGAATGGGCTCAGGACCAAGAGACCTGAGTTCTGCTACCAGCTCACCAACAACCACCTGTGTGATTCCTCAGCATCAGTTTTTCCCTTTGTTTAAAATAATAACAATAATAACAACACCACCAGGAGGAAGGATGGTTTTTAATATCACTGTCATCTTCAAACTTTTTCTGAGTCTCTGCTTTTCATGTTATAATTATGTGATGTCATAAAAGCCCTATAAATACCTCTCTCATTAGTGAATCATAAATAGTTCTTTTTTGCAAATTTATTGTACTCCTTATTATTGCTTTATGAGAATGAGAAAGACTTTACACAATCGCTTGTTGTCTGGCATAATGGCTTTGGTAAAGATTTCTGCCTTAGAATCTAATTTGCTTGTGTGTGTGTGCAGTGTGCGGAATATGTGTACCTATGACAGGAATAGATTTGTATGTATGTTGGGGAAGATGGTTATAGTGAGGACAAAAGGAGCACTATTTCTGAGCATTTTGTTGAAGCACTACCATCCTGAATTTCAACAGATTTTTTTTAAATATTGAGGAGACAGTTATATGCCTTGAGAATCAAAATTATATCCTACTCTTTATGGTGCTCATAGATGGTCAATAATCATATAAATAAGCCAATTTTAGCAATCATTTTTAGTCATGAACTCTTATAGTGAGCATTTGTTAAGGGATCAGCCTTGGCAGTGTGTGTTATAGCTAAGTCCCAGTTCCTTATCCTTGAGAAGTTAATACTCCAGTTGAGGAGATACAGAATCACAGAATGTTAGGGCTGGAAGAATTATCAAAGTTTTAGGCCAACCTCTATCCCATGAAATCATTATAAGGATTCAATTCTTTAACTCAAAAGAGATAATCTTACAGAGGAAAATCCAGGCACATTGCAAGGACAGGGCAGATTGGAAGCATGGCCATTTATTCTCTCCCTCCATCATTCAGCCAGATCTGTACCAAGTTTATTAGTGAGGTTTGTAAAAATAAGAAAATAATATTTGTATCGTAACCCCACTGAACTTAAAAGATGGGGCTAATATGCATTGATAAAACACATCCCCCTACATTTTCACTCTCTCAAAAAGTCAAAGAAAATCAGTTTCTATGATAGACTGATTTGTTGTGAAGACCAGGTTAACGAGGCAAGGGTGACTGTGGACTGGAGAAACGACTGCCTTAGCTGAGTAATTCCACGTAGTTGCCCTCCCTCTCGTGGTCAAAGTAGAGAAGGCAGCTCTCTGTTCCAGTCTTTAAAACAGTCTGGATGGAAGAAGGAATAGGGGTTACCCACCCCCAAAGTTTTGACTGTCTGTTTCAGAACCTCAGTGCTAAGTTATAGAACAAGTTGCCTTACAGAGACTTCTTAATTAGAACATCTTGCTTGATTATTCTGATCATGGCACTTACAAAAGAACATATGTCTTTGAAACTCTTCTTGGCAAGACTTTTCCAATGTTTACCAAATCTATTTTGTATCCCATGCTAATAATAGTCCATTGGGTCCCCAGGCAGAGAGATGAAGACTGAGGACTTCTTGTTTCTTCTATTACTCAGTATTCTGCCTTCATAGCGTGAAAGAACTCTTAGTTCCTGTGAAAGGACTAAAACAGAGCTCCAAGTTTCCCAAATGCTGTTATTTTGGGAAACGTTTATTTCAAGAGCTAAATTGTAATCTTTTAACAAGTCAACATTGAGTAATGCTCTGTGCTTCGTTATACACACTTTAAATGAGTCCTTTTAAAAGAAACTTTCAAATGAGTGGTAAGCCATTTTCTATAATGTCCATAATATAATTCCATCCTCTAGAGCCATAGCATTTTAGCTCAGGAAGGTAATGTAAAGGTACACTTTAATTTGAGAGGATGGAAGTGATGCCCAGGGTTGGTAATCACTGGTTCAAGGTCACACAGCTCGAGTCTCCCCACTGTAACACCATGACCATGCGATGTAATTAAAAATAAACTGAGAGTGAGTGTTCGCCCGTGCACTTTCTGTCACCAACATAACAATGACAAACAAGTAATCAATTGTTTGTTGACATAGGAATGAAAAACATGCTCAGTTTATTTCTTCACTCCTTAGGGCTGATTTTGGTCATCCAGAAGACACAGCTTCTATCATTCATTTTCGCATAAAATTATATGGCAATTCATATAGGGATTGGACAATTAACTGGTCAGGTTCAGTACTGGGCATCACCCAAGATCTGCTTAATTTAGTGAGTCTTCGGAAGTCCATCAGATGTTTGTTGTTGTGTGCAGAATACATGTTTGATACTAAACTTTTCTTTCTTTAAATCGTTGTGAACATATAGTGAAGTCTTAAGAATGTTTATTCTCTTAATTGTGGTAGTTCTATAGCTCTCAGTGGCATAATCCTTCTTTGTATCTTATTTTATATACTTGGAATGACTATTACCAGGTATTTCTCCCTGCTTGGGAAACGTCACAATATAGCAACTATTTGTAAAAAGCTTTGAAATAGCACATAGAGGTGAGAAATGATCATTGAAAATAACCAGCACACACTGACTGCTTAACTTGTGGCAGCCAGTATTCCAAATGCCTTATCTCTACCCACTCATTTATGTCATACAATAAACCTATGATGTAACTACCACTGATATCCCCATTCAATAGAAATGTTCACTTTCATCAGGATATCTCCAAATTTTTTAAACACACGATCTCACTAATTGTGATAATATTCTTGTGAGAATACTAAATGCTTCACTTTGTACTTTCTTATAATACCTATATCATACTCCTTCTGACACTGTATGTGCTTTAATTTTTTAATATCTATTGATGCCTTGAATTTCTTGAGGGCAGGTTCTGTGATTTGTTTCTTTGGATTTTCTTATTATAAACAGATTATTTGTAGTGGGTGGATTTTCTGAACAGAATTTGTTTCCTTATATCTAAATTTCCTACTGAAGTTTTATTAATCAAATGAAAGAGTTTTTACCATAAAGATCATTTATTTTCCAAAGAGGAAGGCAGAATTTCACTGAAAGTTTATGAAACGGCAATTAAATTTAACTCTGAGGGTGTAGAACTGTTTTCTTCGGCTACAAAAGTACTTTGGACTTAGTCAGCACTGAGGGGAAAGCGGCTAGAGAAAGTTCTCTGATGTGACTATGTATTCTTTGGAGACAAAAAAAAAGTCACAACACATGTGCTGGTGCCAGAAAATTTAACAAGAGTGAGCAGCAGTGGTGAGTCAGCACCTAAGGGGCAGGGCTGTAACTCTAGGAAATCTGAATTGAAGCCAAGCTTAGAGGTGTGATGTATGTGTCAGGTTTCAGGGAACACCAAGACAGCCTCTCCCAAGACACAAAATACTTTGCATAAAATAATAGGCCACACACGTTACTAGGTTATTGTTATTTTGTAATCAATTTGCCAAAACTTGAACTTACGTTTCCCCCGGAGCACAGGCACCTACCTATAAACACACATAGTTCTTTCTGTTCACAATTTTGATGGCTTACAGACTGCATCTTGGGAAGAGGGGGGATTATTTTGCATTCTACAGCTGGCTATGTCTACATGATTTCAAAATCCGGTTGAAAAATGGGGGAGAAGTTTAGTCTAGTAAACAGATTATTTTACTCCACGGTATATTTGTGTCTTGCATCAATGAAATTTTCTGAGCAACTCCTCTAAGAGGGCTCTTGGTTAGAAATCATTGAGTAAGCAAAGTCCTGCCTTTTAAAACGTTTACAGCCTGAAGTCCTGGGAGACAAACAGCAAGGCCCAGTAAGGGTAATGGGCAGTAAATGGCAAGGGGCATGAGGAGCCATGGGACAGATTCAGGACAGCAGAGAAGGGAGACTGTCTCCAGCCACAAGAATCCAGAAGGACTTCACAAAGAGGGTGAGCTCCTAGCTGATCATTGAAGAATCGTCAGAAATTTAAATAGGTGAAGCTGGGAGAAGACTGTCTAGGTAGAGCTAACCATCAAAGCAGAGTCACAGAGAGGAGAATGCTTGGGGCATAGACAGGAAAAATCATCACACTTGAGAGTGGTGGACATGACAAGGGAAAAGTAATTTTAGAGTCAGGCTAATTTTTCCATTGGCTTTTAGGGTGTTCTGTCACCACAGCTGAAAACTCCTAAGAGCAAAGTCACAGTGCAAGGCCCAGAATGGAGCCCACGTGCAAGAGAGGTTCAAACCATTTGGACAGCGAGAGGCAGAACACCTTTCCAAACAAGTTAAATTAAAGTTCTGGGGACGTTAATACAAACAAGGCAATTAGGACAAATGCTGCTTAGGACCCTGTCTCTGCCTCCTGAGACAGAGCAGAAGACTCAGCTAATGATACCAAGCTGAACTCTGAAGAATTGGACAGGGGCATTTTAAATGGGGAAACTTTGACTCCAGAACTATCTCTAAATGACTAACTTTATTGGTGCTTGGGGCACAAGGTCAAGACTCAGTTTTTTAATCCAGCCCTCTACAATTATAATGAAGATGCTTATTATTTAGTGACGGAGAGCAAACACACCCAGTGGTTGGCAGACAATGAGAGCATCCTCCACTAATCAAAAATTAGAAATACCACATTGGAATGAGCGAGTCATGCCTTTCCTAGAAAAAAAGAAAAGTTTGTTTTTCACTTGATTTTTAAATAACTTAATTAGAGAACCCCCCCATCCCACAAAGAAAAAAAACCTAGATGCTATGTGAGCACGAGACACAGCTGGAAAATTGAGGAGATTCTTAGTTACAGTTTTTGTTCCAGTGCTCTTTTTTCTGAAAATATTACTTTCCCTAACTGCAAGGGTATAAAACATTTAATATAAAAAAGAATAAATGCTTGATCAAAAAGCATGAACAAGATTTTGAGGCCAATGTGTCATTTGTACAGCTCCAACCATGACCACTATTATTGAAAGTTCATATTAAGTCCAGTTGGCTCTGTTGTGTTCTGGAGGGTCCTCTCCAAGTTTCAGAAGGACAGACTGCATCAGAATTTGAGATTACTTCCTACGCATGGCACTTATCCCCTTTACTTCTTAGTACCATGGAGGCACTCAAGTTAGGTCGGTGTGTATGTTTCCACGCTGCTGCCTTTGTTTTTGTATCTGTGTGGTCGGCATCCACATTCATTTATCAAGCTCATAGCTTTGATCGTCTACTACGTGCCAGATATTCAATGTATTTGTTCATTACTTCTCTATTATTTTTATAATCCCAAATTCTGCAGATATTCTTATTGACATAATTTGCGAGATAATTTTCAGGTGATCCAAGACGACACATTTTTTTCAAAGCAATACTTGATTGGGAACAGCTGGAGAATGAGAAGGAGAGACAGATATACTAAGAGGTAAGAAAAATGGCCATGCCACCATTTTACACACAAGGATAGTGTTACCTTTTTTAACAGAATTGCTCAAAAGCACTGAATTTTGTCCCCTGGACTTAGCCTTAAACGCATAATTATTTCTTGGGAGCATCAAGTTAAAGAACTCAATCTAATTATGATTTTATGTTCAAGTAATCATTATATTGCCAAAGGTAATACTGGGTTAGCCTGAATTATCTGCCATCAAGGTAGGGAAGAAAGCACTGCCTTCCCTGCATCTACACACAATGAAGTGAAATAAAAATCTGGCAGTCAGCTGCTTTGTTTACTGATCAATGTAGAGGACCACACAAGAGGAATTTTCAAGGTAAGATGATTTTCTGCCCGGATAGAATAAACTGATGACTCCCCAACTTTCTCCTTCATAATCTCAGAGCTAATACTCATCCTAGCCAGGTTTGTTAATAAATATACAATTAATGTGTTAACTATTCTTATAGCCCTTTTCTCACAAAAAGATAAAACGGCTCAAAAAAACTGAACAATCCCAGTTTCTTAGATATTTGTTTCCAAAAGACAAAATCAAGAATTAGATACGATCAAGGAAAAATGGATACGTTCCCAAAAAGTGTGGCGCTATAAGTGGCCAGTGACTTTCAAATATGTTATTAGTAACTGTGAACACAAGTTATTGAATGCCTACTATATATAGCATTGGGGGGAAAAACATATTCACCTGCTCGTTTAGCAAATTTGACAGCCAATTATGTTCCAGATTCTGCTGTGCTAGATGCTGGGGAAATAGAAGACGATCTTAATTTTTGAAAGGATTTCAGGCTGATTGGAGACTAGAATACAGACCACACTGCAATTAACAGAGGAGAGACATAGACAATAAACATTTCAGGACTTCTGAGGAAGTATTCCAAGGCCCACAAGCTGAGAACAATTCTGTGTGCAAAGTGAGACTAGGCCTCAATGGGTGGGCAAAAAAGACCCTGCTCTACTCTGCCTCCCTCCACCTGCTCCCCACTTCACCAGAAAGTGAAGTATGCTCCCCCTTGAATTTTGTTTTCATCACATGAGGAATTTCAAGGTTCTTCTCCAACTGTCCCCACACCCTCTGGCAGGGAGGCCTGAGCCATGCCAAAGGAAGAACAAGTGAGAAACTGACTAGCAAGTCAAAAATGGAAGAGAAAAGGCTTTTGAGGACTACTATCTGCTCACCCATCCAAACTCATGAATTCTCTGATGAAAATGAAGAAGAAATGAGTAAAAAAAGCAAATCTAAATGGTTTATAAACTTATATCCTGAGAACAAGAATAGGCGTTTATGCAATTTGGGATTACAGCAAAAGTCAAAATATAAATTGCAAAACAATTAAAAAATACAAATTGCAAAACATCAGGATAAAGATTGAAATCCCAGTGCAAACTTTCCAACCATAGCAAAGAAAAACTACACAAAAGAATTATGAAAGAGACAAAAAATTTTTAAGACATAGACAAATGTTACACGGCAGAGGAAATTTGAAATGGAAATTTTAAGAGGAAGCACAGTGAAACCTGTGGGCAGATCTAAACACGATTCATATCCCTCCCAATTGTTTCTGAGAAAAACTTAAGGAAAAGAATTGGCATTCATCAACTCAGAGTCTAGGAAACCAGTGCTTGTGGCCCACCAATAGGCCAAAAAAGCAAGAACACTTCAGATTTAAAGGGTTCAAGTCCACCATGAGAATTTTGAATGAAGAGCAGAATTCAAATCAAAAATAGAAGTAAGCAGCAAAACTGGTCCATCACTGTTGACTCAGTTATACATTTTCAAGTGTTAAAAAAAGCAAAGGGAAGGAAACTTAAAAAAATAAATAAATAAAAGCAAATGCCAACTGAATTTAAAAAGACAAATTCCAACCAAAAAGAGGAAAACAATCTGCTGATTCAAATGTAATTAATTAGGACAGACTGGTTTGTTGAGGAGCAGAGTACTCTGGAAACCCCTTAGCAACAGTGAAAACTATACAGATAGCAGGTCACTGGAGGGCAATGATTCTGATGGTAGTAAAGAGAATTGCAGGTACTTTGAAGGGACACACGTGGAGTAGCGGGATCTGAATGTAGTCTGTCCCCAGCCTGAGAACTCCAAGTCTTACAGAGGGATAGTTTTTTCAAGTTGATTCGTATTCTCTCTCTCTCTCACACACTCTTTCTCTCTCTTTCTTTCTCTCTCTCTCTCTCTCTCTCTCTCTCTCTCTCTCTCTCACACACACATACACACAAACCCTAATACTCAACTTTACCCAATTTTTTCCCAATAAATTCACTTCTCTTGCCCATTACCACTTCTATACCAAATGTTTCCTGATAATGACATTGTATTTAACTAGCTACGGTACTCCTGCAAAATTATTTGATTACTTCCTTAACAAACAGCTAAGTCCAGAGGTTATGACACATGGGACATGTAGGTTCTGATAAAGTGAGAGAAGGAGAAAAACAGGAAAAGGTAAAGTGTTTCCAACACCTACAGTACCAGGTCCCTGCTTTTCTTAGCCCTGTTCAGTAGACTTCGCAGGCCTATGACTGCCCCAGGTTTGACCTTGTTTGGGTCCTGAGCCAGTCCTGACAAGGAAAGGAGGCCTAACAGGTGGGGGATCCCCTCCAGCAGGGTAACCACTAGATTTGGTTATTCTGCTGTAAAGGATCAACCTAAACAAGCTTCTGATCCAAGAGCAACAGCAAGGATTTGAAAACAGTGATGTCTGTCTCTCTGTAACATTGCATTCCCACTTGTTCTGAGCCTAACTGAGAATGGCAATACAGAAAACCTCCCCAGACACAGCAAACCCCTGCTGACACAATGGCTCAAAGCCTTTCCACATTAGGCTTTGAATCCATGTCTTGCTACCCTTCCACTGTGGATGTTCATTATCCCTTCCTGTTCATGCCCCTACCCCTCTCCTTGCATGCTTCACCCCTGCAAAACCCTCTCTCAAATGCTCATGCCCAGTTAGGGACCTTCCTCTGCCTAACTGCCCCTCCTTCATCTACTTTGTGAGGCTCAAATCCATTCATTGCCCGACATGCTACACTCCTCAATGAAAAGTGAGAGGAAAGAATTCAAATACTCACAAAAATAGAAATATATTGGCTAAAAATTCACACACAGTCTCAGATCAGGGCGCCCTCTGAGAGCAGGTTATGGGGAAAGGAAGGTGAGCTTGATGAAAGTCCTGTGTGCTTACAGAGTGGGATGGGTAGTCTGCACCTTGCCCAGCATGGAATCACAGTCACTCCTGCACTTGGGCGCAGACATCATCAGGGCAACTTGACAAAGGGGCACAAGCCCTGGACTGGCCTGGATTCGCATCTCAGCTCTGAACTGCTGTTGTGACTTCACCTCTGTGAGCCTGTTTCCCAATCTGTGAAATGGGAGCTTAGAAAAGATGATCTCTAAGGTCTTTTCCATTATAAAAAAAAATTTTTTTTAATCCAATTCTGATTGTTTAGAGGAAGAGACAAGAAATTTGCATGGAGCTTTTGAAGTCACTGTACAGGAGGAATGCCCCATTTAGTACAGAGAGATAGCAATTTATCTTATTTTATTATTTATAAATTTACTTACTTTTACTTATTAGAAGATGCCCTGTTAACACTTCCTAGAAGACCTAAGAGTTCTCTTTAAATACATGGAAGGCTCTCACATGGATGCTCTCCTCTTCAAGCAGAATTGTTTTCTATATAAACCCATAAGGTAGAACTAAAACTGATGGGTAGAAGACAGATTTAAGTTTAATATAGAAGAAATGTTTTATTCATTTGGGGATGGTCCAGATACAGAATCCACTAGAAGAATTCCACAAACATAGCTTTATCCCATCCTTCTGAGAATGGGAGTCTTTGACTCTGCAAGTCGTATTTGATGACTGCTCTTACACTGACTTTCTTGGATAAAGGATCCTTCCCAATGCTTCTTACTGCTGCCTGCCTCAGCCAACATCCTGTCCAACAGAAGGGCTTTTTAGCTCTCAGATCAAAGCCTCCCTGTGTGCAAAGTGCCCATTGTTCATTAGTGAAATGTGACTTGCACCTGCGCCACTGAGGTGTACCGCTTTCACTGTGTCCCTCTCGGTTTCAGCAGGCTGTAGCAAGATCACAGGGCCAGTCACTTCGGTGACGAAGGAAGCCACGCTCTGCCAGTCAAAAGCTGGACCAGCTGTGCTGGTCCTGTGTGAACCAGGTGCCTACTGCTTCCCCAGGAACCGGCTGCCAAGGCTTGGCAGCCGGGTGGACCAGCAGCTGCTCCTCTAGCTTCAGTCTTATCTCCCTCTCTCCTCCTCAGTCTGAGAATTCAAGCACAGTCCCCAGGGAGGCCCGTTATAAAGAGGGGGAAAGACAGTTCAGAAAGAGGGTGATACAAGGCTGATGATTACAACGGGCTGACCAAAGGCAGGAAAAGCAGGAAACATAGTCAATGTGAGAACTAAGACAAACTTTAGCCAGTCTAAGCTTCTCACATTCTGAACGGCATCATCTTCAAGACAGGAGAAATTCGTAACAGAAAGGCAGAGATCATAGTGAGAAAATAAATTGCTTATTAATATTGATATTATTATTCAGCACAGCTTTTAAATCTATGCCAACATTGACCCCTAATAAAACAACTGACCATGATAAAAAACCAACAGCCTCAATTTAGATTATCAAGCGGTGCCATCTGCCCTGCAAGGATGCTTGTTTTCATGATGGTCCATGAATTAATACGGACAACAGCAGAGGAAATAAGATTACCATTGGTGCCTGTGCACTCTCCTGGTTATAGGTTCACTCTGTGTCATGACTCAGGAAACACTATTAAGCTATAACTAAATTGTGTGGATTTGAATCATGAATTGTATGTTGTGTGCCCTTTTTCTAGAAAATATTTAAACACCATTAAGCCACTGAGCCAAGTGAGGTACTTCCTCCCGTAAAATGCTATTCCTTACACATTGCCCTTGGAGATGTGGCAAAGGGCTCCTTCCAGAGCAGTAAATCCCCAGGGTAGGGGGTGGGGGAGATGGAGGCTAGTGTAAATAACACTGTTGTGCAGTGACTCATCCTTTCACTGACTTCATTCACTTCTGTGTTTGCAGACAGTTGGACAGCTGTGTTGGCCATATGAAGTCAGAGAATTTTTTTGTTCTGAAGACAGGAAGATGGGGGGGAAAACAGATAAAACAGTGAATGTGTGTGTGTGGAGCCATAATTGCTGCATGACTTCAGCTTCTCTGACCACATTAGTCACCAGTCCCCAAAGGAAGAGATGGGCCTGGGTGGACTCAACATGCAGTGAGACAGGCTGGGCAGCTGCGGCTCAGGTCCAGGAAGAGGCTCTTCCTGTGTCGCAGTGAGGGGAGGGGCGGATGCTTGCAGCTAAAGGATAAGGTGATCAGCTGGAAACTGAGGAAAATCAAGCTATCACAAAATTAATGAGATAGGAACCTGGCCCTCAAAACGTCCACAATCAAGGGGGAGAGACACCTCTGATCAGCCAACAAGCAACTCTCTGGGGTCACAAAGGAGGAAGTAACACAGAATGACTAGAGGGCCCCCCAAACAGCGCAGACAGAGCCCCAGCCAACGCATTCTTTTTTAATGTCGTTTGGACCCTCAGCTCTACCTGCACGCTCTCCCTTCCCACTGATCAACACTCACTCTCTGCTGTTTCCTGCAAAGACTATTCCAAAACGCCAACATTCCCTTCCAGCCTCAACCTTCTAATACAAGGGTCAGCAAACTACGGCTCGCAGACCAAATTCAGCCCACCATTTCTTTTGCAAATGTTTTCTTGGAACATGGAATCATTTAAGGTAATGCCGAGGGCTGCTTTCCCGCTAGAACGGCAAAGTAGAGTAGTTGTGGCAGACGCTTACAGCCCGCTAAGTCTGCACTACTGGTCATCTGGCCTTTCGGAAAATAGTTTGCTGACCCCTGCTCTCATGCACAGCAGAAAACAACGTCTCTTATGCCACCAGGAAAATAAGAAGGCGAAGTCTTTCCACCTTTACACCCAATGCCTATCAAACAGTCTATAGCTGCTCCTATTCCCATCCGGGCCTGTCCAGACTCAGCGGACGACGGGGCCTCCTCTCTTACTCAAAGACCAGCCTGCTCACTCTGGCCCTGGATGCCGCCCTCCCTCTCTCCTCCGGGTGCTGGCTTTCATGTCTTTAACTTAAAATCAGAGGATTTGTCTTCAGCCCACTTTTCACTCTGTCATCTCTCAGGGTGAGAGCCTGCCTTCTCTGAGGGGATTTTCAAATCATCCCTATGCTCTCCCTTCCTGTAGGTTTTGACCGGTAGATCCAATAGATTGTCAATCTCTGCAGCCAGATATTCTGTGAGAACCACAAAAGCATCGTGTCCCCAAACTAAATCAAAATCTTTCTCATGAAAACTTCTCCTCCCTCGATCTCCCTATCACTGCTGCTAACACCACCATCCACCCAGAAACCTGCCAGCCAGCTCTGACTCCCCCCTTTCCCTCACCCTCACACTATACATACAATAAGACAAAGACACTACTGGAATACCTTCTAAATCTACCCACCCTCAAGTAATCATCCAGTGCTCACTGTCCTACTGCCTGCCATAGTCACTTCCTCTCCTCTCACCCAAACAACGACAAAAGCCCTTTAACCAGGGGTCCTCCTGCCTCCTATCCCATGCTCCACTGGTCCAACCTCCACACTGCTGCTTGAAGGCTCTCATCCATGCAAATCTCACCATTTATCATTCCCATTTAAAATCCTCTATTGACTCTGTACGGTCTATAAAATAAGTCATAAGTCCCTTAGCCAAGAAGTCCCCATGATGTGATCTATAGTTTTTTTTCCAACCTTATCTCCTATATGTTTGCCATGCCCTAGGCCTGTGATACAACCTCGTGCCACCATGGTCCCTTTTTGAACCCATCAGTTCATGAAGACAAACAATAAATACCCACTAGTTTGTAGAGCTCTCACTTTGGACCTCAGTCCCCTTAACTGGTCTGTGCTTGACCTTGTTCCAGTGCTGTCTTCTCCTGACTCTATATTTTGGTCTGGGATTTCAAACTGGACCCACTATGGCCTTCTGAGTTTGGTATTTATAGTTAATCTTTCTGGTGAATCTAGCCTTTCTTCTAACAGTCTTTGACTTAGATTGATGTTCCAATTCTTAGAATCTTTGTTTGCTTTGGACATGAATATCATGAACCAACTCTTAAAAACTCTTTGGATCCAATTCTAAGTTGTAACTCAACCAACACCTAACAAGACTAGCCCCAACACCCAGGAATGAGACATGAAGACATCTCTGTCTTTATACTTGCTTGCTCGGTACCAAATTATTCATAGATCCCTCAACACGTCCATGGTGTTTTATGCTCATCCTCTGTTTGGAATGATATTATAACTCTTGTTCACTTAGATAAATAATACTAGATACTCCATATTTATCTCAAGTGTCCCCTCACCCATATACCCTGCAGCTTAGTGGAAAGTGTTGATCAGAGGAGAAATATTAGAGAAATTGAGGATTAAGTACAGGGGAACATCAAAAAGTTAAATTAATAAATTCAGGAGAAACTATAGGACAGCCACACCTTGAGGAGAAAAAAAGAGAATGAGAACAAGCAGAAAAAGTCATAACTGTAGAATGGTTCACATGCTTTTAACTTAAAAAAAACTGAAATTAACACCAGAAGGATTCTGGCCAAGGAGAGGTAAAGAATGAGCTTAGGGCTAAACTAACATTTTCTCTGGCAATAGATATAAACCCCAAAATAATAGCATTGTAATGAGAAAAAAATCAAATGTAAATGAACACAGAGTAACTAGAGGCAGCATGTTTTCATATTACATCCCATGATAAAATGGGATGTAATAACAAACTTGAGATTTCAGCAGCTTAGTACAAGTTTTCTTCTCAATCATACATAGTCTGATGCAAGTTAGTAAAAGTGTTTTCCATTTGTAAATTTTGGGCCCAGGCTCCCTCCACCATGTGACACTTTCAGGTCAACCCATCATTTCCTGGGTCATGGCAGAAGGGAAGAGAGAAAGGAAGTAGTGTGCTGGCTCTTAAATGCCTCAACCCATGAACTGCGTTCACATCTCACAATTAAAACTAGTTACACAGCTCCATCTCCTGCAAGGGGCTGAAAAAATCACCTCCTGTGTGTTCAGAAAGGAGAGGAACTCAATATGGGGAGCACTGAGAGTTTCCACCACTCTGATCTCATTGTCCTTGTGACTCCAATACTTGCAAGAGGGGCAAGTGCATACTAGATACTGAATAAAGGTTTGCTGAGTGGTGCTGACTCTGCTTGGTGAACTTAAGGGAAGTCTGCACAGAAGATGAGATCAGAAAGTGAAGAAAAGTCCCCTTCAAAACCCTAACTCTGGGAAAGGAGTCTGAAACAAGAGAAGAACCAGGAGAAAAGGTTGTTGAGGAATCCAGATGAATGAATGAAGATAAGAACAGTCGACAGCATCACAAGCCACAGAGGAAATAAATAAGAACATGACTGAAAACAGGCCATCAGATTTGACAATTAGGTCATTAATGGCTTTTCTCTGGTGCAGGCCAAATCTCATTATGGCGAGTTTTAGAGGGAATCCAAATCATTTGAGTGAGCTAGAGTTTCATAGCATGAATGCTGCTCAAAACAGATGGCTATTTGAGATTTGTGGATGTTTTGTTTCTCTGAGATTTTTAACCTTAATAAAATTTCTTGCCATGAAATAGTAAGAATTGAGAACAGCCACCACTCACCATGCACTCGCCATGTGCCCAGCACTCTCCGAAGTATTTTATCACACCATTCCTGATGCGTAGTAGGAGTCCTAGAAAGAAGGCACTGTTACATTCTGACCCTATGGTTAGTACACACCGCAGTGAGGCTGGGGCCCAACTCTTCGGTTTCAAATTTGTGTTCTTTCAATTACATCACAGTCTTGTTCCCCAAAATGTTCAATGGCTAAACCTGTGCATATTAGCTCTGTGGCATTTCTTAAATAAAATGTATCAAAGCGGGGTGGCTCTCTCATGTTTTACTAGACTATCCTTTTATCTTTAGCTTAGAATCATTCCATACCGAGGCATGGTGACTGTTACAGATACTCTGAATTATCATTCTGAAACCGTCCTCACTGAAAGAGGCAAATTACCCAATGCACAGGGTATTCAAACTTTCTTCAGCTCTTTCCTGTTTTGCTTATTACTTCTCATCATCTCAACCTTCCTTTTACATAGAAATAATGATCTGGTGATCATAAATTATTTTTGATATTGGTTAATCCTCAGAGGTTTTCTCTTTCACACAAAATTGTGAACAGTGTGATATATTTAAATAATGACATTTTCACAGTAAATTAACAATGACGTAAAATGTACACTTCTCAAATCTTGTAGGGAAAACAGTATCAAGTGTATATTGGTTTAATTGTAGTTGGGTTGAGAAAATATCTCTGGAAAATTCTGTTTTGAGTCAGTAGGGAACTGGTAAGGAAGACTTAGAAATATTATTTTGGCCACATCAACAACCAAACAATTCAACCATATTTCATTTAAAGCTCCCAGAGAAGCTCACCCTTGGCTAGTACAGTCCTACAGTTTTATGGTGCCTGATTATTTAACCATCCTAAAATGACTACCCAGGTCATCTTTTAAATTCATACCTGCTGCTGAATACTTCCCTGGTTGGCCCACCTAGAGCATGACCTTTTGAACATAGTGTTCCAAATACACTTTCATATATGGCCTCTTATTTTATTAAAAAATTAATTGGACTTTCTGGATGAAGGTTATTGAGATATATATTACACCTTGGCCTATTAAGTCAGAAATGTATACAGTTCAGCATTTATAAATTTCACTGTAATTATTATTCTAAGCTTCACCAGGAAGTTCAAGTTCATAGGTCACTTTCTCAGAGAACAAAAATTAAATGATTATAAAAAGTAAGAATTATTTCATGTGGATCTTTAGGGATGAGTGCTAGAAAATAAATATTAAGCAGAATAGACTGTAATAGGTGTGTTTCATTTACTTATCTATCAAATCTTTATTGAATGAACACCTGAAGCACACAGTGTACTGGACTGAGTACAACAGCAGGCCAAAATACAGTAGAACAATGAAACTAAGCGAATGGATTTGCATAAGAAAAGTGCAAAGCAGTATGTCCACAGCTACAAAATAATATAAACATCTGTCCTAAATTTCTGTATACTATTCAACATCCGACTTACAGAAGAAACAAACACAGGTACCTCATGATAAATAGTTCACTTTAATAGACACATTGCAGATTTTCCTTAAACAGCAAACTCTTCTTATACATATTTCTACTGTGATGCTTCGGAAACTTGATCTACCACTCTATTCCGTATGCTTTTGTTTTTGTTTTCCTTTACAGTGCTAACCCTTACCTCAGGCCTAGCCTCCTCCTACTTTCAGTGCATGGACTTCACAGAGAACACGAAAACCACCTTCCTGTGTCTAATCAGCGTTCCCTTCATCCTTTTGTATGATGAAAAGAGTATCTCACTTCCAATCAAGGTTCAGCTCCTTAAGATATATCCTGGGTCTCAACCTCGCCACTGCTTTCAGACTTTACCCTTTGAGTTTCTCCTCTTTTGCTTTGGACTTAAATCTGCAATTAAATACATTTAATGCTCATTGCCAGTCCTTTCACCAAAGCTTCTCCAGCCATCGTTTATTTGGCAGGAGTTCAGTCTCTAATCGTTTCCTCAAAATGGCATCATATAAATAATATTTCCTGGGTTCTTGCACTTTCAAAACTGTTTTACTGTCATCTTTTAGACTACAGATGAACATCTTGGTCATATATAAGATCTCCGACCCGTTCTTTCTTTTCTTGAATATACAAACCTGTCCCACTGTCTTCTGGGATTGACTTTTAGCTTTAGAAAAGTCTGATGCCTGCCTAACTTCATTTCACCACAAGTGACTCGATATTTTTATCTGCTTTCCCCAAATATTCTTTCTTTATTCTAATCACTTTAGGATATGTCTTGATGTTGACTTTTCTAGGTCAGTTTTCTCTGGTACACAATAAGCCCTTTAAATACGTAGATCCGTGCCTAATTTTGTTTTTAGAAAACTTGTCTGGAATTGTATTTTTAAATATTTGTTCTGTTCTTTTGTTTGGGTTTTCTTCTTGGGAGACCCCATATGTATATGTTTCCTTGTGTTTCATTCCTATAATTTTGTCTCTAATCCTTTTTATCTCTATATTTCTTATTCATTTCGTTCACTCTTCTCATATCTATATACTTGTCTCCTACTGTGCTTTCAGTGGTGCCCATTCTTCTGTGTTCTGTTTAATTTAGTCTTCTGGAAAAAAAAATTCCTTTTTCTTTTGCTTCTTTCATGATTTCTGCCAAATCCTATTTCACCTCCTCCTTTAGTTATTTCATCATCTTTTGTTATCCAGTCCTGAGTTCTTGTAGCTTTGTACACCTTCATTAATAACAGTTATTACTTGATTATTTAATCAAAAGTGATGTTAAGTTACAATTTTTATCTGCTTCTTGGCAGTAGTTTTCTGGTGCCTTTCATCTGTCTATAGGAAAATTTTGCTATTCTTTTTGACAGTTTAATAGTATCTCTACATAGCTGCTTTTCCAATTCCTTTTGCTGTTACTCATGTTTGAATGAGTTTAATTTTCCTGGACCAGCTTTTTGCAAAGGTTACTAGGGGGTTGAGAGGAAGAACTGAGGTGTTCCAGTCTGCCAGGCTTTACAGCTCATAGGCTTTCTCCATTCCTCTCTGTTGCAACAGGCTATTTCCTTTAAAAAATAATGCCTGTTATTATTCAACCACATTCCTTTTGACTTTAAGGTTCAGAATGGTTTCCACTGATGTGATCTTCCAGTTTCTTCACCAGCCACTGCCACACAGGACATATCTCTTACCTTCCAAGGTACTATCCCCACCTTTTGTTGGTGCATTCTGACTTACAGTTTCTGTAGTCTGTCATCTGTGTGGCCCCCAGATCCTTCCCACCTTCCCACAGTTCCACACCCTGTTTCATCTCATCTAGGGTGAACACATTTTGGTTTGCCCCAGGACTCAAGAGGTTCCTAGGGCACGGGACATTCACCGCTAAAGCTGGGAAAGGTCCAGGCAAACTTGGACTCGTTGGGCACCCTGAATTCACCCTTGCTCACTGCAGTTGGCATTCAGGATGGGGCCCTTCTAGCCTGGAAGTGAACACATACTGTCTTTTCTGAAATTCACCACAGCTCATGCCTTCTTCACTATCCTTCTCACTGTCCATCACCATTTACCATGAAGCTTCTTGCCTGCTTCCACTGGTCTCAGTTGCTTTTGGCAGTATGTATACATAACTCATAGTTCAAGATATCTGGGTCTCCTGGTTTTACTGAAAATGGAGTTTGTCAGAAAAGTTAGAATATCTAAGATCATTCAGCTAGCATATGCCAGATCTAGGATTCACACCTGGGCATCTCTGGGACCAATGGCCATACTCTTCTTACTACACCATCCTGCCTCTTTTAAGTCAAAGAAAGAAATTAATGAAAGTTCAATGCTTGGAAGAGAAATCCTGAGGGAGATAGTAACGTAAAAGAGGTGCCTGGGGAGGGCAGTCATTGAGTTCTAACCAGATGTGGCAAAAGCTCAAGTGTAAACAGTGTAACTGTAGCAGGAACACAGAGGGAACAAGAAAGTCAGCAACCATATTTATTAAAATTTTTAATGCAATTGCTTCAACAAGCTAGAGAGATATTTAAGACTTGAACAACTTGGTGCACCTGGTTTCATCCCCTGACAGAAGCCCATTTTGACGAAGTGGGAATTAAATTCACAAATGTAAGAAACTAGAATAGTTTATCAAATTTCTTCCTGCTGTTATGAAAAATAATGTTGTGATAGGGAATGAGATTAAATCTCTCAAAAATCAAATTTAAGCTAAAAAAGAGAGAGAGAGTGGCAGGCTAACTGGTCGACCAGAGGGAATAGAAGTATCAGGTCTAATTCTCAGAAAATGATTTGCAAAAATAAAGTCTGATTCTTCATGTCACTGGAAAGCTATTAAAATTAGTAAGTTTTAAGCATCTTAAAAGTGTTAGCTTATAGCCCCTTCCCAAATTACAAGCATAATGCATCCAAAGACCTGATGGGTTAGGATGACATCATTAGAATCATCTTTGTCTTCAATGAGACCCCACTAGGAGCAAAGCCCTGTGCATGCTGGTCTTTGGCTTCTGCACAGCGTCCCTATGAATAGGAAGAAATCTGGGGTTGCAGACCTTCGGCTGATAAGAGAAAACCTCACCATGCAGAAAGCGAAATGATTTGAAGGGCATGTTTAGCCTCGACCAGAAACCTCTGTGCAATGCCATAAGTCTTAATTTCATTAATTTCCAGCTATTCCAGTAAGTTATTCAGTAAGGAAATAAAATATTAACCCTTTATCTCCAGATACCAGTGTATTTGGATTCCATTAATCTTTCTCTAGCTACTTCAGCCCAAACTGACCTCTTCTTCCTCTGAAAATTATTCTGATGGTTCATATAATATAATTTGAGTCTTAATTAGTTTTGTAATTGTTTATGGAGGGAAACTAAAGGTTTGGGATGTGCACATTTGGCATAAGGATCTGTAAGGAGAACCACTGAGTAGTACAGCCCTGGTGGAACGTGAGAGTCCAGGGAGCCAGCAATCTGCCTTCTCTCACCCCTCTGGGCCTCAGTTTCCCAATCTGCATTCCTGTGGAGAGGAGTAGTGATATTTCCCTGAGTTTTGAACAATTCCTGACATTATGGATGAGATGTCACTTTCTATCATTTCCTGGAGACAAGCCTTGCTGGACTGCTGCTGCAGGCACTTCTGGGATGGGTGGGGACTTCAGAAGAGGGTTCCTTGCACTCACCCCTCACACTCTGCAATTTTGCCACTGCCACAGCTCAAGCCATTTTAATATTTCCCTCTCTGGAGCTATACAGTTCAGAGCATGTGCAGCAGCCTTGAGGGGAGCTTTTCCCCAAGGGGAATATTTGAAGAAATAAAGGCAGAAAACTTCCCAAATTTGATGAAAAACATTAATATACATTTCCAAGAAGCTCAATGAACTCCAAGTAAGAGAAACTCAAAGATATCCACACCTAGACACATAATCAAACTGTCAGAAGTCTTGCTACTTTTTTGCTGAAAGTAGCAAGAGAGAAGCAACTCATCATGTACAGTGGGTCTTCAATAAGATTAACAGTGATTTCTCATCAGAAACCATGGAGATAGAAAACAGTAGGATGACTCATTCAAAGTGAAGAAAGAACAGCTGTCAACCAAGAAACCTATATCCAGCAAAACTACTCTTCAAAAACAAAGGAGAAAACAAGACATTCTCAGATAAACAGAAGCTGAATGTGTCACTAGCAGACCTACCCTACAAGGAATACTAAAGTGAGTCTTTCAGGCTTAAATTAAAAGACCCTAGAGAACAACTCAAATTTACATGAAGAAATAAAGGTATGAAGAAATAAAGGCAATTCCAAAGCTAAATATAAAAGACAGCATAAGTGCATTTTTTGTTTGTAACATATACCTTTTCCCCCTATCTAACTTAAAAGACAACTGCATAAATCAATAATTACAATTTTGTATTCATGGGTATAGAATGCATAAAAATGTAATTTGCATGGCAATGTCAGCACCAAAAGGAAGGAGAGAATGGAGTTATATAGAAATAAGTATTTTTTAATATCCTTCTAATTAAGCTTTATTAATCTGACTTAGATTGCTAAAAATTAAGATGTCAATTATAATGCCCAATACAACTCAGTAATAACTCAAAAATATGTAGGCAAAGAAACAAAAATTAAAATGGTATACTAAAAAATATCTGCTTAATCCAAAAGCAGGCAGCAATGGAGGAAGTGATGAACAGAAAATGTATAAGTCTTATAAAAACAATAGCAATGATAGATATAAATTTTAACTTATCAGCAATACATTAAATATAAATGGACTAAACATTTCAATCCAAAGACAAAGACGGGCAGAATGAATAAAAATAGAAAAAAATGAACCAACTATAAATTATTCACTGTCTACAAAGTATACATTTTTAGATTCAAAGACCCAAATAGATTAAAAGTAAAAAGATGGGAAAAGACATACAATGCCAAGAGCAGTCCAAAGAGAGCTGGAGTGGCTACACTAATATAAGGCACAATAGACTTTAAAATCAAAATTGTTACTAGAGATAAAGAAGGACATTTTATAATGACAAAAAGATGAATTAATCAAGAAGACATCACAATTATAACAGAACCCCAAAGTACATGAAATAAAAATTGACAGAATTGAAGAGACAAACTGACATTTCAACAATAGTTGGAGACTTTTTCTTATCCCATAATTAATGGAACAATTAGACAGAAGATCAATAAGGAAACAGAACACTTGAACAACACCATATACCAACTAGACCTAATATATATTTATAAAACACTCCACCCAACAAGAAAAGCATACACATTCTTCTCAAGTGCATGTGGAACACTCTATATGTTAGCCCACAAAGCAAGTCTCAAATTTTTAAAGGATTGAACTTCATAGAAATAGAAAAAATTTTAAGAGAATACTATGAAAAATTATATATGCCAACAAATTAGATAATCTAAATAAAATGAACAAATCTCTAGGAAGATAGACACTACTAAAATTAACTCAAGAGAAATAGAAAATATGAATAGGCCTATAACAAAACTCCCAGGATTAGATGGCTACACCACTCAGTACTATCAAATATTCAAAGAATTCATATAAATATTTCACAAACTCTTCAAAAAAATAGAAGAGGAAAAAAAACTTCCTAACTCCTTTTATGAGTCCAATACTGCCTTGAAACCAAAACTAGACATTCATGATTAGAAAACTACCAACCAATATTCCTTATGAATAGCAATGTAAAAATCCTGAAAAAATACTAGCAAACAAAATTCAGCAACATATAAAAAGGATTATATACACTATATGACCAAGGGGAAATTATCCTAAGAATACAAGAAGGGATCAACATACAAAAATTAATCAATGCAGCACCATATTAGAAGAAAAAACAGTTAAAAGCCAGCTGATCATCCATACAGATATAGAAAAAGCAACGGACAAAATCTAAAACCTTACATGACAAAAACATTCAACAAATTAGGAATAGAAGGGCATAATAAAGGGCACCTATTTTAAAAAAAGAAAAGAAACACAGCAAATATCATATTTCATGGTGAAAGACTAAAAGCTTGAAAGATCAGAGATAATACAAAGATGTCCATTCCTATCACTTCTAGTCAACATTGTATTAGAGATTCTAGCTATGACAATTAGGTAAGAAAATAAAGTTATCCAGATTCAAAAAAAAAGAAGTAAAATTATGTCTATCTGCAGATGACATAGTCTTCTTATATAGAGAAAAATCATAATGTACCACACACACAAAAAAACTGTGAGAACTAGTAAATGCATTTAGCAAGAGATTAAGATATAAGATCAATGTGCAAAGTCAACTGTACATCTATACATTAGTAATAAACAATCTGAAAATGAAAATAAGACAATTTTATTTATAATAGCAACAAAAAGGATAAATGCTTAGGAACAAATTTAACCAAAAACAGTGTAAAATGTATACACTAAAAACTACAAAACATCATTGAAAGAAATTAAAGAGTATCTACAAAATGGAAAGATATCCTGAGTCCATGTATTGAAGGATTAAATACTTTAAGATGAATATATTCCCCAAATCAATCTACAGACTCAATACAATGTCTGTCAAAATCCAAGTTGTCTTTTTTGCACAAATTGAAAATCTGACCCTAAACTTCATATGGAAGTGCATAAGAATCAAAATATTCAAAAACAATCTTGAAAAAGAATCACAAAGTTAGAAGACTCACATTTCCTGATTTCAAAACATACTACAAAACTACATTAATCAAGACTGTATGGTACTTTCATAAGGATAGATATATAGAACAATGGAATAAAATGGATAATTCAGAAATAAACCCATACACTTTTGATCAATTGATTTCTGACAAGCATGCAAAGATAATTCAATGGAGAAAGAATAGCCTTGTCACCTGATAGTGCTGGGACAAATGGATATCACATACAGAAGAATAAAGTTAGATCTCAACCTGACACCACAAACCAGAATTAACTCAGAATGAACCAAATACCTAAATGGAAGAGACAAACCTATAAACTACTGGAAGAAAACACAGGTAATCTTCATGACCTTTAGGTTAGTCAATGGTTTCCTAGATGTGATACCAAAAACGCAGGCAAAAACAATAAAAATAGATAAATTAGACTTCTTCAAAATTAAAAACTTTTGTGTTTCATATGACAATATCAAGAATGTGAATACAACACCCTGAAAGAAGAAAATATTTGCAAATAATACATCTGATAAGGGACTAATATCCAGAATACATAAAAACTCTTATAACTCAATAATAAAAGACAAATAACCCACTTTCATTATGGCCAAAGGATTTGAATGAGCATTTCTTGAAAGAATATAAACAGATGGCCAATAAGCACATGAAACAATGCTTCACATCATTAGTCATTAGGAAAATGCAAGTCAATATCACAATGAGATATCACTTCACACTCACTAAGATGGCTATAACTGAAAGGACAGACAATGTCTTTAGGATGCGGAGAAACTGGAGTCCTTATATACTGCTGGTGGGAATGTAAAATGTTACAGCCACTTTGGAAAACAGTTCAGCAGCTCCTCAAATAGTTAAACATATATTTACCATATGACCCAATAATCCACTCCTAGAAACACACCCAAGAGAATTCAAAACACACAAAAATTTGTACACAGATGTTCAAAGCAGCATTACTTATAATAGCCAAAAAGTGGAAATAACCTAAATGTCCATCAACTGATGAATGGATAAACAAAATGTGGTATATCCATTCAATAGTATATTATTCAGTCATAAAAGAAATGAAATGCTGCTATATGCTACAACATAGATGAACCCTGAAAACATTATGCTAAGTGAAAGAAGCCAAACACAAAAGGCTACATATTGTATGGTTCCAAGTGTCCAAGGTCCTCTAAGACAAATCCACAGAGACAGAAAGTAGATTGGTAAGTAGATCCTGGAGGCTGTAGGGAAGGGAGAATGGAGAGTGACTGTCAGTGGATACTGGATTTCTTAATACAAAAAAATTCTAAAATTAGATGGCACTGATGGCTGTACATTCTGTGAATATACTGAAAATCACTGTATACTTTAAGTGTACACGTATCATAGTATGTGAATTAAATCTCAATAAAAAATTTTAAAAGGACTTATGCCACTCAGTGATGCCACACCTAAGTATATATTCTATGGAGAAACTTTCACAAGGAAACATGTCTGTGATTTTTTTATACAGCTGGACACTCTATAGCAGTTTAAATGCACCAGAGCATGTGTATTAATGCATTTTGAGTGAGAAGCTAAAGAAGCACAGAACACATTTAACAGAGATGGAAAACAGGCAAAGCAATGTTATAAATTATTTATGGATAACATACAGTATAGGTATAAAACATTCCCAAGAATTAAAACTCCATGTTCAGGATACTTGTTACCTCTGCAGATGGCAGGAGAGGAATGGGATCAGGTTAGTTACAGGGGCTTCAACTGTATCTGTAAGATTTTAACTTGGAAGGGAGAAAGGAGGTAGGGAGAAAAATAGATCTGAGGCAAATTTTTCAAGTTATTATATGAATGAGCTGGGTGGTAAACACATTTTTTATATTAGTATCTATACTTTTCTATAATGTGAAACATTCTATAACAAAAAGAAAGATATGCTACTATTTAAGTATATATTTATTCTATATATCAATGGATACAGATATACCCAAACATAATCAAATATAATTTGACTTTAACTCACCAGCTCTTCCAAGTGTAGATACCAGAGAAACTAGAGCTTAAAGTAGCTTACTAGGCTACTGAGGTACTTTGCCAATTAATTTTCTTAGAGAGCTCCTTTCAATCTTAAGATGATGTTTTTTAATGTTTGAAAAATCAATTCATGATTATTCTTAATATTTGGAAATTATGACAGAGTATAAATAATTCAGTATAAAATTATACATACTCATACTGTTGAGAGATAGCCATTGTTTACGTCTGTATGGGTTTACATTCTTTCAATCTTTTTCTCATGGCAGACATATATCTTTTTATATAGAATTAGGGTCACGTTACTCACATGTAAATTAGATTGTCATTTATCTGCTGAAAACCTCCAATGCCTTTCTAATACCCTCAGATAAAGTCTAAACTCTTCACCGAACCTTGGCCTCAGAGACCCTGTATGATGTAGGCCTGCTGCCTCATCTCCTCTCCCTCTCCCCACCACCTATTCTATTAAACCTCACTAGCCTCTTGTGGGGCCAAGCTTGCTTCCAACACAGTACTTTTGCACATGCTCTTTTTTCTTCCCAGGATGCTCTTCTCTCATGTAATTATTGTTCATCAAATACTTAGTCCTCACTTCTCCCATTCTAGATGGAATATGCTTCCCTGTCCCATTGATATTTGGCTTGTTGGGGTGATATGCTTTGGAATTTGCAATGGAATGTTAGCAAACATGTCTCAAATAACAGTTTGCAATATGCTGGGGTGGCGGGGTTTCTCCTCTTGTGCCTCTGTCATCACCACCAGGAGAACATGCCCCAGCTTAGAGGGATAAGGCTCACATGACGCAGGCCTGGGCATAATTTTCAACTCGGCACCAAGCCCTGCCAAGCTCAGGCTGAATCAGCTAAGCTCTGTCTCCCTACCTCAGAGAGAATAAATTGTGGAGAGAACAAATTATTTTAACTTATTTTAAACCACTGAGTTTTGTGGTGGTTTATACCCAATATTATTACGGCAATAGCTTATGGATATATCCTGTATCTTTACATAACTTATTCTTGGGCTTCATTCAGATCTTGATTCGTGTGTCGCCTTCTTTAAATCACTTTCTATCCCCTTGACTCGGTTTTATATTTATCCATACATTGATCATAATCATACGTGTATTTGTTTACTGTTTCCCCATTAGAATGTAAGCTCATAAGAACAAACATTTTATATTGCTCACTGCAGTCTCTCCAATGCCTAGAATGTGCCTTGCACATTATACATACTCAATAAATAATTCTTGAGTGAGTGACTATTCGGATCTCCTGCTTTTTTTAAACTTAGTGTCATACCATAGACATTTAGTTTTAGACATTTACTTTGCTCTTTACTTTTGCTATTATAATTAACATGATAAATACCCTAGGACATAAATCTTACAGTATATCTCTGATTATTTCCATAGAACAAATGTCTAAATCAAATGTTTTGAACAAATTTGGAATTCTAAATGTATTTGAAAAATTTTTCCTCTCTCAAGGTTTGCATAGATTTTTACTTTGACCTATAACAAGGGAAAGGTTTTTACCAAACTTTTGCCAAAACTTAGTTTTGGCCTTTTTTATCAATGAGGTTTAAAATGGTATGCCATTGCTTTAATTTGCATTCTCTGTATTATTGATAAGGTTAAGCTTTTTCTACATGAATGACACATCGTTATTAATTCTTTGAGAAATGTGTATTCATGTTCTTTGCCCAGTTTTTCTATTTCTATGTTAAGTTTTTCCTCACTGATTTCTTAAGAACTCTTCATACCTTAAAGTTTTGTGGAGTGTCTCAAACATTGTAAATATTTTTTCCAACTTTCTTTGGAATTTTAAGCCATTAAAGGATAGTATGTACAATACTGACTTTTCAGTCAGAAAGAACTGAATTTGAACACCAGTTTTAACACCAGTCTTCTTAACAGTTTGATCTTGAGCAAATTATTTATCCTCAAAAAGCTTCACTTTCTCATCTGTAAAATGTGACATATAATACCCACTGTGTAGGATTGGTATGACGATTAAGATAGATAATATATGTCTAGTCAGTTAATGTTCTTTGGTTTTAAGCAACATGAACTCTGATTAATTTAAGCACAACAATGTATTAGAAAGATATTGAGACAGCTCACCAAATTATGGAAGAGGTAAGCAATCAGGCCTCAGGAAGAGCAAAAACCACGGCAGCCCCGGGAGTCAGCAGCAGGGGCCCTTCCATACACTGTCCAGCTAAGGTCCAGCCACTGCATGACCCAGCTCTAGTTGGTCTTTGTCCCTGGTGTCTTCACTCAATATTCAAATTCCCAGTTGAGCGAATTTGACTGGCTTAATGTAGATGATATGCCCCCCTCTATAACCAGGAACCAGGGTTTGACTACAGAAGGAAGAGGTAGTAAGTGTGTGAAGCATACAGCCCCAGCCAAATAACAAACAAGAGGGTAGGAAGGAAGGTAAGAAGGGAAGAGAATGAGGGGGAGAGAGGAGGGGAGAGGAAGGGAAAAGGAAAGAAAGAAAGAAAGAACGGATGAAAGAGAGAAAGAAAGGGAGGGAGAAAGGAAGGAGCAGGAGGAAGGAAGGAGAGGGAGGAAGGGTAGAAAGGACGGAAGGGGAAGGGAGAGAGGCAAGCTACTTCCACACAGGGCTAAGCTCCTCATCTGCCCCTTCAGTAAACTGGCAAAAAGAGTATTCATTCATAATACTATGCAACATTCTTCTCTGGATTTTACACATATTTAGAAAAAAGAGATTCCACTGAAGTCAGAATCTTAAACAAGCTTCCCATGGTAAGTTATCTTTCACTCTTACTGAACTTATTGCCAAGAGAACCAGCCCCTGAATCAAGCTGAAAATCTTCTCGGCACTCTAAGGGCTTAATGCTTAGTAGCAACCATAAGGCAACAGCAGGCCTCTTCCATCGACTCTGCTTCCCTAGGACATGATATGCACGTTTAATTGTGCTCTTGACTAGAAGAGAACCCTGAATGGAACAAGTACTTGAAGACAACCTTTCAGAAGATCTGATATTTCAAAGCCAAAATAGAAATAAAATAGAATCAAGTTTTCAAATTTATATAATGTAACCATGATGGAAAATACTCCCAAAAAAGGGCTTAACCCTTCCAAGACTTAATTTCCTGGCTTTAAAATGGGTTTAATGGTATCTACCTCTTATGATTACTCTGAAAATTAAAACAAGATGAAAATAAGATTAAAACTGTAAACACCTTGGGGGAGGGTGTAGCTCAAGTGGTAGAGAGCATACTTAGCATGCACGAGGTCCTGGGTTCAATCCCTGGGACCTCCTATAAAAATAAGTAAACCTAATTACCTCCCCCGGCCTAAAATTGTGAACACCTTATAATAGAAATCCACATTCCACTATCTCTCTTGCTTTGAGCCAACAGAAAACACTATAAAAACTTTCTCTGCCTAACTTTATACACACACACACACACACACACACACACACACACACACACACATATAAGCATATAATACATAATGAATAGAAAGCATAATAATAAAGACCATAATTAAAGCATTTAACAGGAGGCCTACAAAACAACCTGCCTTTATCCCAACATGATGCTGTTTCACACAACAACACTGCAAGTTCCATTTTACAGATGAAGAAAGTAAAGCTCAAAAAGTTTAAGCAAGAGGCACGTCAAAGTTCAAACTTATCTCTGACGCAAGAGCTCATGCTCTTTCCACTAACCCACATCACCTCCTAGAAAGATACAATGATCCACAAAGGAATCATTATAGAACTAGACAGCATAGCAATCAACTGCTCAAGAATGTGATTTCTTCCGCCAGTGTTCTCAAAGAACATGAAGTAACGAATGAGTGGCTTAATGTATCTAACCCCACACCCAGCTTGCCTCACAGGAGACGTTCAGTAAGGGCATATGGGAAAAGAATCTTGTCTGCAGCTTTAGGGGAAGACTGTATGGAGGAAGAGGGATTCTAAATACCATCAAATACTTCTAGAAGAGTTTGAGAAAACCATCAAATTTTAGATTTGTAAAAATCTTTAATCCCCCCTCCCCCCATCCACCTACCCAGCAATTCATATTGTTATTTTTGTTACTGACGAAAAGGAAGAAAGAGGAAAAAAGGGGGGAAAGGGAAGGAGAAAAGGAGGAGGAAGAGGGTGGGGGAGAAGATAAGAGCATCCAATCTGTACAAGTCTGTTATCGATAGTTTCCATGACTAGTATCCTTTGATCATTGTTTCTTCTCCCTGCTGGGTCATAGTATTTAAAGTCAATCTTTCAAAGAATCTGGTATTTCAGAGACAAAGGGGAAACTCCAGGATGTCAAGTTTTAAAATTTTGTAGACATCAAATTATTTGTATGATACATAAACATGTTAGAAAATCCTCCCAATAAATAAATAAATAAATAAATAAATAAATAAATAAATAAATAAATAAATAAATAAATAGGAAAAAAATCCTCCAAAGAGATTTATCCTAAAGTATATTTGATTTGGAAAAAGTCACAGCCCTAAAAGATACTTCAAATTCTATAAATTGGAGCTGAAGTACATATTACACATATTTAACTTTTTTTTTTTAGTATTTTGGAGATGAATTGTTTTTTCAACCAACATTAGGAAATTGAGTCAATCAGATTCTCATAGGGAACACCAAGAGGGCTTCAAAATGCACATAGCAACTCTTCTCTCTCCGAGTCACACCATCCAGCTAGATTCTGAATGAGTGCTCCAACAGGATTGACATCAGACCCACCCATCCCTGGAGGAGTCTTGTTATTAAACTATTTTTCAAAGATTCATCTTCCCCTAGTCTTCGGAGGCAGTACAGCTGGGAGTCATTAGCTGTAATCATTGGGCAGCCAACAAAAAGAGGAAGCAGTGGGGGAATGCTCTGTCTTTCTGTAGCAGCCATCTGGGCAGAGGGAATTCGGTTTTAAACCCTAGGGGGTGGAGGAAGTTAGTGGGATCTTGTTATATCTGGACTTGACTTCAGATCTTAAACAAAAGATCTTTTTTTCCCCCTAGATCTCTGCTTTTTGAAAACAGAAGTAAAAGACAGCAGTAGTAAGCTAGTGGCCATCTCACAGGATATTATGGTCAAAGCAGACAGTCTGAAAACATAGGCCAAACGCTAGTTGGTTGGGAGCCTATTGCTGGCTTAGAGTTTTTAAAAGAAAAGAGGATCTCATCCTACTGTGAGCAATCTCCTTTTCTCTCCCATGTTCACAAAGAAAAGCATACCTCTTCTACTGCCAAAAAAAATAAATAAATAAAGGGAAAGATTATGTCTGTTTAAGTTCTCCATACAGAGAGGCCACTTCTGACTTGTTTCATGATAGGGAAGTACCACATTTTTCATTCCACCTTTTCTCTTTCTTCTCTGAGGATGCTGGTAACATGGTGTAATAAATAAAGAGCAAGAACACAGTTTGAGGCCAGAAAGTGGCTTTGATCCTGGTTCCACTACTTACTATGTGGTCTTAGCAAATTAAGTCAGCCCTGCACTTCGGCTCCCTCACCTGTAAAATAAGGATAATAACAGATATCTCATAAAGTGGCTAAGAGAATTAGTGATGATGTGTGTTGAGCACCAAGCATACTCCCTGGGACATTGCAGGCATTCAATAATTGGTTGTTATTCTTATTTATGGTATTTATATCAAACTTTTAATAAAAGTAGCAAAATTCAACAAAATTCACCAAATCACATCATAGGATTTGGGGGGTGGGGGGAGGAAGCTAACAGAGTTAAACATGGCTCATACCTCCAAACCAAAGGTCCCCAACTTGAGGATCAATGGGACCAAATACCACCTATAGATGTGCGTTTTGGCTTCACAGGATTTTAATTTTTTTCATTTATTTTGAGCATCTTAAAATGTAGATTTCCCATTAAAATATATATTTCCAGCTTTCCTTGAAAAACTGAAAATTTAGCAAACCTGGGCCAGCATTCCTGAGTGGCAACAAAGGGCCAGGGCAGAACAGGGATCCTCCCTCCCAGAGAGGATATGTGCTCTTCCATTTGCCACAGTCCCCCGCTCCCCAACCCCTTCCCAGCCATGGGGTTCTGACCCCACTTCACTCATTAACTTACCTTGCCTGGCCCTTTGAGGGATTCAAATCTGTGATACCTTCTCTAACCCTCTACCCCTAAGTGCAGATGGCTGAGAATAAGAGGAACATAAAGGTGCTTCGTGAAGGTTGGGCTGGTAGTTGTGAGGCATGAAGTGAAGAGAAGATCATGTGGCATCTTGATCAGGGGAGCAGCAGGCCAGGGAGCACCAGACCCAGTGACTCCTCCAGGGACTCGAAGATTTGTTACTTAACATCAACAGCCCTCAAGTTCTAACATGTAAAAGGCAGCTAATATTTACTCTGGACATTTTACAAGGTGGGTGTGAGGATCAAACAATGTAATGCATGTGAGCAAAGTGAGAAATGCTATGTACAAATAAAAGGTAGATTACCAAACAGAATGGACACAATATTTAAAGGAAAAACAGTCATTTGCTAGCTCACTTCTAATATTATATCTTCCTTGGAAATCATACAACGAAAAGGGATCTTTAAAATAATTAATCTAGCCCTCAGTTTTACAGCTGAGCAATCTGAAACACACGGGGCTGCTTCCATGAAGCTTACATACAGTGAAGTAAGAGAAGTGTATGAAAAGGGTATGCACTGGGGGGATGCCTAAAACTGCCAAGTCAGTGCAATTTACAATAAATTCATAGGGTGTTAAAGGAGGACCTCATTTAACCAAAGCAGTCAAGGAAGGCATTCCAGAGAGATGGGCTCTACTTCATGAATGATGAGCAGGATTCAGAGAGATAGGGAGGAGTATATGGAAGTTCCAGATGAAGAAAATGCAGGACGCTGGGGGACAGCAAATAAAACAGCTTGATGGGTACAGGGAATAGGAGGAAATCAGGCAGGGTGAGTTGGGACCAACTTGGGAACTTTATCCAGAAGGAAGTAGAAAGTACCAGGGTTCTGAAGGAGGAGTGATGCCATCAAAGCCATTGAAAGAGCACTGTGACCAGAGCCCTGTGCCTGGTGGTTCAAAGGGGGAGACAGGGACCTACGATTACGGAATTAATTTTAGCAAGCTAACAAAAGGACTGGGAAATGATTACAACACTAATGAATACGGAATAGTTAAATTTTAGGGAAGAAGAGAATGAGGGAATTCCCATCACAGAAAATACAAAGATGGTTTCCAGAAAGGGGGACTCAAGAGACAGGACCAAATACAGATATGAAGCCACTATGAACCGTTCTTTATCTTAAGGATTCCATATTTGAACCAATCCTGAAGCAAATGAGGTTAAGAAATGTTTATGTTAGAAGATTTGCATGTAGAACACTGTTTTCCTCTTCTTGGTTTCAGGGCAGCCAGACAGAAGAAATTAAGTGTAATTAAATATAAAAAGTATCAATTAGCACTGATTCTCCCATCTACAGGGAGAAATGACCAGTTGAGAATGAGTGATCTAATCCTCTTTCAAGCCTCAGAAGAGTCGGAAGCCAGACATCAATCTAATCACATGAGAATACATCACAGGAAAGTACAGCCCCGATAAACCAAAGGGGCTGTTGTCCCAAAGTAGCCTTTGTTCAGCAGGTCGTTATGATCCCTAAAGTAATCGTAGCTGACGTCCTGTGAACTTACACTAAAGCAAATCTAACAGCCCTGGGGGGAAGCTCAGTCTTGAATGATACTTCACTCCTACATACCACTGAATATTTGAAATCTTTATACAGCTGACAAGAATAAGCATGATAATCTGGCAGAATGAGCACCTTCAGCATCTATTCCTACTTTTATTAGTTTTCACCATGCAGACACAAACCAACCACTTCTCCATTCTCAAAATGACTTCACGTTTCAGTGTTGAATGGGACATTCCTAGGTTATAACTTTCTTCTTTTTCTGCAATCATCCACAATGGGTCCCACCGACACATTTTGTCATACTGCCTCACCCATTTCTCTCTGCACCTTGTTCAATGAAAATCACATTTATGCATCACCAATCAATGGTTTTTATGGCATTTTCTAATCAGCATAGTTATATCGACAAAGATACTATTTACAAACAAGGTCACATTCAGAGGTGCAGGGACAATACATCTACTGGGGAGGAAGACCACCATCCAGCCCACTACAAGCCCCACACTTCTAAGACCTGTGGCCTGACACTTGCCTGTGAAGGACATTCTTCCTACAGCCTCCCCAGAACCCCTAGGTTCAGGAAAGAGATCACTGGGTTTGTCCACTGTGCACTGTGCTCAAGGGAACTCTCTCCCCTCTACCCTGGGGCAGGCAGATACTGTCTCTGCACATAGAGGATTGCTGTCAGAGATCTAGCTTCACATGGGAGGAGTCTACAGTAGTAGAAGGTGCGGAACGTAATCAGTCTCACTTGACTTTTCCATTCCCCTTAGCAGAATGGAAATTTTAACTTTCTCTTCTTTCACCTTCCCTGGAATTTGCACATAATGCTTCACAACATTTTCCAAACCACGTCTGCAGAACAGGAGATGTTGCACATGTTCCACAATTAGGTGCTCTGAGTGACCACGCACACAAGCTTATCAGCAGCTTTTAGAAGCTGCCAGTAAAGTACGCAAGCTTTAGTAGTTTACTAAAATACACCTGGTTAACCACATTTAACCCAAACTCTCTTGACTTCAAAGACCTTTTTATACAGAGCATTTTTTAAGATCTCATAGAATGCTAATGTCCTGCAGAATACACTTGGAAAATGTTTTTTGAAAATTTGAAAAATGGGGAGTGCCATAAAATTAATATTATGTAAGCAACAGTTATTGTCTTCTCATTCCCAACATTAGAATACAAAGCTGTATTTTAAGTCACTCTGGTACTATAGGTTTAAAATTAAAGTCTCAATTGGACCAATTTTGGTTTTCCTCCTCCTTTGAGCTGAGCACCCTGAATTATCTGGCATCTGTAGAGGATGAAGGCACCAAACCAGCATAGAATAAACCTCAAGGTACTTTGGAAGGCAGTGACCCACCTCCTCTTCATCTGCTCTCTCCAGCCTCCTCCCAGGAGTAGTTAACTTGTATGTAGCAAGCACTAACTGGCTGCTCTCTAAGAACGAAGCAGTGGGTTGTAACACTCCCTCTTGCACTGATGAAATCTACATGTGAGAAGAATAAGTCCTAATTATTTTCCCTTTTACAGACATAATAGGATAATAATTCAGTGATTATCTATATGTTTAATGTAAATGAGAAACATTACAACTTACAAAACAAACAATTTACAAGAAAGTTTTCAGTGAGTCATTTCAAATTCTAGAACTTGATAACTTTAAGCACAGATACCAAATACTATTTTAAAAAATGGGCACTATGTATGTGCTAATGAGCCTGATTATATATTCC
This sequence comes from Camelus dromedarius, assembly GCF_036321535.1. Taxonomy (NCBI): domain Eukaryota; kingdom Metazoa; phylum Chordata; class Mammalia; order Artiodactyla; family Camelidae; genus Camelus; species Camelus dromedarius. The sequence goes on along the minus strand of NC_087454.1, from coordinate 12,162,007 downwards.
CCCTCCATTTCCTGAGCCTGGGATTTTGGAAGTGACACTGACCCAGAAGTCAGTAGACCTAGGTTTCAGTTCCACTGGAATGACCACAGACAAATCCTTCTGAAATTGGGGTTTCCAAATACACAAAAAGGACACACTAATTCTGCCAATCCTCATTACTCAAGGATTCCATATTTGCTAACTCACCTACTTGCTAATATTCATTTGCAACTCCCAAATCAGAACGCACGGTGCTTCCACAGTCATTCATGCACATGCACAGAGTGGCAAAAAATCTGAGTCATGCCTGTTCCCAGCTGAGGTGGGACAAGGCAAGGCTCCGCCTTCTGCTTTCAGCTCTCATAGTGCAAACAAGTATCCCTTTTGTGATCTATTTAGTGCAACATTTTCATACTTTTTGTGGGGATTTTTTTATGATTTCACTCTTTAAAATGGTCCCCAAGTGTAGTGCTACAGTGCTGTCTAGTGTTTCTAAGCACAGAAGTCTATGATGTGACGGAAATACATGTTTTGGATAAGCTTCATCCAGACATGAGTTATAGTGCTGCTGGCCATGAATTCAATGTAGATGAATCAAAAATATATATCAAATAACGTATCTTTGAACAGATACACACATAAAGCAAGGTTATGTGTTAATTGACTGATGAAAATGCTGTGAGCAGAGGCTCACAGGGACTTAACCCTGCATCTGCCTGAGGAGCAATGGTTTAGAATTCACTAACTCAGTGTTCATGATGACTTTGTAGAACAGAACTACTAATGAATAACAAGAATCAACTATCCCAGCTTCATAAAGTAGTTGTGATGTGTAAATGAGAAAATACATATTTTTAGCAATATATAACAACTCTTTCTGAATACTTGTCACAATCCAGGCTCTGTGTTGACACTGTGAACTGACATACTGACCGGTCAGGGTCCCTGTCCCACAGAAGGCAGAGATAGGGGAGCACTCAGAAGAAGCTTTAAGCAATATGTGATGTTAACTTCTTTATTAATATTAATGTTTTCCATATTAAGGCTATTTAAAAATACCTGTCTTCAAAATGTAGGCTTTGTTCTTTTAGGACCAGAAATGGATTTGGAAAATTAATGTTTTCACAAAATGCCCCTTATTGAAGCCATAAAAGTGAAGAAAGAAAAAAAAGTAAAACATTTCAAGAAAAATCCAGTATTTGGGATTATAGGAACTCTACATTAAAATAGTTATTAAGCACAAAATGCACAGGACATTTTATAAAGAGTAGAAGAGCTAATTTCCCATGAGTCTTTAGAAGACTGAATTTAGATCAAGGAGAAAATAGACGTACAGCAAAGAAATATTGGGCTATCAGAGGGTCATTTGGTCCGAGGTGCCCAGGATGCTAAACAAACACAAAAAATAAAAACAATTCTGGTCAGAGTAGAGAGTTGTAAGTAAAACCAAGGAGGTACAAAAGTAAAGCCAAGAGGTTCACCTGGATATCAAAGTCCTTCACGCCATTCAAATTACAGCCACTGGAGCAGGAGAGAAGCAGGAGCGGCCGAGACAGGTCAAAAGACGCGCAGGCAAGTGCCACTACGGGCGGGTACTTTAACTGCTGCTCCGTGTCCCTGGGCCAGTGTTACCAATGAGACCGTAGGCTCTAACCTGAAGACTGTGGCTAAAATGTTTCAAGTATGACAGTGCCATATTTCGTGGTTAGGCAGCTTTGCCCAATCTATTTTCCCCAACTCCACTATCAACTGATTGAAAGGACTTAAGATTCTGAAAATCTAACGTGCCTCGCTCCCCTGGGTGGGTATGTTGCTATGTAACAAAGAACATGCCAGTTTATCTTCCCCGGCACTAGGCACAGCTGGAAGGAAAGAAAAGGAAACCCATTTAAAAACACTTTAAAGCTACTCTCTATTCCAGACTATGAGACTGCTCTCTTTAGGATCTAAAATATGCTTACTTTAACCCATCTTTGTTGACACAGCCACAAACTTCAGCAAATACTGGAACCAGACTCAACTAGATTTCTTGTAAACTTTCATATGTGAGCAAAATTCCCCTTTGATTTTGCCTAACGTTCATCTGCTGTAATTTTTACCAAGTTCTAAAAAGGAAATCTTCTAGCATTCTCTATTCTGTATTTTACGGTAAAAGAAAAAAATGGCGATTGGACAACACTTACCCATTTCAAGCTGTAGTAAATTCTGTCTCTTCATTCTCTCAAAAGCTTTTTTCTGACAGTCATCATTTGTCTTTATATTTTATAAGCAGTCCTTCTAACCCATGTAACTCTCTGACACCCAAAGCAATGAGGGTAGTTGGACTTAACACTTGCAGGAGAGGGAAAACAAAAAAACAAAAAAAAACAAACCAGAAACCAAAGGTCCCGGTTGGTGGTGGTAGCTGGGTTGTGGAGACCATCCTTTTCCTGAAAGAACCCTAAATGTGTTCACAACTGGTGACTCTCCACTGGAAGAATCGTGCAAACTGTCCTCTGTACAAAGCCGAGACCTTGTGTCCCCTGCCGTTGTCCTCAGATCTTCTCTCACACCTGGCATCGTGCAGGAAAGCCAGGAGCCCTGCCCCAGAAGAACCGAGCCTCTTCTATCTCAGGCACCGACCGCCTATGTCACCTTGGACTAATCTCTGGTAACCTCCCTGAGCATCAGCCTCTATTCAGCCTTCCCTGGTTTCCTCGAGCAACAAATTCTTTCTCCCTCCTGTCCACTCCTTCCTTATGGAACTTCTCATGTTTGCGTGGTATCAGAGTGATTTACATAAGCTGCATCTTCTCTACTATGTAGGCAGAAACCTCAGTTCACCCATATTTCTATCTCCCTCTTCTCTCTACTCTAAAGCCCAGAGTCTCAACTTTCAAAAGATACCATTAACTATAAGACTAATAAATAAACCTTTTAAGTCTATTTCACTATGCCAGTCTCTCTTCATAAATAAGCGGGCATAACAGAAAGGGGCGATCACACTTGTTAACTAGCTTGAGACTCTCTACTGAAAAAGGAAAGCAAATATTCATTAAGAACTTAAAGTCTTACATGATAAAGATAAGCTCCTATGATAAGGAACACAGGAACATTGAAATCTTAGGTCTATTCCAGCCCTTTGATTCCAGTCATGAAAACGTTTGGGAAAAGCAGTGTGTGTGTCTTCCAGCTGGTCTCCCCTGCTCATCCCATAGGGACCCCATTCTTCGCCATGCCTCCTAGGCCAAGTTTAATCAGCACAGAACAAGGTGCTCTCCACCTAGCACAGCTGAGACAACCTCAGCCTCTTCTGGTACCTGGAACCCCAAGCTCTCTCCGGCATTATAATAACGCACATTTCACTACCACAAGTATTAAGAGAAAGGGAAGGGACCTTAAATGTGTGATGAAATATCAACCTTGAAGTCAGATGGAGGAATTCATACATTTTAATGCACCTCTTTTGTAAGGCGACACATTCCTACTCAGTAAGGAACAAGGCTGCCAAGGCTGTTTCCCTTTCTTAGAAACTAAATCTCTTTTGTCCTAAAAAATCACATATGACTCCTCAAATTTTACAAATCAGCTTCCTTGCACGTATGTAATGAAATATTCAAGAAACAAGGGCTTCAGAAAGGAGTGGGATCAAGAGACCTGTGTCTGAAGCATCACAGCACACGTTCACATTCCCATTCGAGTAACTCATGCAAAAGGCACAGCCCACGAGGCCCTCTCTGATCTGGTCCAGTTACCCCCACATTCCTGGACACCTGGCACACTGAGCAGCTCACCACTGTCTGAACATACTGAGCGTCTTCTCAGCTCTTTCTTCTTCTCTGTTAGATGAAGCCCTTTAAGGTTCTGCTTTCTGAATCCATTCCTGAGTGAGGTATTTGTCCCTGCATCTGTGCTCATATCCGACTTTATTTAGTACTTAGACGTCATGGATGGTTAGTTAGGTATCCATGTGGTCCTCACCACCCTGAAGGATACTGACTTACCCATCTTTCACCTCCAGAAACTAGCATGGTGCCTGATATATAATTGTCTTCCCACTTCTTTGGCATAGACTTGTCAGCTCCAAGTGTCTGTGCAGCCCAAGGTGGGCCATCATCCAGGTGGGCCATCTAGTCAGCTCTCCCCATGGTATATGAGCAGAAGAGACGTTTGCCTCTTTCAGGCCAAGCTGGTTAAGAAATGGCCATGCCTTCTTCACCTCCTTTTTCCCCTTCTACTTGCTGAACGCAGAGGATTCCGAAGGCTGACAGAGTCACCGGATGAAAGGAACCTGAGTCCCTGAGTCACTGCATGGAGGAAAGCCTCCTACCAACCAGGAACACTCTCATTAGACTGTCACACGAGCAAGAAATTAACTTCTATTGTGTTAAGCCACTGACATTTGGGGTTTTATTTATAGTAGCTTCAGCCTAAATAATACAGATTAATTCTCAAAAATGTATACTTTATTGTATTAAATAATTCTGTGTCACAAACAATGCTTAGTACCTCTAATGTCTAAATCATGATGCATGGATATAGGAAAGGGAAGGAAAGGGAACAGGGCGGGAGGAAAAGACAGGAGGAGGAAGGAAAGAAAGAGAAAGGAATAAGGAAAAAGAAGCTGCATATAATGAAGAAATGCAGTCAAGCTGCTGCCTCTAATGTAAGCTGCCTACATCCTCACCATCAACCAAGTACATGATAACCAGGCCATTTGTTAACTTTGCTGCCGTATCTGCAATGCCTAAACATTTCCTGAGACAGCAGACATTCCATAAATATGTACTGAATTAACCAGTAAATAAAATTAACTAATATCATGTCTTTGCTTCTTTATAAAATGACCCCAAGAAATCACATCTCCCTAAGCCTACAGATTATGCCATTTAATAAAGTATAAAATAATTTTTCTCCTCCAAATGTTTAAAAAACAGCACATAAGGCATTCATCTGAATGCCTGTGATGTATCATGGGCAGTGTGGAATCCGTGTTCCCAGGAAGCTTCCTTCTAGAATAATAGCATATTGCTTGCTGTTAAAGAGCTGATGCTTAATGGTTGGCTCTGAATTAAATGAAAGGCAGGATTTTTCTCCCTTTTTTATCCTGATCTCCAAAACAAGTCACTTATTATTATAAGAATTTTTAGAAAAACTTTCAGAAGATATTTCTGGGGAGGGAGAGCAGGGGAAGGAGACTTTTCTAAAACAGAAAAAAATTATAATCCAACCTTAATATCAAGTAAAGGGTAAAGAGACCACATGTAGTGATGAGACCAATTTAATCTACATCCTACGGTCCAATGGTCCAATTATTGCAATATATATGCGAGGCTAAATTTTGCCCAGCCCTGCTAATCAGACAGCAGCTCACTGTGTCTGTTTATCTCTAGGCCATCACCCAGTTGTACAGTAAATCTGCATTTCCAGAGATCGTCTAAAATAGAAACCCATGCTGGCTAAATTTGTTTTGGGACATATCAGGCAACAGCTAGGAATTTTTAAATGACCAACTTGTATTCCACTGAGGCACTGAATGAATTGATTGGGGAAAAGCTAAAAATTGAATAGTATTTTCTGGAGTAGGCGAAGGTTAGTGCTGCCAGTGAAAATGTGTCGCTACCAAGAGAACACCTATCAATCAGAGCTGATTTTCAAGTAGAAATGTGGAAAAAAAAAATTAAATGAGAAAGGGGAAAGTCTTATTTTTCCCCTCTATGTGGCCCTTTCCAAGTAGGCCAGTGATATAATTAAGTCCTCAGGAATACATGCGCATTTCCACCACTGAAATTATATAGGCGATAACAAGTTTTCCCACCAGCCAGAGGTTATTTCTCAGTTGAGACAATCTTTGATCGGAAGACAGGCACACAGACTCGGAAAGGGCTGACACTCAAAGGACCGATATTGTGGGACTGATCGGTTTTTAATGTGGAGAGCGCGGTGCTGCTGCTGAGAAGAGGGCTCTCCTGAGAGACAAGCCCAGCTATTGTTTGGCTGCTCTCATGTTAGCGAGTGCCCTGCGGTAACCCTCATGCTCTGAAATACTCATATTGGTTATTTCAAAGTTGGGTGCAGAATTGTGCTTTCCCGTGTCTGTCACTAATGACTTGCAGCTGTTGCTAATCTGTGCCTCTGATTTCCTTTGATTACTATGTGTATTGATGCCTGTGGTAAATAGGCATCTGCCAGGTGCCAGCACAATCAGGGGAAAAATATAAAAAGTTCCCTGTTTCAAATTCAATGTGACATTGTGCAAGTTGAGAGGCAGCCATTTAACTATTCAGAGGAAACAGCTTCCTGGGGCACCTCCGGCCTCCTGGCCAGGGACATTCCTCCCGTTCTCCAACACCATCCCCTCCCCACTGCCCCCACCCCCATGATGCTGATTTTCTTTAGCATGGTTTTCAGCCATGAGAAGAGGGTTTCCATAGCCCATGACATCAGCAGAGGGAAATATGTAATGACTGGTTATGACCCAAGTTTCTAGAGAGCGAGTAACTCAGCTGAGCTAAGCTTTAAAGGACCTCACCTGTTCATGAAGTGCCCCAAAGCTTCTCCACAACAGCTGTCCTGTGCTTTTCCCTCTGAGGAACATCTTTGTCAGGAAGGGCTCTGGGCAGTATCACCTTCTCTTTCTAGAGAACCAGGTGATAATCTGGAAGAAAACAGAGCAAGATGAAGGCTTTCCCAGGAAAGATGCAAAAGTGATCAGGATCAAAAACCAACACCTACAGGTACAATGGACTGTAGCTTCTCTCAAGCACTTTTGTTTTGCCTTGTTTTTTGGTTCTGAGGGAAGCTATGGGCAGAGTTCATTCACTTCTTACTGTTACACAGCAATCTTAGAGCATAGCCTGGAAGAAAGAAAGGAGACTCTGATGGCTTCCTCCACCCTCCTTCACCACAGCAGTAAGAGAAATGATTTTATCACTGCCAGGAAATAGGGCAAAGGGAAGGTCTGCTTTGGAGTTAGTTGTTCGGTTGCAAAGTTAGGCATCCCAAAGAAGGGACCAAAGAATAAAGGCTGGCCAAATGAAGCCTAGAATATTGGGAGAAAAGTTCATGAAATCCCAAGATATATTGACATTAAATAGGTCATTTGAACCTTACAAAACTCTGATATGAAAATGAGCATCGGATGGACTCTTATCACTCCCACTTGGGCAACTTTAAAACCCAGACTGCGGCTAAGACATGGATTTACAAGCAGAGCTTGGAATGTCTGGTCTTATTCCATCAAACTGGGGCAAAGTGTCCACTTTAGACATTTAATCCCTATGGCTTCATCAGCCAGTAAGAGAGTATACCCCAACAATAGATAAAAGCAAAACAAGTGAAAGAGAACCTCATATCTAAGTCAGAAGAAATAATTAGAAGAATTTAGTAAATGCCCATTAGCCCAGTGATTAAGGGAAGCAGATGCACCATCTGGACATTGATTATAAGATTCAGAAAGAAACCTGAGTCAAGTCAAGCACAAGATTAATAATAAGGGGACATAGATTAATAAATTTGTAAAAGTATGAGTCAACATTCTTAGAAAGAGATAGTATATCATTCCCTGGATATTCAGACAACAAATACTTCAAAACTATTTCACTACACTGCATTTTATTTATTTCAAAAAAAAAAAATTCTCAGATCCAAACTGGAAGCAAGTCAACATCTGAAAGGTTCTTCTTGATGGATTGAAAAGAGGAAAGACTTTACTGAGATACAGAATATGCTGCCAAGGAGACTGACTGAAGGTAAAGACATCAAAGAGATTCGACTCTGCGGCTGCTCTTTTAATCAAAGGTGCATGAAGTATGCAAAAGCATCTCTCTTCTCATTGACAGTCAGAAAAAAGAGTGAGATGAGGTGTAGAGCTGATAATCATCCAGAAAACCAGTAGGAAAAGGCTAGCTAGGGATGTGTGTTACTCTGTTAATGCCAATTCACACAGTCACCTCCCCACCATCCCCATTCCCCAAAGGAATGCAGTGTCAGGCACAACATACTCTCAGCCTCACAAGCAAACCTGCATGGCAGAGAAGTTTTTGGTTTCCCTGCTCCTTGATATGACCTCTTATAATGACCAGTAATCTCAGTAGTGAGGTTTAAATAGCCATCAACACATCTGAACACAATATATTCCAGAATGACTCCTGTAAAAGGAAACGTCCTGTTGGAGCTCTGTCAAGGGTCTAGGTCCTGCTCACGCAATGAAGTTGAACTGAATCCTGCACTGACAGCAAGAGCTAATTGCAGCCAAATGAAATAATCAGTGAGGTCTTTTGTCCATCCATCTCCCTGCTCCATCCTCAACAAAACTCTTACTCAGTAACTTGGAGGAATCAGAAATCACAAAAGAAAACCACTAAACGCGTGAGCTCAGACTCATCACCGTGAGTGTCACCTTCATCACTGGGTGAAGGTACGACACATCCAATACTTAGTGTTACCAGTTTCACATTTAATTCAGGTCACTGGAATGGCAACTGCCTCTTTTTCAAATATTTAAACAGGAGTTTTGTGACTGGGTTCCCAAATAGTGATGCAAAGGGAGTTATCAATGTGAGCTGCTCTGCAAATTAAATTAAAATATAATAAAATGGTTAAAACTTAAAAAGAATTTGGAAAAATGCTTAATATTGTACGTTTCCTTTTAAAGATTCCTAAAATACACTACCACATAATGGAATTCAGGACGTGAGGAGTCCTGAAGTTCAATAAAATTTAACACAGCTTAATCTAGAATTTTCTAACTACATTTAATGGGAAAATTACTTTGTATGGACAACACCTATAAATACATGCAAAAAAACTGTTTCATGTTTATCTGCCTATATCAAAACAGACATTTTATTATTTACAAATTGGCAGATGTAGGGAGTACTTCTGTGATGGATTGCCATCTACATAATTTGCTCCATAAAGTGGCCATAATAATTAATGAACCTTAGCAATAATCAAGATGAGGCAAAAATTACTGTCCAGTTGAAATTCTGTGACATGGTAAGTTAATCTGGGGTCTTTCTCAATTGCTTATTATACATTTTGTAGAATACTTCATTTGTATTAATGAAAGTGGGAAATGTTATAATTTTTGCCACAAAGAAATGTGATCTCAGGGGAATTCTACACGTGTTTTCATAACGTTCATCCTCTATGTCCCCGCCTCCCAAAATCTCTACGTAAGTATAATCAGGAGAGATTTAAAGAAGACCTTCCACGTGAAAAGCATGTGATAGAGACTGAGGGACCTCACTCCTTGTTCTGAAGCTTGTTAAATTCAGTAGATGAAATATGATAACTCTGCTAATAATGAAAGATGCAAATCTGTAAAAATGCTATTAGAGAAGAAGAGAGGGCCAGCTTCCGAGTACAACTGGGAACATCATGAAGTGGATGTCACTTGAGTGGAAACTGGAGAATGTGTTGGTCACTAACAAACAGAGGGAAGGAAGAGAAGAGAATTACAGCATGACTAAGGAGAAATGCTAGAAAATGAAAGAGACGGTTGCATTCAGATTTTGGGGGGGTCTTTAATACGAGGTAGGACATTTGAAAAGTGAAAATAAATTATATAAACAATAAAGAGCCAACAAAGGCTCCTGAGAAAAGCAGCAGCCCTGAAAGAGCTACACCCTGGGAACAGCGTGTGGAATGGACGCAGGGAGCAGTCTAGAGCACTGGTTCCCAAAGTGTGGTCCCCAAGGCGGCAGCAGCGTCACCTGGGGCCATGTCAGGAACGCACATTTTCAGCCCCCACCCCAGATCTACAGAATCAGAAACTGAAAATGGGACTCAGGAATCTGTGTTTTAACAAGTCGTTCAGAGGATGCTGATACATGCTCAAGTTTTAGAACTACTTGTCTAAAGGCAAGAAAATCAATCACAAGACAATTTTATTCATCCAGATGCCTGGTAATGAAGAGTTAATCCGGGGGGAAATAACCACAGTAAGAAGGTAAAGGATAGAACAGATGAGGGGAAAGCAGCTAATTTCACCAACTGATCAGTGATCTGAAGGATGCAGATCATCACATCTCTTCAAATGCTGTCCCAGACTTCCCAGACAGGCGACCACAGTTCCCCCTGTTTTTCCCTCGTGTGTAAGAAATATTGCAGAAGCACAGCTGAACCACTTCTGAAGACTACCTAGATACAAAGAAGGAGGGATGGAGAGGATTTAAAGTAACTCTAAGTTTTAAGCCTCAAAGATAGATGTTGAAAGATGCCTTTAACAAAGACAAATAAGAAAAGTAGGAGATACAAATAAGACATAAGAAAAGCAGGAGGAAAAATGGGATGAACCCATGTGTTTAGTTTTTACTTATTTATACCCCTGTCCAATAAAAAGGATTTACAGAAGCTTATAAGAATGCATATTATATATACAGTAATGTAAAATGACAAGGTAAAACAAAAATAAGAAGGAAAAAATGAGGCCAGAGAAAAATAAAAGTAGAAAACTAAGATGAAGCCACAAGTGAGCCAGAATAGAGTCACGAATTTGGCTTTATGCTTCCTTGTAATCCCTACCCCAAAAGTCACAGGATCCATGAGAGTAAAGTAAATCCGTTACTGAGGAAAAGTTCATTTTTCCTTTGTACTGAAACCAGGGAGAAATTTCCACCTCAGACCATCAAAGAGGGGATTTACAATGTAGCAAACAATGTTCTCAATACTGCCCTTGGAGATAAATAATTTGGTTTGAGAACATCACCTTGAACTGTATGTACAATAATGTCAATATTTCCTGCAGAAAGTTGAAAGTGTGACTCTGAAGCTTGAGAAGAAAATCAGGAGTAAAAATATAAATGAATTTGTAATTTTCCCACATGAAAGAGATGCCTGGTGGGTTAATGACAATAGAGTAAGAGAAACAGAATTGAAAAGGTCTTGTTGCCTGAATAAGATATAATATTGTCACCAAGATTATATAGCAATAAATTTCAAACATGAATATTTAATTGAAAATATAAAAATGAACAGCAAAGGAAAATATCAACAAAACAAAAAGGCCACCTACTGAATGAGACAAGATATTTGGTAAACGGTATTTGCAAACAATATATCTAATATGAGGAAAGATATGTGCAAATGATACATCTGACAAGGAGTTAGCATACAAAGAACTCATACAACTCAACATCAAAAAAAGAAACAATCCTATTCAAAAATGGGCAGAGGACCTGAAAAGACATTTTTCCAAAGAAGAAATACAGATAGCCAACAGACACATGAAAAGATGCTCAACATCACTAATCATCGAAGAAATGCAAATCAAAACTACAATGAGCTATCACCTCACACTTGTCAGAATGGCTATTATCAAAAAGACAAGAATAACAAGAGATGTGGTGAGGATGTGGAGAAAAGGGAGAACTCATGCACTGTTGGTGGGAATGTAAATTGGTGCAGCCACTATGGAAAAGTGTGGAGGTTTCCCAAAAAATTAAAAATAAAACTATCATATGATCCAGCAATTCCACTTCTGGGTATCTTTCTGAAGAAAACAAAAACAGTAATTAGAAAAAAATATACGCAACCCTATGTTCATCTCAGCATAATTTACAATAGCCAAGATATTGAAGCAACCTAAGTGCCCATTAATAGATGACTGGATAATGAAGATATGGTAAATAAATATGTAATATATATGTATATATATATTGGAATATTACTCAGCCATAAAAAAGACTAAAATTTTGCTATTTGTGACAACATGGATGTACCTAGAGGGTATTATGCTAAGTGAAATAAGTCAGACAGAGAAAGACAAATATCATACGATTTCACTTATATATGGAATGTAAAAAAACAACACAAATGAACAAAAATAACAAAACAGAAACAGACTCATAGATACAGAGAACAAACAGGTGGTTGCCAGCAGGGTGGGAGTGAAATATGTTAGGGAGAGTAAGATGTACAAACTTCCAGTTACAAAATAAATGAGTCACTGGGATAAAATGCACAGCATGGGTAGTAGAGTCAATAATATTGTTATACTTTGTACAGTGACAGAACTAGACTTATCTTGGTGATCATTTTGAAATGTATAGAAATACTGAATCAATATGTTATCCACCTAGAACTAATGTAGTGTTGTAGGTCAATTATACTTCAATTATACACACACACACACACACACACACACACATACATACAGATACATATATTTCCCTCTTAGAAAAAACTAAATTCATTAAATGTTAGATTTATAAAACAGATGAATGATTAGCACTCTGAAAGATTCAACATCAGATATCAACATTAATTTTTATTGACTAGCAACTGTCCTTTGTGAAGTCAATTTATAAAATTTCATTTATGACTAGTTTTTGAAGAATACATCTATTGCATTAGATGTGGCCAATAAGTTTTTTTTCCTGTTCACTATCTTTATTCTATTTTGTATTGAGTTATAGTCAGTTTACAATGTTGTGTCAATTTCTGGTGTACAACACAATTTTTCAGTCATACATGAATATACATATATACATTTTCATATTCTTTTTCACCATGAGCTACTATAAGATCTTGAATGTATTTCCCCATGCTATACAGTATAAACTTGTTTATCTATTCTGTATAAACCTGTCAGTATCTACAAATCTTGAACTCCCAGTCTTTCCCTTCCCACCCACCCTTCCTGCTGGCAACCACAAGTTTGTATTCTATGTGAGTCTGTTTCTGTTTTATATTTAAGTTCATTTGTCTTCTTTTTTTTTTAGATTCCACATATGAGTGATATTATCTGGTATTTTTCTTTCTCTTTCTGGCTTACTTCACTTAGAATGACATTCTCCAGGGACATCCATGTTGTTGCAAATGGTATGTTGTCATTTTTTATGGCTGAATAGTATTCCGTTGTATAAATATACCACAATTTCTTTATCCAGTCATCTGTCAATGGACATTTAGGTTGTTTCCATGTCTTGGCTATTGTAAATAGTGCTGCTATGAACACTGGGGTGCAGATGTCTGTTTGAGTTAGGGTTCCTTCTGGATATATGCCCAGGAGTGGGATTGCTGGGTCATATGGTAAGTCGAGTTTTGATCTTTTGAGGAATCTCCATACTGTTTCCCAGATGTGGCAAATATATTTTAAAACTACAATACCAAAAATGTATCAGAAAATAGTTTCTACAATAAACATGATAATAGATTAACAAATGCTCTTGGTTAGATTAGCTATTCTGTTATGTCAGGGAACAGTAAAACTTTCTGATAAGGCTATTTTAAAAAGGTAAATTTATTCCAAAGATCAGTGTATGACTGAGGACTGTTTTGGTTGCAATTATCAGAAACTGATTCTGACTTTAAAAATAATACATATATGTACATATACATATGTAGTATTGAAATGATACATGAAGTAGCTCACAGGTTGAAGGAAATTTTGAAGAGTAAGGCCATACGATCGGGATAGCAGGATCTAATGGGCAGACTCCTGTCATTAGGATGAATCAGCCACCATGTTTTCTATCCTACACCACTCAAATCAAGATCCCCAGTCCTAGAACTGAGAGCACTGCTTCACATGCCCATCTCTTAGCTTGAGAAATGCAGGGCCCCTTGATCAACAGCCCATCTCAGCCTTTCTTACAAAGATGTCAAGGTTGTGCTTTGGCAAAGGATAACAGGCAGGGGGAAAAGATGTCCAGCCCATGGAGTAAGTGTGCATTTTTCACAAGAAAGCAAAAACAAAACAGACATTGACACACAACATGAATCTAGTCATCATCCCAGAAACTGGAGTATCTTCACATTCACATCTTCTGAATTTCTTAAGAAACCAAGATTTCACTATAGCTTATGATCAATTCAGAAGGACTCCTCATCAGATCAGGAGGTTTCTTCTAGCCATAAGAATGTGATGGGATCATTTTGTCTTGTTCTTACATTTCATAAAAATTAAAATAAAATTAAAAGGAACAGGGTATTGTTGAACTTATGCTTGAAATAAGCCAACATCATACAAAATACTAATGCAATCTTAGACAGTGCAAATGGAAAATTAAGTCCAAATGACAGGAAGTGCAGTCTCAGTGCCTTCTGTACTGTTTAGACAGAGTATTGTTTTGAATTCTGAGTTTTATAACTTACAAAGGATGCATCAAATTGAGTTTGCTCAGGTGACGACAAAATAGCAAAGGAAACCGTCAGAAAAACAATGAAGGGAAATGGGAACAATTTATAGAGAGAGAAGAGGACCCAGGAAGTAAGTGACAACAGTCTTGAATGTACTATACTGTAATGTAAAGAAAACCTGAATGTGTTCTCCAAAGACCTAGAGTCTAGTCCTCACTCTTTTCCTGTTTTGCTGTTTACTGTCTCTAGTTCCTGATCATCACATCTAATAAAAGGAGACAATGTGTGGTAGCCAGGGGCAGGAACTTTAATCAGATAGACCCAGGTTCAAGTCCCACTTTTACCTCTTATTGGTTATATGATTTTGGTCTGAGCCTCTATAAAATAAAAATAAATAAATATGAAATCTCCCTCAGAGTTTATTGTAAGGATCAAATAAAATAATGTAACTAAGAGGCCTGGTACAGTGCCTGACACATGGCAGAGCATCAGTTTAGAGTATTCAGGTACCAAAAGATGGTAATTGCAGCTATACAACAGCACAATTCTAGGAAATAGCTGGAGAGCCATTATGAGAAATAAGCAACAGAGTTTTCTGTGGTGCCATTGGGCTAGTGGGTGGAAGCTGTAGGTAAGTAGGTTTTTCTTTAATTGAAGAAATAACTTTCTAATAACTAGAACTAACAAGAGGAAAAGCTGAATTGTGAAGCAGCAAGATTCCCAAATCTAGCAAATATTTAAAAGGGGCAAGATGAATATCAATTGTGGAAACCACAAAACAGCTTCCTATATTTTATATGAGTGCATAAGCATATAAATTTCCTACTAAACCAAACGTCTATGAACTTCGGCTGAGTGCAGCACCAAGTTTACATTCACAGTTCATAATATTAATGTACCACTGCCCTCTAGTGTGTAACCTAAGAAGATAAAATCATGGATACAAAAAAAAGAAGAAGAAAGAAAACTGCAAAAAGCACCATGCAAAATTATTTTTACTGACAAAAAAATGACTCACTAATCATTGAGTAGAACCTTCTCATTTTCAGATGCAGAAACTGAGGGATAGGAATTGAAATGATCAACCCAAGGGCAGCTGCAGGGCTTAGACGAAAATGCTGGCCTGCTCACTTTCAGGTCAGGGTTCCTCCCGTTACATCACACGCTGGGTACTGCGGAGCCGAGCCAGGTCCTCCCTGGACAGCATCACTTATTGGATCCTGAAGTCCTGGGTTCTAGCCGTGTAATAAGTAAAGTTTCCCTTAGCACTACGAGCCCAGTGCGTCCTCAGTCACAAGTTCAAACCCTTACAACTATTTTGCTGAAAAAACAATGGTTAATGAGGCCTTGTTGACAAGAACAGTCCATTATCAGCAAGCTAATGACCGCTCAGGCCGCAGCAGGGATGCCAGCCTACAATTAGGTCTGCAGCGATGTACACACAGAAAGGGGCTCTAGTTGTAATTAAACCTGATCCTTTGGTCCAGTTGCTCATTAGGAAAGAAAATAAAACAAAACACAGACCCCACAACAAGAAGGCCTAAAACTAATACTTTGGTCAAGGGAGGAAACTTTAAGCCATTGATCTATTAATCCATGTCCAAGTATCTGTCTCTGAGTGAGCACTTAAGCTTATATTCTTACTCAAAACATTTTGTAATTAAGAGGGGGGATTGTTTTACATCTCAGTGATTATAAAAATCACGGCACACAGGATTGTGGATTATCTTTTATTTTCTTCATTTGGCTAACTACTACTTTCCAGGTGTTTTCACTATGAACTGTGTAACTCGTGTAACAAAACATATTTAAAACATACCAAATCTTGGCAAAATCTCTTTAAGGGATGAAAAATACTGAGGTATTAAATATAAGAATACATAAGAAAATAGATCTTTCATCATCAGAAGTAGTCAAGACACTCTGTTAAGCAGCAATGTGATGTTGTATAAAGCTAGCATGAGCTCTGGGTTCTGGAGACAGACCAGTGTTTGTACAACAGCTTTACTAGTTAATGTCTTTGAGACCTGGGACAGATACCTAAAATCTATAAGGAAGGTGACTGTGATTAAATAAACGATCTTGTGTAAAAATTGTAGCAGATGCAAAAAAAAGTGATTATTAATTACAGGCTTCTTCGTCTTCCCCATATCCCACTGTGTTACCATTTCCTTCTCCCCATAATTCCAAGAGTCTGTCTAAATCTAGGAAGAGAGCTGCCTTACTAAGAAAGACATACCTATGTAAAGCCTTGGATTACCAAAGAAAGTAATAAGACGAGGTGGAGAAAAGGAGGTAGGTGTTGACTGCAAAGAGGGAACAGGCTTCATTTGAGTTTTAACTCTGGCGGCTTGAGGAGGTGGTGAAGAAAACTCAAGGGAGAGTGAAGCTGATGAGGTTACAAGAGACTTATTTTCTCCACTGCTTCCCATTTAGTCCCCTTCTTTCCTTATTTCTTCTTTTGGAGTTTCCTAGAGAAATAAATGATGAGGGGCTTTCTTATTCCTGCCCATTTACCCTTCATCTGCAGCATCTCCTTGCTCCTTAATAAGCCTGCGCCCTGCTCCTGTGCTACTGAATCAGTCTCACCAGCATCCTCTGGAACCACGTGTCATAAACACTCTTTTCATTACATTATACCTTCTCACACATTCCTTCAGTCTGTTCATCTCTACTGGTCTCTTATCCATCTGTCTAAAAGTATTCTTAGGTGTTCTCTATACTTAATATTCAATCCTGCAAGTCTTTAAATTGCTACATTCTCCTTTCTGGGTAACAGAAGGGGGATAGCACTGTGAAGAATGTATAACTTTAAAGAAATTCCTGTGCTCAAGGGGCTTATAATTTGGTCTGTGGAGACAAGACTGCTACTTCATTAGAAACAATGGCGATCAGTAAAAGGCAGTATATAATTAAGTCCTAAATTGTGTTGTCAGACTCTCTGAGTTCCTACAGCATGAGGGATGCAGAGGGGAGTTCCCCAAGGTGGCATGGTCAGGGATAACTTGAAGCAAGTACTTAACCAGAATACTGCACATGGCAATTATTCAATAAATGTCTGTTATTTGATTTTGACTTGAAACGACATGTTAGCTAAACCTTGAAAATAATTATCGTAAGATCATCAACCCTCCCATCCATCTGACGATTACTCTTATTCACTGAATTTAAGGTGCATATTATTTTACACTCTAACAACTCTGAAACAAGGATGCATCTTTTCATCACTATCTCAGCAGGTATCATAAATTAATTGGTAGTGCTTTTCTTTCTTAGTGTACATAAAACAATGGTATTGCTTACAACTGATGGCTTCCTAGATTCCATGTAATACAGTATGTATTGAGCATCTAGGATATTTCATGCTATTATTCTGGATGCTGGGGACATATGAACAACAAATGTAAAGGTTCTCTCTTGCGAAGCTTGCACTGTCGTGAGGGAGATGTGTACAACTGAACAAATATTTGATGCACTGAAGTTAGGTGTTCTGACAGAGATTGAGAGAAGGAAATAGATTTAAGCCTAGATCCCGTGTTAGAAAATAAAAATTATTCAGAAGCAAATTTAAAAAATGAGCTTTCAAAAAAGAAGTTATAATTTGGGAGGAATTTACATATATTTTGAGTATTCATCTCCTCCACTAGACCACACGCTTCCTGAAAATAGGAATTATTCTTATTTCTCTTTGAATCTTCTGCATACCGCATCATGTCTACAACTGTGAAAGAAAGAAAGAGAGAGAAAGGGAGAAGAAGAGGGGGATGGGGGGGAAGGAAGGGAGGAAACAGAAAAGAAAGGAAATTAGTATTTATCGTGCAACTGGCCTTGCTGTAGACATTTTGGCAGGCACTTCAGCCATGCTGGCTTCTTTCAATTAGTATCTGTTGATTAAGTGAACTTTTGAAAGAGAACTAATAAATAAAAGTCAGTAGAATTTCCATGCTCCACTGACTTCACATTCTTTTTTCGTTTGTTTTGCTTTAAGCAAAGTTATCATATTGCAAATAATGGGGATGCAGTGGTCTCAAGATGTGTTTATTTCTGAAGAGCATTTAATAAAAGATAATAATATTATAATATAGCTAATAGTTGTGAATTGGATATAATGAGCAAAGCAGCTGATTAACGGAAAGACATCAAACTTGGTAACTGTCTTCAAAGCCGTGGTACAGCCCTACAAAGTCTTGTCTGATTCAGCAGTTTCGTCAATGGTTTGGGCAAATAAGAAATTACATTCATATCCAATTTGCAGATGATAAATCTGAGAAGGGTAACGAGAACGCCAGATGATGGCATTAAGATACAGTAAGATCATGAGAGAACAAAACAATGGACTGAACCTAAATGAATAAAAATAACCATGAAGTCCTGCTTTCAGATTAAAATTTTCATCTGCAAAGGTACAGTATAGGAGATACATGGTGAAATGGTACTATACGTAAAAAGATTTCGGGATTTTAGTTTCTGGCAAAATCTACATGAGATAAAAGTTCTGAGGCTAAACTTTTTAAGTATGCTATATTTAATATTTCTTGTTCTACTTGCACGGCTACCTACCTGGAGGGAATAGTGGATTCCATTTTGGCTGACGTAATTCAGACAGAGACAGAGGTTCTTCAGCAAGAATCAGTCAACATAGATTTGCTTCAAAGAATCTATGAACCCCATAAAATTGTCTGTTATGTGTTATTTTGGAGTGTATATGTTTTCTAAGGAAGAATCTAAAACTTCTTTCAGATTCTCTAAATATTTAGAACCAATGCTTAAAACGAATGTTGACAAACTACTGTGGATCCAAAGAATGACCGGCTTGATGAAGGATCTGGAGAACAAACCATAAGTGAAAAATAGAAGAAAGATAAGAAGAAACTACTTAGTGGAGAGGGCTTCCCACACTGTAGAATCAAATTATCTTAAAATGCTATTCGCTGCCCTGTGAGATAGTGAGTTTCTTCCTGGACGTGTTCATAGAGATGCAGTGATATTGTAAAATTTCTGTATATTTTATCTTCTTCTTAGGCATTTGCAATGTACACCATGTGCATCGACATATTAAAAATCTCAGAAAATCTTTGGTAAAGAAAGTGAATGCTGCCCAGCCCCACCTGACATGTAACACTTTTTTTTAAAGACAACTTGAACTTTACAACAAAAGCTGGAAAACATAATATGGATTGAACTATTGATCTCAAAGATCAGCAAACTTTTTCTGTAAAGGGCCAGTTAGTAAATAATTGCAGCTTTGTGCATCATATGACCTCTGACACAACTAAACTCTGCTGTTGTAGCACTAAAGCATCAGGGACAATACGTGCACAGATGAGCATGGCTGTGTTCCAATCAAACTTTATTTACAAAAGCAGGTCACTGGCTGGACTGGCTCCATACTGCCGACTAGTCAGCTGCTCCTCAAAACTCCCAGAACTCTAGAATTCTTCGGCTCTGCAATTTGAACCTGGAGACCTATGTACCCACAACCATGCACAATATGCACATGAATCCCTGGTTTTCAGGAAGGATACAAAAATAAACAAGAAAAAAGACCAGCAACATTTGTTATGGTGAGTAATGAGCAGAGATGAACCAATTTACAAGTTTTTGCTCGAAGACTTATAATTTAAACTCCTCCCAACACAATATGGCCTTTCAGATAGATTCAGAGAATCCTGCACTAAAAACAACAGGCTTTTTTACAGCCACAGGTAGGAGGTGAGCAGGTGATTAGTGAGGTCTGTATGCTCAGCCCTGGCTTGTTCCACTGCGGTCAATTACACAGCTGGTTATAAGTGTGTGTTTGCACCTGTTCAAGCCTTCCAGTGCGCTGATCTCATATTAATTAAGCAACTCCTTAAAAGCTGGTTGAAAACAAATTAGACCCTGCCACCCTGTGCCTGTCCCAGCTGTCCCTCAGTGGCCCTTCACCTATAAGGGATCGTCTACAGAGGGAAGGAGCAGTGTTTCTTTGTAATTAGGGAGGGGCTCGTTATCCTCCATCAATTAACGCTGCCACCACTTAGTGAAAACAGTTGTTGCTACACAGTACAGATTAGTGACTAATTAATAAGGACTGATTAGCTAAGCTCCCTTACAAAGTAAAAAAGACAAGAGCCACCTTCCAAATGGACCATTGGCTGTGGTTGAAGCAGGGACATCAACAGTCCAAAATGAAAGACAGGCCTCACCTTTCGAGATGCATCAGGAGACAGCAGTTCACAGCTAACCAGTACATCTACCAAATGTAACATTTTCAAATGACTTGAGTTGTCAAGGATATCTGGCTTAGCATCACTGAAAAAGGGAGGAAGCTAGAATCATGACCCAAAAACGTGGGAGCTTGTGTCAGGGAGGTAAAAAAAAAAATTGACTGTGTACATGCAGGATACACAATATACTATAGAACATAAAACATGAATACTTATCAATTTCAATATCCCTATTGATATTTTTAAATGTTATTTTTATAAGAAGCATAGAAGAGTGGGTAAAAATAGGGGACTGAGATTTGGGGGGGTTGATCAGTTACAGATCAAGCAAAATGTTCATGTTTCTATCACAGCAGTTACTGTGGCATGTCCAAATTCTCTCTTTATGTATACATCACTCAGGCACACAAACAAGGCTTTCCTACTGAGTGTCAATAAATTGACAGCTTGCACACAAGGCACTTTCCTATATGAATAACTACATAAATTATAAGTTTCATTAGCTCTCATATTTCTTTAAGTAGAAGACTTCCCCTTTTGTATGACCATTTTTTTTTTGTATGACCATTTTGAATCTTACTAGAAATCCTAAATTATTTTTTTTTTCAGCATATCTTTACAACAGAAACATCACCCAAGGATTAAGAAGGTTTGGGATACCTACACCTTACCTAAGAAATGGTAAAACTCAGAGGAATGTTGTGAAAGGCAATTAATTTATTGTACAGGATGTTTGTCACTCTTCTGCTTAGGAGTCATTTTGGCAGTAGGGCAAAAACACTAACTTGTTCTCATTCAAACATCCTTCCATGAAAGGTGAACTTCTCTAGGCCAGAGACAAGGGTGGCTTGGCCTGGGTTGATGACTGTGGACAAGAGGAAGGTGGATGGATTACAGAACTATTTAGGAGGCTAAAAATAGCAGGACTTATGTAACTGCAGTTCAAAAGTAATCCTGTAGCCCTTGGGAAGCACAGGAAATCTACCAAAATAGTAACCACTGGACCTTGGCTGCAGCTTTTGTGAAAGTAGCAGGAAGGAGGAGAAGGAGAGAAAGAGGATGAGAGGAAAGGGATGAGGAGGGTGAGAGAGAAGGAGGAGGCTCTAAAAGTCAGGGACATCTTCAGGCGACAATAGCACTGCTAGCCATGCTTTCTCCTCACGTACAGAGACCAAAGAAGTGCTTTAAGTTTGCAAAATATCATTTTTTAAAAAACAGAAAAATTGATGGTATCCACCAACTTTGATATAACTCTTCTCTGGTGCTGAGAGATACTGACTGGAGTTCCTTGAGTAACCCAGTAGTATCATAGCAAAATCCCGTAGGTCCACTGCTGAGGCCAAGTTAAGGGCATCTGTTGTCACACCTGCAACCAAGAAATCCTTTCTTTTTCCTTCCAAGAAAAGAGATAAAGAGAAGCCAAGAAGTCAATGGCAGAAAGCAGAAGAGCTAGTTGGCAGTCTGTAGCACAAATCCCAGAAGATTTCCCTACCCATTTTCAAACTTAAGTGCCCTTGTTAACAGAGTAAAACATTAGCATTAAAGTGCTTGACACATGGGAATTTTACTAAGTTTTTTAATGGTCAAAGCAAATGCTTTGCAAAATCTAAGGTTTTGCAGGCTAAAATTATAGCAGTATGGCCTTTGGCAATGGTTCCCAAATTTTTGAAGTGTGAGAACCTCCTAAACATTAAAATACAGCTTTGTAGATCCCCCATGAGCAAGAATTCTGCTCTGAATGTCCATTTATTTAAAAACAAATATTTGACACACTTTAAGAGAATGTTGCCAAATGCATAGATGATACTCAATAAGTATTATTGAATGAATGAAAACTAACAGCACACATATATAATATTTAATACTTAATCTACAGGAAGTGCATGTGGCTATCAGCTCCTGACCTTGTCTGGGCCCCACCCAATTACAAATGATAATTGGGGAGTGTTCCACATGGCATGTATCCTATTAGGCGCCTCAACTTCCACAGTCAGACCTACTCCCAGCTTAGCTGTTAAGCACATGGGTCTGCACTTAGCCAGCAACATGGCTTACCTGTTCTTCAGCCATTCCTGAAAGAACAATCTTGAAGTCACTGACACCTAATTTTATCAAAACCTAGTTAAGAGAGCCAATATTTATATCGGACTCTCAGGCAGTCTCTATTTCCCTCTAGATATGAGATTTATTCTCGGATCACTGATCTCACTTATATGTAAAATCTGAAAGAGCCAAGCTCATAGAGGCAGAGAGTAGAATGGTGTTTGCCAGGAGTTGAGGGCAGGGGAGAGGGGATGGGGAGATGTTGGTCAAAGGGCACAAATTTTCAGTTATGCAAGAAGAGTAAGTTCTGGAGATCTAAGCTGGAGATCTAATACACAGCGTGGTGACTAAAGTTAATGATACCATATTATATACTAGAAATTTGCTAAGACAATAGATTTTAAGTACTCTGACCACACATAACCACCAAAAAAAAAAAAAAAAGGAAAAAAAGATGAAGAAGAAAATGGTAACTATGTGAGGTGAGGGATGGTTAATTAGCTTGATTACAGTGATCAGTCCACAATATATGTATATCAAAACATCAAGTTGTTCACCTCAAATATATACAATTCCTATCTGTCAATTATACCTCAGTAAAGCTGTTTTTTTTTTAAAGATTTGTGCTTACGTCGGTCTATTTTGTGAAAATACAGTTTACCTAGTCTGGACAGTTGTTTGGCTCCCCTCCCCACAGAACTGCTTTCACCAAACTGCATTTTACATTTACGCTGCTGGCTCACGTTATGGAAGGTAAAAAGCTACACATTAACTTTGATGATATCGTTGAGGACACTGTTCACTGCAGAACACAGGGTTCTCTCTATAAGGGCCAAGGAGGAGTTTCTCAGTACCAGGGGAGGTTTTATTTCTCCTAAGCAACTGCTCTTTTTTTTTTCCCTTAAAGATACACTACTAAAATTTCTGTGAGTGATGGTATTTTCCTACTGTGTCAAGAAAACTCAGAGCCAATTTTGTGAATTATCTCCAATAATTTCAAAGAGCTAATGGCTCACAAAATTTTGTGTACTCACCTGTCCCTAGTTTTTACTGTATTTTTTCTAGTCTTTTTCATCAGCTCCAATTTCCAGTGGTGGTAGGTGCTGGCCTGGGGAAGGCCAGGCCCCCAGCTGAGAACAAGTCTCTAGGCAGAGACACTCCAAGCTCAGGAGCCCGCTAGGCACTGCAGCCAGCCACGTCCACGAAGAGCCTCCTGCAAGCGACCAGTCCAGGAGAAGCAGAACTGACCCTCCCACCTCAACGCTCAACACTGCTCCTACCCCTAGGCCATCCAGCAGGAAGACTGCAAGGGAGCTGGAGGTCACCTAAGAGAGAATTCAATATTTGGTTTTTTTAAAAAGCCACTTCCTCCACAAAAAAAAAAAAAAAAAAAAAGTAAAGGGTATGGTCTACCTACTCTAGAGCCAAGGGAAGGGCCTGCGCTACTCAGAAAAAGCCCTTAAGCAGCGGGTTCTCAGCAGAGCATGAGTGCGAGGAAGGAGGAGAGGAAGGTGAGTGAGAACCAAGAGTCTAGACCTGCAGCTGGGAGAAGGTGGGGGGTGCGGGGGGTGGACGGTAAAGGAGGAGAGCTTGAACAGAGTGAGACGTTGCAAAACGAGCAGGAATGAGTCACCTAAATGCGGTTGTTTTAATAGCCAAAGAGCTGTGATTCAAAATATCGTAAATAGCTCTCTCTGGTGATAGAATTGGGGTTTTTTATTTTCTTCTTTGTGCTTGCCTGAATCATCCAAATTTTTACAACAAACTTGTGAGACATTATAGTCAGATGAAAAAAGTTCATTTTGAAACTAGTAAAACATTTAACATTAATATCTTGAGACGACGTCACAAAACCATATAATCCCATGAGTCAGCCAGAACTTCAGCAGCTACTAAAACAAATTTGGTGATTCTCACAGTAATTAAGTGAACTTTCACTACCAGATAATAAAACATATGATGACACTACAACAATGTAATGCGGTACAAACATAAGAATTGATAGTGGAAACAAATAGTCTAGAAATGGAATCTAATACACGTCTATTCAAAAAGAACTTAGTTTACGGTAAAGGGGGCATTACTACTCATGGGGTAAGAGAAAGGATTATTTAATAAATGATGCTAAAATAGCAAGTTTATTTTAGGAGGAAGACAAATCATTACCTCACAATGTACAACAATATATATTTTGTATGGATTAAACTGCTAAGTGTAAAAAATATACTCAGGAGACCCAGTAGAAATACATGTGCATTTATGACGTATGATTTAGAATACCCTCCTAAGCAAAATGCTAAAGGAAGAAAATAAACCAGAGAGAGAGAGTCCAATTTTCCTACGAACATGGTACATCTCTCCAGTTATTTGGATCTTAATTTTCACTTCCTCTCTGAGTTGTCTATGGACGTTGCGATTCTGGATATCATTTTCTTTCTCACATTTTTATTATGTTCCAGGTTTTCTATAATGATCATATAATCCTTTCATAGAAAGAAATTATTTTAAAATAAATGTTTAAGGAAAAGACTAATTTAAAAGATCTTATAAATACTATAAACTTTGTTAAGTATCAAATGCTGAGTGATAGCTGAATACCA
Organism: Camelus dromedarius; assembly: GCF_036321535.1. NCBI lineage: Eukaryota > Metazoa > Chordata > Mammalia > Artiodactyla > Camelidae > Camelus > Camelus dromedarius. The sequence continues at coordinate 12,137,112 of NC_087454.1, read as the reverse complement.
AGAAGAAAGTTGCACATGAACGATGACAAGGCTATAGAGAAAGATTTCAGAAGAAACCATGTTACAGAGAAAAGGGAATGAAGGAGAGCTTAGGGAATAATTAATTTGCTTTAATAACACTTTTAGTTCAGCTTTGTATCATCTACAACAAATCCTTGCCTTCTCCTAATAAGCAGGGAATGGAGATTATTCTGCGGCACCAGAGAAAGTCAAAGCAGCCTCTTGCAGTGTAGCCAAAAAAAAATCCAAGGTACAGGAGGTGTTAGTCAAGCAGCTGCAGTCTTTGTTATCTGTAGTCCTTTCTGATGGGCACTGAGGGATGGCAGAGACAGTGCGACCTTGACAGCAGCGACGGGCAGGCTCTAAAAGCAAGCGGCAGCGCATTGCCGCTCCAGAGCTCTGGGATGCATAAGGAATTTTCGTTAACTTCTTAGAATAATATCACCCTTTGGGGACACCACCGCTATTTTTTTTTTAATACTTTCACTACCCAGCTGTTGCCTGCAGACACAGCACAAACTTAATGGGTCTACATCAATTCGCCTTTGAAGAGAGTTCTGGCTCCCCAAGATGCCAGACCTAGCAAGGGAAAATGACACACCTTACAGAAAGGGAAAAGTGTGTTTCCCATGTCTGCAGGCCCTCGGCACACAGAGGCGCAGATCCATTAAAGGTGGCTGGAGCAAAGTCACAGCCTCTTGGATCCAGAGAGTCCTATCATTTCTGTCTAACACCCCTACCCAGATATATGTGGGAGAGGGAAGGGCAATGCGTCTGGCCTCAAGGCCAACTGCAGTTCTGAAGACACAGAATTCTCTTTTTCAAAGAAACACCTACATTAAAAGTTAGCAATCATCTTTTCTAAATTTTGGAGAGAGCCAGCCTAAAACTGAAGCCAACCTAGCCAACCTAAAAGAAACAAAGTCAATATATGAGAGACAGACTCCTGACTGTGATTGAGTTTCTGGATCCTGCCATGCCTGAAACTAGAATTTTGTATTTTATAAAAACACGAAGTAAGTCAGTGCAACTCTGTTCACACCTTTTCTAATAAACCAGAGCTGGGTACCCACCCCCTAAAAAAAAAAACACGAATTAAGAAATCCCTTTTTCAGGTTGGGTTTTTTCACTGGAAATACTTGCTTAGGTCAGTACAGCTCAACTCTGAATTCTGTGGCAAAGAGCACAACTCTGAAGAGTTCCCTGGGATCCCCATATAAAGAGAATGAAGCGGTAACAAGCAGTCAGCAGCCACAGCCGAGGAGAGCCCTGTCAAAAGGAATGATAGTCGCTGACATGGATGTGATGAGAAGGGCACTTCACCTCTCTGGTCTTCCTCCCCAAAACGCATAACCACAGGCTAATCATAAGAAAAACATGAGACAAATTCCACTAGAGCGGAATTCTGTGAAGTATCTGACCAGTTACTCTTCAAAACTGTCAAGAGCATCAAAAACGAGCAAAGTCTGAAAATCTGTCACAGGAAGAGGAGCCTAAAGAGACATGATGACTAAGTGTAATGTAAATGTGGTAGCCTAGATAAGACTCAGGAACAGCAAAAGGACACTGTGGAGAGATTAATAAAATATGGAGTCTGGCTAATTAAAAACAAGAGGGGGAAATAACCTCTGCATTCACTACGTTAGTCTCTGCTCTGATAGCTGAGTGGCCTGATGAGAGGAAGGCAAAGCAGAACTCCCTCAGTTCCAGCAGCTGGATCTGCTCCCATCTCCCTGAATTATACCTTTTCATCACAAAGTCTCTTCCACTCATTTAGCACATCAGGCTCTGTGCAAGGAACTGGGGCTCAAAGATACGCAAGCAATGGCCTCACACTCGAGGAATTTCCAATCTAGGGAGCACTGGACAAAAAAGGTGGGTCTTTTGACTCCAGCAGTGGCTCTTAGACCCACTGCCTCCCCAGCAGAACTATCCCTAGGGCTTGGCTTGGAGATATCACTCCTTGGCTTAGAGGACCCCTGCACTGCAGAAAGCTGGGTCATTAGAGAAGAGAAGAGGAAGGGAGAAAAAGGACTTAGCTCAGTGGGCTGGCTCCGAGAAATGCCCAGAGGCTCTTAAACCTATACAGATCCACAATCCCTTTTCTTAAATCTTTGATGGAGATTTGCTTCAGAATGGAGAATTTTCAGAATTTAGAAAGCAAATACGGTGAATTCCTAAGACCCCCAGTAGGATCTGGAGCCATATCCCATAATCAAATGTACTAATATTATCAAAGCAAAACACAAATATCCACTCTAAGTGGGATAAATATAATGATCATAAATAGCCTCATAGGAATTCCAGACAGGTTTGGCTACCAATGAATTTTGGTGCCAAACTTACAGTAAAATTCTTGGTTTTCAGAGCTTTGTGATGTTAGAATTTTGGATAAGGGGTTACAGGTCTGATGAACCCTTTAAGCTTCAACCGCAAGAGAAAATCAGCAGTACTCTCCCCATCCCTTTCCACTCTCCCATGGCTTGTGTCTGGTTCATTTCCTAACCCTGAAGGGATCATCCTCAATGTTCCTTCCAAACTCCTTTCACCCATATAATGATGACAGTGTTTTGGAAGGAGCTGGCCTGAACTCGTTTCTCCCTCTAAACCACTTCCTTATTTCTCCCCACCTCACCCACACATTACTGGGAAATTCTTAAACTTGAGTATGGATCACAAACACCTGGAGGACTCATTTAAACACAGATTACTGAGTATTGCAACCAGAGTTTCTGATTCAGTAGGTCTGGGGCAGAGCCTGAGAACAGCATTTCTGACAAGTTCCCAGGTGCCTCACTTGGATGGTGCTGTCCTGGACCACACTTAAAGGATCCACTGCTTTACTTCACGGAGCTTCCTCATTCCACACTGAAGCGAAACAATCGATAAACACTCAAACCCATTTTTTATTTTCATAAAGATTATCTCCCAAATGACCCCAGTGTGTATTTGATGACTCACAGCTGCCTGCCTGTTTGACACACAGAGAGACAGAAAGACAGCTGGATACCTGTGAAAAGTTCCGTTGCCATGGGATTTTGATGGGATGTCACCCTGAAAAGCCCAAGCTAGGTTCTCCACTGGTATAGGAATCAAAACAGCAATTGTAAAGGGAATTGGGGAGAGGGGGTTAGATTTTTATTTTAAAGAAAATTCCTGAATTGAAATTCCTTTCCCAAACCACTGTATCATGTTGCTATGTGAAAAAACAACTTTGCAAATGATTTTCAAAAGTCATTAAACATGCGAAATACTATTTTCCTTTTAATGTACCTAACTGTCAGCTAACATGGAAGCTAGCAGATACAGATTCACTTCCTTGGGAATCAGGGACGTTTTGCAAACTCTCATAAGTTGTTTTTCCTAATTTCTCTACTTACAGGCCAGTTGCTAACTTCAAGATATCTCTTTTTCACACCCATACATATGTTTTCTAACTCTATTTCTCCAGCTTTGTTTTCTAGATATTATCCATTAAGTCCAGAAAAATCTTTTCTTACTCCGTTTACTCCACTGTCCTTCTAGACCAAGAGCCATCCATCTGCTATTACTTCAGTAGAGCACTAGATGGCGCCAGAAAGCTATCGCATCGGAGCAACTGAACAAGCATCCTGGGCTTTGCATCAAGGAGCTCTCAGCATTTCACATACAGTGCCTCAAATTTGCCCTCATAGGTATCATTTTCCTCAGACAGACACTAAAGAAACAAAAACAAACCGATACTCTAACAAATGAAGCACCTACCATTATCATTGTCGACATTCTGACTTACTTGCAAGGGGCCAGCCACATGGCTTCAAAGCAACTTCATGATTTTCCCACCATCCCAAAAGTTCTTATTTCCTCATATGCTAATTAGATCCAGAATCTCATCTCGCTCCCGGAGAGTAATGTGTGAGAACCAAATGCCATAACGGATTTGAAAGGCTTTTGTGAACTCTGACGGGTTATTCATTAATTGCCATTAGCACACATTTCCCCCTGAGATCAGAGCTTGTCCTGTGACAACACAGGCTGTAGAGGGAAAAGCAGTTTCTCTGCAGAAGGTATGAGGTGCTCTGCCCGGGAATGCAGTATTTCCATTGAGCTTGGCCAACATACTCAGTAGCATACAGTGAAGGAACAGAAGTGTTATTCAGTTTCTGGACACCAGGGATTTGTTCTCCCCACTCCCTGGTTTAAGTATCACCCCTGACTCAATTCCAGTCTCAGGCAGAAGCCTCAGCACACTCACTCCCTGTCCTCTCTGCAAACTCCGAGAGAAACTGAGCCCTAAGCAAAATAGTGAAGAAAGTGAAAAGAGTCTCAAAGTCTTCTTCATCCATACCCTGGTTTAACTTTTCCTCCACAGACAATCCTGCACCATCACTTTTACCAAGGCTGTCCCTGTCACGTTGGGAAATGAAGAGAAAAAGGAGTAAATGGCTTAACATGTTACCCCTTCCAGAAATATTTATATTTTAAGTGAGAATGGTAATAAAAGGACAGTGTTTCATCCAAAGGAATAAATCTCTAATGGTAGAATATGAAGCACTGTGGAGAAAAAGATTTTAAGTTACCATCTCTTATAGCTTTTAATAGAAGGCCCAGCCTGCTTTTTCTCCTTCTGCCCTGCCCCCAACTTTTTTTCTCTAGTCTATGCAACTGACCACAATCTGAAATGCACCTATTGTCTTTCCTTTCCTCTGTGCCTCTCAGCAACCACACTTTTAAGTTTAAAAGATCTTTCTTTCTGACCATAAACTCAATGGTCACATTCTCCTCCCTCTCTTATATACATTCTCAATAGAAATTAAGATAGCCACCATGAGCAGCATGTAAATCAATGAAGTTAGAACACTCCCTCACACCATACACAAAAACAAACTGAAAATAGCTTAAAAACTTAAATATAAGACACAATAAACCTTCTAGAAGAAAACATAGGCAAAATAGTCTCTGACATAAATTTTAGCAATGTTCTCCTAGGGCAGTCTACCCAGCCAATAGAAATGAAAGCAAAAATTAACAAGTGAGACCTAATTAAACTTATGAGCTTTTGCACAGCAAAGGAAGCCATAAGCAAAGCAAAAAGACAACCTACAGAATGGGGGAAAATATTTGCAAATGATGTGATTAACAAAGGCTTCATTTCCAGAATATATAAACAGCTCATACAACTTAATAACAAAAAAACAAACAACCCAATCCAAAAATGGGCTGAAGACCTAAACAAGCAATTATCCAATGAAGATATACAAATGGCCAATAGGCACATGAAAAAATGTTCAGTATCACTAATTATCAGAGCAATGCAAATCAAAACTACAATGAGGTATCACCTCACACCAGTCAGAATGGCCATCATTAAGAAGTCCACAAACAATAAATGCTGGAGCAGGTGTGGAGAAAAAGGAATCCTCCTACACTGTGGGTGGGAATGTAGGTGCAGCCAGTATGGAAAACAGTATGGAGATTCCTCAGAAAACTAAAAATAAACTTACTGTATGATCCAGCAATCTCACTCCTGGGCATATATCTGGAGAGAACTCTAAGTTGAAAAGGTATATGCACCCCAATGTTCATAGCAGCTCTGTTTACAATAACCAAGACATGGAAGCAACTTAAATGTCCATCAACAGATGACTGGATAAAGAAATTGTGGTACATTTTTATAATGGAATACTACTCAGTCATAAAAAAAGAATAAAATAATGCCATTTGCAGCAACATGGATGGACCTAGAGACTGTCATTCTAAGTGAAGTAAGCCAGAAAGAGAAAGAAAAATGCCATATATCACTAATGTGTGGAATCTAAAAAAAGAAAAGAAAGGACACTAATGAACTCATCTACAAAACAGAAATAAACTTGCAGACATAGTAAACAATCTTATGGTTACCAGGGGAAAGGGAGTGGGAAGGGATAAATTTGGGAGTTTGAGATCTGCAAATGTTAACCACTATGTATATAAATAGATCTTTTTTTTAAAGTTTCTTCTGTATAGCACAGGGAACCATATTCAATATCTTGTAATAATGTTTAATGAAAAAGAATATGAAAACGAATATATGTATGTATATGCATGACTGGGATATTGTGCTTTGCACCAGCAACTGATACATTGTAACTGACTGTTCTTCAATTTTAAAAAATAATAACAACAAAATAAAAAAGGAAAATACTGGGGAAAAAAGCCACCATGTAAGTACCAGAACTATAATTCTTTACACTAATTTATAGTTGGAAAAAGTGTTTACATTCAACAGGAAAAAGGAGGAAAATGAGATGCAGGAAATTATATGAGGTCACAGGTCACAGCAGGATTCAGACACAAATGCAGACCCCTGGCTCTCAGCAGCCCTAGGACTGCTCAAGAAGAAGACCAGAATGACAATGCCATGGAAATGTTCTAATGCCCCCACATCTAAACCTCCAGGCCCAAGACTTCCCATGGGGCCCAAAGGCAAATCATATCTACATCCAGCATTGGTGCCCTCGCTATTACTGGGGGTGGGGGAAGGAGACTGAAGATAGAAGTATGAGCTCAGCTCCCTGATCCTTTAAATACTTAAGACAAATTCCACCCTAAGCTTAACAGGACCCAGAGTACCATTCCACGTCCAGATTCAAACTTGGACCGTGGATACCTTGAAAAACCATGAGTTAGGGAAGAAAAGAAATCTCCAGAAAGCAAAATAGTGGGGCAGTAAAACCATGTTCTTGATTCCAGATTCCTTAATCCTCCCTGAGGATGGCTTGTGTAAAAAGAGCATTCTAGGCTGTTGTGAAAGAAGGGGAACCACCATATACTTTTTGAGTTTTCACTGAAACCCCTACTATGATTTAACCATACACCGACAAACACCCTTTCCTCCAGTTAGTCCATTCCTAGCAGTGTTTCTTCTTTGGCCCGCACAGAGCTGCCATGTCCCGTCCTGGGCCAGCCTCTCCTGACACCATACAGTAAAGCCTTTGTCAGAGCTGCTACTCCTTCCCCACTGGGGCGAGCTCAAGGCCTGGGAAGAGATTCTCTGCCCTAAAACAGGACTGAAGCCCCTGAACACCTTTTCGTCCTGAGTGTTTTAAACGGAGGAAGTAAGCAGAAATAAGAACTGAAAAGTTACTGACACAGCCCACCTATTTCTGAGGGTGCAGTCCTGTTAGTGGCCCCTCTAAAAACTCCCTTCCACATCCACGTGAAACGCTTTGATCTGAGAGCTGGGAAAGCGGCCCTGGCTCCCTAGGCCACCCCACTCCTCACGCTAGTCTCCCCTGTCATATGCCATACCTAGAGATGACTTCCACACGAATCATCCAAAGGCAGAAAGAGGAACAAGGCCTGAAGCTTATTCAGGGACTTAAGAACGTATCAGGCAGCCTTGTCAGCACAAAGGTGAGGCCGTGGTCGCCGCCGCCCTGGGGCGACAAGTGAGCTTTAGTGCTTTCTTTCTGCACCGCCTAGGGCTGCCCTGGGATACCCTTGCTTCCAAAGGCCCAGTGAACACTGGATATACAATCCACACACCTGTGTACACGGGTATACGTGTATTTATATATATTTCTGCGTATATATGTACATAAATACATACACAGTCAGCCCTCGGTGTCCTCTGGGGACTGGTTCTAGGACACTCGCTGAGACCAAAATTCGTGGACGCACAAGTGCCTTTCGTGAAATGACAGGAAACAGCCCGTTCTGCCTTCGCCCCGCGGGTTCCGCCTCCGCGGGTTCCGCCTCCGAGGGTTCCGCCTCCGAAGGTTCCGCCTCCCACTGATCGAAAATTGACACACAGTCCTTCAAGTGCGTGACTTAATGAGACTACAAAGGAAAATAACAATACCCTATACTTTTGTAAAATGTTCTACCTTTAGCAAAAACTTTTGCATCTATCAGTGTATTGTTTCATTCCTAACTCATAAGGCAGATTAGGCAGATGTTATTAGTAGCCCTATTTGATAGATGAGGAAATTAAACTTCAAATATGTTGTGCTGGTTTGACTCGAAACTAGAATCCAGGCTTAACGACCTCCATGTCATCCTGCACCTAACAGATGTTTAGTAATGGTACAGTTACATACAATGCAGTTTGGGGTGTAAATGTTCCATGTTTTATAAATCCATTTAAAGAACTATTGCTGATAATACCCCCACAGATCACTTTTTACCTCTATAATTAAAATCGGAGTGGAAATAGTCAAGAATTATTTGGATACTACCTATCTAAAAATAACAATTCTATTATTTTTAACCCTACCTGCATATGAGGAATCAACTGAGGATCTCTTCAAAAATATCAATACCTGGGTTTCACAACCCTGAGAGCTTGAAGTAGACTATCTGGGGATGGACAGGGCAAAGTAATTTTTTAAAGCTCCATGTAGGATGTTAATATGCAACCACGAACTTAGGTGGCATGGGAGTACACAATGTCAGCCAGTGCTGGATCATTTTGCACATTTTGTGTATGTACATGTCCCATTTCTATAATCTAAATGTCCCCATTTACCAGCTATTCAAGGGTCACCCTCATCACTAATACTCAAATGAAATGACTCAAGCTACCATCTAATATGGTGAGAAATCCAATCACCTCCCTGATATTTTTTTGAGGAATCTAAGAAGCATTTTTGTTGGTTCAAATCACTCCAAGTTCCTGCTGTTGCTGGTTTCTCAGTGCTATTTACCATCTTACTTCCTGCTAAAGCTGACCTCTTTCCTCATTCCCTCCCCTTATTTGGCTATAACCTTCTCCCTCCTTTCAACACCCACAGCAAGTCTATCACCACTAGTTCATGGAACAAACTTTACTAAAAGCTTAGGTTTAACAGAAGACTACAATTCCTAAAGAACAATTTATCACTGGGTATTAGGCATCACTAGGTTCTTAAAGTTTCTCTGTCCTGCTACAGGGGATTCCTGCTGGCTGTTTCTTTCCCTTAGTCAACAATTTTCTATGTTACTGCATCCAACTAGATTGTTTTTTTTACCATCATTTTTCTCCTCATAGCCCCAGGGTCCTCACCATCTTTCTACCAAGCTACCATTCAAGCAAGCTCATATTCCCTCAATTTTATTACACAAAGCAATTTAGTACTTTGGTCTCATCTTCTCCTCTAGACCATTCCAGAAGGCACAATCTTTTTTTTTTTTAACTAAAATAATCCATCCAGTATTTTCCTAAGCAAAAGATTCATAACCTTTAGCATTTGGCAGAAGCTTTGAAGTTACTGTTTTTCTTTGATTTGTCACAGACTGAGTTTGTAGACTGTGATCCCTTCCCTCACCACTTTCTTATATATATTTATTTATATATGTAATGTGTGTGTGTGTGTGTGTGTGTGTATTATACAGGCAGCAAATTTTTGTCTGTCATGTGGAAGAATGGTTAGACCCACAAGGGACATGACAGGCAAGTTTTAGAGAGTTCATTGAGAAGAGACAGCTCAAAAGCATGTGGAGATAGCCTGAGAGAATAAAGCAATTCTAAGGAGCAGCCAGAGAAGGCTAATTGTTGGGCCAAAAGTGAAGTGGTTGAGCAGTGAGCCATCAGAGAATGTCCCAAGGCCAGTTTCATTTAAGGCAATCTAAGATCTTTCCTCAAGCATTCAAAAATATTAACCAGGAAGGGATCTACACTCCCAGGGAAGCTATGTAATACCAGACCCTGAGCTGGGTACTTATCCAACAAGCCTACGGACAGGGTATGACAGAATTTTTCAGCCAAGATGCCTTCCAGACAGCCCATCTCTCCCCAAATTATAAAATCTTCCTTATCAGTTTTGGTAAAAGAAGGAAGGGAGCCTCCTATTCATGACCTTCAGGGTATTAACTAGCAAATCTGGCAACTCCAGACTGTACGTATGAGTATATTTTGCACTGTTTGGCAGAGTACACCAAATCAGAATGTTCCAGGAACAGGATATCTTGCCATGAGGGATGATCTAGAATTGGGGAGCTACAGGAGAACTAAAACAGTCATCTAATCCACTTCTCCATGACATAAAGAAGTGGGGGCCCAAGGGGTAGATATTACTTTTTGGATGCTCTTGGCTTCTTAGTGGCTCAGCTGATACTTCTCAGTCTCCTGGCTTCCTGATATGGGATCTTTTGTGAACATACAAGCTGTCATAAAGTATACCTTTAATCTTTATTCTCCTTAATAGTAGAAGAAGCCTTAAGAGGTGAAATGGACAAGACCATTTCAATAACATAACCATGCTGGAAAAGAAACTCATTTCCTGACACAAGTGTTTCCTTTCTGGCTACACCGTCTTCTTTCTCCCTGATACCACGCCCATCTCCCCAGCCCTACCCCCACCCAGCATATATCGCAATGCCCCAAAACAGAGCATCTCTTCTACAACTGCCTGTGAAAACCACCTAGAAAGGGGCAGTGTTTCAGTCTGACCCCAGAATGAATTAATAACAAAACTCAGAGCCCTGAATAAAACATGGCCTTAGTTTTGTTGACTTAAGAGATTTTATCCCAGCATATTTTCTAAACTATATCATCACCTCTAGATCTGCTACTTGCTCTGCTAAAAAGGGGAAATCAATGCCAACCTTGTCTATTAAACCATGAGCTTAGAAATTTTCCAGCATTTTGCTAAAATACCAGGCAATCCTCAAAGGAAGATTATCTCAAACACCAAAAAAATAAAATAAAATAAAATAAAAATAAAAATAAAAAGCATAAACTTTCCAAGTCAGGCACAGTGAACACAACAGTGAATTGAGTGAAAGTCAGGAAGCCTAGAAATGGCGCCAGCTTGTTTGCTGATGAAGACACCATACGAACAGGCCTTGCTTTCTTTACCCCAAATCAAGAACTAGACCAACAATCCCTACAGTTCCTCTATCCACGAGTTTCTATGAATCTGTATAATCACATTGGTGGCCTCTGTGATATCCTGGGTGATGTGACTTAGGTTGGGTCATCCTATGTCGTGCCTTCTTGGGTTACCGTGGCAAGGCATATAAAGAAAGTGAATGCTGCTAAGAAAAATTAATGTTGAAAATTAGGATCACCCTCCTTCCCCAGGAGCCTGCTTTGCTTGGAAGGAAAGCCTCAGAAGCCCAGTGACCATGGGTCATTATGGAGGTTGTAGGATTCTTTCCTCACAGCCCAGGTATTGCCTTGCCCGGCACAACAAGGGCCTCTTCAGATACTGGCTCGAAAGGGTACTCATCCCATCCAATCCCCAACACTCTGCTTTCCTTGGAATTTTCTTTATGATCATTTAATTACAGCCCACCCTTGCTTATCTTAAATGAATGTGCCAGGCATGGCTACCCCTGGCCCAGAGCCAGAAAAATAAGGAGACAAACAACTCATGGCTTCTTTATACATGTCTTTCTGAGCAAAGAAGACGAGGCAGAAGAGAAGGCTCAAATAGGAGGATGTCATTGGAAATACTGATTGGAAGAACCAAAGGGAAGAAACGGCACTATTAACTTTTGACTGCTTTTAAGTCAGGAATAGGTAATCAGCTGGGAAGGAACTGACCCGTGGCCTCTCTACTACTCATATGTTAATTATGGAAGCTGATGGATAAATTGTATGATTTGTCTAATAGAGTTTACATTTCCCAAGCGCATGCATTCAGGGCCCTAATACTCAACACATAATTTGGTGGACTGTACTACGGCAGCCTTCTAACATGCTTCAATTTTGGATATGACAAACACGTTGAAATGGCCTTAAAAGAGGTGAACACATCACTGATAGTGGAGGATTTAGGATGTGTTCTTGCTGTAACAGAGCTCAAAGGTGGCAGAGGAGGTGGAAGTTCTGCTGTGCTTTTCCCCTTTCTCCCTTTCATCACAGAATTTGAGCACACCAAGTGTTATGGACTGAATGTTGGTGTCGCCCCCAGTCAGATTTATATACTGAAGCTGTAACTCCCAATGTGACATTATTTGGAGGTGGGGTATTTGGGAGATACCTAGGTTTAGATGAGGGCACTGAGGATGGGGCTACCATGATGGGATTAGTGTCCTTGTAAGAAGAGGAAAAGAGGTCAGTACGCTCTCAAAGAGGTCACGTGGGTGACAGTAGCCTATAAGCCAAGAGAAGAGGTCTCAACCTGAAACTTACTTCACCAGGACCTTGATCTTAGACTTCACAGAACTATGAGAAATACATTTTCTATTGTTTGAACCATCCAGTCTATGGTATTTTGTTATGGCAGCCCAAAGTAACGAACACATCAAGACCCAGAAGTCACAGAACTTCAATTAAATTCTTTCCGGAGGCCTTCGGTGCATGACCCAGTGCATGGATTGTCTTGAAGCCTGAGTTTAATCAACATCACAAAGCAGGTCAAATAAACCCCAAGGGTTGCAGGTTACTGAGTAGTTTCCCAAATAAACAGACCTCTGCTGCCTCCTCGTTCCTCTAATTTCTAACGTGGAGCTCCCTTCACAGACCCTGAGGCAGGTCAGGGCTCCTCTGACTAACCTGACCGTTGGCTTTTCCCTCACCATCTGCAGCACGCCGTTCCACACTGAGTTAAATGCCATTGTGGACTTCTCACGTTTTTGTTTTGTTGCTTAAATTTCTCTTCTCCCTGAATATCAACTATAAGCACTTAAAGGGAAGAGACCACATCTCATTTGGTTTCAGCCTCCACAAAGCCTGGCACAATACTTAGCATATAACAGGGAATCAATACGTATTGGATTTATTGACCAGAAAAAGAGCAACAGTTTTTGTGGTCAGGTGAAAAGCAACCATTTGTCACAAGCCCCACCTGTGTCAAGAGAAGGCCTGCCATCTTTCGCAGACAGGATGGAGCACCTGGGCCTTGCTCAGCATCCCACCTAATCCCAATAATTGCTCGTATTTGTCCAGCACTTCACAGCACATGAAGTGCCTTCAGAAAGATTATTCCCACAGGTTTCTTCCCACACATCTGGCAAACATGATCCTCTGGTGGGAGCCTCTCACCTCAGGGTGGATAGAAACATAAAATCCACCTCATTAAACACCACCTCACTCTCTCCAATGCTCTCAAACATTTCATGTTCGAGGCCACCAAATCGAGCAGAATGTCTGTGATTAAAGTAAAAGCACACTGCTTTAAAAGTTCTAGTCACTCCCAGGTAGGAGTCCTAAGCAAGAACCTCTATGCATGACCTGGACAAGGAAAATAACTTTGAAAAGCAGACGTGGTCAGCTTCCTCACATTCAAAACTCCCTCCTGACTGAGGGCTGCCTGGAGCCCTTAGTAACCCCAGGAAGGTTGGAGAAGCTAGAATCCACCCTGGGGTGTAGCCCTTCACATAAGTTCGATGAAAAGGCTCTTGGAAATAGCTAAGCAGTTTTACCTCTTTCCTTTGCGAACAACAGAACCAGACATCCTTTCAGGGAAAAATAAATCATAAGAGGGTAACATGGTGTTTTTAGCCAGAGGCATAGGTGCAGAAGAAGAAAGGGGTTGTCAGAATTCCTTTGTCCAAAGTTACAAACAAACCCCTAGTTTGTTACCCGCAGTGAGTGCTTTCACCAAGCAGGCCACCCCCACCCTGGAGAGCCAGGGTCAGCCGTTGACTTCTCATCGAACCAAGAACCAACAGAACAGATTACTCCAGTTGAAAAACAGAGAGCCTCGCACTTAATAAACATAAGCATGTTTCATGAAACTTCTGAAATGTTAATGTGTAAAACTGTACTGGGTCTTCGTGTCACATCTACTTCTTACTACAGTGGTGGACAAAAAATATTTGAAAGTTTTGCCCTGGCAGTAGCAAGGTTGCTGGTGGAGTGGTACTTCTGCACTCTCTTTTTCACCCTGGTATTAGCCCAGTGAAAGAGCTGTATTGTTTGCTTTCCAATAGAGCAGCTCTTGCCCCGAGAGCGGCCCGGGCAGGCTGGCGGAAGCCCTGGATTCCAGCCTATGAATCATGGCTGCATCATTGCTGAGTAGATGGGTTTCATAGGCAAGTTGCTCAACCTCTCAGAGTCTCGATTTCTTCATCATTCTGTAGCGATACCTTCTATTTCATTCAAGAGTCTTGAAGATTAAAGAAGGTATTGTCTACAAGGTCCCTAGCACCATGCCCCGAGGATAAAGCTATACAATAAATGTGGCTTCCTGCCCGGTCCACACGCCCCACCCCACAGCACCCCTTCTGTAGGGCTTTAGGGATGGCCTCTGCTTTTTCCCTCCTTTCTTGGGAGGGGCTCTGTTGACCCTGAAAAATACTACCTAACAATCCAAGCGAGTCATCTTCAGAAGCAGTCACTGAACCGAAATGAGGCAAACATATAATTCACTCAAGTGTTCAGAAACAGGTGTCTCGAAGAGTATATGAAACAAGACCTCTGGAAGGACTCTTATTTGTCTTGGCTTGCCCAGGGTTGAGGCCTGAGAGAAGCGTTTTCTTAGATGAACAGTTTCAGTGCCTTCAGGGTCTCTGAAAAGCATCAGTTGCATATTCTAAGCAATAAAAACAGCTTCTATATCTCCTCTGTGGGACTCCACATTCCTGGGGACCACGTGGTTTCCACAGCGCCCAGGAAGGACTCTCCATAAATATTCGCTAGGGAGAAACAGACCAGGAAAAGCTCCACTCTTCTCCTTTTCTGGTTTAGTCGTTTAATTCCGAAAGGTCAGAGGCCTTTGTGTTTCCTCTGTTCCTATGGAAACCCCTCAGTGAGGATGGGCTCTGGCTTAGCCTGTTTCAAACTCTCAGTCAGGTGTTAAATTTTCTAGCTATGAAAGATCAACAATCCCAAATTCCAATACCCTGAGGGAAGCAAGTTAATCAGAGGTGGCTGTGTCACCCATCCTGATGGGATTTTCACAGCAATATTCCCTCTCAGAACCTTCTCGTTCCTCTCAGCAACAATACCGTCTGTTCTCACTGTCGCTGTCTTTCCCTGGCTCTCTCCCCTTGTTAGTTCTTTCCTGAAACTTCCCCAGGTCTCTCTTTTAATACCTCTATTGATTTATATATATTTATGTAATATATAAATTTAATCTAAATCACTATAAAATGAGCTTGCTACTTTTTTTTTGGTCTGCTTTTCACTTAAGTATATAGTTAATTTACAATGTTGTGTTAGTTTCTGGTGTACATCATAGTGATTCAGTTTTATATATATATATATATATATTATATATATATATATATATATATATATATATATATATATATATACTTTTTCATATTCTTTTTCATTATAGGTAATGACAAGCTATTGACTGTTGTTGCTCTACAGTAGGTCCTTGTTGTTTTTCTATCTTACAGATGGTAGTTTGTCTCTGAGGTCTCGGCAGAACACTTCTACTTGTCTCTGCATTACCAGCTATCTTGCTGGTACCTCTCCCAGATCCCTTACTACGTTCTGACGTGTGTAACAATCACCTCCCCCCGAGGCAGTGAGCGCCTTGAGAGGAGTGGACTGTGTCTCAACTGTTATCACGCCTCCCCTGAGCTTCGTTCAGAACACAGTGCCTGACCTGTCGTCAACAGTCAACACAGGCTGTTGCACTGGCTGGACCAGAGCTCTCTCCGTACCACTGCAGTTGTTCCTCTGTGCCTAATACCAAGTCCGGGGACTTCTTCCTTCTCCATCACATCAGGAAAGAGCACTTTAAGGCAGGAAAGAAACAGAAGGTCCAGAGAAGAAAGGAAACTAGAGAGAAACTGAAAAGCTTTCTTCTGGAACATTCCGAGCTGTACTCCATCTCCCCGTCTGCCACATCCGCCTGTTAGCCTAGCGCTGTGCCACCTCTTTGCCTTGACTGAGATACTGGTTTTACCTGAAGAGCAACTCACTCACTCTGGAGCTTTCAAAGTCTTCCTGGATCGCTAATGAGAACAACACTGCATTTCAATTTAGAATCCTTTTTACCATAATCCCAAAGCATTTTCTAACTAAAGAACCAGTCTTGATTAAATCACATTTTCCCTTTGCCTCCCGCCCACAATTTCTGAACATTCAGGTCTTTGGAGGCAGGCTGAGCTGAGACCCTGAAGAAGGGGAGGGCGTCCTGCCCAGGCGTGACTGCCCACACTGTTCTCTCTGAGCATCCCCCCTTCCTCTGGTCACTCGCAGGCTGGTCCGGCAGCTGCGACTGTCACCAGTTTAATGCATGTCGTTGCCTGGGAATCAATGCTGGGAACCTTTTTGCAGTGGCTGGAACAATGTTGCTGACATATGTTCCCACGGCCAGAACAATGACGAGGCTCCTTTCAATTCTGTTTCTTCCCTTGCAGGTTTGGAGAATGCTCTTTGTGAGGCCTGGCTGAGTCACAGATGGACAGAGGGCTCGGGACTGGCGCCCTCCTGTCCTTCCCCACTGGGTTGCCTAAGGCATTTGCATATGGTGAATCCTCCTGCCAGGCTCTTTACAAAACCAAAAAGAAAGGCATTTTTTTTTTCCTTTTCAGGGCCAGGTGGCTTTGCCGATTAGAATTTGTTCCGTTAGCAAGAGCAGCCTAAGGAGATTAGACAGGCCAATTTCCCTCCACAACGATTTGGTTCTACCCAGGGCTTATTTGATGAGGCCGAGTAGCCCCGGGGCCTCCGTGGCTGCATTTGAATTCAGTCTGGCCAGCAGTCTGCACTTCTCAAAGGCGGTGGGAACTAAGGCTTTAAACAAGTCACAGAACTTTGCAGAGACCTCGCCCTGGCTTGAGCGACTAGGATACTACGTGGGGACTGTCACCTCTATGAGGGTTCTTCTCCTTTTCCAATATATCTGGAAAAATACATGATACATCCCAGACTCTCATACATGTCCTCAAAACCAAAGGCACAGGGAGGTGTTTATTCATATCCATCATGGTTCATGGCCCCACCTTGGGCCCAGCTTCTGAAACAGAAGCTGGAAGTCATTCCAGTTGCTTCACTTTCCCCCATACCGAGTGGATTAATTCTATCTTAATGGCTCTCTTCCTCTTCATTTCTTCTTCATCCTGTTGTTCCTAAACTATATGCAGCTGATTGTATTAGGTTCATTGCTTTTCTTCCTGCCTCTCCCGGAACCTCCTTCCACAAAGCTGTCAGAATCATTTTCCTAACATTCAAGTCCAATTTCATCACCCCTTTGCTCAAAACTCTTTAGCAATGCCCATTCATCTTGGCGATAAAAGCCAACTCCTTCCGGTGGCTTCAGGTTTTGGTTCTTTCCTACCTGTCCAACCACCCTTATGTCCCGACTTCTCCCAGGATTCCAATAACTCTAAATGGCTTTGTGCTCAGCATCCCTGCTAGGCTCTTACATATCTCCACGGTGCTCTTTTCGCTAGAATGCATCTACACTTTGGCTTGTTCCCTGTTCTCAAGATCACCAAATATTGAACTGACTTGCCTAATTTCATTCTGCTCCCCATGCCCAAACCAGGACACGTGTTAGTCCATACTTATCCATGTTGTTTCTTTCATTGGTCAAGGGTGGCAGAAATTTGAGAAGTTCATTTTCCCCACTCTGCCATCCCCAAACAAGAAAACCTTGAGGGATATCCCACAGGGTAGAACCTGAGAGTGAAGATGACGAGGTGGCAGGCACAACAGAGGCAAAGAGGAACTGGGTCCTTGGTAACTTTGAGTGACTGGATCAAGCCTGTCTGGAACCTGCTTTCTATCAGGACTTTTCAAGTTCATCAGCCAACAAATTCCCAGTATTGTTTAAACCTGTTTGAACTGAGTTTTCCATTTCTTACAACACAGAGAAGCTTATCTGATACAGCAGAAACTAATAGTATTCTCTTTGAAAGAAGCGGCTTTCTTTAGAATAAATGTTAAAATAATATAAAACCAAGGGAGCTCAATAAATGCAGCATTGAGCAAGAAGCATGAATTCTATGAAAATTACCCTGCAACTTCTAGGGGCCCTAATTTCTCATGTTTTATTCTTCTGTCTATAAACTGAGTCTATTCCTACCAACACCTTCCTTAATTTATAACATAGTTGATAGTAATAAAGTCTGGCAAGTTGTTTTAGTCTATTCTGGCTGCTATAGCAAAATACCACAGACTTATCAACAACAGAAATTTACTTGTCATCATGCTGGAGGCTGGAAGCTCCAAAGTCAGGGTGCCAACACAGTAGGGTTCTGGTGAAAACTCTCTTCCAGGTTGCAGACTGCCAGCTTCACACTGTGTCTTCACATGGTAGAGGGTCAAGCTAGCTCTCTGGGGTCACTTTCATAAGGGCACTAATCCCATTCATGAGGGCTCCACCCTCATGACCTAATCATCTTCCAAAGGCCCACCTCCAAATACCATCACCCTGCACATTAGGTTTCCAATATATGAATCTCAACGTATAAATTCAGACCATAGCAGAAGAGCTCTGCTCTTCCTTCATATATGCATTTAGTCATCAAAAAAAGTTTAGAGTACTTAATGTGTGCTTGGTAGTAGGTATTATATGTGTAGAAAAACTTGAGACATACTCTAGGCTAGGGTTTGGCAAACTAGAGCTCACAGGCCAAATCTGGCCCCCTTTGCTGTTTTTGTAAATAAAGTTTTATTGGCACACAGCTGCACCTATGTGTTTACATATTGTCTGTGGCTGCCTTCACACTACGACAACAGAGTTGAGAAGTTGCCACAGAAACCATATGGCCTCCAAAGCCTAAAATATTTACTATCTGGCACTTGACAGAAAAAGTTTGCCAACCTCTGCTTGAGGCTCTTCATCACAGCTAAACGTTCTGGTTACAATAAACCTCCCTTTTCTGGAGAGCTGGAGTGAAGTATACTCCACCAACTTTTGTGTAACACGGTCCCTAATATCAAATTCCACTCCTCCCAAAAAAGCATGGGGGAGAAAGAAAAACAATGGTTTTAAACATACATTCAATTGAATGCATTTGGAGTTTCCAGAATCAATTGGTACCACAGATGAGATGCAGACCCCGTGAGTCATCATTAGGCTCCTCCTTGAGAGATGGGCAAAAACCACCCCAGCTGGTGTCAATGAAAAACTAAGTGCAGACAATGTGACTCATTAACAAAGAGGAGAGTTTTGTTTTGTTTTGTTTTTTCTCCTCCATCCTTCCCCTTGGCGTAGTTTACTTCTCAGAACAATGATCTGATTTCAAGAAACTATAGTCCAGGATTAGAAAAGAAAAATAAACCCAGTCCATGTCTAAGTATTAATACAAAGGCTGACGTCTAGAAATGAGGTTCCTGGTTTAATTTTTTCTATATTGCTCTGTGCTAACCCACAGGTAAGCTTCTAGACTAAGTTTCCTCCTCTTCATTGTGCACTGGAGGCTTTTTCCAAGCTCTTTTCAGTTGCTAGAGGGATTAACCCCATAATCACTCACATTATTGTACAGTGGAGTACAAATAGCCCAGACACCATGAATCCAGTAGACACCTGCGTAAATCAGTTTTGCCACTAATAACGTATACAGTGGAAAAGAAGGTATTCGTCTTCTCTGAACCGTGAGTGCCTCAACAGTGTGCAGAATGCTAACTCCTGTTTTCTAGACCTGTGGTCACATGTGAAAGTATCTAACACAATCACAGGCACAGAGCTGTTTTCCAGTAAGTGAGACGTTCTTTCCTCTTTCCTTCATCCTTCTATACCTAAGAAACTAGAAAGTATACACTAATCTGAACAACAGAATCACAACTTCCTACTATTCTGAGTCTTTCCTGTGTTAAAGGAAAAACAAAAGTTAAAAGTTGAGAGATATGAAGAGATTTAATTGTGTTCTGAGACTTTCTCCCCTCCAACCCCACCATTATCTCCACTCCCAACCCCAAGATTACAGATGAGAATACGTTTCTACTTCTAAATGAATAGAATGCTGCAGGCATCAATCAGTAGTAACCACGAATGGAAACTTGGCCACTAGTACCCTCTCCGAGGCTGTCTGACACATTTGGATCTAATTGGCAGTCTGCTTTAGAGCAGCCAAAAAATATAGTGTCATACACATAGCAGATCAAAGTAGAGGCAAACTTGCTAGCAGCCACGGGGCTTTGACTGCCAAAATTAGACAGGCAAGTCTGCGGGTTTTGTTTAGGGACAGGTAAGTGCTCACTAGCTTATTTAGAGAAACCTCTAGAAGACCCTGATTTAGCTAGTTTGATCCCAAAACTTGAAGGTACAATAAAAAACATTCAGCGTAGCTGGCCACTTGGGTGGTCAGAAGGAGAGATCGTGTTCTTATGTTCATCCTGCCACCACGTACATTGGAAACTAGTTAATATTCTCTTCTGGGCTTCCAGGTCATGAGTAAGAAATGAGTTTTCAGTAAGAAATATGCCTTAGCCCTAAGCTCATAATTGTCAGCTATACCTAAACACACTCTTAAATCCATTATTTGTAGGAGAAAGCAAAATTTTCCCTCTTACTAAAAACTAACAAAAAAAAAAATGCTTTCTTCTAATTCCAGCATTATGCAGAAATACCAGTCGACCAGAATTTAAAGGATAAATGTTCCCACTGAACACTGTTAATCTTTGTACTGTCACAGCCTCCTAAAGATTGTGAAAACCTCTTTCCAGAAAAATACATATGCAACACAATTTTACATACAATTCTAGTACTGCCAGGCTTCCTGAGAACCTCCCAGGGACCCCCTTGGGCTCTATACTTCCTGGATTAAAGATTATTGTTTTAAATCTATTAAACAGAAAAATAAAACCATTTACCAAATGATGGCTTACCACTATAGGTCTGTCATTATTTAGAATTTATGACAGTCATAATCAATTGCCCATTCCTACAAGGACGTGTAGCTCACCAATCAAAAATTACTGCCTTCATCTAATATTGTCCCACTGTCAGAACCCCTCAGGATTCCCGATCATTTAATTCACTCATCTAAATGTGAATGGACAGCCAAGAAGCATCAAACATTTGAGAGAAGCAAACTATGGCAAACTTTTTTACAGGTAAAATTCTAACTAGTATCCTTAGAGAGATTAGAATAGATATGATGTCCCTAACAGGATGCTATGGAAAAGGAGAATAGGAAAATAAAAAATAACTCCTGGAGATTAAAAACATGATTGCAAAGATGCACAATAAAAGAGAACAGTTGAAAAGTAACAGTAAAAGAAGCTTCCCATAAAGGAGAACAGAAAGATGGAAAACATGGGAGGAAAGGTGAAGCATGTGGGATCAAAACAGAGGATTTCATACCTAATAGGAGTTTAATAAGAGAAGATGGAGGCAAAGAAATAATAGAAGGAAATTTCCTGGGGCTTAAGAAGAAAATGTGTCTTCACACGGAAAAGATTAACCAGCTAAGAAGGAGGATGAAGGAAAAGGACTCGTAACTATAAACATTACTGTGGAAGTTAAAAACAGAGAAAAAACAAGTCTGCTACAAATGAACTAGATTTTGGAAGATATGGAATTAATGTCTTCAGAATTCTGAGGGAAAAGAATTTACAATCTAAAATTCAATACTGAGCCAAACTCTCTGTTGTGAGGGAAGGCTAAAGAAATTTCAGACAAGCAATGACTAGGAAAGTTTGCCTTCCACACATTTTAGTTGAAGACTTACTCCAGCAAAACAAGGGGCTAAACCAAAAAAAAAAAAAAGAAGACATGGGATCCAGGAAAGAGTAGGTCAGAAGCAGCAGCAGGAAGAGAGGTCTCAGCATGACAGCCATGGAGTTGAGGCAGGGAAAAGGGAGGCTCCGGAGGGAGGTCACTGAGGGAAGAGTCAACACCGTAAAATAGACGGGATTTGAGAAGAAGGACTTGAATATGCAATAAGATTCACAAGTGTAATAAAAAAACCCATAAAATATACTCAAGGAAAAGCAAAAAGTTGGCCAATGTACTCATAGAAAGGAAATCAACAATTAGAGCAGCACCTTGATGGATTCTGAAACAAAGAACAGAATAAGCTTTAAGCGAAATATAGAAATGATTAAGGATATTAAAAATGATAATGATCTAATGACCGATTAATGTTTCTTTTATCAGGCAGAGAAAGAAAAGACACTCAGAAACCCCAGGAGAAACAAAAAGCATGGAAAGCGTAGCATTTTTAACAATTGGTGAAGGACAAGGAACAACAATCCACTTGAGCATTCACCTTTGTTTCTCTTATTAAGGAAATATAATCAAACCACACAGCTTGACTCTTACAATACAAATAAATATTTACAAAAGTGAAAATATTTACTAGGTTTCCATTTTTAGACTCAAACTATTGAAAATGAAAGCATAAAGACAAAATCAAAAACAAGTATTTTCTGTCTTGAAAATTATTGATAATAGAAATAAAAATAACAGTAACAACAACTTATTGAGAACTTATTATGGATCAGATACTGAAGTTAGAAACAGCCTCTGTTCCTATTTTACAGATAGGAAAAGCAAGGCATAGTGTGGTTACATAACTTGCCCAAGGTCACACAGATAGTAATGAGTTGGTCAAACCTAAATATGATCTGGCTTCAGAAGCAGAGTTCGTAACCACTACACTGTACTTCCTCTTTCGTTTTTACTAAAAACATTAAAAGTATAACTGATAGATTTTACAAATTAAAATTGAGAGAGGGTGAGGAGGAGAGGTAGAAGCAAGGATAGGGATGTTCATCGCCTTTTTACAAAGTAGGGAGTCAAGAGATACTGTCTATATTTGATGGAAAGAGGAATGGAGGTTTTAATTCTTAATATTGGAAAAGTAAGCAAGAAAGGAATTAATAGTAAGGATGTAACCACATTGGGAGGAGGTAGGAAAGACAGGAGGAAGAGGAATTTGTATAAGTGAGCTAAATCCTCAAGAAATCAGTTGATACTGTGGTTACATTAAAATGAACTTCTCAAACAAGAATTCCGTTTTTTCCTCCTAAAATAATGGGTATCAACAGAAGGCTAACTTGAAATCCAGAATTCAGTGTTCCTCCTCTCTCCTCCCTGGTGTCTGTGTTGAACTGTAGTAAGCCAGGCTCCCACAGCTACTGTCCACAGACATCCAGAGAGCAAATGGTTTCCATGGGCAAAGGGCAAAAGAATACTCTAATGCGAATGGGTTAATCATTGCTCGTAAAATAGAATCACTGAGTTAAGTGGTATCGTTACAAGCTTTAGTTCTTCACATACAATAAAAACTAAAGTATGTAACGTAAGATTACATCAGTTTATCTTATTAGCAGACAGAGTGGCAGCTAAGAAAGGGGAAAGACACACCTCACTGCACTTTCAAAGGGAATTCCTTTCCAAGCAAATGAAAACAACATGGTCAATTAACTTCCTGAAAGCACTCTCAGAACCCAGCTCCATTTCCGGTCTTTGTCAAGCTGGTTGTGTACCTCAGTGCTCCCAGCTTTCCCTTAGAAAGGAGAAGGTAGTTGGGTTGAAAGCATTTCTTAAGTACTAATGAATTCATTAATATAAGGAACTCTCCTGTGGCCTCTACTTTCTTAAGAATTACCCAGATTATAAAACCAAGTAGAAATGCATCTCCCACACAGTTTTTCTGCATTCGGTCTGGCTCTTCCATCATGCCCTATGAGTAATTGTATTTATTCTCTGCTTTGTTTCAAGAAGGATTTCAGGGTAAGTCCTATGAGTAAGCCTCACAGTAACATAACCCTTTCTAAGCTGGCTCTATGTAAAAACTAATAGCAATTGTACAGAGGTTTTAAGATTCAGTGCAGTAATACTATGTTCAAATAAGAAAATGGTAGTAAAATGGAAGACTTTTTAAAAGCACTTATTCTGGCGGGGGCAGGGCATAGCTCAGTGGTAGAGTGCGTGCTTAGCATGCATGAGGTCCTGGGTTCAATCCCCAGTACCTCTATTTAAAAAAAAAAAAAGATAGATAGATAGATAGATAAATACACCTAATTAACTCCCCCCAGAAAACAAATTTAAAAAGAATAGTAAAGTTAGATGTAAGCCAAAAAAAAAAATTTGTTTTTAAAAAAAGCACTTATTCTGTAGTGCTTTGGTGATAGAACTACCAAAATGCTATTGAATTACATACATGTATGTATGTGTGTGTGTGTGTGTGTGTGTATGTGTGTGTGTCCGCAAAATATCTTTCTCACTTGCTTTGTTTTTCCTTTCTCTGCAGACGCTGCTCTGGACCAGGTCTTCATTATACCTAGACTAGTGCCGTATGCCCCTAACTGGTCACGCTGCTTCCAGCTTTCTCCCTTGCAATCCACTGCTGTCAGGTTAACCTGCTAACGTGTATCTCTGTACATATCACCCCCTCATGCTCAGAACTCTTACCCAGCTTCCCTCTGTAATAAGAACCCACCAATTCCTGAGCCTGGCAGTCGAGGGTCTCTCTTTCCTCGTCATTTTCCGTCTCTCCTCTGTTCTACAAGTTCTTTGCTTCTTAATTAGGCTGGTTATCACTCTGCCAGCCACCTTGCTCTCACCGTGCCCCTCTCTGTAATGCCCTTGCTGCTTCTTTGCAACCACCATCCTAACAACCTATCAAAGCACTGATCCAGTAAACCCTTAACCAAAAAGCTTCAGCAATGTCTGCCCTCCTCCACATGCTTGTAACACATATCTCGGTCACTCACCTGGCGTTTATCAGGCATGACCTGATATGGTTATTCGTCTTTCTGTAGTAGCCCAATATGTTCCTTCCCCTAAACCAGACTAGGCCACTAATTGCCACACATATGTTTATACAGAGAAGGTGCTGAATACATGCTTTGTAATGAGAATAGTAACACAATAGACTTGCCTTCTTCAGTGTCTTCAGCTATAGATAGGGCATCCTTCCCAAACAAGCTTAGGTGCACCCCAGGGGGACACTGAGTAGTACTGGAAGAAACAAGAAAAAGGTGAAGCATCTTTAAGAAGTGAATTTTACTTTGGTAATTTACAATGTTATCTTCAAAATGAAATCAAAACAGTATGGAATAGATTATAATGTTTAGATGAATGTTAAAGACAATAAAATTAAGAAGTAAAGCAGGAAATGTCAAAGAAGTTTCCAGTCCTCGGTAGTTCACTGTGGGCAATGTTTCCAGGTCAATCTCTTCCTTCCAGGGGTGAATTCATGTTCTTGTACCAGTTGAGGATGTTTATGTGGAAACGTTTGAGAAACACCCTATAGATCAGGAATGGGTGATGGGGAAAGAATACAGTCATTTTCCTTCCCCGCCCCGCTTCATTTTCATTTAAAGATGCAATCAACACACATTTTTGTTTTCATTAAAATGAGTAATAGAAATTAAGCTGAAGATTTTTTTTCAAGTCTTTGTTTTACTTCCTTGGTTATATTTGTGACATCAGATTTAAATATTAGAAATGAGTTTTAGTGTGACCACTCTTAAAATTAAATCTCAAATGTTAAAAGCCCTAAATCAAAACATTTTGTCACAATTGGGAGCAATCACTTGTAAGAAACCTTATTCTGGGTTTCGAGTAATACATGGACAAGAAAACACATTTTAGTTTAAAAATCAGCATTTTAAAGCATTTTTTGAATATTTAAATTTACTTTTTAATTTACTATTTTTGAAATCCAGAAGTAGTCTTGTGTTCCACTTTTTAAAATAAAAGTATTATTTAAGTCTGAATAAAAATTTCTTTGTTCCTAAGTAGATGTGCTTATCTACCTGTCTCCTGTTCATTCATACACACACACACACACACACTATAGATGCATAGATAGACATACTATCATATATAGTGTCCTATATAACATCCATTAACACATATACATGTGTACCTGAAATTTAATTCAATTTACAGAACATGCCATGTGTACAGGAAATACGGAAAAAAATTAATCAGTAACAAGCAACTGAGTTTGACTGACAAACTCAGAATAAATAGTCCATTGTGTGCTTAAAATAAGGATACTGAGGTTCTGTTGTTTTTAATATAAGTACTAGAGGAAACGTGTCCCTGAAAAATTCGCCAACTTTTGTTGTCTTTTGAGCCATCAAGAGCTATAAACAAACCGATGTGGTTCAATCACTGTTCTTTGAATTTGCCTATTTTAAATAAACTTTTAATATATTTCACATGCTTCTGGAATTATCTTTAATTCTGCGCCTGGAAGCTTCTTTGGGCAATTACCAATTCCTTGACTGCTAAGGAGAATTTCCCTCTTGTGTGCTCTTCTCGTGTATGTGAGGCTTGCGATGGGTACTGGTGATCCTTTCCATCTTACATGAAAGGTTAGATCTGAACTGGACCAAGAAAACAATCACTTCTGATTTTCTAGATGAGGAAACTGAGGCCAAAATGAATGGTATGTTGTACGAAGCTGAAAGCGGCTAATAGAGCTCTCACACCGCCCTCTAGTCTTCCATTTATAGTCAGAAAAATGGCCATTCTAGTTTAAAACATCTGAAGCACCTTGTCAGGGTCTATATTCCTGCACTGGGACAGGAGAAAGGGAGAAGTAATGACCTTGACTTTTGGCGTAGGTCCTTCAACAACAGACAGCATTGGTTAACTGAAATCCATTGCTCTATTGGTCTGACTTGGGTAGAAACGCCATCCTGCACTTTAAGCCAGCTCTTGAAAGGAGTTGTCCTTCCTGAATCCAACACAAGATTCACTCCAGTCCTGAATCTTCCGAAGATTTGTTTAGAAAGATGAGATCAGATTTTCTTCTAAGCCCATTTGGGAAAATCTGTCTCATGTAAAGATCAAGTGGACCTCCCAAAGCCGCCAGCCAGAAGCAGGGTTACTGTTAACACCTTGGCCATGCCAGGCTTAACGGAAACTTTAGATCAACAGTTCCCCTGTAGGAAGCTAGATATGCTGTTAACTCTTCCCTGAGACTGTGATTTCTTCTAGCTAATACGATTCTATCCGCAGACAGCTTGGTTTCACGGGGCAGAGAAACAGAAACAGCAGAAAGTTAAATTTCCTATTGAAAAATGAAAAACACGCTCCCATTGGCCACCTTAAAATTTAACATGATGGAAGTCAGAGAGATGCAGCAGCAGCAGATGTCAAAAGAATCTGAGTTATGGGAAGGACTAGACATGGCTTGTAGATGGAGGGGACCACCCGGAAGGCGTGAGAAGGAAGTGAATGCTGCCAACAACCAGTGAGCCTGGACGAGAACCCCGAGCCCAGGTGGGCCAACACTTTAATCTTTAGCTGGGAAAGAGCCTGAGCAGAGAACTCAGCTACATCATGCCAAACTTCTGATGTACAGAAACTAGATTAATAAATGTGTTGCTTTAAGCCACTGTTTTAAAAATGAATATAATGCTAGGAGGTCCTGGGGCAGGCACATGCAAGATGTGGATTCAAATTCTAGCTTTGCCACCAACCCACCACGTAACCTTGCACCATGTCACCTGGTCCGTGAGTCTCGCCTCCCATCTGTAAATTGGGGGAGGGGCGTATTAATTTCCACTTTCTAGAATAGTACAAAGAGGAAAGGGAAGCATGTTTGAAAGTACTTTGCACACCATAAGGCGTCTTGTAAATGCACGTTTCCACAATAAATCTCTTCCCCAGAAAAACCTACTGTGTTGCTATGAATTCTGCATTTCTCTCTCCATGTATCTTCCATTTTAATGGCGCATAAAATTTGCCAAATGCTTGTAAAATATTTGTGAAAAAACGACATAAAGGAATCTTAAATCTAAAAAGACAACATATTTATCGAGGAGGTTATTCCTCCCTCAACACACATTCATAAGCTTAAAATGTATTTTGGGACCCTCCTCTCTTAGGGAACAGTGTCTGGCTGAAAGCTTGGGGCCCAAACTCAGCACACACAGTACAACGGCTCCCTCTCCTCTCCCAACAAACAGCACTTAGAAGCATTTTGACATTTGTGATCTCACTTTGAGCTTCTAAGCCTGAGCTAAGACGGCTGAAATGATGCTGTATGATAAATGGCTGGCCCCGAACCACACCACCAGTCAAGCAAAGCCAGGCCTGGAACTGAAGCCATCTCACTGCAAGCTGGGTGTCTGATCCTCAACCTCGCACTGCCCGGACTGGCAGAGGGCAGGGAGAACAGAGGACATCGCCGGCTTGTTCTGTGCCCTGGGTGACACAGATTTACCAACTTTCTCCAGATACTCTGTTCACATGCCCTTGTGATGTCAGAGTCCTGGGGCCAGACTGGAATTTGGGACACACCATGCTGGACAGTGTGTGGATTTCTGGACCTGTTTGCTTTTAGTTAAACAAACTGGCTTTGCTTCAGAAAAATTAGTCCAGGCTAGTGAATAATCAAAAGTCCCACAACTCACCTCAAGAAAACCTTCATATTCATTTTATTTAAATGTGTTCAACAGCATTAATGTCAACTCTCCCCAGAAGAAAATAACCCCCTCAAATCATGCCCAGGCATTAAGGAACCACAAGACAAAATGGCTAATGTCAGACTTAATATGCTTCTCATCAAAAGCCTGGATCCCAGTTTTAACCCACAAAAAAGAAAAAAAGGAAAACCGATAAAACTGAAAGACATAAAGGGAGAAAATGGAATTCAAAGCACTTCTTTACATAGATCAGAAATTCATGGAGTTCATTATTTAGAACCCCATTTCTTGCTTCTGAAACTGCCAATCGACTGATTTATTTAAAGTGAGGCCATAAATGCCCTTTCGAGTACAAGCTAGTAATGTCAACAGGGGACGATCTGGATCTGAGTTAATCACTTTGAGTCTTTATTATAAACATTAAAAGGAACTGATGACAATGTAGCTCGGATTTGTGGGGAAGAGGTGAACAGTTTGGCTTTTGGAGTCAGTACATTGACCCAGCTGTAACTCCAGTTCCAGTATTAGCAAGTCAGATGCACATCACTGCGTTATTTCTCTAATGAATCACCTTCCATCTCCTGTCTCCTGCCCTTCCCCTCTAGCTGAACCCCAGGGGGGTGACTGGGGATGATCTCAGGGGGTGGCCCTTTGTCCTAGGCATGCTTTCAGACAAACTACAACCCAGACTCTAAATGATTATTTGAAATAATAAATTATATCTTACATATGCCTCCACTGAATATGCAGACAACTGAGACAGGAGGACATTCTCTTGGGACTCACACACAACAGTAAAGGCAAGCTCAGAATTACTGGCTGATGAAAGAACAGCTTTCAAGGAGTTTGGCGTTTTTTTCCAGCTACCACTCATCAGTAGTATGACCCCTGGCAAGACACGAACACAAAACCATTTTTGCTTTCTCTGTGAAATAGATCCAATATCTGCTCCCTTTATCTCATAAGATTGTTCTCGAAAGTTCTTTTAAAAAAAAACCCACATATATAAATATATAAATAATACACACTATAATTGCTATTAAATTATTTGAAGAAATTCATTTCTTTCTCATACTGTAGAGCTGGATACTATCTTTAGGGCCAAAAAAAAAAAAAAACTAGATTTACTATCTAACAAATGAAAATAATTGAATTACAGAAAAACCTAATTCTAATTCTCCAGACTCACTAGATTCATAATTTACATTGCAATGAGTTTGCTGGTTAGGGGATTAATTAAAATCACTGCTGTATAAAATGGTTCATTCAATAATTCTTTGGGAATGCAAATTCAAGTTCCGCAAATAATAAGCAGACTTCAAAAATGAAATCATGTTGGCATTCTAGGAGACGATTAAGCAAATTAAGAAACCATAACCCAAACATGTTTTTAAATGATCTTACTGATTTCCCAAAACTGAAAACTCAGAACATGAAATTTTAATTATAAGTCAATTGTAAACCTTTGTTCTCAGGTATCATATTAGAAGCATATAACATTCAATAAAAGGGCATCAACACCACTATAGGAACGTGAGCTTTCAGTTTTGCAACGACATACGTTTGAGTTGTTAACCAGTGGAATATCACACACACAACAAAAGACCCTGCAACAAGCGAGGGTATAACACTTGCTCCCCTTTCTTTTAAGAAGCAAAGTAGCAAGAGTGTCTTCTGAACATGGCATTGTAGATTTGGGTGCTTTCGGTCCATTCTGAACCTAAGATTTAATAGTGATTTGGTTGGCTCCTGGATGATAAAATTGAACGTGTCTAGAAGTATACAGCGTAACAAAAAATAAACACACTTGATTATCTGCTCCACATTTATTGGGGCCAGAAAGACTAAAACAGCTATTCTCCTCTCCAATACTTGGAAAAATATAACACAACAGCAATTTCTTAAATACACAACAAAACTTTCTAAATCATGAATTAAATGAGATGTAATAGCCTATAGACATCAATTGTAACAGCTTTATAAAATGTCATTTATCTAAGGCATTCTGAAACTGTCTATAAAGCTACACATATACACACAATTCTATATACATAAAGGCATCCATTCATGACCAGGAAGTTTTTTAGAAGCACTGTGTAGGGAAGGCTAGAGTAATACATACGTAGATTCTTATCATCTTTAAGAGACAATTTGGGGCTCCAAGAAACAGTGATTCACATTCAAATAAACGTGTAGATTTTCAAACCTGGATAGGTAAGAGTCTTGTGATGCGAGCTACAAGAAAATTCACACGGTGAATTGTTTTTCAAAGGCCTCTTTCAAACTAGAGATTTCAAGTCTGGAACAAACATCCACAGCATGAACAAACAGGATGCTTAAAAGTCTAAAACTTGCTTCCATATGGCTTTCCTCTCCCACCTTCCCTACCTAATAACAAGGAAAAAAATTCCTAGAAGGGGCAACAGCTAGATGTTGTGCCATTCCATCCAATAGTTTTTCTGGAAGGTGAGTTATTCCACCCAGATCACAATGCAGTGAAGAAATTTTTTTTTAAATTTCTATTTCAAATGGCCTCCACTACTGAAAACACGAAAAGATTTTTGCCACAACATCCAAATAGTATTACATAGACACCCTATTTCTTCCTAGAACAGAAAGGCAACCAGGAAAGGATAGAACCGATAAACAGAGAGAGGAAGGAGACAAGGTTAAACCTTTTCTCTGGCCAGTTATCGGAAATGAAAACATCAGTCTCTGTTATCAAAGTTGTCAGCTTTCCCTGTTATAAACAAAATCTCTAGGCTGCCCTGCAACTCGCCCTTTGATGCACCAGAGATATATTTGGGTTTTAACCAACCAACCTGTGCCTGTTGATTCTGAAAATCTCACACAAGCTAGCGATTTAAGGAAGACGTCACCATTTTTCAGGCACTTTTTAACATTTAAAAACTTAAATCCAGTTATTTTAAATCTATTTGACAAATACCCCCCAACTCCCCATCCCCTACAAAAAAAAAAAAAAGTAAGCTAATTCGTTCATAGGATCTCTGTGAGAGGACAAGTTCCTTCAATTTAGCCAAGGAATGAGCAGAGATGTTTTCTTCCACCTTTACTCCAAATTCAGGAGCTCTGCCTCTGATAACACAGCATTTCAGGTTACTTGAAATCAGCCCCTGTTTAGGGAACCATCTTGGAGGGTACATTAATGAAAGAATATATTGCCAAGGCTGACAATTTAGATACAAAAATTCAATTTCAGCTGAGTTCCTGTGATCCCCTGAGCAGTTAAAAATGCCCTGCACTATAATGAGGCAGTGTAAGACAAAGCAAATTATTCAAATCTATGTACATTTCTATTTATACCAATATGAAATACAGTGATAGAAGATACCGATTTTTTTTCTGAAGTGTTTGTAGAGTGTCAAGGGAAAATAAAGACATTTAATATTGAGAAATTTCTAACGCGTGATTAAAAATCTCTTTTGGTTGGTTGCCATTCAAAAGTTGTCCCAGAGTTCTCATCTGTGTTCTATACAAACTGTAAATAAAAATGCACAAGGCCAATAGACGTACT
Organism: Camelus dromedarius; assembly: GCF_036321535.1. NCBI lineage: Eukaryota > Metazoa > Chordata > Mammalia > Artiodactyla > Camelidae > Camelus > Camelus dromedarius. The sequence continues at coordinate 12,105,439 of NC_087454.1, read as the reverse complement.
ATACATATATCAGATATCAATATGTACACGTGAATTAAAGCTCCTTAAATATACACATCCCCACTTAGGATTCATTCCATTACATTGGCAAAGCATCATTCTTTAATAACAGGTCCGGGATAGCAGCAATGTAATAGTCTAGTTACCCACTCACCTCAGAAAACATCACAGGTCCCGACAGTTCCCGACGTGGTGCCCCAGCTTCAAGGAGCGCTGTCCACTAACATTTAATACGGTCCTCGCGAAGCACCGGGCTACACTGCTAATGGCAGTTACACAATCCTGTCATTAGAGTAAAAGGTGTTGTCTTTTCAAAACTCGTTTACTCAAAATCTGACTCACAGTATAATGGGAAAAAATAAGCCACAGTGAGGTGAGGCAAATCCTAACTACTTGAGATACATGTAAAGCACTTGCATTTTATTTCTTAGGTATTTTTTGTTGTTTTATCAGCGCCCTGTACATACAAAAAGCACTCCGATTGCCCTAACAGATTTTGAAAGAGCACAACTTTGCTGGGAAGAGAGCTGCTCTGAATCGTATTTGAAAATACGTAAATAACTTGACTTTCAATTAGAGTTTTACACACCGAGATGGCATGATATCATACTAAGGACTGTTTGAAGAGTTTTATCTATGAATTGAAACCTTTAGGGAACTTATGAACTTGTACCTAAAATTTATATATATAATATGCAAAAAATCTTTAGGTTGATTTATAATGAACCATATTAGTCCCAGAAGGAAAGACAGAATGGCTTTTAAGTAAACATTTATTTCGTGTGTACCATTGGGTATATCCGTGCACGTCCAGTGAATAAAAATTCTGGGCAGGCAGCAAGTTACATGGATTCTAGATGTCCCCAAGGATTTTAATATCTACTCTTGGTGTGTACTTTTAGGTCCAGTTCTAAATCTGTTGGGTGCATAAACAGAGTGCTCAAGAAAGGTCCCTGTTACCTCTGATGAAGATTTTTAATCTCTGCCACACTACTCAGACTTCATAAAAACAATCCTGTAGACCACAGCTACTGGCTGGAAGAGAGGTTTACCACCCAGGGGAGAGATACTAACTCAGACCAGATTGTTTTACCTGCAGCAGCCCTTTTCCTGGGAAGGGACAACTCCCTCTGCACAGCAGTTTCTCCAGCTTGAAGCTGAGATCACACAAGGAGAAACCGATTGTGTTTCTGCCAAGTTACTGGCGGAACGCTGGGAACAGCACACCCAGTAATCGGCAGAGGCAGAACCACCATAGCAAGATAAGCAGCCCTCTTATCGTTCTTATAAGAATTCTAATTCTTCTAAGAATTTCCCCTTCAACAGTCTTATCCTTCCCCTGCTACATGAGGTTTTTCCCCCATGCTTCTCACGGTGGTCAAATCAACACAGAACAGCCTGGCTCCTCAGTTATCAGGTGTGTTGCCAGCCGTGACAACACCTTTATTACACCGAATGTTCCTTCGGGCTCCTTGGATTTGGCTGGAAGTTGAATGATCCAGTGGGATCCTTCGGATGATGACATGATGATGTGTTAGTTCCTCCCCATTGACCCCAAAGCTTCCCGACATGCTCCGTGGACACAACCTGGACTGTCGAACCTGGTTCTCTTTACACGGGAACACACATCAGTGCTTGGCCTTTCTGGATGCCACAGGTGGGCAGGCAAGTTCAAAGTCTGGACACAGAGGCACTTCCAAAGTTTGGCGAGGAGGAGGAGGCGAGTTCACTAAGTGGGGCTTTATCACTGTGCTGTCTCGTACAACCCAGACATCTCTGGCACATGGACACAGACAGAGAGCTTAGGTTGTGGATGGGTCATGCTTTTTCTTCTTGCCCCGGCAGGACTTGCAGACACAACAGATTATACAAGGGGAAGCCAGGAGCAGCAAGGGTGAAGTCACTAAGGCAATGATGCCCAATCCCACAAGAATCCCGACCACCTGGAAATGCAGAAGAAAAGCCTGTTTCAGCAGTTAAATCTTCCTATGTGTTTACTCTACCACCACCTGTGGACCATCTGTGCCTCCCCTAAATTCTTATGTTGAAACCCTAGTCCCCGATATGATGATGTTTGGAAATGGGGGCCTTTGGTCGGTCATTAGGACATGAGGTTGGAGTCCTCATGATGGGATTAGTCCCCTTAGAAGAAGAGACACCAGAGAGCCTGCTTCTTCTCTCTCCACTATCTGTCACATGAGGACACAGTGAGAAGACAGTCAACTGTACACCACGTGGAGGGTCCTCACCACAACCCAACCATGCTGCTGCCCATCTCAGACTTCCAGTCTTCAGAACTGTGAGAAATACACTTCTGCTGTTTAAGCTGCCCGGACTACAGTAATTTGTGACAGCAGCCAGAACTGATCAGGACACCATCTCAGGCACATATAGCAGTTACAATCATGGGAACTTTTAGCTGGTGCCCAGCATTGGTCTGAATTGGATCCAAACCAGGGAGACACCAAGGGCTCAATCAAAGGTGAGAAGGGCAAGCCAAACGCTAACTCGGGCTCCGATGCAAGCTCCGAGTGACCATGGATTGTTGGCGTTGGCTCGCTCCACCCGAGCGTCCTCAACCGTCTCAGAGGGGTGTTCATAATGGTGACTAAGCTATTAACACGGACTCCCTCCAAAGGAACACGGCCTACAGTAACTACAAAATATTATTAAAAATAAACCAGGACTCCCTTTGAACCTGCCATGTAAACACATGGAGGTGTGTGTTTGAGGATCTGAGCCCCAGCAGGGGCTCGTGGGGTGTCAGAGCCCTGCCTTTCACAGCAGAGGGCTTTAGGAAAGTCATCCTATCACTTTTTTTTTTTTTTTTTTAAGGAGGAAAGAGCATCCACCTTCATCCTGCAGGTCACTGTTACTTCCCTGGCCGCCCCGTGGCCTGACCCCCTCGCTCCTCCTCTAGGAGACGGCGCCCGTGAATTAACGTCAGGCACTCGCTCCATTGCCTTTCGCTTGCTCTGCCCCTGAACCCCCGGAACCTCTTGGGCTGGGAGGGAGGGGTAAGGAGGGAACAGAGTGGGGAGGATGACCAACTGCGCTTTTTCAGTCATCCTAAGTCTGGTTTCTCTCATGCTCCTTTTTGGGTCAGGGTACCTGTGTTCGGTTCCACATCACTGAGGCTCTCGAGTGGCCGAGTTTATTCCTACACGGCCCTTTGTCATAATGTCTGAGGAAAATGTCATTCTGAAAAGCAAAGAGAGAGGTTTCGATAAACACGCAGTTTTGAACTGGGAGGTGGATGCTAACCACATCAGAGCACCTCCGCGGAAGCAAAGGCTCCTTCTGGTGATGCTAATGACAGCCTCTAGGAATTCCGAGCCCGTCATCTTCAGACAGTGTCTCAGTTTCACAGATCATTGAGTAAAAGCTGATTATACTTCTTATGACTGTTGATTGATTCTTAAAAAAGATTAATGACCTGACCAATTGTCTTTGAAAGGTCGCTTGAGCAGAGGTGTGGGATGGAATGAGAGTGCTCTAAGTGAGGCAGCTAAAAGGCCACTGTATTAAATCAGCAGAGATTAAGTGTCAGGGGCTGAGACAGAGAAGACGTAAATACAGTCATGCGACATTAAGAGGGCATAACTCACTAGATGGGGACAGGCAGAAGAAATCACAGAGAAGGGAGAAGCACTGGGTGGAGGGCAGTGGCTCTAGGGAGGGAATGACAGCATAGAGATGGATTTTGTTGGGAAGATGATGGTCACGGTTTGGATGTGTTGGACTCGAGAGATACTTGAGACAGCCAGGCAGTACTGTGCAAAAGGCAGCTGATTACATAGATCTGGATTTGGGGGAAAGACTTGGGAAGCAGTGTCTTTGGATTGAAGAGACCACAGAATTAGATGAGATGACCCAGGGAGAGGGTGCAGAAGCAAAGGGAGAAGCCAAGAGGCTACGGAACACCCACATTTAAGGATGGGCTAAGGCTAACACAATATTGTAAATCAACAGTACTTCAATTTTTCAAAATGCACTTAAAAAAAAAAATAGAATGGGCCAGGGAAGAGTCTGGAAAGGAAACTGAGAAGTGGCCAGAAACAAAGGAAAATCAGAAGAGATGGTATCACCGGCACAGTGATGGTCAAGATGTCAAAACAAAAGCAGCAGAGAGTCCAAGTAAGACGAGGACTGAAGTATCCATTGAACCTTTCCCCGCAGCAATCCCTCAGAGCCTGGGAAGAATACAGCCAGGGTGGGACTACGTGGGAATCTGCCTGCGTACCAGAGGATTTTGCTAGATGTGATTCTGCTTTTCTGAGAATTGGCTTCTAAAGGAAGGAGAGAAATAGCACGGCAGTAAGGGAAAGATGTAGGCTTGAGAAAAGTGTTATTCATTTTCAAATGGGACACAGTGGAGTGCCTGGGTATATTGGAGAGTAGAGACAAGAAGCAGAAGTCACAGGAGAGAGAAGATATAACCAAAGGGGACACGTCTCTGAGGTTCCCAAAGCAGAAGGTGAAGAATATTTCATTCACTGAAACAGCAGAGATGAGAATCAGGGCAGGAACAAACCCAATTCCCCACAGCAAAACTCAAAACCATTCTTTTTGGTGTCTGTCTCAGGCTTGGCTTTTGGACAATCACCCTTCTCCTAGACCCATGCTCTAAAACTTTCCTATAAACAAAGATCAACACCATCATCTGACATGGAACACTTGCCTACAGAAAACCCTCATGACCAACAAGCCAATGCCCTTGGCTAAAACTGAGACAGTGAGATCTTGAAAAACAATGACCAGAAGAAGATGCTGTGTAGCTAGCAACTGAACATCTGTACCATTTCACCTCGCACACCAGAACAGCACAAGGGACAGAACACTGTGTTCTTAGCAACGCCATACCCCAAACGTATTTCAGCCAAAGGATGGAGAGATCTGGGGCACATATTTATTCTCTTACACTCCTGCCTCCTAAAGAGAACCTCATGGGCTCAGCCTCCTTGTGGATATGAATGCAATTAATAGCCTGGTTAAACCTGAAGGAAAATTTTTTAAAAAGTAAGATTTCTTTCATTTGTAAAGCATGAAGGGGGAAAATCATGAGGCAAATCCTGATCCAGAATCTGTCACTCATTTGAACTAGGAGGGGTCTCTAATATCAAACATAATTGTAATTCAAGGAGTTATAGTAAGTAGAATTTTTTTTAAAAGAAGGAAAACATGTTTATCAACCTGAGCTGCTGAGCTTTTAGAATCTAAAATATCAGTTTTCTTCTCCCCAGTGCACACCTCACCTTGAAACCCGGACATCATCAAGCTGATGGAGGCTCTTACTTGTAGGTGTCAGCCTAACCCACTTCCCTCATTTTCTGTTAAAACTCAGGCCTGTGTGGTCACCATGCGTCTCACGTTTTAACTGCGCTCACTTGCTGAGTGTGGATGATACTAAAACCCTGACACAAATGGCCTATCGAACTGAAGCAGACTGAGTAGTTATAATGAGAAGCTGTGAAAAGAATAGCCACCCAACCAACCAGGAGTGAGGGCTCCCACTGGAACGGACCTCCTTTATAGGCCCAAATTGCCAAAGTAGGGAATCCCGATAAACAGCTTGTGCCGCCCCAAACTGTAAAACACTAGCCTTGAAAACAACAGAATTCTCACCAGTCTTTCACCCCTTTTCATCCGGAGGTTACCACTGGCCTCAGCACTGGACAGAATTTGAGAAGACAGACTTCCTGCAGGGTGGAGGTGTGGGCGGATAATTAGGCCAGACCCCTTTAGGTGCAAAGGGGACCCTGACAGAACAGTAAAATCTTGCTATGAAGCCCATGAATGAGATAATAATTAAGAGACACTATTGATTTGAATGGCTTTTCCCCTTAAATTCAAAAAGAAAAAAACCAATCTAACTGTGGCAGGCAGAATAACTGCTCCCCTAAAGAGGCCGGTGGCCTGTTTCCCAGAACTTGTGACTATGTTACCAAGTCCCTTCTGCCGTGTGGAGTGAGTGTGATTAAAGGCCTTGAGATGGGGGAGATTACCCTGTGTTACCCAGATGGCCCGAATCTAATCACGCCGGTCCTCAAAGGCAGGGACGCTTGCCCGGCTGGTGTCAGAGGGAATGGCTCTGGAAGCTACGACGAAGGAAGGAGGGTCAGAGAGATGTGATGCTGCTGCCTTTGAAGATGGGAAAGGGGGCCACAGGCCAAGGAACGCAGGCAGCCTCCAGACGCTAAAATAGGCAAAGAAGTGGATTCTCTCCTCAAGCTTCCAGAAAGAACGCATCCCCGAGGACACTTGGATTTTAATCCAGTGAGGCCCGTGCCAGACTTCCAATGTACAGAACTAACCAGAAGAAACGTGTGTTGCCTTAAGCCACAAATCTGTAGTAATCGGTTACAAGAGCAATATAAAATGACTACACTAAGAGTCCTGGACAAAACAGAGTAAGATGCTGCCCCCAAAGCAGGAAACATCCCTAAAACAAAAGCTTGCCTCTAGAGTTAAGGTGACACCCCTATGGTAATCACAGAGAGGTCCCTGAACTAGCAGGCTGTGGAACTCTCATGAGGAAAAATAGAATCGCTTTGCAGAACCAAAACAGGCTCGGTATTGTATTTTTTTATTTTTATTTAACGGAGGTACCGGGGATTGGACCCAGGACCTGGTGTATGCTAAGCACACACTCTACCACTGAGCTATACCTTCCCCTCCTGGGCTCAACGTTTTAAAAGGAAAGCCCGTGGGATCCTGACTGCTGCAGATACAGTGCAAAGAAAGACCAGATCACACGAGGAGGCTCTTCCAAGTGAACTTACATCCAGGTTCTGGAGGCAGTACCAGCAAAACGTATGCTTGCAGTTCTTACACATCATCTGAGCGCAGCCTTCGTTGCGTTCGATGTAAACTCGGCACACTGGGCACTGCTTAATGGGGGCTTCTGCCTCTGTCCCGAAGAGGGGCCTCGAAACAAAAGGAATGAGAAATTATAGGGTAGGGATTGAGAATGCTATCTGATTTCTCAAAAAGCACAGACCACAAGGTGTATATTAACTAGAGCTATGGAGGAAGTGGGCTGAGTATAATTAATTAAACAGTCAAATAACGCTCTTCTAGACCCAACTCTACGGTCATCAACTGAGTTCCCAGGGGTCCTGATGGGTAGGGAGTGAACTCTTCACTCTCTGTGCTTAATTCACTTCCAAGGGAAAGGGTGGGGGTAAAAACAGGAGGGACACATATTATGAGTTGTTCAGATCCCTCAAAACAAAAAAAGAACCTTAATTTATTTATCTTTGGCTTTGAGTCAATAGAATAATTGTATTTTCCACAGCTGATTGAATTCATTGTTTTGCCAAATTAGTCTTTCGTTCCCTGAGCACACACAGAATAAAAAAGGACAAGAAGCCTGCCACAAAGCAGGAAAATAGGTCGGGATCTGACGAGGGCAGAGATCATCCATCTAACAATCTGTCCGCATAAACAAACGGAGGGGACTGGCGGGAGTCAACTATCCGTACTTTAAAATCAATGCCTCACGGCATTGAAGAGACCGGCTCCAGACAGGGGAACCGCCAGCAAGGCTCCCAGGCTCAAGGGGCACAGAAAAGCAGCAGCACAAACTGAGGGGCGGGAGGGCCAGGTGAGCCTTGGTTGGCACCGGGTTGCATTTTAGCTGCTATTCGCCAAAACCGCCAGGCAGCACACAGAGACACCAAGTTCACAGAGTGCTGTCACACCTCTGATCGGATGTGGTGCTCACAGTAACCTTATGTGGCAGTGAACCCGTACCTTCCCCTCCCCCAGCAAACAGAGAAATAGACTCCTGGAGGCCGAGTGACTTGCACGAGTGCACCAGACGCCAAGTGACAATGTCAGAACTCAGCGCTTCTTTCCTCTGGGATCTTTCCCTCGTCCTGTGATACCCAGGAACCGTCCTGCCACAGCAGTGAAAATGCAGCAGGTACGGGTTAGGCGGGCACACGCCCGCCACGTGGGTTGGATCTTTCTCCCCTCGTGATTTGCCCGGTTGGCGATTCAAGCGCAGCATCACAGCCAGCGAGCATCACTGTCCCCGGAGACTGGCTCCACGCACTCCGAGGGCGCTGGGTGATTAAGCCAACTGGACGTACAGCGCTGGCTTGCTGATGCCACATCAGCCACAGCCCCTAGCACAGCAAGGGATCAAACACAGAGGTCTCTCACCCCAGGCCCTGCTGTTGCCATAAAAAACCCTCCACCCTTCAAGGTACGGGGTGAACTGCTTCTCATCATAGCAAAATCTCAACCCTGGCACCGTGTTTTCAGAGCATAAAGTATTGAAAGATCAGCTCTTTTCCCCTAGCACACACGAATTTTAGCAGCGTGCTACACCGAAGGGCTGTTGTTTCCACCGCTGTGTTCTTTTTGATATGACTAGACACCTCACGAGCCAGCAATTTAGTCAGGGGAAAAAATCATTTCTGCACCACTTCGCAAGCGGGAGGTACGAGGCTTATCAGTTGCAGGTGGTTATGGTACCGAAGTAAACAGCCATGGACAAGCCACGCTGTCCCAGTCAGAACCAGGGGACCGCATGCCTCCCTACCTCAAGAGAAATCAAAACTCATACAAATGCCAACTTCAGCAACATCTGAAAGCGTCTCTGGGTTGGGTGCAGGGGTAAATAATTAAAATCCCTTTAGAAATGCTTATTGGGTTATTTTCTTTGTTAACAACTTACCAATTCTGAGATACTTCTGCAGGGAAACAACTAATCTTGAAATCCCATCCCAAAATTACACCTCCTCCAAGCAACATACTTCTAAGAATACTAGCGGACCATCCCAAGGACAAAGTCTCCTTTCTTACCCGTGCTCTGTTGACAGGACGATCGGCTGACCATCTCTGCAGGAGACCCCTGCATGCCAAGTGTCCTTGCAGCAGGAGCAGAACTTCAGGTGGCAAGAAGGGCACTCCACCAGCACAGGCTGTCCTGGGTCACTCGACGCAACAGGGCACACCGTCTGACAGTCTGCCACGGGACACCATGTTCTGTACGGGTCCAGGTGAACTTCTAAAGCGTAAAGAAAGAAAACGTGATGGTCTACTGCCTTTCATTCAAGCTTGAAGATTTCTCCCCTCCATTTATTCTCTTTTCTAGGCCAACATTCATGGAAGCGTAGTACAACCAAGGGTGGTGATTTCTACTGTTGGTCTCCAAGACGGATCCAAACCTACAAGGTCACTCAGCCCTGCCACACTTCTTAGAGCAGGTACTCATGGAATAGGCCATGTGATAACCAGCAGACCATCTCGCAAGATAACAAAAATAAAATCACTAACAAATATCTGTGAGCAGATCTTAGGGGATGGAAGTAAGAAAGCTTTTAAAATACAGAAACATTTTAATATACAGAAAGCTTTTTATGCTTTTTTTTTGTCCAAGCATCCACAATAAAGTGTCCCCTTTTAATCAGCTCTAGAATCAGGAGGTAAAACTAGTCCCTCCGCATCGCAGCACACAGCAGATGACACATGCTGAGATGAAACACAAGGAGATTAAGTTAGAAAGAGCTACAGTGCCACATAAACAGAGATTAAAGAAAAATGAAAAACCCTGGAACAGCAACTCTGTAGGCAGCCAGAGTTTGGAAGGCACAAAAATAAAAGATGAGTCTCCTTCTGTACTTAAAGGAAATGCTGAGCAAGGACACCAAAAGTCATGTCTAGGAGTGGGCTCTTGCTGACTCACAAGAACCCCCCACATTCTTTCCAACTCCTCGTTCAGCGACGTCACACGGGCTGCTGGAAATCGGCCACAGTGGAAGTATTTACACCCTGTAAACTGGCAAACACTATAAATCAAAAGCCTCCTCTCCCGACCCCCACCCCCTCAAAAATCTGTTTACCAACATATCACTGAACGCAAGTCAAATTGAGAGTGAAAGCATAAATATCTAAAACCAAAGCTGGCACAGACAAGTGTGGAGCACAGAGTGGGAAAGGGAAGAACAGAATTCATACAGCACAAAAAGAAGAGAAGTCCTAACTAGAAGAGGTGGTTCTTTCAACCATATTTGCTGATCAACTTTTCCTGCTTCCTGAGCATCCTATATACAGTCAGGTCTTTATCCTAGAAGTCACACTCACATGTGTATGAAAAACCAAATACTCTTCTAAAGAGTATTTGGTTTTTGGTTATATATTCTAGTTTACTGTTCATTAACTGCTCTTGCATGTCTGTCTGGGATCTTCAACTCCAGGGAGAGCCACCCTAGAGGGCAGGCTTAGGTTTTGCACTTAGAAGCACAGCATGTCACAAGGAGGTGTCTCTGGATCTCCCCACCAGGGTTTCAAGCACCCCCCCACTAAGCCAATCAGCACCAATCAGACGGGATGCATTCAGGATATTCCCGTCCACCCTAGCGGATCAAAAAATTTCCCTTTATAAATGCAGAGGGTCAGGGGAGACAAGAGAAACCAAATACCTACTGATTTAAACCAATTACTTCTCTCAAACGGACCCCTTCTCCCATCAGCCACCTTCTAAAATAATTTAAATAAAAAGAAAGCTCTGCTAGTTAGAATCTCACATGATTAAAGCCTAAAGCAAAGTCCATCAATACAGGAGGCACCCACAGTAGCAATACGGTATCATTTGTCCATGTACCTTTTGTTTGGAAGCACAGATTTTCATACAGGTGCTTGAGCTTGTCCTACATCTTTTAAATACTGCTCTAGCTACATTAGATACTTGCCAAGGGAGGTCTGCTACCGTTCTCTTGATAAACCGTTAAAGGCAGAGTAAATGGCTATTCTGGCGGGAAGAGGACGGGCGAGGAGGTGGGGAGCAATCTAGCCAAACTCGTGCAAGTCCTCTCCAGTTTTATATTTCTATGTTAAAGTAAGGAGCAAAGTTAGTTAACAAGGAGTTAAGAATGGAGTATTCAAAGGAGTAGTGACTCAATTCTTCTTACTGGAGCTACAGACAAGACTGAAGATTTAGCCCTTATCGTCAAATAGCCACACGCAAGTCTTCTATAGAAATTCATGAGTTCTGTTATTTTTGAATGAGAAGAACAGGTATATTGGTGTCTCTAGAGAATATTTCTTTCACTTGTTTTTCTCTCTGACTTCTCTATTTTTGATTCATGACAGAGACCCCTCAACTCAAATGCACACTTTCTACTCTTTCAACAGGGTAACTACTAATTTGGTTAGAATTGGGAAAGATAAGCCTTTGGGACTGTTACATTTGTAAGAACCAGATGACACTGAGCAAACATTAGTTCTACTTTTGAGGGTTTTTTTTTTTTCATAGCTGTGCATTTTTAATCATCACATTTAAGCCTATAAATCAGAGCCATGAATCAGCAGCCACAGATTTCCAACTTGTATCCCAATAATGCCAAAGAAGAGATTTACACGTGTAATAAGGCAGGCCAATTTTACAAGGCGCTAAGTGAGCAGAGGGAAGAGTCCCCAGGAGATTATCTGGGAATAGTCACCAAGGGCCTGAAGGCAGATCATGATGATAAGGCTCACACTTGATGAGACACCATTGCAGGGGAGGGCCATTTTGATCAGGGGAGTGCTGTGGTATGATTTCCATTTTTAAAAGATTATTCTGGCTGCTGTAGGAAAAAAAAAAAATAGATGGTAGCAGAACAAAGTAGCAGCAGAGAGATCAACTAGAAGGCTATTGTACTGATCTAATTCAAGATGGTACACCCAATCAAGACGACCCACATTAGAAGTGGAAGTACTGAGAATTCAGAGCATATTTTGAAGGTGACACTGTCAAAATTTCCTGGTAGAGATTCAGCTGGATACTGTCATCCCAGTTGACCACACTGACCTAGAAAGGTGCCTGGAACATAGTATTCATTGAGTAAATGAATGAAGCAACAGAAGTATAAGAAATGGCATCTATAAAAAAAAAGAAAAAAGAAAAAGAAAGAAATGGTATCCATAGATCAATTCCCAATGGTTAAAAAAAAAAAAAAAAAGAGCTTCTGTGGCAAGTTTCTGTATTGCTCAGCCCTGCATTCAGGCATTTCCAGAGATCAGAAACAACTACCCACAGAGATTTTTGTACAGGGCGTCTTGGAGTCTCTTGGAGAACAGCTTCCCTCAACTGGAAGAGGGGTCCGGACATCCACGCCTGGCCATGTTACCCCGAAAAGGTATCTGAGCAAAACATGGCATCTGCCCTTCTGACTGACCTTCAGTCTAGCTCCCAGAAGAGCAGCTTCCAGTAAAAGTCAACAGAAGTTAAGAGTTGTTTCGCTTTTTTAAAATTATAACTCCAATAGGCCATTAAGAGCACAATTTTGCTGTATATATCTCAGGTACCAGAGTGTATCACAAGTGGGGCCTAAAAGTCAGATTGGTAGAAAAGGGAAAAACACTGAAGAGGCATCAGACATTGGTAGCCAACAGGACTTCCAGAACCCAAGCTAAAAAGGAACAGATGAATGGACACCAGGTGGTAGCCAAATCACTGTCACATGAGCCAGGGCCGCCTTCTCCTCACTCTCGCCTGCACACCAATTATCTGAGAGGAGTCTGAAGGGAAGGAGAGCCCCCGGGGTTAATGGGAGACTTTCTAAAACACTTTTTGTTACTATCATTGTGAATTCAATTCCACCTCCTGGCTTGTGGCCTGAGAAACACAGTTACAATGTTGATAAACAAAATGCACACTTATCCCAAACTCTTAAGCGTTATTAGTTCCTTCCTCCTTCCAATTTCTATTCCAAAATTATGAAAAAAACAAAACAAAAAAAACCCCAGTGCATAGTCAATTCATTTCTTCTGTATCAGCAGTGATGAAAGCTTCCTGTAGCTCTGAGGTGGGGAAAAGCTAAGAAATCTAGAAAAAGAGAATAGTGCCCCCAACACTTTACTCTGAACATGATTTAAAAGTGATTAACTGGAACATACTTATATCAGAGACAGACGAAGTCACAGACTTGAACTGGAATTTACTTATGAAAATTAGAATTGATTTCTGAAGTAAAGCCCAAGATTATCTGATCCCCAGACTCTGCTTGTTCATGTAAATTATGCAAGGCAGGAAATGCTGTTTAAAACTATTTTCTAATTCTGTACTCTGACGATTATTAGGAAATAGAAACATTCTAAGAAAATAAAACTGCCATGAAACCTAAAGACCACGTCTGACCCCAATAATTGTTTTCAGTTTTCAAAAACTGAACTCAAGACTCTTGGTTTTCCCACCTGAAACTATCAGCATTAGACATGGGGAGATTGCTTTTTAATCCTGTTATATATTCTCTCAGCTAACATGAGTGGCTTTTCTGCCATCTTCAACCATTGTGAGGCTGTGCCAAAAAAAGACATTGCATGCATTTTTATTACTGTGGGAAACACCATGCACTCAAGCTAATTTGATTATCAGCCGAAATAATTCAAACTGTTTTAACTTTTATGACCCACTGCATTTTTAAGTATGCCAAAATTAATTGGCTTTCTGCTATCTCAAAGAACAAAGGTCTTCTGCAGATACTTAAAATGCAATTAAACCAAACTGATTGGAATTAACATCTGCTACAGTAAACACACCCAAACAGAGGTGGCCATCAGCAGAGGGGCTGCTCTTAAGATAATGGACGAGAACCACAGAATTTCAAACTTGGCAACAACTTTTGAGATTATCTAGTCTAACACTGTTATATTGAGACCAATAAAAGTCAGGAGTTTGCATAACTCGTGGTTAATGAGAGTATAATGGAATCAGGCCTTTTTTAGTCTTAGAATACCATTATTTTTGTAAAAATACAATCACATCATTAAATAGACTATAAAACCCCTATCATCATGAAAATCTTTTCTCTTTAAGGAGCAACTTCGAACCCTTCATCTCAGCAAGTCATGATCTCCTCAGAGATGGTCACAGAAGGTGGATTCATGCTTTGGGTGAGAATACACTGTATGGGCAGGGGAGGCTATAGCTCCGTGGTAGAGCAGATGCTTAGCATGCACAAGGTTCTGGGTTCAATCCCCAGTATTTCAATCAATCAATCAACCTAATTACCACCCTTCAAAATAAAATAGCTTCAATAAAGCAGAAAAAAAAAAAGGAGAATACACTGTATGAAGGAAACTGATATGATAGAGGTGTAAGAAATTTGTACTGATTATCAAGTTTCTATACAACTCTCCAGAATCTAGAACAGTAAGGATGGAAACACAGTGAAAAAGATTTGCATTAAGAAGAAAAGAAAACGGAGTGATATTACTGTGCACTCAGTCCCAGGTACGATCTAGATTCTGGAAGATGCTTTCTTAGTTTAGTTTAAAAAACCAGGGACATGATTTGGTGGTGGAAGTGCTGAACAACAATGACAAAAATAACAATAATGATAGTAACAATTTATTGAATGCACACCGTGACAACCTCAGTATTAACTCATTTACTCTCCACAACAGCCTGAGGACAATCATTCCTTTACTGTCCCCATTTTATAGATGAGGAAATGGAAGCACAGACAGGAAGAAGCAAACACTTAACATTGTGCCTCTAATTCAGGACCCCTTTAGAAATATCACCTAACCTGCTATTAGATGTCTTTTTTTTGCAGACATTTCAGTTTAGGAGAGCTATGGAAACATCTAGAGGGTGCTGTTGTAGATTTAAATGTGATCAACAAAAAAAAAACTGGATGGTAAAGCTGAAGAAGTTGAGAAGTGGAGGAGAAAGTGTTATCATCTGAAAGCACAGAGTAGCTTGAGAAGGAAACCCTACACTTGTCATATATTTACCACAAAACACCAGAAAATCAGGCTCAAAAAAAAAGTGCGCCTGCACACACACGTACACACAGAGATGATAAGACTAAGCTTGTGATCAGAAACTACGAAAAGGAAGGTGACTAATGAGAGGTGGGAGATGTTAAAAAAATAAAGCTGAACTGATGATAAAGTCATTTAGTGTCATGCAGCCTTAAAGAGAAAAAAAAAAACACTAAAAGAAGCCAAACAGCTACACAGGGAGCTCTGGTGAGATAAGACTTGAATAATCAGATACCAAAGGTGGAGTGGGAGCATTTCACCCAGGACAAACACAAGAGCGAGGTGAAATTTGAAGAGCCGTGTCATAAATGTGAAGACTCCAAATGAAAGGAGGCTGGTGAAAACTGCTGAGAACAAAAGAGCTTTCAAAGAAAGAGGGAACCACAGCTTGAAGCCACCCCTGGAACTTCCCCTGGCACATAACAGATACTCAGTACATACATAACTTACATACTGAATATGCCAGTGAAGGCAGTAGGATTCACAGGTGATAACAGGAAAACAAATTCCCATTGCAGTCACCTTTTTATGAAGGAGAACAATAATGGCACTTACACCATTTGTAAGAGTTTCCAGCCACTATATGATAATACAAATGTCCAAGAACAGACACATTAACCTGCCAAGGAACTAAAGCAACTTGCAGTCACAGTAAGTTAAAAGGGTCACAAAAATTGGAAAAAGTGTTTAAGGACTAGAGATGGATAATCTTAGCCCAGTTTAAAAAAAATAATTGAAAAAGTAGGTTCTGGAAACAAGAGACAAACAAAATTCTAACCTTAATCATCAGACATATGCTTTGAGAACCAGTAGAAAGTAAAGCAATAATCATGAACACATGTCAAACTCAGTACTCCCTTTTCTTTGTTAATATTGGAAGACAGACCCAGAAAGGAAAATCTACAAACACAGCAGTAGCCAATGGAAAAATCACAGATGGACGGAAAGTGAATTCATAGACTAACCAATCAATGCCAAATGGCACTTCTCTGATTTGCGTAAACAGAGTGATGATTTTGGACCATTCCTATTCAAAAGATTTTCCCCTCAAAGACGTAGATGAAAACAAAGACGTAAAAGACAAGCTAATCAAACGTGTCACAGGAAAATTAAAACACTGGATGGCAAACTAAAAACTGAGAAAAGAACTTGGTAGCAATACGAATTGAACAAAACCAATGATAATTTTTCTTCCTAAGATAGAGGAGCTGCCACTTACCTGATTCTACATTTTCTCAGAGTAAAAACAACCTCTCCAGTTCTGCCCCAGAGTCCAGTCAATGAGTTTCACTTTCTACCAGTAGTTACTTAACCCATTCATAATATTAGTATTTGATAACATCCCAAGATCCCCTTTTAAATAGTTCCACACAAAATATTTTCCTGACATAGCCCTCACACTCACCTTGCTGGTAAGTTTTGAGTTTGAGGTGGGCATGAAGTCTATCATTTAAAAAGGAAGTATACAATTTAGATAAAGATCATCCCAATCAAGTAAACTGCATTGTGTAGCACCGTACTACTAGAATTTGTCTAATTAGAATCAGACATTAATTAGAATCAATTACAAAAAAAAGGAAAATTTTAGCTAATAAAACGTCCAGAAACAATGATGAATAAGGCCTGCTACTGATAGATGGGGCAGCAGGTGGGTGGGGACGAGGTCGGTGGTCATGGAGGACCAGAGGAGCATCTGGGGCAACAGAATGCTATAAATGGCTGAGCCCTGGTTACTGAGTGGCACTGGTGGGATTGACAGCTCTGACCGCTTAAGAAGAAGTCTGAAAATTCAACCTAACTCCTTTGACTTTCTCCAGGTAAGAAGCCCTCAAATCATGGCACTGGCTACCAGTCACATCCATCCACAGGGTGAATGTCTAAGTTCCAGCAATGATTTATTTTTATATGAGAGGATATTAGGATAAAGTGGGAGAATGGCAGGGCAGATGTTTGACCCCATTAATCAGCATCTGATGTGTTATAATGTCCAATCTAATCAGCCCACGTGGAAGGATCGGGGGGTCCAATATAAACTACCGCACCATTAATCCCTCTAGTTGGCTAAGAATCCACACAGGACAGGGAATCAGGCTATGCTTCATCCATTGGAAACCTAAAATTCATCTGACTCTGCTGGTTCTGATTCCATGTTCAACAGCATCCTGTTTGCATGTTTCTACAGGGCAACCATGCAATTCAGGTAATGTAACCGAAGAATTTTTTAGTGAACTTCACCTTAATATATCAGCCTTACAAATTCAGTTAAATGATCTGCTCATGAGAGATGAAGCTGCTTTTGGCTTGCTAAAAATAAAAAGCCTACGAGACTGAACCAAACTGTGGTCATAGGTAGCAAATACCATCCCCTGCAAACACTCCTAACTCTTCCCCACTTTATGCTTTGCATGATTCTCTTTTTTCGTGTCAGGGTAATTGCAAAAGTTAAATGAGACGAAGGTAATTGTGCTTACCAAATTTCCTGGCACATGACAGATAAATGTTCATCTCTTCCCCTACCCTCTCATCTCTAGACTTTATTAATCCCGATTAAAAAGCTAGCAGTCAGAAAATTGTATGTTCATGCTAGGTTACAGTTTATGTTACATACTCGACGAGGCTACACCAGTCTGATGAATTCCAGGGGAAACAATTTTCTCCTACTTACCAGGTATGGAAAAACACACCAAAAAATAATTCCTACAGATAAAAAGGCAATATAAATAGAAAAGCTATATAAACTACCCCAAGTCCAAAGTCAGAAAGTAGTTCTATACACTGTAAACAGCATTAGGGTGACAGACTCAGCCATCACTGTAATCACAAGTGTAGGATCAGAAGAACAAACGGAGTGACTATTACAATGAGCAGTAAAAATGTTTGGGTGGATTAAGGTTTTGAAATCATCTTCAAGAGAAGGAAAACTGGTGGTAAAACCCATTTTGAGGTTCACGTCTTTCTGTCATACTGTTATTGTGAAACTATTCAACTTCTGCAGAACTTCTCTCACATGAGCCGAATTAAAAATACAAAAACAGCCAACATAAGGAAAGTTATATTTCCTGCTAGTCTGCATTTTTTTCTGGCTGTGGCTGAGAAAGTTGAAAGTTTATGTTGCCATTACAGTTTTCTTTTTTCTGAGTACCCTTGTGGCTTTGCTGACAGCCCACAGCTGCCCTGATCTTCCACGCAGGTTAGTGTGAAGAGGACACATGTAAAAAACACACTCGCCATCAGGATCAAAAGCAGAGAGCATACATACCTCGTTCAAACTTTAACCGCTGATAAAGCTGAAACTGATCCACAGGTACCAAACAGGCAATCTGAAAGCAGAGATGTTAGAAAGATGAGACTTCAGTCATCACAGAGCCCTGAATTACCAGTCTGTTTTATGATCTCTTTTTCTTGACTTTATTTTTTAAATTTTTATATAATTTTTAAAGGTGACTTTCCATTTACAGCTATTACAAAATTATTGGCTATACTCTCCGTGTCATACAATACATCCTTGAGCTTATCTTACACCCAAGAGCCTGTACCTTCCTCTCCCCAACCCCTACGTTGCCCCTCCCCACCCCCCACTGGTAACCACTAGTTTGTTCCCTAGATCTGTAAGTCTGCTTCTTTTTTTGGTTATATTCACTAGTTTGTTGTCATTTTTTAGATTCTATACATAAATGATATCATACAGTATTTGTCTTCCCCTGTCTGACTTACTTCACTTAGCACAGTGTCCTCCAAGTCCATCCATGTTGCTGCAAATGGCAAAAAAAATTTTATGGCTGAGTAGTACTCCATTGTGTGTGTGTGTGTGCGTGCGCGCGTGTGCGCACGTGTGTGTGTGTGTGTGTGTGTACATATGTATGTGCCACATCTTATTTATCCATTTATCTGTTAATGGACATTTAGGTTGCTTCTATATCTTGGCCATTGTAAATAATGCTGCTATGAACACTGGGGTGCATGTATGTGCTTAAATTAGTGTTTTTGTTTTTTGGATATATATATCCAGAAGGGACTTGCTGGGTTATGACCCCTTTCTCTTGTCTGGCTTTCTGTATCCCCTCTATACCAATTGTCTGCAATGTCTTTTTCTTTACACTGTTCATGCACTAACACAAGCAGCAATTTCCAAATTATCCCCATCTTCTGCAACAGCTACAAGTCTCTGCTTAAGGCACCAGTTACAGACCTCACTGAACACCTCCCATTCTTTGATCAGCAGCTAACAAGACCGATAACCACATTTTTGGACTTCCCAAATTATTTGTGTACATATATGACCGATGCTCCTTTTGGCTCTTTATTTAAGAAAATTTTAAAAGATTATAGTCTATCGTACTGGGCATTATTCTTCAAACAGAGCCACTGCCTGAAGATTCAAGTGCAGGGAGTGGCTGGGTTGACTACCAAAAAAAAAAAAAAAAAGATTATAGTTCTAGTTTTAGAACCTTAGAAAACTAGTACCAGGTAGATAGCACCTCAGGAATTAAGAAAACTTTGTGAGTCACCCAGGGAATAGTACTTTCTAAGCAATACGAAAAATTATTTCTTCTGACAAAAATCACTTTACAGGGCCTTTGGTGATCACTCACTGCCACCCATGCCCTGGCGAAAAGGAAATGCCTAAGATATTTCTTGTGGCTAGACTCCCATTTCCACTTCAGATAGCACTAGTAAACAACAATGATTCACATCTAACTAAATGACATTTCAGATCAATCATTTTTAAATTGCATTTCAAAGCCAGACGCAGGAAAAGCTAACCGCTCTTAAACTGGCATTCTAAAAGTAGTAATTCTACTGACGTCCATATAGAAGTACACGGACATGGATTAAAAGACTTATAACTGAGAAAAATCAAAGGATTTTATATGAGGTTTACAGACACTCAGCAAATTGATAAAGGACACAGTCATAGCCTTGGCAACTCCAACTGTAAAGCATTTCATATTTTGGTAGAAAATGTATCTAGATACACGTTCTTGCAACTAATGGAAGAAAGTCTGCTTTGAGAAAGGCTGAGTTTAAAAATGAGGCATCTAAAATGATACGTAACAAATATAATACATTTTAAAAGGTATTGAAAATCTAATTCTCCCCATCACGCACACAAAAATCAATGTTTATTTTTCAAATGAATCAAATTAAGTTAGCTAAAATGTATGAAGAAACCACAAAACAGGCAATTTCAGTCTTCTTTGTGCCAAGTAGAATATGGCAAAACATAAATTTAATTATAATATTTTTCCTCCAGTTGGAGGGGAAATGTTTCATTTTCATCTGGCACCTTAAATAAAAGCTTCTTAGTAATTACTGTAAAATAGTTATGGTTAATTTTACATGATGTGTATTTTATCATAATTTTTTAAAGTTAGGCTTTGAGTATACTGACAGCCAGTTATAATACTACCTGGAAGACAAAATTGTCTCAAATAAAATGCAGAGTTGGAGACAGAAGAAGCAGGCTCATGAAGGGATGGAAAGCATTAAAGAATCGGAGTTGGATTCCTGACTTAGTCACTGATGCACTGCAAGTGGAGGACAAACAATCTGACACTACTTTAACTTCTGGACCAAGGTAACTTGGGGAATGACGTCATCTGAGCCTGAGAGACCTCCGTAATGTTCCAGAAATCTATTTTTAACACTCCCCCCACCCAAAATGCTACTTGAGGTCTTTGATTCTATGGGACAGTCTTGTATTCTGCATAACACCATCTAAAATAGTTTCTGAACTGATGAAGCCCCTCTTCAAAGCCGTCAAAGTCAACCCCTAAAAACTCTGATTTTTTCCAACGACAAGCCATTTATATAACAGCTAAGTCAAACTGAGTTGATGCAAGACAAAGCAAATAGGAGATAAGATATTTTAGATACAGATGAAATTCTAATGAGAAAAATGACAGAAATTAATGCAGTAAAAAGTCAACAACAGTAGAGATGGATGTTTAATTTTAAGTGAGAAAGATAAATTTCACCAGAGGTACATTACTGTCAACAGGGAAGTCTGAAGTCTCTAATTTTTTTTGGCTCTTACTCTACTTTGAATCTCTTACTTATTATTTTATAGGTCAAAGTTTTATATGGAATTAGGCCTTAATCAGGTAAAACAATTTTTCTGTTGAAACCTGTGATCACAAAAAATTAGTTCCATCACTTCTCACTGTGTCACTGTGTTTAATCCTTTTGGAATAAAGTTGACACCAAAACACACCGTTCTCTTCGCCAGTCCCTACTTTCTGGATTTGTATCTTCCCATATACTCAGTGACAGTCTGTTACGGATAAAGCATTGGCTGGAAGCCCGGGGACACAAAAGAGGAAGGAGATACAGAGGCTGCCTCCAAGGAACTTAAATTACTCAGAAGTCAATATACACACATAAGTTTAAAAACAGATCTATTCCTTGATCTTCTTATTTGTTGGATTTCACAGATTACAGCTAATTTTCTGAAATGTTCCTGTTATACTTTGACTTTAGATAAGAGAAAGCTGGACCAAGTTTAAAAAAAAAATGATGATCCAAAGTATTAAATTCCTGGTCCCATTGCTATCTGGAGCTAAGTCACTATTTCTCAATGCCTTTTACAATTATAAAACTGAAATTCATGTGTTAGGATGATGACTGAAGGCTCAATCAGGCCACAGGTTAAGGAGCTACTGCTTTAAAAAAAAAAAAAAAGAAGAAGAGAAAGAACACGAGGACACTAAAATTGATTGCAAAATTGAAAATTCTAGAGAATAAAAGAGATGATAATGAGGTGTCTTGCGGTATCAATTACCCTCTTCCTGCCAACCAAGAAATTCCAGATCATTCAAAACCATACCAAGACATTCCTTATTAACTTTTTTATTTTGAGATAATTTTAGACTTATGAACAGTTGCAAAAATTGTACAGAGTTCCTAAATGCCATTCCTCCAACTTCTCCTAGTGTGAAATGAACACCTTACATAATAGTTAATTATGTAATAATAAAATTTACATTGACACAAAATAATTAAACAATCTGCAGGCCTTATTCAGACTTCACAAACTGTCCAACTAATGTCTTTTCATTTTTTTCAGTCCAAGATCCAGCTCAGGTTACCACCTTGCGTTTAGTCGCCATGTCTCCTTAGCCTTCTCCAATCTGTGGCTGTTCTGCAGTCTGTTTTTGGCTTTCATGACCTTGACAAGTTTGACTAGTCCAGGCCACTTGTTATTTTGTACAACGTTCTCCAATTTGGGTTTATCTGATGCTTTTTCATGATAGGGTTGAGACTATGCATTTTGGGCAAGAACATCACAGAAGTGGTGCTGGGCTGTCAGGAGGGACATGAGGACAACCTGTCTCAATACTGTTGATGTTAACTTTTTAACTTGGTTAAAGTGCTATCTGCCAGGTTTATCCACCCCTTGAAATCAACAAGTATCTTGTAGGGAGATATTTTAAGATTCTTCAAATATCCTATTTCTCATCATACCTTTGTTTGCTAATTTTTGTATCCGTCAATAATTCTTGCCTATGATAATTATTACTGTGGTATTTGCTTAAGAGTGATTTTCTATGTCCATTATTCATTCTGTATCTGTTCATTACAATTCTACTATAAAGGAGAATTGTCCCTTATCCCTCATTTATTTGTTTATTCATTTTATTTAGGTCAGTATGGATGAAAGATATCTACTTTATTTACTGGATTCGAATCCATTACTAACCAGATCCATATTTAAATAATAGAAACAAAAATTTCTAAGTATCTTCTCAAGTATCAAGAGGTCACTCCCCTCAAAGCAACTACTAAAAAATCCTTAACTTGATTTAAAGTGATTTATTATTTCTCCTTTGAAATTTGTACTAATCTATCTGTTAAATAAAAATGTCTCTCTCCTCCTATCCAAGCATGAAAGACCACTTTTCCTCCTCCTCCTCATCGTCCTAAAAATTCTTTCCAAACAGAAAAAAAAAGTTTCAATTCAAAGAGAAAACAAGTTCAATTTCATTGTAATAGAATAAGAACAATAATACCAGAACAATAACAATAAGAAGCTACTAATTACCTGCAACCATTGTCTTTTTTTTTTCCTTTTCTTTTTTTTTTTTTTTTTTTTTTGGTAAAAATTAACCTGAGGCTGCTTATTAAATACCCAGTTCTTACTCTGCTGAAAGTCTTTGCTTTTCTGCTTCCCTCCACCTGTGCCAGAGCATATCCAGGGGACTCAGAATATCTTTGTATGGAGGGTGCTGAGACTATTACACATAACAGGTAATTGGATATATCTAATATCTACAAATGAGAAGAAATGAAAAGGAAGGTGTACCCTTGTGTATCATTGTTAACCATGACCATAATATTTAAGCAGGCATCACCACCTACATTGACACTAACCCTACAAAAAACAAAGTAAGAGAGGGGGAAGACAGGAAAACCAGCTTGCCAGGGAAGCAGGTTGGCTAAGAGTGCAGTGTGTTCTCCTTACATTGATAAATACAAGATACACTGTCTTTTAGTTAAGAAAGTGGAATGGTTAAAACACAGAAGCTAGGGGTTGGCTTTCATAAACATGTTACTCATCAAGGTCTGGAAAGTCAGAACAGAAGAGGCGTGAAAAAAAAAAAAGGCCAGACTTCACTAAGGTTTAGCCCTTTAAATTATATTTCCGCTTCAGTTGCTTTTAAAAATTAAAGAACAGGCTGAACATAGAAAACAATAGACCAGTATATCTGGAAATGGAACTGATCACTAGCAGATCATCACAGCATGTCAAGGTTCCGGCAATTTTTGAGATGCTATGATTTGCAAAAACTATTGGCAAGAGAAACAACATGGGCTTTATGGATAAGTATTTTATCATGCAAATACAGAAATTAAGAATGTTTTCTATTTCAACCCAGAAAATAAGAACTGCCCTCCCGAACAGAAAAAGAAAGCTGGCACATTCACCCATTCACTCGAGTGCAGTAAGCCAAGCTCACACCAGCTATCAAACCCTGGGTGAAAAAGCAAGCGGGCATCCTTGTCTAAGAGCCGGAAGGCAGAGCCCACTGCGGAGGTGAAAGACGGGGAAGAGACCTGGAATTCCAGGGCCAGGAACCTTTCAGAAAAAGACTGCCTTTGGTCTTCTTTTCTCATCTGTTCTCTGAGGCTTCAGTACACCTTCCCACATCATCCCTCCCGCCTCTCCCTCAGCTCATCTGTGGGTAAAAGGGATGTGCCCTCGGGCACTTCCATGTGACACCTTTACCCCATTGCTTATGTCTGCCATTAGCTAAAGAAGCTTAGAAACTTGATATTCCACTTACATGTAGTTTTAAAACTACATGTTTTAAAAAGTTTTTAAAGTTTTCAATGTGTTCTAAAAGTTTTAAATATGTTCTAAAATAACATCCAGCTGGGAATCTCAAAAATGTCCAGTGACTCCAGCACGGCAGATGCCTTTATCCTGCGCCACCCCAAAGTTTTAGTCTTCTTCAGCCAACACATAATACAGCCAAAAGTTGTTAGACACATTCAGCCCCTTCCCTTTCAGATCCCTAAACCACAGTGACAGCAGTCTGGCCACTTGCCTGGGCACCCTCATTTTTCCACTGCCCCGGATTCATACTCTGATAATAGGGGGAAAAAAGAGTTAAATGAAGAGATGGCAAGTGGAGACAGTGCTGAAGGGTGATGGGGGGAGAGGTGGCAATTGGATCTCTTATCATTCCAGCAGACTTTACGAAAGCCACCATAAATAAACATGCAATATGAGTAAAAACTGTTTATTTTGCAATTGTAGCTTCAAATTTCTTAGCATTCCAATCCTCCATCCCTCCATCCAGGTCCTTGCACAGTGCCCCACCTAAATCCCTTCCTGTAGCAATTCTGGAGCCCCCATTCTTGACAAGAGCAGATGTACCCATTCATCCTCTGGGTGCCTGGCACTAGCTGTAAAGGCAGGTTATTTCAGTGCGCCGGGACTTGGAAGGACGATCAGTGGGTGAGAAGCTGTCCCCTGCCGTCCATTGCCAGCTGGCAGCGGGAAGAAGTTCAGCCTCTCAGGCCGTGTAATGATAGACGTGTGCTCACCACTCAAATTGTACCCGGCCCAAACAAATGGCTCAAGCTCTCCCAGCAAGTGATGGATGCTGCTTCCCTGACACTGCAAGGAAACTGCTCAAATTAGTCATCGCTTGTTTAACAGGGCTACTAACTTCAAGCAAAGGCCTTGCCTGAAGTAATGCTATCAGAACCAACCATCTGTGTCCTGCCTTTCATAATTTCACGTTGGACAAGATTCCTGGATCAAATACATTTGAAACACTGCAGAGCAACAGCTGAAAGTACCAGATGACGCAAGGAAGGAAAATTTTACTTTTCCCTGGCTCCCCATGGGCACACCTCTAGCCACAAGTCCCCAGAGTCACAGCTTCCCACCAGCTTCCATGACACTGAAGGGAAGCTGTCTTTTCTACTGTTTCTTACATAAGCAAACAGTAATTGAACTGGGCTTTGAATGCTTTGCTGATGAAGCTCCTCCTGATAAAAGGTAAGAGGCAGGGCCATAACTGGGCCAATCTGGATGCATTAAGAAGACAGGCAGATTTGCAGCAACATGGATGGACCTAGAGATGATCACACTAGGTGAAGTAAGACAGAGAAAGACAAATACCATATGTATCACTTATATGTGGAATCTAAAAAATAATAATACAAATGAACTTATTTACAAACAGAAACAGATCCACAGACACAGAAAACAAACTTATGGTTACCAAAGGGGAGGAGGGGAGAGGGATAAATTAGGAGTTTGGGATTAGCAGATACAAACTACTATATATAAAACAGATAAATAACAAAGTCCGACTATATAGCACAGCGAACTATACTCAATAGCTTGTAATAACCTATAATGAAAAAGAATATATGTATTTCTACAACTGAATTACTATGCTCTACACCAGAAACACAATATTGTAAATCAACTAAACTTCAATTAAAAAAAAAACAAAAAGACAGGCAGGATTTAAAGCTTGCAGGAGACACGCATATGAAGCACAGTCAACTTTGCAAGCTAGACCTACCCAGGAAAGCATTTGGAAGAAAGAGCTCAAATTCCTAGTGTCCTTTGAAGATGAAGAAATGTTACACTCACATGCATTTTATAAGACAATGAACGGTGAAGAACCATGTATTGTAATAAAAATTGCAGCAGCAAAAAGGGAACCTGAGCCTTAATCAGAATTGCTCTTAACAAGCAAAGTACATTTGTGTGTGACCTGTAAAAATGAACATTTTTTTTAATGGAATAAAAAGCCACAAAAAGACAGAATCCGGTCAAGCACAATGTGGATGAGCCCTGTTGGGGTATACTCAATGATATTTAGATGAAGAGCTGTGTATGATAGTAATAACCAGATATAAGGAAAGCTTGATGCCAAGCAAGTCAGAAAGGGAGGTGGTACAGCCCACGTTCATGTGTGTGCAGTATCTGCTCTGAAAGGAGTTGTCCCATATAAACTGACAAAGCTACCAATCTCTCTCATACAATCTATTCATGTCTCAGATCCAAATGAGAGACAGTCACCATCACCACTACCACATTTTTTCATTCTGAAAAAAAAAATAGTGACAAGTTGGTTAAGAACATTTGATGACTGTAATTCACACCCATCTATAGTCAGGCTCTTAGCAAGACCAGTGAGTACAGAAATGGTCCTTTAATGCCCTGCAGTGTCTCTTACTCATCTAATAGGAAACAGGCTTCGGCGAATCTAAGAAATGCCATAGCTTAGTTTGCAATATGCTTTTGTTCTGTTTTTCAAATATCCTTCTGTCATTTTTAAGAGCCATTATGGGTTTACTTGGTTTTAATGCAGCCTACAAGTAAAATTGTTTTTGAAGTAAAGCTGGGTCAATGAAATCAGCATTAGGGAAGTGTGAATGAGAATGTGAACAGAGGGAAAAGGAAGGCTTAAGAAGAAGAGAACTGTGGGGGAAGTCTATACTAAGAAAATCAGAAAAGTTAAGATGACAGCCTGTCTTCACTGATCTGTACACATCAGCCCTAACATTTGATATCCAAAGTGTCAATGGCTAATGGTTACCATTCACGTAAAGTCTAGAACTCTGCTCTGTAATGAACTTTCTGCAGTGATGGAAATGTTCTATTCTGTGCTGTCCAAACTTGATAACCACTAGCCACATGCAGCTATGGACTACTTAAAATATGATTAGTGCAACCAAAGGAATGAATCTCTAATTTTAATTTTAATTCAATGTAAACAGTCACATGTAGGCTTATCTGGATGACAGGACTATGATTAATTTCAAGGGCTTATTTAGAAACATCACTTCATTTCTGTTTGATAGATTTTGTCCACATGAATTAAGTAACATTCCCTGGCAGACACAGCTCTGGCTTGCAAGTATTTCATGGTTTGCCTAAAATGAACAATTTCTAAACCATGATGCATCCCTCTTATTCCTTTCCCCCAAAACGCTTCAAGCTCATCTGTACCACTTCCCTGATATTCCTTAAGCTGAACTTTGGGAACCCAGAGGTGGAGTGGTAAGAACTGGTCTGTAACATCTTTGACTGCTTTGCTTACAAAGCAAAGGACATATATGTAAAAACATCCATTTGTAAACAAAGCATGTATATGTGTGTGTGTATTGGTATAGGCACATATACACACACATACACATTTACACACACATGCACGCCACTGAGCTTCCAATCACCAAGTCCTTTATCATGAATTCTATCCACCTACCTAGTTCTCCTCAAAGTCATGTAATTATGGTGGTCAGAAAGAACTGGATTGGAATTCTAGCTCTTCTGCTCTTGACATAGGCACGGCTGAGCAAATTACTTAGACCTTCTGGGCCTCAGTTTTATAAGCTGAAAGGGTTAGCTGGTACCCTGGCTATGAAAGCAAGCAGAAGAGTGTGGACCAGATTTAAAGGGAGCAGGACCTGAAGGTTCAAAGCAGATTTAAGGGCAAGATACTCACCAAAAAAAAAAAAAAGAAACAACAAAAAAGAGATATAACACAGTGTTAATACAACGGGAAAAGAACTCACTCCAAAAAGACATTTCTGTGCCTGATAAAAACTGAATGAAAGGCCTTTCTCTGCTGTTTGGAAATGGTTCAACTCAGGCTACCTGTGTAAAACCACAATAGTTTATATTGTCTATAACTGTGGCTAATCTGTTACCTGTTTATCTTTATTTTTTATTTTTTAATATATCTTTATTGACGTATAGTCAGTTTACAATGTTGTTTCAATTTCTGGGGTACAGCACAATGCTTCAGTCATACAGGAACACACATATATTCATTTTCATATTCTTCTTCACCATAAGTTACTACAAGATATTGAATATGGCTCCCTGTGCTGTACAGTATAAACTTGTTGTTTATCCATTTTACCTATATTAGTTAGTATCTGCAAATCTTGAACTCCCAATTTATGCCTTCCCACCCGCTTCCCCCATTTATCTTTAAAGTAAAGATCCCAAGACCACCCACTATTCAGCCTCCAAAGCTCACACTTGGTAAATTTGATTTCTAGTACTTTCTCCTATTCTAGAGATTCTTCAACAGAGAGAGCATTTATACACAGAACCCAAGTAAATAACAGCTTTAACCATTTGTATAAAGAACCCAAAGATGTGTAGCAGTAAAATAATCCTTTAAAAAGTTAACAACTGTATTTTGTTTCGAGACCCCCAGGGAGGGAGGTACATAAAGAGTCAAGGTCCTAGGAAATCACGTCCACAGGAAAGAGGGAAGGACCAGGGCGCTCACCCATACCTCAGCTTCCTGCAGGGTCCCGTGGTTTAGGCACACCATGTCAGGGCAAGTGATGGGAGACCCACATCCTTCTCGGATTGCCAGCTGCATGTACTGTTTCAGACACTAGAAGGAAAAAAAAAGACAGACAATTACCCACCACGTTACAGAAGCACCGAGGTTACATAACTACCACTGCCTCTTCTTAATTGGCAGACTTGGGGCTCTGGTACTCAGGAAACATAAATTATCACAAGTGTGAACACTACGAGCCATCACTTCGGAAAGAATGCAGAGACAGGTGATTAATTATGTATGACTTCATCCTAAGAATACTGAGTTTATTCGAGGCAGCAAGTCAAACTCCTGTATGTGCACACATTTTATCCACCATAGATTGGGAAAAGAAAAAACACTCTTTTGCACTAATGGCAAAAGGCTTCTTTTTCCCTTTTTTTTTTTTTAACTTATGTGACTTCCCAGATCCATTTTTACCCAATTGTCCTCTCCCTCAAAATTTACCCAAAGGTAGAACTCTGACTCTCGTGCTGAACTAGGCAAACAGAATCAAAATAAGATTAAAGAAATAACTAATCTAGAAAGACTCTTAATAGCAAAAACACCTGGAAAAGATAATGTCAAAGAATTTGAGAGGATGAGACCTTTCCAGAACTATGGGCCTTGGGAGATGCCATGATGAGGAGGTTTGTGTAGAACCTGGGGAAAGAAAAAACTGGACAGGAAATAAGAAACCCAGAGAGAAGAGGCAGAACACCAAGGACAAACTTGGTCTACGCACTGCCTGCGCCAATGGGATCTTGGGCAGCAGAAGGACATGTGAGTCGCACTGAAAAGGCAGGAGAGAGACTGACAGCATTATGAAGACCTCTGACTTCTCCCTTCTCTCTTCTAAGCCACCCCAGCACCCCCACAGGAAATTGAAAGCCGTAGTTCCAGAAGATAAAACCCTTAAGAAGTCCAAAAGTTGGCTCCTCAGTTTCTGGTAATTTGTTCATAATCGGTGAGCTCTTTTCTATATGCATAAGGAAAAAAAGTCAAACTCAAATGTTTGAGGTGGACACCCCCCAAAATACATAAGCATCAATAAATTAATGACTCTTACAAAGGGATGACTAGTTATCATTTGGTTCCAATTTTCCCAAATTTATAACTTATGTATCAACCTGCTACATTAAAAACATTGCTGTTGCACCAACCTTTTATAAAAACTGAACTATTAAATAAATTCTATGGTCAGAATACTAATGACATAATTGTGAAGTCTGTTCCATTCATTGACCATCTTTATGCATTTTCCCCACCTAAAAATAAAACTATCACAATTGTATTATTTCAGAAAAATAATTGTATATTTATTTGATTGAAATTACTGTTACAATGCACTAATGAAATAATGACTGGGGCAAACCATTTAAACCAGATTTTTATCTCTTTAAGGACTTAAAAATTCCCTTCTCCAAAGAGTCGATTTTATATCACAGAAGAATCTAGAAGATAACCTAAATATCCAAATTAGAAAAACATGTAAATAAATTATGCTAATTCATGCAATAGAACGCTGAAGAATCAAAAAAAATACTTTCAAATAATGTTTAAAGACATGGGGAAATGCTTCTGATTAAGTATGAACTGGGGAATAAACGATGAATTGTATGAATTGGAGAATAAACAATATCTTAAGTCACTCTGTTCCTACAGCTGACCACACAGAGATATAATATTTAAACTTTCACTTCCTTGCTCAAGAGAAGAGTCAACAATCACTTGCTCTAAAAGTTACTGTGCCAAACATGGTCTCTAGTACAAGAAAGAATGGTAAGTAGGAAAAGCAGCAGCAAGGAAACGTGGGGAAGAACTTCAATGTCCAGGCAAAACTCAGGAGAAACTGCAAAGATGGTTCATGAAAAACAGTATCACACTACGGGACAAATGAGTAAAGGATGTGCAGGCTTGTCCACCCCACTCTGTTCCTGACGACCTCTCAGCCTTCTATCTGCCATGCAGATCCCAGCCTTACTGCCTTGATCTCCTCCCACTGCCACTTGAAATTTAAGTAGAAAGACTGAAAATCGGTGGTCTCTAGGATCAAGGGGAAGATTATATGAGAAAAACAAAGTGAACAGTGTAATGAATGTCAGATCCTAATATCTGGGCTCTCCTCAGTGCCCCTTTATCCAGTGACGATGGGAAAATTACCTAAATGATGATCCAGACATGCTTCCCTTAATTTTTAAAACAGGGACAATAATTGTTTTGTATATGGTATTAAAGAATGTTCTAATTTCAGTCTTTTACAGGTAGCTGTCCAGTTTTCCCAGCATCACTTACTGAAGAGACTGTCATTTCTCCATTGTGTATTCTTGCCTCCTGTGTCATGGATTAATTGAGCATAAGTGCGTGGGTTTACTTCTGGACTTTCTATCTTGTTCCATTGATCTATGTGTCTTTTTTTTGTACCAATATCATGCTGTTTTGATTACTGTAGCTTTGTAATATAAGCCAAGAAATGTGATTCCCCTGGCCCTGTTCTGCTTTTTCAAGAATAGTTTGGCTATTCAGGGTCTTTTGTAAAACAGGGGTAATAATACTTGTTACGGTTACCTCACACAGTTTAAAACACTCACACACACAAACACAAACATGAAATTTTGTACATGGAAGCCCTTTGGAAATTCGCAAACTGTGAAATATTTAGTCATATTTCTACTCCATTTCACCTGATCTTAGACTTTCAAAAACTTTGTGGAGAAATGTTCATCTGTTAGCCTCCTGAGATTATTCTATCTCCACTCCCTTCAGGAAACCAGTAAAACAGCACTTGTGGTGCAGAAGCTCCATGAACAGCGCAGATACTGATAACAGAACATCACACACACCTCCATTCAAGCCTCTCTGTAGAACCCTTGCATCTACAGAAAAGGCTTAGAGTTAAGTGGGAACTGAAGAGACTATGTGAGTCTTTTCAGGCAAAAAAAACTCATTTCCTCTTAGACTGCAAATTTGTAAAGATGAAATCTAAGCTTTCCCATGAGTTTATAGTGGATGTTCTATTTGATAATGTAATGCTCATAGGTACACTGCAACCACAATACATAAACCCAATGAAATTTGAAGCTCCCCACAAAGACTCTGCTGGCCACAATATTACGGGACTCATGATTTTAGGATAGAAGTTAAAGCTGAATACACTGAGTACAGGGCATAAGTATATATACCCTATGTGTCCCCTTTTTTAATTCTAAGAAACACTGGTTCCAGATAGAGATTTGTAAGTGCAGGTTGTTAAGTGATGCTCTAGCACCGCACTTGACCCTCTATAACCATGGGCACGCATTTCTATTCAAAGGCAAAGGGGGAAAACAATCAGTCCCAGTTACTGCCTCTTACTGAATTTTCAAGTATATGTCTTCCATTAGCCTTCACTAATATTAAATCTCAAACCCTCTCTTCTTCAATATCTCTGGCTAAAGCACAAAAGAACCAAAAGCATTTGCATGAACACCTGTGCATGCTACACAAACCAAACTTAAGCAAAATGGTTAACAATTCTGGAAGAAATGGTATGTGGCTTGTAAGTAAGACAGAAAAATATAGAAAGAAAAAAGAAAACTATCGTCATTTAGTCACATTAAAAAAAATCACATTCTATTAAACAATAGCATTAAACAGACACTGTTTTCATAACAGCTAACAGAATTCCAAGGGAAACGTTTCAAAAATAGAACTTTTCCAAAATCTTGAAGACCCAAGGGGGAAAAAAAGGAATTTTTTTTTCTTTTAAGTCATCAACATTTCACTTAGTTTGGTAGAACACAGAAACATCCTTAGGCCATTAACGGTTGTGTATAATAATAAGGATGTTCCTCAAAATCATTCCATAGCCCTCGAGGATGCAAATGGGATCTAACTAAGGATTTAACCATCAAACACCTAGTGAACCAGATGACTTGTCTCTTCCAACCCTGAGAGCCTATGAATTATGCACAATGGAATCTTCCAGAAAGGGGTGTCTCCTAGGCCCCTTTCAGGGATGTTGTTTTCTGGTGTACCAAAGGGCATTCTTCATGAGGTGGACAAGGCCAAAGGGGCTACAACATTCAGACAAAGCTCCTACATACACACCCAAGAAATATATATATATATATATATATATACACACATACACACACATATACTACACAGTTACACATCTCTGTCAATAGATTACACCTTTCTTAAAGTTTTTTTCTGGGGAAAAAAAGCATTACAATGAACAGTCGATGGAACTGGATTCTAATATCAAGACTGAAGTACAAGTTCTCAAGTCTCCCCTGCATCTTGGGCAAGTCATTAACCTCTCTGGCCACAGCACTCACAATTAGAAAATGGGACCGTATCACCTGCTTAGTCTACTCTCAGGGAAACACAGAGTCCTCCGTGAGGATAAATACGTGAAGATACTCTGAAAAGTGAAAGAGGTAGGCAAATGTAAAGAATAACTGGGAAATGGAATAGACGTCTCTGAACTCTAGGCAGGCATGCAGAAATGAAAGTCCCCGAAGAGATTTAACCCCAAGAGATCAGTCTCATGAGAATGGGGAGGGGAGGCAGGAGGAGAATAGGTATTCTCAGGAGGAAAAGGTAGTGAGTGCCACTAACTGAAAGTTAAAATTGATCCCCAGGATCTCGGATGCTTCTAGACGCAGGTGCTGGGGTTCTGAGGTCAGAGAAAGACCAGCAGCCCACATGGCTTGAAGCTGAGTTGGCAACCTACTAACCTAGGGTTTCTCATCCCTAGCTCAACCATGGGAGGGAAAGAAGGTGATGAGGGAGGAAGCATTTAAAACCAAAATCTAGACTGACCTTGAGTATCTGTTTTGCTTTTTATCATTCCTGGTACAATGCTGTACACTAAAATGGACATTTAATAAAATGTAAGCCAACACTTCTCGGCCTCAGTACACAGTTACATCACAATGTCTCAAGAGTGTTCTAAATAACATCTCATATTGAAGCCAATATCCTGTTTACTCCAGTTGAGACTATGATGCCTGCACACGACCTAAGAATAAAGCCTTCTTTGTTGGATGCTGTTGAATTAAATTATTGGTACAACTCTAGATTGTATCTCTCCCAATTCAAAACCCTTTTAACACACCCAAAGCATCCGGGTTTGGAAATGTATAATGGTTCAAAGACATTCAAATAAATCAACAACCTATGCTGAGCAGTAAATTGTTTCCTGGTATGACATGATCCTAAAACTTCCTTCTTACAAAATCCCTTTCAGAAACCTTGACTTTTCACAATATACTATTTCTAGGGATGGAAACCACCTTCATACTGCTTTCCCAATCACACAGGACATCAGAGGACTGACCGGAAAACCTGGTACCAGATGACTCAACAGAAGCCCCAAATCAAACAATAAGCCATAAGTATGGTTCAAAAGGGAGCTTGGCTTTACATTTCTCATCTTTAAGCTTCTCTTATTTGAGGAAGCCCCTCTTGCCTTGTACCCCAGGCTGCTGTGATGCTCAAGCCTCTCTGCTCCCACAGCACCTTGAAGCTCAGCTGTCACAGAACTCTTCAAACTGGGTGCAAGAGTGCATTCTTGGGAGCCCATGAGTTCTCCCCGGCAAGGTTTTATTTTATTCCTATTATATTTATTTAATGATATTACTAAAAGCAAGGAACACCCATTTCCGCTCAGTGCCGATGCTCACACTTGTGTTTGTGGTACAGCCCTACTTTGCCAAGCAGGAATGCTGTCACTGTCACAGGCAGATGAGAGACAATGGAAGCATCTGGGCCAAGCTGAAAGCTGTGCAAATCAAGAATCTTAGTGATTCCAACACAGAAAGGTGGCAAGATCACTGAGTTACCACTTGTTCACTGTTAAACTCAGAGCCTGTTAAAAGTGATTTAGTGGAAACTAAACACCAGCTATTATATTCATGTTAACTTTAATTTTTTGCTATATAATTTTGGTTAATATTCAGCATATGCATTTATCCTGACATTCTTGTTGTTTAAGAGATGTAAGTCTAAACGTGCTTATGCCTGGTAGTATGTTTGCAGTTTAAGTGAGATTAAAATAAAAATAATTGTAAAATACTTCAGTATTGGGGTCCCAATTATTTTCCCCTTCAAAAGGAATCCCAATAAATCCATCAAAAGGAAGAGAACATTGATTCTCATGGCAGTAGGGATGGTATGGCATTTGCCTTTGAGGACAGATCAGAGTTTCAGGCCCTTCAAAGAGAATTTTATGATCTATTCAAACGCCCTCTCTCCCTCAATTCTCCAAAAGACTTGGATTTTGCTCCCAACTTGCCAATATTCCCAGCAAGACCTTAGGTAACACCAGATGTTAACAACTTAAGTATGTTGTTCACGGAAATAACGCTGCGATTTTCACCCTACATTGCAGAAGGCTGTGAATCTGCTTGTCTCCCCAGGAGCCCAGGAGTTTCTTCAAGGTCTGAATCATATTTTATTCCTCTTCACAACCTCTAGAAACATCTGTCAAAAGATCTGGCACATGGTAGGCACTCACACTTCTCCTTTGTTGTACTTATTATAATTTGGATTTTAAAATCTGGTGTATATAATTATGTACCCCACCAGCACCACCAAAATCTCACTCTCTCCACTCATTCCACCTGTCAACGTTACCAGAAATTTTGACCTTTAGGTTTCTTTGATGAAAACCTTGTTTCCAGAATGCTTCTGTCATCATTCACAAGAAATTATTGTGAATGCAGGGGGATAATAATACAGGTTCGTGGTTCCCAAGCAGGGGGAAGAGCCCTAAAAAAAAGGATCTACGACAAATATGTTTTTACAGACAAAAAAACACTGGTAACGATGGACGCCATTGGAAAGGGCAGCTGTGATATTGTGATTTATAATAAGAAAAGCATATTTGGTCTTTGTACTTTTTCTAGCACAGAGCTTCTAAAACCCTTAGAATTTCCTTCGTGGTGAGAGAGATGATTATCTCTTGTTATGTTAATGAGGTGACCTTTGGAATGCCCCTTGGGTCACCTAAGGATGGGGGCTGGTTGCCAGGGGAACCAATGCTATGATTAGAGGGTTGGAACTGGCAAGTCACACCCCTCAACTTCCAGGAAGGGGAGAGGGACTGGAGGTTGAATTGATCACCAATGGTCAATGGTTTAATCAGTCATGGCTATGTAATGAAGCCTCCATAAAAACCCCAAAATGATGGGGTTCAGAAAGCTTCCTGGTTGGTGGACACATGGAGATGTGGGGGGAGTGGTGAGCTGGGGAGGGCATGGAAACTCCTATGCCCTTTCCCATACCTTGCCCTATGCATCTTTTCCACCTGGCTATTCCTGAGTTACATTCTTTTATAACCAACCAGTAATCTAGTAAGTAAAATGTTTCTCAGTTCTGTGAGCTGCTCTAGCAAATTAATCACATCCAAGAAGGAGATAGTAGGAACCTCTGATTTATAGCCAAGCAGTCAGCAGTACAGTTAACAACCCGGGCTTGAGACTGATATCTGAATTGGGCAGGTGTGTATGTTGCAGGGGTTGGGGGTGAGGAGTTTTCTGGTACAACTGAACCCTTAACCTGTGGAATATGACACTGTCTCTAGGACTCTGCTGGTATCTGAGAATTGCTTGGTGGTGCGTGAGGAAGGCCCTCACAAACACACACGTTGGAATAGGGTACAGGAGCCCAAAAGAGCAGCCTCAAGGAGAAGCCCTGGGTAGTAGAAAGATGTTTCAACAGGAAGGCAGTGATCTTCAAAGACAACGCTCACCAGCCTTACTACTCAAATACCTTACTGACAATGCTTCTCAAATTTTAATGTCCATTTAAATCATTCAAGGATCCCATTAAGATTCAGATTTTGATTCAGAAGACGTGGGGTGGGGTCTGAGATTCTGCCCTCCTCGTAAGCTCCCAGATCTTACCGATGCAGCTGGCAGACAGAAAACACTTTTGAGTAACAAGGTCTAGCACAAAGACTCTCTACACTGGATATTTAATAGAATCATCTGGGGAGCTTTCCAAAGTCCAATGCCCAGGCTACACCTCAGACCAATCAATTCCGAAATTTCAGAGGGAAGGACTGGGCATCAGTATTTTATATTATATATATATATATATGTATATATATTTTATTGACATATAATTCATGTATCTTATAATTCGCTCATGTAATGGCTTCTATTGTAATCACAGAATTGTGCAACGATCACACATTGATTTTAGAACATGTCATAATCCCAAAAGAAACCCCATGCCAATTAGTAGTTATTTCCCATTTCCCCCCAAATCCTCCCACCCTCGCCCCAGGTTTAGGCAACCACCAGTCTACTTTCTGTCTCTATGGATTTGCCTATTCTGGATATTTCACATAAATTGAATCATGCAATACGTGGTCCTCTGCGACTGGCTTCTTTCAATAGCAGATACATGTTTTCATTTTTCTTAGGTATATACTCAGGAGTAGATGTGATCTATGATAACCCTACATTTGTCTTTTGAAGAACTGCTAGACTAGTTTCCTAAGCAGCTGCATCATTTTACATTCCCACCAGCAGTATGAGGGTTCCAGTTTTCTTCAAGTCCTTACCAGAACTTGTCACTGTCTTTTTTATTGTAGCTATCCTAGCATGTGTGAAGTGACATCTCACCGTGGTTTTGATTTGCATTTCTCTAATGGCTAATGATTTTGAGCACTTTTTCATGTGCTTATTGGTAATTTACACATCTTCTTTGGAGAAATGTCTATTTAGATCCTTTGCCCATTCATAATTGGGTTATTTGTGTTTTTATTATTGAGTTATAAGAGCTCTTTATTTATTCTACGTATGCCCCTTATCAGATATGATTTGCAAATTCTTTCTCCCATTCTGTGGGTTATCTTTTCTCTTTCTTGGTGGTGTCTACTGAAGTATAAAGGTATTTAATTTTGATGGAGTCTGATTTTTTTCTTTTGTTCATGCTTTGCCTAACCCAAGGTCATTAAATTTTTTCTATTTCCTATATTTTCTTCTAAGAGCTTTTTAGTTTTAGCTCTTATAGTTAGGCCTATACCCCATTTTGAGTTAATGTTTGCCAGTGGCATGAGGAAGCAGTCCAAGTTCATTCTTTGCAAATAGATAACCAGTTGTCCAAGCACCATTTGCTGAAAAACTGCTCTGTCCCCCTGAATTGCTTTGGCAACCTTGATGAAAATCAACTGACAATAAACATGAGAATTTATTTCTGGACTTCCAATTTTATTCCATTGATCTATCTCTCTATCCTTTCAATGGTATCACACAGTTTTGATTATGGTAACACTGTAGTTAGTTTGTAAGCAGTAAGAGAGTTCTCCAAATTTGTGCTTCTTTTTCAAGATTGTTTTGGCTATGTCAGGCCCATCAAATTTCCGTATGAATTGTAAGATCAGCTTGTCAATTTTGGCAGAGGATAGTTGGGATTTTGATGGGAGTTGTGTTGAATTTGTAGTTGCATTTGGGGAATACTGTCATTTTAATAATATTAAGTCATAATCCATGAACATGGGATATCTTTCTATTTAGTCATCTTGAATTTCTTTCAACATGCTGTAGTTTACAGAGTATAAACTTTGTACTTCTTTCGTTAAATTTATTCCCAAGCATTTCATTCCTTTTGATATTATTATAAATGGAATTGCTGTCTTTAATGTCATTATCATATTATTCTTTGCTAGTGGATATAAATACAATTGACTTTTGTGTTTCATATTCTGAAACCTTGCTGAACTGGCATTAGTTATTTTTAAACTCTCAAAGTGATTACAA
Source organism: Camelus dromedarius (assembly GCF_036321535.1). Taxonomy (NCBI): domain Eukaryota; kingdom Metazoa; phylum Chordata; class Mammalia; order Artiodactyla; family Camelidae; genus Camelus; species Camelus dromedarius. Next base: position 12,067,104 of record NC_087454.1, on the reverse strand, counting down.
TGTGCAACCAAGTCAGACTTACCAGGTTCAGTACCACCCATGCCCTCAAGTTTAATCAAGGAAGGTATGTCCATCATCAATGCCTTTACATCATTTTGGAAAATTCAGAGGCATGACCTCCACAGGAAGGAAGGACTCTTTTCTAACATCTTCATACAGAATACGTGCATCAGCTAGTTCCAGAAGAAACAGTAAAGGAAGCTTAAAGGGCAAATTATAGAAGCAAAATTTAAACATACATTAGAATTTAAAGTATCTTTAAATATTTTCTCCCAAAATAGTGCTGTTACTCTTTCTGGAAAAAGGTACTAACATCCACCTTGTAAGTCTGAGAACAGTCATTCGATATGGGAGATTAAATCTGGGCCCCAATAAAAGTACCTCCTGTTCCCACCAAGCAAGAGTGATCAAATGCTTCTATCTTTATCTCAAGTGATCATGAAACAACCAAATTAAGATAACTGGTGACAGAAATAGCTCTGAAGAGAAATCCCCTGGAAATGTTGCAGTCTGTCCAGTCCTCACAATGAAGCCAATTAGATCTGCTAAACTGGAAGAACATTTCAGAGCAGGGAGCAGGCACTAGGGTCATAAGGTCTCCTTCCAACATGAGTAACTCAGTAACTCTTCAGCTGACCTTTCCGAGGCTTTCTCTTTTGTCCCGCCTGCACTGCCTTTCTTAGCAGAGGGAGGCCCCAGTTCTGATACCAGTTCCAAGGAGATCCATGTGTGCCAGGTACTATCTCACGACACAGTATACCCAGAAAAGCAACCGAAGTTTCCAAGAGAAAAAAAAAATAAAAAACAAGAAGTCTTGCCAAATTTACATCCTTCCATTTCCTCCAAAGAAACATTAGACCTCAGAATTGCCAGCCCTCAGCTGGCCCCAAGGCCTCAGCCAACAGGCCCAGGACAGGCAGTGAAGATAAGCACAGCCCAGATTAAACATCAGTAGATTCCACTGAACTCATTTATCACTTTCCTTCTCTCCTCCTGTGCCCCTAAAGAGTCCCTATTTGAACTCTCAAGCAGCCCTTCTGACTCTCTCAAAATATACATAAGGGCTCAGCAACACAGAAAGGAACAAATCCCAAATTAATAAACGGTCAAGAAACTCCTTCTGCCAAGATGCAAGGCTATGCAAGTGATTTACATAAAATATAACCGTTCAACCAATCTAAGCAAACAACTGGAGAATGAAGTACTTACACTCTACTAGAGCATTCACAGTGAGTATTAAAACCATACAAGGGACAAAAGGCTAAATGGACAGATAGACGTGTAATGAAGCAAGTCAGAGTAAAGAGTTAATGTTGGAATCCAAGAGGTGGTGGGAACATAGATATTCATTGTTAAAATGTTTTCATCTTTGTTGTATGTTTGAAAAGTTTCATACCAAACTGTTGTATATTTTTTAAACTAAAAATCAAAAAGAAAAAGTATACTGTTCATTAAATCTCAGATTTTAGTGTTCCTTAAAGCAGGAGTCATGTGTGTTATTTTACATAAAACCCCAGTATCTGTATTAGTATTTAAACCAGAGTTTGAATAAATTACAGTGAAATAAAACCTTAATAATTAAAACTAATGGGAGCCATATTGAAGAATAATTACCTAAATTTTTGAAATTTTAAAAGAATATTTACACCAGATAAATGGAAAATGAAACTAACTCACTGTCGATTCCATTTTTCTCTACAGGATATAACCTATAAAGTCGGCATGTAAAATAGCTCACATCAATGACCCGAAAGTTAGACAACAGTGATGCCGTTAGTTTCCTCAGGAGGATACTCCTTCTCTGCATGGAGTGATGGTTAGGAACTAAGAGCCATCGGTGTGGTACAGACCTAAGCCTTAAGCAAACTTCCTCTTTGATTATATTTACAAGAGAGAATTTATTAGATTTAAGACTGGTAAAGTTGGACAATGACCCATGGTAACTAAATTGAATATGAGCAATCCTGTTTTATTCAAAATTAACTCAAAATGACTTTATTCAATTATCCATAGCAATATCAGAATATCTTTCTACTTTTAAATTAGGTGGTAACAAAACTGCAACTATTCTCACCCCATAATTTTCCCACAAGACTCTCTTCTGCCAAAATGTGAATCTTCTTGACATTTCCTAAAAAGCAAGTTTCCAGAAATCAGGGAGGTTTTATGTGCTGCTTTCCTTTTTTTTTTTTTTTTTTTTATTGCCATAATTTGAACCAGTCTTCCTTTCCTTTCTCTTAGTAAATCTGTAGGTCTACATATCCCAGGCGCTATGGATGCTCTTGTTAAACTCTGACCACCACTTTCCAAATGTTTTGCATTAGCACTGTATTCCAGCAAATTACACTATCAAAGCAAAGATCATAAGTCAAAGCCATATGACCAGTTGTTTCAGAAATGTGTGTCAGTGGTCACAAAAGAGACAGAAAGGGCATACTATTCCAAAGCACATGATAATGAGCAATTCATATGTGCTTCACCCATAGCGTGAGTGCTCTGCAAATACCTTGGACCAGTGCATCAGAATCCCTGGGAGGAAGAACTGAAACATAGATCGCTGGGCCCCATGCCCAGAGTTTCTGATTCAGTAAGTCTAGGGTGGGGCTCAAGAGTTCATAATTCTAACAGGTTCACAGCTGCTGCTGATGCTGCTGGTTTGAGGACCACACTTTGAGAGCCACTAGCCTAGAACTAAAATATTCATTACACGAGAGGCAGGAGAAAGTAGGAGATGATGGGACCGAGAATATTTGTCAGGCCCCTATGATCACTGTGATATACGTCTTAAAATTACCACATTCAATCTTCACAGCAACACCGAGACCGGTATTATCCATCTCACACCAAGCAGTTCAGTTACTTACCCTAAGTTCCCATGACTGGGAAATACAGGAGTGGAGATTTAAACCAAGGTCTAATGGAGACACAGCCCTTCCTGGCTGCCCCACTACATCACCATGATTTCCGTGTTATGAGAAAGAAAGCATAAGAAAATACCGTAATCTTTACAACTTGAAAACACTACTTTTGTTCCTCCTGAAGGTGACTCACCCCGTAAACCATAAAGTTTTTCAAAGACTAGAGATCATTCCATATTAAAACGCTCTGGTTTTCACAAAGTACCCAGGAAAAGCAGATATTACAGCTATAAAAGGTTTTTTTCCAGTTGCAGTAAAGATCTCTGTGCCTTACAGTACCCCATTCATTAATTATCCTCAGCACACAGGATCACTTGGAAACTGGCAGGCTGAGGTCTTCCTGGGAACACCAGTAACTCCACAGCATGATGTATGAGGAGGCTGGAAGACCACCAGTATTTGAACTAGGAAGTCTGGGCTTGAACCCTGAATTCAGTTTCAACATTTGAATATACACTAAGTACACTGGGAACTTCCAAGTGTGTAAATCAGACTTCTTAATCTCTCAGCCCTTGGTTTCCTCAAATAATTTGCCCAAAGTCACAGCAAACTCCTCAGTCCTTTCAAACAGGGGCTATGGCTGTGTGTCCCTGCAGTCTCTAGAGCTCCTTGAATTTTTTAAATCATTTTCTACTTACATCTTCCTTAGACTAACCTTTTATGTACATAAGAACCAGTTGTCATTTTGTATTATATAGGCCATTGTCCAGCTTTAGAAACTTTTAGGATCACAAACACCTAATATGGGCCTCATCCGTTGTTCATGCTAACAAATAAAATTTAGGGAGCATGTACTATGTGCTAGGCAGTACATTATGTATTTTCACAGAGGTTGTTCTTATCTCATCCAAACTACCCTATGGTCTAGGAATTAAGAGAATGGATCTTGGGCAAGCAACTTAATTCTGCACTGGTTTCTTGATCTGTAATATGGAGGGTAAGAGTAAATGGGGGAAAAATATATATGTGTGTGTGTATGTGTGTAAAATATATATAATATACTCCATAAGAGGTACTCAAATGCTCTCGCTTGTCCTTCCTTGATTTTTTAATTGGAAAATAAAGAGGGGGTCAAAGAGGATGTGGAGAAAACAGAACCCCTCACATTGTTGATGGGAATGTAAATTGGTATAGCCACTGTGGGAAACAGTTTGGAGGTTCCTCAAAAAACTAAAAATAGAACTACCATATGATCAGCGATTACACTCCTGGGTCTATATCAGAAAAAAACAAAAACACTAATTCAAAAACATACATGCATCACAATGTTCATAGCAGTGTTAGTTACAATTGCCAAGATATGGAAGCAACCTAAGTGTCCATCAACTAATGAATGGATAAGGAAAATGAGATGTGTATATGCACACGTGCGCATGCGCGCGCACACACACACACACACACACACACACACACACACACACACACAATGGAACACTACTCAGCCATAAAAAGAGAATGGAATTTTGCCATTTACACCAACATGAATGGACCTGGTAGGCATGATGCTAAATGAAGTAAGTCAGAGAAAGATAAATATTGTATGATATTAATTATGAGTGGAATCTAAAAAATACAACAAACTAGTGAATATAACAAAAAAGAAGCAGACTCACAGATTTAGAGAACTAGTGGTTACCAGTGGGGAGAGGGAAGTGGGGGGATATGGGGGGAGGGGAGTAGGAGGTACAAACTATTAAGGATAAAATAAGCTACAAGGATATATTGTACAACACAGGGAATAAAACCAGTAGTTTATAATAACTACAAATGGAGTATAATCTTTAAAAATTATGACTCACTATATTGTACACTTGAGCTTATATAATATTGTACAGCAACTACAGTTTAAAAAAAAAAAAGACAGGGTCAAAGAGACTGAATTAAAACCCTCCATTCCTGTGGGTAATAACTCACAAACACTTTCCAGAAGAGTCAAACCAAAAGCACCTTCTTACTGGAGGTGGGAAATAATTCAAAACCATTGAGGCTTTCGGTTAACACAGAGCTATTTATTTCCATGGAAATGGAGTGCAGAATGTGTCCAGTCTGATTCCAAGAGGTTCCGTGCATATCTGAAATCCACAGCATAACCAATCTTTGATTAATTTAACTGTTCAGAAAATGAATTTTCCAGTTAACTCACAACCTTTTTGGCTGCCACTTACCTAAGTTTTTAAAAATTTCTTTTCCTACTTAGTAACATCTTGTCCCTGAAAATAGTTTTCTTGTGTGTGTGAGATAACACATCTCCCACCACCGTAGGACAACTGCAGTGAGCACTACCTTTTCATTCGCTCATGTCTCCTACGTGTTACACTTTTCTCTATAAGGCCCATTTTTCTAACTTTAGAGTCCTGTGAATACTAAGGTGTGAAATCAGCTAAAACTGTCCTGGGACTGGACAAGCCATATATCTTTTAAAGATAGATTCATGAGATGAGTTTGTCTGGCTGCAGTAAACTTCCTCCTTTAAAAAAGGAAGCAAGGATTAAACAATGAGATATGTTCTTTTCACATATCAGATTAGAGAAGATGAAAAATTTGAAAATACCCAGAGTGTCAAAGAAGGGGCTTTTTCTACACCATTGGTGGGAATGCAAAAGTACGGTCTACCATGATAAATAGAGTATATGTTGATGAGAGTGTTTTCTGAGCTCTCCCCACCCCCTTCCTTCATCCTACTCCAGTTTTGCACACTTTCAGATCATTCTCCACCCTATGCCAAAGCCACTCTCCCTACCCCACATCCAAACAAAGCCTTCCATTGGCTCCATGATGCTCTTGAACATGACACACAAGACCCCCCATCCATTTCTGCTTGCCTTTCCAGCCTCCTGCCCAAGCACACCTATACTTCCAACGATAGATTCCAGGGATGTCTCTCAGCTCTCAGCGTGGTTCCTCAGTAGCTCATTCTTCCTTAGTTCTGTGCCTCACACACAGCTGCCCCTCCTTCCCTCAGCATCCTTCCTATCCATAAGCCCCACCAACACTGCCATCAAGCAATCTCCTATTCATCTTCTGGTCTCAGCCCCTCAAGAGAACTTCTCTGACCTCCTCAAGTCTAGTCCAAGTGGGTTCCCATATGAACCCACAGCACATTGTACTTCCTTTATCAGTGGGTCTGCTTCCCACATGAGAGCTGGACTGGTTATGCTTCATGCACACAATGAGTGCAGTGCCTGGCACACAGTAGCACCAAAAGGAAGAGCAGAATCCAAACTAAGATGGGAAGAGACTTAAAGGAAACTGCGATAAAGTACAACTTCAAAAGGTATAAATAGATCAACTTTGTTGACTCAGTAGATATTAGGACAAATTCTCTCACTGGACACCCACTTTTGGCTGCTCTCTCGTCGTGGTGTGCATGTCTGGCCAGCCTATCACATTCTGACATGTGGTTCAAAGAATTAAACTTTGGCAAGGTGCACTTTAAAAAAAAAAAGAGATACAAGCACAGATCACTAATGTATCATCTTTTTATAACCTTCTTTGTGAAAAAGAAATTAAATCTTGTTTCATAGTATAGAACAAACCTGCTACCCTGATACCATGTATTTTTCTAAGAGAAAGTAGAAAAGCTTGAAGTACTTGTTCAACCAGTGATCAAAGTCAAGACTGGAGTTTTTGCAAATAAAGCTTATTCCAAAAGAACTGTGTCAACCGAAGCAAAGGAGGGGGGAACAAATTTATTAATATTCCCACTGGACAGAGTGCTGTGGGTGAATTTTTAATGGGTAACCTTGTCCTCCAACAGAAAGATAACCTTCATTCAAATAATACAGGGCTAATTAGTAGACTAAAAATTAAGATTTCAATCAATTTTATTCTAGAGAACAGAACTAGTATTAACAGGTAGAATTTATATAGAAACAGGTTTCACATCGATGTAGAAGAAGATAGTTTAGAATTAGAATTTCCAATAAGTGAATAGCTGGAATTACGGTATGCCCCAATCCTGGAGGTTTTCAAGTAAAATAATCACATCAAAAGCAGTAGAGCTACACACGCCAGCTGTATTCTGGCCACCGCACTACATGCTTTATCTAGATTATCAACCGCAATCTTCTCCCTGACCTTATGAGATGATATATTATTATCCCTACATTGTATAAAAGAAAATGAAGACTTAGACTACCCAAAGACAGTAATGGCTACCATCTACTGGTCCAAGCCACTACCATCTCTGCCCTGAATTATCATACTTACCTTCCTTAGTTCCTTGCTTTCACCCCTGCCCTTGTAGTTCATCCTCTATGCAGCAGGCAGGGTGACTGTGATGGTTAATTTTATATGTCAACTTGACCAGGTCATGGGATGCCCAGATATTTGGTTAAACATTATTCCTAGGTGTGTCTGTAAAAGCATCTCCAGATGAGTTAGAACAGAGATTAGATGCGAACATATCAAGCACATTCCCAGCTTAGGACCTCCACACTGCTTCCCTCTACTTAAAAAATTCTCCCAGACATCTGCACAGTTCGTTTGCCACATCCTTCGGATCTCTGTTTAAACACAGCCATGCCTCAGTATTCTTGGGGGATTGGTTCCAGGACCTCCAGTGGATCACAGAGTCTACGGATGCTCCCTTATATAATGTGGCATAGCACAGTTGGTCCTCCGTATTCATAGGTTCTGCATCCACAGACACAGAAGGCCGTCTCTCACACTTTGTCAGTAAGACTTCTCTGACTGACAAACATTAAGTAGAAGCCTCCTCTCCCACAGCATTCCCCATCCCCTCACCCTCCTTTGTTTTTCCTCAGAGTGCAGAGCATCATCTGATTTCAGTATTTACTTGTGTCTGTATCTTGCACTAAAATGTGACCGATCTGAAAACCAGACCTTGATCTGATGCTTCACTACTACATTTTCACCATCAGAACTGTGTATGGCACAATAAATCTTTGTTGAATAAAGGAAGCCCAGACAACCAGATTTGAAACCTATTCTCTTAAATGTCAAGCCATACTAGCAACTAGGAGCAGAACTTCTTTCTTTAGGAGGGTAGGGGGTCTAGAAGGCCTAAGATCCCTTCCAATTCTAGGACTATGAGGCCACGACACTGTCATTAGGCCCCAAGAGTATGCCTCTCTTTTGCTGCTGTTTCGTCTGGCCACATTTTACCACTTTCCTTGAGTAAGTAAGTGGTAAGCGTTAGGCAATGGATGAGATCATAGGTCCAGGAAGCCAGCTCCTCCTTGAGTCATCTCTAATCCATTTCTCATGCTGGTACAGTTTGCTCTCATTTCTCAGATGCTATCTGACCTGCAGCCATTGTCAGTGGAAAAACATAGAATCAAAATGTGTGTTTTAAACCAGTGGCTTGACTGACAAACAAAAAAGTCATCGTAGTTTTATCATTAGAACTCTACACAAGTGTAAGCAGCAACTATATTCAAGTCATTCACAAATAAATAAAGACAAAGAGGAATTCATTGGCTCACTGTCAATCATCCAAGATAAAGTTAAGGGAAACCATAAAGCCAATCTTGCAAGCCAGTGTATTTTAATACCAGAAACCAGCAGAGCAAGAGAGGGCTCTAAACTGGCAAAATTTACTTCTGCCCATTTAATGCTACCAGAAGACATGGGAATCCAGAGAGCTGGAGATGTTAAAGTTTCAGGAAAAGCTGGCAGGTCACAGGACCAGAAGAGGGGACAGAAAACTCCTCTATAACATTGCTGGAGTAAGGTGCCTCATTATTTCCTGCAGCTCCACAGAGTTCTCAGTAAAAGATACTTAAAATTATACTGACTAAACATATCAAGCCAGTAAGTAATTACATTATTATATTTGTACTGGGCATCAGCAGTTCTTAAATAAATAGTAGCTTGAGACAGTCTTCCATCGGAACCTTTTACATCCATCAGAAACGTGCTCATCTTTTCACTTTCCAGCTTGTATGGGTTTTTGTTTCTCCTGTAAGTCCTACTTCTAATTCTTCAGTTGAAATATCCAGCCATTAGCTAGTCTTCGGACAAATCCAACAGAGAGATTTCTCACTCTTAATCCTAACTGCTAGTCTGCGGGTGTCTCGGAATAGCAGCAAGTTGAAATCATCTATATAACCACCTTTCATTAGCCTTTTATAAGGCTAATGAGGAAGCAAGTCAAGTCTTTACAGGATTTCCTTCCTCGAAAACATTTTTGAAAAACAGGATAGCGCAGAGTACTGACAGGACTCAGGAGAGAAAGGAGTAATAATGTTAACTTCCTGGGGGCTTGTGACTGCGCTGGTTGCTGTACCGGGGTTCTCGTTTGATGCCTTCGACAACAGTCTAAGATAGGTATTATCATCCACTACCCTCCCTCCATCCCACAGGTGAGAAACTGAGGTTCGTGGAAACCAAGGGCCTTGCCTAAAGCCATACACCATTACATGGGAAAGCCTGAACACAGGCCCGGGTCTTCCTAGCTCTGTATTTGCACTTTTGATCACCATGCATATGACCCTGGAAGGGAAGGATGGAGGTGGGAATAGAAAAATGACATTCTTTTGTGCTGTACACCAGAGACTGAGACAGCATTGTAAGCTGACTATACCTCAATAAAAAATAAATAAATAAATAAATAAATAAATGCAAGCACCTTCATCTGGCAAAAAAAAAAAAAAAAAAAAGTAGAAGAAAAGAAAAATGACATTCCTTTCTCCTAATGCAGATATCAGTTGCAACCCAGGAAAGAACCATGGCAGCTTCTTTGCTTTGCTTCACCTGAAAGTTACCAGTCCGTGTGGGTGCACACGTGTATGCATTACTGTACATACTCAGAAGCATACACACACGTGCAAGCACATAGGCTGAAAATCTTCCCAAACTGTAAATGTCTCCCAGGCCATATGTGAGCTTTTCTTAAAGGTCACCCAGCAGGCCCCAAGGAAAACACAGGCTTGGTCGAAAAAGCTTTATATTTCCTCTCACTTTTTTAAACATTGGAAAATCCATTTGGCTCAGAGAAATGAATAGTAAAAGGAGTTCTAACTACTTAGAGCCAACAAAATGTAATGGAAAAAAGGCAAGAATATGGCTGGACTTTATTTTCTTCTTCCTGAGCACATCCTGTCTTTAATCTGAGTGGTAAATAGGCCATGCCCAACATACCAACTCTTTTCAGGTGAAATTATCTAGGTTATAAAAACAAGCAACAACTGTGTTTTCATTATTCCTTAACTCATGGCTGACAGAAATAGCTTCCAAAATAAATCAAGAGGCAAACACTGCTCACAAGGGAGAAACCCACAAATTTTCCCTCTTTTGATAATTAAATTGTTGTGAATTTTTTCTTCAATTATACTGGTATGATATTATCTGAAAGAGTGTGTTGCAAAAGCCAGAAAAGGAAAATTTGAATTTTCATATTTGCATTATTTAAATCCACTGGAGAGGGGGAGGCTTTTTCTATATTATTAGTTACTAGACTAACACCCCCAAGATACTTAACTTCCAAGTACAAGAATACATAATTTTGCAACACCTCTCTGTAACCCCACAATACCAACTTCTTTGGTTCCGTGATACACCTAAAGATTTATGTCACGCTGGTGAAAGCCACACCCATTTTTGTCCTGTACATTTAGTTTCCCTTATTTCATACTACTTTTTTCTCTAAGTTAAATCTGAGCAAAGAGTCTAACAGAAATCATCTTCACAAACAACACAGTAAGCTTTCTTTAATAAGAAACTAGATTATGATGGATTATTTGAAGCAACATCTGTCACATTCCTTTCTCTGGATGTCATTTAAATCAAGAATTAACTACATGGAATAAATTAAGGCAGCATTCTTTTAAGCACTGGTTGTGGGGAAGTTAATAGGTATTGCCCTAAAAAAAGGTGGCACTGGTCAGATGGAAATCTTCATCAAAGTTAAACATGTCCCTTTGCTTTCTTTGTAAACACAAGATTTCACAGAGTCTCTAAAGCGCAATAGAGGAGTAGAAAACATACCAGTTTCCAAGCTAATTTGACTATGGGACACTTATTCAAAGATCATCTCTGTTTCACAGACCTAGAGGTTCATGGAACCCACTTGTTTTGGAAAGCACCTACTTCAAGGCCAGGTCTGAGCCGGCTAACATCCAAAGGTCAAGTCAGACACTCCCCATCTAACCATTTCACTGTCCCCAAGCACATAGATCACACTGTTTTCTTAGGAAAAACAGGACAAGGATAGAAAGTATAAAAAAACTCTACTAAACTGATGAAAATATACAAGTTTAGCACCACATCTAGCAGGAGAACCATTACACTGGAACATTCCCCTAATGAGAGAGGGAAGGGGGAACTATCTTAGCAAAACCATTTTAACTATATGGTATATGCAAGAAGGCGTTCCCAGCCAGTAACTGCAAGACATCAGCCAATCATATTTAAAACTGGAAATTAGGATTTAATAAAGAATAGTGCATTATGAATTTGATTTTTAAATATCTTAGAAGAAAATTTTGATTGAAAGCTTCTGCTCTTTAATATTCCATATATCACACAGATTTGATACTGTGTATGCTAAAAGAAAATAAAATTAACATTGAAAATTAAACTTCACTTCTAATGCTATCTTGATGTCATTAAAGTACTAACATTAATAAAAGTAAATGCAGCAGAAAAATTGGATATTAGTAGTATATGGTATATTTTAAAATGTCACAGATTTCTTTTCAGCCTTGAAAACAGAAACACATTTGATATCTTTAATTGAATGCAAATCAAAACCTAGGGGGATTAGACACATTTTTAAATAATTTTTTTAAAAGAAGAAATAAGAGCTCTAACAAGAAAAGTTAGAATAGTATTTCAGGTGAGGCTGATATCAATTGCAAATGTATAGACGCTAATGTAATCAAACACATACAGCTTACTTATTTTGGCGGATCACAGGAAATGGGGTATTTGGGAAGCCAGGGGAAAGTTACGGTTTATAGCTATGGAAAGTTCTCAAGTGGTAGGGAAACCAAAACTACCCAGGCATTTCACCTTCTGCTTTTGAGTACTCCCCAACTAGGAGGAAGTATGAATCCAGATGACAGAATAATCTGATTGTACTAACTCCTCCCCCCAAACTGCTGAAGGAGACATGAGAAACAGCTGCATTTTTAGTTGGGCACTGAGACTGCTGAAACAATAATGTGGCAGTGTCGACTCCTTAACACAGCCTTTGCTCACGTGTGTACTCTTTACCCAACGCTGCCACACAAAGTTGAATTCTGCACCTGGAGATCTCATTGCAAAAAGTGAATTCCATATCCTGCTTTTGAACGTCAGTAACCCTCAGCCAAAAATTTCCATACTGGCTTTACCCAAATGCTGCTTCTGACTCATTTGTTTCAAGGATTAGCAAGGGTCCGAAACCAACGTGAGAAAGTTGGAGAAAGTAATCCGGAAGCACAGCACTCAGAAAGAAAGCAAGACCAAAGGAAACTGAAGCCAACCCCGTGATGACAAGGCCATTTCCTCACTTCCTGTAAAGTAACACAGGCCAACAAGATGCGGAAGAACCAGCACAAACATCACTTGGTGAAGCCTCCTCCTGTCCACCGGACCATCACAACATCCTCGTCCCACACTTCTAACCTCCTGCTCTACTTTTTCTAAGTCCCTATTACCCACTACTATGTAATTTATCTATTTATTATGCTTATTGTTTATCATGTTAACCCCTTTGATAGAATATAAGTTCCTAAGAGCAAGGATCTGCTGTTTTTTTAATGTTTATTTTTATTTTTAAATTTTGTTGGGGGGGTGGGTAATTAGGTTTTATTTAATTTTTAATGGAGGTGCTGGGGATTGAACCCAGGATCTCGTTAATGCTAGGCATGCACTCTACCACTGAGCTATACCCACCCTGCTCTGCTGGGTTCTGTTTCTTTAACTGATAAATCCCAGTGCCTAGAACAATTCCTGGGACACAGATGCTGCTCACCAGGTATCTGCTGAATGAATGAATAAAGGATACTATTCTTTGCCATCTTTGGATCCCATGGTTCAAAACATTAAAGGATTTTAGTTGCTTTCCTTTTTACCTAAAAATTATTCCAAAGCTCCTCCATGCCCTAATCCTCAATCGGAAAAGTTAAGAAAATTAATATAACTAGCTTGAAAATGTGTCGTGTCAATTAAATTACCATAGGAAAAGGAGATGGAGTAAAATTTATGTCACCTTAATTTATCTGTTTTTTTAAGTATGCTTAGTAAAATGCCTTTTTTATAAATGATTCTAGTATTTCCTTAATGATCCCTTTCTCCTTACTCCCCCGATTTAAGCACTAATCATGGCAACTAAACTGTTCAATTTCCTTCACAAGTCAGAGTATTAAACCCACATTTGTCTGGTGATTATTGTACCTCTTATATAATAAGTATTAACAGTCTGCCCATATAAGGCCTACCAAAGGAAAGATCAATGGTGAAGATTATAATTTAGGCACCAGGCTCTCCCTTCTACCATGCTGAGATGCCCAGCACTCTTCCTGGCTGACTCTTAATCCATTCTTAGTTTAAAAGTGTAGTTGATTCAAACACATACAGGAGGAGAGAGGTAGGTATCCTAAACAGAAGAAAGAACATCTATTTCTGGGCCAATGAATACAGGCCCAGAGGAGCTGTATCTTACTATTTTTTCATTTTTTCATGAAAAATTCATAAAATTTGTCATTTGAAATTTCCCAATTGGGGATGTAAACAAAAATGTGTCGAGGCCAGATGTGGCCCACAGGCATCAGTGTGTAATCTCTTGTTTAAAGCCTCAACTCAGAAAGCACAGCCACCAGGAAGCTCGGTCCAAAGTGGGGGAGCCACCCCTGGGGTATGCTATGTCTGGCCATCCCTGGTTTCACCAGACTCTTGTATAGTTCCTTCAATGTGTCCATCTTCCTTGCGGAAAGCATCTTATTCATCTTTATATTCCTAACATTCAGCAGTGTCTAGCACACAGCAGGAGCTCGAAAAATGTTTGAATAAATGAAAATCTGGACAAGACCACCTGGGTTCACACTTCAGTAGTCCCTTTCAACCCATCAGCCTGCTTCCCATCTTTACACTTTAATCAACCAACCTTCAGGAAAACACACGATCAAGGTCATGGGCATTGGTACCAAGTGTCAAACTAAAAGAGGCAAGCCCATCCCTGGAGATCTATAGGGTTCTCTTTATTATAAGGAAGAAGCAGCATTCAGCATGCTTTGAAAATACAGGGAAAAAAAATAAATATGACAAAGTAAAACAGTTGTATACCATGTGCTTTGTAGGAGATGTGCAAGTATATGAAAGAAAATTCAGTAAATTGCTACCTGATTCTCCATCATTCAAAACACTTTTTGCAGGGGGAGGGTATAGCTCAGTGGTAGAGTGCGTGCCTAGCATACACAAGGTCCTGGGTTCAATCTCCAGTACCTCCTCCAGAAATAAAGAAATGAATAAACCTAATTACCTACCCCCCAAAAAAATACTTCTTGCAGATGGCAGTTAACTAAGGCATGTTAAAAATGTCTCTATTTTGTTCCTTAGCTAGAACTTAAGAACAGAGATACTGCTTATCCAACCAATAATTAAATTTCACACACATGTTAGTAACACTTTGCCTAAAACCCAGTAAATATCAGATTTACCATTCAAGATAGTATTTAGAATCAGATCCAAATGTGGAATCGTTCTCCAAAGCAGGATCATATGGTAGCACACTCTGGCTTCTCAAGTCAGGCATAGAAATGTACCCTGTACTTCTACAGTTCTTCCCTTTGTACTGTCTCATGATGAAAGCATCAAGGAAAACTTACAGCTGTGCAAAAGATGCACTGGCATTCCTGGAGTGTGGTCATCTTGTCCAGAGACTGTTCACACAGGCAGAGTTTGCAAGTGACAAGCGGGGCAAGAGCCAGGTCTCCTGGCGCTGTGTTTTCGGCGGTCATGGTGAGACAGTGGAGTCTACCAACCGAGCCCATCAGCCTGTCTTCAGCCTTCTTCAGTCTCTTCAGTCCCTAAAGAAAGGCCCAAAGCAGAAAATATTATATCCGTTGATTCATCTATAATTTAACCAACATATCTGGGTGCCAGCAGAGCAAATCTTCACCCTCAATGATCTCTAAATGTACGGCAAATGCATTTCTGAGGACCATGGGTGAGAGAGCTTGCCACCATGGCAAGGTATTCCTGCAGTCCTGAAATGTAAGGTGACCTTGCTGTCCTGACTCATATGAGGTAAACTATGGGAATTAAAAGACCACTATGAACAAATGCACCATTTAGGAATCTCATTGCTACGGTCCATTCAACAGATTCAAAAAAATATTTTAAAATAGAATGTCACTCAAAAAGTTAAACAAAGAAGTACCTTATGATCCAGCAACTCCACTTTTGGATATACACCCAAAAGAACTGAAAACAGGGACTCAAACAGATACTCACACAACAATGTTCACAGCAGCATTATTCTCAACAGCCAAAAGGTGGAAACAATCCAAATGCCTATTAATGGATGAATGGATCAACAAAATGTGATATAAACACACAGTGGAATATTATTCAGCCTTATAAAGGAATGAAATTCTGACACACACTACAAGACGGATGAACCTTGAAGACATTATGCTAAAGAAAGTAAGCCAGACACAAAAGGATAAATATTACATGAGTCCATTTATATGAGGTACCTAGAGCAGTCAAATTCCTAGAGACAGAAAGTAGAAAAGTAGTTACCAAGAGCTGGAAGAGGGGGAAACAGACAGTTACTATTTAATAAGCACAGAGTTACTGTTTAAAATGATGAAAAAGTTCTGGAAATAGTATGATGGTTGCACAACATTATGAATGTACTTAATGCCACTGAACTATACACTTAAAATGGTTGAAATGATCAACTTTATGTATATTGCACCCCAATAAAAAAAAAGTTTTCAATAGGGTGTTGATGTTCATTTGTGTTCCTTCACATGCATTATTTCATTTAATATTTTGTAACCACAATGATTATTTCCTTTGCTTTATAGATGAACTGAGGTCCTGAGAAGCTAAGTAATTTGTCAACATTCTCAAAGTTTATACATGGCAGAGCAAAACTCAAACCTCCATCTTCTAAGGCCAAGTCCACGTCCTGGTCCATTGCACCAGAACTGCATCACAAGTGGATATTATGTAGAGGGATGGAGCAGGGAGAGAGAGATGTAGGAAGAGAAAGGGAGAGAGGGGAAAGAAAGAGACATGAAGTCTATGACTACAGCTATCATAAGATCGCTGAAAATGTGCAAAAATAAAATTCATCTCTACACATAGCACGACAATAGGAAAGGATAGTTCTACACTGAAAAATCAAAAGAATAACTGAAGTCCTTCCACTAGACTGTTTTTACTCAGAATATCTTTAAAAGAGGTAAAATAATTGTGAAAATAATTTTCCTACATAATCGTAGTTTTCATCACGTTAAGAAATTTCATGTTCTGATTAAATAAAAGCAAAATCCTAAAGTTTTTACTATTTGAAAAGAGTATGGCCAATTCTAACAAACTTGGCCGTAGAAGTAATTGTACCGTCTCCCCCTACAAGAATCAGAGTCTCTGCCTTCCAATTTTGAGGAAAAAGAAATTATTTCTCACATTCAGTTTCTGTTATATAGAGCCCCACAGTGGCTTCGGTCTCAATATATAGGTACAAAAGTCCTAAAACAAGGGAGGGAAAAACAAATTGGCTTAGAAAGAAAGAAAAAAAAACCTATGAAAAACCAACTGCACAAACTTTCTTACTGTCGTATCAGAGTCAACAGTTACTAACTCTAGTAACCTGAAGTATTTAAGGTTCATGGCCTACTCCTTTAGTGGTAGTAGAAGACTTCATTAAAAATAAATTAAATAGGAAGTTAACCAATGATTGGCTTCCAATATGACAGATATTTCTCGGGAAAGATCCAATATGGTTAAAGACACAGCGTTTTTATTTGATTAACTATTCATGATCTATCACCCAGAAAGCAAATTAAAATCAAATCAACCTGCACATCAAATTCAGGATTTTGAAGTTTAAAAAAAAAAATCTCTCTTTGGGATCAATTAGGGGTAAAAGTGAATGATTTTACTGCTTCCTTGTTCCTAGTTTATGCTCACACAACTGTCACCTGTTTTCTTCTCCAAGACTCTCCTGTTCAAAACACACATCATCTTATCAATGATATCTTTTCATCTTCTTCTCACCTCCATTTTCCAAATACTGCTCATATACCATATTCTGAACTACTTTCCCCCTCAAAAAGAGAAATTCCAAGTTAAACAACAAGAAGAAATGTCACCAGTAAGTGCTTCCTGAGGAGTGAAGATGGGAAATGACACAGGCCAGAAACATCCCACAGCACAAATGTCAATTACACCAACAGCCCATGCAGAGGAAGCTGTTGAGAACAGATAAATCCTGCTGTTCCAACCCAGAAAGAGAGCTAGGTGTCCTTCAAGAAAGTCATTTATAGAAGAAGGCATTTAATGGGCCAATGAACTCGAAAAATGAAGACATAATTGGATATCTCTTAGAAGATTATCTCTTTGAAATAGTCTTCTTTTGAAGGCAGGACTAGAAGTCGTGTGAATCAAGGCCGTCTGAAACATAATCTTGTCTTGTGCCATATACATAAGCTTTTACTCCTTAGTTTGTGAGTTACATGCCTTTAGCTACGAAATCAAAGTTGTAAAAACATGAAAATATCCGTCACCTCCAAAAGTTTCCTCCTGTCTCCTTTATTTATCATTATTTTGTGTGAATATCTGTGTGTATGTGTGTTAAGAGCACTTAACATAAGATCTACCCCTGGCAAATTTTTAAGTACGTGATACAGTACTGTTAGCTACAGGCATTATACAGTTCCATAGATGTTTACTTATTTCCCAACCAATCAAGTTATATACGTGAAATATGTACAGTTTTTGTCTGTCAATCATACCTCAATAATGTGGCTTAAAATTTATATATATATGAATTTAAAATATACATTACATATAAATATTGTTATAACATAAAAACTTTTTTACAGAGCAGAGACCTGTTTTCTTTAAAAAAAAAAAAAAAATTCCAAGCATTCCAATCAAGGCAGTACTTGCAACTAAGACGGAGGAAAGAAGTTAACATATTTCATCTCTTTGAGACGTGAACAATCCAAAGTAATTCTTCACAAAGAAGTGATTTATTTTCCTGTGTACAATAACACTAGCTCCCCAACGTGACGGCTTTCAAATGCTTTTAAAGCAATGGAATTTTATAAAAACAAAATCTTAAGTATACCACCACTGGATGAAAGAGAGAAGGTAGACTAGTGCTGGTGGAAGCAATACTGAGAGACCAAGACTGGGTCCCCTTGACCTTTCCCTCAGCACCTCCCAGGCACCATCACAGAAGCTGACGGCTTCACCACACATGGTTTGAAAACCAGCCAGGCAAAATCAATAATGAATGTTTTCAAAATGAATGACCCATAGCAAGCACTTCAGCGAAAAGAATATCAAACAAGAAACCTTTTCACCATTGATTCAATAGAAATTGAGCTCTTCAAGCAATAATTAGGAGAACCCTGAAGTCCTCTACATGAATTTTCCCCATACTTGAGATATCTGTGAATGGCTCCAAGGTGTCCTAGTGTTTCTTCATTTATGTCTCATTAAGATTCACTGGTCTCCACAACATGAAACCCAATAGTAGAACTCACCCACACACACGAACTACTAAACGGCATGAAACACAGAGGGGGGTGGCCAGAGGGATGTGGACCACATGCTTGCAGCTCCTCCTGACTCTTTCCTGGGACCACATCTTCAGAGGTACACTAACAAGACATACACACACTCCCCTCCAGGTTTCGAGAAGAGTCTTCCTTCCAGAAAGCCAGTAACTCATTCTTACCAGCTGGCTCAACTTGTTTTGCCTCATACTTCACATTTTACCTAAAATAAGAAAGTGACTTGAATGTTCCACCACCCTCCTGGTTAAAACAGTGACAATTATAATCACTTTTACAGTCATTACAAATGTGACTGAGCCTCTTATTAGGTGTCCAGAACCCACAGAGAAAAGGATTTTGGCAGAGAATATAAGAGTCTTGTTGGAAAGAAGAAAAACCTGGCAAGCTGACTTCAGGGATGAATGTTCTAAAGTTGGTGGCAGGGTGGAGGGTGGAGTGGTGAGACTACTTGCTTAACTGTAGGGAACCACAGAGCAGGACAGATTGACTGGGGCATGCAGGGAAGGAAAGCCTCTCTAATAAAACATCTGATTTTGCCCTAAGTTACCAGGAAAAGGGAATCAGGAGTTCTGCCTACTCTCTGAGTGTCTCTTGACCTACAAAGTGTTCATTATATGAGAAGCAATGACCTTCTGATAGGGAAGAACGGGAAAGTCACTTTTTCCCTCACATGTTTCCACTAGAACTGCCAAAGAAAGGAATACTTCAGACGTTGTGCAGGAAGCTCAGGATGTATAAGGAATTTTCATATTCTCCTGGCAGCCTGAAAAAGCAATCCTCTCCAAAAATGCCGTGGGTGAGAGAGCCAACGTTCAAAGTATTTCTAACTAATGCAGTTCATGTCCATTTCACGAACCAAAATCATAGCTGTTATTCCACCGCACAAAGAGATAACGTGACTGGGGAGGATAATGTCTTACAAGGATACTTACCTAGTTATTTAGGGACTTTTACACCATCTGCCAAAACTTTAAAATTGAGCTAAATTGGTAAAGCATGATTAAAGAGACTAAGAGAAACAGAAAGCTAACAAAGTGAGGCAGCTGATGTTACTGACGTAATAGGACATTAATGTATGTAAAAATCCAGTTGATCTGTGCCGAGGGGTCTTACGCCCAGCTCATGCTATAAAAAGTCTAAGAATTACTCGAGAACAAAGGACCAAACAGAAGAGGAGACACATGAAGATTCTCAAAGTGTGTACATGCCCATCCAAGACACTGAGTCATCCCTGTGAAGTAGCTGGAATAAAAGATACGAAAAGATACCTGAGTACCGGACTGCGAGAGGGAGCCAACAAAGGGAAGCATTTTCAGGAAAGGTAGGTGGGGGCGTGGGAGTAGACAGGGCTCAAGTGCTGCCTGTGTAATAAAGAGAGAGTCTCAGGGAGCCAGTACTCCAGCAGAGCAGAGAGAACAGGAATCCAAAGGTCCCATCTCTGCCTTGTTAGGAAGGCCCTCTCAGTATCAACTAAGAATGACATGTCAGGCAACCAGCTCAACACAATCTGAAAATTAGCATTGTGTTGACCTTGGCATTTCCACTCAATACAATGATTTGTTTCACTGCTGGTTCACGGTCTTAACACAAAAGCCATTAGTGACTCAAATGGTACTGACTGAATCTAATAAAGTGCTGACCATCCTCAGCCATTAGCCATTTGCTGAAGTTCTACCCTAAATACAGTCTGGAATGGAAGGTAGACCAGCTGGCTGGTAGAGTAGCAAGGGCAATGGTGATCAGTGGTCAGTGAGGCAGGGATGTAGGGTTGACCTCCACACCGGCCAGTCTTGTGGTCATAACCTCTTCTTACATCTCTGACCCACTCTCCCGCCATTCAGAGACCAAATGAACCAGTGCACTTCCAGTAATATCACAAAAACAGTTCTAATATGTGCCTTGAGAGAGCATGAACAAATGGGAACTCAGGCAACCTGACTAGTAGTCACACAAATGCAATTACTCAAGTATAGTTTATATCCATTTAATTGTTTTTAAAAGGAATAATGCTCAAGGCCAACAAGTAAATACATGGCATCACACATAGGATACTTCATCATTATTTGGAGACAATAAAATAGACTAGAAACTATTCTGCAGTATGGTCGTCCCTAGGTATCCGAGGGGAATTGATTCCAGGAACCCCCTGGCAGACCAAATTTTGGCAGATACCGAAGTCCTTAAATGCTCAAATCCCTTATATAAAATGGCCTGGTACAGTCGGCCCTCTATATCCATGGATTCCGCATCCACAGACTCAACCAACGGCAACGCAGGACCCACAGGTACGAAGGATGGGCTGCATAAACAAACCCAAGTAATACTTAATTCTTAGAGGTGACGGAAGTAAACATTCACCTACTCGGGCTTTGTGAAGTGGTAGCATTGTTGCAAAACATTGTTTATACTGTGCCTCACAGGACAGGAAAGGGAACTTCTGTGCTTTGCCCCCAACACTTCACAGCTTCAGAGGAAATCAAGAATTGAAAAAATACTTCAGCCTCTAATTCTTTAGTTTTAACAGCTTCATCTCAACAGGTTCCAGGATGGCGATAAGATCATAAATTTGTAACTTGGAGACTTGGTTTCTTCTAAAAATGGAACTGATATGCAAATATATCCCTATTCTTTTTTTTTTTTTTTTTTTTGTGGGTGACAAGGACAGACACTCCCTTAGGAGTGGAATCTTAAATACTAGTAAGAACTGTTTTCTAGGCAGTCTCTTTGCTGTTTGAAATTACGTAATGAATAAAGTCCATTATTTTAATAAGATCTAATTTTTTCTAGCTTTATTCAGATATAATTGATGCATAACACTGTGTAAGTCTAAGGTATACAACGTAATGATTTAATCTATTTTGTGAAATGATTACAGTAATAAGGCTAGTTAACACCGCCATCATCTCATACAATCACCATTTTTTAAGGTGAGAATAATCAAATCTAATTTTCATATTTTTTCCTACAAAATATTTAGGAGAAATAGATGGAAAGAGATATGAGACCATGACCGACAAAGTACATGACACTGTGATAAGCTAACCCAAAACCCTACAGAATACAGGGCATCTGGGATGCGAAGTTTTAACGTTTGCAAAATGCCTACACTTTTTCTAAAAAGCACATTTCTTATTTCTTGTCTTCTTTTCATGTTCTCATTGCCACTACAAGGTAAGGCCCAAGAGGAAGAAATCCATCCCCAGCTTTTCTAACAATAAAAATTTATCAAAGAAGGTAGGAGTGAATCTGAGAAGAACAGCTCAATGATATTTCTGGCATTGTAATTTTACCTTCATCATCATCGGTCCCCCCTTCAACACCACCACTGTGCCCTGCCCACCTCTTTTTAAATCAGTGGTTCCCTTGCCTCCCACAATTATTCTTACAGCCCTGCTGAATAGTTTTCTTCAGCCTACCTGGCATAACAACAAAGCTCAGTAGCAGGAAGGAATGCCACTTAAAGGCAGGTCAGACAATGATGTCATTAGCAGATCAAGGAGAAGTGTTCTTTCAGAAAGCCCCACAGAGCAAGAGATGGGCCGATTTCCTGGGTCATGACATAACCCTGAAACTACAATCACTAGGGCATGAATATCTAAATCAAAATGTCTTCTCCAAATGAATAAAAGCATGTATAAATATCACCCTCTCCTGTGAAAGTTAAAAGTTTTACATAGAAATTTTAGTTAGAAACAAATTTAAAACCACTTTGGGGAAAGAATTCCTCCATCCCACACTAAGCAAGGTACAGGGTGTGTATTTTTGTACATCTCTGCCAAGTCAGTTTCTTAAGGAATAAAATGCAGGAAAATGCAAAATGCAGGAAATAAGGTCAACCCACAGAGCACTGAATGCCACACGTGTTAGGTGCTATGGATGCAAAAGGCAATTAAACATAGTCCTCACTTAACAAAGAGTAAACTAGTTGAGGAGGTTGTCAACGGATAGTTTTAATCTTACACAGGACAACTTTGGGTTTATAGCTTCAGCCACAAGTCCAGCAAAGAGAGAAATTAGATAGTCTTGTTCTGCCTTCCCAAGAAAGACAAAAACCAGTTGACTTAAAGTCCGAGACTCAAATTCATGACCGCAGAGGGACTAGAAACTGATGAGACACAGCTTTCAAAGCATGGTCTTTAACAGGTACCACAAGCCATATGATCAGAAGTATCTCCAGGCATGAATAAGTGTATTTCACTTAGATTGTTGTGTTTTCAATTCAAGGAAGGGATCCAATCACAGTTGAGAAGTCTCTTGTGCCATGTTGCAAAAGCATTGATCACTTTTACTCTTTTTAATGTATGGTTTTCCATTTTTAAGTAACTACTACAGTAGGACATACTGAGTTTAGAAGTACTCATTACCAAGTAAATAGCAAATGTTAATAAAAATAAAACCTTAGTACAAGACCTCTCACATATGCCTAAAGGTGAAAAAACAAATTTAAAATTAAAATAATTAAATAAATTAACTTTGGTGCTCTTATGCCTCTTCAAATCATTTAACGCCCAGGTGACATCAGGGGAACATTACCAAAAAAACAAAAACATAATTGAGGTGACAAACATCAAAGTATTTTTCATTCTCAGGTCAAACAACATGAATTAAAAGTTACCATTCTAGTCTAAAATCACTTCTAAGCTTACTCGAATTCCTTCAGGACAGAAGCCACATCTTATTCATCTGTATATCCTCAGCACCTAGTCACTCGATACCACAGTGGATAACTTCTCTAATGTACATGGAGGAGAAAAAATATTCAGGGCCTGATTCACATCCATATTCACTTCCAGCAATTCAAAAGCTGAAAATATTGATAATTTGCTGTTGCTAAGGCACTTCAATAAATTAAGGCAGACATCCCCGAAAAAAGTCTCAGTACTCAGGCTACAGATATCTACTCCCCAAAGCTCCGATTGGCCCAATTCCCATCTCCAAAATAATCAGTTGCACAAAGTAGGTTTAGTTCCAAAACTGTGTGGACTTTGTTCCTCCACCAGCACCTGGGTTCAGCATGATTCCTGACCTCTACCTCAAACCAGAGATTTCAAACACTAAGAACCTCACTTAACAAGAAAGTAAAGTCATAAGTCAAAGCCAGGGGAAACTGAGAAGCTAGGGCTAGCAGAAACAGTACAGAGAAATGATTCTGATGCCCTTAAAAATGTTCCTAAACATCTAAAATACTAAAACAACTTTTTTTAAAGGAAAATTTAAGTAAACTTTCTCAGATTAAAAGTGTTTGTATTATTGAAGCAAAAGATGGTTTCCAGAAAGCTAAATGGCCTTACTATCTAGTTAAAATGAGCTTTTTTCTTTCTGATAGAGCATACTTTTCTCTCTGTTGTAGGGTTTGGCTCTGAAAACCTGGCTCATAACCTGGGAGATCCAAAAACTAATTATTATGTTTAAAAAAAGACATGTCTTAAACTGACCTAGTTTGGAAGCCTGGATGCCTTTAAATTGCCAATGAACGGAAACCATTCATGAGAATGGGCCTTTTGAATGCTGAGAATGTCCTTCGGGGCTCGGCACAAAGATATTTGGCATAGATGACTGTAAATATTTGTAAAACTCTGAGTAAATGGACAGTGTTTGACCACACTCAAACCTCACTTCCAGCACAGTACTGCAGAAGTAAGTTATCTAGGGTGATTGGGTTTTTTGGAGGGGGAGGTGAGGTTTTTTTCTTTTTGTTTTAAATAAAAAGCCAAGCAATATTATTCTGCTGTTCGACATCTTCTTAACATTTCCTCTACCATGAATTTCTTTATTCAAGACAGTTCCAATTGGTCAGAGGCTACTTTTGAAATCATTTGTTTTTTCTTTCCCACTTTACTAACTTCATGCCCACCACAAAGAATAAAATCCCAGTCACAGGTGTGCAAAAGGCAGGAGTTTCTGAAAATGTGGGCGTGGATTTCCTAATACAGTTATCTCCACGTGGCCTTGTGGCTCTGCTATAGATATATTTCTTTTTCTCTCCCTCTCTCATCCACTAGGTAGCTTCAGAAATACTTAAGGGAATATGAAAACAAATATATGTATATATATGCATGACTGGGACATTATGCTGTACACCAGAAATTGACATATTATAACTGACCATACATCAATTTAAAAAAAAGAAGAAGAATGAACCCTTGGTAAAAAAAAAAAAAAAAAAAAAGGAACGAAATAAAGACTGACAGACTTAAGGGACTGCTATCCATGGAAAGGACTTCGGTTGAGAAGGCTGGACAGAGAGTGGAGACAAGGGATCAACAGAGGAATAAGATGTGAAAGGGATTGGAGACTAAAAGACTCACCTTAGTGAAAGCTGCAGCAGCCAGATACTTTAATTAGCCAGCAACTCAGTGAAGACTGGCTGGATTCCTTCTGCCTCTTACCCACGCCCTAAAAACTGAGTCATCTCAAAGTTCATTTCTTTTGCTTCTGGGCCCTAGACACCCCCAACTGGCTGCTTCAGATATGTTAGATACATTGTTCTTTCATTCATACCTAGCAATGTTCAAATAAACATCCAGAAATACCACATTAGAAGAACACTGCTAGTCCTACTGAAATCCCAGCTAATAATATAAGAGACTTGCAGCAGAAAGAAATAAGAAAGTAAGACTATAGTGCAAGCATGAAGGCAGAAAACATTTTCCCAGAAAGGGGAATTAATCTCTGAGAAATCCAAACATGAGAAGTATATGCATCAGGAGTAGATTTACAGCAGAATCCCTTAAACTAATAAGAAAAACAAAAGATACCCTGGAAGGAGTAAGCTAAAGATACCTTTTCTCTGCTGATACAGAAATCAGTTTCATTTTAACTTAAACTAGAGAATAGCAGTATAGGATCAAAGTTTCATAGTTTTATCAGCAATTACACAACAAAATAACCAGCATAATACATGGCCAAGATCTCATGGATAACATAACATCTTATCCATATCTCTCTATGTCGCTATTGCTCCAAATAACAGAAGGTAAACAGCTGAGATTATGCCAACTCTGGTCTCCGCTGAAGACATTGAGAGGTTTGACCTAATATTGAAATTCACAATACACACCGTTTTGCTAGAAATTAAGCTAGTTTCTTTTTACCTTTACAAAGACATCTATTTTTAAAAGTTAACAGGTGTTTTAGGCATTCAGAATGAATTCAGTTCCATATGGATTAAGCACTGGAGGTAGAAAATAAAGCTAAAAACCACGGTATCAGAGTGAGTCTCCCGTCCTTTTTTTTCTTTTCTTAGCCCAACACCACTGCTGTCTCTCAATGCCTGCAGCGTTTAAAAAGCTTGCTAAACCTACCTGGCAGGAGAGCTACGTTCCACCCGGCCGCCGGGCTTCTCAGCAGCCTGCCTCGCGCGCAGCGTCCGCCAGGGCTGCTCGCACCCCCGGGAGGAGGAGCTGTTCCATTCTCTCCCCCTTCCTCCGTGCTCTGCGGCTGACAGCTTTGCACTCTGCAAGACTGCAACAGGGTTCGGGCTCCCAGACCTATGGGGCCGGAGGAGGAGGAGGAGTACCTATAATCGCCTCCTGCCTTTGGGCGCAGCTGCGATGCCCGGGAACCTTGCAGAGCGTGGGGCGCCGCACGCCAGCAGCCGCGCGTTTATTTATACAGGAAGCTCAGGCGCGGCACTTCCTACTTCCCATCTGGGTCTCACTTCAGCTGCAGGTGATAGTCTTAACTCTGTCTGAGCCCGGCTGCCAGCGCAGTCCAGCCCTCCTGCACTCGCTCCACGTCTCAGGACCTCTCTCTTGTCCTTCTGGGACGGCTACCGCAGAAATCCGGAGCGGGGTGGCCAGCAGCAGCCCCTAGTGTCCTTCATCCTGCCTAGCCTGGGACACTTCACCTACCGGCCTTCAGAGCTTGCTGCTTCTCTGCACGTGTCCTCCTAGGACACCTGGCTCCCTCCTTCACAGCTCTTTAAACCTCTTGCTTCTACTTCTAACAATCCAGACCTGCCTTCCCACCTTGCTAGGAAACTGTTCTTGTAAAAACACTTCCCATGCACATCTCATCCAGAACACCTTGTACAGGATTTGTCCTTTTGCGTCTAATGATAAAATTAGAACGCAGGCGAATCAAATCAGGACTGGCTTAGCTTACCTTTATGAAACAATGATTTTGCTTGAAGTGCTTTGTCAACAAGTTATGCGGGAACTGCTTAGAAACCTAACAGGTTGTAGTCCAGTTAAAGAAAATGTAACAAAGTAATCATCCAGAAGCTGTGGGGTACCACCATGTCCCTTCCTCACTCCAAAACCTGGACACTTAGTGTCTGTGTGATGTTTACAACACATTACATACCTACTCACTCCTCACACCCACCCCCTTCCCCCATGGGTCACAGTCACAATCCCAAATCTGTTCAAAGCTGCAATTTAGATACGTGGCTGTTGCTCTGACCAGGGAATTTTCTGTGCTCACTCCGCCACTTCACTCTGCTTTTGCAACCACGGTCAAGAATGTGCTTCCTGAAATGAAGGGACTCACAGCCCTTTGTGGAAGGGATCTGAGCATGCCAGTGAAGTATCAGCAGTAGGCACCGTTCCAAAGGACACAAGCAAACGGCTTCTCAGCTCGCCATGTTGAAGAAAACCTCAAGGTCAAAGCCAAGTGCTGAAGAACACAGTGCATCTCTGTGGACGATCATAGGACAGGCAGGAAGACCATTCCACGAGCGGGGGAGAAAGGGAAGGAAAGGGAGATAAGACGGTAAGAGAACACACAGTGGGGACCCCAAATAATAGAACTGAAGGCTCTTTGAGCTTGAAAAGTCCTTCTAGCTAGTTTAGTCCAAACACCTAATTTCAAAAATGAGGAAACCAATGTCCAGGGAGATTTAAGTGGCTTGCTTGAACCAGACAGGGGCAAAGCTGGAACTAGACCTAAATCTGTGTTAGATGAAAAAGGTTTATGTTAATGAAAACCACCCCATGGATGCCTAACTTCAAATTTAGCAGAAGCTTAGGTTCTGGGATAATCAATCTCAAGGTATTTTCTCAGTGTAGTGACGATTGTTGATGGACAGGAATCAGGAAAGATAAACAAAGCACCTTCGAAGAGGTTAATTTTTTCATTAGTGTCAATATAAAACTTTGGTGCCTTAAACCAAAGTTCAACACAGAGTCTACTTTTTAAATTACCATGCAATTAAATTATAATCTCTTATAATCTCTTGTCAACAGGATAAGGGAAGAAACTAATATGAATGAAAACGTGGGTTAAGCAATAATCATGCTGCTGCAAATAGCAAATGGGAAGAAAAATTATATTGTATAATTAAATAATATTGGCATTAATTATTTTCAACCATGCAAGTTTATAAAAACTGCAAATTTTAATAAGACTAAATAAACATGTAGAACGCGGTAGTATTATGTGAACAACTCTTTCAGATCTGTAATAAAAATAAAATTTAACCAAGGAGGTTAAAGACCTATACACTGAAACCATAAGACACTGATGAAAGAAACTGAAGAGACACAAATAAATGGAAAAACATTCCATGCTCATGGGTTAGAAGAATTAATATTCTTAGAATGTCCATGCTACCCAAAGCAATCTACAGATTCAATGCAATTCTATCAAAATTTCAATGGCATTTTTCACAGAAATAGAACGATCCTAAAATTTTTACAGAACCACAAAAGACCCCAGATAGACAAAGCACTCTTGAGAAAGAACAAAGCTGGAGGAATCACACTTCCTGATTTCAAACTGTATTACAAAGCTATCTTAATCAAAAATGAACACATTGAATCTGACTATACTTCAATTTCTTTAAATAATAATAAAATAAAACATGCAAGTTGCATATTTAAAAAAATACTCTTTCAGATCTGCCTAATGAATACACAGTGAGCATTCATTTTCGCAAGCATGTATTGATCTCCTCCAGACAAGTGGCTAGATGCTGAGAAGACAGACATAAGTTAGACACGGCCCCTGTCCTCAAAGAGCTCTCAGTCCAGGGAAGGAGTCAGACAAGCAAGTAAATTATCAGGGTACTATAATGTGTACATATGTGATACAAGAGACGAACACAGGACCACAGAGAAAAAATTAACTAAAGGAAGGGGGTTGGTGAAAAGAACCATGGGAGGCTTCCCTGAGAAAGTAACTTAAAGCTGAGGCTTCAAGTAGCCAAGTATGGAAGGTGGAGAAAGGTGAACCAGTCAAAGGCAACAGCCAGAGCAAATGCCTAGAGATGTCAGATTTTAGGTGACACTTTTCAAATTCAGACAGAGCAGATGCATTCACAATAAAAGAATGAGGGCCTGGACTAATTTAGTGCCAACGGGCATGGAAAGGAAATGAACAAATGGAGAGAGATTTCTGAAACAGAACTGATGGGACCTGATATCTGATTGGATGTAGAGGATGAAGGAGAGAGAACTGCTCAAGCTGCTGGCACCTCTAACTCAGAATGAGAATAAAGGAGAAGTAGCCATCAGGAAAATGATGATTCAATTTAAATCCTGCAGGATCCTAAGTGTCTCTGGGACACATAGAAGACTTGTCCAGAGAGATCTGGGGTAGAGGGTCTTTTAGGAATTGCCATCATTTAGGTGGTGCCTGTGGATGAGATTACAAAGAGGGAAGAAGGGGCTTTCCATCTAATACACACTCTTATCACCCACTCATTTTTATGTAACCTTAAACAAGTTATTTAACATACCCAAACTCATGCATAAAATAGGCATGATGATATTCATCTCATAGGTAGTTGTGAGGCTCAGTGAGAGGTTTGTAAAGTAGCTAGTTTGTGTCTGGTGGCACTATACCAGTCTTGAAGGTGGGGCAGTGAATGGCACCTCCTGAAATTGTGCAGTACACAACCTGTTCAGCTGGACAGGTTCAGCCTGGCCTGATACAGTCAATGTCATTCATCTTAGAAGGAAGGGAAAAGGAGAGAAAAAAGAGAAGATGATCAGAAAAGAGAATTCAAAGGAACACCAGTTTGGATTTTGTTTTTTTTTTTTAAAGGTAGGTAAAAGAGGATCCCTCATATAAGCCTAAGAAGGAACTGCTTCTTTTAGACTAGAAAAGTCAATGTAACATTTGATATCACAGACTGAGAAGTAAAATCCAGTCACTACAGTCTACAAAAATATTTTTCATCTTTCTGAGCAATGATAGTCGTGCTATTACAAATTGTTCACCAGAGATTGCAGTCATGTTGACCTTCATCACAATAGAGAATTTCCTAACCGCAACTACAGACTTTCCTAAAGAAAAGGAAAACAAAATCTTGACATTAATGGTTAAGTAATCCAAACCGTAGGAATTGTATTAACTTGTAACATACCTAAAGTCATATAAAAGCAAGACCAAAATAAATCTAAAGCATACTTATGAAGCCAAAAAATAAATATAGAAACCTAATTACTAGATATGTATAAGATACTTATGTAATACATATTATGTAATATGTAATATATTATATATATATGCACACACATATATATAAATACATTGTAGTCCTACAAAAGCAAGAAATCAACAAATGGAATTTCTTTTTTAAAAAATCATTATAATTAATATAAAGAAAAATCAAGATTCATTCTGATGCTACTAAAATCACTCTTTTCTACCTTGGTATGTAAGTTGGTAACACATACCTTAGACTTGACATCTTAATTATATCTTGCACTAAGACATTTTTAAAAATGTTTCTAATGATTTGTTTAGTTTCAAGAAATCAGGTGAAAGAACACAAGTATTGGGAAACCACCTTCTCCAACAGGTGCAATTCTCTCTTCACAGGAAAAGATTTAAGGCAAAGGTCATGGTGTTCTGCCACTGACAATTTGGCCATTTCTCATTTCCAAACAGCTACTATTTCATTCACATTCTTCTGTTGTATCTAACAATGCTCATCTTATACATAAACTCAACATTTATTGAGGGTATTGAGTATAGAACTAAAAATAACACACAATACAAAATGAGACTGAGAACATGACAAAAGACTACGATAGAAACTATGCCAGAGATTCCTTCGGGGTGGCATGGTGGTCAAACCACACAGAAAGTCAAAATATGACCTAGAAATGATCACCCAGCTACATCCAACTTGATAACAAAAGTTTTCAAAAAGCTGGAGGAGTGTCATTTTGGTTCTATTTCATACATGCAAGAGCATCTCGGCATCTCACAGAGTGAGTCAAAACCAGCTGGGTCCCAATAAGAAAAACTGCCATCACCACTGTTTCACACAAGAGCCCATCATAACTCGAGGCAGAGAGCTGAACGAGACCCTTAACATCCTACACATAACTCCACCAGCAAGCCAGGGTTACGGACCGATGAGAAAATGGAACTCAGCACTCTAGAAATTCACCTGACTAGAAGAAATGACTGCATTAGCCCTGAATTAAAATTCTCCACCGAAGAGTCAGATGAAATAGTCTTGAGAATCCTTATGCTTGCAAACTTTGCATGAGTCTTTCTACTAATATTATCTCCTCCAAATTCTTGCATATCAGACAAGCAATGAAAAAAAAACCCCAATGTTCCCATAAATTGTCATCCCAGCCAAAGTACCAACTGGTTTATAGAAAATGAGGACCCAGTCCTGTGCATCCATATATATTCCACATAGATAAAAGGACTCAGCTGAAATAAAAGTCAAACTATTTCTTGGCTTAAATCATGAGGAATTTTATTCTTGGCATTAAGAGTCCCATCTACAAGGACCACATTACCCATATGTGGGAATATTATAAATGCTGACTTTCCAGAGTGGGACTTTTATTTTGAAACACACCTTAAAAACTTAGGTTTTCTCTATGATATAGATGGCTGAGTCCCTTCTTTTCTGCCTTCTCCCTCTCCTTCATCTCCCACCTCTTCCAGAAAAAAAGTGAATTATAAAGTCCCCTGGAAACCAGAAGTCAGACAAAACTAACAAATACTATCATCTGCAACAGATCACAGAAACCAAAGTGAAGGACATGGATGCCCGGGCTGCATGATTGCTGGATGGAGCAGTGCAGGTACCTTGAGAGGCAAGGATGCAACACTATTTTATAAGAGGGGAAAAAAAAAATTCCCTCCACTGGGAAAGTCTGTTTGCCTCCCACATCTACCATGTGCCACCTGAAGTCCTCTACATCCTCCTCAGAAGGTCATAAGAGGGTTTGCTGTTGTTTCAATACATCCCCCCAGAGGACATGGCCACAGTCCTCACAAGGAACCCCTTAGGGACTTTTCTAGGTAATAACAATTGTAGCAAAACCCATAGCCTCTGTACCACAATGCTTGCATTTCTAACAAAAGAAATCTCAGAGAGGTCCTTCTTAGACATCAGTGTTCCCTAAGAGGATCTTTCTCAGTCCCCTTGGCCTCTGGCAAGGAATCATACTCAGATTAAATATATGAAGATCAGTTTAAATAAGCAATAACTGAAGTCATGTTACTTTTGTTGCAATGTGCCTTTTCCCAAAGGCCTCACAATGATTTTTAAACTCACATTACACCTGACCTGCATAACTATACCTATCTCACGGAAGTCACCATCACTAGCTGTAGGTAATTAATGATCTCATGAGGTCAGCAGTGAAGAAAATAATCTTTAATAATCTATTGCCCAGGGTGTCTCTAATCAGATACACAGGCTTCTCTTTCTTCCCTCCTCCAACTCAGCTCTCTCTTTATTCCTCGACCATGGAATTTACGGAGCACTCTAATTATTTATATGTCTGGCAGTAGTCTGTGAGAAGGGTGTCATAATATTTTTCTCATTTTCTACTCTCATCAGCCCCTTATTCACCCACGTATCAATGTTAACAGCCTATGGTGTCTTCTAAACATTTTTCTTTGTGCTCACTGCATCACGCTGACGTATGCTATACACGCAGACACATAAGCCACTTATCTTAGCTCTGGGAACTGTCTATTCATTTTCTCTGTCCATTTTGCTTTAGAAGAGTTTATACTTTCCCTGTCTATTCACAAGAGCTCTTTGTAAATTATAGACATTAACATTTTGCCTGCAATATATTTTACAAAGACTTTTCCCAGACAGAGCTGACGTCTATTGATTTATTTTGTTACTATTTCCATGAAATGGTTTTTGATGGTATATATTCTGATGTGCCTGACTTTTCTCACATAGCTTTTGGGGGTTCCAGTCTTGATTAAAGAGGTTTCCCAAGCTTTAGACAGTGTATGTGGGCTTCTCTAGATTCTCTTGTGAGATTTTTGAGCTTAATGTCTTTAATCCATCAAGGAATTATCTGTAAATAGTATATGATGAATCCTGTTACAGCTTATCCAGAGAACTACCTATCATCAGAACAATTTATTAAGTAATCCAGGATTTTCTCACTGAACTGCCCTGCAACATGTATCAAATACTCAGTTTTCTATATTTTGAATGATCTATTCTGAATTATCTATTTTTGAATGTATTCTCTGCCAATAGTCAATCTGTTGATTTCTAGGCCAATACTATTTTGATTATAGTGACTTTATAGCATTCTTATTTTTCACACTTTTCTGGGCTACAATGGGGCATTTATCAACATAAAACTTTATGATCATCATACACAATTTTTAAAAACCCAGGTTGTCAGTGTGTTTTTGAATTACTGGAAATGTATATATTATACACTTTTATGGTTTTATTATATTATTTAAGGAAGCATTTCCTCCCATTTCTTAGTGCTTATTGCTAGAATAGGGAAAAGCTTTCAATTTATACATTTATCTTGCATCCCTGCCATCTCCCCAAATATTTTATTAATTCTACTAGAGTGGCTGTTTTTTTTTTAATTTAGTCTCATTTTTGAGGGTTTGTATACAGTCATATCGTATCAGCAAGAGAAAAAGATTTTATCTCTTCTTTTCTAGTAAATATGTCAGCAATATAATTTGTTGTCTCACTTCATTTTCTAGGACATAAAAGATAATGATAAATAAAAATGCTGCTCATAGGCATTCTAATCGAGATCCTTATTTAATTGGTTTTAGTATTTTGCCATCTATAATGAAATTTGTTGTTAGTTTTTCACAAATAGTCTTTATTATGTCTAAAAAGTGTCCTTCTATTTAAGAGCTTTATTAGTTAGGAATAGTACTAAACTTTACCAAATGACTTTTTAGCAATTATTATATGATCATGTTATCTTTTTAAATTTTGGTATAATGGATTGGGTGCCTGGGTTTTCTGATACTGAACCAAATTTACATTCCTGGAATAATACCTTCTTGATCATACTGTATTGTCTGATACTGGTATTAAAGGTATACTGGCTTTATAATGTGAATTGGGGAGATCCTTGTCTTTTTCTATGATCTGGAAAAGTTTAAATAACATTGCAATTACCTGACTTTTAAAGACAGAATGACCATAAAATTCTTTATTCGAACCAGGACACTCTGAGAATAAAAGAAGCAGCTAATAAACAATTAAAACTGCATAACTTTTAAAATATACATTAATTGACAAAATAACTGGTTTTATTATATTGGTAGACTGAGAAAATAGTTCAATTCAAAAATTGTTTTCAAAAATAAAACTTAAAAAAGTTTGTATTTATTAATTTTTAAAAACTTCTGTATGTTACTTATCTTAATATTAAAAATATGACAAGGAAAATTATTCTTGGCAGATATTCAAGTACTTTAATCAGTTTGTCACTAATACTGGGTCATTGCTCTGTCTATGAAGGATGTTATATTATCAATATGATCTTTTTTAAATAAAAATTCCTTCAAAGGCACATTTCATAGTTGAAAAATATGAAATCATTGACACCTTCAATTTACTCTTTTCTATAGACCTTAATATTTTTAATTGAGAAGATACTCTCCTGAGTGCTCAAGTACCTAGTAAGCTCAGAGAAAATTCTACTAAATGGAGTATTTTCTTAATTCTCTTATGAATTAATTATGAGAATTCTACTAAATAGAGTATTTTTCTAAGTTCTCTCATGAAAAGCATTTATAAAGACACTGCGTTTGTGCATGTAACACCTTTGAGAAATATTGATACAAACCAAACACATCAATTAAATTGTATTTATTTATGATCCTTTTTAGTTTCACCAAAATTAGATACCCTGAAATGACAGGTCTTCAATCTATTTTGAATTCTGATTAAAAACAAATTTTTCCTATCAGCAATAGTACTTCTACGAAAAGATTCTTCCCACAAGTCCAGATATTCCACATGCAACTACAAAATTTCAAAATTAAATCCTGTATACCGCATTTGAGTTCTTATTTAATTTGCTCAGTTCCTACCTTGTATTTCTAAGGGTAAATTCTAGTGCCTTCCTATTTACAAGCTTTGTGTTCCATAACTGCAATTTGTACAGCTTCAAAAGCTGAATATTTTTCTTGCTCTGTTAGCTTTGATTAAAAATTTCCAACTGGTTTCAAACAAAAGTCAAGCCAAAATTAGAAGACTCTTTGCAAAAAACAGTCAATACTATCCACGGGCATTGATTTACAAAGCAGTTCTTCAAAGACTCAAAACATTTCTAAAATCTGACTCACAATGGACTCCAAAAAGAGAAAACTCATACTGCATGCTGAAGGATTTTTTATATTCAACAGCAGCTTCATCACAAAAATGTTGTAGGTTCAACTATTTAGTGAATGTAGAAAAAATATTTGTAAAATTTGGCAATTATTTCTATTTCTATTGCAGTTTGTTTGAAAGAAATAATGAGTTATATGTGCAGTTATAGCTCTGGTAGAGTGTGTGCCTAGCATGCACAATGTCCTGGGTTCAATCCCCAGCACCTCCATTAAAAATAAGTAAATAAAAACCTAATTGCCTCCCCCCCAAAAAATTAAAAATATATAGATAAATAATTTATATATATATATAAATATAGTTTTATATATATATATATATAAATTATATATATATATATAGTTAAAAGTTTCCCTTTGAGTAAAGTTTTGGTTATATGCTATGCCCTAAAGATTTAGATATAAAGTGTAATTTTTTATTGCTTTCTCTTTGTTTTTATTCTTTTATCAAAAGTTTATCTGGGAGAGCATTTCTTAGTTTCCAAGAGGTTTGGGGGGGTCATAGTTTTATTATTAATTTCTAATTTAATTGGGTTATGATGAGGGAATGTGATCTTAAAAAAACTCTACTTTTTATATTTGTTATAGTTTTGCTTGTTTTTGGCCAAAGTAGCTTATTAATTCTATTTCTAGTAACTAGGGTTTGGAAAGTTGCACATCTCCAAAGAAATGCTCCCTGAAAGGTGACTTGGTGATGTGACCAGGTAACCTGCCCTGCTTACCTGAAGGCTAACTCCAAGTAGTAACAATGGCTCATGTTACAAAAGAATTCTAACTTGCAAATCTGGAACCATCACAGCTTGAGGTAGAAAACAAGGCAATTAATTATTTTTAACAGCCAGATGATTGTATCACCTAGGAATTTAATCAAAACAAACCAAAGACATGCAATACTTCTGAATGGTGCCCAGCAAGCACCTCGCTTAAGTGTTCATTTTCAACATGCCATCTCAATTCCTCCTCGTTATCAATAGGGCAGTCCTTAGCATCAGGCAGACCTGCTGTCCATCTACAAATCCAAGAGAAACACATTTACCTTGCACGTCAAGAGTGCCTCAGCATGATTCACTGAAATCAGGAGTTGAAAGAGGCTAGAACTATTTTAAATGCAAGTAACTGTTAAAATATTTAGTCCCACCAAAGCTTTGAAGATTCTGTGCTCAAATCAGATCAGTCTTGGTGACCTAAGGCTCAGACAATGAGCACATTGAAGAGAGGAAATCTTGTTTAAAATCACCAAGGAAATTCCAAAGTCTTACAAAAGAATTAGCAGCTATTTCAGCAAAGATACACTTGGAAGCAGGATGTTGTTTTCTTAAAGTTTCTCCTGAAAGTTCAGAAAGGTAAAGTGGAAACTTCCACAGGCCTGGTGAGTTTGAGGAAGAAATAGATTACCTTCTTGAGCACCTACTGTGTGCCAGGCAAGGTACTTAGTACTAAGCATTTTGCATACATTATCTCTTTTAATCTTCAGAAAAGTCATCATTATAGAAAATAATTTGTTTATCTACTTGCATTATTAAATTGGTTAGTAACTGATATACAGAAAAGGCTCACAAAAACATAAGTTTGGCTATAGAGTTCTCTCGTGATATACTCCATTGAGGGTTAAATTAAGACTCCAGTATTTTGACCTCTAAGTTAGGAAGAATCCATTAAAACTTCTAAGATTGCAGGCTGTGATTTCAGCAAACTTTTGTTTCAAACAGGGGCCGATATACCAATCCATTTACTTTGAAATAATTGTTAGCTAAGAATTAATTAAATTGTTACCTAAGTATTAATCAAATGACCTCATGAGATTAATCCCACCTTGTATTATACAACCAATGCATCACAAAGGTAATTCTGACTAATAACCTAAATAATTTAATTGGCACAAAATTCAAGGTAACATATAACCCGCCTTCTTTTTTAGATTCACCTTCTGCCCTTTTCACTTTACATCTAAGCTTCAGCCATGCTAAGCTATTTTCAGGCACTCCGAATTTCTTTTTTTTTTAATATATATGTATTTTTTTATTGAAGTAAAGTCAGTTTACAATGTGTCAATTTCTGGTGTACACACAATACTTCAGTCATATAGGAACATACATATATTCATTTTCAAATTCTTTTTAACCATAAGTTACTACAAGATATTGAATATAGTTCCCTGTGCTATACAGTAGAAACTTGTTGTTTATCTCATTCACAAATTCCATTTCACAAATGATTCTCTATTTGCCCAGGTCATTCTTCCCCCACCTTTTTCACCTGATGAATAGTTCTTCATCTCCCAAAATGTCACTCAAAATGTATCTTTTCTGGGACACCTCCCTCCACCTACCTCCTCCCCCATCCGGTTAGAGGGCATCCTCTGGTCTTCCTTAGTACAGAGCTCTTACTCTATTAGAGCACCCATTCCTTCATTCAGTAAACATTTATTAAGCTCCTATTACCTACCAGGTTCTTTATTAGGTGCTGGGAATACAAATATAAATAAAACATAAGACTTCAAGCAGTGTAGGAAAAGAGAGTCACATATACCAGTCAGAGCAGTGCCACCCGGATCCAGGAAGGCAGCTGTGGAGCCCCGCCCTGCAGGACAGGAAGAGTTTAATGGGTAGAAGTGGGAAAAGCCAACAAGGAGGAGGCTGGGAAAAAGCTATTGCATGGGCACAGGTAGACAGATGGACAACAGATTAGCTGTGCTGATGGCAGAAAAAATTGCTCCAGCCAAGGCATTTGATTTAAAAAAAAAAACTTTAAAATGACTCATTTTTAAACTTGTTCAAGCTACTATAGAAGCAAACAACAATCATAGAAAGTCAATCCTAACTTTATTCCTAATTGTTGTTAATACCCAGTGCTTTCTTAAACCCAAAGAGGCTTATTAGTGACATGTTAAAACTTTCAAATTTTATGTAAAGACCAAAAGGGTATTTTATGACTGCTCTGACAGGCATTAGGGAATAAAGATAAATTGTTCAGTCATGTAAGACAGTAACATACCAAACAGATATGAGGTGAGCAGGGAATAGGGGGCCCTTGACAAGACTCTGTCTTCCTTTCCTATGACCTAACGCAGACAGACAGGCTGAAACTCTCTTCAGTGGTTATGTGGAAAACCACCAATCCAAAATTATATCCTCTTTGTCCAACAGAGACAAAAGTTTTCAGACTGACCAGTATTATTACATAGTTACTAAAATCCTGAGAAAAAAATTCAAGTCTTCTTCTTTAATTGAAGTGCCATCAGTTACAATGTGTCCATTTCTGTTATACAGCAGTGTCGCAGTCACGCATAGACATACGTATATTCGTTTTCATATTCCAATCTTTTTTAATCTGCAATTTTTACACAGGTTCCTAGAGGACCTTGGACAACATAGATGTTGCAGTACGTGCCTACAGCTACTGAAACTGGAAATGAAGGAGCAGAAATCAGACACCATCATCCTCAAAAGAATGCGGTAAACGTGGGTGGCCACCTGCCCAGTTCATGCTGATAGTTTCAGTTTAACAGTTCCAGTTGCTCCAGATGTTGATATCACAACAGCTTACGCCACTTATCAGAAAACATGGTAGCAGTAAGTGCCCCCACGTAAGCCGAGGCACTGAGATCCACACCATGCCCTGAACTATGCTATGCTTTATTTTAAACTGCATTCAAGAAACTAAAATGGAGGATGAAATGACAAAGGAGTGAACATTATCACCCCTCTCCTAGAAGGACTGAGTAAAAGGCATTGAGCACAATACCGTAGGTTTATAAATAAATCTTTAAATGAATTAATCCTTGCTACAATATATTATGATACAAACTGTTCTGTTATAGAGTAAGGATAGTTCTAACCTCTAAAAACTAATCAAAACCTAGGTTGCTATAGCAATGTGGCATCAACTTAGTGCCTTCACAAACATCCTCTCATTGAATACACACAACCACCTTTCAACTGAAGTTGTACAATTACAGATGAGAAAACTGAGCACTGAAAAATGAACTGACTTTCCTTGGGTCAAACAAGCAGTTATCGGCATAACTTGAACTAGAACGAAGAACCAAGTCAAGTGATTTCCTGTTCCAACACTCTTGCTTCCCCAAAACCAACTTACAGGTGGAATAAAGCTCCCCTTGTTCACCCATCAGGATCTTTTCTGGAAGTAGGACAGAAACAGAAGGTTGGTGTAAAACTTTTCATTCTATTTTTTTTAAACACCTACTTTAGGCAAAAAGTCAGGTGTTGTGCCAAAACAAATTAGACAGCAATACTCCTAATCTTAGCAAAAGCCTAATCTCAACCGAGAACAAAGAAGCATACATTGAGAAGAGAATTCAGCAACTCTGAGTAGGTTACTTCTCAGCATCACCTTCTGCAAGAAGGAAAGGGCAAGTTTCCTGGAAGTGTGAGTGGTCAAAGAGTATAACTCAAAGACTATTTTAGTACAAGATCCTGTTTCACCCTTGTTGTTCATCTGTTTCGCTGAGAATGTGAAGTTGTCTGGGTCCAAGTCAAAAAAGGGGATGAAGTCATCTGCTAAAGCCATGAATGCAAGAGCCCCACGAAGGCACACAGTGATTACATAGCACGGCCATGCACACCTTCCCGTTGTCTGGCTGGACTTCTATGCAGTCATCCTGCCTCACCCCAGGGAGGTGAACTCAGGAATCCGCTAAACAAATGGGGAATACTGTAAAATTCATTATTAATTTTACTACAGGCTACTCGAAGGGAAAGAACAACTCAACTGCATATAAGAAAAAATAGTTCATAAATATTTTACACACAGGCATTGACTAACGAATGACAATATCTGTTTATCAAATGTTGCAACTCATGATTCTTCCCTCTCTGCTCCTCCTCCCCAGACTTCCCTGTTTTTCCTACGGGAGTCACTAAGGATGTCCAACTCACTGCTCTCCACCCTACCCTCCCTTTTCTGCCATCTAGTCCGACTGCATCTTTCAATACCTGGCACCCACAACTATCAACCACCCACACACCTCCATGGTTTCTCTCTGCTTTCTTTAGAGTGAGAAAAAAAATGGAAAGTCCAGATAGCATCAAACTTTAGAGAAATGTAGGAGAGTTAGTATTTAGGAAGCTAGTGAATTCAGGGCTTTAGACATAGAAGAGTCCAGACTCTAATTTTTAGGGCAAGGAGACCATTTCAGCTCTGCTGTAGACCAAAGGATCATTTATAGTTTGGCTAGAAACCTAAACTAGCAAGTACCATATTGTTTCCATAGTAAAATGAGTTCCAAGTTCTAAACCACTGACCTGCAAACAAACTTTTGGAACACTTAATATTCACAAGTTTGGGTCATCTACAAAAAAAATGTAACAATAAACGTTTCCCCTTGAGTTTCTCTTTACAGCTGCAGAAGAATGTATAGAAAGTACACATGTGTATAACTGGGTGCTGAGATCTGACCTCCTTCCTGAGAAGCTGTTTGAACTGAGCAAGGAGTTGGTGACCACCACCTGTTCCTAAGAGCCCTAGGTGGATTTATTCTTCTCACTATGCCCAGTGAGAGTAACTGGACTCACTTCTTGATAAGTAGTGACTATTGGGGAAGGGACTCTTAACATGATCTCTAAAGGGACAGTAAAGACAGAAGGTTGGAGGAGGGTTTTATTCCCTTTATATTGGCAGTCAGTGGAATTGCTGCCATTGCAGCTTAAGGCAAAAGTTAAGTTCCAAGGAGGCAAGTTTCTTTGGAGCAGAAACTGTAACCATACTCCTATGTAAGTGTGTGTATGTCTGTGTAAAGGGAACTGAGCTATGACGAGTAAGACTGAGGGGACAATGACGATGTACCTCAAATGGGGATGATCACTGATATCACAACACAATGGCCAAGCCTATCCTAGTCTTCTTTTCTCTTCAAAGAGCTATAATCACAGGTCAAACCTGGAGGGGAAACTGTTAGGCTTCTCCATGTAACAATTAGAGCACCCAGAATCGGCTGTAGTCAAACCAGATGAGAGAGAAAAGACAAGAGTCAGACATTCCTACCAGGAAAGGATGGTGCCTCCAAATCCCACAGCAGCCATGTTTGGCTGATGTAATTCTGCCTCCTTCGCTAGAGCTGATTGGACCCAGAATGGATGTCTGTCTGAAGCAGAGCCAATCAGATTTCCTCTACCAGGAATTTGGAATTTGGATTTAGGGACAGATGATCTCTGTGCTTGACTGAAGCTGTACAGTAACCATATTCCATCATCTATATGAGCAGCAGAAAAAACCAGAGCGAGAACAATAAAGCAGATGTGCAAGAGAGGAGGGAAGATAAAGAGTCGGAGAAAGAAAATGATTTTCCAGCTCTCAGTTCCAGTTTCTTCCAGAAGCCAGCTGCTTTCCTCTCTTTGAGTTCCTTAAAACAATCCTTGTCCTCATAGTAAACTTTCCTTTTTTGTTAAAGATAGTTCAAATTTATTTCAGTTATTTGAGATCAGAAACACCTTGACTAAACCACATTACCATCAAGTAAATTATCATCATGCTATGAAAAAAGCTTTCAGAAGACTTTTGAATCTGTCAATGTTGAATTCAAATCTTAGCCCCACTGAGTATTACCTGTCTCATCTAGAGTCACTTTCCTAACCTCTCTGAGGCTTGATCTCCAATAACTGCCATGTACAGTTGTTGTGAAAATCAGAAAAACATACATAGAGCCTGTGGACATGGTCAGCACAAACTCAATGATAACTTCTAATAGAATTCACTGGAGCAGTAGTCATGGCGACAGCAGTAGGGTGGCCATGGCTTCTCAATAGGAGGGTTATACACAACACCCAGAACATATGAATACAGAAAGATGTTTTTCTTACGTTCTTTACTTTATGAAATAGTTCAACATAAGTATCTTTACTGAGGTACTCTAGTATATGCAAAGTGTGGTTTAATTTTAAAATACTTTTTAATCTATTATCTACCACAGATTATTTTTGAATTAATGGGGAAATCCCAATTGCAATTCTAACCACAAGATCACCTCTTCATCAATTCATCTTCCTCCTCCATCAGCTTACACATTAGAGCAATGGTTCTAATCCTTATGGAAATCACAAACCCTTTTAAGAATATGATCAAGCTATAAGCTCTCCCTTCAGAAGATTCACATATACATAAATACAAAAATTTTCACATCTCCTAGTGTGTACGGTCCTACTGAATCCCATCCATGAATCCCCAAGGATTGAATAGCCCAATAAACTTTTTAACTTAGCATTTCTGTAAGTCTCTGAACGTACCCCTAGGGATGACCAACATATAAAGATAACCTGCATTAAGCACCCCACACACCCAGGTTAATATTCTTACTGAAATGCAATGCAACAGATTCCCACTTGTCTGCGAGGGTACTTGCATATTCCCCATGGTGGTTTTTACAGGCCCTTCCACAGTCCTTACCCTACTACATTTTAAGCACTGGT
This sequence comes from Camelus dromedarius, assembly GCF_036321535.1. Taxonomy (NCBI): domain Eukaryota; kingdom Metazoa; phylum Chordata; class Mammalia; order Artiodactyla; family Camelidae; genus Camelus; species Camelus dromedarius. Next base: position 12,024,504 of record NC_087454.1, on the reverse strand, counting down.
TTACTTGTATGTCTGCCATATCAAATTGTGAGTAAGGGCAGAAAGTGTGTCTTTCATTTCTAGGATTATGCTTCATATAGTAAATATTCAATAAATGATAAATAAGCTTATAATATTTTGTAAATATAAATTACGATTTGTGCTCATTTTCATGTAAGAAATTAAAAATTCAAGATAGTGGGCATGCGTTAAAATAGCTATTTTAAATTCTTTATCAGGTAAGTTATAGATCTTCTACTTTTGGAGGCTGGTTACTGGAAGATTATTGTGAACTTGGTGGTATAATGTTTCCTTGATTTTTCATATTCTTTGAAGTTTCATGTTATTGTCATTGCACTTGAAGTAGCAGTCACCTCCTACAGGCTTTATTAACTGCCTTTGGGAGACAAATACCATCCATCAGCCCTGCTAATGATTCTGAGGCTTTTTTAGACCTTCTATGATGTATCTGCTCCATGCTTCTTGCTCTTCTTGTAACAGAATCCTTAAGCTTGTAAGCCTTCTGTCAATCCTGTAAAGCAACAGGCCAGGTTCTGACGGCCTCCCTTTTTCGCTCCCCAAAGTAGTGCTGCAACTCAAGTTTGTGGTCTCTCTCTGGCCCACAGATTTGAGCTGGATTTCTGTGCATGCTCACTAGCCATCTACCAAAGGTCATTCTCACGGCTGGCATGAGGAGCACACACAGGGAGCTGGCCACAGGGTTGGAGAGTGTATGAGTGACGTGCGCTGAGGGCTAGAGGTGCCTGTGGGACAGATGGGGCATCGGTGGGTGAGACTCTCCCAGTGGCTCATAGGTGGGCTTTTGATGGAGTCCACAACAAAGTTAAGCAGGATCCAAAACCCTTTAATGCCCTGCTTGAGTCCCACCTGCCACTCTCCCTGCCTTTTCCCACCCTCAAGTCATGTAGCTCATGATGCAGTGCTCTGGATGGGGTGAGAAAGAAACGAGCCTCTTTGGCAGCAGACCCATTTAGGTGCCCAGTGGCCTCACGCTGGCCCCAAGTTAGGGACCTAATCTAGCTTTCCCACTGCAAAGCAGCTAATTCCAAATCTCCTTCCCCATTTGCTGGTGTCTCAGATCAACCTGAAGGAGCCATACTATTGCCTCATGGCAATGACGCTAGTGTTAGTAAAATAAACTAAAAAAATAAGCAATGATTGCCCCTTTTGGTTAATGCCTGGTGAAAATGTGCATCCAAGACTCCCTTAAGGCGTGTTATGAGCTGACTTGTGTCCTCCCAGAATTCATATGTTGAAGTCCTAACTCCTGGTACATCAGAATGTAACTGTACTTGAAGACAGTGTCTTTAAAGAGGTAATTATGTTAAAATGAGGTCACTAGGGTAGGTCTTATTCCAATGATACTGCTGTCTTTATTTGAAGAGGAGATCAGTGGAATCCCCTCACCTGTCCAATTAATAATACCTGCTCTGAGCCTGGCCATACATATGAATTTTCTTATAAGGTCACTCAAGTCATTCAAGGCAACAAGCAAATTTCAGCCAAAGAACATAACCTCCCTCAATTACGGGAAGGACTTCTATGGTTAACACTAGGCTATTTACATTTATGTTTAAAGGCTCCCTTATGTTGGGAAAAATTAAACAATACTAAGGATCACCAGCCTAATAACACTAGGAAATTTGTCTGGGTGTCTTATGAACAATGCCTGTATAACATCTTCCTTAAAGATAAGGATGGGTACAGAACAGACTAAGTCAGATGACATGGGGATACACTGAGCCGCACCTAATGGAAGTTCTTGGCTTCAGTTCTTACTTACGACCTTACTAATACTGCTAACTCTATTCTTTATATTTTGCCTGTTTTACAAAATTGTTGTTTCCTGCATTACTAAATGTATGACTGAGCCTCCGATAAAATAATGACTAGGTGACTTGAAGCAGTAGATCAGATGTATACTTCTTTATGAGACCAATGGTTGTAATAGTGTAACTCTAGATATGGGAAGAAGCAACAAAAGGGAGTATTTTCCTGGACCATAATAGGCTTGTAAGACTGGTGGTCAAGAGACTTTTTGCTACTGTTAATTAGGCCTAGTCCTGTAAGAGCACACTGAGGGGCCTACCAACAAAATCCTCGCCTGACCTAGGAATAAGCATTCCTAGCATCATGGGATGAAATGGTCCTGAAATGCCTCCCAAACTATCGTTGAATTTATGACCATGAAGGGGCCCTGCTAACTAAAAATTAGCACTTTCCAGCTGTCTCTACAAGGATTGGCTGGATTGGATCCCTCTGGCACCTGCCATCTAACTCTGCTTGGATTAAATAACGAGCCATTGCAGCCTCTGACCCTTCAACACTCCCTGAAAGGATTTCAGGGTGGAGATCAGGAATGAGGTGCTCTGTGCTCTGGGAAAAACTGACAGAACAGCCCTTCAGATAGTTATTTTCAGGAAAAGATTTAATGAGCCCAAATTCTTGCACTTCCTCATATCTAGAAAAGCACTAAAATCATGAACGGTGACACCTGCCCCTTGAGACTAGCAGCAGCCTCTGCCTAAATGTGTGCCTGACTGCACGTCTCCCTCTTCATTGAAATCATATATAATACTGAGTTATCCCCCTGCCTCTTTAGAACAGTTTCTCAGAGCAATCTGAGGTGCTGTCTCCCAGGCTATCGTCCTCATTTTGCCGCAAATAAAATTTAACCCACAACTCTCATGTTGTGTGATTTTATTTCAGTCGACAGTAATCAGGTGAATACAGTTTTGATTGTACACTTGCATGTATGTAATAAATGAGCTTGTACATGCAGAAAGCAAGCACTCATTAAGCCCTGTAAATATAATTATGTTTTATCTTTCTGAAAAAAAAAAAAAGAAAAAGAAAAAGAGGAGATCAGGACACAGTCAAGCACAGAAGGAAAATCAAGTCATGACCAGGAAGAAGATGGCCACTAACAGGCCAAGGAGAGAAGCCTCAAAAGAAATCAGCCTTGCCGACCCTGATTCCAGACTTCTCGCCTCTGGGGCTGTGAGAAAATAAATTTCTGTTGTTTAAGCCACCCAGCCTGTGGTCCTTGGCCAAGGCAGCTCTAGCAAATTAATACGAGGAATAACTAAGTATTTCAAACAGCACCAATTTTAGGATTGGTGGTAAGCCCCACTGAAATCACACCAGGTAAGCAGTTATCTCCTTCGCCTACAGGTAGACCTAGACCCAGTCAGTGACAACAGTCCTGTGTTTCTAATGAACATCAAAAAAAAAAAATCTATAATTTGAGCAACAAAAGAAAGTAGTATTGGATTATAACACAAAGTATAAAATAGGTATTCATGAGTCCATACTGATAAAAATAAATGATGGAGAATTGACCAGTCCCCCAATCAGAATTCTAAATAACTGATGTAGACACTCCACCCTCAGGATGTGGAGCATAAATCCCCAATTCTTAAGTGTGGACAAAACACAGAGACTTCCTTCCAAAGAGTAAGTCAGGGAAAAGGGGAGAAAGTGGATAAACCTGACCAGCCGTACCTCAGTCAGGCGGCCAAGTCATGTTGATAGTGTAAGAATGGCACGTTAGTTCTATGGTCATCCTCCTGAAAACCCATAATCCCAGTCTGATCACGAGAAAAACATCAGACAAATCCCAAATCCCGATTGAGGGACAGTCTAAAAATACCTGACAGTCCTCCTCAAAACTGGCAAGGCCGTCAAAAACAAGGCAAGTCTGAGGAACTCAGCCAAGAGGAGCCTGAGAGATCATGACTAATCGTAACGTGGTCTCTTGGATGGGGCCTTGGAACAGAAAAAGGGCACCAGGTAGAAACTAAGGAAGTCTGAATAAAGTATGAACTTCAGTTAATTTGAAACATGATGATACATACACAAATGTGCCCTACAGAATTTCAACAAGTAAGGCTCCTTTCTTCACCATTGCAAAGACTCTTATAAATTACTCAAGTGCTAGCTGGCTTCCAAGAAGCTGGAGGAAGTACACTCACGCAGCTGGAAAGCACAAGAGTCCATGCCAGCGCACGTGCCAGAATGGAAGTGAGCCCCATACAGTTATCAGAGGCAACGTGTCGCTGGTGTCAGTGCTGAAATTAAAAGGCAGCACATGACAAAAAGGGAGGTCTCCTGAACCAGCCACCCATTCAGTGACTTTCCCTTGGTGAATTCACCTCTGCCCAGGGTCAGCTCTCGGCCTTACATGTTCAGCAACTACTTGCCAGTATCTTGAAGTTAATCAAACTCATGGAGACTGACTCATACTAACTAAACATTCGTAAGTATGACATAGAAAAAACAGAATGCCACATTTTCAGGCAAACCAAACACCCTTGGTTTGGGCTTGCTGGGGTGGGGCATGAGAGTCCGCGTTTCTGACAAGCTCCCAGGTGATGCCAGTGCTGCTGGTCCATGGACCACACTTTGAGTAGCAAGGCTCTGAACAAGCCACATGAGAAACCAAAGTGTCAGGTTTACTGATGAGTTGAATGTCAATTAGATCACAGGAGAAGTTGACCACTCAACTGTTAATGCCATCAGGCTCTGGTTGCCTGAGACATCCATCTCCAGAACAGAGAGAAACCCACTGCTAGCACTCGGTGGTGCGCCATCCTTGGCAGCTCATCCATTTCTCTGGATGGGGCTCGCATGCGTACTGCCAGTATGCAGCTCCAGAGAGTCCTCTTATCTATGCTCCCACACTTAATCTCCTCCCACCTCCAGTGGGAGGAACAGATTATTTATATACACAAATAAAATGCCTTCAATTAGTTTATGAGCTGGTTTTGCAGACTGAGGAGTCATTCCCTCCAAGGCGACCTGATAAATCTCTGCACAGACCATATAAATTTCCTAGATTTGCTCTCTGAAGAAACTGTTTCCCTTAGTCTTAAAGGAAAAGGGGAAACCCTGCATTTACACTGTTGCCACAGGGGGAAGGACCCATTTCTCAACTATTTACAGAACCCCCACTGAGTGCCAAGCATGTGTTAGGCATTGGGGCTGCAGTGCTGAGCAAAAACACACGAGACTCTAGCCCTTGTGCAAGGTTGCCATCTGAACGAAGGCATGGGCTTTCTGTCTTCAGAACAGCTACACAGAACTTCTAATCTTACAAAGCTCTACCTTCTCCTTTCAATCAGCTCCCACTTTTTCAGAGCCTTTGTTTTGCAGCCTTGAGAACACAGGCACCCCACACTGAAATGCAACCTGCTCAGCCAGTCGACTGCGTTCTAACTCTCCCCTGGTTTCATCATCTGACCTGTTATGTTCAAGGGGAGGTGCAAAAATCCAAAAATAACTCTCATAAACTTCTGCCACGTCGAATCAAAGCATAGTGAAAATCAGATGACCCTCTAGACACCCCATACCAATCAAAGGACAGCAATGAATTTACAAACAGTACATGCATAAACATGTTTCTAACAGACTGGTTTAGCAGGACAGGAAATAATGATTCCATTTCCCTCATTCAGCCATTTCCACAGGTGCCTACTAAGGGAAAACACCATTCGGTGAGTAGTTCTCAGTCTAGCATGCAGAAGAATCATCTGGAAAGTGTTTCCAGGGTCTCAGTCTCCCTACCCACCCTCACCCCAGCCCACCCCACTACTACCAGAGAGTCCAAATCAGCCGACTGGAGTTTATAAATCTGTATTTTTAACATGTAGCCCAACTGATTCTGAGAAATACTGACTGAAGTCTGATTTTCACTCTACATTTTAGTGGTTTTCAACTCTGGCTCACATTAGATTTTGTGAGAATCTTTAAAAAAGAAGTCCTCATTGCCTGTACACGGTACACCAAGACCCCAAAATTATCAAATCAGAATGTCCAGTGCATGAGACCCAGGCATCAGTGTTGCTTCAAGCCTTCCAGGTGCTTGAGTGTTTGGTGTTTCCAGGTGGTACTATTTGTCTGGGTTGTTAAACATCAGATTCCAAGGCCCTCCCTGAAGAGTCTGATTCACTAGGTCTGTCTGGGGCAAGGCCCTTACAGTCTGTCTCACAAGGGCCCCAGGTGATTCTTACCATGGGGTTTGAGAAATATGCCTATCTTGCTCAGCCGAGTCATAAACTCCCATTCCCAGCAAAGCTGCTCCAACGGACCTTTTGACCTCAGTTTTGGAAGCCCTATTCTGTGCAGTCAACTCCAGTCTAACTTGGGTTTTCGCAAAGAGAGAGAGGGAACTGGTCTGACTCTATGCTACATAGCAATGAAATCCATTGCTTTATATGGCAGTGATCACTGTAGCCTCACTTCTGTTACTAACATAACAAATTATTTCTCCCACTCAGCCTTATGTCTGTGGTCTTACCAGCACCTAACATATTAATTAACTCACTCAATCTTCACAACAATGTTATGAATAGGAACTCTTCTTTGTGATAACTCTACTGATAAGGAACCTGAGGCACAGAGGTTAAACAAATTGCCTGTTACCCAAAGTCACCTAGAGGATGAATTTGAACCCAAACTTGGGAAACCAACACCCACACTGTAACGGCGCTCACCAAACAAAAGTTGAAGAGCCTGCCTACACATGGCTCGCTGCCAGAAAAAGAACGCAGGATCAAGGAAGCTAATGTTCACTGAATCCCCACCACAGACCAGAAGTTTTATGTATATTATTTCATCGAATCCAAGAGTCAGATATAATCCCTATTGTCATAGACACACCCTGCTGCCTTACTGTGATGGGAAGAGGTAACAGCTGTAAAGTATTATGCAAAAAACAAAGCAGCCAAAGAAATGTTCCAAGTAGGTTTGGCAAGCTGGATCTGAAGACTTAGCTGTGGGCTCAGCGTGTTGGGGCAAAAGGAGGCTGAGTGGAGAGTCACTGCGGCTGCCGGTGGGAGGGTTCTTGAAGGAGGTGAAGCTGTGGAGATCTCTGACTCGGAGACAGGAAAGGGCTTCCTAAGGTCTCCAGAAGGGACAGGAGTCTCCTTCAGACTCACTGCTTCTCACAGCAAATCTTAACAAGTCAGGACAAATGGTGAAGGTCCACTCACTTGGAGGAATGATCTGACAGAAGCTGCCTTCAAAGATAAGCGGATGTCTCCAGCTCCTGTGCAGGGCAACGCAAGAGCGATGCTTGTGGTCCTGCGTCTGGTTTTTCCCTGAGGAGTGGTACAGGACGGAGAAAGGGGCTTTAAATCCAATGCCCGGAACTCCATGACACTTCAGCCTTTGGCAAGTGGCTAAGAGAGACTGCCTGTGTCTTTAGGGAAAAGTGGTGAGGCTGCGATGTGCCACCTTCTCCCCATCTCCGTTTAGGGACACCACGCACTGCCAGTGCCAAGTCAAGCACCTGTCTAGGAAGAGCCACAAGGAAATTTGCGGGGCTCCAGGGTTCCAGAGGTCCAGTGCTATTTACTAGGTCACAGGGCACAGAGCACTGAGGCCCCAGCAGAACTGGAGTCTACACTGGACAGCTGGCCAGAAAGAGTCTAAGAGAAACCAGGGACTAGCAATACAGAATAGCTCCAGCGAGGTTGGAAAGGGAAGGTCTAGGCTGGCTTTAAAAAATGATTTCAGGATGACCATTCAGGAGTAACAGCTCTGATCCTAGAATATGAGCAGTCTGGTCTTTTCTTGTGGGCTGAGGACCTTTCTGAGCCCAAAGGCATTAACTGGAACTGAACAGTAGGCAAAGCCCCGCAGGCGGACATCTCTCAACGGAAGGAAGCGGGGATGGAAATGCTAGGATTTCCAGGAGAGCTGTGCTCCCGTTCAAGTCCAAGAGTGGGTGAGTTAGGTATATGAGAGTGAACGAATCACAGGACTGAGGAGGACAGATAAGGAAGCAAAGTGTATTAAAGCCTAAAAGAAGGGCCAGGGATCAGAAGGGACATTCTTCACTGAAGCCAATAAATAATAAGAAAAAAAAGAATAAGTAAATATTTAAAATCATCCCATATTTCATTCCTTTTTTATCGAACTCCTGCCATGATTTATTAGCAAATTTGCAAAACAAGCATTACTTTTTAAAATGGGGGAGGTGGGGAAGGAGGAGGAAAGAAAAAAGAAAAAATGACTGACTGAAGAGTTTATTATTTTTCAAACCTTCCACTAGGTCCTTTATTCCTCCTGAGCAGAACACATAAAGCAGGCAAACCAGAATTCATGGTTCAAGTTTTTTTCACTTCCTCCATCCAAGAAACAGTAGATGACAGCATTTAGAATTTAACGCTGTTTCAAGGCAGACAGCACTCACATGTTCCCCTTTAATATGTTCTGTTTCGAATCCATACCTACTGTTTTCCCTCTGTATATTATAGAGTCGTAATCTCCTTTATGTGCTCCCCTGGTGACTTTTCCAGTTGGCAAACTGCAATATCTGCTTGCAACTCACTGAACCTTCAAAGCAAGCAACCTCACCAAATATTTAGTACGTTCTAGGCATAACAAATGAAAGACAAGCCTACTGTTTCTAAGAAGCATCTGAAGTACATCCATGAGCAGCAAACCTGATGAATTCCCCCCCCCCCAAAAAAAATCAACCTTTCCCCAAGCTGGACAAATCCCTATGAGAGCAAATGACACTGTATTTTACAGGCTCCTCTGTCTACGTCGCCCACTTAGCTGTAAACCATCACAGGGTGGGTATGTCGTCTAGTTTTTTCACCCACTGTGCCTAATACACTGCATAGAACATAACACATGCTCAGTAAACACTGGTTAGAAGAATGAAAGTTGCTCATGGTAAAAAATCAAAACTTTATGCATTTGTGAAATAACCTTGGCTAAACCCATTAAAAAGAAATAAAAGAAATGGATTTGACTAGGCTCTCAGGCAAACACGTACATGTCTTTCTACATTGATGTTGATCTGGTATTTAATACTTTATTTGGTTGAAAAGAAAACACATAAGAAAGCCATCTCGATGACCCTCATCTAGGGAAACTGGAGCAGTGTGTTAGAATTCTGACTGAGCATCTCTGTCCCTTTACCCACTAGCCTGGTTTTCCAGGTCATTACTTGACCTTTCTAAAGACTCATTTTCCTCATCTGCATAATAGGATTGTCCTATAAGAATTTTCTGTCCTATAAGAATTTATTCAATATTTACTACTTGCTGAAAATGGTGCTAAAGCATTTATACGTATATAATATTTTCTATATTCATATGTTATGTAAACATACAATCTCACTGAATTCTCACGACAATTCCCTCCTACAGATTCCAGATGACTATTCCCTCCATACTACAGATGACAGAATGGAGGTATTTAGACATTTACCTAATAGGCCCAGGTTACACTGGGTGGCGAGCAACAGCACCAGGACTAAAATGCACAGTCTGGCTCCAAAACTGGTACCCCCAGCCTCGGCTATGTTTGCATCTATGGGCTGAGATTGTCTCTAGGCCCAGAAAAAAGTGGCAACATTCATTCTTTGGGGTTCCTCTTCTGAAAACATTTCAAACATGTGTTACAGCAGACTGGCTGATTTGAACTGAGCTGGTGAAGTGGAAAGACCAGGGAGGTCAAATTCAGACTATGGGTTTCCATGCCAACATGGCCAGCAAGATATTTAACCTCCCTTCACCTAAGTTTCCTAATCTACAAAAAGCTGATAATTATTACCCTTGCTTAACTTTATAAACTTGTTACGAGATGTATATTGGTTTCAGTGAGGGTTAAATGAGTTTAAATACAAGTAAAGCACTTGGTAAATCGTTGAAATGTAGTTTATATGCTAACTAAATATAAAGGAAGGAGTACCATAATAGATGTTTCTCTCAAAGTTACCATTAAAATATCAGTAGAAATTAAGCGAAATGTAGAGAATAGAAGAGAAAGTCAAATTTGGTGGAAAGTATGAACTTGAAATGTCACTTAAAAAATTCATGCCCGGTTACTTGAACTTTGCATTTTTAAGCTTTATGAAGCAAGTTTGTAACAAAATCTACAGAAAATAATGTGATGAAGCTGCCAGTGGGCACAGTTTAAGAATTCCAGAGGGAAGAAAAGTTTTTAACATAGCATGTACTATCAGAGCCAAGCAAAGAAAACTCGAAACAAGCATCTACTTAACCTCAAAGAAGCGGCAGTGACTTGCTGGCCGATAAGAAAAACCAACAAAAAAAGAGTGCAAAGTCAGGATTCTCTCGCTGCCTTTTTTTCTCATTTATAAATGTTTCAACCACTTCTTTTCCTGGAATATTAAAATTATACAATCTTCTGGAGGGCCAGTCAACCTTCATTTAAAGGTTACAGAATGACTGACAGATGTTCAACAGTCGTTCAATCCTTATAATTTGCATTACGAATCACAGCATGTGAGAGCAGAAGAGGTCTGAGTGCCCAGACCAACTGCCTCATTTTATAGAGAAAGAAACTGACACACAGGCAGATTAAATAGCTTTCCCAGCTCTCATAATCATTCATTTAAAATGGACACCAGAGTGTGTTTTATGTAGTATGAAAATTACTTTTTTAAGGAAAAAATAATTTTCCTCCTTAGCCCAAAGGAATTAAATATATTGGATTAATAGGTTAAACAACCAGCCCAGATTACCTTCTCAGGATCAGAAGCTTCTAAAGCTCCTTAATATTTCAATAGGGGTTTTTCATATAAAGGAAAGTAACAGCCTTTTTCTCCCTCCCAAGTTGAAAATCCTATGGCTTCTAATTTTAGCATATATTCAAGTTATAATTGTTTGCCTCTCCTGGGGTAGTCCCAAGACCATGTATATGTAAATATGAGACTCACCCAAAATAATATTTTCTTACCTTTATTGGGACTATCTATAAAACCACCCTCATCTTTAAGAGGCAAACTTTGACCCTCTTTTGGAGAGAAGCTATTGCCTTCACCTGAATGAATCATCACCTTTAAATTATTCAGTGATCAGCATCATATATGCTGGAAGAGACGCCAATAAAATGGAAAGGGAGATGATTTTAAAATAATAAAACAACCTACACGAAGTAAATAATAAAACTAACATCCAGACTATTAATTCCCAAGTGTTTGGGTGCAATTTACTATCAAAACAGTTTTACTAGTAACTCCAAGGAAAACCAGAGCTTTCTATCAGCTACCCAGAAAGAAGCTCACACAAAGGATGAAACTTCAGAGAAGCCTAAAATGGCCCAAAATATCACAATTACACATGCCAATCAACAGAGCTCACTCTGTGCTAAGCATTCTATTGTCTGTTATCCTACCTGATTCAAACAATAACCCTGCCAATTGGAAATATCTCCCTCATTTCTGAGATGAGAAAACTAAGTCTCAGAGAGGTCAGTCATTTGCCCAAGATGACCTAGCTAATAGGTTAAGGAACCAAGATTCATACCCTGATCTTTCTAATGCTGATGCCAGAATTCCTTCTCCTGAATACCACGTGACTTCTCCCCCACTAGCCAGAAATCTGAACCACTGATTGCTCTCCTTAAACTGATTCACGGAATGTCTGTTTTATCTGAGATAATGACACATTCTTTAGTTAATATATTCACACAAATGAGCATCTCTGATTAGCAATCACTGTCATCTAACAGAAAGTAGACTCTGTGGGAAGAGGCCAAAGGACAGGGAGGTTTCACCTTTCCCAACAAAGCAGGGAAAATTAAAGGACTGGGGGGCTGGCTGGCCTCTGACAGTGTGAGAGTGATATCCAGAGAGCAGGCCACCCCATCACGTGCTTCGTATTTTGAACCAACAGAATAAAATACAAAGATGTTCTATCCAAACCATTCTATCAAAAGAGCTCTTCTGAAAATGCATTTGGGAAAACTCACAAGTTAATATACAGAAGTCTGTGGATAGGAAGCGATTCAAAGAACTTGGTGATGTTATTCCTTAAGAAGAGTTAGGGAACATTAAGGAATTAATTGCTGGTTGATTTTTAACACTGGGTCTGTGGAGCTCAGTCATTTAGCCGATACAGTCAAGCACATGTTATGTGCTGTTCCCAGATGTGATTTCCATCTACCGTGTCCCCTGGCAACACAAGGGAAGCCAGAAACATCTTCATCTTTGGCCTGAGTGGTTCATGGACTGTCTGTGGCAGGGAGCTTTCTGCTGTTTTGATTCTAGCTGGGTAAGAAGTTGGCCTATGACTTCAGAGTTGCAGGAAGCAGATTTTTTGGACTAGGGAGGACCCATGAGGCTGGAACAAAGTTTTTTAGGGCTGAAAGAAGCTATGCCTCCCTTAATCAGAGCGATGAGTAGGGTGAGTAGGTAAAGCACCTACTCTTTTCCGATCCAAATACAGAATATTCCTTTGCAAATGCTTCTTGCTTTCTCTTTAAGAGTAAAAAGGAAAAAAAAAAATAAAGGTAAATAAGGTGTAAGCATGCTGGAAAGAAAATGGATAACTGTATGTTCCAAAGAATATGTTTTATTTTTATTTTTTATTTTTAATGGAGGTACTGGGGATTGAACCCAGGATCTTGTGCATGCTAAGCATGAGCTCTACCACTGAGCTATACCCTCCCTCTAAGAATATGTTTTAAATATCTCTGTTTTCCAAAGATTCTGATTACACACAGGCTTTTCAGGGATATGTCATGATATAAAAGCAGGACAGCTGGATATACTTTTTTTTTGACTAAGTATGAAGTACAAAGAGAGTTATCATAGATGATAAAAAAAATCATGTGAAAATTATCCCAGAAGATATACCATACCTCATAAGTTCAACCTGGAGTAAATATAACACCACCCTTCTCTATACAACACAATTATCTTTTGAGCTATAATTACAAAAGGAAACAGTGGCCAGAAGAGGGGCATAGGCAGGGACACTTTTATTTTATTGAACTAAATATGCATCTGTAATCATGCCAATAAAAAAGAGTAAGAAATTGCCATTCAAAAAAAAGGGAGGTGATGAATTAAATGTCCTTTAATTACTTTAATATACTTTTTAGAATAAAGAGGGAAAAACTTATCTACATATTGGTCTATCTTTATATATGATTAATGAATGTGAATTTCTCTACATATAAAAATACTACAATAACTGAATAAGCAAATATCAATAAAAATAAAATGTCTGAAAAAGTTACAGTTTTGGTAAACTACTAAATCATATTGATGTGATATTGTATCTTCTTGTTCCTTCTTTAGTTTTAAAACAAAGAAGAATTTTTTAAATGAATTTTAATTTTAAAGATATTATTCATATTCAACAAAATGTGTCACGTGGAAACTAAAACTCAACTCAACAAATAAAAATGGTGTCCCTCGCAATTTGTACTGTTTCAAGTTTTAAACACAAATAAATCTTGAAATGGTCACGAAGACTGACAGAACTGAAGAAGATTTCTTCATCTGTGCCATCATTGTGCTATGACTGTTGATTTCAAATCTATGGTTTAAGCACAGACATGTGCAGTATCGCAGAGGTCAGAGACCTGAACTACACTTGAACTAAGCTCACACAGTTCTGAATTTGGGGGAGCTTATTCTCAAAGTGAATGTGTGTAGATCGCTCATATCGGGAGAAGCCAGATGCCATGATGAACAACCCCACTGGAGAGGCCCAACTAGTGGGGAACTGAAACCTCCAACCAACAGCCAGTGGGGAACTGAAGACTAAGCTGGAAGCAGATCTTACCCCCAGGCAAGCCTTCAGACAGTACAGCTGCGGCCAACATCTTCACTGCAACCTCACAAAAGATGTTGAACCAGAACCATGAACCTAAGCCACTCTTGGACACTGACCCTCAGAAACCAGTTAAGAAACAATCATTATTTTAAAAAAAAAAAAAAAAAGCATGTAGCTCAGTGTTTAAGTAGGGGTTCTCCCAATTAACTTCCACATAGAAGTAGTGTGTATTAAAGCATAAGTAATACAAATGTGCTAAGTTTGTATCATTAAAACAACAATAACCACAGACACTGTTTAGAACTTAGGCCACAAAAGTTTTTTTCGGGGAAGAGTATTTTATCACTGACATTTGTTTAGGGTTGTTCTCCCATGGTGATATTAAAAAGCAAACCAACTTTTAGTGGGTTTCATTACTGTTTTACAATTATACACAGACAACGCACCCCTCATTGCATCCCCCCAAATAGCAGGTCACTCCTACTGTGTGCCACCCTTGCTGGGTCATGGCCAGGGGGAAAAAAAGAGTTTTAAGTCAATTCTTGAATAAGATAAGAAATACAGACTCACTAAACAGAGAGTGAAGAATTACAGCAGGTGGAAGAACATAGATTTAAATTACATCTCTCAAGAATACCCAATTACTACAAAGGAATCTACTCTTAAAATACAATCTAAATAACAGATGTGGCAACTACATAAGGAGTTGTGCATCAAAATGGCTCAAACATAGATTTTTTTTTCATATTTAAAGATATAACTGTCAGTGGAATAACTTAGTCCCATTTTCTTGGAAAGAATCCTGATAGACAAGAGTAAAAACTTGGGCCTCCACAGAGGCCACAAAGAAAGAGATAGCCCTCAGGGCAGGTTAAAAACAAGTATTAAATCCATTTAGGCAGTCTCCCCGGGAAAACCACGGCTTCTGAGCGCAAGCCCTGAGCTTGTACCTGAGCCCTTATTCCCAACTGTGCCATTGGTCATCTTTTCTTAATGCCAGTAGACTGAACCACCTGGCTGTTCATATTCCCAAAGAAGAACCAATCCACTGTAAAGCTTCTAGGAACCTGACATCTGCCGGGGTCCTGGAATCCAAAACAGGGGTGTAAGAAGGAGACACCTCACAGACTTAACCAGCAGTCTTGTGAGCCCCAAATATTTCACATGGCCCTGTTTTCTATACAGGTATTTGATTTAATTACATTCAATCCATTTCATTCCAAGTAACAGTTACCTCTATGCCAGGTCCTTGCTACACAGTGTTGGGGGTTGGGGGTTGGGGGTAGGGGGCATGGGAGTAAATATGAGTAAAATCACCCCTATTTCAAAATCCTCACAGTCCAAAAGAGGAGATTACAGAAACTCTGAGATAAAGGTAACAGTATATAGTGGCCCTGGCACAAAGGAAACAGAAGGAAAAGGGATTGTCATCTGAAGGATCGGGAAGGTGAGAGAGCTGAATTTTAAAGACAAACAGTAGTTTATCAGGCAGGAGGCAAGCAAACTGCCTCCAGTGTATCAGTACCAGTGAATGTCACATCAAATTACCTTGTCCATGAATACCTTTAACACTGAAAGCAATATCCATCATTCTTATTTCAACCAGATGGCCGCAAAGAAATTTGCAATGTCTCTTTTTCTCTGTACACACATGACAAGATATTAATGAATCAACGCTCCATTTACTGGGGACTTTCCTTGTGCTGGACATCACAGTAAATATGTTAGTCCCACAATACCCTCTAAACATTCTATATTATTCACTGTACAGATGAAAACCCTTTAGACAGACAGACCAAGGTCACCAGGCTAGTCAATGGCTGAGCCAGACTGTGAACCAGGTTTTATCTAAGGCCAATGGTTCTGGTCTTGATCCCCACCCCAAATTTCCTCTTTATAAACCATCCACAGATCTAAACCAATCCCTTGTTTATCTATTTAGTAAAAACCTCCACGCTGACATAGCTGTGTTCTCATCTTTCATGCTATGGGACTAGAGCTAACAGTTTCCTCCTCACAATTGCTTAGTGATTTGGTCTGGTTTGGTCTGATTTGGTCTTACTGACCAAATCACAAAGCAAATGTAGAAGTTACATGAGGAAGTGGAAGGATGTTTCCTTTACAGGACAATGAGCTGTGGTGGAGCTTTTGTGGCTTGGGGAGTCCCTTCCAAAGCCCCAATTTTCTAAGCAGCAAAAGGAAGAGAAACTCTACGGCTGAAATGACTCAAGAAGGAACTTGAGATCATTTAATACCTCTGTGTGCTTCATTCCACTTCAGGTTTTCCTGATGAACACAGTATGAAAACACAAGAGAACTAAATGGACCCAATGGACTGAACCCAAAGGAAATGTCTTTCCAAAGCTCAGAGGGCATCCAAATATTACCAAATCTTTTTAAATGATTGTCTGAATTAAAAATGGGAATAAAATGTATGTTCCTGTATGACTGAAGTATTGTGCTATACACCAGAAATTGACACAACATTGTAAACTGACGCTACTTCAACAAAAATATATATTTTTAAAAATGGGAATGAAAGGGGGGAGGGGAGAGAGTCCATGTGAAAACAAAGACCCACTGAAATGCTAAGGGCAAAGACAGGGAATTTAACTTTGCCAACTCTTCCTCTGAGTTGATTAAGACTCACCCCTGGTTTCCCAGCCCTCATTCTATTACTTAAGAGTACATGGTGGTCCATTTAATTTCTCCCCATCATCAGAAACAGCCCCTAAACAACTAAATCTAGGATCTTTGAATGTGGCATAATTTTCTTGCTTTTTAAGGAAATTATATCAAATTGTGGTTGGAGAAAAAAAACTGACTAAGCATTCCTTTAAAAATTCAGAATAGTCTAAATTATGGGTTTGGACACATAAGAACAAGAACGTTTTGTTTTGTTTTAATCTGATTTTAAACTGAATTAGTTAAGGCTGCTACAAACATGAACTATGTAATTAAAGCAATCTACTCAGTTGATGTATCTACAGTAAAGGAACACAGTCAGAGCAAAGGACAGAGACCTAAAAGCCCTTTTTTTTTTCCTGCTTTGTCCATTAAAGTCATCTCTTTCTTTTGTAACAGGGAAAGGAAACACAAATACTATATTGCATATTTAAGATGCAAAAATATCTGACATTAAATTATTTTAAAATTCTATCTCTTACAAAATACATATTATATCACTTCTTTAAAGATTGATTTTTTTGTGGAGGAAGTAGGGTAGGTAATTAGGTTTATTGATTTATTTATTTTAACAGAGGTACTGGGGATTGAACCCAGGACCTCGTGCATGCTAAGCACACTCTCCAACTGAGCTATACCCTCCCCCCAACATTTTATCACTTCTCATTAAATAAACATACCATTTTTATTGGGGAGGGAAGACTCTTCTATAAAGGGTTACTAAATGTATTTACTTACCTTTCACACACATAAATAAATAACACTCACAATACATGTAATGGGAAGGGATTAATGCTGCCATAAGAATTATCTTTTAATGTCCCGATTATTCAAAATAATTTTTAAGCAATGATGTCTTTTGCTTATTAAACATTTATAAAAGCCATGCTTAATCAAATTACTATTCACACTTAACTTTTAGGACTGAAAAGAATCTCAAAGCTTACTGAAAAGCAGGGAGGGGATACAAAAATCGAATTTACACAAGACAAAAGAGCCTTTTTATTATGTCATACCAGCAGAAACAGGGCATAACTGAGCAAGTTCTAAAAACAGCAAAGCCATGATGCTTGCAAGTTTGGACTTAGAAAGTCTCTCTGATACTCAACCAAACATCAAAATAACACATGGGTATCACAGTTTCAAAACACAAAGAGGACGTATATTTTTTAAGGGATTTTTTTTTAATGTTTTTCACTGAAATCGACACCCAAAAAGCAATGCCAAACACAAAAAAGTACACAGTGAATATAACTTTAGGGAACAAATAACTAACTTGTTCAACAAGTAACCAGTTCTCAGAGTTGGTAAAAGACAGCCGGATCTAGTGACACATATTTAATCACTCAGGGAAGGTGATTGAAGTGAAAAGATTCCACTGGTACATTAACTATTCAACGCAACACGGAGAACACAGCTCCTTCAGAACCTTAACAATAAATATAAACTTATTCCTTGTACAAATCATGTGTGAGACCGGGGCTTTATAACCCCAGCAGCAAGGCTGCTGTTCAGATTGTAAGACTGTTCCCACTGGCTTAAAAGAATGAGAAAAAGCTTAAGAAGGGAATTTTCAAGTGCGTGTAAAATGTGGTAAGGAACTGGAAGTTGGGACATGGAAAAACTGAAAGGAGTCAAGGTCATTCACTTACCAGTAAGTGATAGAAAAATAATCAACTCATTCAATGAAAACATAATGTAGAATTAGGTCAGCAACACAGACCCAGAAACCTCCTTCCTGTCTCCCCGCCCCACCCAGATGACAGCCAGTGCGGGCTCCAGCCTCTTCACCACCCAATTCCAGGTTAAAAAGCCAGGAAAGAACAACAGTGGGGTGGAAAGAGGGGCCGCGAGAGTGGCAGCAAGTATGTAAACCTACGTGGCAGGCTTTTCAGAGTCGCAGCCAGGGGAACTGAGCCGGGAGCAACCGCTTGAGTACAGCTGAACAGAACATAAACGGTCCCCACAAAGAACTGCTTTGCATTGCTTGACCCAGAGTCAGCCTTCGAAACTCCTTCCGCATCTCCATCACCAGAGAATCTGCAGAGGAGGGAGAGAGGCTGCAAAATCCAGCTCTCCCCCCCTCCCTTTCAAGACTCCAGGTGGGCTAGCGAACTTAGATGCTGCAAATGACAGCTGCTGGGGGCGGGGGAGGCGAGAGAGGTGTCCCGTCTGGTCCTGGTTCCACTAGCCAGAGCAAGGCTGGCTCCTCCAGCCTTCTCCTCCCCACATGTCTGGAAGCTTCGATGGTGTCTGAATAAGGCTGCCATACATGTAACTCCAGAACTGCAGCCTCACTTGATTCTCCACTCCAACTCCCTAACTCCTACTTGCTTAGTTCTGCAGAGGGTGCTGGAGAATCATCTGATGACACCAGCTCACCTTAAAGTGTGAAGAAGTAACAGGGCTTCTCCCTGTTCAACACTCCTTACTCTCTCTCACCATTAAAGTCAAGTCCATCCCTTGGTCCCTGTGTTTTAGAGAGAAGGAGCTGGGGTAGGTTGGGAGCAAGGTGTTGTTTGTCTTTCTGTTGCTCAACCAGTCCCACCGTTCTCCAGCCTTGGGAAAAGGGAAGGAAGCAGCCAAGGGACAACTTGGAACTTCTGGAAGGGCAGGAGGACTGCACCCCTGCCCTGCCCCCTCCCACTGCCACCAGAGCAGGGCCAGCCCAGACCACCTCATGCCACCTTCTCTTCCGTCTTCTCATTTTAACCAAGAAATGAAGTTCCGACACATGCGACATGGATGAACCTTGAGCGCATTATGCTAAATGGAAGAAGCCAGACACAAAGGTGCAATTATTGGATAATTCCACTTATATGAGGAAACCAGAATAGGCAAATTCACAGAGACTGAAAGTGGAAAAGAAGTGACCAGACATCAGGGGGAAGGGGGACTGTCTATTTGGGAAAATTAAAAGTTTTAGAAATAGCGGTGATGGTTGCACAACATGGTGAATGTACTTAATGGCACTGAATTGTTCAAGTAAAAATGGTCAATTTTGCAGCTACTATGGAGAACAGTATGGAGAGTCCTTTAAAACCTAAAAACAGAATTACTATATGATCCAGCAATCCCATTCCTGGGCACAGATCTGGAAAAGGTGAAAACTCTAATTTGAAAAGATACACGCACCCCAGTGTTCACAGCAGCACTATTTACAACAGCCAAGACATGGAAGCAACCTAAGTGTCCATTGACAGACAACTGGATAAAGAAGATGTGGTATAAACATACAACAGAATATTACTCAGCCATAAAAAAGAGTGAAATAATGCCATTTGCAGCAACATAAATGGACCTAGAGATTATCATACTAAGTGAAGTAAGTAGAGAAAGACAAAAATCGTATGATATCACTTACACGTGGAATCTAAAAAAATGATGCAAATGAACTAATTTACAAAACAGAAATAGAGTCACAGACATAGAAAACAAACTTATGGTTACCAAAGGAGAAGGAGGAGGAGGGACAAATTAGGAATTTGAGTTAACAGATACACACTAACATCTGTAAAATAAACAACAAAGATCTACCGTATAGCACAAGGGACCATATTCAATATCTTGTAACAGCCTATAATGGAAAAGGATCTGAAAAATACAAGTCTAACTGAATCACTTTGCTCTACACCTAAAACATTGTAACTTCAATTTAAAAAAAAGGGAAAACAGTCAATTTTATGTATATTTAACCACAATTTTAAAACTATAACAAAAAATTTTTTGCAAAGGTAGACCACCTCACTCACCCCTCACTGAGACCAGTTTTAGTCCCAGAATTTCAGTGTCTGTCCATCCTCTCTGGTTCTGAACACTTCTGTCAACCTAAGGAGGCCCGGCCCCCAGAGCGGCCTGTGGTGGCTCACAGAGGGGTTCAACTGTCTCCTGACTTGGTGCTCAGGTCAGAGATGCCAAGGGAGTTCAGGCATGTCTCCTCCTCAAATCTTTCCTATTCTTTCCAGAAGTGAACCCCATTCTTGCTCCCATGCTCCCTCTATCCCAACCCTGAACCAAACTCCCTATTCACTATTTTCAGGTAAGCCTTGCTGTGACCCAGGCAAATCCTTTCCAAACCCTGATGGATTTTACTGGGCCCTTGGGAGCTGGGGTGGGATTCATGGAATAAAATATGGGAAAAAAACTATGAAGTGACATTCTCTCTCTTCCCTTCTTTCCCATGTGTTTAATATCTTTGTCACATAACATTTATTCATCTGTTAGACATACTTCACTAATTCGTATGCCATGCAACTGTGTTTAATGTAACAGTTTATAGCATACGTCTGAAGATAAACTTCCATGTACTGGTGTGTGGCCCTGGGAAGTTCCCCCAATTCCCTGTGCCTCAGTTTCCTCATCCATAAAGTGAAGGTAATAGTGGTCCCATGTCATCGTGATGAAAATTAAATGTGTTACACATAAAAGGCTTAGAAAACACCCAGCGTGGATCACGCACTCCAAGTAAGATGCTATTCCTGTTGTTCTCTGGATCAGTGTATCAGCCTCAATGTTCACTGCTCGTGGCCCATAGGGGACACTTTTGTCCCATTAAAAGTAGAGGAATGGGGTGCAAGAAGATGACTTTATTTTTTATAATTTGCTCTGCAGTCTTTTCATCACTGTTCCTTCCATAGCAGCCAAAATACCAGCCAGCCCTCTGGCACATGCTAATCCAGCCAAAGTTCTCCACCTCACTAGAATTCTCAAAAAAGATGCTTTAAAAAAAAAAAACTGTAGAATTGAAAACTGTAAGCAGAGGTGAGGAGCATGGAGAGACGGGGAGTTCCATGGGCATGTTTGAATCTCTCATCCAATTACTCCTGCTCACCCCCACTTAGACTTCCCAAGTATGCGAGCCCCCAGATCCCCTGTTTTGCGTAGGAAGTTTGAGTGGAGTTTCAGTCACCTGCAACTAAGAGAGTCTTGACTGATAATCTCAAAAACAATCTTGTTTGAAACAACAGTGGAGATATTGATGTCCATTTGATTTGTCTCTCCTCCCAGTGTTATTTTTGAGATATTTTTAATGACAAGTAATAAAATTTGTTTCTGGATAAATGCCTGAGGAAATGGCTGCGCTCCTTAAATCAATGCGGGTTTTCTAAAGAACAGCAAAAATGGGTTTAGAATGCACCATCTTGAACTCAGACTCAAGCCAGTGTGTCGTGAAAGAGCTGAGAGCTTTATCTCTTTTTTTTTTTTTAATGGAGGTACCAGGGTTTGAACCCAGGACCTCGTGCATGCTAAGCATGCATCTACTACTGAGCTATACCCACCCCACAAGAGCTCCACCATCTCTTGAAGGCACTTCTGCCATCCCCCAACATGCATCCTCCCTTCGACCTCACTGCACAAAGGACAGGGGGTTCACGCTCCCTCCATTCACGCCTCGAACCCTTGTGTTCCCTTGAAAGATACTGGGCATTGCGATATTAGTGAGGTCTGCTCCTGCCCACAGCCTGAACCCCTGGGGCTCCCATGGCACTGCTAGCATTCATGATTTTACCATGGTTTGTTTCTCTGTTTTACCCACTAGTTCTGAAAATAATCGAAGGAAGACACTTTCACATTCATTTCACCGATCACAGCCGCTGGCTCGAACTAGACACTCAGTACAGGGTTGGCGAATAGATGGGAAGCAAGTTCCCGACACTGACCTCCACAGGCTTCTATGGTGGTCTCCTTGCAGACTTGACCGGTTGTTCACCCACCTGCCCAGGTTCCTTGGCATGAGACGCATCCTGACTCCTGGCCTCCATCTTCACTGGTTCAGCCCCTGTGTCCTTCCCTCCCCTGCTCTGCCTGATGCTTCCAAGGCTCAGTTCAGACATTATGAGTCATGAAGAAATTACCAAGAGATAGACATTCCCTTTGGGGTCTCCTTAATTTTGATTTCACCATCACAGATGGAGAGCTACAAAGTGTGAAGAAACTTTCAAGATCTGAAACAAATTATCATCTTGGAGTTACTAATTGTAAATGACTGTCCACTTGAAGCCTGAGCACAGAGACACAGCTGCAGACACACGGCACACAAACACAAGCACACAGATGCACACACAGACACACACACACATGCAAAAGACTACTGAACATGTTACCAACTGAGAAATGGGCTGAGTCACTGTCTTATGTCTATATAAGACAGGAGTTGTATAACCCCACCAACCAGATTAGTTTCCTTCCAACAGAGATGAATGTTGTTAACATTCCATTTTTCCGTGTAAAAGTGTACCCCATCCAACAACACATTTATTTTAGAAGTAGAATTCAGGAATGTCAGAGAATCCTTCGGGAGTTAAAAAACTGTGTGGCAACCACATTCAATCAAACACCACATCCCTAAACAGTACGGGCCTCAACTACATGAGGGCAGATGGGGCTTACATCTACCTGACGAATGTCCATCTCACGTGTTTTCATAGCATCAGACATAGACTAATTAGATTTAAATTAAAATCTCAAGTGATTTTTAGCCTCTGTGTATCTAGTCTGCATTCTAGCAGGAAAGTCAATGAATATAAACATTCGATCATCATCTTTGCTTCAAGGGAAGTCTGAGGTTGGGGAGCATTGCTTGTGTGAGTATTTTTTAGCAAGTGACAAAGAGCGATCTGTTTCTAACATAAAATAAGCCATTATATAGAACTTGATCAGGGCCCCCAAACAGGGAACCACCTACCTCCCCCCTTTCTCCTGAATCGAGTTTTCACAGTGTCAGACCTCGCGACTGGAGTTGAAGGTAATTTCTAGACAGGACACGCCATATAGCAAATGTAAGTTTAAGATTAATCGACACTAAGCATAAAAGTCAGGATAAGAGAATCATAGACTTGAGAACGATTTAGTCTTTTAGCTCAGCCCCACCACTTTACCAGGAAACACGCACAGAAAGATAGTAAGATCTGCCCAAAGTCAGAGATGGGGACAGAACCAGGGACTCCAGACCAGATGTCCAGTCAAACAGAACGTCCCCCCACCATTCAGACTGCTTCCCTGGAGACGGGGGTACTTGCCCGACAATCCGACCGTACTGAACACGTATCAGAAGAGCCATGGGAACAGCAAGTTCATACTGTACAGCACAGGGAACTATATTCCATATCTCATAGTAACTTATGGTGAAAAAGTATGAAAACGAATATATGTATGTTACTATATGACTGAGGTATTGTGCTGTACACCAGAAATTGACACAACACTTTTAAAAATACATTTAAAGAAAGAACAATGGGTATCACATGTATCTAAAACAGTATCATCAGGTTTATCTCTAAAGAAGGACAATGTTATAATTGTTTTAATTAGCCGCACAACCCGCCCTTGCCCCAGCCCAACACCAAGAAAAAACAAAACCCCAAGTAGTGAGGGTAGATTGCAACCCAATCATTAACCTTAAGGCACTCCTGAAGATTTAAGAAAAAACAAAAAAGAAAAAAAGACATTCTAAAGAAAAACAAAAATACGATTATCATAACCTCCAGAAAAGGAGGGGAACACACACCAAAACATCTGTGTTGAATTAGATTATGCTGATATGGACTTACCTAAGGTTTATAAACCACTCACTACTGAAATTTGTAACAATCCAGTACAGTTTCCTTGTAAAAATTCTTAATCACAGTCTAAAGCGCCCTCTACTGTTCTATATGAAAACTTCTTTTAAGACAAGGTGCCGCTCTTGTAGGGATCGTGGCTAGGACATTTTGCCCGGATAGTCCTGGTTTAGGCATATTGTCCTGCCATCTTGTTTGGATTAACATTGGCCTGGATATTTTCCCTTTACTGGAGAATTACTATTAACAGCTGCATTAAAATAATCTGGGATTGATTTAGTAGCCCTACATCACTTTGTTATTTCCACACACCCTCTATGGTCTTGTCCAGTACAGTATAAGGCATGTGAGCAGTGCCATGAACTGAATGGTGTACGACCCCAAAAGTCATGTGTTGAAGCCCCAATTCCCAACGTGAGGTAATTAGGTTTAGATGGGATCATGAGGGTGGGGCCCTCACGATGGAAGTAGCGCCCTTACAAGAAAAGGAAGAGATTAGTCAGTGTGTGTGTGTCTGTCTGTCTGTCTCTCTCTCTCTGTCTCTCTCTCTCTGCAAACACTGAGGGCCTAACAAGAAGACAGCCACCTGCAAACCAAGAGGCAGGGCATCACCAGACACCGAATCTGCTGGCACCTGGATGAACTTCCCAGCTCCCACAACTGTTGAGAAATGTGTTTTGAAACTACTTGATGATAGCAGCCCCAGCTAAGACAAGCAACGAACAGAGATGTCACTCTAACATATGGTTAAATCTCCAAGATGACCAGAAATGACCCAATTTCCTCAATCCTTTCCAAACACAACGGAACTAACAGCAGGGCATTTGCTTACAAAAGGAAATGCACTCAAACAGGAGCTGTCAGGGGCAGCTAAACCCTCCAGCCGCTGGTGGTGGTGAGAGAACACTCGGCTATCTGCTGCACTGCGCCCTCTGCATTTACCAGCCAGGTGCGCCAGTGCCAGGCTCGGGCCGACTAGATACACAGAACTGTCAAGGCACAGCTGGTGTGGGCAGTGGGGAAAGTGGGAAATTGTGGGGTAGGCGGACATGAAATAGTTGCAGGGCACAGAGACTGAGTGTCCTGCCTTGGCACATATAGAGAGCATTCTGGACACTTGCCATAAGGATTTGGTCATTTTTCGTATGACGTATGATGTGCATCTACAAGTATTAATGACGTTGTTTGGTGTTGCTTTTTATTTTGCAATAAGCCCTTCAACAACAACAAGCTAAAGAAATGGAAGCTTCTATTTAATAAAACAGTAAAAGTGCTGAGTTTTCAATTCTCCAGTATGTTAATGACGAATGTCAAATTGCACAAAATCTCATCACTTGCCACCTCCCACAGCCATGAGGTACAAAGCAATACATAAATCACTGAGTGAAAACCCCAAAACACAAACCTGCTGAAGAAGCATTATAATGGGCATCAATAACTAGTAGCTGTTCTGAGAGCTCTGTACTTGTAGTTTGATTTATCACATGCAGCTGTAGCAGGTGCTTACATAACATTTAGACCCAGTGATTGCCCTTCGAAATTGACTTTGCCAATTTTTTACTTCAAGTTTTTGCGTTCATGCACAAAAAGTAAAGCAAAAGCTATAATGTGTCAGTAGTGAAAGCAGAAGCATTTTATAAACAATTCAATTATGCTAATTTTATCTCAGTGTTATCAAGGCTTCACTTAGAAAGACTAATTAATTCCAATAATGGTTTAATTTTTTTATCTAATTCATGGAATCAAAGCTTTGGGAGGGTAGTCTGTTTAAGATGAAACATCCGACATTATTATGAATCTTCCTGTAAACTTAGTTTAAAAAGTGCAATGTTAAAAATATAAGTATTTCTTTTTGAATCAAAATATATTCTATTTTGATAATATAATTTTGGTGGACCACAATGCCTATGGTAAAAAAAACAATATTTTACTAAATTATCTAATTTAAAATTAAGATATGGAACAAAAATATAATTGGAATTGGTTACAGTGTAAATGTAAGTCATAATTTCATCCAAAGAAGTTGCATTATTGTATCAATTGAAATAGAAGCTCTAATTTGTCAAAATTTACAAAGTTTAAATATGCCAAGTAGTTAAACTACAAAATTTTTGTGATGAAGTGGATGTTGAGTTAAAAAAAAAAAAAACTTCAGCCTGGTAGTACCAGACTTCTCTTTGCTGCCCATCATCAATTGAAACTACTTAATAAATCAACCTGTGTCCTGCCAATAATATTGAACTTCTTGTAAATGAGTCCATTAGCTTTGGGGTGCATTTTGTTCAGTATCAGTTAGAAATTTTAGTCAAGAATTCAAGGAGCTTTTCAAGCTTTTGGAGAATTACAATTATTGAAAACAACACTTGCAAAAAGGACACAATGGGACCTAATTAAACTTGAAAGTTTGTGCACAGCAAAGGGAACAATCAACAAAGTGAAAAGACAACCTGCTGGATGGGAGAAAATACTTGCAAGTGATATGATCATAAGGGGTTAATGTCCAAAATATATAAACAGCTCATACAACTTAATATCAAAACAACAACCCAATTTAAAAATGGGCAGAAGAAAGATATGAATAGACATTTTTCCAAAGAAGACATACAGTTAGCCAAATGAAAATGAAATGATGCTCAACACAGTTAATCATCAGATAAACACAAATCAAAACCACAATGAGCTATCACCTCACACCTGTCAGAGTGGCTATCCTCAACAAGAACACAAGTAACAAATGATGAGGCTGTGGGGGAAAGAGAACCCATGTACACTGTTAGTGGGAATGTACATCGGTGCAGCCACTGTGGAAAACGGCACAGAGGTTCCTCAAAAAACTAAAAATAGAACTACCACATGATCCAGCAATTCTACTCCTGGGCATATATCCAAAGAAAATGAAAATAATACTTAAAAAAGATACATGCACTCCAATATTCATAGAAGCATTATTTACAATTGTGAAGATAGGGAAACCTAAGTGTCCATCAACAGCTGAATGGAATACTATTCCCATTAAAAAATAATGGAATTTTGTCATTTGCAACAACACGGATGGACCTGGAGGGTATTATGCTTAGGGAAGTTAAGTCAGACAGAGAAAGACAAACACTGCGTGGTATCACTTACATACAGAGTCTTAAAAAATAAAATGAATGAATGAATGAATATAAAACAGAAATAGAAGCATAGAGAATAAACTAGCGGTTACCAGTGGGGAGAGGGGTGGGGGAGGGACAAGATAGGGAGAAAGGATTAAGAGATACAAACTACTACATATGAAATAAATAAGCTGCAAGGATATACTGTACAGCACAGGGAATACAGCCAGTATTTTATAATAACTTTAAATGGAGTACAATCTATAAAAATTATGAATCACTGTGCTGTACACCTGAAACTAATATTATAAATCAACTATACCTCAATTTTTTTTAAAACTTGCAAAAAAGGAAAACACTGAAATAGCCCAATTACATAAAAAAAAGTGAATAAATTAAATGATGAGCACTCAAATCATGTCCAAGATTTAATTTTGAAGTTCCGTAATTACTCTTTGGAATAAATCTACTTGTGGAGAGTAACTTTAATAATGCCCATTGGAACAGAACAAAATTTAGAGGGCCCATGATTTGGAAGCATGACAGTTTGAGGAAACATAAGAATCATTAACTGAACATAATTTATTTGATGAACTTTGTCTTCTAGAATTATTTCTCAAGGAAAGATATTCTGAATGAAGGCAAAAAGAAACAAACAGGTCCAGCTAAATTTACACAATGGTATATGTCAAATATATTCAATTTTAAAAAAGGAAAAACAGTATCACGGATTATATTGTAGCCCATTCCTTACACATTTTAATACAAAAATATTACAATTGAGAATACTCTCCATTTAGCAGAATTTACTTAGTTTTCACTCAATAACTCAGTTTTTATTATGAGTTTCAAGTGAAAATATTACAGTTTACAGAGAAGAGTCAACTGAGGTGTCAACAATTTCAATTTTGTTAATATAAAGTACAACTTCAAGAATATTACAGACTATGAAAAATTTCAAAGAAAATGTCCATATTAGGAAAAAAAAAGTAACTTCAAAAATCGCCAGTGATGTGATGTAAGAGTCAGCTATGACTGAAAGACTGGTTAAGTATATGAAAACGTAACAAAAATAATTCACTTAATTCCAAAATAATTCCATTTACTTTTACTGTTCAAATAAGACATTATAAAGGTGTTTTTATCTTGCTTTAATGTACATTGCTATTTATTTTTATTTTTTGGAAGGAATTTCATTTTCAAAAGTTTTTAAATAAAAATTATAGATTGACTGAAAAATTAATTACATGGATAGACCCACAGAATACTTCTATTTAAAAGCCTTTTTATTTTTTGTTACTTTTTTGTTTTTATGTTAAAAAAAATTATATATAAAATGTTTCATTTTTAGCACCGTATTTCATTTTTGAAAGTGTACTAGGTTGGACAATAAACCAACTTAATAATAGCTACCATTTACCAAGAGCGTACTATGTATTAGGCACTGTGCTTGAATCAGTTTATCAACTTAATCTTCATAAACACCCTGAAGGGTAGGAATTGTTATCTTTGTCGTATTGGTCACAGTGAGTGGCAGTGAGGACCTGCACCCAGGCTGCCCCCCGCCCTGGCCGGTACTCACCAGTCACCACATTCTGCTGCCTCTCTCCCTATGTTGCAGGACATGCTTTTGGCTCAACACAGACAGAATCTTGCAGTTAGTGATCTTGAATCAGGTTCCATTATGACCTCTGACCCCATTACCCACATGGCCAAGGCCATGTACTTTCAGGACAGCTGGCACATAGAGGAGGCCAAATGATAGCCGCAAAGCCAAGCAATTCACTGCCCCCAGTTACACTGTCTTTCAAGGAGCAGGTGACTTCTGCATGTGTCCTCTCCAGTTCTGCAAAATCTTTTTTATTTTGCATTCAGTGGGATCCTAGAAACTTAAGGAGCAGACCATAATGGAGAGCTCTTACACTGGTGTGAATTAAATGGTATTTGACCTCAAACCTCACCTCACAAAAACTTACAAATTCTTTATAAGTCCCTGGCTATCCTATAATATAGAAGATGCTACAAAAAGCAATCATAAAAGTATAATGACACAGAGAAAAAAATGTTACAATGAGTGTGTATATGTCCATGTATGACTGAAAAATTGTGCTGAACACTGGAATTTGACACAACATTGTAAAATGATTATAAATCAATAAAAAATGTTTTAAAAAAGTATAATGATAAGTTTAGTCACTAAACTTAACACTTGGTATGCATTCTGTTCTGTCTAAAAGTGTCACTGTTGAGACTGGAACTCTTAAAATATGATGAGGTTTAACCTAGGTACTTATTTTTCTGATGCTTTTATTGTAGTTTCATTGTTTCAGTCATGTTTCAGATGTACAAAAGCTGTCCCTTTAAAGGGAAAAATAACAAAGACATTATTTAGTAGACAATTAACAATATGTGCTACCAGATAATGAAAATATATAAAGTACCTGTTAAGTAGATTAAGCCAAGTGTGTTTATATCTATCTAGGATAATAGATTAAAATGTTGCCTAAAAGTAAGAGGTTTGTTAAAATTAGGTATCCCCCAAAGCAGGGATTTGATTTGAGACAAAGATTCGATTGCAAATAGTTTATTAAGGAGGTACAGGGACTGCTGGTAGGGGGGCAGCAGGAAAGGAAGGATAGCTAATGAAGGCAGTGTAGTTAAGTCGTAACTTTGGAGACGAACAGGTCACCCCAAAGGGTGAGGGAGATGGAGTAATTATGCCCTAACTCCAATCAGCCACCTATTGAGGGCTTCTGGGAGTTGGTGTTAATTCACAGTTGGAAGTGTGAAGCCAGTGAAGTGATCAAGTGGGCAGCACCCCCCACCTCCACAGTATCTGCACTCACTTTCAAGGGTAAAATACATTCTTACATCAAGTAATTACGCAAATATTAACATGCTAACTGCCTGCCCCTTCCCCACACCAAAACAGTCAAAATCTCACAGTGATAGTATTTTTTAAATAATTATAGCCAAGGAAAATAGTTCTAATTTTAAACATTCTTTCCCAAACAAAAAAATTCCTAGAACATCAAATAACTGAATGTTATATGAAAAGGACAGAAATAAAGATTTAATTTAAACTTCCATTAAGCTTTGGGCTGCAAAATATGTTGAGAAAATCCATGAAACTGGCCCTACAAAAATATAACAAGAATTTCTCAGGGCAATTCTATCCCAAAATAGTGTCAATAAATCGTTTATGGATTGAGCTGGAGGTGAATACAAGCAACTAGAAATAGAATTCAGTTGTGTATTTCAGTACCTCAAAGAAGGGAAGGACTTGCCCATGGCCACCTAATCAATCCAAATGGTCTCCTTTTTAAAGAGAAAAATCAAAGTTTCTCATTTCCTTTGTTGGTTGGTTGGTTGGTTGGCTGGTAATTTACAGACTATGTGTGGTTCTCCAACACATACACATGTTGCAACAGTGTATCTACAGATATATTGATGTTGGATGTTGCATAGCACATATAGCATCACTTTTGCTATATATATGGCAGGATATAGTGGAATTTGTTTGCTTTGTTTGTTTGTTTTGGAAACATATTGATGTTACCTGAGTCTGCAAAGCCCTCACCATCTGTGGCAGCCCCAGGTTCAGGCAGATGAGCTGAGAGTTGCCCAAAGGAATGCAGTTTTCTCCAGGTATCAGATGGCAAGCCTATAGTCTGTTAAAGAATTTCTCACCTAGTTTTCACCTCTGCTTATCATTTACCAATTTTACATCTATACCCCCAACTCCAAAAAAAAAAAAAAAAATGACAAGCATTCTATGGTGACATCCTGGGTGGATCTTAAAGAGTATTGGAAATAGTACATGCAGCTGTTAGCGGCTCCAAATACACAATCCAAGGCATTTAAATGCCCAGCCTGCAATGCTGGCAATGAAAGACAAGAATAGCAGTTACTTTTTTTTAATCAAAGATAAATGCCGCCAGATTATGCCTGAAAAAGGCAGGGCCAGCCTAACTGGAAGGCAGAGAAGTGCAGCATCAATGTGAACAGAAGGGAAAGGTTCCTGGGAAGGGTGCGCAGACACAACTCCCTGAAAGCCTTTTAAGTAGAAAGCAAATTGGTTTTAAATTTTGAAAAGAAAAACATTGATCTCAACTGCTTTTTAAAATTAAGAAGCAGATTTTAAGTACACACAACAAAAAATTTGTTCTGACTTTCTCTGGGTGAGGGCATTTCAGTGACTTTACTTAAGGATTATCAAATTTTTTTGACATGGGTGTCAACTACTTTCATAATCAAAAATTTTATAATAAGCTATATAGACTTTGAAAAAATGAAAGACAAAATAAAGTATGGTGTCTGACTAAATTATTATGCTATTATTATGCATAATATATATTATTATTATGCTAGGGAATAATAATTATAGATTGTGGTTGTTAAGGCAAGAAATAGAGGGTTTAGACAAGGGGCAGAGATTACGATGCATACAGTGGTTAGAGAAAGCCTGTCGGAAGAAATACTTCAGCTAAGCTTGCAAAGAATCAAACCTAACCCCGTGAAGTATGGTGGGGAAACAGCACATGGTAAGGCCCTGATGCAGGAAAGCCTTGGTGACTTAAACTAACCAGCATGGCTGAAATTCAGAAAGAGAGAGGCAGAGTAGAACGGAGGAGAATTAGGGAGAAGCAAGTACCAATTCCTTCAGGCACTTGAAAGCCCACTTAAGGAATTCATCTTTTAATCTCAGTACAATGAATGCCATGAAAGGACCTTACGCAGGGAAGAGAAGTCATGTGAGCTGATCATTCTCACTGACCAGTGCAATGGAGAAGGAAGACTGATAAGAAGCTGGTTGTGGTTACAGGGGAAACATCCTGCCACTTTCATCCCTGCATTTGCTGACTACCAAGCCCCCTGCAGCTTTAGATCCCACTCACTTGGCAAAACTGCCTCCCCTCAATATCTAATCATCCTAATCACTTAGCTCCCAGACACCTGTGCAATCTTCACCCCAAACCCATAAACCCATCCAAGTGGATGCCCCCATGTTCTAGGGACCCTGCTCCACAGACCCCATCTACCCTTTGCTCTATAGTTTCCATCTGCACTGCAGACCTCTGGGAGGATGAAGCCCGATCGTCCCAGAATCACCATCTCCTTTATTTCTTCACTTAACCTCCTGGCTCAAACTCATGCCGTCTTCTGTGTTCTGGGTACCAGGTGTCAGCATTTAATTTCATGGGATTATAAAATGTCTGGGGTTGAAAGGACTTTAGAGATATGCTGGTTCAACCTCCAGGTTTTCATGATGAGGAAACAGATCTTGCATGGTTAGAAGACTTATCCAAGGTCCCAAAGGTTAGGACGTCTGACTTCCTACTTAAGAGTTTGTTGCATGATTTTAAAGCAATTTAAAAAAAAAAAAAAGAACACTTGCAAAGTGCTTCACATTTTACAGAACACTTCTACACGCACCATCTCATAGAATTACTGCAGCTGCCAAGTGTGAGATATAAACTAAACCTGAGAAAGATGGAGTGCTGAGAGCGTGGCTAAGCCAGGCTTGGACCCAGGTCTTCTGGCTCTTAAGCACAGCACAAACTATATGAAAATGCCCTTCTAGGTTAGATGAAGTTAGTCCAGGGGTATTAAAGCTAGAGGTTTTCTATTTCTGCTCATTATTTTTGATTAATTATACCTTTTTGTTTAATTTTACATTCCTTCTGAAGATCAGATTCTTTTCCTACTGTGTGATTAAGGAGGGACTTTGTCCAATACTGGGATTTTACTGGAATGAGGATGAGGGCTTCTGAGCAGAAGAGGAAACTTAAAGAGAACAAAGAAAATGAAGAAAAAAGATGCACATTTTACGAAATTTATGATTAGGCCTAAAGTTGGATGTAAATGCAGACCTAATGTCATGATGGCAAATAATCATTGTCTGAAGACCCCCACACACACAAAACTGGTTGTTTTATTCCAATTATTTCCAACAGTGAAAGAAGGTGGATGATTTTGTGGAGTTCATCATTAAAAGATTTGAACTATGTACAAACTAGATTATATGTATTACAGTTTTTCGGCACATTTGAGGCTTAAAGTTTCAAATCCAATGTCAAAGACATTCTAAGTGACAAAAAAGAAAAAGTCCTTGGTTGCTTTGCAGAATGTGGAAGAGGTTACTGCTTCAGAGTAAATATATTTTGGAATGCATTGCATCCTCATGCTTCAATAAGTTCTATTCTTGTTCTGAAAGTGGAAAGGGGTCAGCGGCCCTGCATAACTGACACTTAAACAGCAGCAGCTGATGCAAATAGGCACCCAGCACTCACCCAGAAGTGGCTCACTCCTGCCCTCAGAGTCCAACAGATACAGGTTAACAGAACATTTATGCAAGAGTCATTGCTTGCTTGCTCTTTAATTTGCTTTTACTTTGATGAGCTCAAACTTTTTTTTCAAAAAAAAAAATTCAATAAAACATTTTAATTCAATTTTTTAATTAAAAAATTTTAATATCAAACGTATTATTATCAACATCCCCTTAGAGTATGGAGGTACAATTAAGTGTGCTGTAAAACCTCTCAAGTGTGAATGAAAAAAAATCTGCACTTATCTGAAATGCTAACTAAGTACCCCAAGAATATAGCTCGTTCCCTCTGTGAATAACTGCTAAGCTAAGAGAAATCTTATGGGTCTACTAACTGAAAGCCCACAGTAATGTATTTATTAGGGTTTGCTTCATATTATCCATTGGACTTGGAGAAAGGGGTGTATAAAACAAATCAGGCAAACAACACTACTTGTTTTCAGAAGGCTAAGAAAAAATGTCTAAAATAGCTAGTTTTCCACTGAAAATAATCATACAAAATGCCCATCTCTCTCATACCATCAGATCTGAACGTATTTCAGGACATCCTCTGTGTTACTGCATTCTATCCAGTTTACGGTCTTCACCAATTAAGCCACCCAAGTTGTGACACGCGGCTTCTGGCTTAGCTCAGTTGAGGGCTGGGGGCATAAAGGAGTCAGTAAATACCTCACTCTGCATACCTCTCATACCTATGAAGAGACCCCAAGATTGTGGTTCACAGACGTACAGAGAGCTCACAGTGCATTACCTCAGCCTTGGGGGCCTGCACATTCCTCCGAGTTAAGTGAAATCAGGCGGCCCTGAATCACTTTTTCTAACACTGGGCTCCATTGTAAGTAGCCAGTGTTTAAGATCAGGTAGATGACTGACTAGCTGAAGATGATAAGATTGTACCGCTAAGATCACCCTTTTCAAGCTTGTTAAAGCACTGAATGGCACTTTTGTACATGGGACTTAAAGCTCAGTAAGAATTCCTGGGACTGAGTAATGTCTGTATTCATGTTGTTATTTTTCCCTTCTTTGGGTAAAGGCACCAGAACTGTCTTTATATTTAAGATTCAGATGAAAGCAGAAAGTGAAAATAATGTTTTAGAGATACAAAATAAGTCACAGTCATCCAAATGTCACGCTCTGCCTTCTTAAAAGCTGAGTTTCATGTAAAGAGCATTTTATTTGCCTTTGAATCAGTGCGATACAAAAGGCTTATATTTTCAGGCAGTTTCTGATTCTTAGAAGTCTATTTTTACAAACAACAAGAATGACAATCATTATGGGTAACTTTCTCCATCATAGCTCCTTAAGATAAAAGAATATCACGCTCTAATACCAACTATATAAAACTGCTAAACAAAAAAAAAAAGGTAAAAAATGAACAATCTAGAACATTGTCTACATAAAAGCAAACAACTGAACTGGCCTTCATCGATCACTTAGTCCCTTTACTAATCCCCTAGGACAGCAATGGCATTAATATAATTTAGCTGTGCCCCTCCTGGCCAAGGGCTATGGCTTTATGGTTCCATGGCCAGCTTATTTTTGGCTCTGAGAAAAGTCAGTCAAAAGCCAGAGCAAGAAACCAGTGACTCCACTTCCACCATTAAGGCACATGGCCGTTGACCCTAATGGCTTTGCCACTGATCCTTCCATCCAAACTGCCTGCAAACAGAATGTTCTGAAGATGTGACAGCTGAATTTTAAGTGCAGCCACATTGCACTTCTAGCCAAGAGGGAGCCTGCCAATGCTTTCCCAAGGTCCTAGAACTCAGGAAGAGTAAGGTAAATTTAGATGAAGTTGACAAATCTCATGAAAAAGTTAAAGATCTTGGCATTCATATATCTATTTTTTAAAAAAAAAAGGAGATTAAAAAAGCAAGTTAAACAAAACAGACACACGGTTCTGCTACATCCTTGGGAAACTTTTTCTGCATGCCAAAGAAGAAAAAAGCTCTTAAATATACGGGAAATACACTTTAATATCAGAAAAACCCAGAAAAAAATATTTTTAAATAATGGATATCACTTACAAAAGAACTCTGAAAATACAGTGTATCGTGTTCTGGGACAGTTAAAGTTTTAGATGATTTAAGCATCGTTTACTCCTTAAATTGTTATACCAATATATACTTGAGACCTGATTCTTAGATTTTAAAATTGTGTTTAAGATCCCTAACCCAAAATAGCTAGCAGCATGTTACTCTGCTTTCCTGGAATTACAGATCAACAGGGCTAGAAAGATATTCAAGATGATTTGTTTCAACACCTATTTATAGATGTGGGTCCCGAGACGCAGACAGGATGAAAATCATGCGGTAACAATATGAAAACTAGGACCCAGATTCCTTGACTCTTAGTTTAATTTACTGAGTCTGAGTTGTGATTTAAAATAATAATAGTTCGACAAATTTTGAGATTGGTTCCAGCAGTCACTCCAGGCATAGTGTGCTACCATAGGCGATAAAAAATAACTAAAGGGGAGAATAAAGACAATGATAAAGAGACATTCTTCCCTCCCCACCTCCCAAAAAATACTCTCAATAAACAACAACAAAAAAATTTCATTCCACACTTCTGCCCTAAATAGTCAAATGTATTGCCTAAATTCTTCATTTCCCTTTAATGCCATACTCTAAATTAGAAGCATTTTGTTTCTTACAACACCTTTAAGCAATTTGATAACCTGAGGTTAAAATAAGACCTAAATCTTAGTGACTTAAAACAAAAAGGGTTTACTCACTTATGCTAAATGTCCATTCTGGCTCAGTGGGGGGCGCTGTACATCATTTTCAGGGACACAGGCCAAGGGAACAGCTACCATAGATTCCTAGGGGGTCTCATACCATGGATTACACACTCCCCTTCAGAAATGACACACAATTCTGCTAGTAAATCATTGGTCAAACTGGTCACATAATCGCATCCAGCCACATGGGGGTCAGAAAATGCACTACTGAAGGCAGAAAGCCAGAAATATTTGGAAAACAGTGTTACTACCACACATCATAAGTAATTAGATATTGAACCTTCTCAGATTGAATACACAAGTTTACTAAGTACCTAATTTTTTTCATCATAAGCCGAAGGAAGATAAAAAGAATGTTACCAAGAATCAAGACCCTTCAGCAACAGCCTTTGTTCAATCACGAGATAACCAATGCCCCTAGCAAACCACAGCAGTTTCCTCACTTGTAAAATAACGAGTGACAAGGAATGGTTTCTGAGGTCCCACCTAGCTTTATAGGCCTACAGTCCTAACTTCCTGCATTTATAAATACATCCAGGAGGTCTCACTGGTTGTGCTGGCCATGCTAAAATCAAGATATTTTCTCTTGAAAATGTAATATTCAAATATAGAAGCATTAATTTCATACAAAAATGATGATTACTTGGTGGTTGGGTTATTTAGGGCTTTTTGGTTCCATTTTGCTGTTTTCCAAATAGTCTGAGAAGTAGAAAATCTCACTTTGTTCAAGAATTATGTAACTTGCATAGGGCTTGCTTCAAAGAACCCTACACCATGTCTAGGGGTAGTTTTCCTAACCAAAGCAAAAGTTTTCTGTCCATTCTGGATTCAACTACATTTTACCATGCTTAGATGCACTATTTTTTTGTTATCTATTTCTCTCTGCTTACATCTGTCTCTTTTCTTACAGTGTTGAAAGAATTCTAAATTCTACAAGGCAACATGTAGCATTATGGTTTCACGACATTTTACCTGAAATAGGATCATTTTCTTCAACCAGTTGAGGAGATGTAGTCATTCATATTTACTCCTGATCATTAAGAATAACCCTAACAGGAAAAAAATTTTATTTTATGTAATATGGAGAGAACACTAGAAGCTCCTTTTCAAGGAAGGAAAATGTGAAATTAGACATATGACTCTCTTTAAAAAGTGAATCTTTTTTAATAAAAGGTAGACTATAAAGCAAGTCACTTGAACCCAAAATAAGTTATTCAGATCCTATGTTGTTAAATATCTTGATCTGTGCCGTTAAGGAAGTTGAATTTGGGGCCTAATGAATGAAAAGCACCCTGGTTAGCTATTGATTAACTAAAGTAGATGGTCTCAACAAAACCTAAAATTAACTCTGCACTTTTCTCTTCCACAAACGATAGATTCCTCCATGGGATTTTTTCCCAACTATCCAATGTAACAAAAAGACTCTCTTGCTTTCTAGTTGTCTCCAGGAGCCTGCTTTACCTGACTGAAGAAGGAAACTTTTATCCTTGCATAAACCTCAAGATTTGTGAAACCATGTTTCAAAGTCATTAAAGATGACCAGAGTGGGAGGGAAGCCAAGTCATAAACTATACATGCTGTTAATCACTTCAGATATATGTGCATGTAAAATCAATTTAGTGGTTTTAAAAAAAGAAAGGAAAAAAAAATTATTTCCCTGACTAGAGCTAAGTCTTGGGCCCAGTGACACTGTACAAACCTCAGTGTGGCTTCCAGCACCAGACTCAGAAGCTCTTTTCAGCTTTAAGCATGACGTTAATCAATGGACCCAGAAGTCTGGTCTGCTCTCTGTTGCAGCTGTTTGCAACTAACTTGAATTATTATCATTAAAGAGCTTCTCCCAATTTCTGAACTCAAAACACAGTACAGAGCATTGTTCATTCATCCACATTATAGGAAAACAGAGATTTGTTTTGAAAATAAAGGTCTACCTAAAGCCTCAAGTCATTATGTCAGAAACTAAATTGCAAGTTGATGGTAGTGAAATATGAGCTCAGAAAGAACTAGAGAAATAGAAGCATTAAGTCTTAAACTTTCTAACTGCCTGTGTTAACCAAGGCAGTCTTAAATTAGAAGCACTTTTCTTCCTTCCAAGGAAACTTTCATCCACTCAATAAAGGGGTTAGACAAGAGAGAGAGTTCTTTACCAGAACAGTGCATCAGATAACCCAGGAAACTTTTTCAAATACACATACCCATCCACACCTCAGACCTACTTCATCAGGTGGTGTGTATATTTTGAAAATGTTCCACAAAAGAATTCTGATCTATACTTTTAGTTTGTAAATCCTAAATCCCTGAGGTTCTTTCCAGCTTTAAGCACGACATTAATCAATGGAGCCAATCAGAAAAGAGCCCTCCAGAGTTGAATCAATAAGGCTCTGCAAGCAATAATGATTTATTGATGACATGGTGAGACTGTAGTAAAAAGAAAGGTGGCACCTGGTTTCCATCTTGCAGTTCAGTTGTTGAGAAAGCTTTACTATCAGATCTGCGTTTCACAGACAGCCTTGTACAGAGAAGGGGAGTAGGCTTTGGCCCAAGCTCAAATCCTTGCTTCTCCATTAGTAGCTGGGTAACTAAACCTGCACTAGTGACTGAACTGAAACCCTTGTGAGTCTCAGTTTTGCCATGTGTGAAATGGGAATAAGAATTCTTCTCTCACCTGTGCACAGTGCTGCACGCAGAGCTTAACACGTAATAGGTGCTGGGTAAATGTTACTTCCCAAAATCACACTGCCTTCTGCTTCTGTCTCCTCGTTTCTCTGAAGATAAGCCTCTTTCTGTGTTTTAAAAGGCTTTCTCTTTATAAAACTACTAAGACATTTTGATTCAAAGAGAAAACTGTACTCTTAATCATTCATGCCAATGACAGTAACATATAAGACAGATGAAATATCATCCCTAATAATCCACAAATTGCGGTTTACTTATTACTATTTCCCAAACCACAGACCTCACCTTAGTCATTTCTATTTGCAGGTTGAATCTACCACTTTTCTAAGTAGAAGACCTTGAGCAAGTCACTTCAACTTGTGGGCCTTGGTTGTGGAAAGTATGAATGTTAATAACTTCACCATCTACTTCACAGGGTTGTGTGAGATCCAACTG
Organism: Camelus dromedarius; assembly: GCF_036321535.1. NCBI lineage: Eukaryota > Metazoa > Chordata > Mammalia > Artiodactyla > Camelidae > Camelus > Camelus dromedarius. The sequence continues at coordinate 11,985,433 of NC_087454.1, read as the reverse complement.
AAATAATGTATCACAAAGTTATTTAATGTGCATTTAATTTTGTGCAAATATAAAGGGAGGCTATTATACAGCAATTCTTAACAAACTTCCACCAGGCTTCTCAGATACGACAAATCTGACTTGATTTCACCCTCATTTTCTTCCTTCATTCCCGTATAAGGGAGATGGTAAAAAATACAAACAAGCAACAAACAAAAACACCAGCTAAATGTGAAGAAGGTATATGCCTGAAGAATAAGTTGATTTGTAACTGTAATATCACACACGAGTTCCAACGTCAATAATGGATTTCCCATTTGTTTTTCATAGGTGTATTTCACTTTAGTAACTCACATAACGAGGCTTTTTTATTTTCCACAACCTTCCTAATATATTCTCAGATAGGTCTGTGGATTTGTAGTTAAATATGCATATATAAGACTTTATATTTTTATATTTTCAAATAATACGAAAAGAAGAAAAGCAAACAGCAAAGGTACAATTTTCTAAAATGAGCAAATTTTAATATAGGGTGCTCTCTAAGCATACCAGAATGACTACAGACAACATAAAGAATATTGTAGCCCACAAGTCCTATTACAAGACTGGCCCATTTTGGTTTGGTTGATTTGGTAATGCCCCCTTAGATTCTTATATCACCTGACATGTGGTGCCATACATCTATTTTTTTCATTAAAAAATAGAATAAATTTTGTAAAATCCTTCAAAACTGTGGGTACATGAAACCACAATACGCTGCCAACAGAGGGTGGTGGGGTCCCAGGGTTTTGACTGACCTCTCTACAAGGCCACTTTGGGAATGTACCATTTCTGTTGTGCCTGAGTTGACTTTGACCATAGCCTAGCAATGAAGATCTTGCTGCTCACTCAGTATCTGTTGCCTAAGTCTGAGCTCCCCAGTCTAGCCACAGACCTAGGTTCCACAACTTTCTTCTTTCGACTAGCGATTTAACAAATCCTGATTCTGACATGCATCAAGTAAAAAAATTATGCATAGTAGTTTACTGTTCTGTTAGTAGTTTCTAGTTTTACTCATGTTTCAAAAAGCTTTACTTTATGCATTTTGAGTAATTTTAGTAAGTGCATATTTTAGACTTCCAAACTATAACATGTTAAGACTAAACTCATAAATGAAAATGTGAACTTGAATCATTCCAGTAAGTTTGTCACTTTATATTCACTAAGCAAATTGAGCTAAATAATAGTAATTAGTCCAACCAAATTAAAACAAATTATTCTGTACACCAGAAATTGACACATCATAACTGACTACACTTCAATAAAAATAAATTTATGAAATTAAATTTAAAACTATCATGATTAATTTGAATGATATTCAACAAGCTGGGAATAAAGTATAAAAGCCAGAACTAAATTTAACAGTAAGTATACAGTACCTGTTTTTTCATTGCACAGTTTCAGTAGGACATTAAAGAGAAGTTTCAAATGAAAGGTGGGATATACACCAGAGTCACAGACGGAAGGACTCAATACTGTCAATACATAAATTCTCCCCAAATGAATGTATAGATTCAATGTAATTCCAATAAACAATGGAATGAGGGTGGAGTGTAGATCACAAAGTGAACTTGTAGTCAAAGACTTATAGTCAGTGAGGCACACTGAGCCAGTCTGGGAAGACCACTCCATCCCCACACCATACCTTCTCTGAGGACACATACAAGCTCTGGATAAATATAACCAATTATTTTAAATACATAGTTGGGCAGAAAGCAAGAAAGGGCACTCTCCCAGAAACAAAAAAAAAAAACTCAAAACCCGCAACAGTGATTAGGAATTGAAGATCTAGTAGGAATAGGAGAATAGGATATTTACCTTAGAGTGTGGCGTTCACCTACTCTGTGGAGCTAGAAGTAAGCACCATACATAAAGTCAGCGGGGTGGAATAACTAGAAAAACTCCATCCTCTTGGAAGGAAAGCAGTACAGAAGCACGCCACTGGTGCTGGGCTAATAATGGAAAGAGAGTCAGCAATGAGAAATCAGAGACTTATGCCTGCCCGAAGCACAAGGAAGGAGCTCAAACGCACTCTAACCACACACGATTGGAAACCAGATCTCAAACTGAGGACGCACGCAGACCTCGATGAAAGAAATATGAAACACCTCCACAACCCAGGACATGTGGAACTCACATGCTGAACGTGCAGTCCAAGGTGATAAGGCACACGAACAAGCAAACCAGCAAGGGAGACAGGGGACTAGCCGATAAATCAAAAAAGAGGGTTTACCACCAAAAGTACAGATAATAAGGGCACTCTGAGAAGTTTAATATTTTTTAAAATGTTGGGGAAGATAAAGGAGGAACGGAACATATAAGTGAATAAGACGTTATGAAGTACAAGAGCAAAATTTCAAGGATTTTGTGATAGAGACAAAAATTTTGACATAGAGATCTAGAATTTAAAATATCTTTATTTAAAAAAAAAAAAAGGAGACCACTTCAATATAGTATATTATTGCTTAAATTTTTTCTTCTCAACTTTTGGTTAAAGGCCTAAGTGAGACTTTACCCGTAGTAAGCAGAGGCTTTAGGAAACATTCCAAGTCTCCACCAACCCTCCTGCACACCATGAAAACCTCTCAGAATGAGAAGATGTGTGGGGGTCAACTGAACTTGACACACCCCTTGGAGCAAAGACCCTGCACCCAACCCCCCACCACTGGTGGGCAGTGTGAGTAAGAAAGAGAAATCTGCTGCTGTAAACCACTGAGGTTTTAAGGTTGTTTGTTACAGTATACTATCAAAGCAAAAGCTGATGAGTGCAACCAGCTGAAGGGAGAATTAGCGAAATGAAAGATAAATCTGAAGAAAGTCTTGGGCATGATACAGAGAAACAATTTTAATGGAAAACATATGAAGTGAAGAGACATGAGGACAGAATAAGAATTTCCAGCATATGCTTGTAATAACACTGAGAGTTAGACTAGAGAAAATGGGAAATGTATGCATCTTCTGTAGCCATGAAACAACTTACCACAGACTTAGTATCTGCTCCAGGCTCCTAGTCACATGGACCCCTCACAACATGGCAGCTTGCTCCTTTCAAGCCAGCAGGAGAATCTCTCTCCAGTCTTATAAAACAGAACATAATCATGGGAGTAACTATCCCACCATCTTCCCAGGCTCCGGCCACACTCAAGGGGAGAGGATTTATAGAGGTGTATACCAGAAGGCGGAATCTGGAGACACATCTTAGAATTTTGCCTCCTACAGGGAAGACACCGTAACTGAAGATATAAAATGCCCCAGGTCCCACAACTGTTAGCACTTTTGCTCCTAACCACTGCACTAAGGGAACTGCACACAACATTGAGCAAAGTCCTACAATAGCATGGCCCTGGCCTCAGGATCCCCAGGGCACAGCAGGATTTCCTATAGAGCCACTGAAGACTCATTCACGTCCCCATGCCAAGTCATCACCTTTCTTCTATCCTTGCAGGTCAATCTAACATTCTACCTCTGGGTCCAAAGTTCCACTTCTATGGAATAAACCACACTTGTTCTTTGTCAATGTAATTACTCTGTGTGCAACTCACATATTTTTCAAGTTGTCTTTTCAACTTTTAGGAACACATTAATAGAAACATTACTTAGATTGTCCTCTTGTCACTCCTTTACCATTAAAACACTTAGATTGAATAGCATTGCAAATGCTGGGAATATAATACGAAAGCTAATAGTTTAAAGTCCTTTTTAAATTTCTAAAAGCTGAAAAGTGACAGCCATTAGCATTCTTGTTTATTCTAGAGTTTATTGGCTTATGGGCATTATCTTTATTGTTTTATAGGAACACATACTTTTTTTTTAATTGATCAATGGCAGAATACAAATGGTGAACAATTCATCTTAGCTGTTTATTGTTTCTGTGATTCTCTGGAAACAGAAGGGGGAAAATGTCTTATGTGCTTATTACACAAAAGCAGTATCTCAGATCATTTCCCCAGCTGTGGAACAGATTGGAAGCCTCATCTTAAAAATTACCTAATGTATATCTTAATTGATTAGTTAAAATTCTCTGAGCATGATTTTAAGAAATGAAAATAGTTATTGTGACATTCCTGTGAGTAAATTTGATTCCTATAATAACCATCTCTGCCCTTCCCTTCCACCCTCTTGCCAATTATGCTTCATTGAAAAACTACAAATGGTGTCATATGTGTGACCCTTATAATGAACAAGCAGGGCTCATGGGGATGTAATCAGAAAATGACTTTATCTGTTTCCTCCACTGCCTCTTTAAGTTTATTATGTGGGGCTGGTTCTTCCCTTGTCCTTGGATGAAATTCAGGACAGTTGCCATGACTTTCCTTTTTTTTTTTTTTTCTACTCTCAAATACCTTTCTTTTTAATTTTTTATGTTTCTTTTTTACTGAAGAATAGTCCATTTACAATGCATTAATTCCTGGTATACTGCACAGTGATTTATGTATTCATTTATGTATATTCCTTTTCATAATCTTTTTCACTATAAGGCCATTATGAGGTATTGAATATAGTTCCCTGGGCTATACAGCTGGATCCTGTTATCTGTCATGACTCTTCTAATCAGTCTTAAATAATGAAGACTTTTCAAGTCACTCTAAGTCCAAAAAATCAATCACAGTTCTGTAATTAATGTGTCCAATCTAATACAGCACTCAAACTCTCCCAACTTGATGTAAAGTTAAACGTCTCCCTCCTACAGGTAAGTATGGCCTCGTGTATTGGGAAAGGTGAATAAAGATTCTTCTCTCTTCAGCCATATGCTAATTTAGGTTACCCCCCACTTTCTAATACAAAAGTAGGGCTGAGGTGGGGGAAGAGGAGGCAGCAGGAAAATTCTTCGACTGATACAGATGTAATGATTTAATGCTGGTCATCTATGAGTGTTCAAAGCTTACTTAAAAAGTTTGTTTTTATTGAAGTATACTTGATTTACAATGTTTCAGGTGCACAGCCAAGTGATCAGTTATACAGATATATAAATACATACTCATTTTCATATTCTTTTTCATTATAGGTTAGTACAAGATATTAAATATAGTTCCCTGCACTACACAGTAAGTCCTTACTGTTTATCTATTTATATATAACAGTGTGTATCTGTTAATCCCATACTCCTAATTTATCCCTCCCCTGCTTCTTCTCTGGTTACCATAAGTCTGTTTTGTATGACTGTGAGTCTGTTTGTTTTGTAAATAAGTTCATTTGTACTATTTTTTTAGATTCCACATGTAAGTGATATCATATAATATTTGTCTTTATTTGTCTGACTTTCTTTACTTAGTAGGATAATCTCTAGGTCCATCCATGTTGCTACAAATGGCATTGTTTCATTCTTTTTTATGGCTGAGTAGTATTCCACTATATAAATATACCATATCTTCTTTATCCATTCATCAGTTTATGGACACTTAAAAAGCTTACTTTTTCTTTTGATCCAGGGATAGGATGGTGATGAAGATAATGAAAAGTACAGAGATGGAGAACCTTAACTCCATCCTCATCACTGGGTATCTTTCACCTACAGATCCCTTCTTGCAGATGGTTACTTATGGCTCTCTTCTCAGTTTACCCTACTAGGGTCCAGGTGGTCCTCTTACACACGACCTGAGGTGACCCCGGCTAGCTCACTCTGTAGCATGGTGATCTACCCTTGGTCTCTGAGGAACAAGCCATGCACTTTGTGCTCTATCAAACTATACAACAATACAGCTACGTCTCTTTCACTTCACCATCAGAGGAGCTAGCCAGCCCATCTCCTATCCTTTGGATTTCTCAGGCATGAGTCTCTATATCTCCAAATCTGCAGGGATATACATTACACTCTCAAATGATCTGCATAAAACCCCCTTCTTTAGATTTGAGTTGAGAGGCAGGCATCACACATCCTTCTCTCTGTGGCGAGGATGAGAGACTTGAATCCACCACCAACTCTAAAAAATCGTCTTCTAATGATTATTTTCTTGGCCTCTTCAACCTGTTTTATTGTCTGGAAATTTTAAAATGTGGGGAGGAGGGTATACCTCAGTAGTAGAGTGCATGTCTAGCATGCATGAGGTCCTGGGTTCAATCCCCAGTACCTCCATTAAAAAAAAGTAATTCTTCCAAATGGAAAATAAATGATTTCAGGGTTTATTAATAATAATAAATTTGATTTTATAATCCTAGATTATATCAACACAAAACAAAAACTAGGAAATGGTGAAACTGGAGAGAGGGAGTAAATGTGTCAGATTTCTCATCTTATAAGAAGAAAGTTTATTAATACCATTTCTTCCTGGCATTGATTAGGGAAGACAAGCTCATATATATATTTTAAAAAAAAGAATATTAAAATGAACAAATGCATGTGTATGTATGACTGAAACATTATGCTGTACCCCAGAAATTGACACAACATTGTAAACTGACTATACTTCAATAAAAAGAATGCAAATAAAAATACCAAACAGAAACCTTAAAGGCAGCAAGAGTTGAATTTTTAAGATATGATCTATACTTTTTAATCTACCAGAAGAAAAGTGAGCAAATAAAATACAGTCCAGATAGCTAAAGAAAAATGTTAACTAACATGGGCAATTCCTATGATCTATTGTTAAAAAAATTTTAATAAAAAGAATGCATGGAAAAAAATCTTAATTCTGTAACAACATTCATACATATGTATGTTCACATGCATAATTTTAAAAGTAGAAAAGTTATGCCAGAATGTTAGATGTGCTTATCTCTGGGGGTGAGATGAGAGGTAATTCTGACAGTCCTCTACATTTTCCAAAACCAAAATGTAAAAATTAGTCCATCGTCTGACATGCTCCTTAACCTTTCTTAATAAGCCTATTTAAAATTTAAATATATTTACACACAAATTGATATTCAATACCCCAAATACTCTTACCTCTTTCTGCTCACATGGTTTCCAAAAAAACATTTAAATAGTGATAAGGTACTAAAGTATGCAACTGGAGAATATTATTTTAAAAAGGAAAAAAATCTGGATTAATTAAATACTATGGGAAAGAAGTATTAAGTTACAAGAACTTGCTTGAAGATGCAAAGCAAAATTTCATCACGCACTTCCGCACTCTCCAGGAGGGGGTGCAGGTGAGGAAGGGGGCAAACAGGACCTGACATGCGGGCACCAACATCCCCAATCTGCAGACCTGGAAGCTGGGCTGTGCCAATGTTATGGCCAAGACAGTTGCTATTTGTACTAAACCTAGCTGCAGAGCCTTTAAAGCGTTTGCAAAAATTTTCTATTAACCAGTTAACACAGAGAATAATGTCTGCCTTTGGGGATATGGAAGAAACTGCAATGGAAGAATGCGGGTAACAGAGAGAGGAAGCCTTGCACCGGGGCAAAGACTCTCTCCTGGGGCAGAAGTTTCAGGGTTACAATTGAAGGAGACAACTCTTCACCTCTTTATGTAAGGTTGAATGGTAACCGACTGGAATAAATAACAAAGGCCCAAAGAAGCTGAATAAAATATAAACTCATGAAACCAAAGGTAAAACTTCTACTGCTTAATAGTTCTATTTGTGTCAGATTCAGTAAGAAATATTCTTTATGGGGCAGTGACTCTCAACCCTCTCAGACTAATGCTCATTTTTGCAACAAATATTTTGTAGGTTACCCCTTTACTATCTTGGAATGAAATTCATAAAAAATATAGCCTAATTACATCCATATTTTCAAAACCAAACAAATATAACATCCTAACTATAACATCAAGGAGCCATAAAAGAAAGTAAATTTAATAAAGTAATACATATTTTAATTTATAACTGCTCTGGCAGGACAACACTAGAAGACAGAATTTCTAAAAAAAAAAACCTTGAAGAAAACAGTACCATGAAAAAGAGAATCACTTGTAGAGAGCAATGGAGAGAGTGGCAAATTAGTTATATAATCTGAATCACCAAATTTTCACAAAGTTCTTAAGTCTATTCTTAAAGATATCTTGATTTTTGAGGATTAATTCTACTTTAGAACACATTTTAAATGTGATCATTGTCTTTAATCATTAAATCAACATGAACTGTTGAGCTCCACACACTAAACACATCTAAGCTAAAATATAAAAACATACAAAGACTTTATAAAGCCTTTGCAGAATTAGGAAATGTACCAGCTATCCCCAAACGAGCTATCGTCTATGGATTCCATCAACATCTTGCCATCGTTAGGGATGCAATGTGCGATGTTGAATGGGGTGTGTGTACTTGGTCAGGATGCTTAACTCCTCTGAATTACAGATCTTTATAAAGGGGATAGTAACAGCCATCTGTCAAGGCTGTGAAGGTATTTTTTATGTATGAAAAGTACCTCAGTAAATAAATGGTAGCGAGTTGGAGCACTAGCAAGAATACTCCCCTAGACTCCATATGGTTTCTTAAAATTGGATCCAAATCTTCTGGGCCTATATACCAGGATAAATTCTTCTGTCAATCCTCGACCCTAGGAACTTGGGAAGATAAGTCTTTAAGACAGAAGATCTTGAAACGCAGAAATATTAAGAAGTGGGACTTCCAAATATCAAGTCTTACATAAGCAGGGTTTTAAGGGCTGGAAATTCCAATGATTGTTTCTACTATTTCAGATAAAAACTCTAAGGAGGGGTCTGAAGGCTAACCATTTCTGAACGATTTGCTGACTTAGTATGTCATGCTCTTCGCACACCCCACCACTTTACTCTCCTCTCTTTATACTCATCTCTCTTAGTGAACTTTTCTCCTGTCAGTCAGTTGAAAGAGTCCCCGCCCAAAGTAATGAAAAACATAGGATGCTAGTTTACAATAGTTCACCGCCTTTGTAAATGACCTACATTGCCCTTAAGGTCACACTTTGAGTTTCGTTGGCAATCTAGCTGAGATTTGCAGCTTACTTTGCTGCCATTCCTACATCATTGATCATAAATTCATTCCAAATGAGCAAAATCCTCACTACCACAAGAACTAGAAAGAGTATGAAATTTAATGTCTATGAAAAGAATATGAAATTTAACGTCTATTCTCAAAGTTTGGATTGTGGCTACAATTGCGTTAATACTCATCCATAGAGAGAAATGATTAGAATCTAGATGACTTCTAAAATGCTTTCCAGTTTTAAGACTCTCTGCCTATTATACTTGTATCACTGGGAAATTAACATAGCACGATTAAATAAGGCAATATGTGATCTGGCTGCCCTGAGTCTCCTCTTTGTGGCTAAAGGTATTTCTTAGAATACTGAACTAAAAATGTAACTGCATTCTGCAACCCATGCAAACATGTTCTAATTGATGGGAGGGGAAAAAAATTCAATCCAGAGTGCCAGCAATTCCTCTCTGAGCTAGCGTGGCAGGGGGAGTGTGGGGTCAGTGAAGCATCAAGTTACAGACCAAATTAAAGGTCTGGAGAAGAGTGGCAGGGTCTAATCATCCACCGTCTGAGGCTGCCAGAATTGGATCTACCACCCTTACTCGGCTCACAAAGAATTGCTCTGCGGATGCTAAGCACACAGACGAGCTTCAAACATCTTTTATTAAAAAGGCCTTCAGTTCCAAATAGATCTTTATGGAATTATTTCCTTGAAGTTTCTAGTTCTGTCATATTAAAATTTCCATGAAAAAGTAATCAAAACCTAATGCTTACAGTGTTCTGCCACAAAGAAAAATATTGTGGGTTTTCATGCCTATTAAAAACATGTGCTATATATATACACACACACACACACACACACACACACACATAATTATGGAAGTCCCGGACCCAGTGTATACACATATACTCAAAAACCTTAGGAAAATAATAATAGTTTTGCCTAAGCCAACAAAATTCATAACATGATGTTGTACTCTGTCCGTAACCCCCCTCATTAAGCCAGTGCTTTGAAAAGGTCAGCAAGCAATGAGTATTTCTGCACATTTTGTGTCACAGGCTGCAAATGCTAGATCTATAGGGATGAATTAAGGTCACTTTTAAAATTCAAACAGTATTTTCTGGACTCGGTTGGCTGAATCGTGCGTATCTGCACTATTTTTCCTAGGGAAAAGTTAATTTTAGAAAGGAGAGAAAGTTTGCCAGGAAAACCATTACATTGGCTCAATACCTAGACAGTGACTCTAAAAGTTCAAAATGCTTTACAGGCGGTCTCCTTCTTGTCCTTAACATCCTTGAAAGCAAGTATCAAATACCATCCCGGTTTCATAACAAGCCGCCCATTTTATAAAAAGTTATATGATTTACTATTACACCGACTTTATGGTAGTTTTAGGTTTTTTTGTTTGTTTTTCTGGGGGTTAGTAATTAGGTTTATTTATTTATGTTTTTAGTGGAGGTACTGGGGATTGAACCCAGGACTTCCTGGGTGCTAAGCATGTGCTCTAGCACTTGAGCTATACTCTCCCCACCCCTACTTTATGGGTTTTTTTTTTTTAATTAGTCCTTCACCTCAGTTTTTTCAAAAGTCAGACAAATAAAAATCTTTATTTTCCCTGATAGTTACACTCAGAGTCTGTTAGGTACTTAGAATAGTCCAGGTATAGATATACATGAAAAGCAGCAGACCTGTATCTACAACAAAGTTCAAGATGGAGAAACAACACTTGTGTCAATTCAAATACAATATAATTTACACTCTTAACCAATTCAGGGTAGAAGAGATTGGTTCAAGTAATTAGGAGTGTAAACAGGACCTAAATCAATTTCTACGATTAATTCCTCTTTGGGTTCCTAGAGCTATGGTCTATTTAGGTCTTCAGCCTTAAAATAAGCAACACTTGAAAACGGCAGTGGTCACTGACAGAAAGTCAGTCAATGCAAGCACAGTGGAGGAAGGTTTTCTCATTCCCGGGAGAATAGGCCTCAGTCTTTTCTAATTGCCAGAGTGCTTGTGAAGGAATTCTTACATCTTAAAAGTTGGTATCTCAAAGATAGCGCTTTAACAAGGGCTCTCGGGGGTGCAGGATTTCTCTCCAGTCTACATCTGACTTTCAAACGAACGTATTACCCCTCCCCTCCCAAAATTGCCATCTTAAAACCAGTGACACCACCGCAAATTCATCGACCTTGAAGGGAACCAGCTTTCACTCCGTTTTTATTCTCTACTCACACTACTATTTCCATGTGATGTTCACCAACAGTTGGGAGCCCCCTCTCCTTCCCACGAGGACCTTAGACATGTTGAAGTAATTACGAGGAAAGAACGCATCACAATCACCTGGAGTGCTTTTTAAACACACACGCCTGCGCGCGCGCACGCACACGTCCCAGATTTCTAAATCAGGCTCTCGGAGCCCAAGTAGGAGCTACTGCTTTAAGCTGTGGTAAAGTTCTAGCACCACAGTCACCCAGAAAACCTTGTAAACTTATCACAGTGTTTCATTTTCTGGAAAACTAAACCCCAAAGAACCTCAATCACTGGTGCAGATACAAAAGATAAGACGGTTATACCTACCTTGACCACGGCTTACTATCCTAAAGTTAAGATAGTAACAAAAGGTGGGGGGATGTTTTGGGAGGAGAGAAGTGATACCCCAGCCTGGAAATCATCGCAGACTCCAGGGGAAAACGGTGCGTCGGTGTTTGCGCCACACACCTGGAGAGGGTGGGCGAGCTCCCGCCTCCTCTTCCACCCTCCGGCCGGGGGCGCGGGGTTTCGGGCGCTGCCCGGGGCAAGGGGGGAAAGTGAGGGGTGAGGGCGGAGAGGAGACGGGGGTCCCGGGGACCGCGGCGGGTTGGAGTCCCAGCGGGCCGCCCGCCCGGGGCTCAGCCCGGCGCCGAGGAGCCCGGGGAGGGGTCGAGGGAGGGAGAGAGGGAGCAAGAGGTGACAGCCTGAGGAGGCCGAGCCGGCACCTGGCACCGCGAGCCCGCAGCCCCGTGGCGAGGGCGGCACCCCGCGCCCCTCCTTACCGTGCGCGCGAGGTCGGAGCCAGGAGCCGGGAGACCAGGCGGGCAGGGCTCCCGCAGGGCGTGCGCCTCCCGGGGTCCGCTGTCAGCCTCCCCGGGCAGCAGCTTCACGTAGCAGGCATGCGGGTCTCCTAGCTACCAGCCCTCCGGCGCGCCTCCGGCCCCCTCCCCCGGCGCTCGCCCTGGGAGCTGCAGCCCCCTCCCCTCCCGCGGCCCTTAGCGCGCTCCCCTTCTCCCCCTGCTGTTTATTCCGGAGAGCGGTGGCCCCTCTCCTGAGCCCTCCCTCCCCCCGCGCGTGCACGCACACGCCTCCCCCAGAAACGCGCTCTCTCTAAGAAGCAGGCAGCGGACCAACAGAGTCCTTGAAATTCTGGGGCCGGGCGATTTCAGAAAAACCCTTTTAAAACCTTTGATCTGCCCAATGAGGTTCAAGGCAAGGCACCACTTCATTCATCCCCTGCCTCCGTCCTCATTTGTTTTTATCACAACGTCACTCATCCGTTGATATTCATGTTGAGTGCTCTGAGAATCTCCGGCCAGCCATTTAAATTTTTCCAAAATAGCCCCTTCCATTTAATGGTTTTAAAAATGTGGACGTCCCCTCTAGTTAAACTTAGGTTGCCAGCACTTTAGATTGGCCCTGGGAGGGATATGTTTAGCCGTACAAGACAGGACAGATCTCTTCCGCTATCTTGGTAGACACCTGTCACCTGTCAGGGCCCCGAGTCAGGGCAAAGGCAGTCATTTCACCTGTCTTTGATGGCTGAGCATGCCCGGAGCCTCCGTTCTCGGGAGAGACGCAGTTCTGAAGAGCCAAAGGCCTGGGAAGAAGCAGGTGGATGTATTTAAACACAGTTCTAATGGCAAACGAACTAGCAAAGGGCAGAGCATACTGAATAATATAAAAGATAAGAGGGATGGGAAGGGCTTTGTGAAAACATCACTGTATCACTAACATATAGGAGCTGGAAGTGACGTAATTCCTACTGGGAATGTGGAAGGTGAGTTGTTAAATGGCACTCCACTTATTCATTGATTTACCTACCAATATAATATATGTTTATGGGGTAGGTTAGAGGCAGTGTGGTATTATTCATAGCCATTATTCACAGTCACGTTACAACATAAAGGTTACTAGGAATTAACTTCGAAAGCAACCAGTTGATAACAGAGTTCTGGAAAATGCAAATACCTATTAAAGAGACTCCATAGTAATCCACTATCTTCCCTAAACTTATCAGATAACTTTCTGTCTTTCCCTAAACTTATCAGATAACTTTCTGTCTTTCCTAAACTTATCAGATAACTTTCTGTCTTTCCTAAACTTATCAGATAACTTTCTAATCTGAGGACGGGGGGGGGGGGGGGGGGGGGAGAAAAATGGGTGCTTACAAGAATTGTCAGGATTCTCTACAGGGCAAGAGGTCAATATTGGAAGATAAACTCATTAAACAAGTTATTGCAAATGGAAAGGCCCGCTTAGGTGACATAGGAAGGGGGGGGGGGGGTTAGCACAAAGGCTCTGGCCTTCTTATTCATTCAGCCGGTATTCATTGAATGCTTGCTGGATTGAGACAGCTGGCTGCTAGGCCTGAGAAGAGGTAACAAGAAAAGTAACATCCCTAACCTCACGAAGCTGAATATCGGGGGCAGATAGGCAAGTAAACAGGCTGTTGAAAGGAGATGCTTTAGGGGGTAGGGTACAGCTCAGTGATAAGGGGCATACCTAGCATGCATGAGGCCCTGTGTTCAATTCCGAGTACCTCCATTAAAAAATAAACCTAATTACCTCCCGGGCAAAAAGAAAGGAGATGCTCTGACAGAGGGCAGGACACATGAAGTCCAGAGGAAGTGACTTTTAAGCTGAGCCCTGAAGATTGAGTGTAACTTGGCCAGGGACAGGAGAGGAAGAGGAGAAAGGGTTTGGGTAGGGGTCAGGGGAGGAGGGTCGCACGGAGAGATAGCCCAGAGTGAAAAAACCTGGCAATTCAGAGAATGTAGAGAACTTCCTTATGGCTGGAAGAGTATTTTTGGGGAGTGGGAGTGGGAGTGGTTGAGAGGAAGAATGGAAGGACAGGCTAGAAAGGTAAGCAGAGGCCAGATCATGGTCTCCTAGGCTATGTTTTAAAGTTGCACTTTATTCCACAATGAGGAGGCATTGAAATATTATAGACAAGGTAACGAGATCAGAGTTTTTGCTTGAAAAAGTCTACTGGCTGCAGGCAGGGAAAAAAAAAAAACAAAACAAGGGTGGGAGGTGGAGATGAGAGGGGAGAAGAGCTTTAGGAGGGGCACATGGTCAATGAATACCAGTGTACAATCCTCATGCCTCTGTGAAATCTGCCCCAGGACATGTCCCCAGAGAGACAAACTTTCCTGAAGGGAGGTGAGTCAGTGGTGGTAAACAACTGAGAAACAACACTGGTAAATAGAAACTAGAGATAGAAACAAAATGGTATGTTGAGGGGGTGGGGATTTACAGAATATTTCATTTGTACAATAACTCTGTCTCATACAGTTGAAGAATAAAAAGCCTGTTGATTTGTAACAGAGTAGTGGAATAAATTACAGGAAAACTGGACACGCAGGAATCAGTGATATATACATATAACAAATATTCTGCTGTGTAAACAGCAAAGCAGTATCCTCCTACCCCAGCTTGCCTCTCCTTTTGAGAGTGATTTTATTGTCTTCCACTCCTACCATGTCATCGTTTTATGACCTGCCTCCATGTGAACCCATCTGGCTGAAATCAAAGTTCATGCTACTTGGACTAGACCATGCTCTCTAGATTAGCTGAGGTCCAGACATCTGTAGCTGCCCCTGGGAGCTGAATGACCTCACTGTAAGCATGGTGGGCTGCCATCAGAATATTGAAAGAAAAGCTTAGGTTAAGGTGCTTGGAAGTACCAGGGCTCCCTGCTGGATTCTCCCATCTATTCTGAGAGCACAGGGGCATAGGGAAAGCAAGGGGAAAGCTGGTTGATCTCAGGAAAGCAGAGCCAGAGCAGGACAGCCAAACATTTTACCCTCGGAACACTCGCTTCTTTTTTTGTGATTGTTTTAAGATCATTTGCTGTGTTTTCCCTCTCTGTCTGATTTCAGGTCTACTATCCTCAATTTCCCTTTGTATGTTTTCTTTTCAATTTCTCCTCTCCTCTTTTTAACTCTTCACTTCTTTTTCCTTTCTCCCTTTCCTCCTTTCTTCATTCATTGATTGACTGCACATTTTTATATCTGGTCTTTATCTTGTATCTCTGTAGTACTATCTGCTATGTTACTAGAGTAAGTGCTGAAGCTACAAAGATGACCAAGGCAAGTGACTTCATAGTCAGTGGATGTATGAAGCAGGATTCTATGGTTGCAGGTAACAGAAATGCAGTCAAGATAACTTAAGTGGGGGAAACAGAATTGTTTAACAGGTAACAGGGCTGTCACCTGGAAGCTGAAGGGGTGGATACAACAGGCTTCCTGAACAATCTGGAATGGGAATTGAATACAGTCTTGACTCTCTGTCCT
Organism: Camelus dromedarius; assembly: GCF_036321535.1. Lineage (NCBI taxonomy): Eukaryota > Metazoa > Chordata > Mammalia > Artiodactyla > Camelidae > Camelus > Camelus dromedarius. Next base: position 11,970,022 of record NC_087454.1, on the reverse strand, counting down.
TCCTTTATCTTAACTATCCTTCCTCTTCTTCTCTTTCTCAATTCCAAATTCCCAAGGAGGGGACTAACTGGCCTCACTTGGGTCAGATGCCCAGTCAAGGTAGACAAGGTGTCAGCATCATGATACAAAAACATGCCTAAAAAAGGTTATGTAAATATCTGGATGGTGGCTAGCATAGGATTGGGGATGAGGATGAAAGGGTACTTGAGGGGACTGGGAAGAAGGCAGCTCTTCAGAAAGAGCTTAACTTAAGTGAAGTTTACTACAAAGGTGGATATGTAAATAAGTAATTAAAATATCATTTCACAAATACTGTAATAAAGATACTTACCAAGTCCTAAGGGAACACAGCGTAGGGGAGAGAGGAAGGGATATCAGCTTCAGAGACCTGAGGAATGCTTCATGGAGAAGGCAATGTTTTTTGAGTCTTAAAAGATTATTCTGTGTTTGCCAGACAAACACACCAGCTAGTGTATAGGACTTGTAAGACTATTCCTTGTTTTGGACTTGTTTTTCCATAAGGAAGGGGAAGGACAAGGCTTCAGGGAGAGGTCAGTAAGGGAGCTACTACGATGGCTAAGGAGAGAGATGATATCTCTTGAAAGAAAAGGGGTGGGGATGAGAGACGTTTAGGTTCCAAATGCAGAGAACTACATGTGAAGAGTCGCAAAGAGGTCAGGCCAAGGTGACTTAAATATCCAAGCCTGAGTAGCAAGGTGGACAACAAAGCGATGAAACAAATTAGTAAAAAGAGGAGAGATTTGCTAGAGAAGAGAATGGGTTTAGCTTTTCATATGTTGAATTTCACATATTAATGAACTGTTAAGTGAAGAAATCTAATACGCGATTATAAGAGCACGGTGCTCAAAGAGAGAGTAAGTTGTTAAATTCATTGATTTGGACTTTACTTATTTTTTTTTGCAGGGGAGGTAATTATGTTTATTTAGTTAGTTTTTCCATGGAGATACTGGGGACTGAATCCAGGACCTTGTGCATGAGTTCATTGATACCATGGGCGTGGATGAAGTCACCCAGGGAAGTCACTTGTAAGGAAAGAACCAAGAGCCTGTGGCAATCCCTGAAGAACTCCAGCATCTGAGAGGGTGACAGATGCAAGACGGCCAGCAAAGGAGGGGACCCAAGAGAAAGCAGTGTCATGAAAGTCAAGAGAAAAAGGTTTTGAAAGGGGGAATGTTAAACAGAGTCAAACTGGAGCTCATTATTGGTCTTTACGAGAGCAGTTTCAGTGGAGTGCTGGGAAAAGAAAGTTCTGTACGTTGCGTTAAGATTACGATTTCTTAATCTCAGCACTGTTCATTTTTGAACCAAATAATTCTTTGTTGTGTGGACTGTCTTGTGTATTAAAGGATGTTTAAGCAGCATCCGGAGCCTCTACCCACTAGATGCCAGGCACGCCTCCCTCCAGTTGTAACAACCAAAAATGCCTCCAGACATTGCCAAATGTCCCCTGGGGGCATAAACCCCCCTCCCCAACTTGAGAATCCCTGCATTAGATTTGAGATGCAGATGGGAGAGAAACAAGACAAATGTATTTTTTTAAAAAAGTATTTTTAGGAGGTAGCACCATCTTTTAAAGATCTTTTTCTTTTCCTAATTTGCAAACATCTGTTTATTCTAAATTTAATTTTTTTAAACCCAAGCTGCCTATGGGGCAGATAGCCACCCCAAACCTTCTCCAGTTCGTTTAAATAAAGAATAAGTTAAAAAAAGAAATATAAGGTGGGAAGTTACAGCTCAGTGGTAGAGTGGATGACTAGCATGCATGAAGTCCTGGGTTCAATCTCCAGTACCTCCATTAAAAAAATAAGTAAATAAATCTAATTAACTCCTCCTACAAGAAGGAGAGAGAGAGCGAGAGAAAGAAAGAAAGGGAAAATATAAAAGGCTGTAGATTTAAAATAAGATTTATAGGAATATTTTAGAGTTTCATATCTATTTTCTAAGATAATACTCCATTTTGACAATCTTGTGACAATGTTGAGAAGTTCTAGCCACCTTGGAGTAGAAAACACTTTTCTGCCTCTGATGTAATGATTCTGTCAACATTGATGGCATTAAATATACTCTAAATACTGAATGTTAGTCCATAAGCAGAAAGGGCCCTTTCAACAGAGATGACCTCCTTATTTTACAGTAAACGAGGGAAATAATATCTAAGCTCTATCTTCTCTATTCCTTTGGTCTCATTCCATGAAACAGTTGATCAGGATATACTGATAAGATGTGTTTTAAATAATATTTGCTAAATTTAGAGCAAAATTAGATTCTAGGGTCAAAATTGGGTAACGACTTATCCTTTGTTCTCCAACTTTTATTAAATCTCAGCACCATTTCCCTCACCTTCTACGGCTTACCTTGAATAGTTTCCTCCATTGTCAGAGCTAGAATATCCAGTCTATCAACCAACCAGATAACATTGCATTCACCTGTTTTCAAACCTAATCTCAAATTACTAACCTGTGTACTTTGGCCAACTCTTTCTACCAAAATAGAGTATGAAATCTTGTTTTTAGAAGAACCAAATGTGTCACTATATTTATATTTATGACCAGGCTTAGATGAGAATCTGGGCATCAGCTTATTCAAGCCGTGTTAATTTACTGAGTTTGTATTGCTGGAAGGGCTTTAAAAAGCATCCAGACAACAGACTCATGCCACTGTCTACGAACCAAAAGGGGATGCATTTCAATTAAACAAATATTTTAAAAGTATTTGTATCAGGCACTGTGCCAAGCACTGGGGAAGAATAATAAATAGCATGGACGTGGTCTCCGCCCACAAAGCTTGTAGTCTGGGAAAGACAGATATGTGTGTGTACGAGCTAGATACGTGTATAAGAAAGATATGTGTGCACTGTATGTGAAAACCACCTCTCAGGCAAAAATGAAACAGCATTTAAGAATAAGGGTTTAATGTTTCCCAAAATAAAACCAACAAATATTTTCAGGCATATCCCCTGTTCATCCCAATTGTACCTTTTTGGTTGTAATGATCAGCCCCTCTGTGAGGAGACAGCAGTGCTCCCCAGCTAGTCTGTCGATGCCCCCTTATCAGTCCGGTGGGGTGGTGGACTGATCTGGCCACTAGTCAATGAGCAGAATCACAGAACAGGTATGAGTTCTTTTCTTGATCTATTCCCCTAACTCTGTGAACGCTAAGGACTCATGTAGCGATGGTGGATCTACAAGATCAAAGAAGCCTAGAGCAACGAGTAAACCACATGAAAGGAAGCCCTGGGGAGTTGCCTGAACTGGCCCAGAGCTTTACAGAGTAAGAAATAAACTTCTGTTGTTAAAACTGTTTAACTGCTATTAAATAAACTTTAGCCAAAAGAACCAGTCATCTTAATATACCATCTCATCACATTAAACAAAAAATGTTCTTCAACTTCGTAGTTAAGAGTTTATTTAGTTTGCATTCATTTGGCAAATACCTACTGACCGCCCAGTATGTGTTAGGTCCTGCTTTATATGCCAAGAATGCTGTGATGAACAAGACGAGGTCCCTGTAGCCACAAGGAGCTTATATTTTAGTGGGGAAGACAGACAATAAGCAACTAAAAATTTCAGGCAGTGATAAAGGCAACAAAGGAAATAAAGACCTTATTTTTTAATTTAATTGATTTTAATTTTTTTAATTAAAAAAAGTTGAGGGGCAGGGAGTTAGGTTTACTTATTTATTATTTTAGAGGAAGTACAGGGGATTGAACCTAGGACCTCGTGTATGCTAAGCATGCACCCTACTACTTGAGCTATACTCTCCCCCAAGACCTTACTTCTTAATTCTGCCCCATTTTTACTCACCCCTCTTACATCCTTGCTTTCCTCCCTACTCAACTCAGATTCTGTGCTCCATCATTATGTTCATTGTCCTGCTCAGAGCTTCAATTCACCTGCCCTCTCCTTTCTCCATACTTATCTGACAAAAGGCCAACCTGGTTACATCCAATCCTTTGCCACCTTTGCACCTACTCCCAGTAGCTGAATATGGCTGGAGAAAAACAGTAATCCTGTCTGGTCTCACTCTGACCTCAATGGGTCCTCTGCAGCTACAACAAACCTACTTCATTCCCCAGTCTATTCATGCCCCATTCTCCTATATGACTAGTTCACATTTCTTCTTTCCTGAAACCTCCAACTATCCTCTCCCACCCTCATTGTCAACGACTTTGCTCCTGATTTCACTGATAAACTCAAAGGAATAAGAACTTCTAAAGCTTCCACAAATCTGCCAACCACACCCGGTGTCTGTACCCATATCCTCTGTCTTTCTTTCTGCTACTACATAGAAATTGTCCGTTAATCTATCTACGGTCAACTCCTCCACTTGTGTACCAGGTTCCATCTCCTCTCATCTCCTGGGTAGTCATGGAGATGTGTCTCCTCCAACCCCCTTCAAGGAAGGACCTGTTGCCCAGCTACAGAGCCCATGGTTAACAGACAGCGTCCATCTGTCAGGGGCTGCCCCAGCTGTAGAGTCATTTCACCTGAGGCCATGCCCTTCCTGGGGCAGCTTGCATGCAGTGACTGAGCAAGGTGGGGGTGAAAAGTCTAGCCCTGCAGGGCACTCTGCAAAGCTGTACTCACCGCAGAGCTCCCCACGGGGTTATGCTGACGCTTTGTCAGGGCTGCTTCACAGTTTGACCTCTTTCTCTGCCGATCTTGCTTTCTCCCCCTTCCTTTGACGGGTACTGATCTCCAGTCAATATCTGGCACCCTCAATTCTGTTTCTGCATCTGCACAGAGAGAACCCCACTTGACATCCCCTGCCTCTCTTCCATCATCATTTTCCTCCATGTACTGATTCCTTTTCATCATCATATAAACATACAGTAACATCTCCCTTGTTACAGACCAAACTCCCTTTGAGTAACTGCTCCATTTCTCGACTCCCCTGAAACAGCAAAATTCCTGGGAAGTGTCTGAACCATCCCTTGACTACCTGTTTCTAACCCCACTTCTGGGCAGCTCCATACTCACCACCTCCCAGAAATAGCTCTTATTAGTGTTGCTGATAATTCATCACTCTTACATCCCGTGGTCAATTCTCAGTTCTCATCTCACTTGACCCTTTAGCAGCCTCTGACCCAGCTGATTGCCCTCTCTCCTCTCTCCGCCTTAGACACTTCTTCATCACTCGGCTTCTGACACACAACCTTTTTGCTGGATTCTTTTCCCACTTCATTGGCTATGGTTGCTCCTTCTCATCTCCTTTGCTGGTTCCACTTACTTTCCTGAGCATCTAAACATTGGCGAGCTCCAGGGTACAGTCTTGACGCCCTCCTCATCTCTGCTATCACTTTGTTAGTGATTTCCTCCAGTCTCAGGGCTTTAAATACCATCTACTACGTGTTGACAACTGCTACATTTGTATCTTGAGTTAAGAGTTTCTCCTGAATGCCACTCTCACATCCAACTGCCTATTCTGAATCTCCATTTGGACGCTAACAGGAATCTCAAACCTAATATACCTAAACAAAACAACTGATTCCCTTCCCCATCACCCATCCCCAGCCCCCTCAATCCCTCACCTCAGTAAATAGCTACTCTGTTCTGGTTATTGAACCAAAACCCCAAAGTCATCATTGATTTCTTTGTCTCTTATAACCCACACTCAATACTTTAGAGAATTCTTTAGAATATATCCAGTATTTTTCCATTGCTCTCATTTACTTAAGATCGCTTTTCAAATGTCATCTTATTAAGAAGATCTTCCTTAATTATCAAATATGTAAAATAAAATCCCATCCATCCTACTGATACTTCCTATCTCCTTTAACTTGCTTTACTTTTATAGCTACTCATCATACCACATATTCATTTGTTTGTTCACTGTTTCAACTAGAATGTAAGCCTGAAGATGGCAGGGACTTAGTTCTGTTCTCTAGCTCCTCGCAACCGGCAGAGAGTAGGTGCTCAATAAGTATGTTTGAATGAAAAAAATGAATGAATGAAAAAGAATGAAAAGGGAACAGTGGTGGTATTGGGTGAGGAGACACACTTGAGCATAGAGCTAAATGATGTGAAGGTGCAAATCAGTTGAAGATTCTGAGGGGAAAGCAGTCCTGCCTGGCAGAAAAAAGCAAGTGGAAAGCCCAAAAGTAGAGATGAGCTTGGTTTTTCGGGAGAATAGCAAATGTTTGTGAAGCAGAAACAGCCAAGAGTGTCAGTGAGATGAGATCAAGATTGTCAGCAACTGGGATTATGTAGAACCTTATAAACCATGTGGACAAAAAAATGTTGCCTGCCATTCCAGTACACAACAATGTTGCCCGCCATCAAACCATTAGCCACTGAGCCCTGAGGGGAATTCAGGACAGAGAAAAATAGGATACTGGCCTTAGATAGTTAAGGGGCATACCTGGGGAATAATTTCCAATGAGGCCAGACTCTTGCATCTTTCCACTCATAGAAAAGCACTAAAATCATTAACTTGAGATGTCTGTTTTGTGTGTGTGTGGGGGGGGGGGGGGATTAGCAGTAATCTTTGATGTTTGACAACATGCTTTTTTTTTCTTTTCCCAGCAAAAACTCCTATATATCCCAGCTCTTCCCTTACCTCTTCAGAGCAGTTCCTCAGAGATATGTGAGAAGCTGTCTCCCACGCTATAGTTCTCAGTAAGTTACCCAAGTAAAACTCGAAACGTTTAGATTGTGCGTTTTTCTTCAGTTGACAACCCTAAGTATTTTGAATTGTATTCCAAGTATGATGGGAAGCTACTGCAGAGTGTTTGAGCAAGAGAATACCCAATCTGATAATTAAAACAAACTCCACTTGGCTTCTAAGTGACTGGTAGGAGGTGGGGGTAGCAATATGGAAGTAGCCTAACCAATGAGACACTATGTCAAAATCCAAGCGAAAGAGAGTGGACAGGGTTTGAGTGACATCAGTAGAGTGGGAAATGGTTTAAAATTTAAGGGTAGAAATGGCAGGATTTGCTTATGTTTTCAGTACAGGCATAAAAGGAAAGGAGAAGACTCAAAGAAAATGTCTAATTTTTCCTCATAAACCAGAATCCATTCAGGCAAATTTAACTGATCATAGTTCCATTAAGTTCATCCAGTAAAAGGATCCTTTGGGGAGCTAGTGGTTGAGGCGTTGGGGGCGGAAATGAAGGGGAATCACGTATAAATACGGGGCATTTGAGGGGGGAAAGCACTGTGTTCAATTTTTTCAGTGTTGAGTTTTTAAGGTATCTGCGGAGCTGGTCTGGAACTGGGATGAGTCTGGACTGGAAAGTACCGTATTTCCTCTATTATAACCAACACACACGATTTCCCCCTACACTTACAAGTCTGGAAACCCTTTTGTCTCCGGTGACATGAACTTTCAACGTGGTAGGGTCGTCTTCCTTACGGGTCGCTTCCTTACAAGCGATGAGGCCCTCCGAATACAGCAGATTCGGGAGTCTTCCCGAGCGTGATCTCTGGGACCTAAATGAGGTCGCTCACTTACTAATTCCCCTCAATCTCTGGGAAATACTGCAGCAGCCACTTCGCGGGACGTAAACTTCTTCACCACCGCCCCCACCCCCCGGCCCCGCGGCCGCTCCTCCTCTTTTCCGGGAACGAGCCTCGGAGACAATACACATGCAGGCCCCCTAGCGTTCTTCCGTTCGGCGCCGCCCCGCCGGCCCTGGGCCCGCTCTCGCCTGCCGCCCTCCGCCCGGGACGCGCGGCCTGTCCGCTTTCCCAGAGGAGCCCGGACGCGACGCCGGACGCCGCTAGTGCGGCCCCGGAGCGCACAGCCCCTCCCTCCGCCCGAGCCGGGGCGACCCCGCCCCGCCCGGGCTTCCCGCGGAGGCGCCGGCCCGCCCCGCCTCCCCCACCCCGCGCGCGCCAACTCCCAGCCCGTGCCCCTGATTGGCCGCCGCATTCCCGCTTTCCTTCCCGAACCGCCATTTTGAAAATCTTGTTGATTCTGGGCAGCGGAGAGTGCGGCGCGAGCGTCACGCCAGCGAGCGGCCCGCGCGCTTCCTCCTCGGCGCCCGCCGCCGCCTCTCGGAGCATCTTCGTGCCCTCGCGCGCCAGGCCTGCGGCGGCCGGACCCGCGGTGAGGGCCGCGTCGTAGAGGGGAGGCCGAGAGGGCGCCGCTGGGCCCGCCCGCACCGCCGCGGCCATTTGGACGGCGGCCTGGGGCGGGGGAGGGGACGCGGGGCGGCCGGCGGCGCGGGCCGGGCGGTGGGAGGGGCGGCTCGGCGCCCGCGCTTTCCCGCCTCGGGACGGCCCGCGGGGCGGGAGGGAAGCCGCCCCCGGGGAGTGAGCGCCGCCATCCCGGCTACGCGGGGAGGCAACTTTGAGGTCGGGTTGCCCGCGGCCCCCTCGGGCGGTGCTGGGTCGGTCCACCGCGGGCCGCGCGTCCTTCCCGCCGCCAGGGGCGAGGGGACCGAGACGTCTGGCTTCCGTCCCCGCCCGCAGGTCCACAGCATGTCCTCCTCGGGCCCTGCTGCGGAGGGAGAGGGAACCCCCGCCCAGCCTGCGTCCGAGAAAGAACCCGAAATGCCCGGCCCTAGAGAGGAAAGTGAAGAGGAGGACGAGGACGAGGAGGAGGAGGAGGAAGAAGAGGAGGAAGAGAAAGGTGGGGAAGGAGTCTTGTTCCTCGCGATGGATTTTACTGAACAGAGTTTTCTGGCTCTTTTTGCGCTTAGAGACGCTAAATCGGAGTGGTTTTCAGCAAGAATTGTTTGCAGAATTGTCTGCTTTTTTTGTGTGTTGAGCGGTAGCAAATAACTTTGTGAATTCCCGTTTTTGAAAAATACTTGTTCTTTGTTATTACATACTCTGGAGTGCAGTCGCCTTCTCGCCAGCAATACCGGTTCATAACATTTTATCATTTGACAGGAAGTATGTAAGTTTCAGATCTCTTTTAAAAACTGCTAGCCTTTGAGGTTACTAAGATAATGTTTTATTTTTGCTAACTTGAGTACACACCCTTTGCATTTTGAAGGTATTGTAAGATCTTTAATGAAATCACACGTTGAGACTTGAAGAAGTTACTCATATTGGTCCTGGAAGTATTTTAATAGTTTTAATATGCGTTCTGAACTTCAGCAGACGTTGTTTTCAGAGGCTTAGGGGGAGTTACTTTCATGGGGAAACACCGGTGAAAGCTGTTGTTACTTGAGAAAGTTAAGTCCGAAAGCAGTGAACTATGAAAGAAAGTTAAATACGAGCTCAGAGCTGTCTCAGTTTTGGTTTTGAAGGAGAGCAGTAATAACTGCTGGTTGGAGGCATGAAACAAGAACCTTGCAGAATTGAGGAGTAGTACTCGCATCAGTTCATCCGAGATGCATGGGGCAAGTGCCTCTGAGGTACGCCAGCTTCCTAAAGTGTTTGCAACCACTTAAAAATTAAATCACGGATCTTACCGTTCTTGGATGATACTAGCCCAGCCTGGGTTTATTTAATATATGAATACAGCTCATCCAAACTTGGAAGAGGTTTGAGATTTTCGATTGAAACCCATGCTTAACTTTTCAATTAAAAAAAAAACAAAACCTAAACCAGTGTTTGGTCAGCATTTTTTAAGTACAATCTGGGTTGAGATTACACGGTGTGCCTTTTGTTTGTCTAAAGTGGTAGGTGCTCTAATAGGGAAGCATGTCCAAGTTTAATCACAGAAATGCTTAGGAAAAGATACGAATTATCTTTAAATTATTCATCATATAATAACTGAAGATTGGCTGAAGTATATCACTACTAGTCCAAGACTTTGTCAGCACTTTTTCCTCCAATTTTTGGTTTTGGATATGACAGAGATGGTGAATTTCTTCATGTCAGGAAAAAATTATAGAAGCCATGTAAAAATACTATAAATGACCAACACAGTAATGACTGGGGGACTGATGATATTTCAAATTGCGACTTTATTTTTAACATGAAATTTTTTTAAATTATTTCCAAGCAGTTCTATAGTTGTCCTAATTTATTATTGTTCTGTTTTCCTCATTTGAAGTGTTTGTGGAACAACTAAAATTATGAATGTTTTTATCCTACTTAGCCCTGAAAATTTTAACTCTACTACTCAGGCGTCATAGACACGAGACAGTGAAATTTGTGCCAAACATGAGGTGGAGTTGACTTAACTTGGCAGTGGTTTGTGGGGTGAGGAGAAGGGAGGCAGGAGATGCCTAGTCGAAGGTGACTCCTAGGTTTTTGTCTTCGGCAGCTGGGTGGCTAATGTTACCATCTTCTGAAAAATAGAATTCATGAAGATGAGCCAGCCTGGAGATGATTATGACTTCTGTTTTGGATGCATTGAGTTTTGGTGCCGGTAGGACATGAAATGGAGCTGTCCAGTTGGCAGCCCCGTTGTTTGATCTGAAGCTCAGGAGAAAGCACTGTACTGGAGATAGACCAGGAAAGTCCTTAGCTGGTAATCAACAGCAAGCAAACGGCTTAAGCCGCTCAGGGAAAGGAGGTGGAGTGATAACCAGGGTAGCTTCTCTGCATTCTCCACATCATCGCCAGGAAATACCTGCTGGGATCCCTTTCTTTTTACTTATTCTTTCTGTGCAGATCTTTACATCTCCAAATTTTACCCATCCTTCAAAGCCAGCTCCAGTGTCTTGATCCTTTTTCCCTAATCCCCAAAGAATTACTCTTTTCTCAATTCACAACTTTTATTTGTATTTTTTTGGAAGTGTTTTATCATCCTCTACTTTGGAGTATAGTATTTGTGTCTCATCAACCCCGGTAGATATGATCTCTTTTAAGAAATACTCAATTTCTTAATCATCTGTTGATCCTCCCTTAGTATCCAGTGCAGCTTTGCACAAAACAGGCATTCAGTTGAGTGAATGCAAGGATTTCCAGCAGTATATGTAGGGTCCTTTTATCTGACTTTATCTCAGTAAGTAAATGGCTTTAGAATATCAAGCTTAATGTTTTAAGTTTTAAAATATAATGTATTTCCTAGCTTTTTTTTTAAAAGCAGGCTGGGCTGAACATTTCAAAACCTTTTTACAGTGATTTGTGATCATTATGAACATAATCTCTTGAAGTGCCCCTCCCAGTTGTCTTAAAAGTACACTTGCAGAATTTACCCTAGCCATAGTAACTCTGTGCTGCTCTGCCTTATGGTTCTTGTCTTTGTTTTGTCAGCTTACCAAATTATTGCTTTCCCCTGTGTATATCTTTTGAAGTTCTTAAAATCTCAATCTAAACTTGCTGTTTTCTTCTGTACAGCGCACTGTGAATCCCAATAAATGGAATTATGTCTAGTCAGAGTAGACTTAGGGTGTTGATTTTTCACAAATAAAGTGACTGGATTTCTACAGCAGTATTTATAGTTGGATAAAAAGTTTGTTTGCATTCTGATTTTATTTAATTTTTTTTGACTGGATCCCCTGTGGTGTTGGCAGGTAAGTGAAATGTTACTTTTAAAAAACTTCACTGATGCTATTAACTTATGAAATATTTTTATCTCTGTTATGTCATTTGTTTCTCAAAATCATGCTCAGGAGAAGAGTAAGGTATTAGGTGTCTGCTATTTTTTTCTACATGTTTATCCAATAAAGTTAATACAGTTTTTAAGCTTTTAGTTATTTAAAAAGTATTAAATTAACTTCTAGAAAAGAGTCTCATCGTGGAAGGCAAGAGGGAGAAGAAAAAAGTAGAGAGGTTGACAATGCAAGTCTCTTCCTTACAAAGAGAGCCATTTACAATTGCACAAGGTAAGTTTATGTTTATTTCATTTTATAGTGAAAATGCCTAATACACAAAACGATGGTTAGCAGTGCTTCATTTTTAGTGTTTACTAAATAGTAGTATATTATTGGTGTAATTTTAAAAATTTTTCCTAATTAGAGCAGAAGTTACATGTAAATTATGTTGTAAAAATAGTTCTCATTAAATTAAATGTGCTAACACATAATGAATATTTAATATGGTATTTTTTTCTAGGAAAGGGGCAGAAACTTTGTGAAATTGAAAGGATACATTTTTTTCTGAGTAAGAAGAAAACAGATGAACTTAGAAATCTACATAAACTGCTTTACAACAGACCAGGCACAGTAAGACTTTTTTATACCTTTAACCTAGTCACATATTTATGTGATAAAATACTTCACAATAGAAGCCTAATTTTCATCCTGGAAAGGACTTAAGTGATCAACTGGATCAATTTCCTACTTTACAAGTGAGCCAGCTGAGACAAAACCTGAGACAAGTGTGCCCCAGGTTTTGACTGACTTACACACATAGGACATGTAGCAGCTGGATGTCAACCGTTAGTGTGGTAATATCCAGGGTCCTGTATACTGTAGTTGTTTTTAGGCCAATCTCATATTTCAAATTGTGAAATCCAAATTATGATGATATTAGTGATCTTTAACTGTATTAGGAGAAATTTATACTTTGGATGTTTTTAAGCATTCAGAACAAATGATATGTATTGTATCTCATTTGAGCAAATAACTAATAAATTAGGTGGTAATTCTTTGGCAATGTATTTGTAGAATAAATCAGCGTTTCATTTACTGAATTATTACACTGTATACACAGCTTTGGTATTCCATATAAGTGAGGAGATTTTGCTTTGGGTTGTACACAGGCAAAGTAAAGCTTGATATTGTTAAGACTGTCTGAAGCATGGTAAAATTTATTTTCATGTGTTACCTCATTCAACCCTCACAACAGTCTAATTTACACAAGTCTCATTACTGCTAAATGGTATTTACTTTTGAAGGTGCTCTGTTCTTTACTTTTTAAAGACTGAATTCCTGACTTTCTGATTTGGAAAATAAGAATTACTGCTAGTAACTTGTATTACTTGAGGAAAGAATGTCTTTTTTAGTAGTAACTTTCCGTATCCCTTGGTGCTATCAGAAAACATTTAGTTGGGGGTTTATAATTACAGTAAAAATTCCCAGATGAAATTCATCTAAATTCAAACTGTTATTTTCAAAGAATTAAGTTTGTAAACACTTTATAATGTTAATATTTTAGTAATAAATACAGTTTTCCATTGTGAATAAAAATGTTGAGTAAATCAATACTGTAACATGGAGGCAATTGTGAAAATAAAGATGTTGACTTTAAATTTTCTCTTGTGTATATTACTGGGTAATAAGCATTAATAATAAGGGAAACATTTTCAGGTGTCCTCATTAAAGAAGAATGTGGGTCAGTTCAGTGGCTTTCCATTTGAAAAAGGAAGTACCCAATATAAAAAGAAGGAAGAAATGTTGAAAAAGTAAGTTATTTTTATATCATATATTGATTAATATGCTTCCAATGTATTTTTAAACATTTAAATATAACCACCCTTATATTTTAAGTAGACTGCTGATTCTTTGCTTTAAATTCCAAGACAATGTCATCATAAACTGTTAACTATTAGATTCCAGTAAATAGTGGATATCAAGGTTATTGAAGACTCAAAGACATTTCTGTTTCTTAGAAGAATGATACACATAGATAAATTATTCAGTCTAAAAATGTAAAGTCTTAAGGGAATGTAGTGGAAACTATTCCACTCCTGTTCCTGTCAGCCACTTAGTTCCCCCACTCTACAGGTACCGTTTAAACTACTTTAAAAATAATCAATTTGATAGAAATCATAATGCAAGCAAGTTGATAAATATTTTTAAAATTTTTGAGATGATATGTTCTTAGAGCTTTTGTTTATTGTTATGTATTTATTATGTAGTTTGAGAACTTTAAGTAATAATTACCTATTCCTTCATTGAGACATTCAGTAGGAATGCTGAGGGAGAAATGTATTATTTAATCACTACCCAGAAGAATTAACAAATTTGTGAATTTTATAGTATCAAAAAGCTTTTTACATTATTTTCTAGTGAGCTAAGTGAATTTATTAATAATTATATCTTTTTATTTTGTGCACTAGTCAAGATTATCAGGAGTACTTCTAAAATTCAGAGAAACATTGGCTGCTTTCTTAATGTCTTTGGCTGAACCAGTTTGGTTAGCTATTACCTGTATATTGTAGAGAATGTTTATAAACTTTCCTGCATAATCACAGTTGGTTTCTTCCATTTTCTGTTTCAGATTCAGAAATGCCATGTTAAAGAGCATCTGTGAGGTTCTTGATTTGGAGAGATCAGGTGTAAATAGTGAACTGGTGAAAAGGATCTTGAATTTCTTAATGCATCCAAAGCCTTCTGGCAAAGTGAGGACCACTTTTTACTATTTCAGAAACAAATCAATTATTTGTAGTCTCTCCTTTTTTTTTTTAATAAGGAACAACTTAATTAGTTAGCATTGCTGTCAACATTTTAGTAGTATCTTCTACATTCAAAGATACTGGCATATCTGCAACAGTTTTATGATAGAGATAACATAGAAGGCATATGGATATATTCTCCCTTATCAGGGATAAAGAATATAAGATTAAGAAAAGTAATTGTTAACTAAATGTTAAGTGGGCCAGAAATACAAAGTAAGTATCCAGAGTTACATGTCTAGAAGGCACTTGAAGAACAGAAATAGGTTGAGCTGAGGATGAGGAGTTGGGCTGGTGGAGGAGGGTGTGCAACGTGTAATCAGATCAAGAAAGACACAATGATGTATTAGAACTGGGTATTTTCTAGATACTGGAGTAAGTGAGAAAGTGACAGAAAAAAGTTGCCTCTTCCAAGTTTCTTGGATTGGGTTTCCAGAATCCTTAGAGCCCAGGAGCTGGACAGGGAAGTAAAATAGTCTTATGGTTTCCCCCACTCTTCTAACATCTGGATTAGGTTTTCCCTAATTCTTCAACAGTAACAAAGGACATTACTACCTTAAAATGTCAGTTGAAATGTTAGTTATATGACGTTGCATTTTCAGTTTAAGTCTTTCAACAAATATTTTCATATTTTTTCACATTTTGATAGGAAAGAAATTGTGAAGAGATCTGGAGGGCCTAGGAGTTCAGGGGAACACTATCAGTGAGGGGAGAAAGACGTAAAGAGTAGAAACCAGAAAATAGCTCTGGGGCTCTGTTTTTGCCTTCTCTTGGTCCTGTTTACCATTAGCAGGACAGTGAAACTTACAGATAGTTTTGTCATGCAGCTGTACACCAAAGGGGTATGGAGATTTTTGGGGAGCTGGAGGTGGTGTTTTGAATTGGTTATTTAAAAGATGAGATTATATTTCTGTTTTTCTAAACTTACAATATGGCTATACCTACACCTTGGGATTTCAGGGGACAGATTTGAACAGTTTCCCCAGAAGCAATTACTAAGTTGAGGGATATGGTTGGCAGGGGGGTGATAATTAGGTTTATTTATTTTTATTTATTTATTTTTAACAAAGATACTGGGGATTGAACTCAGGACCTTGTGTGTGCTGCACACACAGTCTACCACTGAACTGTACCCTCCCCCCACGAGGGATATGTTTATATTCAACTTTTCCTCAGAGATTTTCAAATGTGTTCTTTTCAGGACCCCATTACCCTCTTAAAATTAATGAGGACCCCTAGAGCTTCTGTTTATGTGGGTTATATTTATATTTACTGTGTTCTAAATTAAAACTGAAAAATCCTAAAAAGTATATTTTGTATGAAAAGTAATTACTTTCCAAAATTTTAATGAGAATGGCATTGTTTTTGCAAATTTGCTTATGTCAGGCTTAAGAGAAGACAACTCTATTCTCATTTGCTTCTGCATTCCCATCTGTTGCAATGTATTGTTTTGCTTGAAGTATATGAAGAAAATCCAGCCTCACACAGCTATGTAGTTAGAAAAAGGAGGAATATTTTTAAAACCTTTCCTGATAATTGTGGATAGTCTCCTTTGATATGATATCAAAACTCTGCAGTGGTGGATTCTTAAAGGTTAGTTGTGATGTGTTTGAAACCATGTTAATGAACTTGGACCTTTTACCTATGCTTGATTTTGTAATATGCACTCTCCATTTGGAAAATATCAGTTCCCTGAATTACGCATATATTCCACATGTTGGCACATTTCACTGAACGCTGTCAAAATCACATTCATTAATATAACCATCATCTCATCAGGAAAAATCTTTAGGTACTGGGATGCTGTCACGTCAGTGGTAGTGGGTATGAATTTTTCCAAATTCTCATTTTCACTTGAAAATTTGAAACCTACTGGCAACAAATACTGTCAGTTGTTTTCCTTGAGATGATAGGCTCACATTCATTTTTGAGAACATGTCTATGAAATAAACCTAAGTCTGAATAGGCATGGGTTTTTAATTACTCTTTTAAAGAATGATGTACCATGAAAAAAAGTGGCTAACTTAGCTTACTGCTCAGTTGTGCAAATGCTTTTCCTTGAGAAAATCAGTGAGCTTCCATATATAGCCAAAGTACTCTGTGTACTTCCCATTTTGTTACCCAAATGCTTTAAAGACGTACTCAAAGGTTGAGCGTTAATACAGTTAGTATTTACTGTTGCATCAAGGACATTCTTAAGTGAAATGCCCTGCTGATGTGTGGTTGTGAGGAATATAGTGACTACAAAGTGATCTTAAAATTGTTATACTAACATTGTTTACTAACCTTTTGTATTTCTACCTTGATTGTTAATCAGATTTTGTTTCCAAAATGGGATAATGCTGTTGGCACTGGATTCTGAGTAATAGGTTCAACTGTTTTTAGAACAAGTATAGGAAAAGTCTAATTATCTAATTCTAATTTCTAATATTTTAATTCTGTAGCATTTATATATTACTACTCTTTAAAAATTAAAAGCTCTTCATTTATTTTTAGAAGTTGTATTTTCTTGATTTTTTTCTTGAATAATTTAACAGTCTTTCATTTTCCTATACCCAGCACCCATTCCTGTCCTTGTATTACTAATTTCGTATACAGATTATATTCTCATTACCTGTATTTAGTTCCTGAGCTGACATAGGGAGGGAAACCACATTGTTTAAATATATTTGAATCTTAGATTTCATTTAGTGAGTGGTGAGAGTCAACTTTTTTCCTCCAAACAAGCGTATCAAAGAATTCATCCAAATGGATTTGGTTCCTGGTATAGTTGGTAATGGCA
Source organism: Camelus dromedarius (assembly GCF_036321535.1). NCBI lineage: Eukaryota > Metazoa > Chordata > Mammalia > Artiodactyla > Camelidae > Camelus > Camelus dromedarius. Next base: position 11,953,032 of record NC_087454.1, on the reverse strand, counting down.
ATAATTCACTTAACAAGGTTATCTGTATACATTTAGGGAGGTTTCTTGTGGGGAATCTCTGAGAAATACCTTTAGTCCACTAACTTAAAGTTTCTGGAGTGACCTAGATTGGCTCTTTCCCAGTCTGCCTTTAGAAGGATAGGTTGTTTGGGCAAGCTAGGGCTATCCTGTGGACTGTAGATAGCCTGGAAATACTGCACTACACAAACAGCAGCTGCGTTAGTTTTTGTGCAGGTGATAGTGACCCCTAAGATTGGAAGTTCTTAGGAGAGAAAGGGACCTGTGGTTCTGCTAGTTTCATGAGAGATACTGCTTAAAGTTACCAATAACATTTACACAATTATGCATGTTAAGATTATATCACGGAATTTTCCTTAATGTTTCTGCGTATTGCAGAAAATAACAGACGAAAATAAATATGAAAGATACCCATAATTTTAGAAGTAATAATTTTAATTCCTTAGTTGTATCTTTTTAGATCCTTTATGCAAGTTTATTTTATAGTTTTCTATTTCAGAAGTTAGCAAATACCCACCCCAAGAAAGCATTTAAAAATTAAATTTGTTGGTTAATATAATCAAGTCATTTTTCTCATGTGATCTATGCTTTTTAAATATGCTTGCTTTAATTGAATATCAAAGTAATGGCAGTATACTTATTTTGTGGTTCTTAATTACTTTCATAATTAACATATTCAACACTTAACTGCATATTTTAAATTGTCAGTGAGAATATAATCCTGGCATTATTGAAAGTAGAGCCCCTAGGTAATATGGATATAAACTATATGCTTCATAAATTCAGAATGTGTAAAGTGAGGTTTTATTTCCCTTACGAATGGTTCCTCCCAGTCCTTTTATTGGAGAGTCCCCTAAAGCAAGAAGGCAGCAACAGTTTTAAAGTTTGTAGGAGTGAAATAAATTACAAGTCTAACTGAAAATATTGTCTTGATGAAGTGTAAACAACTGTCTAAACACGGTGTGTACTCAGGCTTCTAGTCCCATATCAGAATGTAGGATACGTCTTTCAACATTTGTGAACAGTCTCTCACCTACATGTTTAAAACCTAGAGTTCTAAACAAATGAAAAGGGTATTGGTAGTGCAGACAAAACAATTAACTTGACACGTTGAGTTCAAGATGAATTATTCTATGTAAAGCTGCTAAGCTTGAAAATAAAATTTCTCAAGACAAGAACAAGAGGAATTGAGAAGTAGTTATCAAAAACAGGTGATTGACTTGGAAATAAAATATCTCACTGGTTTATTTCATTTTATGCAGCCATTGCCAAAATCTAAAAAAACTTCTAGCAAAGGCAACAAGAAGGAACGGAATAGTTCTGGAATGGCCAGGAAATCTAAGCGAACCAAATGTCCTGAAATCCTGTCAGATGAATCCAGCAGTGAAGAAGACGAAAAGAAAAACAAGGAAGAGTCTTCAGATGATGAAGATAAAGAAAGTGAAGAGGAGGTAAAGTGTTGGGGTTTTTTTTTTCCCCACAACTTTCCATGGGGAGAGTTAAGAACTCCTGCTCTAGAATAGCTATAGCCAGAAAGCATAGATTGAGGGAACTATGTATGTACCGTATTGGCTGATTTTAATTCCAAAGACTCAGAAATGCTCAAGGATAAACCCTTTCTTTCCCTCAAGGAGCTTTTGGTTTTATTGCCTTGCCAATGTGTAAGAGTTGGGAAAGAGGTTGGTGTGGACTGGATTTGAACTGGACCATGAAGACAAGAGTAGGTAAATGGAAAGGAAGGGGCGGGGAAAGGGTGCATATCCTGACAGGAACACAAAGGAGCAGATTTTTTGATAGTATATTAATATTTTGTGGTTGGCTTGGACCATTTTATTCTGTCTTATGCAAAAAGCAAGGGTTTAAGGACCACCATTTTTTTCTTATCTCGGGGTTTATTTAATGAGAATAGCAGCATTTGAAGTTTGATTGGTGGGCAAATCTTGTATCACTTAGGAATGCCTGCCATTTTCTTTCACTTGGGAGTGTTGATAAAATGCTGAGAATATTTAGTTTCCAGAGTAAAACTTCAGGAAGAGGAGAGCTGCTGAACCGTTTAAGGGGTTAACTTCATCCTCTCCTTGGTATGTATCTTCTGTCAAGTACATGAGAGTGGGTACCAGGAGATGATTTTCTGTTGTTAATAGTGTTTTGGTGGCTCTGTTTTACCTTTGTTTTGGTGCTCCTTTTAATGGTCAGAACTTGCTCTGTAAATTGGGTAATCCCCCTTGTCTTATTTAGGAACTTGATCGATGTGGTGTGATATTATGGGCCCAGATGATTCTTCAGTGTGGAGGGCTGTCTTGTGTGCTGTAGAATATTTGCCCACTAGATGCTGGTAGCACATCCCCACCCCCAGCCTCCAGTTGTGAAAACCAGAAATGTTTCTAGACATTACCATGCCAAATTACCATGTCCCCTGGGGGCAGAAATCACCTTCAGTTGATAACTACTGGATTAAAGAAAATAAAGATACGGTGAACCCTGATTTTATATGTGTGTGCATTTTGTGTATATTTGTCTTTAGGTATTTAAAACCCACACTTGTTTCAATGCCAAGTTTTACAGACTCCTACAAAGTTAAGTATGAAATGCTTCATAATTTAAAAAAGGATATTATAGATCTAGCAGATGTTTCATAAATAGTATCTTAATATATTTTTGGTGTGAAGCAAGATGAGTAATCTGAGCACTAAGGTTTTTATGGAATAGATTTTAAGGACCTGTAGGAGGCGAACATGTTTGTTTATATGTGAATATATAATAGTAGAAATTTTGCAGTAATAGATTTCCTCATTAAACAAATTTTTGGTTATCTACCATGTGTATTCACTATGCCTCCCAAAACCATTTTAAAGGCTGATTTAAAGTATGAAAAGTTGTTACAAGCATCTAATTTTTTCATAGAGGTAATTATGAGAATGGCCTTTGGAGACTGAATTCAAATCCAGCTGTATACTGATTATCCCTGTATGACTTTGGACAAGTTGCTTATAAACTCTGTGCCTCAGTTTCCCATCTGTAAGATGGGGATAATGATAGTACCAGCCCTCAAAGTATTTATTAAGTGACTTTATTTAAAGCACTTGGAGCAGTGCTTGGCACAAGTACTATGTAAGTATTAGCTGCTGCTGTTACTATTAATATTAGCATGTTTTATCATATGTAAGATTTCTAAATCCAATCTTCCTATTATTACTAAGGTGCAGGTTAAAGTCAGGATATTTTATATTCATTTCTTTTTTGCTTCCAGATTATTGTCCCATTGTTTTAAATAGAGTTAGTTGGTGTCTGTGATTATAGGTGACCCCTGATTTATAACCATATTAATTTTTAGACAAGTGAAGTTGACCCCTGCGAATCAATGCCTTTCTACAGTACTGTAAATGATCTTTTGCTAGAGACCCAGGTCAAATGATGAAAATCCATGGAGGAAAAACACAAAAATGCTTTTATATGCATTAAGTATATCAAATCACACAATATAAAAGCTATTTCATAATGCTCTATTTTCTGTTTTGGTTTTTCTGCTTGGGCTGGTATTGACAGACTTCATAAAATGTAATGCCAATAAAATCTGGACTGAGAAATCTTTCTTTTTTCCTGATAAATCACCCTCCAACAAAGATATTCTTTATTTCTCTGAAGACTTTCAAATTTAGGGCTATCCTCAAAAGCTTTATTGCTGATTTGATTACTATGAAAGGCTCTGATTGCCTTTGAAAGGTAAGTGCTAGCAGGAAGGACAGTGTTTTTTTGTTTTTTTTTTTTAACACCTTTATTATGGTATGATTCCTGGGCAGTAAACTACACATATTTCAGATGTACAGTTTGATAAACTTCGATAGATGTATACACCAATGAAACCACCGCCACAATCAAGATAGCTAACGTTTCCATCACTTCCCCAAGGAGTCCAAATTTTGAATTCCCAGTTTATCCCTTCCCACCCTCTTTACTCTCTGGTAACCATACGTTTGCTCTCTGTCTGTGGGTCTGGTTCTGTTTTATAGATAAGTTCATTTGGGTCCTTTTTTTTAGATTCCACATAAAATCAATATATGGTATTTTTCTTCCTCATTCTGACTTACTTCACTTAGAATGATCATCTCCAGATCCATCCATGTTACTGCAAATGGCATTTCATTCATTTTTATGGCTGAGCTGTATTCGTGTGTGTGTGTGTAATACATCTCCTTTATCCAGTCATCTGTTGATTGACATTTGGATTGTTTCCTTGTCTTGGCTATTGTATATAGTGCTGCTGTGAATACTGGGGTACATGTGTCTTTTCGAATTATATTTTCCTCCAGATATATGCCCAGGAGTGGGATTGCTGGTTTGTATGGTAAGTCTGTTTTTAGTTTTTTAAGGAATCTCCATACTGTCCTCCATAGTGGCTCTACCAATTTACATTCCCACCAACAGTGTAGAAAGGTTCCTTTTCCTCCACACCCTCTCCAGCATTTATTGTTTGTGGACTTTTTAATAATGGCCATTCTGACTGGTGTGAGGTGATACCTCATTGTAGTTTATATTTGCATTTCTTTAACAGTAATGTTGAGCATCTTTTCATGTGCTTGTTTGCCATCTGGATGTCTTTGGAGAAATTCTGTTTAGGTCCTCTGCTCATTTTTTGATTGGGTAGCTTGTTTTTTTATAGTAAGTTTTATGAGCTATTTGTATATTTTGGAAATTAGTCCCTTGTCAGTCACATCATTTACGAATATTGTCTCCCATTCTGTAGGTTTTGTTTTTCGTTTTGTTGATGGTATCCTAAAAACTTTTAAGTTTAATTAGATCACATTTGTTTATTTTTACTTTTATTTTCATTACTCTAGGAGCTGGTTCAAAAAATGTATTACTGTGATTTATGTCCAAGAATGTTCTGCCTATGTTTTCTTCTAGGAGTTTTATGGTACCTGGTCTTACATTTATGTCTTTAATCCATTTTGAGTTTATTTTTGTATATTGTGTTAGAGAATGTTCTAATTTCAATCTTTTACAGATTGCTGTCCAATTTTCCTAGCACCACTTGTTGAAAAGACTCTTTTTTCTCTATTGTATATTCTTGCCTCCTTTGTTGTAGGTTGATTGACCTTAAGTGCGTTGGTTTATTTCTGGACTTTCTATCCATTTCTGGACTTTCTATCCTGTTCCGTTGAGCTGTATGTCTGCTTTTTTGCTGATACCATACATACTATTTTGATAACTATAGCTTTGTAGTATAGTCTGAAGTCAGGGAGCATGATTCCCCCAGCTCCGTTCTCCTTTTGCAAGATGATTTTGGCTATTCGGGATCTTTTGTGTTTCCATACAAATTTTAACATTTTTTTGTTCCAGCTCTGAAAAATGTCACTGGTAATTTGATAGGGATTATATTGAGTCTGTATACTGCCTTGGCCACTTTAACAATACTGATTCTTCCGATCCAAGAACATGGTATATCTTTCCATCTGTTTATATTGTATTCAGTTTCTTTCATCAATGAAAACTTTAAAGTTTTCAGATTACAGTTCCTTTGCCTCCTTGGGTAGGTTTATTCCTAAGTATTTTATTCTTTTTGGAATGGTGGTAAATGGTATTGTTTCCTTAATTTCTTTTTCTGCTATTTCATTGTCAGTGTGTAGAAATGCAACTGATTTTTGTATATTAATTTTGTATCCTGCAACTTTACCAAATGTATTGATGAGCTTTAGGAATTTCTGGTAGCTTCTTTAGGGTTTTCTATGTATAGTATCATGTCATCCGTGCACAGTGACAGTTCTACTTTTTTTCTGATTTGGACTCCCTTTATTTCTTTTTTTTCACTGATTGTTATGGCTAGGAGAGAAGGACAGTATTTCTATGGTAACTTGTATTTTTCCTTATTCTGTTTTTTGAAGACTCAGTTAAGTGGTAGCCTTGTTAGGGACTTCATAAAGGTAGGTATTTTTTGGTCAGTATTCTGAAAGGACCTCTTTTCTAAGAGGCCAGGCAGAAGAGTTGCTGGTTGATTAGAAAAGTTGAGAATTACTTAGAGACAACTTTTTTCTGTTGATTTTTTTCGTGGAAAATTACTAGGTTAATATTACTTATTTCCTGAAATGAATTTCTCCTTCATAGACAAGACTTCTCCCAGTAAGATCAGCTTCGTCTATTTTAGATTCCTGGAGTAAATAACAACTGTTTTTTGTTTCCTTTGTAAATTGAGGAGTTTGGACTAAATCTGTATCATAGTGCTGAAGTAAGAAATCTTAAGCCGAAATCCAGTTCAAGTTACAGTCGTTCATTAGCCAGTTACATGAGATTGAATTACTCACCTGCTATTTTTCATAGTTAGCTATGTGGAAGAATAGGATACTTAATTTATAAAATGTAGGATTAAAAGCACTGAAAACTACAGTTAAAAAAGAATTGGTGAGGTTTTTTTTTTTAAGTCTTTTGTGAGAAGTGTGTCACATTTAGCATGTTAGCCAGCAATTGCTAAGGCATTTTGTTTGAGGTTTTTAGTACCTGTACCTCTGTTTCCATGATATGCAGTGAGTGGTTCATAACAGTTTTTAAGTTGTCTTTTTTTTTTTTTTTTTTTGGAGTTAATTCAAATAAGGTGTTTTTCTGAGAGTAACCTGGGTAATAATTTCTTTATAAAATATCTGTTTTAAACATCTTTATCGTCTTGACTCTTGGACATGTGCTTACTTAGGACAGTAGAAGGAGAGCAGTTTGGAACCAGGAAAAAACTGATAGATGAAGTTTCTTTAAAATGAGAGAATAGAGGTTTAATTATTTTTCTATAAATTTATTCTGGAAATCAACTGATTCCCACATTGGATTAACATTTTTAGGGGAAGATTACCAGAATGAGCCAGTGATATTAAACCATGCTCAGGCATGCCATTCACCACAGGTGTTAGACCTTAGGCACAGAGAAATTACTGGATAGTACAGGAAAAGAAAGGAGAAGTAGTGCTCCCTACATTGGAGAAAACTATCCTAATCGTCTTTTAGACCCTTAAAAGCTTGCTTAACTAATACTTCTTCAGTTTTTGTATCCTAGTGTCTTTGTAATGTACTCTTTATCTCTAGGAAAGTATAAAACAAACTAGATTTTTACTTTGTGAGTACTGAATTTATCTGAATGTTTCCAGATATATCAGCAATGCCTTCAGCTCTAAATACTTAAAAGACCCCACGAATAATGTCCAAAACAAGAGTTCCTTTTTCTTTCTTGACAAGAAGTCCACAGACAGGTAATTATGGACCAGTACAGCAGCTCAAGAAAGGTGTCAAGAATTTGGGGGCCTTCTCTCCCTGAGCCACCACCTTTACATGTGACATTTAACCTCATGATGTCAAGATGGATGTTTTCCCTTTAAGCATTGTATCCCTATTCCAGGTAGAGACGAGCAAAGGGCTTTCTCCTAGTGATGTGTTGGCTTTTTACACCCTGGAAATCCCCAAGTATGTTGCATTGGCCAGAAATTTGTTACTCAGCCACCTCTAGTTGCCAGGGAAGTTGGTGAAACCCAGGTGTTAGCTTTCCTGCCTCTGTAGGAGGAAGGCAGATAAAGATGGGATGTTGAGTGAGCCATCCTACAGTGTTTACCAAATCAGAAATTTTCAGTTACAATTTTGGTAAACATATTTGGACCATTTGAGGAATTATTTGGTCATGGTGGGAGGAGGAACGTGAAAGTTTTGTTAGTCCTTAATTACATTCTAAAAAATAATTCCCCCATCCCAATTTGATGAGAGGAATTACAGAATTATTTCAACTATTGAAACCTTTTGTTGGAAGGCAAAGTTGAATAATTACCATAATAAAATCTGTTTAGACTTAAACGTTCATAATCTTTTGTGACATATAGCAAAGCTTGCACATTCTTTACTCTTGGCACTCTTGAGTTTTCTCAGCCAAGTTGTTAAAAGAATAGCGTATTTTAAGCTAATACTTATTTTGTTCATCTGTTCACCCAGTACAACCTTTCTGCTGTGAGGACAGGATTCTGGCTCTGTGACAGGCGTCTTTTTTGGAGACCCTCCTTCAAGAGCCCTGCTGCCTATAAAAGATAGGTAAGCCTTCTCCCAAGATTTTTTTTTGCCTTCCTTCAAAAAGTACTTGTGTCATTCCCTGATTCTATACCTTCATGGTTATCAGACACATGGAGAATCTTCAGATTTTTAAAAATTTGTATTATTTCAATACATTGTAAAAAAAAACAACTTAGATTACAGTGCATTGTACTATCTGAAATTGATGGCAGCTGTCAGTTTTACCTGTTTCCCTTTAGCACATGTAAAATACCTACAATACTGGATGGTCCTGATTGAAACACTTACAGCATATTCAAAAATGGCAAGCCACAATCTTATTTAGAAATAAGTTTGGAAACCAGCTTTTTCTTTCTTTTTTTTTCATGTAACACCGAATTTTTTCCTATACATTTTGTTAAAAGACTCAAAAGTCTTGCCTCCTATTTAATTAACAAAGGTGTTAACTATCATGAGTACTTCTAGCATTTTTCTTTTATAATGCTACATAATGTGTTGGCTATAATTAACTAAAATATTCAGAATATTTAAAACTTGGCATTTAAAATGTAATCAGTTTTCAGTTTGCTCAGTTCAGTAAATCGGGAGTGTGCTAAGTGCTGTTAGGGTTATAGAATATATTTTCTGATCGAATACCATTTGAGAGATACTTAATAATGTAAAATTTCAAAAGGAAGAGAATCTCTCTGTTGATGAGGGAAGGCTTTGGAGAGAGACGGACGTATCAATTGAAATTGACTTTGGGAATAGAAAGAAACGTTGGACTTGTGAACTAAAATGGGGAGTAGGGAAGTTCTTTGACAAACACACTTGTTTGTGGTTGGGTAGTTTGTCCAGAAGTAGAGCCGTGAGAGGTGAAGCTGGAGCAACATACACTGAAGCCAGACCACAGAAAACATCCCATGTGGTTGGGCATTGTTGTGTGAATAATACAGCCTTTGGGGATAGATTCATCATTCTGGTTCCTTCAAAATGATTCTTATTCTATCTGAGCATTTTGCTACATGGGGGAAAAGAGACATGGCCTCTGTCTTCCAGGAACTGACAGTCTACCTGGGAGAAATCGCACTCATTCAGTTAGCATTTATTGGTACATATAAGGAGGAATGTACTGTGTGCGGAGTACTTTCACATCTTGCATCTCATTTAGTCTTGACTCCATGAGAGAGGACAATATATCCTCATTTTTTTAACTTTGAGGACAGGATACATATCCAGCTTTCCAGAGCTTCTAATTCGTTTATTTTTCTCTACAACGCTGTCCAAATCTGATATTAAGCAATAGCTTTAGGAAAGTTAATATGGGCATAGATCCACTTCTGCTTGTAAAAATTTAAAACTAAAAGCTGTTGGCATAAAATACTGTATTGATTTCTTTATCTGGTTCTGTGTTTTCCCTATGAATCTCCAGTAATTCATACTCTAGACCAGGAGTTGGCGTACTATGGTCAGATCCAGCCTATGGCCTGTTTTTGTACAGCCTGAAAGCTAAGAATGGTTTTTCCATTTTAAAAATACTTGTTAAAAGCAAAGATGAAGAATGTACAACAATGACCACATGAGCCAGCAAAGACTAAAATACTATCTGGCACTTCATAGGAGAAGCTTGGTGACAGGTCTAGACTACATTTGTCTATCATGAGACGTGCTTTTATAGCTAGGTGAGTCAGCTGTGGGGCTTTTTTATGCATAGGTCCTCAGGCCTCACCCTTGATGATTTGATCTAAGTCTTTTTTTCCTCTTAAATGGAGGTGTATAGATAAGTGATGCCGGAAGACAGTGATATTAAAAATGAGGAGGTTTGGCTAATCGCTATTAACAGAAAAAAAGATTTGTCTTAGCAAGCAGAATGATTCTAATGAAATAAAACCTTGGGGTTAGAATAGATCTTTAAAGATAATCTTGTCTCTAAGGATCTTTTCCCACCTCAATTTTCCAGTTAACATAGCAACTAAGTGCCAGTTCTAAGCTCTGCAGTGGAGATCAGGAAACAAATATGACAGGGTCTTTATGTTAAGCTGTTTAATCTAGTTGGTAGGAGGGGAGAGGTCAAAGATTAGAAGGAAAACATAGGATGTACCTTAAGCGCTAAGAAAGCAGTTTGGCCAAGATAATATAGAAGCTCAAGATGGAGTATTTACCTCTTTCTAGGGGCAGGGAGGGAGCAAAGATCCAGTCAGTGAGCCTTCACAGGAGGTAACAATTTGATCTGAGCCTTAAAGGATGAACAGGAGAGCGAAAGAAAGAGTTGGAGAACAAAACTGGATTCCACCAAGGCCAATCTTAGCTTTGAAAAAAAATTTTAGAGAAATTTTAGAGAAGTGATCCTGGAGCCCATACAGAGTTTGGAGGTAGGGGCCAGAGACAGCCCTGACACTGGGCTTGCTTGTCCTTTGTTGCTGTTCTGTGTTTCTGCCAGCGTTTTTTATCCTTTGTTATTATTGGTATTATTTGTATGTAGTGGAAAAAGTTAAATTTAAGAGTATAATAAATAGGTTATGGTATCACTGATTTACAGCATTAGTTTACTTCTGTAGTTTCACCTCTGGCTTAAAGAAATCCGTAGGTACATTTAAGTCATTTCTATAAGCAACTCATGCAGTGGGAGGCACACTGTACTTTAGGTCTTGCTGCTTAACTATCTGTAAGACACTGTCTTAACTACACAGATGCGTTTTCTTCATTTATAATTAGATAAACTGTCTTTGCTTTTTTTTTTTTTTGCTTTGTTTTGGTTTTTCCCTCATATGAGATCATGTATATGAAAGCAGTGCTGCACAGATACCTTTTTCTTTTTCCTTTTAATTACATTTTAACCACGTCCTGGTTTCAGAGTACAGGTAAACCAGATTCTGCAAGCGATACAGAGGTGAACGGGGCAGGGAGTCTTTAAGTGGCTGCTTTATGGCAAACACTCTTGTAGTTGCTAGGGACAGATAGACCTAAAGTAAAAATAAATGTCTCTTCTCATGGAGATAGTTAGCTACGCCCTTAAGAAACTTACAGTGTAGTGGGAGAACAGACGTGTAAATACCTGCACTTTAGTAAACGTAGTATATTAAATGTTTTCTTTGATGCCTTACATGTATTTGGTCATTTGACCCTCACAAAAGTTCTGCAGATATGGCCATAGTTTGTCAAATCTGCAATGCCTATAAGGCATCATTTTAATGTAGATTGTGAAATGTACCCCAATATCTGAGATAAGGTGTGGAAGTGTTAGATTTAACAAAGTTGTCTGGTATTATTACCTCCATTTTACACATGCAGAATCGGGCATAGGGAAGGATGAGTGTCTTGCCTGAGAATGCAAAATTAGTCACTGGTGGAGTCAGGATTTGAACCAGGAAGTTTGGCTCTAAAAACCTGTGTTCTTATTCACTGCTTCACAATATCCGCTATAAAGTAGGGATAGATGAATTGTATGCCAAGTATTGTGGGACTGTGGATTAGTCAAACTGGTGATATTATGAAAGATTTGGAGGAGGTGATTGCTAAGTTGGGTTTAGAATCATGAGTGAGATTTTCCTAAGTGGAGGAGGGGGAATGAAAGTAATGAAAATTTGAAAGTTCATGTAACATTTAAATGGGAGTGGTTTAACTTGCCTTCTCAGCTCTCCCAGGGCCTCTTCATACCTCCAGAATACCAGATTACCTCGTTTCCCTTAACTGCCAAAATTTGTCCATTGTGTTACAGTGTCAAAATCTGTCCTTTGAGATGCCTTGTGGTCCACAGTTATCTTTTCTTCCTATACCTAATCTCTTACTGTCTCAGCAGCTTAAGAGATTCTTAACACCTGCTAATCTAAAGCACATAAGAGTCAGTTATCTGATAGCCTCCTTGCTCAGGATAAAACCCATAGGTAGGAGTTTCTACAGAGTGTAGTTATTTTACTACTTAGTTTTCACTGCCCGTGCTAGTACTACCAGGATGATAAAAGATCCTTTACTGAATTCCAGTCTACATTTGTCACAGAAAACTTTGTAACTGTTCACTAAAGATAAGTGAAATCCAGTATAAATAACATAACTTGTTATTATAGGGATTCGGATGTTTGGGTCCAGTCCTGTCTACCAGAATGTAAAGAAATAAGCATGATGTGTCTTGGTTAGTTAACACAGGTGTCATTGAGCCTCATATTGCTTTTATTCTATGTATCTATTCTGTGTATCTGCCTTGCTTTTAAAGAAAACTTTAAAACTTGAGGCTTTACTTTTAGAAGCATGTTGACCCTTTGACACTTGTTAAATGTACTTTTTAGTAGTAGTTGAACTAGATAGGTTAGTTCCTGGCCAACAGACCATTACTGAGGTAATGCAGGGTGATACAGACTTGTGTAAGTATGTACAGTGGATGGCAGTGTAGCAAGAGGAAAGACAAACACTGAAATCCAATGAACTGCACTTAGAAATAGCCTGAGTCCATCTGACTCTAGAACAGGTACTTGAATTTTCTTTAAGTTCCACACAATATCCTTTCTTTCTTTCTTTCTTTCTTTATTTATTTTTTATTTAATTTTTTTTCCACAATATCCTTTAAAAAAAAAGAAAAAGGTTGAATTTTGATGCTAATCAGAAATTAGGAATATAAAACATTTGGAGAAATATTCTATCAAAAGTGATTTGCAGTATTTGGGTGTGTTAAAATGAGATTTTAATTATCTTGGGATATTTGCCTTATATAGGATATTTTTACCTTTGGGAATGTTTAATGAAGAATTAATGTTTACTAATTTCATAGGCCTTGCTTGAGACAAAGTAACTATGAACTGTAATTTTTTAATCTATTCATATGTATATACTTGGCTTTTATTTTGTTAGCTGTGAGTTAGCGTTTAAGAAAACAAGTTCTGGAGTCAGACTACCTATTTTAATCTCACTTCTTTATTATATTAATTATGTGACTGGAAGAAACCTCTCAGCCTTTATTTCCTCGTATATCTATAAATAGTTATTGAGCAGCTACTTTGCACCACGCACTGTTTTAGGACTCAACACAAAAAGGTCAAAAATCCTTGTTCTTGTGACATTTACCTTTTAGTTGCAGAGATGACAATAAATAACAAAAATATTAGTACCTTTATTTTCTTCAAGATTAAGATGTAACACATATAAAGTTTTCTATCTATACTGTGGAATAAATGTGGGCATCTTTTATTTTTAGTGTTTCATTATTGACCTCACATGACTAGTTTTGTGTTAGGATGAAATTAAGTTCATTGAATGTATTAGTCATCTTAAAAATTGATACATTAATTTTCTCTAATATTGTTGAGGGATGAGAAGGATGGCAGTTAATCTTTCATTGGTGTGTATACTTTTCTTTCCAACAGCCACCAAAAAAGACATCTAAAAGAGAAAAACCGAAACAGAAAGCCACTTCTAAAAGTAAAAAATCTGTAAAAAGTGCTAATGTTAAGAAGGCAGATAGTAGCACCACCAAGAAGAATCAAAACAGTTCCAAAAAAGGTATGTTAGAAATGGCATGTTTCCAACTATAACGATGTGATTTATATGCTGCAACATAGTGTTTAAGCATTGTGGAGAATGGATCAGCTGTGAAGAACATTGCGGTGGGGGAGGTAGTATGCCAATTTTTTGTAATTTTTCAACATTGACAAAAGTTCCATTGCATGTTTTATAGGTAATACAGAGTTGTGATTTATACTTTCTATAGTCTAATACGCCTCTGAGAATCTGATGAATGCATATAGAATTCTTCCTAATATGTCTTCAATATTAATTTACTTTGCTATTTAAGAAAAACTTATTCCCATGTAATAAAATATCTTTCTTTTAGAAAGTGAATCTGAGGATAGTTCAGATGATGAACCTTTAATTAAAAAATTGAAGAAACCTCCTACAGATGAAGAGTTGAAGGAAACAGTGAAGAAGTTATTGGCCAGTGCTAACTTGGAGGAGGTCACCATGAAGCAGATTTGCAAAGAGGTAATTGGACAAACGCTGAGATCATTTTGCTTTTATTTGAAAAGTTCTTTCACCCATTCCTCAGTTGGAAGCTAGATTCTTATGTGAGTTCATTCATTGAACTACATGTCAGTTCTTCTTATAGGTACTGGGATACCGCATTCAATAAAATAGTCAAAGCTTCTGCCCTATTGGAGTCATTTCATAAACAACACTGGAACATGTGCAGTGACTAATGTTAAAGTGATACATTCCAAACTGTGTAGGAAATGCTCTTTTGCTGTTACGAAAGCTGTTTTTATTGATGCATCCCTAGATTATGTTAGTTTGAAAAAGCAGAATCTGATGAACCACCTTATTTTCAATGTTACTGTGAAAAATGAGATGTTACAGATTAGGTTCTTAGGTCAAAGTTCTGTGGAGCTCTTCTGTTACTTCTCAGGAAATGATCTAGTTTGCATGATTCCATAGAGTTTCCATACTCTAGATCAAAATTGGAAGATTTTAGATTCCAGTTTCCTATAGAAAAATGGAATTAAAAATTGAAATGTACCAAAGGTGAAATACTCTTTACTTTTTAAAGACATTGACTATTGATTTATTCATTCAGCATTCACTGAGCCTCTCCTGCATATCAGGCACTGTGACAGACGTTAGAGGTAGAGCTGGAGAGGCCATGGCTTGGCTTTGGAGGCCTTGCAGTCTGGTCACTAGAGTACAGGGTGTGTGTGCTGTGAGAAGGGTAGAAGGTGCCACCCCACCACAGGACAAGAAGCATCTCCTTAGGACTTGGAGGAACCTGAAAAGGCATCTTGGAAGGGACTTACAGCTTCAGCATTCATACAATTGTGGGACATTGACACATTCACATCAAATGTGACAAATATTGACTCTGAGGAATAGTTACTAGTTTAATTTGGCTGAAGACTAGAGTTGGAAGGAATTCTCCACAGAGGTTAAGAGAGAATACTAAAGAGTTTTGCCGATTTTATATACACCTTGTTACAGAGGTTTGATTTTCTCCCTGCAGCTAGTGGGGACTTGGAGGGCTGGTTAGGCTGTTGAGAGGTATTAGGCAAGGGCATAACACCATCAAATTTTTATTTTTTAAGAGGCATCCTAAGCATATGAAGGAGGACAGACCGGTGAAGAATGAGACGAGAGGCGAGGGAAGCCCAGTTTACGTCACAGTCGAAGTTAGAGGGTTGCAGTAATGCAGGTCTGAACTTGAGAGAGCCTGATCACAGGTTGCTTCTGTGGGTGTCAGGGCTTGGGTGTATTAATCATAATAGGAAATAAAACAAAAGATGTACGTTTTAAAGAAAAGATGGATTTTGTTCTAGACATTTTAAGATGGGGTACTTGAAACGTGGGAGAAATTGTGAACGTTGTAATCTCCAAAGAAACCTAGACTAGGACATTGTTGGGAGCTAAAACCAAAAGTACAGATGAGGTGTCCCAGGGAAGAAGAGAAAGGGGGAGGAAAGCAGAGGGTAGAGTCCTGGAGACCATTAACATCAAAGAGTTGAGAAGTAATTTCTACAAAACACAAGACATTGTAGAGTCAGTAGTAGAAGGAAGGCCAGAGAGAGGAGTGCTATAAAAGCAGGGCAAGGACTTTCAAGAAGGGGGGCGGGGGAGGGGCTGCCAGTTAAGAAAAGGTGATTCTCTTACATGGGACAGTGGACAATGGCCATGGAAAGGCATTTCACAGAAAAGAAATAGAAATGACCCGTAAACATGAAAATATTTAACCTTCCCTACTAATGAGGAAGATAGAAAACTGAAAGGAAATACTTTGCTTATTAGCTTTAACAAAATCTTTACAAAGATTGGCAGTTTTCAAGGTTGGCAAGGGTATAGGGAAATGTACTTTCATCCTTTAAATTGTAACAACTTTGGAGAATAATTAGGTAGTATGTTAAAATTTAAATTGCAGATACCTTTTAACCTAGCAATTCCGTTTCTAGGTCTCTGTCCTAAAGACATAGTCACATCTGCACAAAATGATTTCAGTAATGTTCAGCATGTCTATAATATTGAAAAATCAGAAACAACCTAAATGGCCATAAACCAGTACATCCATATTTGGGGAATACTATGTAGCAGTTCAAAAGAACATGGAAAAACCTTCCAAGTATTGTCAGGTGTTTTAAATATACAGAAAACTATATTGCATTGATACATTTATACATTGGTATATAAACTCATTTTTAATGAGTTAATTTTGCTGTGTCTGGGATACACAGCAGATTGATAACTGGTTTCCTCTGAAAGGAGAGGGGCGAGGGCAGACTGGAGGGAAAATTGAAGGGAGACTAGTTCTGTTCATTTGAATGACTTGTGAATACATTTCTGTAGTTTTAAAGGGGGATTATTAATAACATGGAGAGGTCAAGTGAGAATAAGTTAAGGGTTTTTTGGACTTAGCAATTATGAGACAGTTGTTCACTTAATAAGAGCAGTTTTGAAGGGTGGTAAATGCAAGGGTTATTTACCCTGGGACTGAGAATTATCGGTAAGGAGAGTGAATGGATTAAAGCTCCTGTTTTAGTAGCTAAATCTCGGGAATACAGGTTGATAAAGATTTTTTCAGAAGGGCAGGGAGGGAAAGCAGAAGCACGTGTTAGGCTAAGGGCTGGTGGTACAGGAGCCTCGAGGGGTGGGTCCTTGCAGAGCTAAGGAAGATGGGGACTGTTGATGAATCCAGGTGCAAGTGAACTGGAGGGCAAGAGATACGTCAGAGTTGAAGGAATTCATAGCAGTGGCTTGACTGAGAACAGGAGTGGGACATTTGAATAGAGGGGTGAAATTGCCCCTGATGAGAATGCAAGGGGGATCTAATGAGAAATCCTTGGGATTTCTGGGGAGGCTGTGACATTGAATACCATGGACTGGAAATGGGACCATTCTTCTCAAAGTTGCTATATTTTCCCACAGGGCTTAACATAGAAAAGCTGGTAATTATACCAGCTCAGGGTTGGAGTTTTGCAGAGAAAGAACAAAGGGTAAACAATTAGAGTAATGTAAATGATTGACCGTATTTGCAGCGGTTGGCAAACTACAGCCTGAGGGCTGTTATAACATAGCCGTAGCCATTCATGTAAGTATTGTCTGGCAGCGTTGACTCTGCACTGGCATAGTTGAATAGTCATGACAGAAACTGTCACTGGAAAAGCTGAAATAATTTACTGTCTAGCCTTTTACAGAAAACGTTTGCTGACTTTGAATTGCATGATAGGAGTGAAACCAGCAAGATAGATACAGAAAGTCAGGACTAGAAGTCATTGTGAAGCCAGGCAGCAGTTACCAAGTTGGGAAATGTAGAGAGTAAAAAATTTCAGAGTAGAGGACACGATGGTATAACTGGGTCTCAGTGATAGAACTTCAGGAGGGAATTGAACAATGGACTGGGGCTGAAATTCGTTAAAGTTCAAGTTGAGGAAAGAAGTAGTGTCAGATAATGTAACAGAAGAACTAAGAGGGCATCTCTAAAAAACAGCTCACAAATAACCTACTGATGTAAAGTACATACTCCACTTAACCAAGGTATGTCTACATGTTCTTCTCACCCATGTTTGTTGTTAATTCACTGACACTCCCACTTTATAAAACATTGAAAGTGTTTGTATGCTGGTTTATTTTCTGCTCTATATACAGTATTATTAAAGCTACTCATTTGCTGTAGAATTCTATGTGGTGGTTAGAGCATACAGTTAACATATGTAGCTGTTTGTACACAGCACACATTTCTTCACTATCCAAAGATAGAGAATATTAGTGAAATTTTAAATCTACTTTTAACATAGTTTTTCCTTTCCATTGTAGGTATATGAAAATTATCCTGCTTATGACTTAACTGAAAGAAAAGAGTTCATAAAAACAACTGTTAAAGAGGTAAAATATATCCATCTTTTCCAACTTTAATAATTTTGGACATATAAGATGGAAGAAATTGTGTATCAAATACTGCATATTTTTCAAAATAGTCATGTCACTAAATATCACATTTGAGGCTCAAATTTCCTCAAAAATAGATGGAGAGTTATTTTCCCATTTTAGAGCTTAAAAATAAAGTCTGAACATGAGTTGACAAAACCTGGCCTCAGAAGATGTGGGCTCAGTGTACATGGTGGCCGGGTGTCCCAAAGGGGCTCACACAACCACCGGAGCACGTTCGTGTCCACCAGTTAAAGGCAGGGGACAATCAACAGAGCTGTAGTCTTACAGTGGTCCCATCTGATTTCCCAAGGTCACAGTAGTAAAATAGAAGTTAAAAAATAAAGTATGGTCTTGATTTATGTATACCAAATATTATGTATGTTGGGTATGAGGAAATAATGTTTCTCTTTCATTACAGCTGATTTCTTGAGAAAGAGGACAGAGACAGGTGACCTGTACCCATGGATTTAAAGCTCTGATTTATACCATACCAGCAAAAGAGAATGTATTTCCTTTTCTAAATCCTTGCAAGCGTTGTGTTGATAGAACTTAACCTTTTTATCTTGAGTGTTAACGTAAATTTGAGTTTGCTGTTTTAAATTGCATTTCTATGCAGTTTTTAGTTTAAATTTTTGCATGGCAGTAATTGTTCCTTGCTTTTATAGTTGTATTTTGTACATTTTGGGTTTCTTTATATAAGGTTCTAGATTCTTGAACTGTTGTAGTTTTTAGCGTGTGCTCAATATTAGCTTAAGACATACTTTTAACCAAGTAGAACAGAAACTATTCTAATGGTGTTTAAACATGCGGAGACTCTTGCAGTATTTAGTATATGAAATATTTTGAATACACATCTGTCAGTGTGGAAACTCAGTGGCAGTGTGTTCATCATATTAAAAATATACGAGCTTCAGCTGTCCAGATGATGAAATTGGAACTTTTCTCCTGCATGTGTATATATGTCAAATTGTCAGCATGACAAGAGTTGACAGATGTTATTTTTGTATTTTTAAAAACAAATTTGTTGTATATAAAGTTTTTTTATTTCTTTTGTGCAGATCAATTTTTAAACTCATAAGTAGGTACCTTTACAGTTATAAATGTATGAAATGTCAGTGTTCAGCCAGATGGTGTGACGGAGCAGCGGAAGTCAGAGTCCAGTGAAGAAAATACTGACGGAACAAGTAGTTCTCTGCTTTGCCTCGAAGTGTCGTCAGTTTGTAGTGTTAGTGTTAACCCTGCAGCAGTGCCTGTAGATACGTTTTCTATCAAGGACAGACCAAAACCTACACATCAAAACTTCAAAAATTGGGGGAAGAGTGGGATTAAGTATAAGCACATTTGGCTTATAGTAAGTGAACTGATTTTTATTAACTGCTTCTGCCCATATAAAATGCCGTTCTGTACAGGAAGCCTGGCCACTTTTATAATTACGGTAAAATTTGTAATGCCAGAAGAAGAGAATGTGTAGGGAATAGTGGGTATCTCTGACAAAGTATTTCTCAAAAGTGGTAACAGACTTATTTTTAACATTAAAGAAATTTAATGTATTTGTGGAATCAGGGGTGTTACGTTTTAAATTTTGGCCAATCAGGATTCTAGATGATCAGTATGTGGACCACTCTTGATGAGACTAATTTTGTCTTTTAAATTGAGTGTCTTAATCAGTTTATTAAGTAATCTCTGAATTTTAAAACATGCTGCTTATGCAAGAATTGGGCCTTTGGTAAACCACTGAGTGTTTAAAATACCTTTGCATCATAGAACAGAAATATATAAAAATGATATATGCTGACTGTTAATAGGTATTTTCACGTTTGACTTTTGACTTGTTTCTTGATAAAGTTACTAGGACATTAGAGAAAGGTATACTTAATACAAATGAATGGAATAAACAACTAAATGAGACTTAAGAATTGGCCTTCTGTTTTAAATATTTAATTTGTTCCTCTCAACCTTGTCAATAAAAATAATAAAAAATGCCTTTTTCTCTTTGCATTTGATGTCTTAATCTATATATTCAGAACAGATTTTTAAATAGATTTAGCCGGTAGCCTGTATCATTTGGGGTGCTCCTCAGTGGTAACGGACCGATTTTACCTGGAATAAATTATAAAGAGATCAGTAGAGTGAGCTCACAAAACCAAGTTCATCAAGGTCAGCAAGGTTCTCACTGACTTGAAAGGGGATACACCGTGATGCCTGTGACCTAAGACTTTCTAAAGAGGGCTTGGAGGTTGTGGGGGGTTGAGCTGGTGTGGGTGGAAGTTCATGGGGAGTGTGCCTTCATCACTGCAGTGCACAGTATATTTGAAAAACAAGTCTAGTTTTTATTAAGCAGTTTTACACAGTTTTCACAGTCTGCAGTTAAAACATATTCACTGCTACTCAATTACAGAATCTTCAGACAGCAGTGAAAAACTCAAAAGAAACTCAAGGAAAAAAAAAAGTACCATGGTTCCTTAAAGAACAAAATGTTAGGTGATGTCACTTGAGACGGAATGAGGGTTTTAAATACACATTTACCATACTTTATTTAGTAGGTTCTCCCCTTGTTTGCTTATAGCACAGTACAAGTTTAAGTGCTCAGAGACTAAAGTAATAATTTACTGTGAACCATTTCAACTTAGAATATTTTGCATTTATCACCTGACACATGCTATTTAAACATTTTAATACATAACACTTTAAAGCAGAATACATCCCAATCAGTATCAGTGAGTCTCATCAAATGACCTAAATATCAACATTTTCCTATGTTAACTTTGAAACCATTATACTGCAGGTTGCTTTCTTTCGATTATTATACTTTGGTGGGGAGGGAGGTGTGTCTAAGCTCTGTCTAAAGTTCCCCGTAGTTCTTTGCATAAAGTACTATTTCTACTTATAAACTTATTTTAATTTTTAAAAATACCTAATATTTTGAAAAATGGTTTTAAAGTCATTTTGAGTCCCTTTAAGCTGACCAATATATTGAAAGAATTGTTCAGACTTTTTAAAACAAAAGCACATAAATTATCCGTATTTCTAACCTGTAAACTGAAGTTTCTTGGCAAGATGAGTATCCTGAAGACCCTGAAATCAGTGTTTATTTTAAATGAATTTTTTTTGTCATGAGTGAAAAAAGGAAAAAGTATTTGCCATGTTCTCAGGCTTTCAAGATATGGCTTATTAAATGTGTAACATTTACCAGGATTTTTCTGGAGTTTTCCAGTGGACCTACATGTGGAATACTGAAAACAATTCTATAAAAAATATTCCTAGAGATTGAATCAGTTATTTTAAAAAGACGCAGTGGGGAGAGGCTTTTATTAAATTATTCTGACAAGATCTTTTTGCTAGTGGTTGCCAAAATTAAGGCTATTTTAAGTGTGCCATCCGCCCAAACATGGCTCTTAAAAACAGCCGTATTCTATGTCTCATCTATGTCTCAAGTATAAAGACCACACTACCTCTACCCCATTCTCAATGATACAATAACCTGTACTGTTGAAGGGACCGAGAATTTTGCTGTTTTGCCAATGAGAGCACAAGTCTAAAATGTTTTATTACAAGATACCTGAATTTCTTTTGAACACCCAATGGGAAGAAATATGTACAATATAAAATAGTCTAGAAGTTTCATTTACCTTTGGAGAGTTTGCTTTATCCAAAAAAGGAAAGATTTCTATCTAAATTTTAAGTAAAAGCTCAATATTGGAGCTATATAAAAATCTTAAGGCTCATTGGCAAAGACAGTGATGAGCTGTCATAGAAAAGTACATGGCTTTATCTGTGTAATGATTCCTGCTTGAGTGACTTGGTTTCTTAATGTGTGAAAATTGGTCAGCCAAAAAAAATTTGTCAGATTTCAAGGGAGTCTCCAACCATGGAAGAATCATATCCAAGGTCTTAATTTAAGGTTATATTCTGCCTTATTTTGAAATCTAGAAGATTTAACACTAGTCAGGCCTGTGGGAAATGCAGTTAAATATAAGTGCTTAGAAAAGGAGTCTTGGGCCTAGTGCCTTCAGAGTGATGAAATGGGTTTACGTTACCACACCACCTTAGAAACATTTCAATTTTGCTACCCAGAGAAGATTGTTTGATTTTATGAAAGTGAGGTTTAACGAGTTTTTCAGGCTTTCTCAGTTGGGGTACAGAAGAAAGCTGGGTCCAGACAAATTCTATTTAAAATGCTGCAATCTTGCAGGCTTTCTCAGTTGGGGTACAGAAGAAAGCTGGGTCCAGACAAATTCTATTTAAAATGCTGCAATCTTGCTTGCTTCTCGAACGCCACTCAAATATGCCCCTGTAACGGTTTGTGGAAAATGCCTATTTGTTGCCTGTTAAAAAAAAAAAAAAGTGTAATTTGAGATCATGTATAAAGAATTAAGCTGAAAATCAAAAGGTAATACAAGCTTATACTTTCTCTGATCCTTGTAAAATAAACATTGGCATCACTCCTGTGTGTTCATATTAACACTCTACTCACCCATCACAGCACGTGAACTTTCCTGGTTTATCACCATGTTTCACCAAATTTACTCTACAACATAGCACTCCTGTGAAGTGTGTGGCATTAATTAAGATACTATCTCTGTACACCAGGTACTGGAATTAAGAATAATGAATAAGACACGGTCCCTTTCCATCAGACAACCTTAGTTGTTAAAATCAGTGATAAATGAAACAAGCACAAAAAGTAAATCACAATTCATCCACAGCTGGAGTTTTGCTAGAAAGCATATTGAAGGTATAATGAAAGGGGTTGAGTTACTCCAAGAATAGATCAGTTCAACAGGAAGGGGAAAGACCAAAGGTGGGTACTGTCAATGGGAGAACCTCACTTTCAAGGCGGTTGTAGTGGGAACAGAGTAAGCAAACCAGAAGCACAAGAAGGTTTTTGTTTGGGGTGTGGCTATGGGAAACGGTAGCTGAAACGGAGGTGAGTAGGTCACAGAAATGGGAAGTTCTGTGAATTTCCACATGAACCAATTTAGGTTCCATGTCACCTCAACGGATGGCTGGGATGTAACGGAAAATATCCAGGTACCAAAGACTTTAACAAATGGGGGACCGGTCAGGAGGCCAGCAGGAATACAACTATTCCTAGGGGGAGAGAATGGTAGAGCTACAGAAGCTTCAAAGAAATGGGTTCTCTAAGAAAATGTAACTATCAAAGCAGCAAAGGAAAGCAGAAAGCTGCTAAGCCCTGCTCGTGACACTACAGCACATGAGCCCAACAGGGCCGTCTGAAAGCAGTTGACCCTTGTTGCCTGGCATGCAATCATTATGCTCTGTTCCTACAAAGGTGGCTTTTCACGGGCCAAGGAGGACTCGACGATACCTGGCTTTACAATGACATTCTTTTATAACCAAAAATCCTGAAAAGAAAAACAACACTAACTCTATTTTAGACGAATCTAGGAGACCTGACTATAATGTATAAATACGTAGGCAGATGAAAGAGTGCTGAGCATTCACTCTGCTAAAGCGGGCGGAGGGAGGAAACAGCAAAAGGAAGCCAATTCATCCCAAAGAATCCTTCAAAAACCTCAGCCATTGGCACCATCATGGAGGCAGGGGCTTGGCAAGGGTGAATGAAAACTGAGGACTGGTTTAAAGACTGAAAAGCAATTCGGTCCCTCACCCAGTTCCCCACTCTCCCTGCTGCCACCCCCAGGAGTGTTGAGGCACAGGGCAGGGGTGAGGTGCCGAAGGAAATGGAGGTTAAGTAAAGTACAACAAAGAGCCAGGCTTTGGGTTCCCAGGAAGCCAGGAGCCGAGTTCTCATCACACAAATGAGGGACCACAAGAGAGGAGCTGTAGCTCAGTCCCGATGTCTGGGGCCCCAGCCACCAGCTGACAACCTGCTGGAATTTTCAATTCGCTTTTTACAAAGTGCCTCACTCAAATCTGAACAGTCAGGGATTGGACATTCAGACATAGGGGAGGCAAAGGCTAATAAAGCAAAGGAAACAGGAACTCAAGATCCATGTAAGGAACAAGTTAGGAAGCAAGAAGAAAATGCTACCAAAAAGAAATCATCTGAGAACAAGAAAGTGCTCACAAAGTAAAAGAACCAACATTTTAAAACTCAATTCAAGGGTTGGAATATAAAAAAATCTCCCTACCCCTAAATTAGAATTTAAAAAAGAGATGAAGAACAGCAAAGAAAGTAAGATAATCAATTCAAGTGTTCAACATATGAAATAGAAGATCAGGGAATAAGAGAAAAAACTGTGGGAAGGAAACGAACAGAGCAAAAACACTGAGGATGAAGGACAGGAGCTCCTTAAATTACCAGGAGACCAAAAAAAAAGGGGGGGGGGCATAGAAGGGATTAGAAACCAGAACAGGCATATGCAGAATAGATAAAGATTATACGGTACAGCACAGGGAAATAGATACAAGATCCTTTGGCAGCTCACGGTGAAAAAAAATGTGACAATGAATATATGTATGTTCTTGTATAACTGAAAAAGTGTGCTCTACACTGGAATTTGACACATTATGAAATGACTATAACTCAATAAAAAAAAAAAACTAAAAAGAAATCAGAACAGAAAAGCATTTCTCAACAGAAGTAAACCAGGCAAGAAGGAAAGCCAACTTCACACACATCAGGACAGCCATTATCAAAAAATGGCAAATAGTAAGTGTCAACGAGAATGTGGAGAAACCAGAACCCTTGTGCACGGCTGGTGGGATGTTAAATGGTGCAGCTGCTGTGGAAAACTGCGTGGTGGTTCCCCAAAAAATTAAAAATATAATCAATATATGATCCAGCAACTCCACTTCTGGGTATATACCCCAAGTAACTGAAAGCAGGTTCTCGAAGAGACATCTGTGCACCCATGTTCATAGCGGCGTACTTCACAACAGCCAAAAGCAGACAGAAGCAACTCAAATGTCCATGACAGATGAATGGAAAAACAGAATGTGATACATACATATGGAGTGTTATTTAGTCTTAAGAAAGGCTATTCTGACACATGCCACAATACGGACGAAACTTGAGGGCATTATGCTAAGTGAAATTAGCCAGTCGCAAAAGGACAAATGCTGCATGATTCATTCTACTTATATGATAAGGTACCTAGAACAAACTCATAGAGACAGAAAGCTGAACGGTGGTTGCCAGGGGCTGGCGGGAGGAGTAAATGAGAAGGTGGTGTTTAACAGGTACCTCAGAGCTTCAGTTCTGCAGTATAAAGAAGTCCTGGAGATGGTTGGCAGCAGCAACTGTACAGCAACGTGTATGTATTTAACGCCACTTAGCTGGACACTTAAAAATAGTTAAGGTGGAAAGCCCCATCCATCAGTGCAGACTGAGCAGGGGGAAGATGCCGGGGAAGGGGGTTTCAAGAAACAGAGCCTAAAGGCCAGCCACAGGGATTCAAGTGTGAATTAGAGACGACCAAAGGGTGGGGAGGCTTCAGGGGAGGTGTGAAAAGAATTAAGCTAATGAAAAAAGGGGCCATTATGACTGAAAATAAAATAGCTGTGTAAGAAAGGAATTGATGAAACATTCGCTGTCGTGGCTTAACAGTAAAGAGCGGCATCAGATAAAACACTGACATCAGTTTAGTTAAAAGTGTGAAAGAACCAGGGTGCAAAGAGACTAAACGGGCTAAATCTTTTAACCTGTTAGGAAATCCAGAGATAACGTCCAACTTCTTCAATCAGAAGCCAACAATATAAATATCTTCACACATGAAGTCAACTCCAGAAGAAACAGCAGAAAGAGTTAAAAACAGCTGCTCCGGGAATTTGAGGAAGACATCGACAGGGCACCTGCTGTTTGTTGCCCAAAGACTTTTGACACTATTTGACTTTTTGCTTTTAAACTCTGGACATCCATCACTTTCATTAAAAGAAAGTGATCAAAGTAAAAGGAATCGGGGCCGGGACCACGACACACACCTCGCCAGCAAAAAAGACGGTTCCTTGTATTTCTTCAGCTATGATGTCGTAGGCCTCGCCACTGCCCCCGGTCTTCACAAAACTGTACGCCATCTGGATCCAGGGGTCTGTACTCCACCGGGTGACAAAATACTTGGTGGGATCTGGGACTTCCTGCGTCCAGGAGAAGGAAGCATAAGGCAAGATCAAGAAGGGACTGAGACTTGATGCAGCCCAACATATAAAATTCAGTGAATTGTCACAGCATTCTGAGACAGCGATTCTCAGTGTCCTTCCTGCCGCCTCGCTACCCGACCCAGGCCCCGAATCTGTGCATCTCCCTCATCTCTGTGACCTTCCCCCAACACACACATACTCCTCCACATCTTATCCTCTGCCAGGCACACATGCCCCCGCCTAGCAGGGGCCGTCACCAATGGCTGAGTTCAAGGTGCGCCCCTTCCCACCTGCTGGAACGTGCTGGGGCCCACGGAAGGGCAATTTCAGGATCTCTAACTGGAATCGTCAACAGGCCTCTCTACAAAACAGCTGTATAGGTTATGTTTCACCCTATGTTTCAAATAATTTTGAAGGCCTGGCCTCTGACAAGTGCCACCGTGAAATACATTTCTATGCAAACTGTATGCCAAGTTCCAAGTAACAAATCTGAAAACAAATTTTTGGATAGAAGCCCCAGGCTAGGAACGACTGTGAGATCTGATCACGTCACGTAAAATACGCAATACCCCGGAGGACCCCCTGCTCTCCAGTGTACATAACATTTGAGTCATTTCTCTTTCTTCTTCTGCTCTTTTATTTGAAAAAGATACACATCATGTCGTTTCTAAATCTCCAGAGATTGTGAGATTATAGTCAACTAGCAGATAGAAAGTACCTTGAGCTTCTTGGAGAAAAGGGAGAAAAGAGACTAGCTATGAGGCTGGAGTACAAGAAAATTCTGGACATTGTCCCTTTAAATGGAAAGCTGTCATCAGAGCTTGCTCGGGTTTGGGTAAATACAGAATCCGGAAAATACTGAGCCTTTTTACCTTTTCTCAGGAAAGAAAAGGGGTGTGCATGATGTCAGAAAAAAAGGAGACAACAGTGTAAAAGGAGGGATGGGGTACTGTTATGTATACCCCCCAAATTCAGATGATGAACCCCTAACCCTCAGTACCTCAGACTGTGACTGTATCTGAGACAGGGCCTTTGACGAGGTACTTAAGTCCAAATGGGGTCATTAGGGTGGGCCTTAATCCAGCATGACAGGTGTCCTTCTAAGAAGAGATTAGCACACAGACAACACAGAGCCGCGACCATGTGAGGACACAGGGAGAGGGCAGCCATCTGTGACACCTCGATCTTGGGCTTCCAGCCTCCAGGACTGCGACAAAATATGTTTCTGGTGTTTAAACCACCCAGCTGGTGGCATTTTTGTTACGGCAGCCCGGAAAAAACAAATCCAAGCGCTTAAGTGGAAAGTTGGATACCGAAACAAAGCAAGGGTGTGGCCCCCTGCCCCTGTCTTGAGTCCCTTTGTCCTCCGTAATGACAGTTGGTTCTGGGTTGGAAGAGCACAAGACGTTAACAGCAAGCATGGCTTTCTCTTTTCTGAGAGGGTGTGTCTGACCTGCTCCTTGAAGAGCTCGCGCAGGGTCGCCATGCACTGCTGCAGCACCTGCTTGTCCTCCAGGCTCCTGACGGCCGCCACCGCCTCCCCCGCGACCACCGACATCAGCACGCTGTGCTGCTTCTGGGCGAGGGGCACAGGACACGGGGCGGGGAGAAGCATTTCACACTCCTGGCTTTGGGCACAGGAGTCTCCAGACGCACATTCCAAACAGACAAGGACCTCATGCTCGCACATCAAATGTCGTCACTTCCTACTGTCCCACAGCCTCCTTTCCATCACCCAGTCCCATTTCCCTCACACACACTCATCCATTATTCTTCTATGCGTTTTACTGTTCCCTGCTGGAAAAACTCCAGAAGTCGTGCAAATATCAAATTCCGGGTACTCTTGGCTCTTCCCTTCTAAGAACTTGTTTTAGAAGAAGGAGAATGAGATTGGGAAGGGAAGTCTGCAGATAAAGTAAAGGGAGAAAAGCTTCTTGCGTGGTAAAGGCATGGTTGCCCTTGGCTCCCATGTGAAACCATTTAAGACAAAGTGTCTTGGAACAGAGACAGGTGGAAAGACAACAGTGGTTCTTTGGCAGGACATCGACACAACCATCACTTTCAAGCCCCAGGCATGTCCTCTCCTCGTCTTCCTTCCCCCACCAATCACATCTGTTGATTCTACGACCCACCCTCACTTGGGCCAATCATATCCCACCCCTCACCCAGCAGGCTCACTGGAGGACCCTCCGGGAGTACGTTTTAAGTACCACTCATTACTGTCCTGTCACCCACCAACTTTCCCTAAGAGGAATTCCTCCATCAGCCTGAAATAAGACATTTACACTGCAACGAATTCATTTCCCAGGGAGCAACATTAGTACTTCAAGCAAAGTATGGCAGATACTTTCCTATAGAAAAATGCCCCAGTCCAAGGGTCCCCCCAGAATACAAACATACAATATAAACATTGTCCACAATGTCCATTAGTTCCTGGGCTCCACCCATGAGTAATTACCAAACCAAATTCTAAACCACAGTAAAGGAATTCAAACCACACCTCACCAACGGTTTTACCTGGGGATCCATGTCATAGAACACAGCAAAAAGCCCTCGCTTGCTGGCACTGGGAGGAACGTGACCAAAAAAGTCAGCCCCTTGAACTTTACTGTCCCAAAATCTATAAGGAAATTGCAGGGCAATCTGGAAAGGGAGCAAGAGAAAGATGGTTAAGAGTTTCTTGAAAGTACAGCAGACTCTAAGACGCAACCTACAGCTCTTCAAATGCTTCAATTAAAAAAAAATGATGTTCAAAAAAAACCAAACATTTCTAAATATTCCCTTTCCATTCTCCTACCTCCTCTGTTCTCTCTGTGAGCATTTGGTTTTTCATGCCCTTCAACCCTGTACTCCCACGGATAATGGTGGGACCCACTGATAACCTCTAGGCTAATCTGAAGATGGAAAGCATTCCTGAGACTTGGTCCTGAAGCTTATGTCCATTGGATAAATTCTTACTACTCATAGGTCTGCCGGTATCTGCTGTAACACTGGCAGCTTCTGCTAAGGGAGCCTTTCCAGGTAGAGGAGGTAAAACACTCTCTTCATTGGGGCCAATTAGTGGAGGGCAGACATGGAAAGCAGGAAAAAAATAAAATAAGACTTGCTTATTTACATACTCAGTTCAAATTCTGAATAACAAGATTCTGTCTCCTAAAATCAAAACTCACAGACCTCAGCCAGCTCACCTTTTTGTTTTGGTAATATCCTTTTATATTCTTCATGAATAATTACCCAAATGAAAAGGACATCTTCGAATGTGATGTGGATTCAAACATTCCCCTCTACTTCCCAGTATCAGAAGTTTAGGAACTCCTGCCGTCTGATACTCATCTTTCCAGTTCTGAGGCTGCAGGAATTCAGTTACCTTTTCAATGATGCCTGCACCTAAGCTGTTGATCGCCTTCATCTTCTTGTCTGACAACGGTGGATTAAACTGAATGGCTCCTTTCTGCAGTAAGGCCAGTGGTACAGTGACTAATACCTGTAGGAAAGAATGAGCAGCTAACACACAAACAGCAACTCGACCTAACTCTCAGTGTGTTCATTTCCAGGAAAATCTCAACACCTAAAGGACCCTCCTTTCTACTGCCAGTCATGAGATGATCAGCATCCTATGTTGTTATACCTGTTAGAACAAGGGCTGCCATGTATAACTGTGCAGGTTATTCACTGCACAAGGGTGACTGGCTGAGCGGAAGCAACACTCACATGGAGGAATCTGCATTAAGGTTTTGATGGTTAATAATAACTCTGGGTAAGAAGAGTTAGCAGATCTCGGTCCTGAAAAGCAGTGCTATAAGAGGAAAGAGCCCTAAATATGGAGTCAGGAGAACTAGATTTTCATTCCTGACACTTTCTAATGTGTGGCCAAGGTAATACCTGCCCTACTAACCTTAAAGGGTTGGGGAAATGCTTAAAACTGAAACTCTTACAATATACATCCGTATGCTTCATAAATGGTAAAGCGCATCACAAACATTAGGGATTATTATAATCAGGTAAAGCCACATAACTTTTCTCTTTAAGGAAGAAGCAATTTATTGCAGGTTTTCAACTGGCTTACAGAATCAGTTAGACCCTTCAAGAACAGCTCACAAAACCAGGCCATCAAAGAGAGCCGCTGTCTCTCCATACAATCAGGAAATTTCTGGCCCTGGAACTGGGTTACCACTGCTGCAGTCAGAAGCCATTACTATTGCTACCCGCTCCAGAAACATGCCACTTACAGGACAAGCTGCACCAGCAAAAGGGATGCCTCGTGCCCTGCCTCTTGACTCCCTTGTAGTAAATGAGTGGACTTTGTGTCCTGTGGAAGGACCCAACACCTGCCATTTTGCTTGGCAGCAGAGATAGCAGAAGTGAAGCAAAAGCCGTACTACACCTTCCAAATCTCATGCAAGTTCATCTGACTGGCTGGATCTAATTCATATTTAGACCCTCAGCTGCAAGGGAGTCTGGGAAGTATATGTATGTATGTGTATGTGTGTGTATGCGCATGCGCACGCACACATGCATATGTGTTTCCAGATGTTTCCATCATCTACAGTGC
The DNA here is from genome assembly GCF_036321535.1 of Camelus dromedarius. Taxonomy (NCBI): domain Eukaryota; kingdom Metazoa; phylum Chordata; class Mammalia; order Artiodactyla; family Camelidae; genus Camelus; species Camelus dromedarius. The sequence continues at coordinate 11,922,497 of NC_087454.1, read as the reverse complement.
AGGATAACATGGTTGGATGAGAGTGATCTAAACACCAAGGACCATATCTACCATTGTCCTCATCAAAGAGTTAGTATATTTGGCTTGAACCCCAAATCCAGGAACACAGGCAGTTCAGAGCTCTGTCCTGTAATTTTCTGCCATGTGAAAATTTTATGAAGTACAAAACACGCTCTCTCTCCTCAGTGCAGTTATGGATAAAAACCATGCAACCAAAAAAAGGAACAATTACCCTCCTAGGTATATAAGAACGGCAGGGAAATAAGACCTAGATGTTTTCTTAATGACCAAAAAACAGCAAAAGATATAAACAAACCCTGGTAAGGAACTAACGCTAGGTCTCAGTGGTAGCAGCCTAGATTGAATTATAGTTTGTCAAGTGTTTATCTGTATATCCTGTTAGGTTGGAAATCTTCCACTTACAGGCTGGGTAAACTTCCAATTGAAACCGTGTGATGTGTACTGACTACTAAAAATAAAAACATTTGCTTTAATCATTTCAGAGCAGGCTTTGAATCACAGCCTGAAATCATGCTCTACTTTCTCTAAAGAGCCAGAACACAAGGAAAGAAGGGCAAATGAACCTAGACAGGGTCAAGCAGAGGGTGACCCAGCAGGGTGAGCACACTGAGCGTGTTGCCCTGGGTGCAAAGAGGCTGAGCCATCAGCTGACTTGCAATTTTATAAGGTGGTATTTAAAAAAGAAATTTTTTTTTTTACCACTAGTTAGGTATTAGCCTGATTCTCGCCTGGGGACCCACAGATAAGGACACTGCTGTCCAGTGGTTCTCCACTCTGGTCACATGTTGGAATCACTCGGGAAGCTTTAAAAAATGAGATCAATGCAACCAGAACCTCTATGGGGTGGGGCTTTGCAAACTTTCTTTTTAAGCACCTCCCAGATGATTCTAAGGCGCAGCCAGGACTGAGGACCACTGCTAGTCCAGAGTCTATTCAACCAATAACTAACTATCCAGCTAGTTAGTGGCAAGAAAAATGCAGGGACCCATCCTCCTGGACTCATACACTCTACCCTGCCTTTCCCATCCGACATGCAATCCTTCATTTCTGTATGAATATTGAGGACTGTGAAATATTTTTAGTTAACTGAAAAGTATAAAACATAGCTAGCCTAGCAACTAGTGATGGTTCATCAATTACACTTTCGGGTAATCACTTCAGATACAGCTAAACTTAAATAAACCCATGAGGTTTACTAACCCCTCTTCACCCCAACACTTTGTTCTCCAACACTACAGAAATCTCAGTGTGATTTCATATATTATATCATAACACCTTTCACTGTCTGCCTACTAAAGCTGTTTACAAAAAATTCAAATGATATAAAAGTACTTCTGCTGGTTTCTAGATAAAAACACATGAGAGTTCTTGCTTTGGAAAAAGGTTCTATGTTACAAAAACAAAACCACCACCAACTTGGAAACCGCCGAATTAAACAAAGTAAAACAGGTTTTTTAAATACAGGACTTCTCAGAGCCTTTAAGATGCTCTTATTTAACCCTAAATGTAGACAGTAGTATATGATACTTTATTTGGCCAAAAAATTTCTTTTCTTGTTCAACTCTCAGAACTAATGTACCCAAGAAACCACTCTGGGAAACGCTACTCAGAATTCCATCTGCCATGAACCTATACAGTGATCGAAAAACTAGAAGAGATTCGCACATCCACATACAACCAAGTGCAGATACAGAGCTCTCCAGAGGTCAAACAAGGCTCCAGGCAGATGGCCAGAGGTAAACTGCTTGGTGGGAAAAACAGGTCTCCCTTACTCCCCGGCCCCTGGCAGACCGAGGGGAACCCCAGCGCTTACCTTCTGCGTGGTCCACCCCGACCCATCAGTAGTGGTAACCTGCACTTCATCTCCAGAATAATCGATACTCTGGACCTGCTCAAGAAAAGCCATTATGAAAAACATGATGAGGGATGGAACAATGTGATCCAGCAGCCTTTCCAGCTCTCTTGTTACATGAGTTTACTTTCCAAGGCTACAGGGAACTCAACAACAGTTACCGCTTCAGAGAACTAAATAAGTTATCGCTTACTTCAGGGAACTTTCGTGCAGCCACTAAAACGTATAAACACGATGTCAGAAAATGAAAAAAATCCTTACAACACTGTGTAAAGTGAAAGAGATACTTATATATAACTGCCTCTATGATTATGACAATGTACAATACAATTGCACAGGAACGAAGATTTGAAAGGGAAATTGATGAGTACTTGTAAGTGCCCTGGGACAGGGAGGTGGTGAGCAACTTGAACACTTGATTATAAAAGTGCATCTCAGCCACTATTGTTTCCAAACAGCAGCGGCGGCCTAACTGGGAAGGATAACGCTACTGATCACAGTATCAAAAGTACTTGGAGTCACTGGCTGACTGTCAAGGCAGGGACCCGTCTCCTGTGTCATCCACACGTCCCGAACTTCACATCCCCCAAACGCCAGGCCCAGCCAGAGCCTCCGGCCGCTGTCCATACTCACTGGAGATCTGAGCCGAATGTCTAGTCCCTCCGCCAGTTTTTCTATGATGACAGAGTACCCAGGAGTTAGGAGGGTGTGGTCACCAGCAAACTGGGCAAAGAATTCATTGTGGTCCCAGGAACAAGCAGACACCTGGGAAATATCAGGAGAGGTTGGGAAACAGAGGTGGTGTAAAGCCTTGAGCCTGTGCCTGGCGGACCAAAAAGGAGCCCAGGGTGGGAAAAGCCACCCCAGGCCAGAGGGCAGAGGGCAAAACCTGAAGGAGGTTGGGGCTGAACAGATAAACCCAGGTGGTACTACTGGCCGGGGAAGGAAATCTCTGGGTAACGCACAGGAAAGCTTATTTTTCAGAAGGTAGGTTAAGACTTAGGCAGGGGACCCACTGCCTGATTAAAATGAGAGGTGTATTATATACATCAACAGCCCTGCAAAAGAATTCTAGGAGAGGAAAAGTGCATTTGATCAACCCCGCATATAAACACGCAGCCTAGGTGTCTTCAACGTGGAACTCCACAGAGGCTGAAATGCAGCATGATTTTGGGAAAATGTTATTTCAATCTTAAAGAATCATCGAATGGAAACACCAATTGTCACAAGCAGGATAATTAAGTCAGGGGTCATCGTGGAACCTCAATTCAAAGTACCAAGATCACAGCTGGTGATACGAATCAAGTGTAAATTCACTTTAGCAAGAGGGACAGATCGTAATTGCAGAGGATACTCTATTCTGGTTTCAGAACTTCAGAACCACTGTGGGGTTCACATAATCTAAAGTCATGGTTCTTGAACTGTTAAGCAGCAGAACCACTGATCTCTGTTGATCCAGACCAAGCCAAGCTCACTATTTTGATATCTAAAACACAGACACACGCAGAAACACATTTTCGAAGCACGCGTTTCACAAAACCCAATCCCACCTGGTGGAGGCTGCTGCCACAGGCATATTCCAGGTTACTGAGATGGAACTGAAGGACCTGCTCTTCCAGCTCACTGAACTGGATACCAGATTCCTTAATAAAAGCTTTGTAGATCTCTTCTATCTTTTCTGTAATGGGAGTGGAGCAAAACAGGAAATAATAGCTTTAGTATCATTCTCGAAATTATTTATTTGTTTGTTTGTTTTTTGCGTTCCACCTCCTTCAACCCACAAAGCCCCAGACTTTAAAGACCTTTTTCCAGGGAAACTCAGGGGAGGGGGTCTTGATAAGGTGGGGTTCTCTCAGGAAGTAAGAGTTTATCTTAACTGGGAACAAAGCTATGCAAGTTCTGTATCTTCATGTTTTCTTTCTGCTTAGTTGAGAAACTTTTATTGTTGGAGATACAGGAAAAGTAGCCCCTGTACATGTAAAGACAGGGAGAGGCTTCCATTCCCCTTCTGGCCACTGCATTAAAGTCAAGTTCTTGTAACATCTCACCTCAATGAGGGGACCTATAATAGACTGACTATTGGCTCTCTCCTCTCCCAAACATTCCAATTATTCCATTATGGCCTTTTGCCATGCCAACCTTCTGTCTCAATACCTTTAATTGCTGCTTCTCCATTGCCTATGTAATAAATTCCAAAATCCATAGCCAGATAGTGTTAGCACATTTCAAGCCCTTCCAAAGACAGCAACCACGACCTGCCCACTTAAGGCTCTGCGGAGCTGCTGCTCAATCTTTTCCTGGTAGGAGTCACCCCTGCGAAGCCCGCTTCTACCTCCCCCCTCACTGGACTGCCCTCCCCCTGCTGCCCTGAGCCGTCCATCCTTCACAGATCAGCATCGCCTGGCCACTACCAGCCTCGGGAATCACTCCTTTGTTATCACACACCCAGCACTTATCTACCCCATTCAGCTGGAGTTTCACCTACATAGACGCAGCCCTGTGATACCATTCTAATGATTGTCTTAGATTCTTTTTTTGGAGGCGGGGAGGAGGCTCATGCCTGACAAATCATAAAAATCTTAGCCTGACAGGTTACTTCTTAATAACCTTCCCAGGGTGACCACCATCCAACACGCACCCTGCAGACTCAAAGCATGTGCTTGAATAGAAACAGACCTGAGTATCAGGTTTTTTTTTGTTTTTTTTGACAGCTCAAGGCTCTCATTAAAATGTTCCATTCTATGCTAGACTGTAGTATGGGCACATCCATGGCACCTCCGGACCTGTGCCAGGCTTCTGCCCCGACACCACTGGGTTTTCGTGCACTTTCAGCACGTTCCTGCAGCTATCCCATTCCTGCCCCATGCTGTGGAGTCTGTTTTCCTTTAGGCTTGGTAGACGCTTGGGAAGAACCAAGATTGCTAAGACAGTATATAAAATTAAAGCATAAACAGAATGAGAAAAGCCTTAATGTGATTTCTTTAATAATAGCATTTATTATATTAATATTAATTTATTATATTCATATTAAATAATATTTAAAAGCTTTGGCACACTTGCTTTGTGAAATTCACGCTAGTTTCTTAGTGTTTATATTTTGGTCTTTTCAGCTAAATGCTAATAAGATGAGCTGTCAGACAGCTGACATACTGCAAGGCAGGCTCTAGCTGTAAATTCATATAGCGATATGTGCACTATTATTAAAGCCTTTCAAAAAAATATATTAATAAGATGAAACAATTACTTACACAGTAAGTGTTGCTGATTCTCCCTTAATAACTTGTTTTAAGTAAGGCCAAGACAAAGCAGTATTATAATTTTCATAATATAAAAAATATATTATTTTTATTTGGTGACCCTAAAAGAAGTGTAAGGAAAACCCCACCCAGGGACTCCCACACGTGTGCAAAAACACTAACCAAATTCTGAGAGCACCCTGCACATTGGTCTAGTCACTGTCCTCAGCTCCAGAAAATTCGACAACTCGCCATTTGGTCTGGACATGACCACATTTGGTTAAATGATCCCTGTCGACCCCAGTAAGTTTCTAAAAATGTTCTGTTATGGTTTGTCAATTAACACGTACTAAGGGCCATTAGAATGCGGGTTGGTCTCAGAGGTGGAGGGTTGAGGTCGAAGAGGGGTGGGAGAGGGAGGAGGGGAGGGGTGGTGGATAAAAAGAAGAGACAGACAGTCCCTGCTGCTGAGAAGTTTGCCCCAGAGATGGTGTATATTCGAGGATGAAGAATTGAGAACCTTGCACAGAAACATACAGTTGAAGCAAATTAATATCCTGCCAACCGGGAGGTGGGTGGGTATAGCTCAGTGGTAGTGCACGTGCTTAGCGTGCAAGAGGTCCTGGGTTCAATCCCCAGTACCTCCATAAAAAATAATGTGATAAAATAAAATAAACGTAATTACCTCCTCTCCCCAACCCTGCTACCAAAATCCTGCCAACTGAGCTCAGATGGTCATACTTTAAGAAACCCTGACATGCTTCCAAGAGCTACAAGTGAATACATTCAGGTTATAAAAATCACAGGTTAAGTAAATATCAATTTAAGAAGCAACATAATATGTAAGATCTAAGCTGGCACTCTCATGGAAATGAGCTATTACAGTCGTATTTTCTAAAGGACTGTGGTTAATATTGTCTATTTAGTACCAAAGCCTAAAAATTTTGAATTAAAATTCCTAAATTATAGTATACATTCTTGTATTCTTAAACAAAATATACTTTAAAAAATAAATTTTAACCAACTGTTCAGAAAAAAAAGAGAGAGAAATGCTGGCATACAGAAACTCTTATTTAGAAAAGTCACTGTATGGTGGCTAGTTATTCACCTAGAGCTTACCACATGTTTCCTTAAAAGTAAGTTCCCTCTGGGACTTTATTTAAAGCACTGGCTGTTGTGTAAAGTAAGATGTGTGTGAGCACGCACACGCATCTCAAGGTCCCGTGAGGAAGGTCCGCTCCCCTTCATGGACCGGTCAGTCCAAGAGGATTGCTCCCAAGGACTGTTCTGAATTGCATCCATCCCACCTCGTGGTTGAATGCCGCTACCGCTAATCAAGCTTAGGTTAGAATGAGACTCAGACGGAAAAATCAGAACCATTCTCCCCATACCTCCTAAAGGGACATCTTGGAGCTGAGTCTTATCCTTCCTCCACTCAGAGACCACATCCAAGAGAGCATTAAAATGAAAATCCATGCGCTTGTCAATAGTGGGGTCAGTTATTCTTCCACCTTCCTGAATTAAGTCACATCTTTCTCCAAATTTATGCATGCTGATGCCAAGCTTCAAAATAATAAGAATAAGAAGGTGAAAAATGTTTCCCTGGAAAAAACAGGCACAGGTTCTAAGCGGAAATTAGACAGAGCTCTCATGGAGAAAAGGGTCGAGTACCTCTCAAAAATAAATGTTGACGGTGATGGGGGAGGGGAAGGCAGCAAAGTCGGGCAGTGAAAAAACAGCCTGGAATCTAAGACTGGGAGGGGACAGCGACAGCTTCTACGCCTCGCACGCTACAGCTTTCCAGCCAATACTTAGGATGTTTCAGAGGCCACCGCTGGGCACTGCCTCTCCCTGCTCTGACATTCTATCTCCTCTACTGAATCTCACGGAAAAGAGCACACAAACACACAAATACTCAAAGAAGTTGAAATTCAACTGACTGTCAATACATAGTTCAGAATAAACCTTGGGCCTACCCCAGGTCTTCAGAGAAACTATGTAGGGTTGCCCGAGGCAAGACAGGAAGCCCAATTAAATTTGATTCTCAGATAAATAATAAATACTTTTTTTAGTATATGTCCCAAATACTGCAGGCAAAATATCCCGTGCAATATTTGGGACATTACTTACACTAAAAAATTATTGTTTATTTGAAAGTCAAATTTAACTGAGCAGTCTTGTATTTTTGTTTGCTTAATCTGGCAACCCTAAAACGATGAGCTCACTGAGTACCCTGCAAATAATGCACAAATATAACTGAAGACCTTAAGAGGGGGGAAATCTTTTCAGTCCCCAGTTACACCTTCCAAGAAAGGAAGGACTACACTTGTTTTATTTCCTTTTCAGAGGGAACAAGAAATCATTTGGGATTGTTCTATATTATCTAAGCATATTAATACTACACACTAGCAAACTGAGACAATTTTTTTGTTCTTTACAACACGAATCTTAATTTGAAACCTACTTGTTCACACATTAGTGCCACTGGGTTGTTAATACAGCCGTTGACAATCTGGGCACCTCGTCCCACTGTGACGCCTTTGAAAGACTTATCATCCCACACTCGGCCTCCAATTCTGTCTTTGGCCTCCAGGACAGTCACCTAGAAAGACAGACAATCAGGGAAGCTAAACAGAATGGAAGAGTCACATCAAATGCAGAATTATAAATGCAGAATGACACACTTACGTGAGTTTTGTATCTGGTTAACGTATTATGACATTACTAGAGAAACATCCTTAAATTTTAAGAAGGTAATGTGAATAGGAGTCAAAGCAGATGTTAAAAACCAACAGGCCTCGCTCCAGCAAGAAGTGAAGCGAGCGGTCTGCTGGAGAAGCCCTGCCAACTAGTTCCTCTCACACCCCATAATGATAAGAATGGGTGAGCCGGCAAAAGAAATGCATTTTGAAAGCTTTCACTAAACAGTATTCCAGAGGGGAGGGTATAGCTCAGTGGCATAGTGTGCATTTAGCATGCACAAAGTTTTGGGTTCAATCCCCAGTACCTCCATTAAAAAAACAATTTAAAAAAATAAACAGTATTCCATAAATTAAGAAACACTATTAAAAACTAACTTAAAGAGGTCATTCTGTCCTATGAAATGTCTATGCATGTAGCAAAATTCCTTTAGCATTGCAAATGGGCCCTTAACTCCCCTAAGATATGACTATTACATATTTAAAAAAAAAATCATATGTCATTCTAAGTAAGACTTCATGGACTTGGCCAAAGCAGGATGGTCCCACACTCAGACTGTTTTATCTCCTCCAAATTTCTGACGCTGGCCATCTCATGGAGACTCAAAATGCTACACTTCTTTGGTTGTAGGAACTGAAAATGTGCAAAACCATCATTTCATTTGTAGATTTTTCACTTGAGAAACACTCCTTCAAACTGCTCAAGGAGGTTCCCCCTACTAACCGTCTCTTTGGTTCCAGAGGAATCGACTGCCTAACCACGAGGGGGAGGGGGGTCTCCCGGGGGTCTCCCTCATCACCTGGCCAGAGAGTGGAGGCAATAATAGAGGTCCCTGAGTATTCTTCCTCCGCAGACCTAAGTTCCTCACTGTCTCCAACAGGAAAGGCTACAACTCATGATGCCACCCTCCCCACCTTGCTTCTCTGACTGCACATGAACACAGAACCTCGTTTCTTTTTAGTATAAGAGGAAGTCTGAACGTTAAAGACAGCAACCCCCCAACCCCGCCCAAAACTCTGAGTTGGAGTAACTTTCCCTGTAACATAATCTGTGGGTTTCTCAAGTGAAAAATGAACAAGAAACCTTAGCCCTACTATCTAACGCTGATACAAATAAACGATCAACGAAAACACCGCATAGCTCAGTGCCACTTAGGAAATATTTTGAAATGCAAACATGCCTCCTATAAACTCAACTCAAGATTCTTCCATTCTGTCAGCAACATAATAGAATCCAAGACTCAGGTCTTCCATTCCACCAAAAGGAAAACCTCCCCAAGGCACAGCCACCGAAAACGTTCTCATCTCTGAAATTCCTCCAGGAGAGAAGACATTGTGGGAAAAAAAGCTGCCGTTTCTTTCAGCCAGATAGAGCACAGTGAAACACTAATTCAGTTTTACCAAACAGATTTTCACGTTTGGTTAAGCGAAAACCAAAGTCCTTGCAAAACAAATTTTTAAAAAAGGAGAAATGAGTCAGATGTAGGAAGTCTCAGAAATCTAGGAGATTTTAATGAATCTAATAGAAACTAGATACTGAATTGCAAATTGTGTGTGTGTGTGTGATTTTGGTTAATTTTGAACAAGTGGAATAAGGTAACATACTAGATTAAAAAAAGACTACCCTTTTCCTTGGGGAAGGAGGCTACCTCAAATATATACAGTATTTTCAAAGTCATGTAATTCTGTCTCAACCCTGGATTAACGAATTCAACCTTGCTTCCAAAAGCAAAGATTTTTGTTTTCCAGAGTAGGTTTCAAAGTGTGCCTTTGATCTGCCTAAGAGAATTTAACTGGATATTTCAGAAATTTTCATATAGGAAATGATGAATTTCTAAGCTGCTAATTGTCTCAAACTATTACAGAAACATGGGCTTTTTCTCCGCTGTTGTGTCAATAACCACATGTCAAGAATTTCCTCTTTAATATCATCTTAGGTTCTCTTCCATTGTGTCCATCAGAGTCTAAAATCCTCCCCAAAAGCTGGTTTTGGGAAGAGAAAAAGAGTTTCTATTTCCTCTACCTTTCTTTCATTAAACTGATTTCAAATTCTGTACCTTTTCTAGAACCGACTGTGAAGACATAAAGATATAATGTATGAGCCTTCTTCACTGAAATCAGGAACTAGTTTCTAAGCCTTAGAAAATCTGGACCAAAGAAGCAGTCAGCCATCTGTTTTGGCCTCCATGTCCCCCACATCATACCTTAATTCCAAAGTTATGCAGTTGCCTAGCAGCTGCTAATCCTGCTGGACCAGCCCCAACAATGATGACTGATTTCTTTAAAAAAAAAAAAGAAAAAGAAAAAAGAAAAGGAACAAAAATCCAATTAGAGCAATGAAACAACGTACTGCTTTAGTTGCTTAGAAGGTACTAAGTGCCAAGTAACGCTAGTTCATCTGTATTTCTCTGACGTCTGTAGGGAGTTATTTTCCTCAAGAACACGTTAGCATTTGTCCTTCCCTTCCTCCTCTCTGCCATCTAGGGGAACAACGCTTGATATTCTCTTTCCTGGAGAAAAACATATTCTACAAAAGTCCTGCTTTCTAACTTTTGGGGTGCTAACGTGCATTTTACTTGTATTAACATTAATGTGCCAGCCATCTGTCATGACCGATGGTGGCATTATTGCTGGGGTTACCGTCACCTACATTGTGGTAATCTTTAGGAAGAAGAGGCTGGTCGGTGCCGACACTGAGAACTCCTGTGTTGATGAGACCTTTCCTTGTCATAAAATAGAGTATCCTCTCCACCTCCTGAACGCATCGAATACGCACCAGACCCCGGACGATGATGTGCGGGATACACTTCTGAGGAGTAAGAGCTTCCTGTGTTTGGAAATAAAACCAAACTGTTAACAAACCAAAACAACGCCTGGTTCCTCAAAAAGCTAAACGTAGAACTATCATATAACCCAGCAATTCCATGCCCATGTATTTACTGGAAAGAACTGAAGACACAGGTTCAAAAAAAATTCACAGCAGCACTGTTCAAATTGCCAAAAGGTAGAAATCATCCAAGTGTCCATTGGTGGGTGAATGGATAAACAAAAGGGAGTCTATCAATCCGTGGACTATTATCTGGCCATAAAAAGAAACGAAGTACTGACACAGGCTACGACAGGGTTGAACCTTAAAAACACTATGCTAAGTGACGAAGGCAGTTACAGAAGGTCACACACTGTATGATTCCATTTACATGAAATACCCAGAATAAGCAAATCTTACGGAGACAGAAAGGACTAGCGGCTGCCAGAAACTGGGTGGGGGAAGGGAGGTATGGAGAGTCACTGCTTAATGGGTGTGGGGTTTCCTCTTGGGGTAATGAAAAAGTTCTGGAACAAGATAGAACCGATGGTTATACAGCACTGTATATGTCCTTAATTCCACCAAACTGTGGAATTATGGGGAAAATGGTAAATTTTATGTTGTGTGTATTTTACCCCAAGTCAAAAAAAAAAAAAAAAAACCTTTCCAGGTAATTGTAATCTACCATTTATCACTAAGATATAGTAAGACCAAGGGGAGGTCTGCCTGGTGAAGGAAAAAAAGAAAGAGACAAATAAAGCATAAGGCAATTTGTATTTTATCACATAAGTTTCCCTTCACAGAGAATGACTGATATGGGGAGGGTGGGGGCAGACCACACCACAGATATATTCCTGACTCAATCAACTACAGGACAAAAGCCAGGACACACACCCAGGCTGCTGCCCTGGCAGCAGAAAACACTGGGTTCTCATCCCTGATAAGACATGGCAGGGATGGACTTCGGAACTTGTTTAAAACAAACAAACAAAAAAAGACACCACCTTTCTCTGTTTACAACAGCAGCTTTGGCCAGGCCTTGGTCCATTTCAGATTCAAGAGTAATCTGGCCTTGGTCCAGCGTCATGAAGTTAGAAAAGGCTCAGGCCAGGGGCCGGGGGAGCGGTGGTGCCCAATTCTGGCCTCTCCTCTACTTGTTCCCAACCCAGCTCCAAGAGAACCTGATCAAACACGGGAAGATGACTATATACTCAAAATACTACAGAAATAACATGCATGACACTGACCTGGGTTGCTGCAGAAGATTAAGAAATGTGTGTGTACTCATGACGTTAAAAAAAAAATCATTTCAAAGTCTTCGACTCCGCTAAAGCAACCATATATTAATTTTCCCACTAGAGTATTAGATACAATATGTCCTATCTTCTTATTACAAATTAAAGTAGACCCACACTCCTCAGTTCAGGATTTTTTCTGTAAGAGTCTTCCCCTGTATAAGTCAAATTTCAAGGTCAACGAAAAAGAAATGTGAAGAAAAATGAATCCCAGGCTGTTTCTGAAGGATCTATCTTCACAACTTATTCACAGGAAATTCTGACCACAACTTTGTTCAGTTCAGCAAATGTTTATTGAGTACCTACCTTGAGCCTGCTGGGGAGGAAATGAGTAACTCTACCTTGCCCAACCCACTCACCTGGGCGTAATTCACATAAACTGCATTTGCAGCCGTAACTTAATCAGGTCATCTCAGACTGGAGTCTAACTCAGGGAAATACCAGGGTGGAACTGGAATATCGTTCCTTAATCAAGATTACTTTGGCAGTCTTGCAAAACGTTCTGCATTCAGCAGTCACTCAAATAATTGTAGAAGAAATTAATAAATCAGAAAAACACAAGAGTCAGGAAAGTCTTTGTTTAAAAAAAAAAGCTTGTATTCCCACCCTGCCCACCCCCCAATTTATCTTCATCCCTTTCAAGGTGGTCACTGTGGGAGCCCCCTACCATTTATTCAGTCCCAGCAGAGAGCAAATCACTGGCCTCAGATGTTTGAGGATAACAAGGTAAGAATTCCTGCCTTCAAGGGGTTTCTAATCCAGTCTTTAATGTTTTAGTCTTTTTTTTTTCCTGGCATTGCCCTTGGAAATCCTTGAACCAAACTCTGCACCTTATACTCGGTCACTAGAGAGTCAAGAATTCTGATGACATATGGTCTAAACTGGTTCTCAACTCACATTGAAAAAGAATATGAAAATGAGTACATGTATGTTCATGTATGACTGAAGAATTGTGCTGTACACCAGAAACTGACACAACACTATAAACTGACTATAATTCAATAAAAAATAAATAAAGTGGTTCTCAAGAAGGGGAGACTGTCCCATCTGGTAATATCTGGAGTCACTTTTTGGTTGTTACAATTGGGGTGGGAGGCGGGGTGTGCTACTAGCATCTAGTGAGCAGAGGCCAAGGACGCTGCTTAAACATCCTACAAAGCACAGGACAGTCCCCCCGACAGAGAACATCCACCCAGTGCCAGCAATGCTGAGGTGGAGACACCCAGATCTAAAGGTTCCATCCCCAGATAAAGCATCTCGTCTCTTTACCGGAAGTCGGTGTGCCCGTGCTGTAAGCCAACAGGCCCCACACTCACCTTGCAGTTGGTATACCAGAGGGCAAGGATCAGGTTCCTCAGAGCCAGGTACATGGTGGGGTCTCGGGAATACTCTGGGAACTCATAGAGCTCGTCCAGCTCCATCACGTCGGGCCTCACGCACAAGGCCTTGCCGCACTCGTTGGGCTGGTAGAACGGCTGGAAGTAGCGGTTCATGCCTGGAACTGAGAGAAGACGCAAGCGGGCAAATCCCACAAGCTGTAACTTCCAAATCTGGGTAAACTGAAGAGCAAAAACAAGCCAAAAAGGAGAGCCGAGACTCCCCAGTCTGGCCTATGTAACAATTTCCACTTCTTCTGTCTAGTTAGACAAAATAGGCATGAATTTAACAAATTTTTTCTCCATTCTTTCTTCACAAATTTAATTTCTGTGGCATGGAATTTTTTTAAGTTTTAATTGTAGGGGAAAAAATAAAATCCATACCATAAAATTTTCTTTCTTAATTATGTTTAAGTGTTACTGCTCAGTAGTGTTCAGTATATTCACACCGTTTTGCAACAGATCTACAGAACGTCTTCATCCTGCAAGGCTAAAATTCCATACCCAGCTGAATGCCAACGCCTCAAAGAAATATATCTTAAAAGTAACTTTCATAGGAATTTTTCCGATCAAAAACTTAATAGGTTCACAGAAGTAACAATCACTAACCCCTAACAATCCTTAAGTGGCATTAACATTTAGGAGTGTAGTCTATCCTTAGCTCTGTTTCTATGAACAGAAGATATTAACATAACTGCTATTTATTTTTACAAAGCCAGAAAAATGCAATAAAAAGGCTGTATTCCCAACTGCTTTTCAAGAACACTGTCCCATGTCATTAAATATGACTTCAATGGACATATATCATCTTATTATTTACTTATTATTTAACCTCTCCCCTATTACTGGGCATTTAAAATTCATTCAATTATTTTACTATTGTAAACAATGTAAACACATAAATCCTTGGATTGACTTTTGATAATCTTTGATCATTTATTTAGGATAAATTCCTAGGGTCAAAGAACATTTATTTTAAGGTTTTTCATTCACACTGCCAAATTGTCCTTCATAACTGTACACCCACTAACAGTATTTGAGTGCCTGTTTCATTCTACCTTCGTTAACAGTGAGATTTATCACTTCAGCTTTGACTCAACCACATCTACATTTTTAGAGGGCCCAGTATTATTAGTTAAAAATCTTACGATAGGGCCACAATGTCAAAATCTATTTGCACCATCAAAAAAATCAAGTTTATCAGTGTGCAGAAGATCTAGAATTCTTGCCTGCACACCAAGAATTCTGATGTAGAATGTTTAAATGTCACTTTAAAGTAAATGGTCATCAGTCTGCCTGCTCTGAAGTTCAGTTTTTTCAAGAGCAGATCACTTTGCTGAGATAATCAATGGCATAATTAGAAGTAGAGAGACTCAGAGAGAAAAAAGAAGGGCAGCTCAGTCAAAACTTTCTTCTGGTCTGTCAGCGTGAGTGGGCGTTATCAAATCATGCAGCCATCCAACTTTCAAATAAATGCTCATTCAGCTCCGTCAATGCGATCCCTGGACAAGTGTTACAGGCTCTTCCAGGGACTGAGGGAAAAATTAACTGCACGTATACAAATGATATGAGTGATCACAGGCTAACCAAATCCATGAAATAATGAGGCGCTTCGTATCATGCTGCACACATTTGGGGAAGAAAAAAAAACATCTTTTGCATCCTGTTCACCTACACATTTCCAGGGCAATAGAGGGAGGGGAAGCAGGGGGTGCCAGGGCCAGCTCTCACCCAGCACAGAGGGGACGGCCTTGGCGTGCTCCAGCTTCCCGGGGCTGGCGTCGCTGGCCACGCGGTGCGTGCTGGTGCAGGAGGGGCTCATGCCAACGCAGTCGGGGTAGTAGGCAGAGAGCAGGGGTGCTGCTACGCTGTCTTTCATCAGAGGAGGTAGGATGAGCATGGAGTGCCACCAGTGGTTGGAAACTTCCGACACTCTCTGAAACGGGGCAGAGCGAGACAAAGAGGGACAAAGGCAGACAAGACATGTGCACGCAGAGTCAGCCGAGGATAGATGGCTCCTGTCACGTCATTCATCCTTAACCCTTCTGCTCTGCCTCTGCCCGCTCTGCAGTCCTAGACCAGAGTTCTGCACAGGCAGATTTAGAAACAAAAACAGCTCATGAGACCTGCAGAGAACGTTTCCCAGGCCGAGTTCTTTCAGATCTGCAGTAACAGACCCCTCCCTCAAGAATCCCACCAACACCAGGTAAGTCTCAAAGCTGCACTCACTGACTATACAGTGTTTACGTCTAACATGAGAAATTTCTTTCTGTATAGTAATCACATATCTTCTACTCTCTACTTTTTACTTAGGATCCAAAGATAACTGAAATTGCAAAATTCAGCAGAACATAGTAATTCTCCGTGGTAGGAGTCACACATTACTGTTTTTCACAAGAGGCTACTAAAACTCTCTCAGAGGAAAAAGTACACTACGACCATCAAATCAACTACACCTCAATAAAAAAATAAAAGAAAATAAAAATAAGATGCTCCATGGAGAACTGAACCAAAAAAGCTATTTTCAGTCTGAAAATATGTGATCTCATTCTAGAGTTGATCTAACATATGGAGTCATTGGATCAAAGCAGCCCCATGACGAGTAACTACTGTGAAAAATAAAATTTACCTAGCTTCTAAAGCAACACTGCCACCAATCCTGTATTAGACAGCCTTTTTTAAAACGTGATCTCACTCCAGGAATTTGAAGTATCTGACAGAGGAGAACCTTGAGCTTAGGGACCCTCTGATGTTAGTTCTCCAGGCTCCAAGTAAATGCCACTTGCCATCAACTAGGGGTTTACAAACTCAAGATGCATTTTGTTGCCCTTCCGAGAGAGAGAGCCCAAATCTGGGGCAAGCATTTTTCAGCTCACTACAAGCCCCAACATACCCTATGAATTACTCCCAACTGCTTCCCATATTCATTTTACCTGCCCAGCCCCTGAAGACTTTTCAGTTTGCAACCTTTGTTCTCAAGGTTTGTTTTCGGTTTGGCTGCCTGTGACCAGCCTGTGCTGGACCAAAAAGAAGGGAAGCTTCAGTTCCTTCTCCGACACACTGGGGGTGTCTCTAGGGACCCCTTCCCAGCTCAGCCCCGAAAAACGGAGTAAAACTGAGTGTTCAGGTCCTGACACTCGAAACGGACCACACAGAGGCAGGATGTAGGTGCCTTAAAAACACGAACCCAAGGGTTTCCCACTCTCTTCCACTCTCTGGGTCTTGCAGCTGTGCTAGAAAACTGAGTGAGGACCCAAGAGAGGCCCCTGCCATCCAGCTACCTCCCCCCAGGCTTTCTTACCCCTAGAAGCCCACCTGAGGGCGCACTAGCCAACCTCTGCCTTAGAGCATGAGAAATGCAAACAGTGACTGATAATCTAGCGCTTGGTCTTGCTGTTTGAGTGTGTGATCTCAGCATACCCACCATCCCAGGACATCTGGCCATCACTTTGTTCCTATGCCATCAGAAGTCCCACTGTCACCTTTAGAACACATACCACTGAAGAAACTGGGCTTGACACGGTCAACCTATTAGCATATTTAATGAAATGCCCACTACACTAGGTTAAAATGCATTCCCTCCAAACTCACATCCACCCTGAACTTCAGAATGTGACCTTATTTGGAAACAAGGTCTTTGCAGATGTAATTAGTCATACTAGAGGAGAGGGAGCCCTACATTCACCCAGACTGTGTCCTTATAAGAAGAGAAGAGACACAGAGAAGGGGAGACACAGGAAGAGGGTCAGGTGATGATGGAGCAGAGACAGGAGTGATGGGGAGTGGTGCGTCTACGAGCCAAGGAACATTGGGGACTGCTGGCAATGCCAGAAGCTGGGAGAGGCCAGGAAGACTCCTCCCCCAGACCCTGCAGGGGGAGCACAGCCCTGAAGACATCTTGATTTCAGACTTACGGCCTCTCGAACTATGGGACAATAAATTTCCGTTGCTTTAAGCCACCCAGTTTGTGGCAATTTGTTAGGGCACCCGTAAGAAACTAACATGGGCACTTAAAATGTAGAAACTGCTTGAAAAGTGACCCTAGAATTCACACACATAGAAGAAGGTAAGGTGATACAGCCCTCAACCTGCTCCTGACTCTTTCTTAACCGAACACAAAAATAACTGGCAGGTGAACATCCAGGACTCATTCAAACTTTTTGAAGTTCTCATACCCCGAGAATTCAGCCTTTGTCCTCAAGTTCAGATTCCTTGAGTGGAAAATGGTCTGAATATTAGGGGAAAGATTCATAAGGCATTTGTAATGGTATTTAAAGTTATGTTTTCCTTCCTATGATCTAATCCTGTCTATCCTAAATCCAGAAAGTATTTGGGCCACTGCTTTACTATGGAAATGTCCGAGGGTACAAGCAATTAGTTTTTTTTTTTTAACAGTGTGTGTGTGTGTGTGTGTGTGTGTGTATGTGTGTATCAAGACCCCTTTATGTAACAGAACGGATTTAAAGTAGTCTTGCTAAGGTGTCAATTCTCTTTGCCTAGACATCAACCACGGTCCCTGAGTTTCAGACATCCAGAAAAACTACAGACCATCCTGAATCACTGTAATGCAGAATAACTCAGAATTTTAAAAAATCATTTTCTGAAACGGCCACTGAATCTGGGTATATGGACCATGGAATCTGCCCGCTCCGGTAGCAAAGATTCCTTAAATGAAATGTGACGAGGTTCTGCCAGCTGCCTCCCCTTCCGTTTCTGGGCAGGGACGGGGCAAAGCAGTTATGCTGAGATCAGAATACACAAGAACACTCTCACGGCTGAATCGGGGCCAAGACCATCAAATTACGGGCCTCTTGTTCTTTTCCTGGAAGGATTCAAGCAGACAGAAGGTCATAAAGTCAACCATGAAAAACAAGGATAAGAAGCCTGATCCTTGTAGGAAGGCAAGGTGTCAAGTTCTTTCTTTTTATTTCCTTTTAACATAAAGCAATAAAATTTCAGGGTTTTTTATTAAGTTGGGAGAGGATCACCCATAATAGTTCTATTGCTAGCATATTCATCCTATAGTCATCATGTTAGATTAAAAAGCCTTTGCAGGAGGGTGTAGCTCAGCAGTAGAGCACCTGGCTATCATGCAGGAGGTCCTGGGTTCAATCCCCAGTACCTCCATCAAAAAAAATAAATAAACAAACCTAATTATCTCCCCCCCTGCAAAAAAGAAACAAACAAACAAAGGCTTTGATTAGCAACCAAATAAAGAGAGAGACACTCATAAAACTGTTATTCTCATTTTCTTATAGTACTTATCAGTGAAGGCAGGACACACTCTAGTCTAGAACACGCGGAAATACTCACTAGGTCCTCTGGAAGAGAACAATGATCTGAGGTCTCGGGCTGCCAAAACAAACAAAAAAAAGAATTAATTCGGTTAAATTATGAAATATAGTCTTCAGTGTCAATTTACCTTCAATAAGGTACCCCTTTTCACCAATTAGACTGGTCAAGAAAAAAGTGTGGTAAAGCACTGCATGAGTGAGGGTGCGGGGCAGACAGCTCCTCATGTAAGATGTCCTGAGTGGAAATCTAAAAGAACATAACGGCTTTGGAGAACAACGTGACCAACTACAAAACTTTCAAATGCATGATAATTCGGCATTATCTTGTATAACTTAAGAGGTATATACTACAGTCGGCCCTCCGCATCTGTGAGTTCCACATCCACAAAATTAGCCAGCTTTGGATTAAAAATATTTGAAAAAGAAAAATTCCAGAAAGTTCCAAAAAGCAAAACCTGAATTTGCCATGCGCCAGCCATGCACCAGCCACTATTTACATTGCATTTACATTGTATTAGGTATTATAAGTCATCTAGAGATGATTAAACTATACAGGAGAATGCCTGTAGGTTATATGCAAATACTACGCCATTTATATAAGGAGCTTGAGCATTTTCGGATTTTGGTATCTGAGGGTTCCTGGAACTAATCCCTATAGATACCTAAGGGATGACTAGATACGCCCAACAATTTTGGAGAGGGTGATTAGGTTTATTTATTTTTATTTATTTTTTAACAGCGGTACTGGGGATTGAACCCAGAACCTTGTGCATGCTAAGCACACACTCTACCACGGAGCTGTACCCTCCCCACATACACCAGGCAATTCTAACCTTGCTATACAGACATATCTCAGAGACATTGTGGGTTCAGTTCCAGACCAACCACCGCAACAAAGCAAATATCACAATGAAGTGGGTCAAATGAATTTTCTGATTTCCCAGCACATACAAAAATTGTTTACTCTACACTGCTATCTATTAACGGTACAGCAATATTATGTCTAAAAAAATACAAGCCTTAATTAAAAAATGCTTTATTGCTAAAAAATGCTATCATCTGACAACACCAGTTCACCACAAACCTTCAAACTGTAAAAAAACGCAGTATCTGCGAAGTACAAACATACAAGGTTTGCCTGTATTTTTGAGAGAGACCCTCGTCCGTGTGCACCAAGAGAAGTATTAGAAAATATTCAAAGGTGCATTGTTTGTAAGAGGGAAGAGCTAAACACAACCCAGAAGCCCATCAAGAGCAGAATGGGGAAATAAAATGTATTATATTCAAACAGTGGCACCCGACACGACGATGAGAATTAACTACAACCACGCGCTACAACACAGACGCATCTCACAAACGTACCAGGGCGTGAAAGCAGCCAGATCCAAAAGCACTCACGCTGTAGGATCCCACTGACATAAAGTGCAAACGCAAGCAAAACACCCACAGCGGTGTAAGTCAGAGAGTAGGTAGGGGGGAAAGGGGTGGATGTCTTGAGCGAAACGGGGTACAAGGGGGCTTCTGAGGGTCTAGTAAGGGTTTGACTTCTTTATTGGGAGCTGGCTACATGTGGACTCTGAAAATTCATTGAACTATGTACTCGGACTTGAGCATTTTCCGTTTGTGTGTTATAGTCCAATGGAAAAGTTACCTAAATCAACTGAAGACTGGCATACCATATGGCCTGGCAAATCTGGTCCTTGGAATATACTGCAGAGAAACTCTGGCACATGTGCACGAGGAGAGACGTGCAAGAAGGCTCACAGGAGCACTGGGTATAACAGCCCCAAACTAGAAAACCCTCTAGAACAGACGCCCTGCAGTGGAGTCACACAGTACAGCGCTACACAGCAGGGAAAAGCAATGAAGCCATGGATGCATCTGAAAAACCTCAGGGGGAAGGCAAAGAGCAAGCTGCAGAGGAAGACAAACAACAGGATCTGGTTTGCAACCAGTGTAAAAATATGCAAAACTTTGTACGTTATTTAGGATTTCATACATATGTATTAACTCTATAACAAAAAGCAAAAGAATAATAAATACAAAATTTGAAATATTGTTCGCTCTTGCAGGAGCAGAAGAGGAAGAGAACTACTGAGGGGCACCCAGGGAGTTACAGAGGCACTGGTAACGTTCTGTTTCTAAAACTGGCTGGTGGGTACATGGTGAGTGTCTGCCTTCATTCTTTATTCCTTACACACAAATTAAAAATGCTCTCATGTCTAAGAATGATTTCCTATTAAGACAACTGTCTATATTCTGACACAGCAATTCTATTTCTAGGATTTGATACTAGAAATACATTGAAAAATAATATAGATATAAAGCTAGTTTTTACAGCACTGTCACCAATGGTAAACATTTAAATGTCATTTAAATGCCCTTCGATCATGCTAAATTCATCATGATACATCCATTCAGTGGACTTTTTATTACATAGTCTTTAAAGATAAAGAGGTCTTTATGTACTGGGTTGGAGGCATCTTCAAGATATACTAAATGGCGAAAAGCAAGCCCCAAAACAGTGTGTGTTGTTTGCTACCATTCTTTTTAATGCTGTTTTACAAGTAAACCTTTCCAGACTTTGTCCCTGACAGAAGACGACCAAGCTGAAAATCAAAAGGACTCTGGGTCAAGAGACACCATTTAAAGAAATAATTCAAAAGTTCAGGCTATGGATGGTAATCAATCAGCCTGTAACAGGAGGGTCTCAAAGGAGGACTTCTTAAGGAGGGGTCGGGAAGGAGATTTAGAAGATGTGATACCACCCTTAGAAACTGGGATTTAAGAAGACCATAAAGGTTTCAACTTTGAGATGGGTGGAAGAAGCGAAAGGCACGCGTTTTTCAAAAACAGGGAATCTGACACCTCTGAGTTCTCCTGGGCACAACGTACCTGATGTTCAAATACATCCAACCAGGTGATGAATCAAAATAAATACCTGGGATAGAAGGAACTGTGGTAAGCGCAACTGTGGGGAGCAGTAACTGCACGTAAGGACAAGAGTAAACGGTGAAGGAAATATGGTCCTAGGGAAAAATGATATTCCAACAGAGCAGACTAAACTAAAAAAAAAGAAAAGAAAAGAAAAACAAAACAGCAAAACACTAACAAAAATTGAGAGAGAGAAAATCGGTAGGCTGAAGTATGCTGTCAGTGCATTTTTCCCTCTTTCACAACAGGTTGTCAATTCACAGAACCTAAAATTGAAACATGCCATTTTGTTGAAAAGCTGGAGTGATTCCAACTTCTTAACATCCTCATCATGTATTTTCTTAACCTTTTAGGGAGCTTTCAGAAATGACTATTTCTTGGGGGAAGGGTATAGCTCAGTGGTAGAGTGAGTGCTTAGCATGCACAAGGTCCTGGGTTCAGTCCCCAGTACTGTCATTAAAATTTTTTTGAACAGAAGTAAATAAAGAAACCTAATTACTGACCCCTCAAGAAAGAAATTACTGTTTCTTGAAATGAAGAAATAACTGTCTTATGTGCATCAATTTCTTATTTCACTTTGGCTTCTTTAACTTATTTTAAATTATGTTGTATTAAACTCAATCATTTTATGTACAACCAGCATATATAGTATGCTTCCTTAATATGAAGTTATTTATCCACTAGGCCTTCTCCTTGTATACATGCATGAATACTCTTGAATGAATCTCATTTAATAATGGTTATTTCATGAAGATGACTGCATGAATTTTTTAAACCATCTTTGTTCTTTTCTACATTGCTTGAATTTTTCAATGATGAACACATAACATGTGTCTAAAAACAAACTCATTCTAAAGAAAACCTTAAACTTTTCAAAAACTACTTAAATTGAAGAAATCATAAATGACACACCGGAAGAAAAATCAAGTAACCAAAAAAAGGGACATGGATAATTTGAACCATTAGTAGAGATGAAATCAAAGTTAGATTCCATTATCAGCAAGTGAAAAAGAGGAGAGATTATGGGTAACTCTAAACAACAGTTAAACCAAAGTTAATCAAAGCACAGTACAAAATGATTTTAATGTAAACTATTAATGTGAAAATCACACATAGTATTAGGTAACATAACATTATTATGCAAATGAGCCTATATATATATACATATACACACACATACATATATATATTTTTTGGAACTGTTTAGAAGCCCTGCTGAAATAGGTTGAGTAAAAATGACCCAAAAGCTAGTAAGTATCTATTAAAACAGTCTGCTATTTTTGACTGCTCCCTGGCTGAACTCTTCTTTAAATATAATGATATGCCACTGAGTGTACTTTTCACGTGGGAAGTAATCTGGAGCACAGGTGCTGGTTAAGGTCAGTGCAGCCATGGTACTGCTCCTGCTAGCTAGACACACTCCCCTTCACCACACAAGCTCACAGTACCTTTACTCAAACTCCAGTTTCCATCAGTGCAACCACTCAGTCTGGAAAGTGAATGACCCACTTGCTCAGAGTGAGCCCCCTCCTATTTTTTTCCCCCTTCTATCCCTCCGAGAGGTCTTCTACTCTGGAGGTTGAGCTCAAGAATCAATTTAGGGCTAAACTGAAAAGTTTTAGAACAAGACTTGTTAATTGCAGGGCCCTGATCCCAGGCTTAGATCAATGCTTTCCACCCTTCACTCCCAAATTACCAACATCAGCAATAAAAGAAGGGTACCACAATAAGTACCACTGACATTAAAAGGAGAAATAAGAGAACACTGCAAACAGCTTTAAGCCAACAAACTTGACAATGCAGATGAAACAGACAAATTTCTTAATAAACACAATTTTCCAAAATGGATAGAATAAACCCCCTCAGTAGCCTGTTAAAAAGACTGAATTTGTAATTTTAAAACTTCTCACAAAGAAAATTGGCCTAACTGGCTTTACTAGTGAATTGTACCAAACATTAACTGAGAAATAATATCAGCTATCCACAAACTCTTCAATAAAATAGAGAGGATATATTTTTCTATTCGTTTTATGAAACCAGGGTAACTCTGACAGCAGAACCTAACAAGGATATTACAAGAAAGAAAATGACAAAGAGTATCCAACATGAACACAAACACAAAAATTCTTAACAAAATATCAGGAAACTGAATCCAATATGGTAAAAGGACAATGCATTAGGAACAAGTGGAATTCTTCCCCCAGGGATGCAAGGTTGTTTCAACATTCCAGAATTGGTGTAATTCACCACATTGATAGATTAAAGAAAAAAAAACATACAATTATCATAAAAGGTAATAAAAAGTTCTCAGAAAACTAGAAAGGAACTTCCTCAATCTCATAAAAGGCATCTGTGAAAAGCTACAGCCAACATTACACATGACGATAAAATACTGACTACATCACTCCTAAGGTCAGGAACAAGGCAAGGAAGTTCACTCTCCCACTTCTGTTTAACACTGTACTGGTGGTCCTGACCAATGGAATAAGGTAAGGGAAAAAAAAAGAGCAAAAGGATAAGAGTCTTTTAAAGAAGCAAAACATTCTTTATTCACAGTTGGTATGATTATAGAAAAACCAAAGGAACTCCAAAAAGATCTGTGGAATTTAACAAGACAATTAAGTCTCCAGTATAAAGTAATATACAAAAATAAATTATATTTCTAATAGAATTGCAACAAACAACTTGAAAAGTTAAAAATACATTCTACTTAAAATCACACACAAAAAAATAAAATATCTACAAGTAAATTTAACAGAACACATCCTTAGTGAAAACTAGAAATCACTGCTGGGAGAAATTAAAGACTTTGAAAAGATGGAGAGATACACTATGCCCATGGGTCAGAACAAGAGTCAGGAAACCTTTTCTACAAAAGGCCAGACAGTAAACATTTTAGTCTCTATGAATCATATGGTCTCTGTTACAACTACTCTGTCACTGTGGAATGAAAGCAGCCATAGACAATACATAATAAGTATGGTTATGTTCCAATAAAACTTTATTTACAAAAAATAGGTAAAGGGCGCCAGATTTGACCCATGAGCTGCAGTTTGTTGACCCCAGGATTAGAAGACAAAAAAATGTAAAGATGTCAATTCTCCCTCAAATGATCTGTAGATTTCATGCTTTCTAATCAAAATCCCAAAAGTTTTTTTTAAATACTGACAAGCTGATAACAAAATTTTTATAGAAATGTAAAGGACCTAAAATAGCCTAAACAATCTTAAAAAAAAAAAAAAGTTGGAGGAATTTATACTACCTGATTTTAAGAAGATAAACAAGAGATCAATGGAAGAGAGTCCAGAAACAGACTACATGGATGGCTAACTGATTTTTTTTTAATAATGTTGCCAAAATAATTCAATGGGGAAAAAAGTATCTTTTGAATAACTAAAAATTTATCTGAGAAAAACTGAATCTTGACCTGTATCTTATACCAAAACCAAACATTAACTCGAGATAGATTAGTGTCCTAAATAGAAAGGCTAAAACAATAAACCTCCTCAAAGAAAAAACAAAAGACTATCTGTGCAAGTTGAGAGGCTGTCAATGATTTCTCAGAAAAGATACAAAAAGAAAAGAAAAAATGGATAAACTAGGCTTCAAAATTAAAAGACTCCTGCTCATCAAAGGACCTATTAAAAAAATGAAAAGGCAAGACAAAGATAGTGAAAAATATTCAAGATAACATATCTCATTTCCAGATTACATAAAGAACTTCCACAAGAAGAGTTTTTTGTCTTTCAAAAGATATCTCCAAAGAGGAACTATGAATGGCCAATGAGCATATGAAAAGATGTTCAACAGCACTGGTCACCAGGGAAATGCAAATTAAAACCACAATGATAAACCAATACATACCCAGTAGAATGGCTAAAAAAACCAAACCAAAACAAAGCAATGTACCACCACCAAATGTTGTAGCCTGGTACAACTATAGAAGACCATTTGGTAGTTTCTTAATACATAAATTTGCCATATGACTCAGAAATTTCTTAAGTATTTACATTCAAGAAATGAAAACACAGGCCCACAAAAACACCTGCACAGATGTTCACCACAGTTTTATTTATAACAGCGAAAAATTTAAGACAATAAAATGTCCTTCAACAGGAGAACAAACTGTGGTACATCCATATCATGGAACACTACTCAGCAGTGAAAAGGGGGGAGAAATACTTTACCTCCCCACCCCGCCCTTCAAAAAAAGAAAAAACTACTGATCCACACAAGAATATGGATGAAACTCAAAGAGTTTTACTCAGTTAAAGAAACCAAATGCAAAAAAGTATATACCATCTGATTCCATTTCTACTAAGTTCAAGAGCAGACAAAACTCTGCTTGGGGTACTGGCAATCAAAATACTGGTGGCCTCTTAGGGGAGGGAAGAAAATAACTGGCATGTTTTAGGATGCTGGAAACACTGTATATAGTGACTGGGGTACTGGCTACATAGTGTGGACATTTCCAAAACACAATGAAATTCACTTAAAATTTGTGCATATAGTTACAACATGTAATTATACCTCACTTTTAAAAACAAGATGAAATTTTACATCAATTAAAAATACCACCACTCAATGCAGGTAAGGTTTTGATAAAATGATCACTCTGAGCTATAGTTCTTTAAACTTTTAAAAAAGTAGTTTAGGCATTTGCATCAAGAGTCTCAAAAAATACACACCATAAATATGTAATCACAGCATAAAAAAAAGTTCTAGTAGAATAAATGAATCATTAATAGTAGTTATCTGGAGGGGGAGGGCATAGTTCAAGTGGTAGAGTGAGTGCTTAGCATGCACAAGGTCCTGGGTTAAATTCCCAGTACCTTCTCTAAAAATAAATAATAAAACCTAATTACCTCCTCCCTGACAAAAAAAAAAAGATATAATTAGTAAATTAATTCTTTTAAAAAGCATGTATTACAAAAAAAAGACTGGTTATCTATTAGGGTAGGAAGGAAGAGATGGTTGGGAGAACTTTCTTTTTTTTAAATTATATGTGTGTATATATTTATACATACATACATATATTCAATTTACTTTTTTTAAACCTAAGATTATATTTATGTAGTACTTCTGCAAAATTTAGAACTTCTAAACGTTCATACCTTTTCTCACCATTTCACTTTGCGAAATCTTCCAAATACGTTTAAGAATAATTATGAATCACTTTAATAGTATTTATATCTTAAATCCCAGGCTTTTAAAAACTTCATCACAAACTTTATAAAGCTCTTCATTCTTTCAAAGGGAAATATTTGAACTAAGAAAATATGTTCTGGTGATGACCGCATATCTTTGTGAATGTACTACAAACCACTGAATTGTATCCTCTAAAAGGGTGAATTTTATGA
The DNA here is from genome assembly GCF_036321535.1 of Camelus dromedarius. Classification (NCBI taxonomy): domain Eukaryota; kingdom Metazoa; phylum Chordata; class Mammalia; order Artiodactyla; family Camelidae; genus Camelus; species Camelus dromedarius. Next base: position 11,895,624 of record NC_087454.1, on the reverse strand, counting down.
TGTGTGAATGAAATTAAAAAAAATTTTTTTAAAGCACCTTGTTTCTGAGACTACGGTGATTCCTAATATTCTTTAACGTACTGATGGAACTAGAGACATTTTGTGGATGAATCCTTTAACACATTTAAGCAATCACACATTTTTAAACACTAAGTAATTGCCAGATATCAAAAGAGGCAACTATACCAACTGTGGAAGATTGCTAACTGCCCAATTCATCCTGTTTTCCTTACTAACTGGATCCGGATTTTGTCTGATGCTGCAACACGCCCAGTTATAAAATATCTTCTTCCTTTGTCCCTGCTGTCGTTCAGAGTAGCTGCATGATCCTGTTCTGGCCAATGAGCTAAAAATAGAAATCTACTGGTGGAACTTCCAGGAAAGCTCCTGGTTTCCCAATAAAAGAGGGAGAGACTTGGCTGGGACACCCCTCTCGCCCTTTGCCTTTCCCATCTTTTCTGCTTAGAATTCGGAGTGATGGCTGACAGTGCAGCAACAATCCTGTGGCTGAACCATCAAGCAGCAAAACTGGAAACTAGAAGGAGACTTCCTTGGGCAACTACACCAACTCTGGACACACTGTTCCTAAATTGCTTATAATGAGAGAAGAATAAAATCCTTAATTGGTTAAGCCAGTATGGTTGAGGTTTTGTTAGACGTGGACCAACACAATTCTGATTTAGTGATCGACACAATAAATGAAAAGTATACACCATTACTATTTACTGACAACTAAACTAATATCAGTTAATTCAAAAGGAAAACCAACAAGCGTCATACCTTCACAGCACTATTTGGTTTCATACCACATCGGTAGGTCTTCGCTATCTGTGGAGTAAGCTGGATTTCCTTGGTGAGTTGCCTCCACTTTCGACACTCAGGTTTTGTACACTGAACCTAGATGAAAAGTAAAAAGTCAAGGTCAATGAGTTGGCTCGTTTTGACCTAGCATTTCCATCCTCCACCTTTCCTTTTGCCATCTTCTCCACGTGATTTGGTCAACAACCATCCAGCTCTTCCAAGCACTTTTTTCTCCCCCTTGAATCATTGCCACCCATAAAATCCACTTTAACCCCATCAGGCTGATTTCTGATTCAATACTAGCTCATGCCCTGAAAAGTGCAAAGGGGATCTGAGTTCTGTTGTCGCAATGGTTTTCTACCCCTATCCTAAGGAATTAATCAGAGTTAAATTGAGCTGCAGTTAGTCAAAAAAGTATCAAGCTAAATGCAATGTGGTATCCTGGACTGCATCCTGGAACAGTGAAAAGACACGAATGAAAACACTAATGAAATCCACGTAAGTCTGTTATGTAGTACTATACCAATGTTAATTTCTCAGTTTAAGAAATAATCTTGGTGCACTGGATGACATTAGGAGAAACTGGATGAAGGATATATGGGAACTCTTGCAAATTTTCTACAAAATTAAAATTACCCCAAAATTAAAGTTTATTTGTTAAAAAAGCATGTAGTTGTCCATCCATAGAAGAATGAAGTTGGATGCCTACTTCACATACATACAAAACTTAATTCAAAATGAAGCCAATATCTTAATGTAAGAGCTAAAGTGGTAAGATACGTAAAAGAAAACATAGGAGTCAACCTCCATGACCTCAGATTTGGCAATGGATTCTTAAATATGACACCAAAAGCATAAGCAACAAAAGAAAAAATGGATAAATTGAACTTCATCAAAATAAAAAACTTCTGCACATTGAAGGAGGCTATCAAGAAATGAAAAGACAACCTACAGTAGAAAATATTTGCAAATCATGTATCTGATCAGGGTTAGTATCCAGAATATATAAAGAACACTTATAATTCAACATGAAAAAGAGAAACAACACAACTTAAAAATGGGTAAAAGACCTGAAAAGATCTCTCTCCAAAGGAGATATACAAATGCCAACAAGTACAAGAAAAGATACATTAGTCATTAGGGAAATACAAATTAAAGTCACAATGAGATACCATTTCATGCCCATTAGGACAACTATAATTTTAAAAAATGGTAAACAAGAGTTGGTGAGGATGTGAAACTCGAGCTCTCATACACTGTTGGTGGGAATGAGAGATGCTGCAGCAGCTAGCTGTAAGAAAGAGCTTCGCAAGTCCTCAAAAAGTTAAATAGGATTATCATGACCTAGCCATTTTATTCCTAGGAATGTACCCAGAAGAACTGAAAACAGGCATTCAATTAAGTATCTGTACACAAATAGTCAAAGCAGCACTATTTGCAATAACTAAAAGGTGGAAATGAGCCAATGTCCACCAACAGGTGAATGGATAAGTAAAATGTAGTAAATCATACAGTGGAATATTATTCACCCATAAAAGGAAAGGAAATACTAATACATGCTACAGCAAGGATGAACCTTAAACACACTATGTTAAGTGAAAAAAGCCAGATATGAAAGGTCACATTCTGCATGATTCCTTTACATAGAACATCCAAACTGGAAAATCCATAAAGACAGAAGGGAGATTAGCAGTTGCCAAGAGCTGGAGGCAGAGAGAAATGGGAGGTGACTGCTTACTAGCCACAGGTTTCCTTTGTGGATGATGAAAATGTTTTGGAATTAGATAGAGGTGGTGGTTGCACAACACTGTGAATGTACAAAATGCCACTGAATTGTACACTTTAAAGTGGTTAATTTTATGTGAATTTAAAGTCATGTGAATGTCACTTCAATAAAAACAATTTTTTATTTGGTGGGGGAGGTTATAAAACATTTTTTAAGTATGTAGAGAAGCTTAAATTACCTAGAATATTAAATATTAATCAGCAAATCATTTATTAAATGATGGTATATTTATATAATATATGCAATTACTAAAATATATTTTCAAAGAATGGCTAAGTGGAAAATACAAACTTAAAGAAAAAAAAAAACTAAAAATTACCAAAAAGTTACCTGCAAAGTATGATTTTAAACCTGATTAGGATTTACATATAAAGCATGAAACTGTGTTAAACATATACATAAAAGCATGAACAGAAAAAAAGATTAGAGAGATATGTGCCAAACTTAGCCACGCCTACCAGCACCTGGTGATCTGAGTCTTTAGTTCCTTTACACTATTATGTTGAGTTACAGGATTTTTCTCCAAAAATTAAAAATGTGTTTTGCTGTAGTAGTTATAGAAAGAATAAATGTAATTAAAGAAAAAACTGCTAAAAATTGCTGTTTTCATCCATTCCTCTTGCTTTTAGCTCCACAAATGCTTCACATAACAATGAGGTGTTATCTTTTTTACCCAGTAAGGGAGTTGCTGGTCGGCCATGAAAGCTTTGGGACTCGGCTCAGTTTTTCCATTGCTTGTCCATATTTTTTTCCATGTAGTATATTTGTCATATCCATCCTTATGGCTGAAAAAGAATAAAAATAAATGTATCAAGCTATAAGTTATTCAGGTTTTCAAAACAAGAGGCAGATACAAACCCCTTATAAAGGACTTAACTAGCCATATAATAAAGGGGGGGAGTGGTTATCATAGCACCCATAAAACAGGCTGCATTTCTATCAGCGTTAGTATCTAAAACTATCAAGAAGATGGTTACCCGTCTGTCCAGGACTCACTACTTGTCAGCATCCTCCCCCAAATCTTTGCATCCTGCCCCCACGCACTGGCACAGCAAAGCAGCTCTCCTAGGTTTTTAAGCATTTGCAAACTAAAGAGAAAAGCTGTCTCATGGCAGATACTTTTTGAGCCCTGAATATGCACACACGTAAGCATACATACATGCAAACTACTGCATCAAGGTCCCGACACACCTGCAGTCAGCACAGGTGTGGCTGAAACAGTGGACTCATTCAGTAAGCCCGGGGGCTCAGACTGATCCCCATCCATCTGATGCCCTCTGCTGCCCAAGCCACCGACCCTTCCACCAGGGAAACCTCAATTATCAGAACCAACCTTCTATAGTAATGGTCAAAGCATTCATTACAGAAATGCTCCCCACAGGAGAGGTGATACCATCGGGATGTGTAGCCATTTTTGGCACATCTGAAAAGAGCAAAAACAGGTAGCTTTGGTAATGAATCAACATTTCTTCCTTCTTTTTTTTAAACATTTATCAAGTACCTCCTATGAGCTCATTTTGCCTTACCTCCACTTAGAATCCTAACCACCAGCAGATTACAACAGGGGAAATGGAAAGGATGATTAATACACAACAATGCACTGGTGATCAGTGGTACCCAGCTGCCTGCACATCAGAAGGGGCTGGGACTTTGGAGTTTTATCACGACTCCCTGGAGTGATGGCGGGGTTTTAGGGCATGAAAGAAGGGAGGCCAGCGTGCTTGCTGCGTGTGGGTGGAGAAAAGTGTGATCTCTGGTAACAACAGCTGGCCTGAATCTGAACAGTGAACAGATCTGGCCAGCTGGAATTCCACCATCCAGTGGGCAATCTGGCAAATATAACCTGCCACACAGCCAATAATGTAGTAAAAGAATGAAATATGCCACTGTGAACGCTAACAATACTACCTCTTTGTGATTTTAAAACACGGGGGAGGGGATTTGTTTTCCAGGTTTTATTGAATCTTAACTGAAGATTTTTCTCTGAAAGTAAAAGGTCATGCTTGGGTCATTCCAATCCACATGGCAAGAGTGCCGTTAACTGCATAGTTTTAATGAGACCTATATATGTCTGCTGGACGAGGCCGTACGTTATATAAGGGAGAAGAGCATGGGAAATAAGTATATACTGGTCTTCGCAGGGAGCTCAAGGTTCTCTCTGCTGTGTCCCCACCGCTGACCCTATCCTACCCTCAACCCCCAAGAGAGGTACAACTATGGTGGATAGGACCCGAGGACACGGAGTGGCCACTGGACAGAGCTGATACGGCTGGTCTAACGAGGGGAGATACAGGAGGGTGTGCTGTGTACAGGATGTGTACCGAATGCATTGACAATGTCTCTTATTAGATAACTAACAGTATCTTCAGGAAGACTATCTTTGAGGCTGGATGCTCTGACCCACAGGAAGGTGAGGCCAAGACCAGCCATCTAAACAGACCTTTCAGAAGCACTTGCAAAGCACACGGGACACGTTGCTGTACAGCCTGCTTTTTCACATTTTCTGTACTTCTTCTCTGACCCACCGTCTTCATCCTCGTCTGTTGTCTCCGTGGCTTTCTTCTTTGCCTGAGAAAGAACCGGCTGAGGTTAAGATTACATCAGCATGGCCAAGGGCGAAGGTAGTGGAAGGTTTACTACTGAAACCACTTTCCTGTTAGAAGTTCTAAATGTGAGGATCAACAGCATCCTGGCAGCGAGCTAGGGGCTGATGATACAGCAATTTCCTTGAGAGTGCATTGCGCAAATAATACACGAACCTGCTAGAAGTATAGAACTAGCACTGCGATGAAAGTCTCTAAGTATAGAGCTAAAAATGCATATGAGCTTTTCTTAGGAAAAAGCTATACTGATCAAAATAAAAGCCACTCTCAAATTAAGAGTTTTTCCTTTACTTAGAGCCGTTATAGCCTCTCAGTATTGCAGATTAAAAAAAAAAAAAAACTAGAGAAATTCTAGAAAAAGAATCACATCATTCAATATTTTTCTTTTAAAAGGAAAAAAAAAGCCCTACAATAGAGATGGCAGCAAGTAACTCTCCAACAGCACCCAACCAACTCCAAGCTGGAGTCCAAATTCCTATGAATGACACCAAGCCAAGCATGATCTGGCCCCAGCTCACATCCTGGAGGCAACCACGTAACTGCGATGCTCTGAACAACTCGTGCTGATTCACACTCTATGCCTTTATCTCTGCAGCCCCCTCGGCCAGATACCCTTTTTCCAACATTCTACCACTTTATCACGCTGATGGTCCCAAGGTGAATTTCTCCACTAGACTGCAAGTTCCTTGAGGGCTGGAATTATATCCTTTCACCTCTAATTCTTCAGTCCCAACCACAGTAAGTCTGTTGCTCAAAGGAGGTGCAAGGAATGAACAGATGAGTGATACCTGCCTACCGGAGCTCCTCAAAGGTAGGCTATCTGGAGAATGATCAAAAGATGCTTTTTTCTTTGTCCTCCCCCGTGGGGTTGCCATTGTATCAGAAAACCTGCAAAACAAAACAAAAAAACAAGACAAAGAACATTAAATATTAGCATCTGCTAATACTTTCAACACTCTGGAGTCAAGTTTTTATGTAGTTTACTTGGTAAGAGTATATGTGCCCTGCAGTTAGACTCCATGAGTGTGAAGCCATAAGTTTCAAGCTACTTAACTTCCCTAAGACTAAACCTCAGTGTTCTCACATATAAAATGGGCACAGCAAGAGAGTACCCTAGCATTGGTTGGAGGATTAAGTAAGAAGATAACTGATTTAAATCACTAGGCCTGGCATATTTTAAGTACTCAATAAACATTATTCATCAGTAGTATGTACATTTACATGTATAAAAATGAGAAACATCACACGAATGACTAATAAACAAATGACACTACTGTTTATAAAATTCAGTGAGTAAAAATATCTAGTTTTTGCCTGTTATGTTCCTCTTTATCCTGCTGTGTCTTCTTAGTTTCTGAATTTTCATTTCTTATTATAGTTTAAAAAGAAAACTCATTCATCTCTTCTCAGTAACAAGCAACAAATAAATCTCAGGCACACTGTCAGTACTGAACAGAGTATATATTGTCAGGGTTATATTGTCACTAGTACCTTCTACTGGAAAAATGTTACGAGTTCTCAAACTAGTCTAATAACAGCACGGTTAAACAAACGTGAAGAATGAAAAGTCTATAAGAAAAATTATGCATGAAACTACGAAAAATTTAAGAGCTGCCATATTAGTATTTTTTTAATTAAATTAGATACGAATGAAAAATACTCAGTGTAAGTAAGCAGTCAACGATATACAGATCCTACAATTACCACATATCGCCTTCCCGGATCCACTATCTTTACTACACACACATCTACTCACACAAAACATAGCAGGAGCAATAAATACGACATGCTTATGGATAAGGAATTTGAAAGTGGAAAAGTGTTGTTATCGTAAGATACAAATCCCACCTATACGATCTTAATCTTGGAGAAAAGAAAAGCCTTGAAGGGCTTGTAATCCTATTGTTTTATATCTGAGTTGTACTAACATTCATAAGCGCATTTTCCTTGGATTATTAACATCATGTGTGAGAACTCTGAGCTTGCCGTCTGCATCAACTTTCAGAAATCTTGATACTCATTTGATGGACGGTTTTTCTTCGACTCAGTCTTCACTTTCTCAGTCGTGAACAGATAAACTCTATACATATTCCGAAATGCATTACAGTTCTACAACCATTAAATAAACTGCCACTAGTTTTCCAGCACTTTATACAGCTGGATGAAGCACTAATGATCTACCTATAATTGCCATACCCAAAGAAGGCTTTCTCAATCAGTTATCTTTTCAAAACGCTGTCCAATCTGACAAATTTCTTTATGTAAACATATATCCCACATTTCCCACAAAGTGAACCATGAATAAAGCATATGTGAATATGTATAGAGTTTATGTAAGTGTATAGTATATGTTAAGTAGTGCAGCAAACATATTTGAGTCTACCTTAGGAACATAAGTAAAATCAAGTTTATGCAACATTTGACCATGTTGCCTGGGAATGCAGGTACTCTCCAAAGAAAGCATAGCTCCTGGAAATTTCACCAAACATTTTAATCCAACTGTACACTAGAAAACATGTATTTAATTGCAATGAAGAACGATGTGATTCAAGAAATGGTTAAGAGAAAATGAAAACATTAACTATAAAAGCCATTATGAGATCTGTGTTGTCTGGGGAAAATATGACGAAAGCTTTTTAGGTAGCACATTTTCACTTTTAATTATACAATTAACAGTTACGAAGCTTCATCCTTTTCTGACACTGTAATTTCTGCATTTTCACTGTTGCCGGGTTCTTGGGGCTTAAAATGGAAGAAAAAAATTTAAGTTGCAAGGACCACAGTTAACTGCGCTTTTAAATATAACCTCAGAAATAACAATCAAAATTGTCATTAAAACAAATTAGTATACTGAACGTGCAATGTCCCTCCTGGTTCTTCAAATTAATAAACACACCTAATTCAAATATAATAAATTTGTTTCAGATTTAGTATGACTTTTTAAGCCTCTTTCTTCCTAATTTTAAACTCATAGGTTTGTTGTTCTTTTAATGTGACAAAAGAAAGAAAAAAAGTGGTTTGGGGGGCATAAATGTTTAAGTGAATCTATCAATGTCTAGATTTCTACTTTAATAATTCCCAGGATTTTTTCTGAAGTAGCTTATTCAAAAAACTTTTTTAAAAAACCCACAGAACTCATAAAAAATATAAATCTAAAGGACTCTGAGTCTAAAAGACTCCAAGTTCGAATCAAAATTTATAGCGGCGTTAGCACAATTTCTCAAAATAGGAGAAACTACTAGAAACTTCTTCAGAGACAACAGGAGCAAAAATTTCCCTTTGAGCCACTTAAAATTGTTCCCACAATAATTACATTTTTCGAAATATGGATCCAGTTCAATTGCCCAAATGCTTTGTTGACTACTTTCTCTGCCTGGAAGGCAATTAATTATTGATGGTCACTTTCTCATGTACCTCCTGAAGAACTTTCCTTCCCACTCGCCTTTCTTTCACTAAAATAGATTGAAAAAAAAAAAAAACCCGAAGAACCAAGCAACCAAGGAAAGTGTAAAGCCTCGAGTTGTGCGATGATCTCCCCAAATGAAGTGGTCTATGGACTCCTGCACGCTCTCCCAAGGGAAGGCTGGGCCTCGAGCTGGCTCGGTTCCAGATCACGGAACCCCAACTCACTACAGCTGGGCCTGCCTCTTCCTTCCTCTTTCACCTGCCAGCTGCCAAGCTGTTGACTAACAGCTACCGTAACTGGGCCGCCCCCTCCGGGTCCCGGGTCCCGGAGGAGTTACCCCAGCAACCTGGCAATGCCGATCGCGTCTCCACGCGTGGTGGCCGCGCCGGAGTATTACTAACACCACCTGCGAGGCTGTGCGGGCTGCTCGCCGCACGCTCTCAGCTGGGAAGAACAGCGACGGAGTTCCTATTCTCGGATTGTGGGTTCCCCCCCACCCCCACCACAGGCACTCCCCAGGTGACAGGGCTCTGACAGCCCCCAGGAGGGAGCCTAACGTTCCCTGTGCCAGCTGCAACCGCCTAGCTTTCCGAAAAGCTTTCTCCTCTCTTCTCCTAAGTCGGAGAAGCAACAGCCTCCTGAGGCTCACCTTCGCGCTGGAGGCGTGCAAGGAGTCGTGGGGAGAGGGCACCGCTGTGCAGAAAGGAAACATTGTGGGGAGGGGGAGTTAGGAGTGACCCGCAACACCGCGACGAATCCGGGAACCCCGTCGCTGCAACACCTCAGCCCGGGAATTTCCCCTTCCTCAGGCAGGGATCCCCACCCCGCACCCCTTCCAACACGGGGAGGAAGGGCTAGCCTCTAGGGCACAAGTCCACCTCCCACCCCGGCAAGAAGCGCTGCACAGGGGCAGAAGGAGAGCCTGCACCCTCGCCAAGCTGCTTTGTGCGGAGCTGTCACCCGAAATCCGCCCCCGCCCCCACGCCCGCCCCCGGAGCCGCGTGCTCCCCACCTCCAAGCGCGGGCGAGACGGTGCGCGCCCCCCCGGGCTGCAGGCGCCTCTCCCGAGCCGCGCGCCGCGCGCACAGGACGGCAGGATCCGCGCTGCGAGCCGCAGCCCCCGCTCGGCCGCCGCCGCCGCCGCCGCCGCCGCTTCCGCCCCTGTCACGACGTGACCCGGGGTGGGAGGAGCCGGCGGGACCAGGGAGGAGTAGGGTCCCCGCCTTCCCTTTCGCCGCGCTGCTAGCCCCGCCCAGGCTATTTCCGCCGCTGCGCAAGCCCGGGCGCCTGGGGAGGGGGCGGGGCCTGCGCGCCGGGGGAAGGGCAGGGCCGGGGGCGAGGCTGAGCTGGAGACCTAGTACCGGTACCGCCCACCGCAGGGCACAACCAGAGGTAGGCTGCGGACTGCGCACGAGGTAGGCTCCCCCGGGCGCAGAGTGGGTGCGAATGAGCAATGGCACCATTTGCTAGGTATGAGCCTGTGATCGGATTCCAGAACGGGGCATCCTAACAAAGCTCGGACACGCCAGCAGTCCGCGCCCTGAAGTGAGACTCAGGAAGCAGAATGGGACCGGGGAATAATGAGGTCAGATAGTGAATGACCTTTCTGAGTGCATGATGTGACCTCAAAGCATTGTTGGGTATTCGTGATTTTTAAAAAAAGAAATACTTGCCGGAATAGTGAGGGATACGCTGGGGGTGGGGGTGGGGGGGGCGAGGGGTGCTGTAAATATTCTGTCTTGCTCCGTGGTAATTGCACATGGTGTATGCATACGAAAAATTCACCGAGCCATACTCTTAAACTTCGTGCGCTTCAGGAAAGTTATCCTTAAATTTGTCGAAATTTTAAAATAAATCTAGAGCAAAAACATTTTTTTTGAAAAAGTGAGGAGGAAACCACACTTGGAAGCCCATCCAAGGAGGACTTGGGCGACCAAACTAGTACATCTGCCATTTCTGTGTATGGGTAAGAATGATTGTGAAATTTGCCTTTCTTGATTCTTATAATTTTGCACTTTTATCTTGTTATAGAAACTTGATTTCTACAGAAAAAGGACATGGACAAGTTAGTTATACTTTAAGAAGCTATAAGAACAGCTAAGGTGTAATTAAGTTATATTCATGATGTTGATTTGTATGTCGTTTGTGTGAGAGAAGTAGAGTTGAACAATTCCAGGTTGCCCTGCATTCGATGGTAAAATTATGCTTCCCTTATGTTTTAAATAGAGAACTGTTTATGAAGGCTCAAATTCAGGTTCCAAAGTTTCTGTGAAAATGGAAATGAGAAAATTGCATCTCTTTTTGCTTTTCTGTACCCAGTGTAGATAGCCTCTGACCTCTCAGAAAACTCTGAGTCACCTTCTGACATCGGCAGGGCCTTGCAAAAACCATTTGTTTAAAAAAAAACTTTGCTGGGAAGTGAATTTGGACTCCAAATTCCAAAGGAGGTGCCTTCACCTTGAATCCTAAGCACACGGAAGCCAAATTTTGCAACAAAGAGAACTTTTTCTTGAATAACTGCTTTTATGTGGGGTTTGCTGTTCTCATGGAGAAATCATTGAATTAACTCCGCAAGAATAACCTGCTAGTGTAATCCAAACTAAATTAGTTTCACTAATGAGTCAAAGGGAGTGCTAGAACTCTTGCGTTGTATTCTCCTTAGTGTTACAAATTTCATGTTGAAAGGACATTTTTCTCATACCTTCAGATGGATTTGCAGTTACGGTCACGTGTCCTTTTTTCTCAGCTCCCTTTGTAAAAGAAAATAAGGAACAAAAAACAACGTCGCTCATCCAGTTACACCAAGGGTTAAGTCAGCAATCCCTGCAGAGGGCCGACCCATGCTGTGCCCTGAGGCGATTCAGGACTTCAGAAAATGAGGCTGATGCATTCTGTGTTTTGGATAAATGGCACCTGGATACTTAAGAGGCATGCTTCCAGGAGAATTTCAATGGCCCAAGATTCTTGCATCTTCTCATACACAGAAAAGCACTAACATCATTAACTTCAGGTGTCTGTTCTTTGTGATTAGCAGTAATCTTTTACCAAGATGTATGCTTGACTACATGTTTTTCCCAGTCAAAAAAAAAAAAAACATATATACGAAGCATATATACTTGGAGCAGTTCCTCAGAGTTATTTCCCGAGCTATAGTTCTAAGTAAAGTTTCCGAACAAAATTGAAACTCACAGCTCCTATGTTGTGTGTTTTTCTTTAGGTCAACATCTTTGTGCACATTTTCCCATGCAAAAAAAGAAGCTATAATAAAATTATTGGAAAATACAAACTTGTGGGGTAGCAATCAGATACGGAGCACTTGTGTCTAGTTTTGCTCCCTCCTTCCATTCCACCAAAACAACACCAGGATTTTTAAAGGCATAAACCGCTAGAATAGGGAGGACCGAAGAGAAGATAAAAGCAATAAATTTTTGAAATCTAGAAAGCAGATAGACAAGTAGTAAGGGATTTTGCAGACTTAAGACAGCTAAATTCTAACCCAGCAATGGGGAAAGCCAATGAGCAACTCTTTTTACATTTATAGAATCCCCCAGTGCTCAGGAATTAGCCACACCAGGTACCTCTGGGAGATGGAAGGGTATGGTTGAAACTAAAAGGATTGCTTGGAATTCTGGTTCATGAATGGTTAAATCCCCTGATCCCTTTCTTAAGTCCCTGCAACCAAGTATCTGCCCTTCACCGCACCAGCAGACTTTGCAGGGGTTTAGTCCCTGGAGAAGGGAAAGAGTCTTTGGACTGGGAAGACACAGTTCACAGTTGGGGATGGAAGACCATACTGAAAAATGGAGATTAATTGAACACAGGCACACTGAATGCTGGGGTCCTCTCCCATATTTGTTCTTTTCTTATGTGAGTCTAGAACCATGGTCCCAAGGACCCAAATTTTCAACAGGAATTGGGAGGTCTCTCTATGGAAAGTCTGACCAGTCCAAAGAAAATACAGATAATAACATTGAGGCTTCCAAATATCTGCTCACATCATCCTACAGTGAGGCTTAGTCAATAAGCCCCACCCACAAACTTAAATTTCTAATCATCTTTCTTGTATTAATTCTTAAATATGAGCAGATAATTAGAATTGCTAGGCATTTGAGGACAGTCACTAGTTTGAAAGATAGAAGATAAAACCAATAGAAGAAGTGACTCAGTGACAGACTATGGAGGTAAATAAGAGAAAATAGCATATTCATTCCATCCATGAAATAAGAACAAAATAATATGAAAAGAGAGCATGAGAAATAGAAAGGAGCTCTCAAGAATTAAAGACTTGAGAGCAGAAAGGAAAAACTAAATGAAAAGGTAGAGAGAAAAAAATAAGGTGGTTTCAGAAAATAAGGCAAAATAATGAAAAATACAAAAAGTATGAGAAATTTACAGCATTAGGTCAAGATGTCCTACAACCAAATAAAAGGAGTCCGAGAAAGAGGGGAAAAAAAAGGGGGACCAAAATCATCATCTGAATAATTCAAGGATTTTTCCAGAATTGAGGGATATGAGGTAACAGATTAAAAGAACTTGGCCAAATGGATGAAAATAGACCCAGAATAAGGCACAGAATTATGAAATTGCAAAAACTGAGAGGCAGAGAAACGCTTTGAGAGAGAGAAAAATATTGGCCACGTGGAAAATACCAGGATGAGAATGCCTTTAAATTTAAGCAGTAACTCAAAGCTAGAAGATAAGGGACTGATTTCTTCAGAATAATGGGAGAAAATGTTTTCTAATGAAGAATTGTTACCCAGCAAATCTATACATTAAGGATGAGGAATAGCATGAAGACATTTTGTACATGCGAAGTTGCAAAAAACCTTTTCTCCCATGCACCCTTTCTCAGAAAGCTGCTGAAGGTTGTACTTCACCAATACAAGGGTGGTAACCACAAAAAGTGGGGAATATCCAATAAAGGAGGTTGGGGATTCATGAAAAGATAAGAAGGAAGTCTCCAGGATGGTGATTAAGAAAGATCCCAGAAGGCTAGCGATGTACCAGGAGGAGAGTGCATCCAGGTCTGAGGGTTCTCCAAGATGATGATATTGTTAGGAAATCTGATAACCGAAGAGGCTGAGAGTGTACTGATAGGAGATTGAGACAGTTGGGAGAACTTAGAGTTGAATTAGTAATAAATATATAGAAATTTTATAAATGAAAGAGCAAGACAGTTATTACCTGCAGAATAAAAAGCTGTGTGGAAAAGGAAAAATAATCCTAGAATTCTACATGGCTTAGCTGTGAATAGTATTTGCCTAGTCATAGTAATGTGTACTTCAAATATTTATTTAAAATTATGCTATGTCTATATGGAAAGGATACAAAAAATGAGAAGGTGGTGTGTGTGTGTGTGTGTGCTGGGAAGGTGAAATGCTTACCTTTCTGGATGCTACCTAGAAATCAATTAAGAAGATACAAAATAAGCATGCTAGTTTGAAATATGGAGTTAGATTTCAGGACTCAGCTAAAAAAGTTAAAGACGGTTGCCTCATTGGGAGTGGAGATTGCTGCTTTCATAACTGTTGAACTCTTTGATTTGTGTACATTATAACATTAATTAAAAAAATAAGTAAACATTAAAAGAAACTTTAAAAATTAGAGTGAGATACCAGGAGAAATTCTAAGCTTATGAAAGTTATGAAGTGTGGAATGCTTTTTTTTATGTGTGTGTGCTTTTTTTTAAAACTTAAACCTTTTTACTCCAATGTTAAGATATAATTCAATTTGTTTAAAAAATCTCTCCTAATGTGTATTATGAGACATGCCTCTCAGACTCACTGAAAAGTAATTTTCTATATGGCTCTTCCTTGGATATTGAAATATTTTTTAAAAAGCCATATTGCTGAGGATAGTAGAGTTTCATGTCATTCATGCATAGATTTGAAATGTCCTTAGAATGACAGCATTGCAAACATTTTCCATTTAGGCACTGGAGGCATTTGCTTGTGAGCCAAAGTTATCTACGGAACTATGGATGGTACAAGAACTGTCCTTGATGTTGAGGAGTACCCGGATACCGAGGTACAGAAAAACCGAGTGCTAACTCTGGAAGAGTGGCAAGAGAAGTGGGTGAACCGCAACATTGCGTTTCATCAAGAAGGAGGGCATCAGTAAGAAATGTTTGCGTTTCTTTGCAGTAAATGTTGGTCTGTAACAGAGAAATTCTCTGTCAGAAACTGACTTTTGAAATAGAAATGATAATATAGGTACCCATTCTTTGACTGATTTTAGGATGCACATTCTTAGTTGTTCACACTTTAGCATCTCTGAAATCAGAATGCATCTGTGGCCTGTCACAGTTTAATTGGCAGTGATGTTTCTTCCCATGGAGTATAAATAATGATGTGACTTAGAATTGATGGTGTCTGAGATTTATGAAATATGAGTTTTTTTAAATCCCCTGTAGCGTCTACGTATTAGTCATGCTTGTTTTTTCTTGCAGCTGATGCTCTAGCTACATTAATGGTTACATCTCTTTATACTGAAAAGTGGTAGTGTTCTAACTTTGCTTTCCAAGAGCATGTGTTCAAATGTTAACGTATTATCTATATGGTGGGAGAAGGGAAGTTGAGAGAAATTAGTAAGCGAGCTAGGATGCTGAGCAATATACTAATAGTAGTAGTAGGCTTCAAAGCAGCAAAAATAAATGATAGGCCAGTGCTGAGTAAAGTGGTTGTGACAGATGTTCCTTCTTCCAGGCAGCCACCTGGATTTCCCAGGGGACGTTGTTACTATTCTTATGTTTGCACACCAAGTGGTAGTTGGGGCATCATCCTAGAACCATTGCATGGGTTATCTCTGTCATTTGGTTGGCCTTAGAAGAGCCACGCCTCTACAGAGGGAATTAACTACAAGGACTGAACTTTTCAGAGCTACTTCTGAGGCCTGAAATACCTATTTCAAGAGCTTTCCATAAAATGAATGTTGAAAAACTCAGTAGGTCCAGATCCACATGCACACACATATAACATTTTCAAAGACTATCAACCAAGGAAAAATAATTTTTTATTTTTAATTACTAATCAGAAAAGCCCCATGTTTGAGTCAGATTAACTACTCACTAGTTACTTAACTTCCGGTTTCTTCATTTGTAAACCAGAGATTTTAATAATTAATGTTGTCTACTTGGTAAAGTTGTTGGGAAATATTAAATGAGACAATGCATGAAAAGTCCTTAGCATTTTAATTGTAGTCCTTTGCTCTGTACCTTGGACTAATTAAAACAAACTTTTTTTTTTTCTCCCCAGGCTGTTAAAGAAGCACTTGGATACTTTTCTTAAAGGCGAGAATGGACTGAGAGTATTTTTTCCCCTTTGTGGAAAAGCAGTTGAGATGAAATGGTATGAGCATCAACATATTTTCTTGTCTTGATGGTAAATACTTTGGGTGACTATTTAATAGGATGTGGGTTAAAAAAATGCCATTCTCAGGAAATGCTCAGGATCTCTATATTTTTAGTAGACTATTACTGATGGGTTCATGGAGGTAATATTCTCAAACCGTAAGACACTGCAGAACCAGGTGCGACCTAGTCTTCCTGTTCTGAGTTTCTAAGAAAAAGAATTAGTTTAGAACCAATGAGATAGGGGAGAGGGGGATTGGACCAGCCTTCCTTCTTAAATCTCCTTCATCTTTGTGCATGGTTTAGTTTTTGTAGGTGGTTTAGGAAGTTAACTGCGTAAATTTTAGATATTTTAAATAGAGGTGGACAGAAAAATTCAAAATGAATTACATGGGGAGGGTATAGCTCAGTGATAGAGCCCGTGCTTAGCATGTACGAGGTCCTGGGTTCAATCCCCAGTACCTAAATTAAAAAAAAAAAATTAAGGGGGAGGGTATAGCTCAGTGGTAGAGTACATGCTTACCAAGCATGAGATCCTGCATTCAATCCCCAGTGCCTCCATTAAATAAATAAATAAATAAACCTAATCACCCCTCCCCTCCAAAAAGAAAAAAGTAACTAATTACCTCCCCTGCCAAAAAAAAAACCCCAAAAAACAAACAAAAAATGTATTACAACTTTTGGGTAAGACTGCACAGTCCACTGTTCACCCCCACTCTTCCTTCCTTTTGTGAGCGCCTACGAGTTTTTGTTTTCATGAGTCATTGTTACAAAACCAGTGGTGATGACAAAAGTATGTCTTGTAATTCTCTGTGAAGAAAATTCACTTTAATTAACAAACCACTATCACTGTGGGTTATCCTACAGTCGCAAAACTGGCCACCAATTTATACAGAATTCTGTTTTAATGATATTGGACAGACGCAGTCCTACCTGCCAAGACATTCATTTTTAAGCTTGAATGTTGAGAACTTTGATCATTAAGCATGAAAGAAAAATGAAAAGTATGCATGAACATGACTGGTAAGTGAAAAATATAGTAATAATTTATTAAATATGCTGTGTTCCCTCTAGAAATACAGGTGGCCAGTCCATAGAACGTGCATGCATTTAGGGTTGATTTTTGAGTGAAGATGGTGACATTTTTCCAGCCAGCCCCCTAGGCCCTCGACTTGTAGCTCAGAGCATTTGTGAGTGGCTGCTATGGCTTCAGATTCTAGGGTGGCCATGAAATTGAGAACATTATTTCCTAACCAACTCAATGAACCAGAAGAAAGAGTTCTCTTGGAAACTACCTACAAGGAAAACATTAACTCTATGCACAGATTGTCTTATTGCCGTGCAGTAAGTGGAAACAGTCTAATTCTAGCAGAGGCTCTGAGACGAGATTAGGATATGGTATGATGAAACAGCCAATTAAATGCGGCTTTTAAAGATTTAGGGTCTAAAGTCATTTATAGTAAAAACACCAGAACTAAGCTATTGTAATTGTTATTGTATCATAGGATTTTTCATTTATGTAATGAATTTGTATATTAGGGTCTATAGAAATATCAGATGTGAATAGATAAACTATGAGCTGAAGCCCAAAATGTTTAAGACATTTTCTTAGGTTTTGGGTTTTTTTTTAAGGGCAATATATTCCAATACAATCTAGCCTATGCCAGTCTTTAGTAGGCTGTGCTTCATTTTTTCATTTGTTGAATGGAAATAAAATTTCATGCAGCTGGCTTGGGTAACATATTAAAAAATATTTTCTAACTTCAAAAAAATGTATGGAAAATAAGAAGAAATATTCCCTGTATGTTAACTTACAAATTTCCTAGGAAACATGAAAGGTAAGTTATTAGTATATGTGTTTTAGAATTATAAACAGTTCATGTTCTGACCACACTGGAAGTATGTGTCTTGTGTGGGAAATAAGACCAGTCAGTTCTTCTATACCTCTTGTTTTGAAAATGCTAACTTCATTCTAACTCCACTGCTATGTTAAGGAACAATTTGAGCATGATGTGAATTTCACATTTGCTCATCCATGATTTTGTCTGCAAGAAACATGAGGTGAAAGCAGATAAGAACACCCAGCTGAACTATAAACTGTGTATAAAGAACACCCAGCTGAACTATAAACCGTGTATAAATACACAAAACGCATGCACACACCTCGGACGTCTCCCAATTACCTCACCCTATGTGCTGTGAGCCACTCCCATCCACAGCTAGTGCTAGAACTTTCTGTGTGATTGTCAATAATCTCTGTCCATTACTTTACAGTAATTCTAAAGCCTCAACCCTTCCAATGCCCAATTCTTTTTTTCTTTCTTTTTTTTTTTGAGGTTGGGGGAAATTAGGTTTATTTATTTGTTTATTTTAAATGGAGGTGCTGGAGATTGAACCTAGGACCTCCTGCATGCTAAGCACAATCTCTACCACTGCACTACACCCTCCCCTCCAATGCCCAGCTCTGTAAGTAAACTTCAGGTCTTTCTCAAGGTGAAGTGCCATGTTGTAGTATTTATATATACTGTAACCATTTAACGTGTAAAACTGTGCACCTATGGCTATTAGGTTCCTGCCTTTTTTCTTTTTAATGTGGCACTAAGTTTTTTTTTCCCCCTTAAGTAACACTTTTAATCTAGTTTATTTCTAAATATTGTTTAATTGTGTATTATTTTTTAAAAAATCCTGATTCACAGAGATAAGTTATGGCAAATGTGTAGCAGCTTTTTTTTTTTTTTTTAATTTTTTTGTGGGGGCAGGTAATTAGGTTTATCTATTTATTTATTACTTTTGGTGGAGGTACCAGGTATTGAACCCACAACCTCATGCATGCTAGGCACGCACTCTACCATGAAGCTATACCCTCCCCCCAGCTTTTTTTTTAAACATTTTTTTTAAATTAAGGTATAATTGACATGCAACATTATGTTAGTTTCCAGTATACAACATAATGATTCCGTATTTGTATACACATGCATGTATTATTAAATGGTCACTCCAATAAGTAATTAATCAATACATAGTTATAGAAATGTTTTATGTGTGAAAACTTTAAAAATCTCCTCTATTAGCAACTTTAAAATGTGCAATACAGTGTTACTAACTATAGTCACCAGGTTACACGTTATTATCCCCATGACTAATTTATTTATAACTGAAAATGTGTACCTTTTGACTCCCTTCGCCCATTTCACCCACCGCTCACCCCCAGCCTCTGGCAACCACCAATCTGTTCTCTGTATTTATGAGCTAGTTGGGTTGGGTTTGGTTGGGTTTGGCTTGGTTTTTTTGTTTGTTTTTAGATTCCACATATATGCTTTTTGTCTTTCTCTGTCTGAGTCATTTCATTTAGCATAACGCCCTCAAAGTCCACCCATGTTGTCATAAATGGCAAGATTTCAATTTTGATGGCCAAATAATATCCTATTGGGACAGAATTTTTAATATATGCCCCAACCGCCATTTTCCCCATAAACCTCGTGATTTTTATTGCACGATTTTGCATAATGCAGTGATTTTTACGAAGGCATAGATTGCATTATAGCAGAACTGACTTATGCATTTAATTTGACACAAAATCAATACTATGCCTGGGTATTTGTGCCACTAATGCTGAAGTCCGAGATGCCAAGACTGACTCCTGTAATATAAAGCTTATAAACCAGGAAAATACCAGTTATTTGACTATGATAATTAACTAAATTTCTGGATAAGGTTTATTGTAAGTAAATTGAAATTAGAAGATGATTGTAGAAATGGGTGCTAATGTTTTAGAGCCGTGTGCTTCAGTACAATAGTTACTAGCCCAAGGTGGCTTTTTAAACTAAATCATGCTAGCCACGTCTCAGGCCCACGTGGTTAGTGGCTGCTGGGCTGGACAGCACAGGTATAGATTCTTCATCATCCCTGAAAGTCTTAATGGACAGAGGTGATTTAGAGAAACTGAAAAGCGTATCTAATTCACAGGATGCTTTTAAATCAGAAACTCTTCTAATCAGATCCATTTGTAGTAAATCCACATTTTAAGGTATAATTTTCCAAACTCGTGACTTCTTTTCCCAAGGTCATATAAATCAGTTTTTCAGAGTTTCAAAAACGTAAGGTTTGAGAATATAGAGAGCTGCTTTCTGTGGATCTGCATGTTCTGTGAAACCCTGTGAAAAATGTATGCTTATTGGGGTATATCCTTTTATTTAGTACTGTACTTGAAATAATTTAAGTGTAATTATGTGATTTTATGCAGGTTTGCAGACCGAGGGCACAGTGTAGTTGGTGTGGAAATCAGTGAACTCGGGATACGGGAATTTTTTACGGAGCAGGATCTTTCTTACTCGGAAGAACCAGTTATGGAAATCCCTGGAGCCAAAGTATTCAAGGTTCGTTTAGATTTTGGTAAATAATTATTTACATACCCCTGCAACAAGGTTTTTCTCAGTGTGAGTTAGTGAGAATACAACGTGAGTGTCAGATGACCCCACTTTATCACCAGATTTGCCTGGACATTACATAGTGTGAGGGGCCAGGACTTAAAAAGATGGTGGTGGAGTGTGTGCTTAGCATGCTCAAGGGCCTGGGTTCATTCCCCAGAACCACCTCTAAAAACAAACAAACAAACAAACAAACCTTATCACCCCCCCAAAAGAAATTTAATAAATAAAATATAGAAAGATAGATGAAAGCTGTATGTGAGCAAATATATATGAAAGCCAAGGTCAAAGCTTAACTAGACTCACGTTTTTGGTTTGCGTTTATTTGATTTTTAATTTATAAACAGGCTTGATTTCTAACGTATAAACAGGAGTTTCTGGGAACTTGTGCTACACCCTGCATAAGACATTGAAAAGATAAAGCCACACTCCCTGCCCTAAAGAATCCTTTAGCTTAGGAGAGAAGAGAAACAAAGAGCAGGCTGTCGTACGCGGGGCTAAGTGTAATGATGCAGGGTGTTAAGGGAACAGAGAGGAAAGTTACCAAATCCAGCCTGGGGGAGCTTCCTGACAGATACGTCTGGGACAGGCAGGGAGTCCTGTCCTTGGTCTCAGACGCCCTGAGAAGCTGGTACTTCATCCTGCAATTTCAAGTGGGAACATGAGATGGCCACATTTTCTTATGAGACAAACCACCCTTCTGGCTTCAAGGAAAGTAAAAAAAAAATTTTTTTTAACGGAGGTACTGGAAATTGAACCTAGGACCTTGGGCAGGCTAAGCACACACTCTACCATTGATCTATATTCCACACCCCCAAAAAAAGGGAAGTAAATTCAAAGGGAAGTAACCTCCCAGCAGAGAGACCAGTTAGGAGGCTGTGAGTCGTGGTCCAGGAAAGAGATTTTGAAGGACTGCAGTAGGGGCACTTGGAGGAACAGGTGTGTTAAAGTGATTTTGAGGATGTCAGACTGGGAGGATTTCGTGATGAATAGGGTGGGAGTCAGGGGGTGATGAGTTCACATTTCCAGCTCAGATTCCTGGTTGGATGGCAGAGAATAAAGGAGAAGCAAGTTGAAGAGCAGAGAAAATGAGTTTTGTTCCGGGGGTGGTGAGTTTCAGAGACCTGAGGAATGGCGAAGGTGTAATCAGCAAATGTCTCTGAAGCACAGGGCAGCGTTTGGGCTGGAAATGGTAAGATTTGGGAGTTGTCTTCATCTGTGACCACGAGAATGATCCAGTGCAACTGCTTCAGCAGCCTGGGGTAACAATGTGGAAATAAACAAAGACCATCCAGAAGAGAACATGTTTATTCAGAGTCGGCCAATTGCATTTGGCAGAGGCTCATAGACAGGCGGGGGTGGAAATGCTTTCGAGTGAAAAACGCTGATTGGAGGCTGTTGGCTGACTAGAAGCTGTGTCCTTTGTGATTGGTGTGGGAAGTGTATTTGGCTTTGAGTTGGAAGGGGATGGGGTGAGGGGTGGTAAAAATCAGGGGGGCTCGTGGTCACTGATCAAGTTCTGCAAGGTTGTGGTTTGGCTTCTCGGGCTGGTTACTGCACAGGTTTTGGGTCCAAGGTCCCTAGTCAGACATGTTCTGGCCACTGTTGGTCTGTGTATGTAGTCTTCACAAAGTACTCTCTTTTCTAAATATTAAAATTAATTGATCAGTTCAGTAGGAGGCTTGATGGTACTTTATTTTACAGCTCCCTCCCACTCCATTCTTAGGTCACCTAAGAATCCCAGTGTTTCACTCAGTCCATAGAGGCTAGTCCTGCTTCCAGACCCCTTGGAGTAATGGTTCTCAGCCCCAGCGGCACATTTCAAATTATCTGTGCATCTTTCAAAATTCCCAGTGCTGAGGCCTCGCCCTGGGCAAATTAAATCAGAATCTCTAGGGGTGGGGCCCAGCATCAGGTCTATTTAAAACTCCCCAGTGATTCCAATCTGCAGCCAAAGTTAAGATTCACAGGCTGTTGCTCCTGCCTCCAAGCCCCCCACTTCTCTCCGGGCTGACGACCCCCACCGTGCTCCCAGACTGGGCAGTGAAGACCCGCCCTCCTCTATGTGTGACCTCTGTTGGTGCCTCATTTCAGAATAAAATCCAACAATTTCACGTCCTGATGCACCTTTCCTACCCTGCCCTCCCCCCATCCCCACCGCCCAGACTTCTCACCGCCCAGACTTCTCATCGCCCTGGATTGTGCCCTCAGCGCACCCCCCCCCCGCCCCCGTCACAGTTCCGCCTCCTGGTCTGTCTTTCCTGGTGCTCAGGCCTTTCTCTGCCCTGTCCACTCTGTTCCCACGGTTCTGGGCACACAACCAGAACAGTACAACCCATTCCGTGCCGTAGTGTTTCTTGGTACCCCGGCTTCTGCTCCACCAGGCTGTCCTCAGTGGAGTCAGAGACTCTGTCAAATTCACTTTCAAAACAACAAGGACCTACTGCAGAGCACAGGGAACTATATTCAGTATCTTGTAATAACCTATAATGAAAAGAATAGGAAAAAAAAATATATGTATAACTGAATCACGTTGCTGTACACCAGAAACTAAAACAACATTGTAAGTCAACTATATTTCAATTAAAAAAAATTCGCTTCCACTGTCCAGAACTGGGGTGGTCCTGCCAGGATGTGTGCAGGAAATAAATACTCATTAGCCAATGAGACTAGTACAACTTCACTTTCCACAAGAAACTTTGAAAACGTCTGTGCTTTCTCACTCAGCCTGCCTGGTAATTGATTGATCTATGTGCTTGTCTTTAGCAGAGTCAAAATTTCAGGATTCTGCTAAAGTAAACATTGCTAAAATTGAACAAGCTCCAAAGTGAATAATAGCTAACTGATCTTCAGGGTTAACTTCCCTGTGATTTTCCTCTTTGAGTTGATCCAAAAGAACCCCATACAGGTGTTTCATTTTAAGAGTGCCATTAAAAATTATTTTCAGTAAAATTTTATCTTCAGTTAAAAAAAAAATTTGCAAAGGTTGCCAGGTGCAGGAAGTGAGAAGGGCAAAGATGGAGAGGAATTCATTAAAATGATTATAATCACTGTGTTCAGATGGTGGCATGCAGATTTTTTCTTTATTTTGTAAATTCTCTGTAATAAGGTCCATATTTATCTTATAATTAAAAAAATTAAAATAAGATGTGTAAACAATTATTTGCAGTGAAATTACATCCTTTATGTTTAATTACACATTCCTTCTCTACCACCTATGCTCTGCTTTGCCCCTCTTTTTTCTTTTTCCTTGACTATTCAAATATCTCCTAACTAAGTAGAATTTTTCTGTCTTGACTTTTTCATTGCAGAGTTCCTCGGGGAACATTTCATTGTATTGTTGCAGTATTTTTGATCTTCCCAGGTAGGACTGAAGTCTCCCTCTGCACTTCTGGAAACTTAAGTGTGTGCTGGGCACTGCTGGGTGGGTGGAGGAGGGGCTTTTTAATCACTCCTGCCCCCTTGCACCCACAAAACACCGATATGAATCTCTGTTCTGCAGTTATTTTTTTACTATAGTGTACATGTCTGCACACTTGATAATCTTTGCCCTTGGGTGGCTTCTAAGCTCTGGAAAACATTATTCTGACCCTAGGCAGGTAGGAAAAAGGAAGAGAAAACAAGAAAGTGTCTTCCACTTCACGCCTGACTCTGTAACAGAAATGAGTTTCAGGATGCGGAGGGAGGTGAGACCCCATCTCCTGAAAGTCCCTGATATTCCCAGGGGCTGAGCACAGAGTTGTCATAAACTGTCACTTGTTCCTGGTGTGTGTTCCCAAGTCCCAGCAGAAGGGGGAGCTGCTGCCACCAGCTCCTAGAACTACGAGGGGATGGACAGCAACTCACACCCCGACAGCACATCCCTATAGCCTCTGGGGAAAAGCGGGTGTGAGGTCCCAGTCCCGTAACAGCTGGCAAGGTACCAGCGTGCGCCGTGCAGAACGCTGTTAGTCTTGTTAAAGTTTCGATTTTTCTTACATAAACTGTTGTATTTTTTTCTTTTTCTTTCCGGTAGAGCAAATATTGGCAAATTTGACAGGATCTGGGATAGAGGAGCATTAGTTGCTATTAATCCCGGTGATCGCAAACGGTTAGTGATTCGATTTCTTTAATTACATTGTTTTTTTCCCTTTTTAAAATGCTTTCTTAATTTAGTATACTGTACTTTTCCTGGTTTCCAGAAAGTTACTAGACTTTTACTAGTTTGAAATGGCTTATTGCATCTGGAATTAGAAGACCTATGTCCAGGAGCATCCGGCTCTAAAGGGTGTAGGACGCTTTTCCCACCCACTGAGGATGTTCCTCCTCTTTATCTGGGTTGGTCTCTGCGCGGGCTTCGGCTGCGTGCCTCAAATCCCCGAGGCCGTGGGGAGCAAACCAGAAGTCACAAGGCTCAGTCTCCAGACCATGCACCTGGTGTCTGGTTGTTTCCCCCCCATCTGGCATAATTCTTACAGATAATAATGCGATCGACCATAATAATAAATAGAAATAGAAATTTGTAGCACATAGTAGGAGCTTAATCAATATTTGTTGAGTAAATAAGTGAAAACAAACTGGACTCGGAGCAAGGGAGATACCCTGTTTTCTGCAGCCCCCATCGCCGCCTCTGTCCTAGAAGTGAGGACCATCTAAGTGGCCTCTGACCTGTTTGATTCATGGTTAACAGAACAGTGAGGCTCCATCTGGAACTCTTAGAGAATCTAGTTCTGGTTTGGCCACAGACCAAGTGTCTTCCCTAGTCCCCCATTGTCACTCTTTCCTCCCCTCCCAGCCTCGTGTGTGTGTGTGTGTGAGTGTGTGTGTGTGTTCACAGCCCCAAGTGTGCCTGAGAACATTGGCCCTTGTCTCCAGAAAAGCTGCTTACTTCAAGCTGTTAGAAAGATAAATGACTTTATCTCAGCACTTACGGAACTTCGTGCTTTCTCCCAGTTCTCCATCAGTACTCACGTCGTCCTTCTGCTCAGACTGCACGTGGGGAAGAACGGATGTGTTTTCTGCTGTGACTCTCAGGTCTCTTGCCTGACATTAATCATACCCCTCATTTTTCTGAATTTTTTGAAACTGGTTGAGAGAGAAAGTCTGCATTCCACGAGGAGTGATGCCTGTTAGTCCTGACAAACCCACCTGACTGATCACTTTTGTCGGGACAGCATGTTGCTCCTTTCTGCTTCTTAAGAACAAGAGGAAGTGAAGAAGTAAAGGTTTCTGCTCAAAAGTTTGTGAAGGGCTTGTTCTTTCGCTTGCAAGGAAGAGCAGCCTGTTCACGCCAGCTCGAGTTTTAGGGGAGTTCATGTTGAAGATGCTAAAGGAGCAACGGTCGCTGCCCCAAGTGCTTACTGTGTACCAGGCAGGGTTTCTAAGCACTTTATGTGTGTAAACTCATTGAATTCTTACGACCACCTGTGAGTTGGTTACTAATCTCATCCCCATTTTACAGGCGAGGAGACTGAGGCACAGAGGGCTTAAGAATTTGTCGAGCTTATGTAGCCAGTAAGTAGAGGAGCTGGAGTTTGAGCTTGGGGGGCTTGCAGAGTCTGTACCCCTAACCCCATGCTACACAGAGCCCCTGACTTCTCACAGGGCTCTGGACAGGGGTCAGGGTACAGCCGGGCATACCCCGTGTGCTGAGAACCAAGGCTCCTCACTCCGAGCTGTGCAGCCTGTCCATCTCTGTATGTCTGTCTGTCACAGCCTCTCTTCCTCCCTGTGTGCTTCTCCTTTGTCCTACCTGACCCCTTGGCTTCCTTCTCTAACCTCACTCCTGCTCCCACTCATCTGACTGACAGCCCTCAGCCTCCTCAGCTCCGACCACCACAGTGCACAAAAACTCTGGCTTTCGGTACAATGACACGGTTACCTAGCAACCCCTCTTTGCATCTCTTACCTCCATTTCCCAGTGGAGGCATCTGGTTGGTCAAGCTCATCATTCTGTACTGGGCCCAGGCCTGGCTCCAGATCAGTCTGCCAATGGGCTCTGTTAGGGCATAGTCCCCACCCTGACATGGCTGTGAGGTGGTATCACCTGCTCCCCAGGACACCTCCTCCCAAGGACCGTTGCCGTAGCACTCAGGGTCTCTGCTTACTGGCAGAACTTTAATTTCATAGTGCCTTGAATTTTGGCCTGTTCGTTAGTGTTCTCTCTCCCCAGCTAAACAAAGGAAAGAGATTGTGTTTTGACCTCTCACCCAAGGCCCTGGAGATGACCCAGGCACCCAGGATGTTTGTTACACCAGTGTCCCAGGCCCCCCAGCCACCCTCCTGCGTCAGTCTCGGGGTGCATGAAGCGCAGGCATCTTGTCTTCCAGCAGGTGCCCATGTAATCTTGGCACCAGCCCGGTCTGGGAACCACTGCCCCAGAGCTGGGAGAGCCTCCGGGGACCACAGCCAGCTGGAAAGAGCCTCTGCTCCGCTGGGTGTGACGTCTTCTGGTCTGATGGGCGCTCACTGTTTCCCAGCTCAGGCGAGTGACAGCACTGCTGAGCTCATTTCTGGCTCTTTGGAATGAGAGTCGACTTTGTATGATCATTAGGGGAATTAAAGTCAGTAATAGAGACAAAAGGAAATGCTGGCTCCCCCCGCCTCCCACCTGCCTCTCATGCCCTGCAGGCCTTGACTTTGTAGAGAAATCTAACCCGGGCCTTTGTGTGTTCTTTCCAGCTATGCAGATATAATGCTATCGCTAACGAGAACTGGGTTCCAGTACCTCTTGTCTGTTTTTTCTTACGATCCAACTAAACACGCAGGTAAAGTTGTTTGATTGTTCTTTAGTTCCCTCATTTCCTGATTTAATTCTATGACATGGGCAGCATTAGTTTCTCCTGATTTATCTCATGTGACACATACGACATGAAATCCGTGTCATCCATGGTGGGGGGATGTCTGGGGCAGGTGCCTACAGACACGCACGAACACATCCTCGTAAGAGGACGGGGTGAAACCCGGACGTGGGGAGGCCGGCGCTGTGCCGGAGAATCTGTAAACTGTTACTTAATTTCTGAAATTGCACACAATCCGTTGCATTTTTCAAATAACTATCTTTGTTTTGAATGTAAAAGTGATGTTTTCTTCTGGATTCACTTGGATGTGTTTTAACACTAAAGCCTCACCTTTAAGTCATGGCTTTACAGGAAGAAGGGAAAACCAAATCCATAGACTTTTAATTGGTAAAAATCCCCTTTCTGCTTTCTCACTGAGCTTTTTGTAAAGTGGCTTGTTTTATAAATATTTATAGATGTCAGTAAAAGTTTTTTTTCTGTTTGAATAAAGCAGGTCTTGAAAACTCCTTCAAAGATGAGACCTAGTGTCCATGATTAAGTCTGGGACCATCAGATGGAAACAGAAAATACTGGAGACAGATGTCAGCTCCGCTGACATGATACATTCCCTTTCTGAGCGGCAGGGCTAAGGAAGGGCCTGAGGGGAGAAGACACAGTGGAGGCTCAGAACAGCCTCTCGGAAGGGGCAGAACTGTTCCGCTTAAAGTAAATGGCAGTGAACTCCACTCATATTTCCCTGCTCCCGAGCCCCAGGCTGACTCAGCCGTCTCACCTAAGCTGGAGATGGGCACCTGCCATTACCATCCCCTCCGTAAGCCAGTCTTTGGTATAAGATACGCAAAAGAAAAAGCAAAAGAACCTGTCATAGCCTCGCCTATTTGGATAACTAAATTGTGTATGGAGTGAGTGTACCCAAGTCATTGGAAATAAGCTGAGAACTGAGCCCTGAGAATTTCTTTCTCTTTAGAGTTAGATCTATAGGATTTATTCGTCATTATGTTTCTGTTTTACTTAGGTCCACCATTTTATGTTCCGGATGCTGAAATTAAAAAATTGTTTGGTAAGTTCCAGATGTGTGCTGTAACTTTTTAAATAAAGTCAACAGTTAACTGTTTTGAGCTGCTAGCAGACTATCACTATCTCAAAGTATATAAAATATAAAAGCCAGAAACCATTTTATTGGAGGCTATTTTATCCAAAAAAGGGACCCATCTCCACACTATGCCTTTTGAGCTAAGTGGTATGTTTATGTGAAAGACATTTGAATTCTTCTAGAGAGATGGTAAGTTTATTTTAGCTCTTAGGAGTTCTAAGTGATACCAACAATTCAGAATTCAGAAAAGTTACCCGTGGTATTGTCCCAGTTTCATTAAAAAGAACAGAAGAATCTTCAGTGCACACTGTTTTTGAAATCATTTGACGTGCTTTTAGAAGAACTGCTTGCATTCTTCATAAAGTTTTAGCTTGTTACGTTTTCTTTTTTGTTTCAGGTTCAATGTGCAACATCCATTGTCTGGAGAAGGTGGATGCTTTTGAAGAACGACATAAAAGCTGGGGAATTGACTGCATTATTGAAAAGCTGTATCTATTTACAGAAAAGTGAATGAGACGTAAATAGAAGCAAGTCATATCAACATGTTTTTGAGCAACTGGAAATTGTGCTAAGGCACGAAAATGTAATGGATGACTTTTGGGGAAAAAATTGTTCACAAATCATATCACAGATCTTTGCTCAAAAATGCATATAACTTTTTAGGGAAAAAAATAAAACCATACTTTGGAAAGGAGAGTTTGATTGGGGGTGAAAGATTATCCCTGTATGTCTTACTTACAGATTGCAAGAATTTTTACAATCAGCATGTAATACGTGTATAATTAAAAAAAAAAGTAATGTAATACATATAACTTAAAGAAATATAATAGACATAGAAAAATTGGCATTCTTTATGAAATTTAGAACCATTGAGGAAATGTAACACTTTAACAGGGTTCAAGGTAAAAGACAGTGATCCAAGACATTATATAAAACATTAACTTTTACTATAAACCCTCAAATTGTGCTTAATTCTAGCACCCATTTTCACACTTTTCCTCCTTATCTAATTTTATATGTGACAGAATGAAGAAACAGATTTTAAAATTATTGAAATTAACCAATCTATATGGAACAAAATATTTTTCCCAAACTGTAAAAATAAATCTTTTAAAAGTTTTTTTTCTGAGTTTGGCAGTTTTTTCCTCTTAATTTAATCTTGTTTAAATGATAAAGTCTTTATGTAGTGCAGCGTTCTTAGGGCTGGATTCATGTCTGTTCATTTATGAAAGTTTAGATTCAAAACTTCTGTTTTTCATTAACAATCACATTTTGTTAAATCAGACGTTCCCCTCTCGCCTGATACCAAAATGATTTAGATTGTTTAGCACATGTTAATAGGGTAGTGTGTATTATAAAAATTCAGTTACTCAAATGTGTGTGTGGGAACTTGAGAAACCTTGAAATCTCCAGATTCTTATTTCCTGCCGTGTATCTCCAGCTCATTTTTCTGTTGGTGCTCAAAACATTCAAGCCCACACTGCCATCCCCTCCTCACCAAGTCCCTCACCCCTGAAGCCAAGCACGTGGGGCACGAGTCACGGAATTGGGGGTCAGAGCGGGTGCTGGAAGACCGGATGCCCTTGGGGGAGAGCAGAGCTGGAGAGGGCGCAGAGGGTCAGAGTCCAAAGAACCGCACTGCTGATGGAGAGCCGCCTGTTGAGGTGCTGACCTGAAACTCAAAGCGTGACCAACCCAAGAGGGATTCAGGTTGGCAATGGTAGCAGGTTTTTGCTCCTGTGAGCTCACCAGCCCCACGGTAAAGTGCCCACTGTCTTTGCTCTCTGTTAAAAGGTTGTATGTCTGCGCCCAGATTGAGTTGCTTCTATTCTATTCAACTTGCTCCTCTTCCCTCCTCTCCCATCTCATTCTGGGATTCCTTCTCAACTGTGTGTATGCAGCATGTCTTCCCCAACTTGCCAAACCAGCAGCCCACCTGCCCAAGAACCAACTCCCTCCCCAGACCCCTCAGCCTGGGGCCCTGTGCTCCCTCTTCTCTGCTGGGACCACCCTGAGCTGGGGGCAGTCTCCATGTTCCCTCTCACCGTGTGCTACTTTGCACAGAGCTCAGCCACTGGCCACAAGATCTGGTCTTCAACACCTTTGCCTCCACAGCCCTCAGGGCTTGTTCGAAGTGGACGCAGGAAGAGATGGGCATGCTTTTCCAGGACCCTGTAAATAGAGTATTGGAGGGCGGCAGAGAGGCTCCCCTGCAGGGAAGGAAAGGTTTGGCACAGCAAACTCAGAATGTTAGACTTAGACTCAGGGCATTTCTTTATTAATCAGCATGTGTATATGTTGTGATCAGGAGTACACTCTGTAAGGTATTTGAGAAACCTTTCAACCTTGACTTTAAAGATAAGCAAATGCTTAGCACGTGACCTGGATAAATGCTGTTTTCTGAATGATGGTTCCTATAAATACTAGGGAATCATCAAAGGAAAGGTATAACATTGGGGTTTGCTGCCTGTATGCAGTATCCTTGTTAGTCTTCACCCATTTGTTGGGCTCCCACTGTTACCCAGGTGTGTGCCAAGCACTGGGGATACGGCTTCAAGCAAAACCAGATGTGGTTCCTGCTCTCCTGGAACTGAGTCTCTCTCATCAGAAAAAGAAAGATGGGACGAAGATAAAGAGCAATTTAAGACCGGATAAAAAGGGAAAGTGGACTTGGTAAAATAGGACAAGAAGGCAGGGAGAAGCTGGGTTGGGTTGACAGGAGTGCTGAAACAGAATTTAATTCCAAAGAGAGGCAGCAAACACTGAAGAAAACCATTGGTAAGTACGCCCAGCTAGAATGTGGGGATCCGGTTGTGAAGGACGAAAACTTACATTTTTAGTTCTGAAGCTTTGTGCAATCAAGAAAGCCTTACCTCTCGATTAAATACCACAAAATAGCATTTCCTAACTTTAAAGTTACCAGAGCCTTGACAGCAAATTCTCAGAACGGATTACGTGCGTATGTGCCACATTGATTTCCAGAAGCACTGTGCCGTCTGACTACCAGGTGGTAGAGTGATGATTGTAAACAATCTTAAATAAATGGGATTTATTGCAGCTTGTTCTTTCTGGTTTACCTCGCTAAACACTTTCAGCCTCTTGCTGCAGTGTTACAGATTGCCACACGGGGGCAGCAAAGGACTAAGAAAAAGAAGGTAGGCGTCTCGCCAAGCCCAGCAAGAAAACTGGGCCCGCCAGCTCCTCTGCTGAGAGTCACGCTCAGGCTCGCGGAACATCGCTGAGGGACAGTGGGAGCTCCGTCACAATTAGCGATGAGTTGGGGTCTTCGGAAAACAATGTTGGAGCAGAGCCAAGTTAGAAGCAAATCAAACATCAGTGAAATCAGTCTGGAAAGCATCTTGAGAAGGCAGCATATCATATTACAGACTTGGTCTAGATCTGTACATTTCACACAGTAACCACCTGTTGCATGTGGTTCCTGAGCTGAATTAGGATGTACTGAGTTTAAAATACATGCAGGACCTTACCTAGTACTAAAAAAAGAGAGTGTGTAAAAATGTCTAATAATTTTTGCAGTGATTACATGTCACAATCATATTATTTGGGATATTAGGAATATTTGAGTTAAATAACATACGTGATTAAATTCATTTCACTAATTTCTTTTTACTTTTTAAAATGGGGACACTAGAAAATTTAATTTATATATGTGGCTGTCATTGTATTTCTACTAGATAACACCAATTCTTAAAGTATCCAATTTTTAGATGGAATTTCGATTTCCTGAATGTATTTCTTGACTTAAGGATGACTTTGGAAAGTAATCTCTATTTGGAATGAAAACGTATTGTAGTCTGAAATTATTAAATCTTACTAACATTAAGTTGGTTATTGTGTTCCAATACACAGATAATCTTTGAATCCTGTAACACTAGATAAGAACTTGTTTTTTCTTGTCTTACATTAATGCTTCCTCTGGGGGATTTAATGGGATAAAAATCCCATTTTCTCAGAAGTCTAGCAAATAAGAGGGTGAAAGATGACAGTCATTATCTCTAAATGAGGAGCAATGATTGGATATGTGCTTTTGCCAAAGACAGTGTTCACGTGAGACATTGAGGAAGGACTCCTGAAAACGAGAGCCTGTAGTACCACAGTGATTCTTCTGTTTGAAGTTTTTGAACACATGGTAGATTCTCTGTGCTTTCCATATTGTCTGGGGTTGATAGATTTTAACCTGGTATAATTTGAGGGACTGTTGTATCTCAGTGGTTCTCAAACTTGGCTGCACATTATAAACCCCTTGGGAGATTTTTTTAAAAATTGTGTTTTTTAATATTTTATTTTTATTTTGGTGGGGGGAGGAGGTAATTAGGTTTACTTATTTTTAGGGAGGGCACAGGGGATTGAACCCAGGACCTTGTGTATGCTAAGCATGCATCCTACCACTTGAGCTATATACCCTTCCCCCTCCACTTGGGAGCTCTTAAAAATCCCAGCTGCCCAGACCACATCCTGGACAAGTCTATCTTTCCGGGATGAGACCCAGATATTTACCAAGTTTGAAGACAACTCGGGTAATTAACAGTGTGGGCTCTGCTGTCAAACCGCCTGGCTCAAATCCCAGCCTGGCCACTTCCTGGCCATGACTCTGGGCAAGAAACTTAACCTCTACATGCTCTTTTGTAGAAAAGGGGTGATGACAATAACATACCCTTATAGGATTGTCAAGAGGTTTAAATAAGATAACCTACGGAAACCACTTAAAAGAGGGCAGGTGTGGAGAAAGTTCTATAGTAATTATTATTAGCTAACAGCTTTCTTATTTCATCCTAATCTCTCTGGAAGACTTTCCCAGCCATGTCCCCACCTCTGACACAAATTCACCTAGTGGGTTTTATGTTTTGTCCTATAACAATCCCTTCCTTCACACTTAAATTCATTTTACAAGTTTTCAGCATCTACTGTAGTCTTAAGCATCTCCTTAAAGTATTAAGCATCTACTTTGCAGAGTGATAGGAGACCCAAAAGAAGTACGTGCACCTGCCTCATCCCCTCGGATTTAAATTTCCCCCTTGCTCTGTGTTTTCCCAGTCAGATCACAAGCACAGTGAGCTTACACCCAGCGCTGCCCACTGGAAACTGCAGGGCACTTTTCTAGGTAATAGAGAGCAACTCGCTTGTCCTCAATAGGTGCTTTTCCCCGAGTGTAAAGTGGAGATAATCTATCCATGGCTGTTGCGAACGTTGCAGATCTGACTCCGCCCTGTGGATAGTTTGTAAATGTCTGGGGTTAGGCCCTCAGGCTGCAGTGCCGCGCACGCCCACCAGGAGGCAGCAGGTCTCGGCCGAGCTGCCCGCCGCCGTCGACGTCAGGACCCGCGCCCCGCCCCGTGACCGTGACCCAGCGCGGCGCGGGCGCAGCGTCCGACTCTGCGGGCTGGCGGCGCGACGGGAGCGCCGGGCGCCGCGCGATGGGTGCCGAGGCCTCCGGGGGCGGGCCGGCGCTGCGGGACTTGGTGCGTGAGGCCGAGATCAGCCTGCTCGAGTGCAAAGTGTGCTTTGAGCGGTTCGGCCACCGCCAGCAGCGGCGCCCGCGCAACCTGCCCTGCGGCCACGTGGTCTGCCTGGCCTGCGTGGCCGCCCTGGCGCACCCGCGGACGCTGGCCCTCGAGTGCCCCTTCTGCCGTCGAGCCTGCCGGGGCTGCGACACCAGCGACTGCCTGCCGGTGCTGCACCTCCTGGAGCTGCTGGGTTCCGCTCTTCGCCTGGCCCCTGCAGCCAACCGCGCCGCCCCCAGCTCCCCCGGGGCCTTCACCTGCCACCACGCCTTCGGGGGCTGGGGGACCCTGGTGAACCCCACCGGGCTGGCGCTGTGCCCCAAGACGGGGCGGGTCGTGGTGGTGCACGACGGCAAGAGGCGGGTCAAGATCTTTGACTCCGGGGGAGGATGTGCACATCAGTTTGGAGAGAAGGGGGACGCTGCTCAGGACATTAGGTACCCACTTGATGTCACCGTCACCAACGACTGCCATGTGGTTGTCACCGACGCCGGCGACCGCTCCATCAAAGTGTTTGACTTTTTTGGCCAGATCAAGCTTGTCATTGGAGGCCAGTTCTCCTTGCCTTGGGGTGTGGAGACCACCCCTCAGAATGGGGTCTTGGTAACTGATGCAGAAGCGGGGTCCCTGCACCTCCTGGAAGTCGACTTTCCAGAAGGGGTCCTCCGGAGAACCGAAAGGTTGCAAGCTGACCTGTGCCATCCCCGAGGGGTGGCCGTGTCCTGGCTCACCGGGGCCATAGCAGTGTTAGAGCACCCCCGGGCTCTGGGCAGCGGCGCCTGCGGCACCACGGTGAAGGTGTTCAGCGCAAGCATGCAGCTCATCGGCCAGGTGGATGCCTTTGGGCTGAGCCTCTTTTTCCCCTCCAAAATAACTGCCTCCGCTGTGACCTTTGATCACCAAGGGAACGTGATTGTGGCAGACACTTGTAGTCAGGCTGTCCTGTGCTTAGGAAAACCCGAGGAGTTTCCAGGTCTGAAACCCATCATCACCCATGGTCTTTCCCATCCTGTGGCACTGACCTTCACCAAGGAAAACTCTCTTCTTGTACTGGATAGTGCAGCCCATTCTGTGAAAATCTATAAGGTTGAATGGGGGTGATGGGGTGTCCGGGGCTGGTCCTGGGGCCTGGCTTCAGAAGCCCTGAAGCTGCCCCTGCTGAATTGTTTAACCCTGGCTAAATTCCTTAATGTCACCTGTTCAACAGTGATAATTATAAATGCCTGGTAAAGTTACAAAGGCTGGGGCAACTATTAAAGAATAATAATTAAATCTACCATTTCTTGATTGGTACTCCCTGTTCTAAGAAACTTGCAAATATTAGCTCATTTAATCCTTACAACTACCCAGTGGTGGTTTCTGTTATGAATCCCATTTTAGAGATGAGAAAACTGAGAAACAGAGAGCTTAAGTGATTTACCCAAACATGTCACGTTTACTTACTATGACAGTCACAATAGGAACTTTGTTCTGACTCCAAAACCCCTTGCTCTTAAACAAGGTAACAGATGCGGGAGGGGGTTGTGAGTGTATATTGTTGCTACCTGTGCTCCATTTAGTTAGATGCATGGAGAAAGGAGACTTTAGAGAGAGTTCAAAAGGAAAAGGATTTTTTGGTGAACATCAGTTTAGTTCAACTTGCAGTTCCTTTTGATGGCACATTAGGTGGAGTTCCTGTGGGTCCTGAGTTACTTGAGTAAGAAAAACCATTGAAATTACTTATTCAAAAGGGAAACGTATCTCTTAGTACCTGTATCTCCTCCACTGTCGGCACTTGGGAAACTCTACTTGGTTGGTTTGTGTCGCGTGAGTTCTAAACTCCTGCGGAACACGCCACACCCATCCTGGTGTTAGAGAGCTGGGTGATGTTCTGTTTTTGTTACTAAAGTCAGGTCAGGGCGGAAGTGATTTTGCCCGCCTTTATTATGACCAGTGGTAACCAGAAGCACTTTTGTGATGGAGCTTTTCCTCCATTCAGTTTAAATCTATCCCATGTGTTGTAAACACTGGGTATTCAGTAAGCAGTTGCCTTGACCCTGAGTCAGCATTTAGGCCACTGCTCAACACTTAAATACTTCTTGAAGTAGAGCGTTGATTAAGATACCGCCTGCTTTAATGTTGCAACTGATGGAGTGGATAGGTGCTCATTTTGTGTTAAGCAACCTGCGAAGGATGAGGATGTGAAGGAGCCCTCAGGCACTAACAGGCTGGTGTGGGGATGGGGACAAGATCATCAGAAAGATACAGCCCAGAATGGGAAGGGCTCAGCGGAGCATATGCTCAGGGCACTGGGAGGGGGGAGTACCCCCATGGCCCAAGCAGAGCAGGCACCTCGGAAAACCTAGAATTTGGGACTGATTAATGTCGTAAATACTGGTCACTTCATCCAAAACAAACTAGAAGCAAACAGTTGTATTTCAGCCCACACTGGTTCTTCATGGTACCAACATCAGGACCTATTTTTCTGGAGCAGCAGCCAGTCAGGATGCTAGGACTCTATAAAAAAGATGAAATGACAGCTGTGTTTCTGAACGTCTGAGGGCATTTTATGGATATTTTTACATTTAGCTAAACACCACAGTAGTAAATGGATTAATATCTGCCCGGGTCAAAAGTGCCCTTTCTGAACAAAGCTTATTTATTGTTACAGTAAAATCCTTCCCACAGTGAAATATTTGATAATCCTCTCCCACATTTAATCCTTCCCCATCATCGTGGCAACCCCAGATTTTAGGGGAGGAGTCAAACTGACATCACGAATACTTCCCTAGTTCAGAGATGCTCGTCACTGGAGGTGTCCTCTTGTCTCCTGTGCTCTTGACGTCCCTTGATGCTCAAGGCCTGCCTGCTGTTAAATCAGGACCTTGCTGGGCATCTTGGCACTGTGGTTATTACTTGAGTCCTCCCCTTCCCCGACTTCAGCAACTCAGGTGGCATCGCTCCTGTGCACACCAAGGGATCGAGCAGAGGCAAAATAATCAAGATAAAGACATTGCAAGTTTCCAGCTGGTAGCTTTTTTTTTTTTAATGAAGACACTAGGGATTGAACCCAGGACCCAGGACCTCGTGCATACTAAGCACGTGTTCTACCACTGACCTATACCCAGCCCCCTGGTAGCTATTTTTAGCAAATGGGAAACTATGTTTAAAGAGGTCAGAAATGTTGACTAATTTTAAAGAACAATGTCAGAGAAATATGGAGCCTGAGAATAGTTTTGGGTCCAGGTGCCCATCGTGTGGTCAGGATATCCAGAATAACTTCTCCAATTCGGATGGAGGCCACCCTCAAAAATGTGTCAGTTTGATGGGCTATTTCACAACTGAAT
Source organism: Camelus dromedarius (assembly GCF_036321535.1). Lineage (NCBI taxonomy): Eukaryota > Metazoa > Chordata > Mammalia > Artiodactyla > Camelidae > Camelus > Camelus dromedarius. Next base: position 11,858,533 of record NC_087454.1, on the reverse strand, counting down.
TAAGAAGTGGTTTTTTTGGCTAGGGTGTATGTTAAGTTGTCCATAAGATCCTATCTTTATTGTGAAACTTGCCAAATAATTTATAAATAATATTTAACACCATCTCTTCGTGTAATCACCATCAGTGAAAGGCTTCCTGTCAGGGTATGACCTTCGCTTGGGTTCCGCGCTCTCCCTCCCAGCCAGTGAGCTCGTTACCGTCTCCCTCGTGGGTAGAATGGGCTCCCACCTGCGGCTCTCCTCCTGGCGCACCCTGAGGCTGGAAGGTATGAGAGCCTTCCAGTTAAAGGTTTTCCTGTCTGGTGTGTGCGGTATTGCCCTCCAGGGCAGATCCCTCGTTGCTGGCTCCCATCTAGGCTGAATCAGTGGCCTTGACTTTGCTCCTGCCGTCAGCTCCACTGTCCCAATATGGATGCTCCATCTTGGTCCCAGCTCTGCCCAAGCTCTGCTGCTCCAGACTTCCTTCTCTGCAGCCATGGCTGTGATCCACTATGACACTTTCTATCTGATCTAATGGAGTGTGTGAGACTGAATTTGGGGGGACCGTTACAAGGAAAGAGGCAGAGGATAAGAGAATAGGAAATGGTACCAAGAATGGCTGGCTTTTTGTTGGATGCAGTGACTACACTTTGGGTTCCGTCCCTCAGTTCTTGCGTAGCCTTATCTAATCCTCACTACAGCCTAGGAAAGTGTTGCTGTTGGCATTTTTACAGGTGAGGAAACTAAGGCACAGAGAGGTTAAATATTTTGCCCAAGGTCACACGTACGGAAAGTGGACAGACTGATCTCTCTGAGCCTGAGTTTCCTTGTCCGCAGGATGGACGTTGAATAGTACCCACTTTCGAGAGCTGTGGGGCCTAAGTGTGTGTGTGCGTTAGACGCCGTGGTAAGTGCTCAGTGACAGTTAGCGATCATTGTTTTGCCTGAACTATTTGGGGGTGAGGCAATACCTCTGTTTTTAAGTGTAACAGTTAATGACGATGAAGCTTTGACCTGCAGGAAGCCATCCTGGCACCCGTGAGGGGCACGCCTGCCTGACATCAGAGCCCATGGAAAAGGGACTGAGGAAGATGACAGCTGTGTGACATTGTTGGGTCCCCAGATTTTTTTGCTCCCGAAGCTTTTAGGTGGAACCCTGGATGTCAGAGTTATCTGAGCTGAGAAGTTCCCTGTTTCTCCTTAAAAAAATGTGAGCTGGGTGTCTGTGACTTGCATCTAAAGGCATCTCCAGAGAGTCCAGGGCAGAGGCCTCTAGAAAACATCACACGTTACAAGGACGGGGCTTTACATGTGCATCAGGGCGGCACAAAGCTGGCTTTCGGTCTGTGCTCAGGGATCCACAACAGAAGAAAATGCTTTTGGCCCCCTGGGGCTTTGAGTGGGAAGTCAACTTGCTAAGACATTGTTTGGCTTTTTTGAGGAGTGTGAGGAAAATTGCCTGATAGCAGGGGAAAGGGTTTGGGTTTTTTTGTTTTTTTGTTTTTTTCAGATTATCAGAGCTCCTTTGATACATTAAGTTTTAAAGTTTGGCAGGATCACAGAAATCTTGGTGTCTAACCCCTTTACTTTCTAAGTGAGTAAACTGAAGGCTGGGGAGGTTAAGTAACGTGGACAGGTGATTAATCTTCTGGGAGAAAACCCAGAATCCTAAACCTTGCTGCCATTTGAATTCTCTCTGATTTTGGATTTTCAGCAGTATAAGCTGCACATAGCATTTTTTTTCTACCTAGATATGCAGAATTGGGGAGAGTCAGCAGCTGACGCCAGCTCTCCCGACTCCGAACCCAGTTTGGTTTTCCCGTAATATCATGCCTCCTCCTCTAAGTAAACACTTTTCTCGTAGCTGCTACATTTACTTAATACACTATAACATATGTGTGCTGTAGAAGTCTAGTCCTGCAGGATGTCACTAGAATGGGGCAATGTGGAAAAAGAGGTTCTGTATTTAAATAAATTTGTTAAATGGGTTTCTTTATTACAATAGATCTCAAAGCCATTAATAAGCTATTTTGCATTATAAATTGCAAAATATAGGGGATGGCTCGTTATAGGACACAGTATTTCCCAAACTTACCTGACCCCAGGGCTAGTGTTCTGGGAAATGCTGTATTAACTGCCTACATTTTCACATTTTTTTCCAAGGCTGAATAGCCACCCCTTCTCCATGATTCAGTTCTGCCCTTTTCTTGGGTGTTCTTCTTTCTGGGTCTCCATTTTTTAAATTCTTTTTTTGAAGAGTGACTTACTTATTTAGGGATTTTTGTGGTGGGGAAGGTAATTAGGTTTATTTCTTTCTTTATATTTAGAGGAGGTACTGGGGATTGAACCCAGGACCTCGTGCATGCTAAGCCTGCCCTCTACCACTTGAGCTACACCCTCCCCCCAATTTTTAAATTCCTACCTTTAATTCTTATCCTCTCTCCCAGCCTCCAAATTCCTGTTTGGTGGCATTTCTGGTTATGATTCTTCTTCTCAGTGTATTCACATGTGGCCCTTATTTGGAGGTAAAATGCTGCAGTGAAACAGTGTCTGTGGCAGGTTTAAGGAAGAATGACCAACTTGGGTACAACCAGATGAGCCTGGACTTACTTATACCTCAGTATCCCCACACCTCGAGACGGGCTCGTGGGAGAGAGCAGCTGGCACAGGTGCCTTCAGGGGCTTGCTCAGAAGTGCCGCAGAAGCCGCTGTCCCCTTGCTGAGTCCCCCTCTCTTTCCAGGCGCAAGCCCAGCAGCAGAACAGCTCTGCAGATGGCCCGACCAGCTGAAGGCTCTCTCTGGACGTCAAGCGTCTCCAGGCAAGTCGGTCCCAGCTCCGCAGTTAGCTTTTTCTCTCCCGACGAGCCGCCCTCTGTCTGTGTGGGCATTTATCCTTCGAGCAGAAGAGCCGGCCTCCCTGGCTAAGAGCCACAGCAATGATCACTGAGTAAGTGGCTGTCTGTGTTTGCCTCGTTGTGATCACAAAATTCGGGCACTAATTCTCAACATATTTTACACATGGGTATGATTTATCTTCATTTACAGTTTTCACACTTAAAATCTCCTCATTTTCGAGGTTCTTCACAGACCTCGTGGCACAGGTTCAGGTGGCACCGGGCTGCTGTAGAATAAACAGTGTCTAACCAACACTGATGCCGACCCAGCTACACGCACACCTCATCGCTTTTCTCCTCGCACTTTCTTCCCCCAGCATTTTTCATATTCATTCTGAAACTGAGAGGCATTCTATGCAAATCTCTCTTTTGAGGAGTTTCAGGCTTGTGGTTTCACTATAGAGACCGCAAAGCCAAAGAAGCAATTTCTTTTTTTTTTTTTAATGAAAGTAACTGAGGATTGAACCCAGGACCTCGTGCGTGCTTAGCATGCACTCTGCCACCGAGCTGCACCCTCCCTGCTGAAACGAGCAATTTCAAAGGCCAGGTGTGAATTATTGACAGGTGGATATTTGGACAAACTTTATATTCATTACTGTTCAATTCAAATTTTGATACTATCTGGAAGAATAAATTGGAAAACAGATTCCAAGATGTGGATGGTAAGTATGCCTTTAGGATCTTCCACTTCAGTGGCTTTCCTAGAGACATATGTACCCTTATCACTATTTTACGTGGAATCAGACCTTCCTATGATTGGTTCTTGTCTGATCATTTGTCATCTTTAAGCATTTGGTGTGTCTTGGGATTTGTCCGTAATGAACGTAAACGCTAATCAGCATATGGGCAGAGAACCGTGACCAGCCGACAGAATATCCCAGGTACCCCTCGACCCAGCCGTGCCTTTGGGGCTCACTAGATGGTGACATCCACTGCCTGCTCATAAGCCACTCCCCCGGGGACAGCTGAAGGAAACTGTAGCGGGGATGACGCCTGATCTGGTAACATCTAGATCCAGGAAAGAAGAGGCTAAAGAAAGTTACCCCTGCTACCCACCGGAGGATCAGGTGACCTGGCAAGGACCGCCGGCCAGCCATTTGTGTACATAAGTTCCTCGTTTGGGCTCAGGTGTCACATCACGGTGTTAAATTTAATCTCTAAAGACTTAGTGTTTTGGACTCAGAATGTTCTCATGAACACAACTCCTTTCCCGTCTTGTGTTGCATCTAAACTCTATTAACTGACCCAGAGTTAAGGACTTGGCCAAAACCACAGTGCAGAGACAGGATTAAGTTCAGGGTGCTTCCAGTTCTGGTCTGGCTATTAATAGCACAGCTTGTCCAGCTTCCCTGGTTTTCTGTCTCACGTGGGATCTGAATGAAACCGGACAACCTTGGGCTGTAGAGCGTCAGACTTTTAACATGAGAATCCAGGGTTTAAGTCTGTTCAAGACAATGTCTCTGTTCCTTGCTTCTATCAGAATAGATATTCCATAAGGATAGACTTACGCCTTCCTGGGGCTAGACAGCCCTACACCCCTGGTGGTAGCGGAGTCTCTGAAGCTGGGCTTATGGTTGTATGTGAGTGCTGACACTTACGTCTGAGTGGGTCTGATGCAGAGGGACTTGACACCCCTTAAGTGAAAATAATAAAGCCATATTTCCAAGTGCTGACTTAGTATAAGCTGGAAGCTCTCCAGCCCCATCCATCTCCCCTCTTGCAAACCCACATCCAGTATAAGCCACCTGCTCTGTTTCTCCTTGTTCACCACTCCCCGAGGAGCCTGGACCGCATGCCCTGACGGCCAGTGAAAAATGCCAGCTTTCCTCACCCTTTACCACCGCTCCCACCACCTCCTCAGCTTAATGTCTGTTTTTCTCAACATTTCCCAGGATGGAGCACGTAATTCCATATTCTGGCTTAAAGAGGTTTTTCTTTGGGCTTTGCTGCTGAAAGGAAAGTAGCCTTAGTGCTCAGACAAAGAAAGACTTTGAAGTTTTCAAATCATGCTTCTGGAAGTGTGGACAACAGACTCAGACTTACCTGGGACAATTGTTACAAATGAAACTTCCCGGGCTGTAACCCAGACCCACTGTGCCAGAATCTCTGGAGGTGGGACCCGGAAGCTGCCTTCTAACAAGGTGATTCTTAAGCCACTGAGGAGGGAGCAGCAGTTTTCAAAGGAAGGTTGCCAGAGGTCAGCTGCTGATTGATCTTGAGCCAAACAAGTATAGAGACAGAGGAGGGAACATGTATTAATTATCTCCTTTTAGGAACCTTGTATATAAATTACATCATTTAAACTTCACAACAATACTGCAAAGTTAGGTGTGTTATAATCTCTACTTTAAAGGTATCAGCAGAAGACTGAGCAAGGCTAAGTGACCTGCCTGAAAACTCTGAGAAACTAGAACTTGAATCCACTTCTAGCCGAAAGCCCATCCCTATGTCAGCTCCCAGAGTCTGTCCACTTCTGCATCTGTCAGGAAAGCCTGGGGATTGTGAGCTGATGAAAGTCAGTGTGGCTGTGTCCTGTTTACCCTCAGACCCTGTATTCATTTACATCCATGATACTGAGATACCATGATGTCTGTAACGAAAGCCTTTCACTCAGTAGGAGGCTCAGAGACCGTCCAGGCACCCACTTCATGCCTCATTCAAAATAGAAGCAAACAACCCCTCCTGCTGGGGTGGGGGTGTGTGACATCTGACAAGAGGAAGTGACACACCCTCAAGTGAAGGAGAACTAGCCAAGTCCAAGGGTGTGGTCTGATAGCAAATGTTCCCCTTCGAGCTTTGACCAGCTGCTGTTTCCATTCACTTTCTCAGCTCTTTGTGCAGGCAGTGCCCCCCTGCCTTTACATCCTCCGCCTCAGAGAGGCTGTGGTGGCCAGTCCTTGGGAAGGCGATCTCCCTGAGAAGGCGATCAGGAAGTGAGGCCAGATAGTCACTCCACAAAGGTTTAGTAAGAAGCTGCAATTACATGCAAAGATTAAAGATGAATAAGGCATCACACCCGCTCCCAAGGAGCTTACGGTCCAGTAAGAGGAAGCAGCACCAGATGGTCTGTTTTAACACTCAGAGATGGGCACCTGGTGAGTTTGGGAAGCAGTCACTGTGGAGAGGTGCTTAATCATTATCATGGGCACAACTCAGGACGGGGCAGTGGGAAAGAGCAGGGAAGTCTTCCTGGAGGAAATTCCGTCTACAGAGAGCCTTAGAGGGATGAGGGCGAGTGGCTAGTTGAAGGGGGCGGGTAGAGGAGCCACCCTGAGCAAAGGCAAGGAGGGCGGAAATAGCAGTGTTCAAGCTAAAAGTCTAAATCTGCATCCACCACAGAGACCCCGTCAACCATTTCCGTCTGGCTCAATCAGCATGCTGTTTCTGCACAGGTTTTTCCAAAGACATTATTTCCTCAAAAGTCTTTTGGCTGCTGCTCTCCGTACACTTTCTGACCAGCACATTGACTGTAAAATTAGCTGAAGTTCACCCCGTCCACCTTCCCTTCCTGTGCAGAAGGTCCTTGTTTTTCCCATTTCAAGTTTAGAGAGTTCAAACTTGACTTTCTACCTGCATTCAGTAACTCCTTGATATTTAGAGACTCGGTTGGAAGGATATTTTTAGTTGACAAGGCTGAAACAATCTTATTTGATTATTGCAGGATAAGAGAAAGGAGTGGGGCTATCTATTGAAGTTGTGTCTGGAAAGTAGAAGGAGTTCTTGAATAGGTGTGATGACCCTCTGAGGGAGGGGGTTCCCTGTCAGTTCAGAGCACAGCCCCCTGAGGTGTGAAATGCTTTGGCGTGGCCAACAGATGAAAACAGTTCCCTCTTCTTGTCGATATCTGAATTTTAAGTGACATATTTTGTCATTCAGGGCAGATCCATCTTCACAGAAACACTCTCCCACGTTTCTTTTAATCACTTCCTCATGTGAACAGATTTTCTACGTTAATACAAATATGTTGAGAAACAGAGGAATCTGAGTCAACTGACTCCTCCCACACAAAATGCCTCCGCACGTTTAGGAATTGATGGAAAGGGCCGAGAAAAGTGGCAGTTTTCGGAAATTTTCCTGCAGGGAAATAAGAGGCTGGGATGGTCACTGGCTGGTCTTCCATGTCTCCACCCCCAATATGTTGGTCATGGATCAAACCTGCCATCTAGAGAAGGCAGCCAAAAATGACATCAAGAAGATGGTGAAGCAGGCATCAGAGGGCTCCCTAAAGAGCATCTGGGGCTACACTGAGGACCACGTCATCTCCTGCAGCTGTAACAGTGGCACCCAGTCTCCCACCTTCAATGCAAGGGTTGGCATTACCCTCAACAACCGCCCGGTCAAGCTCATTTCCTGCTATGACAGTGAGTTGGGCTACAGCAACAGCGTGGCCGGCCTTATGGTCCACATGCCCTCTGAAGAGTAACAGCCCCCTGGACCACGAGCCGCGGTGAGATCATGAGAGGAGGAGAGAAGCCCTGAGTTCCCCAACACCCTGAGAATCTCCATCCTCAACAGTTACCACCCCAGACTTCCTGAAGACAGGGAAGGGCTAGAGAACCCCACCTCGTCATGTACCATCAGTGAAGTACACTGTGTCCAGCCACGCCCCCGAGAAAACTGGAGGTGGACAGAGGTTAAGTATTAAAGCAAATATGCTAAAATGCTAATGGCAGAATCCTGGGGATAGGTGTATGGAGATTAACTGTAAAGTTCTCTTCCATTTGTTTATACTTTTGAAAAATTTTCACAATAAAATGTTGGGAGAGGGCTGACTAGAAGACTGAGGCTCATAATGGAATACAGGTAGCAAATTATCGGGAGTCCTGCTGCTGCAGTGTTACAGCTCCCTGCGAAGCAGTGTGAGAATTAATGGCACGTATGGACTAAAAAGTCAGTTTACACACTGCCAGCATCTAAAGACTTAACTGAGCGCTTACCGCACATGACCTTTGCTTTCATTGCTGACAGGAAATGGTTAAAGAGTGTGCCAACGCGAAAACATCAGTCAATTGTCACATCATCATAAAAGTCACTGCGGCCCCTGGAGGAGCCTCGGTAGAGGAGTGACGTGATTTGTGTTACATGAAACGTTTGTTGGCTACTGGTGCTGTGAAGATGCCCGGTGACTGAGGCACCAACCCTGCCTGTGGAGAGCTGCCCGCCACTCAGAGAAGGTGTGTTCACAAACACATAGCACACAGCGCAGGACGTGATGGGTGACAAAACCACAAACTTAGCGAAACCAGGCGATGAGGGCAAGCTCAGCAGGACATCCGAATGGATCTGGACCTTGTCTGGCAGACATGAAGGGAGTGTGCTGCGCGGAAGGGCCATCGAGTGAGAAGGCATGTGGAGGTGAGCGTGTAGAGCAGGGACGTGGAACGCGAGTCTTGTGAGAGGTGGCAGAAGGCAAGGTTGAAGGGACGGGTCACTGGGCCCACCTCCGAGAATGCTCGAATGTTGTTTCGAAGGGTTTGGACCTTACAGGCATGGGAACCTTATAAGCGTAGGTCTTGGTCATTAGTGTAAGGTGAATCTGGGCAGTGAGGTTTCAGTTAGGTTTTTCTTTTCTTCTCTTTTTCCTTTGAAATACTTTAATGGCATTAAAAGCACCTACCATATCAGTTTTTATCATCTTAACCATTTTAAAGGTGCAGCTCGGTAGCATTAAGCCTGTTCACACTGTTGTGCAAGAGAGCTCCAGAACGTTTTCATTTTGCACAACTAAAACGTGGGCCCTATTAAACAACAACTTCGCTTTACTGCCTCCTCCCTGTTCTTGTCTGTCTCTGTGAATCCGACGACTCTAGGTACTGCATGTAAGTGGAATCATACAGCATTGGTCTTTTTTTGTGACTGGCTTATTTCACTTTGCATAATGTCCTCAAGGTCCATCCGTGTTGTAGCATGTGACAGGATTTCCTTCCTTTTTAAGGCTGAATGAGATTCCAATGTATATATACAGCATGTATTCTCCTTATCCATTCATCGGTCAATGGACACGGACTGGGTTGCTGCTTCTACCTCTTGGCTATTGTGACTAAGGCTGCTATGAATATAAGTGTGCAAAAATCTCTTTGAGATCCTGTTTTCAATTCTTTTGGACATATGCCCAGAAGTGGGATTGCTGGGTCATATGGTAATTCTATTTTAAATTGCTTGAGGAATCACCATACTATTTCCGTAGGACTGGCATCATTTTACATTCCTACCAACAATGCACAATGGTTCTAATTTCTCCATACCTTCTCTAACATTTTATTTTTGTTATTGTTGTTTTGATAGTAGCCAATCTAATAGGCCTGAGGGTTTTTTCTTTGTTTTTAATTGAAGTAGTTTGTATTCTCTAATTCTCACCACTTCTCATTTTATCTCTTACACCAAGCAGACCTCCACTAACCTCTCCTATTTCTGCTTTTCTGGAACCAGCCGTCACACACAGGAGTCCAAGCTGGAAGAATCAGGAGTGGCTGGAGTCCTTCCTTCCCCCTCTTCATGGCCTTCCCTTTTCCTTGCTGATTCATAACAGGGGAGCTGAGCAGAAACTTTGCTTCTTTGCTAGATTCTGTGGATAAAATGTAATTTTTAAGCACTGTGTTTTAGCCAGGTTTAACCACAAAACCCTTCGGAAGTCCAGGGGAGAAGCTATTTTATTTGTAGCTCCCTTAGAAGTGAAAGGGGAGTCTAGTGCCCTCTGGACACTGTGATAGCCACCTGACCTGAATGTTTTTCTGGCCTCTGTAATGATCCATAATTAAACTGCATCCCATTTTTATTGTTTGACTGTTAAGATGTGTGTCTCCAGTTGATTAGATAAGGAATTCTAAGCAAGGGTGGAGGAGGAAGATGATAACATTAAAGACTTTTCTCTTTCAGTTTCTACTCTCTGAAGCTTGCCTTCTTGCTCTGAGTTTCCCTCAAAGAGATCCACTTAGGAACCGTGTTTTTGGCAAGTGTTGACTCTTGTTTGGAAGTTTTCTGCTTTGAATAAAAGCCTTTGATTTTTTTTCCTTCTGCCCTTAAAAAAACCAAAACCAAAAAATGCTGTAGCTAAGTGCCCTGGGCCAAATTCTGCCCTTAGTTACTTTTTCTGTGGCATTTGTATTGTACACATCAGCAAACCCTGATGTTGGTTCCGTTACAAAGTTTTAATAATAATAACTTACGTCTGTGTATTTTTTTATATTGTAGAAAATGATTGCAGGTACCTTTGCTCATCTGATACACATACACATACAACCATGTAATAGGTAAAACAGAAATATTTAGTCCTATTTTACAGGCAAAGTAACTGAGACTCAGAGAGGATAAGCTGTTGGTCCAAGGCTACACAGGTATAGATGGGACTCACACCCAGATCTTCCAGTTCTTAAGTCTGTGCCAAGGAGGGTTTTGTTTTGGTTTGGTTTTTGATGACTGTGGAATTACAAATACACATTCAAAGACAGATTATTATTCCCATATCACAGACGGTGCTTCCAAAAGATGTGAAAAATGAGGAAGAAAACATAATTAAGTGAAAGTAACCAAATTTGTGAAATGCAGGACTCAAGTAACAACCTTGCAGGAACAGTTTGGAAGGAAATGATAAACTGCCAAGTACGAAAGGGCAACGGCTGAGGCTTATTTATTTTCGCATTTTGGATAATCCCCAAAACAGCATCTTGCACTTAGTGAGGACTGAAAGGATGAAGGAATGAATGAGTACAGTTGCCTAAAGTCCTAGAGGAAGCTTGCCAAGGATTCGAGGTGGCTGGGAGAACTTAATGGAAGTTTAATAAAAAGAAAAGTTGAATAAGAATTTAATGAAACTTTCATTAAGTTCTTCAGAAAAAAAGGCCCAGCTAGCTAACTTATGACTTCTGCTTCCCGGCTGCCAGGGAACAGGAAGAGGGGAGGAAATAGATAAAGAGCTGGCTTTGATTCGCTGTGACCTTCATTCCATCCAGCTGAGAATCATATGGTTGATAAATACATGCAAATTTGAGTGAACAACTCGTGCTGAGAATTTTCATTTTTTTCTAATCTGTCATCATGATTTTGATGTATATATTGATGTTAATGACCCACCAATTGATGTGAGAGTCTGGGGCATCTGGGGCAGCGCCTGGCCCACAGCAGGTGCTCAGTAAATGTTATTGGAAGAATGAATGAAGGTCAGGCGTTAACAAGACAAAATCAGTCTGGCAAGCGGGGAGGCCCTGGAGAAGGACCATTCTAAGCACTCTCTTCCCTAATTGCCGCTAAAAAAGTGGGACCTTGGGTTTGGAGGAAGCTTACCCCTCTGTCACTGTCTCCTTCCCTTAGGAGGGGAAAACCCCCATGAATTACAACATAAGCCTTTTGGCGAGAGTTCCTTAGGAGCCTGTATACTGCTCACATCACCTGACATCCACCGGTGCTTCTGAAATTCACTTTTCCAAATACCTATGGGGGTTATGATGGTTTATTTCATCATTTGATGTCTGATAAGGCAAACTGGAAATTTCTAAATGGGTTCATCATTTAAATGTTTAAAGGAAATCTGTAGAAATTATTAGGTACAATAAAGAATAGACACACACTTCAGTAAATTGAAGGATTCTTTTGTATATTGAATAATCGCATCTAAACTTACTGGTTTTCTTAAGGATGTTTTTGCATATTTCCAATTTCGTTTAAAGTCAGGTAAACTGTATCTTGTAAATACCAACTGGGTCCAGTTGATTGATGGTGCTGTTGAGCTCAGCTATGTCCTTACTGATTTTCTGCCTGCTGGGTCAACTAACTACTGATGGAGGGGTGTTGATGCCTCCAAATACATTAGTGGATTCATCTGTTTCTCTTGGCAGGTCTGTCCGTTTTTGCCCCATGTATTTTGGCTCTCTGTTTTCAGGCACATAGACATTAAGGGTTGTTACGTCTTCTTAAAGAAGTAGCTCCTTATCATATCATACCTTATTCCATGGCAATTTTCCTTGTTCTGTAGTCTGAAATTCATATGCTATCCCAGCTTTCTTGTGATGAGTGTCCCCATGGGTTTATCTTTCTCTGCCCCTTTACTTTTCACCTATCTCTGTCTTTATACCTAAAGTAGGTTTCTTGGGTCTTATTTTTTAATCCACTGTGACAGTCTGTGTCTTTTAATCGGTGTTATTTAGACCATTCACATATAGAGTGATTATTGGTATATTTGCATTGGTGTCCACCATGTTTGTCACTGCTTTCTGTTTGTTGCACTTGTTCTTTTTTTTTTTAATCTTACCTTATTTTTCTGTCTTCTCTAGTTTTAACTGAGCATTTATTTGATTCCATTTTCTCTCCTCTCTTAGCATATCAATTATACTTCCTTTAAATTTTTTTTTTTAGTGGATACCTAGAATTTGCAATACATATTTGCAGCTGACTTAAGTCCACTTTCAAATAATGCTACACAGATTCCAGGACAGTGCAGGTAGCTTTTCATAGAGTATTTCTGATTCCTTCCTTTGTAATATTGCTGTCATTGATTTCACTGATCTATATGCTATAATCATCTAATACCGTATTACTATTATTACTGTGTACCATTATCTATTAGATAAATTAAGAATAAGAAAAATAAAAGATCTTCCTTTACCTTCATTTATCCCTCTCCAGTATTCTTCCTTTCTTTATGTAGCTCTGAGTTTCTGACCTATATCATTTTCTTTCTCTCTGAAGAACTACTTTTAGTATCTCTGACAGGCAGGTTGACTGGTGATTAATTCCCTCATTTTTTTGTTTGTCTGAGTCAGTCTTTTTTTAATCCTTCACTTTTGAAGGATAATTTCACTGGATATGGAATTATAGGTTGTTGGGGGTTTTCTTTCAACACTTTAAATATTTCACTCCACTTTCTTCTTGTTTGCATGGATTCTGATGAAAGTGAGATATAATTCCTATCTTTGCTCCTCTATAAGTAAGAGGTTTTTGCCTCTCTGGCTTCTTATAAGATTTTCTGTGTCTCTGGTTTTCTGCAGTTTGAATATGATATACTTAGATACAGATTTTTGGTATTTATCATGCTTGATGTTCTCTGAGCTCCCTGGATCTGTAGTTTCATGTCTGTCATTAATATGGGGAAATTCTCACCCATTGTAACTTCAAATATTTCTTCTGCCCCTTCCTCTTTTTCTCTCTTCTCTTTCTGGTGTTCCAGTTACACACATGTTACAACTTTTGCAGTTTTCTCACAGTTCTGGCATATCCTGTTCTTTTCTAAACTTCTTACTTTTCCCTTTACATTTCAGCTTAGGAAGTTTTTATGACACATCTTCAAGTTCACTGATACTTTCCTCAGCTATGTCCAGTCAACTGATGAGCCCATTAAAAGCATCCTTTGTTAGTGCTTTTGATTTCTGTCATTTCCTTTTAATTCTTCCTTAGGTTTCCCAACTCTCTGCTTCCATTACCCATTTATTCTTGCTTGTTGTCTACTTTTTTTCATTAAAGACATTGCTGTATTAATCATTGTTATATCAAATTCCCTATCTGATAATTTCAAAATCTGTATCATGTCTGAGTCTGATTTTCTTGCTTAGTTAGTCTCTTTTTTCTTTGCCTTTTAGCATGACTTGTCATTTTTTGCTGAAAGTGGGACTTGATTATTTCAGATAATAAGAATTGCAGCGAATAAGACTTACTGTGAGATTTTATCCTAATCTGGCTTGGAACTGGGGTGTCTGATGTTTTCTGTAGCTGTGAGGCTACAGTTTCCTCTGGTGTCTTGTTTTTTTCCTCTCCTGTTCTCTTTGGGTTGCCCTAAGAACTTAAATGGAGTCTGTGTCTTTCACTTTCTTTAGCTGTAACCTGTTGTTATCATGTGGGAGCCCTGCTGATTCGATGGTAAGATGTGCAGGAGGGGAAATACTCTATAATCTTATAATTAAATCTCATCTTTTATTGGGCCTGGGTCCCTGGGCCGTGACCTTCAGAAAAGTTTCTTATCCTTTTTTCTCTTCCCCTTGGGGGAAAAAGAGGGCTGGGGTGGAGGTGGGACTGGAGTTAGCTAGTTGCCCCTCCTCCAAGTAGATAAGGCTCTAGTCAGGTTGCTACCTTAGAGAACAGGACTTTCTCATGGAAAATACCCTAGGTGAGCTTCGGGATGGTTCCTTTTCACCTCTCACTGTGGGAAATATGAGGTGACATTTCTCAGATCTTCCTCTTGAGAATTTGGTGGGGTTCCTGGAAGTAAAACCCATGCAAGTAGAGAGGGGTGTCCCCCGAGACTACACCCCCTTGAGTTTCTCACTCTCAAGCTAATCCACACACAACCGTTAGCAGTTCATCAAAATTACCTTTTAAGTATTTCTCCCAGTTTATGGCTCCAGCAGCTGCTGTTCCAGGTGAGCTTATCCCAGCCATTCTCGGTGTTCACAGATCGCTCCAGATTTTAGGCTAGTAGTTTGCCTTCTTACCTCATTCTCTGCTAGGTCTAAGAAAAGTCATTGATTTTCAATTTATTCATCTTTTTTTCTTGTAGTAAGGACAGGAGTGATGATGACTTTCAAATATTTTATGTGTTGGCACTGAAACTGGACCTCTCCTGTATTTTGAAAGACGTCTGCTGACCTATTCTCCCTTCCTTCTGGTAGAGTGCTGAGGACACTAAAACAGAAGTCATCAAGGAAGGGAAGTAAGTGATGGAACCCAAGCTGCGTCATTCTTAGTTCTTGCCCCTTTATGCTATAAATCGTGTGCTTGCCAGATACAGCCCTTCTTCCTCTTGAATGTGTTATGATAGAAGAAAATATTATCAAGAAAAGAGATTTGAATAAGCTTTTCTACTCTGCCAAGGGTTTCATTTAAGCACGCACCAACAAGTTGCATAAATCAAGGGCTTCAAAGTCTAGAGGAGGGTGGTGTAGTTGCCTTGTTGAAAGAAAGCTATTCATAGGATATATGTGAGTGGAGACAAAGGAGGGGGAGTCACTTGGCTAGATCTGAAGATCTAAACCCACTTCAGATGATGAGCTTCCACTGTTTTCAGACAGAAAAAGTTGAATTTAGCAACTGCCCTCATGGCCAAGTCAGCCTTGAGCCCAGGCCATGGGGTTTGAAGGGGGAACAAAGGGAGAAGAATCTGCAGGGTTTTATCTCTGGAATCCTCACACTTCTTTGTTTTCCAGACTGACTTTCTGTACTTCTTATGGCACAACCCCCTCTTCCTTCTCCCCAAAATATTTAGTACCCAATTTTTTTAAGTCTAACTCTCAGCTACTGGTCCGCCTCGGTAATCTTGCCCGTCTTGCTTGTATCAGCAGCACATCTCAGAATAAGCAAAGGTATGACCTTTCCAAAGAGTATTTAAATTGTAACATGGGTACCTTAGCATGAAGAAGCTTCTAAGATAGTAATTCAGGATATGGAGAGTATATTTTTCAAAGGATCCTAACTGTACTTCTCACAACATATTCCCTAAAGGGTTGTGGATCCTCTCTTCATAAGAATAATTTACCCTTAACCTCTTTCATTAGTGGGCAGAGGAAAGGTTCAATATTAATCTCTTCAGAAGAAAAAAGTAATTTTAGGATCACAGGAAAAATGCCAAAGGAGTATACCCCTCTAAGAGAAAACATGAGACAGCCCACGGGTACCACACTTCTCTTTGAAAGGACTGCCAAATGCAATTATTCAGAGCACAGAATTTTTCATTTTTCGGCTGGTGGAGACATTTTTTAGAGAAAAGAGAAACTTAGAAAGGACCATTTAAAAAATCCAACATAGAGTTTAACTTTCTGGTATTCACCTCTTTTTCCATCTTATTTCATTTTTCAAAGCAATACTCTTCTACACTTGGGGGAAAGATATTAGAATCCAGATTGCTCTTCTCTGTCATGACTGTATTTTTGTCCACCTCCAACATGACTTTGAAGTGAAGCCTCTGAAAGTCAATCCTGGACAAAAGCTCATATTGTAAAGGAAAAAGAAGTCTTTATTTTTAACTAGAGAAAGAATTCCAAGAATTTTTCGTCCTCAAGTGGGGAGGAACACCCATACACCTACAAGCCAAAACCTGTAAAAATTCATTTACTCCCAGGCAATTCTTTTCTAGGAAATGAAGGGTAATTCAAAGAGGAGTGATGTCTAATAAGATTTCAGAGATTGAATTAAAGGAAGATATTAAAAGACATTTTGGAAACCACCGACTTATTTGTATTTAGTTAGTTGCTACTTAGTAGTTGTTATAATGGCAATGTGGTTAAAATTTTGAATGTCCATAAATTCTGAGTTGTATCCTAAAGCATATAGGGGTGAAAGGCCATGATATTTGGCAGGTGAGAATTCTACCACTGAACCACCAATGCCCAGCATGATATTTGGAGTTTGCTTTAAAACACTTTAGAAGAAAGAGAGAGCACAAAAGAAAGGAAGAAAAAGAATAAGCAAATAAGACAGAATTGTGCTTTTGAATCTGCGTGTTGGGCTTATGGGGTGTGCTCATTTCCTATGGCTGCTGAAACAGGTTACTCTGAACTTGGGGACTTAAAACAATGGAAATTTATTCTCTTAAAATTTTGGAGACCAGAAGTCTGAAATCAAGGTGTCAGCAGGGCCACATTCCCTCTGGAGGCTGTAGGGGAGAATCCTTCCTTGCCTCTCCCAGCTCCCGTGGCTCCTGGCTTTCCTTGGCCTGTGGCTACATCCCTCCAATGTCTGTTTCCATAGTCACATGATCTCTTCCCTGTGTCTGTCTCTCTTCTTCTGTCTCTTATGAGGATACTTGTCATTGATTTAGGGCCTGCTAGATCACCCAGGATGATCCCATCTCAAGATCCTTAACTTAATTCCATCTGCAAAGAGCCTTTTTCCAAATAAGGTCACATTCATGGATTCCCAGGGTTAGAGCATAGACGTGCCTTGGGGAGAGGGTGGGAGCACCATTCAGTCTGCTACTGGCATATTAAACCATTATACTATTCTTTCTATTTTTGTCTTTAAAATTTTTTTCATAGTAAAACTTTTTTTTTTTTAACGTTTTCGCCTAAGGAGAATTACATTTTGCTAAGCTTTGAACATGGCAGAGGTCAAAGCAGAGAACTTCATAGTCTGAGGCAGAAAATGCTAGATGTGTTCCAGGAACAGAGAAAAATGAACTGATAAGAAATATCAGCGAAAAGGAATTCCGTTCCTCTTTGTCAACCAAACAGATACGGATACTGTATGTAAAATGATGCAAAGGAAGTACAGATTCCTTTCCAGCCTTACCGGAATCGACTTCCAATGGTAATCCCTCCAGCTTTTGCAACCTCTCTCTTTCCTGAAAAGGGTGACAGGAAGTGCTGGAGAGGAGGAGAGCTCATGGGCTTCTGTGTGAAACCCCCAGATTGGGCGGCTCCCATCCTGGACCACACGGATCCAGGCTGCTCGCTTCTTGTGCTGGTGGTGATGTGAAAGTGCCTGTGTCAGGGCTGGCAGGGCTAAAACTCTGAAGCAGGTTAGGTTTGTCCTCCACGCCTGGTCCACTTTAAGTTTTATCCCCTTCATCATCCCTAGGAAGAAAACCCTTCCAGATACTAGAATCATGAGGCAGCTGGGGCGCACTTCCTTAATGCACCTCCAGAAAGGAAAATCATGCTATGGTCTGAATATTTGTGCCCCCAAATTCCTGTGTCAACACCGTAATCCCCAAAGGTGATAGTATTAGTAGGCCTTTGGGAGATGTTTAAATCATGAGAGTGGGGCCTTCATGAATGAGGTTAGGGCTTTTATAAAAGAGGTTCCAGAGGGATCTCTTGCCCCTTTTACCACTTGGAGACACAGAAGAAAGGCACCAACTATGAACCAGGAAGAGGGCCCTCCTCGAAGGGAGGACCCTTTCTGGCTGCCACCCTGATCTTGGGCCTCCCAGTCAGCTTGTTTATAAGCTGCTCTCTCTGTGGTATTTTGTCATAGCAGCCGCCTGAGTCAGAAAGCATTTTACTGTGGTCCAGAACACACATAGCACAGGAAGATGAAATGGGCTACCATGTACGTGTATTTGGAGGAGGACCTTTTAAGAAGGATGAGAATTCTCTCTCTCTTTCTTTAATTAATTAAACTTTTTAAAAATTGAAGTATAGTAGATTAACAATGTTGTGTTAGTTTCAGGTGTACAGCAAAGTGATTCAGCTATATACATATTTTTTTTCAGATTCTTTTTCTTTATAAGTTATTGCAACATACTGAATATAGTTCCCTGTGCTATATAATTGGTCCTTGTTGTTTATCTATTTTATATAGAGTAATGTATATCTGTTAATCCCAAACTCCTTATTTATCCCTCCCGCTTTCCCCTTTGGTAACCATAAGTTTGTTTTCTATGTCTGTGAGTCTGTTTCTGTTCTGTAAATAAGTTCATTTGTATCATTTTTTTAGATTCCACATGTAAGTGATGTCATATGGTATTTGTCTTGGCCTGTCTGACTTTTCACTTAGTGTGATCATCTCTAGGTCTACCCATGTTGCTGCAAATGGCCTTCTTTCTTTTTTAATGGCTGAGTAACAGGGAATTCTTTTTTGTGGCCTTGTTCTCTCTCTCCTGGGAAATGTGAGTGGCCTGGAGGGCAGAGGTGAGGCTAGGATAAAGATGACGACGTGAAAAAAGAACTCCCTGGAGCTGTGCAATGTACAGCCTACACAGCTACAGAGGTGGCTGTGCTGGCCCCACCCCTGCACGTTTAAGAAGACCAGGGAGGATTTGGGGCCACAGCACTACTGAAAAAACATGTGTAGGAATGTGTATTCCATGCTGGCCAGCTCTCGGGAAAGTCTGCTTAAGCTACCTTGTTTCCCTAGTCTAAGAGATCAACGTTGAAGCAAATGGAAGCTTTTGGCCATCTCCAGGATGGGATTCCCACGGGGTGACTCGCTCTGGCTTGAAATTCCTGGAGGGGAGCACGGGTAAGGCAGCTTCAGTCTTTACTGCCCCATCATCATTACCTCCAGGAACGGCAGTGCTGAGCTGAGCGGGTTCCATGGGCCTTGCCCACCAACATCGCTTGTCAAAGTGGTAGAATCAGGCAGCCCCGTTTCCCACCTGCCTCTCCCGGACATGGCTGACAGGACCAGGAAAGTATCCCTGACCTAAACAGGTAGGGACCGTGCCTGGGCTGGCAGTGACTTCTAGCCTGAGCATGGCCAGGCAGCTTCTCCCTGCTAGCAATTTGAACTAAAAAGTAGCAAGAAAAGGAGTTGGCAGCCAGAAGGACAGGAGCCAAAAAGATGCATAGAGTAATGCCCACGGTAGCTTTGGGCCATGAGGGCCGAGCCAAAGGTAAGAAGGGGTAGAAACTATGAATAAGCAGAAGAAGCTCCCAGAAACAAGGAGAGAAGCAGAGGGACCAAGCATCCCCTGAGAGATTGCAGGGAGGAGGCCACTGGAGCAGCCCCAGTTCCTGGATCCTTTCCAGGTTCAGGGCCAGTGCCTATGAATTGTTATAATAAAACCCATTTTTGTCAAGATTATTTTTTGGGTCTT
The DNA here is from genome assembly GCF_036321535.1 of Camelus dromedarius. Lineage (NCBI taxonomy): Eukaryota > Metazoa > Chordata > Mammalia > Artiodactyla > Camelidae > Camelus > Camelus dromedarius. Next base: position 11,839,201 of record NC_087454.1, on the reverse strand, counting down.
TCTTGCATCCAGAGTATACGAGCCAGAATGATATACTCTCCATCGTATGCTGGATGGTGCTTTCCTCGTCCAGCCTAAACTTCTGGCGGATTTCAGTAAAACACAATCTAGGCTCACTGGAGAGCGCTTGAAACACGGTAACCTTCACAGAAACAGGAGATGTACATGGCAGCACCTGTCTGGAAAATTACTGAGCTTCTCAAACTGTACGGAACTCCTGTCCTAAACTCCTAACACCTGGAGTGCAAGAGTGGCAGTGAAAGGCTGGCTAGGGCACAGGTCTGGTAGGTGTTGAGAAGAAGGAAACTCTCACCCACCTGTAGCCCCACTTCCTCATGTCCTTCGCCATCTTTTCCTTGTTTCCAATCAAACTTGCTGTCCCTTACTATCCCCTCTTTTTAGCTCTTCTCGGAAACACTTCTCCCACCCTCAGCATGTGGGTGACATTTGGAGTTTCATGTTCTCTTCTCCACTGAATCCACATGGAAATGACTGATAATTCCTTAATTCTCGGTTTTCAAGCTGGAAAGAGAGAGAGGACAAAAAAGGGAAAAGGAAGTGAAATGGTCTCTCTGTTATGGGGCAGGAGAGGCAGAGGTGGGTTACTGTTTGAAAGGCGTATTGAATATTACAACACAAATTTATATTGGAGAAATCTTTAGTACAAAGTACTGATGGCGAAGCTGAAGTAGTCTTGGCTGGTGGCAAAGCTCTGAGGATTATAAACCTCACGAGTCTGTATAAGAATCTCACCTGGCAGAGATCAGATTTCAGTCCAGTGCCAGACCTTTCTGGCCTCTCCACATATCCTCACGTGGTGGACACTTACTTCAGTTGCTTCTTGTTTTGTTTTTTAATTTAATTTTATTTTTTATTGAAGTGTAGTTAATTTACAACATTAGTTTCAGGTGTACAGCAAAGCAATTTAGTTATACATACGCATGCATATACATACATATACTTTCAGATTCTTTTCCATTGTAGCTTATTATAAGAAATTAAATATAGCTCCCTGTGCTATACAGTGGGTCCTTGTTGTTTATTTGTTTTATATATAGTAGTATACATCTGTTAATCCCAAACTCCTAATTCAGTTGCTTCTGTGTGAAGCTTTCTCTCCACGTTCATCTTGTCTTCTCAGTTCTCTGAGAACTGACCTCATTTTCCCTTATGGATGCCCTTTCTCTTTGGCTGATAATTGGGAGCAGACTTAGGGCATCTGCACGATCTCTTTCTTCTATTTTAATGACATTGATTAGCCTAAGAATGAAATATTTGTCCACAGTGGCATGTGAAAGTTAATAACAGAAGCTGGCTGTGCCAAGCCAAAGAAAGCACTAAAAAACAGCATTGGAAGAGAACAAATACTTTCAGGTGTCAAAGAACCAAAAACTGTGTGTCCAACCCACTGAACTGTGGAACTGTCTTCTAAATTCTAACATTTAGTGATCAGAAATGTTGTAAGTTAACAAATGATGATTCTCTCGTTTTCTTTTGTCACATGTGAATGCTAAATTCTAATTTATTTTTTTCCCTGGTGAAAAGTTCTTCAACTTAGTCAACAATCAGGCCACAAATGTGTGCACATTCATCTTTTTTTTTTTCTTAAAAGTCAAAGATGTACCTCAAGTTATTTTTTAAAAACTGGCTTTATCTTCTGAAAATGTTATCCTCTTAAATACAACTTCTTGATGTATAATGAGTATCTTCAGGTAGAATAAAGAGAACTCAAGTAGCAGATGGCCTGGTGGAAAGCATATGGGCTTCCGAACTGGAACAGAGTCCCAACACTCATGCTTTCCCTGACTTGCTCTTTGGTTTGGGAAATTTGGGAAATTTTAATGAATAACTTTTGATCCTCAATTTCTTTATGAAATGTTTAGAGTATAACTTAATGATAGCGCTTTGGTGAAACATCAGTGGATTTTCTCCAGTGGTAAATAGCACTGCTGTCCTTTCAGTTGTCCAAGCTAGAAACTTATGAATCGTTCCTAACGCCTTCTGCTCTCTCACTTCCCACGTTTAATCCAAAAACAAATCTAGTGCGTTCAACCTTCAAACTATATCTCAAGCTTTTCCGTGTCTCCCTTGCTACAGCTGCCACCATTTCAGACACTCTGGTTTCTTACTGTGACTCTTGCTCTGATCCCTGACTAGTATCTCCACTTCTACTTCCCCCACCCATCCCCGAGCTACTTACCACATAGCGGCAGGGTTTTTTGTTGTTGTTGTTGTTGTTTGTTTGTTTGTTTTTTAGGTGTTTGTTTGTTTGTCTCGTTTTTTAATGGAGGTCCTGGAGGTTGAACCCAGGACCTTGCGCATGCTAAACATGTACTCTACCACTGAGCTATTCCCACCACCGCCACCCCCAACATGGGTTTTAAAAGCACAAATGCCCTTCTCCTGCTTAAACCTTTCTGATCGCTTCCCATTTTTAAATGACATCTTTTTAAAAACAATTTTTTGGAGGTGACGTAATTAGGTTTATTTATTTTTATTTGTTTATTAATGGAGGTAGAGGGGATTGAACCCAGGACCTCGTGCATGCCAAGCACACACTCTACCATCGAGCTCTACTCTCCCCCTTAAATGACATCTTTATTAAGATATAATTCACGTACCATAAATTTCACCCTTGTAAAAGTATGCAAATTAAACTTACAATGCGGTTTTTAGCATACTCACTATGTTGTTCACCATCACCACTATCTAATTTCAGAACACTTTCATCACCCTGAAAAGAAAACCAGTAACCATTCACACTCATTTCCTATTTCCTCCTCTCCCAGCCCCTGACAACCACTAATCTACTTTCTGTCTCTGTGGATTGATTTGCCTATTCTGGACATTTTCTATAAATGGAATCATGAGATACATGATTTTTTATGTCTAGCTTCTTTCCCTTAGCATAACGTTTTTTAGGTTCATGTATCAGTACTTCATTCCTTTTTATTGCCCAATAATTTCTAGTAAATAAATATATGGCGTTTTGCTTATCCATTCATCAGTTGATGAACATTTGGGTTGTTCCACTTTTGGGCTATTATGAGTAATGCTGCCATAAGCATTCATGTACAAAACTTTATGTGGACATATGTTTTCAGTTTTCTCAGGTATATACCTAAAATTAAAATTGCTAGATTCTATGGTGACTATATGTTTAACCTTTTAAGGAAATGCCAAACTGTTTTCCAAAGTGGCTGCACTATTTTACAATCCCACCAGCAGTGTATGAGGGTTCCCATTTCTTCACATCCTCATGAGCACTTGCTATTATCTGTCTTTTTTACGACAGCCACACATGAAGTGGTATCTCATTGTGGTTTTGATTTACATTTCCCTAGTGATTCATAACATCTCTTCATGTGCATATTAGCTGTATATGCAACATTTAACACAATGCCTGTCTCAGTAATTCAATGTTAAAAAAATTACAATCCTAATTCAATAATATTATTATTGTATGGAATTAAAAGGGGTGGATAAAATCAGAACTCAGAAATTTACAAAATTCTTTAGAAATATAACACTTTATTATTACTACTATATTTGCATAATACTATTTATGAATTTGCTTGCTATTGAAAGTCAGATAATGTGACTGTTTTAAAAACATTGGATATCTTTAATGTGGGCAAAAATGCTGATAGTAGATAGAAGCCCATAGACTAAAGTGTATCTGATTTAATGCATAACATTTTCATTTGTCTATTGTTTAACTTTTAAATATCTTGCATTATTCTGGAGGACCTTCAGGCCCAAATAGCTTCAGATGTCAAAGGAATTATATCTTAGAAGGTACTTAACTTTTGCACAGTGCTTTGTACACAAGTGTGCTCATGAAATAAGAAACTGTTTATTCATTCATTTATGTATTTATTGACACTTGAGTACCTGGTATATACTGGGCATTTGTTAAGCCCTTAGGATCAGAGACAAATACAAAAACTCTTGACTCAGGGTTAGAGAGAATACATGAGGATTTTCAGTAGACAGCAATGAAGACAGGGACAGAGGTGTGCAGGTGGTGCTAGAAAAGAAACAATAGGACAAATGAAAGATGACAATACCCTAAACCAGGAGTTGCAAACTCGATGACTTGGGAGCCAAGTGGGCTTGATGTGAAGACATTAAAACTAGTGGACTCTGTGGCCAGGAAAGACGGCATGCTCTGTCTGAAGACATTTACATTCAAATGAAAAATACTGTGGCAGCGGGGTGGGGTAGCTCAGTGGTAGAGCGCATGCTTAGCACACACAAGGTCCTGGGTTCAATCCCCAGTACCTCCATCAAAAGAAAAAAATACTGTGGTAGCCAAATAAATATTTCTTTAGGTCTTCTTTGGCCAACAGTCTGAGCTTAAGCAAAGCCAAGAGCAGAGGGAAAAGAGGAGGCTCAGAACCAGTGCTGCTGGGCTGGAGTCCGCTCTTACTAGCTCAGGAGGGCTGACTGGGCACATGGCTTCCCAACTCTGTTCTGTTACTTGAAATCAGTCATGATGGTGACAATATTTACACCACAGAAACAGGCAAATGCTGCAAATCAGGGCTTTCTCCCAATCCTCTTTTGAACAGGAGAGAAGGGGTAGGAGAGCAAGGAGTCAAAGCTGACTCCTAAGGGTGTATATAATTTTGGTTTATCCTAGTTACTTTCACTTCTGTTAACATCCCTAAGTCTTAGAAACATAAGTGATAAGAATAGATTAGTGGCAATTCTTTTACTTTTTTTAGGCTATTGGTAGCCAGTACTGAAAACAATTACTTAAATGTTTTTTTAAAAATCTGCAGATGTACTGCTATTTGAAGAAAGAATATTTTCACTTGAGTTTTAGAAACTGCTTCCTTATTCCTTTAAAAATATTATAAGCACAGTGCTCTTTATTTTGTTTGACTTGTATTCAGGATTAATATACAGTAAAATGTACCTTGTCTTATAAAAAAAAGAATAAATAAGCAAATAAATTGAGTTCAAAGAAGGGTTGTAATTTTTTTAACATATATATTTGTTGACATGTAGTCAGTTTACAATGTTTTTGTTAATTTCTGGTGTATAGAATAATGTTTCAGTCATACATATATACACATATATTCACTTTCATATTCTTTTTCATTATAGGTTACTACAAGATATTGAATACAGTTCCCTGTGCTATACAGTAGAACCTTGTTTACCTATTTTTTATATAGTAGTTAGTATCTACAAATCCTGAACTCCCAGTTTATACCTTACCACTCCGTCTTCCCGCTGGTAACTGTAAGTTTGTTTTCTATGTCTGTCAGTCTGTTTCTGTTTTGTAAATAAGTTTATTTATGTCATTGTTTTTTAGATTCCACACGTAAGTGATATCATATGGTATTTTTCTTTCTCTTTCTGGCTTACTTCACTTAGTATTTTTACATATATTTTAGATAGCAAATTTGTTTGAGAATATAGTTGTGAAAACGATAGGAACTAAGGAACTAAGTATCTTCTTTAATTATAGGAACTCACATGTCATTTCCATTGTGCAGTGTTGATTGTTATTTACACTCTGACTGTGAGAAATTTCTCTTGTTAGAATCAATTCCCCCAAACGTGGGAACAAGCTCATATAATTTCAAGAAAAGTACTACTTACGAGTCCTTATTTAATAGTAGTTTTTCTAAATCCACTTCCAACCTAAAGAATGTGATGATATGATTTATAATCATACTTTTAGAGCTGGGAATAACCTTGGAGATGATCATGTCCAGGGCAAGCATGTAGATTTCAGCTCTTCCAAATCCCCTCTTTGGTGGTGGCTGCCTGGAGTTCTGCCCCAGGTCAGTGAGGAAAAGGACTCCATTCAGTTAGTGATATCTGCCTTTGATATAGGAGGGGACGATGACATCATGAGTCCAGTCTAGTCTTGATCTAGTCCAATCTCTTTATATTATGAGTTAGAAATTGAAGCCCTAAAAAAAGTAAAAGACTTCCCCAAAGTCATACAATTAGTCAATGGCATAGCTAGGATTGTAAATTCAGAAGGAAGTTGTTCTTGAAAAAATTTCTCCCTTTCACCCCCAGCACCAAGCTGCTCTAAAGCCTTCTCATCAAATACCATTTAAATTAATTTTCTCCATTCCAATTCCACTAATCCTGCCTGTTTATCAACAGTGTGCCACACTTAATGTCTGTCTCCAAAAGGGAGACACTACACTGTTGGTGGGAATGTAAACTGGTGCAGCCACTGTGGAAAACAGTATGGAGTTTCCTTAAAAAGCTAAAAATATAGCTACCATGTGATCCAGCAATTCCACTCCTGGGCGTAGATCTGAAAAAGATGAAGACTCTAATTTGAAAGGATACATGCACCCCAGTGTTCATAGTAGCACTGTTTACAATAGCCAAGACATGGAAACAACCCAAATGCCCATCAATAGATAATTTAATAAGATGTGGTATGGATATACAATGAAATATTACCCAGCCATAAAAAAGAATGAAATATTGCCATTTGCAGCAATATGGATGCACCTACAGATTATCATACAGAGTGAATTAATTATATACAAAATGATACAAATGAATCTATATACAAAACAGAAACAGGCTCACAGCCTTAGAAAACAAACTTATGTTAACCAAAGGGGATAGGGAAGTGGGGGGGGATAAATTAGGAGAATGGGATTAACAGATACAAACTACTGTACATAAAATAGATAAGCAACAAGGACTTACTGTATAGCACAGAGAACTAGATTCAATATCCTGTAATAACCTATAATAGCAAATAATCTGAAAAAAAAAACTGAATCACTTTGCTGTATACCTGAAACTAACACAATGTTATAAATCTATAAATACTTCAATTTTAAAAATCTTCATTTCTACTTCCAATCTATCCTCTTAGACCTAGAACATTGTCAGAGAAGAATTTTAAAACACAAGTATGTTAGTGTGTAAACATTTCCATGATACCAGCACCTAATGATACTGTGTTCTCATGCCTTTGCTCATTCCCTGTAGCTCCCTTCCTGTCTGGCAAAACCCTACTCATCCTCTAGACAAGTTAAAACAGCACCTCTTCTATTAAACTGGGCGGGAACTGGGCCATCCTCATCTCAGTCTGTCTCCCCCAGGGTTGAGCTAGTGAGCTAGACTAGACCTTGTTTGTTGCATTGTCTTATCTTGCTTCTCTGGCTAAGGCTCATGCTTCAAGTGCAGAACAACTTCTTTATCCTTCTTCCCTAGGCCAGAATGACAAATATCCCTTACATGCATGGCCTGTCCAACTTCTGTGGCTGTAGTGGATGCTGTGGTATGCTACCCAGACCCCTTTCACACATGCTAGGAATGCTGGCCACTGATGGCTTACAGTTGCATCCTTCTCTGACAATGGCCTTACCCAAGGTGACAGCCCTCTAGGGTCAGTGCTGGGAAGAGCTGGGAAAGGGATTAGTGTTCAGGCCTGGCACTTTGCCTGATTTGGGACAACCCTGCTCCAGTGATTTCCCCCATGAAATTGGCTAAGGCCTTTGTTGCAATGTCTCATATGGCTTCCCTCACCTCCTTACAAGTGTTGTTCTCAAGGATATTTCCTGCAAGCAACTCTCTGAATCGCAGAGTCAGTTTCTGTGGAATCTACTTAAAACAGTGGCCATTTCGGAATACATTACTAATTAATCATTTTGCTTGCTTTTTTTTTTTTTTTTTTTGCCATGCAGGGATAAATCTTAAAGGTCCTCACAACAGGCTCTCTGTAACTACAAAAAAATAACTGGAGTGATAAACAAGTTGAAACCCATTTATCATCTCTGCTCCAAGCCCTCATTTTAGTATCATCCCGCTAGATCTCAGTGTTCTAGTGGCAAGAAGAGGCAAGGAGAGACGTGCCTAAGGAAAAGGCATCAAAGAAAGGAGAGAGCAACTTGAATCTAAAGCCTTGAGCAAAGCCAATCTAAAGTGTTTTCTCCCAATTATCCCCAGGTGGGAGACAGCCCTGAGCCAGTTAGCTGTGTAGGGGAAACCAATAACCTTGACTGTGACCATTCATACCAGGATCCTCCAACTTTCCTTTAAGGAGACATGGACTAAAAATCTGGTTACCTGTGGTCTATTCCCAACACTTCTAAGAAAAGCTGCCTACATTAGGATGAGATCCTGGGTGCTTGCTTGCTCATTTATAAAATGACAGAAATGTACTCATAAGATTTCTAAGACTCATTCCTGGTCAAGTATATGATTTTGTGCACAGGAATCAGGCTGAGTGTAGATAAATTTGCTATTGGTGGCAGCTGCATTGTTACAATAAGAATTGGCTCTTGCCTTGTCTCTGTGATGTAATCAGAAGCAGAGGAAAAACATAACCGAACAGAAGATAAGAAGGGCAAATGGAGGTAAGATGGTGACACGATTATGGCCAAGTGACATATGTAAGGATGGCAGGTGGGATAAGCAAGCAGTCTTACAGTTTCCATGTGCCAGACAATTCTGGTTCTTGGTTAGACAGTAAGTACCTAAATACTTGCTTCATTATAGGACTTTAGTCGAAACCTTCAGTATCTTGAACATTGTTTCTCAATCTATCAAATGGACTGTATTTGTCAGAATTCTTTGGTTGTGATGTCAGAAACACAACAGAAAATAACTTATACAGCCACCATAGGTTCACTTCAAGTGCAGAATAACTTCTTTATTTCCAGTTTAACAACTCCAGAGGGAAACAAGCTTCTGTCTCCAGGAGAGACTCTGAGTTGGGAAGATGGAGGTCACATACCATCCCTGAGACAATCACTGTGGCTAGGTGGAACCCATATACCCTTATAGTTTGGAAGGAGGGGACACCACTATTGACATCCCCACTGGCACTGCATAGAGTTGGGTGGTTTTCTTCGAGAAAAGATACTGGTAAATAAAAACATGTTTACTTTATAGACATAAGGTATTTCCTCTATCTCTGAAACTCCACTGTATTAGTTGTCTATTGCTGTATAACAGATTGTCACAAACTTTTTAAAAAATATATTTTTAATTGAAGTACAGTCAGTTACAATGTGTCAGTTTCTAGTATACAGCACAATGTCCCAGTCATACATATATTTGTTTTCATATTCTTTTTCATTAAAGGTTATTAGAAGATATTGAATATAGATTCCTGTGCTATACAGAAGACTTTTTTAAATCTATTTTTATATATAGAGGCTAACATTTGCAAATCTCAAATTACAAAATTTATCCCTTCCCACTCCCTTTCCCTCAGTAACCATAAGATTGTTTACTATGTCTGTGAGTCTGTTTCTGCTTTATAGATGAGTTCATTAGTACCCTTTTTTTTCTTTTTTTTAGATTCCACGTATGAATGATATATGGCATTTTTCTTCCTCTTTCTGTCTTTCTTCACTTAGAATGACAATCTCTGTGTCTGTCCATGTTGCTGCAAATAGCATTATTTTATTCTTTTTTATGGCTGAGTAGTATTCCATTATATAAATATACCACAGCTTCTTTATCCAGTCATCTGTCGATGGACATTTAGGTTGCTTCCATGTCTTGGCTATTGTACATAGTGCTGCTATGAACATTGGGGTGCATGTAGCTTTTCTAATAGAGTTCCATCCGGATATATGCCCAGGAGTGGGATTGCTGGATCATATGGTAAGTCTATTTTTAGTTTTTTGAGGAATCTCCATACTGTTTTCCATAATGGCTGCACCAAACTACATTCCCACCAGCAGTGCAGGAGGGTTCCCTTTTCTCCACACCCTCTCCAGCATCTAGCATTCATGGACTTTTGAATGATGGCCATTCTGACTGGTGTGAGGTGGTACCTCATTATAGTTTTGACTTGCATTTCTCTGATAATTAGTGATATTGAACATTTTTTCATATGCCTATTGGCCATTTGTATATCTTCATTGGAGAATTGCTTGTTTAGGTCTTATGCCCCTTTTTGGATTGGATTGTTGTTGTTGTTGTTTTTTGGTTACTAAGTTGTATGAGCTGTTTATATATTCTGGAAATTAACCTTTGTCAGTTGCATCATTTGCAAATATTTTCTCCCATTCTGTAGGTTGTCGTTTTGTTTTACTTATGGTTTCCTTTGTTGTGCAAAAGCTTGTGAGTTTAATTAGGTCCCATTTGTTTATTTTACTTTTATTTCTATTGCTTGGGTAGACTGCCCTAGGAGAACATTGCTAAGATTTATGTCAGAGAATGTTTTGCCTATATTTTCTTCTAAGAGGTTTATCGTGTCTTGTCTTGTATTTAAGTCTTTAAGCCATTTTGAGTTTATTTTTGTGTATGGTGTGAGGGAGTGTTGTAATTTCACTGATTTACGTGCCACTCTCCAGTTTTCCCAACACCACTTGTTCAAGAGACTGTCTTTTCTCCATTGTATATTCTTGTCTCCTTTGTTGAAGATTAATTGACCGTAGGTCTGTGGGTTTATTTCTGGGCTCTCTGTTCTGTTCCATTGATCCATATGTCTGTTTGTTTGCCAATACCATGCTGTTTTGATTACTGTAGCTCTGTAGTATTGTCTAAAGTCTGGGAGGGTTATTCCTCTAGCTTTTTTCTTTCTCTTCACTATTGCTTTGACAATTCTGGGTCTTTTGTGATCCCATATAAATTTTAGGATCATTTGTACTTTTTCTGTGAAAAATTTCATGGGTAATTAACCAAAGACAAATTTATTATACCACAGTTGTGTGTTAGGAGTCTGTGTACAGGCTAACTGGGTCCTCTGCTCAAGGTGTCACCAGGCTAAAATTAAGGTGCTGGTTGGACTTATTATCTGAGGTTTAGAGTCCTCTTTCATGATTATTCTGGTTGTTTGAAGAATTTACTTTTTTGCAGTTGTAGGGCTGGAGTCTCTGTTTTTTCTTGGCTGTTGGCTTGGACCTCTTTTAATTTCTAGAGCCATGTTCAGTTGCTAACCAGGTGGATCCTTCCATAGGCAGGTCATAACATGGTAATTTGCTTTCATCCAGGTAAGCCAGAGTATCACTCTGATGCTTCACCTTCTTTTAAAAGGCTCTCCTGATTAGGCAAGGCTCACCCAAGATAGTCTCCCTTTTGATTAACTCAAAGCCAACAAATTGATAGCCTAATCATGGCAGTGATGTCCCATAATATTCACTGCCCCACCAACACTCAAGAGGGAGAGGATTATACAAAGTGTGTACACCAAGGGGTGGAAATCTCGACTGTCATCTTAGAATTCTGTCTTCAGTGAAAGCTACTGAAAAAAAGAGACAAATACTCAAGCAGAAAGTCAGTAGAAAGGTCAACTGTGGATGAAATATTTCAGCAAACCTGTATGCCTGTAAAAAATGAGCAGGAAGTTCATAAGCTTTGCAGAACCTCAGAAAATCTCGGCGTTTAGGAGTGACATCAGCAAGATGCCAAACAAGACATCCCTTGCTCGTTATCCACCCTCCCCTCCCCCTAACCCAACCCACAACAATAATTTGGCATCCATTCATGGATGAAAGTGCCTTTGCGAATGCTTTTGGATCCAGGTAGGAGATTATGAAACTCAGTCCAGTCCAAAACCAAATAGAGCCATTCTGAGAAGGCAGGGTCACACCAGGCGGCTGAAGCATCAACCATAGTCCTGGCTAAAGAAACACATACTCCTGCTCTGTTGCTCCCTTTCCTCATCCCATACCTATGGCTTCACCAGAGTTCCCAATATGTAATGAACTGAGGGGAAAAAATTCAAGAATGGTTTATAGATTATTTCACAGCACATGCTGGTACCAGCTGGGCAGCTGCAGCATTATGGCCCCACTCAGAAGTGGCCGTGGAGGAGAATGGGGAGGGGAAGGCCTCTGAGTGATCAAATAGCATCTCCAGTTGCTCACTTTGCCCAGAAAGAGAGATTTCCAGAGGAAGGGAACCTAACCATGGGTAATGGAAAGTGAGTGGGCAGTGAGAGAGTCCAAAACAACCAAACAAATAGGAAACAAACAAAATAACCCAGAATAAACTAAAGCAATGCAAAGAACAGAAGAAAAATTTTTTAAAAAACTAGAATTAATATCCCCAAGAGCAATAAGAAGAAACAAGAACAGGATGCTAAAATATTAGAGAACAAAAGAAATAGGAACAGGATTCTAAGAGAACAAAATTCAAGAAAGACCCCTCGGAAATAAAAAGTCAATAGGCTAAATTAAATAGGCTAAAGAAATTTTAAAATTCTGTAGAAATGCTGAATAATAATGTTGATGGAAATTTCCCAGGATATAGAACAAGATGGAAAATAAGAGTGAAAAATCAAGAAAATTAAAGACCCATGTCAGAAGGCCCCAAATTCAGCTAAGAGAATTCACAGAGAGAATAAAGAAAACAGAAAAGAGAAAATTATCAGTGACATAATAAAGAAATGTTTCAGAACTGCAAGATATAAATTCCCAGTTTTAAGGGGACTACAGAAGCCCAACATAATAATGAAGATGATGACGAAGATGATGACGAAGATGATGACGATGATGATGACAGTAATAATCACAACAACAACAATAACAGTAAGGCCTACACCAGGGCACATCATCATGAATTTTCTGAAAACTGGGGATAAAAGGAGGATTTAGTTGATTTTGGATAATCATCTTCAAAGATGCTCCTCGCTGGGAATTGAAATGATCGTGTGCATGTTTGCTACAAATGCTCTCATTCCTTATTGAAAGTCATTATTATTTTGCCCTTTGAATTCTGCTCACCATAAAATAATGAGCCAAATCTTTTTTTCTTTTTTTCCCCCCAGCAGAAAATTGCCAAAGACTCAGGGACTCATTCACAGAACAGAATTCTCACAGGTTTGCGGTCCTGTTGCATGTTAGGGTTGGCTAACGCAGGTAACAAGCCTCAGCCAAGTGATGCTTTTAAATTCATAACTCAGTTGGAATATAAATGTGTCTTTCTTTTGAAAGGCTATTTTTCACCCCTCTAATGAAAAAGCTAGGGAATATTGCTATCAATTTTTCCTTTCCTCCCCAAGCGAATAGCATTCCTCTGCCTTGAACAGATGGGGCCCTGTGTGATAAATAGCCCAGTGTTTCAGTCCAGCAGTGGATGGCACTGACATCTTGTCCCCAGTGTTTGTAAGCTGGGCTGTCCCTCTGCTTTCATTTCCTTTGACGAGACTGGAGCAGTGTTTAGGAACTAATAAACGGCAGGGGTTCGTTCCAGCCATCCCACATTCCAGCCATTCTTTAGGATAAAGATGAGAAGGGTGAATGCCTTCTAGGAAGGATTCTGGAGAGGGTGGGAGGTGCGGAGGAGGAAAGAGAGGGGGGCCCCTCATGCCTGCGCTGCCTTAGTGCTCACTGTATTAACAGCACAGGCACTGACTGCTGTGGTTAATTACTATTCACAGAGGATTCCGCTAGGTTTCCATTTACAGAGGGCACACACACACACACACACACTATACACACGCACACACAAACACACATGCCTCTATTCCTACTCCTCCAACTGTCTCCTGATTGGCTTCCTTCAAAGTCCTCAGACTCTGCATCATGACTATAAAGAATGTGGATCATCCCTGAATGAGAAAATCACCCGACGTTCTTAAGGAACGTCAGACAGAGTGTCTGCTCTTCTAATGATTTCACCTGCTCTGGATGAAGCTTAGAATGTGATTAACGTTGCATCAAAGTGCCCTTTGTCACACTCTCGCAGGTAAGGGCAGACTGCAGCGGCTACCTTCTGAAGGAGAAGGGATATATAAATAAACTAAGTGACACTAAAGGGTGGAAAGAGCAAATTCATTCTGGAGCAGAGGGACAAGTGGACATTTCCAAATCTGCAACTTATTCCTGTGATGTTGAATATTCTTCATAGTTACTGTGGGCTGGTTCAAAACCAATGACATTTACATATTTCTGCATAGAATCACCTTTGGGTGCGATTTTCCTTTCTGCCTCTGATGCTCATTTATAAACACTCCATGTAGTGAGGACCGGTTGCCAAGTGCTTAATGTACATGATGTCTGTAAACAGTCAGCCTCAACAAATCTTTCTTGGGTTCCTACTGATTGTCAGATAGACCCTGAATACTGTGTGCAGGGGACTCTTTGCCCTCGAGGAGCTGCCGGTCTGGTCATTTAACACGCCTCATGAGTGTGGAATCCAAGTTGCATGCGGTCAGAAGTGCACACAGTTGGGAAGAAGGGCTCTTTAAGAAAGAGCATATAAACTGACTATGCCAAATATTCGTTTAGAATTGAATACAGAAATTACAACAAATTGTAAAAGAGGCCCATCTAAGTGAAAGACCCATCTAAGCTTTAAGTTTCTAATGTTTCAGAGTAAATCCTCTGATGGGGAGGTAGGTAGTCTCTTAGCTCAGTTTTACAGAAGAGAAAAACTGATGTGTCACGAGTCCACGTCTGATATGGGGTCAGTAAGTCCAAGAATCCAATTGCTTGTCAATCTAAGAAAGTTGAATCAATGACCAGAGGTTATCCGGGTGTAAACAGCTTTTCCTCAGCCAAGGAATGGCTCCAATTATGCTGGCAGGAAAAACGAAAGGCTGCCCAGACATCTCTGTTTCCATCCAAACCAGGGGACAATTTGCCCCTCAAAACATTTATTACAATCTTAGGTCTTATTTTTCTCGGAGTTTCTTGGAGTTGCAATTTGGATACTTCTGACTTTCACTGTGGTTGGGCCTGGCTTAAAATTCCATATCTGGCATGCTGTGACTCACCTGTACAATAAAGAAGATGAACCAAACTTTTCTTGAGAGCTTTAGATCTACAGGACACGCATAAGCACTGTGAAAAAGAAATGTGACGCGTTAGTGGGGAAACGCTGAATGAATGGAAGTGAAAACTGATTTCCTTAGTACTGGTCTCTACAGGGACCTTATTTTGCTAATGTGCTTAGTTGCCCTCCAAGAGGGAAGGAGAGCCTGCAGCCTCCCCCAAACTTATTCTAGTTATTTGGCAAGGATTTACTGAGTGCCTACTATGTGCCAGGCACTGCGCTAGATGCTGGGGACACAGCGGTGAATGAATGACTTGGCACACAGCCTCTTTCCTTTCCAGAGCACCAGGCAAGACCAGCGTTTCATGACCCCACCTTGGGGAAGACTAGGCTGAATATTCTAAGTCCCTTCCGTTTCTAACATTCTGTGAACAACGATAAGCAGACATTTTGGCCACCCTAACTTTGGACAATGTTCCACCTATGGTCTCAGCCCTGCCCCATTTTTAAGCCTTGGTTTAGGAGGTGCCTGTTTCCACAAAATGAAGCTCAAATATCCCTTTAGTTTTTGGCCCCCACCCACATGTCCAGTCTCATCTCCTACTACATTCTGTTGTGTTCTAGTCACATTGAAATTCTTCATGTTTCCAAATGATCCAGCCTCCTTGTGCCTCTGGGCCTTAACATATATATGAACTCTGTAGAACAGCCTCCTTCACCTTGTCCACTTGGTGAGTCTCTATTCACTTTTCATTGAAGTAAAATTCACGTAAGATTAACAATTAAAAAGTATACAATTTGGTGGCATTTAGTACATTCACAGTGTTGTACAACCACCTCTTCTATCTGGTTCTGGAACACTTTTATCATCCCCAAAAGAATCCCCAAATGTATTAAGCAGACGCTCTCCTTTTTCCCCCTCCCCTCTGCGCCTGGAACCACTAATCTGCTTTCCATCTATATTCTGGATATTTTATGGAAATGAAGTCATACAATATGTGGCATTTTGTGACTGACTTCTATCAATCAGCATGATTTCAAGAGTCATCCACGTTGTAGCACGTATTAGCCCTTCATTCCTTTTACAGCCGAATAATATTCCATTGTATGGGTATACCACACTTTGTGCATAGACATTTGGGTTGTTTCCACTTTCTGGTTATTATGAATAATGCTGCTGTGGACATTCAGGTACAGGTTTTTGTGTAGACATCAATTCTCCTTGGTATATACCTAGGAGTGGAATTTCTAGGTATAGTGGTAATTCTGTTTAACTTTTTGAGGAACTGCCAAATGTTTTCCACAATGGCTACCCCATTTTACATTCCCACCAGCAGTGTATGAGGTTTCCAGTTTCTCTCTGTTCATTTTTTAAGACTCAGCTCAAGCTTCATGTCCATTGTAAAGCTCATCATAGCATCTTTTGATTCCTTGCAATGGTCACTCTTTATTTCTGTATCTGTCTCCCACATCTGAGATTTCCTTAGGTGTGATACAGTGACTTTCTGCTATTTATAGTCCCAGGATTAAGCATGGTGTCCAGCCTTCAATCAAAAATTGATGAAGAAATGAATGAATGAACTCTCAGGAAATATTAAAAATTTGTTTTTCAATGTTTAACCAGTATCTGGTGTGGGGCAATGTCTTGGCATCTTCTGCTACTTCTCCCCAACTCCTGCCTTTCTTATCCAGTCTGTAAACCTGGGTAGTTTTGCCCTAGCCTCCTGATTAATTCCCCAGTTTGCTCTTGAGACTGAGGCCTGCCTGAATTTCAGTCCTCTCGTCTTATTCCTGAAAACTTTACCCAGCCACCACCATCCACTCTAGGGAGTGAGCCCTGTCCCAGTGCTTCCAGTCACTGTCTGGGGTCCTGCTCTAAACCTCACAGGTCACCCTGCAAGCAGACCTGCCACTTACTAAAAACCCTGTAACACTGGTCACCCTGGCTCAAGCTTCTTCCCCCCACATCAGATACAGATACTGCACTGCACTGCACTCAAATGGCCAAAACTTTCAGAACACCCCCTGCAGGGCTATTAGTGGAGGGCTATCACAAAGGACAAACCTTAGCGCCTAATTCACAGGCTTATCTTTCATCCCATTCCTTATTCTCATCCTTCTCCCTTCTCTTCTGCTTCCTTTTCTCCCTCCTCTTCTTCCCTCTTCTTGGTTCCTCCTCTTCCTTCAATTCCTTCTCTTCTATTTCTTCCACTTCCCACTCCTCTACCCACTTCGTCCTCCTTTTTCTCCATCTCTTTCTTCTCTCCTTCCTCGTCACCTCCTCATCCTCTGAAGCCCTTTGTGTGCCTTATGTTCTGATAACCCACCTTGTGACAATCTTAGATTGTTCCATGAGCTCTGCCACTAATAAGGATAGACTCTTCCTGATGATGGGGATGATGACAGTGATCATGTGTCTCCTCCTCACAGGTACCATCTATAATCCTTACAAAGCTCTCCCTGAGCCTGAGAAGGGACGTGTAACTTGCCCAAGGCCCCACAGTTAGAAAAATGGATCTGAGATTTCAACCCATGTCTGTCTGGATCTAACACCCATCCTTGTTAGACCCCACTGCTTTAATTCCCCTGATGGGAATTTCTTTGCTGCTAATAGCACAACCTCCTCCCAATTCCAATAGAACTCTGATTTTTCTCAAAAAGAAACTGCCAGTAAGCCTGGTTAATACCTCACACATGACATTCTTACCCTCAGAGCCTCCTCAGTCAAGACAGAGCAGCCCTCTCTAAGCCTTTTGACTGTCCTGTGTGTTGCTCCTTCTTAAGTCTTGCTAATTTGAACTGCTCATTGGCACTTTATTATATTCTTCTTTATATTTGATAGCAACACATAATGATTTAGTTTTTAAAATATATGTCATATGCTATTTATACCAGTAAACCCGCAACTGTATTCTATTTTTGGAGGACTATTTGGCTACCTATAAAAAGTCATTAAAATATTTATATTATTTGATTTACTAGAACTATTCTTGGGAATTGATCACAAGGGAAATATGTTTTGAAAAAGCAACATCTAGTGATGTTTACAGTGGCATTAATAAGACATTTAAAAAAATCAATGACCAACCCCCCTCCCCGAAAACCTAGATGTTTAACAGTTGGGAGTGATGAAGTAAATTACATATCAATGATGGGACGTTACGCAGCTACTGAAAAGAATAAGTGTGATGGGATGGTTATATCTTAACACTGAAATGAGTGAAAGAAGTAGCATGCAATTCTGTATACACTACGATCCAACTATGTGACCGCGACATGCATATGTCAATACAGATTAGCATGCATTTCACAGTTTTAACATAGATGCACAGTTAAAGTGGTGTGAGAATGGGTGGAGATTTTCCCCCTTTTTTATTAGAATTTCTTCACTGCAACGTTTTTAAACTGATGAAATGGTGGACGGTGAAAGTTCTGAGACAGTTTTAGGTGTTCTCATTAATACTCAAGTTCATTGTAGGTGGCAATGGCTTTTCTCTGCGCACTCCAGTGAGCAGGGCCAGTCTCGGACATGACAGCACTGGCTCTCAGCAGGCCCCGTATCTAGGGTAACCTGCTAGAGAATTTAGTTTGGGATGAGTATACATCCCATTGACACTGCAGTATGAATGGCCAGGAAACAAGAAAATGGGATTGAGTGGCACATCATTTCAGCTAGAGTACCACACTGGGGTGGTCTGTAAACAGACAGAAACCTGAGGCAAACCTGGTAAAAATTCAGACTCTCTGGAAAAATTGGAGATTGTGTAATTTTCTCCTCCCTAAATTCTTTCTCAGATTAACCCCACCCAGATAGATGTTGCTCAGGTACATTCTCCTTTGCACAGTGAAAGAGGCAGGAATTTTTAATGGTGATAAATGTCTGTAACTGACATACTAGGATTCAAATACTACGTGTTCATCAGAGCTGTGAAGTAAACTACTTAAACAGTCTTTGTCATACAAACACTTCATCAGCAATGAAATGGACATGACTGATCTAGCCCCAAAGACACTCAAAGGGAAGGCTCACCTGCAGAAGTCATCTCGGAGGCATTCCAGAACGACTGCTCATCCTACACTCCACAGCGTGAAAGGGTTGGTCAGGCTGGGAGTCAGCAGCTCTCCTGTGAGCATTTCATGCTTGGAAACTAGTAACACTCTCCTGGAACTCAGAGAAAGGATTAATGACTGAGCTTTAACCTTCAGATAACACTTGGTTTCTTTATAAAATCCAAATCCTTGAAGATGGAAAAGAGGAAGCATGTTTGCAATTAAGTCATAGCTTTGGGAACACAACATCTTTTCAAAAGGCAGGATGGGTGGATATTTAGCTAAATTCAAGGGTATGTCTATTCATCATTGGGTGGATCAAGATGATGCATTAGTGCTGCTTCACCTACAGACACCAGGGTGATCTCAGCCCCTAGGAACAGCTGTTCTCTGGGTACAGACCCTATGAAACCCAGGTTGAAATTACTTCTTGTATTATTAGTCAGGCAATTGTTTTTAAGATGAATATTCCATTCATCCTCACTATATGAGCACTAAAGTCTGAAAGTCCTAACTTACTGACATACAGATTTAATGATCTCTGACTGCATCTCTGTAGTTCAGAGGCAGGATACTGTGCTTAACTGAGAAAAAGATCTATTCCTAATGCACAACCAGAGACTGAAGCCGGTGGCCAAGAGCAAGGATCCAACATATAACCACAATTATGATGGGAATGTAGAAGTACCAATAAATACATTTAATGGCTACAAGAACAGGAAGCTTGTGTCAGTGCAGGCCCTGCAAGAGTCAGATGTCCAAATGGCATTAAATGTGCAAGGATTTTAATAGGAAAAATTTGTGTGTGAGAGAAAATGCGGAGAAAGCTGCATTAGGCTGGGAGGACTGTCAGATTGTCATGCATATCTGAGTTAAGTGAAGGCACGAAGGAAGGAAGATTGGGTAGAAGTGTCCTTGACTGCTGTGCAATTAAAGGAAGGCTCTGCAAGGCCACTGGGTAATCCAAAAACCAGAGTCAGC
The DNA here is from genome assembly GCF_036321535.1 of Camelus dromedarius. NCBI lineage: Eukaryota > Metazoa > Chordata > Mammalia > Artiodactyla > Camelidae > Camelus > Camelus dromedarius. The sequence goes on along the minus strand of NC_087454.1, from coordinate 11,819,494 downwards.
TGTTTCTTGCAAACAGCCTGCCTTAGCATCTTTGCCTCCTTCAGTCCCTGACAGCCCTTGGGAGGCAGCCCCTCAGCACATGTACTTCAGTGGATTTCAGAGCACAAGGCTGGGATCCTTGGTCAATTACACTCCCCAGGGTTGGAGTTCTATAAAGCAGAGTCTCAGGGCTGTCTCAAAGTTGCCTACAAACCAACCCCCCACGAGTACTGACAAAAGGGTGGTTTGGGTAAGAATATAGACTAAGTGAATGTAGGTAGCTGATGAAAAACAACAAAAACAAAACCAAGAACCAGTCTTTGGGAGCAAGTAAGAAGGTGAACAGAGAAACAGCAGGATCAATTTCTTACCTTAACTATGAGCGCAGTCCACTAATATCCTAACTTGACCCACAAAAACAAGCAATACTGATAGCAGTTATGGTTTGGACTTCAGCCGCAAATGATGAAGACTGGATTTAAGCAGATGTAGGATTTTACAATATTTTCCCCAAAGAACAACTGATCTGTTGGATATATTGCTCTGGATAGAGTTTGAATAAATTCATATGGAATCTTGGATATCTGCCTGTTTGTTTTTTAAATAATACTAGACTAATAAAATACAGGCCAAAGCATCTCTCTGAGACAGATCAGTCAAATTAAATGAAACATACAGAAAAAGACCCAAGTGCAAATGGAAATTTACTATATGATAAAGTTGGCATTTCTAATTAGTAGGAAAAAGATAATTTGATAAATTGTGTTGGAACAACTGGTAGCCATCTGGAAAAAATTGTTGGAATTCTTACCTAATATGCTATACTGGAATAAATTCAAGAAGGAAGGACTAAAGATTTAAATGTTAAAAATAAAATAAAAGTACTGATGGGGGAATTTAAAAATCCTCTCTGATTGGCAAAGGACTTTCAAAATGTGAAACAAAATCCAGATGCCATGAAAAAAATAGAAATATTAATTTTACATAAAATAAGTAGCTTTTGCATGGGGAAAAAACACCTTAAACAAAAACAGAAGACACAAGCTGTAAAAAATATTTTTTGTGGTTTATTTTACAAAGGCCCAATTTCCCTAAAATGTAAAGAGATCCTGTAAGTCAGTAAGAAAGACCATTAACCCAATAGAAAAATGGGCAAAGGAGATGAAGAGACATCTTATGAAAAAAAAATATAAATGGTCCTTCAATAAATAAGCATGCCCAACTTCAGTCATAATAAGAAAAATGCAAGTCAAAATTATGCTAAAAAAGTGAAAAAGAATTTTTGGATGTGCTCATTTTTTAACCTGTCATACTGGCAGAGAACAACATGCTGCATTAGTGCTGGTCTTCGGAGAAGCAGGGACCAAAATGGGATTAGACATACAAGAGATGGATTAGGAGAATTCCACTGATGGCAAAAGGAAAGCTGGAGGAGGCAGAGAGAACCTTAGCCAACGATGCAGGAAGGTGAGAGGGAAGGACGAGGAAGGACTGGATAGGGAGAGTCTCAGGCTGCGGCACAGCTCTAACAGAGTTTGGCCAGGCTGATGGAGAGTCCTTGAGCTGAACACCTACAGAGGAATCCCACATGTTGCAGGAACAAACCTTCCTTAGGTCCTGGCCACACTGAGCCGCTCGCTGGCTGGGAGGAGCCGTGGGAAGCCTGGCCTCAGCGCGTGCGCAGTGGTGGATTCCGAAGACGGCAGTAATTACATTTTCCGCAGGGCGAAGTCTGAGTGATGTGTTTTCAAAACCATCATACATCCTCTGTTAGCAAAGTCAGAGGGAAACAGGCATTCTCCTACACTGCTGATGGGAGTGTAACTTGGTTTAACCTCTAAAGAGGGCAATTCACAGCACCTCTCAAAATTTTAAACGTACAACCCGTTTGACCCAGCAATCCTAGGAATTTTTCGTAGAGACATATGTGCCCAGGAATATAGGGAACCACAGTCCAGGGTAAGTGGACAGAAGGTGCTTGGATAAAGATAGTTATTTAAGACAGATGGTCAGGAAAGGTGTTTCCAAGTTGCCCTTTGAGCTTTGACATGAATGAGAGGAAGAATCTTCCAGACAGAGGCTAGGATGAAGGCCGTGGTTCGAGAACCAACCTAGAATGTTCTGGAATAGCAGGAAGGCCAGTGTGGCTGAGCTGAGGGTGACGGGAGGGTGCTCAGAGGTAAGGCTGGGAAGCAGGCAGTGTCCAGGTGGTGATGGCCCCACGGACTCTGGTAAGGAGTTGAGATGAATTCCACAGCTCTGGCTGTGTTGGGGGCGGGGCAGGGAAGGGGTTGAACATAGGAGTGACACAATGTAAGGAAGATTTTAAAAACATTAACCTGCGGGGAGGGTATAGGTCAAGTAGTAGAGTGCATGCTTAGCATGCATGAAGTCTTGGGTTCAATCCCCCAGTACCTCCTCTAAATAAGTAAAACTAATTACTCTCCCCAACAACAAAAAAATACTGTGGACACTAATGTCACACTGCTCCTCTCAAGGTGGCCTTCACTTCCCAACTCCTTCCATCTTCCGACTGTACTCCCCTTCAGTGTGACCAGATCTCCGCTGGTTCTAACCTAGGTGACTCTCCCTGAGGTTCTCCCCCCACCCATAAAAGGTCCCAAACCCTCCTCAAGTTATCCTAATTTAAGGGGGCCCTCTGTTTCATCTTTGGGATACCCTGACTGATGCAGAATTAGACTATAACCCATGCCGTTCTGCTCAGAACCCTTCCCTCTTCCAGTGACTAAGGCTTTGTGTCTAATTTCTTCTCTATGGAGAATGAATCCTGTCCTTGGAGGCTCTTCAGCTCCATCTCCAAATCCACATCCCTCAGGGTGGTCCTGATAGGTTTTTAGAAAACAGTCTGATTGTGCCTGCATCCTAGCAGTGGCCAGAATAAGCCTGTGACTTAAGCTGAAATCCCACTATAGAAAAATCTGTGAAGTCCACCGATGATGTGAAGTGGGTCACGAGGAAGCATTCTTCCCCAGCTGCATCCTTCTGCACAACTTGTCCTAAGACACAACTGCATCCACAGGGAAACGGCTCTATGTGAGATCCTCTTGCTACTGTGTTACCCACAAATGAAATATAAACTCCTAATTGGATTTATGCAATTTAGTTTTACTTTTCCACTAATGTAAATGAAAATCTGTAAATTTAACTTATATATTAAAAAAAAATCAACCAACACTAAAGATAACATTATAGTTCATTTACATGGGTAAGAACAATTTTTGTTACAAATTATCCCACCCAAAATGCTAAAAAAAAAAAACCCTCTGATTTTCCTTTTTTTTTTTTAATCTAGTGCATTTTGGGATTAATGTAAGTGAAACATTTTATATTATTTTAACCTTCTGATTTCTTTATCATGGTCATGCTTCTATGTTCAATGCCATCACTGTGTCTGATCATGAATTATCGATGAAGTTCATTGAAAAACCTAACTTGCTTTGCACTAGATTTGCAAATGACCTATTTTAGGTTCATTATTATTTCCATCTGCATAATGCATCTATTTGTTTTGTGAGAAATTACCTGTTTTTAGTATTAGAGCTTTCCTTTGGAAGCTTTTTATTTGTATTTATTTTTATTTTTAGAGCACTTTATTATGTAATATTCTTAAACATTGTAAGTTAAGAGAATGTTATAATAAACTCCAACATGACAAATCACCTATCTTAACTGATATTTAGCCACTTTGACGTCATCTGTGGTACAAATTTGATAAAGTATTTAAAACAAATCCCAGATATCATATTTGCCTTTAATGACTTCAGTGTGCATCTTTTTAAAAATGACATAACCAAAATACTATTATCACTTCACAAAACTAACCAGTTTTAAACAAATTTTACTTAATTATCATCTAATATCCAATCAATATTGAAATTTCTCTGGCCCCCAAATACACTGGATTTGATTGTTTTGCATTAAAGACTTTTACAGGAAAATGTATGGTTACTCTTCTCTCTCTTTGTCAAATATATGAAGATATTTGACCTTTTGTAATAATGATTTCACAGACTGTGGAGGCAATAAATACACATGTAACGAAAGCCTTTTTAAGGTCAATAGACGCTTGAACTTAGTTTAGCTCTTGCAGAGAAAGCAGTCACATAACAGCGAGGGTCTCGATAGCCTTACAGTCTATTTTTGGAAACCCATCTGTCCTCCGCCACTACAGTGCATTACTCCCTCCGCAAAAATGTGGGGTTTTCTTGTTCAAAAGGGAACAGTCATTTTTAGAGCCGTATTTCTTCCACTCGTCTCAGAATTTTGGTAAAGTCTTTAGGAAATGCTTTCTAAAATTACAAACCTGTACCTGCAGCGCTACCTGGAAAGCAGAGCCAGTGGCTCGGGAAAGAAACCACCCGTCAGGGAGCGCCTCACGCGGAAACCTGAGCTCCTCCTGGCTCCCACGAAGGCACTTTGCCTGGAGAAAGATTTTGCAGGTTTTTCTTTTCCTTCTATCTTAAAGATCTTCTGGGAAACAACTCCAATCCCTGCCAGCAGAGATCTGTAGAAGCGTTTAAGGAGGCCCTCGGATCTAGGAATCATAGTTCTAAGGAGTGGAAGCATATCCTGAATCTTTTAGTGAAGGAAAAAGGTTTTTTCACTTTCCCGGGAGGGCAATATTATTTTCTTTACAGCTGAATATTATTACAGTGAATATTATTTCATTTACAGCTGCCTTTAACTGACTCCAAACAAGGTTAGTTTGCGACTTTCCCATGGAATTTTTTTATTAATTATCTGACTTGATATTAACTTGACTAAAAGGAAACTGTTGCTTTAAAAAATATATATATCATTGATATATCATTGCTTATTCATTGACAAGAGCATTCTCCAGGCTGAACACTGTTACTAATGCCCCATCATAACCCATTTTATATTCTGTTTCCTATAGTATTTTGTGACTTTTATGGAAGCTACATACTGCATTAAATTGTAAAGTGTAATAGTTACACTATTACTTATATTGCCTATCTTATGTTTTTTTGTGCCGGACAAATAGAGGTGAATCAAGGAAAATCCATTATTCTTCTTAGGAAAATCATTCACATGTGTGTTTCAATTTGTGTGTGCATTCAAATCCCAAGGCCACCCTTTCCCAGGTATTTGACCTTAAACAGATTATCTCAATTTTCTCTTTATTTTTTACCTATCATGTGAAGGATAATAATAACAGCATGTGCCCCCTAGGGTACTGTGAGAATTAAATTATAAAACTGTGCTTGGGAAATAGTCAATGTTTAAGAAATATTCACTACTGTGAACTATTGCAAGATTGAAATATTATTATGGTAGATGGTTTGGAGCCCTTCTCCAAAGGAAAAAAACTCAGTGTCTTCTGTCTACTCCCTCCTCACTGAAAACATCTGTACTCCAAGTATGTGGGGTTTTTTTTTCCCCTCACCAAGCAGTTCTCCAATTTTCAGGAGACACCAACCGGGCATCCTACAATTTAACTCAATTCAAACACTATCCACCTGGAGATAACAAGATACCACAGGTTAAGGGCTCAGTCCCACAAGACTGCCCCCCTTCCCACTTCAGACACCAACAGCAAGTCAGGTCATCCTGCATGGTCCTGTGACTCCCTCCTCTGTTCGATAATTTGCTGGAACAGCTCACAGAACTTAGAAAACAGTTTACTTACTATATTCCTGGTTGATTATAAAAGGGTACAACTCAGGAACAGCCGGATGGAAGAGACACACAGGCAAGGTGTATGGGAAATGGCACGGGGCTTTCTGCAGGTACATCACTCTCCCAGCACCTCCATGTGTTCATCAACCTGGAGGTGTCCCCAACTCCATCCTTTTTTTTCTTGTTTTAAATGGAGGCTTCATTGTGTTGGCATGGTTGATTAAACCATTGATCATTGGTGTTTGATTCAATCTCAAGCCCCTCTCCCCTCCCCTGAGGTAAGGGTGGGGGTAGGGAGGGTGAGCTTTCAGTTCCAACCTCCTAATCACGTGGTTAGTTTCCCTGGCAACCAGACCTCATCCTGTGGTTATCTTTCCCAAAATCACCTCCTTTCCTCTTTAATGCTCTGGAGCTATTTCAGGAATGAAGGATAAAAAACCAAATATTATCATGAATGATGCTCCCAGGCTCTAATCACTTAGGTAATTATAAGAGTTTTAGGAAGTGTGAGCCAGGAACCACAATGAACAGCAAAATATGTATTTCTGTTTTAAAAAAATCATTTGGCATCTTTTATTTGATAGAAAATGATAACACAAAAGGTGCATTGGAATGGCCATACTTTTATGTTGATGGCAATACATTTTTATTCATCTCTTTTTGGAAGCAATTTGTCACAGGTATAAATACATTCTTATCTGGTAATCAACATTCTGGGAATCCTTCCTGGGTTTAATAATCTGAAATGCAGGAGATAGTGCATGAATGGAGGTGTTCATTTATGTGTGTGTTTTTTCAGTGTAAAGTTGGGTGCATATACATTCCTTATTATATGACAACATCACACCCTCCTTAGGGGAGAATTATTCTTCCCTGCCCCATCAGGTTAGGCTTGACCATGTGATTTGCTTTGTCCAATGAAAATTGAGAAGTGATAGGCACCATCTCTGAGCAAAAGCTTGAAGAGCCATTGTGTGGTCTGCCATCTTTTCCTTTCCTTCTGCCTCAAAACTGGCATCGTCCCAGCTAGGGGCTGTTTCATTGGCCAGAGACTCAAAGTGACCATGGTAAGAGCAGAGTCATAACCAGGCTGTGATGGACAAGTCACATGAGGGAGGTAGAAAGCCTTGTTTTTGTAAGCCAGTGAGATTTGGAGGATGTTGGGTCACCATGGCATAACTTAGTCTAGGCTGATGGAGACAGTTGTTAGAGTAGGTTTATAGAAAGCCTCTTAAGTATTTGCCTGCTCCATCATTACTCTTTGATCCATTATAGACTTAAACCATTAGCAGTTTTTGCATCAGCCTGGCAGCCCCCTTCTGGCTGAATGAGCTTGAAATCGGATGATTCCAGAGTCCCTGGGATGTTTGTCATTAGGTGTCTGCCAGTTCTTCAGAACCCATGGCATTTCTGGTTTCTAACATAAAGCCCTATTAACAAGCTTTTGGTAGAGAAGTGCACACATGTAAAATGCACAGACTGGGGGGCATCTAGTGACTGGGGGGTACAGCAGATGTATTAATTGGTTACTCTGGTCTTTGGGGGATTGTAGAGATGGTTGAAAAGAATGTCCAGGCTAGGCTGTGCTATCAGGGAAGCCCCACCAGCCCGTCCGTCTCCCAGGACCACTCCCGGGACCACTCCAGGCTCTTCTCTGTCTAGGCCAGCTCTCTGATGAGCCCTCACTGCTACGCAGCCAGGGGCCCATGACCCCAACAAGCTGCCTCGCTACTCCCTGGGCTTCTTCTTCCTCAGGCTGACTCCAGAGTGGGACGCTGTCTAGCTCCCAGCATTCCCCTAGCTGCCGCTGGAAAAAAAGCACGTCCGTCACTTTATTAGCATTTTTTTTTAACTGCTCACTTCAATTAGAGAGAAGAAGAAAACCAAGCCTGGGTGCATTAGAAAGTTCCAGATTCTTCTTAAGAAATCCAATCAGTTAAAATCCTTGGTCTCCAGTCTATGGCTACTTCTTAGATGGATAACCCCTTGGATTTCTGCTTGTCAAATGTCTGAGATTCGGGTTCCCACAAGCTCCCCTCCCACCCTTTGGGAACTTCTTTCTATGCAAGGGCCCTGGGAAGGCCCCCACCCCACCCCTTCATAGCAGGTCAGCCTGAAGAACCAGTCGTGGCAGGACAACAGGTTCCCTTTGTGGCCTGGAGAGGGTAATCTGCACATCTGAGGGGCTACCACAGACGTGGCAGAGCTGGGATTTGAACCCGGATTGCATGACCCCAAAGTGCACGCTTTCACTCCTCGCACCGTGCTGCCGGTCAGTCTTCACGGTGCCCACCGTCTGTGTGTCCAGCTCTACGCACTCCCCTGCTGAACGGACTTATTTGCGTCATTTGTTGACGTTCTTCATGCTGACAAAATACCATCGCTACTGTTCTTTGAGCTTCTTTTTGTCTTCTCAGTCACACTGGCACTTTTTCCAGCTTCATTCTATCCTCACTGTAGACATAATCTAGCAGCAGGAATGGAGTTCAGCCTTGCTAGAGCCTAGCAGGAGAAACTGGAAGGTTTTCAGAAACTTTCAGAAACCAAACCCAAACAGCTCTCACTTCCTTAAGTGTCCTGCTCAGCGGCTTCTTAATTCTACTTCAGAGCAGGGTTCTGGGCCTCCCTGTGACTGTGAAGAATACAGCCCCTCCCCAGCCCTCCGGTTGACCTCAGGGAGGTGCCAGCTTCCACTCACAGTGCTGTGAGTGCGAATTCTGCAGGTAATAACTCATTCTATCCTCATAACAACCCTATGCAGTGGGTCCTTTTTCTATCATCAGTCACCAGCATCCTATTTCACAAATAAGTAAATTGAGGCCCAGAATAGTTAATACAGATTATTTTTTGCTCAGAAAGGGAAGGTTCAGGGATTCAAACCAGAGAGTTTGATTCCAAGGGTCTCACCCTCAGTCACCACCCTCTGAATCCCAAGCCCAGATTTCCAGGGGGAAGAATCTGAGAGATTCAGCTTGTGGCAGGACCCTTGGGGTCCACTGGCTATACCAGGAATGTGGGGTTATGGTATATGGTAGCTCAGGCCCGGGAGCCCAAGGGTAGGAGTTGGTGGGGAGAGGAAACAGTAGTTCTCAGAAAAAGTGGAACATTGTATGTTGCGCATTCACTCAAAAAATGTGTCTTCTGTGTCCTGTGGGCTCGGAGTTCAGAGTCCCCATTTACTCAGGAACCAGCTGGAGACTGGGGGTGGGGTGGGGCAAGAGGGTTAAAAACTTATTCCAGGCTACATGTGATTCAAGATTCAAATACAGCCCATCAGATTCCTATATTATAAAATTCTTTCAGAGAAGGATGGCCAGGATAAGTGAGAGAACGCATGATGTGGCAAATTGTATTTTCCAAAAAGGGCTGCAACAAATATCTCCCACCCAACATGATCTTCTTAAAAGATTAACTCTGACATTTCCCCCATTGAGATGAAGGGACTACAGTCCTCCCCTGGGATTCGGGAGGGTTTGTGAGACTACAGCAGGAGTGACACTACAGGACTTCTCAGGTAAGGTCATAAAAGCCAACAGAGAGTCCACAAGTACTCTGGAAATGCTCACTCTAGGAACCTAGCCACGATGCAGTAAGGAAGCTCAAAGCCACCTGCGCAGAAGGATCACAGGAGCAATCTTGAAACTGCCTAGAGGAAAAGAAATGCCTGTCCTGCTCCAGCTGTTCCCCTCTGCCCTGCTCCCCACAGGTCCAGCTCCGGTTACCATCTGCCTGCAATCTCGTGACAGAGCCAGAGCCAGAGCCAGAATTGCCCAGATGAGCCTTTCTCAAATTGTTTAAAGCTGCTAATTTGGGGGAGGATGTGTTATACAACCACAGGAACTGGGACAGCATATTCTGTGGAACAGAGGTCTTCAGGAGAGCGGGAGAGCCATCCTCAAGTGTCTGAAGGGCTGTCATGCACAAGAGGAGTTTGACTCGGCGTGGGGAAGTTCTGAGAGGCAGTGCTGATATCGACGGTTGGAATTCACAGGGAGGCAAATCTGATTCCTCAAGGAGCTCTTCTCCAACTGTAGAACTTGAGAACAGAGTCCCCCGTGGTGAGCACTCTGCCAGCAAACATACTCAAACAGAGGGATGACCACTTTGGGGGAGGTTGTAGAAGGGTCCAGAAGACCCCCAAAGGACTTTCCCACTCTAAAAAGATGTAATTTCAAATGAGTTAAGGCAAACACGGTCTCGAAGAAGAGACTTTTAGCAAATCCCTCTACGAAGAGGGGAGGGCTAATCTGGGCTTTAAAGTTGGAGAGGTAGGAAAGGTGCAAAGCAGAAAGACCACTCAGCAAAAAGCCCAAGTAAACTGTTTATTTAACCAGCAACACCAAATTAATGATAGCCCTCTCACCTTAGGACCTTTTCTTATCTATTTATGGTGTGTTACGGGCCAGCATCCTCCCAGACCCTGTCCTCCATCCCTTGCAACCTTCCATTCTCACATCCCGGTGGCTGCTAAGTCCTCTCACTCTGCTGTCCACAGTAAGTCCTGCCTCTGCTCTTTGTGTTCCATCTGCGTGGCCATTGGCTTTGTTCTGGCCATCATCGCCTCTTATCAAGAAGACTGCAGCAGCCTTCTGGATGGTCATTTATGAGTCATTCCTCGGAAGGCTCTGAACACGTCAGTCCCCCAAACCAAAGCCTCCATTCAGTTCCCATTGCCTTTAGAATAAAGTTCAAATTTCTTAGGCATTGAAGGCTTTCATGATCTGACAGAGAATTGGGGGAAGAGAGTGTGAAAAAAGAAGAGTGGAGGCGGGAGAGTCAAGCCCAGAACTGGGCACCTGTTGGAGACAGAATTGCCATCTGCCACACTGTCTAGCGTCGTACCTGGCTCTGTGCTACTTTCCCCGTCACAGAGTGTGCGTCTGTAGGACAGGATGCACAACCTGATTCAGGTTTTCGTGTGTCCTCCACAGCACCTTGCACACAGTTGGCCCCCAATACAACTTCAGTGAACTTATGGATGATTGAGTTTCCACATTTAAGCAAACTGTAAAGACTTCCCCAGACCTAAACTCGGGATTTTAGATTTTTGTACGCTGCAAAATGCCTCGCACACAGTAAGCGCCCAATAAGCACTTGTTGAACGACACAGAATAAATCAGATTCACCCAGTTCCGCCCCGGCAGCGAGGTCGGCCTTCGGCAGGACGACAGAATCCACTGCTATTAAATTCTTCTGTAAGAGTTAATGACCCTCCCAGCCTACTTGACATCTCTCCCGCAAGAGAAGTGCAAAGGCAGGGAAGGAAGCGAGAGCAGTATTTGCGAACACACACTCTTTCGGTGGTAGATGCACAGACTGATTTCTAGCCTCGGTTCACCACAAGGATGTGGAAATACCGCCGCGCTCGGTGTGGGGCGGGCGGAGGGGGCGGCGTGCTGGCATTTCGGCTGAGGCGTATTTAATTCCGTGGGCAAGGCCTGCCCACCCGGCACGCCCAAGGGCTCTGGGTCTGCGGGTGACACCGGCCGCAGAAGGTGACTGCGGCTCAAGGCGGTGCCCGTGGGGTCCCCGCCGGCGCAGGGGCAGGCCGGCCCGGGGAATCCAGGCGCCCCGCGCCGGGTGCCTGCGGTCCCGAGCTCCGCGCCGCTCGCCGTTCCCCACCGTCCACGCACCCGCCCCCGCCGCGCTCCGGTGGGCGCCGCGCTCGGCCGGCCCGGGCCTCCCGGAGCCGCCGGGGCGCGGGCGCCGCGAGGCGCGGAAGATGGCGGCGCGGCCGGGCCCGGGGCGGCCGCGAGGGGCCGCGGCGCTCTGCGCTCGTCTGGGCCGGCGCGGCTAGAGCGGCGCCTGGGCCGGGGCTGCGCGGCCTCCTCCCCGCCCGCCGCCGCCGCCGCCGCCGCCGCCGCCGCGCCCCGCCCCGCGCGCCCGCCCGCCCCTCCCCGGGCCGCGGCCGTGCCCCGCGTCGCGCTCCCCCGGGATGGCCCGCGCGCCTCGGCGCTGCCTCTCGGAGCACACGGCGGAACCGCGGCGGCGGCCGCGCTCGGGGGGCGCCCGGCTGCGGCTGCGGCTGCGGCGGCGGCGCGGCCAGTGAGGGGCCGCCTCGGGCCGAGCGGGTGCCGCCAACATGTCGGATACCAAGGTAAAAGTTGCCGTCCGGGTCCGGCCCCTGAACCGACGAGGTGAGGAGCTTTCCGCTCGTTTTCGTTTGTGGTCGGGCCGAGGGCGGGGGCAACTTTGGAAACTGCGGGGCCGCGGGGCTGGCGGGGCCCGAGCGAAGCCGGCGCCCGCACCGGCCGCGCGGACCCGGCGCGCCGGTTCCGGGCTCCCGGCTCTGCCGCCTCCGGGGAGAGCCCGGCGCGGCGCGGCGCGCCGAGGCGGGCTGCGGGCACGGATGCTGGACTTTGCAGCGTTCGTTTTCCCTTTTGCTTTCAGAACTGGAACTGAACACCAAGTGCGTGGTGGAGATGGAAGGGAATCAAACGGTCCTGCACCCTCCTCCTTCTAACACCAAACAGGGAGAAAGGTAAAGCGGGTACCGAGAGGGCGGGCAGGAGGATCCCGCCCCGGCGTCTCCTGCAAGTTTGAGCCAGGAAAATGGGAGTGCTCTTTCCTATTGTTAAGAGGACGGCTTCAAGTTTGTCGCACGCTCCTGTCTGAAGCTGTTGCAAGTCCAAGTTCCTCTCTCTCCTCCCTCTGTCTCCCCCTCTTGTCTCCTCCCCCCTTGTCCCCTCCCATCTAGAGCGGCATCAGGCAGGGCACCCCGGGCAGAGCCAGGACCAGTCCGCTGTGTCCCCGGCCGGCTTCGAGGCACCCGGAGAGTGAGAGTGGGACCAGATGGGACCCTAGAAATGATTAATGCAACGCCCACATTTTACAGATGAGAAAACTGAGGCCTGAGGCGGGCAAGTGACCACCCCAAGGCTTGGTTCGTGGAACCCAGTGCCCTTGGTTCTTTCCACCACAGTACTGTTTGCTTTATTTGGCAGAATTGTTGATGAACTTTGTGTGTTAAAATGAAGGGGGGGGGGAACACTCCCACAATAAAGCAAAACGTTTGGTACGAAGCAGGCTCAGGCCTAGACCATTTAAAATCTATTTTTTTGTTGGTGCTGGGTTGAGATAAAGCCTGCCTGTAATGCCCGAATTTTGATTTTCAAGGGAACAAAAGTACTGACCAGAGCCGAGTAGGCATGGGGTGGGGATGTTTAAGAGGGGGCTGCATTTACTAGATGGCAACATATTTGCATTTGAAAAGTGGTAACTGTTGGATCCTTATTAATTCTGCTCTATTCCACGCAGCAGTATGGGAAAATGCCCTAAAATAATTTGAATATTTGGCATTTTTCTGGTAAGCCCCTAAGAAGAAAACGGTTGGAATTCGTTCAGTATAGCAATGCAGTAGCTTGTAAAAATAGGAAAGAGAAACCGGCGAGATTTGACAAAATTAATTCCTCTGAGACATGAGTTCATTTTTCTAAAAGTCACCTGTTGATTGATGTGATACAATTGAGTGATTTTTTTTGCTCTTCAGAGATTTTTTTCACTGAAGAGAGACCCTGAAGTAGGTTTGTTACTTTATTGCTAAAGGAAGCAACTGCCTTCATTCTGTCATCGTGTGGTGCTCAGGCATAGTTTTGCTAAACTTGGGGGGAGAAATTATCAGGAGGTAAGATTGAGTATTCTTTCCTTTTTTGCTGAGGCTAGAGTTTTTATCCAGTGTACAAACATTCTGCTTCCTATAGCAGATTGTTAGGGTGATTGTAAATAACTAAGTTGTATTTAAAATGTGTTAAATACTTTTCAGTAATGGATGTATTCTTGGATAATATTTTTAGGTACATTTACAATATTTATAGTATTTTAGATAATTTATAGCAATGTCGTTGTATATTTCATGGTAACAGTAAGTAAAAACTCATTGAGTTAATTAAAATATTTACATATTAAGTTAGAGGCCCGCATCGTCAACATTTTTTTCCCTCCAAACTGAATATTTTTATATTGTTTCAGAAAAAAATTCTGCCAGCTCAGATTCTTCAAAGCAGTCTAGGAAACAGGTAGAATGTTAAATTCTCTTATGTCGCGGTGGCCTCTGTTTTCCTTGCTGGTTTGGCACCTGCTCCTTGTCACTCTTAACCATAAGGAGTGCTACTGTTAGCTACTGTTTGATGAAATGAAGCTTTGTCATTTGTGGATAGAAACAGATTTTATTTTGTGGAATTTGGATAGGAATTATAACTGTAGACAGTTGGTTAGAAATGCTAAATAATCAGCTGATCATTTTTAAGGCCACCACTGCAGTTACTAATCAGAATCTTTTAAGTAATGATTTGAAGGGTGACATGGGGATTTATCCATCTGTTTGTATCCCCTTATCTGGAGCTATAAGAATAGCATTGAAACATGGGTGTGCTCTTGTTCTGTCCTCCTGACAGATAACGATTCTTTGAGTAGTGGATGGGCCCTTTCTTTGCGAATCTGCATGGGTACCTGTCATTGAGTTTATAGACAAACTGGGAGGAGTCAACATAGCAGTGATGCTTGCAGGCTAGGATTACTGTCTTTGCAAGGATGGAGACACCAGTGCATTTTGATTTTCATTATGCAGCTTGGTCTCATATTTCTCCACCGGGTTTTTCCTTAAAGCAACAGTACATTTAAAAATAGAAACAGTTCCTCCCTTGGGTTCTGCGTTGATTAATTGCGGCAATGCTTCATGTTATGCTTGTAATTCATTTCTATCATTTGTTTAGGGATAGAGAACAGGGCAAAGGGAGACTATTATTTTCCTTACCTAGAAGTCCAAGATTTGAAGTGTAAGAAGTCTTTAAATTAATATTGGAAAAACTGTGTCAAATTGAGAATGACTGTTTTTCTGAAAATTGCAAGAAACTGCTAATATACTAACCATGATTGGAATTTTAAGTTGGTGGGTGAAAAGTTTTCAGTCCTACTAGCAAGAGTGCATTGGTTTCCAGGAAAAGAAACAGATAGGCTTAGCCTTCATAATTTTCCCCCTTTATGGAAGCAAAGCCAAGACTGCATGTTAAGGACTAGAAGATCACAGGGCTTCTCAGGTTAAAGATATTTGTTTTGGTCCTGAAATTCTAAGAGGTCTAGGTTGATTGCTGATGTGTATACCAATGGTCATTCTGAAACATAAAGATATATATGAATTTGTTTCTTGAAATACCTTTTCATCAGTCTGCGGGAGACATTTATGAAGTTCAGATCATGTGGGTACCATGCTTGGCATGGGGAGGCAAAGATCACTGTGGACCCCGTTCCTATGCCAGAAGCTCTCACCTTTGAGAGATGTGGGAAGAGAAAGGAAAAAATAGTTGAAGCACAATGTGGTGGATTAGGTAGATTGTACTTTTGCCATTACATATACCATTTCATTTGGAAATGACCTGCTTCCTCTTCTGTCTTTTCTTCCTCTCCTTGAGGCTGGGAGCTCCAGGAAGGCAGGTCCTTCCTCCTACTTACCTTTGTGTCCCATGCGCTGGAACAGCACCTGGCACATAGCAGGCCCTCTACACTGGGATGGTTCACAGTGTGATGGGGGCTGTGGGTGTGACGCAGGGTCCTGGCATCCTGCAAAGACAGGTGGCATCTGTGCTGGTCGTGTGGGTGCTAAGAGTACAGGTTCGCTTTTTTAAGATCCGGAGAAAGTCCTTTGGCAAAGAAAGCGAAAGTATACCTGCTGCAAATTACTTCTGGGTGATTATGTGTGCATGCGTGCGTGCAGGATGTGGAACAGGATGCAGAAGCCAGGCGATTCAGGAAGGGGGAAGAGAACCCCTCGTTTGCTAAAATAGGTAATAGTTTAAAAATGAAAGCTTAAACAGATGTACGGTACAGAGTGTCCCTCTCATCCCTGCTGTCATCTCTGCTCTTCCCACCCCCTCACCTTTCCAAAAGGAAGGTAACTGCAGTCATTAATTTCTCATGTGTGTTTTCAAATACACACAAAGTGCATGTTATTTATGTATATGTCCACAAATGTCTTTTCTGTCCTTCAATACCAGTATATTAAGGTTCATTTCTTTGTGTGTATGTATCTATGTATCTATGTCTGATACTATGTGTATCTATGTGGTTTTAAAAATATACGTGAGTGGCTTATGACTCTGATCTTTATAAGTTTTACAAAGGAAAGCTTTATCATGAGGAGAGTATAATGGAACTTGCTTTCTGCAGAAATTTTTGTTCTTATTTTCAATTACTTGAAAGTAAGGGAATCGTAGGGTAAGCATCCAAAGCAATGTGTGTATATAACCTAAGTTAAAGGAAATGTGAGAAATTCTTCCTCGGAAATTAGTGTGTTTGGCATTTTGTCACCCAGCAATGATGTGGAAACTAAATAAACATAGGGAAAAAAACATCAGGTTTTCACATCACTAAAATTTTGTTGTAAAAATGCGTCTTTCTCATATTTGAATGTAAGAACTAAGGTTGAAAAAGAAAGGTAGAGAGGGGAAATTCTCATAGACTCCCAGGATTAGAACTCAGGATTAGGTGGACAGCCATCATTTGCTTGAATCCGGTCTTGATTTCATGGTTCTATGAGATGCACAGTGCAGTGAAACATCGATTAATTAGTAGGTCTATTTTACCAAGTTGTTCTTGCAGTGGACTTTTCACATCAAAGCTCAATTGTATCTTTTAAAAAGATTGCTTCCTTAGATACTCTAAAATGTTTTTTGCATAGGTAACAGCATGGCAGAATTAAAAAAGGAGGGGGGCTGGTCGTTGTCCAGCCAAGCCTAACAAACTCATTATTTTTTATTTCCCCCACCTTCATTTTGTCTTTATCCATATAATATAAATATTTGTGATGACAGTTTTGTTTTGCTTTTCTCCCATTGGTGTTTTGTCATGCAACATAGTTTGCACAATTAATAATTTAAATAATTGAGTAGTCTGTTGAGTTTCATAATTTTTAACCATATTTCTATATTTTTGGACCTTTAGGTTGTTTCTGATAATTATAAATAACTGAGAGCATCTTCATGCAACTTGTAAAAAATCATTTGCTAATTGAAAGGCATTTCTTCTCAAGCGAGCTTGCTAATACAAAAATACATCTTTGAAATTGCGTGACTACAGGAACTATTCTCTTACATTATAATAGAGTTGAAAGTTGATAATTTTATGATTTAAGTGTGAGCTAGGTCATGGAAGAACTGACGTTGTATGCGCTATAACAAGACCAGGGATTCTCTCGCTTGAGTGCGCATCAGAGTCATTTGGAATCGTTTGGGGAGCCCCACCCCAAAAGCTTCTGATCCAGTACCTTGGCTTGAGAAAGTATTTCTAACAAGTGCCCAGGTGATACTGATGCTGTTAGCTCAGGATGAGGCTTTGAGAATCACTGCTCTAGAGTAGCACCATCCAATAATAGCATTTTCTGTGATCATGGAAATGTCTTATGCATCTGCTGTCCAGTATGGTAACCACTAGCCATACATGTTGATCGAGCACTTGAAATGTGGTCAGTGCAACCAAAGAACTGAATTTTAAATTTTACTTAATTTTCATTAATTTAAATTTAAACAGCTACATGTGGCAGGTGGCTACCGTATTGGACAGAACAGATCTGGACTTGATTCTTTACCTTTGTTGCATGTTAGAATCACCTAGGGTGCTTTAAAAATAGATGCCTGGGTCCTTCCCCGAGTTTCTGGCTTAATTGGGCTGTACTGCACCTTAGGCATTGGGCGTTTTAAACGCTTCCCACGTGTCCCAGTTACTGTTGTTTTTAACGGATCACTCCCAAAGTTGGTGGTCTGAAACCACCATCTGCTCCTGGATTCTGTGGGTCAGAGATTCAGACGGAGTAGATATGACTTGTCTCCACCATCCCTGGGGTCGCATCTGTAAAGACTAGAAATCTGAGGGCAGAGTCATCTGAAGGCTTGACCGGGTTGACTGTCCAAGGTGGTTAACTCACATGGTTGGCAGTTGATTTTCATGTGTAGCCAAGGTTGAAAAGCCCTGGCCTAGTTCAATAAGTCAGGTTTTAAAGCCGAGTTTCACAACTTGTCCTTTGGTTTATTTTGAGTGTGATCATGTATGCAAATTCTCATAACCATTAACTTTCTCAAAATTAGTGTCTTGAAAGCCTCATAAAGTCAGCCTAAATATTTACCTCATTAAGGCAACTTATGGAACTTAAACAGGGTCTTCCTGTGCCAAGGGTATGTATTATTAAGAAAGTTAAACCTTACAATGCTAAATAACTTCTCTCTCATTTAAAAAAAAAAAGCCTCCTGGTCTCTAGCCAGGTGGATTTAATCAGAATACCTCTTACTTACTTTTACTAGAATTATAGCAGGGGTTGCGAAGAAATTACCTCAGTTATCTGCATGTAGGGTATTTGTCCCTTCACCTGACCCCTTCACCTGACTTCTCGAGAAACACAGGTTTTTCAGCTTTCTAATGGTGCATGGACCACAGTTCCCTGCGTCAGGTCCTGTACCTATGTGGTGATCCCAGCCTCAGCTCCTGTATTACTGCAGAGCCCTGGGGACCCCATTTCTGTGGAGGATCAGGATGGCGTGATGACTGGATGTGAAGTCTGGGTGATGCCTGGTTCTGCCACTGACATGGTGTGTCTCCTTGAGCTAGCCGTCAATCCTTTTCGGTCCGAGTTTCTTCATCTGTCAAACTGAGGGCTGAACTAGGTAATCTGTAAGATTTTTTTAAGCTGTAAAATTCAGATTTATCCCAACTAACATGTCAAATAGAGTAAGAAGGTAACATTTATAGGGGCTGAAATGGGTTGCATTGTAATTTACTTCTTGTCAGCATGTTCAGAAAACTCGGGAGGACAGGGTGACTGCTCTTGGGAGGCTCTGTTTGCCTGCAGTAGCTGATGGGAGAATTGGAGGCGGCAAGTGAAATAAGACAGCCACCAGCTCCAGATACCCGAAGTCCTTACCAGCTGGCTGAGGAGCCTGGGCTCCTTACAGACATTCTGCGAGCCCCTGTCTCAGCTAGGACAGCAGCTTTTACGTGTGCCTACAGGGCACTGTAAGTCTTCTGATTTAGACCTTTCCATTAGTTTTTATCTTGTACAGTTGTGCTCTTTTGGGGAACCAGTGATTTTTAAGCTCTTCTTGTAGGCAAACAGCTGTTTTATGTGATAAGTATGTGTACTTAGGGGTGGAGAAATGACATTTCCAGAGCTGTCAGCCTGAAGTTCCCTTGGGCGGCTCGTTGTTTCTGAGGGTTCCGTTCTACCAAAATTGTGACTAATCCCCAGTATTTCTTTTCTTTGCTTGTGAGATGAACTCTGGAGAGAGAAAGACAGGGGTGTGTGTGTCTGTGTGTCTGTGTGTCTGTGTGTGTTTCCCTTCTGGTTTGTGTCCTCTTACCCATTCTTTTGAAAAAAGAGTGGAGTTATTGATTCCGGCTGGCCCTTCGGAGTCTGGTCTGTAGGTGTGATGAGCTTTGCTGCTGTTAGAAGAGGTGTGAGGAAAGCATCTGCGTGCAGTTCCCTTGAGGGAAGAAGTTCAGAGCCTTGTTTTTTTTTTTTTGTTTGTTTTTGTTTTCTTTTTAAAGACAGGGAACAGGAAGGAAGGCTTGGAGGAAAGGGAAGCTTTACCCTTTGCTGTTGGCTCTTTGTGTTGTCTTGAAGAGACACTCCCTACCACCGTGAATGACCACAGCTATTCGTGAGTCTCAAGCTGGGAGCCTCAGGGGAAAATCAGAAAGGGCAAACCATGGCGAACTGCTCAGGCATTCTGTTGCAAGTACTGAGTAGATTTATCCCATGTTTTGGAAGGGCCACGTCCAGTAAACCCTCATGTAGTTTGTTGAACAGATTAACAAGCCTTTAAGAGTACTTACATTTTATAGTTTAATAAAACAAGCCCTCAGAGATTGATGCTTTGTGTGCCCACCTATTTGTAACACCAACTCAATAGAGAATGTGTTAGGATGTGTAGCTGAACTTGTAACTGCTCTTTTTAAAATTGGATAACAGACTGTTAGGGTTTTTTGTTTTGCTTTGCCTTTTGTTCTTGATCCTTAACGACTTCTATTTATATAGTTAATTAAAGTGTAGTATTCACTGTACAAATTGTAACAGGGGATGGTTACATTATTACTCTGAGAAAGATCCTTAAAATTACTCCTTTCAAGGGTAATGTTTTGAGTAAGGAGGGAGGAGTGTGGTAGGGAAAGCTTATCAAGATACTGGTGTTAAATTTGAGCAGCCTTATCCAGTTTTAAACATCTGCTTTTTTGATCTAGAGTTACTGTAACAAATAGGTAACGTTAGCATGGTAATATAACCAAGTTTTTGTTTTGTTTTGTTTTGTTTTGTTTTGTTTTGAAGCCTTAAAGTATTGCTGGCTTTGTTAGTTAGAATAGTATTCCCACTCTGGGATGACAGCTTAGTCTGCGTTTTTGTGATGAATTATGCAGTGGAAATAATTTCCCCTAATTTTTTTCTTTTTAAATATTGAACAGAGAATCCTCCTTATCTGTGTGTAATTGAATTTTTGAATGGCAGGGTACATCTTTGCTTTTGTAGTTTGATACATTGAAATAACCTTACCCATCTATTTAAAAGTTAGCCTAAATAAAGTTTAAATTTTCATAAGTATGTAAATTACCTTGTATTTGGGCCAGAGCTTTTACTCTCAAGGAGAGGAAATCTTTTATTTGCCTTTTGCATGTTTCTGTGGCTATCAGTTGGGTGGAAATAACTAATTTGTAAAACACTATCAAGTAGTGTCACTGAATGGTGTGGTCCAGAGCCACTGAGGGAACTTGGGAGGCAAACTGCTTATATTTGAAACTGACTCTGCAACGTACAAGCTGTGAAATGCCAGGCAGGTCCCCTTACTCTCTGTGCCAGAGTTCCTCATCAGTAAAATGAGAACAATGAAAGACCTTACAGGGATTTTGAGGATTAGTGTTACCTGAAAAGCTGGGTACACCTCTTCGTGGGTGTTGAGCCAAAAGACACAGCCAAGGAGAGAGCAGCAGAAGGAAGGATTTATTACTTGCAGCAAGTAAGGAGAACACGGGGGATCTTTCCCAAAGCAGTGGCTCCCCAACAGCAGAATTGGGGAAGTTTTAAGGGTACATGTATACCTGTGAAGGGCCTTGTATGGTGTATGCATATTCATGAAGGGGCTTGAGCAGAGGAGAATTCAGCATAAAATTGGGGCACAGGTCAACAGAGTCCAAACTTTAGTTGATGAAAGTCAGAAGTCAGCTTCATTATTCCCGCCTCCACATGGACAAGGGCTTTAGTTCCTGCAGAACTCAAAGATATGTATCAGATTGTTATTTACATCCCTTGAGGAGGTGCTAGGACTCTGTATTATGGCTGCACTATGTTTTTGAGTGCTTTTCCTTTGTGCCAGCATTCCCTCACTTCCCTTAAGACCAATAGTTACCAAGACCTGTTCAAGGGGAAGCATTGTGGCTAAGCTTTGATCACAAAATGGCTTAGGCCAAAAATGGCTTCTCTTCTGTCAAAGAAACCATGCCTGATTCTCTTTCTCCGGGGACCCCCTACCCTACCTGCTTACATCAGCAGGGTTCCTGGCACAGAGCATACGTGAAACATTGACAGTTTAATGGGGGACACTTAAAGCTCGTTGACCTAGGCTTTCTCATTCCAAGTTTTATAAATGAAGTTTTTTTTTAAACACCTAAAAAGAGCAACTGAAAAAGGAAGTCTCAAAATTCTTGCTTTTAATTGTTACAGATTTTCTGATTATTTTTTATTTAAATGTGGACGCTTCATGCAGTATGTGTTTGAAGGACCACCTTTGCTACGTTAAGTTGGGCATTTGCCACGTCTCAGCTACAGACCACAGGAGCCCTGCTCTGTGGAGATAGATGTGGTGAATTTTGTTGAATGGGAAATTCCTTCTGTAACAGGTGTTCCCCAGTCTGGTCATTTGGCAGTCACTCATTTGGGTGAAGAATACATTGAACAGTGAGATGTTCTTGACAAAATTTTGGCTTGTTTTTAAAAGTGTGTTTGGGAAGAATGGGGGGCTGGCGATGGGAGGGTGCACCAGAGTCCTGGAATAAGATCTGAAGCGGGGAACCTCAGTGCAAATTGCCTGCCCTGGAGGTTCACCCATTGCCAAACTATCTGAATAACAAGAGAGACTGTTTGGAGACCTGCTCTGGGCTGTAGGGATGGGACTTTAGCCCCAGTCGGGGAACTTCAGTTCTGGGTTCCAGGGAGGGGGTGCTGGTCCTTTGTTACCTTAGACGCAGTACGTTCTCACTAAGTGTCTGTGGTACTCTATTGTTTATTAATTGGATATATGGTTACTATATAAGAACCAGGCTTTAGTTCGCATAGGGGATTTGTAGATGCTCCGCACTCCCTAGTCATTCCATCTTCTGAGGCAGTGAGCATCTGAAGCTACTGAAACATTGTGTTGAGTAACACTGGGTTTCTGTGCTTTTTTTTTTTCTCCCTTCCTGAGGAAACTGATTTTATTATCCCAATCCCCAGGCTGGTGACTCCTGTTCCGGGGTTTACCACACTGGAGACATGGACTCAGGGCCTCTCTATTTAAAATTCAAAATCGAGAAATAGTTTTACTTATATATCTGGTTCTCTGGCACCCCTTAAGTGAATGTATTTTATCCTGAACTCTCTTATTTGGGTATCAGTTTATTGGTAATCTTTTGGTTTTTGGTGGTCTTTCACTGACACACTAAAATTCAGAAAATGTATTTAGGCTACTTCATAGAAACATTCGAGTTCTTTTGAATTTACTAGTCATTTTCTTAAAAGTCATTTAAAAAAAATACAGACTTGCAAACCTAAATGTATGCATATTTGTGGGGTTTTTGTTTTTTTTTTAAGGAAGAGATGTACACCCTCAGAAATTTTGGTCAGGTTATCCAATTTCTTGTGTTCAGAAATAAACAGAAACTAAAGAGGAAGATAATGAAAAGTTTTCATGTGCTAAATACGTTGTACATTTACACAAACGAGCATCATGTGTGTTTTGCTTTTCTCCTTTTTCCCTCTGCATGTGGAACATTTCAGCCAGCATTCCCGGCCTGTGGCTTTGTACGGGATGGGGGCGAAAATACAGCCGTGTTTCTCCCATTGGCCTCACCCTGCTCTCAGCTGTGCTCCCTGAGGTCGCCCAGGCTCTCAGAGTTCATGCTGCTCCCCCTTGTCCCACGCCTGGAAGCGAAGAGCATGATGGGACGGTGGGGAGGGAGAGGGATTAAAGGAATTGAATCAGCCTGGGTCCTGGCTTTCCAGGCCCTCCCCAAAGCCGCTTTGGTGATCTGGAGTCAGCATTAGGCCAAGGTGGGGGAGACAAGGTCAGGCTCCGTGTGTGCACCCTATTCCGTAGCTGGAATGTTTTAAAGTGTCTGAGGTATGTGTTAGATATCTTCCATTTTAAATTGAAAAGATAAAGCCTTTGACTTGATAGTCAGCTTTCAAGACTGAACAGCTGTTACTCAGCATGTATTAGATCCTGTCGGAAAGTTTCATTCCAGATAGGACTCTGAATGCCGAGGAACATTTTAATTTCAGAATTCCAAAAAGAGGTGATCTAATGACAATATGAAAGTGAATAGATTTCAGGTCAGTTACGTGCTTATAGCAATTTGCCTGCTTCAGTTACCAGGTGTTTATTTGTTCTTGATCAGTTTTCATGCCGTCTTTGACTTAAGTGTCTGGATCCTGGATACCCTGGCTCTGGGCGTTAGTGACAGGGGACTCCTCTCTGTGCCTTTTATTTAGTAAATTCTTTATACGAACGTCACTGATAAGCCCTGGTGAGCAGAAATAAGCTATAGCCATTTAAAAGCCTTGAATCCACTCCCCTGATCATTCTGGTGCCCTTCCTCCATCCATGTGGCCAAAACCTGTGGCCCTGAATGAAGACAGAAAGAAGTGTTGCAGAAGGCCAGCTTGTTCACATGTGTTTGCCTGCATGGGCTGCTGTGAACATGCAAGCAGGTTGGTTAATGATCTGCTTTTGAGTTGGATGAGTAGGAGGAATGTATTTATGGGGGGACTGAAAACTCTTGTTAGAAACTGAACATGTAGAAACTTAACCAAACCAAAGCTACCTCTTCTGGCATCTCCTCTGCCTTTGTGTCATCAGGCCTTTGGGTGGAACGAGGTAGATGCAGAGCACTCTTACTTTTTGTAGTGTCTGTGATGCAGGATGCTTGCTGGCCAGAGCCCTGCGGTCCTGTGCCTGAGGCCTCCCTCTGCACTGCTCGCTCCTGAGCTGTTCTGGGTCGTTAAGGCAGAGTGGGCTCCCCTTTACTGAGTGAGGTGGAGTTGAGAGAAGCTGTAGTTCAGAAACTGATGTGCATTTTGGGGCGTATACATTGGGAAAAAATAACACCACTCACGTTCATGGTTTTCTGAAAAGCTGCCTTTCATGAAAGCTCTTCAGTTGCTTGTGGCTTCTCACTTGCAGAACATGGCCCTTTAATAAAGACTCCTGATTTTACAGCAGGGTATTACATCAGCACACGCAGCCACCTGACGCTGGAGCCCTGACTGTGAATATCCCTGCGTGAAAATTGTTAGCGGGGGCAGAAGCCCTGGCCTGTCTGGTGCCACCTGCTCTTGGGGCTGCTGTGTGGAGGCCAGTCAGATGGAAACTGCCCGATGTCTCACATCCTCTGACCAGGGCAGCAGGCAGATGCTAATAGGGCTCCGCGCTGCTTTATATAGCTTAGCGAATGATCTTCGGGGTATGTCCTCTTCCAAACTTGAAGCACTTGTTTCTCATCTGGAGCAGGCTGCAGCCTTAGCATTGGACTGGACTTTTGAGAGGCAGCTTGGCACTTTATATTTTAGTAAACTTTCCCATCTACTTTGTCACTGTTGGCAGTTGGGAAGCTCTATGGCCGGTGAAGAGGAGAGAGAGCACGTATAGGAATCCTGCGGGTACCGTAGCCAAGTTCACCATCCACTTGCCACCTCCGCCCCACAGGTCAGCTGACCCCCTTGGGAGGGCGGGACAGCTGGCCAGGCACGCTCCAAGGAGGCTGTCCCAGGGTCTTGCCACATGACTCAGGAACCGCAGGTCTGTGAAGGGCTATTCCAGGCTTCTGGTCCTTCTCCGCTAGTTTCTAGAGTGTTTTGCAGGTTTGAGGCACAGCTTACTGCGAACATGTGCTAGCTTGTGTGTGTGCTTATTTGTTAATTTATTTTGTTTACAAGCAGAACAGTATTTGCAAAGTGCCTTGTGTTCAGTTACTGACGGTTATTAGACCTCTGTGAGTTCTGTCATGGAGTGCTGGGTAAAGGTTTCCAGATATGTGAGTGGAAGGTAATAACCAGGTCCATCACTCTGAAGCATTTGTGCAAATGTCTTACTGCTCCTTTTAGATCTAAGCATGGGGCAGAACCCTGGTCTTCAATAAGAAGACCTTCAATAAGGTCTTCTGTGTCTTCCCTGTTCCTTTTCCGCAACAGCTGGCTCCTGCCTTGTACCCGGTAGGTACCCTCTAAATGTCGGTGGTCGGGTACCATGAAAGATCCGGATATGCGTTTTACTAGAAGAGCTGTGCCTGGTATGGGGGTCTCTGGCTGGAGTGTTTGTGTTTGATCCTTGGGCTGTTCTGTCACGTCCCTTGTGGTTCTGCCACCTCTAGTCCGGGCCCTATGAGACCGTTCAAGTTTGCATTTGATTATTACGTAGAAACAGGCTCTGTGCTGTTGCACACAACTTTTTTGGATAACACCAGTACAAGTGTGGCCCTTGATGCTTACTGACTTTGACTCCACTGCCTGGGGCTGACACCCTGAGGCCATAGCTGACAGCACCACTTATGTAAGCATAGGTTGATTCAGCCAAGGACTTTGACAAAGTGCCCGTGGTTAATGTCTGCTGCACAGCCTGTTTGGAGCCTCAGCAGCGAGTTCTGTCCAGGTGACTAGCAGGAGAGAATCCTGTCCTTAGTGAAGTCATGAGGGTGCGTTTATTTCAGTTCCTGTAGTACTAGAGCTGTTGCCTGCCCTGGAGGTTGTGTGGTCCCAGACTTGGGTGGGTCAAGGGATGGAGGGACAGTCTGACTGAGAGGGAGGGAGGATACTGGGGGCTTGCCCGTGCTCCTTCCTCCAGCTTCGCCTGGAGTTCAGTGCCTGTTGACCTGGGTTGGTTCCCTGAGTGGCGGGGGCTGCTGGCCCACCTACTCTTCCTTCTCTTGGTGGGTGAGGGCACTTCTCATCCTTTGGTTCCTAGGCAATATCCTGGGTTGATAGTGCATCTTCTGCTCGTCCTTGAGACAGTGTTTTAGTAGTTGTTTTAACTCTGAAGCACACATATCAAATGATGCTCCTGAGATTGTCACTCCCCCAGGGGTTCCTTGAGGGTGGTGGGCAGTTTGTAGCATCTTGTCCAAGAATGCACGTTGGGATGGGAATCATGTGAGAGTGGTGCTCTACAAGGAAGCTTTGAGTCTGCTTTTACTTCTATTTTTAAGCCATTGCAGACATTGCTGTCTTTATTGAGACTGTACAGACTTGATTAAATCAGCCGCCCAGACTTTATTTGGCAAGCACTCTATCAACAAGTTACTTTTGATACATCTCGTAATGATTCCCAAACATTCACTAGGAATAGTCCCATGGCTGAGCCTTGGTGGTTGATAGATCAGAGCAGAAAGGCAGAAGGCCCATTGGCAGGCAGGACTGAGAGGCAGGGCAGCTTATTGGGAGTTGTTGCCAACAGCAGTCTGTATGCTGAGGTGTTCCTCGACTCTGGACGTAACCAGGCATCCAGGTTGCTGGAACCTGCAGGCTTCCAGCAAGGCTTTGGAAATCGGACAGTTTTCTCTGCCTGAGGCAGGTTTAGCTTTCCAGTTCCTGAGCAGTTGAGTGTGAGGAGGGCTCCTGCTGTCTTTCCTTCTTCACAGCACTTTTAAAATGACAGAGTAACAAACAAAACGATTCTACTTTTATTATTATTTTTTTAACCCAGGTGTCTGTGGGGCTGACTTTTTAGGAGCTCACAGCTAACGTCTGCATAGCTGAGGGCTTCCAAATGCAGGGGAAAAGAGGCATATATTCTTCCTTCTCTTTTTGAAATCTCAAATAACTTTTTAATATAATTTTTTTCTAATGATAAAAATGGTGCCACATGGACTGTTAAACAACTTAGAAAATATAGGATATTAGGGAGATGTAAAATAAAATTTACTCATCATCCTATTGATTTTTTGATGCGTTTCCCTCTTTCCGTGCATGATATTTTATAATGCTGAGTGGAGCACTTATTTCATAAGGTTATGAAAACACAGCAGTTGCATCCTGCCTCTAGGCTGTAACACTGTCTAGAATTTTAGAAATACCAAGTGCAGCTAAGCGTTGGCCCGAGTCCTAGTTCTCATTGACACTTTTGTGTGTGTGTTGCTTTACCTTTAAGACATCTCTTCATCAAAGTTTCCCCCTCCTCAGACTACTTTTTCCCCAAAAAAGTGCTCGTCCCTAAAGGGAATAGAACGTCTACTTAGCCAAGTGTGACCTGCAGATTATTTAGAATTTCCCCTCCCTTGTTGACAAGCAACATTAGCAGCGCTGGCTCTGGAGTCCTGGCTCCCTGGGGGTAAATCTCAACACCTGTACTTACTACCTGAGTGATCTTGAGCAAGCTGCTTAACCTCACTGAGCCTTAATTTCCAACTTTGTTTTAAAGAGATAAAGCACTTGCAGTAATTCCTAGCACATGGTAAGTAATAAGTTTTAGCCATTTTTATTAGTGCGTTGTTATTAATGCAGTAGGAAGAACCATAAG
The DNA here is from genome assembly GCF_036321535.1 of Camelus dromedarius. Classification (NCBI taxonomy): domain Eukaryota; kingdom Metazoa; phylum Chordata; class Mammalia; order Artiodactyla; family Camelidae; genus Camelus; species Camelus dromedarius. The sequence continues at coordinate 11,792,120 of NC_087454.1, read as the reverse complement.
ACAGAGGGATGATACTGAAATAGTATGAGGAATAATGATGATAAGAACAAAAACACTTTTAAATAATTTCTCAAAGTTCTTTGACGGGAGGTGCAGTCAAGTCTGTGCTTGATCTGTGTTGAAACAGTCAAACATTGTACCATATTTGGATTAGATCCAGTTTTTATTCAAACCCTCCTTTTTTTGGTAAATGCTCAAATTGTCACATCTTGACAATTTGAATTTAAGAATCTTCTGAATTGTGTTCTTTCAGCTACTCCTCAGACTTCTGAAAGTGTACTTGCTCATGGGCAAAAATATGTTCCAGAATCTTAAATACTTACTCTGTCAAGCTATAAAAAAATTTAGTGGAAAAGAACATTAGAGACAAATTCCAGTGGGTGCACCAGGTCATTTCTCATAAGTATTAAAGTTGCTATGTTAGGTCACTTAAGAGATGGAATTAAAAATACACACATACATACAGATTATTTTTGTAAGCTGACATTGATAATTTTAATTTTAACCTTACCTTTATCATACCACTTACCTATTGAAAGTTTTTAGCTCCAGTGTTATACTTTCTAATTTGATGAGCTTGTGATTATTCCTTAATCTAAAATTATGCATAAGGTAATGTGTTATTTATCAGCACAAATATAGATTTAAAATGAAACCACAAGGTCGATATCAACCCTGATAATAAAGCTACTGAATAGGTAACAAGATTTAGCTTCAAAGATGTCGTCAGTGGCTGCGCTCTGAAAATGTCACACTAATGAAGCATAGTTAAATTACTTTGTTTTGAGTCACTTATAATAATTTTTTCCCCCTTCCTGCTTCTAAAAAAAGAATGGAACTTTTGACTCAGTAAAAGCCATGTGAAATTTTGTAAGGCCCAGGCAACTGGTTTCTGTGTCCAAATGGAGTTTCTCTTAATAATAGCTGAAATATTGGCCAATGAAATGGTCTTTAGCAGATTTGAATCAAATAGAACAAAACCGTTATGCTCTCCCACCGATGATTTTTAATACTTGAATACTATTCTCAGATAATCATGTTTTAAATGTTTGTATGTCTAGCCTTGGTGGAAATATTTCTTTGCCACCTAATTAAATTTGTAGACAAACAACATCTAGAAATTAAACATGACCAAAACTAAGAACTATTAGAGAAAATTAATCTAGCCTTTTCAGTTGGGACATCTGAGTTTCCTTTGATTTTTTTTTTTAATATATATACATTTCAGAATTATCAAAACATCTATCTGGGATAAAATCAAGCCAACTTTGAGTATCTACAGATGGCAATCACCTAACCCCATGAAAAATTTGCTGGGTTAGTATTATTTTTGTCCAGTATATGTTATTACAAAACAAAACAAAAAAAACAAACAAATCTTAAACTTCTGGGTTTCTCTTCAAGAAAGCAGCTACAGTGTATGCTCAGTTTGACAACTTTCCACTTATATTTTCCTCCATGTAACAGTGACATTTTCTGCTGTTTTAATGAATTTGGTTTACTTGCACTTTATCTAATGATGGGGTCCAGAACTTACTTATTGCTCTTTGCTTTTTCTACATTTGAGGGCAATAGGGAAACAGGTACAGTTTCCTGATGTCAACTTTAGAGAACCACGGACAAGACTTGTTACACCACTCTTTAAGGCCAGTGAATGCTCATAGCTTCAAAAAAGTAGGAAAGTTGACTTATTTGCATATATTTTCACTTTGTCTACCATTTCTCAAATGTGTTGGATGAGAATTAGTGAGGTGGCTACAATATGAGCAGCTAAAAGAGAAGGAGGAGAGTTAATGGAGCTGTTTTACTCTAAACTGAATGATTAGTTCCTGAATAATATTCTTTACAATCAACTTTATTGAGGTATTAATTTACCTGCAATAAAATGCACCCATTTAAAGTGTATACTTCCTTGCGTTTTAATAGCTACATACATCTGTGTAAACACCACCATTAAGATGCAGACATTTCCATCACCCAGATAGTTCTCTTGGGCCCTTTTGCAGTCACTGGTAATACATTGTTCGTATCATAAAACTTTTCCTTCCCACATTATTCCACATGCCACTCTTACTGCCTCTCTAGACCTCACTTTTATTGGTCACAGTGTCAAAAGAGAAGCAAAACCCTTTGATGTCTACAGCCACCAGTCATATAATTTTACTATATGGGATAAATGTTTGTCCTTGTGAACTTTAAGTTTATAGTAGGAGAGAGGTCAGGTGGACCTGCAATCTTAATAACTGACTCAAATACATATATGGAAGGTACTCCAGCGGTGGCTGATAACGTAAACTTCATCTTACTCACTGCATTGCCATTAATAAGTCAGAACTAATTGGAGAAATCAGATTTGAGTCAAGCATGAGCAAGATTCTTATTAAATTGAAAGGGGTAGATTGGCTGTTTATACCTGCAACAGTGGAGGCTCCAGACAGAGGGAGGGGAGGGGACCACAGGGAATTTGTCAGATCAGAGTAGATGTAACAGTCTTGAGCTCTCTGTGGCTGAGCTGTCTCAAGGTACCTGTGGATGACCTCCAGACTCAGGTAAACATTCATGCAGCCCCCACACCAGCATCAGCTGTTCCCCTAGGGCAGGGCCGAGGTACAGCGGCTATGCCTGGCTCTCCCTTCTGGCTCCTGCCTCTTCCTGGCCCTGCCCATCCCTGTAGCTGGTGTCTTCTGTTGTCTGGCCTCCATCACCAGATGCCTTCACAGGGGTGCTCTTCTCCTTTATGGCCTCTTTTGTGGCTTGATGCTTGCTTCTCTCCTGTGTCTCAGCCTTTGTGGGAAAAGCTTAACCTTTTGTGGCTGCTTCAAGCCTGTACTCCAATTTATTACTGTATTTTTACTGAATCTAAAATGCTGTCAATTATAAGACTTGTCAGTGTTGAGGTGCCACAAAAGAAAGAAAAACTGCCACTAATTGAGCCATTAAACCCCGATTGTAAGATGTGTCCCAATTGCAATACGTTAAAATGTGGATAAAAGAATCACCAACGAAACACTGAGCGCTCCAGGGCACAGACTGGAACACAGGGCTTGGTTCCTGAGGAGAATAAGAGAAATAATTTGAAGCTGGAAGTAAGATGACCAGTGTACATTGTAAAGTCTGTGGAATTGCTGGAGGTGGACCTTATATTTGGCTGGAATATCCTAGAAGCCCATGCAGAAAGGAAAACATTGTCAGTTATATGATTGTCTATAAAAAGAAAACAAACTGGTGGCTCAAAAATAAAACAGCTATTCTTATTACTAAGCCTTGAATGTCTCCTTATCCTCTTACAGTGATGTCCAGTGTTACAGTGAACAGTGTTCTCAGCAACATCTTTACTGTCAATGCAGTCACATCCCCCCTCCCAGGTTTATTGAGATACAATCGAAATAGGACATTGTGTAACTTTAAGGTATACAAGATATTGATTTGATAGACTTGTGTGTTGCAAAATGATCACCACCTTAGCTTAGCTAACACCTCCATCACACCATATAATTATCATTTCTCTTTTGTGGTGAGAGCATTTAAGGTCTGATCTCATAGCAGCTTCCAGGTATATGATATAATATTATTAACTCTAACTGCCATACTGTGCATTAAATCCCCCAAACTTAAATACCGTCACTTTGACTGGACTATTTTTGTCTGTTTAATTTATGGCAGTCGGTTGGTAAAATATTGTAAATGTAGTTTGCCTCTCTTGGGTCAGGCTTAATTAAGGGGTAATATAAAGGGCTTAAAATATGTTTGGTGCTTATTGGGCCAATTCTGTGGTGATTTCAAGTCCCTGACTTGCTTGCTGGGATTCGGTTTAGCTCATTTTTTAATAACTTTATCATCTACACATCAGTTGCTACCTCCTACTTTGGTAATCTCAGATCCTTATCAAGTTTCCTCACTCCTTCCTCCAACAAAGTCTGTCCCCTGACCATGTCCAGATACTTATTAAATTGCACATTCAAGTTCTTACATTCTCATTTTCTCCAGTGAAATGTTCTTTTAGCCTCCTTTTCAGACTCATGTTCATTAGTTCCTTTTAGATAATTCAGAATACATCCTCCTTTCTCTGGCCCTTGTCTTAACTCCAACCCCCCTTGACATTATTTAGATAATTTTAACCATGTTATCATGAATTTGTTCATTTGCATTTTTATAATTAAAATTGTAAGCTTCTTGAAAGAAGTCTTATTAGCTTCTTTTATTTTGATGCATCAAAGGTGTCTAGTGTGAGGATGGGCACTCAAGAGCACAACAAAGGAGTTGATGGTTTGTGGTCCTCTGAACTCCCTCCTTAGTGGTAGAGCCACTTCTCAGCTCCATTCACGTTTGCTTTACTGTTTCTCAGGCACTGCTCTGTCATGGACACCACAGTTCCACCACAGTTCTTTACTTACCCTCATTTTCCTGGGAATAACATTTCTCTCCTAAGGAATGACGTAGAAAGTATTTCTCAAACATTTCAAACCATGGCCCCTTTGGATCAACTTAAAGATCTCACATCCCTCTGAGAGGTGATATTCTCATACATCTCCTGGGGGAAAGGAAGGGGGCTTCTTGTAACTTCCCTCCAACCATGATCGATATGATTGTCCTCTCACATAATAGTGTTGAAGGTTATTACTCTAAAATAGTTGCTGCTTTTTTGGCCAACCTGATTATATTCATAATTGCATATTTAGAGTATACAAGAAAAACATTATTTGTGGAAAAAGTTTTGCTTAACAAAGAGGTCTTGGTATTGAAGTTCAGCATGGTTATTTTTAGTTATATTCATTTGTTAAGTTCAGTCAACAAACCTTTGTGATCCATTAGTAGTCCCAGGCAAAGTAAAATCCACAGTTATTTTTTATGACTCTCCATTCCCAAAGAATTTTAAAGTTGGAATATATTTGACGTGCTGATTTGATAAACGCAGTCATTGCAGTATGACTGCCATTGTAGTGTTGGTTAGTGCCTCTTATCACATCATAAAATTATTTCTTTTTTGTGGTAGCAGTAATTAGGCTCTAGTCCCTTAGCAAGTCTGATGTTTATAATTCAGTATTGTCTATAATTGCTATACCGTGCATTAGATCTCCAGGACTTATTTATCTCCTAGTTGCAGATTTGTTCCCTGAAACAACATGTCTTCCAGCCCCTGGTAGCCACCATTTTATTCTGTTTTTATGAGTTCAACTTTTCTTAGATTCCACATATGTAATATCATACAGTATTTGTCTTTCTTTGTCTGGCTTATTGCACTTAGCATAATGGCCTTAGGGTCCATCTGTGTTGTTGCAAATGGCAAGATTTCCTTCTTCTCATGGCTGACTAATGTGTGTGTGTGTGTGTGTGTGTGTGTTTTCTTTATCTATTCATCTATTGATGACTGATTAATTCATAACGTAGGTTGTTTCTATTTCCGTATCTTGGCTATTGTGAATAATGTTGCAATAATCATGAGAGTGCATGTTTCTCTTCAGTATCTTGTGTTTTTATTTCCTTTGGGTGTGTGCTCAGAAGTGGAATTGCCTGACCATATGGTAGTTCTCTTTTTAATGTTTTGAGAAACCTCCATATTATTTTCCATGGTGGCTGTACCAATTTGCATTCCCACCAACAGTGTCCAAAGGTTCCCTTTTTTCCACATTCTTGGAAATGTTTGTTATCTCTTTTCTTCTTGATGAAAGCCATTCTAGCAGGTGTGAGATGATATTTCACTGCAGTTTTGATTTGCATTTTGCTGACAGTTAGTGGTGTTGGGCATCTTGTTATGTACCTGTTGGCCATTTGAATATCTTCTTTGGAAAAGTGTCTATTTCATTTCTCTGCAATTTTTAAATCAGATGTTTGGGGGGTTTTTTGTTGTTGTTATTGAGTTATATGAGCTCTTTATGTATTTTGGATATTAACTCCTTATCCCATATATGATCTGCAAATATCTTCTCCCACTCTATTTTCTCCCTTTTCATTTTGTTGATTGTTTCTTTTGCTGTGAAGAATTTTTTATTTTTAATTTTTCATTGACTCACACTCTTTTCTTATGATCCTACCACACTGGCAACCTTTTTTCCCCCCTTTTTCAGTTTTATTATGTAGAATTATTACAGTTCGACAGCACATACACATTACATTGCATGTAAATACATATATGCAGTATACTGCACATTTTTTTTTGGTTTTCATATATGTACTAATTATTGTTTCTAAGAACAGATTAGATCTCTAACTTTTTAAACTTACATAGTTATCAAAAGAATAAAGCCAACTACAAAATAAGAATCAACAGGATGCGGTAACACATTGGCAACTTTTAACTCCCTAACATTTCTCTCCTGATTGGGGGATCACAAATGCCATTCAAAGTGAATGCATGATGCAACTTTTCCTAGTGACCATAACCTCCTGGGGAGGGCACGTTGATTGGTGGGAACTGAGAACTTTGAGTTGCATGAGGAACTGCATGTAGGTGTAGAGGTAGTAGTAATATTGTAACCACCATTAGATGTCCTGAATGTTCATATTCAGTTTTGGGTTAATGTGGAGGTTTAATAAACGTAAATTGAAAGTGATCTATCTTCTACTTCAGGCAGGGTAGGTCTCTACTTGTTGGGGAGAAAACTACTGATACAAAAGATGTTGGGATCATCTTATTTTAGGGTTGTTTAGTGACTGCCTGTTTCCAGCCGGTTTATTTTTCTAAGAATACATTCTTTCCTCTCCTGCTTCCCAAACTCTTGACTCGTACGTGTTCATGCAGGGAAACATCTGGTATTTTGAGAATTTTATTTTTGGTGGCAACTGAATATTTTATAAAACTCTGTTTGCACTGCAGCTCCCAAACATAACGGAGCACAATTAATGAAGGGCAATTTGCAAAGGTACATGAAATGCATGGTTTTGTGCGAGTATGGCCGCGTGTTCCATGCAGGCTCTGTGAACGTCATTGTCTCTAGATGGCCTCATGAAGCCTCTGGCATCATGTCAGTTTTACTTGTCATTGTATACTTGGCACAAAGGCTTACAATAAACATTGAAGGACTGAGAAGATGTATGTAGCTCCTTAAACAGTGACTTGTATGTAGCTCCCAACATATTAATTTTTCTTTTAGAGATAAATAACACAAAAATGTTAGCATCCTCCAAATAATTTCATAATTGGATTTTTATACAGAAAAGAAAATAAATAGAGGATGAAAATCAATTTGATGTCAGGGTGAGTAAAACCATGACAATGGATTAGATGGAGTAAGTGAAATTAAAATACAAAGAATAAATCATACACTGAGAATTAACTGAAAACACTACATTATACATTCAAGGTGATGATGAAGCAATTGAACAGAAGTTTGCAATTTGAAATACTTTGAGGATAGTAGATGGCAAAAAGTAAATTGCTGTTAGAGTATGCAATTGTTGTAGTCTTTGCCTCTCAAAATTCAAATAATAGCTGTACTACATTTATAGAGAATGATCTCCACTATTTATAGCTTGAGAACCAATGTTATAAGAAACAAGCTATGTATTAGGATATTTATAGACATTTTGCTTAACGATTTTAGATACTCAGAAGCCTGGTGTATGTAGTTTTCACCAGATACAGAGTTATATGTGTGCTGTGCAGAACCCCCTGTACAAATATAAGTTTTCTTAAAGAGCAATTGCAAGAAATTTTTCTGCCTAGAGGGCCAGAGATACCATTTTCCAGGGAGGAGATTTTGCAGGGCCACTTCAGTATCTTTTGAGGAGTTTAGGTGGATTTGAGGGACCATCTGGAGACAGTGATAGAGGAGATCAATATCACTGAAGACAAATTACAGTGGATTAGAATAGTTGGTGACTGTGCTTTGATTCAGTCCCTCATGGTGCACCAGGTAAAATTGTAACTGAATGAAAGCTTAGTGATTTGTAGAGGCGGGTGTCTATTGTATGAAGAGCTTTCTGTTTCTGTGTCAGGTTATCGGACAGAAGGCTGCTTCAATAGCCGGATTTTGTGACAGTTTTTAGACACAGTTCATGGTTAAAAATGTTCTCTGTGAATGTTTCCTGGAGGAAGACTGGCTGAAGACTTCAGAGTGCTCCTTTAAATCTTTTTGAAAAAGCATGGGAGCCATGGTGATGGTAAGCTTCATGACAATGTGAATAGGAAGGAAAAAACCTCTCTCAGGCTGTTAGATAGTCCCTAAGCATCATGTCTCCAGATGTTGTGATGACCCTGGCACTGCCTTCACTAATTATTTCATTTAAGCATGACTTGCCTTCCTAGTTAGATTGTTAGTTTCTTACCTACTGAGATCCTGTCTTCAATTTCTTGTTTCTATTTTGGCTGTTCTTACAGCGCTAGGCAAGAAGTAGATGGTGGATCAGACTTTGCTAATTCATCTGGGAAGGAAGGACCACAGGCAGGTGCACTCAGACTTGCATTGTCGACAGTCTTTGAAAGAGCATGCACACATGGGGGATTTTTCTGCACCTTCCTCACAATGGACCCATAGGATAGTGGTTAAAGGGACAGACTCCAGAGCCAGACTGTCTGAGTTCAAATGCCAGCTTTTTCATCTGTGACCCTAGACGAGTTACCTGACCTCTCCGTGCTGCAGTTTCCTCATTTGTAGATGAAGATGACAGGACCTGCTTGAAGTGGATGTAAGGATTTCATGAGTTAACACCTGAAGAGTGCTTAGGACGATGCCCAGCACTGATCCTATATCAGCTTACTTTGCTTACTGTCCACCCTCAAATTGCTAGACTATAAGATTTAAAGTAATACTTACTTTTAAGAAATTGTATTTATGATGTGAAACATGGAGTGAATGCGTCTTGTTGTGTTTGCTCAAGAAAGATACTTGTTCAAATATATTTGTGGAAATTATAGGGAAGATTTTACTTTCTGTCCATGTAATTTGTTTAGCCAGATGTCCAGACTGGTGTGTGGGGAGAAAAATCCACATGAAACTTTGTCCTGTCAGCTATTTCCCTGAGTGCTACAGAAATGAAAGCGAGCAGAGTGGCAGTTAGATGAATTGGTAGGAGAGGTTTGTTGTGGTTGTGTTTAAATAAAAACAGTAGAAACCCACATTCTAGTCCTGGCTTGGCTGCTGACTGCCAGACCCTGGGCAAGTAGCTTAACATCTGCAGAAACAGCCCCAGTTTGTAAATTGAGGAGGTTGGACTGGATCATATCTGAGGCTTCTGCTGACTCTCATGTTCAGTGATTCTGACTTTAAAGAATTGTATAAAAGTCCTTGTAAACATACATGTAATAGCCAGTTAAGCTTTGGTTATAGAATCAATATAATTCTGTCTGTGGTGAAAATTTCTTAAATATAATGCAAAGGAAGATAGAGCATTGAAAAGAATGCAATATCAGGTAATTAGAATAAACACTAGGAAAAGTTTTTCTGGAGAAGCCTAATACTGTATTTTACTGTGTTGTATATTATACTTCAAGTGTAATACCAGTAGCATGTTTAGTAAACTGCATTTACTGACTGTTCCACAACTGAGGAATGAGGGGATTTGGGAAGTCCTTAGCCCTTCCCCACCCAAAAAAGGGAGGAAAGATGTCCTTGAACCATAGAAGTTTAATACCAGTTCAAAAATGCTGATCTAATTGTTTAGTTTCCAAGAGTTTTTTGCAATTTCACTTAAGTGGTACCTATCACACAGGGACTTAAAAAAAATTTTTTTTTCGCTTTTCCCTCTGGTTATAAGAGAATAAGTGATAAACAAGAAACTTCCTACTTCCTTTTTATTCCCTAAGGGCAATCATTTTTAAAGTTTAGAGTGTATTCACTGAGAAAGAGAGAGGGAGTTTGAGTGTGTATTCAGACAGCTATATATGTATGTATGTATGTATGTATATATATATATGTTTATGAACAATTCTCTAAGCTGCTTTTTAACTTAACAGAGTAGTTCCTTCTTTTCCCTGGTAATACATATTCCCTGGTAATACATATGTAGCTACCTCATTCTTTTTAACTGTTTTTTAACAATACTTCATTATATGGATGAATGATAATTTATTTTCTTATTCTCTTATTATTGGATGTAGATGGATAATTTTTCACTATAAACAGTGAGCATCATTACATATTCATCTTTGCCTTTTTAACCATTTCCTTAGTATACATTTTTAAAGTAAAAACCTAGGTAAAAGGATGTGAACATTGAAATTTTAAATACAGACTGCCAAATTGCTTCTAGGAAAATCATATAAAAATATTTATAGAAGTCTAAAGAAATTTTTTTCTAAGAAAAAAAGATTCGATGAAAATGAGGTCCTAAATGGCCAATAGCTGATGACTAGATAAATAAAATGTGATCTCTCCATGCAGTGGGATATTATTTGAATAAAAAGGAGTGACATACTGATGTGTGCTAAACATGCACGGGCCTTTAAAACATTATGCTAAGTGAAAGAAGCCAGTCATAAAGGACCACATATTATATGATTCCATTTCTATGAAATGTCCAGACAGGCAAATCCATAGAGAAAGAGTGATTGGTGCTTGTCTAGGCCTAGGGGGCTGGGGGAAAAAATGGGAGACTGCAAATGGGTATGAGATTTCCTTTTGGGGTGTTGAGAATGTTCTACAGTCAGTTGTGGTGATGACTGAACAACTCTGTGAATATGCCAAAACACACTGAACTGTACATGTTAACTGGGTGGCTTCTTTGGTGTATGGATTATATCCCAATAGAGCTGTTATTTAAGAAAAATGAAGTATAGGGAGAATTCCATCAGAGCAGATGTATAAAGTGATGTCAGCAGTGTGGAGCCCCTTAGGCGTGGGTTAGGAAGAGCCCATGTGTTTAGTTATTCACAGCCAATAGAATTCCTTTTTTTCTTTTTAATTGAGGTATAGTCAGTTACAATGTGTCAGTTTTTGGTGTACAGCATAGTGTCCCAGTCATGTATATACAGATGTATATTCTTTTCATATTCTTTTTCATTAAAGGTTATTGTGAGATATTGAATATAGTTCCCTGTGCTATACAGAATAATTTTTTTTATGTTTTTACATATAGTGGTTATTATATGCAAGTCTCAAACTCCCGAATTTATCCCTTCCCACCCCCTTTCACCCGGTAACCACGAGGTTGTTTACCATGTCCACAAGTCTGTTTCTGTTTTGTCAATGAATTCATTAGTGTCCTCTTTTTTCTGTTTTTTTTTTTTTTTTTTTTTTTTAAGATTCCACACATGAGTGATATCATATGGTATTTTTCTTTCTCTTTCTGGCTTACTTTACTTAGAATGACAATCTCCAGATCCATCCATGTTGCTACAAATGGCATTATTTTATTTTTTATGGTTGAGTAGTATTCCTTTGTATAAATATACCACAGCTTCTCCATACTGTTTTCCATAATGGCTGCACCAAACTATGTTCTCATCAGCAGCGTAGGAGGGTTCCCTTTTCTCCACACCTTGTTGAGCATTTATCATTTGTGGACTTTTGAATGATGGCCTTTCTGACTGGTGTGAGGTGATACCTCATTGCAGTTTTGATTTAGTATTCTTTTAAGATATTTAAAATTAAGAAAAAAATTAAAATCCTTCAGTAATTAGAGGGGTTTTTTTAGGTGGATGACTAAGGGGTATTTCTAATCTTTAAGTATTTTCTTAATGTTGCATCTGGATTTGGTTCGGTACGACTAAAAGTGTACTTGAGGATTATTAGAGAAATAAAGATAAATTCCTAAGATTGAGAGCTAGTTTTAGCTTTGTAATTTTGTCAGATGCTCAACTGTTGAGTAAATAATGCTTTTGTTAAAATTCCGTGGGGCACTCATCCAGAAAATAGAGTACAAAAAAGGAATGTGTGTTTGTGTGCCTATGTTCTCCTGTCTGTTGATCCTAAAGAATATAAGAAGGTAAATTTGACCAGTGAAATCCATAATTACAGTGCTTTATTTTGATAATCCATTAATAAATTGTTTTATAACATCTCAGGTATTTGAGTAATTATATTTTTAATCTTCTGCCTCCCTAATCAGAAATAAAAGTTTGCATTCAGATTTGTTCAAATCCCCTCTGGTTTGTTAGAAGGGAATCAGCTTGCTCACAGCTCTTCTTTTCCTTGTATGTTAGGAAGAGAGATTTGTAATTTTGTATTTACAGAAATCAACAGAAAAGATCAGACACCCCACACTCTGAGGCTCTGCCAGATGTAATTTACATTTGAACAAGGATTTACAAAAGAACAAGGATTAAGTTTAACAATTAGAGCAGTATGCTGCAGACTATATCCTAGGAAAACTATTTGGGTCAATAGTTTTTGTTTTCAACAGACTCTTGCATTGTGAGTGCCCAGTAAATTGGTTGTAATTAATAATTGTCTTAGTGCAAGTCTTTGTTTAGGAAGAAGGGAGCTAGCTAAAATAAGTTTGTGGCTGCATTTTGTAGGAATGTTATTACTTTGGTTAATTAGTGAATTTTATTAATATGAACCTATTATAATGATAACTTTTAAAGTCCACCAGTAGTATATTTTGTTGTCTCTTAACTGTGTTTAGTTTTGGCCTCTTAGTCTGTCATTCTTTAGGCATAAAAGCTTGAGTTGGAACTCCTTTTCTTTCTTTTCTTTTCTTCCTCCCTCCTTCTCCCTCCCTGCCTCCCATGCAGTATTATGACAGCCTGTGTGGTGCAGGGCATTTTAAACTGGGGTCAGTGAACCTGCTGAAATTAAATGTAAAATGATGTGTTTATGGATGCACGTGCAATTTCCAAGGGTGAGAGTTCATATCTTTCATCAGAATTTCAAAGCTTTCCGCAACTCTAGAAAATTAAGAACACTGGTGTCAGGTATGTTTTATGATTGTGTTTTTAAGCATGTTTTTCTTTTCCTATACTAAAATACATTTAGAGAGCCAAAATCTCCAGACTGTCACAGTTGTTTATACCGAAGTGCTGAATTGTATCAGCAGCTGCCTGTTATTTCTCTAATCACTTGGTAGCCAGAATTAAAATGTTGTGGCTGGCTTTAATTCATAGCAGGAAGGCCTTTGTGGTTACTGTGATAAATATTAAGCAGAACTTTTCCCCCAAAGCCATTGGTCACGTGCTTTGTCTCACTAGTAATTAACTTATCAATGAGCTATGACACACTCTGGTGGCTTTTCCCTAAAAGATTTATACTTATGGCAAACCAGGGCATGATAAATTTCCTATGCAAAGTGCCTTTTTGACCCAGAGGAGGCTAATGTAAATTTCTAATGAGCTGTGGGTGTATAGTCGGCGGCGAGTTTCAGCACCTCTTTTGCGGTGGTGTGCACTCTCATCTCATCCGGTCTTATTTTTCCTTAGGTCATTTTGTTTTATATTGTGCATTTGACTCATGTATTCATTTTGAATCTAATACTGTAAAACAAGAAGCTATTTATCATCAGTCAAGAGGTATCTATTAGAGTATGGATTTTGCTTTCAGAGAGCTTGTATTCTCCTGCATGGCCCTTCTATGCTGTAAAAGAGGACAAGCGATCGAAGGTGTGTCAAGTTTGGGAACTAAAACATTTCCCTTCATGCAGCGTGACTTATTTTGCTTTAGAAAATCCACAGTGCTTGAGAGGGTGAATTGATTTCTATCACTGTTTTCAGAAGTTAGGAGATATTTGTCTTTTTGTATGTCTTATTCCCCAAAGAAAGCAGTATTCTTTTGAAACAGAAATTGTGAATCTACAGTGTCCCCTCCCAAAGCACCTGCACTTTCGGTGTCATAAGAAACCCCTTCGCTCCTGGATGACAGTTGATTTTAGACTAAGACACTTTAATAGTGTCCTGCTCTGAAACGTCATTCTGCTCATCCCAGCACCTCTTCATCTGAGACCAGGGGGAGGGAGCAGGTAACTCAGTTATGTGATTCATTATAATCCAACATGGTTAGAATAGGGTAGAGGCATAAAAGGTGTGTTCTCAGTATCCAGTGATGTTTCTTACGCTGAGTTTTTAGTCTCTCCCTGGGCAACAGTTTTTTTTTTTAATATTCCAATATTTTATTTTTAATTACTTTAAAGTTCTTAATAATTATTTTAACATAAAATTAATATACTTCAAAATCATCACAATTTATTTGCAGCATTTTAGTTTTTTTAACATTTTTTATTGATTTATAATCATTTTACAATGTTGTGTCAAATTCCAGTGTTCAGCACAATTTTTCAGTCATGTATGGACATATACACACTCATTGTCACATTTTTTTCTCTGTTAGTTACCATAACATTTTGTGTATATTTCCCTGTGCTATACAGTATAATCTTGTTTATCTATTCTACAATTTTGAAACCCCAGTCTATCCCTTCCCACCCTCCGCCCCCCTGGGCAACAGTTTTAAAACTTTTTTTTTTTGAATCACTGAAAGAATGTCAAGCTGCAAGAATAGCAAACTTTCACATTTTAAGCCTTTGCCGCATTGGCTTTGTCATATCTCTTTCTGTATGTATAGATGTAACATATATTATACATATATATATATATAATTTATTTTTTGAACTGTTTGAGAGTAGGTTGCATACATCTCAGCCCTTTATCCCTTAATATTTAAGGGTATATTTTCTAAGATTATAACCAAAATTAGAAAATTAAAGAGTCGGTGAAATTTTGAAGTTAAGGAGGAGCCTGAAGACAAAGTAGCTAGCCTTAATTATCATTATCACATTTTGCTAAGATAAATTTGTTCTCTTTCAGTTGAGCCCTCTAAAATAGAACTATTTAAATTTCCTTTAGGTAAAAGTTTTTTTCTGAAACATTGCATATATAGTAGAGGAGTGTATCATTTATATGTTTGGTTTTAATAGTTAAGAAACTGAAATACCCTGTATCACTACCCAGTTTGTCTTCTGAAGCCCCTTGTATGACCTTCCTAATTCCATCCCTTTCCATTGTCCCTGAAAGGAAATTACTCTTCTGACTTTTGTGCACTTCTTTCTCTAAATTTTCTGTATGACTTAACTACATTTACTTTTATGTTTGCCATGTGTTGGTCTTTTTGTAAATGGAATGATACTCCTTGCGCTTTTTTCCCCATTTTATTTGCTCAGCTTTTGGAGGAGAGAGTTTTATTGAGGTACAATAACTTGCATGTAGTAAAATTTATCCATGTAGTGTGTAGTTTGATTAAGTGTTGGTGAATGTGTACCTCTGTGCAGTCACGTCCACAGTCAACTCTTTTTGGCGATTCATTCGTCCATGTGGATGCATGTAGCTGCAGTTGATCCACTTCTGCTGTTGTGCAGTATTCCATTGTATGAATATACTGCAGTTTATCCTTCTGTTGTTGATGGACATCTGGGTAGTTTCCAGGTTTGGGCTTTTATGAACAATGCTGCTATGCACATTATTGCTGGATTGTGGGGATGTATGCACGTTAAATTTTTCTATTTATGTATAAAATTATTTTCCAAAGTGGTGAGATCACCATCAGTAGTATATGATAACGATGCTACTTGTGATAATGACATTACTTAATATTATCCAACTTTAAAGTTTCTATCAGTTGGAGCATGTGAAATACTATGTCAATTGTGGTTTTAATTTGCATTTCTTTCAGAACTAATTTGTTGGCTATTAATTTGCTTTCTTTTTAAAGTGCTTGCTCATTTTTTGCCCACTTGGCTTATTTTTTTTGCTTTTTTTCTAATTGATTCCTATGAGTTATTTCATACTGTGCATATCACTCTTTTGTCAAATACAGATATCTTTTCCCAGCTTGTGGTTTTTCTTTTCACTTGGTTTTAATCTTTTGATTATCAGAAATTCTAGTTTTAAAAGTACTCAAACCTACTCTTTTTATTTAAGGTTAATATCTTATGTGTCTTGTTTAAAAGAGTCCTTTACTACCTGAGGGTCATAAAAATACTCTTTTGTATTATCTAATATAAATTTTAAAGTTTTGCCTTTCACATTTAAATCTTTGATTTACATCCTTGAAATTGATTTTTTAAAAAATATGGTCTGAGGTAGGGATTAATTTTCCCTCCACAGAGATAACTTATTGCCCCAGCACTGTTTATTGAGTAGTCCAGCCTTTCCCACTCCTCTGTGATACTGGTTGTGTCTTATCAGGCTTCCAGATAACCGAGGATCATGTTCTGAGCTCTGTTCTGTTTCAGGGCCCTGTGTGTCTGTCCCTGAGTACTGTGTTTTCTGCATTACTGATAACCACAGGGCCAGCTTCCCCACTTTGCCCTGCTTCAGCATTCGCTTGGTCCTTCTTGGAGGTTTCCATTAAGAAGTTGTGTTGTGATTGCCTTGGGCATGTAGCCCAGTATGTAAAGAACTGACATCTTTACAGTATGGAATTTGCCAACCCGAGAATTTATCTCTCAATTTCCTCTTTAGCAGTAGAAACTTTCAATTTAAAAGTCTTCATAAACTTCTTAAACAGCTTTTGTTAGATTTGTACCTAGGTACTTAAATTATTATTATTATTTTTTGCTATGGTAAGTGGTATCCTTTAAAAAACTTTTCATGGAAATTTATTACATGATATGTTCATTTTTTTCTATGTGTATAAATGCGCAGCATGCTGAATTTTAAAGCTAAGCACCAGCAGCCAGATCAAAACCCAGAACATGAGCAGTTCCCTAGCAGCCGTCCTTGTGTTCCTTCTCCATTACTGCTGTCCTCCCAAGGGCTACCGCTGTCCCGACCTCCAAAAGCATGGGTCAGTTTGGCCTGTTTTTGTACTTATGGAAACGAGTCGTAGAGTCTTGCTGTGTTCTTCTGTAACTGGCTCCTTCTGCCTGATGTTATTTTTGTGATCATCTAGTTGTAAGTGTAGGTTGTTCATTCTCATCGATGTATGGTATTCAGTTGTGTGAATGTACCACAAGTGGTCATTTAAAGTTGCTTTTTCTGAGTCTTTTTGTTGTAGCTTAGAAGCACTGTTGACTCTAGTATATACTGATTTTTATAGGCAGTAACCTTACTAATTTCTCCTTAATTCTGATATCTCTTTGCAGATTGTTTTGGGCTTTCCTTATAGTTGGTCATATTATTTGCTAGTAATTTTTTTTCCCTGATCCTTATAGCTTTCATTTCTTTTGATCAAAATAAGAAACAAGTATAAAACAAGCCAGATGCAAAAATTGTGGGACATATATTTAATGAGTAAATTAGACAAGTTTTCCTTAGATTTTTGGAAGAGAAAGTGAGCTAGAATTTCTAGTATATTTTTAATAGCCCTGGGGTCCAGTGCCCATGTAGTTGGGACACAGGAGTCGTATTTGGGAGGAGTGAGGCCAGGGGCAGCGGCCTCTTTGCCCTTGGCCACCGGTTCACATTTGTGCAACTAGAGATGAACCTTTCACGAGGTCTTGACAAGCTGTCACAGTTGGTTAACCTCTTCTTGGTTTACCAGTGCTGCTACATAGCTGAAGGATGTTGGGGTAGGGGGCTGGTAATTTGTGTTCTAGCATATAAGTTTGTTGTTTAATTGAATGAAAACAGATTTGGAGCGCACTGAACCCAAAAAGGCACAAGTAAGTTCCACTCTCCCAGGTCTTCATCTGAAGAACTGTAGTGTGTATGGATTGATTAGAACCTCTAGGAAAAAGGGTAAGGTTTTAAAAAAAAAGTTAAAGTCACACAAAGTCTTGAATCACAAATTTGACATGTGATTTCTCAGAAGATGACAGGGATAAAGATAGTAAGGCTCACTTGTAAAGTCTCAATAGGGAATTTTCTTTTTTTTAATTGAAGTATAGTCAGTCTACCATGTTGTGTCAATTTCTGGTGTATAGCATAATGTTACAGTCATACATATACATACATGTATTCCTTTTCATATTCTTTTTCATTATAGGTTACTGTAAGATATTGAAAATAGTTCCCTGTGAGAAAAAAATGTGACAATGAGTGTGTATATGTCCATGAATAACTGAAAAATTGTGCTGAACACTGGAATTTGACACAACATTGTAAAATGATTATAAATCAATAAAAAATGTTAAAAAAAAAAAAAAGAAAAGGAACCAGGGCACATTATGCAAAAAAAAAAAAAAAAAAAAGAAAATAGTTCCCTGTGCTATACAGTATAAACTTGTTGTTTATCCAGTTTGTATTTAGTAGTTGGTATCTGCAAATCTCAAACTCCTGATTTATCCCTTCCCATCTCCTTCCCCATAACCGTAAGTTTATTTTCTATGTCTGTGAGTCTGCTTCTGTTTTGTAAATAAGTTCATTTGTGTCTTTTTTTTTTTTAAGATTCCACATATAAGTGATACCATATGGTATTTTTCTTTCTCTTTCTGGCTTACTTCATTTAGAATGATGATCTCCAGGTCCATCTAATTTGCAGCAAACAGCGTTGTTTTGTTCTTTTTTATGGCTGAGTAGTATTCCATTGTATGAATACACCACAGCTTCCTTAACCAGTCATCAGTCGATGGACATTTAGGTTGTTCCCATGTCGTGGCTTCAGTAGGGAATTTCTATACCTATAATTGAAATCTGGATGGATCACCCTCAAGCTATAACTATAGCTTGAGATGCTGAGTAGTGAGAAAAGTCTTTAATAAGTATGTGATTATTAGAAAAGTGTATTTCTAGCTTATGATTCTTTTCTCCTATATGTTGAAGGCGGTTGCAAGAAAGTGATTAGCATCAGCTTAATGCATTTGAAGTTTTCTTAACTGGTCTCCATTTAACCAATTCATTGCATTAACTGGTGCTCCTTGCTTTTTCTGTAACACAAGTCAACTGATGTCCATAATGAGTGGAATGTCCCTGGACATTCCAGGTGCATCCCCAAGCACTTCTATTCCTCCCAGTGGAATTGTAAGCTACCTAGCATCAGTAATATTTGTCCCTTAAGTTATGGAATTTAATTAAATACTATGTAAGTCAATGAAATATGAATGCAGAAAGATGCACTTTCTTTGAAAGTTAGAATCAGTGAAGGTGATTTCCTAAAATGCAGTTCCCAGATCAGCACCATCAGCATTCTCTGGGAACCATTAAAAATGCATATTTTGGGGCCCTGCCACAGACCTGCTGAATCTGAACTCTGAGGGTAAGGCCCAGAAATCTGTGTTTTACCAAACCCGCCAGGTGATTCTGAAGCACGCTGATGTTGGAGAACGACTATGCTAAAAAAAAATGCAGCTGAACTAAGTTCAGGAAGGAAGAGGGATTATAAAAATATAGGAAGCTTCTGCACTCAGGTTGTGTTTCAAAGATCTTTTAGTTCTTGATTATCTTTAGAGAAACAGAAACCAAAAATTGATAATGCCTCATGGTATAGTTTACATAGGAAAAACAACCAGAACTCCATTCAGCAGGCCATTTTCAAAGAAATGGCCTTTGCCTCACATCTAAAGATTGGTAAATGAATGAACATATGATATAAATTAACATACAAATGCTTAGAAGTACTAGTATCAGTTTTTATGATTCCCTGCTTTAATCTGCTTTTTTCAGTTTACTGTCCAGCTGCTGAAGTAAGTCCATAAGAGAGGAGAGCTTTGACTGTGTTTGATACATCTACTAACCAGGGCTGAAAGGCATCCACTGTGTACTGGAAGAGCTGGTCAGCCAGTGTCTGTTCTGAAATACATTATCTCATTTAATCCTTACCGTAGCTTTATGAAGTAGGTACCCATTTTAGAGATGGGTAGGGTTCAAATTATTAGATTATATAGCTAATTATTAGAGATTATATAGCTAATTATTAGATATTGTATATAGCTAATTAAATGACACCCAAATTTAAATCTAGATGGGCTTCAGGTTGTTCTCCTGGTGGCACGGTCTGAATGTCAGTGAACAGAAGTATGTGCATTGACATAGAATACCTTGCATCGTTGAGTAGAAAGAGAACAAGTGATTTGGTACCTATGGCAAAGCCTTCTTATTCTCACCGTGGGCCTCCTTGTGCCCAGCGTTTCCAGTAATAATGTTCATGGTGACGTGTGTACAGCCCATCTTTTTCTGAATCATATGTATATGAGTATAGTGAGTTTCTGCTGTATTTTACTCTGAATTCAGAATCAAGGCAAAAAGCAAATGTATTCGTTTTCCAGGGTGCTGTAATAAAGTGCCATAGACTGGGTGACTTGAGTAACAGAACTTTATTTTCTTACACTCCTGGAGGCCAGGAAGTCTGGAATTAAGGTGTGGGTAGGGTTGGTTTCTTCTGAGGCCTCTGTCCTCGGCTTGTAGATGGCCGTCTTCTCCCTGTGTCTTCATATGGTCATCCCTGTGTGTGTGTCCGTGTGTCCCCTAAGCTCCTTTTCTTATAAGGACACCAGTCATTATTGGATTAGGGCCCATTGTAATGACTTCATTTTAACCTAAAGACCACATCTCCAAATCTAGTCATATTCTGAGGTGCTGGGGGTTAGGACTTCAACAGATGAATTTTGAGGAGACAGTTAAACCCCATAACAACAACTAAGATACTTTTAGTTAATTAGAGTTTCCCCAGAAGGTCAAAATCTTTGATTTGAATGTCCTTGACTTCTTTCTCTTTTTAAAATATAATTAGACCAGAGTTCATGGAACCAGACTAATTTGAAATCCAGGTGAGAGCAAACCAGCTTCTTAATGGGTTTCAGGGGAATAATGTATTTGGGTAGCAGAATGGATTCCATCCTTCAAAGACCAATTAAAACTTCTTTAATGATTTAGAATCACATATGTTAATCCTAATCTATTAAGAGTTCGTCATAAAAAAACTGCTAACTTGAGGAATTCTTGTTAAAGGGGAAAAAAAACTTGTAGGACTTGAAATGCAAATAAGCATGTTTTATGTCAAGTTAATTATGCAGCCATTACTTCAAGTCCTGCCTTCAGCTGTATTTTACATATGTCCCTCCTGTGAGAGCTGCTTCTGAAAACATGTCAGCTGTGTCTGGAAAGGAGGAATGGGAGTGCTCACTTAATTCTGCTGGTGCATCTTGAAAGAAGGGAAATAATCATTGGAAGGACAGAGTATACTATATAAGTGATTGCTTTTTGACCCCTAGTTAGGTTGAATCTTAGGTTCCCAACAGTATTTTTCTCCCATGTGTAAAATCAGGTAAACAGTAATGCTTTCTTCATAGCAAATAATTTCTGTGCTCAAATCTCTCATTACTCAGTGTGACGCACATTAGAAATGCAGAATCTCAGCCCCCAACCCCAGATTTAGTGAAGCAGAATCTGTTTTGTTTTTTTTTTTATCACGGTTCACAGGTAATCTGTGTGCATATTCAAGTTTAAGAAGCACTGTTCTGGATGGCAATAGCAGCAGGACTTCAATTAAATTTTTATTTTAAAAGAAAGTCCTGCAATACATTTCATCTCAGTTTTTTGTTCCAGTGTTATATCCAGTTGGTCTCGGCTGAATACTGAAGGATTCTCTGGCTCATCACCTGCAAAACCTTCTGTTCCCCTCCCATTCCCCATTTATAAAAGGAGATAAGGCCTGAGTGTTGAAAGATTAAAGGATTAGTAAATGCATGTAGGGCTCTGAGAACAGTACTGGGCACAGGAAGTTCAGTCATGTTGTCTTTTGTTGTTTCCATCCTTATTATTACTACCAGTCACTGCCACAACTACCACAACCAAACCCAGCAGCAGTTACTTAGTCTAGGAAAATGCCTACTACAGACAGGTATAGTAAATGTCACCGTTACTTTATGAAGAGCAGTTCCTACCGTGAATACAGATACCATACCAACCCATCAGGTAATTCACGCAAACTTCTAAACCCCTCTTTGAAATAAGCATAAAATGATACCAAAACATTTAAAAGCTTAGTGGAGAAAAAGTATACATGAACCATTCATTTTTTTCTTGCCTGTCTACCATGAAGAAATTCAAGCTCTATTTTTAGTCAGGGCTTCCTTGTTTAACGGAAATCAATGTATCCTCACCGGAAAAGCTCCGGCTGCCATGGTCATCGTGCACGTGTGTGTGTTATAACTGGCAATCCAGAAACCTGGGCTCCTGTTCGGGCTGCCTTGGGCAGCTGACGACCCGTGCTGACCTGGGCAAATACATACATGTGAAAGGAGAGTGGACTCCATCATCGCTGCCAGTGTTCTGATCTGAATGCAGCATTCCAGGACAGCCTCTGTGAGACTTCATTTCCATTTCAAATGGTTAGACTGTCAGAAGCTAAGGACGATCGCATTCAGGGACAGCAAGAGAGTTGAATAAGCTTCTGCTAGAATGGCCTTGAGGAGCGATTATAAATAAAAACAAATCGAGTATAACTTACATTTCTTTGTTGTGTTACAGTGAAGTATATCATTACTGCTTTGTCGAATACTGGATCTCAGATGGACTAAAACATCTGTTACTAAGATATGCATCAGAATGTCTCATGTCTTCCTTGCAGGAAATGTTGTTTATAGATATCTTTTGTTGTTCTACTGTTGTTAATATGCAGCAGATGCATGTGGGAGGGCTGGAGAGGAGGGGGGAAGCGTCCTAGAGCACCTTAGAGTTTTTCCAAGATTTAAATTTGTTTTCCTTTGAAGTTTTATTCTATTGGAACAAATAATAGAGGTCTTAAAGAAGAAGGAATTTGTGCCAACTTGCTTGCATAGTAATTGTGTATGTATTAGAGTTAAATGACTCTTTTATCATCCTGGGGTTATTTAACATGCAAGACTATAAAATTTCATGTGATTGGTTGACTAAATTGAATGGTTTTATGAAATGAGTAAATAAATAACTGAGTACATCCCACATATTAAAACACTGCTTTTTCTTTGCTGGGTGAAGATGTAGCCTCCACAGGCGTTAGATTCTAAAGAATTTCAGCTCCAAGATAATGGTTCAAGGAAACCTACATACAGCAAGGGGATGGAGGAAAGAGACCTTTTTTTAAGTATCATATTGAATCCATTATAACTCAGAAGACTGAGATACTAGTTTCTGACATTTCAGTGAGACTTAGTTGCCAAATTTCCAGGGGGAAATATATTTCAGTTAGTGCTTCATTGTTTGCATGAAATTTTAGATCAAGTCATAAGCATATGTTTCAAGGCTGGCATAACAGAATAAGCCCTATTCTTCATTAGGTGAGAGGGAAGACTGACAAGTTCCCTCATCTTTCAGGACCATCTTGTCTACTCCATCCTCATGAAGACCTTCCTGATTTCTTCTGCTGGGAGCCATGTCTCCACCCTCCAAACCCAGCAGCACTTCATACTTTTCCCATTGCATTGATCACATTTTACTTTATTGTACCTTTTTTTATTTTTTTGGTATGCTTGTTTTATTACCTTTCCTTCCTTTCTTCATTCATCAGGTCTTTGTTGAGCCCCCACCGTGTGTCAGGCACCCTGCTTCCTAACTGAACTGTAATCTGTTTCAAAGCAGGATAGGTTCTTGTCCATTCTTACGTTGTACAACTAACACTCAAGTGAATATTGACGCTTGAAGTCCTGGTGCCTGTCTCTGGAATTCTCTCATTTCACTTACCCAAAGCCTGAATAAATTGCCCTAGTTCTCCACTTCGAAGGCATCTTTGCTTCCCATAACTATACGAAGAGACTGATGGTCACTTTTTCCTAACAACCCAATTAGACATACTGTGTCTCCAGTCAGAGGCCACTGCTACTCAGAGGAAAGCCAGACGGGGAGTCCGCTTGCGCTCGAGTTCAGGACCAGCTGGTGATAACAACTCCTGAAATTACCGGAGACTTCTGGTTGCGGTTCACTTCGGGTTGTGGGCGGCCCGTGCAGAATCCAGACTCCCTTTTCTTTTCCCTTAACAAACGTTTTCCTAGTCACTGTTTTTTTGGTTTTTTTGTTTTTTTTCCTGAGGGAAATGCAGTCACATTTGAATGTAATATATATATCTGCTTCGTAGAAATTATGCTGGGCTTGTCAAAATGAATGATATGTTTTAAGAAATAATGTGTTCATATTGCTCATTAATTTTACTTGTGAGTCCAGTTGGGATTGTTGACTTTCAGGATGATCCTCATCGATGAACGAGGGTAATGGTAGCCACCTTATGGGATTACTGTGATTAAATGAAACAGTATGTGTAAAGTACTGGGCACCAGGCCTGGCACGTGGCACCTTCAGCTCCTTTTACCTCCCTTTTCTTCTTACAGCACTGCTTGGGACTAGGAAGCATAGAACAGCGCATTCATTTAAGCCCATCCCAGTTGTGAGGCTCAGGATGGGGAGGAGGGACACCTTACTGCGCTACTGAAAGTTGAGGTGTATAAGTATCTCTATCTCTATCTCTATCTCTGTCTCTATCTCTATCTCTATCTCTATCTCTATCTCTATCTCTATCTCTATATATAGGCCTTTGTCCTGGTTCCTGACACAGAGCTCCTGAATCCCTTGGAACTTTCTGGATGATCGGGACATCTTTTGTTCTAATGAGGGGCCTCTTGGTGGGCTCTGGGATGGGGGCTGGTCACTAGAAAGACCAAGCAATGATTAGAAACTTGGAACCTTCAGCCCCTTCCCACCCTTCTCCTGAAAGGGGATTGGAAATGCAGTTAATAATCAATCGTGCCTATGTGATGGAGCCTCTGTAAAAAACCCCAAAAGTCTGGGGTGCAGAGGGCTTCTGGGCTGATGAACAGACACATCCGTGTGGCAGGAGGGCGATGCATCCCAACTCCACGGGGACAGAAGCTCCTGCGCTGGGGACCCCGTGGACCGCTCCCTGTGTGCCTCTGCGTCTGGCTGGGGGCCGTCTCGTGGGCTGAGCCTGTAACTGCAGGGTCTGATGCTGACTCCAGGCCGATGCTGTCAGAATTGTCTGGTGGGGAACCCCCAGATCTGGTGTCAGAAGTGCTGCGAGTGTGAGAGTGAAGGGGAAATGGTGAGTTTTTTCTAGACAGTCAGTGACGAGGTGGCCCAGGAACAACGTTAGTAACTGTTTTAATAGTGTCAATTTAACACTGACTTCTATGTACGTGATAAGAAGTCACTGTTAGTTATTCGCATTCATTTGAGTTGGTTGTGTGGGGTCTTCTATGTTCCTCTCACTGGAGGAAATTTCTGTTTCCATTTTAAAATAACCTCTGTGCAGCTGTAAGATGAAAGGAGGTGAGGTTTAAAGAGCAGGAGATACTGTGGTTTTAAGGTCTCCTTAAAGCCAAGTAAGCCATCAGATTCTATCTTATCTCTAGAATTGGGTTGGAAAAGAGTAATTCATCTTTTAAAAGCCTCATTTATACTCATCGGTGTATCAGCTGTAGTATAAATCAGCTTTTGAATTTTGAAATTAGCCAGCTTTTTGTTATGTGCCTGTGTAAATCTAAGAAGATAAAGAATTTTGTTTACCAGGTACAGTCTTACAAAACTGTCAGTGGTTGTCATTCCCCCTCTCCCCCTTCCCCTCTTCTGTAGATCAGGGGGAGAGCCCTGAATTGTGAGAGAATTGAAATTTTTTCTCCTTTTGGGGCTTGGTGCTTAGAGGTGCATGGACCTGCCAGGGTAATCATTCTCCATACCTGCCTACTTGTTAAAATCATTTGGATGCTTTTTAAAAAAAATACTCTGCACAGGCCTATTGCCTGAGCTCCTGAGCTTCTCATCACTTGGTGAGGACAGAAAGATATAAGATGCATTGCTTTCGTCAGGTGCATTGAGGACCCAGCTCCCTTCAGGGTTGTATGCCCGGGGTTCCCGGCACTCCCCTCCCCGCAGCAGAGTTCTCCCTGAGCCAGGGGGTCAGTGACACTTAACCCCCCCGGGAACCCAGGGCTTTTCTGCCTCCTACTGTCTTGGGCCTCAAACTGGCTCTCCCTAGCAGGAATTATCTGCCAAACACACGAGGAGGTCAAGCAGGAACCATTATTTTTTCCCTGAAGAGAATAAACATTTCTTCAGAATCTAATTGTGATATTTATTCAGGAGAGTGACTAGTTTAAAAGAAAAGATTACTAAGGCACGAGAGTGTTCATTGTAGAAAATTCGAGAACTGTGGAAAAGCACAGACAGGAACAGAAAAAAAATATCTGCAGTCCCACTTCCAAGAGAGAACCACCATTAGCATTTTGGCCTTTTCAGTACTCTTCCGTCTTCCCCAGGTAAATGAGGAAAAATGACAGAAATAGCCCCAAAATAAACTTTCACTTATTGACCCAGCAGGTGAAGTTGCTGTTGCCCTTATAGTGATAAGAAACCTGAAGTTGAAGGTGTGAAGAAACCTGCAAGGTGTTGTGGCTAATAAGCCTGTACAGGGTCTATGTGATTGTAGGGTGTGGGGTTCTAATCCCTGGGGGACTGATATGTTTATATTTGTGTATTGCTTTAAAAAAAATGGGTCCCATTAGGCATTGGACATTGGTCATATTTATGATATGTAGTTAGCGCAAGAGTATCCTTTTTAGATGTTGTCTTTTTACCATGACATTATTGGGGAGTCTGTGTTTATGATATTAGAATGTTGCCAGAATATTTCATTTGGCTTTCCAGCCACAGAAGCATGTAGCATGGGGAGTGTCCAGAGGTCCTAAATTAGGAATGGGTGGTGTTCAGCCTCCCTTGTCACTGGTAAGCAGCTGGCTGAGGTTTCCCTTGTGACCACCTGCTGGTGAGTGAGACCTGCAAGCCTGGGCTCTGTGTCACCCCACCAGGGTCACTTAGGGATTTGAAGAAGGCCAGTGCCCTCTGGCCATCAGGCAGTAGTGACCGAAATGTAGCCTCCTTTGTAATTACACAGAACATCTGCCCTGCATTTTATTTAAAAAAATTTTTTTTCTCTTTTTATTCTTTTCCACTTAAATGCTTGTTTCCTCCATTCTTTAAGAAATAAATAAATAAAATTGACCTTAAATGACACAGTTTATAGGGAACTGAGTTGTAAAAAGCAGCTCTCTTTGTTTATAAGAGGAAATATAACTACATCCTATGTCTCCATAGTTACGTTGCATTGTAATAAAATAAAAGTTGAGCTGAAAGATAGATCTGAAAGACCTTCCATGAGCTGACTGAGATAAATGTGCTTATGAAGCCACTGTGGCAGGTTTTTAGTCAGGAGCTCAGCTAGCAGGTTGAACTGGTTGAAATTTCCTATTGGAAGAAAGGCGTCTCTAATGCTTTGTGTTTAACGTAAAATTGGATCAAGGAAACTTGGACTGTTGCTTTTGTTTGGGGGGTTTGCATTTCACCAATACCTAGAAACACAGTTTACTAACGTTGTTCCTTTTGGAAATATACACAGCATTTTTTTTCCCTCCATACAGGAAATCAACAAACTTTAAAATCTAAATTGCAGGGGAAGGTGGGTGTATCTCAGTGATGGAGCACATGCTTGGCATGCACGAGGTCCTGGGTTCAATCTCCAGTACCTCCACTAAAAAAAAAAAAATTTAAATCGCTGGCTCGATCATTCTGATTTCTACTCCTTTTTAACTCTTCTTTATTTTATTATTTTCTTTATTCCAAGAATCCTGGAGACTTTAGGCCAAGTGTGTATTTCACTGGGTCCAAACTTTTTATTTCTTATATTCTGCATATTTAAATGATACTAATTTTTAAATAGTATTATTTAATGTGCTTTTGTGATTGGGTTACTTCATGAGACCTGCAGTGGAAGAGAAGTGAGAAAATGGTACATGGTCAAAAAATCCAGTAATGTTTTCTCTTTGAAGAATTTATTGTTGTTTTTAATAGTGAAAACCAGTGTGAAGTCATCCAAATTGTTGGATTCTTGTTTCACTTTCTAAATTTAATAGGAACTGGAAAAGGGTCGAATCAAGATTTGGTATAAAAATTTCAAATATTGATTAACAGTTCCCACTGTAGAGTTGTGACCAGAAGGACATCAATCTTTAACTGGACCAGTGTAAACACACTGCTCTCAGAATTGGTCATTGATGCTCATTCACACGACTCTCAGTAAAGTGTGTAGAGCAGCTTATGCTGCATTCTGAGGACTGACTGAAAGTTTCGTAGACGGTCTCCCTGTTTGACTGTAGCACAGTCCAGCCTGCACTGTTCCATATATGAGAATATAAACAGCACTGAAGATGTTCTGGAACTTGGAGCAGAACTTCAGACAGTCCATGAGTGAGATTTTTACCATTCGCGAAGTTATTGATCTCATGGAGTGTCATTTCCTTAAAAGTCTTTGTAGGAGGATAGTAATTCTAATTCACAAAAAGACTGAAGATATATTCCTGCCTTTTTTTTTTTTTTTTTCCCTGCATCATTCCTGGGAGTACTGCAGTAGCAGGTCGATGAGTGGAGTGGACAGAGCAGGCGCCTATTCCCTCTCCTGGTTCTAAAAATCCATTTCTGCCTTTTTTTAAAATTTAAACCTCCCCTTCACCCAACTAGGGGAACCATTTATTATCCAGTTCATCAAGTTAAAGGGACATGTTAATAACATAAAATGTCTAAGGGTGAAAAATGAGGTTGAAGAGCCTGATTGAATTACTCTCCTAAGAAGAAGAGCATACAATTTCATCCCCTTTTTTTCTGTGATTAATTTTAGGAAGTATCTGCTTGAAGTCAAAACCAGAACTTTTCATCTTTTTCACATAAAATGTATTATAAATATGGTTTTATTTTTCAGAGCAAAGGCTAATTATGATGGTTCCATTCCTTCTTTCAGCTTTTTCTCACTCTCTTAAAGCCGTTCTCCCTGTGACCAATCTCGTTAGTTTTCTGCCCTTATATTGTGCTTGTGTTAACCAGGACTTGCTATGGGGGGTTGTTTTCAGGAGCCATTCTCTCATGAACTGTGTATGACATTGGTCTACTGCAGGAAAAACAGCCATTTAAAAAAAAACAACAACACATGATTTTAATGTAGACTCAAATAAGATGGCTTCCCATGAATGAAACTCTTAGTTATGTCATTACTTCCTGGTAAGCAGAGCAACCAAATTATGGGTCGGGAAAACCTTCATGAGAGAAGGTGTGTAGTGTCTTTATGTTTCCCAGTTACTTGATATGGGAAGTGATGGCTTCATTAATTTTGGTCCCAGCATATGTCTCATACTATAAAGTGCTATTATTATTAATATAGGTGACATGGTTAAATTTTTAAAGAAGCAAAAATCTGCAGTGAAAGCAAAGCAAGACAGAACCGCTACGACAGAGGAGACAAAGCTATTTTTGTAACCCAAAGACAAAAAATGTTTCAGTGCATGATTTTTGGTTTCAGGGAGGGTAGCCTCTGAGCAAATTTGTGAATTCTGCGGCTTGGCCCGGGTTTGCTCAGTACCTCTGTCCTTCCTTCGGGTCATCTCTGCTTCACACAGGCTGCTTTCACCCCCCTGGTGCCTGCAGACCGCACACACGCTCCCCTTCCTGCATCGCGGTAGAAAAAGGTTGGATATTCTGATTCACTCTCTTCCTCCTTCATGGTGAGTGCCCTTTCACTGGAGCTTTTATTTGAGTGTATTTCCTCCCTTTTTAAGACTTCACTATTATTACTAACATTTATCAGTCACTTGTTAACGTGGCTGTTCCCATCCTCGGGTGGTTGAAAGCATATTGTTTGATGAGATGAAGACTGTAAGTCTCAGTTGAAGCCATTTGTTGGAAGTCGCAAAGCTCAGTAGTGAAGGTGCTGGGATTTGAACCCAGATTCTCTTCTGACCTGTAACCTTGAGTCTTTGCTCTGAGCTCCTTTGCCTCTAGTGTGAGTTGAGAAGTTGCCCCTTGAAAGATTCTGCTGGAGTAAACAGTATGATAGGTAGTCCTTGCTGGGGTTCAGGACTAGTATGCCCACCTACCTGGCTCGATCCATTTTCGGCCTTTTTGGAGGCCCCGGGTCATCTAGGCACATACTTTATGTTTTCTGACATACACATTACATTTTAATGACATTTCCAGACCACAGCCACTTCATAGCCTCCATCTCTTGAAAACACCCAACGTTACTAACAGCATTATTGGTCATAATGATAGCTGAAACATACAGGTAGGAAATTGCTCTCTGTGCTTTACAGAATCACGTAATCCTCACACAGCTGAGGAAACTGAGGCTCAGTGGTGGGAGGAAGTGATTTGCACAAGTCACCCAGCTGGTAAGAGGGGAACCTGGCCCCCGGGCCTGGGCAGTCTGGCTCTGTTGCAGGTTGACGTTTCTCCGCGATGCCTTTCATCCTGTGCCGTGTCTAGCTCAACTTGTGAGTTTCTGACAAAGGAGAACGCAGTTGGAATGTACTCTTCTTTGTTGTTGAGGGGAGAGAGTGCTGTTTAATGAATCTTTTACAGATGCTGCAAAATCTTTTTATACTTGCACTGTTTTGGGTTCTCTTTGTTGCCATCTTTTGCTCACCTTCTCCAGTCATATCACTCCGGTAGAAGAGGAAACTGAGGCCCAGAGAAGTTCAACAACATGACCAAGACCACAGAGCTTACCTGCTCTATGAAGTAACAATGTATGTTGCACATACTCTTCTCTTACCATGAATTGATTTTGTTTTTCCAGTGAAGCTTTTTGATAATCATGAGCACCTAAACAGCCTGACTTTTTTCCTCCTCCTTTACTCTGCTGTGGTTCCCCTGGGGCTGGTAAAGAGTTCTGAAACGTATGTGTTCCAGAACTCAATGAGTAATTGGGCGAAATTCAGCGAAATCTTCATGGGATATCGGTGCTGCTTCCTCCGGTTTCCTTCTCTTTCATTCTCAGACTTCCTTGCTTTCTCCCTCGCTCTGTTATCTGACTCAGGGGCCCTGGCCTGTAGACGGGCTCCCAGAGCTGGCATTGCTTCTTCTGGAATCTGTGACGTAGTGGACTGTGTGGTGGGACCAAGGTGACAACAAGCAAGAGTGTTCGGGTGACAGTTCCGGTGTGTGCAGATTGGTGGGTCAGGGCACTGTTTTCTGGTGCTGGAATGTTGGAAAGCAAAAGCACGTTTCTAAGTAACCCCAAAATAGATTCGCGGACGGGACACAGAAGCTAATACAGACGTTCCTTTCTTCCTTCCTTCCTTCCTTCCTTCCTTCCTTCCTTCCTTCCTTCCTTCCTTTCTTTCTTTCTTTTCTTTTCTTTCTTTCTTTCTTTCTTTCTTTCTTTCTTTCTTTCTTTCTTTCTTTCTTTCTTTCTTTCTTTCTTTCTTTCTTTCTTTTCTTTCTCTTCCTTCCTTCCTTCCTTCCTTCCTTCCTTCCTTCCTTCCTTCCTTCCTTCCTTCCTTCCTTCCTTCCTTCCTTCCTTCCTTTTTTTAGATCTAAAAACCTTATGCAACTACTTAGGGATTTTTAAAAGTGGGTTTTGTTAGGCCCGCACATTGCTGACTGAATTGTTTATTATTCAGCCATCAGTGTTTTAGTCTGGCTGACTCTGATGTTTAATTGCATTTGTTATATGAACCATTTCATGATTTTTTCACCCATGCAGAAGACACTTGGACATACAGTAGAGTATTTATGCAATATTTAGGTAACTTACAACATATAAGCTTGGTGCCAAATATGGGTTTAAAATTTTAAACAGTCATCATGACCCCATTTTGGGGAGAGAAAGGTGTGTAGGGGTGGGGGGGTGGGCGTGCATCAATCGTTCTCAAAGTTTGGCACGCATCAGAATCTTGTGTAGGTCTTGTTAAGATACAGATTGCTGGGTCCCACCGGTAGAGTTTTTTATGTAGTAGATCTGAGTTGGAGCCTGGAAGTTTGCTTTTCTAACAGGTTTTCAGATACTGATGTTCTTAGTCTGGGGACCACATTTTGAGAACCATTGTGGGAAAGAGAAGCATAGAAAAAAGTCTACAAGGATAATGCACCATAATGTTAACAGTAGTTATTTCTGGGTAATGGGATTAGAAGGGCTCCTTATTTTTATCTTTATACTTTTCTGTATTTTTCCCCACAAAGACTGAGTTTTATTGTTATCATCAGAAGAAACAGCATTTAAAGAATTTTTTGGAGGTTCTGGTATTTCTCTTCTCATGAGCACATACAGTTTCTGCAGTTCTCTGTCGTCCAGTCTTATACAACTGGCACTATAAAAACGAAGTTTCGAGAATTCAGTGTTTTGTGCCCCTCATTTTTATTTTATCTTCTCAAGATGTGAGCTTTTAGAGGGGCATATTTGTCACATGGAGTCCCTATTTCAGTCATGGTGCTAACCACTAGGTGTTCAATAGGTTCCCAATAGCCCTATGAGTTGGAATATCATTCATTTATACCGTATTACTTCTATTAAGATCCCAAGGGATCCTATTTCATGAATACAAATTGTATTTGATATCCTTTAGAAGGGGAAGATCTCCTCAGAATCCGAAAGAAGAGTAAAGAATTTGTTTAAGGCAACAAAAGTAAGTCAAGACCGAAATGATCATCTAACTCTCTTGACCTCAGAATAAACCAGTCAGCGAGCCACCAACCCAGAAAAGCTTGGCACTGAACTATCATTTCATCATGGAAAAGACTCTCCATAGTTCGCCCCTTACAGTTTTAAAAATAACATGGGCTTCATACCAAACATGAAAAACAAAGCCTCAAGAATGCAGTGCTTTCCCACGAGAGAGCGGCAAGGTATCCTGCATGTTTGTGAGTTTCATTGATGCTTTAGGGAGGGCCTCTCTTAGATATGCTAGTTGAGAAAGTACTGGACTTAGAATCCAGAGAACTAGGTTCTAGGTCTGCATCTATCAAATGTGAGGCACCTTACTTAGCCCCTTTGGATTAAGCCCTAGTGTGTAAATGGGAATATTGGCCCTGTGAATGCCTTGGGTTGTCACTGAGATCCAACAGACAAGCTGCTTAGAAATGCTGCAAAACTCTAAGGCAGTGGTGTGGTCTGAGCAGTGAGCTCACCATCGCCCCTTGCACTTTCCCAGCCCCGTGGTCTCTCGTGGGAGTTATGTAACTCCTGGTCCTTGTGCTTTAGAGAAGGTTGTGGCAAAGTTTGGCAGATCCAGGTCCTTCTGGTCCATCTAGCATCCCGCCCAGCCAGTTTGGCAGGGACACCGATTAGCCTTTGTGTGACCTCTGAAGTCAGACACTTTAGGAAAGGCAAGATCGTTTCTGAGTGGTGTTTTTCCTGATAACACCGTTAAGTTCCTTTCCAATTATAATGTCTCCAGGAAGTTAAAGCAGTTACAATCTCTATGGAAATTCATAAATTTGTTATACTAAAAAATGACCTCTTACCTGAGGAATTTAATTGTCACCTCATTGTTTACTGCCTCGCTTAGGATTAGGCCTTGGTGACCTCCCTTGTAAGTTCTTGTGGCTCCTGCTAATTTGACCCTTCATCCATCTAATTCCTAAGTAAATACCCTGTAATGATTTGAGGTATACTGATGAAAATTTCAAAAAAAATTGTGCATTCCTAAGAAAGGGGTGATTTTGCTCTGTTTCTGGTTCCCTTAGCACCTGGCCAAGTTTGGGGTACCTGTTAATTCATTTTATCTTTCAAAGAACAAAAGGATAATATACTTCACAAATGGTATCATCTTTTTAAGCATTGCAGGCAGATTACTGTTTTTAGTTCCTTTTCTTTGACTTAAGGGTTAGTGAGTCTCCCTGTGTGTCAGCGGCCCTTCAGGTGTGTGCTGTTGACCATTGTGGCTGCAGGATTCGTGCTGTCATGAAGGCTGGCTAAGACACGCACGTGTGGGGCTTCGTTCCTGCTGGAGAGGGAGGTCAGAAAGGTAACACCAGCTGACTGGAATATGGTTTTTAGGCTAAAATACACTTTATTCTAATCTCTACAAAGCAGCTAATAATTTAGAAAATTAATTATGAGAGTCTTGTAACTTTTTCTTGAAGAGCTGCTCTGTTTGTTAGAGGAATTCTTTTGAGTTATTGCTTATGACGCGAGCCCGTTCTGGAATGCTCACACGACCAAGTTGTTTGTAATCTTGTGTTTAGCTTTTAGGTTATTTATAGTGTCTGGTCTTACCTTAAATTCTTCCTCAGCATTTCCATTATACGCTGGCCCTTATAAATTCACCTTTAAAATATTCATGTGACCCAAATTACTCTGAAGTTGAGGTTTGGGATTTGATGTGACTTCTTTCGCTAATGCCTTTTTTTAAACATTATAACTCTTTGGATGGTTAGCTTCTGATGACATTTAACACTGTAGGGGAGAAAAAATAATTTTCCCTTTATCCTCTTAAGTTCATGGCTGAGGCCCCTGTAATAAAAGATTAATAAGAGAAAAGCACGAGTTTATTAACATGTTTACATGAGAAAGACCCAAGGAAAAATGAATGACTCCCTGAGGTGGCCTAAGCCACCACCTTAAATACTATCTTCAGCTAAAGACAAAAGAAAGGTGTGTGTGTGTGTGTGTGTGTGTATGGTGGGGCCGTTGAGTGAAGTTTCCAGGAAAAGAACAGTGTAAACAAGGGTAAAATTTGCTAGACAGATTTACGTCCAGGCCCTTTCCAGTAAGAGTTTCTTGTGATTTAGAGTCATCCTTCTCTTCCTGGTATGGTGAGAGGGATAATCTTACATATCCTTTATAAATGTAGATGTCCCTTAACAAAAGGGTGACTTCTCTGGTTTCTGAGCTTCTCTTGAATCTGCTGTTTCTCAAAATAATCCTTATGCCAAAGAAACATTTTTGGGGGTGGCATAATCGGCTACCCTTCAACACACATGACCTTACTTGGAGGCGGGAGATAGAATTTCTTGCTTTGTACTGCCCTAATATTAAGATGTCTCGGACAACATGATACAGAGCAGCAAAGAGAAAGTGTTTATAGTGAGGCTTTTTACTGCTTTGCAGTCAACTTGAAGTATATAGACATGGAGGCCCGACTGTCCTGCTCCATTTTATATGAGGGACTTGAGCATCTGCAGATGTGAGTATCTGTAGGGTGTCCTGGAACCAGTCCCCCACGGACACCGAGGGAGGACTGTGTGTAGCAGAATAAAATGAACTCTCAGTTGTCTTTCCCTCTGATCCCTAAGTAGCACTCTGAGCAGTGAAGTGGAACTAACTGTGGCTTCTGTTTCCCAAGGTGTCCTTTTGGTGGTGGCCTCTGATGTAGCAAGCAGACTGATACTGCCAGGTTCTAATTCGTCTCACCGAAACTCCTGGTTTTTAGCTACCTGGACCTCCTGCCACCACCACTCCAGGCTTCCTAAGAGTGTCCTGATTCCAGTTGTCTGTTCTGACCAGATGTGAAAAGATTTCTTTGAACTTCATACAAGACTGGCTTTGAGTACTTCAAACATTTTGGAGAATAAACTCCCAAGAGAGGGGAGGGTAACATAGGGATAGGAGATTAAGAGGTACAAACTATTATGTATAAAATAAGCCACGAGGATATATAGTACAACAGAGGGAATGTAGCCAGTATTTTATAATAGCTATAAATGGGGTATAACCTTTAAAAATTATGAATCATGATATTGTACACTTGTAACTTATAGAAGATTGTACATCAACTATATTTCAATTGAAAAAAAAAGGAAAAGAAGCTCCAAGAATATGTTCACACAAAATACTCAGGCTGCAGAGAAGCGTATACTTACGTGAGTGCTGTCGGTCTTGGTTCATCCAGCTGGACTGGGCAAGGTCTGATGAAGGTGAGATGAGCAGGCCTAGCTTACTGCCTCCGTGACATTGGTTTCTTTTCATGCTTAAATTAACCTGGGAAATAGAAGCCTCAGCTCCTGAAGGAGATTGTCAGCTTTCATATACAGTATTTCCTCGCAGCCTGCGCTTTGACCCAGTGTCCCTGGTAGGATGATTCTGAGAGACTTCTCTCTTGAAAGTCTCACTTCCACGTGCCACCTGGCTGATGATGATGAAGAGTGGGAGCGTTGCTGCTACTTACCAGCGTCTGCCCCTGGGGCGTTGGAGGTGGGGGCTCTGGTGCCGTCGGGGCTGTGGGTTTACACCGAGAGTCTTCTTGACTGGGCTGGCCTCCCCTGTGTTACCACCGGCCTGTTCCTTCTAGGAGAAACCTTGTTCTCTTATCTGTCTCAGAACCCAATGATTATGAAAGTAGGGCCTGATCTATTTACTCTGATTCGATTGTTTGAGGTGAAATGTATGTAACATAAAATTTACCATGTTAGCTATTTTCAGTGTGCAATTCAGTGGTGTAAGTCCACTCACAGCGCTGTGCAGCCATCACCATTTTCAGAACTTCTTCATCGTCCCAAACAGAAACTTCGTACCCATTGAACAATAAATTCCCATTACTCCCTCTCCCAGGCCCTAGGGACCGCTATTCTGCTTTCTGTCTGTATGAACTTGAGCACTCTTATGTCCCTCACGTAAGTGCAGTCTGTCAATATTTGTCTTTTTGGATTTTGGTTTATTTCTCTTAGCATGATGTCTTTAAGGTTCATCCATGGTCTAGCATGTCTCAGAATTTCCTCTTTAAGGCTCAGTAATACTCCATTGTGTGTATCCACCTCATTTTGTTTATGCATTCATCTGTTGATGGACTTTTGGGTTGCTTCTATGTTTTGGCTATTGCCGATAATGCTGCTGTGCATATGGATATACAAAGATCTGTTGGGTCCTTGGTTCGGTTCTTTTGGGTGCGTACCCAGAAGTGGAATTGCTGGGTTCTGATTACATTTTAAGGTACCACTTTCAGCTCTCACTACAAGGTGTTCATCTGAATATAGCCTCGCTTACTTAAGCATCCTCCAGTTTCTGCACACTTAAAAGTGATTTTTACATCCATGAATGTCTCCTTATTGGTCCTCTGCTTTCTCAGTGAGTGTGGCATAGGGAATGCCTTCTAGTCAAGAAGCAGCTAGCTAAACTTTGTTTTGAATACCAGAAAAACTATCTAAATGTGTTCTAAGAAATACACGAGGAAATACATAAATTTAGGAGCTTGTGGAACTTTATAAGAACTGAATTTCTTGGCAGCCTTATATTTTAACAGAAGGTAAACAGTGTCTTTCTTTTCAGAATTAATAGGAACTTGGGCACAATGACCACTTCCATTACATGTCTTATTCTGACATCTTCGTTATAAGGTGAGCCGTTTATACGAGGGTTCATAAATACAGCTGCCTCTTCCCATGCCAGAGGCGCAGCAGGTTCTCATAGGGATTGGGTGAGGGGCAGGGTAGAAATAACTGACATCTTTAGTAAATGTCACTGTGTGTACTGCCAAACAGATGTCCTTCTGATCTACTGGCCGCATCTTCTTCTCTCTATATGTAGGTAATTTCCAGGGCAGACTGACATCTAAATGTCTCTTTATTAAGTGTCCCTTAGCCCTGCTAAGAGATAACACTGTTTGCCTTTGTCATTATTCTCATGGTCACCCTCCGAGAATGGCTGCAGTTAATCGAACCTGTTTCTTAATTAAGCGTCGAGATGATGAACTTTGCTTGAATGCAGTGGGAACAGATGCAGATACTGTCGATGACCCACCCCTGCTCACAGGGATGTGTTTTTTATGCGCTCTCCTGAGTTCAGTGCATGCGGAATCTTTCGCTTTCTGTTGTGAAACGCCCACTAGACTCTCGAAAGTGATGGAGAAGCCATCCACACAAGGTAGAATACCTCATCCAGCTACATAGCTTTACGCATCATCTTTACTCCAACCTCTTGTGTATCTACACCGCCTGCTTGCCTTCCCCACTTACTTGTCTAATTGGCATCTCGAAGTTA
The DNA here is from genome assembly GCF_036321535.1 of Camelus dromedarius. Classification (NCBI taxonomy): domain Eukaryota; kingdom Metazoa; phylum Chordata; class Mammalia; order Artiodactyla; family Camelidae; genus Camelus; species Camelus dromedarius. The sequence goes on along the minus strand of NC_087454.1, from coordinate 11,754,654 downwards.
TTGTGTTTAAAACTCCCGATTTCCCCACCAAACTCACTCCTCTCACAGTCTTCCCATTTTAGTGAAAGGTGGTTCCAGTCTTCCTCTTGTACAGGTGTAAAATGTTGGCTTTCTCACCGATCCTTCTCTTACCTGCACACCCCACATCAGTCACAGCAAGTCCCTCTGCTCTGTCTTCAGAGCATGTCCTGAACAAGACGTTTGAACGTCTTCGTCCCCAAGCATGCACTTGCCCCTCAGTGTTGTTGCTCTTGTCAGTCCCTCCACCTTGACCGGTCTCCTCCCAGATGTCTGATGGATGGATTTGAAATATTTGTTGATTTTTTTTTCCCTTTGGGAAAGCACGTTTAGAGGGAGGGGATGAATTTAATTTGATTTGAATATGAAGTTCATGTATAAATATAATACATTTTTAAAGAGCACATCCAAATATATTTCCTGTCTTCTTAGATATTGTACGTCATAGGGGTGGGGGAGATGAGTTAATCCAGGCTTTATAGGCATTTTTGCTGTCACGTCTGAGCCAGCTAAGTGTTCATTTCACACCCACCTACAACCAGAAGTACATGAAAAAAATTGTGGAGTATAATAATTATTATGCTGAGTATATTTCCATCTACATATGGGAGATTTCGCTGCCTAATAGTCTTCTTTTAAATTTCTTTTTTCTCCGTCTTGATCTTTCTGATCCACATCTTCTCGGCTCTTAGTGCTGTCCTTCCTATAAACCTTTGTCCTTGTTCTGTTGTGTTTAAGGGGGACAGAATTTTTTTTCCTTTGGGCAAAACCTAAATGCGAGCTTTATTTAAGAGAGGCTATCCTCAGTAGAAATGTGTTTATTGCTTATGGACTTTTCATTTTACCTGCCAAGTCCTATTACTCGAGTAACTCAAAAAAATCTGCAGCGTTCATTTATAAAAGTACTTTTATCAATTAATCCAAGGAGAAACTTAAACTTTTAAATCTTACAAAAGGAGAACGAGGCACACTAACACACTGAACTGGGCCCATAGCATTACCTATTTCAAGTCCAAGACTAGAAGTTGTGCAGAAAATCCCCAAAATGTCTCCTGTAAGCCCCGCTAATGAGTATTGTAATTAATGGCTAGAAAATATTCCGAATGAAATACGGGTCCTGCTGGAACCTACAGATGTGACTTTTCTAAGCATGTTAATAAATGGTATCTCAAACATTATGTAATTAGAAATGTAATTTCTGCTCATGATGGTTTCTTTCAGTTTTAACAGATGTTTATTCAGTGCTCCTGAGATTTTTAAAAAAGTTTTAAATGGAATTAATTTTAACATTCTAGAATCTTATTTTAAAGTAAAGGATTTTTGAGCACTGCCATCTATTAGACACTGAGGTCGGTGCAGAAGATACTACAGGATTGAGACATGGCTGACCTGAACGAGCTTGCTGTGTAAATACCGGTTATTACCCTCCTGAGGCTGCTAAGCTAGATGAATCTTAGGGGAAGGTTTCTGAGAGTGTTGCCCTCACTGCCATCTGAGATCAGACACGAAGACTGCTAGCACATTCCCAGCTGAGATGTTGGTGAAAGGTGACTGGAGAATTGGGGACGCTGGGAAGGGGTTAACGAGCTTTTAGGTGAACCTTCAGGTGCAGCTGGTGGAAGGTTTTGGTCTGCTGCCTTCTTGCTGTCTCTTGTCGTTTGTCAGAGTGGTTCACTTGGAAATTTGTGTACATTAATGCAGTAATTATGTAAGGAGGATCACTCCTAATCACCACGTATTGTCTTTACACAAACATGAAAAAATCTAGACTGCCAACTACCAAAAAACCCCAGGGACTCATGCCTGGCAGCCTCCAAATCTCTGGAACAGGGAAGGTGTCATGGAATTTCCTGTTTTAATTGCAAAGACTGATTGAATTCCAGGGGCATTCTTGACCTTGCCGTGGTTGATGAGCCCCCAGTAGAAGTCTCCTGACTCACCTACTCCATTTTTTTAAATTTGTTTTTTTTCCAGACTTAAGGAGAATCACTGGTTATTTTTCAAATTTTGAAATATACCACATATTTAAAGTGTATAAGATATACATAAACACTAATAATACAAATGAACACCCAATATTTTCCATTCAGCTGAAGAAACAGATTACCTGTGCTTAAGAAAAAAAGAGCAGACAGAAAGGAGTATTGCTTTCAAAATAACCTCACGTTCCTGATTTTTGTGTTCATTATTATTTAGCTTTTCTCTTTCTTCCTTCCTTTCTTTTTTCTGTCTTTTTCTTTCCTTCTTCCTTCTTTCCTTTCCTTTTTTCCTTTCTTTCTTCAGTTTTGCATTTAGCTATGTATCCCCAAACAATATTTTGTTTAGTTTTGCCCTTCTTATGGAACTTCATAGACGTGGAATCATACTGAATATGTTATCTGGGGACTTCTTTCTTTCAGCATTTATGTTTTTGAGATTTATCCACATTGATGTGTGGTAATTGTGGTTCATGTTTGCTGTAAAGGATTGCGTTATATCGATTGCCACCATTTATTTGTTTATTTTCCATTCTCTAGGTTTGTTTCTTTGCTGTTTCTTTGGAAAACAGTCTGGAACCCACATTCAGCAAGTCAACTTGCCATTTAAAGCTTCAGGGATTGACCCCTTTTTGGCCAAATTCCTTGAGTCTGTGCTGGGAAATTCCAAGTGGCTTGCTTTCACTGGTGGGAGTACTGAATGTCCTTATTTCTGGGGACCTTCTAGAGAATGGACTTGCTGCCTTCTCTAGGAGTTGTTAGCTCTTGACCTGATTCTCCTAGATCGGGAATCATAGCCAAGTTTCTGCACAATCTTGTGGGTGAGCCCTTCCCTGTGAGCACCACACTCCTTTTAAGGGCTGATCTCTCTCTTTTATTTTATTTTTTTTTTAAAGCTCTAGATAGTTCGGGAGTCAGTTGGAAACCCAGATGTTTCAGGTAGGACCAGGCTAGTTTTCAGAGCACAGGAAGATACTGAGGCTTTTTCTTCTTCCTGCACTCAGCTTCCAAGGGCATTCTCCTCCCTTCCGCTCCCCTCCCCTCCCCACCTTGTTTCTCATCAGTAATTGGCAGATGTTCTGTTCCATTGTGCCTCTTACCCAGGGAGTCAATTAAGGGGCACTCCCATTGTTTAGTTTGAAATACCCCTGTGGAAATGACCAGAAGCTCTAACAAAAAGCCCAGCTGGTTGCATTTATTTTCAAATTTAGAAAACTTTTCTGTAAAGATTGTTTAAGGGGTTACAGGTGTCATTGCAGGTCTCTGAGTGAGAGAGTAGGTTTTTCCTCTTTCATAAAGTGGAATGTATAAGTATGTTTTTCTATATTAGCTGGTTTTTGTTAGTTGAGATTTGTTCAGCTTTCCTTGAAATGTGTTCCCTTGAACTGATGTTAATGGCTGCCACACAGGGAAAAATAATTCTGCAGTAAAATAAATTTAAATCAGTTTCTTAGCTGCCAGACTTCTCAGAGGCTTTCATACTCTGTCGTGCTTTGTGAACATTTACGTGGGGGCTAGGAGAGACAGGAGTTCAAAAACACGTTGGATTACTTCTGCCTCCCCTGCCTTAGTGTGTCTCGCAGTAAAAATTCTCCTCTGAATACTCTTGGGAAAGACATCATTCATATATTTTCTGTTGTTCACATTGGCTCCATTTACTAGATCTCAAGATTGCAGTGGAGAATCTTCTAGCACCTTAAGATATGTCCATTTATCTTGCGGGAGGATGTGACCTTTTAAAGGCAAACTTATTTTCAGTTCCCTTTATATTTAGAATATGTAGGCCAAATGTGTGTGTGTGTGTGTGTGTGTGTGTGTGTATGAAGGAGAGTAGGGCAAAGAATGAGTTTTGTTAAACTGATGAAAAGAATAAGGTCTCAGCTTTTAAAGGATATTACTGCCCTTGGAATTATATTCTGCGAAAGTTGGAGAGTAACAAAAAGGGCCCAAACCAAAATTTTTCGTTAATGTCTCCAGGCAGAAAAAGATTTCGTGCATAAAAACACTGAAGGAAATGATTGATCTTCCAAATGATTGTAAAACAAAGTTTTTCTACCTTCTTCTACCCCTTCCCTCCCCTCCTCTCTCCCTCCCTCCTTTCTTCCTTGGGAGTGAGGGGAAGTGAAGATGATGATGCCAAGGACACTGATTTATCCTTTTTTTTTCTTAAAGACATGTTTTATGACAAGTACAAGGCCTGCTGATTTGGACACAGTAGATAGATTTTATCTGCGGCCTTGTCAGGATTATGTTTTCTTCTGTTGGTTGCTGTTCTATGTTCTCTTGGCCTGGAACATAGAAAAGACACGGAGACTGAAATGAAAACATCTAATTACATCTTTTCAAAATACTAGACAAACACCAGAGAAGCTCAATTCTGAATAACTGAAAATTAACTATAACCCTTATCTAAAACATCTCCTGTTCTGATAAAATTTTTTTCAGCTCTACCTGCTGCTCAGATTTTCCCACCCGTAAGTATTTTAATGTGAGTAAATTTCCCAGGTAACTGGCACCTATTCCTTCTAACACCAGACCATAACCACGTTGCCCTGTTTTCCCCTCTGTCTTAAGCAGAGGCCAGAGGTAACTGGACATGATTATGCGCATCTGTTATTTTCTGTGTGGTGAGAGGAGCTTGAGTCGCTCTCAGCTTCCATCTCTTGTCACGGAGACCCGTCCTGCTCTCACCTCCCTCCGTAGCCTCGCGTGTTGGCTGTCCTGTCTGCTGGCTGCAGGAAAACTGGATAATGGAGCAGGTCAGACAGGAGTGAGTGCAGCAGCCCCAGAATGAATGCCTTAGAAGTGGAGGCATGGCTGACGTCCTGGGGCTGTTGAACATCTGTTTCTGGTGCTCATGGGCTTTCTTCTGGTTACAAGAGGGCTGAGGTCCCTGGGGAAAGAGGCACCTGCTAGTTTCAGGACTGTGCAAAACCTAGGTGAGCCCTGTGGATGTGTATAACCTACTAGTTTGTCTCCCCAAATGGAATGTGAATCCACCTTGATTCGGACATTAATAGAACTCATGAAATCCTCTAGTAGCCTTATCTCAGGAGCATCGGGTTTTCCTCATCTGCACAAGACTGGCCATGTACTGATACTTGTTGAGGTTGGGTTTGTTGTGTTATGTTCTAAGACGGGAGGTGGTGTGATGTTATGTGATGCTCTGTCATGCTAGTCCTTTTCCATTTGCATGTTTTTGAAATTTTCCCTAATAAAGCATTTGTAAAAAGACAACGCTGCATATATATATTTGATTGGTCTTCAGACAAACCTCAAAGAGTAGAGTTTTTCAGGGGAACATCGTCATTGTCTCAAATGGTGCTAGTAACGTGGTGATGTGAGCCAAGTACTTCATATTTTCGTTCATTCACTTAACAGATAGTTATTAATTTGTTTTGTGCCTGACAGCGTTCTAGGCACTGGGACCATAACAGGGAACCAGATAGAAGAAAGCCCCTATTTCCGTGGGTCTTAAAAATGTTAGATCCAGGGGAGAAGGTGTGCAGATAAGTAAGCAAATAAATATACGAGATGGTTTAAAATGGTGAAAGGTGCCAGGAGGAAAGTGAGCAGAGTAGTGATGGGGCCGAGCGGATGAGGTGGTGCAGGAGGCAGCGGTGCTAATATGGAGAGTTGAAGGCTTCCCCTGAGGGGAGCCAGCCGTGTGGAGGGCAGCCCTGACAGAGGGAGCCCGTGCCCTGGGATGGAATGCCTTCGTCTCTGAGAGATGCCGCTCACCTTCAGGGAGGCAGCCTCCGGAAACCTGCCACCCAGCCGGTTCGTCTGACACACGTGCCCAGTGACACCCAGATTTGGAAGTTAGCCTCCCTCCTCAATACCTGCTTCTCTAAGAGCTGTCGAGTAATCCAGTAAATAAGCCTGTAAACACATCCTTATTAAGAGGACTTTCGAATTAGTGGTTAACCAAAATAAAACAGTCACTTTTCTGCAGTAGTAAAATAAATATTCGCAGTTATTTGTATAAAAATAGGCTGCCTTTCCAGGATGACTGTCATAAATGACCTTGTGGGACATCTGTGTTCTTTCAGTATGTAGTTCTGAGGTTGTTTCTTATGCATGTGTTTTTCCAGAATGTCATATAGTTGAAACGATACAATATGCAGCCTTTTCAGATTGGCTTCTTTCCCTTAGTAATATGCACTTAAAGTTCCTCCGTGTCTTTCTGTGGCTTGATAGTTCATTTCTTTTTAGTGCTGTGGTTGGATATAATTTAAAATCGATCCATGGATCCTGCCTTGAATGCTTTTAGATACATGTGGGCTTTGGAATCAAACTGTTCCCAACAGTTTGCTGTCCACAATGAAGGTTAAATTGTAATTTGCCTGCCTTCGTGATTTGACTCTTGTGACTCTGAAACTTAACGGTTCTGCACAGATGTCTTACAGTGCATGTGGGTTGCTGAGTCAGGGATGCCTTGATCCCGCAGCCCTCAAGGTGGTGGGTCCTGCGGGCTCTCAAAGTCCACAAGCATCTGGCATCAGCAACAGCGGCTGTTTCTATGGCAGATGGAAAGAAAGAGATTATAGGTAACATAAATGGCTGAAAGGGGGAGAATTCCATCACTGAACGTGGCGGAGTCAAGAATGGAACCCCAGCCGTCTGGTTGCTGCATCTCTGCTCTTAGCCACCATGGGGGACCAGCTCTGATAAAAGACTGTTACCTGTCTCTGCTATGCAGCTAATACCCCTGCTTTTGTGAAGATGTTGCATATAGCATGATGTCTGGTTCTGACTCCCTAATGTAGAAAATGTAAATGTTGTTTATGCAGTGACAGGCATGCTGTCATACGTATATGCTATCCAGGTACGAACTGTCTCGTAAGTAGAAAATTAAGCTTGGAAATAGGAGTAAAACCAGATAGTTAAATGTATGTTCTTTCCAAACAACATATTAATTGGGGTCCAGTCTAGCAGTAGCAGATAGACTGAGAATTAGCCTGAGAATGGCCTCACAGAGGTGCTGAATTCTTGATTTTAAACCGAGAATTGGTGCTTAGTGCTGCATTTTTTTTTTTAAAGCTTCGCTGCATGATACTTTTGAAGATACAGCAAGAAAATTGCACAAGAGCCATGTTTTCTCTGCTCAATTTTGTTTTGGTTAATCTAGTGTGAGTTCTTGCCAGGCTCGCCCGACTGGGAATTGCAGCCATAGCAATGAGGGGCTGGAGCTCCGTGAAGTGGCTGCGAGAACCCTCCATGGAGACAGCCCTGGGCTTCTCGGAGGCCTGCAGCCTACAGCTGTAGTTGGCTGTGTTTTCTTAGTTAGGAGGAACAGATCAGGTATTTTCCTTGACAATATGGGGGGGGAAAAAGGCAGGGAAGCTTTTATCAGTGGCTAGTAATTACATAAAATAATGCCGCATAACTTGTGAAACTTTCCATTTGCTTTGTGGACCCATTTTAATTCTGGAAGTGTATATAGACCGAAGGAACATGACTGCGTTGGATTAATAGTTACTGTGGATTATGTTCATGTATTCACCTCAAGTTTTGCATTTTATTGTAGCAATCTTTTTAAATTAATAAGTTGATTACATAGAAATGAAAATTTCCTCCAAAACATCTACTTGGCTTCTGGGCAGCAGTGTTTTTAAAAAAAAAAAAAAAAAACTTTCGGAAGGGTCATTTCTTTTTCCTTTTAAATTCCAGTCTATCAGGGATGGATAGTTTTATAAATATTGGAGAAGGGTGGCATTTTACGTCTAAAGGAAGACTAGACTGGCCAGTACCGTGGAGGAAGTCCTTATCTCCTCTAAAACCAGTAACAAACTGGCCTGCCACCATTTGTCATGTGGATTGCCAGCCACCAACCCTCAGACTGCACTGTGAGGAGCGAGGGGCTAGATATTTCCAGATTTCGTCCAGATAGTAACCGTTATAAAGGAAAAAAACCTGTTTCTCTGCTGTACTTTCAATACTTTTGGCCACCAAATGTGCAGGGGTTTTCCCACACCAACAACTTCTCCAATTCTCTGCGGGCACTAGCTGGGATTTAGTTCAATCCACACACTGTCTGCCTGCCTTCCCCTAGTCTGTCATCCTCTTTCTGACTTTACTTCCTTCTCAACCCAACCTGTGTCCTTTTGGGTCTTCCCCTTGAATCATAGCAGCCTCTGTCCGACCACAGGAATTTGAGTTCTTGGAAAGCACCACAGTTAGGAAAATTCATAGGTTGCAAGATCAAAGTCTTCTAGGAAATAGAGGGTTGGGCGAAAACAATTGAAAAATGACATTAAACATATCTTAAGTTAAACCCAGTAGATTCTAGAAGACATACTCTTCCAAGTAAACCAGATACATTGGTGTTAAACATCTGCTCTGATCGGTAAATTTCCTTTAAATGAATCCGCATCATCAGTGTTCAGAAGATTTTGCTGTAGCTTCCTATAAGCTCTGTAATCTGCTGATTCTAAAACTTTTTTTAAGGTTTTCAAACCAGCCTTTGTCATGGAATTTAATGTTTTTGGCATTTACATTCTTGTGGTTGATTTCAAAGGCTCTTCAAAATGTGTATGTAACCCCATCTGCTTTTTATAACTCATAGAAGTGCTTGTTGTATGTTTTAAATATATGAATATGTTACTTTGTCAGTACACAAGTGTATAAACTTACCTTCAAACTATGGTTAATAAATCATGGTTGAAGATGGACCTTTTTACCCATCTATCCAACAAAATCCTAAACCCTGTGTCATCCTATGTCCCGCTGTCTCTTTCTGTGGACAGACTACTGAGCTCGGTGGCAGAACAGTCCCTTGATTCTCTGGTCATCAAGTGGATCTGACTTGACTTCAAGACGTGGCCTGATATAGGTCCAATGTATCTTTAAGTCCCATTCCCGCGTTGTGTGTGTCTCCTCTCATCTCATCAAACTGAAACTGCGTTGTCGAACTTAGTTGACCTCTGAAGCTTTTGAGAGCTTGACCCTTGTTAACATCCCATTGACTTCTCTGTATGAGTTGCTGATCTAGAGAAGCCGTTATTTTTAACTAAGACATTGGAAATAGTCTGCATTTTCTGACAGTTGTTGAAGTCTTCACTGCTATTAAATGCAGTCTTTTCCCCCGGTGTTGGGATTATGGGATTGTGGTGGTGATGGAAGAAAATCCTCACATCTATGTTTAGATTATATTTAACTCATGATTTCTTAGCATGACTTCAGTTCTGTATAAATATGTGGGACCGGGATCATGAAAGTAGTATGTGGCATGGCCCCTGTTTTCCAAGGTTTAAGGGTACGTGAGATTAAAATACAGAGTTACCAAAAGCTGCAGGTCTGTGTGTGGGCCAGTGAGCGTTAAGCTGTTTTGTTGACCATAGGAGTCCTGGGGTACAGAGGAGGTGAAGGCCAAGTTGGTCTCAGACAATTGGTGAGGAACTGAGAGTGGAGCCTTGAGCTGGGTGTTGGGTAGTGGGAAAATTTGACTGGGCAGCGGCGGGAGGCAGACCAGGAGAAAGGTGTGGAAATCACACAAGTTGTGTGGGGAATGCACACCATGTGGGTGGCCTTGAAGAGATCCATCGACTTGCTTGTCCTGGGACAGGAAGGAACCTTTGATGTTTTGCAAAGTAGAGCTACCGTCAGTATAGAACTGCCCGTCCTTATTTCTCCCCAAGCCTGTGCCTGTGGGTCAGTTAGATGTGAAGGAATATTCTTCGTAGTTCATTAGGTGTTTGCTTAGCCAGGAATATTGCCTCTTTGTGTCAGTGAGCTGCACGGGTATCAGCAGTAGGCTGGATGGACCTGAGAGTTAGACGGAACTCTTTGTTGACAGACTTCGTTGATATAATCAACAAAGGCTGTAATTTAAATATATATATATTTAACATTATGTTTCTGATAGATTTTTATATTATTCATTCTTTTTCATAGATACGTGTATGGAAACTTTTATCCGTACCTTGCATTAGTTTTTTTTTTTATCACATTAAAAAACGTGATATCATATTATCACATTAGATCCCACCCCCCGCCAAAGGATAACATGCTGTATTTGGTTATAGTATCAGTATTACTCAGATTGGAAAATTTTCTCCTCACAGCTACCAAAGAATGATAAATAATCTCTGGGAATCGGGGCGGTAAACTGTGGTTCTGAAACAGGAGGAGTTAGTTGCTTATCACCTAATTCAAACCTCAAGAAAAAATTACCAGTTAATGAAGTACAGTAGTGATATACGAAATGGCTTACTTTTCCTTCTGTCATCAGGATCCTTGTTCTAAACTCAATGATGAGGAAATTTGGGGAGCGTCAGCTTCACTTAGTGGTTTGCCTTTTTACCATGCATCCCGGTCTCTTATTTATTCTTAAACCATCCTCAGAAACACAGAAGAAGGTAGCAGAATTACACTGGCATTCCCATAGTATGTACTATCTTTCTAAGTGAAAGGGGTACACCTGTAAAGTACTTAAAATGCTGAAATAGGTTTGGTTTCCTGATAAGAATAAAGAAAACAGTATTGAAATGTCAAGAAGGAAAGGATAGCTCTATTAGGAAAGGACAGCTAAAGAGGTCAGTATCCTACTGGCTACAAACCAGCACTTGTTCTTTGCTGCTGGGGGTGATGATTGTACAGTTGTGAAGCACAGGAGAGCCCTGGAGAGACCCCTGGGATTCCTGTTCGCACGTTCCACCCCCATCCCATTAGCTTACTCGGTTCATTGTAGCCTAAATGTGAAACATATATTTTATTAATTTGGCCCATGCTGTTTCACATGGTTGTCTAATTATAAGCCAAGTCAAGTGGCTTTTCTTTACCCTGCTATGTAGAGCAGTGATTTAAATGGCTTTTAAAAAATAAAGCAAGCAAATAAGAGAAGGCTTTGTCAGAGCGCTGTTCATTATTGTTCTGCCTGCTCAGAACAGACGCCTTCTAGAGCAGTTGTCCCAGTGCAGGAAATTTCCTTGGTAGAAACCTCAAGCTTAATGAGCAGAGCAAAGATCCAAGGTTTTCTTAGAATTAAAAACACTCATGCATTTTTATGATGACATCTATAAATGTTTCTCTTGTTTTAAAGGATAGACACACACAATGTTGAGACTTGCTTAATAGCAGCCAGAGATACTAGTTTTTCAAGGTAGAGTTTCCCTCTAAAACCTGAAGGCAAAAATCAGATTCCTGTTGTGCCTGTCAGGAGTCATGACATAAGGACTCATTTGCTTTTTAGATAATTCATGGAATTTCAAGAAGATAATTTTTTAATCTTCATCATTGTAAGAAATGTCATGATTTTCTTTCCTTAGATTTGGAAGTTAGAGTTGACTCTGCCCAGTTGTGGAATCCATGGAGTTTCTTTCCTTTCTACTGAGCACTGGGTTTTTATTTGGGGCCCTCAGAGTTCTGTGAGGCATGTTGGACGCAGCGGTGGAGAAAGGGCAGGAGGCTGTTTTTGCCTGTGCCTCTTGATTTCCGTGCATTCTGCCCTGGAAAATCCATTTTCTTATTCTCATGATTCTGTTCCCCATGAAGAAGGAGTAAAGCCACGGGAAAAATTACCCCATTTCTATTTAACAGTCATTTTATGGTTTCTGAATTGATGATCTGGAGGGTGATTAAGAATAAACACATCAAGAAGGCCAAGGTCCCATGATAAGATCACATACCATAAAAATCAGAGTTCAGCTCCTTAATTTTGTGCACAGCGAAAACATTTACAAAGAAAGATAGCCTAATGGTTTGTTACTTTGAAAGCTATTTTCTTTTCAGGGTTTTTTTTTTGGGGGGGGGTGCAATTTCAGTCATTTTTGAATGCAAAAATGAATGGGGAAAAAATGCAGTGTGATTGGTGATGAAGAAGGATATGACTTGCTTTTAAATTTCTACTCAAGGTTGAAATATGTGAAGATTATCATCTGAACCATGGTTTTTAAATGGGAAAAAAAAATCCCGTATAAATTAAGAGTATTAATTGAAGGAAAATACATGTATGTTAATACTAATTTAAGAAAAATTTAATTATGAAAATTGATTTTAGAGAATTTGATCACATACAGTCTGATTGCAGCATCTCTCTTTATTCTTATACTCTTTTGTTGACATTTTTTAGAATCATTAAAAATACCTCTGAGTGGCTGGATACATTCTCTTAAACCAGGAAAGAAACTCATGCCCTTTACTATATTTTTGAGCAAATGAAAGAGTTTATCACTTCAGGCAGTGAAGTGAATTTGGCTTCTGATCTTTGGGAAGTGGAATATCTTTCAGATCATGTTATCAAGATGCTGAGTAACCCTTGTTTTTTCTCTTTCATTGCTTCCTTCCGATGTGTGGCTGTTGTGTTGACAACGCTCTCTACTTCTGCTGCTGAAAATTATTGTTTCCGTCATTAAGAAAACCTCCCAAGGTAAGCACTGATATGGAATTTGGCATGCATGCTGGCCAAGTGTGACACAAAATCCAGAATTTTATCCATCATAATAACCCATGTGAAACACCTGTGCTTTTAAGAAGAAAAATTAGCATTCCAATGTAAAACTTAAACCATGAGCAAGCAGTTAATGTTGGTGATGATATAAAAGTCGAATGCTCCTCTGCATTTACAAAGCACTTTCATGCATTATTTGATTGTTGAAATTAATGCTTGGGTCCTCAGAACAAATCTGTCTAGTTACTGTTTCTATTTTATTGATGACAAAATGAGTCTCAGAGAGGAAGTAACGTGTCCCAATTCACTGATTGGGTAAGTGGAGGACTATATGATATCACCATCTGAAAAACAGAAAAAAAAAAAAAAACAACAAAAAACAAACAGGTGGTAACTATGGTTTTTGACTGGACCAACCATCTTTTCCTGGGTCCCATGAAGAATGCTTGATATCACCAGAAGAATTCTCCAGACTTTTAGAGTTCCAGACATCTAGCAGCTTTATGTGTTATTGGAGTTTCTAGCCAATCACAAAGTCCACTAATTAGAGCTATGCCCCTTGCTCTGGCCAGCTTTCGATGGCCTGTGTGCCAGTGAGAAGCCCAAAAGTTAGAGGGTAGATAGGAAAAAAAAAAAAAAAAAGAAAGAGAAGCAGGAGATCTGAATGACCAACTCCTGAATAACTGAAGGCTGGTTTTATTACCAGTGAGTATGTTACTGGGTATAAGGGACACTTAGTGCCAAAAGGCAGGAGAAATACCACTAGCGCCTGACCAGTGGTGCTGGTTATGGCTTTGGGTTTTGAGATGGGATCAAGGCAGACTACACCTACACGCATTATGTGGTCAGAATATAAGATGTGGGGTAAGGGGAGGGAATCCAGAATAGATTAGGCTTACTTACCTCTGGGGTTATGATGGAGAATCTACGTAAGCTTTTGGAATATTGAAACCGCTAAAATTTTGCATGTTATCCTTTATGTTTACTGAAGGCAGTATAGGAATTGTCCGTGGCACTGAGAGTTGCAACTCCAGTAAGGAGGGCATACACTGAACAAATAACATGAACTCTTTTTTAAAAAGAGGAAATACATGATGCTGAGAAGTAAAAGTGCTGGCCTCCTGGCCACATCTGGGGGACTAGAAGGTTCTCCTCGAGCAGTTATCGATGGGGATATATCCCACAAATTTGCAAACAGAACTGTCTTTGCTACCCAGAAAGATGTGAGCTCCCCTTAAGTAGCTCTTCCTTCCCTTGCTGTTGGTCCCTAGAGGTTTCTAAACAGTCTTGTGATGTATTTAATTCTTCCCTACAGAAAAAGGCAGTGAAGTCCTGAGCTATTCCACGTATGGTTACTTAGTGAAGGAAAAGTACTGGAATGAAAAAGAGGCACAAAAATGCATTTTAAAAAGTTATTAATTGCTTTGTACACAGAAAATGTTCTGGTTTCTTTCTATCCAGTATATACATTAGTGGTTTTACTAGGTGTCCTCTTGATAGTTCCTAAGAAGTGTCAAAAATTTTCAAAATAAAGTAAATGTGCCATAAGGCACATCTGGAAGGTGTAAAGATCATCTTGAAATTAAATAAATGACATAGTAGAGTCAAATTTTAAGAAACACTAAGAAGATAAGGTCTTTTCTTGCAGATATGGTAAATATTGAAAGCAAATGGGAAAGGAAAAGATATTTTTAATGATGATTATATAAGCATGAAATTTTATTGATTTAAAAGGATGAGATTTTGACATGAATAATTAGCAAAAGCATCAGAGAAGACAGGTTGGTTCAATTTAACAAACATTCTGGGAGGGGGATAAGTGTTGCATGAATCAGACCCGATCCTAGCATTCTAATGGGTGGGCGTAGGAACATATGCACAGTGTAATATAAAATCAGTTGTGTTAAAGGCCACAAGAGGAAAATATTTGTGGAAATCATAGGATGAAGAGTCCTATTCTGACTTTTGCAGAATGAAGGACAGCTAGGATTGGACAAAATATTAAAAACCTGTGCTCAAAGACACTGGAGGAATACCAACTTAGTCAGGAATTACTAGACCAAAAGCTAAGAGGAGGTGAAAATGTAGAGAGGCGAGGTGTCTGGGTGTTTGCCATTCAGACAAAAACCAGCTTAATGGCAGAACAGTGTTTCTGGCAGCCTTGTCGGGTCTGGGGACCCTAGGGGGACAAAAGTGTTGGAATTCAGGGTCTTTCAGAGGTAGAGTCCTTGGTAAACTTCTTATACTTTGGGTAGGCAAAGAGGATTGCGACCTAGCCTTGGGTCGGGTATAAGGGTGAAACAGAAAGAAACCAGTCCTCACGTGGATTGCTGTGTGATTGCAAGTTCTTTGTGTGGTCCAGGAGGTCTCAGTTATTAAAATTAGATCAAAGTGATGCTAGAATGCAGGTCCCCAGAAGGACCCTCCTGAAGTTTAGCAGAAAGAAGTTTCAAGTCTAGCTAAATTATGTGTGTTCCCTCTACTGACGGACAGAGCCACTTTGCTAGAGTCTGAGCCAGGGACCACTCTGCTGTGAGAGTGGCACTCTTCTTCCATTTTCAAGAAGACCCAAGTTCTTGGCTGGATTGTGATCTTGGTGCTCCTCTCTGGCCTGACCCCAAAGAGGAAATGCCCACTGGACCATACAGATCTCACCACCAACTTGGTTCTCTTGTCAGTAATTTGTGTTTTCCTAAGGAATATTTTTTCATGTAGTCTGTGTTTGGGCAGTTACTGAAATTACATCTAATTTCATGACAATGGTAAATAATAATCACCTACCTGCAATATTTACTGTTTCTGTGATGTGTAAGGATTTTGTGCATTTCACTAACAGATATTCTAAAGTAGGAGTGCTGATTAGGAGATGGGAGGGGCTGTCATTTTGAATATTTGGTTGAGTTATCACTATTCCAACCGTTATGCAGGAAAAAGTCTCACATTCTTTATATCTATCCTTGGAACCATACACTTAGAATGCTGCTTTCATTGCTACTATTAATAATAGCTATCTTTTTTTAGCACTTACAGTATGCCAGATCTACTTTAAATCCTAATTGAGATTCAGTGCAAACTTGGGTCCCTTCTGCTAGATGAGGGGTAGGGGGAGCCAGTAGTTGCCAGGAGGAGTGGGAGAAGAGGAGAGATGAATAAATGGGTGAAGCACAGGATTTTTAGGACAGTGAAACTATTCTGTATAATACTGTAAGGGAGAATATATGACATTATGCATTTATCAAAACTCATAGGACTGTAGAGGGAGAGTATAGCTCAAGTGGTAGGGCACATGCTTCGTGTGCATGAGGTTCAGGGTTCAGTCCTCAGTACCTTCCCTAAGAATAAATAAACCTAATTACCAACCCCCACCAAAAAAAAAAGAAAAAGGAAAAAAACACATAGGACTGTACAACTCAGAAAAGTGATCCTTAATGTATGGAGTTTAGTTATTAATAGTGTTTCAATATAGGTTTATCAGTCATAACCAATATAACACACTAATGGAAGTTATTAATAACAACAGAAACTGTGGGGAGTGGTGTTTGGGAAGATGGGAACTCTCTGTACTAGCTGCTCAATTTTTCTGTAAACCTAAAACTGCTTTAAAAAATAATATCAGTTATGAAAAATAAATATGGTTCATATTAACAGAGAATAAAAAAGAAAAAAACATGTGATTATCTCAGTAGATGCAGAAAAAAAGCATTTGACATAGTTCCGCACTTATTTATGATATAAACTTGCAGGAGGCTAGTAGTAGACAGAAACCTCCTCAGAATGGTGAAGGGCATCTGTTAAACATCTACAGCTGTCATCATATTTAATAGGAAAAGACTGAGCACTTTCTACCCAAGATGGGGAATAAGGTGAGGATGTTGCTCTAGCCACTTCTGTTCAGCATTGACTGGAGTTCTTAACCAGTGCAATTAGGCAAGAAAAAGAAACAGAAGAAGTTCATATTGGAAGGGAGGAAGCAAAAGCATCTTTATTTGTAGATAATAAACTCATGTATTTGAAAAACATTAAGAAATCTCCAAACAAGCTTCTAAAACTTACAAGTGGCAAGGTGGCAAGAAAAGGTCAAAATACAAATTGTACTTCTCTATACTAGGGTGAACAGTTAGAAAATTAAAATTAACAACAGCCTAATAACGTACAGTACCTTCAGAAAGGTTAAATATTTAGGGATATACTTAGTGAAAAATGCACAAGGCCTTTTTATTAACATCCCACATAGATTTGGTCTTTGGGTTGTAGACGTTCTAAGAGGTGGAGAAATGAGTGTCAGCTGTATTCAGAGAATGACAAAGCACAGAGTTGGACTACTCAGTCATGAAGGGGGTTCCTGGGTGGCATGTCTAGAAAGAGGTTGAAACCAAGTCTGGCTGTAGAAGGCTTTGATGCCAGGGTTGGACCTTGATACATTCAGTGCCTATTGCCTGTTAAACAGTGGCCTTAGGCTCTGCTCCCTTTTGGAAGGTTAATCTGAAAACAGCATAAAACGAGTTGGGTTTGGTCAGTAGGTGGCCTGGAGATGGTATTCAATAAAATGTGCCAGAAAATGGGTAATGAGGGTCTGCATTGGAGCGGTGCCATGAGGCTGGAGAAGAGGAAAGGAAGAATTATCAAAACATTGCCGAAATAAAGTATCCAGGACTCGGATGCTGATAGCATGTGGGAGAAGACAGTACAGCAAGAAGAGTGAGAGATGAACCTGGACTTTGCGACTGAGTGGCTGAAAATTCAGCAGGAACAAAAGAAGAAAGAACTGGTTTGGTATAGGGAGCAGTTAATGGGTTCAGCTTTAGAGTGGGTAGCATTGGAGACGGTGGCAAATCACCTGACATAGATGCCGAGCAGGTCGTATGAGGTTTGCAGTCGGCCTTGGAAAGGTCAGGCAAATTCTTGTGGAAAGGAGATAGGAGATAAAGAAAGAAGGATCTGTTATGTTGTCAAGGAAGAAGGAATGAAGTGGGAAAGAAATCATGAGAGAATAGAGGCCAGCGCCTTGGGACCCAGCCTGCTCTGGGAAATGGAAAGAGGGGGAAGAGTCAGTGGAAACTCAGAAGAGAAACCAGGCACTCGTGTGATGCTGCTGCTGGTGGTGGCATGGAGGACACATGCACTTGTTCTGACTGAACTGAGTTTCCTTTGTTTTTAAATGTTATTTTTTCTAGCGTTGTATTAGGGCAAGGAAATGATATTCTTCTGGTTGACATTTAAAAGTGAGACTGAATATTTTTTGTATTGCATGTGTATGTAGCATGTGAAGATGGAAAGGGAAATTTACACAAATGTATGCTTGTATAAATTGTTTCATACTATGTATTTGGACTTTTTCTCTTTGGTGTTACATTTTATAAACTTGGACTCTAGAGCAGAGAAGCATTTATATCAGTATGGGCCAAGTGCATACCTTTTAATACTTTCATCAGTAGCGTATTATGCAATGTTTATTGAAGTGTTTTCGATTTTCCTTAAAAAGAAAAGTAAACTTTTTGACGAACATGGAGACACCTACTTTATGCCTCCTCATTAGTTTAAAACAAAGAGCCTTTGTCTCCTAATTTTCAGAGTTGACGTGAGTGTGTTTTTCCTTATCATTGTGACTATGGTTTTGAGCCCAAGGTTTTGTCTTAGAGGTACTGCAGATAGAAGTAGAGGGGAGAATTGTTTAGCCACCTTCTCATGAACGCTGGAGTTTGGCAGAGGTGGTACAGAGGCAGAAGACACGTGTGTGTGAAGGTCTCTAATTATGCACTATGCACGCCCTGTTGATGGAAAATAGGAAAATGTTCCAGTAGCTTTGGCTTCAGAAGCCCAGTTCTGGGTTTCCCTGTTGACCCTCCGAATGTCTGGCACGTTCTTGGACCCTTCACTTTTCATACTTTTGTCATATTGGGCACAAATATCTTACTTTCCTAGGGAGCCGCCGTGAAACATGCAGAGAAAAACACATGACTTCTTACTCCTTTTTCTGTTTTCTTTTTCATCCCTCAGTATTTACTTGAGCACCTTCCGTGTGTCAAGTGAGCACTTTGAAGCTGCAAGAAATTTCTGAACTCAGACCATTCAGATCCTCTTATTTAAGACCAAGGAGACTGAGGCTTGAGGAATGAATTGGTGGAGAGACCACCCACTGGCTCCAGTTCCAGGCCTTCTGGGCGCCTCTATTCTCTGTTACCCCACATGTTTGTAAAGTGGTTTTTCTATTTGTTGGTTTCATGGAGTAGAGAAAGCAGGAAAGAGTAAAAAGGAAGAGTTTGGGGAAATTTTTAATATCTGCAAGATGACTTTGTTTAGGATCATATTCTTTTCTTACTCAATTTGCTCATTTTTAAAGCCATGATCATCATTTTAATACCTCCACGAGTTAGCGTAAGATTCATGTGAACAATTTGATCTTGTTAATTAAACTCACTTTAAATGTTATTTTATTTGCAAGCATTGTTAGAAACTATTTAACTTCAAGGTGTTTAATCCTTCTTGTAGTGACATAAATTTGCTGGCAAAATCATGAGCAGTAGAAGCTGACATGGTAACAAAATAAAATGGTTACTTTTTGAAAGCAGTATCCTTTAAAGGGTCCTACTACTGTACCGAAAACCTGACTTTACAAAAATTGCTCAGAAGAAAGGAGGCGGGAATCTTACTATGAACAGCTTAAGCCATCAGGAGTGCAGTTTCATTCAGACTTGTTTTACAACCTGGACCACCATCATTTTAATCGTTCCCTTTGTGGATTTCTGAAAACTAAGTGTGGGCCCCAAATGAGATGAGTTCTAGACCTGTGCCGTCCAGTACAGTAGACCCATGGCCACATGTGGCTTTTGAGCATGTGACATGAGGCTGCTCAGAACTGAGATGTTTTGTCAGTGTAAAATACACACCAGACATCGAAGACTTAGGGCGAAGAAAAAAATAAGATAAATATTTTGGATATATTAGATTAGATGAAAATATTATTAAAAATTTTTAATCTCTTTTTAATGTGTCCACAGGGACAATTTCAATTACATAGGTAGCTTGGGTCATAGTTCTCTTGGACAGCGCTGTCTGAGGCCAGACATATGGCTGAGGACGGAACATCTTTTCAGCATCCATCCTGAGGCTTTTGCTTGTTTCTGTCCCCTGGTCAGTGCAGGTGCTCTCCTGTCCCCCTCACACTTCTGCCCTTAGAGCTGGGTCCCTGCGTGCTGTGGCTGCACGACCTAAACGACAGCACGGCCTTCCTGCTGTGCATTCTTCCTCAGAAACATCTTTACCGTATTCATTCAAAAGTCATTTATCAGACAATTACTAATTGAGAACGCTTGTGGAAAGGATCGTCTGAGGAGTCGGTGGGGCTCAAGAGGTGATTAAACTGGTGGTTCCTGCTCTCTGGCAGTCACAGTGTGGTGAGGAGACTGAGCCTTGACAGCACTGTAGGTAGTGGAGAATGGATTTGGTAAACACCATCATTCATTGTTCCAATATTTTGTGACTTCGGAGGAAGGACAGCTTCCTAGCTAAAAGTGCACCTTGAGGAGGGCCTTCACGTATGGGGTAGGTTTCACAAGGCAGAAGATGGTACAGGAGTGGAGATGGTTGTGAGGAACAAAAACAAAGTGACTGATGTTGAAGGAACACTGGTCCTCTATTCAAAACGTGCCTGACGCCAGATGTGTGGGTTTTTCCACACCAAGTAATTCTCTTTGTACACCAGCTGAGTATCCTACAAGTCACTTCAGTTCTGAAAGTAACTCCCAGAGTTAGCACAGAGCCCGCAGGTGCAGGGCTCAGCCCCTTCAGACACTGCTAGTGGGTCCCCAGGTCACCTACCCTTCCATCTGACTTTGCTACAAACCAAGGCTTCCCAAGACCCCGTCCTCAGGTTTGATAATTTGCTAGAATAACTTACAAATCTCAGGGAAACATTTACTAGGGTTTCCTGGTTTATGACTAAGGATACAGATGAACAGCCAGCTGAAGAGGTATGTAGAGTGAAGTCTGGAAGTGTCCTAAGCACAGGAGCTTCTGTCCCCATAGAGTTGGACCCCCTTCCTGGCACATGAATGTATTCACCAACCTGGGAGCTCTTGGAACCTTGTCATTTAGGGGATTTTTATGGAGGTTTTGTCACATAGACATAATCGATTATTACCTCAGTCTCTAAGCCCTCTCCCTTTCCTGGAGGTTGTGGGGAGTGGGGCTGAAAGTTGTAGGCATCTAACCAAGGCTTGGTCTTTCTGGCAGCCAGCCCCCATCCGGAAGTTATCTGGAGTTCCACCGGCTCCACCACCTGGGAAACTGCAAGGGAGTTAGGGACCCAGTGCCAGGGACAAAAGACCTCCTGTAACTCACAAAACTCCAAGAGATTTAGGAACTCTGTGTCGGGAGCCAAAGACATGTGTTCTCACAATATCACAGATGTCTTGGGAAGTACAACTTCTGGTTAGGGTGTAGAGTACATGAAAGGAAGTTGCATATTAAAAAGACAGGAAAGCAGACAGCTCATAGACAGTTTGGGACCCTGATGTTACCCTAGTAGGCTATGAAGAAATCATTTAGGATCTCTATATAGAAAAGCTGCATAATCAGAACTGTACATGCAAGAAGTTAATCTGGCTGCAGGACGTAGGGGACGTTGTGAGTGGAGAATGCTGGGTAGTTAGCCATCGAGGGTCACTTTATGATAACCGCTTTGTGTGACAGTCCGTTCATGCTAGGTGATGCATGATAACAACCTTAAAAAGCTCAGTGGCTTGAGACAACCAAAGTTTATTTCCCTGCATGCCAGCTGAGGTCAGCTGTGGCTCTGCACCACGTAACTGTAACCTGGGGCTTGCTCCTACTGTGGCGGAGGGGAGAAGAAGGAGAACAGGCACGGCCCCCGAAAGCCGTTGCTCTGAACTGGCAGCTCTCTGTCCACGTGTAATTGGCTGAAGCAAGTCACACGGCCAAGCCTGATGTCTGCAGGGTCAGGAATTCTATTCCTCCTCCTAGAGGCACTGCAGTCACATGGCAATGGCCATGGATGTGTAATCTGCTTACAGGGAGAGTGGGGACCAATTTGGAACAGTAACAGAACCCGCTACACTTAGTCATTCTAAGTCACATTTAAAACAAAAACAAAAACAAAAACAAACCTCCCAAGAAACAAAAATTCCTCAGAAATACAGTGCTGTGCATTTCATCTTGCAGTGTCTGCGGGCCCTACCCCTCTCCCCTTTCCTTTTCCCTGGCTTTGTTCGGAGCCAGATTTGTTCCCACTGTGACTGTATGCCTCTGGATGCATAAAGGTGCAGCTGACGGCTGAGGTTCCGTGGATTATAGGCCCCAGGAAAAAGAAATCCATCTCCCTTGCCTCTTGGCATTGACCGATCTCCGAATCCAGAACAGTGAAAGCCTGTTGGGCTAGGCAGAGTGTCATGAGTCCCCCTTGGGCTGGGTCATCCCCAGCAGAGTGAACTCTGTCAGTCTTTCCAGTTTGATCTGACTGCACAATAAATGTCTGCAAGCCCTGGACCATCTTAGGTGCTTCTGTCCCTGGTGACCTGGGGCCTTAGAGTCAGCCCAGCCTCTTTGATGTGCTGGACCACCAGGCCTGGTCCAGCAAGGGGGTGGTAGGCAGATGAGGTGAGGTCTTGGTCTGGCAGTTCTGAGATTGCCCATGGTAGTCTGGTACTAGGATGACTCAGATTCAATCTGGGTTTAATTTTTTGTCTTTTTAATGAGCAACAGTAATCATTTATTGGAGACAACAGATGGGAACATGTGGTACATACTTAGACATTTGCATCTTATTGTTTGGTCTTTTTTTGTTGAAGAAGAAATAGTCTGTGTCTGCAGACACATTACCTTTTGAATGTGCTGTTAGATCTTACTTGGGTGACTAGTTTTTTGGGGGAGGAGTAATCACGGTATGAAAGAACCATGAAAGTAAGGCCACCGATTGTGCATTTGTGTCACACCCCCCCCCCCATTGTCGTCAGCAACTAGTGAGGCAGGTTTTAAAACTGAATTATTAAAGATTAAACATGAAAGGAATGGAGTGTTTGAAAGAGTTGGAAATGAGTTAGTAATAAATGGAAGCTCTGTGCTCTGTCCAAATATTGGTCTGGGATTTGGGAGAACTAGTTCCTATTTTCACATTTTTGAAACTCTCTGGATGATTTTCAGAGCCCTCTTTTGGGGGGTGCTTTTTCCATGGGACTGTTCATATTCGTAGCTTTCAGTATGTTCAGTGGATGATCAAGCCTAGTTATTTCTTCTGACGTGTCTCATGTGTATTTCTCGCTGCAGTAGTTGGGGTCTTTCAGCTGAAAGTGCCAGGAACGCAAACTAAATGAACCAGGAGATAAATGTATTAGAAAGACTCTGGGGTGTCTTGAAGAACTCAGGGACAGGAAGCTGCGGGGGTTCAAATATTAGTACTATTCCCGTCGCCGCATCTCCTGTTGCTGTCCCTGTGTGTGTCCCCTTCAGGTTCTCGCTCTCTCACTGCAGACCAGCTGTGTCTGCTTCTCTGGTCTGCATGGTTAGAAACGTGGCCTCAACACGTCCCTGATTTTACAGCATCAGTCATTAGAGAAAGACTGGTGTGACATTCTTAGTCCCGAATCCAAAATATCCCATCAGGCACCCACTTGAGACCAGTTAACTGTGGTCAGGGGATCAGGAGACGGTGATTGGCCCAGCTCGAGCCCCTGTATGTATCTTCCCTGCCTCCCCCGCCCCCCAAAACAATCATATATATATAATTTGTGATGTTATATGCCATATAAAAATATGGCAGCAGCCCATGTTCCCAAATGGCTGGAATGGAGGTTAGTATAATTCTCCAAGGAAAAGGTGCTATTTCTAGAATAAATGAGGAGTGGGGTTCTGGACAGAGAAAAGAGTGACTATTCTCTTCCACTCCTCCCCATCCCAGTGAGGCTGGAGATTAGAAACTTTTACCTTCATCATAATGGTTTGCTCATTGGCCTCCTTTTCTCATGTCTCACACCAGTTCAGTCCATCTTACATATTGCTGCCTCTGATTATTCCCCAGTGGGAATGCGATCCTGTCATCTGCCAGCAAGCTAAATCACAGGCTTCTTAATGAAGCACATGAAGTCTTCCACGAGCTGGCCTCAGCCTGCTCCCCCAGGTCTTCCTCTCTTTCTTCCCTTCCCACTGCCGTTTACACCTTATTTGTTGCTTGCTAGCTTCACATTTTACCTGGAATGCCTTTCCTACTTGTCTTCTGAATAATTGTTTTTCAGAATTCAGCTCAAGCTCCCTTAGAAACATTTCCTGAACCTCACCCTCCCCTCCCCAGCCCTGCATTGTAATTATTCCATCTTTGTATTCCTGCCAGACCCTGTACCGTCAGCTCTCTGTATCTGCGGGTCCCACAACCAGAACTTCAACCAACTGCAGTTCGAAATTTTCAGGGGAAAAAAAAATTCCAGGAAGTTCCAAAAGGCAAAACTTGAATGTGCCACACTACAGCAACTGTTTACATTGTATTAGATTTTATAAGTAATCTAGAGATGATTTAAAGTATACAGGAGGATGCATAGAGGTTATATGCAAACACTATCCCGTTTAGTGTAAGGGCCTTGAGCATCCTTGGATTTTGGTATCCTTGGGAGTCCTAGAACCAGTCCCCCAGGGATCTTGAGAGAGACCCAGACTGATTTCTACATATCGTGCTCTTGCCTTTTCTTGGTTACTTCCCTCTAAGAGAATGTGAGAACCTTATAACTGGAAGACTCTTATTTCTGTCCTAACTAGCTCATAATGGTTCAGTAAATGCCTATTAAATGAATGCAAAGATAAAATTAATTCTTTGAAGAGACACTGCTCCATGTGCCCTTAGAAATGCGAGCTGTGCTGCAGCACAGTACTTCCCTACGGCAGATTGTGGAGCCCCTGGGATCAGGAACCATGCCTCATTGCTTGTAGATGTGGGGCAGATGCTGTCAGCTTGCTCTGAATCTTTAAGATGCTTTGACTTCTTCACAGTCAAGCAATATTGACATTGTCTGATATGCATATATAGGCATCTGTAAAGGACATGATTGATTACCTTGCAAAAAGACAGCAGTCACTTGACAGCTTTTTAAATGTATAGTTGGCGTCTGTCAATAGAACTCATCAGTATGAGGATGATCACTCTTGCGCTCCTTCTTCGGTGCCCAGGAGCAGATATGCTCAAATCCAGGCTGGAGTTAGTGCTGGCCGGGCTGCTTTTGCAAATTGCAGTGGTGGAGACAGTTCCGGTCATCGCATAGGCTTTCCTTTCAATTTCTGTCCAGCTTCTCCCAGATGAATGAGGCTTAACTCTTCCTTTTTATGATGTTTCACATCTCTGATATTAAGAGAGAGAGACAAAGGAGTGGAAAATGTTGAAACTTGGCATTGGAAGGAAAATTTCACCATGACATGAAATACAGTACTTCAATTTTTTGGTCTGATTCAATTCTCATAACACAGTGTGGTAACATGTGAACAAATTTGGTGCATGTCTTTCATATTAATTGTACTCTTTCAAATTGACAAAGTTAAAAAGTAATCACCAACAGGACATTGGCCAGCCAGTGTTTATAAAACTGGAGAAATAGAGGTTTGTGGAGAGACCTCAGGCTCGGTTTGCAAAGTCGATAGTGGCCAGAACAGGCTGTTAATAGCAGCTGGGTCTGCAGATGTGAACAGTGGATTAATTGTACCAAGAGGGGAGGCTGACAGTATATAGAATGAGTGCAGAAAGACATACTCCTCCGTGCAAAGCAAAGCAAGCCCACACAGTGGATGTTTTTCCCCAAAGAGAAGCCCTTATGATTCTGGATTTGGGGGCTAGGAAGTACACAGTACGTTTTGCATTGATCCCTTTGCCACAGAACTCAGTGAACTGCAGCAGAACTTCTCATATGAACCTTCTTTTTTGTGTTTTCACTTTTCTCTCTTTATTTGATTCAGCAAATACCGGGTACCTATCTACTGTGTCTATGCCTGAAAGGATTAAAGAAATGAATTAGCACAGGTCCTGACTCAGGAGACATCCCAGCTTGATGAGCATGTAAAACACTTAGGTTGGTGCCTGGCACATCGTAAATGCTCCGTGAGTGACAGCTGCACTGTTAACTGTGGGGAGGAGCCCATCAGTGGATCCTGTTAATACCGCCAACAGTGGCTGCCGTATACTGAGTTACCACTGTGCACCAAGCATTGTAGGGGTAGACATTTTGCTTAAACTCCCACAACCCTAATTTAATGTAAAATGTGCGGTTATTTAGGTAGAGTGTGTGTTCAAGAGGTTGAGCTATTGACTAAGGCATCACAGAAGAGAGAAGTCAAGGAAACACTGGAGGAGGTGACATTCAGGCAGGTCTGGGAAATGAATTGTAGCTCACTGAGGTGCAGAGAGGCAGAGGGGTGCCTTACACTTCTACACTTTTTCTTCCTTTTGCCCCTGGACTTCCCACTGCTTAAAACACCCAGGGGATTTCTTGGTCATTGGTGGCAACTCTCAGAGCTGAAGAGATGGCTGGCTGACTCTTGACATAATATATAGGCGGATAGGGGAGCTTGTTTCTGTTTTGGGGGAAAAGGGGGGGATTCAATAAACAGATAAATAATGTCCATAGGGTGACACCAGTCTCGTCACTTCCACAATTGAGTGTCACCTCCTCCACTGCAGCACTGCTGAAGGAGGCCCACTGACCAGTGTGCACTGTTTTAAACAGTATTGTGTGTGACAGCACAGATTTACAAGGCCATGTGATTGAAGAGTAATTCACCATGAAGTTGCTTTAACAAGTGAATTCTCTATATATGTGTATATGCATGACTGGGGCCTTGTACTGTATACCAGAAATTGACACATTGTAACTGACTGTACTTCAATTTAAAAAAAAGTAAATTCTGAGAGTATTTTTGTTTGGTGGAATTATGAGCAATAAGAACATTAGGAAAACCAAGGTCTTGCCCTCTCAGAATTCACAATGTGGAAGAACAAGGGGAATCTCTCTCATACACACACTCACACAGTCTGGTACCACAGGGATGAAATTCAGAGTAAGAAGTGGTGTCCTTCAGAAAGGTTTCATAAGGGAGTGACATCTGAGATGACACTGAATAGTTTAATAAGGAGAAATCTGAAAGAGAGTAGGCTTTGACTCACAGCAAAAAATCTGATGTGTATGTTCGGAAATATTTCTTTGCATGAAATTAAATTTTCTGGAGAGAAGTATTGGGTTAATCACTTTCTGCCTGGAGAGGGATTGAAAGATATTAAAAATGATTTTGGAAAAATGCGTTTGTTTGTTTGTTTGTTTTTCAAATAACGACAGTTTTATATTTTCTTTTCCAATTCTTTTTTTTTTACATTTTTTTATTGAGTAATAGTCATTTTACAATGTTGTGTCAAATTCCAGTGTAGAGCACAATTTTTCAGTTATACATGAACATATATATATTCATTGTCACATTTTTTTTTCGCTATGAGCTACCACAAGATCTTGTATATATTTCCCTGTGCTATACAGTATAATCTTATTTATCTATTCTGCATTTTAAAATCTCAGTCTGTCCCTTCTCACCCCCCGCCCCCTTGGCAACCACAAGTTTGTATTCTATGTCTATGAGTCTGCTTCTGTTTTGTATGTATGTATGTATGTATGTATGTATGTATGTATGTATGTATGTATGTATTTATTTATTTATTTATTTAGATTCCTCACATAAGTGATCTCATATGGTATTTTTCTTTCTTTTTCTGGCTTACTTCACTTAGAATGACATTTTCCAGGAACATCCATGTTGCTGCAAATGGTGTTATGTTGTCAGTTTTTGTGGCTGAATAGTATTCCACCGTATAAATATACCACATCTTCTTTATTCAGTCATCTGTTGATGGACATTTAAGCTGTTTCCATGTCTTGGCTATTGTAAATAGTGCTGCTATGAACACTGGGGTGCAGGTGTCATTTTGAAGTAGGGTTCCTTCTGGATATATGCCCAGGAGCGGGATTCCTGGGTCATATGGTAAGTCTATTCCTAGTCTTTTAAGGAATCTCCATACTGTTTTCCACAGTAGCTTTCCTTGCTTCCCTCTTCCACTCTTAATGATTTAGATGTCTTCTTTTACAATTTTGTGTTTATTCTTTTTGTAATTCATGGCAGTTATCTCCTTTCCAGTTATAAGTTTTTCATTGTTGTAGCATCCTGCTTCTTTTCTATTTAGAGTAGACCTGTCAATATTTCTTTTAGCATGGGTTTAGTGTTGCTAAACTCTTTTAGTTTTTGCTTGTCTGTGAAGTTCTTTATCTCTCCTTCTATTCTAAAGGATAGCCTTGCTGGATAGAGTATCCTAGGCTGCATCTTTTTCTCATTCAGGACGTTGAATATATCTTGCCACTCCCTTCTGGCCTGTAGTGTTTGTGTAGAGAAATCAGCTGAGAGCCTTATGGGGGGGTTCCCTTATAACTCACTCTTTGCTTTTCTCTTGCTGCCTTTAGGATCATTTCTTTATCCTTGACTCTGGCCATCTTGATTATGGTATGTCTTGGTATGGGTCTGTTTGGGTTCTTCCTGTTTGGGACCCTCTGAGCCTCCTGTACTTGGATATCTGATTCCTTTAGGTTTGGGAAGTTTTCAGTCATGTTTTCTTCCAATACCTTTTCAATCCCCTTTGTTCTTTCTTCTCCTTTTGGAATCCCTGTTATGCATAGGTTGGCACGTTTTATATTATCCCATAGGTCCCTTATATTGTTTTTATTATTTTTTATTTGTTTTTCTCTCAGCTGTTCTGATTGGGTGCTTTCTGTTGTCCTGTCTTCTAGGTCATTTATTCGTTCCTCTGCATTATCTAGCCTGCCTTGTACAGCCTTTAGGTCAGCTCTCACCTCAGCAAATGAGTTTACTAATTCTACTTGGTTCTTCTTTATAGCTTCTATTTCATTTTTGACATATTTTATATCTCTAAACACTATTTCTTTTAGTTCCTTCAGTACTTTGATCACTCCTTTTTTGAACTCTTGATCTAGTAGGCCATCAATGTCTATTTCCTTGATCGTGCTTTCAGGGGATTTCTCTTGATCTTTTAATTGGGAGTGGTTCCTCTGCTTCATATTGCTCATATCTCTCTGGCATTGTGGCTTAAGGAGTATCAGTTATCTAGTTCTCCTGGAGATAGTGTGCTCATAGTGATTTTATCGAGAGGTCTTTGTGTCTTCGCCCTGTTTTGCAAACTCAGCTTGCTGTTTTCAGAGGCCCTCTGTTGGTGCCCTCATCTGTGCTGCTCCCAGTGGCTGTTAGCTAGCAGATTGCGCCCCCTCCCAACACTGGGTCAGGTGCTGAGCTCTTGTCCCGTGGGCGGGAGGGTCACTCCCCCTCCTGATGCCGCAGTCAAATGTTGTGCTCGGGCGAGGCAGGTGGGCGGATCGTGCCTCCTCCCAGCACCTTGTTCCTGCCCGGAAGGTGGGGGGCCACCTGTCCTCTCCCAGCACCAGTCCCTCTGCTGCTCTGTGCAGCTGCCCACTCCGCCTTGGGTCAGTGCTCCAAAGGCAGGCTTGAAGGTGGGCTTGGGGAAGACTGCGGAACAGCCCCACCCCTGCTCTGTACCAAATCTCAGCTTCTTGTTTGTCTCGGCGGCGTGAGTTCTCTGAGGTGCCAGGGCAGAAAGATCCTATCTGCCTCGGGCTATAAACAAGTCTCAGTCCTGTCTAGGACATTGGGGAGCCCTCGGGTGCAGATTCAGGTCTTGGCCCTGCCCCCACCCGGGCTCTGTGCATAGGAGGAGACAGTGGCTGTGGCTGCGCCCCGCCTCTCTTCTCGGGAGAAGCGCCAGTAATGGCGGCGCAGGTCTGAGGAGACAAAGGCTATGGTGCCCCTCCCCCCAGGGCACACCAGCCGTGTTGTTTTGCTTTTTTTGCAATTTATGGGGAACCGAGGTTGTTCTGCTCCGTATCCCCTCCCAGCCATGGCACCCAGCCCCCTGCAGTCCCCTGGGGCTGCCTCAGTGCAGCCGCCCCAGTCTTCCGCCCGGCTTGGGCAGCCTGTCCCGGCCCCAGCTGCCAGCTCGCGTCTTGGGCTGGGCATCACGGGGACCCTTTGTGCCTGTTTAACTCAGTTCTGTCAGTCAGGGGGTGCTTGGGGCAGATCTGAGCCTCGGAGGCTCCCCCTCCGACCTGTTGACCTCTCCGTTGGAGAGGGGAGACCCAGCGAATGAGCGCCAGTCCTCCTTTGCTGCTCCCTCCCCCCAGAATCGGTCCCACACTGTTTTGCTTTTTCTTCTTCCTTTTTTCCTTTTCTCCTACCAGATTTTTGGCATCTTTGTCTTTTGAAGAGGGCGATGTTCTGTCAGAGTTCAGCAGGTGCTCTGGTTGGCTGAGTGGGTCCATAGATGTGAGTTTTGTTGTATTTGTGGTTGAAGGTGAGCTACAAGCGTCCTTCTACTCCGCCATCTTGCTTCTCTACCCTCAAAAAAATGTGGTTTTTAATTTTCAAGAATAATTGTTTTATGTTTTATCTTTGTAACTGGACAGTTAGCAACTAGAAGACAAAAAACATGCCTGATGTGTAGTTGAGTTCCCTATAATACCTAAAACTGAGAAGAGTGGCAGCCAGGTATTTGTTGATTACTTTCTGGATTAAACATTTTATCCAAACATACAAGTAGAACGAATGAGTGAAGGGTACAGAGGTCATGCAGTTGAAAGTATCTTTACATTTGGTTTTTATGGATCAGGGGCAGTGATGCCTTCTTGTTCTTCAAGGAACTTGGGAGATGCTTTCTCCTTTCCTCCCTCCCTCTCTTTCTTTCTTTCATTTTTTAAAATTGCAAATTGAATTTTGCTGAAATACCAGTGAGATGGGACTTTTGGATAAGAGTGGACTTTGACTCTGCTGCATTCTACTGCTAAGTCCTGGGACTCCTTTGCCTCAGAGTATATATCACCCAGCACATGTGCCTTATTAAAACCAGCTTGTAGTAACTTTACTGGATGTTCAGTGGTTCACGAGGACGCAAAGCTAACATTTTTAAGTACTGAAGGTGGAGCAGATGTGTACAGCAAGCTGCAGGGAATTAAATGCTGGTCTGAGTTTTATAAGTTGGAAACTAAGAAGGAGGAGTGGGATTCTGAGAAGGTGGAGTCACATTCTATTGAGAACGATGAAGACAATGGCTTTCAGATTTTAAAGACAGTTGGGAAGCATCTGTACCTTTGGCTCTTTTTTTGTTGAAGGCTCTCGGAAGGTGTGGATGGCTTTACAAAAAATGTCCTTACAGTGTTGACTGTCATTGATGAAATATGATGTTATACTTGGTTTCCAAATTTGACATATTTTTCACTCAGTTGTGTACATTAAGTTCCCTGTTTCCTACTCTCTAGTTAAGATACTAATGTCCTAGTGACTTCATAATGAATAGGTGAAATAAGCATTTAGGAATTCTAATGAAATGAGTTAGAAATCTTAAATAATATATTTCTCTAGTCTAAAGTGTTAGTTTTGGGGAAAAAAGACTTTATTTGAAGTAGTTAGATTTCAAGGAATAACTCTCAAGAAAATGGTTTTGTTACCTCTTTTGAAATGTCAATGGATTTTGTATTAGACAATCAAAACTACTGTAATACCTAAGAAAATCATGTCCCCTTTTGTTACAAACCTTTTGTGATTAAATTAAAATTAATTTGGGGGGGGCAATGAAAAGAAATAGTTTGTGAACACTAGTGTATTTATAGTACTAACAAGGTTGCAAGGGAAATGATCCGGCTACCTAAGACAAATTATTTTAAACATCTTTAAAACTGTTTTAGTAACAGTCATAACAAGTAGTTATTCTAGCAACAAATAAACAGTTGTTCTAACTTCTGTACAAACTACAAATTATGCTTTATATGGCCATACTTGTTTATCCACACGAGCCATGGAACAGTGGTGCGGAGAGGACTTATCTAGTGACCAAATCTGTATTTGACCGTTGAAGGAAACATAGTCCCCAAAAACGTGCATCTGAAAGTAACGAAACATCTAAAAATCTGTCTTGGAGTTTGAACTTCTGCTTTTCCATAAATTTCTCACATCCATTCCGTGTTCTTGTCTGCATTCCATCTCCTCCTGGTATTATGTCTGCTTATTGAAAACATATTACATACAGTGGCCGCTCTGTTTGAGGTGCTGACCCAGGCACTATGAGGTGCGTAAGACAAAGTTCTTGCCCCCAAGAGGTTCACCTTTGGACTGAAGGTGAGACCCACGCTAGAAGAACTAAGGCATAAAGTAGGACCACATGTGAACTAGCACCACCAGAGCTACAGAGTGCTGGAGAATTTCATAGAAGGGGGTGATCACTGGCATTAAAGAAAAAAAAATGAGAAGAGTCTTTCTATTCAGTTGCTTTGAGTTTTTAGGGAAATCCCTCAGATTTCTGGGCTTCAACTTTCCTACTGATAAATGTTGAGTAAAAAAATAACCTATACTCCATGACTGATGTGAAGGATGACCACTCAAAAATGCTTGTGATCAAAGGTTTTGAAATTCGAGACATGATTCGGTTCAGGGAGAGGCCAGTATTTGGCAAGCAGAGAACACTTGTGTCTGCCAGTACCATCAGGACTTTCTCTTCTCTGCAGGATTTTAAGATTTGTCTAAATTTGAGGTGGGCGGGAGGCAGCAAATGCCTAAAATGAAAATGTCTTCCTTTTAATGTGCAAAAACAATTTTAAACTATTAACGGTTTGTTAGAAAGGAAAGTTGGCACAGAATTTGGAGTGATTATTAATGAGAGGTAGAGCCTCATTTTGGGAGTGGATTTCATTTTATTTCAAGTAACATTACTGTGAATGTAAATCTCTAGCTTTCTAGCCTTGAATGCAAAATAGCAAACTGTCAAAAATAAGTTTCAGCTAGGTATGCAACATTAACATACAGGAAATAAATTATTATTTTACCATATATGGCAACTACGAAGAGGAATTCATTGCAACTCTAGAGGAAAACAGTGAAGATACTTAAAAATTGGAAAGTGGCCTCTGTTAGCCATTTGAAGTAAGGAGAGTTGACTTAGGTCAAAAAGAAAGGAAAATGTCCTGAGAAAGAAGGAAAAGTGTTACAAGATGCCATTAAAACGAGGTTGTGGAGTCTCCTTTTCTGGAAATGTTTAAAAACAAGAGAGATCTTCATCTCTCAGGATGTTGAAGTGTTGAAGTGTTGAAGTCCAGTCCTGCCTTGAGGCAGGAAGATTAACTGGATTTCGCCCATGTGGTCTCTCAAGCCAGTGGAAGAGCCCTCTAATGCAGTAAACATTTCACACTCTGTTGGCTGAAACTATTGTTTCATAGCTGTTTGTTTTAAGCTTGGTTATTATAAGACCAGAGGGAATGTTTGTATAGGTAACAAAATTGAATTTGGATTTGAGGTTGATGCTGTAAATTGTATGTGTACCTGAGTCAGTGTTAAAAGCATTAAAGTGTGTGTAGTCCTGAAACTATTCAGAGCATAACTCAGTCTTTTGATGATGTGGAAAGTACCTGCTTTCTTGCAAGGTCTTAATGCCAATCATCATTTAATACGTAATTATAAAGCAACTGTTGTGGACACTGCAGGATACAAATATAAATTACGTTGGTTCCTGCTTTCAAGGATCTTAATCTCCCAGTAGAGATAAAACATATGCTCAGATCATATACATGATAAGTGCAAAATAAAATAATTGGGATGGGAGTCATAAAAACAAGATTAAACAGTACTGCGAAAACTCAAAAAAAAAAAAGGGAAAGCTAATCCCTTTGGATTTAACCAAGGAATGCTTCCTGGAAGAAAAATATGTTGAACTGGGCCGAAAGGAATATGAAGCATTTTGACGGGTGGAAATGAAGAAAATGACAGGAGTGGAATTATACCTACTAATTCCAAGGTACGGACAAGTTTAGCTGAAGCATAAGGAAGGTGGGGGGCGTAGGCTGGAAAGGTCTCCTATGGCCAGTCTCAAATGGCAGGTCAGAGCGCTTGGGTTCTGATTGCTCAGGGCTTAAGGGCTCTTGGAAAAGACTGAGCATGAGAGAGTCCCTGTCCATGGGAGGACTCTGATTTACTGCTAGGATCACAAGGGGGGACAGGCTGTCACAAGGAGACCAGGAAAGTGGCTACTGAGTCACCTGACCCAATTTTCTCAGTTAGGGATGTGCTGAGAAACACTAGCGTGTGTTAAGACAAGGCATGCCAATAGGTATTACTTAAGAAAGGGTCTCCTCGTCCCTACAGTCTAGGCGAAAGGAAGTGCTCCGTGTGGCTGGGGAGGAGGCACCCAGGTGCAGCCTGTCAGTAGGCCCTTCTCCCTGCCATGTCGCTTAGTTGGAAGAAATCAGTATTGTACCCTGGGATCATTTGATTGGTTCCAGTCAGAATCTTAGTTATCAGGTTCAATGTTCTGTGTTCAGCAAGAAGAGACAGAATGTTCCATGGTTTCCAAGTATACTCTGGACCATGTCAGCCTTCTCCTGATCCTATTAATGACCCAACTGCACGGAACAGTGTGGGATGAACTCTTCTGAGAAGGGGAGAGTGTTTGTGTATTTGTTTGTTTTGTCCTGTCTTTTTGCTGGATCCTGAACTGGCCTAGACCTCCTGCCTCTCCCCTAGACTTGACTTTCCTTTCATTGGAAAACTTCATTAAGCATCTAGAGCCCTCTTCAGGGGCCAATTTCCCCTGCAGACTGCATACCAGAACAGAAGCCTGTCCTCGGTATTGTGGCCACTGTAGAAAAAAAAAGTCATCTATATAAATGACATTTTACTTAATCCTTTTCCTTTTCTCACTTCCCTGCTTTTTCTCACTTCCCTGCCATTAACCAATAAAGAATTGGGAGATAGAAACAAACCAAAAAGAAAAAAAGAAAGAAAGAAAGGATCTCCACACCAAAATTATTTGGAGAAATATAAAGTTTACACAATTTAAATGGGTTGATTTGCAGGAGGACTATGTAGAGCCTTTAATATTGAGAATTGCATGGAAAATCTTAAATGGGGTAAAATATCTACCCTTTCCAACATGATTTAATCTTTATTTCACGGACTATCTCATGAAACTGCTGTTCTCTGGAGCACACTTTGGGGAAGTTGCTCTGTGCGTTTCCTAGTGATGGCCGGAACATGAGTGGTGGTCACTGGCCTGGAAAACAGTGATTGGATGAGTGTCCTTACGGGGCAGCACCAGCCATTCCTAGTACGTAGCAGGCATTCAGTAACTAGACAGAAAACTAATGCATGCAAGAGTGAATTACTAATTGATTAACAATACTTGGCCCAGGATGGGCATCCCAAGATTTCCGGGAATGTGGGGAGTTTTGACAAAGTTTCAGCTATGCTAGAATGGTAGTATCATGGAAAGTTAGAAGAAACTGGTTTAACGTTGATCACTTGAGTATTTCTTGCAAAGCCATGGAAGATCCAGCTAGAGGGTTTCAGCAGGTGCTGGAACTGTGGACTTGGGTGAGAAGTCATTGTTTTTTCCTCAAGAAATGTATCGTTTAAAAAATTTTGGCTAAGATGTCTCCTTGTTTGAATTCTGGGTAAGTAGCAATTTTCATATGCAACTTACTCTAATACAAGAAGATAACCATCAATTTAGTCTGAAAGAAACTTCAGGGTTAACAAAGCATCAGGCCTATGGTATTTTTTGTTTTTGTTTTTGTTTTTCAGTCAGACAATAGCAGGCATCCCCATTTTCATCAGTGAATTTTTTTTCAGTCTGATTTGCTCATGGAAGTTAATTAATTTTTAAGTTTAATATTTTGTTCTTTCATTCAGGTATTTGCATTTGATTATTGCTTTTGGTCCATGGATGAATCTAACACTACAAAATATGCTGGTAAGTTGGCGTTCTCTCTGCACGTGACGGTTGGGACTCTGGCCTCTTCTTCCATTACGTCTGTTTCCTTTAATTATTCTGGAGTTCTGTTTTTCCCATAAAAATTTGCACTCATCCTTTCCAATTCTGGCACGTGGGCTTTGCAGTCAATAAGATTTGACTTCAGCATCCGGCTCAGCCACTTGCTGAGAAGCCATGGGCAGGTCTTTTTTTTGCAAACTCATTAGGCTTCAGGTTCTTCCTTGTAAAGGGGGTATTCAGTGTCGTCGAAGGTGTTCGAAGGATAAGAGAGAATGGGGAACCACTTCAAGCCATAAATGGAAGCTGTTGTGGTCACCAGGTGAAGAGGTTTAACGTGCCAGGCCTTTCCCTGCCACTGACTTTCAGAGAATGCGCTGCTCCAGTTATACAAGCAAAGCACGGACGGTGTCGGTGTCTAGGACCCCTCACCTCTTGAGTGTTCTAAAGCAGTCAGTGTGATATGGGCTAAAACTGTACATTCCTCAGGGAAACATTGCCCCCTGGCCTCACATTTTGCTGTTGTTCCTCCCTTGAGGCATTTTATTGCTGTTCCGTTGAATACAAATGACTGCTTACTTTATTATTTGTGATCGCAGAGGAATCTTAACCTTTCCTAGGAGTTACTACATTAGCTCAAGCGGGAAGCATTTGTTTTAGTGGAGGAGGTCTTTCATTTCTTCCTTTCTGATCGTGTCCCACTTTTCTTAGATAATCTAGTCTTAACAGGGCTGTTTTCTCCTTATTTCTACTTATAAGAATATGAGCTGAATGACTTTCTCATTTACTTAGAAAAAGAAAGAAAAAAAAGCGAGGGGATGATGGAGAGGATGTAGGTCTTAAAAAGATTAGAAGGCAAAGCAAGCAAGTTACTTGCTTGTAGGAAATTTTATTTATTGGTAGCCCTTTCCTTGCCACGTAAAGCAAATTTGTTGAGAACGTACTTGGTAAATAATAAGGCTTTCTTCAACAGTTAATAGTCTTGAACAAAGAAAATTCCTTCTGTTTCTCATGTTGGGTAAATTAGCCTTTCTTTCCAAACATTATTTCAGCAACTTCAACAGTGTATTTTATTAATGTGAATAAATAGTTCTTAGTGTTGGTTGTAATTAATTTGTTGTTTTTGTTTTTTAATCAGTCCTTTGGGACTGTAGATAATAAATTCTACAGAGTCTGGAATGGTCTGTCTTGACTGTCAGCACTGTGTATATTTTTTTGCTGGGTGTGTGCTTTTGGACTTAAGTAAGCAAAAGTTAAACGCTTCATACTGTGATAGAAACGATTGAGGACAAATGCAGTGGCTGTACAAAGCCCAATCTCTCACTCTG
Source organism: Camelus dromedarius (assembly GCF_036321535.1). Classification (NCBI taxonomy): domain Eukaryota; kingdom Metazoa; phylum Chordata; class Mammalia; order Artiodactyla; family Camelidae; genus Camelus; species Camelus dromedarius. The sequence continues at coordinate 11,718,084 of NC_087454.1, read as the reverse complement.
TTCTCTTGATGTTACTCAGGATATAGTCAAATACGGATTTCTGAATTAAAACTCTTATTATGAAATTCTCAAATATTTTCAAGGACTCCTCATCACTTACAGATAAAATCTATACTCCTTGGATGATGTTTAAGGTCTTTTATCATGTCGCCCAGTCTTCCTTCCGTGACCTCTGCTCCATGACTCTCTGCCACCCATTCTGTTCACCAGCCCCGTGTTGTTTGTTCCTTCTATTTAACCCAGAAAGCCAGAAAGTCTCAGAATAGTTCCTTAAGTATTTATGAGACCCCTACTGTGTGTGCAGCCTAGGAAACCCTTGAAAACGAAGTTAGAAAGCAAATGAATGCGTAACAAACAGCAGTAAACATTTTGAGATAATCCTTAAACTCTAAATTTTACAAGTTTTAAGTCCTATAGAAAAGCCAAGGCGGGGCAAAAATCTGGAAAGACTGAAGTTGCCTGGGAAGGCATCATAGAGAAGATGGGACTGAAGCTGGACATAAAAGTTTAGCATGGGGGGAGGGGATAGCCCAGTGATAGAGTGTGTGCTTAGCATGCAGGAGGTCCTGGGTTCAATCCCCAGTACCTCGGTTAAAACAAACAAACAAATAAATAAATAAACCTAAAGTGAGATTGAAACTGGTAAAAGGTACTTGATTAAAATGTTTAAAAAAAAAAATGTTTAGCATAGGTTTAGCCAAAGGGCAGTATGGAGGGCATCCAGACAAGAGGAAGCAATATGGTATCAAGGAAAGCACATGGACTCTGAAGTCCATCCTGAGTTTAAATCTCAGGATGCTTGCTTTGGTTCTCTTAGACAGTCTAATCTCTCTGAACTACAATTTCTCTTCTGTAAAATGGGGACCCTGGAAATGATAATACGTCTCTTACATATTGTTATAAGGGTTAAATAGGTAACTTAATGGGCTGGCCCATGCAGGGTGCCCACAAATGATGCTTCATTTGGCTTATCTGTAAGCGAAGATGCAGAAGTGGGGTGAGCATGGCATGTGGCACTGGTCTGAGCAGAAGGTGCCTCCTGCAGGGAATCTGTGGGAGACCTACTTGTACATGTTGACTGAAACCAATAGTAGGAAAATTTAACTAAGACTAAGAAATGTAGACCGATACGGTGAAAAATAGGGGCTATTGGAGTGATACGGTTAAAATAATACTTTAGGAAGATTGTTTTTCTTTCTTTTCCATTTCTTTAGAATTACATCCTCCATTTCTGCCCAAAGAGACCATTGTAGCTTTCTGCGGTGTATCACTTGTGTCTCTGAATATAAGACAGACCTTCTTTTTTTTTCACTAGAAATAACTTTATTAAGTACTGTTGATGAAATTCAAATGTGAAACCCAAGATTTCTGTAGCTCTTCATTATAAACAGTACGCTCAGAAATATTTTAAAAGACAAAAATGATTTTTAAACACACTGATAGGGTAAACTTTACTAAATTTTAGTTTGCTTGATCACATCAATTACCATGTTCCAATTAGCCCTGAAATAAGATTCTCTTGGCCAATGGAGCAGTGTCAATTTATAAAATGTGAGGAGAAAGTTTCTTATACTTTAGCTATCCCCATTATTGTACAAATGCTGTGACCACCCCAACAAAAAGTAAAATTCTTGCTTTCCATTGTCTCAGGTTTTGTTACACTCTTTGTAAAAATCTGCCTAGTAAATGTATTACTAGTTGATTGGTTTCTATACTAATTTGATTTCCTTTCCTCTTTAGTTAAAAAGAAGCAATTCCTTTTCAGTTGTGAATAGAAACATTAAGATAGAAGAATTCATTCTCTGATGGGACATAGAGGAAACGGAGAAGGGGAAGCACATAGTTCCTGAAACCGACCTATTTATCAGGCTTAGTGAATAATGGCATCATTGATACTGAATCCAAGCTCTTAAGGCAGCTCTCAAAACTTGGGGGGGGGGGTGCGCAGAGAGCAGGAGGGGGAGGGGAGAGGGAGAGATGAGTGCATGGATTGAAAGAGCCAAGAGAGGCCGAGGCTGTCCGTTTCATGGGCTGTGTCCAGGGTTAAATCCTCAATTATGTTTTGTGTCACTGTTTATTAAAAGCTACAGCAAGTAAGAGCTTCAACTCTCAGGCTGATTTAGAAATACGTTAATTCTATATTAAAGTTGTAATGGCACTGCAGTGGGCTGGTTGGACTGGGAAGCCTGTGGGCTTTTAAGTCAGACAGCCTGGGTTCCAGCCCTGCCCCCAGCACCTTTCATCTATGTAAGGTCGGGTGAGGTACTGACTCTCACAATGCTTCTGTTTCCTCTTAGGTTAAATAAAGATGATAATAGTTCCGATCTCATAGGGTTGATTTGAGGACTGTGTGACCTGCTTGTGTAAATGCTTAAGTCCACACTAGGTACACAGGAAGGGCTCACTTAATATTTATCATTGTCACCTTGGAGCAGTGGTACCGACAGTAGCATCAGCCCTTTGGAGAGAAGATGTATGTGCTCCTATTTACGAGACCTGGTTTTGCCACAAACTGCTAAACTTTGCAATGTCTGTCTCTTCATCTGTGAAAGGAGGAGATACGGCCTAGAATGATCTCGGATCTCCTCCAGCCCTCTGGTTAAACATGAATCAGACATTTTATGCTGGCCACACAGCTGTTGCCGTGGACTTTTCAGAGGCAAATCAAAAGCTTGTTTGTTAAGCCGTTTGAATTGCATTGAATCATGCTCTAAGACAATTCACTTTTTAAATATACTATCTTATTACTATATTTTGGTTAGAGAGGCATGATAATACTTGTCTGCACATAATTCTGAATCTTTAAAGCAAAAACCCTTGTGCCAGGGCTAAGGAAAAAAAAGAAGTAACTTGCAGAATTAGGCACCCAAAGCATGACATTTCCATGTAAACCCATTTCGCCTCCTCTCCCCAACACCACGCACATAAACAGAAATCCACATTTAGGATTATAAAGTTACGGTGAATACTGATCCGCTTGAGGGCATCGTAACAGATAATAGGTCTTTGTAAATGTTTAAATCACTACTTGTTTCATTTAAGGGATTCTCGACAAAATATCAATATTTTTTTTAATCACTGCCTAAAATATGCCATGTTGGTAAATAACTGACTTCCAGAAACCCTGGTTTCACTTTTGCTGTTCTTCCTAGTGGGAGAATATTTCTCATAAACCTATTTTCTCGTGAATCTTCATACCAAAAATAAAAATCCATCTCGTGGGACATATCTGGGGATCGGTGTGGCCATAAACATTCCCTGGCCTGAGAGAGTCTAGACTGTGGACTTAGAAATTACATAACCGTTCTTGCCATATGGTGTGTTGCTCAGATTTGCTAAGATGGGTTTTCAGGCAGTGTAATACCCTGCAGTTTAGGAGAAATGTTTTACATCTGATTCTTGTTCTGCTAACGTTGCTTTGTATCATGAGGGGACAGCTGATGGCCTCCTGGCGGTGGGCTTATTACTGTGGGGAGAGTAGCCATGTTTGATGGGAGGGTTTGTGTGCCCAGAGGTAGAAATGATTTCTGTTTCATATTATTTAACTGTGCATCAAAATGTATGTTCTCCAAGCTGACAGTAACCATAATAGAACCAATTTTTTAAGCAGAGTTCCAAATATTTGTTTTGGCATATTGCATTGGCTCCTTATTTTACTACCCAAGTGTATGGGAAGCCCTCGGCAAGAGCCTTGCATAGAGTAAATACTCAACAGTTGTTAGCTGTTAAGTTTATCTAGGCTGTAGACGTTTTCCCTGTGGTTATGAGAAGCAGTAGTACCTGACTATTTGAAACATTTGTTAGAGATCCACTATAAATGGTGCATGCCATCTTAAAAGACATTTATGAAACAATCTGACTGCAGAACTCTGGTAGATTTTTTTTTTCCTTTGCAGTCTTTTACAAATTGCCTCACCCATACCTAATTTGACAGTTTTTTAGTGACTCACTTTTATCAAGTTATTCCTGAGCATCTAGCCTAGTTTTCTTAGAAACAGCAAACTCTCTTTTTGCATTTGTTAATTATATAATTACACAACTGACATAAACCATTTAGGAGCAAACACAGCTGACCCTTTGTAAGAACATAACTTGGCTGGTTGGAGTCCGGAGAGTAGCCTAGCAGCTAGGTGATTCAGTGTGCAGTCGGCATGTGTCAGTGTATTTTACAGGTGGAAGAGGGAATGTTGGTTAATTCAGAGAATCTAATATTGTCCCAATTTTACAGATAAGGAAACCGTGGTTCAGAGAGATCTTGCTGCTTGTGAGAGAGCTGAAAGCAACAGTAGATATGGGTTTGGGTCCCTGACAATTATGTGCAAAGATACTGTGAATTTGACTGCAACCCCAGGCTCCTCTCTTCTCTCTCATCCCAGCATGAGTCTCTGTTAAGGAAGTCATACTGGAGTGCTCTGGCTTGGAACCTAGCCAGGAATAATCTTAATAGCACTCTCCCTCCTGTCTGAGAATGCCTGGGTTTGATTTGAGCTTTGTTTTAACTTCCCCTCAAGTGCTGTCAATATCATGCACCCCATAGTCCAGAAGAGATGTTGAGTCAAGTCTGCGTCTGTATCAGAGAGAGACAGTGGAAAACACCGTCGAGCAGGTAGAGATGAACGTTTACTTTCTCAGCAGTTGTGGTATGTGCAGACGCCCTCCTGAATCACTCCAGAATGGAGTCTCTGTGAGACAGTCCTCACGGGCTTTTCATCGGGGCCACAGGCCTGACCCCCTCCTCCGTGACTCAGCCCCTTTATTGGGCCACAAAACAGGGAGCTGTGGTTCACTGCCAGCTCTTGGCTGGTCCCAGCACTGTCTCTGGGTGGAAACACCCATCCGGGTGAGTCACCCACGCCCCGCTGCAAGTGAGGCTCCTGAGGACAGCAGTGCTGGTAGCTCCTGGGGGCCACTGCGGAAAACGGCCCCCTGGTCTACCTTGACCCCCTTGGCCCAGTTTCTTGGGATCCTTTTACCAGGCCCCTTAATGACAAACTTCTGTAACTGATTAAAACTTAAATCTAGTGTCATCAAGTCAGGCTTTAAAGCCCTAGTTCTTTTATCTAAACTACATAGTTTTTGGTCATTGAATGTAAACCAGGTTTAAAGTCCCTACATGCAAGAATTTCCGACAGTTGCACTGTTTGAAAGAGCTTTACTGAAACCTCCGTGTTAGGCATTCCTCAGCCCTTTAGGTATGTGTGAAGAACTTGACTGGTCTTGCGCTGTCCAGGTGCTCTGATTTGGAGCTGGGCCACCTGCCAAGTCCAGACTCATCAGAATCGCTAGGGCTTGTCAGGAGTGGAAAAACACCCTCCCAAACGAGCAGGCCCGGGAATTTAGAATCAGAAATATTAGGCTTAGCCATTTGTTTTCACTCTAACTCCAATGAGAAAAGAGCTGGGGAAAAGAAGGAAAACTGGAGATTGTGTTTAAAGTGACAAAATTATTGATTGTGTTGAAGTCTTGACTGCTCTTCCATGTCACTGTTTTAGAAATAACTCTGTGCCTGTGTCTTGGCCAGCCTCGTATTGACATAGTGTTTCTTTCAGCCATGATCTATGTGAGGCTGCCTTGTGGAGTGCAGATTGTGAGTAAGATAAGGTTATGCCCTCTGATTTTGTTCTTCCTCTTCCTGAAACGTACCCACTGGGATGTTTCACCCGGTTCCTCGTCGGTAGTCAAGTGTTAGCAGATGCGTGATATGTGTTTTCCCTTCCACCCCTAGTTTCTCATCTCCTCTGCTTTGCTGTCTGGGCCCTGCGATAGAGAGTTACCCTGGTTACTCCGCTCCCAGTGCACAGGCCTACCAGCTTTGAGGCCATTGCTGCTACTCCCTATGGGGACAGAGTATCACAAGTGTAGAGACTTAGGGTGTTAGCTTTTCAAAGACCTGTATCGTGTGACTCAGGGTTGGGTGGGTCAGGTCTGTGACTCTGCTCTGCTGTTCTGACATTCTGTTGTGGGTTGCTTTGGGCATGCCTGTGCTTTAAGGCTTGTCCACACGGTTCTAGGTGTCTAATCATAAACCCCACAGAGGAAATTGGCATCTTGGTCATGGTTATGAACAAGTGAGGTCAGGTTTGCCCTGTGGACTCCCTGTGCCAGGCATGTGGAGCTGACGTCTGCAGAGCGGCCCTGGCATAGGGCCTGTGGAAAAGCCACGAGGCTCTTCCTGGGTTGGAGCGTGTTGTGCCTTTGCTCAGGTTGTCTGGGCTAGAAACAGATGCTCACAGCTCCTCCCGTTCCCCTTGGGACTGCTGCTCTGTCCCTCCTGGGCTGCGGGGCTGGTACTCACTCCCCTAGACAGACACGCTTCACTCCGAGTGTGCTCTCTTGTCGGGAAACGCTTGCGGTGGGGATGATGCATCTTCTGTGGGTTCCCTGATGCCCACCAACCAGCAGCACACACAGCTCCTTTTTTATTGGTGAGCTGAGCTTCGAAGAGCAGTTGGCAAGTCGTTTTTTTTTTTTTTTTTTTTCCTATGCTGAAAAAAGGGACTGCTGTGTTTGAAAAATAGAAGGAACAAAAGAGGGGAAAAAAAAACCCCTTCAGTCTTTTGGAGAAACCAGACTCTCCTTAGTAGACTGTATAAGTGTCTTTGATAGTTAATATTTTCTCTCCATCGCAGGGTGAAGTTTAGAGAGCTGGTTTATGCTGAGGAGGACAGGCACCTGTATAGTGTCTGCCAGCATTTTTAGGCTTCGGTTGACAGTCTTACTAGGTTTTTAAAAAATCGTTTATTGTACCAGTGGTGCCTGAAAGCCATGAAACCAAAGAATGGGTTAGGTATAACCCCAGCTAGGGGTTCCTACAGCTACAGCGGCACCAGGATAAAGGGAGCTCTATTCATAATTCTATTGATATGATTTATTAAGTTGTTTTTCCCCCTGTACCTTTCTGAGATAATGTTACAAGAAAAAATGTTCAATGGTAAATATTCCTCCTCCGCTGAACAACATGGGTCAGCATATTCTGGCCCGAATAATTATTAATGTTGCTGTTCCTTCTTCCTCTCCTCATCATGACCCAAAACACACACACGTTTACACGCCCCTTTCTTCCTTTCTTTCTCTCCAGTGTGAGTACACCACCACCGCTGTATGTGGTCAGTGCAGTCTTAAAAGTGGGACCCCTAGGGGTGTGAGAGAAAGAGCAATAAATGATTCCTTTAAATTATTTGTTTCTAAGAGTAAGTGTCTTTTCTTTTGCCTTTAAAATTGGATTGCCTCACAGAATTGTTGCAAAGATGGAGGAACTATTAAAGGAAAAATAATTAGATGATTACCTCCTTTTCTACACCAAAATGAATTATAGTTGATTAAAGATTTAAGGGATGGTATTAATTATAGACATTAACTAAAATATATTCTAGGCTTCTAACGGCCAGACCCTATAGTAAATGCTTTACCGTATTGCCTTATTATTTCATACCAGCAACAGTAAGATAGCAACTGTTATTCCTGTTTTACTGATGAAGAAACTGAGGTCTTGCCCAAGGTTACGTAGCTGGTAAGGAGTAGAACTCAGGTTTGGAAATAAAACTGTATAAATCAAAAACAAAACTAGAAGAAAATGTGCTGTGTAATTTGGGGTAATAATAATCCAGAACGATTTTGGAAGCATAACATATGCCATAGATGAAAATCATACAGGAAAAGATGAGAGAAGATTTGAATGTGAAAGACAAAAAGCTTTTGTATGACAAAGAACAACAGAAGACCGAAAAATAAATAACAGACTGGTGGAAAAAAAATGTGCAACGTATGATAGACCAAAGGTTAATATCCTTAATATATGATGGGCATTTTAAAAATTAATATTTTAAAAAATTAACAACTAAACCAATTGACTTATAAACATAAACATAGGACCCAAATAGTTTACTATAGAATAAATAGAAATGGACAATAAACTAAGGAAAGGAAAATTTTAATTTAACAAAACAAGAGGCTTTTTTTTTTTTTTCCTGTTGATTTAGTCAAAACCAAGAAGAACGCTAATAGCCAGTGTTATTGAAGGTGTAGAAAGAAGGCTCACGATTGCTAGAGGAGTTAGTAATTTGATCTTTTGGAAGTTTGCCTAGTAAAGTGAATAGAAAAGTGCACAAAGATACATACATAAGGATAAATATTGCAGAAATAAAGGAAAGGGAAATCATCTAAATATCCATAGCAGGGAGCTGATTGCATCGGGTAAGCACATAGTGGGAGCTAAGCAGCTTTTAAAAAAAAAGTTAGTGTATCTTTGTAGGGGTGCGAAAGTGTTCATTATGCCTTGTCTTTGAATAAATTTCCCTCCAGACATGAAGCTATAGTGATAAAATGGGTTCCAGTCTCTCTAGAGTCTAGTCTTGCTTAGATTTGTAAAAATACATGAACTTTACAATATAGTTCTTTGTATTTATCATTTTATGTATCATTTTGGGATAGATATTTAATGACAGAAAAGAGAAAAATTCTTTCCAGAAACACAGTATAATTGTTTTTGGCTTTTCCATGTTCCATTTCATGTTTCCCAGAATTTTTTCCTGTCCTACTTATAACTAAAACTTTATTAAATATAATAAATCTGAATTATATTCTGTCTGTCAAATGTAACTAAATATCTAACTGAAAGAACTTGACTTTTTCGAAAGTGTATGTATTCATGTAATGGAAATCAAAGAGACTAGTTTATATTTTTTTTCAGTCACATATTTTGTTTCAATGTGTAGGAAGGAGGTAACTATGGGTGTCTGTAAAAGTGTAATCTGTAATTTTTATCAAAATTATTCAATTAGTGATTACACATGTTGACACGTCTATTCACAACCCAGCACCTCACTTAACAAAGATGATTGTAATCTTTAGGGGCTCATTAGAATTTCAAAAACAGCCAGACTTCGACCAGGTGTAAGCTCTACAATTAAACGTTTCTTTTTAAGTTCAATAAACAATATTTTGATGCCTCAGTCATCACTAATGAGGAGAGGGGCCCCCAATTAAATACACATTAGTTTGAAAACAGCAGTGTCAACAGAGGAACAATTCGGTAAATAAAAGTGCTTCCTGGTGGTACTTTGCCAGGTACTCTGCCAAGATGCTACAGCTCCTGTTCTCAAAGCTCGCGATTCAGTAGAAGAGACAAAATGGGGATGGGGAAAAATACTGCAGTGTGATAAGTTCTGGAGTTTGTTTGAAAAAAAAAATTACCGTGGAGAACAGAGGTGGGAATAACTGATTCTCTGTGCCACGCAGCACGAGCCGCTGATTGCGGATGAGCTCAGCCCGTTTGGGAGTAGCACCCACAGACCCAGGCCCTGCCACTCACTGGTGGCCTAATCCTGGACAGATGACTCACTCTTTTAGAGCCCCGCCCCCATCTCTTTATTGGTTATAATCCATACCTAACCACACCTGGGCATTGCAAAGATTCCGTGATAAAGAATATATAAAGTGTGCTGTAAACGGTTCAGTTGACAAAAAATTAATTTTTTCTTTTTAGCATACACAATAAAAGTATACAAGTTAAATAGGTTAATTCATATCCTATTTAGTATTGGCGATAATTTGGAAATAGGCCAAACTTAAGTTTATTCTTATGTTTTTCTGTCCTGGAGCACTCTTTAATCATTTGGTTTATTTCTACTGTATTTTATTTTATTTTTAATTTTAATTTTATTTTATTGAGTTATAGTCAGTTTACAATGTTGTGTCAGTTTCCAGTATAGAATACAATTTTTCAGTTATACATGAACTTATAAATATTCATTGTCACATACTTTTTCGCCGTGAGCTACCACAAGATCTTGTATACATTTCTCTGTGCTATACAGTATAATCTTGCTTATCTGTTCTATATATACCTGTCAGTATCTACAAATTTCGAACTCCCAGTCTGTCCCTTTCTACTGTAGTTTTAATATGCACACCCTGGGTGGCTTTTTATGACACGTCATAAACCTGTTTTATGTAGCTCTATAGCAGTCATTCTTGTTTTTTCAGCTAATGATCTTTGGTTTAAAAAGGCCATTCCTAACAAGGAAAAAGAAACCTTGTGTTTTGCCCTTGGAAAAACACTGAGAATATAATTTCGCGTAATTCCAGCCTACTCAGCACCAGGAGCAGAAACCAGAAAGTATTCCATTTCACTACCTGACAAGCGAGCAGATACGAATTCTTGATTGGTTAATGACTTCAGGCTCTGCAAAGCAAGGGTGAAAGCTCCTTGGCCCCAGTGCTTCTCTGCAGCTTAATCCTTTCCTCAACTCAAGCCCTTGCTGTTTTTTAGGTGACTAAATATGAATTGAAATTTTGAATTACAATTCATAGGATGTTTGCCCTAGCCAAGTCTTAGAGCGTCTTGTCCCCACCCTCAGCCACTCCCCTTCTGGGGGCTTGTTCACCAGTGTGGAAGATCAAAGGAGACTGCTCCACCCCTCTTTGTGCCAAGAAAGCAGTGCTATTTGAATGCCTTCGACTGACGACTTACGGACCGCACTTGGGGCCTGGCTGAGGACCACCATCAGCTCTCACAAGCCTGACTTCTGGCTGTGTTAAATAGATTTAAGCCTGTGCATAGGCCTTGGGAATACATGTGGAATGAGAACGGTCTTCTGAGAAAACGTATCAGAAAAAAAATCAATGTTTTTGAAAGATCAGCAACACGATGGGTCAGTTATTTTCTTGATGAACCCAGGACTCTTAACAGCTTAACTCTTAACATAAAAGCAGTTTTAAAAGTGTGTGTTTAGTGGATAATTTTGACAATACTTGATTCTTCTCAGTGCATGTTTGTGTGTGCGTACACACACATCTTTAGGTAGTCTTCACAACAAACACATATTCTTAGGAAAACCTCTTACAGTTACACCCTTTTAAAAAAAAATTCACATATTCCATTGACATTTTAAAATTCCTCTTAGATGGAAGTCAGAAGTTGAGAAATAAGGTTATGTAAATTTGGTATATTTTTTTCTGATCCTTTTTTTTCTTACTTTAGCACACATCGATATCCCCCATACACACTTCTTGACATAAATTATTGCATTATACATACAGCTGAACTTTTTGTTTTTATTCAACAATGTTTTTGAATTCTAGCATTGTTTACACACGATTTGTTTTGTTTTTTTTAACATGGTGTGTGATATTCCATCTTGCAAAATAGTCACATTTTACTTATCTGCTCCCTTACTAATGAGCATTTAACTTGATTCCAGCTCACGGTATTATAAATAATGCTGCCAAGAACATCCTTTCACAGGGGTCTCTTGTCGGGGTGAGTCTCTAGGGCAGATGCCTCACAGTGGATCAGAGGGCCTGGGCGTGGTCCCTTTTATAGGTGCTGGGAGGTTTTCCTTAGAATGGCTGCATTTGCTGATTCTCCTGCTGGCAGCTTATGAAAATACCTGTTTCTTCCATCCAGCTATATTTGATACTGTCAAAAGTTTATTTTTTGCCAACCTAATGACTGACAATATTATTTCTTGTTTCACGTTTGCACTTTTAAGAGTTCCATCCACGATAAGTCATAGTATAACAAGAGGCTGCTAAAATCAGATGCATGAAAGAAAAACATACACACCAAAGCTTAGGTTACGTTGCATTATTTCCAAATGTGAAAGGAATTGTCAGGTAGGATAAAAAGATTAAACTGACTCATCTTTGGACAAATATTTATTAAGCACTTTGTACTAGGCACTAGGATTACAAAGATAAACAGATTATAGTCTCTGACATTAGTCAGGGGCTTCTCGTTCCAGTGGAGCAAAGAGGTACTTAAACCAAGAGTTTCTGCAGAGAGGAAGGAGAATTATTACTTTAATTCTTCTAATGATGGAGGATAAATGTCAGGCACCAATTTCAGAGGGTTAGTAAATGCTTCTTTAAGTGTTTAAAAAGATTTTCACACCTCTATTCTTCAGCTGGACACTACCATAGTGTATATAGTACATGGCAGAACACCCCCAAGAGTTGCAGTTAGCTGTAGATGGGCTCACAGAACAGAACTTGTCCCTGAACCCTCTGTGGGAACACAGGTGAAAGGTGTCTGTGCTCAGCTCATCACCTCTACCGGCAATGAACAGTTTCTCAGCACCTGGCAGGTACTTAGCACCATACTAGGGCAGAGGTGTACACACACCAATATGTGTATGATGTGGTTTCTGGCTCATCAGAAGCTCAGAGTCCAGATGGAGAGATAAGACAATTTATGTTGAATGACACTTTAATACTAACTCAGGAGAAGAAACTAAACCAAACTTCAATGATGCTTCCATATGGCCCACAGACAATAGCCATGCAGGAAATTGTAATGCCCAGAGGAATGACTTAGATGGAAACAATGGGTAAGATCATAAATTGAGCCAGGTACTGCGCTCTTGTTTAGACAAGTCAATAAAATTGCATATATTGAGCTGTTAACACACAGCCCTACAAACAGTAGCTGTGCGATACACTTAACATCTTTTTTGGGTTGAGAAAATGTTGTTAATGACGGGCTCAGTTATTAATACAAATATGTCAAGAAAAACCATGTTCTCTTTTTATATTTTTTGCTTTTTTTTTTTTTTTTAAGGTCAGGAGGTAGTTTTCAAGTGCCTTGGGGAAGGAATTCTTGAAAAAGCCTTTCAGGGGTATAATGCTTGCATTTTTGCATATGGACAGACAGGTAAGTAGCTGTTTTTCTTTGCAGTCAATGGTATCAAATGTATATTTCTTAAAACACAGAATTAGAGAACACTTTGGGAAAATGCTTCTGACTTCGTGGGTTTAGCTGAGTTAGGTGATCAAAAGTAATCCTCTTTTGGAGGTTCAACAGTTGTGGTAATTGAGTAATTTCAGTGTTTATGAGCAAAGCTAGTTTCAAACTATTAAGTGTCATTTTCCTAAATTATAGTTTTAACCTGATTTCGGACTAAGAGAATAATTACCAGTTTTCAGTATAAGTGTTATAGTGAAAAGCTATAGAAAAACTCCTAGTGTCATCCTGTACAGAGGACTTTCACCAGGATACGAAAGTGATGATAGGTTATTAAACCTAGTCTAGTGATACAGTTGGTTGGAACAAGCAAAACAAAGACAGACTAGTGGCTCAGCCATTAACCCTCTGAGCCACCATTATTTCAACTCTAAAGTTGGAATAAATCATGACAATACTGCCAATTGTCACATCGCAGGACAACCAGGAGAGTATATATGACAGCACTTTTACAAATGTGAAATATTTGGTGGGTAAATGCTCTTAATGGAACTTGATGCTGTATAGTTGATATTTACCATACGTACTTTTGAAGACTGTGTATTGGTGGTGGTTACATTGGTACCCATCCATCTGTAAAGGAGATGTCCCCCGGATCTTGCAGGGAGAGTTGAAATGAAGGCCATGGGTATAGTGGGAAGAATAGTAGCCTTGGTGTCTGGGGACCTGGGTTTGAGGACCAGGTGGCTACTTCTGCTGTGTGACCTTGGCTGATGGACGCAGAACACTTGTCTGGTTGAAGCATTACATTTTGCTTCCTCTTCCGTCCTCCTTTCTTTCTGCTTGCCTTTCTCCAGGCTCAGGAAAATCCTTCTCCATGATGGGCAATGCTGAGCAGCGGGGCCTCATCCCCAGGCTCTGCTGCGCTTTATTTCAAAGGATCTCTCTGGAGCAGAATGAGTCTCAGACCTTTAAAGTTGAAGTGTCCTATATGGAAATTTATAATGAGAAAGTTCGGGATCTTTTAGACCCCAAAGGGTAAGTTAGTGGTTGAAATTAACCTTGTAATTAGAGTAATAATTTTAAATGATCCTGAAGTTAAAGTTGCGGGAGTATGTGAATTTGAGCCCTTGGTCACTGTTCTGGTTTCAGTTCATTTACTGAGAAATCGTCAGCTCCTCAGAGCCTCTTGGTGTATCCAGTAGCCATGGTTCATACTATATTCGTGTATAAAGTTGCTCACATATGCCATTTAAAAGGATGGTTGTTTTTTTTTTTTTTTTTAATGTTGATGTTATTTTGCCACTATGGTTCATTCGTAAAAATTGAGTTAAGAACGACACATTGGTCCTTCCATTTACGTTGGAAAGCAGCACCTCTAAATGGGAGGGAGAATGGTTGAAGGATTCACACGGCCCAGCCTAGGCAAGTCGTTTTCTTCCTGGGATGTGCGTCAGAATCACTCGGGAGATTGTTTTCAGGACCCGTGGGCCTGAGCCTCACCTATAGAGACTATTCAGTAGACCCAGAGGGAGACCCAGGCATCTGTAATTTTTTATAACTAGGTGATAAAAGCCAGATGAGTTTGATTCAAAGGGAAAGGAGAGGGCCATTTACTTTTTTTAATTAAAAAATTTTTACTGATTTTTAAAATAATATATATTTATAAAAATTTAGAAAATAAGTAAAATGTAAGAAGAAATAAAAATGACCTATAATCCTGCCACTCAAAAATAGCTTCTGTTAACCCTTTGGTACTTTTTGATCCTGTGTCTCAAATCTCCAGGTGGTGTGTGTGGTGTGTGTGGTGTGTGTGTTGAGTGTGGTGTGTGTGTTGAGGTTATTCTCTACATACAATTCAGTATCCTGAGTTTTTTTTATATAACAGGATGAATACTTTCTCATGTCATTAAAAATAAATTTAAATGCTTTTAGCAGTTGTATAATCAAAGGCATAATGAAAGGTATAAGATCAAAATTATGGGTGGCAAGGAAGTGACCCAGTCATAGGAAATGTTTTATTTACTTTAAAGTTAATAACTCTTTAATCCATATGAAAGAACATTTATAATACATGTAAGGTATGAAGAATAATAAAGTCAACAACTGCCCTACTCACCATTTGGCTTAATAAATGGAACATGACCCATGTTTCTGAAGCCACCTGTATGTTCCTCTTTGATCCTATTTCAGTCTCTACCACTCCCCAAGGTAACTACTATTAGAAATTTTATGTTTCTCATTGTCTTCCTCCTCTTTAAGAGTTTACACATAATTTTGCACAATTTTTAACTTTGTGTAAGTGGCATCGTAATATGTGTCCTTTGGTGAATGGCTACTTTTCCCCTTAATAATTCACTTGTTCTGATATATGAAGTAATAATTCATTCATTTTTACTGCTCTTTAGTATTCCGTTGCATGATTATAGTATAATTTATTTATTCTATCTTCTGTCATTTATATGGTTTCCACTTCTTACCACCTCAGTGCTGCTCTGAGCACTCTTGGACGGTTCTCCTGGTATATAAATGCAGGAGTTTGTACCAAGAGTCTGTACATGGTTGTACCAGTTGACACTCCCACTAGCCATGTAACAAGAACTCCAGATGTTAGACACCATCACAACACCTTGATATGGTGTTAGGTTGACTTTTTCTTGTTCATGAGGAGTGTTAAAGAATCTGGTTGTGCAAACAGAGCGCGCTGAGTTCTGGTCCTTGTGCATCCAAGCAGCTCTGAAGACGTGTGTTTGGTCTGCCCTTGTTTAGGGTACAGCAGAATTGCTTGTTGTCACCTTGCATTCTTCATCCTTAAAACAGAGTTAGTAGAACCTACTTTGTGAGATTGTTGTAAGATTAAGTGAGGTAACTGAGAAGTTCTTAGGGAACAAGGCCTAGACTTTGGGAAGTACTCAGTCATTCTTAGTTACTTTTCTCCACACTTGAGTGATGTCTAGCATTGACTCTTGATTTGAAAGGTGACCAGTATCTGATGCCGTGAAAAAGGTGGCATACACAGTATGGCCACAATACATAGCTTTGCTTTGCGTCTTCACTTATCTATTGATAAGCTCTTCAGATGGGTCCTAGACCAAGTTTGGCATTTAAAAATTCAGAAGAGCCCTAAAGTCTTCATCAGCAGAGCCAATTCTAAATGTAGGATAAATATCAGTAACTACAAACAATTACTATAATTTAACATCACTTTCTGTATAAAATTGTCAGCTTAGAAAACAGCCTTTTTTTTTTAATAAAATAGTCTGAAGTTTAAATTCAGTTCTGGCATGTTCTTTGCTTCATTTTCTTTTTTTTTCTAATTTTCCCCCCTGCTGTGTGAAGCTGAAGTTCATCTACTAAAGCAAGTTAGCCTGACCTAGTATTCTGTGCGCTGGCTGTTTAGTTTGGGAGTAGAGATAGAAGTTTTAAAATAGTAAGTTACTATAAATAGAAATCAGAGTATAAAAGACATTCCTCATAAGGAATGCTGTTTTGCTAATCCAAATAAAGTAGCTTTTAGACTATTTTTTGATAGTTAAAAGCAATTCTACCGGAATGGCAATCTTAAGCTTCTGAGTACTTTTTAAAGTACTTCTTTTTAGAAAGAAAAGCTTCAAGCTGGGTCTGATTCATTCATTCCTTTTTTCTTTCTCCCAAAGGAGTAGACAGTCTCTTAAAGTTCGGGAGCATAAAGTTCTAGGACCATATGTAGATGGTTTATCCCAACTGGCTGTCACCAGTTTTGAGGTAAGTGTCATTCTTAAAAAATGTCATTAAAAAACTGGCAGTGAATCGACGTGTATAAGTAATGTTGAATATATTTTTATGCGATGCTTTACAGCATATTGATACCATTCATGGTCTCAGAAACCCAGGATCAGCACCCCCCAAACAGACAGAAAGGGCACTCTTCAACCTGCTTGGTTGTGAAGGTTGTGCAGTGTGGCTGAGAGGCCCAGCGATTTGACGTTGCTGAGTGTTTACACTAATGCCACTCTTTGAAACTCTTCTCCCCGAGGTTGCCAGGATGTCCTTCTGGACAAATCTGGACATACGTGAATACTGTTTGGTAATTAATTCAGCCCTTTCCCTTTGACAGGGTCTCCTGCTTCAGTTTCCATTCCTTTCCACCCTACTGGATCCTCCTTCCATTGACTGACCCGTTTCCTTGTCCTACTCTTTGACGTCCTGGCTCGATGTTTTACCCCTACTTTTATTGTCATTGCTTTAGAAAGCCCTTAAGACAAACTGCTGTCTGTTGCTGAAGAATGCTGATAAATAAATGAGCAAGTTCACCCCCCTCCTTAGATGTGCCGTGGCAGTTCTTGCATCACTTCACACTCAGTGTGACTAAAATTCATCTGCAGGGGAACCCGCTCCAGACAATTGAATGTAGACAGTTTTAGTATTGCTTAAATCAGAAATAGAGTGCAGTCACCACTTTAAACACATTGAGATCCGGAAATGAACTGAAACCCCTCTCTGGCAGGAAGGCGCTAAGTCAGCACTTTTGCTAAGATGCCTGGCTCGTAGCTCAGTGTCTCGGGTCAGTGTCCACTTCCTCCTGTCGCTTACTAGTAAGAGCTGGGGAGCTTGTGCTTTGCATCCAGCTCTAACTCGTACTAGATATGGGAAAAATTATCTGACCTCCATGAACTTCAGTGTCCTTGTGTGCGAAATCAGGAAAATACTTCTTTTATAAAGGCTCATTCTTCAGACATTGTATAAGACCCCATAGGTTCCGGGTGTTCTAAGGCAGGTGTACAAAGTCAAATAAGGAAAGGTCCCTGTCCTTGGAGAGCCACAGTGTTGGAGAAGGGAGGCAGATCAGCACACAGTAGATGGCTGTCCGGAAGAGTTAGAGGGAAATAAAGTAACCACTGTTATTGGGTATCTGGAAGGCTCAATAAATATTAGCTCTTTTCGCCTTAGGAACTTGCAGAGGGAAAATAGGTAATTAACAGTGAAAGAGGGCAATTGCGGGGGGAAGAATGGGGGAAACATTCATACACTGAGAGAGTGGAAGCTCACACCAGGCTGGGTGGAGATGGGGCAGGGAGGTGCACGTGGAAGGGTGGTGACATGCGTCAGAGGGGTCATAATTAGTACATGTCCTGTCCTGGTGGGCGGGATTGTGTTCTCATATTTTTTGCTTATAACATTTTTTTATGCTTTGCCTCTAGGATATTGAGTCATTGATGTCTGAGGGAAATAAGTCCCGGACAGTAGCTGCAACCAACATGAATGAAGAAAGCAGCCGCTCCCATGCTGTGTTCAACATCATAATCACACAGACGCTCTATGACCTGCAGTCTGGGGTGAGGGACCGGGGGAACCTTTGATGGCAGTAAAAGAACTCAGAATACCTGCGTGGGTGAGCTGTTTCCTGGCTGGATTCAGTTGCTGAGATTTTATGCTGGCTCTTCTACCTACTAGATGAGCCTCTTTGCTAAAGTCATTTAATTTGTTAGGTCTTCCTTTACGTATAACTTCTTTAAAAAAATTGGATTCGTTGTGTAAACTGCCTAAAGAGCACGATGATGTCACCATACAGTTTTTACTATGTATCCTTCCATACTGAAATTCCCCTAAGAACAGCTGAGTTTGCCTCATGGTTGTTAAGGGATATTAAAGAGGAAACCACAACATTTAGCCTGAAAAAAAGAATTTGATCTGAATGTGCAGGAATCCTCATGTCCCAGTGTGTTCTCATAGGCACTTAAAAGCTCCAGCTTTCTGCCTATATTCTGGAAAACTGAGTGAGCTTGCAGCCCAGGTGCAAAACACAATGCTGTACTGCCACCCAGCTTCAGTTCTTACCCTGAAATTGCTCGTCCAAAGAGCCCTGCTTACCACTTAAGAAGAAGAGACTTCTTGAGGAGTTTGCCTTCTTGGCGCAGGATGGTGTCAGTTACAGGGCTGACGTACGTGTAGTCACCTGTGCAGTTTTCACATTCACGTGTGTTGTTTCTCTCTTGTTTCCCACAACTAGAACTCGGGAGAGAAAGTCAGCAAGGTCAGCTTGGTAGACCTGGCGGGTAGCGAAAGGGTGTCTAAGACGGGAGCCGCAGGAGAGCGACTGAAAGAAGGCAGCAACATTAACAAGTAAGGGGGCTGGGGATGTTCCGTGTGAAACTGGAACATCCCATCCAGCTCTTGTGTGTCTGGGGGGGCTTACTGTGTGGTCAGGGGTCAGAAGGTTCCAGTCACAGGTGGTTCAGAGTCTGTGTAGCTTTAGTAAACTGGTTTCAAGAAAAACATCCGCCTGCCTCTACTGAGATACGTGACGTTTGAGTAAAACTGCATGGTGCAGCTCGGCTCAAACATTGTACAAACTCATTGTGTCATTGTGTCATGTCGTCTTAGGTAAGTACAAGTCACAGTTCTGTAAATCAAATCCTATCTTAACTGCAGGAGCTTACTCTTTTTTTTTAATAGTTTGTTTTTGAGAGGCGAAGTAATTAGATTTATTTATTTATTTTAATGGAGATGCTGGGGATTGAACCCAGGACCTCATGCATGCTAAGGATGCACTTTACCACTGAGCTACATATACCTTCCCCCTCGAAGTGCTTATTCTGAATAGAAGCTCTTCAGATCCCTTTATAAGGCTGATACTGTTTAAACATCAATACTGCCCCCCAAAAAAGGTAACAGTTATTGAATAACTGCCACTCTGAAATCTCACCCTTTGCCTTGAGTGCCTGCAGTGTGCCCAGGGATGCTGCAAAGGCTGGAGGAGAGCCCAGCTGTGCAGGACGTATAGGAGTTGGACGGGTGGGCAAAGAAGATGAAGGCATGCCACACGGAGGGTACAGCGGGGCACAAATGAAGGGCTTGTTCTTTCAGTCGCGCTGTATCCCAGGGGGCTGCTGATATGCAAGAGAAGTCCCCCTATTCTCCAGCATGAGAGGGGACAGAGTTTGCATTGAAGAGTGTGTACACTTTAAAAAAAAAAAAAAGAATATGTACTTGAGCAGGACTCCTTGAGTCTGATCCTGCGGGCACCCCCCCCCCGCCCCCCGCTTACTGGATGTATCTTTGTCATGGGCAAGTGAGTTCACCTCTCTGTGCTTCATTTTCCCCAACTGTAGAATGGTGATAATCGCAGTACCTACTTTGTAGAATTGTTGGGGACTAAATGCCCATAAGGTACTTAGAACAATGCCTGGCACGTAGTATGCACTGAATAAATATTAATTGTTGTAGCTATTATTTGTATAATCTGTATAAACAGCATGATCATTATTCCAAGTTCAGCAGGAAGTAGTTTCCTTTGTACTTACAATATTTTTTTCTGTTGAGACATAATATGCAGTTTTCTATAGGACAGAAGGTGACAAGAGGTAATATATTCAGGAACATGTTTGTGCAGCATGCATTTTAACATGATGCTAGCGCATTGTAATTTTACAAAAGTTAAAAATTAGCAGTGAAATATCACCCCCTCTATCAGATGGACACAGCCATGCTCACTGCGCAGCTGCTTCTTTAGGGGGTTAACTTCCAGTCATTCTGTCTCCTGCTCTAATAACAAAGGATTTTGCTCTATTTCCTGACAAGGCATTGCAGGAGCCCAGACTGGCACTGCAGCTCTGCGTTCCACAGTGAGTGCAAGAACCAGGATGGGAAAGCAGAAATGGGAGTTTGAGGAAGCAGGTACCAACGAGCAGACTGTCACCCCCTATAGATTTGTGGCTGGGCGTTTAGGAAGACACTGGGAATTCTGTGCTATGGATTTGTGGGAATTTAGAGTATGGCTGGCCTTGATGTATGATGATCACTTTTACTGACCTCTTACTATATGCCAGGCACTGTTCTCAATGCTCTATATGTAATAACTCATCTGATCAGCATTGTGAGATGGGTCTGTTATCCCCATTTTACAGATGAGGAAACCGAGGCAGAGAGCAGATAAATAACGTGTCCGGGGTCACAAAGCTCTAAGTGTGGATCTTAGATTTGGTTGTAGGCAGTTTGGCTCTAGAGCCAGGCTCACCCGCTGTGCTGTACGGGGGGTGCCCAAGTGTTCTGTTTGCCTGGAAGAGTCCTGATTGATACTTTTGTCCCAGAGTGAATATTCATAGTGCTCACTTCAATTTGGACACTAAATTATGCGGTTCCCAAACTGGACTACCTCATAGCCACATGATCACGTAATTTAGATACTCCAGCAACTGGCTCTTTTCCATGATGGCTTGCTGCATTGAATGGAATTCTCTGGAGCATCCTGCTGTCTGTCCTTATACATATATTAGCTCTTTCACAAATGGATGGATGTTTTCCTTTCCACTAGTCTATGAGATATCTACATTTTTAGGGCTCTTTATAGTTTTCAGTGCACTTTCATATGCACTCTTTCATATGAGGTTCCTAATATGTATTTTTAATCTGTTTAAAGATGAGGAAACTGATGGTTGGAGTTATGTAAGCCGTATGAATACAAGCTGAGCAGACATTTAGTAATAAGCCTCTGCTTGTGTCTAGCACTGCACTAGATGCTGCAGATGCAAGAGGAATTTAGATACCATCATAGACACAATATTGCTTCCCTGCTCCCCAAATACATCTAGGTCCTAATTCCCAAAACTTGTGCACCTGAGACCTCACAAAGGGGTTTTGCGGGTGTGATTAAGTTAAAGGTTTTGAGATGAGAGGATTATTCAGTGGGTCTGATGTAATCACAAAGCTCCTTACAGGTAAAAGGAGGAGGTGGGAGAGCAGAGTGAGAGTGATATAGGGGGAGAAAGACCTCACAGTCCACTGGAGATGGAGGAGGGGCCAGGAGCCAGGAGCTGGGGGTGGTTTGCAGAAGCTTGAAGAAGCCAGGAGACGGATTCTCCCCTAGAGCATCCAGAAGGAATGTGCCCTGTTGACACCTTGGTTTTAGCCCAGTGAAGCACATTCTGGACTTCTAGCCTCCAGACCTGGAAGGTAATACCCTTATGTTGCTTTAATCTGCTGTGTCTGTGGTCATTTGTTACAGCATGACTGCTGCCCTCAAGGAACATGTAGGCTAAGATGCAGTAAGTTTCTTCATCTGAAAAAGCAAAAGGTGGGGGGCGACTTTCTTGACCAGGTATTGTTGAGAAGTGCTACATAACCCAGCATTTAAGCGTGGAGCTATTTTTTAGGACACGTTTACCAGCCTGTGAGTGTTTGCCAAGTTGCTCTTATGCTTTTCCCAAAATAACTGGCTTGAAGGGAGTGGAGCTGCCTCTGAACCTTAGTCCAGGGCTGTTTTCTTTACTGCACACGTCCCTCCCATCTCCCTGAGTTGGTGCATATGCTCCGGGAGCCCACCATGGATCCAGGTGTCCACCAGGTGGCCTCCAAGTTCTCAGCGTGGTCCTTGGTATGTAGTCACTGAGTGAATGGGACATCTCCTTACAGTAAGACCATGCCATGGGCTCTGCGCAGCTGTCTTAGAGAGCTTTATGGAAAGAGAGGCCGACAGTCCTCCACCTGCAATTCCAGAATCCAGAGTGCTCTGAAAACCCAGTGCTCTTCTGTTTTTCTTCACAGCTCACTTGTTAATGAACCTGCATCTGAACTCTGATGAGGTCTTTATCTTCGTTTATGGTCTTTATTTACTCATTTAGTGTGGCCATTCATAAGTTTAGCTGTAGACATGTTTATTTATTTATTTATTTTTAGAGGAGGTACTGGGGATTGAACCCAAGACCTCATGCATGCTAAGCATGCACTCTACCACTTGAGCTATACCCTCCCCCTAACTGTAGAAATGTTAATGAATTTTTACTGTGAGGTGCTGCCCCAGGTGGTCATGTGTAGTGTATCTACTGGATTTCCTCTAGTCCAAAATATTCTGAATTTCAAAGCACACGTGGCCCCAAGGATTACAGACAAGAGATAAATGGACCTGCGCTTTTTTGCTCCATTTAGCAAATGTGTTTCGAACACTGACTTGGGCGTAAGAAGAAAGGGATGAGTAAGATCAGGCCCTGGCCTCGGGAAGTTCAAGGTCCAGTGGGGAAGGACACCTTTGGAGGGGGGTGTTAAGACATTAAGTGCTGTGGAAAGTTCCACGCAAGGTGCAGTGGGAACGTGGGTCACAAAATAGCTGGAAGTTTCAGGGAGGGCTTCCCAGAGGAGATACTGGAGTTTCTTAGCTACAAAAACGAAGTGTGTGACCTTCCTGAGCTTCAGTTTCCTCAACTCTAAAATGCAGTTGAGGAAACGACACTGTGAGTAAGGCTGTTATGAGGATTCATTAGTAACTGTTTGTAGCGTGCTTAGAGCATGCTTAGCTGCACATAGTAAGCTCTGTGTAAGCGTGTACAAATAAGGTAAAATAAATAACATACTGAAACGGCTGCCCAGTAGTTCTACAAAGGCCTTTTTAAGCGTTAAAGTCAGTGGCCAGTCGAGTGCTAGGATTAAAGAAATCGCTAACATGTTTCCTGGGCTTTCTCTCGACCTCCTGTTGGGGCTTCTTTGGATGGAACGTTAATAATCCTCTTAAGCAGACCTGTCCGGGACTTCACCCAGACATTAGTGTCTGCTTAATGAGCTATGGATTTAGGAGCTTCATCTCCCCTTAAGCTCTTAAGAGCTTTCCAGCGCACGTTACTCCTTTACGCGCAGCGCTGATGCGCTGGGTGGCCGCACCGCCATGGCTTGTTCAGGGCTAGGGCGATAGGTCGTCTGCAGGCCATCTTTTCAGGGGACGCATCTGGAAAATTCGTCTGCTGCTGCACCTGTCTACTGAGGGTGGGAGGACGAAGCCTTTCCCTGCCGCTGCAGTCTGGCTGGTTCAGCTGCTCTGAGAACTCACTTAGCTCACAGAACCCTCTCTGATAACCCCAGGAATGGAATTGAAAATGCTTCTGCTTTATTCTCAGCATTGCCTGCCACTAAATGCAAACAGTATTCGTCTGATGACTATCTTTCCCAGTCTCATTTCCATTTCAATTACTATAGTCGATAATAAAGCATATGTTAAACGTTTCCAAAAATGGGTTCTACTCAACACTTGTTCTAGGGATATTAATATATGTTACTCTTAGGATTGTCATAGAATTTATGTTATAATAAGTTACAAGCACAATGTTTCTAGTATTTCTTACGGTGCAATCCTCCTTTTTTCCTTCTTGAGTATTCCCCATGGCTCTTGTCCATGTCCTCTCAGAAACCTCACGTACATGGGTATTCCTGAATAACCAAACGTGCACTTGTACTTAGGGGTGATAAAAGTGGCCGGCCTTCTGTCCCTTATTCAAGGGCAGGTGGGGGTGTCCTTGTTAATTTACCACTTGTACATTGCAGGGTCCACATGTGAGGGAAAAAAAAATCTGAAGGAAGGTCTCTGTATTTCACACCAAAGACCACAAAGGACAGAGCAGGAATCTCCTGGGAAAGCAATAGCCACATCTTTTGGGGCACGTGCCATTGTTCCTTCAGTGTTTCCCAAAGCATCCTTGTGAAATACAAATTTCTCAGGTGGCTCTGGGGAAAAAAAAGATCCTAGATAAATAGTTTTGAAAAAGGCTTCTTATAAAACCTTTGTTTGGAGATTCACAGTGCTAAAAGCTCTGAGAAGTCCTGCAATAATGAATCCTCTGTAACTTCATCATTCCCTGAACTTATGTGATGACAGAATTCTAGGTGTAACACATATTAACATCTCTAGAACAAATGTGTTTTTGGAAGTGTTCGTATATACTTTTTTAAATTAAACCATGGCAATTAAATGGAAACGAGATTGGGAATGATATTCGTTGGATGAATGTCATTTGGGTTTAATAATTTGCATTAGCCCCTGGGAAACAGTGGTGAGTGGAAATGAGGCCCATGCTGTAGATATCATGTAGATTTCTTTCCTCTCCTGTCATGTGGTGGCACTGTCCTTTCCCCATGATTTGCCACTTATATTCTTTGTATTCCTCCTTTCCTATAAAGAGTGGGGATTTCCTGGAGAAGAGTGCTAAACTCATTTCCACTAACTTCATCACCTTTCAGCTAATTCTGTAAAAGCCTAGAATTGTATTCTGCTGTAACAGAAACCAGCTGCAGTGACAACCAAATGATGAGCTTGTTTTTCTCAGTAAGTCCAGAGGCTGGGACAGCGTCTCAGAAGTGCTGTCAGGCACACAGCTGTACTAACCTTAGTGTGTGTTCACATGGTTCTCGTGACCTCAAGACAGCTCTGCCATTCCAGGCATCGTCTCCCTATCTGTGTTCCAAACAGGAAGGGGAAAGAACCACTGGCTTTTGTCAGCTAAAAATGTACCTTTTCTATCAGGAGAACAAGAGCTCACTTAGAAGCCCCTCCCGGTGATACCTCCCTACATCTCATGAGAGAACTGTGTTTCATGGCTCCTCCGAGCTGCAGAGGACTCTGGAAAGTAGCGTTTAGCTTGGCACATGCTTCCCAGGAAAATCAGGTTTCTGTTAGCAAGTACGAAGGGAGAAATGGTTATTGGGCCAGCACCCGCAGAGTGTACCGAAACCATCACAGAATTAGCCCTTTTTAAAGAGAAGTCCATGTTCTGTTCTAGACTCAGTTTAACTTGGCAAATACTGACTGAGTGCTTTCTGTGAGCCAGGCACAGTAGTGTCTGCCTCCAGGGTGATCACAATCTAAGTAGAAAGAGATGGGGAAAAAAAGAACATATATATATATATATATATATATATATATAGATATATCTAACTCTAATAAAGTTTAGTAAGGACTACACTAATGATCCGAAAAAGATGGTTGGAAACATGGGTTAAATAGCTTGAAATCCATCCTAGACAGTACGAATAACTCAACATCACATCAGATCTGCTCCTAAGGGAAGGAATCTAGTGGTTAGGGTTTCAAGGGAAACTATGTAGGTTTGAGAAAGGTATAGAAAAACAAACAAAAAAGCAAAAGAAGGTTGAATCATGTCAATGTGTTGTTTTTTTTTTTTCAGTAAGCCTTTTTATTTTGTTTTTAATCCTATTTTGTTTTATTTACTTTCCTTTTGATCCAGATTTCTCCATTGTTTAGATGGCTGTCTGTTTATAAATGTTATCCCCTCCCCAAAGTCTTCCTTCCTCTCCAGTCAGCCCCTCCCCCTTCTCTGCCCCACCCCTGCCCTAGAACTAGTGGTGAAAGATTTCAGGAGATTTGCAGCTTCCTTACCATCTCCACCTCCAACAGGTTCAGAAAAGGAGCAGTGCTTTGGTAGAATTATAAAGATTCTCAGAGTAACATTTTCAGCCCCTAAAATTGGCAAAAAAACCAAAAACGAAAACCAACAGAAGGCAACCTCCCACCCCATTCTGGACACCTGTGAGCTGCCCATTTGCCTTCAGGCTCCTAGGATCCATCGTTAGTAATTTTGTTATGTTTTTGAGCTTCCTGGAAATAAAATTCTTATCAAAATATACATGCCTGGTGTTGAACTTTCAGACGTTGAACTTGCAAAATTTCAAATGGTTCTTGGGATTCTCAGAGCCGCTGGATCACTGCTTCTAGGGGAAACCTAGAAGGAGGGGATGGTATGGACCCCTTGTTACTGGGTTAACCTGGTGACCTCTCAATCATCAATGAGTTCCACTCATTCTTCAGTTTATTTCTTTTTCTTTCAAAGGGACCGTAATAGGTTTAGATGAAGTTCTTGTTTTGAATGTGTGCACACTATTAGGTAAAGGGCGTGGCACCTATGAATGATTAGCTTCTCTAAGTGGATAAATTATAGCTCTGTAGGACCACTGTTAACCTTTGAGTTGCTAATATTGACCTATGAGTCACTAAGCTCTTTATACTTTATAGGAATTAATTTCTGTTGCGTTCGGTTATTAAAAATCTGGGATAGTCTGAAGAATTGTTTCCAAATGAAAATTTTATTTCAGTAGATGCAAAATGTGGAAAACGGCCTATATTCTATATTAAAGCAAAAATGTGTTTTTCCCCTTATACTGAACTCCTTTTTTCCTCTATCTCATATATATCATATGCCATTTTCTTTCTTAAAATTGTTACCTTTGGGAGGAGTGATTGAACTTGAATTTTTTTTTTGAGAAAGCTGTATTGAGAAGTAATTCATATACCATATATACTTTACCATTTTAAAGCATGCAATTCAGTAGCTTTATAATATTCACAGAGCTGTGTAACCATCGCCACAATCTAGGTTTAAGACATCTTCATCCCCAAAAGAAACCTTGTGTCCAGATCATTCCCCATTTACCCCACCTCCCCAGCCCTAGGCAACCACAGCCGCCATCTCTATAGATTTGCCTGTTTTGCATATTTCATATATAAGTGGGATCCAATACTACGTGTCAGTTTCCTAGTGTTACAGAATAGACTACCACAAACTGGATGGGTTAAAACAACAGAAATGTATTTTCTCACCGCTCTGAAGGCCAAAAGTCCAAAATCAGGGGATTGGCAGGGTTGGTTCCTTCTTGGGTGCTCAGAGGGAAAAATCTACTCCTTGCTCCTCTCCTGCCTTCTCGTGGTTGCTGGCATTCCTTGGCTAGTGGGTGCATCACTCCAGTCTCTGTCTCCGTTTTCACAGAGTGTTCTCCCCGTGTGTCTTTGTGTCTTCTCATGGCTTTGTTATAAAATAAGTAATGTCTGTCATTGGATCAGAGCTCTCCCTAAGCCAGTGTGATCTCATCTTAACTAATTATATCTGCAAGGACCCGACTTCCAAGTGAGGTCACATCTGAGGTTCTGGTGGATGTGAGTTTGGTGGGGACATTATTCAACCCAGGACAGTGGCCTTTTTTGTTTTGACGCCTTTCGCTTACCACAAATTTTCAAGGCTCGTCCGTGTTGTAGCATGTATCATAACTTCATTCCTCCCTTGTGATACTTCAACATAAGGACATACCACATTTTATTCTTCCCTTCATCATTTGATGGGCATTTGGGCTGTTTCCACATGATGGCTGTGGTGAATAATGCTGCTATGAGAATCCTTGCACAAGTTTTTGGGTGGACATATGTTTTCATTTTTCTTGGGGTGGATTTGTTTAACTTTTAAATCTGTCAATTATGATGTACATATTTATGTCATTTGGCAGTAATGGCTGTTAGTTATTAAAATCCTGGCTCATTTTCTGCCTCTTGGAATTGCTCTGTATTTCAATGACTTTTCCAGTGACTCACCTTTGGAGAATTATGAGTTGTGAGAAATACGCCTTTATTCTTTTCTGTTCTTTTATTTAATGGAAATCTACTGTTAACACTAGAAAGAAAGCTGTGTAGCCTTACACTTGCTAAACTCTAGTCACGTGCTGATTTGTGCCCTTCCTTGTTTTTGTAAGTAGGTAAAATGTTCAATTTTTTAACCATTTACAAAGGGTTTTGTCTTTCTGATAAATTGTAACCACCCTTGCAGTCCTGGGAGGTGCCCTGAGACTGCTCTCTTCTGGCTGCTTAACTTGGGATCCAGTCGATTTTCTTTCAAAAGAGCAGTTGGTACTTAACCAGAGGGTGTTCTCAGTCCCTCAGCTCCACAGATCTGTTGTTTCTGCTGCGATCTTTTCTCCAAGTGCAGAGAACGTGCATTAACTGTCAGGGAAAACTCATTAGCCTAGACCAGTGGTTCTGACTCTACCTGCATCAGAATCACCTGGAAGGCTCGTTCAAGCTCAGATTCCTGGGTCTCACTATGTGTGTCTGATGCAGTCGGCCTGGGGTGGGGCCTGAGAATGTGCATTTCTAACAGGGTCCAAAGTCATGTTGGTGCTGCTGGTCCTAGCGCCACATTTTGAGACTCATCGGCCTGGCACCCAAATGCATGTATCACTTTGACTATTGTTCAGCCAGGGCTTCTCAAAATTTAATGTGCATGTAAGTCGCCTGGAGATAACGCTCACTGGTTCTGACCCAATAGGCCTGGGAAGGCTTCCAAGACTCTGCTTGGGTAGTTCTTTGCCTTCGTTCAACTGTAGTCACTCCATAATGAAACAAGCTTGCCGGCTTTAAGCAGATGAACAGGATATACCTTTAACATGTAGTGGAGGGGTGCTCTGCAAGTTACATGGTTATTGTGGGGAAATCAGAGTCCAGAATGGCCCAGATTAGACCCAAAGAGAAAATGGTTCAGACCTTTAACATATATTTGGAGTTAATTAAAATTCTCTAGTGTGATCTTTTACATGTATGTTTCCAGGTTCTAAAATGTATGTTTCACAGGTCCTGTGATTGAACAGAATAGATCCTTATGGGGATTCTAAATTCATTCTCTTAAATTAATGGGGTTACTTCTTGCTTTCCCTTTTCTCAGCCTCTTGGCAAATTAACATAGACTTGATTCTATCAACTTTAGGGACTTATTGTTCAGCATATTTTATACTTATCACCTAGAAGGATTATTGTTTTATGGAAACAAAATCAATATTTCATAAAGCTAACTTTTGTCTTTTTCTCTTGGCAGGTCACTTACAACCTTGGGGTTGGTTATCTCATCGTTGGCTGACCAGGCAGCTGGCAAGGGTAAAAACAAATTTGTGCCTTATCGGGATTCGGTCCTCACTTGGCTTCTTAAGGTAATTCATTGTTCCAGTGTTTCTTTTCCAGCCAGAAACTGGCTGTTTCAGGGGTGACAGCTGAGATGTGTGCAGAGCTAATGAGATAACTACACAGAGAACTCCTGACAATGCTGTTATCCTGATTCCTAAACATGCAGAATGAAAGCTCATTCCTGTAGCCCTTTTCCATTAAAATGCTGTTCGACAGGCACTATGCATTGTTATGAAGAGAGATCTCCTTTCATTTTGTTATAAAATTATTTGTGGAATACAAACTCATTTCCATGTCGTGTTGTCTTTGCTGAGAATGTCACCCGTGCATGTTTACTGCTTTCCTCATGTGTGTTGTGCATAGAATGAGCCTCGTTTCCAAATATGATCTTTGAAATATTCTGCAGGACAATCTGGGGGGCAACAGCCAGACCTCTATGATCGCCACCATCAGCCCAGCAGCAGACAACTATGAAGAGACCCTCTCCACACTAAGATACGCAGATCGGGCCAAAAGAATCGTTAACCATGCCATTGTGAATGAGGACCCCAATGCAAAAGTCATCCGGGAGCTGCGGGAGGAAGTGGAGAAACTCAGAGAGCAGCTCTCGCAGGCGGAGGTACTGTCAGCCTGGTGCTCCCTGTGTTCCAGGCTCCCCGGCTTATGGTGTCTGAGTGCTGAGGACATGCTCACTTGCAGTTCATCTCCGTGTGGTTGAAGGGCACCTTCTCTGTGCTAAGCACCGTGGGGGCCGCAGGAGTGTAGCACAGGGCTGTGTCAGGTCCTGGCAGTGGAGGAAGCAGGCAGTTAAGGGAGAGGTCCTACCACTGCCTAATTGTTTGCTTCTGTCAGTCAGTTGCCCTTGAGCCCAGATCTCTTCCGATGTGAAATTGTAAGAACCAAGTGTGCTGTTTTGATGAGCATTGTAGATTATATTCCCACTGGGCCTTGCCGTTTTCAGAGAAGTCAGTTCTGTGTCACCTCCTCACTAAATCATAGAAGACAAGATGATCAAGAATAATTAAACATAAGGAATAATTCAGAAATCTCCTTTTACGTTTTCATTTATATCAGCTGCTGACAGGGAGCAATATCAATAATTTTGCATTGTTACCTTCTTTCCTGGGCTTTACTTAGACTTTAATAACCATACTCCTTTCCGAATAGCTGTTACCGGTTGAGGCTCTGTCTCATTGAATAGATATTAAGACTGAGATGGAAGCCAAGTGCCTTGACTTCACTCACATGCTTCTGCATGCTGGGGCTCGGGTGTGCACCTAGGGCTTCTAAGTTCACATTCCTTCATACCACTCTCTTCTGACTCCACAAACAAAAAGAAGTCAAAGCCAGGGATCTGAATACTCCATTTACTGGTGATCGTGGAGTGGCATTGTAAATATTTGTTTACATGTCTTTCTCTTCTTCCGGGCTATGGGCTCCTAAAGTGCAGGATGCTGTGTTTTATTAATTTTATTTTTGTCTCTAACCCCTAATACAACACTGATACTGGAAAGGACTTAACACAATGCCTTGCCCGTCGCTAAGTGCTCGATAAATGTTGCTGTTTTTGTTATGATCATCATTATAATTATCACTGAGTACATCAAGCATAATTTTTGTTACTGATGCCAAGAAGGGCAGCAGAACACCAGAGACATCAAAATGCTGATAAACTTTGACGAGAGTCATGATCCTAGGAGGAAAGTGTAAAGGCTCTGAAACTTGTTTTTAGGAGGATGATCTCTGGCCTCCCTCTTGTCTCTGAATCTGCATTTTTACTGTGACAGGTCAGGCAGCTAGAACAGTGCCTGGCCAAAGGGTAGAGAAGAGGAGCCACAGCAGGTTCACCTTTTCATGTGTGTCCCCTGGAACCCAGCACTAAATGTCCCTCTCGGGCTCTGTGAACACAGAGACCCAGGCATACTCAGCCAGCCTCCAGTTCATCACCACTTCAACTTCTTGTCCGAACGAGAGTTACACTCTGCAGGGGCTCTTGTTACTCTAGGGTGTCAAAGCACATTGTGGCCAAGTAAAGGCCCCCCGCCTAGATTTCTTAGGCTGCATAGATCTATATTTAGACCCCTTAATTATTCTCACTGAGCAAACTCAGAGGGAAATTACTGCCCTTTTCACCAGATGTCCTGTTTCCAAGTGAGTAATAAATATGCTTAGATTTATTACCATCTCTAAGAAAAGTAGTTTAAATGGCCCGGACTCAAATTTTAAAATGAATGAGAAGAATCTCCACCTTTCCTGGTAGGTTAGTATAACTGG
This sequence comes from Camelus dromedarius, assembly GCF_036321535.1. Taxonomy (NCBI): domain Eukaryota; kingdom Metazoa; phylum Chordata; class Mammalia; order Artiodactyla; family Camelidae; genus Camelus; species Camelus dromedarius. Next base: position 11,686,654 of record NC_087454.1, on the reverse strand, counting down.
AATGCGTGTGTTGGTGATGGGTGTTGATCTCTGTCTGATTGAGAAAGAAACCTACTTAAGTCATTTGTTCTCGCACTTCTCTGTTTTGAAGACGACCTTTAGCATCTTTTAGGTCTTTAAATATGAAATTAAAGTATGATGGATAAAATTACTCTGTGATGATTTGTATCAGTTTAATTCAGGGCACTGGAATTTCTTTTTCTCCTTTAAAAAGTTACTTTCATTTCATTTGATTAATACAGGTCTAAAACCCCCCCGACAGTGTGTGGCTTAATTGCTTCCAAAAGACTGTTGGTAACCGCTTAAGAAGGACAGTAAGGGGTTGTCTTGTATATAATGGTGGAAAAAATTAGAAAATCGGGTATCTCTGCTTTCATTTTAAAGGCTATGAAGGCCCCTGAACTGAAGGAGAAGCTGGAAGAGTCTGAAAAGCTGATAAAAGAACTAACGGTGACTTGGGAGGAGAAGCTGAGGAAAACAGAAGAAATTGCACAGGTAGCTTGATAACTTAGGCCTAAAATACTGCGATTCTTTGCATTTGCCATCTTTTCTGTCTCGCCGCTTGTCATCCTCAAAAAGACCTTTGAGGACCTCTTTCTGCTGAACCAGAGCCTGCAAAGATCCTTTCCAGACACTGACTTCATTGTCTTTTATCAAGTACAGTTTGGTCCATGTATCTGCTAGAAGTGTTGGAGAGCAGTGGATTTGTGCAGGCGTGGTGCAGGAAATGGCTTTAGCGCGTCCTGCTCTTCACATTTAAACCAAAGTCTGTTCCGCGATTTTAGATCACCTGGCGAAGCACGCAGCTATACCTGACTGGCAGAGACTTTATAACAGACGGCGCATCCTAGTTTTTTCAGTGTGTTTGCTTCTTTGGGCTTGTTAGAAAATGCTGTGTGAACTTTACTTGAGCTAAAATAGTAAGCAAGGACTAATCTGTAGACACGCGTGAGTATGTGTGTGTGATATGAATCTCTACACTGTGCATTTCATGAACGTTTTAATCTTATTGACCACTTATAAGTATTGGACCATCCCAATCGGGTAGCTTGAAATCAGTAGCTGGGGACCTAGTCCAGCCCTCTGCTTATATGTTGCTTGTAGATACCACAGACACACACCTAACTTTCTGTAACTCCTCCATCGCTTTATAGTCACATCAGAGCACTTAACATCACTGGAAATTCTGTATTTTACACAGCTGGTTTCTTTATGGTCTGTCTCCTTCCACTAGAATATAAGTTTGCATGAAAGAAGGAACTTAAGTTTTTTGCTGTTGTGTTCCCAGCCCTAGATCAATACCTAAATACATATTTATTTCTTGAATAAGTGAATGAATTCAAGGTCCTCTGCAATAGGAACCCAGCCTGCTCTTCCAGCCCCATTTCCCACTACTTTCCCACATTTACTAGGGGTTCTTGACCCCTGAAACCATCCAGGATGCCCAGAGTCTTTTCTCTGCTCTCCTATGCCCTTCCCCAAGAACACTCTGCTCTTAACCCCGCTGCTCCCCCAGTTCTTCCTGTTGAAATTCTTTTTACGCTTCAAGAACCGTCTCAAGTGTATTCTCTTCCTGAAGCCTTTCCTGAACTCTTAACCCATCACAGTCTCTCTCCTTTGAAGCCCTGCGGCACATTGTTTCTCCCCAGTGGCACAGGGCTCTCCTCTTTAGATTCACTTGTGTGGTCTTATCCCCTCCACTGGACTGTAAGCCCCTTAAGGGCAAGATGGTGTCTGGTTCACTCTTGGTGCCCCTAAGACACCAACAGAAGATGTCGTGCATTTTAGGCTCTCAGTAAAGTTGGTTGAGCTGAATAGAATGTGTAATTTCATTGGCATTGTCCCCAGAAACAGTGACTTAAGCTTTCCATGGATACAGCTCATGAATAGAGCAACAAATAGAGCTTCCCTGCTTTTGTCTGTTTTTGTGCACAGGAGAGGCAACGACAACTTGAAAGTATGGGGATTTCCCTGGAGACTTCTGGTATCAAGGTGGGGGATGACAAGTGCTACTTAGTCAACCTAAATGCAGACCCTGCTCTCAATGAACTTCTGGTTTACTATTTAAAGGTAAGTGAATATATTAATGGATAGTTGCAACCCAGATTCATTCCTGTATGATTTCCACTTGAGTCTGGATGCCTGTCTCAATGATTTTGCTTCTTGTACCCAGCTTTGCCCTCATGAAAAGAGAGAGAGTTAGGAGTATCATCAGGTTACCCTTGGGAGTGAAAGCCAGCTATTTTGTGTCATCCTGGCGCTGTGCAGTTGGGCTGATTTCCTGTGCAGGCATCAGAGGGGCACGAGTGAGCAGCTGAGGGTGTGAGGGGGGTCCCTGGTGATAGCAACAAGGATCCTGAGACGCTCTGAAGAGTCACCATTATGCTTCTGAGTAATTCTAAGGAGATCTCAAGATGGGCACAAGCCTAAAGCAGACTCTTGTGGTAGATTAGACAGCCAGGGTTCTTCCATGGCCATCCCTTCTACACCTGCATCCTCAGGAAATAACTTTTGGTCCCATAATCACCCTTCAAATGTGGAGATGGGGTATCGCCTTTTGGATGTGGCCCTCGGGCCTCAGGGTGATACCACTGACATCACTGCAGAGTGTACTGCTGCAGGTCTCAGCTGCTTTGCCAAGGATGCTGACCTGCCTGGTGACTCTGCAGAATGCGGTGGAGAATAAGCTAGAGTTGAAGAAAGTATCCTCAGTCTTCTGTCATCCTTTCTATTCTGTTTTCTCCAGAGACAAACAGTAAACAACTAAGTAGCCCCTGGTTTATTCAGAGGCCACTAAGGGACTTGAAGATCTGTTAATTTAGGAAACGGTGAAGGGGTCAGGAATGGTTTCTGAAGTCTTAATTTTGAAAGACCAAACCTTATGCTTTCTCTGTTGAATAAGGAAGTATTATTATCATAGTGACTTGATGATTTTTAGAGCAACAGAACAAACAAAGGGGAGGAGCGGTGGGCTTGAGTCACGAGGTGTCACAGTGCTCATACGTCTGGGGTTTGAGGTACTTAAAGTCATGCCAATCTGTACATTGTAGAACCCGCAGGCTTCAGTACCATGTAAAACAGTATTCAGAACTCAGCTCAACCTTTGTTATCATTTTAAAAGTTATGTACTTGAAAATAGGACTTTCCATGAAACTACTTTTAGTGGTTCTTGAATTTATCCAGCTGTTTTCAAAGCACTTTCACTGGTAGCTCGGGTGATCCTTGAAAGAATTCTGTTTATTAGATCAAATTAATAATATTGTCCTGGTTTTGCCAAAAAAAAAAAAAAAAAAGGGAAAGAGAGAGAAAGAAGTTGTGAAATGGCTTGACCACGGTCATAATAATACTAAGTCTGTCAAGGTAAGATTGGAGCTCAAGCAGGGAGGAGGCTATAGCTCAGTGTTAGAGTGCTTGCTTAGCATGCACAAGGTCCTGGGTTCAATCCCCAGGACCTCCATTAATAAATAAATAAGTAAACCTAATTACCACCCCCCAAAATTTTTTTTAATTAAAAAAAAAAATTGAAGCTCAAGGTGTTCTGCTGTCGAGTCTGGTTTCTTTATATTTTAAAACAATAGCTAATCCCTATTGATTGGGTTTCTTCTTTCTTTCTTTTTTTCCTGTAGTGTTAAAATGTATTTTAAATTTAGTGTATTAAGTTAAGCTTTTGACTTACGATGCGCTGGGTCTCGCATCTCCTGTCTGATTCATCTAATACTGTCATGCATATGCCGCTGGGTTATTCAAATTGATTGCGATACATTTTTGCTGAGCTACTTGTCAGTGTACGTTTTTTTCTTTAATGGTCTGTTTCCAGGACCATACCAGGGTGGGTGCAGACACCTCTCAGGACATCCAGCTCTTTGGCATAGGAATTCAGCCTGAGCACTGTGAAATTGATATTGCTTCTGATGGAGAGGTCACCCTCACTCCAAAAGAAAATGCGAGGTAAGAGAAGTAAACGGCTGCTTAACATATCTTATTTGAAAATATATGAAAATAAGTGTCTTGTTTTCAGGAATAGACTGGCCCTTTCTGTCTGTTTGCTCAGTTGTGCCAAAAGTAGGGCCATACTGGGTTCTCAAGGATTTGCTTTCTGCTTGCAGAGCACTGTGTGAGCAGTATTTAGAGAACTGGCCTCGGGGTAGCTGATTCTGCCTTGACTGGCTGGGTGACCTTAGATAAGATACTTCTTTTATCTAATCTTCAATTCCAACTTGTGATAAATGGGGCTAATAGTAGACAAAACATGTAGATCACTTGGCTCTGTGCCTGACATACAAATACTGAATAAAGTTAGTTGTTGTTACCCAGGGTATTGTATTGTTTAAAAAGCAGTTAATCAGATAACTTCATTGTATGAAAAATTCCTAAACTGGGCTATAGTATGTAAAAATTTGAGAATTGACAGGATAATATATTTTTAATGATGTCTTGAATTATTTTATAATCAAGTATAAAGTGAAGTCCTAAAACAGTATTCATTAATGCACAACATTATAATTCAGAACATACATTTTTATGAAGAGAACTACATTCATTTCAAATTATTCTGTTAATATTAGCCACAGACACTTCTAAGTGATGAAAAACTGAGACTAACAATAATAGCATGTGTGATTCATGGAATTTGTAGGCTTTGTGTTGTATGATATATTGTTAAGATATTTAATGGTCAAATCATACTATTCTTTAATTTTTAGTTATTCCGAGTTCAAATAGAATTTAGCTTTATGCTGCATCCTCCATTAGAAACTCTGGATTTTTTTTTTTCATGCTCTTTTTATAAACTTGACAGATAAAACACATACATACAACATGGTAATTTGATCATGTTCTCTTTTAACACTATATCTAAAAATGAGTTTATTTGGTAGATTTCCTCATACCCAATTTTAATTCCATGTCTTTTTACCCTGCTCTTCCTCCTTCCCCAGCCCGCCCAGTTTCCTCCTTTCCTATGACCTCAGGCTAGTGGTTGGTTCATCCATTCAGTATACTTTGCTCCAGGCTCTGTGCTGGGAATGCCCAAGTATGGTAACACAAAGCCTGGTGGAGAAGGTATAGAAATAATAATTATTACACAGGAAGATAAGTGCTTCTTCCAAAGTGATCTTTATAACCTGCAAAGCTGATCAGTGTAAAAATATCTGGGTTTGCAGGACTGGAGGAAGGGAGATTGGTTAGGATACTGTTATGATATTGTCATGGGAACACAGCAAGTAGCAAAAGAAGTGAAGAACAAAATGTATTTCAGAATTATCTGAGAGTCAGCAAAGTTTAATGATGTGCATGGGGACGGGATGGAAATTCACTTAGTAAAAGAAAAGGAGAAGTCAGCAATGGTCGCAGATTTCTGTCTTAAGAGACTGGATAAACAATGGTACTACTAAATCAAAATAAGGAATTCAAGAGGAGGAACAGGTTTGGAGGATGATAGGTATTGAGTGGTAATGAGTTCGCTTTGGGATACCTTGGAACATCAATGTGAAGATTTCCAGTTGCACATTGGATTTAGGGCTGTAGAGCTGCACACTAAAGATGTAGAACTGGGCATTGTCAGTGTTGCCTGTGTTGGAAGTGGATCTGGAGTGTATAGTGAAAGGGTTAAACCAATGTTTTAGGGATAGCCTGAAGACAAGCCATTGAGGAGGCTGAGACAAGGGAGTCAGAGAGGCAGTGGATGCAGGATAAAATGATGGAATCCAAGGGAAGAGAACATTTAAAGAAGAGGTCAGAATAGCAGCTAAAAGAGGTTCAATGGGATATAGCAATCAGGAAGACAAGAACAACCACGGGATGCTTAGGTGCATGCAGGTGTGGATATGGAAGGAAAAAATGCAAAGAAAGAATGGGAGGTGAGGAAGTGGGCCAAGAATCTTGGATGTGAAGGTGGAAATGGGATTGGAGACACAGCAAGAGCAGGACATGGGGTTAAGAAGGGATAGTCATTATTTCTTCAAACCTATCCTCGAGTCCACCAATTCCCTCTCATGTTTTATCTGTGCTTAACCATTCTATTGAGTTTTAAATTTTGTGTCTCTGTTTTTCACTTGTAGAAGTTTAGGAAGTCCTTTTTTGGATAGGCCTGGTCTCTATTGGTAAAGTCTTGATTTTACTCCATTGTGTGTTTTAATAATTTTATTTTTACTCATTTTGTTACCTTTGTTTGAAAACACTGTTCTCTGAAGTTGTTGGAGCTTCAATCCAACTGTTTGTTTTATCTGTTGATAACTGTGCTTCCTAGAGCAGGTCACGATTCTTTAGGTGTGTTCATCTTCAGCAGTTTATCTGTAGGAGTCTGGTGGCCTGGCTGAGGCTGCATAAATTCCTGCAAAGAGGTTTTATATTTGCTTCTTCCAAGTACCCCAGGCATGTGTCCAACTAGAAATTACTTTTTAATGCTGATTTCTTGGCTTGGGTACATTACCAAACCAGGCAGTTTCCGTAACTTTTTCTTTTTATATTATGGTAATAAGAGCATACTACAAATGGCGAAGTGATTTGTTTGTATGTGTGTTCAGGGTTGTGTGTGTGTGTGTGTGTGTGTGTGTAAGCACCTAGATAGGGGTCCTCTAAAGATACAAATGATCATGAAAATTATTTATATATAAGAGAGGTGAAGCTTATTAGATTCTTCTCTGATTTGCTCTGTTTTTAGTTTTGTTCTAGAATATCACTGCCCAGTAGAACTTTCTGAGATTATGAAAATGTTCTGTGTCTGCTGTGCCCACGTTGGTAGCCGCTACCAAGAGATGGTGCTCTTGAGAATTACCATATGGCTAGTGAGAATGAGGAACTGAATTTTTTTAATTATAATTCAGAGTTTAAAATAATAAAGAACACTGAGTGACACATTTTTACTGTTGATCATACTGCTATTCTTAGAATTTCTAGGGAGCTTTTTAGATACCTTAATAAACAATGGGAAAATATTTTCCTTAAAAACTGACTATTGAATGTTTGGTTTTTAGGTAGAAAAGATAAGTATTCTAAAAAACTTTTTTTTTTTAAACCCGTTATCATCCTTTTGACAAAAATGTGTGTATGTGTACCTGTGTATATATTTATAGTGTCAAAAAACAAATTTTGAGTAAATTTGAACATCTAATTGGCTTTATTAAATGGTTAGTGAATCATGCAGCATCTCCGGCAAATAGACACTCTGAGGGGTTACACAACATGGAAGACTCATAGTAAGGAGGGTGGGATAAGGTAAGGAAGTCATCAACATGGGAAAAGTGGAAGTTCATTGGAGGAAAGTAAAAATTCAGGTGACAACAGCTTCTCATTGAGCTGCAGCTTCTTTATTGGCTGGGCTTGTTGCTGGGCAGGAAGGAAGACTTGCTCTTGCTGAGACAGTGGTTGCACCTTCTGTGTGAGAATGCGGGGTAGGTCTCTGCCTGTTGGGGTCAGTGACTGAGGTCTTTCTGTTGGGGTAATGTACATTGTTCTGTTTGTGAATCCATCCAACTGGCGATGAGTGGTAGGGTGTGGGCATTTCCTCTTCAGGCTTCTTGACTCCAACTTTAGTTGAGGTTTCCTTTTATTAATTTTCACAATAGATATAGACACGCATATTTATTTTTATCTCATTTTCCATTTTTGCAGATGAATAAGTCAGTCCATAATTCCAAATAGATGGGAGACAGACTTTTGAAACTTGAGTCAGAATATTGAGAGTCATTTTTATTGGCAAGAATAAAGCAAGTGTGTTAGTGTAAAATATACACACCAAGGTGTTTGTGTATGACGGATTAAAAACATTGAAGATGGTATTTCCATGGTACTTTTATCAATAAAAACTTAGCCACCAGACTTGAAATATTACTGCAAAGGAATGATTGTTTTCATATGTGAATTCTCCTTATTCTGAAAGTTTGAGCTTAAGAGTCCCCTAAAGATTAGGAACCAGATAACGAGAGTATATGAGAAAAGTCACTTATTAAAAACTTAAAGCTGAAAATAATACTCATTATTTTTCTCCACCAAACTTTACCTGAGAGTCTTTTAGCAAATTAAACTTTCATTATCCCCTTACTGTTTTGTTTTGCTTTGCTTTTATTATTTTTATTTTTTGTTGTTGGGGGCAGGTGATTGGGTTTGTTTGTTTGTTTATTTATCTATCTATTTATTTATTAAACGGAGGTACTGGGGATTGAACCCATGACCTCATGCATGCTGGACATGCACTTTACCACATTACCTCGTTTTGCTTTTAAAGGCCAGCAAAATCTCTTTTTTAGGTGAAAGAAACATTTGTAAGAAGACTAAAATTACCCATGCTAAAATTTCTGGAGGACTTTCCCTCTCCCCCTAAAAAAAGTCACAGTGACAGTGCTTTAACTGTGTCAAATCAGCTGACACGATCTTCTAATAAGCAGAAAATCCCATGAAAATCTTGTACAGCGACTTATTTAGGCTACTGAGTTCACAGCCCTTTGATAGCTGGTAAGCTACAGCAAAGTTGCAATGTAAGGAAAGCTGCACTGTTGAAAGACCACTTCCAAACGTCTGCTGGGCATTGGCTTGTTCAAGATTTGTTTCAGACCAGTCCACGGTGCATAGACCAACACAAACCCAGAGACACAATGCATGTCATTTTAAATGGTGTGATGTATATAGATGTATACAGAGGCTGCCAGAGTTGTCCTCCCCAACCCTAATCATTTGTTTGTTTGATTGTTCTCGAAGTATAATTGACTTACACTATTGTATTAGTTCCAGGTATACAACGTAATGACTTGATAGTTTTATGTACTGCATAATGATCACTATTAGAGTTACCATCTGTCACTAAAACTCGAATTTTGTACCTCTTAATCCTCTTCAGCTATTTCACCCATCTTCTGACCTCCCTTCCCTTGATTGATTTTACAATTCTTTGGTGGCCATTTAGGACTTAAATTTACTGTTCTTTTTATGTTTTACCCCAGTTTTTATTACGGGAAATTTCCAATATAAAAAAAGTAGAAAGAATAATATAACAAGCCCCCATATACCTGTCATCCAGCTTCAAAAATGAACACCTCATAGACAGTTTTATTTTTATTTATATGCTTTCCACATCTCCTGCCTCCTCCCTCCCCTCTGGATTGTTTTAAACAAATTCCAGGTATTATAACTTTGCATCCATAAATATCTCAGCTTGTATCTCTAAAAGACCAGTATCCTTAAACATAGCTCTGATACCATCACACCTGAAATAATAAACAGTAATTCCTTACTAGTCATCTATTGAGTCAGTGTTCAAATTTCCCCCGTTACCTCATAAAGGTTCTTTTTCAGTTGTTTCTTGGAATCAGGATCCAAATAAGATTCCACCATTGTCATTGATTGTTATGTCTCTCAGGTCTCTTTTAGCCCGTGGGTCCCCATTTCTCTCCTCCCCTCCTTTTTTCCTTGCATTTTATTTGAAGAAGACACCTGGTTGTTTCCCATAGTCAGCATTTTGCTCATTGCATCCATGACGTCATTTAGCACCTTCCACTGCCCTGTGTGTTCCTAAATTGGTATTTAGATCTACAAGCTTCATTAGGTTCAGTTCCACAGGCATTGTTCTCCATCTCCACCAAGAGCACATAATGTCCAGGCGTCTGTCTTTGAGGGATATTGGCGTCCCTTGTTCATCTTCGCCTGGATTGTGTGTTTCAATAGTGGCTGTAGTTCTGTTATTCCTTCTCTAGGTATTAGTCGAATACATCTATTAAGAAAAAATTCCCCCAGTTATCTCTTTGGCTCCTGGGTCTGGGTTTTGTGCCTTTTACCATACTGCTGACACAGCCCCTGGTGTTCCCTCAGGTCTTGTGTAAACGGCACCCTCGTGTGCAGCACCACCCAGCTCTGGCACGGGGACAGAATCCTGTGGGGAAATAACCACTTCTTCAGGTAACAGCTTTGTGGTCACTCATATTTTCACTGATACGTCTTTTGTGTTAACTGAGCGTACACCACGTTGATGTTCTTTAATGGCGAAAAACCCTACAGAATTAATTTGCCTAAGAGGAAACGGCGAGATTGGTTGAAAGACTTTGAGAAAGAAGTGGGCCCCCCAGAGCATGACCTGGATGCAGCCAGTGAAGCTTCCTCGGAACCAGACTACAACTATGAATTTGCACAGATGGAAGTTATCATGAAAACGCTGAATAGTAACGGTAAGACCCTAACTCTGGATTCCTCCATCTTGGGCACTTCCTTACCACACACCATTCAGTAAGGGGTCAGCATATTATTCTGAAACTTAGACATGTAAAATTGCTAATTTCTTAGGAAGGTTATTGTCAAGGAGCTAATGAAAATACCCCAGGGCCTGGTCTGCTTCCTCAGGTATAGTCAGAGAGCGGGTGGTCACTTCCATGACACCTTGTGTTCCCGAGCTGGCTGTGGCAATGTTTCCATGGTCCTAGAGTACAGAATGACTGTGATGGAATTCCTCTTCAAATGTCCCATTTTTGAGCTTATCATTTCTGAATTCTTTAGCGTGTGAAAATCCCCAAGGGAGTATGACTTGAGGAATTTCAAATAGAATCTAATGGGAAGATAAAAGTTGCATTTTACCATAAACTCAGTTGAAATTATGCAGCCAAAGAGACCTATTTAATAAGCCCAGGTCACTTTTACAAACATGATAGCTGGAATGAAAGACTTTATAGGCTCTTTGCCTGACCTACACTTGAACCTGTCTCTGATCTTTAAGGTAGAGATGCTCCTTAAAGCATTATTTCTAGATCCCTCTTTTCAGAAGTTTTCCTGTGTTCGTATTTAAGTTCTTCCTCTCTGTGTCTAAAAGGAAATCCTTTACCTTTTCATACACACTTACATGCATAAAGTAAAATACACACCAGTGTTTTCCTTGCTTGCTAGTTTGTAAGTCTGTCCTTTCCTTTTCCCATCTCCCAGCATCCTCATCTCCAGGCTTGTGCCTGGGAACCAGAAACAAGACAGGAAAGTTCCCCAGGTCACAGGCACAAGACAGCATTCCTAGCAGAACTATTTCACAAGGATATAGTTGAGGCAAGATCCTGGAGCACCTGAGAAAGTTAGTTTCTGGACTTTGTCCAACCTCACTTCCCCATTCATCTGTTCCTTGGATACCCAGAATACCTAAGCATCCCTAACTTACAGCAGGGAGGGCCTCCGGAGCCCTGAGATCCCTGAGGTAGCCAGCCTCTGCCTGATGGGAAGCTAGGAGATAATTTTGGTTTTCACAGTTGAGCCTTTTCCTTAAACATTTATTTTCTCACTCTACTCTTTGAACAAGCCTGTGTGAGAAGAATTTGAGCGTGGCTGGAGGACTGTCAGTCAGATCTCTGGCAGATCAAATTGGGGATTCTGTTGCAGAAATAAAGATGTTGACCTTTTTATTTATCCCTATTTCTGGATTTTTAGTCTCAAGGACCGCCCCCCCCCCTTTTAATTATAAAGATGAAGTATGAAGAGAAGGCCAGAAGAAAAAATAAGCATGATGTATTTATATGAAGGGCATAGAATAGCAACAAAAAAAGAACATCACTAAGAATAGGAATTAGGATTAGCTACTGGACCTTTTGACAGTGCAGCAGAGGGTGGACCACAGCTGGCACTCAGGCTTCAGTCCACTCTTGCCGAGTTGGGAGGAATCCCGACAGACCTTCCCAAGTGGTGTTCAGATGTCAGAATCACATTAGTGGGCCATTTAACAGCGTCACCTGTAAGTGGTTTTTTGGAAGCCCAAATGGATACAGGGTGTGACGAGAGGGTGCAGGCTTCAAACTCCAGGAGGAGGAATGTCTACTGGAAGAGAGCTTATTTCTTCAGATGAGGTTACAAGATTCTCTAACTCTGCAGAGTATGCTGGTGGCATCCATTTAATCGCGTATCATCCCACTTCACGGATTTCTGATTTTCTCCAATTGCTACCTCATTATCATATGTATATATACATGTTAACCCCCTGAATAACCAGTGAGTATTTAATATTTGTTAATTCCTCTGGTCTTCTTATCAGGCAGTTAGTCATTGGTGGCCTGGCTCATGGTGTTGACATGAGTTAACCATTTGTGTTCCAGATCAGGCCTTGCTCTCCAGTGTTGACTTTCTCTATTTCAAAGTAATGTTTCCCTCTTTCCTATACTTTATCCAATCTCACTGCTAAATGGAGCTGCCCTGTGGGGCACACAGATGTTCTCTGATAACGATGCTGAAATGCTGGTGGCCCGACAGTGTTCACGTGCTTCACGTCTACTGCTAGGTGGCTTCCCGATGATCAGCCTGCCTGCCTGGTGGTCATCCCCTTGGTGGTCCTATTTGAAGATTCTCTTCCCTCTCATGTGGTTTCAGACGAAGCTCCTGCACAAACAGTGGGATAAAGGTTTTAAGCGATTGGCGTTGGCATGGCGGAGCGTGACTGGGTTGTAGCAGTGCTGCTGATGGGTGCCTGTGCTACGTGCTTTGACAAAATCTAACTAACGTGATTGGGAAGAAGCTGATGTTTTCTGCCTGACAGAGGTGCTCTGAATTCTTGATTGGGGAATGTTCCCTTTCCAATTATGACCCCTTGTCCCCATGTTCCAGCTCCATTGCCTTCCCAGTGGTGAAAATCTAGTGGCCGTTCTTTTCCCCATGCGTCCAACAGCACAAAAGTTTCCCTGCTATTACTGCTACTCTTACTAACGGCTGTGTTGCTGTCGACAGCACAACAGTTCAGGACAGAGTGCTGGTGGATAAATATGCTCCTGCATTATCCCAGTAATAGACTCGGATCATGGATTTTCAGATCTCTAGAGTAAATAACGATCTAAAACCCATTTCGTTTGAATTAAGAGTAAAAGCAAACCTGGTATCTGTAGACCTTAATGCGTTCTTCCCGGAGGCTCAAATAGGAATCAGACACTCAGCTATTTTCACAGAGTCAGTGGCAGCTCTAAAGTAAAGAGCAGCTAAGGGGCTGGTTGGTGAAGGATCCTAGAGATTATTCCATCTGGGATTAAAAGGTTCTTTTTACCCCAGAGGACCTACTTCCCTTTAATTTAGTGCCTTGGGCATCTTGGTATGAATTAATTCTAATTCTCTGTATCACATAAATGCCCTTCAGCCTCTACACCATCACCCTCTCTCTTTTCCATTCTCAGGACAGATGAGTAAGTTTGAGCTCATTGCATAGTTCCATACCAGGCAAAAATAAACTAAGGAAGAAAGAGAAAATGCTTTACCCAAAGTAAATGGGATCCTTTCTCTTGTCCTGAAACACCTACCTCTTTGGTATCTTGACCTGAGGCACCAGACTCACTGAGTTTCAAAACAGTTCATTCAATAGGGAGAAAAATGAAACTGTAGACACTGTCTTGATAGTTCATTGGTTGTTTGAGAACAGACCACGTCATCTTCAGCTTCTGTCCTAGGTGGTAGCAGAGAGTCAGATTGACTTGGTGAGTAGGATGATCTTTTTAAGGATATGCTGTATAGTGATAAAGGCCAGAAACTGGTTAATTAATGGTTAGTTAATTTGAAAAGAAAATGTTATCAAATATGTCTAAGAGAAAGGTGTTTCCAGACTTGTGGTGAGATCGGGGTGGGGAGGGAAACCTCAGCCCCTGTACCTCTGCCGGGCTGTGTGGAGCGTGGCCAGGCCCGAGTCCCCAGGCAGGGCTTCCCAGGCTGGTCTGTGGCGGGTTCGGGGAGCAATGCTCGAGCTGCTCTCTCTTGCAAATCTGTGGCCATTGATGAAGCCTGGCAAGTAGTAGGGGTGCTCTGTTGAGGCAGCTGCTAAAGCAGTATATAAAAGCCTCGGTGACGTGTCTGTTGGCGTGGAACCCCTGTCTCAGCCATGTGCGGTCATGTGTGTTTCTACACACCACCGACTAACAGGTGGAAATAACGATTGAACATCTTGTCCAGTGTCTTTTGCCAAAAACCCTAGAATATAATTCTGTTTAAAAAATTGATGTGTCTTCCAGTTTTCTCTCTCTGGAAAAGATTGATAAACACTTAGGTAGGGCCCTTGAAAATACAGCTCTTTTAAATATAGGTGGATGGTGAGGACCCTGTCTTTTCTTTTTTAAACCTAGAGCCTAAATAGAGAAAAGAATACTGTTTGAGAAACATATATATTTTTTAATTCTGAGAGAATTTTTCTTCTCTAGCCCTTATATGTAAAATTTCTTTGATCTCCTCCAAAAAAGTTCACGGTATTATTCATCTTTTTTTCAGAAGTCATAGGGCTGTGTCAGAATGTCTACTGCTTTGGAGTGTATTGATTTTCACTCTATGGAAAAGGTCTTACCCACGCAGGGTCTGCCTCTGTATAAAGGATTTGTTTTAGGCGTCCATTTTCCATTGGCCTATCAGGTAACATATTTCAGGAACTCTATGTCAGGGCTCTATGAAGAAAACTGTTCTGCTTTGGAAAAATAATGAATTTTAGAATTTTATGTCAACAAGAACAGTGTTGTTTTTTTTAATGTACTCTTTCAGAGAGTACTAATTCTGAGGAAACCATTGGAGGTGAGAGTACTGCATCAATTTATTTCTAAGTTCATCTACTCCAGTGCTGATCTGAGTTCAAAACCCCACTCTGTTGCTTATTAGCTGTGCAGTCTTAGGCCAGCTGCTTAACCTTTCTGAGCCCCAGTTGTCTCATCTTTAAAATGAGAAGGATGTCCGCCCTTAGTTTTGTTGCAAGGCTTTTATGAGATGATGCATGCAAAGCATACGGTGCTCTACCTGGGATACAGGAGCTAGCTGGATTATTATTGCCATTGTGGTTGTCATTTTTATTAAAACAACTCACCTATACTGTGCATCCCTAGTGATTTTCTTAAAAATTGCTTTCTACTCTGTTTTGTATTATTTAACCTTATTTTTTTAAAAGCTAACATGCTATTTTTTTTCCTCTTTTCATTATATGAAGCTAGTACAATTTATATGTTTATTTCACAAACTGATGGAGTCTTCTGGTAAAGTCAGTCAATAGCCATCAACAGGTGTTGAAAAAATTCCTCTTACCTTAATTTCCCACTCTTGTCTTGTAAGTTAAACCGAGATTCAGTATGTAGGACTACAACACAAATAGCACCGAATAACAGGCAAATGTGTGACTCCCAGGCTGGTCTGAGAGTATGAACACAACTCCTCAAGGTCCCACTTTGGGGAAGTATTTGCTGTTATGGTGATTTCCTTGTGTACCATCCAGATTGTCTAATACACTGTTCCCCTGCAGACTACTCAGAGGTGTCAGTAACTTTTTCTTTTGTACATGTGGTCACTGCCTTCCTTAACTTTTCTCCAGGGCATCTAAGTCATTGGTCATCACCAAGATAATGTCCTGCCACAGCCAGTCGGCTCTTTAGGATTGAGTCCTGCCTACACTGCAACCACCACTAGTCATAGTCCTGGCCTCTTTGAGCAAGATCTGTTAGTATTTCTAATACCTCTTCACCCACGTGTATGTTGGTGATCTCTAAATCTGCAGAAGAGAAAAATCAGCAATAGCTTTTTATTTTTGCAAGTGAATTGATTGCCCTCTCGGGTATTAACACCTGAGAAATTGCCATACCATATATTCAATCCATGTTTTCAAACATATGCAGTGATCTGTAATTTTCCTCCCACATTAGAGAAATCCAAGAGTAATAAATTTGTGGTTAAAATCAGAAAAATAAACCCTTTGCTGTGTATGAAAACCAGTGCTACGTGAGCATAAAAATTGACTACCATAAAAATCAAATCTTGTGTAGCTCTGTCTTGGAAGCTGCCTTAGATTTTATCGTGTTTTTCTTCTCAGTGGGTAGGATCCCATCCCCTTTTCCACTGCCATCTGCTTTTTGTAGATTAGTGATCTGTCTGAGCATTAGGATGAGCTCATCAAATTAAAGAAAGCCACGTAGTAGCTGTGGGGAAAGTTTACATGCAGGGCATTTATCTAAGATGTTAAGAAAAAGAAAATTGAGAGGATTCCATCTGACCGGGCCCCTCAGGCCCCTCACAGAAAGCATGCTGAAAGGCTCAGTTCTGGGGAAGGACAAGGTTCTTGCTGGAAGAAGCACTGAAGACACCTTGCCTTGTCTCTTGGCTCCAGACCCAGTTCAAAACGTGGTTCAGGTGCTGGAGAAACAGTACCTGGAAGAAAAGAGGAGTGCCCTGGAGGAGCAGCGGCTCATGTACGAGCGGGAGCTGGAGCAGCTCCGCCAGCAGCTGTCCCCGGAGAGGCAGCCCCAGAGCAGCGGCCCCGACCGCCTGGCCTACAGCAGCCAGACGGCCCAGCAGAAGGTGACCCAGTGGGCGGAGGAGAGGTAGGAAGGGGACCCGCGGGGTTCAGAGTCAAGGCCTTGGGGCCTTGGGGTCTTGGGGGCGGGCGTCGTGACATATTGAAGGGCGACAGATGTAGCAAAGAAGGAAATCTTACTCCCCTGTCCGGATCGTTAGTGATTGCCTTTTCCTTTCAGAGATGCTGTCTGTCCTAGTGTGTTTACTGGGATGTTAGTTGTTGCAGACCACACTGCCCCCTTACCCTTCAGGAAGAATGGTACCGCCATGTTAGAACACCACTGCTGGGTTTGGAAGTAGAGAGCATCTGAATCGTTCCTCAGCATAAAAGCATTTCTCTTCTTTTATTTCTCTTACTTTGGAGTCCATTTAAATACAACATTAACATTAAGAAAACTTCTAAAAAATGTGACTTTTTTAGATTTATGACTTTAAAACATTTATATCAGAATTGAGGTAGTGGTGGAGGAAAAGGTACCAACAGCAGTAAGGGCAGTAAACTATTGCTAAGTTCTTTGTGTTCTTACCGCAGCCCTGGCATCGTGCTTATTTTATTTAGTGCTCCCGACAGCACCAAGCCACAGAAATACTATTCCCATCTTGTAGGTAGGACAGTCAGTTTAAATATCCTCTCTCAGTCACCCATTTAGTAAATGAAAAGGCTAGGGTTTGAACCCGGGTCTGTCTAAACAGTAACAACTCCTATGTTATAGTAATAATAGCACCTGCCATTTCTTGAGCATTTACCACGTGCCAACACTCCGCACAGTGCAAAATCCGAGTATAACTCTGCAGTCAGCCCTCGCTATCCGAGGTGCCACATCCACGGGTTCAACCAACCCACGGGTCACACGGTCCTGCAGTATTTAGTGAAAAAAAAATCCACCTGTAAGTGAACCACAGTTCAAACCCATGTTGTTCAGGGCTCAGCTGTACTCTTTCATTCAGTGGGTAATTTTTGAATATCCTATGATGGGCCGTGCGCTTGGCCAGAAATTAGGTGTAACAACAAGCAAAAAAAAAGGGCATGTTCTCTGCCCTAGGCGCGCTTACAGCTTTGCAGAGGATATGGACATTATTAGTCAAATAATTATACAGATAAATGAAAAATTATAGCTATGATGAAGGCTACTGAGGCAAAAGATGTTAGACTGGGAAAACATATAATAGGATTTGGACCCAATCAGGATATTAGAGAAGCTTTTATCAGGAAATGCTATGGGATAGAGCTGAAAAAAAGAATTTCTGCTGCCACAGACGTACCAAAGAAATCAGATAAATAAAACACTTTCTCTGCACTAAACCCAGGACTTTCACTTGCCCAGCTTCCCACCCTAAAGCACACAAAAGTCATAATCATTTATTTTTCCTAAGGGATTCCTTCATTTTATTTTATTGTTTACATTACCATATCAAAATCTAGGCATTTTCAAATGTTACATAATTTATTTTTAATGTATTTTTAAAAATCTTATTTTTTGTTGAAGTGTAGGTGATTTGCAATGTTAATTTCAGGTGTAGAGCAAAGTGATTCAGTTATACATATACGTACATATATACACATATATTTTCATATTCTTTTCCATTATAGCTTATTACAAGAGATTGACTGTAGTTCCCTGTGCTATAGAGTAGGTCCTTGCTGTTTATCTGTTTTATATATAGTAGTGTGTATCTGTTAATCCCAAACTCCTAATTTATCCCTCCCCCTCTTTCCTCTTTGGTAACCATAGTTTGTTTTCTATGTCCATGAGTCTATTTCTGGTTTTAAATGTTATATAATTTAAAACATGGTTTGTTCATTAAGTCACCCCACATGTTTGCTCCTTGTCCGTGGTTCCCAATGGATAGCCCCCAGAACCCTGCTGGGAGGACGGAAGGATAAGAGGTGAATTGGCAGAAATAGGTTGAAAAATACCGTTTGAAAGGAGTTTTCTATCACTTTCTAAAAATAGGACTCACTTAGAAACAGGATTGCAGTTTTCTTTGGGATGTTCTCATTTCCTTTCGTGCTATGCCCCAGGGATGAACTCTTCCGCCAAAGCCTGGCAAAACTGCGGGAGCAGCTGGTCAAAGCTAATACCTTGGTGAGGGAGGCAAACTTCTTAGCAGAGGAAATGAGCAAACTCACTGACTACCAGGTGACTCTGCAGATCCCTGCTGCAAACCTCAGTGCCAACAGAAAGGTAAGAATGTTCTCACAGAAAGTGCCAGCAAGAGGTACAACAGTAGCTACTGTAAGATAAAATGTAAACCTGACATTCACAAAACACCCACGAGGAGACCCTGATGTGAGCGGGGCGTTCGTTCTTTTTAAGACTTCCCCTACAGACCTCCTCGCATGCGTATGTCCTTAGGTATGTTATGATCAGAATATGGGGATTTGGGCAGCTGAGGGACTGACTAATTTAGGTGCTTTCTTTAAAACACTGAAACTAGAAATATATATCAGGAATTCCTCCTGCTTTTCTCTTTCATATAAATGCCTCCTGAAATAGGGAATGTGTGTCTGTTACAGTATTTTTCTGAGAGTGAATTCTACAAAAAAAAAAAAAAGCCTCGTATGATACCTGTTTTATGTACACAGGATTTTTTTCAGTCATTGGGAAGTTTCCCATCAGCTCAACTTGAAGAGTTTTTCCTTTAAGGAGAAACTTTGAAAAAGTCACTTTTCATCCATTCATTTTTCTCTCCAGCGAGCAAGCTAGGAATGAGTCAGGGTATTTCCTCCTGTATTTTAGTCTTTTGACCCAGTAGTTCTCCTTTGAGAATTGTATTCTAAACCCATACTCATAGAAGTGTCCATGAAGATTTATGTGCTTTTGTACAAGGATGCTTACCGTAGTGGCCTTTGTAATTAACACCACAAATCTGAAACAGCCATGATGTTGACCGGTAGAATAATAAGTCAAATAATGGACTGCTTATGTTTATGAAAACTATTTAACAATACAGCGTGTTTATGAAGACTATTCAACAACACAACAAGGTGAACGTAATATAAAAACTGTGGAGAGAGGATTGGGATAGGAAATGGATATTTTTGTTAGGTTCTGATTGTGATAAAAAGAAAATGTGTTGGGAGGGTGGGGATAGCTCAGTGGTAGAGCACGTGCTTAGCATGCACAAGATCCTGGGTTCAATCCCCAGTACCTCCATTAAAAAAAATAAATAAAATATGTGTGTATACATAGAAGACTGAAAATAAACCAGAATATTCCCTAGGTGATAGAATTTCATCTTCTTTTGTATACATGTGTTTTTTCATACTTGCTGCTTTATGATCATACACACTGCTTCAGCGATCCAATAAGTTACAGCAAGGATTGTTTTGTTTTTTTTATTTTTGTTTTCCTTCATTCTGCAGAGAGGAGCTATCGTGAGTGAGCCCGCTATTCAAGTGAGGAGGAAAGGGAAGAGCACCCAAGTGTGGACCATTGAGAAGCTGGAAAATAAATTAATTGATATGAGAGACCTTTATCAAGAATGGAAAGAAAGAGTTCCTGAGGTAAAAGAGACCAAGTGTGAAGGAGCTTTGGTCATGTTTAAAGGACAGCATATAAGTGATTTAATTCTCAGAACACCTGCACGTGCATCCGTGAATGTCTATCGTGGTTCCTGGGACACTGACATTAGAAAAGTAAAGTGAAAGTGATCTTGAGAGGATCAGCTGGGTCAGTCATAAGACATGTGACCCCCACACAGAGAGGAACTAAAACAAGAGAACCCACAGCATGTTCTCACTGGCTGCATTTTTACTACATTTCAGGTGCAATGAAGTAGGACAGAGTAGATTTGTGCTGTTTTGTTGGTGCTGTGAAAAATCAGCTTAGTTGGAGCCGGCCTGGGTTGTGTACTCATTGGCATGTGTTCACGGTCCCCTAGCTGTGGCCATGGCTGGGTGGGTGACTGAGGGTAAGTTTAGGGAGCACAGCCCATTTTGGGGGCACTAGTAATGGAAAAGAGGACTCGGCGAAGGAAGTGAGGCAAAGCACCGGGAGTGAAGCCACACAGGTGGGGTGTGACGGGGAGACGGGGCAGCAACCCAAGAAGGGCTCTCCCTGTGGAGATCACGTAGTCCCCGACTGCCAGGTGCTTGTTTTGTTTTACTTATTTGTGTGACGTGATTCTAATTCTACTTCTCAATTTATTTGAATAAATGGATTCTAATTTTGCTTCTCAATTTCTTTGAGTAAGTGGATTCTAATTTTACTTCTCAATTTATTTGAATAAATGGATTATTTTTAAAACATTTTAAAATACTGATTTTACATAGCATTGTGTAAGTTGATGTTTCGTTTTCTACTCTCCTCCCCGCTTCCCCACCTCTTTCCTACCAACTCAGGTAAAGCGACTGTATGGGAAACGAGGTGACCCTTTCTATGAAGCCCAAGAGAATCACAACCTAATTGGCGTGGCTAATGTGTTCTTGGAGTGTCTCTTCTGTGATGTGAAGCTTCAGTATGCAGTCCCCATCATCAGCCAGCAGGGGGAGGTAAGGACAATCCAGCCTCGGAGGAGTGGTTGAAGTTTGTTTTTCTGTTTTTTTAATTTGATTTAGGTTATGATCTTGAGGTAGGTCAAGACAGTTGGATGAAGGATCCAACTGTTGGATGAGGATCACATTCTTTTTTCTCTACTAGTATCAGTAGAAACTACCAAAATTAAGTCATGGTTTTAAAAGATTATTATCACTTTTTTTTTTTAAATTTGTGGTTCACAAGTATTTTCTTTGTTTTAATCAACTTAGAAATCTTTTGCAAACCAGATTCAGCTCTGTGCCCCCTATTTATTTCTCTTTTAATCTCTTACCTCTGTAGTACACTCTAGCTTCTTCCTGGCCCCTAAGTGGTCCTTACAAGATACAACTTGGGAGGATTGTTTTGGAAATCCAAAATATGCTAAGAAAATAAGCTTAACCATCCCACCTTTCTCCGCCCACCCCCATTTTTTGGAGGGGGGAGGGGGTAGAAGTAATTAGGTTTATTTATTTATCTATTTGTAATGGAAGTACTGGGGATTGAACCCAGGACCACAGGCATGCTAAATACACACTACACAGGGAAGCTGTTCCCTCCCCTGACTCCCCCTTTAAAAGAACAAAATTTCAGTTATTTGAATTTATTGGCCTTTTGTAGGCCTAAGGCATTTCAGAAACTGTTCAAGTTCAAACTTTTTAATTTTATCCATTCGTCAACTGATGTTTTTCATTTTAAATTTAGTAGCACCCTTATTTCCTAGCGTGTCCTTCAATAACATGCAGGCTTGAAATACTGAGTTGTTTTGTGTGACTCTTAGCACAGGCTGGGAACAGGATGCCATTTTGCCCGAAGTGAATCCAGGAAATAGGTTCCCAGTTGTGTACGTAAGTACACAGCTCACATTCCACATGTGGTCACCCTAGTGCGAACATTCTCTCTAGGAAACTAATGGGCTAAGTTGCTTTTTCCCATGTTAAAAACGGGCACAGCTCTGATGGCAAAGAGATCTAGTCACTGAGTCCCTAGCTAGGGGGTCTAGAGCTAGGGGTCCAGGTGAGCTTTAAGTGTTCCACCAATCCCCCGAAATTACACTAAAAAAAAATTCAAAAGAAGAACCCTATCTTTTTTTGGGGAGGGGGGGCACGTTTTTACTTATTTATTTAAAGGAGGTTCTGGAGATTGAACCCAGGACCTCATGCATGCTAAGCACCCCCTCTGCCACTGAGCTCTGCCCTCCTCCAAGAACTCTGTCTTCTGATTTCTCGTGTTTCCTCCCCACCCCCAATCTTGGTCTTTCCTCTGTATTTCTCTTACTTGTCAGATACCACCAACTAATTTCTCTTAAGTCCTTGGTGCCAGGGCCAGTTACTCTGGAAGTTGGATCTGAGCCATGTTGAAAAATAAGCCTCACTCTTTAGATGACGGCAGATTGCCCGGCATGTGTCACCTTCACGGCACCAGTCACTACGCCCTTCACCTGTGTCATGAAAGATAACTCGGCCAGTTTCAGCACTCTGAGAATGCAAATTTCAGGTTCATTCCTGTCCTTAAATTCAGTTCTATGCCACCGACTGTGAGAAAGGCACTGCTAACCAGCACCAACCCAGAGAACCACCAGGGTGTTCTGGAAACGAGCTTGCTCGCTCTCTCTCTCTCTATATATATATATGTATATATTTATTTTTCCCCCTTTTTGGTAGAAAACTAGTTTTAAAGGAACTGTTCCCTTGTAAGTTCGCTGTTTTGTGTTTGTCGTTCCTCCTGGAATAGGTCCCACCCCCTCACCCTGCTCCCAGCCCGTGTGAGTTCCATTCTCCTTTCTCTGCTCCCAAGAGAATAGAAGCCCCGTGAGCCCAGTGACCACGTCTGCCTGGTTCACTTTTGTAAACACAGCACTTACTGCAGTTCCTGGTACACACTCAATTCTTGGTAAACGTTTGTTGAGTGAATAAATTTATCCCATCGCAGCCCGCACACACCTCTGTTGCAGTGGCTAGCTACACTGTTGGTGCCGGGTTTTTACTTCTCTGTCTTTCCCCACTTGACTGTAAGTGCCCAGACTTTATCTTGGTGTTCCCCTGAGGCCAGGTGTTTGATCAAGTGAGTAAGTGAGTGGATACAGGATGGGGGGGAAGAGATGACTCCAGGTAGAATATGATCGCTGCCTTTACGCTGCTCATGGGCTGTCCTGCAGAAGAAAGATAAGGATGAAGATGACTCCAGAATGCAAGGATAAAGACAAATTTGGCTCAGAGTAAGGCAGGATGATTACAGGGGCAGGCGATGGAGTGGACTGGCTCTGGAAATGAGT
The DNA here is from genome assembly GCF_036321535.1 of Camelus dromedarius. NCBI lineage: Eukaryota > Metazoa > Chordata > Mammalia > Artiodactyla > Camelidae > Camelus > Camelus dromedarius. The sequence goes on along the minus strand of NC_087454.1, from coordinate 11,663,620 downwards.
TTCCTGTTGCCAGAGATGGCCCAGTGGTCGCAGCCGAGCTGCCCACCGGAGATACTGTAGGGTGCGTTCTGTCTGAGGTCGGTTTTGTCCATGGGATGCCTTTTAACCCCACGCTGCTCTGCTCCCTTGCCCCAGGTTGCAGGGCGCCTCCACGTGGAAGTGATGCGAGTTACGGGAGCTGTCCCGGAGCGCGTGGTGGAGGACGACTCCTCGGAGAACTCCAGTGAGAGTGGGAGCCTTGAAGTCGTAGACAGCAGCGGGGAGATCATCCACCGAGTCAGGAAACTCACGTGCCGGGTGAGAGGGCAGTGGTAACGAGCCTCAGATAGATGACCTTTTTAATTCAACACAGCTTTATAGAAAATCTTAGGAGTTTTTCATACAACATAGTAAAATTTAAACTTTCTGACAGTAAATACAGTAATGGACAGGACTGTTTCCAGAGGTGAAGCACACTTTCTGATGACAGTTGTATGGAATTTCTAAAGTCTGTGTTCGTGGCGTGCTTCTCTAGTAAAGGTTGCACCTGTATCAGAAACTCGGTCACTGGGAAAGTTGGAGAGGGATGTGTCCGTTTGTTGCCAGCTCATCTACTGTGATTTGGAGCCATGGTACAGATTTCATCACAGATAGGTAATCCTTAATGAAATGGTGCCAAATATTTTCAGATGTCAGGTAAATGACTGACTGATTTATTTCATCACTAACCCTGAAATTTGAGGTAGTTGGGTGTGAAAAGAAAGCATAGTTTAATGTTTTCTTCATGAGAGTTATATTTGCATTTTTAATTTAATTTTTATTGAAGTACATTCAGTTACAATGTGTCAGTTTCTAGTGTACAGCACAATGTCTCAGTCATGCATATGCATACATATATTTGTTTTCATACTCTTTTTCATTACAGGTTGTTACAAGATATTGAATATAGTTCCTTGTGCTGTACAGAAGAAGATTTTTTTTTAACCTGTTTTTCTATATAGTGGCTAACATTTTAGTGGCTAAATCTCAAACTCCCAAGTTTATCCCTTCCCACCCCCTTTCCCTGGTAACCGTAAGATTGTTTACTATGCATTTTTTTTTTAATCTCTTCAGGTAAAAATTAAAGAGGCAACAGGGCTGCCCTTAAACCTCTCAAATTTCGTCTTCTGTCAATACACATTCTGGGACCAGTGTGAATCCACAGTGGCTGCCCCAGTAGTGGACCCAGAGGTGCCTTCCCCGCAGTCCAAGGATGCGCAGTACACCGTGACCTTCTCTCACTGTAAGGTACAGATGCCATTACAAAGTGAGCTACGTGGGAGGCAACCGACCTGGGCAGTTTACAACTACTTGTAACTTAGAGATTTTCCCCATATGAATGTTTTATAAACGTAGTATGTTTATTGGGCTTTTTTAACCTCAAAATGTACTTTAATACAAATTCAAATTATTTGAAAGTATTTAAAATAAAATCTGAAAGACTTCTGCCTGAAATCTTAATCCTTAGGGGTCTGATGACCAATGACAGTTTGCTGCCTATTTTAATAAACAATTTTCTATGCTCTACAGCTTTTATATGTGTGTGGTAAACAGTGTGTTCATACACGTAAATGGGCATAGATACAACACTCTTACCCTCACGCATGCATAACTTCTTTAGAAAATATTTTTATACAAAAATATGATCGCATACAGATTGCAGAATTGCCTTTTGTTACTTTAATATATGTGAACATCTAACCATGTGAGTTGCTGTAGATACTTTTCATTCTTTTGAAATTCTAAGCATGGTATTCTAACGTCCCATATGAGTTTTTTAAAGAAAATATAAAGTGAGAAAGGTGAATTTTGGGTGAATATTGTTTGGACCTATTTTTGTGACATCAGCTACCCTTCCTGACTCATATTAGACTGCCAGCAAGTCATTTCTGACAGCCAGACTCTATCTTCTGTGTCACGTTGTTTTGCCTTGGACAATTCTTCATAGATACTCAAGACCCTTTCTTTTGGAAATTCTTTCTGGTTCTATACATAGAAAACAAATCCATATCACCACCTGTAAAATTTCACATATGTAAAGTCTGTCAAGTCGTTCTTTTTCTGAAAACAAACGGCCCACATTTTTTTAGCCCAAGTTCACCAAATCTGTTTCTCAATTCTTTATTAATTTTTGTTTTGTTGTTATTCTCTAAATACTGCTTTAAGTATCCCCATCTTTCTTTGGCTCTAAAAAGCTGCTCATTTAGAAGGGTCAAACCTGAATTTTAAGTGCATCCTACTTAACGCTGGTATAACAGATGTTGGTCTCAGAGACCTTGGACTCACTTTGTGACCTTGAGACTTTTTCCATCTCTGAAATGAGTAGATTGTGCCAACTGGTTATTAAGTTTATTTTCCTTCTAGAATTCTGACTGTCTCAAATAAAGCCATATAAAATAAGTAAAAAGGTAGATAGTATAAGGTTAAATCAATATAGCACAGTCCTTCCCAGAAATTAGAGTCACAGAGTTGTCCTCACCTGAGATTCCACTGAGATGCTACTGGAAAGAAAATCGATGTGGTTCCTTGCCTGCTGCTTTGTTCTGGGTGATTTGCCAGACATCTCAATCGGTTCAGTATCCGTTTCCTCACTCTCACCTGTTGGCATTTCACAACGCAGAACTGAAATGGGAGAGTTTAAGAGCAAGAGCACAGAATCGTGGAGCTAATTGTATACAACTTAATTCTGTGTTTAGTCTCCTAAACCATGGCAAGGAACAGTCAGAAGTTCCTTCTTTCTTTCTTTTTTTTTTTTTTTTTTTTTTTTTTGATGTGCTGACTAGTCCATTCCAGCTGAAAGTCAGAGAGGTCCTGTGAACTGAGAATGGACCAGGAGGATGGGAAGGTAGATTCAGCTCTGTGGGTACAAGCAGTATGATAGGGGGCAAGTTGCTTTCTTTAGGATCCTCATTTCTTAAAGAAAGGAGTTGAATTAAATTACCTCGGAATATCCCTTTCAATGTAATATTCTTTGCTTTTTTCTATAAAACAGCAGCAATAGTTTTAAGGTTGGGATCAGGCCAACATACTTCGAACTGAATCTGTATACAGTTGAAAGGTAACAAGAAAATTTCACAGATGCATAATTCTTGTCGCTCTTTCCTTCCCCCACTTCTCCCAGGACTATGTGGTGAACGTAACCGAAGAATTCCTGGAGTTCATTTCAGATGGCGCGCTGGCGATCGAAGTGTGGGGCCACCGGTGTGCTGGGAACGGCAGCTCCGTCTGGGAAGTCGATTCCCTTCATGCGAAGACAAGAACGCTGCATGACAGGTTTGTACTTGGCCGTGAGCTTTAGACTCAGGGTCTAGGCTAACTCTTGGACAGCAGTTGAGAGTAAGGACTCTCTGAGCCTGTTTCCTCCTTTGTGAAATGGGAGTTATAAAAGGAACTTCCAGGTATTGGAAAAATTCCATGGGGAAAGGACAGTCTTTTCAGCAAATGAGACTGAATCAACTGCGTATCTATGTGGAGGGAAAAAAACCAATCTTGATGTTTACTTCACATGATACATAAAACTTAATTTGAGATGGAGCATGACTTTAAATGTAAAAGATAAAACTGTAAAGCTTATAGGAGAAAAAAGGAGGATCTCTTCTTGTAAAGCTAACCGTTTGCCTCTTCTGTGACCCAGGAATCTCACTACTAGATATTGACCCCAGAAAATGAAAACTTAAGTCCATAAGCAGACGTATACACGGATGTTCCCAGCAGTTCTATTCATAATATCCTAAAACCGCAAACAGTGCAAATGTCCTTCAATGTGAGAATGTCTGATAAACAAATTGTAGTATTAGTCACATGATAGAATATTGTTCAGCAATGTATAAAAAAGTCCTGTGGACACCCCTTTGGATGAATCACAAAAACTGATCTGAATCAAAGAGGCCAGACCTCGAAGAGGACAGTGCTGTGTGATTCCATCCGAATGACACTGTAAGACAGGGAAAGCTAATCTGCAAGGTTGCACAGCTGCTGCGGGCGGTGTAGGGACCGAGCGGGAAGGGCCTGACACCACCTCCCACGGTGACGGTGGGTAAGGTACCCAGGTGTGTGTGTCTGTCACAACGCGTCAGCTGTACTCTTGAGAGCTGGACAGCTCACTGAGTGTAAGTTATACCTCAGTGAAGTAAACAGAACCCGTACTACAGGGTTGTTTGGGGAGGCCAGTAAGAAAACAGTCCGTGTGACATTCAGAGAGCACAGTGCGGTGCGCGTAGTGCTCAGAGAAGGGGGCTCAGTCCTGCCACGACGTCCGCGGGCAGCGGCACTGGTGGGACGTGTTCTGCAGGTGGAGCGAGGTCACGCGCAGGATAGAGATGTGGGTCTCCATCCTGGAGCTGAACGAGCTGGGGGAGTACGCGGCGGTGGAACTCCATCAGGCGAGGGACGTCAACACGGGAGGTGTCTTTCAACTCAGACAGGTACCAGCTTTGTCTTTCCTCGTTTCATGTTTTCTCCCTGTCCCCCTCACCTTACACACAGTTTCTGGGAATTTTCTAGTGATTTGTTTCTTTGTTCCCTAATTCTTTTCCCTTCCTTCATCCTCTTGCCCCATCCCTCGCCATTCCCATCCCTGGCACCCCTGTCCCCATCACACCCCCACCTCTGCAGGGCCATTCCCGGAGAGTACAGGTCACGGTGAAGCCGGTACAGCATTCCGGGACTCTGCCACTCATGGTCGAAGCCATCTTGTCCGTATGCATTGGCTGCGTGACTGCCCGGTCCACCAAGCTCCAGAGGGGGCTGGACAGTTACCAGGTAAGACCAACAGATTTGAAATAGTACCTAACAAAGACTGGTTAATGCAGAATGAAGGCAGTCAGTGACCTTTGATGGAGACCTGTTTGGGAATAGAACTGAACTCTTTGCCTAAACCCTGTATCTGCAGCACCCTCCTCCCCAAGCCCCCAGTTTGTTATTTCCATCCATTGCCTTTTTATTAGGTTTAAAATACTCTATTGGCTTGGTGTTCATTAATAATAATTTTATTTATAAGCACATATTAATGCTATAGTGCTCATTTACTTTAGACAGGTTTTATTGCCCAAATTAAATTGGATATTTGGCATTACTGCCTGGCCTGATCCACTTTTCTTAATATAAAATTGCCCCCATACACTGGCATCATTAACCAACTCTCTCAAAGCTTTACTTTTTTTCTTTTTTTAATTAAAACTTGTCCTCATGATCATTTTTGTTCATTACATCTCCTTTTACTAAATCTTCTGTTATCATCTTCAAAAAACTGAAAGATGGCAACCTTTAAGAATTCATCTGATTACCAGTCACAACTGTTTAGGACTCTGTGAGAATAAACATGTCCCCAGTGGCCTGAAATTCAGACTTTCCTGAAAGCTAAAAAGAGCATTGGCTTAGACTGTTGGGCCTGAAGAAGGCACAGCTTTGTCAGACACTGCCGTTCCCATCCCAGGCCAAAATTGCGTCCGACTCAAAACCTGGGAGAGTCTAAATGAAGGCGCAAGGCTGGAGTCTGCTGTTTTAGGGGAGGCTCCTCCACCAGGCTTTTCCTTGTGTGTGGAGTAAAAATTTGGTTGTATGTATTCTTAACCTAGTCCAGCCCCTCACTTGGCTGTCGACTCTGGGAGCCACTGCGGGGCCCAGTGGACAGAGCACAGACTTGGCGTGGGGAGACCTGAGTTCTTAAGTCTCGTTTGAATTAACTGAGTAATTTAAACTTCAAGTTCCCTTTTTCTCCTCTCCAAACTGATGAGGTAGACTTAATAACTCTCTGAGGTCTCTTTCTGCCATAAAATTTTGTGGCTTAAGAAATCTCTGATCTTAGGTAAAACTTTTGAGTCTGTGTGTCCTAAACCATGACCTACGAACATGGGTCACCAACTGACTGTTCCCCTTTTAGGAACATCAGAAAGATTGTGTGCTCTTTTTAAAACAGCTATGCCTCTTGAGTTAAAATAGGTTTTTGTCAAAAATCTAGCTCTCCAATATCCGCCTTCCCCCGGTGCTAAATGCTCTTTAATGAGCATAGTACCAGTCATACAAAATTAAACTGTGACTGTTTTAAACCTTTTATTTTTGTTTGCTGCCGTGCTCACAGTCCTGTCCAGGACCATTTTGGTTGTTGACATAGTATTGTAGAATTATTTTGATGCAATAGCTCGAGGCAACCCAGAATATGCTGATTTCACAACAGTGATATATCACGGGAGCTCAGGCTGGTTTTCGGTTAATAGAAATTCCTCCTTAGTCTAAAAAATAATGATAAATTAGAGCTATTTGTGCTTTATTCATTAACATGGGGAATTAATTCAAGAAAAATTACTGCAGTGTTAAGCTTGTGTTTAATAAGTTAGAGTTATCCAAATGAACATGATGGTTACCAAACTAAAACTAAAGTGTATTTTATAAAGTCTACGCAGAGAATACCTGTAACAGCATTTTTAAAGCATTTTTTTAAAAGCAGTATACTTTGAAGTTTACGTAGATGTGAAAATAATGTAATTATATTTTGTAAGCACTTGAGAAAAATTTGTCATTTTTATGACTAGGCCACTTTGCTTCCTGTTTGAATGTTAACCCACCAATAACAGTAGAGGAATGAAAGAAGGTTGTGACATGGCCCAGTGTTCGTTTTGAGTAGAGCCAGTAGGGGTGGCTACCCTCTGCAAATGGGGATTTCTTTATTCTTGTTTCCAAGGAAAATCACCTCAACTAAAACCCTTTTGTTTTCAACATGATGGTTTTGTTTTGCAGGTGTTTTTGCCAGCAGTCTTATTTTATGTAATTATTGTAAAATATTGCCATGGGTTTAGGACAGTTTTGATTCTTCTCACCTAACTGGTGTGGCTACTGATAGGGTAGATAGTGGACAATGATACAGCCGTGTACCTAAGATAGTGAGCTGTGCTTTTACTGTAGTGGTGTCGTCCACAGAACCGGTCTTCCCTCGGGACCCGGGGGGATTGGTTCTGCAACCCCTTCTTGGATGCTAAAATCTGAGAACGCTCAAATCCCTTCTATAACGTGACTGAGTACACTCAGCCCTCCGGGTCAGGAAGGTTCTGCGGACGGTGGAACTGGCGGGTGCAGAGGGCTGACAGTTTGTACACTGCCTTAGGTTCCCAGCGGGTTTTCCCCTGTGCTGACTTCGCAGTGAACGGGGTGGTGCAGAGAAGGGGGTGTGGAGGTGGGAGACTTAGAGGCCTGGCTTCCCATCCTGACCCTGCCACGTCCTGAGCCTTGAGTTAAATTGTTTCATCCTTCAGGCCTTCGCTGCCTCATGGCTAAAACTAAGAGGTTGAGCAAGAGACTCCCTGAAGTCCTTTCTAGTTTTGCCATCTGTCCTTCTCAGCCCATTCAGAATCTCAAATAGCTCACCCAGAAACAAGTAACAGCTGTTTGCATAATAGTGGAATGAGGCCTGACCCAGTGGTGTTGGTTCCTGTCTCCAGCCAAGAGGTCCTGAGAGTTCCTATTTTTAAATAACTGCCTTTCTGTATATTAAAAAAAATCTTAAATTCTTTAAGTCATTGTAGACAAGTGAATTAAACCCACTGTTTGAGAGTCCGTTAAATGTTTTATTATGCTGATACTGTGTGTGCTATCCACTGTAATGTGTGTGTTAAGCTTGTAGAAGTATTTTCCTTGTGTGCTGTTTGAGAAACAAAATGCATGTCCTCTGTGTTTATTTTTTTCCTACCAGAGAGATGATGAGGATGGTGATGATATGGATAGTTACCAGGTATTAATTACTGCTGCTGTCAATCCTGTAGCATGGGGCACAGCTGCCGCTAATTGCCAGTATCCGCCAAGCAGAGGGCAGGGAGGAGGAGGAGGACCCTAGTGCAGGAAATACGCAGTTTTCACTCGCTTTTGATTGGCTTTAAACTTAATCAAGGGTACAGTACGATTTCTGTAGGCTTCCCTGTCAGTTCACAGTGTATAAGCAGATACTGCATTTTTGCTATGCCGTCGCAAACTGCTAGCTTGTAAAGCCTTTTCTAGACAGGACCACCATCGCTGTATTAAATTGGTGGTCTTAAGAATTGTCCTTATTCATCCGTCATCTTTAAGTAGACTTGTCTCTTCTACATAAAAACCTGCGCTTAGTGCCTTACACCCAAGAAAGTGGCATCATTCTAATCTGCCATTTTATTTTTGAAGACTTTTGCTGGATAGCAAAACTGAAGGCACTTTAAGCACACAGTTTTGTTTAGTCAGTTTTCTCCTTTCTTTCAGGCCAACCTTAGTTATTCCTAACCTGAAGAATTTACATCTCAGCTTTTTGTTTTTGGAAGTCTAGGGAAAAAAAATATATATATATGTGTGCAAATGTGAAATTTTACCTAGTCAGCACTGACTGGCCCACTGTCAGGGGGATGTGGGATAAGAGTCATGGTCAGGGTGGCAGACCAAGATGACGTTTCCTGGGTTTGGGTCCCAGTCTTTGTACTGATTCGCTATATAAATTTTAGAAGCATGTTCCCCCAGTGTGCCTTCCTATAAGTAGAAAGTGGGTCCATGTAGGTAAAGCCTCAGGAGTCCTCAGGTGTCTGGCTCTTAATGTAACGTCTGAAGGGTTAGACTGGAATTAGGCAAGTCAAAGAGCAACCTGAATAGAATTGGTAGGTTTCTTTCCCTCCTCATAATTTTACTAAGAAAGAAAACAAGCAAGTAAAACAAATGTTGAGGGAAATACCAGTGTCCCCTTGGATCTCAGCATCGCCATTTACTAACGTCCTGTGGCTGCCTGTGCGCCTCCTGCCACGTGGTTCACAGTGAAGTCGGGCGGCTGCTTCTGGGGGTTCTTAGCATGGCTGGCTGCATGTTGGCTTTTTTGCATGGGAAATTTTCGGTTAGCCTCGTGGTAGTGGTTGGAGGTAAAATCTTTGCAGCAAGTTCAAAAGATTCCCCGCTGATCTGTCCTTTGCATTTCAGAAAATGCCTGCTGTCAGGCCATTGAGCTATGAATGGTGAAAATGCCTGTCGTTTTCCATTCCGTTTGCTGTTCTGTGATTTGGGCTCTGTTGATGGTGCCCTTCTGCTTAGAATCGCTAACGCTTCAAAGGCATAGCTACAACTTAAATACGTACGTGCACGTACCACGTTAAGACTCATCAGACAGCTGGTGTAGTTTGAGCTTCTCTTGCTTTTAAGTTTAATTATCCTTCTGGAAATCCACGGGCTCCGATTTCTGAGTAATGGGATCCTCAGTCAGCATGCGGTGTTCCTGAGGCCTCTCTGCTTTCTGGCGTATTAATCCCATGGCAACGTTCAATGGCCTTTCCCAATGAAAAGTTCCCTAATCAATTTAAACATCTTTTTAAAGAAAAAGAAATAGTTATCTATGCACTCTACAGGAAAATGTTTTCCCTCCCTGATGTCAGGAAGAAGACTTAAACTGTGTGAGAGAGAGGTGGTCTGATGCCCTCATTAAACGGCGAGAATACTTAGATGAACAGATTAAAAAAGTCAGCAATAAAAAAGGTATGTGAGATTAAACTCTTTGCTGGGAGCAGCTTTTTCACTTCTAGACAATGGTGGCAGGCTGGTTTCCTCCCTTAGCTGGACAGCAGCATCTTTGTGTTTTGACCTTGTAACAGTTACAGCTATTAGCGAATCCTACCGGACAGGGTTAGTGTACGGAGGCTCTGAATTTGAAAATAGTAAGTTTTCATAAAATTCTGGAGTTAACTGTGACACTAAAAGTTAAACTCAAATTTTGTTTTGATGAGTGCAAAAGCCATCAGTATGCCGACATCTCCAGATGGGGTATTCCAGGCTCAGAACCTGGGACTGACAGCAGATAAAGGGTCACTGCTGAAACCACAGCCCTTGGCAGGTCGGCCCCGACTACCGCTGGGCGGCGGCCGTGCACTCGGCTCGTCCAGGGCAGCCTGAAGCCAGCCTGCAGCTCCACTCCCCGCCCCCCAGCGCCAGGGATCGGATTGCGTGTGCTGGCCACGGCCACTTGGATTCTAGAGTAGAAGTAGGCTTTTACACCTTGGTTTCTCATCCTGGCTTTATGATTCATTCAGCATGTTTGTTTCTACACCAAAGGACACATTATGAATGTTAATCCCCCTCACGCAGAAGTTAGCAGACATTCTCCCTCCGTAAAACATCTCAGCCCCCCGGTCCGCGTGTGGTCTCCATTTGCGTGTGTGCTCAGCCTGCTAATGAAAACTCACTCTGCCTATGCCCAGGTGGCTCCAGAGTTGAATTAGGGTAAGAGAACTTTCAAAATAGATCATATAAAATATCCCTTTTATAACAGGCATGAAGAAAAATAAGTTTGTTTTGCAGAGTACGGTACATGGTGTTTTTTTTAATCGTCTGTCCTTATCAAGTGATGTGTAGTTTTATAAAGCAAGGTCACATCCATGATTTCACTTGATCCGTCTGACAGTAGTAGACCTGACTTGTATTATCCCTGTTTGACAAATTAGGAAGCCAAGACTCATCTGTTGAATAACTTTCCCAAATCGCAGAACCTGTAAAATAACCCAAGTCTTCTAACCTCTGTTCCAGCGCTCTGTCTACTCCTCCTGGCATATGGTCCATTAGGCATGTGTCCTAGCCTCTCTGAGCTTAAACTTCAAAGCCTCCCATCCTTTTCTGGGACATCATGGGTGTTTAAGCCACTTGTGGGCATCACCGAGTGAAAGTGGATTTATTTTAAACTTAGAAGTAGTACTTTCTCCCTCTTGGCGCTCATCCCTTCCTTTTGTCCTTCAGAGAAGACGGAGGACGATGTGGAGCGGGAAGCCCGGCTTGTGGAGCAGTGGGTGGGGCTGACGGAGGAGAGGAATGCTGTGCTGGTGCCCGCGCCGGGCAGCGGGATCCCCGGGGCGCCTGCCGACTGGTGAGTCCCTCTTCCCTCTGCGCAAGCCTGACGGCTGGTGCCGTGGCCTGCGGCGAGTCGTATCAGTGACCTTCCAGGATGGCCACAGGAAGTGTTAAGTACCATGGGCTGCCGGAGAAGGGCTGCCCGGCTCCAGTGCTCCCTTCCCCCTTCTTCCGCCCCCTGCAAGCCTCCTTCCTCTCACAGGAAGCCAGAGAGCATGTGTCACTGGCCAGGAATCAGATACCACACTCCTCAGTTCCTTGGCGAGAGCAGTTTGGACATGGTTTCCTGATCTCCAGAAATTCTCCTATCTTGGCTTGAAAGAAGGGTGTTTCCAAAGGATACTTGAAAGGGGCGGAAGATATGTTCCTACTTGCCCTCGTGCCTCTTCAGTTTGGTCACCAACGTAGAGTCAGCACTTCAGCACTGCACACACACTGGTTGGTCAGTCAGTCGATTAGTCAGTCAGTCCTGATACTCAGAAGAAACAGCAGGTTCTCTTAGGCTCTGGAGCCAGATGGATCTGGACTTAGCTTCCAGCTGCAGCACTTAACATCTTAAGTTTCCTTATCTTCTCAGAGGCTTTATTCTTAATCTATTAATGGAGCAACCTTTTTGGTACTTGATGTAAGGATTAGATATATATCTCTAATATACATTTATATATATAATTATAAATACATATATTTATATGTATGTATATATTATATATATATAAAACACCTTGTCCACAGTGCTCATTCATTAAATGTAACTGCTTCTGCTGCTTCTTATTCTCATTCTCATTCGTTTTACAAGAATGTGTTCTCGACATTAAAGAGAAATCAGGTTCCTTTTGAACACAGGGTATACTTGCCCAGACAGTCTCTCTTGGATATGCGTAGAGACATCAGTGATGTTAGTTGTGTCCGTTATGACAAATGGGTGTGTAATTGATGTCATGGTATTATGAAACTAGAAAATCCAAGTTCCTGGGACTGTAACTTGTAACCTGGTGTTTCTCCCTGCAGAGTCCCCTGTGTGCTGGAATCCTGTAGATCACATGCAGTGTGCCTGCCAGCCACTTATTATAAACAGCCAGCTCGTTCCCAGGCTTGCCCTGTTCTTTGAGTCCCTCTCCAGACAGTTCTTCTTCTTCCAATTTCAGAGCATCTTGAGTGTTTGTAAAATGTCGAGTCCGGAATCCCATCCCTCGTTGTCCTGATGTGGGAGAGAAAGTCTTAGGACTTTTCGTTGTAAGAGGCCCCTGAGGTGATTCTGATGCCGAGGGGTCCGTTTTTGATACAATACAGTTTGTTTTTTTCTGCACACAACCTGCCTCCTTCCACACATCTTTCATTCTCTCTTCCTTTGAGCTTTTTAAATATTGTCCCTTTTGCTTACTTCCCCTGGGTTCTGATCCTGTCCCCTGTGCCCCCAGTAACTACAGTCCCTTCCCTTCTTCCCATCACTAGAATTATTCTCAGAAAGGCTTCGAATAATCTATTTCAATTAACCTCGTATAATTCACTTAAGTGGTAGTTCTCTGGGTAAGTCATGTGGTTCCCATGATTTCTGTTAACAAGGACGTCAAGAAATGTGAAAGTACTTCATTTATAGAACCTCTGTCTCCACGATGTTTCTCTCCTGCTTCCATGCCTCTGTGGTGTTTGATTACCTTACAAGATATAAAACACATATTTCATTGTGATTAAATATTGTTGTTACATTTAGGATCCCGCCACCTGGAATGGAAACCCACATCCCGGTTCTCTTCCTAGATCTGAACGGTAAGGTGACACCTGGTGTTGCAGGGCTTATCACAGTGAATCCCGGCTTGTGATCTATTCAAACCCACCATATTTTGATCCTTAAATCTCTTCTCTGATCACGCACATGCCTTAACTAGGTGACATTTTTAGTTCAACCAAATATATAAAACTATGACACTAGAAGACATAGTGGAAATTTATTCTTAAAAAGAGAGCACTTTAGAGATTGAAAACTGCATACAAAAACATGAGAGCAGCTACTGCTCTGAAAGTTAACAGGCGTGGAAATTACCCAAGAAAGTCATCACCCTCAGAGATTCTGAATCTTAACACGTTGCGAGTGCCTAGGAGTCTGCGTTTCTGACTGGTGCCCTTGGCTCCCCACCCCCAACAGTGCTGGTTCCAGAACATGATCACCTGCAACCCTATATGAAGGGTTGTACTTTACTATAGCAGTTAAATTGAACTTGGTCATACCTAGTACAAGGGTTTTCAATGTGTTTTAGCAGTGAAATCCATTTTCAAAGTGAAATTGTGAACAGAACCACATGTGTGGAGTAGGGCAGCAGAGTTGCTGAGTTTGGGGACAGGCGGGCTCTGGCAGGCCCTCCTGCTGGGCCCCTGGGATCCTCAAAGCATGGTGAAAACCTCTCTTCTGGAAGGAAGACCAGTAATGGATGAATGGAAGACATAGGGAGGTTGGCTTTGGCTCTTCCTGTGAGCATTTTAAAAAACTGCTTGCCTTGTCAAGTGGTGAGTTCCCTGTGGTTGGAGGTATACAAGCAAAGGCTGGATGATTATATATAGAGACTTGTGAAGGGTGACTCCTACAGTGGGTAGGGCACTGGAAGAAGATAGTCTTCAGATTTCTCGTAAGTGCTCAGAACTTTGATTCTAAATTGATCATTTAATCACTCAGATCTCTACTTTAGTGTAAGTTATGTAAGTAGACAACAAACCTAACACTAGGTTGTAGGAGCAATTGACATCTGAAAGCATCAAAATTCTAAGGTGTGTTTATGTAGTGAAAATATTTGCTTCTAGTACTGCATACAGAATATATTCAGTCCATTTTATGGGAGAGTCACAGAGGCACCTTTCTGGCTCCTGGGGTTGTTTCTGTAAAAGATAAAAGCTGCTGTGAGCATAGGAATCTCAGTTTCAACTGCAGAATGAGAAATGAATGAATAAATAAAAATACGTTGCATGTTAACTTCATCTGTAAAAAGCATGTTTAAAAATTTCGGGTGCTTGCTTAAAATCTGACCCTCCCCCCACTTTTGTCTCTGTGCCCTGCACTTGGCCAGCGGATGACCTCAGTGCCAACGAGCAGCTCGTGGGCCCCCATGCATCAGGCGTGAACTCCATCCTCCCCAAGGAGCATGGCAGCCAGTTTTTCTACCTGCCCATCATAAAGCACAGTGATGAGGAGGTCAGTGGCCCTTAAGATTCTCTCAGAGGGCTTCAGGTTAGTGCACATGCCTGTGGGCCTGTATTCCCATTAAACTGCTGTGGTCTGGGCATTGGGGGAGAGGACTGGGAACTTTAAAAGAATAGAATGGGCTTGTTGTAAAAGGCAAGGAAGAACATCTGGGATTCAGTAGAGCTGCCCTTACTGTCTTTCTCTAGTGTGTGATGTCTTGTTTCCGTGGCCCCGTGCTTCCCCTCCCCTTAGGTTTCAGCCACCGCCTCTTGGGACTCCTCGGTGCATGATTCTATCCACTTGAATAGGGTCACCCCACAGAATGAAAGGATTTACCTGATCGTGAAGACCACAGTCCAGCTCAGCCACCCAGCTGCTATGGAGCTAGTCTTACGAAAACGGATTGCGGCCAATATTTACAACAAACAGGTAGTAACGGCCTGATTCTGCCATTGCGTGTATGAACTCAAAGCCGTTTCCTTCTATCACAAAGCAGTGTTCTGGGGCATTAATACAGGGGCTGTGCAAACTGCTACCATCCTGGCCTCATTTATCAAAGGTAACAGAGCACGAGGATAGCAGAGGTGAATGTCATCCACTAAAGGACTTTTCCACCTGGACCGATTTGAGACCCATAATCCTACGAGGCAGTGGAGTTATGCCATTTCACTGTTTGAAAAAGGCTAAATGCAAGGTCCAAGCGGGGCAAAATTCCTAACCTGATGCCTCCCTAGATCTCATCTCAGAGGTGCTGTCAGCAACACTGCTCCTGAGTTTTCTTCTGGCTTTGCCAGGATAGACTGATGAAACCCCAACAGGATCAAGGAGACAGCAAGTAGGAGGAAGGAGCAACCACAAACAAAAACAAAAACACCTGGATTCTAATCTCCAAATAACAGCTGGACATTATTGTCCTTTAGGATGGAGACAAGGATTTTTTTAGCTCAGTTTTTTTTGTTTGTTTTGCTGAGTATCGTGTGTGTATCAGAAACATAGTAAGTGAAGATGCATTTACTGTTTGTAAAATACTAAACAATTTATATTTTCCACATCACTTAATTCAGCTTTCCTTTTCTACCAGAGTTTCACCCAGAGTTTGAAGAGGCGAATATCATTGAAAAACATATTTTATTCCTGTGGTGTAACCTATGAAATAGTATCCAACATACCAAAGGTAAAGTGTATATTATATTGTAAAGTTATCAAAATATAAGTAATGGAGAATGCATTAATTCTCAAAACTTTTTTTTTAATTGAAATACAATCAGTTACAATGTGTCTATCTCTGGTGTACAGCACAGTATCCCAGTCATGCATATACATGCATATATTCGTTTTCGTATTTTTTTCCCATTAAAGGTTATTAAATCGTCTTCTCACCACAGTTTTGAGAAGAGTATTGTTCATATAAATGTATTCTAATTGCCTTCTTGTCATGCCAGGCAACAGAGGAGATTGAGGACCGGGAAACACTGGCCCTCATGGCAGCAAGAAGTGAAAATGAAGGCACGGCAGACGGGGAGACATACATTGAGAAGTACACCCGGGGCGTGCTGCAGGTGGAGAACATTCTGAGCCTTGAGCGGCTCCGGCAGGTGAGTACCTGCAGCATCTGGACTGGAGGGTGAAATGACCAGCCTTCACCCCAGACAGACAAGGATGTATTTATTTATCAAACACCTTCTCTCTAAATCTATCAGAGAAGGAAAACTTGAGTAGCCATCTCATTAGACAAGATAGTTACTTTGACAAAATAGTAACAAAAATTTAAATACATTTTATTGAATACCTCCTGCTGAAGCTGTGAGCCTGTCATTTTGATACATTATTTCATTTAATCTTTGAGATAACCCTGTAAGGTAAATACTATCATAATTCCCATTTATAAATAAGAAAATTGAGACTGACAGAAGTTAGCCAACCTGCCCAAGATGACACAGCTAAGAAGTGGCAAAAGTCAAATACAAACCCAAGAAGCTTGACTCCAGAGTCCACATGCCTAACCATGTACTGTCTCCCTAAGTTCTGGCCCCAGGTTAACTTCTGTGGGAAAAGTGGGATATTCAGGTGAAAATAATCCGTTAGGTAGTGGCACTACCTGGGAGGTGTCATTAGTTGAAGTCATGTGAAGTGTGCTTTGAATGACAAGCGGACTAAGACTGGCGTCTGTCCGAAAAGTCTTCCCTTCGGAGAAATTCTCCCCAAACTGCTGCACGAGTGAAGCACAAATAACATAAAAGTTGACTGTAGTTTTTGCAAGTGAGACATACAGTTATCAATATTTCTTCCACGTTTTTCTCTGCCCATCTGTCTAAAAATCCACAACATGTTTTTAGTTGAGCAGTTTTCCTGGCTTTATTTATAAAAAATGTTTTTGATAGATTAAGCCAAAAAAAAAAGAGAAAAAAAGTAGAATAGATACAGTAAGATTCCAGTTTTGTTAAATATATGGGGGGAGGGGTATAGGATTGAAATGATCTTTATGTTTTCTAAATCTTCCACAATGTATACTGCCACCATATATTACTTTTGTCAGCAGAGGAAGAACAGTAAATGTTATTTTCAAACTTATAGGCCGTCACGGTGAAGGAAGCCCTTTCCACCAAGGCCCGGCACCTGCGCAGGAGCCTCAGCACGCCAAACGTTCACAACGTGAGCACCCCGCCAGGGCCTGCTGCCCACGTGACCTATCTCAGGGTTCGGGGTGTGGCACGTGAGGGGACCTCAGGTTGGGGTTTACAGGTGGGAACAGAACATTCGGCACTGGGGTGGGCGTCCCACACCACTCCTCTGTTCTAGGGAAGCACGCCAGAGAGCCGTTACAGGTGCTGTGACCAAGCTTTTAGGGCAATCTTGCAAATTTCTCTCTGTAAAGTTATATCCTTGAAAGAAGTTTCTTGAGATCTAAATGGAATGCAGTTTAAGGATGGAAGAATCAGCTAACAGTCCTGGTGCCGCTCTTGAGTCTGTTTAGATGCCCAGTTCCAGCTTTGCTGATGGATTTTACTGTGCTGTCCATCAGTGTAAGAGGGCGCTGGCCACCTCCACGTAGACCCTCCCGCAGAGCCTTGTCTCTTTCTTTTTATTACCTTCCTAAATCATTCCATCTGGGAAATCCAAATGAGGGAGATGCTAACATGGGAAGAAAGGACAGAGCAGTCCATGGACCACTTTAGAGTAGGCTTTTTCCAGAAGCAGCAGAGTAAAAGTCAGGTTCTCTCAAGAAAAACTGTTATCTGCCCTCCCATTCTCAAGAATTGCCAGATAAGGATTAAAAACACAGTGAACATTTATGAAACTGGTCTTACAGTAAGCTGAAAAGCAAACCCTATAATCACTTTCGTACAGATTACTTCTTCTGACCACAGTTCAGTTATTAGAAATTGTCAGTAAGAAACTCATACAGTTGTAAATTGAAAAAAAAAAAGTCTTCTAATTAATTTAGGCATCAAAGAGATCATAATGGAAATTA
This sequence comes from Camelus dromedarius, assembly GCF_036321535.1. NCBI lineage: Eukaryota > Metazoa > Chordata > Mammalia > Artiodactyla > Camelidae > Camelus > Camelus dromedarius. The sequence goes on along the minus strand of NC_087454.1, from coordinate 11,646,128 downwards.
AGATGTGCTTAGAACTAGGTGATAATAAAAAAAGATACATATACCAATACTTGAGGGAAGCAGTTCCAGTTAAAGAGAAATATTTGTGGATACAATTTTTTAAGTTAGAAAAAGAAAATTAGAATATTTTTAAAGAAGGTAATAACAAATGTTAGAATACAATTATAATAAGTTCAAATAAAGAAGGAAATAATAAATGTTGGAAGAAAAAAGAGGGGAAGGAAAATCAGCCTCCAACTGTATATGTGATACTTTAGTTAGTTAGTTATGCTAAATATATAAGCCACATTGATAAAACCGTTCATCTCTTATAGGTCTCCTCTAGTCGACCAGACCTTTCTGGATTTGACGATGATGATAAGGTGTGTACCTGTGGGCATGGCCAGGTTATTAGCAGAATCTAAGTCTGGAAAGTTAGGGTATCTTGGTGTTTTTAAAATCTCTGGACACTCCATCTTAATCTAACGCAGATCATTGTCTCCACACATCCATTTCCAGGTTCAAATACTTGATGTGAAATTGCTGTGAAAACTTTGAGTGTTACATTGTTACTTAGTGTGATACTCTCCATATCAGGATGATAGCACACATGATTGAATAAATATTTGTGTGTTTATGGGTCTAAGTCTAAATGACTTAAGAAGGTATACGTCTACCATGGCAAGGTCAAAATTATTTCAAATGGGGAAAATTAGGAACTTGAAATTAAGGACATTTTGCAGCATTATCTTATTCAAATATTTCTTGAACATGTATGTGAATTACTATACTAGGGACTGTGGATGATTCAAAAGTATAAACACAGATTATGTCTTCAAGAAGTTGAAAATCTAGTCCTTAGAGATAGCCGTCTCCTGAGAAGTTGAAGTAAGATTAAGTAAGTTTATACGATATTTAAGAGGAGTTTTCTCCCTTTATCTTATGCAATATCTTATGCTGGCTTGAACCTTTTAAATCTCAAGTCGTTTGCCTGAGGCAGTCCCGGTTTATGCCTAGTACCCAGGAGAAATTATTAATCGAACAGGTTTACTCTCAAAAGTGTTTTGGTTTGGTCTTTAAATTATCTGGTCTCCCTAGATACATAACCAAATTTATAAAAGTGGATGAATGGGACCTATAGGGGTTGAAAAGAGAATTTCATTCTATTTGTAATGATTTCTAAAAACTCTTGAACAAGTATAATAAATTATCAACATTTATTCACTCCAGGTTACCTCGGTTATGACAGCACTTGTCATATTATCCCGTACTTTTCTACATGTTTGATACATTGTGTAATAAAAATAAAGAAGAGCACATACTGCCACTAAAAAGTAGAAAAATTCAAATCTGGGCTCTATTTCTCATTTTAGAGGGACTACTTACAGTTAACGCATGTTTTTACCTTGTAGGGTTGGCAAGAGAACCAGTTAGACATGTCTGACTGTAGCCCCAGTTACCAGGACATATCATGTTATGGAACTTTACCCAGGGATTCACCTCGAAGAAGTAAAGAAGGTAGTGGTGAGATTGGCTTTCTGTGTTATTTCTTTATAATTTCTTAGGAAAAGCATGGGGGGATGTTCTTTTAGAGATGACATATATAAAAAGATGGGAGGCTAAAATTCTAGTTTGCTAAATGCTAAGTGATCCAAATCTGTCTTTTTTTTTTTTTTTTTTTTTTTGGTATAGTGCTGATTTATTCTCTCCATATTTCGAAAGAATTTCAGAATAACAAAAGAATTTTATACATCATACAATTCAGGGTACGGTTGGGCTCAGGGGGACCCCTTCATTTTTCACAGAGTGGGCAGAAACATCTGTCTGCCAACATTTTTTTGAGGTCTTTGACTTTCAGCTGTGAGTCCTGGTCCCAGACTTGAAACCTCAGGAGTTTCAGTTCACAACCCAAGGAGGTGGGGATTTTCTCAGCCATAGGGATGAAGCTCCAGTCAGAGGTGAGGAGAGGGCTTCCTGGAAGGCACCAATGAAGCCTCTGGAGCAGAACAAAACTGTCTTCTTGATTAGAACTTATCCTGTCCACATATTTGATTTTTTTTCTGCTTTGTATCCATTATAGCATCCAAATTATAATAGGCTTTTTGTGTAACACTTTAGAATTTTCAAGTCACATTTCATATGTTATCTCCTGATTTTGAGGTCAGTTTTGAGACACACACAAATCTCATTACATTCTGGTTAGATTTTATTCCTTACCAAAAGAATGTCTACCTCCATCATGGATTTGTACTCTAATTAGGGTATGTTTTAGAAGAACGTATGTCTGATTACTGAAAGAATTCCAAAAACCGATACCAGAAATGAATTTGATCAGTGACAGCATTACTACCTAAATATGTAATCTCCCAGTGCCCTGAAGGGAACAGCGCTCTTTGGATATGTAATTCAGCTCTGTGACCTGAGCCCTTGTGTTTTACCTTCCACGTGCCATTGAACCAGTGAATTGAGGGGAAAATACAGAAGGAGAAATAGAGGCCCCCAAAGGGTAAGAAATGAATAAAAGTGAGAAAGAAGAGCTGTCCTTCCTTAGGCATATGGAGCAGGGTTGCTTGAGAGAACAAGTGGCTTGCAGAAAAACTTACACAGTATTCAGTATTAGTATGTGCACAGCATATGCTCATTGAGAATATTAGTATATTCACAGTATATATTCATTGAGTGAATATTGAGCCTCTACTTCCTATATATAGTGACAGATACCAAACGGTGCTACGATCTTAAAATCCAACTGTGGAAATGAGATATATAGAAAATAAGCTAGTAAATGACAAAGTGCCAAAATGTACGTGTAGATAATAAAAGCTCTGAGAAGTCAAAGAAGTAGAAAATCAGCACGAGTTGAAATTGATCTGGTAAGTGGTGCTTAAGCTGGATCTTGAAAGAAGGTAGAAGATTTGGTTTCTGATTTCTTTGCCACTGTCCTGCCCTTTGATGACTGTAACTTTGTAGCTACATCTCCATTTTGCCTACCTCGGTTTTAATGCTTAGCCAGATACAGTCACCCCTCAGTATCCACGGGGGACTGGCTCTAGGAGCCCCTGTGTACACTGAAGTCCCATAGCCAGCCCTCCTTAATCTTCGGATGCAAAAACTGTGTATTTACTGAAAAACATTCACGTGTAAATGGACCCACCACAATTCAAACCCCATGTTGTTCAAGGGTCAACTGTATTAGCACATTGATTTCTTTGTCATACCGGCTATCCCGGTGGCTCGGTCAGTACCACGCTTCCCGTGTGTTGGTTAAAGTGCTCTGTGCCTGTAAACCCATGCCTTTTGTTTTCCCCAGGTTGTACGTCAGAGAATCCTCATGCCTTAACAGTCAGCCCTTTTAAAGCATTCTCTCCTCAGCCGCCAAAGTTTTTCAAGCCCCTAATGCCTGTAAAAGAGGAGCATAAGAAGAGGATAGCTCTGGAAGCCAGGCCTCTTCTAAGCCAGGAGGTAAATGCTTGACTTGTCCGCACCGTGTACGATAGAGTGGACTCGTTACGCCTGCCGAGAAGTCACGGTTTGCATTAACAAGTCAGAAGCTGCACGCTGACGTGTGTGGGTTGTCACTCCACGGACCCTGTCCTGGAATACCTCATTCTCAGGCACACAGGGTCAGAGTAGAAGTTTCTGCTTGTTGTTACTGCCCTTGTTTTCTTTGTGTTTATTATGCCTTTTCCCAAAGTGTTTATTACCTTTACGTGAGAAAGAGATGTTCCCTAGGTGTTTTGAAAGTATTAAAGGCTTTTTTTTTCCAATTTGATAAATCCAGCGATGCTATTTGCTGTAGAATCCACGTAGTCTTGTCCGATTTCATCAGTAATGTAACTCAAGCCTGCAGAATTGTTTGCTGCACTACTCACGTGTGGTAGAAGTGTTGGTGTTGCTTTTCTAACTTGCATGGACTTAATGTGTATTTGGGCCGTCGTCTCCTGTGTGTGATGCATCTGTGTGTCTTAACCTTTGCAGAGCATGCCTCCATCTCAGGCACATAACCCTGGCTGCATTGTACCCCCAGGAAGCAATGGCAGCAGCATGCCAGTAGAACACAATAGCAAACGTGAGAAGAAGATTGTAAGTGCTGGAACCGTTTCTGTCATATTGCCTGGTGGTGGGTTTAAGGCCCTTTCATCACAGAGAATCATCCACATACTTTAGAAGAAATTAAGATATGTATTAGGTCTTGGCTTTTTTTGAAAAAAAAAAAAAAACACATGATCATTGGTAATGAAATTTTGCATGAACATGGTTGTGACCTGTGATTTTTCTAAATGATTGATTACTTAATTTGTTTAGTATAAATTTGCTTCGAAAAAGGGGGAAAAGGCACTTGTAATGATTCTAGTCTTTAAAAGGTGTAACCCAGCGATCACTTTAACTAACACTGAATCTTTCTAATGTGCCTATACACACTGCCCAGATTCTGAAGTTAATCTACCTAGAGGAATTGCACTCACTTGGAGTAAGTAATCATGCATTCAGCTGTGGGTGTGTTTGAAAGCTTTTTTCATGTTGCCTGATGCTATTGCCAAGATTATTCTGTAGCCTGTGGCTGCTCCGCAGTCCGTCACCGCCCATCATCCGTACCGCTCAGGTGGCCTCTTTTAATTTTCTGGCAAAATAGATCCCAACTCCCTTGGTATCAGTCCTGCTTTCAGGATTGCTTATCTGTATTTTCCCACAGGTAGGTTGAAACTCTACCTGTAAAGCCTCATTCCCTAGCACTTGGTTTTCAAATTTCAAATTCGAGAAATAGTTTGTAAGATGCTATGTACCAGGCACTTTGGATTAGAAACGATACCTCAATGTAAAAACAAAACTGTGTATTCTCAGGCCTGGAAAGAATTCCCTGATTTTGTCTCAGCTTTCACTCTCCTGTGGTTTCCTAGACTCTGAGGACGTGAGGCAGCTCGGAGCTTGATGCTCCCGTCCACATACGGTCGGCTCTGTGCGCAGAGCGTGGGACGTTTCCTTTCCTGGCTGCTCCACGTCAGACCCATTCCAAAGGGTCGTCGGCGTGAGGCCCTTTAACAGTGCTAGAATATGTGGTCACATACACTGCATGAGGTGGGCTGGAACCTCACCTGCCTGCTCCAGGCGCTGGGAGCTTCACAAATGACCTCGTTCCTCCTGTCCACTGAGGAGGGAAGAAGAGGCACCATTTTCCCCTCCCCTCTCTGTCACTCTTCTCCTCTTTGTCCCTGTGTTCTCCCTGTCCTTCTGTCCCAAAGTCCCCACCCTCATTCCTGCCGGAGAAGGGTGCATATCAACAGCTGCTTCTCCATCTCTCCGAATCTCAATGAGCTGCTCAGTCACTTATCTGCCCTCCCCCTGCTTAATTAATCATTGCTGCAGCACAGGGCTAACAAGGCCAGGTGGCTGAGTGGTCACTCCTGCTTGTTCTCTGGCTGCTCATATCTGTCTTTGATGTGGCACCTCTCACCATGGTGCATGGGCACTAAATTTAAACCTGTTTTAACAACACATTTTGGTAGAACACACCACCGTGGGACTGCTAGACGGCCCTTCTGGGGCAGCCCCAGCAGATAGTTCGTTCCACTGTTCACAGTTTGCTTCATAGTTACTTTCTTTACTTTCCTTTTATTATTTTAAAACAAAACCTGTCTCAGGGCTTTGAGCTAGCAGAGAGTAGGACGGAACCAGATTCTCTTGATGTAGGAAGTTTTGAGTAGCAGACTCTATGTGATCAAACACACCATGAAACCCACTAAGCAGGGTTTGATGGTACCATTTTTCTTGCTGGGCTCTTATCTGAGAGATCTGCCTCTATGCTCCTTAGCTGTCTAGCCCTCCATCTGCTCTTCACCTCCAAAACCATTGGACCGTCTGATATATTTCAGACAGCAGCTTTTCGAGGATGTTTTGGTAGATTTTAAGGACATTACTGGCTTGGTCTGACGTTCTAGTTTCTCTTGGAGAAGCTTTCATTTTATTTCTCCTCTTGTAAGTGGGTATAAACTGCTTTATTCCGGTGTTCCCTACTCTCTTTTTCCTTTTCCACTCTTGAAAAAAATTAGAGGGTCAATCAGTGGTTCACTCTGATCAAGTAAGTTGGCAGTCATTTTTGAGAGGCAATATTGAGACATTGTTGCTTTTATTTTACAGCCCATCTATTACCAAAGTAACATGTAATTTCACAGAAAGTATAGTAAATACAGCTATGCTTGATTCTTTTTTTAAACATTTTTATTGATTTATAATCATTTTACAATGTTGTGTCAAATTCCAATGTAAAGCACAATTTTTCAGTTACACATGAACGTATATATATTCATTGTCACATTGTTTTTCTCTGTGAACTACCATAAGATCTTGTGTAAGCTATGCTTGATTCTTAAAGCAACATGTTGCTGTCTGATCAATTTGAGAAGATACACAAATGCACTTTGTGTCTCCCATGAATAAGTAAAGGCAACAATAAGCCTCTGGAGACTCTTTTTAAGTCATGAAGTAGACAGAAGAGCAGAAGGAAAGTCAGTTCGCCCTCTCCTAGGTCTTGCATAGGCAGCATATGATTTATGTCTCTTGTTTTACAGAAGAAGGAACACAAGGCTTGTTGAGTGACTTACCCAAGGTCTCACAGTTAACAAGAGCATGAGAACTAAGGCCCCATCCTTTGGCAGAATTGGGCTGACCCCAGTGACTCCAGGGGCTCCCAGAGGCAGTGCAGATGCAGTCACCCTGCTGCTCCTGCTGCTTCTTAAAAGGGTCTGCCCTGCCCTCAGTACCATGGACAGAAGTGCCTGGGGACCCTGGGCCTGTGGGGTCTTCCTGAAAACAGAGACCATCTCTCTGATTACAGTGGGAGTGAAAATGACTTTAATTGGGTGAACGTCTTTGCAGAAGGTCACTGCTTTAATGTAGGTTTTGATCCCTTTTTAAAATCAAGGTATTTTGTCTGTAGGTGGATATCAGCTGCATAAACTAAATCTCAAAAATCAAATCGTGAAGGCTGTAGCCATAGAGAAGCCTGAGAACTTGACGCCATACTCCACTCTTAGGAAGAGCTTTCATTTTTTTTTCGGTCCTTCAGACATAGTAGGAAAATGCTTCGTCCCCTTTAAGATACAGTGATAAATAATATTTCTGGTATAAAATGTCTAACCAAATTCCCTTAAAATACAGCTTAAACCAATTAAGTCCTCTCTTTTCTCCTTGAAGGCAATAACTTTACAGACTTTCTGCTTCCTTTTATTACATGCTGGAAAATGATTCCTCGCTCCTCAGTTTTCTTTCTTCTGGAACTACTTGCCCCTACTCCTTTCACTTTTCTCTTTGGGTCACTCTCGCACCCCTGTCCCCACCCCAACTGCATAACTACGTGCTGATCCCTGTTTGAACTTCATCTCATAGGGTTTTTGTAGACTCTTCCATTTTGCCAAGGTCGTTCTAATCCTTTAGGAATAATTGTTTATCTTTGGGATTTTAATAAGTGTATACCTATTTCTACACATTAAACTCACGAGTGAATGTTTCACTTGGCAGAGTTGTGTTTTAGGATGACAGACCTTCCCTCAGTGTTCAGAAGAAATAACTTCAGGCATAAAAGGGGCCCCGAGTTACAAATCCGCATCTTCAAATTTGGTTTTCCTTGCAACAACTTCTTAGTAATTAATTGCATTAGGGATTCCTGGGCTTTGGGGATTAAAGCAGCTTAAATCAAAAAGAAATGTAAGAGGAACAAACACTTAAAATTCAATTTTGAGTCTAAATAAGTGAAGTAGGGAATCTAGAAAATATAGCAAAAGTTACTGATTCAGGTAATTCTGTCCAATTTTTGCTCCTTTACCAGTGTTCCCTCCAACCCCGGGAAAAGATCTCTCTACCCTACCCCCTTTTTAACTGTGCTACTTAATTAGAATGCAGCTAAAGATAAGATAGCAAGGTTAGTGTTGCTAAAAGTTTTGTTTTGCTAATTTCTGCAACTTTATCACTGACATTTGATAGTCACCTTTGATTAATAGCCAAGGAATTAAGGCTCCTGATGCTTTTAAATAATTTGTATTCAAGTCATTTTAAAACCCAAGAAGCACTGAAGAATATTAAGCTATTTTTAGGTATTTAGCATCTTATAAGATAGAAAATATTGCTATGGAATTAAGTAGATGAAATTTTTCTCCATTTGTAAACTCCCATCAGCCATATCTGCTCTCCATCCCCCTCCTCATCTTCTCCCTCCCCCTCTCCTTGCTTCTCTTTCTATCTCCCCTGAAATGACACTTTAATGAGTTAGGTTAGTGTTTTGGTTCTAGGTCTTTACAGTGACCCTGTTGTTATACTGAATGAAATTTCATCCACCCAGGCAGCATCCAGGATTGTTTTTAGAGCGAGGACCCACAGTTGTAACTCCCTGAGGGCAGGGACCATGCCTGTCTTTGCTCAACACTGGTATTCTCAGTTCTTAGGACAATGGCTGGCATGTAATGGTTGCTTGATGAACATTTGTCGAATGAAAGTCACATTTTAAAAGAGAAAAGGAATATTTGCAATGGCATCAGATGCTTATGACGTTAATTTTAAATGACTAGATAATTTCATTGATTTTTATTTGAAAATAAGATGCCGTGTGTTTTACATTGTTTCCCACCAAATATAAAAGAATCATTCACTCAGCGAGAGAGACTGAAAGTTGATAACGCTCACACTTGCATGTTTACCAATCTTTATAAACAGGACCCTAAAACTATTTGACAAAGGAGATTTTCATTTAAATCTCACTATCTTCCTCACCTGCTAGTCAAATTCTCTATCCGTGCTTCTCAGAAGCCCTAGTAAACAGTCAGATTAGTTCAGTATTTTACAGACTTGCACTATTTAGTATAATACTGAGAATGGATGTTGAAATCATGTTCTTTGCCCTTTTGCTCTCGGGGGGGGGGGTCTTTGTGTCACTGCCCTTCCTCCCCATAAAATAGCTCAGAAAACTTTTTGCAAATCATCTTATTCACCTGCATTTTGCTCTCCAAGGTGCGGACTGTAAGAACAAATGAAACGGCAGCTCTTCTCTGCCTCTGGCTGCCCTTCTACTCACTTAATTAGGAAAGGAAACACATCTAGCTGAAAACTAATTGCAAGGAACTAATTAAAAGTCCACTGCACTTCCTTCCGTCCTTTCCTTTAAACCAGGGGAGGGAAGGTTTCTAATTATCAGCATTGAGTGAGCACAGAAAAAAATAAATCTCCTTAATATTGGATGATACTGGGTTCACACTCACAGACCTCTGAGGATAATAGACCTGTGTCCACAAAAGGTGACTAGACTTAACCAAATTCAGAAACACAAAAAACACTAAACACGTGAAGGTGAATGCCTTTAACAGCAGAGCACTTACAACCTGTCTCAACAGTACACGTGCTATAAGGAGCTCACGGCTGACTTTTGCTTCATTTCTGTAGGACTCTGAAGAGGAGGACAGTGATCTGGAAGCTCTTAACCGGAAGCTGATAAGCTCACAGCCTTACGTGCCTGTGGAGTTTGCTGACTTCAGTGTTTACAATGCCAGCCTGGAGAACAGAGAGTGGTTTTCTTCCAAAGTGGATTTGATGAACTCCAAGGTCCTGGAGAAAGAAGTGGCCCGCAGTCCCACCACCAGCAGCATCACCAGTGGCTACTTCTCCCACAGTGCCTCCAACGCCACCCTGTCTGACATGGTGGTCCCTTCTAGTGACAGCTCAGACCAGCTGGCCCTTCAGACGAAGGACACAGACTCCAGCGAACATCCCGGACCATCATTTGTGCATGATCTCAGACCATCCTCAAACAAAGAGTTGACAGAACTAGAAAGAGGCTCGGTGAAGGATAAGATGACTCCAGTGCCACTCAAGGAAAATAGTGCCTTAGCCAAAGGGAGCCCACTATCCCAAAGCATCCCTGAGAAAAACTCCAAAACGCTCTGTAGGACCGGCTCATGTCCTGAGCAAGAGACTTGCTCCAGCAAAAGTGGCCAGCCAGCCAGAGGATTCTGCCCCAGGGAAGTGACCATAGAGCACACCACCAACATCCTCGAGGACCATTCTTTCACAGAGTTTATGGGAGTGTCAGACGGGAAAGATTTTGATGGCTTGACAGACCCTTCTGCTGGAGAACTTTCAAGTAGGAGGAACCCACCACATACATTGGACAGTAAGAGTGTCTCAGATGGGCCACAGGACCTTGGCCAGCTGTGTTCTTTGGCAGAGAATGACCAGGTAATAAATTCCAGGGGCAGTCCTTTGGGTCCTGGGCTACCAGTGAGGGCACCTAATTGTGCCCCAACCCCCAGAGGCCCTTGAAAATAGTGACTTAAGAGGAGAGATTCATTGAGGTGTTTCTGACAGGGAAGATGAGCCCACCTGGGGACCAGGCTCACATCCTGCCCAGCTGGCTGGGGTCGGGGAGCAAGTCCCCAAGTCTGCTTGTTCCAGAGTGGAACTGTGAAATATACTAGTGGACTAGTGGCTTTTTAAGCTGGTGTGTGGGTTCATGTTGAATTAAGCATTCACGTGGGTAAGGATTAGTCAATCGATCTTGTGTTCCTTCCCTGAAACATATAATTACTGACCATCCCAAGAATATCTTGGCAGTAGCACGTACCATATGCCATCAAATCTGTGATTTTTCTGATGATTAGATTTACCATTATTTTATGTCTCATTAAAAAAAATACTTCCAATTAAACTATCATTATCAGCAATTTCAGCGATGTTGAAAAGCTCGGTGTGGGGGAGGCATGCATTGCAGATTTGGTAAAATACAGACATTTGGTGCCATAGGATAAAAAGTGCTTTGGGGAAGTGTAGGTGAAATCCTGCGCAATTCAAACTTGGGCTTTGGAAGTTACCCAGGTTGGTTTATTATAGTGTTTCTTTCTTTCTTTTTTTTTTTTTTTTTTTTTTTAATTTTTTCCCACCCTCCACCCCCCGGTAACCACAAGTCTGTATTCTCTGTCTGTGAGTCTATTTTTTAGTTTATTATATTATTTTTAGGTTTATTATAGTGTTTCATTTTCATATTGGAACAAAGTGGGTTTTGCCAATATTCCTAAGAAAAATAGTGAATTTTATTAATAAGAGATTATCTACTTCTGGGTACCACTGCCTCTTCCCATTTGGGGTCCCACACCCTAGCTGTAGCTGTGTGAGAGATAGGGGAGCTCCAGGCTTAGCCAAACAAAGAGCTGACAGAACCAGAAGGCAGCTCGGTGACGGACAAGATAATTGGGGTGCCCTTCAGTCCCTCTGTTTTGCTGAGGAAGTTATCATTCCAGTTTGGTGGCTCTTTACCCCCAAGTTTTCCATGCTAGTCTTTAAAATTTCAGTATGTGATCATTTATACAGCATATGCATACAGAAACTGCAAAAACCAAACAGTGGTCTCTTACACCTCAAAAAAAGTCTTCTTTCCCCAACAAAATATAAAATAAAATAAAGTTACTATTACTGTTCTTGCAAACTGAACATTCATTTGTTTAAAAGTCTTCAGCTTCCTTTATACTGTTCTTGAACAGAATCCATGTTGCTGTCCTGCCTCAGTTTTTCAGTCCTTCCAAGAAGTCCAGGAAGAACGTGGTCAGGAAGTCCAGGGGTTAAGTCTTCACCTTAGAACAACACTTACCAAACCTAAATGCACAGTAGACTCACTGTGGGGTGTTGCGTGAAGATGCCTCTTAAAAATTCAAATTCCTGGGAGTCACTGTCCTACAAACCTTAAGATTTTGCTTCAGTATGAGGAGCAGTGAAGGGGATAAGATTTTCACAAACCCCTCTGCTAAAGTAATATGGGTGGGATGTCTGGGGGCTGCACTGTTTGAAGCATGGCCCATAGAAAAGGGAGGGGCAGTGACACCCCCCCCCCACCTTGTTTCAATACCTGGGTTATTTGTCCAATAGCAGGAACAGTACCTAATTTTTGCTTTTGAAAGGCTCTGGAATAGCGTGTCCCTGCCAAAGATCTTGCTTTAAAAGTTGAATTTACAAAAAATAGTTTTTGTATCAGGGTAATGTGGGACTATGGGGATTTTTTTTTCTTTTTTTAAAAAAAGTTGCTTTAGTATTTTTCTTATATTGGTTTTAATAGATTATTTTGACAGTGTTTTGAGAACTTTTAAGTACTAAAGTTTGACTTCTATTCTTACCCTGGTATGACTGAGAACGTGGACCCAGAAATAACATGTTTTTACTTTAACTTTGGGTCTTGCTGTCATTACTTTTCCTAGAAGCTTCATCTTGGAGCTAGGTTTCTCCCTTGTAGAGTGTAAATTCTAGAACTTGATTCCATAGCAAACAGGATCCTGTGGGTCCCTGCAGGAAGAGCCCCTGGTGTGGGGTGGGCAGGGTCTGGCCGAGGGTGGTCCCTGTGGGTGGGGAAGGGTGGGGGGGACAGGAGCTTGAACTCACCAGCCTCTGCATTCCAGGGGAGCGCGGGCACTCGGTGAGAGGCAGCACGCCCTTCCTCCGAAGGCCCCAGCATCTGTGTTCCGGTCGCCTCGCGGGAGCACCAGCCCCATCTTTAAAACCTGCGGCAGCCGGATCGGACCTCAGACCAGCATGGAGAAGCCGTGTGCTTCCCGGGGCCACCTCCGCTCCCCTCCAGAGCAGGGAGGGGCGGCACTTTGTCACTCTGCTGAACCAGCAGCCTCTGCTTTTTTCCAGAGAACCGAAAATCCTGGATGAATTAAGTGGCAGTATTTTTGTTTGCACTCACTACACACCCCCACTGTGTAGAAACCTCCACAGATTCAAACAGACTTTATTCTTGTACAATTTTAATTGGTTCTTACTGTAGAGTCTGGAGTCAATGCTCTAATTTTTTTTTATAAATAATATATATGATGTATATGAAATGTGTATCTATAGTATGTCTGGCGACAGACAAGACTGCACACTAAAATGCGGATAAAAGTGGTTTGTAGAGAATCGTAAGGTACTAGACTTTGTTACAAACTTGGGCCATCTCTCAGAACATGAGCAGATGAGAAAGATTGTATCGCCTAAGAGTGAGGCTGCAAATCCCTCTCTGCAGCTAAGGTTACAGGATGCCGTTCTTTATAACCAAAGAACTTACATAAGACTGAACGTTTCTGCTGTCCTCTCCTGTTTTATGTGTACAAACGTGTTTGACTGCAAGCTGGGTGCCATACTCCCCTTGGCCGCCAGGCTGAGTGCTGCCACTCTCTGTCCCTGGTTTCATAAGCACACTGAACAATCTCACAGCCCCGATCTTTGGTCTTCCACCTGGCCTGCCACCTGCTGATGTGACGTGGTATTCTGGCCGTTGGTAGTGACGGGGGCTCTGACCCCAGCATTACCGGTACCTTGGTTCAGCCCAGCCAGGCAGGTGGGATGCACGGAGCAGTATTACTGTTAAGAAAACACAAGGACATGCCGAGCGTCGGGTTCAGGGGAGGAGAGGGTGTTGATTTTCGTCTTTTTGTGGTTTTGTTTGGGATTGGTAGGTTTTGTTGTGGTGTGGTTTTGCCGTTGTTATTTTACTGACATTCGGGAAAATGCTGAAGAGTTGGAATGAGCTATAAATACCGTTCACGGGTGCCCACTTCGCTGTCTTCGCAGGAGATGATTGAGTACAGACAACCTGCTGTCCTTGTCTTCATTTGTAAGATGCTCTTACTGATGGAGACGGAAGGAGTATGTGTGCGGAAGTTTTTCCAAAAGTACTTTGTGTACCTATCATGTAGATGCCTGTACGATTGGCCTGGATGTACAGCAATAAATGTATTGTGGGAGCCAGAGGAGGTGTACAGCCTGCTGTACCTGTTTCCTTCAAGTTCTTAGCGTCAGTAAATGGGTAAGATATTGGAGATTTTAAGGAAAAGCTGCTGTCATGAATTTTGTGTATAGTGAGCTGACTGTAGTATTTTACTATTGTCTGTTTAAAGAAGAAAAACTGTAATTTATATCCCCTTTCAACTTTATTGTATTTAATTGGTACAGATGGTATGTGTGTGTGTGTGTTTTAGAATACAGACTGTCTAATTCGGATTTTAAAGCATCGGTTGTTTGTCTTTAATAACTCTGCCATTAGTTTCAGATCCGTTTTCCATATTTGTTTGCATGCATGTGTGTCCCTGTAGCTTAAACCGTAATAGTAACAGCGAACATTCATTGGGGGTTGACTGTGTACTTGACACTGTTCCCAACTTGTGATGTTTATGTCACTTAATCCTCAGAGCAGCAGATGCCTTTGGTGCTGTTGTTACTAAGTGGTGGACGTGTGGAAGGCAGAGGTGGAGGGCGGCAACACTTCCATCAGCCTCTTCTCTCCGTGTTCTGTCTGGTGACATGTTGGGGAGGGACAGGCCTCTTGAGGGAGGACCACCCCCCTTCAGAGAGCAGAAGGGCTGTGGTAAGGGTCACAAGTCCAGACTGACCAACATTAGTGGGGACGATCTGCCACAGGTGGGACGGGGTGTGCTCCACGTGGTCACGGTGCTCAAGGTCTTCAGAGGAAGCAGCAGCACCTGCCACCCAGGAGGGGCGGCTAAAGAGAGCTTAGTATGAAAGTGTCATCTAAAAACAGCTTTACAGAAGCTTTTCAGAAAAATCTCCGTTGTTCACAATAGCCTTTCTGATGTGGTCGGGAACTAGAGCTAGTCTGTTCTGGACAGAGGGAATTCCACGAGAAAGTAGAAAGGATTTGAATGTTACAGAATGGGGGCTGGGGGAGGAAAGCAGCTGTTTAATAGTTAAATAAATCATGGCAACTACAAATACAGTTCAAGACACAATAAGCCAATTGTCGTTCACTTTACTAGTATGTGATCTATTATGTGATCAGTGGCATTTGGTCAGTGGCATCGTCATTTGTCACTAACTGTGGGAGAGCACACTGGCTTTAGGACATATTGGATACTTAACTATAGGCAATGTGTTTAACAGTTAATTTCCAAAGTACAGTATTACTGCTGTCATCACATTTGTTTATCATTATTTGGACACACATTTTGTCATAGCGAAAATTTAGACTTGTGTTTCTAGGGCATCAACTTATGGGAAAAATAACTGTCCATAAAAAAAATTCTAGGGTAGGTGAGGGCAAGATACTATCTTAAAAATTATCCTGTTCTAGCCAATATAATAATATTGAAATGATATTGAAATAATATTGAAAATAATATTCAAGCTTTAGAACTACGTTAGGGAAAAAAGATTATGTGATCAATTACTAATTACATGATTAATCTTTATTTTTAAAAAGTTTCTGGTCATGTAAATGAAAAGTCTTTAAAAGACAATGTAAATGAATAAGAGTTCTTGCATTCTTTTCTGGATTAAGAGCTAAAAACAGAAGAGGCTGCTACGGTACACAACCATGTAGAGAGATCTTTGTATTCAGCCTTGAGTTTATTGCATTAACACTAACACACGTGTCTTTCTGTAATATTGAGCCTACCTCCCAAGTTAGAAAAACAACAACAGAAATTCACCCTGTAATCTACAGCAGTTCGTCTCAGTTTTCTCCTAACCTGGAGGAAAGGCTGTCTCCTCAAGCCCAGCAGCACCCACTAGACATCTCGGGGTGGACAGCATCCTGCCAGCAGGGGAACCTGGAACATGGAGGACTCCACGAGAATGCCAGGAGGCAAGTTCTGCCCATAACACGTTATGAACTGGAGTTGACGGGAGTGAAAAAACCCCGAAGTCTTCCATGTAACCTTGTCATTTGTTTCTAATCCCCTCAGCCAAGGGCAAAGGTAATTTTAGATTTGCGTGCCACTTAATGGTCTTTTTTTTTTTCCCACAGACACAGTAAGTTAAGTTGAAATAACACTTAGTCTTAACTAGGTGTATTTATTTATTTATTTATTTTTAAGGAGGTACCGGGGATTGAACCCTGGACCTCATGCATGCTAGGCATGCGCTCTACCGCTGAGCTGTACGCTCCCCACCTAGTCTTCAACTTTCTGATGTTCTGGGACACACACTCACCTCTGTGTTTTTGGAAAAATAAGTTATTTCCTCCTTTGTGAGGGGTGCCTTTGTCACTGCATACAGTTCTTAGGATTCTGTAGGTCAAAGTAGATGCTTTGGGTGCCTCCGTCACCATAATCTGAGCCCAGCTGGCAACAACCGTCATCTTGGAGCTTGCTGTAGGCTTCTCAGCCATCAGACTGGGTCCCTGAGAAAGAAATTCTTGACTCCTTATGGGACTCTGTTTATGAAGACACTGAGGGGCTGATTCATAGAACAGTGAATGTTTTACAAAGAGAAAGGTAAGTTGAAATTGGAGTCTCTGGAAGAAGATCAACTTGGAGAGGGGAAAAGGGTCCAGTTTGGTTTTGGAGTAGAGGAGTACAAACCAACTTGACCCTTTCACAATACCTAAAACACCTGTAACTGTTTACACTTTAAAACTAGAGCACATCGTGTTTATCACAACTTCATCTGCCTGAACCAAGTCGTACAGAGATGTTCTCAGGTTTCTTTGTTATCGTTGGTCTTTTCTTAGTCTAGCATGCGTTTGGGGAGATACCACAGCAGAGCAGATGTATTTTTCTTTGACTGAAGATCTTAGGAGAACAGATCCGAGCCAAAAGCCACACCTTCATGTAATTGATGAGTCACACCTGTTGAATCAGCATACTGTTTACCTAGCATAGGGTTAACCTCAAAGAAGCCAAGCCGCTTAAAAACAGCAGAGTTAGAATACCGAGCCGTGGCAACAGCCAAGACAAGAGCAATTCACTGAGAATGACGATTTAAGAGCTAACCTCAGGACCACTTGGGTCCAAGGCTGTCTTGATGATGATATGAGAATGCCACCTTACCCACAGTGTTTTCTAGTCCTTTTATAGGTAGTGGTATATATTTGTGAGAAAGCTAGTGCATTAATATTAGTTATCTACCGCAAAATGAATTACCCTTAAACTCAAAACACAATAAATATTTATTGTCTCACACAATTTCCAGGGGTCCGGAATTCAGGAGTGGGCAGTTCTCAGTAGTTCTGGCTCCAGTTGCTCCAGTCAAGACGTCAGCCAGAGCAGCAGGTATCCGAAGCCTTGACTGGGGTTGGGAGGACCCTTTTTGGGATGGTTCACTCACACAGCTGGCCAGCTGGTGCTTCCTCACCTTGTGTACCTCTCTGTGCTGCTTCAGTGACCTCACAATGTGGTAATTGGCTTCCTGGGAGTGAAAAGCCTTTTATGACCTCATCTCACACTTCGTCACTTCTACCCTGTTTTATTCATTAGAAGTGAGTCAGAATCCAGCCTCCCCTGAAGGGGAGAGAATTGGGCTCTTCCTTTTGAAAGGAGGAACGTCTAAGAATTTGTAGACATTTTTAAATGACCATAACTCATTAGGAGATGCCGTGGGCCAAAGCAAAGCTAACTGGAACCTATGAGTGAATGAGAATCTAACTTTTTATTAACAGTAAAGTCAAAAGGAAAGCCAATTTCCATGGAGTAAAAAGATACTAATAAAAAAGTTAAAATACTAGGGTTCTCTGAATATTTGAGTTATAGCCAATAATCAAGCTGCACTAATGTTTCTGGTAGAGGCAAATGATCAGAAACTTTTAATTAATGTTTCTATTTATAGTTACGTTTTCACATTTGATTCTTTTCAGATTTGCTTCATTGGAGGCACAGTGAGTAGATGTGACGGCTTTGCTCAAAATAGAAAGTGAATCTTAGGAAAAGCAAACGTCATTACTTACTGAGGCAAGCAATATTCATGATTAGCTTTAGAAAGAAAACTGCCAACAAAAGAAGAGTCTATGAATATAGGATTTTTTTTTTTCCTGAAGAGACTGATGAAGGTAGGATTATTTTACTATTCAAATGTGATACCCAAATGTTTGGGAATACACGGAAGGTTGGTTCAAGGCTTTTGAAGCTTGTAAAATAAAATTTTAAATCCCAAACAGGATGACTGGAAAAAATTTTAAGTAAAAGGATTTTTAAAAATAGTTTAAAAAGGAAAACAGGTTAGAAATAAAATTTAAAATACACTAACAAAAAATGGTACAGATATGTAAGAAAATGATTCTTGGATAGCTTCTTTCTGTTTAAAATTGGTAAATATTCAGTCAACCCAAACTCTGGGTGTTAAGGCTCTTTTTCCCCTTCTCTGTCCAGGACCCCCACCCCCTCGCCTCCCAGGAAGGGTCTAGAAGGCACCTTTGGTGTCCTGTCAGCCAGGGTAGTGCCTATAACCTGTTGCCCTCTGCTGCCTCCTGCTGACCCGGGTTGAGGAATAGCTTTTCTCACCTAATTTTGGGGCACAGACATCTGTCCCGTCTTTGTCCACCTCTGATGTCAGTGATGGTCTGTCCTCCAAGAAGCTTTTTGCAGGACGGTTGCTCCCAGGAAACCTGGCAAACGTCCTGTGCTGATCAGCTTCCTCTGCTGGCCCTGCACTGGTACTTGGTGTTTGTGAGGCTCAGCTCTTCCAGCTCCCAGTTCTGGGCTGTCCACACGCAGCCCCGGCCATGACACTCCTGTTCCGTGCCCATGCATGGCAAACCCTGGACAGTCACAGTGACTCTTAATTCCCTTAATTCTTCTGCATTCATGGAATTCTTCAGGAACTTGTCCATGCCACAAAGAGGACCAGCTGGATGCTTTCTGGAGCCCATCTATTCCCTCCATTCTACCAAAGCAAGGCGGGGAGGGTACCAGCGGGGAGAAGCAGGCATCAGGCCTAGGCAGTCTCAAATTCCCTCTAGAGCTGTCTTGACTTCTAATGGTTTTCCTAATGTCTGACCCCAGACAAAGACACGGAGGATTGAGTCTCCTCTTACAGACCAGGAAGCGTCCTCACCATGTTCTCAGCGTCTGAATGTCTCTGTCTCTTCTCTCATCCCCTTCCTTGATTCCTTCTTCCTCCTTCCCTTCCTGTCTCACAGGCACTACCTTTCTAGCAGAGTCATTCTCTCTATACTCTGACTTACAACAAAATTCTCAGACCTCCAAGCTTTGCTTGACTATGTAAAAGAAGGCTTTTGGAATTAAAACAACTCTTTTCTCATTCAACAAAACCTGGCTCTCAAGATGACTTATAACCTAGGTGAGGTCTGAAAGCTAAGCTGTGTTCAAGACAGTACCCACCACCCTGTGAAGGCAGGCATGCGTGTCACTGACACAGAGCAGAGAACCAGAGGGTAACGTGATTTAAGGCAAATAAGATACATCTGTTTAATATTAACAAATATCCCCACAGCACCATTATTCACATTTGTTAAGTGTAAAAGACTTCATATGCATTGTCTCCTGAAATCATTTCCACAACATTGAGAGGAGGCAGTGTCATTGCCCCCATTTTACAGATGACAAAAACTGAGTTTTATGTGAAGGATATGTCAAGATCATAAGGGCCAGAAAATGGTGAAGCCCAGCTTCAAATCCAGGAAGATAGTCAAAATCAGGCTCTGTCAGTCTCAAAATCCTGTCCAGAAAAACTGCATAGTGGTTGTCGCTGTTATCCTTGACTCAGTGTTTTGGATTTTTCTACAGAGAAGGGGAAACCACAGCAGTGGCGTTCCTCCTCTCCCCCCGTCAGCTCAGAGACTTTGCTGTCTGCACCACCGCCTTTTGGTGATCTCCAGCCTCTAAGGAAATGAAACATAGCTCTTAACCAAAGGTTGGGGCATCCCTGAAACAAATTCTGTAAAGAGAGAGGTTAGATCCTTCTTCAAAAAATAAAAAATGGGGGGGGGGAGGGATATAGCTCAGTGGCAAGAGTGTGTGCTTAGCATGCAACAGGTCCTAGGTTCAATCCCCAGTTCCTCCATTTACATAAATAACTAAATAAAAACTTAATTACCTCCCCCATCAAAAAAATTAAAAATAATAACTTAAAAAAGCTGAAATAACAAGCTTAGTCTAGTTTAAAATGTGGTAAGACTAAGGGGGAGCATCACTCCCCACTCATCAAGTGCCAGCTACACAGTGACTTCCTTCTAATGAGTATGGAAATGGGGGAAAGAGAGAAACTTTATAGTGGAGAAACTCAACAATCACTACATTCAGGTGACCAAGGTCAACGCCAACAGTGATAAGTGGTGTTGGTAGCATGTACCCTTGACTTGATGTGATGAAAATGGCACGTTACTGTATCTATGGTATTCCTCCCATAGACCTATAACCTCCGTGTAATCATGAGAAAAATGGCAGACCAATTTCAGTAGAGGGGCGTCCTATAATACATCTTACAATACTCCTCAAAACTGTCAAAGACATCAAAAACCAAGTCTGAGATACTATCATAACCAAGAGGAGCCTTAGAAGACGTGCCAACTAAATGCAATGTGAACAGAAAAAGGAATTAGTTAAAAACATACATACATATATATTAAATGTGAAACACACCCCAAATAGTGTAAAATGCACTGGAGTTTGAGTTAGGAAATAGCCATTCTATTACTAAGTCACAAAATATCCACCTAAGCACTCTGGACTTCAGTTTCCTATAATGAAACAGTAACTCAAGAAAAACATATTAAACAAATGAGTAACAGAATGGAAAAAATGCTTCACAATCTGACAAGCTACCACAAAGAGCAAGGTCATTATCTAAAGTATGAATACATGAAACAGCACAAGTATTGAGAGAAAATCCTCTTTTCAGCCAAGAGACTGCTTGTTAGCAAGACTTGCCTGTGAAGTCTCCCTAAGGATGAGGTCCGTCCAGGCTGAGTCCCCAGAGCAGGTCCCAGAGCTCATCAAGGAGCAGCAACTGGCCAAGGTCAAGCCATTCCCAGAGTGGCCCTCCTCCTCCCAACTCCCACTCAGCGATAACAGCTGCCACCAGCCAGGGCCACTCTCCACCCCTCAGGAAGCACGGGTCTCCATTTTTGGAGACAATAAAGCCCAAATACAACAGATACTTCACAATGTTGAAGAAACAACTCACCCATTAGTTGTGGGACTGGCTTAGCGGAACTTTATAGGGCTTTTCAGCCTGTGAAGTCTAATGTCTCTGGTTCCTAACTCCATGTCTGTATCAACCTTTCAGGAAAAAAGAACACTCTGTGCAGGAGAACTAGTTTCCCTTATTTACAGCATCTGGCACAGTGGACTGCAGTCAGTATCCATTATCATATTTCCTGGTCAATCAGCTTTGTAGAAATACTGCCGCTTAATAAACTACTTTTTCTTCCAGTTTTATTGAGATATAATTGATACATGCCACTGTGTGAGTTTAAGATGTACAGCGTGATTTGACTTACATACATCGTGAAATGATGATCACAGTAAGTTTAGTGAACGTCATCTCATATAGAAACAAAAGTAAAGAAAAAAATTGTGTGTGTGATGAGAGCTCAGGATTTACTTTCACATATACTACACAGCAGTATTAACTATATTTATCATGTTGTACATGACATCCCTAGCACTTGGTCATCGTCTAACTGGAAGTTTGTAGTATATTTTGACCACATTCACCCAGTTCCCCGTCCCTCCACTCTCCACCCCTGCCTCTAGTAACCAGTCTTACCCCTTATTCTATGAGTTTGTATGTATGTTTATTTTTGAAGTATAGATGACCTACAGTATGTTACTTCCTGTTACACAACATATAGTGATTTTTTTCTTTATATATCAAAATGATCACCACCATAAGCCTGGTGATAATATGTCACCATACAAAGATGTCAGTTATTGACTGTATTCCTCACACTGTACACTTCATACCCATGACTCACTTCCTTTTACAACTGGAACTCTGTACTTCTTAATCTCCCTCACCTATTTCCTTCTCCCTCCTCCCTCCCCACTGGCAACCACCTGTTTCTATCTCTGTTTGTTTTGTTATATTCATTTGTTTTGTGTTTTTTAAGATTCCACATATAATTGAAATCATATGGTATCTGTCTTTCTCTGTCACTGCTTAATCAGTGTTAAAGGAAAAGATATATTTCTCAGTAATTTAAATCCGGAGTGAAATATTCCATGTAAATTTACTTTTTGGAGAGAAAGGAATTATGGAAAGCTGCTTAGGATACGCTGACTTCTCTGCTCCTGTTCAGCCTTCCCACCCCCCTCATTTTCCAGGCCCTTAGCTCTGTTATTTAATGTGGAGTAGAATTCTGATGTCATAATAACAATGCATGCCTTTTTGTTGAGTCAAGTCAATAAGCATAGCTGGCTTTTATAAATACCAACTACCATCCCAGCGGGTGAGTCCTTCCGTCATTACCTGTGAATGATTTTCAGTGAGTGTGTCTGTTATCACTCCCTAGGATGTAATCCTTTAGGAGCACCAACCTAGCTCGGTACGCCTAACCGCATATTGGAATAGAACAGGCCAATGATACGGCCAGCTTGACATGTCCTACATAGCCATATTCACTTTTTAAAGAGGTGAACTGGTCTCTCCAAATAAATTAAGGGGATGTTGAACAGTAATTTAAACAAATCAATGTGAGCAATTAAAAAATCTTACTTTGTAACTTACGTACTTTGGGAATATATCTTAATTGCTTAGAGGCCTTTCCTCTGGAAGGATCCCCAAACTTTGAAAACTGGGATGCTGAGACAGGCTGATGATTACCCGAAGCAGCACTTAGGTCTCTGGGAAATAGCTTTGCATTTGACACAGGATGGAAACACATTGTTGCATGGTCCTGTTCGGTGGGTTAGACTCAATTTTTTTCTTGGAACATGGACAGGACACCGAAGGATGAGAAAAGTGGGATAGCTAAGAGGAGACAAGATGCTGGAGCATCCGCTTGTCCACCAGGTTACCTTCTCTATGAAAGATGGACATAGAACGCCACACTAGATTTTGGTTCTATGCAAGGAAACTTTAACTGGATGTTGCCACTCCTGGGATAAGAAAGAAAGGGAAAGAAGGCAGAAGATGTGAGAAGGAAAGGGGGAGTCATTCCCAGAAGCATGCCAGAGGACAAGTGCAACTGAGCATGTAAGAAAAATGTTGGGAGTTTTTAAATATATATATTCCTAGATTAAACCCTAGGAGAGTCTACAGGTCTGGGGTGGGGCCCTGGCAGTGCACGTTTGAAATGCGTCCCATCCGATGCTGATGCCAGATTTGGGGGCTCCTGTGGAGAAGCCAAGTTTGTGCTCAACCAAATTAGGATCTAATTCTTTAGCTCTGGCCTGGACGGGGAGGGGAAAGGGCCTGATGATATTTAAAGTCAGTTGGTTACGATACTTTCTTCTATTCTCTCCTTTGCCTTTTTCCCCCTTTCAAGCCAACTCTTTTGTGTTCACTACCTCAGGGGGAGAATAAGCCAGCACGAAAAGGAATAACTTCCAATGTCTTCCAAAAATCTAAGATCCTTAGGGGAATTAGATACACCAGAAAAAGATCTGAGAGCTGGACGGTGGGGCCATCCCCAGAAAAAGATTAAAAAAAAAATATATATATATATATATATAAAATTGAGAAAGATTGTCCAGGCAGAGGGAATTTAGAGGTGGGAGGGGAACGGAGAGGACACGGGTGCCTTAAGTCCTCGAGAGGAACTCTGTGCCTTTCCCTGGGGGAAGATCCCTGGGGGGAAGGCAGACCCCAAGAGAGTCTGTAGGAGTTGATGGTCAAGAGCATCGAGCTTCACTCCTCAAAGCAGAGGCCCTGGAGAGGGAAGGGCTACACTGTGCATCTTGGCCCAGTGGGCCAGGGAAGGCAGGCAAAGGCCTGGACGGACGGGGCCAGAAGGCCAGGGACGCGAGGGGCCTTGGCAACAATCTGCATGGGCAGGACGACATCCAGAAACGATGGCCCCCACAGCACTACCAGCGCCCTAGGCACAGCTCTGGGAAAAGCTGGGGTGGTGACACCGCACTTGTCTTAGTTTATGTTTCTGCTACCTCTGGAAAATGGGGTGTGGGAACAGAAATTCTGTTGAGTTAAAGAAATATACATTTTCAGTGTTAAAAAAAAAAGTTGCTAAGAGTAGATCTTCAAAGTTCTCACCATAGGAAAAAAATTGTAACTATGCAAAATCATTGACATTAAACTGATTGTGATGATCATTTCACAATATATACATAGATCAAGTTGTTATGGTGTACACCCAAAACTAATACAATGTTACATATCAATTATAGCTCAATAAAACTGGAAAAAAAATTAAAAATTATAACTTGACAAAAACATATTGAAGAAAAATAAAAGAAAAAATTACTTTAAAAAAGGAAATACAAATTTACATGTCTTGCATACCTGAGATCTGCTCATGTCAAGACGTATCTGCTACAGGAGGGAAGGTATAGCTCAAGTGAGAGCACACGCTTAGCATGCTTGACGTCCTGGGTTCAATCCGTAGTACCGCCTCTAAAAATAAATAAACCTAATTACCTCCCCCCCAATAAAATAATTAAAAAAAAGAGACATATCTGCTACATCAGAAGTTAATCAAATGAATAACCGTGGCCTCTTGGGATAAATGACTTAGTGTCGGGGAGGGGTGATGTGCTTGCAGTTGAGTGTCTTCTGATTCCGGTCAAGAGCCAGGATGTCTTAATCTCAAACTAAAGATCAAGTATAGAGTTGTAAATCACTCCAGCGTAGAAGCAACTCTCTAATTCAAGACATTCTGAAATAAAGCAAAGAAGCAGAGTGGCCAGATTTAGCAAATAAGTTGTCTCACGCATAATTTGCTGTATTAGGGACGTTCTTATACTAAAAAACTATTCATTGCTTATCTGAAATTCAAGGTTAGTCGGGTGTCTTATATGTTATCTGGCAACCTTGCAAAGAAGGGAACTCACGGGGGAGGGGGCCCAATAGGACATCTCCCACCAGCTGGTGGTCTGATTAGCAGAGCCCTTCCTCTACTCCAGAAATCCTGCCAAGGCCCTGGCTGAGCAGCAGCTGGACAGACCTCAGTGAGAAGAGGCAGAAATGTCAGTGGATCAGCAGCTTCCGTAAACATCTCAGGCTCACTCCCTGCATCTGCCCATTGGTTGTGACAAGTTCTAGAATGCTGCCTGGCTTAAAGAAAGGAATGCAGGTTTTGAAATCTGTCAGACCTGTGTTCAGAGCCCATCCTGGCAACTACCAGGTGCATGACCTTGCGTAACCACTTAGCCCGTCTCTTTTGTTGTAAGGATGAAAAATAAAGCACGTGAAGCCCAGCGAGGTGCGTGGCTCACGGTAGATACTCCTGAGTGCTATTATTTCATGCACTTAGTTCCTGAGAGAGAGGGTGGGAAACCTTAAAATCACATTCCTTGGGCTCATCCTTGCCTCTGGAAGATCCTACTTGGATACTGCAATCAGCCAGGGACACAATTTGTCCCGTTGCAACCTCAGGTCTCTGTATCTCTAGAGTATACATTTTACAGTATCTTCTTTTAACCTGGTCTTTCCTACTGAAGAATTTATTTACGTCTAAATAAAGGGCAGGCTCAACACATTCCCTAGTTGAGCGTCCCGAACACAATTCCACTGAGCCCAGGGGGTGGGGACGATGCTGGTTTACGCGAAGATTTTATTCTACCTGAAAATTGTTTAAAATAAAGAATGCAAACTTAAAGCTGTTTATGCAATACATATTTCCCAGAGGAAATTTATCTGCATTAAGTATTTACTCAAAATTCTTAAAAAGTAAAAGTACAACCATTTCTTCTTGTCCCTGAATGGCCAGACCTGTGTCAGCATCATGTTTCCATCTGCAGAACATAAGGCTCAGAACATAGCAAATATTTGCTGAATAGTATTCCAAAGTTTTGGTTTTAAAGGATATATCTTTCTTTTGTTAGTTCACAGTTCCGATTTTGGTCTAATCCCACAGGGAAGCCACTATGTTCATATGATGACATAAAAGTGAGTTTTTTTTCTGTAAGCCTCTGACACAGCAATTAGTATGTGGTCTGAGGTAAACTGTGTTTAAAAAGAAAGGGGGGATTAAAGGTGTTTTAATAATAAAAGATTATTTTAACAAATTTTTAAGTATTTTTAAATTGAAATGTAGTCAGTTACAATGTGTCAATTTCTGTGCACAATGTTTCAGTCCTACATATACATACATATATTCATTTTCATGTTCTTTTTCATTATTGGTTACTACAAGATATGGAATATAAAGTATTTTTGAAAAACACAGAACAAAAGCCATAACATGAAAGTTGTTGGGAGAAATAACAAAGTGCAAACCCTCTGAATGTGCATTCATCCACTTCATAAACATTTATCCAACTGGCGCCTGGTCCTCTGGTTAGAAAATGTTAGGAAACCACGAAGTGGCAATAAGGAGGGGCTTTCCTTTCTTATGTATTATTTAATAGTCCTTCATTATTTATGACGTTAGTAAGTGATCCTCTGCAGGTCTGTAGCACCATTCCCGCAAGGTACCACTCATTTCCCCTTTGTTTATTTTTCAGCTTTTGCATTTGGGTCAACAGGGAGCCAGTCTGAAATCAGAAGCCTGACTTATGGACCCCAAAGGTGAGTTCAGGGCGGCTGCAGACCCAGCAAAACTTTTGACTGAGTTTTCAGAAACTGCTCATCGTGGCTATTGGTCAGAATCTAAAATTTGCTCTCCCCTTTCTCATCTTAGTCCTCCCTTCCTCTCTCTTATGTCCCTCTTTAAACGTCTCCCCTTTTCTTTTTCTACGTTGCTCGCATGGGTAGGAAGTTGTCAGGGAGAGTTGCTGAAAAAAGAATCGAAACAAATGATCTGACTCGTCTTGCTTAGACCTGATGTAGAACTGGCCACTGGACTTGGCTTTCCTTAACTTGAACTGAGGACAGAAAGCTTCTGAGAACAATTGCATTTTTCTCTCTTAGTCTTTAAGGCTTTTTAGAGGATCCTGTTCTAAAGTGAGTGATGGAGCAAAGAAAGGGGGAAAATTCAGCTCCCTTTTGTTTGTAAACCCAAACCAAACCTTGAGAAAAGGAAGAGGCTTTATCTGCGGAAGCAGGGCTGCAACATGCAGGCCCAGGTGGGGAGGAGTTAAGGGAGAGGCGTAGCCATGAAGGCCTGCAGTGAAAACAGAAAAATGGCTTTTCCTTCCCACCTGTCTGCTCCCACTGGCCTTTTGTAGATGTGCGTCCTCACTGCCCTGCAGCAGACCGCTACCTGTCTGCAGAGTCACTGCTCTTCTGCATGGGACCATCTAGTCTGGCAGAGACAAGGGATGACACTCCAGCCTTAGGCACGAAGCGAAAATCATTCATTGATCTCTGCCCTTCAGCTGAAAGAGATGGGCCTCAAAACAGGTGCTTCTTGTAGAAAGTGCCTGTGAGTTACTGCTGACTCACAGGGGAGCAAGATTTTATGACCAAGCAAGTGAAAAAAAGCTGGTTTAATTGTTACTAACTTAAAGCATCTAGGTTGTGGTTGGGATTTAATCGTGGCTGGTGGAAGCTGTGTGCTGCCTGGGTGGGGTTAGGGCCCCCTTTGTGCTTTGATGCTTTATTTCTATGCGTGGTATTTGCAGTGGACTCTAAACTTTCAGGGGCAGAGGCAGCTTTCCCTAACCGGCGGCGGTCTGTTCAACAGGCTTTGCTCTATGTCTGCAGAGTTGCCTTCTGTTTGGCAACCCTGCCTATTTAATATCGAATGTACAATAGTACAACTTCACTCCTGTTTGCGTCCGAGATTAGAAGAGTTCTTTTTGTGTTTTGGTTTTGAAGAACCATGTTTTTGGTGGCTCACGATATTGTGTTGTTTTTACAATGGATCCCAACAAGGTGAGGCAGGTTGAAGACACAGGCCATGGGTTATACGTGCTGGCTTAAAATCATCTTGTTAACTAACCGTTATGTTTGGTTCATGGCTCTGTTAAATCAGCTCTGTTACGTGTGATAATAGACAACAAGACTGGACTAAATCCAGAATTTCATTTCAGGGAATGGTCTAGCTTCCTTTGGAAAAATAAGCCCATGAAAATAAAAGCTGTTTCATTTCATTTCTGCTCACTGTGTGGTAAAGGTGAAATGTACTGAATGTACCAAATACGAGAGGAAAAAAATCTGTGTGCTCAATAAGCTGCTGGTTCATCAACCCTTAAATTGTTGGTTGGAGATTAAAGAACAGAAATTCCTACGCCTGCTCTTTACAGAAACATTGGTTAACTCATTACTTTGATGTCGTGATGTGTAAGTGTTCATATGAACAAGCGTGCATATTCTGCAGGCAGGGAGGTGTGTGTGAGCCTTTTAAAAACAATTTTTCATTTCTTGTGTTTGACAACTTTTTAGGCCTTCCCTGTGGTGAGTTAACAGCTGTGTGTTGTGGGAAGAATAGTTCTGATGATGAACTTCAGGGAAGGAATCTTTAGTCTAAACAGCCGTTATTTAATTTTTTTCCAGAAGTAATTTTGGGAGAAAATACTGTATCTGAATATTGTCTTGACTTCATAGCACCTGTTTAAGAGATCAGGCTGTTAGAAGTAGGTACTGTCTTTAATTGTTTTCATTTGTCTAGTAGAAAGTTACTATTGCTCCTGTCCTTGAAATTTAGGAAAGTCAAGTCTGTAGATTTTACTCCAAGTTGTCTGACTTCTTATCCAGAATTTTAGATATTAGACACTAACCCAGTACCAAGAATATTCCCTCTTAGAAATCCTACTTTAAAAATGACTTCGTGAGTGCTTCCCAAAGAGAAAACCCACAGCAATTCTAAGGACGTAGTCTAAGCTTTCTTTCTCACTGCTCAGAGCTTCTTGGATCATGAGCTGGTTTACTCTACATCTTTGTTTTTTTTGTTTCTCATGAATTAATTCTAAAGGAAAACTTGTACAAATAAAGAAGGATAGTTGGGAATTAGCAAAGTGCTCTTTACATATCTTTGCTGAAGTGTAAGTCATAACTGATGTTTAGTTTCAGATGAGTAACATTTCAGATGTGCTTTATGAATTCTGCATCATGGTTTATTCTTGAAAAAGCACTTCTTAGATGTCATGTGCATATGAGTCACCTGGCGATCTTGTGGAAATGCAGACTCTGATGAAGTAGGCCTGGGATGAGCGGAGATCCTTTATTCTGACAAGCTCCCCGGGGCTGCTGCTGCTAGCCCCTGAGCAGCAAGAGGCCAAAAGACACCATTTAAACTGGGGTAGGTTGTGCCTTTCTGGTGGTGGTGGGATGACCTGCACATTAGGGCTGATGGCATGTTGGTTAGTAGAACCCTCTTGAAAAGAAGTCTTAATAAGTTAAGGTCTGATAAATGCAAGCATTGTCTACAAAAGCTTTTAAAAGATAAAAAAGTTTGGTCTCAGTGTGAGCAAACTGAATTTTGCAAGTGTTACAGTTTTACATAGATTGTGACCTTAATGGGGAGTCCAGTTTTCTAATGTAACTGATTCATTATATTAAAAATAAAAACTAAACTAAGCCAATAGATTTATTGTATGGGATGAATTCAGTAGCAGGTGTTTAGAATTTAGAATGTAGAATTTGGGGGTGAATTATTAGTGTTAACGTGCTGGTGGTGAACAGAGCATAATGTAAACTTTAAGAGAATTTAGTAAAATGATACAGTGTAACGTACTATGTGAACAGAGGTTGTTTTAATGTTTTGTACACTGATAGATATACTAAATGTTCAGATTAGAAACCAACACAGAGTAGGTTCTCAGTAAGTGTTTTTAAAGGTTTAGCTTATGTTTATAAATTCTTTATAAATATCTGTCTTCCTTTAGCCTTGATTCAATTGTTGATGTTTATCCTAGTTTACATTTGGCCTATAAGCCAAAATATGTTTAATCTTTGTCAATTCAATAACTGTCTTAAATATTAGGATGGGACTGGTCTCCCTGAATCTGGTTATTATTTCATTCAGTAAAGCTGAACTTCCATTTAGGACCCCTGAATTTAAGATGTGCTTTAAACCATAAGAAAGGTACACAAACACATACATGCCAAAGGCTAGTATACATTGCCATATGCAGTCTGCAGAAGAAAAATCTTATATGGCATGCTGGAATTAAGTGATATATGTAGTTAATCAAAATTTGATTATATTAGTTAATTCATTTAGTCTTAAGTATGACTTTATTCCCAAAAGACGGAGAACACAGTAAGTTAATGAGAGAATAATGATGTACATCTTTAAATATCTCCCCAACGCTGTGGCCTCTCTCCCCCTAAAATACAAACAGACAAAAACCCAGTACTTTTCTAGAATCCCAACCCCACTTTGAGATTTTCCAGGAGAGACTGAAGTTCACTATAATTTAATCATTATAATACCCTTTATAAAAAAAAATTAGTTTCACCTTATTTTTCTATTCAATGAAATGCCTGGTAATAATTATCACATGGAACTGTCTGTGGAAGATCATGGAGAGCCACCTAAAACTACTTTCAATAAAATAATAATTTGCTTCAATAATTTGCTTATCATAGCAGATACCTCACTTTGTGTAGTTAGGGTAAAATAAAAGCACAGCTTTCCATTTTCCTGTAATTGTCATCTCTTAAAACTCCTTTGGCCAGAATTGTCTTAAACTTATAAAGAAGATATAAAGGCTGTTTTTAAACCCAGGCTGTGCTTAGACTAAATTGTATTTCATTTGCAATTGGTGGATATTCCTTATCTCTTAAAGGTCAGCAGCCTATTTGCTAATTTATAATTGGCAGGCAGTTACCATATTACATGGGGAAAAACAAAGACGTTTCTTGGGGGAGAGGGGCCCTAGTAGTAACAGGCTTTCCATAAATTAAGATCCCTTCCAATACACCATCTGTTTTGACTGAAAAAAACTGGATCAAGATTTAAGAAAAGTGAAGTTCTAATTTTTGTTTTCAACTTGATTATTGAGAAGGAATTCCTGTCCTTCTGTGGTTCATTTCAATTTCTGCCACTTGATCTGAATGTGAATAGCTGTTACTTATTTTTTCCTTATCCTTCACAGAAACAAATACTTCGAGTTCTATTGCTTTTGCTAACACGGCTCCTGTCTGTGATGTGGAGGTCTGATGTGCTATATCCTTTCCACCCAAACGCCCCTGCCGAAGTACTCTTCACTCCCATCCATCAACATACCCTCCGTCCCCCTGCCATGATGGGAGTCCTGAAATTCCCGGGTGATCCTGAGTCAGCTATTTGAGTCTGGTCTTTCCAATGGCTATCATGTTATCCAACTGACAAATGTCCATTCTTTCTAGCAATAAGACAGAGAACCAGGATATAAACATTTTAGTCAGTGTGAAGGCCATCAGACAGAGAGATTTCTAAAGTATGGGGTTCTCCACTGACCTGGAAAAAAACATCATTTCAAAAAAATGTTTAAGTGGTAGGTAGATTCCTAAATTGGCTACAAAAATGGCATACTGATGGCAAAGGTAAGAGGATAATAATTCCTACGTCACATTTTCATAGGGATTTGTTCATAATACTCATGAATGCTTTATCATGAATAAATGAATTTGAGAAATATTAATTTGTCATGCAATATAATAAATGGATGCAAGCTAGGAAAGGTTATATAGCTGAGTTGTATTCATCACTGTATTACTTGTTACAGTAAAATGGAAACAGTTGGCATTGGTAGTAATTGGATGTTGAGCAAATGAGTTATAGTACATGTAGAACCAATGATACGCGTCAACACTGATCCATGTGTTCAGAATATAGCAGTGAGAAAAAAAAATCTTGGAGTTTAAAACCTAGTAGGGGAGAAATGAATTTCTCCAGTGAAGACAACCCGATGAAACAAGCCAAAACATAAGATCACTTCTCAGAGCCATTTCAATTTTGTCCAGACCTAAAGGCTGATAGGAATAGAAATTATGAATAGAGGTTGAATAAAGAAGATAGCTACTTTATAATAGAAAATTTACAAGTGATGGCTTCCCATTCTGTGAGCTACAGAATGTCACAGGTTTTGTAGAGGTAAAATTTCACCACATATAGAAATTGCTTAAATATAAGTACTAGATAATTACTCCCTTCTCTCAAAACCTAACTCCTAATATGGCTGGAAGGAGTTCAAGAATCCCTCTTAATGTTCCATGCCATTTGATTTTTTTTCCAATTTACATATAGTTTCTCTTAGAGGAATGTTTAATAATTATTTGTATGGTTGAATGTGGACGGATTCTTTTAAGTTTTAAAATCAGAATAACTTCTTATAACCCATTCTACTAGTAATTCCTAACTGAACAATGAGTTCTATGCCAAAAATATGTGAGGAATTCTAGATTTGGTGATTTGTAACTCCAAACTGAATTTCAGCAAAGAAACAATGTTATTTTAGAATCCCAAACTATGTACAAAAGGTTACTTCACCCCATAGTGAGGCTGGTACTATTTCAGGGGAAAATTAGGCAGTGGGATATTTGGAATGCAGATTTCTTCTTGCTGCTTATTCCTTCTTTGCTGTCAAGTTTGGTAAAGTTTCTGGTAACTCAGTCACTTGAATGTGGGACCAATGTTTTACTGTTCCTCACATATTGTTTTACTTCAAAGAAATCATCATAAAGTGAGGTCAACAATTG
The DNA here is from genome assembly GCF_036321535.1 of Camelus dromedarius. Taxonomy (NCBI): domain Eukaryota; kingdom Metazoa; phylum Chordata; class Mammalia; order Artiodactyla; family Camelidae; genus Camelus; species Camelus dromedarius. The sequence continues at coordinate 11,613,761 of NC_087454.1, read as the reverse complement.
AGATCAAGGCTAAAGGAGGATGTAGATTTTTCCTTATCTCCCCGAAGCTTACTGATTTTCTGTTCTGATGTTTTGCCTGAGTTTGGCCCAGCTCTTTTGCATGTTCTCTTCCTTTCAAAACTGGGATATGAATGCTGTCCCAGGCACCCAATAAGTCTCCAAGAAAGGAATGATTTTTGAGTCTCAGCCAGTCCACTCTCCTGTGCTGGAAATTCTGAGTTTGGTGAAAAGGACAAATGGGCTGTGGCTACAGTTCAGTCTCCTATATCTGTAGCGCAATGAAAGATTCAGGTGCAGATCTTTCCTGGGACTTCGCTTACTAAGAATTACTTTACCCTGCTTGTCACACACCTAGCTGAGAATTGTGAAAAACAAACAATTGTACTGACGAAGGATGAATTGCTTCAGGGGAAGAGCCTGTATACCTGGAGAGTCTCGTAAGGAGTTAGTGGTAGAGTGGGGCATGAAGCTGGGACACCAATGCACAAAAGAAAGTAGACTAATTTTGTCCATTATATTTGGAAATTTTTTACAGCCTTTTTTTTCCCCTTAGAAGAACAGAGAAAAAAGCTTATAATGTACCTTGGCAGCCACCAACTGTGACAGGTATGAAGAAAGATGCCTGCCAGGCCATTCCATCTAGGAGTCAGGGAGGGCAAGTTTCTGATCTGGGCACTTCCTTGCCAGTGAATCAAGACCAGCAGATTCTCTCCGAGGACTCTAGCACACCAGGACAAGAGCTGTCAGGATGTGACTTTAGTCTCAGGATTATAGTCTTGGTGGTTATAGTCAGAGGTGCCACTGGTTCTGTAAACTATGCTTGATACAGCATGGTTCCTTAAGTGCTGGAATGTACTATAAATTCCAAGTTACTGTAAATTTGGCTTCACACTTGACTTATATGATTGATATCATGATTGAAATAGTGTAGCTTGGTGGTAAAGATGGTATAAAACTGTGGAAGTTAATTATTTGTATCTGAGAACTGGTGATATTAGATGCTTTCTATGTAAGCTGCTATTATGAACTATACATATATATATATTAACCCTATCATCAGAACCACCAATTTGTTGAGGTTAATCATTCTATTTGCAGATGAGGAGACTGAAGCTTAGAAAGAGGATCAGTAACTTCCCCAAGTCTACACAGCTAGTAAGTGATAGATTTAAAATTAAGTCTATTTGACTCCAAAGCTATTTATAAGCTTTAAAATTGTCTTAAACAGAACATTAAGCCTATGTTTTTTTCACAGTAGTAGATTTTCTCCCTAAACATTTGGTTACTTGTTTCAACTCTTATAGAAAAGCTGGGTTCTAGTCCTGGCTTTGACTGCCCAGCTGTGTCCCCGAACATGCCATCTGAATTCTCTGGACCCGTCTTGTCCACTGAATGAAGGCTGAACCACAGGATCACCAAGATCTTTCTAAAGGTCAACTCTTACAATCCCTGTACTTTGTGGATTTAGTCTTTGAGCCTAGCTCACTTAATCACTTTCCTAACTATAATGCCTTCTATTTGGAGCAAAAATATATGTACTTTTATTACTGGTAATATACCACTTACTGTGAGCTGACTGCCGTAGGTAACCATTTATCGCATTTCCTGTATGCTGGGAAATACACTAAGTGCTCCACACAGATGATCACAACAGGTCTAAAAGGTGTATTTTAAAGTTTACATTTTATAGGGGAGTAAGGTTTTGACTTACCCAAGGTCAAACTTGCGGAGTGGCGGAGCCAGAATTCCAGCCCCTGTGTGTTTGACAACAAAGCCCTTATATATTAAGGGAACATTAATGTAACTGTATATATTTTCTAATTCTATTTTAGGCTTAAATTAGATCATGGACATTGTCTTTTCAACCAGTTTTTTTTTTCTTTTTTATAAGATATTGTTGGCTCCTGTCTGTGATTTTACTGCTTACTTTCTGCCCGCTTTACTAACCACGGGGAGAAGGAGAGGAGGGAGGACGTTGCTGTTTTCGCGTTAAATCTCTATTTCAAACTCTAAGTTTATAGTCAACAGCAGTAAGCGGAATGGAATCCCCGGCTTTCTGCCTCTGCGGGGAACCGCGGATCAACTTCCGCGTCCTCCTTTCTGAGAATGCGCCTTCTTCCGCTGAACTACGTTTCCCAGCGGCCCGCGCGGCCAAGCGCGCGAGCTCGCCCAGCCCTTCCTTCCTCCTCGCCTATCACGGGTCGCAGCGTGATGATGCAAACCCGACGGGCGCTGACGAGTGACGGCGTTCTGGCTCGCGACCGCAGCGGCGGCCTTAGCAGCGGCAATAGACGCAACAGCGGCGACTGCAGGGACGACGACGACGACGGCGGGGCGGGCGCTGTGCGGAAAGGGGAGGGGTAGGCGGGCGGCGCCGGCGGCTTCAACTGCGGCAGCTACGGCTAGGGCGACGGAAGAAGGATCCCCATCAGCCGGAGGTTGAGTTAGGCCTAAGCAGCGCCTGGCCGCTCGGGCTGTCCTCTGCGGGGGATCTCCATAGAGACGGTGACATACACAGAGGCGGGGGTCCGCGGGAGGCTGCCGGACCGGAGCCAGCTCCTCGGCCTCTGTCGCCGCCACCCCCTTCCCTGCCGCCAGCGCGCATTCTCCCTCCGCTCTTGCTCGCAGCCCCGCGGTCCCCGGTGTGCCCGTGCCCCACTGTGTGGGCAGCGCGGGCGGACTTTTGGGCTGGGGCCGGGCGGGGGGAGGCTCTAAGGCCGCCTCTGCCTCTCCCGCCCCCTTACCCGCCCCGGAGGGGGAAGCCGCGGAGGCTCCGCCATGGCCTCGGGAGCCGGAGGCATAGGAGGGGGCGGTGGCGGCAAGATCCGGACGCGGCGTTGCCACCAGGGGCCAATTAAGCCTTACCAGCAGGGGCGACAACAGCACCAGGTACGGGACTGCGACGCCGTGGGGGCCTAACCGGTGGGGAACTTGGCGGGAGTGAACGGGCGGAGAGGGGCCCTGGCGCCCCACGTGGAGCGGACGGGAGGGCCTGAGGGCAGGCCGGAGCGAGGCGGCGGGATCTCAGGCCGCTGGGGCGGCAACGGGAAGTGGGCTGAGACAGGCCAACCTTGCGGCGCACACGTGTGGTTCGGGCCGCCTCTCTCCAGCCCTCTCGGCCTGGGGCTTTCCCCCGGCCTGCGCAGGGCGGGAACAGAAATCCTAGGCCACGATGGGCCTAGGAGTCTTTATATTTTGGCGGGGATTGGGGGTTTGAGGGTATTACTTACGTCCTCTCGAGGGAGAAAAGAAAAGATGTAGCTGGAGGCCCCTACGCTTGCTGTTTTGTAGTCTCCCGCGTTTCAACGTGTGTGAGGAGGGGGCTGCCCCAGGGGGATCTGCCTCCGGGGCACCTGGGGGTTGGTGGGGGCGCTGTTACACGGAAAGTGGAATAACTTAGTCTCAACCTATTAATTAATTCTCCATCTCCCCTTCCTGTGTCCCTCCCCGATCTGAGAGCGTTGACTTAGATTTTTTTTCCCCCTTAACCGGGTTATAGTTAGTGGCACTGGGGCATTTTTGAAAGTCCCTCTCCACACTTACGTTTTTTTTCCATCGCGAGATTCTTACCTCCCCATTTTTGCTCCCTCCCCACCTTTTATCTTGGAGGCTAGAATTGGCCATTATGCATAGTTGACCGGGACTCCAGTTCTGATCTCATGCATAAAATATTTTAAATTATGGGGCGTATTTTTGAAACTTAGGTACTTTTGACACTCCAGGAATGTTGGTGGTCTTATAATTTAACCACCTTGCGCACGTGTGGGTGTTTGAAATTATGAAAAGGCGTTTATCCTAACCGTAATTTGATTCTGAGGAATTTACTTTTTTAAAATACTTACTTGTTGGTTATGCGGATTAAATAGGAAAATGTTAAAAACGTTTTGATAGAAGTCATTTCTAAAACTTCTCAATGATACTAAAGTGGAAAGTAACTGTCTTGTTAAAAAAAAAAGTATAGCAAAAGGGTCTGATGACTTGTTGCCTACTGTTTAAGGTAGACTTCCTCGTCTGTTTTATCGCAGATGATGATGAATATTGAACACTTCTAACAAGTTTGGTGGTCGTGTTATTGTACCATTAAAAACAATTTTAAAAGTAAAGATTGGAGAGCAATTTCTTAATAGTAAAATTGTGGTTTATAATATTGAGTCGCTCTCTACTAATGGTTATAAGTCTTGGCATTACTGTTACCTCCCACCAGTTTTCCCCCAGATATATCCGGAAGGTGCTTGATTTTCAGATTTCTTTGTGAGGAGCAGAGGTGCAGCAGATTTAAGATTAGAATTCAGGTCACAAGCCTGGCCATTTAACGTAATCCTTTTGTAGAATGGAAGTTAGACACATGCTGTTTTTCCTGAAGAATAAATGTCTTTGAGTGTTTTCTTAGATTTCCTTAAAATAAGGTTACTACATAAAAATTGAAATGTTGTAAATACAGATTGTTGGATGGTCTGGACAGTTTAGAAAGGAGCTCATATATTCCGGGTGGCAAAAGCTATAATCACGCCTTCTATTTAAGTGTACTCAGGGAAAAATCTAATTGGGGGAAGATGATGCCTTAACAGCATAACACCTGTGACCCAAATTGTCTTAGAGCTGATACGATTTCAGGCTGTGCAGTTTTGTTTTAGAGCTTGGTAATTTATCATTTCCCCCTGTCTAAAATACTTTTTCAGCTTTTTGTCCCAGCCATTTAATTGAAAAAGTACATTTTTAGCTTTTGAATTGACATTAAAGTTGTCTGGGGGTTTCTTAATCAACACCGCAGGTGCTAATATAGGCAGATACTCTCAAAGGAAATTGTCCAGGAATAAACAAAAGAATACTCTATTTAAGGATCTTCTTAAATATTAAAGACAAGACTCTTTAGTCCTTACTGGGACGTTTGTGGACTTGGAGACTACCTGCCTGCTGTCCACTGTCCCAGGCTGCCATCTCTGTTTTGCAGCAGCTGCTGAGTCATCATGAATAGCAGGGAACTTCATGACATGGCATGTTTTGTACTAATGTTATTTGGTTAAATGTCTAGTGGTTTCTGAGCGAAAATGAAGTTTTGGATTTTGTAGTTGAGAGTTGGAATGAGAAGTCTGGCACTGTCGGTTAATGGATGTTTGCCATCGCCTGTCAGGCCGACCGGCTTGTGCAGTCATGCAGTACCTGTGACTTCTGCATGTGTTCAACTGACTTGTAATTTCCTGTTTTGACTTCTGGTTTAGCTCTGCTGAGGTATATCTGAAGTTTACATTTTTTTTTTTTCCTTTTAACTTCTGATCTTTAAAATGGCATCTTGCTTGAAGTTACGGAGACAAAAAGTTCATTGTCTTACTCAACTAAGTGAGGGATAGTAATATAAGAATTGTAGCAACGAAAGTGAAAAACAGCGCGGAATGATCAGTTGATCATTTTTACTTGCCTTCGTCCCTATTCCCTAACTCTTAGCCCAGATGCCTTTAAGAAATGGTATCATTATTCTAGTTAGGAGTGAACAGGTCGCTAAAGAGGATGTGGTTAGTTCTTGTCACCTGTTCAGTCTCCTTTCCCATTTCCTTTTTGTGCAGATGGTCAGGCCCAGAAAGTCAGCTCTGGAGAGGTCAAGCTGCTTTTCTTACTAGCCACCACCAAAAACTTGAGCCCATGGGCAAACCAGAACCTTGCCTCTGGAAGAATCTACTGCCACCTCCTGGTGAGAGGAGAGCTACTTGTTTTTGCCCTTTTATCTTCTTGGTTGTAGTTTGTCTTACAAGTCAGTTTCTGCATCTAGCTGTTTCAAAAAAGAGGGGGAGGAAACCCCTTTGTTTAGTACCTTAGATCAGGAGTCTGCAAACTTTTTCTGTAAAGGGCCAGATAATGAATATTTTAGGTTTTGTTGCTGCAAGTTCTTTGGTTTTTATAACCCTTTGAGAAATGTTAAAGATCATTCTTAGTTTGAAGTCTGTACAAAAGGCGGAGGGCTGAATTTGGCCCGTAGATTATGGTTTGCCTGATCCTGGTTTATATAATAGTGTAGTTTTTTTCTGTTTATTTGTTTGTTTTGGTAGCTTCTATATGATACTTTGTCCCAAATAAATGTGTCCTGGTTGGTATTTGATCGCTAAAGAGTGTTCTCAGTTTTGAAAAGGTAGAATATTTAAAAGTTGAATACTTACCTCATTCCAGAAGTCACTAAGTAGTTTTGATTTTATTTTATCTTTGTTTGCTTTATCCTAGATTCTTAATTATTACTATCAGTGGAAATAGAAATGGAAATAGTTGATAGGAAAATGTGCTACAATACAGTTAGAGTATCTGGGTTTGAATCCCTTCTCTGCCAGGACTTGGAAAAGTTCTCTCTGCTTAATTTACTCATCTGTAAAGTGGAAATTGTGAGGGTTAAATGAGATAATATAAGTAAAGCTCTTAGAACAGGGCTTGGCATGTATAGTAAGGACTCATTTGAAATTGTTGTGATTAAGTAGAACCTTTTGATATAAATATTTATTGTTTCTGAATTTTGCTGCCTCTTAGTAGAGCTTTTTTTCCTTTGTGTAACCAAGTTCACCTTTTATAGGCTCCTATTGGATTTGAGGATTTGTTTCTTGAGTGATGAGGCCAAACCTTAAACTAGAAATGCTAGTCACTTAAGTGTATAGGAAAATAAATCCAAGTATTAAATTGTTTAATGCAAAGTAGATTTTTGTTTGTGATGAGAGGCCCTGGTGTGTGATAGTTTATCAATTTACTCACTAATTTTTCTGATAAGATAAATGACAAAAAAGCCCGTGTGTTGTCACCATTTCCTGGAAAGTCCTCTGATGAGGCAGAAGTTTGAAGTAAACTGAAGACTTTGGTCTGATGACACTAATTAAAACCGTTTTCACTAGGCACAGAATATTAGTGGAAAAGTGTAATGACCTGGTAATTTTCAGAATTGTTTTATTTGTAGCTACTTAGCTTATTACTTAGGATCGTCTGGTGTAGAGTTTAGGGCTACGAGGAGTATTTTTAAGATTTTAATGCCCCATTTGTTTTGTGGCTTTTTTATAAGCCCTTCATTAATTTTTCTTTCTTTGACTACCTTTCTACTTCTCTCATTTAGTTGGCTTTGTGTTATTTATCATTCCAGGGGATGGCTCAATTTTCTCATACACTTGGATAGCTTTACAAGTTGTTTTTTTGGAGGAAAGACTTATTAGTGTGGCAACAAAAATACTTGCTTAAGCTGAAACCATTGTACCAAACAAATGTGTTACTTATTTTTTTGAATTCTAGAATTACTGATGTCCTTTATTGAAACTTGTCACATATTCATATGTGGGAATAAGAAATTGGTTGGATAGTGCAATTGTAGATAAGTTAAAATCATACACCAGCTGATCCTCTAGTGGAGGTGATAGACTGTAATTACCATTTGACAAATCGCCATCGTATAGGGAGTGCAGGGCACTGATGGTGCATAAAGATGAATGACTGTCCCAGACTTGGAGGATTAGAGAAGACTTTCTGTAGGAAAACTTACATTAAGTTATAATAAAAGCAGTTATGCTTAACCACTGAAGCCTCTGAAAGTAGGAAGGGAACTAATCTGATAAAGTAGGACTTGAGTATTCACTCCTTAGTAGACCTTTACTCAGTATGTCTCTGTTTACATCTCAAGGTTTTGTTTGTTTTTAATATCACAAAGCATTCTTTCTTTGGGTCCATATAGGAAGCTGATTTGCCCCCTTTCTGTAAAGATCTGAAGCATGTTATCTCAATAACTCCTGAAAAGGTAGACCTTTGGTAAGAGTCAAAGGAACTTTTTCTTATGTAAGAAAACAATTTTCCCCCTTTCTAGCTCCCTTTCTCTGATTTCCTTTAGTGGCTGAAGTCTTACCTTTGGTACTTTGAAATTCATAAAAATTACCAGGCAGGGTAATTTATCTGATAGACAGGGTCCTTTACCTCTTTATAGTCTACCCAATTCTGTGCATAATCAGATTTCTTTTCCCTAGCACTTTTTTAAACCTCAAATATCTGGTAGTTGGTTATGTACTATAAATGTGTTAAGTCTTTAACTGAAAGTAAAATAGATTTAAAAGTAGCCTTTTATGTTTTACTTCTGTTTACTTCTATGTTTGATTTTCCAGAATTCATATTATAAAGTAGATATTTATAAAAGTTGATATGATGGCATGACATTTGATAATGAGGTAATCAAGGAAATAGTTTATCTTGTAGTTAAGCTTATACTCAGGGTTATGTTTATCATGGCCTTAATTGGGAAACCTGTCACTGAGTTTTTAGATGATTTTAGTACAGTGTTTCTCAAACTAATTTGCATAAGAATCACCTTAATAGCTTGTTAAAGCAAATTTGCATTTCTAACATACTCTTAGATGACTGCCACCAGTGCTGCTGGTTTGAAGACTGCAATTTGAGAACTGCTGCTTTAGTCCCTTTGTAGTGACTAAATGAGCTACAGAACAAAAGATTACACATAGATTCTCACACAGATGTGTGCACACACTCGTGATTAAAGGGGATTTTTAAACAAATTTTATTGAGTTATAGTCAGTTTACAATGTTGTGTCAATTTCTGGTGTACAGCACAGTTTTTCAGTCATACATGAATATATATATATTCATAAAGGGGAATTTTAAAGGATTTTAAATAGTTAAATCATAGTTAACAGGTTTATTAGATTTCACATTTGTAAACAAGTTTACCAGAAGCTTGGACAGCATGTGCCAAGGACACTTCTATGTTTGAGTCTTACACTTTTTGTCTCCCTAACTTAGAATCTTAAGCTTCCAGAGGGTAGGAACTTGTTCCCTGCTATATCCCCAGTGTTCTTGCCTGACATGGAATATGCAATCAATAATATTAAGTGAATTGAATGAAGAAAAGCAGTGTTTGCTTTTACCCCTGTGAGTTAAAGATTCTAAAATATTCACCAGGATAAGCCTCTTCCCCGGTCCATTTATGTACTGTTTGACAGAGATACAGGGTGGATGTATCTTTTGAGTAATACGGGTGCCTCCCCAAGTGTGGTGCATGTGTTCCATTGTTGCTAAAGAAGATGAATCTAACTGATATGTGGACTGACTTTCAAAATTTTCATGTTAATTAGAAAACACATTTGACAAGTACAGTGCTGTATCAGTTAAGGACCTAGCAAGAAACAGTTCACTCCAGATGGTTCATCTGAAATATCTTTAAGAAAGAGTCTATTCAGAGATAAGGAATACACATAGGATAGCAGGATGCCCAGAGAGTAGCAACATTGGGAAGCTGTTACCATCCCCGGGGTGGACGGATAAAGGGCAGAAATCGTGTCACTGGAGTGGGGGAAAGGCCTGGCTGGAGCTGTCATTTTAAGGATGGGGCACTTGAGCAGAGAGGGAGCACAGGAAGAAAGACTTGTCTTTCCTCCCATCCTCTAATACCTGGTGTCCTCCAGAATCTCTCATGGACCACGCCTACCAGAAGCCAATTTGATGAGATAGCCAATCAAGAGTAGAGTTAGGAAATGGCAAGTGAAGACTGGTGCGACATCACATCTGTGATTTGATAGATTTTATTGTTTATTAAGAGAAATAAAATAAATGGATAGAAAGAAAAGCATTAAGTAATAGCACACGTAAAAATCATGGCTAAAGTTTGGGAAACACTGGGGAAATAGTTACATAAGCCACATTGTGTTCAGCACAGTCCATTGTAAGATTTGTTTTTCTGATTAATTTTAGAGTATTTTATGATATATTTGAATTGTTGTCTAACTAGTGCTTCACATGTATGTTTTCCAGATAACTGAACATTAAGATTTAAGTATACATAATTTTATTCACCTCTTACAGAAGGACTTTCTGTCTAAAATGTGTTGTAATTTTCTGAAATGTGTCTAATTCCCTAATCTCTCTAGAATAGTGGTTCTCTAACTATAACATACATCAGAATCTCTTGGGAGGGTTTGTTAGAACAGGTGAGCCCTACCTCCTGAATTTAGTAGGGCTGGGGTAGGGCCTTAGGTGATGCAGATGTAAATGGTGAAGGGACTGCATCTTGGGAACCACTAGCATGAGGGTATACTGAGCTTAATTTAACTTTTTTTTATGACTTCAGGTCATTTACCCTATAATGGTATATTGAAGTATAGGGATATTTCTTTTTAATAATGGTTGCAGGTCAGTTTTATCATCTGTGTTTCTTTTTACTATCAAGCATGCTTCAGGCTGTCATTCATTGTGCCACTGCTAATTCCTCTGTCACACTGTAATTTTCTTGTACTAATCTGCTGTGGGCTGAGGTTAAATTGGTTATGTTTTAGTTTAGGAAAGAGAAGGTCTCCAAGCAAAATTCATGAGTTTCAGTGGATGAACTTTATTGTATCCATTTTGACTGTTCAGTTTTTACTAATTGCTCTCCACAGTATCTAATGCTGCCACATAAATGACGTTTCGTTAAGTCTGGCGTTAATTTTAAATTGTTCTGTACTTGTCTCTTAGGTGAGTAGGGATCACAGGAATCTCTGCTACTTTTAGTAGCTAAACACTTCAGAGGTAGTCCACAAAAGACTTGACACTAAATTCTTGCTAGAGTGCTTTAGCTAACTTGTCACTTCATATCAAGTGTATCTTAAGTTTTTTCTTTTTTAAACTAATGTCATATCTTGAAAGCACTTGAAAGTCTTTTGGAATATGAGAGGGGGGTAAATAAATATTTAAATATGAGTAAAATAATAAGTATATTTTTATAAATATTTAATCTTAAAGTAGATAGATAATCTTTCTTTCCAAAGGAACTAATACTATGTAACCTGAGCATAGAAAAGGGAAACAGTGAACTTGTATTTTGGAGCAGTGAGTGTCCTAGGATTGTTGCTTCATGTATTGTTAGAGAGCTGAGATTGTAGGTCTGTTCAAAATTTTTGTTTACAGGAAAAATAATTACATATTTCCCAGTTGTTTTCCATACCTTTTCAAACAATAAGGAAAATACTGTTCAAGTGCCTATGTCAGAGGTGTCTTCCACCTTTTCTCTTGACTATTTTTCAAGGCCTCTTTGTCTTGGGTTAGCTTTTCAAGGTAGATTTGTGTATTCTGCCTTGATTTTAGCTACTGTTTTTTTGTACCTGCCAGTTTATTTTTTTTCCTTCTGACACTACTCTATGAAGGAAATTGCTGCCTAAAACTGGTCACTTCACCCCCATTTGTTTCTGCTAGCTTTTTTTCCCTCGTTAGTAAAATTATCAGTGTATGTTTCTGTTATATTTTGTAAACTGCGAAGTGCTTTCACATTATTTCATTTGATCTTCATTATAATTTCTATGAGGTAGTAGTGGGGGGAGGTGTTACTCTTATTTTACCTAGAGTAAAGCAGAGTACAAGGAGGTACTCAAATTTCACCTTTGGTCTTACTAATCCCTGATAGACCACAGCCGTTGTGTTTGGACCTTGGGCAAGTTACTTAACTTCATTGTCTCTCATCTGTGAAGTGCACTATTAAAACCAATTTCATAGTTATTGTGAGGATTAAATTGAGTAATTTAATAATACATATAAACTGCTGAGAACTGTCTGACATGATGAATGTTAATAATGCTGATAGTTGTTATACCACATCTTTCTCTCCCTTTAAAAGTTACTGTAATAAAATTCTTGATTTTCAGGCCACATTTGATATAATGAAATTTTACATCCCCCCAAAAAATCTTAGATTATTTCTTGAGTTTATTATGTTGAATTTAGTTACCTTATTGCCTGTCTTTAAAAAAAAAATCTCATTTTTGTTTGTCTAAATCTTTGTTCTTAAAGAATGTATAGTAAAATAATTGGGGACGCTGTTGAAGGTATTGTTTATATTGCTTCTTTTAATATGCTGGGATCAGGATGGATTTTTTTGGTCTGGGATTATAACATTTTAGTGCATATCTTATTACTAAATCTAAAATTTATATTGCTTATTTTGATGGCCTGTTAGAATTTTTTAAGGATAGAATAATATGGCCATTTGGAGCTCATGGACGCAAATGGAGAAAAGAAAAAAGTAGAATTTCATAATGTCTAGAATTTGTAAAATGCATTATGTCAGCATTCACTTGAGTAACTGAATTTTAGGAAACTTTGTTGGAAACAGTTATGTTTTGCCTGGTATGGCATTCTCTAAATAGGTACTTACTTAAAAACATAAATTTCTAAAACTGCCTTCCATGTTTTTCCCCCCAACAGGGCATCCTTAGCAGGGTTACAGAATCTGTTAAGAATATTGTGCCAGGATGGCTTCAAAGATACTTCAACAAGAATGAAGATGTATGTAGCTGCTCAACAGACACAAGAGAGGTGCCACAGTGGCCGGAGAATAGGGAAGATGACCATGTGCTATATGCTGACGAGGAGAGCTCTAACATTCATGATGGGAGAGTCACTCCTGAGCCAACAGTCAGTAACACAGAAGGTAAATAGAATGTGGATGTTTGGTTACAAATGATAGGTTTTCATGTCTGAATTTAAAATACCTTTCTATTACTTGGCTATGGTCAATCTAATTGTGTAGTAGAGAAGCCGCATTGGAGGAGGGTGATGGTCACCTTCAAGTCAGATCTCTTTCTTATCAGCTTTTTGTTTATTTAAGGGAGGCTGAAATGCTATGTCAGTTAAGAGTTCAAGCTCTGCTGTTAGATTTTGAGTTTGAAATTTTATACTGCCAATTGTTAATCATGTGGCTTTGGTCAAGATGATTTATATTCTCCTCTGTGCCCTCGTAAGTGATTTTGAAAAAAGTAAATGTGAAGCCCTTACTCTGGGTCTTGGCACTGAGGGAGCAGTGTGACAACGCCTCCCACCACACACAGACCTGGGTGTGGTGTGACTGCAGTTGGCTCTTTCCTCTGTGCCGCGGGCTCAGCTGGGCCATTTCATTAATCTCATCATTGAGTGGCCCTGCATTTTAAAGCCTGAGATTTTGGGGATCCATTTATGGCATTTTGGTAGGGTTTACAAATGTTAAATAGCTTCAGTGTAACCCTTAAATGTGACATATTTAGGGATATTTCTCTGTTATTTCACTATATCTATGTTGTACACCTTTATTGAGATGTATTTCATGTAACGTAAGACTCACTCATTTAAAGCACACAGTTCACTGGTTTTTAGTTATTCAGAGTTGTCCAGTCACCACAGTCAGTGTTAGAACATTTTAAACACCATCCTTCTCACCTCCTCCACCCTCCCTAATGCGTAATCCCATACCATACCCCTTAGTAGTCACTCCTTATCCCACCCTTCCAGCCCTACTACTTTGTATCTAAAGATTTTCCTACACCAGGCATTTCATATAAATGGGGTCATAAAATATGTGGTCTTTTGTCACTGGCTTCTTGTACTTAGCAGAATGTTTTCAGGGTTCATCCATGTCGTCGCATGTATCAGAACTTCTTTATTGCCAGGTAATATTGTATGGCATGGATAAACTACATTTTATTTATCCATTCATCAGTTGATGGACATTTGGGTTGTTTCTACCTTTTGAGTGTTAAGAACAGTGCTGCTGTGAATATTAGTGTGCAAGTTTTTGTGTGGTTGTGTTTTCTTTTGGGTACCTATCTAGGAGTGGAATTGCTGGGTCATCTGGTAATTTTAACATTTTCAGAAAGAACTTTTTCTAAAGTGGCTATACCATCTTACTTTCCCACCGGCAATGTATGAAGAATCCAATTTCTTCACACCTTCACAAATACTTATTTTACTTTTTTTTTTTTAAATTAAATATAGCTACTCTAGTGATTGTGAAATGGTATCTAACTGGTTTTGCTTTGCATCTGTCTAATGACTAACAATGTTGAGCATCTTTTTGTGTGCTTATTGGCCATTGGTATATCTTTGGAGAAATAGCTTTTCACATCCCTCTTTTCCATTTTTAACTGAGTTGTCTACTTATAGTTGAATTGAAAGAGATCTTTATATATTCTGGACTGGATTAGAAGTCCCTTATCTGTAAGTATATGATTTGCACATATTTTCTCCCATTCTGTTGGTTGTATTTTATCTTCTTGATTGTGTCCTTTGATGTGCAAAATTTTAAATTTTGATAAAGTCCACTTTCTCTCTCAAGTATATATTCTTTTCAATATATATATATTTTCTTTCACTACATGTTTTGACATAATTATACATATTTTTTTTCTAATTCTGTGTTAAATCTTGTTTTGTCTGAATAATTGATGTGGATGTGTTCCTGTTAATTTTGATGTACTTAGTAACTTATTTTCCTGTTTGATTTGCTCAAAGTGAAAATTAGTGAGAGTGAAATGGGCCTGAAAGAATAATTCTCATTTTGGGGAAATTGGCAGATCTAAGCTTTCTTAGTGATACTCAGTTTGGCTTAGTCTTTAAATCCTTGCTTATTTTTATTAGGATAATGCAGGGAGTTTTAATATCTGTACTTTCAGGGTTTCTTTTCATGTGTATTACCCAACAACCATCTTGAGATTTTATCTGGTAGATCTCTAAGCTGACTGCTTTTGTGTCATTCTCTTTTTTGGACATTGAGTGGGACCCCAGTTGCTGTTTATTTTGATTAGTGGCTTGTAGTGTGTACCAGCATATATCTACAGTGACTGAAACCTCTTCTATTTTAAGGAGCATGCTTGTGGGGATTAACAAACTGAAGAATTTAGTTTAGCTGTGAAATAAATGCAGTTTCTCATTTTTACATCTGTCAAAGTTCTTTTTTGTGTGTATTTGTGTTTTCATTGAAATTATGGAATTAATTCATTGGTCTGCCAAGGTCAATTCCAACTTGGATTTTATTCATTATATTATTAAGCTTATTAATATATATTATTGTATGTATAATATATATTTATATATGTATAATTATATATGTATTATATGTTATTCTGTTAAATGTATACTATACATTTCTTTGTGAGTAACTTCTAAATTTAAATTATTGTGGAAAATTTCAAACTACAAAAGTAAGGAAGATAGTATAGTGAACCCCCGTGTAGCTATTACCCAGCTTCAAAGACAACCAGCTAATGGCTGACCTTGTTATCTTTGTTCCCACACTCATTCACACACCTTCTCACTCTGACTCCTCTGATGATTTAGAAGCAAATTGTGAGCAGCTTCTTGATACTAACTTTGAAAACCTGATAGCATTTTTTCCCCTCTGTCTTGCCTTAGAGCTGACTCCTACTCTTATTTTAAATTTGTAATTTCTAGACAGTTCTCTTCTCACGGTCTGCCTCGACCTTCCTCAAAGTATTAATTCAGTACTTGCCGTCACATAATGTGTGACTAAAGTATCATTGATAATTCCCCTATATGATGAACATAGATCTCACTAGATACAGCCAGTTTACATTTGAAACATTACACTTAAATTTGACAATGCAGTCTCAAAACAACTTAGACATACCTACTCCTGAAGTAATGCCAAATTATTGAAAGCGTAAAATAACAGTCCTGAATATTGTTTACTGAATAGTAATTTTACCAGGGTGGCTTTTATATTAATAGTAACTGGAGCTGCAGAGCATTGTACATTCTTCCAATAGCACAGTGCAGTAACAACGGTTATAGAATGGCCCATTTCAGATCTGTTATCTGCAGCTTTCTGCTTATGTGTACCTCCTTGTATTGATTGTCTTAATGATGGTGAGCCATTAGGGATCTAGATTTCTCCTGCTAGGTTAGTGGAATGTATCAATGAGGAGGACCTCCAATAACATACATGTTAAATTTTTATTGGTTCAGTAGGAGTTCAGGCCTCTGAGGGCCCCACAATGGCATCTCTAGTATGTTAGCATTAAATTGATGTTGTAGACTACATTGACTGAGTGATGCCCTGTGACTTACAAAACTGGGCGTTTGTGGCTGATGTGAATCTGTAGATGGCATGGCTGTGTTTAGTCTTATTATCTCAAATGGTGTCCTTTATTGGACCTGGTTTGGAGGTTAAGGAAGCTCTGTAAGTATGAAAAACTGGCATTGTTGTTAGCAGCATACCTTCCAGTAGAAGTATATCATATTAGATTTCTTTTTTCCCTATAGTTTCTGTATATACTAGATTTAGCAGATGTCTGCCAAAAGCTAGAAAATTGTCCTATTGCTTTTATCCTGTAGGATAATCTGCTGCAGGGATGAGAGAATGGATAAGTATAAAAAGCACTTTTTGGATAGACTATATTATAAAATTTGAATACTTTGTCTTCTAAGAAACATTTTAACCTATATGTATATGAATCTTGGCTGCAAAGAAATTGAAGTATGATAACCTTTAGATGCCAGTAGGTTTAAATGCTAATACTTGTAGATTTCCAAGCTCCAGCCAGTATCTCTTTCTTGAGCAAGCTTGGTAAGAAATTATTGCATATACATTTGACACTAACTTCCCATTTCCCCTTACCCCCTGCCCCTGGCAGACACCATTGTACCTTCTCTATGACTTTGACTACTCTACATACATCATATGAGTACAGTCATACAGTGTTTGTCCTTTTGTGACTGGTTTATTTCATTTAGCAGAATGTCTTCAAAGTTCATTCACATTGCAGCATGTATCAGAATTTATTTTCTTTTTAAGGCTGAGTAATATTTACCACATTTATTAATTCATCTGTTGATGGACACTTGGTTTACTTCCACCTTGTACTGCTGTGAATAATTGGGTCAAGAACATGGTTGTATGCATCTCTGAAACTCTGCTTTCGGTTTTTTGGGGTATGTATGCAGACGTGGAGTTGCTGGGTCATATGGTAACTCTACTTTTAATTTTTTGAGGAACCACTATAGTGTTTTCCACAATGGCTACACCATTTTACATTTTCTATCAGTAGTGCACAAGAGTTCCAGCTTCTTCACATGCCCGCCAACATTTATTTTCTGTGTTTCTGATAGTAGCTGTCCTAATGAGTGCGAAGAGGTATCTCATTGCAGTTTTGATTTGCATTTCTCTGATGCTTAGTGTTATTGAGCATCTTTTCATATGCTTGTTGGCTATTTGTATATCATCTTTGGAGAACTGTCTGTTCAAGTCCTTTGCCCAGTTTTTAATTAGGTTATTTGTTTTTTTGTTGTTAAGTTGTAGGAGTTCTTTATATTTTCTGGATATTAATTTCTTATCATATATATGGTTAGTAAATATTTTCTACCATTCTGTAAGTTGCTTTTTCACTCTGTTGATTGTGTCTTTTAGTGCACAAAAGTTTTTAAGTTTAATACAGTCCCACATCTGCTTTTCTTTTGTTGCTTGTTGTATCCAAGAAATCATTGCTAAGACCAATGTCTTGAAGCTTTTCTCCTGTTTTTATTTCCTAGGAGTTTTATAGTTTTGGGTCTTATGTTTAGGTCTTTAATCTATTTTGGGTTTATTTTTGTATATGGTGTAAGATAAGGATCCAGTTTTCTTCTTTTGCATGTGGATATCCAGTTTTTCCAGGAAGAGACTGTTTTTTCTCCATTGAGTGGTCTTGGCACCTTGTCAAGGATCATTTGACCGTGTATGCAAGGATTTATTTCTGGGCTCTATGTTCTGTAACATTGGTCTGCATGTCTGTCTTTATACCAGGACCACACTGTTTTGATTACTGTTTTGTAATAAGTTTTTGAAATCAGAAAGTGTGAGACCTCCAACGTTGTTCCTTTTCAAGATTATCTTGGTTATTAGGGGTCCCTTGAGATTCCATAAAATTTTTAGGATGAATTTTTTCTACTTTCAAAAAAAGTTACTGGGTTTTTGAAAGGGATTGCATTGAGCCTGCAGATTACTTTGGGTAGTTTTGACATCTTAACAAAATTAGTTCATCCAATCTAAGAACATGGGATGTCTTTCCATTTATTTATGTCTTCTTAAATTACTTTTGTACTTTTCATTGTACAAGTTGTTCACTTCCTTCCTTAGTTAATTCCTAAGTATTTTGTTCTTTTTGATGTTAATGGAATCATTTTTGGAATCATTTTCTTAATTTACTTTTCAGATTGTTCATTGTTAGCATATAGAAACAAAACTGAATTTTGCATGCTGATTTTGTATCCTGCTACTTTGCTGAATTTATTTATTCTAACAGATTTTTTTCTGATGGAATATTTACGGATTTCTATGTATAAAATATATCATCTGCAAACAGATCATTTTACTTTTTCCTTTCTAATTTGGATGAATTTATTTTCTTTTTCTTGCCTTATTACTCTGGATAGAGCTCCCAGTACTGTGTTAAATAGAAGTGGGGAAAGCACGCATTCTTGTCTTATTTCTGATCTTAAAGGAAAATTAGTCTTTGACCATTGGATGTGATATTAGCTGTGAGTTTTTCATACGTTGTTTTTGTTATGTTGATGTTTTCTTCTAGTCCCATTTAAATGTTTTTATCTGCACCTTTTTTTGTGTAATAGCACTTGGAACTAAATAACCAGAATTGCTTAAGCTGTTAAATATTTTGGAGGCAGACTTTTAGAAAGATAGTACATAGAAGAAAACTACAGAATGATTTCAGGTAGCAAGTACAGTTCAGCACAGTAAAGAATAGCAGACTCTTCTTACTTACTGGGGAGAGTTAATCGAAGGATGCAAGGAATCATTAATCACTAGGGAATTATTAATATAATTTAGCATGTTAATAAGTGAAATGATGTTATCATTTTTTCCTTTTGGTAGATATGCAATAGGCATTTGGTGAAACTTAAAATCTATCTTTTATTTCTGTTTGGAGTTTGGAAACTACTGCTTACTTCTGCATACGTCAGTCATCCAAAGTCCAGAAATCATGTAATGGTGAAACAATACAAGCATTTTTTAATGTGCTTTTTCAAGTGATTTTTGATTAAATTATCATTTTGAATAATACATGTAGAGATTCTGGATTCTGTTATTGTCCTTTGAAGAGTTTTGGTTCTTGTTTTAGCAGGCAGTTGTTACTGAATGATCATTTTGAACGCTTGTAGACTTAGTTGTATCTTTTGTTAATGGGTATCTGTGGAAAATCTGAGGTGTGTTAAGTTCCTCAAGTGGCAGGAGTTGGCCTCCCAACTGTCTCCTCTGTGGCTTTTTAGGATGAGTTTACAGTAGGTCTTTTTCTAGGGAAGGTGGGCTTTACGTGTTTCTACTCTGTGTATACCAATACATGTAATAGCCCATCCGCTCTCTGGACACTCCCACGTGGACTTCTGGAGGCCCTTCCCTGCATAGTTTTCTACTGTCCAAAGCACTTAATTCTGATTTCTGCTTACTGTGTTTTGCCTGGACTCCAGCTGTCTGTGTGCCAGATCTGGAAATGTTCCTAGACGGAGATCTGGATGGGCAGTGATAGTAGGGCTCACCAGGAGTTTTTCTTGTGCTGTTCTTTGTTGTCTGAAAGTTATTGCCTCATTTATTTTGTCCACTTTAATAGTTATTTACAGTAGAAGGGCTGGTCTTGGGGCCCAGTTATTCCAGCTTAACTGGAAGAGCCTTTTGGAAACTTGACAAATGACTGTAAAGTTCTTGAAAATACACCTGAAAATGAATAGAGAAGTTCTGAAACAGAATAAGGGGAATGTAGGGTAGGTTGGAGTAACTTTTACAGGCATTAGATGTGTTATAAAGCTTTAGTATTTTAAGTATTATGGTACTGGTACAGAAATACACAGATACATCATTGAGGAAAGCCTCTTAGAATTCAGTATATGGTAGTGATGGTTTCTCAGTCAGTGAGGAAAAGATGGCTTACTTAAGATTATTTCAGAATATAAACCGACTAACCATCTGGAAAACAATGAAGCGGAATCATTCCTTCATTACCCATAACTGATTCCAGTTGGAGTCAAGATTAAATATTACATTGAAATAAAAGCAATACTACCAAAAAGAAAAGAGTAAAAGTTTTTAGTGCTTATATAGTTTTAGGATGGTAAGTCTGAGTAGACAAAGTACAAGTTATTTTCTGTATTATAAAGATATAAAAAAAAAATGGGTTCAACCAACAGTGAAAAAATTAGTTGTGATATTTCAGATCATGTCATACTAATCTTACTGCTCAAAAGGAAATTAGATCTGACAAACTTTATTAGCAAGATAGACTTATTAATAAGCAGTTAAGAAATATAAATGCTCAGTGTTGCATTTAAATAAATGCAAATAAAATAATGGTGCCATTTGACATATTAGATTGGCAGAAATCAGAAAAGATTATTATCCAGTGTTGGAGACTATGGGGGAAATATACACTGTCATTTGCTATTTGTGGAGTATAGCTCTGTGGACTATAGCTTAACAGGAAATTTTTGGATCACAGTATCTCTCATAAACAAAAGTAAGCATGCATTCTGATCTGTTACGACCGATCAGTTCTACAGGATACTTGTTGAGGCTCAGGATATCTTGGACTACTTAGGCTGTTTCATGGGCCCAACTTTAGACTTTCAGAATCAGATTTTTTTGTGGGTCACTTAGGAACATTTGTTTAGTAATTCTCATGTTTCTCTTACATGCTTACAGAACCATGGATTTATCCAAAAGAATACTCTTTAACGTCTGAAAATATAAATGCTTGTATGTTTGATGGAGTATTGGGGGAAAAAATCACAAAAATAATTATAGTAAATCAATGTGGTAAAATACAGTGTGGTCTTTAAAGGGAGTGTGCTCTGTATGTAGAGACAAAATTATATTGACAAATGAAAAAATAAGTCACAGAACAGGAGGCATAAACATAATTATGTGGTTAGTTTATATGCACAAATATCTTCCCTATCTGGGAAAGCTATAGTTGATGTGCAATATTATATAAGTTTTAGGTGTACAATATAGTGATTCACAATTTTTAAAGGTTATTCTCCATTTATAATTATTATAAAATTTGGCTATATCCCTGTGTTGTAAAATGTATCCTTGCAGCTTATTGTATACATAGTAATTTGTACCTCTTAATCCCCTGTCCCTATCTTGCCCCTCCCCACTTCCTTCTCTCCACTGGTAACTACTAGTTTGTTCTCTATATCTGTGGGTGTTTCTTGTGATATTCACTAGTTTGTTTTATTTTTCAGATCCCCCTTGTAAGTGATATCATATGGTATTTGTCTTTCTTTCACTAAGCATAATTCCCTCCACATCCATCCATGTTGTCGCAAATGGCAGAATTTCATTCTTTTTAATGTCTGAATAGTAGTCTGTTGGAGGACATACAGTATTTTTGTTGCGGGGATATACAGATTTAATAGGGGTTGTTTATGGAGGGACAGACTTACCTTTTTGTTTTATGACTTTTAAAATTTTGGCGGGAGGAGGGAGGTAATTAGGTTTATTTATTTATTTAGTGGCGGTATTGGGGATTGAACCCAGGACCTTGTGCATGCTAATAAGCACACACTACCACTGAGCGATGCCCTCCTCTGTTTTATGACTTTCTTATGTAGCTTCTTTGCTTTTATTTTCAAGGAAAATTAAGAACGATGTACTTTTAGAAGTTATATTTGATCCCTGAAATGTTTTGACACTAGGTTAGGTAAATTAGGTTAGTTGTAACCTTGTTGGCTAAAGAATATCTTAAATTGGGCATATCATGGGAGGCTTTAGTGATCTGAATGAAAGCTGTATTTGTTATATAGTATGTTTTCTTAAGCACTATTTTGTTGTGATAGTATATTGCTTTTTCTAAGTTTGAATATTCATAATATTAATGCTTTTCTTTTAAGAACCCTCAACAACTAGTACTGCTTCAAATTATCCAGATGTATTAACAAGGCCCTCTCTTCATCGGAGCCATCTGAATTTCTCCATGTTGGAATCTCCTGCATTGCACTCTCAGCCCTCCACATCCTCGGCATTCCCGATTGGCAGTTCTGGATTTTCTCTTGTAAAGGAAATTAAAGATTCTACCTCTCAGCATGATGATGATAACATCTCAACTACCAGTGGTTTTTCTTCAAGAGCTTCTGATAAAGGTATTCTTGGCATTTGGTAGTAAAAATAAATTTCATGGAATAATTTTTTTCTAACCTGATTGTTACTTGCATTTTCTATTTGTAAAAATATAGGGTCTTGTAATTGCATTACCTATTTTTGTTCCAGATATAGCTGTTTCAAAGAACACTTCAGTGCCACCTCTTTGGTCCCCAGAGGCTGAACGTTCTCATTCACTCTCACAGCACACTGCCACCAGCTCAAAGAAACCAGCATTCAACTTGTCTGCCTTTGGAGCACTTTCTCCCGTGAGTCCTAATTTGATTTGATTTAATCACATTAGTTTTGAGTCTTTATTCCTTATAATTTATCATTATGTTTCTGTGCAGTCACTTGGGAATTCTTCAATCCTTAAAACAAGTCAGCTGGGAGATTCTCCTTTTTACCCTGGAAAAACAACATATGGTGGGGCAGCAGCTGCTGTAAGACAGCCTAAACTACGAAACACATCATATCAGGTTGGTTTGAATAGGAGAAGGATTCATAAACTTTTTTATTTTTAAATGATTAGTAAGTAACTTTTGGCATTCAAGTAGAGTTTTGTTTCACTTATTCTGTGGTGAAATGACAGAACTGTGGATTACATTCTTTTCATTTAGACATTATATTATTTTAGTCCTAAGTGAACATTTTATACATTGTGTGTGTGTGTGTGTTTCAGGAAGTGTGATGGTTAATTCCTTTTTTTTAAAATAGAGGTATAAGTTACATGTAAAATTTACCCTTATTACATACAGTATTTGAATTTTAACTGAATACGTACAATTGAGTAACCACTTCTACAACTGACATACTGAACAAACATTTCCATCACTCCAAGATGTTACCTTGTGCATCTCTAATCAACCTCTCTTCCTGCTTCCATTTCTTGGCAACTGCTGATCTGTTTTCTTTCCCTGTAGTTTTGCTTTTTTCCCAAATGTCATAAATTTAATCATACACTATATAGTCTTTTGAATCTGACTTATTCTATGTAGTATAATGCGTGTGAGATGAATCTGTATATTTGCATATATCAGTAATTAGTCCTTTTTTTGCTGAGTTATAATACAGTTTGCTTATCCATTCACCAGTGAAAGGACACTTGGGTTGTAGTTGTGAATAAAGCTGCTATAAACATAATTTTCATTTCCCTTGGGTAACTACCTAGAAGTTGGACTGTTGAGTCATATGGTAAATTTACATTAATTTTATAAAAACTGCCTAATTGTTTTCCATAGTGGCTGCTACCACTTTGCCTTCTCACCAGTATTACAAGAGTGTCCTGGCTGGCGCTTGTTGTCATCAGTTTTTTTCTTTATCGTAGGCATTCTAATAGACATGTAGTGATAACTCCAACTCACTGTGGTTTTGCATTTCCCTAATGACTAGTGATGTTGGGCATCTTTTCATGTGCTTATTTACTATCAATATATTTTTGGTGAAATATCTGTTCAAGTCTTATTGCCCTTTAAATTTTTTTTTAAAAAGGTATTATTGAGTTATAATTAACATACAATATTATATTAGTTTCAGGTGGATGACATAGTGATTTGATATTTTTATACATTATGAAATGGTAACTGTGGTAAAACCAGTGACCATCCATCACCATATAGAGTTGTTAACAATAATTAGTGACTGTCTCTCCAGGACTTACTTATTTTGTGACAGGAAGTGTATGCCTCTTAATTCCCTTCACCTATTTCATCTGCTCCTTTTGCCCATTTTTTAATAGAGTTATTTTTCTTATTAGTGAGTTTCGAGAGTTCATTATTGAGGTTGTAAGTCCCTTAATAGATATATGTTTTGCGCACATCTCCCATTCTCTGGCTTGTCTTGACAGTGTCTTTTTGAAGAGAAGTTTTTACTTTTGATGACATCCAGCATTTTTTTTTCCTTTTATGATTCATGTTTTTGGTGTCAGAGCTATGGCATTTTTACCTACTCCAAGGTCATAGGATTTTCTCATTGTTTTCTTCTAGAAGCTTTGTAATTCCAGGTTTTAATTTAGGCCTGTGATTCATTTTGAGTTAATTTTTGTATGTGGTATGAGATATGGATCAAGATTCATTTTTAACATACAAATTTCCCCTTTTTCTAGTACCATTTGTTCCTAAGACTATACTTTCCCCTTTGGATTGCCTTTGCACCTTTTTCAAAAATCAGTTGGCAGTATATATGGAAAGGATACTTACTACATCATGATTAAGTAGGTTTATCCTACGAATAATGTGATCTACCGTGTAAACAAACTGAAGATTTATATAAAAACTGAACATCTCCACAGATGCATAAAACATTTGACAAAATCCAACATCCATTCATGATAAAAAATTTTCAGCAACCTAGGAATAGATGGAAACCTCCTCAACCTGATAAATCGTATCTATGGAAAATCTTCAACTAGCATCATACTCATGATGAAAGCTGAATACTTTCTTCTTAAGACCAAGAAGAGAACAAGGATGTCTGCTGTCACCACTGATAAATATCATGCTGTGGGTCCTAGCCAATACAAGAATAAAGAGATACAAGGCATCCAGATTGGAAAGGAAGAAATTAAATTACTCCTATTCATAGACAACATGCTTTTCTACCTAGAAAACCCCAACAATCTCCAAAAAACATTGTCAGAACTTACAAATGAGTTTAGCAAGGTCACAGAATAAAAAGGTTAATATACAAAATCAGCTGTGTTTACGTACATATGTTAACAGAACAATTGGAGATTGATAACTTTGAAAATAATTTAAGGTAAATTTCATCATTCTATACTTTGTCCTAAGAGTTACTTGAGGATCATAAAAGTTGTTTTGTGTGTATGTTGTTATGTGCTTACATTATAGGCTTTAACGTTTTAAAGATAGAGGTGTAATGACACTTGAAGCATGTAGACTTTTGATAGGCTTTTGGAGAGGTAAATGTGTTTGAAGGTGACAACCCATGACATAGAAATGACACAAAAGCAAGTATATATGAAGACTCTGTCTTGTCCTTAGGAGCAGTCTCTTTCCTAATTAGAGGATACTTCCATATGTAATTGATAGTAATTAGGAGTCTTCTGAGTGTATTGATGATGGGCAATATTTATTATTTCAGAGAGTTTTAACTGATGTTGGGGTCACACAGGGACCTCTTTCTAGAGCTTAAACTGGATCATCTTTCTCTTTTTCAAAAAGTTTTTTGCAGTTAAAATAGTTCACCTTGTAGTAGAAGATAAGATGAAGCAAGCCTGTGATTCATGAGTGGTCCTAGTCATAGTATATTCCTGCTTCTTCCTATTTCTTATATCAAATCCTGTACTTTTTAATGCTCAGTCCTGACACACCCTTATAATCCTTGTCAACACAGGCTTCTGTTAATTACTGACATTTGAATTAAATCTAGTTGCTGTTCCTTTCCTAGGGAATTAAGAATTGGGAGATACAATAAAGATTTTCTAATTCAGTTCCATTTTATTGATTAGTGATTTGAGGCCCAGAGAGGCTAGTGACCAGTAGAATCCAGTGACAGCGCAGGCTGTCATATTCTCCTAGAAGATTCTAATGCTGCCTCATGTTTGCCAGGGCCTTTGCCCTGAACAACAGCAATCCTTAATGGTGGACCAGGTTCTTCTTAATAAAGCTAATGTAGAATATTGCAGCTGCTCTGAAGATATAATGACTATTTGGTATCAGATAGAGAGACATTATTTAAAGTAGTTATTGTGCTTCAGTTTTTCAGATACTATGAGCTATTTATAGAAACTGGGTTATATATTGATTGTGAGCATGCATCTTTTTTTACATTAAGCATTGCCAAACTGCTTTATTTTGTGGTAGTCACTTGGATGTTGGGATGTTGTAATACATTCATGAGAAAAGGAAGTATTTTTGTTGGAACTTGTAAACATTGCTTATGTGTTAAAGGGTATATGTCGGGGGGAGGGTAGAGAGCATGCCTAGCATACATGAAGTCCTGGGTTCAACCCCCCGTACTTCCTCCAAGCGGAAATCAATGAAGAAACCTAGTTACCGCCCCCTCAAAAACCAAGCAATACAAGAAAATAAGTAAATATAAATAAATAAACCCAATTACCTCCCTCAAAAAAATAAACGTGTATATGGCTATTCCTATAACTATTTTTCCTTAACATCAGTTTTAGAAAAGTTTAAAAGTCATTTATTAAGAAATAGCCTGAGTATTAAAATTTTTTCTTACATTAAAATTGGAGAAACAAATCAGTTTAAAAATGTTGATTTCCATTGCAATAAAATGTATAGTCTTCTTTAGTTATCTTCTTGGAATTTACTATAGTTAAATATTATTTAGTACCCAAAATAACTAATATTCTTTTTTTTTTTTTTTTGCCCAGGGTTAATTACATTTATTTATTTTAATGGAGGTACTGGGGATGCATGCCAGGCATGCACTCTACCACTGAGCTATATATACTCTTCCCCACCTAATATTTTAATGTGGCTCTCATTAATTTAGTGTTCTTTGATTTAAATATCAGGGATAAATTGATCAAAGTAATGCTAGAGCTTTTTACTATTCTCATTTTTCCCATTTAACATTTTTTTTCTGATTGTAAGAGTAATTTCTCAGGATGGGATTTTCAGTAAAGGCATAAAGAGAGTTGAACATGAGCTTAATGACACCAGCTAGAGACAGGTTACTGTTAATAGTTAATCCTTTTTCACATTGCACATTCATTCTGTTCTGTCAGTATTTTCATTGCCTGAAATATGTGCTTTTAAAGTTTGCAGTTCCAACAAATAATGCACTGTTTATGTTATAGGCACCAGTCAGAAGACAGATGAAAGCTAAGCAACTCAATGTGCAGTCCTATGGTGTGACCAGCTCAACAGCTCGGAGGATATTGCAGTCTTTAGAAAAGATGTCAAGCCCTCTAGCGGTAAATTTTTAAAATCACAATTAAATTCAAGAGTGTAACAAAATCTGAGTTTAGTAAAAAAAAAAATCTTAATTTTGTTATTGTTTCAACTTTAACAGGATGCAAAAAGAATTCCATCTGTTTTTTCTTCGCCTCTGAATTCTGTAAGTTGACTTTTAAATCTTTTTTAAGAGACATATTTTTATATATTGGTACCGAGAGTCGTATTTTTCAGTTTCCCATCTATTTCAATAGAATCTTGTTTTTTCAGCCTCTTGATAGGAGTGGGATAGATACCCCCACAGACTTTCAGGCCAAAAGGGAAAAGGTAAGACTCCCTTAGCATTTATTATAAGTATTGACAGTTTTGTTGTATTTTAAGTTGGCGTATATACAAATTGAACTTAGTTGATAGTCATCAGCGGACGTGTTTGGGAAAAAAGGTTTTTTTACTTTGGACATTGTAGCCTCTTGTGAGGGCCTTAGCACAATGCTGTATATGTAGTAGTCAGTATTTCTTGGTTATTTGGTATTTCCATCTTCAATATCCTGGTAGTCTTTAACCCTTTTTGATAAATGAAAATAGTGGTTGGAGCTTGAAGTATTAAATAATTAAAAGTTCAGTGAACTAAAGCCCTCATTAAACATAGTTATTTTTGTAAACTTTTCTCATAAACATGTCAAATCTGTTATGTGTGATGGAGTTTCCAATTGACATATCTACCATCAGTCAGCCAACATACTGTTCCAAGATAGCAGAGCTTAAAAAAATATGATATAGATTATATCTTGATGACCCTTTTTAGTGTATCCTATTTGGTTAATATTAGCTTTGTAGGTTACTGTGGAAAAAATAAAATGCTTGATAGTTAGGGTTAAAGAGGTAATTTTTGTAGGTTATATTTGTGACTAGTTAAGTATCCTTCAGAGGAATCATATTCCCAGATCCTTACTTGTGAAAGCTTTTAGTACAACACCAAGTTCCTGCAGAAGTAATTGATTAAAATTGTTGTAGTTCTCTGAATTAATTGTGGGGACTGTATTTGAGATATTAGTAAATTACAGTTATTTTTATTGAAATTATGATGCAGAAAAGACAGCTTACATTGAGTTTTTTCTTGGAATAGTATTGCTTCTCAACTTTTAGAATTACCTAGACTGTTCCAATGAAGCAAGAGGGAATCTATTATTAGCTGCTGTGATGGGATTAATGTAAGCCATTAGCTGCTTTTCTCAGGCTCTCATTTATATCAGATTGTTTAAAAAGAAGTAAAATTTAAAAATTGTGCCATAAGAGAATTTCTCATTAATAAAAATTTTCTTAATGGTTGAGTATAGTATGGATAAAATTTTGGTAACGGGTGCTAGGAAATATGAGGGCTCCAAGTCCAAGTCTCACTGTTGTAATCAGAGCAGTCTACAAAATAGACTTTCTTATTGAATTGTAGGATCACACTTGTGATGAGGATTTAAGGAAGAGCTGGTAACGATACAGAGGCTTTGCCCTGGAAACCAGCGTTGTTCACAGCTGCTGCTGAGTCAAAGGACTGTATTCATAGTATTACAGTATTTGGACAGAGTAAAAGCTCTGGGCTTTATAGTCCTTTTACACCAACAGGATTTTTATTGTGTTTCAGTGTACCAAAAGACTGTTGACAAAACACTTGTGTACTTAGATAATAAAGGCAGTTCATTTTAAGATTAGGAATTCTTAGTAGTGCTTTACTAATTAGACTTAAATTGTAGGACTTTGGGTTTGGTTTTTAAATAACAATGTACGAAAATTTACTTGGAGAGATTTGCTCACATTCTTAGGAATTAAAATATTTTCATAGCTAATTAAAAAGTATCTTATTTACAGCTGAAAAAAATGTAGATAGCAATTTGAGGAAAATGTGACAAAATCAATTTTAGTTCATATATTTGAAATTCATCCTGTAAAAGCTTAAAATGTTCAAAATACTCTACCATAGTTCCCATTTTGTGTGTGAAGAGTCATTTAAGTCTGGAATAACATAGTCCATAAGGTCATTTTGAAATTATATGTGCATGTATATAGGTGTATGTCTAAATACAGAATGCACATATAAAAAATAATATAAATACACACACACACCCCCTTGGTTCTTTTACTATCAATTTTTCCTCTTAGTACTTGTTTGCATCAACTGGTTATTCTGCTGAGAAGGACTCATAGTCTCTAAGTTTCATTAGCTGTTGTCAAATAATTTTTAGATATATGTCACTGATATATGAAAAGTAAGTTTGTCTTTGATTTCTGTTTATCTGTAAGGTGGACTCTCAGTATCCCCCTGTTCAAAGACTCATGACCCCAAAGCCAGTTTCCATAGCAACAAATCGAACTGTTTACTTTAAACCATCTCTGACCCCATCTGGTGAATTAAGGAAGACTAATCAAAGAATAGATAAAAAGCACAGTGTAAGTATGTGTTTGTTTTCACTAGTTTTTGAATATTGATTAAAATGAATAAAAATACGTAGTATAAAGTACAAATAATCTACTACTGCAGTCTAGCAACTGGACAATGGGTAAAGTTTGTGAATTAGTGATGATTATGAATTGATAAGTGTTTAAGTGACTGGCACCTTGGTCAAATCCTCAGTGTAAACACTAGTATACTCTCAGTGTTTAGATTAAATAATTTTGCCAGACTAGCTTTATGTTGTGTTCTGTTTGTGTTGTTGAACTATTTGAACATATCTGTTTATCCCCAAGTACTTTGGCATACATCTCCTGTATTATCACACCTAAGGAAATTAACATCAGTTCCTTCTTAATATTATCTAGTATCTAGTCCATATTCAAATGTTAGTTATGGCTGCTTTTTTGAACCAGGATCCAAGGAAGTTTCACACATGACTTCTGGTTTTGTCTTTCTAGACCCCAAATCTTCACCCTTACTCCATTGTTTTTATTTTTAAATAACTTCTTTATTGATATATAATTCACATACCATGCAATTCGCCTGTTTACTTAAAGTGTACCATTCAGTGGTTTTGTTGTATTTGCAGAGTTGTTCATTCATCACTGCAGTCAATTTTAGAACATTTTTATCACCATCCCTTCTCCCTCCCACAAGTCTCACATCAATAACTAGTCACTTCCCACTTATTCTCCTCCAGCCCTAGACAACTGCTAATCTGTCTCTGTAGATTTGCTTATCTGGACATTTCTTATATAAAAAAAGTGGTCCTTTGTGACTGGTTTATTTCACTTAGCATAATTTTAAGGTTTGTGTTATATATCAGAACTTAACATGAGCCTTTTTATGGTTGAATAATATTTCATTGTTAGGATATACCAGTTTTTTAATCCATTCATCATTTGAGGGACATTTGGGTTGTTTTCACTTCTTAACCATAGTGAATAGTATTGCTATGAAATTTTTGTGTACAGTTTTTTGTGGACATATGTTTTCATTTCTCTTGAGTCTTATACCTTGGCATGAAGTTGTTAGGTACATAGGTATTTGAAAAGATCACATTTGTCTTATAATGCCTCAAATTTTGGGTTTTGCTGTTCTCCTGTGTCATTTAACTAAAATGGTGTGTTTTTTGTACTTACTGTATTTACATAACATCTATTTGTGCCTTTATGTTTAATCTTTCTATCTTCATAACAACCCAATTTCTTGAAATTTTTCAAACTAAAGTTGAAAGAATAGTACAGTGTTTATTCATTTCCTTTAACTCAACTCACCAGTCATTAATATTTTATCATATTTGCTTTATCAAAATTTTAAAAATAACTGAAGTGCAATTTTGGACTTACAGACCTGCAAGAAAAATCTTAAGAACTCCATATTTTACTTCATTTGCTTTATCTTTTTCTGTGTTTTCTACAAAGAAGAAATTCCTTCACGTAATTGCAGAACAGTTATCTAAACCAGAGACTTAACATTGGTACAATACTATTATTTAATCTACGGATTTTATTTAGATGTTGCCAGTTGTCCCCAAAGAAAGAAAATGCAAGATCATGTCTTGCATTTAATTGTCCTGTCTCTTTATCTCCTTTAGTCCAGAACAGTTTTTTAGGTTTGGGTTTGTTTTAAGTTTGTTTGTTTGTAGGTATTTTGTAACATTGATACTTCTGAAAAGTACAAGTTACTATGTGGATGTCCAGCAGTTTGGAGATGTTTGGTGTTTCCTCATGATTAGATTCCAGTTAGGTACTTTTGTTGGTAATACCAACAAGTAGACTCTGAGCTCTTCTCAGTGAATCATGTCAGGAGGCACGTGCTGCTGGTTTGTCCCATTGCTGACAATGTGATCATTAGTTAAGGTGGTGTCAATGGGATTTCTCCACTGCAAAGTTACTGTTTTACTTGTGGTAATTAATAAATATCTCAGTGGGAGGAGATAACTTTGTGAGCACAAATATTCTTTTTACCCACAAGTGATACAGCATTATTGATGATTTTTGCCTGTGTCTATTATTTGCAGATGCCAAATTGTGGTTTTCTTTTTTTTTTTTTTTAACTTTTTTTTATTGAGTTATAGTCATTTTACAATGTTGTGTCAAACAAATTGTGGTTTTCTAATTCCACCATTTCTTCTACGTTTGTTAGTTGGTTTTCAACTATAGGAAGTTTTCTCTATTTATGTATTTACTTCTCTATTTATTTTTTTTAAGTCAACTTGAATTCTTATATTTGATAAGATTACAATCTTTTATTATCATTATTTATTTTGATGCTCATATTGTCCCATACTTGGCCTTCATACTGGCTCCTGTGTGTCCTTTAGTATTTCCTCATCATTTTTTGAGCACTTAGTTGCTTTTTGGGGTGGCGGCAGAGGGGGTGTGTAATTAGGTTTATTTACTTATTTAATTAATGGAGGTACTGGGAATTGAACCCAGGAATACTGAGCACACACTCTACCAATGAGCTATACCTTCCCCTCCTATTAGTTGCTTTTTTTTTTTAATTGGGTTATAGTCAGTTTACAATGTTGTCAATTTCTGGTGTACAGCACAATTTTTCAGTCATACATGAATATACATATATTCGTTTTCATATTCTTTTTCACTGTGAGCTACTACAAGGTCTTGAAAGTTGCTTTTTGATACTCTGAAAATAACCCTGGCTCTTGTGAGTTTTCAGCCCCAGGCCTATAATCAGCCATTTCTCCAAGGAACCCTGATTCCTTTTAATGGAGGAAATCTTAAGTTGCAGAGGATCATTTCAAAAAGACTACCCTTGTAAATTTGATTGCACGTTTAATAGGCAACAATGAGAGATAAGTAAAAGTATTTGTGCGGTTGGAACTATATTACCTTTGTGTATTATCATTTTGTTAAAAGGACATTTGTGTTTGGTGACATTTTATGTTTGTAATCACACTGTAACTCTTGATCATCATTCAGAATACAAGGGTGTAAGTTGGAGATCTTAGGATTCATTAACTTAAACCATCAAATTCCTGATTCCAAATATTGACATTCACAGATAGAAGGGTGATATTAAGAAAATTAAACACACAAGCATATAAATATGTTGTGTTTATTTTTTTCTAGACTGGATATGAAAAAAATGTGACACCAGGAAAAAGTAGAGAACGAGAAAGGTACTGTCATCTTTATAGTGAAACTTCTTTTATTTAATTTGTGAAGTCCATATTTGATTTACCTATGCTTTTTTGAAGATTAAGAAGGTTAAAAAAAATAGAAACTTCACACATACAAAAAAAATCTGTCAGCTTTTAAAATTATATTCAACTGAACATTTATTTTCTTAATTTTTAGCAGTTTTAAGTTTTAGGTTTTCAGTTAGTAACAAATTATGGACCAGAGTAATAAATCATTTAACTTTTTTTTTTCTTTGCCTAGTGGCTTACCTTACCCAAATTTCAGTATGTCTGCAGCCAATGGTTTATCTTCTGGAGTAGGTAGTGGAGGTGGCAAGATGAGACGAGAGAGAACACGCTTTGTGGCATCTAAACCTCAGGAGGAGGAGGTAAGGTTATATTCTTAAATCTATCTTGAAGTATATCTTGAAGAATCTCAGTATCTTTTTTCCTCTGTAAGTTTTTTTTTTGATTGAAGTGTAGTTGATGTGCAATATTATATAAGTTACAGGTGTACAATGTAGTGATTCACAATTTTTAAAGGTTACTTCACTTATAGTTATTATAAAATATTGGCTATATTTCCTGTGTTGTACAATATATCCTCGTAGCTTATTTTATACATAGTAATTTGTACCTTTTAGTTCCCTACCCTTGTATTGCCCCTCCCAAGTATCTTATCTTCAAGTTCATTATTAAAAGCTTTGGTGTGGTGGTGATGGGGAGACCTCGAGGTCCCCTGGAGGAGGGTGGGTTTGTAGAGACCTGGCACAAGGATAATCTGTTATTTAAACAGCCCCTTAAAAATGTGTGTGTGGGGTGTGTGGGGGTGATTGTGGGTGTGTGTTTTAAACTGTCAGGCTTTTTAAACCACCCTCACCAGGACAACACAGTAAACCTAAACTAATACCTTGAATTTCATGGGTATCACCAAAAAGCCATAATTCTTAAAATAAGAGAATTGAGACTGAAATTATTTGACCCTCGAAATACTATTGTATAGTGAGGTTTTGCCCATTTCTAAAACATATAAATCGGTTACCACTGTACATAATTGTCTTGCTTACCTTTTTCTTCATATTATTTGTGAAGTTTATCAGTGTTGTGAATGGTAATGGGTTATTTAATTTCACTATTACATGTTTATCCAGTATGAAGATGCACCACAACCCATTCTGCAGGGCCCATTTGGGTTGATTCCTGAACATGCTGATGGGAACATTTATGCATTTCTCCCTCAGCACACGCGCTGTACTTTCTCCAGGCTGTTTATCTAGGAATGGAATGCTGAATTACAGGGGATGATACACATCTTCCAGTGTATTAGATGTTGCCTTGTTGCTCTTTAGGGTGGTTTTACAATTTAATACTTCCACATGACAGCAGGCAGATCTACTTTTTCTTTACTCTTACCAGTACTTGTTTTTGTTATTACTTTAAAGTTTTTGCTAATGAATGTGCAGTAGTAGCCCATCGGAGTTTAATTTGCATTACCTTCTTTACTAGGGTGTGGGGAGACATCTTTTCGTGAGTTTCTTGACCATCTGGGTTTTCTCTTTACCCATTTTTCTGTTGTGTTATTTCTTTTATTAGGAAGAGTTCTTTATATGTTCTAAACACAAGTTTGAAAGTGACAGGGACGAATTGAAGATTGGATAAATTGACCTTTCTGTCTAGGTTGCGCTATATATTTTCTAACTACTTTGAGTTGAGCACAGGTCCCACTTCAGTTTTTTATGAATAAAAAGCTGGATCATTTAAGTTATGTAATGCTTTCATTTGTGGTTTGTTTCTAATTAAAATTTCATTTGTAACTTTCTCATTGACCCATGAGGAATTAAGGAATTGTAGGTTTTTTAAATAGGAGGTCTTCTGTAACAGTTTCTGTTGACTGAAATTATGTTTTGGTTGAAATTGTTGTGTATCAGTGTTAATTTTCTTCATATCTACTGGTATTTTGTTTTGCAGCTTTGTTTAGAGTGGGAGGTGTCTCTTTTTCATTTTTTTTTTTTTTTTTTGTCTCCCCTTTTCCAGCATTGCAGTCTTAAAGTTGTGCCTCTCTGGCTCAGAATCTTGACTTCTTTGGCAGTTTGGGCTTTCAGCCATACGCTGTCTTGTTCTGATATTTGAGATTATGCAAGGGACCTTGGCTCAGTTACTGGTCTTGAGGATACATCTTTCCCTTAAGTTCTACTTGTTGCTCTGCTGGAGTGTTGGGAAGGAGGAAATATATTAATTTCATTCTATGATCTTGAAAGAATAATAAAGTTTTGAATGCCATATAAAATTTTGCACTTAAGCCAATTTTTTTTCCCTCGTTAAAAGCTCTTTACATAGACTTAATTAATTTTTAAGTGTAAAAGTGATTATTTTATTTTTTTTTATTAATTACATGTAAGAAATGAGTTATTTGTCTTGCCTTGTATACATAAGGAAATGAGTGATTAATATAGCATGTGTTCGTTCTTTAGGCAAGCTTTTATATTTCTTAGTAAAATTTGTGTCCCTACCTTTTTAAAGTTTAGCCCTGTAAGGGTAAAGCATTAGCTTTGGTTAGGGGTTTGTCTAATGACAAATTGTGACTTTTATGTCTCTTCAGTGCCAGTTTTTAAACATACAGTTTCTAAGATCTTCAGTTGAAGCCTAGGCTGATATCTGTAGCTCAGTTTTAGCTATCTTGTAGGTAAGTGTTTGGTGTAACTTTGCTGTATTGAGACGTTTTGGGGAGGAGTTAAGAATTAATTCATTGATTTTTGCTCTTATTATCTGATATACTGTGAGGAGCTTTGTGAAAACCTAACCCTCCAGATTGCCTCCTCCCTTCTCTGGGCCCCTTCCCTCCATTCCGGCCAACTGCCAACTGCCAGTTTTGCATCCCAGGATGCCTCACCTAACTCCTGTCCCTAGCTCTGCTCCACCCTGGAGTTATAGTCTCTACCTTTCTGAGGAAAGAGGTACTTAATAATGAGTGGCTGCCTGAAATTTTCTGCCTACCCTGTGGTTTTTATCTAGATAAAATAGGATAGATGCTTCCTTGCTTACTTTATATCCATTGCTGTTTTTTGTTTCTGATGCCAAATATGTTTAGACCACCAGTTGTTTCTTAATTCAGTTCTAGTAAATGGAAATTTTGGGTAAAAGATCAAAGATTCATTTTGGCTTTTGGGAAACATCAAATGGAAGAAATTTTCTAATTGAATGTAAACAAATTTCAGATACTGTTGTTACTTAGCAGGGATTGGTGTATTTTGACTCACTAAACATTCAAGCTAGTAGAACTCTATTGAAACTTAATTTATTTTGCAATGTGAGATGAGTGTGTTTCAGTTTTTATCTTAGAATCCAGAATTTGTAAGGATTGTGTGTTAGTCACTAAACGTAGGCATTTCACCTCTACTGTGGTATCAATCTGGATTTTATAATGAAAAAGCTCATTGATACAGAGTAGACAGGCAGTATGTAATGCTGAGTTTGGGGAGATTTAATTGCTTGATTATTGTCCTGTCAGGTGCAGTTCTGCCTGTTAGCTGTGTGTGACCTTGGTCAAATTAACCTCTTTGTATAATAAAAATAAGTAAATCTATTGAGCTTCTGTCTGTAGGATGTCTACCATTTATTATCTGTATGATATTAGACTATGTATCTCCCTGTCTCGTTTTCTCATCAATAGTAGTATCTACTTTATGTGAGTTAACTCATGACCAGGTACTGCAAAGGTAATGAATTAGTTAGTCACATATTTGATGATGTGTTCTGCTTGAGCTATCTGTAAGTATCCAGTAAGAATTCTTGACTTCCTTTCTCCCAGATTTGTGGGACCCACTTCTGATCAACTAAGTCAATTTTGGTGAATAAGAATCCAATATAGAATTGGTTCAAGGTCAATAACTTGAAGAACCAATATGGCCAAGTATATGGCTTAACAAGTTGGCATGAGGTACAGGTTTTTGGCTAATGTGTCTAAGTGTCGAATACGCATTCGACCCGAATGTGTATAAGGGTCTAAAAGGAAGAAAAGGGCAAGAACTGGGGATGGGAAGAAACTTTCATGTAGAAATAGCCAAATGCATCTTTTATTTGCTTCCTCTGCCCCCAAATTGGATTCTGACAAGTTTCAAACAAAAGAAATGTTGAAAGAATTGTGCTGTGAACACATATATACCCAGCACTTAGATTCTAATATTTTGTGATATTTGCTTTATCAAGTAAATAACCATCTTACTGTTTGGGGGGGGTGCATTTCGCAGTAAGTTGAATGTATCAATAACACTTTACTCTGAAATACTTCAGCATACATAGCATGAATTAGAGTTAAATATTTGTTGTGTTTTAATTTAGCAAAAATTTACAGTGAAATGTAAAATTCTTAGGTGTGCCATTTTATGAATTTAAGAAATGTTTACACCTGTGTAATCCAAACCTCTGTCAGGCTGTCAGACATTGCCATCCCTCCAGAAAGTTGCTCCTTCCCTATCAACACTCACTGCCTCCTGCCCCCGGGGCAATAGATATTCTCATTTGTTTCATCATGTATATCATTTTGTTGGTTCTGAAACTTCATTATCGATCCAGTTACTCAGTGTGTATTCTTTGTGCCTGGCTATTATGAATAAAACTTCTGTGAACATTCCTCTACCTTTTTATAGACATATGTTTATTTCTTTGGGGGTAAATATGTAGAAGTGGTTATGAGGTTATATGATACGTGTTCAACTTTTTAAGGAAGTGACAGACTGTTTTCCCCAAAGTGATTGTAACATTTTACAGACCCACCAACAGTGTATGAACTTTTCTTAACTCTACATGCTTATCAGTGGTTGATTGTCATCTTTTTAATTTTAGCCGTTATACTTTGTGTATGATGGTGTCTCACTGTAATTTTAATTTGCATTTCTCTGTTGCCTAATAATGTGTTCTTGCCTGTGTGTTTATTGGCCATAATATCTTCCTTTGTGAGGTCAGTTCAGATCTTTTACTCTTTTAAAAATTGGGTTACTATTACTGAGTTGTAGGAGCTCTTTATAAATTCTAGACCCAAGTACTTTGTCAGATATGTGTCTTAAGTATTTTCTCCCAGTCTGACCTGCCAGTTCATTTTCTTAACAGTATCTTTTGATGGGATGTTCTAAATTTTATGAAGTCTGAACTAACCTATTTTTCCCCCTATTTTTACTTACTCTTCTTTGTGTCCCAAGAAACCTATCCCCAGGTTGCAAAGAAAAATCTCATATTTCCTTCTAGAAGATTTATAGTAGTGCTTTTATGTTTTTTCTAGTTTCCTTTTTGATTTAGTATATGGTCCGTGGATTATTTAGAAGTGTCTTTCATCATGATTTTAGTGTTTTGAAATATAGAGACTTTTTTGTAGCCCAGCATACGGTCTGCTTGATGAATCTTGACAAATATGTATACCCTGCAGCTGTTGGGTATAGTATTCTATAGATGTCAGTTAGGTAAGATGACTGATAGTATTTCTTATATCTTTTTTGTTCTTGCTGAAAATTTTTGGGAGGGGGTAGGGAGGTGTCTGGTTAGTCTCTTAGATCTTTTTGTTGTTGCTGAAATTTTGGGGGAGGGGGTAGGGAAGTGTTTGGTTAGTCGTTTGTTGACTTGTGAGTTTAAATTGTCATGTTTTATTTGGTCAATTTGTCTTTTCCCTTTTATTTATGTCAGTTTTTGCTTACATATTTTGAGGCCCTCATTCATGCACTCATCTATCTATTATGGCTTATCAATGAGTTGCCCCTTTTAATATTACTAAATGTTCTTTTAAAAAAAACTTTGGAAATATTCTTTGTCTTGAAATCTACTTTATGTGATATTAATATAGCCAGCCACTCTGTTACTAGAATAAGCCTTCTCATGCTTACTAATTGCAAGTTATATCTTTTCTCCATCCATTTACTTTTAATCTAAGTTTCTTGTAGATAGCGTGTAATTGAGTCTTGCCCTTTTATCTATTTTCTGACTTTTAATTGGAATGTTTACTTATATTTAATATGATTACTGATATGATTGGATTAAGGTCTACCATTTTTCTGTTGGCTTCTATTTTTCCTATTTGTTTTTTGTTTCTTGCTCCTCTCAAAAGCTGCCTTCTTTTGAGTTAATTGAATATTAGAGTTCCATTTTAATTATTTGTTGGCTTTATATCTCTGCCTTGTTACTTAGTGGTCCTCTTGGGATTATGATGTATGTCCTCAACTTTTTAAATTCTGCTTTTTGTTAATGTTGTACCATTTCCTGTAAAATTTAAGAATCTTGCAACTTTATAGTTTGATTTACTACCCTTCTTCCTGATATTTTATGCTACGTATAATTTTTATTACATTTAGATAGTCTATAATTTTTGCTTTATCTAGTTACATGTATTTTAAAGAAATTAAGGGGAAAAAAGTTTTTTTATGTTTACTCATATATTCTCCACTTCTTCCAGAAACCTGAGTTTCCATTTGGTGTCATTTCCCTCCACCATGAAGAGCTGGTAGAGCAGGTTCTGTGGCACCAGATTCTGTTAGTTTTATTTTATCTAAAAGTGTCTTTATTTTACCTTTTTGGGGTTGGGGAGGTTGACTTTACTGAGGTGTGACTTAGGTGTAATAAACTGCATCCATCTGAGGTACTCATTGTTTTGGCTGTCATTGAACGTAGCTCAGACTCTTACCATCTTCTTAGCTGCTTGGCGTCTGCCTTACACCCGTGTAGTTTACAGGTCTGCAGACTTGGGGCTCCCCTTCTGTGGCTTTTCCTGCATCTCCTCTTATTTTCCAATGACTGTGGTGGTCACCTCGGTCTGTCCTTTGAATCCTCAACCAAATTTTCTCTCTGAATTTCAACTGTCTACCTGGCACCAGCTCAAAAGAGAATAGGAAGCTCACTCAGAAGAAGCGCTTCCCTTCTCAGTGTCTTCTTCCCGCCAGCATCTGCTTGCTTTTTGTTGCTTTCCAGTGTATACAGTTGGTGGTGTTTAATATATTGTCCAGAGTTCATAATTGTTACTGGTCCGATACAAGCTACTCCACCATAAGCAGAAGTGGAACTCTTTTTGTCTGTTCTAATCTGGGTCATTTGAGACTGTTGGTGGTCTTTGCTATATTGGGTTAAAAACCAAGACAGGCAACCAGGCTCATCCGTACTGACAAGTACTGATGAGTACTTGAATGCTTGTTGTACATGCCAAGACCAAAAATGACTTTGTTTCATGATACTACTGCAACTTTTGTGTGTTAATTTTTTTTCTCAATTTCACCAGTTAGGAAATTGGTACCAAGGACAACCAGGTTCACAATGTCACATGGCTGGCTGGTGGGACAGCTTGGATTCAAATCTTGCTTAGTTTTATTTATTTATTTTTTTATTCAAGAGCCCACATTGTTAACATTGCATAGTGCTGCCTTATCCCTGTTCTGAATTTACCTGTAACTATATTAGTTCTACCTGAAAATAAGTAGAGACAAAAAAATGACACGGAAGTGTGGGGGGTATATAGCTCAAGTGGTAGAGGGCATGCTTAACATGCACAAGGTCCTGGGTTCAATCCTTAGTACCCCCTCTAAAAATAAACCTAATTACCTCCCCCGCCAAAAGGAAATAAATAATACAATAAATAAATATTTGTTTTAAAAAAAGAATGACATGGAAGATGAAATATCATTATAAAACATGTTATGTTTTAGGAAATGGAAGTACCAGTATTACCGAAAATCTCTCTACCCATCACCAGTTCTTCACTGCCTACCTTCAGTTTTAGTTCTTCTGTGATCACAACTTCCTCTCCATCATCGATTAGTCCTTCACAATCATTAACAAACAAGGTAAAAAAAAAAATTATACAAGTAGAGATGATTTTTGTTTTTTCCTTATTAAAAAAAATCGAATGTTCTATGTAAGGCAGTG
Organism: Camelus dromedarius; assembly: GCF_036321535.1. Lineage (NCBI taxonomy): Eukaryota > Metazoa > Chordata > Mammalia > Artiodactyla > Camelidae > Camelus > Camelus dromedarius. The sequence continues at coordinate 11,573,511 of NC_087454.1, read as the reverse complement.
ATTAATTTTCAATACAGACACTAACAACTCAATAAGGAGAAAAATGGAAATGGTGTTTTGCTTTTTAAAAACATATACATTATAGTGGGATACATTATAATGGGTGCATTCTTCAGTTCTTATGAATGCATTATAGAGAAAGATGATTGTAAGTTTGTTTTTCCAAGTAGTGGGTTTTCAGTTTTGTGTTTTTGTTTTTGTTTTTGTTTTTGTTTTGGTAGGAATGGATTTACGTTTTTATTTCTCAAGTAAGATTAACATCTTTAATCTGCTCCTGAAATTTTTATGCTTTCTTCTTGGCTTTTACTTTTTCTGAATTTATTCTTACAGATGTTATTTTTCTCCTTTAGATAAATATCTCCCTCTAAGCTCATATACATTCCTCTTCAAAGAGGAAGCCAATTCTTACAGCAGTTACTGTTGACTGCTTTTCAGAAATTAAAAAGTGGTTTTTAAATTTAAGAGGAGTAAAATTGCTTTTGGCTTCTTTGGAATAATTAATTTGCTTAAGGTCTGTTTTATTGTCAGTTTCTTTTCCTAAAAAGCTATTCTTGTATTATTTCTTTAATAATTTGGAAAACTAGGTACAAATGACCTCTCCAAACAGCACTGGCAGTCCCTTGTTTAGATTTTCATCTCCAATTGTAAAATCTACTGAGGCAGATGTACTACCTCCATCATCTGTAAGTAGCAAGCAAGGAATATTTTGTCTGTGTTGATTTCAAAAGCATACTGTTTTTTTAAATCAAATCCAAGGTGCCATTGGTAGTAAGAAATACCATTTTCTAACTGAAAAAAAAATTCCAATGTAGAGAAAACTTTGAATGAACACATATACATTTTCCACCACATATGTATAGACGCATACATGCATGTGTAAATTTTCTTATGTGCCATTTGAAAGTTAAGGTGCAGGCATTTTGGTACCCTTACCACTTTTCGATGTAGCCTCTACGAAAAAGGATATTCCTTTGCACACCTGCAATACAATTATCATACCCAATAGATTTAACATGATATAACAGTAGTTTAGTGTTCATATTCAGATTTACCCATCAGCTCCAGAATGTCCTTTAATTGCTATTTTGTGTCACTTGGTCCTCGATCCAATTACAGTTAGAACCTAATTAAGTCATAGTGCATTTAGTTAACATGTCTCTTGAATTGACTTCAGTTTAGACAAGCTTGAAGTTTTTATGTCCTGCAATATGTATTTGTTTCTTTGTAATTAAGTATAAATATTTGGAGTAAAAATAATATATAAGTTTAATGTTCAAGTTGCCCTACCCGTAGTTGGCATGTGTATCATTTTAACATGTTACCTTCTGTTTTTCACCGTGTCCTTGTTTCTGTAACAGCTAGATGTTTCAAATCATTTTGTATCCTCGCTGCTGCATGCCTGAAATCACAAAGTCTCATACTTTTTATTAGGAAATGGTATTTAGAAACCCAGAACCAGGCATTAGAGACACATTATTATTTTATGTACTGCTTTGAAGGAAAAAAATGCTTAAGAAATTTAAAATGCTGTTGTTAAACTATGAGACACCATTGGCTCTGAAAAGTTTTAGAGATTTAAAATAGGAAAAACTGTGAACCTTAGAATATGTGAAATTCAGTGTATCTTTTGACTTGGAATTTAAAAAGAGCTTTATATTTGATAATTGTTTAAAACTAAATGGCCTATTAAAGGACATGTCTCTCTCTACAGATTGGATTTACATTTAGTGTGCCTGTGGCAAAAACAGCAGAGCTTTCTGGCTCTAGTGGTATTTCAGAACCAAGTACAAGTAGTTCAGGTAAGTAAAATTCTCTCACAAATGTTTACATAGAACTACATTAGAAGAGTATTTCAGATTCTTTCATCTTTGGCAGATCTTGTAAATGCTTTCGTTTGAATAAAATTAACTCCCTAAATGTAAATTACACTTTGGTTGTGAAAGGGGTAGTCACAGCGGCAAACACATCCGCTGTCTTTGTTTAGTCAGAATAAGGAGATGGTTTATCTTAAGTGAAATAAGAAAATCAAGGGTTGTCTACAGTGTAATTACAGTGGAGTCCATCTCTAGGTTTACCCTTCAGTTCACAAGCATTTTATTGCGTCAACATTAAGCTGGCTCCTGCAGGTAGTGATACATAATTCCTAAACTGAAGAAATAGGCATAATTGGGGGAAAGAAAGGTGTATTCGGACAATTAAATCATAGGATTTTGTTGTGATGGTGGTGATTTTCTTTCAAATGTTGGGTATTTGGGAAAGAAAGAATCATCTGGGCTGAATGACTCAAGTCAAGAACTCGGAGCAAGGGCATTTTACCCAAGAAATAAACAGCAAATGCAAGAGAACAGGAGGAAAACCATGACATACTTTGAAAATTGCAAATAATTTGTCATGAGATTGAGAGGTAGCTTTAAATTTTAAAAATTCTTAAGTGCTCTGCTGAAGAATTGGATTTTAATCTGAAATGTAGTAGGAAGACACTGGATGATTTTTATCTGGGGTGGGATGGTGTCTTGGAGTAACAGCAGTATGTTGGGTGGAGATGCAGGTGGGAGGAGTGGGTATTATACAGGCTGAGACATCAGCTAAGAGCTATTGCCTTTGCAGAAGTGTTTCTTTGACCGTCTTCTGAATTTTGGAATCTTTAAAAACTAGATCCTCCCTCCAAAGATAGATTAAAAAAAAAAAATTAAGAGCCAGGACATAAAAGCTACAGAGATCTTTGGCTTTGGGTGATCTGAGAGATAAGAGCATAGGTTATGAAAGTGACACAAAATAAGAATTTGTCTGTTACGTTTGCAGTCCTTTTTTTTATTGAATAAAACAGCCGTGTGTAAAAGAAAGTAATAAGCACATTTCAGGTGTACTTCTTACCGCATGTATGTTTTTCTTTACTGTTACTGTGAATTTAAGAAGAATAAACCTGTTCAGATTTCATTTTCATACTTGGTTATGAGGGAAAGGCATTAAAATCCTTCCCAATTTTTATTAATGCTTTACTAATGGTAACTGAATGAGTAACAATTTGTTAAAACAACTTTTATGTTTCATTACATCTGGGGAAATTACCTAGATTTTTAAGGAGTTTATTATTGAGTGGCACATATAGAATTGTGAGAACTGTTCTTACATTGCTACATCTGATTTTCATCACTGGCATCATTAAAAAGCTGACTGAAAATGTGGATGTGATGATTTAATTCCCTTGTGTTAGGAGCTAATTTTTCCATCTCTTTGAATACACTTCAGGGAATCTTTAAAATTTACCTTAAATTACTAAAAGCAGTTCACTTTTGATAATAAAGGAAGATAGAATGTGATAAAGTGATAAAAGCATAGTTCTGTTTTGACACAGTTCTACGAGGTAGGTATGGTGTTTCACTTTTTGCACATTTTTACTAATAAGGTGAAGTAGACATAGTTAATCATTTAGAAAGAACAATTCAGTGGCATGTAGTACATTCATAACGTTGTGCAACCACTATCTCTAACTAGTTCCAAAACATTTTTATCACTTCTAAAAGGATATCTGTAACATTAACTAGTTGTTCCCCATTTCCAATTCCCCCCAACTGCTGGCAGCCACCAATCTGTGTTCTGTTTCTTTGTATTTACTTATTCTGGAATCAGACAGTGTGACTTTTTGCATCTGGCTTCTTTCACGTACTGTTTGTCTTCAGGGTTCATCCCTTTTGTAGTATGTATCAGTACTTCATACCTTTTATGGCTGAATGATATTCCACTGAATGGATATACCGTATTTATCTATTCATTGGTGTACGTTTTGGTTGTTTCCACTTTTTGGCTATTGCTAATAGTACTGCTGCGAATATGCATGTACTTGCAGTTGTTTGAATACTGGCTTCAGTGCTTTGGAGTATATGCCTTGGAGTGGAGTTGATGGATCAAATGGTAGTTCTATATTTAGCTTTTTGAGGAACTTCAAAACTGTTTTCTCAGCAGCTAACTCATTTCACATTTCCACCAGCAGGATTCTCATTTCTCCACATTCTCATGATGCTTATTATTTTCATTTTTTGATGATAACCATCCTAGTGGGTATGAAGTAATGCTTCATTGTGGTTTTGATTTGCATTTCCCTAAAGATGAATGGTGTTTAGCATCTTTTCATGTGTTGTTTGGCCATTTACATATCTTGGGAGAAATGTCTTTTCAAGTTCCTTGCCGATTTTTAAATTGGTTTGTCTTTTTTTGCTGAAATGTAAGTGTTTTAATATAGTCTGGATACTAGATCTTTATCAGATACATGATTTGCAAATGTTTTCTCTCATTTAGTCAATTGTCTTGCCATTTTCTTGATATGTCTTTAAATACATAAAGGTTTTTAATTTTGGTGAAGTTCTGTTTTTGTGGGGGGGGTTTTTGGTTTTTTTTTGTTTTTTTACTTGTACTTTTGGTGTCATATCTAAGAATTCATTGCCAAACCCATGGTCATGAAGCTATACCTCTTTGAAGAGTTTTATGGTTTTTAGTTTGTTGATCCATTTTGAATTAATCTTTATTTATGGTGTGGAATAGGGGTAGGTAGGTTTTTTTGAACTACTATACCTACTACTTTTAAATTGGCAAACACTTAAGAAAAACCTGGTTATTTATATTTTATTATGGAAAATTTCAAACATTCTCAGAAGTAGAATAGTAGATGGAATCCCCATGGACTCCCTATCGACCTTCAACATTTACCATTTTATGACTCATCTTGTTTCTGTCTCCCACTCTGCCTCCTTCCCCTCTCACACACACAAACACACGTATCAGGTTATTTTGAAACAAGTCTAAACATATTTCACCTGTAAACATTCCCCCTTAAAAATGTAACCACAAAACGATTATCGTACAGTATAGATCTTATTTTAAATACAAGGGGATGTTTGTTTTAGCAAGTTTGGGAAATATACAAAGTAAAAGCGTTACTCCTTAGATGTAAACAGAATCTTCTGGATTTTCTGACTTGCTCTTTTCTATAACTATGCTTCTAAGAATGATTTTTGTGGCTGCATAGCATTCCATTATGTTAGTGTTCTGTAACTTATGTAGCTAGCCCTTTTTATTGAGTTTATCATCCAGGTTTTCAGTATAATAACTGGAAGATTTTTCAGTCTTAGGACGAATTTCTAGAAATATCTGGCTTAGTTGAACATTAATTTTTAAGGTTTTTTTGATCAAATTATAAATTGCAGTGTAATCAGATACATATTTCAGGCAGTGATCTTGCCCCAGTTGTATATCCTCTCCAGCATTTTGGTTTGATTTTCTTGATTACTGGTGAATTCGTTGGCTAACGATTATAGTGTGTATATATATTTGCCCTTTTGGAAGAGAGAGATTTATAGTATGGTAAATGATATTTTTACTTCCTTGTAACGGCAAGTTAACACTGTAGTTTGTCATTTGTCCATTATCTTTGAATTACAGTGACCTATTTGGTGATGTTTTTAGAAGTTGATTAGAAATTGTCTTTGAAATATCTTTTTAATACATATAACTTGCTTTTTCTTGGCATAGTATCATTTATAATTAAACAAATTACAGCTCAAGATATCACTACGGTGAACAGTACAAGCTGTAAGAAGAAGCCGGACGAAGATTGTGAGGGCCCTTTTACACCTGCAAAGACCCTGAAAGAAGGAAGTGTCCTGGATGTTCTGAAGAGCCCTGGTAAGACAATGGCTGCCTTTGATAGTCTAAAATCTTAGTTACAATCTCATGATCTATCGTAATGTCAGTTGTTACACTTTGTTGTACTTCAGGCTTTTAAAAAATTATGACCAGTTTGATAGGAGATTGACTTTTGAATATAGGTGGTCAGCTATAAATTTTTTTAGGTGAAAGATCTTAGAAACTCTCCTTATTTCTTTAGAATTCAAGGAAACTTCACACTAAAATGAAATCTCCAAGGGGGAGGGTGTAGAAGGAGAAAATGTGAGTTGCCTATTAATAGAGATAGGCCAGGATGGAAAAAAGTAAGTAAACCTGATGATATACCTGTCTTTTAGAGCACTGAGCTGGCTTGTTCTTTTCACATGATTCCCCAGTTGTGGTATATATTTAACAAAGCCAAGCTGAAAGAAAACATTTCCTGATGGTTAACATATATGCATAAGGGGTACTCCTCACTTGAAATGAAACAATTGTATGAATACTAGTGGGTAGTAATTTGAAGGTGATGAAGAGAAGTCCTCAAATAGGAGGCGTGAAAGGTTAATGTGAAAGGTTCTGAGATTTTATTGGAGAGATACTTGGGGCAATTTTGTTTGAATTAGTGTTTAGTGACTTGGCGTGGCATCTCTTTGGGTAGCATGAGCTCATGCTCCGTTAGGATAGACTCTGCCCTGATGATTTTTGTTTTCTAGGTTTTACCAGATGGTTTAGTACATATCTGTTGAAATTTGTGATCGTATTTGTCACCGAACCATTACCAGTTTAAAGCTTTATATGAGTTTAATATTACTAAAAATGATCCTTACCACTATGTTGTACTTTGGAGGGATATCTGTCAAGTAATCATACCTGCACAGTTCAGTTGGTTTTTACTGAAAGAGAGGCTACCACAATTGAGAATTATGACTGGACAGAATTCAGAGATGTTGGATATTGGAAATCACTTTGGCACAGCCAAGGGCACATCTGAAAGAAGAGGCAGATGGGGTGGGGGAGAAGCTATGGCTGTAGCTCGGTGTTGCAGAAGGTGGAGTATAGCAAAACGTAGATGATGTACGTATTAGTAAAGTAGGATAAATTAAATCTCAAATTAGGTAGTGGTTGAACTATAGCAAACAAATCCCTAGGGGAAGAGGATATACTAGAAGCAAAACATCTTTTATAGCATTTTAACTAGATCTATCACTTACTAATTATGTGATCAGTACTAGAAATACTGCTTAGGTGAAAAATACTTCCTCCAAGTAGTCCATCCTGGGTTGTACTGACTCTACAGTAGGTTAAAATGTTTTCTCCCAGGAATGATATTTAATTATCAATAGCCATTACATAATTATTAATATCTATATCAATATTTATTAACAATATGTAATAGAGAAGCTTTCTAGTCAAAATGCAAACATTAACTGGGTCTCCCCCCCACCCTGCCTCCCCGTCGTAGGCTTCACGTCGCCGAAGGCAGAGTCTCCTGCTGCTGATCCGACCACCACAAGCCCAATCGTTTATACAAGACCAGCAATAAGTAGTTTTTCTTCTAGTGGAATCGGGTTTGGGGAAAGTTTAAAAGCTGGGTCATCGTGGCAATGTGATACTTGTCTACTCCAGAACAAAGTCACAGACGACAAATGTGTAGCCTGTCAAGCGACAAAATTGCCACCAAGAGATACTGCTAAACAGACTGGAACTGGGACACCAAGTAAAAGTGGCAAACCAACTCTTTCTGCACCAGGGACAGGCTTCGGAGACAAATTTAAACCAGCAGCAGGAACTTGGGATTGTGATACCTGTTTAGTCCAAAATAAGCCTGAAGCGATAAAATGTGTAGCTTGTGAAACACCGAAACCTGGAACTGGTGTTAAGCGAGTCCTTACGTTGCCAGTGGCTTCAGAAAGTGCTGTAACTGTGGCTGCTTCCTCCTCCAGCTGCACTGTGACCACTGGTGCCTTAGGATTTACAGATAAATTCAAAAGGCCCCTGGGATCTTGGGAGTGTCCAGTGTGCTGTGTTTCTAATAATGCAGAAGACAATAAATGTGTGTCCTGTATGTCTGAGAAACCAGGTACGTTTATGGCTGTTTGGAATAATTTTGTTCATTACTTTAATAGAACATTTTAATTTATTCTCTGCAAGACAGCTAAGAGTAGCTTCAGTATTTTAGATATTTCAGGATGAGCATTTCCTCATACATCCTGATTTTTCTGAACTGTCTTGAGGCTAAAATGACTTGCTTGGGCCTGGAACTGCATGTTTTCTTAGGACAGGGTATTGTTAATCAGTCCAGCATATGCTTTGACCTCTTCTTTGTATGCATTTTTATCCAAAACTTCTTGCTTTTCATGATGATTTTCAAAGTTGGCTAATAAAGATGCAAAGGTCTTAGAACAGGGCAGTCTTTCTCAAACGTTTATACAGAATAAAATACTACTTTGTTTCTTTAAGTAGAAGTGAGGATGGCTAGTAGTTGTTTCCAAGGATGGTTTCATTAAGAGTTAGATAATGTTGCTTTTTGGAAAGGCTGTGGCTGAATATTAATGGTGATACCTGTACCTCTATGTGCTATCTGACAGAGATATTGCAATGATAGTAAATTACTGAATCATTGATGAAAAAGTTCTATTAGGCAGCCAGAAAAATGGAGTTAGATTTGAGTTTTTCCTATTTCTCTGTTCAGTTTTGAAAGAATTACTGAAGTTTTACATTGATCTTTCATTCATTTGGAAATGACTGCTGTTTTTGTAATGCTATTATAAAATTATTTGGTACAGATATATGGTAACATGGATACGAAATAAAACATGTTATGAGTATCCTGGGAATTATACTTCCTATTTTTATTGCATTATTCATGGATGTGTGGTTTTATGTCTGCAATGGAAAGCTCTTGAGTTAATGGCCTAGACCCCTTGTCTTAACACAAGGGGTGAGCCATATTCCTAATTCCTACTAGACATCTCCACAGGAATAAAATTTCTGAATCTTTATTCTGAAACACCTTTCCCTTCCCATCTGGCATGGCTCCTCCTCCCCTAAATAAATAAATAAAGCCCTTGATGTATGCAGGAAACCAAAATTAATTCTGAGTTGATGGAAGAATAAAACTGAGTCAGAAAATAAATTATTACACAAACAAGGGGAGTTCATATATGTATTTAAAAACTTAATCTTTATCCTGTAGAGGACAAACGATCATAAGCAGAAAATGATACAGTTAATATATTTTTAATAAATCACTCATTGGCTTTTTGGAGGGTATTTTGGAAGGCAACAAAATTTGGAGACCAGAGGACAGATTAGGGAGTTGTATCAATAATATTGGTAGAGATAGTAGTGATGTACACTAATGAAATCAAATAAGGGTGGGGTGTAAAAATGTACAGCTGAGGGCATGTTAATTACAAGCTGCTAAAGTTGACCGATACGTGCGAGGCCTTTGGATATACTGATAGTGGAACCTCTGGGCTGGAGATAAAGATTTGGGAGTCATCAGCATAGGTTTCAATAAGTCGTGGGAGTAAAGGTGATGTAAGGTGAGCGAGCAGAGCAAATACAGAAGACAGCCTAAAACTGAACTCCGCTAACTTAAGGGAGTAGCAGGAATAAGACTGGAACAGTTCATCTTTTAAAGGAGTAACCAGAGAAGAAAAACAAATACCACATGGTGCTGGTTGCTTTCTAGAAGGGTGGATTTCAAGGGAACACATCCAGAGGTCTCAATAAGGTGGCTGAGATGAGGGGTCTTGAACCAGAATAGCCATAGAAGGGTCAGAAAGAGAATGAAGTAGATCGGAGAGATATGTAAGGGAAGATTGCCGTCTAGCCGGGGTAGCAGGGTTGATAGTGCAATCACCAATGAAGAGATACCACAGGGATGAAACTCAGAAGTGTGGGTCGCAGGTGCAGATCAGAAAATGGTTTTGTTGGTGATTCAAACCATCAGAGTAGATGAGAAGTTGTGAGAAAGGCGGTGGATGAAAGATGGTGCAATTTTATTGGCAAGAGGGACAAGAACATACTAGTAAACCATGGATCAGGTAACTGGGAGAAGTGACAGCAGTTTGGAGAACATTTAGAGAAGTGGGGGTACCAGAATGAATGGCTCCACTCTCAACACTTTCTTCACGCAGCGGTGCCTTGCTGAGCCGTCCTTCCTGTGTCGCCGCTCCCCGCAAAGTTGCTAGTTCTGCTTAAAAATGTAAATGTCACCTCAGTGAATCCATCTCCTGTCCTGTAGTCATTCACTCTTGTTTAGATCGTTTGTCACTCTCCATCTTGGTGGTGGTGCTGCTGTGTATTTCTGCTTGTTCTACTTTCCCCTTTTGTAGACCATGAGCACCTTTAGAAGCGAAGCACCATTTTATTCATCTTGATGTCCTCAGAACCTAAGAACGTTATGGTGCTTAATAAATGTCTGTTAAATGTCTACCTTGTAACAGAAATGCCATGAACATAGTTGGTTGAATTGCAAAGTGGATAATGGAACACTTCCATGCAAAAATGGTCATTTCAAAGGCAGATCTGAGCTTTGCAGTCTTGAAATTAATGGTCTGGGCTATGTATTTTATGTGTTAGGCTATTGTCTACAATTTATAACATATGTTTTATAATGCTGTGCTGTTTAAGAAAACTGGATAAAGATTCTGAAGGAAAATTTAGTCTTTGAGGCTCTGATTTGAGAGCATGATTTTTAAAAACCATGGCAATTCAAACTTGGGGTTAAGAGGGAACTCATCATTGAGCAAGGTGAGTGTGAGTTGCTCATTTATAAGATTAAAAGAAATCTGAGGTGTCTGTACTGATTTTTTGGGGTTTTTTTTTTTTTGTATTTTCTCTTATCTTAATAGGAAACACTAATAAAACTTGAACATTTAGACTTAGTGGTGTCACTGAGATATGGACATCATGTAAATTAGAATTTTCCTGTTTCCCCAAAATTTTTTAGGAAGTTCAGTACCTGCTTCAAGCAGCAGCACTGTCCCTGTGTCTCTGTCTTCTGGAGGCTGCCTGGGATTGGACAAGTTCAAGAAACCCGAGGGAAGCTGGGACTGTAACGTGTGCCTAGTGGAGAACAAAGCAGATGCTACCAAATGTGTGGCATGTGAAAGTGCAAAGCCAGGCACCAAGTCTGAGTTCAAAGGTAAGGTGTTGGTAAAGTGCCTCCTTACACGTCCATTTTGTAGACAACTTTGGTTTTAAAATTCTTCATTCTCTATTGAAAATTCATATAAGCGAGGTCTTATCCTGTGCTTTTAGCTCACATCTATCTCTGAGTTACTCTAAAGTCAGATTATTTGCTGGTCAGCAGTGAAGGTAAGTATATTTTCTATTCTCTTCATTTTAGAAGGACAGTGCTGGTTGCAGCCCACTGGATTAATGGCATGACGAATGGATTACAACTGGTTTGAAAAACACTGCATTTGGGTTTTAGAAGGTCACTGCTTTCAAGTCTGCTTTAGCTCTTCTGTAGCTGTTACCTCCTGATCCCTTCTCCACCTGCCCTGCCTGAAGTACAGTCATCACCATACCTTTAAATCCGACCTTGTGAGGCAGAAGTGCCTTGGAATACCTTTGAGGCAGAGGTGATGACTAGTTAATTACTGTCTTTGGCATCTTTATTTTTAGCTCTTTGTCTTATAATCACTTGAGTATCTCAGAGGCCACGTGGATAGCCATTTGCTCCTGAGATTCTGGTACAGTTCTTCAAATAAGTATCTTAGGGGAAGAAGGCGGGGTGGGTAGTCATCCAAGGGGCGGATCTGAAGGAGAGCGCTTGTGGAGCTGGGCCGGCGCCGGTCCTTGCTGACGCGCGGGTGAGCAGAGCCATGGGTAAACACTGGGCATCGCTGAATGATGTCTGTGCTGGGCCACTTCACTCGGGGGCTTCACTTCTAGTTTATTCTGCTATGAAAAAGCATTATGAAACCGAACACCTTGATTTTGCATTTTCATCGTTTAAAATATCACTTCCGCTCATATAATTCTGTCTCTTTGGTGCTAAAAATTTTAGCTCCTGAGTAAATAACACGTTTATCCACAAGATTTAAAAAGCAAATTATGACAGGATTCACAATGAAAAGTACATACATCTCTTGTCCTCATTGCCTTATTTTCCATCCTTCCTCTCCCACCAAAGGCAATAGCTGTCTGTGGTTAGTTTCTTATAACTGAAGTTTCTTTATGCACGTAATGAGCAAATACACTTCTACTCTCTGTAGTCTTACTTCTCTCTACCTGGCTAGGAAAGGTTGTATACCACACTGCCTTCCTGCCCTTGACTTTACCACGGGTTAGCCTGGGCATTTCTTCTTCATTTACAGCTGTCTGGGTTGCCTATGGCATTTTGCATGTCCATGAGTTTATCTTTAAAAATAAAGACTTGGCTGTATTTTGCTTGTCAAAGGGTGTATGCATATGTTTGTAATTTGGGGTACATATTGACAATTTGCCTCCCACAAATTTTATGCTAATTTACACATCCACCTGCCTTGTTTAAAGTGTCTGTTACTCCTACTCTCATCAGCCACACCTTGGCCAGACTTGTTTGATCTCTGCCGGTCTGGCTGAGGGGAAGAGGCACGTCAGTATGGTTGTGAGGCTTGGGATGGACTTCTTGGGCTGAGTGTTGGGAGACTTGGTTCTTACTTACTGCTGTTTCTATAGGCCTTTTCAGAGTTCTTCCTGTATCCCTTTGCTTTTCAAGACTGGCATTTTGTTTGGGAGCATAATATTAACTCAATATCTTCTTGTTTTTTTATCTTTTTGAAGGCATTGGCACATCTTCCTCATCTTCAAACCCAGCAACCTCAGCCTTCAAATTTGGTATCCCATCTTCCTCTTCTGGGCCCTCTCAGACTTTAACAAGCACTGGAAATTTTAAATTTGGAGATCAAGGAGGCTTCAAAGTAGGGGTGTCATCAGATTCTGGGTCTGTAAACCCCATGAATGAAGGCTTTAAATTTTCTAAACCAATAGGAGATTTTAAATTTGGAATTGCATCTGATTCTAAACCTGAAGAAGTTAAAAAAGACAGTAAAAATGATAATAATTTTAAGTTTGGACTTCCTTCTGGTTTAAGCAATCCAGCTTCTTTAGTTCCATTTCAGTTTGGGGTGTCTAATCTTGGGCAGCAAGAAAAGAAAGAGGAACTGCCTAAATCTGCATCTGCAGGCTTTAGCTTTGGTTCAGGTGTCATTAACCCTCCCCCTGCTGCTACTGACACCGTAGTGACCTCTGAGAGCAAGAGCAGCTTCAGTTTTGGAACCATAGATACCAAGAGTGTCTCAGTGGCTCCTTTCACGAGTAAGACGTCAGAAGCAAAAAAAGAAGAAACACCTGCCACCAAAGGAGGGTTCACTTTTGGGAGCGTGGACCCTGCCCCCCTGCCATCTGCCTCGTTTGTTTTGGGAAGGACAGAAGAGAAACAGCAAGAGCCTGTCACGTCTACTTCTCTAGTGTTTGGAAAGAAACCTGATAATGAAGAGCCAAAGTGTCAACCAGTGTTTTCCTTTGGGAATTCAGAGCAAACCAAAGATGAGGGCTCTTCCAAGACGACCTTTAGTTTCAATATGACAAAGCCATCGGAGAAGGACTCTGAACAGCCAGCAAAGCCCTCTTTTGCTTTTGGAGCTCAGACCAGTACTACTGCTGGTAAGTACTACACATTTTTTACAAGGTGTCCTTGATCTCTGAACAAATGCAGCAAATCAAGGAATGGTGTACATACTTGAGAGAGCACCAGTAACAGAACTCTGGGAAGGAGCTGAGGATTTTCAGTTTCAACTGCTCCAAACTCCCCGAGTTCTGATGAAGTTATCTACAGATCCAGTTTTGAGAAACACAGCTTTAATAGAAAGCCCACCATGTTTGCGTGTATATATTTCTCCCTTCTGTTGGGCCTTTATAATCAGAGTTGACAAATACTATTCAGGAAAATAGGTATTTTTTTTCTTAAGCTCATGAAATACTTTCTAACTAATAAAATCTTAATGTACAGGCCTTCATTTACAAATAGAGACACATCATCTGGCACTTAAGGGACATAGACAATAAATATAATAAATCCCTGAGAAATAGAGGTGATTATGAAAACTAAAATCCTGAAGAAAACATGAAATAACATTTTTTAAAGTTAAAAACAGTTGGTGAAATAAAATCATTGTGTGGACTGAGTAGCAGAAAACACATAGCTGATAATCAGATTAGTGAAGTAGGATTTCCCAGAATAATGCAAAAGAACAGAGATGGATCTACGCTGAATCCACAGTTTCCATTGAAATAGGAGGGTCTTAAGAAATGAGAACAGTATGGAGGAAATATCAAAGAAGTGACAGAGAAAATTTCCTAGATGTAAAGGAAGAAAGACACTGGTCTTAAAAATGGAAATGACCTGTTCATTGACAAAGACCAGTTTTTAGGACACCCAAGCCAAAATCCTGAATGCTTTTAGAGAGAGAAGAGCAGTTTGTCACAAATAAATAGGTTATCAGGTTAGCATCAGCCCTCTAGTTTGTAACATCAGATACTAAAAACAGTAGAGCAGTGTCCTCACAGTGAAAACATGGTCTTGAGCCTAGGATTCTGAAACCAGCCAGATATTATCAGACATAAGAGCAACATACAGATGTTTTTTTCAGACAAGCAAATAATCAAAAGTTGAACACCCACGAATACTTTTGTATAATAAACTGGAAACGCAAAAAAAAAGAAGAATTAACCTGAAAAGAAATTGTGTGGAATTCAGTACATAGATGTGAGCCATTTTTGTCTATAAAATTTTTACTTGAAAATTTAAAAACACCCTTCAAAGAGAACAAAAACTAATTTATAAATTATTATTTAGAAAAGAATAAAAATGAGATGGGTCTCATCAAATGTATTTGTGGTATCACTATACTGTTTCCATTGAAATGGACATTTTTAACCTTCCTATTACAACTTGAAAGTGAGCCAGCATGCTCCATTTTACGTAAATTCTATCCATACCCATACCATAATGTGATGAGCTCCGTCTGGTAGATAGTATTGGAACTGAGATTATTGGAACAAGTTTTAAAAAAAAGTCTTCAGTAAGGTAGCTGGATTCAGGGTCAATGTATAAAAAATCAATAGCTTTCCTCCCAATCAGTAATAAATATTTGGACAACATACCTCATTTGTATTTTCTAAGATTTACAATTTGTATTTTATAGTATCAACAGAACCTGCAACATGCTTAAATAATTAAGAGAACAAAAAATACACATATTTTACACCTATTTCTGAATGAGAATATCCTTTACTCCCCATCTTACCCCAATATAATTCCACTTAGAGGAATTTCTGTGGCACTTGACAAGCTTCAGCGAATTCTAAAATTCATATGGAGGGGAAAGTGGACAAGAAATTTGGGGTAAATGAAAAAGAATATGAAAACAAATATATATATATACATGACTGGGGCGTTATGCTGTACCCCAGAAATTGACACATTGTAACTGACTATACTTCAATCAGAAAAGAAATTTTGGGTAGAAGGGCAGACATGTGGTCAGTTTTGACCTACTAATATCAAACCATACTGCAAAGCTACAATATCTAAAAGAGTCTGGTAACAGTAACTAGAGAAAACAAAGATACATATATTTGGAAGTTTAATGTGTCATAAAAGTAGAGTTAGAAATTAGTGAACAGAGGGTACACTAGTCAATGAAGGCTGCAGAGAAAATCGGATCCCATTAAGATAAATGGAAATTACAATCTTGCTAACATAAATTTCAGAATCAAATTTATAAAGGTATAGCTATCTCCCACTCTCGGAATTTGCTATCCAAATACAATATCAAGTTAGATTTGGATTTAAGGAATATTTTTAATTAATCTGAATGCTGAAGGTTTTGCTATGTAAGAAAATCCATAAGCCATAAAAGAAAAGATGAATGTATTTAACTACATCAAACTTTAATATGACAGACATCTATTCAGTGAACGGACCTGTAAGAACAATTAACGATTCTGTTTTCCAACAGGCTCTTAGACTCTAGGGTAGGAAAAAATGCTTTCTGGCATTACTTGTTCTTAAAGATTTTTGTTTATTTCTTAATTTCTGTCTTGCAGATCAAGGTCCAGCAAAGCCAGTTTTTAGTTTTTTGAACAACAATTCCTCTAATTCAAGTACACCAGCCACTTCAGCTAGTGGCGGCCTGTTTGGCAGTTCCACCTCGACCTCCAGTGCGCCTGTGCATGCCTTTGTGTTTGGACAGGCCAGCAATCCTGTGAGCAGCTCTGCCTTTGGTAACTCTGCCGAGTCCAGTACATCTCAGTCTTTGCTGTTTTCTCAAGAGAGCAAACCAGCAACCACGTCGAGCAGTGGTACAGCTGTCACCCCATTTATCTTCGGTCCAGGAGGCAGCAGTAATAACACTGCAACCTCTGGTTTCAACTTTGGAGCTACAACTACATCTAGCTCTGCAGGTACATTTAAAAAAGAAAAAAAGGTTGTAGTTGCATTGGCTTTCATTATAAGTAGATCAGCTCTTTGCAGATGATATAGCAGGTTTCCACAGAAGAGCGTGGCTGCCTTTGGATCATCTCTACCTGGGATGTTGTGATTATTCATTATGTGGAATAATGTACATCTTGTGTTCAAGTTTAATTCAATTAACTCTTGGAAGTGGTTCTTCTAATCTCATTAGGAATGTAATCGTTAGGTTTTCCAAGTATTCTTTTTTGAAATATTAAGTTGTAAATAGCCAGATGCTGGGGATTATTTTATTAGACAATAGTTCTCATTACTCAGTAGATACACGATCACAACATTAGCTGATTTCTGCAGTCTGTTAAGTTTCTGGTGGGAGATTAGTTGTCTTCCTACATATATTTCTTTGCCTAAAAAATTTTGGCTTCCAAGGTAGGAGTCTTGTTAATAGAAATTTTTGTTTGTATGGATTCTGTATGGTTTTATTAAATCACGGTAGAGAGAATTGTATTCTTAATCATTATTCAGAACTTGTCTTGATGAGAGTTGGTCAACAAGGTAAAAGTCTAAAAAGAAGCTTGAAATTTGCTTTTCAGTTCATAGAGCTTTCTTGATTGAGGATTATCTCAGTTTAGCCATCGTGGTGACTCAGTGTTTCTGTGGGCCTCTAGGATCCTCCTTTGTATTTGGCACTGGACCTTCAGCACCATCTGCCAGTCCAGCCTTTGGTGCTAACCAGACCCCAACATTTGGACAAAGTCAAGGTGCCAGCCAGCCTAATCTCCCAGGCTTTGGATCCATGTCGTCTTCAGCAGCATTATTTTCTGCTGGTTCTCAGCCTGCACCACCTACTTTTGGGACGGTGTCCAGCAGTAGCCAACCTCCTGTGTTTGGGCAGCAGCCTGGTCAGTCTGCGTTTGGCTCTGGAACAGCTCCTAATTCCAGTAAGTATGTAGTAGTGATGTAGTTTGTATTCATACTTGGGTTCTGTATGTCTTAACATTTGTTTCTTTGAACTTTGAAACTATGCATGTCCTTTTTTTGTTGTTTTTAACCATCTCCTCTACTTGGCAGAATAGAGACATATATGTTTGGATTTACCTGTGAACAACATTCCCAACTTTCACACAATTAAGCATTTTTAAGGTATTAAAGTGTTTGATTAAAATATAATTATTTCTCATTCTTTGATTTAGCTACGGGATTCATTCAATCCTGGTTCTCCCCATCTAAATTTTGGGGCACACTAGTCTAGATTTGAACTATATTTTCTAATCCTCTTCATGATTGAATTTACTTCAGAAAGTTGCACCGCAGCTCCACTGCCCTTTCCTGGGACAGTCTGGCCGAGGTGCCTCATGGCACTTTCTGTCTGATGTTGCTAGCCTTTCACTTGATTTGCATATTTAAACAGACATTCTTGTGGCCTTTTTAATATGGTTGATCACATTGTATTATGATGATATATTTCCTCAAAATTGCACTATGTGTATTTTTCTAATTGTGAAATACAACCTCACTTAGAACTAAGCATGAAACACAAATGAACAGTGTCATACTGAAGCAAATGCTCTGTGACCACCCCAGGGACCCCTTCTGTAGCCCTTGTGTTCACTTTCCTCTCTTCTTTCCTTGCTCTGGTGGTATCTTGGCTTTTATGGGCATCACTTTTCTTGGGTTTTATTTAAGGTTAATTGCCAATACGTACATCTCTGGAAAATACAGTTTTGCCTGATTTTTGACTGTATAAATGGAATCTTTCTGTATTCAGTCTTTTGTTTTTCTTTTTCTTTTCTTTTCTTTTTTTTGGGGGGTGGGAGGTGGTCATTAGGTTTATTTATTTATTTTTACTGGAAGTACTGGGCATTGAACTCAGGGCCTCATGTATGCTAAGCATGTGCTCTGCCACTGAGCTATACCCTCCCCTGAGAATTTTGTTTTAAACTACTTTTTTCTGGGGGAGGGTTAGTTAGGTTTATTTAGTAATTATTATTAATTTTCAAACTCAACGGAGGTACTGGGAATCGAACCCAGGATCTCATGTGTGCTAAGTGCCCGCTCTACCACTAAGCTGTACCTTCCCCCTGTATTGATTCTTGCTTCTTTCACTGTCTAATTTCTAAGGTTCATCCATGTTATTGTGTATAGTTTGTTCATTTTCATCGCAGTAGAGTAAAGCATCGCTGTTGAATATTACCACATTTTATCTATATACTGTTGATGAATGTTTGAGTTATTCTTAGCTACTAGGGAATGCAGCTCTGGCTCTGCACACTCTTGTGTATGTGCTTTGGGACACGCATGTATGTTTCTGTAAGGTGTACACTGGGAAAGGGATTGTGAATTAAAAGGCATGCATCTTATGCTTCAGAAGATAACAAACTTTTTCTAATGGCTTGTGCCAGTTCACATCCTATCAGCATTATATGAGGATTCTCATATTTGAACTCTACTTGATTTCATTTTTTGTGAGTTCTTTTTATAAGTTTTTTGGGCCGTTTTTATAATCGATTGTTTTGCTTATTGATTTGTAGAAGTTCTTTATATATTCTGGATATTAGTATTTTGTCAGTTAGTACATATAGCAAAATTTCTCCTGTTTTGTGACATGTTAACCATTTTAGTCAGGATTTTTAAATATGTTTTTTTCTCCTCCCATTATGGAATTAGAGTTTAGCTTTCTTTCACAGAGGTAGCATTGCCCTCAGTCCTATTACAAGTGACACTGTGTGGTTAGATCAGTGTGCTGCATATACAAATGCTGTATGATGTACTGTGATTTTCTTTCCTGTACAGAATTTTGGTTTTTTCCAGCATCAGTGATTCCCTCTTTTTATTAACATTTTCTTCTCCTATTTGTTTAGATCTCATCTCAATTATTTGAAGGACATTGGCTGGTAAAAATTTCTCACATAGTTTTTAAAAAAGTTTTTGGGCTGGTTTTTAGTTTTTTTTAATTGAGATAGTTGATGTGCAATATTATATTAGTTACAGATGTACACAATGTTTAAAGGTTATATTCCATTTAATACTGACTGTATTCCGTCTGTGGTACCATATATTTTTGTAGCTTACTTATTTTATACAGAATAGTTTGTACCTGTTAATTTCCTACCCCTATTTTGCACTCCTCCTCCTCTGGTAACCACTAGTTTATACTCTATATCTGTGAGTCTGTTTCCTTTTTGTTATATTCACTATAGTGTTTATTTCATTTTTTAGATTCCTCGTGTAAGTGATACCATACAGTATTTGTCCTTTTCTGTCTGACTTAAATTAACTTCACTTAATATGCTCGAAGTCCATCCATGTTGCAAAGGGCAAAATTTTCATTCTTTTTTTGACTGAGTAGTATTCCATTGTGTGTGTATGCATCCGTTCATCTGTTGATGGACACTTAGGTTGCTTTCATATCTTGGCAGCTGTAAGTAGTGCTGCTGTGAACATTGGGGTACATGTATCATTTTGAATTAGTATATTTAGGTCTTTTGGGATATATACCCAGGAGTGGAATTGCTGGGTCATGGTAGTTCTATTTTTAGTTTTTTGAGAAACTGTCATACTGTTTTCCATAGTGGCTGCGCTGTTTGTTATTTGTGGCCTTTCTGATGATAGCCATTGTGACAGGTGTAAGGTGATACCTCATTATAGTTACAATTGGCATTTCTATGGTGATTAATGATGTTGAGCATCTTTTCATGTGCTTGTTTCCCATCTGTATATCTTCTTTGGAAAAATGTCTGTTCAGGTCTTTGGAATTGTTTGATGTTAAGTTGTATGAGCTGTTTGT
The DNA here is from genome assembly GCF_036321535.1 of Camelus dromedarius. Lineage (NCBI taxonomy): Eukaryota > Metazoa > Chordata > Mammalia > Artiodactyla > Camelidae > Camelus > Camelus dromedarius. The sequence continues at coordinate 11,553,589 of NC_087454.1, read as the reverse complement.
ATATGATGCATATTAATCCCTTATTGGTCATATCATTAGCAAGTGTTTTCTCCCGTTCAGTAGGCTGTCTTTTCATCTTGTTGATGATTTCCTTTTCTGTAGAAAAGCTTTTAATCTAATTAAGTCTCATATGTTTACTTTTGCTTTTATTTCCTTTGCTTTAGGAGATAAAGCCAAAAAAATTTTGTTATGATTTATGTCAGAATGTCCTGCCTGCGTTTTCTTCAAGTTTTATGGTTTCTGGCCTTACATTTAGGTCTTTCATCTATTTTGAGTTTATTTTTATAAACGGTGTGAGAAAATATTCTGATTTCATTCTTTTACATGTAGCTGTCCAGTTTTTCCAGCACCACTTATTGAGGAGACTGTTTTTTCTCCACTGTATAGTCTTGCCTCCTTTGTTATAGATTAATTGACCATAAGTGTATGGGTTTATTTCTGGGCTCTGTTCCATTGATCTGTGTGTCTGGTTTTGTGTCAGTACCATACTGTTTTGATTACTGTAGTTTTGTAGTATAGTCTGAAGCCAGGGAGTGTTATTCCTCTAGCTCTGTACTTTCTTGAGATTGTTTTGGCTATTTGGGATCTTATGTGTTTCCATACAAATTTTAAAATTATTCTGTTTCTGTGAAAAATGCCCTTGGTATTTTGATAGGAATTGCATTAAATCTTGATAGGAATTGCATTAAATCTGTAGATTGCTTTGGATAGTGTAGTCATTTTAACAATATTACATCTTTTAATCCATGAAGATGGTATATTTTTCCATCTATTTGTGTTCATTTTCTTTCATCAGCGTCTTAGAGTTTTCCGTGTACACGTCTTTTACCTCCTTAGGTAGGTTTATTCCTAGATAGTTTATTCTTTTTGGTGCGATGGTAAATGGGATTGTTCCCTTAATTACTTTTTCTGATATTTCATTATTGAGTATAGAAATCTAACAGATTTCTATATATTAGTTTTGTGTCCTGCAACATTACTGAGTTCATTGATGAGCTTTAGTAGTTTTCTGGTGGAATCTTTAGGATTTTCTATGTATAATACTGTGTCTTCTGCAAACAATGACAGTCCTCTTTTCCAGTTTGGATTCCCTTTATTTCTTCTCTGATAGCTGTGGCCAAGACTTCCAATACTATGTTGAATAAAAGTGATGAGAGTAGGCACCCTTGTCTTGTTCTAAATCTTAGAGGAAATGCTTTCAGTTGAGTATGGTGTTAGCTGTGGGTTGGTCAAATATGGCCTCTATTATGTTGAGGTGTGTTCCCTCTTTGCCCACTTTCTGGACAGGTTTTATCACAAATGGATGTTGAATGTTGTCAAAAGCTTTTCCTGCATCTATTAAGATGATCATATGATTTTTATTCTTCAGTTTGTTAACGTGGTGTATCACATTGGTTTGTGGATATTGAAAAATCCTTGCATTCCTGGGGTTCATGGTATATGACCCTTTTAATGTATTCTGGGATGTGGTTTGCTAATATTTTGTTGAGGATTTTTCCGTATGTGATCATTAGTGATATTGGTCTGTAATTTTCTTTTTTCGTGATATCTTTGTCTGGTTATGGTATCAGGGTGATGGTGGTCTTCACATAATTTTTAACCTGTTCCTCCCACTGGGCTTCCTGGGCCTGCTGTTTGTGGTCTTGGGGATCTCGTTTTAAAAACCATTCTAACAGATTCCTTTTAGCTTCCTCTTACAGGAATCTGTTTCCTGGATATCATGTCTTCTTCCTTCTTATTCCCTTGTTTTGAGAGTGTTTATCTTTCTTAAGGACTCGAAGAAAATTTTGAGACCTTGCATTTCTGGAAGGATCTTTATTCTGCCCCCATGCTTGGTAACATTTTGGTAGAATGTAGATTTAGATTGGAAATCATTTTCGTAATTTTGAAAACATTTCTCCATTGTGGACATTTTGGCTCTCAGAATTGCTCTGTCTCCTCCAACCCCCATATAGGCTTTTAAAAAAATTGTTTTTTTAACTTTCCCCTTTCCCTCCACTTTTTGTCTTTGTTGTACTTTCTGGAGAGATTTCTTCAATTTGTCTTTAACCACACCTATTGAGATTTTTACTTCTGCTAGTATTACTTTTTAATTTCCAAATGGTCCTCTATTCTCTGTGGATGTTTCCTTTTTATATCCTCTGCTTCTGTTTTAGAATTGTTACCTATTGATTGTTTAAGGATGTTAATGATGAGGTTGGTTTTCTTTGCTTGTTTTTTCTTAATGCTTTTGCTTAGCTAGTTTTCTCCTCTTTTTCTTATTATTGTTTTCGTCTTATGAGACACTTTCCTCAAGTGTCTAGTGCTTCCTGACTTGCAGTGCTTGGTGGGGTCTGTTGTTGTTGTTTGTAAATTGTAGTAAGAATGTTTAACGTGAGATCTGTCTCTCCTGTGAACAAACGAAGTGCACGCAAGGCAGTATTGTGGACTGTAGGCACGACGTTGCCCCAGATCTCTTGCAGAACTGAAACTTCATACCTGCTGAATAGCAGCTCCCTTCCTCCACAGCCACCATTCTTCTCCCAGCCCTCCGCAGTTGGGTTGTTTTAGACCTCATGGCAGTGAAGTCACGCAGTACATGTTCATCTGTGACTGGCTTGTCTCACTTAGCATAACATCTATGTCCTCTAGACGCGTCCGGGATTTCCCATATTCCAAGATTAATAATATACAGTTTTTCTTTCTCTCTGCATCTGTCGGTGGACATTTAGGTTGTTTCTGTGTCTAGGCCATTGTGAGTAATGCTGCGGTGAATAAGAGAGTTGTACCTTTTTGAGGTCCAAATTTCAAATCTTTTGGGTAAATGACCAAAATAGGATTGCTAGATCATAAGACAGTTCTATTTCTAAGTTTTTGTTTTTGTTTTTTTTAATTTCTCAGTTTTTGAGGAACCTCCATACTGTTCCATAGTGGCTGCACCAACTTACATTCCTGCCAATAATTCACAAGAGTTCCCCTTTCTCCACAGCCTGCCAGCACTTGTTATTTCCTATCTTTCTGGTAATAGCCATTCTGAGGGATGTGACGTGACACCTCCTAGTGGTTTTGATTTGCATATTCCTGATGATCAGGGAGGGCGAGCATCTTTTCATACACCAGTTGGCTATTTGTATGTTTTCTTTGGATAAATGTCTATGCAAGTTGTTTGCATATTTTTAAATTTGGTTATTTGGGGGTTTTGTTTGTTTTATTTTTGTGTAATTTTTTTTTTTATCAGGGCAGGGCACCTAAGTATATACCCCTTGATCATTCTTTGTACATGGATAGGGCTTACAGATCTTGAAAGTCGTTGTAGCTTTATTTACCTGGCCTGTTTGCCTGGGGAGACCTGGATGGTAGTGTCTTTAGGTCTTTCCTTTTAGACTGTGAGATTCCACAGAGAAGGTAGGTCCCTCCAGCCTCCTGCCTGGAGGGCACGTGCACTCCCGATGGACAGTCCTCTGGGAGCTGAGTCCGGGAGGGGGGCTGCAGGTCTCAGTATTCATCACATCCGCCTCCTCATCCTCCTCCTCTCCTCAGTATGGTCCCCTTGCCCCAGTCCAGGGGTCTCTCTAGAGACGGAAGTTCTGTTCTTCTGCTGAGGTCGAGGGGGCCAGTTATCATCCTGTTTGGTGCTGGGGAGGCATTGACCTGGGTATCTGCTTCTTAAATGGGTTTTCTACCCTCCGCCCTTGTTTTTCCAGTCACCCCTTTCTTCTCACTTGGAGAAGAACCTGGAACCTGCACTTCTGAGAATGCTCAGTGTCAGCGGCGTGGCTCCTGCGGCTCTCCCTTGCTGCTAGTTTTGTGTCCGGCTCCAGCCGACCTCCCAGCTTCTAAATGTGGTGCTCTTGTCTCCTCTTTCCCTGTCTTTGTAAAAATCCCTTTATTGTTACCGTAACATAATTTTTGCAGAAGATAGAGCTGTGTTTGTTGACTTTGCTATCTTTATAACCGGAAGTCCACTCTGCCCTTTCCCCTCGGTCATGGGTAAGCTGGGTCAGTTGTTGGAGGGTGTCAGGTATGTACCATGTGACAATGGAGAAAATACTTAATTTTAATTTTCTTTAAGTGACCATAAGAGAGCTTAACCCTTTACCTGTTTTTGTATTTAAAGGTCTGAGTCATTACTAGGAAATTGAACGTTTTTACCTTAATGAAGTTCTTCTGCTTCTATTATAGGTTCTGCTTTCCAATTTGGCAGCAGCACTACAAGTTTCAATTTCACAAACAATAATCCGTCAGGAGTATTCACATTTGGTGCAAATCCCAGCACACCTGCAGCCTCGGCCCAGCCCTCCGGCTCGGGGGGCTTTCCATTTAACCCATCTCCAGCGGTGTTTACTGTGGGGTAAGAAAACTGTTGAAATGGAGAATTTAACATGATGAGGGCATGTACGTGTATTTCAGCATGTGTGTTTTTAAAATCACCAAGGTGCTGTGCAGTTCAGGTAAAATCAAGTATGTTCTTGATCAGTGTACCATGTTACAATTGTGGAGGATCGTAGCCTGAGAAAAACAGCAGGAGGGTGTGTGGGGGGGGGTGGATGTTGAGGGTGTCACGTGGAACAGAAAGCACTGCTTGCTTTAACAGTGTTCCCCGTTACTGGTCACACTTACTATGATTGTGAAATTTTCTCAGCATCACGTCACATTATGAAGTTTTTATTTTTCACAGGTCAAATGGGAAGAATGTGTTCTCTTCTTCTGGAACTTCAGTTTCTGGTCGCAAGATAAAGACTGCTGTTAGACGCAAGAAATAAAGGTCATGGTGGTGGTGTCCACACCGTTCTAACAACAGCTGGTGGCCTGCTTTCACATACTGACTTGTACTGTGTGCTGGGTTATCTGAACTCAGATCTGCCCCAGGACTTCTTTAATTGTGGAATTCTCCTCCTTTTTCTTTCTTTACAGAAGCCCCAACCTCACCTCTCCCACCTCCTTTTTAAAAAATAATAGCTAGACTGGTGACTGATTCTCAGCAAAAATATTTTATGATCCAACAGATTATTCACTGATTTGGCCTAGGCTGGCTGAACCCAGGATAGAGCCTGCGTGGAGAATGGCTTTGTATAGACTTCTTCGTCTGCACCATGTGTGCGTTGACATGCGTTTGTGGAACGCATCGAAATTGTAATTATATCTGAGGAATTCTGTATAGATTAGAGGATATTGAAATGAATGATTTCTATGCTGAGTTTGTGCTGGTGTATGTGTGAAGTGAGTGAGTTGGGTGTATTGTGCACTAAAATTTTCTGATAGAAGAAGCCTGATTAAAGAATGGTCCGTGGTAAGGACTTGTTAGATCTAGTTCATTCTCCATTTAATAATTATATGCTATTTCTATATTGTCATTCTTCTGACTATCACCTGTCTTGCCTTTTTCATTATTTTATTATGAAACTTGTGTAAATACAATTTTGTTTCTGTACTTTTTTGGCATAACATAAATCTGTGAACTTGAAATTTTAATTTTGTGTTAGAAAATTTTTTTGTTGTTTGTTTAGTCTTGTCTCAGATTTTATTATGTAAATCCCATTATTCAAAGTTGCCTAAATCCATTTGGAAATCTTTAAAAAAAAATTGGGGATTCTTAAAGTGAATTTATTGGCTTTTCTGATCCAGTTTTGTTTGGACCAAAAACCAGTATTGTACAAAGTATTAAGCATATATTTTTATATTTACTGAAATGGACTGTGGTGACTTTGGATAATAAGGAAAAGTTTAATATTAAAGCCATGTTTATTACAGTATAATTAACATGTTAAACCATGGGATAAATGCCATCAATAAAAAATTATGAAATACTTTTTGTTCTAGTGTTAACTCCTAGTGAAGGTACGAGTGTTAATGAAAGGAAACCTTTTTATAAAGGTTTACAGTGGTCAGAAGAGAAATTCCAAAGAATACATTGAAGTGATTGGGACAACTCCTAAGTGAAGGAGAAGTGTCAGAAGGTAGCCTGCTTTTTGTCTGGTGCTAGGAATCATGCCTACTTTGCATATAAAGTGACAAACCTTTTTAAAAGTTGAAAATAAACACACACAACCATTTCTGTTTGTACTTGTATCTTCCTTGATAGGTGACTGGACAATGTTTCTTGATCGAGTTCTTAGAGGCACATGCCCAAAGTAAACCCCCCAAAACTTCAGTGACCCTTTGTGGAATTTCTTTTGGATTATTTTACCAAATTTTTTTTTTTAACTAGATTTCTCTCCTATGGTCCATAAAGGAGCTCTTGGGACAGCATTTGATAATCTTAGTCTTCAGTTTGAATGTACAGCTATTTTGTGGCGACTTTATTTTGCTACACTTCTGGTTGAGTCTAAATTCAGAACTTTAAAATGTTTAGGGCTGTATTCGGGATTTAGGACTTGCGTTTTCATCTTGATTGCTGTAACTCTCGGGCGGCACGTGGCAGCTGTAGAATATATTCGTGGTAGCAGCTCCATCCTCAAACCTTCCTGACTTAGCCCAGCAGAGGTATCTCCTTACCAGACTGGCTCAGGCTGCAGACCCACTGCTGACCCACTCCCTGCGGCTCTAACGGCAGCCACAGCCAGGCTTGGGTTCCATGCTCCGTACACAAGTGGAAGTCGAGTGCTGTTTGTGGAAGAAGGGGAAACACGATGGCAAGAAAACAATAAAAGCCCACTTTCTCATGCTGGACCAGTGAGGAATTTAACTGAAAATAATCTCCAAAGGTAAGAAAACCGTACGCAGAAAGATTGAATAACCAGGTATGTTTATACAGTTTGGTTGCTTCAGAAGAGGGTCACCCACGGTCGCCCGTTCTCAGTGCACATCAGCGTGCTTGGTGGTGGTGGTGTGTCAGATGTACATGCTAGGTCTTCCTCACCAGAGATTCATGACTCACTGGGTCTAGATAGGGTCCAAAAATCATTAAATAAGCGCACACCACTTTTTTAAGTCCTAGGTTGTTTTGATTAACTTACAGTTTGGGGCATTAAGAAAAAGTACAATTCAGACAACGGAAATAAGTCTGTAAACTAGCTGTGAGTACTTGTTGCAAATTTCTTTCCTGAAGTTGTTAATGTAATTAGGATTTTATTACTTGAAATGTGTTTTTTTCCTCCTACCCAGTTAGTTACGTGAAGATTTTTCTTGTAGCTCTTCTGTGTAAGATCTCTTCTGCCAGAGTTCAGTAGGTATTTGTGAGAATTATTCCACACGTAGATGTATTTTTGATACATTTGTGGGAGAGGGAGAGCTCCATGTGCTTCTGTTCCACCATCTGAAGCCTGCCCCTTGTTAAGTGTTGAACCAACTTTTAACAATTTGTAACCAGGCTGTATAACTTCCTGGTGCAGCCCTTGAGGAAGAACTTGTGTTTAATTGTATTAGTACGTCATTTGCTGGCCTATTTAGTGGAAACTGATGAAGTTGGTACAGTAAAGTTGTGCTGGGGCTAGCTACACACACCAGCAGCACACCACGTCAGAGCCTTCCTCTCCTTGTAATGCAGGGCAGCCTGCCTCAAGTCCACTGTGGTTCCAGAATGTGTAGTTGGAGGCTGAGCTTCTAACAAACAACACATCGTCTACAGGACTGAGACAGGCCATAGTTTAACCACGTTTAAGTTTATCCTTTATTATCTTTATCCTTCTTAAGGAACCTGTTTTCTAGTCTATCCTAGTTTGTAAAGGTTAGAATGGGGGGTGCTTGTAAAATCAGACTAGGATTACATTGCCCAGCTCAGTCTTTTACCTGCCATGAGACTGTGAATTCTGATTCCTCATGTGTAGTATGGGTCCCTTAATATCTTGCACAGTGGCTGGGAAGATTTAACAAGTTTAAGGGAAGGATAGGGTTAGTTGAACATTAAAAACATTACATTAAAAGCTTAGTCATCTACAGCTAACTTCTAAATGACTTGCTAAAAGAATGTATCTTCAAAGTGCATGATTTTTTGGATAGACCTCTATTTCTGACAGCACTCTTCTGAAGGCAGAGGATGCTAGAGCAAGCTGTATTTGGAAGCAAGTGATTGTAGAGCAAACCTCAAAGAAACAGGCAGAACACAAGCATTGGAGACCAGGTATTTATTGAGACAATACAAATTAGTGGCATACAAATTACTAAAAATAGAATGTTGAACTTTATTTATAGGCAGGCCATCAGATACTGTTTATGGCTCAAGCCCTACTGTAATGAACTGCAAGGAAATAAACAGTTTGAGATGAGGAATTTCACCCAGGCAAGTACATATTGCAAAGATTTTGGCCTTTGGTTCTGGAGGGTGGGAAATTGCGAGTAACCGAAATACTTGTCAGATTTTAGGAATACTGCTATTTATTCAGGCATATTTTTTTAAAGAAACAGTACTGTTTTCATAGGGATGAGTGTAGAATGAAAATATTTAATACTCCCCATACTCCTTAAAAATGTCCTTTTATTCAAGTAGCAAGTGGTTTAAATTAACTTTCATCTCCTTTGTACCTTCCTTTTACTGGAAGTATTTATGCGTAAGTGAAACACTCAAGTCACTTAAGGGAACAAATCCTTCTTTTAGAGCTAAAACAGTTTTTACTGTCATTTGAAACAACTCATTTTTATAAATTTAGACAAAGTAGCCCTCAAATATGTTTTTTCAATCCTAAGTATTTGGGTGAAACTGGAAGGTGAATGTTTTGGTGGGAAGTAACTTCTGAACCAGTGCCATATGACTGTCGGAAGTGTTGGCTCTCTCTGGTCACAGATAAGGTTGAAAGCATGGCCTGCTTGCCATGACTCAAACCCACCTACCGAGGCCCAGGATGCACTCAGTGTGTCAGACTTTTCTCAACGTGCACAAGCCACTCAGGCTACTTTTGGTAATGCATAGATTTTCTAGATGCCTAAATGAACTGCCTGTTCTGTGGTTTCATGTATGGCCTATTCATTGTATTCAAGCTGTGTTCTTAGCATGACTCCTAATTTTTGTTCCCTTATTTTGTAAAAATGATGAATAATATTTATACTATGAAGACAACTTTTCTTTTTGCCTTTTGAGGCTATAAAGCATCAGTATGAGAATTCTGTGTTGACACAGAAAAGTCAGCATTTCTATAAATGAAATACGTGAAATACTGAAAAATAGGCTCCACTCTCCTCAACCCCTTCTTCCCCTCAACAATCTGGGAATCAAAAATCTCCCGAAGTGCAGAAACAGACCTGGATTTTGTTGTAAAGGCAAAGTATATAATACTTCTTATTTGACAGGGCTAAACGGTCTAACCTGAATCCTGAACTTGAGCTGAATGCACCTACGTAGATGCTAATATGAATCGCTGTGTATAGCAAATGTGCAATATTTTAAAGTATAAAACAGACTGGACTACATTATTTGCTTTTTGTTTACTATACAAATAAAAATAACCTAGGTGCTGAACCATCCATATGACCTGAGAGAAAATTATACATTAAGGATGTATTCCAGAACTGCATGGCAAAAGGGTACATTTCAACTTAAGTTCCCAATCAGGGCAAAGGGGTATATACGCCAATGCTAATGTGTATAACACTTCCTAATTTCTAGTCTAATTTTAAAAATGGGTTGTTTTGGTCTGTTCACCGTGAACGGCAGTAGGACACTTTTATCTTCCCAGAGGCTACAAATGAATCATCTGTTTAACATTTTGACACATTTATCTAACAGGCTGTCTGTGATGGACTTAATATAAAATTATTTTGAAAAACATGGCTTATGAAGTTTCATAATAAAAAAAGGTATTAAGGACACTGTTAAGGTTTCTATAAACAAATACGAATATTTTCAGTTTTAAATGTCAAAAAAAAACACCCCACTTTAAAAATTAATACAGTAATAGCAAATGTATTTGCTATTAGGACCAAAATAAAGCCTAGATTGATCCTGTAAGCAACCTAGTTATGAACTGTCCAATTATAGTTTAGTGGGTTTTTGTTTTTGTTTTGTTTTGTTTTGTTTTGTTTTTAGAAAATACTATCAGATGCAGAAAATGCTTAAGAAACAAGTTCTAGTTCAGGTCTATCTCAGCACTGCTAACTGGGCCGGCAACAAAAGCACTCACACACACTACCAATTTGCAACAGAATAATAAATTAAAATAATAATAGACAAAGTGTTACTTAACATTTCCTTCTCTAAACGTCATCCCTGGCAGGCCCCAAATGAGCTGTTGGCCCACAGAAACAAAGAACTTACTTAGAATAATGTTTGGAAACGCTGCTCTTCCTTGTCACAGAGAATAGTCAGTCCATAGTGCGAAAACTGCTAGTATTTCACAAACTCCTAATATTTATTTAATCATGAAATACTAAGGTTATTTAATCCTTGATGTTTCAAAGTTATGGAACAATGTAAGAAAAGGAAACTAACTAGTATGTGAATATCCTGTATATAAAGAGAAGTTATATTCAGAACACTGAGAAGCACTAACAATACTTTCTTCATGCTGCGTACATACTGGGAATAGTTTTACAGTAAATATGCAACAGTTTGATGGAAGTTAATTTTCCCCCACATATTTATAGTTTGATGACTCAGGGCACTTGAAAACACTTGCACATGAATTTAAAGTTAAATTTACAGAGAAAATTTACTCACCACCCCACACCCCATTGAAAGCAATCACTAACTTAACCTTTTCTTTTAAAAAAAATCAATAATATAGCACAATATGACTTAATACTTTTTTCATCATCATGCAAAACTTGCCCCCCAAATACTTAATAGTTGTGAAATTACATCATTCCTGCAGTAAACTGCAGTACAGATTTTAAAATTTCAGGTTAGGGCACTGCTAAGCCGGCCTTACTTTTCCATTTCTCCTACAGCTAACTCAGCACCTCCCAGGATGGGAGCTAAATGGATTATCCAATTTGTGTCCCCACTCCCTCCCCACCCAAGAGCAAAGACAAAAATTTCCCCAAGAAGTGGTAACTAAAAGATGAATGTGTTTACAAAACACAACTGGACATTTTTCCATCATTCTGGGATAAACCAAAATAAATTTTAAAAGTTTCATTTGGGAATTTCAAAGCTGAAAATGCTTTCAGCAAATTCTAATGCCTCAGATCTTAAAAAAGCACATACTGTCGTTGATTATGACACCACTTGCCTTCTTTTGGATCTAAAAATTTTAACACTTGTATTTAACAGGTTTTTCTTCTGGGAAAGTTCTTTGGCATTCAAGTAAAAGCAATACTTTCAGCATAGTCACCTGCATCACACTGGAGTGACTGCTTTAATTTCTAAATCATCAATTAATGTAACCCAGGGAGACTGATGGCCTTGATACATAATTTAGTCTTGCATTACTCCAGAGAGCTTGGAATTCAGGGCTTTTTTGGGCATCATCTAACCCCATTTCTTTTTACTACAATGGTTCCTGCTACAATGTCATAGGCTGTTCGATTATGCTGAAAAAACAGCAGTGTGATGAAAGCAGGGAAAAAAGAAGCAATAGAAAAATTCTTGATCAAAGCTCGTATAGTGGACCTAAAAAATTAAAGCAAAAAAAAATCAGATGTATACCAATGACATGTTAATTAGTAGTATTTTATCAAGTTCAAAATATATTTAAAACATAGTCAAAGCACAATTAAGAGAATTTTTACCTTTGGTATCTGAACTTTCAAGTAGCATTATGCTTATGATCAAACTACCTGGGGTAGTTGTAAAGCCTTCGTAACATAAAAGTTAGACTTTAGAACTTTCACATGAAAGACCATAGTAAGTATATCTTAGAATGTGAAATAAAGTTTATAGTATTTTGCCAGAAGAGAGTAGCCATTCCCCTTTACTTACCTTTCCTATCGTCACTCATTACTTTTAGTATCTCTTTACTTTTCGTGTGTTTTCACTGTCTTCTAAACTGAGTGTGCTTATTGCAGCCCCATTTTCTACCTTCTATGAAGAGCATCAGCATTTCAGATTTCTGTATTCTTTTATCAGCTCTCTTCTTTTTGGGGTCCTGTGATTAAGGAATGCTTTAAAAGGCTTTCAATGATAGCTCAATGGAAAGTTATCCTACTAGTGTTGTGTTTCTGCCTTTCAGTGCAGTGAACAGCAGCAGAAAAGCACAGTGAGCTCTGAATCCAGACTAGATGGTTTCAGATTCATTTCTACCAACTACTAGTTGTGTCCCACGTCTGTAATAAAAAGGGTAGTAGTGCCCAGAGAACCTATCTTACAAGGTTGTTAGGAATGAATTAGTTAATACATACGCAGTGTTTTTAACAGTGCCTGGTATATGAGGTGCTCAATAAACATTAGCCATAAAAGTAACAGCCAAGATTACTATAATCACAGAAACGTAAGGGAATTTTCAAGATGTCAGTGAAGTCAAGGCTTCTTCTAGAGTCTTTTGTTTACATTTATGTAACAACCTAATGCTGAATCATGCTGGCAGAATTCCAGCCCGTATTGTTCTGCTCAGCCAGTGACCACCTACTCACCTCCACAACTTCCATGATCACCATTGTACCTCCCCCCAGAGACAGATGCCACAGCTAGCCATGAGTACTGGGGGTATTACAAGTGCTAGCACTTAAGAGCAGGAGCAGGGTGCACACACGTATAGTTGTCAGAACTCTTACTGCCAATTCAAGATGGGATAATGACAGGTATTACTAAATGGAGGCTTCAGGGCAGATAAGTCACTAAACCCAGCATCCACAGCCCTAGACACCAGGAAAGCTAGGCGCGGGGCACCGACAGGGACGGCGTCCACGCCCGAAGCCTCTCACTGTCGTGACTTTAACAGTTCATGAAATGCTTAATCTTTAAAATGTATACTGAAGAGGGGTCTACACCATAATTGAAAACACTCAAACTTTTATTGAGTAAACTATTACCATCTGTTATATGCCATGAAGAACCAACATCTTAAAAAATACTGTATCAAATGGTGTAAGTTATGAATTATACTGATTACTATACTTCAAAATTATTTTTGTAAGTACACAGTAGATCAAGCTAAGAAAAGAACTTACGTTGTAATGCTAACATTTGAGGACGGAATCACTAAAACCCGACTTGGTGCAATAAGCACTGATGTGTCACATGTCACCACTCGAAGCCCTAGCAGGAACTTGCCTGGGGTAGCTCCACCTGCTCCCCAAATGCAAATTATCTAAGGAAAGAAGGATAATTTTAAAATAGTTCACTGGCGCAAATACACCAATTTTAAAGGTAAATTTTCTTGCCATATGATTCACGTTTCAGAATTTTCAGGCTGAAACAATTTCATAGCGTACTCAAAGGGTTACCTTTTAATGCATTTCTGCAGGTGTCTAACATTTTCAACACCACAAGATGTCTACAGTAATACTTCTCTATGACTCATTTCATTTTTTAGCAAGCTGTTTCTATGGAAAAATCCATTTCAAGTTCCACAACCAATTTACAAGTATATTTTTGGACAAGACTCAAATGCCTTACAAAAAAATTGTGAAGCATCTCCACTCAGAAAGTTTTAACTTGAAAAGTATTATGTTAAAACTTGGGAGAAATAGACATTTGATAAAATATTACATGATTATAAATTTACATTACTTTTTTGTCTTGGGCTGATAATTTAAAATTAGATTGTTAAACATTAGTATTTGCTCAAGTCAGTAGCTTACCTCATAGAAACAAACTAATAATCTGTATATAAGAGCCACAACCATCATTTTCTGCAAGTCTTCCATTGATGTGTCTTCATCTATTTCTTCTATTATATAATGCATAGCAAACTTAGAGATATCCCTACACAAAACAAAGTTTTGGTTTATAAAGAATTAGTTACCAGAGCAGATGCACTGATTTTTTTCCCCATTATTGTAAATCATAAACTTTAACTGAAATCCTAAACTAATTTTTACGTTTCCAGCCATCTAGTTTTGCAGAGCATTCATTAGCTTATTCAACAAATAAGCAGCACTATCACGAGCAGGCACTGTACCAGCCCTGGGGACACAAGGGTAAGTGAATTCAACATGGCGTCTGCTGTCCTGGAGATACTAACCAAGCAGGGAAAGCAGAATAAATAATAATGAAGTGGGATAAGGGCTATAACGGAACTATAAGGTACTTGGAAACATACCAGGCACACCTAACTTCCTGAAGGCTTCCCAGAAATGACATTTAAGTGGAGATCTGAAGGATGAAGAGAAGTTAGCCAGACTAAGAAGGGAGAAATTCTAGAGAGAGGGACTAATGAGAGAAAGCCTTAAACCAGGAGTGTGATGGAAGCTGCAAGCAGTTGAGGCTCAAATAGTGTGAGAGGTGACAGTGATTAAGAAATAAGGGGATCTGTTAAAACACATGAAGACATTTAAGACTTGTCCTCATAGCAGTGAGAAACTATTGAAGGGTTTTAAGGCAAGAGAGTGGCAGAATCAGAATTTATGATCTCTTTGGTTTTATGTCAGAGACTAAATTCAGATAACCCAGGAGACAGGAGACTGAGATATCAGTTAGAAGCCTTGTGTTGTAATCCAAGCAAGTGATGACTAGACTAGGGAGAAGAAATGATGGAAAATGGAATTCTGACAGTGAAGAGGAAATGGTATGGACTGAAGGTTATTCAGGAGATTGAACAGAAAGAAACGGATACTTGCCTGGATGTGCAGGGAGTAAGGGAGGGAGAGACAGGGAAGGGCAAGGGCCCTGAAATTAGACTACCAGTGTTTGAACTTGACTGCCACTTACTACTCTGTAACTCTGCAAATTCTGGGCTTAACTTCTTTCCTGTAAGCACAAACTTCAATCTCTATAAAATGGAGGTATTAACCTCTACTTAATAATGGTGGCAAGATTAATAAGTAAGAATCCCTAGAGCTGAGCATGTAGAAAGCGCTTAGCAAGTGATAACTGCTATTAAGCTGAAAGGAAGTTTATTCAAGTAAATGGCTCACTTTGCAGGTCACTTGGAACTTGCCTGATAGTGTAAGCAACACTATTTGGAAATGCCACCTAGCTGATTATTAACAGTTCATATATCAAAAACTCTTCATGCTTCTGTCTTCAGACACTCCACTCTGAACACAATTCTAAGAGGGAAATTAGTAACTGGCCCAAGAAAATAGTGAATAAAATTAAACCAGGTTTGGAAATTCCTTTTACCTACTTTATTTTTTTTTGGTGCTGAAACTGGGAACTAATTTTACCTACTTTTGATAGGTGAAATTCTCCCACATCTTGCAGAATTTATTAAGTGTTTTTCTCTCTTTTGTAGTTATTTCTTAAAACCAACAAGAAAACAAAGCTGACAAAGCTCTTATAAAGAAATTGTTGACACTGGCACACAGATTATCCATAAAGGCACTTGCAAGGCATGAAAAGAACTTAACAAAGCAAGGATCTCTAGATAGCAGGCATTAAAACCTTTCTGTAAATGGCCTTAACTTACTTTATTCCACTGAGGTGCATAATCGTTAAGACAATGGTTGCTTTTATAAAGAAGAGAATAAAGAAATCCACCATCTCTGCCATAAATCTGTGGGCCAACGATGGTATAACATACTCTCTGCCTGTAAATTAAAAAAAAAAAAATTAGGAAAACTAATTGCTCATAGGCCTTGGAACTCAAGCTCAGTAATGAATGGGGAATATAAAGTCAAGGTACAACTTACTGTACCTTTGCAACTGTAACTTTGCAACAAATATTGGTACTGACTCCAATATATGTTAAAATATAACACCACTTCACTATTTGCTGGGCAGTTTAAAGTTTGTTTTTACCCTCTTCATGTTTAAAGATAATTTCACAGATAAATTATCTAAGGTACTCAATACATTTCACTGGGGATTCAAATGAGAATTCAGATGATTACAAGCTTATGACAAAAACAGTTTTTAGCAAAATATCAATAGACAATTAGAACAGTCATTTGTTCTGTGCTCTTCATCTCAGCCCTTACTCATTTAGTTTGTCTTGCTTTCTATGTAACAAATCTAATGATTATCAAGCTGCCATCCTAAATTCTGAATCAAATTCAGGCAACTAAGTCTTGTCCCATATTATCTGTGCCTGAATAAAATAGCCTAAATAATAAATAATAAGTGTAAATAACTCAAAATATTCTAATTCCTATACAAAAGTAAACAATAAAGAAGATTAAGCCAGAGCCCAAAGGTTCAAAACTCCGTTTGAATTCATGTAAATCTCCTTTTACAACCGTCAACTCCTTTGTCCCTAATATATAATACATAACAATTATATATATACACACACACACACACACACACACATACACACTACATTTTACCTATGTTATATCTCCTGTAATATATATAATAAATCCACGTCTGGATTATTTCCAGCATTACCAGTCAAAACTTGCCCTCCTCCCAAAGTGGGTTCGTCTGAGAATTAAGATTTGAATCTCACTTCAGAGCGTGGAGATAGAGGTAAGAGGACGGTTTGAGGAGCAAAGATTTTTTTACACGTGGAAACAACTAGTCATGGGAGTAAGGGAATCAATTCGGAGCGCCAGGTCTAAGGGAAAAAGGAACTATAGCTTCGCTTCAGTTCACTAAATTTACTTTGGGAATTTAAGGCCTTAGCCAACGACAGCTGATCCACGCGGAGAAACCCCACTGCGAGCAGCAGCAGCAGTTACAGCGGTGAACAGCCTGACCGCTCGACCCCCAGCTCGTTCCCTGAAGGGCCTTCTCACCTGCCTGCCGCCCGGTCTCGCTCGGGGCTCGCGAAACGGCCGCAGATCCTCCCCTCGTTCCTGGGGCGGCCCGGGCCGAAGGCTGCACGTGAGGGGCGCGGGCTCCCAGGCCGGCTACCGGAGCCGGGGTGGTGATGCCGGCGGCCGCCCCCGGCTCAGGCCCAGGAGCCGCGGCGCTCAGGAAATAGAAGGGGTTGTAATAGCCCAGCTGGAGGGGCGGCGAAGCCGCGGCCTGGGGGGCGGCGGCGCCGGCGCCCGAGAGGTAGCCGAGAGGTGGCGCGGGCGGCTGGGGGCTGCAGTAGGCGGGGAAGGCGGCCAGGCCGCTGTGCCAGGTGAGGTAACCGCAGTAAGACTGCCACAGCCACTCGTGCACCTGCCGGGAGTACTCGCGGGCGCTCAGCCGCGCTGGCCTCTCGCGCGGAGCCGCGGCCTCTGGCGCCTCGCAGCCAGCCGGCGCCTGCAGCCCCGCGCCGGAGCCGGAGCCCGCTTCCCCGCATTTCCCGGGCTCGCGCCGGGGCTCCGACTCCTCAGCGGCCGGGGATTCGGCCTGCGGCTCGTCCCGGGGGCGTGGGGCGGCGGCGGCAGGAAGGCCTCTCAGGGAAGGGACAGGCTCGTGGTCCCCTCCGCCGTCGTCCTGCCCAGGAGGGCGGCCTCGGGCTTCCTCCGGCCCCTCTGCCATCGTCGCCCCAGCAGCACCCTCGGAGGTCCTGTCACTGCGCCGTCTCCCTCCCCCACTAGCCCCTCCCCAGCGGCCCCGTCGCCACCGCAGCAGCCGCAGGCGTCAACAATCCGCCACCGGAAGCGGAAGCCCCTCCCCTCGTCAGCGTCGGGGCGGGGCAAGGAGGTGAGGCCTGGAAGTGGGGCTGAGTGTTACAGCTTCGGCTCGGGGGCCCGCGGGGTCCTCCGTTCTTACCGATTGTTGTGTGCAGACTGTCACTGCCGCCTCTCCCCGTCCCTCCTCCACCCCCTACCTCGTGCAGTTTTAATGAAGTTTAAGGCCTGAGGCTCCTCCAGGTAATCCGTGGATTCAGGCTGTCCCTGGAGAAACAGCTGATGGAGGAAGAGGGTTTCCCAGAGAGGTCCCAGGGGTCAGCACCGCCTTTTCTATTACGGAGCCGCGACTGTTTTGGTCTCTAGGCACAGGGCTTGTTGCTTATTTCCGCCTGCATTCATTCCAATTAACTGGTCCTCACCCATTTGTACTCAAGATGATACAAGACATATACCCTTAGAGGATAAGAAATGAATAACCAAACTCAACTGGAACTATCAAGATGGTATGACTCAGCTGCAGAGATATTCATTGTAAGAGAAAAGAATGATTATGCTGATTTAAGAGTTAGATTGTCGTTATCCTGAAGCCAACCTGTGTGCAT
Source organism: Camelus dromedarius (assembly GCF_036321535.1). Lineage (NCBI taxonomy): Eukaryota > Metazoa > Chordata > Mammalia > Artiodactyla > Camelidae > Camelus > Camelus dromedarius. The sequence goes on along the minus strand of NC_087454.1, from coordinate 11,535,584 downwards.
AAAATCTAACTTTCCATTGCTGCAGATAAGCCTACTAACACCAGCAAAACTGTGCCTTTCCTCAGACCCATTGTCTCAACCTTTGGTGCCTGCCTTTTCCTTTATTTTCTGTTAAGGCAAGCGCCTGTTTACATCCCAGGGTTTTGGAGTGTTCTCTGTGTATCCTAGCCCAGGTGTGATTTCCTCTTCCTCTGAACAATATATATAGCACCTTACATATTTCTATTATAACATACCTACCCTAAGTCCTTATAAGCGATAGGAATGGCTGTGTCCCCAGTACAATACAGAAGATGCACAGGGACAAGTACTGTGGGTATACTTATTAATAATGATGTCCCAAATCTTTCTTGACTTTGCTCTAGGGAGACTTAAAAGGTGTAACTTTTGCCCTTAAGAAGCTAATGATTTGGTTAAAGGGAAAAATTTTCATGAAACACTTGACCTACTTAAGACAATACCAGTATAATGTGAATCCAAAATAAGGGAAAGATCATGTGGCCTATAGCTAGAAAATTTACCCTTACAAATGTGGTTTTAAAAATCAACTGTGAGGAAGTTGTAACGTTTAAACAAACATGCATTCCAAGTTTGGGTGGAGGCGGCAGGAGAAGCAGGAAGAAATGAAGATAGCACGAAATGAGTGTGAAACCTCGTGGTTATTGGCCATATGGACTTTGTTTTCCGTGCCACCGATTAGGTAGCACCTGGCACGGTGTCACTCATGTAGTAGACATTTATATGAATCAGGACTCTAGGTTGCAATCGTCAGAAATCCAGTTGTAACTGATTTAAGGGAGAAAAGTAAGTGAATTTATTGACTTGCATAAAAAGTTCATAGTAGTTTAGGTTTCAAGGATATCTAGTTAGGGATAATCAAACAATAGCTTCGAGAATCATCTGTTTTTCTCTAACTTTGCTTTTGAGAAAGTAAGAGTGCTTCTGTTTCAGTGATTAAAAAAACTAATTCTAACTGGCTTAAGCAAAAACTTTTGTTGCCTTAAGTAACCAACAAATTCAGAGGTTCTACATAATATAATAAGGTTCAACAGCACATCTAAAAGGCATTCCAAAGGAGAGAAAAAAAGATGGCCAATAATTTTCTAGAATTGAAGAAAAATGACTCTTTAGATTGCGGAAGCACATCAAGTCTTGGGAAAATAACACATACAGATAATGTAACATATACATGATGAATTTAAGCAAAGAGAAAAATGATGTTAATAGCAGCAGTTAAAACATAGCCTATCTAGAAAGAACTGACATTTAGACTGGAAGCCAAATTATCAAAAGTGAAAAGCAGGCTGAAGATAGTGGAATATATATAGTACAAAGGGAAACTATGGACAACCTAGACCATTATAACCAAGTAAATCATCACTCAAGAATGAGGATGTAATGCACCACTGCCAATCCAAGCAATATTCTGATCCCTTCCCATCATGTTCAGCGAAAGATTGAAATCTCAGGGATATAAAGAGAAGTATTCATGAGTCAAAGACATAAATGGATTCTGGAAAGATGGCAGTACATGAGTTTTGAATCTCCATGAATCACTACATAAAAACAGACTATATAGTGAAACCAAGAATGCATGTGACAATGTTTACAACAAAATTAGATAACAGATTAACTCTACAAACCCCCAAATACAAGAGGGTGGGATCAAACCACAAATAGAAAGTTGTATAGTGTCAGTGCTGGAAAAAATCAGATCAAAACTCTCAAGACATTCAGAAAAGTATGTAAGACATGAAAGAGCAAAATAAATCAGAATAAGAAAAACTCAGAAATAAACAACTTGGGAAAGAATGAGAATTAAGACAAAAAGTGGTTTCAGAAAATACTAAACTAGAAGGAACACAGGAGTAAACGAACAACAGATGGTGCCCAAGAGAACTAGAATCTGAAAATGAGATTTTATTTTATTTTTAAAGTGAGAGTGGTAATTTTTTTAGGTTTATTTATTAATTTTTTAAACAGGGTACTGCGGATTGAACCCAGGACCTTGTGCATGCTAGGTATGCACTCTATCACTGAGCGATACCCACCCCCTGGAAATGAGCTTTTAAATAAAGAAATATAGAAAGAGGTAGAAATGATTGAGAAAAGATAAATATTGAAGATAGGTAAAGAAGATCCAATGTATGGTTAAAGAGTTCCTGATAAAGAAACCAAAACTAGCTAACAGAACAAATACAACACATTTTCCTGGAATAGAATATACATATTCTATTTATATAGGTTCATGTACATATTCATATGTGTCTTTGAAACCTCATACTGAAAGAGTATACTGGTATACCTGAAAACACTGAGAATGAACAATGTATTCTAGTAAAATTACTAGACTTTATGTTTGAAAGAATGTAAAGTGAAAAATTGTCATTGGCCAAAAAAATAATTTATGAGAGAAAATTGGATTACCGTAACACTTCAACATTAACACTTCATGTGAGGAGAAAATGGTGAAACATTTAAAATAGTCAAAGTAAGAAAACGAGAACCAAGAACTCTGAATCCAGCAAAACTGGCTTTCAAGCATAAAAGCATATTGTTTGCAAAATGAAAGAACTCAGAATGTTTGTTACTCATTTTAATTCTTCCTGAGAAATCTACTAGAGAATGAGGCTTGGCAACCAAAATTACTGCCAGTGACAGAAAGACAGTTAGTGAATTTTAAATGTTACATCTAGAATGAAGACTAAATGAGGGTTTCTTTCAGTCAAGGTCCAGTCAAGAGATAGAAATTACACAGTAACTTGAACAGAGAATATTTACTATGAAGAATTATTAATGGAATTGGAATCAAGGGGGGCTGACTAGTAAAAGGCAAAGAGAACGCCTACCATATAGGAACAGTAGATACAGGGAGCGGCCACCACTCCTAGGACTGAAATAGAGTGACCAAGAAACACGTCCCCCCATCTCCTTGTTGGAGAGGGCATGACTGGCTCACTGCTGTGGCCTCAGTGGGACTTGTTAGAAACCCTCTCTCTGGAGTTCTTGGAGAAACTATCCATCCACAGGGAGGTGCCTTCAGCAGAATTCACTGCAGAGTGCCCAGAGAAGCCACCTCCAGGAAGGTGCTTTGCCAGCAGCACACCACTCTGAAGCCACCCAAAAAGCGGTGTGCTGGGGGACGCTGCTGTGGGAAGTCGCTGCTTGTTGTTGGCTACTGGGTGCTGCTGAAAGGAACCACACACTCTGCAGGAGCCCAAGGAGGTAAGTGCATAGGCATGAGAGAATCAGGAAGAGAAGCTTCTTCCTCCTCCAGTGCCTCCCCCTGTAGCCCAACAGTGTCCTCTACTGACAAAGACTAACAAACCAGCTGGCTTGGGAAACGCATTTACAGAGCTCATCTCCATTACTGCACAGCAAGCAAAGATTTCGGAGCTGAGAGTCAAAGAGTATAATCTGAGATGGATTTATATGCTGAACATTAGTACCAAGTGACTACAAAGCAGGAGGGGGCTCTGAGGAGATCATCAGCAAAAAATTTTACACTTTTCAGTGTATTGACGGTGCTAATATTACTATTATTATTTTGAGAATGCACGTGTAATGTGGGGTAAAACAAGTAATTATCATTAGTCTGAATGCTCTATCTAATTTCCTGCATCTTTTCAGTAGCAATGATCATCCTTATCACCTTGTCCGCGGTCTTGAAATACCAAGTCCCACCAAAGGAAACAAGGACTTCTTGGAGAAATGGATGATTCTAGGTCTGGGTCAGGAAATACATAGAATGAACATAAAATACCTTGTCATACTAAGAGCAGAGGAACTATTAAAGACTTCTAAGGTCATCTCCAAAGGACCCTGGAGCCAACCTGAAGAGGGCCCCACTGGCCAAAGATGGGACAATTTGAGTTTCAATAAGGGTAACAGGGACTGAAACACATTAAATATGTTTAAATACATAAATTCATAATAATGTATCACCAAATGGATTACACCCAAGTCTAATCAAGCCTCTGGAGCCAAGTGCCAATTTACAGGAAACAGAGGACAAACATGCATATTGAAATGACCATGAGTGTGCAATCTGCAAAATCCAGACTCTGGGGAACCCTACAAGTCAAACAGCTGAGTTCAATACATAAATTGTAAGACAAAGAATGGAGAAAACCATTATTTTAAAGGAGACTTTAAAGACGTCAAATTAAAGAGCAAGACTAAATTATAGTGTCTAGAGATACGCTTAAAAGAAATTTTAAAAAGTGTTGTCTATTGGAGTGATAGGACCATGAGCTCGTGTCTCTCGTGACAATAAAACCACAACTGACAGCTAAACAACCATTGGGAAAAAAAAAACAAAACAAAAGACTGGAACCTAGGAAAAAAGATCTTCAACTGGAAACATTAAAGAGGGAAACACAGTGGGACAGTAGGAGGAGCGGGCTCGTGATATAATCAGGCCCCAGGTGGGCGACCCACAAGCTGAAGAATAATTAAGTCACAGAGGCTCTCCCACAGGAGTGGGAGTTCTGAGCCCTATGCCAGTCTCCCCAGCCCGAGGTTCCAGCATCGGGAGGAGGAGACCCCGGCAGGGCCAGTGAGGCTTAACTCTAGGAGCCCATGGGATTGGGTGAAACAGACTTCATTCTCTTGGGAAGGGTACACAGAATCTTACATGTGCCAGGTCCAAGGGCAGAGGCAGTGATCTCATAGGAACCTGAGCCAGACCTGCCTGCTGGTTTTGGAAGGTCTCCTGGGGAGGTAGGGGATGGCTGTGGCTCACACAGGGAACATAAAAGCTGGTGGTAGTCATCTATGTGAGCTTTCCTGGAGGCTGACATCTTGACTGGATCATTAGCACCTTGACCTAGCCCCCACCCAACAGCCTGTAGGCTTAAAGGGCTGGGAAGCCTCAGGGCAAACAACATACTGGGAGGGCACACAGCCCCACCCATCAGCCAACTTCCTGAGCCACAGAGGCCCCCTAGACATGGCCCTACCCACCAGAGATCCAGGACCAAGCTTCGAAGTGGGCAGGCACCAACTCCTCCAGCCAAGAAACCTGCATAAGCCTCTAGTCCAGCCTCATCCACCAGGGGGCAGATACCACAAATAAGAAAACAACAATCCCAAAGACAAATAACAAGGTCCTACTGTATAGCACAGGGAACTACATTCAATATCTTGTAATAACCTATAATGGAAAATAATACGAAAAGAATATATATATATATATACATGTATACCTGAATCACACTGCTGTACATCAGAAATTAACACAACATTGTAAATTAACTATACTTCAATTAAAAAAAAAATAAAAGAGTAGAGAGGCATGGGGAAAGAAGTCCTCAAGACAAAAGTGAAATCCATAAATACGAGTTGTCGAGAATAATACCGATGAACATTTGACAATTAAAAGAACATAGTTGGATAGGTATAGAGAACACCGAACAAATTTTAAAAAGAAAGGCAGTCATTAATACCAGGAAGAGCAGGTACTACCCAGAAAGGGATCCATTTGGCATTGTTCTGAGTTCCCGTCATAACTCAAAAGGAAACTTTCACAATGTCCAGAACCCCTGATATCCTGCAAATGGAAGGAGGAAATGTCCTTCATTTCCAAGTAGCAGGAACCTACCTCGGCGGCATCGACTTCAACTTCCAAATGAAACAGTACATCTGTTACCAAACCAGGTTCATTTTGCCAGATGCTCAGCAAGCCGAAAGGTGGAGAAGCGGAGGTCTGCAGCCAAGAGAGGATATGGGAGGACAAACCTCAAATCGGACTCCCTGAAGGCAAGGGGCTCAGGGTATTTGTGGGATAAAGAATAAAGAAGCAGAGCAGTTTGAGTCCTGGGGACATGGGGAAAGGTGACTGGGGAAAAGGTGCCGTAACCGTCCTCCTGCGCAGGCGTAATAAGCTACAGGCCTCTTCCCATTCAAATATGGAGGCGCTTTTAGCACGCTCCGAGGCGCATTTTCTGCCCTCTGACGTCAAAAGGTCACGGAGCAGACCCTGGCGCATACCCAGCTGGAAGGTGGGTGGTCCTAACCAGCGCGGATGGAACTAGACACAGCTGACTCCAAGTTCCTGGAAAACAACTCAGTCAAACGTCTTACTTTTAGGCTTCGTGCCGCTTGGAGGACCTGCAATTAAAACCACCTTATTAGTGAAAGCAGGTGAAATGTATTTGAGCAATGATTGCCCATGGTTTCATATCCACAAAAAGAAAAGTGATGGCATCTACATCATACATCTGAAGAGAACCGGGGAGAAGTTTCTCCTGGCAGCTTTTGCTGTGGTTGCCATTGAAAACCTGGCTGATGTCAGTGTCACATGAAACACTCCAGAAATACTGGCCAGTGATCTGTGCTAAAGTTTACTGCTGCTGCAGTAAACAGTAAGCTTGCTTCTAGGGAGCTGGAGGGGTCCTGGAATGCGGAAAGGTGGGGCAGAGTATTTCCATTTCTCTTTTATTGTTTGATTTTTTTAAACTCTGTATATCTGGTGGGGGAGGAGGGTACAGCTCAAGTGGTAGAGTGCATGCTTAGCATACACAAGGTCCTGGGTTCAATCCCCAGTACTGCTTCTAAAAATAAATAAACCTAATTACCTCTCCCTAAAAAAAACCCCAAAACTATGTATATCTATTACTCTTAACGGCAAAGAAAGACAGAGAGGGAGGAAGGAAGGAAGGAAAGAAGAAAGGAAGGAAAGGGAAAGAAAAGGAAGAGAAAGAAGTTGGGGCTGATTTTATCCTGTAGACAACAGAAGCTATTGAAGAGCTTTAATTAGAGATAAACCTGGCTCTATTTGTCTTTTAGAAATATCCCTCTGGTAGCCATGGGGAAGATGGGGTGGAGTGGTTCAAATTGGAGACAGGAACACCCTAGCTGGAAGACTAGAGTCTACATAAGATGAGGAGAACCTGAATCAAGGCAATAGAGATGGGGAGTAAAGGAGGGGAGACATTGGGGTGAAATTAAGGAAGCACAATTTGCAGAATCTGAATGGATCTGGGAGAGAGAGAGAAAGAAAGAGAGAGAAGCATCACATAGTTTCTGAGTTGGATGCCTAAATGAGTGGACTGTAACACCATTCATGGAAATGAGAGATGGCCAAAGTAAGTGCAAGATGGCAGACAGGAGCAGTGAGGTGCCTGTGGGATAGCCAGTGGGCACAGGCTATTGAATATATTCCATCTGCAAAGATACAGGTTGAGGAGTCATAAGTGTACAAGTGGTCCTTGGAGTGACCAGTAGATGGAAAATTCTATGAAATGGAAAGAAAAGAAAGCCAAGAACAGAGACCAGGGGAATGTTGAAGGAGAAGGTGATGAAAAGACTGAGAAAGAATAGCTGGTGAGGTGGGAAGTAAAGGAGGACTGAGTGGGAGAGATCTTCCATAAGGAGAGAGCTGGTGTCAAAATCATAAAAAAAAAATTCAAGGATGATGAAAACTGTGGTGGGGATTTTTCTTTTTTTGACTACCCTATGTTCCCCTCTTTTGATAACAGCACTCCACTTTCCTCCTACTGAATAACCCTTCTGTCAACACATGCAGCTGCGGTAGGACTTTTCAGACATTCTGCTCTGTCATTTCTGAGCCAAGGGACGGGTATGCGACCCAAGCTCAGCAAACTGGATGTGTTCACCTAGAACTTGAAAACTTGAACCAAGTGATTCAGGGATGGCATAAATTTAATTCCAGAAGGGATCCCTGACAAGACTGTTGATTAGTTCTTGCGCTACCCACACTTCTTCCTTTAATTTCAGAGGCTGTGATATCCTTCTTATAAATTCCCTTAAAGTGTTAGGTAGCAAGTGCTGGTTTCTGATCCTTCTAATTAAAGAAATTTAATTGGATTTGGACATTAGAAGGTCACCGATGGCTTTACCTGAGTAGTGTCTTAAGGTGAAGTGTGAAAGGCTGAAGAGGGAATGGAAGAGGGGGACATAAAGATAATAATTGCATTCTAATCTTCCAGGAGTTTCTTCTGGAAGACAAGATGTTAGGGAAGTCGCTGATTATTTTAAACCATGTTCGAATCCATGTTTTGCTAGGGCATCTGAAAAAAGTTCCTGAAAATCGGGCAGCCATGAATCTGTTGTTTTAGTATTGATAGCTTGAATTTTTAGTGAGATTTAGTTTATCAGTATATTTCAACTCTTCTTATTGTAATATTTGACAAACCCATGGTGGCAAATTGCTTTCTAAAGTCTACTTTAGAATAAAGGTTTGTCTGATCTGATACACTGAGGTTTCTTCCAAAAAGAAGTGTGATGCACCAAATGAAACATTAAATTTTAAAATAATCTGATTTCTAACTTTTACAAATACACATAAAATAAGGCACCTTTCCCTTCTCTAGCCAAACGTGGAGCAAACTGCTCTGTAATACTTTTGTGCCCTCCAGTGGTTATGAAACAGCATTAGGAAATTTATCATCTGCTTTTAAATATTGTGTATTATAAGAATACGTTTTCTTCATAACAGAATTTGTTACTTTAGGAATTCAAAGGGAATTATAAATGTGTCAGCATTCACTAGAGGCACATGCTATTCTTAAAAATGGTCAGACTGATAAAGCAACATCAAACTCATATAGCGAAAACTGACTTCAGGAAACCAGTAGGTGGAGGAATTTACAAAGCTAAGAACTCCACCACACACTCCAAACCTGACTTCAGAACCTGAGAATCTTAAAAATAATTGATCTAGTCTTCTCTGTTTTATACTAACAGAAACCAAGGACTGTTGACTAGCTCCGAGTTATATGTATGTATACATACAGTGCCCACGAAATTCTGGTAAAAGGAAAGACTATTTTAGGTTAGGATTAGATTTTACTTTCAAAAGATGAGAACTGGGGATAAGGTGAAAGATTTTTAGGTGTGGGTAGATGAGATAAAAAGCTGAAAATAGGTAGGGTGTATGAAGAAAATGACTATGGTCTAAGGGAGGAAAGAGGCTAGCAAGAGAGTGAGATGCTGGAAAGTGTCATCATGTGCAGGAAGGTCAAGAGAAGGGGGCTGAGTTTGGCTTTGATCCAGCCAGCAATGGAAAACTATTATGAAAGACAAAGAACAAATATTTATTAACTGTCAAGTGCTGGTACGAATGAACGTGAAAAGGACTGATTCCACAATTCTACTGGTTTCTTCTCCAGTTTCTTTCTTATTATACAGTTTTGTTGACCTCTATACTCTTCTCTAAATTTAATATCTTGGCTCATTTTATTCTCACTAACTAACCATGATAACTTACCTGCTTTTCATACAGTATGCTGCCCCACCCCCACCCCCATCAATTTTGTCCATAAATAGGCCATACCGTATTTTTGCCTATCAGATTGGGAAAATTAATAAGATGGATGGTACTAAGATGCAAGTCAAACATATTCCCTGTAGGATTATTTATAAATGTAAAACAATAAAAAGAAGTAAACCAGGCACCAAAAATTAAAAGATTAGAAAACAGAATGATAGTTTGCCAATAAGTCCAATAACTAGTTCTTTGAAGAAAAGACAATACTACACATAAAATTCTGGCAATGTTAATTAAGAAAAAAAGAAGAAATTACAGCTACAGAACATTAAGAATGAGAAAGAATATATAATTTAAAATGCTGCAACAACTCAGCCTAGAAAATGTGACACAATTTATAAACATAAAACAGAAAATGATGTTCAACTTCATTCTAACAAATTTGAAAACCCAGAAGAAATGGATTATTTCCTAGGAAAAGAGAAATTGCCAAAATTGACTCAAGAAGATAAAAACCTAAAAACATTTGTGACCACTGAAGAAATTTAAAAACCAATCACCTATCAAATGGTTAGCCTTTTAGTTGTTTTTTAATTCTTATTTTCTAGCTTTATCATTGTGAGCTCAGAAACAATGCCTCTATAATTTTTGAATTTGAGATATTAATTTTGAACTACTGTATGATTTTTAAATGTGTTCCATAAGATATTGGAAAAATAGTCAGTATAATTAACACTTTGTAGCTAATCTTCAAAAAACAGAATATTCCTTATTTATTTGCCTTCCTCTAATCTATTTTTAATTGCAAAAGTACTGTATGCTTATTACAACAAATTCAAACCATTGTTGGTAAAGGATGACTATCCATGTTAAGTCAGTATAGCTCTTTCTACACTCTTCTCTACCTTTTCAAGCATAAAAAATAACCCCTTAATTGTTGTAACTCTGATTTTTGCTTTATTTGTATTAATTTATTTCTCCAATATCTTTGATATGTTTATCTTCTTTTCCTAACTTTTTGGCCAGAATGCTTACCATTCTATAATCTGTTGTATGTGGCGCTTCCATTGTTGCTAACTTGTTATTTCATTACTGCTTTCTTCTTTTCTTCAAGAATTATTCAGAAGAGTAATTAAACTTGTTCAGCGGTGAGCTGCTTTGCTTAATATTTTCTTCTCTGTTTTAGTTTTATTGCGTTCCACTCAGACACTATGGCCCACGTAATACTTAGTTTTCAGATCTAAGAGCTTTATTTTACCCTAATATAGGATTAAGTCCGTAAAACAGTAGAAAAACAAGTATATTCTCTATTTTTAGAGTTCTAATAATCTTCCAAATCAGTCTGGTTAACGATATAATCTAGATTTTTATATCAGAGTCAAATTTATTTTGTCTACTCAGTCTAAGAGAAAAATATGAATTAAGAGCACACTACTTTTAAATTTAAAAAATCATCTTTTTGCACCTTTCACAGTTGTTACTTAATGTATTTTTATGAACAATGATTTAACACTGTGGCAGGCAGAATTCTAAAGTGGTCTATGAAACTCCTGCTTCCTGGTGTACACACCATGCATACGCCCCCCTCCTGAGCGTGAGAGATCTGTGAATACCATAGGGTATTTCTCCCATGATCAGGTTACATTATGTGGCGAAGGTGAAGGGACTTCACGCATATAATTAAGTCAACTTTAAGTTAATCAAAAGATAGATTATCCTGAGTGGGCCTGACCAAATCAGGTGAGCCTTTTAAAAAATAATTTAAAGGTCCAGAGATTGAAGATGTTGGAGATATATGAAGTGAGAGAGATCCTCATGCTAGCCTTGAAGAAAGAAATTGCTATCTTGTGAACTACCTAAGGAAGAGGCTGTAAGGCAATCCCCAGGCAACAGCCAGTAAGAATCTCAGTCCTACCACCTCCAGGAACTGAATTCTGCTAGTAACCTGAATGAGCTTGGAAGAGGACCCCAAGCCTTAGAGAAGCACTAGATGAGAACACAGATTCACTGGCATCTTGATTTGATTTCATCTTGTGAGATCCTGACCACAGCACTCAACTGCATCATGCCCAGACCTCAGACTACAGAACTAGAGATAGCAATGGGTATTGTTTTAAACAATTAAGATTGTGGTCATATGCAGCAATAAAAACTAACACAAGCACAAAAAGACTTCTGCGAGTTACAGTTTCAGTGTGATTGCATCCTTCATATTTATGAAATAAGCTTTATTGTTCTGTTTAATATACTTTGAATTTTATTGTATTATATGTATTATTAGTATCGTGACTTCTGCTTTCTTGTTTGCATTTATTTAATATCCCTTTGCTCATCCTTATAGTTGTAACATTTTGAGATGCTTTGTTTTAGATGTGGCTTTTCAAAACAGTGTATATACTTGTTGAATTAAGTTTTTGTATTCTATGTAGTTTGGTGCAGCCATTAGGGAAAACAGTTTGGAGATTCCTTAAAAGCTAAAAATAGACTTACCCTATAGTCCAGCAATCCCGCTCCTGGGCATATATCTGGAGGGAACTCTAATTTGAAAAGATACATGCACCCCAATGTTCATAGCAGCACAATAGCCAAGACATGGAAACAACCTAAATGTCCACAGACAGATGACTGGATAAAGAAGTTGTGGTATACATAATGGAATACTACTCAGCCATAAAAAGCAATAAAAGCCATAAAAAAGAATAAAATAATGCCATTTGCTATAACATGGATGGACCTGGAGAGCATCATTCTAAGTGAAGTAAGCCAGAAATAGAAAGGAACATACCGTAAGATATTACTTATATATGGAATCTAAAAAAGAGATGCAAATGAGCTTACTTACAAAACAGAAACTGACTCACAGACATAGGAAACAAACTTGTTGCCAGGGGTGGAAGAGGGTGGGAAGGGATAAATTGGGAGATCAAGATTTGCAGATAATAACACTATACATAAACTAGATAAATAACAAGTATCGACTGTATAACACAGGGAACTATATTCAATATTCTGTAACTTGTAATGAAAAGAATGTATGTATATATATGTATGACTGAAACTTTATGCTGTGCATCAGAAATTGACACAACATTGTAAACTTCAATAAAAAAGTTTTTGTATTCTAATGATGTAATTTATCACATTTATACCTATTTTTGTATCTTTGGTCTTATTTTTTCTCTTGCTCTGTTTTTTTCTATCTCATTCTGCCTTTTATTTTCTGTTCTTTGTGTATATATTTTGCATTTTCTCTTTTCTAGTGTTTTAGAAAGTATGCATTTATTTTTAAATAATTTTTTAGAAATTAAAAAGAAAACTTAAGTTTCTCTAAAGAATTCTTCAAACTATATTTTTGCTCAAAGCAGACTGTGACTCTTGCTCCCTTGTATCCTTAGTACCAATTACATAGAAGTATTTTTAAAATGTTTAATCTGCTGAATTGAAATCACTCCATTCTAAGCACTTTTGCTGTTAAATAGCTTTTACCACTCTTTATAAAATAAACATTTAAAAATATTATTTGATTTTGCCAATTCAGACTATATTTTTCTTGTTGATTATAAAACATTTTCTTCATGTGCACTTTTGAAACAAAAACCTGTAATCTGAAACAGGTAAAACATAAATTGATGAAAAGGTAATTATCTTCTTTTGAATGTGTTTTTAAAATTATTGGATGTTCAGTAATCACAGGGAATTATAAGAATTTTAATAATCAGATGCTCATGTTTATTCTGACAAATTTAAACAAGAATAGAAAGTGGAAAGATTCTTTCCTCCAACCCCATACTCTAAAGAGTCTTAGTTCCATTTTAGTGTGTATCTTTCTATATTTTTCTCTATGTTATAGTGATGATGATAATAATGGTAACTAAAATTTCTATAACCTTTACTATGTGCTATTCATGTATTAATTCATTTACTCCTTAAAACAACCCAATAGGTAAGGACTATTATACTCATCTCTATATTAGGGATGAACAAACCAAAGTGTAGAAAAGTGATTTTTTTCCCTCCAAATCATACAGCCAATAACTGATAAAACTGGGATTCACGCTCTCAATCACTAGACTACACTGTCTCTCTTCAAATATATATTTACATACCCTTATATACGAATGTTAATTTAATAGACACATTTTAATAAAAATGTTCTTAAAATCTGTTTTGCTGACACATGCTCATTTTACTTAAAGTATTCTGCGTATCTTTCCAATTCTTGAAAGGTATTTCAGGTGACTGAATCAGTAAGTCACACGGTTTCTTAGAGGACATGTTAGTTTTTGTAGGCTAACCTTCTCTGATAAATAAATCCAAATATGTAATAGTTTAATCACAAGGTAAGTTTGTTTCCCACGTAACTACCTAAAGCAGGTTCAGGTCAGTGAGTGACATCTTTCATACTGTGACTCAGGGACCTAGGCTCCTTCTAACTTGTCATTCTTGGATAACCAGAGCATACTGTCATTGGCATATTGAGGCTGGTTGCCATGTCCACGGTGTGGCTGGTGGGAGGGAAAGGGAACGTGTGAAAACATGCTGTCTTACAAGATTAAGTGCTTAAGTGGGGTGTACATTACTTAATACTCACATTCCCTCAAGATGCATCTAGTCACATGGCCATCAGATTACAAGGGAGACTGGGAAATGTAGTCTAAGGAAAGAAAAATAGATTTTGGCGGACAGTTAGTAATTCTGCCACAGGCAGTTTTGTTGTGTATTTGTTTATTCATGTTAAAAAAATTTTTAACACATGGATCTCACTTTAAAAGGATTAGACACCTTTAAACATGTCACAGGCATCTGTCAAACAGACACACCTCTGGTTAGTGGCAGACCCAGAATGGAAACCAAATCTGCCGATTCCCATGTCAAAGCTCCTTCTGATTAATGCAAGACCTATTTCACTTTTTTGAAGAGTTAATGAAGTATGAGTTTTTTGCCCTGAAGATAAGTCCTATTGGAAATATGTCTCTCTGGTGGCTGTTGAACAGAGACTTGTTTCTGTAAACTAGAGTATGGAATTAATTTAATTTGAGAAAATAGTTGTCCAGCCAGTTGGTAGAAACAGCCTGCAGAATGGAGACCATATTGCTGGTGTAATTATTTTAGAAGCTAACAAAGAAGAGAACATTTTGATAACTCTCATTTTAGTTGTTAATTGATGGGACATCACTCTCTGAATTCTACATCCACTGAATGGGCTTACGTTAAAATATTCTTCCTCATTCTTCAAATGATTGCATATTAGCTATGACTGAGTACATGGTAAAGTACTGATCACTTATTTAGTCAGGTGATTTGGATACCATAGGTTTTCAATACTATTTCTTATTCAATAGGCATATACAAATAATTTCCTTTTGCGTAAGTCAGAAAAATATAAAAATCTCTGTTTTGATTTGCCATTATAGTCAGAGCTAAAGAAGTGAAATTCATAATGGTGGAAGAAACTCCTGGTTATTTTAATTCAATTTTTCTCTATCCTAGGACATGAAGAATATGTATCACTTACAACTCCTTTAAATTGCCATACATTTATATCGCTTTCCTGAAGACACATATCATACATGGCTTTTGTAAAACATTTCTCTGGTCCTCTCTACATCTTTTAGAAATGCTACAGGCAATGCCTTTGAATATCCGTAAAGGATCATAGATTTTTATCATGCTTGATTGCAGAAGGCAATCACTCCCCTGGAAAAGACAATCTGCATCTGCCCAGTTCTGCTAGTTCCTCTATAGCTTCTAAGCTGAAGAGAAATACCTGAAGCAGAGGGTATAATAACACCAACTTCATGCAGGGTAGGCTGCTGGGGGACATGCGCCATTAGCTCACCTAGCTAGGGATGTTTCCCATCATTGTATGTGGGCATGATTATACCACATAGGGACCATGAGCTGGAAAGTGCCGTCTTCCCAACAAATCTGCAGAACTGTTATGTTCACGGGAAGACTTCCCATTCTAAGTTTATTGACTTGAGTTGAAGAAATGAGGCCATAGAGTTATTATTAAAAATAACACAAAATTTTAAATGCATACCTTTGGATTAGTTTCCAAGATGAGCTATTGATAACATGGGAAATTACTAATTGAATTTTAATGAAAAAACCTTTGTGATATTTGGTGAATGAGATTTGATAATTGATATTATAGTTTAGTAAGTGTGGTCAATAGTGGGTTTCTTTCATCTTGATCTTCATGTCAGCATGAGGTATCATTTTTAACTGTGATGGTCCTAAAAACTAAGATATTAAAATAAAAGTGGACTTAGCATTCAAATATTCAAATTTGTAGTTTTAGGCAAAATTATCTTTAAATATAAATACATTATATTGGAGGGAGACCTGAAAAAAATTCTCTACCAACAGGCAAACATTACCCTTCATTAGTTACACATTCTGTGCCAAGTTACTAAACAGTAGAGGAACAAAAACCATTTGGAGGAATCGAGATGAAATATCAAGGGTTAGTCTGAGCTGGTTTACTTTCTGCTTGTGGCACAGACATAAGCATCATGCACAGAAACAATGAAATGTTTAAACTCGCAGAAGAAATCTGTGAAAGACTGTAAAATCAGCTTGTCTCAGTTGAAGCAATTAAAGCCTTTAAAATTATATCTGTATCTGGAGTGGTGCAGAAAGTGTCAATGGTTTAAAATAATTCTTTTGAAACGAACATGTTTAATGAATGTCATTTAAAAAATATTACTTATGAAGTGATTCTTAAGGATTTGGTATCAGAGACAACGAAAAGACTCTAGACCACATCCAAAACCTATTTCTCCATTTCTAATTAAGTGTTACAAAGATGCCCCAAGTTAAATGTGCTCAAGACTGAACCATGGTTCCTTCCAGATTCTGCTTCTCTTTCAGTGTTTCCTATCACAGGAATTGGCCGATTTTACACCTATGGTGAAAGGTATGAGGAGGCAAGTGACTGAAACTAGAAATGTGGGTGATGAAAATACAGACATGTGTGGGCAATGTGTGTTAATTTTAGCTGTGTTGAATGAAGTTGGGACAGGCAGGTTGAAATACTCTGTGGACACTTGGAGTTAAGAATCTGGGTGGATGGACTTGAGTTGGAGGATGTGGATCTGGGAGTCATCTACACATAGGTGACAGGTGACATTAAGGGAGATAATTGAGCATTTGAGAGGAGGGAAAAGGTAGAGGGGAGAGTCAGAGAAGTATACTGTGTATCACAAAATATTTAATAAGAAAAGAGAAGCATCTAGAATCTCAATGGATGAGGAATGAGATAGACCGCTGGATTTAATGACCTTTGAAAGTTTTTGAAACTTGGTGAGACAAGAAGCCACACTGCAGTGATACAAAGGTGTGTGTGTGTGTGTACACACGCATGTGCTCATGCACTCTGCTCCTTGCTTTACTTCTCACTGGCTGCTTGCCTTTGTGCAGTTTTAACATCACCGGACCTCAGTTATTCATCTTTAAAATGAAGGGATTCCCTAGATAAACACATCTAGAGTCTAAGAAGTTGAAGTAGACATTTTCAATGAATGAAAGGGTAAATAAAGCTAAATGTATTTCCCACCAGTTCTAGAAACAGTTTTTATAGATAAGGAGAAGTGGCTAGACTTGACTACTCACTTCAAGACATCTTGCTTTGAAAGGAAGACTCTAAGTAGATTCTTTTGGATTGTTTTATCATTTTGATTGTATAAAATGATACTTTGTAATATTACAAAGTAAAGAGATACAGGAGACCCTAAGCATTTACTTTTCTGACCGATTTTTGAACTTTTTATGAATGTATACAACATGCAATTCTGTGAAGCATGGATTTCTTAACCCTTTGATAATTTACTAGATCATAGCATTGGTAAAACTGGAATTCAACAATGTGCAAGGAAAAAAAATACCGGAAATGCACATTGTCTTTAATAACTGTTTTCCTATACATTGCCAAAGGTTTTCTTTTTCTTTTTCTTTTCCAGTAAATCCAACCTACTAAAAAAGCCAGGAGGTGACAAGCCATCAAGGCTGGTAAAATAATTATGTGAACCTCAAATCCAGATTTTTTATAGTTGTGGTGAAGCATTTTGAAAGGCTGATGCCAAGTCCAATGCCGATCGACAGATTCCAAGAGTTTTGAGTGGACTTATTTCTCATTATAAAATTATTACTATGCAATGAGTATGTAGCATGTTGTTTTTAAAATAGTCCTTCTTCCTCACTTAAATTTTTTCCTCCAGAAATTTCTAAATTAATTATAAAAGTTATTTATGTTTATATTATACATTTAATTATATAGTATATATAATACTATATCATATTTATTAACTAAATTTATTTTCTAGGATGTTTATGTTAACAAAGATCGAGGGGGATTTTCTTATAAAACTGGATTCTAACTGTCACTATTTGCAGACAACATGATACTGTATATAGAGAAACCTAAATTCTGCACAAAACTATTAGAACTAATAAGTGAATTCAGCAAGGTAGCAGGATACAAGATTAATATATAGAAAGCTGCTGCATTTCTTTATACTAGTAAGTGAAATATCAGAAAGAGAAAGTTAAAAAAATTCTGTTTAAAGTTGCATCAAAAAAATACCTAGGAATAAACTTAACCAAGGAGGTGAAAGACCTTTATGATAAACACTATAAAACACTGACAAAGAAAACTGAAGAAAATTCAAAGAAATGGAAAGATAATCTATGTTCTTGGATGGGAAGAATTAATATTGTTAAAATAGCCATGCTACACTACACAAAGCAATCTACAGATTTAATGCAATCCCTACAAAAATACCCATGATATTTTTCACAGAACTAGGGCAAGTAATCCTAAAATTTATATGGACCCACAAAAGACCCAGAATTGCCAAAGCAATCCTTAGGAAAAAGGACAAAGCTGTATAATCCTTCCAGACTTCAGACAATACTACAAAGCTACAGTCATCAAAACAGCATGGTTCTGGCACAAAAACTGACATATAGACCAATGGGACACAATAAAGAGCCCAGAAATAAACCCACACACATACTGTCAATCTATGACAAAGGAGGTAAGAATATGCAATGGAGAAAAGACAACAGTCTCTTCTACAAGTGGTGCTGGGAAAGCTGGACAGCCACACATGAATCAACGATAGTAAAATATTCTCTCCCACCATACGCAAAAATAAACTCAAAGTGGCATAAACAAAACTACAAAATATTGCCTCACACCAGCCAGAATGGCCATCACTGAAAAGTCCACAAAGGATAAATGCTGAAGAGTGTGTGGAGAAAAGGGAACCCTCCCCCACTGTTAGTGGGAATGTAGTTTGGTGCAGCCATTATGGAAAATAGTGTGGAGATTCCTTAAAAAAATAAAAATAGACTTACCATATGATCCAGCAATCCCGCTCCTGGGCATATATCCAGAGGAAAGTCTATACATGCATCCCAACGTTCATAGCAGCACTATTTACATAGCCAGGATATGGAAACAGCCTAAATCCACTGACAGATGACTGGATAAAGAAGTTGGGGTACATATACAATGGAATACTAGTCAGCCATAAAAAGAATGAAATAATGCATTTGCAGCAACATGGATGGACCTGGAGATTGTCATACTAAGTGAAGTACACCAGAAAAAGAAAGAAAAATACCATATGATATCACTTATATGTGGAATCTGAAAAAAAAAAAAGACACAAATGAACTTATTTACAAAACAGAATCAGACTCATAGACACAGAAAACAAACTTCTGGTTACCGGGGGGGAAAGGAGAGGGATAAACTTGGAGTTTGCAGATACTATATATAAAATAGATAAACAATAAGGTCTTATTGTATAGCACAGGGAACTATATGCAATATCCTGTAATAGCCTATAATGAAAAAGAATATGAAAAGGAATATATATGTATGATTGAATCACTATGCTGTACACCAGAAACAAATATAACATTGTAAATAGACTGTACTTCAATTAAAAAATAAAATAAAACAACAAAATGGTTTAAAGATCTAAATGTAAGACACAACACCATAAAAGCCCAAGAAGAGAACATAAGCAAAATACTCTTTGACATAAATTATAGCAATATTTTTTTAGATCAGTCTCCCAAAGCAAAAGAAATACAAGCAAAAATAAATGGGACCTAATCAAACATAAAAGCTTTTTGCACAGCAAAGGAAACCATCAACAAAATGAAAAAACCTACAGACTGGGAGAAAATATTTGCAAATGACACAGCTGACAAGGGGTTAGTATCCAAGATATACAAGCAGTTCATACAACTAAATATCAAAACCAACCAACAAACAAACAAACAAAAAAACAAAACCAACCCAATCAAAAAATGGGCAGAAGACCCAAATACACATTTCTCCAAAGAAGACATACAGATGGCAAACATGAAAGAATGCTCAACATCGCTAATTATTAGGGAAATGCAAATCGAAACTACAATGAAGTATCACCTCATACCAGTCAGAATGGCCATCATCAAAAAGTCTACAAATAATAAATGCTGGAGAGGTGTGGAGAAAAGGGAACCCTCCTACACTGTTAATGGGAATGTAAATTGGTGAAGCCACTATGGAAAACAGTATAGAGGTTCCTTAAAAAACTAAAAATAGAACTACCATATGAACCAGCAATCCTACTCCTGGGTATATTGGAAAACACCAAAAACTCTAATTTGTAAAGATACATGCACTCCAATGTTCATAGCAGCATTATTTACAATAGCCAAGACATGGAAACACCCAAGTGCCTATCAACAGATAACTGGCTTATGAGTATGTGGTGTATATCTGGCTTATGAGTATGTGGTGTATATATACACAATGGAATATTACTCAGCCATAAAAAAGACTGAACCATTGCTATTTGCAGCAACATGGATGGGCCTAGAGAATATTATGCTTAGTGAAATAAGTCAGAGAAAGATAAATACTGTATGATATCACTTATACATGGAATCTAAAAAATAATGCAAATGAATATATATACAAAATAGAAACAGATTCATAGACAAAGAAAACAAACTTATGGTTACCAAAGGGGAAAGGAAAGGGGGAGAGACAAATTAGGAGAATGAGATTAACAGATATAAACTACTATTCATAAAGTAGATAAACAAGGATTTACTGTACAGCACAGGGAATTATATTCCATATTTTGTAATAACCTATCTATAATGGAATATAATCTGCAAAAAAAAAAAACTGAATCCTGTAAACCTGATAGTAATGCAATACTGTAAGTCAATTGTACTTCAATTAAAAAAAACTTGATTCTAGAATTTTCTGACTGATAGTCTTTCCAACTGCAAATGACTTTATCTGATTATTTACCTAGAAAAAGCTATTCTTCAGGGAAGCTGACGACATGCTGAATAAATTCCCTAATACAACTAGAAGGGTTCAGCTGTCTTCCCTAAACATATGAGCAAGGGGTCAAAGAGAAAAAAAAATTTAACAGCCTGAAATCATCACAGTATTTAAACAACTAGAATTTTACTTTATTTCAGAATAAGTTTACAGTTGAAAAAAAGACATTTACTAAAGCCACAACATTATTCATATGGACAAAAACTTTTATAGCAAAACTGTGATACACAAGCATTAGTCATTTGAATACTATACGGTTATAGAAGATATTTAAAAAACGGAAATGATGTATTCCAGAGGCTGTATTAGGCACAATATATATGCTTGTACTGGGTCTGCAAGCATTATACTAGACTTCATTACATGTGATCCAAGAAGTTGCAGAGTTTTCGGTGCTACGTACTGAAAAGATGAAAAGGACTATCAGAGTTACTCTTATGCTGAAAAAGCACGTCTATCAATGCTACAAAATAGGAGCAGCAAGCCAAACCGACAGACAGTTCCTTAGGTTTTAGAAGTTGTAGTGTAACTATGGCTTTTTCATTTTCATTCTTGAGACTGGTTAGCAAGTCTGGCAAGTGGAAAAGAAGACCGTCTACAATAAAACATTAAAGACATCCCTTAAAAGGCATCTGATATTTCACAGGTTCAAAACTGGAAAACAACAACTGAGTTTGTTCTGAGAGCAGAATTGTGAGGTATTAAATAGTCAACAAAAGAAAAAAAAAACAAAAAAAAAACAAACCCTGCTTCCTGCCATACATCGTTTGGCATAAAAATCTTCATGCAGAAAAGTAAAAACTTCCCAAGTGACATGGTGGAAAAATATTTAAGATAAATGATTAGAATTTACTTTTGGTTTCTGGCAACAATAAAGCATATGGGTCTTTCAAGGACCGAGAAACTGGATATGGCTCTTAGTGTGGAACTTTCTTATGTGTTTTAAAAACATAGGTTGAAACATGTATTCAGGCTGACAGTGTACTCATGCTGATAAAGGTGGTAAAAATAAGGAAACAAAATTGTGTATTTTTCAGAGCATACTACTAACTACGTATAAGGAAGCTGTCTAAAAGATAAAAATGTAGAGCCTAGATTCTCAAAGGTTTTATTTTTCAACTAGCAATTAAACATAAGTGTAAAAGTGAGTCATGCAATATTTTCCCCTCAGCTACTGTGATAATGATATGAGGGGAAAGGATTCTCTTTTTTTTTTTTCTTTTAGATATATAATGCTCACAAGTCATCATGTGGAACTCAAATCACACACAAAGGCAAATCATGAAGAAACGTTAAATATTTCAAAATGCCCATGAAGGCGTGCCAGAAATGATGCTGTTTCTATAGCACAGAGTTGTTGGAGGCCAAAACTAAAGGAGTAGGTGCTACTGCAACTTCTAGGTCTTTAATGCTGCTGTTTTTGTTTGTTTGTTTGTTTTTTGATGGGGGAGATTCAGGACAGGGGTTTCGGTGGTCTCTCAGAAACCATAATTTCTGTAGGTTCAGTGACCAACTTGGATCCATCCCATGCTGTCTTGAACTGTTCAGGGACGGGAAATTCTCTCTGGAAAAAGGCAAGAAGAACAAAGTTATTTCAAGCA
The DNA here is from genome assembly GCF_036321535.1 of Camelus dromedarius. Taxonomy (NCBI): domain Eukaryota; kingdom Metazoa; phylum Chordata; class Mammalia; order Artiodactyla; family Camelidae; genus Camelus; species Camelus dromedarius. The sequence goes on along the minus strand of NC_087454.1, from coordinate 11,513,386 downwards.
AGGCTTTGCAAACAGATGGAAGGCTGATTAGCGTCACTTGATGGACAAATACATTTTATGGAACCCAAACCTGCATCGTGGAGAGATGCATGGTCACGAGTCAGCTCTCTGCCTGCCTGCCAACATCCTCGTTAAAGCTGGCACTTACTAGGGACCAGGCATCCTTCTAAGCACTGGATATATGTGAACTCAGTTCATCCCTACAACAACCTTACAAGCTAGATATTACTGAGATGCCATCTGCAGGGAACTGAGGCCTGAGAGCTTAAGCCTCTGAGCAGGTCAAATTTTAGATAGCCTTTCTTACCCACGACTGCACCAAACCCAAACACACACAGGAATCAACTGGGGATATTGCTGAAAGCCAGATTCTGATTCAGTAGATCTGGGGAAAAGAATGACAACCTACATTTTCAACAAGTTCCAAGAGGGTGCCGAGGTTGCTGGTCCCCAGTCACACTGCATAAAGGCTTTATCCTGGTGGTGTCTGTCTATTCTTGGATGAAATATAAAGTTGTATATTGTATGCTTCAAGTTGTATATAAATTTGTTACCCTTCATCCTGCTACCTTCCTCTTCCCATTGGGAAATACATGTGCGGACACCACCCACATACACCACGCCCTAACCCACCCACATGCACAGCCACACTTATATACAAACAAACCCAAAAATACAGACTAGCTAAAAATAAAAGCAGTTTGGAATCTCTCCTTTCCCCAGTCCCTGCCGGAGAGGATAGAAAAGGAAGATGAGGAGCAGTCCCCTCAGTCCCAGCTTTGAGGCCTCCCTGGACTTCTGTACACACAAACCCCGTGTGATAAACTGGTGCCAGTGCTCATCCGCTGGTGAGATGGGACGTTTCAGTGAAACACACACAGGAACACACTCCTTCCTAGATGCAGGACCTAGCTGTTTCTTTTGGAAGGGCTATTTATTTATTTACTTTAAAGGGAAGGCTCTTTCTCTCATGAGTTCTCCTTGAGTGAAATCTGCAATGGAGTCTTTTTTTTTTTTTTTTAATGAAGAAGACAAATTTATTTCACAGTTCTGGAGGTTGGGAAGTCCAAGATGAAGGTGTCTGGTGAGGACTGGCTTCCTACACGGCTGTCTTTTTGCTGTGTCCTCACAGGGTGGAAGGCCTGAGAGAACTCCCTGGAGCCCCCTTTTCTAAGGTCATTAATCCCATTCATGAGGGCCCGGCTCAAAGGCCCCCCCCACACCATCACCTTGGGGGTTAGGATTTTAACATATAGATTTTGAGGGGACAGAAACAGTCAATCTACACAATGGAAAGTCTTAAGATGAAGCAAAGAAGCAATAGTCTGAATAACCTAGTGTGTGTGAGTGTGTGTGTGTGGGTGTGTGTGCGTGTGCGCATGTGTGTGCAACCAACATCTTTTCTGGGGAGCTTTTTGATAAGTAAACCAGGCTTGGTGTTGGCTCTCAAGTACCAAGACAGGTAGAAGGCTCCAGAGTGAAGGTACCTCTGACCATAATTGCATTACAGCTGCTCCCGCTCTTTTCCGGGAGTGAAGTGACAGTAATGTGATGACAGATCTTCTTTGGGAGACTGACTCCTTTCAGGATGAATCAGCCCCGCCATCCATTCCCAGGTGACAATGCCCACGGCAGGACCTCTGTACTGCTTCCTGCTACCTCCAACTGGAAAATGTATGAAGAAGGCCACTGACTGAGGGCACAAGATAATGTACCTATAGAAGGGAGACTTGACATTTTCAGCATGAAAGCTCAGGTTTTGAGCTATACTCTTTATATATACTCTTTATACATTCTTTAGGTCAGCGGATCTCAATCTTGCCTCCACATTTGAATCACCTGGGAGGCTTTAACCCATACAGATGTCTGGGTACTACACCCAGGAACTCTTGTTTAATTAGTCTGGAGCGCTCATCCAAAACCCACAGCTTTTCTGAGCAAATCCAGTTCCCATGGAGCTGAGCCTTCTGCTTAAACAGCTGCAAAGGCCAGGAATCACCCTAAGTTCTGGCTTCCCTCTTCTGAAGTTGTTCTGTGTTAGCTTTAGCTCTTCAGTAGTGTTTTTCTTTCTTTCTTTCTTTCTTTTTTTTTTTAGGTGGAAAGTCCAAGAGGAGACTCTTCTCGAGCTCAGGGGTAGGCTGTCCAGATACCTAATGAAGCATGGCCCAGTGCTTGCAGAGTTTTGTTTTTCAGACTTAAACAACGAATTCCGGACTGCAATAGTTGGTGTGTGCCTGGGCAGTGCTTACTGGCAGGGGGAGGAAAGGGGAACACAGCAGCAATCACGTTGTCTGCCTCAGGAGGTTAACCCGAGTGCTGACTGCTGTGTAGACGACCGGTGATTCACCCGCAGGCTGACGGAGGTCCCTCTTACAAGGCGTGCCTGCTAAGTTACACTTTCTCCCACCCCTCCCTGTTTCACGGCTTCCTGGCACAGTTAGCATCAGAGGGAATTATCTCTGGATTTACTTCTCTCTTTCAAGAAGCAACAACTAGTAGGAAGCCATGACTTGCTTCCAAGTAGCAACAATTAGCAGGTCCAACACCCTGCGTGATGCAGAAAATGTATTTATTTATACTTCCTTTTCAATACTTGAGAAGTACTGCTTGCTTATTCTAGAAACCGCTCTGCTGGGGAGAGGAGACAAAGAAAATACATGGTGGCTTAGGCTTGTGTTTCTCTGAAGGGTCACTGGAAGGACCGATGGCTTCAGCATCGCCTGGGATATATTAAAACCACAGACTCCCGGACCCCACTCCAAGCCTCCTGAATCCAACTTCTAGGTGCAAAGCTTGGGAGCTGGTATTTTCATCAAGTTTCCCAGCTGATTCTTATGCTGAGTTTGAGAACCACTGATGTAAGAATCCGCATACAAATAGGTCTACTTATTACTACCTCCTTTCGCTCCCTTTTGTTCCTCCAAAGCATTTCTCCCTCTTTTCTGTCTGCCTCCACCAGAGCAAAAGAAAATATTCAGTCTTAAATAATATGAACTCAGATCACGGTGTACTATTTGATAAGAGCTAGCCCATTAAGGTAATTATTACTAAGATGCCTCGAGAATCACAAGTCCAGGACTGGGCATAGCCAAACAACTAACAAGGGAGAAGATAAGTGAAAGGCAACTCTCTGGATTCCTCTCCGGCCTGCGAATTCTTCTACAAATGAAGCTCAAAGGTTGGTAAGTGATTAATCAGTCTCTAAGAACGTTAATAATGAAGAATTCTTTACAGTCTTTTAAAAGGTACTTACATAATCACCATCCTGAGGGATAAGTACATTCATTTCAGATGACTTGGCACTCACAATCTCACAGTCTAATGCATCTTCACTGAGGTATATGTGGCAGCCTTCTGTCTTATTAATGGAAATTGTTGGCACTCTCCCCATTACCTGAAATAGAAAAAAAAAAAAAAACAAAAAACAAAAAACTAGGGCCAAAGCAAATAAACAGAAATTCCAATATCCCCAAATAAGTGCAGTCCATGGGCCTAACCAAGCCTTAGGAACAGCTGGGTCAGGGCTGGAGAGACTGGTGAAGGGCCATATCTCCAGGGTGAATTAGTAGGTGTCACTTGGGGACAGAATGAAAGGACCTCACAAGGGGATTCTCAAACCTCAGGGTCTCTTACCTGAGACAAAATAAAGGGACACATTTGAAAACAGCAGTTAAAAGTTTAGAAAAAGCCTCCCCACCCTGTTCGTGGATTTGAAACATATATTTGATTTCATGATAAAAGAAATAAGACGCATTTGCTTTTATGTGTTTAAATTTTTAGTTTTGACAAATCTCTAGGAAACTTGGATTAAAACGCGGACTAATACGGTCATTTAAGAATAAATACATTATTCTGTAATTGAGTAGAGTTTTCCTGAATCTAAGTAAGAATAAATAAGAAACACTACAATTCTTTTCACGTAAGTCCTTTCCTAGATAAAAACCTCACTGGCTGAACGTGAAACTTAAATAAGATAATGAGTGTCTAGGTATTTTGAAATGTATTAATTTCAGAGTCCCAAACTGGAGACGTGGTTCAGGCCACTCACTGTATAGGTAAGTCGTACTGTACACAAGAGGGGGCGGTTCTTTGTATTGTTACAAATATCAAGTGCTGTAACAATTCTGATCAGTTTTAAATTTCTCTTTTAACAGTCAGTTTTCAGACATTCCCCCGAAATCTCTATAGGGGCAGCCTGTTTCCCCAGTGACCACATTACAACTCTATAATTTTCCTTCTTGTAATGGTAATTGGGGCGATAAAGACATCTCCTCTTTCACCCCAAGAAAAGGCTGGACTGCAAATTAAAGGAGCAACTCCTGTTGCTGGTGAAGGTGATGTAAAGAATTCCTTAGGGGAGTCGAACCAGGTCACCACACTTCTCTGTTTTCTCCTCTCCCTGTAGAAACTGGACACTGAGTTGGAATTGAGCCCCGGTGCAAAAAAAAAAAAAAAAAAACCAAAAAACACACAAACAAAAAAAACGAAGCAGAGGTAGTTTAAGGTCAGGTGAGCACAGGGCTTTGCCATAAATAAAATAAAATAACAATAATCCATATATCTTTATATCAAGAATGTGCCAGCAGTACTGTTGTGGCAACTTCTAGATTTGTTTATTTTATAATGATGAAGAACATTTCCATGCCGACTAGAACTGCATGAATACCAGGCAAGCAAAGGGAAAGAACTAAACTGTGTGTGTCTGAGGTGAGTCATTTGTGAGACAGAGTGGGGCTGGGTCAAGCCAGCTTGTTATAATTATACATATTAAGAATACATTTCATTTTTGTTTATATAGCACTATATTATGTTAAAAGTGCTAAAACATCTATGTATCGGAAACTCTGAAAAACAGTAGAATTTTTTTAAATAGCCCTGACAAGAACTGTCATTTCCACAGCATTTTGGTCAATACTTCATTAGACTAAATTATATACATGCCTTTTTCCCTGGTAGCCTGTGAACACTTCGAGAACAGACACTGCTTCATATCAGGAGAACTGGGCTAAAAAGTAGCCCCTCTATTGAGTGACAGGTGACATGTGACCTTGCCTGGGCCAATGCTCTAGCATTTAATACATGCTTCTGTATTAATTTTGTTTTCCTTAAATTTATTTCTCTATAAAATTAAAAAAAATTCCACTTAGTATCTTAGTTTCTCCTTGCTCCCATATTTGTACTATTTTTCTAGGCTAGTTTGCCAAAAAAACAGAATTACTGAACTAAATCAAATGAACTTTCTTTCATCCATGCCTTCCCCCCCACCCTTTTAATCTTTTTAACAGTAGCATTGAGGTAAAATGTGTAAACATAAAATTCACCTGTTTTAAGCCACAATTTAATGATAGAGAGTTGTGTAATCTTGACTTCAGTTCAGTTTTAGAATATTTCCTTCATCCTCAAAACATCCCTAATGCCCATTTACAGTCAATCTCTGTCCTCATCCCCAGACAACCATTAGTCTGCTTTTTGTCTCTGTTGTGTCCAGGCCCTTTTAAAATAATTTATTAAATGTTTTAAATAGGTAATGACATTCACTTGATTTGAACATCCAGAAGTTAGAAAAGTATTCAGTAAAATGTCTCTCTCATCTCTGAACCACATGGCCAAGTTCCTATCCCTCTTGGCTAGATAACCATGCTTTATCTTCCTAGATTATTTTAAGGCCCATAGCCTTAGAAATGATCTATTTCAAACATAGAAGCATACAAAGAATAATATAGCAGATACATATATACATCTATGTCTGCTAAACAGCTTTAGCAGAGTTTAACATTCTGGCTCATTTGCCTTTTTTTAGGATTATAATCTTACAATATAGTTGAGGCCCCCTCTATACCACCCACCATCTCACTGGCCGCTCCCCTTCCCACCACAGATGTAACTTGCTCTTCTGAATTTTGTATTTCCATTCACACCAGCTCTGTCTCTTGTTTAAGGTGGCCTTGAGCCCTAAGGATATTTAACATGTGTGCATTATTTTGCATGTCGCTGATCTTTATATAAAAGAGACACATTATACAGTGCCTGCTCTTCTGTAATTTGCCTTTATAGCTCAAGGTTGCTTCTGAGATCTACCTATTTTTACACATGTAAGTGTAGTTCATTTTAACTACTGCACAGTATTCTACTAGGTGGATTTATTTATTCATTTACCAGCTGGTGGACATTTAAATTGTTTTTGTTTTTATTGCCATTATGAATAATACTGCAATAAACATGTTTACACCTCTCATCAACATATGTATTAGAACTTCTTCAGTATACAGACCTAAGAGTGGAATTGCTTGGTCACGGGCTATGAATAGCTCTGATTTTATTAAATGGTGCCAAATTTGCTCTTCACAGTGAGTGTAACAGATTTACTCTCCCAACACTAACGTATTAGGGTTCCCATTGTTCAATTTCCATAACAACTTTTGTACCACCAGACTTTTTAATATACAGGCAGTCCTCGAGTAACATGGCTCTGATATGCATGAATTTCAGCTAACGTGCCCCTTGCAAAGTAAGGAAACCTGAATTCAAAACTGATGAGTGTAAAAAGATATATCTAATTGTGGTATTAATTTGCATTTCTACTTCTGTTGGGTAGGTTATGCATAATTTCATATATTTATCAAATACTTCCTTATCCATTTTTCTATTAGTTTGCTAGTCTTTTTCTTATTGATGTGTACTAAGTTCTTTATAAATTCTGGTTATAAATACTTTTTGATTATCTGCATTGCAAGTATCTTTCTTCAATCCATGGCTTGTCTTTCACCTCTGTATATGATGTCTTCTGTTGAACACATAACTTTAATTTTAATGTCATTAAATTCGTCCATCTTTTTTTGTTATAGTTTGTGCTTTTTAACCCTAATTAACTTCTTTTCTACTCTGAGGCCATAAAGATTTCCTCCTGTATTTTATTCTCAAAGTTTAAAAGTATTTCTTTTGACAATTAGGACTTTACTTCTATGCATGGTATGAAGTAGGAATTTGATGTTTTTTTTTTCCCCACAGGGATGGTCCTAAAATACACCTCCATGTGTGCATCCCTCTAACGAATGTACTAATCTAATTAAAGTGGCAGTGGTGAAAAGCCTAGTAAAACAGAAGAGAAAGCTCTATAAAATGAGAAGCCAATTTTAACAAACATTATCAGGAAACATCAAATAAGGGGTCATTAACAACATGAGAAGAGTGTAATCAAAGTTAGTAGTTACAGTTGGCCAAAGAGAGAAGTCCTTTTGTTTGTGGTATAATATAAAATGCCATTTGGCTAAATCAAAATTACTAAAGCAGTGCAGGTTTTTTTGTTTTGCAAATTCAATCCCAATCCTACTTTCCAGGTGGTTTTTCTGATAATCTCATTGCCTCTTCAGAAAAACTTTTCTTCCTCTTTACCCAGAACCAATTTTTCCTGAGGGGGAAAAAATTCTCTTTGGTATGGTACTATTATGCTTGGAGAACCTCTTAGTATTTTGGTTCACTCATTCATTGATCCATTCCCATTACTCACTCATCAAACATTTATTGGACACCTACTACGTACAGGTACTGTATGAATTTCTGGAGCTGTAAAGATTAATTAGCTGCTCTTGAAATAGAAATGGTAAACCAGTAATTGCTGTGCGAAATAGGATGTGTTGTAAGAGGCTGAAAAGGAGAAATTAACGCTGTCTAAGAAGTAAGAGAAAGCTTCAGAGAGGAGGTGAAGACAGAGCTGTGTCTAGAGGGAAAGAGAATAGGAATTTTCTAGGTGGATATAGCGGTCCCCTTGCAAGCAGAGTGGATGATCTGGGTAAAGCCACAGTGGGGGCTGGGCGTGGTTGAAATGGCCACTTACCTGCATTTGAATGTCCTTAGAGTTGATCACTTCCACAATGCCCACCACATTGTCGAACACCAGGCCAAACTTCTTACAGTTGTCTAGGAAAAAAAGAAAAAAAAAACCCACTCTACTAAATACATACAGTGGATTTATACAAAGCAACTTATCATAGTAAATACAGACCCATAGTTCTGACCTACCAATTGTGATGGAATTTATTTTCCCTTTCATCTGTAGAGTAGACTTGCTGCATTTGAAAATGTAAGCCACTTGTCTCAGTTCAGTCTCTGAAATCACAAGGTCATTCCTGCCCTCTTGGTACTCCTAAAATTAAAACATATGGAAATATTAAATATACAGGTGTATAGAAAAATTAAGTCATTTGCATGGTGAAATTACTATGGAGTTCAGCATTCATTAATTACAGCTTCTCAATGTGTTCTTTCTTTTGGAACCATTTTCTTACAGACTAAACTAAACCACAGGCCTGACTTTGTCATCGAAATGCTGCTTGGAAGCAGGGATCAGTGTTCATTTGCAAACAGGAATCAGGCACCCAGCTGGTGGGTGGGGGCTGGAGCAGGGATGTGAGAGATTTTTGTTGAGTCTGGATGCTGAGTCTGGACTTGACGCTGAAGCAAAAATCTGCAAATAGAGATTAAGCAAATAGGCTAGTAAGGGTCACAACAGAGATCTAAGTCCCAGTGTATTTTTAGAGCATGACAACTATTCTGGGGACTTTGTTCCTCAATCTTTAGGGAAGCCCCTTGGATTGGCAGGGGGCACCAGCTTCCACCCACAGTCAAAGTGTCTTTGTCCTGCTCAGACTGGTGGGTTGAAGCGGTAAGTTCTACCAGCACCTCTGTCAGTGAAGAGAGTGAAACATCCTACAGTAGATCAGAATGGGGGACAGAAGAAAAGCTTATGGAAAGAGCAGTCAAATTCATGGAGACCAAAAGGAGAAAGGCAGTTGCCAGGGGCTGAAGTGAGAGGCAATGGGGAATTACTGTTTAAGGGGTACAGAGTTTCAGTTTTACCAGACGAAAGAGTTTTGCGGGTAGACGGCGGTAATGGTTGCACAGCAGTGAGAATGTACTTAATGTCACTGAACACGTACTGAATACCGCACTTGAACGTTCAAATGGTAAATTTTGTGCTGTGTGTATTTTACCACAATTTATAAAATAAATTTTCGAAAGTTAAAGATGAGAATGCATGAGAATAATGAAAAACAAAAAACATTTATGGAAGTATCCAGAAAGGCCCTGGTTTCTATTCTAGCCAGTGACTTTTGCCTCTGTCATGTCACTTAGAAATCCTTAAGACCTTGGCGAACAGTTGAGTCATCGTCCCTTTTGTTGGAGCGCGTCAGGAATAAAGGTTAAAGGGCTTCACTCACTACTCTCCATTTCTTCCCTTCCAACTCTAAGACAGGGGCATGTTTCTTAGGAGGATGAGACTGGGGAGACTTGGGGCTTGGACTGTGGCTTTTGGTAGGAGATGGAGTCTGTCCTCCTTGAGTCCGTAGACTGGGATTCTTGTATGTCTTCTGGTCATCTGTAACGTGCCGGAGCCCTGGGAAGGTAACACATAAACACATTTCTTGATATTTTATGCAAAGGGAAATGTCCCTAACTTCTGGGATCAGCAAGATGTAAACAGCACGTGAATTCTGGGTAATGCTATTTTCCTAACAGTCCAGTGTTTTCTCAAGCTTACTATGCAGAGTCCGAGACCTGCATAAGTTTACAGTTAATAGAAGAACCCTAAGTATTTTTTAACTTGAGGAACCTCTTCTTGAAGGAGATAAGATGACAGATAAAAATTATGCAAAAAGCAAACCATCTTGCCAGAAAGGATCCTGTGACTTACTTCTGATATGGCTGAATCACTCCCATGACAGATTCCATCAGACATAGCTTAAAAAGTTCGGGCATTCCAGTAAGCCTATGTCAGCGAATGGAATCCACTTAAGGGTTGTGAGTCCCTTTCCTTCCTTTGCAGATGAGGGGACAAAGCAGCCAGTTGGAGCCAGAGAAATAGCTGGAATGTTTGGTTCTTAGCTCCTAGCCCAGCATGTAGGAACACTTACATCATCATTCCTATTACCCATGCAAAGCAAAAATATATTTGCATAAAGTTTCCGGCAACACTTTTTGTACACTGCTTGAGGACTGAGGTTCTATTGTTTGTCATTTTTATTTCACTTGATCTTGATACCTTGGCTTAGCTGGGGATGAAGCATCAGAACCGGAAGTAGTGATGCAGTGAGGTGGTCAATTCAGAACCCAGACTCTCTGAGTTCTTCTTTCTGATCCACCCAACAGCCCACTGAGCTCATCTACCTTGAGATGAAGAACACACAGCTCCCTGCCTACGGGGGACTCGGGTGGAACCATGTAGCCATCACTGTGGGCACCGGGAGATCTGTGTGCCTGGAGCCAGAGGGAGATTGCCTCAAGGCCTGGTTTTCTCACCCTTTGTAATCGCTTCCCCTTGGTTAAGTTGTGCAAATAAAGCTGAGCGTGAAGGAGAGGACCCCTCTTTCCTGTCTTCACTCTCAAAAAGTGGAGGTGGCCCTGGAGGAGGTGGAGGAGGTGGGGGTGGAAGAAGGCCAGGCCCAAGGGAGAGGACAGACAGTGCTGACGCAGTTGACGCCACTGGACCCTGTGGGAGAGAGAAGACAGAAAGTGTTCTATTGAGACTGATGCCCTTGCTGAGAGCTGGGATTCTGCCTACATCACTCAGAACCTACTGCCAATGAGGATGTGGGGTTCTCGATTCACAGAGGGCACCCAGGGGTACACCTGTGCATCATGGATCTGTTTAGGAAGACCTGGGACCGAGTCGGGGTTTGCCTTGGGAACACGGAGCATAACACAGCTGTACGGCCCTGTTAGTAGACACTGCATGTCCAGGATTCACACCAACCCAAAGGCAAACACAGCCACATTCACAGGTTCATGTCCAAAGCTCAGGATATAAATGAAACTGGGTTTTGGCCAATTGATAATCAAAAGAAAAAAGTGGTCCAACTGATAAGAGGATTCTTTTGAGGACATTGGGAATTGCACCCACCAATAAGAGAGCAAGACTAGTGAAAAATATTCAGTGGTTAGCTTTTTGAGGTGCTAAAGAAAGAGGTACTGAAGCCCTTTCTTTGCAACTCATTTTTCAAGTATGTGTGCCTTAAACTGAACCCCAAGTGAGGACCATACATGATCTGGATATCTGTCAAACATGAAGATGATCAGGGTCCAGGCCTCCTCTGATGGTCTGGTTCATCTAATGCTGACTCTTAGTGAACCAGAGAAAAGTTAATTTTGCCTGAGCAAGACCTATGATTATTCTTTTCTCTGCTATGCAAAGTGCAATCGTCGTTTTCAGTATGAAGTTCTAACAAATTCAAATGGCAGTAAGAGGGGACAGACAAGAGAAGGATTTGTCTTAATGTTTTGAGAGGACCCCACAGAGGAAGTCACAGAGTTAAAACTAGTAGGACAGAAGCAAACATACACAATAACTGTGTTTTATATACCACTTTACTCTTAAACCTTGAAGCAGACCTGTACAGCTATGGTAAGGAATGGTGAGCTAATTCAATTTAAAAAATAGGAAACTTTAAAAATGGAGACTGATAAAAATGTGGCTTAGACTCACATACTTTCAATACCAAATACAGTATGTAAGACATCGCATAAGTGCTAAATATTAACAAAGACAGAAGATCCTTGTTTTCATAAAACACCCAGTACTACGAAATGTCCATATCAGGAAGTTTTAATCTGCAGTAGTTTTCAGTTAAAAAAAAATCCACACTGTTTTCAAAGTACTTAGATAATCCCTATCAAGTGTAGAATTACCCTGAAAAGAAAAGATTTATCTCTTATTCAGAATGCACAACTTTAAAACTGAGCAGGCTGGAGGTCTCGTCTCCTGAAATTATAATTTGTGATATTCTTCTGTTTGTAAGGAAGAACAGCCTGACTCCATCAGGATTCTTGGGTCAAGGAGAAAATGACTGCACAGTTCTTGAGACAGACCAATTTTTTTTCCAGTACCTTAAATATTACCTATTACATTACTGGGGTGAAATTTGAGAATTTGCTCTGAATTATAAACAGTGTAAAATAGAAGCATGGTGCATCAGACAATATTCCAGTCCTCAGTTCCAGACACTCAGAGCCATGGAGAATTACTTTTACTCATCAGCACATAATAACTCAAACAGTCAGTGAAGGGGCAGGACCCTCCCTGCCATCTGAAGCACTGAATCTTTAACATTCTCCTATTCTGTGGAAAGGGGAGACACACTGGCTTCTAAATCTTAGAATGGCTTAGATGGTTTCCTGGCTCTCAGAATTCAGAGTCTCTCTCCAAGAGCCATTAAAGGATACTCACTGAAACCAATGGGCCACATATTCAACTTCTGGTAATTCTGATACATTCAGTGGCTGAGCCAGGAAGACCAAAGGATTTACTGCAACAAATGTTAACTATAAAAGCCAAAAAAATAGCTCAGGACCAGCTGAAACTCTGCCTTCGGCTTATCCTCTGTAGGCTCTGCCTCTATGACCCTGGTGGGAGCACAAGATGAGGCGCTAGTTTCCAAGGTGACCTGACGGTCAGTACTCAGGGGCTTTCCAGTATGGTGTCCTCGAGGGCAAACTTGGACATTCCCTTAACAGAATCTTCATCAGCTGCCCCTGTGACAAACTTATCTCTGGCTCCTCCCCTCTTCTCCTCCTGCAGGCTGCTACAGCACGTGGTGCCAGAGCTTTCTGCGTTCTTCTGTGTCTGGCTATCAGTGGCAGACATGTCGGCTGGAATTACAGCCAGACACTGTCTTCAGGTGTCCCTGTCGGCCAGAGGGGAGATGGTCAGGGGAGGGAAGGAAGCCAAGAATTCTGGAAAGGCCTGTATGTGCCAGGCACTGGTTATTTTCATTCATTTAAGAGATATTTAATGCTCAGTAAAGGACAAGCTCTTCGCCAAGGCTCCCCAAACTTGCCTGAACATTAGAATCATCTGGGGATCCGTCAGACATTCCGAAGCTCGGGCCGCACGCAGGAACACTCTCTGGGGAGGCAGGACATGGGCGTCGGATTTTCTGAAGCTCCCTAGATGATTCCAATGTGCAGACAAGGTTGGGAACAACCACTCTACGCTTTGTCCTGAGATGGATCTTAGTGATCAGAATGATATTACTAGGACTGAAATCCCTTTCTAACAGAAAATAAAACAGCAAGTCAGAAAGGCTGACCCAATATTAAACAGCCTGTAAGTGGTAGAAGCATAATTCAAGCACATATCTGCTTGACTGTGAAGCCTTCTTCAGGGAAATCCTTTATGCTATAATTAGACATGGGGGGAAAAAAGGCACTAGTCAAATGAAAGAACCAGAAGTATGGGCTCCCTCAACAGATACGCAATGTTGCTCTTGGGCCGCTGGCTTAAACATGCATGAAGTATTGGGAGGTGGTGTAATAATTTAATTTAAGATTTACGCTTACTACTCCTCACTCCAACTCTCAGACACCTTAGCAGCGGACCGAGCTCCTCCAGCCAACTCTGGGAGCAGACTTGATCCCGTGAGGATGTGAGAGGTCGTGGGTGCCGGCACTGGCACCTCAGCACCAAGTCGCCCTGGACACTGGCTTGTTCTGATTCTGTGTCCGGGTTCTAGGAACCTTACTCACTGCCTTTCTCGTTTTTCCCGAGTATGTGTGGATTCCAGAAATGGGGTCCTTGAGCCCCCCCCATCTTGGTTCCCTGCCTAGTGCTCATGTTGCTCTGGGATAGGGATCTGACCCTCAGTCTTGGGACTGGAGATTTAAGGGCATTGCCCCTGGGTGTAAGCATCCCTCAGAGGTAAAATCTCATGGCAGAGGTAATGCACCAGGTTGTCTAGACTGAATGAGAAGCAGTGGATCAGATCAAGCCTACAACCTCGGTCACCCATTGAAGGGTCCACTGCTTCTTATTCTCCGTGGGAGATGGGCCTGTGGGCAGTGGAGCTAAGAGGAGAAAGGAGGAGAAAGGGGCAGGACGGGGCAGATCTGGCCCAGCTCACACCTGGAGTTAGGTCTGTGTAGGGAGACAGACGGAAGCTCCCACAGGGGCAAACCTGTCTGGAGATGCCGAGAATGGGGGCTGGGAAGAGCTTCGGAGGCTGCTCCAGGAACCTGAGAGGGTCCCGGGAGAGTCACAGAGGATCATATTTAATTAGGCTGCAGATTGCCTTCATTTCCTGGAACAGAGGCTACGGGGTCAGATCCGCACATGCAGAATAAAACAAAGACATTTAATAAAAGATGGTGTTTACACCTGCAAATTATCTGAGTAATTCTGGCCCTTCTAAAAGAAACCTTAACATTCTTTTATAGTGTGTTTTACCCTAACCAGTTTATTTCTATGGTGTAGAATTACACACCTAAAAACTCAGGACCTACAGAACTATGATCTCCTGTGACATGCACAGGGTCACACAGACTGAAAAGTAGAGGTGAGGTGAGGACTGAAATGAAGGAAGCTGCAGGGGGAAGGGCTTAACCTGAGTTAAGCAGAGCAACCCCTACACAGATGCTTTTTAAAAATACTACCTCATCTTGATGAAATGAGTCTGAAGTATACTAGAGCCCCAAACTGGAAACAATTGAAAACTATATTTTATTAAAGCCATTGTAACAGCGGAGAAAGAAAGGAAAGAAAGAAAGAAAAGAAAAGAAAGAAAGGAAAGAAAGAAAGGAAAGAAAGAAAGAAAGGAAGGAAGAAAGGAAGGAAGGAAGGAAGGAAGGAAGGAAGGAAGGAAGGAAGGAAGAAAGAAAGAAAGAAAGAAAGAAAGAAAGAAAGAAAGAAAGCAAGCAAGCAAGCAAGCAAGCAAGCAAGCAGCACATTTAATGGCCAAATTCAGGGGGCAAAAGTTCACTTGTGTTGCAAGAACACAGCACAAAACCTAAAAATGCTGCTTTTGAAAGTTCTATTAAGATTAATTTTGAGAGCAGATGCTTGATTATCTACTTTTTTTTTAAGCGGGGGTGAGGGGCACAAAGACTTTTTAGAATGCCTGCAAATCCCTTTCTCTAAATTAATTTCAATTGTCCTGGGAACAGCTGCTTCCTCTGATTTTAAATATATGAACTATAACTATAAAATAATGGAACCATTGTATGCGGCATTTGGAAAGCTTGTAATATTTCAGTTATATATACTATAAATATATATAATTATATAACTTTATTACATATATTTATATACTAAAATGCATCAAAATTTTTTCATTATTACTTGAAATAATTACTAATCACTTTATTACTTTGTAATTTGGGTTTTCTTCTTCTCTAATTTTTGATTTACTTATTTTTTAGGGGAGGAGGTAATTAGGTTTATTTATTTACTTTTTTTTTTAAGTGAAGGTACTGGGGATTGAACCTAGGACCTTGTGAATGCTAGGCAGGCACTCTACCACTGAGCTATCCCTTCCCCCAGAATTTAGATTTTATTCTGAAAAGGAAACTACAAGTTCTTAAATGAAATCTCCATATTGTTTTGCTAGTGGCAATTACATATGTAATTAACAGCCACTTCTCTCCACCACAACACACACCATTGCCTTAGTTACCCAGTTAATTTGGGTACAGCCTAGCTTTGGATCTAGATAATCTACAAAAAGGACTCCAATTATCCATTTTGTTGAGTTTGTTGAAAGTAGGACTAATAGGGTACTTTTGGATGAAGATTTTATGTCTTTGTGACAAAATTAAGCAGAAACATAGTTGTTTAAGCAAAAAAAAAAAAAGTCAGCTGTAAAGAGAAGTTTTCCATCTAAAATTTTCTGTTTACTAATTAAATTTTTTGGAAATTTTCAACGTTCACTTTTTAAGTCCTAAGATTTTTCAAATATAACAGCAGGGGTAGCAGATGATTTGGTCTACATAGAGCCTAACTTTAATAAACAGACTGAAAATGAATCAGAGTAAGTAGGCTCATTTGTCCATTCAACACTGACCAAGTGCTACCTTGCAAGGAACTGGGTATATGAGGATGGAGGCTTAGGTCTTGCTTGTTAAGAATTATGAGATTATGAGTCTAGCGGGAGTGTTGAGTGCACAAAATAGTGGTTGCAGATGCAGTCTGGTATGATGTCGTGCGTAAGATGAACGGTGGACCCTGGGGGCACAGAGGAGGGTGTGACCAGGTCTCCTCAGGACAGTGGGATCAAGGGAGCAGAAAATGGGCTGTGTGGCTTAGGCCTGGGCCACACCATCGAATGTTCTGTGGAGGACAGAGGTCCTATAAGGAGAGGTACTGAGGGGTTTTAAGCCAGGGAAAAATGTTTACACAGATAACATTAATCTCCAACTTTAAGAACAGGTCTGGCAACCTACGTCTTGGCCTGGGGTTTTACCAATTTTTTAAAAGGCAGAGACCAAGAAAATCAAAATACCATGTGACAATTTCTTGGAACAGGTGGATTTTGTGTCTCACAACAGAGCCTTTGTTACGATGTTTCTTCTATAAAATTGGCTCAGTGATAGTAATATTGTGAGCCACCTGTCTGCAAGTGTTTGCCGAGATCACAGATAGAGCTACTGAATGGAACAGCTGACATGCAGTGGTCAGGTTTATGGGTTTTCCTGTCCACCCTCCCTTACGGCCACCCCCCCAACTCCCCTGCACACATACACACAGATGGCTGTCGTCTGTTTCCTGGTCAGATTCTCTCTTTAGCTGTCCATCTCAGAGCCAGCCTGGTCCATTAATCACCCAGCTTACAGTTAATGCTCCCCAGGTACATTTCGTGTGCCCAATTACACACTTCAAAAGCGTTTAAAAATCATCAAGCCATTTCAGTCACAAATATACATTAACATGCCACAGCTACAGGAATTCGCGATGCTTTACAACGGAACCTTTTGGCCGATGCTGTTAATTAACTTTTCCAAAGACAAAGACTCTCAAACGGTCTTGTGTAACACAGCACACAAAGTGGGAGGATGATAAAACCCCTCACACAGCCCAAGCGGAGGGTGCGATTAAAAGAAAGAACGACAGTGTCAGAACTAGGGACTAACATACACATAAATTAGTTTTCAAACCAATAGAAAATACTTTACAAATTCATGGTTTAGGATTTGTTTATATTTTAGACACCAAAACTATTTTCAGCGGGATGTACTCTGATCAAGAACTTAGTGAAACTGATACACTTCCAAATATGTCAATTTCTCTAAGTACTTACGGATTTTACATTCATATTTATATCACACTTTTCTTGGCTGACAACCATATTCAAGAAAAAAAGATTGCACATAACTAACAGATGATCATCCTGTACAAGAAAAGTGTTAACCAAAGTGAATTTATGACTTCAGTCTCTATTCTCTTATTTTTATCACTTCCTATAATTCTGAGACTTCTGCCAATGAAAACAAAGTTTCTGGGGGCCTTTCCAAGAAAACAGAATTGTTTAAAAATGTTACAATGAAGGGCTGTATAATATTTTAAGCATATGTTTATTAACAATTTTTTAAAAGTCAATTTAGGGAATATTTCCTGTTTCATTGATGGTAACAGAATAATCCTCGAATTTCAAGTTTCCACAAAAATACCAAGGATATTTTGTAAACTATCTACCGACCACCCCCTCTAGCTGTATGCATAGAGAGTTCACTAAATAAAGCTTACAAATATTAAAAAAAATCGTATTTATATAAAGTCAGCATAAAAAGATGGTCCCAAATCATGAAGGAAATGTAGGGCCTATTTTGATCACTTCAAAGGCAAGACTTCAAACTCCCTTCGCCCAAGACAGAAGTACAAGATGAAAGGTAATGGGAAACCCAAATCTCATGATTTTGTCAATGATTCTGGTTTCCTCATCCCCAGTCTTCCCACCCTCCTGGAGTCTCTGCATGTTGCTCCTTGGACGACCTGGAGAGATGTGAAATACGGCAGTAGATGAAAAAAGAACAAAAAATAAAGTCCCTCCAGAGAAGGAAAAACAGCTTTAAATTGGAAAACAGCCTGGGAATACCTTACACAGTCTGTATCAGTTCGTGGAAGGCAGTAATTTTGTGTTTTTATGTTTCCTAATTTATAGCTTTGGTTGCGGCCCTTCAAAAGACATAGGTGGTGATTCCTGTTTTACACGCACAAAGGAGAAACGTTTGATAGAAGCAAACCAAGCCCTCAGAGAAGATTCCAGAAGAATATGGTGAACACAATCTAATTTGCTCAAGTGACCCCAGTGTTTTGCATAAATTGTCTTGATAAGTAGACTTAATGATTAGTTTGGCTTTTTTTTGCCACTGCTCTGTGGACCAAATCTGGGATTCCCAAATTGTCTTTTCTTGTCTGCCAGGCCAGCACTGGTAGCTTGAAAATACAATTTCTTATATAAAAAAAAAGAAAGATAAAATTAAATTTTCCATGGGAAAATTTTCCAGAGTTAAAGATAGCAGAGTATACCCATCAAAGAGGAAAAACTATAGATAGCCAACGGTTGTAAGACCAAGGGTGACATGTGGCTTGAATTATCTGGACAACTACTCCATTTGGCTAGAAAAGTCTAGGTCTGAACTGTCACCGAATTAAAGTTTTTTGTTTCACTTTTGGATTTTAAAATCATAAAGAAACAGTTGTATTTCTCAAATTACCCACACTTGGTAAATGGCAGAGATCAGGGGTGAGGCAAAATGATAGTTGTTATAAAGATGATTTACATCTGGCTCTATATTTACTTAGGAAGAAATACAAAAAAAATTTGTATTTACTTAGGAAAAATACAAAACATAGAAGCATCAGCATCTCCTGAGGTTTACAGCGGAGGCACACTAAGACAAAGTGACTTTTGTCTCAATTTCAGTTCCAAATTTCACAGGAAAGGTTAACTGGTGGTAGGTCTGGGAAAGAGCCTGTAATTTGCACAGCTTGTACCAAGGGTGCAACCTGGACCAATAAACCTGGGCTTAGCTCTATGTTACAATCTACAAAGGGTTTGTTTTACCTTTTGTAGACAATCTGCACCTTCCCCCCATCCCTCCTTAAGAAAACCTTTTTGCTTAATCTAACATTAGCTTGTATTTCCTGAATTTGCACTAACTGGGAATTAGAGGCATGCAGGTGGCAAGGGACAGGTCGAGGGGAGGCATTTGTGACTAATATGCCATTGCCTATGAGAAAATGCATTGTCCATTTCCATTACCATCATTAGATAGAAGAAATAAAGAAATAGTATTTATGTGGTTCTCAATGAACACAAGCTATAGTTAATGGAATAAGCCTCTGGAAATTTCATTGTGAAGAAATGTGATTACAAATGATTGTGTTCAACTTAGCAAATGTGTTTGGACACTGCCCTGTCCCAATCACTGCTGCAGGTCCCAGGCAGAATGGCAAAAGGATTCTGCTTTCAATGTGCTCACAGCCTTGGAGGAGAGGAAAGACACTTCCATCTTCCCAGATGACAGGCACCAGCTCTGAGCCTTTGTGTCTTTGCTCAGGCTGTGCCTCTGTTTGGAAAGCTCTCCCCCAGTTTGCTGTCTGGAAGACTTTAACATATCCTTCAAGGCTCAACTCAAAGTTTTCTTCTTTTTATAGGTTTTCTGGAACTCTCCTAAGAGGAAATGTCCTGTTTCTTTCTTACAAGGACCCGTTAGGAACACCTTCATTATGACACCACATTATATTGTCATTATTTGTCTGTGAATTCAGAGATGGTCATCGCTCGAGCCCGAGCTCTGAAGAGCCACTCATTATTCATCTTAAAGTCACTGGTAATACACCCAGTGCCTGAAACATGGTAGGTTCTTCATAAATATTTATGGAAGTGAATAAATAACTGCTTTATAAGGTAGAAAGTGCTTAGCGTCATAAAAGTACAGATTTTAAGAAGTTGTGCGGAGGTTCTGTGGAGGGAAAGGACAACTTCCAGCTTGGGGCAGGGCGTGGTGATAAGCAGAGAGGCTTCTTGGAGAGAAGACCGTTTGAAATAGACCTTGAGGAAGGATGGATCAGATCTGACACAGGGAAATATGAGGAAGGGAATTCCAGGAGGAGGGTCCATGAGCTTTGTCATTATAGCAAATAAGTGTAACTGGATCATTAGCAATCACACAGGAACTTACAGATCCACATAAGTACTGTCTTTCAAAGCATTAGCTCCTGATGCCACACACTTGTTTAATGAAACTACTGGTACTCAAAACTTTATTTTAGGACTGCCTTCAGAGCTGCTTACAAATACACACACACGCACGCACGCACGCACGCACACCCGTAAATGATCATTCATGCCTTTGTATTCTCCTCCTTTTGAGTGAAAAGAGTGTTTTGTTTTGTTTTTTAATGGAAGTACTGGGGAACGAGCCCAGGACCTCGTGTATGCTAAGCGTGCGCTCTACCACTGAGCTGTAGCCTCCATCCCCCTGGACAGCACATTACTTGAATGAATCCCTCTCCAAAGAGGGTCTCAATGGCTTTTGGCTATTTGAAAAGATAAAATTCACTTGTAAAGAAGGAATGTTTGCTAGCACTTAGTATTCTAAAAAGGATGGGACAACAGCTTTATCTGCCATTGCCTCTCTCACTGGAAGTGAGGAGGGACAGGGAGATGGATAATGTCATTCAGCCCTGGCAGCGATTACGGGGAGGCCCAGACTTAGAAAGTGGGGAACCCCTGGGAGTGAAGGCTAAGAGTGTGAACCCAAAGTCGTGGCACCTCAGGGATGAATGAAAACCCAGGGGGGGCGGTGCTCACTGTGGCTCTGCTCTGGGCTGAGACTGACAGCTGTGTTCAATCAAAGTTTCCTCTGATCCAGGCACCGCAGCGCAGCTCTGGGGAGCATCTCTGCCTGTACCTTAAACCACAACCTCCTGACTTTCCAAAGAGAGGACAGAGGAGACAGTAGACAACAGGACACCCCCAATTACACCACTGCCTTCAACGTTACACCTTAAGGAAAAGGAATTTTAAATGAACACACCTTAATTAAAAAATTCCCAAAGTGATGGTTTAAATAAATTAGAAATATTTATTAACTTGCTGGCCCCTAGTTTTAGAGAGTTTCAGTTCTTGGTTATGAAAAAGTCCTAGTAAATAAAATAATCTTGATCGTTAAAGTGGGCAGTTTTAAAAGCCACTACTGTTTTGATTTAGGGAGAGAAAGATTTAAATACTCTAAAAACATTTATGCATTCTTATCAAGCAACAATAAAACTCAAAGGTATTTATGAGATAATAAAATGGGTCTAAATATAAAAAGCTTACTTACAGCTTCAGAGTACAGCCAACTCAAAACTATTATGTATGGAATTGTAGGTATTTATTTGTGACTTGCACTTACTCTACTAAAGATACAGCTAAGGTAAAAATAAAATCCACAAATAATCCCCAAACTTCAAAGGGCAGAAACTGAAGCTGTATGCAATACTCCATCGAGTCAGACAGCTGGTCCATAAATAATGAAGAGATCATTACACAAAATCTTCTTGCTCCTTCATCCTATAAAACTGCATCTAACGCCAACCCTTCAGAAACTGCGTTCTAAATAAAGGTCATTAGTAAGACAGATGATGGCAGCCTTTTCCCAGTCCTCACTCTTCCCAAATTGTCACAGTTGATAGGCCAGCCTGTCGTCGTTAGAGCTTTAAGACCCTCAACTCTTTAGTTCTCCCCACCCCTTTGTCTCTTTGACTGACTTACTCCATTCTCTAAGTAAAGTGTCCCCCAAGGTTTTATCCTTTATCGTGCTCTCTTTTTTTCTAGCTTCTCTTTCATTTAACAATCATCTCTAGGTCTCACCCAGACCTGCATTTCACCTGCCTGCTCCACCCTGCCATCTAGACGGATGTCTCATCTGCACCTCAAATGCAACACGGTGAAAACGTAGGTGAATATTTTTCTTGCTCCTCTACTACCTCCTCTTGTTGAAATCCCTGTTTTTATTGACATTACTATGATTCTCTCCGACTTCTCGATTGGAAATTTTGTGTTTAGATTTGATTTCTCTCTGTCTTTTTTGTCCTCTAACTCAGTGTCCATTTCAGCATTCCATTGTCACTGTCACACTTGAGGTCACATCCTCATTACCCCATGCCTAGCATCCACTGAAGTCTCCTAACATGTATTAGGGTCTCTAATCTCTTCCCTTTTCTATTTATCTTGCACAATTGCTAGATCACTATTTACAGTGTGTAACTTTCTGCTTAAAAACCTATGGGAACATTGTAAATCAACTATACTTCAATAAAAACAAAACAAAACGGTGCCAGGTACCACAACAGTAACAGAACTTTGCTGTTTTCCGGGGGTTTTGTTTTTCACCTTTTTTTTAATGGAGTGTACTGGATGTCTCTATAATTTTGTTCAGATGACTGCAGAACCTGGAAACACTCTTGTTGCAACTGATGCATAACATACTGCTATTGCACTTTTTATGTTAAAAAATATATATATATATGATTTGAATTTTTGGAAACTTTAGCTGTGCCATCAACTTTGGAAAAAAAAAAACAGTATCCCAGTTGTACTGTGTTGGGTTGGCATTGTACAGAAATTAACAGCCATATTGGTCTAGAAACGTCAAACAGAATTTTTTCCATTTGTACAGTTTCTGTAATCAAATCCATGTAGATAAGACCTTACATATTTAATACCCCTGTACAAACTAATTAATATTACAAATCAACTATACTTCAATAAAAACAGAACAAAAACCCAACCCCCCTAAAAGAGACTCAAATCAAATGCAGCCCTTTGTTGCCCTTCCTGCCCACCCAGAAGTCTAATTAGCAAGGTTTATTTTCCAACATCGCCTTGTGTTGTTATTTATTTTCTGCATTGTAATTAAAACCTGCAGCTTGATGGCAGAAACGGTAGCATTCATACAATGTCTGGTGTGTGTTTTGTACATGGTGGGTACCCAATAAATGGTTATTAGGTAAATGAAGTATTAAACAAATGAATGAGTAAAAACTAACCATCTCCCTTGAGTCTCCCTCAAGTTGGATTCCTTTGGTCCAATGTGAACACATTAGAGCAGTGCTTTTCAAATTTTAATATGCATATAAATCATCTGGGAAAATCTTGTTAAAATGCAGGTTCTGATTCAGGAGGTCTGGGGTGGGGTCTGAGATTCTGCATTTCTAAGAAGTTCTCAGATTGCTGCTGGTCCAAGAACTACACTGTACTCCAGGGCTGGGTGTTCCTCCCATGTCTTCCTGGTCTGTGCAAGCACTGTGCTTTGTACTTTCCTTCAGCGTGCTGCCCCCCCCATCACGTTTATCATGCTGTACTGTTTATATGTACTTCAGCTGGAATGTGACTGTCCGTGACAGAAACTGTGTCTACTGTGTCACATATCCATCTCTGTGTTCTCAAGCACCTTGCTGAGACCCTGGTGCATGTAGGTGAGCGCTAAGCAACCTTTGTTTACTTTCCACAGTCTCCTTCAGGCTGAACTAAGCAGTTTCCAACCTGACTTCATTATTTGTGCGTTGAGAACTCCTTTGTTAGTCAATGCCACGCCTGACTCCCTCTGAGCCGTCTGGATCTCTTCCACTGTAGAACTAAAGTAATTGGCTACCCAAAGCCCCGGAAGGGAGCTAAAAACCTAGGAGCAATTATTAGACTGAGCGCCAGTGTGGTCAGGCAGACTGAGAGCCACTCTCTGTAGACCAGAGAGGAGATCAGTGGGCTGGAGACAACCAACACACCGGCTGAGGCTTCACCTGCTCACTTGGATCCACAAACCTAAGGTACAGCTTTGGTACAAGTTCTAAATGAAAATTTTGATATAAAGGATTGAGAACAGTCTTTGCTTGTAAAAATCAAGAGGAAGCCAGAGAGGCCAAAAGACTGGAAAACGCACAAGACATACATATTTAACGACGTGCTACAGAGTCTACATTATTTATAAGTCAAGATACCCTCTGGCTGTGTTTTAATTTGATCATCAGCAAACTGTTAAACTTTCACTTTGTTAGTGGACATCTGGCCTTTATGTTGAGAAATAGGCTGAAAAGAAGTATCTACCTGTAGGGAAAGGAGTGATCATAGAATGTTTTGCTTTGAGAAAAACAGGACCCCACCTTGTCTGTACTTGTGATGACTCCCAAAGATCATTTTCTGGAGGTTCAGGGGAGGTTAGGATGGTGACAACTGCTGTATAGGATAGATTTTTAAAATCCACATTATTATTATTATTTTTCTACGTGGGGGTGGAGGTAATTAGGTTTATTTATTTTTTCAATGGCAGTACTGGGGATTGAACACAGGACCTCATGCATGCTAAGCATGCGATCTACCACTGAGCTGTACCCTCCCCGCCAAATCCGCATTATTAATAGAAAGAATTAAATCACCATTGCATAAGACTTTATACACACTCATTTATGTGCCGTTTTATTCTAGTCTACAAATAATTATACCCTAACTGTTCCCAAAGCTAATTTGGAAAGACATATAAAAGGACAAAAATATGCCAACAAATTGAACACCAGAAAGTTAAGAAAACCACCACATTTTATCCTATTCATGGAATTCTTTTCATGACCTTTTCCTGACTAGATCTACACAGAATAGAATAAAAGTTGGAATGTTGATCTGGACCATTCATAGAAAGAACCAGCTATTTCAGTTATTAAGAGTCTAAAGATTAGGCCTCCATCTTTCCACTTAAGTTATCTGATTTGCAAGAACTGCCAACAAATATTACAAATCTGACCAACTGCAATGGATGAAAAATAAGTGTCTCTACTGGGTTCCTGCCAAAAGATCAATTTATTCAGTAAAGTGCATTCAAAACCCAGTGCTGAGGAAACTATGTAAATTAATATGAAAAAGAATTCCCAATAATTAAACTAACAGAAAACTGTAAGAAGTGTCTGGTGTAGGGTCTAGTCCACGGTCATATAAAGAAAAGCTTACGGAAACGAGAAGATTCCATTTACCACAGTAAATGTAACTAGAAATTCCAGATAGATTACCGCACAGCTGCCCCTTCCCCCAAAACGCACCCACCCGCAGGCCAGCACACTTGGCGCGCACACCCAGACCCTCTCTCCAGTCACTGGCCCGAAAATCGCCGGCCTCACAGTTCTTCATTTCGCCGGGACAACTGAAGGGGTGACAGTTGCCTGGCACAGCTGCAGTCTGAACGCAGAGGTTGGGAGGTGGGAACAGTAAATTCAGTTCCAACTGTTAACGCAGGGAAAGATGAGTTCTCACGGCAACGCAGGCTTGGAAACTCAGAGTCGAAAGCCAGCAGCGTGCTCTTGGTCACTAAAACCCCACAGAGCTCAAATCTCAAAATCAGTTTTAAAATAGAAGAAACCAACAGATACTCAAAATACTTGAGATGCTAAGTTGCCATAAACTTTTTGAGTTTGTCCATCGAGATGGAATGCATTTCTTAAAAGACTTCCGAATGTTGCAGTGTCGATGAATGCCAATCCCCCATCTTCCTGCATTTTCTCTCATCCTTACCTTTTCAGAAATACATACTCTGTGCAGAGTTGTGATCACTGGGCAAATAAATGAACTGATTTTTATTTATTTTTCCTTCCCAAAGGCTAATGATCAGATAATTTTAATATCCTTTTCCCCCTTCTTTGCAAGCATGCTGCGATCCTGGCTATCACTGTTTATGACTTATTTGGCTGGTACGTCGACAGGCCATAGTAAGTGAGGAGAAATTAGTTTGATTTATGCTAGGGATTATGTTTTAATAATTTAGATTTAAAAATAAAAACTACAATTTTTCTAATATACTTTGTAATAGTTTTTCTAACCCCAAACTTTAGAGGAGGATAAAAATATTAGAAAATATATTTCTGTGCTCTTAAAGCTTCTCAATAGATTGTATACATACGATGTCACCTCTGAACCAACATTTTGTTACCTATTCATTCCTCGCTTTTAGTATCTAGCCAAAACTTCGTCATAATTGCTCTTCCATTAAAGAAGTAAAGGAGATGCTCTGCTTTATAACAATTACCATTTTAAATAGAATTTGCCCACAGCATAACGTGAGCTCAATAAACAATAGCTGTCATTATTATTTACGGTAATCCATGCCTCCCAATGCATGCTCTAAGGACTGTATTTTATATAAATAAATAAATATTTATTTTTATATACATATAACATTTGTGTTTCATAACATGTTTTTTGAAATGTGGGATGTGACCCATTAGTGGGGTCATGAAGTCAATTTAGTGGGTCTCAGCCAGAATTTTATTTAAAAAATGAAATAAAATACAAGGGAAAATGTCTGAACGCAGTAAGAAAAAGTCATGTTTTGTGAAACTTGTTTGAGTATTGCGAGAAGAGGTATTTCTTATTACAGACTGCCTTTAAAAATTTCCAATTCATTGTTACAAAGCATATATTTCTAATGAACATAATGAAAAGGTAAGTATTCACTCTAGAGCAAAGGAAAACAGCTACATTTATTTTTCTATAATTAATAACCTATTCTCCTCTTTCATATTCCAAACACAATTACTCAGCTTTGTACATTGCATTAAAGGTATTCAAACCATTTAAAAAGTAATTTTCTATTCATTTTCCATGGGCACCATTGAGAATTAATAGGCTAGCGTTTGTCGACATGATTATTTTCCACAAATAGATTCTCATTCCTTTTCCATTTATCTACCATGAAGTAACAGGACATCCAAGGACTCTTGATATTTAGTTTACTATTCTCTCATGATGACCTAGCTCCATGGCAAACATGTGACAGTTCCCCTTTAGGACAAATAGATCTATAACAAAACAGCATCTCATTGGAAATGTGTGAAAAATATTTCCAATTAGTCTACACAAACATCCACCCACATCCACACATACCCTTCCATATTAAAACCCTTCAAATGTTTATGAACTCTCTTCACAGAAATCATAATGTTGTGCACAGAAGAAAAATGACCAACTTAGTTATTGTATCTTGCATTTCAGCTTATGGAGAAAACAGGCAAAGTAGAAAGTAAAAAGAAGTGTCAGTCTTCAGAGGTTAATGTTAACATTTGTACCACAAGCGTTGGGGAACAAATGCAGAAGTCTTACACTCCCTTGAAAAATCACAAACTCTGCCTTGGTATTAAGCCAACTCTACTGACATCAACATTCAGCATGAGGGTTAGTTACTGGTTATGACTGTGAGGAGAATGAGGGCTCTACCCTCAAAGGGAGTTCACAAATACGCCACTTCATCGTCTCCACATTTACTCCAGTTAGACCATCCACTGTGACAACTGAAAAGTAGCACTCCTTTCTAATGGAAGGAATTTTCCGTGGGAAGCCTTTCTATAACAAGTGCAAAGATTCAAAAGAGCAGGGAAGATCCTATGAGTTCCCTAACTCACAGTTAGTTCAAATTATTTACTAAGTACTTACTCCGTGCCAGGCACGATGCTAGGGGCCGGGGACAGAGATCAGTTTCCAATCCAGTGGGAGAGCTCCAAAAACACACACAAAAATCACAATTCTACATGCTAAGGGCTATGATGGGGGATATTCAAGATATGAAGGAGGCACCAAGGAGAGTCACAAAACCATACAGGGAGCCAATGGAGATCAATGGAAGTATCTTAAAGAGAGGGGTGCCTTGCCCAGGGAACTCAGGTCATGTGGCATGATGCATGTTCAGAACATTGCAATAAAGGTTAAACAATATGAGACTTGCAAATTCTGAAACAACATTTTGATCTGGTTAAGTCTAAGCACTGCATGTGTTCACAACTCCACAGGTAGTTTGGCAGTGCCGGACCAGTGAGACACAGGAAGATAAGAGAGACAAGGCTGAAGAGGAGAGCAAAGTCACATGAGAATCTCATGTGGGAGGGAATTAAAGTCAGAACAGACACAGGCTGGGATTTTATCCTAGGACTTAGGATAAGCACCAGGAGTCAAAGTATTAAAAAAATATTATTCAACACACTTTAAAATGACAAAAGAGAAATTCAAAACATTAAAAAAGACATTTTATTTGTAATTCTATCTTCTTAAAATTATAACTACTTTCAAATCTTCTGGTTTCCTTCAGTTCTACTCACATAATTTAGTATTCATAACTTTTGCACTCTACTGTACCACCTAACATTGACTGGTAAATCGCTTCCCATGTAACCATCACGGATGTCATTTTTAATGGCTGTAGAATGTTCCACTGGGTTCTTATCACTGACAACTTAACCATTTTCTTTTGTATGTCATGCAGGCAGTTTCCAGATTTTCCTATGACAATGGCATTTTCATAAGCAGCTTCTACATATCTACTCTAATACTTCCCTTGAGGTAAATCCTAAAATTACCAGGCTACCGGGAATGAATATTTTTACAACCTTTTGTTATCCAGGTGGAAGCGGGCTGGGTACTTACCGTTTTGCTCCAAGTAAGGCCTGTGGTGTGGTGTTCCTTGATGTATGCTTGAAGCTCACTCCAAATGTTCAAATATGACTTCACCCAATCCACGTGGCGTAAATCACTTTGTCAGAAAAGAGTGGAAGAGGGGAGAGTTAGGATCTAAAATTAAATCTTAAAGACATTGGGGGGCATATGGCAGTCCAGAAACTAAGGCTCCAGATGACCCTGGAACAACTGTCTTCCTAGTCCAGTCACTGGGGACCGATTCTGAAAAGAACCTTGAAAGGATGGTGTGGTCCAGGTCTCCCCTGAGAGGAGCTGAGTGCCCTGAACTCCGGGCGTGGAGCAGAGGGCACCACGGAGAGAACACCTACTAAAAAAATGCCACGTCTAACTGGGAGATGGATGTGGAGCAGACACTATTTCCCTCTGTACTGCTTCTGATGCAAAATGAAAACCAACGCACTTTCAGGCAGGAGAATGATAATGAAAAGAAAAAGAGTCCTTCCTTTGCTTTGTTTTCTAATAATTTGTTGAATTGTTCAGTTGAAAGTATAACCAAATTGGAGAATCTGGGACTGGTAAGGAAAGTTGCTACAGTAAAAAAAAAAAAAGATTTCCTACAAATGGGTAACTCTCAGTCCTTTTAAAGGGACATTCACCTAAATTACTCAATTTGATACTCATAGTGACAAGGCAGGGCATGACTAGTAATTTTAATCCCAATTTTACTGAACCAAGAAGTAGTAAAATGCTTACCTTTTAAAACTGGGTTAACATACAGGATTGGGAGAACTGTTAGAAATATTAAACTTATCAATAGCCAAAAATAGTTGCATTTCCTTTGGATAATTTCCACTCACACATTTTTTTCCTCACTTTGAATAAAGTAGTAAATGAGAAAATGATGAAATCTCAGTTAACAAAAATTTAATCACAAAACTGGGCCATTAATTTGAAGACAATCACTGAAGGAAATCTCGATTATTCAAGCTCTTGTCAATAATGACTTGTCTCTGGACATATTCTGTTTTGTTTTCCTTGAAAAGCTCCAAGTACTACAAGAATGTTTAGACTCCCATTGGACGGTCATGCCATTTAAGAAAAGGAAATGGTGGGGGAGGGTGTAGCTCAAGTGGTAGAGCGCATGCTCAGCATGCACGAGGTCCTGGGTTCAATCCCCAGTACCTCCTCTGAAAATAAATAAACCTAATTACCTCCCCCACCATGCAAAAATAAAATAATTATATAATATAATAATAGAAATAAATAAAATATTAAAAAAGAAAAGGAAATGGGGAATTGAAGTCATAATTATCTACTCCTCAAAGAGAAAAAACAGGAGCATGATTCTGTTCTGCATTTTTAGATTTACTGACTATATTAATCAAATCTACAAAATATTTCATTGTCACTTTCTCTCACTTTCACTGTCAAAACCCAAAAGACTCAGTGTGGCTCCATAGGTCTCCCAGGGTTTTCTTAAGGTCTCAGTACAGTGCCTTGCACGTGGGATGCATATACACAACAGCTGTTATTAGAGCATGAAAATCATTTCAATATTCAAGTCCACATACATTTTTATGTGTAGTCAATTAATACATGTATGTGCATATGTATACATGTGTCAGTACATACAACACACATATGTCTGTAGACATTATAGAAATAGCAGGCTGCACATTTAATACACTTCTATTCAAAAATTTAACAGATGATAAAGTCCAAACCTGCACAGGCAAATTCATTTTTCTTTTGAATATTACAGTATGCTTTTAACTTGAAGAAAGTTCTAGCAAAACTTGTAGTACGGACTAACGGTATGGTGCCCTTTAATCCAAAGTCAGTGTCTAAGAGACAACAAATCAAACATGTCCCAGCTGTACCCCCAGAGCTGCAAACCCAGCCTCAGTTTCTGCTTCGCCTTGGAGAGGCTTCAGGAGGAGCACGTGACTTTTAACGATCATGACTCAAGACAGGTCAGACCTCCAGAACATCAAAGCAATTAACTCACTCTATTCATTTACTGACAAAGAGCCCAAATAACCAGTCAAGCCAGTCGTAAGGGTTGTACAGATGCAGAGTCCACTGGCCACAGCCCTTCTGTGTCAAAACCACAAAGAAGCCTGCCTTTCACCTCCTCCACCCACGGGCCCGCCTGTCAGGTAGGCAGCAACGAGTCTGTGACATCCCGCGGCCCTCACTGAGCCCACACAGGGTGAAGACACAGCCCGCCTGCTGCGCCCACAAACGGATGCTACGTGAGTGGCTGTGGAGTGTTCTGTCGGGTTACCACTCCTGGAAGCTCGGTGGCGACTTGGGACTGGTCTGGCTACTCTTGGAAGGGAGGTGAATAAATTCGCACCGTGGCTGCATTTCCCCAGCATATTACATGGTCTTCAGGTGGTCCACTCAGCCTAAATAAACTGTACTGGACTCTGCCAGAAGTTCAGTTTCTACTCAGCAGCTGACATTGAGGAGCAAATTCTAGACTCTCTTTGTGTGTGTATAAAAAAGTGGAAACCCGCAACCCTCTTGGCTCTACCACCACCTGGGGAGAAACACTCACAACCATGGCCCCAAGATACACTCAGGTAGGGACTGGGAGGACAGGAGCTGAGGAGTTGAGACAAAGACAAAAATGACCTCTGAGGGGGATATGCGAAAGGGCAGAGACTCAGGAGGTGCCCAAAGTGTCTTGAATAGGCAAGTATGCACAGGTTTTCATTTTCATTCTGAAAAAAGACTAAGAGGTCTTTTATGATGTGGAAGTCACTGTGGGTGTATGTTCATGCTGACCTATTTCTGTAACTCACATGCGTTCTTTCCCGAACTGTTAATTTTTGTGAGGAGAGCAGACCGTCTCGCATTTCTGATGCCTGTTCTCATTCATGCTGCACAATTCTGGAGTCCCTAGTACAAAGTGGCCACACTTGGACCTGCATCATTGGGCGTAGCCCTCTGGGTGCAGGAAGTCTGTTACTGAGCACCAGTGCTTCAACCAAAGTTTCCTTAGGGCAGGAGAGAGCTTAGGACGAAAAGAGGTGCTGACGTCTCGGAGAGCTGTGCTTCCTATGAGCTCCAAGACCTGTCTGATGACTAAACTCTATGAGGAGAGTGGAGCACTGTGGCTGTTTTTTGTTTTGTTTCGTTAAACATAGTATTTCTATTGGGATATAATTCACATCCCATGTGATTCATCCATTTAACTATTCATCCATTCATCCATTCAGACAATTGAGTTGCGCAGTCATCACAACAGTCAATTTTAGAACACTTCCATCACCTCCACAAGAAACCCTATACCCATCAGCAATCACTCCACACTTCCTCCGAACTTCCCAGCCCTAGACAACTGCTAACTTGCTTTCTGTCTCTATGCATTTGCTTATTTTGGAATTTTGTATAAACAGAATCAAACAATATATGTTTTTCTGTTTGCTTGACTTCTTTCCCTCAGCATGTTTTCGAGGCTTGTCCACACCACTACTTGCATGGATACTTCTTTTTTTATGGTTGAATAATGTATCTCTGCATGGATACTCATCAGTTGATGGACATTTGGATTGTTTCCACTTTTTAACTGTTATAAATAATGTTGCTATGAATATTCATGTACAAGCTTCTGTGTGAATATATGTTTCCATTTCTCTTGGAAACACACCTAGGAGTGGGGTTGCTAAGTGTGGTTGTGTTTTTTAGAGTGAAAAACCATTGGTACATATTTCTCAACCTGAGTGGTGGATATATGGGTATTTTTTGTACCGTGATTTTTTATATCTTGCATATGTGTATAAATATTGTTTCTACTCAATGTTTATTAAAACCAAAAATAACTTAAAAAAGAAACAGTTATGCAAATCCTGAATATGTAATATTGGTCAATGACCTGGAACTATAGTAGGTATTTATTTACACATTCTATGTAGTTTTCCTCTATTCCATATAAAGTCTTACATTGTCTTATAAAAACTGTCTTATAATGCTATTTTCCTCTTTTCTTGCTTAAAAATTTTTCTTCTGGCTCATCGTTTTAGATCTACATTAGTAATATAAAGAGGTGAATTAAAGCAATTATTTAGACGATTCAGGTCCTCAAGCTTCCTTCCATCTGGACAGTCTGGGTCCATGAGTGAGATGCGGGAGCCCCTGCCTTTGTGACTAACAATAATTTCTGCTTCCATCACCTAAGAGCTCAGAGGGGGAATCCACTCTTCAGCCCGGCGTCCAGAGGGTGGAACTTTGTTGTTCTTATGTTCACCCTGTTCCTTCCCTGAGTGACTAGGCCGTCAGCCACACCACATCTTGCCCACTGTTGATGAGACAAGGCATGATGTCCTTGGAGGGTGAGGGACCTCAGGACACTCCTTGAGCAGTTCAGAGACATCTTCCTGGCTATTTGGCTCTGGCCTCTCCTCAACTGGCCCCGTTTTCAACTGCAGCCCCAGGGTGAGGCTCTCTGGGCTGCAGCGTCTGTGCTGTAGATGCAATGTCCTTTTAAGCTGGCTCTCCAGGCAAACCCTCTGGTTCAGTCTCACCTGCACTTTCAACAGCTCTTGGAATGACAGCTATTCTTACAGGTGTCCCTCTGTCCATCCACCTGTATTCCACCTCAACGCAGTCTCTGGTTTCCCTCTCACTGGCCTGGCTTATTAATGTCTCGTCTCATCTCTGTTCCTCACTGACACTTCATTTCATGAGTCCTCCTTTCTTCTCTCTGCTCACTCACTCACTCTGTTCTGATCAGTGTAAAAGGTTTGTCCATCTAGGGCTGGCCCATCACACACCATCACAGATCTCACTCATTATTGTGGGGATACAGAACAGACTGACATGCATGCACGTGGGGAGAGGGCATTCATCACCAGAGAACCGAGGCAAACTTTCTAAAATACACATATTATCTGGATAATTGATTTCATTTTCCACTTTGCTTTACCTGCAAAGATGGGATTTTTCCTTAATGTTTATAGCAAACTAGCCTTTGAAAGGAATCAGTAATGAACTATATTAAGTTTGGGGACAAATATCTAACAAACAATTAACCGAGAGTTTGGTCAGTAAAAGAAGGTACATACCTGTGTTTGTAGTCCTTTAACACCCTGTTAGTGTAAAAGGTGGCAGCATCATTCATCTCCTTGACATAAGGACCAGGTTTGGGAGACTGAGAGAACAGGACCATCACCCAAGCATAGAAGGAAAAAAAATAGAGGATAAGAAAGAAAATGCCTTAAAGAAGAAGAGAAGCAATGGAGATGCTGACTTGAAAGCTGGAGGCAAATTTTGCTCTGTAAAGATCAGTGAAACACTTTCCACATCTCAGAACACAAAGCTCCGAACTTCAAACAGGGTGAGAAAGAGCTGAAGCATTCAGGCTGAAAGGAATCCTCCTTCAGTGTAACAGATGGAGGATGAAGGAGCCAGGAGGCAGCCATGAGTTCTCCCAAACACTTCAAAAACCAGGTGCAGGGGCAACACTCCGCCCGACTCACCACAGCTATCCACCCAAGGGCAGGGATGCTTTCGCTGACAGCTGAGAGATGATTAAACATTTCACTCCCCCGGTTTCTCTCTCTGAAAGTTTGGATCTCATGAATCTTTTCTGATATTGGTTTCAGAAGTGCAGCCACGTCGTTCTGCAAGCAAACATTGGGCACTGTTACTAAGGACAGAACAGAAGCCCAGCGTCTCCATCCACGATGGCCAGCGCAGGAGCAATCAGCACCTGTCATTTGTCAGGGGCTTTCAGAAGACAGCAGATTTTTTTCTTATGGTAATACAGTATTTTCATTCTCTCAAGTATGAAAATTGCACAGGGTTTTTTTTTTTTTTAAGCATTATTAACGCTGTCTCCTGAGACACGGAAAAAACCCAGCAGTACAATATAGCTCCTGTTCTGAAGAACCCTGCATGGAACACATGAGCGTAGATCAATTATATTTACAAATGGAACCATGGATCACACACTGGAATAACACACGTCTAAAATCGGGATGGGTAAAGATTGGTAAAAGGGTATCTTCCTACTCCTGTGGGAAAATGATGTGAGGGAAGGTCCTTGGTTTTTACCATGGTTACCATAATTCGTGTGAAAAAGCGGAAATCTGCCACCGGATCTTTTTAAGGAAGTGTGATGGCTTCAATGTTTACAGTTACCTTCGTCCAGTTTGGCTTTCACCATCGTTCTTGGGCAACTTGGCTGATGACGACAGGTTACTCCGCTCACCTCTGATTAATTAATTTAACAACTGACTTTTCTATTCATATAAAAACACGTTCAAAATGATGTGAGCTGAGTTATGAACTGTTACAGAGACAGGCACTTGGATTATGTCCCCGTATCGTTCTTGACTTCCTTTGGTTTTGAAGAGTAGATACAGGGTTACTCGATTTTTTTTTCCTCCAAAGAAACAGCAACAGTTTGTACTTCGGCTTTGTAAAAGCAATTGAAGAGGTTTTGGCAGTATTTTACTAAGTCTTTTAAAATAGAAGAGCCCCTTAAAGCTCCTTAATTTCTGTAACCAAGACTTTAGAGGTTCTTAACCGAACTTCAAGGTTCTCAACCTTGGCTACACATTGAAATCACCCGGGAGCTTTCAAACACACAGGGCTGGGTCCCACCTCCAGAGACGCCGATTTAACTGGTCTGGAGGGGGCTTGGGTTGTGGGGAGAATTGCAAAAGCTCCCAGGTGCAGATTTTAATCACTGCTTTAGTGGTAGTTTAACACCTGAAAAGATAGTTGTTTTTGCCTATTAAGGGAGAAATAATGTTCAGCGGCAGTAACTTCCAGACCTCACTTCTTGACTCCTTGAGATGCCCTCCCCTACACGAAATGTATGTATGGGCTTGGAATTAGCATGTCCTTGGTTCAGATCTCCGCTCTGCCACTTACTACCTATGTGACCTTGAGCAAATTACTTATGCAGACAGAGCCTTGGTCTCCTCATCTGTAAATCAGAGATAATAATGCCTACAGCTTATAGGCTATCGGGGAAGTGGCATTTTAAACCCCTGGCACATGGGATGTACATAATAGATGGAAGTGATTCGTATAATTACTACTATGCAGTTAGCTCAGACTAGGGGTAAAAATGATGTCCTCGGCAGGACACAACAGTCCTTTGCTTCAAATAAATGACTGTGTATTTAAGATAAGAAAGGCTCCAAATAAACATCCACGTAGGCTAACGGGACTTTAGGGTTTCAGGAGTCTAAATTAGATCATCTAGTTCAGCCTTTTGACAGACTCCACTGAGTAGGTCACAATCAGTATTTTAAAAAGTAACTGAAATAGAATAAAGTAGAAAATATCATAAGGCATTTATTACATGTACTAAGGGGGGAGTATTTTATGAGCCTTCGTTTCAGTTACACAGAGTTTGCGTGCGCACGTGTGCTCTGGGCTACAAAATAAAATGTAGTTCTTATTATGAATCTCCATCTAAAAGTTTCAGAAACATGGACCTAATCTAATTCTCCCATTTTACATAACTGGGATACAGGCCCAGAGTGGTAACTTACTAAGACCAGCTGTCAAGTGTCAGAAGGGCAGCAGCAAGAACCCAGCCTTCCACGAGACAACTTTCTATGCGGGGAACTGAGAAAAATATGCTCACAGGTTTCTCCCCTGCCAGCAAGACTCGGGGACGGTACAGGGAAGAGACTAGGGGCTCAGGTGTGGGTTAGGCTGTGTGGGTTCCAGTCCTTGCTCCTCAGTGTACTACGCTCTTGGACTTCACACAAATGACCATGCTTGTCTGTGAGTCCATGATCCTGTTTGCAAAACAGTGTTGATAACGGTACCCACTTCACACGGCTATAAGAAGGAGTAAGTGAGAGAACACATCAGCTCTTGCTTGGTAGGGAGTCAGGTACAAGATGGATGCTTGACAAACAGTAAGTAATCTCCCAGGTATCTGCCATTTAAAAGTCTCTAATTGGCCAGATTCACCGACCAGCGCTTTCCTACCACTGCTATGCAAAAGCAAGAAAAATATTTTCCTAACTGAGATCTGCAGACAGAAAGAGGCATGTTTTTGTTTGGGAGAAACAAAAAGAAATACAGGGAAAGAAAGCAAAGTGTTCTCAAAGTTCTCAGTGGACTTCTCCCTCCCCAGTTTTATGGAGAAATAAATGACATACATCACTGTAAGTTTAAGGTGTAAATACATGCAAATCAAACCAGCATGGTAGTTTGATTTACACATATTGTGAAATGGTTACCATAAAAGGTTTAGTTAATATCTATCATCTCATACAGATACAATGAAAAGAAAAGGAAAAAAAGTTTCTCCCTGTGAGAAACTCTTAGGATCTACTCTCTTAACAACTTACCTACACGTCATACGGCCGTGTTAACTACAGTCATCATGTTGTACATTACATCTCTAGTACTTAGTTATCTTATAACTGAAAGTTTATACCTTTTGACCATTTCTACTTCCCCCAGCTCCCACCTCTGGTAGCCACAAATCTGCTCTCTTTTTCTGAGTTTGGTGGGGTTTTGTTTGTTTTTTTAGATTCCACATATAAGTGAGATCATACAACATTTGCCTTTCTCTGACTTATTTCACTTAGCATAATGCCTTCAATGTTAAGTGGACTTTAAAAATTCTTCCATATTGAAGGAGGGGAAAAACAAAAAAGGCTGCTGCAGAAGCCAGCCAGGTCTTGTGGAAAATTCATGAATACCTTCCCACCTTCTCACTTTCCCTTCTGGTCACTACAAAGAAAAGGTCTTACAGATTTGACATGAAGACCCTGAATCAGGATTATTATAGGCTGAATTGTGTCCTTTCCGAATTTAAATGTTGAAGTCCTAACCCCTCATACCTCAGAATGTGACTGTATTTGGAGATAGGATCTTTAAAAAGGTAATTAAATTAAAATGAGGTCATTAGAGTGGACCCTAATCCAATGTGACATGTGTCTTCATAAGGACATGAGGATGCAGACACTCACATGGAAAGATCATGTGAGGTCACAGGGAGAAGACGGCTGTCTATAAACAAAGGAAGAGAGGCTTCAAGAGAAACCAACCCTGCAGACACCTTGATCTCAGACTACCGATCTCCAGAACCGTGAGAAAATACATTTCTGTTCTTTAAGCCACCCAGAGTGTGGTACTTTGTTCTGGCAACACTAGAAAACGAATATAAGGGCATAATAACAGTACAGGGAAAGCAAACACCCCTAGACCCTCAACAGCAATAAAACAAACAAAACGTCTCTAAACATCCCTGCTCCAAACACAACTCTTCCACGTTTGTTGGTTAACGGCTGCCAGAAGTCAGGCTTAGATACCCCTCCCTGGAATTCAGTCTTTGGAAGCAAAACATTTCCCTCTTCAAGGGGTTCTTTTTTGTCCAAATTCAATGGCCAGTCAAAGGTGCATTATATAGGTTTTCCCAGAAGGCAGCTGATTTTTAATTATACTAAAAAGCATCCTAATTTTCTCCAATGATTTGCTCAGCCATAATATTCTTGATGCAATAACATCAAGAAAAGACTTGAGAAAGGCCAGAATATCTGAATTGTTAGTGATAGCTGGCCTACTGCCCCAAGGGGAAAAAGAACCAGAAACTGTGTATTTACAACATGAGATAGATTTATTAAGGCCATCTTTGTTTATCTCTAACTTCCCAAGAACAAACTCGAAAGTCCGAGAAGACTGAGTATTCTGGAAGATATTTTATATTGGTTATCTGATGAAAGCACCATAAAGATTGAGAAAGTTTCCTTTTGCCTTAGTTTGGCAATTGCATGAAGAATTGTCCTCATTTAAAAAAAAAAAAGTAGAACCGAGAGGACTAAGTCCAACGGTTATTTGCACAACCCTAATAAACAGTGCAGCTTTTATTCTGTGCCAATAGATTTCTCGTGTACTTTAAAGGAGGCTTACATTCTCCAGCTCATCCTGAACTGTCACAGCTGGAATCAAAAACAGAGCAAGAACTTTGGCGCTATGGTGTGATTTCCATCAAGGCTCGTGTGGGATGCCAGGTGAAAAGCGAGTGGGGGTGGGGGCGCCATCTGTTAGAGGTACTTCCACCTGTTGCGGTTTTAAGCCTGTATTAAGCATACTCAACAAATACAGGTTGAATTGCACTGATGTCAGCTAACACTACAAAAAAGGCTGTCCTCGGCTAGAAGATAAATTTCAGAGGCATCCTGGGTTTCTGAATGGCATGCATTGGTGGTGGCTTTGCAGACACAGTTAGAAGCTAGTGTGCCTTTTGGATGACTTCAAATCGACCAGTTTTTACATAGATCTCACCC
This sequence comes from Camelus dromedarius, assembly GCF_036321535.1. Lineage (NCBI taxonomy): Eukaryota > Metazoa > Chordata > Mammalia > Artiodactyla > Camelidae > Camelus > Camelus dromedarius. Next base: position 11,474,916 of record NC_087454.1, on the reverse strand, counting down.
ACGTTAGTTTTTTGTAAACTTATCACTCAAGTTCCTTTTATTCTGAGAGACGTTTCCCTGAAAGAAAATCATTTTTCAAGACTCATATGAAGATTAGCTGAAAACTCTCCCCTGCCCTTCCCCAGGTTTCTGTGGCTTTAACAGAAGGTGAAAACAACCAAAATGGGGGAGATGCATGTGCAGACTGCAAGTTTCAGCAAATGTTTCCAAGGGCGTTCTTAGCTTGATGGGACTGTACTTTTGAGAGTATTTCAGGACTCTACGTCTTTATGACCCTAGCTTCTGCTTTAAAGTGGAAGAATTGAGACCCATTATCAGCTTCATCTCAGTTTAGCTCCAGAAATAATTGTTTTACAGAAAGTAAAATTAAAGAGCTTTATCAGCAAGCTTTGTAGAAACTTTACCCAAAAAGGAAAACCAAATTTCTACTCATGCTGTTTTGTAAGGGATGGAACAAACTCTGGGAGTTTGACCTCAGGGATGTGTCACTGAGTAAAACGAAATAAGCTTGTTATTTCTGGAATCCATGGTTCTTATGTGGTTCTATATCAGGCAGAAAATGGATCAATCTGCTGTAAATCACTTCTTTCTCTGATTACATGCTCTTTGTGAAACATTGGAAAAGACACATGGAAAAACATAAGTAAACGATAAACACCCTTAATTCCACCACATGGAGAAAAACACTGCTAAATGTTGATTTTTTTTCTTGTAGATAGGATGATTAGAGTTCCTTCAAACATGACAATAATTACTTTAAAATAATGGCTATTAAGACCATAAGGAATAGTCTTAAGAGTTGAAATACAAGCAGTATTACAACAAGCAAGCACAAAGACAAAAACCCGTCAATATATTGGCAAGTACTGTGAAACTCTCACTTTTAAAAAGGATGTTTGAAATACAGGCATTACAAACACTACACAGGCATTACAACTCAGGCAAACTTAGCAGCATTAAAGTAAACGTTGGACTTTTAAATATTTGGGCCCCCCTATATTAATAAGTTCTAAGAAAGCTCATCTCAAGGAGTACATCTTAGGCAACCATACAAGCAAGTATCAATCACTATTACTTTGGCTTATGTGTTTTTGTATGAAGTTTTACCAGTTGACTATTTCAGTGCATGTGTGTATATGCATATGAATATATAGCACAGAAAACATATGGAAAGATCTACTTCACAGTGTTAACACAGAATTTTTTATTTTATTGGCTTATCCATTTACTCTAAATTTTCTAATATGTACTTGCATTTCTTCTGTAATGAAGGGAAAAGTTTTAAAACATTCTAACCAGTTTTGCACCTTCAATGGTAGAAAAATTTCATATAGGTGCTATTAAATTTATAGATAATCAAAAAATATTAAGACTCCTTCTTGCCATCAGGAAAGATGCTTCAGGAAAACATGTTCAGAAATGATCAGAATAAATTATTCAGATGAAGAAGAATAGTTAACATCTTCTTAGGCAAAGGTCACCCAAATCAGGAACAATGTTTGCTTCTAAAAATATATCATTGGGCACATTCTAATAAATGAAGTGATTGTTTACACCATGTTAAGTCAAGAGCAAATTTTTTTTATAAGAAGTGTTAATTTGAGTTAACTTGCTTTGGTGCAATTGTAGATATTTCTCTAGGCTAGTTTTACTTCATTGTTCCTCTTACATAAAAATTTTCCACAGTCCAGGATCATTTTGGAGGTTTCAGAATGTGCCTCATGATAATACTTTAAAAAATATTTGTACATTTAAGACAACTTGAAATTTTAAAACATTTGCAAAACTGTTACAGAAGTCAATCTAAATAAATCTAACTGAGTTCCATGAATGTACATTATGCTATGATGGCTGCAATTATATTGCATTATGACAAATCCCTTGGAAAATATATGTTCTTAAAGTTTTACATTCCACATATGTTATCTTATTTTATGACGGCTAAACTTTCTTAAAAATATACTAAAGTTGGGGGACGGTTTAGCTCAGTGGTAGAGTGTGTACTTAGCAAGCACAAGGTCCTGGGTTTAGTCCCCAGTACCTCCCTTAATAAACAAACAAACAAACAAACAAATAAAATTAATTGCCTCCTCCTCCCCCCAAAAGAAAAAAATACACTCAATAATCACAAAGATTTTTTTTTTTTGCTTTTACTCCTTAAAAATCATTCTTAAAGAATCAAATTCTAACATTTGCAACAACATGAATGGACCTGGAGGGTATTATGCTAAGTGAAATAATTCAGACAAAGAAAGACAAATACTGTATGTTTTCACTTATAAGTGGAATCTGAAAAATAAAACGAATGAATATAACAAAACAGAAACAGACTCATAGATACAGAGAACAAACTAGTGGCTATCACTGGGAAGAGAGGTAGGGGGAGAGCCAAGATGGGGGAAGGGGATTAAGAGGTACAAACTATTAGGTGTAAAATAAGTAAGATACAAGGATGTAATGCACAGCACAGAGAATATAGCCAGTGTTTTATAATAACTTTAAATGAAGTATAATCTATAAAAATATCAAATCACTCTATTGTACACTGAAAATAATATAACATGGTAAATCAACTATACTTCAGTTTAAAAAACTCATCCTTAAAGAGTAAAAGGAATGAATTGCTTTTGAGAATGAACTGCATTGTCCTGATACCTACGAGAGAAGCTTCCACACATACAAATCTGTCAACAACCCATTATACCCATCAGCACACTTTTCCAGTAATAATATTTAAAAAACAAACTATTTCGGACAAACAGAAAAGCATAGAAAATAATAATGACAGGCACCCATGTATATGAAATATAATTTAGTATTGCACTGGGGCCCAGGAAAAGTGGGCATTTTTAGTGTAAAGTCTTTTCTGCGAAGGCATTCAGCAAACCACAGGCTGAAGAGCCTTCTCCAAAGTCCTCTTCTTACTCTTTGGGTAACAAATTACACTGTTGCTTATCAATGCATTTTAATTTATTGGAGTCACTCAAAACCTTATTTTGGATTTTGGGGCCATTAACCCAACGAACAATGGACACATCTTTGTCAGTTCCCACTTCCTGTTTTTTGTCTTCATCACAGGTGTGAGCCCTACCTCTCATCATGTTTAGTTTTTGTGCTGCAGTATCTGGGGAAGTCCTCACTATAAAGCCTATAATTCATTCATCAGTCAGAACAAGAACAGGTTCTGCTGACGTGATACGAGGGCCACAATTTCTCTAAGCTTTCAATGTTTGACTTGTCTCAGGAGGGTAGGTACGTGACATAAAAAGTCAGTGGAAATCTGAATGTTTATACAGTGACCCACGATAGTTTGTGTCCCTACAATATCTTATATTCAGAATCTTGCTGCAACAACAGGGGTCAGAAGACGATTAAAAACAAGCAAAAAACATTAGTGGCTCCTCACACTGAGGTTGATAGTTTTCATTATAGTTATTCTGAAGGGAAATCTTTTACTGATAGTACAAAAAGGTAACAGTCCAGCCAGAGAAAACACATCTTTCCCATTCCTGCACTGCTGTGCAGGCTAACGACTGAACATGGGACATGAATGACATTCTAGTGCGTCTCTCTCCAGGATGCCTGGACTTGACAAAATGCATTCCCAGAAAATGCCAGGTTCGTGGCAGGGGCATGGGATTGGCTAGATTATCTGAGATCCAGGAAGGAAGCAGTAGGGTCAAGAATGGGCAGTGACAAATTAAGACACCCAAAATCATGGCAGAGAGAAACCAGAATGGAAAATTAAGTTGAAAATCAAACACTTAACCTGGTTATCCACAGTAAGCACAAGAGAATACACTGGATGGCTGAGAAGAATCTCATCCTGTACTTTGTTATTGTTTCAACTTACTTTATGGACCTAGCTGAAAAGACATCAACTTTTCCCCTCTCTGGGTAGGTACCATCTGGCTTCTGACAATGATGAATTTTTATAATCACCTATAATTTTACTTTATGGGGTTCTGAACATTAAAGCTGAACAGCAGATCTTACTGTGCTCTGCTTAAATGCAAAGGGAGTTCACTAACTCACAATTTCTAGGGATATAAATTGGAGAGAATTGCCAAAATCATTCAAATTTACCAGCTTGGGAAAATCTAAAACAGTATATACTGTGATCAGAAATTAGTTATGAGATAGAAAAAAAAAATTTGAACTGCTATAAATTTTTTTTTCTACATTTGCTGAGAATGGACTATATGCCAGATACCATGTTGCTTGGTTTTCCCCAGTTGCATCCACTTTCTAACGATGAATCTCAGTTTAAACTACCAAAGCCATCATTAGCCGTCCATTCAGCTGCATTTACTGGGTCACTGTCTTTCCCCTGGATAAGTGGCCCATGGTACAGGGATGGCCAGATCTTTTTCTTTGAGATTCATTTGTGCAGATTATTGCTGAGATGACGTAAATCTATAGGTTCCATTTCAACCTCAGGAGGTGTAAAAAATGTCAACAACTACCCTGTAAGCCTTAACACATCCCACAAGAGTAGATTTACCATCACTGCACCAAGCTACTGATACAGAGCTCTGAACATCCTTAATTAGAAATCTGCGTTCTCTTTTAACATTAGCACAACCTTCTTAAGAGTCTACTGTTTGCTGGTCTCAGGAGCAGCGCTTCCCACAGTGCATCTGACAGAGCCCCGGCTCCAGTTTGGTCAGCAGCTCAACACAAACAGTGCTTCCTGGCCTGTGGAGTGGGAGGGAACTCTGCATGCGGCATCTCCCTTTTGCCGAGTCATGATTCACCCCAGAACACTAAGGGAGTTACCAAACAAATCCATTTAACTTGTTTAGCCTGATGTTTCTCAAGGTTTTTGCCCCCCCCCCCCCGCCAACCGCCGCGGGAACCTTTATCCCCCCTGCCCCTCCCAGTTTTGCAGTGGGTATTCTGGGGAACAGACTCTGGGAAAGGCTGCTAGAGAGGCCTGTGAAGTGGCTTCAGGGAGTCACGCGGGCCTGCGGGGCTGCTCAGTGTGTGTTCATTTGTCCTCTTCCTCTCCAGTTATTCTTGATCATTACCATGGAAACACTTTCAAGGGCATTTAATGGAGGCAAAGAAGTCTTTTCGCTCTCAATTCCAACACACACGCACACGCACACACGCACACACATGCACACACACCGAGCGTTGTTTTCAGGAGCTATAATAATCTCTGAGAGGACTGTTGGCACAACCCTCCCCTCTGCACTGAGGTTCCATCTTCTATTGCTGCCTCAGTCTTTTTCTGGCCAGCCCTGCCCCCACTTCTAATCACCACTGGCAGTTAGAATCTCTTTTGTCTTCTTTCTCATCTTCTTTGTTTTCTTTTTCTTCTTTCACATATCCACCCTTGTGTCTGGAAAGGCAGACTATTTAGAAACCACGCCGCCGAATCACAGTGTCCCTTCTGCAGGGCAAACTGATGGCTTACGGCATTTATTTGCCTTTCGTCTTCAAGTCTTGAGCTGTCTATTCTCTTTGTGCTGCCCCATGGCCAGGGCATGCTTCTTTGTTACCCAAGAGGGTTTTCTGGCTACTTCCAAGTCCAAAGGGGTCCCACAGCTTTTCCTGATGTAAGGCCCCCTTATGCCACAGATCATGTGCACTCTAAGTCTGATCAACGCTGGTGATGGTTGTGCTTGGCTTTTCACAGGGACCCCAAAAGGGAGGTGTGGCTAACAGTGTGGGTGAAGCTAGTGAAAAAACATGATGTACAACCAGGACTACTTTCTGTGAGGCACAGGCAGGAAGGCCATTCTTTGATCTTTGGCTCAGTTACTCGATAGAAAGCCTACAGTTCTTGATTATGTAATAAAACGGAGATGACTGTGTTCACCGTATACTTAGAGATACAGGTAAAGATTACTACCTGTTGGCTCATTTGTTTCTTCGTTTATTCAGCAAATACATACTGAGTGCCATCTCTGTGCCGGGGCTGGTGAGAGGGGCTGGGGTAGGGCAGTACACAGTACAGACGCTTCACGGCAGTAAACGCTGCACGGATACTTATGTCCCTGCCCTCTTCTGTGCAAGTAGGGTGAGGGGTGTATTGTCAGGATTCCCCATAGAAACAGAACCAATAGGATGTGACATTTATATAGTTTTATAAGGGATGGAGGCCGACAAGTCCCACGATGTGCAGAGTGTCCAGTCTGCAAGCTGGAGGCCCAGGAAACCCTCTGGTTTAAGCTCTAGTCTGAAGGCCAGCAAGCTTGAGACCCAGAAAGCTGATGTTCAGTTTGAGTCCAAAGGCAGGAAAAAGCTGATGTCCCAGTCTGAGGGCAGTCAGGCAGGAGGAATTCTCCCTTACTCAGGAGAGGGTCAGCCTTTTTGTTCTATTCAGGCCTTCAACCCATTGGATGGGGCCCACACACGAGGGTGCTTTATCCAGTCTACTGATTTAAATGTTAATCTCATCCGAAAACATCCTCACAGAAATACTCAGAATAACGTTTGACCAAATATCTGGGTATCCCGTGGCCCGGTCAAGTTGACATATAACATGAATTGTTCCAGGGGGAGATAGAGAGTAACTAAATTATACAGTATGAATAATAAATGAATAACTAAATTATACAGTATGTTAGGTGTTAAAAAACAGAGTCGAGTGAAGGGGATCAGAAATACATGAGGGGGGACAGTTTTCAATTTAAAATAGGATGGCCAGAGTCAGTCTCATTGAGAAGGTGACATTTGGATAAATAGTTGGAGGAGACATTCTCCAGGTTGACATCCAGGGGAAGCAGATACAACCACTGCAAGAGGAAACAACCAATGCAAAGGTCCTAAGGCTGAAACGTGTCTGGGGTGTTCAAGGAAGAACAGGCAGACAGTGGAGCTGGATGAGTGAGGGGCAGCGGTGGGGTAAGAGGTGGGAGAGGCAACCGCAGGGGCACGGATCGGGAAGGCTCTTGAAATTTGGACTTGGGCTCTTGGCCTGAATGAGATGGAAATCACCAGAGTTTTGAGCAGAGGAATGATGTGATGTGCTTTTCTTTTATGAGAATCACTCTGGCTGTGGTATTGAGACTAGATTGTTGGGGGGTGGTGTGTGTGGGGGTGAGGTAGAAGCAGAGAGATCATATTTGAGAATTTGCAATAATCTGGATGAAAGATGAAGGTAGCTGCAACCAGAGTGCCTTCAGCGGAGATGGTCAGAAGAAGAGTCTGGATTGGAGGTGGAGAAGGAGTCCAGAATGACTCCTTGGTTTTTGACCTGAGCAGCTAGAAGGATAGAGTTGCCCTCACCTGAGAAGGAGACATTGCAGAAGGAACAGGACTGGCAGGAAGACCAGGAGCTCAGATGTAGACACACTGTTTAATCTATTCTTAACTAGCCTTTCCCAGGGGCCACAATTCACTACTTTATTAGGAGTGTGGCTGCTGATGTCCTTAAATTTTCCCCGAAAGCAGGGTCCCTTCCTCATTTCCTCTCTTTAGCTTGCATTTGCTTGGGAGTATCTTCTCACGTTCTCAACTCAGTGCAACACAATGTATAAATGTGCCACTTCTCGCATACAAGGATGGTGCTTTTGGCCCGCAGTCAGCAAGGAGTGAGCTCTGTGCTCTTTCTTTCCTGGTGATGACTTGTGCTGAGTCATCCACTCTGGCCAGCAGCAAACATTTGTGAAGACAGCTAGCCTGGATTATGAGTTTACTTTGTGGTTGGCGGTAAAATTATTTTTGTTAATTTCCCAGGCCCATTGCTCATTCTATCCTAAAACTAGCTGGCCCACGGAGAGATCAAACTTGTGGACTTGGCTTTATCACATTTTAACTAAGTGAGGTAATGGATGGAGACACACTGTTTAAGATGGTTGACGTGGGGTGGACCTAGTCTTGTTATATGAGTGGACGCTGGTGACCTAGTTTGCATTTTTATGCTAAAGACAGTGCTTGTCACATAACAGGTGAGTGAATATGAATGAATAAACAAATTAACGTTGAAGTGATAAATAAAAATGAACCTTCTGAGAAGTCAGATGTGATCTGGATAGCAGAAGTAAACTTATCTAAGATGGCAATAGTTATTCATGTTTTGATATGTGCATTTTTCATTCATAAGTGAACAAAATTATGAGACATTTTCTTTTATATCCCCCTCCTCTATTTTCCTTCACAAGTTTTTTTTTTTTTTTTTTCGCTTGGTGTCCACTTACCCTGACCTCATCATGCTTTTTTTGGTTCCTGTTCTCTGTTAAAATGTTTACTGAGCACCTACTTTGTGGCAGATATAATCCCTCACATCCGTGAGAAATGAAAAGACCTCTCCTACGGGGTTTACGAGCAGTGAACAGACAGTAAACAACACACATTAAATACATTATGCTATGAAAAAGGGAGTGGAGCCGTAAACAGGGATCAGAGGTGCTGGGGAGTTTTTAAGTAAAGTAAAAAGCCTTAAGTAGAATTTTTGGCTGGCTGAAATATTTGATGGAATATTTGGTTAATTCTGTTCGATCTAGCCAGTCTGTCACATGCTAGCAGTCAATCAGCATATCTGTGAGGACAAAACAGGACCTAGAAGGGGATAAAAGTTGCTTTTCCCTCCAACCAGCTAACATGAATTCAGCCACTCACAGGCTACACGGTGCACTTTCAATTCCAGACACTCGGAACTTGGCACACAGTACAGGAGAACACGCTTGCTGCTGATTAGAACTACAGAATAAAATCCACAAGCTGCAGTGTCAAGTACCCATTTGACTACCTTGGTGTCTTATCAATCTTGTTTTTTGGGGTTTTTTTTTTCCCTATTAGGTATCTTTTGTCAGCCTTGGGTCCTTCTAATTTCCAGCCCGGAGAGTTATTTTTTTTTAATATTGTCAGTTTCTTATTTCTTTATGGTGACCGCAAAATAAAAAGTTAAAATGTGAATACATGCACCCTACCACTGGCCAACATCACAAAAGAAGTTAGTAAGTTTCAGAGAGGAAAAACACATAAATATTTCCCATAGTTGGTTTTAGAAGATTTCTCTGAATTTCTAAGATGTACCTTTCCAGCATCACACATTAGCACTGCAGGGTACAAAATGCAGTTCTGCAAAGGAAAGGCCAAAAGGTGAAACTCTTTCCTTCTTCCTGGCACACAGAGTGTTCCTTCCAGAATAAACATACGGACAGGCTAGAGCTAAGCCAACGGAATTCAGTTCTCATCAGCAAGCTGTGTCACGAACCCCCACAGAAGCCTGTGCAGGTCCTCTGAGGTGGGTATCATCTGAGGATCAGTTTCGAGGGGAGGGAGGAAATGAATTATCGATTGGTAACTAGAAATCAGACACTGTACTTTGTATTCTGTATCTTATTTAAACATCACAAAATCTTGGAAAGATTGGCATTATTTATTCTTGTTTTATAAATGAAGGAACAAGGAAGGTCAAGGAATGCTCAGTGACTTGACTGAGATCATCTGGCATTGCAACCCAGATACGCCTGGCTCTCAAAGCTGATATTCTTAGGCATAATGAAAACAAACATTGGTTTGGAGTAGGACACACCTGAGTCTAAACCACATCTCTCAAGAGAATTGGGGCTCATTCCCTCCTCTGAGCCCCAGTGTTCTCCTATGAAAAGTGTCACCCGCAAAGCCCATTAACGATTCCTGGGGAATAAAAACAGAATCTGGGTAACAAAGGCTAACCTCTTCCCCCCAGTTTGTGCTTAGTGTCCAGTTTCACTTGTTCACAAGGTCCTGCATGCAGACGTCTTGCCCCCCCACTTCAGACTCAAGTTCCTGGTGCCAAAAGGCTGGGACACCCCAGCTCGGCGTGCTGGGAGCAGGGATGCCACGCCCAGCACTACGATCTGGAGCCGCGAGCAGGGAGAACTCCATCCTCTCCCCGCCCAGAACCCCGACACGTGCTCACACCCCTCCATTCCTGATCAAAGCATAAAGCTTTCCTTTGCTTGTGAAACCAAATTCAGTCTTGTATTGGCGTGAGTGACACCCGGCAGGAGGACCCTTGTTGGGGACTGACCCGGGAGGGTGGGTAACAGAAGGAGTAATGCTTATCTGTAAAGCTCTGACAAAAGAGATAACATGTGTGTGACGTCTGACACAACGGGAGCCTGTAAGTGGTAGCTGCGGTTATTTTCATAATTACTCAGACACTTCACTGACCACAGATGTTGGAGAAACAGCCAACAAAACAGAATTATTGCTCCAACATCCTAATGGATAAAAGAGCAGAGTGCCTGTGATATTCGGTCAAAAGGATGAGCTTCCAGGGGAGATGGAGGTCTCCTCTTTCAGAGCATCCCAGGCAATTCACTCAATGTGCTCATCCCTGGCACATACTAGGCCAGCTGGACACAGAGGGGGCGCCCTGACAGTCTCTGAGGGACGGTCCTTGGGAGAGGCTGCCCCAAATCAATGTCAGGCGTACCCGCATCCCCTCTGAGGTGCTGGCACCGTGCTGCACTCGAGAACTTTAATGCCGTGGCCAGATGGAACCAGTGCTGAATGGTAGTGACTGTGTTGTTGCTGCTGATTTGTTCAAAGGCAGCTCCTCTTGTGGCTCATCAGTTTCAGAAATTTTGGAATTACATCCATTTCTAGACTTTCTGGTGCAAACTTTTCCCTATGTTCGTAGGAGTGGGCCATGAGCAAAGACACATGTCACCCTAGAGTGGGGGAATGTCCTGTTTGCTTGGGACAAACCTGGGGGCACTGGGGCAGCACAAGGAGGTTCCACACACCTGGGCACCCATGTCAGTCCTGCTTATAGTCTTGATTCTGCCCCTTATCGACTGAGGAATGACATCCACCTCACAGAACGGACGGGAAGCAACAGGTGCTCCATACTCATCACCCCCCTTCCTGCGCACACTTCTGGAGGGTATAATTTGAGGCCAGCTGCAGTACCGCAGAGGGCCACTTCAGTGACTCACACGGATTATTATTCAGTGAGATGCTGCCATGTGACTGGTACTATGGTTTCCACCTCAACAGATGCTAATTCTTCTGACTTTTTTCTTTTGTTTGTTTGTTTTCTCCTAATGACTTTGAAATGAAGTATTATTACCCCCGTTTTTCAGCAGAGGAAACTGAGGTTGAGGCAGACTTAATATTTTCTCTTTGAAATTAATGTTGGCTTGTTAACATGATTTTTTTTTATAACAGGGTCTAAAATTCACTGAACAGTAACTATCATATGCCACAATGAGCACACTCCTGGCACCGTGCAGGCTCAGATGAATGAGATGGTCACGTGAACACATGGTCACAGTGGTCAGTGGCGCCTTGTGACTGAGTCTCGGGAGGGTGGGGAAGGGCAGGTGCAGGGGGGTGGGGGTCAGCTGAGACAGTCCAGAAGGGCTACGTTTGTTTATTCTTTAAGGATGAGAAGAAATGTGAAGGGGAAAGGCATTCTAGGCTGAGAGAACAGCAGACAAACACACACACGCACACAAAAAGCATAGAGGCATAAAAAGTCATGGTGCGTAGAAAACAAATTTTCCTGGATGGCAGGGAATACAAATCCTGTGTCGGTGTCCTGGGTGGTGAGGCTGCCAAGACATGGGGCCCCGCCTGCAGTGCTGAGGAATATGGATTTTAGTAAGGAGCCTGGAAGGACTGTGGGCAGAGCTGTGCCCGATGGGAAGCTTAGATTAACCAATCTGGTGGGGAGAAGAGAAAGCCAGGTGCGGGGGCAGCACCACAGCAGAGGCAGCAGGCCAGTTAGGGGCTGCTGACAGGGTCCGATGAGGGACAGAGGGAGGCAGGGGCAAGGGCAACCGGGAGAAGGGATGGATCCAGAGGAAGGTGGGCAAAGGATGGATCTGGTGGCTTTTCTGCTGTTTTGTCAGCACCTGGCACGTAGTAGGCACTCAGCAGTCACGCGCCGAGTTGGTGAATGAGGTGAGTATGAAAAGCAATGGCAGAGGGACACATGGAGGATGATTCCAAGCTCCTTGTTAGGACGATGACGTTTAAAACGGCAACTGCGTTCTGCTTATGTAGTCAAGGGGAACTACAGGATTCCACAAACAGAGATGGCACGTGCTGGCCACCGCAGCTCATCCTGGGAGCCAGAGGTGACCACGAGAATATGCCGCACCAGGACTTTCGGACATCCTGGAATTTCCGAAGGATGCAGGAGGAGAATTTAAGCCCCTCCTCTTACCTGAATCTCAAGGTGAAGAGTGACGTCAGCTGGCCATCAGGCTACGGTTACATAGTCAACAAGATGAAACATTTTTTGATCCCTAGCCTTTTAATGATCCCCTGTGATGCTATCTGGGCTCTTTTATAAGAAGCTCTCCCGTGGTCTTTTTATGATATCCCGGTCATGCTTAAATATTGTTATTTATCTAGGTTTTCTTCTCTCGAAAAAATTTAAATTACCAACAGTCACAAATTCCTAGAGTTTTACCTCCTATTATTTTGTAGGATTTTTCTATTTTATTGGTTCTTAGGACATATTTGGCCACAAACATAGGAAATTGTGGTATATGAGGGCCTTCAGGTTTTCAGACTTTCACAGCATGATGGCGCTGTGGATGGTGGGAACACGCACCTCTGCATCCTCAGAAGTGCCTGCACTGTATGGGGGCCTGGCAGGGGCTGCATGGAGGTGCAGTTTGAAGGCTACTTCAATAGAAGGTTCTGTGCACCTCCGGGAAAGAGCATTTGAAACAGGGAAAACGAGGTAAAACTTGGAAGACTGGGCTACCATTCAGATTTTCCTTTCAATTTGCATATACTTTTTGGAAAACTGTGACCTTATTAATAATTAATAACCCCTTTAGCTACCATCTGACCCTTTTTCAGGGTCAGTGGAAATCAACCAAGAGCAATAAAGGGGCTGAACAAGAAAGAAGGAGGAGTGGACGGGAGGTGGGAGCTTGCCCTGCAGGAAAAGGGTGCTGAGAGGGGTGAGGTCCATATCCGGCACTCCCACAGTCTCCCAGGACTAACCCTAGACGTTATTCTCAGAACCAGGGCCCATGCTACGTTGGGCTGGAGTGACACTGGTTACCAAGCCTGGCTGGGAGAGCAGGGTGGCACTGGGAACCAGAGGCTTGTGCCCTGGGCTGGAAAGAGCCCAGCTGATCACTGCAGGTCTCTGGCAAGTTCTGTAACTGAACATCTGTGAGCTTTGATCTCTCCATCTGGAGATGGAGGATAACATTACTACCCAGGCACTCCAGCGTGACATTGTGAAAATTAATAGGTGATAAAAGAAGTCTGAGATCCTTGAATTAAAAGGTCTCTCATAAATATTCACACAAAATGCCATCAGTATTCATGCCATTTACGTTAGGATTAGTGGGGAAAAAAACCCAGCACTGGGAAATCTGTTTTATTATTTCTATATGCCATTCTGCTTATCTCATCCTTTCCCGCTGATCTCCCCAGCTTCATGAAACAAGTACCATCCCTTCTCTACTGGCCCTCTCACTGTGAGTAGGGAAGTCGGAAATAGCATGTGTGTCTGGCATTTCGGATTCATTCAGAAGAATCTTCACAGTAGAAAATCATAAAGAGTGATTTTTCAAACGCAGTAAAAGAAAACCATCTTGGGGGAAGAACAGTTTGCGTCCAGAAAAGCAACGGATGTAAATCCCAAGACAATGACACAACCCATCTTTCATCTGTAACAGGGACAACTCCAGGTGTCCACAGGCAGCTGCTGAATGGTCTCAAAACCATATTATTCACAGGGCTTTCTTACTCTGGACAACTCTACGGTGCTGCCACAGCCCCATCTCCTGCTCAGGCGCGTATGTATTGCTTGCACTGGACCCAGTTCCACTTAAAGCTATACCCCCAGGCTTGACTACACAACACACATGCTCAGGTCCATATGGATCCTACTTGATTTTTCATTGTAAAACACCTGGGGAACATGGTAGATGGGATGAAAAGCAAGGTGTTTACAAACTGGTGATGAAATACGATATTTATCCTGTCAGCTGAAATGAACCCGGCAGATGTATTTTTGGTTAAAATTAAAATCGTGAGCCCTATCAGGTTGCCCCCAGCGATGCTGCCAGATGCACAGCGTGTGTCTGACAAAGAGGCACCCCTACGGTCATTTGAGCCAGGCTGTGGGTTCCAACAACTCATGGGAGGAAAGCTCGTTACAAGGGCTTCCTGAGAGCAGGGGACCCATCCAGGGGTCGAATACAGACTTGTGAAAGTGGGAAAGAAATGATTCTTTCCTACCTTTCCCTACCTACAAACATCCTCACTGTCCGGGAAGAGTTCTGGAAAGAAAATGAATGGAGTTATCACCTCTGATTTTGGTCTGCAAAAGCAGTTCTCATCTCAAACTAGCAGACAGACATGCTCCCAAGGACACGGTGTGGGCACAGATAAGCTTTTCTCATTACGGTTGCTGGGACCTCTCTTCCCACTGGACTTGCACAACTCCAAAGAGGAGTGGCCTGTATGTGTCCAGAAGACATACAGGAGAGTCACAGCAGAGAGCCCATAAGGCTGATTTCTAGGGCAAGCTGCTCTGGGTTTTTTCAGGGTCCTCTTACACATAGTTTATGAGGATGGTCCACTTTCCTTAACACTGAACAAGGAGCTGGTGGTTCCGGATGTGAAAACAATACTGCTGGCAACACCAGGGAAAGATCTCTAAGCTGCGTTTAGGGCCAGCCTTCCTAAGGGCTTTGTGGTCAGTGGTAGGAGCTGGACACGTGAGAATGCTATACTGAAGGGTCCTGGGGCTCCGTGCAGGTTTGAATTTACATCCTTTCACACCTTGCCTTTCCAGACTGGTATTTGGCTTTTTCGCACAGGGGCCAAGCCCCACTCTATCCCATTGCAATAATGAATCCCAGTCAAATTGTATCCTTTGTCATCACCTCATCTGCACCCTGGCGAGCTAGTCTACTGCTGGCTATGTCTCCCTGGAGTGTGGCCACCTACATACCAAGGATGTCCTTCACACTGACATGTGTTCCATGTGTACACATGACATCTTAGGAAGTCACAAAGATTCTCATAGAACTGTCCATATAGAAAAGAAACAATGGAGGGAAAGAAAGAATTAAGGAGAAGAGCTGTATGTTATGTACCCTGGACTCCTGAGAAGGAATGTGGGGGATGGGAACCCCCTGCCAATAAAATAATCTTAAAAAGAGAAACAAGATACAACAAACACATATAATAAACTTCATAAACAATAAATAAGTCAAACAAATAAAATCCCCTAATTAACAGCCTAAGTCCTATATAAAAGTCTTACAACTTAAAAGGCAATGAACAAAGCCCCATGGACCTGGGACTACCCATGTGAACATGTCTGGATGAGCTAATTACAACAGCTTCCAAAGAGAGACAGAAGAAATGGTTACAGCTACAGAGGAATACTGCGTGATATGAAGCTCAGCACAACTTGCAGATATTACAAAGGAATAAAAACAGAGAGGAGACTTGGTGCAGCACAGATGGTCAGTGTTACCATGACATGCTCAACCAACTGGCCCAAATTATGGCTGCGTTGCACAGACAGTAATATTGGAACAGCACCTGACACACCCACTATTAACCATTGAATTATGTCTCCCCTACATTCATATGTTGAAATTCTAAGCCCAAGTACTTCAGAATGTGACCTTTTATGGAAAGCGGGGTGTTACGATGTAATTAGTTAAGATGAGGTCACACTGGAGTGGAGCGGGCCCCTAGTCCATCATGACGGGAGAAATCTGGACACAGAGACACACACGCCAGAAGAATGCCATGTGAACATGAAGACAGCGATGGAGTGACGTGTCAACAAGCCAAGGAACAAAAGATTGCCAGGAAATCACCAGAAGCGAGGAGAGATGCCTGGAAAAGGCCCTTCCCTGGAGCCGTCAGAAGAAGCACGGCCCTACTGACACCTCAGTTTTGGACGCCTATCCTCCAGGACCATGAGACAATGAATTTCTGTTAAGCCACTCATCTGCGGTACTTTGTTACGGCAGCCCTGGCAAATGAACACACCCAGGAAGTAAGAGCAAAGAATCTCAGGCTTTGAAGACCAGGAATCCAATGGAGTCAGGAAGAGATTGTGCTGAGCACAGAGGTAGGAACAGAGATAGGAGAACATTTACTGAAGGGAAACAACTTGGGCAGAGACATCATGAGAACCCAGGCAAATGTGCTCAGTGGTGGGTGACTTCCTGTGGCTGAATTTCCCCTCACATGTTTGTCTATCTATCACTTAAAAAAAAAAAAAAAAAAGACAAAGGCAAAGCTTTACTGCTGTCACAAATAAGGGAAATCGGAATCTCATGATGTAAGGATAATAATGCAATTTAGATTTCCCTCCTTAGACTGGGAGGAGAAGAGGGCTGGGTGGAGGAACTACGACAAAGCCAAGAGAAAGTACTTAACCAGGGTCACCTTACTCTTTGAAGGCAGAGAAGAACGTTTCAAGACTTGGAGGACTTAAAACAATTAGCCAACTAAAAACACAAACAGTGGGTCCCAAAGTCTCACATCCATTATGTCACTGTTGGAGATAATTAAGGCTAGACGGAGATTTAAAGACCTCTTTGAGAAACAAATGAATTAGAGTCTTAAGCAAGGATTAATGAATAATCCTTTCATTAATAATGAAAACAGTTAGTAAATTAGCAAATAAATTCTTGGAACTATCAGG
Organism: Camelus dromedarius; assembly: GCF_036321535.1. Classification (NCBI taxonomy): domain Eukaryota; kingdom Metazoa; phylum Chordata; class Mammalia; order Artiodactyla; family Camelidae; genus Camelus; species Camelus dromedarius. The sequence continues at coordinate 11,458,316 of NC_087454.1, read as the reverse complement.
TATTGGCAGAACCTCAGAAGGATCGCAGATAATAACTACAAAGAATGAATAGTAGAAGCGGAACAAAAGACTCCTTTTGCTTCCTGACAGGGAATCAAAGTTTACTTGGTTAATAATAGAAATAAATAGAAGCAATTAGAATGCTTTTTTTCCTGAAATACATTCATTGCTAAAATGTTAAGAAACAGACCACTTAACGTTATCTTTTGGCCTAGCACAAAGAGAAATAAAGAGTTTAAAATACAACACAGAAAACACAGAAATGAAAAGAAATCAGTAAAGCATTACAATAAAGATACATTTACTTGGGCTTAAGGACAAATTACATATCCGAAAGTAAACGTGAACTTGCTTATTAAAACGAAAAAGCAATCGACTGAACTAAAAAATAAAATTTAACAATCTGCTGTTTGATAAAATATATTTAGTACCACATCATTTTGATAAACGGCCTGAGATTTAACCCACTTAAATACGAGCGCAGAGATATCTGGGCTTTTCCATGTTAGGTGCAATTTCACACACTTGAATCCTGCTTATCTTGCAAGCCTTGGTTCAAGGGGCCCTTTCTCTGTGACTCTGACTCCAACTTTGCCAACCTGCAGGCAGTGTTCAAGACTGCTGCCTAGAAACCCCCATCAATTCAGCATTTATTACAATGTACCCCATTTAGATTAATTTTTTGCCCTCATTAGACCTTGAGCTCCTGAAGAAAACAGCCCTTGGTATTTCCAAGAGCAGCTAATCAAATTACGGAATACGATGTATCTATTAGAATGACAAATACATGGATTAAGAAGAGAAGGATGGACATCTGAGGCTCAGCATTCCTTTGCTCATGCGTAGGCATGAGAGCACACGTTTTCTGAGAACTTTGGTCCTCCAGGGAGATTGGGATATTCGATTTGTTTTGGCGGAGGTGTTTTGGGGAGAGGACTCAGATGCAGAAACAATATATTGCAAAGGGCCTTGAATGTCATTCTACAGAGTCCACACGATGGATTGCACAGGCCATGGGAAACAGTGGCAGGATTCCAGATGAGTTTTGTTTTGTTTGTTTACTCTGTTTTCTAACAGTACCTATGATGAGAGAAAGGGGAATAGATCGGAGGAGGGAGAGCTTTGACGCAGAGAGACTAGTTATAAGAGGTTACATCTAGAGTGTTTGTCAGGGAGTGGTGGGATTTTTTTCTTCTTCTTATGTCCTTTTTTTGTTGCTGCTCAGTTTTTAAAAAAAGCATACTTGTAATACCTTTACTTTAAAAATTTAAAAAGCAGGTGATCATTCTCTTTTCCTCTTCCTTTCTCTCTTCTCTTCTTTCTCTCTCCTTCCCTCTTTCACCTTCTTTTATCCCTTCCTTCTTGCTCTGTCCTCCCTCCTTCCCTTTCTTCTTTCTTTTTTACTTCCTTCTTGTCTCTTACCCTTTCTTTCCTTCTGCATTAGGGCACTGGGAATGGAGCAGAGGTTTCAGATCCCACAGGTTCTTGTGGTCAGGGTGTTGTCTGGACTCAAGAGATTCAATAGACAGATGTGAGAGTGAAGGAAAAGGAGAAGTCAAAAGGACTTAAGAGTTTCTAGTTCAAGTGACAGGGCGATCTGGAGTTTCAACAATTGAGAGAAAGAATGAGGAGGAAGAGAACAGAGTTTGATGGAGGTGTGTAAGTGCATTTGAGGCTCACACAGGGTTAATCCAGGCCTAGGGTCAATTAGAGAGGCCTGGAGTCTGGAGATGTACAGCTGGCACCATTGGCATACGGGTGATTGATACCACTGTGGAAATTGATGAAATTGATCAGGAAAAGACTAGATTCAAGAAAGTCCTCTTCTACATACAAATGATCAGTAAGCACATGAAAAAATGCTCAATATCACTAATTATCAGAGAAATGCAAATCAAAACTACAATGAGGTATCACCTCACACCAGTCAGAATGGCCATCATTTAAAAGTGTACAAATGACAAATGCTGAAGAGGCTGTGGAGAAAGGGGAACCCTCCTACATTGCTGGTGGGAATGCAGTTTGGTGCAGCCACTGTGGAAAACAGTATGGAGATTCCTCAAAAGACTAGGAATAGACTTATCGTATGACCCAGGAATCCTGCTCCTGGGTTTATATCCAGGAGGAACCCTACTTCAGGATGACAACTGCACCCCAGTGTTCATAGCAGCACTATTTACAATAGGCAAGACATGGAAACAGCCTAAATGTCCATCAACAGGTGACTGGATAAAGAAGATGTGGTCTACTTATACAATGGAATAGTACTCAGCCATAAAAACCGACAACATAACACCATTTGCAGCAACATGGATGCTCCTGGAGAATGTCATTCTAAGTGAAGTAAGCCAGAAAGTGAAAGAAAAATACCATATGAGATCGCTCATATGCGGAATATAAAAAACAAAAACAAAAAAACAAAGCATAAATACAAAACAGAAATAGACTCATAGACATAGAATACAAACTTGTGGCTGCCAAGGGGGTGGAGGGTGGGAAGGGATAGAAGGGATTTCAAAATTGTAGAATAGATAAAACAAGACTATACTGTATAGCACAGGGAAATACACACAAGATCTTATGGTGGCTCACAGAGAAAAAAATGTGACAATGAATATATATATGTTCATGTATAACTGAAAAATTGTGCTCTACACTGGAATTTGACACAACATTGTAAAATGATTAAAAATCAATAAAAAATGTTAAAAAAAAAAAAGAAAGAAAGTCCTCTTCTGCCTATAAAGAATGAGATCTTGAAAGTACATATACATTTACAGGGTAGAGGAAGGAAGAAAAGTCAGAGAAAGAAATTAAACAAAATCTATCACTTAGAAAGAATAAAGTTCATTCCCAAGGGAAGGGGAAACTTAAAGAGTGACGGTCACTGATAAAAACTCTTCAAGGAGGTTGAGTGGAATGAGGACAATTAGGAAGATACCATGGCAAAAGGAAAGTCTTTTTTTGGAAAATGATAAGAAAAGAAGACAGATGACAGGAGACTGAACAGTGACAGAGAAGTGAGGACGTGAAATTAGGGAGGACAGAGTCTTCTTAAGACGTCTGGCAGTGAAGGGGAGGAAAGAGATGGTGTAGGTGGTCAAGGAAGTCATTTTTGTTTGTTTGTTTTAAAGCAGAGAGAAACTTGATTTGGTTTGCAGACTAAACAGAAGGAGTCAGTAGGGAGAGAAAGCAGGGAACGATAGATAAATTGCCGAGGAAATTAGGAGGTCAAACAAATAAGGATACTTACCGTGCTACTAGACTGAAAAAAGAATTTGAATAAAACGCAATGAGGGGCCACTAGAGGACTGCAATAGACACTATTGAAAATAGTAAATTTATATCCCAAGCAACATGAAAAATACATGAGAAAAGTGGGGAAATTGCAGGAAGAAATAAAACTGTAATTGCATTACAGCCTGTTCAAGAAGTGCCTGAACAAAAGACGGAGACAAAGCTGAACAAAGAACAGAGACAAAACTGAAAACTGCAATAACTAAGGATAAACTAACAGGTATATGAGCCAACCTAAGTGACAGAATTAAAAATATTTTCTTTTCAATAAAAATAGGTCTCACACCAAAATCTATCACATTAGGGAGACAAAGTCACACATATTTAATAAGCATATATCTACAATATTAATAAACAATACCAGAAAAATAATATCACCTGGATTCTATTTAAGCAATACCATACAAGTGAAATTTTTTTCTTATAAATAATATCAATAAAAGAGGCAAGCCATGGCCCAGCCCCTGTACCTTAAATTTCTTCTAGAATTTCATCTCTTGAATCTATCCTTTCACCCCAATTCTTCAGGAATTCTCCCCAGGCTTAGCCCCAAGGACATTGTTGGCGGGAGGGTGTGCTCTTTATAAAGGCTGATTATTGTTGGATAGTCTTCTCCACTCTTTCTGCTTTATAAATGCAAATTGTGTTTTATATACAGGGGCCAAAATTTATTAGCAAACAATAAAAAATTAAGATATAGGTCATAAGAATTTATGATTAACCAAAAGTAACTTAAAAACAGGAGAATGCCTAATCAATCATGTCAATATAATTACTGAATACAGTATGTCTATTAAAGTTACAAATATATGAATTTGGTTGACATGGGAAAATGTGAATATTTAGTTATGTTATATGCAAGGAGTGGAAAAGGTACTTTGATACAGAACTGAGGAGAATGAATAATGTAAGTCATTCGAGCATGATGTCCATTACATTATTTCGTTTAGAATTTCTTAAATTCCCTTTTTTTAAACAAAAGAAAAAATCAGGAACAAAATGGAACAGTGTTCATCCTCTTTGAAGAGTCAAGAAAATGAGCAGGTCATAGAAAATTTCAGCAAAAGTACTCTTTTTAAATGAGATAAATCTATCTTGAAGTCCCATCAGCAGTAAAATAAATGTTTCACGTAGAAAAACAAACACCCAAGGTTAAAACCACATAAAACATTTCAGAGCAATAAAAAGCTCAGTGGTGAAATTTGTGGTGACACCCACAAATTGGGAGACCTTATAAGCCAGTTATCTTGGTGTTCAAGTAGAAAGAACAACATTTAATTAGCGCTTAAAGAAAATAAAAAGGAACAAAAAAAGCCAAATGAAAAAGACACAAAGATGATATATTCATGCTCAAAATTGGAAAGCCTTGGTTTTCCATTTTTTGGCTTTTATGGAGGGATACCAGACAAGTAATCTTTCTGTGCTTTATTCCTTATCTATATGGGAATAATGATTTTTTTTTATAACCAACTGGTAGGCCAGCAGATAATTATGCTAAGGTCTTCCATGATGGTCTTGTTGAGTATGAATCTCCTTTTTGCTAGAGAAGATTTATCCCATAAGTATGGAGAAAAGTCTCTCCTCTTCCAGACTCACTGAGATTCTCTTACTGTAAAAAGTGATTGGAATCGACTTTCCACAAACACAAAGATAAGGGAAGGCTCCCAGATATTCATTTAATAAGTGATCTGGGGAGAAGGTCTTAATCATCCTGAATGTCTGGTTCTGTTGGTTTTAGACAGTTAATTCACTCAGTCTCTCACTGAGCACCTCCGGTGGGCACTGGACACAGGGCTGGGCATTCATTGCTCAGAAGTACTGAATAATCACAATCTATTTTATTAATCCCTCTCTGGTACTTACTGGCAGTGATTTAAGTGATTACTCACAACTTAAGTCAACAATCAAATTGATTTGGTGCCAGGGACAACCTAAGAGCATAAAGAGTCAATCAATCCAGGGAAAACAACAAAGTTTAGGGTAACCTGACTCAAAATACAGATATTAGTAACAAGTCAAAGGAAATTAAAGTGGTTTGACGACACGTTGTAACAGCCCAGGCAGCCCTGTATTTCACAGCTTCGTTCCTTCACTGCTGCCTTCTTACTAATTAACACCTACTCCCTAACACTTACCTTCTGGGCCTTGGGGGCAACCAAGGATGGAGAAGGACATGAAGGAGAAAGTAAGAACAAAGTAGCTCAGAGAAGTCCTGTGCCAAATAAGCTCCCAGGTGCATAGCCCATGCCTGGCTTACGCCCTCCTCCCTCCCTTCTGATTGATCAAACCAGGGATATGCTTACCCTTCTCTGCCCTCTTTCCTCACATTTCTCCCAATGATCTCTGACTCAGCGAAGAGGGAGACCTCAATCTATACCAAACACACCGCCAAATATCAACAAAGAAAAAGCTGGCTGGGAAGACCAGGGCCAAAAGTACCATCCCAAACTCCCTCCTTGGGAAGCTCTCTGAATGCTGTGATTCTTCGGTTGCTATTTTCAAAAAGGATAATTCCACCTCATGTACAGTATTAGACAATTATTACAGAGTGATTCTGAATGTCTCTGGTCAGGCCAGAGAAATCCTGTCCAAAGAGGAAAAGAAAAGGCAAGAGTTCTCATTTTCCCAGAAAAAAATATTTTAAAGATATGAATCACCCAGTACATCTCTACAAAAGGATCCTTCAAATTATAAAAAAAAAGTCAAGCAAAATTATTATTGATGAATATTTACCGCAGCCATCATCAGTTTCAGGTAGGTAAGTTGTGATATAGATGCTTTCTGAGGCATATGCAGTTAGAATTCATTAGACACTCCTAACTCAAGGGAACAGTGTATAACCACTTTATAGGACTTGGAGCCACATTTCCCCATTTTAAATAATTATACCATTTTAGTTGCATCTTGGTTTTTACGACATGTAGTTTGCCCTTTCTGTGTTTCATTTGTTGTCAGGTTGGTAAAATATAAAGTTTCAAATTAAATCTCTGTTCCTATGGGAAAACAAAATCCAACTGATGACTTTCCAGGAGGAATCCTGAACACACTCAACTGTAGGATATTCAGGCAAAGAAGACGATGGGACGCCCGTTGTATGAATCACTTAAATTCGATGTGGGTGATGTGCTGCCCATCGTCCTACGTAGGGAATCCAACTGGACAAAGGTGGGATAAAGCCTGACGTTCTCGCGCACCGCACTTGCCGGGGTTCTCACTGCGAAATTACCAGCTTCAGACGGCTGACGCTGGACGCTCGCGACAACTTCACAGCCTCAAGAAAGTACCATTCTTCACAGTTTACGTGAAAAGGCTACACAGGGAGGAATCCATCTAATTGGGACATTTTTCAGCAGCACTGAAATATCAGGCCAGCTGGATCTCCATAGCCCGTGTGAATTTAATCCGCACACTCTTCCCAGAACCTATATTCCATAGTCACTGAATTCATGAGTTACATCTGTCACCCAAATCTGGCTGGGATCATTTCTTGTCATTTGCTCCACACATCCAGCAATGAAACATTCTGTGGTAGCCTCAGACGCACTCGTTTTGGAAAAGCGTGCATAAGAAAAACGGCATCTTTGAAATGAAATGCCTTACTAAAACCATACCACGTCTTCTTCTAACCTGCCCTTTTCCAAATTCCCGTAAGGAATACTTTTTCCAGGCTAATTCTATGGGGCTGATCCATGACTTACGTTTTACCAGTCTTATCCTCCACTGATAACTCAATCAGTACCAAATGCACCAAATACACCTCCAAACGGCAAGTTATTTTTTTTAAAGATAACAATATCACTAAATAAAAATGTCACCTCATTCTGTTCCTTTCCTGTGCCGCTGGAAACAGTAAACCCAGCCCCTATTCCTCAAACCAACCAAAAGTGTCAGGAGCTGGAGCCTGTCTTCTTATCAAATTTGGCATCAAATAAAATATAGTTAAGACCACAATATGTCATGAAAGCAAAGACACATCAACTATAAAGATTCTTGAAGCTCTTAGAATCTTGTTGAGGGGATGGAAAATATGCATAAAAAATAACAGTGGAATGTTTCTGAAATAACATGTAAACAGGTCACTTCATCAGAACTATAAAGGCAGTGAGGAGGTTCAAAGCTATGAGACCATCAGAAATCATGCTTAATGTGCTCCTTACTCGAGGAGAGTGGGTGGGAAAGTTCGAATGGGGGTCATGGTGGCAGCTTGAGGGTGGTAATGGCAAAGGCAAGTGCAAAGTACAGGAATCTATGAATCACGACAAACATCAGCCTGACCCTATTTTTCCAAAGTGTGTTCTCGTACAAATGAGATAATGGGAGAAGCAGAAATGCCAAATGCTGTGACTGCTATAAAGTAGGCATTCGATAAATGTTTGGTTTAAAAAAAAGCCCCGAGAAATAAATTAATAGAGTTGAGGAAATTAAAGAGGGCTGGAGTATGTAAGGTGAACAGGGCTTAACAAAGATCTGAAGTAACGACTCAACAGGCAAATTTATCTAATAAGCGATTCCAGATATAGAAACACTAATCCTCACAGCAGTTAATCCACCGAAACCTAACAAGAACATTCTTTTTTTTCTGTTTAGTTTATGAAAAGAAGTAATCATCAAAGAAGTACATTCTCCAGGGGTTTGCTGCTAGAAATCTAAATTTTAAGCTGCACTGGGGGAAGCAACATAGAAAATAGAGGGGAAGAAGCGTGTGTGTTTTCTTCTCCTGGTTAGTTTGGGAAATGTATCTTCATTAAGAGAAGCCGCTGTCAGTAAGATGCTCTCTTATTCAACTCAGGAGAGGGGCTGGACGATGTAAAGTGGTGAATTTGGGTCTTTATTACTCTGGCAGTGTTGACGTGTTCATGTTCCAAATTTATGTTTTAAAATCTCTGGAAGGCGTAATGCATTTCAATTAGCTAGGATATACAGTAGTTTGTCTTCTTCCAAAAACAATTACGTAAAATTTACTCTGGATTATTTGTAATTTTAGTACTTAGGGAAGTGTATGCATTTTCAATTAAGAGCTAAGTATACAAATTAAAAGCACTGCACAGTGAAGCTCAGATCTAGTCCTCACTAGTTGGGTGCACATAAACACTAATATCAAATGATGGTTTCATCATGTGATCCGTCCCGCAGCACATACAAATATAGAACATGACCATAAAAAGTAACAGACCGTGCCCTCCGCTAAGTAATTTATGACAGCGGATCCAGACTGGAATGCCAGCTGGAATTACCTTCTCCCCGTCTGCTATTTTCGCATATACAGCTTTGTACAGATGATAGAATCCACATTTTGCAAAGAGGACTCAGGTTAAGGCTGATGAAATGATGAACAAGTAGCAAATCTGAAAGCTAAAGTATGTTTGGCTTTTAAAAAGCTTTGTTGAATGACTCAGTAACCTCTTTTTAAATTAATTTTTGATTCAGGCCATCAGAGCAAAACCTGTAATCCTCCCAATTTTTAAAGATCAGATTGATAGTATCTAGCAAGCGTATTATTTAGCTTCACCTTGGAGAATGAGAAATAGTTGATAATTATTTTATTTAAAATACAACATGATCCCAACCCTTGACTAAACGGAGTACAAAAAATTTTCTAGCCACATACACAACAGTTTCTAACCTTTATGGAGAATTTGCCATCAAGGCAGTCTGGAATGGTAATAAAGTTAGTATGAAACAGTTGATAAAACAAAGGATATTATCCTTCTTTATTAACCTTTACCCCCTCAGATAATCCCCAAAATCCCCTGTGTGTGATAACCACCTCACTTCCTTTGGGCAGCCATTCATTATCTAATTCATGTCTTACACAAAGAGAAATGAGCTAATGTGCCTTATCAGATTAAAAAAAAAAAGTCACCATGAGTGATGTCCAACAGGACAGGATCTTAGCAAATCCCTTCTGCCTCCATAGGCCTGGGTTTTTAAATACCTATAAAGCTACTAACCCTCGGTCACAGCCCACAGGCTCATTCACAGCTTTATGTTGCTAAAGCAAACAGTCTGGGCAGAAGAATGACAGAATTACTCTCCTTTCTGATTATCCTCCTCTCTGCATCCTGATAAACCAACGATTAGCTTTCCTGTTGGGATTCAGCCCTGACTGGCTAGCTTCAGGCTGTCAACTCAAGCAGACCCTGATGATATCACACAACCCTCTTCCTCTCCTTCCTTCCCGGGTGCTTTATTCTTCATTAACCAGCATCTACATCCAGCCTTCACATGCCAGCCAGGGAGTAATTACCAAGGTAATTTTCTGGTCCTGGAAAGGCTCCTATGAAAAGCAGAGGCTTCCTTTTGCCTCGCTTCTCTACCTACAGCATGAAATGCTACTCAGAAAGCAGCTGGTGACAAAATAATTCAATCCTGTAGGTATCAGCAGTTAATCTGTTTTTACCTGCTCTTCATAGATTGTATTTGAGCAGACATTTTCGTTAGCCTTAAACCGACACTTTGGAAATTAAAGTGTATATTGCCTTTGGGTGCTTTTGAGTTGGCTGTGGAAAGAACCACCTACTTAACAACATCAGTAAGAGTCGAAACTTATGCATATTTATGAGGTGAGACTATAGAGTTAATTGGGAAAAGGCCACAAAGTGAGTCACTGGTTAGATTCTAAAGTGCTACTTCTTTTTGAAACTCTGTACCCCCCAACCACTGGGAAATACAACTGCTAAATGAAAACATAACCAAGCATGACACCAAAGATGAAAACTTGTTACCTTTTACTTCTCTTGTAGTTCTTTTTCCTGTTTTCTAGATAAATGTAGAACTGCATATTTTAAAATCCACGAAAAATACTTGCTCAGCACACATACTTAATAGCAGTTACTCAACAGAATATTTTCTTGATATTTTTGTATGAAGACAAAAAGCTTTAAGGTAATATTTGAAAGGAGGCATTTTATTTTACATCGGGGCCAGAATTACTTTACTGTATCACGTTACTTGACATATGCCCCTTAAGAACAGAACTTAGCAGCCCTAATGATGGCCAAATCTTTCAAAAGATTCAGCAATCCTGACTGAGCGATGCTGTGACACTTTCTGGGCATGGACTTACGGAATACTTGGGAGGCTGGCTTCGTTCATTCGTTTGCTTTTCCTTTACAATTTCCAGACCTGCCACTAGCACCACCTAATTTCCCAAGGCACGCTCCCAGATCAAAGCCACATGACATGACTAATTTGCTTGGCATTTAAAAATACTGGACAATAATTTGACACCTTATGGTAAAACATTACAGAGGCAAAAAAGGATGAACTCACTCCAATTAAAAGAAACTTTGAGATCTCTATATACATGTATCTCTATCTCTATATACACCCAAGCACAACAGAAATAAATTCAACTGTTAGACCTGAAAGTTTTCTTGTCTTTCCTTAGATGGTTACTGGGGGGATTAGCCCAGAAAAACCCACATGAGTGTTTACAAAGATGATATATTTCCACTGAGATAGACTACATTTTAGCCAAGACAAGTTACCCACCCTGGCGGACTGGCTAGATACTCATCAAATCTATGAATTTCTCCTTCTTGACATAAAGGTTGATTAAATCTCCCAGCCTCCCTTGCAGCTAGGAGCGTCCCTGAGACTAGTAAAGGGAGACGTGACACATGCCACTTCCAGGTCTGGCCTGTAAAACCTTCTCAGAAATGATCCTGCATTCTCTTTCCCAGTTCAAAGAATGGCTGAGGACCTAGAAGAGGTAGGGACTGCAAACTGGAAGAAGCCTGGGTCCCTGAACGACCATACAGAAGACTATCAACCAAAAACACAGGAGCAAAAAGCAAAAGAAAAAACAAAACACCAGAGCAGATCTTAGGTGAGCAGGAAAAAAAAAGTCTACTATGCTAAGCCATTGTGAACTGGGGACTTTTTCCTAAAGCAGTTGGACTGCCCTGACTAATACTGAACTCTCTGACTCGGCCACTGACCTTTGCATGCTTTTCCTCATTCAGTCCTCACAATAACTCTACAAGGTAGGAACTATTATCCCTATTTAAAAATAAGGAAACGTGGGCTAAGAGAGTTTAACTGCCTCCCCCTAACTCAGTGACTTGACAAGTTGATTTGGTCGGAGTGGCTCTGTGGGAATGTCTTATGGACTTTACTGGATTAACTTCCCAATAGTCACCCAGAGAAAGATAAAAGACTCAAATTTAGGAGACACAGATTAATTTGCTTTTCTTCCATTTGGATTAGCAAAGCTAATGCCTAGAAGATCTGGGATTCAAATCCAGGTGGGCCCAAGTCCAGAGTTTCTACTGTTGACCACCCTCTCAAATTAGTATATTTTATAAAAATCTGAAGCATATGGGTATAAGCTCATTTGTAATCTAGATCTATCAATTCACCTAGGTAATTAGCTGGAGTCCTAAGGTTAATGCTACTAGGTTTCTTGCTTAGTTTAAGATTAATAAATTATCAACAAATTGGGTTACTGCTCCACGCCTTAGAAAAGCTTTACTGAGCAAGTGCTCTGAGCAGAGCACTGTGCCGGGCATGTCTGTCACTAGACCGAGGGATGGACACAGGAGTCTCTCATCTTCCTTTCCCTTCTAATTTCTCAGACTGTTTAAACAATGAAAGGACAAAGAATTAGTTTTAGACTCCTGTTAGACGCACAGGAAGGCACTATTTCCTTTGAAAGCGTAAGCCCAAATAAAGACTGAAAAGGAGAGGGAGGGTAGAAAACACACTCTCTCTCACTTCCGACAGAATAAAAAAATCAGACTTCCTAGTCCTTTTAATAGAAGAAAATCCACAGGCCAGTCAATGACCATAAATCATCTTCCCTGAAGTTGGAAAGTTAGGGTTAACTTTTTTTCTCTGTGTACTGATATACATTAATTTCATGCAAATACACACACACACACACACACGATTTCATTGTCAGGTCTTAGCAGCATAAGACATGTTGGAGAAAATACAAAAAGTGTGCATGGGAGGCCTTCTGTTCTGTGCTTAGGGAAGGGATTGAGTAGGGTACCAGCCAGGTAAGTCATGGTTCTTTCCTCCATCTGAGACTCAGTGGTGCACTGACGCCACCTCTTCTCCTCACCTCAATCACAGAAAAGGCAGGCTAGGGCTGTATCACATTGTGATTTCCTAGTCTCACTGTTGCCTCTTGCAAAGGGAAGAAAATCAGGGATTGAGAAAGCCAAGGAGGGAAAACACATCCACAGTGGAACACAGAACACCTCCATCCCTACAAAGCTGCTCGCCTCGGCTGTATGGGAGCTCCTCATTTCCCAGGAGGGAAGTGACACAGCCGTCCAGGGTGGGGGTTGGCAGCTCCGGCTGCCAATTAGAATCACCGTGGAGCCCATTAAATTCTCAAGGCCAAGACCACTCCTCAGACCAATTCAACCAGAACCTCTTGGAGTAAGATCCAGGTGCTGGTATTTAAAAAATTTTCCAAGTGTTTCCACTGCATGGGAGGGACTGGGAGCCACTGCTTCAGGCAGGGTCTAAGGTCCCAGGTCTTGGTTCTTTGCGGCACTGAGCTTCATCCCCTGAAAGTCAAAACCTAGCTTCCCAGGATTCTCTGCTCAACTTTTTCAACTTCAGCAGTTTGTTTTAGAATTTACAATGAGCTGTCCAATCTAAGGTATTGTGTTATAATGAATATTCAATTATCTTTTATATTTATATGGTTGGTACCAAACTTCAGATGGAGAATGTTTATTCAAAACAATTCTTATTTTCTCTTATTTAACAAGGTATGCTGGTAGTATTTTTAATGAAGAATTTCACTCATTGCATGCTGACTTAGCCTATCAGCGCTACTTACAATAGGAACTAATTAAATTCATGCATAGAACTTAGATGATGATAGATGAACAGTTTCTGATAACAAAGAAGCACAAAGTATGAACTAAAAATCAGTAGTAAATACTTCCTTGATTATAAAATGGTTATGAGACCAGTAAAAAAAAATTGTATACAGATGACATAAATAAATTGACCTTTTAAACTGGTGATGTCAATTGTTACAGTATGAATTTGGCCATAATAAGATTATGAAGACAGAAGAAAGGTTTCATGCTATGAGCTGGATCAGAGAGACAACCTGCAGTGCTGTGCGTCTCACCTTCAGGATGTCTCTCACAGGAACCGGTTCTTGCTTCCTTGTTTTCTAAGTCACACCCCCCATTCCCCAGGCAGCCCTGGCTCTTAGGATGCACTCTTACCTCTTGGGGTTGTTGGTACTGAGAAGCCATCAGAAGGAAAGCTCGCTGGGCCTGGAAAGCACTATGCACCATTTCTGCCTGGGAACAAAGAACAAGAGGGAAGCTTAATTGTTTGATCTCCTAAATGGAGAGTTATCATGTGATCCAGCAATTCCATCTCTAGGTAGATACCCAAGAAAAATGAAAACGCATGTCCACACAAAAACTTGTCAATATGCTCACAGCAGCATTATTCGTAACAGCCAGGATGTAGAAACAACTAGAACATCCATCAACTGATGAATGGATAAACAAAATGTGATATATCCATACAATGGAATATTATTCAGCATTCAAAAGAAATGAAGTGCTGATATATGCTACAACATGGGAGAACCTTGAAAACATTATGCTGAGCGAATGAAGCCGATCACAAAAGACCACATTTGTATGATTCCATTTATATGAAATGTCCAGAACAAGCAAATCTACAGAGACAGAAAGTAGATTAGTGGTTGCCAGGGGCTGGTGGGAGGGAGGAATGGGCAGCGGCTGCTAATGAGTGTGGAGTTTCTTTTGGGGGTGATGAAAATGTTCTGGAATTAGACAGTGGTGATGTTTTCACAACTTGGTGAATACACTAAAGACCACTGAATTGAACACTTTATAAATAGTGAATGTTATGATATGTGAATTATATCTCCACAAAGCTGTTAAAAAATGTTTAAGCCCCAAAGTGCAACTATTTTCCAAAGGGTGTTTCTCTTGTTCTTTCATGCCCCAATCTGTTCCACACCTTCAAGTGGAAAGAAGACTGTCCCTTAAGCCACCCCCCATAAAGATATGATCACCGAGAGCTAGTGGATCCTGCAACTGTCCAGTAAGACGGATCCAGAGGAGATTTCAGTGCTACCTGGACTCAACCCCCAAAAAAGGAGTCGAGCAGGTGGGACTGTCTTCAAACACATGCTAACAATATTCTCTTATCTTCACCTTCTACCCACTCTTAACTAATGAATTAATTAATTTTTTAAACTTAAAAAGCTATAGAGGAATACCAAGAAGAAAATAATTCCAAATATTTATATCTCACACAATTAGTCATTTCTGGCATCTTTTTCTAGTTTTTAAGGGAATTCACACAGTTCTTTTCATAAGACAAAGCTTAATGATTTAGGATAATTTTTTAAATGCCAAAAGTTACAAAGATAAAAGTTTTTTAAAAGTGCCTCATGACCTAGAAATAATCACTATTAACATTACATGAACATCAATGTAGCCACCCTTTAAGATATATTTGCAGAGAGACTTTGGTAAAATGGAACCATACCCTAGGTGCTGTTTTTTTAAAATAAGTATAAATTTTAATTACAATTGAATATTAAAGATGAAAGAGAAAAGACTGATAAACATCAAATAAAATTTTTGCACTATAATAATTATTATGCCCTAAATGATCATTCTAAGTTTAAAAAATATAAACTATTAAGATATTAGAATAATAATGTGTTTACACTTTAAAATACATGATATAATTTTATACAATATTGACTGACTCCTTGCTAAAGATGAGAACATTAGTACTTTCCCACTTCTTTCTATCTCTGGTCCCTATCTTCTACATTTTTCATACTTTTTAGTTATTTTTACTGTAACATTAATTCCCAGAACTGTTTAGAATTAATTCTACATTGAAACATACCCAGTGGTTCTCACCAGTTGTTTTACCGTGACTTCTCCATTTCTGAGTTAGTTTGATACTTTTATTGGTTGGACTCCTATTATCAAGTATTTTCTTCAAAAAGGTCTCAAAGTTGCTTAAGTTCTTTAGGTTCAAACACATCTCCTTGTCATCTACATATTTTAGCAAAATCTTGGCTGGACACAACATCCCTAGGTCTCTCCCTCACCATTTTCAGATAGCACAGCAGTGACTGTGGCAGTGGATAAATCTAAGCCAGCTTAGTCTTTTGTCCCCCTTTGGAGGAAATTGACTTTTTCTATTTTGACACCTGAAGAATTATTTCTTTATCCTTGGAGTTTAACAGCTTAACTAAGTTATGTTTGGATTTTGAGTATTCTGTGTTATACTTCTTGGAATAGATTTGGTTCTTTTTTCATTTCTGGGAAATTTTCTTATATTACTATATCTTTCAAAATATTTTTTGTTCCATTTGTTAGAATCTCTACTCAAGGAGTCTAATTATCCTCATATTGTATAATGTTTAAATGTTTTCATATCTTTTATTTTTATTTAAAAATTTTGAATTGAAGTATAGTCAGTTACAATGTGTCAATTTCTGGTGTACAGCATAATGTCCCAGTTATGCATATATATATATATATATATACATACACACACACATATACATTTTCATATTCTTTTTCATTAAAGGTTATTACAATATATTGAAAATAATTTCCTGTACTATATAGAAAATACCTGTTTTTTATCTATATATATAGTGGTTAACATTTGCAAATCTGAAACTCCCAAATTAATCCCTTCCCACCCCATTTCTCCTAGTAACCATAAGATTGTTTACTATGTCTGTGAGTCTGTTTCTTTTGTAGATGAGTTCATTAGTGCCCTCTTTTTCTTCTTCTTCTTTTTTAGATTCCATATATGAGTGATATCATATGGTATTTTTCTTTCTCTTTCTGGCTTACTTCACTTAGAATGATGATCTCCAGGTCCATCCATGTTGCTGCAATTAGCATTATTTTATTCTTTTTATGGCTTAGTAGTATTCCATTGTATAAATACACCACAACGTCATCTGTTGATGGGTATTTCGTATCTTTTAGATTCTCTCTCTCTGCCTTTAATTTCCTTGTCTGTCACCTGTATTTACTGTGATTGTATCAATAGTTTTCTCTATTGTTAGTAAACAGATTTTCAATAGGGTCTCATATACATAAACACTTCTTTTTTTTTTTTCATAAACACTTCTAATTTACATTTCACTTCTGTATTAATGTTGTTTTTGGTCTTGATTTGTTAGACTTCAATTTCCCTTTGCATTTTACTCTTATTGTTCTATCAATAAGATAAAAAATACATTTATATTCATTAAGTTTTAAGAGTCTAAGTTGTACGCTTATTAAGCCATCATGAAGAATCTGTTTCTGTTCATTGTTTTATTTCCTATGAGGCTGAGCCCATGTTTTCCCTTTGCATGTTCTGTTCCCTTCTGACACACAAGTTTTAGCTGTCATGCGGGTGATTCCTTGAGTCTTTTGCCACCACACTGAAGGTTAGTTTATTTTGTTTATTTTCCCTGTCAAGCAAGAGTGTTCTACCTATGATTCTAGGGTCTGATGGAACAGGGAACAAGGAAAGGGAGCGCTCAGCTGAGGCCATGTCCAGTCTTTATTTGAGAATTTAGGTGTTGCTCATTCTTCTGGGAATATGTTAAAAGTTCTAAACCAGGATTTGCTCCCCATACCATTCTGATGGAGTGATTCCCCTCAGATTTTAGATCAGTTCTCCAATTCAGGACCCAGACACGAAACCTTTACATCTCCAGAGGGAAAGAGCCCCATGATTTTCTTTTCCTGTTTCATATTTTCCTCTCTTGATTTAATTTCCTTTCAGGTATGACTTTAATTTACGGTGGTGGGAACTGAGCAGAGCTAGGAACCAAAAACTGCTCAGCCATCAATAACTGAAAATACATTGCTGCAGGTCATGGCTTTTTTGTCTAGTTACTATCAGTGAATTTTTTTAAATACTTTTTTCCCTCTTTTTGCTCATATATGGGTGGGTGGGGGAAATTCTGATTCAATTTTACTTGGTCATAAATTTTTATCTTTTACATTCATTGATTTTATCTTTCATCTCCTCCTTGTTAGCTTCACATCTGTTTTGGGGAAGTTTCTATCCCTCTGCCATCTTGGATACAACTTACTTCTCTGATAAGAATCAGTATAACCAGTATAACTAATTTAATACATTTTCAAAAACAGATACCTAAAATAGCAACAATAGAATTAGGTTAATTTCATCCCCATGTCACTATCAGACAGTTTTCTGAGCTAGAAGGTTAAATGTATTAGCCAACTAGGAAATGACTAGTTTTTTGTCATTCCACTTCATTTACATGTTTTGACATCTGACAAATTTTCCAAAATATTCACTAAAATGAGCACCCTAATCTTATTTCTAACTTTTCTCATTACTTCTCATTTAATGATTTTTTTCCCATTGAGAAGAAAATACTTGAAATCAAATCAAGATTTTTAGACCATTCACATTTAAAATCACAAATTCATCATCATCAACACTAAAAATTAAGTCTTATGAATATTTAAATGAAGCTATATTTTCCATTTTGGAGTACACCATCTCCTCTTTCTCCCAGTAGCCTGATTGCTGGGCTTATATTGCTCGAAATCTCAAATTCTGGATATTCCTTAGAGATAGAGGATTTCAAATCTCACTGTGCTGGAGGCCATTGTGACCTCATGAATGTGAAGTTCTGAGCAGCATGAATGTTTATCCACACATCAAAATTTTCAGTAGTTCAGAAGGACTTTTGTCAGTCCCTAAATGTGTGGGCCACATTTCCAAAAAGAAGACTATGAAATACAACTTTCCACAGCTTGGATATAAATAAAAGAACTTCACTTCTCCCAGCAATGACAATACAGAAGTATGGTCCTCATCGACAACAAGCCTTGTGGAGTCAACTGAATTATAGCTGCTGTGGGACAGTAATTTGGGATCGCCAAATTACTTCTGTAGTTAAAGTTGCAGCTCGGAGGTGACATTAACAATATTTGTGTAGTTATCCCAAAATGAACACTAGCATTGCTCTTTCCTTTTTTTTAACTTTCCCTAAAAACAACATTTAGCCTGTCACTAACAGAACAATTTTCTAGTGGGTCTGATTAGCGAAGATGGCCAATTTCATTCATTAGTCTCTTCCCCACACGGCATTTTACTCAACAGTAGGTGGAGGCTGGAGCAGAGGATGGCTGAATAGCTAGCTACCTGCTTCAACTCTCCCTTTCACTTTGCTTCTGTAGGTAAATCTTCCTGAGGACTCAGCTGGGCACTTCTTCCAACTCCCTGGAACTCTGGCATAATGAGCAGACTCTAAACCACATCCACTGTAACCTCATCAGTCCACACTTTTCATTCCACCTCTGAGATATTCTGATCCACCTGCTTCTTACTTCTGGAAAGTCCCATGAGTCCCCTGAACCAGACAGCTCCCTATTTAGAAGCAATTTCCCTGAACCTGCTGAGTTCTGATAACTTGAAAGGGAGAATTTGGCTCACTCAGGCAGTTCAAAACATTGTGAAAGAAAAAGCCAAACGTAGGGATTTTCAGTAACGACAAATAATTGAGGGTTTTTGCTGAGTTTGTCCATCACACATGTGCAGGGCTCAGTAACCTTTGTGGGTTACATGCGCATCCATCTGCCCGTGAGCACGTGTGTGCAGAGAGGAAAGGGGACAGCTTTGGTAAGAATCAAGGCTATGCATTTTGTTTGAACTCTTATTAGTTATCACTTGGGCAATTGGGGTTCTTGTATAGGTAGGTAGGTGGACCATCTTGCTCTGCATTCCCAGGGGAGAGAACAGGAGAATGAATTTCAGTAATCGGTTTAAAGCAAGACTCAGGACAAGCAGACACCAGCTAAATATGACTTATTTCCATCTAATCTCCTCGGGAGAGAGTTGGCTCCCTGTGGAAGCCCCGTTGATCTCTGAATGCAAACAACAAAACAAGATAGTCTTTTTTTTTTCTTTTCATTTTTAAAAATGGAAGTATAGTCAGTTTACAATGTTGTGTCAATTTCTGGTGTACAGCAGAATGTTTCAGTCATACAGATACAGACATATATTCATTTACAAAATAATTTTAATCCCCTCTATCCCTTATATCACTGCTCTCATTCACTTCACTTACGTATATAAGCATATGTAAGCATATATATGTTATACATAAGCATACATAATTGAACATTGTTGCTATTATTACCTTGAGCAAATTATCTATTAGATCAATTAAGAATATGAAAAAATTTTTTTTATTTTACCTTCAGACATTCTTTCTTTGATGCTCTTCTTTTCTTTTTATAGATCCATGTTTCTGAACTATATTACATTCCTTCTCTCTAAAAAACTCATTTTAACATTTCTGGCAAGGCAGATCTACTGGCAATAAAGTCTTTATTTCTCCTTTCATTTGAAGAATAATTTTGCAGGGTACTGAATTCTAAGTTGGAAGTTTTTTTTTTTTTTCCTCAACACTAAATATTTCACTCCATTCTCTTTTTTGCTTGCATGATTTCTGAGGAAAAGTTGGATGTAACTCTTGTCTTTGTTCTTTTATAGGTAAAGTGTTGTTTTCCTCTAGCTTCTTTCAGGATTTTTTAATCTTTGATTTACTGTAATTTGAAAATGATAAGCTGAGGTGTAGTTCTTTTTTGGCATTTATTCTGCTTGGTATTCTCTGAGCTTCTTGAGTCTGTGGTTTGGTGCCTGACGTAATTTGGGGGGAAATTCTGTTACAATTGTTTCAGTATCTTCTGTTCCTCTCTCTTTTTCCCTCTGGTATTCCCATTATGCAGATGTTACACCTTCATAGTTGTCCCACAGTCACTGGATAGTCTGACTTTTTTCCAGTCTTCGTTCTCCTTGTTTTTTGGTTTATGAAGATTCTATTGATATATCCTCTAACTCAGAGATTCCTTCCTCAGCCGTGTCCAGTCTACTAACAAGCCTATCAAAGCCATTCTTCATTTCTGTTACAGTGTTTTTTACCTCTAGTATTTCTCTGGTTCTTTCTTAGAATTTCCACCTCTCTGTTTACATCGTTTGCCTATTCATGCATGCTTTTTTACTTTATTCATTATTGCCCTTAGAGTATAAATCATAGTTGCTTTATTTTTAAAAAAAATTTTAGAAGTTGATTTGTATTCATCAATATATTTTTTGAAGAGTGTTTTATTTATTTAGCTTTTTTTTGGGGGGGGGGAAGAGGGAGGTAATTAGGTTTATTTATTTCTTTATTTTTAGAGGAGGTACTGGAGATTGAACCCAGGGCCTCGTGCATGCTAAGCATGTGCTCTACCACTTACGCTATACCCTCCCCCCAAATCATAGTTGTTTTAAATTCCCAGTTTGATAATTTTAACATCCCTGCCATGTCTGGTTCTGATGTTTGCTTTGTCTTTCCAACCTGTGTCTTTTCTATTTGGTATGCCTTGTAATTTTTTTCTTGATATCTGGACATGATGTACTGTCCAGATATCAAGGTAAAAGAAACCACTGTAGGTAGGACTTGAGAGTCATGTGGTGGGGAGGCATGAGAGGAGAGAAAGCACACTTTAGTCCTATGACTGGGTCTCAGTATTTCACTGAGCCTATGTCTCTGAAGTATGAACCTCATAAGCGTTTCTCACTCTTCTTCCCCCCGCCCCTCCCCTTATGTGGGACAGGATGGCTACAGTGAGCTGGGCTTGGATACTTCTCTTCCCCATGCGAAAGACTAGAGCCAGCTGGAGCTGAGTATTTCCCTTTTCCAAGCCAGTTAGGTCCTGACAATATACCCTATCACGTTAGGCTGTGCTTAACTAGTTTCCCCTGAGGGCAGATCTTGCTAAGAACAGAGTGCTCTGGCTTATTTCAAAATGCTTCCTTTCACCCTCCCCCTGCCAGAAGCCCAAGGGGATTCTTTCCAGTATTTACTGTGGGAACCTCCTTGAGCTCCTGGAGGTAAATCTCACAATATTGTGGGGCCCCCCTATGACTGGGTTCCCTTGGAGTTCTTAACCCCCAAAGTTGTCTGCACTGAGCTTCCAATAATTTGTCAATTGCAGTTCAGGGTTTCCCACCCCAGCACTGGTTCCCTTGACAGTTCCACTTATAAGTCTCTGCTCCCCTGATCTGTCTTCACCAGTCTCCCTGATCTTGGAGACAGCACTTTACCATGTGCCCTCCCTAATGGACCCAAGAGGAGTTGCTTTTTCAGTATATTCAGCTTTTTACTTGTTGTCAGGATGAAGTGGTGACTTCCAAGCTCCTTAGATGCAGGCCGAGAAACTGGAAGTCCTTTCCCCATCTCTTTTTTAAGCGAGAAAAAAATTTATTCTGCTTCAATTTTGGAACTCCCATCCCAGTTTCATCCTTTTGGTGACAGAGCATTTCCCCGTAACCTGCCTTTTGACAGATGTATGTAGGATTGTGGATAAAAGGTGGGGGGGGGTGCAGTTATGAACATGCAGAGGTGTTATGAACTCCTATGTGAGAGGGGCTTAGGGGCAGTTATCTTGTGGAAAGGATGGTGGGACTGTGATGATACGGGGTCACTAAGAGATTCCATGATAAACATTCTATTTTTACTTGGGTTGTTTCTATTTGTTAAAAATAGCAAAGTTCTCTAAAGATGCTTTTATCCTCACTACATGAGACTTTATTCTTTGTGCTTATTATTGTTATTTTTATCATATTTATCTGAGGCTGGTTGGAGGGGACTAAAGCAACATCCAAACTGCCCCTTTATGCCGTCACTGCCAAGAATAAAACATACAAGTACACAGCGTCTCTTAACCATGACTTCTTTAGTTCCCATGGACTTTTGCCTATTTTGCATAACTCTGGGAAACGGCTCTCTCTTCCCAATGTGCCAACAGGAAAAGGTGCAAAGAAGCAAGCCAGAATTACTATTAACAACAACAACAAAAACCTGTACATCTGCTGGTGCTAAAACTTGTTCTGAGGGTAAAATCTGTTTTGTCAGTAATGTAGTCTAAAGATATGTTAAGAAATGAGAAATCATGTAATAGCCTATAATGGAAAAGAATATGAAAAGGAATATATATATATATGTATAACTGAATCACTATGCTGTACACCAGAGACTAACACAACGTTGTAACTGATTATACTTCAATAAAAAAAAAAAGAAATGAAAAATCAGATTGATTGCTACTTGTTCTTGACCCTGGAATTGCCAAAGTGACAAAGGAAAAGGGCCAAGTTTCAGCTGAACTACAATTGTCCCCCTAATGTCAATCAGCATCTTAATATCCCTTGGGACCACTTGCACCCTGCTTGGCATGGGTCACTTGTCCTTATACATACAGCCTGCACAGATCAGGGTTAAGTCTATCTTATCAAGGAGGAAACAAGACTTTGAGCAATGTCTTGATGAAATAAATATGCCATGATGTCAACGGTAGTTACCCCTGAGTACTGGGATTATGAGTGGTTTTATTTTCCTCTTCATATATTTATGGTCAAATTTTTCTTCATCAAACATTTAAACTTTGTTATCAGAAATAATTATTTAAAAGATATGACTGAGTAAAATAGAAATTTATTATTTAATTTCTCAACCAGAAGGTAGTTTCTGAGTACCTACTACGTGGCTAGGTGCTAAGAGGTGTGTGTGTGTGTGTGTGCGCGCATATATATATATATGTATATATATACATATATATTTTTTTTTTGGTGAGTAAACTAACAGCGTTATTAATGAAGGCAAAATCAGATAACTGTATGAATATTATAGATTAAAAAAGAAATCCAAACTAACAGAATTGTACAAGTACTGTACTTCTGTTTCTTTTAAAGAGACTTGTCATCTGTTTTATAAAACAAACAAAACGGGGACTCTTCAGGGGAAACAAGTTGTCTATACAGAGAATGATCAGTGACTGTGAGCAATAAGCAACAAGATGCTAGTTGTGTAGAACAGACAACAGATACCCAATTTCAAAAGGAATGGATTGCTGATAACCATGATCGAAGGTAAGTTTTCCCATGGGAAGGTTATCTTGACAAAACACAATAAGTATTCTCACAAAAAAGGGAACGTATTCTTTTTGAAGAGATTTCCTTCTCTCTAGGACCCAGGGAGTACAATGCTGGGTACCCAGTCATTTCTAACCCTCTTCCCCCTTACCATGGCCCTCTGGCTCTTCAAGACAACAGGGTTCCCTAAAGTCTACAATTCAAGCACAGTTTTTGTTTTTTTTTTAAGTATCCAATGTGCATACAATAAAATGGAGTCTAAATTTACAGTCAGACCAGGGGAAGGAAGCAGTAATGTCACACTCCACTTACTTATAAATATGTTGGCAGTGCTCCATTAAATCATAAAGACAAGCTAATGTAAAAACTCTGGCCAAATACCGACCAAGTCCCAGTCAATTTCAACTTCAGGATCTGCCTTAGCCAAAGCATATACTCAAAGGGCAGTAATTTTATATTAGGTAATTGTTATAAATTAGTATTTTTACTGCCCTTACAGTTGACTGGGTTTTTTTTTCAATGATTCCACTTTCATTGGCCAAGAAAGGATGAATGTCTATTGAATACAGCTTAATAGTTTTGCAGCCTAGAAATGAAAGATGAGTAGGTAGATTGAAAACGTCAATGTGAGACTACTAGGCACATTTTATAAAAAACATAATCATCCAGGCATTGATAATAAAAGAGGTTCATTTTTCATTAATAGGACTGTTGCCTTGGCAACTTCCAGCTCACATAAGTATTTACATCAGCCACGGTGCACAGTTCTGACACTAAGGAACAGCTCCAGAGTGTCCTTTCTACACGCATGCCTAAAATCTTCTGTTATATATCTCAGCTGCATTACTGGTTTCCATTAAAGTAACATCCAACCAACCCCATATAGAACACGTCATACCTACCCCTAAAGAAGGAATTTAAACAACTTTCTTGGCATGTCAAATAGATACAAGATAGAACTGATAAATGGTTCTTTTGCAAAAAGGATGACTTACAGGGGGACATATAGCTTTGTTTTTATCTTCTTGCTTATCCAACAGAGGCCAAAGTATTTTTAAATAATTAATTTCAAGAATATTAATGTGCATTCAAATCATGCATTGTGTCCTTAAAAGTCTTATTTTCCTAGTTTGTAATTATCACCAAACAGCCTAAAGCACTTTTAGACACTGAGAGGGGCAAGGAAGGGTAGGAGGGACGATAAATATTAGGGAGCATTTACCATTGACCTAGCACTTTCAATGCTTGAACTTTTCCTTGAGAAAACAATTGTATAATTATAAAATAATATTTGTACAAGGATATGCACTGCAATTTCATTTCTAATAGAGGAAACACTGAAAATAAGTCAAATGTCACTAAGTTTTTAAAATGATTATAAATACCACTAGATGACCATCATTGCAGGGATGGGACCACGTGAGGCTGGCAGGGAGCACAGGTGTTATGCCTCTCCAAGTCACACCCCAGGGCCTCACTCGTCTCACCCTCATCTGGGCTTTGCCTTCTTGAATGTATTACTTCCCCTATAATGATTTTCATTATTTAAATCAATTATGGTGTAACCATACTTTGCAGTCATTAAAAATGACAGTATAGACTTCCACTTACTGACATGGAAGGAGGTCCAGAACACATGGTCTAAGTTAAACAAGCAGGTCACAAGAATGGAATGTGCAGAAAAGTTTGCAAAAATCTATAATATAAAATCAAATGCTGTAATTGTCAAAGCCCAACAAAGAACTTTTCTAAATAATTAATTGTTGCAAACTATATTTTAAAAATCAAACTTTTGAAAGAATTAAAAGCAGTATTTCTCAAGGCATCGCAATAGAAAAAAATGCTATTGTATGCTTAAATCTGTTTGTTTTTCTGACAGGTATGAATATTGTTACAAGTTTATAATCTGAACAAAACTATTCTCTAAAATTAACTTCATTTTCAAATTCAATCAGTGTGTAGCTACAAAACACTTGGCACACTGGCCCCTCTCCAAATTCTCGAACTTGCTTTTCTAACACTTAAGGAATCTAAAGCATTTTATCAACATGTTTAAACCAAATCTTTTGACTCAGGAAGCCCGAACTGCTTTATGTGTTGAGGAATCTTGGGTCTACACAAGTGAAGGACACTTGGCTGCTCTAAGACCACTCAGAAAAATTAGAGGTTTTTGTAATAAGCTATAATGGAAAAGAATCTGAAAATATATGTATGTATATGAATAACTGAATCGCTTTGCTGTACACCTGGAACTAACTATAAATCAACTACACTTCAATAAAAAATAAGAATTAAAAAAAAGTTAGAGGCAACAAGTACTTCTTATTCTAGAATGCACTGTAATGCTAAGCACCGTCCTTTCACTTTGTGTTATTTAAGCCATACTCTCATTCAACTTCCACGCATGTGTATATAAGCCTTGTGTCTCCGAGTAGGTAATAGGCCCTTGAAGACTAAGCCATTGGGTACCTACACAGACGCACCTTTATTACACCAGAAGCTCAGTAACTATTGCTAAATAACGAATGACTGAAATTACTGGAAAGCAGCGTGGTGCAGTAGAGAAACTGTGACCTTTAGATCTTCAGACAGACCTGAGATAGAACCCAGCTCTACCCATTACTAGATGCATGGCCATAAGCAAGCTACCCAATCTTTCTGAAACCTGGCTTCCTTATCTCGAATGTTACCTTAAAGGGTTCCCCTAACGATCAGGTGAAGCAACGTTTGTTGGTGGCCACGCAAAGTACCTGACATAGCGGGTCCTCCGTAAGTGCTCTCTCTTTCCACTTCTTTACAGTTGCCTCTCTTATGAATATAGAATATTTAAATGAGGCAGGGAAATGAAGTTGATCTCTAGTAACTGTAAAATTTAGCTATAAACCAGATTTTGTTCATTCATCAACCATACAGACCCAGCAGCAATCCATCTACACTGAGATCTTACTACGAACACTCAACGCATGAAAGTCCTTACTGAATACTGGATCCCCAACTCCCTATGGATTTCCAGGCAGCTTGGACCCTGACTATGAGGTGACCCTGCAGCCAGGCTGTGTGGGATCAACACCACTTGGTGCCCACATTTTCTTATGTGTCTTTTGATTCCAAGATTTTTTTCTTAAAGTTCCAAACACGCCTTTCCCCTTCTTCTGATGAGACCAGTCAACATATGGTTGTTATAAAAAGTTCACAATACATGGATGCTTAGGAAGTAAAAGCTTTCAGTAAATTTAGCCTCTAAAAATGACCATTGTCAGATTCAAGAAGTATCTTTCCAGACTTTATTTTTAATAAGGCAAATCTTTCTTAAGTGTATCTATCACCTCTTTACTTACAGTTCCTGCTCAGCTATCCTCAAAATCTCTTTCCCTGCCTTTTGCTTCCATTTGTGAATGCCAAAGTTATCTTTATAATCAAAGGAGCGTAATTAGACACTCATATAAAGGGAAAGAAAAATCCTATGCCTGGTACAAAAGTAGAGAGAAGTCAGGCCCAACATCAGCTGAAAGATGCATAATCTACATAGAAGCCCCTGTTTGTCTTTCTCTAATTAAATTCACACTCGCCCAGGTATCAGCATTCATAAGAAATGACTGTTTTTCACTCAATGTTACTGTTTTCCTCCTTCATTTAACTAAGAGCATAGTGGAAGAGTTTTTCCTGGCATTTTGCATTACATAGTGCTGCTCAAAAAGTCTTTGGTGAAGATTTTTTTTTTTGAATTTCTCATCTGTCATAGGCTGATACTTTAGTAAAATAAACAAAAAAACCAGACACACAAAACACAAGCACAAGCTTTTTAAATTACCAGATTTTGCACACCTAGAACTACTCTGTTGGATTGTTATAATAGTTCTCAATGTCTTAGAATTTTCATCCTTGTCTCGTGACAGACCGTCAGCGGGATTTGTGGATGGTGGTGGTCTGTGTACCACACATGGAGTAATACTCTCCTGCATCTTTGCATAGGAAATGAGCCACCTATTGTTTCCATTAGGTCTATGGGCAAATGTCTTCCAAGTTTCTAAGGACTAGTTTACAAATGAACTTTGGGGTAGGTGTCCCCATTTAAAAGTTTGGGTTTTTCATTATTCTAAGTGAAGTAAGCCAGAAAGAGAAAGAGAAATGCCATATGATATCACTCATATGTGGAATCTAAAAAAGAAAACACTACTGAATTTATCTACAAAACAGAAACAGACTCACAGACATAGTAAACAATCTTATGGTCACCGAGAGAAAAAGGAGTAGGAAGGGATAAAATGGGAGTTTGAGATTTGCAACAGTTAACTAGCATAGATAAAATAGATAAACAACAAGTTTCTTCTGTACAGCACAGGGAACTCTATTCAGTATCTTGTAGTAATCTACAATGAAAAAGAATATGAAAACAAATATATGTATGTACATGTATGACTGAAACATTACGCTGTACACCAGAAACTGACACACTGTAACTGACTATATTTCAATTAAAAAAAAAGTTTGGGACTGTCTCTATTGGACATACTGAGACAATCTACTGAATTTTTCACTTTTTACTCAGATACTTAAAATTCTGTAACTATAAAGACTCTTGAAACCAGAGAGAGCTGATTATTGGAAACATGTCCATGAAGTTCTGGACAAAAATTCAGTTTTCCAACTGGCCCCTTCAGACTGTAAAGTTACTTCTTGCCTGATTTCTATCATTTTAATGTTAACAATCGAAGGGGAAAGTGACACACCAAGACCCAATCCAAACAGACAAAGCAAATAAAACCCTACTTCTTTTCTAAATCTGACCTTCAGCTTAAAATATTTCCATTAAGGTTCACAAAAATATCCTATCTCAGCTGGAGCTCGTGGGATTTCTATTGGACCACAAGTCAATATATTGATAGATTTTCCTGTTACTTATGAATTCTCATCTAGCTTTCTTAAGCTGCCTTAGAGCTCTAGTCTTTCAATGGCTCACTCTCCTCAACTACAAAACAGGAATGAGAATGAAAGGAGTGAGGGAGGTACTAGATACATGGTCAGGGCTACGGTAAAACCAGGACTGTGTGTGTGCGCATGTGTGTGCGCGCACGCGTGCACGTGTGATGAACAATAATCTATAGAATCTGTGTTTCTCAATACTTCACTTGCTAATTCATAACATAAAACCTGGCCTAGATTTTCTTTTATCTCCTAGTCTAGGATATTGCTTGATCCAAATTGTCAGCCATAGTACATTCATCCATCCATTGATTCAATGATTTGTTAAGGATTTGCTTCTATTTACTTCCACATTCATTTTCATCCATTAATTTAGCAAACATTTATCAGTCACTTACTATGGGCACAGCGCTAGACACTGAGAGGACCAGAGGAAAACAGCCTACTCCTGGAACCTTGAAACAGACCCCAACACTCAAAAGCTGGGCCCAAAGGGATAAATCATACTACCTTTTTTGGATGGTAAGCTGTTTTAACCAAAACAACTGAAAGTCAACCATCAGCACTCCAAGTACCTTGCCTTTGAAAATACTTATTTTGCGAAGTGTTTTCTGAAAGGGAAAGGATTTCTTTCGCAAATACTTACGAGTGATAAATTATTAATTCATTGAAGACACCACTTTTTTTACATCACCAAAACATCTTACACTTGATATATTAAAAAGAACTGGCTTGTAACGTATTATAAAATGTATAAACTGTCATGTTTTAAAACTTACAATGTTAAATCATAATCTAAATACAACTGGAAAGGGAAAAATATACTAAAGGTAAAAAAGGCGCATTTTGTATTTGCCTTATGCACACTAACAAATCTGCAAACACATTTCCTACGATTAGAATGACTCTTGTCCTCCATCACCCCCACATATTTGACCAAGATTGTTTTTTCTTGTATGTAGCGAATACAACATTATAAAGAATTCTTAGATGAACAGTGGATATATATGTGTGTGTACGGGCATGTCTGTGTGTGTGCGCCTGTGTGTGTGTGTATGTGTGTGTGTTCATAGGAATGGTTGCTTGAACAGAAATAACAAGATAATCTAAATGAAATCAGGTCATTACTTTTGGACAAAGTATTAATTTTCAGATGCTGAAGCAGCCTCCAGGCAAACAATTAAATTATCCTGAAGTCTAGATAGAAAACAACAAATGTTCCAATTGTTGGCATAGTTTCAGAAAGAAGGAAAGACGGGGGAAAAAAAAAAAGAAAAAGGCAAGAGAAATAAAAAAGGACCTATATTTTGCGGTATTAGGTAACATGATGAAATTCTGACATGGAAATAATCTTCTGAAAGGGTATTTCTGAGGGGAAAAAAATCTTTGGAGAAAAGTCACTGGTCACATTCAGGAACTCCTGACATAGACGACGTTGCAGATTCTTGCTACATTTTTATGTAGACCAATGCCATTCCTGTGTGACTCAATAAACTACCCTTCCCCCGGGTACTGGACCAGAGGGGCCAGCCAGTGGGCGACACAGCTTACCCCCAACCACCGCAGCCTGACCATGCTCAGAGCTCATCCCTGCATTCTTGGGCGTTTCCATTTTGCTTATGCCAGTGAACGCAGAACAGAAAGGGATAATTAGGACTGATGTTCCACAGGTTTCCTTAAAAGATTTCCTTTAAGAAGCAGAAAGAAAAGCACTGAGGCAAAAATTTCCCCAAAAAGTATTTCCTATTCACGAGGAAAAAAGGCAGGCATCATCTTAACCTGAGAGATTCACAGAACTACTTCATTGTTTCAGCAAAATATTTAGGTGACATATTTTATTTTTGGTGGAGTAAACAGGGAGGTCCTGGTGCGTAGTGCTGCCTGGTGGTCCTTCAAGAGATGTTTAGACATCTCCTATTAAATTAAGGAACAAGTAATGTTTCTTAGTTTTTTTTTTAAGGCATTTTTTGTTTTTTTGTTTTTATTTGGGGGGGAGGGGTAATTAGGTTTATTTGTTTTTTTAATGGAGGTAGTGGGGATTGAACCCAGGACCTCATGCATGCTAGGCAGGCACTCTACCATGGAGCTATACCTTCCCCCCAAGAGATGCTTAGATTCCAAGTCCAGCTCCTTATTTAGAGCCTCCCCAAGGCTCTAAATGTGCTATGAAAACTAGAATGTTCAAGGAAAAAGACAGGGATTAGATGTTCTAATAGCAAACATCCTTAAGTTAAAAAGCAGTCGCAAGGATGTCCAACTAAGGCCAGTGACTTAGCAGGAATGGGCTGTGAGTCAAGGCATATGTTGAATAGCAAAATAGTGTGTTTAATGCTGAGAATAAAAATTCTCCATGTTCTTGGGAAGAAATGATAACAGAGACGATCTATCTGGGACCTTTCCGAATTCTGCAAAGTTTGTGTCAATAGCACAGTGAGTGATGACCAGGCGGAGACCACGCTAGTGTGATGGGGGAGAAGTGAAGACCCCTGAGGGACACAGCTCATCTGTCCTGGAGGTCACAGTTCTCCCTGTTGCCTCACTCAGCCCTTCTCTGAGGAGACACATGAAAGACATGAGTTACAGTGATGTTCCACCGTCTTCTTATCCCTCGGGCCTCAGCCAGCCACTGTTATGACCTTCTCACATATTGTGGAAATTTGCTAGCGGGGGGCGGTAAGAGCTGTAGTGTGCAGAGGGCAGGAAGAGGTGGCAGACAAATGCCATCGCTTCTTACTAGTGATCCAGGTGCCTACAAAGGCAGTGGGAGACCCGGCAGCCAAGGGGGTCAAAACCAGGCATCTCCCAGTACAACGGATGGAGACTTTGGAGACCAGATTCCTGGTCCTGCCAAGAAGCATGATGTTGTATTCAACACATCACCTACATCATCTAACCTCTCTAGAAAGCGAGAAAGACAGGTAGAAAGGAAGGAAAGAAAGGAGAGGGATGGAAGGAAGAGGTGGGTAGGAGGGAGGGAGGAAGAAAGGAAGGCAGGCAGAAAGACAAAGAAAAGGGGGTGTATATTGGGATGGATGAATTCTAAGGTATTTCCTCCTCTAATAATTCTATTGTAACTGGCTAAGACTGTAAGAAGGGAGATTCCTGATACGAAGCCTATATGACATCTAGATGCAGAATTCTCTGTGCAAGTCATTTCGGGGAGGTCTCTGCCATTTGGAGCATGTGAAAGACATACAGATCCTTTGGGCTTGAGACTGCCAAGGTATTCAGGTCTAGTTATGACAAAAATAAATGTTCAGATTAGAACTATTAGCAAGAAGCTAGTTAACAGGAGGACCAGCTTGGCTGCAGGTGAGCAGGAGAGTGAGGGGGGCCTGCGTCAAAGGGGCTGTTTCGTTGAGTCCACTCCAGGCTTGTGCTTCTGGTCACTGTTTGACTTCTTTGGTGTCAGGGCAGAAGAGTTTTTATATAGACCTAGACCAGAAAGCACCAGAAATGCAAATGGCCACTTTTTAAGTGAGAACAAATTACTCATAAAAAGTTTTCTAAAAATCAAAAGAAGAATATGGATACAATTAGTAAAATACGCAGACATTTTTGCATTATTAACTCCAGAGATAAGCTTATTATTTATTTCTTCTAGAGGTAAGGTCCATGAAAAGGAAGAATTGATAAAGAACTGACAAGCAGGACAGACTCATGGAGGCCTCAAGGTCTTTTTAAATGAAGGAGACTGAATTTTTTTCTATATCATCATGAAGGAGGATGATACGTTATCTTGAGTCTTCTGCTTGTTTTGCAAGTTCAGATGATTGAGGTACTTTCCCTGGCGCAGCTCAAGATGCTTTTTTAATGGTGATGATGCTGCCCTATCTCAAGCTCTTCATTTGGAAGCTGAACAACTCCCTCATGCATTTACGCTGAGACAACGGGTGAGTCACTCGAAGGGGCCTGAGAGCCCTTGGAAATGATGTCGTCCAGGCTCATTACTAACTAGCTCAAGGTCATGCTAGAAAAAGCAGAGCCAGCTCTAAAATCCAAATACAAACAAGAAGAGCTCACTCTTACTTTCCAACCCCTTGGACATGTTACCTCATCGGCATGCCATAAAATGAACAAAATGTTTTGTAGATGATTTAAATAAATAACAAATTTTAGGAACATCTAGAAGAGTGATCATGACTCATCAAAAGTAGGGCTACAGTAACGGTCTTCAAAGGATGAGATGAAGCTTCATCCTTTATACAGCCCAGGGACTTAAGAACACAATACTGTGCAGTGTGATTTAATCCTGCCATGTGTAGTGTGTCATACTTCTTTGTTGAAGTTTATTGCCCTTTTGTTCAAATTGCGGTTTTCCCTTTTTTTTTGGTCTTCCTGGTTTTTATTGTGTTTTCACGGCCTTTTGTCTCAAAGGCAAGTTAAAGAGGGTTGACTAACTGTTCAGACCTTTGAGGTATAACATCATTACAGAAAATTGCACAGATCTCAAATGTACCTTCAAGGGTTTTTTCACAATCTGAACACATCTGTGTAACAGGTGCCCAGATTAAGACCTAGTACATTCCCAGTCTCCCGATTACCCCTACAGGCACTATCTCCTGAGGATAACCATCATCTTGCTAGCTTTGTCAGGTGAGTTTTATTTTTATTACTATTATTACTTATTTTATCATTTTAGTTTCAAAGCGAAAATGGAACTGCTTTTTTATGTATGCAAACCAGAGGTGGTCATACCTAAGCCAGTCCAGGAAGCTAGCAGAAGAGCTTGGTGTTTAGATCTGGGCAGAGTCTGATCTGGTTGTTCCCCACTAACCTCACAGCCTGACCATCAGTTCTTGGGTAATACAACCACCCAGCTCCAGTCATAACAGTGCTGACTTCGGAGGCTGGTTTATTCAGAGCGTAAGGTTCTCTAATTTTTACTGAACAATTAATAAAAGAGTACTTCTTTTTAATCCATTTTAACCAAGATAAGAAATAAGTGTTCCAGACTTCTACCAACACTTAAAATGCAAGGTCTATAAATTTCCAAAAAGAGCTTGAGTTAGGAAGGGCTATATGATTTGCAGTTGTTTTTTCACTTGATTGCCAAATCATTTAGCATAGACCTGAGATTAGTTCCATACACCATGAAAGCAACAGGACAGCTTCGTCAAAAAAAAAAAAAATCACATTAGTCTATTTAAGGATAAATGATGGCTGACCAAGGGCTTAGAATCCTGTAGGCCCAGTTTCGAGGGGATCCTTTCCTTTGACATTGAGGACTATATTACCCTAAGCAACTATTATAAAATTATGCCTTGTTTATTCTTTCTTCAAAAGGGTGCAAGCTGTGTCAGTGTTCCTGGGTTGAAGGGTAATTTAAATAAGCCCTTGGGTTTACGTTGCATACAAGAAGGCTTTACAAGATCTAATCTTTTCTAAACCTGTTATGTTCTTCGGTTCAGCAGAGCTTCCTAATTGTAGCTATTAGCTCCCCTTTTTTGTGGTCTGTTCCGTCAATAGACTATTGAGTGTTCAGTAAATTAAACCCAACCAGCAGTCAACACATCAAGACAGACGTTAAATCATAGCTCGGCGGCCCTTATTCATGATCAGTTTCTGGGAAATAGCTTTTAAGCAGAGGGACAGGATTTAACACGATGCACATTTGTGTCATTCTCAAGTTTCCATACTGTACAATCAGGTATGTGAGTTGCTTTTCTTTTTTTTTTCCCTAGGCAACAGGTGTGTTCTTGGAACAAAGTTCAACCCCCACTTCTGGCTTATATGAGAGGCAGCAGCTGCAAGCTTAATGTCAGTGACACAAGGTTCTATAAGAGAGAAAAAATAAACTACTTGTTCAGTGTATTAAAGTGATGGGCAGATGGATGATGGCTGCCAGGACTTTTCTTTGTCTGACTTTTTCTTTGACTTTTCTGAGTCTGCATTTTCAGTTGACAAGTGTTTTTCTCTCTTTCCCTTCTCTTCTCTTTCTTTCCTTCTTTCTTTCCCCACCTTCCTTCTCTCATTTTTAAACAACCAACTAGTGCAAAACATAAATTTCTTTAAGCATTACATATTCATTATTGAAAATATAGCTTCCTTTGAGTCACAGTTTCTAGGCTGAGTGGAGAGAAGAAAAAACTTCGTATAAGTGAAGCTACACTTTATTTATAATTCACTTTGTTCTAAAAAGAATTTAAAGGAACTGTTTACTATGAAATTTGAAGAGACTTATCCAGTATGCAAATCCTACATTTTTTAAAAAATATGCTTATTTATAGAACTGAATCGCTTTGCTGGACACCTGAAACTAACAATGTAAATCAACTACACTTCAATTAAAAAATAAAAATTAAAAAAATACTTACTTATAGGCTTCATTATTCCCCAGTTAAAAAACACTACATAGAATTTTGTGAGATATTACTAATAAGAATTATAATGTCCTGTGTATGTCAGAGGCATAATGTCTATATTAATGGTAACAATAGAGATACAATAATTATTGTAATAGTGTTCAAGAGACTAAATTGGTCTTCTATCACTCAAGAATCTCTTTTAGTGTATTGGGGGTAATATGCCATTTTTATATGGCAGTTTTCAGGTACTATCATGCCTCAGTCTAAGAAGCTCAGCCACTACCTTACTGCAGACCACGCTGCTTGCAAACAAAAACATTAAGCTCAAGAACAGACCAGAGCAATTCTAGGGCTCTGTGATACATCTGAAGTGAGTATGTCTTACTACACAGACTTTTCTAGAACTCATGTATAGCAGAGCTTCCCCTCTTTTGCTAGAGTATTTCAGCAGGGATATTTAATAAAAAATGGAGACCGTGAGAAGAATCTTCATTTTTCTTCGATGAGGTGAACAAATACGTTGCAAACGTGATGAGATAAGCACCTATTTAATTACAAGCCTGGAACCATGGGTATAACCTGAGTCACCAGATCCCCTGGAAGACTGGTGTTGGGTGTTGTATACAATGTCTAATTGGAGAAGGAGCAAAAAGAGAATCCCTTTTTATGTTGGTTTTTTTTTTTGTTTTTTTTTTTTTACCTCAAACCACAATGCTATTCAAGAATCAGATTTTCTGTGAATCTATACTGAAAATGGTTTTGCCGGGACCCTCTCATTGCTAAGAAATCTACAAGCAGATGGATCTGGAATTCAACCCTCTGTGAGAAACAAAGGCAAATGAATAAGAAGAACCTGGTGATAAATTTCTCTCAGGTTTTTAATTGGTTTGGCTTTTACATTAGATTTTCATTGAATGCACGCAAATAACCACCAACCTTTTGGGAGCATGCTAAACATTTAAAAATGTATAAAAAGTGCCTAAACTGAGAGGCTGGCCTAAAGATCATTAAAAGTCTCTACCAATCCAGAGAGTACCTACGACAGAAATTCTACAACTTTGCTTTTCTTCTGGCTGCACTTAAAAAAAAAATTGTGGTAAAATACACTGCACAAAATGTACCATACTAACCATTTTTAAGTGTACAGTTTAAATGTTAAGTTTATTCACACTGTTGCGCATCAGATCTCCAGAATTTTTTCTAGAGTTTAGTTTGCATTGCAAAACTAGAACTCTATACTGATTAAACAAGTTCCTATTTCTCCCTTGCCCAACCCCTGGCAACCACCATAACTCATATAAATGAAATCACACGGTGTTTATCTTTTGGTGACTGGCTTATTTCACTTGGCATAATGTCCTCAAGTTTCATCCATGTTTTGGCATGTGTCAGAATTTCCCTTTTTTATGGCTGAATAATACTCCCTTGTATGTAAAGGCCACATTTTGTTTATCCATCCGTCCATCAACAGACACTTAGGATGCTTCCGCTTTGGGCTGCTGTGAGTAACGCCCATGGCGACGAACATAGGTGTACAAATACCTCTTTGAGATCTTGTTATCAGTTCTTCTGGGTGTATGTCCAGAAGCAGAGCTGCTGGACCGTATGATAACTATATTTTTAATTTTTCGAGGAGCCGCCATATTCTTTTCCACGCTGGCTGCACCATTTTACATTCCCCTCAGCAGAGCACAAGGGCCCCAATCTCTCCATTCCCTCGCCAACCCTTGTTATTTTTGTTATCTTTTAAATTTTTAACAGCAGTCATCCTTTCTACAGAGAACAGGGGAAGGAAGTACTCACGTGAGTCTCCACGTCACCAGCCAGGATCCTACTCTTCTTTAAGAACTCAGCCACCATGCTGTTCATCAGCTTGTCAAAGGCTTCCACCGAGGGTGCCACACCTTTCGAAGAAGAGCGTATTTTGTTATTCCCCAGTAGTTCAGGGAAAAGCTGGTACTGCTTTGCCAATATATGGCAGTTTCAATATACAGCAGTTTATGGAAGCTCAATGTGAATCATGTCATTCTTCTATTCGGTAAGTCACTCATTCACTCAGTCAGTACTTACTAAATACTTCTCAACAGCTCAAGAAAACAGTGTGTTCTTATTTTTCAACCTGCTGAGTAAACACTTCCACCTACACAATTTCGTTTAGTTCTCCCGCAGACCCCTGAGGTAAGTAACACTGTCACACTCTGACTGATGAGGAC
Organism: Camelus dromedarius; assembly: GCF_036321535.1. NCBI lineage: Eukaryota > Metazoa > Chordata > Mammalia > Artiodactyla > Camelidae > Camelus > Camelus dromedarius. The sequence goes on along the minus strand of NC_087454.1, from coordinate 11,421,622 downwards.
ACGGAGATGTAAAGAGACCACGTGACTTGTTAAAAGCATTATACCAAATAAGAGGCAGAGCCAAAAACTGAACCGTGCCTTAGGACTCTAAAGCCAGTGTCCTTTCTTCTACACTGACCTGTCCAGGTGCTATAACTACCTTGCAAATAGTTATCAAAATTATTCAGGACAATTAAAAGGTCAGAATGAACTCTGGGACAAGTAGGAAAAGAAGTTGATTGCACACATTTTGTTCCTTCCTAACTTCCCAGTGGGAGAAATGGCAGTGATGGTGGACTTAAAAATGATTGCTGGGGTAACTGATGGACGATGAATTTTGATCTGCCAAATTACCATAAAAGCTGAAGTGATAATGGCACAACCTGGTGTGTTCATTTTTTTTGTTAGTCTGGGGGAAGGAGGTAATTAGGTTTACTTATTTATTTACTTTTTTTTAAGAGGAGGTACTGGGGATTGAACCCGGGAACACATGCATGCTAAACATGCGCTCTACCACTTTGAGCTATACCCTCCCCCTCAACCTGGTGTGTTCTGCATTTCTTTTCCTTGCCTTTCTTTCCTATTCTTTTTGTTTGCTTTTGTTGAAGTATAGTCAGTTTACAACGTGTCAATTTCTGGTGTACAGCACAATGCTTCAGTCACACATGAATATACATATATTCGTTTTCCTTGCCTTTAATTAACAGAAAAATTTTGTCTAAGTCTTTGACTGCATATCCCTAATACTGAGAAAGATTATTTGAGAAATTTAGTACCACAGGCTATTAAAATTCAAGCCAAAAGTCTAAATCTAGGGTTCTCTTTCTTATACTGGACAGAAACATCCATGCTCATAAACCTGCAGGATAGATCTTCCTTCCTTTTCCCTGATTCCCAGTTGTCCACTTCCACAGGCCCACAGAGTGATGGAAACAGTTGTTTACAGCTCTCTGCACCTACAGTCTAACTTCCAAGCAGGCTATTGAAGCTGAGTTATCCTCGAGTTCAAAGTACAGTGTGTACCAACTTCCAGAACATAAGAAGGGTACAAACCCAAAGGTTTCTTATGGATCCATTTGGAAACAAATAAACCTGTTTGTTGCTGTGGGTCTGAGAAGTCTCTGCTGAGTGTTTAAAGCTGGAGAAAGTTTTAAAAATGTGATGGAGGCCTCCACATAGCAGAAGGTACAATGATAAAAGGGAATATTTTCCAATTTCCTTTCATCACTCAGTTCTGCTCACACCTCCTCCGGGCAGCCTTTAATGACTTGTCTTTCTCCCCAGCCTGCATCCTTTGAGCATCTCTTAATCAAAGCATATGAGGCCCTGAATAGTAATGCATTGAGACCAAAGATTCTGGAGGATTAGGACTGTGTATAATTCATCTTAGATCCCCCTGCACCTAGCACAGGACTTGTCAGTTGGCAGGCATGAAAATATTTCTTCAACTGTTCAGCCAAACTTACCTGATTATCAGGGTGGGGGAAAAACGTATCGTAAAACACATTATGACACCAGTCTCATACGGCAGTTCTTTGATCTGTGCACACTATGGGTGTGTAATGGACTGGCTTCCTTCTAAAAGTTTCTTTTTAAATTAAAAAAAATTTAACTTTAGTTATAACATCATCCTAATGATGATGTTTACATTTAAGGTGAGAGGTTGTCCTTACTGAGTTGTTAAAAACAGAATTTAGAAAATTACCAAAGCTGACTAATTAAAAAGAAATGAAAGCAATATTGTTCAGGATTAAGTAAAACGTTTTAAGGATGGATATCATTCAGACGTTTTACTAATTACCTACTTATTAATTTTCCTTCTTCATTTCAAATAGGATAATAAATTGCTGGCTAAGTTGTTTTAAGAATCCTTACTTTAATAACTGGTTTGGAATAACTTGCTATAATAGAAAATATGTGTTTAAATACTCAAGTAATTTAAATACATGCCTCCCAATTTTGCTTAGCTTATTAATTTTCCCAGGACATTCTTTTTTCATGAAGAAAATACAAAGTGCAGTCTAGTACCTCTGAGTAAGTGAGCCTCAAATTACTTGAGTTTTGTTTTTTTTTTTCCTTTACTCGACATCACTACACAATCTCCTGGGAGTTGGATTTTAACTTTATTTTATATATTCATAGGCTTTATATGTGTGGTCAGCGGTCTCAGAGAAATGTCTCTTGATCATCTGATGCCAAAGGCATAAGGAAACAAAGTTACTGAAGAGAACAGGAAAATATTTTCTTACAAATAAGATTTATTGAATCTCATATGCCAGCTGTATAGTTAACAAAAAGAGGCTTAACATGAAATCATAGATGTGTCTCAGTTGACGTGGAAAAAACTTACAGGCCCCTGGCAGCCTTCCTTTAAACAACACCCCCTTCCAATTCATTCAAAGCATTTTAATTTTCATTATGTTCTGAGGGGAAGGAAAAAACCAGCCTGTGCATTTGAGCTCACACAGTAATTTTTGTCCCAGGGTATGTAATATAAGGCACAGCTCCAAATATGCCTGAAACTCTAGAAGCACCAATGTGGATCCTGCCCGGTGAAAGCTTTTTTTGAAGCCCCCTCTTCCCTAAGGCTTTTCTCAATCCCCAAAAGCCTCACAAAATTCAAAATGGGTCAGATAAGGAGGAAATGCGTGTGAGACAAGAATAGAGTTGCCAGATTAAATACAGATCGCCCAGTTAAATTTGAATTTCAAATAAATAATGAATAAAATTTTAGAATAAGTGTGTAGCATGCAGTATATCCCATGCAGTATTCGGAACACACTTCTACCAAAAAAAAAAAAAAAAAAAATAGAACGCAGTTTATCTGAAATTCTAATTTAACTGGGTGTCCTGTATTTTCATTTGCTAAATCTGCAACCTTAGACAAGAAGCTGGAAAAATTACTGTAGATAACTTAGAGAGTTTGCCGTGCATGGTATCCTTTTAAAGAAGCAGTTAACTTTTTATAGGTTTGATCCCGTAATTAAAAAAAATTTTTTTGAAAAAGGGTGGTATTAGCATATCATTTAAAAAACATATTTGGTTAGGAATAGGCAAAAGCAAAACAATGTGATCTGATCACGTTACACCGAAGTAGTATTTGGCTTCATGTCAGTCTCTCTTCCTTTAAAACTGCAGTTCTTAAATTTAATGACTCATTCTCTTTAAAATTAAAATGTACAGAATAATTCCAATTTACGTTCTAATCAAGAACATTTGTTTCTTTTTGATAATTACTGAGATAATATATAAAGTCACTGCGTGCGAAAGAGCAGTATAAACACTAAAATGAAAGAAAAATAACATTTGGCTCACGGATTATGCTCTTAACAGGCACAGATACAGGTAGTTTTTGTGGATTATAGGTTGAAACTTTTTTCCTTTTCTCTTTTTCAGGGCTTGCTTGCATCTGGTTAACGTCACGGTCACATACAAAGAAAGGAGGAGGGGAGCTGAAGAAAGTCGACAGAAGTCAGTCTTGAGAACTCAATGATGGGGACAAAATTAAGTGACCCACATAGACCAGTGATGACGATAGTTTGCAGCCCTACCTCCGTTGACACCATTAACTTCCCCACAGTCCCCAGGAGGCCGGTGGGACCCTGCAGACAGCAACTCCAGTCGGCCGACTGCCCGCTCCAGTCTTTCCACAAGCCCCTGCATCTCTGCCATTCTGGAAAAACACGGCACAAATGGAGGCCATGTGAGAGTCAGGGAGGATTAGCAAGTTGACACCATTAAACTTAACGGCAGCAAAAGGAAAACAATAATGGCTCGGAATGGCTTTCATTACCTGGAGAGTACTACATGTCAGGAAAGTAGGTGAAATTCAACAAGACATAAAACTCGAGGCAGGAAAAAAACCCAAATTATATTGAGCTTATTTTCTATTCAATTCAATGATGTTTACAAGCCTTGTATGCAATGCACAGATATTCACACTCTTTACCCCATCATCAAGTGTCTCCTCGGATGCTTCTTTGTTCTACGATGTAATTTAGGTCCAGTACTTACTTAAAAGCCCACGAACATACATCTCATAATACTGACAACTCTTCTGCTAATTGGTAACAGTGTATTTCAACTACTTCCCGTAATTCTTGCTGTTAAAGTCTAATTCTCCAGGGGACCCTAAAGCCACTGATAATCCTGGTTTACTCAGTTACCTTAAACCAAAGAGCCCAGCACAGAAGTACGAGAACATCACGCTACATCACTCAGACCATCACCTCTAAGAGTGAACTGTCTTCTACTTATTATAATTTGTTTGTGTCTTTGTTGACAAATTATTTTAAATTACAATTATTCTAAATGGTGGAGGTTTTAATTTAAAATAATAAAAATGGTTATTTCCCTTTGCTGCTGGTTATTTTTAAAGAAAATTTAGTTTTAGGTGGGGTGGGTTTTGGAGAAAAGGATCTTCAGTCACCCAACCCTCCTGGCTGGGGTAAATTGGTTCTGAAGCTGACTAAGGGATTAAGAATAAAAGTGGGGCTCAGTATCTATTCTTCCTGCTTCCAAACAGACCTTAGACAGCTACACTTAGTGTCCGCAGGGCAAATACTTTAAAATTACTGGTCCTGGAATGTAATGTTATTAAGGCCACCTATGATGAATGGAACCCAATCTAATTTGACCAGGTGCATGAGAACCAGCGTATGAGTACCATAACTCTGACCATACCAACCTGACTGCTTTGGGCAAAATCAGGCTGCTGCCCCAGAGAGAGGGAAACATGCCTCATCTTAATCAGTGCCCATAGTCCTCCTCACTCTTCTGAACTTTCCAAGCATCATTCTGAGCCAAAGGCGACTAGTATGTTCCTGCATCACACACAACACTGCCCCAGAGCGTGTGGAAATTTTATATCTCTAAGGTGTGTAAATATTTCCTGTGGCTGCTGGGAACCAGGTAATGCATTTATTTTCTGTATTTTGTATTTCGTGAGTTTTGAGCTTAGGCATAATGACTTGCCACTGCCATTTTTAAAAGCAAGGTTATACGTATCAAAACACATGGATGGCTTTATAATTCTCTGTCCAAATGTCAGATGGTCATCAGATACGGACGGGGGAGTTCATGGTCTGTTTTGGAAAGTCATCTCCTCTGAAACTGCCAGCAGCTACTCTTTCAAAATATGGGGCAGTGTTCTCTGCGCAGCTGAAATCAGCATCTAATCCCAAGAGGATTCAAAATTAGAAGTTTCTCATCTATTCTTTTCCTCTTAACGTCAGAGCTTTTGCTTCCATCGCAATTAAAAAAAAAAAAAGACGAAATTTAACTGAATCCTTTACGTAATCTTACAAGTGAACTGGGTAACCTGTAGGTGGGTGAAGGCCATTTGAGAAATGATAAAAGCCCCTCAAACCTTTTAATAGTTGCCTATCTGTTCACAGTTATCTATGTTCTGTGTTACTCAACGTGCCAAATGTTACCACCATAGGCCTAGCCCATGATAGAAAAAAATGTGTCTGCTTTGTTAGCAAGCTCCCTATCCCCCAACAGAAAAGCACCAGCAGCTCCCAGAGCTGTTCAGAAAGGTCTGGCCCATTTCACATATTGGACTGCTGTCCCTGACTGTGGCTTAATCAGCCTCCTTGACAAGACTCAAACTCCCACTATCTAATAGGGCTCCGTATGTTGAAAGACAACAGGAGTTAGCCCATAAACTGCAGGGCCGGGCAGATTGGTGTGGAATGCAGTCTAAAAGTGAATCAGATGTCACTTCATGTAAAGTCACCATGAGCAGAAGTCCTGCCACAGCCTCTTAAGAGGTCAAAACACAGCTCATGCAAGGAAGCTGGAAAGATGCCTATGGGTTTTAAATTTTAGAACAGTTTCTAGGAGACACGGAAGAACAAATAAAAGAAAGAATACACGAGGATATCAAAAATATACATGCTAGCATTCCCAGGGAAAATGACCGAGTCCAAGACAGCTGTGTCTCACAAAACACACACACACACACACACACACACACTTCTCCCCACATGTGCCCTCAGCTGCTATCCTGGCTCTCAAGAATAAAGGAAGGACAGAGCTGCAGATTCTCCAAATTCTTCCCAGGTAGTTCCATTCGCCTTGGTTTTCCAAAGTGGATTTAGCCAAGTTTGGATGAGGAGGTGGGAGCCAGGAATTAAGAATTAGGCTAAGGAAATGGATAGGGCAGTCAAAGCAAATGTCGAAGCAAGGTCAGGGCGAGGAATGAGTCAGGGCCAGGTGGACGGACAGATGAGTGTGGAGCAGGAAGCCAGCAGAGGAAGAGGGTAAGGCCAGATGGCTGGACAGAAGACAGTCTAAGAATCAGAAGATGAGCAAAGAGAAGCCAGATGCACAGCTGGAGACTCGAGAGACTGGGTTAGAGGATGCACCTCGAACTTGGCCTTCAGACTGTCTAGTCATCCCATTCAAGTAGAAACCAACTTGGAACTGAAGTTCCCCATAAGCTACGGCTTACAGAGGAGAAACACAAACACTCGACCCGAGTTTGAGGGCAGGAGGAATGAAAAAGGGAGAGGAATATAGAATTCCATGACTCTCTTTTTTTAATGTTTTAGGAAATTCTACCTGAGGTTAATCTTAATTCCTTATTTTGTATTAGTTCATGAGTATTTTCTTTTGAGTCTCTTTATAATGGGGACTGTAACTCATCCGTTTTGTCATTTTTTTTTCCTTATCTGAATTTTCCCCTTGCTTTTCATTTAAAGTTTAATTTTCATCTTTATCAAAGAATGCTCAGAATTTAAAGAGTCAATAGTTCTACAAGGCTTATCACAAAAACACAGCAGTCCCCTGACGGCCTCCTTTCATTCTGTCTTGAGAGTCAACCACGTTCAGTTATTTTAGCTGTTTCTTTTAGTAATTACCTCCTTATCTCTAAATAGCGTGTTTATATCTCTACGTCTTGTTTATTTTCTTCAGTTTTAGGCATTACCCATTGCGTTCCCACCAAAAACAGGAGGGTTTACGTTTTCCTTGCCCAACGCCCCCAGCACATTAAATGCATGTTTTCTTTCGTGCCAATAGCGTTCTATCACAATTTTTGGGTGACCGACAATCAGTGTTAACACAACTATGACTACTCCCATCTGAGTCATGAGGTATACTAAGATTGTTTTCCATTTTATGCACAGCCCGTTTCCCTAGAGCCATGTTTTTAGTTTCTCAGTTTTTTGTAGACTTAAATGATTACTCATCTCCGAACTCTTCCCCTAATTGTGTAAGTCTCCTTCCAATAAGGCCAGACATATATGGAATTCTCTTATTTTTTTTTCCCAGAGGCATCTCTTCTGGAGAATCATTCCAGCTCCAAGGATGCACTGCAGGCCTGCTGCACATCTATAACCTGGGATCTGCCCCCACCTTCATTTTAGGGACTTCCCTGCTCTCCCTCTTATGTGGTATCACCTGCTTCTTGGGTTCTATATCCTCTTTCTTGGAATACTTTCTTCTTAACTAGGAAGAATACTGTCTTCTGAAAAAAAGTACATGAAAGGCCAATTTTTTGAGAACTTACAAGTCTGAAAATAATCTATATTTTGCTCTCACATTTGATTGCTGGTTTTGAGACAGGAGGGCAGGGGGCAGAGCACAACCATTAAAAGGCTGACACAGCGATCAGCACCAAGATGGAGGAAGATTCAACTTCCAGGAGACCTTGAGCTTCATTATACACTTATTGAAATACAATAGCTGCTAAATGGCCCTCCCACAGGTGCCATGACAGTTTCAACGCTGACCATAAAAGGTCAAAAGGTGGGTGATGGACCAGTTCCTGGGAATCCCAGCTCCTTCCCCAAAGTAGTTGGAATCATCCTCTCACTTGTCAGCATGTGAAGTTACCGAGCCCACAGAAACTAACAACTCGCACATCTTGTGGCCGATCTCATTTTTCCTACCAGACCCCACGCTCCGAGGCTGTTGCTCTCCCTTCTCAGTAGACAGCCCACATTCTGCCTATGGCATGTGTGTCTCCTAGGCCCCTCGGCCTTTCTCTCGCCTTTTGAGGCAGCCCACACTCTATGGAGTGTGTATCTCTCTGAATAAACCTACCTTTACTCTACTATGGCTCACTCTTGCATTCTTTCTTGCACGAAGCCAAGGACCCTCATTTGGTGGGGCACATCCCAGGGACTCGTCTGAGACCTGGGACACGGCCGTCCTATCACACCCCTCATTTTTTTCTGTATCAGTTTGGCTGAGTGCAGAATTCCATGCTGGAAGTTTTCTTCACAATTTTAAAGGCATCACTCCATTTTCTTCCAGCTCCCCAGGCTGCTATTAAGAAGTCCAAAGCCATTTTGATTCTTCATCCTTTGGATGTAACCTGTGTTCTCTTCTCCAGAGGAAGTTTTTGGGATCTTATCTGTCTCCAGTGTTTTGAACTCTCGTGATGATGTGTTTTGTGGTTAAGCAAATATTTTCTTTATAAATGATTTTTAAGAGGTGTAAAAAAGATTGAATGGGCAATTGGATATTGTTTGTCTCTGGGTGAGTTTATATAAAACAAGTTTGTTTGTTTTCAAATAAAGAAGTTAGCATTGTAAATATTTAAGCAATTCAAACTTCTCTCACACCAACTGCATACATTTATAAAAACTTCATATACTTTAATAAGACTATAGCCAATCAGTATTTTCTCATATACTGTCTTGGAATAAAAGGTGTTCTGGAGACAATTTCCTAGGAGAAGAGGTAGCTGTCATCGTTTTAATTTTTTTTTTTTCTTCACTGATCATCTTATCAAACCCATCATTAAAGTGCAGATATTTAATTCCTAACACTGTCCAGTTTTATGTCAAATGTCCAATGTTATGCCAAAAGTACAATGACTACACTTAAAGACGAAAAGAAACATTATTTCTATCCTTTTTCAAAACAGTTTCCAGGAATGGAGAGTTCCCCACACTTTCAAACATTTTATAAGGTCTCAATTGTTTTGCCCATCTTTAACAGGGGTAGTATGGAGTGGCCCTGGCTTTGGAATCATTAGCTGGGAGACATTGGGAAAAGAGCTTAATTTTGTTTGCTTTCGTTACTATCTGTATATTGGATTGCTATAAACATGCATATAAAGGCATAAAAAGTCTGGCACGCGGTGTGACAAACATGTTAGCTACTGTTAGGAAGACACCCCATCCCGTAACGCTCTCACAGGAACAGTTAGATCTACATCCAGCCTTTGTGTACGCGAAATGCTGGCCAGTCATCTAGAAGACCTGACCGATGGCAATGGCTAGCTGAAAACTTCAGGGCAGTACCCTGTTGTTATTATTTTCTCAACATTTCACTTTCCTCTGTCTGTATACTTACTCTTCCAATATCTCTGAGAGAGGTTTTCTCAAGTCCCTGTGTAATGGTTACTCTAAAATAAATATTTTGCTAGGTGATTAGTAATTTTGTAGTCACAAAGTTTCAGCCCTAAACATTTTAATAATGACTCTTTTGCTTTTAAACAGTCCTCTGAGGAGGACACAAGCACAATCTCCATGCAATCATTTTTGGAAGGTAACACTCCTTCATCCTTCATATTTTCTCACCCAAGCCATCCTAGGCTCGGTGGTAAGGGGTCTGCTAAGGCCCTGAGTACTCATTCAAACCAGCTATAAAAAGCAACTTTCACAGCTGCTTTGAAAATTGACACCCCTTGGCACAGAGTAAGTGGTGATAAGCCCAGAATAACAGCCTATTTGTCTGTATTACACACTTGGTATCTCCAAGACATACCGCACAGTTAAAATACTGCCTCCTGCCATCTTTCCTGCTAGCACATGGGCACCTTGCCTCCCAAGGAGACCAGTCCGAGCTTTTATTGTGCTGAGGTTGTAGCTGACTTTCTTTGTATCTCCCACTGAGTCTGCATGCTGCTGAGTACATGGAGACTTCTATAAATATTTTTTGATTGACTAATTAATTGGCTACCCCTCACTCCCTTTCCCTTGCCTGCCCACTCACTGGCATAATCCTGGATCAGGCAAAAAGCCAGATTTCCACAGGAGAAATTTCCATTTAAAAGGAGATACTAGATTAGTTTTTCCCACTTAGAACCACTGTGGCTTTCTCCTGTGATTCGGCTAATGTGAGCCTTTGGGCTTCCCATACTCTCTTTTCTTTAGGATTTCAAAAATTTTTTAATTGAAGTATAGTCAGTTACAATGTGTCAATTTCTGGTGTACAGCATAATGTCCCAGTCATGTATGTATGTATGTGTATATATATATATATACACACACATACACACACACACACATATTTGTTTCATATTCTTTTTCATTAGAGGTTATTACAAAATATTGAATATAGTTTCCTGTGCTATACAGAAGAAATTTATTTTTTATCTATTTTTAAATATAGTGGCTAACATCTACAAATCTCAAACTCCCAAATTTATTCTTTCCCACTCCCTTTCCCCCTGTAACCATAAGATTGTTTACTGCATCTGCAAGTCTGTTTCTGTTTTGTAGGTGAGTTCATTAGTGTTCTTTTTTTCTTTCCTTTTCTTTTTTAGATTCCACATATGAGAGATATCATATGGTATTTTTCTTTCTCTTTCTTACTTACTTCACTTAGAATGACAATCTCCATGTCCATCCATGTTGCTGCAAATGGCATTATTTTATTCTTTTTTATGGCTGAGTAGTATTCCATTGTATCAATGTACCACAACTTCTTTATCCAGTCATCTGTTGATGGATATTTAAGTTGCTGCCATGTCTTGACTATTGTAAATAGTGCTGCTATGAACACTGCGGTGCATGTATCTTTTTGAATTAGAGTTCCCTCCAGATATATGCCCAGAAGTGGGATTGCTGGATCATATGGTATGTCTATTTTTAGTTTTTTAAGGGATCTCCATATTGTTTTCCATAATGGCTGTACCAAACTACATTCCCAACAAGAGTGTGGGAGGGTTCCCTTTTCTCCACACCCTCTCCAGCATTTACCATTTGTACACTTTTAAATGATGGCTATTCTGACTGGTGTGAGGTGATACCTCATTGTAGTTTTGATTTGCATTTCACTGATAATTAGTGATATTGAGCATTTTCTCATGTGCCTATTGGCCATTTTTCTTCATTGGAAAATTGCTTGTTTAGGTCTTCTGCCCATTTTTGGATTGGATTGTTTGTTATTTTTGTTATTAAATTGTATGAGCTGTTTATATATTCTGGAAATTAAGCTCCTCTCAGCAGCATCATTTGCAAATATTTTTTCCCATTCCATAGGTTGTCTTTTTATTTTGTTTATGGTCTCCTTTGCTGTGCAAAAGCTTGTAAGTTTAATTAGGTCCTATTTATTTATTTTTGCTTTTATTTCTATTGCCTGAGTAGTTTGCCCTAGGAGAATACTGCTAATGCCATGTCTCTCTGGAATAACAAAGGTACTAGGTTTGCTGAAATTCCTTCTAATCTCAAAACTCTGGCATTCACTGTAGGATTTATAGACAACTGAATAACAGATCCAGCAACTCTCTTAAAAGAAAAACTCTAAGAATCAGTTCTTAAACGGTGGGCCTGTTTCATGTATGAACATTTTCAACACGTGCAACTGTGATCATTTGATTTAAAATAGCCAGGTGATGACGGATTTGGCCCAAGAGCTCCCCGCCAACCTTTTTTTGCTTCTTCACATGTCTCCAGCCTCCTGGGTCTGCTTTCATTCTTGACTTTGATTTATTACTTGTGACAAAATCAGAGTTTTCAAATAGAGCTGTGGACTGCCCAAAGACTAGAGGTTCTTCTTTGCTCTTTGGACCTGGGAGCCCAAAGTAAAGAGGAAACAGAGAGAGAGAAGAAAGCAGAAAGAAAAGAACGGCGGGATGTGCGGAGAACAGGGGAGAGGGGATGAGGGAAGGGGAGCCGCTACCAGTGACGGAACAGTAGCCTCAGAAGGAACTACAGCCTGTCCCTAAACTGTGTTCAAAACACAAAAAGCAACTCCCTGACTTTGGAGGTTGAACAACAGCAGGGGAGCGGAGGAGGGCAATCTAAACTTGAAAAAAGGATCCATTTCTGGGTTTCTTCCTCTTTTCCCTTCAGAGTTGACCTGAGATCGGAACTGCACAGGGGGTGCAGGCAGCAAACTCTGAGGGAACCTCCTGTTTTTGGCCAGAGGACTTGGAAAGGAGGCTCTGACAAGTGGTAGAATGTGAAGGAGAGTCCGGGTTGTTTTTGGTTTTTTTCTTTCTCCCAAGGGTGGCTGCAGTCACAGAACTGCCTGGCAGAGCAGTAAGCAGCACAGGCAGCTAAAATTTCCCCAAGAAAACCCTGGTCTTACTGCCAGAAGAGCAGGGAAAGGGGCTTTTGTGACCCAAGGAGTATAGGCAGAATCCCTGTCATTTCTCCCTCTTATTTTTCCCTCAGTGCTTTGCCCTGAGGATGGCCCCCATGTTGGGGAACCATACTGCAGCAGCGTGAGCAGCTAAAACCTCAAGAGAAACCCAGTCTTTCTGGCCAGAAGACTAGGAGAAAAAAAGGCTCATAGGGGCAGAAGACTGAGGGAGGGATCCCGGAGAGAAGACAGCTGATGAAGGGGGTCTCTTGATGTTGTGCATGAACCAGTGGGAACCCCAGTTGTGCCCCTGAGCTGTGTATGTGTGGGACAGATCCAAAGGCTTTGAGAACTGCACTAGGATATGTAAGTTCTGCTCAAGTCCCACTACTCAGCTCCCAGACTAACCCCTAAATAGTGCTTCTGGGGGACCCAGCATCAGCAGAGCAAAGGCTTGAAAAAATGAACTAATATTGGAACCACTGCCCACAGGATGCAAGACAGAACTGGGCTGACTCTCTGATAAAAACAAAATTTGAGCATTTCAAAAGGACTCAGAATCTCACAACATGATACTCAAAAAGTCCATAATTCAATCAAAAATATTTGACATGCAAGAGACCGGGGGAAATGTGACCAATACTCAAGGAAAAAGACTATTAACACATACCAACCCCAAGACGACACAGATGTTGGAATTATCACATAGATTTACAGGAGCTGTTTTAACTATGCTCTAGAAAATAAAGGTAAACATTCTAGAAATGAGTGGAAAGATAGACATTCTCAGCAGAGACATAGAACCTAAAAAAAAGAAACAAGTGAAAATTTTAGAACTGAAAACTGCAATAACAGGTAAAAAATGCACTGGATGGGCTCAGTAGCGGAATGGAGATGACAAAGGGAATGCCAATAAATCTGATGATACAGATAACCTGCAGAACAGAGAGAAAAAAGGTTGAACAAAAAAGTGAACAAAGCCTAAAAAGCCTGTGGGACAATGTTAAAAGGTTTAATATTTGTATCATTAGAACCCCAGGAGAGGACAAAGTGACTGAGGTAGGAAACATACTTGAAGAAAAAATGAGGAGGAAAAAAAAAAAGAAAGAATAGCCAAAAACTTCCCAAACTTGGTGAAAACTATACATTCACAGATCCAAACAGTGCCATCTGTCTGGTTATTACACATATACACACACCCACATGTAGTGCCTTACAGTGAGTGCCTCGGAGGGGAGAAGAGGAAAGATGAGTGAAGTGAAGATATAACTGCCTAAAACGAAAGAAACAAACGAACTGTGATGGGTTATTATTCTCTTTGGGGAGACATCACAAGTATCAAGAACCTGAGTTCTTGAATGCCTTCTCTAAATCCAGCAGAACAAGGAATCACTATGTCAATCAATACATTGGTTCATTTATCAAGGGCAAAACTTGCAGAAATGGTTTGCCACATCACAGACTCTTGATTTTTGGTCAGAAAACAGACACAGGATAAACTACAAAGGGATTTTCAAATTCTTACTTGAATACATCCTAAAAGAATTTCATAAAACTGTCTTGCACATTTTTAGGTTGGCATGTAACAACTTTCACCAAAATGTGAGTTGTTGTGAAGTGCAGCACTCTGTACTGACAGGTAAACGTGAAACTACTTTATCACTTGTTGAAATATATCCACTGAAATCCATCATCATTCATTTTAAAAGAATACATAAACAGGCTACTTTTTGACAATCACAAATTCTGTACGATTATATTTTTTCCTTGAATTTATATTTCCATTCTTCTTGCTTTGCAGGAGTTTATCCTAGCTTTATGCTTTAACATTCTTTATTCACTACCTTATTATACTTTTCTGCATCAAAAGAATATATATGTATGTGTGTATATATATATAAAAATTTAAATTCAAGGGTTAAAAAATGCTCTTCTGATTGTTACCATTGTAACTCTTATTAGAATAAAGTCATCAAAACAACAAAAATATTACAAACATTGACAGATAATTACTAAGTGTAAATAAAAGCATTTTTATTGGAAAACGCTCTCTTTTGTTCTTCAATTATTTCATGCATATGTGGCTGAGTATATTTATTGCTAGAATGAGTCAGGGTTAAAGATTAATGTGATTCTCAATTTCTGTTTTTATCAATATAAATGCTGAGAAACTGTTCACACAAATGAGGAGAGGAGAAAGGATGAAATTTTGTAATAGAAATGTCATTCATTTCTTTAAAATTCTTCTGAGTTATATACTAAACATTTCATGGTGACTAAATATCCAAATTAATTTAATCATCAATGTAAGGAAGAAGCGGGGACGATGGAAATTTAGTGAGTAGCCTAACTACTCATCCATCTGGGTTTTCTCTGCCATTTGTTGTCCACGACTCGGCTATTTTACAACTCTGTAGCGATAGAAGTGAACTTGTAGAAAACTGATAGTAAAGCAAGGAAATAATTGTGAATGTAAATAAAATTTATTCCGTGGAAGGGTCAATGGACTTACCTCTTCCACTGTGGAAGAAGCCAGTTCACACCTATTAAGCAAATTCATTTTGGCATTCCCGTCAATGTCTCCCTTGAACTGATTTAAGACCTTTCTGGCTCTCTCATTTTTTAATAAGTTTTTTAAATGTTCATTTTTTTATACGTATGAGAATCATGGTTTCGTCTTTTAAAATTTATCCTTTAACATCAGTTTATAATTTGATTAGATTGACCTTCAGTTGTTTACTTGTTTGTTTGTTTGAACAAAGATTTAGAAAACTGAAGACTTGTAAGAGTATCTCTGCCCAGGTATTAGAATTATTCACTTGTGTTACCCCTACAACTGGTATTCTGAAATATCCCCCATTTTTGCCCTCTCCATCCCCTAGGTTTTTACAACCTCGGGCAGTGCGTCTTAGTAAAATGGGTAAGAGATAAGCCTTTTAGTAAAATGGACTAGTAAGATGGGTTAGAGAAAGGCCTTTATTATGTAAAGAGAAAGGTGATTAAGGAAAAGGAGGTGTGAAAGGGAATCTGCACCCCTGTTATAAATCCATTCTCTAGAAGTCAGTCTTAGGTAAAAAGCACTTATGAAAGATGAAGATTTATAAACTTATCTTCTCCAAACACTCACGTGCATGGATCTTACAGAAGTCTTTGTGTATAGTAAACGTACCCAGTTTGAAAACTTCCAGACAAAAGCTAGAAGCATAAAAATGAGCCTCATCCCTAATTCAGTATTACCTAGGGACTCATTTGCATTAACAAACCTCTTTTTTAAAGTTTTCAGTTACTGAAGAACTTTAGAAAATTGTCCACCTTCCACTCATAAGAGGCACTGAGAAAGGAATCCTACTGAAGGGAGAGGCCATCGGAAGCAGGAAGAAGAGGGAAAGGAGAGTGTCCACGCAGCGGGGACTCTGCACAGCCAGCGGTACCGTGAGAGTACTAAGAAACAAGTAAGAATGGAAACGGAGCAGGAGGAGTCAATATTCAAACTTTACAAATTTTGCCTAAATACCTGAGAACCTGCATTATACCCCTGGAAACCTCTAGCCACAGCTTTTATCACGCTAGAAAGTGAGGCCAAGCAACCAATTAAATGGACATTTCCATCAACCTACTCACTATGCCAGCTATCTGAGCTTCCTGCCACTGGACAGAGGTGAGCAGAGGTACCAGGCAGTATTCATTAGACGGAAAGATCACCCTTACAACACACTAATCCCTTACCTACACACTCCGGGCAATACACAGGCTTCTAAACCAAGACGGCAGAAAATGGACATCCCCAGCTATGTGTCACATTATAGTCAGACTGAACTATACATCTACCACCCAGAAGTCTATTTTACCTGGTTCTGGAAAACTCGACTGGCCAGTTTATTAGTGTGTCCAGTCTGTTGCCTTAGATTAAAATAATCAGTTCATCTGATAGGAATTCAGCGAGTCTTCCTCAAATAAAACTAAGTAGAAACCAGGTTGGAACGAATGATGAAAACCACCTAAGTCGCTCCTTTGAGACCTATGTTCACAGTTTCATGGTCTTTATATCTTCCTTCACTGCTATTTACCTTCACTCCTGCAGTGATTTGCACTGTGCTGGTCATACAACAGTCACTCATAATGGGGGAATGAATAAATAATCAATGGATCCCAGAGTTTCTCTGGATCTCCGTGGACTGATGCCAAGTAGTAATGGTTATTTTCTCATTAAAGTGTGCACAAATATGGACACAAGGCAGCCAGTGTTGTCTATGTACTTCAAGGTCTGTCTTTGGTGTCTGCAGCATCCAGCTTCTCCAGGAACCATCCTCCTTTTCAGTACTACCATTTAGACCACCTCACTTCGGCTTTCAGAATCCCAGAACCCTACTGCTCTTTAATACCCCTTTCTGTCAAAACAAGAATGATTTTACATTAGACTTTTGTATCACAGAATGGCCTTTAAATTCTGACAAGCTGGGGGTCATCAGGAACCTCGAAGGTTACGTAATTCATCTATTCATCAGACAGAGGTGAAATTTTAATTAGGGACGACTGCACCTTCTCCACTCAGCTAAGTGGTCAATGAGAAGCAAGGATTATTAGATGTGTCACTAACCAGACAGGGCAGATGAAGATCACATCCATAATAACTGAAAGTTCTTGTTTTAGACAACTTCCATGTCCCTTCCATGTAGGGCTGTATAATGAAAGGGAAACCATCTTATTATATATAACTTCTCAGTAAAAGAAGATATGTTTTCCGTAAGTGGGAAAGGGGTCTAGTTTAGAAAAACAAAACGAGATGGAATTCCCCTGGATATAAAGTTCATTTAAAAAAAAAAAAACAAATATTGCATGATTTCACTTATTTGAGGCATCTAGAATAGGCAAATTCATAGAGACAGAAAGTTGAATGGTGGTTGCGAAGGGCTGGAGGAAGAGGGAAATGGAGGTTTGTCGTTAATGGGTACAGAGGTTCAGCTGAAAGTATGAAAAAGTTCTGGAGATGGATGATGCTGATGGCTGAACAACTTTGCGATTGCACCTAATGTCATTGACTTCTATGTTAAAATGGTAACTTTTATGTCAATTAAAAAATTTTTAAGAAACTATTACATTTTTTTAATTCTAAAAAATTTAAAAACATTTTTTAACTATAAAAAAAATCTTATAATGGCCTGTTCTGATCTTAGGGTGCTTGCCCCCTTCCTAAGTACAAGTAGAAATCTCCTGAATGAACTGCCAAAGCTCACAGCCTGAATCAGGGCAGAACCAGAAAGAGCCCAATGCTAAAATGCCAGATTTCCAATTGGTTTATTGTTACCAGAATAACCAAACTAAATCATGTTAGAAATACTGAACTACTCAGCAGTATACATATACAAGGAAAATGTTAAGTGAAATTTATACCATGTTTACTGTCTCTTTGATTTAAAAGTTGTCCTCTGTCCCATCCTAAAACCAGGTGATATCAGGGGCTGAAGATGCTCATATGCGATTGGAGTAAGTGGATTTCAGCTGTAAAATTTTAGAATAGCGTTTTTTTCATACTTATTAAGACATGAGAAAATAGATACTACAATTAGAATTTAAATAGGAGGAGAAGTCAGGATCTCAGTTCTAACCACTTAGTTTGGGGGAATGAGTAAGTTGAGGATATATCATTAGTGTATAAGTCAAAAGGAGAATCATCCTCTTTATTTTGGTCATTAAAATACATCTCCAGGGGAAGGTGTAGCTCAGTGGTAGAGTGCATGCTTGGCACACACAAGGTCCTGGGTTCAATCCCCAGTACCTCCATAAAATAAATAAACTAATAAAATAAATAAATAAACCTAATCTCCCTAAATAAATAAACAAAAATACATTGCACATTCATATTCACACACACACACACACGTGTGCCAAGACACATGGAAAAGAGTGTTCAAAAAGAGTGTCCACAGGAACCAACTCTAATGCCCATCAATAAGAGAATGGATAAATAAACCGTATATTTGCCAACATATAATATATAGTTACACACAACAATATGGATAATTCTTTAAAACTTAATTTTAAGATATTTAAAAGTGAGACGATTATATACACCCTTTTTATGAACTGAAAAAAAAAAGCTAACCTAAACAGTATTGTTCAGGAATACATACATATGTCATAAAACTATTTGACAATAAAATCAGGGAATGGTTAACACAAAATCCAGGATTGAGGGGGCATAGGGAATGACATAGGAGAAGAGCAAAAGAAAGATACAACAGTATAGGCAACAATCTAATTCTTTTTTTTCCCCCTTATCTTGTTTATTTTTTTAACAGCTTTATTGAGATACAACTCACATATGATATAATTCATCCCATCTGAAGTGTACAAACCAAACAATCCAATGATGTTCAAAACCATCACCAGTCAATTTTAGAACGTTTCTGTCAGCTCAAAAAGAACACTGTACCCTTCAACTATCACCTACCCACTTCACCAACTCCCATTCCTAAGCAACCACTAATCTGCTTTCTTTCTCTATAGATTGCCTTGTTCTGGACATTGTCATACCCCTTTTGGGACGAGCATCTTTCACTTACAATAAGGTTTTCAAGGGTCATACATGTTGTCCATTTCACTCTCTTTTATGGCCAAATAATATCCCACTGTGTGGATATAGCACATTTTATTTATCCATTCAGCAGCTGATGGACATTTGGGTTGTTTCTACTTTTTGGTTGCTATGAATGGTGCTGATATAAACATTTGTGCATAGATTTTTGTGTGGACATATGCTTTCACTTCTCTTGGATGTATACACTTAGAATGAAACTGCTGTATCACATGGTAACTCTACGTTTAACTTTTGAGGAACTGCCAAGTTGTTTTCCAAAGCAGGTGCACCATTTAATATTCCCACCAGCAACGTATAAGGGTTCCAATTGCTTCATTGTCCTCACAAACACTTGTTATCTGACTTTTTCATTCTAGACATCCTGGGTGTGAAGTGGTATCTCACTGTGGTTTTGATTTGCATTTGTCTGATGAATAATGATGTTGAGCATTTTTTCATGTGCTTATTGGCCACTTATATATCTTCTTTGGAGAAATATCCATTCAGACCCATTTTCATAATGGGTCATTTATCTGTTTATTATTGAGTTGTAAGAACTCTGTATATTTTGAATACAAGTTCCTTATCAGGTACAGGATTTTAAAATATTTTCTCCCATTTTGTGGGTTCCTTTTTCACAATTATCTAGTCCTTAAGCCTTAGTTTTTAAAGCCGTGACAAGGTTACAGGTGGTCATTTGAATATGTTTATAGTTTACATAAACCTAGCATATTATTTTCTGTATAATCTATTACATAATGATTGAATTAAAAACAAAACCTCATGCATAAAGATATCTGTTAGGAAATATTCAACACAAAACAAAACACTCTAATGCCTAAAATAAGTTAATGCTACTCTTAAAGGCATTTAACTTAACTCCTGGGTATGACTTAAGGCACTCAGAGAATCTGGCCCATTAATACTCTCAAAAGGTTCCTCTCCAAACTCAATCACATGGTAGGTAGGTGTAGCAAACTAATACCAACAGGACAAACCTGCCCCCTCTCCCCTCCTGTTTTTGTATCACCCTTCCTCTCCAAGCTAAAAATGAACTTTACATCTTTAATGCCTGAAAAAAAGAAGACTATTTCATTACTGGTGAAAATTAAGTGACCTTCCAATTTCAGTGACTGTGAGTAAAGTGAAATACGGCCATACCATCCCTTTGGGCATTGTCTACGGCTGCTTTTAAGCTATAACAGCACGGATGAACAGTTACTACAGAGATTACACAGTCAGCAAAGCCTACAGGTTTACTATCCAGCCCTTTACTCAAAAAGCTTGCCAAACCTTCCCTTATATCAACATGGCAAATTACTTCTCACTCCTACAATTAGCAGCAAAATCTATTTCCTATTAGCCAAGCCCACCTTGACAGTCACTCTTATGATTTCTCACAGTCAATTTCTTCTCTTTAATAAATATGATACCTCAATTCTAATTTTATTAAGGATTTTTAGATTTGGGGATCACAGAGTAAAATAGTGTAGTATCTTTAAAAAGTCATGATCTAGCCATACTCAAAACTATCGGGTGAATCATTTTAACAAACTTTTATCACCTGCTCATTGCATGCTGTGAGTCAAATACTCCTGGGCGCAGTAACAACTACCCAAAACCCCATCCTGCCCTCAAGAGGCTTACAGTCTAATCAGACTCTAATAACTATAAGAACAATTTCTCCAAAGACCACTCCACAATTAAACGGGCTTAGATATTTTACCAAGAATTCTAAGATAGTCCTTAAACCAAAAGAAGCAGTAAAGAAATAATACCTCCAAACAATTCTGGTAAACTTTGGTGCTTTAAGTCCCGTAAGCTTCTGCGTTCCCATGGCTATATAAGTCAAAGGTTCTTGACCTTTTTTGCTGTGTTCACGCCCACTTTGGCTGTTTGGGTCTAATCCTACTTCAGTATCCTAAATGCAGCCACTCATACTGACTCACTTTAGAGACTGTATCAATTCAAGTATTGCCAAAACTTGCAGCCTATTTGTGATGCCAGACCCCACTCCCATGGCAGTACAGAAAGGTCGTCTGCTACTTCCACAAACAACCCTCTACCCAAGGAGACAGCGACCCAGCGGTGAGGTGCCCTCTCTGGAGCTGTCCCTCAATGCCTCAGTGGCCTTTACGTTTTTTTCAAAGTGACTCGTGGCCTCGTCAGGTTCTGCAGAGAAGCCAGGTCTGCTTCTTTCCAGCACTTTCTGGCTAGGGTTAGATCCAGCCCAGTGACAGCTCCCCGTACCCCGGGCCCCCGTGAGGCTTAGAGCCGAGCGGGCGAGCACCCCCGGAACTAGCCGGGCCTGGCGCGCAGCAGCGAGGCCCAGGGCCGCAGGTCCAGCCCCGTGGCCGCTTCGCGCCCGCGCACCGCCTGCACCCCCGCCTTCCGGGCGCCCCGGCGCCCCGAGCGGGGCAGGCGGCGGGGGCAGGGAGCGCATCTGCGCTGACCCAGATGGGGCGCTCGCCCGCGCCCGGTCCCCGGCGCCCAGGCCCCCGCTCTCGCCCGCGTCCCCGGCATCCTGGCCGCACAGGCGCCCGCGCCGCCTTTATTCCTCGCGCCCTGCGCCCCGGCCCCTCTCTCTGCACCCCACCCACCGAGCGCAACTTCCGAGCGCGGGGCGCCCCCCGCACCTGCACGCCGGCCCCTCCCTACCCTCGCCCGGCCCGTCCGCCCCGGATTACCTGCTTGGGGGTCCTGGGGTCTGGTGCCCGGCAATGCCACGCCGGGTTCGGCCACTCGCGCCCTCCTCCCGCCGGCCCTCCTCCCCTCCGCCTCCTCCCCCCAGAGTAGGAGTCGGTGTCAAGTCACGCTGCTCCTGGGGAGAGTGGCCGGCGGCTTCCGGGAGCTCCAAATACAGACAAGCCGAGGGGGAGAGAGAGGGAGAGGGAGGAAGGGAGGAGAGCCAGGCTCCGCGGGTGGGGAGTGGAAATAAAGGGGAGCAGAGAGGAGAGGGGGATGGAGGAGGGGAGGGGCAGATGGGCCGTGGGAGAAAAGAGAGGGAGATGAGGGAGGCAGAGGAAGAGAAAGGGAGCCTGCCAAGAGCCAGGCTCTGAAAGAAATGAATTCACCGCATCAGGCAGCATTGCAAAGAAGTCTGGAAAGATCCGAGAGGCTCCTGGCTGAAGGAGCCACAGATAGATTGGCTCCTCAAAGACTTCTGCAGAGAAATGATGGATCCTTAGGAAGCAAGAGGCAAGCCTGTGTGTTCCCCAACCCCAGGATAGGGATAAAGGTCCTGGCTGGAGAGGGAGGTGGACAAGAGCTGCTTTAGCTAGATATCAAGTTCAGATGCACTCATATTTTGTAACAACATTTTAAACGTTTTTAAATGTTTTTAAAGTGTATTTTACATACATAACATCTTTAAAAGAAAGTAAATTGCCTGAATATTTAAAAACAAATGTACCCCCAAACCAATTTACTTTTATGTATGTATTTGTGGCCATTCCCCTTTATATACTGATTATAATTACAAAATGGAGATTTTTTACTTTTTTGTTAACACCATTAGAAGGAAAATGTTGATGTTCAATTGTTATTAATTTCAATCTAAAAAGTACACTTGAAGCTCTTCATTGAATGAATGCTAGGAAAATAATTACAGACAAGAGAGAAAAGGGAAGGGGAGTAATTGATACTTCTTAAAACAAAATTTCTAAACAAACTCGGATCAGTGTCTAAAAAGCCAACATTCTCTGTCGATGTTAAAATTGCATCTAATTTGGTTCTGTGCATTCCAAGGCTTATTCTGACCCCTCAGGTCACAACTTAAATGAAAGTTTTTCCTATCACACATTGCCCTTGTCCACCAGTGGTGATAAGGAGTGCCTCTTTGCTCCCCTTTGTCTGGAAAGAAGGGAAATAAAATGACACTGTTTATGTCATTAATGACATTGCTAAATGAATGCACGCATTGCACATATCCAGAGCCAGTGCTACCCCTACTATGCACATGCCTTGCATTTGGTAAGTATTCAATATACTTATACTGAAGAATGAATGAATGAATGGATGAAATATATATCTATCTATACATCTACATATATATATAAGGACACTTATGTCCCAGGAATGCAAAAATATACCCTTAAGAACCAATTTTTACAGGTTTACAGGAAACTTCCAAACATCCAATCTAATACGATTTTTTTCCTCTAGCATTAACTTCAATAATCATTAATAGAGCATTTATTTTAGCAAAGCATATTTCGCATTGGAGTATAAAGGATTATGGAGTACAAAAGTGAATAAGGCACAAATCCCCCCCTGAGGTTTATAATACAGTGAGAAGATGAAGAGTATAAAAATGATCAGAGTATAAGAAGACTATAAAAAATGTCCTAAGAGACGTATGGACAAAGTTCGGGGATGTGCAGAAGAGAGGGGGTTGCTTCTGGTGCTGGGGACCAGAGGATGCCTCCTGGTGGAAGGAAGAGCTGAGCCTTCAAGCAGAAATAAGACAGTAAGAATAGGCAGTGGGGGAAGGACATTCACGAGGAAATGACAGCAGCAACAGAAGTGGAGAGGTGATAAAGGATGGGGTATGTATGGACAGTCAGTGAGCGTAGCAGAAATGGAGAGCTGTGGGGCTCAGGTCTAGGAAGAAAGGATACTTAGCTGGTGGAGGCCTTCGATCTGAGCCTACATTGTTTGAAACCCAAGGGGCAAGCACTGGGGGGTTATTAACAGTTTTGGATCAGAGTCATGACAACAACAGTTAATTTGGTGGTGCTGTCTGGGATTGGAAAGAGATAGGAGTCAGGGAAACTGTCTCAGAAATAATTCACTAGTTTGGAGGGGAAAGTAAAGGCTCTTAACCTGGTGCCTGAACTATCCCCTTAACTGATTCCACCTCGCATAGCTTCCACCTGCTATGTGGTGGGTCCCTCGATGGAGCTACCCCCAGTGAACTCTTCTTCCTCACAACTAACATTTATTGTCTGTATTTTCCAACTAGCCTGGAAAGTTCCAAGAAAGCAGGGGTCGTGTCTGTTTAAAGGTTCGAGACTATTTCCTAAGGCTGACACAGAAAGGTCAGTGAGTACATATTTATGGATACATTTTTCTCTTGTAGGATTAGCCCTGAAGGTGGTAGAGTTGGAAAGAAGAGGACAGACGCTGGGCTTGTCTAAATCTTTTCAGACCTCTAGATTCCAACCCAACCTCGCCTTCTCCTTAGCAGATAATCTTGTTATCTGCTGTACAAGGAGGCCAGAGCCATGTCAACTTCTACATCTTTTCCTTAGAGTTTCTTTGAATTAATGTCTCAGCAGAGCTAACCATATTCTCATCTCATTCTACCTGGGGCCTCCCAGGTAGACATTGCAGCTGAGACTCCTCCTCTCCACTGGTTTTGTCCCTCTGGAGAACACTCCAGTTGCCGCCAGCCAGGGCTGCACCAGAAAGTGGATAAGACAGTAGACACATGGGGAAGAGGGGAGTCCACTGTTGGAATGTCTCTGTGGTTCTGTCTTTCTTTTTATACTGTAAAACTTTTAAATTGACTATTTTTATATGAAGGGGCTTTGCAAGAATCTTGACACAGGGTAGGTGACTCAGGATCTCAATACTCAGACTCTGTAAAGCTCTTACAAGAATCTGGTGAAATCCAGGCTTCCATGATCATCTCCTAGAATCTGCTCCTGAGGTCCGAGCGCACCTGCAGATCAATCTGACACGCAGGAGGCTGACCCTCATGGCTGCTGAGATGCTAAGACCAGAGTATTGCCCCCTGGCTATTTTACTTGAGTCCCCTTTCCCCTTTTCTGGTCAGAGAATGGAAAACACCCAATGGACACAGTGTTCTTTTTTGGAGCTTTTCCCAGCCCATGACGAGGAAAGGATAATGATGACATGCCTCTACAAACTTGCCTTCTCAGGAGTTAAAAGAGTTTTGAGGAACATGTTACCAATGTCCCATGAGAGTTTGCATTTCATTTTAGTAACTCCCAGGTGGAGAGTTATCAATGGCAATTATACCAGCAGTTGATCCACACATTGTCAGTACTGAGAATGCCACAACCTAGGCAAACAGAGCGTTACAGTCACAGCTAAGACTTCCTGAGCACTTACCATGGGAATAAGTTATTTACATTTTCTTCTCAAAGAGGGAACCAGGGTAGCCCAACTCCTGCTTCCTGACCTTCGTCCTCTCCACTGGAGCACCGGAAGCTTGTGCTGGAGAAGCCAAAGACTCTGAAATTTAGAATATTCCAAACTTTTGCCATGTGAAGGTTCTTAGTAAAGATTTCTTTCTTACTTACTTTCATATGTCCTGACTCAGCAACTATAAGAGAGAGGGCTCTTTGATACTATGCTGTGTGGTCTGATTTTCCCTGCTATGAAAGAGTTACACTGAGCTTTCCCTAGACGGAGCAGCTACCAAGTAAGGCAGAACTGGCCACAATGCATAACCTTTGCAATATCACCTCCATCGCCCACCTGCCCTCCACAACACACAGCCCCAGTCTCCTTTGGCCGCACCTTGTTCTTGGTTACACAGTTCTAGCGCATGGAAACAAATCGGAGGTAGCAGCACACAGCCCTCTTTTTCCCAAGGTGAGGATTCTTAGTTATTATTTTGATGGTTCTGTTCACCCACAAGTGGGAGGTGGGTGGGAAAGATGAGCACAGAAGCGAGTGGAGGAACTATAAATAGAAGAAAGCCAAGGTGAGCAATGCCAGTTTCCCCAGCACCGCAGACGTTAAGAATGACACTCTTTATTTGTTCAGTGAACAGAGATTGTTAACCTCAGATCCCAGACAGGCTTCAGGAGTCTGTGAGCTCCATGAATCTTCTGTAATGGTTTAGGTTTTGTGCATTTCTCTGAGCAGATGAACCACAGCTTTTATCATATTTTTTCAGAGTCATCTATGTCTAGCAATTGATCAAGATATCAGTGATGTTACAGAAGTACAAAACAGAGACATGGTTCCTTCCTGCCATTTCTTTCCAAGTCCTTCTGCAAAGCCAGCATCTCAGGCTCAGGTGAACACAGGCTCTGGTTCTCCAGAACAGAGGTGCAATCAGCCTCACTGAACAGAATCATCCAGGCAGATCATGTTTGTTATGTTCACCCTTTGGGGAATATCTTCTTTTTTTTTTTAAGGGCATCTGTGATGGCCACACCTTAGAGGGGTAACTCACTAATCCTACACACTGGAGGGGATGGGGTAAATAAGGTTCAGAGGCATTTGAGAAGATGAAGAGGTCTGGTGGACACCACTCAAACCACAGGGGATGTCCCTAATAACTCACTTTGTGGATAAGGCTGTCCTTGCATGAAAATTTTATGTAACTAGAAATAGATAAGACTGCTGGTCTTAAACCTAAGGATTCTTTTTATATTCCGCTCATCTGTTGGAGCTATACCTAAATAATCCAGTCCACATTCATCTCTTCCTTCTGAATGAATACCTTTAAATTTGAATAAATTTACAGTTTATTCATTAAATTATAAAGAAATTACTCTCTTAAAATGTTTTTCCTGTTTTCTGTTTTCTAAGTCTCCTTTATCTATCTTCAAGTGCCTTAAAGCAGGACCATACATATCACAAATTTATTTTACATCATTATGTAATGCTTAAGAAAGGGCTGCCCATAGTCTCTTCCTCTCGGCTTGTGTTGACAATTAGCCTCCATTCACCTGTTGGCAAGGTGCCCCCGTGCCAGGCACACCTGCACAGCTGTACCCAGTGGCCCTAACCAAGGACAGAACATGACATGCAATCAGCGTCAGTTAGCAGTTTCGTTGGTTTGCTTACTGAAACAGATCCAGATTTAAAGTCAGAGTTCAGAGGAATAGACAAGTGTGTCTGAAATAGTACAGAAAATTAAACTATTGCCCACAGTGTTTAATAAATATTTTTAAAATTCTAATTATTGGAAAGAAATGAGATAAGGACTTTGAAAACAGAATAAGAGAAGTAATTGAATTAATTATAATTAGTTATAATTAATCAATAATTATAATAATAAACAATATTAATAAAACAGAATTAATAAGAGCCAGATTCAAAAGTTTAGAGACAGTCTATAGGGAAGAGATTATCCAAGAGAATTGAAGAGATCTGGCAGCCAATTTAAACCCAGAAAAGGTACAGAAAAAGGGGCCAACACGGTATTTAATTCTTCTGAGTATAAAGAAGGCTTGAGAAAGTGAATTGCCTGAGACCAATAATTAAACAAGAGTTTATGAGTAGGAAGGCAAGATTATTTATCTTTCATTTGAATGGGTATCTTAAAAAGGATGAAAATATAGAACAAAAATAAACACATCATCCTAACATGACACACTAGTATCTGTATGTTCTTTCATTTCTTTTGATATTTCCTATATGATATATTTTGTAGTTATAAGTTAAAAGTGAAGTCAAAATGTGCAACTAGAATAGAGAATTAGATTTCAGTGTGAAAAATAAGAGTACGTTTATTAAGCGGAACACACTTGCCTCTGTCATTTGATCACGGCAGAAGTAATGTTCATACACTGTTGCTGTGAGGTGGGCTGGCTAATGACAGAGAAGAAAGACTGAAAGATGTGGAAAAGTCTACCTAGAATTTAGCCAGAATTAACAACCCCCTTTTAAGGGACAGAAATGCCAACAAAATATCCATCCTGCTGGCACACAGAAGGCTCTCGATAGGTATCGATGGAACTGATTATTGTGAAACATGCCATCTAGTTAGGAAAAAATCTGGAAAACATGCATTGTCTAGAAGAAACTTCCATTGTTCAAAACAATTTAAAACAGTAAATATTATAATCAGTGGTCTGTTACAAATTTAATATTGTATATATGTATTATATATATGGCATATATTAAATACAGAGTATGTTTAATACATATAAAATAAAGAGTGGGTTGATCTGCAATTTCATGGAATCTCTAAGACAGCACGTGGAAAATTCCAAAACAAGAACTCCCTCCAGTCAGGTCTATGCCTAGTCAGAGCACTGAAAACATTTCACAATGGTCAGCTCTAGATGTCCAAGTTTCTGCCTGTTTGAGTTCAACAGTCATCAACGAAATAGGAAGGATTCACTTCAAATAATTTTCCTC
Organism: Camelus dromedarius; assembly: GCF_036321535.1. NCBI lineage: Eukaryota > Metazoa > Chordata > Mammalia > Artiodactyla > Camelidae > Camelus > Camelus dromedarius. Next base: position 11,393,727 of record NC_087454.1, on the reverse strand, counting down.
GCTAGATCCCCTACTTGGAAAATAGTATTCTGTTGAGTTTTATGGATTCCTCAGCTCTTTGGGAACAATGCAACCCAGATTAAGTATTTTGTAATGATCCTTTTTAAAAAAAGAAAATAAAGGCTGGTTTAAGCCTTGGTCCTCCTTTATGACACCTCAAGAGTTTTGCTGATGTGTCCAGTTGTTTCTCATCAAACGTTAAGGGATAGACTCATGAGTTATTTGGGTGTCTGATCTATGTGAAAGGAAGAACTATGAGCCTTCTTACCCAGTCCTGGTCAGAGCAGCAAGCATTTGTCTCCTCCTCCTCCTCTCCCCCACACTTCCCATCTGAGATTATCTCCATCATCTTGTGACCAAAGGAGAAAATAACTCCCCAGCTGTCAGTGGCTTTCTCAGCTGCCAACCCAAGAACTTGATCATACAGAGGGAAAGTCCTGCATTAAGCAAAGAGCGTGCATGTGCACACTTTTGATTTACACCATCCAGGCTTCTGGTGGTAGTCCTAACGAGGTAACTCTGCCTGCATCCACCTGTGTTCCCTGAAGCAAGTCTGTAAAGACTCTGCCTTTTGTTGTTGTTGTTGTGATTCTTCTTGCTTTGGCATAACTGTTCTGTTGAATATCTCACGTGGACCATTGGCAGCTGGGTTTTATATGATAGAGAGGGAACATGCATTGTTCACTTTATGTCATTTCAGAAATTATTTGGGTACTGCTGAATCTGTTAATAGTTAGTGGACCAGTAGTGGGAGGACAGGAGGAGGCTCTGACTGAGGAGCTGGGAACTTGCTTAGCACTGGCTCTTTTCCCATGCTTCTGCTTTTCAAGGATCAGTAGGGCTGGAGGCTGGGGAAACAGGAGGTGTGTGACTGAGAGGAGAAAGACAAAGGTACTCATGGATCCACCTGGCTGTGCATGCATGGAGGGAGGCCCTGGAAGAGGCAGCAGGTAAGGCCTGGGGCTCTGTGCAGGGCAGAGAGGACAGACAGAGCCAGAGCCAGGATCAGCCCCAGGACCAGCCCCTGGTGCCAGGGCTGGCTGGCTGGCTGGGCTGCAGGCATCCTGGGGGCATGGAACCAGGGTCTGGCTGGAATAAAAACCTCCAAGTCCACCACCCATGACCATGTGGCAGGTCTTCCTGAAAGCAGTCCTGAATCCAAACGGAAAGAGCCTAGAAGGGCTACATTTTTTATTTCACATTTTAAGAATAATAAAAGCATTAATGGGTGAAATTCTACACTTTTGAAATTTTAGTAAGTATCTTAACTATAATTTTGTAGATTTCTCCTAGTGGTGATGAAATATTACTGTACAAAATAAAATCAATGTAACCTCTGCAAATACCTGCGGGGAGAGGGTGATAAACGGAAGGGAGAGCATTTTGCAGCCCAGAGTGGAGGACAGTTTATAGTTCCGTTTGCTCACATGATGAGGAGGGAGAGGATGCCGGCGGAGGAGGGGGTGGTACTTAACTCTAAGTTGACTTCAGGGGGGAAAAAGTGATTAATTTCTTACTTCTCACAGATGTAGCAATGAAAATTCATTTTCCTTCAACAAAATTTGATCTCTGACAAGCCCTGAATGATTTACTACAACCTCATAAAAAGTGTCAGAGACCTGTAAAATAAGGCCAGTCAACCCACAACTTTCTAAAAAGTAACTACAGAAAAGTCTGAATAATTGTGTGCTGCCACTCAAACATGTTTGATATGTCTTCTACAATCATAAGTATGCACTTGAACTTTTCTTGTGTTACACGTTTTCTTGTTATGTACATTTATTTAGATGTTTCAAATACACAAACTATTTCAGTATCATTAAAACCAGTATTTTAAAATCTAGTAACTGTATTTTTCTTTATTCTAACTTCTATAACTCAGAAGAGTCTAGTGCCTGATGTTTCCTGTATTCAGGAATTCTGCACGAAGTCTGATGTGGTCATTAAAAAAGATTGCAAAGAAAAGTACCTATAATCATCACCCGCTTGTAATCTAAAAACAATTGATGCCAGGAAGTAGCTGTCTATCTGAAATGTTTGCTCAACCTCTCCCAGATCATGTCTAACCTGAATAAAACTTACTAAGAACAGCAGTAGCATAAGCTTGTCATTCATTTTGATCGGATTTCAAATCATGGAGAGATGTTTGCCCTCCCACCCTACCCAAAGACAGAGAACTGGTTGCAAAATGGAGTAAATGCTGACACAGATTTGCTTTTTCCAGGGTTCTTCAAAGCACAAGTAGGAGCTCCATGCCCTCCCACTGTGCGGCCAAAAATAGCCAATTTTCCATGGTCCACTGGAAAATTGGCATTTATCAGTGAGGGAAGTTTATTCATTATGTAAGAGTATATTCTGTAGATAGTTTTTCAACTAGCCACATAAAATCCAGCCCTGGTGCTAAGGTCCCAGATCTCATCATGCCCTGGTGTCGGAGCAATGATGACCAGGCTGTATTCTGAGCCCGCCTGATGATGGCTGATTCATTGTAGCATTTGCTCTGTGCATTTTAAGACAGGCAGCCAGCACAGTGTGGTAACTCTTCCAGTTCCTGGCTTTGGAAGTAAGCAGACAGCAAATTTCATTTTGCACGTTAGTTCAAACCTGTCATGTTCAGACACCTTCAGCAACCCTCTAGAGAGCAGTGCTGTCCAAAAGAACTTTCTTTAACGATGGAGGTGTTCATCTAAGTGTGATCAGGAAAGTTCAGATGTGCTTCCCTCCCCCTCCCCACTCACTCCCTCTCCCAGAGCAGAAGTCTCCACCACCACTGCCAGGATTCATCTTTATCAGTCACCCTTTGGTGAGGGTTGAAAAATTAAAATAGCAATCAGACAGGGAAAGAATGAAGATGAAACCGATTTCTAGCAACAAGTATTCAAAAGTTGTTCTGTCCAATATGGTAGCCACTAGACACAGGTGTCTATTATAATTTTAATTAATTAATGTGGACAGTTCAGCTCCTCACTAGACATAGTAAAAGGGCTCAACAGCCATATGAACTACTGTTTTGGACAGGATAACATTTGGCTGTCCAATAGGATATAGGAGAAAGAGTTGAGAGAAGAAAAGGGTTCTTACCACTTAAACAACCCATCCCTGACACTCTTTCCTCATCCTCATCACCATCATCTAAGGCCTCTACGTTTTAAAAACCACAAGCCTACCATTTAAATTTAACAGCACAGCATCTTATTTATGTAATATATTTATGTGATAGGAAAGTCAAACACTTTTCAGATATTGTGAGGATTCAACTCTTTTTTTAGCAGCTTCCAAACATTTATTTATTTTTATAGAAGTATAGTTGATTTACAATGTTGTGTTAGTTTCAGGTGTACAGCATAGTGATTCAGTCACATATACGTACATGTGTGTATACACACACACACACACACATACACACACACACATACACACACACACACACGCATTCTTTTCCAGATTCCTTTCCATTATAGGTTATTACAAGATATTAAATATAGTTTCCTGGGCTATCCAGTAGGACTTTGTTGTTTATCTGTTTTGTATATAGTACTGTGTATCTGTTAATCCCAAACTCCTAATTTATCCTCTCCCCACCTTTCCACTTTGGTAACCATAAATTAGTTTCCTATGTCTGTGGGTCTGTTTCCGTTTGTAAATAAGTTCGTTCATATCATTTTTTTTTAGATTCCACATAGAAGTGATATAATATGATATTCACCTTTCTCTGTCTGATTTACTTCACCTAGAATGATAATCTCTAAATCCATCCATGTTGCTGCAAAAGGCCTTGTTTCATTCTTTTTTAAGTTTAACAGCTTTTATTGATGGATGATTGAATTAAATTACACTTACATAAACTAGATAATTTGATAAGTTTTGACATCTGTATAAATACCTACAGAACCACTACCACAATTAAGATAATGAACATATCTGTCACCCCCAAGAGCTTCCTGTGACTTCTTTGCAATCCCACTTTCTTGCCCATCCACGCCCCTTCTCCCATTCCTAGACACCCACTGATCTGCTGTCATTGTTGACTCATCTGCAAAGTTTAGAATTTTATGTAAGTGGAACCACACATTGTGGAATACATGTATTCTTGGTCGGTCTTTTTTCACTCAGCATAATTATTTGGAGATTCACTCATGTTCATCTCTTTTTATTGTTCAGTAGTGTCCCATTTTATTGATATTCTTCAATTTGTTTATCCATTCACATGTTGGCTTAGACTAATGGCTTGTTTCCAGTTTGAGGTCATTAAAAATAAAGCTGCTATGAACATCTACAATATAAGCCTTTGCATGAACATATGCTTCCCTTTATCTCAAGTAAATACCTAGGAGTAGAATGCCAGGGTTATATGGGATAGGTATTATGAAACTACCAAGATATTTTCCAAATTGGTTGTAACTTTTACGTTCCCATGTAAATGCAAATGAGAGTTCCAGTTGTTCCATATCCTCACCAACACTTGGTATGTTAAGTCTTTCCAATTTTAGATATTGTAGGAGGTGTGTAGTGGTAACTCACTGTGGTGAGGACTCAACTTTGAAATAAAAATTCCACATCACTTCCCTTCTAAACTTTATTTCTTCACTTGACATGTATGTGTTGAGCATATGACACTGATTTCTTATTTTCTTATTAAAGTCATCAAAATAATCTTTTTTAAAATTGTACAAAATGAACATCAATTTTTATGCTATGGTGAGGTCTGAACTCGGGGAATTAAAAAGAAGAGATGGCAGAGAGAGATTTTTTTTTTAAACAGATCTGGGTATAACTTCCCTTTATGTTCTGGGATTACACTGTAGTTTTTTGGATAATCTATTATCTGTGTATTTTACATGTGGAGCCCTATTAGAGGATTAATAAAGCAAAGAGATGGTTTTATATAAAGGAGAGAAAAAACTTTAAATTAACTTGTTAAAAAGTTCAAACAAATATACATTTTTAAAAAGACTTTAGGCAAGTTTAATAGGTATGCTGCTCTAGGCAAGAGGTGCCTGCATGAGCCCAAACAAATATACTCTTGACAAAATTTAAATAGTACATAATGGGTAGAATATGAAATGTGAAAGTCCTTTCCCACCTCCAGCTACTACAAATCCTTCCCATGTGGCACTGTACACAATCATCATTAAGTGTGGATGTGAGTGTGTGTGTGTATTTCTCAAAAGTTCCTATACATAAACAAACACAAGTCAAGATTTTCAATATCAGCCAGTAAGAAAATGTAAATCAAAACCACAGTGAAATATCACTCTTTTAAAGGGCTAAAATAATAAAAATAAAAAACTGACAATACTAAGTCCTGGCAAAGATGTAGTGCAACTAGAACCCCCATCGACTGGCCACAGGAAAGCAAAATGGCACAGCCACTTTAGAAAAAAGTGTGGTAATTTCTTACATACTTAAACACACACACTTAGTATGTCCGACCCATCAGTACTATTCACCCAAGTGAAACAAAGACTTATGTTTTCACAAAAACCTATGCATGAATGTTTATACAAGCTTTATTCATAATTGCCCAAATCTGGAAACAACCCAAATGTTCTGCAACTGTAGAATGAATAAACAAACTGTAATCTATCTCTGAAATGAGATACTACAGATCAATAAAAGGAAAAAATGACTGACAAACAACAAAAAGGGATAAATCTAAATATGCTACGCTAGCTTGAAATCAGATTCAAAAGACTGTATACTATATAATTCCATTTTTATAACATTCTGTAAAGGTCAAACTATATGGGGCAAAAACCCATCAATGAATGTCAGGGATTGAGGGTGAGGGTTGGGGTGGACTACAAAGTAGCAGAGGGAGGGTTTCTTTGAGTGTCAGAACTGTCCTATACTTTGATTGTGAAGTGACTGCACAATTGTATGCATTTGTCAAAACACTCAGTACTATACACTAAGAAGGGTGAATTTTGTGGTATGTAAATTCTACTTTAATTTTTTAATGGGGAAAATAAGTTACAAAAAATAACTACGCATATATAAGTATGTGTGTATCCTTTTTTGTTTTATAAAGTAATAGTATAAATTTAATCTTGCCACCTGCTTTTTTCATGTACAGAAAAGATATCTTATCATATTGGTACATGTAGGACCAGTCACTGAGTGGTAGACATTTAGTTTGTTTCCAGATTTTTTCTATTTCAACAATGTTGAAATAAACATGCCTATATGTGTAAGTCTTTTCCCAGGTGTTCAAGTAAAGCTGCATGATAAAATCTTTTAAATATAGTTCTTGAGTTCAACAATATGCACACTAAAATTTCTAACAGCTAGTGCCAATCATCCACTAAAAAAGGTGAACAAAGAAATAAACTCTGAAAGAATCAATAAAGCTAAATGACTATGTACACAGGGCAAATGGCAAGAGAGATTAAAAATAACAAAAACAATTTCTTTCCAGTTCTGAAATCTGAAGAATTCAGAAAACTGTGACACTAACAAGAGAAACAGAAATGCTAAAGGGAAGTCTTTGGGGTGAGGTGGGATTAGTGGAGGAGAGGTTGAGATGATGAGCTGACTTTTAGATCTGCTGAATTTGTGATAAGTGAAGCTGCGGTCAGACAAGCGGACATGTCTCATAGGCAGTTCGTGTGCATCTGAGCTCAGGAGAGGGTTCTGGGACAGAAATAGAGGTTCCTTAGCTATTGCTTAAGAAATGATAATTAACATAACACCATATAAGATCTCTGAAGTGTGGATTTCCAGGATCAGTGATCTCTTCAAGCATAAAGGGAGAAAAGGTAAGTAATTGAGGACTGAACCTCGGGAAGTCCCTCATTCAGGTTTGGAAGGTCAAAGAGGAAAAGTAAACACAAAGGTACAACAAAAAAGAATCAGGAGAGAGCAGCATTATAGAAACCAAAGAAAGAGGTAATTTCAAGGGAGAGAGAAGTGGTCCACGGTATCTTAGAGCAACTCCCAGAATGAGAAAGTTCCACAAGTATTCCCAAGACTGAACCAACCCAATGAAGGATAAAAGAGCACATTGCTTCACAAGAAAATGCTTCTAGTGAAAATCAAGGAGGAGGAGGACGGAATGGAAAAAAAGTCCTGTGATCTGTTAATTAATAGGTCACTTTTAGTTATTCACTGTCGAAGGTGAGATGAGCAGGTGGCAGAATTCAACCTGTAGGGAGTCAGGGCTAGTGAATTGTCCGAACATGGTGACCGTGGTAAAAAGAACTTGGAAAAGAGGAAAAAAGAATGGTAAATTGAGAGGTAAAAGGCAGTGATATCTTAGCTCAGAATCAGAACTCCTCTCCAGAATTGTTATGCTTTTTCCCCACTGAGAGTAAGCTCAGAGACTTGGTCCATTCATGTCTTATTCAGGAAGAAGACTCACAGCAATGGAAGCCACAGAGTTGAAGACTAAAACTCAGAGTGCTGAGGTCAAACAAATGGAAGAAATATAGATACCTAAATTAAGTGAATGTATATGGATGCTGTCACTCAGGAATATTTAAATTTTAATGTACATCTGTGCTTTATCAATAAACATGGATTGGATCACTGACTGCTAACCCTAAGTTGATAATCAGATTATGAAAGTTCTTCTGAAGTTCTTCTATTTTTCTTAAAACAACAAAGGCTATGTAACTATAATGTGGTGACATGACTATCACATAATAAATGGTGATATTAATATCATCTCATATTTTTAGTGTTTTATAGTTTTAAAAGTGTTTTTAAATTTGCTTTCAAATGAAAGGTAACAAAAGTAATAAATTTAGCAAAGAGCCATCACACTTTAAGAGTAAAGAAATTTAATCTAGGAAGAAATTTCCATTTGAGAAAACCTCCATTATCTAGGGGATGTCCATTTGTCATCCTAGTACTGAGGAGGTTTGGATGATATTTTTAGGAACTTGAGTAAATCTAGAGCTAATATGTGAAATGTGGGTTTCCAATTGAAACACTTGTCATTGGTTAACTGATTCCATAGTACAATAAAAAATTAAATGAGTATCAGTGGCAATGGTGGAGTAGGACCTCCCAAAGTCCTCTCCTCCATAAAAGCAATGTGAACACTGGAAAACTTTTCAGAATAAAAATCTTCAGAACTCTGAAAATTAAGTTCAATATCTGGTGACTTCAATGATTACTTTTATCAAATAGTTTAAGCACAGATCAACAAAATACAAATTGTACAAATTCTTCACAAACTCTTTCAGAAAACAGGGTGGGGAGAGAACACTTCTCAACTCACCCTATGAAGTCGGTATTACCCTAACACAAACAGCAAACAAAGACATCCCCCAAACAAGAAAACTACAGAACAATATCCCTTGTGAATATAGATACAAAAATCCTCAGCCAAAAAAAAAAAATGGTATCCAACACATATATAACCTTGGGTGATTTATCCCAGGAAAGCAAGCTTGGTTCAACGTAAGAAAATCAAAGTAATACACCAAATAAATAGAACAAAGGTCAAAAAGCATATAACTCTCTCCAAAGATATATAAAAAGCATTTGACTAAATCAAACTCCCCTTATGAAAAAACATACAACAAACTCAGAATAGAAGGAAACTTCCTTAACTTGGTAAAGGGCATCTAGAAGAAACCACAGCTAACATCATAATGGTGAAAGACTGAAAGCTTTCTTTCTAAAATCATAAAGAGATGAAGATGTCTGCTCTCGTCATTTCTCTTCAATATTATAGTGGAGGTTATAATCAGAGCAGTAAGGCAAATAAAAAAATCCTAAGATATACACATAAAAATGATTAGAGCTAATAAATGAGTTCAGCAAGCTTGAAGGATATAGTATTAACATGCAAAAAAATCTATTTTATTTCTAGCAATGGAAAATCATAAAACAAAATTAAGGAAACAATTCTGTTTATAATAGAATCAAAACCAATAAAATATTCAGAAGTAAATTTAATAAAAGAAGTACACTAAAGATGATGGAAGTCCATCATTCTCATTTTACATAATAAGATTTTAGAGAGGCATAAAGTGAATTGGTAATTAAAAAAAAAACTAGAATGAACTATTTGGAGAAACTACTTATTACTTTAAAGAAATTTCTGGAGATGATTTCAAACTTGTGAAACAATGTAATTACATGACACTTTAATGGATCTATTCACTTGTAGTGATAGATATGTAATTTTCTCATTCTGGGAGTTTTTTAGCTCTTGGTATTTTGAAATTTAACTTTCTCTTTAAAAGGAATAAAGCTGGCATAGGTATGTCAAGTTGTGTCGTCAGCAGTCCTACAAGCTGGAGGAGCAGGAGAAGTGTGCCTTTAGAGCAGCACTATCCAACAGAAATTTAAGTTGAGAGACATGTGCAATTTTAATTTTTTTAGTAATCACACTTTAAATAATAAAAAAGGTAAACTTAGTTTTAGAAAACTTATTTAATCCAATATATCCTAAATATTATTTTAACATATAATCAAATTAATTTTTTGTGAAAAAAATTGAGATTATTATTTGTACTAAATCTTTGAAATGTAGTATGTATTTTACATGTACAGTACAGCTCAATTTGTACTAGCCACATTTCAAATGCTCAGCAGACACATGTGTCTTGGGCTATATAGAACAAATTTTAGAGTTCTACACTTCCTAAAATTGTAATAACAGAATTTCTGCACCCCTGAAATCACATTATACAATACTTAGCTACATCTCAGCATAATAATTATGGAGGCCCTTAAAGAAGAGAGGGACTGAGGGTTGATAAGAAATGGTTATCTCACTACTTGCTTGATGTCTGGGGTCCATTTGTCAGCCCTCAGAGATCTTAGACTGTTTAATTCACAATCATTGTTCGTTCTTGATTTTTTTCCTTTTTTAATCAGAAAGTTAGGCTTCTGAAAAAATTAATGGTTACATTCAATGAAATTTTCATCACACAATAAAAGGAAGGCTTCTGGCAGTATTCAGTGCTTAATGTCATTGCCACTCATTTCCAATTTATAACATTTGGCCTCAATTAAAACATTTTAATTTAATTTTTAATAAGCATATAAATGTCTAAATAATAAAAAAGCATACAGTGGAAAGTCTCTTTCTTATCCCTGGCCCCTATTTTCTCAGTTCCAAAATCTTCAGTGCATAGTAACTATTATTTGTTTCTCATTTATCCTTTGATCTATGGATTTAACACAATGCTTATCAAAATCCAAGCATGCTACCTTTCAGAAACTGATGAGCTGATCCTAAAATTTATATGGAGATTCAATGTGCCTAGTATAGCCAAAACAATTTTGATTAAGAAAAACAAAGTTGGAGGATTTGCACTACCTGATTTCATGACTTATTGTAAAGATACAGTGGTCAAGAACATGGTATTAACATATGGATAAGCATATAGATCAAGGGTTAGCAAATAATTTTTATAAAGTGTCATATAGTAAATATTTGAGACTTTTTGGTTTCTGTTGCAAACAATGGCACTCTGCCATCATAGTGCAAAAGTAGCTCAAACAAGATGTAAACACATGAGATGGCTGTGTTCAATAAAGCTTTATTAACAACAACAAAAAAGGTAGTGGGCTGGATTTGGCCCACAGACTGTACTTTGCCATCCCTGTTATAGATCAAAAGAATAGAACTGAGAGTCCAGAAATAAATCCTTACATGTATGGTAAACTGATTTTCAACAAAGAAGCCAAGACAATTAAATAGAGAAAGGATAGTCTTTTCAATAAACAGGCCATTGAATATCCAGATGCAAAAAAGGAAATGTATGGAATAAATAATATAACCAACATAGAATCTTACTTCACACTACACTCAAAATTAGCTCCAAAGGTATCTGAGTCCTAAAACAATTTAAATGGTTAAACCTCTATAAAAAACAGATAGGAGTAAATTTTCATGCCCTTGGGTTAGCAAGAATTCAGACGTGACACTTAAGAGCATAAAATATTTTTAAAAATTGATGAGTTGGACTTCATTAAAATTAAAAACATGTGCTACAAAAAATGAGATTAAGAAAGTGAAAAGACAAGCCACAGATTTAAAAAAATATTTGCAGATCATATATCTGATAAGGTACATGCATCTAGAATCTATAAAGAACTCTTATAATTGAAAAATAAAATGACAAACAACTCAATTAAAAAATGACAAAAGACTTGAGTAGACATTTTCCCAAAGAAGACATATGGATGGCTAATAAGCACATGAGAAAGTGCTCAACATCATTAGTCATTAGAGGAATGAAAATTAAAGTCACAGTAAGATACCACCTTATATACACCTTATACAACTACTAAGAATGTTCATGATCAAAAAGACAACAATATCAAGTATTGGTAAGGATATGGAGAGACTGGAACTCTCATACACTGCCAGTAGGAATGTAAAATGGCACAGCCACTTTGGAAAACAGTTCGCCAATATCTCTAAAAGTTAGACATAACTTAGCATGTGACTCCCATATTGTACTCCTAGGAATCTAGCCAACAGAAATGAAAACACAGGTTCACAAAAAGACTTACATATTCTTATCAGCACAATATTTGTAAACCACAATCTGAAAACAACCCAATTATCAACCAATAGGCAGATGGATAAACAAATAGAATACTATTTGGCATTTAAAAAGAATAAAAATACTGGTACATGCTACAGCATGGATAAACTTCAAAAGCATTATTGTAAATGAAAGAACCCAGATGCAAAAGACTACATATTGCAGTTTATATGAAATGTCCAGAAAAGGTAAGGTATAGTCAGAAAGCTGATCAGTGTTTGCCTATGGCCAGTGCTGGGAATGGTGAATGATTGAAAATGAGCTTGGGTGGGGTAGGGTAGTGGATTGTTATGGCTACACAACTCTACTAATTTCCTAAAACCCTTTGAATTGTATACTTATGATAGGTGAATTACATGGCATGTAAATTACACTTCAATGAAGTTATAAAAAGAAGTGTTTTCTCTTATAACAAGACATCTAGACATATACACTCCAAGTCCTCTCAATCGTTTGACCACATTGTCAGGATACATCTAATCTCTTTCCCTTGCCAGTTTGCCATCATTATGATGGCAGTTGCCTCATAATTTAGCCTGCCACTGATATAGATATTAAATCTACATTCAACTCAAAGAAGCGAGAGAGAGGAAAGAGGAAAGTTGTGTCTGCTCCTTTTCTCCCATAAGCGCTTAGTAGGTTTTCAAGTTACATCCTGTTAGACAGACCTGTTAAACATGGAATTTTCCAGTTTAGCTACAAGGAAATCTGGGTAAGTGTTCATTTAATTTTCCAGTCCCTTTTCAGGGAAGCAAGGGAGAGGGGCTGGGAATGGATACTAGCATATTCAGCCAAGAATTTCTGACACTCTCTTCTTTTCCACCAAAGAATATCAACCTGAAATAATAATAGATTTCATTATATTGAATGGGATCAAACTATGCATATATTTTATGGAAGAAGGGGTATCCCTACCAGGGATATGAATCACTCTACACATAGATAATTATGTTTCTTCTTACAACCACATAGTTCATTGTTATCAAAGTTTCTTCTCTGATATAAAAATAAAGATTAAACTTCACAATGTTGGGAAGGACCTCAAGATAAATGTTGGAATAACTGCAATTCTTATTCTTAAAATTCTTTTTAGTAAGAAAGCAAATTTAGACAGCTGATCAAAATAGTTGGCAAAAGGACAGGAAAAAGAAACAAATACGGCTTTATTCCAATGTGCCAGGCCGAAACCAGCCTTAAATACCTCTGTAAAATCTTTCACAATGAGAGATTCACTAAAGGTGTCAAATGTTATAGGCATTTTTTTTTACTCCAAATACCCAACTAAATTTGTTCCCCCATTTCCAGTTCAAGAGGTTTGCTTAACTCCTCAGAGCCTATTAGCCTATCTCTTCTCAATCCCAAGTTCACTGGGGTCAATGCTCGTAGCTTGAAATCAATCATGGTGGGAGCATGTACACCATAGAAATTGGCATTGTCGGTGTTGTTTTTTTTTTCTTCACAGAGACCAGTTAATCAACTGCTAGCATGCTTCTACCCACTTCCATCAGTTTTTATAATGACAGCATTACACACAAGGAAACAAATTCTTCTTCTCCCATACACAATAGGAGTCTCCAAAATGGGTCTATTGGTTTTTTTTTTTTCCTTTGAAGGTTTATTTTTTCTCGTAACTTGACAACAGCATGCCCACCAACACCAAAATCAAAACTATTGCAGACAGTAGCAATTTTATGGTCTACAAAAATTAAGCCATAAAAATACTGGGATAGTAATTTTGATTTTTTTCATGGGAGGATGGTTAAAAAATAAATTCATGGCACAGTAGTTTTCTGTAAGGGTAACATGAAAGTCTTTTGGCAGGAAAACTCACATTAGTGTCAGTAAAGTCGGTAGCCATAGTACAGAGTACATTCCTCTGCTGACAGAAAATTTATCTACAGCTCTGGTCCTCATTGCCTACGAGTGAAGGATTTTGTTTCCTAAATGTCACCCAAAACTACTGTCAGAGTGTATAAGCAAGGTGGAGCCATTGCTGCACCACCACTACCAGTATCTCAAAAGATTAGCAGCCGTCCGTGATGCTGGGTGCCGTGGCGTGACTGTGATTGGGACAGAGGGTGAAGGAGGTCAAAGGCACTCCACTCACCCTCACTGGGGTGAGATTAAGCTTGAACCCAAAGGATTCTACCTGCTGCAGGCACACAATTCTATTTCATTTTCAATGAGACTGTTCTAGACTCAATGTCCATCATCTCTTTCAGATTTGGAATTTAAGGAGGTACCCTTAATAAAGAATTATGCACCATATTCAATGAGGCAGAAACCCCTGGAACTTACACTTCCTGTGCCTATCATAAGACACTATCTGTCATTCTTGATAGAATTGATCAAATGAATAAAAATACTTGTTTGATATATCACATCTTGTTTTTAAACATTAAAAATCACAAAGTCAATTGTTAATTCATGTCATTAAAGTATACATTTTTAGAACCCCATAACTGGTCTTAAAGATTGTCCATCTGTTGCTTTTCCACTTCATCTAGAGCGTTAGAAATTCCTGAAATAAGCTCCAAAGAAATAAAGGGAGATGGAGTGTCTTTTGTGATTTATAACAAGCGGAGGTCAACCGCACCTGGGTTTACGTTAATGAGGTGACTTAAGGAAAGCCTGTGAGGATGTGGGCTGGCTGCCAGGGAAACCAACCAGGTGATTAGTGTTGGAACTTTCAGTACACCTTCTGACCTCCAGGGAGAGGAGAAGGGATGGAGCTGATCCTTATGATCCAGTGATTTAATCAATCACTCCTACATAATAAAGCTTCCATAAAAGATCCTACCTCATGGGGTTCAGAGAATTTCTGGGTTGGTGAGCTCATCAAGGGGCTGGAAAGGTGATGCACCCAGAGAGATCGTGGGAGCCCCGCAGCCTTTCTCCATATCTTGCCCTACTCATCTCTTCTATCTGCCTGCTCCTGAGTTGTATCCTTCGTAATAAACCAGTAGTAGTAAGCAAACTGCTTTCCTGAGTTCTATGAGCTGTTCTAGAAAATTATTAAACCTTAGGAGAGGGTCTTAGGTCCCCTGATTTAAAGTCAAAAGTACTGAAGGCCTGGACTTGCAACTGGCATTTGAAGTGGGGGAAAGTATTTAATTGAGCCTGTAACCTGTGGGGTCTGTGCTAACACAAGGCACTTAATGTTAGAATTGCTTGGGGTGGAAAACCCACACATATGGTGTAAGAGGTGTGTGCAGTAGGAGGAGTAGCAGCAGAGAAAAATGGAAGTTTTAAGACATCATTCATAAACATATTCCTAATGAACCCATGGTGACTTCCATTGGCCATTTATTGCTTTTCTATTAAAAAAGTCACACAGTTGTAAATGAGTTAGTTCTCTTTGTTAAAGTGTATAATATATAGAAGGAAAAAGACTGAAAAGTGGAAGTTTCCTTTTCACTCCCCTAGTCTAGTCCCACTCAGGGGAAGCCACTGTGAAATTGATATTGATCCTTCTGGATACTTTCTTATATATTTACATGTATATGTACTGATATATGTATTTATATTTCTTCCTTAAAAATATATACTGGATACTGCTCCATATTATCTCATTTGATAAAGTAACTGAGGATCTTCCGTGACAGTACACATTGTCTTTAATAGCTTCAAGATAGTCCTCAGTTTACCACAATTTACTACTCCCCTATTGTTGGACATTAAGGTTGTGGCCAAATTTTTGCCTTTATAAACAATGCTTCATTTATCTTCAAACAAATGAGAAAGAATTCATACGGTATAGAGTCCCAGAAATGGAACTACTATATTAAAAGACATGCACATTTTTATATCCTAATGAATACTACACACTTTTTTCCAATTTATATTTCTTTCAGGAGTATATAATAGGACTCTACAGCCTAGACATGCAAAGTGTGGCCCTGTGACAAGCAGAATTGGCGTCTTCTGGGAGCCTGTTAGAAATGTAGACTTTCAAGTCCCATGAGACCCACTGAATCAGAATCTGCCAGCAAGATTCCCAGGTGATTTACATGGTCATTAAAGTTTGGTAAGAACTGCTCTATATATTCTTTTCCTCCCTAAAATATCATTGGCCTTTTAAATTTTTGCCCTTTCTCCTTAACCTCCAAGTACTTAAAAACTACTTATTTAATAATGCTCCCTAGAATTTTGCTGGGATCTCTACAAAAGACATAAATTGGTAATTCACAGGATAGACCGTTTGTAAATATGAAGATAATTTTTTCCCTTCTCTAGTCTTTTGGCATGTCTTTCATTCTCCAAGATTTTTAAAGGACAATTGACAGTTATTTAACAAATGCATCTGCTAGTTGCCTCCATTTTCTGAGCATAATTTATCAGGGTTGGGAGACCTGAATTTATTTACAGCAGTGAGGTGCTCTCTTAAAGTATGATTTGTGCTTAAATCTACAGGGAAGTTCAAAGACCATCTGGAGGATACTGAAGAGCCATCAGAAATACATGTGCCACCCTGCAGAACTACTGCCTCAGGAGATCCTTTAACAAATGCTCTAGGAACTCCTAGTTCCTTTTGTTGGTTGGGACTTGGGGGTGGTTTGCCCCCTCTGCCTTCTACGTCCCACCTTGTCTCAAGGCAGAGAGCTCCCCTCTGCTTCCTGTTTTGTGAGAAAGAGGGAAGAGTCGTGTTAACTGGAGTGAATTGTTCCTCAGTTATTGCCTTTGTCTATACCAGTTTTTGAGTCAATTGTTGACCTTTACACTGCTAGTAAATGTTTATTGAATGCCTACTGCCTCCCAGGTACCATGTTTTGCACACATCAATTTTCTCAATCTTCAAAGCAGTCCTCTCAGGTATCATTTTTGTCATTTTCCAGGGTGGGGATTGAATAAACGATTGAATAAATGGTAGGATCTGGCTTGACTCTTAAATACCACCCTATACTTCCCACAGGTGAGCAGCAGAACTATTGGGAGGATCAGAAAAGGACTGAGCAGGACCGAGGACATTTTATGCAAAGCATTACTTTGCTGTCAAGTAAAGAGTAATACAGAAAGTGTCATCTATGGCATTAGTAAATATAAAACTAAAACAAAATTGCCTTATCTATACACATAAGTAGCACTTTGGGTCTATTTGTTCCTATGAATACTGTTTCCTGGGAAGCTTAAGGGTCAGAGTTGACAACAATTTCTATTTCTAGCTTTTTGAAAGAGTAAGAGAAAAAAATAAACTCATTTCTCAACCCTTGTAGGAGACTGCTCTGGATGCAAGGAGTGCCATGGTTCACTATTAAGATTAACTAACCTTCCTAGTCTTCCTTGCCTCTCTCCCTTCTATGACCCTTTAGCTGTAGGTTCCATAAGAATACTTCTAAGTTGTTAATAAAATTCTGTCACTACAAACGGGTGGAGTTCTGTCTACTCCCGATACTCAAATACTACAGAAACACCCACAAATGTTACCACTTATTTCAAAGATATACTGACTGCAATTTTAAAGGAAGTTTCATACTCAAATCAAGTTCAATGAAAAAAAATATGTTTCCTTTTTAGTACCTTCGGGGTGAGGGCAGACGTGCATGTGGTTATCACAATATGTAAGACCTTAGTAATTATTGCTGAAAGAACTATGACACTCATTTATTAAGAGATTTCACAGAAGCTAGGGATTCTATTTTCTAAAATATCCAATACTCTCAGCATTAATCCATGCACCAGGAGATTCTGAATAAATTGTGTAAGACCGATATAACTTAAAGACCTCCTTGGGGGCATTTCTTGAATTTGGACCCTGTCACAAACATACTTTCTACATAAATATTAGCTGCATTCCACTGGCTCTGTAGGCTTAGACATCAGAAAATAAAAAGAGAAAAATAAAGATAGTACTGATATAAAAAGTATCTATTAAAATAAGTATCCAAAAGCAAGGAATGGGGGGAAAAAAGGAAACCTATTCCACTAACAGAATAGCCAAAATGTTTTTCCTTTGATGAATTTTCCTGACTTAAGGCCTCAAGGAAGTCAAGGAATGAAACATTTATAAGGAAAACAAATCTTATGAAATTATTATAAAAAATTTACTTCAAGATAAGGATGATGAGCAGAGTTGGGGGAAATAACCGTATTTCCATATTCTGTTCTTGGGAAAGAGAACCTAGAGGTTCTCTACAAAATGAAGTGATGGCTTGAGTAATTTAAAAAGTTAATTAAATCATAATACATAGCAATTTGTTAAATCCTTAAAAATAATTTTCATAAAAGAAAAGCATGCCTTTTACATAGTACATCAGAAACAAATATCAGAGTTTAACTCATTAATTAATAAGGGAACCAATAAGATGCTACAGCTGGCTTCAAGAAGAATTTAAAAAGGTAGAGAGGCATAGGAAGATAATGAAATAAATTTGCAAACAGATGCAAAAATGGGCTATGTCTGCAGGGTAGGGGAGAGAAAGCAACTGTCTCTTCGCCAGACAATTTATTTGCAGGTTTAATTGACATAAAATACTTGCATTGCATGTATCACCTACAAATTATAGAGTTCTAAAATAGCTCAAAGATAATAAAAGACACGAGCCCTGTAGAACCAGATAATCCAGAAGAGTGTGCTCTAAGCTGAACATAGTTTTCCGTTGAAAACACCCAGTAATCTTTCCGCACATTTCAAAAGCTTTCAGTTTTTTCCCCCACATAGAGGATATAAAATCAAAACAACTATCCCCACGGTTGTCTAAAGTTCTCAGTATTTCTGATGCAGATGTAGCCTAGTCAGATTTGATTTCATTCCAAACAGAACAGTAGTTTGCATCTATTTTTTGGATGGTAAAAATTCATCTTTTACTTGCAGAAGTGTCACCCGCAAAGCCCATGAACAATTCTCCAGAAATAAAAATAAAATCTGGATAATAAAATAAAGTCTAACCTTTTCTCTTTTCCTTTGTGCTCAGTCTAGCTGCGCTTGCTCACAGGGTACCGCGTGCAGAGGCCTCGCACCCAGCACTTCAGAGTTCCTGGTGCAAAGTGGCCGGGCGACACTTCCGTCCCGCACGTTGTATGTAAAAGTGCTCCACACAGCGGCTGGATTCAAGATGGCGGGCGGTGCGCAGAGGCGGGCGCGCGCGCTGGGATCTGGACCGTGGGCAGCAGGCCCCCTCCCCCTCATCCGGGCACGGATCCCTCTACAGCAGCCCCGCCCACCGCCTGTCCAGGAGAGCATGCGCCCTAGAGCGGGCGCGCCCGCCTCTCCACTGCCCGCGAAGAATAATTAGTTTGCCTTTTTTTTAATTTGGTTTTATTTTTATTTTTATTTTTATTTTTATTTTTATTTTTTGCCATTATTCTTTTTTATTTTATTTTATTTTATTTTATTTTATTGAGTTATAGTCAGTGTTCAATGTCATGTCCATTTCCAGTGAAGAGCACAATTTTTCAGTTATACATGAACATACATATATTCATTGTCACATTCTTTTTCACCGTGAGCTACCACAAGATCTTGTATATATTTCCCTGTGCTATACAGTATAATCTTGTTTATCTATTCTATATAGACCTGTCAGTATCTACAAATTTCGAACTCCCCGTCTGTCCATTCCCACCCAACTCGATCTTGTTCTATTGGCTCCAAAGACACCAGGCAGAAGGACTCTTACTGGGGACTGACTCGGGAGGGTAGGTAACAGAAGCAGAAGATTAAAATGGCTATTGAGAGCTCACAGTCCTTCTAGAAGGAATGAGATCATGCTAGAGGGGAGGGGAGATAACAGAGACAGGGGAGCACCAGTACTGGGAGCTGGAAGAGGGGGAAGTGACAGACTTAATCTTTGGTGGGTCTGGCCTCTGGGGCTATCAAAGGAAACTAGAGAAGCATTTCAAAGATTTTCAATATTTCAGAAATTTATTTGTAAATTCTTCTGAATCTTGGAAAATGTTATCTAATTTCTTTTATCAGATCACCAAATTAATTCGTATCTCTCCGATAAGCCATTACTTTTCTGAATTTTTCTCTTTTGACTGCCAAGAGTTGCATATACTTTGCATGAACTCTCTCTCTTCACTCATTCTCTATAATTTTTTCATCCTGAAGTTCAAATTGCATTTCAACCACCAATAACAACAGTAAAGAAATGGTTCAGATGTAGCTCTCGTGTTCCGATCAAAGCTATTTCTCTCAAGGTGGTTCACACTCTCAGACTTTAAAAGATGTGCAAACATTTATGTCATTACTAATATACCGGCAAAGCCTCAGCTGTACCAAAGGCCAGAAGTAAAATTAGAGCAGTGAACTAATTAGCACCGTATGTACTGAAGGAAACTGGCAGTTATTTTTTGTATTTACCACTTGAGAACAGGAGGATGGAGTTTGTCAAGTTTAAAACCCAAAGTGCTGACAAAGTACAAAGCATTAACTTTTGAGACTCAAATAGTATTACTACCGGCAGCATGCAAAGGCATCTTTAAGAAGTCCAAAAATTGGCACCAGAAAACCAATTGCATTGCATCAGGGAAAAAGAATTGAGTGCCTTTTGGCTTTTGAGCTTTTCAGAACAACAAAATTGCTTCTCTTCTGGTGAGAAGCTATAATTGTTGCTCTGATAAAAAGATTTCCTGAGACAAAGTCTTCTTTTAAAAATAAGCCTAGATCAGATTGTTTACCCTTAACTTAAAATTGTGCACCCCAATGAAGATTTGTACAAAATTGCATTAAATAGGTCCATACTATTTTTCTGCAGGATTTAAAAGCTAATGATGTTTGTCTGTCACCTCCACTCCTTCAATGTGTCTGGTTGAAGTGACTGATACTTGCAGGGGAATTTATCACTTAGAAGGGTTTGGTCTGTCTGCCTTTCAAAAAGCTTTGCAGAGCTTGCTGGGAATGAGCATGGTAGAGTAGAATGGAAGCAGCTCTCAATGCGTTTTGTCATCTGTTTTTTTCTCTTCTCAGTTTTTTTCCTCACATGCTAATTCTGGCTACTAAAAACATCTTTCATTCCTTATGCCTAGCAACCGATCTACTTCATGAATAGACAATTGAGCTGCAGCAGTGATAGGGAATTAAAGCCCATCAAAGGTTAGGACAGATTCTTGATCCAGAACGGTCTGGATTTGAATTCCAGCTTTGGCTCTTACAGCCTTGTGACCTAGGACAAGTCACTTCATTGCTCTATTCTCAGTTTCCTCATCTGTAAAGCAGGGATAATGGTATCAATGCCTGCTTCAATGGGTCATTTTAGAAATGAAATGAGCTCACTTTTGTAAAGTGCTTAGAACACAGCTTGGCATTTGGTACATGTTATATATTTTGAATTAATTAATTATGTTAGGATAATTGCTCTTAATTGTGAAGGCTAGAAACAAGTTAAATGTCCATCCATAGGATGGCTGGTTAAATCAGATACAGTACAGTTATACAGGAGTATACAATGTAAGTATTAAAGAAACGTGGCAAGTTCCCCTGTCTTTTACGGGAAGAGCACCAATAAAAAAAGACACACACACACACACACACACACACACACGATGAGGTCTGGAAGAACACAGAGGTAACTATAATCAACGATTGTTTCTGAGTGGCACAGAGACTTAGGAATTTGAGAGGTTTCTTTTTTTTATTATATACCCTTTTGTTCTACAAAAAATGTTTTGTTCTAAAAAAAAAGTTCTAAAAAAATTAATCCAGTTTCAGTTACTACTTTTTCAATAAAAGTCTAGTTCACTATAATTTTATTAGGAGAAAAAAGGATATTTGTGAAAGATTAAGGCCATGGACTTAAATTTGCTATCTAAATGAATGAAGGCAAATATAAGAGATTCTGAACTACTTTGCTGGTATCTTTTGCATTAAACGCAACATTAGTGTTTTCTTTGGGAACTGAGAACTAGCACTGAACATCCTCAACCCTCACTGTGTTTTCCAAGACATGACTTGGGGCTATGATGTAGTCAATAACTCACCGTAACTGAACCACATTTTATTACTTACAAGTATAAGATTAGGTGTGCTTCAGCCTGCCTATCTGCCCTCTTCCACCAGGCACTTTCCTTAATTTTTACAAGAGGTGGATCTATGTTAAGAGGATAATAGAACCAGAAAATGAGTCACTGCAAGAAAAACACAGAAAGCTAGTCATTCCTTATAAACGAATAGCCTGATTGTCCCAAACATTTTCCCTATCAATTTACTGTGATGCCTATGATTCCCACCATTAGTCACTCCTTAGGGTTAAGGTATAGACTCTATAGACAGGAGTTTTCATATAAAGGAAACCATTATGCACAGAATGCAAAAAAAGAAAAAAGTGAAGAAATTGAAGTGTTGAGAGCTAGGTAGCTACAGAGCGTGTGGATTTCAGAGATAGCCTCCAGCAGTGAAAGAGACATTTACACGGTCAAAATAGGACTGCATCCTGGCTCTGATGCTGTCATATGTTCACTTTGGGAATTAGTTCACACCTCTGGGCCTCACTTTCCTACTCTGCAAAACAAGGATAATACTTGTATTTACGATAATACAAAAAACCTTGTTTTGCTGTATATCCCCAGAGTCTAGAACAATACCTGGCATGTAATAGATGCTCAATAAATACTTGTTAAATAAACAAATGTGTTAAATGAGGTAATAGAAACTACTTGAAGGCAGGAGGTGGCCAGTATATCTTAGTTCTCACCTCCTGGTTCCTGGAAAGCATTTGACAAGATTTTTCATGGTATGTTCTTCATAAAGAGAGGATTATGGGCTAGAGGCGAGGATTAGCAACTGCTTCAACAACTATAATCAAAAGTAGATTAATGGATCACTGTCAGTCTGGTGATGGGTTTCAGGATTTACCATGAGTAAATCCATGAAGCATTTTTGTCATCTACTTGGGTAAGAGTATAAACAGTGCGGTTCATCATATATTTGTATGACACACCAAACTGAAAGAAGGGATATATTGGAGGGAAGACTCAGGAGATTTTGACTGATTAACTTGAGGGAGAGAATTAAATGAGATGAGATTTAGCCAGGTATATTTAAGGCCTTGCATTTGGATCCAAAAAACCTTAAAACATATGAACATAACAGAGGAGACTTTGTTTATATATACCACAATTTCTTTATCCAGTCATCTGTCATTGGACATTTAGGCTGTTTCCATGTCTTGGCTATTGTAAATAGTGCTGCTATGAACACTGAGGTGCATGTATCTTTTCGAATTAGAGTTTTCTCCAGATATATGCCTAGGAGTAGGATTGCTGGATCATGTGGTAAGTCTATTTTTAGTTTTTTAAGAATCTCCATACTGTTTTCCATAATGACTGCAACAAATCACATTACCACCAGCAGTATAGGAGGGTTCCCTTTTCTCCACACCCTCTCCAGCATTTATTATTTGTGGACTTTTTAATGATGGCCATTCTGAGTGGTGTTAGATGATGGGGAAAGAGGGCGGGAAGGGATAAAATGGGAGTTCAAGATTGGCAGATATTAACTATTATATATAAAATAGATAAACAACAAGTTTATATTATATAGCACAGGCAACTATATTCAATATCTTGTAGTAACCTACAATGAAAAAGAAAATGGAAAGGAATATATATGTATATGTCTGACTGAAACATTATGCTGTACATGAAAAAAATGGAAACAACACTGTAAACTGACTATACTTCAATTAAAAAAATATATGAAAACTAGCTTAAGTTTAGAGATGAGTGATCCAGATCATGAAGGGATATGGTATTATGTGTATGAGGTTTAATTAAAGAAAAGGAAAATTTAGCCTGGAGGAAAAATGTAGATGAGGATAAAATGTTGCTAGGCTGTCACATGGGAAAGAAATTAGATTTGATCTCTAAAGCACCAACAGGTAAACTATCTTTAACAGAGAGAATTAATACAGAGATTTTTGTCTCAGTCTAAGGAAGAATTTTTATGGGTTAAAAACTGTCCAAAGATGGGATAAACAATAATGGTTTTCTTCATTGTAGAATGTGCGTCCTTCTAAAAAACATCAGAGAGCAAAAAATGTTGAAACATAAACACTGTTATTATTTGGAAATCTCACCATCTGTTTAACCTCAAGCATGCTAATGCATTGTTGAAAAAAGTTTTGAGTTTAATAGTTCACTGAATTTGGCAGATGTTCTTGCAGCGGTTGGTCCAGAGCTCAGCAGTGAAGTTACAGACAGGATGGTACTTAGATTAAACAGCATTTGGGGCCCCTTTCAAATCTGGAAGCTTATTATCTTATAAATGCCAGGAGCATTGATTCTATTGAGATCATAGCTCAGCCTGGCCTGAGCGCTAGGCCTCCTGTGAATATGTGAGTGTTAGCTCCGTCGTTGGACTCCGACAGCTCCATCCACAGCCGGTTAACTAGAATGGAAAGCTGATGCAGTTGCCAAGCAACTCAGATTTGGATAAATATGGCTCCCTTTTCTGGTGTACCCGATCAGTAGATAAACAAACATTCTTTTGAGTATGACTCAGTCTTATCCTATGAGTACCCTCATAAAATTAATGAAAGAATCAAAAGCAGATATTTAGGTAATTCAGGGCAAGCATTTCTATGAATAGTCTAAAAATTGTACAGCCCAAATGGCTTGACCCATGTGGGTGATGCCCTCAATCCTACATTTTAATGTGTGAGTAAGACAAAGTCTCGGCAACGCTACACCTCTCCTTGAGTAGGCGGTAGATGGGGTAGCAACCAGAGATAGAACAAGAAGACAACAGACCTGGAGGTAAGTGTGAAACTGTATTTCTCCCATAATTTGGAGTTGATTTGTGAGTTGGGATGTCTTTTTTTAGAATCTTGGACCACAGTCAGTAGCTGCTAGCAAAACAATGAGGTCAGTTTCTGGCAGCAATGAAATGGTTCTTTCCCCAACCAGACTCTGAGCTCTTTGAGGGCATTTATTTTTGTATTCCACAATGTCCAGAAAGCATAGAGTACTAGATATTAATTTATTACTATTCCAGATCAAGGATGTCCTTGACATAATGTATATTCACTTATGTTTCCCAAATTTATGGGCACAAAATATGCATAGTATACTAAATATACATAATAATACACATACCAATCAAGATACTGAAATGATGCAAATGAATTCTCTGAATATATTTATTATTATTGTGACACTTTAAAGCTTAAGCCAAGAAAAGCATTTTTCCTAAAACAGCGGTGAAATATTGATACTCATCCATCAAACCTTTTTTTCAACAATTCCCTGCCATGCTTCTGTTTAAAATTGGTGACGTTTCAAAGTATTAAGTGTTTATATTTCAACATTTTTCTTCTTCTGATTTTAAAAAAATGACATGGATTCTTTTTACTATGAAGAAAACCATCATTATTTTATAATAATTTTTAAAAAAAAGCAACCTAGGAAGATTCCAGCTCTCCCAGTGGAGAGAATGACGTTGGCCTAAATCATGCTACACTATCCCCCATTGGTACGCCCATGGCAGGGGGTGAGAAGTGGGGATGGAGTGGAAATCCTGAACACTGGGGCTGAAGGCTCTTTATTCAATCGTCTGCTCTAGAGTGGGCCTGGCCTGAAGAGCTGGCAGTCACACTTCAACTGTGGCTGAGGAGCCTGCAGTGGCTTCTGCTACAACTTTCTTCCCCTCTCCTCAATCCTACTGTCACCACCCCTACCCCTAACCCACATGCCACTCTCGCAAATTTCTAAGGGTTTTGCATTGCGAACAACTTTGGGAGTCACCAGATCCAAGAAGCATAAAAGGAAGGGTATTGAGGAAAGCTTTCTTGTAGCCTTGAAAGGCAAATTGTTGGAGGGAGGAAAAACTGGGCTGGATAAATATAAGAGGGAAATCAGATCCTCTGAAGGCCACCTGGTGTATAGTAAGTTTTCTCCTTAACGTTCGCATTAGAGGTTCTGCGTTACTACTGTCACAGCACTGTCATCACCCTTATTTATAGATAAAGACATTGAGATGCCCAAAGAGGTAAACAGCTGGGCCAAGAGTTCTTTTCTCATTTTGCTGGACACAAAGCCATTATATGACTTTTGGAGAAAGACTGTTTAGAGAAGACAGAATCAGTAAGAGAAGAGGGTTCATTTAATGTAAATCACCACCATTGTTCTGTTCTCTCTCTCACATGGGCAGAGATGACGCTACTTAAATCAGGGCTTTCCTATTTTTCTCATTCCTCTCAAAGACTCTAAATATTATGAGCCCTTTAAGGGCAAGGTCATATCTCAATGGTCCCTTTTGTATCCCTAGCACTCAGTACAGTGCCAGACACTCCGCCCAGAGGTAGAGAATGAAGCTGATGGGGAGAGGAAACATTGGCATATTATCTGCATAAAATGATGCGAAGGAGTTTCAAGCTTATGAAGACCTGGGACTTCACTTTACCTCTGCCACTAGCTTACGGTCCTGGGCAAATGACTTAGCTCATCTGTGCTTTGATTCTCTATGAATAACACAAGTAGGTTGAGTTGTGGGTTCTTTACACTGCCTTCCGCCCCTTACCTTCTGTGTCTGCAGGGAGGCTTCTTACTTCATAGGGAACGGAAACATTCTGCTGGAATCCTGAGTCCATATCATCAGTAGCACCTGCCGGTTCTTACATAGCGCAAATTCAAGACGCCTAATTTACCGCTTGAGAGGAAATTCATGTGCTCACAATAAGAAATTAAGAAAAGCAGAGGGGGCAGATACCAGACATAAGAAAACAATAGCCCCAAGCGTGTGGAAGGAATCCACAAACACAGGCCAGACTCTACACCGGGACCAGCTCGACCCTGCCCCTTGGGTGACAAGAGAGGAATGTACTGTTGGGACTCACAGGACACCTCCCACAGAGGCCACTTCTCCGAGGTGGAGAATCATAACTAGCCCATCTGAAAACACAAAGTGAAAGACAGACAAAATCAGGTGGCAGAGGAATATCCTCCAGGACAAGATACAAGGAAAAATCCCAGAAGAAGAAATAAGTGATGAGGAAATAGGCAACTTATCTAAGAAAGTTTAAAATGATGATGGTGAAGATGTTCAGAGAACTCAAGAGAAGTATAGATGCAAAGTAATTAAGAAAAGCAAATAGTAAACAAGTCTAGGCAGCATTGACAAATAATCATGGGAACCCTGGAATCAACTTTTAAAAAATGGTAGCTATTTACTATAATTTGGTGGAAGCCAGCCTGGAGACCTACTAAGCATATAATATGACTCTTATGTGTAGTGAGCAGTGTTCCCTTGGGAAGAAGATCCTCTATCATGTTAAAAGGATTCTACTTACTTATGGAGGTGTGAAAACGTTAACCCTCAGAATCTAAAACCTATGGTCTCCTCTTAGGAAGACGTGTGCCAAGACAAAGTGAGAAGCACAGCGCTGATGTGTTTGTGCATACAGGAGAATTTTTTAAAGTCCAATTAATTCTTAATCCAAGACGTTGTCTTAGTAACTACTATTTCAAGATGCTCGGTGCCTGCAACATAATTCATAGCTCCACCAAAGCAGGAGAAAAATAGAAAAAGACAGAACCTTAAAATACCCTTGCCAATTAAATCCTGAATTATTTTTGACTCTGAGAATAGTCAGTCATTTGATTTAAGCTGTTAAGGATGATAAAGAACGCACTGATCCTTCATGCTTCCACTTACATTTTCGTTATTTCACAATCTTCAGTGTGTTTTGGGGTTTCATCACGTCTCCTTTACCTCTGAATCCAAAGTGTTAAAAAATAGATATAAAGACCAGCTTAATATTGGATCTTTACCTTGAAGCCTAATGCCAAAATCATGGAGTTCATGACCCACGTCACTAAATTACCATAATCCCAGGACAATCTCAAGAAATATACAAGATGTGATGCAGTGGAGGCAGAGACCACACACCAAAACCAGCCAATACGTCATTGTTTACTCTTTGTAAGGGGAAGTTCGTTGCTGAAGGGCACAGAGATCAGGACGACTGCATAGATTTAGAGCAAACCTCCAAGACTTTTTTAAAATGTCAGTAACTGCCCATTACGAAGCCTCTTCTACGGTAGGCCCCTGTGGAAGTTTCTGTTCACTGGAAAGCTCTACTGTTCTACTGCAAAGCTCCTCCCCCTCCCTTTCTCCTGACGTTCCTGGTACAGAGGTTTAGAAGCCGAACAGTTGCTTTTGTAGCTTTTTGTCTATAACTAGGGATGGTGACATGACAGCACATGAGACAGGCAGAGATCTGCTGGGCACTTCTAGGTGAATGTGCTTCCCTATAACAAGGGATGGATGTCCTGGCAGAGCCTTTCTCCTTTCCCCCTCACTCCTGTCTTAAATACAGTCGTGACATCAGGACCTTTAACAGTTATGTGGCCACCAGGAGGCTACAAACATAGAGAAAAGACCAAGAAACAGTCAGGGATGCATGCAAGCCAATGGATTCAGGCCAGCAGCTACCTACCATCAGGCTTTTAATATAAAAAAAAAAAACCAACGCTTATTTGTTTGAGATGCTATAGATTGGGTTCTAGGTTGCTCGCAGCCAAAGTAGCCATAGCCAGGGAGAGTGTTTCACAGGCATCATTTATAGTTCCCACAACACTCTGGAAGATAGCCATTATTATCCCTGTTTTATAAATGAGGAGACTGAGGCACAGAGTCCAAATTTCTTGTCCAAGGCTTTACAATGGTCTCATCATTTTACTAGTGTTCCCAACTTTTTAAATAAGTGTCACTTACTGGCTAAACATGAACGTTCCCTGCACAGACACTGTTCTCCTGTGCCCCGTGTTTGTGTGTGTGCCGTGCTCTTCCTACTAGGAAATTGTGGTTCTAGTCTAGTGCGACTACAACCTGCCTTCGAGGCTCCTCCTCCTTCAGTTTCCTCTCCTGAAAATGATGCACTGGATTAAAGTTCAAAAGTCTCTTCCAGTAAAATCCTATGATACCATCCCATCCTCACAATATTGTGAGCGACACAACACTGCAGATTCTGTATTGTGTGTGTTTGTTTATTTTCAAGCCCAGATTGCTTTGCCCGTGGCAGATATGCAGTCATTACATTGAGTAAGTATAGTTTAATTAAATCCCACTCTATGGACCTATAAAAGAAGCCTCAAATACCATGGGGAGTTAATATGGGGAAATATGAATTCAAGCTCATAAACCAGAGGTTAGAAATGAGACACCTTAGAAGAAATATACCACACAAGTGCAAGATTCATTAGTCTGCTCAGGGGATGCTTGTTACCTATCTCTTATGTCTCTGGTCTCTTATGAACAGGCGGCTGGTTGTGACTTTATGAGGTGCTGGCGTTATAGTTGGGGGATGTACATGAGGAACCACGGTGCATGTGGGAGAAGATTTCAGGCCTTTTCAGACCCAGGCAATCCAGGCCGGTGAGATGAGGAAAAGCTCCACAGTGCAAGTGATGGCTGAGCTAAGTTTTGGAGGATGATTATAGATTTCAACAGCACGCCAAAGAAGATGGGGCAGGAATGACTCCGGCTGAGGAAATAGGTCCAAATCCACTCAGACACATAAGAACATGTTTTGAGACCTGCAGCTGGAGAATAGGGGCATGGATGGAGATGGGGAAGAGGCTAAAGAACTGAGATGGAGTCTGTCTGCACAGAACGGTTTAGCCATGATGCGGGGGTGGGGGGGTGGATTTCTTTGGTAGGCAATGTGGCGCCAGGGATATGATCAGATTTGAAACTTTAGAAAGATCACTGTGTTAAGTAGGAATTTTGTAGTAAGGTCAATGTCATGCACAGTAACCTCTTTGTTATTCAATATCCATAATATGATTGATATTTATACAGTCTATGAATAAGAGTGATTGAAAGGTGGTGAGAAGACTCAAAAGGAGAATGTTTCAAGGTTCCGGGGGTAAGATGATGAGCATTTTAACTAAGGCATGGTACAGAGGATGGAAAGGAATATAGTCGTAAGTGATGTCAAGGATGTAGAAGAACAATACTTGATGACTGATTAAATGATGGTGGAGCTGGGGCCGTGGTGAGCAAGAGCATAATACTTGGGAACCAAGCAGAGGGAGGAAGTTTTGTGGAGCCAGATGATGAGATTTGCTTTGGACACATTTAGAATGCGATGCAATGTCTGAGGGCGAAATATTTATGAGAACACTGGACAAATATGGGTCTGGTGCTTAGACTGTAGAGAATCTTAAGCACTTAACACAATGGTTCTCAACCCTTTGAAAACCAGCACCTCCTTTATACAATAAAATAGTAATCCCCCTGCCTAGATAATATGCACATTGAGTAAATTTCTTAAGAATCCAAATAACACAAAAGGAGAAATAAAAGGAAATCAGTTTTTTTATGGTAAATTTCAATATCTTGTAGTAACCTATAATGAAAAAGAATATGAAAATGAATATATGTATGTACATGTATGACTGAAACTTTATGCTGTACACCAGAAATGGACACATTGTAAACTGACTATACTTCAATTTTTAAAATTTTTAATATTTACATATTCTGGCATGGCTACATTTACAGTAAACAGCTCAAGGTTCGTCCCTGCAGAACGCATTTGTTCATTCATTTAACAATTCCTCATTGAGTGTTTCTAGGTTCTAAGTACTCTTTTAGTTTTGGGCATTGGAAAACAGCAGTAAACAAAAGAGACACAGTTTCTGCTCTCATGGAATTTACATTCTCTGACAGGGTAAGATGGGCAATGAGTAAATAAATAAGTAAATAATAACACGATTTCTTATGGTGATAAGAGCTATGAGAAAATAATACGAATGCTGGGATAAAGATCGGTAGTGAAGGGGGCTCCTTCGGATAGTAAAGTCTGAAATGTCTCTCTGAGACATTAAAGACAAAAAAAGAGGCAGCCAGGTGGAGGAGTCAGCAGTATCCTCAGATGGAGAAAAGTTGGGTGTGTTTGAGGACAAGAAGGAAGGCCCAATGCAGCAGGATGTTTTAAGATGAAATCATGGAAGAAAGCACAGGTCACATAATGCAGGGCCTTGAAGATCAAAATAGGAAGTTGAAGTTTTGTTCCAAGTGCCGTATGAAACCATTGGAAAATTTTAATCAGAGGTGTGATGTGATCTGATTTACATTTTTAAAAGTATATTCTGAAGCTTTCCAATTATGATAGCGTGGCAGACTAGATTTCCGAAATGATATCTAATCCGATCAAAGTGTGAAATGAATCTCTCCCATTAAAAACAACTAAAAATTCTGGATAATTTTATATGTTTAATGCTTTAAAGATTCTGCAGATAAGTAAGGAACTCGCAGATGCCAAAATGAAATAAAAGCAGGAATCCTAGTTGATACATCCCTGAAATTGGCTTTTATCCTAAGGGTGTTGGCTCCGTTTTGGTGAACTTTAATCTCTGTTTTGATCAACACTGAGAGCACGCAGGAGGGGATGAAGTCTAGCGTCTACTCAAGCTGGAGTGTTATAGGGAGCCGCTACGTAAAGTTCAGCTCCCAAAAGGATGAGTCTTAAGAGCACGAACAAATCAAATCACAGTGCACAAAGGGAAAGCAAGCACTCTCTTACAGTGTTGCTGGGAGCATAAAATTGTAGTGTAACAACTTTGGAAGATGGTCTGGCTGTTTCTTATAAAACTAAGCATAATCCTATCCTAGAACCCAGCAATTTCTACCCCTGAGGTCTTTACCCAAGAGAAATGAAAACATATGTCCAAAAATTGACTTGTATGGAAATGTTCATAGAAGCTTTGTTTACAACAGCCCCAAACTGGAAACAGTACAAGTGTTCATCGACCCAAGAATGGATAAACAAATTGTGGTATATGTATACAATAGAATACTAGCTAACAATAAAAGGAACAAACTAATGGTACATTTAACACCACCAATAAATCTCGAAAACATTATGTTACGTGAAAGAAGCCTCACACAAAGGAGCACAGTTGGTCCTATTTATATGAAATTCTAGAACAAGCTAAACTTACCTGAGGAGGGAAACATCTGAACAACTGATACCGCTAGGGTTGGAGATAGAGCTGAAAAAGGGCATGAGAAAATTTTCTGGTGCTGCGTTAATGTTCTATATCTTGATAGGATTAAAACTTATAAACAGCAAAATTTAAATTTGTGCATTTCATTTCCTTTAAATTTTATTCTCCAAAAAGGAAGAACTCTAAACAAATATTGACTTAATTAATGATTCATAATACGCTGAAGTGCTTAGGGGCAACATATACTTTCAGATACATAAAAAACACGATGGAGTGATGTATAGATAAAGGGGTGAATATCACATAGCTAGATATGTAATAAAACAAATATAGAGAAATGAAACTTCTTAGAACAAAATCATGGAAGGAGAAAAGAGTATGGAAATGTGACTGTCTTGACTTTAACAGTAAATGGAAAGCAAAAAATAATTCATATTATCCCAAAGGAAGAATTTAATTTAAATGGTCCTAGGTCGTTAGTGCCCATAAGGCATCTGGAAGAAACAACTGCAAGAAGAATGCTGGTTCAACCCAGGGCTGAAGGATCACTTAGATAAAGTTTTAAGGATATTGAGCCCCATAAACAAAAATCTCTCAGAATGTAAGGAAACAATAGTTCATGAGTGAGAATCAGCAGAAAAAACCAGATCACAGAAACAGGGTATTTGAATTATTACACAGAAAATATTTGATGTTAAATATATTTAAAGAAGTATGAGAGGCTTGCAATTATGAGTGAAGAACAAGAAGCTAAAAGCTTTTATCAAGTAAGTTAGATAAAAAGGCATCTAGAAATAAAAAGGATAATAGAATTTTAAAACTCAATGGATGGAGTGATGAGTAGATTAGACCAAGTTGAGGGGAGTATTTGTTACTTAGAAGACATGCAAACTTCAGCTCAGAGAGACTAAGAGATAGATAATACGTAAAGAGGTCAAGAGGTGAGGAAGATAAAGAGAGAAGGTCCAACATACATCAAATTAGAGTTTTGGAACTGGGCAGAGAGAGACTGGGAGGAGGAAATAGTTTAAGATACATGCTGAGAACTGAGAATTATTAAAAGATATCAATCCTTTGACTCAGGATTCCAAAAAAAATTACAAGTAGGATAAATAAAAAGAAACCTAACCCTCAGCATATCAAAGTAAAGTTGCAGAAAGCCAAAAGAAAAGAACTTTTTAAAGCATTCAAAGAGAAAAGGATGGATTGCCATAGAGGAGTGGCAATTAGACTTATAGGTGACTTTTCCCCAGCAACCTTAGAAGTCAGAAGACAATGGAAAACTATCCTGAATGTTTCTAGAACACAACTGTAAGCCCAGAACAAAATACATTATGAAACTATATTTCAGGAATGAGTGTGAAATAAGTACATTTTCAGATGTGTCACTTCTGCTCACATTTTCACTGACCAAATCAGTTTGACAATTATGCCTAATACAAAGGTTGTGAGTATCCAAAAGTTGAGGAGAACCAGAAATCTTCTTTTTTTTTTTTTTTTTGTGGGTTAAGTTTGAGAACCAGAAATCTTATTGAGCATTAGTTATTCTACTAGTTAGGAAGATGTACATGGGTGGTAAAAACAGTAAAAAGAAAGGCAAATTAGGAACACAAAATTCAAGAGAATGGCTACCTTTGGGAGAAGAAAAAGGGACATGACTGAGGAAGAGCATACAGGGGGCTTCAAAATAATTTATTGATAATATTCTCTCTCCTAACCTGGGCGATGGGTGTATTTGGTGTTTTTTTTATCACTATTAACATAGAATTTATATATTGTATATGAATATATATACAATGTACATATACAATATATAAATTCCATTAATAATAAATATTTAAACTATATATAATAAATATATAAATGCCTAAATATACATAATTTGATTCTTAGCATATACATACATACATATATATCCACACAGATGTATATATACATATATATATATACACACATATATATGTATATATGTGTGTATATATATATTGCTGTTTGATAATAAAAACAACCACAGATCACTCTAGCTACTTTGTGGTGAATATGAATGGACAAAAAGGGTCAAGGTGGAAGCAGGGGAACCAGCTAGGAGGCTACTGTGGTAAACCAAGTGAGGCATCATAAGATTTTCACCAAGAGTAACAGCAATGCGATCAGGGAAAGTGGTTAAATTCGTGATATATTTTGGAGCGGGAGCCAATGAGAAATTTGATATGGGTCGAAGAAAAGACAGAAAACAAGAATGGCTGCTAATATTTTAGTCTATGTGATTGGGTGGATAGAGACGTCATTAACCAAGAAGAGGAAGATTAGGAAACGAAAAATTGATGGGGACAGATGGAAATTCTCTTACTGACCATTTTAGTTTTGATACCTATTAGATATTAAAAGTGAAGACATGAAGTGGACAGTACGAGAGTCTGGAGGAGAGGTCAGGACTTGTGATGTAAATTAGGGAGTCTGAGCATACAGGTGACATCATTCATCATTTTTAACATTAAAATATATGAAATGTTTAAATGTGTATAATGGCTAGCTAATTACATAAATAGCAGTATTCATAATGGAATATCATATAGCCACTAAACATGAATGTAGATTCACATACACTGATACTAAAGATGTTTGGGATGTATTGTTAAGTTTAAGAAGCAAACGGGATGTGTATCATATGATTTGTGTAAAAACCAATTGTGTAAACTTGTGCATGGACGGAAAATTTCTGGAAGGTGCATAAGCAGGTGTCAACAGTGGTTACATGTCTGGAGGTGGGGTGGAGAAAAGGTATGGGGAGGGTGGATTTTGCTTATTTTTTTATTATTTAAATTTTCACTTTGAACATATATTGTGTAAATAAAAATCAAGTAAATATCTAGGTTGTGGCGGTATTATTTTCCTAAAAGGGGCTTCCAGTTATGACAGAAAGAGAATAAAACTAGGAAAGTGAAAACCTGGTTTTTTAACTGACTATGTGTGATGTGGGACCAGTCATCTCTTCTAAGTAGCCTTTAATTTTCTCATCAGTAAATCATCATCATTAAGCAAAGAGCTCTCTGCATTCAAAGTCCCATCTAAGTTGATTTTGTGTTATGCTATATTCAATTCAGGCTTAATTATTTACACCACAGACCAACACATGAATTCAAATATGCTGCTTTACATCAATCTGATCCAATCTATCCAAATCTATTCAGTTCATCCAATCTTAATCAATCCATTCAAAATATTTAATGCAACAGTGCAGCTACATCTATGTCCCAGGCACTGGGTAAGTGACAAGGCAGTAAAAGGCTGCACTAATCTTCACAACGAGTCCCTGGTCTGGCCGACGAGACAGCCAGGTAAACATCTATAACACCCTCTGTGATAGCAGAGACGTACAGAAGTTCTAGAGGTAAAACAGGGGAAGCAGTGATGCACTCTGTCTGGGAAGATGGGGGGAGGTTCCTTTGGTAGACTGTATCACAGTCTGCCCTTCCTGGGAGAAAATTCTACTTTCCCAACCCACTGAAATCATGCTTGGGCAAGAGACTTGCTTCTGACAATGAAGTATAAGAAGTGATGTGCATCACGTTCATGCAAAAATTTAAGAGGAGTTTGCACTTTACTGCATGCCTTTCCCTCTGTCACCAGCCACACTCCAGATAGTCTCTCCTAGGGTATCCTGGGTCCCGGAGTGAAGATGACACGAAACAGCACGACAGCCAAACACAACAGACTTGGAGCTCAAGCGAGATTCAGACTTTGTTATCACATGCCACTGAGATTTGGGGATCTATTCAGACTTCATACCTCCAAGGGCTAATCACTGATGCTGGGCTGAGTCTTCCACACAAAGAAATTCAAGGCAATAATCTACTACACTGTCAGGGGTCAGGGGCACCAAAACCATATCATTCACGAGCAAGGCAACCCAGGATAGGTCCTCGGAAGGACAGCACGTTACCTTGATGTGGTTCACCTGTGTTCCAGGGACGAACACACTTCTCTCTCAGCGAGTGATGAGAACACAATTTCTGTCATACTATCCTTATAAGTTAGTTTCCACTCTTGCAAAACTAAACTTAGGCATAAATTAGACAAGTTAGAAACAAAGCCCGTCTCTGACTTCAAGGTGGCTCCTTCCTGAAAGGGGCAAATCAAACCCTCATCTTTATACAGAGAGACCCAAAAAGCTCTAAGTAAAGGCAGCTTCTTTACGTAGTAAGTGTGGAAAGGTCTGTTCCTTGGTCCAGATTTACAAAGACAACACTCACGTCTAATAGCAGGTAGATGATGTGGAAGTGGGAAGGTAACTTGGGAACAGAGAAGTGAGCTAAGATATCAGGCTTTGGGGCTCTTGGAACACTTTCGGCAACATCATTTTGATGACAACCCAAAGCATTTCATTAGGAATTTCATGACTTTTTCTTTTTTTCCCCTTACCTCTCCTGTTTGTTCATGAAGCTGAATATTTTTTTTTCCAGGTAGAAAAACAAGATCATTCTAAATACTGGCATATTTTTTAAAAAGATACAGTGCTTTAAATTCACAACCATGATTAATCTTTGTGGGTCTTGAGAACTGCTTGTTAGTCCTACCGTGTGTCTCGTAATTCTCCCACTCTCCTAGACTTTTATCTTAGACTTTCACCTCCCTGCTCAAAACACATCCTTTTGATTCTCCTGCTGCTTAAATTCTGGGAGCATGGAAGACCAGAAATAAACAAGCAAGCAAATACACTTTTCAGATAGGTGGTAAAAGTAATGACAAAGAATAAAGAAGGAAGAGGGATAGAGTGTGATGGATAGAGGTAGGAAACAGGGTGGGGTTTTTGATTGGCTAGGCTGGGAAGCTTCTCTGATAAGATGACATTTAAACAGAGAACAAGAGTATGTAAACTTGTACATGTTCTGGCTGCTCCCTGCTACCTCCCTGACCTCATCTCCTACCACTCTCTCCCTTACTTTCTCCACTCTAGCTGCACTTTCTTCCTCTCTCTTCCTTAGACGCACCAAGCACACTCTGGCCCCAGGGCCTTTGCACTTGCAGTTCCCTGTGCCTGGAAGGATCTTCCTACATAGCTTACTCCCTTACGTCTTTTTGTTTCCTATTTAAATGTCATCTTATCGAGAGAAACTAAGATGCCACTCCCCCCTTCCCACCTCAATCACTCTCAATCCCTTTTCCTTTTTTCACCTCCTGGAACAGTATGTTCACTTGTTTGTTTATTTTTGTTCTTCTATGCTTCCAGAATGGAAGTTCCATGAGTATCAAAACTGTATGTTTTTCTACTCCTGTGCTCCCAGTGCCTAAAACAGTGAGTAGCACATATTAAACACTTAATAAATATTTTTCAGATGAATAATTAAGAAAAACAATGATGCAGTTTGGTGCAGCCACTGTGGAAAACAGTATGGAGATTCCTCAAAAGACTAGGAATAGACTTACAATATGACCCAGGAATCCCACTCCTGGGCATATATCCAGAAGGAACTCTACTTCAAAATGACACCTGCACCCCAATGTTCATAGCAGTTACTTACAATAGCCAAGACATGGAAACAGCCTAAATGTCCATCAACAGAGGACTGGATAAGGAAGATGTGGTATATTTATACAATGGAATACTATTCAGCCATAAAAACTGACAACATAGCACCATTTGCAGCAACATGGATGTTCCTGGAGAATGTCATTCTAAGTGAAGTAAGCCAGAAGAGAAAGAAAAATACCATATGAGGTCGCTCATATGTGGAATCCAAAAAAAAAAAAAAAAAAAACCAAAACAAAACCATAAATACAAAACAGAAATAGACTCATAGACATAGAATACAAACTTGTGGTTGCCGGGGGTTGCAGGGTGGGAAAGGATAGACTGGGATTTCAAAATGTAGAATAGATAAACAAGATTGTACCGTGTTGCACAGGGAAATACATACAGGATCTTGTGGTGGCTCACAGCGAAAGAGAATGTGTCAATGAATGCATGTATGCTCATGTATAACTGAAAAATTGTGCTCTACACTGGAATTTGACACAACATTGTAAAATGACTATAACTCGATAAAAAATGTTAAACTTTTTAAAAAAAAAGAAAAACAATGAAAATATCTAGCCTTTATTGAGTGCCCACACTTTACACTCTTGAACTTTCTGAGGCATCAGCCCCCTCTTACAGAGAAGGAAATAGAGACTTCGAGAGGCTGTGTAACTTGCCTAAGGTCACTCAGCTGGCAGGTGGTGGAGCCCAGTCTCAGTCCCAGATCCGTCTACCTCCAAGTCTGAGCTCCGTGCCTTCATGCGCTAATGACCTTGTCCTGCCATGATTTTGGCAAACTCCCTAGTGAGCAATCTATTAATGCACTCTTAAATTAGAAACTAAAAGTAAGGAAGGATTAATAATTAAAGGTTACCATAAAGAAGAACTAGACAGATCTAGAAGATTATGAGCTCTAAATGGAATGAAAAATAGATTTGGGAATTCTATTGATTTTCAGGCTACCATATTGGACTTAGAACCAGGCGGATGACATTTTTATACTAAATATCAGTGACCTGATATAAAGCCAAAGGCCCCAGAATAACTCAGTGCCCTTGACCCGTCTTAGAGACAAACAAACAAGCAAACCTCTGAGCAGGTTTCTTCCTTCCCTCTTTCCTTCCTCCCTTCTTTCTTTTTCTTTCTTTCTCTTCCTTTCTACTGGAGTACAATTGACAAATAGGTCAAACATGGTTTGACCAGAATTTGACCCTAACAAATTAAGTTGGCAGAAAGGACCGTGGGATGCTGTATGCATCTTCTAAAATTGCCTCTGCTCTAAGCTATCTGGTGGTGTCACTGGAAAGTTCAGAGAGTTCTGCGTCACTCGGAGCAGATTCTGTTTCCCTGGAACGAGGGCACCATTGGCTCTGTCTTCTACAAACAGCAACATTTCTTATTAATAGAGCTCTTTCTCCACAGGGCCATGGATTATTGATGGATCTCACTGTTAGGCAAGGACCCTGTTGCCCCAGACAAATGTGACACAGCTTTTCAGCCTCACTCCAGCAGGCACAGATGTCCCCTCCGGTGGTCTACGTACATACTTGCCCAAGGCAACATGAGGGTGGCGGTCATTCAAGCTACCTCTCTGAGGAAGAGCGTCTTTTCCCTGGCTGAGTGACTAGAGAAAGGGGAGGGGAGGGACATTGGCCACTGCTGTCATCACTCCAGACAGACATCATAACTAGGTTTCTCTCAAGTTGACCAGCAAGCTCTCTCTGGACCCAGAATCTTAATTATAACCTATTTGCACCAAAATACCTTCTCATCAAGCTCTTTCTCATGTCTTTCTTCTCTTAGTGTAGGCATTTTAATACACATAAAAGTGCACTGAAGCATGCAGAGTGCTAGAAGATTTATTGTAAGATCAAGCAGTTACCAAAGGAATGCTTTTTAATTATTTTTCCTATCTTTGCTTCATACATGCTTTAAGAGCCGCCCTGTTAGGAGCACAGAAGGAGGGACTTGAACTAAAATCACAGGGTTATTATAACTGGAAGAAAGGAACTCCTGAGCTTCCTTGGGCTAAACTCTTTAAAGATAAAGAAACTGAAGACAAAGAAGTAAAGGGACTTGCCCAACACATGATGGTGACCACTGGTGGGGCATGGATTGAACTTGCAGCCCTTGACCTCCCAGTCCAGTGCTCTTCCAATTGTCCTGGCTACCGGCTTCCCCTGGTTGTAGGCTCCAGCCCTTTTAGATATTAGGATGAAAAAAGGCATTAAAGGTAAATGAATTTATTGAAAAAACTTTACTAATACAGCAATTTTAAAGGTGGCGCCAAATAGTTCTCATTCCTCCCATCAAGAGGTGAGGTCTAAGTCCTCCGCCACTGAGTCTAGGTTGGCCTTAGTGACTCACTTGGAATCCACAGACTGTGGCACAAGTGATGCTACATAACTTCTCAGGCTTGGCCAGGAGAGGTCACGCAGCTCCTCCCTTGTTCACTGGAGTTCTGAGCTGTTGTCTAGGAAGTCAGGCAGCCTTGGGACTGCCATACATCTACCGTCTTTGAAGCGATCCTCCAGAGCCCAGCTGTCTGGACCACCATGCATTCCAGCCACCTTGGCCATTCTAACCATGTTTGCTGAGTCTAGAACAGACAATATACAGCAGAGAAGGGCTGTCCCCACTGTGCCCTTTCTGAATTTCAGACCCACAGGACAGCAAATATGAAAAATTACTGCTTTTGATTTTACACCCCTAGGTTTGGGGGTGGTCTGTTATACCACAATGGACACTGGAACAGTTAAATACTTTGATACCTCTCTGTGTTCAAATGTATGATTCTTCACACTATGGTACACTTTATTTAAATTTTCCCACCCTTAAAGAATACTTTGCATCATTCTTTGATGCATTTGCATGGTCCCATAGTCCTTTAATAGCTTTTATGCTTAGATTCATGTCTGCGTTAACTGACATCTCCTCTGTGTCTAAAGAATCTATAAACATATACTAGGTATATCTAATTCGACATAAACAAAATCATGAAAATGATTAAAATTTTATGGTTACCACTGCAAATAATTCCCCTGGAATAATTAAAAGAAAGATAACTGATTTATAAAACAGTGAAAATTTTAATTTTAAGAAACTGGTTCCCACCATTCTAGTTACTCCTGGTTGATTCTATCAGAGGTTTTAAAAAAGTCACTTATTCAACGAGCTCATAAAAATTAATAACGTCCAGGGAATGTTAACTGCCATCCATTGACTATCACATAGAAGCAAAACTCCAGAAAAATGTAGTATATTTAATATGTCTTATACATAGGAAATGCCCAGTAATGCTCAATAGAGATTAAATTTTAGTGTTGATACCATTGTAACAAGAAAGGAAAATGGAACACTGTTAGAACAACAACAAAAAAAGAGTAAGAATGACTCTGGAAATGAAAAATAATTGTATCTTTCATGCTTATATGCATCTTTTGTTTTTAAATTATAACTTGTAGAATCCACTGGCTGTATCTCTCGTCCGCCCCAGGACTATGAAATGCTGAGCTGATGATGTTTGGAATTGCAGGACCTCAAATATGACACCAATTCATCGTTTAGAGTTACAGAGCTTCCACCCTTCCAGCACAACCTATTTCTATCAGGATCCAAACTGTTATCTAATTAGCAATAGCTAGAAAGAGTTTTCCCTTTGTA
Organism: Camelus dromedarius; assembly: GCF_036321535.1. Classification (NCBI taxonomy): domain Eukaryota; kingdom Metazoa; phylum Chordata; class Mammalia; order Artiodactyla; family Camelidae; genus Camelus; species Camelus dromedarius. The sequence goes on along the minus strand of NC_087454.1, from coordinate 11,353,140 downwards.
ACGTGGAGATGTATGTGTGTGTTCAACTGTTCTTCCTGGCAGATTATAATCAGTGCGGGTTTTTACAGAATACATTCAGATATGGCAAATGATCTGATTGAGCAGACAATCAAAATGAGTAAATCCAGCTTGGATGAACCCTGCTTGTTGATTTTCCCCTTATCCTAAGAACCTGGACTTAATTAACTATATAAAAAGTTCGTTCCCGTTTATTCCAAGCATAGTGGCTATGGATTTCTATACAATCAAGAGATTTACCTTCAATATTGGTTGATACCATCCTTTGGAATTATACTCTTAATAGCATACTAGCAACACAATGATAGTTTGACAAATTTGCTCAAATTTCCTAGGTTAATATAGAAGAGAACAATACTGGCCAACCCCAAAGAGAACCAGGGCATTACTCAGGACCTCTGTAATTTTGGAGGATTTCTTGAGTGGGAATGAATGAATAACAATTGCCAAGCCAGACCCTCTTATCTGTGCCTAGCAGTGTGGCATCCCCAAAAGTTTTCCTTTCGTTTTTCAGAGGTCCTCAAGCCCTTATTACATATATATATTTTTAATCTCCTCAAACTAAGATTATATTGTTTCTCTTCATCACTCAGAATCCATCATGGTAAGAAAATCTGGTAACCTCACAGAACTTAAAATTATCTTAAAAGAATTAACCCTGAGGTGTGGCAATCACATTGATTACAGAAGCTTAGCATCAACTCCAGCAGGCAAGTGAAACCAACTAGTTTCCAATACAAAATGAGATTTGTCACCAGCTTGCAGCATTTACCTTTGTGTATACAGCGGGGATGCCAGTTAACATTTTATCCAATTGAGAGGGTATTATGTAAACTCGGTAAAGCTGCTGCTGCAGAGAATCTGCATTTGAAAGGGGAGAAATCTCCTGTTTCGGACAATTAAGTGCCCTGTGGTTCTCTTTGGCATTTCTTTGTGCAAGCCTCTTCAGTGTCTCCTCCTTTCAGAAATGCGAGGGTTGCTTCATGGAGCACAGGTTGTATGAACGCGGAGATGAATTTTTTTTTGATAGATTTCAGGGCTAATTTTGCAAAGGCATTGTTATAATGGTTCTCTTCCCTCCCCACATCAGCGTGCTGAAATGTCTCATTCTGTGAGGACTGGGAGACAACCACTGTGCCAAAAGTGGCAGCTGGGAAAGATTTAAAAAAAAACATACAGATAAAGGAAGCCAGGGCTGAAAGGTAAGAAAGACAGCTGGGAGATTTAAGGGATGTGGCTTCTAAGCAGCTGAAAGAGACAGCAGACCCGAGAGAGAATGTTTGCAAGATAAGAGGCTTTGTGCAATCTGAAGAAATATGCCAAAGATGATAAGAAATGCAGCTGTTGTGGAAGTGTGAATTAATCAAGATTCCTGGTATGCCCAGGACATAAAGCCATTCCACATGCGTGCTTTAAGGGGCAAGTATGATGACTTCTTTTACCAGTCAGTCTCACTCCTCAGATTCTCTGCAAGTGAGGACCCTGTGCCTTCCTCTCACTCAGCCGTCCCCAAGCTGCTAGGGCTCCTGTTTCCGGCATTTTTCTTCTCCAGGTTTGCCTCGTCTCCTTAAGTTCCTCTTAGTTGTCACTGGGGCAGTCAAGCTATTAATGGCAGATGACTTGAACTATCAGACTTGAACACCTTTAATAGCTATGTTCTATATTTAAATCCAATGTTGTTATTATTAAAATTGGCAATGTTTATTAAAAGTCTATAATTATCCGACATTCTTTGACAAATATGCTTATTTAATTTTACAGCTGTTTATAATAATAAATCACAGTATAATACCCTTCCCCCCAAAGCACAGGTGGCTGGAGATCGGGATGACCACATAGCCATTCTAATCCTTAGTCCTATGACTAAACAAATGTTGACGAAAGAAATTAAATTAAGAAAATGAGCACTGAGGCATTTGTGCTATGCTGTCTTTATATATATCTTTATACTTTTAAAGGGTTTTAATCATACAAATAACTTGCTTCAGGGTCCTTGGATTTGGTTTTGACCCCAGAGTCCATAGAACTGAAGGCATGTGTATTAAACATCCCTTAAGAGTTCCTGAGACAATTCCTAGTGACACAGAAAGAGATTTCAAATAATCTAGTGGTAGTCTTTGGCATCATCCAGACTTGGGTTTCAGCTCACAGCTCTATCAGCTTCAGTTATGATTTTAGGCAAATTACATTAACCTCTATGTCAAATGAAGATAATAATGCCAAGCCTAGAGTGAGGCTGTGAAGACTGAAGATAATGTATACAGACAGTCGCCAAGATATGGGAGCAACCTAAGTGTCCATCAACAGGTGAATGGATAAAGATGATGTGGTATACATACACAACAGAATATTACTCAGCCATAAAAAAGAATGAAATCTTGCCATCTGCAGCAACATGGATGGACTTGGAGGGTATTATCTAAGTGAAATAAGTCAGATAGAGAAAAACAAATACTGTATAATGTACTTATATGTGGAATCGAAAAAATACAACAAAATAGTGAATATAACATAAAAGAAGCAGGCTCACAGAACAAACTAGCAGTTAGTGGGGAGAGGGAAGTGGGGAGGGGCTAGGGGAGTACGAGGTACAAACTACTAGGTATAAAATAAGCTACAAGGATATATTGTACAACATGGGAAATACAGCCAATATTTGGTAATAATTATAAAAGGCATATAATCTTTAAAAATTGTGAATTATTATACTGGACACCTGTAACCTATATAATATTGTACAGTAACCATACTTCAATTTTTAAAAAGGAAAAAAGAGAAAAAAGATAATGTATGCACTGCCTGGCATAAGTGGATGCCCAGTAAATGGTAGCCAAAAATCTGGACGTTTAAAGTAAAAATGTGAATGATGGTAATAAAAAGTGTTCAGTTTGATGTTGACTATTACCAGTATTCGTTTTCTGATAAAGATCTATGACACAGAATGACTCTTTGAAAGTGACAGCCAGAGCTGCAGGGAAAGCACCAAACAAAGACTCTGTGAGGTAAGATTTTGTACTTAAAATCCCCCATTGATTCATCCTGGGACTTCAGACACTTGCTTCAACTTCCCATTTGGCCAGTCACACAGCCCCCGTGTATTATCTTTCCATCAGACACTGGTTTATGCCAAGCATGTTGCTGAACATGGTCGCTGATGAGCACATGGAGTGTTTTTATTTTATTTACTTATTTTTCTAATTGAGGTATAGTTGATTTACATATTATATGTTTCATGTATACAACACAGTGATCCATGATTTTTAAAGATCATTCTCCATTTATAGTTATTATAAAATATTGGCTGTGTTCCCTGGGCTGTGCAAGATACCCTTGCAGCTTATGTATTTTATATACAGTAGTTTCATACCTCTTAAACCCCTCCTCCAATGTTGTCCTTCCCCCATTGCCTCTCCTCACTGGTAACCACTAGTTTGTTCTCTATATGGAGTGTTTTAAAAATATTATTGATGAGGTAGGCATCATGTGGAAAATTGGCATTAGGTATATTTTTTTAAATATGGTTCCCACTGATAAGCAGGTACAGAAAGAACAATTAGATGTCAGGCCAAAGGTTTAAAAAAAAAGAGTGGATTCAACTGTAATTGGGAATGAAGCAAGTTTGCTCAGGGCAACACTTCCTCAGCCCCCTGGAATCTTCTACCCCCACTCTTCCCAGGAATTCATACCTATATGCAGGAATTTTACCTCCACTAACTCAGTGGTCACATGCTTGTGTGTCATAGGATATGGAGGACCAGGAACCAGTGGCTCTGTCTAAGGAACCCAGGGAAAGTGCTTAGGGTTCACTAGAAACAACAGAGTCAGGAAGCAGCTGGGTGAGGTGGTGGGCACCCAGGATGTGGTTTCAGGCCACCCGACCTTGACATCCTGGTTCTGCACCATGCTGACTTGATGACTTGGGGCAGGTTACTCATCGCCCATTGGGGATACCATTTCCTACCTTATGTTTAATGAGGAGTAAATACAAGTACCTGGTACACAGCATGTGTTTAGTGGTGCAGGCCTCTTCCTTGTATCCCTTTGCTAACTTCCTGTTGTCTCTCCGAAGGTCCACCAAGAGAAGTGACCAGCATCGAGACAGAAGCAGCATAGCATGTGCAAATACCGATGCTAAGGGCCCACCTTTCTCAGCCACAAATGACCTTGTCACATGCTGGAGGAAAGTATGCTGGTTAGCAAGGTAAATACCTTTTCTTTAATATTCCTCACTCTTTCTTCTGATGCTCTTGTCTGCTTAAAATGGAAGGTGACAATAGATAATAGAATGCCACTGTTCCCTATCCCTAGACTCCAGAGCCACGATGAAGCTCTACCAAATCCTACTAGAGGCACCATAATTGTCTGTTTCTGAAAGTTTCCAGTTACAAAGAATATACTCCTTTTTTTAAAAATGTGTAAATCTATGCAAGCACAGTTCAAAAATTCAGCTGTTGCCCTAATTGTTTTTTTTTTATTTAACTAGAAAATTAGGTATCTCATTAGTGTCCTTTATTTTATTTTGGAGGGGGGGGTAATAATTAGGTTTATTTATTTTGAATGGAGGTACCGGGGATCGAAACCAGGACATCAGGCGTGCTAGGCATGTGCTCTACCCCTGAGCTTAGTAAGTGTCCTTTAAATGATCCCCCGCTCCTCGTCCTCAGATGAAGTCTCCTGCCACCCTGCAAGCCACCTCTCCCTCTCTTCCTTACGTAGCTCCCTTCGTGGCAAACCCTCAACTCACATGATCTGGTCCATGCAACTCCCACTCCTTCATCTCCCTGCCTTTCACCGATGTTCATGGGATGCTTTAGACCTCAGTGCTTTTTTCACTTCTTCATTATTTTCTTCTACTTCTTTTTCACATCACTATGTTCTCAAATTTCAAAACGTACATAAGCAAATGTAGAATGGAAGTGCATACATGCTCTAAGACTCTCCAAAGGCACCTTCTCCATCTCTACCTCACAGAGGCACCCACAGCACTGGTGGCACAGCAAAGAGTCAGCGTTTTCAGAAAGTCAACAAGTTCATACCTGGCTGGGACTGTCAGATGAACACAGTTTAAAAATAGAGCTAAAACCCAACTTCTCTACTTGGCAAAATTATGTTTTTGTATTTAGTGCTCATTTTGGAAGTCAGCCTGAGATACTTGCCCTCTTATGAACACATTATCTGAGCTATTAAATGAAATGAAATAATGATTGCTACTCACCCCCTGTTACGATATAATCAGAATTACCTCTAATAGGGGAAAACTGGAAAACATGGCACATTCTCCAACTCACTTAAAATACATTAATAGCTTAGTGGTAGCATCTTGGATTTAAAAAAGCAATGGCATTCATCGTCCAGGAGACAAGTGAGTGGAGAGAAGGGCGCTTTATAGACTCTCTCTGAAGAAGTTGGTCAAGAATGACTAAACACTGTACAGTTTTCAAGACAGAACTAATTTATGAGAGCAAAGCTAAAAATCCTTTTCCTTATCAAAATTTTTTAAAGTTCAGGGAGGGTATAGCTTAGTGGTAGAGTGCATGCTTAACATGCACGAGGTCCTGGGTTCAATCCCCAGTACCTCCATTCAAAAAAAAACCAAACAAATAAATAAATAAACTTAATTACCTCTCACCCTCCCAAAAACATAAAATAAAAATTTTAAAGTGCTTATCCATGTATTACCTGATTCCTTTCTCATTTTGATTTATGATCAGGATTTCAAAGCCTGGAATGTAAATGACTTAGCTAAAAATCATTATTGAACTTCTAAAATTCCACTCAGAACAACTACCCAAAATGAAACCTCTTCTATATGAAGTACTTGAGCAAAACCAAGTTAGAATTTCCATGGAAACAGTCTGGAACTCTTGAAGGAGAAGCGAGGACACAAGTATGAAAATGCATGAATTTATTTTTTGGTTCCTCTTCACCACTGCCCCTCCAAACCTTAGGCTGTCATCTTAATGAACACTTTCAAGCCTCAGAGGGAATTAAGAAGAACAATATTTGATGGGAGTGAGGAAAGAGCTAAATATATTTCCCCTGTGAGAGAAATATATTCCATCATCTTCTCATCTCCCCTTCCTTCTGCTATCTGGGCAATCTTTCCATCTTTCACTGTTACTTCTGTGCCACTCTGGCTGTACAGCTAGTTTAGCTGTGACTTGGGACAGAATAAAGATAACATCGTGAGATAATTTTGTCCTCTTTTGGAAGGGTCCTTTCATACAAGACAACTGAGGTCAGTTTTCAAATTAATATTCTGTATTTTCCCACCATGTAATTTTCATTTGCCAATAGTTCAGAATTCCTAAAATGCTCTTGGATCAGGTAACTCATTTGATCAGTACAATCTGAAAGGGAAACAGTGCCATTAGGTTGGGTTCTATCAACTCCCACGTTACCAGTTTAGAGGGCTTACCCTGCTGGTAAGTAAAGAAACCAGGACTCTGGCCAGCTCTTTGCATCTCAGACCATTGCTTTCTCCAACTCTACCAATACGACTAGCCTCGTGACCAGTGTAGACACAGTATCATGGCTACTCTCTCCTCTTTAGTAGGTATTAAGAACTTTTATTTATTTACTTTTAGAAATACAGTTTTAGTTTTATAAAGTAAAAATCTTGCTCTAACTGCTCATATTGATATTGGTATAAGATCAGCAAATACCTCCAAGAAAGGCATAGTCAGGGTTAGGTGGACTTTTGGCTTCCCTGAGGATGGCTATTTTTGACAAGCTTTTCCCAGAACCGTCTGACCTATTTTTAATCGATAAATCAAATAATGTTTCATTTTAAAGCTCAGCAATCAATATATGACTTATGGAGGACAAAAGTGACCTTTCATAAATCCGAAACATTGAATGTAGAACACGTCTTCCGGAATAAAATAATCATTGCTGCAATGACTGAATTAAGTAGCTTAGAAATTATTTTACTGATCCAAGATAAAACCTCGGGGCACAATAATATCTCTCCCTAGGGATAAGGTGGTATCTATTTATCTTTGGAAAATTAAAGGCAGTTAAAGTTGGAGAATGTGATGGCTCTAAATAGGATGATAGCTGTCATAAGGTAGAAAATGTGATGCAATCTGTTATAACTTTCTGCTACTTGTAATTTTTAAAAACTCTTGGAATTCAGTAGAAGAAATTATACCGTGGGTTTGGGCAATATTAAGACCAAAGGAGCAACAGACAACACATTCCATAATTAATTTACCATATACACTTTGACAATCAATATGACATATTCATTTGATGTTCTAATACACACCTTATTAGATATTGCCACATAATCATGGACCGAAATTTAAAAATGGAAACATACTAATAGGTGATTTCCTCTTTGGTTAGATTTTGCTATACAGCATTATAACTACTAGCAGGAATCATTTATCTAGAGTTTACTATACACTTGACTCTGTGCCAAGTAGTTGGTATACTTTATTTTATTTACCATTTAAATAACTAGGATAAGATTAGATATTACCGTCCCAATATTATAGGTGAGAAATCAATAAAAACCTCACCCTAAAAGTGGATTACAAAAAGCAATGTGTCCCATGCATATAGCTAGAACACGGTAGAGGTTAGCACCAAACCTCAGTTTACCTGTTAAGTTTACCTGTGAGGTTTGCCAAACCTCAGTTTCACTGTGTTACTCCAGCTTCCAACCGACTGTGCCCCTCTACAGCCCACTTCTTCCAAGCCATCTTCTGGTAACCAGTTATCCATGAATAGTCCTTTAAGGCTCACTGTTGGAGGAAGACCTCTATCATTCACTAAGCATAAGGCAGATACTGAGTTAATGAAATTTACTTAAAAGGTATAAAAACGGGGCATCTGGGGAGCTTTCTGCTCACTGAAAATGTTACCTATAAATTATGGCCATTAATTCTGGTTAAAGGGAAAACTCATTCCACCTTTATGATAAAACCAGAAACAAGCAGTGCAACAGAAGTTTTTAAAAATTATATTTAATACAAGTGAATAGATTAGAAGATTTGAAATGTTATAAAGCAATATACACAATGAATAAATAATTTGCACAGGAGAGTCATGTCTACATTACATAATACTGTCTAGTATGGGAATACTTAAATCCAGTGATAATGGAGAAAGTCCATAAAAATGCTAACCTGTCTTCCCTTGTATGAAATTGTTCAAGTATAAAAATCCAATACAGTGTAAAATAGTATTCAATTTAGTTTTAGAATAAAAATTGCAAGTATTGCAGTTTCAGAAGAAAAATGTAAAGCAGCATTTAGAAAACTACATAAACTACGTAAGAAGGGTGTTAAACTAATGAAGTACCCATAAATGAGAATTACACGAGCAAAAATCAGAGAAGGAAGCGTGAAACTAGCAATAGATCCTGTTTAAAAAAACCTAAAGCCTAAAATAAACTAAAATGTGTTAATGTAAGAGTACTCTCTTATACAGTGCACATATGAATTTAAATAAATCCAAGTCAACATCTTTAGTTGAATAGGTTAATATTTAATATGCTACATCTAGACCTACTAAATAATTTATGCCATGAGATGAATACATAATTTTACAGTGTCACATCTAAAGTTCCTTTCTTTAGAGTGCAGCATAGTAAAACTTAAAAATAAATATCTTAAATAGCATTACTATTAAGGCACAGTATAAACCACATTATCATTAACCTTTGAAGAATTGTAATCTCAGTAACCTTGTTGTCTCTTGTACTGTATTCACTAATAAATAGTCTTAAATATGACTCTGAAATAGATACTAAAAAGTGTAAAATTATTTAAAAAGGGAACAAAAAATAAATGTCCTTAAGACAGTTCTTAAGGGTTTAGAGTCTGCAAACTTTGCCTGCCTTTAATCATAAGCCACGAGTCGACACAATAAATAGAAAGAGAAGGCTGTTGTAGGAAAAGCCTGATCCTATTTCAGAATCAGAATTGCTGACACCAGCAGATACAAGTTTCCCAAAATTGAAACAGGATGGGGAGAGGGATTAGAATGTGACAAGCTCATCACACAAGCACAAGTGATGTGTTCTTTCCAGAACTGTGTGTGTTATTGATTGTCTGTACAGCTGTTGCACCCATTCATTTCCACATCACTTGTTTCACAGTCCCACTCATCCACTGCGTAGATGAGAAAATAGCTTTGGTGCCTGTCCACTGTTTCACCCACTGCCACGCTCCTAGATTGATTGTTCGATGCCCATTTTTCAAAGAGTAAGAACACTACCTTCTTACCTCAAAAAGTTCTCCAGGCCATAGTGACTGCGAAAAATGACAATCAGTGCTTTCACCATTTTTTTTTTTTAAATCTGCTTTTAAATGTAATTCAAGCTACATATTGCTCACTCTGTATTCCCTGGTTCAACTGGATTCAAATAGCATTTTCTAACTTGTAAAAGGCAGTTTGCTTCCCTGATACTATAAAAAGAGCAAAAATAAAAATCCCATTTATAAAAGTGAAGTTCCATTGTTACTCCTGCCGGCATTTCGTAGCGGCCTTTCATTTACTCAGGCTCTTTGGGTTTGATTTCCGAAACTGCGCCCACTCCCCCTCACTCTCATCTCTTTCACATCTAGAACCCTACCGGAGTATTAAAAATAATAATTCTGCTTCACAATAGCATAGCTTTTTTTTTTTTTTTAAAGCTGTTAAGTCAACGTTAACGCTCTGATTAGCTACTGAAAATTGGGGAATCGGGAGGGAAAAGAGAGAAACAATTCGACTTTGATCGGAGGGCTGGCCTATTGCATCCGGTCCGTCTGCAGCTGCTGGGGCTGGTACTGGCCGAAGGCGGCGGCCGCGGCGGCGGCGGCGGCGGCGGCGGCCGCGGTCCCAGGCGCGGCGGCGGTGATTGGCTGCTGCACGGCGTAGCCGTAGCCCCCGGCGGTGACGTAGCCCGCGGCGGCGGGGGAGGCGGCGTACGGGTACTGCTCGTAGGCGGCGGCCGCGGCGGCGGCGGCCGCGGCGGCCGAGTACTGTGCGTACGCGGCGCCGGTGTAGTCGATGTAAGGTGTGGTGGAGGCGGCGGCCGCCGTGGGCTGCACGTGTGGGATGACCACCCCCGGCTGCACGAAAGCCTGCGGATAGACATAGTGGGCAGGTATCCTGTTGAGAAACGGAAAACAGAGTCAGGCAGGAGTCGCCTCCTGTCTGGAGCGTGGCTCGTTCAGAGATAAGACAGACTCAAATTTAGTGGTTATTATGAGCATAGGGTTGCCACAATATCTCCTTGCCAGCGATCTGTGCAAGTCCTCTGGCGGTAGCCCAAACCATGGAGTGCCCCGGAAGGAGTTCAACAATGAAAATGGGATGCCCTCCCTGCCAGAATTTGTTATTTAGGATCTTTTTAGAACCAATAAATATCATCGAGAAGAAGTTTGGAAAGCTAAATCAAAGTTCATGAGGGCCTCGCACACAAGAGGTATTTAATAAATGCTTAATTGACGAAGACTTCAACAAATTTTGTAATCGGTTCGTCCACCAAAAATGGTTTAGCAAATAGAAGAATTCTTCGCCGTGAATAAAGGACTCAGAAGGGAAGCCGTTATCGTTTAATTCCGTAAGGGTGTTGGCCAGTTTCTGAAAACTAAATTTCAAGAAAATCCCTGTTTATTATCATGGCAACCCTACTTGAAATTGCTATGCAGACTCAGCACACATTAATCTCTCTGCAACCTCAGTCACCCTTATTAAAAATAATAATAAAAAAGAAGCAGGCGACAAAATAAAAAAAGGAGTTTAAAAGTTCACAAGTGTGGTAAACACAGCAGAATCACACTTCTCAAACGAACTGTAGTGCAGCTCACTCTATCACAAGAGGCTGTTGTGGGAAGCTACAGAAATGCTATTAACATTCATGGCAGTGATTCCCAAAGAGATGTGCAGCACGCTTGTCTTTCTTTCTTTCTTTCTCTCCATTAAATTCATAAGGACACAAGGGTCAATCAAACCTGTTTGACTATCAGGCAACCGAAGGTCAGCCAGCTTGTTTATCTCTATGCAAGACAGACAGAAGGGGTTTTGGGGAAATGATGAGGTTGAGGGAAAAGGCAGGGATAGGGAAACACAACTAAATATTTCTAAAATTAATATCAACTCAAAAGGATTACATAATAATAAGGTTAAGGAAACATTTTTTTGTGTGTATCTACTAAACTCTTGTTTTATCCTCTAACTCAACAGAAATAGATTTATTAAGCGTATCTGTTTTAAATCTTCCCTACTGGTAGATGTTTTATACAAATCAATTCTATTACTAGGTATTCTCCTACAAAAGTTCTAGAAAGTGAAACAAAATCGAGGACCTTTCAAAATTATACATTCAGAGGTCACATACAAGACACATTCCAATGACCTTACTTAAAAGTTAATTTTGTTAAAAAAATAAATCACAAGAGGTATTAAAAAAAAACATGCATCTCTATCCTCACTCTTGCGATTCATAGCTGCCCACTTAAAATGCTACCATTAATACCTGACTTATTTTCATCCTTCTTTAGAATAATCTCCATCAAAACCGCCTATATTTCTAAAAATATGACACTATGATGCTATCTGGTTATTACCAAAGGCAACTTACAAGAAGTACAAGCACAAGGAACAATCTTGCAAATTTTAAAACCTCAAAACAGAAAACTTCAAGTCTAGATTTCAAAACCATAAATTTTGCTTCGCCTTTCCCGAGTTTTACTGAAATCACTCATTAATGAACATCCATGGAAAAGATGAATTTATCACAGAGGGTAGTGAACTTTGACCCCAATGATAAAAATACACTCAATTTTACTAGACTTGTAGATCTTTCCCAGTGCCAGGAGAAACGACGTCATCAAGTGTTTCTGAGGACACTTAGAGATGTTCTTGACTGCTTGTCAGAAACCAGACGCGTGGTCATGCACACACTCAGAACTTCTCAGCGGGTCAGGTGACTGGCTCACTCACAGCGACAGGTGTGGCTTTATGAAACACTGTCCCTGGAGGCCTCCGTGTCCACGATGTGCAGACACGGCTGAGAGAGCCTACAGTCATGCCAGTTTGCATGTGGTGACGGACAGCAGGGGCTGCAGCCGGGCTATTTTTGATCCTGTCATGCGACAAGGGTTTCCAGCGGGTAAAATGTCTTTATAAGGCCAAAGTAAAACATCTATCAGCTGCAAAGGCCAGCCAGTATGAATCTCACTGATACTGAAACATTAACCCCTGAACTCCCGAAGCTCCAAGGACAATATGATGGCTGCTAGGCTTGTATCTTTGAATAAAGGTGGTAACTGAAAATAAGTTTAGCCCACAAAAAGGCAGGATAAAACTGTGTGTGTGTGTGTGTGTGTGTTTGAAGAATGCTTTAAATGATAGCTAAGCAGGGCTGCCTGCAGGACTCTTGCCCCTGTATTTTTTTTTTTTACATTAATAGTTTTCATTTGATAATGCCAGCCAATCAGAGTATAAAGTTCCTTGGAATATCAGAAACCTACATGAAGTCTGGCAAGAGTTAGGATGACATCTGGAAGGCAAATGAAACCCTAGAGTATTTTAAGGCTCAGAGAAAGGACGACCCAGGAGCCCATGGAAAGACGAAAATATCTCAGTCCAGGAAGGGAGGCAGTATTGGACTTAAGGGTGAGGTGGCACTGCGGAAGCAATTCCTGTATTAGGAGTTCCTTTAATAGTCTCCAGAGCCCATTACAGCAATTTGGGAATCTCCCTCCTACTAGACAGATACCAGCATCCTTCCCCTCACTGAATCACAGACTGTACATCCTAGCAGTAATAAAAACACAAGAGCAAAACAGACACCTTGGGCAATTTTCAAAGAAAATTTGCTACGTTTTCCTTTTCTTCCTACCTCTTCAAGGCCCTTCTGATGTCTCTCTATGACTTTTGACATCCTTAAGGGTTTCCTCTTCCAACCTATCACAGAAATGCTGACAAGTCTTCATCTCATTCACTGGTACAAAGTAATCTAAGTCCCTAACCTTGTACCAAACTAAGTGCACCATTTCTTAAACTTTGGCCTGCCAGGCCTTTTACACTTCTGGCTCCAAAAGACTTTTTTCCCCAGTATTTCTTCCCACCTTTCCTTGAACCTGGGTCAGCCGGACCACTGTTGACTGGACACGCCACACGTTCCTAGAGCCTCACCTTGGCTGGTGACACCCCTCCGCCAGAGCTGCCAATCCTCACTCTGTCTCTACCTGGTGAAGTCCCAGTCCCATCCAGCCTAGCTCTACCGCTACGTGTAAAGCTTCGGGAATTTGCTTCACCTTGTAGTCTCACATATTTCTCATAACTGAAATGAACGTAATATTTCTCACCCTGAATTATTGTGTATTAAATAGAATTATCTGTGTGAAGAGCCTACGATAAGGAACATACTCACTGCAAAAGTTCCCTATCCTCCCTCATGACCTTTAAAATCTAGGTCAGCTTCTACCTCCTTCATGAAGACTTCCTGGATCCCACCCACCTGATGTCACTCTGCCTCATCTGAAGCCACATGGACAGCTTTCTCGATGCTTCTCAGTTTTCTTATGAGATTACAGGAGAGAGTGGAGTGGTGTCTCTTTGGCTACAGCTTGACACAGAGGAAAGAACATGGCTTTTGAGGTCAGGCAAACCATGATTCCCAGCCTAGAACCAGACTCTATCACGTAGTAGCCCCTGTGGAAAGTTAATTAACCTCCCTGAATCTCAGTTTTTTCATCCGTGGAAAAGACACTAACAGTGCCTTCATCAAATAATTATTGATAATGAAATTATATAATTTATGTAAATCGTTTATCAGTACTAGGCATGTTGCAGGTGTCGAATTCCTGTTAGTTATGGTCCCTCCTGCCCTCCTTGGTGGACAGTATAATACCTAGAATGTGTTAACACAACCAGCATAAAACTTAGCACTTAAAGGAGTACTGAGTAAATGTTTAAGTGTATTTCAACCTGATCTGAACTAGCCTGGAATTCACCTACAGATCCAAAGTTTCTCCTCCCCAAGGTTTTGATAAGAAAATGCTTCTTTCAAATATAAAATATTTATAAGCTACTGTTTAGCAAATCCACACATTTCTATACATCTGCCCACTGTGTTACATCAGAAATTCCTTCAGGCTAAAATTTTCTCTTTAAAGGTTCAAAGTAATCTGGGGGCCATTTAAGGACTATATATAAAAAAAAAAGTTTAGTTCCTAGAATTTCAAACAAGTCAAGTAAGATTAAAAATTCTCAAGCTTCTTTCCAGGCCTAAAATAGAACATTTGGCATTCAGATAGAATTTAGGATGACCAGGTGTGATTTGTTAGGTACAGACTCTGGGAGTTGGAGCTGTGTTAAGAACCCCTTAAAAAAGAAAGAGAAGGCTTGCTTAGTCTATCTGGAGTGCTGTCTATTTCTAATGAGAATCTCAAGTTCAGACAATTTATGCAAACAGTAATAATCACCATCCTTTATAAAGACAGCTCATATGGGAAGGGATGAAAAACCAATAGTTCCTACTAAAAACATGCTTGATTTGAAATTCCTACATGACACATTTTATTCTGGTTGTTATTACCCTTGTGCTACTTTCTTTCTCAAGAAGCTATCAGACTACCACAACCAGTCCACAGTTTTATGTCTAGCTCTCAGGACACTCCATAAAAAGTCTGGTTTCTCCACGCACTGAGTCTTTTCTCCACACACTGAGTCTTTTCTCCTCTGTGCTCATGCTCTCATCCTGTACCCTTCAGACATGTTCCTTCTTCCTAGTACCTGTTCAGGACATACCCAGTGGTCCAAGTCTAGCTCCAGTCATCACGAAGCCTTGTCCAACTCCTCCAACTCTCTGATTTTCTTGCTATTCTGAATTCCTTTTGTACTTAATACCGAGTAATTTAGCAATGAACAGTTCCCAATTGGTTGGTGTTAGTCTTGCTTCCTAAACTCAAGTGCCATCTCCTTATTTTGTACTCCTGACTAGCACGGAGAAAAATAAACATGCTAAGACCAGTTGATGGATTTAGTTGTCTAACAACCGTTTGGAGATTATTAATGTGAGATCATGCCTAAGTTCACCATCACTCCTTAAGATGTCTGTTCCCCTCCCCAATCCTACCTTAAATGTAGTCTAGACCAAGGAGAGGGGATCCACAGAAGTATGTGGACCCACCAACCCACCATTGTCAGTAGCCAGAACGGTTTGAATGGGGCATTAATAAAAAGGAAATATGAAGGCCCTTTGTCATCTATTGGATAGAAGACTCTAATATGGTTTAAAAAAAAGTAAGAGTTGGTAGTAAGAGTGAAGTACCGATCTATTAAAGGGACGGTTATAAAGAAGGGATTCATGGAAAATATAACTTGACTCTTCCCAGTCAAATTATTATTACTTTCTTGGATCTAGTCTTGGAGACACATAAGGTAGACAGAGTCCAACCTTCCAGGTCACACATGTAGATGTTTAGGTGCTGAGCTAGACAAGAAATGACTGCTGAGGATGAAACACTTCCGAACAGTTAGAATATTTAAGAAGGGAGTGTAAATCTCCGGCATGAGAGTTACAGCCATGCTGATCAGGTAGAATACAGATGAAACAGACCCTAGGTGTTCAGAATAAACTGAAGCGGTTGGGGCTCTCCCATCCATATCACGTCTGAATGGAAGGGAAATGAGGGAGCTTGGATTAGGAGAGCTGGTAATCAAAAACCTCACAGAACACAAATCGACACCAGCCATTTACCTGAGTCAGGTCTGAACGGTGAAAGTTAGTGCTACTCTACTGAAAACGCTGGCTACTGTTAGTGAAATCTAATGAGAGTCGTTGATCCTTTAAATGAGAAGGTCTAAAAGTGGATACACATTGCCAAAGAAAGAACCCCATTCCCAGAAAAACTCCCCAGGAAAACAGAAACTTAGGACATGCAAGCAATGAATCTGTATTCTTACAGAGGGAAATCACACCATTTAGCACTCACTACAAAAATACGGTTAAATGGAAGTCACAGGCTACAGCTTCAAAGCAAGGAAAATAAAAGGCCCTTTGCTTCCCATGGCAAAGTCAAAAGTCAACACCCATCAACACCACCACCAAAACCCAAAACACAAAGAGCCCCTTCCCCGAGGAAAAGAAAACACTTTCACTACAGCTCTTTTCAATTAAGTAAAAAAGCACACAGTTTAGCTATCAACACCACTTCATTACTGTAATAAATAAAATAAAGCACACGGAGGTCTATTGACTATTGTGAAAAATAAAACAACACCACCAACATCCATGCATCGTTAATCACCATCTGAGCTTGTGTGTCTGAGTCTACTGGTTACAGAGTTTAACTCCAAACAGAACTATTCCACCTCTTATCATGGTATCCTTCTGATCAGTTAGCTTAACTGTATACGAGCCCTGTCAGGTTAGAAAGAGATAAATACAATTGAGTCAAGTTGAACAGCAGTCACGGTGTCGGGACACAATCGTCTTGTACACAAGTCATACCTGGTATTTTGTTTTGTTTTGTTAATCATAAGCTCAAAAATGTGTCTGTTTGGAGGCTGCATACTTGGTCAGATAACTTGACTCATCTAAAAACATTTATGTTATCGGCATTAAAAATACACAAACATATGTAAATATGTATAACCAGGAACATTCTGTGACATGATGGCCTTGACTGGATATAATGAAGAGGCAAGTTAACAAGTGGTAGACATATTGAATCAGAGGAGGGTCTGATTAATTGACTTACCCAAAAGGTCTCTGTATAAGGGCTGGATGAAGCTGTTGAACACCAAAGGCAAAACCTAACAATAAAACATATCATATTTTCTGCTTGTGCACGATTAGGCATTTATTACTGCTACATATAAAATACACCTTTTCACTTAGAAAAAGTAATTATTCTTTTAATACTTTAGAGAAAATACAATAAATATGTTTTTAAAAGCCATTTTACTAATGTTATCGTTGATCTAAATGAGAATTTTAATAAATATTATAAATATACTTTTAAAAGTCATTTTACTAACATTATCATTGATCTAAACAAAAATTTTAACAGGCTACAAGTGGAAACTAAAAATGATCTGCAAAGTTTAGTTGACAGACACAGAATAAGACCTTAGAAAATTAGACCTGTGAGAAGTTCTTGTGGAAAGAAAGCAAGAATAATAGGGCTTGATAATGAAGTTACATGTCACAAATAGTCCTACAACTCTGAATCATTATTTTAAAAAAGTCTTTTTCTTAATTTGGAAAATTCTGGAATGCTCTGGACAATGCTTTGGAAGATTATGGATTTTATAGATTATAGTATTAAAGTTCACAAAAACAAACTCTTCTTTCTTTTCTGGATAGTGTACACACACACACACCGTATTAGACAAATACGTTTTTTAATGCTCATGGATATTTGCATATGTACTCCCTTTAGTGACAACCTAGTTTCCCAGTAAATCTATTTGGATGGAAGTGTCCACCTCTTTCCAAAATCTCAGGTGGAAAGACTTAAGAGTGAAGAGCATACAACTTAAAGTTGCGTGCTGAAGCAAAAGATTTTATTTGTTCTATAGTCAACTCACAATTATATGTGCTAATACAATAGGCAGTGTTGTAAAATAATCCCAAAGGTCACGATTTCACATAGACAAAATTCTGCTCCTTTTTGGTGACTAATAGCTATGTGACTTTGGAGTAAACCATTTCTCATGTCTTAAGCATCAGTTTCTTCATCTGTAACAGACGGGCCCTAGAGTACCTGAAATCTCTCCATTTCTTTCATCGCTAATATTCTGTAATTTTATATTACATTTACCATCCAGACACCACCCCCACCCTGTGCTTCTCTCTTCGGTCAGTGTTCAAGCTGGATTGCCTGCTCGGAACACAGGGCAGCTGGTGGCAAAAGGAGAGAAAACACTAGGCAGGTAAGTATAACCAGCTGGAGTTGACAAATTTGGTCTGTATCATCCACGTGTGGATGATCTACAAGTGGCTACAAAGCGGAAAATGGGGACAGAGGACTATGGCTGTATACAGGAAACAGAGGAGTCAAACTCAAGTCTGAGTGTGCACAAACTGTCCCTCAGATCTGTTTTTTGCCCATAGGTACATTTCAAGTCCACAAAGGAGTGTGTACAGCTCTCATCTATCTTTATTGCCTTGGTAGAATAACCAGCCATGGTTTGACTTCACTAAACACACCTACAGATTCTCAGGGAACCAGTGTCTTCTGAATCAGGGATTCATTCTATTCAGAAGTGGGGGTCTCTAGTGGAGGAAGGAGGGACTCAAGCAACATTTCTCACCTGGTTGCATGATCCTTGGTTTTGCTCCCAAGTATGCCAGATTCACGTTGGCCTTCCTGCCATCAATGATGGGGTTGGGATCCTTGCAGGCTCTTTCAGCAGCAGCCCGGTCAGCCATGGTGACCTTAGCAACACACACACATAGACATACACACAAAGCTCTAAATCAGCCCCTGAAGGAAACTGAGAATCACTGGAAGAAGTCATTCGTGTTAATGAAACTGAAGGGGTTCTTAAACTTTTTTTTCTTTCTTTCTTTCTTTCTTTTTTTTTTTTTTTTCTTTTTTGGCAGGAACTTACTCCTTGATCCAAAGGAATAAGAAGAAAACAGAAACGAGGAAAGAAAGAAATACCACCCCCACCCCCCTAAGTCCTAAGGGTGCTGGTAGGGCCTAGCAGAGCTCTGGAAGCCTGAATTTCGTCTTAGAACTCCTCTAGGTCCCCCCTCCCCCGACCATTCCCCAGGTCCCTACCCGGCTTGAGAGGCACTGTTTGCTCTAAAGAAAGACCAGCTTCACATCCGCCCGGTGTTCCCAACCCCATAAACACTCCCCAACGACAATAGCTATTGTCCTACGCTACCCGCTCCTCGGCAGCTGAATTTGCACGCTTAAATCTCCAGGAAGCTTACTATGCTCTCTTTCAGTTCGGCAAAGAGCCAAAGGATCATCTTTGCAATTAAAAAAGGGGGGGGGGTGACATAAGAAGAAGAGCCCCAGACCTCCTGGGGTGTCCCCTCCCTGCCCCAGCCGGAACGCCGGGAAGACACGCATTTTTACAAAGCAACAGCGCTCTCAACCACCGGCCTCTACCCTGGGAGTGCAATTCCAAGGGTCTGCGGCCCCTCTTTTCTAGTCCCCCGCACCCCCAAATCCAGCAAGTCTTTACAGTGCTCTCCCTCCACCCCTGCTCCGCCTTTCCCCCGGCACCGCAGCGCTCTCGGTCCGCTCGGAACCCCGCGAGGCAGGCGCCGGCGCGCGCAAACTTTCAGTTCAGCTGGGAGCAAAGGGGCAACACTGCTCTCGCCCGCGGGGTTCCTCGCTCGGTCCTGCTGAGCCCCTCACTCCAAACTCCGACCCTCGGCCAAGCGCCACTCTGTCTCTCCCCGCCCCTGCGGTCCTCGGTTTCCCCGCCGGGCTCTTTGTCACCCACCCCTCCCCCCCCGCATCCACGCAACTTACAAATCCATAGCCCCGGGACTTGCCCGTCTGCCGGTCGGTGATGACCACCGCCTCCTCGATCTCGCCGAAGACCTCGAAGTACTTGCGCAGGCTGGCGTCGGTGGTGTGGTAGGGCAGCCCCCCGACGAAGATCTTGGTGTACGTCGTGTCCTTCTGGGTCGTGTGCATCTTCGCGCCCGCCCCGCGGCTCGGGCTCCGGCTGCGGCTGCGGCTGCGGCTCGGGCAGCGGCTGCGCCTCCTCCTCCGGCTTCGCGTCTCCCGCACCCTTTCGGGGCCGCCGCGGGCCAAGGGCGAGCTCGGGGGCGAGGGCGGCGGCGCGGCGGGGGCGAGCGGCTGGGGGCGGCCGAGGGCGCGGGGCGCTCGGCTGCCGAAGTCGCCGGCAGCCTCGGAGACTTGACTTCGCTCTCTCCTCCCGCCCCCCCTGCCGGTCACGGTACAAATTCTCCGGATCGTCTGGGTTAGGCTCCGGTTCTGTAGGATGTGCAAACGGTTTCCACTCACCCGGCGGGGAGGCCAAAAATGAAAACAGAGGGTGGTCCACAAGCGAAGAACGGGGTGCGTTTAGAGGTAGATTTTCCTTCCTTACGATTTAGGTAGGTGTCTCGGGTCGGCGGTGAGAGCGTCCGGGCGCGGAGGTGGGCGGGCGGGGGGCGCGGCGGCCGGGCCCGGCGTGGAGGACTCCGCGCGGCTTCGGCTCGGGTTCTGTCGCTCCCGCCGCGGAAGCTGGAAGACAAGTGGCGAGGACGGCTCGCCACCTCTCTGCTCCCTTCCCCCGCGGGCCGGGGGTCGGCGCCCGGCTGGGGAGGGGGCGGGCCGGACGCCTGCGATTGGCCGCGGCCGCACCTGGGGCGCCGGGCGCCGCCGCCCCCCAGCTGTTGGAAACAGCTGCTTCTCTCCCCGCGCGGCGCGGCGCTGGGCGGCCGGCTCGGACTCTGGAGCCGGCGCTGGGGTAGGGCTGGGGCTGGCTGCAGGCGGCCTGGCCCTCGGCGTCGCCTGCCCTAACCCGTCAAAGTCCAAGGGACTCAGTGTGCGGCCCCAGCCGGGGCCTGGGGCGCGGGGACTGCGCCCGAGGAGGGAGCTGCGTCGCTTTCCAAAACGGCGACGCGAGCTCTTTGCGCTCCGCCACAGTGACAAGGCCGGCGACCCGGTCTGAAGAGCTGGGGGCCCGGAGGCCTGGGGGCGGTTCGCTAGCAAGCCAGTTGCCTCCGGGGCGCGGAGGACCGACGAGCTCGGCCAATGGTACCAGCGTGGGATACTCCCCGGTCCCGAGAGGGAGGGCCGCCAACCTTCCTTGACCCCAAAGAGCCAGTGCTGGGGACAACCAGCGCGGGAGAGCCAGGAGGAAGGAAAAAAAAAAAAAAAAAAAAAAAAGGTCTGACCCTCGGGTGTGCTGGGGAGAACCATTAGCTTTCATTGCTCAACGCCCAGCCAAGCTAAGCAATCGTAGACACCTGTCAGGCACCGCCTTCTATTTCAGAGGACCATAAATTAGTACTTGACCTCACAGTTACCAAATTTGTGTTTCCACCCTAACTTACTCCTCCCGAACTATTTGGAAAAATTGGTAGAGATTTCTCATCATAAATCCTCTTGTTTTTTCTCCCTAGGCAAAGAATTAATCTATCTCCTGTTTGAATTGCAGGAACGTTAGGGACTCGACCTCAACTGTTTTATCAGGAATAATTGTAAAAGGTGTAATTTTGGAAATCGACTTGTTACATAACCACTGGTTTTGACCAGCAAACCTTTAAAGCATTTGTAGAAACTGCAGACTCTAGTGCCGCCCATATATATTTATTTTTATATATCAGCTTTTTGCAACTTCTTTTTATCAAGAGTACATTCAATTAGGCTGTAAAATCATGGTCATATTTGAGGTTTGGATGAAGATATTTAATGTGAACAGAATGCTTCACCCACCACTGTTGGCACACAATTTGCTTTTAAGTCATTTCCACCCGGCCTGTCCGCTGAAGTCCACAGAATAATTGCCCCAGGCCACATTTATTCCCTTTAAAGCAGTTCAGTATGTTAACCTATTAGAGGGGCACATACTTCTGTTCCTCTTTCCAGGGCACCTTTGCAGTCAGCCCGAAAGGATGAGATATATTGCATTTGCAAAAGTTAATGGGAATGCAAATATTCTTGTACAAAATGTTAAATTCAGTTTTTCCTCCTGCTGACTTCTGCATGAGGTTGGCCTTTTGAGGTCATCAGTTTCTTTAAGTTTGAACTCCCAGTGGCAGATGTGGAGAAATAAGAAATCTAAACTTTTTTTGGAAAATACTTTTAAAATCCAATTGAAAAAAACTATTTTGCAGACCTATGAGAGCCAGAAAGTGAAGCTGTAAACAACACCCTCTCCTCATTGCTTAAGTATAAGTACAGGTTTAAGAGGAACTCTGTGTACTGGTCCTATGAAAGATGATTTTTAAAAATTAGAAAAACAAAGCAGGCCCTGAAACAGAGGAGGCGTGTTCTTTAATATTCAACATCCATTTTGCAGTGTCACTTAAGAATCACTGTACTGAGATGAGGCTCAGGAAAAACCTCTTTGTGAGGGGAAGCCACTTACAGAGAAGCCTTAAAGAGCAGAGTGACTTTGGCTGTCTCCCTTCTCTTCCTGCTTGGACAGGGAGCCCATCCAGAGGGGACGTGATAACATCAGGGAAGGAGGGTGTCAGCAGCTCAGATGCTCACTAGGTAAAGTGGTGAGATCTACAGGGGAATTCTGATCCTAGTTTGGGATACCTGTGTCGTAGAACTTGGCTTCTGGAAATAAGAGGCTTCCCTACCATAGTCCCAGAGAAAATAATGCAGCCACCCTTCCCCCACCCCCTGTAACCCCTACCTGGTGTGCTTTATTCTTTCAATCCAATAATAATTTGATAGCTTTGAGTCTTCCTTCATTTTGTACTAAATGGTGCCTGGATATGCCTGATTTTGAATTCCAGGGTAATGAAAGCATTCCTAATAATCTGGTGGTGTGTGAAAACAGAGTTTAAGAGGAATGGAGATACCTTGTTTTCCAAATCAATTTAAATAGAAGCGGTAATACATACCCAGTTCTGGGTGACAAACCATCGAGCGCCCCCCACAGGCAGGCACTGTGCTAGGGTGAGGCGTTACTGACACCGGGTTTGTTTTACATCTGCACCAAGGTGAGCGCAGTGACAACAGCCAGACCCATTCTTGGTGAATTTATGAACCTGAGCCATCAGACCGTGTAGCCTCGGGGGCATAAAATCTTTCTGAATTCAAAGTTTCAAGGTTATTAAGTACCAAATATTTCTGCATAATTACCCGCTACAAATTCAGGTTTGGAAAACAACCTTCGGGTAATCCTTCTGCTTTCTCCGCTGCTTTTGGCAGAGAAGAACACTTGTATATTCACAGAGCTGGTGCAAGATGATGTGTGCTTCTTGGGAAAGAAAGAGCCATAAAATACTTTAAAAGTTATAAATAGGTTCCAAGCTTGTCATAACCAAATTCCTACATACGGGCGGCCTGGAATCCTGGGTTCCTACTCCATGGCAAGATCGATATTACTTTATTACTTACAATCAATTATTGTCCACTTTGTCCAAAATCTTTATCAGCCTATTAAAGGCCAAAACCAAATGTACAAGTTTCACATTCATTTATTTAATTTCTTCCCCCCATCGCCACCCTCTTCCTCTTAAATTAATCACGGAAATCAACTCTAGGCCCAAGGCTTATCAAGGATGTTGAGAAAAGATATATCAGGAAGGGAGGACAGTACCACCCCGATTCCAGAGGTGCCTGCTCTGCTCCAGAGATAGTGTGGCTCTGGACAGTAAGTCCCCTCCAGGTAGGGTTGGCCTCTTAGATGTTGCGGGATGTCCTGCAGGTCCATTAAGTCCTCCTCAGGGTTCTACACATATGAACACTGAAGAAATATTTACTGAAGAAAAAAGAGAATTGCTCACTTAAAGATGTCTACTTGTAAGCTTGATGAGAGAAAATACATTTTTAGAACTAACCCCTTGTAAAGTATTTATTTATTTATTTATTTTTTTTAATTTGGAAAACAAAAGTATGGCTTCCATGAAGTCTTTTGTTTTGGTTGTTTGGAAACATTTGCTTTCTCGTGAGAGTCTGTGTGAGCATTCTGATATAAAACCAACAGGTTTTCTGCCCTTTGGAGAAGTCCCATGATCAGATGTATTTCTGTTTCTCTGGGTGGGTTGGTAATTTTCTCCTAGTAACAGATAACAAATGTGTGTAATAGGTTATGCTGCTATTTTAGTGTGCAGAAGAGTTGGCAGTCAGAAAGCTAGTCAGTTCAGCTCAGATCCACCTCTGGCAGAATTCTATTCATGCTGCATTAAACTACATCTAAGCTGGTAAGTAAAACGAAATGGAAATTTGTAACTGTTATTTAATCATGAAAATCATAATGCCTCTTTTACATCAAACATCCAGAAAATAGCAGAATAGGGTCACTTTGGAGGATGAGGGGAGTGAAACGGAAAGAGAGGGAGGGACAAGAAAGCTCACTGCCAACCTCGCCCTTCTGACAGTTTCCGTTCTGCCCTGTAGAAGTGGCTTAAGGGTACTCATACTTTAAATTCTGTTATATAAATCTGAAGGGGAAGGAAGAGAATGCAAATATTTTCAACCCACTATGTGTTTCTTTGCATTTTGAATTCAGGGTGTACTTTGGTTTCAAGTCTTTAAACAGTGAGCCTTGGTGCTGCCAAGTTATTTTAAGGAGCTGATGGTCTCTCCAAATGTATTGAATGACTTTCTCCTGATGACAGATTCATTCTAATGATGTTGCTGGGAGGCAGAGGACACAGTGTGGTGGAAATAACCCTGGATCCCAAGACAGGAGACCGAGGGCCCGGTCCAAGCAGTCTTAACCAGCTCCAAAGCCTTGTTTCATTTACTCCATTAAAAAGTACGAGTGGGGTTAGAAGAACTTAGGACTGTCCTCTCTGAACAGGCCCACCATAGCCTGGAGGATGCTGGTCTGACCCTTTATTGACAGATGGTTAGAAGTCACCATGGATTTCTGAGACAGCCCAATGTTGGCACTCAAGTGTTATTTAGTTACTTTTTTAATGTAAGCTACTTGAGATTATTTCGTAAGATTGATATTTTCTCTACTAACAAAGGAAAGGCATCTTTATGACAGAAAATTAGGACAAAGCATAAAGACGTACAAAGAAGAAAATCAAGATTACCCACAGTTCTACTCAGAATAACGTAATATTTTTGAGTATCTAATATTGAGTGTTTCTTGCGCATAAATATTCACTTGTAAGTGTACAAACGAGTCATCCTCTGCACTGTTTTACTATCAGCTTTTTTCACCTAGTGAATATTTTTTCCTTGTCATTAGTTGCTACAGTTCATTTTCAATGCCTAAAGAGCATTTTGTCATGTCAGTGCCCCCAGATTGATTTAAGCAATCCTCTTTTGTTGGGCTTTTTTATTGTTTCCAATTATTCCCTATTATGAACAACTCTGAAATTAATTAATTAATTAATTAAATCCTTATAGATAAATCTTGTTACATATTCTTGATTACTTCCGAAGGCTGGTTCCATAAGGGACTTTGCTTTGTCCATGGCTGAACCCCCTGACTCCTAGAACAAGACTAAAGAAGTGCTTAAATATTTGTTGAATGAATGAATAAATTCTTACGATTTATTAGGTTGAAGGCTATGCCCGTATTTAGATCTTTTGATATATATTGCCAAGTTGCCCTTCAAAAAGTAGTAGAGATTTTACTTCTACCAGGAACATATTAATGTCAGGTTTCCAGAATCCTCATTGACATTGCTGTATAAGATGGAATAATTTTGTTCGCAAGTAAGAAAAATCTTAACTCACGTTGACTCAAGTAATAAAAAAGGAACTTTTTGTCCCTATAGTTGAGAAGTCCAGAGGCAGGGCAGGCTTCAGGTGTGCTTTGACCCCAAGGATCATGTTGTCACCAAGACTGTGACAGCACTGACTAAGAAACTCCTGCCTTCGCCCTCCTCTGCTGGTTGGCTTTGCTTTTTAGCCGATGCTTTCAAGGTAGCAAGTTCACTGCCAGCAGCCACCAGGGCCATGAGCCTCCTTGGTCACATGAAGGGGAAAACAGGACTTCTTTTTGCCCGATTATCAGACCAAAGTCCAA
This sequence comes from Camelus dromedarius, assembly GCF_036321535.1. Classification (NCBI taxonomy): domain Eukaryota; kingdom Metazoa; phylum Chordata; class Mammalia; order Artiodactyla; family Camelidae; genus Camelus; species Camelus dromedarius. The sequence goes on along the minus strand of NC_087454.1, from coordinate 11,327,517 downwards.
TCTTCCTTTCGGTTGTGTCATCTTAGATTGCAAGCTCGCCTTTGAACCAATCTTAGAGGCCAAGGAATGTGATTTGCTGATTTTCTTGGGTTAGGGTTCCATTCTGTTTTCCCATCATGGGGCACACCCCTAAGGCACAAGGATAGATGACATTGATTTGCTCAGACCCATGATGGCCCAGAACTAAGGAGCCCTGCTGAACCCCATGGTTGTGAGATTCTGGGTTCTTTTGGGAAGAAGAAATAATAGAGTAAATGCTTTGGAAACAATAGCAACACTGAATATTAGCATTTAATTTTGAAAATATATGCATTTTCTGAGATAAAAATATTTTCTTGTCACTTAATTTTTTTCTATGTGTCTGTAGACCATTTGTTTTTGAGAACTATCTTTTTTTTTTAAATAGGGTTTTTGTCTTTTTTCCTTCAATTTTTAAGAACACAAAGAGCTGTTCTGACAGACCCATTCCATGTAATTCAGATCGTCCAGTCCAATCCCTCATTCTGGAGTTAAGGCAGCTGAGGTCTAGAAGGAAATGGCTTCCAAAAGTTCACATATTTAGCAAAGGACTCAATGGGGATTCAGATGAACTCTATTTTACCTTTGAGAAAAATTTGTCAAATTAAGAAATAACTTAGGTATACTCAGTTGCTCAAATCTAAACATACACATTATGTACCACATGTAACCATGACCTAGATCAAGATGCAGAACATTTTTATCAACTCAAGAGTTTCCCATCCCTTTCCCAATCAGTGACCACCCCCTTACACACACACACACACAATAATAACTACAATTCTTACTTCTATTACTAAGGTTTAGCTTTGCTTATTCTGGAATTTCACAAAAATGAAAATATAGGGTATTTATTTAGTCTTTTGTGATTGACTTCTTTTACTCAATTCACAGTCACATTTGGAGATGTTAACACTTCTTTCTCAGTAATTAAAGGAAGCAAGATTAAGCTTGCAAGAACTTAGAAGTGGAAAGTTAGCATGATGAGCTACAGCCTCCACAGCTCCAGAGGGTCTCAGGGTACATCAAATCCTCATCTTCACCTTCTACACTGGTCTAGATTCCACTCAGTCCCAGCTATCATGCTGCCATCTTGGTGGTTTGCTTAGAGCTCTCCAGAGAAATAGAACCAATAGGATACGTAAAAAATTATATACATATGGAGAGAGAGAAAGAGAGATTGACATTTAAGGAACTGGCTGGTGCAAGTTTGAAATCTGTAGGGCAGGCCAGCAGGCTGGAAACTCAGGCAGGACTTCTGGCTTACCGTGTTGAAGCAGAATTCCTTCTTCTCCAGGAAACCTCGGGTTTTGCTCTTAAAACTTTTCAACTGATTGGAGGAGGTCCTCTCATATTATTGAGAATAATCTCCTTTACTTAAAGTCAACTGATTGTAAATGTTTAAGCACATCAACAAAATATCTTCACAGCAACATTGAGACCATTGAGCTTAGACAAGTTGACACATAAAATTAACCATCACAATGTATGATCAAAGCCTTCACCCCTAGGGGTTGAGCCCCCATCACCATGCCCCTCTCATGATGTGGCTGCTGCACTTGTCCATCTGTTGTCAAAATAGGGCAGGGGAGAATCAAGAGGAATCCAGATGGATCACGCGAGTACAAAACTTACTGCCTCTGTATTACAAAGCAGCTTTTTTCCCCTCCTGATGGCTGTGGTCAGTTACCCATGTCAGGAGGGTTACTCCTCTTCTTGTCTGCTCGTCCCTGGACATAAGGAGTCTGAAGTGCCCAGGTGGCAGCTGTGGCTTGTATAGTTCTATGTGACTTGTATAGTTCTATGTGACCTGTATTTCCTGGCTTAGGAGTTGTTTTTTTGGAAGCAGGACCTCTGTACTCACAGAGCTGAGAGTTACAGGGGCAGGAAGCACAGACTTGCCAGAGAGTCTCTGGGGGGTGATGGTAAGCAGGGCTACTCTTTTTTTTTTTTTTTAATATTGTTGTTGTACAATGTTATGTTAGTTTCTGGTGTACAGCATAGTGATTCAGTTATACATTTATGTATTTTTCATTATAGGTTATTACAAGCTATTGAATATAGTTCCCTGTGCTATACAGTAGGTCCTTGTTGCTTATCTACTTTGTATATAGTAGTTTGTATCAGCTAATCCCAAACTCTTCATTTATCCTTCCCCTACTTTTCCCTTTGGTAACCGTAAGTTTGTTTTCTATCTTTCTGGCTCGTGTGGGGTGATACCTCATTGTAGTTTTGATTTGCAATTAATTGATAATTATCTGATAATTATCAATATTGACCATCTGTGTTTCTTCATTGGAGAAATGTCTGTTTAGGTCTTTGCTCACTTTTTGATTGGGTTGATTTTTGTTGTTGTTATTGAGTTGTATGTGCTGTTTGTATATTCTGGAATTTAAACCCTTGTCAGTCACATCATTTGCAAATATTTTTTTTCCAGTGTGTAGGTTATCTTTTTGTTTTGTTTATGGTTTCCTTTGCTGTGCAAAAGCATGTAAGTTTAATTAGGTCCTACTTGTTTATTTTTGCATTTATTTCTATTGCTTTGGTAAACTGCCCTAGGAAAACATTGCTAAGATTTATGTCAGAAAATGTTTTGCCTATGTTCTCTTCTAAGGTGTTTATGGTGTCCTGTCTTATGTTTGCATCTTCAAGCCATTTTGAGTTTATTTTTGTGTATGGTGTGAGGGCGTGTTCTAACTTCATTGATTTACACGCAGCTGTCCAGCTTTCCCAGCATCACTTGCTGAAGAGACTGTCTTTTCTCTATTGTATATACTTGCTTCCTTTGTGGAAGATCAATTGACCACAGATGTGTAGGAAGAAATATCTTCTTCATGCTAAATTTTTGCCTTAGCCAAAAGACAAAACAATGATCAATTTTAATGATCAGATTTTGAAATACAGAAGCAATAAAAAAAAAGTCAGGGGTCCCTCAAAGTCAGCTTCCACATCTGCATCCTTATCCATCAATTTCTGGGCAACTTGTATAAAATTGTTTAAACTATCTCAGTGTTTAGCCTAGAACATATTTGTATTAATGACAGTGCTCAAAAGCAGTGTAAATGAACTAAAATCAACATAAAGAGATAAAATTACAATACAAATATGTCTTTCAAGAGATCCGTTAGCTTAAAGTGTAAATCTTCACTGCCTCAGAATTCTTTCTCCTTTCTTCATAGATACGTAGATTTGTTTTCTGCAAATGTGGCTCTTGACCTCTAAGCACAGAAGTTTTATGCTCTCTGTTATAAGAACTTGCAACCTTTGCTTCGGTGGACATATGTGAGTTTTTAATAAGAACATGGGAAGGAGGAACCAGAAGGGTTGAGCAAAGCCACACACATCCTCCTGTTCTGTCTACACGGGACAGGGAAGGGACAGGAAAGTGGGGATATATCTGTTTCTAGACATGTGTTTTTGTTTTTGTTTTTGTTTTTGTTTTTCCAGAGGAACACAGTGCTTTACAATGGCTTGGCTTTCTCTTTCTAGGTGAAACTTTCTGGGCCTGGAAACATCATTTCAGATGTTTTCTCTGACATCTGAATATTGATCTTTCCTCATCCAGCAATATTTCTGCATAATCACTGGTCTAAGTCCTCGTTGTGAGAGGCAACTCCAGACATTTGGAGCCTAGAAGGGAGAAATGGAAGAGACGGCGTAGCAACCAGGAGATGGAGTGCAGGAGTGTCAATTAAGGAAGGCATGAAGTCTGTCTATATGCTCGTACCAGGCTCTGCCCCAGAGACCAGTGCCAGTGAACTTGCTAAAAAACACAGCGAAGAGTCAAACACAATGAGGATTTCTGTCACATTCCGGCAGTGATTCTGAGGGGATCTTGTGCAAATAAACCTTTCTGTACTATGTTTTAAATCACAAACAGTGAAAATAAAGATAAAAATTAATATGTATGTGTATATGTATAATTATGGTTAAGATATCTCTGTTTACAAAGCAAAGCAATTCATCTAATTATACCCACAAGAACAAATGGAACAGCCCAAACAATTTATAAAAATAATTTATTTTGGCTTATCTATTCTGTTTCTATTTATATCACCCTGCATGAAAGTACTCAGCCCCATTTGTATATGGAACTATGTCATTTTCAACTTGTACTGATAATCTATCTCAATATAGGATATCACAATTAAAGCAGTTTTCTTTGAACTTAAAAGGACAATTCAAAAGATAAGTCATTGATGTAAAAGTTCCTTAAGGAACTCACTGCACAGTTGGTTATTTTTCGAATCCTAGGAAGATGTTTATAAAATATTTTCCCTCATAGTTTTAAAAACAGATTTTTTTTCTAATCATATTTTTCTTCCAGTTTCAACCTACCTTTTCTTTTTCTTGCATACTTATGGGTGAAAAGCTGTCACTATTTTTTTCTTAGAAAAAAAGAGCAACAAGTAACTTTACATGAAAAAAGCAAACCAACTTTTTATTAGGATGCCTTGTACTTTATAATAAATATAGTACTATGTATCACAATAAATTAGCCTAGATCCAAATAGTGTGTGTGTATATATATATACACACATATATATATACATATATATAGGCATTAAATATTTACCTTTTCTTGAAAATATGCTTCTTAATGTGTGTGTGTGTATATATATATACACACACATATACATATATTTTTTTCCCCTGTTATATTAGGTGTCATTACCTTAGCCATGTTGGTAAGTTTGGGAAGAATAAAATATTTATGATAGGCAAATATTGCAGGGTTGGAGATTTTTTTTTTTAATGTTAGAAAACCAAAATCCACCTCTGTTTTCCTGAAACTATCCTGGATACTCTCTATCACAAAGCTCTCTAAATACCAAAATACATTAGTTAAAGATTTCCAGAATTCTCTTCAAATCCTTGATCCATAGACAAGATAGGTTAAAAAGATGAATTGCTCTATTTTATTTCTTACTGGTGTAAGGCAGAGAAGAACTTTTCTGAAAAGTGATTGGTGTGTATGATGTAAAGCCGGATCCTAAATTCTCTGCCACTTTTTTATTAATATTAATTAGGCTATCCCTGAGAAAGCCCACAAGTTGGTCTTACTAGACAAAGACTTCAAATCAGGAATTATAAATACATATAAAGAACTAAAAGAAGTCATACCTTAAAAAATAATAAAGGAAAATGCTAGAATGATGTGTCACCAAATAGAGATTATCAATAAAAAGATAGAAATTATTAAAAAGCATCAATTAGAAATCCTGGGTTTGAAAAGTACAGCTGAAATGAAAATTTTTCTAGGGCTCAACAGCAGATCTGAGCTGTCAGAAGAAAGAATCAGTGAACTTGGGGACAGAATTGAGATTATCCAGTCTGGGAAACTGAGAAAGAATAGTGAAATGAGAAAAATGAACATAGACTCAGAGACCTGTGGACATCACAAGTGTATAAATAAATTTGTAATGGGAGTCCCAGAAGGAAGAGAGAAAGAAAAGAACAGAAAGAATATTTAAAAAAAATAATGGTTGAAACTTCCCAAATTTGATGAAAAATATTAATCTACACATCACAGTAGCTCAGTAAAGTCCAAGTAGGAAAACTCAATGAGACCCACACCTACACACATTTTATAGTCAAATTGTCAAAAGCCAAAACCAATTGCAGTACAGAACAAATACAATACAAAATCAATTGTGTCTCTGTGCACTTGCAATGAACAATCCAAAAATAAAATTAAGAAAACAGTTCCATTTTTAGTAGTATCAAAAATAAAATACTCATGAATACATTTAACAAAACAAAAGCAAGAGTTGTAAATTGAAAACTACAAAGCATCATTGAAGGAAATTAGAGGAGATTTACTAAATGGGAAGACATCCTATGTTCATGAATTAGAAGACTTAACATTAAAATTGCAACTTTTCAAACCAATCTTAAAGATTCAATGCATCACTTTCAAAATCCCAGATACTTTTCTTTGCAGAAATTGGCAAACTGATTCTAAAATTCACATAGAATTACAAAAGACTCAGAATAGCCAAAACAATCTTGAAAAAGAAAACAAATTATGAGGGCTCAGAATTCCTGATTTCAAAACTTAGGACAATACTGTAGTAATCAAGACAGGGTGGTGCTGGCATAAAGTGAGATATATAGATCCATAGAATAAAAAAACCGGAGTCCAGAAGTAAGACCATACATTTATAGTCAACTGATTTTTGACAAGTGTGCCAAAAAATTTTGTGGGAAACTAAATGGGAAAAGAAATCTTTTCAACAAAAGTGCTGAGAAAGTTATATATCCACATGCAAAAACAAAAGTTGGATTTTAATCTCATACATATGCAAAAATTAATTGAAATTTGATCAGAGCCCTAAGTATAGAGGTAAAAATATGAAACTCTTAGAAGAAAACTAGAAGTAAATCTTCATAATCTTGCATTAGGCTGTAGTAGATCAATCTCAGTCCACAAACTCTGGTGTACAAGAAATGTAACTTAAAGTAGAGCATACATGTTAAGGTCACAGATGGTGCTGCCAGACTGCCTGGGTTCCAGCCCTACCTCTGTGTCTTACTGGCTGAGATTAAAACATTTGTTAATAATTCTTAAATATTACCCTGCTACAAAGAAGATCCAAAATACAAATGCCAAAAATATTTTGAGCATTGGTAGCATTACTGGGATAAGTGAATAGCTTATTAAGGTGATTACTGTGTTTATTTATTATCACATGTAACTTCTAGTATGTTTGTAAAAATAGTCTCTTTACTTTCTGGCCATAGTTTTATGTAGAATCACAGACTTTTAGAGATGGAGTGGAATTTACAAACGTTATTATAAAGGTGAAACATCTGACACTGGTGTGATGTGACCTGACATCTTTTTAAAGATCACTCTGGAGGGTGTAGCATGATAAGTATAAAAGCAGGGAGGCTATTAGGAGGTGATCGTAATTATCAAGGTGAGAGATGAAGGGATGATGGTGGTGGCAGGAGAAGTGGGGGGAAATGGTGAAATTCCAGAGAAAGACTGAAAATTGAACCAATGAGATTTCCTAAAGATTGACCATGAGAGGCAGCAGGAAAAAGGACTTATGGGTGATAGCAAAGATTTTACCCTAAGCACATGCCGTGGAAAGTCCTGACCTTCAGGTTGGGGGTATTTTAAGGAGCTGTGCATTGAAAGCTCTAAGGACTGATTGTGATTACCTTGAAGTGTCATTTAAATAATACATTAACGTACATCTATGGACACAAATTAGAGCATGACCTACTGCTTCTTTGGGGAAATGAAAGACAACCAAAGACTGTCGTGTACTCTGAGTAGATCTTTATGGAGATATTTTATTTTATTCTACCTGTCAGGATAAAGAGTGCAGCAGACAGCTTTCCAGCTTACCAAATGTTACCAAGCCCTGAATGCTTCAGCCCCGACGCAATTATATCCTTTTTATTTATTGATAAACACCATATGCCTGTCATGTCAGAGATCAGAGAATGTCAAGGAGTCATTCATTAGACTTTACTACAAAGCCGCCCTCATTATTCTCCACTTCGTCCATTCTTGCTAAGCCTTCCCGTCTAAGGAACTCTGTCTCTAGGGAACTCACAACAGGGTATTCAACTCACAGCGTGTTTTGATAGTTGAGCCAATGGTGGTGTCACTAATCTGCAACTCCGTTCTTTCAATTACTTGCCCTGATGTAGAGGAGCCATGATTCAGGCGATTTAATATGAGAGAGAAAGAAAGAGAGGATAATAAAAATTATTTATAATTAATTTGGAAATATACAAATTGCCCTTGAAACACGTCACTCTTCTTAGTTATAGTTTACGCAGACTAAATTTAAAGTTGATTAGCATCCTCTGAGCTTACATGAGCTAGAGAGGAGGAAGTCCTGTTTAGTATGACAGATGGCAGGGTGATACTGTTTTGGGATTAAAAAGAAAATACATCGTAGCATTTCCATTAAAAAGGGGCTCTCTGCTTTTGGAATAAACTTACAGGAATGCATGAGATGATAATGGTGGTGATAATCATAAGAAAAATAGAACAATAATAATAACTAATAACATACTGAGCTTTTAATACGTGCCACATACTGCTCTAGGCACTCCACTTCTATTAATCCTCTTAATCCTCATATGAGGTCTGTATTATTATTAATCATATTTTATATATAAGGAAATTTATGTTCAGAGAACATAAGTAACTTGCTCATGGTCATATGGCCAATATGTAGCAGAGCAGGGATTTGAATCCAGATGGTCTGATTTCACATTTTTTACTTCTATATGATATTAGATCATATGCAAATATCAACAGCAAAGGCTCTACAGGAATAGTTCCAACATTCAGGATTAAGGGGTACCCTTGAGGGTGGGAGGGAAACAATGTGAACTACTAGTAGAAAATTATGGACTACACAAAGAAATAAACCACTCTGAGCATGAGTCAGCAGATAAAAGTAGTACACCAGGTATTAGACATGAGGTAACTGGGAAAATGCTGTAAGTATATTTCAAATTATTACAGAGACCAAAAAAAAAAAAAAAAAAAAAAAAAGAACAAAGACTGTATTGCAAGATAGGATACTGTGAGTTAAAAGAGTGGATATATAAAAGAACCAAATAGAACTTAGGAAATGAAAAAAATTAAATAAAAACTCAATAGATAAATAAACAAGAGATCTGATACAGATGAGTGGAGAAGTAATGTTCCAGTGGATAGAGCTGAGGAATTTATCCAAAGAAAACAAGATAGGGGAGGAGGGAGGAATTATTATAAAGAGATAGAAAATGAGAGGTTAAGAAACATAGAAGACTAGTTCAGAGGGCCCAACATATGCCTAACAGGGGTTCCAAACTGAAGAAACAATATTTAAAGAGATAATAGACGGCTGTTTTCTCAAATCAAAGCAAAACATGCACATGCAAACCAAATTATGAACAGAATAAATAAAAATAAATCCACACCTAAACACATTGGAGTAAAACCACAGCTCTCCAAAGAAAAATAGAAAAGTTTGAAAATGGACAGATAAAAAAGATATGTAATGAAATGTTATAGTGGGACTCCCTCTGTCTCAATTTCTACATAGACTACTTAAGATCAATAACAAAATAATAAGGATCAAATACTGTCTCCCTATGCAGGAAGTGGGAAGGGAGTAGTGAGTAAAACTATTGATTTTCCCTCTTCATCTTGATGTCGGCCATTTAGAAACACTTCCTCTGTAGCCTAGAATGTTGATTTTTTTGCAGATCTCAATGTGTGTTTGCAATGAATATGTGTTGTCTTTTTGATGAATTCAGTGATTTTTTTTGTGGACGTATTTCTAATAAGTAGGAATGCATTTACCTAGGAGTCATAAGGTATACATACGTTCAGATTTAGTGGGAACTGCCAAGGAGTTTTCCAAAGTGGCTGCATCAATTAACACTCCTACCAACAATGAATGAGAGTTCCAGTAGCTCCACATCCTTAGCAACACTGTTATAATTAGTCCTTTAAAAATATTATCCGTATTGGTAGGTGGAGAGTGGTAGCTCTTTATGGCATTTTCTGCTTACTAATGAGGTTAGTCTTTAAAAAATTTATTTACTGGCCACTGGATATTGTCTTTTGCAAAATCTTCTGTCCACTTTTACCTTATTTTTTATTGGGTTAACTTTTTCTTACTGATGCATAGGAGTACATATCGATTACATATTGGTGCATAATAAATTTCCCCAAAACTTACTAGCTTAAAACAACATTTATTTTCTCAGTTTATGTGGATCAAGAATCTGGGTGCCATTTAGTTGGGTGCCTCTAGTGAATGATCTTCCACAAGGTTGTAGTAGAGCTGTTGGCCAGGGCTGGTTGGCCAGGGCTGCAATCATCTCAAAACTCAATTTATGTTGGAAAGTCTGCTTTCAAGCTCGCTCATGTGACTGTCGGCAGATTTCAGTTCTTCATGGGTGTTGGACTGATAGCTTTGGTGTCTCACCACATCACATGAGCTTCTCTATAGGATTGCTTGTAATATGGCAGCTGGCTTCTCTTAGAGTGAGTGAACAAACAAATGAGAGAGAGAAAACCTCAATGGAAGCCATTCTTTGTATAACCTAATTGCAGAAATGACATCCATTACTTCTGTTTTCTATTTGTCAGGAGTGAGCAGTAAGACTAGCCACTGTCAAGGACAAGGGATCACCCAAGGCTATACATACAAGAAGTCAGGGATTACTGGGAGCCATCTTGGAAATTGCCGACCTCTGGTAGCCAGTGGGTTGTTCTCTAGATCTGTGAGTCTGTTTCCTTTTTGTTATAGTCACTAGTTTGTTTTGTTTTTTTTTTTTAATTTCCACATATAAGTGATATCATACAGTATTTGTCTTTCTCTGAGTTACTTAACTTAGCATAATACCCTCCAAGTTCATTCATGTTGTTGCAAATGGCAAAACTTTATTCTTTTTAATGGTTGAGTAGTATTCTATCGTGTGTGTGTGTGTGTGTGTGTGTGTGTGTGTGTGTGTGTGTGTGTGTGTACACCACATCTTCTTTATCCATTTCATCTGTTGATGAACACTTAGATTGCTTCCACATCTTGGCTATTGTAAATAATGCTGCTATGAACATTGGGGTACATTTACCTTTTTGAATTAGTGTTTTTTGTTTTTTTTTTCAGACATGTACCCAGGAGTGGAATTGCTGGATCATATAGTTTTTTGAGAAACCTCATACTGTTTTGTACAGTGGCTGCACCAATTTACACTCCCACCAGCAGTGTACGAGGGTTCCTTTTTTAGAGAAAGGTTTTTTTGTTTGTTGTTTTTGTTTTGTTTTTTAAAGTATCATGGGTGAGTATTGAATGTTACTAAATTTTATCAAAAATTTTTTCTGCATCTATCAAGATTATATAATTTTAATCATTTTCTTTCTGTTAATGTGAATTATATTGATGGATTTTCAAGTTTTAAACAATCTTGCATTTTTAGAATAGAAATTTGTTGTTTAATTTCCAAATATTTGAGAATTTTTAAATTATATTTTTATTATTAATTCCTAGTTTAATTCTACTTTGGTCAGAAAACATATCCTGAATAATTAAAATCTCTGAGTTTTGTTGAGATCTGCTTTGTGGACCAGCATATGGCTAATTTTCATAGATGTTCCTTATACATTTGCACATGTGTTCTGTTGTTGGGTGTAGTGTCCTATATATACCAAATAATTCAAGTGTGTTAACTATGTTGTTCAGCTTTTTTTTATAGCCTTACCAATATTTTTCCTGCTTGATCTTTTATTTACTGAGGGAGATGGGTACATTCTTTCATTATGATTGTGAATTTGTCTATTTTTCCTTTATTTCAGTCAAACTTTTCTTTATATATTCTGGTACCATGTTATTAAGTGCATAGAAATTTACAACTGTTATATATCTTTGTCCCTTTTATTCCAATTAATATTTCTTACCCTAAAGACTACTTTGCCAGCTATTAATATAACTATATCATCTTTTTATTTTTATTTATACAGTATCTTTTTCCCCCATCTTTTACACTCAACTTTTCTTTGTTCTTATATTTAGAGTGTTTCTCTTATAAGTAGGTTATAGTTAGAGTTCACTTATTTTAGTCCAGTTTTAAAGCATTTTTGAGTAACTAGTCTGTTTACATTTAATGTGATCACAAATATAGATTATTTGGGTTTATAGTTACCATTTTATTATTTGTTTTCAATTTGTCCTATATCTTTTTCATGGTCCCTATTCTCTCCTTTCTTTTATTCTCCTGAACTATGTCCCACCACCCATTTATATATGAGCATACCTTGGAGATATTGCAGGTTTGATTCCAGGTCACTGCAACAAGGCAAATATTGCGATAGTTTGGTTTCCCAGTGCATGTAAAAGTTATATTACACTATGCTGTAGTATTAAGTATGCATTTGCTTTATGTCTAAAAAACAATGTACATCTCTTAATTTAAAAATATTTTATTGCTAAAAAATGTTAACCATCATCTGACAATGCAGAGTTGCCACAAAACTTCAACTTGTAAAAAATGCAGTATCTGCAAAGCACAATAAAGTAAAGAAAAATAAAATGATGTATGCCTACACTACTAATATAAAGTAGTATTTTTACATTGTCTAGTATTTATAGGCAATAATAGGACTTTAAAGCACTTTAACTCCATTTATCCCTTCTGCCTTTTGAGTTATTATTGTCATATGTTTTAATTTTGCATATATTTGAGCCCTATAAAACCTTATTACTGTTGTTTTGGACAGTCAATATTCACATAGATTTCCCAACTTTTGTTTGTGCTTCATTTCTACCCACATTTATGTTATCCATATGGGATCATTTTCCTTCCACCTGAAGAATTTTCTTCTGTATTTCTCTGATTAAGGGCTTACTGGTAACAAATTCTCTCCATTTGCATTTACCTGTTAAAGTCTTTATTTTGGCTTTTAATTTTGAAAAAATTTTTTTCAGATGTGAAACTTTGTGTTGGCAGTTATTTTTTCATTATTTGAAAAATGTCATTCTATTGTCTTCAGGTTTCCAACATTTCTGATGTTTCTCAATATTCTTTTTGAGGTTAATATTTTTCTTTTCTCTCTGAGAACAAACAGAGAATATGAGCAAAAAAATCTGTTTGAAGACATAAGATAGTTACTAAGGCATTAAGGAATTATGGGGACAAATCTGGGGGAGGGGAAGGAAGCTTAGAGAGCTAGGCTCAGTATTTGTGACTGCTTTATCTTGGATGCAGCTGTTAGTTTCAGAAAAGGCAGCTGAGAATCTAAAACCTCTCCATTGACACATAAATCTGGGAGGACAAAAAATAAGATGGCTTGTCAAGGGTGGGGAATAACCTGGGAACCCTCACCTAGGTTTTGAATAATCTCAATCTTTGATTGAATCAATGTGATTGCGGATTGCAAATGCCTTAGCCTAGCCTGTTAGAAGCAAATATAAGTCTCTGGAGGAAAATAACATTGTCTAAAACCTCAAATCGTCTTTTACCATCTTTCACATGTCATGTCCACAATCAATAAAAATTAACCAGTCACATGAGGATACAACAGAACATGGAAAAACCATAAGAGAGATCATTAAAAATAGAAACAAATCTATAGAAAATGGAATAGATGAGGTTCAGAATATTTAGAAAATTTTAAAAATTCAGATGAGAATTTTGAAAGATGAATGGAAAACATAAAAAGAACCAAATGATAATTTTAGAAGTAAAAAAAAATAATAGCTGAAGTTAAGAACTCAGTGGATGAGTTTATTAGCAGATTAGAGTCAGATAAAAAGAGAATTAATATATGGAAGATAAATCACATGAAAATATCCCTTCTGAATCCCAGAGCAACAGCAATAACAAAAAATGGAAAACACCAGTAAGAACATAAGAGACAGGGTACATAGGGAAAACATCATCACATATAATTTGTGTTCTTGTAGAAGAGGAGAGAGATAATGGGGCAAAAGAAATATATGAAAAGACAATGGCTGAGAATTTTTAAAAATAACCCCAAAACAACCACCCTGAAAGACATCCAGCCACAGATTTAAGAAAACACTAAAAACCTCATGAGAAATAATATAAAGAAAATCATGTCTAAGCACAACACAGTAAAAACTGCTAAAAAACAAGAAGAGAGGGAAAAAAAAAACTTGCAAGCAGCCAGATGGGAAACAGTAAGAGTAACAGTTGATTTTTCAACAAAGCAATGGAAGCCAGGAGTCAGTAGGATGATATCTTCAAAGTTCTCAAATAAAATAACCAAACACTGGTTTTGGCTGGACTCACCCAGACCTCTGGAGCTGACTGGGGGTGGCTTTGCTCCGTTTGTCTCTCATCCTTCTCCTGGGATTGAGAATGATCTTCTTATGGTAATAGCAGGGATGCAGGAGAGCAAGCAGGTATCTGAAGGCACCCTTTAAGCTTCTGCTCATGCCATGTATGTTAGATACCATTGACCAAAACAAGTCATATGACTAAACTCTCAATCAAAGAACAAGGAAGTATGTTCTACCGCTTCATAGGAAAGGGTGTAAAGACATGTGGAAAAGTACATGGTTATAAGAAACATAAAGAATTGGAGCCATACCAATTGCAACACACCGCAGGTAATTAGTGAAAAAGAACCATACAGATTAATGTTTGTAGCCTGTTTCTCTCAGCAGAAATGAATCAGGAATACCTACCTAAGTAATTCTAGCTGTTAGTCTGGCCAGATCTCAAGAGATTTGGTAAGGGGTGTAAAAAACATTCACTCTCGCAGCTTCTACTTTCAGAAAACAGACGCTTCATACCACAGGTGCTTGAACTAAACTCTAAGAGCAATTCCTTTTGCAGGACAGGAGGTAAACTAAATGAAGGGGAAAAATGTGTTTACTCTTTAAAACATGGGAGTGATAGTCAATTGGGATGAAGAAAAAAAGTAGATATGGATTTGAGTAACATCTTTGTTACCCAAACTAGGAAAAAACACTATGTAGAACTAATAGAGAAGATTAAAAAAAAAAAAATATATATATATATATACACACACAGGTTATCCCTTCCCAGGCTTAGTAGTGCCACATTGGACCTATAGTCCAAAAAGAATATGGCAGAGAAGCATACAAATGTTTCAAGTTTCCACATAAGACATTGAGGCTATTTCCCCGCTTCTATCCAAGAAGAAGGAAACCCAGCAGATGCTGGAACACATGGGCTTGAGTCACTCGCACTAGTGTACGGAGGGACAGAGGAGGGGAAAATGGCCACAGCAAAAAGCAATTAGCCAAAGTCGTCCTTGGATTTGCTGGGCATTAGAGGCAGTGAGAGGTAAAGCAGTGCTTGTTAAACCAGCCCATGATGTGCCCTGAGCAGTGGCAACACATACTTTCTGAGAGGTTATGCTTGGCTGCCCCAAGTGTAAACTTCCTTTGAGATTTGGGTTCCCTTTAAAAATTCATGTAAATTTTGTTTTCGCCTTTTCCCTCTTTTCTGCAAAAAAAAAAAAAAAAAAGTTTGTATTTTAATAAAACATCATTTTAACTTATTTATCCTAAGGTAATATTTAAGATTTAAAAGAACTGGCATAGTTATGCAATGGCTTTGGGTATTTCCTGGCACATGAAATTACAGCCCCCGGATTAGGTAGTTCTGTTGGAGAACCTCAGGTTACAGGGTTGGCGTGAGGGTCAGGAGGGCTGGGTTTTACTCTTGTCTCTGTTCCCAGTTCACACTAGTGTTGGAGAAGTTATTTAAACCGCCTCAACCTCAGTGTTCTTGCCTGTAGGAGGTTGGCTGGACCATCTCCATGGTTCCTTCTGGTTCTGAGCCTCTTTGGAGCTCTTCCAGGTCCTTAGCTAATTAAGTTCAACTTTGGCATTTGCCTGTGAGCGGACATTCTCGTGGGCTCCTCTACCATCACTCAGGCATGTCTGGGGCTCATTTTAATCATCCGTCCTAGAGGATGAGAGCCAACGTTCCTTTACAAGCCGATCACACAGACTGGTAGAGTCCACTTTACATACAACCAGGCATGGTTTCTCACTGTAAGATAGTACACAGTCACTGCGTAAAGAGGTATGCGTCCTAAACAAACTAGACACAACGCCAATAGAAGTTTTTTCTTTCATATACCAAATTGAGATACTTTGCATGGAGGAGATTGATAGACTTTGGCCTAATAACAGATGCAGGGTTAGTTTGGTGGGGGTTTTTTTTTGTTTGTTTTTTGTTTCTGATTCCATCAGCTTTGAAACTGAGAATGGAAATGAGACACCTGCATTAATAAAACAACAAGGTGGCGTTTGGACGCTTAAACTAAACAAAAGAAATTGGACCTGGGAGTGAATTACTTATTTATGGCCTCTCCTGTCAAGCTACCTAAAGTGGCTTGTGAGGCCTGGAATGCTCTCTTTATTAGTCCTTAAGGCAAGTGGGAAGGACTCTGTGATGGTTTGGGGTTTAGGTCAACGGTGAGCTGGTTGTGGGAGGATCATTTGGTCCAAAGCTTCTTTATAAGGAAATGTACTCCCTCTCTCTTTTCTTTTTTAGTGTTTTATTTGGGGGGGGTGCGGAATTAGATTTGTTTATTTATTTACCTACTTACTAACTAAAGTGGAGGTACTGGGGATTGAACCCAGGACCCTGTGCATGCTAAGTACACACTACCACTGAGCTCTACCCTCCCCCTTCTCCCTCGTTTCTTGAAGGCATTCCGAAGGCACTCATGATAGGGAGATATGCTCAGGTACTTCACTGTATACCCAGGAGCCAATGACAAAGCCTTTATTACAACATCATTGCAAGTTGAATCCCTGCAGAGAGAGAAAGGTCCGCCCCGTCCCTCCTCTGTTCCTTTCCCAGCAGGTGCTGTTTCTGAGCGTCCTCCCCCTTTAAACTTCCTCCAAGCAAATGTCCATCTCAGAGTCTGTTTCCTGGGGGACTTGATGTAAGCCCCGGGGGGGTTGCTATTTATTTCCCCAGAAAAGCAGATAATAGAATCAGGAATTCCTCACTCTTCATCCCAGCCTCTACCTATCAGGTAGCTTTGCGGTCACACACTGATCTCAGAAGCTTACATCGGGCTGAATCCAAAAACATAATTCTGCCCAGGCAGCATATGAAGTTGAGTCCCCCTTTCTAGGGTTCCTGTTCAATTTCTTCATCTTCTCAAATAACCTTTATTTGAGAAGGAAAATGCTGGAGCCAAGTCTCTTTTTAAATGCTTCCCTTCAGTCTCTCTCCTGCCCAAAGCCTTTCACTCCTTGCTCTTCCTCTGCCTGCCCTTCGAGGTCCTCCAGAGCTGGATCTCATAAGCCTCTTGGTAAGGACTTGGCTCACAGCTGACAAGCTGCCCCAGGGTCCCATCGAGCGCTACACCTTTCGGAGCCCTTGCTCTTGTTCTTCTACATGTGTGGAATGAAGTCCCTTTGCCCTAAAGCAGAAAGATCTAAAAGCATTTCCAAAGAGGTAATGAAGTTTAGCTTCAGGGTGCCTCACTTGCGCTGGTCCTTTCTAAGACCCTGGGAGGAACCCCAGCAATGTATTCCCATGGTCATTGCAAAATCAGTAGAAATAAAGATAATCTAACTTCCGTTGACAAGACAACACCCCTAGTGTTGGGTGGTGATGGGAGCCCGTGAGCATTTGGGGGATCCAACTTAGAGGAAGTTGAGTTGGAAAAACATTTAGTTTGGATTTAGTAGAATACATTTATGTGGTAGGCAGTCACTTGCGTATATGGCTAGGTTATTGCCAGCCATGCTGATGTAGGAATGGCTCCTAGAAACCCCTCCTATTGGCTAACTCTGCTAACACCATGGGCAAGGCCAGGGGATCAGTTAGGGTATGTATGTCTCCTTGAGTACCTGGCACCAGAAATACATGGATGGTGGAAGAGAAACAATCAAATGCACAGAGCAGGAAGGTGGTGTGTGGAAAATTCTTCCAATCACCGATTGTAGAAAAATGTCCGCCAAGTATTCTGTTCTCGTGGATGCCTAGTCAAAACAGAAGCTCTCTCTAGAACATTGTTACCTATACAATTATATGTGAACTGTAGTTTCTTCCTATTTTTCATTTTCTTCCTATTTTACAGCCATCACATGAAATAAAATTTATCCGAATTGCTGTGTTTATAAGACTGAAGCCTGTAGCAGTAACACACAAAAAACGTATATCTGGCTGTGAAGTTACATGTTTTATGCATCCCAGCCATCGATCATAAAAAGCAAATTTAAATTAACTCTGCTAGAGGAAGGACTGTGTTATCTTTGTACTTTTGCTTTGTAGAACCTGTTACAAAACCGACATCATACAAAGAGGCGATCAGAGTATGCAGTCAGTGGGGTGGGGCAGGTGGAGAATTAAGAGGTTCAAACTGTCAGGTATAAAACAAGCTACAAGGTTGTATTGTACAACATGGGGAATATAGCTAATATTTTATAATAACTATAAATGGAGTATAACCTTTAAAAATTGTGAATCACTATATTGTATACCTGTAACATACAATATTGTACATCAACTATGCTTCAATTTTAAAAATATGATATTGTAAAATAAATAAAGTTAAAAAAAGAAAAAAGAGAATATAGCTAGAAAGTATAGAAAGAAATATTATAGACATGTCAGGCAATCAAATAAGAAAATATGTTATTTTGGGGGTTTTTGTCTGCTTAAGTTTTACATTAGTAGTTCTTCCTTATACCTGATTTTATATTCATAAGTTTTTATTATGTTTTTAAAACAGGGCCTAAAAATTATGTATAAGCTTCAACCCTCCCCTGATCCCCACCCCCTGCGCCACATTAAAACCTGAATCTCCTGGGAAAAACAAAACATAATTTATTATCTCAATAAATTTTCCCAACACAAAAATAAGAATTCTTATTACTTGAGTGCTCGCTGTGGGTCTGACAGTATTTTAGGCACTTTACAGAATTCCGTTGTTTAATCCTTAAGACAACCCTAGGGGCTGATACGGTTCTCATTTCAAAGGCCACATGGGTCAGACTAGTTCTGTCTCACCCTGCCGCCTGTGCTCCACCCAGTGTGCTTTGCTTCTGTCGCCCTCTGTGTTACGTGGTATATAGCACTTGACTACATTTTTCTTGTGTTGTCTGTCTGCTGTTCTGTCTTTGTGGTCCTTGATTCCAGCTCTAAGTTCCTTGGAGATAAAGAATAGAACCCAAATTTCTTCCATATCACCCTCAACCCATCACAGAGAGTTGGGGTGGAATCTTTTTAATTCTTGACAGTTGAAATGGATTAGAAGTCACGTCTGTCTGGAAAATGCCCCAAGACAAGTACAGAATCATCTCAGGAATAAATAAATCTTTTTCTTTTTTTTTTTTTTACTTCAATACAGTAGTCTATCTCATGGCACTGGTGGAGGAAATAACTGATTTTCAATTAAAAATGTAAAAAGGAGCAAATGCGCCGTTTGAAGCTACAGGTAGGCTTTGGGGTTTGTTCTGAGCCACCACTGCTGGCTGGTGAGTACTTGTGTGAAATGCTAGTTACCATAGCAACCAGCACAGCAAGATTAACACCCCCCCACCTTTGGTTTATGAATCCGAATCAATAAATGTTTATAAATAACTCCCCAGTTGGCCAAAAGAAGTAAAAGCACAAGCCAGAACAATCCTTCTGTCCTGTGAATGTGAGTCATAAATATGTTGGCCATATCCTGGGGACAGAAAAAGGCTATCCGCAATATAAACAATTGGCCACATCATTTTCTTTGCAAGAGTGCTTAGGAAAAACCCGCTGAGTGAAAATCTATCTCACATGCTTAGTGACAACAGGAATAAAGGGGCACAGAGGCAAAACTGCAGAAATCACAGGTGCTGGGTCTGAAAGAGAACATTGTTGTAATTGGACCTGAATGATTACACCACTGTTCAAATGGAATAGGTAGAGACATTATCCTGCGTTTGTGGATAATATGTTCTCTGTGAAATGCAAGCAGAATCACACAAAAGTGGAATTCAGTATGAAGAGTCCCAGTGAAGTCGAATCAGGCCAGCAACTATTGTAAGAATTCTTTCTATAGCATTCCAAACAGATGGTCAAACAGCCTCTCCTGGGATATTTTTAGGAAAAGGGAAAGCCATTTTCCTCTAATCTCTAGCTCGTAGCTGTTAAATTTAGTTCCTGAGCCAAAATCGCCTCCCACTCTCATCTCTTAACATCTATCCATTGGTCTTGGTTTGTTCTTTGGCACAACAGAAACCTGATCCATCTGGTTCCCTGTCGGTGACAGCCCTTCAAACCTCTGAAGGGAGCCACTGAGTTTTTCTTTAACCTTCTCTTTTTTACTGGTGTGTTCCAACCTCTCCCCTCTCCAGATTTCTTTCCTCCGAATGCTCTTCACTTGCCAGTGTTCCTCATAATATGTGGGCTCTCAGAACGACCTGTACAAATCCCCACATGTGGGTTAAGATTTCAATGAAACTACTTCTTATGCTTTATCTAAGGCTAAGTTTATATTCAAGTGTGTGCGCGCGCGCATGCGTGCTTAACAGCCACACGGCACCGTGAGCACATGTTAAGCTTCTGTAGGCTAGAACCCACAGGGCACCCCATCTCAGAATAGGACTGAATTATCTAAATATTTCTCCCAGGAAGAACCAATAAGGGCTGGGATTCCTTGGCAAACCACTAGCCTGAGAAGCAAAAAGGAACAGTCCTTCTGACAGTTTGGCAAATATTTTAGCTGGCTGACATAAAGTGGAGAAGGAGTAATTGTCCACAAGATGTGGTTCTCTAAGACCCTCCTCACTCGTCGAAGTGTCACCTTGGCTGGAGTTTCACCATTTGGAAATGCTTAACATCTTCTGGCTGTTTTTCCCCCAAAGACATGTTAATCACTAACAATTTAGTGTGGATGAGATGATGCCCTGTCTTTCAGAAACAGGGCAGGGGGGCGGTTGGGAAGTACTAAGTTGGTGGGTTTGGAAGGAGGGTAGAGGTGTTAAATAGGGGAAGATATTTAAGAAGAAATAGGATGTGCTGGAGCCCTGCAGTTTTGCTTGGGGCCAGCCCTGCTCCACGGTTAATGCTCTCTGTGGTGGGGGAGGTGGCACACATTCAAATGTCCATCAGGGAAAGAAACAGGGGTGGAAGGCAGACTACAGTGCCAGCATCACAACGAGTGGACCCAAGACACCAGGCAATGGTTGGAACACGGCACCTGTGGGTTCCACTAAAGGGATGACCGTGGCTTACCTCCAGCCACATATTGCCAAGGAGGAATGCAGCCCTGTATTGGCAGATCTTTCAAATTGTCAGCAATCTGGAGGTTTATGTCAGCTCTTCTAGTTTGGGAATATTGACAAATACTCTGAGAGTCCAACGCTTGTGAAATCTAAAAAAGACAAATTCACAGAAACAGAGGGTAGAGTGGTGGTCACCAGGAGTTGAGGAGTAGGGGATGGGGAGACATCGCTCCAAGGGTGTAAACTTGGTGTTATAAGGTTAACAAGTTTGGGGGTCTAGTGGAAAGCTTGGTGATTGTAGATAATAATTCTGTATCGTATCCTTGAATGTTGCTGAGAGAGGACATCCTGAATGTTCTCAGCACAAAACAGAAATGTAACTGCACGAAGGGATGGAGGTGGTAACTAATACTATTATGGTAATCATCTTGCAACTGATAAGTGTATCAGATCAACACGGCGTATACCTTAAACTTACACAATATTATGTGTCAGTTATATCTCAATAAAGCTGGGAACATTTTTTTGAACAAAACCAAAAAAAAAAAAAAAACCCGCAAATATCTCTGCTATCAGATATGGCCAAGGCTACCAATTTATGGGCTCTAATATTAGAGACTATAGCTATACAATCTACAGCTACATTCATGTCAGTGAAGCAAGCAGCGGACTCCAAAAATAGCAGCTTAAACAAGATACAAGTTTCTGCCTTACTGCTCCTTAAACCTGAGAGGGGAGAGAAGTTGACTTGGAGATCTTGAAGTGTGTTTCCTTGAGTTGAAGGGAAAAATAGTGGATGATGCCTGGTGATTCATATTTGAACAATCTAAGGGCAGGAAGCTGTGACCATCTGCCTAGAGTGGCAGAGCAGAGAGAAAGAGAATTACACAGGAAGTAAACAGCACTTTGCAATTCTCTGTGTGTGCCTGTATGTTACCAAGTGTGTCTGAAAAAGTTATGGAAACTGTCTGAGGCAGAACTAGGTCAGAGCAGGTTTGGACAGGTAGTGGGGATGGGGGAAAAACACTTATGTCTTTAGTTCATTCAATAAAGCAGTTACACACTCACACACATCTACACACACACACAGAAGCACAGATGTATGTGGTTTTTCTTTTCTGAAACTTCTTTATAAAATTAAAATGTCTTGGAGATTTTTTTCTGGATCAGTATCAGCCTTATTCTTTTTCCTATCTGCATATTCAATTGTATGGATTGTATCTGGATTGTATGGATTTCTCTTATCTGCATATTCAATTGTGTCCGTTGCTCCTGACTTTGCCTACACACAAATACATCAGTGCGGTCACTAAAGTGGAATTGCTGTTACTCTGTGCACTTTGTATTTTGAAAGATGTTACCAAATTGCCCTCCAGATGGGTAATATAAATATACATGCCTGCCAGCAATGCATGCTGCAGAGTGTTGTCAGTGGGCCGGCAGGCATCACCAAGGAGCTTGTTAGAAATGCAAATTCTCAGGCCCCACCCCAGACTTTACCCTTCAGAATCTGCAAATTAAACATATCTCCAGGTGGTTCCTATGCATGTAAGATCTAAGAAGTCCTGTCGCCTCCTCATTGACAGCTGTCAATCTGACTGTCTCTTTAGGGTTTTATTTTGTATTTCCTTTAGTGTAAGGTTGACAATCTTTT
Source organism: Camelus dromedarius (assembly GCF_036321535.1). Lineage (NCBI taxonomy): Eukaryota > Metazoa > Chordata > Mammalia > Artiodactyla > Camelidae > Camelus > Camelus dromedarius. Next base: position 11,305,155 of record NC_087454.1, on the reverse strand, counting down.
TATGTATTTAAGAGCCACTTGTAAGTCTTTATATAGTAAGGAAATGATCTCCATGTCTGTGATACGGGTTGCAGTTCTTTTTCTGTTCGATGGTTGTCTCGGATTTTTGTTTTTACTTTGTTGTGCAGAATTTGTAGTTTTCACATAGTTAAATGTATCTTTTTTGTAGTTTTTGTGTTCTGAGTCATAGAAAGTTCTTACCACTGCATAATTACTTAAAATTATTTTGTTTTCTTTAATACTCTATGGTTTTATTGTTTACATTTAAATACATTTTCTATCTGGACTTTATTTTGGTTCAAGGACTGTGATATGGATTTATTTAACTTTTTCCAGGTAGCTATCTACCTTCTTGTTCTCATACTATATATTGAATAATTCAGAATTTCCCCATTTATTTGAAATATCGCCTTAACATATACTAAATTTCCCTATGTGAACTCTATCAGTTACTTATTGTTTCATGCCACCTTTTTTTTTTTAGAAATATAGTTGATTTACAATATTGTGTATGTTGCCTTTTGATTAACCAAGATTTTCTACTGAACTGGTGAATATGTTCTCCCCGTGCTTTGGTTCTGTCTTCCAGCACTATCTTCCAGATGATGACTGAAAAGATCAAAATGTATTTATTGCCTCGTATTCAATTCCATCAGCATTAATTCATCTGACGAGGAAATACAACATAAAGGCTTACCCAGATTTACAGGTGCATTTTTTTCTTTTTGTTTCATTTCATTTTGTTTTAAATAATGCATTTAAACAAAGAAGTAACTGATAGGGATAAGAAATTCTAGAATAGATCAGATTTTTAGAATTTATCATTTTAGACTGCAGAAGCAATGGCTACTGTGCTTTCCAAGTCTTAGTTCTAAATGAGGAAACTAGACTTAAAGTCTCCTCTGCTCCCCAATTTTCTTAAGTTTTCAGAGCTGTTCATTGACCATCTAGCATTTTTTTCTGTTGCTGTCTTATCATCTTTATTGCCTTCTTACCTCTGATTCATTCATTTTTTTTCCCTTGAATCAAAATTAAAAATACTTAAAATAAGTTTCTTGACACATTCTTTTTAGCATCTCTCCCTTTAAAGACATTTGTGCAGCAACCCTGATAACAAAACTATGAATTGGACCTCAAATATATCACTTAAAAATAGGAATATTGGTTTTGACTGCATGGTTTGATCATATTCTCTTTAATTATGAAAGAGTTTTTCCTCTGATGATATGGGATGAGGACACATTATGACCAGAACAAGTCTGGTTCCTTGTTGGTCTCAAGGTGGTCCTACGAACACACTCGTGCAAGTGTCAGCAGATGACTTTGTGTGAAATGTAGGTAGTTTTCCACTAAGAAATGAAATTCTGGGAATTAAACTGACAATTCCTTCTTAAGAGCACCACAGATTTTAGTCACATATTAGTTTGGAAGAAGAAACACCATTAAACTCAATAATAAGAGGGATTTGCTAAATTTCCTGTTCCCTAATCACGATAATTTTCCTCTTACCCATTTTGGAGCAATTTTAAATGCCCTCCTTTTGTAAGACTCGCTTGAATTTTGCAAGCCTGCAATTTGAGGACAGTTGGTTGTTACAGATACTGTTAGCAACAAGCACATAGTAGCATAATGTACAGTGAATTGAAATCCATTTTCCTCTTTAAGAGCTCTGTGTGGTAATATTGTCACAGATCGTTGAGTAAAATCCATGAAAGGCTTATACCATATGGCTCTCATGGTCATCCCTGCTGGCTTAGTCTGGAAATACATAGCCTGAGACCAGGGTCAGCGCCTTAAAATTGAGCCCAAGAAATAGAAGGTGGGAAGGGGCACTGGGGAGAGTGAAACAGAGAGAAGGAAAAGCCAGTTCAAGAAAGCATGACTGAGTTGGTTACTCCTGTCATCAGTGGTGATCTTGCCCACTGTGGCCCCTCTGAGAAACCTTCTAGAATGTTCTTTGGGATCTTCCAAAGAAAAGGAGCAGCAGTATTTATTCCTTGACCCAACTTTTTGTTCTCAAGGATTATTCTGAAAGTGCTGACTCCTTCCCATCCCAGAGCTGTACAGTATGTGGCAGATTTTTTGGCTGAGTGGTCTCTACAGACATCCCAGGTGGAGAGCTCTGGGCAGTCAGCAAGAGAAGGGCCACCCTGCTGAGGCTCCCCCGGAGGGCACCCAGCCGCCTTGGCAATAGGCAGAACAAAAGGAGGTGCTGAGAGGGTGCAAAATGGGCATTAAGATACCCCCCTCAACATCTGCACACCAGGAAACCTATTTCTAAATGTAATCAATTTCCTGACTTTATCACCTGCTTTATCACTAGCTTTATCACATGCTCCTGGCATTGAATTTTGGGAGGAATGCAAATGACATTCTAACACCAGCAAGATGGTGAGTGACAGCACTGCTCCTTGTGGCTTCCATCCACAGCTCTCAGTGACCTGGGGCAGCATTTGCAGAATCCCACAGGGAACAGCCCACCCCCACCCCCACCCTGAAACCTACCACCACCTTAGCCACTCCTTGGGCTTTGGTAACAGCACAGACCATTTCTACCTACTCACGCCTGCCAGGCCTCACTGCCACCAAAAGTAATCACGGCATGGGGAAATGAGCTCTGGGGTTTTGTGGTTACCTGCCAGTGCCGGGAACGTGGCTAACACCACAGTGGGAATCTGCACAGTCACCCAGATTCAGCAAACTCATGCCAAAACAACACATGTGTCACAAAGCTATTCTTATAGTCATCCGGTACATATTAGTCCAGCCTTTGCTAGATGATTGGCAGCATTTCACAAAACTTTCTCCAGCGGCTTCAGATCATTTCCGAAATAGAGTAGAAATGATATCCTTATGTACAAATAGGTACACACAAATATAAACACATCTATGCCAAAAGCAGTCATGGTGCAAAGACTGTGACAACTGCCTCCCAAAATCCTCTTGGGTTGCCTGTGAAGATCCAAGTCAATGGGATATTTGATGAGGGAAAAAAAAGGATCTGTGACCTTTTAGGAAGAGGTAAATTTTACTTTTCGGGGAGAATGGAAAGCAGGACCCAGACTGATTCTGATCCTCAGAGAAACGGCGGTGAGCAGTCAGGTGTGGCCAGGCACACTTGCTCAGCAGTGGGGTGCGTGGGATGTGATTCTGACTGGGCTGCCCAGCTCACTTTTCAGCCCAGGCTCTCTGCTCTTCTCTGTTCTGTGTAGCTGACAATCTCCACCTCTCAGTCTTCACAACTTGTTTGAAAGCATTTAGGAACACTGATGATATGCCAAGCACTAATTTAAGAATTTCACAAACAAGCACTCACTTAACTCTCATAAAAATAGCATGACGTCCATAATATTATCGCCCCTATTTTCTAGACGAGGGAACTGAGGCAGGAGGGGCTATGGAGCTGAATGCAACAAGTGAGGGCCGAGCTGGGACACAGTCTGTGCTCTCAACCCCCGGCTGCTCTCAGTGCTGTGTCCTTTTTTGTCTGCAGCTGAAGATGGATTCACTACTTCTCTCCTTTCCCTGATTTCCCCACGGTGTTTGATTCTAGCTCAACCTGGATGATTCTCTAATTGTTTTGCATTTTGGCCTTGTTTCCTCAACTGGATGGTGAGACAGCCATAGGGTAAAGGCAGACGCTTTGCAGGTCACTGTAACTGTCAAACAGAATCCGAAGGGTATGAACCCTCGGGGTCTCCAGGTAGTCATTCAGAGCTCATTAACTCCACTTAGAATCTTAGCCAGCTGAGGCGTCCCACCTCATGTAGAGAACAGACGATAAGCCGGAAATCAGAAGTGGGGAGGTTGTAAGAGGCAAACACACCAACGGCAGGGGGCGCAATGGAGAGTGACCAACAGTGCGGTGGCGAAAGACAGGCAGAAACGGCCGTGTTGCTGCATCAGAAATGTCACCTTGTCCCGCAAGGAAAACTTAAATGACAGTCTATCTCTTTTTAGGGGATTAAAGGAGATCCACCCTATCACGAGGCAGTCACGATACAGTAATAAATAGGCTAGGGAAATTTACTGCCTTTTACAGAAAGGCGGGTGTTTAATAACTAAGCATAAGAGTACGGTTTCAGGGGGATGGTGCGGCTTGGTGGCAGAGCGCATGCGCGTGGTCTTGGGTTCAGTCCCCAGTACCTCCATTTAAAAACCCCTGCAATTTCTCTACTCTGTTGAGAAGCAAGGTTAAAGCATAAAAGCCATACATGCTATAAGCCAGGCATTAATTGTGTTATTCCCAATCCTCCCTACAGCCCTTGGAGGTGGGTACTATTATTCCTAATTTTATGGTAAGAGAATAAAGTGCAAAGGCATCAAGTCATTTATTTGCTCAAGGTCACAGCCCCAGTAAGTTGCGGACACACGAATCTAGCGCACGTCTGATCAAGTTCAAACCCTCGCTAGCGGCTGCGCTGTAGAGTAGAAAGCGGGTGGGTAAACGACAGGCAGAGAGATGGTCGGATAAAATGATCCAGGGAAAGGCTGTGAAGGATGGTGACCAAGGGCTGTTCTTTTAGCGGAGGGAGCTGAGATTCCTTGATGGAGAGTAACACTAGACTTTATATGTCCTGCTTCTCTATTTTTTTTTTAGGGAAATTGAGAAGGCGAGAGATGATCCAGGTGTCAAAAATTCAGCAGGAGTAGGTGTACTGTGAAGAGCTGTTTGGTGCTCTCTACAGGGTTGGGAGCTCTCGCCGCTGCTCTGTGTGGAAACCTAACCGAGGCTGAGCTTAGAAATGCAGCCAGGGAGTGTCCCGGTAGCCGGAGAGGTGGGGGTGGTGGTGGGTGTTTAAAGAAGAGCCCAGAGAAGAGAGAGGGGATTTTGCATTCAGCCTTGGCTGAGAAACCAAACAAGTATTTGGAAGCAAACATGTATGACAACGAATTCACTCAGCTGCTTGATCTTTCTGGTCCATTTCAGCTGGGCCGCCGGGCAAAGCACTAAGAGGTGAGCTCTCCGGGTGCTGGAAAACGGGGATTAGAACAGCTTCAGCTCCTTAGAAATGAACATAACCAATCTCTGACTCCAAGTCTTTAGAATACAAAATCCCGCCCTTAGAAAATAAGCAGCCATTGATAAACTCGCGGTAAATCTTGTCAAGCTGGCAAGAAACACAAGGGCTCCCTGGCTGGGGGTGGGGGAGGCAATGGCTGAGTGTGTTTGGACCATATTCCTCCTTTCAAAGGCCCCTCAGCCAGCTGGAGGCTTTACAAGGGCCCCCACTCGGGCCAGCCAGCAGGGAGTTAAAGTAATCTAATTTTAATTATGTGACAAAGGCAGGAAGAATCATTTAAAGGTCTGTCAGAGGGAAAAATGGCTCCAGTCTGCCAGGACTCCTTAGATGGGATAAAGAAACCCATGCGCGAAATGCTGGGGTTTGGGGCTTAAAAAATAAAACTCACGTAGTAAGCAGATTGCACACTATTGAAACAGAAACGGGCAGTGAGGGGACATCCACAGCTCCATCAAATAAAGACAAAGGCGACTAAGAGGCAGCCGGCTGCATGATGGTAATTCTAAATGGTTATTGGGGTGAAATCGTCTTAAAAATCAGGTGAATATCCTCCCCTTTCTCTAAAGCCAAAGGAGAGGGCCTTTCTGTGGATAGTAGCAAAAATAAATGGTTCAAAAAGCGCGTTCAGTACATTACCCAATAGGGGCTTCCAAAACATTGTCTCATCAGGTCTTTAAGGAAAGTTCTTAGTATTAAGTTAAAAGGGTTGATTTTGAGATCTCATCTGTTTTAATGTACCCCTGGCTATTGTTTATGTAACAGTGAAAAGAAACGTCCTTTTGACTGGATGCTATATTCTGTAGCACTACTTTGAAATCCTGAGAGCCTAGAGCCCAGAGGTCAATTTTTCTTTGAAGCACCCAGCCTTGACAAAAAGACCCTGGAAAATTGGAGGCAGCCTAGTGCTGTGGAAAGTCTTCAGCATCTATTGAATAAATGAGAAGGCAGTGTTGAAATCATTAAGCAGATTAAGACTTGTGGCTTCATCCAAAGTATTGCCATGTCTTTCTCCAAGTCAGCACAGAATTCTGCCCAGGAACGACTCCAGAAGTGCAGTAAGGTTTACTGAGAAGTTGGTCACAAAAGGCACTAGTCTGGAAATCAGTGGGGACCTCAGAGATACAAAATTATCTTTCCTCTCCACATTCATATCTCATCTGTCTTTGCAGCTCCCATCAAGTGGGAAGGTAACCTTTCTGAGTTGATTTCTAAAGAAGTATCATAGTCTTTCCTCCCTGTGCACACTTTTCCAGTAAGAAGAATAGTAGAATCACTTCCCCATTTTCCCCAGGGACTGTGTGAGTCAGGGTAAGGCTAGGTGATGCTTCAGTAGCAAAGTTCAAATTCTCAGTAGTTTTATGTAACAAAAAATGTGTTGTTGCTTGTCACAGGCTGAGACACCCAGCTTTTCTTATGTCTACTTTTGAAAACTGGTCTTTTCCTCTTCCTGAGGCCTGGAGGTCTATCCTGAAACCAGTTCTGTTGGGTTCCAGCAAAAGCAGATTCCATCTTTTTTGAGTCAACCTAAGTCCCAGACAACTTCTTTAATGCGACTTTCCCCTCCCCATTTGGCTTGGATCTCTGAAAATTCACAGCTCTTGGATTCCCAGTCTCTGTTCTTCATCTGCTATCTGAGACTCACTAATTCTGTGGTAGAACCCTCTGATATCCACTTTGTACTGTCTGCCCAGTCTGCTTCCTGTCTCTGCCAACTCCATACCCCCTCATAGCTAGGTACATCCCTCCAGGGCCTTTTCTCACCCTACAAATGGGCAGAAACTAGCTCTCCTTTTAGGTCTCAGTCCTTCCTGGTCAGCCTTGTGCTGCTGTAGTTAAGACAGAGAATCACAGTCATCCCTGGAGGTAGGCCAGACTTCTTCGTACCTGTCTTTTCTTCTTACCACTTTCTTCATTCAAATCACAGTTTTAGAATTCTAGAGCAGGAAGGGGACTTCGAGTCAAACTAGAACACCCTCCCCTCACCAGAGTTTTACAGACAAGTAAATCTGTGTCCCTTCGCCACATTTCCACATCAGTGCCCATTTGAATTCTGGAAACAAGATTTCTCTTCCTATTGGTAAAATGACTTTCCCATGCTTCCACTCAAAACATTCTTTCTCTAAAAACAAAAAGACGATGGCAAACAACAACAACTAGTTTTACATCCCAGAAATTGGCTAGTGGGTAAAACTGGGTGGGGTGCGGTAGAAATAAGTCCCTGTGTTCCTCCTATAGTAAGAGAAAAATAAACCTATTTCCAAATTATTTGAACATAGTCATGTATTTGTATGCTCTTTGTGATTTCCACTGAGCAGCACTGACAGCTTAATAATGGCAAAACAACATAACCGTTTTCCTGTGACACTATTAGAAAGAGGGAGCGTGTTTCAGAGACAAGGATAATACAAGTGTGGGACTGTGTCTTCCAGAGCCTCATCTAGCTGTTGTAGCAATCTCAGCAAGCAGCACGTACTTGCATCCAGATTAACGGAGGTGCGTGATGGGCAAGATGGCGTCAGCGGGAGTGGGGAGAAAGGGGGTGCCAGGCCCACAACGGGGTCCTTGCCTTGAACCTTGATTTTCTAGCTCTGGAGGCCAGAGATGAACTCAATGTGTAATCAACAGGCAGGGGGTATTCTTTCGTTGATGGAGAAAAGAGTTTATTTAATTTAGCTTTTAAAATGATGATTTAAAATAGACTTATACTCTTGTCATTAACCTGTCACAGAGTCCAGGGTCTTCACTCTGCTTAAAACCTGTGTTATCTTCTCCAAGTCTCAACCCCTTGAGCAGTGTGCTGTATACAATGGGTACTCCATAAATGCAATTTTAATTACGGATGTGTATACCCAACACACTCATATCCTCTGTCACTCTTGAGACTGTCTCAATTTATTAACTTTGCACCACATGAATTGAGTGACTATTACATGTGTAGCCCTGTGTCAGGCCTTGAAGACACAAAGTCATACACACATCCTAGATCTCAAGGGTACCAATAAATAAATCTATAATCATTTTAAAATGTATTAAGTGGAGTGGTTGGTACCTCTTAAAACGTTCTGTTTCAAATTCAGAGAGAAAATAATTATACCATTCACTAAGAGTCTTTATCAGTAAACTTTTTTTTCCTTAAACGTTTTATTCTTTATTCCGGGCTTTAACTTGAGGGAGTCAAAATAATTTCCCTTAAGACAGCCTCCTCCATCGTGCCCCACGCTGGCCCCTTTTGTTATTTTTAAGCTATAGACGCAAAGAAGCACATCCATGTAGAGCTGGAAGGAAGGTTGGCTCCATATCCCTTTCCAATCTTCTCTTTGAAATGTGTGTCATGTTACTCTCCATTCTGTTATATATATTGCACAGCCATTCAAGTTCTGAACATGAGGAAGGTCACTGGCATAAACAGGGAACGTGCTCCCAAAACTTTTGGAAGTGAGGGAGCTCATGCTTTGAGTACCGGTCACCATCGCTAAGATGGAGATTTACTGTTCCCCTTGTTCCTTAGTCACTGCCGATGCAAAAGGTGAGGGAGGAAGCTGGAAGAGGACTCTAAGAAGTGAATTCCTTTGCCAAGTTATGTCCTAAAACCGGTTTGGTGTTTCCAAGGTTCAGGTCCTTGGAAATAGCTTGGAAAAAAGTTCTGAATAAGTAAATTTGTGTAATGCCCTCGGTGGTACTCAGGCCCATCTCCCAGTATGATTGACTGACTTTAGGAGAGAAGAAAAACCTAATCCAAGGTGTTCTTCACCCATATTGAGGTCTTTGACTATGTCTTAAGAGGCCTGGCATGTGGTCAGTTTGGCTAAATAAAGTTAAGGTATGTATTTATTTCACCTATATTTGTAACTACCGTATGTTTTAGAAAACTAATTAATTTTTCTTACTCCAGAATATATCTTACATTTAATGTATGAATGATAGGAATAACTTTCTAAACATTGGAGCCTGTACATAGGAAAATTCACAATGGAAAAGTGTAGCATATTTGACCACGTAATTAGAAAGAGCATTCATTTATTTATTTTTTTTCAACACATATTTAAAGAACTCCCATTTTGTGACCGGCTCCGTGCTCAGGGCTCAAGGCCCTGCTAAATAAGCTTGATCATTATGTCTCTGTATGTTGAAAAATAAAATAAAAACACAACACAAATATAGTAGGAAAAATACTCTTATGAAAATGACAAATTGCTCTTACATTTACTATGTAACATTTAGTAGAATATAATTTGTGACACTGATACTATGCCAGGCTACGTTATTAAAACATGAAAAAGCTGACAAGATAATAAATTAATGGGTTAAAAATCTAAATTGAAATAGGAACCAAGCACTTAAAACACTTGTGCCCTGAGGGCATTTGCTGAGCCAGGTAAATGCAGGCTTTCGTTTTGACACTTTTCTGATGCTAAGGGGACAGATGCCAAAGGCAGGATTCCCCTAAGGTAGGGAGACTCCTAGGAGCTTCTCATTCTGTTCTGGCTAAATTTCCTGCCCCCCCCCCCACCCCCGGATTCATATGCTGAAACCCTAGCCCCCAGCATGGTTCTCCACCTCCCTCACACTCTATTCATTCCTTGTCTCTTTTGCAAATTCCTCCTCTTCTCCTCAAAGCCTTAATGTTAGGGTTCATCGGGGGAACACTTGGATCCTCTCTTCTTGTTTTTATGTACATACACCTCCTTGGTAATCTCATCGAGACTGTTAACTTTAAATGCCATCCATATCCTGAGAACTCCTAAATTTACGTTGCTAGCCTGGACTTCTCTCCCAATGTCAAGATCCAACTACGTGGTTGACAAGGCTACTTGGCTGTCTAGTACAAACCTCAAACTCAGCATGTACCAAAATGAATGTGGGATTTTAAACGCTCATTAGCCATTCTTCCAACCACACATGCAAAAAAAAATTTGGAGATAGTTTAACTTTCCCCCACCCCAACATTTAATCCATCAGAAAATCCTGTGGTCTCAGCCTTCAGAACATGTCCAGAATCTAAACTCTTCTCACCATCTCCACTGTTATCACCCTTCCCTGAACCATCACCACCTCACACCTGGATTATTTTAATAGTCTTCCCTGTTTCCATGCTTGCTGTCTTATGGTCTACTCCCAACATAGCTGCCAGAGTGGTCCCTTTAAGGTACAAGTCAGATCATTTCAGGCCTCTGCTCAAAACCCTCAGTGCCTCCCCATTTTACCCAGAGAATCCCAAATCGATCAATAGTCTACTGAACCCTACATGGTCTAGCCCTTTAACTCTCTTGACCACCTCACCTACTGATCCTCCCATTGCTACTCCAGTTCAGCCGCACTGGCCAGTTTACCCTTATTCTTGCTCTTCCCTATTCCAGATATCCACACGGCTAATGACCCTTATCTATTTTAACTCTTTTCTTAGCTGTTATCTTTTCAACAAGCCCTGTTCTTATCATCTTATTCATTCCACTGCACCTTCCCTACCTATCCCTGGACCTCCCCTCCTCCACCCTCAGCTCCATTTTTCTTTATTCCGTAGCTCTTTTCATCTTCTAACACACTGAGTAAGACTTATCAACTATGTTTAGTTATTCTTTTCTGTCTCTCCCTGCTAAAATTTATGCTCCAGGAGGTAAGCATCCTGGTTTGTTTTGTTGATGTGGAACTGTGCCTGGCACACTGTAAGTGCTCAATAAATATTTGCTAAGAGAACGAATGAATGAAATATGTAAATTTCTACAAAAATCAAATCCATTAATATTTTAAAATGGCAGTACATTATGACCAAGTTATGTTTGTCCTAGGAATACAAGGTAATTTAACATTAGCAAAGTCAACTGCAGTAATCCACCACATTAAATTCTTACAAAAGATTCGTCGTATTTTCTTGATGGGGTAAAAAAACCCCACAGGTTTGATAAAATTCTGCATCCACTCATCATAATAATATAAAAGATATTTTTAGAAAATTATGAATAGAAAGAGACTTTCTTACATTCATCTGAGTATCTAAAAAAAATCTTAAAAAAAAAAGGAAACTTTCTCTTTGTTTAGGATCAAAGAGATCCACTATCACTACTTATATTTACCAGAGATTCAAGTCAGAATTAGACAAAAATAAATAAAGATATTAAGATTGAAAAATAAGAAATAAACTGTCATTATTTGTAAATGATATGACAGTGTCTGCATAAAATACAAAAGAATACACAGATAAAGTATTAGAGTTAATAAAAGAGCTTATCAAGGTTGCTGGATACAAAATCAACATGAAGCATTTACTTGTATTTTGTGTGCTGGCTACAAATAACCAGAAAGTGAGGTAAGAAAAAGAATACTTTTATCATGAACACTAAGCACACCTGGGACTAAATCTAACAACTGCTGTGCAAGAGATTTTTATGGAGAAAGTAATAAAACTACTTTATTGAGCATTAAGGAGATTAAATAAATGGAGAGCTATACCATGTTTATGAATTAGAAGATTTAGTATTACATAAACATGCCAGTTGTCCCTGAATTGAACTATAGTTCTTCCAATTCTAATGAAAATTGAAGCTGATACTTTATTGAAATTGATTCACTGCTTCTCAAGTGTATGGAAATGCAAATGATGAAAAAAGACCAAAACACTCTTGAAAAACACAAGGGGTGAATTTGTCCTCCCATATGGTAGAAAGGTGCAATGATCAGGTGGAGTGGTATTGATGCAGGAATGGTAAACAGACTGATGGAACAGAGACCCAAGAAACAGAGATATACTCATACAGATACTTGATATGTGACCCAGGTGGTTTTGTATATCAGAGGAGGAAATGGACCTTTCAAATGGTAATGCAGGAATGAGTAGGTATCTATATAGAAAAGTGAAAGTGGATCCCTGCCTCACATCATGCATAAAAACCAACTCCAGGTACAGAAGAGACCTAAATGTGAAAGGCAAAATTATAAAGCATGAAGAAGACAGGAGGATATCGATGATTCAAGAGTAATGAAGAATTTCTTAATCATTAAGGAAAAGGTTGATAAATTTAACTTTAATAAAATAAAGAATCCTGTTAATCAGAAGATATAAATTGAAAAGGGGGAAAAAATACCCAAAGAGAATAGAAAAAAACAAAAGCATAACTGCAACATGTATTACCAAAAAATCTAGTATCTTTAATATATTAAAAATTCCTACAAATCAATAAGGAAAGGACTGAGAACTCACAGAAAAAAATGAGGAAAATGTCCACGTAATCAGGCACCTCACAAGAAAAGGAAATTAAAAGCCAATAGACAAATGAGAAGCTGCCCAATCTAATTGGTGGTCAGCTAAACATACTTTAAAGCCACAAATAGAATCTACATTTTGAGTATTTCCTAGGAAATTTTTTATTCATTCTGAAGTTTCAGAACTATCTTGTAGCCATGAATTATTAAAATCAATGTTGCATATATGTTTTTTCCTTCTTTGGGTGAGTTACTTATCAGAAATAAGAACTGCATCAAAAGGATATCAAAGAAGAACTAAATAAATGGAGATATATTCCATGTTCATGAATAGGAAGACTCAATATATCAAGACATCAGTTCTTCCCAACTTGATCTATTGATTCAAAGCAACCCTAGGTAAAATCCCATTAAGTTATTTTGTGAATATCAACAAACTGACTCTAAAGTTTATGGGGACTCTGTTCTGATTTTTCCCATAATGTCTTAAAAAAATAAATAAAGTTTATGGGGAGAGGCAACAGACTCAGAATAGGCAGCACAGTATTTAAGGGCAAGAATAAAGTTGGAGGACTGACACTACCTGACTTCAAGATTACTGTCAAGCTACAGTAATCAAGACAGTGTGTGGAATCTAAAAAAAAAACAAAAAAAAAAAACCAAAAATACAAAACAGAAACAGACTCATAGACACAGAATACAAATTTGTGGTTGCCAGGGGGACAGGGGGTGGGAAGGGACTGGGATTTCTAAATGTAGAATAGATAAACAAGATTGTACTGTATAGCACAGGGAAATATATACAGGATCTTGTGGTGGCTCACAGCGAAAGAGAATGTGACAGTGAATGTATGTATGTTCATATATAACTGAAAAATTGTGCTCTACACTGGAATTTGACACAACATTGTAAAATGACTATAACTCAGTAAAAAAAATGTTTATATAAAAAAAAGACGGTGTGGTATTGGAGAAACAACAGGTAAATAGATCAATGGGACAGAATGGAGCCCAGAAATACACACCCATATATATAGTCAATTGATCTTTGACAAAGGAGCAAAAGACAATGTAATGGAGCAAAGGTAATCCTTGTAGCAAACAGTGCTGGAACTACTGTTCATCCACATCCAAAAAAATGAATCTAGACAAAAGCCTAATACCCTTCACAAAAATTAACTCAAAATAAATTGCAGATCTAAATGCAAAACACAAAACTGTAAAACTCCTAGAGGATAACATAGTAGGAAATTTGGATGACTTTGGGTTTGGCAATGACGTCTTAGATACAACAACAAAGACATGATCCATGAAAGAAAGAATTGATAAGCTAGATTTCATTAATATTAAACATTTCTTCTCTCAAAAGACATTGTCAAGAGAATGAAAAGACAGACTGGGAGAAAATATTTGCAAAAGACATTTTTGATAAACAACTATTATCCAAAATATACAAAGAACATTTAAAACTCAACAATTAAAAAAAAAAACACCTGATTTAAAAATAAGCCAAGACCCTAACAGACATCTCACCAAAAAAGATAATACAGATGGCAAATAAGCATATGAAAAGATGCTCCACATCATGTATCATCTGGGAAATGCAAATTAAAACAAAGAGTTACCACTACACACCTATTAGAATGGCCCAAATCCAGAACGCTGACAACACCAAATGCTGACAAGTTTGTAGAGCAATGGGGGGTGGGGATGTCTCATTTATTGCTGGTGGAACTGCAAAATGGTACAGCCACTTGGGAAGACAGTTTGACAGTTTCTTTCAAAACTAAACATACTCTTAACCTTGCAGTCCAGCAATCACACTCCTTGGTATTTACCCAAGAGTTTAGACTTATGTTCCCGTAAAAACCTATGCACAGATGTTTATAGCAGCTTTATTCACAATTGCCAAAAGTTGGAAGCAACCAAGATGTCCTTCATAGGTGAATGGGTAAATAAATTGTGGCACGTCAAAACAATGGAATTTAATTCAGCACTTAAAAGAAGGAGCTATCAAGCCATGAAAAGACATGGAGGAAAATTAAATGCATATTGCTAAGTGAAAGAAGCCAATCTGAAAAGGCTACATACTGTAGGGTTCCAAGTATATGATATTCTGAAAAAAGCAAAACTATGGAGACAGTAAAAACATCAGTGGTTGCCAGGGGTTAGCGGGCAGGAAGGGATGCCGAGGTAGAGCACAGAGGATTTCTGGGGCAGTAAAACTACTCTATATGATACTATAGTGGTGGAAACATGTGATTACACGTTTGCCCAAACCCATAGAATGCACAATACCAGTTGTGCACAGTGATGTAAACTGTAGACTTTGCGTAATGATGTGCCAGCATACGTTCATCTATTGCAACAAATGTACCGCTCTCTCTTGGGGATGTTGATATGGGGGAGGCTGTGCAAGCATAGGGGCAGGAGATATATGTGAATCTCTGTATCTTCTGCTCAGTGTTGCTATGACCCTAAAAGTGCTCTAAAAATAAAGTTTTTTTTTTAAAAAAGGGATACTGCTCAGCCATAAAAATAATAAAATAATGCCTTTGGCAGCAACATGGATGGACCTGGAGAATGTCATTCTAAGTAAGTCAGAAAGAGAAATAAAAATACCAAATGATACCACTTATTTGTGGAAACTAAAAAAAAAAAAAAAAAAAAAAAAGACAAACGAATTTGTTTACAAAACAAAAACAGACTCACCGACATACAAAACAAACTTATGGTTACCATGGGGGAAGGGGGGTGGGAAGGGATGAATTGGGAGTTTGAGATTTGCAGATACTAAATAATATATATATAATAGATAAACAACAAGTTTATACTGTGTAACACAAGGAACTATATTCAGTATCTTGTAGCAACTTATGGTGAAAAACAATATGAAAACGAATATATGAATGTTCCTATATGACTGAAACATTGTGCTGTACACCAGAAATTGACACAACATTGTAAACTGACTATACTTCAATAAAAACATATATATATAAAAGGTACATGAACTTTTAAAATACATCTTGATTCATATCCCCACATACTAGGTAAAGAGAACTATATCACAGAGACCTGACTTTCGAATGTTAGAAGGCAGTGCTGAGATGGTGGAGCATGGAGAGAGGTAACAGGGGAACGCGGAGCTAGAGGGACTGAATGATGGACCCAGGAGCATAATGTTAAGCTGGATGTGAGAGCATTTTGTGCTCTTGGGAAGAATAATGGTCCTTCTCCCTGCTGGTCCTTTGCCTCTGCTCTGGCTTGTTCCTCCTCAGACCTCTCAGATCTACATTCCGAAAGATGACTACACAAAAGGGAACTATTCCAAGAGACTTTAAACACAATAATTTAACTGTACACCCCCAGTGGGATATACTTTTAGGATAAATACAATGGGAAAAAAATCTAAACACTGATTACAGTATTCATATTGTCAGTAAGTGGTGGCATTATTTCTCTAAGACTGCTGTGAGTATACTGTTAGATAAAGCAAATGAGTGATGGTGTGATATTCTAATTCTGTCACTTTTAGTGTCTCTGACAACTAGTTTGATTGGTGCGGGAAAAAGGATATATTTAAGATAGAAAAATTTAAATAAACTCTTTACTCCTAAATTTGAATTGGAAGTATCAGTATGTTCCCATGATGTATTTTATCTTTTAAAAATTAAAAAAACTTTTTCAGAAACAAGAGGACACTAATGAACTCATCTGCAAAACAGAAACATACTCTCAGACATAATAAACAATCTATGGTTACTGGGGCTAGGGGGTAGGAAGGGATAAATTTGGGAGTTTGAGATTTGCAAATGTTAGCCATTATATATAAAAATAGATAAAAAAACAAGTTTCTTCTGTATAGCCCAGGGAACTATATTCAATATCTTATAATCATCTTTAATGAAAAAGAATGTGAAAATGAATATATGTATGTATATGCATGACTGGGACATCGTGCTGCACACCAGAAACTGACACATTGTAACTGACTATACTTCAATTAAAAAACAAAATCTTTTTCTAAGAAAGTTTTCCAGTTCTGTCTACAGAAATAGCCAAGAAAATAACGATGAACTTCATAGTAATGTATATACCGAGTGGCCAGACTATGATCTTGCAATTCCATTTCCCACTGTAAGGAAAGAGCTCCTTGGAGACATGACTGATTCCAGGTCTGGGTCAGGAAATGAACAGGAAAAACCTGGAACATATTTTCAGATCAGAAATCAAGGAAGAAAGGAAGATGGTAAAGATATCTTACTAAGGC
Organism: Camelus dromedarius; assembly: GCF_036321535.1. Taxonomy (NCBI): domain Eukaryota; kingdom Metazoa; phylum Chordata; class Mammalia; order Artiodactyla; family Camelidae; genus Camelus; species Camelus dromedarius. Next base: position 11,288,661 of record NC_087454.1, on the reverse strand, counting down.
ATGTCAAAGGCCCTCGGGGCCAAACTGAAGAGGCTCTCCCTGGCTAAAGATTGAGCAATTTTAATATTATTAAGGATAATTGCAATGGATTGAAACACATAAAATATGTTAAAAGCTACAAGTTCATAATAGTACAAAAAGCAAAAAAATCAGCTCAGGCTAATTACCAGTAGATCGCCTTTGGAGAATGCTGGCGAGCCAACATGTCAATTTGAAGCCAATAAACAAAAGGAAATAATTAAGCATTTACCCTGATGTTGCTATTTGAACTGTACTGGATAACAAAACAGTAGGTGAGAGAAAGTTTCTTTTTATAGAATTATTCCTGCTAATAAATGAACAAGGATTGATAGACTATTATCACTTTACATCTCTTAATGAATTAATGGAGCTACGTATTAATCATCAGTGGCTGCCCACATCACCCAAAGAAACAACTAAATATTATATTTATTCACATGGAAGATCACACCACCCTTATAAAGCAGGCTTAAAAAATTCATCCTGAATCTTGTCAAGCCTATGGATCCAACTAGCCATTTACAGGAAGTCACAAAAGAGAAAGAAACATGTTAAAATGCCACGAAGATACAATGAGCAAATCTGAACAGGGACACAAATCACCGGGCTTTTCCCACAAGAACAATAACACATTCAAGGAAATAAAATAATGGAAGAGGACCAACAGATCACAAGAGACAGACAAGTGACATAGTAACCACCGCCTTCAATGGCCTTTATTTGGATCTTGATTCCAATAAACAACTTGTAAAAATTAACAGAAACAGACTCCCAGACATAGAAAACAAACTTACGGTTACCAGTGGGGGAAAAGGGCGGGGAGGAATAAATTAGGAGTTTGGGATTTGCAGATATTAAGTACTATATACAAAATATATAAACAACAAGGTCCTACTGTTTAGTAAAGGGAACTATATTCAATATCTTATAATGATAAAGAATATGAAAAAGAATATATATGTATAACTGAATCATTATGCTGTACACCAGAAACTAACACAATACTGTAAATCAACTATACTTCAATTTAAAAAACCCAAAATGCACACATTGATATACATAGATATAGATATCTATCTATGTATTTTTTAATACTTCACTTACTGTCAGTTTTATTCTTTTAGTACTTTATTAGGACATGCCTTCTGGGCTCCGATCCTATCACACATTAATATATTTATGAAATAATTGGAAATGTGAGTATTGGATACTAAATAGTTGATGGTATTAAGGAATTACTGTTAATTTATTGGGATTTATGCGATGTTTATGGTTATTTTTGAAGAATCCTGATCTTTTAGAAATACATACTAAACATTTTATGGATGAAATTAAAAAAGAAAGAAATCAGAAATAATAGAGAACTCACTGCAGATGTGAGAGATACAGTGAGTCTCAGGAAAGTGTCCTTCTCTCCCCGCCCCACCCCCCAGAAGCCAGCATTTCCTCTATCGGTTCCTGGAGGAACCAGCAGAGCCTACTTTTTGGGAAGGTGGAGCTTCCGCTACAGACGGAGAGGAAGCTGGATGGGGGAAGGTTCCATGTTGTTTCAGTCTTGTCCCTAAACACTTGGCTCGGACACTGTGCCCCTTGCATCAGTCAGCTTATGTTGTCGTAACAAAATACCATACACTGGATAGTTTAAACAACAAAAATTAATTTTGTCCCTGTTCCATAGGCTGGGAAGTTCAAGATCAAGGTATTGGCTGATTCAGCTTGCAGACAGCCACCTTTTGGATGTGTCCTCGTGTGGTATGGGGGGTGGGGAGAGAGAGAGATGGAGAGAGACTGAGAGAGCTCTTCCTCTTCTTACAAGGCCACAGGTCTACTGCATTAGGGCCCTACCCTCATGAACCCAGTTAACCTTAATTACTTCTTAAAAGCCCCATCTCAAAATAGTCACATTGGTGGGGGGGGTGTGTGTGTTAAGGCTTCAACATACGGATATGGGGAGGTAGAAGTCAGTCCATACCACCCCCACGCAGGGCTCTCCTGCTTAGTGCTGGGTCCAAGCCAGACCTCTGTCTTGGTAGCCAAGTACCTGAAAGGATCCAGCTACATGAATATTTGCTGGGCTTCATGACAGCCCATATGGCTTTGCAATGTCTGCCAGGGCTGAATTAATTAGATCAAATCCAAGAAGAGAGCCCAATAGGATATTGCTTTTTGCTAGTCCTTTCCCTCGTATGAACAAATACTGAATGTAATTAATCATGTGACAGAAATGGGGAAGATTGGGGTTTTTTTTTCTTTTGTTTTCATTTAGCTTAATTTTGTGAGAGCTTTTCTGCAAGGACCATACCCAAACATGCGAATCACCTGCTTTTTTAATGTAAGCATAATGAACAGGAAACAAATCTAATGAAACAACAGATTCTACCAGGAAGACTTCAATATTAGGAGCAGTTGAAAGGCAGGGAGGAACAAGAAAGACAAAAGAAATAAAGAGAAAAAGAACAATAACAAAAGAGAAGGCCCAGGGCAAGTCTGGAGGTAGACGGAAGGAGAGAAGGAGGCGGAGGAGAAGAGCTCCCTGGAGGAAGGGCAGACAGTATTCAAGACAAGAACCAACAGTCCAGAAGGGGGTGGAATTGTTCAGGAGCCCCTGCGGTTGGTTTTTCTTAAAATAAATAGCTCTTGCTTGTTTCTCTCTGAGGTTGATTTGGGCTGAAAGCATAAAAGATTAAGTCATAATCTTTTCTAATTGTAAGGTTAATTAAATATTATTCACGCACAGTTCTTCTTTAGCCTAAAATCATGGGATAATTCTGTTCTAAATGGAAAAGCTCGAAGCCCCAAGTGAATGGAATTCATTTTGGCATTTTGGAATAATGTCAACACAACTGTAGAATGAAATCAAATCGAGGACAAAATGTCTTTATCCCTCAACGTGCACTTTTTAATTAGTAGGGGAGACATCATTGGTTGCCTTCCCAGTAGCCACTCTCCCTTTTTCTTTGCTAGTGGAAGAGTGGTTTTATTTAAATGACAAGATGTCCCACTCCAAGGAACAAATAACCATCAGCTAAACCATTTTGGCAATCCCCCACATCCTTGGTAGTGGCAGGACTAGCGGGGAGCTGATATAAGGGAATATTAGCTTGCGGGGTGATGGGAAATATTTTCTACCTGGTAAAGGAGAGCAGTCCTTCCTGCTCTGGGCGCTGTCGCGTGAGAAAGAGCTGCTAGAGCCAGACTGTGAGCAGGCGTAGCAGGTCATGGTTATCACAGAGATGCTGCTCTGAAGCCCCAGTGTTGTTGAACCTCAGAACAAACTCTGAAACTCCCTACCTCTAGACTGCCTGCAATGAGGGACAATTCAATGTCTTTTCTTTTTTTTTAATTGAAGTGTAGTCAGTTACAATGTGTCAATTTCTGGTGTACAGCATAATGTTTTAGTCATACATATACATACATAGATTCATTTTCATATTCTTTTTCATCATAGGGTTATTATGAGATATTGAATAGAGTTCCCTGTGCTGCACAGTATAAACTTGTGTTTATCTATTTTATATATAGTAGTTAGTATCTGCAAATCTCGAACTCCCAATTTATCCCTTCCCACCCCCTTTCCCCTGGTAACCATAAGTTTGTTTTCTATGTCTGTGAGTCTGTTTCTGTTTTGTCAATAAGTTCATTTGTGTCTTTTTTTTTTTTTTAGATTTTTTTTTCAATTCAATGTCTTATCACTCGAATTCCAAACTCACCTGCTAATCTGTCACTTACAACTTAGCACCCTTAACTAGGAACATTAAGTACAAACAAAGCTAAACAATATTAGTGGGATTTGGCTCAACTCTGAGGTACAAACTCCAAACTAGCAGCGGTTCAAAGGAGATAGATATTTACTTCCCTTTCAAATAAGAATCTGGAAGCAAACAGTCCATGATGCCATATAATATCCTATGGCATTGGAAACTCAGGGTCCTCCGAGCTTAAGGATCAGCAATCCATGACCTCCTTTTCCAAGGTCACCTTACAGTCCATGTTGGTTGCTCCAGTTCCGGCCACCAAGTCTGTTTTTCAACCAATGGGAAGGAATAAATGGGGAGAAAGGGGGACAGACATATGGCTTATGTTCAAGACCTCAAGAAATAAAGGTAGTAACTCCAATAACCACCTACGTAAAGGCTTCTGTGTAACGCAGGAGATTCTCCCTTAAGCATCCACAGTGCGGTGCTTTTGGAGGGTGTTGACAGAGCAAGTGCCTGGCTGGCAGGGCTGGTGTCAGCCCAGCCCCCTCACTTCTCACTCCACCTGGGAGAGGGGAGCAGGAAGCCCTGGGAAGGAGGGGACTTCAGAGCCAGAGATAGAGTTTCTATCAGTGTTAGCAGACCTCGTTTTCCCTCCTGGTGAGTGTGAACTGAGAAATGTAGGCTACACAAACGGGCATCTGAGTTCTCCATCATTGAGCCAGGCTGGCAGGGGTGTGGACAGCGGCAGTGGGAGACATAAGCCAATTCTCCAGTGCCCAGAGCTCACCCCACTCCCAAAATTAACCCCTACCCCTGGGAGGCTTCCCCTGCAGAGAGGAGACAGCTAAGGAGCAGGAGCTCGGGACCAAGCTCTCAGGAGAATTATAGTTCAACTCACGGGAGAACAAATGAGTCTGAGCAGATAAAGACAGATTCGGGTTTGAAGCTGGCCCTTTGACTCCCTGGTTCTGGGTCAAGTGACTTAACCTCGCTCAACTTCAGATCCCACCCATACCAAACAGGTGTCCCCACAGTACCTGTCTGCGTGGGTGGAGTTTTCCACTGCTCTCTGTTTTCCCTCCTCCTCATCCTTGATCGTCCCCAGTCTAAGTGCTGGATGGGTCCAGAGTTAAAGGAGGAAAAATGCTGAGGTGTGTGAATAACTGGACAGGCCTGGAGTGTTACTGCCTGACACTGACTATAATACTCCATATTTTAAAGTTTTAATGTTCTCATTTATAAAATTGGGATGATAACAGCACACAGCATTGTTTCGGGTATTAAAGAAGGTCATCTGTGTAAAGTGCTTGGCACATGATGACTTGGCAAGAGTTCCACTTTGTTCCAATCATACTCTGACCTCATTCCCTTTTCTGGGTCATCCAAGTCTCTCTTCTTGGTCCGCCTCCGCTCCCCCAGCACAACGAGTGTAGGAGGGTGTTGAGGAAGACACCACATCCACGTTAGCCTTCCTTTCAGTGGCATCCCTTGTCTCTCTGTTGTTCTGACATGAACTGTAAGTCATTGTAGGTTGGCCGGCCTCAGCCGGGGAGAGCGCACACCTGACGCGGCGAGTCTGTCTGCCCTGTGTGCCCAGCTCCCCATCAAGGTGAGAGGTCTGTCCTGAGCAGAATATTGCTCTTTCAAAAGCTCTGACTTGGTGAGTGTTCCAGGGCTCCTTGCTCTCACCATCCATGTTTATTTTTGTGTTCACTCCATGTACTCCCTGTTCTCTGGAGAACATTTAGAAGGAGGAAGCAGTGTTTGTGTCCAAGCCCCAGCATAGATCAAAGGGCTCTGCTCCGTGAAGTGAGAGGCTGGCTAACCCTATCCACGGCTGACTTGGGCCCTAAGAGTGACGGGAAAGAGAATCACCTAGCAATCAGAAAGAGTGCCATGTAAACACTCAGGCACCAATATCCTCACCCAAGAAACCGCTCTGAACGTCGGGTGCCTCACACCTGCTGCAGCGGGCTCAGGGACCAGCCAGACTCTAGGCCCAGCCAGAAGGATGTGATAGTACTGTTCTTTTTTTCCTGCTCATTAATATCCAGTTCTCCTGAGGCGACACTTCTCCTAGTGCAGGAAGGAGGCAAACACGTCTTTGGCCTCCTCTGGATCTTGATGATAAGCTTAGTTTTATAACAGAAGATCCCCAACTCATTCCAATGGTCTATCCATGTCATAAATGGCGGCAGGAATCTACAGGGTTGAACCTATGGTCAGACGTGGGTGAACCCGGGATACACTGTGGCATTGGGGGCATCTGGATGGCCAAGAATCCTGCCCTTTCCAGGGTAGCTGAAGGCATGGCAGTGACCAACTGCCTCTGCAAATTCTAGTCGCGCTTCCTGAGAATTTGCACAGGTGCTGTGAGCAGCAACTCCACCCGGACTGTCTTTTGCTGAAAACTGTATATTACGAGTCTAGCAGAGGGCTCAACCACCCAGGCTCAGGGCCAAGGACGGTCCTATTTCTGTTGAGAAGAGACAGGAATGCTTTCCATTTAATCCCATCTCAGATAACATTCAGATTCTTTAACCCATAAAAATAAATTCAATTCTTTGAGGTCTAATGTGTGTTTGGATCTTTATATATAGACAATGGGGGCTATATTTCATTATTGGCTTTAACAGAAGAAGCAGGGACTGAGTGTCTGTAAGATGAAGCCTGTAAAGCCATTTTAAAGCCTATAATTGTCTTGATAATTGGGGAAAATGCAGTAGAATTCAATAACATATGGTAGATTTTTTTTTTTTTTAAATTCTGAAGACAATATTTGGATTGATAGTTAGAAATACTGTTCAAGCAGGCTTAACTTTATTTTCTCAATTAGCAAAAAGAAAACCATTTCTGATTGCTTTAGATCCAGACCGGGGATGAATAGCCATTTCTGCCACAGAATGATATTGAATTTCTCTGAAAGGGCATCGTAGGGACAGTAACTGTGGCAAAGCCGACAGCTTATGAATTTGCTCAGAGCGCCACCTAGTGAAGAGAGAAGTGTTACCGCTGCAGAAACGTCAGGGAGCGATAATGTAATGAGTTTCAATTTCTTGTTAAGAGAAATAACATGAAAACCCTTTTTAATCTCCAGTTTTGAAATGGTTTTTCTTATCCATGCTGGGGCTGGACCTATCTTGCCTCAGTAAATACAGCATAGTCAACGCAACCAACTTTTCTTAGGCAAGTTGGAATCTGATCATGCTTTAAGGTCATCCTTTTGAAATGATGCCACTGGTTGATCAAATTATAGGTTATAGTTAACTAAGTGGCATATATATGTGTGTGTATGTGCACATATATGTATATACATATGTGTATACACATATGCACACATGCGCACGCGCACACAAACACACACAAACACCACTCCCTTATAAAACATTCAGAATGTGCTTTGCTACACAGACCGCCCAGCTGTGAGCTCCTTGAGGGCTGGGGCCATTGCACATGGTCCTTTGCAGCTGGAGTGCCCAGCCTTGTAATCCTGTGACTGTGGATTGAAAGCAGTGGTTCTCAACCTTGGCTGTGCTTTGGAATCCTCAGGGGATGCTCTCAAAAACCCCGATGTCAGGTCTTACCCCAGAGACTCTGATTTAATTGGTGTGTGGAGTGGGCTGAGGACTGGGAATTTTAAAAGCTCCCCAGATGATTCTAATGTGCCATCAGTGTGGGGAACAACTGATTTCAGGAATAAATTCTCCTCCCAAGTGCAGAAATGGCAGCATCAGTCCTCTGAGATAGCAAAGGGCAGCAAGAAGTAAGAGGGTAACACAAAGGCACCTCCTGGGGATTTGCCTGGAACCACATGGCAACAACTTGGTTACCTGGTTTTACCTACTGAGCTATCTAGGGCGAGAATAGAGCATTATGGGGATTTTCCTGGCCTGCTAGTTGAAATGAGTGAAAGGAAGAGTTTGAGGACATTAGGAACGTTCCAGAAATAAACTTCACCTCTGCCACTGGTTTACAAACTATCACAAAACACAAACACTTCACAAAAAGGGAGATAAATTAAGAATATATGGAACGTGTTTAACTTCAATAGTAATTATATGAGTGCAAATGAACATTTCTTCCCTCTTAATTATAATAAAAGTTATTTTAATGATACTCAGTGTTAGGGAGAGAGTGAAACAGATCTTCAGTTGACTAAATTAATTTTGTAAAATCAATTGAGCAGCTTGGATCAAGGATGATAAAAATGCTTACCATTTGACCACCTAATTTCCCTTCTGAGAATCTAAGGAAACAGTTTACAATATGGGAAAATCTACATGGACAAAGATATTCATTATGGTTATCCCTAATAGTGCAATATCAGAAATTGCCATATATATATATCTCCACTGGGTGGAATATTATGCAGCCATTATAAAATGGATAGAAATGAAAATGTTTCAGTTAAAAACCGTTATGCTCTAAAGCTAAGTAAATCATGATATGCTATTCGTAAACTGTGATTTCAGCGGAGTTTTTTAAAAAGTCAGCTGGGACATTTTCAATTCCAAAAAAATTCTTCCCCAGGAAGGACCGCTATTCTGACACACCAAATATTTGCTGTCTCTATTGACTGGCCTGTGATGGTGCAATTTGGGCTTCAGGACTTTGATCTAAACGGTCTGTGCTTTGAGATAGCTGTTAGTCCTTTTCATCAGAGGTTACTATGGGTACAGACTCTTTTTAAAAAGCTATCTTGTACCTTCTTAGGAGAGCCAGAGATTAATAAAAGGGGAGGAACCCAAATCCAATGGAAATTCTCTTTTTGTACAGGGGAGAGGAGACAGAAGCCCATTCCATTCATCTTTTAGGGGACCTATTCCTTCAGACTAGATTTATAAATGCTCTTAAATTAAAGGGGCTTACCAATCACCTTAAAAAAGCAGTTTGGGGGCATAGTACATTACCAGCTGACCAGAGTCTCCAACCTGAGCAGTGGTAAAAATAACCAAGTAGGAAAGAGGATGAACAAGAAAGAGGATTGCTACAAAGTGAATAAGAATCATCTCGCAAATCCACGTGACATTTTCGGAATTTACATGGATATTGGTGCTTTGGAGGAGAATCAGTTACGTATGCAAAGGAGAGCTGTTGCTCAACACGGAGGCCACAGTTCATTTTTCTGCTGATGACCCCAGCCGGTGCTCTGAGGTTGTACGTCCAGCAGAAAGTGCCACAGTCAATCCACCACCAATCAGTGAGACATGTGGAGCTCAGTGCAGGTTTGGTTGCGGTGGAGTACCCGTACCCTCTTATCCACTTATTATGGAAAGTTATTAACCTCTTATTTAAGACGTGATTTAGTCCAAGTTATTTACTATATCGTGGTCCGAAGGCTAAAGTAAAAAGCAGGCTCTGATAGGATGCCTTTCTCTCTTTTGTTTTCTTCTTCAAGGAAAAAAAGGAATTTTGTTGTCTCTCCTAACTGAAAATTCCAAAGGTATACTGTTTCAGGTATAACTTGACACAGGGGTTCAAAGGGTGCTCATAAATATCAGTCTTTGTCCCCATCTTTTGACTTTCATCTCCTCTTTGTTGAACCAGGATTCCTTTCCATCAGAGAGGATGGAAACCCTACTAACCAGATAAGTAGCAACCCTCAGAGTGAGGTGAAAAATGGTGGCTATTTGGACCTTAGGACGCTATCTATCTATCTTTCTGTTTATCTATCTATCATTGTGGTAAAAGAAACAACAAAATTTACCGTGTAACCATTTTTAAGTGTACAGTGGTATTAAGTATATTCACACTGTTGTGATCTTTAGAACTTTCATCTTGCAAAACTGAAGCTCTGTCTATGCCCATCGAACAAGCACTCCCATTTCTCCCTCCCCACAGCTCTTGGCAACCATCATTCTGCTTTCCGTTTCTGTGAGTGTGACTACTTTAGGTGCCTCAACTAAGTGGAATCAGACAATATTTGTCTTTCTGTGACTGCTTTAGACAATGTCCTCAAGGTTGATCCTTGTTGCATCATGTGTCAGAATTTCCTTTTTTAAGACTCATAAGTCTCTGTATTTTTTGATTATTTGCTTCCTTTAGCCTATGAGTTTGTTCATTGCCTAAAAGCCTTGCACGTTCACAGCATAAAGCCCAACCACTGAGCAGTAACACTTGAGCTTTTCCAGCAGCCTCTCCCTCCCGTCCACATCTCTGGCTCAGGCACACCAAACATTTCCGTGTGCTGCCACGAGGCCACATTCCTTCACACTTGCAGTCTTTGCAGACACAAGTCTCTCCCTGGAGAGATTCTCCTATTTCATTGGGTAGACTCCCACTCAACAGTCAAGATTCTGCTTAAATGTCAGTGTCTCCATGAAACCATCACAGGATCCTGCAGAATTATAGTTTCTCTCTCCTCTGTGCTCTGATTTGGAATGCAGCACATTGCGTTTTGATCATCTGTTTGCATATTTAGTGCATCGTGAGCCTCTTAAATAAAGCTAAATTTTCTTCTGTTTAATCCCTTGCTCTCTGTATCCCTAAGACCTAGCACAAAAGACATGCTAGATTAACACTCACTGAATGAAAGGCTAGAAAGTTAAGGACAAACTACATAGGCAAAGAGTTGGTTGACTTTTTCTTTAAAGCATAAAAGTACTTGAAATGAAAAAGTAGGTTTAACCACCATCTAAAGAGGAATTCTATCTGTTAGCTAGATCTGGAAACTGTTTGCAAGGCTGGACACAATGGAAAACATACAGATTTCCATAAAGAATTTCCTTAGACCACTGTACTCTCTACACAGGAAGTAATATCACAGTCTCCATTCCTTACCCCAATATCCCCCAAAGAGCTTAGCATTTAAAACCTGATTGGCACAAAAGAGAATTTGGGAGTGGTCTCTCTCTGCTAAGCAATAAAATTATTTCACCTGACAAGAAAAAAAAACAAAACAGAAAAATAGCTTAATAACACCCATCACATTTGAAATATAGGACACATTGTAATTTGGAGGATAGAGACTTAATGTTCTTCCTGTTTTATTAAGATTAATGCAAGTATCTTAGGGCTTAAAGACACTTAAGTGGCCACAGGAGAAATTTAATGTGGTTCACAAAAATAAATTACAGTCATCTCTTCTCAGGTTTCTAAAATGTTGGCTAGGCTGAGGAAATCCTAAATTTATAGATGATTCTAAGGGTAAAGATGTTTTCCTGTCACTGGCTGGTATTTTATAAAACATGTCATTGTGTTCAGCCTTGTAGAATTTATGCCATTAGGAGTTGTACATTCAGATAAAAGCTGGTGAAGGAAAGGGGATTGTTGGCAGGGCATGTATCGGTAAATGATTTACAAAAGCACGTGAATCGGTTTGTTCTGAGTTTCACTCTCCCTTTCAATAAAACCTTGACCGAGGGCTTGGAGATCTGACTGTGCTTACACTTCAGAAGGTCAAAGTACCCTAAGTCACGAACAGAAATATTCTGGGATCCAAACACTAATCCCATGTAGAGTAATCATTCACGTAAGCATTCATTCAACAAGTTTTCACTCAAGTTCAGCCACTTATCAGACATTCTTGTTGGCTTGGAGGATACAGCAGTAAATAAAACAGACACAAGTCTCTGCCCACATGGATCCTACACTTGAGTTGGGGAGATTAGGTCAAAAAAACCCCCACAAAAACCCCAAATATGTATGTTATGTGTTGTGTGTGTAAATCACTCTGGAGAACAATAAACCTGGCAGCAGGCTGGGGAACCATGGGAGTTTTCAACCAGGTGGTCAGGGGAGAGCTTATTGGTGGAAGAGTGACCAATCAGGTGTCTGGGGGAGGAGCCTCCCAGGCAGCGGGAACAAGAGGTACGGAGGCTCTGCAGTGGGATCTGCTGCGCCCGAGGAGCAGCGAGGAGCTAGTGTGGCTGGAGCCCAGTGAATGAGGAGGGCAGTGTTAGAAGAGGAGATCCAAAAGAACAGCAATGGGGGTGGGGGGGAGCTGGTCTTGTAAACAACCGTCATTATTTTGGCTTGTACTCTGTGTGAGATCAGTCTGTGTAATGCTGATTAGAAGAGCGACACGAACTCTTCTGTATTTTAACAGGGTCAGTCTGGCCTCTGTCTTCACAATAGGCTGAAGGGAGGCAGGGCAGAAGCAGGGAGATGAATTAAGAGGATTGGAGGGTTATGGCAACAATCCAGGAGAGACACATGTTGACCTCTATTAACTATCCTTTAGCGCCACCTGCTGGACACTGGCCAAAGCAAATAACAGAAGGCGGAACCCTTTAAGGAAAGTCCTTGTGATTAAAAAAATTCCACAGCAGGTGGAAAATAAAAAAGTCCTTAGTGTACTGTGATTAATTAGATAGTCACTTTGCAATTTCATCAGAAGTAATTAATCAATTTCACTAAGCTTGGTTTCTGAAATATCTAGAATATCTAGGAAAAAAAATAGAAGAACAAAAGAGGTTGTATAAAGGGGGAAGCAGAATTTGGGGAAGACTGAAAAATAGGTACTCAATGGGATAAAAAAGAAGGAATGGAAATGAGATAGAAGAATTGTGTAATTATCCTGTACTTTGTCTTTTGGGGGATATAGTATCCATTTAAAATATAATTTAAATATTAAAAAAATTTTTTGATGTGTACATGTGTTTCTCCTTCCCCCATAGGTTTAAGTTTTCTGCAGTCAAGTCTCTCATCTTACACGTTACTCGTAACACTGTGTCTAGGGCAGGGCCTGAGGAGGAGTAAATTATTAATATTCACCAAAGATTTGAGTAAGAAGAAGCAATCAAATGTAAAGCTGGTTTAAACAGACTCACAGAAAGAGAACAGACTAGTGGTTGCCAGTGGGGACAGGGAAGTGGGGAGGGGCAAGGTAGGGAGTGGGGAATTAAGATACAAACTACTATGCATAAAATAGATATGCATATATTGTACAGCACAGGGAAATATGGCCTTTATTTTGTAGTAACTTTAAATGGAGTATGATCTATAAAAATACTGAATCACTATGTTGTATACCTGAAACTAATATTGTATTGTCGATCAACTATACTTCGATTAAAAAGAGTAAAGATGGTTATACAGCAATGTGAATATACGTACTACCAAACTGTACACTTAAAATGTTAAGATGGTACATTTTATCTTACATGTTTTTTTAACCCACAACTAAAACTTTTCCAAAAATTTTACAATGGCGAATGAATTGTCCTTGTGGTGATGGAAATATCCTAGATCTTGACTGAACTGATGTGAATATCCTGGTTGTGATACTGTAGTACAGTTTTGCAAGATGTTACCAAGGGGGAACGCTGGGTAAAGGGCACATAGGACCTCTCTGTATTATTTCTTACAACTACAAATAAAAAGTTTAATTACAAAGAGTATATAATAAATATGACTTGGTATTGAAAACAAACTGCTCAAAGACCAAAGCATGAAGAAATTAGACATTGGTAGAATTGAAAAGATGGTCTAAAGTTCTGGTGTAGCTTTTTCAAATTCAACCGAGTTGAAAGCTAACTATTTGAACCCCTTGGTGATGAATAGTTGGCAGGAGCAGTATCAGAAGACAATCAGAACCAAATCTAGTGGCTTGGGAGACGATGGGCTTCATAATTTCAGGTTTCTGGTAGAAAATCTTAAAATAGCTTTCTTATGTGAAATAGTCATAATAAAGAAAACCATGTAACAGTATGAAAAATTCAACATACGCTATTAGCCAAATGAATCCAGCATCACGTTAAAATAATAACACCTTGTGACTGCCGTTTACATTGTCACTTGCCTGTCCAGCACCCATCTGCCCTTCTCTCTTCTGAATGGAACCTAACTTTATTCAGGTATCAACCACTTTCCAACTTCTCTCCAGGAAAGCAATCCCATTACCAACTTCAAGGGGGGATTTGATTGTTCTAAAGGTGACTCCCATTCCCTCAACAGCGGCTGGCCCAGGGATTGGCATGGACATGATCCAGGCATATGGAATGCCAAGGGACACTTTCAGGGTTCTTTAGGAAGTTTCCTCCTTGCTTTTATGGGACAGCTTCCTGAAATGACTCTCTTGTGCCAAAGGTAAGTGAGGAAGCATGTAGTCCCAAATGCTACTGAAAAACATTCCATGACCTCAGGGAGTACCTGCTTTAGAATCATTCTGATGTTGTGGGTAGAAGAATAAGAGACAGAAAAACCTGGATCCAGGATGACTGCTGAGCACTGGACCCACACACCATGGACTTGTCTTGCCTTTTCTGTTCTGATTATATACATCAATACATTTTTAATTGTTTAAATTGGTACAAGTTGGACTAAATTGGTGCAAGTTGGACTTCTTATTATTTTTAAGTGAAAGCATCGTAAAAGATAAAGTGACTTGGTTGAGGGTTTATTTTAGGAGTGACAGTGTTGGCAAAGATGCTGGTATAATTCATCCCCTCAGTAGGTCAGAGGAGAAAAACAACATGACCATTCTGAAATATATATATGCTATAATTATATATAGAGAAGAAGCATTTGGAAAAGTTCAAAATACATTTTGGGTTAGAGATTCTGAGAATAGTAAATGCTTGCAAGCCCTCTCAGAGGACAGAGGTATTTGGGGAACGCAGGGGTCTGAATATGACCATCTCTTTCCCTTTACTCCCAACTCCAATCTAGATGGGCCTCCTGAACCAGACAATTGCTGGGCTCTACTGGAAGCTGGATGAAAGCAAGGTTTTAGGTTTAGCTGGACTGCTGCAGAGAGAACCAGAGGGACAGTAGGGCTTTCTGTCCCAAGGGTAGGATGATTGCCTGGAGACCAGTCTCAGGGAGCTCAGGGTTGACAATGGTGGATCGTGGGAAGAATGTAGCTTTCAGAGACAAAGGGAGTCCTGGTGAAAATCACCATCCTCCCTGAGAAAACGTGCCTCGTTCCTGGGCTGCCATGGTGCTCAGAAGGTGAAAGGGTGAGCTAACCCACCCTGCCCATAAGGCTGGAAAGTGCCCTGAGACCAGCGTCAGGGCACCTTCTCCGTGCACGACAGTGGGGGTGGCAGCTGGACTTCAACATGTGAAGCTCCCTGGAATGGGGACTGGCTTACCTCCCGCCTCCTGTGACTGCTGCTCTTGAGAGTATTTAAGCACCCGGGTGCTCTGATCAGACATCCAGCAACAACAAATCCCATCTAAGGAAAATCAAAGACAGGATGACAAGCTATAACAAATAAAAGACAAGCCCAAGGAAAAGAAGCTGCTGGAGAAGATGGACAATAATTCAATGAGGGGGGAAAAAAGGCCAAATACAGGGGAGTCATGGGCAGCACAGAAAGCATTTATGATGCTAGAAAACATAGTTTACCAATTAAGCAATTCCCAGGACATAGAAGTTTACTCTCAAGAGCCAATTTAGTAGCCTTGGGAAAGCAAGTCTAAGAAACAGCTCAGCGACCAGAGGGAAAAAACGTGTTTCAGTGGTGAGGATCAGACACTTGGAGAAGAGGCTTAAATGCCTGATTCTTCACTAGGGCTCCAGGAAGACAGGAAATTTTTAAAAAAATAATAAGAGAAAATTTCTGTAAGTTGAATAGATATTGGTGGCCTGCAGATTGAAAGGGGGGTACACATTTTCAGACTGCATGTCTGAGGAAGGAGACACATCAAGGAGAATCCCCATGAAATTCCCGGATTCAAAAAAGAAAGAGAAAGTCATAGAGCTGTCAGATCAAAAGAACGAATCACTTCCCAAAGACGAAGAATCACTGGGCTTCTCATATGGAACACTAGAAGCTGGAACACAGGAGACTCAAATCTACAGACTCTGGGAGAGAAAGCCACAGTTCTACACCCAGCCAAAGCGTCCCCTCTCACGTGGTGAATGAATCTGAGAGTACGTAGGAATTCAGAGAGTGTGTTACTTAAGTGTCCCCAAATGAGGGGTTCTTCTCGAGCACTCTAACCAGAACACAAACCCGAGCGGACTTCAAGACAGGGCAAGGGGAAGGCGGCAGGAAACAGGGATGAGCTTTGCAACTGGAGATATTTACAACTGTACTGTACCCACATTCACTTCCCTAAATGAATAAAAGTAGACTTTCAGGGGAATCTGTACATAAGTGCAAACGTGGACTCTCAGAACAAAAGAGCATGTTCTATGGCTGATTTAAGAGATGTTTTGTGCTGGTCTCAGGCCATCAGTAGTGATGCCATTGGCCAGGAACACCTGAGGACACTCACTTGGGCACCAGCCAATCCCTACAGACGTTTCCCCTTTTGGAACCAATGTTCTGGCTGGACTGGCCCTTGTGGTTCTTGTTCTGACTGTAAGATGCACCTCAGCAATAAGCATCAGGGAACGCTGGAAGAGCAGGGTTTATTACTCGCAAATCCTAACGGGTACACAGCACCCCTGGGGCGGAGCAGCAAGGTCGTGGGTCAAGAGAGAGCACATGAGCTCGGGGTCTGTTTTTTGGGGGTTGAGTGGAGGGTGTCTAGGATTTCACTGCTTTGCTCTTTGTTGAATTTAAAATATAAGAGCAAGAATTAAAGCAGGGGAAGGGAAAAAACAAGAGGTCACAGGGTCAGTGATCTAAGTTAACCAGAGATCTTTAAAAGAAAGGAAACTTGGGAGGAGGGCAGCCTGGCTCTTTATCTATGTCGCTGACAATCTGTCTGTTCGAAATGGATGTCTTTGAAGGAGATGCCTTGGCAATCAAAAGCTTAATGTCAGGCACTTGCAACACAATTTTAAAAAGCCGTCAGGTGCTTACAGGACACCATATTAACCAGAAGTACTAGATTGTCTCAGAAAACCTGGGAATTGGAGTGAGGTGGTAGTGACTCAAATCATTTCAAAGCTTTCAATTTAAGACCAAGGGAAGGGAAAAAAAAACACAAACAGAAGAATATCGCATGATCTCATTGATGCGATGTCGGGGGTGGGGAGAAGAGTTCGGGAAGCAGCCCCTCTCTGGGAGGGCGTGAGCAGCCTGGTTGCTGGGAAGTTGAGGGGGCGGGCACTGTGAGGGTTCCCCTCCGAGCATGTCCTCACGCTGGCCTCGGGAAGTGCTGTCTAGACAGGCCCTGAAATGCTCCTTGATCTTGTGAAACTGGAGGCTTTCATTAGACTAAGTGATGTGAAATTGTCAATGACTGCACCGTCTTTAACCTACTGTTTCTGTATTATAGCGAGTGTTCTGTACAATTTTGTCCAAGCCAAGACTCCAAGGCTGTCTGCCAAGAACATCCCTCTGCTCCTTTGCTGTGCAGTAGGTGGTGCTGGAAACATTAGTCCTTCTAGCAACTGACTGGCAGGCCAACAATTGTTCATCTTGGGCTGAGGATTTAAGGCCAAATGAATCTCTTGACCTCAGCTGCAGCTGATAATTACTCGTTTGTTTTTTCTGGTATGGATTTCTCGCATTCAGGCTGCACAGATTTTAACAAGTCTGGGAGGACAAAGGAATAAACAGTCCCTCCTTGGAGAATTAAATAAATGGTTCCAAGTATTCTGGGCTAATGGAACAATTGCTTGTTGTCACAATGTTCCTGTGGCAATGGCACTGTCCTGCACTGTCAACTTCTCTGCAATTGTAGACACAAGACCCAAAATGAAAATTTCTATGTTATAGAACTTATGAGACAAAATTGAAGACTAGTTTAATAAGCTGGCATGTTGGTGTTGACTGTGGGATTGTTTACAACAACTTATTGATAAACTGAAAATAATCAAAACCACCAAAAGACATTGCTTACATAGATAACAGCATCTTTCAACTTTTTAAAAATTACAAACCCCTTAAGCAGTTTTAAAAATACTTTCAGCAATTTTGAATGGCATGTGAGAAAAAAAAACACCCTGATTTTAAATTTAAAACATTAAAAATTTTTTGGTCAATATATTAAAAATTATGTCAGAAAATTTATTAAAAATACAACAGATAAATCATGTGTGGGAGATTATTAGTTAATAAAAAAGGCAATTAGGCAGGGAGTCTTGAGAAACAGTGCTTACATACCCTAAATATTGTTTTAACTTAAAACAGTTACATATACCTTCATTTGAAAATACTTTGATGTAACACCAAGGCACGGTCGGGATTCCTACAAAAGCCCCATCTATCATGCAGTGTCTACAACTGCAATTTTAATGTCCTTGAATTGGAGGGTGAAATTTGTACATTTTTAAGAAACCATATGAGTCTAGAACCTTCGAAGTTTTTTATACACTGTTGCCTATCTCTTTATAGATGACATTTTTTTAAAAAGCTATTCAAAATTAAATGTAATAGCTGGTTATTGGGCTGCACCCCGCAGGCCTGCAAGCCTTGTAGTTGCCCAGACTCTAGACGGAAGAAAGAGCCTTCAAACAGCAACAGAGACATCGTCGGGTTTGGGAAAAACAGGGGAAACTTACGAGTCTGAAGCAAAAGGTCCCGGAGCGACACCCCGCCAGGTACAGCAGACGGCAGGCAGGACACGGCAGCAGTCTCCGCTACTCAGGGAAGAAGGAGGCTGCCGATTACACGGGGAGCTGACGTCAGGTTGGCCCATCAGTTACCAGGGAAACCAGCAGAGGGGCTGGGGGGCAAGCACTAGGCGGTTACTGATTAAGCTCTTTACCTAAGAGGACTGTATAGTTGTGTCAGTGAAGCAGGGACTGGCCGAACAGGGGATGGACAGAGAACAAGAGAACAGCCATCTTGAATGGCCTGACCAGACACCAGTACGAAGGGCGTTAATAGTTGTAGACGGGATATAACTGACTCTTGGGAAATGTTCATCTTGACCCTTGGTGGGCAGGGGTACTTGGACCTGCTGGAACGTGGCCTTCTAGTCACGAATGGGCAGCTTACTGTGGGCACGGCTCTGTAGGCTTACAGAATGAGTGAACGTAAGCCTGAGTGTGCATGAGAACCACCTGGAGGGCTCGTTAAACCCAGACTGCCCCACCACATGATTTTATACAGAAGGTCTAGGGCAGGGCTGAGGACCTGGGTTTGTTACAAGGTCCCATGTGACACTGATACTTCTGGTTGGCGGGTGGGGGTCGGGGGTTGCGGGAGGTGGAGCAGGGCACATGCTGAGAACCAGCACAGGCCAATCCCACAAGGTGGGTTAAGTGATAACCCTCTGTACAGTCTTTCTCCCATTTAATAAACGAGCACTGCTATTTACATTAAGGAGGAAAAAGCATAAATTGTCATATACATTTTTAAGCAATATGTTTGGTTCAGGGATTGAATTGCATTACATGGAGAGGAAATGTATGTATTAATCACTAGAAATGACTAGGAATTGAATTACTGCTTTTACGACTTTGATGTTCAGAATGATTTCATCTGGTGCTTAAAACAGCTGATCGCATTATTTTGCTGACAGTAACTTCTTGTTTCCAAATGACGAAAGAAAAGGTTCCAGACCCTTAACTGCACTTTTCTGTCAATAACACTTTGCCAGTGCAGGTAGCCTTTACCCCTGATTGGTGAGAAGCCATCTCAGATATAAGGTATAATTGTCACTTTGTTTTTTCTTTAGCACATGGACTTTTGAAGCACACTTGAGATCTCAGTGTGCTGAATAGAAACCATGATGGCAGGAATGCAATTCCTGAACAGGAGAAGAGTCTGGAGGTGGATTTGCAAGACTGGTTATTTGTGCTCTGAGAGGCAGTGACCAGAAAGGAGGACAATGAAAACAAGATCACCTAGGCAAGTAAGCATGGCGGCTGCCTGCCTGCCGAGGTGTCTGGACTGTTGTTAAAGGGGGAACGTTCAAGTTATTTTACTTGCCAATTTATAAAAAACAGAAATGGAAACGTGTTACAACTGTCTTTAAGGAACAGAATCCCTAGAAACATAACAGGGAAGCTAAAAAATGTTACATCATTAAGAATGATATTGTGGGAGTAGATTTATTTACCTGAAAAGATACTGTACATTTGAATAAAGACAAGCAAGTTACAAAACAGCTTATGTTGTAGAAGAAAAGAGGAGAAAAATGTCAAGGCACCTAAAGCAAAATGTTTCTAGCAGGATTCTTGGTGGGAGAGGAAAATGTTGGACTCTTGGTATTTTTTGATTATATTTTTCAGTGCATATTTCCTATTACATATTATTAATGGAATTAAAAAAAAACAAAGGCAGGTATTATTTTTAAGAAGCAAATAGAAGTGACACAGAGAGACCATAATGGTCATCTCCCACACTTTATTTCAAAATAATGCCATTTATTGATCTTCTGAGACATAAATTTCACCATCCTACAAGAAGGCGCTGCATATACATGTTATATGTGGGTGCAAAAGTGATCTCTCAACTGACACGCCATAGCATTATACATCTTCAAAATGCAGTATTTACTGTATAATTACGCCTTCAAAGACTAACTATTTATTGATAATAAAATAAACAGAAGTAGACACAGTCATAAATTGCTGGTCGTCACTATAGCAACACTGATAAATTCTATTTTTGTCTTTGTGTTTGCAAAATTACTTTTGCTAACATAAGACTCTTACATTGTGTGTATTTGAAATATCTGCAAACTATTTTAAAATACACCTTTTAAATATTCCTTTGAACAATTACAAATCACCCATAAGTTTTTTCCCCCTTCAATTAAAATGATTATAAAGACACTTAATCTCGTCTTCCTGACTCATAACTTCCTGATGGTGGTGGTTTAGTTTTAATTGAAATACCCTGGTGATTGTTCAAAACTTTAAGAATGAGAAAAACAATTCTGTTATTTCAGTAGATAAAATAAACATTTTCTCTCTTTCCATCCTGTTAAAATGGATGGTCCTGCTAAGAAGATACGTGGCTTCTCATTTAGGGTGTGTCACTATTTGGCATGTTTATATATAGGAAGAGCCTTTCAAGCCAGGTATATGTGAGAATGCTCACATCTATATTATACATATATTTAACTCAATAAACGTGTCTTCTAAGCCTCTATAAAGAGCATAGGCAAGAGCGTAAGTTTCCAAGAAAAAGTATTATTTGGGTACTTGGCAAATTTGAGGATCAATTTACCTGACAACAATGACTATAAATTTGCACTGAATGTATTTTTTGGTCATTTAAATTTTATTATTTGCAGAGATCTGAATGATACTCCAGCTCTTCCTAACTGTCCCAGTACAATCATTTCGTACCAGTAAATCATCAGTTACTCTAATATTTTACAAGACTGGCCACAAGATCAACTCCATAGAAAAACCTATGGGCAGATGAAAACGATCATGTGACCCACAGAGGATTTTATATAAATAATATGCTATAAAGATTCTGGCGTATTCTAGTTTACACAGTGCTTTTAAACACATTATGTCATTGGGTACAATGCCGTGAGACTGGCGATCCAAAATTAACATATAAGGCAATGGAGGCCCAGGGAGCCTACAGGACTTTCCAAGGTACCGCTGTATGATGTAGACTTTGATTCTTAAAGGTTTTGGTTCTGGAATGAGTTTTGAAAGAACTCTACTACTGCCGTCATACCTCACTGGCTGCAGGAGTCCTCAGTCCTACAGGCTACAGAATACACGAGGCATTTATTTGCAGCATCACAAAGGGAACATATAACGTGTTTAGGAGGTGCCCAGCGGTCTTCAGCTCCCATCAGCCCTGCCCCTAGCCACTGGTTCCCAGAGAAACAAGCCATCTCTTGGGGCTGTCCTGCTTCTCAAGGATGGCTGGATATATAGATTCATCCACTGAAGAAATATTTACATGGCATGTATTGTGTGCCATTCACTTTCCAAGGTACAAAAATGCAACCACAGTCAAGACAGACCCATCCTCTGCCCTGTTCAAACTGACATATCGGGTGGTGAAGATAGAAATGCATCAGATGATTCCTACAGAGTGTGGTAAGTGCGACACTGAGTAATCCGGGCTGCCAAAAGCCAACTATGAGAGAGGGGCCCCTACCCAGACCAGGGGGTTTGAAGGAAGTGGTGTCTGAGTGGGGACATGAAAAACAAGAAGCCAAGTTAAATCAAGCAGTGAGAAGGGAGAAGGGAAGCAGGGAACAGCATGTGCAAAGACCCAGAGGCTAGGGAGAGTGTGCTGAGTTTGAGGACCTGGAAGTTCAGTGGGAGCAAACTATGAAAGTTGAGAGCCCTACCAGTGACAAAAAGAAGTCTGGACTCTATCTTGACCATAAAAGGGAGCCAACAAAGGGTTTTAAGCAGAAGGTTATTGAGTAAATATTGAGAAGACGGTTGTAGTAATCCAGCTGAATGATGGTCAGGTGGTCTGATGTAGGTAATACAGGAAATACTAGGGAAAGGATGAAAAGGGGTATGAGATATTTATAGAATGTCGACTCCTAAGACCTGATAATTGATTGGATGTGGGTGTAAGGGAGGGAGAAGAACCACAGTATGAGTCCAATAAGATGAGGGCCAGGAAAGTCCCCAGCCACTAGCATCATAGCCTCCTCTCAGCTTACCCGCTCCCTCCCCGGGCCTCCTCCCACCGCAGCCCCAATTAAAGTTCTTCTTTTCTCATGTGAAGAAAATTCCACACCTCACTTAATTCTGAGAAGTGGGTATTGCTTCCCTAAGCTATATGGGTAAGACTGTAATACAACCAACTTTAGGCTATTGCTTTAATCACAACACAAAGGGAATTAAAAAAAAAAAAAACAAACAAACCCACACATACAGCACAAGAAGCATACAGACCATTAAAATAAAACAAGTCCATACAATTTGTCTTAAAGGACCCTCGGATGGCAGGAACAAAAAAAGGATTTCATTTGGCACAAACACAAGCTGAAAGGTGCTCACAAATTGAAGACATTATCACAATGTTTGAGGCCACACTGAAGGAGAGTGACAACTTTATAATGGGGAGGCTAGTCATATCTTCTTTTTTTTAAAAAAACTGCACAGCCATTGAGTTTACTCAGCTAAGTGCCAGCGCACGGAGCTCACACAGTCATTTCTAAGTCCACCGCACATCCCAGTGGGCGAGGGGTGAGGCATTCAAAGAAAACATGAGACAGACTAAGAATGTCACACCTGGGGAGAACTGGGTGCCTTTTCACAAAATTCACATAAAATGTCTCATTAGAATCCATCGTCTGCTTGGTTGTAGGACATGTCTGACTCCACCACCCCAATACCTTCATAACCATACATTCTGTCATTTGAGGCTGTGTCACTTTTACTCTTTTTCCTTTTCAACAGCTTTCCTTCCTGCAGGTGGGACGGTTCAAACACAGTAGAGCTCTCAGTTTCAAGTCTTTTGGCCAATGGAACCTCCGTCTCACCCGGTTCAGCTGCATCTGAATGATGGGCTGGGGGCCGACTTCCGTCACCCCATAGCGTTTTTCTTATTTCTTCTTCTTTAGTCTGAAAAGCAGTATTAAAGAGTGAAAAAGAGTCCAAGTAACTTCCTCCAGGTTCTCATGAATACTGCCTCTAATGAACATTCCTGGCTTCTCTAGTTATTCAGTCATTTAACAAACAGATGTTGGGGAATTACTGTTGAAAGAGACAGACATCCTCCCCCACGCCCACCAGAGCTACGTCCTCGTCCTTGCCCTCCCAGAGGCCAAGCAGAGAGATGGAGGTAGAGGCTGTCAGAACAAAGCTGTGAAGGCTGGTTCCTGGAATGGCTGGCGAGGGTTACTATGGGGACCATGTGCGTGAATGCTGCAAAAGTTGTCTGAGCGTTTGCGCAGCCTGCCCTCAGCTCCCACCCTCCACCCAGGGACCTCTTGCCATCTCTGGCCCCATAGAAGTTTCTCTTTTTTCATGGGAAAAAAACTCCCTACTTAATTCTCAGAATTGGATATTGCTTCCCTAGGCTACACAGAAGAAACTGTAATTCCACCAACTTCAAGATAGTTGCTTCATTTCTTCCCCCACACAAAGAAAACTTAGAGAAATTAAACATACAGCATTGGCAGCATATAGATCACTAAAATAACTGTGACAAATCCATGCATTCTGCCTGAAAGCTGCCGACTGCAGAGGCCGGAGCACATGAGCTCATCTCCCGGGCAGCGCGCCTCACGCGAGGGCTGGTACCTTCCTGCGCTCCTCCACCGCCTGCATCTGCTCGTCTATGTCCTTCATTGAGAAATCTTTTACTTCATTTTTGAGCTTAAGTTTTTTCAGCCTGGCTGGTGGCTTTCTCAACGGCTTCTCAGTCCTGTTCACCTGGAGGAAGACACTTTTTTAAATGGAGAAACAAATGTATTCACTGGCAGAGGAGAAAGAAGAGAGAGAATAAATATTGCTTAAGATGTTAGTCCTGATAAACAATGAGTTTCTTCTGTCTAGCACAGGGAACAATATTCAATATCTTGTAGTAACCTATAATGGAAAAGAATGTATGTATGTATGTGTATGACTGAAACATTAGGCTGTACACCAGAAACTGACACAACATTGTAAACTGACTGTACTTCAATAAAATTAAAAAATGAATAAATAAATACATAAATATAGTCCTCATCTCCCCACCCACCTCAAAAACAGTAAATGAGATGTTGAGGTTGATATGATTGTAAATGTCACCTATGTCACTCCAAGTTAAAAAAAAAGATGTTAGTCCTAAAAATCTAAACAGATTTTTGGGCAGACTTTAAAACCATGGTGTGACCACTGTTCAACGACCAAACTCATTCCTAAAGAGTTAATTCCTGGTAACAACAGAACTCATTCCTAAAGAAAAAAATATCTATTGGATGTCTAGGTAAAAAGAGGCTGTTATCAAAAAACATGAAAAAAATACAGAGATGGAGGAGAGCTCATAAGAAGGAAAAATAAAAAACATGGAGAATGAATATAAGATGGGAAAAGGTGGTGAATGAATGATGAATTTGTAGTTCAAGGTAAAAAGTTAAACCTCATGATCTTATAATAGTCCACAAGCTACAAATGATTTTCATTTGGGATCAAGACTAGTTTTAGGGCTTTTGATCTCGTGGAGGAGAGAATTAACTGATGTGGCCTGGAACCAAACTTGCAGTATCTTCGATGAGGTACTCCTGTACTGTTCTAGGTAACTTCTCTAAAGACTTTTACAGACAAAGGAGGAACTGACATTCATTGTAATCTCTAAAAGACCGTTTCTTCAGATTGCAATGCAGTAGTTACTGAGAAAATAAATCACACAAAGAAAGACAGTCCAGCTTTGCAGAAAAGGGCACCAGATCTGAACTCACGCAGCCCTGGGTTTGAATCCTGGCTCAGTCACGGTGTGGCCTTGCATGAATTCTTAAACTCTGTAAGCCTCTCTTCCTCATTTGTCAAATAGGTTTAATAGCATTTATTTCACAGGATTTAAAGAAAAAAAGGAAAGTATACAGTAGCCACTCGGGAAACGGTAATTCCTTTTCATCCAGTGAAAGCAGTGACTTTTTTCAGTGATAGTGCACAGAATCATAACCAAATACAGTATTTGTCACGAAGGGGAGAAATGAGCCTCAGAATCACGGGGCCAGCAGGCAGGAGCGCTGGCCTTTATTTAATCCCGGGCCTTCCACAAATACCCGCTGTGTGACCTGACACAAAGCACTTCTCTTTGGGCTCATTTTTCTCAAAATTATACCATCACCACTGCTTTGCAATTTGCTGAGGACGACGAAGCTTCCCTCCAGCTTTAAAATCTATGATTCTTAGAAAACCTCTTAAAGGGAAAACATTTATTAAAGTTTGGGCTCAGTTACAGCCTTCAGACAGTTTTATGTGGTGAGAAGTTGTTCGCTACAGGAAAACTGGGAGATGTTTGTCAAAGCAAGTCCATCCTCCCCCATCATTCTATTATTTTTATGACAATTGGCTCTTAGGCTTTTGCTGGCAAGAGCCTCCTGTTAACAAGAGGGACGCACTTGCTACGGCTCAACTAGAGAGACTGTGAAATTAGTGCGAAACATGAAACAAGTTTTTTTTAGGGAAATTCACTCCTAGAAGCTAAAAGAGAACGGAATAGTTGTCTAAGATCCAGACAAGAAAGGCTCTACCAGGCTTACCTAGGAGTCTGAACCTTCACTAAAATGATGAGATTAACAGCTCCAAGAGAACTTGGGATTTCCGGTTTGCGTGGACGCTTCCTATGGCTTTACCCCCAAAACGATGCCTAAGAAGTCATGTACTTCCTCCCCTGGCAGAAGTTAATCCTGCATGTGCAGCCCTTGTCCTTTGTCAAGTTTGACATTTTAAGGAAAAGTATTGGAAAACCTGGGGAACAATATCTGTATTCTTTACCACTGGATTTTATAAAGTCAGGATTTATCAACTGTTGGCACTTAAAAATGATAGCAATGATCACATTATGTGCAGAGAGGTGCTACCCATAGAAACTCTAAAAAAAATAACAAAAAACCTTAAAACCTATGGAAGTTACTAGTTCAATTATTTTCTTTAAGAACACGATCAGAGGATGCCATGCCCAAAGACGCTGCGATAAGATTGGGGTCTTGTTTCTAGCCAAACTAACTTGTATACTACATTAGTTCTTTTTTTTTTTTTTTTAACTGAAGTATGGTCAGTTACAGTGTGTCAGTTTCTGGTGTACAGCACAGTGTCCCAGTCATACATATACATACATATATTCGTTTTCATATTCTTTTTCATTAAAGGTTATTATAAGATATTGAATATAGTTCCCTGTGCTATACAGAAGAAATTTTTTAATCTATTTTTATATATAGTAGTAAATATTTGCAAATCTCAAACTCCCAAATTTATCCCTCCCACCCGCTTTCCGCCTGGTAACCATAAGATTACATTCATTTTTGCATCCACTGTGTATTCCTCAGAGCTTTCCTCGTTAACCCACAGATAAACCTACCTTGGCTGTGCTCTCTTAATGGGAGTCTTGTGCATAGAATAAGCCAAAGTTTCTCACAAGAGGTCTCATTCCTGCTCTGTCACTGCTAGAGTTCCTAAGACGGTCACTCTGAGTGTTAACTGCCTTTATTCAGTTTTCACCCAGCCAATGTCTTCCTCCTTAAAAAACTCCCGTGAGGTTCAACAAATAATGTTAGAGGCTCTGATTCAATGTGAACAAACTCCCTAACTACATTAAAGGTTATCAAGTACAGAAGTCGCCTGGAGAAGGGAATAAACTTGGACCAGAGGCAGGAGGCATCGACAGAGAATTGAGAATCTTGTGGAGGGAGACCCAGGACAGGAGAAATGAGTCTGGGATAAATGACACCTAAAGTGGATAACACCTATGTGGATAAGTGAGAGCCAGTCCCATCTCTTTAAAGAGATGTGTACCAATCCATACACATAATTACGTGTATATGAAACCAACATATGTAACACAGCCACTGGAGTCTCATTACAATGTTTTCAAATATATTCGAAGATTCACTTAGTCTGATAATATATTTTTTACATATCATGATTCTTTCTGAGTGAGCATAACACCTATTAACATGAAGATGCTTTCAGGTAGGTTATCCAGAGTGGCTCTGGAATTGCTGTCATCTTTGTCAAATAACAGATAATGAAAAAATTAAGGGAAAAAAATGGTATTTTAAATTTACCACAATAAAAAAAAAAAAGAAAAAAGACCACGGTGGGGGTGGTGCTGAGGACACAGAAACTGCCGTGGATTTCTAGGAAGAGACTGGCTCACACGGGACCCTCCCCCTTTTCATCATCTTTTATTAGTTTCACTCCAAATGATAACTAAATTAAAGAAGACAACCTGGCTACAAAGGGGAAAGATCTAGGTCTAAAATTCCCTTGTATTTCAGTATACTGTTGGTCTACATTAGAAGCCTTGTTTTTAAAGTATTCTCACATTTATTGTTCTGTTTTTTCCCATCATAGTTTAAGTTTTTTTTTTGAGCAATGAAGAAATGGTCTTCCCATGTCCGACCGGACTCATCACATCATGGTACCTGCTGACATTAACATCTCTTTTTTGACCATTTCCCTTTTGTTTCTTTTGGCTCTTTGTTTCTTAGTCAAAAGTATTCACTGTCTCATAGTATTTCCATTCTTTATATGGTTCCCCTCTCAGTCCTTAAATATTCATTCTCATCTTTTCACATTGGCCTCAGAACTTTCTTTCAAATATTCAAGACACCTGGTGTCCAGCACACACGTTCACAGCTACACCTAGACTGAATGAGACTTCACATGTGATGCTGAGCAGGTATGTCTCGTCTTCATTTCCGTATGCTTCCTGGGTGTAACCTCAGCTCTCTACTGAAAATATGGGATATTTTCAGGGGTATTTTCGGACCCTATTTTGGGGGAGATTTCAGTTTCAAAAGTGTTATCCCTTCCCAGCTTTGTAATGAATCTGGGGGCTTGGTGGACATTTTTATTGAAATTTCATGGCAGTGGTTCTCACAGCCTAGGCTGCCCACAGGAATCACCTGGGAGCTTTCAGAAGCACCACATTCTGGGCCCACCTCCAGCCACTAGTGCCAGGTGAGGCGTGGGCACCAGGAGTTTTGAAAGCTTCCTGGGTGAGGCAAATGTGCAGGTTAAGGACCACTGCACTGGGCAATCCAATGCACAGCTGTGCGTTGTGGCTCAGGTCTGTTGCAAGTCTGGCTTATGTTGGACATCCTGGCCCAATTCCAAAAAAAAAAAAGAAAGAAAGAAAAGAAAAAAGAATTGTGTTATTCTTGCCTACCTCTGCAGTCCTGTCGCATTTAAATACTTTCGAGAACAGTTCAACTATGCTTCTGACAACCATTCCGTCTCTACATAATGCGGACACAGCCTTCATCTTTGGCTCTCTTAAGGATGTTACTGAGAGTCAAGCCCGTAGTTCTCATTTTTTAATAGATAAGTTCCTTTCACGATGTAGCTTATATTAATTAACCTTGCTGGTGCCCTTGTGAGATCTGAGTCTGAACTCATTCATCTCTGGCGTCTGAATTACTGAAAAAAAAATTTTAATGCTACTCCCTCTGGTGTGAGCATCAAAGTTCCATAGCATCTCCCTGAAGAAGGCCTTGCTTAGATCCGGAACGATTTCACAATCTGTCCTCCTCCAGATGGCTCTCCTGTCTTTTCTTTTTGACACACTTTTTCTTTTCTGACCCCTTGAGATTCACCTACAGCAAGAAAAAAAAAATCTCTCTCGCCCTTTCCATATTAAAGAGGCACCCTTCTTTTAGCGCTTGGAAGTAAGATAAGGTGCTCTGAACCGCCTTTTATTGTGATGGCTACCCTTGGGCAAATGCAGGTTGTCATCCTGCTGGCATCATCTGTTCCATTATAAGGTCCATTTTTAGCCTCCCCTTGTCCCCCACTTCCTTTTATTATTGGCAGCCTGGTAATATTATAAGCCTTATATAATAAGGCTTAACAATCTCCTTCTTTTTGCCAAATACTTTCTGCAGGACTTATTTTTCCTCAAAAGAAAATACCACTTTGGCTTTTATTCATGAGTTCTCAATATGTCCTACACACAGCGAAGGAAATTACCTTTATTCAAACACTAAGTTACTGGGGCTGGGTGGCAAACTTGATTTAAATAACGAATCCTTTTATACACAATTGATTGTTTTCCCTACAAAACTGGGGACTGGCTGCCACGGAGGCACCTTTGATATAATTTCTGGTCTCTATTGCCACCATTTCTTTCTTTCTTTTCTTTCCCATTCATTTTCCCTTAGCCTTCGTTTCAGTTCTTTTTTTTTTTTCTTAATTAAAAAGAATCTTTTTGTAGGGGGATGTAATTAGTTTATTTAGTTATTTATTAAATGGCGATACTGGGGATTGAACCCAGGACCTCATACATGCAAAGCACATGCTCTACCACTGAGCTATACTCTCCCCTCCTTGGTTATTTCTTCTTTTCAACTTCGTTCCTCTGTCTCTACTTTAGGACAACTGGTACTGCCGGGGAGCATTGGCTTAAAACAAACAAACAAACAAACAAAAAACAAAATGATGACAAACCCCCTGTCCTCTTCACAGGTTCACACAGAATTTATTTAAAAATTAAAACCTCAAGACTTTGGCCACAACCAGCTAAAATCAAACTAAAAATATTGCTCACACGACAGAAAAACAATGACAGATTAGTCAAGATGAATCAGTGAAGAAAAATAAGAGTCTAATAATTTCTATAATTGCATTTATCTCCTCATGGTGGACCTCGGGGTGTGTATATACATGTATAAGCATATCCGTTTTAGCTTTGGCATTTAGACCTATTTTCTTATTGGATAACTCAGAGGTCAGTTTTATATTCACATGCCTAGTACATAGGCAATTGTTTAATAAAAATTGCTGAAAGAAGGAAGGCCTTTTATTCCATGGGGATTTTTATGTCTCAGATTTAGTAAAACCCAAGATATATTTTATTGCATTCATTAATCATTAATGACCAGGCAATTCCTGAATCTGTAAGAGAAGGATGGTGTGCAGAGGGGCGGGGGAGTTTATGGGAGAAAACACTGGCTTAGATAAAGGCTGTGCTCTGTATTGTGACTCTCAGATGCATACTGCTGGAAAAAATAACTTGTGATCAGTCATACTCTATTGCTATTTTAACTATAAGCTAGTGTTAATCACAGGATTACTTGCCATGATGTCATATGATTCTCCATTTCTCAATACTTTGCTGTGGCTTTGTATTATTCCTTGAACAATTAATTCCTCCAGGATGTCTGATGACTTTTGTCGCTCTCCATTCTCTAAGGGTTGGGGTTTATGGATTAATCCATTGATCACTGGGTCTTCCAAAGGAAAAGAAGAAAAAAAGGAAGTGAAATTTAAGCGTGAAGATGTTATCAATCAAATGCTAAATACATGCCTTATCAATCATGCTCATTAATTAATTCTTAGTCTCAACACTCGCACCTAAATGTCTGTTTCTATTACAAGTCTTTATAATCCTTTGAAGTTCGAATCCTTTATGTTCTTACAGAGGATACACATCAACACAATACACTGTTTACTTAGCAGGTCAAATAGTAACACAACAAGAAGTCTTTCATATGCTGTTATGTACTACTCTTTTGTTGTAACAACACTTGTACACTTGGGTACAATTACATGGGTTCCATGGAAGAATTATGAAGCTAAACCACAGCTATGAATGAGATAGTCTTTCAGTGACTCTGATGAGTTGCAGTTTGGTTTCTATGCTTTGTATACAAAGGATAAACAGCGTGATGTTGCCAAGAGACTTCCAGTTCTGCAACCCTGAGTTTACAATTACGCCATCTGCTAAATCTATGTCAGTAAAAGTATGCCTTTTTGAAAAGACTCTTTGAACCAAATCCGAATTTGAGTCGTGATAGCTAAATTTTTGTTAGTGATTCTAAAAATGGCACTGAAACAGTTTATAGGGGAGCTTTTGTAAACGGCGCTAATGAGAGAGACCACCCCCGTTACAAATCACACAGTTACATAAATAAGCAAACAAGTGTCCATTTTTCACAACCTCATAAAATACAGGTGTAATGAGGAATCCTCAGAAATGAGCTCTCTTCTATTTTGTAATCATCTGGAAGTCCTGAGAGTAAGAAATCCATTCCATCTGGTGGATGGAGTCTTTTTATGAAAATTTCTAACCTCGCTGGTTCACAAAGACAGTTTTCATGAATTTGTAGCGGGAAGATAGGAAACGCACACACACACAAACCAGATATCTCTCACTTTAGAACATTAACCTTCCTGGCATGAGAGACTTCTCGGGGGGGAAGGTATAGCTCAAAGAGGTAGAGCGCATGCTTAGCAGGCACAGTCCTAGGTTCAATCCCCAGAACCTCCATTAAAATAAACAAACCAACCTAATTATCTCCCCTAAAGGGAAAAAAGTGGTAATAAAAATTAAAATAATTTTTAAAAGCTACTAGTAAAAAGAAAATAAGTATAAAAAGTGAAGTCATACCAAAAAATGGGTAGATTCACCTTTAACCTTGGTGTAGGGAAAGGCTTTCTAGCTATGTCTCAAAATCCAGATTCAAAAGAAAGAAAAGATTGATAAATTTTACTCCATTAAAAAAAAAAAACTTTAGAAAGGCAAAAAAACCCCAAAAAACTAAAAACCCAAACCCACAATAAAAGTCAAAAATACATATCAGATACCTCCTGATTTGATGTACTAAACAGGATGCAATATCATTTTTAGTATTCTGGGTAAAAATGCATAACCTGAACTTAATCACAAGGAAATATCAGATAAACCCAAACTGAGGAACATTCTACAAAATAAATGGCCTGTATCTCCAAATATATCAAGGTTTTAAAAGACAAAAGTCAAAGGATTGTTCCAGATTAAAAGAAACTAAAGCCACTTGCCAAGTATATTACACACGTGAACTTGCATTTGATCTTGAACCAGGAATGTATTTATAAAGGACATTTGTGAGATGACTGACATTGGAATAGGAAAGAGAACAGTACTGCATCCGTGGTAACTGCCTGATTTTTGATCAGTGGTAATTGTCGGATTTTGAGCCATTATGCTGTCCTTGTTTTTAGGAAATGCACACTGATATGTTTAGGAGTAAAGCATCATTATGTCTGTGACTTACTCTCAGAAAAAATACAGTTGTGTATGGGAGAAGTGGGGGAGAGGGGAGGGTGAAGGAGGAGGAGATGATGAGAACGCCAGTGTGGTCCAATGTTCACACTTGGGGAATCCGGGTGGAAGAATACAGGCATTCTTTGCTCTGGGTGGCTTTTCTTATCTGAAACCATTCAAAATCAGAACTTTTGTTTAAATAAAAGGAAATACTTGGGAAATGTTAGTGTGAAACGTGAAATGAGTAACAAACTCTATAGCTCTGAAGAGCAATGATACAGAGAGAAAACAGAGAGGAAACTGGGCAGAGAACAAACAGAAACTGCAGGGCATTAGTTCCTATTTATTCAATGCTAAGATGATTCCTGAAAATGTATTTGCACTACACTATGAAAACACCTGCTTCGATAGTTCAGTCCCTCCCCAGCTGGTTTCTCTTAGCTCCATCCTGCTGATCTGGGGCCCTCCCTCCCCACAGTGCTTCCAATAGCATACAGATGGCAGGACTGCCTCTCTGAGGGCGTGCAGGTCCCTGTCCGCCTGACAATCGGTAGTCTGTTAACACATGGACGTTGAGCACTCGTGTTGCAGTCCAGGAGGGCTCTTCATTAACAGAAGTATCAGAGGAAAAGACATGCGTGCTGGCCCAACCCGGGGAGGGGGGAGAGGGAGGAGCCGTCCCTGCACTGCATCCCTGAGCTCCTCCCTCATCCTCAGAGGTCATGTCTACACCCTATCAGAAGCAAGAGATGAGGGCAAATATGAAATTCGTGATGGGTCTAGAGAAGAGTGTGCTTAGGGACGTAAGTCAGACAGAGAAGGACAAATACTGTATGATATCACTTATATGTGGAATCTGAAAAACAACACGAATGTATACGCAAAGCAGAAGCAGGCTCACAGATATAGAAGACACAAGCGTGGTCACCGAAGGGGAGAGGGAAGGGTTGAGGGGCAAGATAGGGGCAGGTGTTTAAGAGCTACAAACTACTGTGTATAAAACAGATAAGCAATGAGGATGTCCTACACAGCACAGGGAATTACAGCCATTACCTTGTAATAGCTTGTAATGGAGTATAATCTGTAAAAATACTGAATCTGTACACTGTGTCCCTGAAACTAATATAATGTTGTAAATCAATTATTCTTCAACTAAAAAAATAAAATGGGCAATAAAAAAAGAACTTTGTGATAACCCAAGTTGCCATGGAAGTCCAAGAAAAAGAATCTCACCTATTAAGCCACCTGTTTTCCAACTCTAAGTTACACCTAAGGAAGAAACTATGATGAGGAATGAAATGAAAGCTTTCTCCCCAGATAGAATAGAGTACTTTTCCTTGAAGTCTGTTAAGTTCAATTTGTTTCAAACGCTGAGGAAATGCAAACAAGGGCTCTTAACAGCAGAAGGGTAACTCAGGTAAAGTGAACACACACCACGGGGAAAACCACAAATAGCTTCTAAAGAACACACCAGGACATAATTACGTCTTCCATGTTTTTGAAAGATATTTTTATTATATATTTGCTGATAAGTTTGAATGGGGAGAGACAGGAGAAACTGTTTGATGTAGGTTTTATTTTTACTTTTCGAAATGCAGAAATTTCCCTTGGAAAGATGTTAATGTGGTGAAATTTAGAGGAATTTAACTAAAGCCTCCTATCCCCAAGGCCTAGCCCAACCACCGATAAGGGCTCTTAGTTTTTTTTTAAAAAAAAGAGATGGCTTTAATTATTTCATTGACAAGAAGATTAATGGTTAGTATTATTTATTCACATAATGAAGGTCTGTGGCTAAATCCTAACGTCTCAGAGAGGGGGACCCCACCATTTAAAGCATCGCCTGACACAAAGCTGTGAAAGGAGTCACCAAACACATTATAAAATATATTTGAGAAATAGTATTTTATAGAGATCAGCGTGAATGAGGGCCATTACCTGAATTTAGTCTTTTGTTTCTTTCACTAGGAGATGGGGAACTTTCTGGAATGGTTCCAGGTAAGCTTCCCAGTTGGGCCTGCTTCTCCAGGCCTTCTGGGATTCCCACAGAGTCCCTGGGCAGTGCAGCTTCAGCCTGGGGCCTGCAGTTCTCCCAGGAATGAGCCCCACGGGCATCAGCCTGTGGAAAGGGAAAGGCTTTGTGAGAGTCAAGATTTCTTGGAAACTGAGTGTTGCAAGGTCCGCTTTGTGACTGTTTAGCCGACTAGTGTCTGTGGCAGGCTTGAAGAGTACCCAGCAGCCTGTGGATGTGACTTTGCATGGCAAAAGGGACTTTGCAGATGTGCTTAAATTAAAGACCGTGTGATGGCAAGATATCCCCCGTTATTCAGGTGGGCTCCAAATGCAAGCACAGGTGTCCTTACAAGAGGGAGGTAGAGGGAGACTGACTACAGAGAAGGAGATGGCGGTGTGATGACCGAGGCAGGGACACATCTGAAGATGCTGCAGTGCCAACGATGAAGATGCAGGAAGGACCACCAGCCAAGGAATGAAAGGAATGCAGCCTTAGCAGCTGGAAAAGGATCCTCTCCTCAGAGCCTCTGAAAGGAAGCAGCCCTGCAAACATCTTGACTTTCGCCCAGTGGAACCAATTTTAGACTTCTGACTTCCAGAACTATGAGAGAATAAAATTGTGTCATTTTAAGCCACTAAACTTATGTTTATTTGTTATAGCAACAGTAGAAAACTGACCTAGTGACTCATATGAACCCACCAGGCACAGATGACTATGCTGAGCTTTCTGAAGGGCACCAAGGTGCAGAAGTTCAACCATCAAATATGAAAAGTAAAAGGACCGCTGTGTATTAAGGTTTTTTGAATGAAACCACCTTGACTGTTTTTGCAGATGAAGTAATTAATATGGACTCATACAAATAATTAAATAAAACAGAAAAAATTTGTAATGATCAGTTTCATGGGTCAGCTGAGCTCGGTTATCATAGCCAGTTATTCAATCAAACACTAATTTAGGCTTTGCTGTGATGGTTTTTGGTAGGTGTGCTTAACATCTACCATTAGTTGATTTTAAGTAAAGGAAACGATCCTCAGTGATCTGGGTGGGCCTCATCCAATCAGTTGAAAGTCTTAGAGCAGAACTGAGGTTTCCCTGAGGGAGAAGGAATTCTGTGGATGCAGTTTAAGCTCCAGCCCATCCTTTCTGACCACCCATTCTATTGTATGGATTTTGGACTTGCTTTGCCAGCCCCCAGAATTGTATAAGCCAATTCCTTGTAAAACTTGTAAAACATCTATATATCTATCCACTCACCATCCATCCATCCATCCTTCATACTGGTTCTTGGATCCTTTGGTAAAACCCTGACTGACACAGAAACACAGTAGAAAATAAGAAATACCATTCCCTGGACAGAAGCACTACTAACATCTTAGCATATAACTTCCCAGATGTGTTTGATCATGTAAATATAATCTTTAAAAATAAACTGGAATTGGCCAGTAAGCATATAGAAAGATGTTCAGTATCATTTTTCACTAGAGAGATGCAAACCAAAACCACAGTGAGATATCACTTCACACCCCCTAGGAGGACCATCATGAAAAAGACTCATAATGAGAAGTGCTGTCAAGGACGTGGAGAATTTGGAACTCTCATACGATGCCGTGGGAACATACAGTGGTGCAGCCACTTTGGAAAACGGTTTGAGAGTTCCTCAAAAATTTCCCCTTAACATAGAGTCACCACATGACTCAGAAATTCTACTCCTAGGCATATATCTAAGCAAAATGAAAAATGTATGTTCATACAAAAGCTTGCACACAAATGCTCATCATTATTATTCATAGTATCTACAAAGTGGAAACAACCCAAATGTCCAGCAATTGATGACTAGATGAATTAAATGTGGCCTATCCACACAAAGGAATATTATCTGGCAATAAAAAGAAATGGAGTACTGATACACACTACAGTACGGATGACAGCTGACAGCACCAAGCTAAGTAAAAGCCAGTCACAAAGATTCATTCCATTTGTATCACATGTTTGAAAGAGGCAGATTAATAGAAACAGAAGGTAGATTTAGTGATTGCTTGGGAAATGTGTGTTGCCTACCAATGGAGAGTGGCTTCTTTGAGGAGGGGACAAAAGTGTACCCAAATTAGTTTGTAGTGATGGGTAAATTGTATATGTGAATTACATTTCAATAAAACTGGTTAAGACATAAAAATATATATTAAGTGATATTGTATTTCTATAACCTGTTTTTTCTATTAACGATGCATCAGAGACATTTACCTATGTCAATAAATATAGGTCTACCTCATTCTGTTTAATGGTGAGAGTGGTTGTTCATTAGATGATTGCATGGTAGGCCAACTATACCACAATTTATTTAATCAGTTCCTACAAAAGGACGTCTAGGTTGCTCCGAAGTTTTCAATACAATAAACAGTATTGGCATAACGTCTGTGCTGTAAATTATGACTCTAGGAACTAAACGGAAAATATTCCCTTTAGGAAAACTGAATACAAAAGTGGGACATTAGCATGAAACTCTTGGTACTTTCACAATAAAAGTCATACCAATTAAAAAGATCTAAGCACCTCTGACCACTTTCTGGAAGCACATCGAAGTGCTCTGCAGTCCCTCAGAGGCAGAGTAGAAATCTCCTTAACTAGGCTGTGGTGGCCCCATCACCCTCCGGCTCCCATAATTCAATTAGCAACTCTCACATGTTCAGGGAGACTCACATTCCTTATCACCCTGTTTACAGCACATGATTGCTCTGGCTAAACCAACATCAGTCCATTGTGTTGAGGGTTAATTAGTTCTGTAGCTCGGAACCTCACAGGAAAATATGAAAAACCAACCAATTGAACAGACAAACAAGTTAGCAAACAAAAATGCAATGGATCTGAAATATAAATCAGCACAAGAAGAAAGCCTTGGAACAACAACATGCTTTATATATGCAGTTATTACATATATGCTTTATACATGCTTTATGTATGTAGTTTATATGTAATAAAAGGAGGCCCTGTATGATATAATATGATTATTATTATATGACAACATAGCATGTAATATATGTAATGGCTCTTTTCCTGGGTCAGCTTACTACTGGGGGGCTGCATGGCAGTAGCTGTGTCTATGAAGAAAGAGATGGAGAAAGAAAGAGAAAAGCAAGTACTTGCTCTCACATTTTCCCCTGGTGCTGCTTCATATTTCAGATTGGTTGAGGTTTTGTTTGTTTACTTGTTTGTTCAGTTCATATATTTGTCCTCTGTGTATATATGTGTGTGTGTGTGTATATATATATATATATATATATATATATCTTTCATATAACAAAGCAGCTCCTTTGTTAAATGAGATAGAAATATGTATATTTCAGATGCTTATCTTTTAGGGGTTCACAGTTCACACTTTACTGAAGGTAAAGATTATGTTGGGCACTCTTGCCCCCCTTTCTAAGTGAACTGTTAAAAACCAGTGTCTGCAGTGATGGTAAGACAGATATTTTCACGAGTGCATTTTGTTTTGCAGATCTGTCATTTTTTGAACCTAGCAGAACATTGAGTTACACGCAGGGATTAATTTTGCCATTTAAGATTTCCCACTGGAGATCCTGAGACATGGAACTGATTTAATGACAACAACAAAAACAAACAAACAAATGCTCACATTGGGACTGAGAGCAAATCTGAAGGTTTTCAGGCTAAAAGGTGGCTTTTCACAAAGATATTCTGATAGCTACAAGTCAGAATAAATTTAAATGTCCCAGTTCTGAACAATCTCCCAATTGTTTCACCAAAGCAACTAAACCAGGCTTGAGCAAGAATCTTTCCCATCTGTGCTTATTTAGACAGTCTGCCTTCAAGCTCTGCCAGTGACCGAAACTCAAACTGTAACCGATGAAACACACTCTTCCGGCATAAAAGAACGTATACCAGCCCTCAGTCTCTGGAGCAGAAATGTAAGGTTTTTCTCTTCTGCAAACTAATAATGTCTTTCAAATACCTTATCAATGTGCAACACATTCTGGAAAATTTAACACCCAATTTCATAATCTAGACTTGAGAATAGACATAGTTCAAAGACGAGAGATATTTACAAGTTAATTAGATCTATGCCCCTCGGGGGTACAGCATAAACAGTTTTTTTGGTCTATCTATGCATGCAGAGTTTGTATTTTCACACCAATAAGAAGTCTAACTGCGATGGTACAGGGGGAGGGGTCGGGGAGGTGGGTGGAAGGTTTCATTTTTTTCCTTGAGATGAAGTTGTAGCAGAAATACAGATTCAATATTTCTACATTTTCTATCAACTTAATTTGACGCTTCATTGTTTTGGAGATAAATATTTTATGAATTTTAGACAGAATTAAAAAGCCGTGAGTTCTAAAGTAAAGCTATGCATGGGAATTATCAGCATTCCAAAAAAAGTATTACTTTTAGCTATAGAAAGGTTTTTGTTTGCTTGGTTGGTTTTTGGTCTGACAGTATCATACGTTATGTTCTAAAGCGTTGAGAAAACAAACTTGCCAAACAGCTTGGAGAGAGGAGTCATTTGTCAAGGCTCCCTGGAGCTAAAACTTTATTATATCAAATTATTGGCAGATATGCACTTTAGAAATATATTTGTCCGTAGACAAACAGGAAGAATTTTCAAATTTTGATTTTTTTCTAGTTTACTTCTAATAAATGTAATAATAAATAGCAACCCTCCAAAAAGCAATCAGAAATATGACCTTTTAAAAAGCTGGACTTTAAAAAGTAAGTTAGTCCCTTTTACTGATGATAACAATTTTCATGTCAAAGTTTAGAGGAAAACTGTGAAGGATACTTAGAGATCTATTCCAGTCTCATCTCTCCTCTTTTAGATTAAGCAAGGGACTTCAAGTTAATTGTATAGAACAGAATTTCTCCAACTAAAAAAGTTTCCCATGCTTTTCTTATTAAGCGTTATTTTACTACTGTGTCTTCTTGCCACTTTAGTCTAAGGTAAAGTGAAGAGAAAGTCTGGAGGCAGATCTCAGG
This sequence comes from Camelus dromedarius, assembly GCF_036321535.1. Classification (NCBI taxonomy): domain Eukaryota; kingdom Metazoa; phylum Chordata; class Mammalia; order Artiodactyla; family Camelidae; genus Camelus; species Camelus dromedarius. The sequence goes on along the minus strand of NC_087454.1, from coordinate 11,249,530 downwards.
AAATTTGATTCAGCATATTTTAAAGTTGTTCTGCAAAGAAACATAAGTATTTCATGCCAGCAAACATGCCTGCATTCATTTTATTTTAAAGACACAGCCGAACTACCGAACTCTCAGCCCCATGCATTGATGAAGGTAGCAAAAAGTCCTGTTCTGGTAGCTCGGGTGTTTAACAATCACATTTTCCCTAGATCAGATTCCACAGTCAAATGCTTGGGGAGGGGAAAGAGAGGTATATAGGTGAGTCAACTCTGAGTCTACTTTCACATTATTTTAAGATTGAATTTTGTCCTTGCCGACTGTCATTAGTCTAGTTATGCCACCAGGAGACAAGAAGACGCTAAGGGAGCAGAAGAACGGAGAGGGACATGCCGTCATCCCAGAAACATCTGTTAATGCCTGCTCTGCACCAAGCTCTGTATCAAGCACTCGAGATACAAAGACGAGGAACAGTTCTTTTCCTCAACAATAGCTTGGGATGGAGGCAAGCATGGAAACAGATAAATACAACAAAATGTTTTGAACGGTGATGAGAGAAGGTATAAGGTCCACTCTGCCAGCATGGTGGCAGAGGTGGGGGGTTTCGGGAAGAGCGGTCTTGAGTCATCTTGAAACTTGGGGGCGTATTTGCATGTAGTCCAGGAAGACACAGAAGGAAAGGTCTGCAGGAAAGAGAACAGCAGGTTCAAAGGCACAGAGATAGAAACAGACTGGGGCTGGAGAACACGTGGTGAGGTTTGACTAGACTCTGAGGGTCAGGAGAGATGAAACTGGAAAATTTGACAGACATCAGCTGGAGGATGGCTAGTGAGGCTAAGAACTGAGGATTTTATCTCACAGAAATAATTTTAATAATAGTGATTGTAACAACTAACCTTAAGTGCTTATTCTGTGCCAAGCATTGTTATGAGCACTTAATGTGAACTGAATTCATTCAAGTCTCACAGTAACTCCGCAGAATAACTATCACCACCCTCATTTTACAGGTAAGGAAACCAGGGCACAGAGAGCTCCCATAACTTGACCACAGCCACACAACTAACAAGTGGTGAATCCAAAAATCAAACCTGGGTAGTCACACTCTTGACCATTGGTTGGTGTGCCTCCCTTATGGGTTGGGGACTTTTTTTTACTTTTATCAGAGAACTGACAGGTTCAGATCTGATGTTAGAACGATCACGCTGCAGGTCATGTGGAAGTCTGGGGCTGGAAGGAGGTGGAGGCTGGTAGTGGAGGAGGTATCTAGGGGGGACTGGTTAGGAGTCTTGGACAAAAATCCAAGCAAGGGGCAGTGACTATCTGGATTAATGCCTTAATCTCTCTTTGGAAAAATAGAAAACAGAGCACCCCTACATGTTATTCCACAGCAATGATGCATAATAACAAAGATGACCAAACGGCTCCCAAGAAGCCCATAAATCATGAGGGATAAAGAGCTTTAAACAAACATTGACCACATGATAAGGGAACATCACAGCGTGGTGCTTGAGCTCAGCGCTGAAGGATAAGTAGGAGTTCATCAGGCGGACCAGGAATGGGCCTAGGGAGGGCATTCCAGGAAGAGGGAATGGCCTGGGGAAAGGCCCGGAGTGTGATGAAGCCTGGAAGAGCCGAGTACTGCAAGTTCGTGGTTTGGCAGCCCCGAGAGTCCACGAATGAGAGCAACTGGTGAGGGGAGGATAACATTAGAGGGACTGGTGGCTCCAAATGTAAAGACTTTAGCACACTACAGGGAATTTTTTTCTTAGGACGCTAGGTGGCAGTGTGGCGGTAGACTGGTTAGGATGGTGATGCGGGAGGCAGAAAGACCCAGTGAAGGGTAATAGGGTCCTAAATGCAGACAGTGGCAGTTGGGATGGAAAGTAGAAAGCAGTGTTGAGATGTAGGGCATCTGGGCCCAGGCGTCCCCCCCGAGCACCAGCTACTAAGCCTGAGTCTCAGCCCCTACTGGCCTCTGGTTTGTTTCTGATGTACTCCCAGAGCCCCTTAGATGCGCCTCACACACTGCAGGTGCTGTAACTGGCACCGAAAAGTGTCTTACCCTGCTGAGAGGAAGTGCGTGCTCTCTCAACTCTAATTCCAAAATGTCCTTTAGGAAGGGTGACCATAAATCCTGGTTCACTGCAGACAGTATGGGCTTAGATTCAGCAAATTTATAGTCGTCTCTTTCACTCTTTAGAGTACCCTGCTTTTTATCTGGAGAAAGCTCTAATTCGAAGAGATACATGCACCCCAATGTTCATAGCAGCACTATTTACAATAGGCAAGACATGGAAGCAACCTAAATGTCCTTTGACAGATGATTGGATAAAGAAGATGTGATACACACACACACACAGAACACACGCAATGGAAAACTACTCAGCCATAAAAAGAATGAAATAATGCCATTTGCAGCAACATGCATGGACCTAGAGATTATCATACTAAGTAAAGTAAGTTAGAGAAAGACAAATATCATATGATATCATTTATATGAGGAATCTTAAAAAATGACACAAGTGAACTTATTTACAAAACAGAAATGGGCTCACAGATATGGAAAACAAATTTATGGTAACCAAAGGGGGAATGTAGGGGGAGAGATAAATTAGGAGTTTGGGATAAGCAGATACAAACTACTATATATAATAGATAAACAACAAGGTCCTACTGTATAGCTCAGGGAATTACATTTAATATCTTATAATAACCCATTATGAAAAAGAGTACATATATGTATAACTGAATCACTATGCTGTACACTAGAAACTAACAACACTGTAAATCAACTATACTTCAATAAAATTTTTTTGAAGACTAATAATGAGTATCCCGCTTTTTTTTAAACTTTTTTTTTTATTGAGTTATAGCCATTTTACAATGTTGTGTCAGAGTATCCTGCTTTTGATGATAAATTACATGGTAACATTATCTTTGACTAACCCTTCTCCAAGAGACCCTTGTGGATTCCTAGTTCTGTCTGTGGAATCTCGATGGTGGTGAGGATGTAAAGAAATGATTTCTACCTCCACCCTCATCCCTCCATGCTCCATCCTAGAAAAAAATGCCCCTTTGTCTCTCCAGAAGAATTACTTGAGATGCCACCTTGAGCAAGAGTGGGAAGAATACTGGAATGAGACTTGAAAATTAGGTTCTATCTCCAGCTCTGCTCCCAAACAAGCTGTGCAGCCTCGGGCAAGTCGGATCTTGGGCCTCTCTGGGCCTCAGGATCCTCTTGTGAGAAGCGAGAGGACTCAGCCAGACGGCTGCTAAGTTCTCTTACAGCGCTAAATAATTCCCAAAGGGCCCGCTTTTAGGAAGCAAATAATAGATGGCCTCTCCCAGGAACCTTGAGCTTCCTCTGAAAATCACTAGTCACCCTGCTCGGGCAGAACGCACCGCTCATCCCATTATTCCTGCCTGGGCCCTGGGGTGTGACCACTTTCGCGGACTCTTGAATCACAAAAGCTAGCCCCGTAGCAGCACGAGTCCGGGTTAAGACCGCAGTTAAACGCTGGCTGAGTTAAGTCGCTCCCTCCCCGCCCACCCAACTGCCCACTCGCCAGGCGGGCTGTGAGCCCCAGCCGAACCTGCTCCAGCCAACTACAGCGCCCCCAAGCTTGGGAATCGTCAGGCCTCCGGGGCGCAAGGCCCTACACGCGTTAGTTTTCTTGTTTGTTTTTACCTTGAATCCCTCTTCCCAGCCCTTCTTGGGCGTGGGCACGCGTCTCGTCTCTTCCGCGGGCTGGGAAGGCCCGCAGCCCATGATGTGCGGCACGCGCGGAGCCTCCGGCGGGGCTGCCCCTGCGCCCGCGCCCCTGCGCCCCGCGCCTGCAGCCTCTCCCACCGCCCGCGCTTGAGGGCTCGGCAGGATGCACCCGATGCCTGGGCAGTTGCCAGGAACTGTTGCCACAATAAACCACATCACGCGCACCTGGGATCTGGGCGGCGAGGGGACTTTTGTAACCGGAAACTGGAAGATCAGAGGCGTTTGAGTCCCAACTGGGATGTCAGTCGCAGCCTTCTCTACAGCGGAGTGAGGGGCAAGCCCGCTGCCTGGCCAAGTTCGTTTTAAAAGTACCCTAGGTGTCAGCACTCTGCGGGGACCTCTTTTTTTCCCCCCTTTCTAAGGCACCGTGGGACACGCTCCCATCCCCACTGCCTGGGCCGCGCGCACTCAGCTGCTGTCTTTCGTGCTGCAGACCCCGTGGGGGTAGAAGGCGACTGCGTGGAAGGCGACAGAAGAGCCCAATGGGCGGGAGCAGCACGCGAGGACAGGTGGGCAGTGGAGGCGACCCGATGGCACCAGACGGCAGGGGCGCAGGACGACCTTGGGGAGGACGGTTACGCAAACAGAAACCCACTCAGTGAAGAAAACCAGACTTTTAGGATCATAAACAGCTCAGATGCCGCGAAATGGGTGATGCAAATCATTTTTATGGAAGATGCGTTTTGCGATGTTACCTTGTAAGGGAAGAGGGTGGAGGGGTATGTGTATTTCTCTCAGAGAACTAAAACGGTGTCATCCATCAAAAAAGGCACCAGGCGGACTGCCCAAATGTGCAACAAGTTGTTCTTTCTTCGATTTTTCTCTTTTTATCTGATTTTCAATTAATTCTTATTTTCCAGAATAATATATTTTTTAAAAGAGCTGAAAGGGACTTAGACGTCATCTCTCAGTCCCTTGTTTTACAGGCTGCACACTTAGGCTCAGAGAGGTTGAGCGATTAGATGGGAGGTGGGGGGGGGTGCGGGACCAGCCAATGAGGGATCTGGGATAACGAACCAGGTGGCCTGACTCAGTTCCACGCATCCAAAACACCAGGAAAATACTAGTAAGGATTCTCCGAAATGTAGTAAAAGCGCTGGCTCCTGCTAAGGAAATGGTCAGCTCTGTTACAGGAAGCTGATTATTTTGCTTTATAGAATTTAACCTCGTTTCACTCTCCTTTCTGTTGTCATGATGCTATCTGTCAATTTTCCTTTGACTAAAATTGAAGAAGACGGAAGATAGGATGAAACTCATGTCAAAGCATTATGATTATTGAGCAACAAGCAATAAAAATTTGTGAATGAAGAGCTGAAACAAGGCTAAAATGGTGTTTTGGGGCACATCTCTGAAAATATGAATTCATGGGTGTAATAAGTCACATGAAATGTTCCAACTGGAAACTGGAAAATTCTCAACTAGGAGAACTCAACACAGAGGATGCCTATAAAATGTTCCTGAGAACGTCTAGTGAAAGTTTGTAGGATGACCCGTAAGAGTAAAATACTGCTGACCATTTTTCCCACTAAGGCAGTTGGTGTACAGAGGTATGCTAGGACATCAGTGTGAATGAACGATACCCAGATGTGCTATGCAGGTATCTTTTGAAGCATCCTATGATTTACAGGGCAAAGTTGTGAAAGCGCCCTTTTTTCAGGGATGGGCTGAAGCCTGCTCATACTGTCTCACGAGAGCCAGTTCTCAGGAATATTTGGACCTAGTTGTTCAACACAACCATTATTAAAAAATTAAACTATATAAACTCACAATTAACTTAGTTATATTAAAAGCAAAGGTAATAAACACAACTTATTAGTTCCTAATTATTGTATTACAACTTACTGTTATTATGTTTTGAGTTTGTTTACATCTATTGTATCTGTATGGTGTGCTCCTGTGTCTCTTCGCAACTCCACCTTTAGTGACATCACACTGATAGTTGGAAATCAGCCAAGATAGGAATATGCACCCCACGAAATCTGATAAATGCTACACATCAGGGCTTTCTCCTCACCCCCACCCCCAGCCTCAGAGAACGCACCAGTATCCTATCTTTTCCCTCGTATTCCATAATGCTAAAGAATGGCACTGCCCTGTTCACTCTCCCCTGATCTCTCCCTGGAGTGAAGTGGCCTCTGTCACCCCTAGCCCGAGCCACAGGATGTGTGCTTGTAAGCTTCCTTTCACTGGAGCTGGGGCGCTACACTGAGGCTCTAAGTTCTGCACCCTTAACTCTCCTGCTCTGGTCCTGGATAACCCGTTTCCACCTTGATGACTGCTAGAGCGAAAAATCCTTTCATTCTCACGAGAGTAGGGCCATCACTTGCTCACTTGAAAGTCTGACTTTTCTCTTCAGTTCTGAATAATCTCCAGAAGGTCAACTCTCTGCTTCTCTCCAGAATCTATTTCATCCCGAGGTTTGTCTTGAGCTTTTTCCTCTGGAGCAATGAGGCCATTTAAGGACTGGTGCCCCTCAAACTTTACAGAGATCTTGTTAAAATGCAGATTATGATTCAATAGATTTGGGGTGGGGCCCCAAATCCCACATTTCTGAAAAGCTCCCGGAGGTTCTGTCACTGTTGGAAGAGGATCACACTGGAAGGGTCTAGAATGCATCAGAGTATCAAATCATTACTTCCGAAAAGAGACAGGAGAAAGGAAAATGGAAGGAAGGAGAAAGAATCGAGGAGGAAAGTGACAGGGAAGAATAAAATGAAGTCCATTAGACAATCAAGCAGAGAGGAAAAGAAACACTGGCTTCGTTTTATCACGGTACTCTCGATCTATGGAAGCACCTTTACTACGCAAAGTTAGAGCTAGGAGCCCAAATGCCTCGCCAGCTTCTTATCCTGGTAGAGAAGGGATCTTTGTGAGTTAGCAGGTCAGAGTGAAGAAGGGAAAAAAATCCTTACTAGCCATCACCCATTCTCTGGAGTTAGTTTTTCTTCTTCTGTCTATTCTGAGAAAAAGCTGATCCTCCAGGGATGGTAGGAAAACCCGAGAGCAGAGGCGTCCCCCCCCCGCACTGGGAACATCAGTGTATCAGGGCAGGGAGTCCGTACCGCGCTGCCCAGGGGTTTCAGATTTCACATGGAAAACTCTCCAATTTCAATTCAGACTCCAGGCTTTTCTAAGAGGTGGGACATCAGAGAAATCAGTTCTGATCCCACCACGAAATCCAGAGTTTACCAGCATTCCTCCTCTGGGTACAAAAATTATGTGCTGATCTGCAGTCTCAAATGTGTCCCAGCTGACTTGCTATTACAGTAACAGCTGACATTTTTGAGTGCTTGCTGAGGATTAGATAAATGAAGGAAGCTGATGGCTATGTTGGTATTTGTATTTTATCAGCCAACTGGCTTAAAGCAAGGATAGGAAAACCATGGCCCACTGGCCAAACCCAGGCCACTGCCTGTCTTTATCTGATGCATGAACTAAGAATGGATTTTAAATGGTTGAAAAGTAATAGAAAAAAAAAAAAGAACATTAATTAGTGACTCATGAAAATTACATGGCATCCAAGTTTCAGTGTCCATAATAAATAAAGTTTTATTGGAACACAGACACTCCCCTTGGTTCACTCATTATCTCTGGTTGTTTTTGTGCTGCAATGGCAGAGTTGAGTGGCTGTGACAGAGACCATATGGCCTGCAAAGCTGAAAATATTTATTATCTGGCCTTTTCCAGAAAATGTTTGCTGCTCTCAGATTTAAAATGATAAAGTAATTCCCACAAGGGTATGAAATAATTCTGTGGAACCCAAATGGCCTGGAAGAGTTTGTACAGCTTCCAGAAGGGCAAAAAACTCCCAGGAAATAATGACAACCCATAACTAACAACCCCCAGGTCCCAGGCCCATAAAACATTTTGTCAAGCAGCTTCATTCAGCTGCTAAAACCCTCCCTGCTTAGATAGAGTGCCCTGTTCAACAGGATGGCTCTGGGGTCGGGAATAAAACTTCCCTGTGTTCTCTGCTGTTTTGCATCCTGAGACGTAGCTTCTGCAAGAAGAAAATAGAGCACCAGATTGTAAGAAATGGGGTGGTATTTCGAGTGTCATCCTGAGTTTAAAGAACTGCTTTAAAAACCCCATAGCGTCCTGGTTCTCCATGTCCCTTTGTCAGACACTTCAACCCAAACATTGTATTTCTGGAAAACAGTCCTCCCCTTCACGCACACACCGTGTGGCTCAGATGTGAGCAGCCTCTGAAGTTTCTATCTCAGGAATCCGCTGGGGGCAGGTTGCCTGAGTAACAGGACCAAGCACATTTAGAAAACTCACAAATCTGTCTGGGAACAGTTGTGTGATAAAGAAAACTACTATTCGTCAAGGAAAGTTGTACCCGAATAATATTTAAAAAAAATACACAACAACACATTTGCATCATCGAGATTTTTGCAAATTCACGTGCGAAAGCTTGCAATGGCACCAGTGATGAATTAATGGCGGGGCCGTAAAACTGCAGCGCGCCAGTATATTTCAGGCCTCCCTCTCAGGAACTTGATATGACAGATTCTCGCAGAGAACACTCAGAAATAAATAAATAAGTCGGCAAACAGGGGAGCAATTGTTTGCCAAACTTTGGCATGAAGCCACCAATCTTGATGTTGGCTCCTGCAACCCAAACTGGGTAAATACAGACAGAAAACGCCAGTCTCAGAGGGAGAGCTCAGAGACGGGCAGCTTCGCAGGAAATGGAGCCGTAATAATCCCCCAGCAACATAAGCCTTCTATTTACATCTATGCTTCGGAACCAGTTCTGAACCGCAGTTAGGTGTTAAGGTGGGTCTGATCTTGAGCCAAGAACTTCGCAAGGATGTGTAAACGGGACACCAGTCCTGGCTGAATGGCAGTTGGAAAGGCAAGCTCGCTTTTTAGAAAGCTGCAACAGCTCTTAAGGTTGCACATGGCAATTTTCACACACCGATATTCTCACAATTAAAGAAAAGTAATATTGCAGCGATTCTCACTGCTTCCAATTTTGGCAGTACGTGGGCACGAAGCACTGAGACTTTTCGAATGAGTGGTGTGATTTTTTTCCAGGCTGGCCTTGAACATATTGTTTGACGCTCCAGGGGAGTTCGACTGCTTGCAGAACTGAAAGACGAGGCGAAGAACAAAGCTCTCTAAGAGACTTGAATGCTTGCTCCGCTGGAATGTGGTGGAAAGAATGCTGGGCCAGCTGGCTTGAGAGTGGACTGGCCTCCAGAAGTTACTTAACCTCTGCAGGCCAGCTCCTTGCTCTCCTAATAAAAGGACTTGACTAGGAGATGCTGAATATTTTAAGCCCCTGGAGCATCCAAAGTGAGGTAATGTAGCGTCTGTTTCAAACTAACCTGTGGCTTGTCATAAATGCAAATTCCCAGTGACCTGAACAAATGTACTGGATCAAAATCTCAGAGATTGGTGCCCCAGAATCTGCATTTTTAAGAAGCATCTGGAGTTATTCATATGCACAGGAATGCATGTCACATTGCAGAGAGCACAGGGGAGAAGAATCTGGGCTTCGGAGAAGACTGACCTGGTTTCCCCTTTGACCTGGGGAAATGATTTCTCCTTCCTAAGTCTCAGTGTACTCATCTTTAAAATGGGAGATAGCAATAATACCTACCTCCTAGGGTTATCGGGAGGATTAAAAAGAAAAAAATAAATATATAGGCATGGCAAATGCTTCACTCACCCAGTGATTATACAATTCATGGCACTTAAGATGATTAAGACTATATTTTGACATTTAGAGTTCACCTATTTTTGTTCATTAAGGAGATAAAATTCTAAATTCTGAGAGGCCATAACTTTATCAAATGAACATCACTGCAAATGAAAAAAACAATTGTTGCTGGATAATCTGGCTTTTGAAGGAGATTAGCTTTTTTGTTTGGTTTGGTTTGGTTTTAACCACAAACTTGATTGTATCTCAGTTTTGGACCCACAAGGACAGTTCAACTGCCCTCTAGCCTGATGCATCAGGTCCCAAAGTGCTAGGAAGATTGAAAAAAAAAAAAGAGTGCAAGTATCTCTTGTCATTTACCAACCGAACGCAAGCATTGCCCTTTTCACAGAGGAGGTTGCCAATTTTCTTTCTTCTGGAGAAGCCCCCTTCTGAGCGGGTGGGGTTCACGCAAGCCCCATGATTCCCTGCTTCGCCCTCTTTCCCTCGGTCTTGTCTTTGATCAGAGGCTACAATTACAGCAGCTCCAGCGAGCTGCCTGCTCTCCCTTCCTGAACAAGCTGCAGTGAGGGCCTGATAGTCAAAATTACATGGAGGGAAATTATAGCTCTTCTCCCCTAGAAAGTCTGTTGAGTCTCGCCAGGAGAATCATCACAGCGAAGCTGCTACCGATTTCTCTCCCTGTGAAGACTGAAACTCAGGTACCAATATTGCTGTTGGGGGTTATGGATGGGGGAAGGAGAGAGAGAGAGAGAGAGGGAGAGGGAAAGAGGGGGAGAGAGATTGTTCGTTAAGGGGAGCGGCTAGGACAACTTTCCCAAAGAAAGAAGTGTGTGAGTATTGAGAAGGATCTTGACTGGCTTCCACTGGGGAAGAGGAACTTGATTCCTCTACTCCTGAATGGGCTTCATCCACACACTAGGGGGCGCCAGTGCCACTGCTTGCAGAAATGGCTCCTTTCCATTGAATTCTCCAAACACCGACTGGACACCTACTAAGTATCAGGCGCTCTGCTAAGCCCACAGTGGGCCTATGACAACACCTGCTTCAGCCATACCTTTCAGCCGAGGGCTGGCGGGTGGAATTCTTTTAGGGACAACCCTTAAAAGAGTAGAGGGGGTCAGGGAGATGCTGTGGACCTAAAATGAAAAAAATGTCATTCATTCTTAAAAAAAAAAAAAGGCCTGTGTTTAAAATGCCAGCTCGAGTCATAACGCAAAACTCCAGCTCAGTTTTGTAAGCGGTCCTGAGTGGCAGCTGATGGTTAATTTGTGTATGTGTTTAGGTACATGCCACCTCACTTTCTGGTGCTAGTATTAAGCAACTGTGTAGGTTTAAAAAGGCTGTGCTGTTTCACTCTCCGTGGAGGTTACATTGGATGATCTGCAGGATCCATGATTGAGGCTGTGTCTTTCCAGAAGCTCCTTTTGCTCATTCTTTCTCGGGGAAGTGTCCCAGACCTAACTCACCTCAGTTTTTCTCATGAATCCTTCATCACCTTCCTAGACTGCTACTCAGGCATCCCAGGTGACCCCATTCCTACGGGCTCCTGTGGCATCTCCAATTGTCTGATGTATTGAATGTTACTTTATAGCCAAACATTATTTGTTACTTTCACCTAATCAAGCCAATTTTCTTATCATCCACACACATTCATATAACCTGCCATATGTTCAATGTGTTTGCTTACTTATTCATTCAACCAATATTCATTGAGCTCCTACTATGCACAAGGCACTGTCCCAGGTGCTGAGGGTACAGGAGAAACCAAAACGAAGTCCCTGCTTTCATGTAGCTTATAGTTTGGAGGGGCAACGGAATAAACAAAAGAGTAGACATATACCCTGGGAGGTGGTGGAAGGTGCTGTGCAGGAAAATAAAGCTCAGAAAAGGACAGAAGTAACTGAAGGGCTCGTGTAATTTTAGATTAGGGGGTCAAGAGAGGTGGAGGGGAAATGACCCCTGTGGATGGAGGGATGTGGGGTGGTCTAAGCAGAGAGAATGGTCAGTAAGATTGCCTTACAGCAGAGCTTGCTCAGAATATGCAAGGGAGAGCCTGGAGTCCAGTGTGGCTGCCCAGGATTTAGGAGAATATAGGGATCAGGTCAGAGAGGCAGCTAATGTTAGCATCATTGCTCGTAGGACCTGGTGAAACCACAGGAGGAGTACCAACTAGTTCCTGTTCTTGGGGAGGTCGTGCACACATTGTAAAAGGTGCCTGAGAGTCAGAAGGGGGTTCATTTATCAACCTATGGGCCCAGGATATGGTTACAGCCAATGGTCCTCAGTCCGCCTCACCTCCCCGAATCCTCCTGTTTCTTCCTCCCTTAGCAGAGTTTCTCTAGCACTCAGTAGAGGAGCATACTATATTTCATGACAAAACCACCGTGTTTTCTTGAAACATATTTTACTTTATAAGCGGGAGGTGTTAGTATCGATGGGGAACCCGAGATGGTACCCAGACAGCAATGTGCCCCAGAAGCACGGCAGTAGGTAATAGTCTCCTCCCCGACAGGGTTTATCACTAACAGCTCCATCCATGTCTTTCAGGGCAGTATCCGAAGAATTGAAACAAGTAATTGAAGAGCTGTCCATAGTGGGCAAGCCTTTTAACTTTCCTGCTGAGTTTATTCTTATTCCTCTTCCAGAGTTAATCCCAACAGACTATTAATTAGACTGATTATTTACCAGCTAAGTGCTGAAAGGGCGACAGTGATAGATCTTGGCAGTGATATCAGCAGTGATGCTCACCTAGCAGGGAGAATCTTGGTTTCAAAGGACACTGCACAATGCAGTAAAATTGTACTTTTGTTCAGAGCAGGTGTGATGTCCCTTCAAACTGCTGGAGAGAAATAGTCAGCTTGTTATCCTCTTAAACATTTAGCTTGGGTTGAATTAAATTTAGCAACCATTTAAAAATTCTTTTATTTCCCATTCTGTTAGGGGAAAAAAGCAAAGAATTCTTCAAAGTTGCCACAAGAGGAAAAAGGAGGCATCTCCCTGTCCTCTTCCCTCAATCTGTTATATATTTCAAAAAACAGAAAAATTATCTCAATGGCATGATAATTATATGTCCTGACAGCTCCAAGAAATTTAGTAAAATGATGTCCCCAACCTTTTTCCCTTTTCCCTGATGTAACATGATGCAGATAGACTTTCAGTTGAGATCGAGTAATAAGGACCAAAGTTACTCTCCCACTAGAAACAATGAAAAACAAAATATGTGAAGCAGGGCATCAGGCAGTGGAGGACAGTGGTCCCTGAGAGACGGAGACCAAACAGAGTGAGCCTACAATTACCTTTAGCTAAGTGCCTGGAGAAGGATTCCAGATGAATGATGGTGCGGGGAAGGAGAACCCCAAGAGGGAGTGCAGTCCTCGAACTGAGAAGATGCTGAGAGTTCAGGGAGAGAAAAGGTGGCTAGAGTTTGTGGGGCAAAGTACCTGAGCAGAGACAGACAGAACTCTGGACTCTGCACAGGGTCCCCTTGAGTACTCAGCAGGGTTCTGATCTGCACAGGCATACGGGAAAACTGCCCAAGGCTGGGAAAGAACCGCCCAAACAGATCACAGGGAATGGGGCTCAGAGTACTCACAGTGCCTGTTCTCACCAGTCAGACTAGAAAACCCCAGGAGGCATAGGTTAGAGTACTCAGAAGGTCCTTAGTGCTAGGGAAAAATTAGCCCTTCACTAAGCATCACTATGGTTGCCCCATCAAAGCAATGTCTGAAACTGTGTCCAAGTAATGGAATTGCATCCCAGAGTTCAGGAATATTTACAGAAACGTAAAACTATCCAGGACCCAACAAGGTAAAATCGATCACGTCAGACATCTAATAAAAAATGGACCAGACATGCAAAGAAACAGGAAAATACGATCCACAATTAGGAGAAAAATAAGCCAATCAAAACAGACCCAAAACTAACACAGATGCTGGAATTAGCAGACAAAGGCATTACAACTTATTATTACTCTAGTCTGTATGTTCAGAGCTGGAGGAAAGATTGATCATGTGAAACAGAGACAGGAAAGACCCAAACTGAACTTTTACAGGTGAAAAATGCAACGTCAGAGATTTTAAAAAATATAATGAATGGGATTAATGACAGTCTTAATCCACTCAGGATGCTAGAATGAAGTACCATAGACTGGGTAATAAGTTTATTTCTCCTAGTTCTGGAGGCTAGAAGTCTGAGATCAAGGTGCCAGCATGGTTGGATTCTGAGGAGAGCCCTCTCCTGGTTGCAGACTTCTCACTGTATTCTCACATGGTGGAAAGAGGATGGAGAGCTCTCTGCAGTCTCTCTTATAAGGACACTAATCCTATTCATTAGCTCCATCCTCATGACCCAATCACCTGCCAAGGCTCTAGCTCCTAATGCCATCACACTGGGGGTTAAGATTTCAACATATGAATTTTGGAGGTTGACACAAACATTTAGCCCATTGCAATGACCAGTTATCGGACACTGCAGAAGAAAAAATTAGTGAACTTGAAGACACGGCAATAGAAACTATTCCAAAAGAAACACAGAGAAAAAACACTAAAAGCAAAAAATGAACAGAGTGTCAGTGAACTGAGGGCCAACCTCACACAGCCTAGAATACCTCTAATTGGAGTTCCCAAAAAAGAGGAGAGAAAAGAGGGTGGTGGGATAGGCAAAAGTTTTGAAAAAAATAATGACCCTAAATTCCAAATTTGATGAAAACTATAAACCCACAGATCCAAGATGCTCAAGGAATCTGCAGCACAAGAACATAAAGAAAACAACATCAAAGGACATCATAAGCAGCCAATCAAAACCAGCGATGACGAGAACATCATAATAGCAGATGAAGAAACCCTGCTATGTGCAGAGGAACTGCAGAATGTGAAGCATCTTAAAATACCGGAAAAAAGTGGCAACTTATAACTTTATATCCTACGAACTAATCTTTCAAAAACAAAGACAAAACAAACTTTTCCAGATGCACCAAAGTTAAAAGAACTTATCACCAGCAGACTCATATTAGAAATGGAAAAGGAAGTCCTACAGGCAGAAGAATAATGGTACCAGACAGAACTAGGGATGTATATACAAAGGAGTGAGAGCACTGGAAATGGTAACTATATGCATAGAGAGAAAGGAATGTTTCCCACCATGTAAATCTCTTTAAAAGACAATTGATTGCTTAAACAAAAATAATAACAGAGCAGGTGAAAGTATGTGAGTAACACATATGTAAAAGTACAGTATATGACAGCAGTAATAATACAAAGGCCAGGAGGCAAGAAATGGAAATGTACTGTAAATATAGTTCCTTAATCATCAGGGAAATGCAAATCAAGACTACAGTAAGATATTACCCCACACCTGTCAGAATGGCTATCATCAAAAAGAACAAAAATAACAATGTTGGTGAAGATGTGGAGAATAGGGAACCCTCCTACACTGCTGGTGAGAATGTACATTGGTGCAGCCACTATGGAAAACAGTATGGAGTTTCCTCAGAAAACTAAAACTAGAGCTACCATTTGATCCAGCAATACCACTCCTGGGTATGTATCCGAAAAAAACAAAAACACTAATTCAAAAAGATACGTGCACCCCAGTGTTCACAGTAGTGCCTTTTACAATTGTCAAGATATGGAAACAACCTCAGTGTCCAACAAACGAATGGATAAAGAAGATGTGGTATAAATGCACAACGGAATACTACTCAGGCATGAAAAAGAATGAAATCTTGCCATTTGCAACAACATAGATGGACTTGGAGGGCATTGCGCTAAATGAAATAAGTCAGACAGGGAAAGACAAATACTGTATGTTATCACTTATATGTAGAATCTAAAAAATACAACAAACTAGTGAATATAACAAAGAAGAAGCAGACTCACAGATCTAGAGAACAAACTAGTGGTTACCAGTGAGGAGAGGGAAGGGGGAGGGGGAATGTAAAGGTAGGGGAGTTAAAGGTACAAACTATTAGATATAAAATAAGCTACAAGGATATATTGTACAACACAGGGAATATAGCCAATATTTTATAATAACTACAAATAGGGTATAGCCTTTCAAAATTGTGAATCACTATATTGTACACCTATAACTTATATAATATTGTACAGAAACTATACTGTAGTGGGAAAAAAACCCAATAACATGATCTCTGGATAAACTCAAAATATTTGGAAACTAAAAAACATTTTTCTATACAATCCATGAGTCAAAAAAGCCATCGCATAACTGAAGGGATCCTGACATCTGGTTTCTTTTCCCAGTTCTTTGGGAAATTAAAACACCAGTGAATATCATGGTAGTATTTCAGGGGAGTTATAAGTAATAGTAATTACTTATAACAGTAATTGGGGAGTGTTTCATTTTTCTACAATTTCGTAACAAATCCTTACAAATTTAGTAACTTAAAAAACAACATACATTTATTATCTTATGGTTTTCATGGATCAGGAGTCCAGACATGGCTTAGCTGAGTCTTCTGTTGAGGATCTCACAAGCTGTAATAAAGGTGCTGGCTGGGGTCTCATCTGGGACTCAGGATCCTTTTCCAAGCTCATGTGGTTATTGGCAGAATTCATTTCCTTGCAGCTGTGGAACTCATTGAGGCTTGCTTCTCCAAGGCTAACAGGAGAGGCTCTCTGCTGATTTTTTTCTTTTAAATCTCTGATCTCTAGATCCGCCTTTAAAAGGATCACCTGATTTGGTCAGGCCCACCCTGGATAATCTCCTTTTGATTAACTCAAAATCAACTAATGTGGAACCTTAACTATATCTGCAAATGCCTTCACCTTTGTCATATAATGTAACCTAACCATGACTGTGACGTGACACCCCATCATCATCCCAGGGTCCCCCCACATTCAAGGAGATGCGATTATACATGGGGCATACACTAGGATCCTGGCATATTTGGGGTCATCTTAGAGTTCTGTATGCCCCAGGCAGACAGGAGGAAATGAGCATAGGAAAAGATGATTTGTGAATTATTTGCTATTCATAATCTCTTCTCTAAGTGAGTAAACATTGCTCCTGGATGCAAACATTTAGCTTTGATTGGCTTTGTGTTATTTTTTCCCTCAAGATCATTCATAAGATTTTGAATAACCTTAAGAATAATTATAGTAATGATAACAGCTACTGTTTCTTGAGTGCCTAAATTGTGCCTGGTATTTTGCACAGTATTGTACAGATAATATCACATTAGAGCTCCCCAACCAGTGTGTGAGGTGGGTATTATTGAGCCCCTCTTGCAGATGATGGGAAAATCCTGAGACTTAGAAATTTTAAGTAGCTTGCCTAATGTAACACAGCCAGTAAGGAAGGAGTCAAGATTCAGAACCAGGGCTGTTTGATTCTAAATCCAGCGCTACAGAAAAAAAAAGAAGGGAATGCAGATAAAACTGTGTTTCCACTGCTAGTTCTGCTTTGTGAATAGTCAGTCATTTCTTCTTGAATTGTTTCCATTAATGATAAATGCAGCCATCCTTAGCTTTGGGGAAACGCTCTATCTGTTGGAAAGAACATTCAGCAAAGACTACTACTATATATATATTTCAACTCTGCCAAAGTATGTTTCATCAGTTAAAAACATCACTCCCCAGATCCACCTTTCCCCTACTTCACCTCAAAGTCTACAAGGATGTACAACTGTGACTAGCTGAATTGTCTCTCATGGGTAAGGTTCTGCTTTAGAGAGTGAAAAATGTGTTCGGAAACTTGAAAACACATATACAACTGGTGCTCCCATAGAATGCAATGATTATATGTAATTATTATACATAACTTTGCATGTCTGATTGTTGGTGGTGCTTCTTATTTTATACATTTGAAAATAATTTCGCTGTCTGAACATCTAAGTCCCATGGGAAAGCTAGCTCCTACTGGACTGAATATTGTTCTCTCAAATGGGGGTTCCCAATCATGTGTCTGAAACCAAATGGCTAGTTAATCTGGTGGTCCCCCTCCTCCCCCCGGGACAATGCCTCGAGAGGGCACAAACGTCTTCCGGGGGAGATACAGCAATAGTCCTTAAGGAAAAAAATGCATGTGGAGTGGACACAGAAGCTTTCATGAAGCAAATGCTGTCACGCCTTTTGTCTCTAGTTTCACACGGAGAGAGGCTAATACCATGATCTCCAGGGGGAAATCTGGGAACCTCTGCTTAAACAGCATCTTCAAACGTGCAGGGCTAAGTAATTAACATCGCCACCAGGGGGCAATAATACCACAGCAATGCTGGAATAGTAATAAGCTTGCCTTTATTGTGTCCAAATCATCTACGAAGATAATCTTAGGTGAACGGATTTTGTGCTACTCATGGTCTACAATGCAATTAAGAACCAATGCACTAATTACATTTCTCTTTTAAAGTAACAGTAATAATCAGCCTATGCAGCTGGGCAGTCCCGTTGGGCAGACCCTGTGGGGTAAACTGTTATTCCCCTCTGCTATCTTCCCCCATAGAAAGAAATCTTAGCCTTAAAAGGGATTATGATGGGAATCCTAGGATGGGGGGTGGGGTGGGCGTGGACAGGAGCACGAAAGCTCCCAGAAAAGGAAACTGAAGCCCAGAGACATGAAAAGTGGGTCCTCCAGCATCATCCTCCCAGAAACAGGACTCGGAGCCCAGAGATCTCAAGTACCATCAGGGAATCCCACAAGACTGTGCAGCCTTCTCAGTGAGGAAAGGGGCACCATCTCCTTCGTGTACCCTCAACATTTAACAGGCTGAGTTCCTAATATGTGCAAGGCACTGGGATATACTGGAGGGAATAACAACAACAACAACAGTAATAGTACAGACATGATCCCTGCCCCCCAGGGATTCAGGGTCCGGTGGGAATACAGATGATGAGTTAATGATCAGGCAAATATTTAATCACAAACTGTATTTAATGATATAAGGGAAAGTACGAGTTAGTATGAGGACGTATAATGGGTTGGGGGTGGGGGTTAGAAACTGACACTTAACCTGAGGCTTGAGGGAAGAGACAAAGAAAAAAACCTGGGGAAGAGTATTCCAGACTGACAGCAAGGTACACTGGACTAGAGAGAGAGGCTGGAGAAACGCAGGTGAATGCAAAGTGCCCTCTAGGCCATGTCAAGGGTTTGGGGTTTCATCCTCTGTGCAATAATAGTAAGTGTTGAAGGGTTTTGTGCAGAGGATTGACATGGATCCAATTACATTTTTGTGAGATCAGTCTGGTTTCTATTTGGAGAAAAAATGGAAAGGGAACTAGAGTCAAAGCAGGGAGAACCATGAGGCAGCTCTTAGAATTGCCAGGAGATAAACAATGGACGCTTAGTGATGAAGACAGAGACGTGTAAGCAGAGTCCCCATGTAATTTAAGTGAGACTAGATAAGACCTGCTGTTGTCTTGGACGTTAGGGTTAAGGGGGAATGAGGCATCAAGGATGACCCCCTCCCCACGCCCCACCCCTCCAGATATTGGGAACATGACAGGGGATGGGGGATGTTTACTGAATTGGGGATGGCAGGAAGAAAAACAGAGATCAAGCATTTGGTTTTAGACCTGACAGCCTGGGAGGTCAGGAAGACATCCTCAGAAGGAAGGTGGAGTCTAGAGATTCACTTTGGGGGGATCATCAGCATAAACCCTGAGAGCAGGTGAGATTGCCTAGGAAAACGGTAGGAAGAAAAGAGGAACAAAAAATGACCCCAGGAGGACATGAGGCAGGAGATGGTTTCATGCAAAAGAAACTCTGAAGGAGCTGCCAGGTCTATTTAAGAAAAAACCAGGAGAATGTGGTACCATGGAAGCAAGAAAAGAGGATCTTTCAAGAAGGCAGGAGTAATCCACTGTGTCAAATGCTTCCAAATGATTACTATGAGAGATAATCCTGAAAGGAGAGTTGGATTATGGAATAATCCATATGGAAAGCAATATGGAAGCCATTGGTTACCTTTTAGAGCACACTTGCATTTGAGTCGTGGAAACGGAAGCCAGATTAGAGGGTTTGAAGAGGAAATGGGTGTGCAATATTCACAACCAATCAGGGAGGGATAAAGGAGGAGTTTGGGATTAGCAGATACAAACTACTATATATAAAATAGATAAACAACAAGGTCCTACTGTAGAGCACAGGGAACTATATTCAATGTCTTATAATAACCTATAATGAAAAGAATACATATATGTGTAACGGAATCACCATGCTGTACACAAGAAACTAGCACCATGTTGAAAATCAACCATACTTCAATTACAAAATAAATTTTAAAAATTCAAACGTGGTTTAAGGGATTTAAGTGTGAAAGGAGAAACAAACTTTTAGAAGAAAATGTGGAAGAATATTTTCATGATTTTAGAAGAAGAAACAATTTTTTGAGCAATACTCAAAAAGGATAAATCATAAAAAGGCAGGACTGATAATTTTGACTATTTTGATATTAAGTTAATATTAAAAACTTCTGTTTCATAAAAAATGTTAAAAAAAAAGTTGCATGCCTGTGAACCTCCTATTTCACATCTAGAAATATAGAGAAAATCTTGCCCAAATGCCCAGAGATGAGCATAAGAATGTTCTTAGTGATGTCATTTATAATAGCAAAAACCTAGAAACAGCTCAGATGACCACTTTCAAAAGAATTGACATATAAATGGTGGTATATTTATTGAATGGAACGTTACACAACATACAATGAAAGTGACTGAACTCCGTGGGTGTTTCTCACACACATAACATTGAGCAAAAAATTTGATGTGCAGAAGATTATGTAGTGTGTCCAGTTACACAAAGTTCAAGAGTATCACTTAGAAATACGAATATGAATATCCAAAGAAAAGGTAAAGGAATTGGAAGTGTTTGCCCTTGGTCAGCCGACTTGGGCATAGAGAACAGGGCAGACTACATTTTTCAATATATTTGGTAGTAACAGTTGAATTTTTAAAACTATGTACATGTATTATTTCCATGAAAAATGTAAAAAAATCTTTTGAAGTGAGGAAACGGAGACTACAATGGGCAGCTCTGAACAGCTTTGGTTCTGAGTAGAAATAGAAGAGGGTAGTTAGCTGTCACGGGAGATGGAATCAAGGAACAGTTGTTTGTTTTGGCTACTTTTTTTCAGATCAAACTTATTTGATATCAGGTGAAGAAGCCATTCAAGTAGGAGAGGTCAAGGATGCAGATGAGTGGGGAGATAACCCAGAGTACCATCCTGAAAAGGCATGAGGAGGTAGGGACCAAATCCCTTTGATGAGATGGTAGATGCTTTGTACGTGATAACAGGAAGGATGCAGGAGAGGACTGACACAGACACGGGTAGGTTGGTGGGGGGGTGCTGGGTAGAGGGGATATGAGAAACTTCCTATTGGATGGGCTCACTTTTCTCTTTTTGGGGAAAAGAGATCATTGAGAAGGGGTCACTGGCTCAAAAAGAATTGTTAGGGAGGGGGAACAAGAATTTTGAGAGTGAGGACATTACAAAACTGTCATTGTAGAGCTGGGCCGTGTCAGGTGTCCACTTGAAGCTGGGAATCTTGAGTTTATGGTGATATCAATTCACTCATTTGTGCAACCCCTTTAGCCAGAACTTTCAAACTCAGGGAGTATGTACCCCTCCCCCCGAGACAGCCATGTGCCACCGTGGCTACTCAAGGCCATAGGATAAACATGGCACAACTATTGGAAGGTCAATTTACATGACAATAATTTAATGCATTTTTATTTAAAACCCAAGAACACCTATAAAATGGATTAGAACACAAAGTTTGCAAACAGATTTTTATAGTAAATCAGAGTTATTTTAAATGGGATATGATTACAAGAAGTTGCTCTAGGCTCTCCCTCAAATTCCTGGGTAAGTGAGGTGCTTGCTCCCCTTTGCAGATAGGGGTGCCTGTGTGAAAAAGTTTGGGAACTACTGACTTAGGCTGTAGTGGGTGTGGAGATTAGGAACGGTTATTTTTGAACTCCAAAGCATGTGATTCTTCTACCTTCCCACCTACATCTATAGATTGCTCTTCGACTGTTTATTTCTGTGTTAGAATGTTCTGTTAAACTGTGTCCCAAGTGATGCATACAGTAATCCCGTATTTCTTTTATTTAACAGACAATTGTGTATGTGGTTCTGGAATGCTGGCTATAAATAGAATTTTATTAAAACCTGTGGCAATCTCTGCCTGCCATTTGGTGGGTGGACCACTCAGCTGTTCGGGGCCTCTTGGTAAAATTCAGAGCTGTACAAACTGGGCTCAACATTGTACTAATTCTGGACTCTGTTCAGGGAAATACGTTCGCATCTACAGCATCCTCACTGTTTGACAGATGAGTAGAAGGAGTCACAGAGGTGTTGCTTGCTTGAAATCCTAAAACTCACAAGCAGAAGCTGCTAGTTTCCTATTCTGTCAGAGTAAACGGTGCTACTATTTTTGGTTTGGTGTTCTTTTCCATTTCTGGTTATCGTGATCAGAGAGAGACAAATTCTACTTTGTTTCTAAGATACTCTCTGATCTCTTTCAGGCAACTCACAGGCCATGTATTGTCACTGAAACTCTCACACAGTAAGGTCCCTGGGGGGTGGTGGCAGGTAAGGGATTATGTGATAAAGCCCATGTAACAAAATACATAGAAAATATTACCTCAAACTCTGTGCCAGGAATTACAATGAAGTCTGTGGACTTCGCCCTTCTTTAAAAACTTGTCAAAACCTGTTATCTCCTTAATGTTACGCCCTTTGCAAAGAGCCAGAGGTGAGTAAGTCTCACTGGTAATGAGTAGCATTTATTGGAAAAGCATGTAAAGAGTGTTTGAAGGGGTAAAAATTATTTTAAGCATCTAGGAAAACCCAAAATTCTATCTATATGCTAAAAAGGCTAATATGATAATGGAGTCTAATAATATAGTTGTAATCAGATTAGGGAGAAATTTGCTACTGACAGGAGATGCGAGACTGGGAGCCAGTGCCTTTGTCATCCTAGGAAGGGGCTTGGTTTTATGGGTACAAGAGAGATGCACCCATTCCCTGCAGTGACTGAGAAGCTAGAAAAAAAAAAAGCAAATTAGGAGATTGTTATAGATAGAGCCAGAATTTTCCATCGTTTATTACAACAATGGGGCAGTGGAGGGGTTTGCTTTACAATGCAGGGCATCTGGATAGAAAGTTACCAAACTCCATCCAGACATGGATCTGCCTCTTTGTGGCAGGTGGACTCTAAGATGCACCCCTCCCTCAATTCCTACCTTCTAATAGACATGCTTTTGTGTAATATTCTCTCCTTGAGTGAGGGCTAGCCTAGTAATTTGCTCTAATCAACACAATCCATCAAAATGATGGGTGTCGCTTCTGGATTAAACTATGTAAGACTGTAACTTCCAGGTTGTAGCAGACCGTCTCCATCGCTGGCTATGATGAAGCAAGCAGCTGTGTTGGAGAAGCTCACGTGGCCTCAGGAACTCAAGACAGCCTTTGGCCAACAGTCGGCAAGGAACTGAGGCCCTCAGGCCAACAGCCTGCAAGGAAATACATCCTGCCAAGAACCCCAGGAGCTTGGAAGTGGATCCTTCCCCAGTCAAGTCTTAAAATCAGACCCCACCACTGGCCAACACCCTGAATGCCGCTCTGTGAAAGACTCTGAAGCAGACAACCTGATTAAACCACGCTCAATCCTGACTCACAACAGTGAAACAAGAAATGTTTGCTGTTTAAGTTGGGGACAAAAAATACCAACTTACAAGTGCATGGATCCATCATGCTCTCTCATACTCGCCTCCTTTGGCCAGCTGTCCCTTCTGCCAGGAATTTCCTTCCTCTCCCAACCCTTCCATCTGGAAGATTCCAATTCTTCTTGCAGTGGTCAGCCATGATCCATCTTCCCTGAAACTTTCTCGAATAGTCAGGCTTTTCCCCTCTGTGCCTTTTTGGCACCTTGTTCTCCTTCTTGTCACACATGCTGCATTGTCATTGATCCAATAGGGTCTGACTGTTCACTAGACTGTGAGATCCTTGAGGGCAGTGGCTGAACATCTCCATCTATTTCTCCAGCATCTACCGGAGTGTCTACCTACTGTTGTCAGTATTACCATTTGCCAGTTGGATAAACAGTGTCCAGAAGGAAAATACGCAGACCATGCCTCTGTGAACATGCCAGGGGCCCCAAACTCACAGCAGTCATACCTCATTGTCATAGATATTTAAATAAATAAATATTTCCCAGTTTGTGCGGCCGGCCCACCAGTTTTGAAACCACACTCATTGTGGTTCACTGCCTTAGCATTCCAGCATAGTCAAAAGACCTGAGATACACTCAGATAATTTGCTGCCAGGAAATTTTACTTCAATAACAGAATGAGCCCTGGATGTCTGAGATACCGCCCAGCATTCCAGCCCTTTCCAGACTATCCCTCCACTTTGCAGCCGTTCCTGCTGTCCCACTTTCACATCACTCCTCCGACCATCATTTTTTGTTTCTCTGTTGCCCAACCCTCTCCAGCCACGGCCTCCACACTAGGCTCTGTGTAGGATCATTGGTAGGGCATCTAGATGGTAGAGGCAGCCTCCTTACCCTCCCTGGTATGTCAGTGAAATTGCAATCTGTGGCTACCTCATGTTCAATATTTCTTGCAACACTTCTGTCTAATAATAATAAGAGCTTTATGCTGGCTCTTGCTTTGCTTGGCCATACCAGCCAGTTGCAAAGCCTCACGGTGGTGCACTGGGAGATATCTTTACAGCTTGGTGGATAAGAGCATGGGCTCCAGTTAGACTATCTTGATTCAAAGTAACTGCTTCCGGTGGGAGGGTATAGCTCAAGTGGTAGAACACATGTTTAGCATACTAAAGGTCCTGGGTTCAATCGCCAGTATCTCCTCTAAAAATAAGTAAGTAAAACTAATTACCTCCCCACCAAAAAATAAATAAAACAAATGCCCAGCGGGGTTTCGTTAAATAAAAAAAAAGGAACAAGAGGAACACTTCCATTCACAACCTGTCAACCCTTGGGCAAGCTACTTCTCTGTGTTTAAGTTTCTTTATCGGTAAAATGTGGTATTAAGAACACTTACCACATAGAATTGTTTCAAGAGGATTAAGTGTATTGATATGTCTCTGAAGCTCTTGAAATAGTCCCTGGCACCAGATAACTGCTTGCTCTTGCGGAAGATTCCAAAGTTTGCCAAATAATAAGAAATGTGTGAAAATGCTAAGTTCTGGCCAGTTCTAGAGAAACACCACGTAGGAAACATTCAATATTGTGCCATTGGGCAAGTCCAGGGTATGTTAAAGGATGCAGTTTGTTCAGCCTATCTCTTATTTTCTTGCTTTTTCTACTTGGTTAACAAGGCGATGCCCTTCCTTCAGACATCTCTGTATCCTGGCACCCTCATCCCAAGAATCTTGGCCACCATTCCTTCCAACTATAAGAAAGGACAAGTGTTACCTCCATTTTTCCAGCTGTGAAAACTAAGGCACTAAAAGATGTAATATGACCTGATGAATACACTTTGGCCTACACTAACCTAAAATCCTTTTAGGTCCAAGGTTTCCTGTCAAAGCTTCATTAATGATGGTCGTCCACATTCATTTCTCCTTTTTTATAAAGCTTACAACGTGCTCATTGCTCAACTAGGCATGATTTTGTTGCTCTCTGCTTCATACATAACTAGTTTTGTTTCATAAAGGAACCTGAACACTTACTAAGGCTGGGAACTCTATCTTGCACATTTGTGTTATTATTCATTCCTCAAGGGAAACACTTCATACTGAGTTCTGAGAAATGGATTGTGAGAGAGGGCAATGGTGGTGGTGGGGGGATCCAGCCATTTGACAGTCTCTAGAAAAGGAGGGAGTGCCTATGTGTCAGTAGGGAGGTGGCTTTTCCTAAGATGCATTATCGACTAGACATATGCAGATTCAACATCTCTGGATCCCCGGGGAAATTTCAGCACAGGAATTAGTAATGATTCCACCAAGAATACACAGAGCTCCCTCCAGACCAGGCAGGTTTGTCTTTTGATTAGTCAGTCCTGGTCCTCATAATTATTGCTGATCTGAGGCCAACAGGAATCTGCTTTTTCCCTCCTTCTAAATTTTTGGTGTTCCATGCTAAAAAAACTACTTTGTTGTTCTAGATCATCCTGGCTCAGTAAAAGTTAAGCTAAATCTTAAAAAAGTTTGCACTCACATTTGGAAACTGTAATATTGACCTAATGAGCATCCCATGCAACTGGTTTGGAATGCTTGTAAGTAACGATCAGCTGATTTTTTTTCTGACTTGTGATTGGTCCACCAACAGGCATCCTTACCTACTCATGCCCACCGATTCCTACTTATCTTTATTCTCATGGACGATACTCTGTTTATTCGACTAATTATAGTGACTCTTGGTTGACCCTACCTTGGCCTTTACTTCATCTGACAGCTTCTGCTTATTTTGCAACATAAATCCAGATTTATTTCTAAACTTCCTTTCTCACACGGGTCACAATGAACTTAATAAAGCCCATGGTACATTCATGCTCAACTTCCTTTTTTCATAACTCATCTTCCTTGTTGACCCTCCCTTTAACTTTCTCTTCCCATGTGTCACAGTGTTTACAACAGATGATCTCCATACTTAACAACCTCTGATCTTTAAGCTGACCTGAAGTCCTGGGGTGTAGGGGACAAGAGTGAAATTTCAAGTGTCTGATGATGGTTTTAGATGATGGCTCCACTGCTACATGTCTTTGGTCAAGTGATTGATCTCCTTTAAGCCTCAGTTATAAAAAGATAGTAATAGTTCCTTTATAAGGTCATTGTGAGCATTAAAAGATTTAAACATTTCTGATCTTTAGCACAATGCCTGGGACATAGTAAGTGTTCAGAAAGTGTAGTTACCCATCTTTCTTCTTATCATCGGTAGCTCTATCCTCTGTAACTAAGGACTCCAACTTCTCCCCCAACAAGGTGGCCTGATATCTCACCAAGTTAGCATAGTGCCAGAATAAATGTAATGCTAATTAAAGACTCCTGGATTAATTGCTGGTAATGTTTGGGTCATAAATGACATTTGTCTACATTTATGTCAAAGGGAGGGATTATAATTGCCTTACCATGCCCCATGTCCACCTCCCCAGGATGCTCTGAACTTGATTGTTAACTCTGAGAGCAAATTCTTGACCTTGACTTCGTATCAACTTCTCTTTGCAATCAATCTTTGGCTCCTGCAGTCTCAGGCAATTCTAGACTTCCTCTTCCCAGATGCTACAACTCTGGAAATCCTCCTAGGGTTGTTCAGACATCAATACCCTGCCCCCACCTCCTTCAGGAAATATGGCCTCACTGCTGTGGCAGAGTCCACTATCTGTCCCCCAAATCCTACCTGTCCAGGGAGCCCACCAAGATTTATCAGAAAAGGCAGAGTTCCTCATTATTGTTCAGGAACTTAATGTCTTAATCCTTAAATATTTAATGAATGAACGATGTCTTATAGCTTCCAACAATCAACGGGCAGTTCAAGCATGGGGGTAGGGATATTAAAATATTAAGTGTTACATCCTATGGTAAACCTGGAGCAGAAACCCTCTGGACAAGGCATTATCTTACTTACAACTGGACCACCTCTCCTTCTGTAGTTACAAGCCACTTCTTCAAGCTCTTTTTTCTGGAATTTTTTTTTTTTTTGACCACTATTTCATTTATACCTTGGGTTCAGTACTCACTTGAAGTCTCTAACCTAGAGACCTAGACAGTCTTACTGTTCTGTCCTAATTTTTTTTTTTTTGGTTACTATCTGCTTTATTGAAATGTAATTCACATACCATTGGTTCCCACTTCTAAAGTAGATAATTCAGTAGTTTTAGCATATGCACAAAGTTGTGCATCAATCACTACTATCTAATTCCAGGACATTCTCATCATCCCCAAAGAAATCCATAACCATTTATCAGTCATTCCCCATTCCTCCTGCTCCAGACCCTGGCAACCACTAATCTACTTTGTCTCCATGGATTTGCCTTTTCTGGACATTTCCTATAAATGGGATCACATAATATACAGTTTTTTTGTGTCTGGCTTATTTCACTTAGCATAATGTTTTCAAAGTTCATCCATGTTGTAGGATTTATTAGAATTATTTAGATTTATTAGAATTTCATCCTTTTTATGGTGAAGTAATATTTTATTTTATGGATATGCCATGTTTTATTTATCCACTCATTAACTGATGTATGTTTGGATTGTCTCCACTTTTTGGATATTATGAATAATGCTGCTATGAACATTTGTGTACAAGGTTTTGTATACATCTTGGGACTTCCTAAGAATATATTTTTAACTTTTTTTTATGAGAAATTACGAACATATACATAAGTTGAGGAATAGTCTATCCATCACCTAGCGTCAGGAACAATGATTAATTCATGTCCGACCTTGTCTCATCTATACTCCCCGCCCTCTTCCCCCTGTTTCTGGGTTATTTTGTGACAGATTTCTGACAGCATTATGTTTCATGCATAAATATTTCAGGAATTAGTTATACTTTTAAAAGATAACTTTATTGAGATAAAATTAATATGCCATAAAATTAACCTGTTTAAAGTGTATTTTAGTCATTGCCTAATTCCAATGATAAGAATTTTTTCAAGTGCTTGTTGGACATGTGTACATCTTCTTTGGAGAAATGTCTAATTTAAGTCTTCTGATGCCTATTTTTAAATTGGGTCATTCATCTTTTCATTATTAAAAGTTGTTACATGTCCTTTATGTGTTCTAGATTGTTACAAGCCCCTTATCAGATTTTAAATTATTTTCTTCCATTCTGTGGGTTGTCTTCTCACTTCCTTGATGGCATCTTTTAAAATACGAAAGTTTTTAATTTTAGTGAAATCCAATTCATCTATTTTTATCTTGTTACTTGTGCTCTTAATATATCATATCTAAGAAGATGTTGTCTAACCCAAGGCCACAAAGACTTACTCCTAGATTTTCTTCAGAGTATTTTATAATTTTAACTCTTATGCTTAGGTTTATGGTTCATTTTCAGTTAACTTTCACGTATGATGAAAGTGGTCCGACTTGATTTTTTGCACATGGGTATCCAATTGTCCTACCACCATTGTTGAGAGGACTATTCTTTACCATTGAAAGGTCTTGAGACCCTTGTCTGAAATTAGTTTCTCATAAATGTAAGTTTATTTCTGGATTTGCAGTTCTATTCTATACATCTATATGTCTGTTCTTATGCCAACACCTAATTCTTGATTACTGTATCTTTGAATAAGTTTTGAAATGGGGAAGGTGTGAGTTTTTCAACCTTGGTTTTTTTATTTTTTTTCAAAGATTGTTTTGGCCATCTGGACCCCTTGAATTTCTGTATGAATTTTAGTTTGTCCATTTCTGCAAAGAAACCAGCTGGGATTTTGATAAGAATTATGTTGATTCTATAGGTCAATTTGGGAAGTATTGCCATTCTAAAAATAGTCTTCTTATCCATAAACATAGGACTTTCCCCCATTTAATTCTCTCATTTCTTTCAACAATGTTTTGTAGTTTTCAGCATACAAATTTTGCCCTTTTTTGCTAAACTTATTCCTAAGTATTTTATTCTTTTTGATGCAATTGTGAATGGAATTCTTTTCTTCATTTTATTTTCAAATTGTTCATTGTTATTTTACAGTAATACAATTGATTTTTATATGTTGATTTATATTTTGCATTCTTACTGAATTCATTTATTGTGTTGGTTTTAATCTTATCACTTTAATCTTAGACTTTATCTTGGAGTTGATCATTTTGCACAAGTCTTTTTCAAGATCTGTCTGGGAGAACCTTGTCAATCCATTCATATGTTATATGTATTTTTTAAATGATGTATAATTTATATACAACACAAACATTAACCTTAAGTGTACAGCTTGATGAATTTTTACGTAAATATGCACCAATGCAATCACTACCCAGATCAAGATATAAAAAACATTTCCATCATCTCAGTGAGTTTCTTCACGAGTGCTCCTTTACAGTTAACAATCTACTCTCCACCAAATAATTCTTCTGAGTTCCATCAACTTAAATGAGTTTTTCCTGTTTTGAACTCCATATAAATGGAATCATTCAGTTTGACTCCTTTGATCTGTCTTTATTAACTCAACAAAATATTTCTGAGAAGCATGCACCAGTAGTTCATCTTTTTTTTTTTTTTTTTGGCTGAGAACTATCCTATGTTATGAAACTACCACAGTTTATGTATTCTCTTGTGTATGGATATCTGGGTTCTTTTCAGTTTTGGGGCTGTATGATTAAAGCAACTATGAACATTCTTGTACAAGACTTTTTATGTTGCCCACTTATCTATCTTAGATACAAATATATTGCTAGGTCATGTTTACCTTTACTAGAAAGTGCCAGTTTTCAAATTTGTTGTTATCATACCTGTCTGTCATTGATGTCACTAATGTATAAGAGTTTCAGTTACTCTACATCCCTGTTAACACTTGATATTGTTAGTCTTTTTTACTTTTAGCCATTCTGATGGGTATTTAGTAGTATCTAATTTTAGTTTTAATTGGCCTTTTCTGGATGCTTAATGATAGTTCCACTATTTTTCATGTGTCTATTGTCCATATAGACAACTCTTTTTGTTAGCTACCTATTGAAGTCTTTTATATATTTTAAATTGATTTAAAAGAATTCTATAAATATCCTGGATCTGAAATATGTCCAAAATAAATGAAAATAAATGAAAACCATAGTTCTGGTCTTCCCAATGCAGAAAAGTATGGTGGCCTTGATCTTTCCTATATACAAATTGAGACTGAAATTCTTGTATGATAAATACCAATGGGCCATTGCCTTTCTTTGAAGCCAAACCTGTATCACTGGTGCATGAAGGGAAGCATATTTTCACCACAGTTCTTTCTTTCCAAATTTAAAAACTCTCAGAAAAAATATCATTTCTTCCAGTGTATTTCTTCTTCTAGATCAATGGAAAAAGAAAAGAAAAAGCAACTTTCTAATGAAAAATGATTTCTGAGTGGAAATGCAGAGAATCTCATGTTCTCTATGAGTAGTTGCGGTTAATGAAATAATTAGTACTAGTTAGAATTTTCCAGAAAGTACGAGTAGAGAGTCCAAAAAGGACTCTACTCTGTATAGACTAAATTTATAAAACCTAGATTTTTGTGTGTGTGTATATATATATACACACAATATATATACCATGTAGGTCATATAGTATTATCAATATAGAGACTGGATTTGTCCTTCAAATAAGATTTTACACGTGATTATAATGGCTGATAAAATATCACTGGCATAGTGAAATAATGTTTTTCCACTAGGCTAAGTTAAACTCTTCATTTCCTAACACTGATCTAAGCTACTTTAATATGCAAAGTCAAATGTTAATAATGACAATAATCATCGTAACAATGATAGACACTTATTGAACATTTATTGAACACTTATGATGGGTCAATATATGTCTTATGGATATTTTTTCACATTGTGTGGCTTACTTTTCATTTTATTAATGATGTTTCATAATTTCAGAATGCTTCCTAATTTTCTCTTTGACTGCTTCTTGGACTTGTGGGTTAAGTGTGAGATTTGGTTTCTAGGTATTTGAGAATTTGCAAGCTGTCTTTCCATTATTGATTTCTAATTTAATTCCACTGCCAAAAATATACTTTGGATAATTTGAATCTTTTAAAATTTATTGTGAATTGTTTTACCATCCAGAATATGATCTGTCTTGGTAAATATTCCATGTGCACTTTAAAAGAATTACATTCCACTGTTATTGAGTGGAGTTTTCTAGGCCAAGTTGGTTGATGGTGTTGTTCAAGTCATCTTTGTCCTTACTGACTTTCTCTCTAGTTGTTCCATCAATGATTGAGAGGGTGGTTGAAATCTCTGACTGTAACTGTATATTTTTGGCAATGGAATTAAATTACGCATTAATGAGATACAGGACTTCACGTAAGTTCTTGGATACGGCAGATCTAAGGTTTGGTTAATTCAGTGGTTAAATTATGTCATTCAGGCTCAGATTCTTTCTACTTTTCTGCTCTGTCTTCCTCAGAGTGTTAACCTTGTCTTTGGCTAGCTTCTTCTGGGTCAATAGACAGTTGCTTCTGTTCTAGACACTACTACAAAAATGGGCAGAAGAGGAACTGTTTCTTCCCTATTTAATGAAACATTTTCCAGAGTTCCCCCCACCCCACCAGCAGATTTATCCCATTATCTCAGCCAGAATTAAGTAACATGTACACCTTAAACAATCACTGGGGAGAGGGAATGGACCACCATGATTGTATGAGGCTCCTAGAGATTTATCTGTGGGTTACAAAGAAGAGTAATGGACACCAGATAAAAGTAAGTGTCCTCATAAGCAAAACAAAAGACAGCCTACAGAATAGGAGAAAATATTTGCATATAATGCAATTGACAAGAGCTTAATTTCCAGAATATATAAACAGCTCATCCAATTTAATAACAAAACAAACAACCCAATCCAAAAATGGGCAGAAGACCTAAACAAGCAATTCTCCAATGAAGACAAAAAAATGGCCAATAGGCAGGCACATGAAAAAATTTTCAATAATGCTCATTATCAGAGAAATGCAAATCAAAACTACAATGAGATATCACCTCACATCAGTCAGAATGGCCATAATTCAAAAGTCCACAAATGACAAATGCTGGAGAGGGTGTGGAGAAAAGGGAACCCTCCTACACTGTTGGTGGGAATGTAGTTGGTACAGCAAATATGGAAAATAATACGGAAATTCCTCAAAAAACTAAAAATAGACTTACCACATGATCCAGCAATTCCACTCTTGGGGGCATATATCCAGAAGGAACTATAATTCAAAAATACACATGCACCCCAATGTTCATAGCAGCACTATTTACAATAGCCAAGACATGGAGGCTACCTAAATGTCCATTGACAGATGACTAGATAAATAAGCTGTGGCATATTTATATCATGGAATACTTCTCCATACAAAAAGAATAAAATAATGCCATTTGCAGCAATGTGGATGGACCCAGACATTGTCATTCTAAGTGAAGCAAGCCAGAAAGAGAAAGAAAAATACCATATTTTACTTATATATGGAATCTAAAAAAAAAAAGACACAAATAAACTTATTTACAAAATAAAAACAGACTCATAGACATAGAAAACAAACTTATGGTTACCCGGGGATAAATTGGGAGTTCGAGATTTGCAGATACTAACTACTGTATATAAAATAGATAAACAACAAGTTTGTTCTGTATAGCACAGGGAACTATATTCAATATCTTGTAGTAACCTATAATGAAAAAGGATATGAAAAAGAATGTATGTATGTATATGTATGACTGAAACATTATGCTGTACACCAGAAATTGATACAACATTGTAAACTGAATATACATCAGTAAAAAAAATGTAAAGGTCCTGCCAATAAGGGAGAATTTAGGATGGAACCAGCAATGTCTGCTATAATACACTTCCATAGTGATTTATTCTTTAATCTTTTTTTGGAAGGGGGAGGTAATTGAGTTTTTATTTTTCTCTTCTGTAAGATGGCGATAATAGTAGGGTCACTGTCAAGGACAAATGTATGTAGAGCCCCTGCCTGTCACAGTGCCTGGTGTGCAGTGTGTATTTAATCAGTGGAAGCAGCTACTGTTATCACAGAAGTGCGTACAACTGAAGTCGCCACTTCCTGGTCTTGATTAGTTGGGTAAATAAGTCTTCCTTCTTTTTCGGCTTCCTCATACTCTGTTGGGTGAATCTGCCCAGGGGACAGAATTACCTAGAATGCCTCCATCAATACTTTGCCATTTTCAGATTAAGATCAGGCTTTATCATTTTGCTTTGTAGAACTTGTGAACATAGAAAAATTCCTTGCCATTTAAATGAAATCAGTAGTACCTATATTTAAAACTTCATGTCATGGGTTGAAAGTATTAGAAGTGACAGCTAGGGTCAGAGTGAGGTTTTGGTGATATCTTAATGGTGCACTAAGACAACTCCAAAATGTTTGCTTTATCTCCATCCTCAAGCCATCAGAGTGAGCACTGGAAGGATTTTTGTTAATAATACATGGGACACCCTATCAGACTGACAGCAGTGACTAGCTGTCTGAAAGTCTTTCTGGGACAAGGCAGATATAAACAAACCAACCCATAAAAACTGTCACCAGGGAGACTTTCTCCTTGGGAATATGATTTCAGGTGGAAAATTCCTATGCGTCAGTTTAATAAACTATTTTTAAGTTTGCTCCTGTGGCAGAAGGGCCATTTTTGTGTTAGCCCAACATCCAAATGGCCTGTGCTAAACGTGGACCTCCTAAAAGAAGAAGATATTTGCATCATTTCACATAACATCCAGATGAGGCACTAAGAGATGTCCTAATAATGGGGGCCGGGACGATTTTAGCTTCCCTTTGTTTGTTTTTCCATTTAAATGTGATAGGATCACACTGTGAGACAGCAAGACATCTGACAGATGATAGCCACACACATACTACATGAATTGAAATCTCAAAAACCTTCCACACGAAGACGAATGACCAGACTGTAGTCTGCTTCAGCTGCAGAGAGTAAGGCTGCAATCCGGGCGGTGGCGGTGCTTTTCTTCTCGTTCTAAAGCTGCTTGATACGTGTAAATATAATATCTTCACAATTTTAATGCAGTTAAATGCCCTCACCCATAAGGCAAATATAAATGCTGTAAAGTGGTATATCTGCTTGAATCTCATGAAACCATTGCAAATCAAGGTGACATGAATGGTTCAGAAATAAATGTAAAATGAAAAGCTTCGTGTCTGAGCAAATAATGCCATATATTGAAGCTCATGTGAATATACTTTAAGACCTATATTTTTGTGTTATGCTTTCTTCTCACAGAACTGCTCTTCAAGGTCCATCTTCAGTGGCTGTCTAAACGTCATGTGTCTGAGTTGGAGGTTTGGTGCTACTGAAATGTGACCGTAATATGGTCTTTGTTATTAAAGGGACTCTCTGGGGCATATTCATTTCTCTCAGGAACTGATGTTTACTTTGAGTAGGGACTGTGGAGGAGCTGTGATCATCATTCAGAAGACAAAACAAGTGAAGGAACAAAATAGAACAAGGCAGTAGTTGCTCAGGGTATGCTGAGGCCAGGTGTCTACAAATGGAATTAAGAGAAGAAATGATTTTGGACCAGATTGGGATAATTTAGGACTTAGAGCCAAATCCATTCCTCTCAAATTTAATCCTCTGCACAAGACAAATAACGACAGCCTATATTTTCACTTGTCCCATGGCTACCCAAACACAGTGGAATCACACAAGTGACCCCTGGTGACTTCCTTAAAGCCACAAGAGGATGAATGGCGCTTAAGCCTAGCCGAGGCCCTTGGCAACTTGTAATTTACAGAATGCAATACATGACTTCCTAAACTGCCAGGTGAAGACGTAGCAGGTGAAGGCCTGTAAGGTAGTGGGAAGTGCACAGACTTCAGAGTTACAGACCTGGCCCAAAGCCTCTGGTGCTGTTGAGCAGCCATTTGCTGTCTCCCAGGTCCAGTTAAGAGTTCCTCATATGCAAAACAGCAGTGGAGGAACTAACCTCCAAGGGCTGCTGGGATGATGGAGTGGGATCATTTATGGGAAGTGTTTTGTACACAGTAAACAGCTGTTGATGCTATTACAGTAACCCAGTGGTGTTGACATCATGGGATTTACTATCTCAGTCATCCTTCCTAAAATGTTCACCGGCAACTGGGGGAGTAGGTGCAGGTCCCTCAGGTCTTGGCCCCCAGCACCCCCCCTCATCACCTGAAAATGCTGCTTATCCTGGGCCCAGCTCTCTGCTGCTGCTTTTGATGATATCAGGCGACTCTGGCCTCCAGGGAGAAGGCGTTGCTTCCCCTGGTCGACCTTATCGTCTGCTTGGGGTAGGTCCTTTCTCTTAATCCCCATTGCAGGGAAGACAGCAGCTGTGCTTTAATGAGAGTTTGCTGGAAGTTCAGAAGTAATAGATGGGAAACACAATTCAGAAAGAAATTTACTGACACAGCACAGGCTCTGAGCCGTCCTCCAGGTTGGCTTGGCCAGGTCCCCACAAGAAGAGCTCCAAACTGCTCCGTATCTCAGATTGGGTCCTAAGCCACTCCAGGCATGGGAGAGGAGAGGGTATTTCTTCTCAGCCAGCTTAAGATCTGCCTCTGACTTCTCCATTCCTGCCCCAAACGGAACTCTTCCTAAAGTGACTCTTATAGGAAGAAACCCATTCCCTCTGGAAGAACGTGCTCTGCCCAGAGCACTATATGGCACCAATAGTAACTGGGTGGGGAGGGGAGCCTCAGCTTGGGTGTGCCATGGAGACCCAGGACTTGGGACCCTCCCTGACAGCCCTCTTCCAGGTTTTCTGGAGAGTCGCAGAGACTCACTGAGCCACCGGGATTGGCAAGCAGATGCGGCTGGGCAACTGGAACCCATGTCTGGGTCCTGGGATGCAATTCCAAGATCCACCCATTGGCAGCAATGAGATTGTGGCTAGTCTTCTCTTTCACAACTGCCTCGGGAACTGGGCCCAGTGGAGGCAGGCAGTGCATGAGTGGACAGCAGTTAAAGGAACTAGAGAAGGAGAAATAGAGGAAACAAAGTGGGGCCAAAAAGACGGGCACGTCTCCTTAGATTTCCCTACCTATCTACCTACCTACCTATGTATATACATACTGAACAGTGCAGTCAGTTGAATATATGTATTGATTATATACAAACTGGATATTTCTGTTAGAGTTCTCCACAGAAACAGAGCCAACAAAATATAGATAGGTAGGTAGGTAGATACATAGAGGAGGCTTATTATAGAAATTGGCTGACATGGTTTAAGAGGCCAAGGAGTCCCATGATCTGCTGTCTGCCAGCTGGAGAACCAGGAAAACCACTGTTATAATTCAGTCTGAGAGTCTGAAGGCCTGGGAGTCAGAAGGACTATGGTCTAAGTCCCAGTATGAGTTTGAACACATGTGAACTAAGAACACCAGTGTCTGAGAGCTGGAGAACAGCTTGAGCAGGGAGAATGAATTCATCCTTTCTACACTT
Source organism: Camelus dromedarius (assembly GCF_036321535.1). Lineage (NCBI taxonomy): Eukaryota > Metazoa > Chordata > Mammalia > Artiodactyla > Camelidae > Camelus > Camelus dromedarius. Next base: position 11,213,071 of record NC_087454.1, on the reverse strand, counting down.
TGTGTTCTATCCAGGCCCCCAGTGGGTGATGCCCATCTGCACTGAGGTTGATCTTCTTTTCTCAGTCTACTGACCCAACTGCTGATCTCTTCCAGAGACACTCCCAGAAATAATGTTTTAGCAGCTATTTGGGCATTCCTTAGCCTAGTCAAGTCAACACATAAAATTAACCGTCACATGTGATGTCACTCTTGTGGGTATGGTACATTTGCTTTAGTCTGTCTCTCTGTCTCTCTCCCTATCTCTGTTTCTTTTTCTCTTGCTAGATTTGAAGAAGTAGGTTGCCATGAATCCTACAATTTCAAGGGAATACATTTTTCCAACAACATGAGGGAGCTTGGAAACAGGTCCTCCCTGACTCAGGTCTCCAGATGAGACTCAGCCCTGGCCAACACCTTGACTGAAACCTTGCAGTGGACCCAGCTAAGCCGTCCCTGGACTCCTGACCCAAAGAAACCTTGAAATTCTTATAAGCAATTTAATTTGTGGTAATTTGTTATACACCATAGGAAATGATTCAGTTGATATTTCTACAGAGTACCTTTTCCTATCCTTTAATTTCAACCTTTCTGGAGCCTTATGTTTTAAATGCATTTCTTATAAACAGCACATAAATAGAAAACAATCAACCATCACAGTATTAAATTGAGTATGAGTGTGTGTGTGTGTACGTTGTACGTTCAATTGCACTCTTTAAATCTCTGGGTTTTACTCCATGCACCAGTATTTATTTTTAAAATTTCCAACACCATTTTCTTCCTTCCTTCTACTTGTCTCCCAACCTCTCCTTTAAAAAGAGCCAAGATATGAAACAATGATTTTTATTATTTGTTTTCTTCTAATTTGTTTTCTTATTAACAATTTTTAATACACAAAGTGGCTGAGCCTTGTATTTGATATTTACTTGCTTTTTACTTATGCAGCCTCTGAACAACTTTCTCTCAGTCTGTGACCTTCCACAGAAAAATGTCCCCACCATTGTTCTAAGTAAACACTGGAGCATAACGCCAGATAACACTGCCTGACTGTGGAATGCTGGATAGCAACCTTTGCAGCTCAGCCAGCCTGGCAGGGAAAACACTTAAGAGGGCTCTTTGTATTGGAGGAAAGCAGCAGGATAGAACTAAGGGCAAAAGAGGTAACACAAGCCAAAGCTTGCTGTCATCTGTGGGACTGATTCCTGCAGGTTTAATATAGCTCAAGTTAATAGCACACATGTGGTTGTGAAGTCAAGCATCACTAGAACTGACTATTAAGACTGGCAATGGGGACTTGCAGGCGAAACGCTTGGAACAAATGTATGTTTTTTCTCCAAGACAGGCTGGGAGAAGCCCCGTCAAGATACTACAGTTCTGATGTGTGCCTAAAACTATGAAAGCAAGGAGAACCAAAAACAGAATGAGAACGATTCAAAGCCCGGCTGTGTGTTTGCCACCTTAGCTATCCTTGGCAAGGTCATGGGGGTGATTTCAGACCTTGGGTCAGTCTGGTGAGATTTACTGGGACTGACCAAATGTTCAGCACATCACATAGACATAATCCCAACTTCCAACCAAGTAAAAATAGGACCAGTCCTATCAGAGGTGTATTACGAGGCAGTACGTTGTACCCATGAAGACTCTACTTCACTCCAGATTTCTAAGGCTAATTTACAAGGGATTTCTGACTCCAAAGCTCAAAAATCACAATACATCTTTAGAGTCCTGCTTGCATCCGATTGCATGCATGGGGACACTAGCTTGTGACAGCATCTGGTGAATGTGACCTCCTCAGCGCTATCATTCCCCTCTCCATTAAACAATGTATTCAGATTCTTAGAAACCTGAAACTATAAATGTTCCTTCATTCTTTTCTGGGGGGGTGGGGGAGGGATTCTGAATTTTGGTATTTACATTATAGCTAATATTAATTGAGATCTAATATATGGAAGGCAATATATTAAGCACTTTGCATGATCTGGTTAATCCCCTCAAATTCTGTAACTCAACATAACTTTTTTGAAATAAAGTAGTATTTTGAAACCATATATGGAAAATTGACCTACAATAACCAACACGAAGGCCTATTCCAATAAAATGACTGGATCCTAAAGAAAAGGAAAAAATTCTGTTGGGCATCTAGCCAAAAAGAACACACAATTTACACAGGAAAAAAAAATGGATTATTATCAGACTTTCTAATAACAACAGATGAAAATAAATTACAAAGAAAGAAGAACGTGAAGTAAGGATTGTATATCCAGCAAAACTGACTCTCGGGCATAACTAGGACATGCTAGTAAACATGCAGGGATGCAGGGAACATTGTATTAGCTCCTCCTGAAGCATCTACTGAAGAATGATCCTCAGACAACCAGGATAACTAGAGACACGCTGACATAAGAACAGTTGGTGAACCTTAAGCGTACTGTTACTTTTACAACTAAAAGGGCTCAAAAGGAAAAGGATATAGTACGTAATGGATATGTGCCCTGACAATGTAGATACTGGATGACAGATAAAAATGGGAGTGTGAAAACTTTTTAAAATGTTTTCAGTGACTACACCGATGGTGGCCAGATTAGCTTGCTTTTTGGAGACTGTTGTGAATGCTTTGCGGTTTAAACAAATAATTATGGTATATTTTAAATCTATTGTCCCCAGTATCCTTTGGAATCAGGATTCTTAGGGTGGGAGAAAGGAAATAAAAATGGAATATAGAAAAGTGCAAGTAAAAACTCTCTAATCTTGAATTACATAAAATGTATAAACATGAATTCATTAGGTATTTTACCTCATATGTATTTTTTCTCACTCTGTACACTAAAAATACCTTAAAAACAATGACCAACACTGTAGAAATATGTACCCCTAGCATCTACATGATGGAATTGAAACACCACTTGGTTTCCCACTGGATGATACCAAGGATTCTTGGGAAATGGCTAATTCTAGATTAGGAGGGGGAAATACACAAAAAGCTCCTGGACTATCCTGCCATCTCAGGCAAGGAAAATAAATAAAAGGCGTACATGTAGGGGAGGAAGAAATAAAACTACCTCCCTTCAGAGACAATATGATTATCTACATAGAAAATACCAAGGAGTTTACAAAACAAGCTCCTAAAACTAATAGGTCAATTTAGCAAGATTGTAGGATTCAAGGTCACCATACAAAAGTCATTTCTAGATACTAGCAATAAACAATTGGAAATTATAGTTTTTAAACAAAGTGCCATTTGTAATAGCTCCCAAAATCAAGTATTTAGGTCTCAATATGACAAAAGACTTATAGGCTTTCTATGCTAAAAGGCACAAAACATCATTTAAAGAAGTCAAAGATGCAAAGAAACGGACAAGTTTTCCTAAGGTCTTGGGAGACTCAGTATAGTTAAGATGTCAACACCTCTCAAATTAACCTACAGATTCAATGGGATTTTAATTAAAAATCTCGGCAGAATTTTTTGTAGAAATAGACAAGATGATTCTAAAATTCGCATGGAACATCAAAGGAATTACAATAACCAAAAGAATTTCATAAAAGAATAATCAGAGAACTCACATTACAGGATTTGATGACTTACAGTTATCAAGGGTCGTGTGATTCTTGCATAAGGAGACACACACAGAAAATAAATCTAGAAACAGACCCAAACAAATATGGTCAATTTATTTTTTGACAAAGGAACAAAGGTATTTCAATGGAAAAATATAGTCTTTTCAACAAATGATCCTGAAGTAATTGGACATCTATATGCCTCACATCATATACAAAATTAACTTAAAATAGACTTTATACTTAAGTCCAAAATTTTTAAAATTACAAAACTTAAGAAAAGAGGAGAAAAATCTTTATAATCTTATTTAGGTTAGGCAGAGTTCTTTCATATCACATCAAAACCATGATCCATAAAAGAAAAAATGATAAAGTAGACATCACCAAAATTTAAAAATGAGAACATTTTACTCCCAGAAAGACAATGTTAATAAGAGAATGAAAACAAGCCATAGAGAGGGATAAAAATATTTGCAAATTTCATATGCATCAAAGGACTTGTATCCAAATATACAAAGAACTCTTAAGACTCGATAATAATCCAACTTAAAAATAGGGTATGAATAGACACTTGTCTAAGATATGGGGATGTCAAATAAGCACATAAAAATATATTCAACACCATTACTCATTAAGGAAATGCAAATTAAAACAACAATGATATACTACTGTGGGTCTGTTAGAATGACTAAAATAAAAATGAAAATATAAAACTCACCCTTCCAAGTGATGACAAGGAAGCAAGGCAACTAGAACTTTTCACGCATTGCTGGTGGTAACGTGAAATGGTGCGGTCGTTCTAGGAAAGAGTAACAGTTTCTTACCAAGAAAAACATACCTTTACTTTCTGATCCAAAAATCCCATTTTTAAGTATTTAACCTAGACAAATGAAAACTTCACACAAACCTGTACATAATGTTTTATGAAAACATTCTTCATAGTCACGCAAACCAGGAAACAACCCACATAGCCTTCAGTTGGGTAAGTGGATTAACAAAACTGTGGTGGTCCAGTCAGTGGAATCCTATTTAGCAATAAATAGATACTGTAAAGGAGCAGGACCCTATGGGGACTTCCCAGCACAGACCCCTCCCCCATATCCTCTGTTGTAGCTCATCTCTGAAGGACCCAGATAATAGTGCCTTATGCCTATTTCTTGAGTTTTTCAGATGCTAAAAATTACCAGCAAATGGAATAAATTAACTACCTGATGGTCACGACCTCAGACCTTCTGGTATCTAAGGATTGATTACTATCAACCAATCAGAGAATTGTGCAGAGCTGACTGCCAACTCTAGGATGCCCTGCCCTCACTTGGCCTCAAAAAGGCTCAGCTGAGTCCTTCCTGGTCGTTGGGGGTTGTGAGCCAGAGCTGCTGGTTCTCCTTGCCTGCCCAGCAACAAACCTTTGTCCGCTCCAGACAGCACCATTTTGGTATTAGTTGGCCTCACTGTGCATTGAGCTGTCGCCCGGAAAACTGTGTCACAGCTCAGTTGTGACATCAACCTGGATCCTAAGGAGAAACCAAGCAACACTCGGAAAGTTGAAGAACTCAGATTTACTACGCTAACCGACCCAGACTAATAAACACTTCAAACTCTAGACCCCGTCTGTGGGTTTACACAGGCCTTTTATAGGCTGCCACTTTTACACTTTGCAACATCATATGCAAATAAAGTACAACAGAAGTTGACCAACTGGGAACAAGCTTTGTAGAAATAGACCAATCAGGAGTAAGCCCCATGCAAATGAAGTACTACAAATGGACCAATCAGAAGTTAGGGAAGTGGACCAATCAGAAGTAAGAGTAATAACCAATCAGGAGTGAGAGTAATAACCAATCAGAAGTGAGCTCAGGGAACCAATAGAATTCTAGGTGTAAGTTAGCCGCTTTAGAGGCAAAAAGTGAGATAAAACCTCTGGGCCAGAGAACCGGCTGTTGCTGGGAGGAGAGCAGCGGCCCTGCGTTGGGGTCCTGCCGGTCTTTTTATGGGGCTTCTCACCTCAATGCAAATTAACTTGCATTCAGTAACAATTTTGGCAAAGCCCGTGGGGGAGAAGTCGGCGCCCGTGGCCTGTCGACCCCAGCGGCCTCCCTGGGTCCCAGCCGCTGCCGGAGCACACTTCGCTCTGGGGAACCAGGAGGGAGTCTCCCTGACAGACACCGGCCGCCCTTGCACAAGGCTGTTTGGAGTTCAGAAACTTCCAGAGCTACGGTCCGCAGTCGGTGTCGCCTAGGGGTGAGTCGCTCCAGCTTCCACAGGCTGGGAATTCTCTCCACTCCATCTGGGCTCATTCCCACTGGGACATGAGCTGCTCTGGGCTCGTCACGAGCCCCTCTGGGTCTGTTTCCTTTCAAGAGCTGGGCCAGTCCATTTGGAGGCCTCCTTCTGGGAGTGGAAGTGGACATTTTAGATGATCTCTGGGTTTTTTTTGTGACTGTAGCTAATTTGTTGTTTGTGTTTTTGTGTGTGTAGTTTTGGGGTGAGCCACTGCTGCTTGCACAGGTTGGGAAAATTCTCCCTGCTTCACCTGGGCTCATTCCTTTCTGGGAAGTGAGCCATTCTGGGCTCATTGGAAGCCACTCAGGGTCCATTCTCTTTTGGGAGCCCTGCCACTTTGGGAGTGGAAGTGGAATTTGGGGGCTATATCTCATCTGACCTTTTGTTGGTGAGACCATATTTGTTATTTGTATGTGTGTGTATCAATACTTGCATTGGCCGGTTGAGAAGTTTTCGGTGAGCAAAGGGCTGGCATGTGATACACCAGGATATCCTTTCCTGTTGTGTTGGTTGGGTTTTTCCCTTTCTAGCCCTGGTCTTTCATTCAGCTTCATCTCTGGGGCATTGATTGGGGTTCACCCCTTGTGGACTGCTGGAGCGTTGGTTGGGAGTCTCCTTTTCTGGGGCTAGGGACCTGTGATCCTGAGACCATTTTGCATTGCATTGGTTTGCTTGATATTTGACAACACCAGTTGTGAATAATTATTTTGGATATTCAGAGCTCTACTCCATCTTATAGCCCCCTGGTGTATTTCTGCGAAACTGGGAGACCGTTAGCTATGCTCCCATGAATGAAAGAAAATAATCAGCTTTTATCTTGGTGGTGTATGTGAGTGTTGTCAGTGTCTTGGTACCTGAGGCCAAATCCTGTTTGCTCTTCCTGGTTTTGCTGAAAATAAGGCATGTGAATGTGAGCAAATTATATGTATAATATATAAATTAAGATGGTGGGGTTTTGTAAAAGCAGTTAAAGGAGAAGTTTGCATTTTTCTTCCTGTGCATTTGAGACGTACATGGGCTACCTGAGCTCTCAAGGGAAAACAGTTTTTTTTAAACTCATGCAGAAAAACTGCGAGATCCCTGGTTCTTTCTTTATGTAAAAATTAACTTGTGAATGAGCTCTGTTGACTTAAAAGTAAAAGTAAAAAATTTGCTTACAAATGAAATACTTCTAAGTATTAAAAAAAGTTAGAACAAATTTCAGGTTTACACGATCTAGGAGATAGTCAATATTGAATTAATATTTGATATTAAAGCTAGCTTAAGCTTGTTGGTATAATCAACACAGAAGTGTCTTTTTTTGTACCTAGGTTTACTGAAGGTCAATAAGTTCATTTCTGTTGCAGAATTTGTCAGCAGAAAGAAAAAGATTAACTTGGAATGATGAAATTCTCATAGTTAAATTAAATGCAAATGAGATAAGAGCTTTGGGGTGAACTCTTTAGAAATAATTAGGTTTTAGGAATGTCTACTTAAAATGATCTCTCCAGATATTTGGGAACCTGAAATTTTAGAGTTGTGCTAATTTAAGTTAAATGATGGAAGTATATTGAATAGTTGAATAGGTAGGTCATTCTGAAACAAAATAAGGTACTGAAACATTCACTAGAAATGAAGATCTTTTCAAGAGTTGAGGATTCTAATTCAAATATGTAATTAAAGCTACTAAAAGTAATGAGGGAAACATTTCAGCATACAGTAGGAAAGTAGGATATATGTTTTGAGTAAAGAAGGGTATGAGGAATGGAATTGCGTTTTGTGAAGGAAAAGGAGACTAATTTGGTCCTAGAGCTGGTGGTTTCTGGATGGGGAAAAAAATAAGGGCCAAACTAATGTGGATACAGAAAGTTGTGGAAAGTTTGTAGAAAGGGAGCCCCCAAAGAGGAGTTTGTGCATCGTTGGACTGAGATGAGTAAGCCTAATTAGGTAAATGGATCTTGTTATTAAAAGTAGGCTGGTGCCAGGCTAGATTTGGTTCTTTTCTGTTAAGAGAACAGGTTTACTTGAAATGCTTCTGATAACAAATTGTGTGAAACTTTGATCTTTTTGGCAAACTTCCTATCAAATTCTAATTAAACTTCTTCTGACTTCAGCTGACTTTGGGATGCTTCAGAGGGTCCCTGAGACTTCTCAGAAAAATGTTGAACTAGGATTGGTTGGCATGTTGAATTGCATGGGAAGCATTGTCAAATGAGTGATAAGCCCCCTCAGATTATATCGTATGGATAGATGCTATTAATATAGATATTCTAGAAATGACATAGATTCTGAGATTTGACTGTCTCCTGGTATAATGCTGTCAGTCGTGATCCTGGTTGTTACCTTGGGATGTTGTATGTCACAGCAACTTGATCAAACTTCTTTGTCAAAAACCTGGTAATCAGATCCTTTACCTTGCCTTTTGGGGGTTTTTTGTCATTCATAGATAGTTAACCTGATGCTTTGCAAAACTGCTTCATCTTCAAGAAGGTTCATAAAAAGGACTTTTTGACAAGCACAGGTTTCTTTTAAATTATACCGCCGATCTGGGTATAATACTTTAAAAGCCTAATAAACTGATTTCATAAAACTATTCGTAAAAAGGATTGAATGAACTTATGAATATGGTCACAACTTTTTCGTTTTGACTGAAATATTACTGGCTTTTAATCAATGTTTTCTAATTGAACCATTTACCAAATATTTGTCTCCCTATCAATATTGGCCCCAATATTTAGGATAGAAAGAGAATTCTCCAATGGAGTTGTCGCAGAGTATGACTGCTCATGATGTATGACAGTGCTTGCTTCATGTCTATTGCTAAAAGCATGCGTACTATGCTTATGTAACAACTGGTTGTAACTGATAAAATAGATGCTCTATAAAGTGTGTCCCCATTGGCATATCTCTGATCCTGTTCATGTCTGATTCGTTTTCCCCCAACATGGATAACTAGACAAGTATAAAGAAGGCCTAGCACCACGGGACATGATCTGAACCTGGGGCAGGAGCTAGCACCCCAGCATCGAGGGACAGATATTTTGATCATCAGTGCTTTCTTCTGAAGGATTTTCGGTCAGGAGGGGAGTTGATGGAATGGACCTGCATGTATTGAGGTGTGGGGAGGTCATTCTGGCTTGTACATGGTTCAGCTGGGACTTTGCCGACCAGGGCGGCCTGTTCTGTGGTGTTTGGGACACACATTGTGCATATGCTTTGCCTTGAGGAGGGGAATGCATTTGACAGTCTGGAGTGGTTGTGGTTTAGACATCCAGGGTAGAGCTGGGTGACCGTTGTGGACGTGATTTCAGGCACGTTCCTGTGTTGTTGAGAATGTGAATTTTCTGAGCTTTATCACATTCAGGACACTAGCAGCCATTCTCAAAGCAGTGTCTGCTGGCAGATGGCAGCTTCAACCTTATGCCCTCCAGGTCTCCTCTTGTAACCATTAAATTTTTAGACAATAAAATTGCTTTAGATCAGATGTTAGCAGAAAAAAGGAGACATGTAGTGACCAATAATTCTTATTATATATATGCTAATACCACATCAAAAGTTAAAATCTACTCAGATAAAAGTAGACAGCTGGCTACCTGGCTACCAGTCTCCCCCAAAGTGCCAGGTCCAGGCTGGTTTTCAGGCTTATTCTCCTGAATTCTTCAGGGAATGTGATCGTTATCATACAAGACTCAGATCCAGAACTTAGAACTCGGAAATTTTTCCAACTCGTCCATTCCCCAAATTGAGGTAAGGGTATGCCCCATTTCAGCAAGAAGTAGCCAGAAGTGGCTGTCACCTCATTCCTTGAAATATTCGGGGAAGGATAAGACAGGATTGGACATTAAAACCAAGTTCCTCCACCGAGTTTATGATCAACTTCTCTATCCAAAATATGATTCCTCTTCTTGTCCAACGCCTGTTCTCCTCAAAATTGAGGAGTATCAAAGAAAAGGGGGGAACTGTAACTGAACAGGACCCTGTGGGGCTTTCCTGGGAAAGACCGCGCCCCCATATCCTCTGCTGCAGCTCCTCTCTGAAGGACCCAGATCATAATATCTTACGCATATTCCTTGAGTTTTTCAGATGCTAAAAACCACCACCAAATGGGAGAAATTAACTACTTGATGATTATGAGCACGTAGCCCCCAGACCTTCCGATGCCCAAGAATTGATCACCATCAACCAATCAGAGAATTGTGCACAGCTGATCACAGGCCCTGGGCTGCCCAGCCCCTTAGCTGGTCTTTAAAAAGGCTCAGTTGAAACCCTTGGGGAGTTTGGGGTTTTTTGGGCATGAGCCACTCTTTCTCTGAGCCACGGTTCTCTTTGCTTGGCCCTGGAATAAACCTTTCTCTGCTCCAAACTCCGGAGTTCCGGAACTGTTTGGCCTCACTGTGTCAGGCACATGAACATGCATTTGCTAACAATACCAAGTATGTAGATGAATCTCAAGTGCATTATGCTGAGTAAAAGAAGCCAGTCTCAGGGCTGCAGGCCATGCTGTTCCATTTATATTACATTCTGGGAAAGGCAAAATTCTAGAGATAGAGATGAGATGAGTGGTTGTCAGGGGCAGAGGAAGATTTGACCAAGCATAGCATGAAGGAATTTGAGGGGAGGGTGGGGAGTGGAAGTACTCTGTATTCTGATTATGGTGGTGGTTATATAAATACATGTGTGTTATAACTCAATGAACTGTATAACCAAAAAGTTAATTTTACAGTATATAAATATTGAAAAGATAGACAAGACTACACTTGGATCAGAAAGAATCTGAAGAAGGTGATTGCTATAAAATTTAAGATAGTGGTTGCTTTTTGGGGGGGAGGGAACATGGAGGAAATTTTAGAATGGCTGGCAAATTTTTTTCTTTACCTTAAAATTATTTCTTATAAGGCTATACACACGTGTAATTTTCTGTATCTATATTTTATTTAACAATAAAAGGATATGTAGCTATTGTATCAACAAAATTCCAACAAAAATTCCAGAATGGTTTTATATGTCAAGGAAGAGAAGTTCTAAGGTATTGAAAATTCTGTCGCTTAAGCTGGACAAGTGAGCATTCATATTATGAGTACCGTTTAAATGCTACACACCTTATTAGTATAGTTTATTCTTTGCACGGATGTTTTATACACTCTTTTGTGTGTGTGATTTATTTCATAATAAAATCTTTTAACTGAACATTAACTCAGAGCATTTTCAAACATGCCAAGTGACGACACACTGTTTATTAAACTGACGTTTCCCTACCTACCTAATCTATGCCCAGCAAGGGCAGGATCTTTTGAGGAGACAAGAAAAGTACAAGCTACCGCTTGAATATTTTACATGGAGATTGTCTTCATGTTTTATTCCTGTCAAAAGACAAACAGAATTAAAAGTAAGAAAAACAACAAAGCTTATGTCCTGCTTCAAAGAATTGGAATCTTATTCAGGAGGTGAGAACACAAATGAAAGAGCCTTGGGGAGCTGTTAGACTGAACTTCTAGACCTCTTGCCATGAGCGTGCAAGTGAGCATTCGGTGTGTCAAGGACGTGCACTTCGGGGAAGGGCTGATGCACGCAGTTGCACCCCAGCCTGCATAGGTATTCGTCCCGGCCACGCTTAGGTTCAAGTTTATTAGACTTTTAAGTCCACCTCTTCCAGGAGAACGTATAAACACTGAACAACATATTTTAAGCTGAGATTCAACAGGAACATAAGCTACCGTAAACAGAAATGTATTTTACAGGCAGCTTTCCAGGGTGGCACCTATTCTAAACAGCAAATACACCTACTTATGTATTTAGCATAAAGAAGCTGAAGGAAGTCAGACTCCAATTTTTCTGTTTTCTTATAATTCATGACATTTTACTACAGTTCATCTGCCTTCTGACTTTTCCCCATAACCTCCAGTACCTTAACATTCTTCCCTTTTGCCCTCTTTTTAGAACTGGGACAGCCTAACATTATTAGCTTACTGTTGATTTAGAAGATTCACTGGATGGCCGTTTTCAGGAACTCTTTTGGGGAGCAGTAGAAATGAGGCCCAGTGGGATTTTGGCATCATCTTCTGAGCCTTAAAGATTATATAACTTAATGTCTGAATTGGACAGTTTTGAAAAGCCGGGCCACTGGTATTTACTCGAGGTTAATGTAAACTAGGGCTGTCCTAGACAAACAGGGACACAGGTCACCCTGGGTGTAACCAAGTGGTAATATACAGAGGAGACAACCAGAAGGGCGCTGGTAACTGACATGGTGATGGATGAGGCACTGTGGCCGTCTGGCCAGGTAAAGAGATGGAGGTAAAGGTGTGAGGACCACCTGGTCTGGCTTCATGCCTTGGGTGAGTAATCAAATTGGACAACCTCTGTGAGCCTGTACAGATTCCTGTCATGGATGGAAAAGCATAGAGCTGTCAAGGTTGTGTGTGTTGAATGTGAGAATCCGTGTTTCGTGGTGTGAGAGTGTGTATGTGTGAAGGAGAGTGTCTGGCAGAAGTAACTCTTTCTGCTCACTTTCTGGATCCTGCTCTATTTTTATGGGGATACTGATTTTTTTAAAAATAGAGTTGGCCCACTGCTCGCCTTTCTTGAGTAGCCATAAAATCTGCTATGATTTCTAGGGGGTTCAACATGACTTTTTCTTCCCGAGTCGTGACAGTTTATGAAGTTACACCCAGGGTCATGAGCACACATGTGGAGGTGCTGGTTGGATGAGATCTTGGCATGAATGCACAGAGAGATCAGAGGGGAACAGGGGGCTTTGGAAGGCACTGAGAGAATACATGCATGATATACAGTGAAACAGAGCAGAAAGTCCCCAGAAACTATCCTACCTAAATACGCATCAGCCCTGCCCTCGCCTCTTTCCCAGCACACCTTTGCTCACGGGTCTCCAATATACACAAACCTAACGTTCTTTCATCCATTAAAAACACGTACGCATCAGGGCCCTACATTCTAGATGCGGGGGACAGAGTGGTGAGTAAGACAGGCAGGCTCCATGCCTTCTCTGCAGTGAGGATGATGATAAACCAACACAAAGATCTGAGATAATGTCAAAGAACAAGGTGTGTCATGTAACCATAAAAGCTTAATGAACAGTAGTAGCTGAATGTTTACTCTGCCTCAGACATTGACCTACATCCTTTACATGTGTTAATTCACTTAATCCCACCAACACTTTTATGCTGCTACTGGCATTATCATCCCCATTTTATAGATGAGGAAACTGAGGCACAGAAAGACATATTACATCACTTCCCAAGGTCACCCTGCCGGTAAGGAGTAAAACTGGAATTTAAACACAGACTACCTAATTCTTCAGCCCACATTCTTAGCTACTATGTCACGTGACTCTTGCACTGCTGGGAGGACCCCAGGTGAGTGAAAAGGTAGAAAGTGCCAAGGGGGACCTAAGTCTAGCTGAGATGAGGAACCTGCATTAAATACAGTAATCAAGGAAGACTTCTCTGAGGAGGGGGCATTTAAGTTGAAACCTAAATAATGAGAAGTACTGTCAGTTACGTGAAAAACTGAGGGTAGAATTTTTTAGGCAGAGAAATCAGCTAGTATAAGGATCCAAAGGCAGAAATAAGCTTGAATTGTTTGAAGGACAAGGCGTGGGCAGTGGAATGATCATGATCTTTGTGAAAAAGGAATCCAAATTTAAAGCAAAAAATCTGGCTTACTACTGCAATCTCAGTTCCTTCATTTATAAAATGGAAATGATGAGTCAACCTTGCTCGTTACAGAATTAAAGGAGATCCGTGGTAGCCAGTATTATAATCACTTACTAATAACACGTTCACAGTAAATATAGCCTGGCTGGCTTGCCTTTTCCCATAAGAATATGTCTCTGTTGCTAGTTAAAGCTTAACTGAGCAGGTACTGTGTACCTAGCACATGGATTTTTTTTTTTAAATTGAGGTATAGTTGATTTACAATGTTGTGGTAGTTTCTGGTGTATAGCATGGTGATTCAATTATACATATATATTATTTTTCATTATAGGTTATTACAAGCTACTGGATATAGTTCTCTGTACACACATGAATTTTAAAGTCATCACGTCTATCTTGTAAGGTACCTGTTACCCTCATTTTGTAGTTAAGAAAACGGAGTTTCTCAGAGGTTAGATAATATTTCCAAAGACAGATATCCAATGCATGGCATAAGACTGCAGTTCTAACCCAGTTTTGTCTTGCTTTAAAGCACAAGGGTTTCTTTTCTACCTCGCTCCTTTGTAAATCGCAAACTCATCTGTAGCAGGCTGGGAACAGGGTCCTGTCTGGATTATAGCATTGCCTCAGATACATACAGACACTGTGATAAATCTTTTCTCGCTGGGGGTTATGATGAAGATGTTGATAATACTGGAGTGATGATGCAGTAAAACAAAGTGAGTTGGTGAAATGGATTGCTTCGGCCACGTTCCTGCCCTTAGAGGTCGAAATGCTCCTGACAAAAGCATGCTCTTCTGCAGCTCTTAAGCTGTGCGGGCTTGGCCTGAGAGAATCAAGAATAAAGCTGATTGCAAACTTGGTGCCTAACAGAGAAAATAAAGACATCATTTACTGACTGATTTGGACTAAGAAAAGATGTATTTACTTGCAGTTTATTATGTTGAATGTGACAGGCATACATTTGGGCTTTTTATTGAATGATGACTTACTACATACAGGAATTGGTGCAATTTGTAATGCAGATTATGTTTTTAAACAAAAAAGGGTGCAAATACACTGATGACTGTCACATGACTTGCTCTGCACTTCTCAGAAAGTGGCTTGAGCGTGGGCGGAACGACAAATATACCCTAGATGCACAAATGTAATTTCCAAAGAAGACGATTCTGGGCAGCTTCCAATTCAGTCGGGCAGATTTAGACAGAAGAATCCGTGGCTAAGAAAAGCGAAGGATCTTAAAATAGCCGGAATTGGAGTAGGATCATTTGAATCACTCTCATTAACTGCTGAGATGCCTCCAGACAGAGCAGGATGAGCCACAACCAAAGTCGGGGTGTGGGATGGGGGAGTAGGTGTCCCATCTTTGTAAGCTGTCATGAGTTACACTCCTGCGAATCCTGTTTTTCCTCCTAATAATGGGAGGTGGGGGCAGGAGAGACGAGGAAGAGATCTCCATTCCACGTGGAAAGCGGCAGAGAGAGAGCCCGGTCCACGGCTTATTTTTTCAGTAATGAGTTTTGTGACCTCATCGGCTTCTAGGCATTGGGCCAAACCTTGTCTTGTGATACATTCGTGCAATTCCTCGAGGTTGCAGACTTGGGTTTTCCACTTGGAGCGCCTTTGTGAAATTTCCCTGTGGGCAGGATTCAGCCTATTTTCCCCGAAAATCAGCCCCCATATTCATAACTGCACGGACCATCCCAGTTTCTTTTAGATGAAGGCAAAATTGATTCATTGCTTTTCTTCATCTGTCTATTGGGCTTTACAACTGATTTCATCCAGGACCCAGCCATTAAGAAAGCACGTTCATTCATGTTAATAACGCCCATTTAAGCTGCTGGTGAGTAGTATCAGAGGGAATGTATGACGGAAGGTGCAACCCCTGCAAAGATGTGAAAATAAGTGGAAACATTTTTACTTCAAGACTTTCATGTGTCTCCAGGGAGGGCAGTGCAGGGCAGGATATTTTCAAATCGTGGGTCACGGTTTTCTCATTTAAAATGAAAGCTTTTTTTCCATGTAGCAGAGACATGGCGTGTACAACGGGACACGTCAGATTGCTTTCTTCTTGCAAAATCTTGGCACTTCACAGTGAATTCCGCTGTGGAGACTTTGACTCCTCTCTCCCTCACTTGGTAACTTACCAAAGGCAGTTTCCATCCTGACGATGACATGATGGGTGAGCCCTGCAGCTCACTCAGGCTGGAAAGCCCTATGTCCCCACCCCCCCCACCGTTCCCCCCACCTCCGTCTACATTTCAAAGAAAAGCTCAGCTTGCCAGCTCTTGTCAAAAGGTACCACAGACAGCGGTTCAGTTTAAGGCCTGGCTGCTGCTTTGGAGGCTGGAACAATTCGGGTCTACGGTACAAATCCTTGCTCCCAACAAATGCCTGCGATTGAGGCTGACAGAGGGGGTGTACGCCTTGTTTTTCTAGGTGGTGAGGCCTCGGGTATTTAATTCTGGGCAGCCCATCAGGGACTTCCTTGCCTTGCCTTCTGCAGGTGTGCTTTTTTTCTCCTCTGATTACCCAAAGGGGGCCTGCAATTGTGCGAATGATCTGGGTGATGAGATGGTGAGAGAGCCCTGCCAGAGGACTCGGCTCCTCAGAGAAGCCAGGCCACGTGAGCACAATGCCTGGCTTAGTCTTAAAACCAGCTGTTATTTTGACACAGAGATAGTTTGAGCAATGGCCTTTGGTCTTATTTCATTCGGTTCAAATTCATGGTGGAACATGATGGAGGAAAAGGGGACCCATGATAACCATCCCCCCTCTTCCTCCCCCAACTTACCTGCCCTGACCACCCCACAACCTCACCACACCCCCCAGATACCTCCAGGGTAAACCTTAGGGGCTGACTGGGTGCAGGGCAGTGGTGAGGAGAGGGAAGAGGAGGTACCTTCTTGACCCCTTCTAGAAGTAAAGAAGTGGCAGTAAGGACAGGTTCCTTTCTCCTCCAGCACTAGTGCCAATTTGGATGAATTCTTGGAGAACCTGTATTAGTTTGCTTGGGCTGCATAACAAAGCACCACAAAGTGGATGCCTTAAACAGCAGAAACTGTTGTCTCACCGTTCTGGAGGCTGGATGTCCACGATGAGCTGCCAGTAGTGTCGGTTCCTTGTGAGGGCTTGAGGGAAACTCTTGTTCCAGGCCCCTCTCCTAGCTTTTCATGGCTAACTGGCCATCTTTGGCATTCCTTGGCTTCCAAAAGCATCAGCGCAATCTCTGCCTTCATCTTCATGTGGCATTCTCCCTATGTGCGTGTGTCTGTGTCCAAATTTCCTATTTTCAATAAGGCTACCAGCCATAAGAGCCCACCCAGATGACTTCATTTTAACATGATTACATCTGTAAAGACCCTCTTTCCAAATAAGATCAGGGGTTAAGACACCAACATATCCTTTTTGGGGAGGGACATATTTCAACCCATAACAGAACCCATGTTTAATTTCTTTTCTAATTCCACTTCCTGTACACGTGCAGCCTCTAGCACGTTGGTCATGCTCTCTTCAAATTTGCTGCTGTCCCTGAAGGACGCCTTGGGCATTCTTTGACCTTGATATTACACAGAAGAGGGAGAAGTTTTCCTTTCCCGTGGCTTTGAGTTTCCCATGCTTGTCCATGAAGAGAAGAGCCAGTCTGTGACTATTTACTTGATGTTATACTTGAGGACCAGGACTCTTAAGGAAAGGAGAGAGTTATTCAGCAAGTGCTTGCTGTGGGGGCCCATAGTGGCCGGCTGGCCCTGAAGACCAGGCCCTCCGCTCCTGCACAGACAGAAGCAAGTTGTACTGGCAGCCGCCTCCTCTCCCCACATCTGCCAGACACAGCTGTGAGCCCCTGTCCACCTGCACATGAGGAGGATGGGGGCGTCAGCCAGCCAATCAGTGTCTGCACCAGGATCAGAGCTCATTTTCCGTGTCTTAGGTTAACAGGTGGTACTCTTATTTGTGACCTGCTAGCCTCTGGACCTGGCCAGCCTGCCTTCAGGTTGAGAGGATGCTCTGGACCGGCTCACATCTATCTGGATCACCAAGGCCCACCTGACCCTTGATATGTATTTTTTTTTATCAGTAATTTGATTCCTCACCTGGCCCAACCTGGCACATGGGCTTGGCATCCAGTTCCCACCTGAATTCAGAACCCCCTTCCCCACCCCAGAGCCGTTCTAGATCTGCACGTAAATTGGGGTCCTCACAACAGCCTTACTGACAATTCCTGTTTTACAAATGAAGGGACAAAGATGAGTTTTAGTGAAGGTGCAGAGTTAGTGGTGGACACACTTGAGATGCAAAGGTAGGATTTCTGATTCCGAATCCAGTGTTCTTTCTGATATCCCAGGAGTAATGGCCCTGACACTCAGGAAGCAAAATTGACTGATGGTGGCAACTGCTGTGCTCCCAATCCACCTCTGTGCCCACGTCCAGGCCACGCTTCCCCTGGGTCTGCTCCAGGCAGCAACCTGGCTCTACAGAATCCTGGCGTGACCTACTGCTGTGAGATTGCCATCCTCCCACTGGGGAGTTCAGCTTAAGGACTGCATAGCTGCCAGACCAAGATTTTCTTAGCAGCGTGCTGCAGTCTGAGGTTCTCCCTAGCCAACCCTCCTTTCTTCCCTTCTTTCACAGAGGTCAGCCCTGCATCGTGTTCCAAAGACTGGCTTCATCTCCGCCGGCTCTCTCTTCTTTTTCTCTCACAGACTGTAAGCCCCATAAATCTCTTGCGCGTCTCATTCTGTCTTGTTATCTACTCCTCAGAGGACCTGAACGATCATGCCAGGCTTCCCTGCTCTGCCTGGGAAGTGATGAGCTCGAATGTCAATTCATTATCTGTGGAGTATCTTCCAGGGACTCAATGTTTTCAACACTTGGCTGGGGCTAGGGAAGGAGGAATTAAAAATGGCAAAGAAGGACAGAAATGAGGAGGGACACAGAACAATCAAGATGCCATGAGACTCCTGCACATGAAACATCAGGGAGATGTAAGACAGCTCTCTTGTTGAGTGCCAGCTTACATGTGAAGGATGTGACTATTGTAGGCATCAAAGGAGACAAATACTAAGAGACCTGGGGTCTTCAAGAAAGATAAGTCATCAAGGAAGAGGGATGATGCTGGAAACTGGGCTTTGAAGGATAGGTGGGGTCTTTATAACTAACAGGTAGACGGGGTGGCATTCCAGGAGAGGGAAACACTGCAGGTAAAATGCAGTGTTTTTACCTGCAGTGTTCCTGGGAGACAGGAGCTGCGTGAACCTGGGTATTCTTTGGGTTAAGGTTTTAATATTTATAAAACATTTTAAACAGTCCTGGGAAAGAGTAAGTACCATTTAAGGGTTTTTAAAATAGATTGGTGAAGATGAGTCTGTATTCAGGGAGGCAGCGGGAAGGAGTTTGCGGCAAAAAATACAACGTCTCATAGCAGGAAATGAGAGTCATTTGTTCAGTGAGGAGAAATAGCATGATTAGAGATTACTTTGGGGAATTGTGTGTGTGTGTGTGGCAGTGACAGAGGCAGACATTGGAAATGGGAACCTGGGACCGAAAAGGACACACCTCAACAATTATTGATTCTGTTCTGAGAGTATATGTACATGCATATGGGGAATGAAGGAAAGAGGAAAATCAAACATGATTCCAACCTTTACGGTACGAGTAATGGAAAGAGTGTTGGCATCTTTAATAAAGACAGAAAAGGTAGCAGCTGAAGTGTGTTTAGGGAAAAAAGTTACAATTTTTGGAAAGGATTGGGTGGGGGCCAGGAGGTCTAAAGTGAAAGCATCTAGTGAGTAATTGAAGATGTGGAACTGGAGACCCAAGGAGGTTTCAGATCCAGATTTTGGATTCGTTGGCATTAGCTGTTGAGATAAACCAAGAGGTGAAGGCCTCATGACTGAACCGCACAAGGGCGTTGCCCTGCTGGCTGGTGGGAGTTCCTCAGAGCTCGCCCTAGTTCAAGGTCTCAGGAAGGCAGAGCAGCTCAGTGGCTCCTAAGCTAGTGGTCCACGTGATAACTTCTTCAGTGTGTAAAGCAGCCAGGGAGCTCTGGAAACAACTGACAGTTTATTGAACTTTCAGAAGCTTTCTGTCTTTATTTCCCAATTTTCTTTCTCAGTCAGGGCTATATATGGAAAGTCTCCTCAAAGGAAGCTGTATTATTTAATTCATTCATATCTAGCCACACCACGGCCTGGATTGGTCTGTTATTTTAGCTCACAGTCATTTGGAAAAAAAGCAAAAAATATTTTAAACATAATGACTAATCTGGCTTCCTGTCCTATATCTCCCAGTTTCAAATCAGAAGTTTTCAAACTTCTTTTGACTGTGACGTTGAGAAATGTATTTTACATCACAGGACACATATACCTAAAACTGAAAATTACTGCATGCAAGGCATTTCATTCTTTTCCTTTCCCTTCTATTCCGTTCCAGTCTGTTTTATTTGAAAGAGTGCTCTTTGCTGCTACGGCCATGGGTGGGCCATTACCTGTAGTTTGAAAAACACTGCTCAGCCTCTAGGAGCATCCGCTGCAGGCAGAGCTCAGGTAAGCCAGCAGAGGCTTGGTGCAAGGTCAAGGCAAACTTGTGGCTCAGCTGACTTTCACCTTGAGTCCTGTTCTAGCAGTTGGGCTCTTTGTTTCTTGTACTCTTAATTCCAATCCTGGATCACTGGGGCTCTAGGCCAATTCCGTCTTTTGTATTTTATTCTTCCTACACTGAAGTCTTGCTTCTGAACTCCTAGCCACATGGCTGTGCTCTCACTGCGTGCGCTCAGACTTCCCCAGCTCTGACTTCAATTGTCCAGCAGCTGTGGTAGCACCCAGCAAAGTGGCCTTCATCGGCCATTCAGTAAATACAGGCGTGGTAATGGTTTGCGGCTGACTACTGAGTCAAAGGGGTGCTAATTTTTGCCCCCTTGGACTTCCTGCTAAGCCCGTGAAAGCCCTGTCAGGAGTGTCTCAGTGCCCTCCATAACCCACCTTGAGTTAAGTGAGCACCAGATCAGCTTCTGAGGGAAGAAATAGGTTGGAGTTGGAAGCCAATCTAAATGGTGGCTCTAGCAGAGAGGCCTTGGGTGATGGGAGAGCACAGAGCATCTGAGATGGGAAGCTGATGGGGGTGGGCAGTGGAGAAAGACTGGTTCCAAAGGGGCTTCGGAGAGGAAGGGGGACAGTATAATGAGTCCCACAGACCTGGCACTTACTGAGTCCTGGCTCTCCCCTCCAGCTTGATGTCTCACACTTTCTACACCTGTACACTTGGAATCATATTACCACCTAATAAACAAGGCTGTTGCAGGGATAGATGAGAGAGCAGTTAATACAGTCAGCAATGATTATTTAGCAGTTTTGCTTGCAGCTAAGTTTGAGAACAGTTTGAGAGCAGAGTTCTTAGACTTGGCTATGGCCAGCCTGAGGCAGATTCTGGTGTCCTCTTTTCTTCTTTTTTAGTATTCCCTCCCTTCCCACCTCCTACTCCCCTAAAAAGGAATCTGTGTAAATTATTCCTGCGAAGGTAGCTGGATGACAACTTGGAGAGCTTCCCCATCCTATGGATGGTGACATTTTAAGAGAAGAGTAAGACTAAAGGTCTTAACCAACATAATTGAACCCGTTGCTACTAAATGAATTTCAGGCATTATGATGAAAGTGAAGAGTGTTATTTTGGCTGGGAAGGTCTCAGTGGTATCTCTCAAAACATTGTAATTGGGATGGAATTCAGGTTTAGAAGTTGGCACCACAACTCATGGCTTCTATTTATACATCTAGCCTTGACCCTAATATTACATAAAACAAACAAAATATTTTTTCAGCTTTGCTCAAAGATTAGGATTTTTCATATTCTTAGTAAAAATCCATTAAAGCCAATCATTGGTCCCCCATGAAACACTGGTACATCATCATATAATTTAATTTAACTAATTCTAATTATTCATTTACTTGCCTCCAAAGAATTCTATCTCCTACCTTGAAAGCTAACTCTTAAAATAACATTTTTCAAGCAAGGTAAAGTACTATATGTGGAAAATCTGGGTAAGGCATGTGTAATTAAAAATGGATTGGGTACTCTTATATCGCACTCTTTTGTTTACACCTCTCCCAGGATGGTGTATATGTGTGTATTTGGGTGTGATGTGTGTGCATATATATATGTGTGTATCTATACATATATATATAAAATCTGTATATGTTTATAATATTCAGACATATGCTTATAAATATTCATAAGGCAGTTCATACATAACTGAATAATTTAAGTTCCTTAGCATCACCTGATCTGTTTATAGAATTCCCGTTCTGTCCCAGTTGAGCTTCATTTCATAAAGCACCTCTCAAACACCCTCTCTCAGCTAGCATCCTGAACAAGCCTAACGCGGCTGATAAAGTTGACAGAACTGTGTTCCTTTCCTATTGTTTTGTAATAATTGCCCCAAAAGTTGGTGGCTTGAAACTATGCAAATTTATTATCTTACAATTCTGGTGGTCAAAAGTCTTAAAATCAAAGTATCAGTTACCTTCTGGAAGCTTTAGGGAAGATTGTTTCCTTGATTTTTCCAGCTGCTAGCAGCTGCCTGCATTCCTTGGTCCATGTCTTCTTCCTCCATCTTCAAAACCAGCAATAGAGCAACTTCAAATCTCCCTCTGGCTTTGCTTCCATCATCACATCTCCTCTGACTTTGACCTTCCTGCCTCTCTGATAAGGATTCCTGTGATTACACTGGGCCCACTTGGAGAATCCGGGGTAATCGCTTCATCTCAAGTCCTGAAATTAATCACTTTTGCAGAATCCCTTTTGCCATATAAGAGAGTAGGTGCCGAGGATTAGGACGTGGACGTTTTTGGAGGACCCTTGTTCACTCTGCCACAAGAACAAAAGAAAAAAAGTGTAATGTGATAATTTTATGTCTGTCAAACTCATCTTGCAAATGGAGGGAGTGGAGTTGGTGCAGTATGACACGTACGCTTGCTCTAACTCTCTAGTTGTTGTGCTTTCGATGATTTTACTGTTTGAAACACCGAATATATACAGGACTCCAAAGAAATGAATACAGGCCTCCAAAGTTGTGAAGTCTTCACAACAGAACAGGAAAATCTAAAAATACTTCAAAATTATTAATAGCTTACTTCTTAATTTTTCAAAGTGTTAGACCTTACATAGTTAGGATAAAAAAAGTTGCCATCTTGATATTCTCCCTATTTAAAGAAACCACTAAAGTCAATGTATTTGAAATCACTCATTCTTTATTAAATCATTGATTTAACCAGCCAGTGTTTACTGAGCACCTGTAACATATCAGGCACTGCACTGAGCACTGAGGCCTAACGTTGACCAAGATTGACATGGTCTTTGCCCTCATAAGCATACAACCTAGTGGAGGATAGGAAAAGTAGGGAAGTGATTGCAATACTGTATAGTAAGTGTGTGATAGGAATGTTTTTCACTATTGTCCAGTTACACCCAAGTTTTAGTGCAGAAACTTATCTACCATCTCATCTCTAGGCGTCAGGGCCCCAACACTCTCTGTTGGGAGAAGAATTTATGAGTATCAAAAGGTCTTAAAAAATGGAAGGGAGCAGTAACTACCCATGCATTTCAAATGGAAAGCAACAAACAATTGAATTATTATCATGGAAGCCGCCAAGGACAAGATGAATAGCTGACGGGACTTTGCCATTTATAGAGTGCCGTATGCCCTAGAATGGTCTGCGAACACTGATTCAGCTTCAACAGGAATCCCTCGCGCTGTTCCCTATGTAGGCCGAGTTGGAAGGCCTACAGTATATGATTTAAAGACCCAGCTGTTCCCTGTGGTTAGCAATTTTTCTGATGCTGACCCCGCTTCTCTGCCTTTGTCCTGCCCCATCAGACCTCTCATTCCCAGCCCTGACCTCTTCTAAGGTCATGCCCATCCCCCACCCCATCACACACCCACTCCTCAGCCCAAAGGACCTTCTGTTTACATGTAGTGATAGAGAGGCATTACTCCGTTTTTCTTTTATCCTCTCTCTACTTCTATTTGTATGGCCTGAACTCTGTCCTCTGATTCCCTCAGGACTTCTCTTCAGATATTCAAAAGCCTGTTTAGAGGTTTGAAAAAACAAGAAATACTGAACATTGACTGTTTCCTGCTTTTTCAATGCCTGCTTTAACTATCCTACTTTTCCTCCAGGCAAAGTAAATGCCTCTGATAAACAGAAAAAGTCACGCAAGCACAAGGATGCTGGGAAAAGAAGAGCACAAAGACAGATATTTTGAGACATTACCATGCAATTAGTGTTATGACAGGGACAGGGGAAGTGCAAGATGCTGACAGGTGGGTTACACAGGGCCCATGAGAATGTTAAGAGAGTTGGACTTCATTACAGAGCTAATAGTGGTCTTAAGCAGGGGGATGTCATGATTATATTTCAGTTTGAGGACACCGGTTTGGCTGCAGTTTGGAGAATGGATTATGGAGAAGAGACCGAGCATGGGGAGGAGAGTTAAAACATAAATGTAGACTCAAAGTAAGAATTGATGGTGGAGTACACTAGGATAATACAGTGGGGTTAAAGGGCTTGGATGATTTTGTGCGATATTTAGGAAGTTTAGCTGGTAAAACAGTGACTGACTGAATGTGGGGGATTGAGGAAGAAGAGGAGTCAAGGATGACTCCCAGGATTCTGATGTGAACACTTGGACTTTCCATTCCTGTGAGATTAGGAACATGGGAGGATGAGACAGGGAGCCAATACAATGAGTTCAGCTTGGGGCGTGTTAAGTTTGGGTACTCAAGTGGAGAAATTACATAGGCAGTTGAATATAGGGTCTGGGGCTAAAGAGTGAAGTCTGGGCTGGAAATAGAGATTTGAAATTCATCAGGGTAGACATAATAATGGAAACAAAAGGAATGATTGGGAATGTCTGGAAGAATTTTTTTGAAAATGAGGGAACAAATTGAAGTCAATTTCTTTAATATAGAATAGTTTTGATTCCTCATTTCTTTTAGTTTTAGTCTTAGTAAGTTAATATTCATCAAGGAATTTGTCTATTTTATCTAGGCTGTCAAATATTGGTAGTCATAGGATTCTCTTATTACCCTTTTAATGGCTGTGAGGTCTGTAGTACGGTTCCCTCTTCTATTCTTGATATTTGTAATCTGGAGCTCTAGACAAGGCAATAAGATGAGTAAAAGAAATAAAGGAATTTAGATGGGAATTTCTTTATTTAAAATAAAGAAATAAAGGATTTAAGTAAAGGAATTTATACAAATGGTGTAGAAAAGAAGGAGTACCTAAAGGCACAACAAAACTTGAGTGCAATGGATATATTCACCATCTTAATTGTAGTGATGGTTTTATGGGTTTCTGTGTCAAAACGTATCAACTTGTAAGTTCAGTTTCTTGTATGATGATTTTTATCTTAAAAATAAAAGAAAAAAGGCATACAGATTGCAAATGAAGAAGTAAAATGGTCTTTACTTGCACATAACTTGGTGAAAGAAAGAAAAAGAAAGAAAAATGGGAGAGAGGGAAGAACTGAGTTGAAAGGCCTACAATATATCATTTAAAGACTCAGTATAAATTTCAGTGATTAAGACAATGTGACAGTGGTGTTAGGACACACAAATGAAGTGGTGGAATACAATGGGGTCTAGTCGTCATGTCACATATATATGGTCAGTTGATTTTCAACAAATGTGTCAAGAAAATGCAATCAGGAAACTAAAAGTGTTTTTTAACAAAATCGTTATGGAACAATTGAACAAGTGCATGAGGAAAATCAACTTTGAACCCTACCTTATGCCTCATAAAACTAAATTCAGAATGAATCATAGGCCTATACCTAAAAGCTAAAACTATAAACGTTCTAGATGAAAACATAGAAGAGTATCTTTGTGACCTTGCGGTAAGCAAGTATTTCTTAGAAGGGACATAAAAGTACTAAAACTATCAGGAAAAATCCCACAAATTTTATTTCATGAAAAAAATTTAAAGTCATTGTTAAGAAAATATTCCCAGTGTTGACAGTATGACAAATGTAAGTATCCAGAGTATGTAGATCAAGACCAAGGTTGAATTACTGGTGTTTCAGTAAGAGGCTGCTACATTTAGATGGAAGTAGGTGCAGTCCTCTGGTACCCTGAGCCAGCCCTAGGGCCCCCGGGTAGAGGCTTTCCCAAAGGTATCTCAGAACATGATTCACTCTCCTGGTTCCTAAAGTCTTACCACAGAATTTTTGCAAGTCAACTTGTAACACTATATTTTCATGCAATATCTAGCTTAGCTAAACCCTCTGAATTTTGCAACTACAGGAAACCCTGAAGAATTTGGAAAGCTGCGTCAAAAGATTTCTGAAAATCCTGTATGTGGTTGGGTAATCAGGGCTGTGGTCATTTTAATTCAATGAAGGATAAATATAGAAAGTTATCAGAAAGTCTAAGACTCTCAGGAGGGAACATTTAAACAGTTTTTCTTCTCAGGGAGTCACACATCAGAGAATTGGTTGGTGGGCTCAGTCAGAAGGTTTATTCAAGTGTTTGAATTTCTTTGAGTCAACAGTATTCTGAGGACAATTGTTAAAGCCATATTTGCATATTGTAGAGATTTTGAGGCTTCAAATAATCAAAGGGAAAAAAATTTCTTATAATTCCACCTTCAGGTGTTCTTATTCCTATCATCATAGTTTAGATCATTTCGTATCTTGCTCTCTTTCTCCTAACATTTGATTGTAAACATTTCTCTACATTTAAAATTATCTGCAAACAATTTTTCCTTAACTATTTCCAGATAAATGGTAGATATTCAAATTGTTTCAAATTTTTCTTTCTTTCTTTTTTCTTCCTTATTTTTATTGAAG
Organism: Camelus dromedarius; assembly: GCF_036321535.1. Classification (NCBI taxonomy): domain Eukaryota; kingdom Metazoa; phylum Chordata; class Mammalia; order Artiodactyla; family Camelidae; genus Camelus; species Camelus dromedarius. Next base: position 11,186,763 of record NC_087454.1, on the reverse strand, counting down.
TATAGTCAATTATAATGTGTTAATTTCTGGTGTACAGCATAATATCCCAGTGGTGCATATGTATACATATATTCATTTTCATATTTTTCATTAAGGTTATCACAGTATATTGAATATAGTTCCCTGTGCTATACAGAAAAAAATTGTTTTTTATATATTGTGGTTAATATTTGCAAATCTCAAAATCCCAAATTTATCCCTTCCCATCCCTTTTCCCCCTGGTAACCATAAGATTGTTTACTATGTCTGCGAGTCTGTTTCTGTTTTGTAGATGAGTATATTAGTGTCCTCTTTTTTCTTTTGTTTTTTTTTTTTTTGAGATTCCACACATAAATGATATATGGTATTTTTCTTTCTCTTTTTGGCTTACTTCATTTAGAATCAGAATCTCCAAGTCCATCCATGTTGCCACAAATGGCATTATTTTATTCATTTTTATTGCTGAGTAGTATTCCATTGTATAAATATACCACCAGTCATCTGTCAATGGACATTTAGGTTGCTTCCATATCTTGGCTATTGTATAAATGCTGCTATGAATATTGGGGTGCATGTATCTTTTCTATTTAGAGTTCCCTCCAGATATATGCCCAGGAGTGGGATTGCTGGATCATGTGGTAAGTCTATTTTTAGTTTTTTGAGGAATCTCCATACTGTTTTCCATAATGGCTGCACCAAACTACATTCCCACCAACAGTGTAGGAGGGTTCCCTTTTCTCCACACCCTGTCTAGCATTATTGTTTGTGGACTTTTTAATGATGGCCATCCTGACTGGTGTGAGGTGATACCTCATTGGAGTTTTGATTTGCATTTCTCTGATAATTAGTGATACTGAGCATTTTATCACATGCCTATTGGCCATTTGTATGTCTTCATTGGAGAATTGTTTGTTTAGGTCTTCTGCCCATTTTTGGATTGGGTTGTTTGTATTTTTGTTATCAAGTTGTATGTCCAATTTTTCTTTCTTTATGCAATGAAGAATAATGTTGTAATGAACATCTCTATGCATTACTTTTTTTTTGTTATGCCCACAGTATTTTTACTGTGGTTATCCAAGTGTTTGCTGATTATTTTCAAAATCTATTTCAGAATATATTCTTAGAATTCTACCCAGAATTCTGTAATACCATGTCAATGGATATGAAAAATATTAAGGATCTTGATGTTCCATCAGACTGATTTCCAAAATCTTTGTACCCTTTTCTGAGTGCCCTAAAGGTGCCTTTTCTACCACGTCTTTAAGAGCATTGAATGTTCTCAGCTTAGAACCTATGCCAATGAAATCAGTGAAAAACACACTCTTTGAATCTACTTTAGAAATGAGTAACTTTAGTTAATTTTAATTTTAATCACCCATTTCCAAACTTGGAATATATTTATATATTTTATATATATAAAAAAGCTCTTTCCTCTAGTGTTGTTGTCCACTCTGGTCATCTTTCCTATTCTTTCCTACTATCCCTCCACTTTCCTCCTCCGAATTATGAGGCTTGGTTAAGATTCACTCAGAATGTCCACTAGATGTTGGTGTGGCTGCTGGGTAGGGATGTAGGGGAAGGAGGATCCAAGGTTCTATTCGTCAGAAACTTGTAGAAGGCTGGTATGAAACATTCTTATAGCGAGGACTGAATACTACCAATTTTCTCAGATCATCAGAATAGGGGTACAGTAACATGCGAAAAGTAACATGGGAGTCGTGGAGAGATAAGGAGAGAGACAGAGTCGCAGAGACAGAAAGAGTGGGAAGTCATGAAAAAGACACAGTCACAGAGACAGTCAGACACAATGAGAGATGAAAGAAAGATTGTATCTATGTGTCTCAGTATTTGTGTGTGAGTAAGAGAGAGAGAGAGAGACAGACAGACACTAATGTGAAATGGGATTTAACTTTATGCAGCACTGATGTCCCAAAATACACCTTTACCTGCAAGGCTTCTGCAGGTTCATTTCAGCACTTGGAAAGGCTGGCTTGATTTGCATGGTCTCTCAGAGCTTCCTGGGGTCCCTGGCCTTGAGTCTGTGCCCTTGTGGGTGATGCCTCCAGGCAGAGAGCTGTTTCTGGTGGCAGTAGAGGACATGAAGCATCCAACTATTGAGCTGATGATTCCATTAGATGGTTCTAGAATAAAAGTAAGTAACCAGCAAAACAGAATTCAAAGCAAGGGAGCAAAATCCACAGGTAAAACATTAAAGACCATATTTACTTTTTTTTTAAGCTCACTAGAAAGCCTAAGGGAATCCTAGAAAACAAGGGCTAGTGAGGAATTAGGCTCTTTCAGACAATAGGAGAGACATCAGAAAGCTTGAGGGCTGTTCTTCTACAGAGTGTCTCCCTAAGGCCTCCATGGAAGACGTCCTACTTGCCAGCCTCTTCAGATTGCAAGAAAAGACATGTGCTATTTAAAAAAAAAAAAAAAGAAAAGTACCCCTAAAGAAGAAAGTGACTTCAGATATTGCCTCTGAGCACGTGGGCTGCTGCTTCTGGAAGAGCAGGTGGGCAGCAGACACTGCAAGGTGCGGACGGTCCATTCTCAAGGGAAACACTGGAAAATGTGGCAGTGGTTTTGGAGTAGAGAGAGAAAGCAAGCTCTTCTGTGATGTTATCATCAGTTATTCACAGTTGGCTCTGTCTGTCTTGTTTCTGTATAGGACTGGGAGCCAAAGGTCCCCATGTACAGCTGAAGGAAGGGAGGTGAGCTTGGGAATTGCCCTAAATTCCTCCAACTTCCTACCTAGCCCCATAGGAATAAATGATGCAAGGAACAATACAGCCTTTGATTGTTGATGTTAAATGAAGGTAGCTGAGCTCGGCTGAAGGCTGGCCTGCCCAGGGCTTCCAAACAGGAGCTCCTGCAAGACTGAGCCTGTGACTGTTTCCTCGGCATCACAGGTTTGCCCCAATCCTTTTATCACCGTTGAGATTTCCCGGCTTTGGGGTGTGCTGTCTCTGCCTTGTTCAGCAGGTGGAGCTCTGTAACTGTGCAGGGAATGACACGTCTAGGCCCAGCGATTTTTCTTTTTTGATTCAAAAGAGATCAGACTTTTTTGGAGAGCGCAGAACGCCGCAGACTCTGGTGATACCTTTGTTCTTGTGGGGTTTTCTTAAAAGAAAGTGATTCTTGACACCTTGCTTCCGAGAGAATGCAGCACTAGAAATTGTTCCTGGTAAGCGTTTTCCCTTTTACTATGAGTGGTATTCTTTGCAATTATTCCAGGTCAATTAAGTTTGGTTTGGGGGATTGGATTTATTAGTGCTATTAGCACTCTTGGCACCGGTAATGATTGCAATTTGCCAAGTGAACGTTGGGGAACTTACTGTTTCGCTTAGAACCACGAGAACCTCTCTCTCTCCAGTTGTTCATTAAGCCTTGAGGTCCTAGTTCTACTAAAATCTGAGGATTTTTTTTACCTATTTACACATGTTTACTTTCCCAAAGCCATGTAAAAAAATTATTTGGCTTCCTTCAGAAGACAGAGTTTCCCCAAACACAGCATATTTATCATAAACTCTGACAAAAGTGCTTATGGTTAGATAAATATGTCAGTAATAAGTGTGTTAAGGAGAAATTATACATCTGTGTTGTCTTCTCCTTTGCTCCTGCTTCTAATGCTGGAAATTCTATACGCAATACTGAAATACACAAGACTTTGCCTTGACACCATTCTATGACAGTTTAAGCTTAATTGACATTCATTAGTGAGTGAATAGGAGGGTAGATGGATGGGTAGATGGAAAGAGGGATACCTTCAAGATACCTTGAAGCCTGGATGATCCTTGCTGAAATTTGTCCACAGTACAGGACTGGTATAGTTGCTTTAGAGAAGTATACAGTGATTATTTTTATGGCGCTTACTAAGAAAAGTTAGCCAAAATAAATGTTCCACGTTCATCCGTAACTGTGGCATATTTTGCCACTAAAGTTTGCAGACTTCTGAAATCATCAGAAATAAGAGACAAACAGTACAATAGTATTTTTATTTTCTCTAGCACAGCAGAAATAAGGGAAATTTTTAGATCTGGTATAAACTGATTTTTATGAATTTGAGACTTACTTGTGTAATATTTGCCAAGAGTTGTGTAAGACAAGAATGATTAAACGTGGTATTTGTTCAGTGTGACAAACATTGATTAAGAACCTACCATGTGCCAGGAAGTGTATTAGGCACTGGGGACTCAAGAGTGAACACGTCCATCACTGCCTCTGAGGACCACAGCCTACGGGGGAGGTGCCATGTGAACAGATGACATTGGTACATTATGATAAAATGATACTGTTACCACAAGCGATATGGGAGGAGGGTTACACTGTGATATTCTTCAAAACAGGTAGTACCTTATTCGTCTTTATTTCTTAGTATCTAGAGAGCCTCTGGAAGACTGTAGGGGTTTAAATGTATTACTGAGTGAATGAAACCTGGAGGTTGAACAGAAATTTCTTGATGGAGATAGTGTCTGGAAGATCAGTGGCAATAAGGAAATGAGCGATGATGGCTGATACTTGCTGAAAGCTTACCGTATGCACTGTTTAAAATACTCATTGGTGTCATCTTCACAAAAACCCTCTGAGATAGATACTGTGATTATCCCTATTGTACTGAGGGTAAAATAAACACACAAAGAGAGGTTAAACATTTGCTCAAGATCACCCACTAGTAAGTGTTAGAACCAAGATTCAAACCCAGCATCCCTCCAGAAAAACACGGAGGGGCATTCCAGACACGAGGAACGGTAAGAACAAAGACAGCAGTGGAAATCAGTGTTTGCAGAGATCTGCTAAGGAGGTTGGATTTGCTGCTGTAGGGGATCAAAAGAAAAATCACTGAATTGTTTAATCAGAGAACTGACATGGTTAGATTTGTGTTTTCATTAAGGCATTCCAGTCGCTGGGTGGAAGCTGGTGGTAAACCTTGGGGGTGAGATTGAAGGGGTACTGCAGGATGAAGAAGAGTTCATCATGGGAAAGCTATGAGGAGAAAGAAGTGTGTAAGGCCCTGGGCAGAGCATGTGTAAAGGCTGTGTGATAAGAGAGTAGCACTGGAGGGTAACTAAAGTACTTCACTTTGGCTGGAACATAAATTGCCAGGGTATTAAGAGACAAGGGCAATAAAAGAAGATGTTAAAGATGTAAATGGGAACCAAATTGAGGAGCTTGAACTTATTTCTTAAAAAAAATAAAAGTAAAACCACTGAAGACTTTTTAAGGCAAGATGGTTAAATGTATATTTTAGAAAGACCTGTCCTTTAGGTTAGAAAAGAATTTGGAAACCTACAAGACTAAGAGCAAGAGACGATGGGGCACCAGAGCCTGAGAGAGACTGAGGAGATGGAATTGACAAGATTCAGTGACTGATTGATGAATCGATCATTAAGTGGCGAGGGAAAGTAAGAGGGAGAGTTGCTTTGGGTCCTGGTTTGCCCAGAACAGTCCTGGTTGTGCCAGAGTAATTACTATGAGCACCTCCTTTCACTCCCATGAATGCAGTACTTCGAATCATAAATTTTATGGTTCCTCTAGTGAAAATGGAAAGATGTCTCACAGGGTTTTGGTTTGAGCCACAGAACGGATGCCATTCACAGAGACAGGATGAAGGAGGAAGAGCAGTTACCAGGATGAGTTGGTGGGGTAACTTCTGGACATGTTGAGTCTAAGTGCCCAGGGTTAGAGGACCATGGGAGTCTTGACCATCCTGTGACACATCAGGGCGAGAGCTGGAGCTTTAGGAATCATTTGCATGAAAGGAATGATGTCAGATCCAGTGAATACAGCTGCTGACGCAGATGAAGGTGATGCTCTGACACATTTTTGTCTTTAGGACCAGATGGTTGGTAAAATTTTGGAAAAAAGGAAATAATCAAATATTTTTTTGTGGGCCTTCCATTGAGTGGTTGGATGTTTCCAGCACAGGGCTGGTTAAGTGGGAGGATTCTATGTAGGGCCATCTAGTAATTGGTGTAACTGGGATGGATTCTAATGACCCAGGGCAGAAGGTCACGCTACTTATGGAAGTGTATGAGAGTTGGTTCTTGTCACGAGGGACCTTATTGTCAAGGCAGTGAGATGCAGCCATCTCTACAGCTAACTATTGTCTAACTATTGTGTTAGTGACACAGAAGAAACAATTAAAATGAATTTATTTTTAAAGTGATACATTTATATATTCTAAGTTGGCAGTGCAAACTAAGAGCATTTTAGAATTTCCAAGCAGAGAGGGAACACTGTGGGCTGGAAAAGTGGCAACCATTTGCTACCTTGGCATTACATTTTCCCGAGATGTTTTCGGGAACAGGAGAAGAAGGACCCCAGTGAGCGGTTCTGTAGGAGTTTCTGCCAGCCCCTAAACACTGCTGTGCACTGCCTTGCCTGATGGCTGGACAGCCCAGCATTAGTATCATTTCTCCAATGGAGAGACCACGTGGAAAGCCTCAGGGTGGGGTCCTGGGCCTCGGCGTTCAGGAACGGGCATCCCAAGCTTGGCACACCCAGCAGGTAAAGGAGCAGAGCGAGCGGACTGAAAGTGAGTCTGGTGTGGCCGAGAAACATTAAGGAGACTGGAAGTCCTTGAGGGTCCACGGGGAGCAAGAGTGGAGGGCAGGTTTAGTGAGAGCCTCTTCTCGTTCCTGGAGCGCCCTTCTGCCTGTCCTGGCAAGCCCCTGCTTCTCTTTAAGGCCCGGTCCCAATGTCATCACCTCCGTGGGGGTTTCAGTGGCTCCTCGGGGCAACCAGGCCGTCCTCTCTGCGTGCTTCCAGGCGTCTGTTTTCCTCTTACCGCAGCCTCGATCATACTGCTCTGAACATGTTTGCCAGGCTGATTCCTCCATTAGGCTGAGTTATTTGAGGACATAAACCATGTCTTTTTTTCCCCTACGTCCCCAGGCCTCTAGGATAGTACTCAGCCTACAGAAGGAAGTCGGTGAATGTTAGCAGATTAAAGATTTAAATGACAGATATGGTCGGACTTAGTTCTCCTACCAAATAGGTTTGCTGACTGTCCTGGGACAAACTTCCCCCTTCTCTGTCTCTGCACATCAACCTTCCCTTCAGAGCAACTCTGAACCTCCTCTCTTACCCTCTACATCTTGTGTGGTTTCCTAGGTACTTCCCACAGCCCATAGCTTCTGTGCAGCCTTCCCTGATGTGCACTGTATGCCTTTGCATTCAATCTTTGAATCCTCTGAATTCAAAGACTCTTACTCTCCTAGACCTGAATCCCCCATTTTATAATAAGGAAATGGAAAACAGCCAGCGTGGTGGCTTCACCCTGAAGTTAAGCAGCCCACATTCTGTAAAGCGAGAGCCCTGCTCCGTGAAGTTCCTTTCCATTGTCCAGGCAAAGAGGGGCATAGCTGAACAACCCAAGGGAACCAACACAGGGGTCTTCTCTGTGCCATGGCAGCCCCCTGCTCCCTAGGCTCTGGTTGTGTTCCTACATGATTATGTGTCAGAACTCTTCCAGCCCAGCCCTGCCACTGCCTTTTCTATCTGTGACCCGCCTTCTGACTGCAGTGGGTAAGCCCCTGGCTAAGGGAAATAAACTGACATCTTTTTTCTAGATCTCACTAACCTTTTTGCCTAGACTTCTAAGCACAGCCAACTGTTAAAGAAATTCCTCTATATTAACAAGTTCTTAGCAGGGCACTGTATCAGGTAAATGCAAATAAAAGTGCCTGGACAAATCGTTGAAACACGTCTGTGTCTCCGAGTGGCTGTCTTACCTGTAGTTAAACTAAAACGAAGGATCATTGCTTTTCTCCCCACCAGAGAGCTTTCACCAGTTTCAAAGTGGGCCAGTAACTCCCCGAACAGAAGAAGCAGCAAACTATATTTAAAGCAGTGCCTGCCTGTTTCTGTTTTAGCCATTTTGGCACACCACTTGAAAAATGAAATCTTTTGGCCCAAACTCAGTTAAATCTCAGATGCCGTTACTGTGCCAAGATCATTCCAGTTTAGCATCACCTTACATTATTTAAAGCTGTGACTGGGGAAGCATCCATGGGGGCCGTTCCGAATAGAATTGGCTCGAAAGTTTGGATCTTGTTTGTTTTTTGTGTTTGCTTGCAAAGGGTGGGGGGGGTTGGATATCAAAAATATATGGCAGATGGGTTTGGGAGACAAAGGAAACTCATTGGTTTATCCATTCAACAAACATCTTTTTAAGCACATTGTGCCAGATACTACACTAGGTGCTAGAAATAAAGTGATAAATGAGATCCAGTCTCTGCCCTTGAGAGGCTCATGGAGATTCAAATATTTATAACCACACCAGGAGTCCTGAAAATATAAAGTGCTAAGTGCTTTTGGTGGGGGTACCAAGAATGTAGCACTCACACTTTTAGAGGAGGCTTTATTTGTGCTGGAACTTGAAAGACAAGGGAAGTTTGCCTGGGGAGAAGGGCATTCTAGGCAGAGGAAAGAACTGGTGAGAAGACAGAGGGGCAGGTTCTAGAAGCAAGAAGTAGTTGCAGGAAATAGAATGTTAGAGAGGTGTGAGGGACACACAGGAGGCAGATTCATAAGGGTCTGATTAACCATAGCAAGGACTTGAGATTGATTCTGTGAGCACACGGAGTTATTAGTTACGTTTAACAGGCAAGAGAGTCAGCAATGTTTGGGAAGGAAATGTCAGTAAACTCCATCATAGGCAGAGATTCACCACTGTGATCACGTTCCGTGTTTTAGAAAGAGAACGCTGACTGCAGTGTGGAAGATACTTGGCACGTGGGGACCACGGGCGAGCTTAGGGGACTAGAGATGAGCGGTGATGAAAGTCTGAACTACTGCACTTGGCACTGGCAAGGAGAGAAGAGACCAAATTAAGAGATATTTTGATGGTGAAATGAACGGGATTCAGTCTGGTTAAGTTTCATCATGACATTGATGGAGGAATCACGCCAGACTCTGGCCACTTAGATGGCTGTGAGCTGCCAGTGTCGGAATAGGATTCCAGGGGAGCTGGTTGGTCAGGCGCAGGGAAAGGACAGTGAGTGAGGGCAAGATGATGAGTCTGGCTGTGAATGTGTCAAGTCTGACGCATCTGCAGGGCACCTTGGGCAGTGGTTCACCATACGTGACGCCCAGCCTGCCCCAGACCTGAGGAATCAGAATGTCTGGCAAACAAGCAAGGCTTTAAAATAACTTGTTGGGTGATTTTGAGAAGATCCTCGCCCCACTGGCCTTGTTTCTGTTCCAGAAACTCCCAAGAGCCCTTCCTTGTCTTTACAAGCCTGTTGCCACTGATCTTCCAAATCTTCCCACTTAAAGACTCTTCTGTGTTATCAAGGTCTCAGCTTAAAATTCTCTCTTCAGGGAGACCTTCTCTGTCTACATAATCTAATGTAAAGGACCCCTCCCTCCTCGGGTCACTACATGCAACCCTTTTGGTTGTCATCAGAGAACTTCTGTTATCAAAAAGTATGTTGTTTATAATTTGGAGTGTTTTCAGGAGGCTGTACCCCACCGACCATGTCCAATCCATGAAAACACGAGTGCTGCTTTTATAGCTCTAGTGCTTAGAATGCTCACAGCACATAGTAGTAGGTAGGCAGTAAACACTTGCTGAAGGATCTAATAGGGGAGGTAAGGAGAGGGGGAGGGAAGGGGGAGGAAGAGGGCATCACAGGAGCCCAGAACATTGGCTCTACTCAGGACACAGGAACCAGGGATCTTCTGAAAGAAGTGAGGTCAGGCTGAGTCTTGAAAAATGAAGAGGTTCCAACTAGGCTGGGAGAATGGACTATTACATCAGCTGGAGTGGACGGAGATGGGGCGGAGAGATGTCCTAGGCAGAGGCTAGACTCTTCTGTAGCAGACCATGGAGCATCCCTTAGTGGCTGAAATGTGATGTCCCAGGCCTTCATTCTAGCAAGTCTGTTGACTGCGTCCTGTTTCTGTGACCTTTGTGGAATTGACCTGACACACCTCTGTGTCACCTCTTTCTCAGCCTGGCTTCTTCTATTAAATTCCTATCAACTGCAAGCATGCAATTAGAAGAGGTAGTTTGAAAACAAGAAATGGAAAGGTCCTTCAAAAAGTACCCTATTTCGGGGGTCGATACCTCCAGGAGCCTGTCTCTACTAAGAGAACTGGGCTCTGAGTGCTCCGTGTGGTCTGCCTGCTGTTCGGCTGAGCCCCTGCCGTGTGCTGTTTGGGCAAGATGTTGGCAAGAAGAATGCTGAGTGATTGCTGTTTCTCTGGGCCCCTCCAGAAACTGACCTGCTTCTTCACGAAGACCGTCACATATGCTGCATTCAAAGGACTTATTTCTTCTGGATTTCTTTAACTGGTCTTTAGTGCTTGCCTGTGAGGCTTTCCCTGTGTGCTTCCTTTCCCTCTCATCATCCCCCTTTTCTGTCCCCTTTCCTTTAACTCCACATCAGAAATAAAAACCTCACAGATTTAGAATCGTTTAGTTTCGACGTGAGGATTAAACAGGCAGAGTCAGGCTCATTCTTAACTCAGTGTTTCCCCAAACTCCAGCTTGTCGACTCCGTGTCACCCTGGTGGCCTTTTCCATGGGCATGTGATGTCAGCACCATCGCTATTTTTCTTTCAGTAGACTTCCTTTTTACTTTCTGGGTACTCATCTTAAGCATTGTAAAATCATGAGTAAGATGTTACATTTAGAAATTGTCCAAAGGCACATTAAAATAATCAACTATTAAAAGGAAAAATATCTGGGCTTCTCAATAAAATTGGGGGAAAAAATCTATTCTTTACCAACTAAATTCACCATAGGAAGGTTCTGGAACTTGGGAAACACTGGCCCAAGGCCAAGACCTGAGCAGTTTACATCTGCAATGGCTGACCTCATTGCTGCTGAGGATGCTGACCCAACCGTGGGGTTTTATGTGGCTTCTTCAGGCACGTTTGCTTCTTTTTAATTGGGATCCAGGGTTACTGAATTCTGAAGAGTGTTTTGCAGGCTGATCAATGAGTTAATATTCATAATCATGCTTCGCAAATCAAGAGAGTCAAAGGCGTGCTAAATACCATGACTTTGAAAACACTTTATAAGCAGCAGTTACCCTTTATGTCTAAAAGAAGAAAAGTTCTCTTTCAGGCCTCCAGAACTCTGGCCCTCCCACAGCGCCGTATCACCCTTCCCTTCTCCTGCTGAATGTTTTATAGTCTCCCCAGTTTTGAGGCTTTTGTCCCTGGTCTTTCTAGTTTTTCCTTTGGGGATTCACAGTGCAGCTCTTACCAGTCAAGTTTGTCATCATGCGTTGGCTCTGAAGATATTCCTGCGTGTTTTGTAACCCTTTGTGTATATCCACTTACTGAGTTTTGGAAGGCAATGAGGTGTTCCATACCAATGAGTCTTCAGATAATTAAAGCTTATCCTCTGTACGCTCCCAAATATTTTTTAAAATCTCAACCGTTTTGATAGAAATCTTTCTAAGTATATTACACACTTGGTTGCCTTCTTATATCAACATCATATAATTTCACCCTGGAAGACAGAAATATGTGTATAATAGAAGCAGCATCTCAAATCAGCCTGTGTTTGTTTATGTTTGTGGTTTTCTCTTTGACCCAATAGTGATACCATCACATGCTAATTAGGTTGATTTTTTGGGGGGGTTTGTTTTATTCTGACTTCTAGGTCCTGTCTTCAAGGAGCTCACAATTCTATGGGGGAAGTAGAGATGTGAATATGCCAAAGACATAATTAGTGATCAATAGTGTGAGAATCTAAGAACATATACAGTCAAGGACAAGTCATAGTCTTGTTGGGTCAGAGAGGATGCATGGGAGAAATAACAAAAAAAATGCCTGAATTTTAAATGATGAAAAGTCTGTCTGGAGGACCAGCTAGGTGAATGTATTCTGAGGGAGAGAAGAGAAAAGAAAACACGGAAGCTTGAATAAGTGACTTGTCCGCTGATAAAATCTGCAGAGCTGTGAATGTAAAGATGGCTGTGTTTGCCAAGTCAATTTTCAATTTTCCTTTGATTGCAATAAGGAGCCCTGAAGATTTGTAAAGAGTAAAGTGACACGAGAAGATCTCAGTTTTAGGAATTCCACTCTGGAGTGTTCTTGCATTCAACAGCTAATTACTAAGTATCCGCTCTGAACAGAAATGGACCTGTTCATGTACCTTAGACAAGTGACCACCGTGGGCGAACTCCTTGCTCTCATGGAGGTAGAGTTGGGAGTGAAATGGGAGTTAAGCCCATTAGGAGATAAACTAAATTTGTCCAAGAGATAAGTTTTGAGAGAGTTTTGCACTGATTGAACTGATAGGAATTGATGTAAATGTAGGAAATGACTCTAGGAATGTTCCCAGGATTCAGGCTAGGGTGTAGATTGATGGCGGTGGGCATTCACTGAGACAGACCAGCAGTTCTTTGTGGGAAGAGACTGTCTCATCTGTCTTTGGGAGTGTTCCCTGGCCCTGCTGACTTAATAATCTCCCTCCACTCTGAGCCACATAATCATCTTCTTTTTCATGCTGTCTCTATATCTAGTACATCCTTCTAGTTTTACTTCTGTTGTTAAACTATAAGTTACATATTCGCTTGTCTTTCTTTCCTACCATTCCCTGAGATCTCATTTATCTCTGCAAGCCCAGGACCAAGCACTTAGACACTTGGTACTTCAAGAAACCTTAGTTGAATTATCAGTAGTGAATGAAAGGTGCTTAGCGGGAGGGCAAGGTTTTTTGATTGGGGGTTGGGGTGGGTTAAGAAGTAATTGACCAAGATGACTGGTTAAACTTTGAACATGTTGAATTGGAAGAGAACATGTAAGGAGAAAGAACAGAGCGTTAGATATGGATTTCAGATGCACCAGCACGTATTAAGATATGAGTGTGAATGATATTCATTGGGCAGAGGCTTCCCAAGCATTTTGTTCTTAGAGTAAAAAAGACTCAGAATTTTAAAAAGAGGGGGCTATTGGAAGACCATGAGGTAATCCCAAAGCAAAAGGAGATCAAGGGGAGGGAATAAAAAATGAGTTTCCAGAGTAGTAGAATTAAAACAAGAAGAGAGGAGTGTCATTTAATTCACAAAATAGAATTTCAAGGAGGTATCTCCTAAGAATACAATGTGTCCATCTTCTTTGGCAATCACCTAGGCTAGGATGGTTTCAGTGTAATGGTGGGGCCAACAGTCAGACTTGCATCAGGATGGTGCAAAAATGCAACTGTTCAAGGCAGTCTGTTCTTCCAAGGAGCCTCAAGAGGGGAAGGGGTAGAAAAGGGTAATTACTGAGGTTGATGGGATCTATCCCAGAAGCCAGGGAGAAGTTTCCTAAATTGTGAAGGATTTAATATATTTTGTACCGAAGGGACATGGAAGAGGAGATAGCTGATGGAGCAAGGTCCCTCAGAAGACAAGGTGGAGGCGTTGACTTTGAACATGAGGGAGATGCCTATTCTTCTAGGATGGGAGGGAAAGACACAGAATGGATGCTTGTAGGCAAGGAGCTAGGAGGTTGAGAGAATGCATAGTAGATGGCCTGAATGTTCTGTTTGTAGTAAAAATGCAGGGATGTAAAAATGAAGAAGGGAACAGAAGGACGAGGTCTGGGGTCTCAGGGAAGGTCTTGAAGGCTTGGGATCACATTTTGAGGAATGGAAGACGCTAACTGGCCTTGGGCATGTGGAGAAATTCCTGAGAAGGTATTGCCCCGCCCATCTTCCCAGCCTGACTTCCACCGTTTATTCTAAGTCTCTGAATCTCTTACTGTACCGATTCCAACGAACCCTCTGATCTCGCCTTGCAACCTGCTAGGAGGAGCGATTTATCTTTCCCCTGCGCTTTCGAGTGGGAAGGAACAGCTTCCAGCAGACTGCAGCTAAAAACACTGCCCCTTGGAAACAAAAGACGCTTTCTTTTCTGCCCCTGCCTGCTGTTCCCTTTGCAGGATCTGGCCAATGAGGATTTGAGTGTTACTTTCATGCACATCAAAATTGTCCCGAGACTTGATTTTTAAAACGTCCTCTCACTTTTCCTTCCGTCCCCGACTGCGTGTGTGGGCTGCATCGGGTTCTTTACTCTATGGTTAAAGGGCCTGAGAGGCTGGGCTTTTACTGTCCTGGGGTCAGCTTTTTGTAGTTATGCTGACTCTTCCCTCTCTCCTTTTGTCACCTATTGTCAGTCTCCCTGCCTGTGATCGCCCTCATGTATACTAGGTTCCTAAGACTGTCATAACAAAGCACCACAAATCGGATGCTTTAAAACAACAAAACTCTATTCTCTTGCATTCCAGTGGCTAGAAGTCGAAAATCAAGGTGTCAGCAGGGCCACACTCTGTCTAAAGCCCAGGGAAGAATTCTCTCCTGCTTCTTTCTAGCTTCTGGTGGCTGTTGGCAGTCCTTGGCAGTCCTTGGCTTGACACTGCATCACTTGAATCTCTGCTCTGTCTTCATATGGTCATCTCTCCTCTGTGTGTGTGTGTCTGTCTGTCTGTATCTGGGTCTTGTAAGGACACCAGTCATTGGATTTAGGGCCCGTCCTAATTCAGTAAAACCTTGGCTTAACAAATTACATCTGTAACAACCCCTACTTCCAAATAAAGTCATATTCTGAGGTTTTGGATGGACATACATTTCCGGGGGACCCAGTACAGCCTCCTTCTAACTTCCTATTGTTAATGTGCTCTGAGCTGGGATATTTGTAGAGCCAAGCACAGCCTCTTCTTCCCCGGAGTCTGGAGTCAGCCTGCCTCCCGCATCCTCAAGCTGGCTCTAGCCCCCAGTTTTTTTAGGAAATGTTACTGTCTCTGCTGTTAAAGGTCTAGGAGGAAAGCCTAGCCATGTCTGCTGTCCTCCACATGAGGCTCACACAGAGGTGGAAGAGCAGGTGGGGACTCCTGACCTGTGGCCATGGGGCCTCTAGATGGGGGTCACAAGTAATAATTCCTAGTGCCTAGCATTTTTTTTTCTGGACTCTTTGTATCAAATGAAAGCTACCCATCAAACCAAGACCTCAAACATCTCTTAAAATGAAATATTAAAACTCGTGCTATGTTGGATTTCAGAGTCTGTGTGCTTGCTGATAAGTGTACTTGATTTCCATAGATCAGATGATTCTTTTTATTATTTTTCCCCCTTTTCACCATGCTGAGTGGAGTCATTTGCTGGTAATTTAGCCATCAGGTATAATTTTTGCCCCTTCCTGATTTTCATTTTTAATTTGCAGACTCCCACTTGACCTACTTATTAGGGAGTTAAGGCTTGAAAGCTGCAGATCTCTGGTGCCTTCCTCACCCTGCACAAAGACACATGGGAAGGGGCATGCCTTCTTCCCACTGAGTTCAGAGGAGTGTCCCTAAGGGAGCAGCAGGTGGAGATGCTCCCCTCTGCCTTCCTCTGGGACCCTGTTCTCCACAATGTGACGCTGGCCTAAATGTGTATTACCAACGTCTTGACTTATTCAGTGTGTACCTCAGAAATTTTTCAGTTACCTCTTGTTCTGATGTTGAGGGAAGCATTCTTAACAGGCAGGGTAGCCATTGCTTGAATCTTTAGTATTTTCTCCAAGGTGACTCCCCCCACCACTCCATCTTCAGATAAACCCCCTCCCCATCTTCAATCAAGAACATACGGGAGTAAACATGAGCTGAATCAAGAGACTTAAAACAGATGCTGGGCAGAAAAGTACAAATTAGGAGTATTTACAGGATGACAGAAAGGGAGCTGGGAGGGAAATGTATAGAGGAGTAAACAGGGGGGTTTGTCCAACCAAAGAATTACCTCTCCACGTTTTATTTTCAATTATCAGCTTTTAGTCAGTCCTTGATTTCTTATACTTCCACAAATTCTTTTTTTTTTTTAACTTCCACGAATTCTTACACAGTGTTTCTGTTTTTCTTACTATTGATTCTCACTTTTCATCCACCTTGGCTATCTTTTTTTTTTTTTTTGCACCCTGTTGGAATAGTTATGACTGGGTAGCTTGAAATGATTTTGGTCAGGCATTAATTTCTCTCTGAGCACTTTCTATTTCCTCCGTGGCTTTCTCTTCAACAGCTTTATCCTGTTTCATTTCCCTGGGCACTTTCCCCCTTCTTCCAAAATTAGCTCTACTAAAATTTAATGTCTTTAGTTTCCCCTTCTGCTGTGGCTTCAATTCTCCCTGGTCTAAACACAACTATTATTAGCCAATCCTTTTGCTCGTGGGCAAGTCTGTCGCTCCAGCCTCCCACACTTTCATGATGCCCTTGGTCCTGGATCCAGACAAACACTGCTGATCTCGCTCCACCTTGTGCCCGTGGTTGGCATGAAGCCCCGCCCTGTGCGAGGGACACACCTATGGTGTAAGTTTCCTCTGCTCGCAGGGCGTCCTAGTTTGTCACCGAGCCCGGGGGTGTCCAGCTGACTGCTCCTTCCTCTGATACTATGAGCACTGCCTAAACTGCTATGACGGTACATCCCATGGTTTAAACGCGAATTCCCTTTGGACTGTTAAAAGGGAACGCACTGAAGAAAACCACAGCCTGATTTTTTTCTTTTTTCCCCTAATGTGCTGCATTTTCTGACACTGCCGAAACATTCACGTGGAATGTGCAGGCTTTCGCTCTCAGCTTTCCACTTTCAAGATGTTCAGTCTGGGCTTGCTCTCCGCCGTGTTTAGGGTATTTTATTCAGCATTCAACTTGAAAGCTTAATTTGATGGACATGACTGAAAGATGGAGGCAAAAATTGTTGCTGTTTATGCTCCCAGCCTTCTGGAATAGTGGAAAAATACTCACCTCTCCTGAACATTTGCTCCGCTGTTGTTGCCAAATTATCTAACAGCCAGTCACTCTCCAATGTGACAGCATGGTATTTATTTTTAAAAAATTATGCATTGTGGTGTCTGTTTCTGACTATGACAGGTTCCTTATAATAATAATGGTAAAGCCTTTGCCATTCCATAGTGCCTTTTAATTCAAGAATCTTCCAGTGCTTTGGGCCCTCAGCGCCTCTGTGGAATTTCATAGCCAAGGAGGCAGGGACAGAGATTAAGTTACAAGAAAGGCAGAGCTGTGTGTTGGGTTCTCAGCAGCCTGGGTCTCAACCAATTGGAAGGTCTTTTGTCTCCAATTTAGGGACCCATTTTTCCTTCTCTCTTCCCAGCCCCACACTCACCATCCCCTCCTACTTTCTCTGTAGTGGTGAGCTGCTTCTCAACTCCCTCTCTTTCTCTTTGCATTTCCCCCACCATTCACAGACCCTCGAAGGTGGGCCCAGGAACGAGCAAAGTGCCTTCCACTCCCAAGGCACCGTGACAGCGGAAGTCCCACTTTTCTCTTTTGCAATTTCTTGACCTCACTGGGATTTTTATGGTGTGAAACGGTAACAGGTTAGTATGAGAACTGGATGGAAAGATAGTCTTTCTTCTCTAAAGGGAAGGAAGACAAACACTTGTCTGTGGACCCTTCTTATCTGATGGTCCTCTTCCATAGCCCCAGCTGATACCTAGAAAAGTGTCAGTAGATCCAGTAATTTATTTGCTTGTTTATAAATAAGTGGAAAATATATTGATTCAGTTCCTTCCCGCAGATATCCATTTTGACAAGGGGATGTGCTGGAGGGGTTGGTCTGAGGCACAAAGATGAGACTAGGACACGTTGGCTGCCCCCAAGGAGCTCTGTCTAACTCAGGAAGGGGGGGATTGACATGAGTGTAGACACTTCTAGGAGGAACACAGACCTTGTGAAGAGAAATGCAAAGCTCAGCTGCTACTGAAAGTGTGTGTGTGTGGGGGGGGCATGTGTAACTGAGGGACCCAGGAGAAAGTTTTGTTAAAGAGATGAGATTTGAGGTGGATTTTAGGGGACGAGA
This sequence comes from Camelus dromedarius, assembly GCF_036321535.1. Taxonomy (NCBI): domain Eukaryota; kingdom Metazoa; phylum Chordata; class Mammalia; order Artiodactyla; family Camelidae; genus Camelus; species Camelus dromedarius. The sequence goes on along the minus strand of NC_087454.1, from coordinate 11,168,990 downwards.
AGGATGTTAAAAGACTGAGACCGGAAAAAGAACAGCATAAAGATAGAACAGAAAGCCAGCGCCTTTGGCTCAAGTGCAGAGTGTAAGTAAGGAGATTGGTGGGACCATGGGAGTGCGAACAGCTCGACCATTGGCTGGAATTTTCTATGGGCAGGTCTCGGTTATGGATGAAAATTTCTGCATCAGTCTAAAGATGAAAGGCAGCCTCTGAACAGGGAGGGGCTGAGCAGAGCCATCCTTAGGAAAATCACTCAGGCAATATAGTGTGTAGAAAAAACAAAGGTAAAGAGACCTGTAAATGGAGAAAGTGGGGAATAATTGTACAGATGAAACGACATTGCATCCTTGGGCTCAGGAGGCCCAATAATTTATTCCCAAAGCCCTAAATTCACTTACTTCCTGCTATCTATGCAACCAAATCAGAAGCATCCATTGTGTTACTGTGAAAAACTCAGCAGTAACATCCCTGACTTCCAGCAAGGCGTTCGTACCACTGTGGGATAGATACAAAGGAGTTCTCAGCCAGAGCGTGTTGTAAGGGTATTTCCCACGTTACTAAATTAACATTAATCTCCTTTTCCCTTGTGTAGACTTAGCTCCGTGGGTTCTAAATCCATTTCCAAGAAAAGCGTCCTTACTAAGATATTAAAGCTTGCACTTTAAAAAGTGAGAAGAGAAAAGAGAAAGAATGAGAAATGACCTAACAGCCACACCTGGGCAGTGCCTCCAAACACACATCTGTAAGCACCGAGAAACAGGCCTTTTGAGCTGAGAGCATGTATTTCATTGCCTATTGGCAGTGATCCTGTTCTGTCAGAACGGCCACTCGAAATTGTTGGAGCGTTGTCTGTTGAAGGAAGGAGTGGAGCTTGCCCGCTGGTTATTGCAAAGGGAGGCCAGGGTCACACCCCTTTAACACTTTGCATGCTCAGGCAAGGATGCTGGAAGATGGACTTTCTCTGCTAAGGAACCCAGACCTTGAGCCTGCATTTTCCTGTTGGGACCCTGTCATTTAGTAACATTTCTCTTTTTGATTGTTATTGTTGAGTTAATCTTGGCAGTCGAATAGCTAACGAATGCCCCAATTGATGCCTGAATGCCGTTTGGATTATAATAACGGGTACCGAGATGTGTAGCTTCATTCCGTTTAGACTTGTAAGAAAATCTGTGTCTCTTCTTTGAGGTTCAGTGATTGTAACTTTGTATGTATGCATAGCATGTGGTGTGTGTGTGTGTGTGTGTGTGTACACAGAAATTTCTTATCTGCTTTCATAGCACTTGGCCAACCAACAAACCAAACTACTTACTCAAATAGCAGCAAACTAAGCAGGGTAACTGGCCAGAAGTGATTGTTTTCTAGGTTGGGGCATCGTGTTGAGTGAAACCTTCTCTGGGGTTTGGTGAAAGTTTATTTTTCAATTGGATCTATACCAAAAGCCTCAGATGCGTAAAGTTCTTATAACTCCGTCTTTTTAGAAAATCAAAAGCCATGTATCACCCCTCATTTATTCCAACCAGCATGCAGTCACTGTGATTTTGTGACTCTCATGTGAGCCAGGGAGAAAATTATGACCAAATATCAGTCAACGAAATTCATCTTGAAATGTCATTTTAAAAAACTACGTATTTGTCAGTATCTGACGTGACAGAGATGGCTAGAAGCAGTTATTCTGTTGGTCGGGAGTAACTGAGAGATCGTGCTGTGTTTTAATAGCCATTGAGCTACCACTAATGGTTTGGCCTGTCAGTATCACTTCAAGATCTGTTTGTTAGCATCTTCACAGTTGCTCTAAGGAGAAATAAAGTTCATTGGTCTCATATTAGTGGGCAACTGCATAGATGTTTATCATTTGAGCATTTAAATAGAGTGATGAGGTTTTAGACCTTAATAGTATTGATTCACTACTTCAGAAAACAGAATTATTTGGAGTACACCAGAAGCTGAACAACAGTTTTGTAACCCTTGTCATGAAAAGGCTACATCCAAATACCTTAACAGCATATTCGTCCATTGAGTACTTAATGGTTGAACTGTGATTTGAAGACCAAACAGGAGTTAACCAGGCAAGAGGGGAGAAAGATAACTCAAGTTAGAGGAAGCAATACGTGCAAAGTCCCTGTGGTGGGCAGGAGCACAAGTAGTATAGGAAGGAAGGAGGGCTGGTGGGGCTGGAACAGGGTCAGGAGTCAGAGAGGCTGTAGGGCCTGATGAGGGTGGGACCAGGGCAGGAACAGTCTGCGTGTCGCTCCATTAACCTTGTTAAGGAACTTTGTCAAAACAGTGGTGAGCCTTTAAATACTTTAAGGAAAGGGGTGATGAAAAAATTTTGAGTTTTTAAAAGATCATTCTGACCATGATTTGAAAAAAAAAAAAAGCTGATTGAGTGACATGGTTCTACCATCGAGCCATGGGGTACAAAACTATCAACCCAGGGTGTGGCAGGTGGGCTTTAGAACCTCCTTGGGAGTTCTGGATATTCTCAGAGATTCAGTTGCGTGGAAAAAGGCTGGGGTCAAGATGAGGAAGCCACAAAGGGGAGGGTCCTAGGCTCAACAAGCAATGGATTTGGAGCTAGAAACATGTGGGTAAATCAACACAACTGCAGATTCAGGGAGGACCCAGAGAGTGGTCCCGTCAACCAAACCAGGAGGAGAAATCCCTAAAGACTGGATAATTCCCCCAAGGAGATGTCTTGAAGCTGGGAGGGTTGACAAGCTCACGTGTTTTGTGCCATTAGCATAAATGCAGACTACAGAGCAAGATGAGACGACTAATAGAAAGTAAAGTGTGTGGTATGTAAATTCAAAACCGATACATAACCAGTTGAGTCAACAGTGTGAAATGACTCACTTAAGGTGCCTTCAAAACTGACTAATCTTATACAATCTGACTTCCTTGGAGATGTCAGCTTCCCTTGATTTCGGGAACTGCACGTTTGGAAACAACTGCTGATCTTGGTAATGACTACTCCCTACGGCTCTGAAGGAAGTGAGCTTTGTAAGATGACATGTTTGACTCAGTTCGAAAACAAGAGAATTGCAATGAGAGCATTAAAATAAATGCATGGTATGTAAGTGTGTTAATTGATTACACGTATTAATGTAACTGGATAGCTCAGAAACTTGCACTGGCCTGAGCAATGTCTTCTCCCCTTAACACAAGCGCTCCAGGAAGCCAGATCATCGTAGGGGGAACTGGGGAGTTTGGCATGAGAATTGCATTGGAATGTTTAAAGGCACAGAGTCTGATAGCTGGATACATCCCTTGCTAGGATGGGGACATAACTCCCAACAGCCTGAGAGCACCTTCTCCCCTAAGTGGTGCTTGGACAGGCATCGCCAAGGTTACCTCTACAATTTTCCCTCCTCTTTGCATCACAGTCTTTTCACTTTATGCCATTGATTTCTCATCTGCCTACACAGATGAAGACCCACTGGTCAGAGCTTGCTGTTTCTTTATATCAAGAGCTTCCTACCAAGCTTAAAATAAGTGCAAATTCTGATGCTTTTTATAATATAAGCACCAAACTCAAGCCCCCTTCAGCCTTCATTATAGCAAGTCTTGTTATTGAGAAGTCAGCCAGTTGGAAATTCATGGCACCGCAGCCTCTGATGAATGAACATCATCATTTCCACTTACCCTATCACAAATGTGTCCTTCTCCAAAGGTGAGTAATTCCAGTTTTCACGCCTCGGCTGCTGAGTCTGCAGACTTGCTCCCCTAATCACACACATGCAGGGTAAACATGGAGGCAACGTCAGGAAAGTGGGGAGCCTAGGGAATTGTTAGTGCTCCTTCCTTTGTTTCACTCCTCTTCTCATAGTTCCCTTCCTGCCACTCCAAACCCAGCTTCCACACCCCTCTACCCCAGCACATATGCATAAATTCCCACTGAGGAAGAAAAACAAACCCTGGGGAACGGGGTGAGATCACAGACTGGGCAGATAAAAGAGACTTGACCGGATTTCACCCACTGAGTCATCCATGTTCACCCATGACGAGCACTTCACATGGTTGTTGGTCCAAAGCATCTCCCTGCTGCTTCACCTTTGCCAGCCTCTTAGTCCTCTTGTTGCCTAACTCATGGCATCCACTGGCACCTCAGTTGTTCGTCCCTTTCTTCCCTGTGTGGAGATGAAGGTGCGCGTGCGTGTGTGTATGTGTGTGTGTGTTGAGAGGTTAAATTGGATTACAATGAACTGGAATGAAATAAAAGCCAGGGAGAAAGCTCTCTACCCACCTCTGCACCAACAGCCCCCTGAAAAGAAGACAGAATTGATGGGAAGCCCAGGTGGAACCCCACAGTCCAATCCGTTTGACCTTCATGTTCTTTTTCCATCTACACCTTCCACCTACATGACTTCACCCCTTGAAAAAGGAACTAAGGGTGAGAGGCCATCAGTGTGGGCCTGTCCACTCTGCTTCTTACTCCAGCAGCTGAAGAGACAGCAGCTCAGCTCTGGGCTCAAGACGTGCATTAAAGCACCACATCGCATCACCTGAACCCAGGCCCTGCCTTTTGCTTGTCTGTTGAAATAGTAGATGGCATCATGACCTGGGCCCTCCCTGGGCCACGGAGGTGGAGAAAAGAGAGAAGATTCAGCAGGGACCCTTTGGCTGAATTACACTGGTTTCAGATAAAGACACGTTTCCATTGGAGCAAGTCAATAGTGGATATTTATTGAACAAAGGCAGCCCACGATGGTAAGCTAGACACTTGATAAATAAAGATGATCAATCAAGTTGCTTGGAGGTATGTTTTCTTTTTTTAATTTATTTTTTCTTCCAGTTTTATTAAAATATAATTGACATACAGCACTGTGTGAGTTCATGGCGTGCAGCATGGTGATTTGACTGGGGTAGTTTTCTGTTGCACCTCTGGTTATGCTGAAGATCCTCAAGTATCCTTTGTGACATGGACCTTGGCCTCCCTTCCAGGACTTCGTACAGGAACATTCTGGCAGCATGTCAGTTCTCAGATATAATTGCCGACTAAAAGTAGAAAGAGGAAAAAAATTCCTGCTTTAGAAGAATGACAGGTTGACAGGTGGAAGGTGGGGTAATCGGAAAAGGAATTATCTGCTTCAGTGATACTTAGTCCACAGTCGTGGTCCCATTAACACTACAGGCAGGGCCGAGATGGAGTTTCCATTAGCACGCCATTCGAGTTCTCTCTGTTTCCTCTGTTCTCCAATACTGATCCGTTCCCTTAAAAAGTGTCCTCAGGCTGAAATTTTCCCAGTTTGACACCAATCCAAAGGTAAATTGCCTGCAGAGTTTGAGACAAATTGTGACTATGTTCATGTCTGCTTCACAAAGTGTACAACTCCCCCAGTCAATTTTCATTTTTAAGGGTTTTCTCTACAGCTCGCTTAGAGTCACTGACAGTGATTTAATAACAGACTTCGCCTGCTACCTTGCCAAAGGAGGAGTCTCTTTTACATTTTTGCTTATTTAAAAAAGGAAGAGTAAATATCATGGCATGATTGTGCCAAGTTAAGTCACATAAATAAAGTATAATTATTAGCAAAATGTATTAACTGGAACTACGTATCATGCTAGATAAATAGATCTAGACAGAAATAAAAATAGACATAGTCATGTTAGTTTAATGTTTATATCCAGACAGATCTATCCATTTCTTCGTCAGTGATGAATCTAATTTTAAGTTTGACAAAGAGATCAAAGTTTTGCTGATGGACCTTTATATATTCTTTCTTGCCCCTTGTAGATTTAAATGACCTGTATTCTTCTTTGGAGGAACATGGACTTGACCTTTAGACTGCAGGAATTGCCCAGCCTTCCTGGTTGGAGAAGGTTCCAAGCCACATGGCTTGGGCTGAAAGCAAGGATGTCTGTAACCTGGCAGTCTTGTTACCTTAAAGATGTCTCTTAAGGTCATCCCAACTTCAAACCCATCATGTCTCAGGGTGGTGGGATCCCAGTGGGCTAGAATGCCAGTGTGTAGAGCCAGGCCGAGGATGGTAGCAAAACTGACTGGAATATGGGAGCTAGTGAACAGGTCAGAGTGCCTGAGATTCTATGTGGAGTTTCACTGAAGCTTCCCAGTGGCCAGAGATGCTTCTTTGAATGATTCCAGATCACGGCGCACACCTTAGCTGCACTAACCTTGCATGGGGTTGCTTTGCCAGGATGGAAATGTTATATTGTTATTACGTCTTCATTTTCCTGAAGAACAGAAAGGCACTTTGGACTAGAGCTTGTAGGCAGAGGGCCCTTTTCTTTCTTTTCAAGAACGCGTAACTCAAATTTATAAGAAAGAAATGAGCTACTTAGTCTTCATGACTTGCCCCGTTCTAATTTACGCATCCTCTTCTTCATTTTCTTGTATATAGAAAGAGAAGGACTGTGAGAAGGCAGGATTTTTTAAAAAGATGTGTCTGTTTTCATCGGATTTGATGAATGTTATTTTATCAAACATTAGAAATGTGTTAAGGGGAAATATTTGTTTACACCTTAAGCGGCATAAAAAGCCATATTGCTTCAGTCTTGTTAAGTCAATTACTCTCTGGGCTTTCAGGAGTTGGCAAGCCATCTCCATGCCCTCAGAAAGCGCTGAAGTTGCAGAATTATTATATAAAACCTATATGATTCTTCCCCTCCGAAAAAACAAACATAATCCCTTCTGAAACCCAGATTGGACCATTTCAATAGCAAACACGCTCATTTATTATTTCTGGCACTCCTGGGTGTGAGGGACTTCTTGGGCCATTCAGTCAGGCCCGGCTTTCATTATGAAATCCATCCCTTCGATAAAGGAAAATAAACAGACTTGGTACCTTAGGCTAACGTGGTTTCTGAGTTTTGGAGGGCAGCAGATTGTTTACTTTTTTTTCCAAGCTGATAAGTTTCCAAGGCAAAATGATTTATCTCTGTCCAGTTCTTCTTGGGATATTCACTGGGCAGAAAGTGGATTAAAGGAGAGGCAGAGAAAGGGCTGAAAGAAAAAGGGGAGGAACTCTAAGGGGAAGACTGAATCTACGATGGCCTAACCCGATTACTGTGTATCCTCTAAAGGGAGCAAAAATCAAATTAAATCAGAGCAAAAGAAAGTGAAAGGAGAAGGAAATTGCAGTATTTTGGTCTATGGGAGATTGCATTGTAGGGTTAATAGAATTTAGATGGCAACATCATTTTTAAAACCAGATTGGCTTATGCCTGTAATTCCTGAATGTACTGTTCACAGGCGAGGTTTGTGTATGTCTTTTCTCTGACATGACACAAGAAAAAAAATGTTCACAAATGATAATTGCCTAGTGCCAGCAGTCACATAATTTCCTTTCAAAAGAGAGCAGGGAAAAGAGCTGTTGCCAAGGCAAGCTTGGAGGCTGTGAGGCCCCAGAGTTCTCCATTATCTGGGGTCCCACCCACAGCCTGTCACTTCCCTTCAAGGTGTCTGTTTGGCCCCTAGGGAAGTCCCGCTCTGAGCCTGACTTGGAGGAACTGCCCAGCTGGGATCCACCTAAGTCAACATGCATCCTCCATTCACCACGAGTGACCCTGTGGGCTTGAGAGGCCCGTCGCTCTCTGGAGGAGATGCCAGGTAGCGTGCCCAGGAATTCTCATCCTCCAGAGGCAGGACACAGATCGATGCGTGAGCCACTCAGGAACAGTCCAAGATGAATGTGAATAAATACCAAATGGGTATATAGACCAGCTGTTCTCAAGGTGGTCATGATCATGGAGAGAAAGGAGTGGAGGCAGGGCTGCCATTGCTATAGCACCAGATTTTACCACCTGCCTTATCATAATAACAGGCAGTGTTTATATAGTTTATTTTTTAAATTTATTTTTAGCTTTTTAATTTTTTCTTAGAAGTATACTCTTTTTTGCCATTTTTTTCTGTTTGTTTTTTTTTTTTAATGAAGGTGCTGGGGATTGAACCCAGGACCTCTTGCATGCTAAGCATGTGCTCTACCACTGAGCTAGCCCTTCCCACCCTGTTTATACAGTTTACATAGTGCTGAGGCGTGAGGCGGGGTTGAACACTTTACATGCCTCACAGCTATCCTGTGGGTGGTCAAGTGCAGGGAATGAAGAGTACTCTCTCTTAGGAGAGGTTATCCATACGATGCATTTAGTTAGCACCTGGTGCCAACCTGAGCTGTCATTTGCATCGTCTTCCCCAGTTGACAGATGGGGCAACCAAAGCTGAGTGAACGGTGGTGAGTAAGAGGCAGTTACTGGTTAAGACCTGAATTCTAACGCTGGTCTGACTCCAAAGGCCATTCTCTTCACTTTGATGTCTTACTGCTCTACACTGAGTGGGCAGGTGTGTGATCTCCACCAGTAACTTTGAACCACGGCTCCATTAAATGCCGCCGGGAGAACTGTAGGAGGAAGTTTTAAGAGAAGGTTCTGCAGAGGAAGAGAGGCTTCAGAAAATGGTTAGGGTTGAGTAAGCAAAGAGGAAGCTTTAGACACTGGAGAGGGGCTGGGAGACGGCGGGGGGAGGCAGTCCAGCAGGCACTTACGGTTAACTGGAAAATAGGACATTAGGGAAATTAGGCTGATACTCCAATCTCGCTGTCCACATGCTGCCAGGCGTGTGCCACAAAGCTTCCTCCCCTGACACCCAGTTCCCACTGAGGTCTTCTCGCCTTTTCACAAGGCAGTTCTGTCAGTCACAAAACCCCAGTGGATCATGCGACCTTGACCCGGTTCTGCCCACTGGAGCAGTGTTCTCTACAGGAGAAACATTGCCAGGGACGGGGAACTCACTCCTTCTCAAGGGAGCCCAGTTCTTTGATGGATAGTTTTCATTCCTAGAGAGCACTTTCTTTTGTAATCTCTGCTTCGTGAGCCCCTTAGGTAATTAAAGACCACTATCCCGTATTGAGTTTCTTCTTCTCCAGGCCAAGCAAACCCAGGTTCCCCATATTTAAACCTATCTCCATGCCTTTGCTTCGATGCACCAACTTCCAGTTTGTAACCTCCTGGACATGATGTGGTTTTGGGGAGCAGGGAGTGAGTTCACACTAGCACATCTCCCTACATACAGCACTGCTTTACAAAGGGAGAAAGGATTTGAGTGCAAATGGAAACTATATTACCTGCATGTGGGCACAAGTAGACAAAGTGAATCTGTAGTCAAAAGAAGCATTGCCTGTCACACGAGGGCTTCCAGAAGTCATACTGCAGCTTTAATAACCTCAGAAGTATATTTGCTAAAATCGTACAAAATCGCACCACTGGAAAGTTACATTATGTAAATTTCTATTCTACTTATTACATTTCATAGACTTTTAATAATACATTTTTAATTGTAGTATTTGTTTCAGGCAGCACCGGCCATCTTCAGAGGGTCAGGCCTTAGAGATACGTGACTCCCTCTGCTGACCTAAACATAATGGGAATTTTCCACAGCCAGTTTGTGGCTGAATTAGACCCATATTAGGAGTAAGTGACTATAACAGGAACCAGAAGGCCAAGTTTCAGACACCCAAATCTGTGCTCAAGGTCTCTCCTAGCCCCAGCACCACCCTTGTTCCATCCTCAAAGTTACTTTGTGCTCCAAGTTGGCTGCTGGAATGCCTGCCATCACAATTACGTTCCATGAAAGCAGTGGGAAGAAGCAGAACAGCAATAATGGACACACTTCTCCTCTTTTAAGGAAGCTTCCCAGACTTTCTACACAGTGCTCACTTATATCTCATTGGCCAAAACCATGTCACAGCTAGATCCTTGGCAATATTTAGCTGCAAGGAAGGCTTAAAAATCTTGTCTTTATTCCAAGCAACAATACAGCCAGCTTAGAAAATAGTGGATTCTATTACCAAGGAAAATGAGGAGAATGGACATTGGAAAACAGCTAGAGTTTTCTCCTCAACCAGGGTTATATACATGAGAGCACCTGCTCCCCTGCATTCTCACTGTAACTAAGTGTTGCCATTTCTTTCCATCTTTGCCAGTTGACATGATCTAAATGGTGTTTCTATTTATATTGCTCTGATAATTGAAAAGGGTGAACATGTATGCATGTTTATTAACTACTTGTTAGTCTCTGATTAAGTTGCTATTTATATTCATAGTTTACTTTTGATTCTTTTCATTTTTTTCTCATTGATTATTGAGTCCTTTACTTATTAGGGATATAAACCATATACCTTGCAAACATTTCCCCCAGTTTTTCATGTTTTTAAAATTTCACCTATGTTTTTAAAAAAATATTTTATGTCCCACCACCCATCAGGTTGGATATTATTGAAAAAAAAAAAACCCAGAAAATAACAAGTGTTGGCAAAGGTGTGAAAAATTTGGAATCCTTGTGGACAGTTGGTAGGAATGGAAAATGATGCAGTGCTATGGAAACAGAGCAGTTCCTCAGAAAATTACAAATAGAATGACCATATGATTCAGCAACTCCACTTGATGTATACCCCCAAAGAATTGAAAGCAAGGTCTGGAAGAGATACATGAACATTCATGTCCACTGCAGCATTATTCACAATAGCCAAAATGTGGGACTAACCCAAGTGCCCATCAGCAGATGAAATGGATAGACAAAATGTAGTACATGTGTACAATTGAATATTATTCAGCCTTTAAAAAGGAAGGAAAATCTAACACTTGCTACAGTGTGGATAAACCTTGAGCACATTGTGCCAAGTAAGATAAGCCAGTCACAAAAGGACTAATACTATGTGATTCTACTTATATGAGGCACCTAGTTTGTCACATTTACAGAGACAGAACACAGAGTGGTGGGGCTGGGAGGAGGGGGCGGCGGGAGTTGTTTAATGGGTACAGAGTTTAAGTTTTGTCAGATGGAAAGAGCTCAGGAGATTGGTTGTCAAACAATGTGAACATACTTAACACTGCCACACTGCACACTTAAAAATGGTTAAGATGGTAAATTTTATGATATGTGTATTTACAACAATTAAAAATTTTTATTTCATTAGATTTAACATCCTATTCCTTTACAGTTTTTGTCTTTAGCATCATGCTTGGGAAGTCTTTTCTTACCTCTACATGATACAAATACTTACCCGTTCTTTTTTGTGATTGCATGTGGGGGACTCAGGTGCAGCTGACTCCTTTCATAAGTTATTATCAGTGGTTGATCCTTCTTAGGCTCCTCTCATTGATTTTATTCCCTTTAATCCCCACTTCCTATTCTAACCCCATCCTTCATAAAGCCATTCGAAGGTGTTAAATATGTATCTTTTTCATTTGCATGCATTTTTGCTAAATCTGTATTGTATAATGTTCAGACATTATAATTGACATTAATGACATTGTGTTATATATCTCATTACTCTTCTGACTTGTTTCACTGCATTTTTAAGATCCATCTTTGATGTTCTGTGTGCATTTGGTCCATTGCTTCTAATTTCTGCTCAGCCCTCCTTGGTGTGCATCTGACATTTCACCAATCCATTCTCCCTACACTGGACACTCCAATTGCCTCCAGCTTTCCGTCACAAACAATACTGCATCCACTTATGGGTCCATGTGGGATGGATTTCGTTGCATCAAAACGAAGGACTTCTGTGCAACAAAGGCCAACATTAATGAAATGAATAGATGACAAAGAGGAAAGTGGTATTTGCAGTGTGTAAATTAACAAGGGATTCATATCTAGAATATACAAGCAACCTTCTCAAATCAAGAAAATACGGGAACCCCAATAGAAATTGGGCAAAGGGTATAAGCCGGCATGTTATCAAAATGGGAACCCCCAAAACTAAAAAGTATTTGAAGAGATGTTCAAATTCATTAATAAGCCGTTAAATGCATTTTAAAATAAACGTCTGTCTTATTAGAATGGCAAAACCCAGAAAATAGATGGCATCAGGTACAGGGGTGGCTTTGCAGCCCTGGAACCCCTGCACTGCCGGTGGGAGAGTACACTGTGGTCAGATTAAGTCCACACATACTCCTGACCCTGAAATTCCACTCTTCTATCGGCACTTTTATAGTTTGGGGTTTTATTTATTTTTAGCACATAAATATTTAATCCATCTGGGATTTATTTTGTTGTGGAGGATGAGTATTGAGCAATATTTATTTTCCCCAAATGTTTGGCCAGTTGACTTAACACTTTTGGATAACACTACCTTTTCTTCCACTGTCACTCTATCAGTTACTAACTTCTTATAGATTCCCGGGTCTGTTTCGAGGTGTTAGGTTTCTAAACAGTGTATCTGGGGGCTGCCAAGCAGTGACCCATTTGGAGAACGTTTAATCCCTCCTGTGCTTTGTGCTTTGATGTCAAGAGCCATGTACTAACTACAGATCCAAAGGAAACACAGTCACAGAAACCAAGGGCTGTTTTTTCCCTGATATTTGTAAATTGCTTTTGGATGGAGCTTTGGTTTCTGGCGGTTATTCTTAAATGAGCCCCTTCTCACATCCCTTCTTTACTTCCTAGTCTCCCAACCTTGTGGTGGCATCTTCTTACTTCCATTTCTTTGACTCAAAAAGTTAGATTTGAACTCCCTCTCTCTCTCTCTCTTTCTCATTGAATGCCCAAATAATCCTTTTTCAAAAAGAAAGTTTAAAGTCTTGAACAGAGTTTGGAAACCAGAAAACCTCTCTGGAGATTAGCAATTTAGCAACTTGAAGATTTCACTCAGCCCAAATTAAAAAAAAAAAAAACCTCCAGAATTGAAGTGCCTCCTTGGTTCGTACCGGCAGGGCTGGTGGCACTCGTGTGAGTTCCGTCTGTATTCCCAGGCTCGGTCCAGTTACCAGAAAGAAGATGTGTGACCACAGAGGGTTAACAGCCCGAGGAGCAACCCAGACACCTGAAAACCATCCTCACATCAGGGACATAAGTCACATTCCAAGGCTGCAGGAAAGTGTGTTCTGCTTGAAGAGTGTCAGTCACTTTAGTTTTTAAAGACCCAGACAGCACTAAAAGGCTGTCAATCATTTCCTACGAAAGCAGACAAGAAACTTTTAACATCTGAATTGCCAATATTTTCCACAGTAAAGGAAGTAGAAAAACTTTTTAAATGTAAAAACAATGATTATTTCCCAGACCAAAAGGCCCAGGTCCCTTCCATGAGATATTTGGACTGGCATGACCTGTCAGATTAAAGAGCAGTAATAATGAGATCTGTTACAGCATAAAGAAAAAGATTGGGTCTGAATTCCCTTGGCTGGAAGACTAGATGCATGGGGCTACTTAAATTTGATTAAAATTCAATAAAACTTTCGTTTTAGTCACACTAGACACAGGTCAAGTGCTCAACCACCGCATGTGGCAAAGTGGCTGCTGTACTGAGTAGCGCACAAGCACAACATTGCCATTGTCACAGTAAGTTCCACTGGACACCGCTGATTAGACCCTTGCTACGCAGAGTATGGCCCTGGGCCAGCAGTACTGTTGTCACCTGGGAGCATGGTGGGCTTCATGGGCCTGTGGCCTGTGCAGTGGCCCAGGGCCTCATGCTTAGATGAAGGACTCTGCACGTGGTTTAATACTTTGCTGTCACCATCTTGAAATCGTTCACTTTTGAACAGGAGGTGCTGTATTTTCATTGGCATTGAGCCTCACAAACCATGTGGCCAATCCCGCTTTGGGAGCTTGTTAACAAATGCAGGACTTCATGGCCCACCCCCCACCTGCCCGAATGTTAACAAGACCCTCCCAGCTGACTCTTACAGACATTAAATTTGGAGAAATAGGATCTAGAAGAGTAATTCTCAAACATTTAAAAATGTATGAAACTCTTTCTTTAAACTGATTAAAATAACATTTGCACAGATTCAAATATATAAACTAAAGTAATTATGCCCATCAGGCAATTGATACAGTCATTGTTCAGCTGTAAATAATGGGTCATTTGGGGATCCCTGGGATGTTATGGAAGAGCTTGAACATTTTTAATCTAGAACCCCCTGGTTGGAGTTTACAGTGTTGAGACAACCCCAATCCTATACCCAAGAACTGACAAGCTCCAGGTAAGCCAACTTTCTTGGAGTAAGACAATTCGGCAGTGAGGTATCACCTCATACTGGTCAGAATGGCCATCATTAAAAAGTCTACAAATGATAAGTGTTGGACAGGGTGTGGAGAAAAGGGAACCCCCTTACACTGTTGGTGGAAATGTAATTTGGTGCAGCCACTATGGAAAACAGTATGGAGATTCCTTAAAATGCTAAAAATAGAGTTACCATAGGATCCAGCAATCCCACTCATGGACATGTATCTGGAGAAAACTCCAATTCAAAAAGATACACGCATCCCAATGCTCATAGCAGCACTATTTACAATAGCCAAAAGGCATGAAAGCAACCTAAATGTCCATTGACGGATGACTGGATAAATAAGTTGTGAGATATATATAATTATTATTCCATTATATATACATATATTATATGTATATAATGGAATACTACTCAGTCATAAAAAAGAATGAAATAATGTCATTTGCAGCAACGTGGATGGACCTAGAGATTATACCAAGTGAAGTAACTCAAAGACAAATACCAAGTGATATCACTTGTATGTGGAATCTAAAAAAATGACAAAATGAACTTACTTATAAAACAGAAACAGACTTATAAACAGAAAACAAATCTGTTTATTAAAGGCATGGGGTGAAGGATAAATTAGGAATTTGAGATTAGCAGATACAAACTACACAGAATAGATTAATAACAAGGTCTTACTGTACAGCACAGGGAAATATATTCAATAGCTTGTAATAACCTACAATGGAAAAGAGTATACATATGTATAACTAAATCACTATACTGTACACCAGAAACTACACAACACTGTAAATCAATTATACTTCAATAAAAAAAAAAAAAGAAAATTGGAACCATAGTAACCACGGTCTTGTGCAACCTTTGTACGTGATATCAGCCAGCCCACATCAGTGCGTATTAGAGCGCTCCCTCCCACTTTGTGTTGGGCACTTCACCACATCATTCATTTAAACTTCACAGCATTGTTAGGGAGGCGCTGGTGTTAACTGCATCTTACACACGAGTAAGTGAGTCTTAGACTGGTTAAGAAACTCACCCAAGCAGAACCCAGGTTCAGAATTGCGAATAGGACAGAATGAGTGAAACGCTCTCCTGGGGTACAAAATTTAAAAGAGGGGGGGGTGGCTAAAACTCAGTAATCGAGGTAAATAGTATTTAAATTCAATTTTTTTTTTAAAAAGTCTGAATTAATGCAAAAATATCCCTAATGAACAGATGATCATAATTTTAAATTGACAGACTGTGAGTGGTTGGCTTTATGACCCTGCACTATTGTGTAACAGGATCCGTCATTTCCAGTCAACTCCTGGGTCCCAGGGCTGCAGGACCGTGAGTCCCCACTGGGTTGATGGCCAAGGGTGATGGACAGTGGTGCCCAAACAGACTGGACAGCACAGACTTTCCATATAGTCTTGATTTGATTGTAGAGGTTTTATTAACTTTTCCCCTTGTGTTTAAACTAGGGGAGTGTGTTTTGATGAGTATATGCAGAGGTCACAGTTTTTCCTTTTGCCTCAGTCTGCAATGTGGCTTGCCTCTGGCTGAGCTTTGTCAGATTTCAGAGCCTAGCTTGCAAGTCTACTTCTTCCTACCCCCATCGCTCTGAATCTTGGCTGCACATTAAAATCACCCAAGAAAACATCCTCATGCCTGGACCCATCCCCAGAGTCCCCTTCAATTTGTCTGAATGGGGCTTGGCATTGGGTTTGTGGCAAAACTCTCCAGTTCATGCTAATGTGTGGCCAAGGTTGACAATGGTTTTGCTTCACCTCACTGCCTCCCTTGAAGGATGGCTGGAGCCTAGCACACAGAATGAAACTCTCTGAGCTTTCTGTAGGGTGAGGCCAGCTGGAAAACACAGCCTCTTTCAGACTGGAATAGGAATCATAGAATTTTAGATCTAGGTGGTGCTTTGGGAATCATAGACTATAGAGCCAAAGGGATCTCTCATTCGATTGCCTATTTTACTGAGAAAAAAACTGAGGCTTATCACATACATGTGGAGTCTTTAAAAAATAAAAAGCTTGATCTCATAGGTATAGAAAATAGATTGGTGGTTTCCAGAGGTGGGGTTTAGGGGTTTTGCAAAATGGGTGAAGGTGGTCAAAAGGTACAAACTTCTAGTTACAACCTAAGTCACAAGGATGTAATGTATAGTACGGTGACTGTAGTGAACAGTACCACGTTATATACATTTGAAAGTTGCCAAGAGAGTAAATCTTAAAAGTTCTCATCATGAGAAAAAACGTAATTCTGCACGGTGAGGGATGTTAACTAGACCTACGGTGGTGACCACTTTGCGGTAAAAACAAATAGCGAATCTATGTTGTACACTTGAAACTAGTATGTATAATGTTATGTGTCAATTATGTGTCAATTTTTATAAGAAGAAAACAAGCTTAGAGAGGTGAACTCGACTTGGTAATGAGGGGCAGGGAGACAGGAATAAAGGGCTTCTGGAACTCAGCCCAAGCTCTTTCCAAAGCTCCCATCAGAGAAGATTCTTCACACTCACCAAAAAAAAAAAAAATTTAAAGTACCCTCCAAATCAATAGCTTTCTCCCAAATCATAAAAATTATAGTAAAACTTATCTCTTTAATTCAGTGTCTTAAAACATTTTTCAGAACAACTCTGATTAATCTGAACCCCAATTCATAAGGGGACACCGTGCAGGCCAAATACTTTGATCTGTACAGTGTTTTAAAAAGTTGACCCAGCGTTTAAACATGAAGCGACGTCACATAAAATTTCAGATACTGTGCTTCTCGAGCTGGCTTGGAATATTTGGCCCATGAGTCTGCATTCCTGACGGTAGCAACTGGCCAGGGCTGAGTCACTGCTGCCCGTGGTAGGAAGCGGCCACCTCTTCCAGCCGCCTTCATGACTCTAGGCTGGCTAAAAGTCACTGCCAAATGTAAGACGAGAGCTGACATCCCTGAAACGCCAGGATCCCCCACCCTGTCTGTTTCAGGCATTTGCCTTAACCATTTGGCCGGGGTAGTGTTTTGAGTTAGCAGCTCCTGATCACGTGGCCACAGGCTTATCATCCCCCCGACATCGGGGCAGAAAGAACAATTTTGGGGCTTCCTTCTTACTGAAAGAGCTGCCCAGGCTGGGTGGGGAGGCGGTTTTCCTCAGCGGAGACCTACGAGGGATCCTCTTCCGAGAGCCCGGGAGAGCTGGATTGGCTGCTCTTGGGCTTAGCTGTCAATTATCCCAGCACCACCGACTGTTAGATATTTTCATTAGAAATCACCGCTCTACGTCGTCAGGGTGTTTCTTCCTGCTGGCTTGCTTTTCTCCCATCCCGTCTCCCATCCCGGGATGCCCTCCCTCTTTCCATCTAAAGTCTACTCGTTCTGGTCCATGGCTCTGGTCCATGGAGCTCTCTCCCTTCTCAGAAACTCCTAGGGCACCACGTCAAGAGAGAAACCATGTGCTCTTTTGATTTCCCCGGGCCGGAGGATAAGCTCCTTAAGGTTGCCTGCTTGTAATTCCCTTGAATCCTTCCTAAAACCCAGGACGGTGCTGGACAAACAGGATCTTCACAACAGACCCCTATGCTTGTTAACTCAGAAGAATCCCCTCTGCCTCCCTCCGTCAGAGCAGGCGATGCAGCTCCCACTTTCGGGCACTAGAGGCCGCTCGGCTACACACATCCTGCCCTGCCCAGGTTCCGTACCGCGCGCAGATTACCCAGCGCCTCTGGAAGTAGGGCAGGCTCATTTATTTCCTCTCCAACACAGCCTCGGGCCATCAGAGCCTCTGATGTCAGGGTCCCTGCCGTGCACGCTGCAGAATGAAAACACTGCAAATACGAAAGGTCACTGCACCCGCTCTGCACATTGACTCTTCACCTGAAATCTCTACTTCACTAGCAGCGTCCCAGCTCAGGCTCTGAATATTTTGCCTGACTCAGTGTTCCAGCAGGAGGGAGAAGAAATCTGTGACGAGTGCGCATGTGTGTGTGTGTATCTACAGATTATCGCGTCAGGTCCGTGGTCCAGCGTTGTGTTAAGGTAGGTTTCCATCCACCCTCCTCTCCCCGGATTCCCAGGAAGTTTCTGACCAGGGTATGGATGCTTGGACTCTGTTTTGCTTTGGCAACGATTGTTCTCTGTGAATAACAAGAATGACCTTTTAAAACAGGCCCTATCAAATTGCTCAGCCTTGAAGCAAAGGCAACAGTCAGGTTTTATTTGAGAGATTTGATGAGACCAAAGCAACAATATGAAGGGAACACAGTAGGTCTGAAAATGGGACAGATGCCACAGAGGGTGGGAGGGGAGGAAGTGTAGGTACCTAAGGTGACATTAACCATGCATGCCCAACTGCCTGGCATGGTGTCACATTAGCATTGCGGACCACCGTGCTGACACCGGTTGAGTCAATGATTGTAGAGGCTTGGCAGGTAATAAATTCACCACAGAGATTCAAACAGATGTCCAGACGCTGGGAAGAAAGCTTGAAATAGGGAAGGTCTGGACCCCAAAGCCCTAAGCTCAAGCTTTCTGGGCTAGGATAACATGTTTCAAGGCCATCTCATTGTTAGCTTCTAAATAGCATTCAGACCTACTGGCAAACTTAAGACCAAATTGTGTATCTATTTCATCTATCAAAAGGATGTACTTATTAGTAGTAGAGCATCTCTGAAGCTAGACTCTCTAAGCAGGAATCACAGTTCTGATATTTATTGCCTCAATTTTCTCATCTGTAAAATGGGACTAATAGTAATATCTTCCTCATTGGGTTACCCTGAGGATTAAATGAGTTAATATATGTAAAGTTCTTTAGAATTGTGCTTGGCACATAGTAAGCACATATGGAAATATAAGCTTTTTAAAAACAGTTATCTATTTTGCACAAAGTACACAATAAAGCCCCTCTTTTACAGGCTTGGCTGTGTTTGGAATGAAGAATGCCAAAAAAACTTCTCCAATTTCTTACCTAAGCAGTGATGATGTCACTTTCAGTTCAACAAGTCTCTCCTTTCCTACACAGTCAAGTTTATAATTTTCTTAAGGGTATTAATTTTCTTTTCATCTCCCCTCCCTTTAAATAGAAGATCTAAAAAAACTTGGATAAGAGCAAAACCAAGAACTGGTTCTTCAAAAAGATCAACAAAATTGGCAAACCTTTAGCTAGATTGACTAAGGGGAGAAAAAGAGAGAGGACTCAGATAACTACAGAAATGGAAGAGGGGTCATGACTACCAATTTTACAGAAATAAAAAGGATTGTAAGAGAGTACTGTGACCATTTGTATGCTGAGAAATTGAATAACCTAGGTGAAATGGACAAATTCCTAGAAAGACAACCTATCAAGACTCAATCATGAAGGAACAGAAAATCTGAACAGACCTGTAACAAGTAAGGAGATTTAATCAGTAGTCAAAAGCCTCCCAATACAGAAAAGCCCGGGACCAGATGGCTCCTTTGGCAAATTCTACCAAACATTTAAAGAAGAATTACATCAATCCTCCTCAGACTCTTCCAAAAATTGGGGAGGAGGGAACACTCCCAAGCACATTTTAGGAGGGCAGCATTACCCTAATACTAGAGCCAGACAAAGACACTACAAGAAAAGCAAACTACAGATCCTGATGAATATTGATGAGAAAAACTCTTAATACTAAGAAACAGAATTCAACAGCAGACAATACTGTCAAGGAGTCAGTACCACCCAAAGTGGTTTACAGGTTCGGTGCAATCCCTATCAAAACCCCAATGACTTTTTTTGTGTGTGTGTGAAGAAATAGAAAAATCTATTCTAAAATACAAATGGAATCTCAAGGGACCCTAAATAACTAAATAATCTTGAAAAAGGAAAATGTTGAAGACCTCACATTTCCTGCTTCCAAAATTACTACAAAGCCAAGGTAATCAAAGCAGTGTTATACTGTCATAAAGACAGACATGCAGACTAGTGAAGTAGAATAAACTCTCATATACATGGACAAATGTTTTTTGTCAAATGTCAAGACCATTCATTGGGCAAAGGGCAGTCTTTTCCAAAAAAAATGGTGCTGGGAAAACTGGATATCCACGTGCTAAAAAATGAAACCAGATCCTTATCTTATACCATACACAAAAAGTAATTCAAAATAGATCAAAGATCTAAGCATAAGAGCTAAAACTCTAAAGCTCTTAGAAGATAATATAGGGAAAAATCTTTACAACATTGGATATAGCAATGATTTTTTGGGGATATGATACCAAAAGCTCAGGCAACAACAACAAAAAATAGATAAACTGCACCAAAATTAAAAACTCTGCATCAAAGGGTACAACCCACTGAATGAAAAGGAAATCCACAGAATGGGAGAAAATATTTGCAAATCACATATCTGGTACAGGTTTAGTATCCGGAATATATAAAGAACCCCTACAACTCAATGGCAACCCCAAGCCCAATTTAAAAATGGGCAAAGGACTTGATCAGACATTTCTCCAGAGAAGATATGTGGCCAAAAAGCACATGGGGAGATGCTTAACATCACTAATCATTAGGGAACTGCAAATCAAAACTACGATGAGATACCACCTCCCACCCATTAGGATGGCTACTATAAAATACAAAACACAACAGAAAATAACAAGTGTTGGCAAGATTGTGGAGGAATTGGAACCCTTATGCACTATTAGCAAGACTGTAAAATGATGCAGCTACTATGGAAAACAGTATAGCAATTGCTCAAAAAGTTAACAGTTGAATTATCATATGACCCCATAATTACATTTCTGGATATGTATACCCAATAGAATTGAAAGCAGTGTTTTAAAGAGATATTTGCACACACATGTTCATAGCAGCATTACTCGTAATAACCAACAGGTGGAAGCAATCCAAGTATCCATAGATGGATGAGTGGATAAGCAAAATGTGGTGTACACATACAATGGAATACTATTCAGCCTTTAAAAAGAAGGATATGGTAACACATGGATGAATCTTGAGAACATCATGCTAAGTGAAGTAAACCAGTCACAAAAGGACTGTGCCTTAGTCACATTCATAGCAAAAGAAAGCAGAATGGTGGTTACCAGGGGTTGGAGGCAGGGAAGAACAGGAAGTTATTGTTTCCATTCCAGGCAGAGAGTTTCCATTTTGCAAACTGAGAAGCCCTGGAGATGGATGGTGGTGATGATTCCACAACAGTGAATGTACTTAATGCCACTAAACAGAGCACTTAAAAATGGTTCAGATGGTAAAAATGTATGTGATACGTATTTTGCCACAATGGAATAACCTGGATAAGAACACATTCAACTATTCATCCATTCAACAACTATTTCCTGCAGACCTGCAATGTGCCAGCCTCTGTTTCAGGTGCTGAGAGGCAGCAGGGAGACAAATACATGGTCCTTCCCTAATAAGGGTTCCATTCTAGTGGAGGAGGGGAGGCAGAGGCAGTAAACAAGAAAACCAAGAAGCAAACAAGGTAGTTGAGATACCAGTGAGTGCTAAGGGAAATTAACAGGGGGATAGGATGGCGAATGACTTAGAGGTTTGCGTATGATGGGCTGATCAAGCAAAACACATCTGAAAAATGACATGTGAGCCACATTCTAAAAGAGGAAAAGAACTAGACATACAAAGAGCCATCGTAGGGATAAGATTAGCAACTGCCAAGGTCCCTAGGTAGCAAAGAGCTTGGGGAATCAGAGAACGAAAGAAGACCTGGAGCTGGAGCAGGAAGAATGAGGGAAGAAGGGGGCAGGATGAGTTTGGAGCGCTGGGCGATGGCCACATCATGTGAAGCTTCGTTCATGGGATTAAAGAGTGTTGATTTTATTCTGAAGAGATGCTATAGATCAGATCTAAAATGAGTAGGGACCTGATCCAATTTTTGTTTGAAAATGTGGGAGAAAGAGGGAAAGCAAGATGGAAGCAGCAGAGATGGAGTGAATTGGATGGATTTTAGAGCTTTTTGAGTTAGAACAGAGGACTGCTGATAGTCTGACAGGGGAGGCTGAGGGAAAGGGAGACATGAATCATTATTTCTAGTTGTTTGGGACATGAGTGGATGATGTTGGCATTTACGAAGACGCAGACCGGGTTAGGAGAAGAGTTTGGTTTTGCACATGTTACATGTAATATGAATATCAAATATCCAAGTGGAGATGTCAGATAGGCGTTTGTATATACAAGTTTGGAGTCCAGGAGCATGGCCAGGCCTGGGGACGCAAACCTGGGAGTCATAAGTGTACAGCTATCTAGAGCCAAAAGCCTGATTGATACTATCCTAGGGAGAGAGTGTGTTCTGGACATTTCACATGGCTGTTTGCCTGGAACGGGGCGTATGATTGAGCCCATTAGTAAGGAAGTCTCACAACACTTTCCCACTGGAAGCAGTTTCTCTCTTCTGAATCAGATGGGCATAACCAGGTTCTACAACACACTGAGGAAGAGGGAGAGCTGGGGTGGGGCGGTCTCTCTCTCTTTTTTTTTTTTTTCCATCCCTTCTTCCAAGATTTTATTCATTGAGCAAGTTCTCAGTGAATGCCAAACACACATTAATCGAACTGCTTTCCTAGCTCCCACTCTGAGTGAAGCACTCTGGTTAGCAATTGTGGGAGGCAGATGAGAGAAATAAAAATGTGATTCTCCCTGTAAGAAGCTGAACTACTCAGAAGGAAAGGAAGTTCGTTGAAAGAGTGAAATCATCGCAGGTAAGGCGTTACACGTGTTCAATTCAGGAAAGAGAAACCACTAATTTTATCGGGGAAAAAGATGGATGAGATGAACGAGATGCATAAAAAAATTGTGGAAGGTTTCGAGAGTTCACTCTCAGTGGCCCTTGGGACGGACTCCTTTAGCATTACAGAACTGACCACCGGTGAACTAGGCACCAGTGGATCTGTGCGGTCCAAGAGCTCACTCTGACAACTGCTGTACAGGAATCAGGAAGCTAGAATCTGGATGTGGCCAGGACTCGGCTATTATGGAGATTGTCTCTTGATTCTCGTAAAACTGGAGAATGGGATCTGGAACACAGACCAGCCATGCCTCACCCCATCCCACTCCGCCTGCATGTACACACAGCTCTCTCAGTACCCAGGAGAACAGACATGGAATATCGCTGTGCAGATATTTTGCGTCCTCACAGCCCTTTCTGCCACTTGAAAACAGCCAAAGGTAAAGGAATATGGTCCCTACCACACCGTAGCCTTTCAAATCTAGTAAAAGTTCACCTACTTGTCAGAACCAGTTTCTCGTCCTGAATCTTAAATACAAAGGCGTCTGAGAAATGTAGTTTTCAGCTTCCTTGCCTCTGAGGTTCAGGGAGGTACCCTAGCAGTGCGCCTCTAGTGGGGACGGTTTTACCGTGAGGCATTTGACAATGTCAGAGACCTCGTTGGTTGTCACAACTGAAGGGTGGGTGCTACTAGCATTGGTGGGTAGAGGCCAGGGAATGTGGCTAAACATCCAACAACACACAAGACAGTGCCCCCACGACGAAGAATTTTCCGGCTCCAAATGTCAATCGTGCTGAGGTTATAGAAATCTTGTTATAAAAAGAGGGTGAAATAGAAATTGACTAAACCCACCCATTGTCTTCAACAACGGTGAAGGACCCAGACTTGTTATACAAATAATTAGTCTCAAAGTGATTTTTATTTTTATGTGTGTATTTATTTATTTAAAGAATGTCAATTAGGCAGGAGCTGGAGTGGTTCCAGAATTTTTCACGAATGACATGTGGCTGGAATTGCATTCTGAGGAGGGCGAAGGATTGTATGTTCTGAGACAGGTAAGAAGGGAGGGAAATGAGGCTTGAAGTCAGGAATGAAGCGGCATGTTTATCAGATAAAAGGAAGATCAGCCTGATGACAGTGGGAAACTGAAGTTATGAAGTTTCAAAATAGGTGTTTAAGCAGGTGGTGTCAGATTGTGAAGTTTTGAGCATCTGGCTGAGAAGTTTGGACTGTAGCATGGTGGGGGCGGAAAGCCTTAGGAATCAGGCAAAATTCTCTTTGAGTCTGACTTCTCCACATCCTTTAGTGAGACCCTGGAAACGCTTCTTAAATTTTCCACAGCTGGTGGTACTATTACAGCTGTCTCTGGTTTTTGTAAGATCAGGATAGTACACGGCCCTATTCCTATTTTGACAGTAAGGACCTGCTGGAGATGTGTATGTTCCCCAGTTCAAGAAGAAACCAGACAATTCTACAGCCTACAAAGCCAGCCTCTCAGTGCAACCACAGGGCTGGGATAGCTAGCCTGTTAGTTGAAATCCAGGCAAGATAGTAAATGGAATCATGTTGTATATATTTTTAAAAATAATATGTCAGTTCCTTTAAATTGTTAACTAGAATCTGAGACCAAATTTGTACCTGGTACCAGAGTATGGACTTAACAGTTTGGTGTTTAGTGAGAGCAGCTTCTACAAAAGATCCCAAGAGACTTACAGAAAAAGGGGCAAAGCCCTAATGATAAGAAAATACAACCCATGTTTCTAATGGTTTATACAACAATTGATTTATACTCCATTTCCCTATTTTTGATACTTAGAAAGTGCAGATTTAACAAAAGGTAACCATATCTTCTCTATGTACAATGCCAGTTATAATTATGCCAACAACAAAAGTGTCAGTTCACCAGAAATCCTGGTGTTTAGAGTTAGGGCTAGGGTTAGAGTATTTTTATTAATTCATTAAACACACTAAGATCATCTGTGTACATAGGGTCAGACAAGTATTATATGCTAGTTGAGATTCAATGTACAAGTATGATGCAATGTTCCGGACTATATTCTTGCTATCCATGTGCAAAGTGATGCAGTGATGAGATAATTATGTCAGTCCAATTCAAAGCTCCCAACACCTGTGTCAACTTACTCATTTATTTTATTTGTGGAGACATGGCTTGACTCTGATAGCAAGCTCACTTTTTCCAAATGTGGTCAGATAGAAAATTCACAATTTTACCCATTTTAAAGTGTAAATTCAGTGACATTTAGTACACTCACAATGCTGTGCAAACATCACCACTATCAACTTCCAGAACATTTGTATCACCCGCCCCCAACCCCCCATATTCATTAATCAGTCATTTTCTGTTCCCTCCTACCCTCCAGCCCTGGGCAACCACTAATCTGCTTTCTGTCTCTGAATTTGCCTCTTCTGTACATTTCATATAAGTGGAATTAGAGAATACGTGGACTTTAGGGTCTGGCTTTTTCACTTAGCATATTTTCAAGGATCATCCGTGAAGTAGCTTGTGTCTGTATTCATTTCTTTGTATGGCTGAGTGAATTCCATCGTATGGCTAGACCACATTTTGTTTATTAACTCTTGGATTGATGGACATTTGGGTTGTGTCCACTGTGGGCCTATTGTAAATAGCATTGCTTAGAACATTGATGTACAGCATTCAAGTTTTTGTTTAAACAACTACTTTTAATTTGGAGGGGTGGGTACATACCTAGGAGTGTGGTTGCTGGGTCATAGCGTTGTTCTATGTTGAACTTACTGAAGAACCACCAAATTTTCCTTCCGCAGCAGCTGTACCATTTTATCTTCCCACCAGCAAGGAAGCAAGGGTTCCAAATTCTCACGAACGGTTGTTCTTTTCCTTTTTGGGTTTTTTTTTTGTTTTTGTGTTTTGGTTATAGCCATCTTAGTGAGGGTGAAGTGGTATTTCTTGTGGCTTTGATTTGCATTTCCCTAACGCCTAATGGCTTTGAACATCTTTTCACGTGCTTGTTGGCCTTTGGTCTGTCTTTTTTAGAGAAATGTCCGTTCAAGTCCTTTGCTCATTTTTTGAGTTGTTTTTTGTTGCCTTGTAAGAGTTCCTTCTCTCTTCTGAATACTAGACTCTTAACAGATATATGATTTGCAAATATTTTTCTCCCATTCTGTGGGTTGCCTCCTTACTCTCCCAGGGGTAACCTTTTATGCACAAAAGGTTTTCATTTCAACAACATTTTCCTTTTGTTGCTTGTGCTTGTTAAGAAAACACTGCCAAATCCAAGGTCATTAAAATTTATCCCTCTGTTTTCTTTTAAAAGTTTTATAGTTTTAGCTCTCATATTTCGGTCTTTGACCCATTGTGAGTCACATTGTCTTTTCTTCTTTTTTTTTTTTTTTATTGAAGTATAGTCAGTTTACAGTGTTGTGTCAATTTCTAGTGTACACCATAATGTTTCAGTCATACATATATTCATTTTCATGTTCTTTTTCACTATCGGTTGCTACAAGATATTGAATAAAATAGATAAACAACAAGTTTCACACTGTCTTTTGAACCACCTTGCCTTCTGTAAAACTTTAATTCACATGTTGCCCTACCAACCTCTATCTCCCAACCTCCTCAAATGAGTGTTGCCTGCTCAAAACCTTCCTACGATGATCTACTTAGGTCTTCTTTCTCTGTACAGAGCCCCGTTTCTCCAGACATATCTCTGTAAAAGGGCCCCCACCAAAATCTTCTTTCATCAATCCCCTTCAAATATGTAGCTTTTTACTGCTGGCCATGGAAAGGCACTGAATTAGCTGATAGGTTCTTAGAATTCAGAATTGCTGATCAATGGAAGGTTTTGCCCTTTCCAAGATCTATTACACTTTACTAGTGGACATTTTTTAAGAGACTTTATTTCTTAGAGCAGTGTTAGCTTCGCAGCAAAACTGAGAGGAAGGTATGGAGATTTCTTGTCTACTCCCTGCTCCACACATGCGTAGCCTCGTCCCTCATCAGCATGCATCCCCACGCCAGAGTGATGCATTTGTTGCAATTGATGAACACATGTATTAACACATAAAAATCATGCACAGTCCATCGTTTGCAGTAGAGTTCATGCTTGGCGTTGTAGATTCTGTGTTTGGACAAACATATAATGACACATAGCCACCATTATAGTATCAGGCAGAGTGGTTTCACTGCCCTGAAAACCCTCCATGGTCTACCTGTTCATCCCTTCCTCCCACTCTGGCCCCTGGAAACCACTGATCTTTTTTATTACCTCCAGAGTTTTGCCTTTTCCAGAAGGTCATATACAGAGAATCATACAGCATGTAGCCTATGGGTGGACTTCCAAAATGATTGACTTATTTCAAACACCAAACCCACAAAGTCTTTGAGGAGAGGGATTGTCATTTGTCTTCTCATGTGCCCAGGAAGCATTCGATAAATATGTGTGGAATGTGTGAGTGAATTCCTAGTAATGACATTTCAATATCTTAGCAATCAGAAATAGGCAATGCCTCTGGAAAGAAGGGCCCTCTCCCAAGCCTTGGTTTATTGTGGTCACCTCATGGAAATGAATGGTGCGAAGAGTCTGGAATCACTTTTGAGGACTGGGGTGACACTTCTCCAACAAAGTCTTGGACCATCCATGGGTCTAAGACACAATGACTCTTGTGGAGACAAGGGCACAAATAGTGACTGCAGCTGCAAATTAGTAACTGTGGTTTATTTATAGCATTTCTACATGATTTCCTGTGATCTTGTTTATTTATCCTTAGCTTATCTGGGTGGGTGAGGAACGAGAGAATAAAGGACTGTTTTAACCTTCACAGGAAAATGAACAATTCTTTCCAAGCACTTCAAAATTTTTCCTGTCCCATAATGATAAGATACATATACCATTCTTTTCTCTCAAAGAATTGCCTGTTTTCCTTCAGAAAATTGGTTTGCCAATTGTATACTCAGGATTAGGGTCGATTTATGTTTTATCTTAGAGTTGTTTGTTATCAGACTCTTGGAAGAGCTAAACATGTCTTTGGTTAGTCAAAGACATTTTGCTTTGGTGATGTAAACACAGCAAATTAGAAAAAGCCTTTAATGTTGAAATTATGGGGAGATCAAATATTTAATGTTCAACAGTCAAACAGCAAAGCAATTAATTTACCAGGGATTTTTATACAGGATAACTAACCTCCAAGAGCCATCATTTATGACTAAAAAAAAGCCTATTATTTCAGATGTCGGTCAGCCCAGCCAACAAGCTAATTACTGGATCGTGTGTGTGTGTGTGTGTGTGTGTGTGTGTAAAATTGCCAACCATTTTCCCCTGCAGAATTGAACATTGCAGAAAACCAATTACACTATTGGAAAAAAAAATTTTTAATTTTTTTGCTTATACTTGAGCAAATTTTTCTGACTTCTCCTTCGCTGGCTTCTGTGCATGTGTTTTGTTTGTTGATTTTGGAGAGGGTAAGAGGTGGGAGGACAGGGCCTGTGTCACCCTAGTTCATCTGTAAAGGAAAAGGGGGTTGTGGGTGGCTTTGGAGGGAGGGTGGGGCAAAGCCGAACTGCTGAGCAAATAAGGAAGAAATAAAGCCTTCCTGCTTCCTGTCGGCAGTAAAAGATTAATACAATGTTGAAAAGGTGAAAAATGATTATTCTCATCTTACATTTCCTTAGTCCCACTGTAAAATCTGTATGGACCGATAATCTCCAGAGGTTTTGCCCAGCAGGGGAGTGAAGCTTTGGGGCAGCAGGGTGAGGGGATGGAAGTTGCAGACAGTCATTTAATTGGGTGGTTAGGAGGTCGGCCCTTCTCTGTGCCCCTGACCTGTTCGTCTTCCTGTGCACACACATGTTTTTCTTCCTATATCCCTTCTTCCTCCTCCTTCTCTCAGCCTCTTCTTCTTCTGCATTATCTCATTTCCTTGGAAAATAGGTCCTTGAAGCATGTTTCTATTTTTGCATTTATTAATCAAAGTTGTATTGTTTTTTTCCTCCAAAATTTAAAGCAGAGTAAATATCTTCTATATCTTTCACCCTGGTCTCTCTCCCCATGCCCACCTCACCCCCAATAGGTAGATTATTGGGTGCTTCCTTTATTTGTAGCTTTGTACACTAATTTAGTGATTCTTAACAGGAAAAAAAAAATTCCCTAACCCTGTCCAAGAAATACTGGTGGAGAAAAGGAAAATGTGTGAGAAGTGTTACATTGGAATACCTCTCTTTGCTGTTTAATTTATTTGTTTATTCCCCGCCTTTATGCCAGAAATTAAGGCTCGCTCACAAAAATAGAAATAATTGGGGAAGATAAACTAAATTAAAAGCAGGTCAGGCATTGAGTACAAGGAAAAATAAAGATGGAAAGTTAAATAGAACCAGGAACAACTCATGTTTTAAACTTGCACAGATTGGCTCCTCTGCTCATTTTGGCTGACCGGATTTATTCAAAGAGATTGTTTTAGCAAAGTCTTTTTTGTGGAGGTAGTGGGGGAAGTCTTTGGAGAAAAGATTGTCTGGATTTCTCTCTGGTTTTCTGTTTAGTTGTATCACAGAAGTGAAAGAAGCGGTTATCTCTGCTGGGAGAAGGCTCATCAAACACAAAGTGAAGAATTAGGGGCAGATATGGGGTCAGAATCGGGAGAAGATGAAGAGCTCGCTGTCTTCTGATGTCCAGATAGAGTTTGCATGACTCGTTCGGTTCTAGGAGACTGTTCAGCACGTGCATTCATTTAGTCACTTATTTTTTTCATTTATCTCTATCTGGATTTCTTAACCTCAGCACTCAAGGCATTTTAGCTGAATGATTCTTTGCTGTAAGGGAATGCCTTGTGCTTTGTAGGATGTTCAGCAGCATCCCTGGCCTCTGTGGACTAGATGCCATAGCTCCCCCGAGGTGTGATGAGTAAAAATGTCTCTGGAAGTCGCCCAAAGTACCCCGGGTGGCAAAATCGCCCCTTGTTGAGAACTACTGACCTAAATGTATTCAAACATTCGTACCAGGCATCCTTGGAATTGGAGAGATGTGTTCTTCCCTCAGGGAGCTTGAAGTCTTTATCTGCGAAATGAAATGCATGAATTTGGACACTGAGTGAGCGAAGGAAAGAAAGAATTCAGTTGCTGCGAAGATCAAGTGAGAAGACTCACAAAAAGTGTTCAGGGCAGCCTTAGCACGTGATAATGTTCCATAAGTTTACCATTAAAATGTTAATTTTTATTATTACCATGGTTATTACCAGCACTTATTTAAAACATTATGGTTTTCAACATTATTTTTTTTAATCGAGGTACTGGCGATTGAACCCAGGACCTCGTGCATGCTAAGCATGCACTCTACCACTAAGCTATACCCAGCCCCCTTTTCAATGTTATTTTTAACCACTCTCTCTCTTTCTTCATCATAACTGAAAGGGTCGTTGTTTGTTTTGCTCCTATTGTATAGATGAAGAAAGGGAGGCTCAGAGAAGAGATGTAGCCCATTGATAGCTGGGTAAATAGTAGGTTCAAAACTCGGTCTAGTCAAATCCAACTTTTCTCACCTTCTCTATATTGTCTGCTGAAAAGAGAAGAACCAGCAGAACAGAGCCACAGAGTGGCACATCCACAGTGGGTGTGACTGGGACCAACTATGGACACCTGTCTCTTTCTTTCCAGACACAACTACTCCTAGACCACTACGTTATACTGTTAGAAAACCAAAACCAAAACCCAACTCGACACATTTGTGTTTTTTTCTGAAACAATCTAGTACTCACATAAGCCTGTGGATCCAATTCCAACCTCTGTTCAAAGAAGCTTCATTAGCAGAGATGCTGTGTTTTAAAATCCATCTTCCCTTTGTGTGCATGTAATAGGGGCAATTCAGAGCCAAGAGTTTCCTATCCTGCGTCACAAGCACTCAACCTTTTCCAAGAAAACTTTTGGCTTACTACAACTACGTCACTACATTTCTAAGATCCTCCATTCAAGGTATTGCCAAGTTTGCTTATGCTGGTTTCTGCATGAGAGAGAGATTTACTGGGCATACTGCTTGTATGCCCCTGTGACGACTTGTTCCCACGCAGTACAGCTTCCACCAAATGCAGTTGTAATGTGAGACTGCCAAAGCTGAATTCTCAACATTGAGAATTACCAAGGATGGCCAACAAAGAAGCAAGCGATTCTACTAGAAGGTTGAGGAATAGAAATTACGAAGTAAAGGACTCCTCCTTGTTCCATGAAGATGTGGCAGAGTTAGATTTGTTCTGAATGTCAAATTCGGATTTGGGAAAATATTGACCTTTACTATCAGAGAATCAACAGTCATTTCCCTGAGACAGTTAGCGGCTCTCCCCTGCCCTCCCCTTACTTTATTACCACCACTCCGCCTTGCTCCACCTACACATACAGACCGAGAAAACATTTACAGCCTGTGAATAGTTCAACAGTGTGGTTTTAAAAGATACATCGAATTTATTCTAGATGTTGTCCTTCTGATGTGGATAATGTTACATGATGGAATAAAGACCTCTAAAGAACTATTCTTATTAATACATTGGCAGATAAAATGTAAGAATAAGACACCACTCCTGTTCTCAGAAAGGGAATCATATTATAATGATAAGATTTCTCCTAGGAGAAGGACCTCTTCTACCTAGAAGAAAAACATTTTTTTTTCCTGTTTAAAAAATTAAGTGAAGGACTAGAAAGGAAAATTAAAATGAAAGAGAATCAAATAAACTAACATATCACTTGAAGCCTTTAATTTAGAAAACCTGGGAGATATTCCTTGCTAACTTAAAATTCACTGGATAATAGAACACTGCACATTAATTACAAATTTGTGTCATACTGTACACTCTACATGCACATGGATTGTGTGTCTAGCAATCATCTACTTGGTGCTTCTGAGCACAATCCTAAATCTGTTTGCATCCTGTTCAAGAAGTTTCAAAAAAAATTTTTTTTTCATTGTTCCTGGTCTCCAAGTGGTAGAAGGGGGTATGACAGGTCCAGGATTTGCTGATCCTCTATCACCATGCGAAAGCTTAAGCATTTGCACATATGGAAGCAAGAAGTCACTGAAGGTTTCTAGACAAAAAAAAATGCTTTCTGCTCGTGACACTGCTCACATGTTATTATAACTTGGGCTGCCTAGAAAAAGCTGCATCTTAATGATCTATCCCCATGAACATTCAGATGAATTGGACAAACTTTCAAAAAAGGCAAAACTGTATCTGAACCATTTCAATCACAACCAAGGGCCCCATCGCGTGTTTTAGGGTCTGCTTGTTATAATTTTAAAAGCACTAGAAAGAAATGTTGGGTGAGTCACTAAATCTGTCTGAATTTCAAATTTCTTGCCTGTAAATGGGAGTGGTGCTAATACCCATTGTTTATTGAATACTGGCCACATTCCAGGCTCTCTGTTCTGTGCTTTATGTTCATTTTCTCACTTAATCCTTTCAGCAACCCTTTAACGTAGGTTTTACTTTTATCCCATTTCCCGGATGCAAAACTGAGGTTTGGAAGTGAAACAGACTGTTGAAGATCACATGATTAATGAACGTCCTAGTAAGAATTCAAGACCAGGTACCACTCGTTCCAGAGTGTGAATCCTTAACCATATTCAATAAAGTTAAATAACCCTTAACATATCCAACAGAGTGTCTGGCAAAGATGGCAGTAAACCATGGCTGTGGATTTAAAGATAAAATCTGCCCTTAGGTATCTTTGCTTATGACAGAAGTTCTCAACTTTGTTGTATATCCAAATCACAAGGGCTATCTTAAAACAAACCCTTTGCTCGTATTTCATTCCATACAAACTGAAGCAGATTCTTTGGGGCGGAGACCTAGGCATGGGTTTTACTTGGTGTTTTTAAAGCTTTTGGGGTTCTGATTCCCAGTAAGATGGAGAAGCACATGCCACCCCATCTCTCCCACTGAATGCAATTATAAAACTTGAACAGATTGCATGGAGCAGCTATTTGAGGGCTCTGAAAAGTAAAAAGTAATAAGAAAAAAGAAGCAGGTGGATTGGGGGAGAACATCAGAATTCTCAGTCCCACTAAACCATCAATGAGTTTATCTTTTTTTTTTTTTTTTTTTTGGCTTGAACTCAAGGCATCCTGAAACCCAGAAGTGACCACTGGCACAGAGAGAAAGATCACTCTTTAGTTCCAGCACAAGAAGAAGAAAAGTGGTCAGATTCTGTTTTTATAGTTTTTTTCTCTTGCTCCCCTAGTCCCAGTGGCCAATAGGCATGTAGAAGTCTGAGACGAGAGGAACTGTGGTCCCAGGAGGTTGAGGGGAACCCTGCTACTTACTTCAGTCTCTCTGTCCTCTCACTTCTTGGCTCTGGGTACAGGCATATTGAATTCCATGGCAAAGTGAACAAATAAAGCCCCAGAAGATCAAAAAGAGGAGCCTCTAGGGCCTGGACTATATTGTGGAGATGGCAGAGAGGGACAAACTCGAGGAAGCAACCCACACAAGTGTTTGTGGACTTCGAGTCCCATGAACTGTTCACATATAGGTTTGATCCTAACCAGCACCTCATAGGCTTTGAGAGCTGACCTGTGGGGTGGATTCCTGCCTGGGGCCTAGAATGGCCACTGGAGGGTGCAAATGCAGGACTGATCTCAACAGCAGTGCAAGACTTTGAGAATGAAATAGACATCGAAACTCCTGAAGGCTGTCCAGGACGTGTGGCCTGAATCCAACCAGCTTGTTTGGCTGGTAAAATAAATACTTCAATTTTCTCCACAGATTTAAATAAGACCCTGAGTCTCATAACATAATAAAAAATGTCCAGGATGAAACCCCAGAGTACTCAGCATATGAAGAAACAGGAAAATCTCAACTTGTATGGAAAAAGGCAATCGACAAATGTCAACACCAAGATGATATAGATATTGGAATTATTTGACAAAGACCTGAAAGCAGCTATTACAAATAGGCTCCAAGAATAAAGAATAAATCCTCTTGAAATGGCTGGAAGGGTAGAATGATAGATTTCTTATTAAATAAATAGAAATTATAAAGAGGAACCAAATAAAAAATTTTAGACTGAAAAAATAGAATAACCAAAATAAAAGCTCGTTAGAGGAGTTCAAAAGCAGAATGAAAATGACAAAGGACAGAGTCAGGAAATTAAAGATCAATGGAAATTATTCAATCTGAACAGCTGAGTTAAAAAAAATTGAAAAAAACACAAACAGAGCCTTAGGGACCTATATGACAATACCAAAATGTCTAATATTCATGTTGTTGGAGTCCCAGAAGAAGAGGAGAAAGTGAAGAGTACAAAAAAAAAATACTTGAAGAAACAATTGCCGAAAATCTCCTGAATTTTGTGAAAGACATCAACCTACAGATTCAAGAAGCTCAGAGAACTCCAAAGGGGTGGGGGGACCCCCAGAGAAATTCGTGCCAAGACACATGATAATCAGACTGCTAAAAACTAAAGTATTAAAAGCAGCCCAAGGAATGTTTCAATTGACTGGACCTCTCATAAGAAACCACGAAAGCAGAAGGAAGTGGCATGACATTTTTAAAATGACTGTGAATTTCTCATCAAAAACCATGGAGGCCAGAAGGAAGCACGGCACAATATTTTTTTTAAGTGCTGAAAGAAAAGAACTATTGATGCAGAATTCTATGAGAAAAAAAAAAAAATCTTGAGGAATGAAGGAAAACTTAAAGTAGCCTCAGAAGGAAAACAAAGAAAATTCTTAACCAGCAGTCCTACTGGGAAAAAAAAACACACACACACACACAAAACAAAATAAACTCCTTTTTAAAAGTTCAGACAGAGATTTGTAAAATTTCAGATGCAAATTTGTAATATGAAAAATGAAGGAAGAACCATAGAAACGTTAGCTATATAGGGAAATGTAGTAGATTACTCTCCTTTCATTCTTTAAAATACGTGGAATGATTGAAAGCAAAAATTGTAACAGTGTCTGGGTTTTCAAAATATAGATAGAATACATATGACAGCTGCAACATAGAGAAGCAAAGGAATCTAAACGGCGGTAAAGCTTCTACATTTCACTTCAAGTGGTAAAATTTCGACCCTACATAGACTATAAAAAGTTAAGTATGTTTATTGTCAGCTCTAGAGAAACTGCTGGGAGAGAAAAACAAAAACAAAAAACCAAAAATCTATGCTGAAAGATATAGCCAAAAGCACAATAGAAAATTTTTAATGGAATACTAAAAAAAATTCAAATAATCCCAGAGAAGGCAGGGATGGGGAATTAGAGGGATGAAAAGAGAGGCATAAAAGAGAAAACAAACAGTAATATGTAGACTTAAATTTAAACCCAACAATAGTTACCTTAAATAAAAATAAAGTAAGCACCCCAATGAAAAGACTGAGATTGTTAGATTAAAAACAAAAAATCCACGACCCATCTGTATGCAGTCTACAAGAAGCTCACTTTGAATACAGTGAGAAAGGTAGGTTTAAAGTAAAGGATGAGAAAAGATAAATTAGGCAAAAGCTTATCAAAAGAAAGCTAAGTAGCTATATTAATAATCAGACAAAGTAGACTTCAGAGAAAAGAAAACTGTTAAGGATAAAAAGGAACTTAAAAAAAAATTTTTTTTTTTAAAAGGAGCTTTAGGTAATGATGGAAGGATCCATTCACCAAGAAGACATCGTAGTCCTGAATGTGTATGCACCTTACAACAGGTTGCAAAATACACAGAGCAAAACCTGGCAGTCCTGACAGGAGAAACAGATACATCCACAGTCACAGTTGGGGATTTCAATGTACTCGTCAGTAATTGATAAAGCCAGTAGAGGAAAAAAAAAAATTAGCAAGGGGAAGTTGGAGAAAACTCAACAGATTAATATTAAAATGAGGAATGGAGGAAGAAAGACATTTGGAAAACAGCAAACAAATATCACCTACCTCACAGTTTGTCTTATACACGTACCTCAGTTATAAAAGTGAAAATCCATGTCTTGCTTTCACAAGAGAACCTTTTACACAAACCGCAAGCGTCCCTCTAAAAGCATTTCCATTTGTTTCTCCAAAATTCGATTGACCTTAGGCAAGTCCTTTCTCCCTTCTGGGCCTCCTTTTCCTCGTCTGCAAAGTGAGGGGGTGGGGGCTGCCCCCATTCACCCCACCCTCCCTCCCACATGGTTAGACCTAATCCAAGGCTTCTTCCAGCTCTGTGATTTTCCCTGTGTTTTTATTTCCTGTGACTTTTTTTTCTCCTAGGCTGGTGTTTTCAAATCATGCTGTACTGATGGAGCCAAAATATCTTTCCATCTCCCTATTGTTTAAATTGCAAAGAAAGTATTAAAGATAAGACAGGGTGGGGACCTGACTCACTGTCACTCAACCAAAAGGCTGTGGTCTGGAAATCTCCCCTCAGACACAAACATTTTGAAACAAAGGTGGAAACCAATATGGAAAAAACAAAAGTAGAACAAGTTCCAGCCAAACATACTGCTTTATTTTCTGCTGAAATCTTTTTTTCCCCCTGTCATGCAGAAACAGCTTAGGTAATATTTCACGAAATATTACTTATGTGTAATGAGAAACATGGTTCTATTGCATTTGGAAAGTTACGTGTTCCAAACAAAACCTGACAAACAGTTCCAAGTTTGATAATATGAGAAGAAACCGAATGAATTAAAAGGTAAACCACGTTTTTCTCAGCTTCCTGATGGGTTGTGTCCAAACAGCTTGAACAATTGCAAAATATTATTCAGGTAATTTCCAGGCATTCTGCTTTTATCATTTGCATCTGAGCAAAGCTTAGTGAACATGTACTATACTGTTTTAGCTCTAGACCCTTTCCTTGGAAGGCACAGAGATGTGACAGACAGGGTCTCTATTTTCTTACTGGGAGAACTTCTTACTGGATAATGAATTCCAGGAGGGCAGAAAGTACATACATTTTATCACTGTAACCAATTCCTGGCACAGTCCTACAAATGGGATGCTCCTTACTTAGTAGGTGATACCAGAATTTGATTACAGAGCTAATCTTGTTTAACTCCTTACTGAGAGGATGCATTTCTAGACACAAATGGATTATGTGTATATATACATACACAAATATGTAAAATGTAGCAAACACACACAGTTTATTTGTTATATGTACATATGTAACAAACAACAAATAGACTTTTTAGTTGGTTTTTACCCAGAGAGACCCACCCCCCACAAAACAACAGGATTGATGACTTTTTTCATTCTCATTGGCTGTTTGTCTGAGTCTAGTGTTTCTAAAACCAATCACACAGAGATCTTAAAATGCAGAGTCCGTTTCAGCAAGTCTGGGGCAAGACCTGGGATTTGCATTTCTTACAAACTTCCACCGACTGTGGTCCCTGGGACCCACCTCAAGTGGGGAGACAGAGCGTGCAGTGCCGAATATGAGTGGTGTGAAGGTCCGTGGTGGGGGGCAGTTATAATGACTGCCTCGTGTGGCCGTAATTGGGCACTAAACACAGAATTTTTACGGGGCAATGACTGTAGAGATTATTTGAGAGAGATGGACCCTTAGATACAAAAAGATTAAAAGTGACCTTCCTCAAGCCCTGCATCCAGCTGTGGTTGTGTTCCCACTGGGGCTGGGCCTTGGAACTCCTGATTTTAAACCTCCTGCTCCTTCCACAAGTTAATGTGTCTTAATTTTGTTTAAAAAAAAAAAAGAATTTTAAGAACAGTCACTTAGGTATCTATGGGAGGAAGAGCCTTTCCAGCTGAGATCAGGGATGTGGCTAAGCTGGTAGCCTGTGTATGAATGAGTCTTGGGTCTTGTGTAGCAGAGCTGAACTCCTTTCTTTCTCTGGATCACTGCCCAGGTGGCCTATGTCTAGTTCCTGCAATAGGAGAAGGAAGGAGGGGAATCTGGGGAACAGAAGAAGCACAGTGCTCAGAGCATCCCAGAAGATAACCTCTGATTCGGGATAGTGTCTCACCCCAGCAGCCCGGCTGGTGGCTGTGAGTGTTTGCAGGGCAGGCTAGTTCATGTCCGTGCTGCTGGGCCCTGAGACTGAATTTTTAGGCTCACTTGGACAGTCTGACTTCTCTACCTCTGAATTGGAAAATGTCTGATGGCTTGTCCTGATTTCACAACACTAGGAAAGGCTACTTCCTACATAACACCTAAGAGACTCTTCTTAGCTGGCTTTGTCTTGATCAGACTGGCCCACGTGGGGGAAAGTGAACATGTATGTAGGAGAGAGGGCAGCCATTGAAAATGTAAATAAAATCCACAGTTTCTAAGTTGCCTGGAAGTCCCCAGCATTTTTCATTGTGCATTCCTTTGGAGATTGTCTCCAAGGGGAAACTCTCTTGCTAACCAAGTCCAAGGGCACCTGCAGAATCTTAAGTCTGTCTGCAACATGTCCATCGTAATCAGATGATGAGCTGGGTGTGCTGGCTCCTTGGAGTGGGGGTGGGGGAGCATTGCATAGACAAGAAACACCAGTCACAGTGAGTGCTTTACGGTGAAGGGAGCTGCTGGTCTGGCATCATTGCTAAATGCTGGAGAGTCTCAGGAGTCTCAGAGTGCCGGGAGTCTTCTTACAGTGAGAATCACAGGCCTTCTTATAATAGAAAGCTTATAATAAATTAGGATCAACACGGTCAGGCCACCCCCTTCTGAGAAACCGAGTTCTTTTCCGGGGACTTTCTCTCTTTAAACTCTCTCCACCTTCCCACACTTCACTACCTTGAACTTTTCAATGGAGAGACAAAACAAACGCAGCAAGATAAGCAGGAATCTTCCGGGTACAGTGGAAATCACAGAGGAGTAGATACAGTGTCGGAGTTTTGACTACATCAGTCATCAGCTATGTGACCTTTAGCAAGTTGCTTAACTTCTCTTACATTCCAATTTCTGGTTATAAAATAAAGACATTAGACTGGATGATTTCATAATAGTTTTTTTAGCCCCAAATATTTAGGCTTCTACACCTTCATTTCTTTCTAGAGCTCATAAACCATCCACAGGACTCTGATTTATTGAGACAAAAACTCATTTCTGAGACCAGTGTCCTATTTAGTTTGACATTAGAATTCACTTTAAAAAAAACAAGATTACCTGGGTGATTGAAACACATGTTAAATCCCTGCCAAAGTCAAGGGGAGATCATCGCTCAGCCCATTATTAATTTTAGACTAATCAGCTTGGCAGTTTGTGGTTGATAGCCCATTTCCATGTCATTTTCCAGTCTCTAAAGCAGGCTTCTCCTTTCCGTGTCTTGAGATTCATCTGAGACCACTTTGATACTCTCCGGTGAATCTTTAGTCAGTACCCACCCCTCTGATCCCTACCCCAGCTGAGGAGATTCTGACATAGAAACACAAAACCCCACCAGTTAATAACGAAACACTGAGTCTCACAGGAAGTAGATCTTGCTTTGTTTTAATAAAAACAGTCTTCGAGCACATACACATGCACCAACCACACATGGAAAAAATGTGTCATTTGTACCTTTGCCTGGAGGAAAATGTTGATATTGTACCATAGTTAATAGAAGTGAAATCAACATTAAATCTCTAAATGACTTTTCTCTGCAAGTGGGAGAGGCACAGAGTTTCGTGCTCAGAGGAGGAAGGCAGAAGAAAGCTGATCTGAAGTGACTTGGCATTTTGATTCACCAAGAACTGGAGTGCTGGGAGTCGGGTCTTAGGAAATGGAAGGGCGGGATCCCAACTGCCTGAAAGCGATTACAAGAGAGATAATGGACAATTACATCAGAGCTAACTCAGACCTGCCACGAGGCTTAGTCGCTCTTCATTAATAATTGCAAGTCTGGCAAAAAATTAAATAGATGAGTGAGAGGCCTTGACTAAGCACACACACACTTCAGCGCACACGCTGCCAAACAAGTTTGCATGTGGCATGTTGTAACTTTACTACTCAGAATCATAAAAGAGCTGGGCAGGATTCCCAGAACATTGCTAACTTTTCTTTCTTCTGTGGTCCACATATTATAATTGTATGATTTTTTTTTTTCCAAAGCCTTTTTCAACTCTAGAGATAGAATACGCAGTGCACATGTTACCCAAGTTTAGACCTGGCTGTCGCCTGCTGAGTTCTGCCCCGGCATTGAGCTCCTCTGGGGACAGTGGAGGCGACCGGCCTCCGCCAGAGAGGAAATGATCCTAGCACAGTGACTTGAATCAGGCCTCTTGGTGAGAGATTGATGAGCTAAAGGCTTCTTCCACCCAGCCCCCCTCACTCTTGGCAGGTGATCTCAGCAGGTTGTAAGATGTCAGACAACTCAGCTTTCTTTCTCTTCACCCACAAAGTTCTGGAAATCATCCATCCTTACCTCCCTTCCTCCAGCTCAGAGAAAAAAGCATCCTTCTTCTCCTCCAGGCCACACCCATTATTTCTGTCCCTGATATGACCATGCAGAGTGTGGGTTCATGTACAGAATTATGCACCTTTCTCCATGGCTCTCTCCTCTCCACACTCTGGTCCACAAATACCCCTTTACCCAGCTCTTCAGGTCAAAGAAATGGGATATTATCTGAGTTGTGGCAGCCTGCACCTCAGATCCCACCTTCCCATCTCTGTGTTTGAGGTGCTCCAGAGGTCAAAGCCATGGAAAAGAAAAAAAAAAGAAAGAAACCTGGGAAATTCATTCCCTTACAGTTCACTTCTCCAAGTTTCAACTTCGCCCACAATCTGCCTGCATGGACCTAATTTTCAGAGTCCTTTTAGCATCTTTTAGCAAAGTTTCATCTTCAACTGAGGCAGGTCATTTTTCTTATTTTACCTCCTGTGGGGGTCTCTTCTTGTACCTTTTAAGCAAGTCCCCCCTTTTTCTAAAGCATCCTTCCCTCCATCCTGACCCCCTACCACAGTTCCATCCTGCTGTCCCCTTCTTTTTTCTTTTTATCTCTCCAGACTCCTTGAAAATGTACTTTCCCATGTGAACATAGACTCCTTTTCTGCCAGAGCAGGGCAAGCCCACCACAGCTGAAAACTCTGGACAGAATACAAAATGTAACTACCTGTGATCTCTGGAAACGAACCCAAAGCAGGCTGGTTGGAGAAAGAAGTGGAAACTTGCAGTGACCAGCTAGGGAATAAATCCCCCAGGTCTTTTTTCCCCTTTTCTCCCAGCTTTGCCCTGAGGGCAACCCCAAGCACAGAACTGGGAGGAGGTCCCAGTGGCAGGTACCTACCAGTGAGCTAATATTCCCAGCATTATGGACTGAGAGCTGGAAAAGGGGGTTTTCTGGGCAGAGAGTGTGGGGAAGACAAATTCTTCCACAATTCTGTTTATGAACCTACACTAGAGCACGTGTGGATCAGACCCAAACCAACAGAGCCAAGGCTTTGCGAACTGAACTGATATTTAAACCACAGCCCAACTTGCATTCATCCCTAAGTGGCACACACCAGGGACAGATTCAAAGCAGCACACGGAAGGCTTCAAAGCTGAACTGAGATTAGAACCACTGCCCACAAAGGGCAAAACCGAACTTTCAGTCTGAATCTAACTAGGTTGATTGCCTGATAAACAAACAAACAAAAATCAACACTTTTCAGAGAATTATAACAATAACCTGACAGAATATTCATGGTGGCCAGGACACCAAAGCAAAGTTGCTCAGACATACATAGAGCACGTAGAGCTGGAAAAATGTGACCAGTTGTCAGGGAAAAAAGAGAAGCAACATAGGTCAACCCTGAGATGATCTGGACATTAACATTTTCAGGCAGAGATTTTTAAGCAGCTTTTATAACTGTGACCCATGAAATAAATACAAAAATACTTGCAATGAACAGAAAGAAAGTAGCTCTCAGCAGAGAAATAGAAACTATAAAAAGGAACTAATTCTGTAGAATTGAAAAATAAAATACCTAATTTTTTTAATGTATTGAATAAGCCCAAGATCAGAAGAGAGAGAATAGGAAAAAAAGTGAGTGAATTGGAAGATAGATCAATAAAAATGATCCAATCTGAAGAACAGAGAGAAAAAATAAATAAAAAGAGAGCCTCAGGGACCTTTAGAGCAACATCAAAAGGTCTAACATCTATATAATGGGAATTCCAGAAGGAGAAGGAAAAGAAAATGAGAGCTGAAAATGTCCAAAATTGGAAACGGACATAAACTTATAGTTTAAAGCAGCTCAGCAAACTCCAAGTATGGTAAACACAAAATCAACCACACCTGACACATCATAGTCAAACTACTGAAAACCAAAGATGAAAAAAAAAA
This sequence comes from Camelus dromedarius, assembly GCF_036321535.1. NCBI lineage: Eukaryota > Metazoa > Chordata > Mammalia > Artiodactyla > Camelidae > Camelus > Camelus dromedarius. The sequence continues at coordinate 11,127,134 of NC_087454.1, read as the reverse complement.
TCTTGAAAGCTGTTAGGGAAAAATGACACGTTGCACACAGGGGAGCAATGGTCTGAAGGACTATGAGCTTCTCAGAAACCACAGAGGCCAGAAGAAAGTGGATTCACATCTTAAAAGTGCTGAAAGTCCAAGAATGAGATGAGGCTTATATCTGAGAGAGACTGGGGTGTAGGCTGATCACTAAATATGGGTGCAGGTCCAGGAAATGGGACAGAAATCTGGAGAATAGTACTGGGTGGGGCTCAGAAACCAGATGAGGCCTGGTTGACAATCAAGGCTTGATTGGCAACCTGAATATCAGATACACACACACACACACACACACACGCATGTGTACACCCAGGGTCAGAGAGACCATCAGTAACCTGGGGGTAGAGGTCACACAGATGCAGCTGCAGGGGAGGGGGGTTCTTGGGGCTTGCAGACCTGGCTAGACATTTAACTCTTTTTCATGCATGTCCAAAATGTCTCACCTTTGTCCATTCCGTTCCTTGTCTTGATCTCCAACTTTCTCAACTCAGTATGACTAACTTGTTCTTGATGAGTTAGCTCACATGCTGGAGCTCATTCTACTGGAGACCTACTGTATACCAGGAGGTGAAGTTCTCCATAAAAACTTCTCAGATCTTCCTACTGAGAGCAGTTGCACCCTCCTCTGAATTTCCATATTAACTCACGGTACTCACTTGACACTTTGAGACTTAGCCACATGTGCGTACACTGTATATGACTTGTTTGTTACTTGGCACTCTCTTTGTGTTACCAACATGGTCTATCATAGTAACTCAGAAGTACTCATTGTTTAGTACTTTTAATGAAAAAGGTGAGCGAATACCTTTTTCTCCCCCTAAACCAATGAAAATGCTACCAGTCATTAAGAGTAGCATAACTTGCTTATATTTTTTAAAAAATGCTTGATAAAACAATTGTCTTTGAATTGCAAATGATACAAAAATGAGAAGACAAAAGGAACACTGGTATTTCTGAGAATTACTTCTCGTAATTCTTTGGCCTTGACCCATCCTGAGAAGAACCACAGAATGCAGATAGTGCTGGAAGGGAAACTTAAAAATGAAAGAACAAACCCTTATTTTACAAAGTAGAAAACTGAGAGGTTCAGAGGCTGCTCCAAATCCCACACTAATTGAACCAGACTAGAATCCAGGTGTTTTTGGCTCTCCATCTGAGGTTCATGCTTCCTCTAAGCCTAAGGTATAGGCTTACTGAAAGAATGGAAGACCAGAGATTGATTAACATCACTGAAGAGGTTGGTCTTCTCCTCCTATGAGATTAAGGGGCTACTGTCAAGGTTATCCTAAGGTTCAGCTATCCTTCCTGAGTGTCTGACGCTGAATAACAACAGCCACTCCTGCCCCGCCAGCTACTCACTCTTTATAACCCCATCACTTGAAGTACCCGCGAGTTCAGAGGAAGTCAGTTATGAACCGAGGGGGAAAGCATGGTTGGAAAGAAAAGTTCGGCATCTGCTGATCTCAGTTCCTTCAAAACCTGAGTTGCGGATGCTGCAAACCCCTTCTGGCCTTTGGTGCCTCAGTGTTTCTCTTTGTGAAAGGATAATGAAGTTGCTAGTAACTCTGAAATCAGAAATGGAATGCATATCAACTGGCCACCAAGTAAAACAGATTTCAGGTACAAATAGAAACAAAACGCTGGGGAAATGGAAAGAATTTTAAGAATAAAAGAAAAGAAAAAAAAAAAAACCTGAGAAGATAATCCTTTTAAGAAGCTGATTTTTTCTTTTTCCTTAGTCATTCCCAAAGTAAGAGGGCTAAGGTAATACTGCCAATGCTTAACTCCAAAATAGATAAAAGGTTAAAAAGGAAAAAAAAAAAAAAAGGAAGAAGAAGAAGAAGGCTGCTCTGTTGAGGAAAAAAGTCCTGAAATAACCTATCACTGGTGTTCAGAAGTCACAAGGTCATCATTCATCTTTATAAAAAGAGACACTGAACAAAGACAAATAAGGCAAGGCGTTTGCTTTTACATAACGCCAGGGCAGGTAAAAGACATAGCTGTCATTCCGCAGGCCTTGAGCATGACAGAGAAACCGAAAGCTTTAGGAAATATCCTATGAAATGCTATACTTCTGGTTTCAACAAATGCTTGGAGACACCATGAAAGTCCTTTTGATATGGACAGAAAATTTTGTTCGCCACTTCTTTTAAATTCTCTAAAAAAAAAAATGTTTCTTTTCCTCCAAAATCCTGCAGTCTCCTCTCTGTCTTGCCCTAAGATCAGTCAGGGTCAAACAGCCCACAACTTTAGAAGCTTACATATAATTTTACTACCTTTGACCTTCATACTTATTAACTTCAACACAGAACAATGCATTACTCTTACAGCAGTCAACATGACTGATTCTGTAAGCTCCCCATGTGGTTCTTGAATGTAATTGCCTTTGGAGTGTTCTTCTAAATCAATCGATGCACGCACGTAACCACACATATTTACAAAATGAGGAATGGAAAGAAAAATTAATGTGTTTGTCCAGTAAAATCTTGACATAAATATACCCCTAATTGCAGAAGTAAGTGTATAGGAGACCAATGCATAGACTAACCTGTAGCAAGAATAAAATTTCTTCAAAATCTGTTTATCAATTATGTAAATTTGAAATTGTACATCATGATATATACAAGCTTCTTTTAATATTAAACTAATATCTTCCTCCAAAATTTCCTAGTTGAATGACATCCATCAGTATAGTAAAACAGAAAGAAAGCCCACAGCGCTTTTGATTCAGTCTTCTGGCTATTTTCAGGCCAAATTTTTTTTGTTTGTTTGGTTTGTTTTCTCTTTTGAATTATTCACATCTCCCTGTCCAGTCATGCCCTGCACTTTGCAAAAATATAATGCTAGGAAATCTTATAATTTTTTATTAACTTGCAGATTTTTCTGGGGCAGGAATACCATTTAAATGTTCCCTAAGGAGAAACCAAATAAAAGGGGAATTTTCCTCTGAGTTTTCAATTGTAGCTTATAGTGAATGGGAAAATCAGTTCTCACTTAGATCTACATGGCTATTTGTGAGCAGAAAATAGTTTTAATTATTCTGCCTATTGCAACCAAGATTTTCTGGGACAATCCCAACTTCATTCTTTTCAATAAATGTGAATTTCCATTACACTTGCAGGAAATTGTCCAGCACACATACTCACAAAGGTGATTAAAGTCCATTGTAGAAAGCTGTTCACTGCACCCTTACGGGTAATGGTAAAACAAGTGGGAACAAGTTAAATGACCTTCAGGAGGGGATTCGTTTAAGAAATTTCCCTACATTCAAATAATATAACACCAGGCAGAATCAGGTAGACCTTCAGGTACTGGTCTAGAAAAATATTCAAGATACATTGTTGGTTGAAAAATAGCAGGTTACAGAACAGATATTTGGTATATTCCCATTTCTGTCACACTTTGAAAAAGTCTACCATGTATGTTTGTAAAGGGTTAGAAGATTTCTGGCAGGATATACCAGAAACAAACAAACCCAAAAGTGGCCTCTGTGGTTGGGATGAAGAGTTAAGGAACAATGGAGGCTTTTATCTGTTGCTCATATTTCTTGACTCCCAGTATTTCTGTCACCTTCTGTGAATTAAACTCTCCCTGGTTCCTCCAGTTCTTACCACTTTCCACCATGTTTGAGACCCTTTCTTGTCATAACTCGTACAGTACTGGCCATGAGATGAGCTTGCATGAGACTGGCATGAGATGGAAGGGAAAAAAAAAAAGAAGGTAGATGTCACTTAGCTACGGGGTTGACTGCTGAGGGCTCCAGCCAATGGGCCAGTGGGTAACATCTGGAGGGATGAGGTATTCCAGTCACCAGCAATGTCAAGAGAGTCCTGATTAGAAGTGGGAATGGGAGCTGCCAGGTGGAGGTGATACCAGAAGTCAAGGCCATGAGAGCATCATGATTCCAAATGATCCAGCTTCTTCCTTGGACTTGGTTTGTCGTGGACGTTACTAGTTGCAATGTTATACAATATCTATTCTCCTCTTCTTCCTTGTAACAGAACCCAAATTTCATCTGGGGATACAAAGTACCCAGTTAAAAATAGTCACTTCCACAGACTCTCTTAATATGACAGGTGACCAAGTTACTCAGAATTGGCCAACAGGTTGAAAGCAAAAGTCTTCTGGGTGACACTTTCTAAAAATTATTTGTTTCTTGATCAAGTAAAGACAAACGCAAGTGACTTATGCCTTTAGCCTTTCATCTTTCAACCTGCCTGGAAATAGACTTGAGGTCCGGGGCTGGAAAAGCCATCTTGTAATCACAAAGATGTAAGTCAAACAATTGGGATAGTAGAGCAGGTCACCCCTGATGACCAAGGGCACTTTCAGAGGTCCTAGGCTGGACTCATGGTCCCTCTGGAGTTCCAGTCATGAAAGAAAAATGGCCCTCAGTTTGTCTAAGCTGCAGTTACCAGGTGTCTGTGGTCGAAGTTAATCCTAACCAATTTTGGATTCTTCAACAAAGGTTCAGGATAGAGGGAACAAAGGGCTGTTAAGGTTCTGGAGGGGTCAGGAGAGCTCTGGACAAGTTGGCTGTGATTCTGCTGAGTGGGGGAGTCTGGAAAATGGACCAGGAAGCTCCAGGAGAAGCCAGGCAAGGACCAGGGAAGACATAGGGAGGCTGCGTATTGGCACGTGCTCAGGTGCCCAGGATGCACCTGAAAACCATCGGTCTGTTTGTAGCACAGGGTTCTATGGGAAACAAAGGTAGAGTGGCTTCTGGCTGGGGGATCAGAAGGAGCTGGAAGAGAGTTTCACACTCTTCCCAAGGATCAGCTGCTTTCTGGTCCTTAGCCTACAGAATCCATCCAGACCATGGTGAAATCTCTGCACCTTATCCTTCATTTCTCTGCCAGGACTCTAATGGAGCTTCAGGTACCGTTGCATCCAGCTGTCCGTGGGTGTTGTTAGCTGTTTGACTTAGCAGAGCCCACACCCTGGTGTTGGGAGTGGAGGGGAGGTAGGGGAGAGCTTTCTCCAGTGACCGCCCTCCTAGAACAGCCCACCATCTCCTGTTCACTTCTACTACTTTTACTTTTACTAACTGAAAAAAAAAAAAAAAAAAACCCCACAGTCCAGGAAAGGTGAGTAAAAAGGATAAATAAATAAGTGTCAACTGGAAGAGTTTCTTTTTAAATTTTTTAAAAAACTTACTCGGAAGAAGGCATTATCTGTTAGTAAGTAGTGTAAGTAATTATCTTTAGCGTGGAACTGGTATATTTTAGGCAATCCCACTGAAATGGTGTAAACAACATTTCCTGTGTCAAAAGCAGAGATCCAAGTCTGTTTTAGAATGGTCCTAATCTCCATCTATTATAATTTCCACCAATAACTTGTCTTTTTATATATGCTGGCATCTGTGTGAAAGACAGCATCCCACATTGACCAAGACTCCATCTGGTGACAGGCGGGGGAGCAGGAACGTAGACTGTCACTTTATGCAGATGGATTTCTATTAATACAAACAAGTGACCCTAAAAGAGAAACTGGCTAGCTCCAGCAGAACTTTAAGAAGATTGTTCTGAATTTCCTGAAAGCAGGTTATTTCTAAATACATGATGTTGCCTTTTAAACGCAGATCAGGCATTTTGTCCTTCTCAGGGCTGGTTTTCCAAAGTGGGCTTGCTGTGGAAGGAAGGGACTGCAGTGAGAGAGAGAGGTCTCTTGTGAGAAGAGCTGCAAGTTTTCCTATCACCGTTGCAGGACTCAGCTGGTATGAATCCCAGGAAGGGCAAGGCATGGGGGTGAGGAGGATGGAGGGAAAAGGAACTGATTTCATGCATCATGGCTATTGGCCGCTCCCCCTTTTTCCTCCCTCACCAGGAGAATAGATAGATCTAAAATTCCTCCCATGCATTCATCAGGTAAATTTACATTCTGTACTTACACGAGCAAACCTTTACCGAGGGAGTTTGCTTTCAAGGATTGCTCTAGAGGCTTTCACTGGCTGCTCCCTCTTCCTCTGTGAGCCACCTCTGGCCACCCAAGGCAGGAAGGGCACCCTCTGGGCCATGGAGGAGCTTAGCAGAGTAACAGCTCCTAGTTGTGAACCACCCAATGGCCCATCCAGGGAGACTGAGTGATGCTATATCCATCCGTGCAACAAAATACGACAACATGATTAAAAATGACGTTTTGGAATAGTTCTCTACAAACTACAGTTATTTTAGTACCATTTCAGGGCTTTTGCTCCACTATTACATACTTAGTGTATTTCTTTAAATTGACTTAGTGTTTAGAACATATGTTCCCTCCTATCCTGATCCTAAGCAGTTATATCTGTGACATGAGTTTGACGTGCTAACTGTATTTTTCAGTACACAATAACATAAACAGATACATATTAAAATTAAAACAATGTTCAACTAAGTATTAGCTAAAATTGTCCTGAGTAACCCAGGTGGTATTCATCCCAACTTTTGGAGAAACCCCGCTTTGCAAGAAAATTTGATGTCCCTGGGTGAAATGCTATGATGTTACCTGAAAAAGAGCAAACACAGAATGCACTGTTTGATCAAAATCTTGTGGAAACTGTGTGTGTATGAAAAAGGTACATATATTCCCTAATGTGTGACTAGTGGTTTGCTCCATTAATATGTAATATGGTCCCAGATTGAGTTACGTATTTTTTTTCACATGTGCCACCTTTATTTAAAAGTGGAAATTAACTCATTTGTAGAATTTTAATAATGGCTTTATTGAGATATACCAGAAAATTCACTCAAAGTAAAAATTCAGTGTTTTTTTTAGTGTATTCACAAAGTTGTATACCATCAACAATATCTAATATTAGAACATTTTATCACCCCAAAAAGAAACTCTGGACCCATCAGCAGTTATTACCCCGCTGTCCTCTACATCCAGCCACTGGTAATCACTGACCTACTTTCTGTCTCTGGATTTGCCTATTCTGGAAATTACATATGAGTGGAATCACACAGTACATGGCATTTCGCGATTGGCGTCTTTCATTTAACATAATGTTTACCAGGTTCATCGATGTTGTAGCATGTTTTAGTATCTCAATCCTCTTTATTGTAGAATAGCATTCCACTGCTTGGATATACCATATTTTTATTTTTCTATTCATTAGTTGATAGACATTTTTGCTATTTCTACATTTTGGTTATTGTAAATAATTCTGCTATGAACATTTGTGTACAAGTTTTATGTGGACATATGCTTTCCATTTTCTTCGGCTCATACCGAAGAGTAGAATTGCTGAGTTATATGACTCTATGTTAAACAGTTTAAGGAACCACCAAACTGTTTTCCAAAGTGGCTATAGCATTTTATAATCCGAGAAACAATGTAGTAGGAGTCCAATTTCTCTGCATCCTTGCCAACATCGTTACTGTCTGTCATTTTGATTTTAGTCATCCTAGAGGATGGGAAATGGCATATTATTACGGGTTTGATTTACATTTTCCAGATAACTGAGGATGTCGAGTACCTTTTCATGTGTTTATTAGCCATTTGTGTATCTTCTTAGGGTAAATTTCTATTCGGATCTTTTGCCTATTTTTCAGTTGGATTAATTGTCTTTTTATTATTGAGTTGTAGGAGTTCTTTATATGATCAAGTCCCGTATCAGATACATCATTGCAAATATTTTCTCCCATTCTATGAGCTGTCTTTTCATTTTCTTGATAGTGTCCTTTGAAGCACAAAGTTTTAAATTTTGTTACATCCAATTATGGTTGTTTGTGGTTTTGGTGTCATATCTAAAAATGCATTTCTTAATCTAGGGTCGCAAAGATTACGCCTATATGTTCTTCAAGGAGTTTAATAGTTTTAGCTCTTATATTTAGGTCTATGATCCATTTTGAGTTATTTTTTGGATATTACTTGAGGGGAAGGGGTCCAATTTCATTCTTTTTCATGGCTATCCAGGTGCCCAACACCATTTGTTGAGAAGACTGTTCTCTCCCCATTGAATGGTCTTGGCACCCTTGACAAAAACTGGTTAATCCTAAGTGTAAAGATTTAATTCTGGACTCTTAATTCTATTCTATTGATCTATATGTCCAACCTTATGCCAGTACCTCATTGTCTGGTTATTGTTGCTTTGTAGTAAATTTTGAAATTGGGAAGTATGAGTCCTTTAACTTTGCTCTCCTTCCTCAAGATTGTTTTGGCTATACTGGGTTCCCTGAATTTCCTTATGAATTTTAGAATTGGCTTATCAGTTTCTGCCCAACAAAAGGCAGTCAGGATTCTGATTTAGATCACATTGAATCTATAGATCATTTGGGGGAGTATTACCACCTTAACAATACTAAGTTTTCTGATCCATGAACATGGGATGTTTTTCCATTTAGTTATGTCTCCTTTCATTTCTTTCAATGTTGCTCTGTAGTTGTCCGTACATAAGTCTTCCACTTCTTTTGCTAAGTTTATTCCTAAGTGTTTTATCCTTTTTGGTGCTATTGTAAATGGATTCAAACTGAGTTTTACTTTTTTCTTTACCCTTTTCTAAAATTTAAAACTATTTACAATAATACTCTTTATTATTGTTAAAGATACTCTTGTAGTCAGAAAGAATATGAAAAACAACAATTTCAACCTTAGGAAAACTTGGGAATTCTAGACATGGATTTTCAGAGATTTTTTTTTTTTTGATGTGTGAATTTGTGTTGTAATTTGATTCAAATAATTCCTGTAGCCTCTAATGGAGCTTGAGAAGTTGGCTTTGTTCTTAACTGCATGTTTAGCCTGTTTTAAAGATGCAACATACAAATTTATTACTTGCAATATAACAGATATTAGGCATTTTTGTTTCATGAAAATGGAAGATGTTTTGTTCACAGTAAGATCAATAAACTCTCCCTTTATAACCTTGAGTCTATAAAGCAAATCAAAATAAAGCACTTTATGGTCTTATAGAGTAGAGAGGGAAGGGCAAGGGGGGTCTCAGTGAGAGGGGAAAAATGCCTCTTTGCTTTGTTCAAATTTGGTCAGCTGGCCTGACAGAGAGATTAGCTAAATCAGCTGCTAGGGCCTGACCTCACTCCAGGCCGTAACTTGCCTTTCCCTTGCAGGTTTATTGTAATTCTAGTTTTAAGTCAGATCCATCAGTTGAATCACTGGGCCCCTTGGAGATCTCTACTGAAGCCTCAGCCAAAGGCTTCAGTTTATGGCTTAAACCCTGTCCTTCATAGCTTTATTTGTTTGTTTGTTTAACTGTTGGTATTAAGTCAAACAGAACTTGCTCACATTGGTGATAGAGCCCGTCTGTCATTAGCCCTTAGCTGCTTTAGTGAAGATAGGACTTGTTTGGTTGTTGCGGCTACTCCAGAGAGTCAGGTCACTCATAACATATCTAAAAGAGCTCCCTGATCATAGAGCTAGTCTCCTGGGGAAGGCTAATACGTCCACATCTAAAATCATGGTTCCCGGCAAGAAGAATTCTAGGGCCAGAGTATCCCACAAGGAGAACAAGAGTTCAGCTTCAGTGGTCACTCAGATAAGCCCTTGTAAAAATGTTGCTTTTATAATCTAGGACCATCAGCCCTCACCTGAAAAAAAGTATGCACTAAAACTCAAAATGCTGTATAGATATGCTTTTCTGGCATCATCCATGCTTCCCAATAAGACCATGTCATGGATGGAGAAAGAAGTATATGAGAACTCACACCCAGAAAGCACTCATCAATATGAACAGTCCACAGATTTTATTTTAGAAACAGAGAAACAATAGAGGACAGTTCTGGATACCATTAGAAGCCTTTTAACAACTCCCAGCCTTTAAAGCAAAAACTGGGTAAAAGTTGAATCCTTTCTCCAAAAACCTAGGTGTCTAAAGTCTTATGTACTGACATAGCTGCCCCCTTCTCTCATTATGAAAAGCGTCAAGAAGCCAGTTAGGCGTGTGGTCAGGCCCCAGAGTGTTTTGTACCCCTCTTCACAAAAGACCCATAACCTTCTTCCCCAACAAGAACCTGACCAGGACTCTGCAGCCCTTTGGGGACTGAGGCTCTGTACACATCCAAATAATGCTTAGTTCACTTCCCAAGAGAGGATGTTGAGTCAAGGAAGCCAAGTCAAGGTCAAGATCTTCTCCATGTCTTCCGGAGGTTGAGCAAAAATGCTCTCATACTGTTTGAAAGCAAATGGAATAAAAGGGTCAAGACTTTAACTGAGATTCTCTGCATGCGGTAGAATCTTGCGTGATAACATTTTCATCAGTAGAAACTCTCAGGGAAATTGCTCTGCTTATCTCTCCCCAGGAAGCTTAACCCTAACCTTCAGCCAGTCTCTTTCTCAGCAGTCCCAGAGCAGTATCCTGCCCCAGATCTGTGTGACTTCTCTGCAAGACCACCCCCCTGCCGATGGCCTGAGAGGCCCAAGTCCTTCCCTTTACTGCTGTGCTTGGCCCTGAGAAGTCAGGCCTGGCCAGCCACAGGTCAGCAACTAAGCTTCCATTTAAGGGCAAGTCCTCAAAGAGAGAGATGGCCCTTCTTTCTGACACCCAGAATGCCTCACAAAGCATCTTCTGGTGACAATTCATCTTTTCCTTGAAAGTGGGAGAGCAGAGGCAAACCTTCTGACTTTATCATGTTTCTTTTAGACATTAATAGCACCCATTTACAGATTGCCCCCATGTTCTAGAAAATCCTTCCTTAAGTGAATCTTCGCCTCCTCCGTGTATCCTCCTCAAGCATCAAGGCAGAGGAATTTTAGAGGCAGCCAAGGAGGCTCTGGCTACGCTGACTTTTGCTGTCATTAGAGAGTCAGCTTGTGGAGTATCAGAATGGGATTCATTTTGTTCAGAGAGCAGAAACATACTCCTCCTGATTCTGGTCCAGCCTCCTGATGTGACCAGCCCACTCCATCATAGGTATCAGTCCTACCTACTATCGGGCCCACAGACTCCTTTAATGAGTGAAATCACTCTGACGGTTTTCAGCATACATTAGCTTGCTGAACCCCTGTTGGAAAATTGAATGACAGGTTTGGCAATGATTCTTTAAAATTTTACTACAGAAAATAAGACAAGTGGATTTATCCCTATCGGTCATTTCCCCAGGGATGTCTGCACGGATCAGTAAGGACTAAATGAACGTCACAATGACTCACTGATGGCATATTGGGTGAGTTTGTTATGAACTTGGCTTATATTTCTAATCAAGGGTGAATATTATTGACTATTATATAATCTTCACCTTTCAGTTTTTCCCAGATATTTTAAACTGGATTGAAAGACATTTGTTCCCCCCTTAAATTTATTCTGACTATAGTGGCAGGTGCTTATTAATCATTAAAAGTGCTAATTGAGTGAATAAAAGATGAATGAATGAATCTATGAAGCAAAAACGCTAAGTAAAATGAATAGTTTTAATTTATAGCTATAATATTGCTACAAATATACCAAAAAATCAAATATATTATATATTGGCAGCTGTAAAAGATAACAAGGACAAATGAAAATACTGATTTTGTTATGTAATCAAATTAAAGGAATTTTTCATCTTGTTATGTCTAACTCTTACTGCAACAAAACAACACTAAAAGTGAATGAATCTGCTGATACACAACACTGGAGATGTAGGATTATGAGATAAGAAAGCTAATAATATCACATGAGATGATCAAACAATTTAAAGCATGATTTTCAGATATCTACCTCCATCAACCTGACCGAAAGTTATAGGTAAGCTGAGACTGATCTTGACTGTCCTCTTTGGTTAAGCAGAACATCATATATTTTGGTTTAATAAAGAGTTTTAACAAGGAAGAGGAAAAATGGCAAGGTTAAAAAGAAAAACATCCTTTTACAAAACTGGATTATACAGATCTTGAAAGTCTGGCATTTCACTGTCAGGAGTGGATATGGAAGAGTAGCAGCCTCTGGTGTGACTCTGTAAAAAAGGGTCACTAAGTATTTCCAAAAAACCTCTAGAGTCTTCTTCATGGATTCTTTCCTGCAACTTTAAATCTCCCACAATCTCTTAACATTTTGTGGATCCCAGTTTTGACTCTGGGGAAAAATATCTGTTTTAAGCATCTGCTCCAATGTCTAAAGCTGAGAAATTTCCCAGGAGTATAGTGAGAACTGCTTTAGTTCCATCTTAATGCGATAGTCCCCAAGTCTTGGTGGCTTTGGCAGTTTTGTTGAGTGCTCTCACAATGATCTCTCTCACCCTCTTTATTATTGCTTTTGCTTTTACTGGAACTTTATTGAGATAACTGTAGGTTTGCATGCAGCGTAAGACAGGATAGAGTTTTATTGTGACTTTGCCCAGTTTCCCCCCAGTGGTAACATTTTGTAAAAGTGAAGTGTAATATCACAACGAGGATGTTGAAATTGACACATTCCACTGATCGTATTCAGATTTTGTGTTGTGTGTGTATGTGTGTTTATTAGTTCCATACTATTTTATTGATAACCTCTACTTTTTGCCAAATTATTTGCCCTAATTTTCTCCTCAGATGTTCTTCATTCAGGATATTTTCAAAGTGAAATCCACCCCACGTTGAACCTGGAATGTTCCACATCTGCCCCAAATTAGAGGCTCATTGGTTTACTATTCATCTTTTCAATGGTCTACATCAACTTTCTTCTCAACATTACAAAAGACAAATTTTCTTGGATTTAGATGAACATGAGTCATCTTTGGGTTAATCTGTTCCATCTGGGTATAGATTCCAGATTTTTCATGGTTTATTTGTTCATTCAAAAAATATTTACTGGTTGCTTACTGAGTCCTTAAAGTAGTATCCTAGGAGCTTGGTGTACAGTGGGAGACAACAAACATGATCTCTGCTCCCTGAGGGCTTATCATCTACTAGACAGCCAGGGATTGTGCCAACAAAAAACTGCCGGAATCTGTAGGTAGAGATTAGCTGAAGGGGGGTGGCCATGCTTTTAAAAAGTTCAATGAGTTTTCTCACTTGCCTCAACAAACAAATGACCTCCATCTACCCAAAGAAATAGGAGAATATGTTACAAGTAGGACTCAATGAGAAATATTGTAATAATATCCAGCTTTTGTCCTTCAAAGGGATTATGCAGCCAAGTGTTAAGCGATCCAAGCTATTATTCTAAGAGAAGATTTTCCGAATTCTTTATTTTTTGTCCTTTAGTGTGACACTGGCCAAGCTGAAGGACCTAGTTCAGAGATTTCTTGTTGTAGAAAAGATACCACTTCCATCCTCTTCAGCTGGGCCAGAAGCTTTATGGTAGGATGATTCGACAGGAGCCTTGTGGGAAAAACCAGAAAGGAACAAAGAGAAAGAGCTGAATTTTTACCACACGTCCAAATCATAGTGTGAGCGAAATTTGCTATTAGGCCACCGCACATTTACTAAACAAATTTATAATCACTGTAGATCTTAGTCTCCAATGTTCAAATAGACAACATCCTTAGCTTCAAGGTTGACTTATTCAGAATCTCAGAATATACTTTGCAACTAACCTTTAGGGTCCACCCTTCTAAAATTCATTTCTTCTACTCAGACTATGCTCAAGTTATTTTGTGGTTGAAACTGCCAGGTTAGTCCACCTGCTCTTTTCCAGTCCAAAACTTGAATTCATTCTCTGGGCAAGGGTTTTTAGCCAAATTCTTGTTCAAGTGCATGCATTGATTCAAAGTTCTTTTTTGAATAAAAATCTGGCTTTGCACAGAGACCCTGTTATCAACTGTGTGCACCAATAGGGTAGCCCTCCCATCTGGGCTAGCATACAAGTCGGGATACTAAATTTGCACAGCAGAATGTTGGCTTTGCCACCTGCACACCTGTTATCTAAAGCATATGGCTCTCTCTTTAATCAACAACAAAACCACAGGCTCTTCAGGCACTCCTAGGAGATTTCAGTCCTGCCTCTGATCCAGCCCTTGGCAAAAGCTTGCTTGAAACATCTGATATTTGAAGGAGAGGCTTTAAGACATGCTAACTACACACTCCTTTAGATACCTAAGTTAAAACATTTCCCTCTTAAGTGTAAATATTTCAAAAACAATGTATCTGGACGCTCTCTGTAAGCCTCCCACAGGAGCTCTCTCTCTAAGATGGATTATAATGGAGGTAAATACATATTGACTTGTAGTTTATTTTGGCATCATTTGCAACTTTATATCTGATGAGCATGTTTGAAAACAAAAGATGAGGGTGCAGAAAGCTGGAGGGGCCTATGTCCCTCACATATTTCTGGAGTTACCATATAGTCCTCACCTGCTTATTTCTGAAACTACTTTTATGATGGGAAATAAAGTTCTAAATTATTCAAACCACTGTCATTTTGAAATTTTTCTGTCAAATGCAGTGAGATAAAATCCTGACCAATAGCAATCCTAACAATCGTCTTGCTCATTACTTCATTTAAAAAATCATTTTTATCACCTAAAATATACTAGGTTAAGTATAGATAAAGAAACAGATAAAATACAGTCCTGCACTGAAAGGACAAGGAATCAATAAAAATATATTGAAAACCACATATATAATTTTAAACTTTTTACTGGTCATATTTAACAAAAAGCAAAAGTAACAGGTAAAATAGATTTTAATGATTTTCCTTACTTAACCTAATACATCACAAATAGTATCATTAACATTAAATCAATATAAAAATGTAGTAATGATATTGACCCCTTAACAGAGGCAGGCTTTGCAAAAATGGGAGCACCATTTTGTAGGTTGCCTTTTCATTGTGTTGATGATTTTCTTGGCTTTGTAGATGCTTTTTAATTTGATGTAGTCCCACTTGTCTATTTTTGCTTTTGTTGCCTGTGCTTTTCGTGTCATAGTTAAGAAATAATTGCCAAGATCAATGTCAAAAAACTTTCCCTCTGTTCTCTTCTAGGAAGTTTTAGGTCCCATGTTTAAGTCTTTAATCCATTTTGAGTTGATTTTGTGTATGGTATAAGATAAGGATCCAATTTCATTCATTTGCATGTGGATCCAGTTTTCCCAACACCATTTGTTGAAGAGACTGTCTTCTCATTGTGTATTTTTGGCAGCTTTGTCAAAGATCAGTTGTGTATGAATTTATTTCTAGGCTCTCTATTGTGTTCCATTGGTCTATATATCTGTCTTAATGACAGTACCATATTGTTTTAATTATTGTAGCTTTGTAATATATTTTGAAATCAGGACGTGTAATGCGTCCAGCTTTATTCTTCTTTCTCATGATTGCTTTGGTTACGTGGACTCTTTTGTGGTCCAATTTTAGGGTTATTTTTTCTATTTCTTTAAAAAAAAATACCATAGGAATTTTGATAAGGATAGCATTGAATCTGTAGTTTGCTTTAGGTAGTATGAACATTTTAACCATATTTAGTCTTCCAATCTATGAACATACGATGTCTTTCCATTTATTTGTGTCTTCTTTAATTACTTTCACCCCTGTGCACTGTTAGTGGGAATGGAAAATAGTGCAGCCATTATGGAAAATAGAATGGAGGGTCTTCAAAAAATAAAAAGTTGAATTAACGTATGGTCCAGCAATCTCACTTCTGGATATATATCCAAAAGAATCAAAATCAGAATTTCAAAGAGTTCATTGCAGCAATATTCATAATAGCCAGGGTTTGGAAACAGTGTAAATGTACATCAATAAATGAATAGATAAAGAAAATGTTACACACAAAGATATATTATTTAGACTTTAAGAAAAAGGAATCCTGCCATGTGTGACAGAAGGAATGAATCTGGAGGATATTATGCTAAATGAAACCAGTGAGTCAAAGGACAAATATTACATTATTCCACTTATGTGAGGTACCTAAAATAATCAAACTGATAGAGGCAAATAGTTGAATGTTGGTTGCTAGGGGCTGAGGGGAGAGGGAAATGAGTTGTTCAACAGTTAAAATTTCAGTTTTGCAAGATGATAACTTTCTAGAGATCTGCTGAACAATGAAGTGCCTATAGTTAACAATACTGCATTGTATACTTCATCTGTTAAAGGGGTAGATCTCATGTTAAGTAGTCTTACCAACATTTTTAAAAATGAAAAAAATAGTATTGAGGGATTTTATGTCTATTTTTCATACTAGGCCTTCAAAATCCAGTGTATATTTTAATTTACAGCACATCTCAATTTTGACTAATGTATTTAAAGTGCTCGGGAACACATGTGGTTAATGGCTTTCATATTGGACAGCACATATCTGAGTATATGTGTGTGTGTGCATACGTCTGTGTACATGTATGCTTGTACACACATAATCCAATGTGTAAACAGATAATAATACCCTGGGGTAAATGCTTCAGCAGACACATTTACCAGATGATTTGTGTTGCAAAAATGAAACATCTAACTCTGTCTGGAAGCAAAGAGGAATGGAGAGTTCATGAGGACCATAAAAAAAAAGATTAGATCGCTGACAGGTAAATGAAAAGAAGAATACAGTCAAGAGAAATACAGCCAGTTTTGAGAATTATAATTTTTATTATTTGAGAAATATAAAATCAAGACAAAAAATGGATAAAACATGACTACACAGTAAAATGAATGATTATAAAGTGAATTCTAATCCAGCTATCACCCAGGTCAAGAAATAGAATATTGTCATAGCTCAGAAACCTGCCACATACCTTTTTCTGGTCATACTTTGTCTCTCATCCCAGAAGTAGCAATTATCCTAATCTTAAGGTAGTCATTTTCTTGCTTTTCTTTATAATTTTACTATCTATCTATCTGTCTGAATAATGTAATTTATATTTACTTGTTGTTGAACTTTTATAAACAGAGTAAGAATATAACAGAACTTTTATAAACAGAAAATGTATGATCCCTTCGTGTTTTGCTTCTTTCATTCAACATTGTGTTTTTAAGATTTGTACATATTACAGTGTGTAGCCTCAGCTTATTCCTTTTCACTTGTGTGTAGTATTTTATTGTATGAATACACTGTAGTTTAGCCATTCTACTTTTGATGGACATTTGAGTTGGTTTAGGTTTAGAACAATATGAACAATGGATCTGCAAATGATATTACATATATATTCTATGGCACAGGTTTCAAAAATTTTTTTAGGGTGTTAAAATTATTAAAATTTTTTTAAGTAACTAAAGCTCTATATATCTTGTGATGATTTTCAGTCTACTCTATCTGACATGATATAGTTAATGTTTGTAACACCCTTCTTTTGGTTAATGCTTGTGTAATACCTTTTCCATATTTTTATTCTTTTTTCTACCTTTATATTTTGTATGTTTCTCATATAAATATTATAGCCTTGGATTTTGTTTTTCATCCTGACAAGTTTTAGTGCATTAATTGATGCATTTAGTCCATTTACATTTAATGTAATCACTCATATAGATCAGGTCTGATTAAATCAGGTCTGAGTCTAAATCTGTCATCTTACTATGTTCTTTCTCGCCTATTTTATGTTTTATTTTCTCTCTCCTTGCTTACTTTTGGACTGATGGGCTCTTTTATTATCCCATGTTCCTCTCTACTATTAGTTTCTAGTATTTTAATGGTTTTCCTAGAAATTATATGAAGAACCTATAATATATCAAATTCAAATATTAATTAATACAATTCACTATCCTCTAAGGAGTACAAGAATCTTGTAACACTTTAGTTTTATTTATCCCCCTCCCAATATATGTGTTATTTTTGTTGTAAATATTAATTATATACTTACATGTATAAGTGAAACTTTTACAAAACAAAATTCGCACCTACCTTTTTAGATCAGCACCTGCCTTCAGAGCTGAAGTGTCTTTGCTTCTTAGGCTTACCTTTCTCTGTCTTTGAGTTCTTGCCTTCTGGACTTGGTCTGAAGCTTTCTCAATCTCTTGTTAGATCTTCACTATCTTTAAGTATTTCCTAAATCGATAAATTAAATCCAATTAGGAGGCCATCAAATTGGTCTAAATTAAAGATGATCATGTAGAATGGGGTGACAAGGAAATATTTTAAAAAGATTACTGAATGACTGGTTTGGGGTCCCAGTTTCATGTGAAGGTTAGTGTTCCTTCTATAATGATCTATACCTTACATACTTTAAAGACTTTAATGCCAGGAAAAAAATGTCTTCCCATCCTACTTTCTGTGGTTTTTTCCCTCAAGTTAAAAAATAAATAATTACAATTCTGTGAGTAGCTAGGAGCACAATTTAATGCTCAATAGTCCTAACTTGGCTTCTGTGTCTTACTTAGCTACTTTGTATTTCAAAATGGCTTTTTTATGTTTAAAGTTTCTCAGTTACTTTTTTTTTTTAACATTTTTTATTGATTTATAATCATTTTACAATGTTGTATCAAATTCCAGTGTTCAGCACAATTTTTCAGTTATTCATGGACGTATACACACTCATTGTCACATTTTTTTCTCTGTGAGTTACCATAACATTTTGTGTATATTTCCCTGTGCTATACAGTGTAGTCTATTCTACAATTTTGAAATCCCAGTCTATCCCTTCCCACCCTCCACCCCTCTGGTAACCACAAGTCTGTATTCTCTGTCTGTGAGTCTATTTCTGTCCTTTATTTACGCTTTGTTTTTGTTTGTTTGTTTTTGTTTTTGTTTTTTAGATTCCACATATGAGCGATCTCATATGGTATTTTTCTTTCTCTTTCTGGCTTACTTCACTTAGAATGACATTCTCCAGGAGCATCCATGTTGCTGCAAATGGCATTATGTTGTCGGTTTTTATGGCTGAGTAGTATTCCATTGTATAAATATACCACCTCTTCTTTATCCAGTCACCTGTTGATGGACATTTAGGCTGTTTCCATGTTTTGGCTATTGTAAATAGTGCTGCTATGAACATTGGGGTGCAGGTGTCATCCTGAAGTAGATTTCCTTCTGGATACAAGCCCAGGAGTGGGATTCCTGGGTCATATGGTAAGTCTATTCCTAGTCTTTTGAGGAATCTCCACACTGTTTTCCATAGTGGCTGCACCAAACTGCATTCCCACCAGCAGTGTAGGAGGGTTCCCCTTTCTCCACAGCCTCTCCAGCATTTGTCATTTGTGGATTTTTGAATGACGGCCATTCTGACTGGTGTGAGGTGATACCTCATTGTAGTTTTGATTTGCATTTCTCTGATAATTAGTGATATGGAGCATTTTTTCATGTGCTTTTTGATCATTTGTATGTCTTCCTTGGAGAATTGCTTGTTTAGGTCTTCTGCCCGTTTTTGGATTGGGTTGTTTATTTTTTTCTTATTGAGTCGTATGAGCTGCTTATATATTCTGGAGATCAAGCCTTTGTCGGTTTCACTTGCAAAAATTTTCTCCCATTCCGTAGGTTTTCTTCTTGTTTTATTTCTGGTTTCCTTTGCTGTGCAGAAGCTTGTAAGTTTCATTAGGTCCCATTTGTTTATTCTTGCTTTTATTTCTTCTAGGAGAAAATTTTTTAAATCTGTGTCAGGTAATGTTTTGCCTATGTTTTCCTCTAGGAGGTTTATTGTATCTTGTCTTATGTTTAAGTCTTTAATCCATTTTGAGTTGATTTTTGTATATGGTGTAAGGGAGTGTTCTAGCTTCATTGTTTTACATGCTGCTGTCCAGTTTTCCCAACACCATTTGCTGAAGAGGCTGTCTTTATTCCATTGTATATTCTTGCCTCCTTTGTCAAAGATGAGTTGACCAAAAGTTTGTGGGTTCATTTCTGGGCTCTCTATTCTGTTCCATTGGTCTATATGTCTGTTTTGGTACCAATACCATGCTGTCTTGATGACTGTAGCTCTATAGTATTGTCTGAAGTCTGGGAGAGTTATTCCTCCAGCCTCTTTCTTTCTCTTCAGTAATGCTTTGGCAATTCTAGGTCTTTGATGGTTCCATATGAATTTTATTATGATTTTTTCTAGTTCTGTGAAATATGTCCTGGGTAATTGGATAGGGATTGCATTAAATCTGTAGATTGCCTTGGGCAGTGTGACCATTTTAACAATATTGATTCTTCCAATCCAAGAGCATGGAATATCTTTCCATTTTTTAAAGTCTTCTTTAATTTCCTTCATCAATGGTTTATAGTTTTCTGTGTATAATTCTTTCACCTCCTTGGTTAGATTTATTCCCAGATATTTTATTACTTTGGGTGCTATTTTAAAGGGGATTGTTTCTTTACTTTCTTCTTCTGTTGATTTATCGTTAGTGTAAAGAAATGCAACTGATTTTTGAACGTTAATTTTGTAACCTGCTACCTTGCTGAATTCTTCAATCAGCTCTAGTAGCTTTTGTGTGGACCTTTTAGGGTTTTCTACATATAGTAGCATGTCATCAGCATATAATGACACTTTTACCTCTTCTTTTCCAATTTGGATCCCTTTTATTTCTTTCTCTTGCCTGACTGCTGTGGCTAGGACTTCCAGGACTATGTTGAATAGGAGTGGTGATAGTGGCCATCCTTGTCTTGTCCCAGATTTTAGTGGGAAGCTTTTGAGTTTTTCATCATTGAGTACTATGCAGGCTGTAGGTTTGTCATATATAGCTTTTATTATGTTGAGATATGTTCCCTCTATACCCACTTTGGCGAGAGTTTTTATCATAAATGGGTGTTGAATTTTATCAAATGCTTTTCCTGCATCGATTGAGATGATCATGTGGTTTTTGTCCTTTCTCTTGTTGATGTGATGTATTACACTGATTGATTTGCGTATGTTGAACCAGCCTTGTGTCCCTGGGATGAACCCCACTTGGTCATGATGTATAATCTTTTTTATGTGTTGTTGGATTCTATTTGCTAAAATTTTGGTGAGGATTTTGGCGTCTACGTTCATCAGTGATATTGGCCTATAATTCTCTTTTTTTGTAGTGTCTTTGCCTGGTTTTGGTATCAGGGTGATGGTGGCTTCATAGAATGAGTTTGGGAGTATTCTCTCCTTTTCAATCGTCTGGAAGAGTTTGAGAAGGACTGGTATGAGTTCTTCTTTGTATGTTTGGTAGAATTCCCCGGTGAAGCCGTCCGGTCCTGGACTTTTATTTGTAGGGAGGTTTTTAATTGCTGTTTCTACTTCCTTTCTAGTGATCGGATTGTTCAAGTGTTCAGATTCTTCTTGATTCAGTTTTGGTGGACAGTATGTTTCCAGAAACTTGTCCATCTCCTCTAGGTTATCCAGTTTGGTTCCATATAGTTTTTCATAATATTCTCGTATGATATTCTGTATTTCTATTTTGTTTGTTGTAATTTCTCCATTTTCCTTTCTTATTTTGCTAATTTGTGCTCTCTCTTTTTTCTTCTTTGTGAGTTTGGCCAGAGGTTTGTCGATTTTATTTACTTTTTCAAAAAACCAGCTTTTGGTTTGGTTGATTTTTTCTATGGTCTTGTTAATCTCTATTGTATTTAATTCCTCTCTGATCTTTATTATTTCCTTCCTTCTGCTGCTTTTTGGGGCTTTTTGTTCTTCTTTTTCTAATTCATTCAGGTGGTGGGTTAAATTGTTTATTTGAGATTGTTCTTCTTTTTTGAGGAAGGCCTGTATCACTATAAACTTCCCTCTTAGCACTGCTTTTGCTGTGTCCCATAGGTTTTGAGTGGTTGTGCTTTCATTATCATTTGTCTCAAGGTATTTTTTAATTTCAGCTTTGATTTCCTCATTGATCCATTGTTTTTTCAATAACATATTGTTTAATCTCCATGCTTTCCTTTTTTTCTCCTTTGTTTCTCTGTTGTTGATTTCCAGTTCCATGGCATTGTGGTCAGTAAAGATGCTTGAGATAATTTCTATCTTCTTAAAATTGTTGAGGTTTCTTTTGTGCCCAAGTACATGATCGATCCTGGAAAATGTTCCATGTGCACTTGAAAAGAATGTATATCCTATTTTTTGGGGGTGTAATGCTCTGAAAATATCCACCAAATCTAGTTTTTCTATTGTAGTATTTACTTTCTCTGTTGCCTTGTTTATTTTCTGTCTGGAAGATCTGTCTAGTGATGTTAATGCGGTGTTAAAATCTCCAACTATGATTGTATTCCCATCAATATCCCCCTTTATCTCTGTTAGTAATTCTTGTATGTACTTAGGTGCTCCTATATTGGGTGCATATATATTAACGAGTGTAATATCCTCATCTTGTATCACTCCTTTAATCATTATAAAATGTCCTTCTTTATCTTTCTTTATGGCCTTTGTTTTAAAGTCTATTTTGTCTGAAATCAGTACTGCAACACCTGCTTTTTTGGCTTTTCCATTTGCATGGAATATCCTTTTCCATCCTTTCACTCTCAATCTATATGTGTCCTTCTCCCTAAAGTGGGTCTCTTGTATGCAGCATATTGAAGGTTCTTGCTTTATTATCCAGTCTGCCACTCTGTGTCTTTTGACTGGAGCATTTAGTCCATTAACATTTACAGTAATTAATGATAGATGTGTGTTTATTGCCATTTTGAACTTATCTTTGCAGTTGAATTGGTATATCCTCTTTGTTCCTTTCTTCTTCCTTTTGTGGTTTGGTAATTTTCCTTTGTATTATCATGGATTTTATTTAATTTTTGTGACTCCTTTGTAAATTTTTGGCTTGTGGTTACCCTTTTTTGTAAATCTGTCAACCCATTACTATAACTGTTTTTATTAAACTGATAGTAACATGATCTCAAACCCATCCTACTGTTAAAAAAATTTAAAAAAGAAAGAAAAAAATATTCTATATTTCCCTGCCTCCCTCTCCCACTCTCAGTGATTTGTATGTCTTCTTTTATAATTTCATGTTTACTTTATTTGTAATTCATGAGTTATCACCTTTCCAGTTGTGTGTTTCTCATTTCTGTAGCATCCTGCTGCTTTTCTATTTAGAATAGCCCTTTCAATATTTCTTTTAGCATGGGTTTAGTGTTGCTAAACTCCTGCAGCTTTTTTTTTTTTGTCTGTGAAACTCTTTATTTCTCCTTCTATCCTCAAGGATAGCCTTGCTGGATAAAGGATCCTAGGCTGCATCTTTTTTTCATTCAGAGCTTTGAATATATCTTGCCACTCCCTTCTGGCCTGTAGTGTTTGTGTAGAGAAATCAGCTGAGAGCCTTATGGGGGTTCCCTTGTAACTTACTCTTTGCTTTTCTCTTGCTGCCTTTAGAATCATTTCTTTATCCTTGACTCTGGCCATCTTGATTATGATATGTCTTGGTGTGGGTCTATTTGGGTTCTTCCTGTTTGGGACCCTCTGAGCTTCCTGTACTTGGATATCTGATTCCTTCTTTAAGTTTGGGAAGTTTTCAGTCATGATTTCTTCAAAAACCTTTTCAATCCCCTTTGATCTTTCGTCTCCTTCTGGGACCCCTATTATGCGAAGATTGGGACGCTTTATATTATCCCATAGGTCCCTTATGCTATTTTCATTATTTTTTATTTGCTTCTCTTATAGTTCTTCTGAATGGGTGCTTTCTATTGCCCTGACTTCTAGATCACTAATTCGTTCCTCTGCATTATCTAGTCGGCTTTGCACAGCTATTAGATCATTCCTCATCTCTGTCAATGAGTTTACCCATTCTACTTGGCTCTTCTTTATAGCTTCAATTTCATTTTTGACATATTTTTTATCTCTAAACACTCTTTTAATTCCTTCAGCAGTTCGATCACTCCTTTTTTGAAATCTTGATCTAGTAGGCTATCGATGTCTATTTCGTTGATCTTTCTTTCAGGGGATTTCTCTTGTTCTTTTAATTGGGAAAGGTTTTTCTGCTTCTTCATCTTGCTCATACCTCTTTGGCACTGTGGTTTATGGAGTATCAATTGTTTATTTTGGTCCTTAAGGATTTTATCTATCTGATGCCTATTTAGGAATAGAACTTAGGAAAAAAAGAAAAAAAAAATAAGAGAGAGAGAGAGAAAGAATTTTAAAAGAAGGGAGAAAGAGGGTTTGAAAACAGTGTATAATGAATAATAGAAGAGTGAGTTGAAGCAGAGTATTAATCGGGTTGAGACGTCCTTTTAAAACCTTTACAAAAAAAGGGGGGGGATAAATAGATGTATTTGAAACCTGTGTCTAATAAATAGCAGGACATCAAAACCCAAGAGAAATAGAAATGAATTAAGAAGTAAAGATTAAGAGTAATAGAAAATAGAACAGGTAAAAACAGATTTAAAAAAAAAGGGGGGGGGGTTGTCGGTGTTCTCCTGGAGTCTGTGTGCTTTTAATGTGAAGTCTTTCTGTCTTCGTCCTGTTTTGGAAGCTCAGCTTGCTGTTTTCAGAGGCCCTCCGTTGGCGCCCTCTTCTGTGCTGCTCCCAGCACCTGTCGGCAAGCAGATCGCGCCTCCTCCTAACACTGGGTCAGGTGCAGCTCTCTGCTGTGGGCGGGCGGGTCGTTGCCCCTCCGGATGCCGCAGTCAGATGTTGCAGACTGGCCAGGTAGGAGGGCGGGTCGTGCCCCCTCCCAGCACCTCGGCCAGGGGCTGTGTTCCTGCCCAAAAGGTGGGGGGGGGGCGCTCTCCCTCTACCTGCACCGCCGGTAGTTCCGCTCTCTGTGCGGCTGCGCGCTCCGCCCTGGTCGGCGCTCCATAGGTGGGCTGGGGGAAGACCGAGGGACAGCCCTGTCCCTGCTCCGAGCCAAAACCCAGCTCCTTGTTTGTCTTTGTGGAGTAAGTTCTCTGAGGGACCAGGATGGAGGATCCTATCTGCCCTGGGCTGCAGGCCAGTCTCAGTCTGGCCTTTGAGGCTGCTAAGCCCTTCAGTGCGGATGCAGGTTTCGCCCCCGCCCCCGCCTGAGTGCTCAGCGCGGAGGATATGGCGGCAGTGCCTGAGCCCCGCCTCTCTTCCACCGAAAACTTTCCGCGGGTTTTCAGAGATGGGGGTGTGCACCCTTCCCCCGAGAGCACATCAACCTTGCTGTTTTATGGAGGGGCCAGGTTGTTCTGCCCTGTGCACCCACAGCCACGGCGCGCAGCCCCTTGCGTTCCCCCGGGGCTGCCTCCATGCAGCCACTTCCGTCCTCCGCCCGGCTTGTGCAGCCTGGCCCTGCCCGCCACTGCCGGCTGCGTCTCAGGCTGGGTGTCGGGGGAACGCTCTGTGCCCGTTTAACTTAGTTCTGTCAGTCAAGGGCTGCTCTGTACAGATCCGAGCCTCGGAGGCTCCCCCTCCGTCCCGCTGGCCTCTCAGTTGGAGAGGGGAGACCCAGAGAGCGAGCGCCAGTCCTCCTTTGCCGCTCCCTCCCCACGGGACCCGTCCCGCGCTGCTTTGCCTTTTGTTCTTTCTTTTTTCCTTTTCTCCTACCAGATTTTTGGCGTCTTTATCTTTTGAAGAGGGCGATGTTCTGTCGGAGTTCCACAGGTGCTCTGGTTGGCTGAGTGGGTCTGTAGATGTGGGTCTTGGTGTATTTGTGGGAGAGGGTGACCTGCGAGCGTCCTTCTACCCCGCCATCTTCTCCGTCTTCCTCAATTACTTTTGAAAATAGGAAAGAATAATAAATAGCAAATAAATTTTAAAGTAGATTGGTTGATAGACTTAAGCTACTAGTTTCAAGGGCAGTCTACCCAGGCAATATCAATAAAAGCAAAAATAAACAAATGAGACCTAATTAAACTTACAAGCTTTTGCACAGCAAAGGAAGCCATAAGCAAAACAAAAAGACAGCCTACAGAATGGGAGAAAATATTTGCAAATGATGCGACTGACAAGGGCTTAATTTCCAGAATATGCAAACAGCTCATACAACTTAATAACAAAACAAAACAAAACAAAACAAAACAAAACAAAAAAACAAAAAAAAAACACAGTCCATAAATGGGCAGAAGACCTGAACAAGCAATTCTCCAGTGAAGACATATGAATGACCAATAGGCACATGAAAAAGTGCTCAATATCACTAATTATGAGAGAAACGCAAATCAGAACTACAATGAGGTATCTCCTCAAACCAGTCAGAATGGCCATCATTCAAAAGTCCACAGACAAAAACTGCTGGAGAGGGTGTGGAGAAACTACATTCCCACCTTTTATACTGCTGGTAGGAATGTAGTTTGGTGCAACCATTATGGAAAACAGTATGGAGATTCCTCAAAAAACTAAAAATAGATTTACCATATGATCCAGCAATCCAATGCCTGGGTATATATCCAGAGGGAACTCTAATTTGAAAAGATATATACACCTCAATGTTTATAGCAGCACTATATATAGGAGCCAAAACATGGAAAAAACCTAAATGTCCATCAACAGATAACTAGATAAAGAAGCTGTGGTATATTTATACTATGGAATACTACTCAGCCATAAAAAATAATAAAATATTGCCATTTGCATCAACATGGATGGATCTGGAGATCATCATTTTAAATGACATAAGCCAGAAAGAGAAAGAAAAATAGCATGTGATATCACTTATGTATGGAATCTAAAAAAAAAAAAAAAAGACACAGATGAACTTATTTACAAAGCAGAAACAGACTCACAGACATAGAAAGCAAACTCATAGTTAGCAGGGAGGTAAGGGGGTGGGAAGGGATAAAATGGGAGTTTGAGATTTGCAGATACTAACTACTATATATAAAATAAAAAGTTTATACTGTATAGCACAGGGAACTATTCAATATCTTGTAGTAACCTATAATAAGAAAGAGTGTGAAAAAATATATATATGTATTTTATGCTGTACACTGGAAATTGATACAACATTATAAACTGACTGTAATTCAATTAAAAAAAAGATACTAGTTTCAGATATTTCTGTTATTGAGAGTTGTAACTTAGGAGCCCATTCAAACTATCAATCTATATTATATTATTATGTTATGTTAATATAGTTGCATGAATTTGGGAAAATAATGATGCAATTTTTAACTTAACGTTTATGCTCAGCTCCACTATTCTCTGCCTGTGAGTTCTGCCCGCCTGAGAAGATAAGCACTTCAACCTCTTCTGTTTCTTTTTATATATACCTCAGTATTTTCAAGTAATAGGCTTATACTACTATTTTATGGTTTTAAAATTTTAACTACTATTTCACGTCTTTCTTTTATGAGGATAAAAGTTTAGCTCTCTTGTACTCTCTTTTATACATGCACACATACATAATTTCTCTTCCTTCATGTTCCCAACAGTAGTTATTATGATTATGTTAAAATTGTTCAAACTGAGAAACAAAATGTGGTATAAATATATTTACTTTCTTACACAAATTTGGGTTTTTTTTTCCTGGGGTTTATAATTGCCTTGGTGTTTTCACATGCTTTTCTGTATACCATGATTTTTTTTTTCTCAAAGCATTCCTATATAGATGTAAAATAAATCATCTTAGTATGAGCAAACCATAGGGAATTGTATCCATTCTATTTTTTTCTTGTCAGTATCTCTCCTGGAATTCTCTAGCCTTCTGACTTCATCTGAACTCTTGAGCCCCTGGGCCTGATATGTAGCTTTCATCCTGGACCTTCTCTTTATCACAGCACTAAAAAGTCCCTGTGATCCTGGATCTACTGTCTTCCTCTTTAATGGTTTACCCTCTTGCTTGGATGAGCACATCTTCCTGTTGCTTCATGAGAAAGGATAAGTTGAGATTTTTGAGAACTTGAATGTCCCAAAATGCTTTTATTTTCTTCTAATACTTGATTAATAATAATTTTGTTGTATAGGATTCTAGGCTGGATTAATTTCTCCACAGCATTTTCAAAAGACCACTTTGTTGTTTTACAGCTACCTGTTTTGCGGTTCAAAGCCCCAGCTCCATATGGTAACTAATCATTGGTCTTTGGTTTTCTTTTTCCCCTAGCTGTATTTGTGCTTCCTCTTTATTCCAGGTTCTGAAATTTCACAATTATGAGTTGATGTGAGTTTTTTCTTCATTCAGTTTAGCCCTCAGTGGACTCCTTAAATCTCTTTAAATTTTCTTGTACAATTTATTTGATAATAACTCCCTTTCATTTTTGTATTTTTCTCTCCCACTAGAACTGTTATTAATCTATTTGGGTCTCAGATTTTCTTTTCTCTTCTATTTTTCCACATCCATGTCTTTTTTTGTACTTTCTGAGTGATTTCCTCAAATTTACCTTTGAGTCTTCTATTGAATATTTTATCCCTATATTGCATGCTATAGTTTTCAAAAAATCATATTTATTCAATTCCACAAACATTTGTGGAGTATTTGTTATATGTCAGTTACTATATTGGGAATGGTTTGTTGGGGGGTGGAAACAAATATAAAAATATCTCTCAATTCAAAAAACATATAATATATAAGTATATACACCAGTATCTATAAAATAAAAGCTACATTAATTTGAGTCCACAAATCTGAAAGTAGAGAAGGAAGAAACACCATTGGTATTATTCTCATTTTCAAACCAGAAGTTCAGCTAATGAAATTATCAACAAGTTGATTAAAAGATATTACTAATGATCACATTAAGAAAGCTGACAAATTCTCAATTTTGATTGACACCACTCAAGGTAAAACTTTGATTGACATTAATTCAGTCATTCTAATACATGTCTCAGAGACCATGATAGATAAAATGAGCATAAAGTTAAATTCTGGAGAAAATATATTCCATCCTGTTACAGAATATTTTGAAATCAAATAATAGAGCTCTTTAAAAAGTATGTAGGATGTTCAAGTACTGGCACACCCTACGTGAAGAGATCACTCAATTGGTTTCTGCCCTGGTTAAAAAAAGAATCTTCTAACCAAGGTCACATATGGGATTATTAACGAGTCTTAAATCTAGCAATAGAATGGATAATGGGATGGCAAGCAGGGATATTTCACAGTTTTGACTTAAAATGTCTGAGCAGCACTTATGATAGAGCAACATAAGAGAATTGCTATTTGACACAAACAGCAGGGGACTCCGATCCACTTTCCCAGCGTTATGGAAGCAAGACAGAATTCTAGAAAAGGAAGTTGGAGACAGGGCTGTATTGCTGTGAGAGAACCCACTCAAGTAAACAGTGACTTTTCTTTCCCCCACTCCCAGGTTTATTGAGATATAATTTACATATAACATTGTGTAAGTTTAAGGTGTACAACATGTTGATTTAATATACTCATATATTGCAAAATGATTACCACCGTAGCTAACACTTCCATGTCACATAATTACCATTTCTTTTTTTGTGGTGAGAACATTTACAATCTCCTCTCTTAGCCACTTTCAAGTATATAATACAGTTCTGTTAACTATAATCACCATGCTGTGCATTAGATCCCCAGAACTTATTCATCTTATAACTGCAAGTTTGTACTCTGACCAATGTCTTCCCCTTTCCCCCACCCACCCAGACCCTGGTAACCAACATTCTAATCTCTGGTTCTGTGAGTTTGTCTCTTAAATTCCATATATAAGTGATATTATATGGCATTTTTCTTTCATTGCCTGACTTATTTCACTTAGCATAATGCCCTGAAGGTCCATTCATGTCACGAACAGCAAAATTTCCTTCCTTCTTATGGCTGAATAATATTCCATTTTATATACAAATGCCACAATGAACATAGGAGCACAGATAATGTCTTCAGTATCTTATGGTTATTTCCTTTGAATATATACCTGTAAGTTGATTGCTGGATCATACAGTAGTTCCATTTTTAACTTTTTGGGGACTCTTAATACTGATTTCTATAGTTACTGTACCAATTTACATTCCCACCAATAGTGCACATTTCTCCACATCCACTGACACTTACCTCTTGTGTTATTGATGGTAGTCATTCTAATAGGTATGAGGTGATATCTCAGTGTGGTTTTGATTTGCATTTCCGTCATGATTAGTCATGTTGAACACCTCTTCAAATATTAACCATCTGTATGTCTTCTTTGGAAAAATGTCTGTTCAGTTTCTCTGTCCAGTTTAAATCAGTGTTTTTTGTTTGTTTGTTTGTTTGCTATTTAGTTGTATGAGTTCGTTATATAATTTGGATATTAACCCCTTATCAGGCATATGATTTGCAGAAATTTTTTTCTATTCTGTAGATTGCCATTTGATTTTGTTGATTGTTTCTTTTGCTGTGCAGAAGCTTTTTAGTTTGATATAGTCCCATTTAAGTTTTGTTTTTGCTGTTTGTGCTTTTGGTGTCATATCCAGAAAATAATTGCCAAGACCAAGATCAAAGAGCTTTCTTCCAATATTTTCTTTTAGAAATTTTACAGTTTTAGTTCTTATTTTTAAGTCTTTCCAATGTGTGTGTGTTTTTCCACATCACCAGGCAATTCTCTGACACCAGCTGGGTGTCCTACAATTCAGCTCAGTTCAATTCTGACACTGTCTACCTGGAGAAAGTATCAGATCTCACAGGGAAAGGGCTCAGTCCTACAAGACTGCCCTGCTTCCCACTTAGATGCCAGTTGCAAGTCCGTGTTGTCACCTGAGCTTCTGACCAACTGGCTACATGTCAGAGGTTCCAACAACCCCTTCCTGGGTGTGATTAATTTGCTAGAGTTGCTCTCAGAACTCAGAGAAATATTTTACTTACTAGATTTCCAGTTTATTATATAAGGATATAACTCATTTACAGCCAGGTGGAAGAGGGCAAAGTCTGGGAAGGGGCTCAGAGCTTCCAGGCCCTCTCACAGTGTGTCACACTCCAAGCACCTCCATGTGTTCACCAACACGGAAGCTCTCTAAACCCCATCCTTTGGGAGTTTTAAGGAGGCTTCATTACTTAGGTATGATTGATTAAATCATTGGCCATTGTCCGCCTCCCCGAGGTCTGGGGGTGGGACTGAAAGTTCCAAACATCTAACCATTTGGCTGGTTCCCTAGGAAACCAGCCCCATCCTAGGTTACCTCGGGCTTTTCAGGAGTCACCAAATTAACAAACAAAAGACACTTTTATGACTCCCATCACTTAAGAAATTCCAAGGGTTTTAGAAACTCTGTGCCAGGAACAGGGCGAAGACCAAATATATATAGTTCCTATTATAATTCATAATATCACAGTCTTTAATCCATATTGAGTTAATCTTTGTGAGTTGTGTAGGCTCAAGGTCTAATTTCATTCTTCTGTATGTGGTTTTCCAGTTCTCCCAACACCATTTATTGAGGAGTCTGTCCCTCCCTCAATGAGTATTCTTGGCTCCCAAAGAGCAGCTTTTCATGCCTCAGGGTCCAGAAGGGAAAGCCAGCTGAAATTAGTGGATGGGATATTGTTTTGTCTGCAGATATAAAAGATGCTCCGCCAGGGAGGTGCTGGCATTTGATGTTATTAAAGAAAGCCTAACTGTTCTGTGACTGCTCTTCTTACTTGGATTCCTCAAATTCTAGGACCCCTCCTCACTGAGCCGAAGTCTTGGGAGTAGCTCTGAGTAAGTGGCTTAGCAGTAGCTTTTGTTAAGCTTGTGTGGTCATGATCTCTAGCACTGTGCCTGCATTATCCAAGTTCTGTCAAGGAGTAAACCTGCAGCAAGGCTGTGGACAGCAAAATGAAGGATGTTCCTACATGCCCAGGATACATGGGTCGTAACAACCATTTCATTGGCTTAACTGATACAGTCCTTTATAAGGCTGATTCAGTCAGCTGTGTGGCAATTGGCTGGTTGTGTACCATTAAAAAAAATGAGCGATTCATGTGCTTAATAGATTTCTTCCTTCAGAACATTATCTTTGTATCTTAAGAGCCTAACACAGTGTCTGGCACAGCATGGCTGCTCCATGAATATTTATGGAATGAATGAGCTCTAAGAAGTCTTAGACAAAGCAGCTTAGTTCCATTCTCACTACCTGCTGTGCTAAAAATCTCCTTGGCTGATTCCATATGACACTTAGGAGATCTTTCTTGTTTTTTTATATTACATTTCATCAGTTCCTATTAGATTCAAAGAAAAGAAGTTGAAATAGTTCTTTAGCAAATATTTATGGAAACCTACCATGTTCAAGGCACTGCTGGAAAAATAAAAGTCTAAGGCAATCTTTTCCTTACAGTGACTTATACA
Source organism: Camelus dromedarius (assembly GCF_036321535.1). NCBI lineage: Eukaryota > Metazoa > Chordata > Mammalia > Artiodactyla > Camelidae > Camelus > Camelus dromedarius. Next base: position 11,095,341 of record NC_087454.1, on the reverse strand, counting down.
GCTTCAGAGATAAAGTAAGTACACACAAATACAATCTTAGAATTATAGACTGCTAACTAATGTATGTATCCACATGCAGTTGTATTCCCAAATTTATATATATAATACGAAATAAATCTTTCTTTTGTTTAATGCTTCTTATTGTTTGCTGTTGAGATTTAAATGACTCTAAGCCCTCCCTGGCTATAAGTGACAGTCTTTCCCTCACAATTTTCCTTACTAAGTGCTTCCTCAAAAGCTCTGGAGCTGCTGTGCTGGGTAATTTCCATTTGCCCCTCCTCCAGTTATTCTCTTCTGTCTCCCTGCTCTGAGCCCCCAGAAGCTGACCTCTCCCTTCCCCACCTACTGGATCACTCAGGCTCCACAGTCCATTGGCTTTGGGTTGGGTTGGGCCAACGGGCTGCGGAGAGAAAGAATGGGGTACCTACTCACCCCTCTCCCTCCCTGCCTGGGAGCTGTCAGGACAGCAGCTGCATCTCTCTGGATCACAGATCCTTTCTTGAAACTCAGTACTCCAGTTCACACAAGGCTGTCTCTGGTAACACTATTCATCCTTTGCCTCTATGACGGTTAATTTTATGTCACCTGACGGGGCCATGGGGTGCCCAAATATCTGGTTAAACATTTTCTGAGTGTGTCTGTAAGGAGGTTTCAGGAGGAGATTAACCTTTGAATCAGTAGACTGAGTGAAAGAGATTGCCCCCTCTCCCCTGTGTGGCCGGGCCTCATCCAACCCGTTGAAGGCCTGAATAAAATAAAAGTCTGTGTAAGAGAATTATTTCTCTCTCTGACTGTCTTCGGACTCAGACTTAGACTAGAACTTACACCATAGGCTCTCCTGCTTCTCAGGCTTTTAGATCTGGTCTAGGACTCGAACTGATAACCCTGTGTCTCCAGCTTGCCAAGGGCAGATGGTCGAACTTCTTAGCCTCCATATTGTGTGAGCTAAGCCTTTATGATGCATACATGCAAACATGCATGCATACATACATATCCTACTGGTTCCGTTTCTCTGGCTAATTTTTCCTTCTGACTAATTCACCCCTTTGGACCTAGAGATGGTAACAGCTTCCCAGTGTTGTCAGCCTTTGGGTGCTGCAACATGGCTTTTTGGTTCCTTTAGCAGTGCCCATACCTCTGTAAATAGTCCCTTCAAAAAAGTTTCTCAAAATCCCAGTTGCCTGTGCATCTGTTTCCTGCCAGAAGCCAGACTGACAGATGCTTATAATTATCTTCTCATTTACCCTACCAACTGGGAGGATCCTGGAGTTCAGACTCCTTGAGCTCAGAGATACCTTGAGTCCTGCTCCAAAACTGCTGGCCTCCAGACACTCCCAGCCACTCATCTAGGTTTGTTCAGCAGTGACCATCTCCCTCCCTGAAGTGAAGTCTGTGTGTCACCTAGAAAATGAAGAATTTGGATAGTTCATCTAATACAATGAAATTCTCCAATATGGAAGTGCTGGAGAAGCATCTGATGTGTAAAGATTTTATTTTATTTAAATACAGAATGATATAAAAAAAAGAATAAAAAATAAAAACAAATAAAAATAAAACTTAAAAAAAATAGAATGATAACAGGTTACTCATACTGAGGACTGCCTATCCTGTCTTACGACTTAATCTTTTGTGAAAATAAGATGGTAAGAAGAAAGACCATAAGAAGTAGCTGAAATAATCCTTTTTTTTTTTTAACTGTGTCTTAGGTACATTATGGATCAGACAGACTTTGGTTCACTGGTTTTATATTCCAGCCATTTTTAATAGCATTATTTATTGAAGACATGTATTTTCTTCCAAACAACTGACTTTCACAGTTTTGTTATGAGATTTCTCTGGCATCACAATGATTGGTTTATATATCCAGAGTAGTATACTTGTCATAGCAAAATCTTTATCTTATCAATTTATCTCCCAAACTATAACCGTGCTAGTACATAAGGCACTCTAAGTGTTTATTAAATGAATGAAAGAATGACTGCATGACAGTGAACCTTGAAATGTAACTTATTTGTAGATTGAGAACTACTGAAGCTTGAGTGGCGCAGAGTAATGGGGTAGATTCCTCTCTCCTTACTATGAAAGGTCCTGCCTCTCACCTCTTTCCAGGTTCTTTCCTACCTATTGTATGTTGCATTCCTTTGAAATTGATTAGCAGCCCATGAAGTTACCCAAAATTTCTGTGGTGAGCTGTTCTTTCCCTTCCTGTAGCTGGAAAAACTGCCTTTTACCAGTATATAAGTAAAAGTTTGCAGTTCTCATTTCCTCACCTATGAGCATATGATTCACAACGTATCCCCTCTATTCTTCAAATTTCAAACTAAGTTTTCACAGGAGAATTAACAGTTTATGTACCACAGAGAAATCTCTTTCTTTCTCATTGTGATTATTTATTGTATAGAAGCAAATTGATGACTCGGTGATGAACCTAAGAATTTTAAGCCCCTGAGCAAACTTTCAGTCCTGAGTGAGCGGCTTTCCCTGGAAGGTATAGAAAACCAGATAAGGTGAAATCATGGATTCCCTGAAAAGTCTTAAGTCCAGTGACTAAAAAGCCTGGAATGCTCTTCATGGCTATCCAGGCGTTGCTAGTGTGGCAGGCAGAAAATGGCCCCCAATGAGGTCCATGTCTTAATCCTTGAACCTGTGAATATTACTTTATTTGGCAAAAGGGACTTTGCAGATCTGATTAAGCAAAGGTTCTTGAGATGGGAGGCTATTCTGGATTATCTAGGTGAACCTGATAGAATCAGAGAAGTCCTTGTGAGAAGGAAGCAGGAGGATCAAAGGAATAAATGGGACTTAAGCCCCTTTTCAGACTTCTGACTTTGAGAAATGGAAGAGAATAAATCTGCGTTGTTTTAAGCAATGAAATTTGTGGGAATTTGTTACAGCGGTGGTAGGTAACTAATACAACTAGTAAATAGTAAATAGCAGCTTTCTAATAGCTGCTTGAATATCATTTTAGAATGAGATAAGCATTGGTATGAAAAAAAAATGAACCATATTATTCCTGGCATTTTATAGAGGAAGGAGAGGAAGCTGCTTTACCAAATGATTTTTTTCAAAATAGGGTTGGGTGATGGGGGCAATGTTTATGCAGGATAGACAAGAGGTCTCTTGCAATTCTGAAAACACTGACTTGAGGAAAAGAAGTAGATTCCATACAGATTGCTCCTTTTTTAGAGACAAGAGGGTTAAGAGGCAGACATGATCTCCTAACCAGCTGTATTATAAACAAAGCTCTACCCTTGAGCTCTTTGACCACTTTTATAGAGCATAAGTGGCTTACAGTCCTGTCTTAATCACCTGCTCTTTTTAATGGAAAAATCCCATCTCAGTACCTGGTTGTTAGTAGGGTCCCATGCCTGGAGAAGACAAGGGATAACCATCTATTATAATTTTTGGTTGGTCAACTGGAAATTTCTCAGCCTCTGGCCATCCAGGCTTTGTAAACTGAGATGATGATCTTAGCTACACTACAAATGCCTTCAAAAGAATAAAGAATACACTCAGATCAAGGACAGCTTCTTTTACAGATAACCTCTTACAGCAGACAATGCTAGCTATTGGTTTTAAACTTGCCAACAAGATTTCTTCTCTTATCCTCTTCTTCTCAGAGCCTGCCTCCTAAGCACAGGTGTAGGGGTGTGAACCAAGCTTAACTAACAGGGGTCCCTCCCTGGGACTGATATATAGACACTGGAATTGCTGATAGTGACAATAATGATCCGGAGCTATCTTCCCACCATGTTGGTTGAGACTGTTCTTAGCTGACTCCAAACAGAGACGGGTATACATGAAAGAAAAACAGAGCAGAACAACACTGTGACCTACGGCACTGAGTCCCAGGTGTTAATCTCTACATTCCTGTCCTACAGATTTCTCTTCAACCTTGTGAGCTCCACATTCTTTTCAGCTGCATAAGCCAATTCATTGCCTTTTTGCTTCAGTTAGTTTGAATTGTGTTTCTGATTCTTTTGACAACTAAATGAGCACTTCTGGTTATATTAGAAAATACGTCAGTGTATAAAGGTTAAATTCTATTTCAGTGAATTCCAGAGAATCTATTTTATCATTGGAGCACATACTTTACATAATTCCAAATCTTTTAAAATTTATTAAGACTTGTGTAATGGCCCAGGATATGGTGCATCGTGATTAATGCTCCAAGCGCACTTGAAACGAATGTGGATTCTGCTGGTGTTGCAGGATGGCTTATTCTGTAAACATCAGTTAGGTCAAACTGGTTAAGAGTGTTGTTTAAGTCTTCTAAACTCTTTAGAGATCTTCTGCCTGTTTGCCCTGTCAGTTATTAAGAAGTGGTGTTAGAATCCCTGAATATAATTGTGGATTTGCCTATTTCTTCTTATAATTCTATCAGTTTTCACTTTGTATGTTTTCCACTGTTATGAAGTGGATACACATTTAAGATTCTTACGTCTTTCTCTATGAAATTTTCCCTTTGTTATTATGAAATGTTCCCTTTTCTCTTCATAGTATTCCTTGTTCTAAAGTCTGCCGTGTTGTATATTAATATAGCCTATCAATGCAATTTTCTTTTAATTAAATTTGGATGGTCTATCTGTTCCATACTTTTACTTTTAACCTGTGTGCATCATTACGCTTAAAATGAGCTTCTTATACATAGCATATAGTTAGGTCTTGCTTTGTGATCCAGTCTGACAGTCTCTGCCTTTTCATTGGAGTATATCAAACATTTAAATTTAATGTAATATCGTATCTTACTGGATTTGAATATATCACCTTGTTATTTAGTTTCTATTTGTCCTGTATGTTCCAAGTTGCCTTTTTCTTTTCCTGCCTTCTTTTGTATTAACTGAGTATTAGTCAGGATTCCATCTTCATTATTGCTGTCCTCCTTTGTTTTACTTTTTAGTGTTTGCCCCTAGGTTTTAATACACATCTTTAACTTATCACTGTCTATTTTCAAGTACTATGTTATCACTTCGTGTATAATGCAACAGCCTCACAACAGTATATTTCCATTTCCACCCTCCTTTCCTTTAGACCACTGTTGTCATACAATTGACTTCTAGATGTTTATCAACCACAAAATATCTTTTACTTATTAATTTTGCATTAAACACTTATCTTTTAAAGGCACTTTAAAATAATAAAACATTGTCTTTTAAAATTACCCACATAGTTTTCATTTCTCACACTTTTTATTCCTTCATTTTTACATAAAAATTCAAATTTTCATCTAATATTAATTTCTTTCCACCTAGAGAAATTTCTTTCAACTTCTAGTAGTGCAGTACTACTGGCAAAAGGTTTTTCAGCTTCTATTTTTCTTAAAGGTCTTTGTTTGCCTTCATTTTTGAGAGATATTCTTCTGAGTATAGAATTCTAGGTTGACAGAATTTTTTTTTTAATGTCTTGCTCCACTGTTGTCTACAGTTGCTTTTTTCTGACAAAGTCTACTGTCATCCTTATTTTATTCTTCTGCACATATTGTGTCTTTTTTTCCCTCCATGCTGCTTTTAGAGTTTTCTCTTTACCATTGGTTTTAAGCAACCTGCTTATAATGTGCTTATAAACACCTGGTGGTGTTTCCTTCATCTTTCTTCTGCTTGCATTCATTGACCCTCTTGAACCTGTAAGTTTATACTTTTCATCACGTTTGGGAAAAAAAATCTCGCCAACATTTCTTCAAACATTCTCCTATTCCTTCTTTCTCACTTCCTCTGGGACACTGATTACACAAATATCAAACTTCTTGATATCTTCCCACAGATTACTGAGGCTATGTTCATTTTTTTCAGTTCTTAAAAATATATGTGTTTTATTTCAGGAGTTTCCATTGCTGTGTTTCCAAGTTTACCACACTGTCCAATCTGCTGTTAATTCTATTCACTATAATTTTCATTTCAATTATAGAGTTTTTCATTTCTGGAAGTTTCATTTAGTTCTTTTTTAATCTTTCCTTTCTATACTCGTCATGTTCATGTTTTTCACAATATCCTTGACCATGTTTATAAGATTTATAATAGCTGTTTTAAGGTCCTTGTCTGCTAATTCCAGCATCCCTGCTATTTCTGAGTTTGTTTCTATTGATTGATATTTTCTTCTTATGATGGGTCCTATTTCCCTGGCTGCTTTGCATGCCTGTTAGTATTTTTATTGGATACTAAACATTGTGAACTTTGCATTGTTGGGTGCTAGATTGTGTTGTATTCATTTAATGTGGGACATTGTTCTGCCTGCTGTTAAGTAACTGCAGACCAGTTTGATGCTTTCATGGCTTGCTTTTGATAAGCCTCAGAAGACTTTAGACTAGGACTAATTTATCCCCATTGCTAAGGAGAGCCCTTTCTGAACTCTGTACCTAATGCCCATTTATTACAAACTCTTTCCCTTCTAATAGATGGGAATGTGATTTTTTTTTTGCAGTCCTAATATAGGTTTGGGGATTTTTCAGCCTATCTTCTGATGGTTTTTTACCAAAATTTTTCTGCCAGAAAAAAATTGGGAGGACCTCTCTGCACATCTCTGGAGCAACTTCATCTCTGACTTTCTTAGCAAGACTGCTGGGTTGTATTCAGGTTTCCCCATCCTGTACTATGGTCTAGAAACTGCCTCCAGGTAAAAAAAACTACAGCAATCACAGGACTCACTCATCTGTTTCCTGCTCTAGAATTCATTGACTGGCATTCCCTGTTGTCCAATGTCTGAAAACAATTATTTCATATAATTTATCTGGTTTTCTAGTTGTAACAGCAAGACAGCAAATTCTGTACCAGTTAATCCTTCACAAGCAGAAGCAGTTTTTCCACTATGTTTTGGTTGTGCTGTTTATTTAATTTTGCTAGTATGGTGATGGTTTTTCTTTTGTGCGGTACATCCATTACAGTCAGATATGCAATGAAACTGCCCTCTAATTGCTCTGATCTCAAGGGCTGAAGAGCAGTGGAAGAGAGGGATGATTAGAGGCTAAGCTTTAGCTCAGTTTGGATGAATCATTCCATTGCATCAGTCTGAACTGTCTCTTTTAAGTAGCTCAATTTTTGTTTGGATGAGAAAGTAGTGTCCAGTCTTTCCGAGTTCCTGCATTCCTTATGGTAACCAACATGTAGTAGTTTGCCCCCAAAGTGCTCCAGTTTTAGTACTAGAAGTCCTGCATCCTGGGAAACCTCTCAGTTCCAGGGAAATTGAAACAGCTGGTCACTACCTCCCTCCTGCTTCTCCCCAAGATGGTATCTGAATGTTGCAGCAGTGGTGTGTTTTTCCTGTCCCTGTGGTTGCAGAGGAAATATTGCACATGGATCAAGTGAGCAGTGGATCCTTACCGGCCACTAGCCAGAACTAGTGAACAGAGATTCAACTGGTCCCATTCCTGACTATTCTGCTGGGGCTGCAGCATCGTGTCTAGGGCAGTGGCTAATCTAGTCTTGATGAGTTGGCTCTACTTGAGTTCTCACTGGCCCAAGGAACCCATGTGTTCTGTTTGGATGCGCATCCTTCTCCCAGCCTGAACCATCTGCCACACAGCCTCAAGTGTAGGACCACTGCATGAAGGCCCACACTGCCAAGCTCCCCAGATAGCACGCGTAGCTACCTTTGGCATTTCTCCATAAGGCATGCTGGGAATTCGTTATTTTATCCCCAACCTAGGAGTCCCTGTGGAGCTAACAAAAGGCCCTTTTTTCTACCTAAACACATGATGCCACTGAGTTTAGCTTGATGTGGTCACCCTCAGCTTGCTCTGGGGACAGGCAGTGGATAATCCCCCTCCACGGTCTCAAAAGGGAAGTGGGTCAAGCTGATCTGTCATCAGCATTTTTCTTAATCTATCTAACGTATCTTCCCAACCTGAAACTTGACCGTGGGAAGAGCTGGTCAGGATGCATGTCTGACCATTGGGTTTCTTCTACCCCTGGCTCCTTATTCTCTCATCATTCTGGCGGAGCTGAGAGACGTGGGATTTTGACTTTCACTTCCTGTTTATCATATACTTCTACTAAAGGCCTCAAGTAGAAACTAAAAGTGACCCACCAGGCATAATTCTTACAATATAAAAGGTTGGAGATTTTTTTTTTAATTGTAATGCATTTCCCTACCAATATAGCCTAGCTTTCTCGATTTACATCTCAGAAGTTTAATATTAACTCTTTCTTCTTATACTTAGCTGTAACATTTAAATTCTTCCCTTACTCTCTCCATGCCCAGCCAAAGGCAGATTCAAGAGAAAAGTCCTTTTGTATTTTACAATTACTTATGATTTTCAAAACGTTACCTTTAACCTTCTTTAGTTTTAAATGTATTTCTTGAGGAGAGTATTCTTTTGGATTTTCTTTTTGAAATTTCTGTCTTCCTATGAGTTTTGTCCTTTATATGTGGGCATAATTGATATCCTTGTCTTACTTCTTTTATTAATATTAAGCTTTCTGTGTTTTAGGGCTCCTTGCTATAGTCACCTTAAAAATGTTTTTATTATTATGGATATATTATTGGTTGTGATTTGAAAAGTATACATCATACTCTTAAAACTGATAGTACAGTGTTTCCCAAGGTTTCATGACGTGTAAGGGTTTTGTTTTATAAATAAGAATTCTCTCATTAAATAAGTTTGGGAAATTCAGGATAATATAAAGTTTAAAAATGCTCCTTATTGTAGTTCTTATAACTTATAGTATGTTCATGAATTTTAGGCTCCAAATGTAGAATACAGGATACGCCAAATTTATTTGACCACAGAATCTCTTTTTAAACAAACCTTTAGTGAATCAATTGTTCTATAAAAACTGCTTGAGAAATGCTATGCTAGTGATTTCCTAATATTTAAGAAATTTTGTTCCTACATTTATGTAAATATTAATAAGTTGAAAGTATCTCTTGTTGTCTCTGCTAATTTATCACTGTTTCTCCCCAGGTCCACTTTCCATCCTTCTCTGATCTGCTCAAAGGTTCAGAGGCTGTCCTCTGTGGACTTCAAGTGGGTTCCCTTATCCTCAGGCTCTCAGTTGGGTTCAGCCAATGGGAGGCTCTGGCAGCGATGGGAGGCTGTGAGGAAAGAGCTACTTTCCTGGTTCCCTTCCTGCCAGACCAGGGGTTGGCAGTACTGTGCCCTTCTCTTGAAGGCAGCAGCTCCTGATGGGAAGCCAATCCTACAATTACTGCTACAGCTCTAGCCCTCCCTACCTCTTCCAGCTTAGGTGTTGGTCCAGGCTACTGGACTGACAGAACAGCTGTAGGCTGTTACCAACCCCAGGGTGTTCCACCATTTCTTGCTGGTTCCACATAACCCTGTATAAGGTTATGATCAATCATTTCTTCATTAAACACTCCTTGATTTGAGTGAGTTATCTGTTTCCTGTCAATTCCCTGTTGAAATTAACTCATACTTTCTCATCCCCTCCCCTCTTCCAACCACAATTTTTGTTAGTTCGTATGGAATTTTAGATAGGATTTCATAGTTTTCAATTATTATTATTATCATTTATATTAAGCTGAGATTTTTGTCTGTAGGAAATATTGATACTTGCATTTCATTTCTTCAGTCATACTTATTAATATTATTTAGAATAACTTTTGTTCAAATGGTTTGAAGGCTCATTTTTAGTGCTTCTATACTGGGTCTACTCTGTTCTTGAATACTTCGGTTAATCACTCAGTTACCTAGAGTAGTTGTCAAAAAGAATATATGAGTTGTATATTTTAAAAGTCATTGCATAGCTTAAAATATCATTCTGTTCCCTTCTCAGAACAATACTTTGGCTTGGTATAAAATTCATGAATCACCATTCCTTCAAATCCTCAACATGTTTTTTTCCAATATCTACTATATTTTAAGATAGCGGGGAAGTAGTCTGGGGACAACCTAATTTTTCTTTGAGGCCCAGTATGACCACCCTCTTTCCCATTGCTGCCATCCAAAATTTCAGGGAAGAGTTCTTGTATTTCAGAGAACCCTTCTTCCTTGCCCGTCTCTCTCCACCTCCCCCCAGACACACACACACACACACACACACACACACACACACACACACACACACACACACACACACACACACACACACACACACACTTACTTTAAGACCGTGAAAATATTCTGCTCTTCAAATTTCCCTATGAGATTTATCATTCAGTAATGTTTCTTGCCCGATTCCTTCTTTACCATGATGTTTGCAAAATGACGATTTTCCAACTTTTACTTGGTCTCTGGCATTCAGCTGTAAGCAAGAGCCTTCTCTTCTCCCTGAACTATTTATGTATCTATTTGTTATCAGTATGGATGCATGATTTCCTATTTTTTCCATGGTTTACATTTCATTACTCTTTTTAATTATGTTCATGTTCAGATGTTCCCAGATCTGTCCAGTGGGAGCCCTTTCAATCTGAGACACCCTCTCTTGACATTTAATTGCTTATTTCCAACAAAATTAAGATGCAGGGAATAAGATTACTAAGCTCAAATCACCAGCCTGTCCTGGAAGCTACCATCCTTTCTTCACTGTATATTTCCCCATAGCCAGAATGGACATTAGACAGCAGTCTACTGAGTTCATCCTGTATTTCTTCAAGTCTTTTCTGATGAGGTATTCTTTTGGATACTGATCGCTACAAGCTTCTGTATATACTCACGTGTGTCTAAATTAGAGAAATCTGTAGATATGACTTTTTTTTGTTAGATCACCATAAAGCAAGATCTGACATTTTGAACATAAGTTCAAATGTGCTTATGCAAAAATCCGTCTAAAAATACAAACCTTATGGTTGCACAGTCTAATGCTGTGTGTGTGTATGTGTATGTGTGTGTATGTGTGTGTGTCTGCGAATGCATGGGCATGTCCACTATGGTTGGAAACCACTCAGGGAACAAGCTGTCCCTATTAAAAAAACACAGTGAAAGTAGCATTTGGGTGCAACTGGTTATCAAAACCAGACTAAACTTGATGCTTGCAAGTGGTTGTTGCTGGGATCAGTGAAGTCCAGCTGAACACAGACAAGGGAAGAAGCTGGAATGAATTAGAACTGAAGCCAAGTCCAGGGTAGAGGCTAGATGTCAGGTACAAAACAGAAGGATCTGGTCTTCAGGTCAGGGAGAACCAGAGGTGGAAGCAGCCCAGTACCCTGGATAGCTCCCTGAGCAAAGCGGCTTTGCTAGGCAAATTGGGGCTTTTCTTCAGATTCTTTGCTCCGTCTGGAATTCTCAGGTACTTAAAAGCTCTTATCCTCTTTGTCTTCCCCTTCTCCCTCTAACCAGTCTCGTGACCATTTCTTGTGACGGCTGATTTTTTTGTGTCAACTTGACTGGGCCATGGAACACCCAGATAATTGGTCAAACATTATTCTGGGTGTTTCTGTGAGGATGTTTCTGGATGAAATTTCCATTTGGATCAGTAGTCTGAGTAAAGCAGATTGCCCTTCCTGGTTGGGGGAGAGGCTCATCCAGTCAGTAGGGAGCCTGATAGAACCAGAAGGCAGAACAAGAGGGAACTCTTCTCAACCAAATGCCTTCAGCAAGGCATCAGTTTTTTGTTTTTTTTTTCCCCTGCCTTCAGACATGAACTGAAACATCATCTCTTCTTGGATCTGAAGCCTACCAGCTTTGGGGCTAGAATTCACACCATCAGCTCTCCTGGGTCTCCAGCTTGTTGACAGCAGATCTTGCGACTTCTCTGCCTCTATGATTGCATGAGGCAATTCCTTATAATAGATAGCTAGACAGAGAGATAGATAGATAGATAGGCAGACAGGCAGATATCCTATTGGTTCTATTTCTCTGGAGAACTCAATTTCAATCCTCTTAAGAGCTTTTGCAATTTTTACATGGAGAGAGAGGGTCTCTCATGGAATATTCATATCTTTAGAGGGATCTTCAAAACCTAGAATCAGGACCCTGGGACATAGCATCAAACAAACAAACAAGGAGAATTAACGGCGTTTCCCTCCTTACCTCCATGTGAGTATTTGCAGCTGAATATCGTCTCTCGGGACATCTTCCTGCATGCATGAGAAGCATGTGAGTGCCTGAAAGGACCATGAGCTACAGCCCACAAGCTTTGACCCTCTCCTGCCATTCAGCCTGTGACACACAGCAGGCAGCCTGAGCCGGCACCCAGAGTTCCACGGCTCTCCCTTCCCAGGGAGGCTGCCACATGTCACCAAGAGCTGCAGTTGGCTCTCACACATTTTGCATAATCAGTTTCTATTCTGTCGTGTTCTCTCACACATGGTGCTTGGAGACTTCTGGAAAATAGAGAACATTTTTCAGTTCAGATGAGTAGCATAATTTTACGTTGTGTTCAGACTGTTTGGTAAATGAAGTCAATTACTCATAAATCTGTCAGATGAAGAGAAAGACACAGAGATGAGTGGAACCGGTTTTGAGATAAAGAGACCACCCCTTTGTCTTCCTCCCCCAGAGACGAGCAGTGATCCCCACCATGGCCCTGGGAGTTGATGTTTGCTTTCAGGTTTCTGACTTAAAGAATCTGCTGCATGGGTTTCTGCAAGAGCTTTTAAATATTTCTCTCCTTTTAATACATTCCACAGACTACAAGCCTCTCCCTGATCAAACTTCTGAAAGCATCATTTACTGCTTAGCTCAGAGACCCAGTTTTATCACTGACTAGCTACCCAGTCTATTACCATCTCGCCTTCTCTGAGTCTCACTTCTCTGAAAAGTAACAATAGGATCATAATGTTGTCACTTCCTTGAAGGATTATTAGGAGGATTCGCTGAAAGATTGTATGTGAAGGGCTTTCTAAATGATCAAGTCCTAGCAGGTGCTCATTATTTCTCAAAATCTTTCTATGGCTTCTCATTACCTAAAGTTCAAACTCTACGCTGGCACTTAAACAACTTCAAGACCCAAATCCACCCACACACACTTTTGTTGTTTTGACTTTCTTTTTTTTTTTAATTGATGTATAGTTGATTTACAGTGTTGTATTAGTTTCTGGTGTGCAGCACAGTGACTTAGTTACAAATATATATATTCTTTTTCATTGTAGGTTATTACATGCTGTTGAATACGTTCCCTGTGCTGTACAGTAGGACCTTGTTGTTTATTCTGTACATAATAGTTTGTATCTGCTAATCCCAAACTCCTAACTTATGTTTTGACTTTCTATTACTACCAGATATGAACCTCATTTTCCAGCTGGACTTGTGTCTCCACAGTCTTATTTGGTGTGGCTGGTGGAGAATAATAAAGTCTCAGAGAAAGTCAAGACATTGAGGAAACATGGCAGGAGCACCAGATGAGTTGGCTCCACTTAGATTTCAATAAACAGTTTAGACACAGATTTTTTTTTTCTCACCTGACTCACAGTGGTAGAGTGCACCAGCTCAGCACCCTCATCTTGGTAAAAATGACCATGGCATGACTTCCAGCTATTACTGTTTTCCAACTATGTGACCTTAGGACACTCACTCTAACCTCCTACGATTTCCTTTCTTTCCCTGTTAAAACTTTGAATGTTACCAGATTGTTGGGAGGAGTTGATGAGGCAATGCATGTTAAAAATAAAGAAAGTTGAAGGAAAACGTTAAAGTATTATACAAATGTTGGTTTGCCCTGAATGGATCATCATGAGGACTAGAGAATTCTTCGTGCTTGACAGACACCTGCAGCACAGTTCTTTTGATCAACAAATCCTTGTGTAATCCCTAGGGTAGATGATTCTGTTATTCCCTCGATAGATCTGTCCTCAGATGTCATAAGCAGGACCATTCTAAGGGCAGAGGAGAAGTCGTTCAACAATCAAAGAACACTAATTTCCCCTAAATTTGGAGAGCAGATATTGTCCATGCAGGTGACTGCCTTGCCTCCAAGTGCTCACAGGTGCTTCGAACCTCTTTCCATCTTCAGCCGGCTTTGGATCATCCAGAGACTGTTCACTCTGGTGCTTTGTTTTTTTCCCTCTTCCTGCCATTCCCTATGCATTAGCATACCTCCCCATGGGAGGACCAGGAAAGAGGACAGTGATTAATTCAAATGAGTCAATAAGAGTACTTTTTGACAACCTAAGCTGCTGAAAGAGCAGGTCAGAGAAGGTGTGGTCTGTGAGCACTCTGTGAATTTCAGTCATCTCTCACCATCCTTCCGCCTTCAACACAACTGTGAGTGACTAGACACGGACTGTGTCAGGGCCCCTCTTGTATACAAATTCAGCTTCTTTGGCAAAGAGCCACAAAGTGCAAGGGACCCCCCACCCTTTTACAAGTAATGAAATGTTGCTCATCTACTTAGAACTGCTCTTTTGTACCTTATGAACATCAGTCCAGGGAACAGGAGCCACCCAGAATGTGGCTGTTCTGGGGCGATTGTCTTCATAACAGAAGCAAGCAGATCCCAAGAGAAAGGGCAAGTACCTTTCAGCCCAAACCAGACAGAGGTCGTGTCTTCTTCACCTGACTTGCATTCAGTACGCACACTTCCAAGGTGCATTTGCTCCCCTGAAAACGAGCCGCCCAAACATCTGCGGGGAGACAAAGGGAAACAGGGGGATGGAACCCAGAAATGAATATTTGAGCAGAAACGTGGGAAGAAGAACACTGCAACTTGCAAACGGCCTTCTGTAGCGCACGCCATGAATAACACAATGTAAATTTATACATACTTACACCACATAGTCTCTAACTATATAAATCCTCAATACTCAGACTTGTGCGGTAGGTGTAAGAGAACAGTCCATATGTTTATTCATGTTCTTTGGAGCTCTAGGGAGCTCGATGATTTTACACACACACACACACACACACACACACACATACACTATAACTGAAGGTGATTCTAAATGTTTAAATCAAATTAATGCCTGACAACAAAACTCTTACTTTAGAAGTTGTCCTCTTTTTCAACGATATTCACAGCCACAGAGAATTTTAATTTTATTTAACTGAGCATTCACCTAGTTGCCTTATGGATATCCAAACATCAGTAAATAGTTTCTGATGTACACATAAAGATTGTGTGGAGTAAGTTTTTAGTAATGGAAAAGACAATTTCAATGATTTTCCCCTAAGCTTTCCCATTGCATGAAGGAAAGCAGGATTGAAATACAAGATTTTGTCATTTCTCCTTGACGTTCCTTAGCTGATGAGGGACACTGTGATATCTGGGTAGCAGGGGAAATCACTGAAACCAGAGTCAGAATAGATGGGTTCTGCTCTGGGCTTTGCCATTTGCTGGCGGATCTCCTTGGACAAGTCCCTTCATCTCCTGGAGACTCATACCCTTGGGAAGATAGTAACATCTGCTCTGAGCACCTCAAAAAATGGCGAGAATCAATGATACAGTCGATGTGAAGGTCTTGGCAGCCGTAATGTTTTTACACGTACTGTCAAGTCATTGTTATGGGTTCTTTCATAATCTGCTGCTAAGCAAACAAAATGCATTCAGTTTCTTTAACAGCTTTCTTAGGAGAAATCTACAGCTGAGTTGCTGTTGACACTCTTTGTTTCAGAAGAATGCCATCCACAATGGTCAGGGAAGCACATCCCAGCACCAACTGCCAGCTTGCTTTGGCACACGCATGTGTGTGGGCAGGGATTGTCAATGTGTCTTGGACTTTGCCCAATACCCAGTGGGCACTCATTATATACAGAGTAACAGTAAGTATTCTAGTGGAAAATGGCTGTCTGACACAAATAAGACAGCAATTTCCCCACATGTCGCTACGTAAAGGTATAGCAGATGTAAAAGTGAGCAGCGCCTCTATGTCCTGGCAGGCACCAAAGAATCACAATAAAGCAGAATTACACTCATCTTAGCCAAAGTAACAACTGCTACACAATGAAGAGTAGAAACTTCATCTCTGCTTCGCTTTACACTGACAGTGACTGGAACCCTCTTCAGATGATGCCTCATCTCTATTTCTGTATAACTCATTTCTCCCACTTGGTGTTTGAGATTACGTTAGTGATACATTGTCTAGGGGTTGGAGAGGAGAAACTCTCTCTTCTGCTACCTCCGCGCATCCTTAAAGGTATGGGAAAGGGCTACACATCGCAGAGATGCCCTTAGACTCCATGTAACAGCCAGGACATCAACTGAGGATCATGTAGAATAATTGAGTGATGCTCTGTCCATCTGGACGCCATGGTCCACCACCACTGTCACCACCAACGCCGCCACTGTGAGTAATGGAGCAGTAAGAGGCACAGCAGAATCACCCAGCCCCAAGCTCAGTGAGATCAGTGAGGCCTCCTTTTGAGGAATAAGAGTTTGGCATGTGTAGAAAACAAGAGCCACACCAACAGAACATACAGGAACACCATTTTAGAGCAAAGCCCCACCCAGCCTCATCCCTAGGAGTGAAGGAAGGACCACATGTGAAAGAACAAAGATATTTTTAAAGTTCTCTTTCTCATACTTCTTGTTTTACTCCACCCACAGTGTTCTGGGGGTTAAACAGTGAAGTTGAGAATTCCCAATCTGGAGTAACATTTTTAATTTTGGGATCGTAGATCTCTTTGCTAATCTGATGAAATCTATGGATTCCCTTTTTTAGAAAAACACATGTGACACAAAATTACAAATACCATTTTGGAAGACTGATCACTGCTTGTAACCCTGTTTAAGAGTTTAGCTCTGAGAAGTCAAGGGAAAGACAGCAAGGAGTGATGATTTATTAGGTTTATTTTTTCTATAGGGCCAAAGTGGAGAAGGAGAGTGTATTAGTTTTCTATGGCGGCTATAACAAATTATCACAAACTCGGTACCTTAAAACAACACAAATTCATTGGCTTACAATTCTGGAGATCAGAAGCCTAAAATTGTTCATCAGGGCTATGTTCCTTCAGAAGGCTGTAAGGGAGGATCTGTTTCCTTGACTATGCCAGCTTTTAGAGGCTGCTCAAAGTCCTTGATTCAGAGCCCCGCTCAGTTCCCCCTCTGCTTTCATCATGATATCTCCTTCCTTGATTCAGACCCCCCTCCACTCCCTCTTATAAGGGCCCTGGGATTGCAGCAAACCCACCTGGATAATCCATGATAATCTTCTCATCTCAGGATCCTTAACTGAATCACATCTGCGAAATCCCTTTTGCCAGGTAAGGTAGCACATTCACAGGTCCTGGGATTTAGCAGGTAGACATCTTTGGGGGCCATTATTCAAACTACCACATGGTTCTTCAAAGGTTTTCCTTTGCAGAGGACTGCCTGATAAAGTTGACAGGGGTTCAGCGCAGAAGAGCTAGCCAGAAATTGAAAATAGGCATTTAATTATCATGTTCTCCAAGTTTCTATCCTCATGGGAGTTACCGAATGAGACCCACATCTGGGCAGTGGGAAGAAATTATGGCACTGCAGTGCCTGAGAATGCACGATTCCCTTTTCATCCCTGGCTCCAGAAGAAGACACTTGGTCTCACCATGTCTTGAATGGGACCATACAAACTAGATTATTGATAACTTTAGATGGCTCTAGCACAAAAAGAAAAGGGAGAGCCAAGGGGCTGCTCAAGCTAATTGAGATTGTACACTTAGTCAAAATAAGTTACACCACTCCTCTCAATTTTCTGGATCTTTGAAAGTCATTTTTCCTTAAATTTTCAAAATACCTAGATAATCTCCTTAGCTATCCCCTTCACTTTGTCTGGATAGATAGGATAATGTACAAGCCAGCATCTGAATGTAGAGAAAAAGAAATGAACATGGGCCATAATATGTTAGGACTTTACAATTACCTGAAGGAAATTTGCAGATTTCATATAACACTAAGAGTGCTATTCTTAGCAAAATTCACACTTGGTATGCTCAATTTCAATATGAACTCAATATTTGAGGGAAAAGGAATTAAATCAGCATTTGGGTGGTTGTTTTCTTTTCTGATCTACACCAGACTGGTATGTCTGGATCCTGTGATCAAGATAGAATGTCATTATCCTGGTTTTTGTCTGTGACCTGTCAGAGCGGACGATTGGGTTTGAACCGAAAGGCAGCACATATGCTTCTGAAATGCTTAATTGTAGCAACACAGAAACACTGAATAAGCTTCGTGTGGGAAATGTTGTCAGTTCTCTTCCTAAGCCCTTCAGTGTTAAAACTGGGCAAAAAATAGATGGTCGAGCAAAGGCTGTTGTTTCCCTGATGTTCTCAGAAGCCAGTTCCCAGTTCTTGGCTTAGTCTTACTGCTGAGTTTGAACTGAGACTGGTGAGCAGATGAATGCCATACAGTCTCCCACAATGGAAATCGAATGTAGGCTTTGCATCTTTCTAGAGCATTGCACTAAAGTGCTGTTGAGCTGGCTCTTTTGCTTTAAATGGAAAACCCTCCAGGGAAGTTTTGTGTACTCTAAACATGATCTCTGTCAGATCAGATAATAGGATCTGTGTGAATGTAATACAAAAGAGAGAGAGAGAGAGAAAGAGGGGGGTGCATGGTAATGCAGATTAGAAATTATTCGGCTGAGAATTTCATTTACTGAAGCACGTAATATAAAAATGCCACTCTTTCAACTGCCGTTTTATTGTGATTTCTCAAAGCTTTGGGGAAGATTATTTTTAAAACAAAACCAGTTTAACTCTCAAGAAGTCAGGTTGATAAGCAAAACTTAAAATGTGCTTCCCACAAATACTCATCTACACTATGTATATTTTTTAACTGCACATGTTTTGCAGATAGCACTTGAAATAAACAATAGTGCATATGAGTATCACTGATTTCACTTGGATAATCAAGGAGTAATTGATTTGAAAGGGGGTCTTTTTAAAAAAAAAAGAGATATAGAAAATATTTATATATTCTAACTTAATGATTCAAAAGAGACAATGCATAGAATGAGGATGCTAGTTTTAGAACTATGGTAACTAAAAGAGACAGTGTCATGAAATTCCATACATGCCAAGAATGTTCATCTTGACATATCTAAACATGTTAAGAATGTTAGTTCTTGTCATATTCCTTCTTGTATTAGTCAGGGTTCTCCAGAGAAACAGACCACTAGGAGACAAGTAGATAGAGGACAGATGATAGATAGGTAAGTAGGTAGGTAGGTACGTAGGTAGATAGATAGATAGATAGATAGATAGATAGATAGATAGACAGACAGACAGACAGACAGACAGACAGATAGATAGAAAGATTTATTATAAAGAACTGGCTCACACAATTATGGAGTCTGACAAATCCCAAGATCTGCAATCAGTAAGCTGAAGACCCAGGAAAGCCAACATTGTAGTTCCAGTTTGAGTCTGAAGGCAGGAAAAAAAAAACCTCAAAGGCAGTCAGGCAGAAGGAATTCCCTCTTACCACAAGGAAGGTCAGCCTTTTGTTCTCTTCAGGCCTTCAACTAATTGGATGAGGCCCACCCACATTAGGGAGGGCAATCTGCTTTACTCAATCTACTAATTCAAATGTTAATGTCATCCAGAAATTTGCTATCCATACAATGGAATATTATTCAGCAATAAAAAAGAATGAAGTACTGATACATGCGACAACATGGATGAACCTTGGAAACACTATGCTGAGTGAAAGAAGCCATTCACAGTATTATTTGATTCCATTTGTATGAAATGTCCAGAGGAAGCAAATCTATAGAGACAGAAAGTAGATTAGTGGTTCCTTAAGGCTGAAGTGAGGGTGTGGGATGGGAGGATGGGGGAATGATATCTAAAGTGCAGGGGATTTCTTTTAGAGGTGAACAATATAGTCTAAAAAAATGGTAGTGATGGTTGCATATATCCATGAATATACTGAAACCCAGTGAATTATACTTGGATATGTGCTATGCTAGAAATAAGCACAGGATGCTCTGGGAGCTGATGAGAAAGTTAGGGAAAGCTTTGTGGAGGAGGTGATACTTGAGCTGGATCCTAAAATGTAGGTAGAAAATTGGCCTGTTGGAGAGAGAGGGAGAAGAGGGAATGTAAAAAAGACAAAAGAAGGAGGGTATTAACACCAGAGGGGATCACATGAGCAAAGATGGGAGAAAGTAGTAGTAATGGAAGTTTACTCTTCTGAACATGACAGTGGTGGGACTGGAGAGTTTGGGAAAGGCTGGAATAAGAATGTGATGTAATGTATATGGACCTCGGACTCTAGGTTAGGTGCATCCTGGGACACCACAAACACTATTGCGTGTTTGATCCTTAGGTAGCATCTGTATGTGCTTTAACCAAAAACATATGCTATCATAGCAGCAACGCCTGTAGAAGACTGTTGAACTTACCAGGTCAAGAAATACAGCACAGAGCACTAATTGGCTACATTAAATCTGAAGAGGTGTAGCCACTATATCCCATATATACCTTAAATTCACGAACAAGCCATCCTCTTCCACCACTCCTTTCCAGAAGCCCTCTTCCTGTTTCTCCTCCTGTCCTTCTTATCTCACCTGGAAGCCCCAAGTCAAAAAGATAGGAGTCAATTTAGGGGGGGAAAGTGTTAAGATATATAGCATAATATGGCTGGCACAGACAAAAAGTTGCATGTTTATTAAAACATGCAAAGGTGTCCCCATTAAGTCTAGAGGAGAACCTGGCCAATAAAAAACAATTTTTTCAAGCAAGAACAGTGTTGAAGGGCATACAGAAAAGAGTGCAATAATAATAAGAGTGGATGCATTTGTAGATATTACAAGACATAATTATGCTGCTGCTATGGCTGTGCAGTAATTATTGCTGACCTGCTTTACATTTTTAAAGTCCTTTAAATGTGCTTCCAAAAAACAGTATTTTAAAATAAGTTTAAAACACATAAGAGCTGAAAATATTGCTTTCAGTTATGGCGTTTATTAGAATAATTAAAGCTAACTGCAGCAACAGACAAATTCCTGTCTCTCAGAGATTGAGTACAATAAAGGCTTGTTTCTTTCTTACATAAAATGTGATATAATTTCCTCTTGAAGCTCTGTCATCTGGAGTGTGTGTTGTCCAATGGGAGAGAGGGATAGAAGAGACATTGAGCTGTTAACAGCCTGAGCCCAGAAGTTTCATCTATCACTTTCATTCCCAGTCTGTTGGTCAGAACCAGTCATGAGGCTCCAATCTAACTCAAAGGAGGTTGGGAATACAGGGCAGTGCAGGGAGTATTTAGTGAGCACTAATTGTTCCTGTTACATATGTGTATTAAAAGACAGGAGGCTAAAGGCTGGAAGACCTCAGACTTGGGTTGGCAGCAAGCAATAACATTGGGGGAGCAGGGCACACATGAGATGGGTGAATTGGGGGTGACAAAAGGAAGACAGGAAAGAAGAAAAGCCAAGACAACTAGCTGACAATTTTAGCTCTAAACATTCATCTTAGGAATTATCCAAGACATTGAATTTCTCCTTCCTCCCCTTGGCCATCCCTTCAAGTGTACCAGGGAGTGGGCTGAGTAAGACAAAGAGAGAAAAGTGTGAAAGGATAGAGATATTTTCTGTTTGTCAAAGGCCCAGTAGAGGACATAGAAACGTTTAAAGAAATGAGGGTGTAATTTGCTTACCCACATTGCTCCTGTTTTTCACTCTTGCAAATAACAGTAAGTAAATGCATTCTGTTCAGGTATGTGCGCGTCCTTTTTGTCCCACAATTCACTGTGATTGCCCAGCAGAGAGGGGTTATCTACATAGACTCATTTTGTAGAAGTGTTAGATGACCGTGGTGACCACAGTGACATTTAATATCACTATAAGATGACTATGTTGAGGAAACTGGACCACCTCATCTTCCTGCCAGACTCCCCCAGGTCATCTCACCACCAGGTTCCTCCTTTTCTATTCAGAAAGCACAATATGTCCAAACCAGTGGTGA
The DNA here is from genome assembly GCF_036321535.1 of Camelus dromedarius. Lineage (NCBI taxonomy): Eukaryota > Metazoa > Chordata > Mammalia > Artiodactyla > Camelidae > Camelus > Camelus dromedarius. The sequence goes on along the minus strand of NC_087454.1, from coordinate 11,073,626 downwards.
TAACCACATTGGAAAGCCAGGCTGAGAGAGAGGAAAAGGGAACATGCAATCACGGCCAATTCTGCTGCTTTCAGAGCACAGGTTGCCTCTGATAATTCAGCAAAATGGTCCTCAGGCCATCATCTCTGCCCAGCCAGCTTAATGAGTAGGCAACAGTTTGTTTCCTATGGCTTCAATAAGACCCAAGTGAACCAATGGGTTTATCTTCCTGATCATAAACCAAGAGTTACAACAGGTGGTGGTAACGTACTTTTCCTCAAGCTTAACTGAAAATTTAGTTTCCTTTGAAAACTTTTACACACTCTGGCAATGGGCATGGAGTCATTAGCTAGAATTCAGAACAGTTCTCTGCCCAGTGGATTATAGGAGAGACTGTCAAGAGTGACAAATGGATACATGGCCTGATGGACCCTTTTTGCAACTGGGACGCATACTTCCTAAACCCTGATTTAAAGGAAACAGCTCCCTGTTTCTGGGCCTGCAGTTACCTGTTTCCCCCCCATAAGGCTGTGTGTGTCTCAGGAAAAAAGATGCCTTATGCAGTTTTGCATCTGCAGGATCTGCCACTGTCAGAAGCACAGCTGAAGGCCGGCAGACAGAGAAGGTTATACTTCTGATCCTGGGCTTTCAGATGCATAGTTAATTTTATTAAGTGCATGAATGATGTCAGAGATCAGAAGTCTAAGGCGTAGTCCCTGTGAATAAAGAATGAGAAGGAATCAGCCAGGCCAAGAGCAGGAGTACTCCTGGCAGAGGGGACAGCAAGAGTAAAGGCTCTGAACCAAGAAAGAGCGTATTAGAAGAACACACACACACACACAAAAAGGAAGCCATTGTGGTTAGAGTATAGTGAGCGGGAGAGAGAGGAATTAGATGAGTTGAAGAAGTAGACGGAGCCAGATCATTCTTACCCATCATCTCTTCTTGGAAGCCGCCATCTCAAATACCACGATCATTACCAGCTCAGTTCAGTGACCATTTCTGGAGCTTCCGTAGTAACCTGAGTTTGCATCTCTCACTACTCTTTTGTCATCTTATGACTATCTTTTTATGTGTTGGTTATCCTCTAGACAGTGAACTTTCTGGGAAAAAAAAAAAAAAGAATCCATTCATTTTTTTTTTAATCTCCAGCAGGCATGCCAACAGGTATAGGTGATTGATAAATATTTTTGGTACAAATGGATAAAAAAAACGGTGATGTTGCAGGTCTCCCTGTGATAGTGGCTGGAACTAGCATGATGATAATGGAGTTAGGGAGCAAAGCAGGAGTCTTAGAGACAGCTCATCTCCAAAAACACTTCAAGTTTTACCAGCGTGATTTGACCTCCTTTCAAGAAGTCCTTCCCTCCTCCCACCCATCCCTCCTTCAGATTCTTTCTAAGGATGACCCACTTCTCACTAAGATTTCTTCCAGATAACAGGTTGTTGAGTGCCTTCATTAAAGAAAAAGGTTTCCCCTTCAATGAAAATGACTGGAAACAGTGAAAAGGCACAGTTTGAAGTTGAAGGCCCCCTGCCAATACAATGACCCAGTTAGGAACCAAAACAAAGAACAGATAAGCCAGGGGAATAAAAGTCTCCCCACACCCCCTTCCATCTTTTACTCACTGTCATGATTTCTATAAAGTTTTCAACTTAAGGAGCTAATTTAACTCCCTAGAATTAGAAAATTCCAGCCCTTACTTCAAAAGTTCTTCCCAAAGAAGCAGAGGTAATTGTATACCCCTAATGATAGGAGGGGGTCAGTTTCTGTTCTCACCTCTCAGAGGCACATTTCCCTCCATTATTTCTCATTCTCCTCCCCTTCCCCTCCCCCATACATCTTGGAAAATTCACCTTCGTCTTGCTGCTCTCAAAAATGAGAACAGCTCAGCAACAACTTTCCACTTACTAATATTGGGAAGGTACAACAGAGTGTTGGTCTGATGGGGAAAGAAGAGTATATTCTTTAGGGACGTGGTTTTAAAATAGTTCTACTGAATTATCCCCTAGTGGCAAAGGAGAGTGAAGGAATACATCTTAGGCTGTGGGGTCAGAGCTTGAAAGAGGCACAGGCAAGTGTGAAAATTCGTTGTGTCTCGTTTTACCTTTAAAATTGCTGCAAAATTTGTATCACACACACACACACACACACACACACACTCCTCCATGTTTGTACTAAAATTAAAATAGTCTGTCTACCAAACCTTTGAGTAAAATTGACAAGGCGAGCACCGTGAAGTTTATCCTGTGCCTTCGGGTACTAGTATCTCCCCAGATCATTATTACCCCTGAGAGAATGAATACCTCAATTTTAAAGACCTGTTCCTAGAACATCCATTCTTGAGAATTCCAGACAGCCATGTGTAGGGGCTGCAGCTACCCGTCATCCGTGGAAGAGCAGATCCCCAGTCACCTGTGTTTTAACCCAATCTCAATTGAGCATCTTTAGAAGTCTGTTAGGAAAGATGCTGGAGATAGGAACAGAAAGAATTTATCATTATGCCACTTTTTATCGCCATTGATGGTTAAGCAAAAATTTACAGAGGTCTGATGGCTTACTCCCTTGTGACCCCTTGGTAGGTAAGACACAAGGGCAGAGCATTTGAAAAGGTTGCAGAGGCTGCTCACGGCAGCTTTTAGTTCACGAGGCTTCGGTTTATTGTGGGTCTCCCTCATTTCCTCTATCCTGCTGCCTGATTTATTTTCTCCTTCTTGCCCTCAGGACTCCAGAGTGGGACGTGACTAGTTTATTCTTACCTCACTTTGGTTATTCCTACCTCAGTTTTGTTCCTCTCAATTTCTGGGTGTGACAGATCATAAGATAACTGAAGCTTTGGATATTCTTTTTTCCAAATAAAATGTGATTTTGCTTTCCTGTTACTCTAGGAAATTATCATTTTCATTGCAAAAAAAATATTATTCAACAAATATTTTTGCTGTCTTGTCAATGCGTTAAGGAAACAAAAACCTTATGGCACAGTAGGAGTGCACACTATAGAAGAGTACTGTATAATTTCTATATTTCTTTGCTTTGATTTTCCTTCTAAGATTTCTCGTGAAGATCTTCCAACCTGTTGACACTCAGCCCCAAGTTAAACGCCCACAGAGTTCTGGAAAGCGAAGATCTCTGTTTCTCTCTCTCTCTCTCTTTCTCTCTCTCTCTGTCTCTCTGTCTCTGTCTCTGTCTCTGTCTCTGTCTCTGTCTCTCTCTCTCTCTCTCTCTCTCTTTCTGTGTGTGTGCACACAAATGCACACACCCAATTGGTTCTGTGTCTCTGGAGAGCTCTAATACACCACATTTAGGACAAATGGACATCCCTCAATGAAGAGAGGCTTCATTATATCTGAGGAAGCATAGTTGATGAAAGCAGTCCTTGACTGGCCTCTTGCCTCTGAATTCCTCTGTGTCCCATAGCCACACCGCTCCGCTCCAGGACCTCGCACTTCAGACTCCGCCCTATCTCCACTCCCCAAGAAAAATCACTGCTTGAGTAGAGACTTGAATTTTCTGATTAATAGCCTAGTCTCAAGCATCACATCACCTTTGCTTCATTCGACTTGCCTCTTCTCCGATGCTCGCTCCTGTTGTGGTGAACCGGCCAGCACCGTACTTTTGCCAGGGCTGTGACTCTTTGCTTCTTCTTTTTCCCTCTATAACCATGGCCATGAACCCCCTCTCAGAAGCTGTAAACCTATTCCTTTTCATCACCTGCTTCCATGTCAGCTACTAGTCTACTCTGCCCTGCTTGTTCACGTTGCCTGCTCTGAACTTTCCACACTGAGTGGCCAATTATTGGGACGCTCTGCCACCTCTTTTTGGACTCCCCATTCCCAATTACTTGCCTTGACGGTGAGCCTCAACTTCCAGCCCCGCTCCCTGCCTCCACTTGGAGATCCAGTGCTCATTCCCACTCATCCCTACCAGCTCCGTCACCAAGTTTGTAAGGGACATGTCCCACTCCTAATACGACCAGCCTGTTAGTCAATTTCTTAAGACATACCCTAGTCAGAAAAAGTAAAATTATCCTAGTCAACGCAAGGTTTTATAGCATCAGAGAGCTCAGAAATAACCTTACAAGATGGCTTAGTTCAAACTTCTAAACTCCCGCAGTGCTCACTCTTACCTCTCTGTATTCAGTTTTTGTGTCTACATTCGCTCTTTTTTAGAGTCTAGTGACTATAAGTTCCAAGAGAACGGGGGCTCCATCTTAAGTATCTTCTATCCAGAAGGGCGCCTTGAACGTCCTACCTCTGATGAACGAGCTGGATGAACAGTCTAAAGTCCAAGGTCACACAGCTGGTGGTGACCAGAACTCAGGTTTTCCGATTCCTCGGGTTTTCTGAATTACAAAAGGAAAAATAGGCTTTAAAATTGTTCTATGTATTTTATTATAACTTCTCTCAAAGCATATTCATGGGTTTTGCAGATAACTTCTCCTTTACCATTCACATTCCAGTGGGGAGAAATTGTTATTTAAAAAAAACGAAAACCACTTCCTGAAGGACTCACTGAGGTAAAGAACACTGAAGTCCTCTCATCACATAGCTGCATTCAGTTTTCTACACTCCTCTCATTTGCTTTTCAGACCCACAGTTAAATTTCCCTGTTCCCACTCCAAGGCAAAGAAAATGCTGCTAGCTTTGTCAACAGCAAATAAAACATGGGTAACTACTTTGCAGTCAGTTCGTGTATTCATCTTTCAGCATCTATTATGAATCTATTATGAATCAAGCTATACTTGGCATATCTGTGAAAGAGCGTGTGAAGCTTTCTTGCAGAACAAAAAACAATAACACTCATATTCATGGATTGTGATATTCTGGGAGAGCCATATGTGACTAGTGTGTCTTCAAAATATTTTATTCTGTTGGTACATAAAAGGTTTGAAAATGTTGTTTTCTCGGCCTCTGATGTTCAGGGAGGCTAAAGAGCTGGCAGCCTGGATCTTTTTTTCTTATTCACATGCGAAAGTTGTATCAGAAACCCTTCTGACATAACAAGTTAATCAAGTCTTCAAGAGCAAAAATGGGTGCCCTGCTTTTATAGGGCCACAAAAGCCATTGGTCTTTAAATAGTGAGTGACTGGATGTTCATAAATTATACACCAAACAGGGCTTTGCCAGTGCCCAGTTAGTGAATGTTTTTTGTTTGTTTGATTTTATCGAAGTATAGTTAATTTACAATGTTATATTAGTTTTAGGTGTACAACATAGTGGTTCAATATTTTTTATAGATTATACTCAATTTAAAGATATTATAAAATACTGGCTACATTCCCTGTGCTGTATATTACATCCTTGTATCTTATTTATTTCATGCCTAGTAGTTTGTACCTCTAATCCTCTACCTTACCCCTACCCATCCCTGCTCCCCATGAGTGTTTACAAATTAGTAAACACTTATTTGTTCTCTGTTATTTATGAGTCCATTTCTGTTTTGTTATATTGATTCATTTGTTTTATTTTTTAGGTTCTACATATAAGTGAAAACATACAGTATTTGTCTTTGTTTGTCTGACTTACTTCACTAAGTATGATGCCCTCCAGTTCCATTGATATTGTTGCAAATGGCAAGATTTCATTCTTTTTTATGGCTGAGTAATATTCCATCGTATATATACCACATCTTCTTTATCCATCAGTTAGTGAGTATTTTTAATGATACCATTGAATTGAATGGGACTTTCCTGCCTCTGAACTGGGGCTGGCATATCAACATAAGGACATGTTGAGTCACAGAAAGAAAGAAGATTTGTAGTTATATTTTATTTATTAATACCTCATCTGGTTACAGAACGGATTTAAGGCAGCTTACATAGAGACTTCTGGTATAAGAAGAAAAACAAAACAAGAAATAAGTGAGGAAAGTGAAGCCAAAGGAAAATGAGGGCAGTATATAAGGTTTCTATGAAATTTAAGATGCAAAGACTTAAGTCAATGCTAGAATTTTCCACCTAAGAAATATGCATAGGTATGTCTTACTTTGGGAGAACCAATCATACACAAATCCACACTTTTAAGCCATAGAATTTATGAGGCTAATTTTCACATTTCAAAAGTATTTTTCATTTTACAAAACAATTCACCACTATATTCCTTTAAATAGTGAGGATTTTGCATTTAAAATACATTCATGTTGCGTTAGACAAAACTTTAGTTTATCTATATATGGCATTTTAAATTCTTACTGCTAAGACAGGCATAAATAAATCATATTTATTGCATAGGATTTGACTGTATAACAAGTGTTGTAGGGTATGGTACTGACAACTACCTTGGAAATATTTAATCAAAAACATAAATGAGAAGGCGTGAAACCAGCTGGAGCGCAGCAAAGACATAGACCTCTCCAATTAGGTAAGGATTCCACATACCTGATTAACTTTAAAGGTATCAGCTGCTTTGCTAGGGAGGGAATCACACATCTGTAAGTTCGTATTCTACCTTCTTCCCCTCATCCTCTAAAAACTTCTTAGTGTGATGTTTGCTAGATCATAACCTTAATAACAGGCCTATTTCATCTGTTAGCACCTAGGTCAGTGCCTCAAATATAATAGGCACCCAAAATATTTCTTATATGTTGCACGAAGACTAGAGGGGGAAAAATTCCTCATTGATTTCTGAATCTAGAGTTCTTGCAAGTCTCAGAGTAAGAGTCAGGTTCTTTCACATATTTTAACCCAGCAGTAAATTCATTTCAGGGTCCCACTCAAATGCTGCAAGACTGAGACCCTAGGCAGCTCAGCGGTGACTTACAAGGGCAGGGGTACATAGACAGGGCAGGGAGATGGGCCAAGAGGAAGAGGCAGGTGCTGGGTGAGAAAGAGGAGACAAAATTGGTCCTGAAGTCAAAAAGATATGAGGGTCAGAGACCCACAATAAACCATAGTTACCACCATGGAGGGTCTCAAGGCAAAAGGGGGGAGCTGCCCTCTGACCTTTCCGTATTTATATCTCAAGAAGTAATACTCCGTGGGGTTTTCTTTTTCCCTTCAAGTCTGCCTTTTACATTCCTTCTAGTCGTAAATGTCAGAGTTGTTGCCAAAGAGTGATGAAGCAACCCCTCACTCGGAAGTTCCCGGGATAGCACTGGGTATTAAAGCCTCCAAAGGGCAGTCCTGATATATATTCTTTTGCTGTTATTTTCCACCATCTGATTTGCCAGTCATTTCTTTGGCTCTGTGGCTCTGTGTGTGTGTATGAGCATATATGTGCGTGTGTGTGTGTGTGTGTGTAAGGGAAATATAACCTAGTATTTCAACTAAAAGAAAACTTCCTTTTTTGAGTTTTTACAATGTCAAAATAAATTCTGAATTTAAGAGTCAGATCTTTAAGACTGCTCTGGGCTATTCTTCAAAGGTAGTTCTGATATATTGAAAATGCAGTCAAGTTAGAAGGAAAATACTGAAGTTTTGCTTTTAAAATAACCATTGTGATATTGATCCTCCTCTTAGTTTTCCCATAAAATCATTGAACAGCTGAATTTAAGAAAGAAGAATCTATGCCTTTAAATTTTGTTCTGCTTAAAATTTGTGGGGTTTTTTGTGATTTATTTTTGCATTTATTGTTGGATAATGATGTACTACAGAAATATATAAAACACAAGCTGTCTCTTATTTTGTTTGGTGCTGAAATGCTCAATTAAAAACAGGTTATGTTCCATGCCCTTAGCATCCTGAGCTGATATTGTATTGTTCAGAGTAGTACATGTCACCCTAAATAATTTCACATGCATCTGTTTTATTAGTAGGTGCTAATGAAACATGCATTTTGCACAGTGACTTCACATAAGATCATTTTGCAGTTTCCTGTATTATTTATGTAACACTTTGGGATCTGTGGGTCACAAATCCTACTATAAACTTGTCCTCTTAAAATTGTTAATGGAAAGTGAAGTCCTTCTCTAATAGTGTTTTTCCAGACATGCTTGAAAAGACATTCCAGTGAAAATTTTAAAGCAAACAAAAAAATATATTACTGTGTTACTATTTCCCAGATTTAAAAGGCACCACACATGCTCATTTTTAGAGAGTAATGCCCCCTTTTAATTGGAGGTCCACACACTCCCCACTGGAAATCTATCTTGTCCTATTCTTTTTTTTTTAATTGAAGTACAGTCGGTTACAGTGTGTCAATTTCTGGTGTACAGCACAATATCCCAGTCATGCACATATATACATATATTCTTTTTCATAATTTTTTGTCTTGTCCTATTCTTGAGGCCAGAATAGCCATGCAGATTATAGTCAACATGAAGATGGCTGCTGTGAGTTTCTCTGATGGCTGAGACCTCTGACCTTGCCTGAATACTCTGCATGACCCAGTACACACTCATCCAGTCTGGTCAGCACAGGGCTGCTTCCTCTGTTCCTGTGCCTCTTTGCCAAGTACATCTCACAACCTCAAATCTGTTGCCTATAAGTGTTTCAGAAATGGCCACCATCCTTTCTTTCTCCAATTTTTCACGCAGTGTTAGATGACCATCGTGGGCCATCATCATTCAAGGACATCACTCCATAGTGATTTCTGCATAGTTTTGTAACTTTAGGTAAAGCCCTCAGCCACTCTGGATCTTGCTTTCTTTTCTGAAAAGAAAATAGATGAGCGTTTCTTAGAACACTACGGTCCATAAAATGAAAAAAAAACAATTCTCAGTGATAGAACCTTGTGCCTCTCTTGATCCCTCATGCATATTAGTATATGAAAGGTCCTGAGAAGTCAGACAGCAGAGAAACTGGTTTGGCTTTGCTTCACTCGATGTCCCACAAATTACTTGCTCTCAGAACCTTCCTCCTGGTAATAACTTGCCATGATTCAGAACTGGCAGGAAAACAGGTTGAGAAGATTACACGAGACAATCTTTAAAAGACTGTTCTAAGTGTAATGGACACTCTGTGATTCCCCCCGTCAGTCCACTCTTTCTCGCATGAGGGATTTGAATGCTTAGATCTCAGCTCAGTTAAACTACGTCAATGACTCTATATAACCAATTGTAAAATAAATAAATAAGTAAGTTTTACAAAATGGCTTGAGCTTGAGTCTGGGAGTTGGATCTGCCCACCAGTCATATAGTTCACGGCATTTCACACGCACCCCAGAGTACAGTGTGCTAAATCCTTCAAAGAGTGACTAATACTCCACTGTGATAGGACAGACGCTTGGGGTTTTAGCCAAATCTTGTAAATTTAGCAAAGAATATCAGAGCAACTCCTTCTGCTACCCGAAATGTCAGGGACTCTTACATTTTCATGAAGAACATGCAGGTCTTGGTTTTTAAAGGTCTTACATGAGCACGTTCATTGAAAATCAGAAGGTTTGTCTACACGGAGAAGATGAATGCTATAGTTAGATGTGTGTGAAAAATGGACCCGGAAGTTCCAGCCGGCATTTGATATTCCTGGGGTGTTGATGACATCAAGTCTTGGCACTCTGAGACCTCGGCACATTTCTGGACCAAAAAGACCATTTTTGCCCACAACCAATTTTTAAATACAATATATCACATATTTTCTTGTTCTACTCTCTGGAATTGAGCTAAGGAGACTATGAGCTAGTTAAGACCCCAAAAATCACATTGAGTATGAAGATTAGCCTTTGTGTTTTGCCCCATATACTTCACCAGCATAATCCAATTACCTCCTCTCCTAAGTGATCACTCCCTACTCCAGGGTCTAACCTCTCTGGCTCTCGCCCTAGTTTTATCCCAGCACTGAAGTCCATAAGACAGTCTGTAGAGGGCAGACTTAGTTTTGAGATGGCCATTTGCCCAGTACCTTATATTTATGTGATTGCTTGATGCCCTGATTCACCTAGTTCCTGCTTATTTGCTGAGGTTTATCATCTTGTCTTTCTTTTGATTTCTGACTTTTTTGTGCTCCTGACAGCTCTGTTTTTGGTTTTGTTTTTTTTTTTCTTTTCCCCAGAGTGATGGCCTCTATGTTAACTTTTCCACTATTGTTTCTACCTCGCCTTGGTTCACCTAGACCTGATTTCCCATCCTGAATCCAACTACAGTCACAGCACAAAACCACATTAACAGGTCCATTTAGGTGTGCTAGGCATAGAGGAATAACAAAGAATGTGAGGGCACACAAAGAAACTAAGCATGTAGCAGCTGGGCTGAGTCATTTTGCGATTAAATGGCCACATTTGAGTAACACTTGTATCAAGCCACTCAGATACAGTTTCATGGACTTGACTTCTCCAGCCACCATGGATTGCTCAACTCAAATCTCATCTTCAAGAAGTTTTCCCTGATTGCTTGCGCCCAAAGAGCAATTTTCTGAATTTATATAGCTCCAATTTATATAGCTCCAATTGTCTTGTACCAAGTGCCAGAAATTTACCATTGTCTGGCATTGAATTCCCTGATTATCTCATTGGCTCTATTTTTACACAGGGATAATCTGCCTAACTAGATGAGGACTGCATCTAACAAAGTTTTGTTCTCTCCTACAATATATAGGAACATAAATTAACAAGGAGATAGTCTCATAGATTCCATCAATTAGACAATGTTTTATGGGGCAGTGAGTTATCCATTTGAGTGAGCTGGAAATTGTGATGAGCATGGCCATCGAGTGGAATTGATAGAAAGAAAAGAAGACACTTGGAGGCAGGTGAAGAGGATAAACAAGGAACTTGCCTTTCTGAAAGTCTGGCTTAAACTGAACACTACTATTTCCTTTGTCCCACAAGGTTTTCAGAATTACTTTCTTCTTTACTTAATTACCTACACTAGACAAACTAGACAAGATTCTTCAAACAAGTCCTAATGCCCCCAAAAAACAATCACAACAAAGATTCCAGGAATTAAGATCTAGAACCCCTCCTTATAAGCCTTTTTACACCTCTGTCAGCTCATAATAATGCTCAACTAAAATGAGAAAAACACTGCCAAACAATTCCATCCTCCTTCCCTAACTCAACCCAAGCCTCAGCAGTCTTTGGGAAACTGAGACTCGTGTTCCAAAGAGCATGGCGCCTTACTTGGAAAAGATGTAAAGTCAAAGGCACACCTCTCATTATCACAAACAGTAATTGTGGTTCTCTTTTGCAATAATGTATGCTTGGGGGTGATTAGCTTGCCTTCTTTACATATTCATGGCATTTTGTTAATTTATTATATACAGCTGTGTCTTTACCAGTGTAAAAGTTCATTTTCAGAAGGATAAGCAGTGGTTTCTGGATGGTAATATTTGAATAACCCCAGTAAATGATTCAGCAAATTGTTTGCTTTTTGAAGATGTACATGTAAAGATGGGAGAGGGTTTTCTTTCCAAAATAATTATAGTGGTGCCCAAAATACTCCTAAACACCTAAGCCCAGCCTCCACTTTGGGAATCTGACTGTAGGCTAATAAAGAACTCATCGTCTCACTTTTAGACTCATAGTTGTAAGTCTAATTGCAAATGAATAGTTGCAAATGTCCAACTCCTCAGAGGCTGAGACAATTTCCTTTCATCTGTAATTACAAACAAGGGCAAATGAATGTCCATCTAGTATGATTTTAAGACAGAGTCCAAAAAAAGAATTGGTAGCATGGTGAGCTCTATATTGAAAACCTATCAGGAAGGTAGACCTACAAGTGGGGAGACCCATAAGGTTTTACAGTTACCTACAGCTGCAGAAATTATACAAATCGGGACAAGAGGAAGCCAGGATGGGAAGAAACACTTATTAACGATAGATCTGCTATTTGTGTTCTCCTATCTATCTCAGCATGAAACAGTCCCCTGGAGTTGGAAGACCTCTGTTGGATGCCTGCCTCTGCCTTAGGCTTGCTGAATGGAAATTTTACATCATCTCTGAGTCCCACGTCCTCTTCTGAAAAGTGGGGATATGAGTGTGTTCACTGTCCACTGGAAAGAGTAGCATGAAGTTCACACATGATAATCTTGGAACTAGCTGGGTGTTCATAAGAGCTCTCTGTCTTCCACCGGCGAGTCAAGTCCAGGGGCGACTTCCTCAAAGGCTCCCTCCCTCTGTCCACAGAGGTTGTTGTAGACTTTTGTCCCTCCCTCCGTTCTATGAGCTGTGTGTCACCCAACCCCAGTTACAGACTTTGCTTCCGGTAAGTTCTTGCTGCTCCTCTTCCTCTCCTGTCAACACAATCTTTTCCAGAGTACTTTCGAACTTCCCAAGATGGCCTTCACCCAAAATGAAGTATGTTCAGTCATGAATAGTGTTCAGCCTTTTCTCGATCCATTTCTAGCAGCCCAAACTAGACTAGTTCAACATGTGCTTGACCCCTTCTCCTAAAACTGTGCCTGAGCCGAAGCCTCAGGCTTTGGCTTGCCTGGAAGGCACCTAAGTCAAGAGGGTGTGTTGGCGGGGCTATACTCTGTAGACTTCTTTTCTGATGTAAAGTAGCCACTGCAAGGGTCGTTTTAGTGAATTATCCATCTGGTCTTTAAATTCCCTTTACAGCTTGTCCAGTAGTAGTATATTTACTGGACACTCTGAGGCAACCCATTCCATCTTTGGGTAGCTCTGATGGTTGAACTGGAATCTGTCCCTGTTACTCTTCTCAGTGTGGTCCAAGTGCTACTTATCGAGGTATATAGAAGTTAAAATAGCCTTCCCTGTAATCGTTTTATATAGAAAGAAACAGAAAGAAAAAGACAGAATTTTTGGCCAGGAAAATATAATAATACATATTATATATATTTCTTTCTGTTTTTTTTTTTATTATTCCATACAGATCTCTTGCCCAGTTCTTCACTGCCCTGTTTTGTTCTCTCTAAACACCTCCAGTTCTTCTAGCTAGTTTGTAGTTTTAACTAACAATAATGACTAGCACTAATATTCAGCTAATAATTTGCCAACCCCTTGATGAGGTTACTTTGACTGATTTTATGACTTTCTTTTTGAATTAATTTATTTTTATCATAGGGTAGTTGATTTACAATGTTGTGTTAGTTTCAAGTGTACAGCAAAATGATTCAATAAAACATACATGTGTATATATAAACATATTCTTTTCCAGATTCTTTTCCGTTATAGGTTATTACAAGATATTGAATATAGTTCCCTGTGCTATACAGTAGTCCTTGTTTTTTATCTATTTTATGTGTAGTAGTGTGGATATGTTAATTCCAAACTCCTTATTTATCCTCCCCCTGACCTCATTCCCCTTTGGTAACTATAGTTTGTTTTCTAGGTCTGTGAGTTTATTTTCCAGTTTGTAAATAAATTCATTTGTATCATTTTTTTAGATTCCACATATAAGTGATATCATAGGGTATTTGGCTTTTTCTATCTTACTTACTTTACTTAATATGACCATCTCTAACTCTATCCATGTTGCTGCAAATAGCATTATTTGTCCTTTTTATGGCTGAGTAATATTCCATTGTATGCATCTACCACATTTTCTTTATCCATTTATCTGTCAGTGGACATTCAGTTTGCTTCCATGTCTTGGCTATGGTAAATAGTGCTGCTCTGAACGCTGGGGTGCATGTATCTTTTCAAATTAGAGTTTTCTCCAAATAAATGCCCAGGAATGGGATTGTTAGATCATATATTAACTCTATTTTTAGTTTTTTTAGAAACCTCCATACTATTCTCCATAGTGGCTGCAGTAACTTACATTCCCATCAACAGAGTAGGAGGGTTCCTTTTTCTGATTTTGTGACTTTCTTAATGAAGTTCCAAATATAGACTAAGAATGAAGGTCCAAGGTCTAGCTGACTTCCTTATCTGCAAGTCTGACATATTGTCAGTGAAAGAAAAGAGTTTTGTTTGATAGGATTTGTTCTTAGTGCATCAGTGCTAGTTCCTGGTGATCACTGCTTCTTGCAAATAATCCATTCTAACATCTTACCCAGAATTCACTTTCATTCTCTTTCTGGAAATCAGAATGATGTCTCAGTTTTTGAGCCTTCCTTGTTCTCTATAACTCCTCATAGATTAATAACAATGATTCAGCAATCTCTTTAACGATGTTTCTCATTTTTGTCTTTTCATAAGAGATGGAGGGAAGGAAAACCATTTAGGTAGAAGAATAAAGGCATCTACCTGGGTGTGTCTGGAGTGGACACTCCTTTCTGTGCAAACCTGCTATTTCTGAGGTCCCAGAAATCTTTTTAGAGGGAGGCTGATGAGTTGAGACAGCAGTCTTTACTATGTCAAAAATCCAGAATCCACAAATTCTTTGTTCATGCATGATCCAAAAGAGTAAAAATTATTCCCTCGTAGACCGGGTTCAGAGCACGCGTAGAGGAGAAACAACATGAGCACTATCAGGAGGGACAGGCAAGTAAGTAAGGAATGAAATGAATGAAAATTAGATCCTATGGTTTAAAACTTCCCAATACATCATCCCTAGTAAAAAGGGAGACCTGTGTTTGTCTCTGTATTTCTCCACTTCAATTGGGCAGCATCAGTGGTCTCTCTTCTCTAGGGGAGAAGACAAGCGTCTGCTGGTCTGGGTTAAGACACATTAATGGGGGAGCATGTGGCCATTTACACAGGGCTTGTTCCCACATTGCACCGAGGTTCACAAATTAATGAAAAGGAAATGTGCTACATAAATGTGGAAACATATTAAGCGTGAGATCATCACTCCTAGTGATCTTTATTTTACAAGAATCGAAATTAAAGAAACAACCCCACTTCCATCTGTACACACCAAAAAAATCATCCTTCTAGCAGCTGATCATACTTTGGAGGACAAACAGCAGCAATTTTTAACGGCGAGGTGGTAAGGACAGAGTCTGTTCGCAAAGAATTTTATTGAGATGGTATTGGAACAAAGTGCTATTCATTTAAGTACCGCATTGCTTTTTCCTTCGCTCTTTCAACAGGTTAGTAATTACAGAAGTAGTAATTAGCCTTGACAGAGAGTACACAAAACGACAAATGAAGCGTGTGTTCCGCGGAGGGGTTCTGCGATGCCAGGCTTATTCTTTTCCGTCGAAGCTAATTATCCTTATTATCCAGCATGACTCCTTTTTTCCTGAATTATGAGTGGAAAAGTGCTGAATAGAAATTTCTTTTTTTCCCAAAGTGCCCTAAACTGTGGAGGGAAATGAAAATCACAAACAATGGAAAGCTTGTTCTATCATCTCTAGAGGGATTCTGGAGGAAATTCCTTTTTCGTGCATAATAGAAACATAAAGTGCTTCCCTGCAAATGGTCTGGGCTGGTTTTGTTTTGCCACGTGGATGATGGGAGGGAAAGTGCTAGACTCAGCCCCAGTCTCGAGTAAAGCAGCAGGAAGAAAGATGGAGAGTCTTGAATCCTTGAGCAAGGCCAGTAAAGGATAGGGTGGGAAGCTGTGTTTAGACATTGGGGTACGACAAATTCGAGGTAACCTATACGACAATTAAGTACCCACCAGCCCAAACTCTCAGGGTGAGGCAAGGTATCTGGGATCCTGCCTGGCCCAAATGCTACCTGTGAACTGATCTGGGAAGAGAGACTTCAGCGTTAAACCCAGGTCCTGTGCAATCCTTGATCGCTCTCTGTTCCCCACTCTTGTGCCCCTCCCCATTATAGTGATGCATATGAGCAAAATTCCACAGATGGTGCATGCTTTTATGAGCTCAGTCCTGAAATTTGGTTTGAAATTTCCCCAGTGTCCTCTGAGCTTCTGTCTTTGCAACAGATGCACTTAAATGTTAGCAATTTATTTGCGGCCTGTGTTACAACCAGAGCTAAAGAGGGGAGAGAAAGGACTGTCATACCATGATCACAACTGCTGCAGGAGTGAGGGGGACAGAGCTCGGTCTCTGCGGGCACAGCCGGCGAGCCACAGCAAAATCAGTTCCGTCCTCCCCTCCAATTCAAGTCTGTTCTGTGAATAAGACGTTAAATCCAATTATTCTCGGGGAAGTTCTTGGCTTTCTTTAGCCTCTCCTGCTTAGTAATCCCACATGACAGCATCTCATTTTCGGCTGTTACCACTTAAGCAGGCCTCTCGACTTCGGAGGGACAGGATGTAGAAATTCATGAGTCCGGGGAGAGGCAGATTCTTTTTAAGGACACCGGAGCTCTGTAAGGTGACACCATCTAAGAATACAGGGTTGGTCCCAGAGTAACGTGTGAGTCAACCCTTTTGTTTAGTGTGTCAACAGTTATATGCTCATTTAGCTGTACTAAAATATTCTTGAACAGAAAGTTATGGGCTTTCTGTGTGGGTTGAGAAATGTTAGTCCAGAGAAGCAGGCAATTAACAAAAGCACAATGTTATCTTCCTCTAAAGCAGCCATCACACGTGAGATCCAGAGATGATATGTGATTTCTCAGCTAGGGGCATGTGCTAATAAAAATTAATGAAGGCTGGTACCATGTCCTGGAGAAGCCGCTTCAATCGTCTAACTAGGATAAAAATCCCGCATAGGCTTGTGGTATTATTAAGTAGGTCAGCTATGCCACTGGCCAAACTGTCCAGATGCCATCCTCCATTCAGTGGTACTGGGGAATTATTCTACCCCATGGTTCACAACCTTTCATCCTTCATACAAACCTAATGTTGTCACCTTCTTAACAGTTTTAGTTCACTTTTTCCACAAGACTCTTCATAGCAAAATGGAGATATTCCAACATCATTAAGTCTAAGTTTTCGATTTTCATTATTCCTAATTAATTTGGTTGAACTGGAAGTTCCTTTAACAGCCGGCGCTGCAATTTTTGACCTTGCCGTTTGCTTTCTGGATGATCTAAGCAAATAACTTAAATCTAATCCTCAACTCCCTCACCCATAAAATGGGAATCTAATAGAATTATTGCAAATTTCCTTAAGCCACGGCACTAGAACATGACAAATAGCCCTCCGGAAAGAGACTGGTGTCAGTTTCTATGTACACACAAACTGGGTCATGCTGCCTGCCTGATGTGTTTGGTCTCTCATGGTCTGGTTGATGAGTACAGTTTTAGAGAAATCAATCAATCCATCAATCTGGTGAAATCACTTGAAGAGATTAAGTTAGGTAATTTATGAAAAACTTAGCACTATTCCTGGCATTCTGTAAGCTCATAATAAGTCTTTGTTGTTATTTATTAAAGAACAATAACAACTGTTACTATTTTATATGCACTAGGGTCATTTAAAGCATGACCACATGCATTACATAATAATGCCAGTACCGTAGTCCCGTATTATACGAAGACAATAATGCATCCAGTTACAGTCATCATTTGTGAAATGTTAAGCGGAGAGTATCGATATGAAATAGGCTCCAGATGGAGGATGATTTTTCTAAAATTCCGATCAGATCATATCACTCATGCTTAAACCCTTCAATGGTCCCCATTGCTCTTAATATGAAGCCCAAATCACACGAGACTTTGCGAGGCTCTACGTGACGGATCGTGTCTTGCCCACTTTCCGTGTTGCTTCCTCACCAACATCTAAGCACAGGCTCCCCTCTGCCGGGAATATTCTTCCTCCCCCCAGCCAGTCCCATAGCTACCACCTACACACCCTTCAGGATCCCACTTCCATAGGACTCCCTCCTGGAAGTCCTCCCAGATTCAGCACGCCTCAGTTGGGGGCCCACCTGGTCTGATCCCACAGCGTTGTGGAGGGTTTGGGGTTTTTTTTTCTATCAAAGATTTCTTTCTCTTTTCTTCTCCTTCCCTAGCTTGGGGGGCTCTGTGGGGGATTGCAAGTGCTGAGTTCACCACTGTTGCTCTGGGCATTCATGTACTCATGATTCATTTACGTAACAAATTTTATTGAGTCTCTGAACAGGCAATGCTCAATCTTCCATCCTCCGTAATGTGAGTTGCATGGCTCAAATAGATTAGTGATTTAAAATTAGATTTAGCCTAAAACACATACATACCATACTACTCAGACGGGCTTATTCTATTACCGTATGTCATTAGGAAATTCTAGGTGGAGGTCAAGTTTTGGGACATCTGCCAATAAGTTTATACAAATCAGTTTTTTAACTATTAACCACAAAGATGTCTTTGTGGGTAGAGCTAATGAGAGACAATCCGGTGAGAGGGGGGAGGAGACTTAACCTAATGCTACATTTGCGTAGCAAGCACACTCATTTATTCATTTGGGGTGGTCTGGGGGGAGAACGGAGCCCCTCCCATGGATCAGTCCACATGCCCCTACCAAGCCGAGCTTCTGCCGTGGTCCCCTCTGCCCTGGTGAAGCCTGTGGCTGGCTTGGAGGTTTGGTAGCATTGGCTTTCAGGTTCCACGCTGGCCTCCCCAACTTCCCACCTGCACTTCTCAATGAGGTGTGGGAAGCCAGCTTCCTGGAAATTCCAGAACACAGGGACAGAGAGAGCTGGACCTCCATACATATTTTGCAAGGCTGTTCATCCTCAGAAGGCATTCTAGGCTGTCAGGCAATCCTGACAGATGGAGCAAGTCCCTAGTAAACTTCAGCACCTGAAATGCAGATTTCTGATTAAGGGAATACGGCCTTGTGTTACTTGTAGACAGTTATGAGCTATAATCATGTTTAAATCTCCCTGCAAACTGTATCTGTTATGCCAGAACCACTCTGCTTAGGTTTACAGCCTGCTCAGAGCAGTAACTCCTCAGGGTATTAGATTTTTAAACAGCTGAAAGGTAGTGCTCAGGGATTTACATCCATGGAAATTTATACACTTTGTTAAGTGTATTCCTCAGCCATAAAAATGAGAGGAGCTAATTTTGTTTATGCTCTCAGTTTATTGTTTGCTTGGCTAAAAGTCAGGTTGCCAGCAACCAAGAGGATAAAACATGAGTCAATGGCTGAGAAAACTTTAAAAGGTTTAGATACAGCTGCTTTTAGCTTTCCGAATCGCTGGTGCCCACTTAAAATAACAGATGCACTAAGATTTCCCTGGCGTTACACAAACGCCAAGGGCAGTGGAAAGCTGAACTTCTCATACTTCTTAACAGTTTTTGTTCAGTATGACCCTACCCTGCAAAACCTAAGATCTGCTGGTGGCTTTTTACTATAATAGTTTTACTACTGTGGTCGAAGCTGGCATGAAATCAGTGACTGGAAGAAGCAGGCACTGCTTTTCTAAGAATACAAGACGCCTGCTAATTTCTCCAGTAGGACAGATTAATTACAGTAATGCGTCAACATAATTATGATAAGGATAGGAATGAAATGAATGTATAGGAATAAAATGCACTTGCCTCTGTGCTGTTGAATTCTGCCCTAGGGAGAAAGAGGTCTGTTGTCTGTGTTTTCTAATTTTTCATTTCCAATCTGTCGGAAGCAATGATCCTAGTGCTGCCGTTAAAATGCTATTCACCTTCAGACAGACAAGCACAAAAGCCATGGATGTCCCAGAATACTTCCATCAAGGAGCACCCATGCTGGCAAGAAAGGTCAAGTGATAGCGTTGAGGTCATTAGCAGAGTTTCAAGACAAGCTTCTCCAGATCTTCTCTGTTATCTTACTCTTCCTCCACGGGCCCCATCAATGGCCAGTCCTGGACTTCAAGAGTGTCATCCCTGGACTGTAAAGCTGGCTGTTTCTAGGGAGTACCACAGGGTGCCCTTTCACTTGCCAAGCATTGCAAGAAAGGCAAGCAGAGGTCTGCATGCCGGAGGGGTACACCAGTCATCTGGGTGACTTGAGTCAAGTGACTCCAGCTCTCTGGGGAGTCACTGCAGACCAGGAATGGACCAGTGGTATGCACTACCTACCTTGGACCTTCTTCCTTACCTCCTTATATAAAGAGATGTTTTACATTCCTTTAATTCTCTTCCTGACAGTGTTGCTCTTTGTTCTGCTTTCCTCTTCCCTTTTTAAAATTTGAATCTTAACTTTATCATGATAAGAATCCTCCATATGAGATCTACCCTCTTAACAGGTTTTCCAGTGTACAAAACTGAATTGTTGACTATAGGCACCATGGTATACAGCAGCTCTCCAGGACTCAGTGATCCCACGTGACAGAAATGTCACACCAATTGATTGTCTCTTCCCTACTTCCTACTCCCCCTTTCACCCGGCAACCACCCTTCTGCTCTCTGTTCCTCCAAGTCTGTCTGTTTTATGTACCTCATGTAAGTGGAATTGAGCAGTATTTGTCCTTCTATGACTGGCTTTCCTCTTTCTTTTGACTCAACAGTAACCTTAAGACCACGGATAGTAGCAGACAATTAAGTTAACTCAAAAGTACAAGAAGCACTTGAACAGCAAATTGGCATGGGGAGTTGGGTTTGACATTGCACTCTGGGGACACACATCACCACCCCGAAGCCACGATGCCAGTGAGCACCCTGGTTCTCGCTGACCCGTGATCCTGCCATGACTGAAGATGCTTTGGACCTTAAAACCAAGGCTGTCTATGGAATTATTAAAAAATTCTGAGACTTTTTTTTACAGGACTGAGATTCTATTCTTTATTCTCCAAATTGCTCGGTTTTATTAAGTATAGAATAGGTCTGTGGTTGGATCAGCACAGAATTCCTGGTTCCGTTACACTCTACTTCCATTACATAGGAGTTTCATTATTTACCTGCATATTCTGGGGGAAAAAAGGATTTATTTTTGTTTGTTTTGTTTTAATTGAAGTTTCATATTTATTTTAAGATTTTGAGATCAAATAACATGAATTTGCATAAGATTTTTGATTTTGTTCTATAACTATGTTTTCCTGTGGAAATTTTTTTTTTCTAAGTGACATGGCCAGGAACTTCAGTTGCTTATGTTGTTGGCCTGTGTAGTGTGGCATGAGAGTCGATGAGGGGGTCATTTTGACTTCTACTTTATGTACATCTCAGTAAATTCATGATGAGTAAACTGTAAGTTAAGTTATAAACGTTTTAAAGTACAATATCCTAAAATGTGAAAAATTGATTTACAAAAACATACATTACAAAAATCAAATCAAGTCAAATCTTTTTTTTAATAGCACCATAGATTTATTAACTTAAAAAAAACCACTACATTTTTAAGAATTGAGGTATAATGGACATATATTAGTTTCAGGTGTACAACATAATGGTTCAATATTTGTATATATTGCAAAATGATCACAATGAGTCTAGTTAACATCTGTCACCATACATAGTGACAAAAATATTTTTGTCCATCTGATGAGGACTTTTAAGATCTACTCTCTTAGCAACTTGCAAATATGCAATACACTATTATTAACCATAATCACCATGCTGCACATTACAGCCTCATGACTTATTTTATAACTGGAACTTTGTACCTTTTGACCCCCTTCACTCATCCCACCCAAAGTATCTTTTAAAAGTGTACTTTTTCTAGAGTCTGAGTAAAATGTTTGCTATTACAAAATAATTCCAACTGAATAAATAGATTAAGTAAATGGGATACTGTTTATCTTATAACACTAGCAACATAGTACTTAGGCGTATTTTAAGCACTGAGTAAAATAATCTTCTGGTGTCTCATCATCACAGAAAATCAGCTGAGTCCCTGAGGGAAAGGTTATTATAATTTCCTCCCCCATGTAGTGAATCCTTGGACATTAGCCTGGAAGGCATCTCTAAAGGTACTTAGCACTAATTAGCACTTTCTATAAAGATCCTCATTTGTGGAATTACTTACAGGGAGTCAGGCATCTCTTAAAAGGGTGCTTAGTCTTCTTTAGTAGCTCATAGAGAAATTTTGGCAGCCTTTTAAAGATAAGTTCCATTAAAAAAAGAAAAACAAGAGTGGAGACATTGACAAAGATTTCTGAGAAATAAGTGTACATTCCAGAGAATTCACTGTGTAGGTTTGTTAATAGCAGTGGCAAGAGAACTGTACCCAGATCCAAAGACCTATACTCTGGTCTTTGTCCCACCAGGAACTAGTTGTGACACGTGGGCCCAGTCTTAGTTTTTTGAACCTCATTTTCTTTACCCGTAAAACGGGGTGACATCTTCCTTCCATCATGGGGTTATTGTGAGGATAAAATGAAATGACTAACATGAAGCGCTTTCCACGAAGCGTGGAATCACTGAGTAAATGCAACATCTTATGACAGAAATGATCCTGCAATATCTGAGATCACTGAAAAATAAATATTTGATTATTTGTAAAAATAATATGTCTAAAAGGCCAGGCAATAAATTCTGTGGCTGTACGTATTCTTTTTAAAATACAGATTCTCTATTTGTCATTTTTTTTTGATAGTTGGGCACCTCTCCAATTCCTTCATGACCTCCTGAAGAAAAATGTTCGGTGTTTCTGAGGTTAATTTTAGTCAATTCCTTAAATCATATAAGCCTAAAAATTGAAATACAGTCTTTTTCTAGAAATTCAGCTTAATGAGACACTTTCCAATCCTAGAACAGTTTTCTAGTCTTGACTTTTCTTCCTTTTAAAATTCTTTTCAAATTACATAAGCAACATATGATTATTTTAGAGATTTGAAAAATAGAGAAAAGCAGAGAAAAAGAAAATAAAATTACCCATAATCTCATCATGTCTTTAAAAAGTTACCTAAACCAACAAGTAAAAGACCCCTCTTCTTGCCACCAGCCCCAATTCCAGAGACAGTCACTGTTTTCCCCAGGAGTGTGTGTGTCTTTTCATACTTACCCAAACATTGCCAACCCCTCAACAGAACATGCATATATGGACAACAATAATTAAATCCAATTGCTTGAGAGTCTTCCAACTTTCTATCATATAAAACCATAGCTTTACACATATTTTTTCAATTTTGTCCATCTGAAGCTATATTTTAGTTAACAGCTTATTAACTTGATTTACAACTTTTATGTGTCTCCACAGATGGTAAATGGCCTCCATTTGTGCTCTGGCCCCAGGCTCCACAAATGTTCAGGGCAGGGCTGCACCAGGGAGCCTGTTACAGCATGCGTTTCCTAGTCCCCTGGCTCCAACTAGCCCTGCAGAACCCCTGCCCCCCCCCACCCACCATCTTGCACCCCATGATAACCCCCAATCCAGGTCCTTCTTGGAAATAGCTGATGTGAGGGAGGGGAGAGGCAGTAAGTGGAAGATCCAAGGGAAGTAGAGCAAAGGGGAGAAAGTGAAAAAGAGGGAAAGGGATCCAGTAGCCCATTTTAACCCTGTCCTAATAATTATGACACCATATTATAAGAGCTTTTCTATGGGGGAGGGTATAGCTTAGTGGTAGAGTGCATGCCTGGCATGCATGAGGTCCTGGGTTCAAGTCCCTGTACCCCCATTACAAAAATAAATAAGTGAATAAACCCTAACATTACCTCCTCCCATTAAAAGAAAATAAAACCCCCCAAAAAAATTTTGAATGAGCTTTTCTACTTATCCATTACTGCACGAGACTGTGAGTTTTTGAGGCTGTCAGCTCGGTCACGGTCCAAGTACAGAATGGACACTCCAACAATAGTTGCTGAAGGAACCAAATGGGTGACTGAACAAACAAATGAGAGTCTTGAAACCCTGAAGTAAAAAGTGCAGAATTACTTATGGATCTCATACACTGACAATGCTGAAAGCAGACCTCTAAAACATGACGAGTGAGATGCCTTTGGCCACCTCATTTCAGATGCATATCTTCCAGTACGATTGTGAAAATATCAGTATCCTTAGCCTATAATCAAATGATGCTTTCACCCTAAATAGGAGGACCAACAGGGAGAGCTCTAGTGGAAGTCATAACTGCTTTTTAAAATTAATACATCCATGTGTATAGCTGAGATAAAACCTAGTTTTTGGGGTGGGGGGACACTGTGACTCTATTATCAAATTCACTGTTTGCTTTTGAGTTTGATGACATATCAGCTAGAATTGTGATTTTTGACGCTGTGAAGTAATAATGCAGTAAGGAATCAAAAGATAGCAAGTTTAAGGTAAAGAAGGGTCTGGTGACGCATTTTTAAAGGCAGGTAAAACAAATTGTGTCAGCCAAAGTCAGAGTAAAGTTGCTAGTGTTGATAGAATGGCAGCGAAAATCTAGGAAAGCTTTCTGCTGGCCAAAACAGAAAGACCATTTTTATCTCTACAGTCAATGTTGACACAACATAGAGGAATCAAAACAAAAACATGAGCATCTCTGAAATACATGGGTTAATTTCTCATCTTGTCTCATCTTGGTTTGCTAACCACAGTATCAGCCATGCTGTTGGGCTTGGATTTCCATACCTACAATCCAGTAATTCTAAATCTAAGGAATTTATTGCAAAGAAATAATCAGCAAGATGCACAGATATTTATATACAAAGATGTTCATCACAGCATTGTTTATATTTAGTGAGATACTCGAGCAGTGTGTCTGTAGGACAAAACATTGTACAACCATTAAACATCACAGCGTAGAAGGACATAAAATCATGTGGAGAAAGTAATCACAGTATATTTCACAGCATATTGTTAAGTGAAAAAAATAGCTTGTAAAATAGTATACAGTATGATTCTGCTGTGGTTTTAAAATGCCTACATATGCACAGAGAAATGACTAGAACTGACTTACAGCAACATTTTACAGTATTTTTTACCAGGTGACATTAGGAGTGATTCTTACTTTTGTCTTTGTGCCTTTCTCTATTTTATTAATTTCCTACAATGCATTTGCAATCAAAAAAATTGCTTATGTGGGGGAGGGTCTAGCTCAGTGGTCGAGCACATGTTCAGCATGCATGAGGCCCAGGGTTCCATCCCCAGTACCTCCATTAAAATAAATAAGTAAATAAATAAAAACCTAATTACCTCCTCCTTAAAACAAAGCAAAACAAACAATAAATAAAATTCTTCTAAACAATAAAAAATTGTCCATAAAGGGATTATCTATACCAGCATTTTAATTGAAAACATTGAAAACTGCCACATTCTGCATTCAACTGCCAGGTTGCAAAGTTCACCACCAATGTCCTCTTACCTACTTTGTATTATTTAGATATCTGCCTTACTCAGTGGATTGCATACTCAGTTGATGACTAAGTCTGTGTCTAGTTCATTTTCCTATTCCTAACAGGAAATAAATAAAAACCCATGAAGCAATGTTAGATAGTCTCAAAGATCCAGGCAAAATTAACCCAGAGAAATTCTGAATTCCATGCCACCACTGAACACGCCCCTCCATCTTCTTACCTGGTGTGGGGCACAAAGCAGTCACGTAGGTTAAAACATTATAATAAGTACAACATGATGGGTTCTAGCTGTATCTGCCTCATTTCCATACAATTTCATAAGCATTTTACTATTCGCTGTAGTCTATCACTCAGGTTTAAATAAATAGTTGATTACAAATGGCATTGGTGGTCATTTCAACAGAACACGGAGAGTGAGTCCCTTGTTCAGAACGTAATCTTCATCATGACATTATTTCAAAGAGAACATCAAATCATTTTTATCTTTTTTTTTCCAGGAAAGTTTGTCACACAGTGAGTGAGACAATTGCTCTCAGATGGGGATTCCCGTATTCTTCACTAGGGGTGGGGGGGGGGAAGCTCACCTCTCCACCTGAGTCCTTAAGATGCCAATGACATACACCTTAGGTGATTATGAGACCCAGTTGGAGTCATGGTGACCACTGGCGTTCCCTGGAGTGTCTGCTGCAGCCTTAGACACCTGTGCACGTAGCCCTCTGGCAGGTAATTAGGGACAATACAACTAGTTTAGATTTGGGGATTTTTGTGGTTCCAGCACGCCCAGCCAGTCAATATGCCTTAATCATTAGATGCTGACTGTGAACATGAGGCAGCCAGCCTCAGTGACTCATCGGCGTCACAGAAGGGGCAGTCTGTTGTGACTCGGGATGGGCAAAAGAGATAAAGGAATTAAGAAGCGTCTTATGCCTAAAGGTGCAGAAGATGCCAGGGTGAGTGATGAGAGCTCAGTGGTGAGGTCGAGAGCAGATGCAAACTGGTAAGGAGTTTTGTGCGGTGTGTGGAAGGCTCCTTGTTAGCGTGGTCTGCGTGGCTAAGTTAGCCCTCGGCATATGCTGCTTAGCGTTGTAATTATTTTTCATTTATAGATGCCTTCTCCTTCCATCTTTGCTCTCTGCTGTAGAAGGGTAGGGGCCCCATTGCTCATGTCGGGGTCTCCAGCATCTAACACCCGGCCTCAGGGAGAAGCACCACTCAGTCAAGATGGCAGGTGACAGTTGTGTCTTGGTCATTGTGGTGATGCTCCCAGCAAAATCTGCTCTGCTGACCAAATAAAGGTAGAACTTTTAGAGGTGCTGTCAAGCTTGATTGCCCAGCGAAACTTCTTTGGCCTGCTAATCACTGAAAAACAGGCTCTCTCGCTCATATGAGATTTCCCCTCCTTCCTGTTCTCAGCTAGAAATACCATGAGAACAGACTGTCTCACAGTGTTTTCAGATTTCCACTTCTAGTCCCTGCCAAAAGCAGGAAGTGCAGAAGTGGGCGATAATTCTTTTTTTCTTTTTAGAACACTTTATTAAAGAGTTTTGGTTGTTACTTGTTTTTTCCCCCTGAACCTCATTAGAATTAATTTGAGCAATACTTTGAATTTACATAATGATTCTCTTACACGCAAAAAGTTTTATTTATCAGTGCCATTTCTCAGTAAGGTAAGGTAGAAAGAGGTACTGAGGCACAGAATAGTAGATCTTGAGGTCACCTTGGGGATTTTCGACTCCAGATTTTTTTTTTTTTTTAGACTGATGAGAAAATTGAGACCCAGAGTTATCACCTGGGGTATTTCTTGCTCTTTGCTGGCACCTACCACGTTGTTCTCATACAGTCATCCCTCTCTCCTCCCCGCCGTGGGGTAACACGGCTTCTCATTTTTCACACTAACACCACCCTGACCTCCCACCACCGCCCTCCCATCTATCCTGCCCTCTCTGCTGCCCTCCTCCTTACCCTTAAGTCAACCCTTTCACCTGGGGACAATCAAAAGCAGATAACCATCATTAACAGAGTCAAGAACCACTGTGTCTGAATGTATATTGTTAAAAATGAAGAGAGGAAGGAAGACAAGGAAAACAGGAAGGAAGGAAGGAAGGGAAAAAAAAAAGGAGTCAAATATGAGAGAGGGCGAGCAGCACAGGGAAGGAAGCACTGTCTCATCAGGGGCCAAGGAAATCATTTCTCTCCGACATGCCTGGTCTCTCCTCTCCACACCCTGTGGCATCTCAACTCCCCTGCCGGGAATGTTGCTTGGTGCAGGGGTGCCGTTGGGTCCTACTTCCTGGAGGTAATGACTCTACCTGACCCTGCTCTAATACTATCCCCAGGTCTGAGGAGTCTGTTGAAGCCTAAAGTGAGTCCTCAAATGAGAGCTGGAGAGGAAGACAGAAGTAGGTCCAGTAGGTGCTGTGGACTGAACTGTGTCCCCTGCAAAATCCATACATTGAAGCCCTCTCCCTGATGGGACAGGATTTGGAAAGAGGGTTTTAAAGGGGTAATTAAGGTTAAATGAGGGCATAGGGGTGGGGCCCTAGTCCAACAGGACTGGTGAACTTGTAGAAAAGGACCAGATTCTCTCCCTCTCCCACTTATTCCCCCTCTCCCCCTCCCCACCTCTCTCCCCGTCCCCCTCTCTCTCCCCCTATCCTGCCTCCCCCTGGGAATTCACAGAAGAAAGGACACGTGAGAACACAATGAGAAGGGGCCCATCTACAAGCCAGGAAGGCAGTTCTCACGAGGAATCAAGTTGTCCAGCACCTTGATCTTGGACTTCCCAGCTTCCAGAACTATGAGAAATCGATCTCTGTTGTTCGAACCACCCAGCTGTAGTATTTGTTATGGCAGTCCCAACAGATGGATTCATGGATTATTGATAAAAGCCATATTCTGAATTTTTCCCATGAGACGCTATGGTCTCACGGCTATCCATCTGTCCCACACCCCCTGGTCATACCTTGTGGGTACAGTGCTTTTGCATCACTAGTTTGCATCTCACGTAACAGACCTAAATTGAATTGTCATAGGACCAACACGAGGTGCCAGCATAGTACAAGGTCACAGAAAGGCAGGTGATCATTCATCAGTAATTCTTAGGTCTGTGTTTGCTTCCCCAGACAAAGCTAGATTTACTGTGATGCTCACAAAGCTTTCGCCTCGGGGTACCGCACTTGCATGGGCCCCTTCCTAAGCCCCGAGCCTGATTCTGTATCTCTATATCTTGTTCATTTAAATTAGAGCCCCCTCCCAAATCCTATGTGCCTCATACCCCCCTGACTCCCTGCTGCCTCCAACAAGTATCTATTTTGCAGGCTTTCTGCAGGGCACTGTGTGTAGCAACCAAGACGAGGTCATCATAGCACAAGTGAATGAGTTTCAGAATAAACGCATTAATTTAGGTTAAAAAAAATAATCAAAATATGTAATAGCAGAGACAGGAGAAGAGGAGGAGTTTATGTCCACTTCAAAAGGACTTCATAGATGCAATCTGGATCTAGTTTGCCCCTTCCTGGCCCCCAAATCCCTGACGATGCACACTTTTCAACTGGAGAAAAACATATGTTTGGAGAGCCTGCTGGGCTCCAGGTAAAGAACTCAATATTTTGCACGTGAATCTCAATCATTTTTTGCAACATTCATGTGGCCTAAGCATTATTACCTCCATCTAGAGGGAACCTTGAAGTTCAGAGAAATTCAACAGCCTGCCCCAGGGTGGAGCTCTCTTTATATCCAGGTCCACCTGACGCTAAAGCTTCCAAAGATTCCAGTTTGCCAAACCTTCTACAGAGACACCCCTCCTCTCCACCTGCCACCCAGCCAAGGCTGGGCTGAGAGTAAGGGAGAGGATGATGGAGAAATAGTGGGGCCAGGGATGTTGAAGCCTTCCGAATGATCGCTGCACAGTTCTCCAAGTGGCGTTCTTTTCCCATTGCTTTTACTCACGAAGGGCCCAACTTCCTAGTGCCGTGGGTAGTGGCAGCAGATCAGCAGAGGCGTCGGGCATCGCCAGGAACTTTGAGTGCCGAGTGCAGGGCTTTTTCTACCCTCCACAGGACGTTGAGCGCTGTACACTTTAGAATTTTAAATCCCCCAACCCCCCTGGCCATTGATTCAGACTTTGGACATCGAATTCTATGAGAAAAGGAAATCATTCAAATTTTGAAAATATTGGCACTGAATTAATTATCCTTGACTATAAAAGTTTCACCCTTCGTGGCCCTTATGTAAGCTCCTTTGTGGAGGTTTCCCTGTGCAGGCAAAAAAAAAAAAAGTGTCAAATGGTGATAAACTACCCTCTCCTTTGGCTAGGAGTGTCACAAGAAGTACTAGTATGCCATGTAGTTTTTCTCCTTTTATCTTCTTAAAAGACCAACCAGAAATCCAATGTGAAAAAAGCTAATGTGATACTAAGTTTGCAAATTTAAACGAAGAGTTCTGCCATCAAGACATGTAAAAGTTTCCATAGCAACATTAGCTCTCATCTTTAGGAGTTTTGGTTCTATTAAAGCCATTAAAGTCTTACTTTTGTATATACAAGGGTACGTACAACGTGGTCGGATTTCAGGTTGAGGTTTCTTTTCCATATTTTAATTATAAATGATTCCGGGTATGACTTTGCATGTCTGTTTCATGAGTGGACCTTTTGTAAACGGATGGTATTAAGCAGCAAGTTGATTTCTTTTGTTCTTCCCCCAATTTTTTCCTCTTTTATGTTTTATTCCCTCAATACCATGGATGCTGAAAGGAGGAAAGATAACAGAGCCAGACTACTATTGACTACCTAAGGGGCCCACCTTGCTGTAATCATGGTACCTCCTCTACGTGTAACGCAAAACCAACTTCCTTAAGGAGGCGAGATGGGGAAGGGCAGGGGTTAAGTATCCATTCTCCCCGATTCCCACAGACCAACCTACTCACATAAGCTGCCCCCCACGGTGGGTTTCCTTATCACTTAAAGCTCAAAAGGAAACTGGCTTTGCCAGTGGCCACAGAGTCAGCTGGCTCCAAGAGGGCGAAAAATAAATGTCTCCCGGAACTACGTCTGAGCAGAGACTCTACTAAAATCCTACGTCAGCTGAAAAGGGTAGTTGTACTCAAAATTTCATGAGCTATCCGTAGGAAGTCACACATGTAATGAACATTTCCTTGGGGGAAAAAAAAACCCTAATAATTGTAGATTCTTGCTTGCAACGTGGATGCTGTTGCAAAAATGAGTGAGGCAGATGGGGATGGCAAAGATGCCGGAAGATTCCCGTGAGCTCTCCTAATAGGAAACAGCGTTGGACAGTTGGGGACATCTGGAGTGAACATGGGGGAGGGAAAGCAAACATTTCTTCAATGCACTTTTCATCTGAAATAGTATCACGGTGTCAGAGACATGCAGAAACCCTGAATGAAACAGACAAATGGATGTGGCAGAAGGCTTAAAGTGAAACCAGCCTGCAATGATCGGGGCTATTTTTAGTTTTCTAATGAAGAAAGCAGCTGTATTCAGGAAGGCTGTCACTGGCTGCTTGTGAGACCAATTCGTTCTGTTTCGGGGTTCCAGCATTTATCACCAGCGAACCTCCCCTGGGATTCTCAGAAAGGAGCCCCCAACAGTATCGTAGATGTGGGGTTTTTAAAGGAATTTGGAGACGATTCTTAAGAATTTTAGTTTATAGATCTACTAGAACCAGAGGGTAATAAACGAAATAATAACCTATTTCTATGCTTTCCTGGTACAAACCTGGTCCCTTTCAGATCATCTGCAAACCCTTAAGGAGTGAAGGACAAAATTTCAGCTTCCTCTTTCAGTGACTTAAGTGGCTAGTCTCTGTCTCTTTCATTCTCTTTGGCTAGAGCTGCTAAACAAGAGGATAGAAGACAATAGACATTTTCCAGACACTGAAAGGCAAGCACTGAAGCTGACCCACTTTTAGAGACAAGAGCCAGTGAGAAAGCGATTTACTGCTGTCTGAAAGAGGCATTGAAGAGGTTGAGGTATCATAAGTGAGAAGGTTGTTATCTGAGCTCCTGACAAAGCCTGTTTTCAGCACCAATCCTGTATCCTCTCTGGAGGCCACAGCATCCTCTGTACTCAGTTCTCCCTACATGATGACATTTACGCATCGACTATGCACAGGATTTCATCCAACAAGCCGGACCCCCACATGACCTTCACTGAAACTGCTCTTATTTGACAGTAGAGCATGTCTTCTTATTTCTAAATATTTAGCTTGCCGGCACAAATTGCCCATTAGGTTAGCAAGAACTTGTGAAAATGCAATAGCCCTGCAAAGGTGGGTTATAAACCATATGCACAGAGCTAAACCCTTCTCTGTCTCAGAGAAATGGGGGGCAGGATGGTAACCAGGGAGTGGACAGAGATCCTCCCGCGAGCGGCTGTAAGGTGGGGGCTGGGCGGAGACCATAGTTCCTCATCCTGTGTACCCAGTGGCAGGACGTTCCTAATGCAGAGGTTCCTGGATTCAGCCCACGAGAAACCAACCGTGGTCACTCGGACCCGGGTGGGGCTTTCGGAATCATCAGCACATACCCCCAAGCTCAACCCTGACAGAAATGAGTTTGAAAAAAATCTCTTCCACGTTGAAAAAGGAAAAGGGGGGGGGGTTGAGGATATGAACAAATAAATTAGAAAACAAAATCACCAGTAAACACCAAACAGCAATAGCCAATGCTGGCCTTCCACCATTTGTAAAACAAGACAGAAGACTCCATGACACTGACGTTTCCTTCCAGTTCTCAAATTTGGGCACAAGAGATGCTGGAGCCCCCTAAAGTTTCATTTTAATGTGGAAGTGTTATGACTTTGTGGAAATTCTTCCTCTAGCCCAGTGGCTCTCAGCCTTGGCTACACATTAGAATCAGCTGGGGAGCATTTAAAAATTATTAATGCCCAGGGTCCACCCCAGGCCAGTCAATTCAGAAAAGCGGTGGTACCCAAGCCTCTATGTTTTTATAGCCTCCTTCACCTGCCCAACTTAAGTTCCTTGTTTCTTCCTCGTGGATGCTCTGAACAGTTCCTCAGGCCTCTCAGCTGTAGGCCCATTTAGGGTCTAGCCCTACACTGTCCATTACATAGTCACTTAGCCACATGTGACCAGTGAACCCAGGAAATGTGGTTTGTCCAAACTGAAATGCTTGATTGTAAACTACACACTGGGTTTCTAAGACTTAGTGTAAAGAATGTTAAAATATCTTATTAAAATAATTTGTATTGATTACACATTGAAATGAAAACAGATATGTTGAATTGAATAAAGTATATTATTCAAGTTATTTTTACCTATTTCTTTTTACATTAATATAGCTACTAGGAAATTAAAATCATTTGTGGATCTCACCTTTATTTCCACTGGACAGCACTGTGCGAGACATATTTTAAGCTACTGTTAATCTTTCC
The DNA here is from genome assembly GCF_036321535.1 of Camelus dromedarius. NCBI lineage: Eukaryota > Metazoa > Chordata > Mammalia > Artiodactyla > Camelidae > Camelus > Camelus dromedarius. The sequence continues at coordinate 11,041,480 of NC_087454.1, read as the reverse complement.
TCTCTAACATTCTCTTCCCCACCTTGGAGAGTCCTAACTCTTTTCAGTTTTTCTCCTAAATTATTTTTCCTATAAGAAGAGCTTTTTTTTTGCTCTTCCCTGAACCTCTTTCACAGTCAAGTTTAGAGTACATGATACATTTGGACTTAGAATTTGCTAAACTCATGTCTAGTATAGGGAGCTGTTGGGAGGATGTTTAGAAAAGGAGTATTAGAAAGTATTTCTAAGGCAAAAGCATCTCCTTCGATTCCATTAGATCATTACAAATACTCCTTTGGGTTAAGGCGCTGGTTCCCCAAAGCCTTCTCCAAGTGCTTCTCTAGAGATTTAGCCCACTAACACTCATCACATTTGCGAAGAGTGGCATACCGAAGGCAAGAGACACAGAACAGGGAACCTTTCCCATAAGTGTGCAGATCAGAAAGGGCCTGTCTGGGCTGACAGCAGTGGGGGTGAACAAGGCTAAAACTGGTTGGAGTCCTCACCAATAGGCAGGAAGCTCACAAGGATCTGGAATTCTTGCAGGAAGCCAGAGAAAATAGATAAGTGCTCAAGGAGGATTTTGTCCACTGAGCAATTATGCCAAAGGATTGGCCCACACTTCAAATAAAAAAAAAATTTAATTCAGTCTTTAGAAACAGGTATAATAGAAGGCGATTATTCATTTTACCGAAGAAGTCCTCCTTTTAGATAAAGATTGGCTGTCTTTTGCCTTTAAATAGCAACTCCCCTAGGTATAGTTTTGAAAGGATTCTGTTGACAAAAATTCTACTTAACCACATCACAGCATAGAAGGAAGCACTTTGAATCCCAGAGAGGGTCAGCAAATTGTGGAAAAGTAATGAAAGGATTGCTCTGTGAGTCGTTTTCTTCCCTCTGCACTAGTCTGCATGCATCTGCGGACCACTCGGAGAGCACCTGGCCCTTGGTGGTCTCAACATCCACCTTGCAGGTCACTTCTTCCCTCCGCCCTGGGCACTTGGCAGGGCTTTGTTTCTTTCTTTCTTTTTTTAAACTGAAGTAGAGTTGATTTACAATACTGTGTTAGTTTCAGGTGTACAGCAAAGTGATTTAGTTATACATGCATATATGTATATATCTATATTCTTTTTAAATTCTTTTCCATTATAGGTTATTACAGGGATTGAATATAGTTCCCTGTGCTATACGATTTGTTTTCTACATCTGTGAGTCTGTTTCCATTTTGTAAATAAGTTCATTTGTACTACTTTTTAGATCTAACATATAAGTGATATTATATAATATTTGTCTTTCTCTGTCTGACTTAACTTCACCTAGTATGATAATCTCTAGGTCCATCCGTGTTGCTGCAAATGGCATTATTTCATTCTTTTCATGGCTGAGTAATATTCCATTGTGTGTGTGTGTGTGTGTGTGTGTGTGTGTGTGTGTATCCAGTCATCAGTTTTGGGGCACTTAGTTTGCTTCCATGTCTTGGCTACTGTAAATACTGCTGCTGTGAACATTAGGGTGCATGTGTCTTTTCAAATTAGACCTTTTGTCTTTTCCAGATACATGCCCAGGAATGGGATTGCTGGATCATATGGTACTTTTAGTTTTTTAAGGAACTTCCATACTGTTTCCCATGGTTTTGTTTGTTTCTGACATCCTCTCCCACTGCCCAAGGCACTTAGATACAAGTGCCACCCTGAGGGTCATCTTCCCAGTGAGAGCCAGTGGCAGGGTTCCCAAGGACTGGCTCTGTTTCTCAAACAAGTCATCGTGGAAAATGCGGAGCAGCCTAGGATGAAATGACGTGGTGGGAACAGGCCCTCAGCAAAGTTAGGGTGATTCCAACCCACTGCTTCTAAGCTCTTCCCGTACCCAGGAGAAGCTCTCATTGTTGGTGAGCACTCCCTCCCTAATGTGCTGTCCCCTCTTCTGCTTCCTAACCTGGCTCTCTGGGTGTGCCCCTCAACTTGAGGTGCCCCCACTCATTTCACACTTAGCATCTGAAACCCCTCATTCTCACTTAACACTTTATATTCCCTTTGGTACCCCTTCTAAGGTGTGGACTTTCTGTTACCCTACCCAGCACACTGCTGGGGGACAGTGGCACTCTGGCCTCTTGTACATGCATGCTGTCATTCCTCTATAGATAAATCAACCTCCTATTGCTAAACAGTGATGCTTAGACACCCACAAGCTCAGGTCCCAGGGAAATGGAGAACTTGCCAGTCCCAGCCTGGAGTTCAGCTGCACCTTCCTGCCCCGATAAACTACTCTATCTGATGTGTGGTTCTACGTTTGCACCCGTCGCACTGAACTGGGAGTCCTACTACAAGCCTATCTCCCCACCTACTCCTTGAGGGAAGAGAGTGTGTCTCATTTCTCTCCTTGTCTATAAGTCTAAGATAGTGCTAGTCACATATTAATCTATACATGTTTGGCAAATGGGTGAAGGAATTAAGTATGTTAATCAGTTCTGCTCTGCAAATGGAAGAGGTATCTTTTTCAGTCCAAAATCAGAAAATCTAGTTCGTGAACCATTAGGGACACAGATATCTGAAGCAGAAGTGACCAGTTTCTTAGGCTGGTCTTCATGAAAAGGACACAGAAGGCAAAAAGGCCTAGCAGCTGGCCAGTGAGTATTTTCAACACATAGTGTGGAGCAGGAAGCAGCAATAGGACAGAGCTGAGAGACTGACACACCCCTGCACTGGGCGCCTGGGGACGTGAAAGGGAGGTGTGGGTAGGACAGCACGTGGCCCAAGGAAAGAAAGACTTGTTAGGGTCACAGGGAGGGCCTTGGACACACGATGCCCCAGATGTCAGAATTATGGCAGAGCCCTGGGGAAATGGGGCAGGATGGAGGGTAGCGCCAAGACCAAAGACCAGGGAGAAGGAGCCGAAGGAGACAGAATCCTCTGGTCCAGCCCACTTCCTGTCTTGTCAACTTGTGGGAGACATGAGACATGCGGTTGGTTCTTCACATTGGCTGGAGTTCCTGGGTCACTGACCAGAGACTGACTGGGCATTTTGAAGTGGGCCAGGGAGTCACTGACTCGTCCTGAGCCACTCTGTCCTTTGTTAACCCCCCATGAAGTTGTTTCCCAGTACCAGTGCTTCCCAGGGTGGGGCCCCACATGCAGCATCAGCATCACCTCACCCGGGAACTGGTTGGATGTGCAAGCTCTTGGGTCCACCTAGACCTCCTGATCAGAAACTCTGGGGAGACCTAGCAGTCTGCTTTTTAACCAACACTCCAGGGGATTCTGATACGGTTAGACTCGAGAAATACCGTCCTCAGAGATCCTAACTGAATTGCGCCGAACGCTTAGTCCCCACATAAACCTAATTCATAGCCACGGTTTATGGCTTCTATGTGTTTTTGTGCCTTGAAGCCGGTTTCTTCCTCTGACTGGGCTTGTGACCTCTTCTACAAAACAGGGATACATCCATCTTATTTATCTCAATGCAAAGGACTGAATGAGATGATTTCTTGAGGTCCCTTTCAGCTTGAGAGAAAATGAGTCCTTGAAACAGAAAAAAATGAATAAATAAAAGAAAGGAGAGAAAAAGAAAGGACCAGAAGAGGCCGGTGTGATGAAGCGGCAGCTAGCTAACACTCCAAAAGACAAAGTAAGGCTTCTCGAGGTGGCCGTGGAATATTTTTAGCAGAATCAAATATGCGGGGCAAGCAGCACTCAGTATCTCTCCATCGGTGACTGAAACAAGCTTTCTTAAGATCTCATAGGAAGATGTAAATGGATTTTGATGAAAGGACCATTTCAAAACACTTTTGTATCAGAATAAAAGACTATAGCTGTCCGCAGTTTCCATGATGAAAGTTATGTTAAGGGCCAGATCAGCACTTGACAAAGTGGACCAGAATGGGACAGGCTTGGGTCCTTGGTGGGAAAACTTTAGTTTTCTTCTTTGCTCTTCCCCCCTCCTCTACCTACTAAATAGGGGAAGATTCTGGGAATCTTTCTCCTGTTTCCAGATATACCAGGGACAAAGTGGGACTAGGCAGACAGGAAAGCCTGGGGTAGGAGGTTAAGGGCATAACTGGAAATCAAAACCTAAGCAATAGATTGTTTAATGACCCAAGAAGCAGAGTCCTGGCTGGGAGCCAGGGCTGCCCCGAGAAGTCACTAGGTGATGCCAGGAACAGAGCAGGTGTCCAAGTTTCTGTCTTCAGAATGGGGCAAATCTAGTCAAGCAGTTGATTGTGTGGGTGGACCTTCAGGAAGCAGATGGTGCCAGATGGGGACAAAAACTAGAGTGGCTGGAAAAGGACTCACTTGGAAAACTGAGTGCAGGTCAAAGCTAGGGAGGGAAGGCAGGGAGCCAGGGTTCAGTGCCAGAGAAGAAATGTCAGTCGTCAGGCCCATACACATAGATCATAACAGGAATGGTGCCCCCTTGAGTTGTGCAGTGCTCAAACTGAACAACAGTGCATGGCAGCACTGCACGACAGCTGTGATAGCAGAAGATATGACTAGGGGTGGCCCCCTATTTCTTCCAAATAATATCTTTTTTCCAGGGATTGATATAAAAAGCCTTTCATATTAAAGATACCACACAAAGGGCATGAATTTAATCTATCTTCTAATTCCCCTCTCCTTCCTGCTTTTTTTCCCTTACCTTCTTATTTACTGGTTCCTTAGGTCCTCAAAGACAGCCTAGGTAGCTGGGATCAGAAAAAAGGGGCAAGCATTAGCAAGCATCATTTGAGATTTAATTAGATAACCCTTTAAAAAATATGTTAACTTTGAATCAATTTGGCACAAAATTTCAAGTCGAGAGCTCAAATCTTTTCTACCTGGTAATTTGATTATTTTGAGCTAAAAAAAGAAAAGCAGATGACTAGATCATTATGTTTTTGCAAACTTCTTTTCAAAGAGGTTATGCAAGAACCCCAAAGCGTGTCCCAAATAAAATCCTGGAGATACATAAAATCTATATTTTTATGGTGCTAGTTACTAGTGAGCGCTGAGAGAATAAAGTCATTTCAGGAAAGAGAGAAACAGGAGCCAAAGGGTGGCTGGGAATTTGTCTTGGCATGAGATGGCCAAGATACAAAGAAAGAGAAAAATATACCTGGCATCTTGGCCACCGTCCCTCCTTAGAACAGAACTTCATTTCATGGAAGACATAATTATCTCCTAACGTCTCCAGTGCTGGCTGCCGAGCTAATTCTACAGAGACAGGCTATTTCAATGTTCTAGGAATGCCTGCTGCTAGTGTCTTCAGATGACATGCAAGGCCTCCCAGAGATTGTACAGAGCGGGCACTGCCGTATTTGTCACACCTAAAAGTAGTTACCTTTTACATTTCCGTAATTCTGTGGAGACGGTATACATTTGCGTGTTACCCTTATGATTATGTCAGGGTTAAGAGAGAACTCAGGCTGACGTCTGATATAAGGAACAATTTAGAAAATTCTTCTGGTGAGCATCCCACTGTTTGGACCTAGTGCACAGGGCCTTTAGGTACAGGAGGTATTGGGTGCAAATAGCTGTGTTTAGAAGGCACCATGGAGCTGCAGATGTATAAACTCCTGTCCATGGGAGCAGCTCTGATTTCCCACATCAGTCAAGGCTCCATCTCATTTTCCAATTGCCCCGGTGCATGGGAGACCCAGAAAAGATCATCCACGTGTTCTTAAAACAACTTACATTTCTACGAGGTCCTGTGAATGGGACCAATGATTCTTTACGGACAACCATGGCAAGAGCGAACTTCCCACACTGTCATCAACTAATGTCTTGTTGAGAAAGAAAATTTGAATAACCTGGGGGTTATGCCTTGCTGACAATTCTGAAGATACATAAGGAATATAGACTTCTCAACTCTGTTGTGAATGCTTCCTGAACTCAGTAACCTACCCTCCCCTACTCAGACATGGGAGTATGATTTTTGTGGTCCAGGTGTCAGGCGTCGAGAACCCCAGGAGAGGCCTCCATGTTTTAGAAGGAACCTTGTCGGGGAGGCGGGGCAAGGATATTCTGGGGGCGGGGAGAGGAATGCAGTGGATGTCCTCAGAAGAAAAGGAGGAACGTGCAGTTAGTTTCTGGGGAATCCCCAAGAAACTGATACAGGAATAAACTATAAAGAAGCTCCTTGCTCATGGCCGTTTCCTCTTTCTGACAAAATGAATCAATGCTTCTATTTTTTTTCCCACTGAGTTTCAAAGCATCCTCCACAGATCCGCATTAGCAGAGGCATTAGACGCATCCTCATCTGAGAAGCACTTTAATTACAGTGAAGCTCAGAGCTCGTCCTCCTCTAATCAGAGACTGTGTCTGAGTATAGAAAGCCAGGGAGAGACTCAGCCTTTCTTGGATGAGGATTTCGGGAGGCCTAAAAATAGACCCACAGTCACCAGGCCAGCACTGTCCTGCCACTTCCGGTGGGGCGGGGGTGGGGGTGGCAAGAGGGTGGACAGTGTAGGGGGAAATGGGCGTCCCTCCTCTTCTCCAACCCCCTTGGGCACGACCCCCACCCCTCTGCATCACCTCATTTAGAGTAGCAGACAACAGTATGTGCCTGGTTGCAACTGCTTAAACTCAGCCCTACTCCTTCTGGCCCTGAACTCCAGCCAGGTCACTTAACCAGCCCTCATCTGTGAAATGGGGATAATGACCATGCTTCCTGCAAGAACTAATTGAGTTAATACATGTGCGGTGCTCAGAACACTGCGTGGCAAGGAACAAAGGCTCAACAAATGTTGATAGTTACTCTATGATTATAATTTTACATTTTTCTCAGCATGGCTGAGTCCTTTAGTGATGACCATTTTTTTTTTTTGGTAGGAAGCGACTTTGCTAGTAGTAGGGAACCCTCACAGATCACCAGTTTGGCATTATATATACATTCTCTCCAAAAGAAAAAAATGGGAGGCTTGAAAAATAGATGTTTTCCTAGGACAAGGGTTGGCAAACTTATTCTGTAAAAGGACAGACGGTCAACATTTTAGACTCTGCCGGCCCTGTGGTCTCTGTCCCAGGTACTAAGCTCTGCTGTTGTAGGGCAAAAGCAGCTGCAGACAATGTGTGAAAAGGTGAGCACGAATGTGTTCCAATAAAACTTCATTTACAAAAGCAAGCAGCGGGCCAGATTTGGCCCACAGCTGGAGCTCATTAACCCTTGTCCCATGGAGGCTATAAACTCCAGGAGGGAGGGACCAAACCATTGATGTTCACCTTGACATCCTGCTGCTCAGCACCCTGCCGTGTACACACTTGCTGCTCACATTCTGATGATTTCTGAGTGAATGAATAAAACTCCAGAAAGAAGGGGTTTTCATTCCTCTAAATGCTGGACTCGGGCTCACCTATTCAGACTGTGAAGTGCACAAAGTTCTGCCAATAGACATGACAGAGAGTTTCTAGGAACGATGCCTTGTGTCCATCTAAGGAGTTCAGGCTCTTTGGCACATAAGTGTTATGTCCCTCTCCATCCCCACTACCTCCACCAGAAAAACAGATGGTGACAGGGACTGCAACAATCCATAGTGCTGCATTCACAAAACCTTGTCTGATTGTCCATCATGGACTCAGGTGTGTCAAACATGGTCAGGCATCTCCTATCGCTGGGCAACCCCAAGTCTGAGGAGCATGAAACCTGAAACTTCTGCACACCACCCCCCTGCCCAGCTCTCAGGAGAGACAATTCAGTTTTGAGTTGCCTCTCGGGTCAGAGAGGCTCAGGGATCCCCTGAGCTCAAACACGTGACTTCCTCTCTTTATGCTTTGGGTTCCTTGTCTGCAAAACGGAAGCAGCAATAGTCCTGACTTCCATGGCTGATGTAAAGATGAAGCAGGAGGTTGCTCAGCATGTTGCCTATTTAACAAGCACTCAGCAAAAATTAGCTTGATGATTCCTGGACCAGCACCTAGATCCTGATGAAGTCATTGCTGAGGACCACCTTGCCCTGGTTCTGAGTGGACAGCTGATGCCTGGGAGGGAAGGGGCCTGAGAGGCAGGGCTCCTCACTCCCCTCCCACCTTTACTGAACTTCCTTCTCTTCCCCTTCTCCGACCTGGTGGTTTCCACATCTGCCGGGGGTGGTGGTGTTCTTAATACTTTGTGAACCGGGGCATCATCTGGAAGTTAGAAAATATACCCCCAAGGGTTTAAACAAGAGAGCAGAGGCACATGCTGAGGCTTCCTGGAACAGGCAATTCAGACTGTGGGAATCTGGGGCTGGCTTTTCACAATGAGCTGGATTATGAGAGGCGAGTGTTCTATTCCTAGCTAACAAGGAGCAGATTCAGAGGCATGAAGCCAGTGAGAGGTCCTCACTGTGCCTCGGCCTCCCTACTGGAGAGCAAGAAGTAATCATTTAGGATTGTCTCCAGTATAATTAAAGTGAGGGTTAAAGCACTTTGCAAAAATAAAACATGATCGATGTAGGGTGGCATCATTCAACAGTAATGATTATACAGATACAGGATAACGGTATCTGCTACTATAGGTCTAAAATAGTTTTAGGAACAGCTCTGCCTGGAGGCTAAATGACCTCAAAGCACCTTCTAACTGATTCTCTGTGACTTCAGTACAATCTCATCAATTTCATAATCATGGGGCAGAAGCCCATCTCAATTAGAGTCGGACTTCATTGCAATCAGTCCATCAAATCCAGCTCTTTCAGAAATTAAAAGGTGGGCCTAAAATAACCCAATGTTCCTATGAGATGTTTGCTTAGAAACAGATAAAAATTACATGCAATTGCTTGTATCTGAATAGGTGTTTCTAGAGAGTTCCAGGGTGCTCAAAAACTGTTTATTCTCTTAATTAATGTAAACTTTAATCTGCAGTCTCTGACCCCCACCTGGTCTTGGGGGTGTGGTTGTTTTTAGCTGGGTGGAAAAAGAATAACATAAAGGAATTCTTTAATAGATTTGGCAAATGTAAACATCAGGCCGATCTCAATCACCACAATTTCAGATTTACGAACTCTGATTTCTTAAGGGTTGCAGGCCCCCAAACTGCAATTAAAATCCACAGGAATGCTGAGGACTAAGTTTATGGCCTTTCAGGAGGGAGGGTGGGTAAGTACTTGGGAACCTGTCACTTGTCACTTCTGCACCCTGACCACAGGGCAGTTGGCAGCTGGGCTGTGTAGAAATGTCTGCCATCTCTGACCGACTGGCTAGGAGAAAAAAACAGGCAAGTTTGCCTGGCTTCCTAGCCTGTGTGTGGGTCCAGGTTCATAAGGACTTCAGTCGAGGTCAGACCTTCCCTTTCTGGGTTGAAAGCCAGGGCCCGTGAGCAAGAGCACGTAGTCTGTTGGGTCAGGTGGGGTTGCCCCTCAGGGACTCCCGTGTTGACTGGACTGGGGTTCACAGGGAGCAAGGGCAAGTTCAGGGCAGAGGTGCAGTTCCACCCAGCAACTCCAACTGCCCCAGGGATGTGTGCCGGGGAAGAAGGGGCACTGAGGGGGTGGACCACTGTGCGCTACCAAGAAGTTCAGCCAAGAATCAGAATAGGATAGTTATCTGTCCAGTGACAGCAGAGATGACCCAGACTCTACTAGCAATTTGCTTACTATCACCATCCTGTGTCCCCAGCAGCAAGCCCAGGGCCTGCCACACAGTAGGTCCTCAGCAAAGTGAGTGAATGAATGAATGAATGAATATTTGTTTCTTGAATGAATGGAAGTTTCCAGACCACACAAGGCCATGTGTTGGCAAGCCTGGGGCAAAGTGCATTTACAAGGGAGGTAGCAGAGGGACTTAGTGTGTGTCCTTTTTAGAACTGCTTGCTTAGGAGCCCAGGTTCCAAATGTCCAGTGTCCACCCCTTGTTCAAAGGAGAGCCCACCACGTTGCCTCTTCTGAGACACAACCCTGTGATCATTATTGAGGGTCACTCATCTTGCGAGCAGAAATGATCCTTTTTTTAAAGATGACGATACACTGGGGGCAGTTCACTTTGGCTGTAAGTCTTCTGCTTTTCAGGATTAGCCAAATACTAGCGTGCATCCAGTAGATGGCACTTTGACAATGAAGGTCCCCAAACTCCTTGAGGAGTTTGATGATAGCTTTTTAAATTCATCTCAACTTTTAAACTAAGAAGAATCAAGCCGTAATCCATAATTGTGGTTGTAGATGGTCAGTGTTTGGCTATAAATAACACCATCATTCTCCAAAGGCCCCTAATTTCAGCCTGAGATTCAGGCAGAGGAAAAATTTCCTATGAAAAATCTATGGAAGGCAAATTCATTCCAAGCCCCCCCTGAAGAATCCTGAAAGAAATAAGGTCATGGGGCCTTCCCTGGTGCTACGATGTTTATGTTCAGTGATTTCTTTCTCTCCTACTAAATATACCATCTGGAAGCAAGCTTACCATCTGGAGGACTCTAAGTGGGTTCCAGATGGATCTCCCTTTGATCCAATTGATATGGACAGGAGGACACCAAGAACAAGCTCTACCCCACATTCAGAGGTGGCGGCTAGAATATAAATATTTCAGAACATGAGCTAAAAGCAAGCCCTGTACTGACAGGTTAGGAGCAGGCTCTGCAAGAAGAAAGCCACCTGCAGAGAAGGGCCAGGTGGGAGAAGGAGAATCTGAGGGCACCCAGAGGACTTGCAACATAAGAAGTCACCAGAACTGCCAGGACTGTGTCATCATTTCAGGTTTTACTGTGGTTTCACAAAAAGGCCACAGTCTAGTTCCATCATCTGGCACAGTTGAGAGGAATGGGAGCAAAAAGGTAAAGGTTACCCCAACTTTTTCACCCCAGGGCTGTGCCAAGCTGCTACGTGCACAACACTACGGAGCAGAGGCGAGAAAGTCAAGTGCAAGGCGCCCGGTGCTTATTCCCAGCAACCCAGCAGCCCCGGAGCCAAGATTTGAGGATTGGATGGGGTTATCAGGATCAGAAGGGAAAAAAAGGCTTGGGCAGTGTGAGTGACAGCTCTGTCCTCACACGTTTATAACCATGCTTAACTCCTGGGTTTGTTGTGCAAAACAAAAACACCTGGTACAATGCCTGGCACTTAGTAGATGTTCAATAAATTGTAGAGTTGATTTTCATTTTTTTAATGTTAAATAATGCCTTCCAGTCACAGTTTATAAAGGACCTGATAACACTCATATATTTAAGTCTCACAATAACACTGTGAGACAGGAGGGAACTTTTAATCCTGTGTTGCTCATGAGGAAAATGGTGCTCAGAGAGGTTTTTTAAAATAATTTTTTTAAATAACCTAGTACTTTTCTTAATTGCCTGACAGAGCTCTTCATTGCTGCTTTTCCCATACATTCTGTTTCTTTGTTTTTAATTGAAGTATAGTTGGTTTGCAGTGCTGTGTTAATTTCTGGTGTACAGCAAAGTGATTCAGAATACATATGTATACATTCCTTTTCATATTCTTTTTCATTATAAGCTATTACTAGGTATTGAATACAGCTCCCTGTGCTATACAGTAGGACCTTGTTGTTAATCTATTTTATATATAGTAGTCAGTATCTGCAAATCTCAAACTCCCAATTTATCCCTCCCCACCCCACTTTCTTCCCAAACCATAAGTTTGTTTTCTGTCTGTGAGTCTGTCTCTCTTTTGTAAATAAGTTCATTTCCCATACATTACTTTTTTACATATACATATGTATTCTTTTTCAGATTCTTTTTGACTATAGCTTATTACAAGATACTGACTGTAGTTCCCTGTGTTATACAGTAGGTCCTTGTTGTTTGTCTATTTTACATACAGTAGTGTGTATATGTTAATCCCAAACTCATAATTTATCCCTCCCCCCTGACCTCATTCCCCTTTGGTAACCATAGTTTGTTTTCTATGTCTGTGAGTCTATTTCTGGTTTGTAAATAGGTTCATTTGTGTTTGCTTTTTTTTTTAAGTTTCCACATATAAGAGAATTTTAACCAATTGTCCAAAGTCACATGTGGGATAAATGGGGACCTTGAACTTGAAGGTGACGTTGGATTCTAACTTCAGATGGTCTTTCCTCTGTGCCGGTTGCATAATCTTTTGCAGAACTTCAGTGCTTTTCATTCCTTTTCTTTTTCCCCCCTGATTTTACTATAGTTCTGCATCCAAGAGCCTAGAAAGGTGATGAAAACATGGAGCCTTTGCAGTCTTTTTTTAAGTGTGCCTCATTTCAAATTGCTCCCAATAGTTGTATATCACATTGAGTAAACATTTCTGATAATTTGGAGAGAAGGTGATCTGTGTGTGAGTGGATATGTTTGTACTCTGGGCTAAAACAGTGGAAGTAGCAGGAGGCACATAACTCGGATAGTATTAAAGAAGAGAACCATCACTATAATTCTGTGCTACACATAAAGCAGACTATACTGTACATACTGTAAATTGCATATGAAATAAAATACTTACAGCATTTAGTATAGATAGATAATGGTGATACATAATCCAAATTAGAAAGTGATAAAAAAAAATTTCCTGGAAAAAAAAAGGTATCTTTTTCATGTTTCATGATTATCCAGCGTTAGGGTATCTAGTCCTAATTTATTCCTGTACTTTCACCAAAGGCTTCTGGAAATTCTCCTCATAAGGCTCTATTTATGGAGAGCTAAAAAAAAATTTTGAAAAGCGAACCCTTTTCAAGGGAGAATTTTCTACGTGGTGGGTCATAGTCTAATTTTTGCCCCAACGATGGCTTTTTTCCAGGCCTGTTTAGTTCTTGGAATAAACCTGGGTGCCTCAGCCACAGACATTGATTCTGTCTAATAAAACATGGTGGAATTTGCATAACATATTTGAATACCCAGGAGGTTTTCATTTATTTCTATTTATTTATTTAATCCTATTTTTGCCAAAAAAAAAAAAAAAAGTAATGAAAACCCGAAGATAGCCCCAGAGAAGCCTGTGCTGGAATCATTTTGTCTAGTGGTCTTTGGTATGTGTGCCGAGGAACAAATGTGCCCAGGCCTTCTTGGCATGTGACGCACCACGAGCTCTTTTGCAAAGTTGATAGACTCAGGGATCTGTGGTTCCTGGTGGGAAAAATATGATTTGGCTCTCATAGCTTTTCCTTCCCTGGCAGTAGTGGTTTCATTAATGATGTTGGAAAACTAAGCTAAACACAGACACTCTTGCAGTAGGAGGTAGGAGCAGCATTAAGGCCCAACCTAGAGTTTCGGGCCCTGGGCCAGTAGGAATTCAAGAGAAAAATGGTACCATCTGCCCTGTTTCTTCAGGAATTGCTGCAGCCAGGCCACTAACCGTAGGGTACTGGTGCTTCCCCTTCTCTCATGTGTTAAGATTGGTTACCAGCTCTTCTCCACCTTTGGTCCTGTCACAACATATTGCAAACAATATTGTTAAGGACCCTGGGAAGCATGGATGCAGTCTATAACCAGAGGTGTTTGTTCAAAGACCTCCATGCTCTCTCTCCCTGTTCACAATGGCTAAGAATATCAGTTTTCTCTGTGCTTCTCAACTCATTCATGGTACACTTGGAATCAACTTCATATTTGGGTCCCAGGGAGGAAGGAAGAGAGAACAGCAGAATATGTTAATTTCTATCTAAAATGCAAGTAGGTATTGGGAACACTACCAATACATCTCCCACCACAATACCGCCCTTAACAGTTTTTAGTGACTCGTTTCAACTTAAAATATAGTACTCATCTATGGTTGAAGTTAGAGAGAGGAGACACGAAACTACCACTGACTACCCAGTCGGTGGAAATTTCCATCAGTAATCAAGACATTCTCAAATCTGGTCTTCAACTTTGCAGATCTGGACATTTGATTTTTTTCCAGTGTATCCAGATTCAGGAGGTCTGGTTCTCATTAACTAACCTCATAAGAGCCTGATGCATAAACTGTAAGATCAATTTAAAAGTTTGTAATAGAGGCTGCTTCTTTCTTATGGCTAAAAATTTAAAGTTTATCATCTAGATCGTATCCTTTGCAATATGAGAAAAGTCCATTTGGAACCAGAAAGTTGTTTGGGAAGCACAGAACCAAAACAAAACGGGCAACTGGATATCCTTTAGAGAACTTTACTTAGGACATGAGAAAGCCTGGTGAATGAACCATCCTTGCCTTACCCTAGAGTTCCCTTCTTTAGGGATCACGATGCCCAAGAATCCCAGATACAGTGGCTCAGGCCTCGGATAATACTAGATAAAAACAATTCTTACCCTCTAACTTTCCCTTTTAGAGACCCTAAGCAAGCCACCCTCTATGGTATAATACAACTGATCAGCTTGGTAAAATCATATTCTACTCATAAGTCCCTAAAATGATAACCAAGTTGTTTCAAATGGTCTTGATGGGTTTTTAGATCTTCCTTCCTAAGTGACTCCCATGGTTGGTCCCAGTTACATATGCATTCTTAGTGTTGTTAAGCTGATATTGTCAAGTTCGGGGGGCACCTTACTTCACCAGCATCCTCTGATTATAATAAGTGGTGAGAAAAGATAATAAGATCCATGTTCAGCTTAACATTTGTAGGTCATCCTTTTCTAATAAAAATTGCAGAAGTTAAAAAAAATTGGCTACAACTATAGCTCCTTAATTCAGCTTAACTGGGGAAAAGACTAATTTGAATTAGCAGAAATCTTAATCACAGCTTTTGTTTTTTAAAGCTCTGATTTAATGAAAAGTTCTCTGAATGGAAATGAGATCTTGATTTGATTTCCTGCCTCCATTCAGGTTGGCCAAGCTCATTAACCTCTCCAGGTCTCAGTTTCCTCATCTGTAAAATAAGAGTATTGAAGCCAACTTGCATCTGGGGACCCTTCCAGTCCAGCATTTTCTTTCTTTAATGTGCCTATCTGTAGCCTCAAGCAAAAGAATTGCCATTTGCAAGCAAGTAAGAGTAGCTGGCAATAGTTAGTTGGTCCTGCCCCAGTGAAACACAATTTTCAATCCCTGAAGCTCCCAGAAACTTAATGATAACAATAACAATAATAAGCATTAAATTCCCAAGTTAGTTCTGTGTTTACCTTCAAGAATATACAGCATCTCCCAATGGGCTCAAATGAATGCAAAATACTCAAACAGCTTTACTTAGCACATACTGTTTACTTGGGTTTGGGAGGTAAAGGGGAGTTACTAAGATAAAAACCAGTGTGGTCCCTGCCTTTAGAGCTCAAACCCAGCAGGGGATACAGCACATGCACATCTGCCCTGTAATACGGTACCAAGCAGAGTATCATATGTGAAGCCTACTGAGAAAACACAAAGGATGGAGCAATTAATTCTGTCTGAAAAGGAAAGAAGGGGAGAAGGCTTCCTGGAGGAGGTGACATCTGAACCAGGCCCTGAAGGATGAAGTAGAGAAAGACGATAGGGCTGGAGTGTGAGGCAGAGTAGTCTGGAAAGCAGGGGATTGGAAGGATGGGGAGTCAGGAAGGGGAAGAATTGCCACAAGATGTGTCTGGAAAATGTGAATAAGGTGAGTGGGCTTTGAATGATACATAAAAGCATTTGGGCTCCATCTTTTACCAGAAGAGTTCCATGATCAGATTTATTTGGGAAGGTCAAAATGTTGTGGGGAGAGGTTTTGAACAGGGAAAATCTGGAGGCCTGAAGAATAGCCTGGAGATAATTATAACAGGCCAGGTAGCAAGTGATGAGGGTCTGTGTTAGGATGGCACCAGGTGATGAGGGTCTGTGTTAGGATGGTACCAGGTGATGAGGGTCTGTGTTAGGATGGTACCAGGAGGGGTGCATCTAAGAGACATTACAGAAGAAGAAGAGCCCATACGAATTTGGCAGCTAATTAGATGTTGGAGGTGACAGAGAGGGGGGATATGAAAAAAAGATTCAGATTTTGGTTAGACTGGTGGGTCCCAAGGGACACTGGTTTCTTTTATGCTTATAGACACTGATAACCTGTGCTATACAGAAAAGTAATGCTCAGGAAAGATGAGTGAACATCAGAAAGGCCCAGTAAATAAAACCCACAAACAAAACGATTCTTCATGTCTATAGACTTTGTAAGGCAGAGAGAAATTAATGACATGAGAACATTTAAATGATCCAAAGAAACTATGAGCTTTTAAGAAAAAATAGTTTTGAGAGAGTTTGTAGTTATTGTTTATTTAGGGTTTTGCTTGCCTTGTGTATCTTTTTCTTTTGTTTTTTGTTTGTTTGTTAAGTTTAATATTTTGGGCAAGCTTGTTTGTTTGCAAAAAAAAATTATTAACCTTAAAATGGAAATGATGCAATAATAACACAACAGAGTTTGAGTTTGATCTCTGAATTAGCATTCCAGCTGTGAAAGCATTTCTCCACCACACTATTCATAGCATCAGGTACAAGGCATGTGCTTTCAGGCCTCTGATGTCTTCTGTTTAGCAAATCTTCAGGACTGAGTTTTCCCGTAAGTAGGAGACAGAGCATATCCTTGATCATAAAATGAGATGGGGAAGCAACCAAAGCTGACAAGCCAGCTAATACACCACAACAGAAAATCACTGCCCCCCGGAAAATCACTGCAGGGCAAGTGCATTGTAGCATATGTTAAAATATTTTGCATTCTTATAACCAAACAAGATGCAAAATAGATTATTTTTAAATTAATTTTTAGGGAGGAGGGTATAGCTCAGTGGTAGAGTGTATGCCTAACATGCATGAGGTCCTGAGTTCAATTCCCAGTACCTCTATTAAATACATCAATAAACCTAATTACCCCCTCTGCCATAAAAAATCCACAAAATTAATTTTGCCAATGAAATGTAATAAATCCTTGAATAAGGGGTTGTTCTAATACTTTTTATCATCCTGCCAAATCCTCACAACAATAAAGATTATTGACCCTATTTAACAGGTGAGAAAACTGAGATTTAAAGAAGATAAATATTTTGCCCATGTAGTTAGTAAGTAGAAAGACTGGGATTGGAGCCAGGCAATTTAATCCTAGGATTTATGACCTTAACCTCTCTGCTATGTTACCCCCAATTTAATAAGCGAAATAAATAATGATATGCTCATATGACCAAATATTTTGCAATATTTGCAACTAATAAACAACTAAAAGTAAGAACTGCTGCTGACATGGGGAAATATATAACATTATTTTGTTGGTAAATAAGCTTATGAAAGTAAGGATAGTATAGCGTAATTCTATGAAAAGCTATTTTACATATATTAAATACATACACATTATAGGCATAGAAATAATATACATCTATAATTTAACAGTGATTATCACTGGGTAGTGGAATTTTTGATGATTTTTATATTCTCCTTAAGAATTTTCTATATTTTTCAGATTTTCTAAAATAAACTTAGAAAGTACTTGAACTTTCAGTTTCCAGTCCATTCTCTTAAAGAGCTTGGAAGTTGTCACTTCCATCCTCACAATAAGCAAAAAGCTGAACAAACTAAAATTCAGTGACTCTTCTTAGATCCATCGGAGACTAGAGGTCACAGAGGAAACTGCTGCCTCAAAGTGGAGAGACAGATAGGCAGATACAGCAAATCACAGTTTATGTGGAACAGAAGCCCATGCCTGGAGCCAGTGTCCGTAGGAGCACTTAAAACTGTAATTGGTAAAGTACCAGAGGCTCAGTGTGTTCTAGATCAAGAGTTTAAAAATTTCTAGGAGCCTAGGCTTAGGGGTTCCCTGCACTTTTCTGAGTTTTACCTCCAGGGGTCCTACTACGTTCTCACTGTAAAAATGGGAGAAAAATCCCCCCCTCCACCCCGCTTCTAGCAGGGGTAGGGGGAAAAGTAAACATACTGAAATATGCCCAGAGTATTCTGTTTCCTCAGTAAAGCCTGCTCTCAAGGGAAACTGTTTAACCAAGTGTAACTGACTGGGGATTTACCAGAGCACAACCAAGCCGGGGAAGGGAAATACCCAACTCCAGCCTCCTCAGCCTTTGACGTGGGGGAAGGGAAATACCCGACTCCAGCTCTGAAAGCCCGAGACCTAATGACAGAGCCGTAGGACACGTTCCCTCCCCACGCACCTCACTGCCCCATCAGCCAGGGCTCCTGTACAGTCACCAGGGATTACAGTGAAGAGAACTGCAAACCTCACACGCTATTTAAGTAAAACCCAAAGACACCAAGGGAGACAAAAATAAGGGCATCAGAGGAAACTTCAGCCTCTGACACCACAACTATAAAAAAAAAAAAAAGAGAAAACACACCCTAACTCCCAGCCAGATAAACATAAAACCTCATATTAAAGTCCACCTACTGCCATTCTTTTTACTCCATACATCATGCCTAGCTTTCAGCAAAAAAGTACAAGGCAGAATAAGAGTCAAAAATAAAACCATGTTCTGAAGGGATAAAGCAAACATCAGAACCAGACTCAGATACGACAGAGATTTGAGAATGGTCAGACCAGGAATTTTAAAATAACTTTGATTAATGTGCTGAGGGTTCTAATGAAAAAAATAGATCACATGCAAGACCAGATAGGTAATGTAAGCAGAGAGATCAAAACTCTAAGAAAGAGCCCAAAGGAAATGCTAGAAATTTAAAATACCGTAACCAAAATGAAGACTGTCTTTGATGAGCTCATCAGTAAACTAGACGTGGCCGTGGAAAGAATCAGTGAGCTTGAAGACATGTCAGTAAAAACTTCCAAAGCCATGTCTTCATTTTACAGACAGACCTGTAGCTAGCTTGGCTGGTTTAAGAAGGAGAGATTCAAACCACCACCCACAGTCCTTACATAGAACAGGAGAAAGAGTACAGAGGAAAAGAAGCGGTTTCATATCTATAACAAGTGCTGTGAGTTGAATTGTGTCCCCAGAAAAAGATATGTTCAAGTCCTACCCATCCCCCCAATACCTGTGACTGTGACTTTATTTGGGAAGATGGTCTTTGCAGATGCAATCAGATTTAGATGAGGCCACACCGGATTAAGGTGGGCACTAACTCCAACGACTGGGGTCCGTTTAAGGAGAGGGATTTGGAGACACACAGATGCACCCAGAGGGAAGAAGGCCATCTGGCAACAAGGACAGACACTGGGGTGATGCAGCTACAAGCCAGGGAAGGCTGAGGATGGCCGGCAACCAGCAGAAGCTGGGAGACACAGGAAGGATTCTCCCCAGAGCCTTCAGAAGGAGCACGGCCCTGCTAACATCTTGATGTCAGATGAACAGACTTCAAAAACTGTGGAAAGAATAAATTTCTGTCTTAAGAAAAAAAAAGTCATATTTGCTTTATAGTTTTTTTAAGAGCCCCTTTCCTGACCCCCAAGTGGTCTTGCAGTGGAAGCCAGGATGCTCTGGACTTCTGGGTCCTCTCCTCTGGTTTAAATTAACTTGGAGCCTGTTTTATCAGTACTGAATTGTGCTTTTCATCCCCTTAATATGCTGTCACCTGACCCAGTGTCAGTTCACTCCAAATATATGTTTAATTTTCAGATAAATGCTTAGCCACTGTGATGTTTAGAAATTCAAATGAAAATATGAAAATGGTTGAGTATTCAATTCTCTCTATGCTTCTAGAACCACTAATTTTTCATCTGTACCACTAATTTTGTTTTATTTTAATTTTTCACCCACCTAATTCCTACCTGTATCAAAGTCCCAGCAGGAAACAAAGGACACACTATTAACAGGGTAATTTGGGGGAGGTGTGAGCAGGGCATGTAAGAAGAACCAGGGATTGAGCAGGACCCTGGGATAAGTGATCTCAGAGCCATCACTACCCCTGAGACCCAAGGTACAGATGACATGTAAGTGGAAAAATATATCTTAAAACAAATATTCGGATTCTACTGTGTGGTAGATTGCAGGTGCTAGATGCAGGAAATAGAGTAATACACACCCTCTTCCCTCCTCAGGGGACTTTACAAGCAGGTGGGAGACAGAAACACTCAACAAATGACTCCCCAAATAAATATCAAAGACAGTGGTTAAATTCCACAAAGAAAAAGAAGAGGAGGCTATGAGAGATTTCAGCAGAGGGCTGGGACCAGGTACCTCCTGTCAGGGAAGTCTTTCCTGGGAAAGTGATGTTAGAGCTAAGATTTGCAGATGCAGAGGAGTTTCTAGCTGCAGGACCGGGCAGGGAGGAGCGTGTGAGATGGTGGGAACAGTGCAGGCAGAGACCTTGACCTTGGAAAGGATGTGGTGCATTAAAGTCTCCAAGAGAAGCCCAATATGGTTGAAGCTCACTCCCACGACGGAGAGGGAGGGACCTGGGGCTGGAAAATGGGGAGGGACCAAATCAAGCCAGGTCTCCAAGGCTGGGTTGGGATTTGGATCCCATACGAAGAGAGAAAAGTCACAGAAGGATTGCATACAGAGACGCCAGGATTTGTCTTCGTTTCAAAAAGATTCTTGAAGACAAGGGCTATATTTTTGCTCATTTTCTAATCATGCATGGTAACCTTACACATAGTCTGTGCTTACCCTATTTGTTGAACTGCATTTCAGTTCTGGAAGAAAGGTGTTTTAGAAATTGTGTTTAGGTAGTGGAAACTAATGGAGGGGGTGTGCAATTAAACTGGGGATGAAGCAACGGTTGCTTTCCTTCCAGAAATCTGTTTTCTCTGATTACCATATGCCAGGGTCACATAAAATGAAAAAGATGCAATTGCTTAAAAGAACATAAAATCAGCATAAGGAAAATGTTATTTCTCATGTATTACTGGTTAAAACCATCCGCTATGAAATCAGACTGCCTGAATTTGAGTTCCAGTTTAATTACTACTTACGAGCTGTGGGTCCTTGGGTAAGTTACTTACCTCCTCTGTGCCTCAGTTTTCTTATCTGTAAAAGGGGATTATAATAGCACTTGTTTCATCTCTTTGTTGTGAAGACTAAGTGGGAATCCATGAGATGTATGTCAGAGATTGCCAGGCACAGAGTTAAGTGCTTAATAATGTCACCTACTATTAATTGCATACAAATTCCCTGACATGTATAAAAAGTGGCTTTCCTCAACTGTAAAATGATTTGCTCTTTAAAATGTTCCCAGTCCTTGATTCATCACAGTGGCTGTTGTTTATGTGTTCATAATAATATATATAATGGCAATCCGACTTTTACAGAAATGTTTACCACATCAGGTTTTGCTGGGCTTACTACACCAAGTAATAAGATCTCTCCCCAGTATTGAATTGTTTTCTTCTGATACATTCTAGATAATGCACTTTAAGAAATGTTTAAAGCTAACAACGTATAAACTCATGGCACTTAATTTTCCTGGATTTCCAGATCATTAGAGACGTTACTGAACGTATCTGGGGTCTCCATGCAGGCATGGTCTTTTTCTCCCCTCCTCTTGCTCATCTCTCAACTTGCAGAGCTGTACATTTTAATATTTTTTCTTCTCCACTCTCCCCCTCCATATATTTCTAAGTGAAAATATGCACCTCAGTGCACAAACATCACACAAATTGATTATTGAAGCTTATGAAGGTTAAAAGCGATCCCTGAGCTCAGTAGACAAGATACTCATTCTCTCTCTCCTGGCTGCAAAACAGGTCTCCTGATCTGTCAGTTTCATAAATCATTCTCCAACCAGTCCATGGCAGATAAGCAATCAAAGAACAAGTTAGCACTGAGCCGGTTACAGATTAGAAATCAGGTGACAGCCAGCCCCATTGTTTCTTCTAGAATGTACCCCAAATGGGTACACTGCTGTGCATGGGTAAGCACGCCCATACTTGTTGACAGAATTATTTTTAGAAAGTAAAGCTTTCCCATTTATAAAACCCAGGGAGAGGCAGCACGATGTGTAGGTGGCAGTTCTCAGCACTGGCTTCCGATCAGAATTACCTGTAGAGCTTTTCAAAATCTGCAGATACCATGTCCTCGCTTTGGACCAATGGTTCTCAGCCTGGGCTGCACATGTGAATTCGCCTGGGGAGTTTTTGAAAACTAGGATGCCAGCCAGGCAGCCCCACCCCAGACCAACTGCATCAGAATCTCTAGGGGCAGGACCTAGAGAGAGAGATTGCCTAATCAGCTCTCCAGGCGAATCTAATATATAGCCAGGCCCAAGAACCGTGGCTCTGAATGGACTGAGTTCACTTACTCATTTAACAAAAAAATTGCTGGTCACTACTATATGCCAGGCCTGGCTGGCAACATTGCATTTAAGGAAATAAAACACTCCCTGCTCTCCTGGATTTAGAAATCTGAGTCAAAATCTTCAGGGGTGGGGCCTAGGCATCTGAAAGTTTTAAAAGCTGATCAACCAAGATTGAGAATCAGGGAGTTAGTAGAAAGGGCAGAGAGTCTGATAGCCATGTTTGAATCTTGGTTCCTCTGCTTACTGGCTGTTTGATCTGGGGTAAGTAAGTTATGTAACTGTTCTAAGCCTCTGCTTCCTTATCTTAAAAATGATGAAAAGCAAATCTTCCACTCTAGGGCTGTTATGAGTTTTAAATGGAAAAACAAACCGATAGAAATCTTGGTACAGTGGCTGGGACCTACTAGGCATCCAATAAATGTGAGTTTTCTTTTTTCCTCCTCCCTTTCATTTCTCCCGTTGTCCTAAAAGTAATATATGTGCTAAGTACGTGTGATGTACAATTGAAATATAAGACACTGGCCCCGGCTTTCCAGGAGTTATGGTGTAATAAACAATTAAAGAGCAGCCACATCGTACCTAAGCTATTCCTAGGTGTGTGCTATCAGCCACTTTTATTGCTGCAGGGTTTCTGAATGGAGAGAAATAATCACTGAGAATCAGGAGCCAGAGGTTTCCTAAAGAGGAAGAATTTAAGAGGGGGCTTGATGGTGAGTAGGTTTTGCTAGCAGAGGAGGAGAAGGAGGACACTGCAGGCTGAAGAAACTGCACAGCTAAGGTAACTTTGAAATTATACCTAAAGGTAGCTCATGTTTAAAGATGACATTTATCTTTTAAACATTGACATGTGTCTATGCATGTCATTGATCAAGAAAGTGGAGTTCACCTTTTTATCAGTGTGTGTGTGTG
The DNA here is from genome assembly GCF_036321535.1 of Camelus dromedarius. Taxonomy (NCBI): domain Eukaryota; kingdom Metazoa; phylum Chordata; class Mammalia; order Artiodactyla; family Camelidae; genus Camelus; species Camelus dromedarius. The sequence goes on along the minus strand of NC_087454.1, from coordinate 11,018,643 downwards.
TGTGTAATAAAGTATGAATTCTATGTGTTTAAGAACATGTATGAGGTTTATGTTCTTAATGAGAAATGCATTTGTTTTATCTGCATATTCCTGACTCCGTTATTTAGGAAAATGTTGCATGCATCTATCTGTCTTTCCTTGCATTCTCCTCGGGGGTACCAGCAAGCCGGCTTAGAAATAACTCACTGGCCTCATAAATAACAATGAATTTTCTGAGCACGAAGAACAAAGAACTGAATCAAGATGACATCATCCTCCTTAGAGTGAATTTTCATTCAGGTTAACATTTAAGTCCGGCTGGAGGCTTGTCCAGAATGGTTAGTCCCTGACCAATTGTAAACGGCCAAGAAAGCGGATTTGCTTAAAAGCAAGCCGGTCTGGAGAGCGAGTGGGCACCTGGCCGTAGCTGCCTCCCGCAGGGCAGCCCGGCATTCTGTTCCAGCCCCGCGCTGCAAGGCCTGGGCCTTCACGCAGGCTCTGTGGACTGTGACTGACAGCGTATCCCTCCTCTGCTGGGATTACTGGGAATGACCTACTTTGAAAATGGTGTGAACTCGGCCGAGCGCCAAGGAGTTGGGGGTGCAAACAGGCCTGCCTGGAGAGCTTCCGGCAGAAAAGAGCAAGCTCTCTCTCTGGGGCCCCTCCAGAAGCCGGGTGTATGATTTTGTTTGGGGCGGGGGGGAGGTTGCTCCCCCCCCCCTTTTATTCCCAGGGCCCTGGCTGTTACAATTCATCTTTCTGCTTTCAGAGTGCCAGCTGTTGATTGGCTGGGCCGGCTGTTACATCAGAGAAAGGCAGCCAATCAGAGCAGGACTCTGCCTGTCGCCCTGCTGCAAACAGCTGAAGTTGTAATAAACAGGAACTCGAGGTTCAGCCCGGCACTGCTCTTTACAGGGCAAAGCCGGGGGGAACACGAGAACTCAGGGCTGAATCACAGATCAGGGACCTCCTGAGGCCTGCACCCTGGCCCCCACGTGGAGCGTTGGCTAAGCTTCCCTTCCACCCAGGTTCATTTTTCTCTGAGTATCTGACTTTTAAAACCAACATGAAGTCTCTGGGGCGTGGGTAAGAGAGGAACTAGAGGAAAAGGGACAGGAATGTTGAGGACTACATGACTCCACCACTTTAAAGGATGACTCTAGATAATCTCTTTTTTCTCTACCTTCAGAACTGCCTGCTTAAAAAAAAGGAGGCCAGCTTTGAATCTAGGGAAATTATCTGCACTTGTAACTCAGCTTAAAAATGAGTTTTTTTTTTTTAATTTTCCAAAGCAGCTGCCCTAAATTCAGAATAAGTAAATTCCAAATGTTTACCATCTGATAAGACTCTTCTTAAGATGAAATATTTGTTTATACACATATGAAGAGAATGGGAACTGGGTTATCAATTTCTCTCTCAGGTTACTTACAGCATGATGATTTCTCTCTGTTGAATCAGCTTGGGCTGTTATCAAATATAAAGGAAGAGAGAAATTTTACTTTAAGTCTTATATTTGAACCTAAATGGAATATTCAGTATTTATCTGAAAACATCATTTAAAATTATATGCCTATAACAGTTCTGACCTCCTGCTTAGAGTGCTTCTCTCCTTGTTTATTTGAATCTTTTTTAAGCTGTAAAGATATTTTCTTTCCATGCTTTTCTACCCTGAAATCCTCTCAACTGCCAAGGACTCCTGTGAAATCCACCACCTTCAGTTTCACCCCAACATTCCAGTCTTTTTCAGACTTTGGTTTTTGGAATATAATCAGTGGAGGACTAGAAAGATTTTCCTGAAATAAAGACCTAGTAAAATGTTAAATATGGAATGATCAAAATGCATGCATGATCCTTTACATAAATTCACAGTTGGTAGCACTTTGGTAAATGTTGGCAAAAATACACCATAAGGGTTTTGAAATAGGGAAAGATGAGCAAATTTTTGACCTATCCTGAATGTACAGGATCTCTTCCATGCAGTATAGACTCTGTATTGTTGGTCCTGCCCTTCTCCCACTGTTCAGTGGATAAATTGCATGCAGGAAATGAGAGGAAAAAGGGGGAAAGTGATAGAATTAGAATATGAGTTTGACACACAACAGTTGCTGGCTGTGCTCATGACCCAGGACAGTCCAGATCTTTACCTCATTTCTGACAAACCATCATCTCTTACTTCAGTCTAACTCTTTGGGGCCTTCTCTCTGACAGATGTAGGAATCGAAGCTCCAGTGGAGCTGACAGTTTTATACCAGCAGGCTCAGTCACACAAGCCTCACCCTGCAGTGGGTTTTAATTTTAAAAACTGAATGAAGGTTGTTGAGGCCAAGACTTCATGGCCACTGGGCAAAAAAGACCCAGACTCGAGGTGGGACAACAGGTTGAGGGGGTGGGATCAAATCCTGGGCTGAGAATAGCCTTTTGGATTCTGGAGCCAAATGCCGAGAAAGAAAAGAATCTGCAATAGAAGACAGAGTTAGGAGGCCATGTGTCTGTCTGTATCCTAATGTGGAGAGCAGTCATAATGATGGACATAGGGCTCTGTAGGCAGCTTAACCAGGTGGGATGGAGAAGGCTAATGAGGTGGAGTAAATATGTTCATTTTTTTCCCAAAAGAATTTTAAGTGACTTCTGTTTTAATTTTACAGTCCGAATAAAATGTTGCAGGCTTTCTAGTATTATCTCTCACCATTAACTAATATTCATTAACGTATTAAGCACCTGGGTGCACGTGGTGTTGTGTGATGTGTCCCTCCAAAGAGTCTGGCAGCCCTGAAGGAATTTGCAGAAGTAAACAAAAAGAGAAAGTGGTTCACTGTAATGCCACATCTTCCTCCTCCTTTCCCCTGTGAAGTTTTGTAAATGTTTCTATTTAGAACAGCTATTTTAGCTTTCACTAGAGGAGCTACAGGAATAACGAATACAAAGAGGAAGAGAAGAAGGGTAAAGAAGGGGTGAAGGGTTGGACCCCAGGACAAGCCATGGGATGCTTGAGCACCTCATGCTGGGTACCCATCCTATGTGCCTGATGTGGGGACTACCCACCTACTGCTGAATATTCCTTAGCTTCTGTTTTCCTTCTGTCCTGAAGTTTTGCAAAATTTTGAGGAAAGATGGTGGGGCTGGAGGTTTGCAAATGACCTGATTCAGTCCCTTCTGGGGTCTGGCCTGCTCAGTAGCACTACCCCTCCTCTCGATCCTACACATCACCTACTTAAAGAACCACATTGAATTAAGTGTAGTAAAAGGAAATACTGTAAGGGTTATGAAAGAAAAAATTTGTCACTAAAGATAATGATTGCACAAGAGCAGGACTTGGGAGGGAACATCACATGAGCTCCAGGGGAAGGCTTCAATTCAGATGAAATACCATGATTAGGAAGAAACTGATTCTAACTTACTATCCGGGGTGCAAATTTGGTGAAACCCTTCAAAGAAATAGGCGAACAGACAGGAAGCGTGTTTGGGGAAACGACTATGATTGGATTTTGCTTTATCATCTTCTATATAAGGAAGTTCATTAGTAAGCAGACAATGTCAGTGTTGTCAAATTTTCCTTAGGGGTGCACAAGATCAATATCTCTTGATATCTAGCTCCCAGGAATATGCATAAGGGCAGGTACGAATCTATACCCAATGCATAGAAATAGGAAACACACAATGGTGTGAGGATTCATTCACAAAGAGAAGCAGGTATTGGGGTACAAATATCAATTCATACTTCGTAGGGACTTCATGTTTGCTGGCCACAGAGCTCTAGTTTAGCAAGGAATTCTCTTTAGTTCCATGACTGTCAGTGGGGAGAACGGGTCTATGGGTTGCAAATGTCTAAACTGCATCCTTCTGGGAAGGATGTTCATTTCATCTAGGAGAGAGTGAAAAATAAGCGAAAGCCTGGTCACCAGGTATCAGAGCTGCAGGAAAGGAATGTATTTCTTTCGATTCTGTGCTGAATTCTTCTGGCTCCCTGCATCCAGATGAAATCAACAACGCACCACTCACATAGAACTTAGCATCTAAAAAAAGCTCGCATTGTGTTTTAAGCCTTTTATTACCAAATAATAGAAGTCATGTGGTTAAAGTCTGTTCCGGCAGTTTTCTCTGAAACATCTGTATGGTTTTATGGGGTAGGATGGGTGAATGTATATTCCATGTGGATCTTTGTCGATTGAAAATGCAGTTCAATACTTAGGGCTCGTGCCCCCAGCCCCTCAATCATATATATATGCTTTCCTCCTTGCAAGCACTCCAGAAATGTTTTTTAAGAAATAAGGAATACCTTTTATGTTCACATTCAATGTCATTATTATTATTATTTGCTGTGTCTGAACAGTGTGACTCACACCCACTAAAAGCTCCACGAAGAACAGAGGAGGAAGACTAAGAAGCAAATTCCATTCAGTAAATCACTACTGCATACTAACTGTGTTTGGCACTCTGAGGACAGAATCCCTAAAGAGTGTGCAACCTCGCAGACTACGCAGGGCAGATATACAAATAACTATAAATCGGGGCAGAGTAGGGTAAGTGCCTTACCAAAGTTGGTAAAACAAAAACCTGGAGAAGTGGGTGGGTCACCATTTGAAAAGGCTCAGCAGAGCTTTCTTAGGGAAGACGGTAAAGGGGGAACAGGGTATGTAAGCCGGGTGCTTCCAGGCCCTCTGGAAAATCCAGGGCCTCCCCACCGTGTGCCCATTGTCTGCTCCACTCATGGTTTACCATTTGTTCATTCCCTCCACTGAAACCCCACGTCTTTTCTTGATTTCCACTAAAACTCACTAACACAAAGCCTTTCTGAGATGCAGTTGTTCCTGAAGGTGTTGGAGAGATGGGTTGCAGCCCAGTAATGTACACAATCTTAAAACTGAACATTAGGCATCCCTGGTTTTAAAAATCTTTTGGGAGCCCCTCCTTGTTCATTCATTTTCCTGTTTGCTGCCTGTCTTTGGGGAACCGGGGTTGGGGGGACTATGCCCCGCCTCCAGGTCCAAATTGCATTCATTTTCTTAAACGCAGAATTTCCTCCTATATTGTAGCCTGCACTCTTCCTCTATACTGGGCACTGGTGCCAACTCTTCCCAACCAATGACTCATCGATGTCTTATTTTCTTAAAGAACATTTTGCCCCCACAAAGATAAGTTCAGGCTGATATCACTTTATTTTTAACACGTGACGATGACCGTTTTGCAAGGCAGTGCTGGATGATAAGAATATTTTCGTAGGGTCATGGATTAGAAGACCTAGAAGAATTCTTAGAGCTTCTCCAAATACCTGTCTCTTGTTTTACGAATGAGAAACCTGAGGCTCAGCCGTGCTCAAGCACATGGACTTCGTGGTGGAGGGCTCTGCCCACCTAGGGCTTTTTCCACTGATGGAGAGGACTTCCGGATGAAGGCAGAAGACTGGAAAACAAGGCATTTATTGTAGCAGGTGTGATTAGGAATGAAGTCTGCGGGCAAAGGGACTCCCTTCTCACTAGATGTTCATAGTAAAAGGATTTTTTTTTTTATTACCTTGGAAGTGACCTCATAAGCCACCGAGACACCACACCAGACAATAGAACAATCTAGACTTTTCAAATAACAGTATTTCAGTCTCTTCCAGTTTTGTTGCCTTAAAGTTTAAACAGTGTCAATTCAAATTTCATCTCCGGATCAGGGCTGACTAGACTCTACAAGGTAACAGTCAATCTTAGGAAATGCATATCAGGGTCTCCTGGCAGAAGAGGGGGGTCCTTTGGACTATTGCTCGACCCCTTCAGGCACATGGTAAAACTGGGCTGCTCCACATACTGGGGACCACAAAGATGCAGCTAGTTCAGTCTGGCTTTCTGAGGTGCTGGCACCTACCCCCAAGAGCATGTGACCCTTGGTAGAAATCTTCAGCAATCATGGCCTCTTTGTCTCAAACCTCGGCCCATGAGGCCTTTGAGAGATTTAGATAATCTAGTGAATACAAAGGATTTTGGGACCAGGCACTGTTTCCCAGGAGCAGAGTGTCAAGGTTACTGCAGGTCTGGAAGAGAACTCCAGCCTTGGGCCCAGTGCCCCACACAGACTGGGTAACAGTGACAGCTGGGAGGGGGTGGTGGCAGAGGGAAGGCGGGGAGGAGAGAAGCCCAGGCAGTTCTGGCTTCACCCCGAGTCCTGCCATTGACAAAGACATGATCCACTGGAGTGACCTACCCAGTGCCGAGCTTTTACAATTATTTTTATTTTGAGAGAACCGTAGATTCACATGCAGTCATAAGAAATAATCCAGAGGCCCCACGTACTCTTTACCCAGTTCACTCCTATAGCAACATCTTGCAAAACAGGAGCACCCTGTTCCAACCAGGATATTAGCATTGCTTCCATCAAGGTACAGAGTATTCCTGCCACCACAAGGGTCTCTCATGTCGGCCTTTATAGCCACATCAGCCTCTCTCCTACCTCCATCCCCTCCTTGACCCTAGCAACCACTAGCCAGTTCTCCATTTCTATAATTTTTGTTATTTTAATTCTGTTATACAAATGGCATCTCTCAGTGCACAACCTTTTGGAATTGGCTCTTTTGACTCAGCATAACTCTCAGGACACTCATCCAGGTCGTGGCTCACATCAATAGTTTGTTCTTACTGTCGCCGAATAGTATTCCATCCTTTGGATGTACTGTGGTTTGTTTAACATTCACTCATTCAAAGGACTTTCAAGGTGTTTCCAGTTTTTGGCTATTGCACATAAAATTATTACAAACATTTATGGACAGGTTTTGGTGTGAACATAAGTCTTCCTTTCTCTGGGGTGAACACTCCAGAGGCCAACATCTGGCTCATATGGTAGTTGCACATTTATTTTTTAAAGCAACTACAAACTGTTTTCCAGAGAGGCTGTGCGGTTTGGGGTTACCAAATGTAGGAGTGATCCAGTTTCTCTACATCTTCACCGGCACTTGGTAGTGGTCACTGTTTTTTATTTTAGTCATTCCGATAGGTGCACAGTAATATCTCATGTTTTTAATTTGCATCCTCCTAACGGCTAATGATGTTGAACATATTTTCATATGCTTATTTGCCACCTGTATGTCCTCTTTGGTGAAATGTCTCTTCATGCCTTTTGCCCATTTTCTAATTGGTATTTTAACTGCTGGTTTTTCCAAGTTCTTTGTCTATTCTTTGTATATCCTCTGATAGATATCTGGTTTGCAAATATTTACTCAGAGTCATGTCTTTGTATCCTCCTAACAGGGTCTTTCACAGAGCAAAATTTTTCAATTTTGATGACATCTAATTTTCTTATTTCCTCTACACATATTTAGAACCAGACATTGGTATAATTTTTGCTTCTCCAATGAAGCATAATTCAGAAAGCTCAAGAGGAGATGGAAAATCTACTATGTTTATCCATATTTTTGCTCACTGGCCCTTTCTTTCTCCCTGATGTTTAGAGAACTTCCTTTACTCGTTCTTTAAGATTGGTCTGCTGGTGACAAATTCTCTTAGTTCTCCTTCATCTGAGAGTATCTTGATTTCACCTTCATGCTTCCCCTGGATGCTTCCCCTGAATATAGTGTTCTGGGTAGATAACTTTTTTTAGACCCTCTTCTCTTCCTTCTGTTCACACCAAGCCTGGACACTCATCCAACCCTTGGCTCCTCACTCTCCTTATGCCCCACATCTGATATATCCCTCCATCCTTCAGTCCACTTCCATTGTGCATTACTCAGCTCAAGCTGCCATGATAAAGCACCACAGACTGGGTGGCTTAACAACAGAAATTTATTTTCTCACAGTTCTGAAGGCCACAAGGCTAAAATCAAGGTGTCAGCATGGTCAGTTTCTGGTGAGGACTTTCTTCCAGGCTTGTAGAGGACTGCCTTCTTAATTTGTCCTTACATGATGGAGAGAGAATGCAAGCCTTCTGGTGTCTCTTTTATAAGGGCACTAATGCCATCGTGGGGGGGCCCACCCTCATGACCTCATCTAAACCTAATTATCTCCCAAAGTCCCCATCTCCAGACCCCATCACATTGGGCCTTAGGGGCAGAGGGGCACGCAACTCAGTCCACAGCATTTTTTTCTGAAATTCTTTTGCCTTTTCCATCTCTCCTGCCATTTCTTTCCTACCTGGATTATTTCAGTAGTTCCCCTGCTGGCCTCTTTGCCTGCATTCTCCCACTCAAAGCTACTTCCCATATTGTAGCTAGACTGATGTATCTGAGGCAGATCTCATAACTCCCTTACAAAAAAATACTTCAGTCGTTTCTAGTAGACTTTCTGTGGAGTCGACACACCTTAACATTGCATGGAAATCTCTCCATGTTTGGGTTCCTGCTTCTGTCTCTGACCCATCTCTCCTCCCACCCCCTGTAATCACTGATACCTCCACCCGTGATAGCTCCATGGTACAGTACTTAGAGTGTGCTAAACATACCCTGCTTTTTAAGCCTTCCTCATTCTCAGGTATTATGGTGTATATACATAACGTATCGCAGTCTACTGGTGTCGTCATTTCATGTCATCACGTCACCTCCTCTAACAAGCCTTTTATGACCCTTAGGCTGTGCTTTTCCTATAGAGTTCACTATAGAGCATTTGCCCACTGTGTTATAGTTGTTTTTTTTCACTTGTCTGTCTCCCCGACTTGGCTACATGCTCCCTGAGAGCAGTAGCTAGCCCTGACTCCTCACTGGCTTCCAAGTGCAGTGCTGAACACAGGTAGATGTTTCATGTTTGCTTCTTAGGTGAAGGCAATTTGGTACCACTTCTGTTTTTCATTGGTGAAAAAAGTAACAAAGAGCACATAAGCCATCATTCCAACAAAGCGAAGCTAGCAAGAAGCCTAGAAAGCAAAGAATGTCACTAGCAATGAGTCAGTGGTCAGAGTTTCCAGGTCTAGTGCTGACACTCTGGGAAAAGGTGACCTTCATCAAATTATTTCATGTCTTTAGCCCTTCATCTGTAAAATGAAGGGGTTGGACTCAGTCGCCTCTTAAGATTCCTTCTAATGCTAAAGTTTTATAATTTCATGTAAGGAGGCCATAAATATTTGGCTGGAATTGCTCAGAAATCACCAGCTTGGGATATTTCTTACTCTACCAGAAAAGAACCGGGGGATAGCCTGGGTTTATAAAGAATCCAGGCAATCAGGATTTCTCTTTACTGCCCATCCATTTCTTTATTAATTCAACAATTATTGAGCACTTAATGTGTACCAAGCATATAATGCTTTTCAGTTTAGACATTTCATAAGTGCTGATAAACAGTAAGTAAAAAGGATGAAATTCTCTGTGAGGGCAATTTGACATATAATTTTCCAAAGTTCAGACAGAAATGCAGTGACTTCACAGGGGAAATCTCTATAGAAAGCACTGAAAACTGCTCTGTTCAATTGCATTTAGAAGCTGTTATGTAACTGTTACACTGAACAAGCATGACTCATAGGATGTAATCAATCATAAAACAACACTTCAAATTTATTCCACAGAGTTAGCACTTTCTCCCTTCTTGGGTGAAATATAGAGTGAATTTTTATTCTTCTAGTCACTTCCAGGTAATATATCCTTTGGTCAGTCATGACTGTGTCTGGGTTCATGTCACAGTAAAAACGTTGGTATCTCTGGCCCCCAGCTCGGCCTCCTACAAAACGCTGAGTTAGAAGAGCAACCTGTGTTCACGTCCCTTTCCGCATCCCTGCCCCTTGCAGCTTTCTAAAGGTGATTTCACACTTGCCCCAGTTTGGAATCCTGGGAGGAAGACAAGGAGAGGGCAGCCGGAAAGTGCTTACTTGTCTGCTAGTCTTGTGAAGGTCTAGTATCTGAGTTCTGTGACCTTGACAGGGAGTCACAGTTGCCTCCCTTGCTGGCGTTGTATGAGGTTTTTGGAGATGCTCCAGGCCGGGGCTCCTCTCACCTGCATTTCCCTGCAGACGGAGGGGCACATCTTCCTATGGCTGAGCACGTGCTCTTCCCAGGGACCCCGAGAAGCTGAGTACCAACTCCAGCTTTTTTATTCATCTGGCTACCCATCCAGATGACCCTCTTGGAAAGGACACAAGATACCCCCATACTTGCTTTCTCCTGGGGGTAGCCCACATCGGATCCAAGGGAACCACTCGCATTGTCTTTGCCCCCAAAGATCTAGAAAGCTGGGGGAAACACCAGGCACACGGACTACTTGGTACAAAACCACCCTCACCTCGAATCTCTAGTTCTCATTTTTAATGTACTTTTTATTTGTGCGAGGGGTTGAAAAGGGGTTGTCATCAGAATTTGACCAGCTGCATTGCAAGTTTTGCAAAGTGGAAGTCTGATGCCTCACTTGCTGTTGTGGTATCAACACCTGAGTGCTTTCAGTGAAACGTCCGTTCTCTCCTAGTTCCCTATGCCTTGTGATGCTAGAGTGACCAACTTCTAATCCCATCTTTGGTCTGTACTTACCACGTCACCCTGACAAGTAGCCTTTTCCTCCCCTAACTTCATCATCAAAGGGAAAGCTAATGTCAAGTCTTTGGGTATTTAAAGTGCTTAATTTCATAATCTGGAGTTTGGCTATTACATTCGTCTCCTAGGGCAGCCACAACAAAATGCCACAAACCGGGTGGTTTCAACAACAGAAATGTATATCTCACATATCTCACCGTCCTGGAGGCTAGAAGTCTGACATCAGAGTGTCAGGAGAGCCACATACCCCCAAAGACTCTCGGACAGTATCTGCTCTAAGGCCCCTTCTGATGGTTACTGGCGGTCTTTGGCTTGTAGCTACATCACTCCAACTTCTGCCTCTGTCTTCACATGACGATCTTCCTGGACGTCTGTGTCTCTGCAGGACCTTCTTATAAGGGCACCCGTCACCGGATTTAGGGCCCAGTCTAATCCAGTATGACTTCTTAACCTGATTACATCCGCAAAGACCCTGTTTCCAAGTAAGGTCATGTTCACAGGTTCTGAGTGACCAGGGGTTTAGTTGGGGAGAGCAGAAGTGACACTGCAGTCCAGTGCAGGTACTGTAATGTTTCCTCTAGAAAGGTTCAATACCAGCGCACGTATGACGTTGCATTTTGTTTTTCCTCCAGATAACGTTTTTAAAACTAGAGGGATTACATCCATTTTGGAAAAGGCCTATGGAAATGGGTACCTCTGGGTTTCACCGGAGTACACTGCATGGCAGTAGTCAGATTCATAGAGGAATATGACAAAGGAAGCAAGCAAACAGCTTAATGAGCATGGGTACGTGGCGTATGAGAGAATCAAAGCAAGCTAATAATAGCTACCCTAGAGATGAGCTAGTGGATGCTTTTTCCACAGCTGAATCCTCAGAGGGATGATGTAGTATTTGTTGATTTTGCCATGTGACTTGTGAAAACAAAAGCAATACAAAGAAGACAAATGGCATTGTCATTTTGAGTGCTTTGACTGTCACCACACACACTAAAGTTATAATAGCACCCGTCTGACGTGTCGTTCTGCATACTTACCAATTTTTAAGCCTCTGCAACATTTTAAGAAATTTTTCCTGAGGGTCGTCTTCCCCCACTCCCCACCCCTCCTCCCCCACCTCCGTACCAGGTTTCCCTTTTCCTGTAAGTTTGAAGGGTTGGTTGGAACCTTGTTCAAAATCATGCATAACAGCAGGCATAACGCTGAAAACGACTGAAGGAGAACTGGCGTGACGTCCATCAAAACTGGGTTCTTTCCACCAACAGCAAATGCAGTTTCGTCATGATTTATCAACGAAGTCTATCCTGAGAAAATCTGGACCGTCAGAAAGGTGCGATGAATCGTTCGTACTTACGTTCTATTTCCTATCCATTTACTCATCCTAGTCTTAAGTAGCTTCTTCCTAGGACCTTTGCTTTTGCTCGGCCCAGAGTGCCTTTCGGAAAGTCACAGATTTATCCATCTCTGCTCATGTAATGAGACTGCCATGCCACTTTAGAAACTTGGAGTGACTTCATCAAATAGCATGTATTCCTTATTCAAGATGAGCCGAGGCGTTTCTGACGATGACTTTCACTGCCGTTCTGCGTGGAGTTTCTCTTCTGACCGGGCAGATGCCGCCACATGCCTGCCTCTGTAGATGCAGATGGAGTCCGTGCATACTTTTCCATTCTTTCGGCGCCAACGATTTATGTCAAACTTAAATCTTCCTCTGGATAATTGTTTTCTTTGTGTCTTACTGTGTTACCGCTTCTTTCCTGCAATTTGTACATTCTTTTGTAAGACATGTGGATTCTTGTGAAAGTGTTATGGATGTAAATAATGCAAACAACACCCACACCATTACTTCGAGACTGTGGGTGCTGCCACACTTTCTTTTTGTTTTCTTTCTTCTTTTTCATCTTCTTTTTAGAAGAAGTCACCAAAGAACAGTTCTTAGGAATAGAAATGATGCAACCGCCTTAAAGATACAGTCAGCGCTCTGTTTTACTAATTAATGGAGAGTCGTGCTGATCTAAAAATTGGCCTCTATAACTGACGGCCAACCTGATTGCTTTGAACTTGATGTCATTTTGTGCTGGTTTAAAACACAGCAGCAGGTCTGACACCCTTTGTATAGTGTTCCACCATGAATTGAGCATGGCAGGAGGTATACTGCCATCAGTCGAAGTGACGTGGTTGTATAGTAACCAGAGAAATGATTGAGCGTCTCTAGGGATTGGTCTGTTTTTATAAAATAAGTCAGGCCACAAAGAAGATTTTTCTCCACCTTGGAAAAAGGACTAAAAAATACACATTATGCAAAAACCTGAGCTTGTTTGTACTCAGTCGTCTTCTAGGGCTCGCAGGGTATCTTTTACCTAAAGGGTAAAAGTGTTTGGAATCCCAAGGTCTACACAGAAGCAGGGCCATGAGGTCCCAGAGTCACCGATGTTAGAGACGGGACTGTGGCCTGCTTCCCGTTGTCTCCGCTGGCCTCCTTCTCTTTCATAGGAGATTTGTGTGCAAGGGAGGCTGGGACCACATCAGCACAGGCCACGGGAAGGAAGAAGAAGCCAAGATCCAGCGGGACAGAGGGAACAGAGCCTGTCTTCAGAAGCTGGCCCACCCCAGGAGGCAGCGAGGCAGACCAGTGTGCAGTGGTCAGAGGGCGTGACAAGCTCGGACTGGGCCAGGCTATTTGGATATATGAGTGTGTCCTTTCTGCCAGCAGAACACAGTGCTGGAAGAAGTCCAGGTGACAATACTCAGAATCAGGCACAGTTCCAGGTGATCGGTCCAGTCACTGCAGGTCCCCCAGGCGGTAGCTGAGAAGGGCGTAGGAAATCACATCTTGCTTCCCAGAGGAAGGGGCAGAGCAAGAATTTGGCAGAACTGAGGACCAAAGCCAAGGAATCTGGGATCCAGGGCTAGGAGCCAACCCCTGCAGAGAACTGACATGCTTAACAGAGAAACTGAGGCCAAAGGGAGTCGCAAGGCTTTGGCCAAAGGGTAAGAGAACTCTGAAACTCAGTGTCTACACGAAGAACCAGATTTCCAGGTCTCTAGGCAACCAAACCAGTTTTGTCTATTAATAGGTCTAAAGCTGATGACACTGATCAGGACTGGCTCAGACTGGTTGGGGGCAACTAAGAGCTTCTGGAACTTTAATGTGCAAAAGAATTACCTGGGGATCTTGTTAAAATAAAGATTCTGATTGGGTAAATCTGAGTTGGGGCCAATCTGAATTTCTAACAAGATCCCAAGTGATTGATGCTGCCGGTTATCTAGAATAGTAAAACTCAGAAAATCCACACTTGCTGTCATTCCTTCCCGCCCCCCCGCCGCCACTGCTCTCCACCCAATTCACCTGCCCAATCAGCTGTCCCTCCTCCTAGTCATGTCTGACCATCTTCTTTTCCCTTTTTCTCTTTCCCAACTTCCCAACCCCTTTTACCTGCTGCATTTCTCTGTCAAGACCAACAGAAAAAGAGCCTTTGTTTAGATGCTAGAAGGGGCAAGATAGCAAAAGCTAGAAACAGTTTCCCCATTGTTAGCACACAACTAAACCCTTTTAGGTGTGATGGATACAATTTTAGGTGTGATGGATACAATTTTAGGTGTGATGAATACAATTAGTCTAGCTTAATCTCTTTGTCAGTTACTGTCTCATGAAGAGCCTAATGAACATGTGACCTCTTACCTTTCCCTCCTGATATAACCTAACAGTTAAGATATATCTTCTGAGTGCTGGCTTCGGCAGCACATATTCTAAGGTTGGAACAGTACAGAGAAGATGATCGTGGCCCCTGTGCAAAAATGACATGCAAATTTCTGAAACATTTCATATTTTTAAAAAGACATTAAAATAGACGTAGATTAATGGAGAAATATACTGTGTTTAGGGTAGAGAGGAACCAATATAGCAAAAGTTTTAATTCTACTGAAATTAATCTATAAAAAGAATGCAAATCCAATAAAAATCTCAACAGAGTTCTAGTAAAACCTGATTCTAAAATTCAAATAAAAGAGCAAATGGCCAAGAATAGCTAAGAAAACTTTGAAGATAATGTAGAGGGTGTGGGAGAAAGAAAGAGTAGAGTGTGGGAGGAGGGTTCTCACTCTAGAAAAGCTCCAGGCTTAATATATAGTCAGAGTTATTAAAATGGCATAACAATAGATACTCTATGTAATGTGATCGTAAGTGATTTTGAGTTTCTTTTTATACTCCAAATATATACTAGTTTTGTCATGAAAAATAAGGCTAAAAAAATAAATGCTTTGGGGGAAAAAATCTTCTAAAAGATAAAAAATCAGAATGGTATCACATATTTATTTGATGTCGCACCCTCCCCCGGCAAATATATCTGTAAATGGTACACGTTAAATTTGTTTCTGCTTCTAGCACTAAGGGGCCACTAGTTCCTGGCTCAAACTAAAAAATAATCATATAATGTAGAGCTAGTTACTGAAACTCTCCCAGACATTCTACATATCCTTTTCCAATATATGAAATGGTAAAATTAATAGCTTCCCATATAAAACTAATAGCTTTACCTCGGAGGACTTGTTGCTGGAATTGTACAAGATAATATGCAAAAACACTTAACAAAATACCAAACATGATACAAATGCAAACTGTTATTACTAGTTAAGTATTTGAAATTGAGCAGTTGTAGATTTTCGAATTTTGCACTACCCCGTGTTGGTTTGGCTGGACTCTTTGAGGCCATTTGTATTCAGTGGTTAAGGGAGTTGGGAAAATATAGTTTAAATCTCACCTCTTCTCCCCACAGCCCGTCTCATTTCACAACTGTTTTTCATTCATTCAATGACTGTATTTCTTGAGCACCAGTATGCACGAGGGCCTGGAGTTACAATGGGCCTGGAGACACTGCCCTTGCATGCATGAAGCTCATGGATTAGGAGTGTACTTGTAGACAGGAATATAGGCAACTTTGAAATAAAGTGATGAGGGGGAGGGTATATAGCTCAGTGGTAGGGTGCATGCTTAGCATGCACGAAGTCCTGGGTTCAATTTCCAGTACCTCCGTTAAAAAAATAAAAATATAAACCTATTTACCCCCCTAAAAATTAAAAAAAATTTTTTTAAATGCAAAAAAAAAGTGACTACTGCTGTGATGTGGTAAGTCCAGGGTGCCACAGAGCGGGTCACCCCCCAAGCTTGGATGGTCACAGAAAAGTTCTTCAACCATGTAATGACGAAGATGATGAAATGTTCAGATGATGTAAAGGGTGGAGGAGAAGAGTGGAGGATGCTTGCAGACAGGGAGAGGGGGCTGCTGCAGGTTGCAGACAAGAGGGCAGAAAGCTTGCACTGCCCCAGGGGCAAGAATACCAATGGGACTACTTTGGGGTTTTTAAAAAAGCACCCAGATCATTTTTTGATTGATTTCAGTACTTCATAAAGTTGCCCAGACCAGGCTCAGCGTAGGCTCAGCAAGACGCATATTGTAATACATTTTAGGATGACCCCCTCCTCCCCAAAGCCTCCTGACCACTCTCCTACTGGCCTTTCCCCTCACTTTTCCTGACCTTTTCCTTTTGAAGATAGCACTCTGAAGGGGTGGAAAGGGGCTTTTCTCTCCTGAAGCAGCAGCATTATTAACAGAGAAGGAAAAGTCTCCCATGAGCTATAGCAAAATCCTGCAGATTGGTTTATGAATCACTGTAGCTTAGGCTAAAGCAACCTAATTTCCCGAAAGCCACACCATGGCTTTAGGCTTTCAGAGGGACATAAAGCTTGTATGATATTTACTCTTGGTTAAAATTAAATGGAAATTGAAAAAAAAAAAACCTGAAGAGGAATTCTCCTGGGAGATCATATTATTAAAGAAAAAAATTAAAGACTATAAAGCAATGTGGATGAAATATATATATTGCATGAAAGGAGGTCTGACAATATATACATCAAGGTGTTAAATTGATAACTATCTCTGAGTAATTGGGTTTCATGTGATTTTTTATACCCTTTTTATTGTGAAATATAACATACATCAGGGAAGGTGCATGATATATAAAAGTATAATT
Organism: Camelus dromedarius; assembly: GCF_036321535.1. Lineage (NCBI taxonomy): Eukaryota > Metazoa > Chordata > Mammalia > Artiodactyla > Camelidae > Camelus > Camelus dromedarius. Next base: position 11,002,220 of record NC_087454.1, on the reverse strand, counting down.
TAATACATTTTTATTAAGTGAGCACCACATAGCCACTACTCAAATCAAGAAACAGAATATGGTCCAGAAAGCCTCCATCCATCCCTTCCCACTCATAACCCACCCACCCACCCTCTCCCCACTGCCCTTGCTTTTATGATAACCTTTTTTTTCTTTTCTTTAGTTTTACCACCTAATTATATATTGATACTTACACATACTTATCTTTTCCTATTTTTTGAACTTTAAGAAAATGGGAACATACGATTTTTTGTTTCTGGCTTCTATCTTTTCATATTAGGTTTCTCAATTTCATCCATGCTGAGGGTACTGTGATTCATTCATTTTCGATGCTGTATGGTATTCCAAGATTGGATAAAGCACACTTTATTTATCTACTCTACTGCTGATGGACAGTTTGGCTGGTTTTCCGCTTGAGGCTATGATGGATAGAGTTGTTTTCTTTCGGTGCTTACCTGCACATATCTTTATTGTGGAAATCTGGGTCACCAGATATGCAAATCTTTAATAGATAATGCCAAAGAGTGAACCAAGCACAGCCGTAGCAATTGCTGTTCTCTGTAGCAGTGCAGAAGAGTTCCCATTACCCTGCACTGAAGTTCTGTCTAGTTTTTCCTTTAGCTTAGTGATCAAGTTAATTAGGCAAAATGTTTTTTCTAATATTTCCTAAAATTTTTAAACTTTTAAATTGAAGTAAATCGTTCTTACAGAAAAAAACACACACCGGTGTATAGCTTAATGGATTATTACAAAGTGAACCCACACCATACCCACCACCCAGGTCAAGAAATAGAATTTTCTCGTGACCTGGAAGCCATCTTCATGCCCCCTTCCAGCACAATCTTTTCTCTCCTCTTCAAAGGTAAACTATGTATATAGTTCTAACACAACAGACTAGTCTTACATGGTTTTGAAATTTATACAAATGGAATACAGGATACGTTATTTTCTGTGTAGCCTCTTTTATTTTCCAACATTGTGAGATTCATCCATTGTTATGTGGAGTAGTAATTCGTTCATTTTTTTCTTTTCTTTTCTTCCCACAAGGAAGAAATATTGACCTAAGAGAGCTGACCTACTCAATACGTTTTCAGCTCATGAACTGTATTGACCAATGCCACATGTGGATTGGAACACTTTACAGCGTTTGTATTTTGGTTCCACACAAATAATAAGCTTTTGAGCTAGAGATGCTGTAGGGAGAGAGAGTATGGTCCCCCAGCTGCCCTCTGATTTCTGTAATAATGCCTCCACCTGGAATCGTCTCCCAGTGATAATGGATGTTTTCTTTCCCTTTTTCTCCACCTGAAATGCAAAACAGTATTACATCCCCAGGCTGCACACTTTTATGTAAAACAGAGCTGTCATAGGATTTTACTGGAAAGTTGATTTATTTCTGAGGATCATGGGAGTCCAAGGATAAAACTGGCATCTGGCCACAGGGAGAGCCCTTGACCTAGAAGCAGAGAGAGCTTCAAAGCTGTGTTGGTACATAATGGAACAGGGCACTTTTAACATGAATCGTAGCCTCGAAACTTTCCAGGGGGGAGAAAAATCCTAAAACTATTCTCCAAAAGGAAAGGTAAACTCAATAGCTTATATTTTTTTTACTCTTTCAGATAAGCAATGCTAAATCCTTCTACACAAAACAGTTGCTTAAATCCAGATTTTAGGGTTTTCTTCTAAGAACAAAGTATCAACTGAGCTTGAACCCTTAAAGCAGTATCTTGATATCAATCTATATTTTTTAAAGCAGCCAAACAGGCTTTCAGATGAGAACTTTCTGAAAGGTTGTGTGTGAATGTGTATAAAATGTAATTTTTCTTCTTTTTTTTTTTCCTTTAGGCCTTGAGATGTAATTATTAAAGCTTCAAATGTCCCTAGTGATATTAGCTAGATAATCAAATTTGGATCACAGGAATGAAATAACCTAAAGTGTGCCTTCATTACTGGCTCTCCTCAAAATAATTCACTTAAGATAACTCTACCTTCCCCCACCCACAAATTCATAACTAGACAATGGAGGTAACCAGGAAAATTAGCAAGAGCAGTCAAAATGGTCAAATTCATTCTCAAAACAAAGAATGCCATGTTTAAACATGACAGGGAAAAATTTCGCCACCACAAAAATAGAATAAAACCTTGCTGGAATCAAACAAAAACCAACAAATCAAAATGCTGAATAGAATTGCAAAATTTAGGAGACCTTATTGCTAAAGTAGCTGCGGAGAAGCTTACTGATTAACTTTCTTTAAAAAATAGGGAAGAATACCATTTCTTAAATAGCTGAGAATAGTTTTTATTTGTAAACATACGTACCCATTGGAGAAATTATCGATGGATGTTATAAGTCATTTGAACCAGAATATGACTAGTCTTGTAGAAGCTTTAAGCAAAATCAAGATTTCATCAAATTGAGCAGTGCTTAAGTGTTTTTGTATCCTTTCTTTTACTAAGAAGATAAAAAATCCCTTCTTGTTCCCACCCACCCACCGAGGCTAGGAGAAACTCTTAGACCAGGAAGGTTCAGGGTGGGAAGTTACTGTATAAGATTCCCCATTCTCTTTTGCCAATGCTGTTTAATCCCTGTGTACCAGCCTTCCCTGCTATTTCACGAAAAGAGGATCCCAGCTGTGCCAAATTGTGTGATAGCTACATAATCTAGACACAATCCCCAGGGGTTTAGAACAAAAATTAACAAATATATTTAAGCTTGAAACCTTAGCTATGAAGAATATCTCTTAGTTTCCCAAATATTCATAGACCAGTCTGAGATTCCATCGTCATGCTTTATAAGAACCCAAGAATGAAGATTCCTATGAGAGAGGTCTTCTAGAATCAGGTTTTGCTCTTCACAGAGATGTCCACTTTCTGTGGGTGTTGAAGTACAACTAACACTGGGCTGAGAAATAGACGTCTTGTGTTCCAGTACTGAATTTGCCACCAACTAGTTGTATAAAACCTGCCAATTTCCTGCAACTCTTTGGCGGAGATCCCTGTGTATAAAATGAAAAAAAATTGAACTAGATTCTCTAAGGATCCTTCCAGGTCTCGTAATTGTGCAAGTTATATTTCTAGACCGAGATTAAGTAATAGATCTTCCTCTCCGCGTTATTCCACATCCACCTGGACTCATCAACACGTTTTCTTTCTTGCCAATGCTCTGAGAAACAGGTTTGGGACTGGGACCCTAACTCACTTCTTGGTTCCCAGCTCAGGTCACTTCTCAGATGCCAAGTGAGCTGAATATGCTTTTAGCAAGATTATCTCCTTAGGTTCCTTTAGAGCAATCCACGGTCACATTGGGTCCTTCTTCTGGCACTGGAATTCTCATGATGCTCTATGGGAACATTATATCAAAACGGAAAGTGTGAGAAAGGCGAGGTATGAGAAAGAACTCCAGGCTGCCATATATGTTTGTGATGCCCCCTGGAAGGCTGAGAATCCACAAATAAAAGGATCGCACTCTTTTCATTTCAACACCTTTAAACCTTTGAGAATTATCTAATGGATCGTGTCAAAGTTTAATAATTGTAACTAGAGCCCGGTGGATGATTTGAAATAGTATGTTTTAGAGCACCATCAATGAGACCTGACACGTGAGAGAATTTTCCTGCACTAAGAACCACGGCGGATGCCACATCGAGGAGCTGCAAACTGGGAGCAAATCCACTCCATCCTACTAGGAGCCCTTCCTGTTTTGTCAGCCAGCATGGTTTCCTAAATCTCAGATTGCAGCCGAACTGTTCTGCAATTCTATGGCTCGCTATTTCGGGAGCCTAACACAGCAGGACAAATGTGCACAAGTCCACACAGTATGACAGAAGAATTAAAAATGTATTTACCATCTGTTGGTAGTTTCCTTGCGGGCTCTTTTCTTTTCCTCTCCTGGAGCCACGAATAAGGTCTTCTTACTTCCTCCCATCCTCAGAGAGCAGAGTTCTCTCTTCAGATCTTTGGAAAGCAGGGCTTCCCCCGCCCCCAGCCTCCTTTAAATTTCCCAGGTTGTTGAACTCTGGAAGTATTTCAGCTTCTAGGATCGCTTCCCTTACATATAAAGTAGAGCGAGCCTGCGACGAGGTGGTCGTGTTTTATACCTTTTGTGGTGGCCAGGTTACTTTCAGATCCTACGCCTGAGTTCTGGTCACAGTGGCTTCTGGGAAGCTCAAGGATGGAACAAGGGACGTCAAATACAGGTCAACTGAGAGGGATTGAAATCCTTCAATTAGGCTTGGGAACTGTGGCCCTTTACAAGCTACGTAGCCCTTACTGTGATGGGGTGTGCCAGATGCAAGTCAAAATTTCTAACAGGAATCAGTCCTCCGAATGTGGCTGAGACCGTGGACTTCAGGTGAGAGTCATTTCCAGCCATGTAGCAATGTGGATAAAAATCATAAGCTGGAGTATAGTTTTGTTAGTTGGGAAACCAGTTAGGTTGACTGGAAGCTGTTTGGTATATGTAGGAATATTCAATTCTTAATAAGAATCAGTAGGCTTAATTTCCGGGATATATGTATTATTCATTCAAAAATAAAAACCTAGTAAGTAGAGAGGAGCATTAAAATAAAAATAAAATAAAATATTACAATGCAGTGTTATGACTACAACTGGCCTGTATCATTCAGGTAATGACTTGTTAAAAACTCTCAGGCTGTGTGGGTGGATAATTTCACCTTGAAACCAGTGCTGGATGACCCTGGACTTTAGGCAGGTCCTTTAAATTCCGAGCCTCAGTTTAAACATCTAAGAAATGGGAAACATGGTGATATCTCCCAGGATTGTCATGGGGATTAGATGAAATGACATTTGCAAAACTCTTGCCATGTTGCCTGGCATAGCATAAGAGCTTAATCTCAACGATAGCTTTAAAAAATTATGATTACTGGAAGTTATAGCTGTGCCATTTTCTGTTTTTCTCAAAACTTGCTGTCAGATTCGTGCATGCTCTTCAATTGTGGTTTTGATTTTTTTTTTTTTTTGCTTTTCACAAATCTGAGCCTGAATGTAAAATCCAGCTCATTCTGACTCAGCCTTACTAGTTATACCAGGTATAACTAAGTCAAAAATCAAGTCAATAGAATATATACCATAGTGTGGAAAAGATGCATTGATTTTGGATTAGCTTATGAGGTAACTGTTGTATGGGGGGCTTCAGGCTTTGCACATAGTAGGTCCTGAAAAATATGACTGATTTGTTAATTCATTTAATGGTTGATGAATCTTAGTGGGTGCCTATCATGTGCCAAAGACAGTTCTGGGTGTTTGGGGTTTATCAGTGAATAAGACAGGAAAAATCTCTGCTCTCCTGATGATAAACAAACAGAAAGGAAGTGACTCAGAATGTTCTAAGGTAATACATTTATGGAGCAGGGTTGGGGGATCAGGAAAGTCAGGGTATATAATTTTAAGTAGGCTGCTCACAGCAGGCTTCACTGGGAGATTGTTTTGTTGTTGTTTTTTGTTTCTGCTTTGTTTTTTAAGGAAAAAAAGGCTAAACAAGGTGACTGAGTGAGCCATGTGGATATTCAGGGGAAAGCATTCCAAACAGAGGGACCAGCAAGTAGAAGGGCCCTGAGGCAAGGGAGCACCTGGCTTGTTTCAGGAACAGCAAAGAGGACAGGGAGGCTGGAGCCGTGGGAGTGAGGAGGAGGAGGGAGACAGGACATGGCATCTGAAAGGCGGAACACATCCTGATTGAGTGGGGCCTCGTAAGCCACAGGAGGATTTTGACTTTGCCTCCAAGTGGGACAGAGACAAGAGATGCTTCTGAGCAGGGTTGCGGGTGTCACCTGATGCAGATGCTCTACTAAGCGGGAGCTGAATACTGGAAGCAGAGAGATGATTTAGGGGTTCCTGCAATAATCCTGACGAAGGATGGTGGGTGGTAGTGGTGGTTTAGCTCCAGTGGGAGCAGCCCCAGAGGTGAGCAATGGTCAGATTCAGCATATATTTTGAAGGCAGAACCAATTGAATTTGGGGGGCAGATGGGATGCCGGTGTGAAAGAAAAAGAGGAGTCAAGGTGCTTTTTGGCCGGAACATTTCGAAGGATGGAGCCGCCATCTCCTGAGACGTGTGAACGAGAGCTGGATGAGACATCTCATGGGGACTCTGAGAGAACAGGTACCTCGGGATCTCCTTCTAGCTCCTGGGGAAAACCTCAAACCAAACGAGCTTCCCAGTTGTGCTTGGAAAGATGAGACTCACAAAGGCTGAGGTTTTCACAAGCACTTTTTTTTTTTTAACATTTTTTATTGATTTATAATCATTTTACAATGTTGTGTCAAATTCCAGTGTTCAGCACAATTTTTCAGTTATTCATGGACATATACACACTCATTGTCACATTTTTTTCTCTGTGAGTTATCATAACATTTTGTGTATATTTCCCTGTGCTATATACAGTGTAGTCTATTCTACAATTTTGAAATCCCAGTCTATCCCTTCCCACCCTCCACCCCTCTGGTAACCACAAGTCTGTATTCTCTGTCTGTGAGTCTATTTCTGTCCTTTATTTACGCTTTGTTTTTGTTTGTTTGTTTTTGTTTTTGTTTTTTAGATTCCACATATGAGCGATCTCATATGGTATTTTTCTTTCTCTTTCTGGCTTACTTCACTTAGAATGACATTCTCCAGGAGCATCCATGTTGCTGCAAATGGCATTATGTTGTCAGTTTTTATGGCTGAGTAGTATTCCATTGTATAAATATACCACCTCTTCTTTATCCAGTCACCTGTTGATGGACATTTAGGCTGTTTCCATGTTTTGGCTATTGTAAATAGTGCTGCTATGAACATTGGGGTGCAGGTGTCATCCTGAAGTAGATTTCCTTCTGGATACAAGCCCAGGAGTGGGATTCCTGGGTCATATGGTAAGTCTATTCCTAGTCTTTTGAGGAATCTCCACACTGTTTTCCATAGTGGCTGCACCAAACTGCATTCCCACCAGCAGTGTAGGAGGGTTCCCCTTTCTCCACAGCCTCTCCAGCATTTGTCATTTGTGGATTTTTGAATGACGGCCATTCTGACTGGTGTGAGGTGATACCTCATTGTAGTTTTGATTTGCATTTCTCTGATAATTAGTGATATGGAGCATTTTTTCATGTGCTTTTTGATCATTTGTATGTCTTCCTTGGAGAATTGCTTGTTTAGGTCTTCTGCCCGTTTTTGGATTGGGTTGTTTATTTTTTTCTTATTGAGTCGTATGAGCTGCTTATATATTCTGGAGATCAAGCCTTTGTCGGTTTCACTTGCAAAAATTTTCTCCCATTCCGTAGGTTTTCTTCTTGTTTTATTTCTGGTTTCCTTTGCTGTGCAGAATCACAAGCACTTTTATAATACTCAGATGAACAGTTAAGAAAAAAGCAGCAGCTTTTTGGTTATATTTCCTCCTCAGTGCCAAACAATGAATTTCGTTTTGTAGTCTTTTCCTCCACCCACTCCACACCCTGAAATGCCACTCTGGAAAAGGGGAGCTGCTGGTGCATGCTGGCACCAGTAGAGGGAGCTGAAGAGGCCTCCGGAAGACCTTTGAGCAGAGGTCCAGCGCAGGCCCTCCCCGAGACCTCAGGCAACCTCTGTGCTTCCGGCCAGAAGCCAGATGTTTCTGCGAGATTGGGGAGGTGGTTCTAGAACAATCTTAACCACTGTTGTATTCCATTGGACCTTTTATTTATTGGTATTGTCATGAGTAAAAGAACATGCATCCAGAAAGGATTACCTATGTGTACATACAGAGGAAAGAGAGAGGGTCATACGTGTAAATAGAAAGAAAGGAGAATGCGACAGATCTGTCACCAGGGGTCTCATAAAGAGGGTGTATGAGTGTCCTGGGCTGCTGTAACAAAGCACCACAAACTGGGTGGCTTAAAACAAGGGAAATGTATTCTCTCCCAGTTCTGGAGGCTAGCAGTCCAAAATGAAGGTGCCAGCAGGGCCTTGCTCCCCACGAGGCTCTAGGGAATAGTCCTTCCTTGCCTTTTCTGTTTTATTTATTTATTTTCTTTATCGAAGTATAGTTGATTTACAATGTTGTGTTAGTTTCTGGTGTACAGCGTAGTGAGTCAGTTATACCTATATACATATATTCTTTTTCATCATAGGTTATTACAAGATATTGAATGTAATTCCCTGTGCTATACAGTAGGACCTTGTTGTTTACCTATTTTGTGTATAGTAGTTTGTATCTGCTAATCCCAAACTCCCAATATATCCCTCCCCCACCCCTTTCCCCTTTGGTAACCGTAAGTTTGTTTTCTACGCCTGTGAGTCTATTTAGTCTGTTTCTGTTTTATAACCAGGTTCATTTGTATCACTGTTTAGATTCCACATATAAATGATATCATATGATATTTGTCTTCCCCTGTCTGACTTACTTCACTTGGTATGATCATCTCTAGGTCCATCCATGTTGCTGCAAATGGCATTATTTTATTATTTATTATGGCTGAGTAGCATTCCGGTGCATATGTATACCACATCCTCTTTATCCAGTTATTTGTTGATGGCCATTTAGGTTCTTCCTTGCCTCTTCTAGCTCCTGGTGGTTCTGACCATTCTTGGCTTTCCTTGGCTTATGGCAGCATAACTCCCATCTCTGCCTCTGTCTTCACATGGCCTTCTTCCCGTTCCCCATGTCTCCTGAGTCTCCTCTTATGAGAACCTCAGGCATATTGGACTTAAGGTCTACCCTTATCCAGTAAGGCCTCATCTTAACTAATTACATCTGCAAAGACCCTATTTCCAAATAGTCATACTCACTTTACTGGGGATTAAGACTTCAATGTATCTTTCAGGGGAAAACCATTCAACCCACAACAGAGGGTAATAGGAACTTACATGGAGGACTGACCAGTGCAGGGAGCTACATAAATGCAGCAATAAAAAGGGAAAACAGTTACATGGGAAATGGTATGTGGAGATCAAACGGGTTTGGGAGTAACAGGAAATATTAGATAAGAGACGCTCTCCTTTAGAATACTCTTTCCATCTGTGCTTACGGCCCTGGTATTTTTTTTTTTTTCTGTCAGAGTTTAAAAAAATATATTGTATAAATAAAAAGAATAAGAAAATAGCATTTCTCTGACTCACACATTGGGCAGAGCCACAAACTCTTGTGCTAATCAGGAAAGACTTCACAGAAGTGTTGGTGCTTGAGCTGATCTCCAAGGAGGAGGATTGAATCGCCACGCAAAGAGCTTCCCGTGTAGACAGAAAGTACCCGCGAAAGCACCCTGTTATTTCAGGGATCCGCCCCTTCCCACCTTAAATAGGGTGAAAAGTCTCGAAAAGCAAGGCCCAGACCGTCTACTTAATCTGTATTACTCAGAAACAGTACTAAACAAATGAAAGGGGCAAAAATGTTTCTGGTTTTAATAAGTGCACAAGCAAGCACCCAGGACGGTGGGAGAACACGAGGAGCGTCTATACGGAGGAGTTCACTCTTGGACACATTTGCCAAAGCACAAATATGGAAACCCCCATCCTCAGCCAGATCTGGAGAAATCAAAAGGCTGATGTGGTATAAATTCCTCTGCCCTGATTGCATAAGGAGATCTGCCAACATTTTTTTCTCTGATATATTCCTTTCTGCACAGAGAGCTGAACTGGGTTCTTAAAAACCTGATCGTGAACTGAGATAGGCAATTCTGAATCACCACCAGGATCTAGGAAAATTAATTCCTCACTGATCTTCCCAGATAAGCACCCAAGCTTGCTGCCGCTGAGATCTGCATCGGGATCTGGTGAGGTTTCTGTCACAGAGCAGCTCCCCATTTTTGGCATAAGAATGTACAGGATGCCAGTAAAGTTCACACTGGGTCATCGAAGTCTCTTTAAATGCACGATGATTCATTGCTGGGGGTGGGGGAGAGAGGAGAGCGAGGGGGAAGGAAGTGCTGAGCAGAGAGGCGGAGCGAAGTCATTATGAAATTGACTGCAGAAGCAGCTGGCGCTGGAGTGATGGGGGTCACATGTTCTTACTATTGGTATTTCGGCTACAACTTTGAGACCAGAGGTAGGGGGAGGGTTCAGGACACCTCACCTTGTGTAACTCGATTGGCTCGATTGGCTTTCAGAGGAGGTGCATCTGAGCCTGGTATATTAGAATTACAATGGAGTGTTAATTTCTCTTTTGATCTGACAAAGAGGAAAAGCTCTCCCATGACAGGACGGTTAGCAGGATAAAAATCTGGCTGTAGTGGTGTGAGTGAACAATTTGTCTTCTTCTACTTGATTTACTCGCATCCTAGCTGACAGGGTCTTCCATTCTGTGCATTCATTTTGTACTTAAAAAGGGATTGTTTGTAATTTACAGTTTAGGTCGGAGTGCTATTATTCTGCTCTGTCAGAAAGCCTCTGTGGCAGGAGCTATCGTTTCATGTCTGTGCCACAGCACAAAGCAAATCCGGACCTTCAGTCATCAGTCTTGAGAGCTCCCCAAAGTCTCCCAGCACTTAAACTTTGCAGAGACCTGACAGACAGGGGTTCTCTAAACATCAAACTGTCTGACAACCCCCGCTGAAATCCTGACACGGACAGTTTCCTCTAGCTATTTATGTCAAAAAGCAAAGTTTTCCAATGCATTTTCTCTGACTCTTTCCCTTTGGGGTAAACTTGGTAAATTCCTCATAAAATAATTGTCTTCAAATCTGACCCTCTTTTAGATTAGCTTTTTCTAACCGATACTGACTCAAGAAAAATAAAGTAACCCTTGAGAGAGCTTATAGCTATGTATTTTAATGTCGTGAAGTTAGAATAACAAAGAACTTCGCTTCTTCCTTCCGTAACAATTTGATGTTTATTTTTTTTAGCCTGTGATTGCCCCCTGATCTTAGTTTGAAGGCACCCTAAGCTTTAACCAGTACAACCCCACGTCCGCCAGTATCTTAGTGTACACAATGGTGGCTTTGATTTTAATTTGGAAAATGTGTTTCTTTTGAGGAAACAAAATGCCAAGTTGTTAATGAAATGCTTTTAATAGATTTCCAAATGCTCCCAGCCAAATACCAGGCAAAGTTCAACTCACTCATTCTAAGCCTTAAAATGTTCATTTTCTTTTCATGTAAGAAGAGCTATGTTCTATAGATGATTAAGACCATAAATAAATTCCGTTATTTCATACGTCATTGCATTACGTTCAATCTTGGTCATAGTTACATTGATGAAAATATATCTAGGTTTTGCTTGCAAAATAAACCATATAATAGTGGTTAAAAACATCTCATTTCCTTTTGACGTGTCCTACTGTACTAAGTATATTAGAAAGTTTTTTTTTTAAAAAAGGTTTCCTTTTGGTGGCCTTGATTTATTTTCTAGTTAAGCAGCAATTGTATACTTTTCATTATCCATGCCCAAAGCCATATGTCATTAAAAGGTATCACCCCCAACCATTCAGCCATAAACCACAAAACCAGCTATAATTCCAGAATGCTTGTGCTTTTAAAAATAGAATGTAAGTCTTCCATCAGCCTCCCAGGGTAGCAGAGTACCTGAGGAACCCCAGCCACTCAAAGACTGAGTCTAACAGATTTTTAGTCTAACAGATAATCCCAACAAATTTTTGTTTTGCTGGCACATACCAGATCTACTAGTGAGATTATGCCTTTACCAATAGGTTACTCTCAGGGATCATTTTGACCAGGGATAAGGTCCATGTTACACACTGCAAGGGGGAAACTTCAGGAAGGTAGAAAAGTAACTGATTATCTACTACACTGCTGCAGAGAGCCCCGCCAGGATTCTAAGATCTCCAGCTGTGGGTTCTTAGAACTAATTCCTGCCCCTCCTGGGCCCCCTTATCCAGGGCTGTCCATTAGAAATATAATGGACACATGCCATTTTAAATTTTATAGTAGCCACACTAAGAAATACAAAGAAACAGGTATATTAATTTTAACAATGTATTTTATTTAACCTAATATATGCAGAATAGTTTCAACATTTAATCAATATAAAAATTACTGATATATATGTATAGATATGTGCATATGTGTACATATATGTGTGTGTGTATGTTCTTTAAAATCCCAAGTATATTTTACACTTAAAACACATCTCAAAAAAAACAAACCACATCTCAAGAGCTTAACAGTCATACTGGACAGTGCAGACCTCTACTAAAGCACTTGTGTTTGTTGTTAATTGTAGACAGAATTCTATTTAAAATTGCCTAGTGTGTGTACTGTAAAGTCATAAACTGTTGGCGGATGTTTAAATACAATGATCTGAATTTAATTCTTGACTATTGGTGATGTCATTATCATTACCCAGAAGCCTATGCTGCTACAGTTTGGTGGAGGGTCAAGAAAGATGATTCAAGGGCATGTCTTTTAAGAGTCTCTGTGCCATGAAAAGAGCCCAGTGACTTCAGTTTGGGTGTGGCCAGCTGACCTCAGAGTCCATTGTGTGACTGGTTTTCACTTTTGTTTTTAGTTTGTTTTACTTTTCTGGTTTCTCCAGCTCTATTTGGGAGTGTAATCTAAGGAAAGTATATTGCTTTTGGAAGCACACTGTGATTTGCTCAGATTTTTAAATGACATGTGTGGAATAGCACCCTTCTTATAATACTGTGGTTAAAGGTCTGTCAGTGTTTCCATTAAAAATTGAACTTTCGGGGATTTATTACAAAGCCATAACAAATGGCTCCAGGTCAAAATTTGGTAAATCTTTCTTTCGTGTAGGAAGAAATTCTTTTTAACCATTTTTTAAGAAGATATAAATAAATGTTTACCACTTAAATTTACTTGTGATTTTTTGGGGGTTGGGGAAGGCATTTAGATAAAATACATGTTGTATCTGTACATTTTGTTTTACAGATTTGAAATATTAATATTAGCTTGTAAATAAATTTTGCTGAAGAGTTATACAATTATCCTCCCACCTCCCAAATTCTCAGTGATTCTAGTATTTGATTCTCATATTTGGAAGTCTGATTAGTACCATGATTCTGAGAGGTGCTGAATCTATCAACTAAGAATCTTTAAGTTTCATCATGGGAAAAATGGACAATTTTCAAAAGATAAGATTTGTTTTGCTGTGAATTCCTTGTAAACATAATTGTCTTACTCATTTTTATATTCCCAGGGCCTAGTTTTTGTTGCTGCACAATGATAAACACATTTAAAAAGTAGCTTGAGAATGAAGACCATCTCTATTCCTCAGTCTCTTATTTAAATACTCACTTATTAAATATTCACTAATAATTTGGAAAAACCTTTACAACAGTAAAGAACGTGCTGCCAATCTTAAACCTCTGTGATTTCCCTCATTTCTGATCATCTTCATGGATTACTGTTACAACGGAGTGACCCAGTGCTATGAAGGCACGAGCCAGTTTGAAAACTTTTTTGAGGCTGAGCTTGAATGCCATGTCTTAACCACCTCACAGGAGCATTTGAAGATGCAATATGGAAGGGCTGTATGAAAAGTTACATAGATATAATTGAAACCTAAATCATCCCCACTGCAAACATGAACGATAAACCCCCCCAAATTCCTGTGAAAGTGAACTTGGTGAGAAATACATCTCCTTTCACCAACATATATGACTCCAAATGAAACAAACTTCTCTGATGTAGTGTTGGGTTAACTGACCCCAAAGTTTTTAGAGAAACAGGGGTGACTCTTAGAGGTTGCCTCACTCTGCATTGTGCTGTCTTTATTTTGAACTGGAGAAAAGTGAGGGCATCTTTTTCCAAATATGGCTGCTTAGGTCCACTTTCTTTTAAGAATTCAAGCTGATTCGCTAACTAAGAATATGTATAGTCTATTTCATTTCCAATCAGTTCAATCATCTAGTTTTTACCAGCTGGTAAGCTGTCTGTGTTCGCCTGTTTTTCTTTTGTACTCTATATGAGGCTACTTCCAATGAAGACATCTACTGCAACGAAAAATCCCTTCCGTTGTGGAGGGCCTACACGCTTGCTTTATTAAGCACTCTTGTGCTCCCTCTGCTGCCGTGAAGAAAACCTTCATGTTCAAGACCCTGGCACATTCCTTACCGAGTGTTCTCTTGGCAATGATGATGCAGATTTGTGCATAAATCAGGGCCCTTCTGGAATGCCGTACTGTTGGACTAAAGCATAAAATGTAGTCATTTTTCATTAAAAAGTGCAAAAAGGGGAAGGGAATTAAAAAAGAATAAATAGAAGAATTAAGTTCTGCATCTGTGGCCAAATTCATCTAGACAGAGCCCTGTAGTACAGACAGTGTGCTTCACACGACAATGCGCTCAGGAATCACTGGGGGGCTGATAAAAGACACATTCTGATTCAATAGGTCTGGGGTGGAACTCTCTCACACTGAATGTCTAGAAAGCTTCCAGATGCTGCTGGTGCCGCTCTGAAGACTATGCTTTCAGAAGCAAGATGTGATATGTAAATATATGACATAAAAGATATTTGATAGGTCATTTTAAACCTTCAAAAGTAGATATTACCAAAACAGTGAAATAGACACAAGAGATGAAAATGATTCTCTGTGATGTTTAAGCAATGCAGAACGTAGATTGGCAGGAACGTTCCATAGGCCTCATTTCTCAGTTTCCTTTAATTTCAATGTTTGACTTATACTTGTACGAATATAGTATCAGATTTATGAACAGGACTATCGTACTACAGATTTGCTTACTGGCTTCTTGAAAGCCCCGTTCTTCTTTCATTGAGTTTTTATTTGCATGAGAAAGTATTGTTTTTTTACAGAATCAGCGCCAGTTATTTGTGATTGTACATTTAATATTTTGCCATCTGAAAAGAAAACATTTTGGTACTAAAGGTAATGAAAACTGTATCGTGGGTATGATGTTTATGTTGGACCTTGCAGGAAGAAATAGTTACAGATTTTAATGGCAGTTTATGGCTTTAATCTTAATGGCTAAGTAAGTAAATGACGCAGTTCTTATTAATTGTTCTTACTGTTTGGGTAATAAACATATTTAGTTTCCTTGAGGGAGCATTTAAATTAATTGACTAACTCTAATCTGAATTATGTGTTTTAATTTGTCTAAGGTTGTTAAAATAAATTAACTGCTTGTGTCAGTGTAATAATTAAAATATTAGCTCCTTTTAATTTTTTTTTACCCGAAATTCTCTAAATGTAAGATGTCTAAAAATAGAGTGGAGGTGCGTTGGACAGTCTGCAGATTAGGAGTTGGAACGAAAACATCTAAGTTAAGCCAAAAACATGGCAACCAATATTTTCTGTTATAAAAATATTTTAGATGAATTTATTTTTTTATGAAAGCTGTCTGAAACTGAAATGAAGAGCAGAAGTTCTCTGTTTATTCACAGGCCAGTAATAATAATACCTGCCTCACAAAGCATACGTCTTCTCCGTGCAGAGCCAACAGTTTCTGCTCCTTTCAGAAACCGGCTCTGCCAAGTCGGAGGAAGAGATATTACCCGGCTATGTTCTGAGATATTAACCTTCACCTTGATAATGCTTGTCAAGGAACACAAAACCAGGCAGAGCCTTTTCAGGAAACTGATTTTAACTGTCCACTAGAGGCTGTAATGAGACCAACAATGTCACTTTAGACCAACCCGGGGTTTAAGCCGTAACCATCATTGATTTTTAAATGAAAAAAAAAAAAAAAGTTGTAGAAACGAGTAAACAGTAGTAGTAGTTCTTTAAAAATAGCAATGTATATGTGCATGGTATTTCAAAATGTGAGAAAAAGTTATTTCCGGGGCTCTACACCTTCCTAGTTATAGGATGCTTATTTTTATTTCTGCAGGACCTTGGCTGTACGATACAGTTGTTAAAAGAGCCGACACATTTCTCTTAGTAATTCTGTATTCTGCCTCAGTTGGTGACTAACCATTAGGTCATAAGTAAATTCAAGCCAAAAGGTTTCTCACATACAGCTTACATTCAATAGCAGAGGCTTCCAGAGAGAAACTTATGTGGAGGGATCATGTTTCTAGACACTTGGTTCTAAGCACCTGAAAGAGGTCAAATGCTGCCCCGACACCTACCGGTCTTCCAGAATGATCTGCAGCCCGGAGAACGCCGCACTGAGCTCCCTTTAGCATGGATGTGCCTTCTCTTCCTCCAGGTGCCACACCTGTTGGCCAGGTACCACCCATTCAAAATTCCTTCCCTTCCAGCTAACGCCTGGCGGTGGTACCTGCGGAGGGGCCGGGTGGAGAGGCGTGGAGAACCGCACTTAAAAATTGAGTCCGGAGTAAGTTCTTCAGAGCGGATTCACCAGAACTGCCATTTGATGCTCGGTTTGCTTTCTCTATCTCCTACACTGGTTACCTCATTTCCGATTAAAATAATGATCCCGAATTAGCGGCGAGAGGAGAGCGCGGGTCGTCTACCCAGGCTAGAGCTGGGTAGTTCCACACCCAGGTCCCAAGATTTCCGGACCTGCAGAAAGAGAAAGGAGTCCAGGGAGGTCAACCAGCTTTCACAGACAGGAAAGGTGAGGGTGCACGTGCAGATGGGGCGGGGGGAACCCTGAAAACTTTCCTGAGTTGCACGCAAAGATAATTCTCGCGGCTTGGTGGTCTGGGTTCCGGAACGCCGAGGCTAAACCGGTTTGAGGGTTAACGTGCGTGAAGATCGGAGTCAGCCCTCTTAGACGCTTCTCGGCGCGCCCGGGACGAAGGGCACGTCGGGATCAGAATTGGCCCACCTCCTCTCTTCCTTGGGGTATTTCGTGGGCTCCGACTTGCAGATCGACACCCCTCGGAGACCCTCCAGGGTGCCTGAGTCGCAACCGCTGTCGCTATGCCCCTCCAACTAGATGCAGGGACCCGGGGAGGCGCGCGAGGACCGACCGGTCACCGCTAAAATTACCTCATCGTTTCAGCTCCCCGCCCCTTTCCCAAACCTGGAAGAACTGTCCCCTCCGGCCTGGGTCTCCCCTCACGCCCCGCGCTCCCCGGATCCCGAGCGGGTGTGAGGAGAACGCGCCCGCTTCCCCAGAGGCCGTGGAGCCGGGGCAGCGCGCACCGAAGGGTTAAGGGCGCGGGCCGGCCGCCGTGCCGTGCGCTCGCGGTGCTCGGAGCGGCTCGCCCCGCCGCCCGCCGGAGGGTGTCCGCCCCCACCCCCCCGAAGTCGGATCCTTGAGCTGCGGCGGCGGCAGCCAACTGCTCCATATTTGGCTTCTATTACACATTTACATACTGGAGCGAGCGAGCGAGCGCGAGAGAGCGCGAGGGAGGGCGGGCGGAGGGAGGAGGGAGGGGAGTGGGGGGAGGAGGAGGAGGAGGAGGAGAGAGCAGAGTATACCGCAGACATCATTTCTACTACAGTGGCGGAGCCGTACAGGACCTGTTTCACTGCAGGGGGATCCAAAACAAGCCCTGTGGAGCAGCAGCCAGAGCTACAGCAGCCGCAAGACAGTTTCTCTCCCTCTGCCCCCCCTTCCCCACGCAACCCCAGATCCATTTACACTTTACAGTAAGTGGCTATTTTTTTTCTCCTCTGATTCTTTCTCTCCCCCCTCCCCCCACCCCCTTCTCCCCTGATTTAGATTAAGGTCCCCCCTACCCCCGCCCCCGCTCTCCCGAGAGAGGCAAAAGCAACAACCAGCAAACAAACCCCAAACCCCAATCGGCTGCACGGAAAACAGCTGGAAGAGGAACGAAGGAAATCGACGCGTCGTGTTGTGGGGTGTGTGTGTGTGTGTGTGTGTGTGTGTGTGTGTCTGTACATACAACCGTCTCCGGCTCCAGCCTCCAGGGCCGACATCCCCGCTCTGGGCGCAGGGACGACCGGCAGGGGGTCTACCGAGGCCGGTGGGGGCCCGCCGGGCGAGGGGGCGCGCCCGGGCTGGGGGAGCGGGCAGGCGGGGAGAGCGGCGGCGGCGCCCCGCTCCGGCCGCGAGTGTCCTCCTCCCT
The DNA here is from genome assembly GCF_036321535.1 of Camelus dromedarius. NCBI lineage: Eukaryota > Metazoa > Chordata > Mammalia > Artiodactyla > Camelidae > Camelus > Camelus dromedarius. Next base: position 10,984,373 of record NC_087454.1, on the reverse strand, counting down.
CGAGGTGGCGTAGGGGAAGGCGGCGGCTGGGGGTCTCGCTGCCCCCTCCTCTCGTCACCCCCTCCCAACCCCTCTCCCAGAAGAGGGCGGCGAGAGCGAGTGGATCTGGAGGAGGGCTGGGCTTCCCCGCGGGGGTCCTCAGGGTCTCGGAGCCCAGGGGCGCAGGTCTCCTGGCGGAGGCCGGCCTGGATGGGCGAGTGGCTGCGGACCGGGAGGAATCTGCGCCGGCGCCCGGGCCGGGACTTTGCGCGCGCGGCCAGGCGTCAGGCGGTGGGAGCGTCGGGGGCGCCGAGGGGTGGGCGCTGGGGGGAGCCGGCGTGCGGGGCCAGGAGCGCGGCCGGAGTGGCGGTGGCGGCCCTAACTGCTGCCGCCGCCGCGGCCGCCGCCGCCACCACCGCCGCCCTGTTGGTACGGCCGCTTCCTGATCATGTGCAGCCGCCGCCGCCCGGAGCCGGGAGCCCGCGAGCGCCCCAGCCCGGGCCGGCGCCCCCGCCAGTTCCCGGGGCTGGAGCCGAGGAGCCGCGGCAGGCGCTGCCCTGCCCGCGCCGGGAGTGAACGGCTGCGCGGCTGATCAGAGGGTGAATGAAGCCAGGAGGAGGGGAAGGGGGAGGCGGCGGCGGAGGAGGCGCTGCGGGGACTGGGATGCCCCCTGGAGCCCCGCTGCTCGTTCACTCTGGGCCGGGCCGGAGACTCCGCCACTCCTGCGGCCGCTGCCGCCTCCTACGTGGTTCCAGCGCTGCACGCAGACCGGTCCCACAGCGGGCAGGGAAGGGGGCCGGCCGGGCGGAGCGAGAGGTGAGGCGGTGGCGGAGCGCGGCGTGAGTGTGAGTGAGTGCGTGCGTGTGTGTGTGTGTGTGTGTTTGTGCGCGCGCGGGGGGAGGGGGCTGCCTGAGCCGTCGCGGTGGCGAGGGGGCCCCCTCTGTGGCCACTTGGCTGACTCTGCAGCACCCCGACCCCTCCTCGGCCCCCAGCCTTCAGGCCGCCTTCCTAAACTCCTTGCCTGGTGCTTTCATTTCATTTCCGACCACGTAGCGGGCTGACTGGAAGCGATGAAACAATTCAGGTTTTCTAGGGAGATTGAGCAAGAACCTTGGTGGGGGGTGGAAGTAGGGTGGTGTTGGAGATGCTGCCAGAAAACAAAACAAAAAAAAATCAGTTTCTAAGAACTGTGGGGTTCGGTTCAATCCCGTGGCTGCTCTGTTTTGTTTTCTTTCTTAGTATATAATCCTACAGATAAGAGAGTAATATAAATACTTCGGAAGATTGGGAAATTGCTGAAGAGTAGTAAGGGCAAAAAAAAAAAAAAAAAAGCCAGTCGGAAGCTGGTTATATAATGCGAGATGTGGCTAACGAGAACGGCAAGCTATTTTTATTTTGTTTACCGTATGCTGTGCAGTAGGGACTCCTCCAAACTGGTTCTGTCCCCGAAGAGATTCTTAGCTTCCCTGTGAGATCCACAGGATACAATTAGCAAAATTAGAAGACCCTAATACACCCACAGAATAAAAACTAATGGTTTAGAGTGGCATACTCCGTGCACATCCTGTGGTCCATGCACGGGAATGTGTGTATGCAAATAAGTTCTCCTTTGGCAATCTGGTAATCACATCTCAGTGACATTTGTGTTTTATAATGCAGGCTGTTCTTAATATTTAAACATCATCGTTACATATCGCACACAGCAGTGGGTAGTTACTTGATGGTTATTTTTAGGCATAGCTTGTTACTTTTTCGACAGTGTTATTAGTTAAGCCATTTCTGTTTGGGTTTCTGAAGAACCTTGCAGTTCCTAGAAGCCTCTGTGTTGAGCCCACCGTGTGGTTTATTTGGTTGGTGAAGGTAGTTTGATGCTTGATCTTTTTTTTGGAATGAAGCATTTGCCGGAGGAAACTACCAGAGAGAAGGATGAGAAAATTCTGCACATGAACTCCTGGAAAGGGATTGCACCATAACGGCTAATGCTCCGGCATTTAATCTCCTCTGACTGCCCTCTAACTGTGCCTGCATCAGTCAATATTTTAGCAGCTCCCCAGATAAATGGGCTCGAATGCCACCTTCTACATAAAGCAGAGGTTGCAGGATTCCCCTGAACCTTGGGCCTGCCTGCCTTTCTCATCTTGTGGATACCTGTCAGCGGGTGTAGGTTTTCCGTGCACTTACTCAGGCCCTGATCACTCATGTAATTAGATCAGGCTGCCATGGCAACAGACAATGTTCCTCCGTCCATTCAGGTGGGTTTGTCTTGTGCCTGGACTACTCCCAAGTGTTTCAGTGCACAGTATTTGTGCTGCCCCAGCCAGATGAGAGGCTTTACTATTTCCATTGCATCTTCTTTCTGTCATTTTTTGGACGGGAGGCTTCTAGCTACTCAACTTTTTCATAAAGGAGACCAACAAGCTGTTCTTACTGGGTGCAGTATGTAAATGCGTCTCCCCAGACAGTGAAAGGAGCCTGACAATCCTGCTGGTGTTTATTGTGAACAGATCAACAAGTATTTGGTACTTGTTAGAAGCCTTTCAGAGCTGACTAAGGCAACATTTCTTTTGCAGTCTGTCTGGTGTCTTTGACCTTGCAGGCACTTAACCCTTGCAAGTGTGAAAGAACTCATCCTTTAGAACCAGTTGCCAGTAGTCCAGACTGGTTTTCTGAAGGACTTATTCAGCAGAAGTCATTTATTTGGGAAGAATATCCTCGCAGTCACATTTGAAAACTTTACAGCCATAACGTAATAACAAAAAAATGTGACTGACAGCAGGCAGCCATTCTGAATGTATTCATTTTTAACTTGGATTTCTTGGCAATGATCCTTACCTGTGTGGTAGTAAGTTAAAAGGTTTTTGTCTCAGGTAAGAAATGATACAGGCCTATAGCTGGTAGACTGATAATGTATGGTGCTTTTGCACAGTAAACAACTTGTGTTCTATTTGGGGATATAATTTACTGAGCATTTAATAATTTAGAGAATTCAGCTCTTTGCATTAGGAGGCCACCTAAGCCTGCTAAAGAAAGAAAAACAATACTGTTGGGGAAAAGAAAAAGTTAAGAAGAGTAGCTTTGGTTGCTGCAGCTCTGTGTTGTCAGGCAATCCAAATAAAGGGGAGTATTTTAATAACTGATATTTGAAAGAAAAAATAATTAAGACTAATAATGTCTTGCTGTAGTTGTGACGCTGTCAGTGGGTTTACAGTTTTACAGCCCCATAGCTAAATTGGTAAATCCTTGTTTTATTTCTCCGGGGTAGGATTGAGAGAGCTACTCAGCGCTCCTCACAGGGGGTTTATGACTTTCTGCTGTTTGGTGAGTTTATGCAGTTGGTAACTTGATTGTGGCCTGCTCAGATCAAGCATTGCTGTGTTTAAAATGAGCTGTTATTTCTAGGAGGTAAATAGATGGGGGAGGCAAGGCTATAAAATATAGCACGGAAGTTTAAGTTTTATACAACACCTTGGAGGTCCTGGATTATAGTTTACAACGTACTGAAACTCACTTTACTTGCAGCCAGACGTGAACGTGTATTTTTGAGTGTACAAATAAATTCATGCTGAAGTGAGTATGAAAAATGTACTTGATTGGAAACTGTGAAAGTCAGTACTTTCCCTTCTGGATTTCGTTTTAAGAGGGTTTGGTAAACTAGAGGTGGTACTCTATCAGAAATGTTATAACCAGCTTCAGGGCCTCTGAATTGTCTTTTACTTTTGGAGAGAGATTCACGAGCAACTCTTTAGCCATCAGATTATACGTGAAATGTCTGTAGCTGGCCTTAACTTTTCAACATACCTAACTCAGTTGTCTGGGAGTCCCCGGAGAGGTCAGCCTTAAGAGAGCATTAAAATATTAATAAGCGTGTTACTGTGACTCCTGGTTTTGTTGTCATTACAGAGTTTAAGGATTCTCATTCCTTTTGTTTAATGTGCCTTGATTTTTTTTCCATTCGGAAATGTCAAGTGGATTTTCTGTTTGCACCGACCATGAACGACAGGTTTTGATGACTAATGCATTGTAACACCAGCTTATTTTGTCTCCTATTAGAAGTTAGTCAATAAACATGTTTTTACTAAAAGCCTGAAATTCAGTAAAAGTAGGAGTGAATGTTAATTCCTTAAACTACAGTTGTCTGCAAGTAACACACAGTCTGGACTCTGAAAAGCTTAAGTACTTTCATATATAAGATGACATAGTGCAGCAAGACAGAATATTATTTTTATGGGGGAAATAGATGATTTGATTTCCATTGCTTTTATATTTTTTGATATGTGCAGCTTAATTGCTTCAAAGAACAGAGTTCTGGTTATACTTCTGCGGTTATCAGAAGCAGGCTCTCCTTATTTTGTGAAAAGCATTGAAAATAATAAATCATAGAAATCCCAATAGTGATAATAATTTATGTTCTAGGGCATTACACACAAGACTGCCTTTTTTTGGAGAATGAATTTTGTAGTTCTCAACTATGCCGTTCAAATTTTAGTTTCATTTAATTGCATTTAATAAAATACTCATTCAAAATTTCTTTTAAGAGATGGTATAATAAGTATATTTAGTGTTCATTTTAGAGAATATTTTAAAATGTTGACTGAAAGTTGTAATTGGATTAAGGTTTTAAAAATACATAAATGCTTAAAATTACAGGAGTAAACAAAAGGTTTAGTTAAATAATCTTTATATGTGGAAAGTTTTTAGAAATCTTTTTCTTATTTCGTAATTTATTTTTTTATCTTTGTCAGTGTAGTGATATATTTCATAATCCTTATAAATCTGAACTTTTCAGGCTGGTTTTTAGATACATATTTGTGCTATATATTACCATCTCAAATGTGCTCAAACATGTTTAGAACTATTAAAGGCAAAAAAGCAACAAGCATTATATTGTCATTGACATATCTGATGTGAGCAGAAATGTTTCATTGATTTTTTTTTTTTATAACTTTTAATGCATCCCATTTGTGGAGTAATGAAAATGTGATGGTAATGGCTGTAACATAAACAAAAATTGTATCCCAAACATGAAAATTACCTTTCAGAAAATTCACTGTAGTGTTATCAGAATTTGAGACTTAAGGGGGCAGAGGTTCCCCTGATTATGGTATTTTGATTCAGGCTAAGAGGAACTCTCCTTCCCCCTCTGTAGGAGCTCTGTAACTGACACATTTTGAATGAGTTATTTAACAGAAGTTTCTAGTGTTAATTGTCATAGCTGCTAACCTGTAAACATTGATGTTTCTAACATTCAAAGAAAACCTTTTTCTGGTGCTGTGTATGGCAGATTTTCCATACCCTTAGCTTTGCCTACTCTCCTTAAAATATTTATATTATCTCTTGTATTTGTATTATTTACATAATATCTCCCTTTTACTGCCTGTCACATCAGTGTTATTTAGGCCACAATAGTGGAATTCTTACTAACCGTCCACTATTAATAGTATTGTGTTATGCTGCACTGCAGTGCTTTTTAAATATGAAGTATTTCATTTTTAGCGAGAGTATATCGTATAAAACAGTCCATGGGCTATTTTCTTGTATATTGCTTGTATGTTTTTGCAAGGAATCCACTCTGTCTCGCTTTTATTCTTGTGTCTCCTCCCTCTGATGGAACACAGCAAGTTACATTAACTCTTTTCATTACTCTGGCATAGGGACACAAATACTTTTGAAATAACTAAGGCATACCGATGCGAGAGTAAATTAATATTTTACAGCATTTGCATCATGTTTGACTGTTCTCTGCACTCCAGCAGAATAGCAGGAGACTGTAATTTGGACTCCATAAAACCTTATCTGCCAGGTGATACGTAAATAGGATTGTGTGTGCCCACGTCAGTAGACAAGCCAGCACTCTCTCAACTGTTAGCTCATGGAGCAAGCGCTCTGCAAATCCACGGTACCTGCCCCTTGTTTGAAAATGATGATCAAGTATGTTGAGGCTTCATTTGAGATGGGACTAGATAAAATCAAGCTTCCCGACCCCCCTTAAAACAAGTACTGTGTAAGAGTAAATAGAATTTTATGAGCTTCTGTTTAACTTGGCCACCATTTGTATTTGTAACTCAACAAGCTTCTTAGTGGAGGGATCGTGTCTTCTAAGGACTTCAAAGACGTGATAGTCAAGAACAGCTTCCTTCTTTCTCTGCCCTTAAAGATTACATGTGGGGAAGCTAAGGTCTAGAAAATGTCTTTCTTTCTTTATCTGTAATTTTTCCCTTGGATAAACAAACTAGTTGATTCCTGTAACCCATATCCTTTAAAATAGCAGAGTACAAGCATATTAACTAACGCAAGAAAAGGGTCACTAAGCTGAATGGGAAAAAAGCATGTTTCAAAGTAAGTACGGTATGATTCTGTAGACACGAAAATGTCCAGAGCAGTATATACCGTCCCGGAAATCTTCCTTTGCGTATCAGTCCCAAGCGTGCAATTGATGCTTAAATAAATACTTGGTGAATGGATTGGTTAGAAGTAAGAATACTTTGGCTACTATTCATTACTTTGAAAAGTGTTGGAAAGCAAGCGAAATTATTTTCCTTTCCAGCTGGGCTGTGCTCTTAAAAATAGTGTGTATGGATGAAAATAATCCTGAGTACTGAGATGTGTTGCCATGCACCCAAGGATAATTGGCTCACTTACCTGTTTACAGATTATTCACATTGGAGATCATATTCATAGCTCCAGAATAGTTTCTTTCTGACACCCAGTATAATCCTGGGCCTTCTCCTTCCTACTGCTACCTGGCGTGGGCTTAGGAAACCCAAACTAAATTTAAAACCAGCCTAAACAAATATGCAGATCAGCTCCAGTAATCAAAGACTGAAAATCAGCCCAGCAATGACTAGCTTGGGGATTATTTTATACTCACTGTGCTACTGATTCTATTTAACGTGGACAGTTGGGAACTGCCAGTATTTAAAAATAATATTTTACTAGATAGGACTGGAAACTCCATTAGCAGATCAAGTCCTCAACTTCTTCCATTTCTATGCATAGGTCTTTACCTCACAAAAACTACTACAAGCACCAAGCTCCCTGATGGAAAGGTATATGGAAGATTCATTCATTCTCTTTCATTCATCCATTCACACTTTCACTCATTCATCATACAGTGGGTAGTTTTTACTGAACCACACGCAAGGGCTTGTGGCAGGATGAAAATCAAGTAGACCTCCATTCAATAATTAAACCATTTAAAGTTTACTGGAAAGTCTAGTGAGTATATGCATACTTAAAATTTTTTTCTGTATTCAACACTTTTTAATATCCCATTAGACTGGTATGCTAATAACTGCTCTGTTTCATGATCGTGCCTCAGGTTGCATGTTGATAGTAATATATGCCTCATGAAAATTAGACTTTGGCTCAATTACTGTTCAATCCATGCCCATTTTCACCTGATAGTCCAGCATGTGTTTATAAGGTGATTGGTTAGCATCATTAGAGAAGAGAACCACAGTAGCTCAAATGGGGAGACCAAGCTCTTAATCTGATTGAAGGGATGACCTCTTTGTGGGCTGGCCTCCCTCCGAGCCCTGTTGAAATAAAACCAGACCTGCCTTTTGAGCTGGCTGGTCGCTGTGCAATTCTCATAAAACAGAACGCAAGATTTGACGTTCTTAAAGTTTAGCTTTCAGTGCATGGACGTGTTCGGGGGGCATGATTTTTAAAAGCCATTTGTTCTGTTTTTCATTTTGGATTTCCTCTCCTGCACCCGCTGGACCATTGCAGGAAGCTCGAGCAGCCCGTCAGCAGGGTGGTCCCTTCAAGCTGCAGACTGGTCTGTGATCTCTGGCCGGCAGTCTCCTCCTCCGCGGCCGCTGCAGAGAAGTGCGTTGCACATCAGGTGAGAGTTTTGCGCTGCTCTCTCGTTTGCATCTGAGGATAGGGTCTGACCTGGGAAATCGCCTATACTGGCCATACTTCAGCACTTTATAGACTGTTTAACTGTCTTTGCAAACTCTATTGTGTGGGAAATTGAGAAATTGCCCAGAGAGTTGTTTTTTTTTTTAAACCTCGGGTTAAAGTATCTCTCTTCTTGGTTTATTTGGTTTATGAAGTAGTCTCCGTTTGACTTCGTGATGGTTGATTATGTTGGGCTCCAGCTTGATTGTTTTGTCACCTTTACTTTAAGCCAGAGAGAACGTTTTGCTGCCAAATGGTTATCTTAAGTCACGTTTTCCACGTTTTACGTTATTGTTGTAGCGTGACCCTTGTGAAGGGACACTGGCTTGTTTGTTCGGTAGCAACCAGCATTTGTTGGATCTTGAATTTCTCTGTGTGTCTGTTTGGATTTTACAACTTCCTGATTTCTTGGTGTACAGTAAATTTTTCTGACCCGGAGAGTCATGCAGACACAGGGTGTATGCAGGGTGGATGACTCATGGTTCTCTATTGACGGGAAGGCAAGAGGATACTGCCTACATGGAACCAGGAGGGAATGAAAGTTAGTTGGAAGTTGGGGCAGTCGGGGCTTGGGAACACTGGTATTCATTCGCAACTGAAGGAGATTGAGAAATAGATCCCCTCTTTCTATTTGCCTTGGGAGTTGTCCTGCTCCAGGCTGTGGAAATAGACTAGTTCAGAGGTTCTCAAGCCTGGCTGGGCACCAGAATCACCCGGAGAGGTTAAAAAAAAAAAAAAAATAGAACTGGGACTCCACCCTAGTTGTACTGAATCAAAATGAACCTTATTGTTCTCTTGGAATCATGCTGGTATTCCACGGGTTTGGAAACGGCGGGATCCGGTGGTCTCCATGTTGCTCTTCCCGAGTCATTTCTCTTTCCGTACTTGATGAGATGTATAGTCTACTTTCACCTAATCTCACCTACAAAAATCTGGATTTTCAGTTGATTTTTAAGAGGTGAATACTTGTTTTATCAAAATGTTAATTTTAAAACTGATTCATGAGGTTTCTTTAAATAAAGAGACCCCTCTCTGCACCTAAGATCCAGTTTTTAAGTTCCACCTGAATTCCATGGTATGTAAGTTAAGGGCGTGGCTCTCCGGGACCAGCCCATCTGGATTTAAAATCTGCAGCTGCCACTGTGACCTTGGGCAGTCCTGTAAGCTGTCTCTGCCTCCGTTTCTTCAAATGAAGATGGAGATAACATTAGAACTTTCTCTAGAGCTGCTATGAGGATGGAATGTCATAATATTTTGTACACTGGGCATAACAGCGCCTGGTATATGGTTTATGGTCCATGAACATAGGCTATTGCTGTGATCTTGTAACCGATCTCAACAGGGTGATGGTAATGTTCTTGTTTGGTGATGGTTGCTCCTTAACCATATGTGACTAAGAATAAGTAAATATCCCTGTACCTTGGTCTTTGGACCAACACTGTAGACATTTGCAGCTCTGCAGAGCCAATGAGCTTTTTATTTATTTTTCTGAATTTTGTGTTATTCTACCTCTCTTACCGACACAGGATGCACATACGTTGTTTTAATATCGTTGTAGGATGAACTGACAAGTTGCAAGCATAAATGAAGTTACTTGTGTTCTGAGTAAAAACACACACACACACACACCCCTGAATGGCTGAAACACTATGCCTCAGAAAGGGTGGTCAGTCAAGTTTTTTTTTGGGGGGGGCGGCAAGGCAGCAGAGGGAGGAAGTTGCCACCCACATTATATCCTTGTGAAATATAGAACTGGGTACCTTACATTTTATGGGCCGTGGGTTAGGGAGGTGTTCTTTAAAAGGAAATAGAATAACTCCAGAGCTATGAGCAGAGGTAAGCCTTGTTAAGGTCTACAAGTGTCAGCTCAATCAAAAGGGGTGCAATGTCTCACTACTAACTTCTCTTAGGGGTAATTACTCATTTTAGGCAGAGAATCGTCACATTTAAGTCTTGGGAGAAGTAGTTTAATTGCACATGTGGTTAGTACACACGCAATTTTTTCTTTAACCTATGGGGTTTAAAGAGAGTCATATGTTAAGACAGGAATATCTCAAGAATTTTATTGTGTAAAACACAGGCAGCAGAAAGTCCTGTCTCTTGTTCAATATGTGTAGCTTACCGAGAAGAGATCCAGGTTTTATAGCGTATTAAGCAAGTCTAAATGTCTTATGAATACTTGTATTACTGACAAAGTAGTGCAGAGTCACCCTGAGTTTTAAGCAGCTGACATTTTCTATGATTGCATTTATAGGAGGCTCATAAGCATTATCTAAACATTTTGCATAAATAATGGCCTTTTTACAGCCCTCACGATTGATGGCTAAATGTGGGCAGGGAAACGGTATCATTCATGTTGTACTCTGTTATAGTCATTAAGGTTTCTTTAAAAAAATAAAACCTAGATTACAGTTCTTTCTGGTTCTAGTTATTTTATAAACACAGTATAGCTCTAGCAAGTTACGACCTACTGTGTTCACAGGCACTATCTATATAAAGAAACGATCCGTTCATTTATTCGCTGTGTGTTTCTTATACTACCACACAGAGGGAGTAAGAGCTGCCAGAAGGAGGTTCTAGTCTTCGTGGTCAAGTAGGGGGAAGAAGAAATGCTCTGAAGTAACTAATGCAAAGCAGAATGGGGTGGGTCGTGCTTACTGGGGTAGGTTCTAACGCAGAAGGAATCCAGAAGAATGATGCTGAGTAGGATGATGAGGGAGGACTGAGGAGGAGGGGCCATTTGAGTTGAACTCTGAAGGCTGGTTAGTGTTTCTGGGGGAAGGGATGCCTAGACTGGGAGGATGCCCATTTCAGTGGCTGGGACATAACGAGCAAGTGCATACTGTGTAACTGATGAGGCCGTTCTGGTTGAAGCCCAGGTTCTGGGGGACGTCTGAGTTGCTGGAGTTCGGCAGACAGTAGAGAGTGTGAGAGTAAGATTGCTGAGAGGTCCGGTCTGGAGATAAATTCGGAGGAGCCGTTGACGTAGAATTGATCTTGGAGACTGGGCTTTGGGTTCTTGTGCCTGGCAGAAAGTTTGACAGGCAGGAGGGGATGAGTATATTTCACGATGACGGCGGGGGTGGAACGTGTAGAGAGAAGGTAAGAGGCAGTGGAGGCAGTAGAGGTGGAACATTTTTGTGGCGCAGGCTTTTTGTGTTTCCTGTTTAAGACCTGGGATGATGTATGAGTAGATAATTGGGTTGGGAAAGCGGGGGTCCTTCCTAGACGGTCAGGCACCTTGGAAACTCAGGGCTGAACTTGAGCTCAATGAAATCTTGTTGAAACCTTTATTCTCCAAGACCTTAAAAAAAATAGAAACTTGAGCTAATTTTAGCTAAATCTGATGCATGCGTATGAAAATGAATGCTGCTTTTGAAATTCAGTGCATGCCGTATCTCTTTTCATTTAAACAAATGATCCCTCTATTTTCCTCTAAACAATTTTATTAAGAAGATTTTCAGCGAAGCTCTGTACATATTAACAACAATTCCAGCATTGCCTTTGATCTTTTCCACCGTGGATTTATTCATCTCCTGTGATAGACGTAAATCACATTGTGCCACCTACTTGACTCTCAAGCAATTGTTCATTTGTGGCAATTCATTTACTGTGCTTTGATAAATCGCATTAATATGGGTGTGTTTCATAACTTTATTGTAGACTCTTATATGTGGTGTGTGTGTGTGCGTGTGTGTATGTACGTGTACATATGTATCCAGCTACCAGCTACAGCTTTCTGGACAGTTTGGCTTCTTATTTATACTTTATAGAAAACACAGAATTGGTGAGCCTTGGCTCTGGGAGAGAAAGATCCTAAGACTACATGGCTCAAAGTGAAGGGGAAGGCTGGAAATTATTTGGTTATATGTTATTGGGGAGTCTGTCTTAATATAATTAGAGAAAATTTGAGGATTATTTAAGGGTTTTTTTTGTTTGTTTTTCCTTTTAACCTGAGTTATTCTAATGGGCCGTCTGTATTTCCCTAAATGGTCCAGAATGAGGCTGCGACTCACTACCTTTCAGAAAAGACAAGCAGGTTAGGACAGGCGTGATGAGGATGGAGAAAACTGCCTGCCCTCAACTCCAGGGGGCAGGTCCTACTGCCTGCAGACATTTAATGCACATCTGCTGTGTGAGAAGCATTAGGCCAGCTTGGCCCTAAAGGAAATAAGGAGCTGATTCACAGTTCACACTTTCTGTGTATTAACTCTGTTAATCCTCAATGTAGTCCTTTGCATGTGGGCACTGCTATTACCCCCATTTCACAGATGAGGAAACTGAGGCACAGGGCAGGTAAGTAACTTGCCCAAGGGTGTTAAGTGGTAGAATCCTGTTGGAACGCCAGCCTGTGCTCTTAGCTGCCACGCACCGTCTCTCAAGCCCTCATCCCTGCCTCTAAGAAGCTTAGGGTCCAGAAGGCAAGGCGTGCCCAGGAGTAGCCTTAAAAGACCCACACAGAGCTACAGCACTTCTCAGAGGTCAGGACCAGGGGAGGTTCGCCGGCGACGAGCCTGCCTTTCCGATTCTGGCTGTCTTTGCGGAGTTTTCTCCCTTTCACTCTGCCTCAGACCTCCCTGAGATTCCTATGCACTCTCAATAATTATTAATTGAAGAAAATGATGACAGGGGCATATGCTTATCTGTGTTTCAGGGGATTGGCTTAAGTTGGGCTCCAAATGTTTGGCATCAAGAGTCCCAACGAGGTGATGAACTTTTGACTCTTCAAAGGGCTTCACTGGGTCAGCGCTCAGCTTTCAAGATTTGGCCGATAGGAACTATTTATCTGTGCAGTTTGCTGGGTGGTGGGGTGGTGCTGAATCCAACTCTAAGGACAAAACGTGCGTTGGAAGGAGGTCTCGCGTCTGGCAGGGCGACCATCTGGAGGCTCAGAGCACGTATTCCTCTCCCGTCCCTGCCCCTCCCAGTCTCATTCTCTCGCCTTCACTGGACCAGTGGATGCATCTTAACCGACTCGTGTCAAAAGGATAGAGATGAAAGATCATTTTCCCTTCACCTGCCTAGGGAAAACTGAGAGTCTGTCTTTCTTAGGTTGAAGGAAAATTACCTTAGGTTTTGTAATGTCTGGAAATATCGAATCACTCTGATGTACAGGTGGATTGAGCAGAGTGTTGTAAGTCAATTATACTTCAATTAAAAGAAAAAAGCTAAAATCACGAAGGATGTTTTTTAAAAAAAAATATCTTCGGCAGCAAGTCTTGCTTGATAGACACAGAGCAGGAGGACTGGGGATTTACTACGCCTGCACTAGCCTGGCAGCCCTAGCCTCCGTCCCAGCTGTAATCATATGTGATGCATTTTTATTTACAGATTAGGAGGCTCTGACTCTGACATATGACTAACCGGGAAGCTCCTCCCTTACAACAGTTGTATGTCATCTGCTTCAGAGAACTAATTGCTTGGCAATTCCCCTTTGGTGATTCCCTCCTATTTTCTGATGAGTTACTTAACAGCGATGGGCTTGTTGAACGGAGCGTTGAGTTTAATGTGTGCTTCAGAAACTCCACTGTAGGCCTGGGGGATATGTTTTTCGAATTCTGTTTAGCTTTACTGAAGGAACACTGAAACCATTATATGGCCTGTTAATATTTCACTCAATACGAGGTTAAACGCTGAGCAGTGTGCGATTTTCCAAAAAAAATCAAAACCTGGCTGCTTTTTTTTTTTTTCTTCAGTGTGCCTCTATGCCTTCGAAAATTATGAAAAAGAAATTTAATATTTCTACAACATTAAATGGTTTGTTTTTCAAAATAAGATGTTGAATGGAGTAGCTTTCTGGGGACACTGAAGCAGGAATGTGGGTGGTGGAAAGCTTTTGTTCTGATACTTGAGAGACCGAATTTCTTTTAACAGCCCTGCTGCATGGGGACCTGGGCCTCCCACTCTACCTTGCTGGGCCTCAGTTTCCCCATTTACAATAAAGAAGGTGGGTGAAAGAAATGATCACTCGGGCCCCTTACACGGCACAGTTCCACGAATAGATTTTATTGTAATTTCTTCCTCTCGGCTCCCCCCCTCCCTCCCCCCGGGGACCTTTGCTCTGTCAAACATCATATGCTGTTGTTTGACTTAGTTCAGTTTTGTATTTGATTAGAATTTACATTTTTAGCTATTATTGTGTCATTATTTATAAAGTAAGTCATTTGTGGTGCCTAAAATCATTTATCACCCCATCTCTATTGGTTTCACGCCTGACTACTTCCTCTGCTCCGTCTTCCTTTTCTTGCTACCATGCCCCAAACAACATCCATTTCTGGACTGACTGCGTTGTAACTGGAAGGAATCTTTCTGCTAATTATGGACTGAGTTTTTTGCAAGGACAGTGCAGAAGCTGTTCTTCTCTGCAGTAGTATCAAGGGTCACATTCTGCTTTTAATTTGCGAGTAGCAGTCCTTTGGATGCCATTTGGTTTTACCTGCACGTGCAGATTTGAGTCTTGAGGGGTAATTCCTTTTTTTTTGTTTTTTTCTGCATCAACTTTCCCAAGTGGTGTGCGTAGCATTACCTTGTCTTACGGGTTCATTTGTAAGCAGTTCATACTGATGTCTCATGATTCATTGAATAGTGCTTTTCAGCAGCTAGTGCAAATGGAAGAGGTGACATCTAAGAGTGTTTTGTTTTGTTGTTTTGGTTGTTTGATAGACAAAGAGGATGGGAAGAGGTAGCATGTTAGGGGAGTTTAAAGTGAGGGCTTTGAACACAGGAAAACTGGGATTTAAATTCTGGCTCTGGCTCCTGAGTTGTATGCCCTAGGCCACATTTAAATCTGTGGTTCTCAGTTTTCTCATCTGTAAAATGGGGATGGTGACAACATCTATCTCATAGGACTGTTGGAAGGATCAAATGAGCATTCACGGGGAGAGTATAGCTCAGTGGTAGAATGTGTGCTTAGCATGTACCAGATCCTGGGTTCAATCCCCAGTACCTCCATTAAACCAATAAATGAATAAATAAACCTAATTACCCCCCCCAAAAAAACCCCACAAAATGAGCAGTCACTATATATTGCATGTGGTAGAATATCAATATACAATCAAAAAAGAAAGGGGAAAGTATAGGATTTAAGGGTGGGAAAAAAACAAGAGCAAAGGCAAGAGCTGAGTTTTGGGGGGTATTTAAGGTAGGAGGAGCCCTTTAGAACCCCTCCTGGGCAGGTTTGAATCCCAAATTGAAACGTGGGACGGCCTGGGCAGTCTCTGCTGATCTGGGTGTGATGTTCTCCTGGAGAGGTCGATCTGCCGCACAGAAGAGGGTGTTCGCTTCTGCCTGCTGGATAGAAATATTACATCTTTTGCCTACACTTGCCAACAATGAGAGAAAACCAATAACAGCAAAAGTTCCCTTTGATTCCACCATCCTGGTCCATAAATCACATTCACTGTTAGGTGTCGTCTCCTAGTTCTTGACAATTTTATGTGTCTTTTTTCACTTGTGCTTTTTCCATTTAGTATAAACATTCTCATTTGCAACCTAGACTGTACGGTTATCATTTGCAAGGATTATATAATATTCCACCAAGTTGTGTTATCTTAATTTAAGTTTTGTAGTATTTGTGGACATTTGCATTGTTTCTCCGTGAATACCTTTGTACGCTGAAGTATTTTCCTAAGATACAGTCACATCAGAAGGCTCATTCCTCTGACAGCAGGGCCTTGCTCTGAACTGCTTTCTCAAAGACAACATTTACATTGTTACTGATCTATGACAGTGTCTTGCTTCAACTGGATTAATTGTGGGACTCACTCTGTTTTGGCTAATAGACTCCTTGGTTTTAAAATTTGCATGCCTTTGATCTCTCTCCAACATAGAACATTTCCGTATGTGTTTATTTACTAACTTTCCTTTACACAGTCAGCAAATGGGGAGTCTTGACATTCTTCAGTCTGTGGCCGTGAGCTCTGTGTGTTCTAGGTAGTGATCCTTTCTCGGGTTGTATGTGCTGCAGCTGTTTCCCCAGTCCGATTTGCTTTCATTTGGATTCTATGACTTTTTGTTGCATGAAAAGTTCAAGTTTTTGTGTGAGATCCCTCTTTTCTTCTGTGATTGGATCCAGGGCCAACCTGGAAGGAAGAAGTGAGATCACTGCAGCTCGGGGTCTGCACCAGGCCAGCCAGCGGCTCGGCTGGGCTGGGCTGGGCTGGGCTCATTCTCCTGCTGGCCTGCCCGTCCCCCCATCCCCCCGCCGTGGTATCCGTTCCCTGTTGAAACCCTAGCGCTTTTCTATTGCCAGGGGCCACTTTTTCTACTTCCTTTCCCACCTGCTGCTCACTCCTTGACCTTGATTCACTCTGGGCCAGTTTCCTAGGTGTTGCATCTCCTTCGCCCACCTCTGGGGTTCTCCGCCCTGTGTTACTGACCCCCGTTTTGCTCAGGGAGCCCAGCTCTGGGAACCATGCTGGAGGCCTGGCATCCTCCCTCGAGTGGGCCTGGAGAGATCAGTCAGGAGTCTCAGGCCTGGAAAAGTCCAGCCCTTCTCCCAGGGTCCTGGGCTGGGTTCTTCATGCCTTCCGCTCACTTCATCCAGTCCAGGGGGCTTTGTGGGTTTGATTTTCATACAGGTTGGGCTAGAAAGGCCCACTGCTGCCCAGCTTCCCTGGCTGTTGTAGCTCTTCCCTGGGGAGAGCTCTTCGGGCAGGAGGGCGGGAGCAGTGTCCTGGGTGTGGAGCTTTGGGGGAGTCTGATGATCTCAAGGTCTGAACTGGAGTGAGTGGCTCAGCTGGGCTGGGGTGGTTTGGGATGGCCTGTAGCTCCTAAATGATCTTTCTAGATGTGCTCTTGCTCTGGCCCAGCCCATGTTCCTCTCTGAAGCCAAAGTGAACATCTCTTCCTCTTAGACATATGTTTGCATCTATGTTTTCCTTCACTGCTCCCTGATTTTTCCTGAAGTCCAGACTTCTTAACCTGGCCCAGCAGGTTTGGGAGGCCTTGCTTATCTCTCCGGCCCTGTCACTCATCTTTTGCCCCTTATTCACTTCAGTCACTTAGCATTTCCTCCTTGTTCTTTCTTATGTTCCAGCTTTTAGTCATGCTGTTCCCTGTCCTTGACATCCAACTAACTGCCTCTATCTGTCCGGTTAACTTTGCCCTATTCTTAGCATCTTAGCTCAGAGTCCTTTCCTTGGGGTGCCCTAGGACCAGTTATGTGCTGTTCTCCTTCTGTAATACTTTGTGTCCCCCTTTCCCTGCTCAGGGAGAGTGGGGACCCCCCCCCCCATTCTTGGCATTTGGCATCCAGTAGGCTGCAGTAAACACAAGCATTTCCCTTACAATGTGGATTTTTTATGATACAAGTTGGATGTGATTCCGTCTATTCATACAAACCATGACTTACAGGATTGTGGTCTGGAGCCAGCCTGGGGCCTAGTGGACCACCATGGTGGGAAAAGCTGTGGCATCTGTTGGTTTGAGTAGTTTTGGGCATCCAGCAATGGGTGATAAAGGTGACAATAGTGTGTAAGAAGGCTGTGCTCAGGAGAAAGAAAGGAGGAAGAAAGGCCCAGTGATGAATTTTCCCGCACAAAAGCTCTACGGAATAGAATGCTGGCTTTGGTGATATTTAAATTTTATAGTACTGCACTTAGGACCACACCAAACACTATTATTATTGAAATTCAGTGCAGGGAAAAAAATGCTTTGGTTTTGAATCCGAAACTGTCTGTCTTTGTAATGAAAAAAACTCCTGTTGGATTTTGATTCCGTGAGAGGCTTCTTTGAAATGCTGCTGTCAGGTGGGATGAGAGAGTGAATTTGAGATTCACCTCCTCAACACCTCTGCCTCTATCAGTCTCCGTGCTGCGCTCCTGCGGCCCCGCCCTCCAGCTCAGGTGGAAGTTCCTGGATGGTTTTCCCAAGGAGGTCATTCTGTCTGGAAGGGAGTAGTTCTGGAGTCTTAAGCAAGAGTGGTCAAGTTGAGGTAAAATACCCTATGGGCGGGGGTGCCCTGAACCCCTCCTCTGTGTAACCCACTGGTGAAGAAAGAATGAGAGTGATGAGGGGAGACCAGGGCATCTGTGCCCCTCTGAGTTGGCACCTCCCCTCCCTTGCAGATGACTTCATCTCGAAGTTGCCCTGTTGGTGGTCGGTGAGGATACCTTTTCCAAGGAGAGGGTGTCCATTTGTGATCATCGGTGTGAGGGCTGTGTGCTTCTGATAGAGGTTCTGACAGGTTTGGAGAACAGGGTCTGACATTGGAAACTGAGGCCTTTGTCCACAGCAGCGTCCCCGTCAGGGCTGCCCCAAAGCCCTTTCCACCCTACTCTCTTCTGGCAAATTCCAGGTGAGGGCAGAAAGGACTCTGGATAAATTTGGTTTTGACCACTCTTTCCGTTTTCAAGACTCCATTTCCAGTTCACCTCTGGAGCTGCCTCGATGTCTCCGGAAAACAATTTCCTTAAAAAAAAAAAAAATTTTTTTTAAACTTTTCCATTTGAAATGTGCAGGGTCTTCAAAGACTTCGCTGGGATGAAAGTCCTATGTTTTCCTGTTTCTCTTGTAGGGCTAGTCAAAACTACCCTTTTCTCTTGGCGGTATTTTGCAGTCTGAGCCTCTGATTTAGTAAATACAGCCTTGAGAACCACAGTCATCTAGACCATGTGCAGTGGCTGGTGTGTCGTGGGTCTGCCTCAGCTGATAATAGCACAGCACGGGAGTCAGGGTGCCTCGGATGAACTGTTGCCCTGGGAAATCATAATGAATCCTTAAGCCAAGAGGATCCTCTGCATTTTCTAGAGGAGGAAACAAAACCTGAGAGGTTGACTGATTTACTAGGTTCTGGGGCTGGTGCTGTCACGGCAACCTTCCTACTTACATGAAGTTTCGACACGCTTCTCCATCATCTTGTGGAGCCAGGATACCCTAGGCCTCATGTGGTTGTGTCTCTGAATTTGTAGACTGAAAAGACAGAACTTTGCTTCATTGATGTGGCTCCAGAGAGCAGTTTTGAGGTGGAGCTGGAAAGATGGAGAAAGGCCACAGTACAGCCCTTTGAATGTACACAGTCCCCAGGTACCCCTTGACCCATTTCATCGTAAATTTCCCCTTAGGTGTTTTTGTAGTGCCTAAGCTTGAACTTGATGATAGATAGGTGGAGAATATTTTTTTCTTTTGCAGCCGCTGCACCTCAAAGTTGAGCTTCTCAAGCTGTGTTTCCTTTAATGTCAGCGAGGTCAAAAACATCAGGAAATCGAATTGATCTTGTCTCTGGAATCTTGAAATCTGATGCCATCTTCTCTGGGAAGCTCTTTCCTATGTGGATGGGAAGGCGTTACAGTCAGATCATTTCCATATTGGGAGGTCCCTCCTGTCTTTCTGCGGAAGACAGAAGAGGGCAGAGGAAGCTCATGCGACCACCTGGGAGTCAGATTTATGCCTCTTGATCTGGAGAGAACCAGTGCCCAGTGCAGGACACTAAGCCACTTCCATGGCGAGTGGCTACTGTCCTATGACATCTAGCTGTTAATCTTTTAGTGAAAATCACCATCCATCTCTTGAAGCCAGAAGCGTGTGTAAAATAAGTGTTATGAAGCCTTTTCCTTCTTTGCAGAAGTCAGTTTGGTGGCTGATGATCATGCTGTTGGCTTCAGAAAAAAGTGGAGTCTGATTCACTTTGAGACTTACACAGAAGCTAGACTTTACATGTGGAATCCTCACTGGTGATCTGCCAGTGAGACAATGGCCGTCTCTCTCTTTCAGGCGTCCTCCCCTCCATCTCTTGACAGCTTTTTCCTAGGAGTCAAGGCCCTAGAGCCTGGCGGGGGAGTTTTGCTTGGTGATGGAATAGCTAAGAATGTTTCTCTCTAACAGGTCACACAGAGTGCTGGTGGACACCTCTTCTTGCCCCACGATCTTCGTTGGAAGTCCACGGGACTTGGTGTCTGTGCCCTTCAAAGTATATATGAACTCGCCCGGAGGCGTAATGCGTCACCATTTTATTCTGGGCCACCCTAAAGGATGACACCCAGCTTCAGAGACCTCTTGGACATCAGCCCCAAGATCCAGTGCTTTAGCTCCCCATTGTCTGAAATCCGTTTCCAACCGAGTTTGAGCTGCCTCGGGCTTAGTCATTCAGTGGCCAGGACCATGCTGAAAGTTCTGCTGATCAGCTTGTAGCCACACACCGTTTGTCACTTTCAGAGCAGCAACTCCCTCTCCAGCTCTTGAGTTTTCACCCAGATATGCTAGGAAACAGGCACCAACCTATTCTTTCCATGTTGGCATTTGCCCACGAGCGTAGTCCTGGGATGACCTGGAGCAGAGGCAGTGGAGGATAAATTCATCTTGCACAGACTTGTTCCTGCTAGTTCTAGCCTGTCTCTCGCCACAGATCTAGCTTTTAAATCCTCAAGTGATTGGTTTTGTGTAGGAATGTGTGGATTGCCGGATTGGAATCATTTTCTCCCTGGATTTCTAGTGTTTACATAAGCAGATGTATTTTTAAAAGTTCTACCATTGATGTAAAGAGCAGGGCTTATTTTTAAAAGTTATAGGTGCTTAGAGATGGTGCAGAATAAAAATGTAAGTTTTTTTTTTTTTATCACAAGTTGCAACACAACTGCAAGGTCTGTATTAATGTTTTGCCAGGAAAGGGTCAAAATGGAAAATTTGCAACAAAGACAAACCAGAATAGAACCAGTGCAAACAGAAACTGACAAACATATGCCCCTCGTTGGGAGTTCAGCCCCTGGAATGTTATGTAGGACAAAAGGAATGGAAGAGATATTTCAGTAACATTTTGTTCTGTGTCAAAAACCTTCTGAAATATAAATCTGCTGTGTATTGGAGAATGGATACAGCAATTGATTCAAGTTGAATAGCTTTCATTTAACTAGACTGCCCCACAGAAAACGGTGCTTGTTCCGACGACCATATTTTTGCTTTTCTTGACTTAAAGAAAATTGAATTCATGTTTACATATTTTATGAGATTGTTTTATGGACAAAGACACAGGTCAGATCCCATCCCGGCACAGTGGCTATTGTTATAGCAAAAAGAAACATTTCTAAATGAAATAAAAACGATTTCTAAGCCATGGCCTGTGGCCACTGGTAATAATACTACATTGGTATTAGGAATCCACTTGCAACTATCAATAATTCAACCGTAGATGTGCTTTTTTTTTAAATTCTGGTTTTTTGTTTTGTTTTTTTAAATACTAGTCTCTCGCCAGCACACATATCCATGCATATACTTCACCGATTTGCATAGTAGAGAATGAAGACCGTGAATATGTACCATAGAAGTCAACTTTATTTTGGACTGTCTGGAACCTTTTTTTTTTTCCTCCACATGGTGGCTCCCTGGATTGCTTCCAATTATTGAAATTTTGTAATTGCCCACAACTCTATTATATGTGTCCTAAGGGCCTTGTCGCATCAACCAGCCCGACCAAAAGCTAGGAGCCCGTGCTAGTGGTTTAAGACGCTGAACTTAAGAATTAAGAGCCCCCTGCAAAGGGCATTCTGTCTTTAGTCTCCATTTCTACACTTTGCAGGGAGAAATTAGGTGCTTGTTGTTTTGTTTTTTCAGTTCCCAGATCATTCTGGCATTGATCCTGGACTCATTTGCAAATGTGATCTTTAGCAATAACTATTATACTCCTGAAAGATTTTGGCTCTCTCTGACCTATGGGTCAGTAGATCCTGAGGTTTTCCGGGTACATCAAAGACCTAAATACAGAATGTCTTAACATTTTAGGGGCATTGATCAAAAGAAAGCTTCTGCAGGAAAAAAGATCTTTCAAAGAAGGTTTTAATCCTGTTTTGCCTCCAAGGTTCTTAACTGGATGCCTTGTGTTTTATTTCCTTTCTGTATTTATACTAAATTTGCTACTTGGGTTTATTATTTTTCTATTTGAAACAGCTTTTGAAAAATAACACAGCTCTTAAAAATAGAAAACAGATCCACCCTGCTCCATTCTTACCTTGACTGTCTTTGCTGTCTTACTCCTAGATCATTGCTTCTCTTTCTCTTTCTCTTCTGGGACTTTCTCTTGCTCAGCAGTTCTAGTGTGTGATTCTGAATTCTATGGTTTGAGTTTCCTGACCAACTTCTCCTTGCATCTGAGTCCATTTCCTGTGCTTAAAGCTTTGGCATTCCATTCTCTGATCCCAGTCAAAACTGAAACTTCTAGTGCTAATAAGATTAGTCCTTGCAACACTATTAATTCTTTCCCCTCCATTTCTTACTCCATTGTTACTTCTCAAAGACGGTAATTTATTTTGTCATTAAGAACGTCATTAGAGATGGTAACTAGACTTATTGTGGTGATCCTTTCGTAGTGTATACAAATATTGAACCATGATGTTGTACACCTGAAACTAATGTAATGTTATATGTCAGTGACACCTCAATTAAAAAAAAAAGAGAACTTCATTTTGGTGTCACTTCCTTAAAACCTCCTGGATTTTTCTGTTTTACTGATACACTCCACAGCTTCAGACTGCTGCAGCCATCAGCAGGTCTTAGACAAATTAGTTGTCCCTACACATGGTTTACAATATTACACTCGCTGTTTAAAAATAATTAAGCTTCTCTCGGTGTTCTTTGCTGTGGGTCAGGAACTTTTCTTGCTTTGCCATCCAACACAGAAGTTAATCACAAACGGGTCCTCTGAACCAAATAATTAAAAATAGAGCAAAGTTTCTGAACCAGGCGGTTGGCAGAAAAGTCTGTACTTCCATCTGTGCACGGTTAGGAAAATATTTCATGATATTGAAATAGCATCAGCCTTGCTCTCTTTTGTGTCTGAGAGTGTGTGTGTGTGACTGTGTGTCATTCAGTGCTCTGAAGGTTTCATTGACTGTTAGCTAATTTCACATATATATAAAAAGTCACTGGTGAGGAAACAGGAAAGCAAATCCAGGTATTCTACGCATAAATTCTTTGTTTGCTGGTTTCTGTGAAGGGGGAATGGTCTTGTTCTTGCTTGTCTCTTTAATGAAAGTTTTCCCTTAGCATGTGCCTCAGAAAAGTAAAGAGCATTACATTTTGACTTGGAAATCTTTATGTCTTTTTGATTCTCTAGAAATTACCTTTGCTCATAACTTTAGGAGCTGTTCTTATGTAGGTGAGATGCTGATGGATCTATTTCAGTGTGGAATGTGGGCGATTATGAGTTTCTGCTCTCTGGAAGGAGTTTTATGCTTGGAATATAAGTCAAACCCATAAACACTTTATGACAGAGGTACAGACATACGAGTGACTGATTTTGAGAGAGATTTGATTCTTCACCTCGGATTTCCCTTTGTTCTCACCAGTAATCAGTAACTCATCAAATATGTTCACTTTTGGCCAGCTCTGAACCTATGCTATAACTTTAAAAAAATGTATTTTTTATTTGTAAGGTTCTAATTGCTATATAAAATAAAGATTATTTCCCTCTGGTATTTTTCTAATGTAACTCTCTATGCCTGGAACACTCTTCATTTTTAGGTTGGTTTTCTTTCTCCCAGGAGAGCTATTGTGTTAAATAATAACTAATGCTCAATAAATACACTAAAGGGAGGTTAGGAATTATTAAAAGAAAAAAAAGGAAATGTCTAATTTTATTTCTTTGGCTTCAAAACATAAATATTTCTGAGTCACCAGTTTCTTTATGCTTCTAGAAACTTAGAACCTAGGCATCTTCTTAATACTATGATGACAGAATAATTAAATACTGAAATCAAGACTGTGGATTGACCAAGCTCACATTAATTGAAGTTAAAAAAGGGAGAATTTCTTCAATAAGCTTCATTATTAATGTAGCAGCTAATTCTTGAGTTTAGCTATGAAGATCAACTAAAGTCAGGGATAGTTTGATCGTTTAGGCAGTTTGTCATTTATGAAATTTTAAATTTAATAGTTTGCTCACTGAGGCAGTTTGTCATTCATGAAACTCAAAATTTAATAGTTTGAGCATTTGGGCAGTTTGTCATTTATGATATTTAAGGGACCGTATACATCTTTTTTGTCCAACCTCCTCATTTGACATTCAACTTAATTTTGTTCATTTCTTGTAAACCTACTATGTGCAAGGCACATGCCACGGAGGGGACCAATAAAGCTGAATAAATTGTGGCCTGTGGCTTTAGACAAATTAATCTTTGATTTCCTTTTCAGTATCACTTGAGAGGACAGCTTTTAAAATGATCTACATGGATTTTGTTAATTATTATTCTTTGTCAGTGTAAGACACTTAGCAGGATTTAACATGTTTTGTGCACTCTGAGTATTCATAAAAGTGAATGGTAGATGTCTTTTAATTTTAAAGTTAATGCTGGATTGATCTTCTCTTATACGAGACAGCTAACATTGCTACTATTAATTAAACTCCCCGGAAAGGTTACCTGGATAGATACTCAGGTACATCACACTTTTCTTGTAGGACTGTTAAATTTGTTTCTTTCATTCATGTAAGCTTCTTCTAGACAACAACATACAGAATTTCACTTAAAAAAACAGTATTTGATTGTTGATATCTTTATTCGGTAAATTACTTGGTTGACAAATATTTATTTACCAGATTCAGGATGGAAAACACGAGAAACAGTGTACCCACTCAAGAAAAGTCATTGTGCCAAGAACCTATCCTTTTAATAATAGTAACGGCTAGCTGGCATATGGAAGATTTAGGATGTATCAGTCACTGTGCTGATCACTTAATCCTCACAGTAAACCTAGTTGGTAGTTATTATCTCCACTTTACAGATAAGATAACCAGGTTAGTAGCTTGCCCAAGGTCACACAGCTAGTAAGTGGCAGGACGGGTTCAGCTCATACCATTTTAACTTTCGACTCTGTGCTCTTAACTAATTGTACTTTAATTTCTTACCACCCATGTCATCGTGAGACCAGCAAAGTGGTTTTCGTAAATGTTGAGTATATACAAAAGCATAATCACAAAACTCAGGTAAACCACAAAGAATAGGGATTCAGTGAGCACTCAAGTCATCCTCCACCCGGATTTCCTTATTACCACAAGTCTGATGTCCTCCCACATGGGGCCCTCCCCCATCACATCACCTTTCTTCCCACCTCAGAAGTAGCCACTAAATAAAAATGATGTTTTAAAATATGTTTAACCAAAGTGCAGAAAAATGCATCCCAGCCAGATGATTCTTTTGTTTTCCTTCCTTTTTTCTCATCTCTCTTCCCTGCTCTGTCCTCTCTCTTCTTCCTCCTTTTTCTCACCCTCGCGGAGCACAAAGAGGAACTGAGTCAGACCTGCGTGAAAAGGTCGGGGAGCGTGGTCTCTGCTGTGATGTCCAGGCCTCCGTGCCATGACTCGTGTTGGGAATTTTTGGTGAGAGGACAGTTTTTTCCATGTGCTTAAGTGACACAGCTCCTCCCCAGCAAGGCGTGCTGGGGACAGACTGTAACAGACAGTCCATCCGAGGCGGGGATTTAATTTGACTGTGCTGACACTTCTCTAAAAAGTTTGTCGGGTTATAAGTCACAAATATCAGCTCTATAGACATGTGGTTTCTTAATAGTGTGACTCTTAAAATAGCAATACATTTTTGGTAACCAGTGTGAGGGCACTTCATAACACAATCCAAAGCCATTGAGTGGAACATGTTAAGATAATAGAACCTTGTTGTCCCTTAATGCCTTAATGCTGTCTTTCAGCAAGTAGTAATCCTGGGTGCAGTCTGTGAAAATCAAAATGGATTCTGGCCTGGTGGGAATAATGTAATTCTTTCATCATTTGGAAAATACATTTTAATAAATTTTTAAAAATGTAAGCAAAGCAGGCTTTTGGTTTTGGTTTGCAGGTCGTACTCTGTGGCATAAAAATTTTTCCAGGGATTGCACAATTCTGAAAGAGAAGGTGGCAGTTTAACACGGTCTTAGCCATGAAGCACTTAGAGCCAGGTTACTTTTAAGTTCCTCCCATGTAACTACAAAAACATGTAATGAATTTGAAAGGTTGAAAAAGAATCACATCTAGCTCAGCATAAAAGTGCTTAAAAAGGCATATGTATGTCTGTATGTAGTCATTTGCACATACGCATTTACATATGTATGGTATTAATATTTTTCTAGAATTGCATGTGTTTGTATATTGGATATAGTGCACACCCGTTACAACACTAGTGTTAGGGGACCCTTTTATGAACCAACTATATGATTGGGAGCTTTATCAAATGTGATTTTTCAAAGGTCATGATTTTGGCCTGTAATAAAAAGCAGTATAGTATTGAGGTTAAAGTGTGACTGTATCTGTCTGTCTGTCTGCCTCTTCTCTCTCTTACATTTTTGCTTGGGGAAAAATCTTTGTTCAAAAATACCAATATGCCTATTAATAAGCTCCGAATATGAAAAAAAGAGCTGCATGTGACACTTGGTTGTAGCTTTGTACATTGTCTCAAAAAACATGCTGTAAAAATATGGAAACTAGAAAAATCTTGGCAAATGTAGCTTAAGAGTGTAGCTGATTTAAAAGCTGCATTTGAGAATCCTAAGTACTGTTCTGTGACAGCTATTCCTATAGGAATTGGCACAGTGAAGAAAATTTACAGTTTAATATTTTAGAGCAAATAATTGCTTAGGATGCTTTAAATAGCACAGGAAATGTGTAGAGTGTTTACTTGGCATTTGTTATATTGAACACTAATACTGAAACAAGTTCTTTGACCACAGAGAATGCCAGTGTAGGTGGAGTTGGGGTAGATGGGAGAAAGAGACAAAAAAAAAAAAAAAAAAAGAAAGAAAGAGAAAAAAAACCAGCCAGCATGGTTAGATAAAAATTAAATGGCAAATGAGCTTTTTCATGGTAGAGAGATAGCAGGGAAAAAAAAAGGCCCGTTTGTTAGATCAAGTAGTCTTCGAGTGTGGTAGCAGAAAGCAAAGTAAAACAACTCCTTGGGATTTGGTTTCTCCTGTTTTTGCTTTTGTTTTGCTTAACTGAACTACAGTCAGTTACAATGTGTCAGTTTCTGGTGTACAGCATAAAGTCCCAGGCATGCATATGCATACATATATTCGTTTTCATATTCTTTTCATTAAAGGTTATTACAAGATACTGAATATAGTTCCCTGTGCTATGCAGAAGAAACTTTTTTTTTTTTTTAGTTTATCTGTCTCCTGGTTTTTAGGCCCAGAATTATGGTGAAGGCTCTCTTCAAAGCCTTCCAGCCCTGGGCTACTCTGGTTTAATTTTTAAGGTCCTGAAAGCAAGAAGAGTGACCTCCCTTTTTAGAAAACAGAAAGAAAAAAAAAAATCCCTCTGGTTATCTGTTTAATCTGCCCATGCTCGTGAAGGTTTTTTCTGACAGCTCTGGCGCCCTCATTTCTCCGTGCAGCTCAGTACTAGCCATGTTTTTCCTCCTGAATGCATCCGGCGCTCCCAGAGGCGCCTCTTCAGCCTTTCCAGGCACTGTGCACACGGGGTTTGTCTTAGGATGGGGTCTAGTGCGGTTTGGTGCTGCACAAAATGCAGAGCATTTATTTTTGCACTAACTGCTCACCATGCATTGTGATTCAGCTGTGTCTGATAGGAAAAAAAAATAGGGTCTACTTTAAAAAGCTAAACCCTCTCATTCAGATATATTGGAGTCACTTCTACAGTGTCTTAAACGTTTTTTTGTTTTTTTTTAATTTTTATTTTATTTTTCTTTTTATTTCTTTTTATTTATTTATTTTTTTGGAGGAGGAGGTAATTAGCTTATTTATTTGTTTTTTTTGGAGGGGGAGGTAATTAGCTTATTTATTTGTTTATTATTCAAACCCCAGTACCTTGTGCTTGCTAAGCACATGCTCTACTGCTGAGCTATACCCACCCCCTGCTTAAAGGGGATTTTAAATGCATATATTAAAAATGAACTGATATGTGTGATAGGTCCAAGAATGGGAAGTTGTGCAGTGCTAATGAAATTTGTTAAAAGCTTCTTCCTTCTATCTTGTCAACGCGAGCGGCTTTGAAATACACAAACAACAATCAAGAGTCAAAACTTCACCGTGCACTGTGGTCCCAGCACCCAGAACGCTGGCGTGGAGATGCTGTATTTATGACTTTTCCACTGACTTGAGAGTTGACCTTGAATAACTCACGTTTAACTTCTCTGTGCTTCAATTAGCTTTTGAAAGATACGTGTGGTTGTGGATAGCCAGTGGGAAGGCAATAACTGAAGCTCACAACAAAAGGAGAACTTGGAGGAAAATTTTATTAGAAAAGAGCAGTGGGCTTGAATGCAAGCCTGATGCAGGGTACTGTTAACAAGCCTTGGTACACATGGCTCCTAAGAAAGGTAGGGGGTTTTCTTCTAATACTCTTCCTATATTTTGTGGAGTTAAAAAATATATATTTATTGTTTTACCTTTCAACTCTAGAAAGCTTTGTGTTCATACATCTTTTTCTATAAGTTCCACCTTATATAAAGGGTTTTTTTCCTTTAGAATATAATTTAAATGGTAATCAAGCAGTAACAAATTTCATTTAATATGTAAAAATATTTAATTTAATTTTTTAATTTTAATTTTTTATTGAAGTGTAGTTGGTTTACAATGTTAGTTTCAAGTGTATAGCAAAGTGATTCAGTTATACATATACATACATATCTATATATTCTCTTTTCAGATTCTTTTCCATTATATGTTATTATAAGAAATTGAATATAGTTCTCTGTGCTGTACAGTAGGTCCTGATTTTGTTTTTTAAAGGAAATTCCACATGATTATTTATTTTAAAAAGTTTATTTCTTTTTAGTCCGTTGCTACCCTTGAGATGGTCTCAATGGTTTTTCATTCATTTGAGGAGTAAGGAAGAATTGTACTCAAGATTTAATGTGCCAGAAACGCTAGTAAGCACAAAAAGCACTTAAGTACTCATGTGATTTATGTTCAGCGGGCCTGTTTCCCCTTCCTAGTGTGTCAGGAGTCAGTTGGAGGACCAGAATCCATAGGAGAAAATAAAATATAACCACTGTGATTGATAATCAGAGGAGAGGTTTTTAGGCAGTGGTACCCAGAGCTGTGCATCACTGTGGGATCTCAGTAAACTAATTGCTGATAGCACATGCTCCCCCCGCCTCCCAGGAAATCCGAGACCTCCACGAGGCATAGAAAGCTAGATTGCAAAACGGCGCTAAACCACATGGCCCTATTCAAGCCCTTGCAGTTACTGTCTCATGTCACTTACACTGTTGTGAAAAGGACACAGGTACTACAAGTTGAGATGCCTACAATTTGAAGGAAGGATTATGAGCTTTTGATGTTACTGAGAGCCTTACTCTGGAGTCTCAGGTGGCGTTCTGGGGTATGAAAATATAAGCCAGCCGCTCCAAGGTTAGAGAAAACATTTCAAAGAAAGCCAGGGAAAAAGCCTGTAGATTTCGCACCCTAGCCATGACTCACTTTCTCTTTGCTCTCTCTGTCCGGCTGTTACTCATTTTACTGCGAGCCCCACAGGAAGGCTCCTGGTGATGTTTTTTTCCCTTTGGCTGCTGTGCAAAAAATATAAATACACATCTTGGGAGAATAAGGGTGAGAGAGAGAAAAGACAGAGGTCACCATTTTTAATCCTGGTTCTGCTGATAACAAACTCCGTGACCAGATACTCTGTACAGCAAGGGAGGCTGTTTTTAAAATCCATCCTAGGGTGCCAGATGGCAGCCATCGCCCTGTAGAAGGGCTTGTCTCACATGTCCGCTGTGTTTGGACCGCTGAGGTACCATTTGGATCAGCTCTCCTAGGCTTTTGGAAGTACCCTGGAGGTGTGACGGCAGCCTTAAGAATCCTTAGTATTAGGACTGAATTATCAGAAGGAGGACAGGCAGGAAGAAAGGCTGGGGGTCGGGGACAGGGGGTGCCAGGCTATTCTGAGTCTGCTGTTTAAACTTGAATAGTTATGCCATATGTTCAGTTAGAGTTGTGTATCCCAGAATTTTGATAGCTCCTGTGTTTTGAATACCAGCCCTGCCATTTACTAGCTTGGCCAAGTCACCTCAGTTTCTTCATCTGAAAAGTGTGGATTATAATCAGCGTGAGAATTAAATAAATCAGCGTATGTAAGACACCTACAAGAGCGCTTGGCACCTAGTAAATGCCATTTATGCTTTACTTACTCTTTTCATGTTACTGTTCTCCTTTGGGATTTTCAAATTTCTTTGTATAGTATTTAGGGCAATGTTCCAGGCATCTGGGAGGAGGGGTTGTTGAGCCCTAGGGTGGCAGAGTATGCGGACATGATCTGTTGTCTCCCCTTGGTCTCAGACTTTGCCTGTATGTATCTTGTTTATTTCTGACCACCAGGTTTTGCTCAGATTCATCCCTCACCACTCTGCCTTCACCCAGCCACATTCTGCCCCGTCGTGAATGTCTGGCATGAGCCTCCCTTTCTCCAGGATGGGAAGGTTTCCCCAGCCGTTTCAGCCCAAACCGGCCTCCTTCCGCACTTGCCTCAGTTCCTGGGTACTTGTCTGCACGACTCATGTCGTTATTGCTTCATTTTGTAACTTAGATGTCTTGCTTCCCAGTCAGCCTCCATGTGACTGGAGGCTCTCGCCGCCTCTCGGCGTCCGGGGTAGTGAGGCAGGAAGAGCAAGGGTCAGGGAGGAAAGGACCCTGCTTCTCTCTCTCTCTCTCTCTCTCTCTCTCACTCTCTCGTAAACTCAGTGTGCTCAGGGCATTTGATCTCTCGAATCCTCAGAGCCTCTCAGGCAAAATGAGTGTCTAGACTAAGTGACCTCTGAATTTTCGCCTGCAGCTTCATAATTTCAGAGCAGTACAGGTGGGAATAAATAGATGTGGAAGGAGTGCACGAGTGTCCAGTGTCCAGGTGCCCAGGGTGGCTTGAGTTATTTTTGTACCCAGTAGTGTCTCTGCTGGGTGAACGGAGGAATTGGTCTGTGTGATGAATTTTTTCACTTTCATTGGACAGAAATGTTGTTAATTTTGACCCTTTCACGGTCGGCATTTGTGTCCACATCTGAGTCTATATTAATAATTGGCCAATGACAAAGATTTTTGCTGCTAAAAAGTAATACAAAGTATTTCACAGACAGAGTGTTCAGGGTACATTAGAAAGGAAAAGAGTACATAAGAGAGCACTTTAGATTTAGAAGTCCCTCTTTGCATGCATTCTATTTTATATATTATAATGTATAATTATATTTGTGTAATAACAATATACAAGCTCTCATCGTGTATTCATTTAATAATTTATTGCTCATTTCGAAGTTTTTCTGTAAGTACTTAAGGGATTTAAGACTGTGTCTCTTTTTTATTGAAGTATAGTTGATGCACAGTATTATTTAAGTTACAGGTATTATTTAAGTTACAGGTATAGTGATTTCACAATTTTTAAAGATTGTACTCATAGGTGTTATAAAATATTGGCTGTGTCCCCCATGTTGCATAATATATCCTTGTAGCTTATTTTGTACATAATAATTTGCACCTCTTCATCCCCTACCTCTATGCTATCCCTGCCCCTTCCCTCTCCCACTGGTAACCACTAGTTTGTTCTCTGCACATCTGCCTCTTTGAAACTATACCTTTTTTAAAAAGTTTATAATTTGGGCTTATTTTCTCATTTATATTAGACGTTTTATCTGTACCCAGTTTGCTAAGCATTTATTACTGTTTTGGGTATGTTAGGAGAATTGATATGTGTGGTGGCTGAAATTTTCAGCATCGAGGCTCACATTGGAATTATTTAAGAACTTCCTTTATTCCTCTTCCTTAATATCTTCATCTGGATCCAAAATTGATTGCTTCTTTATCATATTAAGGAATCTGTTTACTTTGTGATTTTACTAAGATTTGAAAAGTTTAAACTATGACGAAAAATTTTTGAGCTTACCGATTTTAAGTTACTAGTGGAAGGAAGAGATAGAAAAAGTTGGAATAGAATTTGGCCAGTTATTTATGGCTGTAGCCATCTTTGTACACGAGAGAAATGACTTCATCATTGAGGAGGCTTTTTGGTGTAAACCACTGTTTTTTCAAACTTATTACTCTCTGGAAAAAAGAACTTGTGAAATCTTATTTGTCATACTAGTTCAGATCAAGGAGGGAGTCTGTTGACTATCTAATTAGGCTTCCTATGGCTTGAACTCTTGGGAGATCCACCTGGAATAGGACCCTGTTGAGAAATTATTCTGTGTCGTACATAATCGCGTTCAGGAGGCCTTAGTAATTTCCATTTAAAAATGGTAATTGGCATCATCCTTAAAGATGAGTTCTGTGAACTTAGATGTTTTCTGATTCAGCTTAGCCATGACACTGAGATTTATATTAAAGTCTCTTTTAATATTACTGGGACCCTCCCGCCCAGTTTTTTATAGTTCACTGAATGTAAGAAGCTCCATCCTTGTATTCCATCTGAATCCAGTGCTAGGCTTCCATGTTATAACTAAAAGGAAAATGCAGGTGTTGGAGGGGGGGAGGGTAACCTAAGAGAACACGGGGTCACCAGGGTAGAGAAATGCAAATATTTACCAGTCATTCCTGCCCATGTGCACTTGTTTCTTGTGTCCTTGGATCTGAATTGATCCAAAAGGTCTGCATTTATGGAGTCCTTCCTCTTAGAAATGCTTTGGCTTCACTTTGATGCTTTTTCCTCTGTTTTTAAAAATGGTGTAGAAACATGCTGGGATGAGTGTTTGAAGATGACTCCCTCCCTTATCTGGGCATAAATATTGTTGGAGGAGAGAGGTGGGAGCAGGTACTAGACAGATATGTACTCTGAGTGCAAGTGATAATGGACTTCACTGACTCGAGAAAGGAGGGGAAAAGAGTTTCAAACGCTTTTTCACAGGATATTTCAGGCAGGGTATTTTTCTGAACTTGATTTCTGATTTGAAAACTGGCCTGAGCTGTTTTTTATTTCATCCGAACACATTTACCGTGAATCAAGGGGCAGAGTGTTTCTTAAGCCTCCGTATCTTTAGGCTGTGAGTCATTTCCATGTTGTTGAGACATTTTCTAGCTTTTATTGCCGTGTGTAGTTCATGCTTTTCTCTGGATGTTTTGACTCCTTAAGAAACTCGCAATAACACATTAACAATCACACTCCTCTGGAAGGAAAACACGCAGTAGCGGAGTAATAAATAGTTCTGGAAACCTGAGTAAACAGAAGCGTCTGCTTCCCTGTTTAAGAAGGCTCTGGAGAAGGAGTCCAGCGTCCAGCAGATGCACACAGGATATACCATTTAAAGCAAAAAGACATGAATGTGTTTTTCATCGCAATTATCCAAGCGATTGTGGTGTAAAAACCATATAGCCACTTTCATTCTTGAAAACTTAATAAGTAAATTGTTTTCAGCCTTCTGCCCTTCTTTGCCTCGAATGCACCATAATGTGTTAACAAGTTTGACTTATTAAAATGAGTTGTATTTATTTGGGAGCTCAGGGTCGGCCTGGACTTCTCCACTTCCTGTCTTTCTCTGGTGAAACTGGGACTGGTACCCGGGCCCGGAGTTTGGTGGGAAAGACTTGAATCAGCACAGCCTTAAGACAGAGTGCATGTGCAACCCTGGTCTGTCCCACTGAGTCTTGACGGAATTTTTTAATCAGGCAAGGTGGTAAATTGTCAGGTTGGGGGCTATTTCCATCCACCCTTGTCCTGAGGTTGCTTGTTTTGGGTTGTGGTGGATGGAGTAAAAGCGTAATCTCCCAGTGATGAACGCTTGATTTGGTTAGAGACCATTGTCAAGGGAGATGTTAACAGCTCCTTCATGATCATACACGCTTGGAAGAAAACTGATGCCCACAGAAGCTGAACGCCTGGGGACTTTGAATTTCCTATTCATCAAAAAGACACCTTCAAGATCTTGCTCAGATTTCATGAATTTTCTCTAGATTCCTACTGAGAAATTGGGGCGAAGTAATATTTTTTTTCTTCCTTGCCTGTTTCAGTGTCTCAGGAACCGTGCCCAAATGTAGCCTGTCTAGTCGAAAGGCAGTGCCGTCCACTTTGTGCTGAGGACAATGAAGTTCTTCCCTCACCTGGGTGGAGGAGCTGATTTGGCTAAACTTCCAGTCTGAGGCGTGTGAGTCAGACAGAGGCAAAGATTTAAATGTTATTAACATGAGAAAAATCTTTTGAACATGAAGTCATCACGGTTGAGGTTGCTTTGAACATTCCTCATGGTCTCTTTTACGATTTGTACCAGAATCAACACGCTTTAGTTTTATGCTAAAAAAACACAGTGGAGTAAAAATGGGCATGAATTTGAAATTACACGGTAGCCAGAAACGTTCATATTATAGAAATGTTATCCTGTGATAAACATTTAGTGACGCTCCTTGGCTCACAGGCTACTTTTTCATGGCTTTGGGGTTCAGGAATTTTGAAAGTCAGATTCTTTGTAAGTTAAATTTCCTTCTAAGCAAGGAAGTACACTGTATTATTAATTTTTAAAAACTATATACTTAGGCGTTGAAATTGTGTAATTATCTTAATGCTTCTAGAGCCTCTTTTCTGACTAAACATTGGAACTTGTGTTGTTGAATGCAGGGAATTTGTCCAGAAAAGCTTAAGGAAATTTAGCCTACACAGGGAAATTTGCTAGATTTATAAATAAAAGGTTTAACTAAAGGGCTGATGCAAAACACAGTTTTATTTTATCCATAAAAGATTGCCCATTCATTTTATCTCTTAGTCCTTCTTTTAGGATTAAGTAATAATTGTAGCTCATTTTTTGTAGTTGATTTATAGCAGTAAGTTTTGTGCAAGCTGACTGTGTGTAATTGAACTCATTTTATGTGCATAAAGATAGACTGCGTTTTTTTTTTAAAGGATCACTTAAAGTATCTTTTTTATAAAGTTGAAAATGTCCCCAGAGATGGCCCACCTGAGATTGTAAAGTAGAAAAGAAAGATAATACAGTGTGGGAAGGAAAAAAAAAAGATGATACAGTATGCCACTCTGTCTCTTGAAGGAATGACCTCCTCTATTGGAAAATAACTAAAGAATTCAAAGTTTAGAATTTTTCGTTGAAATAGTTTGTAAATCATGGCACTGACTTTTAATCCTTGGTAGAATTCTCCTTTATTTCTAAGAAGCCTGCGTAAATGTTTATATGAACATAACCTTATGTAGTTAAAACGTAGCATACCAACCTTACTTAAAGACAACTGTATGCATAATAGTACACAAAGTTCTTAGATTAAAATGCTTTGTACCTTTTTTGGAAGAAAAATCTTATGTAGGCTTTTTTTTTTTTTTCCTTTTAACTCTTAACTCTCCCAGACCTTTTGAGCAGAGTAGGAAACTAGTATTGTTACTCACACTTACTTCTAGTATTACTCACACTCTGTTCAACTTTAGCAAGTTTGATGCATTAACTCACTTATGTAAAGAACTTGAGTGACAAAAACCTAAATTTTTATTGTAGAAAATATTAATAATGCTGAGTAAAGCTGGTATAGAATCAGGCTCAGTTATTATAATGACTCCGATGCTTTATAATTTGATATATTTTCTCTGTATAACCTTAGATTTTTCCCATTATTTTGGATTTTCAAAATTATTATAGACTGCTTGTTCAGCACCCACAAACACAAGGGGAGAGGAGGGCAGCAATACAGGTGGGTGGTCGGGCGAGGATGCTGGGCCAGGGCCCATTGGCTGACATTGCGATCAGGTGGTTGCAGGGCCTGTATTTCTGGTGGCTGAACTTTTTCAGAATGCCCCCCAGATCCCCCGGTAACTGTATTTACATGACATGATGTGAATGCATGATTTTCTGGGGAGAGGGTTGTAGCTTTCATCAGATCCTCAAAGAATTCTCTGTCCCTCTAAAGATCCGCTAGTGTAGACGCGAAAGGGAAGGAAGGTTATCTTCGAGGATAAGATGTTAAGTCTGAGTTACAGAAAACAAGCCAGGGGCTACCTTTTTTATAAGATTAAAAATGACCACGACACGGCCACACATGAACTCCATTAAGTTGGCATTGCAGACATACCTGGTATGCGTTTAAAACACAGTGTGTTCATTTTGAAATAATGAAAAAAATAACGGCTTGCGGTTTGAAGCATCCCCATTTTGAGATGACTTGATGCCGTATGTAGCCTTGTTCACAGCAGCTCTGAATTTTTTTCTGAGTTAGAAATCGCTCAGTGGGAGACAAACGAGGCGCATTTGGGAAACGTGCGGCTGATTGAGTGAAGAGGGTAATCACTGTCCTTACTTACAGAGACCTGACTTCTGGTTTACGTTTGTGTTGAGAAGCCGGTGGAGCAGGAAGGCTTGAATGGCTTGGAAGCGGGAGTTGGTAACTCCAGTGCGTGAGGCGCACATCGCACCCACCTTGACGTTTGCACATTTCAGTTTTCAAACGGTACACTTGGATCTCTGCTTGATAAGGGCCGATGTTCCTTGTCTGGGTTCTGGGGTTCTGGCTGTGTCATCGTGCTGGCACAACATCTGGCCTGCACAAACCGAAGAAATATTTTGTTGAATAAATGACCTCAGTTGGTTCTCAGGGCTGTCCTGTGGATACAGACACAGCCAGTTTCTGCATTTCATTTCCAGGCTCAGAGAGGGCAATTATTTACCTAAGTTCACATGGCTGGTAGCGAAAGGATCTAGACCTCTCCTTTACCCTGTGCTTTATCTTCACCCCAGTGATAAAAAGGGAAAAGCCACATTTTGACCAAGTGAGTTTTGAGAGAAGAGAGTGAGAGAGCAGTTATAACCCTCAGAGTCTCAAAAATCACAGTAGTGTGTGTGACTTGTAACAGAGAGAAAATCTTGTGATTATCCCCTTCTTTTAAATTGAAGTATAGTTGACTTACAGTGTTGTGTGAGTTTCTAGTGTACAGCATAGTGATTCAGTTATACATTTATATTCTTTTCCATTATAAGTTATTACAAGCTACTGAATATAGTTCCCTGTTCTATACAGTAGGACCTTGTTGTTTATTCTGTACATAGTAGTTTGTATCTGCTAATCCCAAATTCCTAATTTATCACTACCCACCTTTCCCCTTTGGTAACCGTAAGTTTTTTTTCTGTGTCTGTGTGTCTTTTTATGTTTTATAAATAAGTTCATTTGTGTCGTTTTTTCAAATTCCGCATATAAGTGATATCATATGATATTTATCTTTGTCTGACTTACTTCACTTCTTATGATAATCTCTAGGTCCATCCATGTTGCTGAAAATGGCATTTGATTCTTTTTTATGGCTGTGTAATATTCCCGTGTGTGTGTGTGTGTGTGTGTGTGTGTGTGTGTGTGTGTGTGTGTGTGTATTTACACTGCATCTTTATTTGATCATCTGTTGATGGGCATTTAGGTTTCTTCTATGCCTTTAATATGGTAAATAGTGCTGCTATGAACATTAAGGTGCCTGTATCTTTTCACATAAGAGTTTTCTCTAGACATATGCTCAGGAGTGGAATTGCTGGATCATATAGTAACTCTTTCTAGTTTTTAAAGGAATCTTCATACTGTTTTCTATAGTGGCTACACCAAATTTTAAGTGAGTATCTCTTGATGGTGCTATCAAGTCAGGTTTTTATAATTTAGCAGAAGAAAAGAAAAATAATTTATTTCATCTTATACAACCAGATATTTATTGACTGTCCAATCTTGGCCAGGCACAGTGTGTGTGCTGGGGATATAACTGAATAAATGCAGTGCAAGCTCTGGCCCTTGGAGAGCTTACTTTCTCAAGTAAAGTAAGTAAATCTGTAGGTGTATTTTGTATTTCCGTATCAGAGCAGGTTGTTTTGGGGGGAGAGGGTGGTGGGGGCAGCCAAAGGGATGATTTTATTTGGGGCAGGCAGGGAGAGCCTTTCATAGTCTGTGACATTTGTGCAGAGGCCTCAGTGATGTGTAGGAGTGGTGGGGGTGAGATGAGAATCAGCAAAGAGTACTGCAGGTGGAGAGAATGGCTGAGCAAAGGCCCTGAGGTCAGGAAGAGCCTGTAAGTCTGCGGTGACAGGCAACAGGCCTTTATCCTACATGTGATAGGAGACTGAATTAGTTTCCTAAGGCGGCCCTAACCCATTCTTACAAACTTGGTCATTTAAAACAACAGAATTTTGTTGTCTCATGATTCTAGAGGGTAGAAGTCTGAAATCAAGCTGTCACATTCCCTCTGAAGCCTCCAGGGGAGAATCTTTCCTTGCCTCTTCCAGCCTCTGGTGACTCCACTGGCTTGTGGAAGCATCCCTCGGCCTCTGTCTTCACATGACCTTCTCCTCTCTGTCTGTGTCTTGTCCTCCTCTGTCTCTTGTAAGGACATTGGTCATTGGATTGGAAAGGGCCCACGCAGCTAATCCAGGATGATCTCATCTCATAAGGACGTACATCTGCAAAACCCCTTTTTCCACAGAAGGTC
Organism: Camelus dromedarius; assembly: GCF_036321535.1. Taxonomy (NCBI): domain Eukaryota; kingdom Metazoa; phylum Chordata; class Mammalia; order Artiodactyla; family Camelidae; genus Camelus; species Camelus dromedarius. Next base: position 10,946,194 of record NC_087454.1, on the reverse strand, counting down.
ATATTCAGAGGTTCTGGGACATGAACTCGTCTTTTGGGGGGCCCACCGTTCAACCCACAGGACCCATGGAGGCTGTTTAAGCAGAGGGAGTGATGGCATTGGGTATGTTTTAAAAAGATGGCTCTGGTGCTCTGGGAGAGTGGTTGTAGGTGGATGAAGAATCAACCAGGGAGACTGGTCGGGAGGCTATTGCAGCGAGCCTGATGGGAGCTGGTAGGGGAGGAGAGGGAATGAAATGGGTAGATTTCAGTTGTCGATCACAGGGGCTCAGATGGGACTTGTTGATGGATTAGAAGCAGTGAGGACAGGAAAGAGAACATTCAGGATGGCCGTGCCCTTCACGGAGAGAGGGAGGACTGGTTCAGGAACAGACAGGACCAGCACTGATGCCATCCGGGGTCCTGCTTTGGGTATGTGAACTGAGAAATAGAGATTGTTGGGTGTTAACTTAGACCGATGGATCTGCAGCTCAATTGTATGTAAATTTTTGGTGAGGGCAGGGAATTAGGTTTATTCTGTTATTTACTATTTTTGTTTTAGTGGAGGTACCAGGGATTGAACCAAGACCTCAACTGTGCTAAGCCTGCGCTCTACCACTTGAACTATACCCTCCCACCTCAATTGTATGTAAATCTGAGCTTTGTTGGCCTAGAGATGGATAGTATTGAAGGACACCACTTCAATACTATAGGACACCCCTATCCAGGTGGAGACCATGGAGTGGAGACAGTGATTCAGTCCATTAGTATGAAGATCACAGAGCTGATAGCATCAGGTTCAATCTCTCAGCTCAGCCTCCGGCATTTATGTCAGTGTCTGAAGAAGGGGAGGTGGGTGGGACGCAGACCGTCAGGGAAGCCTGGCTCAGGTATCCTAGGCTGTCACACAGGCCGTCGTGTGGTTAATTTTTCTTTCATCTTTGCTTTCTTTGAAATCTTTCAGTCTAAGCCCGACAAGCCTGATTGGCAGGTTCACTGTCTGATTTTTCTAGTTTTAGATTAGAAGCATTTTCTTAAAGCCATCTTCATCTGTTAACCTACATTCATTTTTAATTTTAATGCTCCAATCAAGAATTATTTCTCCCGACAGTTTTTGACAGTCTGCTGCTCCATTTAGCTGTTCAGCATGAATTCAAAAGGTGACTTCTCAGTCTGCACAAGGTGCAGTCAGCTCGCTCTCTCATCCTCTGCTTTGGGGGATATAGAGAAATATGCATGTTTGCTCTGCCCTGGGGAGTTTTTGGTGTAGAAATACTTAATAATTTTTTATACAAGAAAATAGAGGACTACAGAGCATTAACATTTTCCATCAGGTGGTATTTTGCTTGATGTCATAAGTTCACTTGAAAGGCTGGATTTTCTGGGAATTGGTCAGCCCTTTAACAAATGTTTATTGAATACTCATTGTGTGCAAGGCACTAGGTTAAATGTGATGGGAAATTAATACAGTCCCCAAGAAGTCTAGTAGTCAGGAGAACAAAGTCACTTCCAAACTTAGGATAGGTAGAAATACTGAGAAAATGACAGTGTTATCTTGCTGCATATCTGCACTTAGGATAATCCTACTTGGAAATTCCAAGTGAAAAAGTAGGAACAAAAGTACATGGTCGTCTTTGTGTGTACGTGACACACACACGTGTGAGCATGTTTGCAGTCAAGGACAAACCTAGCTGAAGACCAGACAGAAGGGGAGAAATGTTCTTTCTCACTAGCAGCTCACTAGCAATTCTTGGCAGTTCAGATCATCTCCGCTGTAGCTGTTGGTTTGCATTTTGATAATTTACCAATGAGCATATAATATCTCATTCCTAACTGAACTGTGCCGCCAAACAGTCTTTCCAACGAAACACACCGCACTTGTGAAAGGAAGTGCTTTCCTGGGGAACCAGCAGTTCACTTGCTCCATCGGGCCTTCTGTGAGTCTGTGCATGACCTGGCGGTTAGAAGTTCTGGAACAGAAGGAGGAAATTGGATCAGGTCGCAGTGGGCAGGAAAGGAGGTGCTTGATCCTCCTCCTCCTGCAGAGTGAGCTCTGCTTTTCCTTCTTGTTTTCGGGCTCAGGCCGGTTGGCCTCGGATCCTGGCATGATTTAGGGAAGCAGGCGCTGACTTTCCGGGGCCCTCTCTTTGATTTCACTCCAGGCATATTCCTGGGCAAAATTCACTGCTGTATTTTGGTGGGGAAAACTTTTCCGACTTCAATTAGGGAGACTTTGTTTTTCAGCTTAACAGGGCAAAAGAGCTAGCATTTTCTGGACATCATTGACCCTTCACCACAATTGAAGGGTTTTTTTTAGAAAAAAAAAAAAAACTTGTATAAACTTCATTGCACCTTATGATGGTGGCTGTGTCAGGCCCTAATTAGGATGATGACTATTTGGCTGTTGCACTTTTTAACTTAGCTCTGGTTTTTTTGATTATTTCCTTCAATCTGCTGCCGAGTTTCATCCTTACACAAGGATAGGGATGCAAACATAGACTCGGCTTCGTTGTCCTACAGGCACTGCGGATATCAGTTGAAAGCGAGCAGAGCTGGAAGTGGTGTGTCAGCCCTGCCATCGGAGAGGGCCGGCTGGACCTCCACGTGCTTGCCACCCTCAGCCCCTTAGCCGAGGTGGTCCAGGCCTTGCCACGCTGACCCAGAGAGCTCAGCGATGTCTAAGCCTGAGCTGGCATCGTTATACAGCGAGGTAATCTACAATGAAACATGTCACTAAGATATTCTTGGGCTCCCACGATCCACACATGCTCTGTGTCAAGCTGCCTGGGAATGTAAATCATCATGGAAGCTACTCTGTTAATTCACCTGGGGAAATCGCTGCTCTCTGGATGTAGGTAGCAGTAAGGGTCACAGCACCCACGTGTCCTCAAGAAATGTTTCATAGGGAGTTGGATAATTGCTTGGTGAGCAAGGAATCTGAACAAGGAAGTGGGTTGAGTTACTGTTCAGTAGCACCAAGCTAACCTCGCCTGCTGCACTGTTCATCTCAGGAGAAGGATGATTTTTCTAGTGGGACCCAAAACACTTCAGTCATTGGCCACAGTCATCTCACTAGGATGGTCTAGCCAAGTGAAGCCACTTTCTTTTCCCCAATGGCCTTGGCACTGCCCACATTAGCTTTCGTGACCATACTTCCCTGGCTGAGCCAGCCACTGCCCCCTTTTGAAGACACAGTCTTTTCTTAAATATATGAATGTGATTCATCAGGTGCTGGCTTGGGGCAGGGGGCGGCGGCGGTGGTGGTGGAGGTGGTGCTTTGCTTTTTTCTTTGACCCTGTGCATTTTTTAATCCATTAAGTCTTGCTCTTACCATCAGCCTCTGACTGGGCAATCTCTCCCCCCCATTTCCAAGTTCCTGGTGGAATGTAGTGGCGTGTTTTTTATAGTCTTCATTTACTCTTTACAAGATCCTTGGAGACTTTGAGATAAACATTCCATGAATTGCACCTTCAGATCAAGCACTGTGAACTGCATAGCAGTACAGAGACATTCATCCAGACCAGGAGTAGACAAACTGAGCTTGAGGGCCACATTTGGCCTGCTGCCTGTTTTTTGTAAATAAAGTTTTATTGGAACACGTCCATGTCCCTTCACCTCTCTAACGTCTGTGGGTGCTTTCCCAGTACAACCACAGACCTGAATTGAAGAGTTGCGAAAGGGATCCTAAGCCAGCAAAGCCTGAAATACTTACTGTTGGGTGCATTTCAGAAAATGTTTGCCAACCTTGGTGTATAGAATTTGCAAGTCATAGAATTGCAGCAAGTAAGGACTAGAAGTCCCCCTCCTCCTACCCAAATTCAATGAACAAATGGAGGATTAGAGAAAGAATGAGACTTGCGTAAAGGTCACAGAGCTGCTTAGTGGGAGAGCCAGAACCTGAACTCAGATTTTCCGATTCCTGGTGTGAGTACTTGCCTCCTACTTCTGGAGGCGGGACACTGTAAGCTTTACAGTTTAGGTGATCAACCATTACAACCTACGGAAATAAAGCTTCTTTAGTGGCAGGACCTATTTTCCGGACTGACTTCTCCAGGTGAACTCACCAGCCAGGCTGGCATAGATATTAATTTATTAATTGTACAAACAGCACCTACCAGATGCTAACAGTGGAGATAAGGTCTGGGGACACTGATGAGTAAATACCATCCTTACCCTCAGGAAATTTGGAGAGGGGTAGTCAGGTATTAGCATATTCTCTTATTTGCAGTGTATTGAATGTCATCATAGGGCTGTGATCCTGTAAAAGAAAAGAGAAGAAAAGGGGTGTGTTAATTCTGCCTTGGGGGGAGGGGGGAGGGGGCGTCGTCAGAAGTGGCTTCACAGAGTTGGAGATGTTTGAGCTGTGTCTCAAAAGAGAGGGAGATCTTTTGGCAGAAGATCGCAGTGGAAATGGCTTGAGGGCCTCTCGGCATGAAGTCCAGTAATTTGGGAACCCCTGTCCACCACCACCAGAGGCAGGGTGTAAAGTTCGAGGCGGGGCGGGATAGGGAACACAGTGGGAAATGTAGGTTGGGCCCAAAGTGTGGAGCCCATGGCATTCATGAGAAGGACTTTAGTTTACATTCTGGGGGCTTCTAGCCTGTGGCTTCAAAACGCATGGGAGGCCACAGTTCTTATAAAGGAGGGCCTCCCTGTCCATATTCACAGTAAGCATTATCTGTAGATTTAATCATTAATATCACTAACGGAAATTAGAGCTTTCTCCCAAATATACGTAGCTGGCTGATAAGATGATTCATCAACCAAAAATTCATTTTAAGTGTTACTAAATTAATAGTATCTTTTTAATCACTCTATATTTTCTTGATTAACAGATATTAAGAATCAAATATCTATTGCCTGAGGTCTGCAGAATTTTGGATTAAAAAATAATATTGGAAACTTCTGCTGTTGATGACAGATAAGCATGAAATTTTTTGAGTTAATAAATGGTATAGTTTCCAGAGTCAAGTCGTTCTAAATCTTATGAGCTGTGTGACTTGAACCAAATGATACAACGTCTCCAAACCTTAGAGTCCTTATCTGTAATAGTAACACGGTAACATCTGCCTCTTAAGATTGTCATAAAGATATACTAATCTGTGGAAAGCATGTAGCATGGGGCCAGTCCTGTGAGATGTGCCCAGTGATGTCAGCTATTTTTATTAGTTTGGGTGGCACATGCAAGATGTATCTTAGGTCTGACCCAGTGTGGAGGAGGAGTTCCAAGGGGAGGGTTGTAAGACCTTTTGTGATCCACATGAGTAATAATGGAGCCCAGAATGGGTGGAGGGAGGGGATGTGCAGAATATGGGAGAGTGTACAGCAGGTCGTGATGTGGAAAATGAAAGAAACCAACTTCTGTTCATGCCCAAAGCAATGGACTAGGCAGAGGTTAGAGCCGAGTGAAGCCCTGTGTCTGTGATTTCCTGGTGCTGTCTGGTGTGAATTATCCGGCAAGTTCCATGGCTCTTAATTCCTGGAATTGATCTAGATGAGAATTCACCTAGGGTAAATTTTTTCTTCTTAGTTTAATGGATTAATAACCCCTCTTTGGAACTTGGAACGTGTTCAAACGAGAATCAGAACATACGTGTTTTGTTCCGTCCTGATGTAGTATACCTCTGCAGATTTGCCTGTACTCATGACAGAGCTTTCAAAGGAATGTATACAGGACAATGTGTGACATATTCCAAATTTTAAAAAATTCAGTAGTATTTCCATATTGTTAATTATTTATATGTCTGTGTTTAGAAAAAAATCAGGATAAATATCACTTGTCAGCTGAGAGATCTGTAGTTCCTTCTTTTGTCATTTCTGCATTTTCCGAAATGAATATATGTATTTTTAAAAAATGCGAAGAAGGAAAACAACAGAAAGGAACGGATAGGAAAGGCTGACGGGAACTTGCCATCGCCCTCTCTCCGAGTAACTGTTTACAAATGCTGGTGGTAGTCGTGCCCTCCCAACTGTGTTGTATTTCAGTCAGATGGTGTTCTTCTAAATGTGGTGATATGAGGGCCAGCTCATAAAGGTGGGTGGAAGTGAGAAATTAGAGTAGCAATAGTATGTACTGATGGGGCCAGTCAGAATGTGACTATTACATTTAATGCATTATTTTGAATGTTAGAGTCCAGACTAAGATACAATTTCTCAATCTGCAGATTTCTCACAACCGTGGGGGGTTACACACGTGCAGGGGTACCCACTGTGATTTACCAGGCCCTTGCCAGAAGCAGCAAGAACAATGACCCAGAAATCAGGAAACAGGGGTTCTGGTCTCAGGTCTGTTACTTAGTTTGGTAATAGACTTGATCAAGTCATTAACCTCCCTGTGCCCAGCTTTTTTCATCTGTGAATGAGGGATAATCACAACAGGGTTATTTTGGAAATCCATTTTGAACAGATTGTAAGATGCTGTGCATATGAGGGTTGTTTGTCATTCTGGCTTGGCCACTCTTTAATGTTGTGGTCATGGGCAAGTGACCTAAGCTCTCTGGACCTGGTACTGCAAGACGAAGGCAACTGAATCTTAACTTTTTATCCATCCAGCACACCTCTGGGTGATGGGGTTCAGCAACAGTGGGTCGGAGGAGCATGCCCTGGGGCAGTGGTTCTCAAACTGAGCAGGCATCAGGATTACTTGCACAGTTTTGAAACTGCAGATTCCTGGGCCCCGGGGTTTCTGATGTCATTGCCTGGGGCCCGAGAATATGCATTTCTAACAAATTCTCCCAAGATACTGATGCTTTTGGTCCCAGGGACCACACGTTAAGGGTGAGGGTGGATAGTAGGGAGGTGAGAGAACTGTGTGTATTATGAAAAAGCATCCAACTGGAATTTAATATTTAACCCCTTCTCCTCTTACCCAGCTCCCCCCATACACACACAATGAGATCACTTGGACGAGATGTTTTCTGAGATTCTTTCCTTCTCCTGAATATTTGGTTCTCTCTTGATGCCTCCGCCGGTAGAAACAAGGAGTGACTTTGGATTAAGCAGCTCTCCCACAAGTACCCTAAGTAATGTTGACAAATCGTTATTACATGGCATCAGCTCGAATGCAGGGATGCTTATTCACATATGTATGTGCCCCAGAGGCCAGTGATGTCTTACAGCTCTGCTCTCCTTTTTGAAAAATTCAGTGAGTGAGGTAATTCTGTAGGACTGTCTCAGAAAGCTATTCCTGTAAAGCCAGCAATGGTTAACTTGAAATAGAGGAAACAGTGCTGATTAACGCAGTCTGATTGCGGCTTAATCATGTCGAGGTCTCTCTAGATTTAGAGAATTTGGACAGGAACCCTCTCCTACTCGTCCCTTATCGCCCCGATGTGTGGTAAAGTTCAGTTTGCTCACATGGTGTCTCCTTTCTCAGCCAGGGTTAATTCTTTCACTGGAGGGGATGAGTAAGAGAGAGACTTGGCATTAATTGCTTCATCAACTGTTCGTGTGAGTCATCTCCTGCTTGTCTTATTAATTCAACTGGAAGGAGGAGAAATGTTATCTCTGGTTCCCAAGGCCAGCTTGGGCTTCAGTTAACTAGGATACTCCCTCGGAGAGACGCGTGATGGTAGTTTCATTCACTTAGTGAAGGAATGAATAGATGACAAATCTCATTATCCTAGCATGTACATACATAGATCTATAAATGGCAGCATGTGACCTCATGAAGTTTATCAATGATCAGATGCCACAGGCGGGATGCTTGCCCTGGAAGGGCATTATATTGAAGGTGGTTGATTTTTTTTTTTTTAATGAAAAAAAGAAAGGGATGCTTTCAGGTTCCTACCTTCGCTCAATTCCCCTCTCCTTGTTTCCCATTTGATTAGCAGAGGTGTTGAGGGAGGAAGATAATTTCCAGATAAAACTGCCTTCAGTTCTTTTTTGGGTGTAACGTGGCAGCTAGATTATTTTGAAACACGACTGTGTGTCTTATTTTCTGCTTCTTACGTTCAGTTCACTCACGTCTTCCTGTTTGGCTTGTGCCTTCCCCTTCTGACTCAGTCTTCTCGATTTCTCTTCTCACTCGACCAGACCACTGTTCTTCCTCTGCCTTTGGTTCTTCCTCTGCCTTTGGTTCTTCTTGCTTAGTCTCCCCTGCGTGGCCTCTTCCACTGAAGCACGTCTCTGTTCACTGTTCCCTTACAAAGAACACAGGTTCTCCAGAGGCAGCTGCTCCAGATGGGAAGTACATCTTTTAACTCACAAGTTCCTTTTTATTCAGGAAGGGCTTCCATGCAGTGAAATGCGCATGTCTTAAATGTACAGTTCAGTGAGTTTTGATAACTGTATATGTCTGTGTAGCCAGCACCCTATTCTAGAAGTGGAGCATGTCCACCACCCCCAAGAGAGGCCTCCTTTCTGCTTCCGGTCACTGCCTATCCCCCCATAATCGACCACTGCCTTGATTTCTTTCACCATAGATGAGTTTGGTCTGTTCTTGAACTTCATATAAGTGAAATCATGTGTGTACTGTTTTGTATCTGCCTTCTTTTGTTTAACTTACTGTTTTTGAGATTCACCCACGCTGTTGCATGTATCAGATCACTGTATTTTTAAAAATTCTGACCAGGAGTCTGCTTGGGAAATATATATACACACACACACATACACACACACACACACACACACACAACACACACACACATACACACACACATACATGTACACACACACATACATATATATACACACTACAGTTAATTCATTCACTTGCTCATGGACTTTTGGGTTGTTTCCATGTTTTGGCTATTATGAAGAAAGCAGCTGTAAATACTCTTGTGCAAGTCTTTTTGTGGACATCTATTTTCATTTCTCTTTGGAGTGAATTACTGGGACATAGGGTAGGTGTGTAACTTTATAAGAGCCTGCCTGTGTTCTGAAGCGGCTGTAGCATTTTATGCTCCCTCCACAAGTGGATGAAAGTTCCAGTCCTCCGCTTCCTCATGAGCATTTGGCCTTCTCATTCTTTTTTCATTTCAGCTCTTCTAATGGTTAAATGAAGTACTATCCCATGGTCTTAATTGCATTTCCTGATCACTAATGCAGTTGAGCATCTTTTTATGTGCTTTTTGGCCATTTGTGTATCTTCTTTGTAGTGTCTGTTCACATTCCTTGACAGTTTTTAAAATTGGGTTGGTTGCCTTTTTTTTTTTTGATGTATAAAATTTCTTTATATATTCTGAATATGAGTCCTTCTATTCCTAGTTTTCTCAGAGAAGTTTATTTGTTTGTTTTTATCAGCATTGGATTTTGAATATTGTGGCATCCTCTTTCTGCCTCTGATAAGATAACATATGGTTTCTCTCCTCTATCTAGTAAATTACATTGATTGATTTTAAACTTTAAACCAACCTTGAGTTCCTGGGTTAAAGAAAGTTATCATTATGTATTATTCTTTTCACCTATGATTGATTTTTTTTGCTAATATTTTATTAAGTATTTTTACAACTATGCACATTAAGAGTTATCTTTAATTTTCTTCTCTTGTATAGCATATGCTAGCTTTTGGTATTAATGTTATTCTGGTCTCATAAAATATGTGGTGGAGTGTTCCTGTTTTTACTGTTTTCTGAAAGAGCTTTTGTAAGATTTTATTTCTTTTAAAAATAATTGGTGAAATTTGATAGTTGAAAATATTTGGGCCTGGAGTTTTCTTTGTGCAAAGGTTCTAAAAGTATTTAATTTAATTGAAAAACACCATACAGTAAAATGTCCTTTTTTGGTTACAGTTCTGAGTTTAAAACATGTGTAGGGTTGCATAACTGTCACCACAATCAGGATACCACAGTTATATCACAGTGTGCAGAGGATTTTGATAATGAATTCAACTTTTTTTTTTAACAGATAACAGATATCAAATTTTTTGCTTACTTTTGGCTATGTTTTGGTAAGTTATGTTTCCACTTTTCAAGAAATTGCTCATTTCATCTAAGTTGCCAAAGTTACTGGCATAACGTTGTTTATAATATTTATTATCTGTAGGATCTGTAGCAATATCTCCTTTTCCATTTTAAATACTATTCTTTCGTTTTCTCTTGTTCTTGTGATTAGTCTTGCTAGGAGTTAATCAAAGGACAAACTGTTGCTGATTTTCTGGTTCACTGATTTCTGCTCTTATGTTGATCATTTCCTTCTTTGTCCTTACTTTGGGTATAATTTGTTCTCCTTTTGTAGATTATTGATTTGAAATTTTCATTCTTTTCTTTCCCTGGGTGCACAGGTGCATACATTTCTAGGATTGTATCTTCCTAATGAATTATAGATTCCTAGTGAATATACCCTTTAATTATTACGAAATTGTTCTTTAACTCTGGTAATTCTCCTTGTCTACAAGGCTGCAGAAATGGATACGGTCATAACAGCTGTAGCCTTGTCAGACTTCAGCCAGGGATTTGGGGTGAATCCTCATGCTTTAGCTGCACCACACAAATTTTGATATATAATACTTTTATTGTTATTTAACTCAGTATTTTGTTATTTCTATTTCATTTCCTCCCCAGGTTAATAGTAGGCATTTTACTTCCCAGAAAATGGTGGATTTTTAAGCTTTCCTTTTTTTTTTCTTGATAGCCAACTACATTTTTGATTTATAGTTGATGCTTTTAATAATTTTGAGGCCATTTTGTTAGATGCTTATATGTTCATGATCATAAAATCTTCTTTATTGATTGTTCCTTTTGCTGGTGTGTGAGTCCTCTATGATCATTTGTAATGCTTTTTACCTTATATTTCATTTATCTGATATTAAAAGTACTATCCTGGATTTTGTTTTTATTTTTGTTCATATTTTCTTTTTTAACTCCTTGTTTTCAACTTTGTTTTATACTTTCATTTTAAATGGGTCATTTTTTTCCCCCTACATATTGTGTATAGTTTAAATGTAATACTAGTACTATCTGTTATTTGGTTAGTAACTTTACACCCAATTTTACTTTCTTTAATTATTTTATTAAAACTTTTTAGCCTTGTTTAATGTTTTCTACTTGTCATTTCTTTTTGCTTCTTTTTTAAAAACCACTTTCCTTCCTTCTTTTGAATTTTCTTTTGCTAATTTTAAAAGAATACATTTTATTTTATTTTATTTTATTTTATTTTATTTTATTTTATTTTATTTTATTTTATTTTATTTTATTTTATTCTTATAGTGTTTAACTTTATCTTAACATAAACTTAGATTTCTCTAAGACCTGTCAGTAACCTCACTGTTCCCCAAGTCACTCCCCACTTCATAACCGTTAGACCTTTCCAGTCTCAGTCGCTATTTTCCCCAGTTTTCCCCTTTTGAGGCTTACTTACCTTCTTTTCTCCAAGAGTTTCCCTGAATACTTACATTAGTTACTGGGTGTAACTCTGAGATGCATCAATCTCCAGCCTGTGCAACGTCTCCATCTTGTTTGCAACAACCAGAAGTGACTGGCACCTTCAGAAAGTTCATTCTTCTGGCAAAGTGGAGGACTGAATTGATTAGGGTGACACCGGAAACAGAAATAGCATCTGGGGTCTACTGCGATAGTTCAAGAGTTTCAGAGGTTCTAGGTTAGGATAGTGGCTGTCAGAGTGGGAGGAGTGGGGAACGATCAGTAGATCTTGATGAGTGTGAGAGAAAGAGAAGGTGAACAGTGCTCAGCATGAGTGGCGAATATATTAAATTTCTTTCTCTCTTTCTCTTTCTTTCTTTCTTTCTACTCTATTCCTTCTGAATTCTAGTTGCTACATGATTTCTTATCAGGGTTTATTGGCAGGGTTAAATGAGGCAAAAACATAAAATACATGGCATATGTCCTAGTATGGAAGTGATAATTTTTTTAAAAATGAAGAATTTAAAAAATGCTATCTTTCACATTTCTGTCTCAGGTGATTGTATGAATGGGCACAGGGAGGCCCAGGTGATCTAGAAGGAACTAGTGTTTTGCTGTTTGGTTTGGATTTTTTTTTTTTCCTCCTGCAGAGGGCAGGGGGAAATTATTTCTTGTCATTTTAAATTTGGGCTACCAATGGGACATCTAGGTAGCAGGTAATTGAATATATAAGTCTAGAGCTGATAGGAGAGAGGGATTTGAAAATAGTGAATAAAACCATAGGGAGAATTCTAGGAGGAGGTGACAGGCTGAGATAGAGAAGAGGTCCTTGAAAAAACATTGATAGGATTTCTCCATCAGAGAAAATCAGGAGAACTGGGTTCTTAATAACTGGTTCTGATACTAACTGGTTTACTTACCCTTGGGAAAAGCACTTAAACCTTTCAGGGGCTTCTCTTTCTTTTGAGCCCTTTTGAGCCCTTTCTCCCTTGCTCACTTCCCCTCCCCCACCAGTCTTCATTAATTCAATAAATATTTCTTGAATACCTATTATATGTTAGATTTTGCTCTAGGTCCTGAGGTTAGAGCATCAGATAAGATACAGCTTTGACCTCGGGTGCTGGGAGCAGGCAGCAGCTCCAGCCATTACTCTGTGTCAAGCATTGTGAAACAGGTATGTTACAGGACCCCAGAGAAAGATCATCGAAATCAGATTGACTGAGGGGAGGAGGGAGTCAGAGAAGGCTTTCGGGACGCAGGTCTATCAAACTTAAGTTTTTTGGAATGAAAAGTAGTTTAGACAAGCAAGTGCAAAGTCATCTAGGCAGCATGTGCAAAAAATGGCAAGAAACGGCAAAATGATACATAAACCGACTGATGGGGCAACTGAAGTGAGGCTAGCCTGACAGCACTGGGCAAGATCAAGGACTAGGTCTGGAGGGCTGTGCCAAACTCAGGAATTTGGATTTCATCCAGAATGGAATGCAGACCCACTGAAAGACTCAAAGCAGGGATGTGAAAAATCAGGTGCGTGTTTTAGAAATCCTATTATTCTTGTGCTGTGTGTTTGGCTTGATAAGGGACCAGGTGGTGAGCAGGAAGACCAGAGGGGAAACAGTTCCAGAAATGACAGAGGAATGTCTACTCAACAAGCATGAAGCACTTGCCCCATGCTAATCACTGACCTATGTGCTGGGGAGCCCACCGGGACCCTGACAGACAGGGCTCTGGTTCTTGGAGAGCTTGTGGTGACAGTGGGAGTGACGCTGGAAGGACTGGGCAGATCAGAGGCATGTAAATGAGGCAGCATCTGGAGGACTTGATGATGAATTAGACTTTGGAGGTGAGTGAGAGGGAGGAGTTTCTGGTTTGGATGACCGGGTGGATGATGACACCACTGACTGTGGTGGGGGGCCCCGCAGAACTGGGGGGCCTCAGGGTGGAGGTGTCTGGCATGTGCTTGGATAAACAGGTCCAGACCCCTGCAGGGGCTTCTGCAGCTTACTTGCTTATTAAATGAAAGAAGTGAACTAGACGTTTAACCTACTGGATTTTATTCAGTTCCCTGATTCAGTTTGAGTCTCTGTCTATTAGAGTGGCTTCAGTGAGAACCACACTTCTTTGTATATCTGTCTCCCCAGAACTTAGTATGGGGCTGGGCAGAACCATGGGTTTATTGTTTTATGTTGATCTGGGATCCAGTCCCATCGATTTCAGCACTCACCCTCTGGTCCCTTTCCCTCTCCTGGCTGGGTGTGAGCTCACTACTTCAATTTTGGCTTGTTATGTAAATGGCTGTGGCCAGTTGTCATATTCATATGAGTGCTCCAGCTTGTAGGGATTTTCGGATGATCAGGTCCAATCTGTGCGTTTTACAGATAAGAAAAGAGGCCTGGTGAAGTTGTTAGGCTTCCAAAGGACGGGTAGGGCTGAGATTAGATCTCTCAGCTCACTGGTCTGTTTGGCGCTGTCTCCTCTGTCTCCCTCACTGAGTTCACGCAGAGGGGCTTACGGAGCAAGGCAGAAATGTTCTTAGGTATATATTTGTGCAGAAGTTTGGAAATGACTAAGCCCGTGTGTGTAACTTTGCGACTTTGTGTAAGCTTGTCAAGAAGAACTGGATTACTTTAGCTCTGACGCAGGGAGACGGTATCCTTGGGTGTCACCCGGGAATCCAAGCAGCTGTCTCTGCCTGCATGCCTGGTTTGGGGTGCCCTCAGTACGCTCACCGTTAGGCGTCATTTTACCCCAGGTAGAGAATCACACTGCAGGGCCACTTCAAATAAAAAAAAAAAGTGCAGAACTACCGAACTGAGTGTGGGAAGCGCTTCTTGTTGGTAAGAGTTTCAGGTGCGAGAGAAGGGATGTGTTGAAAGGACATTTACTTTCATCAGCTCAGAGCATCTGTTTTTGTATTCTTGAAAAAGAAGCAGCACCTCAAATTATGGCAGTCTCTAGGCAAGTAAGCACTTGAGATTTTGATCTGTTCAGATTCTTAGACGGAGGGCCTCACAGGAGCTTTTAGGAGTGATTTATAGCATTTGACTGATTCTGTAGCGTGGCAGCCAGTTTTTGTGGGGAAGGGGAGAAGGAGGCAAAGATGGCTAAGGAACCGCTCTGTGAAACAACAGATAAACCGTTTCTCTCATTTGCGGGTAGAAGTGGAAGCCGGGCTCAGTGGACCCTGGAGACCAAATTAGATAGGCAATGAAAACTCAACTCCGTGTGTTTTATTTTTAACTCAGGGCCCACCTTCAAAACGTTCAGGCAGTGTGGGTTCCATCACAGTTTTTTTCCCCCTCTTTTATATAGATTTATATTTTTTTATTGTGGGAAAACATACGTAGCGTACTACTTGCCGTGTTAACCATGTTTGATGTGCAGTTCAGTGATATTAAGTGCATCCACAGTGTTGTATGTCACCACCATCCTGTAGTTGTCTTTTTATTTCAGGCCCAAGTTTCCCAAAGTAAGCAAATTGAGAAGTGGGGAAGCGTCACCCTTAACCCTATGGTGCAGCCTAACCACTGTTAAGAGTTAAGATGTAAGTCTCTGCCTCTTTTTTCTTCTGCGTATGGTTTTGTTCAAATCTGTTTGCAGTATTGTTCACAGAGGTGATAAAGAGCATTTTTGAGTTGTTAGGAAATTTAAAGATGCTTCACTCCACTCTTTTCTTTTCTTTTCTTTTCTTTTCGAGTAGGAAACAAGTGGTCAAAAGGGGCAGTAGCTGGACATTGGCTGAGCTGGGTCTGGTGTCCAGGTGCTCCATTCCCTGAACCCCCTGCTCTGGGCTGGTCTGTCTTTAGTTTCAAAATGTATTATAAAAAATTCATCTGTGGTTTATTTTTAGGGTAATCTATTTTTTTTTCTTTCTTTCTTTGTGTGGTTTCTGTGTCTGGATTTTTTTTTTTAATGGCATCTTCCAACAGGAATTTGTTTTAAACAAGAAAATCATAACATTCGTGCTATCCCCAGGGCTTATCACCCATGACGGAGACTCCCCTCTTGCCTCTGTCCAGATATTCCTACATCCAGGATGTTACTCCCTTTTTTTCCCCCATTTGTTTGGCTGATTGTAGTAAAATCAAAGTTTAAAGGTGTTAGTTATTTCCCCAAGTTGAGATTTTTAGCCAGTTTCTTCTCCTTCTTAAGATCTATTTTCCACGTGAAATGAGGTGAAAACTCAGGGAAGCAGAACCTTGTAGCAGAAAACAGAACGTCTGCTGACCGCTTTACCCCTCAGGGCTGACCTGCCTGTACTCAGCTCCCCTTCAGTCCTCTCCAGCTTCTAAATTCCTGTCAGCGAGGACTTTCACCTCCTCCTGCCCACGCTGGAGGTCTGTGGGAGGTGGTTAGGAGGCTGGAGGGGAGAAGCTGGGGGATATTGTTTAGGTCAGCCATGGCAACCACAGCAGTAAAGGGAACAGGACTAGTTTTGTGTTGCTCTAAATGGCCAGGATTCAGCTGTTATCTCGCAACTTCTGCTCAGCACCAGACAATCTGATCTCCTGGTAAGCTTAAACTTGGCCCTCCCCTCCCGCCCTTCTTTGATCACATCGTCGGCCAGGAATGGACATGGGGAGGGAGTCCAGAACACGGTGGGATGTGTACCCACCAGAAACATAATGACCACAGAGGCAGAACAGGGAGTGTTTTCTCTTCTGTACCCCAGATACAGAGAAGTGCATTCCCAGATCCTTGCCAGCACTGGTCCTTAAAGGGTTGAGCCCCTCCAAAGAGCCTTTGCAGATGACCGGCTGGACCAGCAGGAGGGAGCAGCCAGGAGAGTCAAGGAAGACCTTAGAGTGTGTACAGCTGGGGAAACTGACATGCGTGAACTGTCTGCCACATGTGTTTCATGGAAATGTAATTGATGAGGAGAGTGAAGGCTACAGAGTCAGCCTCCATCGCTAAATAATAGCTTTTTTTTTTTTTTGACTCAGAATAGCTTTGCTTTTCATTCAGCGGATCATTTTAGGTGTCATTCAGTGTATTTTAAGTAGTGTGTTTCATCCTGAGCAGATGAAGAATTTCATTTTTTTTTCCAGCCCTGTGCTGTGTTGCTTCCTCCCAGGAAGTTTACACATATTTCTATTTGAACATGGATGAGCAAAGTCTATGTGGTCAGGTCCTGAAGTTGGTAGGTTTTTCTGCTGCGAGGCAGCGCTGATTCTTATTCAAAGTCAGGCAAGTCTGACATTTCACTTGGGGAAGTCTGAGGAAGTTGGCGAGGGCTTCTGTTCATAAAAACAAGCGCGTCTTCTGCTTTTCACCTTTCTGTATCTCCTCTGCCGGCTCAGGCGGTGTGGTCTGGCTTAGCTCTCCCTGGAAGTCACATTGTGCTTTAGAACTCTCTTACTATGACTCACAAACAGTGTTCAGACTTCACTCTAAGCAGCCAAAGGTAAAACCATGAATAAACAGTGAAACAGCATCTCTACTTTTCTGACTTCAGCCCTCCCTGAAAGCCACTTGGAATTTGCCTCTGAATTCAGTTAGATGTGTTTGTTTTCCTGATCGTTTTCCGTTTCCCTACTCCTAACCTGCCATGTCCCACTCTCCTTTAAGTTTTATTTTTGTCATTTTGGTAGTCACTGACGGGGAAACAGTTACTCAATTTGTCAAAGGTTGAGTGGGTGAGGTCACAGATTCACAGATTAGCCTGTAATTTGTAACAGTTTCAGACGGGATGACAGCAAGATTTTGCTTGCTTATTTCTGAGCTGTTTTTCTTGGTCTTTAAAATGCAGTTTAACAGTGAGTAATAGAGAAGTTGCTTTCTGCTGGGGAGCTGCTGAACCCTGGAACACAGCAGATCAGCAAATACAGATGAATTCCAACAGGCATGCCACATTTCTTGTCTAGTGGTGAACTGAACATTGCACAAAAGAAAACAAAAATGGAATGTTTTCTGCCAGGAAAGATCAGATATTAATTTCTGTAGTTTGGTGTTACACGGATTAAGTGTTTAAAAATTATTTTCTGGTTGCATTTTCTTGACCTATCTGAGCTTTTCATTGAAAAGTAGGCCGTATTAAACAGTGTATTTTATTTTATTTTATTTTGTTGAATTGAAAGGATAGTCATAGAATCAGAATCTTAGAGCTGAAAGGGCTTTAATCTAACCTAATGTTCTAATTTCACAGATGAGAAATCTGAGGCATAGTGAGGTTAAATGACCAACCATACAACACACAGCTTGTTTGTGCTCAAACTGAGACTGAGAAAAACAGCTCTCCAGGGACATCTAGATGAGTGTTTTTTCTTCACTGGACACAGGGTTTTTAGCTTCAGCTTTGGATTTTTTTTTTTTAATTATTGAGTTTTTTTTCCAATGGGTTGGCATTGAAAATGTATTATTTCAACCTAATTGAAATGTATATGCATGTTATTACCCTATAATGTGGAAAGTAGATATACAGATACTGAACAGAGTTTTAATGACTGCCAGTGTGCTGTAGCTATTAGATGTTTTAATCCCTCTTTAGGAAAAGGTTTATTTGTTTAAGAAAAGCCCCAGTGTTAAGTATAGACTTAGAACAAAACGAAGCATCACCTCCTGGTATTGGCAGTGAGAGAGGGAGGGGTAGGGAGTGGCTGGTCCTGTAGGCAGCTCAAACACATTTTTGTTCTAGCCTCCTCGCATGTTAACACAGTAATGTATCAGTGAAGTTTTTCTTCAAGGAGACTCACTAATGATAGAGTGATGTGTTTAGACTTGAAGGTTTTAGACGCTGCTCAAATAATGAACGTAGTCAATTTGCAGTGCAGGTGAAAAGTTAGTAATCACTGAGAGATGGAACTGGTTGCCACTTTGTTCGCTTTTTTTTTTCCTCTCTCATCATTCTTTAAAATTTTTTAATCTAGGTACAGTTAATGTACAATATTACGTAATTTTCAGATATACCACATAGACATTTACATTTTTTAAAGGTTATACCCTAAAAGGTTACACTGCCCCCCAGTATCTCTGTGGCATTCTCTCTTGCTGGGCCTTTGGAGCGGATGATTGGAATGGGTAGATAATTGTGTCCTGGAGCTCCTAGCATTAGGAAAGCACTGTGGGTGAGCTGTGTCTGCAGAGTGGCCCTACAAATGCAAAAAAGGACCTCATTCGGTACCTTGGGCAAAGCTTCCCAGGGTCTAGTGGGGCTCTTCCTGGCAGGTGGGGCTGTTGATTGATGGCAACAGTACCCATTGACTTAGGACTTGATTATTGATTCGTACTTAGGTGTTGTGAAGAGACATTTTATGTTATTTAATCCATGTTTGGCTTTGTTAGAAGTGTGTTAAAAAAGATTCAGGAGGAAGAAATGTGTGGTCCCCTTGGGAAGGCACAGGTTGGTCATTTCTCTAAAGGGAGCAGTACCACATGAGTAAATTAAAAACATTTGAGGATTAAGCCCAATGAGAGTTTTGTCTCTTTAATGAGAGATTTGGGGAATGGAGGGAAACTCTAGGGAAAAAGTTATAGAAAAAAAGAATTTTAAAAAAGGAAAAAAAAATTAGGATTACCTCTCTAGAGATCACTGCCACTAAAAAAAAAAATAGATTTAAGTGCAAAGAAGCAGCTAATAAAAGCTTTCAAGAGCTTTTAGTACAAAAAAAGAATGGAAGAAGTGTTGTTAAAGAGATGAATAAACAGCTGTGTTCTAAATAGCATCTCAATAACTGGGATTTGAAGGCAATAGAAGGCCTGAGAAGGATCTTTAAGGAGTCCAAGGGTGAAAAGGTAAACAGGTATTTAAAGAAGTGGAGATTGTAACAATTTGGTAATAATGGACTTTGTTGTACTTAGAATCATTTTTGTCCTTAATACTTAATAATTCAGTCTAACCTTGGTATCCATGGGGGTTGGTTCCAGGACCCCTCAAGGATGCTCGGACCAAAATCCGAGGATGCTCAAATCCTGTTGACCCGCTGTTGGTTGAATCCGTGGATGCGGAACTCGCAGAAAAGGGGGCCCAACTGTATGCTAATAATATGCTAAGGAATTTTCCTGATTTGTAATCTAAAGCAAAATTACCTCATGTAATGTGCTGCAATTGAAATCCACTTAAAATAAAATGCATCAGTAAGTGTATTAGTCTCAGAGTTCCCACTCCCTCTCCCCATCCCCCACCCCATTGGGGCATTTCCACTTTAAAAGGGTAGTGTTGGCACTACTTAAGTGCCAGGGCAGTATCTTAGAGGAGTGAAGGAGCCTTGCCTGAATTTCCCTACAAGTCTTAGTGATGGAAATACCATATCCACAAAGCAAGGATGCTTAAGGGAGAGATGAGTGAGAAAATACTACACTAAAAACAGCCCTCGTCTTTTCTTATCTTAGCTTTTAGAGTCAAAACTACCTTTTTCTTGAAAATGAGAAGGGGAGAAAACCTCTCTCCCACTGTTCCTGTGAGAGAGGTTTCAAAACTCTCTCGGTCCACCTAAACCTAGGGGCTTTATGACAGCTGGACTCTGACCAATATAGATCAGAAAGTAAATTTCTTTCCTTCAGATGTTCCTCTTCACAAAAGAAGGCAAGCCCAGAGTTCTTTAGAATTCCTTAATGATTATTCACTTTTGTTCTTTGTATTTCTCTAGTAAAGATTTAAATATTTAATTTTGTGTACTCCTGGAATTAACTGCTTTCAGATGTTATATTTACTCAGAAAATTTAAATACATCAAGTGCTGACATTGTTCGAAGGAAAAAAAAAAGCTCAACATTGTCAGGCAGAAACCATTGTGAATGGCAGTATAAAGTTTCCTAAATAGAGTATAGTAGAGTGAACATAATTTAACTCCTTTTCCTTGGAGATTTATTGTCATTTCTCTAAAGTTATTACCCTGATGTAGTAGAGTCATGATGCCGAGAAGCTCATAATTCTTCTTGATGCCGTGGCCTCTGTCTTACCTGCTTTTCTTGGTTGCCATGTCTTAAAGCTCTTTTCATTTGCCTGTGTCTGATCTGTTGTAAACTTCAGGGAAGCCAGATAAGCAAGCTTATAAAATTAATGGGCTCCAATCAAAAAATGAGCAGAAGACCTAAGTAGACATTTTTCCAAAGAAGACATCCAGATGGCCAATAGGTACATGAAAAGATGCTCAGTATCACTAATTACTAGAGAAATATAAATCAAAACTACAGTGAGATACCACCTCACACCAGTCAGACTGGCCATCATTAAAAAGTCTACAAATTATATATGCTGGGAGGGTGTGGAGAATGGGGAACCCTCCTACACCGTTGGTGGGAATATAAACTGGTGCAGCCACTCTGGAGAACAGTATGGAGCTCCTTAAAAAACTAAAAGTAGAGTTACCATATGGTCCAGCAATCCCTCTCCTGGGCATATAGCCAGAGAAAACCCCAATTTGAAAAAATACATGCACCCCAATGTTCATAGTAGCACTATTGACAATAGCCAAGACATGGAAGCAACCTAAATATCCACCAACAGGTGACTAGATAAAGAAAATGTGCCATACACACACACTAGAATATTACTCAGCTATAAAAAAGAAAGAAATAATGCTATTTGCAGCAATATGGATGGACCTACAGATTATCATACTAAGTGAAGTAAGTCAGACAGAGAAAGACAAATATCGTATGATATCACCTACATGTGGAATCTGAAAGAAGAGTGATATAAATGAACTTATTTACAAAACAGAAACAGACTCACAGACATAGAAAACAAATATGGTTACCACAGGGGAAAGAGGGGGAGGGATAAATTAGGAGTTTGGAATTAATACATACACACTATTATATATAAAATAGATAAGCAACAAGGACCTACTGTATTGCACAGGGAACTGTTTTCACTATCTTGTAATTACCTACGATGGGAAAGAATTTGAAAAAGAATATATATATATGTGTGTGTGTGTGTGTGTGTGTGTGTGTGTGTGTATGTATAACTGAATCATTTTGCCATACGCCTGAAACTAACACAACATTGAAAATCAACTATGCTAAAATAAGAAAAATTTTAAAAAATACTTTAATTCTCACCCTTACTCTCCCGAGCTATTCAGTTTGGCCCACGGCAGTCACGGCCATGTTCTGGGTGATGGAGGCTGAGAGATTATAGGACAGTTCAAGGCTAAATAGGACATTAATATGTAAAGTAAGGGCTATCTGTGTGCATGACATTTAAAGAAATTAGTAACAGCCTAAATGGGCATTGGATAAAACAATAAAAACAAGTACCGTCACTTCTCTGCTTAAACCATTTACGATTTAAGATGAAGCTACCGCTGCCATTTTATAGGCCCTCACTGCCTGCCGCAGGGCATAACTGGAGGCCTGTTAGGTAGAGACCGAGAGCTGCGGAAGCGATCTCAGTGCCAGGTCCGGGGGCCCAGGGCTCTGGATCTGTCCCACGTGCCTGGCTGGCCTGTCGGGGTCCTTAGGTGGAAACAGCTGGGAGACTGGTGACTTCGAGAAACCCGTGGCCTTTCCCTTGAGCCCCTGTTACCCCAGGAAGCACAGGAGAGGTGGGTTTAGCACGGGTTTGCTGGCTCTGCCACTTCTGTTTCTAGTCAGCTTTTTGTAGCTGGGGGAGGAGGAGCTGTGGGATTTTAATGCTCACACCAAAATACTCACTTGGCTCATGAGATAGATAAGAAGACAGTGATAAATTATACCTTGTAGGTTTTTTTTTTTTTGAAACATATTTTCCCCATAAGTAGAAGCAGTAGTTTATAAATGGATTCTTTTCAGAAAGATTGTAAGTCTGACCTTTGGAACTCAGAATATATTTCTCAGAGAAAGAGTTGAATGTGATAGCTGGGTCCCCTGAAAGGCCACAAAGTCCTATAATGGCCCGAGGACCACACCCAGCCGTGTCTCCATGGAGCCTTGGTGCCCAAGGGCCCCTTCAGCTGCTGGTACGGGGTTATAAGGAATGGCCTTTGTGGTTTGCAGGCTCACAGTGAAAAATGTGAGTTAGAAGCAGGTCAGGACTGAACTGATAAAATGAGGGAAACCGGCAAAGGGCCTGATGGGAAGTGAACTCACTCACTGAAGTGGGTCCGGAGAACAGGAAGGAAGTTAGAGGTGAGGAGGGTTGGACTCCACTTGAGGAGGAACTGTTCTGACTTCAAGATGGCCTAAAAATAGAACAAGCTGATTGATGAGGGAATGAGACCTCCGTCATCCAAGATGTTCAAGCAGAGATGGGAGGGCTTCCTTCACTCTCTGGAATTCTCCAGAGGGGAGCCGTGTCTGTTGCACAGAGGGTCATAGTGGATGAATACTACTTTTTTTCCCAACACTGAAATATAGTACTTAAGACACATTGGTGTCCCTGTTTTTAATTGGAAAAGGTAATATAAGATAACAGCATTGAAGTAATTTTAACAAAGGTGAATCGTCTTGCTCCTAATATAATACAACTTTTTGTTTTATATATTATGTTCCTCATTAGCTTATGCATAATTTCTGTAAAACAGGGCAAGACGAACAAACAAAATGTTATTTTCCTGCTCTGAGGCGTGTAATATTTGGTACTGCTTACTTGTTTTTATACTTCTAAGATATTTACTGGTATATTTTTATCTTATTCCTTGTTCAGATGTTTAAATTCCTTACTAGCAAAACCAAAATTATATTCAAAACATGTTGGAATCTTACACAGTTTACATTTTCATTGTTTTAAGATTTTGACTTTAATATTTCAGCACATTAGTGGTCCTGAGGATTATGCGGGGCAAAATTCTTTTGACTTTTATCATTAGCATGTTGGATTCCCAGTTTTTCTTACCCCAGAGTGGGCTGTATTTTAGCATAAACTCCGATAAAGAGGGATTGGGGTTTGGCTGGTGAGCAGAGGCTTGCAGTGACCAGGGAACCTGTGACTTACTCTCTGTGCTTTTCCTAGGTCACCAGTTCTCAAAGAGGTTGAGTATAATTAAATACATTTCATAATAAACCAGGCTGAACATAATTTAATCTTTCCCTGAAGGGACTTCAGAGTCTTGGAGTGCTCTGGGGTCATGGTGAACATCAATTACCTTCTCACAGTGGGTGTACGGAAGGAGGTACTTAATGGAGTTCCATTTGATCGAGTCCTGAAAGACCAGACATTTGTTCTATTATTAGAGGGAGTCCAGCATTAAGACTTTGGAACCAGTGCTTAACGTTAAATTCTCAGGCAGGAGACAGTGTAATAAAGATGACCTCTTTGGTTTTGAGAGGCTGAAAGTTGATCATAACAATTCACATGGATGTGGTAAGATACATAGCACTTTTTAGTTTCCAAAGTGCTATCATATCCCTTGTCGTCCATTATTTGTTTCTCATGACAGTCCTGGGAAGAAAGTAGGGTAGCTGGCATTTCGTTTTTACAGGTGAAGCTCAGAAAATTTAAGTGACTTGGGAAAGGTCACATGGTTTAAATATGTATATGCATATTATATGTGTATATGCGAGGCCGCTTGACTCCAAATTCGGTGTTCTTTTTAGCATTCCAAAGGACGCTAAACCTTTGCACACACTGACAGTTTTGAGTGCTCACTGTGTTCTCTGTGCTGTATAGGAATTAAATCTTAGTCCTCAGAACAGCCCTGGGAGTTGGTAGATAGTGGTTCTTTTGGTGCTGTTATGATTCCCAGGTTTGGAGATGAGGACACAGAAGCACAGAGAGGTCAGGGCATATGGCTAGTGAGTGGCAGAGCTGAAACCTGAATCCCAAGGGCTTGGGCTCCAAAGCCTAGCTCTCAGCATTATACCACACGGCTACTCAGGATACAGATCCACTGCTGTTAAGTAAATCAAGAGAGATGCGTCTAGAGGTATCTTCCAGACTATAAATACCTGTGCTAGGTCTGGGGTCATTTTGACTGAGGTTTTGAACCCAGATCTGCCCATTTGAGATCTTAAGCACCTTGTAAAGCCTCTGAACCTGTTTCCTCATCTCTAAAGCAAACATGTAAAACATCTCCTGTCCTTGAAAGAATGAGGTGGGACACCTGTGAAGAACCCACCACGGTGCTTACTCCCTAGCTTACTCCCTGTTTTTTTTAAGTGGTTGTTGCTTTGGTTACTGTTATTACTATGCATTCACAATGGCCAAAAATCATATTAAACGTTTTAAAAGAATAAGCTGTTTGTGTTTACTTCCCATTGTGTGAATGTGTGTAGTAATTGGATCTAAATGTCTTTTTTGAGTCCTTAAAATCAGTAAATCTTGTAATGACTTTTTTTAATATTATTATACCTACCTATAGTTAATTTAAAAGTTTAGTTTGTTAGAGAGCTTGCTGAGGACCTAAAGTAATTGTCCAAATTACTTGTCAGATAGTTTATTTGTGGCTGTAATACAGCTGCTCAAGTAGAGGTTTGAATTAAGAAGCACAGAGAGAAATGTTGATTTCCATGGTTGCAAACAGGTCAGTTATATAAACTACATAGAGCTCATTAGAAAATACACAATGATCACTTCTATTCTGTCTGAATACCCAGTGCCTAGAGGTTCCATTTATACTCTATTCCAACTACATTTGGTTTTTTAAAAACTTCTGTTTGTTTAGGGTATCTTCCCAGTGGCTGTTTATTTACTGCCCTTTAATTAACATGTTTTCTTGACATTGTGCTTCAGGCTGTAAGCTCTGTATAACACAGGGACAGTGTTGGCTCAGTTAATGCTACCTACTTAGACCATGAAACTGATGGTAACTGCTCTGGTAGGTGGCTTTGCATTTTTGACTGACCTCATCTTTTTATTTAAAAAAAAAAAACCTATCTTTTCACATTTGTTTACATTTCAAATAGGTATTTATTTTTTGCATTTTATTTAGTTATTTCCTTGTTTATTCATTTATTGAAGTGTAATTAGTTTATAGTGTTGTGTCAATTTCTGGTGTACAGCATAATGTTTCAATCATACATATACATACATATATTCCTTTTCATGTTCTTTTACATTATAGGTTACTGTAAAATAATTGAATATAGTTCCCTGAGCTATACAGTAGAATCTTGTTGTGTATCTATTTTATATATAGTAGTTAATATCTACAAACCTCAAACTCCCAATTTATTCCTCCACCCCTCTTTTTCTCCCCTGGTAACTGAGTTTGTTTTCTATGTCTGTGAGTCTGTTTCTGTCTTGTAAATAAGTTCATTTGTGCCATTTTTTTAGATTCCACATATAAGTGATATATAGTATTTTTCTTTGTCTGACTTACTTCACTTAATATGATCATCTCTAGGTCCATCCATGTTGCTGCAAATGGCATTACTTCATTCTTTTTTATGGCTGAGTAGTATTCCATTGTATAAATATACCACAACTTCTTTAGTCATCTGTCAGTCGACATCAAATAGGTAATTTTTTCATTTTTCCTTACAGAAAATGATAATATTGCATATGCATTTCCAAATTATACATATTTCTTCTTCTTTCCTCATAGGAGTTGACAGTCATTCTTTCAGTAAATTTTAGAGTACTCGCATTGTGTGACATAGTCCTGAGGTTCTGGGAAATGAATAGTGATCAAGACAGACCAGGTTCCTACCCTCGGGGAGCTTTGCCATGATACCTAATGATGACAGTGAGGAAGGGAGCAAGGAATGACTTGAGACCTGGTTCCAAAGGACTATTTCTGTGACACCTTCCATGAGATTCCAGCCAGAAATCGTCCTCCTCACTACGGAATACCCGAAGCTCGTATCATGTTATTTCATCTTGCACTTAAATGCAAGGAAAAGCACAAGTAGTGTTTGCAAGCACTAAAATGAGTGGTCTTTTGACTCTTTCTTTATTGTCTCTCTCCTTATCTCCCCTTTTTTCCTTTGTCCCATTCTTAGTTTTCAGGCCCTGGTCATGATCTCCCAGTCCTTTCCTAAAATGTAATCCTGACCTGAGGGCAGGAAACACAGCTGTCTGAATGGCACCGGCGTGATTTATAAAGGGGACTGGATGGGACAGAGTCTTCCACGCTGTGTAGTCAGGTCTGGCTTTAGGCAGCGCTAACCCGATGTGTGTCCAGTAGAATATGTCTGGGCAAGTCACTCTTCCTCTTTGTACCTCCATTTTCTTGTTTTAGTATGAGAAGTTGCAATAGAATGATTTTCTAAGGTCCCTGCCAATGCTGCAGTTTCTGTGATTCATATATTCCTGAAAAGTTGAGTGTACTTTTTTTTTTCCAATAAGTGGAAATTTATTTTCCATTGAGCCTGGAAGTCTGTTTTGCAATTATTCTCTCCCCTGGTTTATAACTTATCATCAGTGTGTTATGGCTTCTGACATTGTGGCTGCTCTAAGCCCATGAAGAGGTTAATTACCTGTAAAGAGTGAGGAACTGCTGGAGACCCGTCAAACGTTCGGGAGAACTCTGGAGTTAATCTCTTCAGTAATGTGAATAAAGAAATGTCCCTCATGTATCTAGTTTCCAGGTGGAGGCGTAACAGTCCTGGGCTGTAGAGAGTGGGGAAAGTCAAGGTGCTGATGGTGCTGAGTACTGAGCATCATGGTCTAGCTCATCAGGATTGTCCTCTTTCTTCAAGAGGGTCTCCCATCAGAGCACAGATAATACTTAAAAAACCCAACTTACTCCTCCATGCTTCTGATTGGTGCCATTTTTGGTTGTTTATTTCCTCTCACTCTCCTAGGGGGGATTAAAAACTCCAAATGAGGAAACAAATGAGAATATTTGTCAAGAAACAATTTTAATGCCCAACACAATTCACCTTCTTTTCTGTTCTTTTTTCTTTCTGGGATGGAACAGCCCCAGGCCTTTCAACTTGCTTTCCTATGACTTAAGCAGACTCAAGCATTTTAGTCCCAGAACGCTGCCTGACTCACTGGCTCTGTCCTGAAGAGTATTGTCTTGATTTGCTCTAAAATATACCAGACAGGAAATTCCTGCTGCATATAGGAACGGTAGTGTGTTACACACACACACACACACACACACACACACACACACACACACACACACACACCCAGCATTTCCATCCTTCCTTTCGAAAAAGCACCTACAGAAAGGAAAGAGCTGTCTGACAGCTTTTGATGGTGGTCATTAGTGGGAAATCTCAAGACAGTAAATTTAATTTTATGAAGTAGCTTATTGGTAGTTTTAGAATGGCACTGCTGTTTAGGTAGCCCTGTTTGTCATCACCCAGTCTGTTTTCCTCCTGCTCATCACCAAGAATATTCTGTAGAAAGTGGACACAGAAGAAATTCCTCTTTCCCCATTACTTTTATTCATTGTATTTTTTGGTTTGGTGTATTATGTTGAGTCAGGCTGGCTCTATTCTATCCACAGCAGGTTACAACTTGTCAGAGGTTGTTCAGCCTTCAGTGTTAACCTGCTTCAGTGTTGAGCAGGTACTTACTTGACCATTTCTGAATTTCCCTGGTACTCTACGGAGAAGGCTGGAGGGAGGAGTTTTGTCTGTCACTGAGATAGAGCCCTCAACCAGGGAAGCCTTGAACCTGTGACTTAGGTTTCTAGTCCCAGCTTGCCTCTGGAGTTAAGCTTAGGATCTTCTTTCTACTTATCCTTTCTGTCACTTAAGAGCTATTTCAAGAATTACTTCTTTATTTACCAAGTGTATTTTCTCAAGTTATAGGGAGGGATGGACTCCCAGAAGATAAGAATTACGTTAGTCCACTTTTCTTTTTTTTTTTTTAAATACGAAGGTTTTTAAAGTAAGGTTGCGAAATGATAATGTCTCACATTCATGGAGATTCATCAAAATTGTTTTTGCCTTGTGTCTCCTATCTGGCTACCTTTTACTTTAGGTAATCACTGTGATAACAGTGTACATAAATCCCTGGAGTTTGAAAATAAACTTAAGAGCTAATGGTATTAGTAAGTTCTTAACTCTCAGTGATTCAGAAACCCGGTGACACGTAATCCACAAGAGGTCCCTGGAGGAACAGGGTTTTCATGGGAATGTCACATACTTTCACTATTAGAAGCATGATGGGGTTAAAGGTATCCATATGAGAGGGCAGTTTCTTTATGCCTTATATTGTGTTTGGTGAGGATTTCTGGCAGAGGATCTTTTTTTTTAGCCTCCGGGTTGCTATGGCAATACTGATTTTACAGAGCTTTGGTGACCTCTGCAATTACCAAATAAAGTTAGGTATGATGAAGGAAGCCATGTGTGTCCTAAATACAAATATATAGGTTGAATGTGTGTGCATCTGTCTTCATTCTCTCTGATGCTTGTAATATTGTGTGCACTCGTGTGCACGTGCGTGCGTGTGCATGTGTGTTTCTTCTTTTATCCAAGCTGCTTAGGAAAAAAAACAAAACAAAAACGCTGATTCATAGTATCATTGTCTTTTGTTTTCCCAGGGAAACTCTGGGTTTGTTTCTAAGTGCATTTTTTCTACAACCCTGAGTTTAATCTCTCTAGATAAATCTTTTATTATTTTTCCTCTTACAGCTACAAGGTACTTTGCTTTGTTTATGTTAACAGATGTCAGGATCCTCTTAAAGAATGAGAAGAAATGCCGGTAATTTCATAGGGCTCTTGAGTATGATTTTCCCCTTGTTTCTTAACATATTGCACTTTGTGGAGTTTACCTTTTAGGTGTCTGAAGGTGAAATGAAAAGATTCTAAGATTTTACTGGTAATATCCACATAGTCTAGTCACCACCCATATATATTAAAACATCTATGAAGTAAACCCGTGTCGATATTTTCTTATCACAAAGGTACAAAGTTTAATTTTGGAGATGAAGAAGGTTTTCAGATATATTAAATAGATTTTGCTACAGTTGAGGTGAGTGGTCCTTTCAATCGAACATTTCTCACGTACCAGCCAGTAGATGGCTTGGCTTCCTGGTTGTAATTACATGCCAAAGGCTTGGTGGTTATTATTTTAGAAGTTGAGTTCATCATGGATTCCCCAAGCATGTTGAGTAGCACACCCTGATTGTCCACATTAAGATTGTAATTCCATCCAAGGTTTATAGTGTCATCATAGAAACTAGATGGAATTACAGCCCCAGGCACATTTTGGAAGACTGCATTATTTATTGAAATACATTATAAAGTTAAATAATTTTGTAAATATCCTGAAAGGTCATGGGACTTAGAAACATAATTCTGGCCACATAGAAGGTTCTCAGTAAATATTTGTTGTTTATTTGATTGACTTCATTTACGTCTTTAAATAAACTGTATTTTTAAAAAAAGGTCTGGGGAGGTTGTACTGACGTATTTGTAGGGCTTAAAAAAAATCTTGTTTTAAAATACTTGTAAGTTTTCCTGCTTATTATTGACAGGAAAATTGGCTCCCCATATGAATATATTATTTAATCTTTTTTTTTTTGTTTCTAGCCTAGAGTATAACAGTGAGTGGTTCTAGTGGCCAAGAGTCTTTATTTTGGGCAAGTCCATCTATCCTAAGTAATTCCTCTTCCGTAAACATCCCTTCCCAGCATAATCCTTATAAACCTGTGTGTCTCGTACCTTGAGGTGGACCCCCAGAGGTGAATAATTGCACAGGCAGAAACTTTAGCTGTCTGTTGGAATATTGGATGGAGGCCTTTCTTACTGACCTTAATTAGGGCAAGAACTATGAAGGTGATTCACTAATTCGTGGTGTGTTAGCAGATTTGAAATGGCCTCTTGTTTTTCATGCCTCTAAACATACTACTTCAGAAGACTGTAAGGTTCAAGTTCAGAAGGAGACACATAGATTTCAGAATCTGATACGGTTTTTATATTTTAGACTCTGTGTTATTTACTGTAGGATGATTATATATAATCTGTGTAATGAGGTATTGCTGGAAACATTATTGCTGGTGTCCTCATCCCCTGCAAGACAGAGTATCAAGAAGCTAAAAGTCAGTATGTTTGGAGTAATTTTTCTTAATTTGCTTTTTTGTGAATTTGCATGGATATATGGAAGATTCTTCCAAAATACAGAGATTTCAGTTAAGGAAATTCAGGATTACAATATTTTTAAATTATTTGAATATCTAAAATTTATATAAAATTCTATTAATCATCTGTTACTTAATTTTTTGTCCTTGGAAATATTCCATTTTTGGAAGTTTCTGTATAGAACAGAGATAGTAAATAAATATACAGGTACAGGTAGAGCTAAAATCAATGCTTTCTGCTCTCAAAAGAGTTTATAGGAAAAAAAATCTTACTCTGTGAAATTATATTTTTGTTTGAGGGTTTGATGACACTTGGAGACTGTCTCAGCTTTGAACAGTTTAAAGATTGAGCAATGACTGGTTTCTGTTTCCTGATTTGTTTCGTTGTAGTAAATTCTCACTTCTTTTTCAATCACCTGTAAACATTCTATGTTAGCTTTGTAAATTAGACTCCGATTTCACTGTGTAGAACTCCTCCTTGATGCATTTTACTATTAACAAAAAGCAGTATTCCTCTTCTTCAGCTTCTAACAGGGAGTACCGCTGGATTTTATGTAAGAAGTTGACTTTAGCAGGGGTGGTTTTTCGGCGTGTGCTGTGGGTGCAGCAGCCATGCCGTGCATGCCTTTCAGAATGTGCAAAGATGCGTCCGGGTCTGTGGGCGGGGGAACTACCTGTGAGCCCTTACTAGTTACTCATTCAATTGTTCCTCGCCAGTAAAGGGGAAACCCAGTGCCTGGTACCCCACTCATTCTGAATAACGGGGGTGGGGGATGGTGGGCTGGAGATGCCACTGCCATTCGACAGAAACCTTCATTTTAGAACAAGTCAGCAAAATGCAGTTTTATTATTTTGCTATGAGTAGATATTACAAGCTAATATGGAAGTAGCACCAGTGATCAAAATGGAGTGCTGTCATGAACGAAATTGCCAGTGCACTTACCCGTTCACCCGACAGAACAGTGAAAGCTTTGAATTTTTTTTCCCACATAGTAAGTAATTCCTGGAGCCAGAAGCTGAAGAGGGTGTGCGTGTGTTGTTTGTAGAAGTTAACAAATATGTTAGCCCATTGACCGTGTCCTCGGTTTTCCAAAAGAAAATTTCATTCAGTGTGCTTCTGATTTGTTTCCTATGAAGTCTCTTTAGCATATGAAGGTGAATTAAGAATCCTTAATTATTTTAGGAAACACTCCTAACTGAAGAAAGGTGACACTCTTAAAACTGTGTAGGTTATATAATAAATTCAAAGAAATTGAATTATATATGCACAAAAAAGATGTTATCTGTATCGGCAGAAACTCAACGATTAAGGTTTTATAGAACACTAAATACTTAGGAAGTACAGGAAAAGAATGTCATTGGTCTGGCCCACCAGGAACTGTGTTGAAGTCTCAGGCCTGTCATTAACCGTGTGTGGCCTTTGGCAAATAACCTGACTTCTCCGGGCCTTAGGAAAATGAGGAAGTTGGATTACATCAGTGGTTTTTGAATGTGGCTTCAGAAACCCCTGGAGAGTTCTAGGTCTCCCACCAGCCTCTTACTGAATGAACCAAGGACTTGGACG
This sequence comes from Camelus dromedarius, assembly GCF_036321535.1. NCBI lineage: Eukaryota > Metazoa > Chordata > Mammalia > Artiodactyla > Camelidae > Camelus > Camelus dromedarius. The sequence continues at coordinate 10,914,508 of NC_087454.1, read as the reverse complement.
GGGAAGGGGGGCAGACTGAGGCGCAGGGATCTCTGTATTATAATAGCTGTAGCTTCAGTTCATGAAACCCCTGAATCAAATGATCTTTAAGACCGCTTCCAGCTCTGTGTTTCAATCCCTGTAAAAAGTAGCCCTTGGTCATTTGAAAGCAATTCAGTAAGAAATCGAGCCTCTAGTAATGGAAACTTGAAAATGGGAAGAGGAGGATGGATGTGATCATCTCCGAGGGCCGCTGCTTGCCCGCTGTTGGACGAGTCCAGGTTCTTCCCAGAGAAACAGAGATGATTGCTGAGAACGCTGACTACTCTCTGCCTTCTTCCCAGGGAAGAGAAACCAGGAGATAAGAGAGAAATAAGTCCCTGGAGTTGAAGATAGTTCTAGATGCCTTCAGGCTGTCCACCATGGGCTCGATGTATCGGCCCTGTGGTCTGCATCTGAGTTAACAGACAAATGATGAAAAAGTTGCCATTTTCGGCCACCATGCCAGACTGAGGAGGGGCTGGGAGAAGAGCTGTGGTGTGGACCGTGCTCCAGCCGGAGGCGCTGACGGCGCCTTGGCACCCAGCTGCACAGTACCCCCCATCTCGGGGGGACGGGGACGGGGCGCAGGGACCCTGCAGGGTAATACCCAGAGTGGCGTGAGCAGCTCGCCAAGAAGAAAACTCTGGCTCGAGGTGCCAAGCATGTTTGTACTAGAATGGGGCTCAAAAATTCAAACAGAACACTGTCTGTTTTTGAGGACTCATGTGAAAGGTTGGTTTGTCCCGAGCTTAAATCCAGGAGTCTGTCTGTCATAAATGCCCGCAGGTTGTCCCCAGCCCCCTTGACTGTAATCTCCTAAATTGGGGAGACAGAGCACTCGGGTCTTCAGCTCTCTAACGAGGAGCGAGACATTTTTCTTCTGGACGTCTCTGCCTGTGAATGTTAAGGAGGGCTGTGTGTCAAAAGTTCCTGCGGGAGAGTTAACAGAGGTGGAAAGTTGAACTAACCTTAAAGGCACTGAAGCTGAGAAACTGCCTTCTTTATCCTCACAGCCGCAATTAGTTTTGGAAGGCTGTCCGTGGAGAGACTCAGGGCTGTGAATTTAGAAAGCAGCTGTGTTGGATGCCTCTGGTGTGTTGGCCCGTTGGGCACCATCGCTCTTCGCCTTGTCCTGGTCCACGGTGAAGAAAGCTGCATCTTGCTTTTGAAGCTAGACTGACACACGGACATCTAGACTTGTGCTCTGAACACATAAGGAAGTGGTTGGTGACATTACAAAAGAAGTCCTTTTTGGGTAAATAACGCTTTTTTTTTTTTTTTTAAAAAGGCCAGATGGAAGAAAGCAAAGGATGCCTTTTCTTTTTTCTAGTGTTTTGGAAACCTGGATCTATTCAACTTTCTGGTTGCTTTCAGCTGTCAAGCCTCCTTTTGCCAGAGACACTGCAAACCAGGTTTCTGAGTTCCTCCTGACCCAGGCTGGCAACCTCTTAAAAATAACTGTCACTTCAAGTTCAGCGAAAATGTATAAATCAACAAATAAATACATGTAAAGTATACGGATAGAAATAGGAAAGTGGGGATTAACTGACCAAAAAGTATCAGTCTTGCCATGAAAAATACTGTAAAACACTCTTAGGAAGGTTCTTGCTTGTTATGACTTGTCCAGCAAATGCAGAAGCGCTGACCCATTTCTCATGGTCCATCACTTCCCGTTTCCTTGCCGGGAGGTTGCGAATAGCCCATCCCTTGCAAATTCTCTTGAAAAAGACTGCACTCATGTTTGTCATTGGTTTATCCCAGGCAGTGTGTGTAGAAGAATTTCTTGCATTTTCCTGATGCAAGAAATTAAGTGCTGCTTTTCCATGGTCCTTTCTCTTTCCTCTAGGAATGTTCTTTATTCCTTCTGATGAGAAAGCCTCGAATATACAATTATATAATTTTTGCTGATTTTGAAAAGGAAAAGTGAGACCCTGTAGCAGAAAGGAAAAGGGACATGCCTCCTGTGGGACCCGATACTCACCACGTTGGGAGACAGATGAGGGCAGCTGCGGGGGGCGCTCTGAAAGGGGACTAGCTGCTCACCGGGACTGAGTTCCCACGAGTTCTGTGCCTTCAATGGCTGCAGGACGTCGAGGCTGTGACGGACATTACCGGAAAGGGGGACAGATGACTTGGAGCACTACTTGCTGAGAGTTATTTGTTGTACAGGGAGCTCTCCTTTTCAGGTCTCGGCTGTGTTCGGAAGAGCAAACATCCATAGGTTCATCGTTCCTCTTGTTTTCTCCCAGCTTCTGTTATCTGCCACGCATCTGTTTCATTTGGCATGGAAGCGCGCGGCTCTGAAAATTGCTGACAAATAATCTCCATTTCACATTTTGCTGGCACTGTGGTCTCACTGTAAATGCTCCGGGGATGTTCTTGGGAAGTTGCATAATTGCAGCTACTCCTAGTTTACTGTGCAGTATGCTCGGTGACTAATGGCCTAATCAGGACCTGAAAGATACATAAACAGTTCAACAGAAGCCATTGATTCACTGAGCTCTTTTCATCCAGACCAGGGTGAGCTAATGGGAACTGAAAAGACGGAGGTGTGCAGCGGCATCTTGGAGGTACTGAAGTCAGAGCATTCCTGCAAGTCCCGGGCAGCCCTGCTCATGCAGGGTGCATTCTCGGGCATGTGCGCGAGTCTGCAGTGCTCCAGGGTCGTCCTGATCGGCTCTTACGTGGTGGTGTTCCCTGAAGTGCACGACACATGGGTGACAACTTTTTGCCTTTCCTCTAAATGCGACTGACTGTGGCAGCTCTGGACAGGCAGCCTGTCTCCCGTGTCCTCTGTGGCGTCACCCCAGCCCTTGTTTCTTAGAATAGAATTACGGTGGCGACTGTGCAAACAGGACTGCATGGCTTACCTCGGTGCATGGTTGATGGACAAGCTCTGTCCTCCTTAGCGGTACCTTTCCTTCCAATACATCCAGCTGAGATGCGCAGAGGTAGATTTTCTGCAGGGACTGAGCTTCCCCAAAAGGACCCCCAGGTGTCTGCTTGGAGCACAGAAAAGTCCAGGGAGGGGTAACAACAATCATCACTGTCATGTCCCCTTTCCTTCAGAATTTACTAAATAACCCCCTACCTACTTTCTACACCTCTTCCTCTACCCAGCCTTTTCCCCATACATTTTCTGTCTCTGAGCTCGACCACTAATTTAATTTTTTAGGTTTCTGATGACATGACATCCCTCAGTCTCTGGAAGCTAGCCTCTCATTGATGTAATTATTCAAACCATCCCTAAAGGAATGAATAATGATGGAATATTATGTTTTCTAAAATAATGGACTGTTATCTTAGGCTCATGCTGGTTCATTCATAAAGGTTAAAAAAAAAAAAAAGAGTCCTTTCATGAATTCCATGTCTCACATTCATGGTAATACTGTTCTTTCTGGCTGTTTAAGAATTAAATGGCCAACGGGCTTCTTGACGTGTAGTAGTGAATCACACTCATCAATGTTACTGGTTTCACTTTAAGTTTTAAGCTGCTGGATCACAGGACAGTCATCGGTTTTCCGTGTCTCCTAGGACCCTGTCGTCCTTCACACTCTCTCTTGGGTGACACCCCACCCTTACCCTGGAATGCCTGGGGCCCTCTTCCCTTGAAAGATCTGATGAATGTTCTACACGTTGTGATATTTGTATCTTAATTTGTTAGTCCTCCCAGAAGAACAAAAAAGAAGCTGAAAAGTACAGTGGATGAGGATTTGGTGGATTAGGGAATGACAAAAAAGAAAGAGAGGGGTAGAATGAAGATTTCCGAGGGCTAAGGAGCCTTGTCCCAAGGCTGCCTGCAGCTCTGCCCCTGCCCCTCCTCACAGGCCAGTTTAGGGCTGCTCTCACCAGAAAGCTGGGGTACAGAGCCTGGAGGCAGGACAGCATCCCCTCCTTACTTCCTTAAGTCCCACACATCCTGTTAGAGTTTTATGATCTATATTGGATGTGGGAGACCAAAGGTAAAATACTCCAAAACATGGATTACCAAGGGGCAAAAAAAGAGACATAAAGGGCTTTGGAAAGTGCTTGGCGCTTATTTGGTTCCATGTTTAAGTTTTTTAAATAGCAACCAGATTAACTATTTTTTTAGACGAATGACTTTTGAAGTTAGTCTACATACCACTACATTCAGATCTCAAGATGGGAAGCCACAGTTTTGTTTTGTTTTGTTTTTAAACTACAACAAAAGTAAATTGATGAATAGGCATTGAAGTTAAAGACGCTTACAGTTAGAACAGAATGAGGTAAAACCTGCTGGAAAGCACACTCTAGCATTCTTCATCTAATCTTTCCACTTCACTCTGGGGATGTAATACTTGCATCAAGAGAGGAACGGTTTGAATCGTTGAGACATTATTGTGTGACTCTCCGATGTGTTCTTCCCATGGTCTCAGTGGTTCCCAAGCTTCTGTGTACATGAAAGTTGCTGTGAAGAGTTACATACACAAAATCGTGTTTGCAGTGTCTTCTGGGAAAGTTAAGAGATTTTCAAAGTGAGTTTGAATTATGTATGACCTTGGCTTAACGTTTGAACTTAACCTCCCACACAAAACCTGACTCTACTATTTTTTTCCTCCCTCTCTCCTTTCCTACCCCCTTACCTTACTTTTTTCTTCCTTTCTTTCCTCTTTCCCCTCCCTTTTTGGTGAATTAAATTCCACAGATTTTTTTGTGTGTGTGAAATGAAAATAGTGGTGTCTGTTTATATTCAAATCAGAAAATTACTGGCATACTGAATATTCAGATCTCTTAGAGAAAATAAATAATAAAAATATTCTGTAAAATTCTACCTGAATTCCCCATCCTGCGTTCCTATTCAACTTTCTGTCTTCGGTTTCTCATTTTTAGCTGGAAAAGTGTACCAGCCAAAAGACAGCCAGGTTCTCTGTGCAGCAAAGCATATAAACCATCTGTAGATTAAAAAAATAACATTTTGGCTTAAAAGCCACCGTCTGATATAAGACAGAGTGAAAATGGTAATGACTGACATAGTAGAGTAAATGGCATTGTTATTTGGAATTTGAAAATAAGATTTTCCTATAAATATCTCAAACCCTTCCATAGTTGGTTAAGACTTCTGTGATACAGACATGTGCATTTTCTCAAAAATCAAAAGAAATTTAACTAGTACCCAAGAAGTGGGATTAGGGAGTAAGAATATCCGTGAAAATCCTGAAAGTAATTTAAACATTGGCATTGCACATATTTCATTTATATATCTCTTGTCATAGAAGAGTAACTTCAGCTGCATTTTTGCCGTGTGACACCAACCCCGTAAAATTATTTCTATCATTTCTGACTGGAGGAATTAAAGTCATTTAGTCCAGTAAAGAAGCCTTTGTTTTTGCCATTGTTAAAATGAAGTGGCACAAATGAAAGCTACCTCTAAAGTTATGGCCAGAATTTTTTTGGGGGAAAAAAAAAAAAAAAAAACAACATTTTGGCTCGAGCAGAAGGTCTTAGGCAAACAGCCACGGATGAAAGTTGCAAGGGAAAAAAAATTCTTATCTCAGTTTCATCATACACCAAACACTTTCAGACAACCGTTTAATTTTTTAAAATTTCACAGACAATTTGAAGTGCACGGTATACAGAAAATAGGGTGTGATGGTTGGCTAAAACAATGAATTAAGAGCAGTAATAGAAAATTGTAGACAATTACATCTGAATTTCATCAATTGCCTTTTGCTTACATTCACAGCTATCTAGTGAAAAACAAATGTAGGAGAACAGTTAGCTGCTTAAAAAGGAATTAGCTGCTTGAAAGGACAAATGTTCATGTTGAATTTACCTGGAAGAGTAACCTTCAAAACAACGACTTTGAAAACACGTCAACCTTTACTGGTCTGAATGAAGCCGGGGACAAGTAGAATGGGTAAAATAAACAGGATTTGGAGAAAAGTCCTGGGATACACGGGTTTTAAAAGATTTCTACTATGATTTATTTGACCACCCTAATACTGTTTAGACATTTATAACAAAATGCTTCAAAAATATGTTTGTGGTATAGCATTTCTTACAATAAAATCTTTTTACACATGTTAGGATAGATTTGCTTAGAAGCTGTACTGCCCCAACTAGGGATAAACACATTTTGTGGCTTTTGCTTTTATACATTGCAAAATAATCTCCAGGTAGTAGATAACAGTTTCCCCCCCAATTTTATGTTTTTCCCATACCTAGCCCTTTGTGAAAAAACTACCAGAAACCACTCCAGACCTAATAATGAGAGTACAGAGGGAAAAAATAAGCCAAGAGCTGAAAATTAATTTCATCTCAAGTATTATAATCAAACAGAGTAGCATATATGAGTTTTAAAAACAGGCATTATGGGCCAAGCATTATGTGACTCCCTGTCCCCTTACCTAGGTGGGATTTTTCAAGCAGCACTCATTCTGGGGAGGGAGATTTAAAAATAGAAAATTTCTTACCCTCGGCCGGCACATAATTAATACCTGTGTTCCAACTTGGAACCCTTCACCTGCCAAGTTCATGGCTTGTCATCTCCCAGGACTCATCCACATTCCCCTGGTTCATGGCTTATTGTTTGTTTACGGAGTTTGTCTCCCGGACTAAGGTTGGAAAGCTTTTTTAAGGACAAGGGCAAACCCTTGTTCCTTTTTACACTTCCTGTGGTGCTGCACTCCCTGGGGCTACTCAGACATTATTCATTGATTTAAAAAAAAATTGTTTGCTTGTAAGTGAAAATAAAATAAAAGAGCTCAATGAGATAAAAGCTCAGCTCTGAAATGTTAAACAAAAAAGTATAGAGGGTGCAGCAGACACACGAGAAAGTGAACACAGTATGCCAGATCTTGTGGTGGAGTAGGAGAAAATCAATTATTGATGCTGGTGTGAAAGTTTTCTTTGTCAGCTGAACGTTCCAGCGTAGAGGCCAATGTTGTAGTTAAAATCTGTTCCAGAGATATTTCCAACCAAAAAGCAATCATGCTGAAACGCTTTGGTCCCCATGAGCCATCCACAAAAGAAAATATAATTTGTGAGTTGGGAATTAGGGTAGGAAATTCAAGTTGATATTCTTTTTTTAATAGGAAAAAAAATCCATTCTGGCACTTGTACTGCCTCCTTCTTTTCTCCTCCCCTGTTTATTATCACACCACCGCGTGGAGAGTGCAGGGGCTGTGTTTTATTCATACGTATCCTTGGGGCCTTGCACTAAGTAGGCACTCAGCAAATGCTGAATGAAGAAATAAGATGCTTCAGTTTCCCTAACAGCTAACAAGATATATAAAACCAGTGCTAAGACCGACAAGAGTTGGTTTCATATGCTGGTAATTGTGGGTTTAGAAATAAGGAGCTACTTTATACATTATTTTTATAAAAGTGTGTTGTATACCTGAATCGCTTTCAAAGTAAAAATGACAGTTACGGGATATTCCGTCTGGCAGGGACTAAAACCCTGCAGCTCAGTCAATTTAAGGCCATGTCCCTGTCCTTCTCCACCAGCCACAGGAAAATGGTGAGTGCCTGTTAGTAAATCGTCTCTTGGAAATCTTAGCTTGTATCTGTTTTCACCAGGTTGCAAACTCACCCACACTTCCTACGTTACTACTCAAGGCGGGGTCACTGACAGCTTGATGAGGGAGCCAGGTTGGAGATTCGGGCTCTGTGCTGTCTTGATGTTTTCATTTATCAAGCAACACTTTGGAATTTGGTATTTTTGCATCTTGGAGGCAATGTATGACCATGTCTAAGTTTCTTTTCTCCCCACCCTACCCTGTCATCTTCCCTGGCGGTCCCTGCACCCAATTGATGAGATTCGTCTTCACTTCCCCCTGAAAACTCTTTCCTTGTCCCTCTGTTCTTCATGTATCTTGAATGTTTTGAGTTTCAAATCTTCAAAACAAATAGAAAATGTGTGACACCTTCCCAAAAGGTAAAAGAGGAAATACGAGGCTGTGGCTACCAGTGTTGACTGCCAAAAAGGCCAGTTTCATTACATAAAAGGAGTGTGGGATTTGGTTCAGGACTTGGCCCTAAGATCTTAGGAGTAACATGCTATTATTTGCAGACTTTATAAGAATATTGTGCACTTGGAGAAAGACCCCTGAGAGGAAAAACGTAAAATCCTAAAGTCTTAGAATTAATTAATATGGCGATAGAATGGAGGATTCATGTGCAAAGGTCACAGTTAAGTTGATCTGTTAAAAAGCCATTGTTTACTTGTAGTTACCAAGGATCTGTATGCTGGCATTCCTGGAAGAACATGCTGTAAAGTCACCAGTCGCTGCAATTCAGACAGCCACCTCCATCTAGGATAGACTGATGGCGAGCCTGTGAACTTAATATCCAATCTTAGAAGCTGTAGTTTTTAAAGAGCTGTGTGTCCCATTTACTGTTTTGCTATTTTGAAATCGAAATGGAAAGTCTGAGCAGAATTAAGAAGTGCATAAAACATCTTTTAACATCTTTGCTTAAGTCATTTTCTTAGAGAGAACTTGAGGAAATTCTGGTTCTCCAGTAGGCTGATTTCTTCTTCCAGGACAGTGACTGTTTCCTGGGATGTGATTCCCAAACATCTGCTCTGTCATCAGAGTCAGGCTTTCAGTCAATCATCTGCATGCTTGATTTATGCAGTGTTAAACCTTGTGATTGAAAGGATTTTTATTGATGATATTGAGGTAATAAATTGCAGAGAGCATCAGAGTGTTCTTTGTAACAGGCGAATAGTGCGCTTTGGCCTTTATAACGACGGGATGGATCGTGAGTGTGTTGGCAGGCGTGGGTTGTGGGTCATTGTGGGACGGCCATGTTTCCGTGGCCTGTGGCTGGGAGTGAGTGCAGTGGGGCCATTTAAAAAGGCCTGTGGTTGAGTTTTGACTTAGAGTTGTTTTAAAATGCCAAGCAGGCTGAGTTCATGGGGAACTTGATTTGAATGGGACCAGCTGTAATGTAAGTGAAATACACACACAGGTTGGCGGCGTGTCTCCTCCGCGGGAGGAACTGACGGGGAGCTGGAGAGAGCGCAGAGCTCCAGGTAAACTGACACATGCCTTGGACCAGTGGCTCTCATCCTGGGCCCATTTTGAGCCCCTAGATAGGACACTTGGCAGGGTCTGTAGGTGTTTTTGATGATCGTAACTGGGAGAAAGGGTAGTTCTGCTGGCTTCTAGTGGGCAGAGGCCACAAATGTTGCTGAGTACCCTACAAACCCTACAACGCACAGAACAGAGCCCACAACTAAAGGATTATCTGGGCCCAAATGTCAATAGTACTGGAGTGGAGAAACCCTGACTTAGACCCTCTCCTTTTTGTAGTTTCCAAGGTGGTAAACCAGTCTGTCTTGGTGGAAAGTGAGCAGATAAGCTAGAGATCTGAGTGCAAATAAAAGATCAGAGAGGAAATAAATAAAATAGAGATTAAAAAAACAATAGAAAAAAATCAATCAAACCAAAAGCTGGTTTTTTGAAAGAGTAAATAAAATCGACAAACCTCTGGCCAAACTCACAAAGAAGAAAAAAGAGCACAAATAAGCAAATAAGAAAGGAAAATGGAGAAATTACAACAAATAACATAGAAACACTGAGCGTGAAGAGCAGGATCAGGAGAGAGGTGGATAAAAGAAGTGGCCATGTTGTTGGAAGCTGTCTGGGCCACATCTCATTTGTGCCCAAAGGCACCTTTGGGATTCTGTCTTTATGTGCTCGGGGAGGCTGAAAAGGATGTGGGCCCCTGGGCCGCCGTCTTTGTGTTATAGGTAACCTGTTTATTTTCTTTTCTTCAAAGAACCTGTATTAGTTTCTCGGGCTTCTGTAACTAATGGACCGCAAACTTGGTGGCTTGAAACAACACACACTTATTATCTCCCAGTTCTGTAGGTCAGACATCAACACAGGTCTCACTAGGCTGAAACCAAGGTGTCAGCAGGGAGAATCCACATCAGTGCCTTTTCCAGTTTCTAGAGGCCACTTTGTGTTCCTTGGCTTGTGGTCACCTTTCCTCCATCTTCAAAACCAGCAACACTGCATCTCCCTGTACCTTTTTCCCTGTAGTCACATCTCCCTTGACTTTCCTCTTCTGCTAGCCTCTTCCACTCTTCAGGACCCTTTGGTTACATTGGGCCCCCTTGTCTAATCTAGGATACCGTCCTCATCTCAAGGTTCTTAGTTGACTCACATCCGTGAAATCCCTCTTTCCATGGAAGGTAACATTTACTAGTTGTGGGGATTCAGATGGGGACATCTTTGGGGGTGGGGGGCATTACTCCGCCTACGTAGAACCCAGAGCATTTCCCAGTGCTACATTTTGCTGACTCGAGCTAGACGTAGAAAACGGTTTATAAAAATGGTTTGAAACAGTCCTCTTTTCAGTAGTATAATTTCAGTGTTTTCAAAAGCAACTTTTCTTTCAGTTAGAGTAACGTGACTAACGTTTGGATGATGTTGAAAGTCATTGTTTAAATTGGTAAAGACATGCCAATGGAAGAGAAACCAAGAGGGAAACAGGTAGTGGAGGAAACTTCAGACAAAGAATTTGAAAACTTGAATGTGCGATGAATACTCACTTTGGGGGAAAAGGGAAGGCTTGCTGAAAATTCAGATTCCTGAGCCCTAAGAGCCTGGCTAAGTGGACTAGGGGTGGGGCCCTGGGTTTTTATTTTTAATGATTACTCTCCTGTGATACATTTAACATCAAAGGTTATTGGGTCACAGTTTGAGAAACAAAGTGTGAATAATGATTTTAAAACAAATACACATTTTAATAATTGAGTGTAAAATGAAACCATTGCATAATACTGATGTTAGAGAACAGAATAAATAAGTATATTGAGTGTATTAAGTTCTTGACATTCTTGTCATTTCAGTGACATTTGGGGGACTGCGATTTGCTTTTGGAATACTAGATAGAATCCTTATTATATCAACCCATATTTATATTCAAAGTATATAGTGATTTTGACCCTTGGTTGTTCTTGTTAAGACTGTCATCTTCTCTGCGTGATGAATTGTTGTGTTGGGATAAATACAATTTTGGCTTACTAATGTTCAGCAAGAACTAATGACTCTTGGGAGTGTCAGTGACTTTCTGAGTCCTTTGTAAATCAGATATAACCAAGCTGTCATTATAGGCTTGTTTGGAGGCATAGAGATAACATTTATGAATTTCTTCATACATAATAGTCGCTCAATAAACGTTCACTCTAGAAACAAAATGATTAGTTTGTGCTTTTTCTGGGACTTTCATTGTAGGAACAGACACTTAAAGAGTTCAGAATTCCTATCCATCTAGTCTTTAAGGCCCACCTCTGCTATGGCATCTTTCCTGATACCCGCTTCTGCGCAAAATGGTTTTCATTTTCTGAAGTTCCAAAGCTCTTCTCTTATTCTCTTACTTTATTGCAAAGAGGTTGTGCCCTTTGTATACATGCTCTCTCCCCAGATGGAGGATGAGTGTCCCGCGGGCACGATCCATTCGATCACATACTTTGTACCACAGCCAAGCACCTGGCAGAATTTCTTTTTAAAGCACATATTCCATACGTATGTTGGTGAACTGACTACCGTTTAGACAATTACGGCCTCATCTTACAACTTTTCAGATACTGTTTCTCACTAGTTTAGAAAGGGAAAACTTTCACAATGACTTTTTAAGAATCAAATTTGAGAATAGCTGTTTACTAAGCTTTTTTATGTTAATGAGTCACAGTATCAGAAACTCGCTAGAGTAAGTCTACTGTAATGAGGAGGGTTTGTTATGTAGATGACATGTTCCACATGTCACATCCCAATGAACTATAACATTGAGTTGTTGGCATGCGGCTGTGGCGAGTGGAAGCAGTTATTATACATCACTTGGTAAAATTCATATTCATATCTTGTCAGTTTACAGTGAGCCAGAGATTAAAAATAACATTTGTTTCTGTTTCAGTAACTGCTTTAAAAAAATATCGCAAATCATTTTATTTTCTTTAGCTTGACTTCTAGTAGTGTTTTTAATGTGTAGCCTTTTAAGAAGTAATGAAATGCATCAATGCAACTTGACAATGCATAACAGGATATGCTTCTAGGATTATTTTTAATGATTAAAAGTCAAGTTGAGTTTTTGTTTTTTTTTTTTTAAGACCCAAAATACAGTTGAGCCAAGTAAACCCAGAAAGAAATCTGTGACTGAAATGTTGGTTCTTGGCCCTTTGTGTATTCTCCATGTCTATTTCCTTTAGATCGCTTCTTTCTTGCCCTGTCACAACAAAAGGGGAAGGGCGGTGGGGACCTCAGAGTGTGTTCTATTGCTGTATTTATCGCATTCCCCTTTCTCTTCAGTGACAGGTGGTTTGGGGTTTTTTTTTTTTCTTTAGTTTTTTTATTGAAGTGTAGTTGATTTACAGTGTTAGTTTCGGGTATATAGCAAAGTGATTCAGTTATACATATACATACATTTTTTTTCTTTTCAGATTCCTTTTCATTATATGTTATGACAAGAAATTGAATATAGTTCCCTGTGTTTGAAGAGTGTAGTGTAGTTGCCTTTCGTTTTTGGTTTGGGGAGGACAGCCATAAGGCCTGCATTTTCCAGAAGCAGCTTTGGTGACCATCTGGAAAGTTGACTAGAGGACCACGAGAGCGATGGGGAATCTGGGTGGGAGGGCAGGAGAGGTGGATGTGAGCAGAGGCAGAGATGCTGGAGGGACAGAAAGGGAAGGATTCAAGTAGTATCACCAGGGAGTAGAATGGTTAGAATTTGGTACAGTTCCCGTGAGGAGTCAGGGGAAAGCAGAGGTGTGGATTCTGGTGCTTCCAGTTTGGGCAACTCAGTGATGTCGGGGTACCAAGAGTAGGCTTTGTGGATCCATAAAAGTGATGGGACCCAGAGTCCCTTCTGTCACCCAATATTGCTTCCCTGCTTTCCATGATGACCCTTCAGCTCACCCCTTCTTCATTGCAGACCATAGCTAATGGCTCCTTCAGCCTGTCTTGGGGCGTCTGGGGTGTCGGGTGCTCAGGAGTGAGAACAGGGGTGTATGGGCACTGCTGATGTAAATGTGGAGGCAAAAGAACTGTTAGTCTAGAGCTGTCCCGGTATTTAACGTGAAAGGCAGTCTAATTTTACCAACCTAGATTACTCACTTCAGATTTTAAGAGCAGTGGGAGAAGTTTGGTGTTCACCAGTACAAGCATCAGCCCTTTGCTAAGGCATGCCTGATTCAGAGAACTTCCATTTGTGCTACAGCCCACTGAGGGGGTTCTACCAGGAGAGGAGAAGAGAACAGTGCTTCATAAACTATAATTACTTAAATGTCACCATAAGTAAATATTTTAAATATACGAAAATGGCAACATCAGGAAATATGACTAAGAAGTCAGTATGTGACACACCCTTTTGCCCCCACCTTTGTGGTTGTTCAAAAATTTCCACCGAGAATGATATATGCAAAGAAGGTTAAAGTCAGGCTGTTTGGTTGCAGAGGAAGGCCAAAATTTTCATGGCCTTTCATTTTCAAAATTAAAATCCAGTGATGGAGCTTACAAATGGGAATCCAATATTTAAGTTAGGTAGTCTGTCATCGTAATTAGATGTGAGCCATTACAGTGGCTTTCCTTTCTTAACTTCTGTACAGAAGTTTGGCATGGTAAAAAAACAAAACAAAACAAAACAAAACAGGTCTGCTCCTAACCGTGTAGCTTGCAAATACACAAAGCTTGAATTTACTTGGTTTGTCTGAGAGAGAGGGGAGTTTTGGAGAAGAATGAAATGCCTCATGAGTTTGACATAGTGTTGAAGGATTGTTGTTACCACTTGGTACTAGATTTTATCATTTTATACCAAGTATTTAGCACAATTTTAAAAAGTTAATTATCATGCCAAGAGAATGAGCTGGATTCTTCTGTATCCTGTAGCCTCAGTCCGCAGACTTTTTAATATTCATTAAAAAGCTCCATGACAGTTTGTGGCATTCATACTGAAAACAAGAGATGTACAGACATGGGACTGCAGGTAGTGGACGTCGTTAACAATGGCTGAACATTTAGAAAACACAGGACTTGATGGATGGCTTTCTGGGTTGTACCCCAAATCCACCTTTTTTTTTTTTTTTGCCAAAAGTTAGTATATACTATCCTACTTTCTTCTAAAATCAGTTCACGTTAGGATGGAGTTAAGTTTCTCTGCTCTGAGAGTGTCGCAGATAAACGGGCTCAGTGAATATCACTGGTTGTAGCATAGACTGTTACTCTCTTTCAAAATATCTAAAACTTCTGACTGAATCACACTGCTAATTTTGTGTAATCTTGGGAGTGAAGAGAAAGATGTTCAAAAATAAAATTGACATAAAAATACATTCCTGTGTGCTTCCATGTTTACCCAGTTGGAGAAAAATAGAAGCTAAAACGAGATTTTGTGTTCAGCACTGTGGGAAGGGTTGTGAGAGGTTCTCCAGAAGGTCTTGAGCTCACTCGCCATCTACTAATAGTTATCAGGGACGCGACTCACACAGATGAAGTGACATCACCTGCTGTCAGGTCGTGCACAAGGAGTCCCACATGGATTGGGGCGGCGGGGTCCCTGCCAGAGGCACTTGGAGGGAGGGGAGAGCTTGACTAGTTCTGGAAGGAGTGATGTCTTGAGCTGGACATTGGAGAATGATTCATTCTAATCTAGAAAGGTGTTCAGTATGTTTTTAATGACTCTTGGTTAGCAGAAGAAAAGCCATCGATGTAAGAGAAATAGTAGACCTAGGGGTCTAGTGACTCAGAGGAGCTAAGGGTTTAGAGAGCACTTGGAAAGGAGCATACTACCCCCTTGCCTTACTGTGGTGCCTTAGCGATGGCAGGCATTTCATTGCCCTTGTTTAATAAATGTGCTTCCAGAGGGATAAAGGGGGAATCAGAGCTGAGGGCACCTTGGGTTTTGTCTACAGAGCGCCATTACCAGTGCTCCATCCTTGTGATCTTTTGAGCATCAAAAGACTGGACTTCACAGCATCCTGTGTATGTGGCTTTTGAGTGAGACCTCCTTTTCCACGGGAGAGCCATTCTTCTTTGGGAGGCAAAAGCATCTTTCTTTCTGCTCGGTACATTTATTGGGGTGGGCTCTGCACCAGTTCACTGAGCACCAACTCACTTTGCAACAAGAAAGTTTTGAGGGGATTTCATGATTCGGGGGAATAACCACCAGAGGAAGAATCTGGACTACTGAAGTCCAGTCAACGGTTAATTGGAAAGGAGGCAACACGGGGAGGAGGTGAACCTTTGGTGTCCGACGGCTAGAACTTAGCGTCCTGAATCTGTCCCTTAGTCCCTCCGCCCCTGGAGTACGCTGCTTAGCCCAGTCTACCTCCATTTCTTCTTTCATTAGACAAAGGAAAGTGTCTGCCATCTAGGATGGTTGTAAGGCTTAAAGAGATAGTGTCATTTGAAGGCTTCACACAAAATATTAACTATTATTATTATTATTATTACATGTGTACATTGACACACAAAGATAAGCAATGTTGTTCAGTAGGTTTTTTTTTTTTACGTTCTTAAATAGGTAATGGTTTATAACTACATAGTTACCTCATTAACTGATTTCACAAAACAGGCCCTTGAGAATCTTTCCAGATACTTAAAAAGCTCATTGTCTTCAGTTAAATCCTTCCCAGATTATTAAGGCCTAAAGTGGAAGAAAGTGTTTGCCAAAGATGCCTAAAATGTGCACCTTTCACAGATTCTACCTGGCAGAATCCAGGTAACCAAATGCTTTCTTCACAGCTAACCGTGTCCCACTGCCCCTCATGGCAGCCTAGGTTACCAGGCCTTGTGCAGACTTACAGAAACCACAGGCGAGAAGGGATGAAAGTTCTGTGTGCTTGCTTCTGGGAGGGATCTGTAGAGGTCAGAGGGTCTGCATCGTCAGCACTTCTCACTATGAGACCCTCCAAGACCTTTTTGGGTGGGTGGGTGGGGTCCTGCAAGGTCAAAACTATTTTTATACTGGGACTAGGACTATTGCCATTCTCTCAGGAGTGTATGGTGGGTTTTTTCAGAGGCTCCACGATGTGGGATGTTGCTGTATAATGAACATTTGGAAAATCTGTACAAGTCCTTGAACTAATACTGTCTGCCAGTGACCCGTGCATGGTGTGGCAGAATCAGGCCCGGGAAGTGAACCAGCCAAAATGCAAGACAAACCAGTGAATTGTAATCCAGCAGAGTCCAAAGAGCTCATTGATAAGTTTCAGATTCCGCCGTGCTCCTACCCTTGAAGAAACTAGCACTTGTCAGGTTTCGGTATAACATGAAGGAAGGCATCCGCAGTTAGCTGAAAATGAAGGCCAGATTTTTCTCCCTCTGCCTCCACCAAACAGCACATCACAGCAAACTGAATTCAGAGGCACATCTGAAAATTTTCTATTAAGCCAGACATTAGAGGGATTTGCAGAAATTTAAATCAGTGTCACTCTTCTCACTGACTTTTTTGTTTTGAAAAATATGGTTATTTTTCATAAAGATACGCTGTTTTATGTAACATGATGAGTATATTATTCTTCAAACTAAATGAATTAATACATATTTTAAAATTCAGTTTTAATTTCTAATGCAATAAATATGGTTAAGTATCATCTATGTAATTAAAAGCACTTTGGAGTCCTCAAGACATTTTAGGGGTATGAAGGGGACTTGAGACCAAAAACTTTAAGAACCAGTGGCCTAGTGTGTAGTTTACCAGGCTGTATTCTGGTCAGTGCATGTCTACTGATTATTATTTCTTCTGGGAAAAGTGTCCTGTGGTCAAATATATTTTGGGCCGAGATGCATGCTTTTTTTTCCCCCTTTTAGAGATTTATAATACATAGTAATCACCAGAGTCCCTCAAAAGTGTTTCCCAAATTTGTTCCAACCTTTTTTTCTCCTTTTTTTTTTTTTTTTTTTTTAGGATAACAAAATGTTTACAATGGAATCGATCAACCTATTAAATACACTGGCTAATATATAATATATGTTACCCTCTCCTCGTTTTTCAAAAATAAAAAGTGGCTTTTATTAGGTACTTTCATTCAAATTCTTACTTTATTCGGAGGAAGGCCCAGGAAAGTTTACCACCTCATCTGATTGCCTCTCTTTTTAAAGACTTCATCGTATTAAACTACTTTGCTTATAATCTTTAAGGCTGTTTTAAACTTCCGTTTCCAAACTCCCATGTCTTAAAACTCTATTTTAGACATTTTTGCGTGTTCATGAGTAGAGTCTTCCTCTTGCGTCGTAAGACAAAGTAATGTCATCCCCACACCAATTGTCCAAATTACAGGTTAAGTCCCAGCAGCCTAGCTTTGCAGCTGTTACTACCGTTTGGTATTTTTAAACGGCGAAAGCTACCTTTGGTGATGATCATATGCCTTTATAAAACACAGTCGCTGTTTGTAACAGAAAGATTTATAAATGGCAGTAGGTTTTGTTGTATTTCTTTTTATGAGTCTTTCTTTCCAGTTCTTTGGCTTCCATTGGTTGTGGGCACAGTACGAACAGTTAAAACAAAAGGACTCCACAGTGTGGATGGGGACCATGTTTCTGGCTACTTGAGGGACATTTCCTTTCTAAAAAACAAGAACGATGCATTAACCAGCAGCGGTCCTTTCTGACAACAATGGCGTTCTAAATTTGTGTTGAGGTAGAAATGCCGAGGTCATTTCTTCCCCTTTCTGTAGTTCACGTGTCTGCGTCAGGGAAAGAATGGAAAAGTCTTAATTTGTTATAATAATTAAAGAAACAACAGCCATTGTAATTTATACAATGCAAGAGCTTTTGATTTTTATATTTTGGTCTTGCCAGCTCCTACTTAAGAACTTTAATATTGTTGGAATCCTTAGTGACTTTCTCTTGCCAACTGAAAATTGATTTTCCCTTATTATTTAAAAAAATTCAAGCAGAATTTACTGTGGCTCTCTTATTCAGTATCTTGTTCTTTTCCTTACTATTTAGTAAATAGATTTAGGGAGAACTCTCTGTGCAAAAGGATGACATTTGGTCTATAGAAATATATTAGGGCTTTTGCAAACTGTGCTGGAAATTCTCTGATACTAAAATCAGCCAGTTTAACCAGACTCACATTAACCAGTCCAAGATCACGATTCCAACAGCAAGAGACTGCCTTTCCATCTTGGACAGTTGAGTACAGATTGTAGTATATTTGGGATATTGGAAATTAAAGAATTCGAGAGCCATGAGGCAGGTTGAGACGTTTGGTGTAAATGCATATGCATTGAATATTGCTTGTGTAAACTATGGGATGCCAAGACTTTTTGCAGTAGCAAGTCACATTGCAGGTCTTCACATCCAAAGTAGGAGAATTAAGTTATTCTAGAGGGGTCTTTTCTTTCCTCATTTTAAAAATTGAAGTACAGTCAGTTTACAATGTTGTGTCAATTTCTGGTGGGGTCTTGACATGCAGTCATTACGAGCTGAAGCTCTGGAGTCAGATGACCTGAAGTTTGCTTCCTTCCTCTGTCACATACGTGCGGTGTTGGGCAAGTGATGAACTTCTCTGTGACTCCCAACCCCCACTGAGGTGAGATTCCACCATGAACCCATTACTCTCTTTCTATGCAATCTGTGTCTCGTTGGAGTTAGGATAAAGAAGTACCTAATAGATCATATAAGATGTAATTGTGTTTGTAGAGATTTTATTTGATATGGTATGCTCAAATTGTGTAAGAACAGCTTGAATTATCATTGGGAATTAATTATGGAGAGGATTTACTTATGTTCTTTTATTTGATAGGTAAGGAACTAATTCTACTCAGGAGATTGTTTTTATTATTTTTTTTAAGAGGAACACTTTTCTTTTGTTGAAGTGTAGTTGCTGTATGATATGTAAGTTACAGGCGTACAATATAGTGATTCGCAATTTTTGAAGGTTATACTTCCTTTATTATAAAATGTTGGCTATATTCCTTGCTACAAGGATATATTGTACAGCACGAGGAATATTGCCTTGTTTTCATTTTTATTTATTTATTTATTTTTTTAGGAGATTGTGACTTAAATGTAAAAATCCAGTTGGCTGCAAAACTAAAACTAAAAAAAAATTTCATGGCTTCTTGGCCACTGTTTTTAACTTATGTTGATATACTGTACAATGCTGCAGCTGCTTAAAGCTATTCAGAAAATTGTCACAAAAATGCTTATCAAATTTTAAAACTCTGCAAGGATATCATCTGGAGTGAAATCCTTGTTTATGTAGCTGACTTTCAGTGTTCAGGCATATCAGTGAATGCTCTCAGCCTCTGGCATTCTTTTCTCCTTTCTGGACTTTTGGTCTTATCTCTATTTATAACTTCAACTGGCAAACAAGAACAGGCAGGCAAAGGAGATTAAACTCAAGCCAGTTTGTTTTCTGGGTGATTAGCAGCACTGCTGAAAAGTTTGCTGAAGGAGGGGCGTCTATTGCAAGTCTTGCTTAAAAGGAGGTGTGTAGAATTTTCAATGGTTTTCTTTTGGTAAAAAATTGTCTCATACTTGTTGCATTATGTGTAGTTGAGTGTCAGCTATAAATCACAAGGTGAATCACTTCCACCTTATTCACATCTACAGAGACAAGAATGGAAAATCTTGCCACTTAGATGAGTTTTGTTTTTTTTTTCCCCCTCCTCTACAAGTAATCTAAGCCTTACTCCTCTGGACACCTGGCTTTGGTAGCTGGTGAAGGGTCCTGAGCTAATCATGGAGCCGTTCTGCCTCTCCCAGAAAATTTTGCTCTACTTGGTGACAAGAATATAATCCAGAAATTAATTTCTTTCTTTAGGGGCAAAAATAAAACAGAAAAAGAGAGGAAGAGTACTATGAGAAAGTATTGTGCTGCTGGTCAACGTTTCAGACCAACACATTCCATTTCATTCAGTGACATTATGTCCATTAAGATTCCTTGCGATTAATCCCCAGTCTAGTCAAAGCACAGAGTAACTTGCTGTGTGACTTTAAGAGGTCTGTCAACCTCTCTGAGCCAGCAGCTTTATTTACAGAAGAATTGTAGACTAGATGACAAAGACATCTCCAGTTCTAAACTACCAAGACATAAAGCTGGCAACAAATAAGAGAAAAGCAACAGTTCATTTTTAGTAAAGGAAGATTGATACCAGCCAATAACTCTGAGTGGGCTCGCTTAAATCCTTCTCGCTCCAAATTCTGTTTTTACCAAAACGGTAAGCTAAAAGACAAGTTGTCATGCTTTGAACTTCCTGGCTTGTGCTAATTTGTATCAATATGTTACTGTTACACATTTGAGTGGGAGCTGAGTTGCATTTCATGAAAACTGCTCAGAAAACTAATAAAATCGTTACAACCCCACTTTCAGTGGGTATTGATAGCATCAAAAAAAAGCCTTTGCCATTTTCAGACAGTTGCTCTTCCAGCCAGACTGAAAATATAATGGCCTTACACTCAACTCCCTTGTTTAAACATTACCCAAGAGTGGCTTTCACCTCCTCTTCCAGATCTTTAAGTGCCTACATGAATTTAACCAGTATACACCCCCCCAACAAAAAAAAGTCCTTTTAAAAAACATTGAGTATTCTATAAAGGAATAGCCCCAGAAGGCTTTCAAGGAATTGATTATTCACACAGCAACCTCGTGAAGCACAAAAAGTCTATCCTCTCTCTTACAAGTGGGTCATTTGATGAGAAAATCTTTGGCGATTGCCTCGGGACCTTTGGAGATTCATGGAAGGTTTAGAGTTACAAGTAGGATGCAGTCACCGTAGTCAGGGAACTGGGTGACAACCTTCCAATGGGCTTTCAAAATCAATGCTGAAGAGCTCAGAAAGGGCTCAAAAAGGATGCAGACATCTTTTGAAGACCGTTTCCAGGCTCTCAAATGGCCATTGTCAAGGAACAAACAGTGGGGTGGATTTGACTAAGCAGCAGAAGCAGCTAGAACAACACCCTGTGACAAGTGAGCCTTGGAGGCTCACAAGGCAGAAGGGAACTTCTCAGAGCGATCTTGTCACACGCAGCTGCTTGGAGTGGGGTAAAGTCAGGCACACAGATTTTACCCCTTCATTTCACGGTCAGTGTGTAAAGTAAACGCCACTTTCCAACTTGGGTGGGGAAGGTCTTTATCCAGATACATCGAGTCAGAACAGAAACCCAATTACCTATTTGTGGTGCAAAAAGGAAAATTTCCTCTCTCCCACATGTTGCCTTTTCTGTTCAATCCCGATAGCCCTTTATTTAAAAATATTAACATTAGCTCATTCAGTCTGAGTCTTTAATGGGCAGATTCAGATGAATTTTAACTTGAAACAGAACTTTCTCCACTTTCTGTTCATGATGACTGCACAGTAGTATCTCTATTTCAACGTAATGAATCCTCCTTTAGTTAGTTATTTCAGTTAGTCAATTTGAAATTTTGCAAGCACACGGCCAGTGGTATATGGCATACCATCAGAGGTAGTGCCTGTCCCAGCAGGTGCTTTGTTGTCTTTTTTCTCCCTTCCTCCCTCCTCCTCTCCAGCATTTTAGGGCACCATATGGAGATCTGTTGTGTGATAACATCGTTCTGGTAATTAACATGCTTGTTTGAGGTTATAAAATATACATCTGAGAAAGGCCGGGGATTTCCCCCTGAATATCAACTAACTGCTTGAAGTGGCATTTATTTTTCATTCTGACTTGGCATTTTGTTTTGTTTGACTGCAGCATTCTGGAACAAAATGAAAGAGTTTATTCTGAGGCCTCAAAAATAATCCTGCTGCAGACCACGAGCAAGAGAGAAGGGGCAGACCCCAGCCTGCACGAATGGTCCTGAAACACAAATGGTCTCGGGTAAGTCATCGGAAGCTCTTGGCGTTCGTTAGCTTTAAATTTCATCAGTCGTCATTTCTTTGGTGTCCTGGGACATCTTACTCAAGCACATGGCTATTTCTCTACAACCCAAGCAACAGGATGTTGAGAAAACGTTGTTCAAGTATAGAGAGCAACTAAATTTACTTGGTGTGTTCATTTCTGAAATTTGCAGAATAATTCGATGTGAGCAGAATGCATTTGTGGTTAGAAAAGACCAAAAGAGGTGGGGGAGGGGGGACCCAGACAACTAAACACACAAGCAGCAAACCAACTCTATCTTCCATATATCCTATTTTAGTTGAGAGTCCAAGGGATTAATCATACAAGGGATGGTAGATTCAATCTGACGGCAAGTTGTTACCCTAGAAATGAAGTATGGGGCTGAGCAAGGTGAGAGGTCTGGGGGAGTTTCAAATCCTGTTCATCAAGTGTTTATCGAGAACCTTTTAACGAAACACAGTGCCCAGAATGACAGTCTTATTTGGGGGGGATGGAATTCAAACACTAGAAATAAATAATAAACAAATTCCAAACTCGACACCAAAATGACGTGGACTTCCAAGGAAGGTTTTATCAGCCGCGTTCAATGTATTTCTTGGAAACAGTCCTCAGAGGAAGCTCTATTCTGCCCACATATCTTGGTGACCTCGGACAGCTTATCCAGCCTCCTGGAATGAGTCACCTGTAAAAATGCCAGGGCATGCCTTGGTGATGTCCAAGGTTGCTTGTAGATTTTAAATTCCACAGTTCACTCTTGTGAAATTACTTAAATAGGTGTACCCTTTGATCCTTGCTCGATTGAATTGTGTGCCCTCGGCAAGTCATCACTGGCACAGGGGGCTCACTGGACCAGCCGGTGTGGAGAGAAGGGGCAGGCACCTACGCTTCCTTCTTCGTGCTGGCACTGATCTTGTGGTCCAGCCCCTGGGTCAAGCAGGCCTTGCACTGTCTTGTTCACCACTTTTTCCCTTGCCGCATGAAAGAAAACATGGCACCGTGTTATATGAATATCGTATTTGAATAAACGAGATAGGTTGCTTTTGAATTACTGTCCTCTATTATCTCTGTTGCAGATCTCACGTCTTCCTTCTCTGTGTCCACGGTCCCTGTGTTTGGGTTCTCTGCCAGTCCTTTCTTTCATGCTGTGGAACCCTAACTTTGTTTTACATTGAACAGAATCTGTTATTTCTCCTTCTTACTAAATGTCCCTGTTTTGAAGCAGAGCTGTGAACACTTGAAATGATGCTCAGATGTCACTCTTGTTAGCAGCTGGCTGCCTCAGAGCGGTGCATTATTTGGGTTTCATAACAGCATTTTTTTTTCTCTTACAAATGTTAAAATTATGAAGTGCAGGAAACCACATGAATGCGGCAGAATGCAAATGCAAACATGGTGTTATCTGGAAACACCAGTTCTATGATTCTCCTGGTGACAGTCTCCTCCCTGCACTCAACATGGGAAGCCTCTTTACCTGTTTGGGGGCGGTCTGATAGTTTCTGCATCCATCTTTATTTATGCTGCCCACTGTGGCCTCCCTGTCCTGCTGAATCGGGGGTTTGGTTAAGATGATTGCATGGGGCTGGCTTTTTCTGTCCAAGTCCTGCCTGACCACCAAGCTGGGCTGACATTCACAAAGTCTACCCTGAATGCTCAGGACTTCACTGACTGGCTTCTCCTTAGGAACTCCTATAACGTGTGGAGCCTGATCGTAAAAAGCCTCTGTGGCTTTGCGTGGCTTTGTGGGTTGCAGACTGCTTGAGGGCAGGAATCAGATCACAGCCCAGTGGTTCCCAAAGGTGGTCTAGCTCTGGCACCACCTCCACCAGGATCACCGGGATGTGTCACAGTTGCAGATTCAGCACCGCCAGGCTCAGTGAATCAGAATTTCTGGGGAGGTTAAGACCGAGAAACTCACCACAGTTAGCTCTCGGGCACTGAGGCTGGTGAGCAACTGCCTGAGGCTACTTCTTCGTCCTCCGCTAAGCTGCCTCCCCCGCAGCAGAGGGCCCAGCTCTGAGCGCATGGTAGATGCCCAGGAAGTATTGGCTTGTTGATCTAGGCAGCATCCAGCAGTGATGGCTGCAATCACTCCTCAATCACCCAACCTTTCCTTTTGGGGATGTGATATCAGTGTGTTCTCTGAACTCTGAGAAACCCCTGTTTGACTAAATGTGTGAAGTGTTCTTCTAGGTCAGAGGCTCCTTTGGAAACCTTTTTAGGTCTCTCTCCCTTTAACCGTTGACTCTGACTGTCCCTAGTAATGCAGAAGCCCTGACCAAGTCTAGTAGAGCTGGAACAGCAGTTGTGGGGAGCTGGACCGGAGTGACCGAACGGGAGAAGGATCTGAGGATGGGCGCAGTGCTGTAGGAACTTCGCAGCTCTGTCCTTGGCTCTCAAAGCCACACCTGCTGCCCTTGGCAATTCCTTTTGAGTGGTATTTCTTTCAGCTGTCAGGGCTCGCAGGTTGTCAGTTTGGGTAGCAGGAGAGCAGTCCCCTTGCTGGAAGGGATAAAGTTAAGCTGCAGTGGCCACACATCAAAGCACCCACAGTGGCAGCGGAGATTCAGGATTTGAATCTGATGTTC
This sequence comes from Camelus dromedarius, assembly GCF_036321535.1. NCBI lineage: Eukaryota > Metazoa > Chordata > Mammalia > Artiodactyla > Camelidae > Camelus > Camelus dromedarius. The sequence continues at coordinate 10,890,123 of NC_087454.1, read as the reverse complement.
ACAGATGGCCATGGTGACGCTGGGCGCCCTCCTTCCCTCCTCCGCTTGCTCAGGCAAGGGCCAGCCTGGCCTTAGATGATCCAGAAGAGATTTGCAGGGTGGTGTTTGCTTCTGGTGCAACTCCTGGAGGCCCCTGCTGGTGGATTTAGAACTAGTAGAACATCTGACAGCTAGTTCAAGTTGGAAACCAAGCAGAAGACCTCACCGTGGCCCAGGCAGCCTATAAGGGCACCAGAAAGGTAATCAGGAAATTGATAAGCTGTTAAGATAACCACTACCAAATGCATTAAACCCTGCCCTTTTTTTTTTCACAACTTTTTTCTTTTTAAATTTTTTCTTTTTTTTATTGATGTACAGTCAGTTTACAATGTGTCAATTTCTAGTGTACCACATAATGTTTCAGTCATACATACACATACCTATATTCCTTTTCATGTTCTTTTTCGTTGTAGTTTCATTATATAGTTCCCTGTGCTATACAGTAGAAACTTGTTGTTTATCTGTTTTATATATAGTAGTTAGTATCTGCACATCTCAAACTCCCAATTTATCCCTTCCCACCCCCTTTCCCCGCTGATAATTATAAGTTTGTTTTATGTTGGTGAGTCTGTTGCTGTTTTGTAAATAAGTTCATTTGTGTCTTTTTTGTTAGATTCCACATATAAGTGATATCATCTAGTATTTTTCTTTCTCTTTCTGGCTTATTTCACTTAGAATGACAATCTCCAGGTCCATCCATGTTGCTGCAAATGGCATTATTTTATTCTTTTTTATAACTGAGTAGTATTCCATTGTATAAATACACAACTTCTTTATCCAGTCATCTGTCAATGGACATTTAAGTTGCTTCCACGTCTTAGCTGTTGTAAATTGTGCTGCTATGAACATTGGGGTGCATGTATCTCTTTGAATTAGAGTTCCCTCCAGATATATGCCCAGGAGTAGGATTACTGGGTCATATAGTAAGTTTATTTTTCATTTTTTTAAAAGGAATCTTCTTACTGTTTTCCATAATGGCTGCACCAAACTACATCCGCACCAACAGTGTAGGAGGGTTCCCTTTTCTCCACACCCTCTCCACAGCATTTAGCATTCATGGACTTTTGAAAGATGGCCATTCTGACTGGTGTGAGGTGGTACCTTATGGTAGTTTTGACTTGCATTTCTCTGATAATTAGTGATATTGAGCATTTTTTCATGTGCCTATTGACCATTTGTATGTCTTCATTGGAGAATTGCTTGTTTAGGTCTTCTGCCCATTTTTTGAATTGGGTTTTTTTTTTTTTATTAAGTTGTATGAGCTGTTTATATGTTCTGGAAGTTGTCAGTCATATCATTTGCAAATATTTTCCCCCATTCTGTAGGTTGTCTTTTTAGTTATAGTTTCCTTTGCTGTGAAAAAGCTTTAAAGTTTAATTAGATCCCATTTGTTTATTTCTTCTTTTATTTCTATAGCTTGGGTAGACTGTCCTAGGAGAACATTGCTAAGATTTATGTCAGAGAATGTTTTGCCTATGTTTTCTTCTGGGAGATTTATAGTGTCTAAATCTTTAAGCTATTTTGAGTTTATTTTTGTGTCTGGAGTGAGGGGGTTTTCTAACTTCATTGATTTACACACAGCTGTCCAGTTTTCCCAACACCACTTGCTGAAGAGGCTGTCTTTTCTCCATTGTATATTCTTGCCTCCTTTGTTGGAGATTGACCGTAGGTCTGTGGGTTTATTTCTAGGCTCTCTGTTCTGTTCCATTGATCCATAGGTCTGATTTTGTGCCCAATACCATGCTGTTTTGATGACTGTAGCTCTGTAGTATTGTCTGAAGTCTGGGAGGGTTATTCCTCCAGCTTCATTCTTACAACTTTTTTTTTCTTTTTTGACTCTTGCTCTGTCACTGTTTAGCAAAGCTGTGCCAAAGCTGAGTTAAGTTTGTGTTAACAGACAACATTCAAGCACAGTGACAGGGAACTATCTTCCTCTGGGTCTCCATCTCATTTTGACTCCCGGAGGCTTGGTAAGCAGGAAAGTGTCACAGAGTGAACTGGGACTGGGCTTTTTCTCAGATTATCAGTGAAGGGAAGGAAAAAAAAAAAAAAAGCAAGATTCTCAAGGCACTATTAAGGGCAAAAGAGGCTTTCTAATACGTGCTTTGTGGAGACCTGACTAGATTTTCCTCTGCTTAGCTTCTTCCAGATGTAGTTGATGTAAGTATCTTTGAGCCTTTGCTCAAGGCTCTAAGGTGGAAGAATAACTAGGGAGAAAATGAAAGAAACAGTAAAGCACATGACTTTAGTGAAATACGAGACGCTGGTGTTGCTGTTTTGGAGGTCTTCAGTGCTGCCTGGGGTAGCTCCTGACAGGTCACCATCCAGGGCTGCAAAAGAGAAAAACTGGTTTTAAAAAAGGCATTTGTCTAGTTAGAAACTATGTCACTTGTGTTATTTACCGTGAGGCAGTCTTGAGGATTGCACGGTTTCGAGGATTGCAGGGTTTCCAAAGGGCCATCTGAATCATGGGCCCTGCTTTTGGAAGGCAGACGGAAGAGGGGAGCCAGCCCGGTACCCTCCTTGAAGTCCATCATTGGAAAGCTCTTAAATGCTTTCGAGCTTAGAGGAGTTAGTTACCCTTCACGTCCCTAAGCCGATGTTCTGCACAGCAGTCCCAGGCCTGCCTTCAGTGAAATGTGTTATAACTCGCTCTTCTCCTGATGTTATCGCAGGCTTATGGTTACCTCCGTCCTTCAGAGCAGCTGTGTGGTTTGGTAGAGCTGTGAGCGAAGCCACACCGGCTCAGGAAACCCAGTGAATTGTCTTCTAATAGGCATCGTCAAAACAGATGTTGATTTACTTGGAAGGTACCCTTCCTCGGTGACAGTTTGAGTGCTTTGAAGGGAGGTGTTTGCCCGGCATCAAAAGAAGTTAGAATGAAACTGCCACATCTGCACGCTGTTGGAGTGAAAACTGAAACTCACCCGAGTTGGTTCCTGCACACTCTCTCCCTGAAGGCACCCTCGCCTCGTGGCATCACTACCAGCTCCTCCCTAATGACTAACGTAGCTCTCTCTTTCTCTTTGGAGTTTGAGGTCGTTGGCTTCCAGCTTCCTCCCTGATGGCTCCAATGTGAATGTTCAAAGGTATCTTCAACTTGAGTCTAAACCTGCACCTGTCACTCTCCTGTCTCCCATTATGGGTTCCTTATTGAGAGAAATGGGGTCAAGAACCAGCCAGTCATTGGCCCTCAACATCGTCCCCTCTTCCTGTACTTCGTCCCTTGACCACACGCTGCAGTTTCGTCTCTCAGATATGTTACCGTCTACCCACGCCTCTCTGTCTCCTTGCCTTTGTTCTCTTTCACTAGCATCATTGCCCTGGACCATTGCAGCCACTTCCAAAAGGGCGTGCTTGCCTTAAGTGTTTCCTTTCTGTATTCTGTCCATCCTACTATTTTGAGACTCACCTTCTTAAAGAAAGGGTCTGATTGAATTATTCTATTCCTGAAAACTGTTGACAGTATGTAGAAGTATGGCAAAGTATGGAAAAACGAATAGTGTTAAGTGTAAAATACTTGAAAATTGTAAACACATTGCTTACAAAGTAGTGAGGGAAACAAGTGTCTGTCAACAAAGACTAGAAGTAAATAAAGCAAAAATGAAGATGTTTGTTGCATGAGGGTGATTAGTATTTTTTTCTTGAAAAATTATACTTTTAGTATTTACCTTAGTAATGAATGAATATGATGATGTGAAAGGCAGAATTTAAAAGATTTTGTTAGCTTTTCCTTCCCTAGAAGATAAAATTTGAATTTTGTTGTGTGATTTTTTAAGACCCTCTAGGAATTCATTATCAGCTTACAGGTCACATCTCATCTGCTGTCCCTCCTATCTCCCCACACAGTACTTCTTTCTGTTCTAAACATACTACGTATTTAATAATCATGCCTTTCTTCATGTGGGTCCCCCTGCATGAAATGCTGCTTCTCTGCCCAGTGACCTCTTCACTCACCAGGGCCTGCTGGCAATGTCCCCTCTCCCTCTGCCGGGCACTGCAGTTCTTCGTTTCTGGAGCGCTCTCTGTGGGCGGCTCCTGAGAGTGGACCCTGGCTTATTTTAAACCTTGTATTCCAAGTATTAAGCCCATTCCTATACATAATATAGGTTAATAAATATTCATGGAAGGTAAGAAGAAATGAAGGAATTCATTTCTAAATATACAAGGAATCCTTTGCATGAGTTTTTTTTTTTTAACATTTTTCGGAGAAGCTCAGTGCTCATTACCTTGTAAACTTACAAAAAGTTGTTGTTTGGGGTTAAACAGTTTTTACAAAAGTAGTTAGATTCAGTGTCATACTGTTTTCACTCAACTACTAGAGTGGATTTTGATTGAAAATTCCCACATCAGGGAGGATCGTATTTGTGAAGTCACTAGAAATTGCTTATTTAACTGTTTCATGTCATGAAAATTCTTATCGGCCAAATCAGAAATCCAAAGAAATAACACATCCAGTGCTGGCAACATAATATGAATGTGTGGTATTTTCTTCTTAAGGGAATTTAAAAAGCCAAGACTGGATAACAGGAAAGGATTAATGTAACATTTTCAATTCTGAAAGGCTATTCTACTCTGGAAATACACTTGTTACTATTTTTTTTCCCCATTTCTAAGAATTCTACTTGGGTAAAATATCAAAGGAGAAAAAATATCTTGGCTGAAATAAAATGAAAAGGCATCTTCAAAATTAATTTGGCATCCTCGGAAGTTCCTTTTCAAAGGGAGGAGTAGGATTTTTTTTAATATCACATGTTAAAAATGCCACTAAAAAGTCAATGTTTGCACTTGTTAGCAAGGAATTCAGAATGGGATTTGATGGAGATGAATGCACGAGGCATGTCACACATCTTTTTCAACAATATTTTGACATCAGGGAAAGATTGTTTAATACTATATATTATTTTATGATACATATTACATTTTCCTATTGATGTTCACTAAGTTGGGAATAGAGAATTTCAACTTGCAGTTTGCTAGTTTTTTTGCATGATATTCTTACCCAACTTCCAGTTTTCTTGCCTATAAAATTATGCCAAAAGTCGAGCCATCGTTAGATGACCAAATTAAGAAACTGATCAGTCAGCAACATTGACTACTGACGAAATGTTTAAATACCACATCACTTCTCAGCATTTCATGTAAGCTGATCTTTGTCTGGTTAGCACAGTGAGGAACCTTTGCTGAGTTTTCTTCTTTTTCTGTCCTGAGTGTCACATTCATGTCCAAGCCTGACCTTTTGGCTGTCTAGAAGATTTGTAGAGAAACAGACCATGACTTAGGTGGGTGAATGCAGACTCGCCGTCCCCTGTTGTTTATTCTCTGGTGCACGGTCCAGGGGGCTGCAGCCTTTCCCGGTGACTGCTGCAGCGCATTTACCAGGAGGCACTGACGGCCCAGTTGCTGTTTTGTGAGAGCCGGTACTCCAGAGCACCCTAAATCCCCAGAGAGGAAAACTCCAGCGCAGCTTCAGGGGCCCCCTGGTGTGGCAGGTGCTTGTGTTGAGCTGCCCTCTGCAGACCGCGTATAGGGTCCACGTGGCGGTGCAGTGGCTGTGGCCTTCGTCGGGTTGTTTAGCGTTGTTTAGCACAAGCGGATGTGTCTGTAAGCTGTAGTCACCTATATTAAGGAGGCTGCAAAGGAGAAGAACACTCTTGCCGAGACTTTCAGGATCTAAACCCAGAACAGGATACCCTGATGGCTCTTAAGGTTTAAAATGTAGCCCTGAGAGAGCCGATCACGGTCACCATAGAGTTTTTTAATAGTGCATAATAAATTGTTACAATGCTGTTGGGAAGCAATAAAATGCAGTTTAAGAGCATATGTTCTTGAGGCAAACTTCTGGATTAGAATACAAAGCATCCCCATTGGCTGTGTAATGTTGAGCAAGTTACTTAACCTCTCTGGGTCTTGGTTTATCCATCCATGATGTAGGAAAATAGAGCAGCGTCTAGCAGAGTCGTGAGAACTAAATGAGTTGATGCACAGAAAGCTTCCGTAAAACGTCAGCTGTTATGAGCGTGCCACTTTCATGGTATTCAGCTAGACGGTCCCTGAGTTTGTAATAACATTCCTCCAGCCTTTGCTTCCCTTCAAACTGAGTTTATGAATTTATACTCAGGGAAGGGTGAGGAAATGCTGTGGGAACACGAAGGAGTGAGGGGTTGGGTCTAGTGAGGGAGCAATGAGGACACCGAGGAGGTGTTTTGGGCTAGACGTGGAAGCTTGGCTCCGATCCTGGCAGAGATGGGAGCAAGGGGTTCCGGACAGGACGGCGAGTGACAGAGGTGAGGAGGGAGGGGGCCGTGTGTGCGGGAGGAACCTGGGGACGACAGCTGGAGGTCCAGTGTGAGGTGTGTGAAGTGGAATGATGAGATTAGGAGGGAAGAGGCTGATTTAATCATGAGGGTGATGATGATGATAGTTAATGTGGATTACTAATTGAATAGCCACCTTACACCAGATTTCCGGGATCAGTGCTTTATGTAAATTAGCCTTGATCGCAACTCCGTGCAACAGTCATCCCCATTTCACAGGTGAACAGTTGAATTAACCCCATGTGAAGGGTTGGAATTTTTTTCTTAAGTGGTGGAGAGCCATTGAAGGTTTTGGAATGGAAGAGGGTCACGATCAGACTTAGCAGTAATTTACTTATCTGCTATTAGACTCTAAAAGTTCCCCCAAATTAAAGACACGTCTTACACCCGCCTTGTTTCCCACAGGGAATGGCGCTGTTGCTTCAGCAGGGTGAATGCTCCACAAACACTGGTGGGGTCTCTTTTCAAAAGCCTCCTCGGGAGGAGGGGGCTTCTTTGTGCCTGTACATGTTTCATCTCATTTGATCCTCATAAAAAATGTAAAGATACTGAGTATGACTTTTCCATTCAGACTGCATGTTACTATAATGGATGAGGTAATTGGTGCTGATGAATAGCACACGGCTTACAGGAAAAAAGCTTGGATTCAGACCCTGGAATCCCTGACCCCTTGCCTGTCCTCTGGGGTCAGCCCTGACCTCTGTTGAACCACTTCTGATTTCCAGTCTCCACTAGGGTTGTTCCACTGGTTTAAGGCCACTTGACTAGCACTCTGCTGCTTTCAGAGAAACTCAGGCCCTGGAAGGACCTGATCTAATTTGTGGAGGTTGATGGGAAAGAAATTCCTTTCAACTGTTCTCAGGACCAGCATCCTTCTCAACGACCCTGCTGGCAGGTGGCCATTTCTAGGAGCCTATCAAATTGGCCAGCTGTGTAAGAGCCTGGGGTCATGTGTTGGGTAGGCCTGCAGAGTGAACCTGCTCTTCATAGTAAAATAGAGTTTAGGAGTGAGTGCAAGAACTCCTATTGCAAGAACCTGAGATCTTTTGCTTCTTCCATCTGATTGAAACCAAAGTTATTATACTAAAAAATGCTTAGCAACTGGCACAGAGCAGCGCGAGCTTCCAAACGCTGCCTGGAATTTGGAATGACATTGAGTGAAAGGGGAAGTTCAACTCCAGCCATCCAAGGTCATGGCCAGTGACCCTACAAGCACATAGTATGTAAATTCAACCCAAATTTATTAACATGACAAATTTTGGAGCAGTCATCTGCTCTATGAAATTGATCTGCAGTAAGAGTCTCCAAACTACCAGTTTAGTGCATTTAAATCAGGCCTTGTAGGTACTTGGCACCTGTGCTGGTGCCGGCGTTCAGAGGCTTAGCTCACCTGCAGCTGTGGACATGGTGGCCTCTGTTCCTTGGTGAGCATCCACCTTGGTCTCACGCCTTCCCTCACCTGCATGACCATCCCCACGTGGGAGAGTCAGAGCCAGCAGCACTCTGTTTTTAGGAACCCTGCCATCAATCCGGCACCTCACTTTGAAAGTGCCCTAAGTTTGATTTGAAAGTGCCCTAAGTTTGATGTCTATATTTTTTAATTGCAGTGAGTATATGTAACGTAAAATTTGCCACGTTAGCCAATTTTCAGGGTACAACAGTTCAGTGGCATTAGGTGCATTCATGGTACTGTGCAGCCGTCACCACTGTCCACTTCCAGGGCTCTTTCTTCTTCCCAGACAGAAACTCTGTACCTATTAAACACTAACTCCCTGTTGCTCCCTCTCCCCCGCACCTAGTAACCTCTACTCTGCTTTCTACTTGCGTGAGTTTGCCTATTTTGGGTACGACTTATACCCGGAGTCATACAGTATTTGTCCTTTTGTGGCTGGTTCTTAATTTAATTTTTAACACTGGTTCAGAGATACTTTTCTTGTGAAGATAAAGTATTTTCAGTACTTTATTGTAACAGTAATCATCAATAAGTTACAATTCTCATTCTGATTTAAGAAACTGGGTCCGTAAGAATATGGGTAAACAAGCTATAGAAGAAATTTTTTTCTCATTCGTAACTGAAGAAAATAATATTTCTAAGACAAAAATCAGACTCCTGTCAGGTAGTTTCACGTTCCCTCTTTGGCATAGCTTCTTCCTCACTTTGGGCTTAGCCCCTATTTGGCCTGAATTCTTTGCAGAATCTCTGCAGGCAGGCTTGCGTTTCTGTAATGCCTACTGGGAAGAGTTCAGAATTTTTAGATACCGTCTTTTGACTGACTTTTCTTCTACTTTTGGTTGATTTTTAAATTAGTCCGATCTACCTGCCTCTGTCCGACAACCGGCAGAAACATGTGATGGCTGCTTTGGAAAACGGGTGAATCCTAGCCCTCCACCCGTGGTGATATTACGCAAAGCAGAAGTAGTTCCTTTCGCATAGAGGCAGAAGCAGTGTCATTTTACTGCGGCAGTGAAATTGTAGTAGAGGTGAACATAATTCTTCTTCTATTTACATCTCTAATGAGCCACAATTAAAAGTAGTGAGTTGGCGTGTCAGAGGGATGGTGTTATTTGCAGATTTCTATTCTAGCCACGCCGCGGATCTAAGCGGCACTCTCCGCTGGCAACCTGGAGCTGCAGGAGCCTGAAGGAAGGAAGCTTGGAAGGGGCTAGTCTGCTTCCTGAAAGCTGATGGAACAGTAATGACTTTATGCTGGGGGAAGGTCAGACTGGCCCCAAATCCCGGAAGCCTGTGATTCTCGAATCTTCTCTCAGTGTACGTCTTTTTGCTTCTGGTGCAAGGGCTCTGTGGATTGATTTAAAGTTGAGGTGCTCAGAGAATGTTTCTCTCTTCTCATTTTCTCCTGCCAAAATTCAGATGTACTGGAGGGCTCTCCCTGCACCGGGTTCCCGGCGTGGTTCCAGAGCACTGTTGGTTGTAAATGGCGCTTTCCCCAGCCTTGCCTGAGCACACACCTAAGCGTGCTGATTTCGGGGACCCTGCGCTGGACCACTTGGCACCGTCCCTGCCCGCGTCGTCCACATTTAATTGTAACCGCTGAGTTTTGTTGCACGGAGATGCTGATCTGAGATCCTCTGTCAGGGACCTTTAGATGGGTTTCCAGAGACTGCCTCACTGCCTAATAAATTACTGTGCACGACAGGTTTTCCTGACACCGTTGTAAAGCCACGTACTGGAATTCATTTAACAGCTCATTGAAAACATACTGTGTCAACATTTCTGCCATGGCCACCTGAACTCAGCAGAAATGTGGGTGAAAGCATTTATGAAACACTTGATGTCGAAGAGGACTGTCATGAAATCTGTGGCACTTGGCCATTTGCAGGCGTCCCCACCCTGTGATGCACACACATGAATGGTTATGGACCAGGTGCGGTTGTCTCGAACCTGATGTCACTCCAGCTTCAAAGCCTCTCACTTGTACAGTCTCCTAAGGCCAGGTATCTCATTTTATGCAGATAATTTTGTGAGCTCTTTTTAAAAGACCCTCCCCTGCCCCCATACTCACTCCTCCATACCTTGCCTGACTTTCTAAGCTTCAGACGCCACAAACTTGATCTGCCTCTGATTAGGATGATGTATAAATGTGCCTATGCATTTAATTAAATATATTCATTTCTCCTTTACACTAGTATATGAAATTCCCGCAAATCTGCCAGTCCACAAAATAGGAGAATTAAGAGGCTGTTCAGACCCTTGACTATCTTGGGTTGTTTCCAAAGAAATTTTATATCTTGGACATTTAGCAAATAATAACATGTTCAACCAACAGTGACTGTGTCCTAAATTTCCCAAACTGATGACTAAGAATTATGATTCACATGCTTTTGGGAATCCCCCTCCCCCAGCTTGCCATTTGCCTAGAGTGGCACTTGCCTGGACAGTATATCTTGAGTTTCTTTGGAGTTTAGTAAGATTGAGCTGTATAGCTTCTTCTCTTGTCCCCATGCCACCTAAAGAGAAATTGAGTGGCTATTTGGTGAAACTTTTTTTCCCCTTAACTTGACACGGTTACTTGAAGGTAAATAATTCTCCCTGCTAAGCAGTCACTTGGTCCAGATAACTTTGACTTGAGAAGCAGCTGTGGATTTCTGATGTGCTAGATTAGTTTCTTTCTTCCTTTTCCAGAGAGTGTTTTTATTGTTCCCAGTCTGTTGTTAGGTGTAAAAGCTAATTTAGTGTAGTTCTTTTTAATGCACCTGGTATTCAAAGTATAACATTTCCTGCTGATGGCCTGAAAGGAAAGGACCCTAAGAAAATATAACCCCTTGTCTAAAAAAAAAAAAAGTATTTATCTCTAAAAAAGCTTTTAAATTAATTTGTGATATGATTTAGTAGCCATTTACCTTTCTTATTAGTCAGAAATCTCAGGGAGATGTGATTAAGGGTGACTGATAGCTGGTGTGGGTGGGAGGTCCCCATGTGAGATCCAGAGCAGAGTGACCACAGAGTAGAAACAGCCAAATGTATTTTGTCCCCCTAAAACAAGGAGGCCTGTTGCAGTGGCCTGCTTGACAACACAGCTTACCTTGATGAGCTACCAGCCACAGTGAAGGGCTGGAAGAAGGGAGAAGCCAGCAGCCATGATGCTTGGGAGTTGGAAACTGGATTGCTTTGGGAGGAGGCAGGTCGTCACACAATCTAGGTCTCAGTTCCTGCCTATGCCACGAATTTTGTGACCTTTGGAAAATTACTGACCTCTCCAGAATTTTCCTTCTCTATTAGAGGAGGGCAGTAATAGCCTGGATAATCCTTGAAGGTTCCCTCTGCCTGGGACATTCTGTCACTGAAGATTAAGAGACATCAGACTTGCAGGGGAAATGAACACAGTAAGAACAGAAGTGGAACAGGTGGAAGAGAGGCAGGTGTGTAGACGGTGGTCTAGAACACAAGTGAGAAATCCCCACGGTGTAAATTCAGGTGGATGTCTCTCCCCACGAGCAGGTGACTTTTAGTGGGAGAACTGAGCACTGCCGGAGGTTAGGGTTGAGCCCTGGGGTAACTAACTTGCACCTGCAAAATACCTTCCAAGGATCTGTATTTTCCTTGCACGGCTGTGCTCCTTGCCCTTCCCCCAGCACGGAAGGTTTAGCTGCGTCTTTGTGCTCAGTGCTGAGCTGGCTTCCTGGCCACCTTCTCACCTTTTCTTCAGTCATATCTTCAAGATGCTTCTGGAGATGTTCATGACCCACCGTAGATTCTCTTTCTTGTTCTGAAGCCTCTCACAATTCATTTCTCTGCAGATTCAGACGTTTTTATTTATCTTACCATTGTCCTACTTAAAGAATCAGATACAATTGTATTTGTTCTTGCCTAAACTCACACATATGAATGAGCTTTTGTCATCAGCAGTGTATGTTGAGTCTGAAATGCCCAAGTTTTTGCCAAGTTGCCACTTAGTTGTTTAGTTAACACTTAACTGCGCTTCTGTCACGTCCTCAGTTTCTGGGTGAGTGTGTAAGAATAGCTCTTCTCAAGAGTTTAGTAATCAGGTGGTGAAGACCAGTGCAAATGTTAGCACGAGTAACAGAGTAACAGTAATGAGAGTCATGCTGTTGAAAGCAGTAGACGTGTTCTGAGTGCTTACTGTGTACCCAGGTACTCTTGCAAGTACTAAGTTTGTGTGTCCACACACATACACACATTAAAAATAAATGTTTTATTCTCACCACAGCTCTCTGATACAGGGATTATTTTTATCTGCCTTCTACAGATGAGGCAACTGAGGCCCAGAAAGAGGTAACTTGCCCAGAGTTACACATTAGGCCTGTTGGATTCGTGTTTTCACTAGAGACATGTGTGTTAGTGGGAACTCAGAGCTAAGTCTTTTGCTTGCGTGGGTATCAGAACTAGGCAGGATTGGCCTAGATGAAATGAAGGGAGAATGTGGCTCAAACTGTGTTTCATAGGAAGAAAGAGTCATGATGGCGCGAAGTGGAAGACACAGAGGCTGGAGTTGATTGCTTGTGAGGACTGAACGTACAGACGCTGGACAACAAGTAGGTTTGTTCACTTGGAGTGCAGAACATCCCTTCCTACGATGACAAGCAGGCAGTCGGAATCCGATGAGAGAGGAGTGGCTTTGTTAGCTGTAGTGTAGGCACTGCTCGAATTAGCAGCAGGTCAACACCTTATAAAATCTCTCAAGGTGTAAAGACATGTTTCTAACAGAAATGTGTTAGTCTGCAGAGCAAATAAAGTGCAAGCATTAGTGTCCTGCCCTTAGGAGATTTCTCCCTGAGTTCTCTCCACCAGATGACATGAGCTTCACACCCTGGCTTTGAGCTGTCACCGTCCTTGCTTCAGTTTCCATTAATTAGCCCTGAGCCTTGGTCTGTAATCATTGGAGGCTGTTCAGGACATACATGCTCCAACCCCTCTGGACAGCGGGGGATATCTGCCTTTTCTGACGTGTCTGACATGTCCCGGCAGCCACGTTACACACTCCAGTGCTGCCGGTGCCTCTCGGTGAGAGACACAGAACACAGTGGCAGCCCCTGGAGTCTCCAGATGGTAAGCACTGAGTAAGAGATTTAAACTTGGACAAGACCTGGAAGCAAGCTGGGGTGACCTGGATTTGTGGGTGCTTGAGGGGGAAAAGCATTAAAGTGAGGAACTGTGTGTGTAGTAGGTCATGTCTGTTTCCCAGATTTTTCCCTCCAAAACTGGAAAAAGAAAAAAAAAAAAGCACTGGGAGGGATTTCCTCAGGCTTGTCAATGGTGGGTTTGTTTGTCTAATTAATTAATTAACTAATTAGTTTGTTTATAATCCTCCTTGTTTGAAAGATTTATGGCAGTGCCTTCAATCTTTCAAACAAGAAAATCTTACGAAGTAGCCAAGTTAGCAGGGCTACTTGTATTTCTTTTAAATGTTTCTTTATAGCAAAATGACGATGTATCAGTACAAGGTGACAAAAATGAGAACTTAACGTATTGACTGTTCTCATCAATCTTCCACTTTAAAGAAAATACGTGCTTTTCCTTTAAACTTCAGATGGTCTAGCAATTTCACGTGTTCTAGTTTCTGTAGAGGTTGGTATTTGTGAAACTCTAGTGCTGACATGGTAACTCTTGGTTTTTGTTTTTCTTCACGCCCATCCTGCCTTTTGGAGCGCTGTGAACGCAGCTCTGGGGCCACCACCTCTGACTGCGGGACCCTTACCGCCTCCTTAAGCCCCCATTTGCAGGCTTCATTATCTGGTCTTGCTCTGCTTTGTTGCTTGGCTCCCTGGAAGCTTAAGTGGTTCTGGGTCATTGACGGAAATCTTGCCTGTAGGAATTCAGATCGGAGCTGTGGAGAGCAAAAACTCAGTGTCTTCCTTCTGCCCGCCAAGCTCATGGAAATCATAGTGTAACTAGCATTTACCTTCTACCTTAATTTATCAGGCTGTCACTCATGTCGCCAAGTCACATCCTCTTAATGGCTCTGTGTGTGTGTGTGTGGCTGTGTGATGGTGTGACAGGGGAGCCAGTTTTGCAGGCCACCCTTAGGGGGTGACGAGCCTGACTCAGTCCCTCTCCCGTTGCCTCAGGAGGGATACCTCCAGCCTGTGGGACACAGGCCACGGGCTGGGGGTATGTAAGGAGGCAGAGAGGGAAGAAGAGTGGATAAAGGAAATGCACTTCAGAGAAGGGAGGAGGCTAACCCTGGCCCAGGCACCCCACGAGGAGCATTACCTGTAACCTCCTATAACCACCCCAGGAGATGAGCATTATTGCCTTTGTTTTGCAGATGATACAGGACAAAGGTTAAGTAATAAGATTAATAGCTACCATGTAATATATAGAACAAGGACTGGAAGCCAGCTCTGCTGTAAACTCACACTCTACTTTCAAGTGTTAGAGCTTTTCTCTTCCTCTTTCCTTTTGATGTCAAGTTTTGATTATTTCATGGAGAATTGAAAAATTCCTCTGAGGACGTATGTGGGAGACAAGTAAAGGTATCAAAGAAAACTGTTACTGATTGGCCATTCTGTTGAAGGTTTGTGGCTAAGATAAGAGTTTTATAATCACCTTGGGATTTCAGGACTCTGATTTTAATAACTGAGAACTAAGGCAGGGAGTGTCCTGTAGAAACATGGAGCCTGAAACCAAGGATCTGGCTGTAGCGTGGTGAGGAGGGAATCCAGTTGACTTCAGAGATTGATGTTCAGTGTGACCTCCAGGATAGATGTGGGACAGATGATGTAGCTTTGGAGGGATCTGGGATTTTGACCTGTGACACCTGTGTGATTTGAGTGCTCAGCGCCACCTCATGACCCAACCAGAGTGTGGTGCCAACATCCATGGATCTCGGGGAGCAGATAGTGAGGTTCACACAAAGGGGTGATGAGGGGTGCCCATCTTTCTAGACCCATTTCTGACTACAAGGGCACTGTCTACCATCTGAAGCATCATGGTTATGATATCTCCAGAGTTTGGACCATTTGATATTCATGGCAATGGGAAGAAGCATGGCTAGAGGTCCAGGAGAGAGACAAGAATTCAAATCCAGCCTACACTTGTTAATAAGTATGAGATCCTGGGCAGGTGACTTCATTCTCTGAGTGATAAGGTGGGGATAATGATGTGCCTTGACAGACGTGCTGCATGTAAGGCACTCAGCACAGTGCCCGGCACATCAGAGGACCTCAGTATTACTATCAGCTGAGAGTTATTGATATCGAAGAACAACTAAGAGCACAAGTGGTCTTTTTTATTGTGATCATAAAAGCTGTGGTATACCAATGAAAGGGTCCCTCATAACTCAGCGAGAGAAACCCTTGACATTTCTGCTGCAGCAAAAATGCAAATTACTGCTGGGTACATGGCTGGCGGACGTATAAGCCATTTGCATAATGAGACCTCTCTCATATTATTTCTATTAATAGTCACCCTTCTAAGTATCAGTCTGACCATTTTGTATTTCGAATCATTCTATGAACAGATCCCTTTTATTGCCGTGTCTTCTTCATATCTTCTGACAAGTACCGCTAGCTCTCTCATTTCTAGTGTTTCTGATTTCAGGAACTCTTCGAATGTTGGTTTACTACCTAGGCAGCTTCTTTTTTTTTTTTACCTTAAGCAGCTCATTTTTAATAATGCATTACTTTAATGTCAGAGTTTTAGGGGTATGATCATTGCTTATTTTCTCAGGTGCAGGTTCCAGATGCGCGTCTAATGCCCTGGTAATCGTGGTGCTTGGAGAACTAGGTTCTCTGTACCTGTGTGCATTGTCGTGATTGCTTTTATCAACTTTTGTCTAACGAATGCCCTGGGGATCAGCCTACTCAGTAGTTCAGCGTACGTTTGTGGATACCTTTGGCCCACGCTGTCATCCACTCACTTAGGCCCTTGGGTTTCTTTATCTGTATGTGAGGTACACTGCTGAGTGATGAGACTGAGTCTGTAAATTGGCCTCACAACGTTAGCCTAAGGAAGATCTCCTGTTTGCTTCTGACCCCCAGCAAGAGAATCACAAAATACAGAGGTGCTTACATGCTTATTGAATGAATTAATGAATGTTAGAGAGAGCTGCAGAAATGCCCATGGTTGGAAGGAAGTTTCCCCTGTAGGAGGACCACTAAGATCCAGTCCAGCAGGGACATGGCTCATAGGACAGGAGAAACATGGCAGGCACCCTCTCAGGGAGTTCTCACCCTCACCTTGATCATATCTAATAAAGGGTTAGGATTTTTTTAAATTGCCTCTTCCACTAGGGTGTTATAAAGGCTCTCAGCAGACAACATTGACAAACATTCTTCTTAATACCAGATTTTTAAAGAAAATCTTATTGCTTTTCTGTTTGTGTTTGAAGTATGGTTATATTGATTAGTACTCTTTTTATTGCCAGGAAGGGAAACTCACCAGAGGCAGCTCAAAGAAAGGGGGATTTTGATAAGGACAAGAGGGTGTTTCATGGATTTTAAAGAAGGAGGGGGCAGCTGGGCCTTAGGTGCTGAAAGACAAAACAAAACAAACAAACCGAAAACCCAAATTGACAGTCCACGGCATATCTGGAGTTTGAGTCACGTAGTATGAACAGCACTGCTCCCACCTGTGTGGATCGGCAATTTCCAGAAAAACGGATGCTGAACGGACAGTCTAGTGCATGTCTCTACTGAGGCTGTACCAAGGGTGTGTGATTGTGTCTTTATCTTTCCTTATACTGCTGTTGAAGATTTTGTGATCATTAGTGCTAATATTGCTGGAGGAAAAAAATTAAGATCTCTGTCATTTTAGTGTGGTCATTTCTGGTTGCAGGGCTCCTTAACATCTTTCTCAGAATGATCGGTTCTTCCCTGGTTGGAATGTGCTAAAATTACCCAGTGTGTGGAGCCCTGCTTCCACTTGTTCTTGTTTCTTCTTCCCCTCTCTTTGGCCTGTTCCCACAAGTTGGTCCAGCGGAGTCGAGTCACAGTGTCTGTCCTTTTAGTGGTAGGAGATTTGCTGGGAGAGGGTCTTGTACTTGGAGTGATGTGTTGGGCGATGTTGATGAAATGATTCAAGAAGCAGATGGAAGGTGATTGAGGAGCCTCTTGTAATGGCTGGATGTAGTGAAGGAAAAGCAGATACACCTCCTCGGCATTTCTGTCATCTCCTAGTGTTGCGGCAAAGTGTGTTACAGCTTAGTGTTATAGCTCAGTTGTGACAGCAACCTGGATCTGGGTGAGAGACCAAGCAGCACTCAGAGGGTTGGAGAACTCAGGTTCATTATGCCAGCGGGCCCAGAGGAGTTAACACTGCAAGCTCTGGACCCCGTCTGTAAGTTTATACAGGCTTTTATAGGCTACCAGTGTAGACTTCGCAACATTTTGTAACATCATATGCAAATAAGGTATAACAAAGGTGACTAATTAGGAGCAAGCTTTGTAGAAGTGGACCAATCAGGAGTGAGGGAAATGGACCAATCAGGAGTGAGGGAAATGGACCAATCAGGAGTGAGCTCCGTGTAAATGAAGCACTACAAATGGACCAATCAGGAGTTAGCTCAGGGAACCAATAGAATCTTAGGGGTAAGTTCTGCTTTCCTAGAAGAAAACTGTTTCAGAGTTTAAAAAGAGAAATAATGCTGCAGGGCCAGGGAGCCGAATGGTGCTGGCAGGAGGGTAGTGGCCCTGCCTGGGGGTCCTGCTGTTTTCTTCATGGGGCTTCCCACCTCACTAGAAGTCAGCAACCTGCTCACTGCATGATATCATACAGTTCTAGGTCACCTGGTCCTTGGAGCTCGTGTGATCTAAACCTCTGTCTTAAAAGGAGGAACAAGACCTAAAGAAGGAAAAACTGACCTGAGAGTTCAGAAGGGACCCTGAAGTGGGTGGAGGGGCCCCTGGTTCCCAGTCTAGCACGCACTTTCTGCTACTTTATGTTGTCTTTCCGTCCTTAGCAGGGATCCTCGTCTGTCAGGGCTGCTGCAGCTAAGCACCACAGACTGGGTGGCTTCAACTACAGACATTTGTTTTCTCATGGTTCCAGAGGCTGGAAGTTTGGGATCAGGTTTCAGCGGGGTTATTTTTTCTGAGGCCTCTCTCCTTGGCTTCTCCCTGTGTCTTCACATGGTTTTCTCTCTGTGTCTGTGTGTCTTGATCTCCTCTTATAAGGACCCCACCCATATGACCTCATTTTATCTTAATTACCTTTCTAAAGGCCTGTCTCCGAATACAGCCCCATTCTGAGGAACTGGGAGTTAGGACTTCAACACCAGTTTGGCGGTGGGAGATTGAAGGGGTGGAGGGTCGGGGTCTGTATGGATGAAACGGCTTAGCCCATAACAGTATCTGTAAAAGGATTTGATTCATTCATTGACTTCATAATTGGTTGATTATGGATTCTATTCATTACCCAGTCTTTAAAGGACCATCTCAACAGGTTTTTCAGATGTCAATTTTACCATAATACGCAGCCAGGTAATTTCAAATGCTAATGCCATACATGTTTTTAATTGCTCACTCTGTACCAGGCCTTGTGCTAGCCACTGGGGAAAACTCTGCACCAGGACTTGCTTTCTGCCTTTTCTGAGGTTAGAGTCTGTCAGGGAAGGCAGACAGAAAAGACAAGGGAAAAAAAAAAAAAAAAAGGGATCTGTGAAGACTGTTATGAAAGAGGAAGTGTCCTCTCTAGATTCCATTCAAATCTTCCCCCAGGGTGATTGCAGTGGGTCCGCTGGTCATTTGCCTTTCAATGGTTATTGGAGCCTTGGTGAGTCTGGCATGCAGGTGAGTAAAATAATGCCCTTTGCAGCAACATGGGTGGACCTGGAGATCATCATACTAAGTGAAGTAAGTTAGAGAAAGAAAAAATACCATATGATGTCACTTATATGGGAAATCTGTTATGGGACACCATGGTGGTCGGTTCATGATGCAGTTACGCGAGTTGGTACAAGAATTTACTAGAGATGAAAGCGGGGACTAGAAAAGGAGTTTATTAGGGGTGCACTGCCATAGACAACAGTGGGCCACACAGGCAAGGGGTGCCTGTGTGAGCCCCGAGGGCCAGCTGTTGGGGTCTTTTATAGGTGGGGTCACAAGATGCCTGACTGGCTTGTGCACCAGTCTCTCACTGTAGTTAAGGTGAGAGGTTTAGGGTCTGGGAAGGGCTGTGGGCTTTATGACTCTGATAAGGTGGGCTGAAACAAGCCAGCCTGAGCTATTATGAGATTAGACATTACCTGGGGCTGTTAGTTTGTGAGGGCAAACACGCCCAGTAAAGAATGTACTTTATCCTTTGAGGGATCACAGGCAGACATCTGAGAGCCCAAGAATGGGGGTTGTTAGACTTGGAGGGATGTCATTTGGCCCCACAGAATCTGAAAAAAAAAAAAAAAAAGAGAGAGAGAGACAAATGAACTTCTTTACAAAAACAGACTCACAGACATAGAAAATAAACTTGTGGTTACCAGGGGACAAAGGCGTTGGGGGCGGGGGAGGGATAAATTTGGAATTTGGAATTTGCAGGTACTAGCTACTATATATAAAATAGATAAACAACAAGGTCCCTCTGTAGAGCACAGGGAACTATACTCAATACCTTGTAATAGCTTCTAATGGAAAAGAATACGAAAAGGAATATATATATGAACAACTGGATCACTATGCTGTACACCAGAAATTAACACAGCATTGTAAACTGACTATACTTCAATTTAAAAAAGTGAAAAAAACAAAATTGCAAAAAAAAAAAAGCAAGCATCAGAAGATATCACTGCGTTCATCCCAAATATATGCTTTCATGGCCAGAATGCTCACTCAGTAACTGTATCACTTATGTGTGCTCAGTGCATTTTTTTGGAGAGGGGAAGGCTGCTATTTTTACCCTCTAGTAGTGTTCTGATGGCTCCACGATAAAACGGTTCTACACTGAACCCCATCTGTCTCTCTCCTGGGCCCACGTCTTAGCTATATTTTTATTCCGGATGGCTGGCGTGGTGCCTGGCATTTAGTAGGTCTTCAGTAAATATTTGCTGAATCAATGTGTGTGGACTGAAAAATCGCCTACTCTTACTAGCTTTCTGCATGTGATACATGCCCTGCCTCTCCAGAAAGATTGTGGGCTTCTGAGCAGGAACATCGTGAGTCACACACTTATCTATTTGACTCAGTGCCTTGTAAGTGACAGGTAGGCTATCCTAAATCCTCCAGCCCCTTGATAGTAGCCAGTCATCCCTGCATCAGGGACCCTGCAAGATTCTTAGAGCCAAGATGGAAGAAACAGATATAGGTTATTACCCAGATATACATTAAAAATGTAATCTGTGCGGTTTACCCCCTTTAGACTTACGGACATAAATGATCACTCGCTGCTGGCCGGCGGCGGGCAGACAGAACTCTTCTCCACTTCCGCCGTAATCACAGCTGCCTTCATTATAGACTCGCAGAGAAGTGAATTAAGGTGAACTCTGGAAGAAGGAAGAGATGTAGCTCGCTTGATGGACGTGGGAGTGGGAGTGGGAAGGTTGTTCCAGGCGGAAAGATGGCATCAAAGGAGGCTGGGCTGTTTTTCCATTTCCAGCCATCACTGACAGTTTTTATTGTTTAACATTTTTTAAAAGTGTCCTCTGAACCTCAGGGCTGTTTAAAAATAAGTATTTCATGGTAGTGATGATGTCAAACGATGAGATGCATTATATGATCAGTGGCAGAAACAGAGGTTGAAGCTGTAGTGTGATGAGAATTTAAACATACAGGACGTCAAAAAATTCAGGAGCTGAAGTCAAACTGCAGGCGTGACTCAGTCCCCTCAGGCATAGGGTAGTAGCATTTTCTGAATTGTGGCATATTCTGTTAAATGTAAGCCCTTGTTTTTGCAAAGTCGTTGTGTCAAGGTTGCAATGTGAGCAGTAACTTTAGACTTTCAGGATTTTTTTTAAACCTTCTTCTCACCCACAGTATATGCTGCTGGAGCATTTGTGCACTGAGATTCCGTATTGCTTATGAAAATAAAAAAAGCAGCACTGTGTTCAATCTCTGATGCATAATGTGACTTTATGAAAAAAGAACTATGTATCTGCTTGAACATGACCTAATACTGAAGCGAAACACAGCCACCTCCACTGCTCAGATTATATAAATTTCTATGGTAAAATACACAAAGATAAAATTTACCATCCTAACCGTGTTAGAGTGTGCAGTTCAGCGGCATTAAGTACATCCACATTGTTGTGCAACCATCACCACCATCCATCTCCAGAACTCTTTCATTTTGCTGAACAGAAACTGTACCCTTTCAACAATAACTCCCTATTCCCTCCCCCCAGCCCCTGGCAACCACCCTTCTACTTTCTGTCTCTATGAATTTGATTTCTATGAATTTGATTACATTAGATACTTCATATAAGTGGAATCATACAGTATTTGTCCTTTGGCGACTGGCTTATTTTGCTTAGCTGATATACTTTTAGGAACAGCTTTATTGAGATACAATTCACGTACCATAAATTCATCCCTTTATAGTACACAATTCTATGGTAAAGTATATTCATAATTGATATATTTTGGAAGTTTTGTCTTAGTTCTCAAAAATGCATACTTTTTTTTTTATCTAGCAAGTCCATTTATAAAAATGCCATGAAATAAAGGCAGCTTTATTTAATAAAAGGTTAGGAGCAAGCATCTTGGTTATGCTTAGCTTGGTTCAGATTAATTCAGATAACTGAAATATTTTTGTAAGCATGTTTGCTTTAATTGGGACATCTTTGCTTTGAATCCTGGTGCCAGCAACGTGTGCTTATTGATTATTGCTCTTGTGTGGGGATATTGTTTGCTTGCAAAGTTGATTGTGATGAGTTAGCCAGAAATTCAACAGAACTGAAATTTCTTTCAGTCGGGGTTTGTTCAAAGGCCCCATTTTGAACTGAGTGAGGCTATAGATGGAAGTGGTACTTGAGTTATTTGAGATCTGGAATCCCCAATGGCAAAGAGGGTATTTTGGTCTAAGTTAGAAAAATGGTATTTCATGCTTATCTAATTGTGGTGGGAGTGTTAATTGATACAAACATTGAGGAAGACACTTAAGCATTATCCAGTAAAGATGAGCGTATATACCCTATGACAAGGCAGTTTTTCTCTTAAGTTTCTTTCCTAGGAAATCTTCCTTGTGTACACATGTACCGGACAACACATATGCTGTTTATCACCCTTTTCTTACATTAATAATTGTTTAAAAATAAATCCCAACCACCCAAATGTTTATCAAAGTAAAATGGATAAGCAAATTGTAATATAATCAAATGATAGAATACAGTGCAGTGATGAAAATGGAATGATCTAACACTAGGTAGAGCAATACAGATCAGTCTCGACACGGTGATATGAAGCACAAGAAAAATGTTAGGTTGCAGAAAAATTCTTACAATACAAATGAGTCAGTTTGTCAAATTTCAAAAATATCCGTAACTAAACAAGCAGAGTAGGATTTCATCCTGAGACAGGTGAGAAAAGGCTACAAGGCTAGAAAGACAGGTGTTGAAGCTCTTTCCCTCTGTCTGAGCGGTCTATGTGGAAATGAAAGCTACCAGCTATTTCTGCCACTTACACGCCTATGAAATTTCTAAGGACCCTTCCTAGTAACTCTTTCAAATACCACATACATGCTACACTAGCAGACTGAAAAGCATCAGAGAGATGGCTGGGGAGAAAACAAATCATGCATAAAGAACATTTTTATTTAAAAATTGTTACATTGCTGAAATAGAATGTTCAGAGAGAAGCTTTTCTTGAATGAAGTTAGAGGAAAGGATATAACTAAAAATAGAGCTGCAATTTTTAATAAATGAAAATTAGTCCCAATCCTAATCAGTACTTCCTGTGTTCAATACTAATTTTGTCACTCTGTGACTTCAGTTAACAAGGGCTTCTCACATCCCTTGTGCTCTGCTTGTTTGGTTATCATTCTGATCACCGTCACTGCCGCCGCCGCCGCCACCACCATCTTCATCATCAGGGACACGTGCTTTTTTGAGCCCGGAGCTAATAAGCTTTTTACAAGTACCCCGTTGAATACAAGCTGGTCCCTGCCTCCAGGTCTTTGCCTTACTAGTCCCTCTGCTTGATTTCTTCCCCCTCCTGATGACTCACTCTCTCTCTTGATTCGGTTGTCTGCTCAGATGTCACTTTAAGTGAAATAACACCCCCATCACTTTCCATCTCTTTAACTGGTTTAGTTTTTCCTCACATATATTTGCTTGACTCTCTTCTTCCACTAAAACCTAAGGAAGACTTAAAGTCTGTATGTATATTGGAAGCTCTGCCTGCCTCTCTCTTGTAGCTCCAGCACTTGGCGCGGAGCTCAGCACACCTAGAAGCCCAGTGATTATGCAATGAGTGAATGAATGACTGAATCACTTCAGTAACTCTTTGAGATAGGTATTGCTACTGCCATTCTCCAGATTTCAAGAAATGGAGGTTCAGACAACGTAAACTTCCTACCCGTATTCATTCAGCTGGTGAGTGATGGCGGCTGAAGTTTAAAGCCAGAGTGTCTGACACCAAAGCCTGTTCTAACTGCTCCACATTTCTGCCTTCTGTCATCTGTCACTGATTCTGATGTGACTTTTTTTTTTTTTTTTTTTTTTTTTGCATAGAGCATTCTCCTTTCTTTTCAGATGAATGCACTTGAATGCACCTTTATCACAAATAATTATGTCTCTTTTTAGGACTATTTTTGTTTTGCATGTGCAAAGCTTTCCCCTACATTTCAGATTCAGTCAATTTTTTTTTTTTTTTTTTTGGTCATCTTACCTTCTCCAGCTAACATCTCATGCCCTGTTTAGTGCTGTTGTCCCGTCTCGGAGACCACAGTGGGTGTGGGAGAGCAACAGACGAGACTTTGAGTGGAACGATTTATAGATAACCGACTGAGCTGCCTTATCTCCTAAATGCATGTGTCATCAGACCATTTCTGATGGCATCTAATGACCTTGTCCTGAACATGTGCTGCCTTATAATCTGCACTCATTTGTCACTCTTCTGCCCTGCTAGATTTACGGAAATAACATGGATGGGGAAAGCGAAATAAACGTTACAGATGTCTGAAATGCTTTATTTATTCTTTTAATTTGCTTTGGCTTGTTCTGGGATACAGGAGCCAGCTTTGAAGTTAAAAATAAAACAAGTGTTCAAAACTGAGGTTGTCACCCTTTTTAATAGAACCCCCAATCTTAGTGGGGACCTGGAGCACTGTTGTTCAGTCAGTGAGGAGGACGTGTGGTCCTGCAGGAGGAGGACATGCACGGCTGGTGAGCGGAGTGGTGGGGGTCCTAGAACCTGGGGGTCCCAACTCCATTTCTGGGGCTCCTTCCCTAGCACTTTGCTGTCCCAGCTGTAGAGCCATACATGCTGGGGAACAGGAAGGGCCTTTTCTTGGATCACATGTTGGCCAGTTGATTATCAGCAGCCTCTGTCCCCCTGGATCATCTCCTTCTTTACCAGAGCCATCTCTCTTTGACCCTGGCTGACTGTAGTGGACTCTTGGCAGAGCTCAACTGATCTCCATTAAGGCTACATATTAGCTGTTGACTAAACTTCTCCAGATCCTAAGACATGAGGATCTTAATCTTGGTGACTGTGTGTGTGTGTGTGTGTGTGTGTGTGTGTGTGTGTGTGTGTGTGACAGAGAGAGAGAGAGAGGAGGCAGACAGAAAGAGAGAGACAGACAGGGACAGAGAGAAGGGGAAAGGGAGTAAATATGAATATTTAACATTTTGGGGACTGTATGACCTTTGAAGACTTCTCCTTTTCCTCTGGCATAGGAATAAATTCAAAGTTTCTTCTTTTACAAAAGTTTTTTGGGGGTGTGTGTGTAATTGTTGTTTTAAAATCAAAATAGTACTAATGTTTATCAAGCACTTTGTATATTCCGGATCCTGGACTCAGTGCTTTGTGTACACTGTAAAAGTTGATTGTCACAGCAACCCGACAAGGTGGTTATGTTATTAGTCCCATTGAAGAGGTGAGGATGTTGAGGCTCAGAGAGGATAAGCAGTTTGCCTGGGGCTGCAGAGCTTAAACTGACAGCTAGGATTTGAGTCTAAGCAGTCTGACTCCAGAACCTGCTTCATCTCTTGTTCCCGTGATCACAGAAGTGACGTATATTCACTTAGGAAAACCGGACATACAGGAAAGAATCAAGGGCAAATCACCCCTAAGATAACCACAGACATCTTTAGTGTTTCTAGACATACCCATTTTTAAACGAAGGCATCACTCTGATTATCCTGTTTGTGAGCTGCCTTTATCACTGGTTCATATATTATGAACGTGTTGCCATGACATTTTCAATTCCACCTCACATGATTTTATTGCTTATGTAAGTTTCACATCTCTTATAGATACTATAATTTACATGAATAATCTAATGTGTCCAACATTTAATTCTCCAGATTTTTTGCTATTGTTAGTAACGCTGTGCTGGATTTGTCGAACGTGGACCTTTTTTGGACATTACCAATTGTTTCCGTAGGATTCATTTCTAGAACTAGAACCACTGGCTCAAAGATTAAGAGCCTTTTTAAGATTTTTGACATATATTATTAAAGTACTATATTTTAGCATTCAGCAACCATGAAAAAGAATGTCCATATGTCTGCATTCTTGGACAACACTAAATACTATAATTGAAAAACAGGAACAAAGAAAAACCTTGCCGATTTGATAAAGTAACAAATTACATCTTGTTTTAATTTGCTTCTTATTTTGGTGTGGTTTTGAATGAGGTTGGGCATTTTTTCTTATGTTTTCTGTTTTTTTATATTACTTTTTAAATTGTGCTTTTAAATTTAAATTTTTTTTTAAATTTAAAATTTTTAAATTGACTATGTGACTATTTTTGCATTAGGACATATTTTTAACTCATTATATCTATACATTTCGTATTACGGATATTAACTCTGTCAATTATAAAGAGTTACAGTTGTTTTCTCACTTTGATATTTTCCTTTGAATTTTATTTATGGTGATTTTGATTTACAAATATTCAAAATGTTTGTGTAGTCAAACTATATTAATGATCTTTTTTGGCTTTTATACTTAGAAATTCACTAGGCTCAGATAAATATTCACCTATAATTTCGTCTAGTCTTTTATTACCCCATAGTTTATATTTAGAGTTTATCTTGATGTGTGATCTCAGGCATGAGAATCAAACGAACTTTTGCCAAATAGATTATCAGTTCATCTCATGCCATTTATTTCATACTCTTTTCCCCACTGATCGGAGCTGCCACCTTTATCCTGTACTAAATATTTTTATAAACTTGAGTATATTTCTGAGCTTTGCATTCTGTTCTCTCAACCTTTGTGTTTTGGCACATTAGTTGTGGTTCTGCAGGTTTAGTAGTTTTTAACAGAAGCAATCTTAGATTCTTCCATTTAACTTCCCCTCCCAAATTTCTCAGCTGTTTTCAGCCTATTCATTTATTCCATGTGAATGTAAGATTAATTTGGTCAGATTTTAAAACATTTTTTCCAAAATAAATAGATTACATATTAATATGGGGAGAATTCAGTCTTTTCACTCTTGCAATTTCTGATTCACGTATGTGGTCTTATTCAAGACTTTTATTGTCCTTTAGTTTACATTCCTGTTTTCATAGGATTTGAGTTTCTGTTAAGTTTTCCTTAGAATTTTTACAGTGTTGGTTATAACTGTGCATTTGATCTTTATTTCCCTTATATTTTTTGCTTATTGCTGGTTTCTTGAAAAAAAAAAATATATATATATATATGCTTGTGTGTGTGTGTGTGTGTGTGTGTGTGTGTACATATCTAGCTTCTAATAACTGGCCATCTTATCGACCTTGTTGTGTTCCAGTAATCTTTCATCAAATTCCCCTAGTCTTCCAATTAGTCAATAATAGCATTTCTAATAGTGAAAATACTGTCTCCTACACTTCAATGTTTTTTAGCTTTCGTTTCTTCTGGAACATCCCAGTGCCATGTTGAATAATAACGATAGAGCAAGTATACTTGACTTCCTGAGTTTAATTGTGGACTCTTGTTTTTAACTTCTAATATGATGTTGGCTATCGGTTTGTGGCAAGTATCTTTTATTTTGGCCAATAAGTAGTATTCTATTCAAATTTCCGATACCACTTCCCAAAGAATTTTTTATAAAATGTCTTTCAACATCTTTAATAATGATACTTTTTTCCTGTTGAACTGACAATGCTATGAATTACATAATGTAATTTATCTGTCACGTCCATTCCTGGAAACTTTGAAATTACCTGTCCTCCAAATTATTTGATGCAAGTCTCTTTTTTTTTTTTTAATGAAAACCCACCTCCCCTCCCACTTACAATTTTTTTCCACGGTGACTTTACTGATCAAGATTTTTTACTTCTGAAGTTAATATTAAAGATTTTAATTTTCCTAGAAAATCTGCTGTCTATATTTAAAATATTACTAATACAGAGTCAAACATTACATCTTCTTAAAAATATCATCAATATTTTTGCTTTTATCCTACTTCTTTATAATTTGATCGAATTTTTCTTTCTTTGGAGCATTAGTTTATCTGGCAGTAAGTCCATTTTACTTTTGGGTATTTTTAGGACCACCTTTTGAAATCTTTTCTATTTAAAATTGTGAACTTGTTTCTGTTATTATTTTTTGTGTGTTTTATCTCCATTTTGCTTTTTTCCCCTAGATTAATTTCCCTTTTCTTATTTCTTGGGTTGAGGGTTCTTTTATTTTGAGTTTTGCTCAATGATGAAACTATTTCAGGTCTTGGCCTCTGAGCATCGGTTGCCTGCACTCTGATACATCATGTTCTCGTTGTGTTATCTCAATCTGCAATTGCATAATTGTCCCTCAGACTCTAAGCCTCTTTAGAGGAACATTTTAAAAATGTACAAGTTTATTTGAATTCTTTATGCTTTCGTTTATTATGCTGGTTTTACTGCCTTGTGGTCACCGAGTATCGAGGACATAGTAAACGTTTCCTTGATGTTCTGATATATGATTAGTTTTGTTAACGTCCCGTGAGTCCCTGTGCGGAAAAGGCATGCTCTGATCATCAGGTTTATCTGGTCATCAGATCAGCCTTATTTATTATTTTATCCTACTTCTCTGTATCCTTATCAAATTTTCATCTGCTTGTCTTTTTTCCAAGGACTAAACAGAAGCAATGGGGTAGAGTTCAACAACTCCACTGCGTGTCTTTCAGCCTCTGCTTATTTTCCTTTATATGTTTCCAAGCTGTATTATCTTGGAACATACAAATTAAACTTTCCTTTACAAATTAAACTTTTCTTTACAACGTACCCCTTGTCAGGAAAACTGACACTCCTGTTTAATGCTTTCAATATTTGACTCTGATTTTATATTAATATTGTAACTATCGATTTTTAATGTGCTGTTTCCGTATTCCTTTGCCCCAATCCTTTTTCTTTTAACTTGGATGGATTTCTTGCGATAACATAGAGGTCATACTGAATTTATGACTCTACCTGAGATTCTTCTGTTTCCTAAAAGAGAATTAATACCTATCTTTCATGTTGATATACTTGTTCTAATTTTTGTTATCTTTTTTTTTTTTTTGCTTTTATGATGTTTCCATGATTTTCTGTTTCGTATGATTTAATTTATTCTCTAAAAATGTTCAGGTTATACATTTTGTTTAATTTTCTAGTTGTTTTCTTAAATTTAAAAAAAAAAAGACCTGTATTTCTGTATGAACATGTCAACAAGCTTATAGCTTACTCACCATGCTGCCTCCTTGTGTAAGATGAGATTAACATATTTTCATTGTCCTTTGAAATTCTCCTTTCCTTTTCAAAGATAGATATATAGATATTTTGATCCCATTTATTATTATGCAAATTCTCTTATAAGATTTACCTAGATAACCTGTAATCTGTTTTCTAGCTATATTTAGCTGTTCATTGTCTATATGGTTTGGTTACATACTGTAAGTTTTTTTTTTTAATTGAAGTAGAGTCAGTTAGTGTGTCCGTCTCTTTGGTGTACAGCATAATGTCCTAGTCATACATGTGCATGCATATATTCATTTTCATCAAAGGTTATTATGTGATAGTGTTAGATATACTAGTTAATATTTACAAATCTCCAACTCCCAATTTATCCCTTCCTACCCTCTTTCCTCCCGGTAACCATAAGATTATTAACTATGTCTGCGAATCTGTTTCTGTTTTATAAATGAGTTTACTAGCGTCTTCTTTTTTCTTTTTTTAGATTCCACATACAAGTGATATCATATAGTATTTTTCTTTCTCTTTCTCCTTACTTCACTAGAATGACAATCTCTAGGTCCATCCATGTTGCTGCAAATGGCATTATTTTATTCTTTCGTGGCTGGATAGTATTCCATTGTATAAATATACCACAACTTCTTTATTCAGTCATCTGTCCATGGACATTTAGGTTGTTTCCATGTCTTGCCCATTGTATATACATACTATAAATTATTTTAAAACATCCTTTGCTTTATTTTTTTAAGCTAAACCTTTTGGTTGTCTAGAAACTTCTTCAAATAATATTTTTATGAAGTACATTTTATTATTGATCTCTTGCATCCAATAATGCCTTTTTCATTTTTTAACTCTCACACCTCAACAGAAAACTTAGTTTAGAATTCCTGTATCAAAACCCTTTTCCATCAGAATGATACAATTTGTTGTTTTATATGAGGAAGGAAAAAATATAAGTAACCAGGTCACTAAGAAAAATCCCACTGACCTCAGGCTTCTATTTGACAACAAAAAAAATAAAACAACAATATAAAAAACAAATTTCTTCTGTGTAGCACAGGGAAATATATTCAATATCTTGTAATAACCTTTAATGAAAAAGAATATGAAAACAACTCTGTGCATGTATATGCATGACTGGGACATTATTGTGTACACCAGAAATTGACACGTTGTAACTGACTGTACTTCAGTAAAAAAGGAAAAAAAAGAAATAAAACAACAAACTGTATTGTTCTGATGGAACCCTTCCTCATTTGATGCTTATGATCTTCTTAATTTAACC
Source organism: Camelus dromedarius (assembly GCF_036321535.1). NCBI lineage: Eukaryota > Metazoa > Chordata > Mammalia > Artiodactyla > Camelidae > Camelus > Camelus dromedarius. Next base: position 10,860,280 of record NC_087454.1, on the reverse strand, counting down.
TCAAAATTCAAAGGTTTTACCAGAAGGTAACTAGAGGACAGTTTTCATTAATTTTTATACATATATGTGTGTGTGTGTGTGTGTGTGTGTGCACGTGTGCGTGCATGCTGTGTGTATGTATGTATCAGTTTTCCTTAATTTTTTTTTTTCTTGTACAGAGTGAGGATGTTTTTAATTTTTTTTTCGTCTGGGAATCAGGTATTCCTTCAGTTCAGCAGACTTTTCTTATATCCTTATTTTTATATTTTTATTTTCTACAAACTCATTTTGACGTAAAGCAAGAGGAGGTTTCTAACGATTGATCACGGTTACCTGTGTTTTGACATTTGACATGTCAGATGGAAACAGACTTGGCTTTTCCACCCCTCCCTTAGGTTTTCCACCTTGACATTCCATTTTGAAATTATACATGAATATAAGACTGACACTTTGGAACAAGCTCTCACGTATGCCTGGCCTTGGAAACACCTTTTCTCATGCAGGGACACACCCCGGGTGTTCAACGAAGGTGAGGCTTTCTCAGTGACTCCAGGCAAGGAGTCTGTAGTAAAGAAAGGCTGATTGAATGTTGAATATTGATTGAGCACATGTTCTGTGCTAGGTGTTCTTCATGTATCATTTCATATAATCTCACAGTTCTTTGAATAAGTACCATTATCATGCCCATTTTACGACTAAGGGAATACAGGCTTAAAAAGTTTCTGTAACGTGTCCCAGGCCATGAAGCTGGTAAGCTTTGAGGCTCATCCTGGGGTCTTTGACTCCATAACCTACATTTTTCCTGCTGTACTACCTTGACTTTAATATTGATTTCCTTACCGGAGAGAGAGCGATGGTAAATTCTTCTCAAGATCGTATCATCCCAAAGTCAAGGAGAGCTCCAACATCTGTACTTTGGAGCTTACCCCTCCTCCCAAGCATCCTACCCGTTTTTCCAGACCTTGAATCCTTCTGAATTGTGAGCAAATGGTGTTGCAGAACTTGGGGGAAGGGACTGAGTCCCTGCAGCCTTGTTGAAGCGCACAGCCTTTCAGGGACCGCCCTGGAGTGAGGCAGGGGTCACGAGCAGCTCTTGTATCCACTGCTCTTCTCTGAACGAGTCCTCCTGCGGCCTTGGGAAAGCCATGCCCTCTCTAAGCCCCGGCTTCTCCATCACCATTTCATGACAAATGAGAGGGTAAGGGTAAGGGATGTCCCTAAGGTCCATCCTAGCTCCTAGATTCTGCAGTCATATGCATGGCAAAATAGGAAGCCTGAACATACAAGACAGAATTTAGTGTTGTCATACAATGTAACTTATACAAGTGAAGTAATCAAACATACCGATTGTGACACATTGCGTTGATGTTGTGCTCATGGTAATTGGGCATTAGTGGAAGCAGTTCTTGTAAATGACTCTAATTTGTATCACTTTTACACAACTAAAATCATTTTTTATCATTATTCACTCCTGGATTTGCTTTCTAATGTCTATGATCAGTGCAGTTTTCTTTCTCCCAATACAGTGTACGATAGGATACATACATGTGCGTGGAGGTCACCCGCCTAGGCTAGCAGGTCGATGTCCTGGCTCCAGCCTGGAACAGCTGGGCTGCCCCATATCTGCCTCTTCCAAGGCCCAAGGGTGAAGCATTTTCTCTATCCCACTCTTCTTTGACTTTTTATTGAGGGGTTCTTGTGAAGCACAACTGCTCCCTGTTGTCTTCTCGCCAGGTTCAGACCTGGTCCAGTGGTCTCCCCTCTGCAAGGTCCTATCCTGGGAGAGGACCAGATGGGGAGACCCCTGGTTTGTGGATTCAGCATCCTTGCCCCTTCCTATCAGATGCTGCTGCTGCTCGAGGAGATGGTGCCTCTGGATGCTGAAAATCCTGGCAGAGACACAGGGACCAATGGGGACCCCGTCTGCATCCCTCATGCCTTGCAGTTGTGACTGAGAGGGATCCCCTGGGGCGCTGTTTGTGGGCATGCCCTGAATCACCATCTCTGAATCTTGCCTCGGAGTCCCCCGTCTCTCCTGTACTCCAGCCCTGTAGCTTCCTTCCCTTCGCTCTGCCGCTTCCAGACCCATCTCTGCCTGGCAGCCTGTTTGCCCTGCTCAGCATGTCTAGTGCCTCCCCTGCTTCTGGTTGAAGCCTCCCTGTTCTGTTGGGTTTTTATCCTCTCCTGCCTCTCTAAACCTCGCCAGAATGGGGATATTTGATTTGAAAATTTCGGACCTCTAAAGGAAGCCCGCGCCACAGCCAGTGCTTTGCAAGACCTGGCCCACCGTTTATGATGAGCTGGTGCCTCTCCCTCTGCTGGGTCCTCTCCTGTGGGAAATTTGTTTTATATTAGGCTCTGGCTGCCAGGGGCTCAGGGTTGTGTAAACTCAACTGTGGGGCTGTTAGAGGTTTCCCCATGAAAAATCCATTACAGGCAGACCTCAGAGATACTGTGGATTCAGTTCCAGACAAAGAAAATTAAGGGAACATCACAATAAAGTGAGTCACACAAATTTTGGGGTTTCCCAGTGCATATCAAAGTTACGTCTACACTACTTACTACAAGATGGAGCGTGGGGACTGGAGGTCAGGTAGCGCAGTGAGGAATGGCCCGGTATCTCTGGGCTTCCTGGACCAGGGGGATGGGGAGGAGAGGAGAGGAGGGGAGGAGAGGAGAGGAGAGGGGGAGGGAAGGGCCATGATGCTCTCAGGCAGGAAGAATCAGGGAAAAGAACTGTAGCAGAGAAGGACTACCCCCAAGCCTGCCTTTAGGGGGCGCCTGGCTCCATGGCCTGAGGCCACAAGCTTGGAGAACCTAAGAATCAGGCTCCTCCAGTTCCCAGTGATTCTAGGTAACTGGCCCTGAGCAGATGTGGCTGAGTCAACCCAGGGCCACATTTGGGAACCACTGTGTCCTTTCCGAGGGTAGTATGGCCTTTAAGAAAGCAATGTGCCAGCCACTTTTTATTGTCTCGTAATTATTGTTAACATTACATTCTCTGATAATAATTCTTACTTTATACACGAGTCACCGAGGCTCAGTTACAGAGTTTTGCTCATGGTCATAGTGAAGTATGAACCCAGCCTGCGATTTCAACGGATTTCCGTCTCTATGGCAGGCCTGAACACGAAACAAGATAAGCTTTTAAAAATAGGGGAGTTACTTTATCCCGTTTCCCAATTCAGAAGGTTGGCTGCTAGCCGACACTGGAATTTCAGGGCAAGAAAAGCTTTTGATTCCTCAGTTAAAAAATTAAAAGGTTTAAACGAATATTTTTAGGAGGCAGAACAATGAACGGTGCACATTCACTTTGAAACAGTGTGATGTCTCACTGGTGTTAATGTTGACAGGGTTCAGATGGAGGGGACGTTCAGAGCAGAAACCCCTGTGGCCTCGGAGGAGGCACCTTAGGGGACCAGAGGGGAGGGAGCCCGTGACAGACTTTACCTCCTTCACGATTTGGGAGGGCTCTGCTCCGCCTTCCTCTAGGATCAGAAAAAGAGCTGTTGGGGCGTGAGCTTTGCCACTTACACTTAGTTCACAAAGGACAGCTTAGCATGGGGGTTGATATTCATTCCCTTGGCAGAAATTTCAAAAACTTTAAGATTTACGATTTGAGAATCCTCGCTCTGAAACACAGGAGAATTTTCTCATAGAAACTGGTTCCGCTTGCCAAATAGATGCCGCTTGCGAAAAATCTCCTAGTTGTATTTCTCCTCTGAGTTATTGAAACAAATAGATTTTAAGTGCCTGGCTGGCTCACGTAGTGCATCCTGTTAGAAGGTCAGAACGGAAAAAGATGGGTGTTAGCAATGTTACTGGAAGAATAAACTCGCAGGCCCCCTGGGGCGGCTCTGGGTCCTTCCTCTCACCCAGTAACCTGTGGGCACGTTGGTTTTTTTCTCATTCTTGGTATAATATCAGTTATGGCACTGAGTAATTTGCTCTAGGTGCCCATCAGAGTGAGGATGTTAATAGCAACATTAAGAATTTCATTTTGTAATAACCGTTCATGAAAAAGCTGAAAATGTGTGTATATATGCATGACTGGGACATTGTGCTGTGCATCAGAGATTGACACTTTGTAACTGACTCTGGTTCAATTTTAAAAATTTTTCATTTTTAGTTTCAGCATGTTGATGGGGGTTTTCCTTTTTTTCCCCCTTTTCCTCTTTTTTTTTTTTGACTATCCATAATAATTTCAGGAACAAGCCCGGCTTTGTTACATTTCCTTCATCTTACCTCACCTGGCCTGGGTAACATGCCTTCCAAATTGTATTGAGACTTTGCCGGGAGACAGCTAAGCAGCAGGCCCTAACAGCTGGGCCATTTTCTAAGAATCAAAGGACGCGACTTCAGTTTCCAGTCCTGGCTTTGGCCCGCTTGGTGAGAACTGACATTTTACCCGGCGCAGCCTGTGCGTTTGGGGTGATTAAAGTTGCTGCCTGATTCAAAACTTAGAGGCGATTAAACTTGTGTTTTGAGGCCTTTTCTTTCACTCATTTATTCAGACAAACATTTATTATTGAATGAATTGGATTTAAAAACACTACACAGACATAAAACATTGGCAGCTTGTAGATAGCAATTTTGAAAATTTGCTCTCCTAAAGGAATTTCATTACCAAATCCTCGTGAATCTTGAACCTCAAGGAGAATAATCCTTGCCTTTGTCGGAGTGTTAAATATAGACTAATCAGACAATAGTGAAGCATTCTGTTCAAAGCATTCCTTTTAGGCTACCCATTTATTACACTCTGCTCTTAAGAGATGAATTTGATTAGCATTGAACATTCAGTCAGTGTTTTTGCATAGCTAATACCAGGGAGAAATTTTCAAAAAGTTGTGCCTGCTATTTAATAATATCCTGTAGTCAATTTTTAATTATCTGTGTTGATGGAATATAATCAGTGATGTGTAGACTCCAAAATCATTTCCTCTGGCTTTGGGAAGCATTGTTAAGTATCCTGCTTTTATTTACCTTCCATGGTGGTTTTGTCCAGACAAGGATTAAAATTATGTCAGACTCTGGGTGCCCACAACTCATCCTAGGAAGGAAGGAGGGAATGGTTTAAAGGTATCTTGGTCGTTGTGGGAAGGTCAGCTAGAATTTTAAAAATTATTACAGAGAGTCCACAGAATGGAACAACCCAAGATGATTCGCCTGGTTTATTAAAATAGAAAATAATGGCCAATCATTCACTACTGTTGCATAAGAAAAAAAGCACAATAAATAAACCACTTACAAAATTTCCATGTACGTATATTATTGTTTCCCAGTTTTGCATTTTGAAATTTTCTGAAAGTGAGTCTGCGTAAGTCACGCCCCAGGGACACTGCCGCAATCAACGCCGTCAGATTTGCGATCTCCAGAATGTTCCGCTGTGCATGTTACTAGTCCTGCGAGGAGGCCTGTTGGGGAAACAGAAGGGCTGGTGTCCTGACCTATGAATGTTTCTAAATGATGTCCCTGTTACTTGTATTAGCTGTCACTGTTTATTATTAAAAAGACCTCTCTCCTTCCTGTTCATTCTGGTTAAGCTTGTTTTTATGGGCAGCAATTACAGAAGGAAATTTTTGGAAGGTTTATCTTCTGAGTAGTGGCCTCTTGGGTTTTGGAAGTCTTCTCAGCCTGCTCTAGAGCCTGCCATCTTCAGCCCTCCTCCCATCTTTAGGCCTCTCGGTTTGGTCCATTCACCTGAGAGATTGATGGGATTGCTCGGCTCACGCCTTGGAAGTCAGTAACGGCCAGCTCTCCAGGGTGAGATGAGGGGTGACCACTAGGTGTGGAGGTGCTGATGCCTGGGGAAAGAAAACCATCTCTGGCTGCCTCCTTCGGTGTGGGGCCAGCCCTTGGTAAGTCAGGAGGAAGAGCTCCATTGACGTGGTCTGTGGGGCAGTGGGGTCTGATTGACATCACTGGGCTTCAGCAAGTTGGCAGCTGCCCTTAACCTCTCTTCCTGGCTTGCCTGCCTGCCACTCACTCAGAGCATCATCTAACCCGCTCCCTTGCAGGTGACCACGTAGGACTGCTGTTCCAGTGTACCCCAACACCTCATCTCCCCAGCTGGACACCAAGCAAGGGAGAGCCTTGGGAGGGGTGAGGCATGGCGCTTTGACAAAGGCCAGTTTCTAAATTCGGTCTTGCCAGCCAGTCAACATTGCAGACCAGTGTCAGTCTGCAGCCACCATGTGCCCTCTCGCAGAGCTGACCTCAGCACGTTTATGAAACAGATTCTGTCCCTGGGTCCTAAGTGGTCCTTTCTCCTGTCCCGTCCCCCCCTCCCCATTCTCCATCTTTGCTGATCTTCTCATCATTTCCACATCAGGAAGCCAGCCAGCCCTTGTCCCTCTGTTATGACCTGCTCTGCGGGAAAAAAAAAAAAATGGAGGGTCTGAATGTCTGCTATGCGTGTGGTCTGGGCCACGTACTTTGATGTACGTAATTGAACAGTTTCCGCCAACCTTCTGAGACAGGTGTTTGTCTCATTTCACAGCTGATGCACTTGAGAGTCAAGCCCATAAATATCTTGCCAAAGTTACAGAGCTGGAAAGTGGTAAAGCTAGGATTAACACTCAGCTTTGATTCAAAACCTGTTCTCTTTCCATATGTGTTTGCCTGTGTTTCTTTTCTTTTCCTTTTTGATATCTGGGTATTCTGCTTCCAAGATAGCATATTATTCTGAAATTTAAAGAGAAGGAATCCATAAATCAAAGGAAAGGCTCTAATTATGGAATTTCAGGTATCCCTGAGTTGTTGGAGGGCTGTGATCTCAAAACCACACCCCACTGGCAACCGGCCCCTGCAGGGTGTGACAAGCTATGTAACACGCATCAAAACACCATTCTTAATTGACTCTGCTTCTTTTACTTAATCCTAGACTGGATGCTTCTATTTCCAGCACAGTTTAGAACTCAGCTGCTTCTCTTTGCTGTCCCTGGCCAGGGATGTGTGCTTTTCTGGTTTTCTAATAAAACTTTAACCTACGTTGGGAGCCCAAATATTTTACTTTCAGCCTTCTCTCTCAGAATGAATTTGGCAGCACAACGTTTAGGAAGATGCTTTACCTTACGTTGAAAATAGCTTTGTGCTGCTTATGTGCAGGCCCGCAGTATCTTTGAACATGAGAGACGTTCTTCCCAAAGAAACACTTTCTTGCCCTGCCATGGTGACTGTGAGCAGCACGCCCGGCGGGGCTGAGGGCCGTGGGTGGGCACCTCCGTCTTCTACCTTGCAGACATCGCCACTGACGAAGTTCCCTTACAAATCCCAAAGGAATTTTCCTCCCTCCACCAGAGGTGTTTATAACCTCTAATTTGCTCACCATGCCTCTTGTAGAAAGGAGTAGCAGCTCAAGCCGCTGGCAGGCAGCCACAGAGCCTCTGTGGGCTGGTGTCCCAGAACGGTGGCGCTCCCCCCAGGGTGCGGGGACGCAGATGGGGAGCAGGAGGGATGCGGGTTGGAGCCGTGGCCCTGCTCCCTGGACGTGAGCTCTTCGGCCAGCGGGCCAGCCAATCAGGGAGCGGGGAGGCGGCCATGTGGCAGTAAGTCAAGGCGAGGAGTAGCCGGGATGAACGTGTGCTTGGGTGGGCCAGCTTGCAGCGACAGCTCCTTTGCAAGATCTTACCGTAAACGCTTAGCCCTTTGTACGCTGCCTGACTTTGGAGAACCGAGCCCTTGCTGAAGATTTGCCCTCATACCTCTTTTGCCTTGGGAAAGGGCTGACCTTTGCGGCCGCTGTAGTATTTGATGTCACCTCCACCTGGTGCTTTGGGCATGACCTCATTTCCCATAGGAGTTTAAAGGGCTAGGGGAAGGACTAATTAGTCCTCATTAAGCACTTACAACGAAGTACAGTCATTCTCCTGAAAAGATAATCTAGTCGCTGAATAGAAAGCCAGACACACTTTTAACATAACATCAGAATACAAAGTCATTTTAAATAAAAGCTTTTTGTAGTTGTGGGAAATGACTGTTTTAATAGGGTCTTTACATATCAGTGTGACAAAGGGATCCTTTAAAATGTGATGATTTTAGTATTTTTGCCGGTCTTGAAAGCTGTCTCATAATCTGGAGTTTCACCTGAGGTTACAGACGAATTTTTTTTTTTTCCTTCTCGTATTTTTGGGCATCCAGCACTAAATAGCAAAATAGGATTGTTTTGATGGGAGTCAGAGAGCTTTCTTGATCAAGAAGGAAATGCTGGTTCTCTTAACGCTGTCTGGCTAGGTTCCAGCTCACTGGCCTAAAAAGAGACGGCATCACCAGTGTGATTAAAATAAGGCCCCTTGGCCCTGCTTAATTAAAACAGTGTGAGAATCTAATAAGAAGCATAAGACCTCGCTAATAGACAACAAAAACTCTCAAACAGGTGATTAAGGCAGTGACAACATTCACTTGCTTGCTTTACTTTTTATCACATCTGGTTGTTCAGAGACACCCCTTTGGTGGGTGAAGATGTCCACCTCCCCCTCCTCCACTCACTGTCTGCTTTTCACACATCTCCCTGCTTGCTGGGGCTAACCAGTAAGACCAGAATGCAGAAAGAATGCGAGAACATGGTCAAGGTCATTTAAAATTCAGTTTGTGGTTACTGCCACGGTGGCTGTGGGGAAGAAAGCTGAAACTCTTGACAATATCGGCCCATACTGACGATGTTTCACAGACCATTGCCCTGGTCTCTGGTCCTGTTAGTAGAGGAAGGCAGACCAGTTCCTCTCCTGATCACCTTCAGGGTCTCCTATGGGTTATCTTGCCCCTTGCTACTATTTTGCCCCAAAGAGGGTCTGTTCTTTATGATTCCTTGCCTTTCCTCCTGCCCTTTATTGGCTGACTCTACACTCGGACTCAGCCTGGTTTGTAGATCCACATGGAGGGGAGATGTCGAACAGGATGATGTGGACCTCAAACTTGGAGCCAAAGGTTCAGTAGCTTCCAGCTTTGACCTTGGTCTTTTGGAGAGGAGAAAAGCCTTTTCCTCTTAGCCTGGCAAAACCCAATTACAAAGTTTTTGTGTTTTTTTTTTTTTGTTTTTTGGCTGTTCTACAATAAAAGTTATAAAAGCTTTTCTTCATCTGTTTCAATTATCTATCCCTCTGTTTCTCCTTCATATTGAAGGAAATAAAGAATTCTCTCAATTTGCCATAGTTTTGTGTAGTTTAAGTCTATACATGACTTCCTGTTCCAGGTGGGCAGTTGTGGTTCCTGGGGTCCTTAGTATTCTAGAACATTCTTTGACATCTTTGTAGCCACCTTGCTTAAGAATTGAGTGACTGGGAAATAAAGCCATGTAGCGTCTTCAAATCGTTTATCTTCAGTCCAATCTAAATGGTTAGTTACTGCCACACTTGAAGGTAGAAAAATAAACATAACTTAGGAAGTAGTTCTCATTTGTTATGCTTAGTGAGGAGCAAAGAATAAACTCATCAATGTGAGGGAGAGGTGTAGGATTTTTTTTTTTTAATGGTTATCCATGATGTGGGCCTATAAAATAAAAACACCAGCTTTAGATCACACAGATTGCCTTGATTTTAAAATGATTAAACAGTTTAAAAAATGATGGGGTGTACTGCTGGTCAGAGTATAGATTGTCACAGCCCTTTTGGAAGATACTTTGGCAGTATTATGCAATCCCCTGTGAACCAGTCAGTCCATCCCTAGGTGGTACCCTAGAGAAACTTTGCTTGTGTATTGTTTCTAGTAAAAATAAGTAAATATAAATAACACTATAAACTCAAATTTAAAAAAAAATCCTCTAAAAAAAACCCAAAACATAAATACAAAAGAGAAACAGACTCATAGAGATAGAAAACAAACTTGTGGTTGCCAAGGGGGCGGGGGGGTGGGAAGGGACAGACCGGGATTTCAAAACGTAGAATAGGTTAACAAGATTATACTGTATAGCACAGGGAAATATACACAAGATCTTATGGTAGCTCACAGCGAAAAAAATGTGACAATGAATATATATATATATGTGTTCACGTATAACTGAAAAATTGTGCTCTACACTGGTATCTGACACAACATTGTAAAATGACTATAACTCAATTAAAAAATGTTTAAAAAAAGCCCATTAGTAGAAGAACACGAAAATTTTCACACAAGGGACTATTATGCAGCAATGAAAATGAATTAACTACAGCTGCTGGCAACAACATAGTTAAATGTTAGAAGCAATATTGTGTGGAAAAAAAAACTAGCCACAGAATACTACATACAATCAGAATTATTTGTAAAGTTCAAAATCAAGCAAAATTAAGAGATATAGGGAATGATACATACAAAATTCAGGACTATGGTTACCTCTGGAGAAGAGGTAGGGGAGAGCTTAGGGAAGTAGAAAGTAGGTAGATACGTCAATATTGGTAATGTCTTAAATGAAAGATGGTAGATTTACGGGTGTTCATTTTATTGTTATGCTTCAAGGTTATATACATGTTGCATGCATTCTTTGGTAGTTTTCAAATTTTGCATAATACAAATAAAACTTTTTGGATTGAACATTTTTTCCAGTTTTATTGAGATATAATTGACATCCAGCACTATATAAGTTTAGGGTGTACAGCATAATGATTTGACTTACTTAGGTTGTGAAATGATTACCACAATAAGTTCAGTTAACATCCAGCATGTCATATACATGCAAAAAAGAAAAGGAGAAAAAAATGATCTTTTTCCTTGTGATGAGAACTCTTAGGATTTACTCTCTTAACAACTTTCATCTATGTCATACAGCAATGTTTGCTGTAGTCATCACAGTGTACATTATTACACTTGTAAAATGCAAACAATTTAAGGTGATAACATAAACCAGACTTTTCCCTTGTTGCGCCCATGTTTTACCAATTTCATATCATAGTCCCTTTTCATGGTCCCCAGTGTCATGGCATCACAGAGAAGTGCTTAAAAGATGTGGTACAGCAGGGAGAGTCCTGGGGTCGTTTGGGTGGCTGAAGATAGAGGCGAGGCTGACAGTAACCCCTCAGTGGAATCAAGCAGGAGACACAGAAGCCCTCTGTACTCCTCTTCCTACAGAATGCCTGGAAGATCTTGGGGCATGGAGAGAGGAGAGCCCATCGAGGCTTGGCATGATCTCTTGGAAAATCCATTATTTCTTGTCCTGACAGTGATGAATGGTTTCAAATGGGGACGATCAGCCTGGATAGCACACTGTGAGGAACTTGTTCCTTCGCTGCCCACTGTTCTCTTCTGAGCAGAACCTGGCCCTTTGAGGGAGGCAGGATTTGGCATGTGTGTGATGACGTCCCAGGTTACGCAGCCAGGCAAATTGTCACAGGCTCCAAGGCTCAGTCTTGAAAAATTAAAAGTGGGTATGTGAGAAATTGGTCCATGTGGGAATAAGAATGACAATGCAAGTGGGAAGTGGACGCCGGGACCGGTGTGGTGTTTCTCCAAGGAGCGAAGTTCTCTCCCGCTGAGGTGCGTCATCGCCGAAGGGCCGGCTGGTCCTGGGAGCTCGTGGGAGCGGAGGGCAGACCTCTCCAAGGAATCATCAGCTGATTCTTAAGCAACTGAAGAGAGTGACGTGTGCCATGCTGGGGTGGTGGAGGCTGAGTCTTACTCTTGATTTCCATTAAATGAGTGTGGGGAGTCAATGCCTAACTGAGCGTTTGTCCTGAGAACACCCAGGGGCCCCTGGGTCGCTTGGTCTTTTTCAGAAGAACTCTCAGACAGGAAAATGTGCAGAATGTCTATTTACTAAAATAGTTTCAACATCTTTTATGTAACGCTGATGCATCTGGAAGTGAAAATGCTAAGAGTTTCATTTCACTAAAAATGGAATTTTTTTTTTTTTTACTTTAACCTTTAACTTTAGATCACGATTAGTGACATTTTCAGTGTAAGTCTTAAGAGTATCAAAGCGTGTGTGTTCATTGAACACGTTGGACCAGTATTTGCTGAGCAGATTTACGTGCAAAGCACTGTGCAGGTTGTTATGAAAAATGACTCTCAGGATCTCACCGTCTAGAGAGGGAAACAGATCATTCATTACATGACAGGACAAATACAATAGATGTGGAAGCTTGTCACAGAGGAGGTGACATCTGAGCTGAATCTGAAAGGAAGGGTAACATTTGAGTGAGTAAGAAGGGCATTCCCAATTGAGGGACCAACGTAAAAAAAAGGCATTTTGCCCTATAAATTTCTAAAATTTCATTGGATATTATGACACAAACATCATGGTAATGAAATGACTAGGAAATTCAGATAAAAATATCTAAATAAATTAAGGCTTTTTTGGCTAAATTTGTTTGCCCTACCTTTTCATCTTAATTATATTGCAAAGAACAATACGTTTACATTATGTTAAACTGGCTAAGAGATGTAGCCAATGAATAGAATTCTAATTCAGTTTAAAAGTAGTTTAAAACCCTAGTGGAAAAACAATTAAGAGTTTAGCATTTTTATAATACTTCCCTCTGTAACTCTTGTACTTCTCAGAAAATGGTGTTAAATCCCAAATAGAAATCTGTCTTGTTTTATCATTTATCACAGAGATAAAGATGAACTGAGAATAGAAATCTCAAAATGCAATGATAGGACCTTACATTTCCATAGCGCGCAGTCTATAAAGTACTGTAGTATTTGTTATTTAAATTCAGCCGTATACCACAGAAGGAGCAATATAAGACAAAATTACAAGTTTGCTTTTCAGAATAAGCTGTTACCAGTACATCTGCTCCACTGTGTACTGGTAGCACTTGTAAACAATTCATTCCTACATTATTTTTTCCTGAAAAACCTGTTGCAAAATTGTCTTTCTTCTTTTCCACCTCTTTGCACAGTCTATTTCATTAAATTTTTTTCTGACAGGGAGGTAATTAGATTTCTTCATGGATTTCCGCTTGGAGGAGGTACTGGGGATTGAACCCAGGGACCTCTTGCATGCTGAGCATGCGCTCTACCACTTGAGCTATACCCTTCCCCCTATTTCATTAAGTTTTAGCAATTCTAACTCAGAATAGCATCGAATAGACAACACGTGGAATGTGTGTGCTATTAATTCGAACGTCTTATGGCATGTTCATTAGACAAATACATAATATTTATAAAGTCTGTCCAGTAATTAAAAGGAATGGATGAGTATGCGTCACTACTTTGCCTTTTTTTAGGAAAAGAAATAATTCGCAGTAAGCGTTTCTGATTATTTCAGCAATATTTATAGTGCTTGAATGATAATATTTGTTGTTTCTGTCGTTTAGATTTTATAGATAAGCTTTGGATGGAAGTATTTCTTTTCTCTTGAAACGTCTGCGCCCCTACACATACGTTACAGGTTACTGAAACAATAATTTGGCCTTCAGCTGCAGTGAACAAACCTCTTCTTTACCCTCAGTTTGCTGAGGGCCTCTCTGATGACTTCTCTTACGGCCTTACAGAGATGTGAATGCTAATTAATATTTTAATGGGAAAAAATGTTGGCAAATAAAACTGTTAAATTTGAAGCGTGAATTATAAATTCCCTTGGTTGCCCTGTTTTTAGAGTGCTTCCAGGGTGCTGAGCTCTGTGCTAAACATTTCACTAGTAGCTAGTATTTAATTTTCCCGACTACTATGTGAAGTGGGTGTAGTAATGCCCGTTTAACAGATGAATTTGTAACTATTATGTCTCACAACATTTAATAATAATTTAAATATACTATATTAATAGTATATCTTAAACACAGAACTTGGGAGCTTTACACATACTTCATATATACATGTAAGTCTTCTTTTGTTCATTCAACTAGTATTTATTTATTGACTATTTATGTGCCAGGCTGCTGTGCTAAACTGTGGGGATAGGGTGATGAGGTAATACCCACCCTGCTCCTGCCTTTAAGGGGCTTAAGATGTTTGATGTACTGGGAGAGATGGACTTGCCTAAGACACAAGTACTAGAAAATATGATAATTGCATTCATAGGGGTAGGTACAGAGTGTTGTAGAAAAATGGGGAGAGAGGACCTCAGCTTCCTGGAAGGTATTAGAGAGGCCTTCACAGAAGACTTGAAGAATGAGTCTGAGTTTGGAAAGATGATCAGAGGGGAGAGTGCAGAGGGAATGGAATAGATGGGGTGTGGACATGAGCCGGAGTGAGGGAGGCTTGGTCAGGGGGCTACAGGGATTCAGAGAGGGTGAGCATTAAGTGCAGCTGGAGGAGGGTCACGGCTGGCTGGGGTCAGATCACAAGGAGCATGGCCTGCTGCTCTAAGGAGGGCAGAACTTATGCTCTGTGTGTTGAAAAGTCATCAGCAAATTAACTCAACAAACACTCATTCAGTTATGATTAAGGATGTCCTTCTCGCCTTCCTCCCTCCTCTTCTCACTGGAAAACCACTGCAGTGCTTCAGCCAGCAGCTAAGGATGGGCTGTGGGAGAACAGGCTGCAAAGTGGCAGGGGCGGAAGCAGGGAGACCAACTGGGAGGCCAGCGTAATAGTCTGTTGAGTTGTGATGGTGGGCGGCCTGGAGGGGAGGAGGTGGTAGGAGGGGGTAGTGTGCTGGTGGCAGAATCAGTGGCCCGATGGTTGGGTATGGGACATAATTTAGAAAAGGAAGTTGTCAGAATGTTGTCGGTACCACTGCTGAGCTAGGGAAACATAGGAGGGGGAAGGATCCACTCTGCTTGGATTTCCAGAAAACTCCAGGGGAGGTGGAGGAAGACATCAAAAGGAATTGAGATTGGAAGTTGGTCTCAATGAGTAGGCATTTTCTAGACGGCAGGGAGGGCAAAGGCATGCTAATCAGGAGTGGTATGTTCAAAGGCACAGGAGCATAACCGAAATGGTGCAAATAAATAACTACACATGCACACAGGTACAAAAAGGAAATTAATATGTGACCCATAAATAACTTTTGTTGGATCTTTTTTTTTTTAAGTTTTTTTTTTCAGAGGGGAGGTGATTAGGTTTACTTACTTAATTATTTTTAAGTGAGGTACTGGGGATTGAACCCAGGACTTTGTGCATGCGAAGCACACTCTCAACCACTAAGCTATACCCTCCCTCAACTTGTTGGTTTCTTGACACTCTCATATCTGTTTTTGTGTTGCAGTCATTCTAAGACCCATAGTAGGAACAATTTCTAAAAAGATTAAAATGTTTAAATATTTTTTTACACCATAGACATATAATATAGAGAAATTCCTCTCTTTACTTCCATATTTTAAGTTAGAGATTCACTTACGGCTCTTGATTATGTTATCTGACTTCTTTCTAATAAAATTTAGCCATTTGGGTCAGACTTGGATTTTTAGGTTTTTTCTTAGCGGTTTGGCATCTGGATTTGGGATTAATCAGCATCTTTAATTGACTGAAATACCTATAACTTTACTCCTGATGGAAATATGAACATGTTGATTTCAGTTTAGCTTGAGAACTAAAATCAAGGGACAGTCAAATCCAGAAAAAGGTTAGTCATGCTAAAACTTAGGTGACATATCAACTCTGGAGAGAAATAGAGTGGTGTTGATTTAATATTTAACTTTTTATCATAAGTATGAGTGTTGATAATCAAATCAGCTTTGGAGAGATGGTATAGCACTGGAATTATGAGCACAGCCTCTGTGAAAGACAGTGGCTTACGTACCGCCTTTACCATCTGCTAGCCGTACAAACGCTCAGTTTCTTGTCAATAACAGAGATAATAATGACCAGCTACCTCACAGGGTGCGATGGAGTGGGGTATTGTGTGTAAAGCAGTCGGTCACACAGTGCCAGGAACACAGTCAGTGTTCAGTCAACGTCTGTGATGAGTTTGAATATCCCTGATACCGTGCTTTACCTGAGTCATCCACAGAAAGGCATGTAGAGTTTTGAAAGTGAAAGTCAGGCTGTTTTGGTAAACACATGTGCTGAACTGGCTTACCTCTGTGGCTGGGAGGAATCTTAGAGAGGAGCAGATTCAGCCATGTTGCTGACATTTTCTGGGGAAGAAACAATTGTTTTTCTTCTCTGAAGTTTGGGAATCGTTAGGCAGAGAAGAAGGGGAAGGAACAGGATTATTTTGATGATGTCATCCCTAAAGTCAGGGGTCGGGATGGGAAGCAGCCCTGGGGCAGAGCCCTCCCATCCTCAGCTGTGTCTCCTTGCTGAGTTTTTTGACATTCTGAATTAAGAACTGTGTGTGGGGCGAGGGGAGGGGAGGGGGAGAGAGAGATTATGCAAATATGTTTCTCTTTTCTGAGAATTCAACTACTGTGACTGAAGACCACAGAAAACTGCCTAACTCAGTGGGAATATTGTTTTTATAATTACAGGTCTAGGCATTTTACACTGAGTTTCTCTACTGCCACCCTTTCCTGCTCAAGCAAAATCTGTGTGAAAAGATCTGCTGGGAAGGACCTGACTGCTTCTGATTCTCCATTGTGATGAAAGCACGTGGTACAGGTAAGTGTCTCCGAAATCTTTAACCAAAAATAACTATTACTTAATTGTAAAATTCAAGATAGTGGTAGGGATGTATACATATCTGTTCTCATACACACACTCACAAAACATAAACATACATCTATAGATTCATATGTTCTCCGTCTATTTACTCTTCCTCTTTATAAAAGCAGAACCCTTGTTTTCTTGTGGGAAAGAAAGTAACTTCTGTTTATTTTGAGATCACTGATTAGGATGATGACACGGCATTGATAAGAAAGGGGTAACTCCGATGATCGTGTTTAGAAATTCAGCTAGAGAGACTGACATCAGATGGTCATAGGGAACAATACAGTATATGCTATCACTTAGCTTTTTTGTTCCTTTTAACAATGCAATAATGAACGTCTTTCGTAGCAACAGCTATTTATCTACAACGTGATTTTTAGCAGTTTCATAGTATACCATTGAATATGTACCCAAATTGATCCCCTCTGGTTGGACATCTAAGTTATTTCTAATTTCTTTGATTGATCCCCTCTAGTTGGACATCTCAGTTGTTTCTAATTTCTTTGCTTTTATGCTGCCAAGAGTGTTCTTATGGCTTCATGTGAATTGCCATTATTAGTGGCTTCCTTGGGATACTTCCTCAGCAGTAAATTGCTAAGAGTGTTCAAGTTTTAAGACTCTTGATACTTGTTGCCAAATTACTTTCCAATAAAGTCATACCATTTATATTTCCAGAGGCGCAGTGTGTGAGAGACCTACTTCCATACAGTTTTGCCAGTGCTGAGAATTTTGAAAACAAAAAGAGTCTTTGCCAGTTGATGATGAGAAATGGTGTCTCCATGTGTTATTTTTTGGTGGGGGGAGGAGGATGGTGAAAGGGAGACATTTATTTATAAATCATACTGTTTTGAAGAATCTTTCTTCTGTAGACCAGTAGCATGCTTGAAACTTACTAGTAATTGACATTTGAGAAATAATACTAAATCAAGAAGGTGTGGAAAGGTCCTTGGGAATTTTAAGTTTTTCCCTTTTTTTGGCTAGCTATTTTTAGACAACTGCGAGATCACTGGTTAGCAATGCTTTTTCAATGGAAAACAGTTTTTTTTTTAATTTTTCACTAAGAATTAAAAGGTATTTAATAAACAGCCATCATTAATGGATCTAAAGTTGTACTATTCATTAGTTAAAGTATATATGTGTGTGTGTATGGGTATGTATAAGTATACATAGATATGTGTGTGTGTGTGTATTCACATCCATATGGGGAGTCTGCTGCAACATAATTATGGTAACACCATATGATTCAGAGGCTGGAGATCCCTGTCAGTCGGACTGCAGGCTCCAGGCTGCCTGGGCTTAAATGCCAGCTCTGCTGTTTTCTTGAGGTGTGACCTTGGGCAAGTTACTTTACAGCTCCATGTCTAAGTTTATAACATTTAGATCGTACTAGTACCTATCTCATAGGGTGTTGTTGCAAGCAACTATTTGTGAAATCATTAAAAAGTCCTATTTCAAGAGAATGTTTAACGGTATGAGAAAATGGTCATGGTCAAAGTAAATAAAAGGCAAAGTATGACACTAACCGTAGTGTAATCCTAATCCTGTAAAATTAATGTTTTCCCTTCCCCCTCTTTCTTTTCCTTTTCCTCTGGGATTCCCCCCCCCCCAAAAAGGTATACTGTATTTCTGAATGTCTATAATTAGAATGAATGGTGTAACCCCAGTTCTGGAGAAACTGACCGACCGAAGTCTGCAAGTCAGAGACCCATGTGCCACAGAGCTCTGAAGTCAAAGCTGTCTGTGACACCTGGCCAGCGGGCCCCTCGGAGCAGCCCTTGTGCAAGAGCAGAGCCGCATCCTAACCCTCGGCTGCCTTGCTCCTGAGATGCAGCGAGTACCTTGGGGCAGGCAGGCTTCCTGGCCTCTCGGAGCCGCACTGAACGTCTAATCATCCAGCTCCACGTCTGAGCTGCTCTGCGGGCTCCTCTCATTCCCCCAGTGCTAAAGTAGCTTCCTTTCTTTAAATAAACGCACGAGAAGGTAGAATCAGAGATCTCCATCTCTTAGGAAATGTATATTTTATCCTGCAAAAGCCCAAAAGGGAAAACCCTGGGAGTGTGAGTCCCTCAAGCCTTGAGCCACATAATAAGCTTGAAATGTAGAAGGAGAAAAAAATCTGAGCTTAGTCTGGCGTGAAGGAGACAAGCCCACAGTGACTTGTCTGGCCTCGGCCAGTGCTTTTCACCGGAGGCTCTGCAACTCTGTGGATGTACATTTGTTTTGGCCCAAATTTCCAGTCTAATTTGAACAGCTCTCTGTTTTTTTCAGTAAAAGAGGAACATCTGAATTCCTAATTAAGACAGTTTAGCTTAAGAATTCCTCTTTAATGGGCCATAAATTATCCTCCTCGAAATGATTACAGGGATGAGTAAGAAAGTAAAATTTGCCTGTATGCCATTCATATGCTATTTCAACAGAATTAATAAGTTCATCAAGGGAGGAGGAGGGTCAAGAAATGTATCAGCAAATGGAGGTCAGGGAAAGAGTGCATCGTGTCCTGCCAGCCTCCAGTGAGTGGAGGTAGAAAGGCGTTAGGTCGCGGTCATGTGGATGGTGATAACTCTACCATATGGGGCACTTGGTATTGGGATTCCTCCTCTACTCGAAGAGAGAGGAAGAAACGAGTCTCTTGCTGTGCATCGCTGGCTGGTGGGGAGGAATGTAGACATGTTGATTAGCAAGGGCACCAAGATGAATTTCTCTAGGGAGGGAGAAGACGTGGGAATATTTAACTGCATTTAACAGCAGTTTGGGGTTGTCTCCATAATCAAACCATTTTTACAATCATGTGGGAAACTCCTCTGCAAGACCAGGCCAAATCATTGTTGAAAACTCGATTTACAGAGTCCCGCAGGGGCTTTGGGGTACCTTCAGGCTTTGCCAGTACAGGCTGAAAGCACAGCTTTTGAACTGGAAGAAACTGAGATGATGTCTTTAAATTCTGATCTCATTTAGTCATTTACCCTCGTTTATTCATTCAGCAAATAGCTCTTTGGGGGCTCCTGTGTGCTAGCACACCGTGTGCTTCCAGGCACTGGAGGTGTGGAATGGAACACGACAGACACGGGGCCTGCCCGGATAGAGTTTACGTTTCTAAGGGGGATACAGTCAACAGCATCTTAATCTGGTTTGGGTGATCCGGGGAGCTGTTCCGCGAGTGGGCCATTCCTAAAGAAGAATCAGAGTGCATCTGAAATGAGAGACTGGAGAAACCAGTGGAGGATTACCTGTTGATCTGGAAGGCACAGGCAGGAAGAACCAGAGAGTAGTCAGGGACTGGCAGTGAGGGTGTGATTATGGAGGGCAGGACCAGATTGGGAAGTGAAGAAGGTGCCAAGAGAAGACAAGTATAAATGCACAATTGTCAGGGCCGGGGAAAACCGTGCAGTTACTGAGTTCCCAATTTAGGTAATCGAAATAATGCATGTTATTGACAGTCCGCACTTAACACGTGAAATGGATGTGTTTTACTCTCTGACTATGTAAACATGTTAGACAGGAGAGTGGGTGGTACTTTGGCTTTTCTTAACCATCACCCAAAAGGAAGAACTGAGGTGGTGGCTTCACCAGAACACGTTTCCCTTACTCTCACTTTGACTAACTGCATCCCTGTCCTCATCTTATCCACCATCGTTCGTGTTAGAGAGTGAGAAGAGTTACATAATTAATTCTCCCTTCTGTGCATAAGCACAATTAACTTCACTTCGTTAACTTTGAACAGATTTAAGTTCTAGATCAAAATCGTCTCCTCACTTGTCCCTTCTGGGCCTCTTTAGTGTTCTGGTGCCCTTCCACTCAGCTTGTCTGTGGGATTGTGGTTCCTCTTACCTTCCTCCTTCCATTCCTGGGTGCTTTTAGTGGTCTCTTAAATGATGAAATCCACTTAGAGATTTATTTTATCTCCTTTGACCTTCAACATGAGTTTGGTAAAGGCTACATTTTTGGCTTTGGATTTACTATCATGGAGGGGGACCCTTTTTTCTCTGTTTTATCCCTCCCTAGTCAACTGCTTTGTTCGAGGGCTCGAAGTTGTGCCGTATGTTTTACTCAAATCCTTTTCCTTTCTTCCATAAGCCCAGTTTATTTCATTTATCTCCTTTCCCCAACCCAACCCATCCAAGCACTCAAAACACACACACACACACACACACACACACACACACACACACACACACACACAGAGTGTATTTCGGGATTTACAGTGCACCTTTCCATGATTAAAAAAACCCTACTGATACTCATTAAATCTTTAACATAGAGATCATCTCAAAAACTACCCTAAATATGTTCTTCCCTTGGCCACTCCAGTTCCTTTAGTCTGGAGGTAGCCTCCAAACCTCATAGCCAGTTTGGGGGAAGGTATTATTTCGAGACATTTGATGTTTTTCATGGCAAAATGAAAATGGTAGAGACAAAGGCTTAAGGGTACATAGTGTTTTATATGTAGGCATAGATTTCAAAACTATTTTGGAGTGTATTAAGAGGGCCTGACATACTTTACAAGACTTCTGTATAAAGCATTTTATTCTTTGACAAGTCTTACACGTTATATAATTTGCTGTGTCAGTGTGCAAACATTCACAGAGTACTTTTCCCTTTCATGAAATAAGGTAGAATATTTGTCATCTGACAGGGTCAGACACATGAGAAAATGGTTGATCCCAAAGTCTACCGCTTTGTCTCCCCATGCTGGGACGCTGGGGCAGACATGCTGCAGAAATTTCCCCCCTTCTAATACACCGAGGCTGCTCTGCATGTTGGCAAACTGTACTGTGCGAAGTGTGAGCAGTGATGACGAGAAGTGGAAATATCAAAGTGTCAGTATTCCGTGGTGCTTCTCAAATCACTCTCTTTGTTTCTCTTAGGGTTTATCGAATGAGATGAAAGCATTTAAAGATGCTTTCTAAATTCTAGAATGTTACGTATTTACAGCTTTTGGTGTCGTTGTCTTTAGAGGTGGAACAAGTGTGAAGATCATTTTGTCCCCCTTCCCGCCGCCCCCGATGCAGGACCCCTCAGGTGTCTGTCATTCGTGCTTTTCATTTCACCAGGGTTCAAATAGTGAATTAGTGACCGTTCACTGATTACTGAAAGATTACTGTCATGGTAAGATTTAGAAATGATATGCAGAACTTCCTGGGAGTAAGGTACCTTTTTTTTGAGTTAGCAAGAAACAAGACTCACACCTCTGGATGCTAAACAGCATGAAGAAAGAGTACCTCTTGAGATTAAGAGGGAAATATATGTCATTGATATTTATTTAGGTTTTCACTAAGTGAGTAAAATTTGGGAAGGTAGTTTCCATGACTTAGCAATTTATTCTATCTCCTGTTGATTCTTCCTTTTTTATCTGTCATTTTTCTTTTCTTGAGGACAGCAGGTCACTGGGAGGATTATAGACATAGAAACCTTTAGGACATTTCCTGGCCTGGCGCACAGTTAAAGCATCTATTACTACTACTTTTACTCTGTTGTTTTTCCCAGCTACTTCACACTTCCTTCTTTTTCTGCGGAGATTTTCTTGAGTGTCTAAAATAAATAAATGTAACCAAACAAAACAAGAGATTGAGTACTGAGAGCACATGCTTTAGAAGCTGGGGCTATGTTCGCTTCCACTGGCACAGGTGTGATCCTCTAAGTACATCCGTGGCTGACCCCAGGTTCAAGTGGAACACCTTGTGTCTGGGGATCAGGAGAGCTTTGAACAAGGGACTCATTCATTCTGTGCCTCCAGGTTTTACAGCTCTAACAGGAGTGCGTTACTCTCTGATGCTTGTTCCTCTTCTGAATATGGTCACCATCTTACATCCTTGATGTCTTAAGGCTTTGAAGTCCCTGTAGGAAAGAACCTGTGAGGAGTCCCAGTCACTGTTTACATTCTGTCCACACATTTGTGTATATGCGTCGAGTGTTTTTTCGGCTTGTTTCCTCCCGCATGTTCAGGGGCAGCAGGTGACCTGCCCCTCCAGTGATGATGGTGAAACAAAATGAAACAAAACAAAACACTTCTTTCCTGAACAAAAGCAACCTCTTCCAAATGCCTAACCCCTTAAGCTAGTACTCAGATGGCACAGAGAGCATCACTCCACTTGCCACTGAAATACAGCCGTCTTGGGAGTGAAATTTGGCAGCTGTGTGAGAGTCAAGCTGCAGTACTTATATGACAGTTTGGGGAAAGGAGTGAGACAGAAATAGCAGATTCCAAAATAATCCAATTAGAAGAACCGGGAAAGTAGAGTTGGGCAACAGGAAGGGAGGATGTTATGCCCCGAAGTGGGATTATCTCTCCCGATTACACAATGTGGACTTCAGTTCCAGAAGCTTGATGGTGACCACGGTCAAGAATCTCCTGAACACACCCAGAGAGGGGGCTTTCCTGATGTCCCACTGGGCTATAATCTTGTGATTTTTTTCCCCTCTCTTTTCCCCGTAGTCTAATGAGGAAGCTGTGTCGTCACATCAATTGATCTGTCTTTTAGAGCCACCTCCTTCTTTTCCCGTCACATAGGATATCATGGTTCAGTATTTATGACATCAGAACATATTATCCTAAGAAGTCGTCATGTTAAAGCGCCTTTTGAATGGCTCAGGCAGGATAAACTTCCAGATCAGAAAGGACAACCCTTCTGTTTAATTCAGAGATCTTGGAAATAACAATGACTGGGAAGAAAGATGCAAGAAATGTACCTAGTAAACAAATGCACTTGAATTAAAGTGTAGAATTCTTTAGGTTTTCTGGAATGGGAGTAACCATTGAGATAAATACTAGAATAAGAACGTGGAAGTCATAGTGGATAAAATTGAAAAATACTGAGCGATGTACACAATAGCAGTTTAAAAAAAAAAAGGTGAAGATTTGCCAACACAGTAGAAATAATCAGATCATCAGATGATGGGACGTCAAATCTCTCAAAAGGGAGATTCCAAGGAGTAAAGGAAGCAGATGCTAAAAGAACCCTGGCATTTTAATTTAACCAGAAAAGAGAGAGCTTTAAATATATAAAAAGGGAAAAAAATTTTAAATATATAGTTTCATTTAAAAGCACATAAATCTTTAGGTAATGAACAGAGTTCATAGAGTTTTCTACTATTATAAGATGGAACTGAAAATGAATTCAAGGAAAATTAAATAAAATTCATGAAAAAAATAAGATTTGGTATCAGAAATTCTAGTTTTGAATTTCAGTTATACAATTTATTTGCTTTGTGACCTTGGGGAAATCATTTAAAATCTGAGTTTTTTGAAAAAATCTAGGATATAGAGATAATCATATCTATCTACCAGGGGTGCTGTGAGGATCAAGTCTTGGAATGCATTAAAATGTTCTATGGGTTGTAAGGCCCTCTACATATGTTATTTCTGTAAATATGCAGTTTTTGTAGTACTGAGAATCACTTATGAACAGTGGTCACCTGGGAGAATAACTTAGAGGACCAGTCACATAGAGGAAAAATCTATTGTGAAGAATTTAAAAATATATCTGAATTATTTTTTCTGCTCATTATTTTTTCTGGCCCAGAAATTTTTCTCTGTTTATGGGATTTTTCTGAAAATTTTCCAGTGAGGTCTGCTAACAGTTGTCCACTCTCTGTTGAGCTAGAAACCACATGATTTTATAGTAAATATTGCCTCTGAGTAAGCCTGGAATAACAGACGAAAGAAAAAGAATGTTGTCATGTTTTATTTAATAATCCTCATTTCAGGAGATTTGGGCAGAAATAGGAGGGGGTCTGTGCAAGCAACAAGAGTCTGGTAAGCAGGATGCTAAAAGATGGAGACTTTGCAGTGGAAAAGGTGAAGCACAGTGAATCTCTCCAAAATGTGGGCGGGCGTGCTGAAATTCCCTTTATGTTGCCATCCATCTGTCTCTTAATCACAGACTCCATGAAGTGTCTACTTGGCTTTTTTTTTTTTTTTTTAGCATTTTATCTTAATCTCCTACAAAAGTGACTGAAAGGAAATCAAATGGATTAGATGCTGTTTGTGGGTATTCACGTGCATGTTGCAGGGTGGAACAAGCTATGTTTATGAGTGGATACTAACATGGGGGCGAATCTGGATGAATGTGAGTGTATTTGTGTGTTGCACTCATGAATTAATGTGCACTTGTGTGGATATCCATAGACACAGCCCATATGTGCATCTGTTATATACACCCTAACATAGAAAAGACACATTGACATTAATTAAACAGGGTGATATAAAATAGTGAAAGTAAAGTTCCTTTTGGCAGCATTTACTATTATAATTAAAGTCTGTGATGTAACGTCGTGTGCAGGAGAGTTTGCTTATTCATCCTTTAGAACAATAGTAGGAGTTAAATATTAACAGGTTTAAGTGTCAGTAAGTGTCTAAAAACACACTTTCTCTGTTGTGTGCAGGTCTTGCAACGCAGACGTGTCTCTGCTTGCTTGGAATTCAAAATGCTTTGGAGAAAAAATGTTGCAGAGTGTAATTTGTGGCAGAAAATGTGCCCCGATTGTTTGTTTATTATTCCTGGGAGTGTTTGCAGGGCAAAAGTATCACATGTGGAAAAGAACAGCTCTGTTTGGAAAATACAGTAGAAGCGGTGCAAGAAAATTGAATTAAGTAAAGAAACTTAGTCCGTCTTTGATTGATGATGCTTCTTATTTGCTCTTCATTATTCCCTGTAAAGGAATAAAAACTATGAAATTGGATTTGAAAACTGGGTTAAGACAAATGGCTTCTCAGAATTTTTTTACCTTAAGTGTTTGCAATTTTTCTAGTAAAGCGGAAAGTCACTATATAAAGAGTCTATGTTTACTTCATTAAATCTTCCCAAAAAGTGTGCCCTTGAGGTTTGATTTTAGGAATTAGTTTAGAGATACAGAGGCATGGTGTACCTGTTAACTGTGTGATAGTATTCGTCTCTAGATGTTTTATGTGCCCACACGCTTTTTATAGGGTGAGCAATAGAGTAAAAAGGGGGATAAAATACTGTTTTTCTTAAGAAAGTCTTTCCTACCTACCCATCACCCTCCCTTTTCTTCTCTAGGTAAAATTTAGTATACAAGTTTCCCCCATCTCTGAAAGTAGAGCGTTCCTAGGAAACCTTTTGTAAGCCGAAATGGCTTAAAGCAAAGAAGCAATGACCTTAGGACACATCTTGCTAATGGCTGCACAAAGTAAATCGAGACAAAGCACAGATGCTCGAGGAAACAGTTCAGAGCTCTGGCGTCTGGAGGCTGAGATGCTGAGTGCGGTTCCCAGGAAGGAGCTTGGTGGGGCCGCTCTTGCTGCTGGGGGCGCACGCGGCTCTGTAACAGCTGCTGCAAAAGCCACTGCGAAACTGTTCTCGTTTTTTGCCTGTTTTCGTAAAAGCCCTAATCCTCTTTGGATTTCTTTCCGTTAGCAAAAACAGGTGCTAATGTAGGTCTCTCGTAAAACCAAGCTGTCATAATGCGAACTGTTGAAACGTGGGGGGTACTTGTAGTCTCCAAATACGTTTATCAGAGACTCATAGATGTTCACGTGAATCTCTTAACAAGGCCATAAACCGCTTGAAAAGAGGAGCTATTTTATTTGTTGTCACTCTGGCACCTAAGACAAGGCCCTAAACATAGTTTGTTGAATGAATAAATGAATGAGTGAATCCATCTATGAATCAGACGTCTGCTGTGCACTAATCATTGTCTTAGACACAACAGACCATGTGTAAGAAGTACAAGACACGATCATGTCTGCTCTGAAGTGGTACAAAACCTAGCAGTGTTTGAACAACTTGAATAATAAAACAAATATTGGATTATAACCCAAAGAATAAAATAAATAATCATGAGTCCATACTGCTGTAAATACATAAATAAATAAGGCAAAAAAAGACAACTTCCTTACAGAAGAATTCCAATTAATACATTAGACCATCAGAACACGCATCGTTAGAACCCATAGTAATGATTGCCACAGGAAAGTTCCAGTGATGAATGCTAGAATCCATGGGCAAAAGTTTAAGCAGAAACAGGATATTTGTAGAGTTTTGAAGTATTCTCCTTCCAAAATACTTAGTAATTATTGATATTAATTACCATCATTTAGTAATTACAAATTACTTAGTAATTTAGTAAATCCTGGCAGACGTCGCCTTAACTAAGTGATCGGGGTGAACACCACCAGTAATACATATTGGCGTCATCATGTGCCCCATCATATGAAGTGCTAAGAAGGGCACACCACCTCTGTGGTCCTTCCTAGTAACGTATAATCTCACTCTCATCAAGAGAAAGTATCAATCAAGCCCTGTCAAACTAGTACTGCCCAAAAGTGTCAAGGTTCTTTAAAAAAAAGGAAGGACTGAGGAACAGCCAGTCTAGATTGGAATGGCTAGACTGGAAGAAACTGAAAAGACCTGGCAGCTAAATGCAAGGTGAAATCCGAGATGGGATCCTGAGACAGAGAAAGGACATCAGTGGAAGCACTGGTGATGCCCTGGTCCGTTCTGTGGTTTAGTTAGTATTGACCAAGGTTCATTTCCTAGTTTTGACCATTGTTCTTTATTGTATCTTGTCTTATGTTTAAGTCTTTGATCCATTTTGAGTTTATCTTTTGTGTATGGTGTAAGGGAGTGTTCTAGCTTCATTGATTTACATGCTGCTGTCCAGTTTTCCCAACACCATTTGCTGAAGAGACTGTCTTTATTCCATTGTATATTCTTGCAACTCTTTTGTTGAAGATTAGTTGACCAAAAGTTTGTGGGTTCATTTCTGGGCTCTCTATTCTATTCCATTGGTCCATATGTCTGTTTTTGTACCAATACCATGCTGTTTTGGTGACTGTAGCTCTATAGTATTGTCTGAAGTCTGGGAGAGTTATTCCTCTGCCTCCTTCTTTTTCTTCAGTAATGTTTTGGCAATTCTAAGTCTTTTGACCATTGTTCTTCAGTCATGGAAGATGTTGACTTAAGAAGAAGCCACATGGAGGGTCCAAGAGAACTCTACTATTTTTGCCACTCTCTGTAAATCTAGAATTGTCTTTATGAAGTCTAGTTGAGGATACAGTCCCAATCCACAGGAAGCCAAGTGCAGAGCCATACGTGACTGTATGGGTTAGAACTTGCAATGGAGGGGTCAGCTCTGGGCTGAGTGGGTGTTGGGGGGAATGAGAGATGCTGGGGATTGGCTCGGTCAGGAGGAGTTTCATACAGAAGGAAAACCTAATCTGCACCTTGAAAGGAGAGGTAGAGATGATGGGTGGGCACACGGACAGGTTGTTCTAGGTACAGGGACAGCAGGACAAAGGCATGAGAGAGGGATGCAGGTGGCCTGTGTTTTGGGAGGCTGGCTGAGTGATATGTGCATTTTTGCTGGGGATCAGTGTGAAAGAAAACTGGATAGCTTTGGGGAAGACAGAGCATAGAGGATCATGAAGACCTGGCAGATGAGTTTGAAGTTCGTAGGGCGAGTGATGCAGGGGTACAAGGTCTTGCTCAAGGAAGTGGCTCAGTGACAGGATATATATCAACTGGTGATGGGGTATCCAGGGTGGCTGGAGTTGGGAAAGATGGAGGTCGGTGGGTTAAGGGTTAGAAATAGGTAATGAGAGCCTATTCCTTTGAGGCCTGGGTTGGGGAGGGTGGGGAGGGATGGTTCCCGGGTCAAGCATACAGACAGGTGGTACTGGTGTCCCTAATTGAAATCACTCATTCAGCAGCTATTTGAGTGCCTACGTTGGAGAATTATTTATTCTAGGTAAATAAAGAGGATTAAAAAGACTACAAACACAATGTCTGCCTACAGTGAGACATGGAGCAGGGAAGTCCATGGCTTGAGGTGGACTGAGGTCAGACCCACCAAAGGGGTCCCTGTCCTCCAAATAAAAAGAAGGGGGGGATTTCTCTATTTTTAACAGCAGCCATGAACAGTGTTAGAGATCTGACAACTAAATGCTGGCATTTCTCTTTCTGCTTGAGAAAGATGTCAAGCCTACCATTCAGACTCAACTCACACAAAAGCCTCTCTAGTGAATCACCATTTTTTCCTTAGGAAAAGCCCACACGTGCCCCTTTAACTCTGCCAAGGTAGAGGTCCCTGGGTCCCCGAGGTCCCAAACATGAAAGCTAAAATACCATACAGGCCCAGTGAACTTGACAGGAGAAGAAGCAGGAAAAGTACGCTGTGTGCTTAGTGCACACTCCTAGTCTTCAGGCGCGATGTCTTTTTTGACGTGTTTGCTGTCATGTCGCCCATTTGAGAGAAACTCTGGGAAGTGACTCCTTGGCCCCCTTTATGGCCCCGCTGTGGAAACACGTGTGTTCAGACTGGCAGGGTAAAGAATCTTCTTACGTCCTTTTTAAATGCTGTATTGACTTCACAACATTTTTTCATAGGAAACATACTTCAAACTTGTAATTAGTCAATGGTTCCATATAAAGATTCTACAGAAAAATACTGTGTCCAGTGGGTCTTCCCACAGCCTCATATACGCCAGTCAGTTTTCCTTCCTTCCCAAGAGCACCTGAAGCTGTTGAGTGCTTTTACCACAGAGGGTGCCTGGTTTCCTTTTGGCTGCAGAAGTGGGAGTCGCATGCTGACCTCGGGGAACCATGCTGAGCTCGTTCCCCAAAAAAGTTGCAAGCTGAAGGCAGGTAGAATGCCTGCTCTGTAACCATCAGCAGGGTTCCGTAAGGACTGGGAAACCTGTCCCGCCATCCATTACACACATAATCCAACAGGTTAATTCAGTATTTCTTAAGTGCATGACTGCTTAACCCAGTGGGCCCTTCAGAGATGCAGCGTAGAGATGAGTCTGGAAAGTGCCAGAAAACTGCGGTGGAAGGAGCAAGGCTATAAAGCCAAGTTTTAGGATTAGACAAAACCTGTTTAAATTTACACTAGAGTTT
Organism: Camelus dromedarius; assembly: GCF_036321535.1. Lineage (NCBI taxonomy): Eukaryota > Metazoa > Chordata > Mammalia > Artiodactyla > Camelidae > Camelus > Camelus dromedarius. Next base: position 10,831,001 of record NC_087454.1, on the reverse strand, counting down.
TATTGTACCCTATAAGGACTCAATTATGAAATAAGGGAGGTATTTACAGAGCAAGAGGTGGGGGACGGTTACAGATTCTTTCCCTTCCTCACACTCATCTTTCCTTGGTCTCCCTCTTCCCTTTTCCCATTCAAAGTAAACTGAATGAATGGATGAGAGAATCACTGATTGGTATCAAAGAGGGGCTAAGAGCTCAGTTGTTAACGTAACTTGAAATGTTGACTGAGAGAGGGCCGGAGATCTTCAGAGACCTTAGAAGACCTCTGCTAAATCCGATGACTGCCAGCCAGGCTGCTTTTAACAAAATTCACGTGATGCCACTTCTGTAAATTTTGTCATAAAAATGATACCATCCTAGTTTTCTTGTTTTCCAGCACACATACTTCTGCGGCTCTAACCTACTTACGAAATTGGGAAATAATAGGAAAAAGCCTTCTCAGCAAAGAGAAAAATGACAGACCAGAAATCCTGCACTTGACCCTGTAGATGAGGTCCTGAGATACCTACCTAGCGCCCTATTGGCTTAGAAGGACAGGCAAAGTAAGGTTAATGATTTAACAAGTTTATTTATCCAGTTCCCCAAGTAGATTAAAAGGAGTAAGAAGGCTCTCTAGTGTTAAATGTAGGGACCACAGTGAAGGACAGAGAAAAACTAGAAAAACTCAAAGCATTATAAAATCTCAGTGGTGGGGGGGCCATTTAGTTTGGAGACAAACCAACTCAGTGGATTATGCAGGGTGGATGCAGGAGTCCTTCCATCTCATGGCTCAGCCATTCCCTGGGTCACTGGGAGACCTTAAGGATCTCCTGCAGCCATTTGGCCAGCAGTTGGGGAAAGAGAGAGAGTGACTGTCCTCATCAGAGGCTTGTTAGTGGATGCGGCATACCTGGTTCTCCTTCACGTTCCCCTGTCCGGAATTTAGTCACATGGACATACCTGGCTGCAAGGAAAGCTGGGGAATGTCAGCCTCTGTGTCAGGGAAGCTGGTTTGTTGAACACAAACAGCTAGCTTGAGAGCTGTCACTACTAGAATTTGTCTACATTATGGGCTTAATAGCTCTTGTTTGCCTTCCTACAGAATCAAGCCCTATTTATAACATCATTTCTCTGAGAAAATGAGTTTGGAGTTCCAAACAACTGACTTACAAATGAACTTTATGTACACACCTCATTCATAAATTAAGAACTGCCTGTATGAGGCATGTAACCCACAGATAACATTTATCTCTGCTCTATCAGTATGTGCCTGTCAAATTAACTTATGTTTTTTCTCTGCCTTCATTTTGATGATAGTCTCGCTCTTAAAAATTTAATACTGCCTTTATGTGTTGAGAAACATTTCCTTTGGAGGTGTCTCAAATATTCTTGTGAATTGGAATAGTGGTTTTATTTTATCTCCCAATTTATCTTCAGTAGGATTGGTGGCTATGAAAATCTTTTGTGCAAGCAGTATTTCAGTTGTAGAAAAATTTGAGAACTATTTAAAGGAAGTAGGGGGAAAAAAGAATTCTTTTCTTATATTACCCTGGGCTGTCAGATATCTTGCAATATAATTACTGTATTGGTTTGTAAAGGTTAAAGAACTCTGAAGTTTCTAATTCTCTTTCTTGTGTGCGTTCCACACATAAAGGGAAAAATCTGACAGATTGAAGCGAAGTGCCTTGTTAACATAAAAGTTCTGGGCGTCTGATAGTTTGTCAACACAGCGACACAATTGGTGGATTTTATATTTGCTTTTACAGATATCTGATGAACCAGTTACTTGCTCCATGGAGCCCATTTGCAGATTACAAACCTTCTTTATTTCAAATCTGTATGTACGTGTAACGTGTGCACAGATGTATTCTTTTAGCATCAAGTTGTCAAACAAAAAGGTAGAACCCTGGTCTTAGAATTGCTCCTTCTTAGGCAACTTAGTCTCCATATACAAGTAAAAATTTCTGCCTTTAGCAGAGCCTCTGACAATGATCACAAACGTTACTGGTGCTGTGAGGAGGGAGAAATAGAAAGCCTAGGACTGTGTAAGCTTGTCCTAGTTAGACTGTCAGGGCAAAGTGCTCCCGTATTAAAAGGAATACTTCCCTCCCCCCAACTCCGAACATGCAGGGGCACCCCTGCAATGTTAAGAAACTGTTTCAGCTGTTAATTCTGATTTGTACTTGCAGGTCCATATTTTGTTGCTTGTGTAGTTAAAATTTAGTGAATAGCAGTGATGTTTAACGATTGCTCCCTTCTGTTTAAAACAGTACTGAAGCCCCTGTAAGAAACATTTCCTTTTAGTTTTAAGTTTATATGTTTTGTTGTATCTCTTGATGGTGTTTCTTTACTGTCAAAACTATGAGACTAATTTTGATGCCATGATCTTTCTGCCATCCCCAGTCTGCAGTCAGTTTCCCCCAAATTGTCCTCATGGATTCCAGATCACCTTTATGTTAAATGCTCTGCAGTTGACTAATACCTCTGAAGGGGTTTTACAGAAACTGAACAGTAACGCTGTGGTTTAATACACAGAAGCCGACAGGACTGTGAAAGAAAGCACTTTTGGGACCGTAGAGAACTATATAAAAGTGAAGCATTTCAGTTCAGTACTCTCAGGTTCCTACTGCGCATTGACTGTCAAAACATATGAAAGACAACTTATATTTTCCCGTAAGTACCTCTGATGCTGTTATGAGAAGTCAGCTAGGTAGAAGTTAGTCCAGTACTGCAGGAGGATACTTAGGGACAGCCAAGTGTTCTAAGATGCCAACAAAAATCATTAAGGGGGAACCCTTGAAGCCACCTCTTTAAGACCCCACAAGAAACATGGTACCATCTGAATACTTTTACTCAATCCAAGCAAAAGCAGAAGAGCTTGTTGGACTTACTACATCCGGATGCAAAAGCATGAAATGCTGAGTGTAGGGTATGTCGTTAAGTGTAATGGATTTATGTTTTATGACCGGCTCAAGTTTACAGATTTCCAGATGCCTAGAGACACATGAAAGCTGTATTCTTGTTATTCAACTTAAATCTTGTGTAAACTGCTCTTAGTTTCCAATGTCATGAAAAATCCTTCTTCTCTCTTTCTAGACACCTCCCCCCAGCCCCCTGCCAGCCTAGATTCATGCACTTACCAGCTCTGATAGCGCTTGGATTCATTTGTAGATTATATACACTTAATGGGGTTGGCATCTTTTTGTGGAAATTGGGCCCAGTGGGCTAGTTTATAGTCAGCAAATGTGCTTGCCTCGGTAGAAGTTTATGCTTTATAGCTGACACGCCATTGACCAGAGTAACGTGTTATAAAACATGATGCTTTATCATTTGTTTTACCTTTTGTCCTGAGTGCTGAGGCTGACAAACGAAGAGATGTTACTAACATTTCAGAAGACTTTATTAACCCCATGAATTAAAATGGTTTACAGGGAAATTCTTTGAGTGGTGTTTTCATATTTGATTCCTGGACTGTTCACACAGCAAAGGCATTTTTTGTGTGTGTGGCTGTGGGCAAAAGCCAGCATCACCCAGAGACCCTCAGAGTCATGTGGAAATAGTAACAATAATAATCATAATTATTGTTACTGTGATGATGATTATTGTTGCAAATGAATAAATCAGCATTCTGATTTTTAACTTCAGTATTCCCTTAAAACCACTGTTGACTTTCATGAAGAAGATTGGCTTCCTGGCACCAGTATTGTGAGGTTACTTTTTAGGCAATTATTGGCTTGTTTATCAGATAAATCAAACATCAAACGGACTGTGGGGAATGGTTTTTCAATACTTTCTCCTTGCAGTTTGTTACTTAAAGAAAACAGTGTTGCCTGTTCAGTGGAGTAGTTTGGAGGAAGCATCGCTTTTAGGGACTCTGTTCTCGTGATGTGGAGAAGCGGAAATCCAATGCTTCCGAGCCCTCGCTCCGTAGTTTTCAGGAGCTTCAAACTGGGTATAAAAAGCCCATCCACCTTAAAGCGTTGGCCTGTGAAAGATCAAGCAGAGATTGATTTTTACCCACCGTGCTCCCGGGGACACAGAATGCAGTAGCTGAGACTGAAAGAAGCAGAGAGAAAGGAGAAGAGAAATAACCTGCCAGCGCCCACCTGAGGAGGTCTCCAGAGGAGGCGGATCGATACCTTCTGATATTCACAAGTGACCGAAGTGCTGGAATTCTCCGTTTCATGAGTTCTGCCCATCGGGACCTCTCAGGGGAGATGGAGAGTCTTTAGTCAGGAGATGGGAAACAGGCAGCATTAAGAACTGTACAGCTAACATTCTTTTCTTTAAAAAATGTACAATCAGTGCTTTTTACTGTATTCACAGAATTGTGCAACTGTCTGACCACAGTCCATTTTAGAACATTTTCATCACCCCCCGAAGAAACCCTGCACCCGTTAGCAGTCAGTTCCCATTTTCCTCCAATCCTTCACCCCCAGCTCCTGGAAAGCATGAGTCTGTTTGCTTTACATATAGCTTTGACTCTTCTAGACATTTCATATAAATAGAATCACACGATGCGTGGACTTCCGTGCCTCGCTTCTTTCACTTGGCGGAACCTTGTCTTCAAGGTCCGTCCACATTGTAGTTCATTATCAGTGCTCAGTCCTTGTTATGATAATGATATTCCGTTGTATGGCTAGACCGCATTTTGTTTATCCACCCATGAGTTGATGGTCACTTGAGTTGTTTCCGCTTTTTGGCCATGATGACTAATGCTGCTGTGAATGTTCCTGAACAAGCTTTTGTCTGGACGTGTTTTCATTGCTCTGGGTAGCGGATTTTTAAGCAGTTATAAATTAAGATAGTGAATGATTTTTTCTCCCTTTGTACATTTGTTTGCTTCACTGCTGTTTCTTCTCTATTCTTACCCATCTCACTCTCCTAAAAATAATTTACTTGAGTATGGAGTTGCAGAGGAGTAAGGACATCAGTTCACTTTTACTCATCGTGAACCATCAGCCTCTCTCCTGAGCATCCTGTGTGTGTCACGGTGTTTCTCAGAGGGCGCTCGCTTTACAGACGCGACGGCTGAGGTTTAAAGGGGCTCTGTCGAGCCCGAAGCCGTTCAGCTGGGCGGCCGGAGGAGCTGGGATCTGGGCCCGTATCTACTTCACTCTTAGTCATGGTGCTCCCTGTTGCCTCCCTCATGATGTATTTAAGAACTCAGGCCACGCACCTGTCCATCTCTCTGGGGATTCTCTTTTGTATGAGCCCTTCTCTGATTGGGTCATGAAAAATAAGGAATATAGTTCAAAGACTCTTCATCGCAGGCCCTTGGACCTGGAGCATCTGTATTCCCCTGACAAAATGATTGTGGGATGTTCCCTGTGTGTTTGAGTGAGGGCATCATGGAAGCTGGGTGCTAGCTGGGGGTGGGGGGGGGCAGTTCAGCCTGACTCTTCCAACTCTTGCCCTCCCGTTTCTGTCTCCTCACCTGAAGACTTCCTCTCTCCTTCATGTCAGCCACCTGCAAATACCGCTACACCTACGACCCAGGTATCAATTTGAACCAACATCCATTGGAGCGTTCCAGAATTTGAAATCTCAGACTCTGCCAGTCCCCTCTCTGGTCGCAGCCTCCTGGCCCCCTGCTCTCCCTCCCTCCCGCTGCACCCAGTCATCCCCCTCACTCTTTCAGCCTCCTTCAGGCTTTGCTGTCTCCCCACCCAGCCCGCGTCTCATGGTTTTTATGTTTCACTGTGCTTTCTCAATAGCTGAGTATCATGCAGTCCTTTCCAGGCACCAATGCTGGGTGATCCCCGCTTGCTCAGAGGTCCCCCAAACCAGTGCATTGGTCCTGATGTCAGTTCTCACCCTTTAATTTGAGACGGGTCTTCATTGCTTCTCTCGCAGATGTGCTGGCACGTTTCCCCTGGGACTTATTCTGAACTTTTCCCATTTCCAGAATTTACCGTGACTCCTACCGTCTATGGAAGAACATTTATTTATTCCTCTTGCTGTTTGAGAATCTCAGGGGACCCGGATGTGAACTCTTCACCTCTCTCCTTTCCCCTTCAGTTTTGTGCATCACCACCGTCCGGCTGTCTTAGACCTACGGTGGCTCTGAGCTCTTAATGTCAGAGGTACCACATGCCGGATAACTGAGGCCTCAAGAATTCAGAGGAATTTTTCTGAAGTCCATCTGGGTGGGAAGGCAGAGTTTTGCAGGGTGTTTCTTAAAATTCTTTTGATTTTATTTCTTCAGCAGTTTCTCTAAGCTGTGAACAAGCCACGCTCGTGGCTCACGCCCATTCTCACCTCTGTGAACAGAGGAGAAGAGGGCCTGAAAGGTGTTATTTTCTCATCTGTGAAAGAGGACACTGACATCTTTGACTGAACTAAAGTTGGGGATTAACCTGTGAATTTCAACCACCCCTGCCCTCCATCCTATCAGGTGGACCATGGAAGATCGACGGTAATGGTTTAGGAAGTTCATAAGGGGGGAAAGGAAGCCTTGCCAGCTCTTTTGCGATGATAGATGTGTGTTTTCAAGGGCATCCATAAAGTTCTGCTTAACGGGAGAGGTTAAAACCGTATAGATGTGCTGTCATCTCTGTGAGAGGGTTAAGATGAAAAGTTTTGTTTGAGCCCAGGATCCTGTACTTTTGCTGACCCATCACCACGGACCAGTCTGTCCTGCCTGAGCCCCCAGGACTCCTTCAAAGGGGAGGTGGAGAGGAGCTGGGCGGTGCCCATAAGTCTCCACTCTTTAATCCTTAGGCCTCCTCCCCTCCGGCCCGCTTAGAACAAGCATATAAGGGAATGTCTGACGAATTCACTGTAGAGTTTGTCAGGACGTTTTTACAGCTATTTTGTGCTAAATTCAACTGATGGCCAGTGGGAGACCTAACAATCCAGTAAGTACAGATAGGCAAAATTGGTCTTTTTCTCTGAGAATGAATTTAAATGAGCCTGTCTAGTTGGCACGTCTCCAGCTGCAGCAGAGGCCAAATTTAAGTGAATTACAAAGCCTGAATTATCCACTTGGTCTTGGAGGCAGCCCTACCCACTCCGAGGGGCGTGTGTTGGAGGTGGAGTCGTACCAAAGGCCCATGTATAGGAAGCATGGCTGAATGAATGCATTTAGCCGAAGTTGACTCAGTCTCCTGGTTGATCCCTTGTGAGGGATTTTTTTGTAAGTTATTAATTTCTTTCTTAAATATACCTTCATCAAAAATAACCGAATGAGCTCTCCAGCATTAGACCGCATATTTTGTCATTTTGTATTTCAGTTTTCCCTGTCATATTTGTTTCTGTTTCTTTTAACTAAAAGAATTAACTGGTTTGTTTTAAATCAAAGTACAAAAGGGTGCAAAAAGATGTACAAAGGAAAATAAGCCTCTCTCTGTATTTCTGTTTCAAGTCACCCAGATTCACTCCTAGAGGCAAGCTCCATTTGCTTGTGGGTCTGTTTAGGAATATTTTATAACTATAGGAGCAAAACTGTGCTTTTTTTTTTAGCATAATGTTTATACCATACACACTCTTCTGTGTTGTACCTTTTTCACCCAACCATGTAGTCTGGAAAACCTTTCTTGTCAGAATATAGTGGGCTGTCTTACTATTGAGTACCTAATGAGTATTCCATTGTATGGTTTTGCCATAACTTATTCAGCTCCACACGGGTGGACTTTTGCTTGTTTCCAATCATTTTATACATTGCACAATGCTTCAGCGAATTGCTTTCTATAAATAGCATTTTATAAGTCAGTGAGGAACTTGGGAGGAGAGATTGCTACAGTAGAACTGAACTGTTGGATCAGAAGGAATGTGCAGTTTTAATTTTGGTAACCCTTGCCAAATTGCCCTCCGATTTGGCATTTGTACTAACGAATGCTCCCCCCGGCACTGTGTGACTACGCCTTTTCTCCACAGTGTTATTAAACTTGATCTTTGCCAATCTAAGGGGTGCAAACTACTGTTTTTCAGTAGCTTTAATATGAGTTTTGCTTATTATAGTGATGATTGAATATCTTTTCATATGTTTAAGAGCCATTCCTATTTTCTGAGAAATGTGTAGTGACTTTCTTTGCCCATTTTTTACTGGATTTCTGGTCTTTTCCAGATAATTCATTTTTTAATGAGCACAAAGTAACTAAAAAAATCAGTCTTTTTTGTCTCTCTTTTTATTTTTCTGTTTATTTTTTGGCTTCTTATATTTCTTTCTTGCAGGATTTGTTTTTAGAATTATGAAGTCTTATTCAGACTTTTATTTTTTTGGCTTCTAATCTTTTGACGTACTTAGGCCTTGTCCGCTCAAACATTTTATTTTCAAAATTGTCTCATATTTTTCGATTGTACTTTAAAAATCTTAGCTTTATTGAGATGTAATATACATACCATAAAATTCACCATTTTCATGTGCACAGTTTGGTGGTTTTAGTCTATTTACAGAACTGTACAACCGTCACCGCAATCTAATTTCAGAACATTGTCATCACCCCGCAAAAGAAACCTTATACCCATTAAGCAGTCACTCCCTGTTTCCTCCACCCCCAGCCCCTGGTAACCACTCATCTCCTTTCCTTCTCTGTAGATTCGCCTATTCTGAACATAGTCTCATGTGACTCGTTTCTTCTACGTAGCTTCTGGTTTATTCTGGTATTTTTACACTTTCATTTTTTACATTTAAATCCTTGGTCGCTCTGGAATTTATTTTAGCATAGGACGTGAACTAGTCATCTGACTTTATTTTGTCCAGGGAGCCATCCAGTTATTGAAAGTCAGTCTTTCTCCCACTAAAATGCTCTGCCAACTTTGTCATACACTGAACTCCAGTGTGGATTTGGGTCTATTCCTTTTCTGTTGATCTTGCTTCTTACTTGTTTATCAGTGCATACTGATTTAATGTCCGGAGCATTATAATATCTTAAATATCTGGTATGCTGGTCTTTCCTTATTTCCTGTTGCATTTTTTTTTTAATGGCTGTTCCTTTCTATTTTTTTTTTTCCATTTGAACTTTAGAGGCAGCTTTTTTTCCCCCTTTATTTATTTACTTACTTACTTTAATAGCGTTATCTTTCTCGTGGTGTTTTTGGACATCGCATCACGTTTATCAGTGACTTTGGGAAGAATTAGTGATTTCCTCTTCGAGGACTAGACTTTCCAGTTAACGTACCTTGTCTGTCCCTCTGTAGTTTGGAAGTTTTTTTCTTCGCATAGATCTTCCACGTTTCTCATCAGGTTTATCTCTAGGCATTTTATGTTTTTATTGGTATTTTAAAAAATGATATATCTTCTTACTGGTCACTTAGGGAGGCTAGTGACTTTTGCACATTATTTTTGTTAATTACCTTACAGAATTCTCTAATTGTCTATAATGGTGGTTCAGCAGATTCGCTCAGATTTGCAGTCACAGCGTATGCAGACAATGATCATTTTACTGCCTCTTTCCCAATTTTTTGACCCCTTCTTTCTTTCCCTTGTGTAATTAAATTGGTTCCTTTCACCAGAACAGCGGTAAGTAACAGCGATGCTGTTGGACAGCCTTGCATGGTTCCTCGCTTTTACAGATGCTTCTCGTGTTTCCCCATTATCAGTGAGACTGCCTTTGGGGTTGGACATGTTTCATGTTCATTGGGCATTTCCAGGGCTTTCTCATGAGCAAAAAGCCTTTCTGCAATGCTAGGAGTGGCTCACTTGGCTGCAAAGGGGTAAGGCTTGGCCAGCCAGTTCTCCTGCGGGGATAAAACAGTAGGCTGATTCTCCCCACCAGCATGGACAGGAGTTTGAGTGGGAAGTTCATGCTCTAAAGGAAGAAGGCAGCAATTATACTCAAATCTCATGCTGTGTTTCTACTGCCAATCAAGTGAAAAGACTAAGAAGCTATAGGAAGAGGTAGCACCATGAAGATTAAGTAAAGGCTAAAGGAGAAGAGAAAAGTAGGGAAGGGAGAACAGACAGAAAGAAAGAAGAGGTAAAAAATATATGCCACCTTCCTGGCTGTGCCCCCAAATCAAGCCATATGATAAACCAAAATATTTCTAGGGTAGTTTTTTTCCCCCCAAAATATTATTATCTAAAGAAAGGCACCGAGTACTAATTGTCATCAAATGTGACAAAAAGTCTCAGAAAAGACTTAAAAGAAATAGTAAACTATTTTACCATTTGTAAGCAAAACAGAGTGGTAAATGGTTCCAAATATTGAGAAATCACTGTAGGGAAAAAGAATGCCTGTTGGAACATGTTTACATGTTGATTCTTTTTGATGTTGCCATTAAATAAAAGTGTTTTGATCTTTTGCAAAGAAACCAGAGAGGTATTTTATGTGCTAACCCGGAACCTGACACCGCTCGAGTAGTGAAGAATAGAAGGACAGGCTGTCCCTTACATTAGCAGAGCTAGAAAACAAAACAAAAGACAGTAACAATTGCAGCTTTGATGCAGAGTTGGTGCAGTTGTGCTAAAAACAAAGGAAGTTTAGACTGACTCCATAAATTAAACAAGCTGACGGGTAGTGTTTGGGGCTCGCTGCAGAGTCGCCTCTATGACATGTAGCAGAGAAGAAGCCCCGGGGGCACCCCTCTGGTTGATTTCGGACAGGCACACCCCGGGCTTGCTCCTGTGGGCCTCGTGTCAAAACCCCACATGTGACTTTCATATCGTGAGAACCTCTGGGCTCTGCACGGGCATCTCAGGCGAGGCTTCACGCCTGCTTGTCAGGTGGTGTGTTGAGGAGGAAAGAACAAGGGCTTGGAGCAGAAGCATGTGACTCTGCCACTTGCCGGCTGTGTGAGCCTCTCTGATCTTAGTTTCTCATCGGCCAGTCATGCCTACAATTCAAGGGTTTTATTGCGGGTTTATTAAGAGATGTTGCACCCAAAGCACCTCGCACAGGATGGGGGCTGGGAGTGGGCAATGGCTCAGCTCAGAGATGGAGCAGGGGGAGCAGGGGCGGAGGGAAGGGAGGGGCCATTCTATGCGTCCAGTGCCATGACCCTGATGTCCAGAGGGTCCTGGGGAAACTCGTAAAGAGTTAGCACCTCAGGACTGAGGCGGAAGGGGTGTTGATAGGAAGGAGTTCTCAGAAAGATGAGTTATGAAGACTAGGCAGGCTAGATATTCCAGGAAAGAGCGTCTAGGTAGAAAAGGACAGCGTTTTCAAAGGCACAGGCTGAAGGAGTCAAGGAGTCTTAAACCCAGGAAAGTGTGAGTGAGAGAGTGTGGCTGAGCCCCAGGTTATGGGTGGAGAGTTGTGAGCAGCAAGACAGGAGAGGTTGGCAGCCTTGAGATGGAGTAGGGTCCTGTTTGTCCTGTTGGATTATGGTTATGATGGTGGTGGCCGTAAACGTGGGACCCCATGACATTTGCATTTCGGAAACATGGCAGCAGTGTCAGTGGGGTGGGTTTAGAGGCCAGCGGGAGAAGATGGGCTCTGGACCATGACAGTGATTCCTTCCATATTCCCCACAGATCCTGCGTAGTGCTGAGCACATAGTAGGTTTTCAGGAAAAATGACTTGGTGGACTTCAACAGAAGCTGTTGTTTTCCCAGGATCATCTTTTTGATGATTCGTTTGTTTTACCATCCATAGATTATTCTCCTGTGGCTTCGATCATCCCCCCCCCCCCAATTATTTTTGACCCTCGATTAAATGATCATAAATGATTGTGTGTTGTGGCATAAAGTTACCCTAACCTGTTTATAATTTATTATGCAATCATCTGTCTCATAAAAGATATCTTCTTATTTAAAGGGGGCCAGCCTAGAACTGCTTGAAAATTGCCACTCACAGGAATACTCCCTCCCTCCAAAAACAGTTTATGTGCACAGGGATAATTGTTCCCTGCCCTAAGTGCTGTAGGTTTCGCCCATACTCTCTTTCGAAGCTTTCCTTGTTTTAAGATTCTTTCAAGCCTCCTGGCTCTCTTGAAGGAGAAAGCTCTATAAGCTTTTAGCTCCTGATTGACTTCGAGCAGAGCCAGCTGACTGTCTCATTTTGGGGTGATGACACCCTCCTAATTCAGGTGGCCACAAGCAGTCACTGCGGCCACAGGCCATTGAGGGCCACAGTTCGTGCTAGATGGAGTAACAGGTAATTGTAACTATCGTGGACCTGATAAATAAATAGCAGTTATGCAGAAGCATGGATTGTATTGTCCATCGGTCAAATAGTATTCTTTGAGATTCCACTGTGTGCCAAGTAAGATGCTAAGGACTGAACGCACTAAAGTAAGACAAAAGGCAAACAGTCCCTACCCCACAGCGCTACGTTAGTTATTTTATTTTAACACAGTAGCTTAAAAAGTAACTAGTCAGTTACAATCCGTTGTGATACGCAGTGTGAGGAGGAGATACAGGATGTGGTGGGGGCATCTGGCACCTGCCCTCACCTGGGAGGCCAGGGAGGACCAGGGAGATGCAGAGAGTCTCCTGAACAGGAAGGGGAGTCAGACAGACCTTAGAGAGTTCGGGGGTCATAGGCCTTATCTATAAGGAAAAAAATGGAGTATCACGGGTTTTATTATGGATGTTTAATAAGTCCTTCAAAATAGCCGTCGAGTTGTACAATGTTTGGAATGTATGCTTGGCCGTTGTAATGTGAGTCAGTAGGGTCAGGTCTCTTGTCAGACCCAAACCAGAGTTTTCTTCACTGTGTGTCTTGGCATTGCCAATTGGCCAAGAAGCACAGGCCCTGGATGTCGATGGCCTGAAAGAAAGTGGAATCTGAATAATGTCTCTGAAGAGACCTGTAAGTCATGGTCTTATGTGAGTTCCTGAAGTCGAAGCCATCTTGCTCTGTGTGGCTTTAATGAGGTAGTGTTACATCGTCTGGAACACACGGAGCAGCGACACCCTTAGGCAGACAGGCCCAGGTGAGATTATGCTCAGTGAGAATCCAGTTGGTGACCCAGGTGCTGAGCTGAGTGTGAGTGAAAGTTAGACAGATGTGGAAAAGCAGGAGTTGAGCAGCACTGGTGTGGACCTACAGGTACAGGGACATAAAGGTGACACTACCCCAGAATCCTCCGGCCAAGACTGGACAGTGGATAGCAGTGGTTTCTGTCACAGCCGAGGTGCAGGTTGGATGGGGAGCCCACGGAGGTGGGTATCTTATGAATTCAGAGTATGGAGTGACACCCCACCCACACTCTTAATTTTTGCTTTCGGAAGCTGTGTCCAGAAAAGAGAAGCGAAATGTCTCTGCCTTGTAAACTGCACCTTGTTCAAAACACGCTGTGTGAATTCATGCGCCACGTCTGCTCTTAAGTGAGGTTTTCACAATATTGTTTCTTTTGCAACAGCAGAGGGAAAGTTTAAGGGGGAAACACATTTGCTCCTAGGAAAGGGACACCTTGGGGGTTCTTCACCCGTCCTTGGGGGAGATCCCCTAGCACATAGCCTCACAGGAAATCAGGGCTACTTGCTCTTAGAAATAGCGTTGAGTCGGTTAGTGATGAGCAGGAGCTGCCTGGGGTCTAGAAGCATGGGACGCCGACAAAATTTAGCAATGAGGGATTCTTATTCTGTACTTTAATTGTTGTTTGTAGAGCCAGCCTCTCCAGATACAACGGAGCAGCTCTGAGTGGCAGGAAAGCCATTCGGACTTGTCATCGGGAGCATGTGTCCTTGGAGAAAGCTTTAGTCCCACCCCCTCAGTACCCCCGCCGAAGGTGCACACGGCGCCTTCTCATACCCGCTCAGATGCGTTTTGTAGTTAAGAGCCAGGGCTTAGCAGAGAGGGATGATGACTAACACAGACCCCCCCCCCAACTGACTCTTTTTGCTCTTTTTGCTCTGCCTCTTGACTACGACTTCTCTGTTTTTCATTTATTGGCAGTCTCCCAAGGGAAGTGTCAATTTTAACTAGAATCCCAGACCTTTAGATCTGGAAGGGGCTGTAGAGATGTAATACGCCCAGTTGGAAGTACCAGCAGGACACATGGAGAGATGCCCAGCAGGTGCTCTGAGAAACACATCGGGCTCTTGGAAGAGGAGTCAGGGCTCGCTAGACTTGTGGCTTTGAGAGTCCCTCACTTAGAGCAGTAGACAAAGTGCCTCTGATGAGATCATTCCCCTGCTGTAGACCTTCTGAAACCCCTTCAGAGTTTTAGAGAATCATCTCAATTACTCCAACAGGCCTGTGGGATCCTTCTTAATATGGTCTCCACTTTTCTTTCCCACCACGTGTCCCACTGCTGCACCCCCGCCCTCACACGCACCTCCAGCCACAATGGTCTGGTGACCATACTGGATCACATATTTGTTACCTCTCTTTTCTAAAGCTGTTTATTATTCTAGAATTAGCTCAAATTCCACTGTCTTCTGGAAGCATTCTCTCATGAATTCAGGTTGTAAGAAACCAAAGGGAATCTTGGGGCCTTTAATGAACTAGAAAGAGTGTATCTCCTCCTGTACCGGTCACAGGCCTTGTGTGACGTGCTTGGAGTAGCCTTGAACTCACTCTAAGAGACATTGCGCCTGGAATGGCCTCTCTGGTGGCACAGGGATCCATCCTAACCTCCATGACACATGTGTGTGTGCTTCTGCCTGCAGTAAGATGCATGGAAAAGTGTCCAGTTCTCTTCTTTTTATCCTTCATTGCCATTATTTTCTTCCCAGATGTTTCCTTTCCAAGGAAGTTGTATTGCATTTTCCTCTTTGTAAAGTCACACCAGTTTTTGAGTTAGAATGCAGAGATGCTTCCTCCAGCTCCACTGTCAGCTCATTGGTTCATTTAGACAAATGACATAACCTCTACCTTCATTTATTGTCTGTAAAATGGGCCCAAGAAGAACGTGCCTGGTTTTCATAAAGATAAATGAAACCTAACATTGAAATATTTTGAAAAACATTTTAAAACGTGGAATATAAACATAAGGCTTTGTGATTGCTACCATATTGCTTACAGTCAAAAACCATTTCACTCCTTCTTGATAATTTAATGTAGACTATGCCATGTTATGTATCATATAAAATTACAGAACTTGACATCAGAGGAGGTGAGTCCATATTTTGGCTCTGATTTACTGGCAGTGTGTCCATTACTGAATTACTTAACCTTTTTGAGCTTAATTTTCCTCCTCCATAAATTGGGAATAATGATGTTGTTGGTATCCTTTAGGGTTGTTGAATAATTATATTCTGCAACTGTCACACTTGAAAAGCACTTCTGAAACTGCCAAAGAGCATATTCCACAATAACCATCATGGTTTATCTTGTGACCTACTAATTATACTGACTATTGAAATAAATCAAACATATATTCTGGTTCCCTTTTCTAAGATACCTCTCTGCTTGCCCCGAATGTACAAGAGATAAAAGGGGGTGTGCAATAGAAGAGGATACAAAGTTGGCAGAAGGCTCTGATGGCCGTCTCTCCTATCCTGAGGTTGAAAGGGACCAGGCTGACATGCAGATTGCGTGGGAGCCACATGGCCAAAGCTGAGAATGGGTGCAGGAGGGAAGGCGGTGGAAGGGGCTATGATATCATGATAAAGCCAGATGTGTCCATAGGCCTATGAGGTGCCTATTCCTGAGTGTTCCCTCTAAGCAGCAGTGGGCAGCCTAGGGCACTGGTGGCATATTCAGTGGGATAGCAGGAACCTCCATGGGAGGTGCTTCAGCCTCCCCAACTTAACTCTCTGAAATTCAGTGGGGATGAAGTAGTAGTGTGTGTTGAACTGTGTCCCTCCAAAAAGATGTTCAAGTCCTAACCCACAGTATCTATGAATGTGGCCTTATTTGGAAATAGGGTCTTTGCACATGATCAAGCTAAGATGAGGTCCTTGTGATGGGCGCCAATCCAATATGACCAGCGTCCTTATAAAAAGAGGAAGTTTGGACAGCAAGGCAGAGATGCTGGGAGAATGCCTTATGAAGACTGGAGTTACGCTGTCACCAGCCAATAAACGCCCAAAATGGTTTGCAAAGTACCAGAAGCTAGGAGAGAGGGAGGCACGGGAACAGATTCCGCCCTCCCCCTGGAAGGAGCCAGCCTTCTTCACGCCTTGATCTTGGACATCTAGCCTCCAGCATGTGAGACCATAGAGTTCTGTTGTTCAGGCCCCCAGTCTGTGGTGCTTTGCATGGCAGCCCCAGCAAACTCATACGGGTGGGTGGGCCGTTTCCCCAGACCCACCTGCTTCTCTGTGACCCGTGGCCTCTGCCTCTCTCTCTCTCTCTCTCTCTCTGTGGATTTATGGCAAGGCTACACGTGGTATGTATTTGTTGCCAGCGTATATTAAAAATGACAAGCTCTCTTGTGGTTTGGCTTTTGAAAGCAAGTGCATTTAAAGTCTAATCTTAAGGTTTGAGGTTGACTTAGAATGGGATTTCTTAAAGGTTACAGCGACCTCGCTCCCATTATTTCCTCAACTGCACGACCTTTATGTGTGTTTGAGAAGGGAAAGGGGTGCAGTTGAGCTGGGTATTTCAGTCACTTACACAAAACCGTGCGTTCGATTATTGCGTTTCCAGCCTTGGGCACCTTCTTGGGATTATTTGGTGTTCTCTTCTGAGTCTCCTCCGGCTAAAGGTTTGGCAAGTCCTTGACAAAGGGAAGGTTTCTTTTTAATTTTCTCGCTCCTCGGGCTTGCTTGTTCTGTCTCTGAAAGATGTTGGAGCCTTCCTCCCCTCCCCTTTTGGGTTGGGGGAAGGGTGGGGGCCGCCACTTTCCTCTTTGTGAAATGTCGACTTATATGAAACATGTGTTTTTCATAGAAACTCTCATTTCAAAATGTTGAAGTAGTTGGTTCTAATTTACATGTGAAAAATAAATAAACTTGTCATGGAAATACTCTTGGGGCACAACCGCATGATAATTATGTGTGCCCGCCCGCCCCAACTCTTTAACATGGGAGGGACCTCCCCTCACGGGCGTTTTCTAAGCTTTCACGGCTTCTAACAACTTTTCCCAAACTCCGTGCAAACGCATTAAAAATAACTGTTGTAAGTTGAAAGTCCACTAATTTTCCAAGTATGTCATAAGTCGTTGTGTCTCATAGTGGCAATTTCATATCCCTACTTAGTAGTTGGGGCACTTAAGGTTCAGAAACTGAAATGCGAGATTTCTTGATTTGCAAACCAGTGTTAACGCTTGTTTTCCATGCTAGTGTTATTGCGGTCCAGGGTTCAGTGAGGGCGTGGGGATGGGGTTAGAAGGGCAAGAGAGATAGAGGGGCTTTGCAGGTGGGATCACTGAGATCAAGTGTGAAGGCCCGGGCTCCAGCCTGACTCTCACTGTCTGACAGCCTGGCCCTGGGGCATGTGACTTCTTAAGGACCTCAGGAAGATGAGGGAGCTTAAAAATGCTCTGCTTCATACTGGGATTATTTAGGGAAGCATTTAGGGATTAAATGATTTGGGGGGGATTTGCTTGAAGACGTAAGATGGACCATGAGTTGATTATCACTAATGCTGGGTGATGAACATCCAGTGTTCGAGGCTTTTGTACAGGTTTGAAATTTTCCATAAAAAAAGTTGAGATAAAGTTGTTTGCATCTAAAATGTATACCTCTGGCGTATACCCATCTCCTCTCCTACAGGACGCTGCTGTTCCGTTAACTCACTGCTCCTGAACACAAACTCCTCTGAAGGAACACAAGTCCTTTCCTTCGGCCTGATGCAAATAGATTAATAGAGACTTTCTGACACCTTCCCCACCCATTTAAAAATTTTTTAACGGATAATACGGTGGCTGGGCTTTCATTCTAAATTCAGAATCTCCTCCCTCTGTTCCTCACCATTCTGCATTGTAGAAAGAGTACAAAGAATTAGAGGACTTTAAAATAAATCTCGGCTAATTATACATACAACCGCATTCACTAAATGGGAATATTTTCAGGGCTTTCTTTGCTGCCGAGTGCCACCTGCTCGTGATTTAAATGGGCACAGATTTAGTTCCATTAAACAAAATGCAGCAACTCTTCTTCTAGAGCACAAACTTCTTCAGGTCCTACTTTGGAAGTGGGGAACGAATCCTAGTGTTCCCTTGTTAACTCTGGGCCTGTGTTGGTCATGCCACAGGGTGGATTACTTGAATATTCTGCAATCTTCAAAAATTTTAACAAGCAAGTAGATTGTGATGAAGTGGTTTGTGTTTTATAAGGAGCCTTATGAACTCAATGGCATTTGAATTTGTAGTGCCAGCAATTACTAGGCGGCCTCAATTGAGGAATACATGCCTTAGCTTTCACAGCTCTTTTAGGAGATATTTTACTATGTTGCCAAAAAAATAAAAAAAGAAGAAGAAGAAGAAGGGGAAGAAAGGAATCATTTTGCAACGTGTTATGTTCTTGGCCCGTCCGATGGTCTCCCCAGAAGCTGCTGGACTCCACCTTGCTATTTTAGATGTAGGAGATCATTTAAGAGGATTCATTCATCTCCCATTAATCTGGAACATTTGTGATCTCTGTAGATCCAAAGAGGGTGTTTCTTTAGGGTCTATGAAAGTTAAAGCAGCATTCAAATGCAACATGAATTACCAAACCCTTTCCCAAGAAAATCTATGAGCGGATTCATCTGCTTCTTTTGGAAAGTGAAAAATCCCACAGCATCTGGGCATGTTTGCGACACTAGTACTAGAATGATTTCCTTCCAGCAACTTTGTCTCCAGAGAGCTGGACCCGAAGCCTTTGATGCTGTAGCTGGTCCATTAAGAAAGGAGGAGGAAGCTACTTATCTCTCCTTAAAGTCCTTATTTTTCCTAATCTTCTCTTTTCCCTCCACCCTTGCCCTAAATTCCTTTCCATTTTGCCCTTTCAAAAACTCCTCCCTCCCTTACCAAAGCTAAAAATAATGGTAATGCTTTCCAGTGGTCCCCCCTTACTCATATCTCAGATGCAGGCTGCGGGCAGAAAGGAAAGCCTTCGTTGTTGGCCAGGCTTAGAAGTGCATGTCTACAAATCTTAGCTCAGCCCAAGATTTTCAGATGAAAATGTCATTGGAGATTTTTCACTCTCACTTGAATCCCCAGATCTCTTCCTTCGTGTCGGAACCTGCCAACACGTTTGGGAACTACCTGCTAATTGTCAGTGACACCGGCTCCTTAGCACCCCAGAGGTGGGTTCATAGACCCGGAAAGTGAAGAATCCTCTAGCTGTGATTGGAGGGAGTCCCAAGTAGTTGTGGCTACACTCCAGGTTTCCAGCCCTCAAATGGTGTTTAATAAAGATCACAGACCCCTTTTTGTGTGGCGACCTGCAGACCAGGGCCCTGAGGACGCGGGGAGAGTCCTCTGAGCAGAGTTCCCAGTTGTGTGCGACGCTGTGCCCTAACTTGGCCGGCCTGCGTGGACAGCTGGCTCTGGTTACTGTGGGAACAATGCAGGGAAGGCCATTGTCACATTCCTCCGAGGTCAGATGCACAACCTTCCTGACACGCTCAGTCCCTGCTGGCAGAGGGACAGCCAAGGGGCTCGGAAGCAGAGCTGGGAGCGTGCGAAGGACTTGAGAAATCCATCAACTCTCTTGTTTTACTGATTGAAACCGTGGCCCAGAGAAGTTCTGAGACTGGCTCCAGCCCATCGGCAGGTTGATGGCAGACCCAGGACCGAAATTTTCTAACTCCCTGTCCAGTGCCGTAATGTTTCTCTGAGCATCTTGAATGTTTCAGACCTGGAGTGAAAAGGTACTATTGGTAAAGACGTCGCATTTTGTGTGTTTTTACTTGCTGTAATTGAGTCAGGTTCAGGAGTGACCATCTCTGGTACTTGGGCCCGGGACATTTAAGCACCACCAGGATGCGTCTGGCCAGCAAACAGCATCCTCGGGACCTTCGGGGAAGTTGTTGGCTTCCAGTCCCAAACCTAGAAGTTAGAGTTAATTTTTAAGTGTTCATCTTTAACTCAAGCATGAAGCTCTAAAAGCACTCAAGGAGCAAGGCTTGAAAGCAGCTAAATTCCTCCGAGCTATGGCCACACTTGAACTCTTTCTTTAGAAAAATAACTGAAATCGTAGTGATTAAGACACATGAAAACAGAATGGCTGGATAAGATTTGTCACATACGCCCTGGTTGCAGGCACACTGAGGAGTTCAATTTATTGGTAATTGATGATTCTTTCTTTGTTAACATGCTTTCCTCCAGACAGGCTTACAGGACCTTCCTTTAGCATACGTGCAAGCCAATAAAAGATTTTCATTTAAGATTTTTACTATTTTCAAAATACACAAAGAGGAGGGGGGAAAAAGTCTTACCCCAAAGTGCAAAGAATTAGGAACAACGCTTTTGCATGTAAACTTCCAGATGATGATATCAATTTTTCTTTCACAGAAAAAGGCACCGTAAATTACTTTTCTTCAGGAAAAGTGATTTCGTGGGTAGACAGGCTGCTTCCTCAACAGATAGAGGGGTGGCCGTGGTGGGAAGGAATTAGCAGAAAGCCCTGTGATCCCGTGTGCTCGGCATTTTCTGAACATCATTCCCAAAGATCATTTGTGGACCTGCCATATTTTTAAAATTTTAAAATTTTGTTCTATTAAAAATTTTTTATTGAAGTATAATTGATTAACAATGCTGTGTTAGTTTCAGGTGTACAGCAAAGTGATTGTTATATATATATGTGTGTATATATGTGCATATATATATATATACACATTCTTTTTCAGAGTCTTTTCCATTATAGGTTATTACAAGCAACTGAATATAGTTCCCTGTGCTGTACTGTAGGTCATTCTTGTTCATCCATTTTATATGTAGTAGTGTGGATCTGTGACATGCCGCGTTTTCATGCCTCACTTTCCGTAAAGAATTTGTTCTCTATTTCCCAGCTAACGTTTCGAGATTCTGACAAGTGATTGTAGCCTTCTTTAAAAAAGACTAGTCTTTTTCCTCCTTGTGAGTTCCTGCGTTTGGCTGCTGGGCAGGCACCAGTGCTCACCTAGAACAGGATGTAGCTGAGGCTCCCGCAGCATTTGGGACCGTGGAGGGCCACCAGGTTTCCCGGCTGCCCAGAGCCCTGACATGAAACAGCCAGGACCGAGACATGTTTTCTGAGTCCTGGGACGAGCCAGGGAGGGGCCGGGGGTGGGGGTGGGAAAGCAGATAAAGATGCACATCCCTCTCTGTGATCATTTCTTTACCCGACTGAGGCAGAGTGCTCTCTGCTATTTGAAGAGCGCAATTTAGATTTATATTAAGGAATGAATAAATAGGATGCAGTGATGAAATCTCATCTGGAGTGAATGCAAATCGGGTATGCTAATGATTGCATGGCCGCATCTCACATTTGAGCAGAAACAGGGAGCCGGTCAGAAACCTGGGTGCTTCTCCCGTCTGTCTCCCGTTTATTCATTAGATGTTCCAGAGCAACTGAGGCCGTGGGGAAAAGGCTGTCTTTTTCCTGATGTCTCTCAGTGTTGCACCTCACACTATAGGGCCTTAAAGCACTTGACAAGCCTTCAAGAAATTCTGGGTAGTGTGGTTTTTAAAATTTTCCCAGAGGTCTTAAGAGATGGTTTACACAGATGCATACATGAATTCAGTCTGAACCTGAGCATTTTACCATCACTCATCATTTGACATGGCGAGAAAGTCCTTTTGGTTCTGAGAGTCACTTCCTACTTTCTCTCCTTAGAGAGTGTTTGGGGCAGGAGGTCAGAAGTCCCTAGTGGGAGCTGGGCCAGTGTCTAGCTTTGGCTAAGTCACCTTACATGAGTAGGAGGCAGTTGGCCTGTTTGTTTAATGGGAGGCTGGACCAAAGGCTCTGTGCAGTCCTCTCCAGCTCGGATGTTCTGCCTCAGATTCAGCATGACAGGATGCAGCAGGAGGCAGGTCCACCTGCAGTAATGTCCTTGCAAAATTGCTCCCTCTCCCTGATCAAACCCCACCACCGTGGAGCGAAGTCTGCCAGGGTTGAAGGTGTTCCATCCCAGGGAGAAGCTTACAAAACCCCTGAGCATGCTTTGCCCTCATCTGCTCTGGTTGGTGATGAAAAACTGGGTCACAAGAGGTTGCCCCCTTTCCAGTTATCAGGAGGGGAAACCCCCAGGGCTGAAAAAGGAACAGATACAGAACAGCTCCAAAGAGGGGAACAGAAAGATGCATGAGAAAGGAGGTGAAGGATGGGTGTCTCTGAGCCCCACTCTATTAAGGGAGAGAGAAACGGAACCCTGAGGGTGAGAAAGGAGAAAGAATGGACCTCCTCTGTGGCTCAGAAGATCCGTGGGGCTTGAGGGAAATGGTGGCTCACCCTCTCTCAGAGTTTAGGGGGCTTTGGGCAGAGTGCCCCCTGCTCCTGGGCTCTGCTCTCGGTTGGGCATCCTGGCAGCGCTGCGTGGAGCTGTCATGATTTTCCAGCTGCGTCCTGCAAAGCCCCGTGGGCACTGGCCTCGGCCTCTTTCCTTTATCTCCGTTATATTTTAGGGTTATGTAGATCTTATTTTCTTAAAAAGTTCCATAGTATTTAAAAATTTAAAAACCCCTGGTAAGTTGAGGAAGAGCACATACCGAAGCAGTATGGCCTTACACAAGTCACTTGATTTCCCTGAACCTCCCTTTCCTTATCTGAGAACAAGGCTAAGTTCTCCGTCTGTCTTACAGAATGAGGGAAGGATTAATTAGAGCTGGTGATTCGTACCTTCATTCCACACACATGCATTGAACACCTCTCCTGTGGAAAGCTCTACTGGGAGAGAAATTCAGAAGTGTGTGGGACAGTTATCTCAAGAAGAGGGATAAAGCATGTGCAAGAACCCCACCAAGATAACTTCTTGGAGGTGATGGTGATGGTGGTGGGGTGTTAACCAGACAGTTGAATGTAGTGATTCCAGAGTCTAAGTGTTTGGGTTTGAATCCCAATTCCAACCACTCACCAGTGTGACTTCAGGCCCCTTCCGTGACCTCCTTGTGCCTCAGTGTTCCCATCTGTAGGGTGGGGATGATAACAGACCTTATCATGCTTTGTTGTTGGAGGACTAAAATTAGAGTTAATATTTATAAACGAATTAGAACAATGACTAGGACATAGTAAGTGATCTCCTACATTTATTACCGTTAACTGTGATTATTTCACCAGTGCGCTGTGAAATTGGTGCCCTAGGGCACGTTGTTAATGGACGCGCCAGGTGTGCTGTTTCTTGGTCCTCAGCATCACGGTCCCTTGTCACTGCACTTCCATTTTTGTCTTCCCTCCTACCTTGTGAGTCCCCAGAGATGCGTCCTGCGCTCTAGAGAAACGTCCTGTCAAAGATTCTCTTCTCTCTCTTTTCTCTCTCCCTTGTTTTGAGCTTGGGTTGGTCCTCCTCTCACATCGACCAGAGGCTTTGCCTTGCAGAGGGGGTCTCTCTGTTCCGTGTGTCATCTGCCTTTAAGGGTGTGACTTGTTTCTGATGTGCGCGGGGTGCTCCCTGGAGAAGGCTTTGCTGATGGTGAGCAGAAGCCTCCTGTATTGATTGGTGATATCACGGTTCTATAGCGGGTGAATGAGGTCATTCTCATCGTGTTTCTCAAGCCAGTGACCTTGAGGCCGATCGGATGACTAAGCCACATAGGTGGATCCCTGGGTGCAGAATGTCCTTGTTTGAAGGTAAATCGGTGTGCGGGTGACTGATAGTTGTAAAGAAAGGCCGGCAAGTGAATTACTTGCCCCTTGGTGAGAGGCGGTGTATGTTAATAAGCTCTGAGGCCACCCAGGCCTTGGTGGGACTGTTGGGGCTGATTTTCAAGAGTTCCTTTATCTGTTGCTCCTCTCTTATCTTTTCTCATTAGATTCCAATTCTCTGTGAAACTGCCAGGACAGGGTATAATGCTGTCAGTGTGAAGTTCAGAGCAGAATACTTAGGCCTCTGAGCTAATTGGCTAGTCTGCTTTTTCTTTCCTTTTTTAAAATTCACCAGCAGGGTGGGACAGAGCAGAAGATGAAAAGATTTTTTTAATACAAGAAAAGAGAGGAAGTAAGCATGATGATAAAATCTGCATGCGAAAAACCCTTGTTAAAAAAAAAAAAGGAGAAGTGAACTGTATAGTTCACTATACCTCTAATCTGGATAAACATATCAGCTGTGCAATTAAGAGTTTCTATCTGCCAGCATCCCTGTGGTTGCAGACCGGGCCTTGTGACATTGGAAGAGGTGCAAGTCTTAAATGAACAGACTTTGAGCAGGTGGGCAGAAGGGCTGTCGGGGGCGGGGTGGGGGTCGGAAAGTAGTGGCGAGAGGGTAGGTTAGAGTTGTTATTTTGGAATCATTGGATAGCAGTCAGCTGTTTTGATGTTTATCCGTAATAGCAAATGCTTATATGGTACTTACTATGGGCCAGTACTGTTGTGAGTGCTTTTTAATCTATTAATCCTTTAATCCTTATAACCATTATTATGCAAATGAAGTATCTGAGAACAACGAGGTTAAGTACTCTGTCCAAGGTCATTCAGACCCCGACATTGGCTCCAGAGTTGGTGCCCAGACCACTTCTAGCCTCTCACTGTCGGGGTCTTGGAGGCGCAAAGAAGGGAATTCCTGTCCTCAGGAGGCCTGTTTCTTGTGCAGGTAGAAGGAACTGAATTCTTTCAAAGGATTTCAGCAAATGTCCTGACCTGGCAAGTTGCCATTAAACTCATCGTGATCTGATTGGGAGCATGTGGGGACTCTCAGCATCACTGCTAGGAAGTAAGACTTTCCCCCTCCCAGTCAAACATCTGTTTTTTGCCTGGACCATGATTATTTTCTGATTAGAAAGTCATCACTAATATCCAGATAGTCGTGCAGTGGACCTTTCTGTGAGGGGGAGCAGAGAGCTGGTTTTGCCCTCCATGGCATCTCTTGGCAGAACAGAAACACTTTTCTCCTGGGGTGCTTGGTGAGACCGTTGATTTGCAGGTAGGAGAGCAGGAAGGCATTCTAGACAGCTTGAACATTTACTGGCGCTAATGAATTTGTCAAGCATCTAACTCAGGACGGTGCACACTTAGAATGATCTGAAAGAGATTTTAACTTTGCTCTAAGATGATAACTATCTGGTATTAGAGTCAGAAGAGGCACAATTCCCCTAAATCCTTTAATTAGCTCCAATCTCTCAAGAAAAACTTCATATTAAGAAAAACAAACAAACAGAAAGTCCTCAAGTGGTGAAGGCCAGATAAGAATTAAAGGTACAGTGAGTCAATAACCAAGTTTATGGAAATTACCAAAGAAATAGATGTAGTGTGAATGCACTAGTTACCTAAGATGTTTATTGACCAGAGCAAAAATGATGTTTTTGATCTGTGATAAGTACAAGTGTTGAAATCCATCCAAGCCACAAACATGATCTGGAGGGTCGGTGTTGGAACATAAACTCTGCAGAGTCTAGAGCTCATACCCTATATGGCTTTTTGCTAATTAATAAACATTGGCCTCCTGACTGTTACTTAATAGGCTAATTGCAGCGCCTTGGCAAACGTGCTTTCACTGCTCATGGGAGAGGGGGATTTTCTATAAAAGAGGTTAAAAGGACAAATCAGGAAACTAACTTTATTTTTGATGAGATGCCCCAGAATAATCAGATACATGTTTATTTGGGCCAAATAAAGTTTCTGAGAAACCTTTTTATGATGACCAAGCAAAAAGTTTCACGGGAAACTTTTTTCTCACTTTTTTATTATAAACAACTTCAAACATACAGAGAAGTTGAAAGAGTTGTCTAGTTAACACCCATATACTCACCTCCTTTGCACCTCAGTGTTCCCATCTGTACAATGGGGATAATAATAGAACCAAACTCATTGGGTTGTTGGGAGGGTTAAATGAGTTAATATTTGTAAAGTAATTTGAACAGTGGCCGACATGTAGTAATCCACTCTACAATGTTTCTTACTGTCACTATTAGTGATTATTTCCCCAATGCATTGTGAGGTCGGGGCTATAAGGCAGGTTCTTAATGGAGTTGCCATTTGTTTTTGGTCCCTTGTGATTCAAATTCTGACCCCGCCACTTACCCCTGTGCAACCCTGAATAACTTACCTTGCCTCTCTGTGCTTCAGTTTCCTCACCTGAAAACGGACGTATAATAGTCCTACTCGCTTTATCGGGCTGTTGTAAAGATTAATGAGTTAAAACTTCTAAAGCTCTTAAAACAATTCAACATGAGTTTCAACTTGAATTCCAACAATTCCTACCTCTGTTATCTTGAGTAAAATAGTAATATCTTTTTTTTCCTCATTGTCTTCCTCTGTAAAATGGGAATGAAACTATTGAACAACATTATAGGGATTAAGCAAAATGATATCTGTAAATCACTTAGAGTACCTGGCAAAAATGTCTAAAATTATTATTAGCTAAAGTCCATAGTTTATTCAGATTTCCTTAGTTTTTACCTGATGTCCTTTTTCTGTTTCAAGATCCCATCCAGAACACCATGTTACATTTACTTGTGATCTCTCCTAAGGCTCCTCTCCAATGTGACAATTTCTCAGACTTGAGATGACCTTGACCATTCTGAGAAGTGCTGATCATTTTTGTGGAATGTCCCTCCATTGGGGTTTTTCCTATGTTTTTGTTATGATTAGAAAAACCCCAATGGAAGGACAATCAACAGAAAGACCATTAGTACTCCTCAGAGCTGGTAGATTGCCATTTTCATCACATCATATATATTTTGGGTTACATGCCCTTAACCTGACTTATCACTGTGGTTGTTGCCCTTTATCACCTGGCTGAGGTGATGTCTGTCCTGTTTCTCCACTTTAGAGTTACTCTTTTCACACACACATCCCCTGCCCGCCCACCTTCCACACTGTGTTCTTTGGAAGGAACCACACCTAAGGGATGGTTAGCCTCCTTAAGGGCGAGGTATCTACGTGAATTATTCCGAATTCTTCTGCGCAGATTTGCCAGTTCTCTCCCATTTATTTATTTACTCAGTCATTTCGTTGTATCAGTATGAACTCATGGGTACTTATTTTATACTTTAGGTTATAATTCAGTAGTGTGTTTTTTATTTTGTATCTTAAGTTGTTCCAGTTTTGGCCACTGGCAGCTCTTTTGGGAATATTAGGATCTTGTCTCCCGTTTCTCTTTCATATGCCCCCATCATTGTGTTTTTGATTTTTTTGTTTTTGTTTTGTTTTGAGCATTCCCTTCACACTCATCTTGAATATTTTCTGCCCTAGTCCTAGAATCTGCCATTTCTCCAAGGAGCCTGGGTTCCTTTTATTGGGAAATGGTGTTAGAAACCAAGATCTGGGCACTGGGGTTTGCAGAAATTTCCTGCTCAACAAATGTTAGTTTCCTCTCTGCCTTCTGTGGCAGTCTGGCATGTACAGCAGTGAGCACCCTTGGGCGAGCAGGTCCTCCTCAGTCACTCACCCGGTCCCAGCGGGTCAGCCTGGCTCACAGGAGCCCCTGGACGATGTCATCCCAGCCGTCCAAGTCCACGGACTTCATTCAGCTCAATCCAGGTCAGGCTCTGTGCTGGGCTAAGGCTGTGAAAACTCTTTCTGCCCTCGTGGAACTCAACCCTCTAGACCCCAAGAGGGGACAGTAATCTGTAAGTGCCGCAGGAGATCAGAACAGAGAAAAGCTAGTACAACCTAAGAGCATTTGAAGAAGGCTTCTCATACAAGACTGGCCTTGAGCTAGGTTTATTCCAGATGAGGAGACTGGAAGCAAAGATGCAGAAATGTGAGCAGGTAGCTTTCCATAGATAAGAAGAGGCCTGAAATAAAGGAAGGGCTTTAGCTTTGGTGATTTATTTCAGGTATGAAACAGGGCCTGTTGATCTTGGTGGGATGAGGGAAATGGGCTTCAGCCAGGGGTGTGCTGAAGCCAACTTTCCCCTGGGCTCAGGAGCCAGTTGTTCAGTTTTTAGGAATTTTGAGAGCAAGTTGGCATCATGTTTGTAGTTTAAAGTCAGCCACAGTGGAAGTGTTTACAGAAAGCTGCAACATTATTGTTATTAAGTGTTATTAAACATTTCCCTGCTTACCAATGGCTTTAGCTACCTGAAAATCTGGTGTATGCCCTTACCCTGAATTTAATCTTCTCTCCAGCAGTTTTTTTCCCCCATATACACATTTTCCTTCAGTCCTTTGAATTCTTTGACAAGAACCGTCAAAAAAAAAAGTTACAATAGAGATGTGTGCCCTTGAACAAAAATTGCATTTTATCACATGTTGGCTAAAACTTTGATTGCCAGAAAACGTTGTAGTCAGTTGGGATGCTTGGGACCCTCTGGTGGCCATTCCAGATAACTGAGTTGGAAATGCACGACCCAGCCTTCCTCCTTGTTTTGGCAGCGGGAGGGGATCTGTCGTCACCTGAGGGTGGTCATCGGTGTCATATACAAGCAATGTGGCCGGAGGACTTTGCCCCTTCCTCATGGTTGCGTTGGTTTGGAAGAATCTTCCTATTTCTTATCAAGAATGTGGGAAGAAGGGGTATCGTTGTCCTTCAGCTGGGAAGCCGTGACTCAGCATCCTCCCGCCTGTGGTAGGCAACACAGCACTCCACTAGCTTGACTTCTGCAAGGCTGTGAGGATATGTGAGTAATCCCCGAAATAGTGCTGTGCAAATACGGACAGTTTTCATGAGGTCACCTCTTGTGCATGGCCTGTGGTTTCGAGCGTTGTGCAGAATTACACTCAGAGGTGCTTATGTTTCGAAAGAGTCAACTAAAAGTGGTCAGACGTGTGTGTCTAGGGAGAGCAGTTTTAGAAGAGGGGAAGACTTCTTTTACCCGTAACTGGAGATTGTAAGTTTTCAGTGTCGTCCTGAAAGGTCGAGTTGCTTTGCCTCCATTATAGGGATTTGTTTTACCTTTCTTTGCTCTTCTCTGTGTCCCTCCGTCGTGGAGGTAAACTTTCCTAACTTTTCTTCTTACCTGTCGTTGACGGTACTCCTGATCTGCTGTCAAGCTGAATCTCTGAGGTTGCAGCGTTTAGAAAAGAATATTGCAGGCGTTCTGACCGTACCACGGATCTCTTAGGTGCCAAGTTTGCTCAGAGTCATATGCTCTTTTAGTCCAAATGATTCCTAGATGTGGAAGCTGTCAAATTTTACCTGATTTCCTGGAACCCTCAAGCCAGGTTGCAATTCCTCAGCTGCCTCTCGTAAACCAGCTGTTGTGAGCATGACTGACTTGGACCTCCTTGGGATAACCTGGTCCAAACAGATCACCTGCAAACCTCCCTTAAAGGGCCAAGTGATTGGAAGTCACTTTTTTTTTTAATTGTGGTAAAATATACATAAAATAAAATTGGTTATTTTTAAGTGTACAGTTCACGGTGGGACAGTAAGTACATTCACATCGTTGTGTAGCCATCCCCACCATCCATCCTCCCAAACGGAAACTCTGTCCTCATGAAGCACTGACTCCCCCTCACTCCCCCTCCCAGCCCCGGCAACCATTCTACTTTCTGTTTATGAATTTGATGACCTCATATAAGTGGAATCGTGCGGTATTTTTCCTTTTGTGACTGATGTGTTTCACTTAGCATCATGTCCTCCAGGTTCCTCCATGTCTCAGCCTGTGTGAGAGTTTCCTCCCTTTTTAAGGCCACTAAATATTCCATTGTGTGCATGTATCACATTTGGTTTATTCATACTCGAGTGCATCTACCTTTTGGCTTTTGTGAATTATGCTGCGATGACCATGGATGTTCAGATGTATGTTCAAGTCCTTGCTTTCAGTTCTTCAGGATCTACACCCGTAAGTGGGATTGCTGGATCATATGGTAATTCGGTGGTTTAATTTTTTAAGGGGCCATCATACTGTTTTCCACAGTAGCTGTATCTGCATCATTTTACATTCCCACCAGTAATGCACAAGGGTTTCTCCGCATCCTGGCCAGTGCATGTTATTTTCTGGTTTTGTTCGCTTGTTGTTGTTTTTTAATAACAGCCATCCTAAGGGGTTTGAAGTGGTATCCCATTATGGCACTGATTTGCCTTCCCCTAATGATTAGTGATGCTCAGCATTTTTTTTATATGTGCTGATTGGCCATTTGTAGATGATCTTTGGAGAAATGTCAATTCAAGTCCTTTGCCCATTTGCACTGTTTCTCTTCCAGATCTGGTTCTCTAACCCATAGTGATTTTAACTACTCTCCTTGGAAACCACTCCCAAAATACTGTCTCCCCCTTAAGTTACAGGCTGGTGGGAAGCCCTTTGCAAATGATTTTCTTCATTGGATACCAGGGTAGTATTTCCTTATTTTTATGTGTTTTTACTTCCTAAGAACAGATCTCTACTGAATTTCTTGGTATATATTTACAGTCATCTTTTCAACTGGTAGGCAGGTTTTGGAATTCAGATATTGCCATTTGAAATACTAGAGACTTCTCAGAACAACTTGAGGGTCATTCACGCACTCAGTAAATATGCCTTCTTTATGGTTGGATGAGAATTCATTCATTTCTGCATATTTTGATTGTCTACCATATATGCCAGGCACTAGGTGTTAGGAATACAGAGATAAATGATATAAATTCCATGCTCTCAGAGCTGGGCCACAACTGAGTCTGGGAGACGCACACCCATAAAAATTTACGATGGAATATGAATCGTGCTCCTTACAGAGATAGTACAACAATGCAGTATTAGGTCTGGGAAATTTGTAAGCTTAAGTCTTTAAATTGAGTTAGACTGTGGCTAAATGTATCAGATGAGAAACACATGAAGAGTTATTTATTTACTCTGAGATAGTAAATGGAAAAGTTGAACAAAATAAAATGCATCTATCATAACCAATGGCCCCCAGCAAGGCCAGCACCCTCGTGCCGCCGTGGTCCCTGCACGTTCTTTGTGTTTGGGTCATTAACACTGCGTTTAGGTCAGATGAGAGTGTGTTCCATCTGCCACGCTTTGCTAGCTGAAGTAAACTGCTGATGGAGATCATTTAAGAGCGTCTCTGTGCCGTTGATTGCATGCTTGTGGCTCATAATCAGAATGATGTGAAATAATTGTTAGGCCGACTTGCCGAGGCTACATTTTGTGTCATTGCAACTGTCAGCACTTCGGTCCTGCTGCTCTGCCTGACGAGCGCTGGCCCAGCACCTGCTGGACAGACGGCTAAAGCATGACTCGCCAGTGTCCTGGATGGCTTTTGTTCTAGCATCCTAGCTGGCTGCCGCCATATATTTTATAATCTGAAAAAGAAATAACCTGAAAAAGAAGTATCTGTGCATTTAGTGAAAGCCAGTGCTTGTTTTTCGTTCTTGGCAAAATGCTGCATCCTGGGCTTTAATGTAAAATCCACATGCACGTTGCCACGGGGCTCATCTCTTTTCTCTTTGGCCGTGAAACCCAGACAAACCTGGCTTTGAATTCTTGCTTTGTTAGTTAGCTCCCTGGTTAGGTGACCTTAGCTAGGTCACTCATCTTGAAGCTTGTTTTCCTTATTTGCGCCAGAGGGCTAAAAGGACCCGTTTTACAGAGATTTTGTGAAGATTCGGGATAACAGGTAAAAACTTGTGGACATAATGAGCCACCCAGTAAATGGTAGTAGCTGATGTTAAGGGATCTAGTTCTTACTCAGGACGACATGATACAACGGCAAGACAGAATTTTCCAAAGTCAGTAGTCCAAAAATATATTGTAAGTGTGGAATGTAGAGTATCAGCCAGTTTTCCTGGCTAGGTGATGTTCACTGGAGACACACAATTGGATGCGGACGTTAGAATCTCAGCCACCGTTTTCCATGGCTAGGTCTGCTGTACAGAATGTTCTCTAGGCCACCCCATGTACACCATCAAAGGATGCAAAGGGCCCTTTGAAAGTGAAGTTAAGAATGTGCATTATGTAGCTTTCCCTGCATAAAAGAGACGTTAGAGAGCACACAGCCCAGCCTCACCATCTGGTTTCCTCTCATGGAGAAAGCAGTGGCCATGAGAGAGTGAAGCAAAACACAGACTTTGTCCCTGGAAGAAGTTCATGGTCAGATCTGGGAACAGCTCACTGGTTCCTGAATCATACCATCAAAAGAGATCTGTTAAAAGCAGCTCAGTCCATATTCCATGATACAGTAAAGACCCCAGTGGGAGTTGCCAAAGAGATGCTCTCTCTGATTTTATCCAGTGCTAAAACTTAAGGTCTGAGTTCTTATCTTCCAATGTTAATTCTACTTCACATGAAATCTCTAAAGGTGTGACCCCCCCACCACCACAGATTGTCACTTCCCCTAAAAATTGCACAAGCTAGACAAGGCATGAACTTTTGTTGAAAGGTAGCCTACAGAGGGGTTATCACCTATGCATTCACTGTAGATTCTGGTTTTTCAAGTCCAACTCTATGTTTGTCCACTGTTGGTCTCTCCAGGATTTCCTGGCGGGTATCTGATTTGGCATTTCTCTGCTGCCATGGTATGTCCTGTCTTTCTTGGCTACTCGCTGGCAAGCCCACATCTCCTGCCGGCTTGTAGGAGCATGTTGGTGGTACTTTAAAGGGTTACACTCATAACTGGAGGATGAAGTCGCTCTACACTCTGCCAATTGTGGGGATACATTCACTTCCCCAGCCTCCCTGCAAAAGTGGTATTTTCCTGAAGTGTTGCTGGTCAGTCACATTTATAGGTATGGCATGATTTTCTTGATGGAGGACAAGGATGTGTCATGCAACTCAATTAAGCTATATCACATATGTTTTACCAAACCAACTGTTCTCTTCGAGAAGGAAATTAGATCAGAAATATTGAGACTCCACAAACATTCCAACTCTTGATATCTTGTAAATATGGCAAATTCTGATTTTTTGGTAAGTTTTCAAGTTCATATAATGTGATTATAATTTTTAGGTTCACTCAAGAGTCTACAGTTTTCAGTTTGCTTTTCTCTGTATCATTAAGTAACTCTACCGTGACCGGACTGAAAACAAGGACATTTCTTCAACCTCAGGTTTCTGATTTCATACTCGAAATAGGCATCTCTCTCCACCATTCGCCCTAGTCTTTAAAATTCTGTCCCCTTTCACCATGTTGGAAACTAACTGAGTATTGTGATTTGTGATATTATTCCCTGCGGTATATGTGCTAGTTTGTATTCTTCTCAGCTACACCCACTCAAACGCAGTTTTTTCTTGCCGAGACTTCTGATCTGTATACAAGCAGCCTTTCTCAATCTTGATGAAAGTGCGGAAAGCAAAAGGACCACACCCTACCACACGTGTAGTCATTTCTCATAACTGTGGGACACGGATTGGTTAACAGTTATGACAGAGATGGATTTATTGGCGTTAAGAGGTTTACAATATAACAAGTGAACTATTATCAGACTGCAGAACAATGTGAATGCTATCAGAGAACGTTACGAATAAATTGTCTGTATGTAATTTTACTTATGTAAGTGTCTGTCTGATTATTCTGTATACTTGATTATTCTGTATACAGGAGAGAGCCATAATGTTCACGGTGATTATTACTGGGACTTTTGCTGATTTGTATTATTTGTCCCCTCCCATCCCGTCTGTATTTTCTAATTGTTCACAGTAAATGGTGTTACTTTGTTCTCATTTCTCTGATGTAATTTTGGGAGGGTGGGGAAAGAGAGAACACAAGTACCCACATTTTGATAAGTCATAAAATTATTAAAAAAAAAAAAAAAGCTCTCCTGTGTCCTCCCTGTTGCCCCAGATCTGTAGACGTGTTCTGCCACACGGCACTCAAGCGTTTCCTTTTTATTAAGTCTCTTCTCCATGCGAAGCACTGCCCTGAGAACTTGAAACATGATGTGAAGTCGATACTATTACCGCCATCATGCAAATGAGGAAAGGGTTCTGAGAGTTTATGTCACCTGAATGGCACAGCTGGTAGGTGGCTGAGCTGAGACTGAGACTTGGTCCCACCTCTGAAATCAGGGTTTGGGGTCTTGGTGATTCTGGCTGTGGACCTCTGGTTTGCCGTGAGGATGAAAAGGTGAATGTATGTGAGTGGTTTATAAAGTGATGCTTTAAAAAGAAGGTGCTTGGAGATTTTACCAGCGTGGGCCGTCTTTGGCCGTGCGCACCCTGTAGTGTTTTCAGTTAGAGCATGACCTTCTCAGGGGTAGGAAGCACGTGGTCCCAGTAGCCTTCGCCGCCCCCAGCACAGCCTGACGGTGGGCTGCTCTCTGGGACTGTGAGGCGCATCTAGAAGGTTCTGAGAAACTTGAGTCTGGCAATGTGTCTCCAATGGACACGTTCAGAGGAAGAGACCCCCCACACAGCCCTGGTGGCCGCAGCCCTCTTTTCCTTCTCGGAAAAGGGAGGAAAAGCAGTGGCTTTCTTTCAGCTGGAGACTTAATCCCCAGCCCTCTGGGGTCGTGTGAAATTTGCCAACCTCGGGAGCTAGACTTGAGCTCCCTCCTTCCCTCCTGAACCTGCAGAGAGCCTTTAAAGCAGTCTCTGGAAATTTTTTAAAACTTGGATCTCGGGGTTAGTTCCTTATGTGATGCAGATTAAACCGTCTGCTGCTGTCGCTCCCTTATCTCCCTTTGTCTCTCAGGCTTCCTCTTCCAACATTCACATCATCTCGGTTCTTTCCCACACGTTATCTCAGTCACCGCGGCTTCCTCACGGGATTACTCAGTCCGCCTGATACGTGGCCCCCAGGGCCTCTCTGCCAGGCCCATGTTCCCGCGCTGCATTACAGGTCCCCTGGGGGGTCGTTGACTCGGGAGGAGATGAATGGAACTGTGGGCACACCATTTTGGGGAAGTGCAAAGTGCAGAAGTGGGGCGCTCTGGTTACTTATGAAGACATCTGCAGTTAGCCCCACTGTGGGGGTGCAGACACGAGATTTTAAAAGATCCACCTAAAAAATGATTTCCCAGGCACCACAACGTACGCCTGTGTTCAAGATGGCTGTCCTCTTGCTCTCTCTACATGGCCCCTGCTCGACCAGGCTCTGCCTGGCTCACATGACTATCCAATCCTCTTAATTATGGGGCCTAAGTCGTCCCTGGTAACTGAGCCCACCTGACACCAATTCCCCCTATAAATGGAAGCCTCCTCCTCCTCCTCCCCCGAGTGGTGGGGGTTGGTGTTGTCTCCTGCTCGCCGTCTGCCGCACACGGTGGGATGTCGCTCCAGGACCTTTGTGTAAGAATTCCCCCTGTCCAATAAGCCGCTGGTGTTTCTGTCGCTGTCTCTGGGCTCTTTCTTTGCCGATAACACTCCTTTGTTGTAGGGTTCACTCATCTCCAGATAAAGGAATCACTTTCTACATGGTAATTGTTCAGGGCTCTGTTTTGTAAGTTCACGTAGTCAGCAAAGCAGTCGTGCGTCCACACTCTTCACACACTAGCTGTGCACCTAGTAGGTGCCAAAGGGCCAGGAGCTGGGATTCCTTATCTCCTGGCCTGCACACCTGTGCTGACTTACAGGAGGGGTTTAATGTTTCATTTTTAACCTTTTCTCTTACAGTTTTCCAAAGAAATTAGTCCGTTTTCTGGGTGGAGAGGAGACCAATCTGCTGTTCTCACAGGGTGAGTGAGCCTTTGACTCTTCTGTGTGTATTTCTACTCACAGCAACAGCTTATCCAGTTATTGTGATGCTCCAAAAAAAGTGCTTGATAAGTGCTCATTCTCTCCAAATTTTCTCCCACCTGGAACCAGGCTGTTCTTTTTACTCATCAAACCTCCTCTTCCCTTCAGAGCTGAGTGCTTCTCTCTTGTGTTTTTTCTGCCATTTCTTTTGGCTGTTCACACGTTTCCTCTCTTCTGAGTTGTTACCACCATTGCTATTACCTTGTTCAGCTCCCAGAGTGGCTGAGAGAGGGTTTTCCTCTGTTTTTTTTTTTTTTTTTTTTTTCAGTAGCTGACGCACAGAAACCCGGCCTTGGGCAGGGAGACCCCATACGTTGTGTTCATGTGACATACTGTTTTATTTTGACACCACGGCAGAGAATAATAGGGTGTGAGCACTAGAGGGACCTTATTGCTCATCTGGCAAAGCCCCCGTGTGCAGACAGGGCAGTCAGGCCCCTTAAGCGCTTCCCGCCCCCGGTCTGAGCCTAGATTATGAGCGAGGCATTTGACTCCCAGCTTCTGGCGGCCATCCCCTACCCCCCCACCTCCCCCCGCACAGAGCTGCCTTTTGAATCTCAATGCCTTCTGAGGATACAGTTAGAGGTGGTTCAACCTGATGTTATACCAGTCAGCTAATGCTAGCACCCCTCCCGTGCAAGTGTCGGGAGTGATGTCTTCCGGCTGCTTAACTTTCTAGTAATCACCCTTGGCTACTGCCACGAGAGATTAATGGAGTGGATGTGCCCAGAACGCTCCCACGATGGACCTCATCTCAGCATATTTTTCATTTCCTTTGCGCCTTTCCCAAACCACGGCATTTGCAATACCCCGTGTCACGTGCTGAGATGCGGGGTCCACCTGTTTTGCAGCTAGAAGCCACGGTGCACCTGCGGGTGTGTGCTGGCCAGCTGCAGGCCGGCGCCCCCCCTCCCCCGCCTCGGGGCTGCCTGCACCTGCAGTGTGACGCTTAACAGGTTTCTTGCAGTGCGGTACAAATGTGACCCCGGTCACGGACACTCTCGGAGAAACACTGCTTCACAGAAACATTGATACTTTTTACACGAGAGCCTGGTTGTGGGGTATGATGGAGAATGTGCTAACATGGGGTCCCAGGAGGTTCTTCCTGTGGTTCTCCTGAGATGCTTGTGTCAGGTCTGGGTAACGTTCATTTAGGCTGATGATCTCAGTGCACGTATTTCCAAAACATTTCATCTCGTCTGGGGATTGATCTAAGTGTGGTATTGAGAGTCTGGGTCCATTATTTTATCCCACTTGTCAACTTAATCACTTTATCTTAACAAATGGAGCCTTCCTTCTGCCCTTCCTGGAGTCACTAATAAGGAACTTGATAAATCTTATCGGGGAGCAGAGATCGTCTGCTTTCTGCCAACGTACTGTATGAAATTTAAAACGTGGGTTGCTGATTGCTGAGGGACAGTCCCCCTGCTCAGTGCTCACTCAGTAGGCATGAATGTGCATCATTAGAAGTGTGACCCTGAGGATTTCCATTCCCTCAACTTCTCCAAGGAAGGCCCGAAAAGTTTATCCCCGGATAAACTTCCACACTAAAACGCTGGACCTTGCGATCTGCTGCGCGCTGGGGAATCTGAGGGTCTCTGTGGAATCAGGTTGATAAGGCCCTCAGCTGTGCCCTGTTTTAGTCTTAGGAGGAGGGGAAACGCGCCAAGGTCCATGCCTACCTCGTGCTACTCTTTTAAGTGAATAAACTGGTAGAGTGTGAGGCGAGAAGCTGTAAAGCGAGAAAACAAGGACCACCTGACCTCACGTCGACCACTCTTGGTAACTTGGGTCTCCTACGGGGTCTTAAGCAGCTGGAAGTCGACCGTCAGGAGGCATCAAATCATTACCTCAAATACTACAAGCTGATTGCTTTTACCGGTTGAGGGGTGGGGAACTAAACACACGCCAGAGCCATGTGTGTCTTATTTAAAAAGCAGCCCAGAGGCTGACCCCGTGCCTTGGGTTGGAACCGCGCAGGTCCACGTGCTGCACGCGTGAGCGCCTTGTAAAACACGAGTCGCTGGGCTCCACCTCCTGGTGTGCGGCCGGGCTGGACCCTGAAAAGATGCCTCTGCTGTCTCCAAGGTCGAATGGTGCTCGCCATCAATGGTATCCCTTTAAGGGAAATCTAGGGAAAGGCTCTTGCCAGCGCTGCGATTTTATTTGCTGGAGGCCAAGGAACAGTGGCGTGTATTGGTTCCATAGCAACATGTCTGTGCAGCCAGAAAAGAATAAAATGAGTGTGGCAGCCGGGGTATCCTGGGCAGGATGAGCACAGCCCTGATGCCCCCTTTTATTTTCCACCTTATCCTGAGCTGCCTTTGCCCTCCTGGAAAGCGTGGGCTGCGTAATTGTTACTGTTGATCTCTGCCGTGAACACTTGCCTCCTGTCCCCACCCCCAGCTGGGGACCTGATGAGGGAGAAGGCAGGGTCTGCAGTAAAATTCTGCAGGCCCCTGGGTGTGCCAGCAGGGCTGGCAGAACCTCCCTGCCCTAGCAGACCCGAGTCGGTGGATAGTCTGTTCTTTTCATCATCCCTGTGAGAATGGCACTGTGGGCAGAGCGCTTCCTGCACATCGCGGTCCGCTGCTCCTGGCTGGATATTAGGCACTGAAATGGGGCTCTGTGAGATCTCGGGAAACAGAGGACCCATTTAATGTGCTCCATACGCATTGAGGGGGCCCTTCCTGGGGCAGGAATGGTGGGGCTGCACCGAGAAATACAGTGCACATGGCATGGCTTCGAGGAGCTTCCCCCGGAGGTGCTGTTTCTAAATGCAGTTGCTCCAGGGTGTGTGGTTGGGGTTTTAACATGTCTCTGATGTTTTCTCATCTCTGAAATCCTCTGTGAAACCATTGTAATCACTCTTGATTTCAACGGATGCTTTGTCTCCCTGAACTCCTGAAACATCTTAAAAATCTTCGCCATCTATTTGACATTGGTTTTTGTGTTTTTCCTTTTTTGATACATCATGCTTTGGGGGCCTGAGGAGTCTTTCTAGGTAGAGGGTAAGACCTTTGAGGTCAGGAGCCATCTATCTTGTTCTTTATCTTTTTTAAAAAAAATTTCTCTGATGCTCAGAACTGAACCCCGTAGACAGTAACATGTCGTTAATATTTCTTGATAATAATGCTATGGTCTCATCCGATCTCATAAGGAAGCTGTGAGGCAAGTGTGTAAATGTATTGAAAATTCTTTTAAATTCTTCAGAGAAAGATAAATTCAAGAAACTCTTTTAACTGGTGTGGTTTAAAAAAAAATGTAGATGTGAAATCACAAGGTAAGTATATCTAAAGACTTTGCATTTCCTTGTCTTCCTCTTTGTGGCTACCGACCATGAACTGTGTACCCCAGGGTTTTCAGTGGCACTGAAGTCGTCCTCCGCCTCGTCACCCCCAGGGTTCACTCCTTCTATGGAATTTGCCTTATACCTTGTGGGCCAGACTTCTCAGTCAAACCCCTAGTAATGTCTTTGAGCTACTAAGGAAGAGATTGGAAGGAATTTTCATTAAGGTGACAGGTCTGATAGATTATGATAGTGGTTCCTAATTTAGTTTTGAGGTCCGTTTGGGAAGAGGAGGTTTTTATCATATAAAACTTTTATTTGAAAAGAGTACTCTTCTCTTCTCAAGTTCTGAGCCAACCAAGAAACAAGACAAGAAGGCAGATGGAGGCCAGGATGTACCTATGTGACGGATAACAGTTAACTGAGTTAGAGTTTGTGTTTTAGGATGAGAGCCAGCAAGAGCTTCCCACCTTCTCACGCCCCGACTGGGCCTGGGCACAGCCCACCTGCAGGGAAGGTTTGCGTCCCGAGGCCACTGTGGCCCTGAAGAAGGAAGGAAAAAGAGACCAAACCCCCCCGCCCCCTAGGTGCTCAATGTTTTAACTCTACCCAGTGATAGATTAATTAATCTAATTCTACCCAGTGGAGTTAACATTCCCCCAAGGAGAGGCGTGGTCCATGCCAGCTTTAGCTCCCAGCCGGGTAACTCGCCCTACATCCCTGGGAAGAAAAAAAGAATGGAGTTAGAGGCCAGGAGGGTTTAGGGAAAATCCTTCCCACAGAAAACAGAGTGGTGGGCGTGGGGTTTGCCTCTGGCTTTTTCTCCTGGCTCTCACCGTCTACACTTTGGTTCCCAGTCTCCGTCTAACCATCTTACCCACTGTGTTTTCTTCATAGCTCTTGGGTTTGTGTATCTGTCCACTGGATTATCATTTGCCACCTCTGTTAGAATGTTAGCTCACTGAAAGCAGAAACCTCATTGGTGTCATTTACCGCCGGATCCCAGTCCATAAAGTGACACAGGCGCATAGGAGGCACTCGATAAGTACTTGTTGAATGAGTACGTGCATAAATGTTGTTTTATGCCTCTTCTCACACTTCTTAATTGCCTGGGTGTCCTGTGCCCCGTCTTGCCTAGCACACACCTAGTCATGTCATAAGACTCAGTTCAGTTCATGCTATACACAGACTAGGTAAACGACAAGGTCCTACTGGGCAGCACAGGGAACTATATTCAATGCCTTGTAATAACCTATGATGAGAAAGAATATGAAAAAACCTATCTAGCTGAATCACACCAGAAACAAAACACACTGTAAATCAAATGTACTTCAATTTTAAAAATAGGTGAAAATGAGATTTTAAGACAT
This sequence comes from Camelus dromedarius, assembly GCF_036321535.1. Lineage (NCBI taxonomy): Eukaryota > Metazoa > Chordata > Mammalia > Artiodactyla > Camelidae > Camelus > Camelus dromedarius. The sequence continues at coordinate 10,790,992 of NC_087454.1, read as the reverse complement.
TGTTTCACAAGTATTAAAACTGAATTAGAAGTACACGCGCGCACACACACACACACACACACGACTCAGTTCAGCTGTCACATTCTCTGTGGAGCTTTCTGGCTTCCCTTCATCCAAGGGGAAGGAGCACCTGCTCATTTGTAACCAGTTGCCAAGAGCTGTACACATGTGTGTGAGCATGCATCTCTGTGTGTGAGTGTGCATTTGCGTATTCTCCCTCTTTCTGGATCTGGCTCTGTAACACTTGCATTCACTCATTTGTTGCTATGCTTACCATCTTAAGTGGTTGTAAACTTGGAACTGGGCAACCCCTTATTCATCCTTGTTTCTCTAACATCTGCCATGTAGTAGGTGCTCAGTAAATAGTACTAGCATTAAAGTACTTTCAACATGCCATGTACTGCTGTCTTAGTGCTTGAAATAACTTTCTAAGTGCCTTCTGTATATTAGCTTGTGTAATTCTCACAACACCCTTACAAGATACACTTAACTCTCACTTTACAGATGAGGAGACTGGGGCATAGAGAGAGTCAGGGACCAGCCCACGGTCTCCCAGATAGTCTATTTCCAGGGCTGTTATTCCCTGCTGCCTCTCAGGAGGATTGTATAAATGGACAAATGGATGAATGGGAATCCTATAGAAGCCCAGGCCTATGTTATTAAATAGGGCCACAAACTTTGGGATCAACACGAATAAGTAAGAAATGGTCACGAGGCCAACCTGTGATTAGGCACGGTTGACAGAGAATCCTGAGGCCGTGGCTGACGTCAGTCCCTAGATGAGTCCCTCAGGTCTTATGGCAGCTCTCCGCTTAATCCCTAGTTATCCCGTGCCAGCAGAGTGGTATTAGTTAATGAAAGTAAATAATTGTCATTATGTTTGGGGAGATTCTTTCCTAATGGGAAAATATTAAGTCGTCAGTTCTGAGTTAACCAGTGGCTGCGTGCAGGGCTCACGGTGAGATTTGCTGAGGGCGGGGGATGGCAGACAGGAGGAAATGAGTTAGAGTGAGGAGGAGAGCGGTAAGTATACACCGCGGTTACTGTAGCCAGGTGGGGTGGGGGCATACCACGTGTCAGACCAAAGAATGGGGCCCCTCAACCACGTCTCCGTGTGTAATATTTGATCAGGAAAAACCCGAATGCCAGGGGGACCTGTGACGACAGCTCCTAACAGATTCCTAGGAGATGGAGCTTGTTGGTTTCTGGTTTGGGGCAGGGGTGCGGGTGGTGGAGCGGGAGGGGTCTGAGTGCCCTGCCTGTCCCTGTTTCAGTGTGGACAGGGCAGTGCTGTGGGACAGGGTCCTCAACCGGGGGTTGGTAATCACTGGGGAATGTTCAGCAAGCTGATGATGTAACCAACCATGTCTCCGTGAGATTAGCTTTACAGCTGTGTTCGTGGCCCAGGAGATGGGGGCGGGTGGGATACCAGAGCCTGGGGCCCTGGTCAGGAGGTGATTACAGGCAGAAGGAGATAAGATTTTGATAACTGGGAGCCTTATGAAGAGGGCAGTGTGGTCGACAAGACAAAGAGTTGATGAAAACAGGACGATTGCTTGGACATAAACAAGGGAAGGAGTTGAGATAACTGATTCTTTGAGCCCAGGAGGCTGTTGGGGGTGCCCTATTTTATATTTTTTGAGCTGATTGTAGTAACAGTGTTCTGTGAGTTGAGCCTTCTTGGGTAGAATTGGGGAATAGCCTTAGACCAAGATAAGTCCCCTTTGAGTAACTGAATGTTGTCTTAACCCCAACCTTTTCACAGCTCTTCCTTCCCTGCCTCCCCAAGGTTTGGGATCAGTTCTTAACTCAGCCGCAGAGTCATCAGGCTGAAATTTCACCCCCATCCTGGCCCTCTAGTGGAGATAAAGTGGTTTAAGTGTGGGCGAGAAAGTAGAATTAAATGTTGCCACACCTAGCCCCTGGTAAGAGAGGGCTCACCGTCCACACCGTGAGAACTGTCACTCTCTCCTGCTGGCTTGTCTCACTATCAGACACAAACTCCCCACAGCTTTGGGAACCGCATGGTAACGAACATTTTGTTGGTCAAATTTTTGCAAGCTGGCAGTTCTTCCGGCTTTACGAGGCCCCTGAGCACTGCCTTCTTTCTCTGTCTTTTTGGTCTGACAGGACAGTGGCAGTTTTGATGTGAGAAAACAGGAAAGCAGGCAGTTTGATGGGAGAGAGGAGCAATGTATTGCATTCCCATTTTTCTTTCTGGGGCTGGCTGTGTCACTTTTTATTATAGGCGCCTGTCTCTAGTGGCAGAGGACAGTCTGACGAGGGAGGCTAAATTGTGTGGAGCTCACACACCTCAACTCTCAGCTCCCGGGGACCAGAGTGAGTGCCAGGTCCCTGGGATTCAGGAGTCCATCAGCCCCAGGTCCCTCTTCCTTGAATATAGGCTGGAGCTGGGAAGATGCTAGCAGGGGAGAAAACTCCTAACCACCTGCCTTCCTCGCTTTCCGTGTGGATCTGGGAAACAGGCACCTCTGGCCAGAGATGCAGAAAGTGATAGAGGGGAAGGGCTTCAAGGCATCGTCCCTCTCCCCCAGATGCCCTTGGCCCTTCTGACGCTGCCCTTGGGTAGACCCCCCTCCCCCGCTTGCATTCATTGACGTCTGGGCTTCTGCTCTCTATGAAAGCTTTACCCCTTCTCCAAACTGAGCAAGGAGTAGGGCCCCACCTGGCATGGGAGATACTTGGCATTCCTCGTCATTTCAAGCCCTCTTACAAACCCATAAGACCACCACGATTTGTTAGATTGCCCCTTAAGTAAGACTTCTTTGAAATAGTAAGATGATGGGAAGCCTCGATCTTGCCTGGGGTCGGGAAGGAGTATACATTTAAACAGAGGCTGAGCTATTTATAGATTGTGATACACTGTGTTTCGGGGAGAAGGTGGAAGTCACCTTTGTTTTGTTCCCCATCTTGTCTGGTTTCAAGCGTAGTTTCTCCCTTGTTTCTAGAAGGCTTTAAACGTTTCGAGTCTCCCGCGATAGCTCTATTCTTTTGATGTGCTTTGCAGAGAAACTCAAGCAGAAACAGGCTTCAGAGTAAGCTAACTAGAGCATCTTGGGCTTTTGATCACTTTCCATTATCGTGAACAGTAATCTCTGTCCTGTCGGATGTCGTTTGAAAGTGCATTTGCTGTTTAATGAAGATAAACACGTTGCTGGGTATTTAATCTGTCTTCTCAACTCAGGGACTGAAAAACTCATACGTGAGATTAGCCCCATTGCCAGAGAGGGGATTCGCAGTGCCCCAAACATCTCCCTAACCATTGGCTGAACTTTTGAAATATACTTGTGCTTAAAGAAAAAAAGAAAACCCAAAACTCAAACAAACAGAAAACAGATGCTGACCAGGTACGTCACTTACAAAGCCTTCTATTTCAATGGTGAATCCCAGGGGCCTCTCAACCACATTGACGCTATGTTAACATTTGGTCAAAGGAAACCTGAGTTCAGGGAGGACACGTGACCACAGCCACTAACAAATTCCTAGAAAGTGATGCTTGTTCGTTTCTGGTTAGGTGGTGGCCGTCGTGGGCAGGGGGTCTAAGCCACTTTTCCCATCACTGTTTTAATGCATATTCCACTCGTGCTGCGGCCCCTGGCTTCGGCTCTCACTCACCCTGAGTCACAGGACTCCTGCTCTTGGTGTCTGAAAACCTGTAGGCAGAACTCTGAGAAAGCAGGTCCCAGGGCCAGCCTTAGACTTTCCTCAGCCCATCCAGTTCCTCTTGGCTTTTTGACATGTTGGGGCGGGGGAGGTTTGCATTTGAAAGTTGCTTCTGTCTTAAAAGAGTGCCTTTTCAATGTTTAGAACTTAAATACTGTTCTTCTAAATTTTAGTATTTGAAAAACGGGTGTCCATGGAGTCCAGGTTTCTCATTGAGAGAAGAGTAAACAAAGCAGCGGCTTCCCTTTTAATTTAAAATGCACCACTTTCCGTGGAGTGGAGAGGTGATCTGAGATGCTCCTGTTGTCACATCCGGCTGTGTCCTGGTTCTGTGATCGTCATACATTCCCTGGGTACACAGCATCAGAGCAGAGCGTGTCGTCAGCAGGAGGTATTTAGAGATACTCAAGCAAATGGTGCTTTCTGAGGAAGTATGAAAACTGTGGTCAGACCTTCCGTACCAGCCTGGGTGGCAGGACTTCTGAGGATAACAGCATCCCAGTCTCTCTGAGGCCATGGGGAGGGACGCCTGTGTTGTGCCGCCAGCTAACACCTGGCTGCCTCAGGGCGTCCTGTCCTGTAATTAAACCTACCCTTGAGTCTGCACAAAGATTAGAGGGACGTGGTGAGGGCTGAGGGAGCGAGGTCAGAGCCCCACCCGTAGAAGCTCAGGTGCAGAAGGAAGCCAGGCTGCCTGGGGGGCTCCTCTAGTTGTGGGCCGACCACACAGGCAGTGCTTGGGCCCGAGACTGACCATTTATTTTCACTTCTGCTGACTCTTCTCATAGTGAATGCTGTTTGCTCCAGGCCCCTCTGACCTTGCTTCTCTATCTCCTGCTCCCCAAAAGACGTTTATGCAGCAGGTATATTATCAGTTGGAACTTCTAAGATCATGAGTTAGCAGTCCAGGGAAGGTGGGCATTTCTGGCTTTGTGTGTGGCTGGGATGGTTCTGAGGGAGAAAGGAAGAGTGAATGGGCGGAGACATGTGAATAACAGAAATCGAGCAAGGGGCAGGCCACGCCCTTTGTCAAGCCCCAGTCCTGCAGTAGACTCCAGCTTACTCGCTTATTGTCTCTCGTGTTACAAGACAGAGGAGATAAAGGATAATTCCACATCACCGAAGGTGTTTGCTCCCTGTGGGTTTATGAGGGGGAGTGGAAGACTGAAGCAGTTGCCCTGTAAATTCCATGCAAGCTGTATCTTCTTTCTGAGTTACTGAAATCAGGACAATTTGGTTCCCATGTGAATGCCCCCTAGTGGCCGGCATGGTGCCCTTTAGGGAGACCAGTCCCAACTGCCACCTCTTCTCATCCCCAAGGGAACGAAACCCGTACTTTGCAGGAATTGAGTTCATGTCACATCAAGTCTGTATTTCCTTGCTATGCTTTGTCTACCACGTAGGAGGAACTCAAAAGCTTTGTTACAGAGCAGCACAGTAGGGCTCTTGGTACATCAAATGAGGATCCATCTTACATCTGTAGCACATCTGTTGCAAGTCTACTGGAGGTGGCAGAAGACTCTTTAAAGCTTTGAAGTAAATATTCTCAAGGCCAGCCAGTGCATTAAAGGAAAATTATACCATTGATAATAGTGGGCAAGTCCTCTGCGGGCTTCTTGCCCGTAAGTAGACGAGCTTTATAAAACTACAAAATCTCAGCTGACCAAGGCAAAATTGGTTTTCCTCACTTAGAAGGTTGGTAGAGTTAACCTTCTGCTAACTATCATTTTAATATAATTTTATGTGATAAAGGCATAATTCACTCACAGTTACCTTTGAATGAATTGTGTAAATTATGTTTTATTTTTGATACTTTTATTTTCCTAGTCAGTTCAACCAGTCAAGTATTAAATGAGCAGCTAGTGTGAGCTTGATTGAGAGCGTAGGGGTCACCTGGGGATCTTGTTAAATTTCAGGTTCTGACCCGATAGGGCCCAAGATTTTGAATTTCTAAGAAGCTCCCGGGTGGTGCCAGTGCTGCTTGTCCAAGGACCAGACTTTAAGAAACAAAATAGCAGTTGAGTAAGGAGATGGTAGGTGATGTAGACACTGTGTCCTCTAGAATCTTATGCTCTGAAAAGGGACTGGGAAAAAGTAGACAAGTGATTATGGCAAAAGACAGAATGTGATGAAACGTGCAGTCAAAGTAAAAGTGTGCTTCAGGGCACTGAAGATAGACGTCCCTTCTGATTGGGAAGGCATGGAGATTTTTTCATGGAGAAGGTGATTTTGAAATTGAACGTGAGGTTTGGGTTCTCTGTAACAGGAATGGGTAGGTGTGGCAAAGGCAGCTGGGTCACAGATACACATTCTGGGAAACAAAGTGTATGTCCAGGGAACAAGAAGCAGCCCATTTGCCCGTGATGGGGAAAGTGTGAGATACAGTTGAAAAGGTAAATAGAAGTGATACTGTGGACTGTCAGGCCGTGTAGGATGAAAAAACCAGCCTTAAATCAGAAAGCAAAAAGGAACCACCAGCAACAAGAGATTTTTGAAACAAAAATTGATTGAAACTATAGTTTGGGGAGATGAATCTGGCACGCATATAGGATAGACTGGAGTCGAGAGTGACAACAGCTTCCAGACAAGAAGTTGATAGGACAGATAACATTAAAATTAGCAGCAGGGAGAAGAGAGAAGAGATAGGATGTGGAGAAAGAAGGATCAGAGGGCTTCCCGAAGGATGCTGGAGTTTTAATCCTGGATGGTTAGAAGCCTAGTTGCACAATTGCCATAAATAGGAAAGTCAAAATGAGCTGTTGAGTGTGTTTGAACAGGAAGATGACCTGGATGAACAACACTCCCAGGTCACTTACGAGAGGCTGTCCTTGTGCTTTCTATTTAAAATAGCACCCCAGGCTTCTGACCCTGCTTTGCTCTTTCCATAACACTGTTTTCTCTCTGATATTATGAGGAAACAAGAAAAATCTCAAACAACCTGACCTTACAGCTGAAGCATCTAGAGAAAGAAAAACAAATTTTTTTAATTACTTAGGCCAACTATTGAAACCCTTGCCCTCAAGGAGCTTATAGTCGACTGAAAGAGACAGACAATAAACATGTAAAGAAATATAATTAGAAATGAGGGGGAAAGAACAGAGACATGAGACAAAAATAACAAGGTGGGAGGGATGGACCCACGATGGCTTGGGTGGGTAGGGAAAGCCTTGCTTAAGAGAAGACATGAAACTGCAGAGAGGCAGAGAAAATGGCACATGCAAAGGCCTTGAGGTGAGAAGTGCTGGGTGCATTCCAAGAACCTGACCTCGAACCCGTGTGGCTGCAGGCCAGGGCTAGTGAGAAGAAGAGGAGGCAGAGATGAAGTTAGTGTTGGCAAACCGCAGATAGTGAAGAGCCTTGGACTTGACAAGGAGATCGGATTTAATTTGAAGTACCTGGAAAGTCACATAAGGGTGGATTGGAGGACGGTCAGAAAGGCAGGGAAGCGGGGCAGAAAACTTGTAACTGGCTGGAGAGGAAGTGATGGTGGTTTGGACTTGAGTGGTGGCAGCAACACCGGAGAGCAGTCGACGGTTCAGGAAGCAGTATGTTCTCAAGGTCCGCTGGGCAGAACGTGTAGATATCTGAAGTGGGTGAAGGATAGGGAGGCGGTTACCAGGATCATTCCCCGATTTCTGGCTTGAGAAACCGAGGAAATGAGTGTGTCCTTCATGGAGATGGGGAGGACAGGCGCAGAACAGAGTTTTGGAAATGTTGAGTTTAAGGTGTATGTGAAACATTCTTTTTTATTTAAAAAAAAATTGTCCTAAAAGACTCATAAAATTTGCCATCTTAATCATTTTTAGATGTACAGTTCAGTAGTGTTAAGTACATACATGTTGTGCAACCAATCTCCAGAACTCTCTTCATCTTGCAAAACTGACCCTCCACATTCATCAAACAGTAACTTCCCATTCCTCCTCCCTGAGCCCCTGGCAAGCAGTGTTCTGCTTTCTGTCTCTGTGAAGTTGACTACTCTAAATACCTCAGAGAAGTGGACCCTGGAGACCTCACATAAGTTGGTCACAGAAGGACAAACAGTTACTTCACTTAGCACAATTTTCCTAAGGTTCATCCACATTGTAGCATATGTCAGAGTTCCTTCCTTTTTAAGGCTGAATAATATTCCCTTGCACCTATAGGCCACATTTTGTTCACACTTGAGTTGCTTCCACTTTTTTGGGTTTTGTGAATAATGCTGCTATGAACGTGGGTATACAAATAGCTGTTTAAGTTCCTGCTTTCAATTCTTTGAAATCCCAGCAGTGGAATTGCTGGATCATATGGTATTTCTATTTTTAATTTTTTTGAGGAACCACCATATAGTTTTCTACAAGAGCTGCACCATTTTACATTCCACTAGCAGTGCAGAAGGGTTCTCGTTTCCCTACATCCTTGCTAGTGCTTGTGATTTTCTGTGTTTTTGATGGTAGCTGTCTTAAGGGCTGTGCGTGGTGGGACATTCTCTTTAGTGGATATTTCAGGTCTACAGACCAAGAAGAGGTTTGGGTCTGAGATATATCATGTAAGTTCAAATTTAAGCTATCTTCCATCCTTCCAATGTTTGTTTGTTTTTTCCAATTTGACTGTAAACATTTTAAGAGATTTAGTTAAAAGCATCAGATTTGTACTTGAACTATTTAGCCTCACAAACCTTTTTGAAGTCATCGTTAGATTCACTTAAAAATGTTCCTTTTTTTCTACTGTAATGTTTTGTGAGAGAATTTACAACTTTTATCTACAGTACGAGCATCTTCATCATCTTTTGAACCACTTTATAAGTCATCTAATATAGTTTTCCCAGAGCACATTATCTTGACCTCAGTGTCGCTTGAGATACAATATATTTTGAATCTGTGTGTGATGCTGTCACCAGGAACTTTATCCTAAGCCACAGGCACCCATCCCTGTTATCTATTGATTACATTTTAAATACCTTCCTGGCCAAAAGAAATCACAGCGCCAAGCTCACAGTTAATGTGAACATGGATTCAGGGAGACATAATATATTGGGAACCACCACTATAACATACAGGTACTAAACAAAATTGAGAGATTTTTTTCCTCTTTTTTTCAATGAGTGTTCATGAACTATACAACTTAACTACTTACTGCGTTGCTTTAGAAAGCAATCTTTAAAATGCTTTTTTGATTTATAATGACACCCAATGTTTGCAACTGCAAAGTCATACTCACAAGAATAATTACTAGCTAAATCTGTTTCCTTCCTTGAAAAGAGAAAAAAGAAAAAAAAAGCAAACACAGTGGATTTTGTTAGGTGACTTTTGTTAAGTATGCAAAACTAGCTTTGATGGGGGTGGTTTCAAGAGAACATATTTTCCATAAAGAGTACTTTGTTGTTTAAAATAAAGTATTTAAGAGACCAACAAATGGTATGAGAAGCTTTCTGTGGACTCACGAAGTAAGGGAACTCAGTCTTTTCTGAGGAGAAACATTTGGGAAAAACCTTACCTTGTATTCAGGCATACACGGTATATTATAAACTTGGCTTTAGAGACTTAAGGAAAAGCTTCCATACAGTAAAAGTCCTTCAACACTAAAATTGTGATTGAGCCCATTTCTCGTAAATATTCGTTAAGAAAGATACTTGTCCTGCATCCTTGAAGTTCAGTCTTTCCTAAAGGGATGAGAAACCTTTCAAGGTTCCTTCTGACTTTGCAGAGCTACGATTGGGTAATTCCTCTCACCCATCTGTGCATCCATTTATTTATTCATTAATTTCAAGTACCTTCTATAGTTCAGAGAATTTCTAAGTACAATATTTAGGAACACTTTTTAAAATCACTTTAGGCAGCAGAGGAAAGAATAGCAAAAATATTAAACTTAAGATTTGTCTTACTTCAAAAATTGGACAAACATCTATCACATTCTTAACCAAAAATCTCATAGGTTTGATTCAGAAATTCCATTACATTCTGAGTCTCAAAGCATGACGATCTGTTTCTGCAGTGGTAAGCTGGGTAAGGAAAAGAGGGTTCTAAAGAAGCAGCCTTAATATATAACTTGGTAGGAGTATATGGGTTTGGTTTCTAGCTGGCCATTTGCCTGTCCATCCCTCCTTGTGTTTATTTTTAGCTGTATCAGTTTATTACATGATATTGAGTGATGTTATCAATAATCATGGACATGCCCTTTACTTTCTTAGCATAGCAGGGAATTAGGTAAAAGTAAGACCTGCAAAATTTTTATTTCTCTTACCTCCAAGTTTTGTATCCTACTTAGACCTGCTAGACCAAGTTCATCACTTAGACTCCACTAAAACAAGTAATCGTGGTCTCGCGTCTTTGACCAGGGAATTGCAAAGTGATTTACTGGCATTAACTCATCAGTCGTCCTAACATTTCTGAGCAAAACATCAAGATTCTTGAACTCAGTGTACAAACAGATTCTGTTTTCCAGAGAATCGAAATATGTTGGCTACCATTAAATTAGGAGTGAGGGGAAGAATTAAGGCTAAAACCGTCCTTTTCTGAACTCCTGCTTGGTGGCCTGACCTACACAGAAATGTCTTATTTTCTGGAAATTAAAAAGGTGGGGGAGGGGATCAGCTTTGCTCGTGTAAAAATATTAAATAAAGCCACTCTAGAGAAAAATCCTTAGAATCCCCAAATGACCATCTTCCTTAAAACACTTTCTTCATCGGACTTGGTACTTAATAAAATAATAAACTTGAAGTGATACTGCCTGCTTGCAGTCACCCAAACGATGTGAACGAATGAAAACAAATCAGCTAAAAGGCCAAACCTCTCTGTTACCCTGGAGATATTTCTCGTTTTCCCAAGGCTTCCAGTGCTCTTCCATTCCTGTGTAACTCAGCTTATAGTAAACCCCGTGCCAAGATTTTTCAGTCAGTTCCCTGCCAAAACCCTGACGCTCTCAGCCTGGGAGGAGGCACCGTCCCGCAGATGAAGTGAAAAGCAGAATCACAAAAAGAGGATGATTTCCTACGGGAGGAAACGGGACAGTGCACCCTCCTCTGGGACATCATTCACCCTGCCTGGCTACGTGGGGGCTTTTATGACAAAGCAGAGATTTTTTCCTAACTCCCTTCATCTGACCAGTGAAACAACACTAAAATTACGTAAATGTTTAAAGGATAGAAGCTCAGGAGTATATGTTCCCAATCATCTTAGCTTATCACTGAGACCCTAATTTGCTCTCTCCCTGGATGTGCTTTTGGAATAAGGGCCTCGTGACAGTGCACACAGGTCGGTTATGGTACCTTGATTCAGGAAATGTAAGTACTCTGCAAACAGTCAACCGCAGTTTTGTTGGGGAACAGAGACTGCTTTTTCAGCAAATCTGGCTTGTGTTTGTATTAAATCTGCCCCCCCCCTTTGGGAAGGGGAAATCTCCAGGTCTCATCACTGTATTTAACTTTCCACTTTAGTAGGTGGCCGATGGAGTTACCCTTCCCTACGAAGCCCTCAGGCGTTCCTTCCCTCGTTAACTTTTAAAGGTTTGGGGTGTCCAGCCTGACCTACTGATAGAAACTCAGAAACAGTACTGATACCAGCACCCAAGGAACACCCAGCAGGGACCTTTTTCACACTGTTTAGTTAATTTGGGGTAAAAATAAAGTCTGGGGGTTTATGGTGCTGGTTGGTTCAGCGTGACAATTGACAGGCATACTCTAGGCAAGAAGGCTGACATCTGGGTTACCGGTGTGGACGCGTTGCCCTCTTCCAAATGAGGGCTGGTTGCCAGCCTGATGGGCGTTGACAGGCTGACCACAGCCGAGAGGGCGAACGTGGGATTGTGCCTGGCTGAGTTTTGGCCCCTCGCTCAGTGTCTGGGTTCCCCGGAGGGAGGACGTAGGAAGCTGATACGAAGTGGAAAGCAGTAGCAGTGATCCAGGCTGGAAAACAGAGCTAGAGCTACAGGAGCTACAAAAGTGGAAGCAGGGGGGCTCTTGCTAGTAGCTGGACCCCAACCAGCCGTGCGCAGCAGGCTGCTTGGTGCTTCAGCCCTTCCCCATGCGGACTCGTGGCAAAGTCAGAGAGCTGCTGGTTGCCGGTGCAGGAAGAAGGGCAGGAATAGCTTCATCCTGTTTGAATTTTCATTTACACGATGTGATTTACACGTGATGGACCCGAGGCCAGAGCAGAGGGGACTCATATGGGGTAGCAGTTAGCATCGGATCCCAGCCTGGCATCCAGGTCACCCGCTGCCCTCTGCCAGCCTCTACCGGCCACCAGAATGACTTGTCACCCTTTTAAAGTCCTTTACTTGACTTAACTTTACAGTCCTCTGAGTGTAAGACTGAAAATGTGATCGTGATATGCAAACGTTTTAAACTAAAAGTCTTTCTGTACAAATATGGTACCAGCTTTCATTTCTCTGATCCGCTGATAAGATGCACCATTGATTTAATGATTAGTCTCCTGGGGAAATAAAAGAAATGCTATCACTTTTTTATGTGCTAATGAGATAAAAACAAGTCCTAAGTTCAGAAACATTAAAATATAGGAAAAAATCACATGGACATCACATATAAGCCATGGGTGTTAGACACAAGCTCTCTTACACACGTCTGCTCCTCAAAGGTGTGCTTTCCGTGAAGCCCCAACCAGTCCTGGGGTGAAAGCTGACTCCTAACAGTTCTTGTTGATAGAGATAAGTGAGGGCTTAAGAAAGAAATCCAGAAAATTCATTTCTAGCCGCCTAAACTGCTAGCTGGTAGCTAAGCTGGTCGCTAGGAGTTTCATTGACCATCCATCTCAACCACAGTGACCACATTTCTCACTAAGGAAGGTCCCAAGTGTGGATGAGAAGGCGTGAGATAGACAGCAGGTGGGGCGAAGGGGAAGTGAAGAAGCCAGGTATTCCACACCGAAGCTCATTGAACTACATTATTAAGATTTTTTTTTTTACAACGTATTTACCGAATTTCGGTTTTGCAAAATGAAAAGAGTTCTGGAGGTGGATGATGGTGGTGATGATTGCACAACAGTGTGAATGTACTTTTAAGTGCCACTGAACTGTGCACTTAAAAAAGGCCAATGTGGTAAATTTTATGCTCTGTATATTTTGCCACAATTTAAAAAAAATGTGTGTACCTGTGTATGTATATGTATTCTTATGTAAATATTTTCCATGGGTTTGATGAAAATGGTTCAAGCCATGTCATTCATCCAACCGTCCGTCTTCATTTATTCACTCAACAAGCCTTTATGAAGCCCTTATTATATGCCAGGACCTGCGCTAAATTGTATTGTGCCGTTGTAAATGCAGTATACTCTGTCCTTGACCTATTTACAAGCTAGTTTATATGAATGCCATGTAGACAATAACTACCACCCATCATGGTGAGGGAGAAATGAATGTGTGTATGGAGTTAAGACAGTATCCAGCTGTGCCGAGTTATGGGATGTTCTGGCACTCATGTAGGTGAGGGATGTGAAGGGCTCACCTGCTGAGGGACACGTGGACAAAGCATGGGGAATAAACATTGTGGTGCATAATGCATGCAGGAAACGGTGCGCCATTATTGATAACTTGATGTGTCGTGTGGCTGGTGGGTTGGTGAGCTCATAAGGCTGTGACATAAAGGAGCAAGGTGTAGAGAGTCCCTTACACCATGTTAAGGGGCTCAGACTTCTCAGACCACATTCTCCAGTGGCCTCAGGATTTCTCAAAGCCCCCTGAACTCCCATGGGGCTGCCTCCAGAAGTCCATAGTGGTGATGGGGGGTGGGGAGGGGATGGAGAAACCAATAATTCAATGTGAATAGCCTCAGCTTCATTTATTTTATGTTTTAGGTGTCTATATAAGATGCCATTTGAAGGCAAGGGTCTGGGTGAAAAGAAAAACACATTTGAAAATCACTGTTGTTGGTGATGAGGAATCACTAAAAATCATTAGAGTTGGTGACAATTAGTTTTGTGTTTTAAAAATCAGTATTCAGCATTCAAAGTCATGAGCGTGTTTTATCCATTTCTGGACCTCACCTCACAGCACTTGGCATGTGGTGAACATCCAATAGAATGTTCAGTGGGAATTATTTAAGGGACATGACTTGTGTACTGTTGCCATAGGGGTGAATTTAAATAACATACTTCCCAGTAACTCAAAAGGAATTCATAGAAATACGAACTACCTTTTCCCCTTATTCTCTTTTTCCTTATGTAAAATTGTACTGTGATCGTGGTTTTTTTTCTGAGTTTCCTGTCTGTTGAGATAGTAGCTTTTATAATGTGATGCCTTGGACCTGGTTGACAGCTCTGATTCTGTATGTAGGATTGAACTTTGTGGAAAATAATAGTTAATGGTACTTTTTAATGCTTAAAATGATGTTCTGAGCAAGTTTTGTTTCTTTATGGACTTTAGCCAGAATCCTACTGTTTTTCAATTTGTTTAAACGCAACAGCTTATACAACATACGTACATGTTCAGTTGAAGATAAAGGATATCATTATTTTTAGCCTATTACAAAGAAAACCACATTTTCTCTTAAATCTCTTGATATAAAGTAATTTGAACACAATTTCTGCACAGATCATTTTCAAGAGATTGGCTGTCAAGTGTTATCTTTTTTATTTTTTTTTAAGTAGCATTCTCATAAGAGCCAATGAGACTTTGCAAATTTAGATACATTCTAAGCCCAGAACGTGGTTGAAGATGTCAGTTTTTAAACAGCACTTTGAGAAGTAGTTAGCTTAAAAGTACAGCAATTCAGAGCACACCGAGAATGATTTTGAAGAGTAAAGTCTGGGCACGATGGGAAGAAAGTTGACAGGCTCTCTACAATTAAGAGACAAGCAGGAACGACTCCCACTTGTGAAAACTCTTCTCATCTAACCAGCTTCTGACACTGGCCTAAGAAAACCTCCAGCAAATTCTTATTCCTTTCCAGCTCCCGAATCTATTGTATAGAAATTCTCCAGTTTCCTTATGTGGTAACACACAGATACAGAAAAACAGCATCACAGCCCACTGCCCCTAGTTGAAAGGATGAGTAAGTTAAGCCCGTGAAAAATGACAGGACTGAAATGTATTTTTCCTTCAAGGCTGCTGTGTGTGCACATGTACACATGCATGCATACACCCACACATCTGAGTGCACCAGTTGGAAGGAAGAATTAAAAATGACTTGACACTCACTTCCCAGCTTCTTCCTCCATAACCAACCTGTTTTACCAATTCTCACTCACTTCTACTCTTCCGCTCTTGTGGAAAGGCTTGTTAATGTGCCCCGTAACTTCGGCAGGCAAGGTGATTCAAGACTCTACTGCAAGAGTCTGGCTATTTAAGTATTGGAAGTTTTGCCTGGTATCCTTGAGTCTTGCTGTTTTCAGCTGATGGGTCTTTGTAATCATATTTAGGCATCAGATTAAAATCACAGGTGAATAAATGTTAAGTGTCCTCGGTGTCTGTTACTTTTGTACTGCAATAAAGGTGTTCTGTGGCCTGTTGCTAGTCTCACCGCACACTGGAAAGAATGCCTGTTCCCCCATCTCTGAAAACCCTTAACCAGCTACATTTTTGGAGTCATGTCACACCTTCCTGAATTCAGATAGACCCTGGAGGCTCACTTCCCTTGTATGGGCACACACTCAGACACCCCCCACCCACCCACCCACACCCACACCCCCCTACACACGGCCAGGAACAGACAATAGAGAGAAAGAACAGTAAATAACCAGGGCAGTGCCCGCCATTCTTTTCAGTGAGTGTTATATTCCCCAGGCAGGGTGCTGGATGAAAGGTGGAAAGTTGTTTCCCCTGTGGGCCTGGGTACCAGATTACATGACCATATTCATAACTTTTG
The DNA here is from genome assembly GCF_036321535.1 of Camelus dromedarius. Lineage (NCBI taxonomy): Eukaryota > Metazoa > Chordata > Mammalia > Artiodactyla > Camelidae > Camelus > Camelus dromedarius. The sequence continues at coordinate 10,775,517 of NC_087454.1, read as the reverse complement.
GCTCTTTTAAAATTACTGAGGGAGACAGTATAAGTGATACAGACTTTGGGGTTGGAACACTTGCATTGAAATCTCTTCTCTGCCACTTTCCAGATTTTCTGATCTGGAGCTGTTTCTTAGTCTCTGAATTTGAGTCCTCAGTGCTCATTGGAAATAATAAACCTCCCTTCCCAGGCTTTTGGGGGAAGATGAAAGGAGAACTCATATAGAGAACTCAGATTTTGTTAGTTTTAATCTTAAATTATAAAACTTAAAAAAAAAAGTGGATGAATGTACATCCTTAACTGCCTGCCAGGGGTGGGTGGTGGCAGGAAGAACGGGCTTTGAGCCCCGGAGGAGTTAGTAGCAAACTCTGATGCCTGACTGTAGGGAGCTGGCTCCCCGCTTGCCTGCACATTAGAATCCCGTTGCCTGGGCTGCACCCCAGACCAGTTAAGGGAGGATCTCTGTAGGTGGATCCCAGGCAGCAGTATTTTTAAAGCTCTCCAGGTGATCACAGCACAGCCAAGTTTGAGAAATGATGCTTTAGGGGGATTTGAAAGTCTCCAGTTCTTCCAGGGGCTGGAAGGGTGATACCTGGAATTCTGCAACCTGTACTTTATTCATTTTGATTAAATAAAACAAGGACTTAAGCATCTTGCTAAAAGTATATGTCTGACTTAGTATGAATTAGGTTATTAAGTTCTTTGCAAAGAGCCAATATTAATAGATGGGTCTTGGTGTGGGAACAGATCAGAGGTCTCTAGAAAGCTGAGGACAAGAGCATCTCACTAGAGTGGAAGAAACATGGAAACAAATGGAATGAAAACACAGGAAAACCCAGCAATTTCAAACTGCTTGTTGCTTTTGGAAATTAGTCCTTGCAAAAGCGTCACCCAAGAGCTGGTTGACTTCCCTGAAAGCTCAGGAGTATGGCCCCGGTGGGTGAAGATGCTTGAAAACTTGCTACGTCTTCAAAATGTGGGATGAGGGAAAAAAGTTTATTCAGTGGTATTCACTGTAACCAAAAGTCAGTTAATTTGCAAAATGATGTATTTTTTTAAAAACTTCAAAAAATGAACTAGAATCACTCCATATTCAAAATCTCTCTGACCTCTCTTCAACAAATGGTGCTGGAAGAGCTGGAAAAGACACATTGGACACATGCAGAAGAATGAAGTTGGACCCCTCATGCCTTATACAAAAAAATTAAAATGGATCAGCAACCTTAGTGGAAGGGCTAAACTAAAACTCTTAGAAGAAAACATAGGATTAAATCTTTGTGACTGTGGATTTGGCAATGGATTCTTAGATATGACATTAAAAGCACAAACAACAAAAGAAAAAATACATGAATTGGACTCCATCAAAATCAAAAACTCTTGTGAATCAAAGGACACTGTCAAGAAAGTGAAAAGACAATTCATGGAATGGGAGAAAATTTTTGCAAATCATGTAACTGATAAGTGTCTAGTTTCTGGAATATGTAAGGAACTCTTAGAACTGCACAACCAAAAGACAACTCAGTTTTTAAATGGACAAAGGACTTGAAGACATTCTTCCAAAGAAGAGATTTAAATGGTTAGTAAGCATAAAAAGATACTCAGCATCTTCAGTGGTTAGGGAAATGCAAATCAAAACCATGATGAGATACCACTTCGTGTCCATTAGGACGACCATAATAAAAAAAAACTAGGAAAATAACAACTGTTGGCAAGGCTTTGGAGAAGTCAGAACCCTCACACGTTGCTTTCAAATGATGTAGCCACTGTGGAAAATAGCTTGACAGTTCTTCAAAACTGTTAAACATGGAATTACCATATGACCCAGCAGTTCCACTCCTAGGTATATATCCAGGAGAACTGAAAGCAGGCATTGAAACAAAAACATACACAAGAATGTTCATAGCAGCATTCTTCATAATGGCCAAAAAGTGGACACAACTGGAGTATTTGTCAATTGATGAATGAATAAACAGAACATGGTATATGCATGCACTGGAGCCAATATTCAGCCAAAAAAAGGAATGAAGTACTGATCCAGCATGGATGAACCCTGGAAACATCACGCTAAGTGACAGAAGCCAGACACAAAAGGCCACGTGTTGTATGATTCCATTTATATGCATCATCCAGAATAGGTCAGTCCAGAGAGACAGAAAGCAGATGAGTGGTTGTCGGGCTGAGAGGAGGAGGGAACGGGGAGAGACTGTTTAATGGGTATGGTGTTTCTTTGGGGAAACGTGAAAATCTGGAATTAGATCATCATGATGGTTGCACAACATCATGAATGTGATTTAAGAAACCACTGAATGTGTTTAAAGATGATTAAAATGGCAAATTTTTATGTAATGTGAATTTTACCTCAATTGAAAAATAGCATGTGACCCCATCTGTTCTATAATCCTGCACTTTGGGTCTTAAACCAATCACTTAGCCATTACTAAAGGGTCTTGTTCCATCAGTTATCTTTGTAATTTCCACTCTCTTCCTATACCTTTTTTCCTCCAATGTCAACTTCTGCAAAGAGTCGTCTGCTCTGGTCTCACTTCCTCACCAGCACTTCACTCATCACTCAGGCTCCAGTCCTCAACTGAGCCAGTGTAAACATGGCAGCCACGGGAAACATCCACCTGCAGATGCCACACCTGACCCGGAAAGTTCTGCATCTGCCCACACAGCACTTGTTACTGAGTTCAGGTTCGCCTGCTCACCACTCAAAAAGCAATCATTTAAGAGGCAAGTGTCAGTAGAAAGGAAAGATGCCTCAATCAGAAAAGCCAGCTATCTGGGGAGAAGGTGGACCCATGTCCAGAGACCAGCTCTGGTGATTCTGCTCAGCCTCCGTAACAGTTTTTAAAGAGAAAAAATGGGAAGGATCTCAGTGAATCATCAAGGCAGGAGGTGGGGTTCTGCATCCTTCTCCACTGCATGCATGCAGGCTGGCTGACTCTCTTCAGATGTTTCCCTGCCGGTATGATCTGCCTGCAGGATTGCTATAGGGCTGTTGGGGTAGAAAGCTGATCATTCTTTAACTACATAATTCTTAATTCTTTTTTATCTATGTAACGAATCAACAGGTTAGGCAAGACGTGGTGTGCATTCAGGAGAGCATAAGTCAGGAGTTAATTTTAATTGCTTAGTGATCTCATTCCTATAATTAGGTTCTTTTAAGGTTAGAGGGGGACAGAAATGGGCAAAAGAGCTGCTTTCCAAGTTCAGGTGCCTCTTGCTTTATCCAGGAGGCCTTCTATAAAATTTGAAATTGGGTTTCCAGTGTGGCAGTTGGACTCATCTATTGTGGCATCACCATGGAATGTGAGCTCTTGGGGACAGATGGGAGAACCCTCACCGCCCTTCCTCCTGGGCCCAGGTGATTCCTGCAAACTCAGCACAGTGAGAGTCATCCGTACAAAAATGTAAAGTTGGGTGAGGAGGTGTAATGCTGTTACTCGCAGACCTTAAGTCCTTTTAATTCTGGATAATTGTCAACTCTGATAGCCAGATTGATCTCTAAGCCTACAGAGTGGTCCTAAAGTGGAAGGAAGCTGTGTTCATCATTCTCTTAATTTATTTCTTTTTTCCCCCTCCCTCTTTTTCTGCTGGGGTCAGCAGAAATGGGAATCTTTTTTTTTTCTTTTTAGATCAGTGTTATTATGATTATGATTATACTGAAAGACCTGTATGGGAGGAATGCTGCAATCTGAATTAAAAATAGCACTTTCTGTCCTCCCACACACAGCACTTGAGTGCTCTGAATGCCTTTTATAAATGCAGACTTTCTGCCTGGCTAGATAAAAGAAGCTGTCACTTCATTTCCATAACGAAGTCATTCCCAGGAGAATTCCATTGTTTTAGCAATAGAATTTTTGTAAGAGGTCTCTTATTTTGCCTGAAAAAGGTAACAAAAATGAACTTTAGAGAGCTTATTCGACAAAACAATTAAGGAGCGAGAGGTTTTTTTCTCTTCTTTTGATGTGTGAGGAGTTCTGAGTTTGAGAATCCCGAGCCACGATGTTAATATCGGCCCCTAACCCTGGAAGACGAAGGTGCAGGGACAAAGCCTATTCTTCTGATAGGGATGGGGGTACCTCCCTGGAATATGTGCTCCAGAGGGGTGGGAGAGACATGGTGCTAATTCTAAAGCGATGGAGGAAACTTTTAAGATGCTCTGTATGGGAGGAAATTCCTTGCAATTTTTAATGAAACATGATCATCAAGTATTTTTTTTGTAGTTTTTAAAATTTATTATTTTTTTTTTTTGGTGGGAGAGGTAATTAGGTTTACTTACTGTTTATTTCAGTGGGGGTACTGGGGATTGAACCCAGGACCTCATGCCTGCTAAGCACGTGCTCTATCAGTGACCTATACCCCCGCCCCATGCCCCGTCATCCATGCTTTAATTGAGTTTCAGGACTCTGAAGGCCAGCTGGCTCTGTAGCTTGCTGGGGTCCTTTGCTCCGAAAGTAGTAGTTGATATGACCTTTAATTTGAGCTTAAAATGCTATGGCAAGTGGAACAGGAGGTACCGCATTACTTGTATCTGGCTCGAGCAGGCATGTGCTTGTGCCTGCTCCCAGCCTCCCTCCCCGATCCCGTCTCCTCCCACCCTCCACACAACGGATCTCTGCTTCGAACACGGTATCAGCTCTTCCACTCCACCTTCATAGAAAAGGAAGAGTTGTATTTCTTGGTACTTTCCCGGCACCACGTAACTCACATCAAAGTCTCCCTGCCTTTGGTGTTTCAACAGGTAATCCCTAGACTTAATGCCAAGTGGCATTTCTATTACTTGGTGTTCACAGCTGAGACCATTGAAATCTCAGTTTTAAGCTAGGGTAGTGTTCTTAAGCCTCCTTCCAAAGAAGAGAAGTTTTCAATAGTGCCTTTGTCTTGTAATACTTTTGCTCTGATTGCATCAGAAAGTTGTGATATTTCAACAAGGGGGCAGCTACCTGGAATAGTGTTAAAAAAAAAAAAAGGTTAAAATATAGAGTTGTTATATTTTTGTGCCTTTTAATTTAACAAAACAGACAAAAAAAGAAAAGACAGATGAGGTTGATTTAATATAATTATGGAAATCCTGTTGGTCCAAATATACAAAGTTGGATAGTTACAATGGTTGCTGATTTTGAATTTTGGGACATAATTCTGTTCTTCAAAAACCACTGAGTAGCCTTTAATCACGTTAACGATAATGTAACTTTAAAGCATGGTTGGAGGTCCCGGGTGTAGCCGTGCTTTTATGTAGTAATAAATGGAAAGGAAGTTGTGGTTTTGATAGGATGGTTCCAAAGTTCTGCTTTTAATACCTTTGGTGAATTCTGGTAATTGTATCTGTCCAGGAGGATGTGGCTGGGTTTGGGGGGTGAGCGGGGTGTATGTGAATTCTGACTTGTCATTTTACTTTGACTCACCATTTGGTACTTTGTGAAGTCAGGCCAATGAAATACTTGAGAATACTATCCTGTAACTCCTAATATTCCAGCAAAAAGAGAGTGAGAGGGACATATGTAATCCTAGGAGTTTTGCTAACTCTGTTATAGAAAGGAGGGCAAACGTAAAGTCAGGGGAGTCCTGTCATGGACCATAGCAGCTCAGGACTTATAAACACTTCGTAAATGATCGAGGCATGGAGCACAGCCTCTGCCCCCGCCTCTCCCGTTTTCACCAGGCACGCATGCAGACTGATCAGTGACCTTCTCCAGCGAGCGTGACCACGGCTCTCCTCCGGGGAGAAGGTGTGTGGTGACTCCTGGCAGCCCGAAAGGGCCTTGGAACCCAGGAGATGGGTCTCCACACTTCTGCACCCTGAGTGTTCTGTCTCCTGGGCCACAGTGCCTTCTCTTGGGCTTCTGCAACCCCATTTGGAAGCTGAGTATTAAACACATGAGGCCGGGAGAAATTGTCGATAAGAACCACATGCCATCTTGGTCTTTAAAAATCACAATTTCCTGGAGACGTCATTCTGTGGCTACTCCATGCAGATGGGGTGTTTCTCATAGTATTTTTTTTTCTTGATATGCAGACGTACTTTTCTTGGGGTGCAGCATTAGATTTCTTAGCAAACTTTGCTTTATACCAGTAAGGAGGTACAGCCAGCACACAGACACCTGCAGGTCTGTACATGTGTGGATAAAGCCTTACCTTTATGTCATAAGCTGTGTTCATCCACAGGAAGCAGAGGCATGGAGCAACATGAATTATAATTGTTTTAAAGTTTGAGAGTAGGATTTTTTCCAGCATACTTCTCTCTCTGGTTATGCGTTCTTTAGGCAGACAACTAATTTTAGTTTTTAATTACCTAAGCACAGACCAGTTAATATCGGTAGAAAATGGCCCGAGTACATGCTAGACAGCCAAGAACTGCCATATTGGAAAAACGATTTTACAAGGAGTAAGTCACAGAGATCATCAGATGGCTGATGGAAGAGAAGAGGGATGGGATGAGAGGATGATCGAATCCATCGTCTTCAGAATACCTTGGGTTTGGGCTTCATTCCGCTTGCCAGGTCCCTCCAGCTCTTCTTGAAATCTGACTGGACACCCGGACTCCCAGGGGCCTTGTGCGCTGCCGCCGCCACCGCTACCGCTCCTGGGGAAGGGGAGCTCTGCTGGGTGGAGACGGAGGCTCCGGACCCGCTGGGCTGAGCTCACCCGCAGCCCTGACTGCTCCTCTCTCTCCCTCAGAAAGAAAATAGGAAGAGGCAGCTTCAGTCCTGAGTTGGAAAAAGAGGCTCTTCCAGGTCCTGGTGTCAACTGACTGAGCAGTTCCTGTATTGGCTCATGTTGTAATGATTTTTCTCCAAGTCACCAGAAAGGGAACCCTCCTGTTTTAAGAACCACAGAGTAAGAGATTTGAGAACAAGTCAGAGTGAAGGGAAAATCCCACAGTCTCAGTGAATCAGCACGTATTTATCAAAGGGTTACTATCAGCGAAAGCACAATGAGGCTCAACAAGAAGCAGATGGACGCCGACCCTGCGTTCATAGAGTTTACTGCACTCTGTCTGGGGAAAGGGTGCCTGGTTTAGGATAAGGAATAAAAGGATTAGTACCCTAAGGAAAAGGAATAAAAACCACAGGAGTTCACATCAAAAAAAAGAAAAGAAAAGAAAAAGTCCTTTTGATTGAGAAAGTTGTGGTGTAGGTTATTATAATGAAAGAGAGTGATGGAAAAAGTAGGATTTGAGCAGGGCTTGGTGCGGTTGGCTTGACTTTTAGCACGTAGAGTAGAAATGGGAGCTCTCGGAGATGAAGAGAGAAGCTTGGTTTGGCTGGTACAACGTGCATAAGGGGAGAAGTGGGAAATGAAGTTGGTAAAGCTCGTTGGGGACAAGTTGTGAGGGTCTGAAGCATCAGATTTTAGAAGATTTTACAAGCTGCAGGAACCCATGAGGGTATGGCCTGGAGAAATTGTACAATCTATTCTAGGAGCCAGCAGGGATGGCTCACATGGTTTCAGGGAGAGTGCTGAGGGCAAGAGGACCAGTTAGCAGGCTGCAGTGGGAGGAACAGAGTCTGAACTGGTGTAGCAGCATGGGGATAGAGCGCGCACCTAACAGGACGTGACAAGTGATGGACTGAGGGAGAAAGAGGAGACGACCATGGTGCTATTAACATGAGTCAGAAATAAAAGAGGAGGACTGGTTTGGTGGGGGAAATGGAAGTAGACATAATTTATTTGTATCGCATATATCCAGCAGCTTGTTGGGGGAGATGCCAGGGTCCAGGATACAGATGTAAGAACCATATAGAATTCAAGGAAATTATTATGGAAACAGAATTGAGCATGTAACCTTGGGGAGTACATATCCTAGGGTTAGAAGGAATAACAGGAAGACATAAAAGCCAAGAAAGAGGAGCAGCAGAGTGATGTAAGGAACACCTGCAGAGCACTGTCTCAGGAATCAAGACTACTAGGAGATTGTGGTTGCAAGAGGCAAAAGTTGAAGTGATTTAAGCAAAAAAAAAAAAAAAAAAAAGATGGAGTGGAAGATCGTTTGTATCACATGCGTATTCATTTTCTGTTGCTGTTGAGCAGATTATCATAACCCTGCTGGCTTAAATCATGTTGTCTCACTGTTTCTGCAGCCCAAAAGTCTAGCCTCAGCTTAGCTGGATTCTCCACTCAGGGTTTCCTAAGGCTGAAATCAAGGTGTTAGCTGGGCTGCGTTCTCATCTGCAGCTTGCAGTCCTTTTTCAAGCTCATGTGGTTATTGGTAGACTTTGTGTTCTTGTGGTTGTAGGACTGAGGCCTTTGTTCTGTTTCTGCTGATTATGGGATGGGCTCCACTCTCAGCCCCTGGTGTCCATCTCCACTTCCCCGGCACGTGGAACTCCACCCCCCACCCCAATATGTTCCTTCATGTTTTGAATCTCATTCCTGGAAAAGTCTGTCCCTTTGAAGGACTCACCTAATTAGGTCAGCCCCACCAAAGGATAAGTGTTCCATTTTAAGATCAATTCATTTAGGGCCTTAATTTTATCTGCAGCATCCCTACTCAGCAGCAGCACCAGGTGGTGTTTGATGCGATAACTAGGAGAGGGTGTGTGTGCACTAGGGGACAGGGCAATTTGGAGACCACTTTAGAATTTTGTCTGATACAACATAGCTAAAAAATTTAGGGGCGAATCTAACTTTTGGCATGGCTGGGTCCAAGGGACCTCACAGTCGTCAGGACTCAGACGTCCTGTCGTTCAGCCTTGTTCCCTGCTGTCAAGCATCATTCTTGTGTGGGCTTTCCTCACAAGGTGGTAGAAGTAGTTCTTAGTAGACCATGCTTCCATGGAGAGGACACCGCTTTCCTTAGTCCCAGCCAGTCTGAGATTTGATTGGCGTGGCTTTGGTTACATGCCTGTCCCTACGTCAGTCATTGTGGCGAGAGGGGTATGTATTCTGATTCTCTGGGCCGAGCTCATATGCCCACCTTTGGACCCAAGGCACAAATTCAGCTCAGACCAAATAACGAGGAAAATGGGGGAGAAATTGTTCCAAAAAAGATGCTGTTCAGGCAAAAATGCTGGTCCACTAAAGAAAAGAAAAAAATTGAAGGAACTACTTTATCAAATATTCTAAGAGAGTCAGTTAGGAAAGGGCCACTGCGTTTAGAAGACAGGAAGCCATTCCTGAGCTTTGAAAGAGAAGCAAGTTCACTTAAAAAGAAAGTGTTGAAATCAAACTCTAAGGGTTTAAGATGTACCCGATGAAATACTGGCGCTGAATGTATAGTACTTTTTTTTCTTTTTTAACATGTTTTATGGTGAACAGGAGAGAGGTGACAGCCATTTGGAAATGTATCTGGGTCCGAGGAAGGTCTTTCAAGGGTAGTAATGACTGAGTATGTTTGTAGGCTGAGAAGTTGTTTTTGGTGAGGGTGGGACAGAGATTGAAGGAGGGACAGAAGGCAGAGTTGACCCCAACAGGACCTGGTGCCAGTAGGAGACAAAGAGCCACAAAAAGTTTTCCCAGATTATAAAGTGGTGCGGGCTTTTTGGGTTGTTTGGTCATTTGTCACTTCTTTGGAATGAACAGGTATCATTCCTGCCAATGCATCTTACAGTAGTTAAATATACTCAAAAGACCCTTAGCCTCTGTCTGGCTGTGTAATTGACAGAACAGTGGTTCTCAGAGTCTGGTCCCTTTGAGCATCACCTAGGGACTTGATAGAAATATGAGTTCTCTGGCCCCACCCCACACCCACTGGATCAGAAATTCTGGGGGTAGGGCCCAGCAATGTGGTTTCACAAGACCCCCAGGTGTTTCTGATGGCAGTTCCAGTTCGAGAGCCAGTGCCTCAGAGCATCCATGTCTCCTCTCTGCATGCCACCAGGGTTTCCTTACTAGTGGCTTTTGTAAAGCTGGGAGAATCAAGGATGAAAGCTCCTGGTGGCAGCGGAGGGGGTTGTAAATCTTGAAAGGACATGGCAACTGTTCAAAAGCCATTAGTGACTAAAAATGTAATGGATTGGAAGAACAGAACAGAGAAGGCTAAGTTTTCACTTAATTGTTCTCGAGTTCATGCAGGGCTGTCATTTGGATGATAGGCACATAGGACCTCCAAACCCCTGGAGGACAGAGAAGAGTGGGAAGGGCTTAAATTACAGCTGCAGAGTAGTGCTTCCTTAGGAGTAAGTGTTACGTCGTAGAACTGGTTTTGGATTTGGATCATTTAAATTCAGGCTCTTCTCCTCGACACTGTTAAGAGGCTGCAAAAGAAGGCCATGGCAGGATTTCTTTCATCAAGGAGCTTATAAAATTTTGGGGCCTTCAAGACTTAAATCCAGTGGAGTATAAAAAGACAATATAACAGAGTGCTGAACTGGAAAGGACCTGGGGTCAGAATGTGTGGTAGAGACTGTAAGCGCTGTGGGCAGTCAAGGGAAGGAGAAATTGGCATTGTGTCACTTTCATCTCTGGACAGAGGATGAGACTGTCAGCCCGGTGTAATTTCCCAGGTCTGACGGCGGGGTTTTGGACAACTTGGCTTCAGAAAGTTTTCCTTCTTGCTCTTTCTCTTCTTCCCGAGCTTGCTAAAGTTTGTCAAAACTACGAAGTTGAAGGGAGGGTTTCTTTTTCATGACTTTGCACTTGGAGGATTATTAATATTTTGGGTTATATGAGAAACCAAATATGCAGGAGAGGTTACAGTTTATCCTATGTCTCAAATGGAAAGAGACTCAAAGAGAAGTTTGGCTTATTCACTTCAAACAGACTCTCAAGCTTACTTCATTCATGGGAGAACGTGAATGAGCCTGTCTGAGGATGCCTTCATTTTGTAGGTTGAAAGCAGCAAATTACTGATTTTTCTTAGTGGAAAAGTTAAGTGGTACCAGCTCTGGGATGATAGGGAACCAGAAAACACTTCAGATGAACACAGCATTTCCATTGCTTTTTATTTCTTTGTATCATTGCTGCTTACCTGGGAAAATAAATAGGTACCACACCAGGAACCAAAGGAGAAGGCTACCAGGACACTCGAAAGTGGGCAAAAAAAAAAAAAAAAATGCCATTTCGGTCCAGAAGAGAAATAATAAAAACATCATAATGATCAAAAGGAAGCCAGCAAATTTCAGACGTACTACAAGGTATTAAGTTTTTTTTTTTCCTTCTTCGGAACTTTACATGTAACATGATTTATTTTTAGCTCTTTTGAGGGAGGGTTTTCTTAACTCCAGCTGTGGCACGTGGGTGTTAAGAGGGAGCTTCGTTTTATTTCACTGTGACGATGGGGTGACATAAGCTGCATTGGGAAGCCAGGGTCTTGCTTTGCCGTCGGATCAGGTGTAAAACATGCACTGAATGACATTCCTCTAGCAGAAACTCCTAGTGTCTGTTGCTCTGATGGCCCTGCATTTGGAAAGAAGAATCATTTCTTATTTCAAGTTTCTGAGAACAGTTCTGTCACTCATTTCTTGTTCAAGGAGACCCTGTTGAAATGGTCCGGAAAGAAAAAAATGATGAAATAACAAGTTAATTGTACAGTTCTGGTCAGATCACATAATGCACAGGCTGTTTCCTCTACCTGGAAACTCGATGTCTGGCTAACTTCTGCTTATCTTTTTACTTCCCTGTTTTTAAGTGTCACTTTTTTCAAAAAAGCCCCTCTCTCTAAATGAGGTACCCCATTATGACTGCAAATCACAGTATTTAGTTTTCCTTCTTGATGCCTATTCAATTTTCACATTTTATGCATATGCTAAAAATAGTGTACTCTGATTCTTTAATGTCTGTTTCTCTTGAGGCAATGAGCTCCTTAAAGGCATCATCGTCCTTTGTCTATTGTGATCACCATTATGAACATAGGACTTGGTGGATACGAAGCACCAAACACAAATTTGTCCAGTGAATGAATTAATAAGAAAGTACTTTGTACCCTGGAGACTAATGTAATGTTATATATCAATTATACCTCAATTAAAAAGACACTTTGTAAACTGTATTCACTATAAAAGTCATGGTCAATTATATTAGTAGCAGGCACTTCCTTTCTCCCTTCTGTCCTAGTTTTTTTCCTCTCCATATTTTTCCTTCTTTGAGGTCTACTTGTCAGTGTTCTGCCAGTTCCAAATCTAAAATTTGGTATGACTCTTGGGTTTTTTTTTTTTTTTTTTTGTGAGGTAGGAGACCACATTTTTTCCCCTCGAAAATATTAGTACACCCACAATGCTAATACAAGACTTCCATTTTTGTTCAATGTGCATTTATAACTCTGAAAGGAAAACATGACTGGCACTTGTGGATGATTTATTTGATTCTAGATTCTAGCACAGCACTTAAATTCTGTGTTTCTTGTTGTCCCCAAAGCTGCTCCTGTAAGTTCTTGTACCTCAAGCATGCTTCTCAAGAATACACAAGTCAAAATACCTTAATGATACTGGCCCAGGAAAAGTTGTTCCTGGCCCTGTATTATAGGAGGGAAAAAAAAAAAACCAAGAAATCGAGGTGTGGAAAATATTAATGAGATATTGAGAGTAAATGCAATCAGGATATGAACAGATCTTTAAATGCAACCAACAGAAATCACCCAGCCCTTCTCAGCAGGGCCTCAGTGTGCCGCTGTGTGTATAAGTGCTGTCGTCGGTGGTTGGACATGGCAGGTGGCCAAGTGGAAAATTTCACAGCCCTGCAAACGGCCGGCACACTCAGCGCTGCAAATCAGCCATCCCAGGGAGCCGTGTGGCGTGGACCGAATAATCACGTCCCTGCACGCGCCTCTCACCAGCTTTCATCCCTTCTTCCCTCTTCATTTCCTGCTCCAGGCCTTTCCTTTCTTTCTCCCTGAGATTCCAGAGGCCTCCATTTTCAGTCTTCTGCTTCCTTTGATCCTCGGTGGGAGGCGAAACATTCGGCTCTTTGGGTGCCCCGAGCGGGGATGGTTGATTGTGGTTGCCTTGCCAAAGCTGGCTTTTAATTTTGGCTCCAGAGCTCAGTAACAGGCTCCTGATCACTAATAACACTTTGTGTTTACGTGGCACCTTTCTTCTCGGGAACTGTGAGTGCTTGCCAGAGAGATCTTACTGATCTTCCCAACAACCCAGTGAGGTATGAAAATGGCAAAAGGTGATCATCCCAGCCCCCTCCTTCCTGCAAGAGGGCTTATTTTGAGGCCGTGTTGCAAGTCTGCATCTCTGCTGGGATAGCATCTGAAGCCTCCCAGAACTGGCTTCAACTTTCTGGGGTGGGGGGAGTGATGGGGGAGAGGCTTGGCCTCACCAGGCTGTCTCCTGGGGCAAGAGCAAAAATACTGCATTTCCTTTTTAAGCAAAGCGTACTGGAAAATGGTCTTTGGTGAATTATCTATCAGTCTAATTGATCGTGAACTTCATCTGTTGAGATAACGAGGGATTTGACGATGCATTCACCTTTTCCTTTGTTTTCTGTTCCATTCCCACGCTAGGGATTTCTCCTGTCTCTGTGAAAGGAAGAAAGGACACGTCTGAGCCCAGGAGGGCTCCAGCTTCTCGGGGGAAGTCTCCATGGTGAAGGAGAGGCTGGGCCTACCTGTGAACAGCGCACAGTGAATGTTGTAAGTTAACAAGAGCTCTGTCCGCAGGGCTTGCCTTGCAAGGATTTGTGAATCATTGGATGCGCGGGCTGGGGTGCTGATGGGGGTATTTAGCATTAGCTCTAGGTGATCCTCGTTTTTTTATGGGAGAGGTTCTGTTTTCATTTTCTGTGAACTTGACTTTGAGTTTCCATGGGGCGCTGCTCATTATCTCCTTTGAATAAAAATCCTTTCCGTGTAGGAACGCCCTTTCTCCTGGGGCAGTTAAATGCTATCAAGTTCATAGCAGCCTCTTGAAACTGGGCTACAGCAGTTCCTTTTGGCTGGTGGGTAGGAGGGTAAAATCCTCCAGGCTGAGGATTACCCACCAGGATTTCCATCCTGCAGTTATTTTATTTATCTAGAGGTTTTGATCGGAATGCAATGTTTTTCTGGCTTTCAAAAATCGAAGGTATGCAAGGACGGTCAGCTGTTCTGGGTTTCTCTTATTCAAAATTGGCTAATGGGTCGGTTTTTTATCGGACTGCTGAGTTGGGGTTTGGAAATGAGTAGTTTTGGTGTGGCAGCTGCTGGTCATCCCTCAGGGGCAGTTTTAGGTTCCAGGATTGAATCCTAACACAGCGGGCTTCAAGATGCTTATCTTCCACGGAACTTCTGGTTTGCCTAGCTCTGCTGCTTTCTAGAGATTTCACCGCGTTGCTAGACTGTGTCATAAAAACAAAAGTTTAGAAGAGATTTGAGGAGGAAAGAGTCCAGCTTCAGGAAACCCAGGATGGCCTATGAACGTATTACCTTCAAATTTCAGGAAACTAAGCACCACAAACATGTATGTGTGTATATATATAAATAACTTTGCGTTGAGTTTTCAGTTTCTTAATTCGGTCAGGAAACTTTCCCAGGCATTTATTACTTGCTTTTTTCCAGTTGCATAAATGATTTTGAAAGAACAACATACAATATTATGAAGCAATATATCAGAGAGAAAAAGCATTTACCATTGAAAAGAAAAATTTGCACTGAATTTTTTAATTGATTTTCTAAAACTTTGTCTTAAATATGACTATTTATCCATGTTTCCTGAGGCCTGAACAGTCATACTGAAATAAGCTTATTGAATTCAAAGTGTCTCATTGCCTTGAGTAAATGGGTGATGGGAAATGTTGATATTTTCATGCGCATTCCTTTTGTGTGTATGATCCCATTGGTTTTGGTGGAAACACAGTTCCTGGAATTATCGACGTAAATTCTATTCCTGGTCCTATGGTCAAGGTCAAGTAACTTCAAAACGATGGGCAAGTCCCTGAGGCCCATGAGGTTGGTTTATAAGTCTGTGTGTTGCTCCACACTTCTTGTTTACTGATAAGTCGCCATCTTAGTTTGGGATCCCCATTAGGAGCAGAGCATCTTGTAACACACTTTAATCTTCCAAAAAAAAAAAAAAAAATCTTATTCTAAGAGTTTCTATCAGTATTAAGTCATAATTTGGGGACCCTGTTAGAGCTGTGTGCTGCAATAGCAGTGTTTTGTTTTGTCTTTTTAGAAGGTATTTCCCAATCAGGTAGCTGGTAGAATGCACTCCTGGTGATTTTTTGTTTTGGGGTTTTTTGTTTGTTTGTTTGTTTTTTTTAGCGTTTTAATCCTAGGAAACAAGTATCTTATGGAAAAATGCTTTAGGTTTCAGGTTACATTTAAAAGAACAGTGCAGTTATTATAATCAAGATGGCTTTTGCTTTGAATCTGATGATGTTTTGGTGTTTTGTTTTGTTTTTTTTTTTTTATTTAATCTTTGCTTTGAACTACTCATGTGATACCATGCCAGACCTCAAGCATTAAGTGAGGTTTTCAAAGAAGTTCTGAAGTGTAAACTTAAGATGCCACATGGCCAACTTAGTCATTTTAAAATCCTTCTGTAAATGGAGTGGGTTGAGAGAGAGGAAGAAAATGCTAAATTGTTTTGAACTCTAGAGACTTTTTCTTCCAAATTGTATTTGCTTGGGGAGGGGGCAGGTTCCAGTTTTTCTTAGTAAATTTTGAAGTTAATAACCCTTTGTAATCTTGGTGTGTTTTTGAATTCATATTTTCCCCTTACTTTGGTGTCCTGAGTGCCCCAAGGCTGTGCCATTATAGTAGGGAAGGCAGGAGATTTTCAGAGAATGTGTGCTTGCACGAGGGGATGTGGTAGTGGGTATATGACCATTCGAGTAATAATCATGGCAGCGGAATTAATGGTGTCCATTCTCAGAAGCTCTTAGAGACTGCCCCCCAAACTCACTACTTTTGTAGTTCTCCTCTGTCCTCATTAACCACCTCTCAAATCTGCCACCATCTTTCTAGCAGATGGTTTTTACTCCTGAAAGTGTCTCAAACTGTCTCTAAGGTGTTGTAACTCTTACAGGAGAGGAGTGGCAAGAAAAACTGACCTTAGGAGTCAGGAGACCTGGGTTGTACACATGATGCTGAAGTTAACTGTAGAACCTTAAGCCCCCCAAAAGCCCCGGGGACCCATTTCATGATGAGTAACATGAGAAAGTTGAGTTAAAGGAGCTCTGAAGATTCTGCTAAGTGTCTAGCATTGCTTCAAGTCCCAGCCTTGGATGAGGCAGATTGGACCTTCATTTTACCTTGTTCAGCTTCTAAAAGTCAGTGATTTGGCAGAACTTCAATTTACAAGTGCTTTTTAAACATTGAGCACAGTCTTGTGGTTAAAAAAAAAAAAGAATAATTATATGTCACCCTCACGTTGCCCTTTCTGCAGGACCCTTCCAGGTACCGGGTGACAACTGAAAGGTGTTCATTTGAGTGCTTTCCAAGAATAGAGTTAGAGTCACTTAAGTCTAGGATCCATACTCCTTGGTCTTTGTGAAAATTGGATATGAGATGCTTTTGAAATTAACTTTTTAAAAACTGTCCACCTCCATACTCACTCAAATTTATTACTTAGATCACTGCCTCCTTGCTTATGTGCTCTATTTCTTTCTAAAACTTCTCTGCTTCTGTAAGTAGGACTTCTCCAGTTGCCTCTTCAAAGCGGCCTTCCCTGACCTTTATAAAGCAGCACCCACTCCACTCCTTCTGTATCCTCCAGCCTACCTTATTTTCCCTTTAAGCGCCTTACCTATTATATATGTATTTGTTAATTGTCCATCTCCTCAACTAGACCACAAGCTCCATGAAAGCAGGGATATTATTATTACTATTGCTATTCCTGGCAAGTCCACAAAACCTAAAATGCTGCTTGGCCCGTACTGGGCACTCAGTAAATATTTGTTGAGTGACTGTCTAAGGAAAGAGTAAATGTATGTCTGGGCTTCTCAGGTGTGGGCCTAAGCCATTAGGAACAGGACCACAAACATGGTTCTGATCTGAATTGCTTGAATCTGATAGTAGGTTGGTCAGGTAGAGAGGGTGGCGCGGAGAAACGACCTTGTCTTTTCCCTAGAAGTGGGTGATAATTGTCTGTGATGTGTTTAAGTAAATGTGAGAAAGGAAACACTTCTATAAAGTGCCCCCCCTTTTTTGTACAATCCGTAGAGTTGGGGGATTTTCTGATACTTAAAAAAAAAAAACATTCTGCACCGTGTATATTTTCTCTCCTTTTCCATCTGAGTGGTTTGCTTTATGGGTCATTTGTGAGCAGCCTGCCCTGACCTTGTGAAAGGTGGTGCTGTTGTGTCTTGTAATCACATCATTTTAGCACCATCCACATTTACATTTATTTCAAAAGTGGGAGACAAACTTGAAGTGCCGAATCTGCCTGGAAACTCCCCGTTTACTGAATAGCGTCATTTTCATTTTCCTTACTTTTGGTTGATGCACAGTCTGAAATGAAAAAACAGTGTGCTGATACAAATGAAGTCCATCCAATGTCTCTGTGGTGTGATGGGGGTGACTGACCAAAGCTTTCTTAGGGAGTCATGAGCTTTGGTTGCTTTTGAGGATGGCAAGAATCAAGGTTTCTTGAATTCTCTGTGTTTATCAAACCACTTTTCAGAGTAACCGCTCTGAGAGTAGGAGTGACATTAATCCTCAGAAGAAGTGGAAAGACTGAAATAAACACCTCTGTGCCTATTTAGACAGCATTATGCTGTCTTTATAAGCTTTGAAAAATGGGAGCTGAATCTCTAGTCTCCAGAGTCAGAGAATTACCCATACGCACCCTAATAAGAGCGATTTGGGAACTTCCGTATGTGTCCGTCAATTTGTACCTCTTAGACTTGCCATCTGTGATACCATATTCTTTTAAAATAATCTCTAGTGCTATCATAAAAACAACAAAAAAACTGAAGTAGACAACAAGGTCAGAAGAGAAGGGGAGATTTTACTATTAGATAAATGAGCGGGGGGGGGGGGGGGCTCATTTTTAAAATTCCTTGCCTGTAGTGGCCCTGGCACTTGGCCTGCATGTTCTGAAGGCAAAGAGGCTCTGATAGCATGTCCCATGCAAGTGCACTGGGTGTTCTTGTGTATCTTCAAGTCTTCTAGAGTTTTCGTCCCCCTTTCCCAGACTTCCTCCTTCCCTCCTTTTTTTTTTTTTTTTTAGTTGAAATGTAGTCAGTTTACAATGTTGTGTCAATTTCTGGTGTACAACATAATATTTCAGTTATACATACACATACGTAGATTCCTTTTCATATTCATTGCTTCTTATTGATGGCCACCCTCGTTCCTGGCCATTGCCACTTTTGGGTGAGTTGGGGGAGCTTTGCATGAGCTGCCCCTTCTGAGAGTTGCTGTCAGCCCCACTTCCTGCGTCAGCTGGCAGAGGGTAGCCCATCCCAGCCACACACATCCCCTCGGTGCCGTCTTCCCCACGTGCCAAGCCTCCTCCTCTCAGCATCTCGGAGGGAAGAAGGGAAATACACAGAACACCCAGAAGTTGTGGAAGGAAGAATGTTCGTGTATCTTCTCCTGGATTCGTGTTCTGTAGCGGGGAGAAAGCAGCCACAGGCTGGTCAGACTGCTTCTTAACTGAAAAGTGCTGAAGTAGAACGTTTGTCCTATTTGAGTTTCCTCTTTAGGTTTTGAATTCCCTGAGTGAATCAGATTTGTGAAAAGATTGTGAATTTGTGAATCAGATTTGCTGTGTGTGCCAGGGTTGTGCTGACATCTGTTAGGGATGCAGGGGTGAGTAGCCTGCATTCGCTGCCCTGTGGGATTTACTCCTGCCAAGCGCTGGGAGGGGTGGAGGCAGGGGGCCAGCTACTCCGCAAGTGGTGATGTGACGGTGAGGGTCCTCAGACTTGGGTTTCCCAGGAGGGAAGGCTTCCAGGACTGCTGAGCATCTGAGTTAGTCCTTGAAACAGGTTGGATTTCAACCCCATATAAGTGTGTGTATTGAGAAGGCAAGGGAAGGAGGGAGAGAAGATAAAACTAGTCTTTTATTTAACTGCTTCTTCATCTGGGCGACTGAGACCTCAGAGCCCAGAACATCCTCCCATCAGAAATGCTGTGCTGTGACCCCTGACAAAGATGGAGAATAGAGATTTGGAGCACATGGTAACCACTCTCCTTTAGGGTCATTTCATCTATTTGTGTGCAAAAGCTGAAGCCAGAACTTGGGCTACTTAAAGAAATGGTGCCTCTCCAATCCGTGTAAAAGGTAGTGTTTTCAACTAAACTTCAGACAGAAACCACACCCGAAACTAAAAATGTATTTCTCAAGTGGTGTATCTTTGAAGTGCTCGCTGTGGAAGACTCAGTATACACAGAAGGAGGAAGGGCGAGGAGGAGGGTGGGGGTGCTGCCCTGGAAGGGGGAATCGGAAGCCACTGAAAATTCTTCCGGACAGAGATCAAGTAATTCCCATACTTCGGACACCTTAGAAGGTTGATCACGTTTCCCATCTTTATTATAAATATGAACGAATACGCCTATATAAATACATATATAATATGACCGATGTCTTTTCTTTCCAAGTATATCATCTCAGAGTATTTAAACTATTTTCATTGTTCCTGTAAAAGATTGTTTCTCCTTTTCTTTCTTGCAGAAAAAGTGAGGCACAAATAAGCACTAAATGAAATTGGTTTGTCATAAAGTCAAAACAAAACCTGATGGTTCTTATCAGCAAATAAATTGTTCTTTGGGGCTAATGTAAAAAGACAAATAGAAACGGAGGATATAGCTCAGTGGTAGAGCATGTACTTAGCATGCAGAGGTTCTGGGTTCAGTCCCCAGTACCTCCATTAAAAAAAAAAGTAAATAATCCTAATTACCCCCGCCCAAAGACTTAAAAAAAAAAGTTAAATAGAAAGATGATTTCATTTTTTTAATTCCTCACTCAAATTTTTTCACTTTTGTAAAACAACCATTTTTTCAGATCAGAAGATCGTTTAACCCCTCCCTCCACATATGTTCGTATCAGATTTCTAGTGCTAGCTATATTAATAAATTAGGCTAGGTGGAATCTTGGGTTGAAAGAGTTAATCCATCTTCTCTGTGTCCTGAGGATTCTGTTAACCTTTGCAGACACCTGAATAATAATGTTACATGATTCAGAAAAAGTCATCTTCAACAAGTTTAAAATGATGCTTTTTAGGTGAGATAGTAAAATTAGCTGTTTGAAACCCACGTTGGAGGAAGTTGATTTTTCAGTGCAATTTTTCTGTGTGTGCTTAGCTTACATTCTGAAACGGCTTAAGTAGAATCCCTTGAAGTGGAAATATTCATGGGCTACAAATGGCAATCTCCTTCAGAATCTTTTTAGTTCCAAAACTCAGCTAAGTCCTTATCGTGGTCTTTGGACCCTCAGCCATCTTTGTCTGCCTCTAAATCTCACTACTCTCCCAGTTCCTTTATCACACATGTCTTGTGACCATCTCCCTTCCAGCCACGAGTGTCTAGCAGTGCCACAGTGCCAACAGAATTCGGTTCTTAGGACCTCTGTACGGGTACTGGGCTGTGTTACTGCTTTCATTCTGCACGTAAGCCATCTTCCCAGACATCCGGATACCCTGTTTTTCTCATCTGGACATGAAAACGCACCTGCTAAAATTGTTTTCTAAAACTCTCCACGAGGTTGCTCCTCATTTCAATCTTTTTTTTTCCTACAAGCCTTTGTAGCTCACAGAGAACTGAAAACTTGTCATTTATCCAGGGCTGAAATCGAAGACTCTGACAGGCAGTCTTAATGTCTGGGGCTCCTGCGAGGTACTACCCATTAGAAGCTTTGTAAAACTTACCCTGCAGAGCAAAGAGGACTGGACACAAAGACTGTTCCCGTCTTGGACCAGGGCCGGCCCTAGTTTTCCCGTCTCCCTTTCCTTTTCTTCCTTGTTCTCCGAGGAAAGGAGATGTGAGGTTAGGATGTTGTTGTTTAGGACGGGGACAGCTATTGCTTGTACAAACAGATTTTTTTTTTCCCCTTCTCTTTGGCAACCTCAGTTGTTCTACCTGTTTCTGGCTCTCCTGCTTCTG
The DNA here is from genome assembly GCF_036321535.1 of Camelus dromedarius. NCBI lineage: Eukaryota > Metazoa > Chordata > Mammalia > Artiodactyla > Camelidae > Camelus > Camelus dromedarius. The sequence goes on along the minus strand of NC_087454.1, from coordinate 10,754,616 downwards.
TTTATGAACAGCCTCCCTCCCCCTACTTTCAGGAAACTAACAAACAGACACATGTCAGTTGGTTCCTGCATGTCTACCAGCTCACATTATTCGGAATAGAGTCATTCAGCCTCTCTCTTCAGCTAGTTTCTTACCCCTTCTCTTGTCACCGCCGCATCAAGTACAAGTGCGGATTAAAGGATAGTATGTCAAGGTGAGAGCTGTCCGCTGGGCAAGGTAAGTCTGTCAGTCCTTTAGCAGAGCAGATTAGCTGCCAACTGGTATCTTGTTGCTGCCATCGGAGTTTGCAGCCCAGGTTCCCTGCTCTGCTGGAGATCTATTTCTGTGCCCTGGCGATGACACCGGTTGTCCTAGCAACCTGCTGGCTGGCACTTCCCTAAAGGCGAGCAGGGGAATGGCAGTGGGAGAGGGTGGCCTCCAGAGGGGAGTTGACATTCACCCTGCTCAAAGAGGAGTTTCCATTTCCTTCATCTGGGCAGGCCTCCAGGAAGTCATGTCAGTATCATGGGCGCGTCATTTACTAAGGGTCGTGGACCACACGGTCTTCCTGGTACAGACAGCATCCCAAGGAGGGTAACAGACTGATTGATGGATAGTCCAAGCAGAGTGTGACTGCCAGGCCAGGATGTCAGGTGATCTCACAACACTAGATGGTATCAGTTTTTCTTGTGAATTGGGTTAACGTTCCTGTTGTTTATCAGCATTGGTGTTTAGAGCCTGGGGGCAGAGGTAGATGTTGGGGAAGAATCAGAGGTCGGGGGAGGAGGATGCAGAGAAACACCAGTGCAGTCGATCTTGGCTTCTTTTGCTGTTGACAGGTCTGGCCTGAAAGCAGTTCAGTGTAACTGGAGCTCTCTGACTGGGCTCCAATAATTTACCCATGTCCCCAGGATTGCAAGGGAACACTCCTCACCTTGTCCTCGCCTCTTTAATTACTCTCCTCCTCCTTTATGTCACATTGAATTGACACTAAATGACTTTTCCTCCCCACTTTGGATTTGGATCCAAAAGAACACAGAAGTCTTATGTTTTAAAGCCTCTAACTTAGTTGGCCTTGCTTAGGTTAAGTAAAATCGAGCAGTCAGTGGACAGTGGATGTCTTGGGGACTTGACTTCACAGCCACTTCATCGGAGAAGGCCCTGGCCAGTGCCTGTGGCTAACACTTTCTCCTCGGGAGTGCGTCTGTCTCTGTTGGCATGGAGATGTCAGGACGTTTTTCACAAAGAAAGAAGTAAACGTGGGTCTACCTGCAAACCTTGTTGGGAGCAGGGGAGCAGGGGAATCTGATGAGAGGAATGTCCCCAGAACATCTGAAGCCCACAAATGACATAAAACCTTCTTAGCACCTTTCATTACTAAAAGAATTCTTGTACTCTGAGGCCTTTTAGTATTTGCTCCACTGAATGACCATACTTAGCTGAGATGACAGCATACACCTGTGTCTTCAGGACGAGGAAGCCAGGTCGGGTGTAACTGAACATTTCTAGAACAGTTTATATAGTCTATATATTCATTCCCCCTTTCATACCCGGAATAAGGATAGATATTGAAGATCTGGAACTGGAATTAAGAGAAATAATATTTGGACGGAAAAGAAACTCCAAGGAAGTTGTTTGTACTTCGGGCATCCTCTGTTTTCAAGATGTTTCTTAAATGAAATAAATCAGTGTTGTTTGACAAGCATGTGCTGTGCCCAGCAGGTCCTTATGTTAAGTCACTGAAACTGTTTAAACTGTAGAAGACATTGTGTGTCTCTAGAACAATAAATACCTGTTAGGTGCATTTTAATATGGTAGAGAAGTAGGGTTGATTATTTGTTTTTAAAAGATCATTATGTAACTCTTAATTCAATATTTAATGCTAAATATTCATCATTCTTCGTGGTAAAACAGGCAATGAAGTCGGTTCTCTCATACTGATATGAATAATAGATACAGAATGTGAACTCCATTAAACTTAGATTAAAATCCTTCTCTGGGTTGGTTGCTTTTTTGAAAGAAATTTAGTAAAGCAAATGATAGCCCAGTTAGGTCTCATGAGCTTCATGCTTTATACTTTTTTTTTTTCACAACCAATCTAGATGTACAGTAATTGGAAGCACACCTAGAATAGAAAGAACCTGTTGTCTCTCCCTCTTGAATTTGTTGTTGTCAGTCACAGAGGTAGGTGTGAATCTAAATATTAATAACTAAGGAGAAGATGGAGGTGACTGGGACTTGGTCCAAGAGCAGGAGCATCAGGCTAAAAAATGGACATCTGGGTTTTCTGCCCCTTCCCACCCCTCTGAGACCATGGGCAAGCTACTTTCCGTCTCTGTGCCTCTATTTCCTTGTCTTCCAGAGGAAGGTAATTCTTGCTTCTGTTCAACAGCATCAGCTTTAAAGCCATTAGGCCAAATAAGGGCTTTTGGACTCATCTGGCTTCAGATCCCAGCCTTGTTGCACATTAGCTGTGTGTCCTTGGGGAAATTGCCCAGCCTCTCTGAGTCTCATCTCATCTGTAGAATAGGGCTGATCATACCTACCCTGCAGGATTGTTGAGAAAATTGAATGAGATAACGTGTGTTAAGTTTTAGCCCAGTGGTTGCTCCCTAGTAACCGTGGCATCTATAATGCTGTTAGGATAATAAATTTCACCAAACAAAATTGACCGTGATGTGTTGCTGAAACGAGCAGGTGAACAATTGCAACCTGCTAGTCTCTTTGTGGTAAAGATGTTCCCTCTATAATATGAATTGTCATTAACTGTCAGTGTCATTGTATTGCCAGTAAAGTCAGTTATGTATTGTCAAATCTTCTGCTTCTTTGACATACATAGTAAAGTAATTATGATGGTGAAGGTGACAACATTTGTCAGAATTATCCATGTGCATATTTTGAGGGGCCTTGGAATTTTAGGTGAATTTTTTGGTATTAGTCAAACTGAAAGGCACAGTGAGTTTGGAAGATATGATAGTCTGATCTATAAAAAGAATAGGGAGATTCCCAAAGGCTATTGATATGAGTGGAACTCGAAAAAATAAAGCATTAAAATATTTTGATGCAGTTAACTGTGTCTGTGTGGTGGTAGGTGAAAATGATCTGGTCTAATTGTTTGAAATAAAGGGTAGAAAAAACCAGGAGACGGATGAAATAAAGGGTAGAAAAAGCCAGAAGATGGGTGAAATTAAGGATAGAAAAAGCCAGAAGATGGATGTATACGTTCCTGTATCTTTCAGCAAATATTTACTGAGTGTGTGCTCTAAGGCAGGCATCCACAACAGCTAAAAAGAGCTTTCAGTCAGTGGGAAGGGAGATGAGAAAACAGGCAACTCCTTTACACCATGGCTGGTGCTCTTTTAGAGGTACCCAGGGGATGCCATGTATGCGGGCCAGTGTGGCAGCTTCTCGAGTCAGGGAAGCCTTCATCCTCAGACCTGAAGGACTGACAGATGTTAACTAGGAAACAAAGTGGGTGTATCAGGCGGCACACATATGTAACAGGCCACTTCGACCTTTAGGTGCTTAAAACAACAAACATCATTATTTCTTCTGATTTTGCAAGTCAGCCAGGCTATTCCAGTCTAGCCAGCTTGGCTGGGACTGATTGGTCTGGGATGGACTCACTCGTGTGTTGAGCTGTTGTGAGGCTGGTTGGGAGAGGGGCGCTTCAGCTGGGACAGCTTGTCCCTGCTCCACGTGGTCTCTCGTTCTCCAGTCGGCTACTCTGAGCTTTCATATTGTGATCTCAGGAGCAGCAAGAGAGGGCAGACCTCAGCACACGTGTGCTTTTCAGCCTCTGCTGCAAGATCTTTGCTAATTTCCCTGTGGCCAAAGCAAGTCACCTAGTAAGTCCAGCTTCAAGGGATGGGGGAAACGCCAGCTCTAGTCACCTGGTGGACTATGTGTGCAAAGCTCAGAGGTGAGAGAAGATGGCATGTTGGAAAATTTGCAAACAGTGCAGAGTGGCTGGAATAGAGCAGGTGAAGAGTGTCAGAGTATCTTTTCAGTAAGCTCTGCTGAGGAGTTTGGAATGTATTTTGAAAACAGGTGGAGAGTTCTTGAAAGATTTTAGGCAGGATGTTGACATAATCAACAAGATATGTAAAAACATGATTAATGGCAAAAGCCTAAAAGCATTTGTGAGCTGAGACAATTCAGGGAAGTTTCTAAAGAGACATCCCAGGGATCGCTGGAGAAGACAGAAATACGACAGCTGAGAGATGGTTCCAGGTAGATGTGTGCTTTCTAAAGTGGGACCAGAAAAGAGAATGGAGATCCTCCAAGGCGTGTTTGGAAAGACAGAGGCTCAGGTCATGAGCAGTGTCCATGTCAAGTCTGCCGGGAGAACCTGGAACACCTTAAGGGGGTTGGATCTTTTCTTTTATTGAAGTATATAGTTGATTTACAATATTGTACTCATTTCTGGTGTACAGCACAGTGATTCAGTTATATATGTATGTACGTATTCTTTTCCATTATGATTATTACAGGGTATTGAGTAGAGTTCCCTGTGCTATATGGTAAGACCTCGTTGTGTATCGATTTTATTTGTAGTTGTTTAAAGTTGGATCTTGCAGGCAGCCTTGTTCCATCACTTCCTGGTGGGATCCTGTCCAACTTCTGTGTCCCGGGGCTTCTAAACAAATACCTGCCAAGGGGCTGATTGAAAGCCCCATGAAGAGTCTTTTCCTCGTAGGTGACATTACAGCATCCCCCGAGCCGAAGACTCTTCTTTCCAGCAGGTTTCCCTGTGACCTCAAAATAGGCAGTGTGTTGCAAGGGCCCTCTAAAAAATCCTTCTCTTCCCTTGGACGGGACCAGGGCTCACCCATTAATTTCAAGAACTGACCTTTCAACTGTGCTATTAAGTGTCACTCTTTAAAACTACTAAAATAGAAGTGGCTGTTTCATTTCACTAAACTCAACTCACCGAGAACGAGAACTTGTGGTTTTCGCCGGCCCGTTTGGGAGCCGGTTTGTTGTCGCCGAAACTGCACGATACGGGATGGGAGTCACAGGTTCTGTTCAGGCCCCGGGGTTATAACTCCAGTGTGGAAAATGCTATCTTTCATAGATAAAACGTGGGGGCAGGGGACACCTAAATGTGCCTTCAGCAGATAACAAATTGCCATGTTTTCTTTCTGCTTCTTCAGTAAAAAAATAGGATGTACAGAAGAGTGTGGACAGGGCGGTGCAGGCCTCTGGGGGTGGCCTCTGACTTGTGCTCTTTGCCTTGAGGGACACCTGCCCTGACCGTGTAATTAATTCCACAGCAAGTGGAAATCAAGGGGGTAGAGGAAGACAGGGAGGTGGAGGACTAAAAACCCAGAGCATCATTCTCTGGGGGCCAGCAGGCCGTCTTAGTAGGTCAGAGTCCTACGTTTTCTCCACTTTAGAGAGTTTTAACAGCCTGTGTAAACCAGCCTCTGGTGAGGGTACATGATGGTTATTAGGCCTTCGTTTTGTGCTCACTGATACAGGTGTTAGGTCAGCACTGAAGTCAGTCATGGCGATGCTCTGCAACCCTGGGGCTAGAGGCTCAGCTCCTGTGCCTGCAGGTGTGACCGCCAGGCACCGCTCCCGGGATGGGGGACACATTTTCAGACAGAAGACGGTTTGAGAAACCCTGCTGCTGGGTCAGAGGCTAAGGGCGTCTGTTTGCTGCTGAGAAGACATTTTAGACATTTTTGATCAGAACGTCTTAATTATGTGGAAGACTGATAAATGTGCGGAAGGGGACCTCGTAATTTTAAATGCTCCGATTTGGCGAGCTCCATCAGCGTGTGAAATGGCAATGAAAACAGGGCATGTTTTGGAATTCTTGATTCTGCTTATTGGCATTAATAGCAGATCGTGGAGCAAACACTGACTCATTGCACCCAATACTGAAAGGAAGATACGGTTTGCTGTGCTCCGTCTGGTGTGGCTTCCCGCACAGAGTCCAGCAAAGTGCCTGGTGAAGGAGAGAGGCCCGCCGTGTAGGCAAAGGAACGGCCAACTCTGTTGTTCTCTCTGTACAAACCCAGGACCTTACAGGAGGTTTGCCATGAACTATTCATCAAAATAATACGTCTCTTTACATAACCCTTATTCAATCTGTCCTAGAGCATACAGAGTACAGAGGAGGAAAACAGAATTATTTTTGAAAGCGGGGTGAACATGCAGGTGTGTGTTCTGCCACCTGTGTGTTATTTCCCTGCGTTCGTTTAGCTTTTTTTTTTTTTCACCCACCTGTGCTTTCTATGGCACCTTAAGCAGTGTAGCCAGGCTAATCCACAAGGGACACGGATACACAATTAAAATGAACCCTGTCATCAAAACCACCTCCTGCTGTATACTTCTTAAGAAGCTTTAGTAACACACTGAAGTCTGAACCAGGGGAACTTTCTTTGAAGCTACCCTTGATGCCTCCTTGATTAACATACAGAGGCAGTCAGTGCAAGCTGAGGTCTGACAGATGGTGTGGATTCTGATGGAGTAATGCCTGTACGTGTCCTGAGTATCTCAGAGAGAGAGAGGCTGTCCCGTCCCGATTTGGAATATTGTTGCTTCTCCCCCTTTTTAATGTGAACTTTCCTGATATCACTGAATCTGTCTGTCTCTCTCTCTCTGAAACACACACACACACACACCCCTGGTATGTTCTAGGGAAGACAACCCACAGAGGGGCAGTGTGACTCTTTTATGTGCTTGCCAGGTACAAGTCCTTGAAGAAGACGCGCACCTACCCTCTTTGAGCCTTTTAAATGATAGAACTAGGTAGATTTTCTGCCCAAATAGTATTGTATGAGGTATCTTCTCTGCCAGTCTCTCACCTGATAACCTGAAATGCCACTACTAGTCCTCAATAGCCCTCAAGTATCCAGCAAAACCTTCCTCTTGTTTCCACTAAAATGCAAATAACCCTGGGACAGAGCCACAGATAAGGTATTAGCATCCCGGTGTGAATTACTTTCATCAGATCCTGCCTTACAAGCTTTCTCTGCCCTCCTTTCTAATTCTTAACTTGTTGACTCCTTATTACATCTGGTTTTTATTTGTATAATAAATATATAAATACATGGATAGCCTTGCATTATTATTACAAGTGTCATACTGTATTAAAATTACTCATTTGTATTTTCCTTCTTCTGGTAAAATAAAAGCTTCTTAAGGACAGGACCCTTGTATGATTTATGTTAGGTTTTTCAAGCCCTAGTAAAATATTCCACCCAGACAACTCTAAATAAACATTCATTTATTCATTCATCAGGCATTTATTGAGTGCTCACTCTGTCTGCAACTGAATCTTGAAATTCTGCCTTTCTAGAAGTTTAGAGTGACCAAAGGACCCAGGCTGTCCACTGCACAGCTTTGGAAGATTTTAGAAACCTTCAGGTCTACCTTCCTATATTTTTAGGCGCAGTGAGTTGATCCAGATGAGTCATTCAACCTCTGAGATAGTTTTTTTTTTTTTTCTTTAAATCACAAAGCTACCCAGTTTTTTCCTGCTTCTGTTCAGAAGCAGCAGCAATCTAAGTAAGTTTACATTCTTCTATTCAAAATTAAGACAATGAGACTCTGTCCCTTTTACCTTCTAGACGTGACTGCTTGTGTACTGTTTCTTCCCCTTGCTGCTGAGGAAAGATTCCGTGTACACTATCCAGCAGCTCTGAGAACTTCTGCTTGTTCTAAATCTTAGTATCTTCAGTATCAGGCACAGACGATTTATAAAGGCATTGTGTTTACTTAGCACGTTGTTAACGGCAGTCTCCTTAGAAGGGGAGCGGAGGTTCAATCCCTTTGCTTAAGATGCTCTGTGTTGAAACTGCGTACCTCACTGTATGCCAGCAACTCATAGCCCGGGGATAACGTACACTTGCTTATAGTATGTCCCTCTGGATAAGGTAATGATTATTATCTTATAAATGAATGTGTGTGTCCTAAACTAAATTATTACTTTAGGCTCTAGCCTCAGAGTCTGTTAGTTCTCAGTGATGTTACTATTAAGCCTAATAGGAGACAAAGAATAGCTCTGATTTATATGGTCACGGCTATACTGTTACCGTAAGGTTATCGCTGCAGTTCTCTGTTTGGTAGGTACGCAGAGTTAAGTATTCAGTGGTTACTAGACTGAAACAGAAATTGGGTATCTCTACCCAAGAACATAGCCATGTTTTATAAGGAACAGAAAAAGCATGAATGAGTGGAGTCTTCAGACAATCTTTTAGTCTTCTTTTAGGCAATAGTTTGGCTTTTTTCTCTACTAAACTTTTGGACAGGGTTGTTAGCAGGTAGCAAAGTTTAAAGTCACCTGTTTTAAGTTTTCCCTTCTGGCTTTCTCGCATCCCTACTTTAATGCAGTAGAAATGTAAGTTACAGGGAAGATATCTCCCTAATTACTGAACTACAGTAAATAGCTATAGTGAATTGATGCCCATAGAAAGGGAGAATTTGAAACAGATGGCTTTTGATTAAAGGTTATTTCTTGTAACAGATTTCAAGTGGAAATTCTTACTTTAGGAAAGATGATAAATATAATCTGTCTTTAAAAACACTGGTGCTGGGGTACCTGTTTTTCTGTACTGTTCCTCCCTACCCCAGGGACCACCCTCCCACCCTCCTCTGTGTGTACACCAAGAGTTCTGATGGATAAGAGCAAACCCTGAAATCCCACCGTGGTGATTGGACCACGCATCCTTCTGGTTTGTTGATGGGGAACACATCTCAGTTGTGGAGTAACTGTGATTCATGCTAATTCCTGCTCACGTTGCTACATTATCTTCATAAATAATTTGCATCATGGGGTGTTTCTGCATATCTTGTGCATTTTAATGTTATTTTTAGCCAGGGTTTTGTTTCTACAATAACAATTTTTAAAAATAGACTAATCAAGGAACCTCCTCCAGAGTCGAGGAGACACGTACTAAGAATATGTCGAGATCTGTCTCCTTTCTTCCCAGGGCATTTCCCTTTGCTGCTGTTCTCGCTGTTACTTCTTGTAACTTTAGTTTTTTGGAATTTCCATGCCTTTTTTCCCTTATGCATCAGGACGTGGCTGTTAAAGTCATTTGTGTAATGAGAGGCTGCAGCACACTTATCTAAAGCAAGCATTGGCTTCTGTGTAAGGCACTGGCTAGTCTACCCTTAACAGGGAGAACCTTATTGGAAACTTGAATTATGAGCTGGAAAGAGCGTTAAATCTTTTCATTTGAAAAAAAATTAGTCTCTTGCAAGTAATCTCTGCAGATAGCTTGAAGAGGAGTTAGGAAGCTACAGAGTAGCAACATACAAAACACTTACCGCGTGTTGTCACCCAGAGATGTTCACCGCTGTTGGCGTTTGAGTGTTTTCTTCCAGAATATTGTCTTTGCAGATGCACATAGATGTAGCTTTACCAAAATGGAATCATAATTGATAGACTTTTCTGAACCTCCTTTTCTCACTTCACAAAATATTGTGAACATCTTTCCTTGTTCATAAATATAGATCTTTGCTATTTTTTTTTTAATTTTCCAGTACATGGATATGAGGGTGAAAATTCTGACTTCACTGCTTGTAAGCACCATTTCCCCTCCCTATTTTTCTCTTTTCTCCGGTATCCAGTGCAGACCTTGTGCTCTGCTCTTAACTATGGTCCGATGAGGAGCCTGAATGAGGAGAAAATCTGGGAACCCTACTTGATGGAGAGCTACACTTTTGGGTTCCCTCCTCCTGGCCAGGACTTTTGAGAAATCATTACTCTTCCATCTTGGCCTCCTTAACACAGCTCAGCATGTCTTTTCTTGGAAATTTTACTTTCCTTTGGATTTCTGGTATCTTCTGTTTAGTGTCCCTCAGGGCTGATGACTCATAACCTCCCCTGTAGTGGGGTTCCTCTCTCCTGTGTCTCTAGCTTGGCCAGGACCTGGTAGAGACTCTTCCTTGCACCTCATCTGGACTCCATGTCCCTTCCCAGTTGTCCGGAGTGACTCCACTCACCTTTCAGATTCCATGTTGACCTCCTAACCACAGCTCAGTACCTCCACTCTTTACCTCCAGTTATCTGTCAACTTGTGATGTTTGTCTTGAGGTCAAGTGCAGTGCTCTGCTCACCACTCTTCCCGGTGTCTTCTACCTCTAAACCTTGCCCACACCATCACCTCCATCTGAGAACACTGTCCTCCCCGTTCTTGACCCATTAAAACCGGTCGCCGCTAGTCTTTCAAACCCTGGCCAGGAGTCATCTTGATGGCATCTTCTCTGATTAATTCCACTGGGCTTTAGCCAATATCTCAAAAGACATCTGGAGGGAAAACCTCAAACAGCTGACACTACAGTTTTGTTTTAGTTAACAGACTTTAATTTTTTAGAGCAATGTTAGGTTTACAGAAAAATTGATTGGAAAGTACAGAGAGTTCCCACATTTCCTGCCTCACCCCCCTCAACACAGTGTACCCCATTGTTAACCTCTTGCATTAGAGTGGTACCAGTATTGATATATATTGTTATTAACTGAAGTCCAGGGTTTACAGAAGGGTTCATTCTTCCCGTTGAGCATTCTGTGGGTTTTGACAAGTGTATAATGATAGGTGTCTGCCATTATGGTGTCATACAGAGTAGGTCCACCACCCTAAAAACCCCTAATGCTCCGTCTATTCATCCCTCCCCTCCAGCCACCAATCAATTGATCTTTTTACTGTCATCATAGTTTCGCCTTTTCCAGAATGTCACGTCGTTGGACCAATACAGCACGTAGCCTTTTTAGATTGGCTTCTTTCACTTAGTAATGTACATTTAAGGATCGTCCATATCCTTTCATGGCTTGATAGCTCATTTCTTTTTATCCCTGAATAATATTCCGTTGCCTGGGTGTACTACAGTTTATCCATTCACCTACTGAAGAACATCCTGTCTGCTTTTAAGTGTTGGAAGTTATGAATAAAGCTACTATAAACTTCCACATGCGAGTTTTTATAGGGACATAAGTTTTCACCTCCTTTGGATAAATACCACGGAGTGTGGTTGCTGGATCATGTGGTATGAGTATGTTTCACTTTCTAAGAAGCTGCCTAGCTGTCCTCCAGAAAGGCCCTGCATTTTGCATTTCCTCCCTCAGTGAATGAGAGTTCTTGTTGCTTCACATCTTCACCAGCATTTGGTGTTGTCAGTGTTCTGAATTTTGGCCATTTTGCTAGGTGTGTAGCGGTATCTTGTTGTTTTAATTTGAAATTCCCTAATGGCATATGATTTGGAGCATCTTTTCATCTGCTTGTTTGCCGTCTGTAGATGTTTTGTAGTGAGGTGTCTGTTCAAGTCTTTTGCCTGTTTTTTAAATTGGATTGTCTGTTTTCTAATAGTGTCATTTTTTCTGTAGCTCTCTTTTTGTTGTTATTTCTTTTTTACATCAAGTTGGTTCTAACTGCTCTGCTAGATTATGTGCTACCTGAAGGCACGCTCCCTCTCTTAGGAAACCCGTCTGCCTCCCAGAGTGGTGGTCACTTCAGAGGTCCTCTTTGTGTCCAGGCTGCTTCAGTGTTACAAGGTCCAAGGCAAAAGCAAGAGTCAAGGAGGTAGAAGACAGTGGTTTGCATAACATAGATCATAGCATTTAGGTCCATTTCTGAATCTGGTGTTAAGTTTGAGAAATTCCTTTCGTTAATGACTAAGTTGTATTCTCTGCTCTAATGATTTAATAGCATATTTTTGAAATGTTGTTTCTGATGCCTAAGTTTTACCTGCTGACTACAGAAATCTTGTAACTTCATCTTGCTGACACTGAAAGCAGTAAATTGATGGCCATAAGTGAGAAGGTATAAGCTGATCTGTATACAGTATGAGAAATTGCATGTTCTGTATGTGCACTAATAATGAACTTGGGAGGAAGTCGGCATTAATTAGTGAAATTCCTGAATCACTGACTTCATTATTAGATAATGCAGAGCTTCCCAGCCCATGTGTTACAAATGGGCTACAGGTCTGTCAGCCCTTGGGCATCCTTGAACACAGGCTACAGAGCCCCTGGGATGGGGGGGCTTGACCATTTATGCTGGTGAGCTGCCGCCCAGATGTTCTTTTCTCTGTAAATTGTGCCACTGGACAGAGAGAGGACAGCACACTTTGGCATAATATGGAGTGATTTAGATGATTTAGAATTCACAAGTATCCAGTTCATTGTCGGCTCTCTGGTAGCAGAGATTCTGTGTGCTTATTAGCTCACTGCTGTAGCCTCATACCTCACACAGTGCTTGGTGCACATGTGTTCAATAAATGTTTATCGGTTTGATTCATGAAATGTACTTGAATAATAAATTCACTGAGCATGTCACTTAACCCTCTCTGGTCCTCACTTGCTAGAATTGGAAATGTAATTTATTTCTATATAACAGATTGAAATTTATACATAGATAATAGGGCTCTTGTTGTGACCTGAAGTGGCCCGTCAATAGCAGGGTGCCGGGTACAGAGTAGGGGGCCCATTGGTTCTGTCTTACCCTCTCTCATCTGAATTATTTTTAAGCATGGATGATGGTGGTGGTGATGATAATGATGATGACTGTGATGACAAAAAGGATATAATTTGCATACAGTTGGTAAAGTTTATTGCCTTACACTGATGTAATCCTCAGAGAAACTCTTAGACAAGTGTTTCTTTTTATTCCTATTTTAATAAATGATGAAACTGGTGCTCAGCAGAGTTAGATGATTGTGTAAGGTGGCACACATGGTACAATCATAAACAGAACTTGAGCCCAGATATTTTAACTTTTTACTTCAAATCACCAAGAACTTTTCATCCGTACAGACCATTATTATAGATTAATTAAATCTGGATTCACTTTAAAGACTACGTCACTTTCAATTAGCATGTTATTTGATGCAAATGATGGTGACACAGTAAACTGAAGAATGCTTAAACGAGGTCAACATTCCTAACCTTTCTAGAAAAAAAAATAGCTAACAGTAAGCTTGAGCTAAACACTAGTGAGAACCTTTAAATGTAACTCTTGAGGCTCTGAATTAGTGGAGTTTTAATGTGAATTAATTGTCTGCGACATTTTCAAAAGATAAAGTGATAAAAGCATAACCCTACATGCCATTCTAGAACTCGGTGAGGTGAAATGAGAGGAGATGATGTCCTGTGAAAACAACGATGTTGAAGAGGCAAGTTCATGTGGATCCTTTAAATACATTTGATGCCATCCTTCTGACAGGAAGAAATGTCTTTAAAATCTCATACCAGTGAGAAGGGGGAAAAATCAGCAATCTCTCTTCTTTGTTTTACTCTTTGGCTTGAATGTTGTCACTTTGGTCTGCTCTGGTTTTGATTCACAAATGAGTTTTCAGAAACTACCCCCCTCCTATTTGTTTTTTTTTTAATGAAGTACTTAATTTTTCCGCTGAAGATTGACACACAATCACTGGGACATGAGGTAGCTCCCCCTAAATCTTCCCATTTTGTCAGCGGAATTTGACTTTCTACTCTTCACAAAATCTGAGAAAGATTTGCTCACAGGGTACAGTTCATTAGCATACTGGCATAATATGGACACCGCGTATTCATGCCTGCTTTGATTCATTCTCCGAATATTTAGTGAATGCCAGCAACAGGCCCTGTACCTGGAGAGGAAGGGAGAATCTTTGGCCTGAGGAAGCTCACAGTCTTGACTCTGGTTCTTGGTTCACCAAACATCTTGTTTCTCTTCTACCAAATCCCAAGCTGCTTCTCCGCAGATACAACTGAACGCTGTTTGCCGAATTCTCCTTGCTTAGTCTGCATCCATCTTGCTCATCAACCACCTTACAAGCTTGCGAGTTGGAGAAAAGAGGAAACGGGATCTGTGCATAGCTCGATGTTTGGTTTCCTGGGCAGAGGACTTGCCCCGGGGATGCTGAGAGAGACACTGCCCCCGCCACTGCCCGCGCGCACGGGCGATTCCCTACGCATCAGGGAAACTTACCCTCAGCATCTTAGACAAAGAGCAAGGCTGAAAATAGAACACAGGGGTGACCACCTTTTAACCTTTTCATCAGCCATGTTTCAGTTCAGTTTGTTCCTGTTTGCTTGGAGAAAGGGAACAAAAAAAGGGGGAGAGAGCTCTAATTACAAAGGCCCTGTTTCTCTCAGCCATACTATTTTCAACCCTGTGTAATTTGTACCGCTCAAGTGGCAAGTGCTGGCTTTTAAACATGGAGAGAGGCGCCTCCATCTATTACTTAAAAAAGACTGACTTCCACTTAAACAAAAGGAATATTCTCCGGGGCCTAGTGCTGGGTGATCGGTATCAAGGAGCCGCTGTTCCTTTCTCCTTGGCGTTGGCCCTTGGAGGAGTCTCTTCCTCTTCCCCCGCTACCCTTTTTTTTTCGGTTTGGTTTTTCTCCTCTTGGGTCAGGTGTGTTCACAGACAACCACGAACGTGGGGCTTGAAGAGGTTAGGATGAGACATGTGGCTGGATTTCTGGAAGGGTCTCACCGTGACCCTAGGAACAGGGTGGGCGACACCTGTTCTCCCGCCTGGAAAGGTCTTCCCCGAGATGGAGCTTTGATCGTTGTGGCCAGAGCAGCCTGGCCGACATTCCTCCAAGGTCCCAAGCACAGGGTGGAAGCTATTTATTGAACACTGCCTGAGGGGCTAGGTGACTTCTGTGTTATTTCTTACAAGATGTAAAGGCATCTTGACAAACACTTTGGTGGGTATCTCCAGCTCCATGAGAAGCTAGACAAGACGGAAGTGAGTCAGCTCAAGTTACCCTGCTAATAATAAGCATGCTGGTTTTGACCCTAAGTCTGAGTAATAAAATCCATGCGCTCTCTACCACGGTGCATTCCTTCCCTTGACTCAGAAAGTACTCAATGGGAGAGGTGATGGCAGGGGCCACGTTATCACAGGCGGATGAAAAACTGTTCCCCCACCCCCACCCCTCCCTTCTGTTCTCTGAGATCCTGTGCAAACATGTGCGCAAACACGTTGCATCGATGGTGGCTCCAGCCCTTTGCTTGCTTAATTAACTTCAAACATGAAAACAAAGTTTAAATGGACCATGGATACATTACTTACATCCAAGTGTTTGTTATCCTGTGGGTGGAAAGTTACACAAGAACTTTTTTTTTTTTTTTTCCCTTTTGCTGTTCTTTCCTGTATTTGGGCTTTATAGAGCTACAGCAGCCATCATCCACAGGGCACGTATCATATATTGCTTTTACTTGATGATTTACAAATACTTTCAGTATCAACTCTTTATTCTCTTTCTTTGCAGTTGAGTCCAAAATGTTTATTTTTTGGCATTGACTTGGTATTTTCCATGGTATAGTACATTACATGCTGTGATAAGTTATTTTTTAAAAACAAGTATAGAATTTAATGCACTAATAAACAGATCAGCAGACATCATTCTCTTGTTTGCTTTCCAGATTTAAAGAATCTCCCTGCCTAGGGCTCTTTCCACTTTATTGTTATTTTTCAGTATCAACTCCTTTTTCAAATACAGTCTAATGTGAAACCTCAGTATATAAAACTGATGAAGGAAGATTTTGTTCGTATAATGTTTGTTAGATTTCAATGTATAGTTCTGACTTTATAAAACCAAGAAAAAAGAACAATGAGGCTTTGTGATGAACACAGAAATTTGAAATCAGTGTTACGGATGACAGCTGCAGGCTTTTCTAACTTCAGTTTCCAATTTATTCCCTTTTGTTGTTGTTTGATTTTTTTTTTAATATTGTTGCACAGTATTGAGAAAATCTTGGTTCCCTGAAATAAGGAGTTGCAATAATAACAGGGTATCTTTTTTTTTTTTGAAAACAGCTACCTTGCAATCTCGGGATATTTTTTCACTTAAACTTAGCCACTTAAACTTATTCACTTAAAACAAAAGGAACAGTAGGAACAGCTTCTTTCAAAGTTGGAATCATTAGCAATATGAAACAATTTGCATTTTTTAATTGGTAAGGCTGCAATTTAGGGAACCAATGATGGCTTCCTCAGCTAGTCTAAATCTTCCATTAGAGGCAGAAAACACTTTTCAGATTATAACATTAATGAGATGCTCACTGATGTCCTTAAAACAACAACAACAACAACAACAAAAAGGCGACAAAACTTACCAGCCTGGGGGCCTGTCTCTGTCAATTCAATTTCAGAAGGCACAGTTTAACCTTGTTTTGAGTGAGTCCAATCTTTGAATTTCATACTGACATTTTGCTACCATAAGCATGGTTACCTGGGTCACTTCAAAGCCAGTGCCTCAATTTTGTTTCACCGTTTTATGCCACATACTTACTTATTATGCTGAAATCCACTGAGGACAAGAACTGAGGCCGTGGAGTCTGGCCTTAGTCGGTAATTGAACGCGATGCACCCACACTGCCGGTGTGCTTACCTGTGAAATTTCACGTGAATGGCCGTAGGGAGACGTTAAGTTGATACATTACAGAAGGAAAAAAAATTAAGGTAGAGCTACAACCTTGCTAATTAAAGGATGGAGTATATGCGCTGCAAAGCGTTACTTGAGATCTGCACGGATCTGCTAGCGTTTTGGCCCATTAGTAATCTCTGCCGTGTCGGGATGGAAGTTTCCTTTAATTACCAGGGTGACTAAGAATCTCACTTTTGAAGAACTCTGTCATCTCCTTCCACCCTCACAGCAGCGCCAACAACCAAACCAATTAAATACGCAAGATATGGAGACTTACTCTCAGAATGGGATTAAGGAAACACTTTATGGCGTCAGGAGCACTCCAGAATTCTCTCCACCAGGGATGTTAGAGGCACAATGGTTTGGGGTGCCCAGACACACCCCTGCTGCAAACTTTCCTTGCATGCCTTAGCCTAGCTCAGTGGTTTCCAAACTTCAGGGTTTAAGATAATTATTGCACAGGGTGGTATAAACAAACACCTTCTACACTATCCTTGATGGACCATTTAGGGACTTTCATTCATTCAGTAATGCTTCCTGAGTGCCTTCCCTGTGCCAGGACTTGTGCAGGTGCCAGGTCAGAGCAGTGAACAAAGTCCTTGCCTCTGAGAAGCTTTGTTCTGCTGTGGAAGACAAACATTAAACAAACAAGGACCATAATGCTGGCTGTGATGGATGCTCTGAGGGGAATGTAAAGTGGGCTAAGAAGAATCAGAGTGGCAGGGGAAAGAGGGAGGGCTGGGCTCTGAGAAAGGGAGAGACAACATTTGAGCAGGACTCGAGTGAAGAGAACACATTGTATGATTTGCCAGAGAGCATTCTGGGTGAGGACAGGATTGTGTCTGGCTTGTGGTACAGAACGTGGACGTCGTGGGGGCCAGAGCAAAGCAGAGGGCAGTGGGCAGGAAATAAGGGGGTGTCACACAGCTGGAGTCAGCTCGTGTATTCTAAGCCTTGACGAGAACCAGGACTGTAGATTGCACCGTGCGCGTGGTGCGATGCCCCTGAAAGGTTTTCGTGGGAGAGTGTTCACATCTGACACCTTTAAATCTCAAGGATGATTTTGACCCGCACACCCTTTGTGCTGGGTGGGAACTTCAGAACCAAGCCTGGTGGTAAATGCTGTTCCACTGCGTGATACATGGAATGCTTTTTAAAAATGACTTACTAACTAGTGAGACATTTAATTTACAAATAAAACGCAGATGCTCTGAAGCCCCTTAGTAGAATGCTTGGGTTTTTTGGTTTTTTGGTTTTGTTTTTTTTTAACAAGTATAAAAGCCACAGGCTTCAATAAAGGTTAAGTTAGAAATCGTACACAAGGGTTTCTTCGACGGCAGCTAGCACTCAGTGGTGCTTAGGCAGCGTTGATTCTGTCCGTCTCTGCTCTGTGTAATCTTTGTCCACGCCTTTGCTGCTGCTGGCTGGTGATTGTTCATCCTCCCGGTAAACTGTTTGCTTATGGAAGAATCTGAGTCCTTCAACAAACTGCTAGCTTCTAATGACAAGTACCACTGTCGGAAAGAAGTCCGTTCTTTGTGTTAAGGATAGTGGACCCTCCTTTTGGGAAGCAACTCTTGTTGACTCTGGGGACAGTTGTTGAGCTGATGTTGTAGCTGGATGGGGATCACTTTTGTTTTTTTATTTTGGATTTTGTTTATCTTTCCTGTCACCAAGTTTGTCCTCCATAAAAGAGGCACATTTCTGTGACTTCATCCACATTACATAGGCTCTTTGGTCTGGTTAATTAACCCCAAGTGCTCAGCAAGCTTTAGAAAGTACGATCTGATACCCTGGTCCCTTAGGAAATCTTTTAAATCTCTTGCTTGTTGATGTACAACATGGAGAGGAAATATTTTATTGAAATTAAACCCTAACGTGAAGGATATTTTAGGTTACTCCAGGTTTTGTTTTTTTTTTAAGTAGGGAAAAGTTTTGAGATTGAATTGTTTGAAAGTCTTTGAAAAAGGAAATAATTTATTTCATGCAGATTGGGGTGTGCAGAAGACCCACCTGCACACTGT
This sequence comes from Camelus dromedarius, assembly GCF_036321535.1. Classification (NCBI taxonomy): domain Eukaryota; kingdom Metazoa; phylum Chordata; class Mammalia; order Artiodactyla; family Camelidae; genus Camelus; species Camelus dromedarius. The sequence continues at coordinate 10,736,236 of NC_087454.1, read as the reverse complement.
GTTTAATATGCAAGTTTCTGAGCTTCACTCCTAGGAGTCTGTCAGAAATTAGGATTGGGTGGACTTCAAACATCATTAAGGACCCCAAGTAAACTGACATAGAGAACCCCAAGTGACAGCTGTGGGGAACCACACTTGAGAAACACTGTTGACTTCCTAAAGGAACATTCATTTTGTGTTACAGAAAATATCAAACACATCCTAAAGTAGATCATAAAATGATCTCCCATGCCTGCATCACCCCACCTCAGCAGCCATCAACACAGTTTCATCTACCTCCACCCGCCCCGCTCTGTACCCAGACTGTTTTGCAGCAAATTCGAAACATCATACCGTCTGTAAATATTTTAATATTCATATAAACAATTGAGATTCTTTTTCTCATTCAAAACCACAATACCATCATCACATCTAAAAAATAATTAACAGTAATTCCTTAAGATCATCAAATATCCAGCGTTTGTATTTCCCTAGTTGTCTTATAAATACAAAGTTGTGTTATGATGTAGAATTTTTTTAAATAGTCTACTCAAATCAGGATACAAATGGAGTCTGTGTCCCTTAAGCTTCTTTTTTTTTTAATTTTTTTATATAAACTTTTTTTATTGAGTTATAGTCATTTTACAATGTTGTGCCAAATTCCACTGTACAGCATAATTTTTCAGTTATACATGAACATACATACATTCATTGTCACATTCTCTTTCGCTGTGAGCCATCACAAGATCCTGTATATATTTCCCTGTGCTACACAGAACAATCTTGTTTATCTATTCTACATTTTGAAATCCCAGTGCCTTCCCACCCCCCATCCCCCTGGCAACCAAAAGTTTGTATTCTATGTCTATGAGTCTGTTTCTGTTTTGTATTTTTGTTTTTATTTTATTTTTTTTAGATTCCGCATATAAGCAAGCTCATATGGTATTTTTATTTCTCTTTCTGGCTTACTTCACGTAGAATGACATTCTCCAGTAACATCCATGTTGCTGCAAATGGCATTATGTTGTCGGTTTTTATGGCTGAATAGTATTCCATTGTATAAATAAACCACATCTTCTTTATCCAGTCATCTGTTGATGGACATTTAGGCTGTCTCCATGTCTTAGCTATTGTGAATAGTGCTGCTATGAACAGTGGGGTGCAGGTGTCATTTTGAAGTAGGGTTCCTTCTGGATATATGTCCAGGAGCGGGATTCCTGGGTCACATGGTAAGTCTATTCCTAGTCTTTTGAGGAATCTCCATACTGTTTTCCACAGTGGCTGCACCAAACTGCATTCCTACCAGCAGTGTAGGAGGGTCCCCTTTTCTCCACAGCCTCTCCACATTTGTCATTTGTGGATTTTTGAATGATGGCCATTATGACTGGTGTGAGGTGATACCTCATTGTAGTTTTGATTTGCATTTCTCTGATAATTAGTGATATTGAGCATTTTTTCATGTGCCTATTGATCATTTGTATGTCTTCCTTGGAGAATTGCTTGTTTAGGTCTTCTGCCCATTTTTGGATTGGGTTGTTGTTTTTTTTTTATTAAATCATGTGAGCTGCTTATATATTCTGGAGATCAAGCCTTTGTCGGTTTCATTTGCAAAAATTTTCTCCCATTCCGTAGGTTGTCGTTTTGTTTTACTTTTGGTTTCCTTTGCTGTGCAGAAGCTTGTAATTTTCATTAGGTCCCATTTGTTTATTCTTGCTTTTATTTCTATTGCTTGGGTAGACTGTTCTAGGAGAACGTTTTTGAGATGTATGTCAGATAATGTTTTGCCTATATTTTCTTCTAGGAGGTTTATTGTATCTTGTCTTATGTTTAAGTCTTTGATCCGTTTTGAGTTTATTTTTGTGTATGGTGTAAGGGAGTGTTCTAGCTTCATTGATTTACATGCTGCTGTCCAGTTTTCCCAACACCATTTGCTGAACCTTAAGCTTCTTTAAAGCTATTAGATCCATTCCTTTATTTTTTATAGGGTTTTTTTTTTCCTGTTGAAGAAATGATATTTGTCCAGTAGAATTTCCCAGCATCTGGATTTTGATGGTCGTATCTCTGGGTGGTGTTATATATATTCCTGTCTCCTGCCCTTCTAGGAAGTTCTAGGCAGTCCTAGAGGCATCATTTGATTGGCTTTGCTTTGTTCTGCCTGACAACTTCATAATTGGTCTTATGTTTTCCGTCAGGAGGTCATTTGTTAATTGTACCCCTTTTGCAATGATATCTTTGTTTAAATTCATAAATTTACAGGGGACTTCAAAATGGTACTAATCTAAATCTGTCATTCTTTGTAGTACTGTTTGGTGGGGGTTGGGCAGGTAATTAGGTTTATTTATTTATTTTTACTGGAATTACTGGAGATTGAACCCAGGGCTTCATGAATGCTAGGCATGTACTCTACCACTGAGCTATACTCCCCCCTCCTTAATTCTTTTTTTTTTTTTTAACTTTTTTTTATTGAGTTATAGTCTTACAATGCTGTGTGTCAAATTCCACTGTAGAGCACAATTTTTCAGTTATATATGAACATACATATATTCATTGTCACATTTTTTTCCACCGTGAGCTGCCACAAGATCTTGTATATTTCCCTGTGCTGTACAGTATAACTTTGTCTGTCTATCCTACATTTTGAAATCCCAGTCTGTCCCTTCCCACCCCCTGCCCCCTTGGCAACCACAAGTTTGTATCCCCCTCCTTAATTGTATTATTCTTTGTTCACTAATTTATTAGCAGGACTCATGGTCCATGAAGAGAAACTTCCCCTCATCTACTATTTGTTTACTCAATGCTTTAGGTTTTGTACAAAAAGCAGGGCAAATATTTGATTCTTTCCCTTTATTTTTATCAGTTTTCAAAATAAAACTTTTTCATAATGCCCTCCCAAGTCACCATTTCTTTAAAGTATTACTGTAAGCTCATGAATTTAAATCTAATGTATTTCAAGCCATTGTATTTTTTTTTAATCTTACTGATACTCAAATAGCCTCATTTTAGCCATTGATTAGAAACCTGTTCAGTTTGACTGCTGAGTCCTTTCAATACAATACTAGTACATTTCCAGCTGCAGACCTGGTTCCTATCAGTGAGAAGTGGTATTTGGAGGCCAGGCTTTCAACGGTCCAGGGGTACTTATTGCAACTGGGTTTGCCGCTGTTTCTCGGTCTTTTCAGTGGGCGTGGCTAGAGCTAGGAAATTAATCCTTCTCTCTCTATATATTTATAGAGAGAGGAAGTGTGTATGTGTAGTGTGTGTGTGTATGGTGTATGCATAACACATCCTGGGTTTATACTGGTGTGCTCCACAAAACTCTCCTTGACACCGTTCATCTTACATCAGCATTTCCTTTCTCTCAAGCTGAAAATAGCAGTTCTCAACCACACCAACACAGTTTACTCTTTTACTTTATTCCATACTACACTCACCATAATTTCCGAGTAAAAATGCCAGTGATATCCCAACAATATGCTTACTAAAAACTTTTAACTTTTTTGTTCGGTTTTGTTTGGGTTTTTCATCCATTGGGGTAGGAATATACAGTTAACATAGTAGTGTGTTGGGGGTCATGTGAACACTCTATGTTTATGCCAGTAACTGGATTTACATTTAAGTTCTTTTATTTTGTTTGAGGTTTTTAAAGGAGTATCTTAGAAAATTATTTTTGTTCAGTAATTACATAAAAATACTTATAAATTAAAAAAAATCTATTCTACAAACCAAAGTGAAGTTGTTGAAGTCTATTTCTGTCTCATCTGTTTTCTCCTTTTACATAAATAACCATTTTAATGTGTAGCCTTCATTTTTCAATATAAGTATATTATTTAGATAAGTTTTTATATTTTTTTGCTATAATAGATATATTTATATTAACTTCTTACTGTAATACCCTTAATACCGACATACTCTTTTTTTTAAAGCCATTTTCTGTTGGTTTCCTACTATGAGCAATATTGAAATTCCATCTTATTCAGTCATTAAAATGAAGGAAATCCTGCCATTTGTGACAACGTGGATGGACCCTGAGGGCATTATGCTAAGTGAAATAAGCCAGGCAAAGACAAATACTGTATGATCTCACATATATGTGGAATCTAAAAACAAACAAAAAACCAAACTCATAGAAAGAGATCAGATTTGTGGTTCCCAGAAGTATGAGGTAGCGGATGGGGAAGTTGGATGAAGGTGGTCAGAAGTTACAAACTTCTATTTATAAAATTTGAGTCAGTACTGGGGACACAGTGCACAATACAGTGACTTTAGTTAACACTGCTGTACGGTGTAAGATGCTGATGGTACGGTTGTAACAGTTGTAAGTGAAAGTCCTAAGATTGTTCTCATCACAAGGAAAAAGCTTTTTTTTTTTTTTTTTTTTTTTGGTGTCTATATTATGAGGTGATGGATGTTAACTAAACCAAATGTAACCATTTGACAGTGCCTATAAGTCAGGTCACGATGCTGTACACCCTAAACATACACTGTGCTCTATGTTCTATCTCAGCAAACTGGGAAAAAACACTGACATTCCAGGTAACTCTTTCTTCCTCTCGCCTCCTCTCCCCATCATTTGGTTTAAAGTAATATCCTTTTACACCTACTTTAGGTGTACAGTAGTGAGTTTACTCTTTTCTTTCATATTCTCCATGTTTTTAATTTTGGGGGAAGTAGTTAGGTTTATTTATTTAAATGGAGATACTGGGAATTGAACCCAGGACCTCGTACATGCTAAGCCCGCGCTCTACCACTGAGCTGTGCCCGCCCTGCCATGTTTTTTTATCATTGTACACAGACCTTATCAGGGCCTAAAGAGCACATCCTCGTCACTCCCCCCTCCCCCCTCCCCATCACTTGCTCTGCCCCAGACACGCAGCCTCCCCCCTCACCTGCCTTGCCCCTCCTCTGACTGCCAGGCAGTATGCCACCCCACTGTACCTTCATTTCCTTGAACCTGAAAGTCTCTTCCTTAAGTCACATTGCTTTCTCTACTTTCTTCGGACTTCTGCTCCAATGTCCCTGTGAGGCCTTTCTTGACAAACTTTAAAAAACCTGTAATGTAGACCACTTGCTCCAGTCCCCTTTTCTGGCTGCATTTTCTCCTTAAGCATTTATCGCCTTTTAACAGAAAATATTTCATTGTGAAATAATTTGCTTAATTCCATATGGAGCGAGAATTATTTATTGTTGTTGTTCTTTCCCAGAGTCTAGGACAGTGCCTGACAGATAGAGACTCAATTAATACCGACTTCATGGTTAAGAGAGTGTCAATAATAATGGAAGACTAGCATTTATTAAGCAACTAGTATGTGTCGGGCACCGTGCTGAGTGGTTTACACTTCTCAGTTCCCCAGCAACCCAAAAGGTAGGCATTATTACTCACCACCTGCAGATGAGAATATTGACCCCCAGAGAAATTAAGTAACGTACTTTAGGCCTCATGGTTAAGGGGGAGAACCAGAGCATCAGCCGTGACGGTCTGTCCCCAGAGCCTGAATCCTCCAACCACTGCCTCCAACCAACATTTCTCAGTGGTTCCAGTTTGGCCTTTGCCCCTGCCGGTCCCCACCCTTGTCTCCTGCTGAGGTCATTTGTGAGTTCCATGTCATTCTGTGTCATTGGTTCTTTTTGTGAGTTTTAAATAGTAGTTCTCATTGTACTTGATATCTCAACAGCTTTGCCAATGCTGCTCACTCCCTCCTCTCTAAAACACCTTCTTCCCTTGGCTTCCTTGGCACCATTCTCTTCTGATTTGCATCCTACCTGTCTGGTCCTTCCTTTTTAATGCTGTTTTCAGGTGTTCCTCCTCTACCTGCTCTCTGTACCTCTAAATGTTGGCAATCCTCGCAGCTTCGTCCCTGGTCCACGGCACTTCACAAGTTAAGTTTTTCCCCCTCGAAGATCTCATCCCAACTCAGTGCTGCTTGGCAGCCCCAAGACTCCAACATTTGTATCTCCTGGCCAGATTTCTCCTCTGTCTTGGACCTGTATATCCAGCTGCCTGCTCAGCAGCACCACTGGGATATCAGAGAGGCACCTTAACTCACCATGTTCAAAGCCAAAGTTATGTCTCTCCATCACCAAACCTCATCTTCCTCCAACCAAGTCAACCATTGGCATCCTCTAGTTTTTTCCCAAGACAGATGCCTAAAAGTCATCCTCAAGAGTATTTCTCTCTCTTCCTCTACATCAGTCACCAAGTTCTACTGATCCCACCTCTTGAATATTTTTTGAATCTACCCACTTCTCTCCATCTCCTCGGCCACCATTCTCGTCCCGTCTGTCCCTAGGCGCCCCAACTTCCCCTGCCTTCTTATACCACCTTCAGTTGTTCCCCATCATCCTGTACTTCTCTCTGAGAGCTATTTTCACATATAAACAGATATATTTGTGTGATTATGTCATTGCTGTCTTTTCTCCCCGAGTAGAATGTAAGCTTTGCAAGGGTAGGGGACCGTGCCTGTCTTCCTCATTCGTTCTCAGCTCCTGGCAGCCCAGTGCCTGGCATGTAGGAGATGCTACATATGCATTTGGTTTGTTGAATGAAAAATCAACTGATGGGCTGAGATCAAGGGAGAAGAAAGACTATTTGAAAGCAAATAGAAATTATTCTGTGCAGTACAGTATTGTAATGAATGGATGGTTATCGATTATACTGAGTCATCAAAGAAAGGTTATAATTTATTCTCTATTTTAAAAGGGAGGTACCTAGATGTAGAACTGTGAAAGAAATAGATCTTAGGCAAACTTTCCATTTGGTAGGTAAAGTTTTGGAAAGTGAAGAGGTTTATGTGAATACTTCATTTCCCAACAATGCAGATAAATGTTTATATCCAACTGTGAGCACAAACAGTGCCTTCTCGCTTATTTGTGCCAGTGGAGGCTGAGGGGGCACAGATCATTGGAGTTATGGTGAATAAGGAAAGGGCTTTATTGATTTACATGCCATCTCCTTCCCTTGGTCATAGAAGAATTACCAGAGAGGCTAAAAAAATGGGCAACAGGAAAAAGGAGAAAACAGTGAGAATCTTGGATAATCCTCCACTGGATAATTAAGATTTAACTGGGTCTGTTTTGATGTGTGCACATGTTTCTGTACACGGAAAAGGATGAACCCACAAATATTCTAAATGCCAATTTTTGAAGGCTGTTGGAAAATGCAGCCCGTAGCATATGGTATCAGATTAATTTGGGGTTTCACTTGTCGCCGTCTGATTTGGGCACACTGAATTGTGAGATAATGGTTTGGCATCCGTGTTTGCAGGGCTTTTCTCTAAGCTTCTCAATTTCATAAAAATTCTCTGAGGTCAAAGGATGTGTGGTGACCCTTGTTGAGCAGATGAGGAAATAGAGGCATAGTGGCAATTACCGGCTTGCCTGAGCTTTGGAAATAACTCATCTGTGGAGCCGGCGAGACCTTGGTCTGTGGACTGTGGCTCTGGCATCACTACTGCTGCCTTGACTTGGAGCACTTTTCTTGCTGCTGTTCTTTCATGCCGTTTAGTGCATCCTGTTTCATCCTGCTGCCCATCACATTTCGACGGGGGTGGAATTTCAAACAGGATGGATTGTAGTTGACAGTAAGGAGCTGTACAGCTGAATTTCATCGACACAAATGTGCCTGTAGCCCCAAAGGTATTAAATTAAAACTCTCCAATGGTGTTTTATCACGGCTTCAGCTGGGCTTCACATGGCAAGGAGTTCCTCAGCCCCCGGAAGGACTTCTTTCTTTGTCGTGGCCGGTTTCTGTTTCCTGCCCACCTCCAGAATCTCCAAGAGTGTTTCGTTTTTCTTTTCTTAAAGCCAATCATAAAATTTAATTTAGTGTTGAGCAGGTGTTTCTTCTGTAGCCCATGTGAAATTTGGGGTATCAGCTAATTGTGTTAAAGTTGCCAGTAAAGAAATATTTCAAAGCTGTCGATCACCAGTTACCTCTTGGTAGAGCTGTTGAACTAAGAACTGGTAGCAGGAGGTACTGTACTCAGCTGCCACATGAAGTGCAAAAGATTCTACACTTGTTTCCTTTGGTGTGTCTATAAGATATTGCTTCCTATTTAGATGATTACCTTATTACCTTATACCTAATATTTATAGACATTTCCAAGATTTCACCAAACCTTCACCAGTTTCTAAATCTGACACAGAAAGGAAAATAATTTGGTTTAAAACCCATCTTGTAATTGTTGCATTGATGCTGTAGATAAATGTTGCGTGGGAAAGGCCGCCTTTGCAGTTCTCTAGAGCAGAATATTATTTCTATATATTCACTCTGAACTGAGAGGTGAGAATTGAGCTCTGTAGTGCCTCAGAAAATATCCAGAGTTTTAAAACATTAGTCTTGAGGGGTCGGAATACATAGAAACTCAGAATGTTTGAATGTCAGCCCAGATGTTGGCAGACTTCCATTCAGATTTTGTCGTGAGTAAAATGTGTACTCAGCAACTAGGTTCAAGCCCTTGGTCGTTTATAAGCAAATCTCTCTGCTTCTTCTAAATCATTGTAAAAAAAAAAAAAAGAGGGTTAAGCAAATTTTGTGGTGGTGCTTATGCGTGCACAGACATGCACGAGGCCTCTGCATCTTCCAAACTTGGAAAGCATATTTTAACAGCACAAGTACAGCTCCATGTTTGATCTACATCAGAGCCTCTTTCTTTTTCTTCCTCAGATGCTTTTTAATTATATAGTTTAAATGTTTTACCTATTAAATCTGTTTGGTCTTCAAGCTGTAAACATCACAAACAGCTAATAAGCTTTAGGAAAGAAAAGGAAATTGACATTTAGTGTAGAGGTTCCACAAAACCAATGAAAGGCTATGCAAATGAGCTAGAACAGACAGATTTGCATATCCTTGTTGGTTTCACGATGATATTCTCAGCATGAGCCTGGCAGACTTGCCTTTTTACCTCTTGGGATGATGCATGTACTAGTGGTAGAGCTCCCTGCAGGGTCAAGTTAACAAGTGTAACATTGTGATTTTCCATGAGGTTTCTCAGACCACTGAGCAAAACGCGCAGCAATAAATAGTGACAGAGGAGATCGATTTTAAAGTAAATACCTTTGGAGGACAGCGGGTATGAGAGGACATTGTACCAGTCTTTAGCGTTGCCAGGGTCGGGTGAGCAAATTTTAGTACTGGTGCCATTGGCATTCCAAAATAAGTATATCCCCACCAATTCCGCCACTCCCTTGATCACCCTGCACGCCCACTACCAAAACTTGTGCCTAGAGACTGGACAAGTTTTGCAAGCCTCCTTTGGCTGCATCAACACCAGAAAAGCAAGCTAAGGAATCTGCTTTTGCCACCACCTGTTAGAATAATAGATAGTAGCCTATTGGCTGAGCTGTGTATATACTTAATTGCCAGACATTGATATATGGAAACATAATTGCATAGTGGCTGAGAAGGATTTTGATATTATCGAGACCGGGATTTGAACTCAGCTCTGTCATCCCTTCCAGCCTTGGTTTCTCACCCATAAGTGAGGATAATAAGGGAGCTGTGAGCATTCAGTGATGGAGAGGATGCAAATTGCTACCATACTGCCTGGCTTGTCACAAACACCTAATCAATGGTATCATTGTTTAGAAATGCTTTCCAAATTATAATCAAGCTGTACTTTGTAAAATGAAAAATTTTGAAAACATCAAGGTAGCTTTCTGAAGAACAAAAAGGAAATAAAACTCACCCCTGAAAATGCACTTGGAGAATTTCAGAGGGTCTCTTCCAAGTTGTTATAAAACACCTCTGAAGTAAATTTGCCCGTTTCTGCCCACACCGATCCTATAACATTCCAGGAATAAAATCTGCACTTGAATTTAAAAATAAAACGGTGGAACAAACTGAATTAGAAGTCCTTGGCAGACATCCCCCCCAGCAGAATGTTCTCTCAATTGGTGGTACCGCAATAAAAGGGAAGATGTATACTTTTCAGTCTGCCTTTCTCCCCCTTCTCTGCAGCCAGTTGTATTTCTTTATCTTAAAAACCCAGGATGCTTGGATTTCGCCTCACCCCTCCCTCTGATATCTGCGTGATAAGCCGCATCTGCCCAGACCCTCCTTCCCAAGAAAGCGTTGAGCAGAGACGTCCTCTGATACCGTATATGTGCATACTGGACTGTGCTGAGCAAGGTCAGAGAAACATGAGCGGGCTCTGCTGTTTTCAGTTGCAAAGACTGCCAAGAAAGAAGGAAAAAAAATCTCAAATGCATTCACATCTCGCCCGCCTCTTTTTTCTTCTGTAAATATTCAAACCCTTCTTAGAGAGGCTTTTGATAATGTGTTATCCCAAGCAAACACCATGAACCTAAGATGTACTGAGTACTCCCAAATCCCATTGGAATGACTCAGTAAAGAGAGTCAGATAAAGTGCGGTTGGCAGGATTGGGTAGAGAATCTTGTTACTACACACACACACACACACACACACACACACACACACACACACACACACACACACACACACACACACCAGCCACCCCCGCCCCTATCATCACCATAGAAATTATGTAAAAACTAGACATTCTTCTCTCCTTCACATAGGCAGTTGCATCTTTCCCAAAAATGGAAGGGAAGAAAGCTTTCTTTGGCTGAGCCATATGCAAAAAATTATGGAACATCTGTGTAAGTAACAACATACAACAAGACAAATTATTGGTGGTAAAAGGCAGAGCCCTTGTTTCAAAAACATGTCTGGAGATAGTGTGTATACAGAACCTTGCTTTGAGCTAATTACGCATAATAACTGTCAGCTTTGGGGACCACAGACTGGGCTCTTTAATAACTCGTGGCCTCCGTCAAGTGTGCCTTTTTTTTTCCTTCTTTTTTTGTTCTATCTTCCTTTCCTTCTTCCTTTATTCTTTTTGGTTCTTGTTGAACAAACCGTATAGCTTTGTTTCAATAGCTGCCACGATCTGAGAAATTAAATCAGAAACGGCAAATTGGTGACTCACATCTTGAAATGTACTAGCAGAGAGATTCCCCTCCCCTCTACCCCCGCCATCACCCCGATCTGACCGTTTGCATCCTGGGAGTGGGGAAATGGAGGTCGGAGCAACTCATCAGTCAGCTTCAGGAAGTCTTTGCCCTTCAGTGTTTAACTCTGTTCCCAGTCTCAACACCCCCCACCCCCGAAAATAATGTCATTCCAGGCGAATTTAGTTGCTTTACTTATTCTGAGACTCACTGTGATTTTGCCTGATTGGCAAGCCTTTCAGGCATGTGTACTTAAAAACGTGATGGGGGTAGTGCCGGTGAGAAACTTGGAGAATCCCCAGTCAGTAAAGAAAAAAGAATTTGAAAGAACTGGGGGATGTCTCTTTATGGAGAAAAAGAAGTAGTGGGGCAGGGTTTAAACGTAGTGTGTCATAGGAGACAGCTCAGAACGTGTCCCTCTTCCACTCAGAAACCCCTGTGCTCTCAGCACACAGCGAGGAGGGGACAAGGGCAGTGACTGGTAGCCAGAGTGACCTCTGTCAGCCTCCCTGGCCTGTCTCCCTCTACTCCCCATCAGACACCCACATTCCAGCCAATCCTGACTCCTGTTGTAATTCCAGCATTCCCTGCGCATTTGCTTCCAAGTGCCCCTCATTCTGGTCCAGCCCATCAGATTCCTCCCCAGGCTTCAGGAACCAGCTCCCACCGGTCTCCTCCAGAAACCCTTCCCCCTGCAAGGCCAGCTAGTCTGTCCCTTTTTGGGGGCTCTTAGATCCCTTCAGTATTTGTCCTTCGCTATTTATAATACTTAGCACAGCCTGCCGGGTAGTGTAGTTTGCTGTGTGTTTCAGCAGAAAAGGGCAGCCCAGAATGCTGGTTAGCCGTGCAGACGCTGGCCTGAGCCTGCCTGGGTTCGAATCCCCCTTTCCTAGGCCATCCACCAGCGCTGTAGCTGGGGTAAGTACTTAGCCCCTCTGTCTAGTTTCCTCATTTGCAAACGTGGCTTACTAATAGCTCCCTCCCAAAGGCGTTGTGGGGGTTATATGAAGGAACAGCTCCTGCCGCTGTGGGTCAGCCTTCAGTACTGCTATGACGGCCTCTTGTTCATGCCTTTAGCCCTCACAGCTGTACTTCACACGAAGACCCAACCCATACGTGTCAAACCAGTTCAGGTACATTTAGCCATATAAGTCCTGTTCACTTGAGTCAGCTGAATAATTCAGAGTACAGCACACCTCCCCTCCCACAGCCCCATCCCTCCAGTCACTGAAAATCTGTGAGGAATCAGAAAATTTGAGAACAGTGTCAGAGCCTCGTGGAAAACATCTCCCATCGTGTTGATGTGTCTGCTTTCTCTTTCGGGTGCAAACGCTTAGCAGAGCCCGATGATAAGGCGTGTAGACGTATGTGGCAGTATTTTGCAGGAATTGAATGAAAGAATAGAGGTTTCTCCTGCCTGAATGTTTCCATCCCAGTTTCTAGGGCTCAGTGTGCTGAACACTGGAGGAGTTGAGGGCACTTGGAAAATGGAGCCCTTGAAGGTCTACTCAGGCTTTAGAAGCATTTATAGCAAATCAGATGGATGAAAGTATGAAAAAATTCAGAAGTGAGAACCACTTTTTTTTTTTAGAGTCTTTGTAATAATACTGTGCGTGAGAGAGTGTGTTTGAGTGTGTATGTGTGTGGTTAACTTTCATGCAAAGAACAAGAGGATATCTCCACTTGGAACCAGCCAATCTTAGATAAAGTTTATCTTGGTGGTTTTGATCTTGCACCCTTGGGAGACATTGGGCAATGTCTGGAGACATTTTTGGTTGTCACAACTGGGGAGGTGATACCAGCGCGAGGGAGGAGAGACCAGGGGTGCTGTTCAACATGCATAATGCACAGAACAACCCCCACGACAAGAGGATTATCCGGTACAAAACGTCAGTAGCGCTGAGGTTGAGAAACCTGGTTCACTTTAACCTAAAAAGAACAATGAGAATTGCCGGGGAAGAATGTCTACTCCATCTGCCCTGGGAGAGAGCCCCAAGGAGCTCACTGAAGGCCACGTGGAGCTCCGCCTCCAGATCCAGACCATGCACCTCTGCAGAATCCCTCCCGCTCTTCCTCCCCAGTAAATCCAGTCCACGGGGACAGGCGCTATGGGGAGAGAAGGGCTCCTTCTGACTCTGTCCTTTGCTGGCAGGTTAGTTCTGGTCCCTTAATCTCAATCCTGCCCTGGATTTGAGTTTTTGCCTCCAGTTACTGAGTTTTAGAGTTCCATGAGACAAGATAGGGCAGGAGGATGCTGGTGGAGGGAGGGGGAAGCAAGAAAGCAAAAAAAAAAAAAAAGAGACAGAGATACACAAATGGAGACTGGCTTGGTGTAATGGTCCTGGAGTTTTCAGCTAGAGGTTTTGCTATCAATGTCTCTCCATCCTTCACGCACACGCACACGCACACACACACACACAGCACCGCCACCACATGCAGACCAGGTGGCTCCTGCTTACATACATGGCTTGGCGCTTTTACTCTTTGGCTAAGACCGCTTCACACATGAACAACACAGCCTCCTCCCAGAGATTTGTCATCCATCTGCTTGCAGAAGGGCTGTCTGTTTCCCTCTGAAAACTGGTCCAATCAACATTTTCCTTTGGCCAGAGTAGCTTACCAGCAGCTCCTCCATAAGGTCCATAATTGCAGTGTCTCATTCTCATTTGCCTGGCTGGCTTCACCCTTCTGTCCTCTCTGTGTCTCCCCCCCACCCTCAACCCTCCCCTTTCCTGTTAAGAAGCCCTGTCAGAGTGAATGACAGAATCAACTTCCTTTCCCCTAAACGGCTCATTAGTCATAACTTTCAAGCAATATTGCCTTCTGTCCTTACAAGGTTCGCAGATTCCCCCCGACACACGTGATCCCCTTTCAGAGTGAGATAGTGGATGGGTGCCTTGCGTCTTGCTCTCTCCGAGCTGTAGCAGTATTGTGGGCAAATATGCCACAGAGTCTTTCCTGGTGATCTGCTCCAGCCTGTCTTTTCCCATATGCTTGCAGCAGACCGTGGTTAATATCAGTCTGTGATCATCTTGAGGCTGGCTCTGAAGTCTGACTCCAGGGTCATCATGCCAATATGGTGCACACTGCCTCCTCATTCCGGAACACGGGGTCCTCTCTCACTGGCAAATCAGGTGTGGGATGTGGACCCCTAACTCTGCTGTTGCAGCCACGTTTGTGGTTGAGCGAGAGGAAGCTTGTGATGGGAACGGGAGGGACCTTCTCCTGAATGACTTCTCATTCCTTAATTTTGAAAAAGCAAGTAACACAAGAAGGGAGGGATATCGTGACAACCAAAAAGTAAATCTAGTAATAAACTCTTTGGTATTTACAAGGTACATGTCCAAGCAGACACCTTAGGAACCCAGATTACAATGGGAAAGGTTTATAAAAACATCTGAAATCTGCGGTTTTAAAGGGGAAAAGAAAACCTGAAGGATGATTTAAGAGATATGGAAAATCTGCAGAATCCAAGGAGTGAAAATTATGCTTTTCTGTGGCTCACTACTGGGTAACCTGGATTTATAACTGACTTTATATTCCAGATTAATATATTTGAAGCTTTTCTAGGTAATAAGTTAAGGGGTACACACAGGAAGCACTCCGATCCTCAGACTTGCGGATTAACAGGTGAAATATTATTCAGAGATTGATGTGTGATTGGAAAGGTCTTCCCCCGACCCCAAGCCCTGTCGTGAATTATCCCTTCATTAAAAATGAATTTTAGAGTTCCTTCTCCAAAATTCGCTACCCGAATCAGATCCAAGGTCATGTGACAGTGCTGTTCTTTTTATTGAGATGTAATTGACATGTAACTGTGTAAATTGAAAATACGTGTGTTGATTTGATATGTTTACATATTGCAGCATGACTGCCACCGTAGTGTTAGCTAACACGTCTGTCAGAAAGAGGAGCGAGAACAGGAGCTATGGTGACACCAGGTAGGTGTCGGGGAGAGGTGTGATCTGTGCTTTGGTGCGAACGTCGCTCGCCCCCACTCGCTCTGCACAGCCCCCTCCCGCTCACCCGCGCTGTGAGCCTGCTGAAGCTCTCTGTTGGCAGAAACATCCACTCTGCGTCGCCAGAGCGCTTGTGTGTGTGATAGTTCTTGATGCAGAGGCAACCCCCGCCTCAAACTGGGTGGCCCTCTCTGAGGACAACCGTCGGCAGCAAGTCGAGGCAGCTCTGCTCCAGCTTGGAACGAGTAGGTGTATGACATCGCTGATCTTTTTCGCACCCAGAGGCAAAAACACAAACCTGTGTATATCCTGTGTAAGCGCCGTCTTCGTGGTGGGTGCTGCGATTGGGGTATTAGAAGAAATACCTGTGCGGTGGCCACGAACTGGGCTGAAAGGTCAATCTTGGCTAAACCTTACTGCTTTCCTTGTTTATTTCCATAGAAAACTATCATCAGTTCGGGACTTAAATGTGGTGCGTTTGAATTTGTCATAGTGAGGGTGTCCTGATTCCTGCCTGGGTGCACAGGAACGTGTGCATGTGTGTGCACACTCACGCCCCGCCCCCGCATACTTCTGAAGCTTCGTGTGTGTCTGCCCTACCTACCCCCCAGGGGGCCTGGGGATGACCTTATAAAGTGGGAGGCAGCCTAGTGTGCAAAGCTTTTCACATTCAAAATATTTTTGAAAAATGCCCCTTCAGAAGAAAAGGAAAGACTCCAACCCACAAAAGTCTGAGCATTTGTACGTTCCTTTCCGTCTCCTGGTCTCAGAGCTGCACCAATGCGTTATTCAAAAATGACATATTTCAGTTATTGTTTCTCCAAGGAGGGATGGACAGATGTAACTGGGAGTGCAGTACATGGTTTTGCTTCGTACTTTCTCTTCTGTGTCCTTGCCTCTGTTGAAATGACACTGCTGATTGATGTGTGTGACGTGTGCTGTGTTCGTCTTACTTTGAATAGTCTCACCCTCAGATGCACGCAAACTTCTGTCTTCTGACACAGTATTAGAGAAAAACCTAAGGTAGGAAGGCCAGAAACAACAGTTGTGAAAAAGCTCATGCTACCCTGGCAGCTTGAGTTGGATGAACCTAGTACAAAACCAGCCCCTCTCCTAACGTGCTTCTACTGAATTCCAGCTGGGAACCTTATGGTTTCACGTGCAAATCAAAAAGAGGAACGCTGGTACCCAGCCAGAGCGTTTTTTTTTTTTTTTTAATGCCATAAGCCAGTAAATGTGCATATATCACATGTAAATCAGGGTCAGACAGGGTGCCAATCAGCTGTGCAACTAATGAGAAATTATGCAAAATTAGATGGATTATGTACACATTTTCAGTTTTTGTCTCTTTGCAGTTTAAATCTTTAATTAAGATACGCAGGAGAGAGGCACTGTCTGTAACTGTTAGATATTATATGCCCTGGTTGTGAGGTAATAGCCTTCCAAGTTATTTTTATGGGTCACTCTATACAGTGGCAACTTAGAATAGAAAACCATCTCCCAGCTTCCCAAAAGGAATGTCTGTTTTCTCACTTTCTAATAATTACTTCAGGTCTGAGGGTAAGGACTTGCCACAGCGAATACAAATTAGTCAGCATCAGGGTACTACTAAACGTGGATTGTCTGGGTCTGAGTTTCATCCGTTTGGGGCAGAGTAGCAAGATTATTTATGGATGGCCACCTCCGTGCAGGCTGTGGAGACACACTCAGAACACACGTGTAACTTCTGAGACCGTCTTCCTAATGCTCTAGATCGCCTAGTAGCTGAGCTGCTGTTAAATAAAAACATGCAAGAATTGGGAATCATGCCCCTGCCCCGCTTCCTCAACCTCTTAAGTGATGCAGACAGTAAATGTGTTTTAATATTTATTTAGCAAGCTGGCATGCTGGGACTGCTTCTCAAGATAGCGTGTTTGCTTGAAGGTCTCCAGGGACGGTGACAGCCCTACCACCGTATCTCTAGCCACCTTCACAACACAGAAGCAGAATGCAGCGTAGAACACTCCAACTCAACGTTTATGGAGAACTTGGTGCCATTGTAATTTCCATTTGAGTTGAGTTATTTAGTGAGGATTTACGTAATTTGCATTGATGTGTGACTTTGTCATTTTAAGGGTGTATTTATGTTGCAGCAATGTATTTTCGGGCTACACAGAAGTTATTATCCCTCTAAACCGTCCTCTGTGCTTGTATCTCTCTACCCCAGAATAAATGTGGCTTCGATCATGGCCAGCTGGGCCGCGGAACACAGGCTCACCCTGTAATAGCTCCATGGAGAAGAGCATGAGTGGTTCTCTGTCTGTCAGTCTGTCACCGTCTGTCAGTCTGTCACTGCCCACACACTCCCGCTGCCCTCCACTGGGAGCTGGGGTGGGCTGGGGCAGAAAGCCTTGGAAGTCCTTCAGATGTGTCACTGGCTTTTTCCCTCCCTCCCAGCTTAACATCTCTTGCTCCAGTGCCTCCATGGCAGACTTCGAAATCTGCCCGCCAGACACGTCCAGCTGTGCTTCCTGTATGCCTTTCCCCTCAAGGGCCCTCTGTGCACCCTTGGTTGTCATATTTACTGATTTCTCCAAAGAATGTGGTCCAGCTCACTCACACCTCTGAGAATGGCCTCCATGAGGTCCTCTCCTGTGCTCACCACCACATCCTGCCATGCAGGAGAATATCCCTTTTGTTGCAAGACATTTGGACATTTTGTTTCATTCATTCTAAATACTATTTAAAAAATTATAGTGGTGATCACTTTGTAATGTATAAAAATATTGAATCACTACATCTGAAACTATGTCAATTATAATTCTATTAAAAAGTAATAAGATAAAAATTTATAAAATACACTTAAAATTGGACAATTATAGGGCAAGTGAGTAGATAGTAATGGGGCGATCGTAAGAATAGGCTTGGTTATTAATTACAACAATGACTGTAACAGATAACATTTACTAAGCATTGGTTGTGTGCCAAGCACTGTGCTAAAATACCTACAAGCATCAGCTCATCAGAAGCTCGTGACAACTGCGAGATACATGTACTCCTGTGATCCTTATTCAGTAGAAAAGGAAATGGGGGCTTAGGGTGGGTGGTTACATAACTTGAACAAAGTCATAGCTACTAAACGGAGGAGCTGTTTCGTGAAGACTAACTAGGGAAGCCTGTGTGGGTGTACCAAGCGTAAAGTCCCAGGCTGGGGACCAAACATGGAGCTTCCGCGTAGATGATGTGTGATACATTCCATCCCCTGAAACATCCTGAGATAGGCACACATTGGCCAAATTCCAGACCCTGACTGATGTTCACGTCCTATGTCTAAGGAAGAAGTAGAAATTTGCAATACTATTTACACTAAGTTGTTACCTATAGTTACTAGTGTTTGGAGGACTGCGTGGTCAGACATCCCATTCTCATAAGTGATTCATGTGTCTCTGTTTCTTGGATTTGACACACCCATGCCAAGTATGCAGTGGATTTCTGCACTTGCTGCTTTATTGCAAAGACCAAGCATTTCTGAAAGTGCTCTGTGGGGGGTGATAGCAGGGGAAGTTAATGTGTCTACAGAGAGAAGTACCGCTTAGTTTGCACTCCTCCCTGTTCCAGTTTTGCACACTGCAAAAGCTTTCCACAGGGAACCAGGGATTCAACGTTCAGAGGAAGAAAATAATAGCACAGGGAATAATATCTACCTTGATAATGACGATAATTTGTGCAGTTGCATCTTCTACACTTAAACAGTTCACCAGGAAGAATTACTCATTAATGTTTTCATCTAATACACATTTTAAGCACCTGTTTTGTGCCAAATATCTTTTGCTAGCTTTAGGACAGTGTTCGCGTCTCAGCCTTTTGCTTACCAGAGTGATCTGAAACACACGTTAATCACTCTGGCTCACTACTACTCCATTGACTCATTCATTCATTCATTCACACAGTTTTTAACGTCAAGAGCCCTGAAGTTAAGGACGAATTAATGTGGAGGGCTTCTGAGAAGCTGACTTAGAACCAGGTCTTTAAAGGAAGAATTATATTCCAAACTGGAAGACTGGAGCATTGTGTTCTAAACATAGAAGTCCTGCTTGCTCCAAATTATCTCTTCTTGGTAACAAGCTAAAACTTAGAAATCCCACACCAGTTGCAGCCAGTCACCCCATGCTTACGTGGTCCTGCCCTTCTGTAATAGAGTCTGTAGGTTGTCAAAAAGTACATATTCATGTAAATTGCTGTTCCTGAATCTAATTTGACTTGAATTGATCATCATTGCTGGTCTGCTGTTCAGTGATGTGTGGAGTTTGGTTTTAGCGTTCTGCAGAGCATGCGCTTACTTCTTTGGTGGCTAGGGCTCAGTGTGCAGGGTACCACCGCACGGAATGGCAACGTCCTTTAAGTATGAGATGTTAATTTACGGTTAGCCTTCTTAAGGACAGAGTCGTGGATTTGTTCTTTGAACCCAAAAGGTGTCAGTCGTTTGGTAGCTAGATACAGTATTCACAAACTGCAGAGCAGAATAGGCCGTTACAAACCAGGTGTAACTCCCTCTGTTTGTTAAAGTAGACACGTAGTCTTAATTTCCTTCTTATTCTGATTTCCCTTAAGGACTCTGGCTTAGAAATGATCTCTGGTGTTTGCTTTGCCTTCATGACAAAAACAAAAACAAAACCTTCCAGAAATCCCAGAAGTGTAATCTATAAACCAAACAGGGGGTAGGACCACTAATATTAGTAACAATTGAATCACGATGGGATAGACCTTTTCCTTTTAACAGTTGACCTTTCTTCTTCTTCTTCTTTTAAGGTAAATTCTAGAGAATTAACAATTTGGGGCATGTGAAAGAAGCATTAAATGTTCATTTTAGAGGAAGTTGACAAGAAGATTAAAATATCAGTAGGGTAGAGCCTATTGGACCCCAGGATTTATGCCATCATATATTTAGTTATTTGCTCGTGTATTCATTTATTCACTCAATACTTATTAAAACTCTATACTGTACATGGTGCTAAGCCATATTCTGCTGAGCATACAATAAATGAAATAGGATTTTTGCTTTCCAGAAACTAAGGTCTGCTAGAAGAATTCAGATCATGTGCACACCCTAATACAAGGAGAAAGAGAGGAACTGTGGAAGGTAGAGGGCTCTGAGATAGCATATGTAGAAAAACTATTTTAAAAGTTAGGGTGTACAGGATAAGTTGGAGATTTAAACAGAAGTTTATACACTGAGAGGAATAATAATTACAGATGACATTTATGGAATATCTAATAGGTACCAAGCTCTATACTAAGTTCTTTTCGTGAATTGTCTCATTAAATCTGGACAACACCTTATAAAATAGTAGGCATTATTCTTTCTTATATTTTAAGGTGGCTCTATTGTGTGCTTCATGGATCGAGCAAAAGCTTTGCCAATGTTAAAAGGCCACAGGGATAGAGGCTACAAAGGGAAGTAGGTGTGTCATTCAGTATTAATTATTGGGCCAGTAAAATGTCTCTAATTCAGATTTTTTGGGGAGAAAGTCATTTTACATTAATGCAGTCTAAATTATGCAATCTTTTTCAGAAAATAACTTGTGTTACTTTACTCCCAGACATGTAAATTATTGACTACAGTTTTTTTTTCCAATTCATAAACACTGCTTTACAGAAACTAGATAATGACCATTTGTTCTGAACACACTGAACGCAAAAATGGATGCTCAAGAAAAGGCTGGTATTTTTTCTTATGAATAAATTAAACGTTTAACTACAGTCCTGTTTACATTACCAGCTTATGTACTGGTCCTATTTCCCTCACGGGGCGTAATTCTCCTCATTGATTTGAAGGGAAGAATAAAAATTAAAAATGTCCTCACTTTCTTTTTCCAGACTTGAGATAATTCGTGCTTCCAGAAGAGACATGAGAGAGGGGGTCTCCCAGAACCCCATATTGTTCCATCCTTGGAGCAGGGGGGGCCCTAAACAACAACAGAACAAATGAGGTCTTTATTTTGGCTGTAACTAGGGGTGCTTTTTTCTATTAATAAAAATGGAACTTCGTGGTTACCAATGGGGAGAGGGAAGTGGGGAGGAGCAAGAGAGGGGTGAGGGATTAAGGGGTACAGACTACTGGGTATAAAATAAATGAGCTGCAGGGAGATACTGTACAGTACAGGGAATACAGCCAACATTTTATAACAATAAATGGAGTGTAACCTTTAAAAGCTGTGACTCACTATGTTGTACACCTAAAACTTACATAACATTGTAAATCAACCATACCTCAATGAAAAAAAAATATAAAACTTTTTAAAAATTCAAAACCTCACTGTCACTCCCAGAATAATTTATTTTTCCCTATTTGAGCTTAATTTGTTCATCTGCTCTTTGAAACTTACTACAGTCAAGGTCAGGGTACTCCAAGGTCAAGCTATATGCTCATTCTACATAGTGCTTCTCTAATCTCAGGTGAGATTCTACGTCCAGTGATGCTATATCTGCAACTAATTGATGAAACCTTAGAGGCAGTCAGGCACTTTTATGGTATTGTAAATAAATATCTAGAAGTCAAATTGCTGGGAAACAGCTTATGGTGGCCAGTACTTTCAAACTGTATTTCAAACTCTGTGTACAGATTTATTACCTGTAATGAATTAGTTCCATTTTTCATTAAAAACAAAAACAAACAAAAAAACCCTAAATAAATAAAAATAAAAGCAGTAAACTGGGGATTAAAAAAAAAATGTTACTTAACTGACCTTGTCTTCACCAGAAAAAGGATAAATTAAAGTTGCCACATTGTGGCGTCCCGGCTCTTCCCCAGGGCTGGGGTCCTGGGAGGCAGAAACGGGCCAAGACTCAGTCCCAGATGCTTTTCTCAGCTGCTTCTGTTTCCTCCACCTGCCTCGGAGAAACTAGGACTTCGATGTTGAAATAACTCCTCTGGAACCCCCAATGTACAGTGAAAATATTTGTGTGAAAGAGGTGGAGAATATGCTTGAACTGTCACCTTTCTTAGTGAAGTTGATTTCTGTGCATGACAAAAGGTTAAAGAAACGCCTGCATGAATCCGTACATTCTGTTGGGGTACAAATCAGTGAGGCCTTCCGGATCAATATCTAACTTCTCTCGAAGTGATCTCCAAAATTTGAATGCAGTTTTTAC
Source organism: Camelus dromedarius (assembly GCF_036321535.1). NCBI lineage: Eukaryota > Metazoa > Chordata > Mammalia > Artiodactyla > Camelidae > Camelus > Camelus dromedarius. The sequence goes on along the minus strand of NC_087454.1, from coordinate 10,714,198 downwards.
CTTGATTAGAAATGAAGTTTTGAGCTGGATCTTGACAAAGACATAAAAAGAAGAGTGAATTTACCTATATGAAAGTTACTTATGCCTCCTTACCAGCTGTTTTGCTGCTTAAGATGAATGAATTGGCCATCTTTCAATTTCATTTAATCCTTCATATTTTACGATTCTCATTTCTGTTGGAGAAACCAAGGTGTAAGGTAACTTGCCAGAGGACTTGGTTGGTGTCCTAGGTAGGAAATTGGGTACCTCGGAGAGTTGTTATTAAGATATAATGAGGCTGCTGGTACAATGTTTGAGATGTGATGACATCTTCATTCTAAAATTCAGAGAGCCATCCTTTCAGTCCACTGTACTGAACACAAACCCACAGATTGTTAAATTGGGCAATTTTATTAATTTAATTTTAAGGAGCCAGAAAAATGGACTTACTAGGAGATGGTCCAGGCTACCAATATGTTTAGTAAAGAGGACAAAGGGCATCACGTTCAGAGGCTTCAAACTGTATACTGTTTTCAATAAGTTGCTATCAGCTTAAGAAGGCGTTGCTGTGTTCGGATAAACACAGACTTACTCAAATCAGGGAGGCCCAAGTGAAGGGGTTCTGCTGGGTTTAGCTCTTTATGGTTGTTGTTCGGTTGTGTTTTTAAACCAGGTTATGCTTTGTAAGCTGATAAAGCCGTGAGTACAAGCTTGAACTGCGAGAAGCGAGTTTGAATAAGTCTAGACATTTGGTTATCTTCTGTCTAGCATTCATTTGTGTCGTGGGCGTCACACTCTGGGGATTAGTGTTTCATTATGCAGAAGCTGTTTTATCTTTGGCTTCCTTATAATAGCTTAGCGTGAATTCTGAGTGGAGAGAGAATGAAGGCCAGGGCTTAGTAACTACAGGGATCCTACCAAAGTGGGTTGGGTGGGTTTTTAACAGTGGCTGATAAGCATCCAAACCTCACTCTCCGATAGTTCACTTGGTTAAGTGTGTCTCGCCACCTCGTTTAATGTACAATATGCCGAAGAATTGACTAGGATTCCCTGAACCGTGAAATGAGAAGGGTGGAAGTTCGTTTCTGTATCAAGTGTCTAACACCTGGTATAAATGATAGCCAGCAGTGAGATTATCTGAGCTGTGGAAATCTCAGGGCCTGGGGGACGCCTCTGAGTACATAATCACTGCCTGGTCATGTTTTAATTAGCTCCTTTAGGCTACAGAATGCAGTTCAGGGTTCATCCTCCACATTAAGCATCTCTTCTATTAAGAGTCAACATTTTATTTTCAAGACTCAGAATGGAGCAGTGTTGGATTTTCTTTACTCTCTGACTTTTTGAGAATGTGTTTCACTTTTAAAAAGCATACAGGAATGTAAATTAACTCGTTTGCCCAAATAACCACCTCTTTAGTATCTATTTTCTTAAGCTGCATCCTTCCAAAGGAAATCTTGGCTTCAGGCTGAGTTCAGTGGCTCATGGAAATGAGCGTAGTGTCAGGTGGGCTGCTGTGTCATTGAAAAAGGCCAGACCACCATCACACACACAGGCTTTTTCTCCAGACACCAAAATGTCACGTCACCAAGGTTTAAAAAAAAAAAAAAAAGGTAATGCACCAAAGACAAAGATTGCCGATTTCAGTCTCAGTATGGACTTGTCAGATCATTCATTCATTGATTCTCTCACCCACCGACTCACATTCATTCATCCATTCAGTAAACGTTTGTTGTTTATGATATAACTGCTAGATATGTTTCCATTACTAGGCTCCCATTTTATGGCGATGAGCCCCCAGTACAAGAGGGTCAAACTGAGAATAAGTAGATGTGATGCCCAAGTCTGTAGCAAAAAGGATGAGTCGGGAGTCTCACCTTCTACAAAAAGGACAAAACTATATTTTGCAGCTAAAAACCAGTTTTCCCTTTTGAAAGGCAGTGTGGTATATGATAAGAACATGAATTTAAGAACTAGGCAGGCGTGGGTTTGAATCCTGCATCTGTAATGTACTAGCTGTGTCTTTTGAGATTCAAATGGAGTAATCGTTCCTACTTTGTAGGGTTGTGTGAAGATGAAAGAGAAAACACGTAGCGTGATGATTGGCACTTTTAAACCAAGCGTCCAGCATGTGCTGTTTCCCTGCCCTTTTCTTCATTTCCAAGTTGGTTTGGGTTGGAATCAGGAGAACTCCTTTCCTCTTGTGAACAGACAGAAACCTCAACACCGCCGACACGTGAGAAATGTAGGACGTCCCTTCGCATGCATCCCCCCCCCGGGTGGCACCTTGATGCCCAAAGGTCTGGTTCAGTGCCTCCCCACCTGGGTGGCAGAGATATCACCTCAGAGTCTGAGTTTCCCCGCTGTGACCAGTGTTCATGCACTTTGATGACGCCTGAAGCTCCCAAGAGAGACAACAGCCCCACGGCGTGGCCCGGAGAGAGGCCAGCCCTCACCAGGGCTCTCCATCTCGGAATACCATTGTTCCATTGCCAAACTCATGACCTTTGGGGAATTTGGAAATCTACTACTCTGTGGGGGGAAGAGACAAAGAAATTCAAGATGAAGCTTTACATAAAGTAAAGGGCTTTTATTATAACAGTGTTGAATTGGGTTGGGATTTTGCACACCCTTCAAATTTCTTAGGGTGTGGGTGCCAGAGTCCTAGGAGATTTAATTAGTTCCTTGAGAGGTGCTAAAGTTTGTGACACTGAGGCCTATTTTCTTCCGTTGTCCATGGAGGTGGGAGATGCTGGAAATTAAATTTCTGAAAGATGGAGACTGTTGTCATGGATAGGATTGTATGGATATTTGAATACAGTTAAGTACTTAGTGGAGTCTGATTTTGTTGTTTTGTTTTTCTGAAAGGGAAAATTAAAGTCATGTAAGTCCGGGCAGAGGGGAGTGTGGGCAGTCAGGTTAATGCTCTCGTGTGGGCTTCAGAGACAAGGGAGAGTGGGTTGCATATGAGTAAACCCTCAGGAGATAAGGACACACAGGAGGCTGCCTAAGGCAGTCTGTTAATCTTAATAGTCTCTCACGATTGAGACCTGACTTATTTCAAACTAAATTTCTTACATTTGGGTGTTTGGATGCAGGGTCTGGACTGGGTACATGGGACCACGCACAGCAAAAGGCAGAGCCGTTAGAAAGTTTTCTGCTATTTGGCAGAGTTTATATTCCACAGTTTACCATTCAGGGAATCAGCATTTGCATTAACTTAATCAGATGATAACATCTCAGAATTTGCACCCAAGATCCAACAGCATTTATACTGCCTTGACTTAGCAAACCTGTATAGCCTGCATTTAGTCATTTGTTCAACTGATATTTAGTATCTCCCCAGAGCGAGATCTGGGGAGACAGAGACATGAATCGAAATGTGCAGGCTGACCTCAAGAAGGCTATGACAGTCTACTTAGGGAGGTAAGACATTTGTATGAACAACTTAGACACAAGGCCAACGTTGAATCATCTGTTGTGAATCAAGAGGTACTGGACTTTAGTGGATGGAGAAATTACTTCCTTCTGAGGAAATCAGAGAAAGGCATGAGATACGCCTGAGCCAGGACTAGAAACCCAGATCCCCTCTCTTCCCGCCCTGAACCAGCAACGCCCACCCTACGAGGACATTCATTTTCTCCCAGGTCATTTATGGGCAGAAGATGTATCAGCCCTGAACCTCCTCATGGATCTACGTCCTTACGCTCATTCTCTCCTGTTCTTTCCTTACCCTCTCCCTCGTTTCTTAGATCCTGATGCAGTCAGCATGGTTGTTTGTCTGTCTGTTTTTACCTTCAAGAAAATGACTAGAAGAATCTGGGTTTAGGGTTCCTGGATTCCTGCTTGTCTTCATGGGAAAATACCAGGTCCATGCTGATAAACTTGCTCCAGGCTGCGGCAACAACCACTGTCATCAAAGGCTTTCTACTGAGTGTTACCCATGAGGAAGACCCTGAATTGCCCATTTTTGCACATTTGTTCATTTCTTACAGATCTACCAATGACTTTAATGTAACATAAGTTGAAGTAACATGTGGTATTAGCAAGATTAATCAAGACAGCAATACCTAGAGTCAATGAGACATGAAAATTAGTTCTGTGTAGCTACTATTGATGATGCCTGGGATAAGTCATTTTCTTCAGGAGCACAGGCTGTAGCTAGTATCAGCAAGCATCCTTTCGACTTTTGTTTTCTAAGGATTTCACATCTTTAGCATCGGCCGTTCCCATTCAGAACAGGCACTGTTATGCTTGAGAGGGCACTTGAACTTGAATTCACTTTGTTCCACTGATGTTGTGTCTGACCTGAATATATGTGATTCTGATATGCTTTTCTTTCATCGGAGGTTCCCAATTTAAAGGAAGGTCATAACGAAGGCTTTAGAAAATGAGGAAAAATTTAGTAAAGCAAGGGATTGCACCATTTTATGTCTCTGAATTTTGTGCGTATCAGCTTCGCTTAAAGCAGGGGATGATGTGTTAAAAGGCATCTCCTTACACGGGTTTAGACAAACCACTGGTTAAATAGTCTTCAAAATCTTGCTACATGGAAAAAAAAAAAATCTGGACATAACCTGTGAAGTGAGCCAGTCCCAGTGCAAGGATCGGCGGGGTTGCCCTCCTGCGCTCACCGTTGTAAATCGTTTTTTTTTTTCAAAGATCATTTCAGCTTCTTTTCCTCCATGAAAGGCCTTTCAGTGCTTGTTTGGTCCTCTAATTGGCTCGTGAGAGTAGGTTTTGTATCATCAACCGGATTACAGATTCCGTCAGGGAAAAGACCTCAATTGAGTACACTGGGGAGTCATGGTATTTCAAACATTGAAAATAATAATAAGGAAAGGAAGGTGGCAAGCGGCTGTGACTTGCCCAGGGTCACAGAGAACAATACGAGAACCCAGGGCTCCCCATGCCTGCCCCTACGCCATCCTCCATCCCACAGCCGCCGTTGGGTTCAAGCTCATCATACATCCTTGGTGATTTGATACCAAGCCTCCTCAGCCACAGATCAGGAAGCCAAGCTCAGTTCTTGAAGGGTTCATTCGGAAGCACGCGCTAGAGCCCTCTGAAACCTGCTCCTGGCTTTGGTGTACCTTTCTCAGCCAGTGGCAGTGGCCGCCCCGGCCTCACTTCCACAGCAGGCCAGCAGGGGGAGTCCCACGGCGTGGAGCGTGTATAAAACCTCCCCTGTTGCTTAAAAAGCACAGACCAAGATGTGTGAGGGGAAGGGGCCAAGAAGGATCTGCCTTCTGCATGTCTAAGAGCTTTTTAAGATGGTCCTAACGCCACCCTAGACCTCCATCAACTAGCTTTTTAAATTATAGAAACTACAAGTCAGATTCTTAACTAGGTTTAAAAAGTCAGTACACAGTAACAGCTACAATTATTATCTTTCCTTATTTTTGTTTTTTTCTTTTCAATTTGCTTTTGTCACCGTTGTGCTTCACAGAGAGAAGGCAGAAGCAGAGGCCGTTCTGTGGAAGAGGCAGCTGCTCGGGGTAACCCTCTCCCGCCGATTTGTAAATGTCGGGGCAAAGCGGAGTTAGGTTTTTTTGGGGGAAAAAATGTCAAAGCACGTCAGAGTCATTTATTCCTTAGCAGGAAATATCGATCTGGTGACACTGTTCGATTGTAATGACTGTTTCTATTGTGTTAAATGATGAGGGATATTAAACTAATTTAGGCCAAGAATGACTCTCAGTGTACCACTGGATTGTCCAAGTGTTAGAAACCGTGTATTGTTTTAGCCAGTTCTTTTGTTTGGTCGCCGACATTTATTAAGCACCTACTGTGTGCCAGACATTCTGGTGGGTGCCAGGGTAAGACATAGGTTTTGGAATTAGACACACAACAGATTCGAGTTCCACTTCCGTTGTGAGAATTTGGATGAGGTAGCTGACCATATCATCCTCACTTTCCTTCCATGAAGACCACAAAGGTTATTCTGAAAATTAAATGGCAAAATACATGTCATGAGTTTCAGCTGTGCCTGTCAGAGAGCAAGGCCTGAGTTATCATTACCTTTTCTTACCACCATCACTTTCAGATCCTTTATCCTCATCACATTCCTCATTCTCACTTTTAGGGCACCTACTTGGTGAAAGAATGTTTAAGACAATGCTTAACATTAACAGGTTTAACAGTGAACTGGATTTAGAAATGGAGGGAGCAAATGTGAAAGCCAGCTTTGGCAAAGACATTATTTAGTTTTATTTCAAAGGGACACTAACTCAGATTTCCCGAGGCTGCACCTTCCCAAGGATGCATTGGAGGAGTGTGTGTGAGGCCCTGTAGGGTGATGCTTCCTTCCCCGTCCACTCCCAGCCTATTGGTCCTCCTGCCTATTTCTGGAATGTCACCAAAGTCCTCCCAAGGGCCTCCCAGCCCTTCTCCTGCCAGGCTCGTGGTGCCCCCTCTCCTCCTGACATCACGCCCTGTGCTGTCTGTGTGGTCCCCAGACTCCCTCTGGAATGTTTCATCAGTGCCTGATTCTGCCCTTTGATGTCAGAAGACTTCTTGACTGATCCCTCTTTTACTCTCGTGCCAAGTAGAAATGGGGAAATGTGTCCCCTCCCTCCTGAGTGTTACAGATTTTCTTCTCAGGCCACAGAACATGGCAGGGTCTGGTTCTCTGTGACCCCACTGTCCCCTCCCCAAGAGGCTGGGTTGGTAGGTGCTCCCACTGCTCCCTCCCTTTGTATCGGCTCTGCTCTGCCCCCGTCAGTGTTCCTCACAGTTACCCCAACCCTCTACTCAGAGTCAGTTTCCTTCTTTAAACCACAAGCCCCAGAGAGGGTCCGAGAAGCACCGGCATTCAGATACCATGTGTCAGCCGCTGTTCATTCTCTGCCACGAGCCTCAGCAAGCAGCCTCTGCACGGCTGGAACATCTCTCCACCTACCGCCCAGACTTACCCAGATTCACAGGCAGCTCACATCCTCCAGCTTCCAGCAACACATGACCCAGGATTTCAGAGCGTAGATTTCTAGCCTAAGTTGGCGACTAGCTGGCAGTATGGTGCCCTTGGGCATTTTAGTCATCTCCTTACTTCCCCGCTTCTTTAACTATAGTCCTTAATATGGTTTTAATATAAGTATTATGGTAAATAATACTTCTGTAAGTATTTTATTTGCAGTTGCTAATTGAAAATGACGTGTAAACAAACAAGATACCGTAAATGAAACCATCTTCAGCGTCCAGAGGGTGAGACAGGTACTTTTGAGGAACATGTGCCAACATCGTCTTAGGGCCAGACTGACCCTGAGAAGGTCATCCCTTCGTGACCTCCGCTTGCCCCAGGGGCAGGAATTACTGCCACTCCAGTGTCCACTTAGGCATGGGTCTGCAGGGCAGCGTCCCGCTCTAGCCATTGAATCCGTATTATTTTGAGTCATGAAGGCCTATCCTTAGGAGAGAACATTTTTTAAAAATATTTCAATAATGTGCCTCTGTCAGTAACCTGAAGTTAAAACTTTTCGATAAGGGTAATGCCCTGTAACGTGATCCTTTAAACCTGAGCCAAGTTATCCTTGCTGCTTCCTCCGTGACCTTGGGCACGTCTGTCTCCTCATCTCTCTGAGCCACAACTTCCTCTTAGATGATCTCTGATCTCCTCCTGCTGTGAACTTTCACCAGGCTGACTCCCTGCAGCAGATACGGAAGGAAGTTAGAACATCTAGGAGTGCCTTCAGAGGTTATGAATGCAGAATATGTTAGTTTGGGCTCGTTCATCTCCTCGTTACCTTGAAAACAGAGATGGCTCAACTCGGAGTTGCCTGGGAGTGAATCACAGCAGGGCTTATGGAAAGTTTCGTCTAGATTCTCGGAAAGCTGCTGCCCTTGGGTTCTTCTTGGTATGATGAATTTAGAGAGAAGAGGAATCCAAAAATTTTATCCACCTCCCCATTCCTCCAGGAGTTCCACTTCTTTAGTGTCCTGTTGTTTTAATTTAATAAAGGAAAACTTAAGAGGGAGAAAAGAGAAGACGAGGGTTTGAGGAGGAGTGGTTTCATGAGATGCATATTGAACCATCAGCTTCATCCGCATTTAAAGCGAAAGAAAGCATGGGGTAGGATATAGCTCAAGTAGTAGAGGGCATGCTTAGCATGCACAAGGTCCTGGGTTCAATCCCCAGTAGCTCCTCTAAAAGTAAATAAATACATAGACCTAATTACCTCCCTCCCCCTGCCGAAAAACAAATAAATAAATAAGAATCTTAAAGCAAAAGAAAGCATCCCAAGCACATCTTTATAATCTTTCCTTCCAAAAATGGACAGCGCAGGGTACATGCTCCCTCCCGTGCTGGTTCATACACAGCCATTCCATGAAGAAGTAGGGGGCAGGGTTAAAGCCCCAGTGCCAGGTCCTCTCCCCGTTTTTGCCTCATCTTTCACCTCCAGTAAACTTCACGTCTTCATCCGAGCACTGACTTCATGAGTGTTCTGTAAAGGACATTAGCGGGCTTTGCACATGGGATGCATAAATACTAGCCAAGACCGAGGGACAGGATGTGCTGTAAGGGAGTAGTCTGTGGGAAGAGCGCAAGGCAGGAGCTGTGGTTGAGGCCTCGGCGGCCCTGCAGTCAACCATGGCCGACAGGAACCTGGCGTGTCAGCCGCCGAAAGCAGAGCTTGGAATAGTTCACCTCTCAGATCGCTTCTAGTCCAGGGCTAACATTTTATAAAACCCAGGCTTTAGAAAGTGGGTTATTTGAGTGCTTCCTGCGTTACCAGTCTGATTTCTGTGCCCGGCTCACTGAGAGCCTTTTGGATCACAGCTCGGGTAATTTCCATCAACAAGGTGCATGACTTCATCGCGGACGCTGGGGAAACAGTGTCAAACCGGTATTAAGTGGAATTGAAAGGAGACAGGCTGGGAAATTCAAGTAAAGCTGTTTCGGGATAAAATACAGAATAACACACTGTTCTCGTCCTCACTATTTCATCATTTATAGCATACAGCTAGGGCTTTGGGCTTTTTATTACCATAATATACATAGACGGCTTCTTAAAAGTAGAGACTGTCTTTAATCAAAAGTTGACTAGTGAGTGTTGTGTGCCTGCGATATGCTTATGCACCCAGAGCAGGTTTATCTTCTGCCCTGTGCTCCGAGGAACGACTTTTATTCCCGGGCAGGGCAAGGGGTTGGAATGTGGATTCCTGTGTACAGGTTATGTTTGGTGTTCTGAGCGATCCAAATGAGAAAGGCTTTCTTTTCAAGAAATTAGACAAATACCAGGACATCTTCCAAGCCTAGTGCAGTGCGTTAACATTTTAGATGCTCAGTAAATAGCGTGAAATGAAGGAAGAAAGTTTTCTAAACGGAAAGTGGGTGACTGGGAAAACGATTATTATGAATACAAAATACAGCACGTGCTTCGCGGCTGGACACTCTTTCTAGCCCATCCCACAGCCCCTCACATGCAGACATCGCCCTGGGGCTGAACGATGAGCCACTTGACAGGGAGTGCTGGCGTTTCCTGGGAATTGGATCAGAAACCGGCCCACTTGGAGCGTGTGTTTGCATGCACACAGGTCGGGGACTGGGGACACAGCTGGAATACAACCCCAGGACATGCACCCAAGGACGAGACTGCACTCAGGGGACCGGCCCTGCTCCAGCAAGCGTACACGTTAAAGGCAAGAAGAAGGCTGAGTGTGAGGGGCCCCAAGAGCATTGAAATGGCCCCTAACCCCGCACTTTGCATGGCCTGTCAGATCAGAGCTTGTGTCTAGTTAGGTTCGGAACCCCCGGGCAGATGTGAGCCAGATGCCCCTTCATCTGGGGGCGTTGGGAGGGGGAGTGGGGGACCAGGGGACACATTCCTCCCAAAGCACCTTCTGTTGGAAAATGGAGAAGTAAAACGTGCCCACTTTCCACAAGCTTCACTTGCTCTGATCCCCCTTGTGTTACTCTCCGTCTCTTAAATACTCTTGCTTAGAAGAACTTCTCCAAGAAAAGATTTCCAGGAAATGCTTTTTAGAGGTCATATGGAAGCCAAGAATAATTGGCCTCCTTTTTTGGCCAAGGAGTGAACTTAAGGATGGTTGTATTGGCTCCCCCGCCCCCATGCTCACACTTACATTGATCTCACTAACAGTCAGCTGTTCCGGGTCCGTATTAAGAATGGACACACTGACCAGCAAAAGTCAGAATTCAGCATGTTATCCATCCCTCAAGTGTTAGCTTCTCTTCTTAATTTTAGAATCTATAATTTCAACATTTTTTTCCATCACTAGACGTTTAGAGCTCCCTCCAGTGTCACTGTGTGGTTATATTTATATTCAGCCTTTTTTTTTTTTTTTTTTTTAAAGACTGTTACTCCTTTAACCATAGCAGTGAGAGCATTTTATTTTCTTTACACTTATTTCAAGAGCAGCACATGAAGCCTGGAAACGTCCCGGGTATCCCTAGAGCCTACAGACCAGCCGTCCCTGATTTCTGTGCTGCTTTCAGGACCAGGAGAGTCTGGGGGGCAGAGGAGGATGAAGAAGGGGTCAGAGGATGACCCTGGGAAGGAAAAGCATGATAAACATGTTGTAAAAGTGGCTTTGCTTCGAGAGCCTGTCAGTTCTCCCTCTTTTGGAACTAGAAGAAGCCTGTCTTTCAGCTGGGAAGCCAGGGCCCTGGGATTCCATCCTCTTGCCTGCCGTCATGTGAAGCAGCACGGAACGCCTTATGTTTATGACTCTGCTGTGAAGGCAGTGGTGCGTGTCCACAGTTGGATGTGTGCTGCTGGGTTTGGAATCTGGTGGGGTTCTACTTAATGCTAGAGTCCCAGTCTGTCTTCTTCTTCTTTTGTGTGTGTGTGTGTGTGTGTGTGTGTGTGTTTGCAATACAGAGGATAGAGTTTAACATTTTTAATATATATTTTTATTTTTTATTTTTATACAATATTTAAAGGTTAGACTTCATTTACAGTTATTACAAAATATTGGCTATATTCCCAAGTCCCAGTCTTCCTGAGGGTTGTGTGTGCACATGTGTGTGTTTATATTTATGTGTTTATATGTACACATACATGTGCACCTACAAGGGTGTATGCATACATAATCAACAAGACGTTCAAAATCCAAAACATTGTTTTAATAGAGTTATTACAAATTCTTTTATCAATAAATCTGAATTCAGCCTGGGGTGAAACCGCCACCCTCATTTGGTTGCCATGAAACAGATTTTGGGGGTTGTAAGACCTTTCTAGAGGCGTAAGACACCGTTTGATGTAGGGGGAGCGAGGCCAGAGCTCATGTGTTGTCCCATCAAAGCTTGGAAACCCTGAGGCCACGACTTCCACGTGCGGCGGTGCCCTCTTCGTTTTCTGCAGAGCTGAGGCGGTAGTCCTGAGCCGGCCGGGGCCGGCCGTGACATCAGATGTTCTCTGCTCCTGCTTAGCGTCACTGAGAGCTGGAAGCGGAGCAAATGAGAACAGGAGAGGTCAGGGTCCGTGGAAATGGTTCCCACTTGAAAGGAGACACAGCTCCTAATTTGCTGCAGCCGAGCCCGTGTGTGCCTTGCAGACCTGATCCCGGCGGCCTGGACCGCAGAAGGGAGGCGCTCTGTCTCTCCTCTGCTGTCATTCCTGGCTCGTAGGTTGTGTGTCTGTTGTTAAAACTGCTGTATCAGTTGTCTCTCCCTTTGCGAAAAAAACCAGTTAGAAAACCCATAAAATCTTCCTGGCTGACATACAACGCCCCTGTTTTAGGAAACTATGTGAAAAGGGGAAATGAAAGGGGAACAGTCAGAAATGTGCATAGAGAATACTCTGGATTCTGGGGAAATAAATGACCAGCAAATGACTGGCCTAACAACAAGTAACGGACAGCATAGGAAGAGCTTACTTTCTGCAACCACGTGGGTCAGCTGGTGATTGAGAGAACGTAGCAGCCTGAGACTTGAGAACCAGGTGATCCCTGGGGCAAAGCTGACGGCCCTACAGGGAGAAGAATACTCGGTTACACTCATGAGACTTAAACATGATACAACTGTCCCTCAGTATCCGTGAGGGATTGGTTCTGGGACCCACCGTGGATACCAGAATCCAGGGATGCTCAAGTCCCTTGGTCAGTCCTCTGTGTCCGCAGGTTCCATATCCGCAGATTCAAGCAACCACCAATAGTGTATTGATCAGTGGAAGCCACGGCTGAGGAAGCCATGGATTCGGAGGGCCGACTGCACGTTTATTTTAAAAGTCCACGTATAAGTGACACTGCACAGTTCAACCCATGTTGTCCAAGGGTCAGCTGTACTTTTGTTGCAGCTCCTGGGAACTGAGCAGTGAAAAGTCAGGATTCATCACTTTCCTCTTCAACTAGAGCCTCAAGGGGGCTTCCACCAGTGGGCACTCCTCCTGGAGGCAGAACCTGCAGAGGTGGTTTCTGTTGCTGACCACACCTCTGTTTACACCATCTCATCTGCTCCAGCTAAGGGAGAAGTCCCGGCCACAGCTCTCCCTGCATCCACTCTGCAAAGCTTTGGGACAATACCAGTGTCATGTCCTAGAAGCAGTCTTGCTGGTGCATAAGTAGTTTATACCAGCATGTGAAGTGTTCAGCTCTTGTCAGCATAAGTCCCACATCCTCACCAGCTACTTGACTTCGGGAGATGGTGACTGTCCAGATTATGACGGCATGTGTCATGTGCCTAGTAAGAGAAACTGACCCCCTATTCACCGAAGTACAAATATTAATGAAATAAGCTTCCTGTTGAGCTAGCGAGACTTACTGTCCTGATCATGTGGTAGTTATGTTCCAGTCCTTTTTAAAGCAAGTTTTATGTTTTGATGAGAACCTGGCAAAGGAATGAGGGAGAGAATGCAGTTCACATAGTCCTTAGAACTTCTTCCAAGAATTTTCTGTCCTTTCCTGTTTGATACCTTGCCTCTAATGAAACTCAGGGATGAGTAGATTAGATTCTAGTTAGAAAGTCACGTTTCTACAAAGCTGGTGTGCATCCAGAAAGCAAGATACATTTGTGTAGCCAACATTAGACAGGTAGATGAATGTAGCTATTGAGTACCTTGACTTTTCAGATGTTTTTCAAAAATTATCTTTTGGCTCACCTGATTTCTTTTTTAAATTTAATTATTTTGCCTTTTGGTGTTTTTCTATAAATGGCATGCTCCTTGTCTGGTGGGGAAAAAAAAATCATAAAGGTATAAGAAGTGAAGAGGATGAAGCAGTCTTGGAGAGGAAGATGCTGAGTTCTGTTTTGGATGTTTCTGGGCTTTGTGGAGACAGACAGGTGAGATACAAGCTGGAAGTGTGAATCTGGAGATCAGCGATGTGGTGTCGTCAGTGCAGAGCTGAGTGGTCAAGTTCTGAATGGATAACGCCACCCAGAGAAAGGACAGAGCGAGGAATAATGTAAAAACCAAGGACAGGATTCATGTTAACAGAGAAGGAAAAGAGCAAGGGAGAGGAAGGAAGGGTGGTCAGCAAGCTGGAAAATTCAGGAGAGTCTCTCCCACCGAAACACAAGGAGACAGCTAGCAGGCGGGGGCCTGCAGGGAGCCCGGACCTAAGGCCCTCACCAAACTCGAGCCCCGCTACCCACCGCTGCCCCGGCCACAGGCTCACCCTCCTCTCTCTACCCTCAGCGTAGAACCATCTCTGTCAGGAGAACAGGTGGAAAGATAAATCCAAGGGAAAGAGTGGCCACAGGAAGTGCTCTCTAAGCCCAAGAGCAGAAGTCACGTTTGCTGACCATTCACTCTCGGGCCTTCTCAGGACAGAGACATCCTCCATCCCAGAGGCAGCCCCGAAGCTCGCATGCAAGTTCTAAGAGAAGCATCCCCTTCCAAAAAAAAAAAAAAAAAAAGAGAGAGAAAAAGAAAGAAAAAGCCATATGGTTTCAAGGGCTTTTACCTCTTAACTCGGCACATTGAAGCTGCCACCACTGTCCCCAAAGTCCTGAGCCCCACCGCCTCTAGGAGGGGGGGTAAGAGGAACTTAAACCCGTGGCTAGCTGTGCACAGTTGTTATCAGACATTTTGTTAGCGGTGCTAATAACCTCGGGCTGGTGCACAGGCACTTAAGCATTCTCATAATTTCCATCAGTTCCCCCCCTTTTTTTTCAAATTCAGAAAATTGGCGATTTCTCTGTCTTACATGAAAGGCCATGCAACTGTGGCTTCAAAGCAAGTCTGTCTAACCTGCTGTATCTGGACCATCCCCCACCGAAGCAAGCCCCTCTGTGCAGACCCTGAGAGCCACTGCTCGCTTTCAAGGATGAGTTTTGTAAAACCAGTAGGGGAACTGACATATGTATGTCAAATCTTTGTTTTAATATAAGGACACTTAAATCTTTTTAAAAAGGGAAGGGCATTTTAACATCCCCAAAGGAAGAATGATGTAATCTCAGAATGAATCACAGTAGTTTAGTGTCAAGATATATTCGCTACACTGTATTTTTGTTTCTATGAATTGACCCTGGTTCTCAGACTGACATGTGAGAACTACTGGGCTAGAGTGTTGACCAACAAAAATGGCCAAAATATCCCACCCCAAGCAAGAGTAGACCATCACCTTCTTTGATTAATCCTTGAAGCTCCTTCTAGTGCCCAATAAAAGACTTTCCCTGCCCTCTCCCTTTCCTAGACTGTAAGCTCTTTGGGGACAAGGATAATATGCTATTAATAATCTTTAGCACAGAGACGGGTATGAAAGGCAGGTGCACCATAAGTGTTTGTTGAATGGTTGAATGTTCTGCAGTTGGGGGGGTGGGGGGGAGTGGTGGTTGTCAGTGTAGAAAAGATTAAGGAATCAGGAGTTCTTGTATAAGATGTCCATCTTTGTGGTCACTGAGGAATTCCACAGTCAGGGTGACACCAAATAGGAATGCCAGTCAGCCAGGTCCACAGAGCATCTGTAAAGGCTGAAGGTGACTTAAAAACTGGTACCTTGAAGCAATAAATACATGCACTTGGCCATGTCATCTGGGCCTGGCCGTGTGATTGGAAGAGAAGGGAATTTTGATTGAGGATAGAGGTGTTGGTAGAGCCCACACGGAGCTGTGGGGGATGAGCTGCCTTCTCCTGAAAGGGCCATTGGATGAACGTTGTGGGAAAAAAAAGTTGAAGGGAGAGGAGAGCTACTTTTTACTAGATCTGCTTCATCAGAGGGCAGAGTGGAAAGAGTTAGTGCTGGGTGAGCAGGGGAAGGACCAGAGGACAGGGAGGCGGTGGGAAGACGCTCACACAGTGCTTCTTCTCCAGGTGTGAGGTGTGTGGGAGTCACCTGACGCTCTTGTTGAAATGCACGTTCTGGTTCCCTTGGCCCGGCCAAGGTGGGGGCTTGAGGGTCTGAGTCTCTAGCAAGCTCTCCAGTGGTGCCGATGCTGACGTCGCTGGTCTGTGGACCACATGCAAGTAGCAAGTATTTAGGTCATGGAAGAGAAGGGTGTCGAAGGGGTGCAGAAAGCCTGGGAACCGATTAGAATGTCAATGGAAAATTCTGTTGGAGCTGATCATTTCTGTTTCCGGTCAGAGCAGGGAATCTCAACCACAGCACTCTTGACATTTGGGGCCAGGTAGGTCTTTGCTGGAGGTGGGAGGTGGAGGGCTGAGTGGCTGCCTGTGCCTTGTAGGATTGTAGCAGCATCCCTGGCCACTACCCACTGAATGCTGGTAGCGCTCCCCCCTGACCCCTGCATTTGTGACAACAGAAACATCTCCAGACGTTACCAGATGTCCCTTGGGGGACAAAATTGCCCCTGGTTGAGATTCAGTGGGTTGGAGGAAGAATTAGAGGCCCCCTCAATACACATCCACCCCCACCCCCCACCCCCCGTCTTCTGGAACCATGAGGCAGAATGACTGAATTCTAATCTACTTAAAAGGCAACGCACTTTTCACTATTTCAGTCTTCACAAATACTGAGAAAGTGTTTGCTGTTAATTTGACAGCCTGATCACTTTCAAGTGTCCTCAGCCCAGCCCAGTGCCTCAGCCCCATTTACTTACAGTTTGAGTAGAACAGTAGGGAAATTTCTTTCCAAGAAAATGTTGGCTCAGTCACCTAACATGGTTTTAAGTCATCACCACACACCCACCAAAATTGTGAGATAAAGTGGAAACTCCATAATCTCTTCTCAGGGTCCCAGCATTAGTAATTCTCTCCTGGCCTCTAAGAATTTCTCTGGATCCATCCACGGCCACAATGAACTTTCCTTCCACCGCCTCTAAAGTGCTTTCCAGCCACAAGGTCAGTCAGTGGACAAGTCTCAAAAATCCCGACAAGGGGACAGATGCGTTTGCCATTTTCCCGTTGTTAGAGTTACTTCCGCTCAACATGTTGAGAAGACATCTCAAGGTTTTAACCCTGGCTTGGGCTGGGGACGGAGGCCCTTGAATGAACTAACACTTCTTTTGTGGGCGGTGACCACGTGGTGAAGGGCCCGAGGGCCCGTCTGGTACAATCAGTCCAACTTTCTCTTAAAGCCAAAGAAAACTTAGATCCAAACGGGATTTAGTCTCAAGCTAAAACAAAAATGTACATCATGTTGAAAAGGCTTCTCCAAGTGCTACAGTTAATAAGCGATGTTGTGTTTTTACTGGAAAAGTGTGTATCAGGCCAAGCATTCCTCACATTTTTCCCAGGATTTAGTCATAAAATCATTTGAGACATATTGCAGGGATAAAATGTGTACATATCTGATAAAGGGCAGTGCTTTTTTTAATTCTTTTCTGCTGTATAGCTCCCTGCGGATGGAGAAAAACAAACTATGGGGGAAAACACATGTATGTGTGTATATGTGCACACGTGTGTGCATAAATGTGTGTATATATACGTGTGTATATAGTTTGTTTTCCACCCCAATGGCATACGTACGCATGTGTAAAATAAACTGTATAAAACAAACACACACATGCATATATATCCATTGAGTACAAGAAGCTGGCTTTTTAATTCACTATTATAATTTGATTTAAATTGGATACCACAGACCTTTCTCCTGAATTTGAATAAGTTAGATCCAAAGTATAGAACACTTCCTAATCATGCTCACACGCCTGCAGGATCTGTAGGAATTCCAGTTGAAGTGTGTTTGGACCTGATTTATCTGTGGCACTGCAGGGTGGACATAGATTCTGCTTGTGGTCAGGAGGGGAGAAGGGCTGTGGGGGTGGTGGTCGTCATCCATCCATGTAGACACAGATGCGTCATCATTGGCTGCATTACTAACTAAAGGAAGGAGAAAAGTGAACCCATGTGTTGATCGTTTGAAAAAAAATTCGCACTTTCAAAACAGATTGACATAAAAGCAATAATCTGTGGCCGAGACTAAAGAACACTGGGCTTGGGTTTCTGGGTTTGAGTCGTGGCTGTGCAACTTACTAGACTGTGACCTTTGGCAGGCCACCTAACCTCACCCTTCTCATCTGTTAAATGGGGATAATGAAACTCAACATAGTAGTAGTTATGAGGACTCAACGAGCTAGTCCATCAAATTATGTGAATGTGGTGAAGGATTATACAAATGTCAAGTCGCCTTTTTTCCCTTGCAGATATCATTCTTATGTGAGTTCTTGCTGATGCACACACAATTACATTTCTGAGTCAGACTAATTTTGGTCACAGATAATGGAAATAGTAAGTCAGTGACAGATTAACTGGAAACTCTGGGCCGGTAATGATTTGGTGGTAGGAGGTTTGGTGGTACATGCCTGTGCCTGTCGTGATGGAAAGTCCACTGGTCCTAGTCTTCTCCTTCAGAAGTCTATTTCTAGCCCCCTTAAGAAAAAGCTGGAATGGAGGCCATAGGGCACTGTGAAAAGTTTAGCTACTGGCTCGGGGATAACAGGGGTTCTGATCTGTAACATTTGCTGATTTCTGTGATGTAAACATGACATCATCCAGTGTGAGGTTGGGAAGGGATGTGTAGTAACTCACCATTATGTAGTGTTTCCACTACTCAAGTAGTGGAATTAACCTCAGCCATACAGAGAATAGTAAAATACAGTCAAATAATTAGGGAGTGATGAGTTTTGAATATAATTTATTTAGTTGTGAGTTTATGTAATTCAGTTTTTAACAATGGTTGTGTCTGACACTCAGCTCACAAATGTAGCGATTGCCCAGGACAAGCTGGCTAGGACATGCTGCTGTTTCTCTTTGGCTACATTAAAGCAAAGGCTTGTACCATGAATCAGCAAGTTTGGGACCATCTTGGAAAGCCAGAATGGAAAAAATGCAGCCATAAATGGATTTTTATTTCTGTGGACTTTGGATGAGCCATCTGCTCTTGGTCCCACGTTTTCTACTGTATTTCCCTTTGGCTAACAAAGTGAGTCTTGCCTGGTTTATGAGAATGGTTTATGGATCGAATTATCAGGGTTTGTATTTGAAATCATTTCAACTTTTTAATTATTTGAAATATAGTGAAGACTTAGAGCCAAACTGTGTAGGATCTCTTGGTTGGTCATGAAGAGAATCTAGAAACTATTTCCAAGGAGAGAAGAGTGGTTTTTTTTTTTGTTTTTTTTTTCCTTCTTTTAGCTATCCTAAAAGGTCCAGGAGGCAATGGCACTGGGGAGACAAGGATGAAATTTTTAGCCCCCTCATAATGTACATGCTTGGGAAAGGGACCTTCAGATGACCAGATGACTTGGCCTCCTTTCTTAATCATCCTTCAGATGGAGGCCTCGTGTCTGCCCAGCCACACTGTGACTGAGGAGAATTTGAGAAGCTCAGCTGGGAGCACAGAGGAGGGACATTTATGGGCAGCCTTTATCATCAACACCATCAAAAACTGAAAAGCCAACAAAACCAGTATTTCAGATACTGATTATTAACTTACTCCTAGGTGTATTCCAGACATTGGGCTTCTTTTGAAGAAATGTAGGAGAAAACTGCAAAAAATTTATAAGCCTGTGCTATTCGGGTCAAGCATGGGTTTAATATGGGTGGCGGGGTGGGAGTTACAGGAAAAGAGATGATGGTTCCGTGTTAGAATCCCACAATGAAAATACATGACATGAAAATGTATTATACTTTATGCATATTTTAGAGTTGATTCTCATATGAAATACTGCATTTTGTTTTCCTGGGCAGGACATTAAAACATGAATGCCGTAAGCCCACAATTTTCAAACACACCGGCCACCTCATGAATTTGGTAAACATATTTGCAGGCAGATAATGTGGTGGTGGAGTCATGCGTTTTAAAATAAAACAACTCGCCCTAATTCTCCTATCTTAAGAATTTGTAAGTCATATGCTGTTTTGGGGTTGGGGAAATATGTGAGCTTTTAGTAGTTCTGAAAAAACAAGTCTTCATCAAGCAAATATGTCAATGTGTTATTATTTTGCCTGTGAATTCACTCAGATAAACTGTTTTAAGATGTTAAAGATTCTTGAAAGAAAATGGTTCTTATTTCTTTTTGGTGTGTTTACATTAAGAGGACCTCTATGGTAATGGCTCTCAAATTTCTAGTGGGTCAGCATCCCCTAGAGGGCTTGTTCAAACTCAGATTGCAGGACCGCACTGCCCCCGAGCTTCTCATCCAGTAGGTCTGAAGTGGAATCTGAGAGCTGGCGTTTCTAACAGTCGTGATCATGATCCTCCTGACCCTGAGGACCACATTTTGAGAACCACCTACTAGTGATTTTAGAGAGGAAAAAATGGGCTGGGGAAAGGTCTAGCAAGTCGGTAAGCATAAAATGACCATTAATAGCTCGTCAGGCGTTCAGAATTCTAAGGGGGAGGGGAGGGAGTTAGGCCATTTTAGAAACACTTAATTTGTAACTGGCAGTTATCCAGTTTACAGTTGCCACTCAGCTCAATTCTAAGGACTTTTAGTCTAGCCCATTTCTTCATCCTTGGGTATCAGCAGGGGAGACCGAGTTCTGTCTTTGCTCTTAGCGACGCTCCCCACGTGTCGTGTGTCCACTGGAAGCACTGGAATGTTCCCCCAGGATAGCCATCTGAAAAGAAGGCTGAGAGGTTATTGGTGATTGCTAGCTAGGATCATTTCTACTGCCAACCAGGCAGACCTAGCTTTCCAGCATGTTCTTGGTCACCCCTGGAGAGAGTTGCATGGTTCCTTTGGGATATCAGAGAGTTTTCTGCCCTTGAGCTCTGCTTCTCTGCCTCCCTGCTCCTCCCTCTAAAATCATCTCACAGGTCTGATCCTGGTAACTGGCTGCTGCGTTTTCATTCTGAGAATCAATCCCTGGACTGCTGGGCGGAGGAGGCCACCAGAGGCCAGGTGGAAGCATCTGGCTGTGATGAAGGATGCTGACTTCTCCTCTCTGCGCTCCTGGGCCTGGAGGGCAGAGAAGGAAGGACTCTGAAAGGGATGAGAGGCCTGGAGGCTGCAGTAAAGCCCCTGTGGTCATCCACTGCCATGCACACCCGCCTCCTGACATACCTGTAGGCCAAGGTCTGGTCCACAGGACATGTTGCTTTTTCCAGAGGCTTCCAGTGCCTTCCAGAGCCCGCATGCTTCCTGAAAACTCTTGCCAGGCAAGTTGTTAGACTCCAGAGTTCCAGTTAGAAAACTTACATTTAAATAGATATCCTCTGCAGGATGGAACAAATCACAAATTCATGAGTCATGGTTATATTTACGTTTCTTCTGTCACAGAGAAACCTGTTATTTTTAGACAGTGGATCCCAAACCTAGTTGATCAGAATCCTTTGGGGAATTAAAAAAATTTTTTCTTCCTTTGTACCAACCCAGAAAATTCAAGTTCCATGGGTGATTGTGGCTGTCAGAGCCTCTGGGTATCCTGCAAGCTGTGGTGGTGGTTCCAAAGGGCGGGCCGGTGTGAGAACTTCTGACTCAACAGTGCTTGGTTTTGAAGGTTATGGTGATGCCGCTGCTGCATTAAAGGAAATTCAAAGAAAAGCTTCTTTCTTTTAGAAAGACCAGAATCCGTAACTATAATAGTTTTGAACGGAGTAGTATTCTCTTGTTTTCAAAAGACCTTCATAACGGGATTTCTGTGTTCCTTACAATGCTTCCAGGAAGTAGAGGACAGGACGCGGGTTACTGGTACCGTTTATGTCTGAGATGCAGGTATGGAGCGGAGCCAGACGAGTCGGGAGGCTTCCTGCTCCCTGTCTCATGTGCTTTCCAGGATCCCAGCTTTGTTGCTTGCTTTGACAGTTACTTGTTTTTGCTACCATGAGTCTGTCGTCTTCCTTCTCATGGACAGTTGGCTGCCATTCCCACAGATGATCAGGGCATAGGTAGAGGTGGAGAAGTCAAACGGAACACAGAGCCGGAAGCTCAGGTACACCCCAAGGGTCCGACAGCCCCGGTTCTAAAGCGGGGACCAGGGCTGGAGTCCATCTACCGCACGACCGGGAGCTATGGATATAGTCCAGAATCAAGCATCAAAAGAGCGACCAGGCCACAAGAGGACGTCATTTGCATGCACACCAAACACAGAAATGTACAAGACAAACGTATGCATGCGTGCACACAGAGGTCTGGTGAGGTCCAAGATCCGGGCCACAGAGGGTAATAGAGATTGGTCGAGAAGGAGACAAGGGCAAGAGATACTGAAGATACGGTAATGAGAACCTCAGAGTTCAGAGATAAGGATTTCCATTGCCAGCACTTGGGAATTAAAACGAGAGTTTGGGGTTATGGGTCAAGGATCTCATAGTTAGAATACCAGCACAGTGGTGGCTCTGAGTCTGCTGGCTGGGACCTACTGCGAATTTAAAGTCCAGGAAGCTCAGGTTGACCAGACGGTACACATACTTTGTTACATCACCTCATAACCAGCCTCACTCGGCTCAGCTGTAAAATCTAGAGATGACAAATTAATAGACTGTATACAATCCTCGCAGGGAGGAAACCTACCTGTGGCAAATGAACAGCAGGAACGTGGCTTAATGCAGTGAGTCGGGAGAGGCTTGGCAGAAGGTGAGTGTGTACAGGACTCTTTAGCACCGATCCTGGGTCAGTGACACGGTTGCGAGTGGCACCTCCTTACATGGGGAGCAGATTGAGCAGTTAGTTACAGCACAGCGAACACACCGCCAACCCGCAAGCCCCGTGGGCTGGTCCCACTCATCTGGAATAGAGCAATGCGATGCCCACGGTAGTCGGGGGCCCCTGAGTGCTTAGTTAATGCTTCCCGTTGACCCTCTTCTCTTGCTGCTCTTTGCTTTTTCACCAGGAGAATGAACAGGAGGCGTGTCACAGGCTAGCATCTTATCTGCTGTATGGCTCTTCTAGTGAGAGGGTTACCAGTCAGCCCAGAAACCAAGACTGCTGCCTCCTCTTCATTCATTCAGTAGTTTCACAGCCTCAAGGAGACAAGAAAATTAAGGGCTCTCAAGACAACAGAAGGAAGTCAGATGAAATTGGGAGGCAGGTCTGTAGTCAGCGAGGCACTCAGTGCCTGCCTTTTAGAGTTGCTTCTGGAAATGCATGTCTAAGTGGAAATTTTCCGTATGTTTGCCACCAAGGGATGCTAATGTCTTTCTAATATGGGCTTTCCAGGCTCAGGAAAAGAGAAGGATGATGAATGGTAATTACACAAACGAAGGTAGCATTGGGCAATGAAAAACGAAGTGGAATAGAAAGTCTCTTGTCTGTTTTTTAAAAACGATGATCATAACATATTTCTTACAATCTTATATCCAGAGTGTAGGGACATATACACTGTATATTATCTTCACAACAAGTCAGTGAAGTAGCTGTAGGTACTGTGGAGTACAGGGAATCTTGGGCTAGAAAAGTTAAGAAACCCAGAAACAGAGGCGGGGGAATGCTGCACCAAGGTACATCCTTCTAGCTGGACTTGGGTGAAATCTCATGGCCTCCTGGTGTTGCATCTTTTCCTAATCCCATTGGGTCATGCCAGCTTTCTGGTATGGTCCATCACATGCCCATGAAAATCACTTGTGGAATTCCTAGTGGGAACAACAGCAGACTTCCTTTAAAAGATAAATACTAGACCTGACCTAATGCATCTCATGTGAATCGGCAGGATTTCTCTGCACCGGAGTTCAGAAGTACAACCTCCCTGTGGTCGTGGGTTTTGGGAGAGTCCATGCATCTTACAGAAGTAGCCAGAAGTAGCTATTGCCTAGTGCTACTCAAAAGAAAAACCTTTGGATCCTTCATTGTTTCCAGCAATTTTATGTGTTGTTTCTATGTGAAGAATTGCTCTCAGGCGAGTTCTATATTTTGGTAGCTGAGACCTTGGCAAGAAATGAGTCAAATGCACACAGTGAGTAGTGCACCGCTGCTGCAGGGGGCTTCTTCCCAGGGCTGCACCTGACAGCATCGCCCAGGGACCGGCAGCCACCTTCACCTTGGCTGCAGGCTCTTTGGTTAGGAGACTCCATCCGTGGTCAGGGCTCTGCCCCAGCTCCTAGGCATCACCATGCTCCCTTGTGCAGACCAGGCTTGAGGTCTTTGCCTAATCTTAAAACCAGGATTGTTGTTTAATGGTCAAGTTTATGGACTTGGGGTTAGAGGAACCTGGGTTCACACCTTGGGCTCCCCTACTTGTTAAGTTGCGTTTTTCTCTCTGAATGAGTTTACTTATCTGGGAATTAAAAATAGTATCTACCAAATTTGTTGTTGCAAAGATTCAGTTACATATGAGACGTCCACCAGCTGGCATATAGAGATTGCTCAAGAGGGGCAGCTCTCAGTATTACTATTGTACATAGCCTCAGATATGAGACCCTGACAGAGGATGTTAGATATTTCATGCAGAGAAAAGCATTGAATACAGAAGGGCCCTAGGACAGTGCCATCTATTCTAGAGAATGTGTAAACTGCCAGTGTCCCATAAGGAAGCAGACAGGACAGTCCTCAGCGGCAAGCACTGTCTCGCTCTTTACAGTAGATTTAGCACCCTGGTCTGTCCCTGCCCACTCCATTCTGTCATGTCCCCAAGTTTCTGTAACAATCCAGAATGCTCCTGTTCCTTTTTCTGGTGTCCCTGGGAGGGTAGCACCCTCCTGGTTGAGAATCACTGGCAAGCAGTCTGAGCTTGGCACCACCTCCACCCAGTGGCCGGTGGAGAGGGCGTAGTTCTGAGCTTACGAGGGAAGACGTTCTGGTCTCTTTACCTTGTGTGTTTCATTCAGCGCCCAGGTGTACCTTGTGCTTCCGGAGGGGCCGTGCCTAAGCTTCCCGGGACCCTGCAGAGAACAGGGGCAGTGTACTGCGGGAGGAGGGACCTTCCTTCTGCTTCATCTGGATGTGCAGACTCTGAGCAGGATTCTTGGTTAGTTTAAGTGCTGGTCTGTGACCATTGATCTTCCTAGTCAATCTGAAATTCAGGAATTGCCTTGATCTCTTGTTCAAGATGCGTTTATTTAACAAACTAATATTTCTTATGCATCTATTATATGTCAGGTGCTGTTAGACACATCATATTTATAATGACTAAGACATGACCTTTGTCCTTAGATAATAAGGAAACAGATCTCTGAGAAAGTGACATAAGAGGATGGTGTTCTGTCCCTATTTAGAGGCATTCAGCCTGTCAGCCTAAGGAGTTATGCTAATTGCTCTATAGGAACCTCTTTTAGTCCTGACATGCATTTCTTTCTTTTATTTTGTCTCCCACTGTACTCCTTACAAAAGCCATTTCTCCTTTGCCAGGGAGCTGTTATCCAGGTGGCCTGATACAGGTCAGGAAAGCTCAGGGAGCCCTCGCATTTGCTCTCCTGACTTTCTAGAAGAACACAGCATCTCTGCCCATGTGTTGTTTTATCATCGATTTATCCTTATTTTATGTAAAGGTTCCAAGTCGAGGGCTCAGTTGGATCTGAAAGGGAATGTTTAAGTTCTCAGCATAACTATTCTAACTCTGGTGCCTTTGCAAATATGTTAATATGTTCTCAGCCACCTCCAGTCCCGAACTCCCATTTTTCATGGTTAACGGGCTGTCAGCACTCCCCAGCAGTCTACAAAGCAGCAGCAGAAGCAACGCAAAGAACTTGCTGCAGATTCCCCTACAAGCAAGCTGACATGGTGTCATCCCTGGGAGGGGAGAATGGCAAGGAGGAGTGATGGATGGAAACTTTGAGGAGCAACCTCCGCTTAATTACTTCTGCATCGGCTCCTGCATCATGGCTTCTTTGCCAGGAAAAGAACCTAACAATCCAATAATGCAGACTGCTGTAGAGCCTGCAATGTGTCATTGCGTGTGGGGATGACTGTTCTCTTAGAACAAGCATCTGTCTCTCCCTAGAAATTTATCTTGTGGAAGATGAATAGCCTTCTATGTGAAGGAGGGGACAGGGACCCTTGCCAAGAGGAAGATAGGAATCATGGTGGGTAACGGTCAGATGAACGAGCTAGAATCCTGTATCAGAAGGGAAAACGTGTTTGAGATGAGCAGGTTATCAGAGAAATGTTTGCGCTGATTCTCGGAATAAGTTACAAAGCTATTTCTCTTCTTTCACGAAGGCAAAGCAGTCATTCAGAAAATGCTGATGGGCTGTCGGATGGAAAAAATTATTGTGGTGTGTCTGTTCAGGTCTCCAAATCAGCTGATGTACATTGAGTACCCACTGTGTGGGGGTGTTGGAGCCTTCGTTGCAAGTTAAAAAGATTTTTTAACTTGATCCTAGAACCAACATGGGAAATGAAAGCACTGGGTTACAAAGAAGGTGTTACATTATTTCTCCTGTATCCCTTGTGTGAATAACACCAGCCCAGCCAGGAGCCCCCACCCTTCCTCGTGGGCCCACATCCAACCACGGAGTAACCATGGTGTGCATTCTGCCTGCACAGCCTCTCTCCTCTCTGCCTCCTCTTCGCCATCCGCACGGCCCCTGCGCCAGCTCGGACCTCGTGATACCGCGATGGCACTGGAGCAAGCTCCTCCCAACTGTTCTCTCTGCCTGTACAACTCGGTCCCTTCCCACCATCCTCCATCTTGTGACCAGAGTGACCTTTCTAATATGAAAATGACCCTGCTTAACCCTTTGGAGACTTTCCATTGCCTTCAGGAGATGTCTTGGGTAGGGAGGGGCCCTGCTTGCTTCCTTCCTTCCTCCCCTCCTGACACGCTATACTTGTACTTCCCCCAGTGTAGCCTATTCCCCCATGTGACTCCACGTGCCTTTGCACACGCTCCTTCCTCTGTCTAGAGCTATTCTCCTTGGTTTCATATATGATAATTCTTGTGTGTTCTTCAAGCTCAACATTGCTGCCTCCTCCAGGAAGTCCAGCCTGACTTCTCCCTTATGGTCTTACTGAGCTATGCTGTGCTTCCTGCCAATGAAATCATCATGTGGGATTTCACTGTCTTCTTGAGAATAGGTACTATGAACTCGAGAACTGTCTTTTAGATCTTCTATTTCATGTGTCTGGAACAGAGTAGGCAGTCAGTGAGCAGTTATTCCATGAATGAATGAAGTCTTGAGGCTGAATAGAAGTGGGAATGGCTCTGAAGAGATGTCACACACTCATGTTCCCAGCCATCTGTGCCCTTTGTTCTGTCTCGTGTCTCACAGTCACCCCATTCCGAGGAAGGTCACACTCTGTTTCTGGAGAACCTTCTGGGGACTCATCCCACATTCAGTTCTTTTGTCACGACTCTTTATATGGGATCTGTATCCCAAACAATCAACGGAAGAGTGTTTGTGAAGGTTTTAACTGTCCTGAATACATGGAGAAAGTCAGAAAAGGCAGGTGTATCTGAAGAAGCAAAGACAACTTTCTGGTAGTGAAAGAGATGGAATCACCTTGCCGTTCAAAACGTGACATCAAAGTCTTGCTGTGTGAGGTGCATGAGTCCCTTGAATTACCTGAAAGTACAAAATAGAACTTAAGACGTACAAAAGGACTGGAGCCCATGTACTCCATGTAAGCTTGGCGTGACCAATTGAAAATTGCCGGTATGAACTGGCATTGGCTAATCTTCTGTTCGCAGATTAGAAAAGTTGCCCCGGGTTTTCTCTTTAAATGGAGACTTCCTTTATTGACCCAAGTTCATGATAGTAGAGTGAGGTGTCCTGTCATTGGCCTTGCATTCGTAACCTTTTTGAAGACAGGTTAATGTTTTCTTTCTGTGCTAGCGTGCTGGCCATTACCTCAACGGCCGAAAGAGTGTCCCAAGTCAAACTAATTTCCTGGTGTATCAGCCCATCATCCACGTGAGGCAGGAGCGATGCCTCTTAGCCATCTTTGTCTCCACGTTACTAGCTGAGTGCCCGGCACTTAGATGCTGAATGAATAAATTGTTCAGGCAGAGCTATTAGCGGAATGATCTAATGACCATAAACAAGACAGTGTGTGTGGGTGACTTATATTTTAAGAATTATGTTTTAATAAGTGGTGAATTATTGGGGTATAAATCCAATATTAATTGTCATCAATAATAGATGAAATATATTGAGCGTTTACTGTGAGTACTGAGCTCCACTGCCTCTCCCATTAAGTGAAAGACTAAATTTTATAGTTTGTAAAAAGAAAAGGAAATAGAATTTTAAAGTGCATTTAGTAAGCGTAAAGAGCTCAAGCGGAGTAAGTTTGGTGCAACAAAGTATCCCTAAGTACAAGCCCTCCCCGTTCTGCCGCAAATAAAAGAAAAAAAATTACAAACCATAAACATGTGCATCCTGTCCCCTCCTCCCCATCTCAGGAGACTAGTTCTCTGCTTGTCAAGCCGGCTCTCTTGCTGTAGGATCAGAAAGGTGAATGATGAAGCTGAGATTAGACCAAATTGCCCCTCAAGAGAAATACGGCAGCAAAGCAGGGAAGGACATGGGAACAGCCAGGGTCAGGGCCTCTGAGAGGGCGTAGGGGGAGATGGCGGACGAAGTGAGGAGTGATTGCCAGGTGAGTCAGAACTCAGGGAGGGATGAGGTGAGTGTAAAAGTCGGTTTAGGAAGTCATTCTGTGTGTGGCGCCACCTAGTAGGTGCCACACCCTCCCTGCTCCCCGGCCATCCATCCCCCCGGGCTCCCCATGCCTGCTCAGAAAACTTTGGCCAAGCCCTCCCTAAAAACTTGACACCAGCTCTTCCTGGCCTCAGATTTATGTTTCCTATAAATGGGACACGCATCATGGGAGACCAGCCCCTACCTCGACATGGGTTACAGCCACAGACCTTGAATGTCAGCATGTTCACTGTCATGGAGGAATTGGAAGACTTGCTTTAAAAGTTCTGAATTTTTAAAACTACACAGTTTAATAAGTAACAGTTTAAGCATCGCTGTCCTCTCACCTTACCCTACCCCTAGCTTCTGTGCATGATTGATTTTCTCAGCTGATCCTGTTTCCAGAAAAAGCAAAATCTTCCAAAGAGATTCTTAGTTCCTCACTGGGTAAGATCACTAATAATAGCCAATTATCAATCACTGGAGCCTCAATTCGGGCTGTGGGATCTGTTTTGAATAAACGTCCACTCTGTATAAATCAGGGTTTTTAAAGCTGTAAGCGTAGACATTTCTCAGCATAGACATGTCAGTGGCTCTTAGATTGAATATGTTGATAATGATACCCCACATTTGCCTGACAATTGGGAATTTCTCGAGCTGGTGGGAGGTTTGGTGCCTCCCTGAGAAGTAGTGGAGTGCATCGTGATGCCTGGTGTGGATAACCTGGCCGGTAGCTGTCCATCCTGGAAGAGAGACAGCTCAGGTCACTGGGGAATACAGTGCACCTGTTTTTAGTGTTCAGTTAGAGTCCTGCGGTTTGGGTACCTGGGCACAGTAGAAACTGAGAGGGGCTCAGATGGTGATATTATGGCTTGATATCTGACTCTCAGTCGCTGGGGGATGAAGTCATTCTTTCACACACAGAGAACATCGTATGCCTGTGCTGGTCTGCCAGGGACGCTGTGACAAAGCATCACCAACTGAGTGGCTTAAACAACAGAGATTTACTCTCTCTCAGCCCTGGAGACTGGAAGTCCAAAATCAAGGTGGCGTCAGGTCCCTGCTCCCTCCGAAGGTGCTAGGGAAGGGTCTGTTTCAGCCCTTCTGTTCCTTGGCTTGTGGGAGCATAACTCCAGATCTCCCCTTTTATCAGGATGCCAGCCACATTGTCTCTGACCCACCCCACTCTGGTTTGACCCCGTTTTAACTAATTACATCTGCAACAACCCTAATTCCAGATACAGTCCCGTCCTGAGATGTGAGGGGTCAGGGCTTGCAAATGTGAATTTCAGGGGGATGCAATTCGTCCCCTAACAATGCTCACAAGTGATGATTTTGAGGGGTCAGGCTGAGTCTGGCAGCCCTTCATTCAACAGAGTCCCCTTTTAGGGAGACGGGTGTCAAGCATTCATTGATTTCAGGGAACAGGGCCCTCTCGAGTCTGTGATGTAATCTCACACTCCCCTAAGAGCTATTTATGGCCTACAAGCCTGTGAGCACTGGAGTGCGCGTGTGCAGAAAAGACAATCAGCCAGACAGGCTTCTACACCCACTTAAAGAGCCGTCAGGTGCATCAGTCGCCCTCCCGGAGCCCCGCGATGCCTTTGACATCTGAAGTGTGTCTGGCATTTTCAGGTAGAGAAACTTTTTAAAAAAAAAAAAAAAATGACGTGGATGCCAGTTCCTTACTGTCCCCCTAAAAGAGCCCAAACACGGAGATCCTGCCACAGGGACCTGCAGGGATATTCGACCATAAATAATCAAGCCTCTCAGTTAACCTGGGATGAGGCTGTAATGCCTGCTACCTCGTAAAATTTAGGAATTATTAAGCTTAGTTTTTATGTTCTTAGTCCGCCTGGCGTGCAGGAGACACCCACTGAAATTCTGTGAACAGATGAGAAATGGGGTCTCAGTCCCCTGGTTTGGATCCTGCATCGGTCCCCTTTCTCCCGGCCTCTCTTCTAAGAAGGGTGGACCTGATTTGTTGTTCCCAGGGCTGCATTGCACTCTGCGCACAATCTAAGCCTATTGGGGTGCTCACAAGTCAGTGATGGGTGCCTGGATTGCATCCTGAATGAAGTCGGAGAAGCACACGTCCCAGCTTGTCGGAAATCCTGCCGCCCAACCAGCACACACCTTTGGAAAGCAGAGACCTTCCGCTCCCCACCAGGGGGACGTGCATCGCCCATGCTGGCCTTCCTGTGTTTTCTGACTTTGTTCCTTTTTCCTGTTTTCCCTTCCTCCCTCTTTCCTTACTTTCTAAGCCAGTTATTAAGTCTATCCCTGTCTCGAGGAGCTCGGCAGAAATGACCCATCTCTATCTGCCCGTGTATTTGTGGGCACAGGTACTGCTGCCTTCCCTTTGAGGATGCTCGTGTAAGTGAATGGATGACTTAATGAATTAAACAATTTTGAAATGAGATGGCTAGGTCCCTAGTCTAGAAGACAGGTATTTCTGGGTACAGTTTTCATCTTTCAAGGATGTCTACAGTTGTCTGTGCACAGTAACTTCCTTGAGTGAGCGTAGTGACAGTCTGACAGTGCTTTTAAATTGAACAATTCTAAAGACAGGTTATTTTGAGACCGAAAAGGAAAATTTGGTGTCAACATCTGGTTGAGAGAGGGGGAAAAAAAAAGAAGTGATTTCAGAGGCTGCCCACTATTAGTCAAGGGGCAGAAAACACCAAAAGGCATTCTTAAGAAATGAATTTTCGTATCCTTGATTTTTAAGAAATGAAGGGACTCACTGTCTGGAAAAAGGTATAGCTTTTTAATGAAAAGGACACTAATACTCTGGTGTGATGAATTTTTTTTCCCCTTAGAGGAAACTCGGTGTGTGTGGGTCTCCCTCTCACCTTCTCCTCCTCACCCCCAGAGGCCCCACGTTGGCTCTCTCCTTCACGTCACTGCAAAGTGCGTTTTTCTTGGAGGCGGGCCCTGTGGTCGGTTTAACCTGCAGTCTATTCAGATTCACAAAAAATTGGCCGATCAATAATGAGTTCTGCCAGATTAAGTGAAAGCCTGTGGGTAGACCGACTCGTCCAAACACAATCCCCGCCGACCCCAAGCGAATATCCCTTTCCATTTCAGATATGCTGTGGGCACAGAGGAAGGATTTAGTCCAAAGTGCCTTGGGCTTTTGTTCAGTCCAGGGTGTAATTTTTTCCTCCTTTGCCTGTAGCCATTTCCCTGACATTACTGAAAGGACTTTTTTCCCTAATGAAGCGTGAAAATTGATTGTATCTTGCCAGGAGGGTTCTTCCTAAGTCTGAGGATATTGAAGATTTCATGAGAACCACATGAAGAATCTCTTCCTGAATCATTTACATTTTCCCCTTTTGTAGACTTATGTAACCATGCAGAAAATCTAATAATAAGTGTGCTATTAGTGTACATGTGCCGTCCCGCAGACAGCCGTGCCATGGGGGCGGGAAACGCCAGTGCCCAGGTTTGTGGATGGCATTAAATTGCACAGTGTCTGAAGCAAAACCCTGTTGGAAACTCTGTAGCTAATTGGACAGAGAGTCCATTTTTATCAGGCTTTTTCTTTCTTTCTTTCTGTCCCTATTCAGTCTTTTTTTCTTGTAGCAGAAGGAAACACAGAGGCCATGGAGCAGATTCACAGTGGAGTGCATTTTCCAAAGCAAATAGCTTGAACTATTTTGATTCTCAAGTCAATGTTGGTCTGACATGGGTGATGCCAGCTCATATCAGAACAGGGTACAGATGGCTAAATTTGGGGTAGAGAGAGCCCTTAAGTTATTAACAATTATAGAAGGGCAAGAAATAGGGGGAAAAACAAAGATACAGACATCATTACCAGGGGAATTTACCCAGCATTTATGTACAAATCAGAAGGAGTTCATACTGCCCAGCCTTTTCTCACGATCTAAAATTGAATGAAGAGTTCCGTCCAGGTCCCCAGAAACTCGCGTGGTATCAGGAATGAAGAATTTGTCAATCCTGCTGTTTTTGTAAGCAGGCGCAGGAGGGACATTCTGGGGGGCTGTGGATACATGTTCACATCTGTAGTAGATAAAGGAGTTGCAGAATTGTTGACAGCTGTTTCCTCAGAGACACTTTTCCTGCAGATATTTGCTTTGGACCCTAAGCAACAGGGCTAAAAGTTTAACTATTTGTGCTTGAAAAAGAAAAGGAGTTTTCTGTTGAAGACGGCTCAGTCATGGGAATCGGTGGAGTCGAGCCTGGACGAGAACACATCCTTTCCGAATCCTTCCTGAGAGTCTGGAGCTTTCCTTAGCACGCCTCTCTCTCTGGTCTTCTTTTGATGTGGTCTTGGAGTCTGAGCACATCTGGGCTCTGTGTGCTGGGGCGGGCGACTGTTCTGGCTTGGTCTAGCTCTTCTCATCGTCTGTCCTCTGTGGCACTTCTGCCAAGCCACCAGGTACGTGGGGAACCGGGGGTGGGGTGGTGGGTGCCTTTTCTCTGCCAGCCCAAGAGGTGTTCTTCTGAAGCAGAGTTGGCAGGGGATGCCTTTTCGCATTTCTGCGAAATTCATTTTCTGCAGCTCTGGCTAATGCCATGCTCTCCTGTTTCCCTTGGAAAAACAGAAGCAAACATGCAGGTTCCACCAAAGGTATTATATGTTGAACAAATGTATCTCTCTTCTTTCACAGTTTCTCCTTCAACAGTATCCCCAGAACATTTGCGTGCTGGGGTTTCCTCCTTCTATCCCTGCCGCAGCTTATCTCCATGTTAGACAGAGGTGGGAGGCGCTGGTCTGCGGGGCACACTTACCCTCCAGCCCTCCCAGCATCCTTTCAACAGCGCTAACCCGGAGCAGCGTGCCACTGTTGATGCATCACCATTTATACCTTTTGAGACATTTTCTCTTTAATTGATGCTCAGTTGGACCTATGATATTTCATTAAGGTCCAGAGGTGCTCATTAAAGCCAGCATCGGAGAGCGTGCTATCAGGGCCTCATCGCCGTGAATCCAGGAAAGGGCTCTGTGGAACTTATTATAGATGGCATTTATAGCTTGTGAAATTAACAGATTAGTGTTGTGCTGAACCATTTTCAGGTTAATCAGTTGTGGGAAACCAAATTTAATGTTTAAGCTGACCCGAACTAGGGTTTTACAGTAAGAAAAGTTGTTAAGCTACTCTTGCTTCTGATAAACCTGTAGCTTGCTAATTGACTGTACTCTGCGATTTTGCACTTAACTGAATATGATTTTGTCCTCTAACTTTGTTACCTGTGAGCCTTATTTTTTTCCAGCTGGATTGTAAACTCCTTTTTAACAGGGATACCATCTCTTTTTTCGGTCCTGTCCCCATCCTGAAAGCTTCTGGTACAGTTCTGGGTGCAGAGCTGCTAAGGAACTTGTTTATTGAGTGATTGCTACATTGTTAGACTGTCGTTACAATGTTATCACATGGTTTATGTCATCATGATTCATGTGCAGTGTTGTGTCTATAGAAAAACACTGGTATTACATATTGACGCGTAACTAGGTTGTTATCAGCAAAAGGAAGAACACTACAAAGTTCACATGGATGTTGAGGGGATAAACAGGTCTAACCTGCGTGTGATGCCATTAACCTGATAAAGGTGTGGCTTCCAAACTGCCTCCTGGAATGGGCTGGATTCTTCTACCAAGAAATGTGGGTGGAACGGATCAAAAGGTCTATTTGCTATTTACCTTTCACTTGGCTGTTGCTAATAATTGCCTTTTGCTGGTGCACATTAACATGTCCATGAGGCAGACAGAAAATGAGATAGGTAACAATTGGATAAATGGAAAAACTAAGGCACAAACAAGAAATGTTAAATCATTTTCAAGCGGTACCCGGATCATCTGTAAGTAAAACCCTACTATCAAGCCATAGTGGATATAAGAATACAGGTGATGGATGCAGACTCCCAGCCTTAAACAGAGACATGCTCAGGTAGCAAGACCAGAACATCCCCTTGGACCTCTTGTCAAGCCTCATATCACGTGCCTCCTTTCTGCCATAGACAGCTCTCGTCCCTACCTTCTCCACTCTACGCCAGCCACATTTTTAGGCTCTTGGCTATTAATACTACCGTAAAGGAGTCAGTGGATTGTGTACATGGGCTCTCAGCATCTCAGAAATGACAATTCCTGCCAGCCATTGCCAAGTGGAAGCCACTTTCTCCATTTGACAGGTCTGGGGCTAGATGTTTGATGGGTTAGATGGAGTTGCTGCATTTCTGTGTTGGAGGGATTTACCTGTTTGCAGTTCTTCCTAGCTCACCCGTCTGTTCCACCTGTGAGGTCCTCGCCTGTTCTCTCTCAGCTTCTTTTCCATTCTCTTCTTTCTCTCCAGATCTTCTGCTTCTTTCAGTTGCCTTCTCTTCTGTCTCATTGGTCTGGCCCCGGGTCTGATGAGACCAAGGATGTGGGAGGATTCAGGCTCCATGCCAACCTTTCTTCCAAAGCAGTCTTCTTCTTGGCATCCACTGAGATGCTCAACTTTCTGTTTTCCTAATATTCCTTCCAGTTTTATAAAAGAGAAGTAGGTCGGCTTTGCAAAATGCCTTGACTGGTTGATTTTAAGAAAATGTGATTTTGGAAAAGGTCTCTCAACAACATTGCATAGGCTTATTGACTCTGGTCTGCCTAGATTTAATCAAACAGTTATTACATTACAGAAATTTTGCCATGTCACTTGGTCCAGTAGAGAAAGGAGTCAAAGAAATGTGTGAATTTCTGGGACCTTTTTAGACACCAAATTAAAACATTTTTATCAAATCAGTTTAAATATTAGTATTTCTCATAACAGATCAGCATATTGTATGACTTTTGTTATCACATTTCCTCTTATCTGACCAGCTGAAATGGGACTAGCGCTAATTAGAAATACAAACATCTGCAAAGATCGTAAGTTCTTTTGGCACAATAAGTCCTCACTTACTCACATGCTTAGAGAAAGCCAAAAACATAAAAGGAATATACCTACATCATTTTTAGTTCCTGTATTAGCTCATGTTTAGCACATATAGGTGCTTGGGTAGATACGCATTTTTAATTAAAATATTTGTGTGCAGTTGGGTATTTTTTAAGTGATTATGGTTCCTTCTTATAAATAAATAAAATGTTATTCTTAGAGTACAGTTTATACCATTCGTTTGCCTTGCAAAACTGTTCTTTCTAGGTAGTGTGAAAGCAAACTGAGCCCAGTTCATTCAAATTTATTGCCTTTCCCTGATTTCTGAGGCTCTGGGATGTCAACTCCCAGCCTCAAGGACTGTGCGTTACCGACCAGCACATCCCCAAGCCTGCCTCCTAGAATGAGTCCCGCTGCTTAGGACTCAACTGGTATTTGCTGATTGATAAAGATTTAGCTCCATTAATTTATATACCAAAACTACTTACCAAATGCTTTTGACAGTTAGTTGCAAACTTTTTCCAGTTTTATTTTGTCCTTTAACTAGTGTAAAAAAAAAAATAGTTGATTCCATCCTGTAATTCAGATCACACTAAGTGAAAGAAAAGTAGAATTTAGAATTATATATTCAGAATTGTTCTAATTCTGTAAATATACATAAATAAATGATAGCTTTAAGTATATGTTATATACAGTATGTCATATATTACACATAGATATTACGTGTTTTATATATACACACGCCAAAAAATAATCAAAATGTAGATAATGAATATAGC
The DNA here is from genome assembly GCF_036321535.1 of Camelus dromedarius. NCBI lineage: Eukaryota > Metazoa > Chordata > Mammalia > Artiodactyla > Camelidae > Camelus > Camelus dromedarius. Next base: position 10,678,755 of record NC_087454.1, on the reverse strand, counting down.
AGGTTGGTGGAATTATAGAATTTTTTGAAATTTCTGTATTTCCAAATGTGAGCATATTTTATTTTTATATTGGAAAAAATAAATATTTTAGTCCTACATTACAAATATTAGTTTTCATGATAACCTAGACATCTGGAAAAAAAAAAAACACTTACTTCTTCTCTCATGGTTGTCTCAACTTTTCCTAAGACCATCTTTGTTTGCTAGTTCTTTTTATTACATTACTCAGTTTTTACTGTTTGCTCTTGAAACTTTATAAAACCAAGGGGAAAGCAATTTTAGTAGCTCCTCCACTACTAACTGCTAAGCTTTTGTAGTTTAATATGACTCTGCTGCCCCATGGCTCATGCCTATTCTGTTCTGTAATAGAGCTGTACCTTTCAGAGCTCTGATTGTCATTAGGGAATAAAAGAGTGGACCCAAATGAAAAACAGTTGCATTGAAAGAAGTATGTCCAGTGTGGGCGGAGGTGCGAGTGGTTCACGTGGAAAGAACAGCTCCTGCTGAACTTGACGGTGGAAGCAGCGGTCCTGCCGTCCTCCGTCTGGGTTGCCTGGAACATATCATTTAAACTTCTGCATCCGTTCTCTTTTCTGGACCTTATAGTATTCATAAGTCCCATCTTGTGCAGGATTCCTGGGAGGAGCAAATCAGATAATGATGCATATGAAAGCGCTCTGAACATCATGGCATTATTATCACCACTAGTGTTATTCCCCCATCTAAAAAGGCAGAAGAGGTAAGATGCACATGGGCTCTTCATCTTGGCACAGGAGCCAGGGAAGTGCAGGTTTTTTCTGCTTTGCCCTCCAGCATGACGAGTCCGAAGGTAACTGTCAACATTGCTCTTCATAACTAATAGCCTCATAGTTTATGACACATGATTTCTTGGTTTACGGTAGTATTTCAGAGGCGATTATACACAGCAATCGTTCTTTGCGGAGGTAGAGAAAAATTTTCCGAGGCAAATAGTCTCAAGTCAAGGACTCAGCCCTAGTGGAATGAAATAAAGAAGGGAAGTCTATCTGTAAGGTAAGCTAGCATTTAAGCAGATGCTGGAGATATCAGAGACGCTTGTGAACAGCAGAGGGTATTGAAAACGGATGTCCTTTGGTACATCTTTAAATGTCTGTAATTGCTCAGAAGCCAAGAGTGAAACCATAGATGTTTCACTGTGCTGGTGTGAGAGGTTAACCCCACCTACAGGCATTCTCCAAGTAAATCTAATTGATCACACCACACAGGGCAAGATTATGATTCTGCTACTCCATGGCTCATGGCTTTTATTTGCAAGGATGCACACTGTCCTTCCAAATTTTGGGGTCATAACTAGAGGGCAAAAGAACCTCTGTTGGATATTGGGTTTATTTGTTCATGCGGGGGGCGGGCAGAGAAGTGACTGGAGGGGGGAACAGAATAGGGGAAAACCACATGTTGCCCATCCCCCGTTACCATTTTCATTTTGAATTGTTAGGGGGAAAAAACAGGTGTTTTAGAAGACTAGGTAGCTGATTTGAAGTTACTATAACATAAAGGGGAAAAGCTTCCTTCTATTTTTTAATGGCCATAGAGTGATTTGTGGAAGTGAGGATGGTAGGGGTGGGGGCATGGGGGTGCCTCAGGTAGAGGCAGTTAGTTTGTTTTTTCTCAGTAATTGGATGTAGTGAGTTTTGTCAGTTTAGTAAAATCCATTCGTTTCAGTCTTATTCTGTAAAAGCATCTGGGAGTGTATTTTATGGCTGGAGTATATCGATTACTTTGCATACATATTGGAAATAAAGATACTTTTTAACATTTCAGATACTGATTCATCCCCTAAATTTGAAAATCTCCATTTAGCACTCTCTAAAACATCAGTGCAAATTAGCATCATTTTATAGATTTATGGACTAAAATGCCGATTAAGACACAAGCCAGCTAATGAACATAACAGGAGAGAAAAATTTCTCAAGTCTATTCATTACTAGGCCTCTTCACATTTTTTTATTGTTTAATATCTTACTCCTTGAGTATGTGTGATTTGGGATTAAATGTGCCAGTTGGAAGACCTTGGAGGTTCAGAAATTCAAAGACATGTGAAATATAAAACTATATTCATTTAACAGATACTGATGGGCATATAAAATAGAGCTGCCATCATCTATCTTTAGAAGTAGAAGATTAAACAGAAGTGTAATTAATTCGCCGACTCTGCTTCCCTGATTGAGACATTTATCAATGTTGATCTTTACTCATTAGTTTCCTTATCTGTAAAATAAAGTCTATTATGATCTCTAAGGTCTGTTTGTAACAGGATTAGGTGTAGTTTCATGCCATCTGCTCCCCCCACTCCCCCCACTCCTACACACACAGAGGCTAAGAAAATTAGACATTTATTTTTCTCTCACATACAAGAGGTTGGGAGGTGTAGGATTCCAGGGCAGATATGGCAGCTAACCAGCTCAGGGATCCAATCCTGTCTTTGCTGTTTTGCCATCTGTAGTATATCTCAGGTACAGAATGGCTGCTTAAGGTCCAGCGTTTACATTAGCATTCCAGAAAGCAGGAAGAAGGAGGGGAGAAGGCCTAGCCATTTTTCCAAAGATACTTGCAAGAGGTACCGTACCACGTGTTTGTTTACTTCGGGTCAGCCAGGATTTAGTCTCAGGATACCTAGCTGCAAGGGGAGTTGAGGATCATGCCTTTCAGCTGGACAGCGATGTGTCCAGTTCAAAATCAAGGTCTGTACTTCTAAGGAAAAGAGGGAGAATGGATACTGGGGTAAGCAAGGATTAGTCACAAATTTTGAGCTCAAAAAAGGCATGATCTCTTATTTCTGGGAAAATTTGACCTGTGCAATCAAGTCTGAATGTATACTAAGCGTATACCAGTCAGGCAACTTGAACTATATGCCTTCATGAGCTCCGCCCCTCCTTTAGACCTGTGATTGTATTTCTAGGCCTAGATCAAACTCCTTCAGTTGATTTGTGTGTGTGCGTCAGAAATCTTTATGCATGATGTGATGAATGTAAGCACAGTCACTCGGCAGTTTATAGCCGCCCCTGTGTGTCCCTCCACCTTCCTCCCCAGGGTCAGTGTCCACAAGGTTGACCTCACACTGTCAACACTTCATGTGATTAATAGTGACTGGGAAATGTATGCTTCCCCAAAGAGTTGTATGCACCTGCTAAGGTTACTTGGGGCCACAAAGGCTACTAATAATTGCAGCACTGCTGTGTTATGCTCTGTGGCTTGTCTGTTAAGTCAGGTGTGGTGGCTGAGGAGGGAAGGAAGAGTCCCCCAGGATAACTGAGGGAGAAAGTCACGAAGAGTTACAACTCTCTGATTTGGGCTCTATGCGTTAAGATCATTCTTGAAAGTCGAAGAGAGAAAAGAAATCACACATTTGTACTTTTTAAAGTCAGTCCCCCATTTTTAGTAGCTAATTAAAGCCAGGACTCTTCTATTCTGGGCCAGAATCTCCATGGGATGTTTGTGAATATGTTATACGTGGGTTGCTTGGAGGTTTGGGTCTGTTTTATTCAATGCATGCATATTTTTTAAGTGTCCCTGAGATTTTGATCAGCCAACAAAATCCAGGAGTCTCTCTTCTAATATTCTAAGTCCTTTTCTGCTCCTGATTGTAGCGAAGAGGTCAGCTCATAGATACCAGAGCGAGAATTTAGCTGAGTGGGGGATTTAATTCATGTGGTATCGCTGTGTGATACAATGTCATTTCCTAGGAAACTGCCAGTATCCGGCTCACCTCCAGGAGGACAAGTGGTCAGGAAGGTGGAGGTGGTGCTGGAACTGTTGTTGTTTTGAGCTGGCAGACATGTCATGAAAACTCATCACAGAGGTCCCCTTTCCAAATATCAACAAGGCCTCATAGGTAATAAAAGGACACCTGAGTTGTTTTTTTTTTAGTGTTGCTATTGGCCTGAGCAAGATATAACCACAAAAATAAACGTAATCCCTGATGCTGAGAAGAGGTCAGGAAGTCAGGGGAACAAACAAGTAAGCTAAAAATAATTTTTTTTCACACTGGTATAGACGGCATGCTACATAGGGGAGACTGGCCCCACTACAGGCAGGTGTGTGCAAATAGATGTGATTAATACGTAGACACAGACAGAAGTAATTCAACATAAATATGGAGAAGCAGCAGGAGGCTTCTATGGCAGGAGGAAGGGAAGGAAAAGAAAGGGTAATTGTTAAACTTGAGGTCATTTCAGGTCATTTGGACGCAATAGGGCCCCCGTTGTCTTACCTAAATGCGGCTTATAAACAGCTTGCAAGTTTGAATGTGCTTTTGGACTCTATTCTGTGCTATGAATTGATTAGAATGGAAAACAAGATGAAAAAGTAAACTATTTTTTTCAAGAGAGTTTCGATATGATTATGTTATTTTCTGCCACTAACGGATCTGGCTAAGGCCACGGGAAGTTAAGGCCCCACTGTGTCAGTCTGATGCTCCTCTAGTATAAAGCAGAAGAAGGAGGGACACTTTGAAAGCCAGTAGTGCAGTTTGAGTCCTCCTTGTTCTACTCTTTAAAAAAAAAAAAAAATCAGTGCTGATTTACACAACACATCTCTGTTTTCCATCCACGCCGTGCACACTTCTCTCTTTAACACCGTGATGCTGGAAAGAGTCGGACTGTAATCATCAGTCGTGCCCCCTGTCCCCAGTTCTGGACTGGAGACAAGGCACCAGGTCATACGCTACTTCATATGCCACAACCCTCTTGTTCTACCTGGTCCGTACAGTGTTTGTTGAATAATTTAAATGAATGGGTCACTTTCTAATTAATAATGGGGCATAAGTAGGAGGTTACGTTCATGAACAGTGTGGCCCTTGTGCGCTGCCACAGCTTTCTACTGGGTTATTGGGGGGAAACCGTGCTTTTGTCTTATAGCCTAAAAAATATCCAGAACTTTGGCATGAAAGCATTTCAAAAATTATGCCCCACACTTCATCAAACACAAGGAATTCAGTTTGGGGAGTTATTTTTTGTCAATGAGGTATTCCTGATAGTCTGACTTCAGTTTTATCAGCTACCCAAGTGCCAGTATTGAGTGTAATTAAAATACCAGAAGGTCTTCAGTCATCATTCGAGACCCACCTTTAGTAGACGCTAGGTGGTGACTTAGTAAACTGGACACTTGTAAGCTCTAAGCTCGGAAATTAAAGCCAGTGCCTGATGCTGAAATGCATTGTCTCATAATCAAAATGATTTCTAGGGCCTGCTTAACGTGGATGCCCCAGGAAATACCCACAGATGTGGCCGTATCCGTTTGGGACTGTCTTTCAGTCACTTAACAGAAAGATTTCACGGCCCCGTATTTATCAGTTCTCTCTGGTTCTGACAGCCAGGTACATCATGTCACCCTTTACCTGGGGTGAGATGAAATGCTTCCAGACTCACTCCTGCCTCCACTCCCCACCCTAAGTCAATCCAAGAGACAAGCTAGAATTGAAAGAGGAGGGGTTACAAGGAGGGAAAAAAGTGGATCAAATTTGAGAATGCAGTGAAAACCAGCTAATTTTAAATGGTAGGGGGTGGAAACACTGCCCCTGGTTTTGCTCCACTTTACAAATCTCAGAAGGAACTCCATTCTCTGCGTGGAGGAAAAACCTTGCCTCCTCCTGTGGTTAGACCAACCCTGCTGAACAGATCAATTCATATCAAAGAGCATCAGCTTTTGCTTATTTAAACCCTGGCTTAAGTCCCACTTCATACGTTGTTTACTCTTAGCGGAACCTTGAACTGACCCCTGATTTTGGTGTGTGTCTTTCAGCGGCACCTCAGGCACCAGAAGAGCCCAGTCGGCAAATATTACTAAACGCTCAGGATTATCACGAGACACGATACTTAGCACATCATGGAATTCATCTGTGTAACAGTTAGGTAGCATGTGTGGCAGGCACTGTGCCACGGCATTAGTGTTGGGGAAAAGGAAAGACATTTGCTTACACCGTCTGGGATGTGAGGGTCTAGAGATGTTCTGTGTCCCTCCACTTGTAATTCTGAAACTGAACAGCCAACTGACATCTAGTAGGCATCCATTTTTTTTTCCAGAAAAACTCTGTTAGGGATGAGATAATGTAGTAAGGGGAAATGAGACAAACAGGCAGGGGTGGGATGGAAATGGGGGGGGGGGTATAGTTACAAAGGAGCTACTCACGTGCATGTCACACAGCTCCGTACTTGCACCTATGAATCATCTCACTTAATCAGATTTTATCATGGCGTCTAGGGGAGTGCTTACTCAAGTGAGATGTTCCTTATAAAGCACTGGCATGTAGGAAGTGCCTTACGGATATTAGCTATGATTATTCCTACTTCTTGTTGCTACATTGTAGGCTCTGCAAAAAGCCTTGTTAAATGAGTGGATAGAGAATGAAACTGAGTGCTGGAATTTAAGCCTCTACATAAACTGAGCATAATATCTGTATGAATAGAGAACCTTGTATAGTATGAATGAGAGTAAAATTTTCTCATTATATCTTAACAAAAATGATCTGAAATCTTAGCTTAACTGCGGAGGCTTCAATCGTGTTTCTCTGCCCAACATCAGCTTCTATTTACAAAGAAATGACAGCAGCATCTCCTTGGTGCTTCTAGCAGGAACAGGAGAGGGACCAGACAGGAATGAAGTGATGGTGGTGATGGAGGCCAAGGCAGTGAGAGGGAGGGTGGGGACCAGCACCAGTGTGGGAGAGTGTGAGTCTGTGAAGACAGGGCTAACAAGCAGACACTGGAGTGACTTCCCTGGAATGTCTTCCAATGCCAGCTCCTGTCTTTTTTCTAAAGTGCCCAGATGAGAACAAGCCTCTTGCTTTAGGGGCGCAGTGCTCCAGAAGATTGTAAATAGCTTCGAGAGCCGGGCCTTCAATGCGATCCACTCAGGAGAATTAGTTGGGTGGGTGTGTATGTGTCGAGGGGAAGGCAGGGGAGGCAGGAATGGCCTCCATTGTCTCTGATTCGTGCTTTGGTTTGAAGCAAACTTCAGCAGTCCCACAGGGCACTGGGTCCTGAAGTTCTGCGGATAGGACGCGACACAGGAAGGTTGACTCAGCCAGCTGATTAGCAGGAACTAAGGCCATCCACACCAGACCAGGCAATTCAGGTAAAGGAATCTGTGACATTTTCTAGAGTCACCCAAATTCACCAGGTAATCATGCAGTGTGATACGACGTTCTTGCGGCTGGGTACACAGGGCCTCAAAAAGGTGAAACTCCTTAACTTCATGATTCTCAGGGTCCACAGATATTGATCGTTTAGGATCAGAAGGTCCTCACTCAAGGTTGGCCTCACAGGAAAATCAAGTGCAAGGATTCCTTTAAGGAGTTCAAAACGGACAACTGAATTGTGGGTCCGACATAAAGACAACTAGAAGGATGTCGGGGAAAGGAGACGTTTGAGAAGACAGAGGACAGTGGAATCTTCTGGGAGTAAACTTCATCAGTGAACATTTAAAAAAAAAAAATCTGCAAGTTAAAGTTGAGAGTCATTTTGTTTATACCCTCAATGCTGCAATGTCCTTTTCGTTAATTTGTTTATACGAGTTTTAGGGGCCAGTTACATTTTTAGCATACAATCCACATTCACTCCCAGAAATTTCCTCAAGGCTCTGGAAAAGGGGATAAAAGGCATATTTTAAAAGGTGGGTGTGTATGTGCAAAATATGTTTGTTTTAAAGAGATCTTAAATGCTGTCGAAATAATTAGCCTTGCGCACGAACCAAAGTAATTAATACCAAATGGTACAATATCCTTTTTGAATCCTGTTTCATAACAGAACTTGAATGAAACATTAAGTTCTGTCTTCTCTCTTTTTTCCCCGTCTTACTCCGGATTTTGTAATAATCACAGTTGGCCTCTTGACTCTGAAGTTAATGTCCCTCGATAGAGACATCCTTCTCACTCATTCTTTTGCCTTTCAGTTGCTTCATGTGTTTGGATTTTAGGCTGCTAGCTTTCCATAAGGGCCCAGAGAAATATTAACTACTGAGCATTTTAATTACCTAAAATAAGTCAGTTGCCTATTGTAAATGTGCAACAACATTAAAGAAGCTGCTAGCTACACGCTACTTCCTGGGAGTTACTTAGAACAAGGAAAGACCTTCTCACTTGCTGGATTCAAACTTCTTACCTGGGTGGGTTGTTCCATCATAAATTGACTATAGTCAATTTTCCTGTAGTTTTCGACTATAGGAAAAGACTCGTGATCTGTTGGGGTGATGGAGACAGGGTTAAGTATTGGGAGTCGGGTGTTGGCGTGTGGTCTCCACTGTGTCTCTTCAGACATTAACCTACAAGAACACGTTACTAGTAATGCTCTGCATTACCTCACACCGAGTTGGAGTTGAGATGGGCTAAAGGGCTCCCATGAATGAGCCCTGGGCTTAAAAACCAGTTGAAAAGGGAGCAAGCCACAAGAACAGTGTTTTCCAAGAGGTTTACTTCCCTTGAATTGAAACATAGTTTTGTTCCCTGGCTCTCAGGGCACTTGTACAAAGCCCATCTGTTTATTCGAGCACTTGCTTGATGACGTGGGAGCCAGTGTCATCCCTGGCATGAGATTTCCAAACTCTGAGGACATTATTTAAGGATGTTATTGCCCATTGACATATGTAAATTTAAAATAAGATAATCAATAATGCAAATTTAGCCATACAATCTAGGGGCTAGAAAACATGTTAAGTGTCACCTAGTACGTATATTCATTCCCTTACTTTAAAGTAGGACGATAAAGCTGTTCTCTTTGAAGTCACCTGTGGTCATACAGTTTAATCCAGCCCTCATTAACCCAGATTCTGAATCAGCATCTTTTAGAAGCTACCAGTGCTTCTGATGTTCAGTGTGGATTGAGAACCAGTGGTCTAATCAATGGCTTCTTTTTGTTTTAATTGAAGTATAGTGGACTTACAATGTTGTGTTATTTTCTGGTGTACAGCAGAGTGATTCAGTTATACATATATTTTTTTCATTATAGGTTATTACAAGCTATTGAATAGAGTTCTCTGTGGTATACAGTAGGACCTTATTGTTTATCTATTCTGTATATAGTAGTTTGTATCTGCTAATCCCAAATACCTAATTTATCCCTTCCCTTCCTTTCCCCTTTGGTAACTGTAAGTTTGTTTTCTATGTCTATGAGTCTGTTTCTGTTTTGTGAAAAAGTTCATTGGTGTCATTTTTTTTTAGATTCTACATATAAGTGATATCATATGATAATTTGTCTTTCTCTGTCTGACTTGCTTCACTTAGTATGATAATCTCTAGGTCCATTCATGCTGCTGCAGATGGCATTATTTCATTCTTCTTTATGGCTGAGTAGTATTCCATTGTATAAATATACCATGTCTTTATCCAGTCATCAGTCAATGGACATTTAGGTTGCTTCCATGTCTTAGATGTTGTAAATAGTGCTGCTGTGAACACTGAGGGGCATGTATCTTTTTTAATTAGAGTTGCCTCTGGATATATAGCCATGAGTGGGATTGCTGGATCATATGGTAAGCCTATTTTTAGTTTTTAAAGAAACCTCCATACTATTTTCCATAGCGGCTGCACCAATATACATTCCCACCAGCACTGTAGGCGGGCTCCCTCTTCTCCACACCCTCTCCAGCACTTATTGCTTGTGGACTTTTTAATGATGGCCATTCTGACTGGTGTGAGGTGATACCTCATTGTAGTTTTGATTTGCATTTCTCTGATAATCAGCAATGTTCAGCACCTTTTCATGTTTCTGTTGGCTCAGTGGCCTTCCTTAGTTCGTGTCTGACTCAGTTTCTCTGCTACAGCTAACCTAGCTGTGTTGTGTTCTTCTACCTTCTTGACTACCATCCCTCTCTTTAACCATAGTTAGATGTTTGCTCTCCCTTCTTACTGTCCTCCAGTATCTCTCCCAGCCTCAATTTCCCTCCTGTGATATTAATTAGGACTGCTTCTGAAATCCTGGTCCCTGTACCTGCTCTCTATTCTCCCAGGCGAGTGCCATGTGTCCGTCTTGGAGCCATGTAAAACTGAATGAGTCTTAAACTGATTATCCTCTCCTCCTCCAGAATAGCATCCTTCCCATTCCATTCATCTGATAGCAGTGGTACCCTTCTTATTCCCACTTGAGCACTCTTGATTCCTTTGGCTTAATTCAGCTTAATTCAGTCAGTCACTAAGCCTTGCTAATTATCCTTACCTGTCTTCCACACTCAACATTCCTACTGTAGCCTAGACCCTAGAAACCTGCACGGATTTGACAGCAGCCTTGTGCACAGGGAGCTGGGCATGGAGTGAAATGCGTGATGGAGTAGGGGTTGGAGGGACTGAATTCTGGTCCTGATTCTGCATTTTGTTAAAACACACCACATGCTCTCTAACCCTGACCATCCCCATCAGGTCTCTGGGTCTCAGTTTTGCCACCTAAAGGGTAAGAAGTTATGTTTTATAAATGGAATAACTATAAATAAATATAAACCTATATGGAGTTTGTATAAATTCCATATGGCTTTGGGTTTCTTGGCTTTAGGCTGAAACCAGCATTTGAGGATGCTGATGAAAAAGATAAAAGATGGTGTTACAGTCCGTTTCACAGTCACACACAACACTTTATATTAGTCGATTCCATGATTCCTGCCTTCTCAATCTAGAACTCCAAAGCAGCCACACTTGATGCATGTATTTTTGTTTCTTTCTTAGTGTTCTTCCTGAATATGATCAAAATTTTGTTTGTTCAAGTTTATCTTCCCCAAAAATGTTTGACAGATAACCTAAATTAAAAGTGAGCTGGCTGTCTTTGAGCTACTGTTTGGAGAGAAACCTGGCTCACGTGAAGTTTGTACATAGTTAGTATGCTGGGACTTTTTTTTTTTAATCAGGTAATCTGGGGTGATCTGCATAAGTTATGTGCCTCCCTCTGAAGAATGTCAGGCAGCTCTCCCGGCGTCATCTCATTTTTTCCTGATGATTCTTTGGTTTCAGGACAGTTCACGTTGGTCTCGGTAGTTTATATGAAATGAGAAACTGAGGCATTGTAATGTCATCCACCTCCCTGCCAAGGAAAATTGTAAAGCAGTATGGGGAAAACACCAACAGTCATTTGGCCCTTGACTGTGGATTCTGAAAAATGTGTTCACTGAAGGGCAAAATACACTATTATTCCCAGAGCCCTGCCAACAGCAAAGAGATGATGCTTGGAATTAAATACAGCCCTGCTTTAGTTCACCTTAGCTGTGAAACTCGAGAGAGAAGAGTGGAAACTTTTTTCCACTGAAGGTCAAATTAGGTCAGAAAAACATTTATGTTGCAACTTCCAAGGCAAGAGGGTGAGTGGGGAAGAAGTAAAAATTCTGTGACCTGGGCCGTTGTTTCGTTCCTGATTCTTTTGTCCAAAAGTGGACACTGTGGGCAGGAAGCATAGAGGGAGGAGGGGCATCACTTCTTGGGTGTCTCCCATGTCTCCAGAGGTAAGAAATCCAGGCATTTGCTTTATGTGCTGTGTCTAAGGTGCACAGATGTAAGCACAGGAGCATATGAGGCCACATACCCTAATCAGTTATTTTGGTGGTCAGTGATGTCAGACCCCTCAGAAGGAGAAATGGAGAGTGGTCCCAAGGAAGGAATGAGCCCGTTCAGTTGCCAACCCAGAGTCAGCCCTTCATCCACTCTTTTTAGGGAGTGGTGTTTGGAGTCACGGGGGGAGGCAGGAGGGGCGGCTCCAGTCGCCAGTCTAAAGGATGGGTGATGATTCATGGAGCGGAAAGGGAAAAGGCATGTCTTTCTCGTGGAGTGAGCCTCCTCTTCCCTACCAGGCTCATCCATCAGGGCTGAAACTGCTCTATTTTGTTTCTTAACCTAGAAGAGCCAGCTAGGAATGTGGTAGACAGTCACCTGTCACTGGGAGTAGGTGTTCTCAGCACCGAGGAAAATGGCAGGTGGCAGTGAAGCATCCCCGCAGTTGTCCACACAATCGAACGACCCTTACTTGGCGCCCCTGAGTCGGGGGCTCCGTGCACAAGGTCGTGTGGAAGGACAGTAGCATCCGTGGGCGACACAGTTGGCTGGATTCTGCTGTGAGCCACAGGAAGCAAGAGCAGGCCTGGGTCAGGCCGGGGACCTTCCGTCTATTTTGCGCAGTGCGTTGGAGGCAGCCAAACAGTCTACACTGCAGGAGTCTTCGTTGAAATAAACATCCCTCCACCAACGGGAGAAAGAGGAAGGACGTGTCTGACGGGGTTTGGAGACTTGGGGTGGGCTGACGGCAGACCTCAGGACACAGGAGCACGGAGCTGTCGAGACCTGGCAGCAGAGTCCCCTGTTAGTTTCAGCCTGGCTGTCTGTGCTCCTGACCATAAGGTGTAAGGGACGTGGCCATTGCTGCACCTAGCTTCCTGCTCATAAGAGAACTGGGGGCCTGACATGAGTGGGGGAGTATTTCCTGTCCCTGTCACAGCCCAGATGGCATCAGGCTCCAGCCAGCCTTTCCTCTTGACCCAGAGGCTGGCCTCTGAGCAACTCGGGGCTCCTTTCAGAGTTCTGTGCCCCAAGATCATAGAAAATCACACTGTCCTCTAAACATCTCAAAAAAAAAAAAAAACCTAGATTTTTTTTTTTCCTGGAAAAAGCGTGGTTGAATGAAAGCAAATTCCGTATGGGCCGATGAATCAACTTGGAGCTCAGTATATTCATAGATTGTTCTGGAACTCAGCATTTCATTTGCATTTTTCTGTAGTTGGAATGTGTGTAGGCTTTGGAAACAGTGCTTCTGGCTTTATTGGGGAGTGCCTGCTTTATGTCAGGCCCCGTCCTAGGTGCTGGGGTGGGGCATACATAAATGAGTGCGTTCCTCCCTCAGGGAACCTCGAGCCTGCGTGGTGATTCCCTGCCTCAGCTAAAATTCTGGACGCCTGGTCCCACCCTAGGCTTTAGGACATGGTGGGCTGGGGTGTGGCCTGACCAGCAGGACTTTAAAAAAAAAAATCTCCCCAGATGTTTCTAACATGCTGCCGATGGGTCTGGGATAGTAGATTCCCCAACGTAGCTGCCGGTCAGAATCACCAGTGGAGTTTTTAAACACGTAGATTTCCTGGGGCCCAGCACGGATCTGCTGAGTCTGGGAAAACGACAAGGAATGGGTGTTCTTAGAGTCACAGGGTTTCTCATAACCCACCTGGGGGCTCCCCATGTAATGCACTCGGGCACAAATGTGATCTAGAAACTGTAATGCTTCTAGCAGTTTTAATTCCTTTATTCTCATGAGCAAAGCCACTTTCCCTCTTCTGGGTAGCTGCCAAGTGTGTTCGTAGTCGTTTTTAGTGAGAATTTCCCAGTGCTCGAGGGCTGCCGACCCGACCAACCGCTCCCCTGACTCTCCGAGCTCTTTTCCCGACCACGTTTCTGTCTGGGAACTTGTCTGCTGCCTTGTTAAGATAGAATGCCTTTCTTGTGGGGTATTTTCCTGGATCCCCACATCTAGAGATGCCTACTGCCGCCTCCATTGCTGCAGCCTGACGGTAACCTTCCCATTGTGCTCCTGCTGAACCACAAAGCAGGTTTTCGGGCTGTGTCTGGCTCTGGTCATTGACTCTAAAGGTCTCCCACCATCCTGAGATCCATTCAGCATGAAATGATCCAGGCAGTCAGTGGAGGGGAGCTTGTATATCCAGGCGTTGAATTAGCACATCCTCCACACTGTCCTAGAGGAAAGTTTCAAATCAGCTGTGAAGTAGGAAACAGAACCCACCCGTCTAAAGCGTTACCTGTGCCTGGCTGTTCGTGGCTGGCGTGAGCCTCCCTGGCTGGTCCCTTTCTGATCTCCTGTTGAGAGTTTTCTGTGAGGGTCTCGGGAGCTAATAGTATATTTTACTAAATAGGTTTATGATGGGTTCACCGCATTGTTTACCTTGGAAACGTTATTAATTGACTCAGTCACTGCTTTCCTGCTGGTTTTCACCATCCCATCCACCACCCCTGTGACTTACCCACAGCAGAACGGAAGCAGACTGGAGATTATTCAAACATAGAGACGGGAGAAAGATCCTGATTTTTGAGACATGTTCTTATGAAAAAAAAAATAAGAGTATATCAGAGATGGAGATCATATTGTCTCAAAACGAAGGGGTGCATTTTCCTACGTAACATTAAGTCATTTTTCTAATGGAAGCCTCTTTTTATTTGCATTTTTCTTTATTTTAGGAAAAGCCTAACTCATTTATTCTAAGACATTGTCTCATACTGAAATGAAGGCCTTTTCTCCCACATCCCAATCTAAAGTCCACTCTGGAAGAGCCGGAAGCAGGCGGCCCTCGGCACGCACCTGGGAGCGTTTGGAGCGCACATCGTGAAGTCAGGGATGAGGGTGGATGGGAGCCGAAAACCCTGAAATGGGGCCCTCTTCCCTTCACTCGGTTGGGACCACGTTATAAGGGAAACTTATTGATCCTCCATACTTCCGACTGAAGCAGAACTAAAAAAATCAATCGGGAAAAATAATAGATTTCCTAGAAGAACAGCAGCAAAGCTTAAAATGAAAATACCACGTCAGCAAAGAATGCAAATGCTGACTTTGTTGACAGAATTCTCAGCGTGTTCTGACCATCATCTTTTCGTAAATATGAGGGGAAACGAAATTAATATGGATATGGTTCCTACTGAATGCAAGAAGCCTTTTTTTTTTTTTTTTTAGCTAACATAGAGTGCATATGCTGTGCTTAACATAGGTGATCTCATTTTATGGTCATCCAAACCCAGCAGGGTGGATATTTTAAAATGAAGCAGAGGTTTGAATTAAGTAACCTGATGTGACTCAGAGTCCCTACCCTATGTACTCCTATTAGCTGTAACACAGATGCAGAAGCCAAAGGCAAAAGCTGGCCCTTTGGGGGGAAGGCGTGGCCAAATTCCTTACTCCACGGTGGGATGGGGCAAAAGGGGACAGCTGTGAGGCTTCTTCGCGGGTGGCTGAGATGTTTTGGAAGAGAGATTGACACCCGCAGGGGAGTAGCTGGATGTAGCAATTAAGTGGGAGGGAGGCATCGCATCGATGCTCTGCCTTTAGCCCTGGGAAAACAGCCCAGAACAGCGGCGCCAGTGCGGAACCAGGGTAGATGCTGGTTCGAGAAGGGTAATAAGAGGAGGCTGGAGCAGCTTCGTGAAGATTCCCGACAGGCAGTTGAAGCTGAGACTGACATTCGGGGAAGAGAACAAATCTGGATGTTTAGTGATAAACGTCACCCTTTCTCATGTACATCCTCTTACTTCATCTCATGGCAATCTCTTGAAAATGTGATCATCATCCTTCACACGTTACAAATGAGGGAACTGAGGTTCAGCCAGGTTAACTGTCTTCCAAGGCCACGGCGCTAGTAAAGAAAATGAGCTTTGCTGTCAGCTGGGCACCAACTCCCTTTCTTTGCGTTTCCGTGTGTCCATCTGACGTCTTCTTGCTGATCGATGTAGGTTAGTCAGTGAATGCTGCCAGCCTACAGCAGCAGCATTTGTTGTCTCTCACTTGCTTTTAGGGTCTTAAAGAAAATAGCTGGCCTTTTTTCTTTTTTTCTTTCTTTCTTTCTTTTCTTTTTTTTTTTTTGGTGCATTTCTAGTGTTGTGTGATTCTCATGAGGGGGCGGGGATTCTAACGAGGTTAAACAGGAAAGGGATTGATTTAATTTGTAATGAGTAATCGTGTCTAAAATGTGTGCCATGCTCTGTATTCCAATAAGCCAGAGAGCTTCTATTTATACTGCAGGAAGAAACAGCAGATAAGACAAACAACCCCAAATTTAAAACATGAGTGCATTTGAATTTTAGTTTTGAGTGTAGACGTGACGGACCGTTTGTCCCATAGACAAATCTTTAGTCCGGCCAGGGGGGAAGAGCTATCAGTGCACTGGTATGGATTATTTTCTAGAAGTTTTAGAGACTTAGTGAACTTTCTGAACTGCCTAGACTGGAAATCCCTCATTAACGGAGGAGAGTCTCTCTTGTAATTAGAGACTGTTTCAGCCGGCATCTTTGCTGCAATTGACTGGCACATGTGTTGCGTGAAGTGACCTGGGAAAGAACTCAAGGGAGGAAAAGTGTGTAATTTTAATACAGATGAAAACACGACCCAAGTGAAGGAGGTGGGGAGGAGGGCGCTTCTCAAGAGGGGATGGTAACGTCAGCCGCCGGTGTTTACAGGCGGTGCACTGGACCAGGCCCTGGTCTACTTCTCTGAATGTGTAACTCACAACAAGCCCATGTGGGCTGAGCACTGGTATAATTCCCACCTTAGAGATAAGGAACCTGAGGCACAGCCGGTGGGTGAAGGAGCCAGGGTTCCAACTCTGGCAATTAGGATCCCAAGCCTGTGCCCGCAACGGCCACGATAGGAGGTCATTTGATGCGTGGGAGTGGGTCACTGCTTGGGGAAACTTCCTTTGAGGTTCTCCAGCCTGCATGCTGGAGAATGCAATTCCCTGACAACCCCGTGAAACAGAGCTCACTGTCGCCTCCGTTTTCTTGAAGAGGAAACCAGAGCTTCGCAAGTTGAACGCCTTCCCTAAAGTCACCAGTCACCGAATGCCAAAAGCCAGAAGTCTAGCCCAGGTTGACTCTGTGACGTCAGAGTCAACCATCTGTTGACCGCCCAGCAGTAAGAGCTGTGGCAGAAAGTGCTGAATGTCTCTAAGTGCATAGGATAAGCAAGGTCCGTCTTCTCTTTAGTGTTTGACCAGCTTTTCATTGTAACCTCCCTTCCTTGCATATCCAAAAAGTCCTGCCTGGAGAGGGATTCCCTTCTTCCCAGACCCTAAATTAAATAAAAGAATAGAAAACCATCCCTGATGTCTCCTGCTGAATCCTGTCGATTTGTCAGTGTGCCTCGATCAGAGGGTGGCGGCATCCTTCCAGGGAGCGTGGAAGATGTCCTTACTGAGTGAACACCTGATTAAGTTAACGGTGCTGAGCCAGGGTGAGGAGGAGCGGTTTGGCAGCCAAATTTCTGGCAGCTCATTCAGCGTCCTTAATATTCCACCGGCTTCGTGCCGGGCCCCGTGTGAGCCCCCTGGGGGCGGCTGTGGTGATCACTCAGCGTTTTGATGGAAAACAGCTGCAGGTAGCGAGCCATTCCCATGGTCCATTTTGCTGGTGATTGGAAACGACGCAGGGGCATCTCGGATGCCACTGTGCAGCCTCACGCTGGATTAAAAAAAATAATAATAATAAAGGTAGAAAGTAGGTTTCCCACTTGCTCTGTTTTTCAAAATGAGCCATTCATCTTTGGAGGGTCAGAACTCAGCCACCCATTCAGTGAGTGTGAGTCATACCCCTAATTTTAAAACAAACATTTCAGAGCGAATTCTTACCCTGGCTGATGGTTCCAGCTCGTCTCCCTGTTCTTTCTACGCTTGATCTAGGCTGGTTTTAATAAAATTGTTGTCTTTGTAAATACATACTCCGTCCAGTAGACCTAAAGACAATCAGCAGCATTTCCTTGGGATTAAGGGGCGGACCGTCTGGACACAGTTTTGGGCAACAGGCTGTGGGTTTTTAGGGGCCTTCCCGTGCAGCACACATCCCTAACAGCGTCTCACACGGCGTACGTTTACTTCCTGCTACGGGAAGTGTCCGGGATTCATAATCTCACATGAGAATTTGTGCGAGAAATGGAATCTCCAAGCGCAAGTGCCTTTCAGATACACCATATTTCATGTCCCTCTGTCATGAGTTCCCTTTCTGATCCAACACTGAACGATGACATCCAGAAATTTAGAAGATCCAGAAACACTTTGCCTTTTAGTAGCCAACTTCCAAGGGAGACCGGACAGCAGTAGACAGGCACAGGGTAAGAACAGTAAACCAGAAAGAGGAAGGAACCCAGCCCTAGAATCCCACGGTGTTAAGAAATTCTGCCTGCATCCAGCACAGGGAGTTTGCAGTCTCATGAGAACAATGCATGAAAATAAATTTTAAAAAAATACAGCGACCACATTGTCTAAGTGCTGGCGAGCCTCGGAGAAGGAAGGGGTGGATGTGCAGTGTGGCAGTGGTCGTGAGCGGCTTTGTCAGGATTTTAGGAATGATTACAAAGGGAGGTCGCAGTCAGGGGCCCACTGCAGGCAAAGGCGTGGAGGTGGTGGCAGCGTTAGCCTGGGTGGGGGCTGCCGACAGTCCCAGGATGGTGTGTATACGTGATAAGGCACCTTGTGAATTTGCCTGTTCTGGGTACGTCATGTAAGTGGAATCGTGCAATGTTTGTCCTTTTGTGTCAGGCTTCTTCCTCTTAGCATAACATTTTGTGAAGTGATCTGATAGCCAATGTCAGAGTTTCACTCAACATGAAGGCTGAGACAGTCCATTGAATGGATAGACCCCGTTTTGTTTATCCATTTCTCTGTCCACGGACACTCAGGTTGTTCCTCCCTTTTGTGTGCTGTGAGTGATGCTGCTGTGCGCATTGCCACACAGTATCTGTTTGAGTCCCTGCTTTCAGTTCCTTGGGGTCTATCCGCAGAAGTGGGATTGCCGGGTCAGATGGTAATTCTATGTTTAACTCTTTGAGGAGCTGCCAGACTGTTTTCCAAAGCAGCTGCACCATTTTACATTCCCAGCAGGGATGCACAAGTGTTCCAGTGTCTCCACATCCTCACTGACATTTGTTATTTATCTGTATTTCTTTTAAATAATGGCCATCCTGATGGATGTGAAGTGGTATCTCATGGTGGATGTGTAATTTATTTTTAAAGTGCAGTTAAGGGAGGTGAGGACACCATTTTTATGCTGGCAGGGGTGGCGCCAAGGACTGGAGGCTGTATTTAAACATCACAGACTTCCTGCCAGGGGGTGATAGACTTCAAAGCGGACTTAACAATCTCCTATACCAGGGGTGCTTCCCCCAGCTGCACATTTTTTAATGCCAATGCTGGCCTCCACCTTCAGGGGCTCTGATTCAGGTGGTCTGGGGTGAGTCTGGACATAGGTATTATTTTTTAAAGTTCCCCCGGTGAGTCCGCTGTGCAGCCAGGATTGACTTCTTCGTCTGCAGGTGAGGAGGGCAAAGCACTGAGACCAGGGCTCCCGGGTTTCCTGTCTCTCCGCCCAGAGCGGCTGCCACTGAGACGTTCATTGTTCAGCAAGACTGTCCCAGGCCCACACGCAGCATCCGCAGGGTTGTGGGGGTGGCACTTCCTCAAAACTCTGGAGAGCCAGAGGTGAAGCCCAGCCCTCCCTTTGGTCCATTGAGACGTTCAGCATCCCCGGGGCCAGAGGAGATTCCTAGTAAGTCACTCCTCAGTCTGCTGCGGGGAAGACTGAGACACCGGCAAGTCAGCTGACCAGCTGCCCCCGCTGCTCCAACACTTGGAACTCTGCACCCAGAAAAGTGACACCCTCAGTGCTCCTTGCGTGTATGTGCCACGGGGTCACTCCCATGAGGAGGCTTTCTCTGCGAGGGCGCAGCCCAGATCAGATTACACCGGGCAGCATGTTCCCCTCCCTGTCGCTGGTCCACGCATCTGCCTGGCCACTGGCCACTGCTTTGGGGCGTATGAATTCGGATTGATCTAGTCCTTGGTTCGCGATACATTCTTATCCTTTAACCCTGATGGCCTTTATTATGCTTATTTTATTACGTGATCTATTTTAGCTTAAGCATTGAACCATCGTGAGCTGTAAGAAGGGGTTTATGATCCACTTACAAAGGTAGAGAACAGTTCCCACGAGACTGCCCTCGCTTCTGACACCAGTTACAAGTTGTGGGGGGAGGGGTTCCCCAAACCAGCCTCAGTTTCGGCAGCTCATTAGAAGGGCTCCCAGAGCTCACTGAAAGCTGTTACACTCATGGTTACAATTTACTGCAGAGAAGGATACAGATTAAAATCAACCAAGGAGGAGGCATATAGGGCAGAGGTCTGGAGGGTTCCGAACACAGGGCTTCCAGGCATCCTCCGCTCACGGGGGGCAGCCCTGAAGTACGACAGTGAATGAGGAGGCCACCAGAGGGGCTTACCTGAGCCCCCGTGTCTAGAGATTTTATTGGAGCTCAGCCACACACCGCCCACGTGCTGACATCCCCAGCTGCACCCCGAGGTTGGCTGAGTGCTTTTAGTCACTGGTTCCTCCAGACATTGCAACCGATATCGCATGGGGCCCAAAGCTCCCATCATAAATCTCATTGTAGACTGTCTGGTGGCCAAAGCCCCCAGGTGAACAGACATACTCCTATCAGACAGCACATTCCAGCCGCCTCAAGATTACCTCCCAGGAGCCAAGGGCAAAGGCCAGAACTCTTTGGATGAGGTTAACCCTGCACCACATCCCAGCAGATCCACTGCATAACCCAGGAACTGGAGCTCGGTGTTTGTATCAGATGAGCCAAGGTGTCCGTCTTCTGCCATCCATGTAACCTGAAGGGGGTCACTTAACAGGCTGAGGCTCAGTGTCCTCATCTTGACAAGGGACATCATACCCCGGTTGTTGCTTGGATGACAGCGTTGCTGCAGTCAACACAAGGAGAGCCGTGGGGGCTTCCATCACACCTGCTTTGCCTTAAGACGCTGGGTCCCAGGAGGACTCAGGGCCTTTGCCATCAAGAGGACGGAAGAGTTGTAGTGTCCCAGAGACTGGAAACGCCACTGGGGAACTTCCAAGAGGAAGGACTGGTTGGTTTATGATTATCCGGAGCCTCCCACTGTCAAGGCCAGTGGATGCCTCATGACCCTCTCAGAATACCTCGGTTCCAGAGAGGCATTTTTCTGACTTGATGGAGGTTTTCACATTGTCTGTTTGTAAACGTGGGCTATCTCACCTCCCGAAGCCCCAGCCCCCTGGTAGCTGGTGGAATGTAACTAAGCCTCCTCCAGCCGCTGCTGGCCCGCCACTTTGTGGCGTGTAGCAGAGCTGATGAGAGTGTGTGAGCGGACAGCTGGCAGCCTTTCCCGTGGGCTGTGGAGAGCAGATCCTGCATCTCCTCAGCAGGCCTTGGGGAACTCGGCATCTAAGTATTGTGAGAGAGCAGGCAGGGTGGAACCAGGGCCCGTTACCCTTAACCCTTACTGAGACGCGCTGAGCATCGCACCTTGCCATTGATTCTGTTTGTCTTTGTTGAGTGGCTTTCGTGCTTTTTGGTGTGAATGGGGGATTGTGCGTTGGGAACTGTTATAAATAGAATCCTTTCTATCAGCTGAAGAAAGAAAATAAATTCTCAAACATCCAGGACTTTCTCTTTAGTGTAAATCACAGGTGTGAGGGGAAAAAACCAAAAAACAGGTATGCTGGAAAGGATTGAGGGTTTTGAAGGTATTGTGTTGATCTGATCACGGAACCAGGACAGAATGGCCGCAAGTCAGTGCGGGTGAAAACCAGGGCATCGTGAGGAAACCTCTGCTGAATTCCAGTCAGGACGACCGCCACTCACTGAGCGCGCGCAGTACGCCGGGCACAGGCATGCGACTTCCTCCCGACTGTATAGGCAGAGGTAGTAATTAACATGGTTGAAATACCTCCCTAAACTGGATGCATGTATAATTTGGAGTAACATAAAAATCACGTTAAAAGAAAGACAAGGATTCCACAGGCAGTCGGAGTGAAGCCAGGTTTTGAACTTGTATGCCACCTAAAACCACAGCTGCCCCTTTGTGCTGCTCTGTGTCCTCCTCACTGGTACTAGTAAGACTCTTCATATGCAACCTTCCTATCAGTATTAGTAATAATAATATTTTATCCTGATGTTCCATATATGCTGATGGATGTGAATGCTTAATGACAGCTGACTGCAGTGCTAAGGACCTTAAATTGAAAGTAAAAAAAATGAGAGTCTTATCTCCTCATCCCAGGTCTAACCATGTTACTATGGCCGGTTCTTTGCCTCTTGTCCCAGTGGTCCGTCTGTCCTTCCTTAAAGCAATTCACCCAGGAGTGGGATGAGAACCCCTGAGGACGGGGTGTGGTGGAAAGTACCTTCAGCCAGAGTGGTGGATAAACAGAGATCTGGGTGCCCGGGGAGCTGACCCGACCCGGCACACAGGACACTTGAGAGCAGAAAGGTATTTGCTTATGTATTGAACCAGGGAAGGTCTTGACAGAAAGGCATTTCCAGCTTTTCTTAAAAACTCAAACTCAATGTCTCTCAGACAATTCATTTGGGAGCGGTTTTGATCCAGATGGTTCTCCCTCCAAGTGATTACTTTTCCGTCTTGAGCCTTTCCAGGAATCCCAGCACGGGCAGGCTGCCAGGGGACACTGGCTGCCCAGATGCTGCGGCCATGTCGCACGTGAGCCGGCCCCGGGGGGAGCCCCGGCCAGCTGCGGGCCTCAGCCCTCTGCCCTCCCCCTCAGGCCCGACCTCCTGCGGACGCAGACATGGGCTGTGTCCCCCATGCGGTGGATGCCACCTGCAGAACAGATCTCCCTGTGTTTTCAGAGGTGGCCAGACGCGCTAGAAACACCCCCGGTGCCGCTTCCCTCGCGTGGACCAGATAGGCTAACAGCAGTGCGTCCTGCCGAATCCCCTTCAGCATCCCGGTCAAGGCCTTTAACCAGAACAGTGGCTCTGTGTCACTCTGCTGTCCCCAGAGCTTCCCCCAGCCAGGGAGCACCCAAATGTGGCTGCGTTCTTATGGGTGGATTTAAATTTTTTAATTATCACATTACATGTAGTCATTGCATTCATGGCTCCCAGATCTACAGATGAACAGGGCTCCCCTCCAAACTGTTATTCCTGGTGCTAGTAATATACAGAAGGGGCCTGTTTGCCCCCGCCGGTCCCCGTCCCACTGAGATCCCAGCTGTCTGCGGGAGTGGCAGGTGCCCGCCTCTAAGGACAGCCCTGTGTGGTGTGCATCACGCGCTGACTGAGGGGTCCTGCACCCTGATGCAGACCTGAGCTCGCGGCTGTTGTGTGATGTTGGAGGGAGACAGAGCTTGTTCACGCCGCAGGGTGGTATCCGCGGTTCCCCATGTCTGACCCGTGCAGGATCCCCCCCTGGGTTTTCAGCTCTGCTGCGATCCGGATCACCATCAGGTGGGCGCATTGAGCTTGGTGCTGTGTGGTGCTAGGGGTCCTGGGCTCGCTTGCCTGTGAAGTCGGAAGAGCTTGATCTCGTTTCTTTAACCAGCTCAGCCTCTAACACTGAGTGCCACGCCCCCAAGCCCACGATTAGTGCCATGTGGGGCCCAGGGCCGCCCTGGGCATGGTCTGTCCCGCTCATCCCTACGGGTTCTGCCTCTTTTCCACCTGAGGCCATCAGCTGGAGTCTCCAAACTCTGCCTCAACGCTTGGGAGACACAGGGATCCCTACCTCGTGAGCCGTCCTGGCCCATTTTAACTGTTCTGATTACTTTCTCATTTCTTGCGTATACAGTCATCCCTCAGCATCCATGGGGATTGGTTCCAGGAGCTCCCGTGTGTACCACTAGATGCAGATGCTCAAGTCCCATAGCTGGCCCTCTGTGTAGATGGTTTTGTATCCATGGATTCAACCAACCACAGATTGCATAGTACTGTAGTGTATTTATTGAAAAAAATCCGCATGTGAGTAGGACCCGTGCAGTTCAAGCCCATGTTCTTCAAGCGTCAGCTGTGTATCAGTGTAATTTGGAGCTCAGTTCTTTTCTCCTGCCTTCCACGGGCGGCCCTGTAGGGATCTGAGCATTGCACCTCTGCTCCAGCTCTTTCCATCCTTCCCCAAACCACACCCTCCAGTTGCCTGAGCTGTTACTTGCCTGTCTTGAGTCCAGGCCTCCCACCAACCCCATCACCCCACCCTGGACATGCCTGCCAGTGTCCTCCTGCCTCAGTGCTTTGTGGCTTTACTGTTGCCAAATACTGTGACACTGTTTATTACCTTATTGGGAACATTGTGCTTTTTTTTTTTTAAAATGAAGTTTACAGTTAACACCAACTTGTAGGCACCATACCTGACTGTTGGTTCATATTGAATGGATAGTCAAACAGAAAATTCCTAGGCTCTTTGATCTGTCTGACTTATGCCCAATCTCTCTAACCCTGCTACTAGACTAACTGAGCTATTGAAACCCAGGGCAGGGCATTTATATTTATTCTTACTAATCTTAATTTCTTTTTTTCTTTCCTTTTTTTTTTTTTTTTTGGTTTTGTGCGCTCACTTCTAGCTTTTCAAGGTATCTTTGGATATTAATTGCAGTAATACATGGAGCTTCCATTCCAGCTTTCTGTTACCTCTAAATATGATAACCAAAATACTAATAAAATGTTGAATAGAACTAAAAATAGAGTTTTGGCATACCATTTGCTCCACACTAACATTGAACAGTTGAGGTCCACTGTATGTACTGGAAACAAAGTAAGTGTTTGATGAATGAATATGTGATCCACTTTCTTTGGGGGCATGCTTGTTCAGTCAGCCATGAAGGTAACTAATTATCCTATCATCCAGCCTGTCTTTCTCCATCCTGGAAACCCCAAGGATGTTAGGGTCAGACCTGTTTTTTAATATTCAATGTAAATGGAGTGCCTTCTGCCCTTGCACGACACAGGTCTTCCTGTTTAATAATATAGTAAAACAAGAGATTTGCATGTCAGGACTTGAAGAATCCTTCCTGTGTCCTAGTGACCTCTCCCACCAGGTCCAGGTGTTCTGTCTCCTCAGTGGTCATATGGTTTTTCCAGAATTGACCCAAGCTCACCAGGCTGCATTTCCTCCTCTTTGAAACCGAAATCATGCCTCTGCTGTGCATAGACATACATGCCACCCAGTCACGGGTTTCACTCAAGCTGAGGAACTCACAGGATGGAGGGTGCTGGTCAGAGCAACCCGGTTTATGCATTTTAAGACTTTATCATATTCTGGGCATGTCTCCCATTCAAAGCAGTTGGTTGTTATTTACACGACTCAGAGTCCGTGGGGATCACTTCTGAAACCATCTGAATCCACGGTAATGGGAGGGCGGGGGTTTCTGAATTCTAGCAAAGATAGATGTATGGGGCTTCCTTAAAGTTTGTTTTTCTTCCTAGAGGTGATTGAGTCATATATAAAAATTTATGATGATAGCCTTTTTAAAGTGTGTTTTCCCATAGTTTTTGAAGATGGAAAGGAGCATCTGCTACTTAGAACTGTGTTAGGTGGTCAAGGTGACCCCAAAGTCAGCCGCTGAGTTCTACCTGAGTATTAGCTGCGTATGTCCGAGGCTCCATCAGTGCTGTTTGCTGGCAGCATCTAGCTTGTTTCCCAGCATCTGCTCCATTAGAAAGAGGCTAGAGATGTTTGCTTTATTCAGGAGCTTCTGAGTACAAGCTGAGTGTCTCACACCTTGCTATGCATAGGAGTCATCTGGAGATTTTGTTGAAATGCAGGCTCTGAACCAGGAGGTCTGGGTGGGGCCTGAGATTCTGCATTTCTAAAGCTACTGGGGGAGCTGGTCTGAGGACCACACTTGGAAGAGCAAGGCCTTATGTCACTGAGCTAAATTTCCAAACACTGATGGAGAGAGAGAGAGAAATGTAGGTATAAAGATGCTAAAGATGAATGTATTCAGAACAGTGATGATCAGGCAAACCGTACTTAGTCAACCCTAAATAAATTTGTCTTGATGCTTTTATTAATTCCTGTTCACTTTCCTTTTCCTAATCATAATGTTTAAACATATGT
The DNA here is from genome assembly GCF_036321535.1 of Camelus dromedarius. Taxonomy (NCBI): domain Eukaryota; kingdom Metazoa; phylum Chordata; class Mammalia; order Artiodactyla; family Camelidae; genus Camelus; species Camelus dromedarius. The sequence goes on along the minus strand of NC_087454.1, from coordinate 10,653,165 downwards.
TCTGCATACGGGGCTCTTTGATAACAGCATTTCTATAACCATATGTGGCCCCATGTTTCCACGAAATCTTTCTGTCGTGGCAGGTACACCCAGAGGTGAAATCTCAGCGCCCTTCTGAGCCGCTGGTGTGTTTCAGCGCTGAGATGACAATTAGGGACACAGTGGCCATTTGTCTACAGCTAGAAAGAGACCCTAAAAGCAGACATCCCGCTCCACTTTTTTCTTCTCTTCTCCCTAGTCTTCCTCTCTCCCTTCCTTCTCCCTACTGTATTTTCACCTTCATAATTTACCTCTCCATTCTTTTAATCCCGTGAATTATCATCCAGTGTACCAGAGACACGGTGGTGTACTGTGGCGCCCTCTCGTGATTCACTGAAAATACAGCAAGACAGTCCCTACCCTCACAATGATTTCCCCTGGTGGGAGATACAGCTAGTACAGAGAGCTAATGAAGCACACAGAAGAGACACATGCCCTGGAATCAAAAGAGCCCCGAATCCTCTAAGCTGCACTTGTAAATAGGAGACGTGGTCTTTCTAAATCTAAGAGGAGGGTAAGTTGAAATTTGTATCAGTCTGGTCCCGGGTCACTCCAGTTAATCTTTGTATCTTTGATTTATCATTAGTCTTAACTGGAAAAGATGTTTATCAGTGGACAGCTTTTCAGAAGAATACATTTGGATTTGTGTGTTAAGGCCAGTATATCTTAGCGGTCCATGAGCAGAAGACCAGCCACGAAGTCTATACTGAGATCTTTGGGGCCCACTAAGCCAGTGTCTCTCAAATAAAAGTGTGTACAAACCAAGGCACTATTGAAGAGCAAGCCAGCATTCTTTTTCAAATTCACTAAAGCTGAGTTCTTTTTTAAAAAGTACCTTCAGTGGGGTTTTCTAGTTTTGTGTCTCATGCATTTGGTCGTACAGACAGTTTTACATTTGCATTGCTAATAGACCTCTTTCGGAATGTGTTTGACATTTTGTTTGGCTTTGAAAGGACTTTTATGCTGCTGTTTTTTCTTCTTCCCTGGAGCTGCCGTGGGCTAATTAACCTATTCCATTACTGGCTGGGCTACTATATGCAAATACTCTCATTCCGGATTCTGACATACCCCTCTTGCCTGAACATCCCTAATGAAATCCTGTGAGGTTTTATTAGATCAGTGCTATTGTAGAGCCAGCAGGGGGCGCGTGGAGCAGTTTGTTTTGAGTACATCCCTAAATGACTTTTCTTTGCTAGTCGGTATGGAAATGTCAAAGTGTATACAGTTCTCTTTCTTAGAGTGACTTGAAATCTAGAGATAAAAGATCGTTATCAGTACTTCTTAAGCAGCCAAAATGGGCAACTGTTTTCTGTTTTTGCAGTTTAATTTTATTCTATCATTGTTTTGAAAACAGCACTGTCATCTTAATTGATTTGCACTATGGGGTGTAAATTACGTGCCGTACAAGAGATGGCTACACAGAACATAGTTATCTGGGACTTATAAAGCCCTAGGTCATGAGGGAAAATAATTGACATTACTCCTTTGACACAGATATTTCTTCAGCGTTAATATTTTAGATCTTCTTTTGTTTGTTTTTTTGTTTCCATCCCAGTCTTGAAAGTGCCTCCCTTGCCATGTAAGATGCCTTATTCTTACGGAAATGCCCTTTGGATTGAAAAACCAGATTTCTAAACCTCTATCTTCCTGAATACCTGGTCACAACTGTGAAGGATGGACAATTTTTGTATATGTCATTTGTCCTTTCATCATAATGTTCATTAATGATGTGGAACCAAACCAATAAGGGCCACTAAATCACTGGCCAAAAATAAAAAGTTTCAGATGAGAGTGGGGAAGTGTAAGCTGTCAAGCAGAGATGTGGGACGAGCTGACGCAGGGAGGGGAGCACAGGGTGGCAGAGAGAAAAGAGCTGTGTTATAAGTAAGGGGCATTGCCATCGCTTCGGTGTGGACAAGGTTCAAATGCCAGAGACTGCTGCCTGCTTGTGTTTGTTTTAACCTCAGACCATAGAGAAGAGGGGTCTGGGTAGGAGAAATGCTAAAACTCAGGGCCTGGGGTTCCCAGAGCCCCATCCCCCGCTTCCCGGGGTCACAGCACCTGACATTCATTGCCCACGGAGACAGCTGCACCCGCCTGTAGGCAGCCCTCACATCTGCTGCCTGTTAGCCTGGTTCCTGATGGTTCCACTGATGATCGCCTCTTGCCAGGTGGATGTCTGTCTGCCCGTGGTCACTTGGAGTGAGGTGGTTCCTGAAAGACTGAGACGTGTGTCCATGTGAAGTGGCTCCAGGCTCACTACTTGGATGTCCAGGTGGAAACACACAGGCCTGATTGGTTGGGCAGAGGTTTCATCTCTGGGGCTAAGAGTGGATTGGCCTTTTCCAAGGAGAAAGGGGTGGAGAGTGTAGAGAGAAAATTCAAAGACCACTTATAAAGAAAAAGAAGAGGTAGGCATGAAGCAAGCATGTCACCTTCATTCAGGGCACCCTCAGTGCATCAGCCTGATGATTCCATTTTTTAAAACCGTTACCTCATTGGTGTTTTAACTGTCTCACAGATTCCTTTTGGCTTTCTGTTACCATATGAGTAGCTGTACAGGAAATTGTTTGGAAACTTGTGGAGAACAGGGTTATTGGGGGCTGCATCTGCTGAGTTGGCCTGTGTGTGTGTTGGGGAAGAGATTATGCGTAGATTCAGGAATGGACCCAGAGTCAGAGGAATCTTTAAGTAGTGCTGGTGGCAGAGGAGGAACCATAGATAACACAGGAGTCTCCGGTTCCTAACTTTGTCCTCCCAGTGCCCGGCTCAGAGGGCAGGTCCTGCAGGCCTTCACTGGTCCTCATCCTCCTTGTGGGCTTCCTTTTAATTGTCCAGTGAGGTAGCAAAGAGATGAGGAGTGGGACCAGCATTTCTGGAAGGGAAACTAAGAAACTTCTCTATCTGCCCTCTAAAAAGAAAAGAGAGAAAAAAAAAAAAGAAGAAGAAGAAGAAGAAGAGAGGGTATTGAGAGAGATGTCTTAGGAGAGTTGCCAAATCCATCCAAAGGTTTTGACTTGCTCCGTGTCTTCATAGTCTTCCCGATGTGCTATCCAACACGGCCAGCCTTTGCCCTGCTCTGACACTGGGGCTCGTGGAGGGTGTTTGGAATTCCCACTGAAACCAGAAGCCTAGTGTTACTGTCGCGCAGGGCGGTCTTTTCCGGTGCTCATGTTCTGATTCCCTCTCCCTTCTTCCCCTTGTCCCCATCCTTTCGTTTTCCCAGATTCCAGAGAGGCTGCTGGCGGATCGCACCCGCGGGGAGATGATTCCTCATGAAGAGCCTGGATCCCCTACCGAAATCAAATGTGACTTTCCGTTTATCAGACTAAAACCAGAGCCCGCCAGACAGTGAAACAGTCACCGTGGAGGGGGGACGGCGAAAAATGAAATCCAACCAAGAGCGCAGCAACGAATGCCTGCCTCCCAAGAAGCGCGAGATCCCCGCCACCAGCCGGCCCTCGGAGGACAAGGCCACGGCCGTGCCCAGCGACAACCACCGCGCGGAGGGCGTGGCATGGCTCCCGGGCAGCGCTGGCAGCCGGGGCCACGCGGGCGGGCGGCTCGGGCCGGCGGGGCCCCCGGCGGAGCTCGGTTTACAACAGGGAATAGGTTTACACAAAGCGCTCTCCGCGGGGCTGGACTACTCCCCGCCCAGCGCGCCCCGGTCCGTCCCGGCGACCACGACGCTGCCCGCGGCGTACCCGCCCCCGCAGTCCGGGGCGCCAGTGTCGCCCGTGCAGTACGCCCACCTGCCGCACACTTTACAGTTCATCGGGTCTTCCCAGTACAGCGGGCCCTACGCCGGCTTCATCCCTTCCCAGCTGATCTCCCCCACGGCCAGCCCGGTCACCAGTGCGGTGGCCTCTGCCGCCGGGGCCGCCACTCCATCCCAGCGCTCCCAGCTGGAGGCCTATTCCACTCTGCTGGCCAACATGGGTAGTCTGAGCCAAGCCTCGGGACACAAGGCTGAGCAGCAGCAGCAGCACTTAGGCAGGACTGCGGGGCTCCTCCCCCCGGGGTCCCCACCACCCACCCAGCAGAACCAGTACGTGCACATTTCCAGCTCTCCGCAGAACGCCGCGCGCCCGGCCTCCCCGCCGGCCCTCCCCGTCCACCTCCACCCCCACCAGACGATGATCCCGCACACGCTCACCCTGGGGCCCTCCCCGCAGGTCGTCGTGCAGTACACCGACTCCGGCAGCCACTTTGTCACCCGCGAGGCCACCAAGAAAGCCGAGAGCAGCCGGCTGCAGCAGGCTGTGCAGGCCAAGGAGCTCCTGAACGGGGAGCTGGAGAAGGGCCGCCGGTACGGGCCGCCCACCTCGGCCGACCTGGGCCTGGTGAAGGCGGGCGGCAAGTCCGTGCCCCACCCCCACCCGTACGAGTCCAGGCACGTGGTGGTTCACCCCAGCCCCGCCGACTACAGCAGCCGAGACTCCTCGGGGGTGCGGGCCTCTGTGATGGTCCTGCCCAACAGCGGCACCCCTGCCTCCGACCTGGAGGTGCAGCAGGTCACGCACCGGGAGGCCTCCCCCTCCACCCTCAACGACAAAAGCGGCCTGCACTTAGGGAAGCCGGGGCACCGATCCTACGCGCTGTCACCCCAACAGGCCCTGGGCCCGGAAGGCGTGAAGGCCGCCGCCGTGGCCACGCTGTCCCCCCACACGGTCATTCAGACCACACACAGTGCTTCAGAGCCACTCCCGGTCGGACTGCCGGCCACGGCCTTCTACGCGGGGACCCAGCCGCCTGTCATCGGCTACCTGAGCAGCCAGCAGCAAGCAATCACGTACGCGGGCGGCCTGCCCCAGCACCTGGTCATCCCCGGCACCCAGCCCCTGCTCATCCCGGTCGGCAGTGCTGACATGGAGGGGTCCGGAGCGGCCTCGGCCATAGTCACTTCATCACCCCAGTTTGCTGCAGTGCCTCACACGTTCGTCACCACCGCCCTTCCCAAGAGCGAGAACTTCAGCCCAGAGGCCCTGGTCACCCAGGCCGCCTATCCGGCCATGGTGCAGGCCCAGATCCACCTGCCTGTGGTGCAGTCCGTGGCATCGCCCGCAGCAGCCCCCCCTACGCTGCCTCCCTATTTCATGAAAGGCTCCATCATCCAGTTGGCCAACGGGGAGCTGAAGAAGGTGGAGGACTTAAAAACGGAAGACTTCATCCAGAGCGCAGAGATCAGCAGCGACCTAAAGATCGACTCCAGCACCGTGGAGAGGATCGAGGACAGCCCCAGCCCGGGCGTCGCAGTGATACAGTTTGCCGTCGGGGATCACCGAGCACAGGTAACATTCATCCAGGTTGCGCAGGTAGGGGGACGCCCCACCGCACCGCCTTCAGCATTTCCTGGCCCAGTGAATTTCTTCCAAGAGGCAGACCTGTCTGTGCTGTGGGGGTGATTAAGGGATTTCACGTATACCTAGAGGTTAGACACATCACCTTTCCCGGCCAAGTTCTCTAAGAGAATTAAGCCCTAATGCACCAAGGCACCTACTGTTTGTAATGAGTTAACTTCTCTGCATCTAGAGTGGGGCTAGTCGGGTACGATCCTTGGGACAATTAAGAAAGTCACCACTGAAGTTATTTTTTTTTTGTTGTTCTGTGGTTTAGATGAGGAACCCTCATTTTAAAAAGTCATTCTGCCTTTTTTTTTTTTTAATCCAAAAGAGACAGTGCTGGATGAGAACGTTAGGTACCTAGAGTCACCACATCTTATTCCAATATCCGTGTTTTAAAATGTAGGTTTTGTTAGGTTTTGTTATTTAGGCCAACAGATGAGATAAAACTGCCATTAGAAAAGATAGTTTCTTATACTCAGATCCCAAGAGGAGGGGGCATGCCCAGCCATGCAAGACAACATGCAGAAGCACCAGGGTCCGTCAGGAGGCACAGGGAGAGAGGAGAAGCCGTGGGCAAGAGCCTTTATTGTGGTTTGTGGTTTCCTTGGGAAGGAGGCAGGGTAAACGGGATTGGTGAGTTTGAATCACTTGAGCAGTTTCTGGGCATAAGGGGCTGTCCCTTGGTGTCTGGTATGTGGCCCTGGGGTGATTAGGGCAGGTGGATAGTGGCTTAGAGAGTGAGAGCCCCTTAGAGGTAGTGGCTGGGATGTGGGTGTTTGCTTTGCATATGAAGGACACACCCCTAGGCAGGTGAGTTGTTAGTGATCTCTAGTAATTAGCTAACCCTGGGAGGGCAGTCCCTTCAGAGTTAGCAGGGCCCCAAGATATCAAAGCATCAGATACAGAGAATAAAAAGCATGGTTCATGTAATCTGGAAAGTCAGGGCTGTCCTAGGTCTTCTGGTAAATAGGAGCCCCAAGGGCAAGGGTCAGATGCAGCCCAGCCAGCTGAGTCGTGTTAAAACTGCAGCTTTGATGAACTCTCTTAATTTCCATGAGTTCCTTCAGTCCACTGTTTTCCAGTCTCTTAAATCGCTTGAATGCATTTATTCCACCTATTTGTATGAAACAGCAGTTTCACTGCCCAGCTTGCTTGGAGTCCAGCAGATTTGACTCCCGGACCAGGAACTTCCCTGGCTGTGGAGCCGCACCCACTCTGGGAATGGTTCCACGAGGACTTTGAAACACTGAGATGTGACAGCACCTCCTTCAGGTTGAAATGAGTCGAAAAATGGTCATGGCGTAGCTGGTATTTGGGACATTCCAAGAAAATAAACAACAAAGACAAACCAGTTAATGGTTTGCATTGTTCTGAGTATGTTAAAAAAAAAAACCAAGTGAGGGAGGGGAGAGCGATTTTCCAAAGTGTTCTCCAGAACTGCTTGTGACTGTCCAGACATGGGACCTTGCACAATCTCAGGGGGCCCGCGTTGCCAGGAGCTTTTAGTCCCAAAGACTTTTCTTTTTTATGGTGAGATGTCACTGTGGGCTTTGGTAAGGCCCTAGAGAGATTTCTCAAAGTTCTGATTAAAAAAAAAAAAAAGCAAAAAGCAGGATATTTGGGAAAGGGCGTCATTATTCAGAATCCACTGCCCATCTGTAGTTGCTGCTCACCACCACCTTCCTCCAGGGATGAGGGCGGGTACTAGTTGAAAGAACGGGCTGTCTTTAGCAAAGTTGTCTTTTAACACACCCCAGGTGGAGCATGGAAAATAAACAAGAAGGGAAAAGTAAATGTGTTTTTCTGTAGCCCCTTTAATCGTTCCTGTGAACAGAGGTGGGCATGGAAGGAGGGGTTACTTTGAAATGCTACTGGCCCTGCCAGGCACCTCTTTCAACTTTAAATAAAGAGCAGCTCTGAGCTGTGAGCGGCATCCGTGGGCCGCTGCAGCCTCCGCGGATGAGAACTTCACAGACCTCCAGGTTTCCAGTCGACCTGGCAGGTCTTAGAGAGGAAGCATCTCTCTATGTTTTCCCTGCTCAATGCTTTGCAGAATGAACGCTTAAACGATCGAGAAATCGGCTTCCATGTGTGAAGTCTCATTTCCTTCCCTGTAGCCAAACCACCAGTCTCTTTGCTGACAGCCAAGGTGCAAACGAGAAGGCAGCGTATTTGTCGCGGCCTGTTCGCAGGGCTGTCGGGCGGCCCCTGTGTGGTTGTGCTGCGCGCCGGGAAGGGCTTCTGCAAAGACAGGCAGGAGGGCGCCCTGGTTGGTGAAAAGGGCTGGCTGGGGCTTCAGGCTGTAGAAACAGAAGTGCGGGGCCCAGACACAACCCATGATGTATCCATTTTACCGAGCGAGAAACCTATCAGAAACGGGCTGACATCATCACAGCTAAAATACTCCCCCAGCTGTGTTTGCCACAGGTGCCAGGCGCAGTCAGTGGAGAATCAGAGACAGAAAGCGAGAGGGAGAGAGGGGAGGGCTGGGGAGAACGAACGTCTGGATTTAATTTACCCTCCGAGGGCGGAGGGCTTCCCTCCCTCCTCAGTGTCGCTTGGCTTTCACCCCCTGGCCTGGAGAACCAGTCCTAGCTTCTCAGCTCGTTAGAAAGCACTCGCATTTGCACCCACAGGGAGATTTAGAAATGTGCTAAGTATATGAGTTAATTGGCAAAAATCACACATTTCATTGGTGCAGTTGTGGAAGGAAGGGGTGGTTTTCTATAGGGCAGATGGCTTTTTGCCCCGGGCGTGAATCCTCCACAGAAGCAGGACCAGGGGGATGCATGACTAGGTAGCCTACCACAGGCATCCCGTCAGCGCACGGGCTGGTGGGCGGAGCCACGAGCCTGGGGTCTGGTTGGTGGTGAGACAAGTTGTCTGACCTCCCAGAGCTGGGGTTTTTCTCATCTCTCCAACCGGCATATGATCCCTGATAGGAGAGCCTTTCTCGGGCCACCTCTCCTTTTTGTAACCCTTCACTTTCCCGCCTTGCAGAACAGCCCTTGTAAAATGTACTAGCATCCACTAGCCAAAAACCAGAGTCAGGGATGTAAAGGGAAACTTCCCTGACTTCATGCTAATGAAGCATGAAGCACCTGGACCTCGTAGGCGGGAGCTCATCCTGTATGGAACTCACAGAGTTTTCATTGGGAGGCTTATTTTAAGGAGCCGTATTCCTAATTATTACTGTGGGAAGGCGCCTCCAGGGTGGTCTCTGGCTAAAGCTCCACAGGGGGCAGCGTAGGAGAAAAGTGCTTTTGCGTATTTGTCACCACCCTGTGGTTTTGTCATACCCAGAAATGTCCCTGCATCCCAGGTCCCCTGCCCTGTGCAGTGGGAAAGCAAAAGGTCACGGCAGGTGTTGTCAGCGCTCTGTGCACCGCACAAAGCCTCTGGGTGGACACCTGCGGTCTCCTTCCTCTTCTGGTGAAGGACAGGTAGCCTTTCCACCCCAGGTGGGCAGGAGTCACTGCTTCCATGCCGCTGTCCTCTTGAGCTTGGTGATCCTGGCGGGATCGCTTCCCTTGGGCCTCACTGCCAAATATAAACCACTTAACATTCTCCAAGTTCAAGTCCATAAGTCTGTGGCGAGACCCCGAAGGGATCCCCGGGCGTTAGCATCAATGTGGGAGCCGGTGTGACTCAGTATGAAGATAGAGCATCGTCTGCTTGGGTGGGAAGCAGGTTAGCTGGTTAGAAAATGCAGGACCTGGAGCCAAAAAGACCCACGCCTGGATCTCTCCTCCACCACTCCCCACGCCATAGCCCTGGACCTTGTGCACATCTTGGACAGGTTATTGACAAATACTTCATGGTGCAAGTGACACGTGAGCCTTCCATTCGGCTTTCGTTGTAGTGTAAAAAGTAAAGGTTATTGTAAGAATGAGAGAAAATGCATTCAAAGGAACCAGCACAGGATGGAGCACGTAGTAGGCCCTCGCCAACGCTGGTTTCCCTTCCCTGCTTCAGTGTGGGTGACTTCATCCCTAAGAAGAGAAACGTTAGTTTCTGAAAGATAAATAAAAGGCTCATGCTCTACAAAAAGAGTTTTATGGAAGGAGAGACAGCCTAGGAAAGTCTCGGAAGAAGGCTGAGCTTTTCCAGTGAGCACAATAAGCCATTTTTTCCCCGGCCTCTCTTCCGGTGATGTGTTCCCATGAGTGGCCCAGGAGCACCCCTCCTACTGTTCCTATAAGGAAGGTGAAATGACCTCACGCTAGCCTGGGTGCATATAATACCATCTGTTTTTCTGAGTGTGAGCTGGACTGGAAGGATGGTTGGATGGTCCAGCCCTGCACATCAGGAAGAGGACCATCGCTAAAACAGGGGCTCCTGCATTTCTCTCCTATAGAGAGGATCTTAGCGTCCTGCTCCCCTACCTGGGGAGCCCTTGGCTTCTGTCCGGAAAACAATGTTTTATGGGTGCCCCCCAGGTTGAGCGCTTCTGAGGAAGACACGGAATTTGCTCAGCAGAACTGTAGTACTTTTTCGTGAGGTGCTCTGGGGTGATGCTCATCATTGGCTGCTCCTTTCCAAAGTGCTGGGCTCTGTGTTATGAGGATTGTCGCTTCCCAAATTCCCGAGGTGACTGCTTCCTTTTACCTCCTTGGTAGTTCGCTTAATATTCAGTGCCATTCTCTTCTCCCGGTGGTCTGTGTGTGTGCGCGCGCACACACACACACTCAAGACTGTGTTTTAGTGACGTGCTCAGTGCAGGTCTGCCAATGGCTTTTCTTTCATTCCACTATTTTTTAATTTGATTGCTGTGTTCTGTGAGGCATCAGTGGCAGCAGTACGTGTTTAATGGATTAGCTGTTGCCTAAAAATAGCCAGAGCCTTGATGCAAGCAGCACACAGGCCTGGAGAGTCCCTTAGCAGCCAGGGCAGACCCGCTTGTCAAAGATTTTACACGCGGGGTTGGTGGAAATGAACCCTGATGAGTCAGGGAGTAGGTGGTGGCTGCCCTCGGTGCAGAGCTCATCTCTGGGCCGGGGTCCGGTGACTGGGGAAAATCCTCTCGGCTCTAACACTGGAAAGGCTCCGGCCGAGAAATGGTGTCAAACACATTTGTGTTCGTGCACCTCCCTAAAAAGAAGAATCAGGTTCCCGTCTAGCCTGTGTGTGATACAAGTGTCTCCAACTTGGGGATCCTAGTTACTGAAGCAGATTCTCTCGGACCATTGTTTTTCGTAGCTTTTGTAAAAAATAGACTGTATCATTTAAAGTAGTTTTAGGTTTACAAAAAAATGAGCAGAAAGTAGAGAGAGTTCCTAGACACCTAGAGTTTTCCAAGATTGAAATATTTTGTTTGTGTAGAACATGGGTGACAGTTGATGAGCCAATATTGACACATTAGTAGAAGTTAAAGTCCATTCTTCACACTAAGGTTTACGCCGTGCTGGGCGTTCTGTGGCTGTAACAAGTGTGTACCGTCACGTATCCAGCATTACAGAATAGCTTCAACCACCGTAAGAATCCTCCAGGCTTCACCTATGGGTCCTACTCCCCACCCCACACCCCTGGCAGCCACTGATCTGTTTACATCTGTTTTGTTCCAGAATGTCACGTGGTTGGACTCCTGTAGTGTGTAGCCATTTCGCCTGGCAATTTCACTTAAATGGGCATTTCCTTAAATGCCTCCATATCTTTTTGTGGCTTTGAGAGCTCGTTTCTTTTTAGCACTGAATAATACGTCCTTGTTCTTCGAAGCACACATGTTAAGACCCAAGAGAAGGCAAGTGGGGTAGACCTGTGTGCCCCAGAGCTGCCCCGGTCACCTGCCACGTGGGCCCCGCGGGGCCTCCCCGCCGTGGAGGCTCTGGGAGCCAAGCGACAGCGTGAGAAGAGCCCAGCTCGCGACACGGGCGGTTTGTGTTCGGAGGCGTCTACGCGCTGGGTTGTGAGTTTCATGAACAGCCTGAAACGCTCCCACCAAAGACTGAGTCAGGCTGAGCGAGAACGTGATTAAGTATTTTAAATAGAAGACTCGCAGATTCTCTTACGCTCGACTGAAGAGGTGTGACTGCTTTCATTAATGAGTTTTCAACATCTAAGTACACGGGTCCCTCTGTTAGCCCCTTAATCTTTGCTCCAGGGTTTTCAGATTTTCTGGATGTGGAGAATGTGGTGATGCAAACTGCCCTTCAGGGAAAACAGACTGGCTTTTCTCTCCAGGTGAAACAGGACCAGGAACTTCACTTGCAGACAAAGTGAGGAATTCTCAGCGTAACCATTTCACCAAAAGCAAGACGTAGTCAGAGACCCAGCTTCTGAGCCATGTCCTTGCTCCCGGAGACGGGCAGAAATTGTACATTTCGGATGGGATCGAGCAAAGATGTTTTGTAAAACAGATGCCCTTCACATTTGTGAAAACAGGGATTCTTGTGAAGGAAAAGGGAGACAAATTTAAACAACAGACGTTTTGTTTCCTTTGTATCTTGTTTTTGGTGTTATATACATATGTGTGTGTGTGTAGACATAGCACCAATCTATGGTTGAAAAGTACAACCAAACAGCATAAATATGTGTATATACACACAGTGTTTAGATAAAGCAAACCAAGTTGCTAAAGGAAATTTACTGAACTTATGGAGGAGCTAAGGATGATGGTACAAGCAGTCATTAGCCAGATCAGGAAGGCAACACTGAATAAATAATCATCAGCCCAGAAGTGAGGAGGTGTTGCCTCCCTGTCTTGGTGTCTCCATCCTGAATAGACGTCGGAGGTGACCATTTTAAAAGAGGAGTTGGTGTAGCAGGGCTGGAGGGAGGGAGGGGTGGGCAGATTTCTCTTGGGAGCAGCGGTGAGCAGTGGGTGTGGCTGCAGCTGCAGGAGGAGGGCGGGAAAGGGCACAGGAGGATGGAAGGTGATTGCCCCTCACAAAGAGGTTCTGGATACAAGGCGCCCGGAGATGAAGGACAGAGGGGTCTCAAGCTGACACCAGGACAAAGGCTATTCATGCTCCCATTTCATCCTCTGGACTGCTTAAAGTGTTTGGAAGAGGATGTATTTATGGGATGAAAAAAAAAAAAGGGCTGTGTTGAGCTGCCAGGAGTTATGTAACAACATGCTTCGATTTTATCTGGTACTGCCCCCAGGAATGTGTTTCCACTGGGGTGTAATCAGACATTGTTTGAACCCCGACAAGGTCACAGAGCGAATTAAGTATTGGGACAGCTGAAAGAGCAGGAAGAAGCCTCAGGAGTGGAGAGGGAGCAACTGAAGTGCGACTCAGTGAGATCAGGCTGAGCTGAGCACCCACCAGGAGGATGCGGAGCGAGGCAGCTACTGAGTGAGATCAGGCTGAGCTGAGCGCCCACCAGGAGGACGCGGAGCCAGGCAGCTACTGTACTCGGCCCAGAAAGCTGCCTGGGAGGGAGTGAGCAGGGCCCAGGGAGGGCGCTGCCCCTCTCCCGGGGGGGGGGGGGGAATCTGAGCCCAGCTGAGTCCTGGCTGGTGGAAGCAAGGACGGGCAGAGCCTCTCCAGCATCTAAACGTTGACCTCTGTCGGCCGGTTGTTCCACTGCGGTGGTTTTACACAGGAGAGGCAAACACAGAACTCATCTTCCAGGTGTGTGCTGAGCACCTATGACGTGCCAGGAGGTATTCTGCACCCTGGGGATAGAACAGGGAGCAAACCAGACACTGTCTCAGCCCCCATGGAACACAGAGTCCTGTGGGAGTTTATGGGAAGAAGTGAAACAGACAAATATGTAAGTAAAGAAAACAATGCATCAAAAGATAATGAGTGCTGTGGGAAAAAGTAAGGCAGCCCAGAGAGGATAAGGGAAATAGGGGTGGAGGGTCGTTGTCTTAAATAGCGTGCTCGGTGATGCTCTCTCAGAGAAGGGGAGCCGGAGGGGACAGTACGCAGGACCAAAAGGATTCCAAATGGAGGGAACAGCAGATGCACAGACCCAGAGACACAAGTGTCTTCTGGAGTGAAAGGACTGGCGAGGAGACTGGTGTCACTACGTTCAGTGCAGGGAGCAGGGGGTGGGATGCAGCCCACGCCGGGCTGGGTCCTGGTGGCTTTTCCTCCTGGTGAGACGCTGGCTTGGGCAGGACTGTGGTGTTGGAGGCAGTGAGAAATGGTTTCTTCTCGATATATGTGAAAGAGAAACCTGATAGGACATGCTTCTGATTTGGACGTGTGTGGTATGAGAGACGGCATCGAGCCAAGCATGAGGTCCAGGCCATGGACTCGGACACTGGAAGACAGGGAATGCCGTTCCTGGAGATGGGGAGGAACCCAGGATGTACCAGTGGGCAGGGGTGTAACGGTGAGGGGGTCTGTTTCGGGCACGTTAAGTTTCAGTTGCCAGTAGACATTCAGGTGGACATCACCAGGTAGCAAGGCTGCCGGTACCCAGATACATACCCTGGTGAAGTTACTTGTTCTGCATGCATGCTCTGGCTCCCCTCTGAAGGCAGGAACTAGGTCTTGGTGAGTCCCTAACAGTTAGCAGGTGCTCAGTGAACATTTTAAACTTTATTAAAACGGCAAAGCCTGGAGTGTGAACACTTAATAGTATTCTGAAGCTCTCAGCACCAAAGGGAAGACCCACGTGGGCCTCAGGTTCAAGGAATTCAGACTCATTTTTCTGGTTTATAGTGACATCATGTCTCAGGGCCTCGCCATCTCTGTTTCACACCCAGAACAGTACCCGTTAGCATCAGCAGCGTTATCAGGCAGGCAGTGTGCCTCTCCGAGGGAGTTTCGAGCAGGCAGACCCAACCACATATATCCTCACTGAAAAATCCCCGAGTGTGGTTTCTTCATTAACTGTTAATGATCAGTTAACCTTTAAGAATGTTTATGTCCTGACAAACCTAATTATGAAATAAAAATAGAATTTTTATGACTACTTCAGTGGGCACATTTGAGATACATGCAACAAGAGTTTAATTTTTATCAAAGAAAGAACTTAGTTAACATATGTGCAGACTTTAAAAAAAGTGCATTGTCTAGATAATTCAGGCTAAGTAATTAGAAAAAATATTTGTGAGGATAAATATTATTGAGGTTAAATAATTAGGAGGAAAAGAACACGCGGCCTGAGCTGTCCGGTCCATGGCTTACGGTGATCAGGTTAGCTGACTTTCTTGCTCCCAGTTTTTTGGACCCAGGCGAGGGCGTGGCGCCTTCTCCCAGTTTCTGTGCGGGGAAGACAAAGCCAGCATTTAGGAGGAAGGGACCAAAGGCCAGCTTGAAAGCAGTGGAGCAGATTTCCCCAAACCTGTCCGGGTTAAAATGAATTCCATTATCATCAGCTCTTTTTAGCACACTTCTTAAATAATCTCCTCTATCCTTGTCACTTTTCTTTCATCAATTTTTAGGTAGAGTGTTTGAAGCTATCGGCCACCTCACAGCTTTTAATTCTAAGACCTGCCTTCAGAGTTCTGAGATGAGGGGGTCATGAAGGGCTTTCACAGCACCCCCAAACATTGTGGGGTATGTAATGGGGAGCACATGCGTCAGAGCCTCCAGAATAATCAGTAATATTACTTGTCACAAAGACGTTGAAGACGTTTCTTCTCAATGAGTCTGCAGACACTTGGCAACGTGCGGAAGTCTTCAGATAGATTTGTATACACTAGATGTTATTTTCATGACATGAAATATTGGCTGCTCTGAGGAGTGTGTAGAATGTGGCGCACACAGCAAGAGGCTGTTCCTTAGGAGGTGGGGGGCCGTCTGTCAGCGAGACTCTGCCCAGGAGCAGGGGATCATCTAGGCAGTGCAGCTAGACGGCCCTCACTGGAAGCAGGGTTTGTTCCTTCTGCTCAGCTGTATGATGTTAGTGGCTCTAAGAGGTTTGGGACAGGATTTATGGAGCTAGTTCCGGGTTGGTTCTTCCACTTGGAACTCAGCGGGCATCCCCAGCTGATGCTGTAATGTGTAAGTGTATTTACACACATGTCTATGCAAACATATATGTCTGTGTGATGTCAGTGTGTTCTGTAATTGAGCATTAGCCTCGTCACACACTTACAGAGACTAGTATTGTGTAGTAGATGTAAGGCTGATGCTGTGTCACCGTTTTCTGTATCATGAGACAAAGTCGTGATCTCGTGTCATTGGATCCTGTTTATTTCAAGTAATAGTCACCACTGTTGGAGGCAGTGGGAGCGTGAAATTCTGTCTTTTGGTGGTATTACGGGGCAGAGAGCAGAAGTGTAGGAAATAGAAATGGGTTTGGGGGCCAAAGAGACTGGGATTAAATCCCAATGCCCATCAGTTTATAGCCGTGACACTAGAAGCCACATAATCTCTGTGAAACTCTAGTTCCTTAGTTATAAAATGGGAACAACAGCATATTATGAGCATTAAACAAAATACTTTTTGTAAAGTGTACCTAAATGCTTGACAGATAGTAGACCTCAAGAAATTTTAGTTCTCTTTACATTATTAAGATAGCCCAGAACAATGAGATTTTCCTCAGATAATATGCACATTTATATGGGCTCGTGTTCACACACACACACTATAATAATAGGCTTCCATATAAGTTCATTCTAGTTCTTTCCAAGAACATTCATGTCTTCCATGGAGCATATAAAGTATATCATTCAAGAAGTGTGTCTAAAACTAGATCATAGTTATCAAAAAAAGGTAAAAGTGGGTTAAATAGAAAAGCCATAATCCATGGAAATTACATGGAAATTTACTACTTTTAAGGTGGGATATTTTAATTACTTATGTGTTTCTGTATGTGTGCCTGTGTATAAATTCAACTGAATATTTTAAGTATTATTGTATTCAGTCAATACAGTCTACCCTCCACATCTGTGGATTCTGTATCTGCGGATTCAACCAACCACAGATTGAAAACATTTATGGGAAAAAATTCTAGAATGTTCCAAAAAGCAAAATATGAATTTCCCACACACTAGGCAACTATTTATATAGCATTTACATTGTAGTACAAGTAATGTGGGGATGACTTAATGTACACAGGAGGATATGCATAGGTTATATTTAAATACTATGCCATTTTATATCATGGACTTGAGCATCCTTGAATTTTGGTATCCATAAGTAGTCCTGGAACCGACCTCCTGTGGATACTGAGGCACCATCATATTATTTTAATTTACTCACATATCTATCATTTTCTTTGCTCTTCATTCCTCCCTGCATCTACAAACTTCCATCTAAGTTCATTTTTTCCCCTACCCAAAGAACACTCTTAAGGACTTTCTTTAGTGCAGATCTGTTTATGGTGAATTCTTCCAATTACTATTTGTCTGAAAAATGTCCTTACTTAGCCTTCATTCTTGAAGGGTCTCTTTGCTCGATGGAGAGTTCTTGGTTGGCAATTCTTTTTCTTCAGCACTTTAAAGATATTCCATTGTCTTCTAGATTCCTTTTTTTTTTTTTTTTTTTTTTTTAATTCTGAAGTCAGCTATGAGTTTAATCGTTGCTTATTTGGAGGTAATGTAGATTCTGTTCGGAGACAGGTTTTTTCCCCGTCTCTGATTTACAGCAGTTAATTCTCACCTCAGCAGGTCATAGTTTTCTTATTTTTCCTTCTTAGGGGTCAGGCCTTCTTGAACCTGTGGCTTATTGTCTCCCATCAGTACTGGAAAATTCTTAGCTGTTACCCTCTCAAGAATTACTTCCGTCCTGTGATCTCTCTTTCCTCCTTGTTCTGATTGTGTGTCTATTAGATCTTCTCATTGAGTCTTCCGTGTCTCTTACCCTCTCCTCTGTATATTAGCTATCCTTCTGTCTCTGCATTTGTTTCTTCTAAATCTCTAATTAAAGAATCCAGTTCACCGACTCTCTTCAACCATATTTATTCTGTTGGAAAAATCCATTGCGTTCTTGATCTTAGTGGATGTATTTTATTTTTAATCCTAGGATTTCCCTGGGTCTTTTAAAAATAGATTCTAGTTCTCTATCAAAATCCTCAAGTTTGTCTTTCATCTCCTTAAATATTGTAAACTTAGTCATTTCAGAGTTTATATCTGATGACTCTGTATCAGAAGCTTTTGTGGGTCTGTTTATATTATCTGTTGTTCCTGCTGATTTTTATTCATCTCCTCAGGTCTGCTCATGGGCCTTCTCCCCCTTTTTCAATTGAATATCTTTTATTTGAAAAATTATGGAAATAACTCAAGACCTTAATCCAATGTTAGGGACTGAGATGAAGAAAATCTGAGCTTCAGACATTGCGAGGGCCTGTCTGTTTCTGCTTCATCTCACTTCTAGGGTTCAGTGCTTTGGGGGTCACAGCCCAAAAGACTGCCGTTCACCAGAGAGCACCCTCCTGTGGTGTACCCTGAACTCCATTCGCTGCCCCCTGAAACCTACCCCCCATGCTCTCGGGCTTACCCAGAGCCCCCTTGGTTTCATAACTGCCCTACTTTGGAATATACGGATACCCTTGGGGGAAACAGCTCAAGTGCATTTCAACCTGATTTAATGGCAGTAGTAAGATTTTTCACTGGCCAGTGTGCAAATCCCTACACATACCACCTTCTTGCCTTTGTTCCTAGATCACTGCTTCCCTGAGATTCTTTCCCTTGTGACCATTCCTCGATTCCAGTTCCATTATTTTTACAAACTCAGCACAGTGTATCCTCATCCAGAAAGACTTCCTTGCTCACCTCTCCAATGCCTTTCCTCTGCCCTCCAACAACTGAGTACTGTGCAAGGTGTGACAGCCTCACTCTGTGACCACGCTCACCACACTGATGGTAGTTACTGTCCACATGCCTCTTTTGCCCATTGGATAGTGAACTCCCTGGGGACCAGGACTGTTTTCCATTTATTTCCTTATCACAGTGCATGGCACGTGGTAGCATGGAGAAAAGGGCAGCTATTGAAGGGAGAGTCCCTCATTTTTGATACTTGTTTTTCAAACAAATGAAGAGACTGATTTGAGTCCCTGGGGCTTGACCATGTAGATGGCCGAGCATCTGAGCTGTATCCATTTCACCCTCTTCCCAGCACTGTCCTCCCCTCAAACCCCTCCAAATCCTGCCCATCCTTTGGGGTCCTGGGAAAGCCCTCTCTGCTTTCTCCAGCCCTCACTGATTCTGCTCCCCCTACATTGCTAGAGTCCACATTCATTTGTCCCATAAATGTTCAGTTTCAACCACGTGCCAGGTACTCTTTTGGGGACAAGGGACACAAATGATAAGCCCACAAGTGCCTGCATTGTGGAGGTTAAATACAGTCTAACTCTGACCCATATTTTGCCTTGTCATATAGGAGAATAGCATCTATCCAGTGAGCTAATAAAGCACAAGAGCATACCTCAGGCTTGGGTCGCGTGCTGTGCCCGGCCCGGTGCTAAACATTTAGCAGATGTTCCGTCATCCTTGGGGGTCAATTGACTTGTTTTAACGGAGACCAGCCAGAGAGCTGGTACTTGGTAAAACAGTATTTTGAATACCGAATGGACTTTTCCTGGCTTCTGCCCCACATCTGTAAGTGGCACGAGCAGTACCGCAGGTACAGGTACATTCAGAGCCTCATTTGCGTGTGTTGGTGGAGGAGGTTCGTGGAACTAAGTCTTACTTTCTTCCATTCAGCTTCTATGCATACGTGTGTGTATAAAATAAAGAGAGTAAAATGTCTTCATTTCTTTCCTTCCTTTTCCCTGTCCCTGTCTCTCGCTGTTTCCACAGGTCAGCGTGGAAGTTTTGGTAGAGTACCCTTTTTTTGTGTTTGGACAGGGCTGGTCATCTTGTTGCCCGGAGAGAACCAGCCAGCTTTTTGACCTGCCGTGTTCCAAACTCTCCGTTGGGGATGTCTGCATCTCGCTCACCCTCAAAAACCTGAAGAACGGCTCTGTTAAAAAGGGCCAGCCCGTGGATCCTGCCAGCGTCCTGCTGAAGCACTCAAAGACCGACGGCCTCGCGGGCGGTAGACACAGGTATGCCCAGCAGGAAAACGGGATCAATCAGGGAAGTGCCCAGATGCTCTCCGAGAACGGCGAACTGAAGTTTCCAGAAAAAATAGGATTGCCGGCCGCGCCCTTGCTCACCAAAATAGAACCCAGCAAGCCCACGGCCACGAGGAAGAGGAGGTGGTCGGCGCCGGAGACCCGCAAACTGGAGAAGTCGGAAGACGAGCCACCTTTGACTCTTCCTAAGCCTTCTCTCATTTCTCAGGAGGTTAAGATTTGCATTGAAGGCCGCTCTAACGTAGGCAAGTAGAGGCAGCGCGGGGACAGGAAGTCCGGCCCTCCTTTGCCGTTTGTATCCAGATTACTGTACTGTAGGCTAAATAACACAGTATTTACATGTTATCCTCTTACTTTAGGTTTCTGTTATAACCTTGTCCTTAGAGTTACAGCGGGTGTCGGGCAGGAGACTGGTGCATATGCTTTTTCCACGAGAGCGGGGGGCCGGGGTGGCCCCAGTCCAGGCTCGGGTTGGGCATCCTGGTGGAAATGAATGGCTTCACGGCGCCTGCCTTTTCCAGCCGCACGGATGCACCCACTGGGCGCCGACTTCTGCGGGTTTGGGGAGGACGTTCTGCGGGAAGGGAGCTGCGGGGGAGTGCGTGCGTGTGTGCGTCTAGGGGTGCGCGGGTGCCACGGCGAGTGAGGGTCTCTTTCTCTCCGCCTCCTCCTGTCTCCCTCTCTCTTGCTCTCGGCATGGGGTCGGAGGTCCAGAGGAATGTCCTCGGGAGGTTCTCCCGTGCAAAACCAACGTCAGGAACCCAGCTGCATTCAGGGCAGCGTAGAGAGGGATCAGACAGCAGGTGGAATGCTAACCGTGTGAAAGAACATTCTTTTTCCTCCAACATTATTTTACAATAAAAGCAACTTTTAATCATAGAGATATATATTTCCCCCATGGGGCCTGACTGCACTGATATTTTTTTAAGGAGCAGCTGCCACCCGTGGGATTTCGTTTCTGCTTTACTAGTGCAGTGATGTGGGCAGGGCGTCGTGGTGGGCAGGGCAGCCCCTGCTGGCATCGCTCCACGTGGTGGGCGGCGCGGGTGGGGGAGAGTGAACACCCACTCTGGATTCTGTGCAGTGTTAGGAAAACCAATCAGGTTAATTGCATTGACTTTGCTCCCAAGAGATAGATGAAAACTGCCCTTCGAGAGAGCCACGGAAGCTCTTCGCGTTGGGTTTGCAAATCTTTTGTCTTTTAACTCTAGTACTGTTTATAGTTCATGACTATGGACAACTCGGGTGCCACTTTTTTCAGATTCCAGTGTGACGTGAGGAACTAGATTTTGAAGATGAGCATCTATATTACTATCTCTAAGCACTTAAAATGCTGTTCACACTTTATTACCAAGCATCTTGGTCTATCATTCAACAAGTACTGTATCTCACTTTAAACTCTTTGGGAAGAAAGACAAAAAAAGAAAAAAAAAAAACAAGTTGCTTTCTTTTTTTTTTTTTTTTTCCAACACTGTAACTACATTTCAGCTCTGCAGAGTTTCTCACGGAGCAAGATATTGAAAGTTTCAATGTGGTTTAAAGGGATGAATGTGAATTATGAGTATGTGACAATGAATGACCACCAAGAACAGCCTGACGGGAGGCACTCTTCACTTTGATGTTCGAGAAAGAATTAAAAGCATATGCAGAGCTGACAGAGAAACTGAGAGAAAAGGGATGGAAAAAAGAATACTCACTTTTGTCCAGTGTTTTTCTTTTTAAGATGAACTTTTAAAGAACCTTGCAATTTGCACATCTTGAGTTTATAATTTGTGTGATATTCCTGCAGTTTTTATCCAATAACATTGTGGGAAAGGTTTGGGGGACTGAACGAGCATAAATAAATGTAGCAAAATTACTTTCTAACCTGCCTAAACTCTAGGCCATTTTATAAGGTTATGTTCCTTTCAAAATTTATTTTGGTCTTTCTACCGCATCTGTCACATGAAACCAGGTCTTAGCAGGACAACTCTGAGAATTTTCTTCAGATTCATTGAGAGAGTTTTCCATAAAGACATATCTGTGAGCAAGTTTTTTTTTTTAAGGAAACAATTACTTTATTGTTGTTGTTATTAATGTTATTTTCAGAATGACTTTTTTTTCCCATCTGAAATCAAATCAAGATTTAATGTTTGGTACAAACCCAGAAAGGGTATTTCACAGTTTAAAATCTTTTATTGCCAGAGATCTGAACTATTATTTGTGGGGTTTGAGTGTGCATCTTAAAATGCTTTAAAAAAAAAAAGTTTTATAAGAAAGGAGACCTTTTTAAATATTCTTACTTGGAATGGCTACAATTAATCTGAACAAATACCTGATTTTTCTTTTAGCATTGGAAATAGTACTCTTTCCACTTCACAAGTTAAAAAAAAAAATTCTAATATCAACCCCCATTTGGGCTGTCTAGTATTCCTCCACATTTAGCTCTGACTAGAAGTAATGATTTTTATAAACCATTTTCTGGGGTGTACCAAAAACATTTGCATGGGTTTAGAACAGCTAGAACTGGTCCTGGACTCTCTTCGAATTTCCTCACCCTCTCAGTGTGCTAGCAGGGAGCTGGGTGGACCCATTCTTGCAGTCATACTGCTTATTTAGTGCTGTATCTTTTTTTTTTTAAAACGTTTCTGTTCAGAGAACTTGCTTAATCTTCCATATATTCTGCTCAGGGCACTTGCAATTACTAGGTTCTGTTTTTCTTTCTGTTTTGATGGTAAGAGGAAGACGGGGCTGCCACAGAGACTCTGTCCTCATTAGTGCCACTGATGACAGCAACTCATGTGGACTCAGAGAAACACCCACCACCTTTTGGCTTCTTTCGAGTAGTGAACTAACCGGATCACAACATCAACACTAAAATGGGGAAACATACGTGGTTTGGAGCAATAGGAACATCATCGTCACTTGTGTGCTTCTGTTTTCAGGTATAGGAATTATCCAACTAATCGGTTCTTTCTACACCTTATTCCAGTTCCCGTTTGCTTCTTTGGCATGTGCAATACTTCCTGTGCCAGTAGTCTGATCGGTGTGCTCTAGAGAAAGCTCAGACCCCTTGGGCTTTTTCCCTCTTCCGTCCGTCTTTCCTGTCCTGGCCAGAGAAGGGCTGGAAGGAAGGAGCCAGGAAGGGGACAGCTGCCCGCTGCGAGATCCCCCTGCTGCGGATGCTGAGTCCTGGGGCAGGGAGTTTTCGGGAGCCCTGGGTGTCTGTCTGTCGCCTGGTTGGAGAAAGAGCCAGCGAAGGGGATGTGGGGGAAGGACTTCCCTTCCCCTGTCACCGTGAGGAATGGTGACCGTGCAGTGTGGAGAGGAAGGAGGCGGAGTCATTTCTAAGGCACCCTCTGGAGCAATAGAGCCAGGATCAACCCTTTCCACGGTCCTTTCCGCCACTGGGCAGGCCCTTCCTCAGGTCTGTGTCCTTGAGACTTGGAGCCTCTGAGCATGGGCAGGAAGCGTGGTGGCCTGTGGTGTGAGTGACCTGAGCATCCGTTCACTGGTTGTGGAGGGGGCCACCTGTGAACACTGGTCACCACTCCTTTGTGGCAGCTTTCTCTTCAAATAGGAAGGACATCCAGAGGACAGGGGCCCTCCTCTTGTTTGCAGACGTTGGCGAGCCCCAAGGCTCCCAGGGCAGCCTTGGTCACCGCTCCTGCATAGCAGACCTAACCATGACAGGCAGAGAAATTCTTCGGTGCCGTGCAGCTTACGAGGATCAGCCATGTGCCTCTGTACTAATGTCCACTTTGCAATATTTACCGAACCTGTCTTTTGTTCTTCTTTCTTTACTGTTTCCCATTTTTCAACTAATAACAGCAGGCCTTTTGCGTTTACAGTGGAACACAATCACCAAGAAATTAGTCAGGGCGAACAGAAGAAAAAAAAAACCAATAATGAACCAACAAACAAGAACCTCTCTTTATAGGGATTTCTAAGTATATACAATGACTGTTCCTTAGAATGTTTAAGAATTCTTTTGGTTTGTCTGGGCCACATTGGGGGCGGGGGGGATACAGAGATGGATGCCACTTACCTCAAATCTTTTCAAGTGGAAATCCGAAACTGCATTTGCATTTGGACGTTCAGGATCATTTTTCTATGTCAGTCAATTTTTTGTTTTCTCAACTGACCCAGTTTGGTTTCGGATGATTTGGTTTTTCCTTTTCCTTTCCGTGGCCATCGTCAATCCCATTTCTAACTCTGAACCGTGACCCTGTGTGTTTTCTGTTAGGTGAGTGTGTTGGGTTCTCTCCCCCACCGGGAAGTGGCAGCACCCCTCCTTCTCCCCTCTAAGGAACTCTGCGGAAACTTCCACACCTCTAACTCAGGGACGGGGCTGGCGTGTGTGTGGTACACTGACGTGTCCGGAAGCAGCACTTTGACTGTTCTGGAGTAGGGTTGTACAACTTTAAGGAATGTTTGGATTTCCTGCATCTTGTGGATTCCTCCTTAGATACTGCATAGATTGCAATATAATGCTGCATGTTCAAGATGAACAGTAGCTCCTAGTAATCCTAAAATCCACTCTTTGCACATAGTTTGATCTTTACTGAAATACGTTGCCAAAATTTATTTTTGTTGTGGTGTAGCTTTGGAATTTTTTGTTTGTTTCTTTAAGGAAACAATTGACAAGACCCTTTACCACCTGTGACTACTAAGGAAACCTATTTCTTTCATAGAAAATAAAAATCTCAAATGCTTTTGAAGACACTAATGCCATGCTATTTCAGATCTGGGTGAAGCGGCAGAGCTCTGGGGCTGGAAGGCCAGGCTTTTTGAGCTGTGTTGGTTGTCATGGCTACGGTTTCAGGAACAGCAAGCAGCTCAACAAACCATGGTCTGTTTTCTCCTCAAACCCTTTGCACTTCCTGTCTCCTAGTCACCCGGGACGATCCCAGGTGAAAGAAGGGCCAGCAGTCTCTGGGGCCCCATCCAGCTTACTTGGTGGTGATGACAAAGCAAAGGGAATTACGCTTTTTGGTTTTTCAAGTGGAATGGAGGTCTTTGCTTTCCACCTTTGTTTTCAACCCAGAATTTCTGAAATAGAGACTTTTAAGAACACCTCCAGTAATAACTATACAGAGAATATATTTTTTTTTTTTTATAAAGCACATGCATATGCCATCGTGTTGGGTTGGTTTCCTCTCTTTTCCACAGTGTTGCATTTCTGTTGCTAGGGGAACTCCAAACTGTTTGCACACCTCTACTCCGGAGCTGACGCTTCTTTTACATAGATGACCTCGCTTCAAAATATGTTACCTTACCGGTAGGATCTTTTCTTGTAGCACTATACCTTGTGGGAATTTTTTCTTTTTTAATGTACACCTAATTTGAGACGCTGAAGAAAAAAAACTTTGAAGCACTCACTTTGAGGAGTACAGGTAATGTTTTTAAAAATTGCACAAGAGAAAAATGAATGTCGAAATGATTCATTCAGTGTTTGAAAGAGATGGATCTGTTGAAACAATTGAGTTTCATACCTTGTTTGTAAAAACAAAGAAGCATAAAGGTTGAAAGTTACATGTTGGTTTTTTTTTTTTGTATATAGAAATGTGTCATGTCTAAATGATCAGATTTGTATGGTTATGGCCTGGAAGAATTACTACGTAAAAGGCTCTTCAACTACACCTATGCTTCCTCTATGTTTTTGTTACATAGACCCCTCTTCGGAGGGAGAGCAACTCTGTATTCTGCAATTTGAGAATACTCTTCATTCCTGTGCTGAAACTACTTCTCCGAGCTCCCTTCTTAGTTGAAACTCTTAAGCCATTGCAACTCCTTTTTCTTCAGAGATGATGTTTGACATTTTCAGCACTTCCTGTTCCAATAAACCCAAAGAATATAATTCTGAACAAGAAGTGTTTATAGCAAGGGATCCTAGCTACCAGGACTGATCACGAGGACACACACACACACACACACACACACACACACACAAATGTTCAGCCCTCTCTCCCCCGCCCCCCACACCTCATTTCAATGGGGGGGGGGGTAAAACATGAATTTCAATTGAAATGCCTTGTTTTACTTTGGTTTTATTTGGATTTTTTTTTTCTTTAAGAGGCCAAAATAAATGTGGAGCAACTTCTCAGAAGAGTCCTATACTGTCCAAAAAAAAAAAAAAAAAATCAAGCCAGCCAGCAAACACTGGACAGCTGTGGGGATATTGAGCAAATCCCCCACCAATTCTTAAATTCAGAATCTCAGCCCCTCTTTTACCGTTAAATGCAATGTTTCTGGTAGCTGACTTCACCTGTAACTGTGGCGGGCGGGAGGGAACAGCGGCTTCAGGTTTTCATAGCCTCATGATTTGTGTACAAATGGTTCAGCTGTATTAAAATTAAGTGCATTTGGCCAACAGGTAGTATCTCTACAGTAACAATCTCGAAGAATTTCCATAACTTTTCTTATCTGAAAGGACTCCAGTCTTCCACTGCAGATCATTGGAGACTTCACTCAAGTTTTCTTTCCCTTTAGTTTGTTCGTTTGCTGTCTGGATGGCCGATGAGCCTGTCTCCTTTTCCATGGCCAGTCTGAAGGCCCCCTTTGGAAGCGCTGTTTACAGTAATCCTTGCCGAGGTAACATACTGTCCTCCGGAATCACAAGTCTGAGCGGTTACCAAGCTGGGTATGTAGGTTTCCTCTGGTTCGTACACGAACCACTTACTCTTAAATGATCTGGTCCAGGAGTGGGGTGACTTCTTTCATCAGTGAACCTTAAACTTGATACCTGTGCATTTGGTTCTGTGAATACTGCCCTTTTGGCCTTGGGGGGAGGTTTCTCCCTCCTCAACCTTCACTGCTCCCTGTAAACCCAAATTAGTGTCAGCTGAAAGGTTTCAGTAGCGCCCTGCCAGTATTCATGGTGGTCCTTAAGACAGAATCCAAATTTCTAGCCCATGGGGTCCTGGTCCCAGAGCCATCTCTGAGATTGGCACCCTTGTGTTTTAAGTATCAGATCATTACCCACCAAACTTCCAATTGTAGGCCTCCCACCGGCCAAGGGAAAAGAGACACCAGAACTTTGAGGGCACTATCAGACTGACATGGCCAGTACAGAGGAGAACTAGGGAAGGAATGATGTTTTGCACCTTATTGAAAAGAAAATTTTAAGTGCATACATAGTTAAGAGCTTTTATTGTGACAGGAGAACTTTTTTCCATATGCGTGCATATTCTCTGTAATTCCAGTGTAAAATATTGTACTTGCACTAGCTTTTTTAAAACAAATATTAAAAAAATGGAAGAATTCATATTCTATTTTCTAATCGTGGTGTGTCTATTTGTAGGATACACTCGAGTCTGTTTATTGAATTTTATGGTCCCTTTCTTTGATGGTGCTTGCAGGTTTTCTAGGTAGAAATTATTTCATTATTATAATAAAACAATGTTTGATTCAAAATTTGAACAAAATTGTTTTAAATAAATTGTCTGTATACCAGTACAAGTTTATTGTTTCAGTATACTCGTACTAATAAAATAACAGTGCCAACTGCAAACGTGTCCTCGCCTTGCGTCAGGTCCTGGGAGAAGGATGAGCCTGAAGACAGGGTGGTAATTCCTCCTCCTTACGTAGTCGGCTGTGATCACTGGGTAGGTTGTGGTGGGGGTGGGTGCCTCTCCTACTGATTTGAGGGGATGGGAGGGTTAGTCCTGCTTGAGACTCTGATAAAGGGCGTGTTTCACCGTCTGATGTCTTGGCTTGTTCTGTTCCTGTTTATTTCTCCTAGCTCAGCACGGCTGTTTCCAAGAGATGATTTTGTTCCTCAACAGTACTGGCAGCTTCGTGGACTCAGGTAGCATTATCAGTACATTTCTGTACAGTCTGGCTATACCCAGGTTAGTGGTCTGAAGGTGGAGAGTTCATTCGTGCTTTCTGTAAATTTGTGCCAGTTTAAAACTCAGAGGTTTGCACTCTGCCTGCTCTTAGACGTTGCAGTTGTCCCAGGAAGTAATGCCTCCAGGACCCAAGCAGGTGAACACCTCTGCTCCCATCTGCATGCATGGGTTTGCATTAAGGTTTCTAGCGTTAAGGTTTGCAGAGGTGGACAAGAACGCTCAGCATTAAATGCAGTTTTCACTTAGCCCAGGGACAGATGGGTAACCCCTTACTGTCTTCTTGGTTAGGTGTATGTTTGGGGACATCTCACAAGATGCTCCACTTAGGGCTTACGAGTTGAGATCCTGATGCCCTGTGACTGCTAGCGTGTGAGAGAATGCTAGTGCGTAAACCAGCAGTGATGAGCTGAGCCTCACAGCCCGGATGAGACGGCTGCCCTAGCCCTCCTTGTCCTCCAGAGCCGTCTGGGCAGATGTGGGCACGTCTGGTGAAGCAGTCTGAATCGCTGGCTTCCCTGCTGTTTTAATATTAGATGCTAATGGTCCTGACAAGTTTGGGGTCCGGTAGCTGTACAACCTGCCTGAACCAGTCAGACTGGTCAGAGACAAGCCTTTGCTTCACACTCTGCAGCAGAAGCCCACGGCAGGGCAGCCCGAGGTGAGTGGCATCCAGCCACTGGCTCTCCTCTCTACCCGCACCCACCCTGCACAGGACGCCCTGAAGTCGGCAGATCTGAGGGCCACTCCGGCACCGGCCCGCCACATCCACTGCTCCTGGAGGCACAGATGGAACTTGCAAAGGTGACGAGCCTTAGAGGTGGAAACCTCTGCTTCAAAATGATCCTGACAAGTTATTGCAAAAGCCAAAAACTAATGTTTTCACTTCCGTAAAAACTGGATGAGAGAGGGACCTGCCTTACTCCAAGAGCACATCGTCTGCTGTCTCTGCACCAGATGGACAAGCAGGCCTAGGCCACCGTGGAGAGGACTGCTCACCGGGGTGCAGAACAGGGCCTGATGCCAGGACAGGACACTGGTGACCCCAAGCTGAGACAGGAGTATGGAGGACGCTGTTCTAGGAGTTTCCTTACTACTTGCTGCTGGCCCATTGGAAAGGATTTCCTCTCCTTCACTCCTCTCCCTTATTTTGCAATGAAGAATCTCTTTAAAACAAACTCAAGGGCTCGAGTATAAAACACATCTCCCACAGGGACAGCAGGGGGCTCATACCTCAGACAAGCGAACAGGAAAGGTGGGGTGCCTCCAGCAACATCGCGCTTAACGCTCAACATCCATTCGACTCTCATCTCAAACATGAAGCCACATTCATGTTTCTACAAGAATTATTCTGAATGGATTTGGGGGAGTTCAAGTTACACTGGAGTTCAAGTTGCTGGATCTTTGAATGTACTCTTAGACTAAATGCGGACCTGTTCAGTTCCTGGAGTGTGACGCTTTGGTTGGATTCTTCGTGCGGCGGAGGTCACCGTGGACATGAGACAGTTACTCTGGCATCACACAGTGGGACCACGTGGCCCTTCACCACTCCAGGGCCATCGCTTGTCTTCTCAAAGAAAGTTGATGCCTGTTTATCTGCTTCTCTAGCCTCCTTTAGAAGTAAATGAAGTAAAACACCCTGGCCGGCATGTACTTCCCAGTCCTGTTACTCAAATTTAACCCACCTGTGTTTACTGTTTAAACAAGGGTCACAGTGGGATTCCCACCAAGTCACGGGTCCTTTCTCCGAGAAAGTACCATTGTCACCAGTCAGGGAACTGATTGACAGACAGCAGTGCCCAGTGGTCCCTCCTGGGAAAGTACTAACAGCCGTGACAAGGGCATGGCTCTGCCTCGGATTTTAAACTAATGCCTTTTAGGAAGTCACAAGTCCAGGTTTCTGGCTGCTTTTCAGTGGGATTCCACCTGCCAACTTTTTGGTGGGTCGTTCAGTGACAGACCCCATGGAACTTCAAAATAATGTATCATCTCTTTAGGAGAGAGGCCAGCCTGACAAGCTGGGACTGAGGAGGGAGAGGGAAGAGATGGAGGAAAACACACGAAACGAAAACCCAGGACCACGACCGCTTCCTCGAAGCAGCCCCAAACACAGCGCCAGAGGATCTGTTCCCAAAAGACACGTGTAAGGCAGGTGCTGGACACATGTCACCACACCCTGGGGGGCATCCTCAGAAAAACAATTCAAGTTCACTTGTCCGGTCAATTGCTTTTGTTCTTTTCCAGCAACCAGACTCTGGAGGGAGGGGATACCGGTTACTCTGCCGTGGCCTCCCCCAGCCCCCCTTACAACTGGGTTCCTGCAAATGCAAACTCCAGCACTCAAGCAAGTCTTAAGATAATAGCCTTATATTAAAGTGAAACCATTTTCTTAAAAAAAAAAAAGAAAAGAAAAAGAGAAAAAAGGAAAAGAAAAAGGCGCGAGTGTTAGTTTTAACAGTGAGGCATGCCTTCCCGGCAGCTGAGCTCTGACCGCTGCCCCAGTGCGTGCCCGGCTTCCCGGCCCCGGAAAGGCACCGGGGGAGCCCCACAGCCCCCGGGTGGCGGGAGAGGAGGCGGAGGCAGCCTGCCACCACCTGGAGCAGCTGGAAACTCTGCCATAACAGAAGGAGAGAGATGGGAAAGCAGGCGTGCGTGGAAGCTTCCACCAGCCAGACGTCACCTCATCCTCAAGGTTAGCTGAACACGGTGTTGTGCTGCTGGGTCACCCGGATGAACGTCGCCCTCCTGCTGAGCTCTTTGAGTTTGGCGGCCCCCACGTAGGTGCAGGTCGACCTCAGTCCCCCGAGAATATCCAGAATAGTGTTCTCCACATCCCCTTTGTAAGGCACTTCCACAGTCTTGCCCTCAGAGGCTCTGGAAGAAAAAGGAGGTTTCTCTTTCAATCTGGTTCTCCTCCCTCAAAAACCCAGCCAGGAGGAGTCCATCTGTAGAACTTGCAGCAGCCCCAGGGCACCAGGCAGCTGAAAGCCATCTCTGGCCCCACGGCCAGCCCAGCACCGCCACCAACGCCAGGCTGATCACGCCAGCATCTCAGGTAAACACGTTCCTCTGCCCAAAATGCACGACCTCATTGCTGGCTGCCCAGAGCACCAGGGAAAGGCAAGTCTCCATCACCAAAACGAAGAAGTCACAGACCGATGCCTGTCACCCTGCACAGTGACACACTCAGCAGCGTGCCCCACCTTCCCCTCCTGCCTTCACTTATACACCAACCTCCCACTGACCCAGAGCCCCAAATCCCTCTGGACTGGGGAAGAGACCCTTGAAGGACCCCCACCACCCCTCTCCTACTTGCCCTCCCCAATCTACAGCAGGACAAGCCCAGAGCACCCCCTGCCAGCTCTCCAATGAGACAGTGACTTCACGGGATGACCAAGACAGGGAAAGGATGGATAAAACGGACCACGGAAACCTCCACTACTAAGATAAGTAGTTCCACGTGCCCGGCCCCTTGTCGGGCACACCCCCCCAGCTCACCTCCCTGCGTCTGCACAAGTCACTACACCCATCGTCGTGGGCGTGGCGTGGGGTCCCTGCAAGGTGGAACCAGGGCAGAACTAAGGACGTTCTCCACACTGGAGGTTTCAGGGCTTTGGTAAGCATCTTTCACAGTTTCAGGGGCACATTTAGAAATTCAGAAGGCCGGGCCCACGGCAGGGGCACTAAGCCCTATCTAACTGTCCTCGCTGAGCCCTCTTCCCACTCCTCCCAAGGCCACCAAGCGCCACTGCTTGCGTCCACACCAGGTCCCCTTCCGGCAAAATGGAGGCAGGGTCTGGACTTGCTTCTGGAGGGGCACTCCAAGAAGGACATCTCCAATCGCTGGAAAACTCCAGCCCTTGTCTAAGGGCCAGGCAATCTAGAAATTCTTACAGTTAACCAAATTCTGCAGCTTTCCTGAGCTGGTCTCTTCAACTGAAAAAAACAGCATCTCTTCATCAAAAACTCATTCCCCAGCATTTCAAAAGGGTGTTAACTCTTGTGCACTGAAATCTACACCTGCCAGACTAAATTCAAGTGAAATCCAGCTACTTAGGCCATCAGCCAGACCAGCGGCTGGTTTACAGCACCCAGCTCACTGGCCACCCCCGAAGTGACTTGCATCACTGCTCTCTGTGACCAGAGACCAACACAGACCCAGGTGCCAGAAAAGATGGCCAGTTCACTGAAGACAGATGTCTGGGGCTTACTGGACATTACCCAGATCCTCATCATTGCCTCTGTGCTAAGGGGTGATGGCACCTTCTGCAAGTCATTTATCACTGATGCTCAAGTCTTCTCACCTGTAAAATGAAGGGCTCTGATCTGTCTCCCAAGGACAGCGTGAGCACCAAGCGGTTAACGACTGGGCAGGAACCAGCGAAACATACACAACTCTGCCTTACTTAAATATAAGGTCTAAGCAGGAGAACTGCTCTCAGGAGGGGATCATGGTGGTGAGGAGGAGATGGTAGGAGGGAGGCAGAATGAGACAGACAGGGAACACGGACGCAGCCTGCAGGGCTCAGGCTGGCTGTGGACTAAGGTACTGCTTCCTTCAGCACTTTCCTAAGACTCGAATCCGCACTGAGTCTTGATACTCCGTATCTTCCACTTTGTTTTGTCTAAACCTGGCGGAGATTACAGGAGATGATTTTTCCGTCAGCTCCGTGGCTTCTGTTTGGGCCACAGCCTGGTCCGGCCGTCCCTGCCTACTTTGCTTAGAACCCAGAACGGATGCAACAGCTGGTGGGCAGAAAATGGACTCTAGGCAGAGCCCCTGGCTGGCCCGATGGCCCCACTTGCATAGCAGCACGGAGGGCCCGTACACAGGCCCTTGACCGGTGACAATGGCTGCCAGTAAAGCGTTAAGCTGCTTGGCCAGGTTGGAACTGAGGCAGTAAACCCCTTCCTCTGCCCCCTGACAAACTGTACAGCCTCCTCCATCACTTTTGGGAGAAAGAGGGCCTTCAGAGGCCGCCTGGGAAGGGGGGGTCCCTCTTGTTCTGTCTGAAGTTTCCAGGATGAAGATGTGAATGCAGGGCCCTGCTCCTCTTCCCTGCAACACCATCCTCACTGAGGTTCCCCACCGAGAGAAGAAGAGGGGAGAAATGAGAGCTGCAGTCAGTTCACAGAACCCGAGAACAGAACTTTGGTGGGGGACCCCACACCTCCCTCCTGCCAGCCTGAAAATCTCCATGGAGCTGAGATTTTTACCTTTAGCCTGGTTCAAACCTTACCCAATGCATCTGAATGCCATGTCCTCAGAGTAAGCTTTTGAGTGTGGGAGGGTATCAGCTGGGGCGGGGGCTGACCATCCCAGGGCCTGAGGCTTCCTGGGGAAAGGCAACCAGCCCCCTCACAGTGGACATCCTTCTGAGGATGCAGGGCCTCCTGTCCAGTCTACTTTGCAGAGCTCGTCATCAGTGCCAGCTCTGCTGAGAAGCAACGGCAGACTCTACGGAGCCAGGCAGGGCAGTGGATGGACCCTGTCCTGACGTTCTTACACACACGTGCACCACAGTCAGAATGGAAGTGAAACAGACAAACAGATGAGAGCACCCCTTCTGTGGAGCGACATCGTTAAACGGCTAAAAATGCTGCCTGTGTCAACTGTCAGAGCCTGGAGGCAGGTGAGAGTCCTGCAGGAGCTACGGCAGGTGGAGGGTCCAGAAAGGCCTGAGCTCCATGCGGTGGTCTCGACCACACCAGTCTCAGAGGCAGTGGGAGACCCACTGTTCAACCTGACTCTTGGAGCCTGAACTGGTCCCCGGCTCCGCACAGACTGTCAGAAGGACAAGGCAGTGACGTTCCTACCCACCCCCTGGAAGTCCGGACGGTCCCCAGCAGGAGTCTACCTCCTCACCTACCACTGGGTTCCAGTCCCGTCTCATCCCCAAACACCTCTGTACCACACTGCCCTTCGAGGGCCCCACACACTGCAAAGGCTACCTGGATAAAAACCATGGCTGTTTCGAAAGAGGCAAGACATGTTTTCTAGCTCCCTCCCATAGTCTATCCTATAAACAGACTCTTATTTTTTGAGACCTGCTTCCATACCATTTCCGTAAGAAGCGAGGGGAATGGGACCCCACCAGTGACAGCCCCCGCGTACCTGTATTCTGCGACCCCGCCCGCGTGTTTCTTCATCGCTGTCTCGGAGCTCATCCCGTAGAAGAGCTTGAGCTTCTGCCCGTTCCTCTCGATCACCTCTCCAGCACACTCAGTGTGGCCCGAAAACATCCCTCCCAGCATGACAAAATCTGCTCCGGCTCCTATAGGCCAACAGTGGTGGGGGACAAAAGCAAGCAGAGAAAAGAGCTCAGAGACAATCAGCTCTGGAAAAATCCAAGTGCTGCCAACTCGGCCTCCCTCCTCCTGGCCATAGTCAGAGAAAAGCTCAACCTCCCCCTTCAGAAAAAAATTAAGACGCCTCCGTGTACAGGGAGATGGACACTGGACACTTGAGCAACAAATCTGAACACTGTGGAACAGTGCTGCTGGAAGCTGGCGGCTAACACGCTGGACAGTTGTTTTTTTTTTTCCTGTGGACAGTCCTTAGTGGTTATGGATGAGCCCTTCTGACCACCTGCCAGAGGTCTCTCTCAAAATTACAGAAACATTAAGAACTGGGCAGCATCTCAGCAGCTCATCCCAACTCATACTTGGTAACTCCTCTGCGTTGTCCCCACCGGCCATCTGGTCTACCTGAGGCTCTCAGCACTCATACTCTGTGTAAATATGAAAGGACCACAGGAGAGACAACCTCCTGCACTAGAGCTTGGGCCTGAAGGACAGCAGCTGTGTGCATATGTGTGTGTGTGTATAGATATCTATGTACAACCTGCAAAACTCTACTTACACCTCTGCTGTGATAAACATTTGACTTGCAGAGTATAAAATACCTCCTATTAATCACTGAATGACATGGAGCTGCAGGATAGGTACAGGGGAGGCTGCAATATCGAGGCTGCCTTTGTAGGCTCTGTTGGACCGGGACCAAGAACAGTGGGGACAGCAGAGCTGGCTCACGGCCGTCTCCTCAGTGTTTGTCACAGTGCATGGGTTGCGGCAGACAAGGAGTAACTGGTTGTCAGGAAAGTAAAGTGTATATTTGTGGGAGACACAGAAATCATCCTGTCTGCGGATAACTGTGCAGAAGCTCTCCACTGACTAGAAAGGAAGAAATGACCCCAACTTCTCCCCGAGTGAGACTGAGGGGGGGTTCACAGCGAGAATGCAAGGATATCAGGGTACTGCGTTAAGTGATCGGCGTGCAGGACAAAGGAGCAGACACAGGATCCCCTGGAATGCGGCCTTGACCGCTTCCTTGCAGTCACTGAAATATTTACAAGAGGACTCTGGGGTGTCCCTTCCGTTCAGCACTACAGAAAGGCGGGCTCTGCGGGGCTGGCCCTGGGCCTGGCAGTCAGGCAGGTGAGGCACGACAGGACCTCTCTACTTGGTGGCAAGCTCTGCAGACTCTTCCCCTCAGGGTCCCTCACACAAACACTGGCTCCTCGGCCTCCTGCCACGAGGGTAAGAGGGGAGGGGATGCGTGGTGTCCGGCCAGGCCTCCTGCTGCCCTCAAGCCCAGGAGCAGCTGTAAACAGCAGGAACACAGAGCCCAGAGCCACGCAAACGATGCTCTGACATGGCTTCCCATTATTTTCATTTCTGAATGCTCTCGTGTGCTTTCCTGACCAGCGTTTTCCCTGACCCGGTCCTCTCCCTCCACTGAGCCTTGGCACAGGCCTGGCTGCACTTCTGGAAGGGGAGCCGGGGAGGGAAAGCCACCAGAGCATGGGTCCAAAGGCCACTCTGTGCGGAACACAGTGTGCTCAGTGAGCAGGGAGCCTGAGGTGGAACCCCCGTCAGTCTTAAGTGCGAGCAGCTCAGAAATCAACAGCAGACATGCCCTTGGCTGATGAGCCTTCTAACAGGGCTGAGAACGCACTCACGCAGCAGCAGTCCCGTGGGGCCCTGCTCTGCCCCTGCCTGCGGGACCCTCACCTTGTCGCTTGCCTCTTGGGGCCCCAGTCCCCTGGACATTCTCCAGGGTTGCTATAAAACCCAGCTGCTAGAACACTGTCTCAGGTTTCCCTCTGTCACCATCAGTGCTTTAAAAGTAATTTCAAAAACGAACCAATGTCCAGGCCAAAGGCGTTCTCTGGCATAGACACAAACAGAAAAAGTAGTACTAAGCAGGCGTCACCTCACACAGGTAAGGGGCGGAACCACTGGCATCCCTGGGGAATGCCCAAGGCAGAAAGCTTCCCTCCACTGAAAAACAAATACACCCTCAGCAAACCTGGCTGTGGCATCAGGAAAGGAGGGCGGCGGGGGGGGGGGGGGGGAGTTTTGTTTCTGCCTTTTGCAGGTACGCACATCCCCCACCTCACAGTTGGGAGTCCCCGGCTGTGCGGCAGCACTGACAAGAGACAGGCACAGGTCAGAGCAGGCTGAGAGGCTGGACTTCCCAGTGCTTCCTCAAGAAAACACCTGGCTGGGGCCCCGCGGTCCAGCCACACCAACCACAGCCAGACGCTACTGCCCCCTGGTGGGCAATAGGCTTCTCAGCATCTGGTGAGAAACAGCCGTGGGGACTCCTGTCCCTCCCACAGGATTTCCCCAAGTTAGGCCCCCGAGACCCTGGCTGAAGTTTCCAGGCATCAGACCGGGTACAGTCCTCTTCCACGTGTGCCCTGAGCCTTCTCAGCTGTGACTTCTAGGCCATGACATCACTCCCTCCTGGGCTGCAGGATGTCACCCTCCATCTACCCTGGGGGCACTCAGTGCGCTCTGCCACCAACCCGAGCCAAACGGATGCCAGAATTTGGGCCAATGTGGGTGGAAATCCAGGGAGAGGAAACTCAGGACAGGCCCTGAACTTCCCGAAGGGTCCCACCTCCTCGGCAGCCCCGCAGGGATCCCCTTCCCCTGTGGCCACTTACCAAAGGCTTTGGCGACATCTCCTGGACACGTGCAGCCTCCGTCCTGCAGAGGAAGGAGCAGAGAGGGTGTCAGCGGGAGCTGGGCCAGGCTGTCCCCCTCCCGTGAGTCGCTGATACCCGCTCGCTGAGCCCCCAGCCAGGCACACAACCCTCAGAGCAGAGGCCCAACACTCCCCTCAACATGGCACCTTCTGTTCCCCAGGCCCCCTCCGTCCCATTTCAGGCCAGCACGCCACTGCCTGCCCTCCAGCGGGCATCAATGTGCTGTATGGGATGCAGGAAGCGGGAGCCGCCAAGCTCATCCCCCGCCAGCCCTCACACACCATGCCCAGCCACTGGATGTCCCCCTTCCAACCACGCAATAGTCACTTCCCCCACCGCCCAATGTGAGGGGAGATTTATTTAGCGCAAAAGCGGAAGTATTTTAAGAGCCAGAAAGAACACTGAATTCACTCCTTTATATTCCCAGCCATTCCATGTGTCTCCTAGTCACCTTCCTGTAAGGTACCCAGTACCTCGCAAACACGCATTCCTGACACCCACTCTGCCCAGCCAGGGGCCCCCTGGCTGGTTCAGGGCCTGGCAGGACGGCCTGTCATCTTACGCCGCCAGGCACGGTTCAGCCAGGATAGGGGTGGCGGGGGGCTGTTATACTTTCAATACCAGGGACCCAGTACAAGGTTACTGGGATGCAGACCCACTGTGCTTCTGTACTAGGGGGACAAACAACCAGGCTGCTACCTGTTACTGGCAATGGGGCCCCGATGAGGTCCGAGGAGGAAACCGTCTGCAATCTGAGACACACGTTTACTTTCATAAATGAACATGCATAGCTACAGGGAGTTTTTAAGAAAACAATGTGCAAATATTCCAAGGATTACTTTTGTTTTGCAAGAGTGTTAACATAGAAAAGGCACCATACCGTGAGTGGTGATTCGATCTGAATTGTCAGCATTACCTCCCCTTCTTAAAAATACCTGCTCATCCCTAAAGAAGGGGCCGTGACAGCAAGCGTGCAGAAGGCAGAGGGATTTCGAATCAAGCACCAACTATGGACCAGGGATTGTCACAAACTTCATTTTCCTATTCAAACACCACAAGAACCTGAAGCTGATAATTTGTATGTGGGGGAAAACAAAGAGGGAGACTCAGAAAGGTTGAGTGACTTGCCTAAGGTCACACAGCTATAATAAAGGAGGAACAAGATTAGAACCTTGGTTAAATAAACTCTAGAAATGTCCAGAAGCATACATATATTAGCAGTGGTTATCTTAATAAGGCATCTCTAGTCATCTTTATTTCCTTTATATTTCTGTCTAGGCTAACTTTATTTGGCTGGGGAATTTTTCAAGCCTCAAGCAAAATTAAGTTCTTTGAATGACTTTTTTAGATCCTTCCAACAAATGGTCTTACAATTCCTAAACTACTAAATTAAATCAACAAAATTATAGGAAATTTGCTGATCAATCCTTCCTTCCTTGCAGGGGATCAGTGGGATGAGAGCCCTAATGACTGGGTGCAGACAAGGAGGAGGGTGGGGATTACTCTGAATCCACTTGACCTCTGTGAAGCATGCTCTCTAAGTCTTTATAAAACGCACTGATTAAAATGTTGGCCTTGAGTAAACATATGGTAGTGGTCCTCACCAGAGAACTTTTTTTTCGGTTTTATGATGCACTACAAAGTCCAAGCCCTTTTTGGGTATCAGTGGACAGTGAACTCATCTGGTCGTTCAAATCCCTCCCCTTTCTCAGGGTTCTCTGGGTACTGACTCTGATCTCTCCACTGGAGGACGTGCTTGGGGACCCTGTGGGGAAAGGGATGAGCTACAGGCACAGATTAAGCTAAAGTCTGCCACAGCAATGTGGTTGGAAAGGAGCAGACCCAAGACCCTGGCCAAACCTGCACTCTTGGTGACTTCAGCAAGCCCTTCGCCCTGGAGTCTCCACGTTTTCTAAATGAGGGCAGTCAAGCAGAGGAGTGGGACCTGGAGCTGAACAGACCTCAGTTTCAGTGACGGCTCTGCCACCCATCAGCAGCGTGGGGCTGAACAAGTTACTTAAGGTCTCAAAGCTTCAGTTTCCTCACTGAGTATGGTAGTTAATTTTATTGTCATGTTGACTGGGTCACTACTAGATATTTGCTCAATTATTACCCTGAGTGTTTCTTTGAGAGTGTTTGGGGAATGAGATTAACAGGTGAACCGGCAGACCGAGTAAAGCAGATTGCTCTCCCTGATGTGGGTGGGCCTTGTCCAAGCAGTTGAAAGCTTGAACAGAACAAATAGGCCATGCCTTTCCCAAATGAGAGAATCCCTCCTGTCTGACTGGCTTTGAACTGACACTGGACACTGACTCCAACTGGAATACCAGTTCTTCTGGCTCTCAGGCTGCCAGACTCAGAGCGGAACTCCACCATCAGCTCCCCTAGGTTCCAGCTTGCCAACACCCTGCAGATCTTGAGACTTCTCAACCATCTCATCACATGAACCAATTCCTTATGATAAATCTGTCTCTCTCCACACACACATATCCTGATTCTGTTTCTCTGGAGAACCTAATACACTTATCCAACAAAGATAACAGCTATCTTGCCAGGTTGTTCCAAAGGTTAGAGATGATGTATCTACTGTCCCCAGAAGATGGTAGACACTCAATGCATGACCACCATTGCTTCCTCTAAAGCTGCTTCCACCTTTAAAATGCTCCCCTTTGTGTCATGTCCCTAGCAGATGACAAGACAAAATTAACTGGTCACACCTTAATCTTCACCTCCACAGGGGGTGTCCTGAATGTCTCAGCTCTCTGCCTTCGGAAGCCCACGTCGGCCACAATAAACAGAAACCTGGTTCCACTCTAGCCTCTTGGCAAGTACCTGCTGGAAGACCCCATAGCTCTGACCTCCTTCTGAACTTCAGTGGAACAGATGTGCTAATCCAGCAACTCGAGTGTAAAATGAGACAGCTGGAAGGAAACTGGACAAAGTGGCAGCACTAACCAGTTGATGGGTTTCCAGTGGGTTTAGGACTCTTGGCAAGTGGGAGAGGCCCGCTTGTGAAACTCCATTAGACAAAAGGACAGTGGGGCAAGCAGCTGCTGTGGGCCCCAAGACACTCAGCTGGTTAGAAGGAATGAGCTGAAGTCAAGGCTGCAGAACTTATGTAAGTCTGCGAACTTCCCTGGGTCTTCTGGCTACAAAGTGAACTTCTAACTCCATCCAGGAAATCTCTCACCATTAATGGAAAAACAACCTTAGAGCATCAGTACCAGAAGCCTGGACTGTCACTGTCTCTAAGTGACAAATTCAGAGAAGTTGTTCCCCGAGTGCCAGCAGACGGTCCCGGCTCTGGTCCACGGACCCGGCCTGTGGATGGGAGCCAGTGGTTCTCAAACTTGAAAGCACACCTGATTCACCTGGAAGGCTTGTTAAAAGATTCCTGGGCCTCATCTTCCAAGTTTGATTCAGTAGGTCTGGGATGGGGCCTGAGAACTGAAAATAACCTCCTGTATTCAATATGAGTCCATTATTATATGGCCATTAAAAATATGCCACTACTTCCGAATTTTAAAATATATATGTATGTCTGTGTCACCCACATGAGTGGAAGCCACGGCTCTGTCCAAGCCCATCCAATTCTACCTGACACGTTCTGTCCTATTCTGAGCATCTCATCTGGAAGGGGAGATGTGCTAACTATTTAAGTGAAGGTCACGATGGTAAAGGTGGAGGAGAATTAGAGATAAACTGAGGATTTTAACCTGACATTCAATCCTTAACATTCAGTGTCTGAGTGCTGTGGTGCTGCCCTTCCAGGTGCTTCCTGAAAGTGTGGTTAAGACCACTGTCTCTGCCTCTCCTCACCTCCTTCCCCTACATTCCTCAACCCACAAAAATCCACCTTCTGCCCCCAACGTGCTACTGAATCTGCGCTCACTACAGTAACCAGTGACGGGCTGGCAGCATCAGACAACCCCTGCAGGTGTGATTAGCCCCAGTGAGGTCACCCTTGAGTAGGGTGAGCCTCCAGTCCCACATGACTGATGTTCTTGTAACACGGAGAAATCTGGACACAAAGGGAGACATGTACGTGGTGAGGTGGGGGGCGCCACATGGGAACTGGAGTCCCGGGCCACAAGCCAAGGACCCACCAGAAGCGTGGGAGGCCTGAAACAGACTCTTCCCTCAAGGCCCCCTGGCCCTGGTGGCCTGGATCCTGGACTTCTGGCCTCCAGAACTGTGGGAATATATTTGCCTTTGTCAGTCACGCAGCCTAGGGTACTTCATTATGGCAGCCGCGGCAGACTAAGGTGTGGGTCCTCATTTTTGCAAAACTGCCCACCTATCTCCCATCGCGCTACCCACCACGACAAGCTGTTACTGACTAGAGTTGTAACTGACCCCTGTGCTGCCTCCCTTGCCGCAGAGTAAGCAGGGAGGAGGGTCTACGTCTCTGCTGAATGTCACCTCTGAGACCTGGGTGCCCAGCTCACTCCTGAGCCCACTAGATGCCAACCAGGTGAATGGTGGCCAGGGACCAGCAGGGGCCTCCCCGCAGTCCCAAGAGGCTCCCAGATCCCCCCGCCCCAGGCCTCCCAGGCTCGGAGACTCACGGAGATGATGTGCCCCTTCAGACCGTGGGCCGAGTCTGCGCACTCGATCACGGCGCTCAGCTGGGGGTAACCCACCCCCGTCTTGGTGCGGGTGGTGCACACGGAACCTGGATGGAGGAAGAGGCAGACCCCAAAGAGAGATGATTATGAATGAGCAGAATGTGACACAAATCGAGCCTCCATCACCGTCACATAGCCCTGCACTGACTGACTGGGGGCGAACTTTCCACGGTGGGGACGGGGGCAGGATGGGGCTGCCCTGCAGCTCAGTGGAGGTGGTTGTGACCACCACCTGGCCACGTGTCCCTTCAGGTCCTCATCACCATCCCATGCTGATGTCCAGGACACTCCACCCTACACCCTGTCACGGCCTCTCTCCCCTCTGACATCAGCTCCCACTTGCTGCCTCTGATTCTTTCCCACCTTCCTTCCCTTTTCCCCATAATAATCCCTCCCATTACCTTGAGCCTTCCTGCCCTTCAGCTTGTGTCAAATTACTAACTTCCCCAAGCCTCAGTGCCTCACCTGTAATATGGAAATAAAAGCACTGCCCTTGTAGGG
The DNA here is from genome assembly GCF_036321535.1 of Camelus dromedarius. Taxonomy (NCBI): domain Eukaryota; kingdom Metazoa; phylum Chordata; class Mammalia; order Artiodactyla; family Camelidae; genus Camelus; species Camelus dromedarius. Next base: position 10,611,901 of record NC_087454.1, on the reverse strand, counting down.
CTGTGGTGGAGATTGTGACATAAGAGATGTTAGCGTGCCCCCGAGGAAGGGGAGCCGGCAGCGCGGTGTTCCCGCCCTGCCCTCTCCCTCGGCTCTGTCCTCCTGTTCCCCAGGCTCCTGCAAGTCCACCTCCCACCCCGTCCGCTTCCACTGCGGGACTCACACCAGCCACCTCGCTGCCTTCAGCCCCTCGCCCTCCGCCTTTCCCACAGTCAGCTCCAGTCCTGGCTGACCGTCTGCAGAGTACTAGCCCAGTTAGGTCCAAGCCGAGTCGTGCCAACATCTCTAGCACATGTCCCCTCGGTCCCCTTGCTCAAGCCTCTCCTCTCCCTTCCAGCAACCAGGGAGCACCCAGCCAGATCATCCGGATCAAGCTCCAGAACATCCAGCAGCTCTCCCACCTCCTCTCCTCTGGCTCCTGCTCACCTCGCTCCGGCCACCCTGACCTTTCAGCTCCCCCGGCAGGGCCAGTCCCTCCCACCCCAGGGATCCTCATACACGATGTTCTCTCTGTCCGAGCACTCCCCTCTCTACCAACCCCTGATGCAGCCAACACTTTCTCATCTTTCAGGGTTCATCTTCAATGTCACTGCCTCAGGGAAGTTGTTCCTCCCAGCACTCGTTTCAAAAAAAAAAAAAAAAAATTTAAATAATTATCTGTGTAAGAACCAAGGGTCTGTTTTCTCTGCTGGGTGGTGAGCTGTATGGAGAGTCATTGCTATAGACCCAGCATTGAGAACAGAGCCTCGTGTGTAACCGGGGCACTATCCACAGTCACTAAAGAATGAACGAACTCACTAATGAATGAGTCGCCCGTGTCCCCGTCTCCACCGCTTCACCGCTCACTCAGTCCCCCCCGGGGTGTCTGGTGGTACCGCCCACAGGGCGCCCTGGGGCCAGTGTAAAAGCTGGGTGTGAACTCCTCCACTCCCACCAGACCTGTGGGCAGGTCCGTCTCCTGCTCCCCACCAGCACCAATGGCCTCACAGCTTCCTCCAACTTTCCCCGGGGCTCTTTAGGGACAGAGAACCCTGGCTACACTCAGGCCTGATTCCAGCAGGAAAACCAGGACTAGGGGAGAGGCCTTCTCCCGCACCCAGCCACGGGGTGGAGCCCATCACTTTATGTCCATCCTTACAACGTGGTCACTCACTATCTTGGGGCCAGTGAGTTTCTCTCCTGACCAAGCCCTGCTCTGCCCCAGATGCATACTGTGGAGGCACAACTGGAGTTTTATAACCCCTGGTTCTGGTTCAGACCTGGCTTTTCCCGTTTCCCACTCAACGCTAGATCCTCAAGGGAAATCAAGGGCCTCAGAGCTCTGCACAGACACGGGGGAAGGCGTGGGCGAGGGTGTGGTTGTGACAGGTTGAAAGAAGAAACGGGGTACCCATTTCCTCCCAGCCTGGGGATCGGCAGGGGGACATTTAAATGCTTTTTCCCAGTTCCCAGGAGTTCTTCCACGATGAACCTTTTTTTTTTTTTTTAAAACACTGTCATTTAGATATGGAATACTCAGTGTTTTCGCTCTAAAGAATTCGTGAGATGTAAACATCATCTCCAGTCAATTTACAGAAGTGGCTCCAACACATCAGGCTCAGGGGAGGCCTCTCACTCCCCTTCGTCACGTCTTTTCTAAACAGACAGCCTGGGAGGCACACAGCAGAAGGGCAGTAAGTCTTCAGGGGAAGAGACTGTACACACAGAGGATGTACATGAAGGAAATGAGGCTGAATGCGCGAGATTACACCAAGAGCTCCTTCAGCGCCAAGACCGCCCGCGCCCCAGCACCACGGCAGCCAGGAGACCCTCCAGGTGTATCTGATTGAACAGGGGATGGTGCACACTCTGCTTTGGGGGGAAAAAAGAGTCTCCCTGGTCTATGATTAGCCTGTTCGACTCTGTCACAAGCCTGGTCTATTTCAGCCCATCCTCAGTGTGGGGAGAGCGCCCCGTAAGCCAGAACTGGGCCTTAAAATCCTCGTGGCTTTTCAGTAATGACGGACACTCAGTAAAGACCAAAGCTGTCTCTCCTCTTGCTCAGAATGTCACAGATTGGCTTAGGAGAGTGGCAACAGAAAAAGCCCCATCTTGAAAACCTCCGTGTGTGTTAGAAGCTTAGGCACTCTGACGAGCCTACAGGGCCCTTTTGTCATCTACGTCCTAGTCCCTCAAGGCTGACCACTGTGCCAGGTCACAACAAACGCTATCTCCTGCCTCCCAGCAGCACTTTCCCGCAGACTCTTCTCAAACGGGTTCATGGTTTGCTGCCTTTTTTGGTAGTGTCTTTTGGCCAGACGATATTTATAAAAAAATCTTTGCTGTTTCTCATTCCCAACTGAAAGTGTATTATCTTCTCCTTTCCTTTTCTCCAATTTTAGTGTTTGGTTAATAATGGATATGCACGGAAGAATTTTAAAACGTGGCAATGAAGGATTTAAAAATAGGGAAGCTCAGGCTCCCGTCTGGCCAAAGGGGAAGGCCAGCATCAATCAGCCCCAAGAGAAAACAGAGCCACCTGGTACAGGGTGGAAGGTTCCATCCCATTCCTCCGCTCGAAATGCCAGGGGCAGTCCTAGGAGCGAGTGCGCGGGAGGATGCAGCAAACTCTGAGACGGTGAGAAGCCAAAGGTGATAACTGCATGGGCCATGGGGCAAGTTCAAACGTGGCCTCACAGCTGCACGTCTGTTTGCAACGTGTGGGGTCCCTCAAACATCCACATAAACTTGAGCTATTCGTGGCCACTAACTGTCCCCACGGACTCTTCAGCCCTCTCCTTCCCCTTCAGGGTGAACAGTATCATTCAAGAAACCCCATTCTTCTCCTCCCCATTCATGTTCTGGAACCGGGACCTCGCACGTGAACCGGGTTCGAGCTCATTCAGAACATCAGAAAGCAGCTCAGTGACAGTGACGTTGTTAATCAGGAGCCTCTTCTGAGCAGGCACCCAAAGATACTTCCAACAGAGATGTGCTTTAAACTTGTGATGAATCACTCCTGGTTCCCTTTGGGCATCTCCAATCCCCCCCACCCCCAGCCCTAGACCCCAGTCCTCCCCACAACACCACCTCTGCGGTGCCCCCAGCAAGTCTTACCTGGTCCAACTCCCACTTTGATGATATCTGCTCCGGAAAGAATAAGCTCTTCCACCATCTCTCCCGTCACCACGTTCCCTGCCTGGGACAGAAAGCACACAGCCTGCAATCATGAACTGATCCCGGTGGGACAAAGATGAGTCACGGACGCACTCTACACCTGAACACAAGAGTGAGCATGTTCTGAAGCCCCCAGCCAGCCAGGGGACAAAGGAAAAAACAATGGATCAATTCCCTGAATCTACTTTAAGCCTGAAATTGGGGGGCTAGAGTATTCTCCAGGTTTTCTTTCTTCTCTATTAACAAGAGCACAGAACTGGACACCCGAGGCTACCCTGGGGGAGCTGATAGCATCAGAAGGTTCAGAACTGCATGATTTTAGAGCTCCAGGAGACTTCAGGCTGCCTAGTCAGGGATTTTTGAACATTTCAGGGGATGACAAAACAAAATCTTACAGAGAACCCAAATACATAAAAATAACCAATTAAACACTCTCTCGGCTGATTAAAAATCTTTACTGTTGTTTACAATTTGTCAGAGCCCTGAAGAACTTCTATGGAACCCCTGGGACCCAGGATTAGGGAACCACTGGTCATCTCACAGTTGAGAAGATACCTGGGTACCCAACCCTGGGCTCCGTGGTTCCCGACACATAAAAGGGCAGAAGAACCCTTATGGACCAACAGCACTGGGATGTACTTCTTTCCAGAACATAAAGCTGTGGCCCTGAGAATAAACACATAAGCCAAGAAGCGACAAAATCTAAAAACCAGAGGATGCATCTGGTTTGAAAATGGTACATGTTCTTTCACTGCAGGAGTCTGGGAATGCAAAAATAGCCCTTTTTATTACAATTCACTGCCCTGTGGATTCTTCAGCTGGTACGCAGGATACTTGGCAAGATGCCTGTCTGAATTTTCACAACTGTGCGAAGTCTTATTTTGGGAAATGCATCCCTAACTGTTGCGACTGAGTTTTAGGCATTGAAGCCCCAAGTGTCTTTCTGGTGAATTGATTCTCAGAGGGACTTTTTCTTTTTCCATCTAAGCAAAGTGACTTTTAACTTTGTATAAAAGGATCTCTCGAAAGAGTGATGAGGGCTCAGAGCTACTTTAATCCAAACAGCATCTGACACTGGAAAAGGATGGATGGCCCAGAAAAAGGACAGGAACATATGAGAGCATACAGGACATGAGAAAGGTGGCATTACCTGTCACTGAGGAAGGGAACAACATTTCAATAGACAGAGCTGGGGAAAGGGACCTTTCAGACACATACAGATTATCACTCATGCTTTTCACCAAAACAAACTTCAGATGGACGAAAGAGCTAAACTAAGAGCTATCTCCTCCCAGATTTAGAAGAAAACCTTGAATACTTGTAATATGCATCCAAGTGGAAAAAAAAGAAAAAAGATCTGTCTACACGAAAATAAAAAAATCTTGTACATCTAAACACACATGCTCATACATATAAACAGCAAAACCAATCAGCAACCCGATGGAGAAAATATTTGCAATTATGACAAACTAAGAGTACTAACATTGTAAGAGTTTTTCCAAATCTACAAGAAAAATGCTGCCACCTCACAGAATAACTGCCAGAGGACATGAACAAACTCATGGAAGAAATTAAAGTGGCCAAAAAACACAGGGAAAGTGTTCACCCTCACCAGTAATCAAATTTAAATTAAGATACCAGCGACGTAGCACTTTTCACTTAAATTATCAATGATTATAAAGACTAAAATGCTGAAGAGGAAACAGACACTCGCTCTCTGCTGTTGGAATGTCTACTCAAGTACAAGTTTTCCTAGAAAGCAATTTGTCCATTTAGAGAAACGCAAAAGTATGTAGAGCCTTTGATCCAATAACTTCCAGGATTCTCTCTCAAGGCAATAATCATAGATGAGATCAAAGATTTAACTACAAAAATGTTTTATTGATAACACTGCAAAACTGCAAATACATTCCCCAAGATGGGAATGGTTCAACAATCTATGTGATATCTTTGCATGGGAAAATGCTTAAATCCTTTCAGGGAAATTTAGGGAAACAGAAGGAAATGTAAGACCTCATTTTGTTAAAACAAAACAAGCATATATGTAGATGAAAACATGTACCAAAATGCCAACAAATTATGTGCACATGAGGGAATATTCTGACTTTTATTAATAAGTCTTTACAATTTTCTGGATTTTACAGTAGAAACTGCATTACTTTTATAATTAAATGCGATAGTTTCGGGAGGTGAGAATAGCTCACTGGTAGAGTGTATGCTTAGCATGCATGAGGTCCTGGGTTCAATCCCCAGTACCTCCATTAAGAAAAAAGAAAGGAGTAAGAAAGGATGTTAAGTGTCAAAAGATACTCTCCAGCACAGTACCTCTCAGAGCCATTGCAAAGAGTAGATTGTGGCTGAAAAACTTTTTTTTTTTTAAAGTGATAGTTTGTCTTTTTAGGGTTTTTTTGTTTTCGTTTTAAGCACAAAGACCAACATGAACTTTGAACCTGAAAAAGAACTTAGTAGGAACCCAAAAAACAAGATGCCAAGCTCTCATTCTTCCTTCCTGGTTCCTAAAAATTCAAAATAAATTTTTATAATAAAGTTATAATATAAAATTAATTAAAAATAAGTTAAAATAAAATACTTTAAGAAGCTACTCTGAGCTCCCTACAGAGTTTCATTTTCAGGGGACATTTTTTCCCCTGATCTGGTGCTGCTTACAAACCATTTTATCTTAAAACTGCTTACTTCACACCAAATAAATTAATTCAGATCAGTTCAGGATGGAAATACCAGGTACAACCACGTGAAGTCAAAGTAAGTCTAAAAGCATGGAGGAAGTAGATGCTATTTTAAGAGCCCAGAGGCTCCCCTAGGTGGCCCTGTGTCCCCTGAGCTACCTGCGTGGCTCCTGAACCAGTGGTCAGAACGCGGTCCCTGCAGAGAGTACTGAGGGTGGGAAAACCCAGTGGAATTACGAAAGCCTCCAGCATGAGGACCACTCGACGAGAAAGCCGATGACCCAAAGAGGTTGGTGAGTTTCCACTTGCAGGAACAAAAAGCTGTCTGTCCAAGTTTGAAACCAAGAAGGTCAAAAAAAAAGGGGGGGGGGGGCAAAAAGGAAATGCGAATGACAAAGGGAAGTGTGGTCGGGCTCCGAGGAAAGCCCAGCCCACAGCCCACAGCCCACGTGGCTTTGGCCTCCGGGTGGGATGTGCCAGGCGGGGGTGTCGGCCGAGGGTGATTAGTGGGGAGTCGGCTTATCTTGGCCTCATGCACCTCCTGTCCCGGGCGGATACCAGAGACTCAGAATGTGACCGCCTAGGGCAGCTCGTCTGGCCCAGTCACGACCAGGCGGCCACAGCAAAATGAAAGCTACAGACCCTCAACAGGGCCCCAACGCAGGCAGGTGGAGATATCCGCTAGGCACCCCCTCTCCCTGGGGAGGCCAAGCACTGTCCTGGCACCGCCCTAACCACATCAAGGACAGGTGCAAGGGCCCAGGGCAAAGACATAAAAAGTGACAAAACCAACATTTCAAGCACTTCGATGCCATTTTAAGAAGTCCTCTGGGCCAGAACCCAAACCAAAACCGGACCCAATTCTTCCAGCTTTCCTTTAGATCCGGACATCTCTGGCAAAATAGGTTCAGAAAGCCCTGGGGTTGAATGATGGCCCTTCCACTCACCGCGTCACATTAGGAAAGTCCCTTCGACTCTGAGTCTCCATTTATTCCACTACAGAGCGGGGCTGATCAGACCCACTTGTCATTGTCACTGGAAGGTTTACAAAGAAAGTTCCCCCACACCCATCACCAGCACTCTGGCATCATCCCTAACTGACATTTCACACTCATTAGGCAGTGACTTCTCCAGCCGCTTTCTCCTGGCTCTTCTGAGGCCCTCTGCCAAGGTGGGGGTCGGCAAACAGCAGCAGGACCTGCCCATGGGCCAGCTCGTCGTGCAGGAGGATGGACATGAATGCCAGGGCCTTCTCCCAGGCACACGAAGATGTCCCTCGACCTACCTGTGGAATCGGGAGCACGAGATGCTATCAAGGCAAAGCCATCTTTCATGTCACATTCAACTGAGTTTACCATGTGACTCTTAGGGACAAATATCAGCTGAATCTCTGAGGCCCTTCCTAGCCTCCACCAAGTTCTAGGTCACACCAGTTCCAGAAAGAGGGTGAAAACAGAAAATCCAGGTAACTGGGCTTGAGCGGGCCTACGTACTTGAGGGAGGTATGTCTGGCTGCCCACGGGCAACACCTGCACAGAATACTGGAGCATCTGCCCCCCGGGAAAAGGTATAGACAGGGAGGTGCCTCTGAGTGGCCTGGAACCTGCTCAGACCATGACTGCTGGAGAAAGAACGCAGGCACGTGACCGAGCCACTGGCCACACACGGAAATGCCAAGGACATGCCCTGGCTATCTGGAGATCAGCCAACAGTGGCTGACACGCATTCCCTTGGGGAGCAGAGCAGGGCCTCCAGCCTAATCTCAACACATGAGGGGTCACAGGCTACGTCCTAGGTACCAGGTCAGAAAAGCACTTCCCAGCCCCGACCCAGGGACCTGTGTCCCAGCACTGCCACGTGGTGTAATGAGGAGATGCCAGGCCCTGGGGACAGGCTGCCTAGAGCTAAACCTCAGGCCCACCCCTCACTGGCTGCAGGAGCCTCAAAAAGTCTCTTGACCTTCAACAATGAAGTTTCACATCAACTAAAGCCAGTGCTCTTATCCTTATTCAGAGATGAGTTGTTATTAAGAGGAGCACCTGGTCCCTGCTAGGGCCTTTTTCCACAGTACATACTCAGGACGGTACCCAGAACACACCATTCCTTTTCATCTCCGAAAGACACCAGGCAAAGGACTGTAGGACTGGTCACACTCTCCCAACAGTCGGCATCTTTTTGGATACTTTTCTGCCAATGACATTTTCTAAAATTCTCTGCTTCCTCCCTCCCAACCTGTGGCAGTGCTTGTCTTAGGTAAAAGGCAAGAAAAAAGGGTTTCCAGGTTAATCCAGGACGTTCTGGGCACCCGATGCCGACACCCTGGAGTTGTCACACTCCGCTAAAAACACGTCTAAGCCTCTCTTCTGTTCGCTGCATTGTAACCATCAGGGTAACAGCACCCGTATTAAATACCTTTCAGTTCCCCAACACTGGACAAATACATCCTCACGATGCCCCCAAAACCATAGAGAAATTACATTTCTAAAAACCAAGATGTAAGGGTACCAAAAGGTTTCCAAATGAAGCACAGATTTCAGAGGTCAGTGCAGGCAAGGAAGGGCTGTGGAAGAAACATCTGCCTCGCCAAAGCCTCCTGCTTGTGGCTGGGGAAACCGACACGGACAATGAGAACACGTTCCCTGGGCCACCCAACAGGCACTGGGGAGGCTCGGGCTGTTGGTGGCTGCCCAGAGGGCTGTGGGAACTCAGAGCCCATCTCCCCCTCCCCGCCTCACGCCCCAGAGGAAGCCCCAGGCTCTGCACTGGCCACAACGCCCACCCTTCCCCTTGTCCTGCCAGCTTGCCTCCCTCCTGCACCGCCCCCTGCCCCCTGGTCTTCCCCCAGGGGTGGAGCACAGGCCCCACAACCCGCGGCATGCTCAGCCCTGGGCAGGGCCAACCGGGACCTGAAACCCATGGCCAGCAGGCCAGCCACGAGGAGGATGCCATGGAGGCTCGGGGGCTCCAGCAAACCTCAGCTATCGCTATCCTGGTTTAAGAAAGTGCTACATGTTTGTTCTTCCTAAAGACGAATGCCTCCCACACTGCCCCATTCCTCTTCTCCATCAGCCTTCTGCCTCCGGCTCAGTTCTCAGGGCCCAGACCCTCACAACACACACTTCTGTGAACACTGAACATCGCCCACCTGATCCCCAAGATAATTCTCCAACCATTTTCATCCTTGACCTCCTTTTCACAGGGGAGGAGAATGAGATTCAGAAGGTAGGTCATATCCCCAACGTGGTTCACCTCATGGGGACACTCGGTGATGTACACAGAGTGAGGCAGGGGCCAGGGAAGTATCTGGAAAATGGTACTGAGGTTCGTTCCAGGAACAGTGGGTTACCTACTGCACAGCTTCCATGTAACAACGTAGGTGCATCTCGATGTGGGATGGAACCCCGAAAGACATGCAGTAGGATTGCCATTTATATAAGGTTCAAAAACAGAAGTGAATTGGGGTTGTTTGGGAATGCATCAGTCAGTGGCAAAACCAAGGACAATGCAAGGAAATGATCACCGGTCAGGGTGGGGCTGCCGTCCAAGGTGGGAGCGGGGGCGCTGAAGGGCTGTTCCTTTTATGACTAGTTATCGGACACCCACATTTCTTGCACTGGTCTGTACGTCACATTTTACAATTGGATACGTGCATTATTAAAGACAAAAAAGTGGGGCCACTAGGTCGCTTCATTAAATAAGTATAATTTCTGATTCCTAAGCCTTCATGACTTACTCCTATACCCTAAAATGCCAACAGATGTACAGTGCAGCTTCCCAGGTTTATCACTCCCTTGTGTCTCCAGGGCAATTTAAACACTAGAAATGAACTGGAAAGATCTGGAAAGATCTATATCCCACCACCTCAGATCAGGAGAAATGTCAACAGTAACCCCTGCCGTAACCTCCTCCTCCAGGGAAAGAGTCAGCGAGGACTCCTCTCCTGCTCCAATACTTGTCCTGCTCTTTCTACCTTCCCAGTTTCACAGAATTTACGTTTAGGGCCAAACGCCGTTTACGGCTACCAGGTCCCAGCTCGGGGCTGGGGTTTCGGCCCTCCCGGGAGGCCAGCTTTCTGTTCTCTCAGAAGAGCCAGCTGGGGCCTCGGGACTAGATATGCAGGCATCCCTGGGCCAGGACAGAGGGTAACCCCATCACCCCCAGCACAAGCCTGAAGAGCGTCAACCGCCCCACCTCAGAACTGGGGAGCAGGTCACAGACATATCACCCAGTGGAAGAAGGGAAGAAGGGGGCTTTAGCCCTAAAGTGAACAAGGACGGAGCACGTGCACCGGTCTCAGTGGGCAGAGCCTGGGCTTCGCATTCAGACCGACCTGACCTCAAATCCCAGCGTTGCTGCTCAACATGGCTTGATGTTGTGAAAATCCCAAAGTCTAGTAAGAATCAAAGCTTAGGATTCCTCCTCTGTGCTAAACTTGGGACAACAGTTCCTACCCTTCACAGAGATGTTGTAAAGAAGAGAAAGAGCAGCCATACACCTCCGGAAACACGCTAGGTGCTCAATGAACGGTGTCCCTGTTATCAGAAACATGGTGACACTGGCAGCCCGATTATGTAGGTGCAGTGAGCTCTGCTGCTGCCCACCCCACGTCCGACATGGTACAGCTGGTTGACCTTGGGACAATTCTTAATCCCTCCTTCTCATGTGATTGGAAAGCATGAAAATACTTCTCTTAAAAATCCTTGGAAATCCTCAACACAAGACTTAACTTTGTCAACAGAAATACTAATTCCTGTCTCCCAACTTCCTAACAGGGAGGAAATGGGAGGAGAAATTAAATGAAAAAGATTTTAAAGGAGAGTTAGGTAAATTATCTAGTGGTCAATCGATAACTCCCATGTTAAGACCAGCAAAGACGCACACAATTACAATGCAGATTTCCCAAAAGCCCAAATTTAACCCTAAAGCTTCTATTTCCTTTTCCTGTAAATCCATGTTTCCCAGCAATAACAGATACACATTAACTAGTGAAGGTGTTAAACATTAGGAAAATTACCCAAAAGGGGGGCAGGAAAAGGCAAAAATAAAGATCCTAGATAAAATAACACACCTACTGATGTGCAAGTAATAGGTGACCACTGCACAACGTTCATGTTGTGGATTTCACATCTCGCAGCAGCATTTTCTACTGGCCAAGCGCGCGGGGCAGAGGTGACTTAGGATAAACAGACCCAGTTATGTTGTTTTCATCTTTAAAAATATACTCTCTTAAGGAGCAAGACACAGATCGTGGTTTAAAGGTCTCACAGGGTAAGAAACAGCTGATATTTAGCAGAGACAAGGCGTTGATCTGGCTTTTATCTTTTACAGAGCAGAGCCAGTTTTCAGCTCTTCCTTAGCTGCTGCTGGCCCCTTTCCTGCTGATTTTCAAGTAGTCTTCACATAAGAAGGCACCAAAAGCTCTGAAGAGAATACAGCTCCCCCCAATCCACTGCACAACTCCCTCCTCCTTCCCCATCCGGAGAAGGTCGTCCCACCACACCTACCATGATGGTGTGTTCTGGAAATCTGGCACGGACGAGCTTCACGAATTCCACGAAATGTTCTGAGTACCCATTGGCCACATCCAGGCAGATAAACTTAACCTGCGGCACGGCTTCCAGGATGCTGCTCATCTTTTCCAGATCATTCTTCCCACTGCCCGAACTCACGGCTACATGCTGTACCAGACACACCAAGAGGCGCAAGACGGGAACAGTAAGAAGCACTCAGAAGTCAGACCCTGCCCCCAGCCACCTGCCCCTCCTGGGGACAGTGCAGTGACCCCCGGACATTTCCCCTGATCAAACAGATACACAGTGGCCTGGCTCAGTAAACACAGAGCAGCAGAGGTGAGGGAGATGCACTGGTTATCCAAATTGACTTCATCGCCTTTCCCACCATTAAATTGCACATATCCTTGGCCCTGGACCTCAGCCACAGAATCTTATCCTCGGCTTTTGTTTAATTTCCTCAAGCTCTCCGTGTGGACCTCGGAATCGTGGAGGTGCCGGTGCAGGAGGGTCAAGAAGAACCAGGGTGGCCGGTCAGCTCAGGCTTCCTGATTCCAGAGCTGTGGCCATCACCCTGAGCCATCTTGTGTGTGTGTGTGTGTGTGTGTGTGTGTGTCTGGGGTGGGGGCAGGGAGAGGGAGGAAAAGGTGTGTAAAACTCCTTTGATAAAATTCCTTCCTGCTTCCATCTTTACTCCCAATATAACACCATCACAACATGCAGATCATAATACGCACACGTTGCTGCAAGTCTCAGTGTCCCTATTAAAAGAGCAAAAGGTCCCAAAGTGCAAGAACGAATGAGCCCATAATGACCCTTCCCATCTTCACTTGGACATGTTTACACCTGAAGCCACCACACCCTCCTCCGTGACAGCCTCTGCCCCCACCCTCCACCCCAGCCCTCTGCTCCTCTCAAAATCTGCTCTCTGGTCTTTAGCAATTTACACCTTAATAAAACAAAGCCATTGGAACGTGCCTAGAGTCATCATCTCACCTTTTATGAGATATTTATATTTCATCAATTTAAACCTTATACATTTATTTAATATTTATACTTTAACTCCTATCTCTAAACTATAAACCACAGATGAGGGCCATATCAACAACCTTCTTTATTCCCCCCAAATCACAACAATGTAGCTACACTGTAGACACTAAGCATAAACGGCCTGGTGACACGACACGCACTCCGGTTTTCACTCCTCATGCCGACAGTCTGACCGGTGCCCGAATCCACCTGTTCTTTCCCTCCCTGGAGCTCTGCTACCTTCTTTATTTCCCCCCTCATTTCTGTTAAATTTTGGCAAGTGGAACTCGAGATCACTTAGTTTCTCTCAGTGCCACTGAGTTTTAAACACTTTCCCTTTTTCATTTGCTTTAATTTGGTGGGGGCGGGGGAGGAAGTGAAATGATCGCACGTGGTGATGAAAGCCAAGGTTCTGATTAACAGCGCGTTGCCAGAAACTCCTGCTCCCCAAACTCCTTCCCGAGAAGAGAAGGTGAAACAGGTGTCATTCATTAGAATAAAACATGGCGGGAAGGAAGGAATCACTATTTTTGTCTCAGAAACCACCTTCTCACCCATCAACATCCCCTTAGGCACAGCAAAATAACAAAAAGCCAATGTAACATCGAAAGCAGTACAACATGAAGTCGTTTTCCAGTCACAAACGACCTGACCACGGGGAGCATCTCTAACGCAGAGAGGGCACTGGTGTGGTGCCTCCCGAATGTGCCAGGATCCAAGTAAGGTGTGTTCTCCTGGGGCTTTTGTTATTTTCAAAGGGCCTTTTTTTTTTTAAAGTAACAGTTTTACTGAGATATAGTCACATACCCCACAATTCACTCATTTAATGTGCACAATTCAATGGCTTTTAGTATATTCAGAACTGTGCAACCATCATCACAACATTAGAACATTTCATCACCCCAAAGAAGAAGGCCACCCCCTTTAGCCCTCACCCTCACACCTCCCAGCCCTCGGCCTCAGGCAACAACTAACCTACTTTCTGTCTCTATGGGTTTGCCTTTCCTTGACATTTCATGTAACCGGAATCATATAACATGGCTGGGTTTTCACTCAACAAAATGTTCCCCAGGTTCACCCGTGTTGTGGCATAAATAACACCTCATTCCCTTCCGCAGCTGACTCTTCCACAGTACAGTCAGATCAGGCTTTGTGTATTCATTTATTGGCTGGTGGATATTTGGGTTGTTTCTACCTTTTGGCTGTTAGGAATTATGCTACTATGAACATCTGTGTACAAGGTTTTATGTGAACATATATGTAGCTGTTGGGTCCAGACTAGGGATGGAAATCCTTGGTAATACAGTAACTCTGATGTTTAACCTTCAGAGGAATTGCCAGACTGTTTTCCAGATCGGCGGCACCGTTTTACATTCCCACCAGCAATGTAGGAGGATTCCAATTTCTCCACATCCATGCCAGCATTTTTTTTATTATCTGTCTCTTTGATTGAAGCCACCCTAGTGGGCATATTGTTTATTCACCCCACAACCACTTGTTCTAATTAGGTGTTCTTCCTACAGCCAAAAGGCTTGCTCAGAATGGACCCATTCCCTGGCAGGAAACACTGCCAGGTCTTCCGCAAGCTCTCCTGATACAGCACTGCATTTTTTCAAGGGAAAAAAACAGCTAAATCCTAATATTTTCAAAATAGGATACAGGCAAATTCCTGGCAGTGATGAAGGGCTGGGTACCACTACTGCCCTTCCCTGGTCTCTCTGGGGACTTACATCTATCTGCTGCCAATTCAAATCCCTTTGACAACCCTGACAATGTTCCTCCCTCTGCAACAGATGTCACTTATAACCAGGGTGCAGTCATACCTGCAGGCATTCTGGGTGATCAGCGGCAAAGAGCTTCCAGTCATCCAGGGTGTAATGCTTATGAACTGCGGTAAACATGGAGTGCTAGGGAACAAAGCAGCACCATTAGGACGAGAAGTCAAGCGAGGCCCGCTCTCCCTTCCTCCATATGGCAGGGGTGATCCGACAATACAAAAGCATCCTGCCTTCCCACATTCACACTTAATTTGCTTTGAATAGCCTCCTAGGAGCCCAAAACAGACCAAGGTGTAACCAGGGAAATCACCACCAAACCGTGTTTTCCATTCTAATCTGCTCAGACAAGGCAGTGTTCAGGACTTGGGAGGCGATGCCAGGAGGCGAGGTGGGTTGCGGGGAGCAAGGGAGAGTCCTCAGCGTCCTGGCCCAGCCCACACCTGACTGAGGCCCAGAGCAGCACAGAGAGCTGGTCCCCTGCTGGTTCGTTAGCAGGGCAGATGGAAGGCAAAATTCTGCCTTGTCAACCCACAGGAACCTCAACTTCTACCCAAAAGTTTGTTTTTTTTTTCCGAAAAAAATTTTTTAAAATTGAAGTATAGTTAGTTATAATGTGTCACTATCTGGTGTATAGCGTGATCTCCCAGTCATGCATATACACACATATATTCCTTTTCACATTCTTCTTCATTAAAGGTTATTACAAGATATTGAAGAGTTCCCTATGCTATACAGAAAAAAAAATGCTTTTAATCTATTTTTATATATAGTGGTTAACATTTGCAAATCTCAAACTCTCAAATTTATCCCTTTCCACTCCCTTCCCTCCACACCATAACCGTAAGATTGTTTACTATGTCTTTGAGTCTTTCTTTTGTACATGAGTTCATTATCTGTGTTCGTAACCTGAATGTTTCTTGCTAAAAGCGTTAACTCATCAGGCAGTTGGTATCCTTGATGGAGGGAAGTACATAACTCATAGTCCTGAATCTCTGACTGTCAATTCAGCAAGCAAGCACTTCACACGCATTATTTCATTTACTTCCCAGAACAACTCTGTACAGCAATATTAGCTTTATGGGCAGAAATGGGGCTTAAGAAACTTAAGTTTAAGAAATTAACAACTGCTTGGCCAAAATGGGGCAAAGGCCGGAGTCAAACGCAAATCTGAATGCAGAACCCAGGCTCCTCCTCCAGGATCAGGGCCTCACTCCTAACTTCTCTCCGTCTATTTCCCCACCTACAGTTTCCTATCCTAAAATTCTATGACTTACATTAACACAAGGAATTAATTCAGTGGATCCTAGAAAGAAAATCCATAGTACCTGCACATAGTTAGCTACTTTGGTATACATTGTCTCATTCCCTGTGCACAGAGGAGAGCAGAACAAGTAGCACGTTTTTCATGGACTGGTAACCTGATATGTGAACTAATCTGGGCTATTTACTGCTTCCTGACTCCGCGAATTTTCACGCTAATACATAACCTATTAGTAGCAATGGCTGATCATCACAGGGCAGAGCGAGGAAAAGATAGGGAGAAAAAATACCAATTCCTTTAGCAATTAATGTATTAGCCTCCAGCCCAAAGCTTGGTGGGGGCTGAGGGTGGACAGATGGTACAACTGATCCTGGACTCAGACAGACCACCCCCTACTCCATTATGTGAGTTAATAATTTGTTTGAAAATCTTCCTTCTAATCACTGGCTAATAATGAATCCCAGCACCTCCTGGGGTTAGCCGTGCTGCCCACAGCAAGACACTCTTTCAACTAATTGGATTTATCTTTTCACTTGGCAGGCACCATGCACAGAAATAGATGCACAGACACCCTGCATCAGAAGCAAACACTTCACATCTATGATGAATAAGACTCACTCAACCTCAGACACAGATGTGCGAGATGAAGGTTCTGCCCACAAATAACTTGCCCTTTATTTTTCCCAAGGCCAGAATACTAGCCACTCCCTTTGCAGGAAACAAGACAGCAGCCGACTCAAGGGACCATGAGCTTGTATGATGATCTGTCAGTGTAAACTGGGGGGGAAATCCCTTATTCTGGAGTCAGTCTGACTTCAAACGTTGGCTCTGTGTCTACCTGGCTAAGTGCCTTGAGCCAAATGACTCTCCTCACTCTCTCTCTGCCTCAGTTTCCTCATCTGTATCAGGAAGCTGCCCGCTGGAGTTGTGACCACATCATACACATCATATCCAGAGTCTGGCACCTAAGTTTTCTACATAATGATGTAGATGCTATAGGACAGATGAAGCGGTTCTGTCTTAATTTTACAGGTGCTGTCACTCTCCTATTAATATGACACTCATCTAACTTTATAATACGGGACAATATCCAACTTCTTTTTGTATCTCTATCATTTCCAAAACTCTCGTGGGTGTTTTCAAGGAAGAAATGGATGCAGAATCTAGAACATCTCACTGAATGCGACGTCCAGGCTCCATCCATCTTCTGGGTGAAGAGAGAAAAAGAAGTGTCTCCAGCAACACTCAGATTCAGAACTACATAGTTCGGCCACAGCAAATGACCCAAAGGGTCTCCCTTCTCTCTCCCTCCCTGTGTCTGAACAAGTCCAAGGTGAGCTCCTGACACCCCAACCGGTGCATGAGCAGCGGACAGAAAAAGCCCACCATCCTACCTGTGACATCACCACGGCCATCTCAAACGTCCCCACGGTGTCCATGTTGGCCACGATGATGGGAATCCCTGAGTAGGTCTGCTTCGAGTTTCGAAACGTGAAGGTTCGCTCAAGATCCACCTATTGCAAAAGGGAAAAGAAGGACTTGGCTCTTGACGTGATTGGTACGGCATTTCTCCACTTTGGAGCGAATGGAAAGACACAAAGGATGTGTGTGTCCCTCGGGTCCCTGGATCCTCTTAGGGATTGGAACAGGTGTTCCAAAGACAGTGAGTCCCTGAGGAACCGGAGTCACAGGTTGTGATCCAGGTACAAAAACTGAACCGGGCTCCTTACCATCCTCAAGCAAGAACAAGGCACTGGATGTTCTGCCATCCAGTCCGGCCTCCGAGTTGAAAACTCTCTCCTTCAATAGCCTCTCCCAGCCCAGTGCCACCTTCTGTCCCCAGTCTGGTTCATTCCAGCCCTACACACCTACATCCAAGTCACCTTCCCCCACTTCCAAACACGGAGGGACTGTTCCTCTTCTGAGAAAATCCACTCCACTCGACCCTGCCAACCAAGGCCCTCCCTTTAATTCTCACCTTCCCAGAGGACCAGGCACTCCAAATTCACCCTGCGGTGAGCAGCAAACCGTTAATCCCTTACCTTTTAACCTTCTCAGCTGCTTCAGAATGATCAGCATCCTTCAGAGCTGGGAGGGAGAACACTGTAGCTCTGTCTATGCACAAAACCACTTGTTCCTCTGACCTGCAAAGACCTGGAGGGAGGGCTCTCTAATGCTGTGGTAACTCCAACTTCAGGACATTTGTAACTAACTCCACAATTAGGAACCCAGAGCATGAGCCAGGCCGGGGTGGTGGGCTCAGCAGTGCTAAGGGCCAGGCGCTCACCAAGAACTGGCAGAATCAAAATCAGATCCCGGGCCCCTGTGCTCACAGATGCAGTGCTCATCCTTCCCCTGCTCTGCTCTTATCACAAGGAAGCCACCCCTGCAGGCTCCACTTCCCAGGCTGGTTTCTGGCTAGGTTTGGCCAGCAAAGTCCCTGGGTGGGACACTGGAGGACAGTGGGGGAGATGGGCATGGATGTGGTCAGAGTAGTGCTCCCAGACCCCCTCTACCTTGACCTGCATGGTCTTGGTTCCAGCTCAGAATGGTCCCAACCCTTGGGCTCCTCCCCTTTGGAAGTGGTTTCTCCGCTGCCAGTCTCTGGGGTCATCCCTCAGTATCCTGTCTGGTATCTAAGCTGTATCACAATGCCTTGGATTAAATTTCCTGTTGTAACTATTCAGCACTGTTTGTTTCCTCAATTGGACCCTGAGGGATACAGACTCCCCTGGAACTGGGTGCTTTCCCAAGGAGAACTGGCAGGAGAAACACTGGTGTGAATCTTAAGTTTCTGAAATAATTTGGACCTGCATTCATCCTGGCTTACTGGCGACAGCAGTAATAATAATCATTCCCTACCAGTGTTTACCTAGAGCCGCCTTCTATTCTTTTTCATGGGAGACCACCTTCACTTTGCCATCAACACGTCACAACAGCAGAGAACGTTTCAGATCTTTCAGCCTTTTCACAGCGTTCCGTGTCCAGAAGGCTTCCTGGGCGACAGAGGCCATAATGTGGCGGCACTGGCCTTACCCAGCTATCAGCGAGGGGAAATGAGATGCTGCCACTGCGGGACCACACGTGGGAGGCAACTCACCCCTTTCCCGACTTCCTTCATTGTCATGCTCGGCTCTACTTCAGCGAAGCAAGTTCGATCTACATTCTGAAAGACAGCTGAAGGAGCCGCAGCGTTGCAACCTTCTGTGCTGCTAATGGCCCTCTAACATTGTGGCTCCACAGACTGAAAACAATCAGAAATCCTCGCTCTCAAATTACTTACACTCCTCCCAAGAAGCCCAGGAGAGAGCTGCTACACTCCGCACCCGGCTGAGCTCACAGCGGGTTTTCCCCAGCACTCCAAAACCTATCAGCAGTACTTGAAAATCAGAGTTCCTCGTGGAAAAGGTCAGCCTTGACAATGAACTATCCCCCTCATTTCTGGTCTACTCCACATGGCGGGGGCTACGCAAGCCTTAATTCTAGGAGTGAGAAGTAAAGTATCTTCCCCAGCCTTATCCACACGGTCAGAAAGACAAACACACGTGCCCAAAATAGACCAGCTGTTCGCTGAGAGATAAATACTTTAAATGTTCCAGCCTCCCAGGAACAGAACCTGGCATTTACTCTGCCACAGCCGGTCAATGCACCAAATATAGCGCCTCCAAATGCCTACCTCACTAAGCCTGGTTGCAAAGGGCACAGAAAGTAATGAGTCACCCCTTCCCCACCTCAGAAATACATGTTTCTGCTGCTCTTCAGACACACCTTCGCTTTCGTCAGTCCTCCAGCCCGACATGCGGGGGCCCAGAAGTACAAATGGAGGCCCACCGACCACGTGTCTAAACCCCGCCAGGTTATGAGTAACGTGTAAGAAGCTGCTACGCAAATTCTGTTCTGTCCTCCAACCTCGACAACACAGCTTCGTTAATGACCTGGAAAGCACAGCACGTAGAGTCATGGGAGCCGGCCACCGCCCCAACGCCCGCATCCTCACCCCCTTCTCTTCCCACCCACATCCTCCTGTGCACACACAGACACCCCAGTCTGCACACCAAGCTCCATGCACACACGGCCACTCCCACAAACAGTGACCACCTGGCCACTCTCAGCTCAGACGTGAGCAGCACGGCTGGCCCTGGGGAAACACACCTGGGGAAGGGGCCCCTGCAGGCCTTGGAGTCAGCTCCACGCATTTGGGCAGGAAGCCCAGGACCCTGAGTACCTAGAGCACAGCCTAGAGGGAAAGGCCCCGCCCTTGGCTCCGTCCAGTGAGGAGGGGACGGGTGCAGAAGTGGGGTCCAGGACAGGGGCCTCTTGTCTAAAGCTATGGATGGTACTGATTAAAGCAATTCTCTTATTAAATCAATTATTCATTACCCATCTCACCTGTAAGCTGTGGTCAAGTGTAGGGACAATGCCTTTCATCACTTTAGTCCTAGTGGCTCAAAAAGGGTGGAATACATTCATGTCCAGCTAAGGGATAAGAAGGAGCTTGTGTTTTGGCCCCTAGCCTTTCAGGGCAACGCTCGGCGGACCCCAGGGTGGCCCTCTGAACACGCTCGGTACCCTGGAAGCTTCGCTGTCAGTTGTCAGGATTCAGAGAAGTGCGAGCCGCTGCCCGTCACCAGAGAGCCACAGGGTCCACAAACACAGAGGCCCTGGCAGCCAGTCCACGGCATCTGCGTGCGCATCAGAATCACAGCAGGATGATCCCCAAGCTACACATGCTCAGGCCGCCCCAAACTTAATAAATTGAACCTTTGTGTGAGAGACAACGTGTGTATTCTGGAGTGTCTCCCTAGGTTATTCTGATGCATTCATGAAGAACAAGACAAGCCAAACCCCTGAATGTTAGGGAGCAAAATTTACAGAGGTTGTATGGTTTGAACTGTGTCCCCAAAAAGGCACTGAGATTACCATCAGCACCTGTGAATGTGACCTCATTTGGAAACAGGGTCTTGGTGGATAATCAAGGTAAGATGAGGTCATTAGGGGAGGTCTCCTCCCGGCATGACTGCTGTTCTTATAAAAAGAGGACATTTTAACAGAGACGCACAGAGGAGGATGCTGACTGAAGAGGAGGGCAGAGATCCCAGTGATGCACCTACAAGCCAAGGAACACCAAGGTTGTGTGTAAACAACCAGAAGGAAGGAGAGAAACATGGGAGAGCCTCCCACCCAGCCCTCAGAAGGAATCAGCCCTGCTGATGTCTTCATCTGGGACTTGCAGCCTCAGGTGCTGGGAGACAATACATTTCTGTTGTGTGAGCCACCCTGTGCAGTGCTCTGTGACAGCAGCCCCAGGACACTCATACAGAGCCCAGGTAATAAAACAATCAGCACAGCGGGAGGGTATAGCTCAGTGGTAGAGTGTATGCTTAGCACACACGAGGTCCTGGGTTCAATCGCCAGTACCTCCATTAAAAAAATAAAACTACAAAGAGGTGTCACTTCACACCAGTCAGAATGGCCATCATTCAAAAGTCCACAAATGATAAATGCTGGAGAGGGTGTGGAGAAAAGGGAACTCTCCACAATGTTGATGGGAATGTAGTTTGATGCAGCCATTATGGAAAATAGTATAAGAGTCCCTAAAAAACTAAAAATAGACTTACCATATGATCCAGAAATCCTACTCCTGGGCCTAAACCCAGAGAAAAATAAAATTCCAAAAGACACCCAATGTTCATTGCAGCACTATTTACAATAGCCAAGACATGGAAACAACCCAAATGTCCATCAACAGATGACTGGATAAAGAAGATGTGGGGTGTATATATACATATATAGATACACACACACACACAGACTACTACTCAGCCATCAAAAAGAATAATGCCATTTGCAGCAACATGGATGGACCCAGAGATTGTCATTCTAAGTGAAGTAGGTCAGAAAGAGAAAGAAAAATGCCACATGATATCACTTATATGTGGAATCAAAAAAAAAAAAAGGACACAAGTGAACTACTTATTTACAACTTAGATGACTGATCTCTTAAATATGTGTAAGCATATCTGACTGTCCTTTATGATTGGATTACCACATTCTGTTGATTCTTATTTTGTGGTTGGCTTTATTCCTTTGATAACTATATAAGTTTAAAAAGCTAAAGCTCTAAACTGTTCTTAGAAACAAAGGTCTGTACATATATGTAAACTAAAAAGAATGTGCAGTATATTGTATATATGTATTTACATGCAATATATTGTATATGTGCAGTCAAATTGTAACAATTCTACCTAATAAAACTGAAAAATGAATAAAAATGGGCAGAGGAACTGAATAGACACTTTCCTGAAGAAAACAGAGATGGCCAACAGACATGAGAAAAAGCTTAACATCACTAATCATCAGGAAAATGCAAACAACCCACAATAAGGTATCACCTCACACCCATCAGAATGGCAATCATCAAAAAAGACCACAAATAAATGTTGGAGAGGATCTGGAGAAAGGGAACGCTTGTGTACTATTGGTGGGAATGTAAATTGATGCAGCTACTATGGAAAACAGTATGGAGGTTCCTCAAAAACTTAAAAATATAATTACCATATCCAGCAATCCCATTTCTGGGTATACAGACAAAGGCAATACAAATAAGATACGGAAGAGATACCTGCACTGCCACATTCATTGCAGCACTATTCACAGTAGTCAAGACATGGAAACAGCCCAAATGTCCATCAGTAGATGAGTGGATAAAGAAGATGTGGGGTGTGGGGTGGGGGTGTGTGTGTGTATAATACATACATATATATGTATAATTAAACACTATTCAGCCATGAGAAGGAAGGAAATTCTGCCATTTGAGACAGCATGGATGGACTTGAGGGTATTATGCTAAGCGAAATAAACCAGAGAAAGCAAACACTGCACAGTGCCACTTATATGTGGAATCTAGAAAAAAAAAAGAAAAGAAAGTTGAATTCTTAAAAACAGAGCAGAAAGTGGTTGCTAGGAGGTGGAGTAGGGGATATAGGGAGAGGTTGGTAAAAGTACATAAACTTTCCACTATAAGATGAATAAGGTCTGAGGACCTAATGTAAAACACAATGACCCTAGCTGGTAGAACGGTACTGTATAATTGAAATTCACTGAGAGAGTAGAACTTACATGTTTTCATCAAATAAATAAATAAATACATGAGGAGATGAATGTGTTAATTACCTAGATGGGGAGAATCCTTTCACAGTGTACAAGTGTAGCAAATCATCACGACGTACATTTTAAACAGCTTACAATTTTATGTACCAGTTACTCCTTAATAAAACTGAAGTTTAAAAAAAGATGTATGAGATAATATACACAAAGGACTTAGTGCCTGGCATATGGTAAAGTCAATAAATGCTGCTCTTATTATTAAAAAGGTAAATAAATAAATAAACTTAACATCCCCCCCCCCAAATTTAAAAACAATTAGTGCAGAGCTTGGAACAGAACCCAGGTCTCCTTTCTCCCAGCCCAAGAGTCTCTCTTCTCTGCCATGGTCTCATCCCCCTCGGGCCAGCCTGTTGTCCACTTAAGCTGGACTAGAACTCACTGGCGCTAGTCCACTTCTCACTGGACCACTGGTGAAAAAATGACCATGGAGTCTTAAGGAGACTGATCACTCATTGGGGTCATGTCTTCTCTGTCCCTTCAAGTAAGTGGCCAATTTTCTGCTGCAAGTTCCTTCACTGTCTGACTTCCCAAGTTACGGGCTGTGTTGCTAGGCCTGTGGGTTCTTTTCGAAATCTTACTAGCTTAAGGACTAGGGTGGGACATGAGATCCAGGAACGGGTCCTAAGGAAGAAAATGCTCGGGGGGGGGGGGGGGAGTCAAGGAATGACATCACCTCTTCAGTGTGTCAAGCAAGGACAAAGGTCTTGCCAATCAACACATCATCTCCTTTGAAAAGACGACCCAAATGCTGCCACGCAGCCCTGTGGCCCCTCATCCTTGTGTCCCAGGGATGGGTGAGGACATTAATACATGTAGTGGATGGACAGCTGAGGTGGACTGTCAATCCAGTGCAACCACAGTAAGGCCACCTGGCTATCTCCACCTGTCCCTCTGCCTCTGGGAGTTGACTTCAAATTCATTTTATATGACACCTGTGGAACTACCCTTGCAGAAGAACTACACTTCTGAGTGGGAGGTCGCTCTGCCTTTCTCCCCATTTCCTGCTGACTGCCTGATGATCCGGTGCAGGCCTGGCTCTCGGCAAAACTGCTGCAGTGATAAATCTTGTCAACGATCAAAACTCTCCAGTCCCAGCCAGACTGATGTCACAGGTTATGTTTTCTCTCCAGGCTCCAATGTTTTCTCTCCTGGCTCCACTCAGATCTGCTCTCTGGTTAGGCTCAAAGTCTGGTCACTAACCATTTAGTTTCCAATTTGCATTTAGGTATCATTCCACCTAGGGGCATACATTTTAGGATTCTCTCCGGTTGCACAAGGCCAAGTTTTTATCTGCCTACGAGAAATTTCAGGTGTCCACAAGCAAACTGAGAAAACGCTGAGGGGGGACTAGAGGTCTACTGAGATCCCTCAGCATCTCTGAAGCAGGCAGTCAGATGATGGGGGGTCACAAGCCAAGGAGCTAAACCAGGACAGGAACTAACTAGAAAGGCAACACCAGTCAACTCAGATTTCCAGGCAGGGAGCTGGCAAACTCCCACAAACGTGGAAATATGAAAGCACTTCAAGGGCACAGAGATCGAACTGCTATGTGTACATGTAGACTGCAAGGTGCCCTGGGAAGCTGGGACATTAATAGTTTCAATCAGCCCAAATTATGAAGCCGAATGATGCACGATGTCATATTATTCCCTGGGAAAGAGTAACTCATTCTGTTACATAAATCCTAACTGTTTTACCTTCTCAAGAGGTTTTCTGCTTCAGACAATACATATACCTTCATTTTTAAACATACAGTTTTTCTTAAAATAAGTTTCTCTCTACTAAGTGCATTGTGAACAAATACTCAGACAACTGAGGCCACCAAATCAGTCTGCCCAGAATCCCCACATCTCATCTTGATCTGGACTTAGGTACCAGCTACCGCTTAGAGTTCAGGAGACCCAAGCCTGCAATCAAAGCTGTTTATTTTTCTTCTGAGTGTCTGCCCTGCTCTGTAGCACCTGAAAGGACACGCTGAAGGACAGGAACAGAGTTGACCAATCCAGGGTGATAAGTGTTAATCATTCTTTGCCTCGTCTAGTTCTGGCTCCACCTGCCAACCCTCCAGCTTAAGAAGGTGATTTGGTTGCTTCTGGTCATCCGCTAAAGCAGGAGGCTTCCTTAATTGAAACAAGCCCTCAGCTGGCAGCACCAGGCACTGCAGTTAGGACTTAGGCCGGGACACAGGCAGGCAGCCCAGTTCCTCTGGAGGGGATTTATTTATGGCTCTGGGAGCAGGACCGATGGAGCGGGGTGCTGGCTCAGCCTTCTCCTGTTTACTTCTGCAGCCCCTGCCTCCAGACCCAGCAGTTTCCTCACCTTCCTCTCCAGCTCTCAGCCAACCAGGCAAAACCACAGTCCCTAGCACACAGGCCTCCAGGGGACTCTGCCTTTCTGTGCAACTAGTTTACCCTTCATGGTTTGACCTTCCTCCTGCCCCCACACCCTGGATCTTTCCACTCTGGTCTCCACCTGTTTCTCAGGCTTTGACCTCATTAAGGCAGAACCAGCAAAACTGCCCATCTCAGCGGTGCCTTTGCCCCCCACCCTCAACACCCGCACCCCAGTGCTTTCAGCTCCCCAAATACTAGGCTGGACTGCAGCTGTCCAATAAGTAGGTGCCACCAGGCATATGTCCCCAGGCGCATTCCCGGAAAGCCACTGAAATGCAGAAAGTAAACCTTGAACTTTTGCCCTGGAGTTTCCCCCGTGTTTCAGAGCTTTAAAAAAAAAAATTCCATTGCAGGACCCGATACTAACGCAGCAGCAGTTCTCCGCACTAAGAGGCACTCCTCGAATTCTCCCTCTCCCTTTGTACTCTGACTCTACCGTGTCCTTTCCCCTCTATACTCACTCATCTAAACAACTCCCTCCATTCTTTCTAAATCAGTTGGCCACTTGATCTTCACTCCTCTGGCATCTAGTTCTATTGCACGCTTCCCCTTGCCCACCCAACCGGAGCCGGGCCCCATAAAGACACCTCCTGTACTGGCAGGGAACCAGCTGGCTTTCCCTTGTCTCTGGTGGTGGGGAGGGCAAAGGGGGTCAGCGCCCCATCTACCTTCAGACACACAGAAAAGTTGGCAAGGTCGGCACATCCCAGCGCCTTGCACCGATCTCCCCCGTGCCACCCAGGAAAAAAAAAAATCCCACCCCAACGCGGCTTTCGAAGGGCCCCACCTCGGCTCGGCTCTTGAGGCTGCTTCGTTTGGGTCGGAGCAGGACATCCTTGAAGTCCAGCTTGAGGTCCGCATCTATACGGGGCATGGTGCCGGGCTGCGCGCTCTGGCCCGCGCAGCGGGAGCCGGCAGCTCCTTCCAGCAGCGCCGGCGCCGGGAGGGGGCGGGAGAGGCCCGGCGTGCGGATGGGCGGGGCCCGCGGAGCGCGGGGGGGCGGGACGGGGCGGCGCGAACGCTGTGCCGCTGCGGGTGCTTACGGGCGGCCGGGCGCGCACGCTGCGCCCTTAAGGCCGCCTGGCGCCCCAGGCCGCGCCCGGCCCGCCCCCGCGCCCTGTGGGCCCCGCCCCCGCCCCGGCTCTAGGGGCCCCAGGTGGAGAGGGGAGGGGGGAATGGGCGAGTAGGGGCCAGACCAGACACCCGATAAGAAGTCCGCTTGTGTGACATTTTAAGCTGCAGCCCGCCCGTTTACGGCCTTTCTCGTGCGGCGACCGAAGTGGCGGGGGTTGGGGACGAGGTGGGGAATGCACACTGTCTAGCCTGTCACCGAGGTCCCCCATAGGGAGGAGACTTGGCATATGACTGCCTTACCCAAAGGTGAAGTCCACTCCTTGAGAGGTTTCCCTTCTCCTTTCTCCAGTTTCAAGCCTCAAGTGCTCACCCAGTGCTGAGTCACGCGTCTCACGTGCCAAAAATTAAGAAACCCTTGGGAAAATGGATAGAATTAAGGACAAGAGTGTGCGCAGGTGAATTTATTTAGCAGCAGTGGGCTTGTTGAGGCAATTTTTGGATCCCCTTTGGATTTCGGGGTTTGGTGGGTTAGTTTGTTCATTTGGGTAAAAGCAGTGGAGTCGACGGTCAGCGCAGATCCTGGGATTCCAGGGACCTGAGTCCCTCTGAGAGTTACCGCTGAGGCCAGTTTATTTTTAATTCACTTGTTGACCACACGGAGCCCTAATTACACATTAGGAATGAGCTTAAGTGCCTGCACCTTCTCGCTCATTCTCACAACAACCCAATGAAGAAGAAGCCAGTTTGCAGATAAGGAAAATGAGGACCATAGAAACGAAAAAACTTGCCCAAGGTCGCAGTAAAGTTAAATATAAATCTCTCAGTCCTTAAAACGTACTACAACCTTAACTAAAGCTGCTTTTGTCCTGGGACCTCTCTCTGCCTAGGTTCAAAACCTGACCCCCCCACTTTCTAGCGGGGTGACCTCTGGGGAGTCAATTTCTCTAAACCTCAGTTTTCTCGTAAGTTAAAAGAGAGAGGAAGAAAAAGGTTTAATGCTATCCTCTCCCAGGCTCTTGTGATAAATAAATGTGTGTCTGTGTTCCATACTTAGTAAATGGTAGCTATTTATTTGGGGTCATGTTACTCTGTGTTTTATATCCTCAGACTAGACTGCAAACTGCGCGAAGACAGGGATCATCTTTTTCAGGTGTCTACAGGCTTGAACTGTTGTCAAGAACTCATATTTGGTACAGCTGACCATAAAGATGCATCACATTAATCATTTAACACAATGTCAGCACCTGATGAAGGACTTCGCCCATCCCACTTGCTCTCTCATTCTCTTTGCCCTACAGGAAGTTCTTGAAATTTCACAGGAGGAAACGAAAGTTATCTGAGAGAAGATGAAAGTCGCCACAATTAGTTGGGCAAACGACATGTTTATGACCCTTATCAAATCGTTGTGTGAGTCAGGCAGATGGGCTGTTTATTACCAAAGTAGTGAAAGGGAACTTAACTCTGATCTTGAGTTTCTAATTAAAAACAAAATAAAAGTAAAATATAATTACTATATGGTTATTTAAAACTTACTCTCCCAAGAGGGAAAAAAAACCAACCATGTTAAGCATCTGCCTGGGGTTTAAGTACAGGGCTTTAGAGTCATTGTTACCTACAGCGTCTTAAAGAAAAAGTCTCCTTGGGTTGACCTTGCTGGGTTACCTCTAGGTTTCTTGCCCTCTCCCTCTCTGTTAGAATAGAAACAGAAGTTCACTTTGCACAGTCCATTTCCCTTCCTTCTGGAACATGTTCCAGCATACCAGCCTTCTTCCCAGGCGCAAAGTCATGTTCCAGGGATCTCAGCTAAGAACTCAGAAGGGTAGAGGGGAAATTATTTTTTCTCCCCTACGATTTGTTATTTTAAGTTACAGTCTTACCAAGTCTGTATGCAAAGTTGCAACAGTCACAAGAACATAAGGTTCAACATATTTATATTTTTTTAATTTAGTAGATTTATGAGTTATTTAAATACATGGGAAGATTTTTATTTGTTAAGTCTATAAATTGAAGCACTAAAAGGAAAAAGAATATATTAAATTTAAATATGCAGTGTAACACGTTTAAGAGAAATTTAATAACATTTATAAATAGGACTAAACATTTTCAAAGGCTTCGTGGGAAAATTTGCTAAACTTAGAATAACATGACAAGGAACCTAAATTTGAAAGCTTAAAGAATTTAAGGTTTTAAAAGTGTAAATTTTTGGGGGGGAGTGGATTTTAGCACTTATATTCGTTATAAACAAATTACAAAAAAATTAGCAGCTTTACAAACATAATTTCTATAGGTCAGACATTTGGGCATGGCTTACTTGGGTTCTTTTGCTTCAAGGTTTTATCAGGATGCAACCCAGGTGTTGCCAGAAGGATGATCTCATCAGAACCTCAACTGGGGAAAGACCTGCCTCCAAGCTTCCTCAGATGGTTGTGAGAATACATTTCCTGCAGCTGCAGAAGTGAGGGTTTCAGATTCCAGCTGGAGGCCTCTCCTAGCCCCTAAAGGCTGCTTACAGATCCCTGCTATCCAGGCTTCTCCAGCATGGCCACGTGCTTCCTGAAAGCATGCTTCTTCAGGGCTGGCAATAGAGGGAGTCTGAGCTTGCTAGCCAGATGGAGTCCTGTTTAACAGAATGTCATCCCTGGAGTAATAGTTCATCACTGTGCCGTATTCTGTTGGATAGAAGCAAGTCAGAGGTCCCACCCACACTCAGCAGGAGGGGATTATAAAAGGGCATGAACTCCAGGAGGTGGGGATGATAGGGACACCCCTAGGCCTGTCTGTCACACCAATTTTTCTACTAATTTTTTTTTTCTGTTCCAGGATTCAAACCAGGATATTGCAATTTTGATATGCAGTCATCACCAAGAGCTTCCTTAGTCTCTTTCAATTCCTTGTGTTTCATGACCTTGAGACTTTTGAACAGAGCTGGTCATGTATCTTGTCCCTTAGTTTGGGTTTACGTGATGTTTTCTTAATATAAGACTTGACTTATGGGGGGGTGTATGTGTGTGGGATACCACACAGGTGAAGCAGTCTTCTCATTGCCTTGTATCAGGGGGTTCGTAACATTAACTGACTTATTACTGGAGATGTGAGCCTTGATGATTTGGTTAAGGTGGTGTCTGCCAGGTTTCTCCACTGCAGAGTGACCATTTTCCTGTCTCCGTGCTCCGTTCACTAGAATCGAGTCTCTCGGTCCAGCCTTCATTCGAGGAGAGGGGATTTAGCTCCCCCTTGGAGGAAGGAGTATCAAAGAATTTGTGGATGTATGTTAATGCCGCCCAGTAATTAGCAAATAAATTTGGAGAGCCGTTTGGAGGCTATACAAGTATCCTCTTTCTCATTAAAGTTTCTTCTAATTTTGGCATTCATGATTGAGAATTTTTTATCATTTGCTTTCTACTTCCTTTACTAATATGAAAGTTATGTTCTCTGTTTCTGTTCTTTTATTCAGTCCCTAGAAGTCATAACATGTGTGTTTAGCTTATTAAGTTCTTAAATGATCAAAATCTTTACGCCTGTCCCCAGATAATACACGGAGTCCATTCATCCTGTTCCTGACTTACATGCTACTTTTGTGTGGCGTTTTGAGTCTCTTTGTCATTTATTTATTTTTACCCCAGCAGGTCAGTAAATAATATCATTGCCACTGTATTGTTGGTGCTCTTAAGTCACCATCTAGTTACTTTTACCCACATATTACCACTTTATCCTTCTCGAATCTCAGGCCTACTATGTGGGTAACTCTCTTACTCTGAAGATTATTCTTTAGAATTTTTTTACTGAGCGTTTGCTAGTGATAAACTCTCTTTGTCAAGAGAACGTTGTGTGATGCAGTGGATGGAAATACGAGGAATTTCACATGACATCTACTTACGACACTTGTCTGTCCAGGTACACCCACCGCACAATTTGGGAGAAACAATTCTGTAGGTGAAGGGCTCTATTATATAACTGAATAAGTATTTCTTGACTTGAGTCACTAAGCCGTTTCCATAAATGGGACAAACGCTTAACCTGTCCTCCAAGGGACAGGTTTTCATCCAGGGACCAGGGCAGAACCTGGTGATTGAGAGCCAGAGCTACTTACAGGGCTTGCAGATTCGCTTTCTCACCCAAACCTGAATTGTCTGGTTTCACTAGCACAGTGGTTTTGTTTGTCTTTTGTTTTGCTTTTCTTTTTTTCTTTCTTTCTTTTTGTAATGGAAAGTGCATGCTGTTAGCAGATGATATATATTTTTTCCAGTACAGGGCAGACCCCGCCAGGTTCTGCTGTACCACCCCCCGCCTGATTTACATGTTTATTTTGCTTGCCTGACCTCCGCAGACATTTATTTGCAACTCCCAAATGACTTCATACCTGTTAATTATTGCTGTTTGATAAACATACACCCTGCCTTTTATTATTATTACTCAGCTGGTTAATGTTATTCCCTGCTCCACCAATGTGAGCATTTCACCGAGGTTTGTGTGATACAAAAGCCAACCTAGTGAATCATGGCCTTTTTGCAAGACATTTGGGTTGAGATTCTTATTTAAGTGTTACAGACCTTAGGATCTTCTCATGTGAGATATGCTCTTCTTTTTCTCCAGACCTCACTGACCATCACTGTCAGGTTGGGCATAAATCAAAGTGTCCTGTTTTTTTCCCCTGTAGACCTCTGTCCTCATTAACCAGGCATTTATGACAATGATGACAATCTCACTCCATATCTATTGGATTCATTGATTCATAGAACACCATTCTCCAGTGCTTCCAAAAAACTTTAAACAAAAAGCAATCGAGCTTGAGTTCTAGAATGAGTCTCTGGGATTTGTAACAGAACCCAGAGCATGGGAGAGCTATTTTAGGCAGAAAATGTCTTGCAGAGAGCAAATAGAATGACAAAATTTCTGAGTGTGGGACACATGTTTGGTAAACTGTGTGAAATATTTTAGAATCTTTTCAAATACAAGGTGCTGTTAAGTCTCTTGGTGATAACCTTCGGCTGAGTTGCAGGGAGACTGGATTATCCCATTAGCTCAGTCTTCTTCCATGCGGTGTCCTGGGCTATACCCCAACTCTCCTCGTTTCTCAAGCATCGTTTAGTGTTCCGGATAGCTTTAACAAAAGGAGAAAATCACCTGTCTGCTTTCTAATGTCTGCGATCCACTGGCTGCCAGGACTGCTGCATTCTTGCCTTTAGTGACTAAGTGGCCTGGGACAGCAGTAAGAAGAGTTAAGCTTTTCATTCTGCTATTGAGAAGCCAATAACTAATTTGCTTTTTACTCCTTTGAGGTGATGAAAACTTGGAGGGGAAAAAAAGAGAGAGAGAGAGAGAGAGCAAGCAAGAGGGAGCATTTCAACACTCTTCTCATCTCCCCCCTCCATGCTTTTGATTTATTATAATATTTAAAGGCAAAGGAGTCCTCCTCTGAGAGCAGAGCATAGTAAGAAATGAAGCACTGAGCTATTCTGGGCTCCTCAAACAGCAGATTATTTTTTCTTCCAATACCAGAGGCGGCAAACTCAAATCAAATCTGGTCTCCTGGCTCTTCCCCATAACCCTTCAGGTATCTAAATAAGTAGCTTCTCAAGACCTTCCAAACCAAGAGCTGAGTTTCTTCCCCTTGTTCTTCTTGTCCTCACAGGGCTGCAGTTGTTCAATAGGGTTGCAAGAAAAACAGCCCCAAACTCAGACCAAAAACAAAAGCTAAATATCCACATAGCCTCTGGCTTCTGCAGACGTCTAACCACAATGTTCCCTCCTCCTGTATTAATGAATGAATGAAGTTCACGGGCAGGTTGTACAGAACAAGGTGACTTCCGCTCTTCTTTCTTTCCCCTTGGCTCTTGACCTTCAGCCCATTTCCCTCACGAGCTGCCTTTATTTTCCTTTCCATTGATTCATAAAATTTTCCCCCCTACCTATTCCTCCTCAAGAACTAACAATACCCCATTTGTTAAGAATCAGTAAGATCTCCAAGAAATTGACATCTCTCTTCTCCTGGACACGTTGATTATTGTGTCGTGTTGTGTGTGTTCACGTAGCTAACACAACATTGGGCATGAAGTAGTTAGGCACGGGACAGCTCTGAGCAGTGCTAACTCACGTTTTTCATTCTTCGTCAAAACTGAGTTCAATTTACACCAGGATCGCAAACACACGTGTGGAGCAGGGGCAGGCAGGAAATATGCATGAGTTAACTGGTCCTGGTGTAAGCCATCATTTCTTGGCCACTTCTCTTAAGCTTGGAGGAGAATAGAAATAAGGTTGAGGGGATTCTAGGGTCACTGTCAGTGTTTTTGGATAACTCATGCCTTTGAAGAAAGTAGAAACAGGAAGAACAACAACAAAAATATTTTACCTACAGACCAAGTTTTCGACTGGGAACAATTTTGCTTCCCCTGGGGATATCTGGCAATGTCTCGAGACATTTGTGGTTGTCGCCACTGGAAAGTGGGAAGCGAGTGGCATCTGGTAGAGAGAGGCCAAGGATGCTGCTTAACACCCTGCAGTGTGTAGGACAGCCCCCACCACAAAGAATTATCCAACGTTAAATTTCAGAAGCACTGGGGTTTAGACACCTTGTCCTACACAGGTAAGAACTGGCACTTTCAATTTTTTTCAAGTGTACCTCCAAGATTTTGTAAAGCTGCTTATTCTCTTGCATATTTTTAATTGAAATCTAAAATTTTAAATTATAAGTGTAGTTGCAAAAGATGTGATTCTTAGCTTATTCCAACTGAAAATGTTATATCATTTGTAAACATAGCACACAAAGACTAACACCAGGATTACTTAGTGTCCATCATCCTTCACTTGAAAAACACATGAAAAAACTCTACTTTTAGAGCTGAAATTTCATCTTGTTCCTTTTTGTCCTTGAATTCCAATTTCCAGTCCGTGTCCCCCTCAGGAATTTATTCTGGTGTAGTCCATTTCAAATTTTATGAAATGGATTGCACTGGGAGAAACGGCTTTTCCTGATCACCCCCTCACACTCCTCTGCCACAAAATCATAGGAATCAAAATGTCTATCTTAATATTTCCTGTGATCATGATGATCTAATCATTCACATTTTCTTTTGGGTTGCATTATAACTTTTATACGACACAATTATCCAAACAACTTAAATAAATCACATATATAAATAATTATAAAGCATCAAAGGTAAAATATTATTAAGATGTACCTTTTATGAACACGGTCAATCTGGATGGGCTGGATCGTATTCAGTTACTCAACACAGCACAAGTGTACTTCTTCCTATTACGACTGTTCCATTCAGCAAGAGGCACTGCTCCTGGTGGTGACTCGGGGACTCAGCCTTCTAGAGGCTTCATCTCAACATATGTTTCCATAATCACTGAAGCAGGAAAAAGGAAACAAGGCAAACAGTGTAAAAGCTCTGCAGCCTCTTCCTGGAAGTGATCCTTGTCCCTTCCCTTCGCACTTCATTAGCAAAGCAAGTGACGTGGGCTCATAACTTTAAAGGGAGCTGGGGAAATGTGAATCTTTCAAGTAGCCAAAAGTAAAGAGCTAGAATTCCTGTGAAGCCCTACGTAGATAACCAGGACTTCCCTCCCACTCCCCTATTAATTCGTGTACCCGTTCATGACTACAATTTTTTGCTAGAACGAGACAGAATTCAGCATCAATGCCATTCCTATTACTGTGCTTGTCTTTATAGACAGAAGTTATGAGAAACTTTGGTCACATAAGTAAATGGGAATGAAGGAGTTTTGTCTTAGCAGTGCCACTCAGTTCTCTGATGTCCTCTGAGTTATCCGCTAAAATTCCGTCAGTGATCTAACACAAACATTAACTTACAATGATCTTCCAACGGACACCTTGATTATGTCCTTTATTTTTCTTGAAAGCAAAACTTAGAAACCAAAGGATCTATTGCCTATGGTAAGAATCATCCCCACTCCCAAAACCCAAGTGAATATTTCAAAGAGCACCCAGGGGTTTTATAGGCCAGGGCAATGCCACATGTAAAGACCAGGTTGAGCAGAAGGATTTCCTTTCTTTTGGGAAGTAGGGAACTTCATTTGTGCAACTATGAAAGGGCATGGTTGAAAAGAGAACCCGCTCCCCCAGCACTGGTGGATGGAAGTTGAACATAAGGATGGAAATTGATTCCATCTTAAAACCACCCAAGCCTACGTCTGCCTTAGAATGCCTTTGTGTGACCCTGAGGTCCAAGTACCCCAGTGCTAAGTGTGCTGCTTTAAAATTCACTGCCCAAACCCGTGAGAGTATAAATTTCCTCCCACTGTTTCAGGTACTATCGTATTGCATATTTGAAGTTCTTATTTTTTCTTTATTCATTCAACACATCTTGATCCAAAGGACTAGAAATTCAGTGGTATGTGGTTTAGGGGACCTAGATTCTTATGTGGCTTTTTTCTAACATGCTTTCTAACAAACCATGTAACCCTGAGAAGAACACTTCACCTTTTGGGGACTTAAATTTTTCAGCTCTAATTAAGGGCTAGATTAGATATTTTCTAAGGTCCCTTCTTGTTTTAACATTTAATCCTTTATTCTTCTACCCTTTGTCTTAGTCAGTTCAGACTGTCATAACAAAATCAGTTGGGTGGCTTGAACAGACATTTATTTCTCACAGTTCTGCAGGCTGGGAAATCTAAGACCAAGGTGCTAGGAGATTCGGGTCCTGGTAAGGGCTCTCTTCCTGGCTTGCAGACAGCCAGCTTCTCATTGTATCCTCCCACGGCAGAAAGACAGCGAGCTCCGGACTCTTCCTCTTCTTGTAAGGGCGCTAATACCATCACCAGGGTCCCACCATCATAACCTCATCTAAATCTAATCACCTCCCACAGGCCTCACCTCCAAATACCATTATGTTGGAGGTTAGGGCTTCCACACGTGAATTTGGGAGAGAGGGGAACATAAACATTCAGTCCATTACATTCCTTAACCATTTTTCATAACTGAAACAGGAAATCCTCCAGAAACTCACATCTATTTCAAAATTCAGTAATTTCACTCCTCTCCACTCCATCACCGGGCACCTGGTGAGGAATGCCTTAACAAGGACGGCAGAGCTGCTTACAATAAGCAGAGTCTGAAAGTCTTAAGTGTCCGAGAAGGACGTCCATAATTCACAGAACAGATACTTAGCCTCTTAAGAATCAAAACTTGTATGTTTTATTTTAAATCCCTCAGCACCAAAGCAGTGAGTTTTGCACCACACACTGCTGCTTTTGGGGTGTTGCTGTCACTTCTTTGCGTGCCCATCTTCTACTTTTTTGATGGATTCTATGTTGACATGCTGTTGATATTAACCAGTACCTCATGTTCATAGTCATTGTAATAAAAGTTCAGCCAACATGAGTAATACTTAATACATTTTTAAGAGAAAAAAAAATCTTCCACAATTCTTCCATAGAAAATACAATTGTTTTTAATTTTTACGTTTTGTCATTTGTATCTTACCTAGCTGCAGAAATTTCATGTTGGTCCATTTCTACACGAATTACTTTCATCGTGTGTATGCTCTGTTAGCTGATATGCCTTGTGTATTGCACCTGTAATCTAATTTTCCCTTGTGCAGACCTTTGAACCAGGCAGTAACCCCTCTTGGAGAGTGCTATAGGTTGATTTATGTCCCCCAAGAATTCACGTGTTGCAGTCCTAACCTTCAGTATCTCAGAATGTGACCTTGTTGGGGGAAAGGGTCATTGCAGATGTAATTAGTTAAGATAAGGTCATACTGGAGAAGGGTGGGTCCTTAATCCAGTAGGGCTGGGGTCCCTATAATATGGCCATGTGAAGACAGGGACTTAGGGAAAATGCCGTGTGAAGAGGGGGGATTATAGTGATGTATCTGTGAGCCAAGGAATGCCAAGATCACCAGCAGAGCACCAGAAGCTAGGAGGAGACGAGGCAGGATTCCTCCTCCCCAGAACTGTGAGACAATACACTTTTGTTCTTTCGAGCCACCCAGTTTGTGGTACTTCGTTACGGCAACCCAGAGAACTAACACGGAGAGCTTCAGTGATTTACCCAATGGCAGTAGCGAGCAGATGGCAAGTTCAGGTGTGGATAGAGGTCACAAACTCAAAAGTCCGAGTTTTTAATTAGTACCCCTCACTGTCTCTTTGAGAATAGTGTCTGCTTTACATTATACAAAAGAACATCCCCACTTTTACAAATCCTACATAATCACCAATTTTTACTCATGTCTGGCAATAGCTGTAAAACAATTTACCAAACTATCACTTTATGGATAGTGGCCCGGAGGGAATCATACATATTTTATATAAATGTAAATTTTCTGGCACCTTTGAGAGTGTTTTGTGCACAGAGAGACTATTCAGAGATTTACTTTGGTTTTGAAAGTTAATATTTAATGTATTCAAATTGCAGATTATAAAATCTCATCTTTTCTTAAGCTTTTAAATTTAGTTGACTCTTATCATTCTAAGTATGTCAAATTGAAAAAAAGAATTTTCTTACAGAGACCGATCAAGAAAAAAAGACCTCAGCCTTGGAATTTTGAAACTTTGCCATTTCTAAAAATTCTGTATCAGAAAAGAGGAAGAGGGCTCACAGCCAGGAGCTGGGGACTCCTATGCCTCAGTTCCTTAATCATCTGAATTGCACGATTTCTCCGACATCTGAGTACCCATGAGGACCTATGAGCTTTTCCAAGGTTGGCCTGTGGTCAGCAGGGGAGGAGGATCAGAGCGGAAGACACATGGCGTCACTCAGTGGATGGGGGCGAAGTGGAACTTTGAGATGTAAGGTAGGAAATTTCAAAAAGGCTGTTTGAAAGGGGTGTTTGGTCAGTTGAATTGCGGGTCCCTGTTCATCATGATTCCTGGAAGGGCCTCAGGCCATTTAAAACAAGTTTACTTAAACGTTGCTTTGAGGTCTTAGTTTTTGCCCTTTCTACCTTGCCAGAGCTCCCAGGGCGGTATGAGTTACACGGCTGACATTTGCATACATGTTGGAAAATGTGTCTTTTAGAGTGAGAACCTTGGGCTGAGTCTGCATGAAGAGAAATTTCCTAGCAAGGAAATTCCCTGGTGAGACTATTTCTGGAGCAATTTTTGCTACAGTAATAGCATTGCCTTCTTGCAGGGGAAAGCCTTGGGCTATCCAGAGACTAGAAGTATTACAAGTGAGACATGGGAATAGCGCAGTGACCAAGGAAGGTTAGAAGAGTCAATTGCCAGGTGGGGGCAGGTATGATAACGTCACAGTTGGGTGCTATGCAGGGTGGGACGGGGTTCCCTGAATGACATCAGGCACAAACAGGGCAAAGCACATGAGGAGGTGTTAGATTGGAAAAGCCAGGCACAAAGAAGCATTTTTGATCTGATCCCTTGTCCCCCCTGCGCCCAACCTTGCCACTGAGTGTAATGCATTGCCCTGGAGAGGAAAGAGGACATAGGGGCCGTGGAAAACCCAGCTGGGTGTAGCTCACATTTGTGAACAGGTGGAGGGAGAAGCCTGCTGAAGTGCAGGCAGCCTTTTCTATCACTGGCCCCTCTTACAACTGGCGGCATGGGCTGGATCAGGAACCGCAAAGGCACCAAGGTGGTGGGAGGATGTTTTGTGGGGCAAGGGCCTTTAGCAGCTGTGTGAACCCAAGCTTTTCCCTTCTAAGACGTCGATGACCTGATTTACCAAACAAAACCTTCCTGAGCACCAAGTAATTGTTACAAATCCAATAAACTAAAGTAAACCGAAAGTTCTCTTCCATGTTTCAATACTGAGAATGACATGGAAGATTTCACCTTAAAACCGTAAATTGACTTAAATCGACTACACAAACACACATTTAAATTGACTGCACAAACACACGTTTCAAATTGTAGTGAAAAGATAAATACCAAATATGCAGACCCCTTCTTAACATAAGTGTATTGCTACTAGTGTTCTGATCCTCTTAAGCATTTCTACATTTAATTCTGAATCTCACCAGGTTGAAAAACACTTACGCAGTTAAGGAAGATGGTCACTCTACAGTTAACAGACGTTCTCTACTGAGGGAGACTCACAGCTGAAGGTTGCCTAGTTTCTCACTTGTGACCATGATGGAACACGCTGGTTCTTGCTATTCCTTTATGATTCCATAACAACAAGAGAGGATGGTCACTTACCCCTGTGCCTGGATTTAAAATTTGCACACGACCTAGTTCTTCTGTCTTCTCCAGGAGGAGTACGGAGGAGGCCCCAGCTCCCACCTCACTGAAAAACTGAAGACATATCAATGTTTTTTCATATAACCCTGAAGACCTTTAAATTTGATGGGTTTCTACTAAGTTTAAAGAGCTCCAGTTCTCATGGAAACTTCCATTCTTTCATATGTAAAAAAGAGATGATATCGAACATTATATGTAAATATATTTTTTATTTTATGTGAACTTCACTGACTGGAGGTTATAACTTACACAGCTGGTCAACTGAAGCTCTCTTTCGGTCAGATAATGCTTTTTAATTTTTAACTTTCTACTTTCTGTATCCTTCATTGATATAATAAATGAGCCAATAACAGCAGTCACAAGGCTCAATAAAAATGCATTCTTACAAATGAACTTATTTGCAAAAGAGAAACAGACTCACAGGCATGGAAAACAAACTTAGGGTTACCAAAGGGGAAGGGGGGACGGATAAATTGGGAGTATGGGGTTAGCAGATGCACGCTACCATATATAAAACAGAAAAACAATAAGGTCCTACTATACAGCACAGGGAACTATATTCAATATCTTGTAATAAACTATAATGGAAAGGAATTGGAAAAAGTACATATATATGTGTATAGAGTCTTTTTCACTGTGCCTGGAACATATAATTTAATACATGGTAGCTGTAAGAATAGGTTACTGTTAGTATTCTTTTATATAAAAATGAACTCAGATGAACTAACAAGGAATGTGAACCTGTTTATAAACACAGACTTTCACATACGTTTCACTCTTCCCCAGCCTTGGGCTCCGGCCACCTGGGCTCCCAAGAAGTGATGGCCATCCTTGGAGAAACTCTAGCATGAGATGTTCCCTCATGTCGAAATTCCACAGACTCTGTGAGAAGTAGAGAGGTTTGGTGTGTCTCTGGTCTTTTTCTGAGGTGAAATTTCATTGGAGGGAGAAGAGATTCTGGAAGCTGTGTTGGGGGGTGGGGGTGGGGATGGGTGCTGGGACCTGGGGGAGGGCAGTTTGCAGCATTAAATAGAGAAGCTGCCAAGACTTGAGTCCCATGTTTCTTATTCTCAGTTTGGCCCGGTGTCTGGTCTCTGTTTCCTCTCACCTCTTTCTTTGTATTAGTCAAATGCTGTCTCCTTCAAATCCGTAACATTTCATCCTCGCTTGTTGCCCTGGAAACAGCTCCTTTTTTTACAGCCAGGAGGGTTTTATTGATCTCTCTGCCTTCTTTCAACCCCTTTTTAAAAACAAAAACATCAGATGAAAATTCTACCTCCTAAAAACTCTTCCTGGAAAAACTCAAACATTTACAAATACACATATCTACTAACTTTCTCTTTAGTAATGAAACAAACGCCTCTTTTTTTTAGGTTTGTGCAGTTTTCTCTGTCTCTAATCAAATTCAAGACTACCTGTTTTTGTGTGTGTGGCATCTAGTATATTTGATTGAATGTGTTCTCTTAGTACATTTATATTCACGTTAAAATTAATTTGTGGCATCTGCCCCATCTCTGACTGACAGCTTCGTATAGAAACTTAATACAAAAACCCTGACTACACACAACCTGGCCATATAACAGAAAGAATCCCACATTTCAGGTGCTGAGCTGCCCATCTTGAGTAATACTTCATATAGTAAAATTCTGGTGCAATTAACCCTAATTTAAGCCACAATATATAATAGCTTGGGCTTTGAGAAGTCCTGGCATAATTATTTTTCACATCTGAATGCTGATTATCAGAGATTACGGAAGCCTTAGATTCTTGGGGGATAATTAATTTAATTAAGAGAGGAAATTAACTCTATAGCCAAAGCTACTTCCCATTTTACAAAGGAAATAGAAAAATTCCTCTAAAATATGACCTATTGATAAAAATGGATGTGCACACATCCCCCTCTCCATCACTGGTGTGATGGAGCACACCTGCATCCAGAAGCGCTGGGCCCTGCCGTGGAGATGTGCCCGACCCCACATGAGGCACCCATGCCCCACCTCTGTTCAGGACAGCGGGGCTCCCTGTGGGCCGCCACACACAAGGAGGATTACCCTTCTGAGTCCCTTCCTTTCTAGGTCCTGATTCCCAAGCTAGAAAGTTCCTGCTCCTCTTTGCTATCCCATAGCTCCACCCACTCTGGCCTTTTGTCCTCATTTGAGTAATTCACCATTTTATCTCTTTTTAACCCTTTTCCAGCCCCCATTATTTTCTAGGTTCAGGAAGAGGAAAGCGGGCTCTCCAGGCTACCATCCTAGTCTTTGTCTCCCTGAGTTCAGCTGGTTCTTTGAAGCTTGGTTTTTGCTTAGGAGTGGGACAGGAGAGGGGACCCTGGGGCCAGTGAAGGAAATACACACAAAAAACATAGCACTACGAAATTTTATAAATTTGATTAGTTTAGAGATGAAAAGCAAATCAGCTGTTAGTGCAGTTCTGTCACTTATTATTGGGGAACCTGAGGCCCAGAGATGTTAAAGGGTTTGCTCGAAGTCACCTAGTCAGTGGCAGAAGCAATGCCAATGTCCACGTCCCCATGCTTTCAGGCCAGTGTTGTTTTCGGAAGAGTGTGTTTCCCCTCATGTAAGAAATCAGTTACTATATTAAAAGTTTCTAATCAACCATAGATAATTTTTACTGGCTTTAAAAATATTAATGAGCATGGTACAGTCTTGTTACCTATACTGGAAGAACTTGAATACTCCAAATTAAACCCCATGTTGAGAAACAAAGAATTCAGAAAGGAATATTTCTTGGTCATTCTAGATAGTCGATTATTTGTCATCAAACTGAAGAAGTGGCTTAGCGGAGGTGCCCCCTCTAGGTCAATGTGTAATAAAGCAATAAATCATTAGCCAATCAAAGCATGTCACTCCTGGCTGAGAAACTGCTACCGGAACTCAATTTTTCTGAGCAGACTGGCAAGAAATTTCGCCAAGGATGCTTATGCTCAGCGTACAGTGGAAGCTGTTTCATTTTCTACAGCCTCTCCTTATTCATGATTACTCCCTGGGCTTGGATGCCAGAAGCCTCTTTTAATTGACTTAAATCTTCACGTGTCACATCCTGTCTGAACCTCAGGGTTTCTGAAAGAAACTGAAAACAGGATTCAAAAAGCCACGCTTCCAACAGTCCTGTATCTTTGCAACTTGTGTTCCCTTCGCTCTGGATAAAGGACACTGAGGGTGCGTGTGCTTGTATGCACCACTAGAGGGCACTTTGACACTTGCTTTCGAGTCCATAGTTTTTCAGACTCTCCCAACTCGCAGTTCCGTGTGTCTGTTGTGTCTACAGACTAGCTCTAATGAAATGCTCTGCCTGTACAGTGATACTCTGTGATGCTTAAATATTACTGGTGTCCCTCACTTTATTCTTCTCCAAAAGTTTTTTTAGCTATTCTAATTCCTTTGACTTTTCATATAAATTTTAGAATAATCTTGCCTGTATCTATAAAAATTCTTGCTTGTATTTTGATAGGAATTGTGTTAACTCTGTATATATATCTGGGGACAAGTGACATTGCTACCCTATTGAGTCTTCAAAGCCATGAATATGGTGTGTCTCTCCATTAGTTACATATTTCTTGATCTTTTTTTAACCAACCTTTTGTAGTTTTCAGCATACAAATCCTATACATGTGCTATTAGAGTCACATCTAAGTATTTTGGGGTTTTGGGTGATTACAAGCAGTATTGTACTTTTAATTTCGCATTTTTAGTTGAGCATTATGTTGAACAAAATTAGTAAGAGCAGAGAGCTTCCCTCATTCCCAATCTTAGGGAGAAATCAGTCTTCCCACATTAGGTACAGTGTTATCTGTAGCTTCTTGTACTGTCTGTGCTTTTGTAATCAGGGTAATAATTTTTTTCATAAAAAGAATTGGGAAATGATCTTTCCTCTTCTGTTTTCTGGAAGAGATTGTGTAGAATTGGTCCTTTGGTCCTGAGGTCCTTTGCCAGTCTGCCTTCTTTTCTCCACTGTTCAGAGTTTTCTTATGTTTGTCTTATATCTAATGTGCAGGGGTTTCAGTTGTATTCAGCAGAAGAGAGAGCGAAAAGTACTTCTCCATCTTCCCAGAGGAGGAATTCAATTTTCCCATATTTTAAATGAGCAAGTTGGTCTGTAGTGTCCTCTCAAGATCTTTTAAGCTCAAAAAATTATGTTATCCCATGACATTTAATTCTTGTTTGCCTTTTTATGGTCACTGCAGGATTACTGGGGGATTGTAACCACTATGCCATTAACATGTTTTCTAGTTCCAACTTCATGACTTTCCTACTCACCCCCACATGCTTCCTGCTCATCTAGGGAGAAACAAAGGGACGTTCTTGAGCTGGTATTGCTGTTCCCTTCAATAAAAAGACCAGCTGTTGTACCTTTTACGAGGTGGTGATTGCTTTGGTAGGAACCCCACTTCAGAATGTGGAAGGTCCAGGAACTGCCAAATGAAGCAGGGAGTAAAAGAGTTGAGAACCTCTGGTAGAGGGCAAAATATCCTTTACCCAGAAGCACAGGCTTTACTCACTAACGACATTTCTCATGACATTAAAATGCAAATTCAAACACTGCTGGTAAAAACTGACATCAGCACATGTTTTCAGAATTCTTCATCGTTCCATTTTCAAGCTCATGTTCCACACAAGATGGTTTAGTCTTTGAAACTGGCTCCATTGGCATGCACGGCACTGTTACAACTTGTTCAAATGTTAATGCAAGCAATTGCTGTTAATTTCCTGTTTACTCTAATACAAAAATGGAAAACTTTATTCAATCAGCCAGCATTTATTCTCCTCCCGGACAGATCTCCCTCCTGGCCCTCCCATCCCCTCCCTCCTCCTTCTCTTCATCCAGACTCATTCCTACAGAAACACCCTCCATTCCATTCATTTCTCCCATGTTTTCCACTCTCTTCATTCAATTATTTACCAACTGGGTTTTTTTTTAATATTAAAACAAATATCATAAAACTTTATACTGATTATCTAACATCAACATTTAATCTAGGCAGAATAATAATCATTCTGTACTTCAATCTGTTTCTTAGTTGCATTTTTTATAGGGACGATTGTTTTCAGTATAGTAGTCAAATTTAAAAAGTTGAGATATAATTCATATACTATAAGATGCGTCATCATAAAGTGTACAATTCAATGGCTTTTAGAATATTCACAGGCTGTGTGAGGTCCCTGAAGGTACTGAGGAAGCTGATGAATGAAGAGCTTGCAGGGGGTAGTTTGGGGTAGTGGGCAGCCATAAGATGTCCTAAAGGATAGAGAAATAAAGGAGAGTGTGTAGAGGTGAGAAGTCAAGTCTCGGGAGGGTGTGATGACCTCCATACCAAGATGGAAATGCAGAAGGGCAGAAGGTCCCCACAGCTGGAAGAAGAGAGTCAGTCAAAGAGTCCTTAGCCTGATAAAGGTTAAATCCAATTGGGGAGCAAAGTGTGTTCCTGCACAAAGCAACTCCACGTAACTGCTGGTGAATCTCAGGGTTAGGGACAGAGCCTGTCACTCCTCAGCTGGTCAAGTTTGCCTGAGGTCTACTCACTGTTGGCACAGTCATGGCGTCTTCTCTGAGCCACTGGTCTTACTATCTTTCCATCCTAAACACCATCCCTAGAACTCTCCCATCTTTCACTGCTCACCTCATGTCCTCGAGGAAATACCCCCAGCCATCCTGTCTGTACTGAGTCCTCTCTTCTCACTGCATTTTTAAGGAAATCTAGTGATACAGGAGTCACCGTATGTTTGCCAGCAGTCTGATCACCGGCTGCCAGGTGATCTTGCGGCCTAATTACTAACCCAGCCTCGCCTGTGAGTGTCAGCAGCTTGCATTATCACTGTTTCTTTCCAAGTGCCCATTTAAAGATCTTCGCCAGGTATGTTAGTCTGCGAGGGCTACTGAAACCAAACATCGTAGACGGACGGGCTTAAACAACAGATAACTGTTTTCTCACAATTCTGAAGGCTGAATGTCCCAGAACAAGGTGCTGCCAGGGTTGGTTTTCGGTGAGGTCTCTCTTCCTGTCTTTCAGATGGCCGCCTTCTTTCCGTGTCTTCACATGGCCTTTCCTCTGTGCATGCGTGAAGGGGGAGAAAGGTGTGGAGAGAGAGTGTGCGCTGTCTCTGACATCTCTTCCTCTTCTTATCAGTCTTTTCAGGTTAGCCCCATCCTTAAGACCTCATGTAAACTTAACTGCCTCCCTAAAAGCCCCATCTCCAAATACTATCACACTGGGGCTTCAGGCTTCAACATATGCATCTGGGGGGACACAACTCAGTCTGTAACACCAAGAAAAGACTGGGGATCCTTGCTATAGGGAAAAAAAAGATC
Organism: Camelus dromedarius; assembly: GCF_036321535.1. NCBI lineage: Eukaryota > Metazoa > Chordata > Mammalia > Artiodactyla > Camelidae > Camelus > Camelus dromedarius. The sequence goes on along the minus strand of NC_087454.1, from coordinate 10,567,354 downwards.
TAAAAAATAATACTTGACTTCCTCTATATTTCCATGGACTTACTAAAGGTAGAAAGTCTCAGTGGAATCACCATGTGCGCGCACACACACACACACACACGGAATATAGAATAGGTCATCTTCAAACATTTTTCACACATACCACAGTAATTTTGACACACTATCCAATTCCTTGCATTTTTTAGACTGTCATCCAAAAGGCTTTATCATAAGTTTTATGTTGTTGCAAAAGATTAACTGCCTAGTCTGATGTACTGTGAGTATTAAAATTTTATAATAAGACTGTGAACATTACTCATTTAATCATCACCATTTAAAACTGACAAGTTCTTTCTTTAATGAGAATAAATTTTAAATTGCTCCTTTTTCTCCTTGAAATTGCAACTCAATTCCACTTCTCCATAGAATTATATCCTTTTGTAATAATACATTTTACACTCCAGAGAATTCTACTGATCACCCTATTATATTTTTCTTCAGTAGAAAAATGAAATTGGTTCTTTTAAAAGTTCCTGTGACTAAGCGTTAAACTGTTAAACATTAATCTGGATTGAGTTTATTATGAATTTATTATTCTTACACAATTGATCAAAGCAACTTATCTATTTTGTATACTTCGAAAAGGATAACAATGCGTAACAGTAAAAATTGCATGGGAGATTCATCTATTAAGGAGATGCATGTTTCCTCCATTTAGTTCATATACCTATGAATGAAAATTAGTTTTAGAGCACTGAGATATAGTTAAACATTAATTCTATTTCCATTCTTACTTTTATAACTAAGTATAAACACTGAAAAACTAGCTCGTATAAATAGCTGGATGAGAACTGATACACTTTTGTTACAGCAAATAACTCAGTTCCTTGAACTCAGGATTATATGCTAAGAATCATGTGATGATCTTCTTCCTCTTCCTCCCCCTCCTTTCTCTGTCTCTCTAGCTCTCTGTCCCTCTCTCTCCCTCCTGCCAGGTTCCCTCCAGAGCTCGGGACATGGATTATTTTTGCAGTCTCCTAGCAACTCTATGCAGTATGGCCTTTTATTATTCCCATTTTACAAACAAAGAAATTGAGGCACCAAGGAGACTGAATCACAAAGTCACAAACTGAATAGATGGCAAAGCATGAATTCAAAGCCAGACAGCCTGACCCCAGAGCCTGCACTCCCGGCCATGACCTGTCACAGTAGGGGGCACAAGCTGGTCCAATTCTGTCCCAGGGCTTGGAGCACATATTTGTCAGCTGGTTCTTTAATGAGAGCTAAACCCCAGAAATAGGAAAGTTCCAAAAACGTTGTTTAAAAGTTCACTCAACTCATCTTTGGTCTCCTGGAGACTTGCTACCCAGTTGCCAGGTCGCTGATCTTTAGAGAGCTAGCTGGAGAAATTGCCATGATGTAAGAAAGCCCTTTTTGCAGTATTTCCAGGGATTGTCAGGCAATGTTTCTCATCCTTTCCATTCCAGCAAAGTCCAGACTGGCTCTGACCCTCCATCCTGGACAGCCTCCCGTGTCCTATGTCCAGGGCTTCCAATGCCCAAAGAGTTGGTCTAACTCAGCCTCATTGCCTCCTGCTGAGGTCTGAAGGCTTCGATTTCTGTGCCAGGCGCCACTGAAATGCTGTTTGCTTAAGTCAACCCCGTGTTGGGATCTCGAGGTCCTGGGTGGGGGTCAGCAGCGTATTTCTCTGTTTATTTTCGTTAGATTCTAGCAGTTGCGACCCAGCGGTGTTGATGTACTGGGGCTGCTGTTGCCTGCTGAGCAACGAAGCAGGGATTGGAGCTGTTGGCAGAGGTCCTGTGGGCATGTGGAAGGGAGGGAGGGAGGGAGGGGGTGCAGGGTGGTGGGAGTCCTGTTTGGAAGTAAAAGGAGCCAGTGAAAAAGCTTGGTTCTTGACTTGATTGGGTAACTGGAGGCCCAGGCCTGGAGTCTGGCTAGCAACCGTCCTGTACATCTGGCTGCACTTCGGCCCGTCTCTGTGGCAGTCGGTTTTGGGCCTCACGGCTATTACCCGGAGTCAGGAGCAATGTCTTTCATTCTGAGATGTCTAAACCCCCAACCACAGGCATGTTTTCCTCCAGGGCAGAGGGCAAATGCAATTACATCTGTGACCAATTTACACAGCTGGGAGCTCAGCCTCCTGACAGAAACATTTATTTGAGATGCAAGTCTCCAGGGAGCTGGGGAACCAGACAGGAAGTGAGGTCCAGCAAGTCTTTGTTGCCTGTGCTTGCTAGCCTGAGACTTGAAAACAAAGCACAACAAGAGAAAACGTCAACTTTGGCTTTTTTTTTTTTTTTTTTTTTGACTTGAGATCATTTTCTTTACAAACCAGGAGGGTTTTCAAGGCGTAGAGGAGAATAAGAATATCCAAATAAGACAAGGCTGACGCTGACCTTGTACAGATACAACACGCACATCGCACACGGAAGTAGTGGCCGGAGCAACTGCTTGGAGGCCCAAACCCCCGATTTCTAGTTCTGATGGCGTCTGACTGCAGCATCCCGGACAAGTCACCTCACTCAGGAACCTCATTACACAAGAGAAGGGCAGCCTCCAGGCCCATGAGCTTTTGAAGGATCTACAAAATTGTTTGGGGCTGGAAAATATTGACATCACCCCCTAACAAATTTAAAAAAGAAAATGGCCAGACTGAAAGACATGGGTCTGTAAGATGTTGTTATTGTGTCCAGTTCATTCATTTTTAAATCCCTATTTTTAAAATCCGTAATTTAAAAAAGAGTTTATCAGGTTAGATTTTCTCACTTTACAGTAATTCTGAGTCGGCTGTACTGAAGTCACTGTTAATTGTAAATGATGTGTTATTCATAGACAGATGATTTTTTTGAAGCAAAATTATGAACATCTTGTCAATTTCTTGAGTTAAGAATTAAATATTTAAGGTAAGTGCATTTTAATAGGTTTGGTACACACTCAGTGAGGTCCTTTTCAGCACTGAAAATTCCATCACCCTATGTTGGCAGAGGACTCCCAGTCGGATACAATCTCAACAAGGTTGAGCTAATCTTTTGGAGGAAAGCTATGCCAGAAAAGATGGTTAGTATTACAAATGCTGCAGATCTTCCTGCTGGGAACAGAAGTGAGCAGGTGGGTGTGTATACCTGTGGCCAGCTTTCTGCAGCAAGAGGGACCAGAATCTTGCACAAGCCCCAAAAGAGTGAGCTAGAAGCATCATATGACAGGCCCCTGAATAGGGAGCTCCGGCGCAGTGGCATCACCTCTGTCCTCACCAACATAGCACGTGTTAGACTGAACCACGTGAAACTGCCGATGACGGACCATTTCCAACCTACAGAAATGGCAGCCTCACGTGGTCCAAACTACCACTTGCAGATGGGAGTGTCATTCCCATCCTCAGGCTGCTTGCAAGGACAGGCTGATTGGAGAGGATGATAAATGTGTTGTGGTGCTTTCTGCTGGAAACTTCAATTCCATCTTAAAACATGAGTGCAATCATTTGCCCAGTTACCCTTGTGAAGAGTCTGGGCTCAAAAATGATTGCCTTCCATAGTTTTGTCCCATGCCCCTGAACTCCAGGGACTCCAATCCTTTGGAATTCTGAGCTGATTGTGGGTCCTTTGCCACCACCTTGCTCAACTCCTTAGGTTTCTAGATCCCTTTTCTAGAACTTTCTAGAGGGCAAAGGAAAACCCTGCAAAAGCATTGCATAGGCAAGCCTACGAGGAACAGTCTAATCCAGTATTTAGCCATAAGGCAAAGACTGGCCTTTGTTGGTTGGTTGGTTTCTTTCTGAAAAACAGCATTGTTGAGATACAATTCACATACCACAGAATTCAGCCATTTGAAGTGTACAATTCAATGGCGTTTAGTATATTCACAGTTATGTGTCTATCATCACAATCAGTTTCAAAATATTTTTATGACCCTAAGAAGAAATCCCCTACACTCCTTAGCCATCACTCCCCATCCCGCCCCATCCCATCCCTGCTAGTCCTAGGCAATCAATAATCTACTTTCTGTCTCTATACATTAGCCTATTTTGGACATTTCATATAAACGGAGTCATATATAATGTGGTCCTTGGTTACTGGCTTCTTTCACTCAGCATATTGTTTTCAAGGATCATCCATGTTTTAGTATGTGTCAGTACCTCACTTCTTTTTATGGCTGAAAAATATTCCATTATATGGAAATACTGTATCGTGTTTATTTATTTGGCCATTGTGATGGTTAATTTTTTTGTCAACTTGACTGAGCTAAGGGATGCCAGAGAGCTGGCAAGATGTTACTTCTCTGTGTATTAGTGAAGGTGTTTCCAGGATTTGCATTTGAATCAGTAGACTTGAGTAAAGAAGATTTGTCCACACCAGTGTGGGCAGACATCATTTAATCCGTTGAAAGGCCAAACAGAGCAGAAAGGCAAAGGGAGGACAAATTTTCTCTCTCTGTTCCTGAGTTAAGACGTACTTCCTCTCTTGCCCTTGGACATCAGAGCTCCTGGTTCTCAGGCCTTCGGGTCTGGGGCTTATGCCAGCAGCCCCCTCCTTCTCAGGCCTTTGGCCCCGGCTGAATTAACTACCAGCTTTCCAGGTTCTCCAGCCTGCAGATGGCAGACTATGGGGCTTTTTGGCCTCCATAACCACGTGAGACAATTCCTATAATAAATCTCCTCTTAAATATACACTTAAATATATCCTATTGGTTCTGTTCTCTTCAAAACCCTTGTACATCTACTGATGGACGTTTAGGCGGTTTCACTTTTAACTATTATCAACAATGTTGCTTTGAATGTCAGTGTCTAAATGTTTACATGGACATACGTTTTCATTTCTCTTGGGTATATATGTAAGAATGGAATTGCTGGGTCATATGATAATTATGTTTAACATTTTATGAACTGACAGACTGTTTCCCAAAGCAGTTGCACCATTTATATTCTAACCAACAGTGTATGAGGGTTCCATTTTTTTTCTACTTTCTTGCCAAAACTTGTGATTTTCTGCTTTTTTTCTTTTTAAATTATAGCCTTCTCAGTGGGTGTTAATTGGTATCTAACTATAGCTTTGATTTGCATTTTCTGATTGCTAGTTATGTTTAGCATCATCTGCTTGTTGGCCATTTGTGTATCTTCTTTGGAGAAATGTCTGTTCGGATATTTTGTCCATTTTTAAAATGGGTTATTTGTCTTTTTGTTGTTGAGTTGCAATAGTTCTTTATATATTATAGATACAAATCTCTTACACAGACGATTTGCAAAAATTTTCTCTCATTCTATGGGTTTGTTTTTCACTTTCTTGATGGTATCCTTTGGAACACAGAAATTTCACAATTTAATTATGCCCAGTTTATCTTTTCTTTAATTGCTTATACTTTTGGTGTCATATCCAAGAAACCATTGCCTAACTCAAGGTCACAAAAAGTTACACCTATGTTTTCCTCTAAAGGTTTTACATTTTAGCTATTACATAGGTTTTGATCCATTCTAATTTGTATATGGCATGTGAGAGGGTCTAAATTCTTGTTTTAAGTTTAAAAATTTTTGCATATGTCTATCCATTGTCCCAGCACCGTATGTTGAAAAACTATTCTTTCCTCACTGAATGGTCTTGGCATCCTTGCTGAACGTCAATTGACTGTAAATGTAACAGTTTATTTCTGGACTCTCAAATCTATCTTATCGATCTATGTCTGTCCTTATGCCAGTACCACACTGTCTTGGCTACTGTAGCTTTTCAATAAATGCTGAAGCTGGGAAGTATGACTCCTCCAACTTTGTTCTTTTTCTTTTTCAAGATTATTTTGGTTGTTCTGGACCCCTTCAATCGCAATATAAATTTTGGGGATACCTTGTTGATTTCTGAAAAGAAGTCAGCTGGGATTTTGATAGAGATTGCATTGAATCCGTAGATTGGTTTGGGTAGTATAGCCATCTTAACAATACTAAGGCTTTTGATCCATGAACATGGGGTATCTTTTCACTTTTTTAGGTCTTATTTAATGTCTTTCAACAATGTGTGTAGTTTTCAAAGTATACTGGTTCTGTCCTTTTTTGGTTAAATTTTTATTCCTAAGTATTTTATTACTTTAATGTTATTAAAAATGAAATTCATTTCTTAATTTCACTTTTGGTTTGCTCATTGCTACTGCATAGAAAGACAACTGATTTTTGCATAACCTTGCAGAACTCACTTATTAATCCTAACAGTTCTTTAGTGGATTCCTTAGGATTTTCTATAATTAAGATGAGGCCGTCTGAAAATAGGCATAGTTTAATTTCTTCCTCTCTAACCTGGATTCCTTTATTTCATTCTGGCTAAGGCCATTTGTATCTCAACTGTCTAAGGAGCCGAACTTTTGTTATCAGCCATCACAGGAGGATGAATTAGGTACCCCGGTACCTTTAGCCAGCCAATTAATGCCTAATGTTCAGCCCACCACCCACATGGAGAGATACACACGTCCCTGAGTATATTTCAAAACAAGTCTCCGGCACTAATCAGGCATGTGCTTGGACAGTTTATGACAGTGTTCCCAGGTTGAGTGTTGGGATATCAGGGAAGAAAGAGAAGAGGAACAGCTTTGGATGTGGAACCCTTTCTGTGAGGGCTAATGCCCTTAGGATCTCAGCCAGAGAGGGATATGGAAGAGCTCACCGAGGAAGAGGTGGGGACCCACATATACAGAGAACCACAGCCACAGCCTGGACAAACCGCCCAGCTCCTGCCCACCTTCCACACTGCTCGCTGCAGGTTGAAATAGAAAAGAAAAGAAAAGAAATTCACTGCTTTTTCAGCCTACCAACCAAGTAAGCTCCTTTCCTCTCGGACTTGGAATTGACAAATTCTGTAAGCCGTCCTCATTAATGAGACAGCTCCAAGTCAAGCGTGTTTTTCTCATGCTTTCAAGCATTCTGTGCCTCTAGCACTTCTCTGATTGGCTGGGCTCGGGAAGCTATCCAAAGAGATCTCTGAGTTTGTGCCTATTTGTGGTGGCTCTTTGCTGTGAGGTGGAAACAGACCCTGCTCCCTTGTTGGGGGCAACATGGCGGCCCCCATGACTTCAGAAAACAAGATGAAATAAACATCTTGGTTCATGGGCCAACTGTGCAAAGCAGGCTTTGTGGGGGGGGGACTGCAAAGGTGGAAGAGCTATTCAAAGGTTGCCAGGGCTGGAGAATAAACTGGCTTTGATGAGGCTTATGGACACGATCCAGTTTTTTGCAAAATCCATGCCCAACCTCCCTGAAGTGCACCATTGAGAAAACGGCTTGAAAATAGGTTGAATGACATGGGGAGCAACATTGGTAGAATAGCTTTAATGAGCCAAAAAATGTGGTTTCAAATGCCCCTCTGAGTGCCACTGCCTCGCTTTGCCAGCAGATGTAAAATCTGTCCACTGGGCCAAACTCAGAGAGCCACGAAGCAGTACTTATGCAAACTCTAAGCCAGTGAGTTGCATTCACATTTAAGTCCAGAAAATCTACTCATCTGAGGAAAGATGTGTCTGTGCTGAAGGGGAATTGTTTACAGTCCTGAATGCCTGGTAGGGTTAGGGAGCAGGGTGTGTGCAGAAGGAACTCTCTCGGATCTCCTGCAGAGAGAGGTTTTGGCTGTGCTTGGCTGTTGGCTCCCAAAAAGGAGAGGGGGTTGTTTACTGTACAGTCAGATCCTGGTTATTCAGGGGCCAATTGTCCATTTCATGGGTTCACTGGCCTTGGGCCTCTCTTCCCTTTTAAAGTTTTCCTGACTTTTGGTGATGTTGCTGCTCAGGGGATCCCAAACAGTAGAAAGAATGAAAAAAGGATAAAAGAAGTTTTGCCAAGTGTGGGCAAGTCCTGCTAACAATCTGATCAGGAAAAGGGAGCAAACGGTGTGGTTAAAATTGAACCTGGGGCTGGTTGGGAGCATTTCCTTCTCTGTTCTCTACGTGTGGTGTCTTGTGCCCCTACTGCCGTTGGGACTCTGCAGAAGATTTACCGGGGAAAGAAAGTTCTGGAAGGCAATGCTCATGAAGTGAAGGCAGGGAGACAGAGCAGCCAGTTGGGCTCACAGTAAGGAATGTTGACAGCAGAGAGAGTCAAGCAAAAAAAAGGGGCCCGAAGAAACATCTGGGCTCTGACTAGGCTTGGCTTCCAGCTAAGGATTTGTCATCGGTAGGATGCCAGCTCCATCCAGCTCTTAGACACCAAATGATCAGACACTTGGTAATCGTGACTTGAGGGGGTCAGTAACAAATGCCCAGAGAGCAGAAGCAAAAATACAGATCTGTGAGGACATCTGGTGAGGCCAAACCCCAAGAAAGTCATGGAAATGGAAAATGAACATATTACTCGACAGGAGAAGTTGCATGAACAACTGGGAAGGAAAGTGGGGTGACCTTTCATAAAAAGAGTGGCAGAGGAGTCTTATGACATAAAAAAAAACTTTAATAAAGATTTCTTAGAAGGAACTAGCTCTTTTATGTTAATACACTGAAGGCTTAGGACTGATTAATGTCATTACTTTGAAATGTAATCTCTTCATTAACCTCTCTCACTTTCCTTTATTAGTGACCATTTATATTTTTAATTTATATGATGCATGTAATAAAATGATTGCAGTTATACTTTAAATTTGTAATTAGGATTTTTAAATAATTCAAACCGAGCTTTTCAAAGAGGGCTTCCCTGCTCTGTCACTCTTGTCCTTTCTTCTAATCTCATTGCTTAACTCACAGTGAAAGAGTTTTTATTGCAATTGAAACAGAACAAGAATTACATTTCAGTCTTAAGTCTTTAACCATGCTCATGATTTTTTTCCCCCTTGTTATCAAATTTAAGAAAGTTCAAGGCTTTTGGTTCAAAGATCAATTTTTTTATTGGTGAGATTGACAGAAGCACCCACCAAAGACAAACTTTGTTATAAACTAGAATAACTGATCCTAACAGCTTTCTCCACCCCTCACTTCTAGGATGTTGCAGGAAAAACTAGTTTGACAACAATAATGGTCCTTAAACTTCTTTCATCTCAGTTGACTTTGAGAGTCTAATAAAATTCATGAAACTTCCTCCCATGAAAAAGTCCACATGAACACAAAATCCCCAAAGCTGTTCTACTCCAGATAGTGTTCTGAAGCAAAACTGTGGTTCTATAGTTACATCCTTGGGATGTGAGCTTTAAGGAGGATTTGGAAACTTTCCCCTTTATTATCCACATAAAGAAGTGAAGGATTACCAAAAAATCAGGAAAGGAAGGCAGTGGGAGGTCCCAAAGGAAACAGAAGTGTAAAAAGTGAAAATAAGCAAACTCATAGAAGAAAATGCAGGAGAAGATTATGGGAAACCTCCAACAGTAGCACTAGGTGGGAGTTTATTCTGTCTTAACTTCAGCCCCACCCAGGGAAGGGAGGACTGAGAGTAAAGTGGTCTGCAGAACTGCTTTTTGGAAACAGTGCGACGATGCCAACAACAATTTGAAGCAAGCAAGTGAAAGGACGGCTGGGAGGAGACAGTCTGAATTTAAAAGACCCCAGCAGGAGATGCTCTGTGACAGAATCAGACTTGACAGGCAGAGGAGTTTACCTCTGCTGTCATCTCTAAACAGAAATCTCGGACAACATATTGAGTATGCTCTTGAGATGCTGCCGTGTGTCAAAGGAAGAGCAGACATATGTTTGAGCCACAAGGGAGAACCTACCCTGAGTGGTCAAGATGACTCAGATTTCTTGCCTATTCCTGATAAAACAAGAGCAGCCCTCTCTTGCTAAGGAATGGCTTGGTTAAATACAAGTTGACTGAATATGCTTTGGGAGGCTACTGTATTTAGTGTACCTTGGGGTCTTGCCACAAAGCTGGCGCTGGTCTAGCAGTAACCTATATTAAAGGGATTAGGCAAAGACATGTCTCGTCAAGCAGTTTGAAACTGATAGGTTTGTGCTGAGGAGTCTGTTACTTGATGTTTCCTAAAATAACAGCAAATGAATCAAGAGCTCCTGGCAGTTGTGCCTTGCTGCAAGTACAGTGTGTTGCTGCGAGTGGCGGAGATAAAATTCACAGAAACGTGATTATGAGCTTTCAGTGACAACACCGTTTCACATTCCTCTGTGATTGATGCTTGTCTTGATCAAGAACAGAAAATGTTATGTAGAGATTATTCAAAATGTCTGATCAGAAATGTAGCCAACATGGCCGTATAGATTTATTCCCTTTTCTTCCAAACAAACAGCATAACATATAAAATAGGAAAACAGAACATTTTAAATACATAAATATAGAAAACAAAACTAGGAAGACATTGTGCGTTGTTAATGCTCGCTGCTGTAACAGACCATCTCTGAAATCTCAGTGGTATAATAAGAGATAGTTTCTCACTCACGTAAATTTTGACCAGATGTCCAGAGGCTGCCTTCCATGCAGTGACTCAGGGGCCCAAGCTCCTTCAACTCTGTAATTCTCTCATCTCTTAAGAGTCCTTCACATCAAAAAAAGCAAGCATGGAACATGACATGGAAGTTTTTTTTTTTTTTTTGAGACAGGCCTAGAAATGTCATGTATCACTTCTGCCCACATTCCTTAACCATCACTCAGTCATATGGCCATACCTAATTGCAAAGGAGATTATAAATGTCATCTAGTTTCCTGCCCTGGAAATAGAGGAAACAGATTTTAGTAAACACAAAAATGTCTGCCTACAGAGTCAGACAACTTTATGGTCCAAACACCTCCATGGGGATACATGTCTCCATAAGCCAATGGCAAAGCAAAACCACAAAACAGTAAGCAGGAATTAAAGTCACTGGCCACTGCACTACAGAAATGCAAGCATAAAGGGTGGCAAAAAGATTCAGCTTCTGGCGAATGAACAGTGCTAACAGTGCTTCACATGAATTGAGAGTCTGGGAATAGTCTCACTGCTTGAGTCTCTGATTCAAGAAAAAAGTATGTTGAAAATGCTGCCTGATAGAACTATGCATAAAATACTGCCAGCTGGGGAGGTAGATGGACATAGACACAGCCTCTTGATCAGAAACTGAGGCAAGTTTCCATTCGTGTCTGTGATTTCACCATTATCATCAAAGGGCAGAAGAGGCCCACTCAGACTTTGTAATGTTAGAGGCAACTGCAAACCCTACAGACAGGGAGGGGTCAGCATAGAAATGATATGTGGAAATAGTCTAAGACAAAGATTATCCTACAAACCTCAATTCCAAAACACATCAAGGAATACAATCACTGAGCCAACAAAAACCATGACGACGACAAAAACAGCTTCCAAAAGTAAAAATCAGAAGACAAACTGATTCTGGATAAACTTGTAAAGAGCATTCTGAGAAGGACCTAAAAATAGTTATGCTTGGAATGCTCAGAGAGATGAGGAAATCGTATCTTGAAGCAGAACAGGAGAACTTCAGTGCTCAGTCCATCTCTGATAACTAGGGGCCTGTTCATGCTCTCTTTTCCTAGGTGGCAAAGAAGGCCAGGGAGATGACACTATACCCAGTTCAGCGTTAACAGAGTCAGAACAAGGATCAAGTTCTGAGGACTCTTCATCCGTGGTTCAGTCCATCACACCAGTGTTGGCTAAAACATGTTCTGTGGAACATTAGTCCCACAAAAGGCTATATGAAAAAGAATTCTATGGACCAAATAAGCTGGGAATCCTCACACAGTATATCCTCTTGGAGAATTACACTAACATCTTTAAAATTCTGAGTAGTGAAGAAACCTGTTTAATTTGGTGTTTTCTAATATAATCGCAGAACCTGTGACGTGAAGGACATCTATCAACATCTTCAGAACTAATGTTCTAAAGAATGTACTTTAAGAAACATTGCATTATATCATATAGCCAAATAAATAAATAAACTTCCAATTTTAGATGTATGAACCACCTTAAAAACATGCTTTTAACATGAAAGATTTCAACCATATGCAAAAGTAGTATTAATGATATAATGAATCCCATGAACTTATCACCTGACTCAATAATTGTCATTAGTTACCCTTTTTCTTTGTATCACCACCCATTTCTCCAACTGCTTGCAAGTATTTTGAATAATCGTAGATATATGTCATCTGAAAATTAGTTTCAGTGTGTGTGTCTCTGAAGACAAGGGCTCTTTTTAAACATAATTACAATATCATCATATCCTAAAAACTGCAACTATAATCCCTCAATATCAGTGTTCCTATTTTCCTAATTGTCTATAAATGTTCTAATTTTAGTTTGTTTTGCTGTATTTTGTTTTACAGTTTGTTTGAAATAGGATCCCAAAAGGTCTATACATTACCATTGGTTAATAATAATTTCTTAAATCTGTTTTAATGTAAAAATTCTCCCTCCTTACACTTCTGCTCTTGCTATTGTTTAAAAACACAGAACAAACAAACAAAAAACAACTGGGCCCTCTGTCCTGAGTTTCCTCCAGCCCAGATTACATCCCCTTGGTGTCTCTTAGTATGTTCCTCTGTCCTCTGTGTTTTCTGTAAGATACAGTGGCTTAAACAGATGCTGGTTTGGTTTCTTTGGCAAGACTATTATATAGGTAGGGTGGAATACTTCCACTATATAATGTCCCTTTCTTGGTGTTATCAGCCATGGTTGATCACTGCCTGGAAACACTAATTCAATAGGAGCTTCAAACTGTCTTATTTCTATCATTCCTACTTCATTTATTAGCTAGATTACTTCTGTAAAAGGAAACTTCCTCTATTAAATACTTGGTTACATTGAGATACAGTTCCTATAGTAAAGGCAAGGAAAACAAGCTTGATTCTTTCTACTGATTAGTTTTCCAAGTAGTGCATTAGTTCCCTTGAGGCTTTAAAGAATCAGTGTGTTACTGTTTTGTTATTATTATGAACCATTGGATTTAGCCATATTCTATGTGTTTAACTCCTTTTTAATTTATCACACTTACTGGTGTTCAAATTTGTCCCTCTTTTCCCAATGCTCCCAAATCTTTTTGACACAATCCAAATAGCTTTTGATATATTTCTGTTTTTTTGGTATGACAAGGTGTACTGAGTTCTTCTTGTACATTTCCAGTGCCAGACCTGGAATGAGTCATTTCTTCTAGGTGCCCTGGTTTTATTTTGTTTTGTTTTTTAACTGAGAGATGGTATTTAGAAAACACTATATAAATATGACCTTTAGGAGCTTAATATAAATAAAATCTCCTAGAGCTTCAATGAAATGTTTTATATAACAAAAGAGTAAGACATTTATTTAGAACTTGGTCAATTTACTCTCTGAACCCATTCCCTCATTTGTAAAATGCAGACTATAATAACCCTTACTCATAGGTTTGTGGTACAGATTAAACAAGTCAATACATGTAAAGTATTTAGAATAGTGCCAGTGACAGTGAGTACTTAGTAAATAAGTGTTAATTGTGATTTAAACACCTAGCATTCGTTTTGTACTTAGATTTCAATATATGGTGATATATTTTAAGATCAAATTATTGTCTTTGACAACTCACAGTTCCCTTTGATTGCCTATGCTGACACCCCAAATTTCCCTGACCTAATTTGAGCAGTCACACTCTTAGGCAGCAGGGTTTAATTAAAGAAGCCAGGAGAAAGAGCAACCCAGTCCAGAGATATTTTCTGCTTCTTGGAAGGCCATCTGCTGCCATGACCCATTTCACAACATGTAAATTCATCAGCTGAGTGCAATTTCCCTTCAATCAGTGCCCCAGTAAATAGAATTACATTGCTAATTTTAAATTTCAAATGGTCCACATGGGTTAAAAAAATGCCCATTCATCAGTCAGGATTCTGCAATTAATTGAGAAAACAGAGGGTCCATCACACGTCAGGATTTTGACAGAAGTGGGAGACAGGTTGGTTTTCCTTCACCTCTTAGGCCACTGGCACACAGCAAACAGATAGTTCCAAGTCTTCCCTCTAAAATAATTTGTTTTTGGCTTGATGCTTCAGTGAACGTGTAAGGGAATTTATCATCACAAACCTGGTCCTTTTAAGACTGGACTGATTTCTTTAAGGGGAATGGGTTGGTTGATTTTTGAATAAACTTTATGAAAAGCCCACATTGCAAATAAATTTGTGACAGTGAAAAGCTTTCAAAATAATGTATGGCTTTCTTAGTGCCTCTGAAGAATATCAGTGTGTTGTTGGGCTGGAAATTGACATAAGATTGTAGATTAAAGTATTATGTCAATATTAAATTTCCTGAATTTGGTAACTGCTTTGGTCTTGGAAAAGGCACAATGAACTATTAAGGGGTAAAGGGAATGATGTCTGCAGAGTGCTCCCAAACGGTTCAGAGAAAACCGACCTGTGTGTGCGCAGAGAGAGAGGGAGAGTGTGTGCGTGCACCGTGTTCAGTGTGGCAGGTGACAGAAACTGGTAAAAGCTGGTGAACTGGGGTAAAGGGTAGAGGGAAATTCTGTAAGTTTAAAATTATTTCAAAATCAAATGTTTTAAAATTAATTCATTTAAAAATTCTGTAAATGAATTCACAAGCCCAGGCCAAAAAAAGTAAGAACATGAATCAAAAGTCAACAATCAACTCAAAAATTAATAATCAACCTATAGAGAAGTGGGTTAAGCACGAATATTTGAAAGTAACTATTTGAGCTAAGCACAAAGAAAAAACCAACAATGCAAGCTTTGATTCTCTCCTGATAACAATATTGTATTTACAAATTGTTCACCATATAATTCTTCCAAGATGATCCCACAGGCAACTCGAATTCAACAATCCTGAGACATAAGACAGCTAAGGAAACATGAGCACGGCACCTGCCTTCTGGTGATTAGGGGCCCTGATGGAGGTAATTAGAAACAGGGCAGACAAGCTCCCGCAGCTTGTTAAGCAAGGCCGTGTTAAACAGACCAACATTTGAGAAAATACCGGACTAGATTACCTCTAGAATCTCTTTGAATTTCAAAGCGATTGATTTCATCAGCTGCTGTGTTAGTGATGTTATTTAACACAAAATGTGATAAGAGTCAGATAATAGAAGACTCTAAGTGACCCCGTCCACAGTTCCTCGCCCCTCTAAGGAAACACAAGAAATGTATTTTCCTCCTACCAATGAGTCTTAACTGTAATCCTCATGCAAACAAAACTACCCATGAAATTCTGAGTAGCTTAATAATCTGTAGACGAAGTATCTTTGGAATTCTGCAGTTGAGTGTTGACTGGGAGTGCTCAACAATTAACTCTCGAAAAGTTCATTCTGTAAGGAGACAAATAAATCCCCTGTTTAAACCGAATCACCAGTAAAGAGAATGAGCTTTGGAGTCACGGACGTGACTCAATCTTCACCTCGGGTCTCCTTATCTCTAAAGTGAGGACAACTACACGTCAATATCTACTTTAAGGAGATTTCCCCTCAGGATTAAACGAGACAGCATACAAAGTGCCTTGCCCAGCACTCAACACAAGGGAAACACTTAGTGACTGTTAATTCCCTTCCATTCTTTCCCTGACAGCACCAGCAAAACTCACTGTATTTTTTAAAGCAGCTCGTGCTCTTCTTTCTACAATTCAGTGAGTCAGAAAGTAAGTTGGATCCTGATACAGTAGTTTAAAAATATTACAAGCATTTCAAAATATTTGTTTCATTCTTTGATAAGTAATGAAGGTACATAGGGGTTTAGCTCTAGAGGTTGATAAACACTTCAAGGATACTTAAAGGAAAGTATTTCTATTCAAGGATGAGAAATATTTGGGCTTAATGGGAACATTTTAAAGGTCATAAAAGGAAGGCTATTTTTAGAGTATCTTCATCTGTTTCAAATGGATTGAATAAATTAGCCCATTCTTGAACTTTCAACTAGTTATTCTGGGTTTCAGGTATTTCTTTAGGTCGAATATTCAGTTAGGCTTAGGCTTAATTTTATTAAAATTTCTTCCACTAAACCAAGACACTGAAGCCACAGCCTGCCCAAGTGTCTACCAAAAGGGTAGGCTGATGGTACCTGGGCTGTATAAGAAGCAGTTACCTTTTAGTATAAGAGGAAACACCCAGAACTATTTCCCCTGGACTTGGTGAGCAAATAGGTAAGGCAGGCTCAGTTTTAACCAAGTTCTTGGAGACAGGGAATTTGTCGTATTTGCATTTAATAAAATAAATGCTTGGCACATGGTAGGTCCTCGATAAATGTATCTCACATAAATGGATGAATAAATGAAATAAGAACGAGGAACTAAGAATTGTAAACAACAAAGACTGACAGGAAAAAGCAAACAAAGCACACCATATTGATTAATCTGGTTCTTAGAATATGGAAAACCAGAAGACCCCAGACAGGCTTCTTATACCATGGTCCAAAACAATGGCACATTGGCAGGCAATGAATGGAGGAAATATTCTCAAGAAATCTTCTCATAAGACCAAAGTATAGATTGGGAAGAAATACTTCAACAAGCCCTTTGAGGTAGCAGGTGAGAATCCCAAGGGACATGGTGTGGGCATAGCTGTCTGCATGAGGCAAGGGAGGAAGGATTTATTTATAACTCGAGAATGGTGAGAGGAGGGGTGAGGGGCATGTACAGAGGAGCCTGAACTTGCCTGAACGCCCCTGTGCTGCAACCGCATGGTGTCTACAAAACCATCAGGGACGCTTGCCGGGGTTGAACTTCCTGCTGAAATGAGAGAAGAGACAGCTTGGCTAGCTGTTTAAGGTGACGCAGAATGGAGTCGGCAGGCCTGGAGGTGAGAGTTTTAAGGCTGAGGGACAGGAGGAAACAAGGTGCAAGAATTTGCAGAAATTATGAGGAAAGCTTTGCATTATCTCAGGCCATACAATTAGGGTTTCCACAAGGTTATCAGATCTCTGGGCACCAGGAGGCAGGGAGACTCTGCCGACCTCTTGATTACGTGAGTGGGTCTAAGAAATTACATCCTTAGAGGAAAGTTTAATGTGCCTTCCTGTAGCTGGGTCTTTCCCTGTGCCAGGCACGGGTGCTTGGTTTGTTGAATTAACATCCATTGCTATCTTGGTATCCATTACATTCCTGAGTCATATTATTAATATGTATTGATAAGATATATGTATACACACACACAATTGTTTTCTCCAGGAACTTATAATTTCATAGGACGGATAAGACAAGCTCACTAATAATACCAGTGCAAGGAAATACCTGAGACACAAAGATACCCTGAGATACAAAGATACGATAGAGGCTCAAAAGGAGGAGAAGTAACTTCAGACTGGAAAGGACTCATGAAGGAGGCAGTGTTAGAGTAAGCTGGGCAATGAAGCATGGGAAGAATTTCAACAGGTAGAGGTTTTAAGTGAGGGCATTTCAAGTGTCTGGGATCATGACAGTAAAGAAATGGGGACACGGAGAGTCACGATGTTTGTGGAGAAAGTGGTGCAGATCTGTTGGGCACCTAGAGCAGAGGGAACATGGATTCCTTCTGGTTCTTGACCCCAGGAGTCTAACCATCAAACCATCCCTATTTCTCAGAAGACTCTAACCACATTCGTTGCCAAACTATGGCCAACACGTAATAATGGCTGTGCTTGTTAGTCACTTTGTGACTGATCTAGACCTGGTGCTTTAATTTTTGACTCATTTCACCCATGTCCTTCAAGCTAAGCTTTGAAGACAAGTTCAACTTTAATTTGTTACCTATGGACCTTAAAAAGGAGAATGGATCAAAACACCCCCTGATTACTTGTAATATTGACTGGCTTGTACCACATAAATTTCACTACTCATTTGTTCATTCATTCATTCATTCTTTATCAAATATTTATTGAACTTATTTATTGAGTCTCAGTGTTCTTATATAGAGGGCAGTGTATTACCGATAGTTCACACTTTATATAGAGAGCCAGAATGATTGCCCAAACTAAACGCCCTTAGCCTTTGGGGCTTCATTTGTCTCTGCCTTTGAGTTTTCAGATATTCTAAGATTATTAACACAGGGACACCCTTCCCTCTTCTCCATAATATATAAGTATGTCAAGGCCACAGAAACTGACATTGCTTCCACCAAGCAAACGGAAAGTATGTTGTCTTAAGCACTGTGGAAATTTTGTTGGAGAAAATCAGCAGAGTATCAAAGCAGGTCTCCCATCCGATCTTTCCTTCTGCCATCTGCATGAAATGAGCAGTTGTCCCTTTGGGCTTTCTGATGGTGCCAGGATTCAGTAAATGTTGCCAAGGGCCCCAAATCAAGGTTGGGGGGGGTTGAGGTTAGAGAGGTACCTCATTCCTCTGCTAACAGGGGAGATGTTACAGCACACTTAATACTTCCAGCTAGA
Organism: Camelus dromedarius; assembly: GCF_036321535.1. NCBI lineage: Eukaryota > Metazoa > Chordata > Mammalia > Artiodactyla > Camelidae > Camelus > Camelus dromedarius. Next base: position 10,549,140 of record NC_087454.1, on the reverse strand, counting down.
GTACCCCTTTTTTCTACCCCGGATTTCTAAGCACCAATGGTCTGTCCCTGGAAAGCTTCAAGATGCGCCAAAAGCTTTGTTTGTTTCCTTGCAAGTTTATGTTCCGGACTGAGTAATGAAATCTGCTCAAAGTCCATATGTCTGGAACCCAAGCTTTTGTTTGATGAACTCAGATGGTCTGTGTTTCTGGAAATGATTCCACCCGAAAGCCAAATGAACAGCCTACTCTGCAATACATACTCGTGCTTTCAAAAGCCTCATTATTTTTAAAGCATTTCCCCAAGTTCCCTCTGATGTGGCCCTTTTTTGAAATCCTTTGTGCAGAAACATAAGCCTCCATAAATAAAACTGAAAATTTTTCAAGTTGCTAAATTATAGATGTAGTTTTTCATTGGTTCCAATACTGTTCCCTCTCTACTGCTGTGATAAGGTTGACCCTGTCATTCTTACTTGGCAAGTTTGGGCTCTATATTTTTTGGATTTTCAAATGCTGTCTCCATCCCCATTGTACACTTGGGCTTCTTTTCTGAAAGACATTTGTTTGGCAGTGAGCTTCATGAGGGCAGAATTTTGTTGCGTAAATGAATGTTTGTTCCCCAAGCAGGAATCAGCCATCATTCTAAACATTCCAATTCAATTCATTTCAATTCAACTCAATTCAATTTTAATTTTTATAAACCAGTTATAGAATGGGAAACTGGACAAGGTGACCATACTTTTCTTTGACCTGAAGGGGTCCAGACCTGTTGGGAAGGTCCTGCTAGAGGAGCAGCTTGGGTCACTATTACTGATAAAGCATATAGACTCTGAGCTGCAGGAAAGAGAGGACAGCCTTCAAGCTGAGAATGCTTAATTCTAAATATAGGACTTGTCCTTCCTTATCAGTTTTTCAACTTAAAGAATTGTTAACTCTTCGTGCTTTCTGTGGTATGGAGGTGAAGAGGGAGGCTGATCTTCTAGAAAGTTTAGCTTAATGCTAAAATGGAAAAACCATTGGGGAATCCAGGCTTTTTGGTAATGTATGAACATGTGGACACAGACTGCAGCCTATCCAGGCACATCCCCCTACGCAGGGATGTTACTGTCTCCTGGAAGTTCAAGACCAGGCCATCTCACAAACGTGAGGTTAGCATAGGCCCAAACAAACATAACTTTAATTCCACAGGAAAGCTAGACCTCATTACACAGAACCACAAGAAGGAAGAAGGTTGGGAGAGAGAGATGTATTCAGCGGTGACTGTCACAGGACAAGAGTCAGGAGCAACGTCCCCAGTCAGAGGACACTCTGGGCTCCCCTGAATCTCTCACATAAGAATGTGTGTCATTGTTTCTGTGTGTAGTGCAGTATTTCTGATTGCATGTTTTAAAGGGGTGCCTGGGAACTGGTGCATTTTGAAGTACTAGGAGCGCATAAGATGAAAACACCACGTTCCCTAGAGCAGGCTATCCCACAGAGCCCATGAGTCCATTGCTTTATGCTGTGCCTAGCAATCTCCCAAATGGTTATAATTAATTGTAATGAGCCTGACCACCAATCACCATCATCATAGAAGAGCAAACACTCCCTTTGAAACCCTAGAGGAATGCTGGGTCTTCACAGAATAAAGTCCGAGGTACTTTTTTTTTTAAGGATATTTTTTTTACTTATTTATTTTAAGGGGGGAGGTAATCAGGTTTACCTATTTATTTATTTTTTAACTGAGGTACTGGGGATTGCACCCAGCACCTCATGCACTCTGAGCACGCACTCTACCACTGAGCTATACCCTCCCCTCCTAGTCCCAGGTACTTTTCAAGCGTTTTTATTCCTGCTTCCTCCTACCCTCAAACCTACATCCCCCCCCCCCAAAAGGAATCAAATTTCTCAAGCATTTCTGTTTGGAACCACTTTACTAGACCTAAGCTTATATAAGTTTTAGCTCAAGGGCCTCAATTTTCACAGTGTAATTTAAATAGATTCTGAATTGAAGTTTTCTTAATGACAAACACAGAGTCTGGATAGCCCTTAAAGGATGAAAAAGGGTTATTCTAATAAGGATTATTCTTGAAATTAGCACCAGGGCAATGGATGCTTTGGGACCCAACTAGCTTCTACCTTCTCCCTTCTGGCTTCCCTTAGAGGCTGCAAAGTTTCCCTTACAACAAGCAACCTGTCCTCGGTCAAACTCATTGACTTTCAGGGCTTGTCTTGGCTTACCCATGGTTGAGGAGACATCTCTGAGAATCTCTCTTTGCATAGGACTGGTCTTTCTGTTATTGTCCTAGTCTAGGCTTAGAACCACCAAGTGTCACTCAAGAGACCCTCACCTTCATATGATTCCAACACAATCAATGCCATTCTCAACCAATTGTGATTCATTTGACCCTATCTGACATCTATGTGACACTTTTTTCTCTGTTATCCAGGATTTATCAGAAACATATAACCCGCCCATACCTCTCCTGTCGCATTTATCTCGCCATTCGCACTTTGATTAATTTCAAAGAGATGCCTCCAACCTACTGTCTGTTGCTTTTCTAAATTGCTTATTTCTAAAGTATACTAATTCTTTCCAACCCTGGTTGCTTTCATCTAAGGACGTCTGAATGTTTTTCCTGTAAATGAAAGAAACATGCTGAGCTCCCATCTGAGAATCCTGGGCCCCAAGGCAGTTAATTACTAGCAGTGTCTCAGTGAACTGTATTGTCCTGGTGTTGCAAAGAAGCACATTGGGTGGAAGGCAATTTTCTTGAGTGGAAAGATGAATACCCTGTGGTCCCTGGAGCCAACTCTGCCACTAGCATTACTATAAAAGGAGAGACGTTCTAACCACAGTAGACCATTCGATACCCCACCATCGTCCCAGTCACAAAAGCCAGCAAACCTGGCTAAAGCACACACTTTCCAGTTATATGCAACGAAAACCATCTGCAGGCAGTTCATTTTGAAATCTTCCAATTGGGAAGAAAACTAGTTTTTGAAGTCTACTGGTTAATTTTGCTCACTAACCTCAAATCGCTTTGGATGTTGAGCAGTCATTCATTACACCACACACAGCTCCCAGAAGACACAGGAGGTCTGCATGCCCTCCCCTTCCTCATGCTCCAAGGAGCCCATCCATAGGCATTGCTCCATTCAGCTCCACTCACAGCAGGCTGCTGGGGCAAGAGGCTGGACCACCAGGTGGCGCTGTAATGATGTGGTCCTCTGATGGTCATTTATTTTATTATATTTTAAAATAAAACATCTTATTTTAGTAAGAGCCTGTTTAAGCTGATAATAACTTAATTTTGAACATAGACAAAGCTCTGCATTTATACACTGCCCCCTATCTTGTGATTTTGATGTCACAATTTACATCTTTTTTACACTGTATATCCATCAACAAATTATTCTAATTCTAGTTCTAGTTAAAGTTAATACTTTTGTCTTCTAACTTTCATACTAGAGTTGTAAGCAGTTTATTCACCACCAATATGACATTAAAGTGTCAGAATTTAACTATACGTTGACCTCTATCAATGAGTTATAGACTTTGATAAGTTTTCCTGTTACTAATTAGTATCTTTTTGTTTCAGCTTGAAGAATTCCCTTTAATAGTTCTCGTAAGCCCCGTCTAATGGTGATTAAACTCCTTCAGCTTTTGCTTTTCTGGAAAACTCTTTGTCTCTCCTTCAACTCTGAAGGACAAGCTTGCCTCATAGCGTATTCTTGGTTAGCAGTTTTTTCTTTTGACACTTTGAATATATCATCCCCCTCCCTTCTGGCCTGTAAAGTTTCTGCTGAAAAATCTGCTGATAGTCTAATGAGACTTATATTATGTACTATTGTATTATGAACTTGTATGTAGCAAGTTGCTTTTTTCTTGTTTTAAAAATTCTCTCCTTGTCTTTAACTTTTGAAAATTATTATGTGTCTTGATACGGGTCTAGGAGTCATCTTGTTTGGAACTTCTGAGCTTCCTGGATCTATGTTCCCTAGGTAGGGATATTTTCAGCCATTATTTCTTTGAATAAGCTTTCTGCCCCTTTCTCTTTTTCTTCACCTTCTGGGGCCCCTATAACATATATATTGGTCTGCTTGATGGTGTCCCATAGTCTCTCATGCTTTCTTCACTCTTGTTTATTCTTTTTCCTTTTTGCTCCTCTGATTGGATGAATTCCACTGCCCTGTCTTTGAGTTTGCTAATCCTTTCTTCCTCTTGATTTAGTTTGCTATTGAACATCTCTATTGAATTTTCCGGTTCAGTTATTGTATTCTTCAGCTCTGTGATTTGGTACTTTTTAATGTTTTCTGTCTCTTTGTTGAAAGTCTTACTTTGTTCATGCATTGTTTTCTTGACCATGGTGAGCATCTTTATGACCATTATTTTGAACTCTCTATCATGTAGATCAATTGATATCTGTTTAATTAAGGTCCATTTCTGGAGTTTTATCTTGGGTTTTTTTGTTTGGAACATATCCCTCTCTTTACTTTCCTTAACTCTCTGCGTTGGCTTCTATGCATTAGACAAAACAGCTACCTCTTCCAGTCTTGACAGACTGGTTTTATGTAGAAGTGAACCTCGTCAATCAGCTTCGTCCAAGCTCTTGGTTGTCTTTCAAATCTTTGTGATTATCCAAGATGCTTTCTTTGTTCTTGGTGCCTCCCACTCATTGAGGGCGTGCCAAGGCTTGTCTGTGTCCCAAAAGAGAGAATCACAGTCAGCACCAGGATACTGGTTGATTGGAACTCAGACTTTCAGACAGCAGCTTGAAAAGTATGTAATTAGACCCCTTCCAGGGAGATGGAGAGTTTTGCTTGCTCTCTTTGGGACTGGCCCAGGTGGATAGCCATGGCGAGTGGTGCTCCTGTGCTTGTTAAGAACTGCTTCTTTGTTTGCTACAGTCCTGTGGGATTCATAAATGCAAGCCCTGTTGGCTATCAGAGCCAGGCAATCCAAAGCTCATTCCTTGGGCAGCAGCCACAAAAGCCAGGGCACCCGACATGTGTATAAGCTCCTTCCAGGGAAATACTGGTGACATGGAAAGGGCAAGAGGCAGAGAGCAGGGGAGGTATCCACAGGCTTCCCTGGTCTCCTGGGAGGATCCCAGTGGTCATTGCTTAAGTAGCTATGGATTGGTGAGCTTCCTACAAAGTGGATAACAACCTGCTCCCTTGGCCACAAGTTCTAACACCCATGCAGAAATGCAGAAAGCAGTCAATTCTAGAATCTCCACCAGAAGGTCTATTTGGTTGTGGAAAGGGTCTTGGTGTCCAATGGCTCAGAACCAGCCTTTTTGCTGGAATTCCACAGAGAAGAAGCCCACCCAAACCCAGAGTAGACCTAAGATGGTCTCAGTCACTAGCAACCTTAGTCTTAATTGATTATTGTGAAGATGCAAAATGGACTGAGACCCTTACTGAGAGGCAAAGGCTGAATCACAGAAGACATATTTCTTTTAAAATATAATGTAGAGGAAAAAGAGACCCTTTCTTACTCTTTTTTCCCCCTTTTCTTTCTCTCAAATGTCTCAGATGGGAGGTTTTTGATTTGATCCTTAGACATTAAAAGAAAATGCCTCTTTTTTTCAATCGAATAAAATCATGGGAGACATATTAAATCTGCATCCTCTGATCTTGTCTAAATACATCAAGAATGAACCAGGAGTCTAGGTTCTAGGATATAAAAAATCGTGTGGTGGGATTCTACAATTGCAAAAAGGTTGGATCCCAACGTTTTTGTTTCTGTTTGCCTCTTACATCACCCTCTACCAGGAAGCAACACGATGGCATTAATGACTGCCTCTCTGGAGCAGGTGTTGAACATACGTTCTTCAAAATGTAGCTGCTGGTACAGGAAGTGGCAACTTACACTGGAGTCAGGAATATTCTTGGAATAGCCTCTTTTCCAGCTGGTCTTCCCATTCCTTGATCTATTTTATGTCTGAGAGGTTGGAAACTGTCTCTTTTCTGAGAATCATCTGTTTCTCCCAGGGATTTAATATTATATCAGTTCAATATGGTAATGGAAAAACCATAATATGCATAGGACTTTACAGTCACTTGAGCAACATTTTTTCCTTGTTTTTGCAGTTCAGCTCAATGACCTCTAGGTGGTGGTAAAGGTTCCAACCATTTTTATGACCAGCTTGAATAGCTACTCCTCAAACTGCTCTATAGGATCTTAAAGAGCTAATCGACAGGACTTGGATGAGGTTGACTGTTGTCTTGTGGTTTCAGTATCACCTTTCCCCCCCTGATTCTCAGTAAAATGTGTTGTGCATGTCAAGGAGCTCTGAAAGCCAACCATGAAACTGAGAGCAAGGTTTGGAAAATGCTTTTTTTTTTAAAGTTTAGATTTCACTTTTAGGGCAACACACTTCAAACCAAATTCAAACATCTTCAAGTTTTGATCTGTTTTGAGTGAATAAAATATATTTTCATGTTTATGATGGAAAGATTTTTGGTCATCAACTCCCATTAGCTGGGCATCAGTTTGATGAGTAAAGGAAATAAGCATATAGGTTAGACTTCTTACAGAATATACTTTTTTTTTTTTTAATTTTGGAGGGAAAAATGCTTATGAAGCATATCTTCCTAAGCGTGTTTAGGCTCCCAAAAAAATGTTTTTCAAAGAACAGTTGACAATAGTTGTTCACAAACACTTGTGTCCCCATTTCTTCTTCAACTTCAATTTAGGAAAGGAGCAGATATAATATACACGCTGTCTTTCTAGAGGTCAGCCTGTCCCAGGACACCAGTTCCAAAACACAGCCCTAGATATGCTGTGAAGAGCTTCACCTCTTTCTCTGCAGGTGTGAGCAACCAGACTCTGACTAGCACTTCTCAGTGAGTCTTAGGCTATGTACTGGGAAGGATTTGACCCTTTCAGGCTTTAGATAATGACTCCAGTTCCCCTCAGGAATTAGGACAGGGAACACCCTACATTGAGTACCAGCCTTCACTTGTTAGTCTTATTTGTTAACTAGACCAGAGCAATTGTTATTCATTTCAGCCAACTTCATTCTAAAAAACAATAGCTGTAGCCAAATTAATTGTATGCATGGCAAGCTATAACCGCTAATAAAGTAGCCAGATTGAATGTGTCATTCCACAGATGGTTCTTGATCACCTACTATGTATGTGCAAAGCCCTCTGCTGAGATTTGCTGGCCAGGCTGCTGTTTTCTGCTTATACAAGTAGCAACTCTGATCCCAAACTTCCCTCCCTTCCCCCACCCTCTAGGGATAATGGAGTAAACCATTTATGAGTCAGTAAAGTGAATCAGTCTGCTGTAGCTTTTCCAACTACAGCAGAGCTGAAATGAAATAAATAATAGGTTTTGTTAAGGGAAAAAGCAGGGGGAGAGAGAAGTGCAGGATAGGGACTCCCTGGGTTTATAGAAAATTTATAAATAGGGGAGGACAAGAAGAGACTGGAAAATATAAAAGCAGGGAGAAAGACACAGAAAATGATAGACGGGTGAATCTCAAAGGTAATGACCTCTGTGTTGGCCATTTTCTCCCACGCTAGTTCTCATTTCACACCTCATGTATGCTTTTTTAGAGACTTTAAAAATTATACATGCACGAGAAAGAAAAAAAATACACTAGTTGATATAGGATTGCCATTTTAAGGACAGTTTAAAATAGATGTTTAAAAGCTTTCAGATAATTTTCCTAGGCAAGTGAGTCTTTCATATAACACAAGGCAACATCAAAATCTTATAGGCTGAACTGGAACATCTACACCTGGTTTTCTCTAAGGAAAACAAGTTATCTCTACCAAAGGACCCAGTCAAACATCTTTGAGAATGAGTCATTCCATCCCTGAGGATATGTAAAGCTACACCCCGCAGGCAACCAGGGAAGAAGAGAATTAACCTAAATGTATTTCCATGAAAGTAGAAATATATAGGAATCCAGTTTTACTGAAGTGGTTGAAATATGCCATTTACTTCATGCAGTCTCATTGGAGCTGCAGGTTGGTTTCATAAAGCATACATATGGCGCCTACAACACAGTATCTACTTTTCCACATCAGCAAACTCTTCCACACTTTCTCTCTTCCTCCCAGTCTTCTGCCTCCAGAATCTCTCCAACTACATCTACTTACTGTTGGGGGAAGGGGGTCCATAATACTTTAATGTGGACCTGTTAGATGTCGTGGATTCCCATTTAGCCTTTAGCCCTGAATTCTGTGTGTGTTCTGTGTATCGTTTTGTGTGTGTGTGTGTGTGTGTGTGTGTGTGTGTGTGTGTGTATTCAGAAACTGGCCTGGACCTTCTTTTCCTCTGGGAAAAGACAGAAGTTCTTGGAACCTCCGGCCCTGAAATTATGATGAGGACCAGTCACTAAAAATGATGAGCTGCATACAAGTTTTGAAGAAGGAAGGGAGGATTCAGAGAAATGAATGTTTACTAAGCGCCTACGAAGAACTTTGGTATGCTGTTCATTTGTTGTCACAGCAAAGCAGAGTGTGGCAACTACAAGAAGGTGGACTTTGGAGCGGGCAGACTGAGCTGGATTCCTCGCTGAGCAGCCTTACTAACCTACTGACCTCAGGCAAGTTACTCATGGACATTAGATTCCCTGGCTGAAAAACAGGGTTCTTACAACAATCCAATTTCATACTGTTGGATGGAGAATTGAATGTTTTAGAGGCACCCCATGAAGTATATATTTCAATTTCCTGCTTTTCAATTTTTTCTGAATTTTTTCCTGATGAGAAACCTGATGCTTTGAGAGGTAAAGTTGCCCAAAGTAGGAAAGGTCATAAATGGCAGAGGTAGAATTTAATTCCAGGTTTCTAAGATTCCAGAGCACATACACCACTCACCACTGTACTGTCTGAGGTGTTCACATTTCTCCTAGAGTCAAGGCTTTGACCTCAAAGGTTGTGGAATCCCCAGCACCACAGCAGGCCGGGCTGGGGGTCACACTCCTCATTCACCCAACTCCCCTGAAACAGCAGATCTTAGTAGAAACACAAGCATCTCTTTCCATTTCTCTCCCATTCTAATTCAAGAGATGCCCTTTGTTTTAGAAGTAACACCAGGAGGGCAGGTTCCTTGACCTGCTACTGTTTTCCTTTGACTAACCAGGAATCTGTAACCCAAGTGCAGCCAGGTGGGGATAGAGCAGGTGCTGGGTGCTAAGGAAGGTGGGGAGTACCAGCAAAGTCCCCCGTGGGGCACAGAGGCCCCCAGGAGGGGCTCCTTGGAGAGACCGTAGTTAAGCCTGCTTTGCAGCAGGCATCACGAAAGGCTCTGCGGAGTGTTCTAGAAAACCTCTTCCAGCCCCTTCTGTGGGCTCTTCGTGGCCAGACCTGACCTTGCTTAAGAAGGAAGAAAAGATTAACTCCCTAGAATTTGAGAGAACTGAACTGATAATTGGTCCGTAATGGGAGAGGAAACTTAGGGTGTGTGGACAACAGTCTTAATTTTTCGAGGTCACCGCTCTATCAGGTCGGGGAGTGTGGCCCAGGGATCTGAAGCAACTCGCAAGTTGGGAACCAGTTCAGCATTTCCTTCTCAACAATGCTGGTCCTTTGCTTTTTCTTGAACCATCTGGGGACTGAGGGGCTGATGGGACAGGAAGGGAAAGGAGAGAGGGGCCTGGAGTTGGCAAGGAGCCTGCTGTGCTGTTTTAGAATCAACATTGCAGGTTGTTTGTGTTAAGCTTGTGGGAAGTAACCTAAACAGACTTTTTTTTTTTTAACTTGTGGCTGGACGGATTGCAAGCAGGAGTAGGGTGGGGCAAGTGAGTAAAATTAGGTTATTTTTAAAAACCAGATGCTGCTGTAAAGTAGAGGATGCTTTGTGTAGACAAATGCTGATTGCATGAAACTCAGGACCTCGGTGCTTCTATTTAAAACTCTGGAAAATACATAGGCGGTTCTGCTTGTATTCTGGAATTTACTGCTATCCTTTCCAGACAAATTAGGGGGGGACCTGCTAGACCGGTGGGGTCTGTGGGAAAGAAGGGAAACAGCTCCCAACATCAAGGACAGTCACCTTTTCAAAAACAAGGGGAACATAGTCCGTGTAATCTGTTGTCCTTGAGTTTCAGCTCAAAAGCTTTACTTCACTGCATCCAAGTTAAAAAAGAAAAAAAAAACGAACAAAAGATTTGTGCGTCCATTATGAGGGGATGGAGTAACATGTTCAGTGATGTCAAGAGGATATAGACAGTAAAATCTAGACTGTGGGAAAACTCCAGCTTGCCCAGACAGTGAAGAAACGACCGGGTTTCTCTTAGAAAAAGTTGTGCAATGCAAGAGAGGTGTGGAGCTCCACTCGCACTCTGGAGTCATAAAACCCCCACTCCTGTGCCCCCTGTGTGCCTGGAGCCATTGACACCTTAACCCCCACTCCCCCCTGCAGGACCCTCCACATAGCTGCATTTCTGCAGGATAAAAACATCTCTGGATGTGTGTTTACCCTGGCAGGCTCATTGCCCCAGGAGAGAGCCTGGCTCACAATACCCTAGGCCTCACCCTGCTCTTATCAAAGTCATAAAACCTGTTGTTCAGAGAAGTCCTGAAAGATTTTACAACCAATCAGGTACCTGTGCACAAACTGAGCATGCAGCCCCCACTCCTTGTGTGCACAGCCCCTCCCCCCAATAACAGACCCTGCATGCCCGCCCTCAGCGCTCACGCAGGCACCTCTCGCCTGTGTGGCCAGCTGCTGCCCATAGAAGCATCCCTGTTAAACTTTCCTAAACTCTTCTCGGCCTCTGGTAATTCTTTACCAACCCGTGTCCCTGGCCCACCCACAACAAGAGGTAGGAAGAGAGAATTTTATAAATCAAAGAGACTTAAGAGATATGTCAGACAACTGCAATGTATGGATCTTATTCTGATCCAGATTAAAACAAAATATGAAAATAAATGAGTAAATAATACAAAAAATATTTATGAGGCAATGGGCAAATTTGAACACTGGATATTTGAATGTATTAAGGAATTACTGTCCATCTGTGAGATGTGATAACAACAGTGGTTATGTTTTTAAAGAGTCCTACTCTTTTAGAGATGCAGATCTTTCTAGATGCAATTGAAGTCTTGGATTTGTTTCAGAATAAAGGGGCAGGCGGAGGGAAGGTGTTCAGGGAGTGGTTGGAAGTATGTGTCAATGAGATTGGCCTTAAGGGGATACTTGTTGAGGCTGGGGGTTCACTATACATACAATTGTCTCTATTTTTATATACTACTGAAATATTCCACAATAAAATGCTAAAGGCAAAACCCTGTTCTCTCATGCTGTGATCATTTGAACACCAGAGCTGCTCTTTCTAAAAGGCATTGCATAGTATCCCCAAAAGTCTAAGAATATCCCCCTTTTAAAACCATTTTTAATCCAAACAAACTCCCAGTCTTGTACCAGAATCAAACCACAAATGGTCCTTTTTCATTCTACTCACAGAAAATATGATAAAAAAAAAAAGAACTGAATGGAATCTGAATGCAAAAGGAATGGGAATTAAACTGCAGTTAAGGACACTCTACGCCAAAGTCAAGATACCCAGTGGACTGAAATCTACAGCTGCACCGGGCAGCCGGCGCGCCCCGGGCCCCGCAGCTGTCTGGACGACAGCCGCTGTTGACGCCATCTAAGCCTGGGTGATGTTTGTGTCTTTTGACCCGTGTACTTTGATATGTCACAAAACTCAGGATAGTTTTGCTCCCTGGTTGAAAGAATGAACTCTTTTGCAATGGATTTTGTCACAGGTTTCCTGAACGAGCACCATACCCTTAAATGATTTTCTAGAACAGAGTAAAAACAGCTTTCATGTCTTTGACATGTGTCTGAGGAACTGGGCCGGGTCCCTCCTTATGGACAGCTTGAGGAAGATTCAGTTACATCTTCTGGGTGGTGGTGACTCCAGGCTGCTTACGAAGAACAAGACAGCTTTATCTCTATGCTGGGCAAGCAGAGTAACAGGGCAATGAAAGCCGGGACTCCGGGAAACACTGACGCAGACACCAGGGTTGAGGACTGAGCCGAGATGTTTTCTGGGACAGGCTGTGGAAAACCAGAGCCAAGGATAAACCGGAACCCGAGAAGTGTGTCACGACATGGAGCCACCACAGACTGACAAGAAAGCAGCCTCTTCCATCCTCATGACTGGGAGCTCGAAAGGCCTTGAGGTGGTGGTGTTTCTGTTTACTTTGCAAGTTTGACCTGCCAAGTCGCCAGAACAAAAAAGAAAGGAGAGACAGATAAGGATCAGAGAAAAGAAAAGAGGGCTGAAGACCAGCAAATGCTCGTGAAAGGAAGGTAGTCTGTCCCCCCGGGACTCTGATTCTGCATTTTGGTTTTCTTCTAAACCACTTCCCCATTTCACTTCCTGCCACACTTCTTCACCAAAACAAGCCTAAATATACCTCTAAATGAAAAAGCAAACTGCTCCTTGAGCTGACACCAGTGAGTAGTCTGAAAAAACAGATAGGAAATTCAAGTATATAATTCTACATTTTCCCCAGTTTTACTGGATTATAATGGATATATAACTTTGTATTAGCTTCTAAGATATACCTCACGATGATTTGATATGTGTGTATATTGCAAAATGATTATCACAGTAAGTTTAGTTAATATCCACCACCTCACACAGTTGCCAATTTTCATTCCTTGTGATAAGAATTTTCATTTCTTGTGATAAGATCTACTTTCTCAGCACCTTTCAAATATACAACACAGTTTTATTAACTGTAGTCACCATGCTGTACATTACATCCCCAGAATTTATTTCTCTTATAACTGGAAGTTTGTACCTTTACCTTCATCCATTTCTCCCACCCAATCCCCTACCTCTGGAAACCACCAATCTGTTCTCTGTTTTGATAAGTTTGTTTTTTCAAGATTCCACATATAAGAGATGACATTTATTTTGCCTTTCTCTGTCTGGCTTAGTTCACATAGCAAATTGCTCTCAAGGTCCATCCATGTTGTTGCAAATGGCAGGATTTCCTTCTTTTTCATGGCTGAGTAATATTCCTCTGTGTGTGTGTGTGTGTGTGTGTGTGTGTGTGTGTGTGTGTGTGTGTATGTGTGTGTGTGTGTGTGTATACACCATATCTTCTTTATCCATTCATTCATTGAAGGACACCTAGGTTATTTCCACTTCTTGGCTAATAGCACATGAATACCATAGCAAAAATCTTAAATAAAATATTAAAACACATAATATAGTAGCTTATTAAAAATAACATATAAAAAACAAGTGGGATTTATTCTGAGAAAGCAAGGGTGATTCATTATCAGAAAATTCAATAATATAATCCTTTATATTAAGAGAGAGAACTAAAGAGAAAGATCATATACTCATCTCCACAGAGGTAGATAAGGCATTTTATAATGTTAACTTTCACTCATGTTGAAAGTATTCAAGAGAATAGAAATTGATGACCCCCTAGTTTCTACAATCGAAAACCAAACTTTTAGTTACTGTGGTAACACTAAAAACTTTTCAATAATATGAAGAACAATTCAAGGATGCACATTATCTTTACTACAATTTTACCCTGGCATAGAGGTACTAGCCAAAACAATTAGATAAGAAAAAGCAATTAGAAGGATAAAAACTGAAAAGGAAGTGGTAAAACTCTCTGCAAGCGACACAATTTTACAAATAATCAAATTCCAAAGAACCGGTGAAAACTACCTTTAACGAGAAAAATTTAATGGTTTCTGAGTACAAAATTAACATATAAGAACCAATATCTTCCAAAAAAAAAAAAAACAAAAAAACAAGCCAGTATCTATCTCATATACTACTTAAAATCAAATATAAGATATAATAGGAGAGAAGACACTGTTTTTGACAATAAAAGAACAAAAACAAAAAAACAACCCCAGGCATGAACTTAAACACTCAGAACTTATACGAGGTCAACTTGATAACACAGCTGAAGATACAAAAAAAGACGTGAGCAAGTGTAAAGGTACAACATAGTCCTGGGTAGGAAGACTCAGTGGCATGAACATGCTAGCTGTCACCAAGTTAGTTTATAAATTTAATGTATCCCAATAAAGTTACATTAGGGCTGTTCCATAGAACAGGAAAACTCAATTATAAATTCATCTAGAAGGAAAAAAAAAAAAACAAGAATAGTAGGAAAACCCCAAAATGCAGAACAGGGACGGGGGCTAGCCCTTCCAAAAGCAACATATTATGAAGCCTCTATATTAAAACAGTGTGATATTGCGATGGAAAATACAGAAATAGACCTAATTACATACATAAATGTAGGATGCAACAAAGGTGGCATCTCAAATCAGAGAAGAAAAGTTGGATTTTTATTGGTGGTGCTGGGATAATTGAATGACCATATAGAAAAACTTACATCTTTTTCACACCATATACCTAGATATAGTCCAAATGAACAAAGATCTGAATGTAAAAAATGAAACCATACAGATACTAGAAGCAAATATGAATAAATTCCTTTATAGCCTGGGGATGGGAAAATTTTCCTTTGCTATGATTTGGAATCTGGAACAATTAAAATTATTTTTTATTTCTTAAAAATACAGACTTGCATAGGAAAAAATATGCCTTCAGTAGAGTAAAATGGAAAATGACAAACCGGGGAACATATCAGCAACTGAAATCACAAAGTATTGGCAATGCCCTCCAGCCAAGCACCACCACACACACACCTGTGGATGAACACATTAGGATTAAAGCACCTTGTAACAAAGGAGACTATACACCATGTGGCTTTGGTTAGGCAACTTTGGAGAGGGTTCTAGGAACTGGAGCTTTGCTCTGGACTGGATGCTATCAAAAAAAAAAAAAAGCAAATTTACTATTAAATATATTAATAAACCTCATCTCTAGGGTGGGAGAAATGAATCAAAGCTAAAACAATAATTGGTTGAGAAGCAGCAGTCACCCATGTGAGCCAATATAGGAAGATGTGTGCGGCTTTTTGTTTTTTGTTTTGGTTTTTTGTGGCTTACACAGTAACCTTGTTTTTGTCTGTATTTAGACAAGATTCTCAAATGGTGTTTTGTCTTGTGTTGCTTTGCTTTGTCTGTCACAGTTGCACAGTGGCATTGTCTAATGCTGGTGCTCTAGGAGGTTGTTTATATCCAACAGGGGGACACTGGGTCCAGCTGTCAGTACCAGGCAAACTCCGGGCAGCACTGAGGTCTGGCTGTGGCAGGCCCCTGCTCCGTTAGGGGCTACCTTTCTTTCTCTTGGAACTAATATCTCTAATATACAAGGAACTTCTAAAAAGAAAGACTAGATTAAAAACCCAATGTACCTGTGCTGTCTAAAACAGCTGCCACTAGGCACATACGATTATTTAAATTTAAGTTAATTAAAATTAAGTAAAATAAAAACTTTAGTTCCTCAGTTACACCTGCCACATTTCAAATATTCAGCAACACACGTGATTAGTGACTACTATACCACACAGTGCAGGTATAGAATGCTTCCAGCCCTGTAATTATATTGGACAGCACCGCTATAA
Source organism: Camelus dromedarius (assembly GCF_036321535.1). Lineage (NCBI taxonomy): Eukaryota > Metazoa > Chordata > Mammalia > Artiodactyla > Camelidae > Camelus > Camelus dromedarius. The sequence goes on along the minus strand of NC_087454.1, from coordinate 10,533,689 downwards.
ACAAAAGTACTCGAGAAATAGAGTTTGCCGACAAAGAAATGAAATAGGCTTTTAATCTTATGAAATATTGCCTAAACTCATTCAAATAGAAATGCACATCAAAATCCCACTGGGGACTATTTCTCCCTAAAAGACTGGCAAAAATCTAAAAGCTTGACAGTTTTCTATATTGGTAAAGCTGTGGAAAAACAAGCATCCTTATACCTTGCTGATGGGGATGCAAAATGGTACAGCCCAGATAGAGGGGAACTTGGCAACATCTCGCAAAATGACATGTGCATTTTGACACAGCAACCTCAGAGAGTCCCACTGAAGATCCCCAGGAAAACATATAAAGACACGTGTACAAGGCTTGTCATTACTGGACTACTTTCAGTATGTAAAGATTGGAAACAAATCTCGATTGTTCGGAAACTAGTTAAATAAACCAGGGTACACCCACGTAACGGAGTACTATGCAGCTGAAGAAGTATTGAGAAACATCTCTCTATGCCAGTTTGGAGTGATCTCCAGGGTATATTTGTAGATTAAAAAAAAAACAAGTAGAGAGGAGTATGTAGGGTATAACACTGTTCAGCTAATAAACAGCACACGAATGCACACGTGCACACACACGCATATTCTGTTCATATTTAAAAACAAACAATGGAAGGCTAAACATTAAAAATGTCAATCTTATTACAGAAGGGTAAAGGTGTAGAAGCAAGATTTCTCTGAATAAACATTGTCTTGTTCGTTTGACTCCAGCACGATGTAAGTATTTTACACATAATTACAAAATCTGGAATTAGCTGAACAATTTAAAATTGAAAGTAATAATCCCTAAGAACTGAAAATAAAAGGAAAACAATGAATCTGAATGTGTATCTGGATGGTGGCAAAAACCACACAGTAAAAATTATTTAGTGATTTTACATACAAGAGTTTGACAACGTGTCCTGGGCAGAAGACACTCTAAGAAAAATAAGATCTTCCAAAGCACACACACACACACAAAACTCTCTTGAACTGTTTTCAATAACCCTATTGTTGGGGATAGAGTTGATATTATTATGCTGAAACTGTTGGGCATGTTTTGTGGGATAAAGCAAATGAGTAATTATGCTATATTTCAAATTCTAGCATTTCTGCTGCTTTGAGATTCAAGATTCTCCATGAGGGAAAAAGGAGGTCCAGATGAAGATCAAAGAACTGGACTGGAATCTGAACTGGAAGCATGCATAAACTCCTGATACATTTCATCTTAAGGTAAGTATATGTTCCAACTTTGTTCACCAAAATAGCCTAGAAATAATGACCACCTAGTGGCAGTAAGCAACCTGAGCTCCCAGACTGAGGTTTCCAATAGCATCTCCCACTTAAGAGTGCGCTGATTGTTGGTGTGGGGCGGGAAATGTGTAAGAGCAGCTGGAAACTTCTTGTCTACCAGACAGTAAGGAAGGTATCAAAGAGTCACCTCAAATGATTCAGGAGCCAACCAAAGGAGGCTCCCACTGGCCAAAGATGGGACAATTTAACCATCAAAAATGACAACAGCAATGGATTGAAACACATCAAATATGTTCTTAATCCATAAGTTTATAATGATAACAAACAAACAAGAACCTAACCAATCATCATTGGAAGATACAAGGAAACAAATAATCTTATTTTGTAACCTGGTTAAGCACTAGTCCAGTCATTCCCAAGGAACCGTGCAACTGATGGTCAAAATAGTAGATGCAGGGAATATTCTCTGCATGGAAATATTCTTGCTGTAAGTGTGAGGAATGAAAGAATTGAAATAAGTGATCCTGCAGCACGCGATGAGTGAATGCATCTAGGCACTGAGCAGCAAGGCTGCTTGTGTCACAGAAAGAGATAAGCAGACATTATCTGTCTGCTGTTGGAGGAGCACCCTGCCTCCATGAAGTTGTCTAGCCCCGCAGAAATAACTAGAACCTCAAGCAGCCTCTAGACCCAACAAGCAAATTACAGGAAATACAGAAGACACAAGAACATACTGAACAACACAACGGGGATGCTTAAAGAAATCCACATTGTGCGAAATTCTACAGGAAAAATGAATGACCTAGTTTCTTAAGAAATAAATTACAAGAGACAGGGATTGGAGGAGAGAATAGAGAAAGAGACACTTAAAAGATTAAAAGAGATTTAGAAGTTGTATCAAATCAACGGCAATGTGTAGACCTTATCTGATTTCTGATTCAAGCATAAAAACTGTAAAAAAATTTTTATAAGACATTTGGAAGTTTGAACACTAACTGGATATAGGCTAATATTAGTAAATTATCATTATATTTAAGTATGCTAATGGTATTACAGATTTTTTTTAAGGTCTTGTCTTTAAGAGATACACATTGAAATATTTATAGGTAACTAATATGATGCGGGAGGGAAGTGAATCGAGGAATAGAATCTATATTCTCTATATTACAGATAAAACAAGATTGGCCATGAGTTGATTATCATCGAAGCTAGTTGATGGGTACATGGACTCATTATACTGTTCTCCCTACTTTTGTACATGACTGACGTTTTCTGCAATAAAAAGAATAAGATTTAAAACAAATAAAGCAAAATGATCTTGATGGTGGGTATTTAGAGATCCACTGATTATTTTCTATTCTTTTGTTGTACTTTTGAATTGCTCATAATTAAAATCAAAGCAAGCTGCAAAAGAAATCACAATAAGAAGAGCTGTGGGGACACTTAAACTGAGAAAAAACTTCAGCGTTATAAAATCTTATTTCTCAATGGAAAAGAGAAAAGAACTAAAATGAATAAGCCAGACGTTTCCATCTGCTTGCTCCTGGTGGTGGGCACAAGGTGCTTGCTTATTATTTTCTGTGCCTTTGTTTGTTAAATTTTTTCCCATAAGTTAAATAATAGTTGTTTATTTTTTTAAAAAGTAATACTGAGGTCACATTTGCCCTCTGGGGGAGCTGTGTGTGGCTGGTGGCAGAGATCACCAGTAGATTTTGTACCTGTAGATTCTGTATCAGTGAGAAGGGAGGAGAAAAGGGGAGGGTGTCTGGGAGAATGGACACTCCTACATGCACATCCACTGCACACTTTCCCACACGGGTTCTCCAGGAATGCTAAAGGGTCCTCCACGTTGTCAATAAATGAATAAACACAAGAAAGAGACACCTCAGGGGTTAAGCACTTCCCTCTACTCCTCTTCCATACCTGCCGCCCTCTTGGTCAGCACCCTGGGGGCCTTGACCTAAAAACTCCTCTCTCAGAGCTGCCCTCTCCCCTGGGTCAGGCAAGTTCCAGCACTGCTAGGATCATCCAGTTATTCATTGGCTGACATTCTTGCATAGTTTACATAAAACTTTCCCATTTGTTTGGCTAACTCCAGGGAGCACTTCAAAGCAAGATCTGGTCAACTGCAGAAGAGTGTGTTTCTGGAGGATACACAAAGAATGTATTAAAACACGTGGCTTCCCAAGTGGTAAGACCAAGCACACTTCCCATTTTCACAAACAGAATTAACTGAATCTGAGAAAAATCTTGGGGAATATTGAGGGCTGGGGATGAGGGTAATTTACCCTGAAGGTTGGTGACTTCAGGCTTTGCTAGACAAGTTAAGAAAGTCTGCAGGGAGCCTGGATGAGGCCACCAAAATTGTGGCCTTGCTCTGAACCCAAGACGGTTTACGAGGGGAAAAGCCATCAGACAGTCGCATCTCAGCAGCTTTTGTTCCATCCATTTCTGAAGAGCCATATCTTAGGAGCTTATTTGGGAAAATGGGGCAGCGTTTAATAAGACATATTGTTGATTACTTTCTGTTGTTAATTACTCTTCAATATTCACATGCTTTTGAAATAAACACTTCAAAAAATGATGACTAAGAGGCCGAATTTCTAAAAGGAAGAAAAAGTTGTTCTAGGATCAGACCAAGCACGTTTCTTAAGCATTCAGTCACTCATTCATTCATTGATTCATCTGCTGAGTATTTTTAAAGCACTCACTATGTTTCTGATAGTGCTACCAGGTTCTGAGTTACCTACAGGACTTGGCGGCCACTCACAAGAAGAGGCATTGGGTAAGGATGTGCTCAGTTTTACTTCCATTAAATTAAATTAAAAATCTGTTGTTATTTAAACATTTATATAATTACAGGCAGTCATTATCTGGGTTGTTTTCCAAAGGCCAAGTTTGACTCAGTGTGCCTTTGATTACTGACACAAGGCAGCGCAACAGCATGAAACATCTCTTCAGAACAAAGCACACCAAAGAAACTATTACCCAGGAGGGTTAGCTCAGGAAAAAGGAATGGAGAAATAGCTCGGAGTACAAAGCTCTTTATCTGGGTTTCCAAAGTGCGCTGGTTTAACATTTAAAAAGCCTACTTTGGGGAACATTTTCTCCTGAAGGTTTCTTTCACACATTTACAGTCAGGAAGTACAATGGAACCATGAACATCTCCCACTCTCCGGAGAGGATTTTCCTGCTTTGATTTATGGATTAGATTAAAATAGCATTTTGCTTCTCTTCAAGCCTGAAGACAGGATTACATCTGGGTCTGGGTCTTCCGTTTTAAGAAAGTGAATTGTTACCCGGGAGATCATGAGACCTGACTTTTAAGCAGGCAGCCCTAACTGCAGTGAGGAGTGACAACTTACGCCCATAAAGTTCCCTGAGGGAAATGAGCACCAGGGCTCTGTAAATATCAAAACGGTTACCTCCCCTCCTTGCACTGACAAATATTTCAGTGGTTGATTTTCCTGGTTAGATACAATTGCCTTAAGAGATCTTAATTTTTATTTCTTTACTTACTTCTCTCCTGAGTTTCCCAAACTTTTCATCCCTTAAAAGAAATGGAGAGAGAAAGCGAAATAGATGAGATTTAGACACCTCTCTGGTTTAATGTGTTGACAATCTAAACCCCAGTGGAAGATACATCCCCAGTAATTATGCTTCTTAACAAAAATGTCTGAATCATGTTCCCTAATTGGTGAAAATGCTAGGATTGTATCTACTTCTCTTTAAAGAACTTACAAAACAAAGTAAGCCCATAGACAACTCATTAAAAAAAAAGAATATTGACCACTTAGATTTCTGATAATGAAAAAAAAAGATGTTAACGGTTGGAAAAGTCAGATCATAGCTACAGGGATTTCTTATGTGTGTTTCGTAGGAACAAAGTGTTGTTATTGATGATCCAGCCTCCTAATTTTGCTGTCATGGAAAGTGAGACTAGAGAAGTAAAGGGACTTTCTTGATGTCACATCACTAGACTTCAGTCTTTCTATTCCTTGCTGCAAGATACCTCTAACAGAAAACAAAAGAAGGAACTATCTAGAGAATGTCCCAAAATATGAAGTCTTCTTTTAAAATCAGGCCTTAGTTCAAACAGTACCCCTTCAGAGAGGTCATCTCTCAACAGCTCCTTACTTAGCCTTATCTACCTAAAAAGAATGAGCGCTTCCTGAGTTTATGGATTTATTACTTTCCAGGGTCTGTCGCACTGGAATGTAAACTCCAGGAGGGCAGGAGTTCTGTCTGCTTTGTTCACTATTATATGCTCAGTACCCAGAACAGGTTTTGGCTCCCCAGGTGATCACAATAACTGTTGAATGAATGAATGAATGAATGAATGCATGAATGAATGAAATGAAATCTGGCTGCCATCAGAGGTGAGAACAGAGGACTTGTGACAGAAGGAACAAAAAGTAAGATATGAGAAGGCTGTATATGATCATACTGCTGTCAAAAATAAGAGTCAACTGGGTAGACTTTTTGAAAATCTTCATACAAATCCCATCCTGCCTCCTTCCTTATGAAGGCTAAGATCCTGAATATTGCAATTCCTCCAACACCCTCAAAACTTTACTCTTAGGGCCAAACTCCTGGCACTTAACTAATTAATTAATTGATAGATACTAGATATTTTATATATTAGAATAAAAGGTGCCAGAGGTGTCAGCAAGCAGAAGGCAAAACAATGGACTAGAACTAGATAATTCACATCATAAATATTCAGCTCTTGACTGTCCGGAGTTGCTTGAAAATAAATACCGGGATCTCAAGATGCTACCAGTGTTGAGGTCCTTTGCCATGCCTTCCAAAATAGCCAAAATTCCTGCGTGCTGCTTGTCATCTAGCAGTGACTATAAATATTCAATCTGATTGTACTAAAAAAAAAATTTAAGTTATTGAGCACCTATGCAACAAATCATTACACTCGGCATTTTAGAGGGAGAGATACGAAAGAGGTTGAGTTCTGATGAAAAACATTGGCTGCTTGATGTATTGCCTGCTTGGCGTATTGCCTGCTTGGCACATTGACTGCAAGATGCCGGTGGCAGATAATTTTTTATCTTACAATTGCAGAGCTGGAAGGATAGAGGAGTAGCCCTTTCTGTTGGATTAATAAGGAAATCATCAAATCTGAGTTAATAAAGGACAAAGATGTTGACTCTGAAAAAGTTCAATAGGAATAAAGAGACTTCCAGTGACCCAGATGATAAGCATCTTTAATCAAGAGAAAAGTATGAGAAACAAAAGTAAAACAAAGGTGACAAATAAAGTGGTTCCTTAAAAAGGCAGAAAGGATTTAAAGATTGTTTTATTCACATGAATTCTTAAAACTTTCAATGAACTACCTTGATTTGATGTAAAATCAAGAGGGAAAGGAAAAATAGGGAGTTTTTAGATAAAAATAAATGCCAAAGAAAGATGATGCTTTAGAAAAATGAAGACAACAGAACGTCATCAGAAAGCCCATTGAGAGGAAATTCAGCAAAGGAACTGGAAACAGAGTGTTCGGCATCCAGCAGGAAAGGGCCCAGAAAAAGAGGAGGAAAAGGAAATTTATCACAATAGAAACCGAGACAAGTTTTGACAGCTTTAAAGGCACTGTTGGCTTGAGTTTCTAGCATTTGCTGGTTGAATTAGGTACAAGTGGCTCCATACGTAGCAAAAGCCTACTTGCAATCAGGAGACAATTCTGTGACAGAACAAACAATGTACCTTGGCGACAGCATAACAGACACCTGCCGCGAGTTTGCTGTTGGATACAACTCTCTAAGAGGACTCCTGACCCATCCCTAACAGCATGGGGCCAGTGTATTCATCAGGATGCTTTTGACCGTAGGTGATAGGAAAACCAAATAAAGCAGCTTTAACAACAAGGAAAAAAATGCATTCCATCGCACTGCGGTTAAGTCAGGAGGTGGTCGGGGTGGGCTGGGGTGGGCTGGGTCTCCAGGATCAATGAACTCAGCAGCTCAGTGCTGTCATGACCCAGATTCTCTCCATCCATCTGATGGGCCATTGTCTGCATGTGTGCTAGCTCCCCTCCTCTCTGCAAGATTGTAGTAACAACTCCAGGCATCACATCCTCACACAATACTGAAAGCCACAAAAGAGGGCACATGAGCCCCCTGAAGTCCCTTTCTAAAGAAAAGACAGAACTCAAGCAGAAGCTTCCAGACCTTCACATCTTAGATTGGTAAGAATTATGTCAAGTGCCTCAGTGTTTTCCTTTCTCTGTCTGGCTTATTTCACTTAGCATACTGTCCTCAAGGCCCATCCACCTTGTCATAAAAGGCAGGATTATTTCTTTCTTACGGCTGACTACTATTCTGATGTATATATGTCACATCTTTATTATCCATGCATCTGTTGATGAACACTTAGGTTGTTTCCATGTCTTGGCTATCATAAATAATGCTGCAATGAATGTGGAGATGTAGATATCTCTTTGACATAAGTGTCTTCATTTTCAAATGCCATTCTTAGACCAACCCATGACAAGAGGAATTGGATTACCAGTTGGTTTAGATTAATCAAGATATATCTCCAAGAGAGGCTGGGAGGGTCCAGCCTCCCCTAAACCAACAGATACCTGAATAAGGTCAGGGTTTAATTAGTAAGGAAGAAAGGTATGGGAGGAAGGCTGCTGGGTAGGCAACAATGGTGTCTGCCACAAACTCTCTCTCTTAATTTACACACAATAAGTCATTCTTTGTGGTATACAGTTCTATGGGTTTTGACAAATGCAGAGTTGTATAATTCTACCACTACCACCATTGCAACTAAGATACAGAAAAGTGTGTTATGAAAGTGGGTGGATCAATCAGCAGAGACTTGTTATGGTATAAACAAACAAGAGACAGGAATCATGGTTCTTACATCCTTCGCCCTTTATGAACACACTTCCAGGAGGATGACCAGGCACTGTGTTAAGTGTAATATAGGAAGGCACAAATAGCATGTTATGGGGGTTTAAAGAAGGGAGAGACTCCTATCCTGGGCTATCACCTATCTTGTCCTTGTGACTATTTATGGTTCCCAGGACACCTTGCTGTGGTAAGGCCTTCTCTGATTGCTGCTCCGTGTTTGACCTGATGGTTTACTTTGCTTCCCAGCGCTCACAACCCTTGGTTCCTTTTCCCCATCTTTCTTGTCATCCCCCCGTTAGCCAGATGGCATGGTTCAGGTCCTCTGTCCAGATTCAGGATCTATTTTCAGTCTAAAGAGGGAGGCTGGGTCTGCAGAGGGCCTCATTCCAGAGAGGGATGGCTGGCTCCAGGATGGCACAATGCTCACTGGGGCCTGCCTTTTCGTCTTCATTATGGCAGGTAGATGATGCTGACAAACTATTTTCAGAGACAGGCGTGGTCTCTGTGATGACTTTGAACATAATAAATAATACAGTAAAATGAAATAATGATTATAGTAAGGACAGCAAACACAGTAGCTAACTGACAAACCAAAAGACTGCCCAGCGAGAGCAGCTTTTCAGCCCCGTTCAACAATACTTACAGTGTTCAGAGTCCCGTGAATGAGCCCAACTGTGGCTAAAACCACAGTCGTCTAGCCCGAGTTGCTTTCATCCAGAGAGCTGGCGCCAATGCTTGTCTTCACTGCCCAGGGCTAGCGCTTGCCCGTGTAGTGCCTTTGTGCAAAGTAGAAAAAGTCTCCCCTTCCCATGCGACTCTATATCCATCTATTAGGAAAACATTGTCATATGCAGTAAAACTAATCAATGCACAGATCCTTGGGGTATGAGCTTTGAGTGGTACCCCTTAGGTTACAACCAGCACGGCCATAAACAGTAGGCTTGGGACCCACTTGTTTGGAGCATAAGTCTGTTGTCTCAGAAATGTAGCAGGTCCGGATCAGTGGTTTGAAGGATACCTGGCAGTTTTTCAATGTATTCATTCGACACTGACAAAGTGGTTACTATATTCTAGATGCTAAGTGCGATATGAGCATTATCTCATTTAATCTTTGCAAAGTAACTGTGAACAGGCATGATTTTTATCCCTACTTCACAGATGAGGAAATCAAAGTTATTGCTTGCCTTAATTCACATTGTTAATAAGTGACAGAGCTTAGCCAGCATCTTGACGGAGCTGATACTAAAGTTCCCACTCTGCTTCTGAATACATATATTTACCTATAACAATTCTGTTGGAATTGATGTTGGTCATTCTTAGAGATATTCATATTATTGTATTTCTTTAATAAAGTTTTGTTGGATTTCTCAGGGTAAAAAAGGAGGGGACCCTGTGATACTTAAGGTGTGGCAGAAGATGAGGACATAAACATATTAAAACTACAACTATTAAGGGGGGAAAAATCTATCTTTTCAGACAAAATGACTGAAGACAAGTGACTGTTTCAGCAGGAGGCGTGACCTGCACGGTGCTTCTGCGCCGCCTGTTTGAGTGGGGACGGCTGTGCCTGTGCCCACTCAGGAGGATTAGTTTTCCAAACTGGAAGCTTGTTGGCAAAGATTCAAGCGTGAGAGCCCGAGCTTTCACAGCAATAATCCTTTTGATCTTAGGAGAGATGAGGTGGCAGCTTCCTCCTGAGCACATGCCAAAGAGGAATCCAGTGGCCGGAGACCAGGTTTTCCTTTCCTCTTGGTTTCTGTAGTCATGACAGCATAGCTTTGGGGCCAAGAAAACCCTCTTGCTGAAGTCCTGCTATCTTGCCTCCTTCTCTGAGGAAGCTGATCGAAGTGAATGAGGAATGAAAAATTTCGCCCAACAGCTTCTTATTTGATTTCCTTACACGAAGGATTCTTAATTTAACTTATTTCCTCTTCCTAATTAGATTTAGCAATTAGGGTTGCCCATTAACCTAGAATTTTCCTATAAGAGTTTCACCCTCCACCGTGCCTGCCTGCTTCATAGCACCACAGCTGTGTAATTGCAGTTAAATTCACATCTCCTCTTCAAAGCAGATATACATAGCCAGATCCAGGTGGCTGGCTCTCCCATCCAGTTGGATTCAAGAAACATGTGCAAAGCACTTTGCCAGCCACTCTGAGGTGATGGAAAGATGAGGAGGGCCGTCTGGGACCTCTAGGCTCCCAGGAGTCATTTGTTTATTTATTAAAAAATGTTTATTGAGTACCTACTATCTGCTAGGCACTGTTCGGGCATCGGGAATACAGCAATAAACAAAGCAGACAAAATCTCTGTACTTTCTGGTGATGGAGACAGACAATAAAGAAATAAATAAGTAAATACATAGTATGCTAGATAATGGGAAGGACAATGGAGGAACTACTGTAATCTAGGCACATGTATTTAAAAAAGCAAACAAACAAAACCTTCTGATGCTACGTGTTGGTGCCAAGTGCTCTGGAATTATAATGGAAGCAGAAATTCATTTTGACAGAGGAGGGAAGAATTTGTGCACGTGGGGAGATCTAAGCTGGACCCTGAAGAACGTTTAGGCCAGGTGAATGTAGCTACAATGCAAAGAGGCAAGAAAAAAAGCTCTCCAGGCATTACAAAACATGTCAGCAAAGGTCCAGGAGTGAGGAGAGAGGAGACACCAAACACATTCAGAAGAGCCGAACAGTTTACTCTGGTCTCAGCAGTGGTGGGATGACAGGTGGAACAGAAACCTAGTCTGGAAAGGTACACAGAGGCCAAGTGATGAAGAGTTTTGACTTCCAAGGAGTATGGGTTGAGCTCTGCTGGCAGCGGGGAGTTACTGAGTATTTTACACGGAGGGTACCCTGAGCAGACGTGTGTATAGACAGCAGTGTGTCAGACAGTGATGTGTCAGCCGGATGCCTCATCCAGGTGCAGGAGATCCCTGGGGTGATGCTGGCCCTGGTGGCTGACACCCAGTTAACACTGAGGTAACAAGAGTCTGGTTTCCCTTAAAAAACAGGTGGCTCTATCTTACGACTCAGAATAGCAAGCTAGACATTTACATTCAAACATGATCTTTCCTTCATTCCCAAGCTACTGATATTCAAGTTCAAGGGCAGTAAACTGAGGCTCTGACTGATTCACAGCTTCTTCCTTTTACTGTGTAGTTGAGCAACTCGGGAGCTGAAAAGCTGAGATCTGTTGATAACTCAATGATTTCTCGCACCAATCCTCAGTGAAGGCTTGCATTAAGAGGTGTGGCTTGAGTCTTCTCTTGACCAACTGCACATACGGTCAGTTTTCTGTATCCGCGGGTTCTGCATCCTAAGACTTGACCAAATGTGAATCAAAAATTATTCAAAGAAACAAAAATCCAGAAGGCTCCCAAAAGCAAAACTTGAATTTGTTGCATGCTGGCAACTATTTACATGGCACTTACACTGTACTAGGGATTCTAAGTAATCCAGAGATGGCTTAAAGAATACAGGAGGATGTGCCGAAGTTACATGCAAATACGATGCCATTTTCTATAAGGAACTTGAGTGTGCACGGATTTTGGAATCTGTGGAGGATCCTGGAACCAATTCCTGTGGATACTGAGGGATGACTGTAGATGGTCAGAGACATACGGAAGGGAATGAATTCCACCATCTTCACTCTCCTGGCACTGCAATTTACCCTCATGGTTCATAAGTAATAAACAGCCCAAAAGAGAAGAGGAGGAAATACTTTGAGGAGTTTCACCATCATCCCCCAGTTGACTCCCCTTTGCTAACTCAGCCAACAAAGATATTTGGTTCACCTGAGTTTAAAGAAAAATATTCCCCGTTCCCTGTTCTTCCTCTTCTTCCACATTTCCTTCCCTATTTTTATTAGGCTCATTTTCTTGCCTCCTCTCTTTGTTGCATTTATGGTGTCAGCAAAGGAAGGACAGAGATGCCTGCATGGGGATTTGACATTTTTTGCCACACTGCGTGTATAATGTCAGTCTTTCCCCATCTTTCCTCAAAGTCTTGCGTGAAGTGTCCATTTCTCAGGAACGCTTTGCGGAGGTGGCTCTAGATGTTAGCCCTAGAGTGGTGGGTGTGGACCTGGAACGGGGCAGGGAGGCGGCCCTCCAGGGACCTGCCGTCCTGCTCACAGAAGCTGGATGCAGCGCACACACATTCTCGGGTCCAGCTCGAAGGCCTGTGCAACCCCGGCTCTCGTTCTCTCCTCGGGGATTAGTGGTGGTAACATGAAGCCAGCTGAGGACGGCTGGCAAAGAAATGGGTATTAACATTGATACTTTGAAAGCTCCAGAGCTAGCCAAGATTTAAGTCCTTCAGTTGTTGTCAACAATCCTTTCAGTCGGTCAAAAACACAGCGCTGGAAACCCCGGACTCCTAATCCCATTTGTTTCTATCTGAATACCTTCCCACTGTCTGTTAAAGGGTTTGTATTTTTTTTTTCCTAGAAAACACAAAATGATTAAAAACAAAATTGCTTCATGGGGTGGAATTGGGCTGTTTCAAAGGGGAAGGGTGTGAGAGCCATGAATAGTGAGGATTCTTGCAATCCAGTTATACCCTCAAACTCAAGGAGGTGGAGAGAATTTGGACTGTTAGTCACACTCATTAAAAAACAAAAGCAAAGAAACAAAGCCATTTATTTGTCATCATGTCCCTTAGATGTTCTGTGTGAGCCCGTCTGAGGCCCAGTGCGGTTTTGCAGCAGTGCTGGGTGGGGCTTCAGAGCTCCCGTGGCCATGGTGGCATTTGTAAATTAATTCCAACGTGAGGGCTGAGGCTGGGGCTTCCCACACAACACCAAGTAATTCAGATACCAGCAGGGTGTCCGAGAATTCAACGCAATTCTGACACCGTCCACGCAGAGACAGCATCCAGTTCTACAAGGTAAGGCTTCAGTCCTACAAGACTGCCCCTGCCGCCCACTTCAGATGCAAGTTGAAAAAGCCCTGGCTGTTACAGTGCTTCTGCCTGCCTGTAAAACAGAGGTCCCCAGAACCCCCTCCTCAGGTTTGATTAATTTGCTAGAGTGACTTAGTACTCTGAGAAACATTTTACTTACTAGACTACCAGTTCATTGCTTTAAAAAGTAACTCAGGAACTGCCAGGTGGAAGAGATGCTCAGGGCAAGGTGTGTGGGAAGGGGCACAGAGCTTCCACGCCCTCTCCAGACGCCCCTCTCCCAAATCCCTACATGTTCACCAACCCAGAAACCATCCGCACCCTTTTCTTCGGGGTTTTTATGCAGGCTTCATTACGTAGGCGTGATGAACTCATTAGCTATTAGTGACTGATTCAAGCTCCAGCCCCTTCTCCCTTCCCTAGAGGCTGGGGGTTGGGACTGAAAGTTCCAACCCTCTCATCTCATAGTTGGGATCCCTGGCAACCAGTCCCATCCTTAGGTGAGATCCAGAAGTCACCTCAAAGACATCTTTACTGATCTCATCACTTAGTACAACAATTCCAAGGGTTTTAGGAGCTCTGTGCCAGGAACGGCGACCAAGGCCAAATATATATTTTTTATTATGAATCACACAATTTGACTCCTGGCTCTTCCTCTTTCTAGCTCTGTGACCTTAAGAAGTCACTTCATCTTTCTGTGCCTCAGGTTCTCGTCTATAATTGAGGCCGTAAGGGCACTTACTTCACAGGCGCATTGTGAGGATGAGACAGGTGGATTCCTATAAAGCCGTTAGACCGGTCTAGCATCTAGGGCGGGACCTCGTGGGCCCCCGTGCTAAGGATCCTCAGCAAAGACTCTTACGTAGTACTGTGTATAATTTTAGGTTACACACCAGAAGCTTGGTGGCTTCTCAAAAGGAAAAAGAACTTTCAAACAGCAGGGAGCTATGAAGTGGGAAATGCCTTCCCGAATCAATTACTGAAGTAGGGGTGGGGCTCATGGCTCCCAGACTGGAGGGTGGGGTCTACCTTCCTCTTTCCCCTGCCAAGAGGCAGAAACAGAAGAGGGGGCACTGAGAAAGACTTGTAATTCCACTTAAACGTTTGTGATGTAAGTTACACTGGCTTTTGGTAGAGCTGACATCATAACTAAAATTCAGGAAAGTCATGGCTATACACATGCAGGGACTTGGGCCTGAACAGATAACCTGAGTGCCATTTTGAAGGCACTGCCTGACCCTACGGGTGTCATACACACCTGCCATCTATGAGCACCATACCGCACCCATAGGGGTGGCCTTTGGAGAAGCCGCGAAGGTAGACATGGTAGCTCCTCTACCCCCAACTCCCTCCCACGTCCCCCTAACACTCTCCTGGCCCGTAGCAGCATCAGCCTCTGGTTGTGAACACAAAGGACATTTGTTGCATGCAATCACTGTATAAGGCTGGCCTCTTTCTATTATGAATAATCATGAAATTGGGGGTGAAGGAGAAAGGCAACTCCACATCTGAAGCTACAAAAAGGCCGTGATTCATTTTTAGTCTCTTTATTCAGCAGCCTGGTCTCAGATCATTTGCAGCAAAGTTTTACCCTAGAGCAAGTTTCCTCAGTCATGTTAAATTCATGGGGGAAATCCTCCCAGGATTTAGAACTGAAAAACAGACAGCTTTAATAACTGAAACGCTGATGTAAAGAGCGGGGAAAGGCAGTATGTTCTAACCATTTAGGGAAAAAATGGGTAAGATGTTACTAATAAGCTCTGCTATGTTTTCATCCTGCCGTTTCCTTCATCTGAAGGAATACTGAGGTGAGCTTTTAAATTCTGAATGATTATCTGACAGCTTCCATCTTTAGGGCAAATTATCAGCAAGGGTTTTATATCACTATTACCTTGACTCAAAACTCAGAGGACACACGCTTACCAGAGCCCAGACAAGGAAATAAAATCTACAGACAAGAGTGCTGTGGACGGAACTGCAGAATCCAGCTACTTCTAGGTTCCCTTACGTGACATTTGTGGATACTGTCCTTTTTATTGAGTCAGGCTGGGGTCCTACCTCCTGGATGTGGTCCCAACCTAACTTCCCGGCTTCGTCTCTCACCATTCTCCCACCAACAACCCATCCAACCACACACCCTGTATTCCAGTTATGCCTAACTGCCCACTGGTCCCAAATGTGTCACATGTTTGAACACTTTCCTTCGGCCCACATTTCCTATCTAGGTGAGGTTTAACTCATTGTTAAGACTCATCTCCATCGTGACTTTCTCCCAGAAATCTTTCCAACGTAAGCAAAGTTAGTGGCATCTTATTCTGTTCCTCCACAGTACCCAGGACCTGCTTCACTGTGGAGTTCAGTAGACTGGAATTATTAGTTTACAATGTCAGTTCCCCCTGGTGATCCTGAAAGGGCAAGGACTTTATCTGGGATATCTGAACCCTCTGGTCCAGGGCTTCTCAAGAGCAGCAGTATTGACATTTTGGGCCAGAAAATTCCGTGGTATCGGGGGCTGTCCCGTGCATTGTAGGATACAATCATCCCTGGCCTCCAACACTAAATGCCAGTAGCAACCTATCCTCATGTGACGATTAAAAATTGTCTCCAGACATTGCCCAGTGCCTCCTGGGGGAGAAAATGACCCCAGGTGAGAACCACAGTTCTAGCCCTAAAGAGAGCCTAATATATACCAGGTGCGTAATACATATTTGCTGAGGTTAATAAATCAATGTCCAAATTACCAAACAAAAACCGAGGGAACCAACAGATGAAACAAGATCTTACTGTATCTCTCACACACTCATCAAATCAAACCTAAGATCTTTCTCTTTACGGATTGGCTCTACTCTCTTCCTATCTTTTCTGTCACATCCTTGCTCCCTCACCTGCATGTGCCACATTCTCATGCTTTATTTTCCCTCCCACCAACCCAAATTCTGTACTGATTGCAAGACAAAGAACAACTTAGCCACTTCAAAAAGCCTTCCCCAATGCACCCAATCCAGTGACCTACCTACTTCACTTTCTCTAAGTATTTATGAACAGGGTCTATAGTGTACATGCGTATCTCTATACATACATGTATACACAGTATTTTGGTCTTAGAACTATTATCTTTTTGGTTCACATATGCGTATAGGAATTTTCTTCTTACCTGGAAGAATCACCCCTTGATAGACGCCTTACTTATGCCTTTGAGTTTTTTCATCCTCTTAGCTTTAGCACAAGTTTATGAACAACAGATGTTTAGCTTTTGCTTGAAGTGAATTTTTTTTCTGTATGCATTTGGCAGGTGTGTTAAATCTGTGTAATTGGTGGGGTCTTGACATAGTTTTGTTTTTAAAAGGCATAGGGCTAACTCTAACATCTTGCAGACTTTAAACAAACTCATTTCAAAGAGATTCTGCAAATATGAAAAAAGTGATTTGCAATGTTTTAGGATTTCTGTGAGAAGGCACTGAATATGATAAGTAGTGAGAAAGACCAAAATGGCTGCATTTTGTCTTGAATTCGGAGTGTGCTTGAACTCTGTCTAGGCTTTTTTTTTCCCCATTGCTTGGTAAAACTTTTAAAAACACTGGCCTTCCTGGTTTATTACGAGTCCTCTCAACACGCAAGCATCCTCTGCCACTGCTTACTTGCAGTGACTTGTCCACATACTTTCCCCCACGCTTGTTTAGAAATTTGCTCAAACTTCCATTCTATGGGGCAATCCTTTCTCACATTTTACTTGGAAGAGTTTGTGCTTTGCCCAAAAGCAGTCACTCTATGGGGCTCCTGATCCTCAGGGCTCAATGGCAGAGTTAAGGGGCCAACCCCAGAATTTTCCTGCATTGCACCTGAGCTCCACATGTGTGACAGGGTAAGTACAGGGTGGACATGTGGGAACGGGGTAGGGTGGGGGAAAACATCTCTAGCTGCACCACTAATTTTTGTAACTCTTAAGAAAAAGACCTCTCGGTGGCCCCCTCCTCTATGCCTACCCACGTCTTCCTGTTTAAAATACAAAATCAAAATGCTTCTCTTGACCCAGCCTGCTCCTACGGTCCCATTGTGACTTACTCCACCTCACTCACCACCAGTGCATGTTGACCCCCATTTATCGTTTCCACATCCTTGTCTCCCTTTTGTACTCAGCTCGCTAGAATCTGGCAACCTGGGAGTATCCCCTCAATCTCAAATGCACCTGCTCTTTCTTGGAACCTGGGGCTGCCAAATATTGCCACATTTTTATGGTCCTTTCTCAGTACTCGAATTCCTGGACTCTGCTGACCTGCACGCTTGAAGTTGTCTCCAGGACTGGCTTTCAGTCTCTTGATTTTCCCTCGTCCCCTTGTCTTTCTCAGACTCCCTCACAATCTAACCATCCACCTTAGATGTAGGATTTCTATTTTCAGCTTTATTCTTTTCCCCCTTTAATGCTCTCCTACAGACGACTTCTTATATTGTCATGTCTTCAAATACCGGTTAAATGTAATGGCCACCAAATGCTTCTCTTTACTTTTTCCATCCTCTGGAAGTTCCAACCCAAGTTTTCAATGGACCCCAGGTTTGCCAGTCACCAAGCATCTCAAATGCAGCCTGTTCAAAATCAAGTTCAATTCCCTTTCTGCTCCCATGGCCCACTCCCCTCTGTTTGTCCCTCTATTAAAGACTACCTGTTTGAAGCTAGAAGCAGGATTTGTCTATGACTTGCCTGTCTTACTCAATACTGATCATACTTCTGAAGTCTTTTGACCTGTCTCATTTTCATGTCGATAGATGTTCCCTGCCTCCGTTCTCTTCCCACTCTAGTGTATCCTTTCCTCTGTGGTAGGAATTCCCTGTGTAAGAATCACAGCTGCCACTTTCCCACCCCTGAAATTCCTGGCTCTGAAGGCAGTGGAGAATCACATCCAAATCAAACCTGGAATTCAAGGTCACCCATCACCGTAACTCTAACCACATTCCCTTCACAGCTTTATTTCTTCATTTCATTGACAGCCCCACGAAACTGCATTCTAACCCTGTATGTGCCACCTGGTAAAATCCACCTAGAATGTTAAGGCTTAGCTCAACGGGCCTTTGAGAAGCACCCTTGCCCTTGGCCCCTATGGAGAATTAACTATTACCTTCTAGGTCTTCGAGCACTTTACCTATAGTTCAATTGAGTCACCTTGTAATATAGTAGTTTTCATGTTAGTCACTGAGCTTGAGGGGTCCACAGGATGAACAATATCTTATCTGTTTGTTGACCTGTCATCCATCCACCCATCCTTCCATCCATTATTCTGGCCAGCATTTTGAGACTACCACACTTAAGATCTTGTCCAGTGCTAATATTTTATGATATTGAACATTATTTAACTTCCATATACAGAGAAACTAGTGTAAATTAGAGGTTAAGTACATGACACAGGCATCCTGTGCCATTCATGTCTTGATCATGATTAAATTTCCAGTGCTCAGTAATAACTTAGCAGGTACTCAATTAACGTGTTGAATGAACAAATGAATTAATTCCTAGAAATTGATCGGAGATTGGCTTACGTATAAGAATAGTAGAAAGCAAATATTGTCTCTCAATTTTTAAAAAATTATTTACTGGGGGGAGGGTACAGCTCAAATGGTAGAGCGTGTGCTTAACATGTACAAGGTTCTGGGTTCAATCCCCAGTACCTCCTCTCAAAAATAAATAAACCTAATTTCCTCCCCCTACCCATAATAAATTAAAAAATATTTTTTTAATTAAAAAAATTTTTTTTAAATTATTTACTTGAAATAACTGCACTTGTACCAAACTGAAATTTTGCAGCAGCTGAAATTACTCAACAGCTACAGATAGTACTGCGTTACATGTATTATGTGCACCGTTCTTTACAGAGTGTTTCCTGAGCAACACAAACGAGCACACACAGGCACACTTAGAGCAGCGAGGTCCTAGAAGTAGCAGGCTGGCCATCCTACAGAATGCAGCCCTGGCGTGTGTAGCCTGAGACCACCACTGCGGGGACCAGACCGGCACTCACCTGTCCTGACCAGGAGACGCACTAGCGGCATCCTCTGAGTTTAAATTTTTAACTTCCAACTTCGCCATTCCCTTCCTTCTCCAATACCTTCCAGTTCTTTTCCCAACTTTTACTTTTCGTCTGCTTGTGTACATTACCCCATTTTCACCTACATTCCAATCCTATAAACCAGAAAACATAGATGAGTGAATCATGGGGTAAATATTCTCCTCCATTAGAGCCAATACCCTAAACACTTTCACATTTTTCACACATGACCACATTAGACACCAACCATGATGTTATCAGCGTTCTTTTCTTCTAAATGAATAAAAACTGGCTTAAGGGAAAATAACTGTGATGATACAAACACCCGTGTTTGCTTTAAAGTCTTTATTATCCTGAATATAAAAGACAGAAGTCCTCTAGGATATAACAGAGTTCTTTATGTGGAAACATTACTTTTTACAAGTGAAAAAATAAATACCTCTTGGAATAAAGGCTTATATGCTAATATGTGCCATAAAAAAGTAGAGTTTTAATATCTGACAAAATGTCTGTGCAAAGAAACAAATGCATAAACACATTACTGCTACATTAAGGCAATATGAAAAGTATACTCAGAATTCTCAGTAAAGTGACAGTGTAGGTTTCTAGCTTTAACTTAGCTAGTATTGCACCCAGTAAGGTCACCTAGGTTTCCTGACATCCTAGAAAACCCACAAGCTGACCAGCGTCCAAAATGCCCAAGTGGGAATAGAAAACATGATTAAGAATACAGAAACAAAAAACCCCCAAACCCCTCTTAAACAGAGGGACAACAAAAAGTTAATACTTAAGCATTTACTACAAAAAAAGAAAAAAAAAAAAAAGCACACAATGCTAGGATATCTATGATAAGGCTGTAAAAGGCTGGATGGCTCAAGCAAAAGCGACCCCACTGGGTGAAGCTGGAGCAGGGTGCGTGGGAGGGCTAGGCACCGCCCCGAGCATGGACACCACCTAACTTCATCTCAGCGAGCAATGCCCTCCCTTCCCAAGGAACATGCCCTCCCCTTCCAATCTTAAAATAAAATGTTCCACCAACTCAAGAGGCCCAAGGAGTCCTGGCGACTCCACAGAAATCATCTAACCAAACTGGAAGCGCTTTATAATTGAAGGGAGGCGGCTGGGGGCAGGGAGGAGAAGGAACAGGAAACCATCCACGTGGAGTGATCTGTTTTCCACTAGCCAGACTGGTTTAAATCCGACAACTTTGTTGTCCACTTTAAAAAAGTCCCAGAATCGATTTTGAGATCTGTTTGCCTCCCAATCATTTTCGAACAAGTTAGAAAAACAGAAGTGACATTAAAACGACGACTACCTCTTTAAGAAAAATTTTCCTATGAAAAATGTCCGGAGCTCCGGGACCCGTACAAAGAGAACCGAGTAAATCCTTAAAACGAATTCTTACAAAATTGGCTGCAGGTAGGAAACTTACCTTGGGATACATTAAGGAGATATAACAGCATCATTTTCTAAAAGGTACCCACTTTTTGGCTAAACTGCCACTTAACTAACATCAACGATTTTCCAGATTCCTTTACTTGATCATAAAAAGAAGGAAAGTCCAAGGAATGTGTCTGGGTCCGAGAGCTCTTCCTGGTCGCCACCCCGGAGGTGCTGATTCCACGCATGGTATGTTTTGGTGGTGAGGAATAGTTGTTTTCTTTCTATTCTTCCTTTTTTTAAAAAAAAAACGTTGCATGGCAGATGGGTGTTGGAGTATTCATTCTCTCCACAATCTATTATTTTTATAGTTTATAATAGTGCAGTCCGGTAAGTGCACAACAGGTCAGATGACGGTCAGGTTGAGCAGACTGGTGTGGGTGGGAAGGTAGACGTGCTGCACGTGGTCCACTCGCGACCGGCAGACGGGACATGACTGCAAAAGAGAAGCCGACAGCTCAGGTTAGGACATCTTCGAGGATGCATGTCTTCAGTGTTCACTCATGGGACCTATTATATTGTGTTTTCTGAGTAAGTTGTGGTCACAATTATTTCTAGCTTTCCATTGGGAGAGCTCTTTGCTTTCCAACCAGTTTGGAAATTTGTACTTGACAAGGGGTTAAAAAGAAAGATTACAAAAAAAGTATACACTGAAGGAAATGAATTAGGTTTTCAGTCAAACTCAAAATCGGGCACAATGAACAAAGTGATTAGGAATGACTTCTTGCTGGGCAGGGAGGCTGTGGTCCCTACACGGGCTGATGAAGCCTCGGGCAGGGGTGCAGGAGACACTTCCAGAGGCCATGTGTCCTGGGCTCAGCTGACTCAGGCTAGTGTCACCAGGGCGATGCCATGTGGCCAGTGAGCATGGCTCTGCTTCTAGTCACAGGTCACAGCTCCACATCCCCAGCTGGCTTCTCAGCAAGCACATTCCTTCCTCAGCCGTAAGAGGAAAAAAAAATGCCTTGGGCATGAGGGTCAGACTGTGTGGCCAGAAAAAGGCAAATTCAGGACCACGCTTGGGAAATAACTCGTAGGGGTAGTGTGCTCTACTCTTAGGAAGGACACAGGCATCCTGTTGGCCCATATGCGGCCCTAAAAAATAATTCTGAAATTAGCAACTTCTGAAGGACTAAAAGTTATGTAGGGCTAATTTTATATAAAACCACAGTGACATTTAGCCAACAGTTCTGGGAAATGAAAACGAATTGAAAAAAA
The DNA here is from genome assembly GCF_036321535.1 of Camelus dromedarius. Lineage (NCBI taxonomy): Eukaryota > Metazoa > Chordata > Mammalia > Artiodactyla > Camelidae > Camelus > Camelus dromedarius. The sequence continues at coordinate 10,511,951 of NC_087454.1, read as the reverse complement.
TTATTGTAGAGGAAATGCAGGGTGTAAGAAAGAAAAAGATACTAGGGAAGAAGTGCTTTTGTTTTATTTTTTATACTAATTCCAAAATTAGTTTGACTTACTAAGTGACAGCCAAGGCGCCCCGAGAGGCACAGGCAGTAAAAAAAAAAAAAAAAAAGAAATGAATCACAAATAATCATAGTCAACAACTCACCCATGGATAACTGAGCGTTAACTATCACCCCAAAACCTAAGTTTTTTTTCCCAAATAATGCAAGTAAGTTATAAAGACCATCCTCTGAGTGTCAAGGAGTGGAAGCAACATGAAACAGAAGCGGAAGCCCCGACCAGCCCTCGGGAGGCCTGGATTCAGATCCCCGGCTCAGCCACTGATTAGACACGTTACCTTATGAATCTGAGTCTCGTTTCCAGGACTTAAAAAAGTCTGTGATTTAGAGCAATTCTGTTGTTGAAAAGAGTGTTGTCCAAACTGTTTCCAAAGGGACCCCCTCGGTCACCAAACACAAAGCCCCTCCCCGGGTGGAGGCGGCCCCGCCCCGCCTGCGCCCCCAGCCTGCGTGGCCGCCCCTCACCTGGAGCTGCGCGGCGCAGCCCTCACAGCACACCGTGTGGCCGCAGGGGCAGAAGGCCGAGTCGATCTCGCCCTCGCAGCACAGCATGCACAGCATGGCCTCCTTCAGCTTGCGCAGCTTCTCCTGCAGCGCCCGGGTCTGCTGGCAGCTGAGGCCCTCGCAGCTGCTGCAGTTCACGCCGCTCTCCGGCGACTTCAGGGGGGAGCTCGGGGGGCTGTGGTCGCTCCTGGGCGCGAGGTCCAGCACGCCCGCGTTGTACAGAGCCCTCCTGGCGTGGTCGTACACCTCCTTGGACGTTCTTTTAATATCGAAGACGTACTTCTTGCCCAGGTTAATGTTTTCGTTCAGAAACAGAGAAGCCAAGTGGCCCTTCAGGTCCCGGCTGTACTGCATCATGACGGCGCTGGTCACCGTGTCGCACCTGCGGGCGGGGATGGAACACCCACCTCAGCACTGAGAGCCCGGGCTCCCCACCGCCCACACCGCAAAGGCTGCCGGGGACAAGAGCCTTCGTGTTGGCAGATGTTTCACACTCTGGTCTGCGTGCTTGAAAGTAAACTCTTTCAGTTCCATATGTGTTAAGTATTTGAATGATTCTACCTCCGTGCTTCTCAAGTGTCCCCAAAGGAAGGCCCTCTGATAAGACAGCCGTAAGCCCCAGAGGACAGTGACAGTGCACCTCCACTTCCAGGGACTGGAGGAGCTACAGTCCAAAGCAGCTTACGGCAAGAAAAAAGACTTTTTTTCTTTTAAGTCTTGGCTTTATGATAAAAATTTCTACAAAATTTCCACTCTGCTCCAGAATGTGTGTCTATTTTAACATTAAAAAAAAAAGGTTCAGCCAATTAAATTTCTTAGCTTTACTTTTCCAAATATAAGAATCAAATCAGAATGCTAAAGCACCCTTGGAAATGCACGGATCAATATGGTTATCAAGAGAGCTTTACCACATACTGAGGACTCAGGACAGCAGCTCTCCCAGGAAGGAGAGCCGACCTTGGACATCCTGCGGAGAAAGGGCCAGCACGGTAGCAGAACAGGCCCGACCAGTTACCTCGGGGAGGAGGAGTTAACAGACAAGCAGTGAAACGTGTGTGTGCAGCCCACACCCACAGACATGGCCTGCGGGCAGAGCAGGACGATGTTGACAAGGACTCTGCTGCTACCGCAGAAACGAACAGTCTGAAAACAGCTGATTTCTTCAATTCTGTGCAAGGTTCACGGACACAAAAATACCAGCAACTATAGCAGCCTCGTGGCCACCTGGTAATCTCAGAGCTGAGGCAGATGCTGGGGCTCTGGGTGAACAGGGTACATGCCTGTAAAAAGCATGCGTCTCGGTGATGGCTCTGTAGAGCCCGCTGGCCGCCCGGGTGCTGATCATCTTAAACAAGAGCACAATGCTGTTCCCAGACTCCTTGGTGACGGTCAGGTACACATTCTTCCCTGACTGGGTGGCCATCTGCACCACGGGGTAAGCGATCCTGAAAGACATGAAGAGAAAAGTGAGCCAGGAGGGCTGTGTCACTCCCATCGCGTGTGCGCCTCTGCAGGGACCTCATGTGCTCCCCACCTGGCCGTAAAATCAGATGCTCAGCCTGGGTCTGTCACACAGTCACTCTGCTCCCTAGTTATAACGGCTCCTTTAAAAGCAGCTGTGGGTAAGTGGAGAAGAGCACTGGAGTGAATTTTAGGGTGGGGTGGGGTGTGTAGGTGAAACAAGATTTGAATAGCAGTGAATGACTTCCTTGAAAAATGCTAATTTCTGCCACATCAGTACACTTGAACTTGTATTTTTAAAAAAACAACTGAATGGTTATCGGGCCTAAATAAAATGAATATACATACCCAAAATAAAACATGTTATTCTTATAGGATGACTGTCTAGTAAATCCCTCTCCATTTCCTATTTTCACGATCAGAGCTACAAAAGTATATACATGCTTAGGTCTAAGCAAACACTGAAGACTTACCTATTAATCGGGCTAAAGTCGTCTTTACAAATTGAGATTCCATCAGGTCCGACCCCAATGAGGAGTTTCTGCCCTTCGCTGTCCCGCACAGAATGCCATTCAATGCCATAGTTTTCCATCGCCGACACAAGCTGCAAAACTTGGTATTCAGCTGAAGCCTGGCTGGTCCCCTCCAACTCCTTATGCTTTGCCACAATGCTGCAAGACACCAAAAAGACAGAGGTACACAGAGAGATTAACTGATGCGGTCTTTAGAGATACATCTGTATCATTTCCACTAGTGAATTATACTGGCACTGTCATTTATGAATTACAAAAACATAAAGCTATATATTATTGATATTTCATTTATTTAGCAAACTTACTGTAAAATATTTCTAAGACACTGTTCAAGTTCTTGACTATTAAATATTCAGGATGAAAACTACTGGGGATGCCAGCTGGGGATGAATGAAAAGAATTATGGAAAATCTCTAAAAAATATACATAAGAAATTTATCTGTACAAACGTCTCATGCATTTGTCTACATCTGCTTTATAAGTTTCATTATAATACAGCATTATTTGGGACTGAGTAGATCATTTGCAACTGAAAAATGCAGGATTTATTTTATCTATGGGGCGGATAGCTTCTAATAAAGTCCTTAAAGATCTCCACCTCCTGGTATTCACACCCTTGTGTAATTTCCTTCACTTGAGTATGGGCTGGATCAATGACTTGTTTCTAAAGAGCAGAACGTAGCAGAAGTGGGGGGATGCCACTCACTTCCAAGATTACGTCATAAACAGACTTTGAATCCCTTTTGGGGCTCACTCTTCTCTGACTTGCATTGCTGACTTTTCTAGCTCTGTGACGATAAACCTGAGTCTGAACTGCGGACTCACCTGTTCAAAGTGGCACTGGAGAGCTCCTTGGCACACAGCTCCTCGTAGCTGTACTTGGCCGTGTTCTGGTTGTAGTCCCCAAACTTGGTCTGGGCCAGGAGGGCACTGAGTTCCACTGCCTGCTCTGGGGAACACTGGAGGTGGCCTGCCAGGAGGGCCTCCTTGATATGCAAGAAAAAGATATGCCTGCAAAGCAACGCCAAGAATGAGGTTATGTTTGGGGACTAGCTTGGTATCAAACTCAACCTGCTTAGCAATTTCATAATTTCTTTGAAATAAGGAAAACAGAGCAAGGAAGAAAGATACCTTGAAAATGCTAACTGTTAAAGAAACTTTCCTACCGTGAATATGAAGGCAAAGTAAGTCTAAGGATTAAGTTTCTCTGGAATAAAAAGTCTAACCCAAACAAAACAAATCTAACCTAAGTTCAGTAACATTCAAGTTACAAAATGTAAAATAATTATATACATGTTTCTGCATTATGCTTTTTAAAATAAATTATCTTAATCAGAAACTTGATCTTGATGCAGAATTGATATCTTAAGATCCTCACTTATATTCAAATAATCCCCAAATCTCTAGTTTTAATCCTAACTTCTCTCCTAAGGATCATAGTCAAATGTCCAAGTGTTTACAGACTTCTCTGTTTGGAAGCCCTTTAATATCCCAATTTCACCTTGTTCAAAACCAAACTGTCTTCCTTTCCAAACCCACTTTTTCTCCCAGTGTAGACCAGAGACTGATTTGTTACTCACTTTCGACTCCTCATCTTACTTCCACCTACTTTCTGTCCCTGAAAACTCTTTAAATTCAGGTGTTTCCCTCATTTTTACCTCCTCTGTCCTACTTGCAGCTCTCAACTGTCAGAGAATTTACAATACCCACTAAGCTGATCTCTCTTCCAGACTGTGCTAATCCACCTTTCAAACTGCGTGCTTCTGGTATAAACTTGCCATTTCTCTACTCAGAATCTTTCAGAGGAGCCCCACTGTCAAGGAAGAACTCTTGGAGCGTGAACCCAGGGTTCTCTATGTCTGGCCCCAGATTTCCAGCCACATTTCCTGTCATTCCCTCCAGCCACTACGCCCCAGGGAAGGGACAATTTCTCTTCCTGGAAAAATGTTCACACCCCTATGTCTCTGGTCCTGCTGTTCCCTCTGTCCTGAAAGCCACTCTTTCTGTCCTTTCTTTTATTTTTTTTGGGGGGGGGGGGAGGAAGGTAATTAGGTTTCTTTATCTATTGTTTTTCTTTAATAGAGGTACTGGGGATTGAACTCAGGACCTTGTTCATGCTAAGCATGCACTCTGCCACTGAACTATTCCCCTCCCCCATCTCCTCATTTGGATACCATTTTGTTTATATCACAAGCAAACTATTTATTCCTCTATTATAGAATCTTGACGTGTTCTAACTTCTAGTACATTTAGCTGCAGGTAAAGTGACTTCCTAAGTTCTAACATCAGAGAGTTCTATAAATGTACGTGAAACTACATACTGTCTGCAATTGGTTTATATTCCCACCCTAGTTTCATTCCATTTCATCCTGTCCTAACTGTACACAATGCTATATTCTACATTTCCCAAAAGGTGTATGAGACTTAGAACTCCTGGAAAACTTCAGATATTTTGCCTGCCAATCCACACTGCCTAAGATTCTGAACAGAGTATCTAAACTGCCAGACGGATTGGTCTAGGTTATGAAATTTGTCCCTGGCAAATGTATAGGTCTAACCTTTCTTCGATGACGTGTTACAGCCTCTCCAATATGCGGAAATGCCACAGCACTCCTTTCACTAACAAATGAATTGTTACCACCATTGTAAAGCTCTGAACAGCAGTCCTAAATTCAGTTCCCCGCTTCAGCTGGATACCCTTACTCCAGTCCTCAACACTGCTTTTATTTACATGCTAGTCTTGTATCTGACGTCCAGGTCAAGGGGAAAATGTGAACAATGCAAGAGAAGAAGACAGGAGAACGTGAGACTAGAAATACGAGGGGCTCTGCTGAGAGTCTCAAAACTCCAGGCTGACAAGAGGCATTAATCTTCCTCTAAGAAATGTTTAAATTCAACATTCTGTGCCTTCTATAATGATAAAGAAATGTTTAAAATTATCAGACTCTGCCAAACACTGCAGTTTTTTCTTTATTCAAAGCCCCCTATGAAGAAATCACAGTGAGAATGCATAATAGCACCAAAAGAAGATAAGCATGGTTTTTATTAACCCAAACATCTGCTGGTCTTTAAAGTATTTCTGACATACTGCTAAACTGAGAAGGGGGCCCTACTGGGGCAAAGAAATAACTACACAAATAACTTGTTTTAAAATAGCTATCTGAGGACTCAGGTCTAGCAGTCCCATAAAATCTCGATATTATGACACTCTTTCAGCCTTCAGGCTTTTTAGATGACTTTTCGGTAAACTTCATCTTGGTTAACGTACTTCATCTCTGCATTCATCAGAGGACATGTCAGTAGGGAACAAAAATCTAAATATATGCTGACATTAAAGAAGAAAGTATATGCCGGTTCAGAGTATCACCTGAACTATGTCTTCCCAATTGAATCACTGCCTATGTGAAAGAATCTTTTAACTGATTTCCCAAGCATCAGTTTAGAGACTAGCAGAGCCTGCAAATGAAGGGTTTCAAAATAGACCCAATTTCTTTTTCCAAACTGTCCACGCCCACTTCTGGACAGACAGCTTCCAAAATCAAAGGCAAAGAAGTAGTAACAAGATATTAACAGGTGGTCAACAGCTTGAGAGCAATGCTGATCCTCTGTGTGTGAGTCAGAATTTTAAAAGGGGTGGGTGGGTCGGGGTAGGAGGGGGACAACAGCCTTTTCTACATACTCCACATTCTAGGCTGCACTGTAATTGATACCCTTAAGTAGAAAAATGCTCCTCCTTATGGTTTACATAAACTTTCTGGTAGGCCCCTTCCTGCATTTTGCCGTTTCATGGCTATAAAGCAACCTTTTCGTTTCAAGTCAACAAACTGGTCCGTGCATTGCCTCTGGACCGAGCCCTGCACTGGGGGATTCCAGGGTGAATATACCTGATAGTTCCTTTTTCCGTGGAACTTACAGCCTTTTGGTGTGAAGGAAGATATGCTATCAAAATAACTCTGGCCACAAACTGGCTCTTGGGTGACAAGTTGATGCCCTCCAGGAGCTGGGGTGGGCCACTTAATGTGTTCTTTCCAAGAGGGAGGGTGGCAGGGCTTGGAGAAACACTTCCAACAAGGAATCCAGTGACGGCTCAGTTGTCAGGGGTGGTTCTGAGTCAAGTATTTTCTCCTATTATTTTCCCTCTAACCATCAGCCTGTAACTAACTGTCTGGCTCATGGATTTCTACCCCCGCCCCCACAACTCCCTTTTTATAAAGTGGGTGAAAGGTTACCAATAATATCAAAACAAGGAGATGTGGTCAAAGAAATCATGCCTGCAGTGAAATGCTTTTTTTTTAAACTAAAGATCAAAAGTGGTTGGCATATCTAATTCAAAGTAGGCTACTTGCTAGAATCATCAACAGACAGAAAACCTTTGAAAAAAATGATATCTTTGTCTTAAGCAAATGTCTATTAGTATGTCCTACAGACATAAGCACATTTTCTAAACATTTTTGTGGCTGCACCTTGAAATTCATGATTCTTCAAGTTTTACCCAGCCACTAAGAAAATGGATACTTAATACATGGATCAGGTTTGGGGGCCCAAAGTGAAACATTCTAGCTGACATCATGGGTACAGACAAATTCACACTTACTGCAGTGTTAGGGAAGAGTCAAAAAATGGAGCTAAATATGTGGATATGTCATATTTTAATGAAAACAAAGTCACAGATTCTTAATATGTTTTTGTTTTCAAAGTATGTACTTCAAATTTCCTGTTTTTAAAATTAATTTCTTTCCATGGTGTTAAGGAATAAAGTGAGGTCATTTATCTTTTAAAAACTGTCATCAGAGCACTCTCCTCTAAACCCCGGTTTATCTCATAAAGAAATCATCTAATAATCAAAGCAGAACTTTCTGCAAACCAACCGGGAGTTCTCGATCTGCTCATTGTGGGCGGTTACTCTCAGCTACTGTCCTCCAGTTATCTTCCCAGTTACATAATTTTGAAGAGCTTTTCACGACACAAATATAAAACAACCACATCCACATTCCCTATTAAACTCAAATTGTAAGTAACTAACCTAAAACACCTTTAGAATGGCTAAGTAGCTATGTTTAAAAACTCTCCAGCCCCAATAACTGAACTGAATTTTTCCCCAAGAGACCTGCCTGAACCTGGCCATCCACTGTAGCCAAGGGAGCCCCCACTGAGATCACTCACGTGTCCGCCTCAGTCCAATGAGTCATTTAACCACATCGGTTTATTTTAAACCAAGCTCAAACTGCCAAGTTATATTTAAAAACTACCAAATCAAAACAGAATTGCTGTTAAGTTTGTTTTGTATTTTAAATTCCAGTTAAAAAAAATCAGTTCAAGATGGATCACAGGCCTTATATTTTTGAAGCTAAAACCCTAATGCTTTCAGGACAAAACATGGGAGAGTAACTTTATGACTTGGAGGTAGGTGAAGGTTTCTCAGGACATAGCAAAAACCATAAAAGAAAAAAACGGATATATGAGACCACCAAAATTAAAAACTTTTACTCTTCAAAAGGCATTAAAAAAAACAGGCAAACCACAAGAAAAAAAAATATTATCAGGCAAAGGATTGGTATATATAAAGAATGTGTGCAGCTCAAAAATAAAGGCAACTAACTATTCAGTAAAAATGGGTAAATGACTTGAATAGATACTTCACAAAAGACATACAAGAGGCCAATAAACACAGAAAGTGTTAAACATTATTAATCAATAGAGACGTAGAAATTAAAATCACAATGTGCCACCACTACACACACCAGGCATGTGGAGGAACTGACCCCCAGTACTTTGCTGGTAGGAGTGCAGAATGGGACAACTGCTTTGGGAAAAGGTTTGGCAGTTACTTATAAGACTAAACAATTAGGACCCGGCTATTCTGTGCTTATTTACTCAAGAGAAATGAAAACACATGTCTACAGAAAAGACTTGTACTTGAATGTTCAGAGCAACTTTTTTCATGGCAGCTGGGAAACAGGTATTCATCAACAGGAGTGTGGATAAACAGCAGGACGTTCATACAATGGAACAACTACCCAGCAATAAACAGAACAAGCCAGTGATGTATACACAACAGCACGACGGACCTCAAAAAATGTATGATGAACAGAAGCAGCCAGACACAAGAGAGTAGGTACTGCATGATTCCATCGACGTGAAGTGTAACATGCATAATTAATCTATGCTGGAAAATCATACAACCTAGTTGTGGACTGGGGTGGGCCAGGGTAGAGAAGGAGGGCGGGGACTGACTGCAGAGGGACAGGAGGGAACTTTCTGGATTGATGGTAATATTCTAAATCTTGATAAGGGTTTTGTTTCAACAGGTACATCCATTTGCCAAATCTCATTAAATGGTATAATTCGGATTTATGCATTTCATCATATGTAAATGTTATGTAAAAAGGAAAAAAAAAGAACCATAGGCAAATATTGAGGTCTAGTTAATAATATGCATAATGAAGTATTTAGGGGGATGTGTACTTAACAACCTATTTTGAAAAGCATCAAATAAATAGATTAATGGATGGGCAGAGGGATCAATAAATGGATAAATATGTGCTAAAGCAAGTATATTAAACTGTTAACAGCAGAATCTAGGTATTGGGTGTTGTTCGCTGTAAAAATCTTCAACTTACCTGTACGTTTGAAATTTTTCATTTTAAGAGATTGAGAAAATACTACTAGTAAAAATCCGTTCGGGTCAAGGAGCAGAACTCAAATGAAGAGCAGTACCTAAAAGGAACCATCACACCTACCACACTTCCTGCAAGGCTGGCGGCCGAGAAACCTGTCACAGCCCAACAATCACCAAGCCAGGTCCCTAATCAGGCTTAAGGAAATCCTTCTCAAAGCCCCAAATGCAAAATAGGAGTCACTGATAAATTTGCTTCCTCCTCAGGCTCCAAAGCAGTTAAAACATTAGGAGCATACAGGTAAGGGAAATCCCTAAGTTCAAAAGTGATGACACCTCATACCAGAAAAATTCTTGGAAGCATAAAATGTGCACTTCTAAAAAATATGATTACTTCCTCACAGTGAATAATGGTCCCAAGGCAAACAACAACCCAGGCAATGGTGGAGTTTAAAAGTGTTAACTACAATCTCTTTCTCAACAATCTAGATTAGTGGGGAGAGCTGCCAGGTCTGGGATCAGACTGCAGTGGGACACGATTCAAGAGAATAAATACACCTGGAGCCGGATCCCGTTGGTCACCTGGAGTCTGACCCTAAGTGCCAAATAAATATTCAAATTTTATTTATAACAACATTCAAAATGAAAAGTTCATTTTGGTTATATGAAAATCAATATCTCAATGTTCTCTGATATTTCCTACAAATATAACATATCAGAAATTCAAAAAGAGAGGGGAGGGTATAGCTCAAGTGGTTGAGTGCATGCTTAGCATGCAGGAGGTCCTGGGTTCAATCCCCAGTACCTCCTCTAAAAATAAATAAACCCAATTACCTTCCCCCCTGTGAAAATAAAATAATTAAATAATATAATACTAAATAAATAAAATATCTTTTTAAAAAAAGAAATTCAAAAAGTCTGAAAGTGCCCAGATGGGAGATCCGTGGCTTCAATAAACATAATGACAACACAAACTCGCCATATTCTGAGCAAAAAGAAGAACTTAACAGATAAATTAGAATTCAGAAATGCTATTAATACTCTCTTTGGAAATACTATACAAGTCTGTTTTTACCTTTTTTACTTTCTTGGAGCCTATGCTGTGTTTGGGCATACTCCCTCCCAAAAAAAAGTATCATTCCACTCTTAGGTATGTAGTTGGTATGAAGAATATAAATACTCCTGCAATAGTGTCCTATAGAATTTACCCATCCTGAATCACACAAAGGTAAATTATGCAATCAGCCTTAATCATCGCTGGCTGACAACGTTTCACACGACTTTGAACATGATTACAGGCACTGCCTAGGATCAAGGTGATTCAGCTCAGAACTGATCTGAGATTATCACCTCGTATCTGCCTATAGTTTGCATGCGGCATTTGCTTTGTGAGTTTCAGTGATGCCATCTTCCCTCGAACTGGGAGACAGGGAAAAACTGAGTTTAATGAGTACTTAGGACCTACAAAGTGGTTGAAATTAGATAAAGTGAGCCTGCAGCTTGAAAACTATCTGCACTTCATAAAAGGTCCAGACAGTGGTAGTTCATTCGAGATAAGAACAGCCACAATAAACAAATGGCCTGGCGCAGGGTGGAGGGGATGAAGGAAGGAAGCAAACAAAAGAAGGCCAAGCAATGAGCAAATCCTTAATCGAGAAAAACCATTGCAAAACATTTTTAATGGTGAGATTTCTTTTAAACAGTCTCAAGCCTTTCAGGTTACAGGAGCAAAGTGGCAAGAATTTCAGTATCGATGAGAAAAATGTATATTACCAGTAGCAGTCTACACCATTTTAATTTATTTCCAAGTTCTTAATTAGTTGATTCAACAAATGTTTACGCACCAGGCACTTGCTAGACTCTGGGGACACAAGGTTGATTAGCTCCTTGCTTAATGGAATTTAAACTATCAGACTGGCTGACAATAAACAAATAGTCACGTAAGTAAATGTAGTGTTACATACTCATTAAATGCTACAAAGGAAAGCTACACGATGTCTTGGGATAGGTTAGTCTCCTGAGCAGGCCTAGAGAAGGCTTCCCCAAGGAGGGATGAGTGAGCTGAGGTCTGAAGTTATACCCATCACTGCTTGCATCTTTACACATCCTCACACCACACACAAAAATGAATTCAAAATGGCTTACAGAATTTAACATAAGACAAGACACTATAAATCTCCTAGAAGAAAATATAGGCAAAACATTTTGATACAAATCTTAGCGGTGTTCTCCTGGGCAGTCTACCCAGGCAAAAGAAATAAAAGCAAAAATCAACAAATGGGACCTAATTAAACTTATAAGCTTTTGCATAGCAAAGGTAATCATAAGCAAAACAAAAAGACAACCTACGTAATAGGAGAAAATATTTGCAAATGATGCAACTGACAAGAGCTTAATTTCCAGAATGTATCAACAGCTTATACAGCTTAATAACAACAACAACAACAACAAAAAACCCAATCCAAAAATGGGCAGAAGACATAAATAAGCAATTCTCCAATGAAGACATACAAATGGCCAATAGGCACATGAAAAAATGCTCAATATTGCTAATTATCAGAGAAATGCAAATCAAAATTACAATGAACTATATTCAAGATCTTGTAACTTATGGTGAAAAAGAATATGAAAACGAATATATGTATGTTCATGTACGACTGAAGCATTATGTTGTACACCAGAAATTGACACATTGTAAACTGACTATACCTCAATGAAAAAATTAAACATTTTTTAAAAAATTAAAAAAAAAATCTACAATGAAGTATCACCTCACACCAGTCAGAATGGCCATCATTAAAAAGTCCATAGACTGTAAATGCTGGAGAGGGTGTACAGAAGAGGGAACCCTCCTACACTACTGGTGGGAATGTAGTTTGGTGCAGCCATTATGGAAAAGAGGGTCCTCAAAAAACTAAAGATACACTTACCATATGATCCAGCAATCCCATTCCTGGGCATATATCTGGAGGGAACTCTAATTCAAAGAGATATATGTACCCCAACGATCAAAACAGCACTACTTACAAGAGCCAAGACATGGAAACAACCTAAAAATCCATTGACAGATGACTGGATAAAGAAGTTGTGGTATATTTATATAGTGGAATATTATACAGCCATAAAAAAGAATAAAATAACGCCACTTGGAGCAGCACAGATGGACCTGGAGATAATCATTCTGAGTGAAGTAAGCCAGAAAGAGAAAGAAAAATACCATATGATATCACTCATATGTGGAATCTTAAAAAAAAAAAAGACACAAATGAACTTATTTACAAAACAGACACAGACTCACAGACATAGAAAACAAACTATGGTTACCAGGAAGGAAAGAGGGTGGGAAGGGATAAATTGGGAATTTGAGATTTGCAAATACTAACTACTATATAAAAAATAGATAAATAATGAGTTTCTTCTGTATAGCATACAGAACTATATTCAATATCTTATAGTAACCTATGATGAAAAAGAATATGTAAATGAATATATATATATATGTATATGTATGACTGAAACATTATGCTATACACCAGAGATTGACACAACATTGTAAACTGACTATACTTAAAAATTTTACACCTTAAAAAAAAACCCTAAAGAGATTCAACGTTTGAGATTACAGCATTTCTGTGAACATGTAATTGTATTGGGGTTGTTTTCCAGGATAGAGAATTCAGGTGTTGGTAAGTCTTAACTAAGTAGGGTGCCCCTAGCAAAGATCACAGAGCTCTTCTAAAACGTCAGGAGAAATGCAAAGAGTTTGTTGGCAGTGGATGGTATAATTACCACCCCTGAAGATGAAGCATGTAATTCTTTAATCTCTGGTTTTGAAAATATTGACAAAATCTGGTCTGAGTTGCTGTGAATAACTGAGAGCCTTTGAAAGGAAATGAGACTCTCCAGTTACTTCCCAGAGCCCCCCATTAAAGAGCACACATAATAATCAGGGTAAAGAATCAAATCTAAAATTAGGCCACATCAGAGACAGACTAACTCTGTCTCTCAATCTAAGCAGACACTGGATATGTTTTTTTCTATCTTCAGAGAAATGTATTTAGAAAAAGCCTTAAGAAAATAATATGGAGAGGAAGCACAAGCAAAGAAAAAAAACAGTCTACCGCCAGAAGGGATTTTAGAAACAATCTCTTCCAGGGCTTTCAGCTGAGCTCAGTCTTGGAAGTCTATCCGCTGGTGGTTGGTGGCTGGGCTGGATTTAGAATGCAGGGCTTCTGCCTCGCCCCTAGAACTCTCCTATTACAAACAGGCCTGTCAGCCTCACAGCCTCCCTAATCTGATGCAAACTAATGTATTAACTGCCCCCCAGTTGGGCCAGCTATACGGTGAGCAGGCTGCTTTAATTTTCCAGAGGACAACTTGGCCAGGATATTTCAGCACCATTTAATAAACTGTCCAGACACTTTCAGGATACTAAATGTATCCTCATGACTTGACTGAGAGATGGTAAAGCATCACCTCTCATAACTGGACTGGCAAAGCTGAATTTACTCACTACATAAACAGATCTATTTTACTTTTGTGGCATTTTATATAAATATTTTATAACAAATAAACATCAAAAAGTTTATCAGCCAGCTTTATCTTGCTAACATAACATTAGAGAAAATAAGCCTTTCTGTTCTATTGTATCATGCACATAAAAACATTAATTGTAACTAAACTGGACCCAGTACAACGTCTCATCCTGATGAAATGGTACGATGCCAATTATAAATCACTTTATCTAGCTATTAAAGCAGAATGCCATATAAACTTCAGGTGGCATTTTCTTAAAATTCTGTATTTCATACAATCCCACAAAAACAAGTAAAATTCACCAATATCTTAAAAGTCAAAAGTTTAGATCACACAAATTTTTCTATATTTCAAAAGGAATTAAAATCAATTAAAATAGCTAGTCTAACTAGGTATGTGCATTCTTTGAGTGCTATTAGGCATAAATCTCAAGAGGCAAAGTCAATTGATTCAATAAAGTAGGAAATTTAATTCCAGTTCATAAAATGTCTCTATTTCTTGCATGGATAAAATGGATTTGATAATAGTTATTAACTCAATTACAGGAAAGCACAGGTTAAGGCTATCTAGTAGTTTTATTCTGTAAACATTCATAATACAAATGTACATTTACTATTATGACTGCAGCCATTGTTTAAATGATGCATTCAGTCCTACAAACTTCTGCAGATTTAAAAAATAAATGTGTGTCATCAAAATAGATTTGCATCTGGAGGCCCTGAAATAATTGGAAAATCATGATAAAGCTACACAATGGAAATTCCAAGATGTGTTTTTATGTATATGTATATATGTTTCTTTCTCTTACCGGACTGCAAGTTATCACATGGACGTGCACAGTGGAAGCATTCAGAAATCAGCTTGAAGTTAAAATAAATAAACAAATAAAGCCCAACCTATTCTGATTGATGTGGACATCTAAAGCATCCTTAAATTTGGAATCACTTGAATATTTTTGCAAGACATTTTCAGGATCACTAAGAATTCAATACATTAGCTTCCCTCAGATACGAGATTAAACATTTCCCTCACCCTTCAAAGCTCCGTAATAAAACAAGGCAGAGATTTCAAATTCAAATGAACAGTATTTCAAAATATGTGTCTATCTGTTCTTTGGTAAACAACAACCAAAAAATGACATGTTAAAAACTCTTAAAGGCTCACTCATCATTACTCAGAATATGTCACACTTACATTTTTCATGTGCATGGCAAAGTCCCAAACCAAAGGATTATGAAAAACATTAGAACTTAGATCCAAAGTTTGCTGTGTTTTAAAAGAGTCATCCCCCCCCCCTTTTTTTAACATGCCACTATAAATTTAGGTGTCCTGCATTTCCGCAGTAAATATTAAACACTAGTTTCCTAGCTTGGCTTATCCTTGAGAAAAGTATTACAGCCTGTCCAGGGGAGAAACCATTTTCTGCTTGAAAAAGGAAACCACATTCTCCAATTATCTACCGTTACTGGTGGTTTTCTAGAAGTAAAGAGATAAATTTAACAATCTAAACTCAACCATCACGTGTAACATATCTGTGGGGTGGAGTTCGGTTACTACCGGCCCTAAAAGAGTTTTCTTACTAAGTTTTCAAGAAACTTAAAAACTTTTAAAATTCTGCGTTAAGTCGGACAGAGCTCTTTGCTACACACTGTAATCTGACACTAGGCTGAAGAAGTTGACCAAGTTTAAGAAACCCAAGAGGAACTGTTTCCTGCTTTCTGTTAGAGCAGTCTACAATGACCTATAGTAACACCGCGGAGGCAGAGGTTACTTTCGGGCAGTAAATGCTGCTATCAGGAAGTCAGTTGGGTCTTTTTTTTCTCTTTCTTTCTTTCCTTTTTAAAAATTTTTTGCGTTGTGGCACTCTTCTCAAATGTTTGTAAGAATTCAACCCTGCTCTGCCATTGTTTATAAAGACAAGAAAAACACAGGAAGAGTTGGAAAATGTATCCCAGGCCAACTATGCAGCAACTCTTTTCACCTCAACTAAAGAACTGTGCTATGGAAAACTTTTAAGTTAGGAAAACAAATTTGCCTGTGAACATCTCTGGGAAGGTGCAATGGCCCTTCTTAAGTGGAATCAGAGGTCTATTTGACATTGGTTTATTTTGCAGTCACTTTACCTAGTCTGCTCCTGTAAGATGAGATGAGGTTCCACGAAGAACTTGACTCTCAGTTTAAGCCGGTAAGGGGCTAGCCCATCCATCTGCTGGGAGATCCGATTTCTCAGATTTAGCCATAAACTTTCACCTTTGCTACCCGTAAACTGCAGTCCAAAATAATCAACTTCTATAATTCCCAATCGCCTGCACACCTAAAACAAAAATGAATGCAGTGTGGATGAGCAAGAGGTCCATGTAATCAAAGCAAACCCAGGGATTCCAACTGAGTCTAAGATTGCTGACAACTTTCTTTTTTCTTTTTTACAAAGTTCAACCACCGTGTTACAATTCCTGTTGTCACCCAGAAGAACAAAATTCTGAGCATCCAGTGATGCTAAACCGTTAGATGCAGTACAGAGGCTCAAAAGGAATTGTCAAAACGTAGCCTTCCAGAAAGGCTGAGGAGGGGGAATCCACGGGGTGTTTTCCTTCTTACTCCAATCATCGGAATTCCCTCCACCAGCACAAACTGCACAGCTGATTTGGCAGCTTATTATCTGGACAATTTTAACCATCTGGACTCCAAGAAAACAAACACAGTGAGGAAACACGCCACAAGTGTCATCTAAGCTTTAGAGGAGGTTTTCCAAACATTCAAGTCGAGGGGCTTTGAGGGCACAGCGTTTCACTTGAGATCCAATTTGCCGTCTGCCATACCACTATGCACTGCTTGGAACCGTTCTTCTTTAACTGTTAAGGAAACGCGTGCTTAAGAACAACAGAGGAGTAGATGAACCAAACCTACCATCCTCTCGTCCCCCGCAAATCGGGAGATGCAGGTAGGTGAACGGTCCCCGTCTGAGAAGCAGCAAAACCAAGGTCCCGACTTGTCTGCCAGGCAACCCGAGGGACCTGCGACCACCTCCGTCCACCTCATCCCGGGACGCAGGTGGAGCTGCCAGGCCCCGCGGGGACCGGACAGGCAGCATCACGCACACACCTGCTTCAGGTGTGCTGGGACACCTTCTTCCGGGAAAGTGCCAGGCAAGGGGGCAGGGTGGCAAGCCCGCCCCCCGCGTCCCTCACCCTCACCGCACCACGCGCACCCGGCGCGCTGGGAAGGGGGCCGCGCACCCCACCGCCTCAGGGAGGAGGGCGCACGGGCCGGGCGCCTGAGGCGCATTCCCCTCGCCGCCGACGCGCCGCCGAACCCTGGCAAGCGGCGCGTCCCAGTGCCCGGCGCCACAGCGAGGCCCCTCAGCCTCGGGGGACCGGCCAGGGCCCCCGTCTGGGCCCTCGTCCTCACCTGGTTGAGGCAGTCCTCGCCGTTGGCTTTCGCCTCCACCTCCACCTCCATCAGCACCGCGTCCGGCCTCGTCACATAGCACAGCATGGCTGGGGCCGCCGCTGCCGCCACGGCCACCTCGTCTTTGGTGTGCGTGGGGCTCAGACCCAGCTCCGGGCTCGGCGAGGCTGGCCCTCGGGAGGCTGCAGCCTTGCAGACCCCTGTCCTGCCGGCTTCCCCGCCACCCCCTCGCCAGCCCGCCCACCCACCGGCTCTCCAGGTCTCCGCCGCGGCGCCGCACTCCCGCAGCCCGACTGCCTGCGCCGCGACAGGGACTCCTCTGATATAGCGGCCCCGCCTCCTTCGGCTGGGGCCCCCGCCAATCACGGCGGCCCCGCCCATCCTCCGCCGCCCCGCCAGCCAATAGTGGCGCCCGCTCGGCCGCCGCCCGACCTCCCAGCGCTCGCTGAGTTCCCCCGGCCGCCTGGGGAGGTGGCAGCTCGCGGAACGCAGCCGCTGCCTCTGCCCGCTGGGCGACGCTGCTCGGAGCCAGCGATCGCCCGGGGCTCCCAGGAGGGGACGCCTTTCTGTCTGGCTTGAATTTACAAAGATTAAACGCCTCCAAGCTGCCTCCGTTCTTCAGAAGCCTTGGGTCGCTCCAATAGCGCACTTCGGGAGGTGAAAGCAGATAGGAACGAGAGCAACCCCAAAAGCTGAAAAGAAAACTGTTTCCTCTGGGGTTTGCCACTGTGGGTTGTTGGAAAGCGGTTTTTTGTTCCTTGTTTTACACCTAGTCATTGAAAAAACACAATCTGAGTATAAAAGTTTTTGCGGATGTTCAGTACAGGAAACTTGATTTAGCGCTTCCTCTGTGAACCCTCTCCAAGGGCTTCTATTTACCCGCTGTGCTGAGTCAAAACACCTTACAGGGCACTAAGGCCCTCTCTCAGGTTGCCCATCCCATCTTACGCCTTATCTCATTTATTCATTAAACATTAAGTAAGCACGAGCTCCAATGCCAGTCCCTTCTCTCAGGCGACCAGGTGTTAGCCCCATCTTCAGGGTAAGGGACGCATCTCAGAACCTAACAGGTGGTATAAACTCAATAGTAGCTATTAATAATTAGAGGTCTACAACTCTTCTCTCATTTGCCACTTGTGTCTTTCAGCCAACGCCATTACTCAGTCTACCTCTTTGGTTTCCTTATTGAAGAAGCCAGAGACGTGGGTTTTAGCTTTGGACCCTTGAAAACTGACTTCATTTCTCTGGAGCTCAGTGTTTCAGCAGTAAAACGAAGAACGTAGTATCTACCCCGCCTTTCCTCAGCGCTGCTGTGAAGAGCAGCAGCAGACACAGTGCTCATGAAAGCATCTGAACGACCCAGTATATACAAGGAGATTCCTAACGTCAAATCCTGCGGCTGCCTGCCTATGACCTCTCCTGCCCTTATCCCTTGCCCGGAGCTCCAATTAGCTCTGTCCCAGTGGCCTTTATTTCTGAAGAAGCAGGAAGGCTATCAGAGCAGAAGACTGATAGATAGGATCCTACCACAGTCTTTCAGTAAAGCCCACTATGGCTAAAACTAAACCAAGTCCTCACCCTCAGTGCTGCAGACAGACGTGCGCACTCACGTCTTTCTTTGTGTCTTAAGAATTCACCTCGCGATTTTGAGCTGCTGAGATTAGTCCCGTCTTATATCAACTAACTCCTCATTCACTTAATTCCAGTTTACTGATCTGGGAAATTTATCTGGGGGATAACATTTGGATAATTGTCATCTAATACATGTTTAATCTCTAGAAATTTTAGAACCCGGAGAAGAGACAAGCGGTAAGATGGAGGGCAGTTATGTTGGTTAATTTTTTTTCAGTTTTTTTTTTAAACTAAAAAAAAATTGAAGGATAGTTGATTTACAATATTGTATTAGTTTCTGGTGTACAGCATAGTGAATGCATTTGTTTATTGAGCGACTAAGCTGGCTAAACCAAAGCCAGCTAACCAAAAAGTGTCTAATTTAAGCAAAAAGGAATTTAGTGCACAAATTTGGGGAATTCGCAGAATCAGTGGGGACTAGGCATGAAAATGAATGGAAAGGGAGAAATATTAATTGGCCAAGAACAAAAATAAAAAAAACAAAACAACCAAACACCAAAACCAACTACTCATTTCATGGAGAAACTATTTTTAAAATAGCATATTCGGTGTTTGGGCAAGGATGTTTCTTAATACAAACCCAGATTGTGCTCCAACTATCGGATGGTTGGTAAGGATTCCAATTGTTTTTGAAATTGATCACGGAATAGATAAGACCGCAGAGGAAAAGGATTTCTGAAAACAAAACAAAGCTAAAAACAGGGGAAAACGGCACTTGGGGAGGGGCTAGAAATCATGAAGACCAAGAAGAAAAAGAATACTGGCTTCTCCTAACATAATACAGGAAGTATGGGACCCTGAACTCTCTCTCTCTCTGGTCTCTCTCTTACCTAATTTCTTCCTGGAGTAGGGACAGGGGGAGGCTGGTTAGTTAGGATGGAGAAGGCTGAGTTTGCTGGTGACTGGGTGAGAAAGCACGTTATGCTCAAAGACCTGCTTAGGGAATAGAAAGCCCACAGTAGAATTACTTTCTAGAGGATCCCACCATCTGGTAATGCTGCTAAACGTCTGGAGCTAGTTTCAAGCCCCAGCTGGGTCTAATTCCAAAATAAGAGCCTGCACACCCGGGCCCGGGGGTGGGAACTGGATTGGATGGAGCTGTGACTGAGGCAGTTCCGGATTAGCCAGGGAGGCGCTACATTTTATGTGTCTGCTTTCTTTTGCTTTCAGTCAGCTATCACCTTTTAAAGACAGCATTAAAATTAACCCACAAAGTAAAAGGATCAGTTACACAAAGGTAGATTTTGAAAATAGAAACCACAACTAAGTGGCTGATCAAATACACCCAAGCTCCACCCTTTTTCTCAGTGTCCCATATACAAGGACTCAAGACGGAGCAGTAGATAATATTTGTAGGACGTGATGTGATAGTCAGGCTGCAGAATTTTTCTCGTGCTTGAGCACAAGGTCTGATCTGGCTGGCTGGATACCTATCCGTGCGCATTTCTCTCTGAGCACTGCACATAATGCTCCAGAACCCCTTTGCTGGGTCAAAGGAAAGGCCCTTCTCCCTCTTTAGCTCTGAACATTCACTGGTGGGAGCATGGAGGGAAGAACACTTAGCGACTGCCTAAAAAACTGTCCGTTGGCTTTCACACATTATTCAAGCTAATTATTCTATAAGCAGTGCTTCATCGAGCACAAGTGTGTTAAAATGCGTGGAGTGAGCTGAAATCTCTCATTTGAAATATTAGACTTGTGAAATTCAGGAGTAGTTTAATTTGATCTTGGCCTACCATCAAAGCAGAGCATCTCATTTCCAAAACTGGCTGTTTAAAGAGTCAAAGAAGGAATGGGCAACACATGAATTACAAACTCTGGAATGTAAAATGGCGTTGTCTTAATTAGCAGGCAGTTTACGTAATTTTCTTCTAGTTTCTTCTAGTTGTCAGAGTAGTTCATGTTTACGGTAGTCTAGTTGGAAAAGACTGAAAAGTACAAGGGAGAAACGAAGTACCTGTATGTTGTGAGGCATTTCTAGTCAGTATTGATGTTTTTACTTTGGAACTTTGCATGCAACGTGCTCTAAATATTGATTGTGATATAAAAACTGCACATGAACTTCTGGAGAAAAAATCAAAACAGCAAAAGACACTTGTGATGGGGAGTTCCAAATCTAAACCTAGTGTTATGAATACTAGGAAAATTATAAACAGAAAGAACTGCCATGAAACAAATTCCAACTATTACTGTTTCTCAGCTCTCTTCTTTTTTTTTTAATTTTCTGAAATATTACCCTTTCCTCTGTTTATTTTCCTTCTAACTCCTAGTATGCCCTGGAATGTCATACTTTGTGATATGCTTAGTTCTTTGGTGCATGTCATTCAGTTGAGAGATGCTCGGAACTGAGCAATAACTTCCAGTTTGGCACATTTTGTGTAACAACAAAAATATTTTGTTTAATATTTTGATACCTGTCTTTGACTTATGGAGATGATTAATAATTAGGCAGTTTTTCTAAAGTCTGGTGATACGAGGTGCCAAGACGTACAGTCACTCTGATCTTGAATGAAGTTGGGCAGATACATGCTGAGGATGCGCTTGGGAGCCATGGAACAGAGGACAGACACAGTGTGCCCAAGGCTCACACTCACAAACCTCTTCTAACTGGTAGGTGTTCTAACCAACTGATCTGGAACGACACCTCTTTCCTGCCCCTCACACCATATCTGAGCATGCCTTTCTGTAAAAGAGGAGACAACATGATACACTGAGTGAGTGGGTGTGACACAGAACTTGGTGGGGGTGGCCGTTCCCAAAATCAGTGGCACATTGGGGGAGTATCAGTCTTCCAGAGATAAAGGGACAACTGTTAGAAATGCTATAGAAATAGCAAAAGGACATGAGATCAGCTGTATATGTTGGAAAAATCCACAAGCTTTTAATAAACAAGATAGAAAACTTGGCGTGCTTTAAGGTGAGGCAACTTCTCACTAAGCTTCAATCACACCACCTCTTCCCAGCTCACTTATTATGGCTGACATGTGCATAGTTTATATCACTTCATATGCAAATCTGTCCCGTATTTCAGTTATTCAATATTTTGTCCTTGCTGTGTTTCTGGAGATTGTGATGATTCAAAATTGACTTGAACACAAAGGTCTACTTTCTCCCTGGGAATCTCTCAGTCGCTATAAATTTTCAGTACCCTCTACTGGCTGCTTTTTCCTCCCTCTTCTCTCCCCTGGTTCAGAATTCCTGGGAGAGGCTGGACAGGAAGCCATCTGCCTCCCAGGGTGAGGGGAAGCAGCCTTGTCTCTACCAATTTGCCTTGGTGGATCTGAATCTCAGACCCTCGCCCTACATTTTCCTCCATCAGAGACATTTTAGCTGCTAGAGCCCAGGGACACAGCACTGATTAGGTAGGTCTTGTAGGAATTTCCCAGATTAGAACAAGCAGGAGATCCTGCCCTTCCTAGGGCCCAGACTTCCAGGAGAAGAGTCTGGGCACATAATTCTCAGTGGATGGTGCGAAACTGGTGTCAACCCAAGAGCTGGGTCCAGATTGCAAATCAGGTCTTGTGCTGACCTATTTAGTTTTTGTGTAATTGCCCTTGGTTATCCCTTAACTGTTTGTAAAACTTGCCCAAACAGCCCAGCCCTGTTTTAACTTCATACAGAATATGGTGGGGATGGCCTCAGGATCTCACTTGGATCTGAGTTTTAAAGTAAATAGAACTGCTCTCGGGACAACGTGGAGGCAACAATAATAATTACAAGGAGTGATTCTAGAGAAAGGTGAGAGTCCTCCTGCCTACACTATATGGAATGTTTACTTCTTATTTCCCACCTTAGAGGATCTGGTTTTAGTTTTGTTCAGGGTTTCAGTCAGCTCAGGCTGCTGTAACAAAATACTGTAGACTGGTGGCTTAAGCAGGAGAAACTTATTCTCTTATAGTTCTGGAGGTTAGGAGCCCAAGATCAAGGTGCCAGCATGGTCAGTTTCTGCTGAAGGCTCTCTTCCTGGCTTATAGACAGGTGCCTTCTCCCTGTGTCCTCACATTATGGAACGAGTGAAGAAGCAAGCTCTCTGGTGTCTGTTTTCATAAGGGCACTAATTCCATCATGATGGCCCCACCTTCATGACCTCATTTAACCCTAACTGCCTCCAAAGGTCCCACCTCCAAATGCCATTACAATGAGTGTTGGGACTTCAACATATGAACTGGGAGGGACACAATTTAGTCCATAGCTTTTAGGAAGGCAGCAATTCCATATACTTTCCCCTACATTTCACATCTTAATACATTTTCTATATAATGGATAAGTTCAGTATTGATCTAAGGAAAGAATTATTAATAACTCATCAATCGGGGGTTAGTTCACATTTTCATTGAACAACATAGTAACTTTTTAGCCAAAGTAAAACTCTTTCTAGCACATGCTTACAGGAGATGCAAGTGTTGACTGAGCTGAGGGTCTGCTGTGGAACTTACTTTTATTTATTCACACTAAAAATAGTAAAAAAAAAAAAAAAAAAAAAAAAAGGGAAAGCTACAGAAACAAAATTCTTCTAACTGATAGCCTTGGCAGTGCACAGTTCATAAATTTGCTCACTGCTATTCTTAGTAGTAGTAGTGCTTTTACTCATTGCTAAGCTACTATTATTGCTATTATTCATTTGGTCTTCAGTATTCACTCATTCGTTTATTCAACAGATGAATGATATGCCATGAAAGTGTTAGGCACCAATGATAGAACACATAACAAAACCACCTTCATGAAAATTACATTCCAGGAAGGGAAATAGACCATAAACAAGATAAACAAGTAAAACTGTAAATGCTAAGCAAAAAAATGACTCAGGGAAGGGGGACAGGAAGTAGGGGTGGGTTATGATTTGCAATTTCGGAGAAATTGGCCATGGAAGGTTCGTGGAGAAAGCTACAGAAGCAAGACCTAAAGGATGCAATGGATGGACAGGAGTCCTGTGAATGAATATCCGTGGGGAAAGCCTTCCCAGAAAAGGAAATAACCACTGGAAAAAGCTTTTTGACTGGGGGCAAGTATGAGCATGATAATAAAGGGGGAATTAGGCAGAGGGATGACAGCAGAGTCTAAATTATATCCATTGTTCAAAATGACTGCATTTTATTTTCTTCATGTTTGAAAATAAAGTATCTGTTTATCCTGGGGTCAGATTTAGATAGAAAGACTTGTGATACAAAGTTCTAATTACCTTCATTTTAGTAGAGTAAAGCAAATATATACTCCTGGAAATAAGATTCTACTTGGGTTGATATCACTGTTTTTGTCATGATTAAAAGATACTGTGATTTACCATAGATAGAATGCTCAAGGCACGTGTTAGCTTTCAGCATTGTGACAGATTAAGAATAAGCAACCCCTATATTTCTAGATGCTTTGAGGATAATAAAATCTTCCTCTTCCTTTTCTAGCTCCAGTCCATTAGAGGTCTTTCTCAGATTGTAGTTGTTTTTAACCAGCTTCAAACATATAGAGATTATTAAAAATCTCATCTAGCTGTGAAAATGCCTACTTGAAAAATGGCAGATCTCAGTACATGAATGCAGGGTATAAAATGAGATAATACAGGCAAAAATACTTAGAAAAGAAAAAGTGATATTCAAGTGTATAGTGGTAAAATGAGAGTACCCATTTAAATTGCTCACCTATATTCTGTGCCTTTATCATCTATTTGATGTCCTGCTATGTAAATCAGCTCTCTTAGGGGACAATTCTTGCTGGTGGATGACTGGCAGGATTTGCTGTTCCTGATGATATATAGTAAGGCCAGTTAGATCATTCATTACTATAAATGTAAAATCATGTTTTGCC
Organism: Camelus dromedarius; assembly: GCF_036321535.1. Classification (NCBI taxonomy): domain Eukaryota; kingdom Metazoa; phylum Chordata; class Mammalia; order Artiodactyla; family Camelidae; genus Camelus; species Camelus dromedarius. Next base: position 10,487,355 of record NC_087454.1, on the reverse strand, counting down.
ATTAGAATTTTAGTGTCTGTCATGAAAAGGAAAACATATTTTATCGATAATTAAAACTATCCTAAGTATTTACAGTGGTGCCTTACAATATTTATGTAATGTTAATAAGACCATGTTAAACATTTTTAAGGTTTAAAAGCTACCTTTTACTATTTAGATTTTTCTTTTTACTTGACAAAATTTTCAACTGAGAGGAAAGAATAGTACAAAGAATTTCCATGCAATTTCACACCAGAATCCTCAAATATTGATCACACTAGCTTTATCCTTCTCTTTCTTTATGTATACAGTAAAGATTATTTTATGAACTATTGGAGAGTAAAATGCAGACATGATGCTATCTTTAACCATAAATACTGCAAAGATAAATATTAAGAAATCAATATCCACATATACAAAAATTAGGATATTATCTTACAGAATCTCATAGAATTATCATAATCAGGAAATTAACACTGATACAACACTATTATCTAATAACCAGACCTTATTCATATTTCACCAATTGTTCCATTAATGTCTTTTATAGCAAAAAAAAAAAAAAAAAAAAAAAACCAAGAACCTTTAAATTATGCTTTGCATTCAGTTGTTAGTCTTTACCCATCTTTGATCTGGAATGGCTCCTCAGTCTTTCTTTGTCTTTAATGACATTAATATTTTGAAGAGTATAGATCTCGTCTAATATCCCTCAGGTTGAGAAAAAAGGTAAAAGCAAAGATACCACAATGTAATGTTACTGAGTCCAAGCTTGTTCCGCTTGCCACAGGGCAGGCCAATAAATCCAGAGATGAGTTGTTGGGGCAAGGAATAGTGACTTTATTCAGAAAGCCAGCAGATGGAGAAGATGGTGGACTAGTGTCTCAAAGAACCATCTTACCCATTAGAATTCAGGCTCCTTCTATCCTAAAAGGGGAGGGGGTGTGGTTGGTTGTTGTAAACTTCTTGGTGTTGGAATCCTTTGTTCTTGTACTGTCCAGGTAGGTCAGGTCACGATGCTCCTGTAAACCTCCAACAAGACAAATGTTATTCTCTATTCTGCAACTTTTTATCCCCATATGAATGGAAAAGTGTTATACCTTTAAAGGTCAGAGCCTCCAGAATGGACAATCCTCTATATTTCAGGCTATAGGCAACATTCTTAACTTGTAACAAAAGCAATAGGATACAAAGGTTGAAGAAAAAGAAACAGATGCAATACTGAGTCAGATCTGATCTTCCCTGTTACAGTAACACACCTATTCCAAGGAAGTATAAAAGGTTTGTTAAAGGCCAAAGCTTCTTAATGCCCCTCACACATTTTTGCAGTTTTCTAAATCAACTGTCATAGATAAGCCTTTCAGACTTGAAATCTTATTTAGAGATCTTAGGAGAAAAGGTTAAGACACCTGCCCTCAATTGCTGTGATCAAATTCCAATTAGATCGATTGACAGTTGTTAGGGCTTGGACAGTCTTCACCAAACTAACCTTCATTTGCAGGTTTTTCAAAGCTGCAAAGCCCTCACTGGATGCTGTCATCAAAAGAAATCAAACTATGAAAAGGATTCACGGTTCACCATTCCCTCCCTCAGTGCTGGGGATGAGTGACTCGCTTACAAGTTTTGATGACCTTTCTACTATCCCCAATAATGAGACTCCGGTCACTTGATGACACTGCTTCACTGCTTCTCAGCGCTCTTGCTGGAGCTCCTGTTTTCAGCTTTCCTTCTCTTCACTGTGGCAATGGAAAATGAAGTGTCACATCCACCGAAGGAACAGAAAAAGGAGGCAAGTATTAAGTGGTACCCAGTTGTCCTGTGTGGATGGTTTATCAGACACCTCGGCCCAGTCTAACCCTTGGGTACTCACCTTCAAGGTACCTCAGCCTTTGTCTGAATAGCTCACCCAAGAGGAAGATTCTCCTGCAGACTCCAAGGATGAACAGCATCCCACATACGCAGCACGAATAACAGTAGAGAACAGAGAGCAGATAGAATCTGGGAGTAGCAGGTGGAGCTGGCAGAGCCTTCAGGATCACCTCTCCCTCCTGACTTCACTGCAGATTAAAGTTTAAGAACCAGTGAAGTAATATTACTAAAATGTAAAATACACACCAAATCTACACATGAAAATAACCTGGAAGGAAATACACCACAATATTGCACGTGATTGTTTTGGCTGGCAGGAATTCATAAAAAGCAATTTAAAAAAAAAAAACACCTAATATTTTTAATTTTAGAACTTTATATAAATGAGTCACCATTGCTTTTATTATCTAAAAAATCATACTAAAAATAGTCTTGTTATAGTTCATTACTCAAACTATTTTATGAGGTATTTTAAACCAACCAAAGAAATGGAAGTTTGATAGGAACCTCCACTATGAACAGACTGAAATTCTATTAGTTGCACTTCAAAGGATAAATATTAATGTTATTCTACCCACTCTACCAATTCAAGGTACTAATTAACTATTCAGGTTATTTCCCCAAATAATGTGTAGCAGGTATTTATATTTGGACAAGTAGGTTACTGGAAAGGTAGTAGGGAGTTCTGATAGTCTTTAAATTCTTCTAAACCCGTGTTTCTTATTTTTTAAAACACCATACATTCTAATTACCTGAAAATCCTTTGAACTTTGTTAATTATAATTTCTCATTGCCCCAGGACAAATATTAAGGCACAGAACCTTTTCAAGATTCTTCCTGTAACACCAACATGTGGTTTCAGATACAAAGGAAGGAACCAATTTAACATAAGGAACCAGCTGTATCACACCAAGGGGATTTGCATACTGAAGGATCTTTATATAGATATACACCTAGGGTAATATGACCTTATTGTCCTTGTGGGGTAATATACACCAGCATTCATATGACAATGTCTGAGATATTTCCAGAGAGAAGTCAAGTGAAGCTTACACTAAAAGCTTGTGAAACAGGTGAACCAGTAGGTCATTTGTTAACCAACCTCTGATACTGCCTGTCCCTCGACTGTAAGATCAATCTGCTCTAAGTCCTCATTCAGGGTCCTTCATGCAACATCCACATGGGCAAAAATCAAGCTGAAGGTTGATCAGTGAAGATCCACCAACCTTCAGCTTGCTAGGCTAGGAAATTGCACTCATGTGGATTTTAAGGCTGATCTTGCAAGTCTTATCCAAGTCACAACCCGAGGCTCAGTTTTCCTATAAAATGGGGGTAAGGCCTGCTCTCTGTACACACTGGGTTGTTACATGATTGAAATTAAGTTACACAGAGGCACTATCAAAATATAAAGCAAGATGTATTTTTCTTAATGTACAATGGGAGATAGACTTAATTTTTCTGTTTCTTAAAGTCCATTAACACAATGGAAATAAGATATATAAAATTGTAAGAACAATGTGCTATGCAGTGATATCATAATCCACATGTGTTCTTTTAAGAGTCATACAGAATATAGGGTGCTTTCTACCCAAGTGCTGTGTGAGTCCCATAGAAGCATCAATGGCCTTTGAAAGCAGCTCTGCCATCTCTCATCTCCCCCACTGGTTTGCACAAGGAAGAAATGAAATTTACCCTTTCGGAGGAAAGAATCACACATTGTATAAGACGTGAATAAGACTTGTTCAGATGTTTGAAATAAATTACCAAAAAACATTTTTAAAAAAAAATTTTAAAGCAAATACAAACAGACCTAATTTCCTTTTTCAGGTTGCTGGATTTGATTTTATAATATTATGGAAAATATTTTCACACCTATGCTTGTGAGGGATATTGATCTGGAGTTCTCTTTTCTTGTAATAGCTCTGTCTGGTTTCGCTGGCCTCATAGAATGAGTTGGGAAGTTTTCTCTTTTTTGTGTGTTTTCTGGAAGAGGGGTGTTAATTCTTCCCTTAATGTTTGGTAGAATACACCAGTGAAGCCTTAATTTCTTTCCTGACCAAGGCCAAAATCCCATCTTTCCACCACTTCATCACAGCCAGCCTCCCTCCTGGTCCCAGAGAGGGCTGAGTGCACAGCAGAGACTTCTTTTCAAGAATGGGGCTTCTCCAGGGCATCTCTCTCCAGGGCAGGGCACATGTCTCTAGACGCCAGGGGTCTTAGTGCCCCTCTTCCTAAGGGTGAGCAGTTAGAGCACAACTTTTCCATCTCATTCTCCACTCCCTTCCCTTAAACTTTACATTGGAGTTTGGAGAAAACTGAATTTTGAATTAACAGAATTTTAGATTATTAAAATGATTCCAGCTAAACTGAAAAAAATGTATAACTTTTTAATAAAACCAAGCTTGATGTACAGTTTTTCAGAAAATTAGCCATGCTCTTTATTCCTGTGGCTAATTCCTGCATCCCTGTCTGCCACTCTCTACATGATCATGCATAAATTGCTCACCTTGCTTAGCCTAAATTTCCTCATCTTTAAGAAATTCACTTGCTTGCTTAATTCTGGTGAGGACTGAATGAAATTATCCAGGGTCTGCAGCACCCAATAAGCTTCCAATAATTACTGGCCATTATTACAACTCTGTAGGCTAGTTTCCTCAATTAGCAAAAGAGAGTGGTTGATTAGATTACACCAAAATTGTTACTGAGATTTCCTGCTGCTACCTAAAAAGAACCTGCCGCTAATATGTTCACCTTTGGTAAACTCACTTGGTAAATGATTAATATCACTTTGGTCGAGTGTTTATATTCTGAAACTGCATTATCAAAGTTCTAATTACCAGTTGTATTTCATTTTGAGTTTAATTCTACAGGTTTCAAATTTATATTTTTTCCTTTCCTTTTTTAATTGAATATGTGAGAAAATACTTCACTTGGGCTGCATTTTGTTGTTGTTGAACTTGATTCATCATTTTATTGAACTGGGTGCATTGTCCTAAATACCCTCCTGCCTTGGGCTCAAGGAGAGTAGGTCTATCAACGCTGTCCTCCGTGGTGACCACAATTATTCAGCATACTCATAGCTACTAGTATAATCCAAGTAGGTGGTGTGACAGCTGAACAGCAGAAAAGCACTTCGAAATCACGTATAAGAGACCGTACCTTAATCTAGGTAAGCGTCGATGGCCTGGAGTGGACTCTAGTTTTAAATCAGGGTTATCTCTGTATGAACCTGTGTCTCAGTACTAAAAAAAAATCACTAAACAATTATGCTGGCAGTTTCATTATTATTTGGCTTAGCTAGACTTTCAACTTTTACAAACCGAAAAAAGGGAATTACTAGCAAAACAGGTTATGCCAAGTGGCTTTTTTAAACTAGCAATCCTGATTTCAAGATTAAATGCAGAGTTTTTAAATTATACAATTCTTTAAACTCATGCTGGCCCTGGAATTTTCTTCTCCTATTTTATCCTTCTATTTCAGTTTTTTAAAAAATGGCATTCCTTTTTTAGTCTCCACTTTCCTGGTTGTGACTTAAACTATACGTTATACAGGCTTTCTGAAAGGTGAGCTGACATACAATCTAAAGTTACACAGATGTGAGGAAGCAAAGCGTTTTGTCTTTGTTATCTTTATATATGGTTTAAAAATACTGCTTCCCACAATCTTTGTGAAAAAGAATCTAATAGCATGGGCTTTCCCCCTCAATCCGGTTATTTTCCCGATCACCAGTCCAACCTATTCATAGTTAATATTCTTCAGAACTCTCAGTTTGAGTAGACACATTACTGCTTGTTATTTTGTGTCTGTGGCTTCATTATCTGGTTTCCTCCACTTCCAACCAAAGCTTTCAAAATGTTTTCTCCTCTGGTCTTGGAAGTAGAAAATGGGATGTCACCTGGACTAACACAATCTGAGTTCTCATTGTTTAATAATGCATTCAGCAGGCTGAATTAGTCCTTTCTGAACTATCTGACAAATAGTAGGGGTACATAAACATTTTGAATTAATAAATGTTCAAACTCTCAAAGCAAGTTATATCTTAGCAAACGTATGAATAGATGTACAGGAATGGAGTCATTTTAGAATAAACGTCTTTAGGATAATTTGCAAAGATAGTATTGGGGGTTTCCATACACCCTTCACCCAGTTTCCCCTAATGTTAACATCTTGCATAACTGTGGTATGTTTGTCAAAACAAAGAAGCTGACACTGGTATGTTACTATTAATGCAACTAGAGACCTTTTTTGGGGGGATTTCATCAGTTTTTCCACTAACATTCTTTTTCTCTTCCAGGATCCTTTCCAGGACACGACATTATATTTAGTTGTCATGTACCCTTAGTCTCCCTGATCTGTGACAGTTTCTCAGACTCTCTTCATTTCTCGGGACCTTGACAGTTTTGAAGAGTACAGGTTGGGTATTCTGTAGAACGTTTCCCTCAATTTGAGTTTGACGCATAGAGGTGAAGTGCCATTCCCGTTGCATCCTATTGGGGTAGAAGATATCAACGGGATTTACGGCTGCCCTTGATCCCTTGGTTAAGGGAATGTTTACCAGGTTAAGGTAATTGTTTCTAATTAATAAGAAAAATAAAACTAACAATGCAGCCTCCAGGTATCGCAAAATGAGATATTTACAAACATGGACTTGGCACATAAAAAGTATTGAATTTTAATTACAACCATTGCATACCACTTATTCAGATAATGATTAAATATTTACCCCAATGGTATTTCCTTCTCTCCTTTAAGTGAATTATTCAATTTATTATTTATCTTAAAATATCTGTGCAGGGACTGCATTGGAATGCATATTAAGATTATTTCTGCATTTTCTTTGCCATATTAAAGTTAAACAGCTCTAAAAGTATACTACACACAAATAAAAATGTTAAATCATCTTGACAGTAATGTTGAAGAAACATATCAACAATCCCCAACTATCATTCATTGATCCTAGACTGGAAACCAGTGTCAAATGGCAATGCACAATCCTGGAACTTCTGTTCCCAATAGACAATTATCTGGGGAAAACTGGACTTTGGTTGATCACTTAGCCACCAACCATATGCTGATAAACTGCAGCTTAGTAATTACAAGAATATTTTTCTTTTATTGTATTTGTTATGTTATAATTATTTAAATGTTTATGTATTTATTATTAAAATGTGTTTATTCTTGTACCGTGAGAGTCACTTTACTTCTGAAGATTGCAAGTGTGATCTTGAAGAAGTCACTTAACCTCTCTATGCCTCAGTTTTCTCATCTACAAAATGGAAATAATTGTACCTCTTTGCTAGACTATTAGGTATCTTGAACTTAACACACCCAAAACCAAAATTTCTGATTCTGATCTACTTCCAAACTAGCTCCTTCTTTAGTTTCCCCACCTCAATAAATGGCAGCTTCATCAGTTGTTCAGGCTAAAAGCTTGGAATCATCATTGGCTCCATCCACAGATCCTGGCCTATTGCAATCTTCTCCTAATCAGTATTTCTGCTTCTGCTTTTGCTGCTCTACAGAGTATCCTTTGTAAATAGCCACAATGGTGCTTTAAAATCAACTCACTCCTCTGCTCATAACCTCCAATAGTTTCCTGTCTCACTCAGAATAAGAGCCAAAAAGCTGGTTAATGGGATCTAGCCCCCCATGTTCTCCAGCCCATCTTCTACCCCTTCTGTTGGTTGCTCACTGCCCTGAAGCCACACTGGCCCCCTTGCTATTCCTGAACTGAACATGTTTGTGCCTCAGGACCTTTGCACCAGCTGTTCCCGCTGCTTAGAAAACTCTGTCCCTGGATATTTACACAACTCATTTCCTTACTTCCTTGTGCTCTTAACTCAAAGCCTTGTGTGACTCCCCTATTTAAAATAACAAGTCCCAGACCCAACATTCCACACCTTCTTCCCTGCTTTATTGGTCTCCATAGCACCTCTTACCAACAGGCACATTCTATAATTTCCTTATTTATTTTTTATTGCCTGACTCCCTCCTCTCCTTGGCTCCCTGGAGCAGGTGTTTTTGTTTTGCTGACTGCTCTGTCCTCAGCTGCTAGAAAAGTGCTTGGCACATAGGAGATACTCAATAATTATGGGTGTGTTGAGGGCCCCGGAGACCACTCCCAGGTCTGGTGATTAGCTAGGAGGACTGGCAGAAGTCAGCATAGAGCTGTACTGCTGTGACTGCTTCCAGTGAAAGGCCACCTGGTACAATCAGCAGGAGAAAAGGCACATGGGGCGAAGTCCAGGAAACCAGACACAAGCTTCCCAGGGTCTTCCCCCAGCCGAGTTACATAGGACCCCTTAATTCATCCAGCAGTGAGCTGTAACAGGACGTGTGCAACACTGTCTACCAGGGATTTTCATTAGAGACCTGGGACCCAGGGTTTTTACTGCAAGTTGCTCACATAGGCACCCTCTGCCTGGCAGGTGCCAAAATCTCAGACTCCCCAAAGCAAAGCAGGTGTGCAGCATAAACTGTGTTGTTTGCTTAGACAGCCTGGAAACCATGAGTCATTCTTATCAGCTCTGGGACTGGGGAGAACCCTCCCCAAACCCAAATTCTCAGATTCCAGCCAAGAGCCAACCTTGCAAGCTGGCCCTTCCAAAGACAGCAGTCTCAGACCTGCTGCATTAACTCTTCCACACCACGTGTGAAAATAAGCCGTCACTTTCTAATTGACCAAAAATGGAGCACTTCTGAGCTCAGGAGCAAGATAAGATCCATTAAATAAAATAAAATTTCCTGTTTTGCACATTGGAATCCCGCTGAGTAGGTTCTGAACTTACTTACAGACATGAACACAGTTTGCATATTTTAAAAGTAGCCAGGCATGGAAAGAAGGTATGGTTAGAACCTCATGCATGGCTTGGCTTCTGTGCATGTTAGGATCTGTTTCTGAAGGGGAGGTGAAGGAGAGAGCTCTCAATGAAGCAAGTGTCTTTGATAGGGTGTCTCATGAGTGACAGCCTTTAGTATAACATCTTTGTATTTTTGATTTTTGCTCTTTGAATACTCAATGTTCAGCAAAGGACCTAGCATATATGAAGAGCTACATAAATATTTGTATAGCACATAAATGATACTACTATAAATATTAAAAATGGTTCTGTTTTATGGGCATGTAAGTAAAATCCCTCTCCTGTTTAAGATAAATATGACTTGTGCCAGATGCTGAATACAACTTGAAGACTGGTGTTACAGCCACTGTGATGAAACAGGTTAAAATATTTGTATTGAGTCTTATTTATGTTGGAATTGTAGATAAATAGTTGGCATGTACTGCTTTGTTTGCTTAAGCTAAAAGGAGAGGGGGAAACATGTGCGTGCACATGCAAATACACACACATGCACACCACACACACCCTTAAAAACTGTCTGGAGTTGTATGGGTTTGGGGGAGGAACATCTCTAGTCCTCCAAATCTAGACTTGCTTACAGCAGCCTTCTTAGATGTGAGACCGTCACAATAACATTGAGACCGTGGAGAGATTTCTCAGGATAGACTCTCCTCAGAAACTTAAGCCAAATCATTTTTCAAGCTGTAAAAACCAGTAAAAGTCAGGCTGGTTTACTGGGGCCTGAAATGAGACAGGTAGAGATTTAAGACAGGTAGAGATTTAAATGTGTTTATAGTCTTGATTTGAATATGATATCTTGTGGTTTAGGACTTTTGCCCAATAAAACTTCTTTCTTATAAATATTGTATGCTTTGCCTAATAAATATTCCTAGAGCATTTTTTAAATGGAGCCTGATAATTTGCTTTTAACTTCTGATGAAAATTAGCATGGCTTTTATATATACATATACATACATGCCTATGTGCATACATATATACATCCATATGTATGTGTTTTTTAACTTCCCGTGACTGTTTAAAAATGTTTGCTTACACCTACCTTGTCGTAAAATCCAGAATTTATGACAGGAGAGAGTAAAACTCTCTAGAAGTGTAACGTTAACCCTTTCTCACGCAGGCAAACTCAGCTCTAATTCGCAGCTGTGGCCTTGTGGCTGACATAATCATTAACAATATTTTAATGCTCAAGATAAAAGGAAGGAGAAACGATCTTGTGAAAAACACAGGGCAAACCCACAAAAATGTAACGCGGTGTAACACTTAAGAGTTCTGCATTTCTGCATAGAGTGACTGTATCTGAAATATTCTTGTGGATGTTCTCCTATGCAAATATTGATTCAACAAGAAAAGGAAACTTGGAAAGCATATTTCTAGATGTAAGACTTGAAAATGAATGCTGAACAGTTTTTCTAGGCTATAGCACAATTAGACGTTCCTAAAGTTTTAGCACTGAGTCTGACCTTAAGAGACCCAGACATAATTTTTCACTATGTAGAGGAGGAGATTGGGTCCAGAGATATAAAGGAGTTTGCCTGAGGTCACATGACAAATCTGGGGCCAGTGGAAGAATCCTTGGCTTCCACTCCTAGAATTTTCTTTCGGATAGCTTACTGCTTCCTTCAGTCTCTATGAAAAGGAATGCAGGCATTAATTATCCGCTGTGTATATAATAGTTTAGGAGGTTCGGAATTAATACAGCTTTAATCAGAAAGTGACCTTACGCCTCTTAAACTGAAGTGGGTCAGGCTTTCCTATGTGATGCAATTTTTAGGTTGTACTCAAGGAGTAAACAGTTGGGGAGACCATGCCTTCCTTGGACTCACCATGGAAACCAATACTCTCCAAATGTCCACTGAAACTCAGATGACTTTGATGTAAATGCTGCATTTTGGCAGAGGAATCCTGGAACTTTGAGGGTCTGCGTTTTCCTCAAACAAATACCACTTTGTAACAGACTTCCTTCCTTTGGTTGGCGGACTCTCTTGGGCCAGCTAGAGCGGGTGAGCCTCACACATACAGCTGGCCTGTGCAACTTGAGTGTAGGGTGGCAGTTTAAATTTAGTTGCACGTGCTATATGAAAACCTAAAGAATGTTTCTGGTGTATTGCAATATATTTTTTAAAAACTGGTTGGTTGCTTGTGCCTAGGAATTCTCCATGACGGATGACCTCGTAAATAGAAACTGGTGTGGTGGCCTCCTCTCTCTGGGGCCAACTGATGTGATGGAGTGGTCACTCAGTCTGAGCCACCGCGGAGATCTGTAGCAGGAGTGCTGCGTGTCCCGTGAGATGTGCCTGCAGACCTAGAGGATACTTCCCTCTCCCACCCCCTTGCATGCTCAGTGCCCTCCACGGAGTGGTGAGAAACAGAACCTCTATTCCACTTTCTGCCCGCAGTCTAACGGCAGGTTGGAATTCAGGTTTGCTGGTGTTTCCCTTATACCTGGTGAGTACAAGCCCACTCTCTGAGCACAACCTGAGCAGCTTAGCAGAAGGTGAACCTATTCCTGGCTCTACCTCCAAAACGAGAAAACGAGTCTTCAATTGCACAGGCACAGTCTGTTTCAAAACAAACCTCTGGTTTCATGTTAGGATCAATCCCACCCGTCCTCCTACCCACGTCAGCCCAGGCTGGTACTTTTCCAACAAATGATTGTCATAATACAATACGTCACTAACTTGATGTTCACCTAGGGGCAGCGGTAAGACAGAAATTAGTGTGAAGTTTTGCTTCTTTAAGAAGATTGAGAACAATTCAACTTTCAGGCCACAATAAGGGCTTTTTTCTCATTGGATTTCTTCACCAGGATGCGAAAGATTCAACAAAATTCTTTCTGTTGTTGCAGCTGCCACACATAACCAATGATTCCCAATTTCTTAAGGAAATGAGCGTTTGCAGATGCTGGAATAAACAGTGGCCGGGATAAGAAGGGAAGCTCCTTGTCAGCTATAATTGCATCCATCACTGTTTTCAGTTTGCTAGCAATAAAACTCAGTCCTTGTTCGGTAAGACATGCACCACCCAGTACTGCAAATCACAAAGCCTCTAGTTGGGATACTCCCAGCATCCACTGGTTCAAATAGGATTACAATGGCATTAGAGCCAGAGACCCAAGGCCACAAGCAAAAGGAAACACTGACATCAGAAAGATGCCACCCTCTAGGTAACAAATTGACCACGTGCTTTCTCAGACAGCTGGCAGAGCATCTGTGGGGACAGAGGCCAGAGAGATGACCAACTAGGCTGTTATTTTCCACTTATAATACAGAAAATATAAATAGAAGTGACCCCCCAGCACGCTTCTGTGATCTGTACCACAGTAAGTTTTGACTGCCGATCCCATTTGGCACCTGATGCCTGCCCAAAAAAGATATTCTTCCACCCTTCCCAGCACTACAATGGAAAACATTCCCACGGCGAATAAAATTAACAGACAAAAAGTTACCCTTATACATCACATGTTAGCTTGAAGCCAAAATTAAGATATTGTCTAAAACTCCCCTTGGAATGTTCTTTCCTCGCTAGCTCCGGCTCCACTCCCTAACCATTACACGGTACCTGACTCAGAAACCTCTCAGCCCCTAGATTTTGAATGCTTATTTTAAAACTCTTTATACTTTTTCTACATGCTAAATTTTAGACAGTTCTACTTTAGGATAAAGCCGTACATTTCAGTAACATGTTAGACTAAAAGAGGAAGCAATTCAGTTTTAAGACAACAGTTCCAGTCTCCTAATTCAGAACAACATTTTTAAGAGGGAAGATATTCTGTGCTTTCAGATGTTGCATTGTTTGTCCTTATAAAAGTCACGCTTTCATTTTCGGGGGGGAAGTTTTATCATACAACAACAGCAACAGCACGACTTCCAGGGTAAGTATTATACGGACTTGATATTCTTCCTTTAGACATTTTCATCTTGGCCTAACTCATAACAATACATCTAATGATCTAAGGAAAGCAGAAATTGTTATGTTCTCACATATCTTGTTATATTTTATATTTACATATTTCATATATTTGTCCTACTTTATGTATTGCCTGATAAAAAAATATCCTTGCTTGATCTAACCCATATCTAACCAACTCTACCTTTAAGTATCAGCCATATTGACATTATCTTAAAGATCTTTGAGCATTAGAAAAAACTAAGTTAAGGAACTTCTTGGAATATGCTTGGGATGTTATGGACTGAATATTTTTGTGCTCCCCCCAAATTTATATTTTGAAATCTTAACCCCCAACTTGCTGGTACTAGGAGGTGTTTAGGTCATGAGGGTTCCACTCTCATGAATGGAGTTAATGTCTATGAAAGAGACCCCAGGACCTCCCCTATGCATCCTGCCACGTGCAGATGCATGCCTATGAACCAGAATGTGGGTCCTCTTCAACACGCACCGAATCTGCTAGCACCTTGGCCTTGGACTTCCCACCCTCCAGAACGGAGAGAAATACATTTCTGTTGTTTATAAGCCAGCCAGTCTATGGTATTTTTGCTATAGCTGCCTGAACAGACTAAGAAAATACAACAACATCGAAACTCAACTTTCACCTCTTATTGTCATTGTTAACAAGTCTCAACCAAAGCTTTGGGTATTTTAATATATCTGATGTCATGCCTTTAATCTACCAGACTTTACGCACCTGTTGGTTGGTCTTTTTGCTGGACTTTGTCTCATCTTTGAAGCAAGACTGACCTGCAGCTGCACCGTGTGTCAGCTTTAATCATTTGTAGGCTGACTGCACACCTGTACTTTAGATCAGATATTGTTGTCGAACTGGGCTGAAAGGTTAGTATTGACTACACCTTCATTTGGTCAAAGTGATTTGATGTGGATGTGGCCTCTCTTGAAGGTTCTGAGCAATTGGAAGGATCCCAATAAGGTATATATGGGACACAGACGTGCACTGTTGCTGCCAAAGAATTCTGTGCTGTGTGCCTTTCATGCTTCTTTTACAATTACAAAGAAAGGCTGAACGATTATATTCAACAAGCCAGTAATGTGGACACCATGCACTACTTTCTTTGATTATCTGTAAGATAAAATCAATTCAACAACAATTAAAATAGTGCCCAAGATGACTCTGGGAAGGTGAGGCCCCTACTGTTACATTTTTTAAGACGTGTCAGCAAGGGTTACCATCACAGGCTTTTGGGTCATTGCTGCTACAGGCACCTGGTCTTCAGCCCAAGATCTTGCAATGTGCTCACAGTTCAGAATTGAAAACTTTTTTTCAAAACAATTGTGTTATCTTAAGTGATTTTTTTAAAAATTTTTAATCATGCATGCAAATAATTTGATATTTATAAATATCAAGAAGCCCTGGATGTCCTTCTTTTCAAATGTTATTTCTCATAACAGGCATAGAAAAGTTTAACAGACCAAGAAGAAAATAAAATAATTCAGATGTGGCAACGTATACAGGCAGACCTTGGAGATACTGCAGGTTCAATTCCAGACCACTGTTGTAAAATGAATATCACAATAAAGTGAGTCACACAAATCTTTTGGCTTCTCGGTGCATATAAAAGTTATGTTTGCACTACACTGTAATGTATTTAGTGTGCAATAGCATTGCCTCTAAAACATGTACATACTTTAATTAAGAAATATTGCTTAAAAAATGCCAACCATCATCTGAGCTTTCAGTGAGCTGTAATATTTTTGCAATAGTAACATCAAAGATTGCTGATCATAGATCACCATAAAAAATATAATAGTAATGAAACTTTTTGAAATATTTAACAATTGCCAAAATGTGACACAGAGACACAAAGTGAGCAAATGCTGTTGGAAAAGAGCTGATAGACTTGCTTGATATGGGGTTGTCACAAACCTTCACTTTGTTAAAAACAAAACAAAACAAAACACAAACACAACATCTGTGAAGCAAAATAAAACAAGATATGCCTGTACCAACCTTTGGGTGTTGACAAGCATAACCAAGAAGCCTTCTCCATTCTGATCCAAAGCTAGAGTGTTAACTCAGTTGAGCAGGTTTCAATAAAGACACCATATGATGAACCCCTTGAACTTCTTCCTACCTGAATGGGGCAGAGTTGGAAGGAGATAGCATATTTCACAGGGACAATTTTCTACATGCCCATGCCACTCTCCAGGACAGGAGGGATTTCAACATGCTCTTTTATTTTCATGCTGTCAATCAATATAGACGATCAAGGGAAGATGTAGAAATGGCCAGGGGGAAACCCTAGGTCCTCCTCTCTGACTGAAACTGTCAATGAGAAAGAGGGAAATAAGCTCTCATCTAGAATCCTGCCAGGCACTGCTCTGCTTACAGAGGGGCTGGCCCAAGTGTCGCTTAGTGTAGATTCAATGGCCTCAGGTTTTCTATGGGAAAAACTCTCTTTCCTGCTGTCACGTTGTCAACACAAAGGATAGAAGGTATTCCAGGGCACTGAAGAAAATCGAACACTAAACAGAAACAATGACTGTTTCTTTGCCATCCTTTGTTATGGTTTGAATGGTGTCCCTCAAAAGATATGTTGAAGTCCTAACCCCCAGAACCTGTGAATGTGACCTCATATGGGAAATGGGTCTTTGCGGATATAATATATATTGCAGGAAAAACGTAAAAGATAACAGCACCTGGAATCAGGTCTCCACATCACTTTTGTTCACACATGCTTTGGATTTATGAACACATTAAATAAGCTTTTAAAGTCTTTAAAAAATCTATGTCTGCAAACACTTCCACTACTTGTGTTTTTTTTTTTTTAATTGGCTTTTGCTTAAAAAAATCTGCATGCAGGAGGAAACGGAGGGATATCCACCAGCTAGGAACCAGGTCACGACCTCATCTGAATTCTTAACATGTTTTTTAGTGAATGTTCTGAGTGCAACCTAAGACCTCTCCTCACCATCTTTCTGGAAATTGTTTTGCAACCCACAGGGGAAGTGAGTTAGGTCTTTGTACTCACAAGTTAACAAACATATAATACAAACTCTAGCCCATGTTTTGAAACCAGATCCAAGCAACAGTTTGAAAGCAAGGGTAATAAACAAGGTGAGGTATGTACCTGAAGAGAGATATAGGTACACATTTTAAAAGAAAGGGAGTCACGGTATGTATTGAAGAACAAAAGGGCTGTGTCCTTGAGGGAGTGAAAGATCAGGAATATTTTTGTCAATTGTGTTTTAAACCTTTAGAATATATGGTATGTGTTATCAAGTTATTTTGATGATGGGCAGGCTGGTGTCCCTCATCACCCTGCCCCTGGATGTATGAAACCACATGTTGTACCTGTATAGTCATGAAGCTCTGATCATACCTTTCCAAGGGTTGTGATTATTCACCATCACAGTAAGAGACACTTGAGGGAAGCGGTCAAGATGAGAAGAAATCAGGGGGAGGGTATAGCTCAGTGGTAGAGTGCTTGCTTAGCAAGCTCGAGATGCTGGGTTCAATCCCCAGTACCTCCATTTAAAAAAAATTAATCTAATTGCTTCCCCACAAAACAAACAAACAAAAGATGAGAAGAAGGAAGGAGGATCTTCCACTTACGGAGCAGCAAACTGTAGCTGCAGGCAAGACTTGTGCAGCCCACCATTGGTATTAGCCTGGTGATCATCCATTTCATGCTGATAGCCCTGAGATTGTGTCTTCTGCCTCCCTACCCAGTTCTTCAACACTTGGTCGTCATCTTGGTTAAGTCATGTGTGTATACACTTTACCTGAAGTCTGAAGCTGCCACAAGGCTGTGGAAGTTCCTCTAGGACTTTTCTGAGGTCTTAAACGGTTTCCAACTTTGCACAAATCAGCCTCATCTCTTCTCCTATAGGAATAATGAAAAAAACCTTAACAAAATTATTTTTCCTTTGTTTCAATGTCAGTATCTGAGGTGCAGGACATTCTAGATCCAGTTGATACTGACCTCACAGATTACTGAGAAATGTTCTAAGTACATATTACATTTTTAGTACAGTCTGTCAATCCCTTAATGGTGGTGTGTATGTCTGTTTATCTCCCCAACTGAATAATAAATAAGTCTATTTAATCTAACGGCCAGATAGTTTGGTTTTTTTGAGTGTTTTGGAATACTAGTCTCATCTTGTTTACACAGCAATTTAGATGTGGTTTTCACTTGTTATCCAAGTGTCTCTGTAAGTAGCATAGGGCCAGCTCACAATGAAAGGCATGCATCTTTGAGGATGGTCAAGAGAATTTCACAGGGCACAGCTTACTGGGGCCAAGATGGTCTTTTCCCAGAATATTTGTGGCCATTATCTCCTGGCCAATATGGCTATGTTAGTGAGAGTCCAGTGTGGGCCTGGCATCCCACACTTTCACATAGAAAGGACTTGGGATGGAAGTGATCACTGATGATGGCAGCAAGTGCCCTTTCAGTGTTGGAAGACCACAGCTGGAAGAGAATTGAAACCTCCTGGGTCAAACTTGAGAGTCCTCTGAAATTAACCCTCATGATCATCATACCTGGAAGGGCCTCAGGCTGCTATTGGCCTGTTTTGTTGCAACTGATGATATTTATTAACAGAGATTTAGGTGGGGAGTTGCTTGGATTCTCTTGTGACTCCAAGGTGAGGTGCTTAACCTACTTGCAGTTGTTTCGTCAATGGTTCCCTAAGTTCAAGAGGGGAGTGATCACCCACGCCTCCCCTGGATTCAAGGTAAGCCCATGACCTGTTCTATTGTCAACCACGAGGAGCCTGCAGCTCCCACTCAGGTAGGTAAGTCCCTAAGACACATAAATGTCATTCTCGTTTTAACTCTACACCTTGAACTTGATGGCATCCTAAGAAATGCCATTGTAAATATCTTGGAACCTGATTGATTCTTTCATTCTTTTATATTTTAGGACCACACAACACTTAAAAATACTTAAAATTATACTCAGTTGAATCTTGGTTTCTTTATATGGGCTTTGTCTGACTTGAAATGACAACTTATAAGGTCATTCCACTAATAATTCCCTTGAGTCAGAAACATCCTCTTATTGATGTGTTTACGTTGACTAGTTTCTGTTTCTCCCATTAATGCAATAAATAAATCAACAATACCAATATGATTAAACAACACTCAACAGGAATATTAGTTTGAGCAACATGAATTTGTTAGGTCACAGATGACAATTTCACATGGTTTGATCAAATTCATTTATTCCACAAGGTGAAATATTTTGAGCCCTATGGTTATGGTCTTTTTTTTTTTTTCTTTCCCAGCCTCAGAATTCAAATGAGGGAGTCCACCTTTGCCCAAAAGCAGAGGAAATGCAAGCTTCTTCAGGGCCATCCACGCCCAGACCCTTTAGATCCAAGGTCAAATTGTGAAATGGACAACAATGATCCTTCCTGCTGGCCAAGGTCCCCACGAGTCCTGAACTCCTCTGGCCTTGTGTTGAGCCCCTGACCTCACCTCGCTTGGACACACAGACCTTTGGCCTGCCTTGGATTGCCTTGTTGGTGTTATCAGCATCCCCATCAGACAGAACTGTGGGTGATTTTCCATTCACATCAGCCTCCTCCCCACATCTATCCTGTTGAGTGACTCTGCTCTGTTTTAATGACATTGATTGAGACACAAATTTAGAAAATTCTGGAAGGAAGACCTTGTCCCAGGTTTTATGCAGCCATAGAAAGTAAACAATTCCTATACCAATCTGTATAATTGCTTCTGCTTGCCCGAAATATCTGGCCAGAGTTTATCTGGTCCCCCTGAGTTGCCTCACAGTGGAAGCCTCTGCCCGAGCAGGTAGGCATAGAAGCCAGTTGAAATGGGCACAGAGGGTTCTGCTAGCTCCACACGGGCCTCTACCTGCAGGTCCTTGGTCACTCTTCCGGTTCCCACTCCAACTCCACACCTGGACTGTGCCTCTCAAAGGCTCTGGAATGGCTCCCGGGCCTGTCATCAGTCATGGTGATTACGCTGTCTGCTCATGACGTTACCTTCATGGTCGGAGATGGCCTTGGATCCCAGTTCCTGACCCGAGGGGTCCAGAACTGGCCTCCGCCAATTCTCAGTATGCCAAGACCTCATATGGTTACGAAGTTGCAATGCTTTGGTCCCTTTATTGTCACTCAGGTTATCTTGAGTGGTGGCTTGCCAATGCAGAATGAACTTCAGGGTATGTATCAACGTGCATGACAGGAAAATAACATAGCAAGCCACACAAAGAGAACAGCAGTAACCCCTGCCTTCCCCCGTCATATAGGGGCTGAGTAGTTCCTGAAATCAGTGGACCCAGTTTATTCATGAGAATTACACACCACACACAGACACACACAGACACACACACACACACACACACACACATGATTCTGTTTCTTTGGTTTTGGGAAGAATTTTAAATAAAGGAAAATTTTACTCTAACAGTCTACACTTGACCCTGGAATTTTCCATTTCTCATTTTAGAAAACTTGCCATTTCCAAAAATCAGTGCAAAGGAGATTGACATTAATTTCCAAATCACATTCCATGTAAGGTAATTTTGAGCTCTTTACCAGCAACCAAGTTACTATGTACGATAAGAAGACATACTGTTTATAATATGTTTTCCACCAAAAAGCCCAAAACAGTTTACAGACATGATCTCATTTGGAATTACAACAGTCTACAAGATAAGACTGAAACAGACTCTATTTCTTTTTAAGATATTTAGGTAACAGTTAGTGAAGTTTTCAAAATGACACCCCCACACCAAATCACTGTATTGCATACATATTGGAAACAGGAATCTCCATTTTGACTCCAAACTTCATAGTTTACATTGGCTAATCAAGTTTGCAAGCGGCTGAACATCAAACTGTAACGGCAGCCAACTTAAATTACAATAATTCTATGTAAATAAAGGGGCCATGAGTAACGTACTTGATGCAGCAAACACTTGTATTCCATTTGAGAATGTCACCATATTATGTTGAGTACAAGGATATATAGTAAAACAACATTGACATTATAGAGTAATTCCTTATCTCATAAGAGGGAGGTCTACTGGCTACAGCCATGAAGGTTGAAGCTCTCTCCCTTTAGTTTCTAACCATGGCTTTGTGTTTTACTAGTACTTACTGAGCACCTGATCCAGACTACAGCCCTATCTTGGGCTGCAACCAAATATGGTGCTGATGCTAGGCACCAGGGCAGTACAGTGGAAACATGAACTCCCTCCAGGTTTACAGATTAACTAGAGAATACTCCCAGCATCCTGGCAGGGTTCAGAGGGCTTCCCCACCTGCACATGCAGCTCTTGTCTGCGTGTAGATTAAGCTCTGAATGTAGCTGACCCACTGAGTTCATAGTACCCTATGACAGTAGAGCATGGTGGATACAGGCACTGATTCTGATAAGGGTTCAAATTCCAGCTCCACTGCTTCCCAGTTCTGGGGCTTTGAGCAAGTTACTTCACCTCAGTTTTCTCATCTGCAAAATGGAGACAGTCACACCTGCCCCAGAGAGCGGATGAGTTATTAGGTGTAAGGTAGTTAGAGTAACACCCAGTGCATGCTAAGTGCTATGTGAGTGTTAGCTATACTCTTGCTGTTGTTATTATTATTACTATTTATCATTTGGGACAACGGGCAGATTCACTAGCAAGTGAGTTTTTCTCTCAGAGGACGCAATGCAAAGACGCTCTAACGCAAACAGACAGCAGAGAGAGACCAAGCAAAACTGCAGAGAAGAGAGTAAAGGTATGTGGTAATCACAGTGATAAAAGTAACAGAAGAATTTGCTGAGTTCCTCAAGGCAATGAAAATGAGGAACGAGTTCTTCCAAGTAAGGGAAATGTCAGCTGAGCTGTCTGGGGCTTCAGAGAAGAGGCTCCTGGTAAGAAAAGGTACCTCTAGATAGATAGCAGTGTTTTGCAGTGAAAAGGCATTTGAATAGCTGAATTACCTTAGATAAGTCATTTAAAGTGTTAGGTATATTTTCCCTCCTGGGTGCAACTGAAGGTTTCTGTATATTTGAAATGTGTTACAGTTGATAAGAGGAACTTGGGAAGTTTCACGTAAAAAAGTACTCAATATATTTGATGCATGCATGAATGCAGAAATTCATCTATACTCATATTTGAAAGAGAAACAACCTTCTGGTGAGTTCTACATCCTTTTTTCATTTCACTGTCGTGTACATTTATGAAACGACTATATATTGCAAGATGGTGGCTCTACAAAGATGAGCATGACAAAATCTGTGCCCTTAAGGAATTCACAGTCAAGAGGGAAAGGTAAAACCTGCACTACATAAACGCACTGACCAGAGACAGAGTATAGGATTGATAGGAAAAAAAGGGTTTCTACAAACAGAAAGCTCGCTTCTATTTAATTCTCCTCGTGGCAAGGTGTGGAGGGCTGCTTGGCACTGAAGGAACAGGATATAGATAAGCGCTATCAAATCGGCACTTACCACACACATTAGGTAAATAAACACTCTCATTCGTCTCAATACACCGACTCAGCGATCACTGGGCTTACCACCACCTACATTTTCTAGTGGAGGAACTGGCAGTTCAGAGAGGGTGGATCTGTTGGCCCTGGTCATGCAGCTAGCAAAGAGCGGGACCAGTTTCTGCTCCTCTCTGCTCGGCCCCAGAGCCCTTGGCATCCTCCCCTCTGTCTCTGTCACATCAGTGCAGAGTGTAACACTTCCCAGCTCTGCCAGGTCATCCAGACAGCCTGGATCCAACAAATTCGAGCTAAGTAATAAAACGATCACCTGACCAATAATTCGGAAAAAGAAATTTGGGGGAGAAGGAAAAGAAGACCATGAAAGGCTGGGAACTGACAATTGTGTCCCAGCTAATACCTACTTGTAGTCAATGGTTTTCTTAAACACATGTGAGCAAATAGGTAAAACCCAGTCACCCACTTATGATGATATAAAACTCTTGGTTAAAAAGAAAAAAAGTAGATAGGATGTTTGGAGCATGCAAATGTCAAGGTGATGCTTTTGTATTTTTGTCTTTGATACTCGGAGATTATCCTTGAAGTAAATGTAATATTCACATTTTTTAAATAGGAAAAGAAGAGATCAGTGAATCTGTAGGCAGTTTTGCCTGCCAGAAAATAGCCTAGTCATTCCTAACAGAAGGAGAGGACTCCTGTTTTCTGGGTCAGACACACTCTCAATACCAGGATGGTGCAATGTCCTTCTTAACCCTCCTCTCAGTTGCTAACTCTATTTTTTTTAAGTTACATTCATTTGCTTCTCTTTTCCACTGCACACCAACCAATTAAGAAAGTCGACCATCCTAATTCAGACTAAATTGTAAAAAAAGGAGTTTCAATAAAGAAAGAAATGAGCTTATCATTAGAATGGATATTTATTTATAATAAAAATTATAAGCATGCAAAGTGGGGCCATGAAGGAGGTACAGAGGAAAGGGAGCCTGCCTCTACACACAATTTGAGTTTGTGTCTGTGCAGCACTAAAATCACATAGGCTTAGTTAAACCCATGACTTGATAACGATCACTATTCAGTTGATTGATATATTAGACTGTTAAGGTGGATTATTCAGGTAAAAAACTCCTTTCTAGAATTAGGATAATTTTGATTGGCTCTTTTCATTGACTCAATCAACCGGTTAATTGACCAGACTTCTATTTCACAGGGGCTGTTGAAACACAAATGTAAACCCTCCAAAGGCATGCCTTCCAGTCTCCATCCTGATAGGTTGAGTGTGGCTGCCCTAGAGCTATTTTCTGATGCAGCCAGGCTGGGAGGAACTGGAAAGAGGTGCTCCTATCTGCAGCACACTGGACACTCAGAGGAGCAAACGAAGGCCAATATTGACTCAGATTTCTCTAACACCCTTCTTCTTAGGAGTGCAAACCAGCGTATATTAATTACACTTGCCTCTCCCAGTATGTAAGCCATGCTTTTAGAGCTCTACAAGGCACATTCAGGCTTTTAAAGTACCCAGCAACCAGCACAGTGGCAGACACATAGTTGGCACTGGGCAAATAGTTGATGAATAAACAGATAAATAAATGAATGAATTTACAAATATTTCAACCCACAGTTTTAAATATTTCATTAGAAACACAAAAGAGCGCTTATCATATTTTATTTTCTAGAGCTTTAGCACAAAAAGAATCTGAGTCCAGGACATCTGTTATTTTTTTTTTAAAGAATCCTAATGCAATATGTGGAAAAAAATATATAATCATTCTTTACATTTTTCAGACTTCCCACAAAGAAGTTAAGTGACTGGTCAGAGTAAGCCCAGAGTAAATAGTCAGAAACAGAACCTGCCTCTCAGGTCAGTATTTCACAATCTACTTCACCATGGCTTATTAATTTGCATTTTGCTAAACTAGCAATATAAAAACCTAAAGAAAATACAAAAAGAAAATGAAGGATTTTTTTTGATCTATCTCTGTTCTCTACTACACATATATCATTAATTCTTGATTGGCTGAGCTCAATTAGGCAAAAAATAAACAAGTCCTCAGTAATATTATTTTCATTTTAGTCAATCAATAAAGCTCCTCATCAATTTAAAAAAAAAAACAACAGAGTTGATAATTGTTAACTTGACTTTGAGTTTCATCTCCTAACTCCCAGGATAACAGAGCTAAAGGAAGAGAAAAGTGGAAAAGAAAAGCAAAAACCAAAGTAGTCTACACACTGGGTAATCATCCTATTAATAATTATAATAGGGGGGTCCCTGGCATTAATCATAAAAACATCTCTATGATAGACTGAAAAATGGTCCTAACAAGATATCCATGTCCTACTCAATGTGACCTGTGAATGTTACCTTATCTGGGGGAAAAAAAAAGGATTTTGCAGATGTGATTAAATTAAGGATCTTGAGATTGAGAGATCATCCTGGATTATCCAGATAGGCCCTAAAAGCAGTCATACGTATCCTTCTAAGAGGGAGGCAGAAGGAGATTTGACACATGCAGAGGAGAAGGTGATGTGAAGACAGCAGAGAGAGATTTGATGAAGTTGACCTTGAAGATTGGAGTGATGCAGACATAAGCCAAACAATGCTGAAGCCACCAAAACCAAAAGAGACCAGGAATGGATCCTAGAGCCTAGAGCCTCTGGAAGGAGTGGGTCTTACTGACACCTTGATTTTAGCCTAGTGACACTAATTTCAGACTGCTGGTACCTAAAAGCATGCGAGAACACAGTTCTATGGTTTTAAGTCACCACCTTTGTAGTAATTTGTTACAGCAGCCATGGAAAATTCATACCACCTCTATTTAGGATTCTAGTATCTGTATATCTGTGCATGCCTGTGTGAGAGAGAAGGTGATCTTTTAGATCTGCTTGGTTATAACGGTAATAAAGACATCCAGTTTACTGCTCCCCCTGGATCCCAACCGTAGCAATGTTTGGAAATGCAGCTTCATGGGCCCATGGTCTTTCTGTAATATCTGATAACGTTTCTCTTGGGTAAGTTTCCTGTGTGAAGGTCACACAGCAAATTAAAACCTTTTACAGTGATAATAAGTATGAATTTCTCCATCGTCTAACACTAAAAAGGAAATAGCTTGCAAAATAGGAAATCATCCTGTGCCTTTGAAGTCTTTGTTTATTGATGTGTCCTTTGAGGTGTGTGTGTTGGGGCAATTGTTAGGAGTGTTATATTCCTGAGAAGTCACAGACTCCTCTCCATGTAGGGCTGGCCCTTGGTACTATGCTGGGAAGTATTGGAGAATATTCATTTCTTGTCATTCAACAGATATTCATAAGTGCTTTCTCTGATTATACAACTCACCTAAGTGCCAGAGAGGATAAACAGATATAAAACCTGTTTACTGACCTTCAGGTACACACAATACAGTTGAGTTTAAAAATCAATCCAAATAAAGAATTGAGTAACAGCAAAATACAGTCATATGAGAAAAGCTATAAAATATGTGACTGCTTTCTTTCCTGAGATACCATTACCTTGAGCTTTTTCCTCTGTATTTCCACCTTTCCACCCCTGTTTCAAATAGGGAGCTGGGCCCTTTCTATTTCTTCCCGTGCAGATCCAACAGCACTCTTGCTATTTGCACAGATCTGAGTTTATTGTACACATTATTGTTATTAACTGAAGTTTTGTAGCTCCCCAAAATTCATATGTTGAAGTCCAACGCCCAGTGCCATGGTATTTGGAAGTGGGACATTTGGGAGGTGATTAGGTTTAGATTTGGTTATGAGGTCGGGACCCTTATGATGGGATTAGTGCCCTTGTAAAAAGTGGAAGAGACAGAAGAGCTCTATCACTCAAATCACATGCACTGAGGAAAGGCTGTTTGAGGACACAATGAGAAGGTGGCTGTCTGCAAGCTAGGAAGAGAGCCCCCACCAAGAAAACCAAATCTTCCAGCACCTTGATCTTGGACTCCCCAGCCTCCAGAGCTGTGAGAAAATAGATGTCTTTTGTTTAAGCCACACAGTTTACAGCATTTTGTTATAGCCACCTGAACTGACTGATACAATTCTACTAGGGGTCCCTGAGGCAGGACAAGGATATGACTGCCTCTGAAGGTAGCAAGAGGAGAGAAGGAGTAATTTCCCAGGGTGCACAGGTGATAGAAGCCCTGGGAGTAGATGCTTCTCAAGTAAGACGAGCAAGGTGAGGGCTGTTAGAAGTATGTGGCTGCATGGTGGGCCCTGAGAGGCTGCTGGGCACCCAGAGGAGGCAAAGATGTCTGCTTTCCATCTCGAAGTGAAAGTCACAAGCATTCATGTGACTTTGACACCGAAGACCTCAATGGTGACTCTGGTTGAGTAGAGCATAGACAGTCCCTGCCCCATTTTCTGGGGACCCCACAAGCACCACACACTGCTGTGTAAGGGAGAGGGAAGGCAGCTCCTCATGGCCAGGTGGGATTTCCCTCCTGCTTGGTGGCAGAGGGGCTCAGAGTCTGGGCTAAGTTGATTTCAGCAGAGTAAAGAAGTGCCATTTTGCACACCTCAGTTTGGGGATGCCGATTTCTACCTGCTTCAACAGTCCATCCCACCTCATGCTCCAACCTCTTCCATCCACCTTATGTTGTCCTAACCCTCCCCAAAACTCACCAGACTGGATCCAACCAGTGATCTAGCTTCTTCTTCAGACCCCATACATTTTTCAAGGCTTGGCTAGAATCTCATCTCCTCTAAGAAGACTTCCTAGACATTCTCAGTCCGAATTAATCTCCCCTTTCTATGTACGTTTTATATCACTATTTTGTACTTAACACTACTTACCTGATATGGTGTGACTGTCCAACAAGTGTCCTTCCACAGACTGAATTCCTGAGGACTGGGCAGGTGGGCTGTTGAATCTGCCTTTCAGCCCTCTGTCCACCTCAGATCCCACCCCCCACCCCCACCCGACCCCAGCACCCAGCAAAGGGGTCTTCTCTCTAGACGGTTTTCAGTGATTGTTGAATGTCATCTAATTGCAGGCTCTAGTCAGTCAGAAGAGGCAGAAAGATAACAGGGTGTTATTGCTATTTCAAAATCCGGGTTGCTGAAGCCCAAGTTAATGGCCTAAAAATGGTGGAGGACTTTCTTGATAAGTTTCCTTACTCACAAGGAGTGATTCACCCTGGGAAAAACCTAACTGAACAAGTTCTTTTCATACATGAAAAAAAAAAAACTCCCATTAACTTGGGCTTCAGCAGCCCGGATTTTGAAATAGCAATAACACCCAACATGTGAATAGTGCTTTTCTGTTTAAAGAGCAATTCTACATACTTGAAATCCATTTTATCCTAACACAATCTTTGAGGGTGTGGATCAGTCCCAAACAGATGAAGAAATAAAATCAAAGAGGGTTAATAATTTGTTTTCAATCCAGGTCTTTTGATTTTTTCCCTCCACTAACCCACACTTCACTAAAAGGCATCATCAAATCAGAGTTAAAGATCATTTAGCTGCAGACCCATCTTATGCTTAGAGTCCCTTTAAACCTTGACTATAAAATGGTAAGGTTGAAATCACGCTTTATTAAGCAATTAACCATGTAAAAAAAGACTCAGTGGAGAATTTTTTAATTACTTTGGTAAATAAACTTGAGAAGCTTGCTTCTTAGAGAAGCAGGATGGTTGTGAAATAAAAATAAACCAAGGGTATTGGTGAGCTAATCATAAACCAGTGGTACTGAAGAATATTAATTAGTCAATGAATTGTGATAATTACACTTCATCGTTGTTTATTTGCTAAAGCAAGCCCTCAAAGGACCTTTATCAGATACCACTTGACTAGCCTAACTTGAGCTTATATGTGCTGGAAAGCAATAAAATTGTATTTCTTTAAAGTGGTGTCTATAATAAACTTTTTATTGATTTAGTCTGCTTTCTCACCCAGTTAGTTTAAAAAAAAAAAGTGACACTTGATTGTATTTTTTTGTTAGACTTTGCTCTGAGGCAGCAGGGTATAGGTACCAAACTTAATCAAGAAAAGTCTAAATCCTCAGCTTTCATAGAAAAATAAAGACCCACTGCCCCATGCAACAGAACGGAACTGTATAATCATTTTCCTTGTCTCATGAAAATTCAAGGGCCGAAAACATCACATGCCATGAATTATAAAAGAGCCAAATCTTGGTTTTATAAGATTTCAGCGCAAAGCACAGAAGAGCAAAGAGTATTGTGAAAGCTGAAATAAAAGCCTTGCTTATGTGAAAGGGGTTTTAATAGAAGAGGAGATTTTGTTTTTTTAGAAATCTGTCTTTTCTGGAGAGTTTTTGTGAAGCATAAAAATGAAACATAATTCGCTGTGTGAACTCACAAAAGGGAGCTGAGCAGATATGAAACTCTCTGTAGTCTGTGGTTCTCTGCTGGACAGTGGCCCCTCCCTGACCACGGATTGCTCTGCCAGCTTTACAACAGGGCAACGATTAAAATCCAATTTTCTTGGAAGACTACATTTCCATGTGAGTTTTAAGCTTTGCACGCTTTGCAAGCTGGGATAACTTTTCCTTCCTTGAAAAGAGACATAAATGTACTCAACTTGCTTTGGGGAATGTTGAAGCCAGGTCTTAATTGTTATCACTTCCGTAGAAGGAAATAATCTTGCTTCTCCTTTTATGTAAGAGATGAAAGAGAAAAAGTTAAAAATCTCCTTAGTTGTTGCCTGGAGTTTACCGTGCAGTTTGCAAGGGTTTTTCCAATCATGGTAGCAGACTTTGCACAAGCAGAGGCACAAACCAGAGTAGTCCTGAACAATTAATGGGCCAACCTTGCACCAACAAAAATATGTCAAGAGCCATCTTCCATGGAGTGCTTTGTTCGTCTGGACAGCATAGACATGTTCTGGACACAGAAGCAGCTGCTACCATATGAGACCTCAGTCTGGGCTGTAACACTGTCTAGTTTCCATCACTGATTACCTGGAAGGCATCCTGTTATCTCCTAGTCCGCAGGTCTGCCCACACATCATCCTCACAGGATGCTCGGTCTCCTGCTTCCTGATCCATAGTAACCCAAGACCCCAGACGGGGTGCTACCCGTTCTAAGCAAGAACTTCTCATACTTGAATGTGCTTTCAAATCTCTTGGGGAACTGGTTTAAATTCAGATTCTGATTGCCTAGGTCTGGGGGAGGGCCTGAAATTCCTTCCTAACAAGGCCTCAGGTGACACTGATGCTCTTGGTCCATGAAATACACTTTGAGCAGCCTGCTCCCAGACAAGCTGACCCTCCTTGTCCCTTTTGTCCCTTTGCCAACATTAAACATTTACCCTAAATTTAGATGGTTTGTTTTCCTTCTTCAGAGCCTAGTGACACAAGAGCATGTGCTGTGGGATCAGTACATCTGAAGAGTTCTGGATCTCACTCTCATCATCTGCAAAATGGGTGGTAACAGTCACTGCACACAGAATAAGAGAGTGTTTGTGAGTGTAAACTGTCAAGTGCCTTGTAGACATTGGTTAACCTGTAATATCTCCCAGATATAGCGAGAGGGGGAACCTCTAATACCAGGATCTCAGTTGCCCACCCCATAATGGAGGAGAAATTGTTATTATTGGTTGTGTTTGGTTCATTCATTGAGCTATATTTTACCAATGGGTGAGATTATTGTGTCCCGAAGGTAAGTGTCCAAACTCTTCCTTCTTACTCTTGGGTTTCTTGTCTCAGATCTACTCAGGGACTAGATCTCAGGGGCAGTCCAGCCCTGTTCATTCCATTTATTTTCTATCTCATCCTTGCATGAAGCTGCGAGTAATCTTCTCTGTAAAACGGTCTTGCTGTCTTGAGCTTGCTCCCTGACCTCCTTACCCCAGGATGCTTTGCATGAGATTTAAAATCTAGAGGAAGTTGGGCGAGTAGAAGCAAAACAGTCCCGTTTCCAGGAGACTTGTCTTGGTTTGAGCTCTTCTGCATCTATTAATAAAGTAGAACTTAATTTCTGGTTCCCCAGCCATAACAACAATAGTGACCAAACTTCAAACCCTGGACTTGTTCATTTCTTGTGTGGCATTGCAAAGATACAGCCTAGACATTTGATGTAGACTTTTTGGTATTTGCAAAAAGACTAACACTAATTGGGAAAATGTGACAACCACTAACACTTCACTTAGAAATTAATGATGTTATCTAAATCTCTATTGGCACCTGTATCCTTGTGATGGACCTTGTGGTCGAAGCCTCTATTCCATCCCTGCCTTCATTTATTTAGAATTGATCTCAAAGACCCTGATCAGTTTACATCAGTCATGGTAATCCCACTCCCCTGGCTAGTTACTGATTCAGGAACCCAGACACACCCCAGGTGGCAGCTCATGGTTGAGGGATGGGCCAATCTGGCTGAAGGGAAGGACTGTTGGCACTCCCTCGCCCCAAACACAAACAGAGAATGATGTTATTTCCTCGAGGAAACCAGCCTGCAAACTTGGAGAGAACCAGCATGAAGCTGACACTACGGAGGGCAGAGTGACAGCTGAAGAGGACCCAGAGCCTTGATGCTCTCGTGGAACTGCTGGGTCGATCGGCTCTGAAGCCACTTTGAGTCGGCCCTTCCGTTACTTGTAGCCGAAGGCATCGTAAGGGAGAGATTCCCGTACCCACAGTAATCCCGTCTTTCTGTTATGGGAACCTACTCAGTCATTTAACAGAGCTTTTCAGAGCCTCTACTGTGAACCTGGCTCAGTTCTAAGTATTAAGGATACAGCAACAAATTAGGCACAATTCCTGAGCCCTAGGAATTCCCGAGCTCACGTTCTAGCAGGATAGACCAAAGTGTAAAGTGACAATGACCACCCACCGTGATAATGTAAGCAGACGATCCAGGAAGAGCATGTCAGCTCCGGTTGAACTCCTGTGACTGAGCAGATAAGCCTTCAGTTGAGGAAGGCTGGGTATTCAGAAGTGTCAGATGTGGAGTAACTGATTCTCCTCACAACAGTGCCTAGGGAAGGTCTGCCCACCACAACACCAGTCAGTACCCACTTCCTTCCAGTTATTGTGATGGGGGAGGAGGCAGAGGCCCCTGGAAAATCTACTGGACTCCAGTCTATGTAGTTAGTTCCTCAGCCCCTGCTGTCCCATAACCTGCTCCTGAGTCACATTTTGGTCCAAATTCAGCAATAGAATCCAAGTACCTATCACTTCTCATTGTCTTATGAACACACAGATTATCATTTCACAGTGAGGTTCTTTAATTCCTGCTAAGAAAACATCTTAAGCATAAATATATATATGTTTGAGGGGCCATATGCAGAGAGAAGAAACATGCTTTGAACTTCTAAAAAGCATCATAAACATAAAGAATACTTCTTTTCACTAGCACTTGTTACTAATTCTTGATCGTACCACAGGCGACATACTAGAAACTGTACTGATAAAACACAGACTAAGGCACATGGATACAGTGATTACAGTGAGAGCATCAGATATTCACACTGAACATTTTAAAAAGCCATTGTGATAAGGAGAGGCTTGTGACCAAATTATTTCTCCAACATCATGAAGACACAGAAAATAATCTCTATCTCTCTGGTTGTGAGGTGAACCCTTCCTGAACCCAGAGGACTTCGTTAACTTTCTCAGTTGCTCTCAGTATGGGAGTCCCTAGCCAATGAGAACTTTATTACCAGTTTGCTTCTCACCGTACTTGCTGCAACTTCCCACAGCTTTTGGGCAAGAAGTGAGGATAACAAAGCTTCCTGCCATAAATATCTTCGGTTCTGAAAAGACTTGTTCCAGAATTGTTGCTTTTACTGGCTTGAATTTTGACTCCCGAGAGATTTCATAATGATGTGGTTTTATCTTCTTCAAAATATTTCCATATTGCATCTTTCCATATACTCAGGATTCGTGGAAGATGAAAAGAAAATTAAAAAAAACTCCACTCTTACCCCAGTCATAACTTCATTGTTCAGCTTAAGACATTTGCTTTGTGTAGACACAGCTGGAATTATCCAACATCGTTCTTTGCCTCAAGTAAACCAGAATACATGTAAGAATATTAATTGTAAAAATATTTTTGACTCACAGCTAAATTCACATCACTGTTGATTAGAGCCTGACAAACTAAGATGACTGTAAAAGGACTAAGAATCTGTAATGTTAAGTAGTTACTTTTAATGGACCACAAAGCTTTATCCCCCTCTAATCTTTATTAATACATCCACATTTTTATTATATGTAAAAAAGAAGGAATGAATTTGGGTAAATAATTAATTAATCAAGAATATGGGGGCGCATGAATCACATGCAGGTAGTGGTACAGGGTGTTACGTGAAACAGAAAGGAGTAAGACAGTCACATTATTTATAGGCCGCCAACAGCCTGCATGAGGCCCACCCATATTGGGGAGGGCAATGTGCTTTATTTGTTCCATCAATTCAAATGCTAATCTCTTCTGAAACACCCCCACAGGCACATTCAGAGATAACGTTTAACCATAATGTTGGGCATCCTGTTATCCAGTCAAGTTAACGTACAAAATTAACAATCATACTAGGCCATTAGTTAAGGCAGAGCCTCTCAATCTTGGGGGTTTCTAAACTTCCCAATGCCTGGACCGTACCTCAGTCCAAATAATCACAATCTCTGATGATAGAATTTAGGCATCACCATGTTTTAAAAACTACACATGTAACTTCAATGTGGAATCAAGGTTGGGAAGCACTGATTCAGTCTGTTCTGTTCACTCTTGCTAGTTACTCAAATTGGGGTCCACAGACGAGCAGCATCAGCACCACCTGGACGTGTGTTAGAAACACAAAATCTCAGGCCCCCTCCCAGACCTTCTGTATCAGGATCTACAATTTGCAAAAATCTCAGGGAGCTCATTCACACATTAAAGTTAGAGAAGGCTGCTGTCCATGGTCACAGGTGAGAACCAGACGAGATGAGGTTGACCTGCAGTAGAAGGTCCACGTAGGGCTTAGATGAGTGATTTTCAGCCTGTGGAATGTTTCAAAATACAGGTGCCGGGGCTCCACTCCAGCCCTTTGACATCAGAATGTCTTGACGGAGGGGACTGAGCTTCAGCATATTTCAAAAAGCGCCCTGGTTGATGGTTATGAGCAGCCAAGGTTGAGAATTGCTGACTTAGATCAAGAAGCTGACAGACACCTCCAGGAAAGAAGCGCAGGGGAACTGTGAGAAGAGGATTTCAGTAAGTCAGAATTAACTGGGAAGTCGCTGAGGCAGACTGAGTTCACACAGAAGCCACTGGATTAAGCGTCCACATCAAACAGAATGGGGCTTAGAGATGGAACACTGCGTAGAGTTTTACAAGCATAAAGATACATTTGTGGAAGCCTGAGTCTATGGCTGTGAAATTACTCCATATATAAAGTGCTGTTACAGGGTCTGCACTCAATGAATGGTTATTATTTTATAGCAGCTAATGTATGACCACTATGCCTCCTTTGGGTTTCTGAATATGAAAATCGGTATCTTTCAACAATTTTAGAAATTCGATCTCTTTGATTCTCTCCTCTGCCTCATTCTCTCTGATAAATAAACTGCAATTAGATGTCTATCTGACCTCACTCAGTTCTCCATGATTGCTATTAATCTTTCATATTTTTCATCTCTTTGTCTCTCTATGCTGCATTTTGAGCAATTTCTTTAAATCAATTTTCCTGTTCACTTAATTCTTTCTTAAATTGGGCGAATTCTGCTGTTAGTATGTCTTTAAAGCTTTATGTTTTAATTATTTTATTTTTACTAATAAAATGAATTTTTTCCTTTCTCAACCTCCATTTTTATTGTCTCATTTATACTTTTAATCTCTCTTTTATATCTTCAAACAGTTCATAGTTAATTTTTGGTCTCTGTCCAATCTCTAAAATTTTCGTGGCTTTGATTTTGCTGTGTGTTACTCCTGATGGCTCTTGCATCTGGTGGTTTATTTCTTTGTTGTGTGACTGTGTGTGTGTGTGTGTGTGTGTATTTGTGCATGTATATGTGACTGAAGGTTCATGCTTTATTTGCAGAAATTCTTTGAGGATCAATACACAACTCCTCTGGCTTATCTGGCTTATTGTGTTGGCTTTTTCTATTCTACCGTGGGCATTACCAACCCATGACATTTTAAAATAATTTATTAGCTTGAGGTTTGTAGGACAAAATAGGCAGTGTGAATTTGGACAGCAAGTCTTCGAGAGAGTCAGCTTTTGGCTATAAATGTTTGGAGTTGAATTTTTCTCCCTTCCACAGAGTTAAGCTGGAAGCTGCCTTTTTCCTTGCTGTCCCCATCTGTAAGGCAGGTTTATTTTTGGTAGACCTTTACAATGAGAATAGTCCTTTGGCATCCCAGCTTTTTGCAGGGTCTCCTATTAGATTCCCACCTTGGTGGACCCTTGTCTTTGTCTGTGTGTCTCTGCACCCCATGCAGCTGTCAAAGCAGAGGCTTCAAGTGGCCAGGGTTGGCCCCTGCTCCCAGGGTGAACGCCGACTTACTTCCTCCCATTGTTAGAGCAGGCTGACAGCTAGATATGAGCAGAGAAAGGGGGAACGCAGGCCAAATGGCAGGAATTGAGCAAAAAGGAGGGGCACGGACCAAATACAGGAAACCATACATCACGTAAACAATAGGGGTCCCTGGGCAGAGAAAGAAAAGCAAGAACATCTGGGCTGATAAGTGGTCACAAATTTGGGGGTAACAAGTGACCTGGAGGCTGACAAGGAAAAATGGGAAAAGGCAGGAATCTCTGTGTCCGAATGTAACCTTTTCCTCATTATGCCCTCATTTGAATAAAATTACCCTTGCAGATCAGAAGTACCCATCATGCACCCATGCCATGACACTTCCAATCCAGACTAAGTAAGGACAAAACTCCCTTCTCCCTTAGGGAAGGTGGAGTTGGGACGAAAATCAGAGAATACACCCCCAAACTCTTCCCTCCCCAATGAATGTTCCACCCATTCATTTTTACACTCTAAGTAACCAACTTGCCAAGGAAACTCAGGGCAGCTGCTCACCTGAGTCTGCCCACTCCTTGAGAGTGTACCATCCATCCCTTAATAAATCCTCACTTCACTTTCTTAACTTCCCTGTCTCATCCTCTGTGGATGCCTTTCATTATTGCCATTTCAGTCATGCATTTTCAATGATTTTTAAAAACCTTATCCAGCATTTTTTAGTTGTTTCAGAAGGAAGGTTGTCTGGAGTAACTTACCTACAATATTACCAGAAATAGAAGAATCTCTTAGTCATTTCTATCCTAGCAAATTTTTTTGCAGGTTTTCCAGGCTCAGGAAGGGCCGCTACAAAACGAAGACATCTTTCAGAACAGTGAGCCTTGTTCAGAGAACTGACATTTAAACTTACACTCCTTGTCACCTTCATTCGATGTGTTAACGAGACTGAAACAGACACAATTTTTCGAAAGTTCTTGGCTTTTTGAAGAGTGTTGGTCATTTAAATTTCTGCAAAAACAGCAAATATCTCCTGGAGCCCAAGGGCCAGATGAAAGTAGAAGCACTAATCCTATCTTGATGCTGATTTAGATGTTGACAGAAAGCTGAGTGTGAAATTCAGTTGTGCATCACAAGAATGAAAAATCACTTTACTGAGGTCTCTGATGAAAATCTGAAAAACCATCTAATAGAGGACAGTCAGATCACTCATCAAAAAGAATTGCTTCAAGAGGGATCATCTTATTATAGACTGCTGCCACTGTTATTTTTTTAAGTCCCTTTGTTTCTTGGGCCCAAAGATGACAGTTTAAAGACTTTCCATCTCAGTTACTCAAATAGCCATAGAGAGGTCTATGGTAGTGCAGGAAATAGTCCATGTTCCTGCAGCAAGAGCTGAAAACTAGAGATTCCTCAAACAAGGTAAAACATGTTCTAGACCTGCATTAGGTAACAAGCTACAGTTGTCTGCATAAAATAAATGAATCATCCCACTTGAAGGCGTTCTCATTCTGACGCATGCCACTGTGAAGATGTGAAGATTTTCAGTGACTGGAGCTTTTGACAAGAGTCATTATCCAGTTTTTCCACAGTTTTAAAAAATTATCAATCCTATTTAGAAAATAGGGGTAAGGGATACTTTTGCTTTAAACCTGGTTTGACAAACGCCAACGGGACTGGCCTCTTCAAAGCAGGCTAACTGTGATCACGAAAAAGGCAGGGAAGGACTGATTAAAAGTAACAAGCCTATCCCAGAGGTGATCACCTGACAAGCCTGGACCGTGGCCCAGGTACACATTGACCCTGCCCTGGTTCTGTTCTGTTCACCTGCTCTTGGCATCCTTGACGGTGTGTTCCATGTTGGCCCAACCTCCAGCGTGGAGCCTCTGGCAGTGACTTTACCTGACTTGGCATACAGTGGGGTGCCCCTCCAAGCGTTCCATTGCTGCACTGTCCTCAGGGGAAACAGCTGATGTGGGCTCTACCAATAAAACAAACAAAAAAAATTTATCTAGATTAGCCATGAAATTATATAATTTCCTTTGATGTTCTGAATTCCTAAACATTCTTATCTGATGTTAGGATAAGATTTGATATGACAAATACTTTCTTTGAAGACTTTTCAGCCTGTAAAAATGAAGGACAAGTTAAGTTTTGACTGTAAAGAAGAGGCAAAAGCAATTTTCAGTGTAATTTTCCCCTTTGCAAATGGAATGAACCTTACTGAAGTCACCTGTTCCCCTTTGCTCCCATTTGCTCTTTTTAAAAAATTGTAGTGAAATATACACAACATAAAATGTATGAGTTTAACCATTTTAAGTGTACAATTCAGTGCCAATGAGTACATTAACATGGTTGTGCATCTATCATGGCTATCTAGTTCCAGAATCCTTTCATCATTCCAAACTTAAACTCGTTCCTCATTAAACAATACCTTCCCATTACCTGCTTCCCCAGACCCTTGGGACCATGATTCTGCCTTCTGTCTCTGTGAATTTGACAACTCCAGGTACTCCACATAATGGAATCACATAATATTTGTCCCTCAGTGCCTGGCTTCTTTCCCTTAGCATAACGTTGTCAAGGTTCATCCATGTTGTAGCATATGTCAGAATTTCATTCCTT
Organism: Camelus dromedarius; assembly: GCF_036321535.1. NCBI lineage: Eukaryota > Metazoa > Chordata > Mammalia > Artiodactyla > Camelidae > Camelus > Camelus dromedarius. Next base: position 10,451,241 of record NC_087454.1, on the reverse strand, counting down.
TTTAAGGCTGAATAATATTCCATTGTGCGTCTGTACCACAGTTTGTTTATCCATTCATCTATTGATGGGCATTTGGTTGTTTCTACCTTTTTGGTTAGTGTGAATCATACCGTTATGAATATTGGTGTGCAAAGATCTGAGTCCCTTTTTTCAATTCTTGTGGGTAAATGCCTGGAAGTGGGATTAGATCATATAGAGTAGTTCTATGTTTAATTTTTTGAGGAATGTCCATATTGTTTTCCACAGCAGCTGTACCATTTTACATTCCCACTCGCAATGCATAAGGGGACCAGTTTCTCCACATCCCCACCATACTTGTGATTCTCTATTTTTTAAAAATAATAGCCATTTTAATGGGGGTAAAGTGATGTCCCATTACGATTTTGGTTTGCATTTCCCTGACAATTAGTGATGCTGTGGCTCCACCTGTTTTTGTTTATGATGTGTCTCTGTGCGTCTGTCTCGGAAAAGAGACTTACTCACAAGGAGGTGCCTTTGACCTGGGGAGCAGATAAAGCTCAATGCTCTCCTGCTTCTTTACAGGAGGATTGATGCCCTTCAATTATCCTTTGACAGGTTCACAGAGGCAACTCTGCTTGTAGACACATCATCCCATTCCTTTAATTTCCAAAGAAAATGGTGTACCAGCCATTTCCTGCCCTTTGTTCTTTATCTTTAAGCACCATAATTAGGGTGGGCCTCCACCTGGTCAGCCAGCATGAAAAACAGCCAGGAGGGCTGACCAGCTTCCCACGACAGGTAGGCAATTAACCCCAGAGCTCAGCTCTGAAGTGCACACATGTATCACTGTAGAGAAAAGAAGCCCCAGTGCGTCGCAGGCAATATCGCACAGAGGAGACCAAGCCACCTGGCAGGTTTATGACAAGAACAAATGCCTGCATCTGGACTGTGCTCAGGAAAACTGATGAGTAGCAGAACAACGGTGGAGCTGGAGAAATCATTTATTAGTAGAAGATGTGCAAAGCTGGTTAAAAATAGTTTTGGATGTCCAGGGAACCAGAATTCAGGTGGGAGCTTGACAGTTGCCACGTCAGCTTTTTAGAAGTTGGTTTCAAAGATGTGTTGCACAGAGACTTCTTTCCTGTCGCAAGTTAACTCGAGGAGAAATTTCTGAACAGAACTATGATTTGCACTAACCCGAAGACAACCCTTAGTAAGCAGTTAGATTCTCTTTTGTATGAGCCTTAGCCAGAACTAGAACCTGCCTAATACAATATAAAGTTCAGTATTTTAAAATAAAGTACGATCTGAATTACTCAACACTGTGTTTTAAAATAAGTGAAGTTTAAGCCAGTAATACACACCAACGCACTTTGCAATTTGTACTGTAATTAGTACATTGAAGGCAAATAATGCCACTAAGGAGTGTTTTGCTTTCTTGATAAGTTAAGTAGCCCCTCTAAATCCTTATTCATATTTAATTTGCTAAGCAGTCTGTTTCCTCATAGATGGTACAAAGGTAAAGTTTAGCTCAGTTCTTGCGTGCATTAGCGGGGTTTAAATTATTGAGATTTTACTGTGGAGACTGAATCACCACGCTGGGTTGGAATTTCTATTGTGAACATCTAATTATCCCAGTTACAAGGATATTGCCTTTAGAATGTTAAATAATACTTACTTCATGATTTCTTTTACTTTTGTTCAGCAAAAGATTCAAAATTGACTCCATTATATTTGAGGTTTGAAGTTATATTTTAAACAATTCATGATTGACAATTTGCCCACCGGGCATCTCTTTTATCTTAAAGTTAGAGGTTTCCCTGAGGCCACACAAAAATCATCAAGTGGTGTAAATAGTAATTCAACATTGTATGTGTTTCTTTTTTCTCTTTCCTCCCTCCCTTTCTCTCTCTCTCTTTTCTGTCTGTCTGTCTTTCTTTTTCTTTCGTCACTTAGCAATCTCAAGTAGGAATAGACCTTGTTTAGTACTGTCTATAAAGGATGTTGCTTTATAGAACAGCCAGCCTAGAAACCACAATTTTGGTGGTAATTACTCAGCTAGTAAACAGTAGACCAGAGATTGGAACCAGATATGCTTATTCAACATCTGGGTTCTTGATCACTCTTCTCTAACGACCTACAGGACTAGCTATGTAATTTGCAGGGCTCAGTGCAAAAGGAAAATTCAGGATCCGTTGTTCAAGACCTGTTAAAATTTCAAGACAGCGTGGGGCCTGCTGTGACTGCACAGGTTACCTGTTTGGGAAGTCAGCGCAGGCCTAACGAGTGTGCACCTGCCGTAGCAGCCAAGGGGCAGGCACTGCTCTTTGGCCCCTAGGTGCCCATTTCAAGATGGGTGACATTCATTCTGTTACTGACCTTTTGGAGTCAGGCTCCAACAAGGGGTGGTCATCCTGCCCAGTGTCGTTGGAGAGGATAGAACGAGACCGAGTTTGGTCCAGAAGCAAAGGAAAGCTTTGTTCTTTGATCAAAGAAGGAAGAGCTCCAGGCGGTGCCAGCTCGGGCTCTGGAGCTTGTGTTCTCGCGATAGGCTGTGAGTGGGGCTGCTTTATAGGGAAGTGGGGGAGGGGAAGGGGGGTGGGGAAGTGGGTGGGGAGGGGAAGGGGCAGGGTTCTCACGGGGCGGGCGGAGCTGCGCGGCGCAGAGCGCACGCAGTGCCCAGCGCAGCGGCTCTGCACGCAGCCCGCCGCCGCCATCTTGGCCTGAGTGTCCGGCGCGGCATGTCTGCACACGGCCGAGCTGAGGTGTCCGCTCGCCATTTGGCACCAGGAACTCCGGTCTGAAGTGCCTGAGGTGAGGCCTCTGCGCATGGCATCCTGTGAGCAAGTGAAACTAAACGAAGCACAAAGTAAAAAAAAAAACAAAAAACAAAAAACAGGTGAGACTTTATTACCCAGATTCTATTTTTATATCCCAGGAATTTTCAATGGGCTTTGCGGTGACAATTCCAGTTTTAAATTTAGAGCTGGAAGGAACATCCGAGATTGGTTCACGGGACTCATTTGACAAGTGAGGAAACTGAGCCTCAGAGAGGTGCTGTTTATAAAGAAAAGACTTTCCTCATAAGTGAGTTTAAAGGTAAAGCGTGTGCCAGACGCAGCCGCCTTGGTATTTAAACCAGAGCAACTAAAAGAGGAATTTTTACTGTTATCAAGAGAGTCAGAGTCACTGGTAAGATTTCAAAATACTGATATTTGTAAGTGACGTATTAAAAAAAAAACTAAAGAGAACTCAAGAGTACCCTTATGATGATGGCTCTCTTATTTGTATTCATACCCACTTTCTTAAGAAAAATAGTGGAGTGCATCACCCTTATATATATCATTTGCCTAGTGTGTTTGATGGGAAAAAGAATAATTGCACCTACAGATTCAGATAATTGTCCCAGTTTGAAATGTCCTCCCATACGGTCCTCCCTGTCTGAGCCCCTCGCAGTTTTCAGGGTCTGAAATTATACCTCCTCTATCAGGCCTTTGCTTCAGTTTAACTTTCCTTAAATGGTACTTTGCTCAAGGCATAATCTGCAGCTGGGGTACTGAAAACTTTTTGGCCTTGGGACCTTAAACATTATTGAGGAGCATAAAAAGGCTTTGTTTATGTGGGTGCTATCAATACTGATTATTTTGGAAAATTAAAACAGAACATCTTAAAACACAGCACCACATAAGCACACATTGCGTTAGCCACCAGAGAAATGATGTCATCACCCATCCTACTGTCCCTGGGAGACGCCACTGGACGTGCAGGAGAGTGAGAGCAAAAGAGATATTGTAAGTGATACCCTAGTATTACTATAAAACGTTACTTTTACGTTTTTATTGTGTAAAATACACACAACCAAAATTGCCATTTTAGCCATATTTGGGTGTGCAATTCAGTGCGTTAATTATATTCACAATATTGTGCAACCATCACCACTACCTAGTTCTGAAACTTTTTCACTGCCCCAAACCATGAAGCAATAACTGCCCATTCCCCATCCCCTCAGCCCCTGGTAACCTCTAATCTACTTTCTGTCTCAATACAAAGAAAGACTAATACTGTATGATATCACCTATATGTGGAATCTAAAAAATACAACAAGCTAGTGAATACAACAAGAAGAAGCAGACTCATGGATATAGAGAACAAACTAGTGGTTACCAGTTGCCAGGGGAGGGCAAAATAGGGGTGAGGAAGTGTGACAAACTATTGGGTGTAAGACAGGCTACAAGGATGTACATTGGGAATACAGCCAATATTTTGTAACAACTTTAAATGGAGTGCAACCTTTAAAAAATGTATAAAAAATAAGTAAAATAAAAAATAAAAATAGTTTCTGTCTCTAAAAATTTGTCTATTCTAGATATTTCATATAGTTGGAATCATACAGTATTTGTCCTTTTGGGCCTGGTTTATGTCACTTAGCATAATGTTTTCAAAGTGTAACCATTTATCAGAATTTCATTCCTTTTTATGGCTGAATAATATCCCATTGTACATATATACTACATTGAGTTTATCCATTTGTCTGTTGGTAAATACTTGGGTTGTTTCTACCTTTTGGCTGTTGTGAAAAATGCTGCTATGAATTTGACATGCAGATATCTCTCTGAGTCCCTGTTTTCAATCCTTGGGGATCTCTGCTTAAGAGTGGAATTTTAGGGTCATGTGGTAGTTATATGTTTAACCTTTTGAAAAACCACCAAATTGTCTCCATAGAGGCTGCACCACTTACATTCCCACCAGCAATGCATTAGGATTCCAATTTTTACACATCCTCACCAGCACTTATTTTTTGTTTTTTGATAATAGCCATCATAGTGAGTGTGAAGTGGTACCTCATTGTGGTTTTGATTTGCATTTCCCTAATGACAATGATGTTGAGCATCTTTTTGTGTGGAAATCGTTTTGACCTTGCAGATTCCTGCTGTAGCCAGTGCCAGGTCTTACAGCATTCCTGCCCCTTCCCAAACTCCCATTGTGTTGCTGCAGTAAGTAATGTGATTGTCTTACTCCTTTCTGTTTAATGTAACACCCTGTACCACTACCTGCATGTGATACATGCACCCCCATATTCTTGATTAATTAACTGCTTACTCAGATTCATTCCTTCTTTTTCACAGAGAGAAATGCAGATTTGTTTAGGATGATGATGTGCCCAGTAAAAAATACTCACCTCCTCAGGGGTCTCTTGCAGCTGGGAGTGGCCATGTGACCCAGAGCTGGTGGCATAATTGAAGTCTAAGGGAGAGACCTCTAGAAAAGCTTTTGTTTATCTGATAAGAAGGGATAGTTTCAACTGGCATATGCCCTTTCCCTTCTTTCCTTTCCTTTTCTTCCCACTTGAAATGGAGACACTATTTCTTTATATGGGGTACCCATCCTGCAACCCTTGGGATAAAAGCACACAGTAAGGACAGTGGAGGAAGAAACTGGAAGGAGCCTGGGCCCTTGATGACTTCCTCAAATCTCTACCCTGGGCTGCTGACACTTTTGATTCAACCTGTGAAGCCTGATTTGGCTAAGCCTCTGCAGTTGGCTTTTTGTTACCTATGACCCAAACAGATCCTAACTGACATGTTGTGGAAGCATAAAAGGCCCTGACAGCTGGGAATCTAGAACCAACTGCACCTAAGGAGAGAAAAGGAGGCAGAGAAGAAGAGAAACTGGGTGTGTTAGAATCAACTGCATGGCCAGACATCTCTGTAGGCAAAACGCAGGGCAGAGACTAGGCTGCCTTTCACCTCCTAATCATGCAACTGCCCCTACACCAGTGGGCACCTCCAAGACTTCCTTTAGAGGCTTGGGGCGTGCTGCTTGGATAGTCAGCCGTCCTTGGAGAATAGTTTAAAACAACGTGAATTTGAGGCTAGTTGACAAAGAAACGCAATCCCTGAATCATTAGCCTAAGCTTCTATCCATGAAGAACGTGGCTTCCCTAGCAGTGAGAAATGACCTTGGCTGTCCTTGAAGGGTAGGGGCAGAACATTGGGAATAAAAAAACTTTTTGGACATTTGTTCAAACAATGAGGTTCTTAAAATATCTAACTCCTTTAAATTTCTTGATTTATTGTGTAATAAAATAAATAGGAAATAAAAGGACTTTACCTTCATGAAAAATCTATTCTTATAAATACTTAGACTCATGTAGCAAAGTTTGGCTGTTTTGCTCATTAATTCTATGCTGTGGGTGAGTGTTGCCACATACTAGCTTTCTTTTCAGGTCATTTAAGATTATTGATTCCTCCTTCTCTAGTGTAGAACTCAGTTCTCTAAGGACTGGTTAGCAAAACATTTCCCACTCACATAGTGCCATTTAAAAATGATTATGCTCAGTGTTTTCAGCTTAAAGTTTCCCTTCTTGGCTTCCATATGCTAGCAGTTTGTATACCTCTCTTTTATGCTTTAATTTTTTAGGGCCCATTCCAAGATGTTTGGCCCTTTTGCTAACGTTCCCTCTGCCTTCTCTTGGTGGCAAAACAGCAACAGAGTCAAGGGCTATACCAGACAAGCTGCAGAGAGGTTTTTTCAATAGCCAAAAGTTTTAGGGGGAAATAAAATCACTGAAAGTAATCATGTATTGTCTTTTGGCTCAAAAGTAAAATGCTAAGTTATGCATTAGTTGTTGCATAAATTTGCATATTGATATACACAATCCTAACAACTTTAATAGCATCACAGTTTAGCAGAGACAGATGCACACAGACACACACAGGCTGACATTCAGAGACTCCCAACCAGAGTCAAACCAAGACTGAGAGGAGGGGATGGTTGCATGAGAACAAGGATGATTGGGAGGGCTTTAAAGGAAAAACAGACGGCCTGGGGAAACAGAAGGTATTCGCTGGTTCTCTCTCCCTGGCCAGCAGATCACTGTAAGTATCTAGCCCCAGAGGTCCATTCTTGTGTCTTCTCCTTTGATCTTTAGACTTGGCCTTGAGTGGAATGTAGAGGGGGCAGGAGAGATGACTTATAAAGGCTTGGAGTGAATCAGAAGTCCGGGAGTGATCTGAGGCCCAAAGGAGCCTTAAAACTTGTTTTAATAAAAGGAGATGTGAGCTCCTGAAGGGTGTTTTTTGTTTTGTTTTTGTTCTTTCTCCTAAGGCCTTGAGTAGGGCATCCAAGGGCAAGATCAAACCTTATCTTAGCTGCCTGCCCACCTAGAACTCTTTGCCACTTTGCCAGCCATGATCAGGTCTTGAATTAAGATTCCACACTGCAATAGTTTGCAGACCAAAGCACCAATTTATTAATTTTCTATGGAAAATATTTATGCCATGAAGATCTAGGTGTTTACCATTGAGTAGTACTCTCTCCTAGGAACGAGGCACCTGAGAAAACTCATTAAACATTAGGACAAAGGGCAAAGAATTCCTTAAGGAGTATCTTCCATGTGCTTCAAGAGGCAATGTGGCACCACCTCCACAATAATTATGTACTTGCCAGATGGCCTCAGCTCAGTACTGGAAATATATTCTCAAATTTTTAGTCTTGGCCTCTCGAGATAGGTTATTCCAACTATCTTTTGGGTTTTTTTTTGTGTGTGTTTACATTGGTCATTGCAAAATCTTCAACCTCTAATTGCAGTGCACATCTTTCATTCCATAAACATTTATTGAGTTCTTAATACAGGATCAGTGCTACCATAGAAGTTAGGTACTGCGGCGGAGACAAAGATCAGTAAGACACAGGGCCAGGTCCTGAAAAAGCTCACAATGACAAAAGGAGGTTTACACAAATACCCATGGCTGTACCACAGTGGAGGCAGGGAGGGATTACTTTAGAGAAATATTCAGAAAGTGCTACAATGATTCAAAGATGAGATATTGAATCTGTTTGCTGAGGTGGAGGGAGGCTGGTTCATAGGTGAGGTGGCATTTAAGCTCAAGGATAAAGAATGGTATGATTTTAACAAGCAGAAATGCTCAGATGGGGTGGTAGGGAGGGAGTAGGGGAGAGAGAAGAGGAGGGACACCTAGAGGCAGCCCATGCAGAGGACAGGAGACAGTTTGGGGGCACACGCAGCATTTTGCTCAGATACATGCCTCATGCTTAGGGCTGAAGTATAGAGAGTAGTGGGAGACAGAGCAGAGAAGCCTTTTAGGGCCAAAGGGTACACAGCCTTGGTGCCAGGAGCTTCATTCTATGGGCACTGGGCACTCCCAGGTTTTTGCAGGACAGGGGGCTGCAATGTGTGGTTCTAAAGATTACTTTGGTCTCAGTGTACACAGTGGACCTGAGAGAAAGCAGTGGATGAGGAGGCCAATGTGGAGATTGTGACAGGATTTCAGATCAGAAATAATGAGGAACAAGGAAAGCAGCAGTGGGAATTGCAAAGGTGGAGATGATGGAGGAGATCTGTGGATACAGAATCTGTACATCTTGGTAACGAGCTGGATGCAGTAGGTAGAAGAAGGATTAGTCCAAGATGACTAACAGAGGCTAACATTTGTTTATGGCTGTGCTAGGCACTTTGCACATATTAACTCATTTGATCCTCCTAACGACTCCACTAAGTAGGTACTATTAGTATCCCCATTTTACAGAGGGGAAAACTGAGGTGCAGGCATTCTGTAACTTCTCCAGGGCTGCATAGCTGGTGGAGGAGTCAGAACTCCAACCGTCATGTCACTAGAGCCCTGTCATCCTGCTTTCCATGCTCTGCTCATCCCTACCCATGCCTTTCACCATGTAGTTCCCCGGCTGGATGGTTTCTCCTCTCTCCTCTGCCCATTCAGTAAACACATGCTGATTGAATTCCCCTCTTGTCCTGATTCACAGAAGCAAAGGGAAAGTAACCACAGTCCCGGAAACAAATTTGTTTTTCTCGCTGAATCAAAGGTAGTGCTTTAAAAAAGCAGCATGAAACTGTGCCGTTGTATTCATACTCAATTTTTTTAAAAAAATTCCATAATGGCAGTTGGTATTATGATTAGGGTTTTCATTTTATTTATTACTTTGTTGTGGTAAAACAGAACAAAACAAATCGTGCCTGAATTATCTTCCATGTGTCAGTAGAAAGGCGTTTTTTGTGTCAGTATACTTCCTGCTCTGAGGATATTTTGATAATCAATCTGATCTTAACTCAGTGGCACTGGTCTCTTGGACTTTGAGCTAAGTTCAAGCTGTTCCCGAATAAAGATCAACTTCCTTTCTCTAGAATGGCCCACAGGCTCTCACTAGTTCTAGTCAGTTCTCAGGATTAGACTTTTGATTCATCCTTTCTTTTCTGTTTTCTTTTTCATACTGAAAGTACAGCACTGAAAATTCTTAATTAGAATTCAGGTACTGTGCGGATAATCATCATGGTGCTTTTTTAAACACGTGGCATGCCAGCAGCTTTCAGAGCGACAAAATGCAGGTTTGTTGTGTCATTACGTTTCTGTCCTCTGCAAGTAAGGAACTAATTTTGCCCAAAAAACAAAACACTGGCTTTTTTTTTTTTTTTAATTTAAAGAGACTTTATGGCTTGTGGGCAACTTGTTTCATTACCCTAATAATTGGAATAGTCCCTGTAGTAACAATTAACTGCTTCCATATACTATGAACAAGAGCAGCATTTGCAGAATCAGCTAAAAGAAATCACACAACTCTGTGTGTGTGTGTGTGTGTGTGTGTGTGTGTATGCTTGTGTATGTGTATAAATCTGATCCCCAAATGCTTGAACAGTGGTAATTGTCCCCTGCTACTGTGTGGTGGGTGATGGGGAGGCCTTTGTGCTGTGGAACAACAGCCTTCACGATTTTACACAGTAACAATGTGGAAAGGACCTCAGCTCTTTAAAGATAGTCTCCGTTTTCTTTTACCCCGTATCACTGCAAACCAGAGTTCCTGTCATTTACCACTTCAAACTCCTTTGAATAAGAAACGAATCTTAAAGCTCCAACTCTTTAACAAATGTTGGATGTTTTCTTTCATCCCAAACATCTTGCTCTTTTTTTTCATCCAGAGAGTAGGGTCAGTGTTGTGTAGCCTCTTACTTTTTCACTTTTTTTTTTTTTTTTTTTTAGCTAGAAATAAAATGCTGATAAATACCATTTGAGAGTGAGACCCCAAGGGCAGGGAATTTGTTACTGAGTGCCATTAGGAAGCCATCTCCATGGGTTTTTAATGGATTCATCCTGCCTTTTAGGCCCTGATACAATTTTCTTCTAGAGCCAGTGGTTCTGTAACTCATGTAGCATCAGAATCACCTGGGCATTTTTGAAAAAATTCTTAATGGCCAAAGATTCTGATTTAATTGGTCTGAGGGGTGGTGGTGGGGAAGGGGAACAGTGCATCTAGATTGCTTAAAACATGATTCTGATGATTGGAATCAGAGGAGGATTGAAACCCGCTATTCCAGACCCTAGATTATTGGTTTTAAAAATTACATTAGGTCACTGGAAAACTAAAAAAATACTTATCCTGAGGCCCCACTTGAGACCAAGCATATCTGAATATCTGGGATGGGGCCAACACTGGGTATTTATTGGAAGTTCTGCAGGCGATTATAATGTATAGGCAAAGTTGAAAACCATTAGTTTAGCCTATGGGTTTATGTCAGTCTGCATAATGTGAATTTTACTGAAGCATCAGTAAGAAAGTACCATGAAGTGTTCTATTGCATGCCACACAGCATAACTTCTTAAATGTTCCTTTTCTTTTAACACCTTTGCTTTTCTCCAAAGTTCCTTTTGCTGAAGATTAGTCCCTCTTCTTTCTCTCTCCCAGAAATCCTTTTCCTCCAGGAGCTTCTCCAGTCACTTTCCCCATAGATGGGTCTTCTTTTTTCTCTATATTCCTTCTCAGATCAAACTCAGCAAAACATCTTTTATTCCTGACTCACATATTAGGAGCCTCAGGTTATCCTTCCAAAATGAGGGATAAATTATTTATGGATTACATTTCAGAAAGCTACAAGGCTAGGAGGAAAATGGAACACCCTATACCAAGAGAGAGAGAACTTGCAGATAGAGCTAAAAATACCCAGCGATGGACGAGGATCCTTCATCCATGAAAATCCATCCATGACAAAGCACACAAGGGTGGATTGCCTGTCTAAAAGGTGCCTCTTTCCTTTCTGTTTCCACTGTCATCCCTGGATCAGGCTTTCTTAATGCTTCCCTGGACAACTCTTAACATCTTTCTAGCTGCATTCCCATTCCCACACATCTTTGGGCCCTATTCCTATCATTGTGTTAGGTAAATACAAATCCATTGGGTTTTCCTCGTGCAATTAAACTTCAGTAGTAATTCTTTAACTTTTTGTGATCATAGATCTCTTTGAGGGTTTGATGAAAACTACAGGCCCTCTCCTTGAACACAGCTTCATATAATTTTGCATAGAGTTCCAGAGACTTCTTAGAACCTCCTGCATCCTGAAGCCCATTGACAGACCCGTGGTCCATGGACTCCACACTAAGGATCTCTTCAATAAAGCCTGGTTAGGTCAACTGATTTGTAATGAGCTTTGACTGAGTTTAAATACTTGGATTAAAAAAAAAATTCACAGAAAAGGAAAGGTGGGGGGTTATCACCATCACATTGTGAGACACTGACTGGCTGTACTTTAGCTTTAAGTTGTAAGTGTCCACCAGTTTTCCAAAGTCAAGGTAATTGAAATAGCTGAGTTATTTGAGTTATTTATATCTGGGTTGATGGATTTTTCTACTTCCTTTGTGAAGAATAATGATAGTGATATAAACTTTGACACTGCATTTCACTTGCCAGTTTTCAAAGCATATATATATATTTATATTTATTTAATTTATACAAGAAAGGTGAGCATGGAAGAAATTAAACGGCATACTTGAGGTAACACAGTAAAGAGGTAGTTGAGCAGGGGCTAGAACTCTGGAATCCTAACCAGAACTCTCAGTGAAATATGGGTTCTAGTTTCAATTTTTTAAATATTTTAGGATTAATGAGGAAAGAAGTTCTCCCTTTTCTCCCCAGCCACCCCCCTCCCATTTTATTCCCCCGACACTGGCCTTCCATGCATTGACAAGGTTGCTTACTGGACAGAGGAGGAAGACCTGGCCCCTGGGACCAGTACAAAGCTAACTAGTAATCAGGAGGATTGAACCCCAGGCCGGCCTCATTAACATCTGGTTGCAACTGACTTAACTGCCCTCCCAAGAGGAAAGGTATAAAAAAAATTATTGTGGTCAGACTGTGGTTAATATTAAAGCAATTTCAGAAGAGCCCGTTAATGATATGACACAGGGAGAAAAAAAATTGTTGGTTTAAGAGCTGGCAGCAGAATTTTTTTTCTTGCAGGAGAAACATCTCTGTATTTAAAAATCCACTGATGGTCCATTTGAGTTGGGGAGGTTGCTCTTCAGATGTGCTTGGGATGGGCTTAGGTGAGATAAAGGAACAGCTCCACTTCTTTGCAGGACGGATGCCCAAGAAGCGGGAGTCTCAGGGGATGAACGTGGAGGAGAGGGAAGAAAGCTCAAATGGTGGGAAGTGTGGCCTGGATAGAAGAGAAGAAGGTAGGGGGTGGGGGATTGACGGAAGGATTTTTGAAAATAAGGCTGCACAGTGTTCAGCTTTAAGCAACCAGTTGCATAGTAACCCTGCTCACTGCTCTTACTCACTATCCCTCAATTAGTTCTGAAGCTTCAAGAAAAATTGACTACCAAATTGCCTTTTATAAATAGTGTTTTGGGGAAGTCACGTGGGCATGGAACTTTTCATGTATTTATTCCTCTGTTTTCTTCTCTCTCTGTTGAAGCAGGTAGCAGCCATTGCAATGACTTGACTCAGAGACCTGGGGAGAACAGAACATTATAAAGTCAGTGGCTCTTTCTATCTTTGGGTGAACTTTAGCCATTAGAAATGAGCAGAGGGCAGCAATGAGAGGAAGTAGGTGGGCTCAGAGTTATAGAGGACCTGGCACACTTGTGGCCGTGTCTCAGGAGGTGAGAGGACCACAGTGAGCATGTAGGAAAAGACACTTTTGTAGATTTGGGGTGGGTGGATAAAAGCATGATGAATTTAAGGTGACAGGATTTGTCCAAATTAATCAGGCAGTTGATATTTCAGGCCTTGAGCCCAGGAGAAAGATCTGGACTGGAGACCATGAAAATCATGTCTGTATTATTCAGTGTTTCTCAAACTGTGATTCAAAGGCCATCTGTGTAAAACTGTACCCTCCCCTCCCCCTAGTCCTCTGGAATTAGGACCCCAAATTGTTTTAATCCTGCTTCTCAGATGATTAGAAGGTTGTCTCACAGTGAACACAGTGGGTTCTATGTGCACACCCTTCATTTCTTTTTCTAATTCCTGAATGTATAATAACCTGGCAATTGAAGGAATTGCACATTTGTTCTCTGACTCTTGGAAAGAGGGCTACTATGGGAGGAAGGGCTACATGGGAGCCCCCCTCCAAAGCAGCACTGCCACATCCTTCGAGGAACTGCAGAATTAGTAACCATATCAAGGACCTGGAAAATATGTCCTGGAATCAACTGCAATCATAGCCCTATTTAATGTCATCTCTTTGGCTGGTGCAGAAGTGCTGGAGGTCTAGGAGAGTGGTTAGATTTTATGTAACATAACTAGGTAGTAACTCCAACTGCAGATGCTGTTACAGATGTGATCTGCTTTTATGGAGCAAATCAGCGCAATCCCAGGCATCTGATATGCAGATGTCAATCCAGCAAACACTTTTCTCCTAACCAATAAGCAGATACCACTCAATGCGGTTTGCTTTTAAGCAGCAGCGATACATCCCTTCCGACGTCTACCTTAGCCTAGTCTGTAGAGACCCTGATCAGTTCATCATCTCGGAGGACAAGGCCCTGTTCCACTATGTTGATCAGACCGTGCTAATTGAGCAGAAAGCATCAAGTGCCCCGGATATCTTGGTAAAAGCTAGCACTTACGTGCTAGAGGGTGGGTTATAAATCTCATGAGAATTCAGGAATTAGGAGATAAAGTTATCTCTTTCACCTAAGGAATGACACAAAAAATTTTTGCTTTTCATATTCATCACGTGCCATTGGTGCCTCTCCTATCCCCTTGGCCTACTGTGGAGGTTGCCTGCAGTAGCCAGAAGTGCTGGGAATTAATGCCCCAGGAGTTCTGGGGAAATAACTTGGCCTCCTCACTCCTCAGTGGGGTAATTCTGAGCTGTGTTGCGCAGTCCCTCCACCGGTTTCCAGTGGGATTTGGGTTTTGTGTCAAACCTTGAACAATCTTCATTTTGAACATATTCAAAACATACTCTCATGTTTTGCTCACATGCTATTAGTGTTTCATTTCACTTTTACATCTTTGATAGAAGTAAACTTTTTTTTAGTGTAGGATATTTTAGAAATATAATAAAAATTCCAGAGGACTATCCAGTTATCACAGTACCATTTATTAAGTAATCCATCATTTCTTCACTGATCTGAAATGCCACCTTTATCATGTTCTAAACTCCTACATAGATTCTGGACTAGTTCTGTCCTTTCTAGTCTGTCTGTTGATTTGTCTGTCAATTGATGTGGCAGGGCCTTTTAAAATTATTGTAACTTTCTAATGTGCTACAATATCTGGAAAGATCTGACTTCTCAATGCTCAGACTTCTCAGAATATTCTTGGGTATTATTATTTATTAGTTTCCCGTATTTTTTTTTTAGAGTCATTTCGACTGCTTCCCTCTCAAAAATCTAGTTGGTATTCTCTTTGGGTGTCAATTATCTCAGTAAGATTCTTCTTTTTCCTTCCTTCTTTTTCTTTTCTTTTGTCTTTTATTTGGGTATAACTTACATTTAGCTATATTTAGCATTTCATTTGGGCTTCTGAGGGGATATAAGACAAATGGGGGACAGAGTCGTCCCTTGAATAACACAAACCCAAAGAATAAGAATGAGGTTCGGTGACGTGTGGGATATAGAGAGGTATTGAGAGGGAACTAGGGAATTCAATGTGTTGGAGTCAAGTCGGTTTTGTCTGTGATATTTTGAGCATGTTCCTAAGACTTTCCTATAGGAAAAACAGAATGATAGAATAAATAACCTATTTGTTCCACTTCTAAGGTGGCTTCACAGATTATGTTGGGGCTGTGAAATGAGAATGTGACACATGAGTGCTCTATTTTGACCCTATTTTTTGGCCTTTCACTTTGGCCAACAGTTTCATGGGCCCTTACCTCGTGATGCAGGCAGGGATGTCAGAGACTCACTGTCGTGTCTGTATCTTGTGTCTTGAAAGGATTTGACAGGTGGAAGCAGTACAGTAACATTTTCTCTAACCCTGCTATGTCTACATCCACTTGGAACTCTCTAGAAGTTCTCAATTTTGTTTTTTCACCCAAGTCAAAGAAAAGTCCATTCAGTTGTTAAATTTTACCCAGCTTACTGGGCTGAATGGAGCTGACTCTGAACACAGGTCCTCAGTTTCACTGGTGCTGAGAGTGAAGATCAAGTCCTGACTCTCTCCTCCCACAGCTGCTTATTAAGAGCTGGTGCTGGTTTCTGGTCTGACCTTTAACTGTAAAGCCTGAATTACAACTCCCTAATGAATGTATTCTCAGAGCTCTCTGCCAGCTGTTATTTCTGAACATGTTCATAAGCAAAAGCAAAATCATCATGCCAGGAGTAATGCCAACTGACCCAGTGGTGGTTTGAAGGAAGAGGGGAGGGGGAATCCCAGCAGTCCGCATTGCTTCTTGCTTCCTGACACATGCATGTTAATCTTTCTCATTCATCTCCATTAGTGCCTATAAAGCTCAACTTCACATTCTAGAAAAAATAAAGAAGGTCTGTGTTTCTGGGGGAGAACAGGCGGTTTCAGGCTGGAATAATTTAAGGATTGACCAAAGGGTCTGCATTCCTGACCAGAGCCTGGATTTCATAGACTGAAGAAGTGTTTGTTCTGAAAGGAGCCTTAAAATAATCTCTTCTGGATATTTTCCAATAATTTTTGCTCAGAAATCAGACAAAAATCTTAGGTGAATGAATGAATGAATGAGTAAGTAAGTAAGTAAAACAGAGAAACAGAATTGCTCTGGTTGAAAAGCAGGGTGGTCGGTGGTAGATCTTTGGGAGGAGAAGAGCCCTTGAGTCAGTGGGGAGCAGAGTTAGGAAATGACAGATGGTACCCAAATTTCTTTTTCAAAGATACGGAAATGTGAAATGACTGGTCTGCAAAGAGATACATGTTTCCCCAACTACCCAAAAGTAGAGTGTTCCTGTGAAACCTTTCGCAAGCCGAAATGGTGTAAAGCAAAGAAGCAATTACCTTAGGATGCATCTTGCTAACGGATGCAGAGAGTAAACGGAGATAAGGCACAGATGCTCACAGACACAAGTCGAAGCTATCCTGGCTGGATGCGGAGATGTTGAGCTCTGAGGAAGGCGCTTGGTGCTGTTCCTGCTGGGGAGGGTTGAGGGGAGGTGCACACTGCCTCTGTAACAACTTCCGTTCAAAACCGAGGCTAAAACTATTTTCGTTCTTCACCTGTTTTCCTAAAAGCGAAAATCCTCTTTGGATTTCTTTCCCTTAGCCAGAGCAGATGATAAGTAGGTCTTTTGTAAAACCGAAGTGGCATAAAGCAAACTTTTGAAAAGCTAATACCTGTAGCAATGAGGTCATAATAGAACAGAAACTAGAACTTGAATGTCCTGACTTTCAGTGCAGTGCACTTTCCGGAATTTTAAATAATCAGTGGGAAATTTGGGCAAATGTGCATTATCAACAGGAACATTTGAAAGGAGATATGAATTCTAAAACATAACAGTACTATAATGGAATCTGTGTCATCTGGCACACTATTTTATAAGAAAATCCTAGAACTTTTTAATAGTATGTTAATAATGAAAGTAAATTTTTTTTTGCCAAGAAAGCAAATAATTTTATTAATGTGACTACACAATTATTCTCAGTTATTAAGTTCAGTTGATGAGCACCACAGTTACTTTGTAATATACAGGACAACCTGGGAAAGGAGATTTTTTTTTGTGGGGGAAGGGGGAAGTGGCCATAAATGACTAAAACTTGAAGGATACAGAAAGATATGGTCATTTTTTAAAAATCAGAAAAATAAATACAACATTTCAGAGTGCGTTCCAGATATAAGGATTTTGTTGGTTAACTGAAGTCTTTGGAACACATATGTGGAGTTAATAGCAATTGTCAGTCTGTTTGTTCTTTAGGATGAATAATAACATGAGTTTGGATTCCCATGCTTTTCTTTTTTCTTTTTTTTTCAAGTAATTTTTAAAATGTGACTTAGAAGTTAATAAAGTAAAAAAATAAAAATATTCCCTTGTCCCAATCCCAAGCTCTTCCCTGGAGGTCACTGCTAACGGTTGGATCATCCCCAGCATTTTTCTATGAACACACACCCACACTTACATCCACATACGTGATTCTGCTGTTTGTTGTTATTTGCAAATATGGGAATAGTGTATATATTGCCCTGGAACTTTAAAACAATAAAGCAGGTCGCATCCTTCCATGCACATACACTCTCAGTTTTCAGCTGCTTTGCCTGTGTGGTGTGG
This sequence comes from Camelus dromedarius, assembly GCF_036321535.1. NCBI lineage: Eukaryota > Metazoa > Chordata > Mammalia > Artiodactyla > Camelidae > Camelus > Camelus dromedarius. The sequence continues at coordinate 10,433,794 of NC_087454.1, read as the reverse complement.
GTGTACCTTAATGTATTTATCCATTCCTCTGCTGGCCAGTGTTGATTGTTTCCAACACTTCATCATTTGAATGCTGCAATTAAGATTTTTGAACATACATGTTTGTCCACTCTTGTACATATTTATGCCAGATAGATCCCTGGAAGACTTGCTGAGTCCAAAAGACCCTTATCTTTTTGATAAACATTGGCGAATCACTCGACAGGGAAGCGAGGCTAGTTGACTCTCCCACTTGACACTGGCACTGATCTTTGCCAGCAGTAACACTAAATATTAATCTTAGTAACCTTGCCAATCTGATAAGCAGAAAGTTTGCACATCTTTGATTCTGAGATTAGGCTTCTTCTCGTGTGCTTATTCATCGTTTGTATTTTTCTCTGAGGGGTTTTTATTCTTTTCCCTGTGTAAATTAGGTTGTTTGCCCTTTGCTTATTGAGTGCAAGGAGTTTCTCATGAAGCCTGGATGCTAACCCTTTGTTTACATGTGTTGCAAGATTTTTCTCCAGGTCTGCTGTTTGTCACATCATTGTGTTTAGGGAGTCTTTTGTCATATAGAGGTTTTAAATTATGAAGTCAAGTGTACCAATCTTCCTTTATACGGAAGCTCACATTTCTAATAGTCTTTCAATATAAATTATTAGTCCCCTTGTCACTCCTAGACTAACTGCAGCAGTGATCCACTTCTCACTGGAAATAAATCACACTAAATTTAAAATGCAAATTCAAACTTGCTGCTGATGCCTTTGACTAACAAAATCAATCTTTATGGAGGAAAATAAAATTCTCCTCTTAAGTTATATACAGATCAGAGAAGTCTCTAGAAGGCCTAGATAAGTGAGTATTCCAAATTGGAAAATGTGACATGGTTGGAAATCTCATGTTAAAAAGCCCAAGCAAGGGGTAAAGAGGGTGGGAAGGGATAAATCAGGAGTTCGAAATTTGCACCTCTTGGGGAGTGATGGAAATGTTAGCTATCCTGATTGTGGCGGTGGTTTCATAGGTGTTTACATCTATCAAAACTCATCAAATTATACATCTGAAATATGTGTAGTTTACTGTACAGAAATTATGCCAAATAAGGTTGTTAAAAATAAAAAGCCCAAGCAAACAATTACACAAATTTCAGCTTCTTACCAGTATGTTCATGTCTCTCAATACCTATTGTCTTTGTCAGCTCAAGTCTTGCTCCTAGGAGTCAAGATACTACAAGTGATTGTTAACATATAAATGATTGTTAAGATTTCATAAGAATTAACACCTTTGGATGAGCCCATCAATCGTTTTGAGGAAGTAGAACTCAAGAAGATTAAGTTTTGTTATGTGAGATAAAATGGGGACAGGTTTATCTTTGCTACTCTGGAAAAACTGAGATCTTCATAGGAAATCAGACTGCGTGGCCCATGAAAGCCAGCTGTGAGTCTAAAGATACAGGGTGCATAACAGATTCAGGAGCATGGGTAGTAGATAGTAGGGGAAAGAGAAGAAAAAAGAAAAAGACTAAGAGAAAAAGTCTTTGCACTTATATATGGTGCTATATGGTATTATATGGTATTGTCTTATTTCTCTGCTATGTTGTGAGGATCAGTATTCCATCCCCAGTGATTGACAGTAAGTATTTTGAGACTATTTGCAGCTTATTTTCACATAAATTTTGTTTATGTACACCCTGTATTACCATTCAGTAACGGTGGTAAACTGGGTTCTTTGTGGCTGGAACAATGATACTCCCTGGGGTGATCAAAATTAACAACAAACTTTGGGTTTGGGCGTTACTGTGCTCTGGTACTGTAGAACTGTTTGGTCTAAAATTAGAATTGTAAGGAAGATTTGCTGTTTGTGCTTGGACCCCAGTGCTCTTTTTAAAGCCTAATTCAGAAGTTTTGAAAAGCCAGTGAGGGCTTTCTGTCCCAGTGGAGCTTATGAGTTATGACAGGAATCATCGGGAACTCTCCCTCTCCATCTCGTTGCCTCAAGACAGATGGAAAAGAAGACTGTTATCGGGCCTAAAAATGTTGTCTAAAGTCAGGGGTAATAAATTGGCAAACAAATAAGCATTCCTTTGCAGCATATTCTAGAAGGATGCAGGAATACATACATAAAGATACAAATATATATGATCAGCAAGTCTAGGCATTTAGGGTCCTTACGTGAAAAGGATCTAGAAAGCTGAAAAGGGATGCAGGAGGACATAACAGCTCAGCACGGAGCTGGAATTCATGTGGCAACTCCAGTGAGGTCATAACATTTTAGAGCATTTACTCGGGAGCCAGACCCCCAGGCGAGAACTGTGACTCTACTACTTGCCGCCTATGACTGTGGGCACATAGTTTAACCTCGGAGGCTCTCAATTTCCTGCCTTGTAACAAAGAGGTAGAGTAACATCTGTCCACAGTGATGCTCTGCGGACTAAGTGGGAGGAACTGGATTCCACACTGAGCACAGTGCTGGCTCGTTCACAGTCATTATTCCCTGCTTTCTTTGAAAACCTCAAGCCTTGCGAGGTGTGGGCTTGCATTTGGGTGCCCTGTCCCTGGTTTTCTGAAAAGACTGGGTCTGATTATAGAATGTGTGCTTTAGAGCCAAAGATGTCTTGGCCGTCAAACAATCCTTTTTCCCCACTAGAGCTCCCAATGAAGGAACGTTCTTGGGTCCCTGACCTGCAGCTCTGTAGGAGACACACCAAAAGTCCTGTATTGAACAGGACACAGGAGGGAGAGAGGAGTCAGTGATTCATGCTCAGATGGCTTTAGATTTGTGCCTCCTCACTGCATAGGGCACTGCTGTAGTACAACTGAGCCTCATACCATTAGCGCTAAGTATAAAAAAAGAGTCCCTGATCTGTGGTCATTCAGGTATGTCATCATGGCTTAAATAGCCCAGAGAGCAAGACAAAGGGGCAACCACCACAACTCAAAATTCAATGCCTTTTATCCAACAGTAGCTTGGTTTATACAACTTCCAGAAAAATCAAAATTATGAAACAATTTAGATTGCAGAGAAACATACAGGTTTTCTTGTATTACAAAAATATTCATCACAAAATTCTTTTAAGTAGGAAGTTACTTGAGCACATCAAAACAGTATTGACTTACCCCGGTTTATTATTCATAGCTTTCTTTAGTATCCCTGGGTTTATGTGAAATTTTCCTGCACTTTTATTACTATAAAATAACTCAAATTTCAGATCTTCTAACCTAGAATAAAATATGGCAAGGTTTATATATAGTATATGTTTACAGTGGTTTATACCCTCCTTTTCATGCCTGTGGACCAATTTCCAAATAAATAATGTGACATAAAGGCAAGGCTCTGGCTGCCTCTGTAACCCAGCCCATTTGTGCTCTCTGCATGACTGACAGGTTCATTGCCAAGTATCTCCAGCCCCGCGCAGACATGTCAAGAGAGACGGCTGTGATCACCTAATTAGAGCAGAATCAAGGAGGGAAGCCCATGCTGGTTATCCAGGATCCCTGTGATCAGCTATTATCAAAGTCCCAAGGCTTTCTCTTCTGATAAAAATGTCAACCTCAGGAGGAAATGTCTGCTACAGCTTCTTAAAACAGAGGACAGAGGGATTTAGAGAAAGATTTTTAAAAAAAACTTAAATCAGCATCGATTACGAGCATCAGTAAGCATCTTACAAAGGGCTCTGAACATTTACATTTGCTCTCCTTCACCTCTCACCTCTTCATTCCCAAAGGTCATGCCAGTCAGACCATCACCAGCTCTACTTCCTCTCCTGCCACATCCTCCCTGTCAAAAGTATGAACAGAATCCAGATTTCAAAGGATAGCTACCTGTTTTTCCCCATTACAGTTAACATTAGCCTTCATCAGTAAATACTATGAAACTCATTTCTATCCTTTCTTATTTAAACCATTCCCCATCTGCACCAGCAGTCAGGTAACTCACATGCTGGCATATGTCTGACTCGCCTTATGATGGAGGATGTGGCATGAAACTGCAGCATCCTTTTATCCTGGGTAGAAAAGTGTTCTGGACACACAATAGGTAAACAGAAGAGGCAATAGGGAAGTCTGGCTCCTTGGCAAACAATTTGATGAGAAAAATTTGTCTCCAAGAAATGTCTCTTCAGAGCTAAGTAAGAAAAGAGGTATCCAAGATTTGAAAGGCTCAGGCATTCGTTAATTTTTATCTGATCATATATGTTAAATATTTTCCCAAGTGGAGTCCCGCTTTGCTAGAGTGGATTCTACAGTTTATAGTAAAAGTTTCTCAATACAGATCTATCCATTCTGCACTGAAAAATAGACATCACATGTGTTGGATGGCCGTTTCATTTCATTCTTCATTGCATTCATGTCATTCACCTATTCTTTCATTCAAAAAATGTTATATTCATGGATCAGGCTTATTATAGCAATGATACAGAGCAAAAGCAGCAGGAAAGAGGTTTGCATCTTTGGTGTCCAGAGAGCCCAGGCTCAGGCTTGTGTGTCATTTCCCTTCTGAGACTGCACTGGTATCCCCTCTCTAGCAGTGAAACATAGGGTCATGTGTGGTAGGTCTCTGCCCAAGGAAGCCCCTGTGAGTCTGGGGGAGCTGATCACATAGGCATCTCCTGCTATGCATCCAGCCATGGCAACTCAGGACCCCAACAATAAAACCAGGCACATGTCATCAATCTTGATGTTTGTGAAAAGCCACCTGACTGGCTAGCATGGCATGGGTTGACACTGTAGGTGTACGAAACAGAATCATCAATCACAACAGGAAGGATATTCTGAGAGCCACATTCCCAGAGGTTTGTCAAGGGTCAGTCATGGTTCCAGATTCTTCTGGAGACAGCAGAACTAAGCAACCAGACCTGCTCTGTTAACTCTTCCTTCATACTCTCCCTAACTACAGTTGATCTGAGGAATTTTTTTAAAAAAGCATTGCAATTATTGTTGTCATTGTGTTTATTCATTTCTTTAATTCAACAACTATTCACTGACCTACCATGTATAAGACCTTGTGCCCTGAGAGAATGTTCAAGAATTGAGTTGGGTACAAGAATCATACAAATAGGCTAAAGTAAATAAGATGACATATCAATCATCACACAAGCCACCATCATGACTTATCATAAAGTTGTATTGGAGAAAGCATATTTTTAGAAAACAACATGCTAAGAAGTCAAAAGGGGAGGTCTCAGGAGGCTGCAGGCTCTGAGTGGCATTGGGTTTTGGTGAAGGACTTGGAGAGGAGGCAGACAAGCAGACGGGAGAGGGGAGCCTTCCCAGGAATGTACGCTCAGGACCCATAGCTCAGAGGTGGGGCTCTGTGAGATACATGCAGGGTCACTGAGGTAAGATTTGAGATGTATGTAAGGACCAGATTCTGGATGATTTTGAATACCAAACAAAGGAGTTTACATTCTATCATGCAGGTCAGTAATTCTTAACCCTTCTGCATGTTAAAATAAGCTGAGGAGATATGAAAAAATACTGAGATGCTGATTGTCTTACTCCATTTGGACTGCTGTAACAAAAATAGCATGTCCCAGGTGACTTCAATAATGAACAATTATTTCTCACAGTTCTGAAGGCTGGAAAGTCCAAGGTCAAGGCACTGGCAGATTAGGTGAGAGTTTCCTGGTTCATAGACAACCATCTCATCTTTCTGTGTCCTCACGTGGGCAAGAGAGCTCTTTGAGTCTCCTTCTTAAGGGCACTAATCCTGATCATTAGGGCTCCATCCTCATGACCTAATCATCCTCTGAAGGCTCTACTCTTTAATACCATCCCATTGGTGGTTAGGATATCAGCATATGAATTTGTGGAGATGACACAAGCATTCAGTCTGTATCCTTGATTCAAGTAGTCTGGCCACTGGTATTTAAAAATTCTCTCCAGGTGACTCTAAAGTGCAGTTAGAGCTGAGAACCACTGTTTTAGTCACTGAAGGGCCACTGGTAGTTTTTGAGCAGTGGAGAAACATAACAGAACTGATGCTGTAGGGAGCTGATGCTCTGGAGTGGGGGTGGCCTGGAGGAAGGAGCCAGTAAGGAGTCTCTTTCAATCCTACGGTCATGAGGATGTGATGAGGGCCTGCACTGAAATTTGTGTTCAATTAAAGCCTAAATTGTGATGAAGAACACAATTCTCTTGAGTTTGTACCCACTATGTGCCATAGAAGTGGTCCTGCACCTTGCTTCCTGAACAGTGACCTGCCTCCCTAACCTGCACAGCGTGGAAAACCAGGAGGCTGAGAAACAAGCCTTACAAACGACCCTTTCTCTACTGAGCAATGCTGATGTTATTTTTACCAACTACGAGTGATGCTTCAGGAAGAACAACTCGACGACTGCCCTGAACTTTTCCAGTACGGAGCAGCCTAAATATTAGTTTCCTCCCTCCAAATTCACTCTCAACCTGAGTGCATGGGAGGAAAATTCCCAGTTGAGTGAAACACAGTTAATTCCAAAGCCATGTCAGCCTCTACCCCACAGTTCTTTGTGCTGTTCATCAGCTCAGTGGGTGCCCCACAATCCTACAAGCACTAAAATTCTTCCAGCAGCTCTAGACAGCTCTAGAAGACTCCAGTGGGATTGAAAAGGAACAGTCCCCAGTTTAGAGAACTCATCCTTAAGATTCTGTTCCTCTGAAGCCACTTCTGGTATCAGAACTGCACATGCTGAAAACATTCCGATGTTTTTCTACCCATTGGACAGATAGTCAAACCCAAAGTTTTTATCTCAGCTTAAAAGATCTTTCAAAATCTGGCCCTCCAGCTCCTGCATTCTCTCTAACCTTATCCTGGCACACTGCCTTCTCTACACCTCCTCTGAAATGCACGCTCCTGTTGAAGTAACTGATATTGTCTCTAGGGTTCTTTGTTTTTTTTGTTGTTGTTGTTGTTTTTGCCGCTAATTTCTATTCATAGTTTATGTCTCTCTTAACTATCATTTCTTTCAGGAAGCCTTCTCTGGTTCCCTAAAATGGGATCCAGTAACCCTCCTGGTGCTCCAGTAGTACCCTGTGCTTTTCTCAACACTTGGGGCATGTGAACTTTTCTGGGTGTGACATGAGGGTGGAGACTGTGTCTGTCTTTTCCACATTGTATCCTTGGTACCTAGTACCTGGCTAATGGTAGGCAATGATAAATGTTTGTATCATGAACGAATGTAATATACTCTTGTTAGTTAAAGCTTCCCTACACGCTCTGCAGAGATCGTTGACTGAATTTCGGAGAAAGATGCTTAGGTGGTACCACATAACGTCAGTTCGAAACTTTATTCTCTATCCCAATGGAAATGGGTTGAAGAAATGGTGAAATTGTTGCTGACTGGTGAAATTACTGTCCCCCAAATAAATGGATTGGCTAAAGATTGGGGACGACTTTTTCTCTTGCATAAAGAAGGCCTGGGTGGTCACTGCGAGGGATGTAGGCAGTGCCACAGAGTTCCTTATTTGAGATTCAAGAGCAAAAGAACATTAGGCAAAACTTCATCATTACTTTTGCTATAGCAACAAACCAGAAATCTTGAGGGGGAAAAATAAGTCACACGTAATAACATGAAAAGGCAATGGGCTGGGTTTTTTTTTTTTTTTTTAAAGACATGACAGAAAAATAATAGCGATGAAAAATGACCGTGCTATACCAAATCCTTGGAGAATGGCCTTCATCGTTCATTACTACTGTTATGGGGCTCATGCACATACTTTTTCAACCTGACTAAAATATTTAGCTTTCCAGGGAGAAGGATTCTTTCATTTTTCCGCTCGACTATACCAGAAGAGCATAAGTCAGCTGAAAATTGGATTAAAATGAAACATCAGACAATGAGTTACACCCGCCTAGAACATTGTGCTCATTTGTCAATTATTAAAACATCAACTCTAACTATTTCAGAATTTTTAAGTACCTATTCCAGAATAAGTGATTCTTTCCATGCAGAGGAAGTGCCTGTTGACATGGGAAAATAAAACGATACCTTTTTTATTTATAGGAAAATGCAAAGATTTCCAATGAAATGAATTAAAAATTGATATGCAGGATTTAAGATGATTTATATGGACTTTTATTATAGCATGCACATTTCCAGGTAAAGTTACTGCTTATGTTACCTCTTTTTTCTAACATGTTTTATTGGTTTATAATCATTTTACAATGTTGTGTCAAATATGCTACCTCTTCTTGACTCTCCTAGAACATAAATAATAACATTAGACCATATGCTTAAACTGCTGGAAATGGGAATCAACCTGTAAAATGCTCCAGCAATGTGATTTGATTGGTGAACATTTCCCTTAAAATGTTTTGTTATTTAAAAATATTTTTATGAGCTAATAGTTTTAAAGGATACCCAGTCAAGCCCAAGATATCTAACCCATTAGACCAGAATACTTGCATCTTATGCATGATTCATATGTATTCCAAGTGAGGACCCGCACACGAAGCACCTCTACAGCTGCAAGGTTTTGATTACACTGGGCACACCTTCTGCACCTCTCTTTTGTGGGTAGTGTAAACATTCCCATCTGAGCTGGAAAGCAACAGCAGAATTGTGACTTGAGAGAGGACACAGGGCCGGAGGCTGGCCAGGCAATTCAAAACCATCTGTCCAAGGGGCGAGGCAGGAAATGAACAAAGTATGAGGCCAACATGGACAGAGAGTTGGGGAATGAGGAGCAGAGAGAGAACAAAGACCTGGTCTGGAAGAATTCTGGAGCCAGAGTGAGGTGGTGGCAGGGCTGTATTCCAGGGTTTGTTACATGATCTGTAATTTTCCTTAAGGCACTTCGTCACAGAAGGGCTAATGTTTTCCACTATTGTGGTATTTATGTTTGCCAGAAGAACCACCCTTGAACCAATTGGCCTATAACATGTCATTAGCATAAGTTCGTGCAGCCTGTTTGATTCACTCGAGAGGCTGGGGCAGAATCTTCAAGCAAGCTTCTTGAGAGAGAAGTCTAGAGAGATTTACTTTCTCTCTTTGTCATTTCCCATTAACTTTAAAAAAAAAAGTTTTTATTGTGAACTAGACATAAAAACAGAGGACTGTATACAAATGTACAGTTCAGTGAGTTATCATAAAACACATACCTGTGTAACCAGGAATGAACTTCTCAGCCTCCCAGAAGCCCACTTAGGCCCACCAAAGTGGTCCACTACCCTACCCTCTATGGTAACCACTTCCTTCCTTTTCTTTATGGTTTTGCCACTTGAGATGATAACCCTGATAAACGAGAGTTTTAGGCTTTTTTTTTTTTTTACCAACCTTGTTGAGATGTAATTGATTTATAAAGAACCGCACTTACTAAAGGTGTACAATTTGATGCATTTGGCCATGTCCCCTCATACCATCACCATCACTGAGGTTAGAGCCACATCCAACCCCTTTCAGTGTTCCCTTGTGTCTCTTTGTATTTTTGTTTCTGTTTTTTGATGGTAAACATACATGAAAACTCCAAGAGGTCACACGGAATAACAGATTCGAAGTAACTGAAGTTCCATTTCTTCGTATCTACTGGCTCTCACATTCTTTATTTGAATCTACTGCTTAACCTGAGGAGTAGGGAGTTTCCTAAGAGTAGGAAACACTGTGCCCAAAGTGAGCTCAAAATATTCTGAGGAGAAATGGATTTACTCTTGAAATGAAATAATGTGTAGCTGAACATTCATGCATGGTTGTTTATTTTCTTCTCATTGAACTGTGGAAATTCTGTGTGTGCTGAAGATAGCACACAGATCTACTTTTTCTTCTCAGTTGCCTTTAACTCTCTCAATTGTACCTTTTGAAGGACGTATGCTCCTATTTTTAAAGAAGTCCAACAATCCTCTTTTTTACAGTTGTCCTATTGGCATTTAGTTTAAGAGATCTCTATATTCAGCATCTTCTAAAAGCTTTACTGTTGTACTTTTACCTTAGTTAATAATCTATCTAGAATGGATTTTGGTCTACGACAGAAGTCACATTTTTTTTTTCCCATGTGGACTTCAGCTGGCATCATTTATTGAAAAGATCATCCTTTCCCCACTCTTCCGCCTTGTCAGCTTTGTGAAAAATCAAGTGACCATATACACGTGAACTGGTTGGGGATTCTTTTCTGTTCCATTGGGTCGTCTACCATAGTAACAATTCCATGCTGTCTTTTGCCATTTTGTACTAAGTTTTGGTGTCTGGTAAAGCAAGTTCTTCCACTTTGTTTTTCTTAAGGCTTTCCTTGACTACTTGTGGCCCTCAACATTTATAAATAAATTTTAGAGTCAGTGTTAGTTTTTTGTATGAAACAAAAGGAAATCAAACAGTGCCTATTGGGCTTCTGATTGGGATTGCTTTAAATCTTCTTTCTTTTCATGAAAGAAAATTCAAGTGAAATTTTATCTCTGGATTTGGGAAGAAAGACATATATTTTATTTTTCCAGAATCCTGAGAGATACAGAGCCATGATAAATAGAAACCCAATAATCCCTTATTTTAAATTTTTTTTAGCAAAATAGTTTATTTATGCAGATAATATCTCAGTTTTGAAAGGCTTCTGGTAAGCTTATTAAGTAAACTGTTTTTCTAAAACAACTATGACGCTTTATTATCTAAGCAGCTGGACATTTCCTGTTGCTTTGAACATGAGGGGAAACCAACAAATCAGGATCCATTAGGTTGAGTCTGATTCCTGGGGAGAGGAAAGAGGCTTTGTGTAATAATACATTTTTCAGTTTTTAATCCTTCTCAAAGAATATAAAGCAAATCATTTAATTGTATAAGTATTAATTATGATGTTTGTTTAAACTTGTTAAAATAATGGTTATATAATCAATTATATGATATAATTACAGTGCATAAAAATTACTGAATTGTCATGAGAACTGGATGTGATTCTGGCAAGTTATGAACACTCTCCAGGCCTCAGTTTCTCACCTGTGAAATGGGAGGGTTGAGATGAGCGCTGAAGCCCCTTCAAGAGCCAACATCCTAGTCTTCTGCCTACCCTGCATGTCCCTCCATAGTGCAAAAAACATGGCGCCATAATTATACTAGGGAAATATTTTACCTTTGACTTTCAGCCTTTTATTATGTCAAGAAAGTTTCAATGTTTTGTATGTTAAAAAAAATCTTTAAGGGAATCATCTAAAAGATCTTTATCAACATTGAAAAATCCATACTCTATAAAAATCACCAAAAAATGTAGTGTAGTTCAAACTTCCAGCTACAAGATGAGTAAGTCCTGAGGATCAAGTACAGCATGATGACTATAGTTAAATATTGTATCGTTTATCCGAAGCTTGCTAAGAGAGTAAATCTTAAAAGTTCTAACTGCACACACACACAGAAGTAACTTTGTGAGGTGATAGATATGTTAACTAACCTAATTGTGCTAAGTATTTATACATATGTTTATATATATATGTATAAATCATCACATTGTATACCTTAAAACTTACATGATGATGCATGTCGATTATATCTCAGTAAAGCTGGAGCGGGAGAAGAATGTAGCATGATGTTGAAGCTGAACAGACAGCTTTTACATAGTATCATATGTGTGTATAGTCTTGAGGACCACTAGAATAGAAATAAAGTTCGGTGAAGATAAGAGGCATAGTTAGACTCTCACTAAATTAAGTGCTTTTCAGTGAGACTGAAATATCTTCGAAACTCACTTTCCCAGCAGCTGTTTTTTCCCAACTGGGAAACATCACATATGTTTAATAAGACCCAGCCCAGTTCCCCAAATTATTTTTAATTCTGGCTTTCTCTAGGTGCTCAGACATGCTCCTATGTTCTTTTAGCTTTTCATATTTCCCGCCACTCAAGTCTGCTAATGTATTAGTTATGAATACAACAAAATGCTATATTCTCAGCTAAATTAACCCCCCATTGTTCAGGTCTCTGAGTACAAGGTCAAGAACAAGATCACTAATTCAACTGAAATGAAAATGTTAATAGAGTTACAGCTCTGCACTCGGCATAGGAAAATGGAATAAGGCCAGCCAGCCATCCCTAAACGTAGTGAAGAACAGCTTTTTGTTACAGCTGAGACACTCTGACTTCATGTAAATGTCAGCTTACTGATTAAAAGACCCACCCCACTGGCCTTCCAGATACGTGTCCTAGAAAAAGATCATAGCAACGAGGCTCATCTCTTAGCTGGCCATGGACCCAGGGTGTTTTGCTCCTAGATAAGCCAATAAGGAGGAGTGGGGTAGGGACAGCAAGAATGGAGCTGCTAAGTGTCAGTTTTCTCCTGCCCCCTAATTTTAAAGCCAGATCACTAATTCTGAGTTGAGATGTTTTCTCCTAGAGCTCTAGTTAAGTATTTACAGTTGACTCTTGTCTATTGGGGTTCAGTAGTCTCAGAACTGAGAAAAGAAATATATGCTTTGTCTATCAGATTGTAAGACCAGAGGTGACAGAAAGGGTGAACTTTACATCACTTTGATTTCACTTCCACGGGATACTCAAGAGGAAAAAACAAGAACAGATATTTGTACTCACATTTAAACTTGGGAGAAAAAAATAACTGAAATGAAATTCAAGTAATAATCTGATTACCAAAATCAAGATAACAGGTGTCCTGATCTTTTTACAATTTTTAATGTATTCAGATTATATCTATTTTAATATAATCTGTTGGTTGACATGATTAGAACAGCTTTTAGAAGCAGGAATCATGTTTAGCCATACAATTTTTCTAGTTGCATTAATTTAAGTTTTATTTTTAAACAGGGGCTTTATTATATTTAAGAACTGAATGTTCCTAGCAGCATACTCCCGAATCTCTCCTTCCAGGGCCATTTGGTTTTCAGTTATAAATAGCAAAATTTTAGTTGAAATAAAATGCTGTTTTTCATTTTGTGCCTTACAAAGTATGAACAATTATAAGACTGTGGACTTAGAACCTTAGAGAAGTCAGGGTGTGTAAAAAACTAGTCATATATTATATAAAACTAGTTTTTAAAACTATGTATTAGTCATATACATAACTAATTTTATATTATATATAACTAATATGTATAAAACTAATTTTAAAAAACTATACAGTGGCTTAGAGATGACAAAAGACTTTTATAAATGTCATCTATGTCAGGCAAGAGTTTCAAGTATATATATTCAGGTGTCTCTTCTAAACAGTCACTGAGCTGTAGTGGAGAATTATCCAGAGGGAAGAATGAGGAGCAGTAGAGGACCTTGGAGATGTCAAAAGCTCCTTTGAGACAAGGGAACATCTGTAATTCTGACTCAGTTGTACTTGCAGGTGAGGTTCCACAATGTCAGCCTTTTGCTGGCATGTCTTCCGTGAGCACCACTGATGAAACTGTATTCCAGAGCCTCACTATTCTAGGCGTGGTCCTCAGACGAACATCATCAACCATCACCTGGAAGCTTGTTCAAATGCAGACTCTCAGCCCTGTCCCAGACTCGCGGAGCCAGAATCTTCATTTTAACAAACTCCCAGGTCTCGTGCCTGCATTTTAAAGTTTGAGAAGCGTGGATCTCTTTGTCACGTGCTCTGCACAGTATTAGTTAGGGTTCAGGAAGGGAAAAACCATGGTTTTAGTGAATTACACATGAATACAATAGTCGCCATCAGAAAAGTAATCTCTCAAGTTTTGTTTAACTCAATGCTTTCCAAATGAATTTAACACAGACTCTATTTTATAAATGAAAGATGTATCAATAGCTCCTGGGACGCTGCTGTTGGTTCCTGATAAACTTCTCCTGCTAGAAGCTGATGAGGGTGGGAGAGGATGGTGAAGAACTTTACTGAATACGACTGTTGAATAGAAACATGGGAAGTTTATTAGAGCGTCCAGATGCCGTTTCAGAAGTGAATCAGAAGAAAGACGATGTAGAAAACCATTATAGCATGAAGGTTAATAACGTGACTGTGGATCTGCCACTGACCAGCTGTGGGATGTTAGCTAAGGGTTTTAATCTCCATGAACCTTAGTTTTCTCCTTGGCAAAATGGAGTTAATCAGAGACCCAACTTCAACTGTGATGTTCAATTTAGATATGCTCATAAGAAAGTAGCACACAGTAAAGGCCCAATAGATCTCAGTTATTATTATTGTTACTATTCTTATTATCCAGAGAGTAAAATGGAAAGAACAGTGTAAGATTATATAATTTAAAGCTTCCCTATGGTTTTAGGTTTCATTTTCCCTGATCTGTTTTGTAAAGGGATTGGCAATGAAACCCAAAATGTACACGGTTTGTGTGTTAGTTTTTAGATACAGCAAGAACTTGGAATATTTGTGGGAACTACTCCTCTCTTAGTAGTCAGTCTTGAAGGGAGAGCAAGGCTGCTTGCTTCTGCCAGGAAGAGAGGAAAGCCAGAGAGTCCCTGAACCCACTGCAAGGAAGAGAGAGGGACATAAGGAGAGGGCTTGAGTGGGAGAGGTGGCCCTGGCGTAATAGCAAAGGAAAGCTCTATGGAATTCCATGGTGCCTTTTACAAATTTTAGTGCATCTAAAAAAATGCTTCATTTAGGAGAGCTGAATCCATGCTGAGGCATGAATTCTTCTCTACTATGGTTTGTAGGTAGTCGTGGGGTGGTCCCAGCTTTAGCTTCAGTTTTGTAGAATTGCATGGATTAAGAAATACCTGAGCATTGATGATGGATTGCGGGGCGGGGAGTCCCCATCGTAAGCCTGTGCACGTGTGAGAATAAGGAAAGAACTCATGAACTCAATCTAACTCAATAAACTTGACCCACTTACAAAGTCTCAGTGTAACAGGGATGCCCACAGGCCAAGTTCAGCGGCGGTTTCAGAGGGATTTAGGGTGAAAACTGAAAATTCTGTCATGTGTCAGGGTTAGACGCTTTGGTAACTCTCCAAGTGTACGCCCTCTTCACCAGTTTCCTGGCCCTCGGGGATCCAGCTCTCTAGCGGTGGTGGGGGAAGGGTCCAGTCAGCATGGGCCACAGCCCTCCAAGCACAGTGGAACCCAGCAGAAGCAGTAACCATGCTCAACATTGGCAACTCTCCCCAGTGAAGGCGGGTCTACCCAGAAAAGACTAGGAGGTCCTACACATGCCACATGGTAGCAGTTTGGGAGCACATGTTCAATTCCCTTGGGAAAGTGTCCCAAATAGTTTTGGGGCAAACATTGCAGAAAGCTTGGGTCCTGCTGCAGCAGGGAGCACAGAAAGCCAGCAAAGTATGGGCTCTTACTACCAAACTAGCATTTTAAAACAAGACAAAATAGTTACC
This sequence comes from Camelus dromedarius, assembly GCF_036321535.1. NCBI lineage: Eukaryota > Metazoa > Chordata > Mammalia > Artiodactyla > Camelidae > Camelus > Camelus dromedarius. The sequence continues at coordinate 10,418,626 of NC_087454.1, read as the reverse complement.
CTCAGAAAATGCAAAAGGTAAGTCATTATGCCTCATAATAACATAAAATAGCATACACAGAGGCAATACAATTCTACAAGAGGCTGGTTACAAATAAGAAGAGTCCAGAGCATAAAACACGTTACTTACCCCACTAAGTCACCTCCCAGCTCATTCAAAGGCAGCTTCAGTGTGCTCCTGACAGCCCTTTACGTTCCTCTCCCTCCATTTTTCTGTTTCTGACCGACTTCTCTCTTCCCAGTGTCCTGGCTCCGTCCTACAGGTGCCCCTTGTCATGAAGGTTGTGAACATTTCATTCCTGGCTCCTTCTGGAGGATGGTGATGGCTTCTTAGAGTCCCATAAGGTGTTTCAGATTCTTTAGAGTGGCTCATCCATGGCATTGGGACACCTGGTTTCTTGTTAAAATACAGGTTCTGATTCAGTAGGTCTGGGGTAGGGCCTGAGATTCTGCATTTCTGACAAGTACCCAAGTGATACCAGTGTTGCAGGTCTGCAGTCCGTGTTTTAAGCAAGAATATTCAAAAGGACAAGAAAATTTTATTCTTGCTGACGTTAATTGCCATTCATTGCATAATCTTAGATTGCCAGGGATGGAAAAAAACAGAGCAGATGAAGGAGACTGAGAACATTATCCTGCCATGCACAAGGAGACACATAGCAAACTTGAAATAATGTTCAGATACAACTCTTGTGTTGTCGAACTGCTGACAATCCATCCCTCCCCTTCCCCCACCAGCAGGATAATGATGGAACCCATAACTAGGGGTGGTGGGAGAAAGCCTGTCCTGGTGTTGGCCTGGGCCCTGGGCTTCTGCAGTCCCTCTAGGGCTCATTCATCTGCTGACCTACCGCTTGTCACATTGTAGCTCCCATCAGCCTAAGTGAGCTGGTACTTGTCAGCGTGCAAATTTCAAAGATTTCTCTTTCCGTGCTTGCAACTGTTGAGATGGTAATCTTTAAAGTAAAGCCTTCACCTACTGTACTTTCATTGATTTATTATTTCTGTTCATAATTGCTATGAACTGCACCATTTATTCTGTTGCTATACTCCCCTTGGTGTAAAAACACTCACAAAAAGAAAAGAGAAACCTGATATAAAATGACAGCAGCCGAAGTCGCATCAATGACCACATAAGCCCTCATGTTTTCATGCATCCTGATGGTCTCTGGCCTTTCCTTAGAAGCCTTTTACTCTGTGGTTGTTTTTATGTCTCACTGTAAAAATACCCCTCCCCAAAATATTGTAGTTTCAAAATCGGTCTTCTTCCTGCTGTATTAGGCTACTGCTGTTTAACCGTCCAGTACTTCCCTTGTTTGATTCACTCACACGTAGATTATTTCAACACGGAGCATGTGAAGCGATGAGAAGAATCGAGATCCAGGGAAATAGTATTACTGGATTTCTGTCTCTTAACTTGGGTATAATCACATGAGCATGAGCTAAAGAACAACAGATGACATTTCATTGATAATAGATATTTAGGAGCTAACAGAGTGAGAAAAGAAAATTGGCTTAACTCTGTAAAAGTGCTATTGATTGTAGTTATTTAAGCTCAGTTGCGTGCAGCTCAGTGGTAAACAGGCCTGTGCTTCTATACAAGTGCACGTATCATTAAATGTTAGCTTTTAGTGTTCATTTTATTTGATTGACATGGTCCGCTACGGACAAGTGCAAGTCATGAGCCTAAAGTGGTGGGATCCACATATAGTTGATGTGTCTGATGTCCTAGTTCTTTTGGTGGTCTTTTCAATTATTTATACCACTTGGATTAATGGTTATTGTCCTATTGCCCTTAGGAATGTGGCCCAAATGCCCACATCAGCATCCTACTTCACCACGTGACTCCACTATGGTTTTTGTTTCTTCCTATCGCCAGCCATGATCTTGGGGTGGTTTCTTTCCTGTCTTGGGAATGTTCCTGCCCCTGCTCCTGGCTTCCTGCTAACTCATCCTTTAGGACTTTGCTTTAGGTGCCTTCTTCTTCTCTCCCTTTCCTCCCTAAGACGAGACCAGATGCTCCTCTTACCGTCTCCTTATACTTGACAGTTCCTCCGTTTAAATTTTTTCACACTCGATTGACATTGATTGCTTACCTCTCTGTGTTCCTTTCTAGACGTGAGCCCCTTGGGAGGAGGGATTTTGTTTTATCCATTGTTATATCTTCTGTGCTTAGTACAGCACATGACACTTAATAAGAACCAATAAAATTTTGTTCAATAAATAAATGAATGGGTAAGCCCTTCTCTCCTTTTCAGCCCCGAGCACACTGCTTCTTCCTTCCTCAGAGGAGAATGGCAGGCTGGTTGGAATAAGTTATTTTCAAGGCTACTGTGATTAATGTCCAAGATCATGCTAAAATTTGGCCATTTTTTTTTCTTTATAAATTAACATCAGCCCGGCTGTATCCCCAGCCTTCATTTCATTGGCATAATGCAATCCCTCATTATTGTTTCATCATGAGTTTCCAAGTATAAGAACAAAGTAAAATGCCTCTGCTTTATTTTAAAATGCCTGGGTAGATTGGAATACAATGAAGATATATTAGGAATTAATTTTCATAATTAAAGAACAGAGTTAGTTAAAAGCACATGGGTCCAGAGTTTTCTTTTATTCCCCTGATGTCCTGGTAAAGCATCATCATAATATTCGGTCTATAGTAAGTTCCCAGTAAATGTGAGCTAGTATCTTTATAACCACCTCCTTAATCTTCTTCCGCTACCCATTCCTCCCCCTTTAAGCACTGACCTTAGGAAAATAGACTTCAAACTCTAAAGAGGATAGAAGACAGAGCACTGAGATTTAATTCATTTCTGAAAAAGGGTTAGACGCTCCTCCTCTCTTACATGCACTAAGCCTCAGTCCTTCTTAAGCTTCAGCTCAGTTCAACAGATGGTTCTTATCCATCGTCTGTGTGCCCAGAACGGCAGTAGGCTGATCTAGTGCAACTACCGGTGTGATTACAGCAGTCTGCGATGTTGCCAGTCCTTAAGCAGCTTCAAAGGCTGTCTGTAGCTGCTCCCTTAGGGACTGGTACTAAGTATCCCCATAAACTCATTCTTACCACTGGTCTCTGTGCCTTTAAAAAGGCTCTGACACCCCGTGTCTGATCAACTCATTCTCTCTTTGTTTCCAGAACAGAAAGCATGTTCCACTGGGAGTAGACAGTCACAGCCTATACATTAATCTCCACAGTGGAGTAAAGAAGATCCTACATTGCACGTATAGTATACATAAACACTATGAGACACAGTTTGCAAAATATAACCCAATCTCATGAGTCCACAAAAACTACAGCAGACTCCAAGAAGCCTGAGATGGCCTGTCACACCTCAGTGGAAGTTACATCCACTTTATTCTTCTGAAGCCTATTTTGCAAATCAAATCTATATCGAAAGCTAAGGCTTTTGCTTAAATTCACACAGCAAATAAATCATGAGGCATGCCTGGAATTCATTTCTCTAAGTTCTCCTGCTGTGGTTAGCTATTGTGGAGGTGGCCAGATGGGAATTAATGTTGCCAAATATTTTGCAATACTGCTGCACAGTGAGGTGAACTAAGAATACAACTTTAATTTGGGTGTCAGATTCCTTTGTGGACATTATAAGCCCTTTAAAGTTAAGTAAATATCAGCGTCCATCTGCATGGGTACAAGATAGGATCAGCTGTAGAAGGGACAAGAACATTAGGTTTCTACTTGGTAGGCTTCTGCCAGCACTTGCTGAATTTACGTGTGTCGCAGTCCCTAGTTTCTATGTACTGAAGGATGTGATGGGGAGTAGAGGGGTGGTATACATACAAGTTGGCCATTTGTATGAGACATTTATAAATCTGGGACTGCCTCTTTTGTATTTGTGAACACACAGATTATCTTTTGCATGTTGATGGAAATGTGAGTTTGATGGATGTTCCTTTATGAAAGATAAGATGATAATTAGCAAAAACAAAACAATGGGGATTGCAGGTCTCAGGAGAGGAAACAATTCATGGGGAAAGCAGGAAATGTGAACCTAAGAAAAAAAGATGGAAATGATAAATCCAACCACAAGCAAAACTGTAGTGGTATAACAATAATAGATATTAATCTGTAGACTGTTATTTGGTTAATGATAAAGCAGAGAAGTATCTTCCGGAACTTGACGCTGGAAAGGAAAATGGAGAGGCTATAACTAAAAACACAGGAGAAAAGACAGAGCAAGATTAAAGGGCAGGTATATATATGTGAGACAGTCTCATTAGATTTGGGTAAATCCTCTCAAAAAAATGTTGTCAAGAACGGGGACCAAGAAAAGGTACCCCAGCCTGGGGTGGAACCGTTTAGACCAGGATAAGCCAGACTCGTGTCTGGGATGCATGCCTGAGCTGAGTGTGTCTCATCACGGTTCCTACCAAGATGTGCACCTGGGAAGCTTGGCAAGACAGGAAATAAGTGTCAGCCTATGCTGCTTCCTGGGGACACAATGAATAGTAGTCTCCTGCCCATAATGAGCTCAGAGAGTGGTAGGGGAGATATACATCCCAATTTAAGGGCAAACATCCAACTCCCACTATTTTTCAGCCACATTCATATTTTTGTGCTTTTCATTTGAAATTGTGGGTTAACAGGCCTTGGACATTTAAAGGGGTTTTAATCACCTGCAGATGGCGGGGGGGAAGTTGCAGGAAGTAAAGGAGTATCAGGTGGGCTTTCGTGATGTCTCTAAAATCCTACTGTTGATTGCCAGGCAACATTCCACCTACTTCCTTGTTGTCAGAGCTCCAAATTTGGTTTGGAATCTATTCCTTCTTTGTGTGAATCAGGGGAAGTTGACCCCAATCCCAGCCCAACTCCAGGGGCAAATCCTAACCCACCTAAGCCAACCTCAGTGGTCCTACTTCTCTTGCCCATGGACTGTTTAGGACTGAGCTGTAGTCCATTGTGACCAATGAATTGAGAGAGAAGTTCTGGGGGTGCTTCTGGGAAATGTTTCCTTACTCTGAAAAGAGACACCCATGAGGACATGGTCTTTTCTTCCTCTGGATGTGGTTGTATCTGTGTGTGATGCACAAAGAAGCAGCAGCCGTCTTCAGCCACAGGGGAGTGAGCAGGAGACAAGGATGATCCACGCAGGCTGGCAGAATAGGGTCCGGATCCTCGATGACCTTTTTCCTAACCAATGAATTTAGCAGCCTTGGACATTTTCTTTTGTGAGATACTACTTAAATTTTCTGATAATTTAAGCCTCTTTCAGTTGGTTTTGTTTCTGTTTGTTGCAACCAAAAGCATTTTGGTTGGGATATATGCTATTGTCTCAAAATGTCTCTGAAGATTATTGTTCGTTAGTAGCATGGGTGCTTTGTCAGGTTAGGTAGGAGGCATGGCTATTTCCTCCTCTTCCCACTCTGGATCATTACTCTAGCTTCTGGGAGTGGCCAGAGGCTTATTCTTACAGCTCCTGATCCATGCCAGAGACTGTTACATAAGCACTTGCTGATAAATCCTAGAAACAAGAACCAACTTGTGTGAGCACAGTCTTTTCATCACCTACTTCTTGTTAAGACCAACCCTTCACCTTCCATCCACCTGGACTCCTACATGCTGAAGACACAGGGCTCTTTCCTACCTAAGCTACAGCACTAAGTTCTATTATTATCTTCACTGTATAGATGGATAAACTGAGGAACAGAGCAGTTTAGTAAATGTGCTCAAGGTCGTCCAGCTAGGAAGCGGTAGAGCTGGGATATAAATTCAGGCTTCATAACCACTACCCTAGGCTGCCTCTACAAATTGTACTCTGTGATTGGTGAACATGTCCACCTTCCACTTATCCATACCTCTCTCAAAAATACAGATGGGGGAGGGGTTTTGCAGACTATGATCCTTAGCCAAATCTGGTACATGGCTTGCTTTTGTAAATAAAGTTTTATTGGAACACAACCACGACCATTTGTTTACATATTGTGTAGGGCTAGTTTTGTGCTACAGGGGCAGAGCTGAGGAGCTGTGATAGAGACTGTATGGTTGGCAAAGTCTAAAATGTTTACTCTCTGCCCCTTTACCAAAAAGGTTGCCAACTCGTACTATTTCTCTTTAAGGCTGGAATCTACTTCGAAGCTATCAGTGGGACTCTCAGAATGTGGCTTGACTTTGGGTTGGGCAGCTTCAGGGGTCCGGAACTTCTAATCAGTAAGCATGTTACTTGCTGTGCTCTTCTGGACAAGCCCAGGGGTCAGTGACACATGCATGAGTCCATGGTTTACTTTTCTCCTGGCAGCCAATCAAATGGCTTGTGATTATTTCTCCTTTTCCCAGCCCTGTTGTGCTTTTAAGAGGTACAAGATACCCCTTTCCCATTAATGAGTATACAACATGGGCCAGCTTAAATAAGTGGGTTAGGCCCAAAGGAAGTTTCTGCCAGAGATGTAATCACATAGATGAGGTGCTTGACTAATTCTGTGCGGGCAAAAGAGATTGCGTCTTATTTTAGAAGGTTCAATGGGAACATTATGATTAGTTTCGTAGAGTTGTGATGCTAAATGTGTAGGAATTTTTGTGTTTATGACAATTGCTGCTGGGCCACAATATTTGCTTTACGCATTTACACACAGGTGTCAAAAGCACGTTTACACACACTCACATCGAAGGCACCCATTTCCTAAGCCAGGCAATCAAAAAGATATCTCATTATGCACCATTTATGCCAATCTGCCAATTTGGAGCTTTTTTTCCTTCTTCAGGAAATCATAGTAACACTGTGAATCATTGAGGTTGTAGATATCTTTAGCCACATTTTGATAATAATATCTGCCTTTCCAGTCAATGCTTTGAGAACATTCTAGAGCATACCTGTCTTAGTTCAGGCTGCTCCATAGACTGGGTGGTTTACAAACAACAGAAATGTATTTCTCACAGCTCTGGAGCCTGGAAGTCTGCGATCAGGGTGCCAGCATGGTTGGGTTCTGATGAGGCTCCTCTTCTGGAATGCTGACTTCTCGTGGTATCCTCACACGGCAGAGAGCAGAGAGAGGAGGCAAGCTCTCTCATGACCCTTAGAAGACGCTAATCCCATCCTTAAGGGCTCCAGCCCCTCGACTGCCTCTAATCCTAATTGCCCTCCAAACACCCTGCCTCCTAATACCATCCTATTTGGGGATAGGATTTCAACATATGAACCTGTGGGGGATGTGAACTTTCAGTCCATAACAATACCATTTTCTAACAGCAGGGAAAAATGCCACTTGGCACTGAACGAAAGTATACCAAGGAAGTAGGAAAAACCTTTCATGCTGACTTTTCTGTTTCAGCCAGATTCAGGTAGTAACTGTTTACATACTCTAGGTTCATAGACAAGGTCATCAGATAGTGTAGCAAGTACTTCTCAATCTAAACTCCTCTATCTTCTCAAGAAGGCTTTTTGCAGGTCAGATAGGTTGAGGTAGGGAACTGCATCCACATAACTCCTGCAATACCTGAGGACAAAGTTGATCCAAATATGCACCTGGCTGTCCTGCCCCAGCTCAGCTACGATTCCATCAAGGTCATTTATGAAACTCAGTGACTTCCAGTTGTCCTCCCACACCTGGCAATCGCAGGTACCTTCTCAACTTTCAACCACAATTAATAACGATGAAGAATCACCAGTTCAAACAAATGAATCTTACATTGTGAACTCCTCCCTTCAGTGCGCTAAGAGGATTATCCTGAAAGCATAAAGCAAGTAAGTGATTGCAGCTTAATAAAATATCTGGAGTTTACAAAACTTCATTCACAGTCTCAGCTTGCTGGGAATCTGTCAGAAGCAAATTGTAGAGGATTTACTGTTGATCAAAGGGCAATGACTAGTGATCCTCCCCTTGGGAGGTTTTGATGGAACCACAACTGAGGCTAAAGTCGGTCATCAAGGGACAATGATTTGAAACCATTCGCTGCTACCCTTACCAGCTGGGTCATTCAGGGAGCCACCTGGAAAGTGCAAACAATGTCCTGATTGTGTGGGGCTCCAGGGGAGCTGGTCACATAGGTGAGCCCTTGTTGGGACAGTGATTCTCGGTGGAGGGATGGAGGAGACAAGAGAAGGGAGAGGGCAGGAGTGCTTCCAGAGCTCTTCTAACTGAACAAGGCTCCTCTCCCGTCTTTGTCCCCATGGATTCTGATACACTTTTCCCCACGCCCCACCTTTGAGCTCAGCGAAGGCCTGAGGCTAGTGTTACTGAATTTCTACTGCTTTTTATAGCATTCCTGCTTAGTCCTGGACATGCTGAGCCGTGGCTGCCCTTCCCGGGAGGCTCTGGCCGTCTGTGGCTGGAGCTTGTCAATCATCTGTAAAGGCTGATCTCCCTCTGGAATTCAAGATGCTCATTGCACCGAAATTTCAAAAAGACAGGACCCGCTCGCTAGCTTTCCTTCTTCCATTGGTATTCAGACCCGCAGAGCCTCCCTGAGTGACCTCCCCTATTCTATTTCCTTGGCTTTGCTTCCTGCCCTACTTGTTCCAGCTCTTCTCCTTTTTACATTATTCATGGCTTTTATTTCTCACTTAGTCATTTATTTTAAGTTTTCTTCCTGCTTTTACACCCACTTAACCCAGGTTTTTATCTTGGAAAACAACCTGGATTGACCAAAGAAGAAGGAGCAAATTAACAGTATTTTTTAATTTTAGACAGTGTTCCTAAATTGTTGTATTTTTATTTTCAACAGCTGTCCCCGAGCTTGCCGTTAAACAGGGCTTCTCAACCTTGGATGCACGATGGCACCATCTGAGCTGCTTTAAAAAGTGCTGATGCCCGGACTCAGCTCCAGCGACTCTGTCTTAATTGGCCCAGGGTAAGGCCTGGGCCCTGAGGGTTTTAAAGGCGCTCCAGGTGATTCTTAAGTCGTAGTCAGGGTGAAGAGTCACCACCACCAGCAATGTTGTGAAGCAAGGCTTTTTGGAGGCTTAGAATCCTTCCACCTCCTCTTTCGGCATAACTATCTTCCTTTAAGATTCTCTCCTGTGTCACGAAAGCTGGGCTCGAGTTTTTGGTCCACCACTGCGTAACCCTAAGCAAGGGCCTCCATCTGCCTGAGCCTCAGTTCCTTCATCAGTGAAAACTACACGCCCCACCCTGAGGAGGCCGTGAGGTGGCACCACCCAGGCTCCTGGGTTAGAACAGTGCTGCAGATCAGGCGTCTGGGTTAGAACACCTGGTCCACACTGCCATGTGAAGAGTCAGGGGTTCAGGGAAAACCGAACGGAACTGAACCCACTCATGGTGCCTGTGGCCATGCAGGGATTTCCCCTGGCCTGTCACCGATATGCTTGTGCCATATGCACTGAGAAGAACCCAGACTCGTTCTTCCCAGCTTCCAGCTCCCCAAGACCTGGAGACAGGTCTCGGCCACGGGGCATTAGCTTCCCGCTTACTCGTAGGTTGACACAAGGAACTATAAGCTCATCAACACCTTTCTCCACACACAGTTGAGGCCACTTTAAACTCTGGGCTGCAGCACTTCTCCTATTCTTAAACCTTGGAGAATCTCAACAGCTTTGCTGCAAGTGGGGTTAGAAGCACCGACCCCAGAACAACTGCAGCTCCAGTCCCTTCCCTCTAACCCCTGCCCTCCGTCTCAGGCTCTTAGTCTCTGGGGGAAGGTCTCACGACCAGAGAAATTTATTTTCTTCTTTCAGACTCCTCCAATCTTTTCTCCCTCCTCCGGAAGCCCAGATTCTAGCAATCTCTCAGAGCCTGCAGGCAACTCTAGGCTGCTCATAATAAATGTCCTCCTTCCTCCATCCAGCAAGTTAGCATTGTATGTGTTTGCTTCATTTCCTAGTAGCCAACAGCTTACCATGTTAGCTGCAGACTTCTACAGATTCAGAGGCCTGTGGCTTAAGACAGGATTCTCCCCCTTAAACAGATCGTGGAATTAGGGTCCTAAAAGAAGGGTTTTTTTTAACACCTCCCTAAATATACTTTCTCCCCTGCTTGTCCACCCCCAATTTTTATGGGACGTGTGAGGCAATCAGGAATGTGGGTGGACATTTCTATTTTCTCAGGAGAAATCATATCTGGAGTGGAAACAGTGATGAGTGACAAGATGTTGATAGATGAAACATTCTCAGACTTAAAGAGTATTTGAGGCAAACGGACTTTCCTTATACTTCTTAAGAGGCAAATTGTGTATCTCCATCTTGCTATTTCTACTTCTTATGCCCTAGCCCATTTTCACCCTTGTATGTAGTCTCCCAGTTACAGGCTGTATGTTCAGTGGGGACATCTTTCAAAGAGATGACAATATAAATGTAAGGAAGGCTTATGTGATATCTCATAATACCTCATTTTGTTAATAGAGCTAAATTCGATGTTACTGATTTATTCATTTATTAATTTACTCATTCATTTGTTCATTCACTCACTCACTCCACACTGAGCAATGACTCTTTGCTGAGCACCATGCTTGGCAGTGGGGTTACAGCAGTGAACAAGACCCAGGTCTTGCTGTCATGGATCTTATGTGGAGATGAAAGGAGTCAGGTGGTAAACAAGTGAAGATATAAGATAATTATAGATTAGAATAAATGTTTTCACTTGGGGTGTTCTACCCTAGATAAGGGAGCTAGGGAAAGCATCTTGATTTTTGAGGTAAGACCTGGGAAATGAGGATAATCAGGCTTAAAAAGGACTGGGGTAGGGAAGTCTTCCAGGCAGCAGGCACAGCAGGTACAAAGGCCCTGAGGCATGAGAAGGCTTGGCGTGTGATTTGAAGGAGGCCAGTGTGACTGGAGCCCCGTAAGCGGGCTGCCCTGGGAGAAGGAAAGGCAGAGCCCTGCCATTGCTTTCTGGTGTCCGGGCCTCTGAGGAGCCTTCCTGTTTTCAACACAACCCTTGAGTTACTTGAATAGATGGAATATTCACTAATCCAGGAGCACCTGTACTTCAGATGTTCCAGACATCTGAACCTTTCCTGGCAAACAGGAACCTTTACTGGAAAAATCAGAAAATTTTGCTCAGGGTGTCTAAAAATCTTTGCCTCATGAAACCTCACAGCCAAAGTAACATTTTTCTCAACATGGGAGACCTGAGTTCATTGCTGATACATTATTGGGTTCTATGAATTACAAAAAAAGAATCCAAATTCATAACAAATATAGCTTCTGTCCTTGGATCATGTGAACTCTTCAAAATATACTTGGTCTTAGAGGAGCAGTGATCATGTTTGTAAGGATAATCTTGAACTTCAGATAATCACCAGGACAACAGTGATGCCACATGCATATCAAGAGATAGCCCATTTCTCTTTCTCTTGTATCTCTTGAATCTTTTATCATGCAATAATATGTTTTCAAGAAACACTAAAGCAATATAAAATTTGACTCAATAATGCCCTGAATTTCAGATTTGCAAGAGATAATTCATGTAAGTAGTTGGCACAGTCCCCAACAAATGCTCAACATTATTTGTCCTTATTGGATAGAGAGGGGAAACCCCAGCTTAAATCTAAAGAGTTTAGGTCTTCAGAAGAACAAGCCCTCCTAATTCTTATCTAAACAAAATCTCAAAGCATTTTACTTAAGAAGGAAACCACAACTTTCAAATCGTACATAAACATATTCCCTTTTGAAGCTGAAAATGTCCCTGGATTTGCAAAACAAGGCACTTAGGATGCCATCACTGGATGTGGTTTGTTTGCGTGTTTGGTTTCCTCTCATTCTTATAGGTCAAAAGTTATTATTCCTAATGGTTGGCTAAGTTTTTTGTTTTTTAAAGCCCAATTGGATCAATCTGTTCCATTCCAAACACTTCGCAACAAAAATCTCAACTTCACTCAGTGTGGAGTTTTCAAGCTTAACAAACTGTTTCAGTGGAAGGAAGAGCAAAGATAACAAGCCCACCTTGGGTGTCAGGCTCAGAGGAAGACTGCTGAACTGTGCCCTTCTTTCTCCCTGACTTCACGTCTACAGCTGCGGCGGGACAGGGACCGGGCATTAAATGTGCTCTCCTGCCTCTGCGGCAAAACGTGAGAGACACCCGGAGGCCTCCAGACACTTGGACTAGAAGGCCCGCAGGTAGGACGTCAGGATTAGCAACTGCAGGAACCCAGCATACTTCAATCATGTAACAACTCATTATACCACATGGAACTCTGACCTGGGAACTCAGACATGCCATGGGGTGTTGCTACCATGTTATGTTCATCTCCCGTTTGGGCCGTGAGATAAACGAAGGACAGGCATCCCCTATGAAGGCCAGACTTCTGTCGAGCTTTCCTCCACCACATCGCACACTGTCTCCCTCTCAAGGTCACTTGGGTAGGGGTCCAATGTCCCTCATCTTTATGTCTTCAGAGTTGGTACTAGTGTCTTTGCTCAATAAACTCATGTGGAATGAATGTGTTGTTTTAGTTTCAGATGCACAGCAAAGTGATTCAGTTCTATGTATACATATACATACTTTTCCAGATTCTTTTCCATTATAGGCTATTACAAGATACTGAATATAGTTCCCTATGCTTTACAGTAGGTTCTTGTTGTTTATCTATTTTATGTATAGTAGTGTGTATGTGTCAATCCCAAACTCCTAATTTATTCCTCCCCTCCCACCCCTTCCCCCTTTGGTAACCATAAGTTTGTTTTCTATGCCTATGAGTCCATTTCCCGTTTGTAAATAAGTTCATTTGTATCCCTTTTTTTAAATTCCACATATAAGTGATATCATATGATATTTGTCTTTCTCTGTATGACTTACTTCACTTAATATGATAATCTCTAGTTCCATTCATGGTGCTGTAAATGGCATTATTTCACTGTTTTTAATGGCTGAGTAAAATTCCATTGTATAAATATACCACGTCTTCTTTATCCATTCATCTGTCAGTGGACATTTAGGTTGTTTCCATGTCTTGGCTATTGTAGATAGTGCTGCTATGAACATTGGGGTGCATGTATCTTTTCAAGTTACAGTTTCCTCTGGAGATATGCCCAGGAGTGGGATTTCTGGATCCTATAGGTAGCTCTATTTTTAGTTTTTTAAGGAACCTCCATACTGTTCTCCATTGTGGCTGCACCAATTTACATTTCCACCAACAGTGTAAGAGTTTTCCTTTTTCTGAATGAGCTTAATTTTTAACAGTTCTCATATATTAGGACTAACTTGGTTGTCTCATAGAGGATTGAGTCAGTGGCTTGGTGACAGTGAACTCTTCAACCACCCAGTCACATGGATGACCCTGTTACTGTGACAAGAACAAAGCATTGCCAGGAGATAGCAGGTCAGGGAAGGCATAAGCCGTCCACACCCCTGAACATGGCCCCTTGCAATCCAGTTTAGCCACCTAACACCAGTACTTCTCAGCATTTTTCATACCAGGACACACATAGAAAGTGATAATATTTGTATAGAAAACTGAGATAAACCACTAAGCTGCTCGAGGCAAAAAGAGTCTGGCCAGAGGGCTCCAGGTGCCCTGGGCCCCACAACCTCCAAGGAGATTGCAGAGCTCCTCCTGGAAACACATCTCAAGCATCTGGCAGGACAGGAGTCCTGCTGGGAACAGCCTGATCCCAAGTCAGGAAGAGGTTAAATTATGTTATTCATACTCTGTTTAAGAATGTATAAAAGTGTGGTCTATTTTAGAGAGATTTCCATTTAAAGTCTTAAAAATTCATTGCTTGAAAATGTAAATTCTGAGCTATATAGAAGAGTCAGCTATCAGCTTCTTTCTAAAGGGCTCCTGATAATCAAAATCTTACAGTGTATGGTTTTATATTTTGCTGTATTTGTTGAATAGAGTTTTATGTTCTGTGTCCTTTATTTTAATAGCCAATCTAAAACTGATTTCTGTTTTTCCTCTTTGTATAAGCCCACCACATTTAGTTGCTATTTATTTAAATGGACCTTGATTGACTTTGAGTGGCCCTCAGCTAGGTTTTTTTTTTAGTCTCCTCACCCCTGCTCCAGATAATGAAATCGCAGTATCCCAGCTATTTTTAGCATCCATTGGGAAGTAAGAGGCAGCGTTCTGATCTTTGTCTAACATAATTCAATACTTACCATTGAAACAGTGGGCTCTTGGACATCAGTTAGCTTGGGCACACTTATCTGACTGATGAATCCTTTTCCCCTTGGACAAAAAACAAGGCTTTCCAATATTCCTACTAAAGAAAAGTCAAATATTCAGGTCTCTTAAAAATAAAGAATCATTTATGAATACACAGTTTTGTGGATGACCTCAAAGTAAGTCACTGGTTATAGCAGAACTTCAGCAGATTACACTCAAAAATTCCAACGGGATTTGGAGGGTAGAGGAAACTCTTAGCCATTCTCTTCCAGTTCAGAAGAGGTATCAAGAAAGGGAGGAAATAAGTGAGCACCTACTATGTGCCAGGTGTTGAAATTTATGTTAATTCCTACAACATTTCCTCGCAGAAAGCATGAATATCCCCCAAAATTAAAGATTAAGACAGGTGATATAGTGACTCCAAGGGTCTCAGCCAGCAGGTGGAATCATCCCTAATTAAGTGACCAGAACAGGAGCCCAGGGAAGACCCTCCACTGAAGGCATTCACAGATAGCCTATTTTTTCCATGGCTAGAGAATGAAATTCAGTGAGGATGTGAGGTGCTATAAGAGAACCACTGCTAAGACTCCCCACCAGGTACTATGCCCATAATCATTTGATTAGGTTTCTATCCAATTATTTATCCAAAAATATGAATAATGCCTAATTAAATAGTACTTGATTAAATTTGATTAGCAGAAAAAAGTTATTCATAAAAATTTGTAAGAAACCTCCCAATAACTCTATTCACTCACATGAGACCCTCCCAGAAATAACATTTTTCTCTTACTGTTTCATTCAGGTGATTTGAAATAAAGCCCAATTTTTTTTTTAACAAGCTGATTGATAAACAATTTTGTTGCAAGATCAAATTTCTCAGGCCACAAACTCAGAAGTGCCAAACATGGAGCATTCTTTGTTCTTTCATAACTCTACTTAGTTTTTGTCTTGAGCCTGAAGTTTCCTGATGGCAGAAATGGCTTGGTAAGTCAGAGTTCTCTGAGTCATTTCAGCTTTAAACTCTGTCAGCTCAGAACTTGCACCTCCATCTTTTCGGGGTGCCGTCTGAATTCTGAGACCGTTATGGAAAGGCGAGGCATTGAGGGGGTCAGTGGACCTTGTCGGCTGGCTTGGGTACATGCAGCATGTATTCCCTTGTCCTTAGTGCACTGGCCCCAAGTCCTCTGTCACTTGGCCACATCCTTTGTGACCTCTGAGAAAACATTGCAGCCCCTGTGCCCCATAGGTCTCCAGGGGACTTATGTGGAAGCACCTTGGGCCCATCTCCCAAGGTGTCCCATGCTGTCATCCCTCTCTCCTATGTCACAGTGAAACAGAAGACACCATGGGTGCCTACCACCACTCAGAGCCCCAAGGGAAATTCAGGGAACAAAATGCTCAAACTGATGTAGGGGATCCATGTCCCCCTGCCTTCCAAACTGGGCCAGAGTTAGCCGGGTGCAGACCCCCATCACTGCTTCTGTCTTATTCTCCCTGATGTTCCTTGTCCCCTTGTCCCCAGACAGAACTGAAACTTAAGAGCTGAGCACATTGGCTCTTATGTCATAGGATCAGGCATTTTCTCCAAATCTGTTGCTTATGGCAGAAACACTTTCTTTTAATACCCAGGAGCCAGGCACGGAGACACAAAAGCCCTTTCTGACAACCTCTTATATCTGCTGGGAGTTCGAAAATCTATTTTGAACTCAAAGGCTGAAAAATCTTATTCAAAATTATTCTGCTGTGGCCATCCCTTCTTGAAGCTGTAAACGCTGAAAATATGACCCTCTGTAATCCTGGGGAGAGAAAAGCAAGATTATCCCATAAATAACCGGGCAGAAGACGCTGTACCTGAATCCAGTCTCCATGCACCTGAGCCTCCAGGGGTCTGAGCCTCCAGGTCCTGGAGTCCCCAGCTTTCCCAGCCTCCCCTCAACAGCTGTTCCCCAAACTCAGACTCTGGGTTCAGCAGCGTGTCCATGGGGGAGGAGTGGTATCACGTTGTATCCAGGTGTGCCCCAGCCCGAGTATGCTGGTCCTCAGGATGCTGAGAGAACAGGAGCACACATCCACCTGGGGACCTGTCTGCCCATGAGTTCTAGTCATGCACTGAAGCCCCGAGGCCCCCCTGCCTGGTACCTTCATGACATCGCTGCTTCTACACACTAAGAAGTAAACCCTCCACCAATTCTCTCATCAGATCATCATTAGCTCATGATTATATGAAGACCATTTTAACCACTGGGCTTGTGGACCAGAGCTTGTGGACCAGCTGGGAGCCAAAATTGAGTTATAGTTTGTGCTGAGAGGCATCCAAGCTCTTCAAGGGACCTAGATTTCATGTTATACCAGGGATGGATGGCTCCGCTCCATCCTTCTAATAGAACCTTTGCCTTTTAAAAGGGCACAAAGGTATCAGGAATCAAGACTATATTGTCCTACCTCCCTTGTGGTTCCAGATGTAACCAAGTAATTAAGTGTTGGTCAAGGAAACGTTAATACAAAAGTTGTGTAGCAACTGCAGTGGAACCGCCTAGAAAGGTAGTTGGCACGCATTCATTACATCACCCTGCCACCTGCCACCAGAGTGAGGTAGTGGTCACTTTTGCACCACGAGGAAGAAAGTTATATGCTAGGGATGGATGGTGGAGCAGTTTACTGGAGGAAGCCTTGTTTCCCTTAAGGTTTTGCTGAGTAGCTATAGATGCATCACATTGCTTATCTCCAGACTTTTTAAGTGAAGGAGCAAAACCTTGTGTGTTTAAGCCACTGCTCATTTGGATGGTCTGTCTTATGCAGCCGAAGCAATTTCTGATAGATCTAAATTATAAGTAGGTCCAATTCTGTTTGGGCTTGGCCTAAGGGTAGTGGAGGAGAGTGTCAGAGAGCCATCTGAAATTGTCAGCTTACAAGTAGTGATATTCATGAGTGACTCTTGAACTTGGCAACAGCTTCAAGAATCAGGTGCAGAGAGGTTTTTATCCTGCAGCTGTGGAATGTGTGTTTGATGGTGTCTCCTTCCCTTCTAGCGGTGAGAGAAGTGGCTATAATACAAAGGGTCTGTCTGTTGTGCTTCAAGGTGTCAAGTGCCCTTTTCTGGTAACTTGTGGGGATTCGCTGTGGTTGCCATGGAGACCAAGTGACTCTGAGTTCAACCACGACAGCTAGGCCTTTTTATTCAAAGGGACATATTTTGAAGAGGAAGCCAGAATGTAAGATGGTAAGGTGACTCATCTTTCATTAGTGCAGCGAAGCACCCCGAAGCCTTCCTTCAGGATCATAATGGATGTTATTCCAAGAAGCCCGTATTTGTGACTGGATCCTGGAATAATTAATTAAATACATTTTCCCTACCCACCCAGCACCTGTCTTCAAAGAATTCTCTTCTTACAGAATTTTAAGGAGGAGAATTAAGTCTCAACTCACCTGCTTCACCATATCAAATAAATATGTATTTTCCAGCCTTTTTTTTCCCCTCTCTCTCTCCCATACACTTGAAAATTGTTCTCTGAACCAGCAAGTTGTGATGGAAATAGCACTGGACTTGGAGTTAAGAGACCCTTTTCCTGGCTGTTCTATTAATCAGCTGTATGGCTTTGGTTAGGACTGTTCTGGTCCTTAGTTGCTTCATTGGCTACATGAAGAGTAATGTGAAATGACCTTTAAGATCCTTTCCACACGTAAGAATCCGAAATCCCTTCTGATTTTAATTCTCTAGACCATGGCAAGTACCTTAATCAGGTTTCTCAATTTCTATCTTCCCCAACTAGCATGTAAGCTTGTGTAACAGGTACTCAATAACATGTTTATTTGATGAGTGAAGTGAATGAATGAATGAATGAATGAATGCTCAATCAATCATTCAGTCTGGCTTCAAGACTGATTTAACCAAACATTGTTTTGGGGTTTGTCTTTTCTTTTTCCCTTGTCAGTCAGACTCAGAAATTGATTGTCATACCTGAATCATTATCTACTAGAAGCAACTTGACTTTGGAACCAAGACCAGGGGCCCCTTGATTTCCATCAGCATCCCCAGCCCTTCTTGGACCCTCAATTGCACAGATCTTAACAGTCCCAGGAAATGGGAGGTTAATCTGTGTCTCTGCTTCTTCCTGAGACAAAATTATGTGAATAAACAAATAATCCCAGGTCTGGTCCCTAGTAGCATCCAAACTGTGCTCAAAGATTATCAAATCTCCTGCGGGCACTTTTCAAAGCTTATTTCTTCCCCTGTTGCAGAATTTGAATCACTTTTCTCAGTCAAAGGTCAAAAGAAAACAAAGGAATTGAAACTCCTTCACAGCAATTTCTGGATAATTTCATGAAGGAAGGGAAACCACACTGCAGAGGAAAAAGGAAGCAGACAGTGGAGGTCAGAAGTGACTGGGTTGAAATTCTGGGTCCCTGGACAAGTGTTCCTGGGGCCCCATACTCTGCAGGCCCTCCAGGAGACCTTTCTGTTTCCAGTGGGTCTGGGAGACGAGCACCTAATCAGAGGTGTGCCGTAAAGCAAAGTGCACTCCTTCCTGAGTCCATCTCCTCTGTGGGCTACAGGCTTCCTGGCCTCATGGTCACCTCTTGTCCCTAGGATTTAGAGACCTTCCACAAAGAGGGAAGATGAGACTAATATTGTGTGAGCCAGGGACTATGTTGTGCAATATTTCACTTAATCCTTACAGGACCCATGTGAAAGCTGTTATTGCAGCTCCTTTACAGATGAGGAAGAGGCTCAAAATAATGTCCCATTATATACACAACCCACAACTTCTCTATCCAGTCATCTGCTGATGGACATTTATAAATTGCTTCCTTAAACTCACCTTCCAGGAAATGCCAGATGGCAGATTCAACCCAAGTTTTCCATGACTCCAGAGCCAGCAGTCTTTGCTTCTTTCCAGGCAATCCCTGTTATGCCTGTTGTGGGGCACCTGGGCTGAGTTCTCATCCTCCATATTTATTATTATTTCCAGGGGTTGCTGTGGTGCCAGAGGGGTTGTGTGGTATTGCCATTTTATAGAGAAAATTTCAACTCAAGAATCTCTGATTTCTGATGGTTGTTTGTCTGAATTCTGATGGTTCTGATGATTGTCTAGGGACCTGTTAGTTTTTTCCCTTTTGCCTAATTTAATTTTTCACTGTATAACACATCTTCATGGTTCAAAATCAAAATCAAAACAATATAAAAAGCCTTTCTCAGAGATGTCTCATTTCCATTCCTATCCATTCCATTCCTATCCTTCCCCAGACTCCTCCTCACATCTGTTATAGGTGACCATAGTTTCTGGCTTATTCTTCTAGTATTTCTTTCTACAAAAGAACTAGAACACATATGCACACATACATGCATGAATGCGTAAGTAATATATTTGTATATGTATATTTATAATCTTATTTTCTCTGATTTTATACATAAGCATAGCTGTTTGCACAGTTTTTGACTTAGCAGTGTATCCTGGAGAACACTCCATGTCTATAGAACTCTCTCATTCTTTTTATATTCTTTTTATGTGGCTGCCAAGCACGCCATTGTGTACTAGACCCTTACTACTAGTTTATTAACCTCATTGGTTTTCACTGATGGAGATTTGTATTTCTAATCCTTTGCTATTACAAAATAATTCTGTGTTTAATGGCTTTACGCAAATATGTTTCATATTGGTGGAGGCAGGTGTATTTCAGGCAGTTTCCAAGAAGCTGGGTCACAAGGTACATACATATGTAATTTGGTTAGCTGTTGCTAAACTCCTCTCCATAGAGGCTGCACCATTGTGCACTCCCACCTGCAATATGTAAAGTGCCAGATGCTTTAAGCCCAGCCAACAGAATGTATTGTTCAGCTCTTGGAGTTTCCACCAATCTGATAGGTGAGAAATAGCTCAGTACAATTTTAATCTAAATTTCTCTTCTTGATTGAACCTTGTTTTTCATATTTTTAAAGGCCACCTCCTTTATTTTCTCATGGATTGTCTGCCTGTGCACTTTGACCATTTTTACATCAATTTTTTCTTTTGTTGTTGTTGTGAATGATGATTTCTTTAAAGAGTGTTTTAACTGTTTGGGAGCTTAGTCTCTTATTGAAGTAGGTTGCAGATAGTCCCCCAAATTTGTCATTTGTCGTGTGTTTTTGTCACACAAAATACTGTATTAATGCTTGGACAAGTTTGTCAATCTGTTCCTTTATTTCTTCTGAACAGTGAGTCATAGGAAGGCTTTCCAACTGCTAAGTGGAAATTTACCCATTTTCTTAGAAAAATAAATGGGTTTCATTTGTTACATTGAGATCTCTAACCATTTGGAGTTTTTCCTGATATTCTGTATGATGTATGGATCCAATTTCATATTTTTTCCAAATGATTTTTCAGTTGTCCCAACATCTTTTATTAAGAAGTGCAACTTCCCCCTTTATTTGAGATACCACCTTTATCATACCTTAAATGTATTCTGTCTCTTTCTGGACTTTTAATTTCATTCTATTTGTCTTTCTACTCATTCTTATTACATTTTTAATGAGAGGACAATAGTTATCTACATTTGAGGCTAAATGCCACCATTTACTGATTTTTCTCTTTGTTGTTGCCTTTCTGTACACACTCTGTTTTATTTTTGTTGAAATCAGGTTTTGTGTATTTGGCAAGAAATAAGGACCTACCACACTCCAGATACCAATGGTGGGAGGACAGGGGGTGGGAACAAAGAGTCCTTGTCCAAAGCAGGGAGACACTCAGCAGCACATCCCTCTTAGGCTTGTCTCTGCATAGTGATTATGGAACCTTCCGCCTAAGCCTCAGTGATTATTCTGAAAGATTTTGGGATGTGCCTGCAGGAAGTTGAGGTTCTCTATCCATCAGGGATTTTAAAACAGGACACGTGAGCGCACGGTTGTTCAGGATCATTCTCCTACCAAGTCCTTTCTATGGACACCCTGACAATAAGGCATTTTTCCACCAGGACTGGTTTTGCAACTTGGCCACTGGGTTCAAGTTGAACTAATATCCAATTATGTCATCAGCTATGGTAGCAGATATGGTATGTTACTCTTGCACCAAGTGACAGCTAACTTCTTTCAAATATTCTCTTTTCTACAAATTCCAGATTCTTCCTGTTTGGCTGGGACATATCTCATGAGCATTGAGGTGATGTTGTATGGTAGTCTGTGTAATGTCTCCATTCTGCTCTGTCATCACAAAGTTGTGCTAATGACAATCTTGAGTACTGCCAAACAAGTACTCTGAGCCACTTGGGAGTCCGTTCCCCCCTGCTCGCTTCCCCTCCCCTGTCTCCTTCTCGCAGCTTTTGTGCTTCATTCACTGCTTCACAGCCCCAAAGTTTTACAGAGATTTCTGAGGAAAGAACCCTTTCAGTTTCACCTGAAACTATTTTCTCCAAGGAGCCAAACACAGGTCCATGGGGGCCCCTCCAGAAGACCAGTCTATGAGGCAGATGTTAATGGGCTCTCAAACTCTCTCCCCTCCTCTTCAGCCAAAACCCTTCTCTTAGAGATCCACAATCATCCTGCTCATCCCTGTTACGCATTAACTTGTGTCCCCAGAGAAGATGTGTTGAAGCCCTAACACCCTGTGCCTCAGAGTGTGACCTTATTTGGAAATAGGGTTGCTACAGATGTAGTTAGTTAAGATGAGGTCACACTGGAGTCAGGGATGGGGGCTTTTGCCCACTACAGCTTAAAAGAAGCAAACAGAAATGTACAAGAAGAAGACTTAGCCATGCAATAGAGACTAAAGTGCTGTAGCTGAAAAATCAAGGAATGGCAAGGGTGGCCAGCAAACCACCAGAAGCTTCGAAGAGGGAGGAAGGACTCTCCCCTGCAGGTTTCAGAGGGATCTTGGCCCTGCCAATACCTTGATTTCAGACTTCTGGCCTCCAGAACTGTGAGAGGACACATTTCTGTCATTTTAAGCCAATCCAGTGTGTGGTACTTTTATATGGCAGCTCTAGGAAACTCATATAATCCCAAAGTGTTTTTTCAGGAGGATTTTGACCCACACAATTCCTGCCCCGAAATGCAGACACAAGGGAAAGCATCATATGTGGAAGCACTCTTTTCTCCCTTTTTATAAGACACTAGTTTTTATTTGTCCAAAGACTCAAGATCAGCTCATAGGGAATGAGGTGCTATTACCGGTCCTACGTTCCCACAGTGAAGTAGGGTCAGCAGAAAGCACCTCCGCTCTTGCCAGGAGGCAGTGCTGCTGGCAGACACCAGCCCTCTTCTCCAGCCAGGTGGTCCTCCTGGTTGCCTGTTTTCCTACCTGGAATTATCCTTACCTCCACTCTCTTGTGCAAAGCCCTACCTATCCCAGAGGCTCAGTTAAAGTGCCTTTCCCTCCACAAAGCCTGTCTTGACTGGACCAGAGCACAGTGACCTCTCCCACCTCTGCATTCCTACCATAATCGCTGTGCTTCTTGCTGGTGTATGTAGTGTTTGTTCCTTGCTGTCTCACACAGGTATGTCTCCCTTATTCTGACCTGATGATAAGTGCCTCAAGGCCAGGGATTATGCCTCTGGGCATTTAGTGCATTGCCTTGCACATGTGAGAGCCCAGAAAATTCAGTAAAGAACAGAATAGGTGCAAAAGTAAATCATCAACCACACACTAAACAGGACCCCAGTAGCCACGAACAGGAAAATAAGTAAGCAATGAGGGTTCTTTTTGAAAATGAGGAAACACAGCAAAGATCCTGGGGAGCGAAACATCTAAAATGACATTTCTTGTTATAATAAATTTAGGAACAGCCAACGGACTAAAGAAAGCTATTTACTTAAAAATGACTTCTCAATCTCTGCTCAAATTTTATGTTTTGTTTGTACTTATAGTTCCTTCTCTGTCAGGGTTTTGGCTCAGGGTTCATTGTTTTAATCAGTGTTTTGTACTCTTTTCTTTGAAGATATCTTGAACTTATGAAATTTTATCATTAGAAAGGAGCTTAGAGATTTTCTTGTTCATTCTGAGGCAGAAGAAAGACAGAATTTGGGGCCAGTCTTAAGTAAAAAGCCAGTCCTCTGTTTATTAACTGCAGGATGTTGTGTAAGTTATTCATGTCTTTAAACTTTGATTTCCTTACTTAATAATGGGATAATAAGTGTCTTCCAGGAGCAGTTATTAGGAGGATTAAAACTGCTGTGGACATTGATTGGGCACATAAAGAAGGCACATAAAAATGGTAGCTTTTTCATAGAAACTGGAAAACTTGTCCTTGGAATAAGTCAGATCAGTGTTTTCAAATTCTGTTTCTTAGAGCCCAAGAGGGTGAATATGTGACCCTGCAGCCACCATGTTGGCAGCAGCTGAAAAGGGCTGCCCAATGGGCAGAGTTCTCGTCCCCAGATCCTCTTCAACCAGGAAAGCACCATTTTCATCTATTTCATATACTGGAGCTCTGTGTAGGATTGGCCTATTTAAAAAAAAAAAAAAAAAGAGTTCAAAAAGTTTAAACTCTCAGGGTAGGACAGTGCCTTTTACTCTATGTTTACCAAAGCATGCCTCTCTTAGCTACTAAAACTAAGTATCTATCATTTAAAACAAAAGCCCCATTATTCAGAGAAATACGTTTGCTATCAGTGGGTCTTTTGAAAATCCTGATAATTGGGAAAACTATTACTCTCTTCCACAAAAGAAAGTTAACACCCAGAAAGTTAACTTGCTCCAAAAAAAAGTGTATCGGATAAATGTTCAATAAATACCTAAACTACATATATCATAATGTTTTGAAAGAATACATGAAATAAATGCTGGAAAATCTTTGCTACAAAAACATAGGAAACTATTATTATGTTCATGCTGTTCCATCATCTGTATTCAATTTGTACTCTTATCTTCACCATGCTCCCTGCAATTTGGAGATTAAACCCACGGCAGGGATTGAAGGTCATCCAAACAAAGCTCAAACCCAAAAAAGGTCTCATAACTCTGATCAGTTAGAACAACAGTGTCCAAGAGAAGTTAGAATAACAGGGAGAACGTCTCATAAATGGGATGTTAGTGCTATTACTGTAGCTGCTGGGTACCACCAAGACATTACTACGTGCCAGGCACTGTGCTAAGTACTTGAATTATCACAACACCCACGAAGAAGGTATCATTATCCCCATTCTATACACAAGAAAACTGAGGTCCAAAGAGTTTAAGTAATTGCACATTTTCACCTAGCTAGTAAGTGGAGTAACCAAGGTCTACTGTAGGTTGTCTGACTCATAGACCAGGCTTTTAATTACTATGATACTCTAATTATTGGGAAGGTAATAATGGACAAGATAATGCTTCTGACTTTTTGGACCTGCAGGTTTTCCATGAAAAAATTCAGTATAATTATACCCTCTCTTTCTGTTTTAGAAAAATGTAGAAATGCTTTATTGACTGAATAAAATATTTTAGGCCTATAAGTACAATCTCAGTTCAAAAAGACAGACAGAGCATGTGTATTTGCCTATCCTTTCTCCCACGATCCTATTGAAATGTCAATAAAGACATATAAAGAATGAATAAGTCTGATACAGATGGCGATAGTTACATGAAAAAAATGCTCAGCATCACTAATTATTAGAGAAATGCTAATCAAAACTACAATGAGGTACCACCTCACACTGGTCAGAATGGCCATCATTAAAAAGTCTACAAATAACAAATGCTGGAGAGGGTGTGGAGAAAAGGGAACCCTCCTACACTATTGGTAGGGATGTAAGTTGATACAGCCACTATGTAAAACAGTATGGAGGTTCCTTTAAAAACTAAAATAGAGTTGCCATATGATCCAGCAACCCCACTCCTGGACATATACTCAGAGGAAATTCTAACTTTAAAAGACACAAGCATCCTGATGTTCATAGCAGCACCATTTACAATAGCCAAGAGATGGAAGCAACCTACTCAGCCATAAAAAATGAGGTAATACCATTTGCAGCAACATGGATGGACCTAGAGATTATCATACTAAGTGAAGTAAGTCAGGAAAAGAAAGACAGATACCATATGATATCACTTATATGTGGAATCTAAAATATGTCACAGATGAATTTATTTACAAAACAGAAACAGACCCACAGATACAGAAAACAAACTTATGGTTACCAAAGGGGGAAGGGGATAGAGGAGGGATAAATTAGGAGTTTGGGATTTTCAGTTAGAAACTACTATATATAAAATAGATAAACAACAAGGTATATAGCACAGGGAACCATATTCAATATCCTGTAATAAACCATAATGGAAAAAAATACAAAAAAGAATATATATATATGTATAACTGAATCACTTTGCTGTATACCAGAAACTATCACAATATTGTAAATAAACTACACTTCAATTTAAAAAAAGAATGAATAAGTTTATTAGAATGCTGAAAACCAATAGGATGTCATCAGCAGAAATTTCAATGACTTAGATAAAGGTCTGGGAGTCAGAGAGCAGATGAGACCGTATCAATGTACTAGAGCAGAGTGATGCACAAGCCAAAACACACAAGTGATAAGTCTTCAGCTGTGATCCTCACCTAGAGGCTCCAGGCTTGGGGCCCATGGGTAGAGAGAACAAACATGGTCCTGGGGCAGTGATCAGAGGAGCTAACTACATAACAGATAAACCACAGACCAGCTGGTCCACTCAGGCCTTCCCTCCCCACTCCACATACAGAGCAGCTCTTTACCCTCACCTGGAGCATAAATGACTGCATCCTGAAGACAGTAGAAGATCTTCCTGAAGGGAATGGGAACTTGGGTGGAGGCAGAAGTACAATCCAACCTGTGGGGGCTTTACAGCCTCCTCAATAAACGTAAATCCAGCTCCACTCCAAAGTGGAGTTCCACCCCTGGATAAGCTCTTCCTCTTCCCCCTTGGGCAATTGTGATGGTCCTGAACTTGCCGGCTAAATGGAAGCTTGACTGTGGCAAATCCATCCATTTACACAGGGCTACAGTCAGCTTTCCCATTCAGAGTAAACACACTTGTTGGTGAAATCCACTCAACCAACCTATATTAATCAACATCGTTCTTCATACGTATGAACGGTCAACAAAGGATCACCAGGCACTAGAGGAAAATCAACAAGAAGCAAGATGAAGACAGATGAACACAGACTGGCTTCTGAGGAAACAGCAAAAACAGTGAGAGATACCTTACAAAATATCTAATTATCTTCACAGAGATTTAAGAGGCTATTGCATCCTTAAAGAAAGTACTGACTGCTATGGGGGTAAAGTGGATCAGTCAGAGAACAAGAAAAAAAATGCTAGAAATTTGAAATGATTATCAGAATTTTCAAGGATTATGTGAAAGAGCTAAATAGTGGAATGGAATTAGGGATATGATTCATAAAAGTGAAGACACATCCCAGGGAGCCAGATAAAAAAGAAAAAGACGTGGATAATTGAAGAGAAAAATTAAGTCAGTAAAAAGAGGTTTTTTAAAAGACTCAGCATTTAAAAGCAGTTGTAAAAAAAGAAAAGAAAAGAAAAGTAGTTCTAAAAACAATGGAAGAGATCAATTTAAAAAGTTAAAAAAATAAAAACAATGAAAGAGAGAATGTAATAAAAAAAAACATAATAAAGTGCTTTTTTTCTTTTTTTTGGTCTGGTGAGGGCTGAAAGAAATGTAATTACCACTCAGTTCTGTTTTAGTGTTTATAGGGTGAATTTTTTTTTCTTTTTTTTTTAACATTTTTTATTGATTTATAATGATTTTACAATGTTGCATAAATTCCAGTGTACAACCCAATTTTTCAATTATACATGAACATATATATATTCATTGTCACTTTTTTTCCCCTGAGAGCTACTGTAAGATCTTGTATATATTTCCCTGTGCTATGCAGTATAATTTTGTTTATCTATCATAATAAAGTGCTTTGATTTGAGAAAAGACTCAGGTCTACAAACTGAAAAAGCCCAACAAATGTCAAGAATTTGAATAAAATGACCCTCGGTTGTACATGCACATCTGTAGAAACTGTAGAATACTAGGGCTAAAGAGAAAAATCCCAAAGTTTTCCAGAGAGAAAAGTAAGATATCACCAAAGAACAAATATAAGATGGACAGCAGACCTCTAGCAACACTGAACGCTAGAAGACCACGTAATGTCTCAGCTACTGAGTGAGAAGGATTTGGAGTCTGGACAATCAAGCATGAGGGCAAAACTGAGATTACAGATACACAGTGATGCAGAAACTCTATGTTCCATGCATCCTTAACAAATTTCTTAAGTGTGTGTTCTCACAGAACATACAAGGAACCCAAGAGGAAGGACAGCATGAGATTCAAAAACATAAGGTACTAATCTAGAGAATACTGAAATGAAATCTCAGTTTGACAATTGTGCAGCAAATCCAGGAGACAGTGAGTTCAAAAAAGTCAAAGGACTCTTTGAAAAATGTCTTCAAGAAGAAAATAGATTTCAATATGAAAGATAAAGCAATCATCTCTTTTGTTAACAAGGAAAAAGAATGCCAGGGGAAAAAACAAAAAAATTTAAAAATCTGTACCAAAAAAACCTTTTCTCAGGTATGAGACAAACTAAAATATACATCATTTTGAGGAGCTACAGAGAAAAGGAGAGAACATTGATTTGATTTTAATAGTTAGAATTTGAGTGAGACAAGTTTAATGAAATAAAACTATCTTCATTTTTTCTATGCATCCAATCACCCTAACTGATTTTACAGTAAGTGATTGTTCTGGTTATCTTATTGCTGCATAACAAATCACTCCAGAACTTATGGCTTAAAACAACAACAATCATGATCTCTCATCCTTTCTGTGGGCAGGGAATTTGGAAGTGGCTCAGCCAGGTGGTTCTGGCTTATTGCATCTTGTGAGGTTGCAGTCAGATGGCAGCTGGGCCTGGGGTCATCCTGGAGGCTCCCTCCCTCACATGTCTGGTCCCTGAGCTGGAAAGATGAGAGGGCTGACAGATGAGGACTGCGAATTCTTTGGTGTCTCTCTCTATGTAGAGGTAGCCCTACCCACGTGGTTTCTTCAGCATGGCAGCTTCAAGGTAGTCAGACTTCTTTCATAATGGCTCAAGGTTCCAAAGGCATATGTTCCAAGAAAGAACCAGGCAGAAGCTCGGAAGCTTTGTTGCCTTTATGACTTAGACTGCTAAGTAGTAGATGCCACAGAGCGTCGCTTCCCCTGGACTCTGTTAGGCAAGACAGCCAACAGAGGCTACTGAAGTTCCAGGGCAGTGGGGACAGACTCCACCTCTTGATGGGAGAGTGATTCTAAAGGAACATGTGGGGCTGGAAATACTGTTGCAGCCATTTTGGGGAAATGGAATCCATCATAGTGATGGTTGTGATCATAATGATAGTATTGCTTTTCATTAGTCTTGAATTTTTAAAAATCAACCTATGGATACAGTGTGGAAGGCAACCATAATGTAGAACTCAATGTAAACATTATAAACCCTGAAAATGTAAACAAAATGATATTACTGGCATCAGTGTATAGAAGACTGGGAGAGAAATATGGATGTAATTATCTTCTCTAGCCTCTTAATCCCCCTCTCCTTTTTTTTAGCAAGTGTTAGCTGAATGTCTAATGTGAGCGAAGGACCTTTCTAGGTGACTTATTTTACATAGGAATCAGTAGATTCTAAATTTGATCACAAAATAGAAGTTTTAAGTGTATGTAAAATTTTAAGACAAAAACTAGAACAATTATAATGCAAATTGTGAGGTAGAGGAAGAGCATTTGAGACAGCACAGGTGGGCTAAAATTTTCATCTTTCATTATGAGTCAAAAATACTACCTTTAACTAAAGTGAACACTGAAACAACTTTGAGCAAAGGTGGTCAATACGTGGGTGTAAAAACTTCATCATACTTATCAAGGAAAAAGACGACCAAAGAGAAAAATAGATGAGAGATTTGAACAGACACTTCACAAAAGGGAATAACTAAATGTCCAATAAATACATGAAAAGGAGCTCAACCGCATTAGTTATCAACGAAATGCAGGTTAAACCCAAAGTGCAATACCTGACACAGCCAACAGAATTGCTAAAATTTGGAAGACTGACAACCCCAAGACCAACCCCAAAGTTGGCCTGAGTGTGGAACCAGGGGAGTTCTTATGCTCGACTGGTGGAGAGCTAGCATGATCACTTTTGGAAAACTGTTGGCCAGTATCTACTAAAGGTGAATACATGCTTACCTTTTAACCTAGCAGTTCTCTTCCTAGACATGTAGCTAAGAGAAATGAATGCACATGTGCACCAAAAGACACGTTCAAAAATGTTCAGTGATATTATGAATAAGAGCTCTGGATTAGTCAGGGTTCCCCAGAGAACCAACAGGCTGTATCTATAAAGAGATTTTACTGTAAAGAATTAGCTCACATGGCTATGGGGGTTGGCAAGTCCCAAGATCTGCAGGCTGGAGACCCAGGACAGCTGATGATGTAATTCTGGTCCAAACGCTGACAGGCTTGAGATCCAGGAAGAGCTGACGTTTCAGTTTGAGTCTGAAGGCAGGAAAAAGCTGATGTCCCAGTTTGAAGGTAGTCAGGCAGGAGAAATTCTCTCTTACTCAGGGGAGGGTCAGCCTTTTTGTTCTATTCAGGCCTTAAATTGTTTGGACTGGGTCCATACATGTTAGTAGGGCAATCTGTAGACTCAGTCGACAGCTTTAAATCTTAATTTCATCCAAAAACATCCTCACAGAAATATCCAAAATGTTTGGCCAAATATCTGGGCCTCTTGAAGCCCAGTCAAAAATGACATACAAAATTAACCATCCCAAGCCCGAAACTGGAAACAACCAAACTATCTATCAGTAGTAGGACGGCTTACTTGTGAGATGAACACACAAATAGTGGATGTCATTAGCCGTACACGATGATACAAATGCATCTCAAGAACATTGATGTTGAATGAAGAAGTCAGAAAGACAGGAATTCATATAGTGTGGCTCCATTTACATAAAGTACAACGTAGAAAAAAATCATCTCTAGTGTTAGAAGTCAGAGCATGGTTGTGTTTGAGGAGGAAGAGGGGGCAGCAATTGGGAGGGGTGATTTCTGGGTTGCTGTAATGTTTTTCACCTTGATCTTCATGGTTGTTCAGTGGGGTGTTTGCTTTGTTATTAATTCACTGAGTTGTACACTTAGGACATTTTTCTGTATGGGTTATACTTCCAAAAAGAAACATTAGAAAAAACTTTAATAGAAGAGAATGAATGGGGAGCTGTTTGAATCTTCCAAAACACAGGAGCAAATATTACTTTCCTAATTTAAAAAATAATCAGAAAAGGAAATCTCATCAAGTCAGTATCATGGCAATTTTGCAACATGCAACTCAAAATAAGCAAAGCTATTCTTTGGTTAAATTTGTTTTCAATAAAATAAAGATTTTATTTTAAAAGATTTTAAAGATTCATTATGATAAACACTAAGAAAGCACGAAAATTTTTAAGTGAATAATGAATCATTTACGAAAGTCTTACTGCTTTGCATAAACTCATTAACGAGTGATAGTAAAAAGATTACAAGTAACGAGGAATTTGCTGAAACACTTATTATAAAATAAAGTGGCACTTATTATAAAATAAAGCTTTACTAAAATATGATCTTTCATTGTTGTTCTATCTATGGCGAATATTCTTTCTCCAAATTAAACCGAATTAGAAACTACAAAAGGAAACTTTGGGGTAATAATATTTGACAGAATTAACTGTTGTCAGCAGATGCATTCAGGCAGTAAAACTATTGGAAAATGCAGTTAAACCAGTTATGTAGATTACAATGAACACCACTTCAATTTTTAAAAAGTAGGATGTGTTTATTTGAACTAAATATCATCTTTGCTTCTTGTGTTATTGTATTTTGTTTTGGGCCTTTAAAGTTTTAAAGATATTTAGTGTTAGAAATATGTTTTTAGCTTATCAAAATATTTTTTAAAAGACTGGAAGGAAAAAGGAAATGAACAAAACAAGCTTGTGAATATATGTGATTCATTTAAAAACCTTTGAAATGAAAGGAAAGGCACTATGCAGACAAAATTAATTTTTGTTTTTGTTACTTACTATAAATATTTTATATCAGAATTAATGGACAGGAAAGCATGTAAAAAGAAATTTAAAAACAGGAATAGGGTATTACAACCTTCTTTTTTTTTTTTTTACTTTTTTTTATTGAGTAATAGTTATTTTACAATGTTGTGTCAAATTCTAGTGTAGAGCACAATTTTTCAGTCATACATGAACATGTATATATTCATTGTCACATTTTTTTTTCGCTATGAGCTACCACAAGATCTTGTATGTTTTTCCCTGTGCTATACAGTATAATCTTGTTTATTCTGCATTTTAAAATCCCAGTCTGTTCCTTCCCACCCCCCGCCCCCTTGGCAACCACAAGTTTGTATTCTATGTCTATGAGTCTACTTCTGTTTTGTATTTACGCTTTTGTTTGTTTTTTAGATTCCTCATATAAGCAATCTCATATGGTATCTTTCTTTCTCTTTCTGGCTTACTTCACTTTGAATGACATTCTCCAGGAACATCCATGTTGCTGCAAATGGTATTATGTTGTCGGTTTTTGTGGCTGAATAGTATTCCATCGTATAAATATACCACCTCTTCTTTACTCAGTCATCTGTTGATGGACATCTAGGCTGCTTCCATGTCTTGGCTATTGTAAATAGTGCTGCTATGAACACTGGGATGCAGGTGTCATTTTGAAGTAGGGTTCCTTCTGGATATATGCCCAGGAGCGGGATTCCTAGGTCCTATGGTAAGTCTATTCCTAGTCTTTTGAGGAATCTCCATACTGTTTTCCACAGTGGCTTTCCTTGCTTCCCTCTCCCACTCTTAATGATTTAGATGTCTTCTTTTACAATTTTGTGTTTATTCTTTTTGTAATTCATGGCAGTTACCTCCTTTCCAGTTATAAGTTTCTTATTTTTGTACCATCCTGCTTCTTTTCTATTTAGAGTAGACCTGTCAATATTTCTTTTAGCATGGGTTTAGTGTTGCTAAACTCTTTTAGTTTTTGCTTGTCTGTGAAGTTCTTTATCTCTCCTTCTATTCTAAAGGATAGCCTTGCTGGATAGAGTATCCTAGGCTACATCTTTTTTTCATTCAGGACTTTGAATGTATCTTGCCACTCCCTTCTGGCCTGTAGTGTTTGTGTAGAGAAATCAGCTGAGAGCCTTATGGGGGTTCCTTTGTAACTCACTCTTTGTTTTTCTCTTGCTGCCTTTAGGATCCTTTATTCTTGACTCTGGCCATCTTGATTATGATATGTCTTAGTGTGAGTCTGTTTGGGTTCTTCCTGTTTGGGACCCTCTGAACCTTCTGTACTTGGGTATCTGATTCCTTCTTTAGGTTTGGGAAGTTTTCAGTCATGATTTCTTCAAAGACCTTTTCAATCCCCTTTGTTCTTTCTTCCCCTTCTGGAATCCCTATTATGCATAGATTGGCACGCTTTATATTATCCCATAGGTCCCTTATATTGTTTTCATTGTTTTTTATTTGTTTTTCTCTCAGCTGTTCTGATTGGGTGCTTTCTGTTGTCCTCTCTTCTAGGTCACTTATTCGTTCCTCTGCATTATCTAGCCTGCTTTGTACAGCCTTTAGGTCAGCTCTCATCTCAGCAAATGAGTTTACTAATTCTACTTGGTTCTTCTTTATAGCTTCTATTTCATTTTTGACAAATTTTATATCTCTAAACACTATTTCTTTTAGTTCCTTCATTACTTTGATCAGTCCTTTTTTGAAATCTTGATCTAGTAGTCCATCAATGTCTATTTCCTTGATCGTGCTTTCAGGGGATTTCTCTTGATCTTTTAATTGGGAGTGGTTCCTCTGCTTCTTCATATTGCTCATATCTCTCTGGCACTGTGGCTTAAGGAGTATCAGTTATCTAGTTCTCCTGGAGACGGTGTACTTTTAATGATTTTGTCGAGAGGTCTTTGTGTCTCTGCCCTGTTTCATGAACTCAGCTTGCTGTTTCCAGAGGCCTTCTGTTGGCGCCCTCGTCTGTGCTGCTCCCAGTGGCTATTGGCTAGCAGATCGAGCCCCCTCCTAACACTGAGTCAGGAGCTGAGCTCTTTCCCAGTGGGTGGGCTGGTCACTCCCCCTCCTGATGCTGCAGTCAGATGCTGCGCTCAGGAGGAGGCAGGTGGGCAGATCGCGCCACCTCCCAGCACCATGGTCAGGTGCTGCGTTCCTGCCAGGAAGGGGGGTGGCCGCCTGCTCTCTCCTGGCACTGCCCGCTCCGTCTCTGGTGGACACACCGAAGGCAGGGTCGGGGAAGACCGTGGAATGGCCCACCCCTGCTCCATACCAAATCTCAGCTCCTTGTTTGTCTTGGTGGCGCAAGTTCTCTGAGATGCCAGGTCAGAAAGATCCTGTCTGCCTCAGGTTGTAAACAAGTCTCACTCCTGCACAGGAGGTTGCGGAGCCTCAGGTGCGGATTCAGGTCTTGGCCCCGCCCCCACCTGGGCGCTGTGCACAGGAGGAGACAGTGGCTGTGGCTGAGCCCCGCCTCTCTTCTCGCGAGATGCACCAGTAATGGCGGCGCATCTTTGTCTGAGGAGACAAAGGCTACAGTGCCCCTCCCCTCCAGGGCACACCAGCCTGTGTTGCTTTGCTTTTTTTTTTTTGCAATTTATGGGGAACCGAGGTTGTTCTGCTCCGTATCCCCTCCCAGCCACAGCGCGCAGCCCCCTGCAGTCTCCTGGGGCTGCCTCAGTGCAGCCGCCCCAGTCCTCTGCCCAGCTCGGGTGCCCTGTCCCGGCCCCAGCTGCTGGCTTGCATCTCGGGCTGGGTGTCGCAGGGACCCTTTGTGCCCATTTAACTCAGTTCTGTTGGTCAAGGGGTGCTCGGGGCAGATCTGAGCCTCGGAGGCTCCCCCTCCATCCCGCTGGCCTCTCCATTGGAGAGGGGAGACCCAGCAAACGAGCACCAGTCCTCCTTTGCTGCTCCCTCCCCACGGTACCAGTCCTGCACTGTTTTGCTTTTTCTTCTTTCTTTTTTCTTTTTCTCCTACCAGATTTTTGGCGTCTTTGTCTTTCAAAGAGGGCGATGTTCTGTCGGAGTTCAGCAGGTGCTCTGGTTGGCTGAGTAGGTCCGTAGATGTGAGTTTTGGTGTATTTGTGGGAGAGGGTGAGCTACAAGCATCTTTCTATTCTGCCATCTTGCTGAGTTCTAGAACCTTCTTTCTAAAACAACGACTATCTTTCCTCCGGTCCTAGCTTGTGAAAGTGGCAACAGGTGGGTTGATTCGTGTGGCAGAGTGATAGAGAGGTTTCCTGTAAATACTCTCTGAATAACAAACAATAAACAAAAACAAAGTTCTCCCTCTTTTAACAACTTAGTTTCTGACGGAATGGATTTCATAACAGTCTAACCCAAAAGGTTAGATCAACATTTGCTCAAGGAAGTAACCCTGGAGCTGCCTGTGGATTCTTGGCCAGATGCAAAGTCAAGAGGTCAAAACAATTGACCAGTAATGGAGGAAGATAAACCTGGGCAGGTCTGTGCTTTGGCTCCCAAGGTCCAGGTTAAAAAAATGAAAGACCTGGGCTCTGAACCTCTTTATCCTCGTGTCATGCTGGCGAAGGGAACAGGCGGAATCTTCTTTGGATTCAGCCTTGATTCTGTTACAGGGTGAAGGTGGGGCTTGGATATGTTCCCCAGAGGCGATAACTTCAGGAAAGCATCAGAAGGTCACAAATCATAATCTTAGGGGTAAAACCTGGAGCAAATTAATTCAAGATGGAGTAACCGCCATCTTGCTTCCTTCTCAAAGTCCCACCTGTTGTCCCCCTCTGCTAACATTAGGGCAGAAAAGAGCTAAAACCTCTGGTTTTGTTTCTCAGGGACCTCAGTCCTCCTGTTACTCTAAGCAAGCCAAGAGCACAGAGAATCATATTTCTTTCTTTTCCCTCCATAGCATCTCCTTTTAGTTCTCTAGTTAAACAGAGATGAGGGAGGAATCAACAGGGCTAATATTCGACCCATGCCACTGACTGATTATCTACCTCCACCAATTGGCCAGTGTGCCTGCTTGCTTTTAAATATTATCCCTGAGAATAAACAACCCTTTTCCTGCCTTCTGCTCTTGAGTAGCTGTGAGACAAAACTGTTTGCCAAAAAAAAAAAAAAAAAGAGAGAGAAGGAAAAAGAAAACCTTTATTAAAGTTTTTGAAATGCAAAATTACCTAGTTTTTAAAGTAGGAGTAAAAGGTGGAACTGTGGTGAGTGGGACAGGTAGGAACTACCTATAACATAGATCACATCCAAGGGAGAGTAGCACATGGGGGTGGTTCTCAACCTGGGCTGCCCATTGGATCACCTGGGAGCTGGGTGGAGCCTGGGCAATAGGTTTGCAAAACCTTCCCAGGTGATTCCATATGCAGTCAAGGTGGATAACTTGAGACATTTGGAAGAGAGAAAGTTGCAGAAGGCTGGATTAGATGCACAAAGACATGTCTCGTGAGGGAATCTCAAATATGTAGGTAGCACTAACTTAAAGATAGAGACTAGTGACAAAGACATGGTATCACCATTAGACTTTAGTGTATGGCTAAGGATATGCTCAAAAGAGTCAAAGTCCAGTGAAAGTAAAGGTAAACCTTTCAACACAGGATTGACTTTTCAGTACTTAGAGAACATAATCAAAGGATGGTACTCCCCCTCCTCCCAGTTTTATTGAGATATAATTAATATACATCACTATATAAGTTTAAGGAGTAAAACATCACGATTTGACTTGCATATATTGTGAAATGGTTACCACAATAAGTTTAGTTACCATCCATCATCTCATATAGATATAGTAAAAAGGAAAAAAAGAAAAAAATTTTTCCTTGTGATGAGAACTTTCAGGATTTATTCTCTAAACAGTTTTCATATACCATGGACAGCAGCATTAACTGTAGTCATTATGTTGTGCACTATATCCCTAGTACTTACTCACCTTCGACTGGAAGTTTAGGATGGTACTGTTTAAATTCAGTTTTTAAAAAGTTTTTATTTTAGAAGATTTAGAAGTTTTCTTTAGAGTTTTTACAGAAGAGTTGTGAAAATGGAGTCTGTATATACCCCTTACCCAGTTTCTCTATTATGAACCTCTTAGATTAGTATGGTACATTTTTGTAATTAATTAACCAATATTGATACATTAATAGTAACTAAAACCCATAATTATTCATATTTCCTTAGTTTTTGCCTACTGTCCTCTTTCTGTTCCAGGATCCCATCTAGGATACCATTAACACTTCATCATCATCTTGCCTGAGGCTTCTTCTGTTGGCTGTAAGTTTCCCAGACTTTTCCTGTTTTTGATGATCTTGACAGTTTTGAGGCATATTGGTCAGGTATTCTGTAGACTGTCCCTCGGTTGCGGGATGTCTGATGTTTTTCTCATGATGAGACTGGTGTTATGTGTTTTGGGGAGAAAGGACACGGAGGTGAAGTCCCATTTTCATCACATCATGTCGTGGTACCTACGATCAACATGACTTATCACCACATTGGTCACCTGCTGAAGTGGTGTTTGTCAGGTTTCTCTACTGTAAAGTTATTCTTTCCTCTTTCTGCACAGTAGACGCCAGCAGGAAATCACTATGTGCAGCTCCCACTTAAGGAGTGAGGAGTTACACTCCTCTCCTTAAAGGTGGAGTACCTGCATCGGTTAAAGGATGGTACATCTTTCATGTGCTTGCGTCCAAAAACCAAGTGCATGAAAACTGTTCCCAACCCAGCCAGGCCCTGGTGGCTAAGATGAGGCTTTTCAGAGATCTCACTCCTCTGCTTACTAAAACCCAACTCCCTCTGACTCAGACCCCACTGCTGCAAGTTACATTTTCTCTCCCCCAGTCCCTCTGCAGCCCCAGCATTTCTAACACAGGGACTGGTGGAAAATCTGAGATTCCAGATCCAAAAAAAATAGAACTTCCGTAGAAGATAATTGACTTGTGTCCCCCCCAAATCCATAGGCTGAAGTCCTAATTTGAGCTTGTTTGGAAATAGGGTCATTGAAGATATGATTAGTCAAGGTGAGGTCATATTGGGGTAGAATGGGCCCCTAATTCAATATCCAGCGTCCTTATAAATGGGAAATTTGGACGTGTAGACACACACATAGGGGGAACACCATGGGGACATGAAGGCAAAGATGAGGGTTATGTGTCTAGAAGCCAACAAATCCCAAGGATTGCCAGCAAACCACCAGAAGCTAGAGGAGAGCCATGGAACCCATCCTTTCCGAAAGCCTTCAGAGGAAGCAGGTCCTGCTGACACCTTGATTTCAGACTTCCGACCTCCAGAATTATGAGACAATGAATTTCCAGTGTTTAAGCCATTGGGTTTGTGTCCTTTTATTATAGCACTGGTAGGAAATTAATACGCCCTCTGAAGATGACTCTTCTCATCACACAGAGGAAAAGAAAACTCTTTGAAAGACCTATTTAGCTCATCCCAGGACCAAGCTGAATTCCAGGAACATTCTTTCATTACCCTATTCAGTGAATACTTACTGAGCAGCTGCACTGTGCTGGGAACTCGTAAGCCCCCTGAGGAGCGGTAGAACCTTAAAGACCCAGCCACTAGGATGAGGGCAGAGACGATGCAGAGACAGGCTAGAATTTTGTTTTCCTGCCTTTGACTACATGCATTTCAGATTCTATATCGATACCTGTAAGTGTGGTCAATATTCTCCCCTACATATTATCAAGTTGAAAGCTGTCATAGACCAGGTTCCCTGGAAAACAGACTAAGATTTGTGTGCGAGGGGTATTCACTGGGGAGTGCTCTCAGGAGCCAGACCTGCATGAAGATGAGGGAAGCGAGAGTGGACAGAAGGAGAAGTCGAACAGTGGTGCAGCTGCATCAAAGGCCTCAGCCCATCCCGCGGGGAGCTCTGAAGGGATGACCCTTCCGAGATGACTTCCTGACCTGAGGCCCGGGTCGCGAGCCTTTGTACTCCTGCACTGACTACTCTTTAAATAACTTTGAGCAAGGCAGCTTGCTGCAGGCAAGGTGATCCCTGGAGAGGGACCCCCGTGAGCTCTCAGCAGCCAGCATTCCCAGCAGCTGGAAGAATAAGTGCCTTGGTCCTTAGAGGGATTCTGGAGAATGCACTACAGCGTTCACTTCAAAGGACATCCATTTCTGCATGAAAAATAAAAATCTCTGAACTAACGTTTATTTGGCACCTAGTAAAATTAGTAGACAAAAGATACCTGAGTTGGCTTCCTGAACCATATTCCTGGCAGGCCATCAACAGAGAGGTAGGTACCTCTGGAGATGGGAAAATCAGAGTGGAG
This sequence comes from Camelus dromedarius, assembly GCF_036321535.1. NCBI lineage: Eukaryota > Metazoa > Chordata > Mammalia > Artiodactyla > Camelidae > Camelus > Camelus dromedarius. The sequence goes on along the minus strand of NC_087454.1, from coordinate 10,380,328 downwards.
AATGTGAGTTAACCTAAGGAGAGTAGTGCAAGATCAAACAGGCCAGGATCTGGCATTGGGTCAATTAACTCCTAGATTTTGCAAAAAAAAAAAAAAAAAAAAGAGCTGACCTGTTGTCTTCTGTTAGGGAAATGGCCCTGAGCACAGTTGTGCAATAGATCAAGTTGGGCCACCTCCTCTTTCTTTAGGCTCCCGTCCAAGCACCTGGTCCTTTGTAAACTGGGTGGCCCTGCTCAGAGATCTCAGGCTCTTCCTGAAGCTGAAGCCCGGAGCCTGAGCAGAACTCTGGCTGGTTTGCAGGAGCGTCTCCCTGGAGGAATGAACCCCAGCCCTGAAAACTTACCCACATGGAGCTGTTGGTGGCTCCTGCCTTTGACCTACAGCCATCAAGGATGATGGCACCCTGCTTTCTAGTTCCGTGGAAACTCTCTACCCCTGCATCAAGGCCAGCCTCTCCTTACAGTCTGTATTCATTTCCTAGGCTAACCTTAAATTACCGCAACCTGGTGGAGTCACACAACAGAAATTGTTAGAGGGGCAAGATGAGCCAAAGTGATACAAAAGGAAAGGTATTTTGAGGCCTCTGGGGCCTCAGTGGAGTCTATAAAATAGAAAGTACCAACTTCACCTGCTCTTGGACAAATTCCACTAACCACTTACATTGGTGGAACAGGTTATATTGCTAATGAGGCCAAGATTTGATCTTGATCCAGAACTACTTTATCCAAATTACAAGCCTAACCCCCACTGAACTTGTCACAAAAATAACAAGAACAATGGTCCAGAGAAGACTTGTCAGAGAGGCCAGTGCAAAAGCCATCCCATTCTCTGGATAAAGCAAGCCAAGTATCTACCTATGAATTGGGTCGCAGAGGCCTCCATATTGGTAAAGGATCCCATCCTATTCCAAGCTGTGTAGCTTTAAGACTGCTGCATTCTTAGTATGTTCTTAAACAGGAAGGATGATGAGATACTGTAGAACTCCAGCTTTCCAGGTGTTAAGAGGAGTCACTGTGAAGCTGGTACCAGAGGTTGATGAGAGGGAGGTTGATGAGAGGGTGCTGTAAATTTCAGGAAATGTAAAATTTCACATTTACATTTTGTTGCTAAAAGAGAGAGAAAAGAAAAACAGGGCTTTTTTTTTTTTTTTTAAATCATCCGATTTCGCATGTAATTTCAGGCCTGCTTAACTACTTCCTAAAAAGGTCTTTGAAGGGATAAAAAGAAAAGATATCTTATCCTAAATCCCAATAATGACTGGAAATTCCAGGAACCAACCCATCAGCCCTATCAGACCTCATAAATGGTGAGATGCTTTCCAGCAATGGTGAGGCTCATGACTGTCTTGGGGATGGGGGGTGGGGGAAGACCAGGGAAAGATGTATGGCAGCTGAGCAAGCTATGAACATCCTGTTCAGAAACCTCCCACAGGTTAACTAGCTGCAGAGCCTAATTCCTTCTCCCATAAAATGGAGATAATCAGACTTTTCCTAGGAGCAGTGGAATGTAATGGCCAGACTATAAATCCCAGTTCTAATACTGCCAAGACCTTGGGCCAAAACCTTAATGAATGTCTCAGAACCCCAGTTCAAATGCAGCCCAGCTACAGAGCAATAAACTCCATTCCAGAAATCAATGGGGTACAACATGACGTGGTAAGAGCAATAGCACTCAACGTGGGTAAATGTCATTACACAAGTTAAATAAATGAAGGAAGGTGAGATCATTATCATTGGTTCTTGTTTTCCCTTTAGTGTCTCAGTTCAAAATTTCTCTTTGAGGGCCTTCTGACTCTGGCGCCTCAGAGCAGGAGAGGGGACTCAGAGAGCTCCAAGGAGAGGTGGAATAGAAGCCTTATCCCCTGGGAGGCACTATCTACTAAAATAGGAAGTGCAACTCAGCGCTTTTAGGAGAAACAGAGGCTTATGCCAGAAGAAAGCAGAAGAGATCTGTATTGATCCGGAGGCCGGCACCGATGATTTGGGTAGCCTTCTTGAATTATCAAGGTTTGGAATTACCCAGTCAGAACTTTACCTCTCACCTAACTAAAAGGACACATTCCACAGCCTGGTTCTGAAGATTCTTTAACCTTTCATCACAAAGAGGGCAGGACCTCTGTAGCAGATCAGAACTTCTGCAAGAAATTAACCTGACCATTTCTGGTTCCTTTTCTGACTCTGTAGAGAAGGGTTTTGTTCCCGTGTCCTGCCCTGCTGTTGCCAGTCCCTTCACATGCCCACACACACATAGAGATAGCTCTTCCCTTTCCCCCGACAGAGAGTGGAGGCTGACCTTAACCTCTTTCTTACCCCTAAAATGTTTGCTTGAAGCAGTGGCTCTCAATCTTAGAATGAATCAGTTGGAGAACTTTAAAAAAAATCCTCATACCCAGGCCACCCACCAGACCAATTAAATCAGCATCCTAGGGGGTGGGACCCAGGCATGGGCACTTTTTTAAAGCTCTCGGATTATTCCAATGGGAGGCTAAGGTTGATAGACACTGACTAATGAAACTGTGAATTGAAGCATAACAGTGTGGTAAAGTGTAGTACAGGAGCAGCCAGCCTGTCTGGGCTTAGAGACTGTCCCTTGTCAGGTCTGAGAGCACAGGAATCTCTGGTTCTCCAGAACTCCTAAATTTCATGGGGCCAGAACATCTGGGGCTGTATCCGTCTACATGGACTGCCATAGCAACATACCACAAGCCGAGGGGCTCAAGCAACATGCTTTCATTCCCTCGCAGTTCTGGAGGCAGGAAGTTCAAGATCAGGGTGCTGGCATAGTTGGGATTTGGCGAGAGCTCTCTTCCTGTCTTGTCGATGGCTGTCTTCCTGCCATGTCGTCACATGGCCTTTCCTCTGGGATTGGGTTGGTGAGGGGGAATGGTGGGAGGGAGAGAGAGAAAGAGAGAACTCTGGTATCTCTTCTTACAAGGACACTAAGCCTATTGTATCAGGGCCCCTTATGACTCATTAAATCTTAATTACTTCTTTAGTGACCCCATCTCCAAATACAGCCATTCCTGTGGTTAGGACTTCAACATATGAATTTAGGGGAGGGGGACACATTTAGTCCATAACACTGGCCATGGCCCTAACAGAGGCTCCAGCAATTACAGCTTTCTCAGATAGCTTATGTCCTTGCTACTCATAGTGTGGTTCATGGACCAGCAGCATCCATGTCCATTGGAATCTTGTTGGAATTGCAAAATATTGGGTCTTAACCCAGCCAGACCCACTGAACCAAAATCTGCATTTTTAACGAGATCCCCTGTGATTGGTGTGCACTATAACGCATGAGAAGTGCTGTAATAGACTTTCCTTAATTCTAGCAACCCTTCTAGTTCTCAGAAATTTTAGCAGATTAGTTTACAAAACAGCTAGCCATGCCTCCCCCACACCTTATTCCTCCATCTCAGAGAAGGCCCCAAACTTTCTCACCCTGTGGGAGATGGGGAATGAATCTCCTGGCTGTCAACTTTGAGGAGTTAAGGTGAAAAGTCCAGAGTTACTATATTCCCACCAACTCAGCCCTCTTCTTCCTTTAGCATGCTCCCACCCTCCTCTTTTCCCTTTGCCTCCGAGGATTTTTCCTAAGAAAACAATCGAGATCAGTTTTGAGCCAGTTGTGATAAGCACTCGTAAGAAATCTTACCCAACTGTCCAGTGCAATCCCACTGGTTGAGCAAGAATCTGGTGCTCAGGGGTTCACTCAGCACCTAAGAGGACCTGAAAAGGGTGGAGTTGAGATGAGGGTAGGGCTGGTTCGGAAAACATTTGCCACGTTGAGTGGAAAGTGGCCTAAATGAGTAAAGTCACTTTCGAGCTGTGGTTCAGGGACACTGGAATTTCAATTTGGTGCACATGTGAGAGCCTCATGTCTTTCTGAAGTTAACATCTGCCAAAGCTAGCTTCCGAATTCCCACCTGTCAGTTCTAGTCACTGCTTAGATTCAGTAATCACACAAGACAGATGGAGAAGCAAGAGAATGGTGAGAAGGTTCCACCAGGTGAGCTCCGTGAGCTGGCTGCACCTGCTCCTTACTGAGGGGTGGGACGGAGCAGGATGCTCTGGTATATATATAAGCTCAGGTGTGAGAGTCAGTGCTCTGAGACTCTTCCCTGCTTGCAAGCTAAGTTGGCCTGCCATGGTTTCATGGATGCTGGCAGAAGGCACAAGACTCCTGGGTCAGACACAAAGAACTTTTTTTTCTTAACTTTTTTTTTATTGATTTATAATTATTTTACAATGTTGTGTCAAATTCCAGTGTAGAGCACAATTTTTCAGTTATACATGAACATATATATATTCATTGTCACATTTTTTTCTCTGAGCTACCATAAGATCTTGTGTATATTTCCCTGTGCTATACAGTATAATCTTGTTTATCTATTCTACAATTTTGAAATCCCAGTCTCTCTCTTTCCACCCCCCGCCCCATTGGCAACCACAAGTTTGTATTCTATGTCTATGAGTCTTTCTGTTTTGTATTTATGCTTTGTTTGTTTGTTTGTTTTTTTAGATTCCACATATGAGTGATCTCATATGGTATTTTTCTTTCTCTTTCTGGCTTACTTCACTTAGAATGACATTCTCCAGGAACATCCATGTTGATGCAAATGGCGTTATGTTGTCAGTTTTTATGGCTGAGTAGTATTCCATTGTATAAATATACCACATCTTCTTTATCCAGTCATCTATTGATGGACATTTAGGCTGTTTCCATGTCTTGGCTATTGTAAGTAGTGTTGCTATGAACATTGGGGTGCAGGTGTCATTTTGAAGTAGGGTTCCTTCTGGATACATGCCCAGGAGCGGGATTCCTGGGTCCTATGGTAAGTCTATTCCTAGTATTTTGAGGAATCTCCATACTGTTTTCCACAGTGGCTGCACCAAACTGTACTCCCACCAGCAGTGTAGGAGGGTTCCCTTTTCTCCACAGCCTGTCCAGCATTTGTCATGTGTGGACTTTTGAATGATGTATACCTCAGTTTTCTAATCTGAAAACAGGATGATCATTCTACCCACCTTGTGGGGTAGTGGTGAGGAGTAAATGAGAGGATGCCTAGAAACTGCTCACAGCAGAGCTCAGCACATAGACGTGTCCCGTAAGTGTCAATAAGAGGGAGTTGGCTTATTCAGAACAATATAGAGAAGGATCTAGATCATGGAAAATCTCGAAGGCTGTGGAAAGAATAATGAGGAATATTGAAAGTAGTTGTAGGAAGCAAGGTTTTTCCTAGCAAGGAATGGTGCAGAAATGTCACCCATAGGTCCTCCTGGCTAGCACACAGAATGTCATCTATGCACAGCAAACCCATAATCTTTCTCCTTCTTTGGACATCCCTATTTCCACTGATCACACTACTTGTAATGCATGTAAAACTGCCTGGTACACAGAAAGTCGTCGATACAAGTCAGCAGCTATTGTGGTGGTGGTGGTTGCTTTTATTAATATAATCCCTATTCAGGATATGAAATAACACTTGACAGCAAAGAGGGGATTAGATGATGGGGTGAAAGTGCTTTGCAAACTAGAACACATTTTACAAAACTAAGGTATTATTATCCCCGTGCCCTCAGTGAAAGTGATTAATTACACAGATGTTTGTGAGGTGCAAACCGCAGGCTCTATTTTGTATAGAAGGAACTGGTGATGTTACCTTACCTGAACTTTGATTCTAACAGACTCTCCTGCCAGCTACCCAAGAATGACTGGCAGCAGCCTTCCTCAAGGCTGAGAGAGTTTAACCTGCATGGGGTTCCTGACAACAGTAGAGATCCCAACAATTAACCATTGTAATGTTCACTGAATCAGGCAGTTGACATGGCCCTGTTCTCAACAGCCTATTTAAATATTTGGAAAGGAGAACAATGAAGCCTGAACAGTGCGAGGACAGTCTTGTTTCCCATCAGTGCGATGTAATGAAAGCCTGGTGCAGGGGGGCCCTAGCAGGCCGGCCTCCGTGAGCCCCCAGCCCGGGCCCTTCCCCCAGGCACGGGCCGCCTCCAGCTCAGCTTTGTGCCAAGCAGACACTTGACACTGTGCCAGATGCTATCTAGGCAGCTCCTTAAGCTGAGTAATGAGACTCGGTTTATTGGGAGCCTTTAATTACCAGCCTCACGTACAAACACATTTCTCTCTTGAGACGTTCACGCAGGCTCAGCCTTTGTTCACCCGGCAAAGCCAGCTGCCCCTCCTCCTAGTGGAGAAGACGTGGCTTCAGGCTGAGATTTCTCTCTGGTGAAACTGGTCCTGCTCCAGCCGTGATCCACCCTCATTCTTGCTCCCTGTCTTCCTCTGTTAAAGCCGTCTCTCCCCCTGCTCCCCTTCCCCTGTCTAAAACCATCCTGCCATCAGGATCCCATCCCCTTCTATGTTCTCACAGCTATTAAAGCACAGAAGTATCTCCTCTCTTTTGTCTTCCCTCTCCCCCAACTCTCTCCTGACTTCATCTTATCACCATCAAACATGTGCTTCTTTCTCCAACATGAAAGATTTATTGTTTAGACAAAATACGTATCACAGTTTCACACCACATCTCACTAATGCTTCATCATGGAAGGCGATGTGTCTGAGCTTGACTAAGGATTCAAACAAAACAAAACAGAACTCTCCCTCCTTTGATCCTGCACTACCTCTAGGGATGGTCAACCCTCCTTAAAAGTCTGCCTACTCCCACAGAATCTATTTCTTTCTCTCTCTCATTCCGAAATCCTTTTAATTTGAACCCTATTCCCAACACTGCAATCAAACTCTTGCCAGGGTTACCAAAGACCAGATTCAATAGGCGTGTCCAGCCCTCATCTTTCCTGACCTCCTGGCAGCATCTGTGATACTAACACCTCCTGGTTTTCTTCCTACCTTTTGCCCGTCTTCCTCCATTGGCCAATTACATTTCTAACCTTCTCTTAAAAATGGGTATTTCCAAAGGTTCTATCCTAAGCCATCCTTTATTCTCACCTTTCAAGTTCTTTCTTGGCAGTATCTCCCTAGGTGATTTCACCTATTACAATCCGCATGCCAACAGCTCACAAACACCAGTCCAGTCCTCTCTCTTAAACTCCAGGCCCGTGTGTCAGAGTTCATCCACGCATTTACATCTGGATGTCCTGCAGGTTCTTCAGACTCACTGCTTCTATAACTATTAAGTTTTTGTTGCTGATAACAGGAGTCATTCTAGACATTTTAAGCAGAAAGGGGTTTCCACAGGGAACTGCATGCTTAAAAATTGGTGGAAAGACTGGGGAAAGCTCTAGGCGGGGTGTCCAGGAATGACACCCAGAATAACACTGCAGAATTAACCCTCTAGGAGAAGTCCTATCTTTGCCATAGCAATAAGCTAAAGAATTAGAAGCCTGCTGTCCCAAATACAAGCTTAGCTCTGACGCATCTGTCAGGCAGCTGTGGCCAAAATCACTTGATTCAGAGGCTCTTACAGCTGTTAGATTTGAATCAGCCAGATGGATGCTTCAGGCTCTGTAGCCTCTGTTCTGAATTCAAGACTCACGTGAGTGTAACTGATTGATGGACCTAAACCACATTCAAAGCCTTAATCATAAGGGAGTGTGGAGAATGTCTAGACTCTGGAGCACAGCACAGGCCACTAGAAGGAGCACAGAAAAGAGATCAAGTGACTGCATACCTCATGACAAAGAGCTTTCTCTCCTGAGGCCCTGTATTTCTGTAAATTTCACTCCCTCGACCCAGTTGGTCAAGTCTGAAACTGGGAGTAATACCCCTGCCCCATTCTCCCCTGATCCCTACCCAATTCATGCCAGTTGTAGCCCCCAAATAACTTTTAATTCCATCTACTGCTCCCTCTCCCAGGCATCCGTCATCTCTCACCTGAACTACTGCCACAGCATCTAACCCCTGACCAGTCTCTCTTGGCATCCATCTCTGTCATTTTCTAATGCGTTCTCCACAACACAGCCAGAGAGGTCTTAGTGAAATATAAATACGAGCATGACGCTTTTCTATTTAAAACCTCAGTGGCTCATTTAATGTGTGTCGTCTGCTGTAGTTGGTCATCACCATGAAGGCAAGTACTGGGTCTCACTCACTGCCAATGAACCCCAAAACCTTGCCCCGTGCTCAGCTCATGTGATGATGGCAAAAGATTTTGCTCTTCCTCCAGGCCCACAATCCCATCCTCTCGTGGTAATTAGCAAGGTTTCTTTCTGCCTAGCCATAAGCGAGAACTCAGCTAGAAAAGCACAGCGTTGAACAATACAAGTCAATTAGTAATTAGTCAATTGGCAATGCTAGCAATAGGAGCATCCTTGCTGTTTGAAGTCAGTCTCTCAAGAAAATGTTGCCTCTTAGTGATGCAAGGCCATGCAGAAATGCCTTGCCAGTGCCCACAGAGTGGCAGTGACAGAACTGGGTTAGAACCCAGACCAGCTCTAAATTTCACCCTTCAAATCCCCTCTCTCAAACCTCCTTGCCTTGGCCCGGCCTTGGCTCCTGTTTGCAGCTGACATCTTCCCCCAAATGAGACTTTCCTAAGCATGGAAAGACCCGTGAGGCCCTGCATTCGAGAGTCCTTGGGGACCTGTTCTAACTTTCTGCAGCTCAGCTTTGATGTTTTTAAATTACCAATGGTTTTGAGCATTATCATATGCAAAAGATAGTATTAACTATTTTTTTCATATAAAGAGAAATGAGAAGAACTTGCTCCCAAAGGAGTTTGTGAGCTAGTGGAGGAGACAGGCAGGCACACAAATAGCACAGAGGCATGAACGAGGTTAGAAGGACAACAGGAAGGGCCACTGCTGTGGAAGGAGCCCAGCCCGACACTGGCTCTCTCGTGCCAGAATGGAGGGTGTCACAGAGCCTCCCAGGCAGGGGGTTTGGGGACGGGCTGCTTTTCAGTCCACCCTGTGCACCGAGGAGCCAGAGCATTCTGGGATCACTGGGGACCTCCGTCTATGGCTTCTGAGCTTCAAGGACACCAGGGTCGCAGAGCAGTGCCATTTGGCAGATGGCAGAAGCTGCCTCGGGGAAAGAGAAAGGCTGGCTCTGCTGCCAGGCCAGAGAGAGAAAATATTTTCTCAGAGTTAGAGACAGGGAGGAGAGCCCTTTTCTGGTTAGAGGCAGCAGACTGACCCAATAGTCTAGTACTACCTGATCATTTTGTAGGTCACACACCCTTTCAACACAGAATGAGTGCTGGGAACCCATGCCTCAGAAAAAAGAAATTGAGCTCATATGATATGTTGCACAGCTTCTGTGGTTTCTTAGAATCTTTGGAAGCCATCTGTGGATTCCCAATGAGTTCCTAAACCCTTGGTTAAAAATCTCTTGTGGTGGTTTTTTAGAAATGGCTGCAAATTCTTCACTACTCCTCCCATCTGGAGATAAGGTCTATGTCCTTCTCTTAAATCTGGGAAAGCTTTGACTGCTTCTACCAATAAAGCATGGCTTCCAAAGCTAGTTCATAAAAGGCCGTGCAGTTTCTACCTGGTTCACTGAGGATGCTCAGTTTGGGGATGCACCCTGTCAGAACCCCACTCCACACCACGTGGTCAGGCCATGTGCAGGTGCTGTGGTGGACAGTCCCAGGTGAGCCTGGCTATTAAGGGTTGAATTGTCTCCTCCAAAGAATGTCGAAGTCCTAATCCCCCAGTACTGGTGAGTGTGCCTTTATTTGGAAATAGGGTCTTGGTGGGTGATCCAGTTAAGACAAGGTCAGTGGCGGGGTGGTGGTAACCCAGTATGGCCCATGTTCATGTAAACAGTGGGAATTTGGACATGGAGATAGACAGGTGAGCAGGAGTGAATATGAAAGCTTGTAAATATGAAAGCAGAGGTCGATGCAATACACATACAATCCAAGAAAGGCCAAAGATGGCCGGGGAACCACCAGAAATGGGGAAAGAGGCATGAAACAGATAATCCCTCACAGCCTCAGAAGGAACCACCCCTGCCAACACCTTGATGTTGGATTTCCAGCTTCCAGGACCATGAGACAATAAATTTCTGTTGTTTAAATCGCCCAATTTGTGGAGCCTTTTAATGGGAGCCTCAGGAAACTAATACAGCATCCTTGGAGTCATCCCTCCCGATGCTCCAGGTAGGAAGGAAAGGAGCCACCTCAAAAATGGGTCCTCCAGCCCTCAGTTATTCAAGTCGCCTGCAGCCATTCTGGGCTCCCCAGCTGAGGCCACAGACGTTGGAGGATAGAGACATGCTATTGCTACTGTGTTCTGATTGAGTTTCTAACCCACAGAATTCATGAGCATAACAAAACAGTTGTTGTTTGAGGCCACTAAGGGGATGTTTGTAATGAGGTTGTTTGCAATGAGGAAATGACTAACTGGAACGCTGCCTAAAACTCTGCTGACCTCGGACCACTCTAAATCGTGTCCTCTCCCTTCTTTGTCTTCAAAGGGAGCTCGCTTGATGAACTAATTGAGCTAAATGTCCATGGTAATGGCATCATAGAACCTGAGAATTAGAAGGAAGCTTGATATTCACATTTAGGGAAAAACAAATTACCCACAGTCCCAACTTCATACAAACCAAACAGCTTTCGTTTCCCCTTGCAATCCTTTGTGCATACGTAATTTGCAGATAGTTTATTCAAGATTCATTCAACATCATTATAATCAGGGTAGACACAATTTTCCAGCCTGCTTTATTCAGCTCGCAATTTGTATAGCACTTTCCATGTTGCTAAATAGTCTTTATTATTTTAATTGGTTGCAAAGAATTTCGTAAGTGATTGTACCATAATTTACTCAATCATTGTCCTTTGGACCAGCATAAAAACTTTGATGTGAATCTTCTTTAATTGCAATACTTTAATTATTGTTCTAAATTGGGGTTGGCAAACTATGGCCTGGGAGCCTAATCCACCCACCCCGTGTTTGTACTGACTGCAGATAATGATAGCTTTTAAAGGTTTAAATGGCTGGAAAAAATGTTTTAAAAGGATAGTATTTCATGACACTTGAAAATGACATGAAGTTCAAAATTCAGTGTCCATCAGTAAAGTTTACTGGAACACAACCACACCCATCCATCGACACATGGCCTGTGGCTGCTTTCATAATACAACAGCAGAGTTGAGTAGTTGAGTCAGACTGTATGGCACACAAAGCCTAAAATTTTACTATCTGGCCTTTACAGAAAACATCTGCAGACCCCTGTTCCAAACATACATCAAGTCATCCCCTTCACCTCCCTCAGCATTCACATCTATCATTTTTTTTTTTTTACTCTGTCAAGGGTCTCTTTTGCTCAACTTTCCAACTATCATTATTTATTTATTCAAAAATGGTTTGTTAAACACCTGCTCTTTGCTAAGTACCTGCCCTTGCCAGACGTTGTGGGGAACATAAAGCTAAATAAGGCAAAATCCTTGCTTTCAAGGAGTTTACAGTCTAAGGAGACATTCAAGACGGAGATGCACATAGCAGTATTACAGCTTTGAAAGTCTTGTGAGGCACTAGAGAGGCACACAAGAAATGCTATGGGGTCCAGATGTGGGATAATTTCTAACAGCTGGGAATGTGACATTTGAGCTTTGGAGAAGCAAAGGGAATGGCAGCCTCGGGAGAAAAACAACTGCAGCATGGGAGTCTGTTAGCATATGTGTGGGGGGCAACGTGACTGCAGGAGAGATGATTTAAGAAGCCACAGTGCGGGATCAGATGGAAGGAGGGAGATGTGGAAGAAGAGGAGGGGGTTGAGGTAGAGAAGAAAAGGGAGGAGGAGGACAGGAAGGACGAGGTTGGGGACAAACTAAGACACTTGTGGGGGGAAACAGCAGGCTACAAATCCAACAAAAAAGAAAGCCTCTCTAAATCTTCAAGTTTGCAGTCACCAATACTTTTATTTCCCTTTGGCCAAGGGCAGGGAAGACAGATAAATTTTTAAACTTATTCTACCAAACCAAAGAACCCATGCTCTATAGAACTTCAGGGGATAGAGATGCCAGTTAGGTACCCAGGAGAGGTACTTATCCTGCACGTCTTTGAGGTGAGCTATTACATTCCATAAGAAACAAGATTAAATGTAAGAAGTCCGGATGTTTCCAAGAAGGCTTCTTATACACATCCTAGCATGAATACTGCTGGGGTGACCAAACGCAGAACAGGATGATTACAAATAGATGTTTTCTCACAAGGATCTACATTCAGAAGAGTGGGCAGGGTTTTATTCTTGTGTTTTCAGTCTTCGTATCTAGCTAACTAGCTGTTCCAAGTGACCTTACTCTTTGGAATGTCATCTTCTTTCTGCATGAATATCCCTTTCCCCCTCTTTATCCTCTTTTTTTCCCCCCTCTTTTTACTAATCAGAAGGGCTTTTGACATCAAGGCTACAGAGAGGATTCCTAATGCTAAGCCTGAAATGGAAATATTAGGCCTAAAGAAATCTAACACCAATAAATATTAAGCTTCAGCAAATCTTACCCATTCTTTAAAGCTCAGCTCTTGAATCAACTCTCTAGTTTGCTTCTCAGTCTTTAAAGCATGTACAAGGGACTGAGGATCTCATTAAAATGTATCTTCTGATCCAGCAGGTCTGGAGTAGTGCCTTAGATTCTGCATTTCATGCACATGCACTGGTCCATGGACCATGCTTTGAGCAGCAAGGGTCTAGATTATTCCAGCCCCCAATTCAACATCATCTTCTAAATTCCAATGGCACTTAACACTCTGTTGTCTAGTATTTCAGTCTTGTGTTGTTTCCTATTTTGTGAAAGTTAGTCTTAACTTCCCAGATTGTGAACTCCGGAAGGAAAGAATCTTATCTAATATGCATCTGTCCCTCAACATGCTGCACATGTTGCTAAGCAAAGTAGGCACTCGACTAGCTTTGAAAATCAGTGAACAAGTCATCTGAGACAGCTCAGAGCAATCTCCAGTAAGAGAACCAGGGCCTCAGGCAAAAATACCCGTTCAAGGTATCATCCTCACCACCACCCACCGGTCGTGCCCGTGAGAAGTGGTAATTGTTCCCATGCACAGAGCAGGTACAGATTTGCAAGACTTACACTTGGGGTGAGCAAGAAATGGAAGCTGTTTTTCATTCCTGTAACTGAATTTAATCGTAATGTCAAGCTTCACCTTCTGCCTGATTGCAGAAAACATTTTCTTGACCAAATTTAGATAAACCCAACTACACCCGGGTTTCTCTGCTATTTTAGAATTTCCCTTCTCCCTCTGTCTCCCTTTGTCAGCCTTCCCCATAGGCATTCATTGCCACTGTCACCACTGGTCTTCAGTTGTCAGTCCCACACTGCTTCCTCCTTTCAGCCCCTCTATGCCCAGGGGTCCTTTTGGAGCCATCTCATAGCCCTCTTACTAGGTTCAAGGATTTCTACATTTTTTTTTTTTAAGTTTTTCCTGGGAAAATTATATCCCACAGATGGTTTAAAGATTTTCTTTTTGCCTCAACTGGCCCTTGAGAAACTTCAATAATAATGAAAAATGGTGCAGATATTCAAATGTATGTAAAAGTGTTTTTCTATTATATGTTATGCCATAACACTTTAAAAATATATTTTAGTACATTAGAAAGTTTTTAATAAAAATAAACAATAAAAATATAGTTTATAATTCTATGCCAGGTCTGATTTTAGGCAGGGATGGTTACAGCAAGACATCAGCCAGGAACGTGCCACGTGGCACAGAGAGGAAGCATCCTCCTTGCTTTTCAGGAGCTTCTCATTAGGAGGAAAACAGAGAGTTCTCCAAATAAACCTGAGTTTAGGTGAGTGAACATGTTTAACAGTTGGCATGATGTTCAGAGGAGGCGCACCATGATATGAATAATATAAATAAGAAACCCAAGCTTCAGGGCGCCTCACTTCCACAGCCCCCTTCCAAGACCCTGTTTCTAATTTGGGTTCTTTTTTTTTTTTTTTCTCTCAAAGAGTCCCTCAAGTTGTACAAGCTTCAATCTGCACAAAATCTAGATCTGCCCTGGTGCATCATGGAAGGGCTGAGTGTGATGGTTGGTAGTGATGATACTGGTGAAGAAAGAACCGAGGTAGAGGGAGGGAGGGTGAAGCTCAGTGCGACATGCCAGGTGGACACGGGTCAGAATGCACTGTGTTCCCTTCGGAACCTGATATTTCTCTTCTCCAATGTGCATGTCTGTGATCGGCACCATTATTGGCTCAATCTGGTCTTAGAACCCCAGGGTCGTGCTGGCTCCTCCTTTAGCCACCAGTGGAGTAGACTCTATCCCAGCCATGTTTTCAGCCTACGTCTCCTCCTTTCCAGTCCCACCACTGTCACCATAGCTCAGGCTGCCATTAGAGCTAATCGCAAACCCCACCGTCGACAGCCAGCCATCTCCCGACTGCCTCCAACTCCACCCTTCCTGGACTCTATGACCTGACCTCCTCCTGGTTCCCCGGAAAAGCCTGGTGAATGCAGCATCTAATACACACGTGAAGGATTAATAAAGCTGCAGTGAACAAGAGAGAACCTGTGCGCTCAGGAACGCCGCTGGGCTGTAGGAGATTTGTCTAGAAGGCCTCTAACACACTGTACCTACAGGAAAGAGCTTGGGCTTGGAGGCTGATTCGGTGGGCAGTCGTCTGGTTGCAGGGAAGGCAAATCCATGCAATCTAGGCAGAGTAAAGGGGTCTTGTTGCAAGGATACAGAGACCCTCCTGGGATCCAAGGGCAGGAAGCCAGGCAGGGCCTCACAGAAAACGGACATCACAGGGCAGCTTATCTTTTATCTTTTACCTCCCTGATCGGGAGCCGCACTGTCACTCTCTCTTCCAGCGTGACTTTTCTGCTGTCCCGTGGAAGGCCAAGTGCCTCTGCAAACTGTACCTCCAAATACCGTCACACTGTAAAGTACTGGGGTTTAGGACCTTAACATGAATTTGGGGGGAACACAATTCCGTGCATAACACACCCCTTCTGACAGAATCTAAGCAACCTACTTAATGAGAAGTTCCTCTTGAGGAAAACGGGGACACTATTGCCTCATGTGGTTTATGTGAAGACGGAATAAGGGGGTGCACGTGGATTGTTAAAAGATAGCTATAATCACTATTATTTTCTCCCAGACGGGCAGGCAGGGCACCCACTTCCTGCGCTTCAGAACTGTCCTTGTTTCCCGTCGGATGGCTTCGCTCCCGCCCTCTTCTTCTGTCTTGGTTAATCGTGGTCACTGCATATTCCTCACCTTACGTGGGATAAGTAGGGTATTTTAAACACCAATTTTATTATCCAGCTATGTTAACGGTGCGTGAAATAACATGTGAAGAGCCCATTAAACATTGTGAAAGAGTTTCCATTTCTTAAAAATGAGGGAATAATAAGAGAGGCCAACATAATTCACTGCTCAGGGGGAGAGAAGCTGACTTTCATCTTCAGATGCCCTTCTAGGAGACACAACTTTCCGAACTTGAAACTCAGCATTTCAAACGAATTTGGGAAACAGCTGACCCTCGTAGGCACTATCCAGAAACATGTTTTTGACCAAGAAATAATTAAGTGTGGGTGAAAAATCACGGGAATAAAAATTAAAGACCTTGTAGTGGAGATGAATTTTGATTCAAAGTGTAATTTTTTTTCCTTTCCTGAAATTCTATTCTGCTGTCTGACTCACACCTCACCGTGGGACCACACTGTCATCAGTCCCAGGTATAAGCTGCTGAAAAAAGGCTGAAGGATAAATCCACAAACAAGTTCTGCCCAGACCCTCCGCTCCACCTGAGACTAACACCAGCCCTGCCCTAGGCCCTCAGGAACTTCAGGCGACCATGGATTCTAATAGCCTGTGCATGGACCTCTGGTGACCCTTCACTCACTTCTGCAGACTGTTTTATGTCCTAGAATTACAGACTCCTTAGAATACTTTGTCCACCTGGCTCCTGGGACACCATACTCCCCCTGGATATTTTTCTACCACATGGGTCTCCTTTTTTGGGAGCCTTTGCTGGTTTCTCATCTCCCTGACCCTTTACCATCAGAGGTTCCACCATTTGGACTTGGGCTTCTTTTCTGCTGCATCTACAGTCATTCCCTTGATGCTTACATCCAGTCTCACGGCTATAAATACCAGGTGTCAGGTGACAACTTCAAGATTTAGCGCTCTCCTGGACTCCAGACTCATATGTCAAGCTGCTTACTGGGGTGCCTAATAGGCATCAAATGTAACTTTCCCCAAATCAGACTCCTGATCTTCTCTCACAGATCTGCTCCGTCTACAGAATTCCCTGTCTCACTCAGCGTCAACTACATCCTTCCTGTTGCTCAGGCCAAAGCCCAGAACTCTTGATCTGTCCTTGACTCATCTCTTTGTTTTCACACTCAGCTCCCACCCCAAAAGCAAATCCTCCCAGCTCTACCTTCAAAATATATCCTGAGATTTATCTCTTCTCACCACCTCCACAGCCTGTTCCCTGGTCCAAGCCACCACCATGCGCCATCTTGACTATTGCTGTGTCTTTGCTTCCCCATAGACTATTCTGTACATGGAAGGATTCTTTTAGAACACAAGGCGACCATAGCACTCCACTGCTCAACCCACCAGTGGCTGCCGTTTCCCCGAGAGCGAGACCCAGGATCTATACAGTGACCTCAGGGTCCTGTGATCTGACCTCCCCCGTCACTTCTCTGATTCCTCTCCTCTTCCTTCACTTTGCTCCAGTGACACTAACCTTCTCTCTATTCTTCCGCCCATGCCAAGTGTGCTCCTCCTGCAACATCTCCCTTCCTCATCTGCCTGGAAGGCATGTCCCACATGTAGCCGCCCGGCTGGATTCCTTTCAGTCTTGTATGGACTTGATGAAATGTTAACTTCTCTTTGAGGCCCTCGCTATTCAAAATTACAGCCAACTTCCCAACCTGTACCAGACTTTCTCTCCCCCATCCCCGCTGTGTTTTCTCCATGGCCTTTGTCACCGTTTGACATACCAGATGCTTTCTTACAGGTTATGTTACCTTCCTTCTCTTAACACCGTAATATAACCCCCATGAGGTCAGGGCTTTATCTACTTTGTATACTTTTTGTTTACCAAGCACCCAAAACAGATCAATCTATTGTATGGATCTATGAATGATTGTTGATGCTGGAAAATTATTTAGAGAATATCTCATTCAACCACCTCTATTATAGCTGAGAAAACTGAAGCAAATCCAATAACAATTTGCTGAATATCACACAATTTGTTAATGACAGAGCCAAGATTAGAACTCAGGTTTCCTGACTGCGAGCCCAGCCTTTCATCAAGTAAACCATCATCTGTCTTCTGTCCAAGTAGATTACAATGTTTGCGGACAGAGAGCATGGTCTCAAATTTCTCTCTAATCCTGGTATCCAGCACAGTTCAAAATAATGGCAGATTAAACCAGTGGAAACTTTAAATCCTTAAGAGTATTAAGGATGGATTTTTTTTTCTGAGCTTTAGAGTACACTTGACTTATGAGTCAGCTTCTAACAGAGACATAAGAATACCAATGATAGCCACCACTGCCGAGTACCCACCAAATAGCAGGCCTATGTACAGTATCTCATTTAATTCTCCCAACAACCTCTAAGGAAGATATTGTTGTATTCTCATTTTGCAGATGAGTAGATGAGTACCGAGAGGTTAAACAACTTGTCCAACTCCATACAGCCAGTAAGAAGCAGAGCTGAGGCTCAAGGTCATGTCTGTTTGACTTGGAGCCCATGTTCTGATCCACCGCACCGTACTGCCTCTCGCATGTAGGTCCAAATGGCTTCAAAGCCTATTCAGCAAGGAGCATTTGATTCCAGATTTCCTAATAAAACCCAGAGCCTACTACTTCATAAAGTACAACAGGGGAAACTTCCTTTGCCCCCTAAGGGGTAGCCATTCGCTAATCAGTGTGCCATCTGGAATGCTGACCCCAAAGCAAGAACTTTCACCACTGGTTTAAGCAATTAAATGTTAGGAAGCCCATATAAAATAGTAAGAAGAGCATAGAACCCTCTTCATTGTGCATGTGGGAGGGGATGCACGCAGGACGGGAGAGGACTGGTAGAAAGTGAGTAAGTTCCCATCTGTTGAGGCACCAGGAGTCATACAGGCACGTTAGAGGTGTTATTCCGTTTATCCCTCTTAACATCATAACGTTCTGAAGTAACTATCAGGATAATATTCTCTTACTACAGATGACAAACAGAGGTTTAAAGAGAGAGCTTGCCCAAGGTCATCCAGCTGTCAGGAGAAGAGCCAGGCTTTGGGCACAGAGGACCAGGATTCTGAAACCATCAGACCTTTCCTAATCGCCACTGAGCAAGCTCAGAAAATGTTAAGTTCTAGAGTGAGATTTGCCATTGATGCAACCAAGCCTCAGTCTCTCTGTGTGAGAATGAGACAGTTATATTAGGTGTTCTCGAAGCATTAACATTCTTCTGTTCTGGATTTCACCCAGCCTGCACAAAGACCCTTAAGGGCCTTTGCGTGATGGAAAAAGTCTGAAATCATTGACATTCCCTAACAGGGAGTGAGAATGAGTAATTTAGTTCAGTTGTGATGGTTAAGGTGATTAAAAAAAAAACATGTGTGAAACACGGAAGGAAGGAGTGATTCATACCCTGTTAGTGCACAACAAAAATTCTGCCAGACCTTTCAGGGCATGAAAGAAATGAAGTCACACAGAGAGAGCACCTCCTCTGCGGGCTGCCAAGCCTCTGCTGGTGGTACTTCCTCCTCTTTCTCAGAGCTACCAAAGAGCACGTGTCCACAGAAGTGGGTCATGGGATCGGAGAGTTTAGAAGGTAGGGGAAAGAAGAATAAGAACATATTATGAAGTGCCATTAATGATGCCTAAGAGGAGTGGACATCAGGGGAGCTGCTAGTGAACCCGGACAGAACTGAGGGACACAGAAAGTGTTATTGGAGAGTGTGAGGGGGGCAGTTCCACGTATTTTCCAGTTAGGTCTTGAGATGGGCGGGTGTCAGAGCCAGAGAGCTTAGTGAAACCAGGAGGGGAAGCTGGGAAAACTGATGAAGTCAGATGAGATTGAGGCTGTGATGCTGAAAGTGGAGCAGAACGTCCTTTTACAGAGATCCTAGTGGACTGTGCTGGGATGAGGTGACATATGAAAGGATTAATGCCAGGCATCTGTTGAGCTATTGGCCTCTTTTACAATTGGCAATGTAAGCATTGGCAAACCCATCCTTTTACGCCATACCCTCTGGACTGCTTACAAAATGACGATGGGAGCAGTAAGGTCTATACTGGAAGTTTAGTCAACACTTGTGGAATAGAAGACAGACAGTGGTGCTCCTGACGTGCCCATCCAGAGAGCCGTCTGTGTTCTTTTGGAACAGTCATTGGTGTTTGAAAGTCTGGTGGCTGCCAGGAAATTGTCCAGCGAGTCTCAAAGAGAGAGCAGAGTTTTGCCCTTGAAGGGTGTATCCTGGGTATATGTTTTAAGGAAGGATAAATCTGAGCAAATCTGGGCAGAAAGCTCATATGAAGAACACATGCTTAGAGCTGAGAGAGACCAAAAATCTGTTTGGTTTTAAAAATAGATTCAATTGTATGACTCACATTTAAGTTCACCCCACCACCATTTTGGACTGCTTCTGTGTATCTTAGTATCAGCAGGAATTAGGATTTTTTTAAACAATAAAAAAATAATAATACCTTAAGAGCCAAAGAAGAAAGCCCAAGCCAGCATGGAAGAGGAACTAATGGAAACCAGGTGACCAGGGCACATGAGGGAGAGACCCCAGCAGCCCTGCAGCCCAGTGCTCTCCCAGGGAGACAGGGCTATCTCACCTGTGTGGCCAGCAAAGCCTTCCAAGTGCCCTGGCCTCTGGCCTTGTGCTCCTTCCCAACGAGGCCCAAGCAACATCCCTCATAAAGCTGGATCTGCCCAGGAAGACGTCAACAGTTCTTTTTAAACCTATCATCCCGGGTCACACTCTCTAGAAATGCCCACCTTCCATCTTGTTGTTACTGACATGTCCATTGTGAGAAGTGAGATCCGTGACTGGTCCACACTGGGTCACCAGGGCTGCCGTAACAATCCATGCATCTGTCGATGGACACTTAGGTTGTTTCCATATCTTGGCAATTGTAAATAATGCTGCTGTGAACATTGGGGTGCACGTATCTTTTCGAATTAGTGTTTTTGGGCTTTTTGGATATATATCCAGGAGTGGAATTGATGGGTCATATGGCAGTTCTATTTTAGTTTTTTGAGAAATCTCCATATTGTTTTCCACTGTGACTGCACCAATTTACAGTCCTACCAACAGTGTACAAGTGTTCCCTTCAATCCACATCCTTGCCAATATTTGTTATTCGTGTTCTTTTTGATGATAGCCATTCTGACAGGTGTGAGGTGATATCTCATTGTAGTTTTGATTATATTTCCCTGATGATTAGCAATATTGAGCATCTTTTCATGTGCCTGTTGACCATCTGCATTTCCTCTTTGGAAAAATGTCTATTTAGTACTTCTGCCCATTTTTAATTGTTTTTTTTTTTATGTTGAGTTGTATGAGCTGTTTATATATATGTTGGATATTAATCCCTTATCAGCCATATCATTTGCAAATAAGTTCATAAGATAAGCCCACATAAAGAAAAGATTTGGGTTCAGTTTTACAGAGAATAAATGTGGCATAAGTTCCTAGTAATAAGACGCAAGGGAAGTCCAGATTCTAGGGTATTAGTAAGAGTACAGCAACTAGCCCAGCTCCCTCTACCCCTGGGTAAAGGCAGCTTGGCTTCCTTTCATGTGGTCACACTGTCTGCTTATAAGTCACAGAAATCCAACTGGAGTTAGCTTAAGCAAAAGAAGGAAAATGCCGGCTCACAAAATCCAGCTGCTGAAGGGACAAGAGGGGGTTGGCCTCAGGGCTCACAGGAACCAAAGTCTCCAGCCCACTGGGACCAAGTTCTCCACTGATTGCCCCTCTGTCTTTGTACTTCATACTCATTATTTTTCTCATGAACTAGGAGGCTTTAGCAGTTCCAGGCTTCTCTCTCTACAGCTTTG
This sequence comes from Camelus dromedarius, assembly GCF_036321535.1. Classification (NCBI taxonomy): domain Eukaryota; kingdom Metazoa; phylum Chordata; class Mammalia; order Artiodactyla; family Camelidae; genus Camelus; species Camelus dromedarius. The sequence continues at coordinate 10,359,361 of NC_087454.1, read as the reverse complement.
GAAGCAGAGGAAAAATGGTAGGTTTTGGTCAATTTTGGCTGAAAAATCCTAGCAACAGACCTTGGATTAGCCAACCTTGGATTACATGCCTGTCCCCACCCAAGGTCCCAGATAGTCTCGTGGCATCCTCCATCACTCCCTAAGGGATTTAGTCAAATGTGCCCTTGTCAGTAAGGCTAACCCTGGCTACTCCATCTAAACCTGTACTTCTCACCTGCCCCCTATTCTAGAAAGAATTTTCTAGAGAAAATTTCTATTTCTCTTTATACTGCTTTATTTTTTCCTTTAGCATGTATTATCTCCTAATATATAATCTACTCATTTGTTTGTTGTCTGGCTCCTCCCACTATCATGTAATCTCCATGAAACAGGGATCATTGTCTGTTTTGTTTGTTACTGTATCCCAGTGTCTACAACAGTGCCTGGTGCACAGGGGCTCAATGAATATTTGCTTATGGAACAAAGGATGGCTTGATTATTAATCTCCCTTTAACTAGACTATAATCCTCCTATTAGGGTGGGAATTTTAAATCTGTCTTGTTTAACTGACAAATGTGCCTAGAATAGTGCCTGACACCTAGAGGACCCTCACTAAGTATTTGTTGACTTGAATCAATGAGTCCCTGTGACTGTGGAGATGGCCCGATAATAGCACTCCCCCTACGGCTACCTGGCTTCATCGATTCACTTCGCAGAAGTGGAGTTCTATTGTGCTTAATAAATATCTACTGTGCTTTCCTAACGTGGAGTGGGGTGAACTTGAATTTGAAGTTCTAGTGCTGCATAAGGTTATAGCTGGGTACAAAGCAATAAAACATGGCTGTCTGCGTGAATCATAGAATAGTGAGGATGGGTACTATTGAGCCAGAGTTGACAACCGCACTTGACACAAAGCACCAGGATTTAAAACGGTTCTCCAATTTTAAGAACTTAAATAAGATTTAAGTTCTCCAATCTTACGGGCACTTCTTATAGCCTGCCAGGATCCTTCTGAACTTTTCTTGACCTTGCCTTTCAAGAAAAATGCAGTTTTCAGTTGATAAGCACTACTAAAGCCATGCTCTACTACTCTGGATATTAGCTCTCATACCTTATGTTATAGACATTACAGTTCTGTTCGATCTTTTAATATCTCCACATGCAAACCTTCTATTAAACAAAACCTTTGATCTCCCCCTACTCTGAATGTCTCCCAATAACCTGTTACCATGGAGATGATCACATACACTTCATTTAATTATGTAAACAGCGTCTAGTTCTGTCCATCTTAATCTCACAAATAGGCAGTTTCATTTTTCCCTTTTCTGCTGTAAGTTTTGATCTTAGCTTAGGTGTATTTAGAGCGCCATGATTAAGGACCCAGGTGTTTCAAGTCAACAACGAAATTAAATTTCTCTTGATGAATTAACTAGACTCCCCCTAATTCAATATACAATTAATTCCAACATAGAAGAGACCATCTTTAACAAGCTGGAGCCCAAATTCACAAGGAGATCAGAGTTTCTATTTCAGTTTAATTATCGGAAACTTATGACTGGCTTATTAAAGATGACAAAAACATATTTTAAAAATAAGAGATATTCCTTGGAAATAGAATCTGAAGAATATTAGATGGCTGCCATAACAGCTCCTAAGTGCAGCCAAACAACCCAAAATGTCTATTGTCCTTATTTATTTTCGAGTAGGTTTGCCACATAAAGTACAATATTAAGGACATATTCTTACTAAAAAAATTAATTGTAGTTTATCTGAAATTAAAATTTAACTGAACACTCTGTTATTTATTTGCAAAATGTGGTAGCCCTATTTACGAGACACAGTTGACTGTCAAATACTCATAAACTATTCAAATTTGTCCCAGTTACCAGGAAAAACTAAGGAGTTTCCATTGGAAGAAAAAGAAGACGTGTCACTCAGGGACCAATAGGTCTGCTGAGGGATCCAGGCCCAGCTCAGATCTTGGGTGCTGGTTCTCCAATACAACATACAACCCCTAAAACTTGGTATAGCCACTAAAGACTTTCTGTCCAGCTTTATGCAGGATGGGAGCAGGGAAAAAGGTTGTAATTAAGGCCAAGTGGCCAGGTGGTCCTTTCATGTTATGGAGCTGTCTTCTAACATACTGTCACTCTCTTTTTATGTTGGTAAAGAAAATGCAGCAAAATCCTCTTGGGCTTCTGCTTCTGATTAGCTTTGGAGTAGAGTCCAGAGAGCAGAGTTCTAGCCCCTTCACCGTAACTAACTCACAAAGTGGGCTTGGGGACATCCCTGGCATTTCGTGGCTCTCTTGGAGCCTGCTTTTACAGTTTTTATTCATAAAATGGGAATGACACCAACCCTGTCAAACTTGTGTTGCTGTTGCTTGCAAATAAGTTTGCATGTGATGGTGTAAACGATGTGACTATTATACAAGGCGTGCAGACATGCCATGAACACCTGGTGTTACTGTTAATATTGCCCCTTTGTGATTTCCAAAGGTTGTTCAGTCCTGTGAATGACAGGAAAGGCCAGTTGGGGAGGGAGGGCTGCCTGTCAGAACTGAAGGACCTCGTGTCTTTAACATTTGACTCTTCCCGGTGGGAGCCAGGCCACAGAGGTCCTGGGCATTATTGAGACAAGCCCCACCTCACAGGAGCAACAGCTCAGCCTGCTCTGGGGCAGCCGTCTGGGGTGACCGTGGGACTAACGGCTGCCCCTCTCCCCAGCAAGCCTGTCTGAGAAGTCTCCGGTTGTACCTCAGCAGGGCCTGTCTGAGTAATTACAGTCGCTGCCGTGAAACCAGATCTCTTTTCTCTGATGGGGTTGCTGCTTCCCACTCGGAAGCCTGGAAACAACAGGTGATAGTCATATACCCAGTATCCTAGCCAGTACCCTGGCCCACAGCACTTAAAAAAGGAGGTGGGGCAAGGGAGAGAAACGTTCTTGTTTCAAGGTTTTATAAGGTAATTGCTCTGTGTGCCCAGAGGACCTGAAGGGAGGCCGAGAAAGAGGAGTTTCCAGTTGAAACTTGAATCAGAAGTCTTTGTGGTGTTGCCATCTGGGGCTAGGGTACTGGCTAGGGTCCTCATTATATTCTGAGCATTAATAAGAGGTAAGGAGGGCACTCAGCTAGCCTCCAGAACCCTCTGCTCCATGCCATCTGCCTTCTGGAGGGCTTCCCTGCGTCCCTTCCTTATAGTCTCTGTCTTTATCCATCTTTAGTCACAGCGGGGAGCCTGAGAAAGTGTGTATTTATCAATTAGCACACGTTGTGTGAAATCTTGTTTCTTAGTCTTCACTTAAACATAAGATGTAACACGCTGTTTGAGGAAAGCATCCCAGGAACTTGTTTGGAAAACAAGGGGATTTTTGAAGAAAGCACTATTTTGTCTCTAGACAGTTGCTTTTATCTGCAGATCTGGACTTGAGCTGCAACATCTCCTGCCTCCAGCCAGCCCTGCTCACTTCATACTGGCGCCCACAACCCCAGCTGGCAGAGCCAATTCCTTAATATCTGTCCTGTTGCTGCTTTTCTAAATTCAGTGGGTTTTTTTTTTGTAACTGACAGATTCTTTGGTTTGTCTCAAGTCTGAAGTCAAGGGGAGAGTCTGTCAGCAACCAAGGACCTCTCTGTCCTGAACGGGTCTTTCTTCAAATTGCAGGACTTGTCTGCATACTTGTGCTACTAAATGTATAAAGGTATATAGAGTTTTACCACCCCCTAGATTTTCTCTCTGTCCATTTATCTTTCAAAAATCTGAGCACAGGGTCAGCATATACTTGAGCTTGGTGTTTAATAGTGACATTTAAATGTGAATAAAAAAAAATACCCATGTAGTGTGAAATAAAAGACACAACTTTAAATAGCACTCCTTAAAAAAAACCTCTACCTAAGAAAATTAAGTTGATTTTATTTCTGCATAGTCCTTATCTGTTCATATTTTCCCTTATGGCTCTGTAGCTCTCAATAAAATGATTCCCATTGTCCTAAATAGTTTATTTTTTATGATTCAAGTTCAAAATATTCCCATTTCCCTTTCTATTAAAATTATTTTAAAACTTCTGCTTTGGTAGTCACTAACAATATGTAAAGTAGTCCTTTCTATGACATTAGATATTTGTTTCTAGATATATATGTGTATATTCTGAAAAACTGACATTAGTTTTAACTCATGATAATGTGTATCTTGAGTTATGTATTCCTTTTAAAATTTTTTAAACTTTTAATGTGGTAAAATACATATAAAATTTACCATCTTTACCTTTAAGTGAACACATCAATAGTGTTAAGTACATTCACATTGTTGTTCAATCTCCAGAACTTTTTTCACCTTGAAAACCTGAAACTCTATACCCATAAAATAACTACCCATTCACCCCTCCCCCAGCCCCTAGAAACAACCGTTCTATGAATTTAACTATTCTGAGTACCTCATATAGGTGGAATCATACAGTAATTGTCTTTTTTCACTTAGCCTAACGTCTTCATCTGTTGTAAGTCAGAATTTCCTTCCTTCTTAAACTGAATAATATTCTATTGTACGTATATGACATAATTTGTTTATTCATTCATCTGTCTATACACTTGGGTTGCTTCCACCTTCTGGCTATTGTAAACAATGCTGCTATAAATATGGGTATAGAAATATCTCTTTGAGATCTTGCTTTCAATTCTTTTGGGTATATACCCAAAAATAAAATTGCTGGATCTTATGGTAATTCTACTTTTAATATTTTGAGGAGATGCCACCCTGTTTTCCACAGCAACTACATCGTTTCACATTCCCACCAGCAGGGCACAAGAGTTCCAATTTTTCTACATCCCTGCCAACACTTGCTATTTCCTGTTGTAGTTTTTTTTTTTATAGTGGCCATCCTAATGGATGTGAGGTGGTATCTCATCTTGGCTTTGATTTGAATTTCCTTAATGATCAATGATGCTGAGCATCTTTTCAGGTATTTGTTGGCCATTTCTGTATCTTCTTTGGTGAAGTGTCAGTCAAGTCCTTTGCTCATTTTTTAATCAGGGATTTGTTGTTGTTGTTGTTGTTGTTGTTGAGTTGTAGGAGTTGTAGTAGTTCTGTGTATATTCTGGATGTTAACCCCTTATCAGAAATACGATTTACATTTTTCTCACATTCTGTAGGTGGCCTTTTCACTCTGCTGATGGTGTCCTTGATGCACAGATGTTATTAATTTTGATGTACATGTGTTCCTTTTAAAGAGGAAAAAATTAATATATATGTCATAAATTACTATATATGTTATACACACACACACATTTCCAGTTGAAGATACATTGACTACACACACACACACACACACGACTCTAGTTCAAGGTATGCTGACATAAAAACCAGTGTTAGTCTTTCTAAGACATTTCTGAAATATCTTTTAACAGTAACTTACCAGTTCCTAGAGCTATATTCATCATAGGGTATATATCAATATGTGTTATGCTTTCAAAGAGGAAATTCCAGGAAACTAGGAAAAGCCCAGCCACCTCTTCAAACTACTTCCCCTGTACACGGTTGGCAGCTTCACCTCTAAGCTCGAGACATTATTCCCAGTTAATATGAAAACATGCCCAGAAGGTGTTATCAATCTTAAATTGTTATCAGTCTTAAATACTGTTATCAATCAGTACAAATGAGACATGGCAAAGCAAAGTAAGTTCTTTTGCAAGGGAGAAGGAGAGAAGCAGGGCGTGGGCAACCAAGGAGTTGAGGCAGAACTACAACGTAAGGCCATCAGGACGGAGACTGATGGGAAGAGCTCCCGCTCACATGGTACTCACAACCTGCCAGGCCTTGTTCTGGGTGCCTTGCATACATTAAGTTGAGATGGGGACACATATTTCTGTTTTATAAATGAGAAAATGGAGACACAAGGAGTTTAAGGAACTTGCCTAAGGTCACACAGGGAATACATAAGTGGCTGAGCCAGGCTTCCAGGGGACCTGGCAGGAGTAAGTGTAATCAGTGTGCTCCTGGATGCATGCTCTTGTGGTCTGTGAGGCCAGTAGAACACAGCAGAAGTGATGGTGTGTCACTTCCAAGATGAGATTATACAGGACACGGTGGCTACTGTCTTGGTGTCTCTACCTCAGATCACTTACTCTGGGGGAAACCAGCTACCAGGTCATGAGCAGTCCTAGTATGGGGCCATGTGGTGAGGTAGTGAGTTTGGAAGTGGATCTTCCAGCCCTGGGCAAAGTCTTTAGATGATTGCAGCCCTGGCTTATGTCAACATCCTGACCACAGTCTCATGAGAGGCACTGGTCCAGAACCACCCAGCTTAGCCACTCCCAGATTCCTGACCGTCAGAAATGATGTGAAATAATAAATGTTTGTTGTTTTAAACTGCTACATTGGGGGATAATTTTGTAACTGATACACCTTCTTGACATTCTTGGCCTAATACATAACTTCGTCCAGGGCAGGCTGAATTGTCACACTATTAGCCAGACCGCAGTCTGAGCCCCTATTAAGTCATTCGTCATGCCCATTCTCTCGTAAAGCAATGCAGCTCTTCTAAAGCAAGAATGACCTTTGCAGTTATACTGGGTCCAAGCTACAGTTCATCTAAGATTCCCCAAACTCTTCCTTCTTTGGAAATACAAGCCTTTCATCTTCAAGCTGGCCTTTTAAAAAATACCAAAATGCCCACAATATTTTCCAATTTCAGTCTTATCCCAGAAAACATAGCTTCCTGCCTTCTTCAAAGGAACTAGTCAGTGAGGTGGTTAGAGAAATGCCATTTTTCTTGGGAAATCTGTAATAAATATCTCTGGAGCCGAGTGAGTGGTGTTCTCATTCATGTTCTGCAAAAAAATACCTCAAATCTCATTACTTAAAACTACAGAATAGTGATTCCTAAACTTACATTTTTAAAGCCCCAGGGAGGGGGACATGGTGAGCCTTGACTACTTTTAAAAATGTATTAAAATTTAGAATGTGCCACTGGCCTCTTACCCGTCCCTCGAAACTTCTATAAAGTTAATTAGACTTCATTTCTTTGGAGGATTTGTAACACCCACTGAGATCCCTGGAGACCTCCATGGGGCCGCTCGGGTTGAGGTTTTAGTTCTCTCTGAAGTGGTCTTTTATACACAATCAGGAAACATTCAAACCAAGACATTTAGGCTCTCTTTTAAGTATCAGTTAATTCATCTACTGTCTTCATTTCCCAGGGCCAGATTTCCTTTGTATCATTTTCCCTCTGTTTGATTATATCAGGGAAGGTAATCCACCACGGCCCTGATTTAAGTGCCTGAAGGAAGCTGACTGTCCCAAGTGCCTACAAGTTCCTAGGTGGCCCCACCCTTTCAGAGAGGAAAAATAACCCTATCTCATGGACGTGTGTTTCACATGAAGGTTGGCATCGCAAGACGGCCTGCTTCTCGGTGGTCCAGCCCCTGCTCACCCCCTCGCCTCTCCTCACCCTCTGACTCTGCAGGTGGACCTGCTTGTAGACCTCCTCCACTGCTACATACACGCACACGCACGCACCACATATATGTAGGATAGGAAAAGGTTTTGTCCCTATCCTCTTAGGTTCTGAGGCTGTGATCTATGAATTAAGTTGATAAAAGACAGGTTAAGAGAGAAATGGTTCATTACATATGCATACAGAGGCCTTCATAGAAAAATGGTGAAGCAGTTAGACCCAAGGTCTCCATATATCACTGTAACAAAGAACAGTACCTTTGTGTAGAAGTGATGGGACCAAGGCAAAGGGGTTTAGACTTTAGGGGCAGTCAACGGCAGGAAGGTAAATAAATGTGGGAAACTAATGGGCGATAAAGGTTAGTTAGTAAGGTCCTGTTTATGAGACTCATCTCAGTGCTGTCTCCGTGGTAAGATTCATTCTCCCCTTCCTGGGATTGGAGAGGGGAAGGGAGATGCCTTCACAAAGGGAATTTTATGCTCTCCTTTCAGGTAGAGAGGAGGAGGGCAGTGAGTTTTCCTTGTGGCTGTTTCTTCTGCAGTTGCCTTTAGCTCAAAATAACCCTTACACCACAAGAGCGTATTTTGGGGTAATATATTCTGATCCCCTTTATATACATCTCAAAGACACACACATATTCCTCACAAACTGCACACACAATCAGCTCTTCATATCAGTGAGTTCCACATCCACGGGCTCAACCAACCACAGATCAAAAATATTTGGAAAGAAAAGAATTCCAGAAAGTTCCAAAAAGCAAAACTTAAATTTGCCTCACACTGACAACTACTTACATAGTATTTACATTGTATTTACAACTATTTAAATAGCATTTACATTGTGTTAGGTGTTGTAAGTAATCTAGAGATCACTTAAAGTATATGGGAGGATGTATGTAGGTTGTATGCAAATGCTATGCCTTTTATGCAAGGGAGCTGAACATCGTAGAATTTTGGTATCCATGGCGGGGGGCTGGGGGGATTTCTAGAATCAATCCCCTGAGGATACTGAGGGGGTAACAGTACATACACACCTCACACACTCACACATCTCACATCACACACCTCTCACATACTCAGACACACACCTACCTACACTTCACCTGTTACACACACACACCCCACATACACACCTCAGAGACACACATACATAAAAATATACATATACGGCACATACTAAACACACACACACCCTCACACAGCTCACACATCTCCACCTCACACGCTGTGCACACACCACACACATCTCATCCACCACATGCGTACTCTTCCCCAGTGCTCTGCCCACTAACTCCCCCTTCATCCTTTGAAGTCCACCTCCATCGGGAAGCCTTTCCTGATACCACCATACTGCCCAGCTAAATCAGGAGACTTCTAGGTCCCATACGGCTCTCTGTGCCCATGCCCTCATTCCCTCATTGTTTGTGTCTGTCTTCTCCACCAGAGGATGGGCTCCCAGTGGCTCAAGCCTGCATTTGATTCACATTTCTACCCCCAACCCCTGCACCAGGCACAGTACCCAGCACTCAGTCTCAGCAAATATTTCTGGAATGAAAATTTGCTGTTTCTGTGATAAAGAGACCCCTTGATTAGTAAACCAGCACAGCCAACTAATTCCAGACCGTCTGAGTCCAAATCAGAAGAAAATGACTGCATGGAGACTAAACAACATGCTACTAAGAAACCAATGGGTCAGTGATGAAATCAAAGAAGAACTTAAAAAAACACCTTGAGACAAATGACAGTGAAAACACAACCGCACGAAATCTATGGGATGCAGCAAAAGCAGTCCTAAGAGGGAAGTTTGTTAGAGATACAGGCCTTCCTCAAAAAATAAGAACAATTTCAAATAAAACAACATAACCTACCATCTAAAAGAATTAGAAAAAGGAGAACCAACAAAACCCAAAGTCAGCAGAAGGAAAGAAATAATGAAGATCAGGGAGGAAATAAATAAAATAGAGATTTAAAAAAACAATAGAAAAAATCAATCAAACTAAGTGCTGGTTTTTTGAAAGAGTAGATAAAATCAACAGATTGTCTGGGTCCAAAATGAATCATTATAAGCTGAAGCTTCATCACAGGAACAGTCTGCTGGTCTGTGAAGTGGAGATGTCAACAGCAACTGGCTCCTGGCTGGCCAGGAAGACTCAGCGAGGCTTTACACATGTGTAGTACTATGTATTTTAGTTGTGAACAAATGACATCATCAATCGTTGCACTGGGGATGTAAAGCCACACAGCTCTGCTAGAAAAAGCCAACCCCCACATCTGGTCTAACCAGGCAAAATGCTGCTTCTGCCACCTTCCTGGGCCCCTCTCTTATCTCAAGCAGCCAGGTATCCCAAACACAGTGGATCTGAGAAGAGCAACTCTCCATCCATTCTAACCAGGCTGGGCACCCCTGCTCCCAGGTGCATTTATAAACAGACCTGCTGTCTAGCTCAGATCCACCAAAACGGGCTTGTTTCTGTTTTTAACTGTAGTCTTTGTTCTAAATCTACACCAGTGCCCGGTTAGTATTTCTGACAGATTGGTTCTTTCTAATAGGTGACTCTTTGAATAAATGAAAAGCATTTCCCTGTGGTCTGCCTGTCACACTGTTTTTTTTTTCCTGTACTTTAATTGGGAACACTTTCCAACCTCTCCAACGCTTGTTTGCTTCCTAGTGAGGTGAAGATTTGATTTCTTCGCTATTAAAATTTCCTTTTGAGTCAAAATGGATATATTGGGAAAAAAATTCTAGCTAAGGGAAAAGATGGGAGCAGAAACCTATACAAGTCTGTGAGTTAAAATAAGGCTAGTGGTTCAATTCCGTTGAGATGTCAGCGTGAGGGAGATCCTGGCAGGAGCCTGCTGGGTCGTAGATCCTGATAGCCCTCCCTGTGGGTCTGCATGGACCTCCTCCTGGGACATCTGCCTCCTCAGAGACCAGCGTCCCAAATCCCCACATGGCAATGTTATCCACTGCAAATGCTGTCCGTTACAGTACCTCAGAGAGACGGAGAGCTGTCATGATTTTCTTGCTGAGAGACTAAGTGGGAGAGGGGGTGGGGAGGCCAGAGTGAGTATAGTTCCACTTTAACTCGCTGGAAATAGATATCTTGCCTCCTTCCTGTTCCTGAACATGCTGCCTTCAGCGTTTCAGGCCCCCTGTGGACACAACTCATCCTTGAATCAATTACATTGCTTGCTACTTCACAGACCCTAAAGGATGGGCCTGAGAAAGACTGGGGGTGGGTGTGTGGGACCATTGCTGGGCGTCGCTCTCCCCACATGCTGATGTTCCCTCTGGGGTTACAAGGCCCAGGTGGAGAAGCTGCCTGGGGCTCAGGCCCCCCACGCTGATGCTTCTAGGGGCTCTCTGTGCATGTCAAACGCTTTGTGAAGTGCTCTAACAAACAACAAAGTGTGCCGAGTGTCAAGAATGGTGCTGTGGCAGAAGAGTTATCCTGTTGGATTCTTGTAGCAGCCGGCACCACCCAGCTCTCTCAGACGAGGGAGCTGAGTATAGGCTGGTTTAGTCGCTGCCCAGGTCAGTGAGGTCAACCACGTGTCTGTTAGACTCCTATGGGACTGTGCAGTCTGCACAGGCTGCTGGAACAAGTTACCACAAACAGGAACTCTTAAAACAGCAGACATATTCTCTCAGAGTTCTGGAGGCCAGAGGTCCAAAATCAAGATGTCAGCAGGATTGGTTCCTGCTGGGGGCTCCAAGAGAAAGATCTGTTCCAGGGCCCTCTCTTGGCTTCCGGCAGTCACCAGCAGTCCCTGCCGGTCCCCAGCTTTGGCAGCAGAACTCCAACCACTGTTTCCGTCTTCACAAGGCAGTCTTCCCTGGGGGTACTCTCTGTGCGTGTCCAAATCTCCCTCCTTTTGTGAGGACACCAACATTTAGGGCTCACCCTAAAGCTTTTCTGGTCATCTTCCCGTAACTGGCCTCCTCCAGACTCTTCTCTTTCATCTTTAGCCAAAAGTGGTATTTAAGCCTAAATTCTAAGCCGCCTCTGAGCAGCTCCCATGTACACAGAAGGCATACATGTTAATAAACCTCCGTTGGTTTATTCCCTGGTGAACCAGTCTTTTGTCACAGTAGTCCCAGCTGAGAACTTAGAAGGGTTGAGGGAAAACTATTTTTCCCTCCCCTACAACCTTATTCTAACTGAATTAAAGAATTGCACAAAGACCCTATTTCCAAAGAAGGTCACATTCACAGGTTCCAGGCAGACATGAATTTTCAAGGACACTACACAACTCAGGACAGTAACCTTGACCAGCCGTTTATCCTTTTCCAGCCTCAGTTTCTTATCTGTATCTCAAAGGGTTCCTGGGAGAATGAAGTGACGAGACCCATGAAAAGGGCTCCATCCCAGCTTCCCCTGTCAATAGATGTTAGTTACAAGCCAGAACACTGAGACACCAAGGTTTGCAGCAAAGAGAGGGCTTATCTGCAAGGCAGCCAAGCAAAGAGAGGACAGAACAAACCTCAAATCTGCCTCCCCAAAGGTGAGAGGCTTGGGGTATTGATGGTTAAAGAATAAAGAAGCAGGGCAGTCAGAGGTGTGGGGGGCATGGGGAATGTGGGGGGTGTGGGGAAGGACGATTGGAAAAAGGTGCAGTAATGGTCCTCCTGTGCAGGTGCAGCTCAGCTTCAGGCCTCCACATGTTCGAAAGGTCGCTGGGCGGACACTCATGCATGCCCAGTTGAAGGGTCGTGGTCGTCTCTAAAACTAACCAGCTCAGGTCGAATTAGACACAGCTGACCCCAAGCTACTGGAAAACATCTCGGGCAGACATCTTGCTGTTTAGGCTGTGCACTGCTTGGAGGACCTACAAGTCTTCTGTGGCAACAATTAAAACGACCTTGATGAGTGAAGGCTGGTTACAGGTGAAGTGGATTTAAGTAATGATGACCTGCACTTTCATCATCCTCAGCATCGTCCCTTCATCTTCCCCAGGTGCGGGGTTTACAGCAGCTGTGAGAGACACAAAGACGAACAGCAAACAGCCTCCGCTCCCGATGCGACCACGGTACTAGCTGTGGGTGCTACCCTGCCTCAAATACTGAAGTGCTAAACTCTCTGGTAGCAGTTAGAATGGTGGAGGCCAGTGTGGAGGTGGTCTGAGCAGACCACACAGAAAACGCCCCATTCAAGTGATCTTTTAAAGGCGTCTCAGGAGCACCCTGGGCCCCCACAGAGAGGCGACCCACTGCCTGGAAGGGAGCAGCTCTTCAGCCCCACACCATGGAACCCAGTCGAGGGCACACAGTCACATACATTGCTTGTGACATCCATGTGTCTTATTACCGATGGAGTCTGAACTCCTGATTCTGCGGGGCAGTCGCTTCTCCCTTGGAAGAGTACATCTCTGGCTGAAATAAATGGCCATTTTGGTGAAAAGTCTTTGAGATTTGGAGTTCACGGGAGCTCTTTGAACTAAAGGTTCAAAGAACATCAATCCCACATCGGGTGGGATTCATCCTTCTGTTGACTGGGGGAAAAAAAAAAGTACAACCTAAAAGCTGAGAATTCTGTTTTACTCGGTGAACTTGCTGAGGACTTGCGTCCAGGAGGCAGCCTCTCGGATAGCCCTAAGAGACACCTCTGAAGAGGTAAGGGAGGAGCCAGATTATATAGGAGTTTCTGTAACAAAAACCAGGTAGTTGGAACATCAAAGGATCACTGTTAGTTAAAGAAAACCAGAACTCTCATGTTGATGAATTTAGTGCTTTTCTTTATATGGAAAGATGCAAAGTTTGGGCTTATTGAAATCATTCCTTTGATACGCACTTTATCTAGAGCCAGTATCCTATTTTTTTCCCCATTGTGAATCCTCTTGGGGTGCACAGTTAGGGGTTGGCTGATGGCCTGATGGGTGCAGCATCCTTTCTTTACTGATGTGGTAGCCGACCCTTGTCCACACCTTCTAAATCTGCAATGCCTGTGCAAATATTAGCTGTGACCTGAAGTCTGTAAAGCTTGTTACCAGGATGCTTCTCCCACCCTGAGCTGTTGGTGAGGATCTCAGCAATGCAAAACACCAAGGGTGAGAAAATATTGCTAAAACCACACTTTGGAGTATTCGGTGGTTCTTGAATTAACAGTACAATTGACCCTTCCTCTGCTCTAGGCCTTCTCTATCTGGAGAGACCCTCAAAAACCAGCCCTGTTGTCAGCCTATGAGTTCTGCCGAGGCAATTGGCTTGCTTTCATCTATCGAGGGTCTTGCCTTTCATGTGACGATTATAAATAAGATGAATCCTGTTCATCAGTAAGGGCTAGAAGGCAAAATTATTCCTCTAATAATAGATTCCCTGGGCTGAAATAATCTGATTGGCTTTCTTTGATATGAAATGAAAGATAAATTGATTCATGTAAATGCATTTCTCTTTGAAGAGTACTCCAATGCACTGAGTTGGGGCAAAATATGATACATTCAGTGGTTGTGTAGCAGCAAGTTTTATCCTTAAAATTCAGATGTGAATTGGCCGTTGGGGCTTCACAATACAAAAGGGGGCTGGGTTCATAGCTCAGGCCACCAAAGCTTTCATACATACGTGATATCTTTACTGAACCTAATAATCTTGGCCCCAATTCTTCGTTCTCTAAGAAGGGGTCATATGTATAGGGACAATACAGCCAGAGTTTTCTAGAAGGGTTTGGTTATTAACTCCTTCCCACTGAAAGGCCAGATCATAGATCCTGTTGTTCACTTTGAAAATATGGCTGCTGTAGTTTTCTGTGTGATGAGGAGGAGGAAGAGACGCAGAGGAGGGACAGTGTGTCTTTAAAACTCCAAGGTGCACAGGAAGCTCTTGACAATTCTTTAAAATAAAAAGGACCTCCTCCTACCTTCTCTTTTGTGCCTTTCTCCTACTTCCTGGTGCAAATGATCATTGCAGCAACAATGATGGTGATAGCATTAATAATAATAATAACATTGAGGATGATAGCTAACATTCATGGAGAGTTTGATATATGCCAGGCACTGTGCTAAATGCTTTACAGATGTTCTCATTTAACCCCGCCAACAGAATAGCGAAGTCATTACGTTACTGATATTGCCCCCATTTTACAGATAAAGAACTGAGGCCCAAGGTCACACAGCTGGAATTCAATCTCAGCAGTCAGTTCAGGGGTTCACATCCTTCAAAAGTATCCCCTGCCTTTTGCAGTCTTCTCATGCTATTGAATCTCTTAAAACATCTGGACAGAAAAGAGTTAAACCATCTGTGGGAGAAACTGGAAAAGGCCAGGACCTGTGGAGATTCTCATGGAGGGGGAGGGGAGCCGCCCCTGCAGGTAGAGGTGGGATGATGCCCCATGGCAGTTAAGCTACAGAGGATGATGACAGGCAAGGGGTGACCTTCTTGGCAAGCAGGTGATGTCAGAGTGCAGAGACAGGAGACAGCATCTCCCAGAACAAGCTATTTAAAAGATTCAGGAAGGCAGGATGCACCAGAGACCTCTGTCCGCAGGCAGAAAAGGTCAGCCTCTGGACAAAGATTCAGAGATAGTCCCTGATCTTTGTGAGTGCAGAGCCTTCTGGAAACCCAGCTGCTAGCAGTGGGCCAGGGTTAAGTCAGATCACAGGATGTGGGGATCCCTGCTGAGTCTCCTGATTATTGGACGAGAGGTCCTTGTACGGCCCCAGAATACGAACTACCCAGTGCTTGCTGCCCAAACTTCCCCCTGGAGTTCTGGGTGAACTTACAGATTTCCAAGACCTGCCCTACGCCTTTGAATGAGAATCGCTGGGAGGGCAACCTGGGAATCTGTGTTTTTACCAGAATCCAGGTGATTCTAGTGCTCAAGGAAGTTTAGAAAACACTGAAGGAAGTTATTTAGAGCCTGGGGGCCACAGCTGCATGGAGAGGTGAAGCAGGCTTGGCTGTGGGGACAGGAGAGCTGTGGGACTGGAGAGCTAGACAGGAAATCACGCACAGCGTCCAATTATTTTAGGGTCACCAAGTGTTCCAGTTTGCCTGGGACTGAGAGGATTCCTGGGATATGGGGCTTTCAGTTTTAAAATTGGGACAATGTTTTTATCATGAAGCCATATCCCTTCTTGCCATAAGCCTCACATGACCCCAGAATTCAAAAACTATTTCCCTTTCCCAGTAGATTCCAGCTTCCCTGGGCTTCAGAATGAAAGCTTTGCTGAAAAAAGTATTGCATATTAAATTATGCAATGATATGTATGACTGATAGCTCCACTGGCATCCCAGAGGTATTTGCATTTTTTAAGGGGGACTGTAATTTGTTTTGCCGCCTGCATTTCCTTTGCAGCTGAAATTACTTTGCAGAGTATCTTCAAAAATCAACAGCAAAACTTACAGCTGCATTTCAGAAAAGTGATACAAGTGCCGAATTTGCCATTTTTTTAAAGTTTGCTAGAAAAAATAAAAATTTACACTTCTCTCTGAAAACTGATATGCTTTCCTCTCATCAAAGTTAGATATGAATTCTCACTGTCCTTCCAAAACAATGTTCATCTCTTTTCTGTCCCTAAGTTCAGTACTATGACTTTAAGAAAAAATCTTTCCACATGTATCTGAAATCATTTGCTTGGGGCTTACTAGGACAAATTAGAAAAGCAAGGTGGATAATTAAACCAAATATTGTGTGTAGAGTTAATCCAAATTCCAGAGTAGAGTGGGGCTTTACACAAAATAATTATAATAAAATGCAGACGGAAGTAATGGAATGACCCCAGCCTCTGAGTTGACATTTGCTGAGGAAGGCATCTCAGACGTGACTTTTCCCTAGAGCCCCAAGTCCACAGTAGAACAGAAAGATAAGGTGACTGGGAAGGGACCTTGAGCCGAGTCCAGTTAGAAGAGAGAGCAAGGGTCTTTCTGTCTCCTTCTATTTCTGTGGCTGAAGCTTAGTGCCGAGTGAGAAGTGGGCAGTGGCCCCAGGAGGGAGGCTGGAAGAGCACAGTGGTTTCCGTGCACAGACGCTGCTTTCATGTGGCCTTGGTTCAAATCCCAGCTCTGCCACAGGTTAGCTGTGTGACCTTGAGCAAGTTACTCAACCTGTCTTTGCCTGAGGTGAAATGGTAATAGCATCCACCTTACAAGGTGGTTGTGAGGAGACTTCATAAGCTTATATATATAAAGCACTTAGAACAAGGCCTGCCACTTGATCAGTGCTATAAGAGTCTGCTTATATTAAGAAGGATAATGGTAACAGGTAATAAATAAGCCATAGAGATCTAATGCACAGTGTAATGAATACTGACAGTAATATAGCACCATCATTATGTAATACAATAAATATTGCTACCTCGGCGATCATAAACAATATACAAGTGTGTCAGAGTAACACCTTGTACACTTTAAGCTGACACAATGTTACTTGTCAGATTTATTAAATTAAAACAAACAAAAAGAAGGATGATGGTAGAAATCTCCACATCTGTGTCTTGAGCATATTGGTTAATTTTTTAAATTACTCAGCAGCAGAAGCTGCACAACGGGACTGCATGCAGTTTGCCAGTTTTTTCTGCTGGGTACCCAAGGTGGTGGTTGTGTGAATTAATTGCCATTTTTTAAAATTGGAAACTCACATAAAAATATCTAAATTTCCAGCA
Organism: Camelus dromedarius; assembly: GCF_036321535.1. Taxonomy (NCBI): domain Eukaryota; kingdom Metazoa; phylum Chordata; class Mammalia; order Artiodactyla; family Camelidae; genus Camelus; species Camelus dromedarius. The sequence goes on along the minus strand of NC_087454.1, from coordinate 10,342,337 downwards.
TTTTTGAAAAATAGAAAGTTCTGGCCACACTGGGCTCACATCTGTGTGGCCACTGTCAGCTGGAGCTGAGTGGGGTCAGCTTTTAAGTGGAAGATGTGCTCCTTGATTCATCAGGGGCCCCACTCAACCTGCTTCACTGTAGGCAATCACATCTGCCGGACTTATTTTAAGACAGAAATCAGCAAACCATGGGCCAAATCCAGCCCACCAACTGTTTTTGTAAATAAAGTTTTATTGGAATGTATCTTCACTCATTCATTTACATATTGCCTATGGCTACTTTCCTGTTATAAGGGCAGAGTTTGAGTAGTTGGAACAGCTACCTCATGGTTCACAAAGCCTAAAATATTTACTCTCTAGCGCTTTATGGAAAAAGTTTGCTAAATCCCATTTCTAAGGTATTATCTTTCAGTAGAGGGTTTGTTTAAAGATGGCTTATTTTTATATTTTAGAAAATATATAGTTTACTCAAAATTTGAAAATGTATTCTTTAGTGGGGGAGTGAGTTAATCAGAAAGCCACTATCTTTTTTAATCTCAATTTATTTATTTATTTTTTAAACTTTTTTTTAGTTATAGTCTTTTTTTTTTAATTGAAGTATACTCAGTTTACAATGTTGTATCAATTTTTGGTGTACAGCATAATAGTTCAGCCATACATATACATACATATATTCATTTTCATTATAGATTACTACAAGGTTTTGAATATAGTTCCCTGTTCTATACAGTATAAACTTGTTGTTTATCTATTTTATATATAGTAGTTAGTATCTGCAAATCTCAAACTCCCAATTTATCCCTTCCCACCCCCTTCCCTACCCTCTACCCTGGTAACAATGTTTGTTTTCTATGTCTGTGAGTCTATTTCTGTTTTGTAAATAAGTTCATTGGTCTTTTTTTTTTGGATTCCACATGTAAGTGATATCATATGGTATTTTTCTTTCTCTTTCTGGACTACTTCACTTAGAATGACCACCTCCAGGTCCATCCATGTTTCGGTAGATGGCATTATTTTATTATTTTTTATGGAGAGCCATTATCCTGAATCACAGAAAAACTGAAATACATGGGAGCTTGATCCAAGTGACTTTTGTTCCTTATCTCCCCCTGGTGGCACTGTACCTCAATTGCAGGAACAATTCTTTACAAGATAAAGAGGCAGAATAGCCTTTGTGACACCATATTTAAGCACATATACTTAAATTTTGTTACCAATTATAGAAATATTTCCCTCGAGCATCAAATGAAATGGCCATTTCCTCTTGCTTCATCTGAATAACTTGAATCTCAAGCAGACCCCAAATACTGAATTCCTGTCTTGTTACAGTTTTATTTTTTTTAAGAAACAAAATGGGTCTCACTAATGATTTCTAAAGTCTTCCAGCTCTGACATTCTATGAGTCTATGATCCAGAAAAAGGAGCTACCACTGTTGAGTGTTTGTCATTTTCCAGCTAAGGTGCCATGCACCTAGTACACATTAGCTCATTTGATCTCCTCAGATTCCTCGCCAGGAAAATGGAGGTAATCATCACATCTCCCTCATAAGTGAGGGCTAAATGAAGTAACAGGTAAAGCCCTTAGGGTACAGCCTGGAGGTAGGAAGTGCTCAGTAAAGTCCAGCTATTATTATTTTTACTTTATCCCCAACTACTCAGAACTCACTATATGGTCTCCCTATGGTCTACTCTTTCTTCAGAGTTCTAGCTCCAAAAATTTCTTGACTTCATCCCATCTTTTTATTTATTATTTTAATCTTTTAAAATTTTCTATTTCTTTTTCTTTTCTTGTGGGAGGGAGGTAATTAGGTTTATTCATTTATTTTTATATTTTATTATTATTTTTTTAACGGAGGTGCTGGGCGTGCATGCTAAGCACATGCTCTACAGCTGAGCTACACCCTCCCCTTTCCAACCCATCTTAAGTGTCTCCTCTTTCCTCATGGCTTTTCTGAGTGATTAAAATAACCTGAATTTTAGCTCTCAACCACTGTTAGTATGTATTCATGATGTGTATATTTATACAAGCAGTTTTTGAAGGGAAGTATTCCCGCAGATCATTCAGCATTCTGAATTCAGTAGTGGGTTCAGAAGCCAACTGTGCTGTGTATCCCCCAAAACCCATTTTCTGAGCCAGCTGTTCAGGCTCTTTCATCATAACCTGTATTTGTCCATCTTGAACTAAATTGCCACGTGATGTGATAATTAAAACTTCACATCTGCAGCTTTCTGCAGTATACATAAGCCAAACTTATTTGTGTATAATTAAACCAATCATAGGCATATTAGGAACACATGTTTACCAATTAGACCTGTAAAATGATAAGCCAAGTCACTAGTGTTTGTCTTATTCTTGACAGGAGGGGAGCTATTTCACAAACTCATGGATAATTTTTAAGTGGCCCAAATAAGTTACCAGAAGTTCTCCTCAGTCTCTCATATGCTCTTTGCTTTAGGGTAATCGCTTACACTTTTGGTTTCTGACTTTGCATATATATTGAAATCACCTGGAGAACTTTGCAACTACTGATGCCTTGGTTACACCCCCCCCCCCCCCCAGTTTCTGATTTAATAGATTTGGGCGCAACCTGGGTGTCAAAGTTTTTAAAGCTCCTCCAGTGATTCTAATTGCAACAAAATTTGAGAACCACTGATCTATACCATTATCAAACACTGTTGTTTAATTGGTTATAGCTTCATTCTTTCACATACGTAGTACATCTTGACCCCTAAAGATTTACAAAATACCTTAAGATTTTCAACAATCGTAGGCTGTATACCAAGTCATGTACAAGGAGCTATGCATTTCCAGGACATTCTGTGTTCTGTAATATTTTGGAGTGTTGCATAATTATACCACTCCGTACTTGGTAGAGAAATATTTCACTAGACATTAATAGGGGTTATAGGAAAGAGAGAGGTTCAGAACCATAGAAATAAATAAAATTAAACAGTTCTTTACTGTGGCATTTCCCAGAAACTTTAATATACTAATGTGCATATAAATCTTCAAGAGCATTTCCCAAGCTCATTTGATCACAGAATCCTCCCATCACCCCCTCCACCATCCCAGGGCCTCAGGACATCTTCCCAAGCATTCTGATGAACACTTTGACAAACACCGGTTCAAAGGGCTTGTGTTCTGGCAACAGGCAAAGAAGGGGGCTGCTGAAGGAAGCACAGGACACAGAGCTGGTGCCCACAGGGACCTAACTCTGCACTGGAAACAAGGGCCCCAGCTCCTGGGAAGCTGACCTTAGAAGTCCATGGATCCTTTTCACTCTTGCCTAATGAGGCTGGCCGCAAGGCCCTTGGTTGCTCAGCTCTGCCTGTAACTGGGTGAGTCTCCAACCCCTTGGGTCATAAAGAGGTTCCCACATGTGAGAACTCTAAGTTACTGGCACTCTGCACTGAGAGTGAAGTTCAATGCCAATGTCTGGTGGGCTTCCTCCACCAAGGCAGAGAGGAAAGCAGAGGGAAATTAGAGTTATAGTCCTGCGTAAACCTAGCTTTCTGCTCTTCTGACCTCTACCATCTACCAAGTTCTGGCAGCATAAGCCTGGGCCAACGTTCTTATCTATAAAATGGGGGTATGTAACGCCTGAGTGTTCTTGTGGAGATGAAACCTGACCATGTAAGTGGAAGAGCTGTATGAACCACAACGACCTATGCAAATGATGGAAATTACTTTTATTATCACGTTCATTATCAGCAATAGGATCTCTCACTAAGTCTCTCTGAATAATAACCCAGGGGAAACTTGATTGGAGAATCTTATAATCATGCAAAAATTTTTCATTGGTTTTTCATAAATGTTGCAAAGCGGGAAGAGAGAGGACTCCTAAGTCTTTAGAAGTATTCTGTTTCACTTGTTCTCCTCTGAGACTTTGAAAGTGAGCTGAAAGTTCACATCATTCCGCTGTTTAATAGTCGGCTGTCTCCTACCATCCTTTCAAATGCATCTTATTGGCAGATTGTTCCTTTGGGAGAGCAGCTGAATGATTAATTGAGTGGAAAACGCCCCTGTCTTTCTACAGGTTGGCGCTGGTTTAGTAAGGCTGAATTGAAGCAGCATGCAAGGAGTGAACAGAATAGGAATGGTTTATCTCCCTTCAGGTTTTTTTCATCGTCCCGGTTCTATTTTTGCACTATGACTGTAACAATAACTGAGGGGCAGTTTCCACCCACTTTAACCAGAGCTCGAGGGCCCTAGTCACACTGAAGCTGGAGTCCAGCTACACTCTAAGTTGTGGTCCTTTTCACTGATGACCCTTCTCGATCATCCTGTTCCACATGCCGATTTGCCAGTCCACACACTTTACTAATTCTCTAACTGGCACAGTAAGCTCTCTGTTCTTCCTTTTATTGTGCAGTCTTGTCCTGGACGTGTTTGTTTTGTTTCCTACCAAGCGCTTCCCTCCCTTCCCCTCCACCCATCCTGTGTGGACATCCTCCCTTTCTTCCTCTTTCAGGCCACTTGATGCCAGGCCCTGGACATCCTTTGTCTCTGATGAGCTACCCCTACAGGGACAACTCTTCGAGCTCTTCTTTCTGCTGAGACCATCCCACATGGTGTTTGGCTTAATGTGTCCCAGCTCGCTTGGAGGGACAGAGATACACACATACTTTGAATTGCTCAATGCCTAATACACAAAAGAGTTACATCTTTTTGCTTGAATACAACCGTGCTGAGTACCCCTGACTTTCACACTCATAGTAGTAACCAAAATAGCAATAAACTGCTACGCAAGCACACGTACTGGGGTTTCATAGCTGTCGTCTCATTAGTCCTCTCTCTACTTCATCTCTGTGGAGCCTCGCTAAGCAGAAGTAGGTGGCTGAGCAATCCTCTCATTCTGAGTCAACAGGAAGCACTTTTCACTTTTTAGTGAAGTGCCTGGAGCCATCCTGAGCCTTGAAGTAAAGAGAAACTCATTGCTTTGAGGCTTTAAGGTAATTTTTTCAACCCATGAACTCTGTTAATGTAAACGGATCTATTATAAGATGTCAACAGCAACATTAGAGCTTGGGAAATTCTATAAAGTAGGCATGAATGTGCGCAGGCAGGGGAGAGTGTCTGCAGACAGGAGGGACACAGAGAGGCCTGAGCAGAAGAGAGGGGAGTGGGGCCTGGCTGAGGAAGGCAGACTAGCCTAGCACGGCTGAAGCATGGAGGATGATGACGGCCCTGAGCAAGGGCCCAAACACTAAGGACCTGGTGAGCCAGTCAAGGAAACAGAACTTTATCCCAAGGACAATGAGGAGTCACAGAAGACTTCAGTACAGCTGAGTTACAGGATCAGATTCACGTTTGAGAAATAGCAGGGTGGTTAGTGAATCGAAGGGAGTAAGACTGGAAGCAAGAAAATCACTCGAGACACACTTCTTTACTTACACATTTTGCAAAGATCAGAAAGTTTGAAAATGTACAACCCTGGTAAGAGTGCAGAGAGGCAGGGAATTTAAATCAACATGTTCTCCTTAGAGGGCAATTTGTCAATATCTATCAAAATAAAAAATTCATATACCTTTGATCTAACAGTCCCACTGCTAGGAATACATCTGGCAAGTAAACTTGCACACCTGATGAGAGATACACGTATGAAATGTTCACTGCAGTACCCATAGTATAAAGATTTAAAAATGAGTTAGCTGGTTCTATGTAAGCGTGAGAAGAACTCTTAGATACGTTGTCAAGTGAATAAAGTAAGATCCCGAATACTGGGCGTGGCATTCTCCCATGAGTGTAAAAACAGCACATACGTGCCCACCTACACATGTGCAATTTTGTCAAGGCATAGAGACATATTTGCAGGATATAGTCCTTGCCTCTGATGAGAAAACCTGAAGTGGAGTGGAGAAAACCTGGGAGTGGAGAAAGCTTACTTTTCATTATATATACTTTCTATTTTATTTTAGTGTGGTAAGAACACTTAACATGAGATCTACCCTATTAACAAATATTTAAGTGTACAATACAGTACTATTAACTATGGGTACAATGAAGTATAGTTGATGTACAATATCGTATGTTACAGGTGTGCAATATAGTAATTCACCATTTTTAAAGGTTATACTCCACTTCCAGTTATTATAAAATATTGGCTGTATTCCCCATGTTGTACAATCTATCCTTGCAGCTTAGTTTATACACAGTAGTTTTTACCTCATAATGTGCTATACCTATATTGTCCCTCCCCCTTTTCCTCTCCCCACTGGTAACCACTAGTCTGTTCTCTATATCTGTGAGTCTGTTTCTTTTTTGTTATGTTCACTAGCTTGCTGTATTTTTCAGATTCCACATATAAGTGATATCATACAGTATTTGTCTTTCTCTGTCTGACTTATTTCACTTAGCATAATGCCCTCCAAGTCCATCCATGTTGCTGCAAATGGCAAAATTCCAATCTTTTTTATGGCTGAGTAGCATTCCATTGTGTGTGTGTGTGTGTGTGTGTGTGTGTGTGTGTGTGTGTGTGTGTGTGTATACCACATTGTCTTTATCCATTCATCTGTTGATGGACACTTAGGTTGCTTCCATACCTTGACAGTTGTAAATAATGCTGCTGTGGATATTGGGGTGCATGTATCTTTTCAAATTAGTGTTTTTATTTTTTTCCAATATATACCCAAGAGTGGAATTATTGGGTCATATGGTAGCTCTATTTTTCGTTTTTTTGAGAAACCTCCATACTGTTTTCCATAGTGGCTGCACCAATTTACATTCCTACCAACAGCGTAAGAGGGTTCCCTTTTCTCCACACCCTCACCAATATTTGTTATCTGTGTTCTTTTTGATGAGGGCCATTCTGACCAGCAGATCTTTAAAGCTTAACTTGCTTAACTGTAACTTTGTGCCCACTGATTAGTGTTTAATTAAAACATAATGCTTGTGATGAAAAGATCGCATCCTCTGTAAAAGTATATAGGCATCACACGTGGATGTATTATATTTTATTTAAGCATTATGGGGATTTTGTGCATGTGTGTTCAAGGTGAATTTTCTAGTACTTGGCAAAAGATGACATAAGCTGTCATTCCTCAGCCAAGGCCCAGGCAATCCTTTCCACTCCCAGAGGTACAGTAAGAGGACATTTCCAAGGTGGCCTGCATGCTTCACTGTTTCCTGTGGAGAGAAGAGGAGAGAGCAAACTGGCCTATGGCCCCTAGGAGGGCCCTCTGGAGGCCTGATCCATGGGCACTGCCTGGCCTGTTTTGGAAACTCAGAGTAATAAGGAATCTAATTATAAACCTTGTACTGTTCATCCTTCCATTCCAAAAAATTCTTGGGTCAAGCTTTCACCCCCGGTCAGACTGTCTCCTGCTAATCTAAACCTTGCTCCAGGCAGCTGCTGTTGCCCTCTGCCCCAGGTGGGCCGTGGGAGGGCTGGAAGTTAGGCCTTGGGAAAGCGGCCTGGAGAGGGCTTCCTGTGAGCCAGAGGCCATCCAGCCCACTTTGCCCACCTGCGCTGGGCCCACCCTCCCCTCCCCTCTCTGCAGCCTCAGCAGAGGAGGCAGCATGTCTTCATTACTGGCCAATGATGCTCAGAGGGAGGAACCAGGCCTGGAGAAGAGGATTCTTTCCTAACACACACACACACACACACACACACACACACACACACACACACACACACACACACACACACACACACACACACACGTGCACGCACACACATACACACGCAGTGTGCATCAGAGAACCTTTGCACTAGACTCAGAGGCAGGGGCATTACCCCCAAGGATTCCCGAGAGCTTTCCCGGCAGGCAGACTCAGGCTCATGCTGGGGAAGAAGTGTTCCTGAAGGTTAGGCAGGGGTTGGAATCTAGCCCATCCACTTAGGTCCCTGTTCCCAACTCCTTCGACCTATTTAGAAAGAGCTCTTCATTCGTAATTTGATGTTTACTTCAAAATACTCCAGGGAACTTCTGCTGCATCTCCCAGCCTCCAAGATCCTGAATAATTGATTTTAGAAGTAGCTCACGGCATTCTGGCTCTGTGAAGGGAACAGAGGTTGTCATGTAGAAAGGCAGATTAAATAGGCAGAAGGACCGGCGGACAATCTTTTTTATGTTCTAAAGACCTCACGCCAGTGTACGTGTACGTGTAATAGCTAATGACGAGCCGGCAAACTCGGCGCCGCATCCAGTGAGACCCAGCTCGGGATCAGAATGGGCAAGTGGTCAGATCACAGAGCGCCACGTCCCCTCAGCTGGTTCATCTCTGACCATTCGTTGTATTTTTAGCAGTGTTTCTTCATTTCGAGAAGTAAACAGCCTCTTCTTAAAGGAAACAAAGTGTCTTAAAAACTTCATTTTGTGAAAAAAGTGATTTAAAACATACTATCCTCTCACCCAACAAAGGTAACTAAGGTGAATATACAGTAAGATATCTTAATTGTGGGCAATCGTGTCACAATGTATCCAACATCAAAGCACCACAGGGCCTGTGCTAAATATGTGCAGTTATTATTTATCAATCAGACCTCAGTAAAGGTGGAAAAAATAAATAAAAATAAAAACATAATCTCTTTCTATAATAATTGCATTTAATTGTAACAACCATGGCAAAATAGAAGTTTTGATTTTATACCTCGAAAATCGATACTTTTTTTGGAGCTTGTCTTGTGAATGCAACCACAGGATAAAAAATTCTCAAAGAAACTTCAGACTCCAGTTTGAGACACATCAGTGTAAGCTATTCTTACTAAGAGACCCCTGGGAAACGTTATATACAGCCTGGGAACTGTACCAGTAATCTGTCAGCCCACCTGCCTTCCTGCTTTACTGAGCATTCGCTCCTGGGTAGTCACTTCATTATTACTTAATCATCACAGAAGCCAAGGCCATGGGGAGGGGGGACATGAGACTGACAAGTTTGGGTGACTAGAGGGCAAAGGCAGGAAGAACTGCCACTTGGGATGCTGCCAGAGTGGTAGATAACGATGGGGGACCCTGGCCTCTGCCGTGGTTGTTTCAGGTCCTGGGAAGGGAGGAGTATTCATTTTCAAGGGCTGCTGTAATGAAGCATCAAAAAATAGGTGGCCTAACACAGCAGAAATTTATTGTCTCAGTTCTGGAGACTCAAAGTCCAAAAGCAACGTGTCAGCAGGGCCGTGGTCTCTCTGATGTCTCTAGGGGAGGGTCCTTCCCAGCTTCTTCTGTCTGCTAGTGTTTGCAGGCTGTCCTTGGCGTTCCTTGTTTAAAGCCTCATCACCTCAGTCACACATCCGTCTTCTCCCTATGTGTTTTCATGTCATCTTCCCTCTGTGCGGCTCTGTCTCTGTGTCCAGATTTCCCCTTTTTATAAGGACACTAGTCATTCTGGATTAAGGCCCACCCCCAATGACTTCACCTTAACTTGATTACCTCCATAAAGACCCTGTCTCCAAATAAGGTCACATTCTGAGGTTCTGGGGGTGACAACCTCACCATGTCTTCTTTCAGAGGACACAGTTCCATTCATAGCCAGAGGGGCTCAGCAGAGCTCTGGATGGGTGAGGAGACAGCCCCAAACAGAAGAGGGACTGGGGAGGTTATCAGCTCTAACTTGAATCCACTTCACAGTGGTTGGTGCACAGAGGGGCCTGGGTCACTTCTGTCAGGAGAGAAAACAGAAACATGACTTTCTGTGCAGCACAGAGCACTGCCAGGCCCCAGCCTCTGCCCCTAGACTGCTGTGCAGATGTGGCTCCAGCATGTGGGGCAGACAGTTTAAAGCACAAAGCAAGACAAATTTTTTTTTCCTGTTGTTAAGAGAACTCTCTGGAAAGAGCTACCCTCCATGTGATAAAGTCACAGAGGTGAAAACGCTCAGCAGGGCTGGCTGGCCGTCAGTACATCTGCTGGTGCTCGGCGGGGGCCCCGGGCGGGTGATGGTTAAAGTAATCCAGCAGCAATAATGAAGTTTCCACAGCAGTTATTTGATAAATTGGTGATTCCGACAAGGTGAGGAGAAAGACGGGGTGGGGGCAGGGTGAGACTGAGAAAAAGGACATTTCGGTTAATGTAAAAAGAGGAAGTTGTGGGCTTGCCAGTCTGAGCACTCATGATTTAAGGCAGAAAACTGTTTTGATTTAAGCTGGACTCCAACTCTTGGGGCATGGGAAGACCTGCCCTTATAATCCCATAAATTTGAAAGTGATTACAGACATTCTCTGTACAGATGGCTTAAAAGCATAGCCTCTGCTTTCAAGGGGCCTGTGATGCTTTAAAGGACATTGTATGGGTCTAAAACTGACAAGTGACTTTTAGGACACATGCATCTTTTATTGATAGTCCAGCTAGATATGTGGTTGTGATAGGATGTTAAAAACCATCATTTGACCATGTGTTCTTCCCTTGTAAATGGTTGTCCCATTGTGGGTGGGGGGTGTGCTTTGGCTAAACCATACAAGTGCCACACCCAATTCCTTTGCTAAAGGGCTGATGGTTTCTGGTTTGCTCATATAAGTGGCAGTAAAACCAGCTGACCCTTCAGAGTTCAAAAGAGCCATCCTTCAATCTGTAGGGTATTTTAGGGGGAAAAGCCTAATTCTAGCGTTCAGTTACTCTAAATGTTGGGCACCACTAATAAAGAAATAAAGCACATATAATTAGCCTCTTAAGGACCAGTTCCAATAATCATCATGCTGAAAGGGGATTCACTGAGTCACTGAGTTTAAGCTCTGTTCAAGGAACAGTGCTAAGTATCAGGGATACAGGAGGTATAACCCAAGCCCCACCCTCAAGGGAACTGCAGTTTTATGTATCCATTCATCCCTTCACCCAGCCATTTAAGCAGCAAATGTTTGAAGGTCTAGCATATGCCAGACCTATCCCATTCACCAGGGAGATAGAAGTTATAAGGAAAAGTTGCCCCTCCGTCCAGGAGGGTCAGAGTCTGTTGGGAAGAGAAATGGATAACAATTACACTGCAGCACATACATGCAGGTCCCAGGGCTGTGGGGCATCACAGAGGAAGGAAGCAGCACGGGTAGGAAGTAAACCTCAGTCCAAGTCAGACTTCGCTGAGGGCCAGGTCAACAGGCGGGACCACAAGTGCTCTAAGAGTCAGAAGAAGCGGGCACTACACGCATCTGGAAGAGAATATATTGAGTTTTCAAGTGCATTGGAGAATAAAGTGGAAAAATTTAAAGAATTTCATAACTATGTTTTTATGTAAATATTCCATTCATCTTGTTTTTGCCCCACAATCACCACTTTGTCAAATATAGCTCGGTAACAAAACCTGGAGCACTTCAGTGATTTTTTTTTTTTTTTTTTTTTTTTTTTTAGCAATTTTGGGTAGGGCGAGGGGTTGGGCCTTGGATGCTGGGAATGGAGAAGCATGGACCTAGACGACAATGTACATGAAAAGAGGCTCACGGAGATGATTCCTCTTAAATCCACATCGGAGCCCCAGAATCCTTTCCTCTCCACTACTTTCCTGACAACTGACCCTCTTTCCAGCTGCCTCCTTGTCTGTCCTCCTTCCTGGACAGTGATGAAGGTGGCCTGGATTTATTGGCATTCATAGTGAATTCTTCATCTGAAAACTACTGATGAACCATCAGCCCCTCCTCCCCTAAAAAACCAACAGCTCTCTCTTGGTTATCATCAGCCAATATCTTCTTCACTTGAGCCTCTTGTTCTAATAGATATTCTCAGTCTACTGCGTTTTCTATGATGAGAAATGGATGAGAGCCCTTTAAAATAAATGTATCTATATACACTAAGTGTATTCACTAAAATTGAATGGTAGTCTATGAGAAGAAATTATGGAAGAAAATGTCTTCAAAGGGACTGCCATGGCAAGATTAAAATACTCACAGATGGACAGAAGAGGGGAGAATGCCAGGTAAAGCTCCCCTGATAGACTGGGAAGACTATGTCGTGTAGAATACAAAGAGTGCTAGCAATAGTGAGTGTTTATTTGCACATCTTATATAGGGAGAAAACAGGGGAACTGTCATGAGAGTGTGATATGCCAGGAGGTAAGAAGAGAAGTTACAATCTTGATGATTAGTTGATCAGCCTAGAGCCTTGCTTTTGGAAGAATGATGCACAACTAGGTCTTATTTGTCCTTATGTCACTGGATGACTCTAAAGATGCACCTCTTTGTCCTTCCCTATTTCTCCCGTCTTCTCTACCTCTTAGAATTCTCTGTGCCCTGCAAAGCTTAGCTCACCTCTGCCGCCTGATGTGAACACTTCGCTAACTGCATCATGCTGCATGCTAGCTCCCTCCTCTTACCTATCGCTGCACCTGTTTTCCGTACACACCGCTGTCACTTTCCGTACACTACCTGTGTATAAGTCTTGTCTCCCCAGTTTGATGGGGAGTACTTCAAGAAGAAGGACCCATCTTAGTGACGAATCTATTCATAGCACCTTACACTTGCATTTATTTAACTTACTGCATGAAAGACGGAAAAAGTACAAAGATAAATAGCATACATGCCTTGCCTTTGAGGAACTAGGAGCTCGGTAGGGCCATAAACAAATAATTTTTGTTGAGTTAGTCAGTTGAAGATTTAAGGAATAGCCTCAACAACAGACAATCAAGCATCTGGCCAGGGGGAGAGAGTAGGTGAGGAGAAGAGAAAAAGTTTGGCAGTTTTTAACCAAGGTAGCTTAATTGTTAAAACAAACTATGATAATACAATAACATTTCTCAGTCAAGTCACCTTCCAGTGTTGGCAGTGGGAGCTCTGCTCCATGTAATCATTCAGGGACCCAGGTTCCCACTAACATGTGACTCTGCCTGGGTTCTGTCCATTCACGAGATGCATAAGGAAAAGACTGACAGGGTGTCGAAGACCCCCCTGGGCCTGAAGGGACATACTTTCCCTCTATGGGAGGGTTCATATTGGCAGAAACCGGTCACGTGGCTTCACATAGACGCTACAGGATGGATGTTGGTCTAATTGTGTGCCCTGAAGAGGAGAACTCAGATATTGGTAGTCTGCCCACAGCAGGCAAGGTTGGACGAAAATAAAAAGAAGGAAAGGACTTTGATAGAAACACACCCTCAAATTCCAGGCTTCACTTCTCTTTTCCTCCAAAGAGACAGACACCAATATAATAGGCCCTCATTTAGAGAAAGACCTCCCTGAAGTGTATGGAGCGGGGGGCATTGCAGAGGGAACATGTCCTTTTTCCCTTCAGAGTAGTCTCTGCCCTGTGACTGATTAGACATGAGGGGAAATGGAAAAACCAACAAAGAATGTTATTTGAACCATGTAAATATCTGTATATTCTCATCTATTTATCTATCTATCATTTGGACTGCTATGTAAACGTAACTAGGTGCCTTTCCTTCTGTGTCCTCAAAGACTTGGGTAGTGATGTGGGCTTCCCTAGACAGTATGAAGACAGCTTGTGCAGGCCCTGAGGAAACAATCTGTGTAACTGTCTCTTCAAGGGTTTCTGACCGTTCTGCGAATATTCTGATAATGAGCTGACAAGCTGTAAGGCCAGAAGCATTTGAGGCCACGCGGGGAGCGCAGAGACAGGAATACCCTGTTCAGCTGAGAATAACAGGCACCAAGAGGTCAAGCAAATCCAATTTTAAGGAGCATTAGTGGGATCCTCCCCCTTAAAAGGAGGGGACATTGGAGGAGGCATAACAGGAGGAAGCAGTAATTGGAGGGAATAAGGGAGGAGCTTGGCTGCCTTGTTTAACCCTTTCTAAGCCTGCATTTATCAGAGGCTCTCCTAAGTCCCAGAAGCTTGGTCTGCCTAAAAGAAGCCAGGAAAGGAGGGGAAATGCTCAGACACTTTCCACCCCACTTTTTGCACACCTTTCTGTCCCCCAGACTTTCTCCTCTGCCTCCTAGATGCCCTGTGTCCTCTTGCTGCCAACTGAGTCCTCAGGAAGTCACCCTCTTCCCCTTATGCTTACGCGGTGAGCTGGGATTTTGCTACTCATTCTGACTTGTGAATGACTGAGAGCAGTGTTAGCTGCTACTATGCTAACCCTCCCCCTATATTCTGCATTTTAGAAGGATCCTCTATAGACAAAGGAATCAACTCTTAGTCTTAGGCTTTGAGGGATAGAGATGTGAAGAGATTCTTGCTCTGCTTGTTATGTTATGGGGTGGCCTTCATCAGCTGTGTAACAGTCCTCTGAAATAACTGATCGCGTAACAATGTGATCTAGTTAAAGGCCTAGGTTTTCCTCAACACCGTAATACTGGGTTTAAAGCAATCATGGGATTACGTGTTGAATTTGCCAGTGCAGAGTGTCACATTTTCATGTCCTCATATAATTTGAGCCTAGAATAACAGAGCCATGAAGTTTTGTTTTGTTTTGTTTTCCCCATTTGATTTAGTTTTGAACCATGACCTATGAAGTAAACAGTTTCTTTCCAAAGCACCATATGACTTGAGGGGTGAGAACAGGCCAGATACGTAGTACTAATGGGTATATCTGGGGGGAAATTACATGTGAAGTGCAAAGCTCTTTGCCAGGCTGTTTATGGCTGTTCCACTGCGCCAAGTACGACATTGTTGCTGTCTTCTGCTGCTTGTGACTTAAAACAACAATTTCATTTTGCTCACCATTATTTGGGTCAGGAGTTTGGGAAGGCCCTGCTGGGACAGAGCATCTCTGGTCCACATACATCAGCTGGGGTGGCTTGCCTGGGGCTGGAGGGTCCACTCCAGGATGACTTAGTCATGTGACTGGCAAGTCAGCCCTGACTGTACACTGGGACCTCGGCTATGGCTCTCAGGAGGGTTGGCTCCCTTCCATGTTGGCCTCTCTGCAGGATGGCTTAGCCTTCCTCATAGCATGGTGGTTGGGTTCTAAGAGTGAGTGCTCCCAGAGGCGCAGGCAGAAGCCAAAAGACTCCTCCTCAGCTAGACATGGAAGCCATATAGCATTGCTTCCACTGCATTCGACTGGTCGGGCAATTCAGTGAGTCCAGCCCAGAATCAGGTGGAGGGAAATTAGCCTCCACTGCTGAGTGACCAAGTAGCAAAGAGTGTGTGGCCAGCTTTCATCTACCACAGACGTTCTCAGATAAGAACTATCCTAAAGGTTGTAAAATATTGTTGATTGTGTTGTTAAAACCACCACAGAGGAAACTATCTTCTAACACTGTATTTCATCCTTCTCCCTAAGTGCAACCTGTTATCCGTGGGCTGCTGCACCCCTGAAAAGTGGCCTCATATGTTAAGATTGCTTAGTCTCCAGGTTCAAGGGCTCTCTGGGTGCTCCTCTGGGCCATGTTCCCATATGTTTGTTTACTTTCCCTATTATCCATCTCAGAAGGGACAGATGAGTTTTAGCGGTTTTAACTCTAATGAGCAGTTTGGCTTAAAACAAAAGAACAAGAGAGTCTCTCTAAACATATTTATTTCCTTAACAAATACATATGAAATGCCTACTATGTGCAGAGCTCTGTATCATGTTCTGGAACGTGGAGTGATGGAGGGGAGATGAGATTTGTTGTCCTCGCAGTTGCTTCCAGTCTTGTCGGGGAGACAGATGTGCTCAAAAGTAGCAGGAAGGAGTAGGAGAAAGCCGAAGCCTTAGAAATTGAAAGTGGCCAACTTTGAACTTTTGAATCTTAGGACCAGTATTTGTGTGTAGAAGGAGTAACAGTCCAGGATACTGAAGGTGGTCCCCATCAGCAGAGCAGGTGGCCTGCACAGTGCAGCTCGGGAGAGACGAGAGGAAAGTCATCTCTACTCCCAGAAAAGAGGTCAATCTAAACGGCCCGAGCCAGAACAGTAAGCCCCAGAGCTCCCTACAAATGGGGGATGTGGAGTGCATGGGCACTAGTTGACAGTCCAGGCTGCAGGTGAGACGGGTGGGGTCAGGCAGAGAGCACAGCAAGTTGCAGTTTCACGTAACTTTCTGATTTCAAGAGCTGTCAGGCATTAAAACAAGGCCAGAGAATGTAGTAAACTTTTCTTCCCTGAAAAAATTTAAGAGTAAAATAAAGCATCACATTTTAGGAATGAATTAGGAAAAAAATGTTAAAAAAAAAAAAAAACTCCTGAAGAACTTCAGTCCCTTCCAGGACTCTGATTTGATATGCCTGTGAAATGTTGTATGTTTATTAGCTACTTTTCTGGGCCTGGGTGGATCTGTAATTCTAAATATAATGACTGGGTTTTCTTTCATGCACTCAAGGCTCACATGAGCCCTGACACGGGCAGAGGGCGGCACAAACCATGCAGGGTTGGTGACAGAACCAAACGCTTCCACCTCTCAGGTTCTGGGAAACACGGGGAGAAATGGCCTGAGGAAGAAACTTCCCAAATCAGTAAAGACAAGAATTTAAAAAACAGCCGATGTTCTCAAATTGGAAAACTGAATAAATCATCATAGTTACCCCAGATGCAAGTAAATTGGACTAAAATGGGGACTGGAACGTCTTTAGAAGACAGAGCAGAAAGCAGAAGGGACGGAGAATAGCAGGAAGAGTGAGTAATCCCAGCTTCACACTGTGAGAAGCCAGCGGCCGCCCGGATCGACATCTCCTGACTCAACCACTTTCACAACAGGACCCTCTTCTCTGCCCAAAGGGCTGCAAATTCGGGTGGATATTTGGAAGCTCTTCCAAAGCTGCTTAATAAAACAATGCCCTTTTAAATTTTTCCATAGAAAACCTATCTGGGCCTTGGTGTGTAGCCCCCTACTTCTTACCTTATGAACCAGAGTAGGAATAATAAAAAATTTTGCCTTGGAGGTCTCTGAATCCAGCTTACGCCCAAATCCAGGGTGGAATTCAGTACTGCACATGGACGTTAGAAATTCAGTACTTCAACCTGTGAGCAAGACAGGTTGGTTTCTCAATTCCTTTTCTGACACCAAAGAAAATGAATGGACCCTTTTGACCTTTTGACACTAAACAGCAGCCTCTGTCCTCTTTGGGAGACCTGTATTCTAATGACCAAGTCAGGCATTTAAATCATAGTCTGACATCTCAAATGGCAGAATTCTGATTGGAATTTTGTGCTTAGCTGTGGGGAAAATGTTAATCAGCCACCGTCAAAACTTGTCTGTCAATTAGACCCATTTTAATCTAAAAGCTATTTACTGTGCACATACTGTATATGAAACTTCGGAGAACATATTCTACTCCAGCCTCTAAGAAGCTTGTGGATCAACTGAGCAGCTAAGAAATGTGCACATGAGAAGTGAAATAACAATGAAAGGTGGCCCACGGTTAAGAGTCACCTGGGTGATTTAGATAAGTATGTATGAAAGGCATTCTTAAGGAGCAAGAGGTCATGCTGTGTTCATGCAGCCCTGGCAAGTGAGATTGGAATTGGGTCTTGAAGTATGAGTAGGAGTCGGCCAAGTAGTGGGGACAGCGAAAAGAAAGCTCTCCTGGCAGGAACATAGGCTCAGCGGTGACAGTAGCAGGAAGGTAACTGGGTCAACCTAGTCACTTCTTTTTGAAAATCTCCATACTCATCCTACATGGCAGTGTGGATTTGTAAAACCCTTGATATTCAATTCATCTATACTATTATACTAAATTCATCCTGGTTCCACTTCATGTCATTTTTGTACCCTCCTAGGAAGAGGCCAGAATTTTCTACCACGGTCACTTGAAAACACCTTAAACATTAGCAACCAGAATTCTTGGCATTAATTCAATAATAAGTTTTTGCTTCCTGGACTAACACATTGTTTTTTGCCAGACAAAAGGAGAGGAAGGAACAGTGAGGCTGACAGACACCTTATAAAAATCTCATGAGATGACTTTTTGTGTTTCCTTAGGGAAGAGTTAAAAGAAGTTGGATTTAAAAAAAAGTTGGATCAAGACTTAGAGTTCTGTTTGTGTCAAAACTGAATGCAGTTATTGTACAAAACTTGTAAACCTTTAGATGCTTTGTCCAGAACTGCATTTTCGCTTTTAGGTATTTCTAGGACTCCCCCCAAGCTACTCATCTGAGCTTGGAGAAGACCTAAGAGCTGCATTCAAAAAATGGAAACCATAGCAATCTCCATACCTTGTCCTTAGGGTATCCTGAGCCATGAAAGGCTGACACTGACAGCACAAGGGGAAGGGACTTTGTGTGGCTGCCATCTAATGTACCTCCTGTGCCCCTGCCTTTGTATTTCCACAACTCATTTTTATAGTCCTTTGGTTTTATGGCATTTTTATATACCTTATTTCATCTAATTGTCATAATAACCATAGAAGGCAGATATTATTAACCTTCATTTTATAGCTATGAAGAAACTGAAGCTCAGAGAATTTATAAGTTATTCAGAGTTATTACCAATCTCTGGCTGGTCTTTCTGAGTACAATAAAAAAAGTTGTGATCATGGTGATGATATGATTAGATATTTTCAAATGTTGTATATGTCATAGCAGTATGTGATAAGACGACTGGCTAGCATTAATAATGCCTTATAACCATACCGTATTGGTTACAACATGGGAAAGAAGACAGAAGTTCAAAACAGGAAAAAAAAATCACTTCTGATATAGCCACAACGATGGATTTGAGAGTATGGCCAATACTACTGATGTGGCTGAGACCGCAAGCATTAAAGAATGCAAATTCAAAAGTGAACCACCAACTATTCTCAAGTTAGATGATTAAAAGAGAGTTTCCGTCAATGTTCCCTAAGCACCTACAATTTGGCTATGATACAAGGAATTACATTAACATTTGTATTTATGGTCAATCCTTGGATTAACTATCTCAAAAATGCATTTTGGAACATTTTGATTAATTTTAGTGGATTGGCTACTAAAGTAAATCCCTTATGTATTGACACATCCTCTGCATACACAAACAGATTGTGGGAAAGTTACTAATTACGCATTCTGAGATTGTATCCCACGCTCAAATCTAGCTCAAGAGTTTGAATACCCTTGATAGTCAAGGTTAAGTTCAAGGACAGCCATTTCTAAGATACCTTTCTTTTCATCTTGATGTTATGTATTGTCAGGTAAATATTTTTGAAGCCCCCCTTTTTTTTTTCATTTTAATCAGACTCAATTAATGCTATGTATCTGAACTTAACGACAAAATCGTTGACACTGGAAATCCTTCCTTCTAACTGTCCTCTACCCTCAACCAGATACCTCCCAAATGTCCTTTTGATCTACTGTTTTCAGGAGGGGCTGATGGGCTTGAGGTTCCAGAAGACACTAAGCATCTTCCCTAAACTAATCTCGTCATTAATCATTAATTGCTTTAATATTTTAAAATGTATGCAGACAGTTCATCCATAATTATGCATGCATTGTACCTTTGGGCATATGAAATGTGAGACAATCTTCTGTAACTTCTAAGGGCAAGATAATAGACGATTTTTCAGACGTTTTTCCAGAGGCTACAAACAGATTTTTTTTCCTTCAAAGAAATAGTTTTCAAACTACTCCCCTTGGAGTTCTAAAGGGTTCCTGGGAGGTACCCCAGGGGACTTAGAGGGGTTTATGGATGGCAAAAGCAGGTATTGTGTTTAATCCTTCAACTCACCTCACACAAAGTACAGTGGAACTGTTTCTAATATTGATATTCCTCATAAAGTCTGGCTAATGCCTACCAAGTGTGAAACACTGAGAACTATTGCTTCAAGTCTGCCTGGACACTGTCTCCAGATACCTAGTAAGGTACTGAAATTCTCAGAAGCCACGTCAAAACAAGTTTGAGTCACTTCAACTTTAAAAAAAAAAAATCATGATATTCTACTATTTTAGGAGGAATATGATGATGCCGAAAATAAGAAGCAAGAGGAGTTCATATTATTTGGGCTTGGTTATAATGAAGAACTCACTTTACAAAACTGCTTTTCTATGTTTGTGTCCGTTTGTGTTTGGCTGCCTGAATACCCATTACTAATCCTTTGGCCTCAAAGTTACAGGAATGCTGATAATGGCTCATTTCTTCCTTTTTGCTACTTCAAAGAATTCCTCTGCTCCTCCTCTTCCTTTCCGTTTTGAACCAGTTGGCCCAGTTTTGCCTGACTTCCTTGGCAGTTCACTGGCTTCTGGGAGCATCCCAGCCTCCCTGCCTGTCTGCTCTGGATTTGCTATTTCAGACAGTGATTGGATTCCCAGGTAGCCTTCAGCCAACACTGCGCATCTAAATCCCTTTTATCAACCTCTCCTCACAACCAGCCTCAACTTGCAAAACCTTGTCCTTTATGAGTTCTTCAAGAAAAAAGCTCAGAGTTGACTTACTACACCAAAATGGAAGCACTTTTCACCCTAGATTTTAATCTTGAATATAACATTATGGAATATTAGAACAATAAGTCTTTAAAGGGACACAAAACAGCTGGTGATCCAATTCCATGACTATTCCTACCCTCTCCCCAAATCTTGGCCTGAAAAAAAATGACCTCCAGAGAAGAATTCACCACTTTCATAAGATTCAGTAATCATTCTTCATTTCCAAGTAGGAAATTCATCAAATTAGCTTATATTTTTAAATTAGCTTTTAAAGTAGAGAACAAATCTTTTTGTCACATCCTTGGAGACTAGTTGTTAAGACTGTATGAAATAAACGACTGAGTCAACTATAAACAAATAAATCATAGGCCAGCTGCATCAGAAAATGAAATCATAGGCCAGTTCTAAGACTCAGCCGTCTCCGCTATAGAATGAAGAAAATAGAATTAGCTCCCTGATGGTGTTGTTCTGGAGTCTTAAATGGGTTCCCCCGTGTAGAGTGGTTGGCACATCCTGGCGTATAGGAAGCACTAAGTAAAGTACTTTGTTCTGAGCAGTTCTTGGTCGGAAGTGTTATTAAGACCAGGGCTCTGAGTTTTCTGCTCACCCAGTGTGATAGTACATTTCAAATTACTTTCGTCCAGGTTGCTGAAAAACCACTAGCTAGTAAAGTGATGAGTCATTTCCAATTACAGTGCAAACCAGCAGTTTTCCTCTGTACCTGGGACATTGTTTCCTAGCACCTCTCCTAACGCCAGCAGCTCTTGTTTCTTTGCAAGGAACAAGCTAAAAAGAATTAACAAATGCTCTTCTATTTCACCATTCCTCCTCCTTCTCATGAGAGCCCAAACAAAATACATCACATGTCCGTGACATGGAAACTTTATTTTCCAAGAACAATTTTGGCTGAATTTTGACATTTCATGCTGACTTACTAGAGCAAGACAGAGTCTCTCTTACTTACTTAACGTGTCCTTAAAAATATTACCAAAGCTTATTTGGCTGTGAGGACTAATCAAATGCTCTCCTTTTTTGGATTTAATTTATTTCATTTAATTCCGATTTATAAAGAACTCTTCAGATCTTTTTATTACATACTTTAAATGACAATATCTAGAGTCTCTTACTATTATTTAGCAACAGAGGAAGATATTTATCCTTATAAAATGAAGTATGCCACGCATCCACCATTAATTTCTGTGCATTTAACCCACGGATTTTTTTAAAATTTAGAACTTGGGAAGAAACTTGGTGGATAGGAGTCAATGTGATGAAGTAGAAAGAATACAGCATTTGTAGTTA
Source organism: Camelus dromedarius (assembly GCF_036321535.1). Lineage (NCBI taxonomy): Eukaryota > Metazoa > Chordata > Mammalia > Artiodactyla > Camelidae > Camelus > Camelus dromedarius. The sequence goes on along the minus strand of NC_087454.1, from coordinate 10,320,896 downwards.
GAAGATTGCGTTTTCAATCCCAGCTCTGTGAGATGTCAGCTGTGTGGCCTTGGGCATATAAATCCTTTGACCTTTCTGAGTTTTTTCTTACCCATTAAATGGAAAGAACAATTCCTGCTTTTCACTTCCTCACAGGGCCATGGTATGTAGCACTGTGACAATTCAAACTTGCCCCATAGGCCTTTTTTGCAACCCTCCTGACTTTTCCAGCTAGGTATCCACTGGCCCCCAGCAGCTCAGAAGTTCAACAGCACACTCACCCACGGGTCACCCTCCTGTCTCAGGAGAGAAATACTCAGGCCGTTCATGGAATTACCCTTTATTCGTATTCATTGATGATTCCAGACAAGTAATTCTGAGAGATCCCCCCACAGGGCTTAATAAAATTTGAAAACAGGAAAGTCTTCCAAACATAATTATCTTCTAAATGTAACTCACTTGTAAAGAACCCCCCACGTTCTCACTAAGTCCTATTATCGGTCAGGTAACGCTGTCATTCAACAGAATGTCACTGCTGAAGTCATTGTGTGGAATGTCACACTCACACAAAGGCTTCCCACATCCTGTTGGTAACTACTAATGGCTGGATAAGGAATTCCTTTTAAAATTCTTAACCATACCTGGTAGATAAGCTCTGGCAAAACCAAATTTTAATAACACTTTTGCTCAGTCAGCTCATACCCACTTTGTGTTGTAAGGCTTCATGAAGAAGGCAGGAATTATTGGGGTAGTCTGAGAAATGCAAGATACATAGATAAAGTGATAGCTCTGGATACATACACATGTACGATTTAGTAATTCGAAATGATTTATCTAAGTTTATTATATGAAACAATTATCACAACTCTCCACCATCACTTTATGAACCCAAACTAAGTCACTGAGACCAAGCACATTTAAAAATTTTTTGGTTGAATTTTTACTGTCTGTAAAACTGAAAAGACCCATGAGATGTGCTATTTTTCAGCAAATTTAGTTTCAGCCTGTTGTGATCACTGAGAGACGGACTTGGCTGTTTCTCTGCTCCTAACCAAAGGCAGTCAGTCACACGGCTGCCTAAGCCACTGCATTTTCCCATGTGTTCTCTTGGCCCCCACAGTGGCTTTTTCTATTTATTTAAATTTTGAAAATGCATTTCCATTTAGAACATATCTTGACGGCACAGTAACACAGCTTTGAGCACTCCTGGGGAGCAGAAACAGCCTCTGGGGACCTGGGCCTCAATCCACACCCCAAAGTGTGAGGGGTCCTGCAAACCCTAGGAAATGTGAGGACCCGGTAGGAGCCCCCACCTTGCCCACTCCCTCTCCCTCTAGCATTGCCATCCAGGTTGAAAATGGGTTAAGACAAATGTCAAGGAAAGCCTACAAATGGGCTACGTGTGGAGCGGTCTCATGTTGCCATGGTAATAGGAACGCAGGGAGGGGGTGTTATAAGCTACTATTTTTGATTCTTAGACCATTTTAGTACTGACTGTCAGAGCCATCTCTGTGCCCCCCTCCACCTCCCTTACAGCCATCCCAGGGTGCAGGGGCCTATTTGACTGTTGCCAAAGGTTAGCTGATCGATTCTCCATCAGCTGTCTGAAAACTTAAAGATCGACCCACTGTTCCTTCCACCTGACCCCTAGCAACCAACCTGATTTCTTCCCTGACTTGGCTGATTTGATTGATTTGGGAGTTGAGGGCAATGACAATACCCAGGGTGGGACCTACTCACTTATCCTATCAGGAATGAAATTAATTGTTTGGTAAGCAGTTAGTTAAATGTAAGGCTTGGCTGCACAATTCTGCCCAAGCAGAGCATTCCTGTTGTCTATTCCATCATCCATGTAAGCCAGGTTCTACAAATCTCAGCATTTGTACATTAGCATTAGCACAAAGGCTACTTCCTTTGGCATGTGAGGTGGGCGGGACTGCTGGTTCTCTCTCCCTTCCTATCTTCTCACTACTTTTGGAAGATGCTCTCTATCACCATAAGTGAGCCAGTTATCAATGCGCCTCTTCATTCCAACCGCATCCTTCAGTACCTGCTCTGCCATAAATGGACTGGACTCTTTTTAAGTTTTTCTCCTTTACATTGAATGTGATATAAGCTTTGTCAGTAGAGGGCGCTGCAAGGACACTGCAGGAGGAAGGAGGTTTCTCTTCTGGGCTCTTGTTACTGCTCTTTGCTTTTTTGTTCCTATTGTGTGGTCTGTTAGTGGGGCACATGTGAGGGGACAACTGGTGGTGTTCTGCCCAGCTGCATATCTGCAGTCCCTCAATGACTTTGCAGTCCTGCCTGGTCCTAGCGACCACCTTCCCATGGCCCTCCCAATGTGGACACCAGGGAATCCAGGCCTTGTGCTCACAGTGCACCTGCCCACCAGGTTGTGCACCTGCCCAACTTACCCGCACCCCAGAGGGTTGTTTCCTGCTTGCCTGGCGCCTTTGGACAAGTTCTAGAACCGGCATCCCAGCAAAATTCCTTGCTACTCGGGGGGCTTCAAGTCTACCTCCTCCCATGAGGTCTGAACCTCAGGCTTGTGGACAGAACCCTCCCAAGTTTGTCCTTCCTTGGATGCTCTCCCTCAGCCCTATGGTACCCTTTAGAGTTATCTTTACATTTTTATGGTTACGCTATCACAGCTTAATTAATAATTCTTTACATTAAATTTCCCCGGCTTAAATTACTGTATGCTTTCTCTCTCCTGATTGGAACCCAACTGGTCCACCACCCTTCCCATCTGGGACGTTCAGCATCTTCCCAACAGGGCATCAATTTCATCACCAACCACAACCTCACTCCTTTCCTGGACTCATTCTGTGCCTGCCAAGGCTCCAGGGAACTGGTCAGAAAGAGTTTGGTCAACTAATGAATGTTCCTGCTTAATGGTTTTGCAACCATTCATAACAACACTCCTTGAAAGAGACACTGTTTCAGCCCCTAAGAAACACTTCTTTTCCTAGAAGAAGATATAGAGCCAAGTTATGGTATGGTTTTTGCCATTATTAATGTTCATGAACTCCAGCTGAACACATAGACTCTATCAGTCTAAAGTAACTAATTTTTTTTTAACGAGAAGGTTGTGTAGAGTGTCAGGTGAATAATTTCGGCCTCCATGAACTGAAGACGCTGAGTGCAGAGGCTGAAAGATGTCATCTTGCTAATTGTGATCCTTTCCATAAAATCGGTTAGTATCACAGCCCCCACTTCCTGACTGATTATCATACATTCGTGGATTGATGCACAGAAGGTATTGATCAGCTTTCCAGGTAGCAAGCTCTTTCCAAAGCAACTCCCAATTTGAAGAATCCGTTTTCTTTTGTGACCCTGAAAACTATTTCATTTTCAGACCATTTTCCTACCTAACTATTTCACAAAGAGTGAAACTGAATTTTTTTTCAATAATGAACTTTAACTAGAAGAAACTTTTAAATAAAATGAATGGTAAGTGCTTTTTACAGAAAAGAAAAATCAATTTGAAAATAATTTGTTCCCATCAGGTCTTGTTGCGAATGGCATGTTGCTATTGGGAACAGAGTAAGATTATTCAGGGCAAAATCACCCTGGAATCATTAAGGACATATTAGGAACAACATTCCATTAGCAGCAGTTGTCTTGGAAGATGCAGAGTCGATGAGTTTTTGCCTTGTAAAATAGATAACTTTTCTAAAAATTTGAAAATTAACAAAAAAATGTTTATTAGATTTGGATTTTGAACTCTCCCTAGGGAAGTAGTTTGTATGTAATGGAGTCAATGATCACTTATGTAGATAGCAAAATGCCAGGGGTAAAAAAAAACCTTATACACTTTAGGGGTTTGGGATGTTTAAGTGTTGCTTATTAAAAATGCAGGCATTCCTAACAGATAAGACCCTTTAAGTCTTTGTGAACCAGCTTTATCAGAGAGATGTCTATGGAGTTGCTTTGCAATCATGACGGGTCCACAAGTATGGACACAAGCTAGATTTCTGGTGCATGTTAGAGGCACCAGAAGGATGACTAAGCGTAGTTCTACAGCACTTTGCTGTTACCGGCTCGCTGCCATACGTTGTCTTGTCTAGGAAGAGTGGCTTGAAAGATACATAGTTCATCCATTCTCCCAGGACACTTAAAAACACATTCCAGGCAACTTCTACATATTTTGTTAAGTTTTTCTGGTTGTATTTACTTTGGTGTAATGCCATCAAAAATCAATATAACACACAGCACTTACCATAAAATCATTGTCGAAGATTTTGCCATTACCTCATACACTGTCTTCTTTACATGGAAAAATTTCCTTCTTGGTCTTGGAACAAATGATATTTGGTAGTTCTTTTGCACAACTGGTTCTTTTTTCATATTATGGATGCTGTGAGGTATTCTGTAGACCAGATTTCCTTTTCAGTTTTTTGTTTTTTGCTAGATACTTTAAGGATTAGAACCAAATTTTATCCCACTCATACTTTTATTCTCACTCTGTCTTCATTCTATACTTCCACCTTTGTTGTCCTTTCATCTTTTATCTGTGTTTTTAATTTATGCCACATTTGTGAATAGTACATGTTTAAGTCATGTGCATCTGTGTGAGACATGTATGGTTATGTGTATGTGTGTGTTTAATAGAGCCTTGTCTATAAGATACCTAAAATAATTTCTAGAGCAAAGTAAACTCAGAACATGTAAATAACTGGCTTCATTTAATTCTCATGCAGCCCTATAAGATGAATATAATTATGCTTCTGGTTTTAAAAAATAAATCAACCTCAAAGCTGTGAAATATCTTATCAATGTCATGAAACTAGTAAGTAACAGAGCTAGTCTGAAGCACGTTTTCTTTTTGTTTTTAATTCAAAACTCCATGCTTTCTCTCCCATACTTAATCTTACACAGAAGGAGTAAAAGATAGTAAAGAAGAAACTAGAAAGTCACTGTTTTCTCTGTAAAGAGTCACTTCCCATTTTCACTGTACAAACAGAAGGCTTAAGTAAATGCAATTAAACTATCTTGGCTCTTAGTGTAAAATATTCCAAAATCAGTCATGCCACTGGGACCCATCCTAAATGGGCTGGTAAGCGGAGTGGAGCGACGTGGGTGGTCAGCCTGTATTCAGTAGAACCCAGCTTTACCCAAGCATTCCAGGAACCTCCCTCAGTACTTGTTAATGAGTTGGTTTTGTAATCTCTTCTTTAAACTCTGTATTCAGAGACTTGGGAATTGAATGTATATATGTTGAAGTAGATTAGTTGATATGACCTCTTTCTTTTCAACAAATAAAACACGAAACCTCAATCTCCAGAGCTCTTTTGTACATTTATTTTTAATGAACAGTGCTCCCGGATCAGACAGGCAAATCATGAGCTCAACCAGAGAAGCCTGGAATCCAAACAAGAGGCCAAATAAAACCTGTAAGAAAAAAAATATTCTGAACGAATAGTTCTCTGTCAAGATCAGTGAAAGGTACTTGTTATCTTAAGAAATACACAGATACATGAAGGATACCAAACACATTTCTTATTTCATCTTTATCTCTGTGAATATGGGGTTTGGTTGCAGGGAAGAGGAGAAGCTTGATAAAAGAATGAGTTTGGCCTTGTGATTGCTTGGCCCTTAATTTCAAGGCTCATAAATGCCCATATGCTAGACATGTAATTAGTGTTATAATCCAAGTTAATAGGACAGGTTATTAACTGATGACAAAATTGCTCCTAGAGGGTGGGGATGGGTAGAGTTTAAAATGCTATTCAGTCAAATAAAGGGTGCTCTGCTGTGACTGCTCTCTGGAAGAGGATTGAACTTGGACTCATACCCTGAGAGAGAAGGTGCCTTAAAGGTCGTTTAGTTCAAATCTTCTCAGTTACATCCCTCAAATACTTCTCTTAATTCTGCTTGAATACCTCCAGTATTGGAAAACTCCCCACCTCCCAAAGCCCCGTGTCCACCGCCCACGACTTCTCATCACAGCCCAGGTGGGTCTACAACCTAGAATTAAACAGTTGGCAGCAGAGCCCTCTCCCATAAAACCTCTAAAGGGCCTTTCCATTGCTGTTGCAAAGTAACTGGGAATAATTAAAACGCAGTCACACGTCTCCATCTGGAAGATGGCTAAAATATCACTCAGGCAGGTCACTTATTGCAGGACATTAGGCTAATTTGAAGAGTAGAAGGATAAGTACCATCAGTTGTCTTTAGGGTCCTGGGGTCTCCACCTGGGGGAAGGGAATGACTACAAAGTTCAGTCAGCAGCCCCTTCCATTTCTGTGTGGTTTCTAAAGGGAATTACGAGCACCCCCCCCCCCCCGACAAATGGGACCTGTGGCCTCTCCTTGAACCACTCTAACAACAGTTGAAGAGTTTTTCCCCCTCCTGTTTCTCCTGCTCCACTTCCTTTTCTGGACCTCAGATACACAATTTAAATTAATCATAACCCCTGGTTCACGACACACTCTCATCACTGGTTCAAATATGGTTCTCTTTTAAATTTTTTAAATTTATTTATTCAATAATTTATTTTTCAACTTATTAATAATATAATAAACACTCATGAGCCTACCGTCCAACACAAGCTAGAGATTTGACATTAATTTGATGTATGTTACCTTTTTGCTCCTTATTCTTCCCAACCCCCAGCTTTCCCTCATCCAGGATAACCCCTACATTGTTTACCTTTTTCCTGTACTTACGTATCTCCAGTTTATCACATATATATGTGTGTCCCAAAAATGTATTGTTTAGTTTTAGTTTTTAGCTTTATAAAAAGGACATCATACTGTAGTTAATATTCTAGGTTTACTTTTTTCAGTGACTATTAAATTGCTCAGACTCATCCATACTGCTGCTTGTAGTTCATTTGTTTTCACGGCTGTGCAATATTCCACTGTGTACGTACACCTTATTTTATTTATTCTCCCATCAGTGGACATGTGTGTTGTTTCCAGGATTTTGCTGTCACAAATAGCACTTCTATGTCTATTCTTGTACATGTGCAAGAGTGTACCTATGAGCAGAATCCCTGGATTATATGGTATGTGACTATGTGAATATTCAATTTTCCCAGGCAATACCAACCTGTTTTCCAAAGCAGTCATAACAGTTTACACTCCTACCAACAAATGTGTAAGAAATTCTATTGACCCACATGCCCTCCAGTACTTGTATCATCAGACTTCTTAATTTTTACCAATCGAATGTGTATAAAATTTTATCTCATTGTGGACCTAACTTGCACGTCTCTAATCACTAATAAAATTAGACATCTTTTCATGTGTTTATTGGCCACACATTTTTTTCCTTATGTAAAATGCCAGTTTATGACTTTTGTCCTTTTTCTTTCTGTATTGTTTATTCTCACATTAATGATATGTAAGCACTCTTTATATATTATTAATACTTTCTCAGCTGTTTGTGTTAAAATCTTCTCCCAGATTATAAGTAACTTCTTCATGGCATATTTTGATAAACAGATGTTATCATTTTTAATATAGTCAAATCAGTTGTTTCTCTTATATTTATAGGTTTTTATGTCTTGTTTAAAACTGCTACCTTCTCCCAAGTCATGATGAATGCTGTAATGAGCCACTCAGATCCCCATTCAAACATGAAGGACTCCTTAGCTGAAGAGATCTCTCTCCCAAGGTCATGCTGCCTTCCTGGGGCAGCCTGGGTCCTTTGACTGCAGTGGAGGTCTTAGGAAAGCTGAGCTCTTTCACTCAAACTCAGGATAGCTCTCAAAGACCAACCTATGTCAGAATCTCTCTGTAGCATCAGTTGAGGCATCGAATGAGAGAGCACCCTGGCTCACCTCCCTCTGCACAATCCTGCTTCCTTCCCTTCCACAGTTATTGATCCCAAGAACACTCCCCAATAACCTCCTGCAGCTAATCTCTGAGTCTGCCTCCCAGGAAGCCCACCTGCAATAAGGGATCAAAAATAAACACCTAGATTTTACTCCTTCTCACAAATCCTCTTGTTGGGCAATTATGCCTATTACAATTTTCTTATTCTGAAACACAACCAACCTCCTCGTAGCCTCTGGTCCTCGTTTCTACTCTTTGAAACCAAACAGAGCGAATCTATTCCATCTTCCTCGTAGCATCTTAAATTAGAAGAGGACAACTATCTTGTGCTCACTAAAGCTTCTTTCTTCCAGGCAAAAATCCCAGTTTTCTTCCATTATCCCTTACAGGACAGGATTTCCAGACTTGCCTCATCTCTGTTGACCTCTTCAGTTTGCTCATATCTCTTTGCTTACTACTTGACATATTGAAAGAGATCTTCAATGTACACCATATGTAATATCAGAAATCCAGGTCTGGTCAAGCCTGGGTACTTACCTTGTACATGACCTTCATACAGAATGAATTTGGAGCATTGAGAAGTTGAAGCCCAGGAAAGCAAATCACCCCAGGGCTGAAAAGGACCCTGTCAGGTCAACTTATCCACTCCACTTGCTGGCAACTCAATCTGCTGTAGCAGAGACAAGGAATTGTCTTTTCTATTGGTTCCATTTGGTTTCCAACCAAAATGATTTACTGTCACTTCTCCTCATTATTCCCAATTCCTAATAAATCTTTTCTAAAACTGAAGAGAAAGACAAAAGCACATCTTCCATCCAGTAGTAGCCCAAGGTAAGACCTATTCTTTATGGATACCTTTAAGAAAAAAAAAAAAGAGCTAAAACATCGCCTATTTCCCAAATGGGCACTAGGAAGTTAATAGAGGCTTTAAAAGCTGGACTTTGAGGGTAAAGCATTGGGATCAAATGCAGGCAAATTTGTCTTTGGCCTTTCCCACAATCTTGTCTAGATTTCTTTCTCCCTCTGTCACTTTATAGCCCTGGTCCCCTGGAGCTCCTGGCCTGTTTCCTCCCAAATTGCTCCAAGATGCAAAATGACTTCTTTCATTTTCTTCGCTTTCTTTCTAAACTCTCAAGCAGATTCCCACTTAGGGGTTAGCAAGAAGCAAGCCAGCCAAGCTAGTGAAAGTGCCTTTCCACCTAAACTCATGTTTAAAAAAAAAAAAAGAGATTTTTTTCTCTGATTATTAAAAAAAATACACATCTCCTATTGGAAACACTGAAAAATACGGAAAATCATAACACACAAAGAGAAATCCCATCACACTAAAGTAATAACTACTAACATTTTGGTGTGTATCCTTTCGATGTGTTTTCTGTGTAAATAAACTTCTTTTTAATTTTCTAAATTGGGGCAGTATTGTTTTGCAACTCGCCATTTTCACCTAATGTGTCAGTAACATTTTGCATGTCGTTAAGTACCCTAGAACATCACTTTTAATGGCTACACTGCCTTCTATCACACAGATGCTACATAATTTATTTTACCAAGTCCCCATTGTTAGATTTTTGGTTATTTTTCCAGTTCTATTATTTTAAGTAATTCTGCAATAAATATCCCTTAGATAAATAGTCACATACATTCATATTTATCTCCTTAGAATAAATTCCTAGAAGTGAAATTTAAGATCTTGAGTAAATATTTTCAAATAGTCTTCCAATTTACTCCACTCCGTGGCCAGCAGGATTTGAAAAATGCCTGCTTCCTACACCCTCAATATCACTAGGTGTTAGTGTAAAAAATAAAATACTTTCCAATTTGGTTACAGGCAAGGGGCTATTTCTCTTCATGGCACTTATATTATATCTCATTTATTTTCCTTACTTATTGGTAAAATTTTGTTTAATAGAATATATTCATTGACCATTGGTATTTCATATTTTTATGTCCCTCTTTTTTTTTTTTTTTTTTTTTGTCTTTCAACTGGCCTACTGTTTTTTTTCTCCTTGATTTGTAGATTCTCTGTATGGGTTAAGGATAGACCCTTTGTCTTCATCTGTGTTGCAGTTTATCCAGTTTTTTGTTTGTTTGTTTGTTGAGTAAAGATAGATTTATTTAGAGAGATACATACTATATAGAGTGTAGGCTGTTTCAGAAGGCAAGAGAAAGGCCACAGCCACAAGGTGTGGGGTTGGGTGCTCAGGTCAAAGTAGAAGTAGATACGCACTCCACAGACAGAGTGCAGGCCGGCTCCGGAGGCGAGGGATGGAGAGAGGCCTTGGGGCACGGTGTTGCCAGTCCTTACGGGCTCAGTAGCTTCACACGCCAACAAATGGGAGGACCATTCCAACTACTCTGAGGAAGGGGCTGGGTTCCCAGGAATTGGGCCACCGCCCAGTTTATCCCATTTTTGAAGAAGCGATTACCTGGTCTTCTTCATCCAAATGTCTCTCTAATGGGTGAAATTGGAGGCAGGGTAATAAAGTGATATGAAACTTCATAAAATGTAAAGGAGAGGGGTATTTCCAGTGCTCCAGAAGGTCCCCATTCACAGAATAAAGCCAAGTGAAAGAAGGAAGCTCTTTGCTGCGAGCACGTAAACCATCAGAGCACGGCGGCGGAACCACGCTCCCCAGGGATGCCATGAAATGAGAGTGGCCTGGCTTCAGCCCTGATGTGACAGGTCCTGTAATGGCTCTCGCCACAGTCGCCAGTGTGACAAAGGCCTCAGGGCTTTCCTGTCTCCTAAAAAGCTGACTTCATATCAATTAGTATGTTTAGTGTGTCACCAGGGACAAGAGGCAGAAACAAGACTTCCTCCTGAGATAAACACTTCCATTTAGTGCTCATTAACAAAATGTAGCTCGGAAAGGTGTAATCGTAATTCAAGCAACAAAGACATACTTCCAGGTTAATGCCTTGGGAAGTGGGTTCATTTCTGTTGTTTGTTAAGGACCTTATTAGAGCTTTAAGACACATTTAAAGTCTTTGCCTCAGCAAGACTTCCGGGCTCGTTAAAACTCCCAGCGTACCATTAGGGCTGGTGTGAACTTTTCCATGGTTAGTGTTTATTTGTGACAAGAAAGAAGTAAATGCATCATACTTTGTGAATGGGTCCTCTGGGAACCAACAAAGAACAGTCACAGGAATGGGGAGGGAGACACCCAGGGGGCAGGATGTGCACAGTCGTCCTGAAGCCTGGAAGAAGGAAAGAAGTTACCTTATTGGTGTCATTGTTTTTAAATTCTTATATGTAAATATTTTTATATTCTTGACCTCTGCTGCTCAATTTTGATACATCCTTTGAACAAAGATTGTTCACGGACACATACATCAACCTAGTATCTCCTTCCTCCCTGTACCACCCAACTTCAACCAGAAGCTATGAGGCCAGTCAATCACACATGTGGGACAAATCCTGGTGCCAGTGAAGTGATGTCATGTTAAACTAGTTGTTGACTCTGACATAGGGGAAAAACGGCACAGTGGAGTCTCCGTTGTCATTCCTTTGGCTTTTTATAGTAGTCAGAGTAATCAGTGCTAGTAGGTATAATAATCAATCCCTAAATCTCTCCCGCATCACAGTCCAAGGCAGGCGAGGCAGCTCTCCTGGGAGTCTGTCCTGCAAGCAATAACGTAGGTGTTCCAAGCCCCTTCCATCTTGTGGTGCTGCCATCTTAAACATGGCAGGTAGCTGTCCTGGAAGGTAGCTCTGGGAGGGGAAGAAAGAACACGATAGAGGTGGAAGAAGACACAGAGGGTCTTATGGCAGTTGTCTAAAACACAGTCACATGGCCCTAACCTAAGTATAAAGGGGGCTGGGAGGAGACACTCCTATGTGCTCAGGAAGAAGAGAAAGAAATGAGACTTGGTAACTAGTGTTCTCTCTACCACATCCCAGTTGGCCAACTAATTGGTGATACAACCAGCTAAGAGACCCCTCTAGCCCAAAACTTTCTACATCTCCAGTCTTATTGGATACATGAAATGTCCACGTTGATACTCCCTAAGATTTTAAAGAGTAGATTGAGGGAGTCTAAGTGCATACCAGGGACTAAGTCAGCTTTTAAGGAATACAACCCTTTTTCCTGTCTTCGTTGTTCGCAGCATCTTGGGGAGGCAGAGTCAGCTACTCACCAGAGGTGGTAAGATCAGACCCCCTGCAGATTAGACCAGTGGACCTCACACAGTTGAGAGAAACGTTACACAGACCAGGCATGAGGCAACTCGGACACCTCAGAGCTGGCTGGTGCAAACAATTCGAAGAGAGATGGTTCATACTAAATTGCTCCAAAACAATCTGATCTAATGCTCTCTTCTGTGAATCATAGGTGTAAAAGGAACAAAGAGGAGTCAGGCCCTCAGCTCCAGGTTGCTGTCTTGAGAAACACCTGACGAGTTTCCCTACTGCTGCACAGGGAAAGCTAGGGCCCTGGGTAACTGTTTGCCGCTGAAATAAGCCCCACTTTGTAGTCTCTCTGGGCCTATCATTAGTTCATAAGAGGTCCCTGGGGAAGTTCCAAATGGTGCCTGAACATTTTATGGCACAGAGTGTGAAACGAATGAAACCACTGCTCTTAACCAAGATGGGTCAGGGAAGGATGGCAGCAGTCAGGGGCTCACGGCAATTCTGAAATCCATCAGGGCTCCCTACCGTAAGGGACAGGAAACAGTCCTTAATTAAGCCTTGGTTCTGCTCCCTGGAAGTAAGTCCCAAGCTGCCTGTTCTCCATGACTTCTGACTATCCTGTCTGGGGATCCTTCGTCAGACAGCATTGTAGAATGTGCCCTCCTGGAAGGGTGACCAGTCATCCCAGTTTGCCCACGACTGAGGGTTTTCCTGGCCTGCAAGACTTCCAGTACCAAAACCAAGAAAGTTCCAGGCAAACTGGAATGAGCTGGTCACCCTACCTTCCTGGCAGCTGGGCAGCTTTCTCAGCCTGCTTCCTGCCTGTAGAAAGTCCTTTTACATCTTAAAAAGTCAGTCTCTTTTAAGCCGGCTTAAGGTGCTTTGACTCACTCAAACCTTTGTTGGCTTTCGTATTTGAGTCTAGACAACTCTGTGTGACAAAAGTCATACCCACAATTTGTTTTGAGATTTCCAATTTACTCTTTAACAGTTATTTTGACATATCAGGCGTCTGTGGGTCCATTGTGTCCCACTGCGGGGGAGAAAATCTATTAGGCACCTCTTTAATCCTTTCAATGATTTTTTAAAGCTTGATTTGGTCTCTCCCTGGAGGCTGTCTTACTAGGTTTTTCAAACTCAGAGTTTTCCGTTTTCTCTTTTACTGGCTGGAGATGAGAAATAGTTTTATTGTTCAGCCCTGAAAGTTCCAAAATTCTTGAGCTCTATATATTTTCTTTCTGCTTGCAAATCAGCCAGTTCTTTTCTGATCTCATCTCTTTCTTTTTGTATTTTATGGCATACAACTTATAACAGCCAGCTCACACCATCAACATTTCTGCCTCAAACCCCCTTATCCCTCTTCACAAGTTCTTTTGGTCCTTTTTTTTTTTTTTTTGCCTTTCACGTTTTGACAGGTGACAATTTTGGCAAATACTTTGCCACCACATAACATGGGTCATCGTTTTTCCAACCTCTGTTATTGTTTCCTTACTATATGCTGGCTGTTCCCAAAGCCACTGCCACATATATTTTAGGCAATGCCCTACTTTCAGTGCCAATTTCCACACTGGACAGGTTCACACTGTAATAATTCTGCGTAACAAACAACTCCAAGATCTCAGTGGCTAAAACAATAAACATTTAATTCCACACTCACATATCTGTAGGTAATCTGCAGCACAACTGGTATCAGCGGAACTTAACAGAGTGAGGCGGGACTACATGTGTAGAGTCAGTTCTCCGTCATTTCTGGGACCATCTTTGATCTGAACATCCCGAACTAGCTAAGAGTGTCACCAAATCTTGCCACCATTCCTGACGACCTTCAAGGTAATAGGTCACATGTGGGTGTGGGCACTGACCTATGGCTGTTGACAGAGCCATTTTATTGAAAGATTGCAAACAGTTTTCTCTCTTTCACAGGAAAAAAAAAATCCCAGTCATTAATTTCATAATATCATGCTTTTATTATTGCAAAAATTATTATTCTTTTACAAATTTAACTGTCTGTAAGGAGTTTGTGGTGTAGTATTATTTGGGGCAAATACTATTTTAATCTAGTGATACTGGTAATGAAGAAAACCAATGAGACTGGGCCCAACATGTGTTCGTTGAGTGCCTACTATGTATTCAAGAGCTGTGGTGCGTACAAAACTTGTCACCGTTTTCAACAATGATGCTGATGTAACGTTTACATTGGGCTGGGCGGTGTTCTGAGTGCCTTCTGTGTAGTAACAACATGCATGACAACCCCACAACACAGGTGCTATATTATTCCCATTCTATGGAAGAAGAAGCAGTTGCACAGAAAGATGAAGTATCTGGCAAATGCTAACACTTCCAGTAAGCAGCAGAGCAAGGATTTAAACCAAGGCAGTTTACTGTCAAAGCCCATGCTGTTGTTTTTTTTTTTTTAACTAAAATATTTATTTATTTATTGTTTCTTAAAACTCTCTTTTTTTCAAATTTTTCATTTACAGTGTTGTGTTAGTTTCTGGTGTACCACACAGTGATTCAGTTATACATATATATACATATTCTTCTTCATTACAGGTGACTACAAGCCATTAAAGCCCATACTCTCAACACTGCACGAGACTAGCTCCGTGTCAAATGTAATGCAGTGAGGAAGACGGTGACAATAAGGCAACAAGGAAAGCACTATGGACTGAAGAAATTGAGGGACAAGTAACTATCAGGTAAGGTCTGGAGATGATCATTATCAGAGCTAGCTACTCACTCAGTGCATCCACAAGGTAACAGGACACAGGACAGATAAGTGTTAAAGGCAGGGACGCACCTAGAAATGGTCAGAGCATAGGCAGACTAGGAGAGGGCAGGCCTAAGGAAAATAAGGAAAATGATCCGGGTTGGTCGACAACAGTGTAATGATGGGAGTGCTCTGTGAACACAAGGAGAGAAATGTACAAAGCTGAAGGTGTTTTTTTTAAAACACCATTATTTAATAAATTTGGCTCTACCTGGCCCTGCTATATCTAACTCCTCCTACCTTTCTTTCCCCACTCATAACTGGACATTCTCAGTAAGCTCTAACTCTGCCAACTCAAAATTAGTCTTACTAATTCAGATAAATGTTCCCTAGGGACCTTGCTGACACAGGCAAATGCATAGCACGGGGTTGCTCTCGTCTGAATTTGACTGCAGGTGAAAAGCTATTACGTTAACCCTCTGTGCTAATAAGAATGACTGCTTCAGTCTTGTCTCATCTCCTGAAGGGGTTTGGAATGGTGTTTTTTATTTTTTTTAACTGCTATTAATGAGAAGATGCCTGTGGAAAGCACTGTAGAAATTATACATCACCACGTGAATGTTAGTTGTCATTGTACAGATTTCAGGCAGATGATAGCTTTTGTTTCAAACATTACTCTGGCTGTAGCTGACACTGAAATATTTCGGAAAGTGTTAACTAGTCCAGTTCTTGAATAAATACCAAGGGTCTAAGGATCAGGCAGATAATGGGGATTTACCCGGGACAAGCTCATGGAGATCCAGTGTCAGGGTTTCCATGGAAACCAGGAAGTCTTTCAGTCATTCAACAAATATTTATTGAATGCCTACCTGAGCCACGCACCGTTCTATGTGATGGGCATTTACGGTTAAACATGATGACAAGACTCCCTTCCAAGAGCAAAGACTCTCAAACCAAACTGCTTTGCCACCGACGAGCTGGGTGAACTTAAGGAAATTTCTGTGCCTCCATTTCCTCATTTGAGAAGCACAAATAAATGTCACTATGAGGGTTAAATGAGTTAATATTCCTAAAACACTTAGCATAATGCCAGACTCGCAGTAATTAATAGAATGCTTATTAAATAAATGGGACTGTATTTAGCTAATCAAGATAGACAATAAACCAATAAACAAAGTCAGTGCGGTGATGAGCTACAAAGGGCAATGTGACAAAGTGTGATGGGGTCTCCTCTGGATAAGGTGCTGCTCAGAGAGGGATTCTCTAAAGAACAGACCATCCAGGGGAGACATGGATGATGAGAAAGAGCCAGAGGAAGAAGTGGGGCCAGAGCGCTTCGGGTTGCGAAACAGGAGTGAGCTTGGTATGTTCTAGTAACCGAGAAAGCTAAGCGTGGCTGGGGCACACGGAGCAGACGGGAGATGATGACAGACAGAGGGAGATGGGGGACGTGGGGGGCTATCGGAATGGAGGTGAGGGAGGAGGAGGGAGATGGGGGAGGAGGTGGAAGATGGGAAAGACAAAGGGAGATGGAGAAGGTGAGGGATGGGGGTGGGAAAAAGGTCAGAGACAGACAGAGATCAGGTCGTGTGCGGCTTTGTGTGTATGCGTGGCCAGGGTAAAGAGTGGCCAGAGTTTTTTCAGAGGGCAATGTAAGGTTTTTGAGCAGGGAAGGAATAGAATTTGATGTCTGTTTTAGGTAAGTCACTTGACTGCCATGTGGTGAACAGACCATGGGATGTAGAAGTGGAAGCAGAGTCCAGCTGGGCAGCTGTTGCCCTCATCCGGGTGAGCGGTGCTGCTGGCTTGGACAGGGATGCATGCGGTGGAGGTGGAGAGAATAAAATAGATTTGGGATGTGTTTTGGCAGTAGAATGGGCAGGATATGATGATACATAGGCCGTGAGGGGTGATTTTTAAAAAAGAAAAAAGAAAGAGTCTGTTGAAAAACTGGGTGGGTGGAAGCACCAGGTGGAAAGAGGAGGGTGGGGCAGCCTGTGGGGTGGGAGCACTGGGCACCCAGGAACCTTGGGCCAATGGTGAGAAATCCTAAGCTGCAGTCCCAGCTCTGCTTCTTCCTGTCATTGTGATTTTGAGCACAAGTTCAACTCCCATTCTCACTTCCTTGATCAATGACATGAGGATGTTCATATGATCACCCCTTGGGGCATTTGCAAGGATCAGATTAGACAATAAAAGTAAAAGGCTTTGAAACCCATAAGCCACCATATAAGCGTTGGGTATCATTGTCGGCTCTTCTGGGACCCAACATCTCAGGGTGCTTGATAGAATTCTACTAAAACATTAAACGATATATTTTAAAATACTTGGCCAATCAGCATACTTCCCTTTAATGCCTTGAATACCCACATCTATCATCACTTCTGTCTCCTCATTATAACCCAGTGGCGCTGGCAACGTTCTGATCATGAACCCGATGGCTGTATTCTGGATCTAATGCACTCTGACACTGTTGAAAGGAATTTTGTTTTCAAAAGCGGGAGAAAACTCACAACGCCGAGATGTCACTTCCAAGGGTAGTGAGCTAGTCAGAAAGAACTCTGAAGAGGGGAAAAATCAATTCTTTCTGGCTTTCATGGAGTAATAGTCCATAACTGACAATAAGCTAAGAGCCTCCTTACAGTTCAGCAGAGAAACCAGACCCCTGAATTTCATTATGCGCAACAATGGTATCTTTGTCCAAATCTATTTTTTCATTGTAGCACAATTTATTATATTAAAAGAATATAAATGATCTAAAAGTACAAGAAGAGAAGCTTGGTTAGTTAAATTATGGTATCTACTTACAAGGAACTGCAGGTGCTTTACAAACGATTATACATATCGCATATATTAATATAGTGTCACTAATAAACTATAAAGTAAAAAAGTCAGGTTATAGGCTTTGCATATGACATATAGCCTCATTATGTTTTTAGAATATTTATTTATGCGTGTATTGTATCTAACATGATTATTTTAAAGTTTTGGAATAATTTCAAATGTACAGAAAAATGACCAGTATAATATAAAAACTTTTCCCCTGAGTCATTTGAGTGTAAATTGCTGATATGAGAGGGCTCCAGTGAACCTCTGTGCGAGCGCCTTTCAGTCCTGGAACTGGAGAAACACAGGGTCTAGTGCTTGGCGCCTGCCTACGAGAGGAGGTGGCTGGCGGTAAGTGGCCTGCATTTCCAAACTGAGCCCAGGACGTCTGAGATCCTACGCGGCAGAGATGGACGCCACAGAAGGAAGCCAGGCTGGGTCACCTGGAGAGGACCTCCTCCCAGGAGGGTGCCTGGAGTGGCCAGGTGACCACCGGAGAGTGTGGACCGGCAGAAAGCAGGCACCGAGGGCAGCTCATCAGCCGCCAGTGGAGGAGGCAAAGATGAGAGGTTCCTGGCGAGAAAAACGCCTCCAAAAGAACCGCTCAGGCGCCAGCAGGAGGGAAATCAGGAGGGTGGATTCCGTGCCACCCAGGAGCCCAGCATGGTACTGCAACCATAGGAGGCAAGCGGCCGGGAGGAGCCGAGGCTGCCCCGTGATGGGGCATGAGCAGGAGGGAGTGGAAGTGGAGCAGCTGACCCCGCCCCCGCCCCGCCCCTTCCAGCTCTAGGCAGGTCGGGCTGGAACAGGAGATTGACTGCATGGGACTTTGCAGACACTGGACTCCTTTCCTAAATGTGACCAGTGCACTTTTTATGATATGAAAAATGACTGGAAAAGTTCTAGGACCCACCCAAGATTGTATTCAGGAGCGAGGAGGAGCCAGTCCCGTTGGAAGAGGCAGAGGTGGAAAACAATAAAGCAATTTTCTGCTTGTGCTCTGCTGAGCTTGTCCCGTAACCTCGACACATATAAAAGAAAATACTTAGTTTGCGCGTGAAACTTATTTCTAGATGTGAGAAAGAATTCCGTTCATTTTTAATGGACCGCTACTTTTTTCCAGCTTTATTGAGATATAAGGTATAATGTCATGCAAGTGTGAAGTGTACAGTGTGGTGATCTGATACTCATTATCCTTTTTTTGCCTGATGTCAACTATTGATAAGTTACTAGTTTTCAAAAATCAACTCCAGAACCATCGACTACATATCCCACTTAATTATTGTGTTTATGTGTTTTAAGAATCCTGCTAGCAAAATAACATTAATAATGCTTCTCTCATGAAATACTTCAGGAAGGACATTTTAAGGGTTACACACATGGTAATTCTCTAACACACTCTGTAGCCTATGCATAAACTGTGACACGACCTGCTATTTCAGGAGACACTGAATTAAACTTGAAAAAGAGGATATTACATTCTTTTTCTATAGCATTCCATTTTATGCTTGGACGACACCCGTCAACACCGAACTGGCAACAATAAGTTGCCAAGGGCACTTATCTAAATATGATCTGAATTATTGAGATCTCAACTGCCAAATACCAGTTTTTAATCTGTAATTTTTAAAGTTACTGGTTCTTTCAAGAATTGCACAAACTCCATTGTCCCCACTGCTGTTTTATGATTTTATTTTATCCTTCTGGTTGTCCTAGAAACAGTACCGGGATTATTCGTTTTCAGAAAACGTTTTTTATTGCTTGCATGGCAAGTTCCTCCCATTATTTTGGAAAATAAATGAGTTGAATGTTCTTTGAAGATAAAATACTTTCAAGCATATAGGGAAAAAAATTACAAGAAAATTATGGAAACTCAAGTTCGAAAAGAAAACCAGAGGTTTGTAAGTCAGCTAAGGTCTATACCAACATGGGTTTTTCTGACATTCTCCTCTGGTAGACCACGTAGCTTGCAGAGCTGGTTTGCTTTTTGTAGCCAGTACTTAGCTACGGAGGTCACAAAGTCAACTCACTGGCACATGTGTCTGGGAGGGCCACAGTGTACCTGGAGAGAGGTGATGTTTGGACAGACAAAGGTGACTGCTGGGAGGTGAAGGGATATCTCTCCTTGGTCTCGTGGTGGTCCAGCCCCTAGTACCGACAAGAGGACAGGCTCCAGTTTGTGACTCACTGTTTTCAGAGGACAATGGCAAGGGAAATAGAACTCCTCCTGGGATGAGTACAAGAGAAACATTTTCCCCAAGCACTTAGGAAGGAGAGCTCTGGGGGCTGTTGGGAGCAGGAGCCTCCCTGTAGAAGTTCTAATGAGCAGCTTCACAGGGCCGCTTCACATCATGTCCTTCCATGTGGGCAAACAGCAAAATCCAAGTGCCACACAGTAAATGCAGCCACTCAGGAAGCAAAGCACCAGCCCAGATACACAGCTCTCCTAAGGTCTCTCTTAATCCCAAAGGTAATTTCTAGACTAATCTAGAGCAAAATTCTTACTGGGGCATTTTGGAAATTTTGCTGGAGTTATGGTTGGCCGCAAGGTGAGGGTGGCTCCCAGCAGTTATCCTGGACATCCTGCAGTGGGCTGGAGGCAACAAAAAAACTGTCCCAGGTCCTCTGTGACTTTTTAAATATAATGTTGGATGTTTGTGTAGATGAAAAACTTGTTATGACGTGTTCTCATAACTGGTGGGAAGGCAAAATGGTGAAACTTCTATGGAGGAAAATTTGGCAATATCTAAAATTCTAAATGTTTGACCCTACTTCTAGGAATCCACTCTCAAGTTATACCTCCACAAATATGAAACAACATGTGCACAAGGTTATTTACTGCAGCATTAACTGTAATAATAATAATAATAAAAAGATTGGAAATAATACAAATGCCTGTAAATAGGGCATTAGTTGAATCAGCTAAGGGACATCTATATGACAGTGTTGATACAACCGTAAGAAAAGAATGAGGAAGAGTGACATGGAGTGTCAAAAGAAAAAAATTAAAATTAAATGCAAACAGAAACAAATGAACCTAACTATCACCATAACATAAAGATAATGCCAAAGAGAATTATTTCCAATAACTTTTGAACACGATTCTCTGACAGTTCATTCTTAAGGGGATACACTGTAAGGACAAAATTAACGGTAAAGAAATCTTAAACTTCAAAAGGTTTATTGTCAGTGGTACTATTGGTACTGTATTTTTAAAGTATTTTTATACATTGTAGAAGAAAGCAAATAAGTGAATAAAGTTATTAGAAACCAAAATGTTAAGTCTAAGAAAAGAGATACAAATATATAAAGAGGAAATCCCTGTAATGTTTCTTTTGGATTAGAAATAGCATAGGAACTCAATTACAAAAAAAATACCTATCCAGCCCTAACTCTGTCCCCTGAAAGAGACACCCTCATAATAATGAGCACACCTAGTTCCCAGACTTTGGTTTTTGAATACATCCCCCACTAAAAGAAATTAGCCTTGGATAAATAGATAATTCCAATTCTAAGGCAGGAAAAGCATTCAAAGATGAATGACAGATATGTCAAGAAGCTACAGGAGTCAGAATGTGGTACAAGACAACTGGCTTGGATTCTTCCCCAAAAAAAGCAATGTCAGGGGGAAAAAGAAGGATGGAAGGATTGTTCTGGATTAAGAGAAACTAGTAAAACATAGTAAACAAAAACAATAGATGAATCTTGACTGAATCCTGATTTTTAAAGATCACAATTATGAAAGTAATGGTTGGGTCAATTGGAGAATTTTGCACATGGACTAGATGTTAGGTAATGTTATGAAATTATTGTCAGTTTTCTTGGGCATGATAGCAGTATTGTGCCTATGTAAGAAAATGTTCTTATTCTTAGAAGCTGCATAATGAAGTAAAGTGTAATATCTGCAAACACTTTCCAATGATTCTGAAAAAAAAAAAAAAAAAAAAAGGTTGGATTTTGGTGGAGGGCATATACCAGTATCCATTTTGCTATTCTTTCAACTCTTATATGTTTGAAATTTTTCATAATAAAAAGTTGGGGGGAAAGTTTCTAATATTTTTAGTGCAGTCCCTTACTCCATTTGCGTATAAGCCCAAAATAATTTCTGGTGCCATTTTTAATCAGTAAATTTTCCAGGAATGCACCTTCTATATGCATCAAGAGAAGCTCTCAGCTTTTCTTGCAATTTAACCAAAAGTTATTCACCATATACAACACACCTCTACCAACCTGCACGGATAGCTACCACAGGTGAAGCATCTGACTGCTGCCTTTTGCCTTCTAGAGTGGTTGTGCCAGCATTTAATACTTCTTGTTGAAATATACCATGTTGTATTATAACTTGATCTCCTCTGATGTCTTCTTTATATTCTAGTTAAAATAGCATAGTGACATTCTTAACAATTGTATGCATAGATAGCATATGTTTCACAAGAAATTCACTTTAGAATAGCAAAAGGAGTCTGTTTGAAGCTTTGTTCTAAAAAGATGGTCTGATAGGGTGAAAATTGTCTGGCTGCAGGATGGCCAGAGTACACATCCTTCAGGACAAAGCACACAGGCATGATTTTTCTCAACTCAGCTTTTGGCAGAAATTGAATGGCAGCCCCATAAAAGGATGCCCACTGGGGAAACTGCCCGACAGTCAGCAGAGAAGCCGGACCCCAATAGTGAACCTGGCCTCAGCATAAGCTAAAATCTTTACCCCACTCCTTGCATTTGTGTTTGAAAATAGAAAAGTTGCAAAGAGACAGATACGTAAGACTCCAGAAATTTTCATTTGAGGGTTGATTTTGATCTTTGTGAGAAGAAATTTCACTGAGATGCCTTTCTTCTTTTTTATAGCATTTCAAGAATTGTATCACAGCATGGATAGTAAGTACAGGGACAGTTCTGTTTTCCTGAACCAAAATTGGGATGTGGCTTGACAAAGAATCATCTGTGATTTCAGAAGGTATTGTAAAGAAAGTTTTACAGTGGTACAAAAATGAATCATATCTAGTTAGTTTAACGAGTATTCTTAACTGAAAAGAAAAAAATTGCCCTCCTGATCAGTCTGGAAAATATGGGGTATATGTCTATCTTAAAACATCGTACAAAAGATACAGAGGGAACTGACATTCATTCATTCATCTGGCATTTATTAAATGCATTATATGTGTGAGGATAAAGACATTGAGAGACAGTATCCATCCTTAAGGAGGTTATAGTTTAATGGGAAAACAATAACATTCAGTTGACTGTTAAAATAGTTAACATGCGTGCTGTGTGATGTGCGTGTTGGCATTGTGGGGAGGAAAGGGCCAGGGGACATAGTTGTTGAAGAACCAGGCTTGGAGAAGCCATTGTAGAAAGAGCTGCTTTTGTGGAGAAATATAAAATCAAAACGCTCTGTGAAGCAAGGTCAACACAATAAGGAGAAGGTGAGAGATATCATCTTATCTATAATACAATACCAGAGCTAGAGAATTGCTCATGAAGAGGCAGAGAGTGCTGCAGAAGCGAATTCTGCTGGAAAGAAGTTGTCTACCGGAGAGTAACAGTATAAAGTCAGAGCATAGGTCTTATGTCTGAGGATTCTAAGAGGTGCAGAGGACACCGGTTCTGTCTACTAATTTACTTTCTGCCCAGGAGCTGAACTTTCTTCCTATGCAGGGGACGCCACCCCACCCCAGCCTTTGTATAGTCTTGGCAACCACATCTCCCACCTTTCTCCCCACTTACAGCAGTGAGGGTGTGGACACCTGACCTCGGGGCAGCTCTTCCGATGCTCCAGCCCCAGACTGTGGTTCTCAGCTGAGCACATAAAACGCAGGGGCAGTGTGAATTCCGCTTTCAGTGACAGTGTTCAGCCGTGACATTAGGTGCTGCACCAGTGGTGGTGTCCTAACCAGGCTGTTTCTATGGCATGACCTTGAAGCTGTTCAGCTTCCGTTGGTCCTTGCGTCCTGAACTTGCTCTTTGCTTTCTAACCTTGTTCTTCAGTTTTCCCATCCATCTGAGCTTGTCTCGATATTCTTGCAAACGGTGTGTGGAGATGAGTCATTTTTTAGACAGGAGGAGAACAGGTGAAGATAAGCCAAGTAATTAATGAACAGAAAGCCCTTCTCAGCCTTTAAGATGGGCGTGATTGATGGGCCATTGTGGGAAGAAAGACATGAAGAAAGTGGTGAGAAGTAGAATCAATGCGAGACAATTTAAAAGACAAAACAGGTATGGAAAACCAGTGAAAAGCCTACAGAAAATATTGACAGAGGAATGTCGGGGGAGGGAAAACTACATGAACAACATGAGGCCAGTGTGCATAAAGAAAACTAGTGAGAGAGGGGAATGGTAGAAGAACACTTTCCTTAAAAAAAAAAAAAGAAAATATATCAACTAATGCAGAAAAGCTGTTAACAAAGCTCAATCTTGAATAAATCTAGACCAGACCATCAAAAAAAGGTGGAAGACTTTTACTCAGATGTGTTCATAGAAAAGAATAAGGAAGAAGGAAATATAAAAGAGTTATTCAGTTAAACTCTGTTTATAGGTTTGCATTTAGAAAAAGTTATTCCACTATAAGTGGAATACGGGAATGCAGAAAAAAATGAGCAAAAATTATCCATCATCCTATTAAGCCTAACATAACCCTATTAGCATGTTGGCACGTGTTTTTTTTAAATACATAGAATTTTTTGAATTGGTAGTCATTTTGTATCCTAATTTTCTATTTTCTATTATTATATAAACAAATTTCTCTGCTGGCTGAAAGGCTTAATTAATATAAATTTTAATGGCTGCATAAGTCTACAAAGGCGATAACTTTGATTTCTTTGGTTTTAGATGGTATGTGTGTGCACACCATTTATTGTGTGGCTACTATGTAAATAGGGCTTTATATGCATTTTCTTTAATCCTCAAACAATCCACACATCAAATACATGATCACTATCACAAGTTCAGAGTGCAGTCATCTTCCCCACGTAGGTGATAAAGAAAGGTCTATATTCAAGTTTGCCCAGTTCCAAGTCAGTGCCTTTTTCATGGCTCCATGGCACCTCCCAGTTAGTTGCTGCCAATTTTTTTTTAACTGTGAATAATATTGTAATTAATATCTTCATGTTGACAGTTTTTCCTTGGTTTGGATTGATTCCTTAGTAGAGCTACCCAGAATCAGAATTACTGGGTCACAGAAATATTTTTGCATCTCAATGCATATTACCAAGTGGATTTCCAAAAGCTTGAATGTCCTTGATGGTGTTGTCAATAATGAGTAAGAGTGTTTCACTAGACTTCTGCCAGCACTGATCGTTTTCTTAATTTAATAGTATAATTTTCTTAATTTTCTGGCAGAGGATTTTGATATAATTGAGTAAAGACAAATGACAAATTACATAACGCAGAGACACTTGACTTTTTAGTTTAAAAATGATTTCAGTATGATAGCACGTCAGGAGGCCTAATGAGTCACCATTGCCCGTTCTTCCTTGCTGTCAGAGCCCCGATGTTCACCAAGAATCCACGTTCCTCTATGTAAGACTTCTAGGAAGGCTGGCCCCATCCCATCTCTATGGGAATAAATCTTAATTAGATTAAACCAATCATGGTAATTTTATTCCCTTACTAGGGGTGGTCTTAGGAAATGACATATGACCCTTTTCTGGCCAGTAAGCAGGGAGTGATTCCTGGGAACAGCTTCTTTACCGCTGCTCCCATTTCTGCCTCTGGACATGGATCAAAGTGAGGATGAGCGGCTTGGAGCTAAGCAGCTATCTGAAACCATGAAGGGAACTAAGTGACATACTGAAATTGGCAGGTCAGAAAAGCAGAAAGAACACAGGTCCTTGCTCATATCATGGAGCCACTTAACTGATCATCACCATGATGTGCTTCTGTCCAGGCCTCTTGATTTATTTGATTTAAAAAATCCCTTATTGTTCAGGCCCATTGGAGCTGGGCTTTCTGATCCTTTGCTTCTCCTTGAAGCAGGTGGTATCCCATCTGATACATGGATTCATGAGTCAGAGGCCTTGATG
Source organism: Camelus dromedarius (assembly GCF_036321535.1). Taxonomy (NCBI): domain Eukaryota; kingdom Metazoa; phylum Chordata; class Mammalia; order Artiodactyla; family Camelidae; genus Camelus; species Camelus dromedarius. The sequence goes on along the minus strand of NC_087454.1, from coordinate 10,295,450 downwards.
TATTGGACTGTGGTGTCTCCAGTGTCAGTTTGGTCCCATCACGAAGGCTGGAGTGGAAACTGGCAGAGTGACCCAAGAGTCCCGACAGGGCCATATAAGGAGACAACGTGCAGTGAGTTTGTTCTCTTTGGGAAACTGTAACTTATAAAACTGGGATGGAAGTCACCCTCCCTGTGAACCTGAGCCAAAAGAAGACCTCGACAAGAGTAGGCATGAGTTCCTTCTTTAACCATGTGAGCCCAGGGCCTCCAGCCAAGGTTTGAAATCTGTGATCCCTGAAAGAGGAAGACACAACAAATGAGAAGAGGCCAGGAGACGGAGCTCAGGCACAGTCAGGGTCATTTGAGTTCAGGTTGCCAGCTCTGGGATTGCCTGTCAGCTTCAGAAAGGCACGCCCTTTCTTGCTGCTTCAGTTTCCCCAGTTTATACCTGAGTGATTGTATTCATTTTAGCTCCAGAGTTAAATGGTTGGTCCTACGAAACTTGAGAAGGACAAAGAAGATGATCATGCAGCATTTACCTGAACGTGTTACTCTTCTTCTTACTATGTTATCACTAGTACTAGAAAAAATGTGAGGGACAGCGGTAAAGCGTGGGTGCTCTCTGAGATCATGCAACTCTGGGTTCTAACACCACTAAGAGGTGTGATGTTGGGTGTCACGTAACCTTTCTAAACCCTAGTTTCCTGTCCTGTTATGTGAGGAGAATAACAATTCCCTTAAAGGGCTGTTGTGGGGATTAAATGAGCTAATGCATGTGAAAAAAGCTTAACCTACAAAGAAGAGGGTGTAGTTCAGTGGTAAGGTCCTGGGTTCAATCCCCAGTACCTCCATTAAGTAAGTAAACCTAATTACCCTTCTCCGAAAAAGCTAATAGTAACAATAACAATTAGCATTTATGTGACATTTATATTTCATGAGCCAGGATTAGTACCAGGGTCTCCTAACTCAGTTTTGTGTTCTTTCTAGCACAGTTTATAGCTTCTGAAGATAAGGTTGAGTATTAGACCCCTAAAACAGAGAGAAAAAGAAAATATGAATTTGTGTTCTGGCCTTTTCCGATTCCTAGAGGCCGATTGTATACCTTGCCTGTGACCCTCAGTGAGCAACTGCATCCCTCCGACCTCTCCTCCTGTCCTCACTTATTTTTCTGACTCTCCTACCTCCCTCTTTCCTCGTGAACCCTTATGATTCCATTGGGCCTACCCAGGTGATTCGGGATAATCTCCCCACCTCAAGGTCTTCAACCTAAATTAAAGTTTGCAAAATCTCCTTTGCCCTGTAAGGTAACGTGGTCACAGGTCCAGGGGATTAGGACTTGGACCTCTATGCGGGGTGGTGGGGTGGGAGGAGGCGGCATTATTCTCTGCTCCCATGGGAAACAATGGGTAATCCCCTAAGGACTGCAAAAAGGACCAAACCCTCAAAATACCCATGAAAATCATAAGTCAGCTCCAGAGGGCTGCTTACATGCTAAATGTTTTAAAACAGGAGGGAGTCGAGCTGGCAGACAGGCAAAGCTCTGTCTCATAGGGGTGTGCTCAAGAGGGGAGCGTCCTCCAGATTCTCAGAGCTGGTTTTGTTGTCTTACGCAAGCACAGGGCTTCCTGGGAGTGGGGGCTTAATTTCAAATGCAAGGTGAGAGTCAAGCCCTCACCCCCTCTGAAGCCAAGTCTGATTAGCATTGTGATGAATAGGCAAAGCAGCCCATGAGTGTGTGGAAGAGATTGGCATAGACCCACCTTGGATGATGGTCCCTCCTCATTACAGAAATTTATTTAGTTACATTTCACTGAGAAGAGCCTGTTGACAGCCCAGATGCACGCTGCTGGGTAATTACAGGGCTCTAAGAAATGACATGATGGCAAGAGAGGCGAATAAACGATAAGAAAATAATGCCTGGCAACAGCTTTGACTGACAGTGCAGAGCCGAACCGTCATGCCTGGGCATGACACAGGGAGAAAGGAAAGAGAGAGACACCAGCCCCTGCCCCCTTCTAGCTGTTTCCCTTCAATCCCTTGTTCAGGCTTCTTGTCTGTTGTGGAAGTAACCTCAGGTGCCTTCTTTAGCGTTTAGCTGGAAAGGAGCCTTGAAGGCCTGGGGTTTCATGGAAACCAGGTGTTCAGTTTAAGAAGCAGAGATGCCTACCCAAAAATCCTTTGTCGGATTCAGTTTTTCAAAAAACACACAGGCCCCGAGAAACTGAGCGTAGCATCTCTGGAAGCCAGTGACTGATTATTCAAATGCCTCCAGGGGTAGTCAGGTACCACCCCCATTCCTGGGTGTAGAAACCTCAGATAGATTGTGAGGCAAGGATTCCCACACCAGTTTGTAAAGAAAATTAAATCAGCAGGGCTCACACATGTTAATTTTTTTAATTTGATGCCAAGTAATGTTTCAGACATGGCCTGAGGGCTGTGTGGCTTCCTCTAACACGTTCAGTCGCAAAATGGATCTACAGTTGGCAAAATATAGATCACTTAAGGATCCAGGATTTTTAGTCTGAGTTCTGAGGTCAGAGTTCATTGAGATTTCTATCTGGACATTTTTATGTTGCTGGGACCCAAATAACACTGAACCAGTCAAAAATAGGGAAATAACGTGCATCTTTTATGTTTCCCGGATCACTGATAACCTACAGAGGCCAAGTGCAAGGCATGTGAGTGACAGGCCAACTGTGCACAGATCCCATCTGTTTTCTGGCTTTTTACGAGCTCTCTGCTGCCCTGCTGCCCCACCTGTGAGCACTCTGTCTTCCTTGTAGTGGTTAGTTTGGATTATGGAACGATGAGAAAGCATGTTGAATAACAAATGAGATTAGGAAGAAGAGGGAAAAAAGAGTGAAAGGTTATCACTTCTTACCAGTTGAAATAACCTGCCCTGCAGCAATTTCTAATATAAAGGACAGCTCATTTGACCTGCCAGAGCCTGGAGCAGGGCTAACTCCTTCCCAAGATGTGTTTCCCACAGATTCGTGAAGAAGGAAGTCAAAAAGGGAGTAAAGTAAGCACATTCTCTGCTCCAAGATGGACTTATCCCGACAAGGAGGCCATACGAAAGAGGGATGCACACCCACAGGACCACCTGAAACAGGAGCCCAGAGGACGGAGATCCTGTAAAGGACAGCTGGATCGAGAGATCGATTCTTAGGAGCAGAGAGGCTTAGAAAGCCTGGAAGAAGAGAGATTTCTGCTCTTCGATCTGATTTCAAATTTTGTGTCTTCAGCAAGAAGCCAGAAGCACGGACCTTATGGGCCGAGAGGGAGAACAATGAAATGGCCTCTAGAAAAACAAAGCAGGACTATTCTGAGGCCAGAAGGACCTCTACTACTACACTCTGAGAACTACACATACCACAGCAACACTGAGTAAGGATTAGAGAGGAGGGAAGAAAAAGGAGGCAGAACGATTCCCACCTGCTAAGCCCCATAACCTATGACTACCTTAGGTTACGTGGCAAAGGGGAAATAAGGTTACAGGTGGGACTGATTGCTCATCAGGTGACCTTGAGATGGGGGAGATCATCTCGGATCATCTAGGTGGGCCCCATGTAATCACAATGTTCCCAAAAGTGGAAGAGGGAGAGAGAAGGGAAGGTCAGAATGACACATGATGAGAAGGACTCAAGCCGCCAGAGCTTGTTCTGTTGATTGATGAAGGGGCCACGAGCCGAGGGATGTGAGCAGCCTCTAGAAGATGGAAAAGGCAAGGAAACAGATTCTTCTTAGAGCCTCCAGAAGGAAGGCAGCCCTACAAACACTTTGATCTCAACCCAGTGAGGCCGACTTCAGATGGACTTCGGACATCCAGAACTATAAAATGATAAATTTGTGTTGTCTTAAGCCATTGAGTCTATGGTCATTTGTTTCAGCAGCCACGGGAGATGTATACACCTGCCAAGCAAGTAGGGGAGCATGCTGGATGTCTGAACTGGTTTTGATGAGGACTAGATCTGTACCTCACACTCCCCTCAAGGAAATGAAGTCCTTGAGAACTCCAAGCAGTTGTTAGGAGAAAAGGAAATATTTTCAGACTCTTTGATCTTAACGCCTCTGACGGTTAAGCTGGGGGAGTCTGAGCTATGCAGAGGGACCACTTTAATTAAGCTAAGGAATCGATCTTCTGACCCCCCACCCACCCCACCCAGGGAGATGCAGGCACCTCTGCTAAGGATTGTGTGTTAGCAACGAAAAGACTTCCCTGACATCATGGCCTCTGCTCTGAGAAAGATCTCAGATGTGCTACTATTTTTGTTTCAAAACTAGAATCTTCATATGAAAGTCCTAAGGTGTGGCAGAAACTATTGGAAGCAAATTCAAAGGTCAGTCCCCATCCTTCCTGGCTGAGAGAGCCCTGTTTTGTTTAGGTATCCATCCACTCCTCCCTCATGGGATTCAGGGTCGAGTGGTGACTGATCTGAGCCAATCACAGTGGTCTCCTTTGCCTGTGACTGTGCCATCGTGAGCATGTGACGCAGTTCTTCTCGAAGAGCTGTGAAGTCTGCATGAGGGCTTCTGGGAAAGGTTCTCCTCAAACTTGAGAAGAGACTCAGGAGAGAGAAGAGTCTCTTTCTGCCTCTGGATATTGTTGTGAGGAGGAGGTGATTTCTCCAGTTACAAGCCACCATCTCCAGACCGTGAAGGTGTGAGGCTGAGAGCAAGGCCATGTGTCAAGCTTAGCAGAGTGGAAGGACCAGAAAGAACCTGGGTCCCTGGTGAGGCCATAAAGCACCCAAATTAACCAATTTCAGAGCTGTGCTACTTGGGTCTTCTTATTTATAAATTATTTATACATTTTAATTATAAATTATAAATCCATTCAATTTTCTGTTGCTTGCAACTAAAAGTATCCCACCTGATGAACAGATGGTTAATTAACATCCCTAAAACTTAAAAGTTAATGAGAAAAAGATGTCTATTTCAAGATTTTTCAAATTAAGCAAAAGAACAGAACAGATAATTGCCAGATGAAGAAAAACAAATAATAAACGTTTAAAGAAGCATTCAAATTCACTAATAACTAGTGAATTGCCAATAAAAAGAACCAGATACTATTTTTTTACCTCTAAATTGACAAAATCCTTTTTTTTTTTTTTAACGATGTGTCTAATATTGTTGATGGCTTAAGAAAGTAGGCATTTCTCTTGGAAACGAAATGGACACATCATTTCTTAAGAACAATTTAGTCACATGTATTACAGAGACATTCCCCAGTGGCTAGATCAGAGATGGGAATATTTCTGGCAATACCCTTCTACCTTAATATCTATTTAAAATCACTGATTTACTGGGGAGCCCAGAAGCTGCCTTGGAACTATCTAGAAATACGTCTTCATCTGAAGTTCAGGTGTGTTTAGTAAACTTAGTTGGGGCCATCTGAATTTAAGTTTTAAGAGGAAAACTGGTGTTCTTAGGAGGAAATCTTCCATGGGGAAGAGAAATCAGGCAGACCTGAAAGGCAACAGAGTCTCCAAATGGACAAGGTAGCAATTCCAAGCACACTGACAAGTGCACAAATTCTTGGACACAAGCACAGATCCAGCCACCAGGGATGTTCTAGGAAGAAAAAGGCTATATTTGAAACCAGGAATTCTTAGTACAGAGGCTGTAACAGCTCACAGTGTAAGAATCTATTAATGGGGTCCCTCCGTCACTATAGATTAGAAAGGAGGGAAGGTACCAGCATCCCAGAGCAGTAAAGGGCATCCCAGAGCATCTCCAAGGCATATGGACAGTAAGGGTGCCCATGTGTCTGAGGGACCGTCAACCAAAGTGAGTCACCCTCTAGAAAGTCCCTGAGAGGCTGGAGAGGAAAAGGAAGCTACAAGGCTCAAGTAACTGCAGCCGCTCAAGTAAGAGGAGGGGTTCTCAGGATAGTAAAAGCTGTGTCTTTTCTTTCTTTCTTTCTTTCTTTCTTTCTTTCTTTCTTTCTTTCTTTCTTTCTTTCTTTCTTTCTTTCTTTCTTTCTTTCTTTCTTTCTTTCTTTCTTTCTTTCTTTCTTTCTTTCTTTCTTCCTTCCTTCCTTCCTTCCTTCCTTCCTTTCTTTCTTCCTTTCTTTCTCTCTTTCTCTCTTTCTCTTTCTCTCTCTCTCTCTCTCTCTTTCTCTCTCTCTTTCTTTCTTTCTTTCTTTCTTTCTTTCTTTCTTTCTTTCTTTCTTTCTTTCTTTTCTTTCTTTTCTTTCTTTTCTTTCTTTTCTTTCTTTTCTTTCTTTCTTTCTCCCTTCCTTCCTTCCTTCCTTCCTTCCTTTCTCTGTTTTTTGGAAAGTTGACTGTTCTTTATTACCACCCATTCCCCCCTTTTTAATTGAAGTACCATCAGTTACAATGTGTCGATTTCTGGTGTGCAGCACAATGTCCCAGTCATGCATATACATACATATATTCGTTTTCATATTCTTTTTCATTAAAGATTATTACAAGATACTGATCATAGTTCCCTGTGCTATATACAGCAGAAACTTTTTAAAATCCATTTTTATATATAGTGGCTAACATTTGTAAATCTCAGACTCCCGAATTTATCCCTTCCCACTCCACCTCTTATTTTGAAAATGCACATCAGTACAAGTCTTCGGGACTTTGGGGGTTTGGCAAAAGACAAGTCACATCTCAGTTTACAGCCCTATGCCTACTGAGCCAGCCTCCTCCGGGTTGTGAATTCTGGCCTTTTCTTGAAAAGGCACAAATGCTTAGGTCTGATCAGCAACAAGTGAGTCTCCTGATGATCCTGGGAGGACTTGCTGCTGGAGAGTTTCAAGACAGCCCTCTGTTCAAACTGTAGGCACTGTTCTGCTTTTGAGCTAAGTAAGGGATGTTGATCTCCATCCCACCTCTACATTAGATGGTCCTTTTGCCAGTTGAGTTGAATACCTTATTTAAGCCATTTAGCTCTTAAAGCATACCAAGGATTGTGGGTCTGTGACTTCACTTGTGTCCAAATGCTAAAACTCTCAGTTTATCCCTACCCACCCTCATTCCCTCCTGATAACCATAAGTTTGTTTTCTATGTATGTGAGTTTCTTTCTGTTTTGTAAATAAGTTCACTTGTGTTACTTTCTAGATCCCACATATAAGTGATATCGTATGATATTTGTCTTTCTCTCTCTGACTTACTTCACTTAATGTGATAATCTCTAGGTCCATCCATGTTGCTGCAAATGGCATTATTTTATTATTTTTATGTCTGAGTAGTATTCCATTGTGAATATATACTACATCTTCTTTATCCAGTCATCTGTTGGACATTTGGGTGGCTTCCATGTCTTATCTATTGTACATAGTGCTGCTGTGAATACTGGGGTGCATGTGTCTTTTTGAATTAGAGTTTTCTTGGGATATATGCCCAGAAGTGAGATTGCTGCATCATATGGTTACTCTGTTTTCAGTTGTTTAAGGAATCTCCATACTGTTTTCCATAGTGGCTGCACCAACTTACATTCCCACCTACAGGCTTCCCTTTTCTTCACACCCTCTCCAGCATTTATTGTTTGTGGACTTTTTAATGATGGCCATTCTGACTGGTGTGAGGTGATACCTCATTGTAGTTTTGATTTGCATTTCTCTGATTATTAGCGATATTGACCGTTTTTTCTCATGTGCCTATTGGCCATTTGTATGTCTTCACTGGAGAAATGCCTGTTTAGGTCTTCTGCCCATTTTTTGATTAGGTTGTTTGTTTTTTTGTTACTGAGTTGTAATAAGATGTTTATATATTCTGGAAGTTAAGCCCTTGTCAGTCAAATCCCTGCAAATATTTTCTCCCAGTCTATAGGTTGTCTTTTCGTTTTGTTTATGGTTTCCTTTGCTGTGCAGAAGCTTATAAGTTTAATTAGGTTTAAGGAAGGATTTACTTTTCATTTTTTATTTCTTACAGTTGTTTTACTGTGAATGTGAATTGTTTTCGTGACTAACAATGAGTTATAATAAAGTTATGAGAACTCTATACTAATGAACTTGAAAACTCCTATCTAAAATATATTTCAAAACTTACCATTTTAAGAGAAAGGAAAAGAGTAGAATAGTGATGAATGAGTGTCCCGTTCAAGAAAGAGAGCAGATTCACGACCAAGTTCTTTTGAGTTAATCAATGTGCAAGACAATACTTAAGATGATTGCATTCTGAAGAAGGCTATTGTAAAGCCATATTTTTTTTCTGTAGGCATTTGGTACATTTCTCTATGATTTAAAAGAGATGATTAGTTCCATGCCCAATGTCCTCATTTGTCGTAAAAACTTCCTCAGAATTAGAATATTCAGTTTTCATGTAAAATTGAAATATTTTTCTTCTAATCTTTCATTTGTCTTCATTCATATAAATACAGGGTTTAAATATACTGCTCTTCACATAGTGAATTAAAAACTAGAATTTTAGAAATCCTTTTTAAAATACTAAAAAGAAGTAAATAAATAGAAATAGTTAAGCATTTCTCTTCCAGCTTTTACATTCATGACAATCCCACCTTACAAGAAGAACAAATGAAATGTTTAGGTAAAACGTCCATGTGATAGGGCAACGGAGAAGAGCTGTTTGGAAGAGCACAGTCATTTGAACTTGGCAGTGGGTCCTCTGACCCATCCCCGTGGGGAGCAGGCCCAGCAGACTCTGTGGGGTGACAGCCCGGGGGACGTGGGAGTGAGTGCTGCAGAAGGTGCCCTGCTCCCCGCTTTCTGCCCCAGGCAGCCTGCTCCTGAGCTCGGCCCACGCCTCCCCAGCAGGGAAGGAGTGAAGCCAGCCAGGTGCTGAGCAGCTCGTGACTGCCCCTTTAGCCCAACTGACTGTGAAGAAGGCGCTCAACCCCAGAGCCTTCTCCATTCTCTTCTCTTTCCTGGACGTCAGAACCTGATAGGAATTCCTGGTGGTCCCTAATGAGCTGGGCCCTTTTGGAACCAGAAGCCTGTTGAGAAATATAAGAACCTTGGGGAAAAGCCAACAGTTCCTCAGACCTTGCATTGAATTCTCTGATTCGTCTCTCATCTCAGCCCATATCACTGTCTCCATCTGGCTCTGTCCCTACCGTCTCACCAACAGTCAGCTCCTGCTTGGCTTTCCATGGAGCCCCATGGCCATGACCTACTTCACTTTCCTCTCTGCCTCTCCCTTCCCTCCTTCTCTCCCCTTTCACACAGGGACACACAAGCACACAGCACACCACACATACATATGTATACATGCGTGCATACACATACGTTGAGGTACATGTGCACATGCACACACATACATAGAGTTGCATGCATATGCACACACTTATATAGATACATACACATCATATAGATACATGTATGCACTTATGCACACACATACAGATACATATATACATATACATGCATATAGACACATGCATACACACATGTATGCATACGCATGCACCAGTGTTTTGGGGAAAGGTTTTAGGTTGCCCATTCTCACTAATGAAAATAATTTGCTTTTAAATTATTTGCTTGTTTCCATTGTTACCTTCCCGTTTCGATTCTCCTCTTTTGGAGTGTAAAATGCTTTTTTTTTTTTTTCAAATATCAGTAAAATGTCCACAGGAGAGTAGTTTGAGGAGCTGCTGAATGAGAACACATACATAACAGAGGGATTCCCGGAATCCTTGCAACGCTCCCAAGCACCGCCCCCACCACCACCACGGTACAGGGTTGGGACCTCTGGTTATCGGCCAAGACAGTGTTGCTCTGTCTCAGCTCTACACAGAACCACGCAGGGCACAAGGAATCTCCAGATGCACAATGACTATATTGTGGTGGCGATTTGATCAGCTGAGGGTGCCCAAGGCTAATTGCTTTTTTATTAAATTACCAGCTCAGTTCCTAAGGGACCTTGGAGCTGATGTTTATCTGTATTGCTCTGATCATTCTTTTTGTTCAATAACAGTTCCCTTAAAATAGCCTCCACAAATTGGGAGAGAGGGTCAGGTAATCATGTGGTGGTCACTGTGTAATCTTTACTTAGGGGACAAACCCGTCTGTCACCCGTCAGGCTCCCTGCTCTCACATCCCTGAAATACCCTCCTGCAGTCCAGCCTGGAACTCTGCCCTGGACCCCACTCTTTCCAGCTGTACTTTTGACCCTGTGCCTCCATCTGGATGGCCCCCTCCCTTTTATGGCCATATCCAGCTCCCTAAACCCCAATCTGTGGGGTTCACGTCTTTGCTGCAGATGGGCTCGGTGCCCAGAAACTAACTTGACTAGCATCTGACTTCGAGTGTCACCAATGGCCTCAGATGCTGGCCCCAAGCCAAACCCCATGAATTAGGACTCTGGGATTGTGACAGCCTCTGGAATCTAGTCTGCCTTTGACACAAGCTTAGGACACTGCTTTGCAGGAAAGAAAGTCCTGTAGGTAGTGGGTTAGTTTGTCCAACCTCTTACTGCCCACATCTCCCCCTCAATGCCCAGATCTCCCCTGATTCCCAGCTCAATTGTAGGAAGTGACTCTGGAGTCAGAGACACCCAGATTCCAATCCTAGCATTCGATACTTACCAGCAATGTCAGGCAAGTACTTAACCCCTCTTCACCTTACCTGCCTCATCTAAGAAGTGCAAATAACAGACAAGTTTTGCAAAGTTGTCAGGAAGATTTAAAGAAACATACACAAGTATGGTATTTGGCACACAGAAGACCATCAAAAAATTAAATTAAATTAAATTAAATTAAATTAAATTAAAAAGTCACCACTATTTTATCCAGTCCTCTCCTGGTTTTTCCCAGTTCTGGAGACTCTAGCCATATGTCCACTCACCTGCCAGATGCAAAAAAAACTAGCAGCAACCACAGCACATTCCTGAAGGTCATTGCAAAACTGGTAAATTGTGGGTCAGTCTCCCAGACACACATGCCCCCAGACAAGCTCCGGCTTTAGACCTGCCTGCAGTCTATTCCTGTAATTTCTCAATTTGGACTTCTGCCTATCATGCATTCCCCCTGGTGCCTGCCTTTTGCAACAGGCTGCCATCCAACGGTGTGCTGGAGCTGGTTTGTGCTGGCTAACAAGAGCTAGTCATGAAGTTTTCAAGAATTTTGCTAGTGAATTGAAATAAGCCATGACAGGAATATTTATACCCTGGAAATCAGCAACCATTACAAAAAAAATCCACGTGGTGCCTCCCCATCTGCAGCTGGTTTCCGAGCCCACGCTGTACCCACCACTCATTCTGAGCATGATTTGTCTGTGGCATGCTCCCCTAAATCACACTTCTCCCACCAGCCCATTTCTTGTTCTGGGAGTGTGTCTGGTCTCCAGAACCTTGTGACCCCAGTGTGACATGGACCAAACCCCAGATGTGGCTCCATCCAGTAGAATAACAAGCTCTGGGCATCCCAGAGGACTCACTACTTGTTTACCACCAAGTTCTCGTGCATTCTAGGCAGCTCCTGTCAAAATAGAAGCAATAGACCATTTCATACATTAATTATCTCAGACTGCAAACCTAATGGGAAGATTTCAGAGGTTCTCCTATTGAATAAACAAGCCCTGTCAATGTTCTATATAAAAGATTCTGAAAAGAGTCTAAATGACAGTCCCCCAGAAGTATTTTAATTGAAATGATGCCGTGTGACAGAACGAATTCCATGCATGACTTTCCGTTGGCTCTCCTGTGACCTTTCCCCCCATTTCTTGACAGATTCATCTTGCTGAACATCTTGTGGAGAATGTGAAAAACATCCCTTTTTTTCCTCTGTCATGCTGAAATCTAAATCTCATGCATTAATTTTCCTTAAAATAACAGGTGCTGCATATTCTGATCACTTCTTTAATTATATTTGGTTTAACGTGCCTCTTCTAAATAGCTCTGCACATTTTCTCTTTCCTCCTACCTCTCTCTCTAGTCTTGATACTTAGGGGAAGATTGTTGCCTTGGCCTTTAAGTTGACCATAGCCAGGGAAATATCAAAGGGATCATGATGTGTCATTTCCATGGGGATACATTCAGAATATAGGTTTTAAAAAAATTTATTCTTGACATCATCTTTAATGCTTTTAAGCCACAGAGGGTAGCTTAGGATGGTCCTATAAGATAGTCACAGACCTAAGATGGCTCAGGAGAGTAACAGGCACACTCCTGTCCCTCCACATGTTAATCAGGTCACCCACAGGGACGTAGCCTGCTATATTCTCAATCCTCTGATGGGCTCTGAGGCTCCTGAGGTTCCTTCTCTCAAGGACTTTGTCTTTTCTAGTAGGAGAGATAGATGAGCAAGAGAACACAATGGGATCTGATATTATCTGAGCAGTAATAGAGGCATGAACCAAGTAAAGAGATAAAAGGAGTAGAGAAGGCATGACTAAGTTAGCCGGGAAGAGTATTAGTCTCCTGTGGTGGCTGGGACAAAGGCCACAAATGTAGTGGCTTAAAACAACACAGATTTATTCTGTTATAGTTCCAGAGATCACAAGTCCAAAATGAGTCTACTGGAGCTAAAATCAAGGTGTTGGCAGAGCTGTTTTCTTCTGAGGGCTCCAGGAAGCGAAACCCTCCCTTCACCTCTTCCGCTTCCTGAAGGCTGTCTGCACTTCTTGCCTTTTGGCCCCATCACTCCAGTCTCTGGTTCCATCACCACATTGCCTTCTCCTCCTCTGATCTCTACTTCCTCTTGAAAGGAGATTTGTGATTACATTACCTACCCCCCGCCACCCAACCCCAGATAATCTGAAACTATCTCCTCAAGATCCTTAACTTGATCACATCAGCAAGTCCCTTTAGCCATGTGAGGTAATAAACTCACAAATTCTGGAAATTTTGACACCAACGTTCAGCCTACCCCAGGCAGGATGTTGGGGATTGGGGATGGAATTCAGTGAAACATCTTTCCAGGTGTCAAGCAAAAGATGGTGGAGCCATGTCCTGTGTCTTGACCGGGTCATGCCCCTCTGTGTCTTCCAAATCTGACCTGCCGCAGATACCCACCCTTCAGCTGCTGCTGCTCCCACTGCTGCCCTTCCTGCCTCTGCAGGTGGCTTCCCCCTCCAGCTCCTCCAAGATCATGGGGGCCTGTGGAGCTACTCAATGCACCAAAACTTGGCTAACAGTCTCACTTAGAAGTGGACCACTCACCACCACCTTTCTCAGGTTCTGCAACTGAAACAACAAAGGATTTCCTGATTTTACTCTGGAAAATAATGAGGACAACTTTTTAAATAGCTATCTGTTATTATCACTTGTGTGCAACAAATGATACTAACTGATTTATATGAATTAGCTCATTTAATCCTTAAAAATCACTTCTATGGCAAATACTAGCTTTACCCCCATGTTCAAGATGAGGGAACTAAGGCTTAGTAAGGTTGATTCATTTGTCCATTGCCACTCTTACCATGTAGCAAGAACCACAGCTTAAACTTAAAAGCAGCTTCCTCTGGCTCTAAAGCACCCGTCCTCACCACGACCCTGGCCTAGGGCCTAAGCCAGCTGAGCCCCGTTCTAGAGATCTGGTCACTAAGTGATTAGATGCAATGAAGTAGAAAAGATACGAGCACAGGGAGGTCCCAGGACTTAGCCACATATAAATGTATAAAATTGGGTCAATTGCTTAATTCCTATGTGCCTCAGTTTCTTATCCATAAGTTGGAGATAAAAGTATTACACACCTGAGTGAGCTTGTTTGTTTTTCAGAATGTCTGGTTCAGCACCCTCTAGAACAAGCCCTCTAGATGGTTCTGGTACATGCGGTCTGGGGAATCACTCTGAAAAACTCCGAACTACGTGTCCTCTCTCCAGGTAGTTCTCATAGTTACACTGGGGTCAACCAATAATAAACAGAATAGTTAAGTCTTCGAGAACAAAGAAAAGCAGTATTAGTTTAAATGGCTCTGATAGGAATCTGAATGATAATAAGGCTTATTGCCTTTTTTATTAAAAATTTTTATTGAGATACGATGGACACATAACATTGTATTAGTTTCAGGTGTACAGCATAATGATTTGCTATTTGTGTATATTGTGAAATGATCACCACAATAAGCCTAATTAGTAACACTGTAGTGTATATTTAAAAGTTGCTAAGAGAGTAGATCTTAAGAGTTCTCATCACAAAGAAAAAAATGTGTGGTGATGGATGTTAACCAGTTTAATGAAGATGATAAATGAAGATTTGTAAATGTGACGTACCTGGAAGACAGAGATCAATACACGTTAGCTATGTTATTTAACTAAGAGTTATCATATTTTTGAGAGCAGTGAATAGACAGACACATCTTCATGAGGACTGAAGCAGGGGAAGCTATTCTTTGATGCAGAACCTTCGAGAGAGGTTGGTGATAAGCATTTATTTGAACTTAGGTCCATATAAGTGTTAACTCTCCTGCAGAGGGTACGCAGGGTAATGGCCATGGGAAAAGACCTTTGTCTCTCTGTTCCTGAGTGTTCTTGCTCAGCACTAAACTCCCTTCCACAATTTGCTCAGTGATACTGGGGTGAGACTGTTTGTCCTTTACCTCCCTATTTGGCGTCAGCAGTCAGAGGCACAGGGTGAAGATCAGAAGCAGGGGGAGGAAGAAGGGACCTGCTGCTGTTCCTCCATGCACCCCCCCCCAGGAACCCCCAGGAACCCACTATCAGGGCACCCACAGGTCAGTTCTGGTCATAGTTCCAATTGCCAACTTCTTTTCACTGTGGAACCTGGCTCACAGAACCCACACCCCCCTACCATCTCCCTGCTCCAGGGGCTCCTCCTCCAAGCTCCTGGGGTACCAGTAGCAGTCAGTCAGTGCTCTCCTCAGATGTCTGTCACCCATGTGGGTCCCCAAACAAGCTTCTGGGTTCGGAGACCCCAATCTCGCCCCTTCCTTCTCCCAACCCTAGAGGCTCCAGCTGCTTCCTGCAGTGACTCTCTTTGTGCTAATTTTGTTACATCAGTGCTCCCTTTTGGGTTTTTGTTTTTTTTGTTTTTTTGTGTTTTTTTTTGGTCCTTCAACAGCTGTTTAATCAATTCCCTATAGTAAATTCTCTCTGTTAAAGTAACTCATATGGATTCTGTTTCCTGACTAGGCCTGAGTAATAGTACACACACACAACACACACTTATGTATCAACACTGTTCACAGGCATTTTTGTACACACACACACACACATTTGCACATGCTGTATCTAGGCAAATGCATGCAATTTTCTCAGTTTGTTCCAGCCCTGCATCTGCTCCACTGGCCCTCATTAATGCTCTGTCCTTTCCAGATTCTAAAATGTATTAGAAAGAACAAAGCAAAAGAGTTCTAGATAACAGAATGTCTTTCCCTTCTTATAAACACAAGCACCTGTTCAGTGCTTCTCTAGTCAAAAACTTACAGGCCCGCTCTTTAACATCAGGCATTCATGGTAACAACATTTGTTAAAGACTTACTGGCTCAAACTGGAAATTTAAAACAATTCGATGATAGAAAAAAATCCCTATTGAAATTTTCACTGCTTCCTTCATTTATTCAAACTCCATCACTTTTCACTCAGTGCCTGACACTCTTCTAGATCCTTCAGCTACAAGGAAGGAGAAGACAAAGTCTCAGCCCTCACGGGGAAGGACAGGGAATGAGGGATGGGGAAATTGTGTGTGCACAGGCCTGTGGTGGGGAAGCCAGTGTGGTGGGGGGCGGTGACTGCAGCAGGCGGAACAGAGGGCGTGTGTGAGGGCTCTGGAGTCCAACCGCCTGGTTTCAAGTTCCTCCTCCACCATTTACTGGCCAAATGACCTTGGAAAAGTTCCTAAACTTGTCTATGCTTCCTGTTTCCTCTTTTTCCAAAATGGGAATAATGATAAGTACCCCTTCACAGGGTCACTAGGAAGGTTAAACAAGAAAATAAACAGTGCTTGACACAGTGCACGCACTTGGTGAGGGCTAGTTGTTATTCCTGCCAATGCCATTGTTAGACATGTGCTGGGAGGGCTCACTTGCCCTGAAAATCTGACTCATTAATCTGTCAGGGGACCCCAGAAGGGCCGAAGGGTAGGTCCCTCTTGCCCATTTCCCAATGGCATCGTCCTGGAAAGGTTACGTAGCCTCTCTGAGCTTCCATTTCTTTGAGTGTAAAATGGTGCCTGCCTTGCAGAGCTGTGGCTCGTACAGATGAGCCAACACGCACACAACCACGAGCCCCCCCCTACCAGGTGCCTGATAAATAGCACCCACTCCTCCAGCAGATTCTCTGGGGTACCTACTATGTGCCAGGCATTATGCTCATATGTGCTACAGCCATGAACGAGACATAGTGGCTGCCCTCAAAGAGCTTACATTCTAAGAGGGAAACAGACAGGAAATACACCAGCAGGCCAGTGTTCAAAACCCCATAGGAGAACATAGAGGTGCGGAAAGGGCAGAGAGTTCAGGGGTGGTGGTCAGTGGGATGGTCGGGGAAGTTCTCTCTGTAGAGGTGACATCTGGCAGAGACATGAAAGAAATGAGGGAGTAGGCCGTACAAAGATTTGGGAAAGAAGAATCCCGTTCAAGGGAGAAAACAAGTGCCAAGTCTCTGGGATGGAAACAGGGGTGTTCAAGGAGCAGGAAGCGACAGTGTCACCACAGCAGGGTGAGTCCGGGACAGAGAAGAGCTGGGCAGGGGCCGGCGCGGGGAGGGCCTGAGAGGTGTAAGAACACTGGATTTCGGGGCCAATTTTTAGGGGAAGGCCTTGGAGGGTTGAGGTGAGAGAAAGCAGCATAATCTGATTTTTTCCAAACAGTTACTCCAGCTGCTCTGTGCACAGCTGCCTGAAGGGAAAGTAAATTTAAGTAGAGAGTCCAGTGGGGAGGCTGCCATATTTGAAACAAGAGATGTTAGTGGCCCAGGCTGAGGTGTAAACGTGGAGGTGAGAGGTGAGAGGTGGTTGAATTAAGGATGGCTTCACTGAAGGTAGACTTAGGGGATTTGCCAATAGACTGCAGTGGAGAAGACTAAAAGAGGAACATATTGCAGTGAGGGAAGTTCAGATTTAGCCTTATGTAAAGCGAGGTGCTCTATGCAGAAGGGCTGAGTGGACAGTCGGACACCTGTGCCTGGCACTACCTTCTCCCCCTCGCTGCTTCCCTTCCAGTGTGACAAGGTTACTCATTAGAGTTAAGCCATTGACCTAAGTAGATGCATGAAATCACCATTTGGTCATTTGGTATGAATCTAGTTCATTTACTTTACAGTAGTTTGCTGAAGGAATGAGAATTTTTATGGTGCACGGGAGCGTCTACCTGGCCCCGGAAAGAGGTCAGGGTGTCCAGAATAGCAGGAGTGCAGAGAGGGGAGGCGAAGCGGCACTAGGAATGATTCTCTCCTGCACGGCAGCTGGCCCTGTGTATATAACCTGTGCTGCCAGAAAATTTCACACAAGGCTTATGAATCATGCTGAGCACCTCTTTTGGGTCATTTACTTCCCTCTATCAATTACTAGTCCAGCCAGACACAGTCTGAATTTAAACCAAATCACAATCGCTTTTTCCACCCACCACCCATTGAAATTCTCATCAATACCGTTATTGGTGACTGATGGAGCTTCCATCCTTCCAGGGAGGGAGACAAAGAAACACCCACGTCTTGAAAATAACCTTTCCAATTACCTTTCTTCCCTGTCCTGATGAGCCTGGCAGAATCATGAACCCCATCTCTGTATCTCATAAGCAGTCTCTGCAGAGCAATAGGAGGCAGTAGCTCTCCTCCTCGACACCTTAGTGCCCCCAGGTTGCTGCTCAGCCCTGCCTCTTGGGGTACTTTATCATCTTAATTGCATCTTGCATGCCCACCTTTCTGCCCGAGGAGCTGTGGGTATTAATCACTTCCCAGTCACTTTGGGTAATGCTGAGTGCTTTATCTTTTGGTCTGTCACCAGCATAGGGATATAGGAGGTTGCAGGCAGGCAAATGGCTTCCTTCTTGATCATAACCTTCCTCAAAATCTTCACTGCTCACCGTCTTGGCAGACAATTTCAGACCCTTTCTTCTGGGTAGCCATTCTTCACTATACAAGTTGCCTCCAAGGTCAAATTCATCAACGTGTTCATTGTAAAATTACCAGCCATCTGATGTTTCATTAACCCTTTGCAAGCACCATCCACAGAGGTGAATGAGACCATGCTGCAGAGTGGTGGTTTCAAAGGACCCAGCGGCATTAGCATCCCTGGGAACCTCGTTAAAAATGCACATACTCAGGACAACTGAACAATCTGGACCTGTAGGGGTGGTACCCCGCAATCTGTTTTATCAAGCTCTCCACGTGCTGATGCACACTCAAGTTTGAGAACCACTGCAGAGGCGCCCAGGATGGGAAACAGGATGCCAAGCACTCTGATGATGAGCAAATCTAGTGCATTTGGCTGGTCACTTCACCTTGCACCTGACAACAAGGAGATCAGACCTGATCATCTCTCCACCCCTTCCAGATCCAAAATTCTAAGAATGTACATGGAGGAGGTGGGGCAGCATGATGTGAGACGATGATGATGGTCATTCTTAATATTTCTTGAGTGCTTCCTATGAGTCCGGCACTGGGACAGGTGTTCTCATTATCTGTGAGGCACACGTGTCTTGAAAATGGAAAGATAAGGGGTGGGGGGTATAGCTCAGTGGTGGAGCATGTGCTTGGCGTGCTTGAGGTCCTGGATTCGACCCCCAGTGCCTCTGTTAAGGGGAGGAAAAAAAAAGAAAAATTGTTCTAGTCTCCCTCCAAGACTCAGCGTGGGATTTCCTGACACACGGGCAGAGTTAGGTGCGTGCCTCGTGCTTTTTTTTTCCTTCCTTCTTCTACCTCAGGGTGGTTTTAGAGGAACTAGATTAACCCTCCTGCCTGAAACAACTTAAAAAGCCAGACAAAATGTATGAAACAACAATTCTCAGGGCACCGGGCAACACGGATGTAGGAGTTTTCAAGAGAGATGATGAGTTTATTTGAAGACGTTGAGCTTGAAATAAGAGACTGGAGCGGGGAGACTGCCTGGCACATTCTCTGTTGTCATGAGGCTTGGTTGAGTTTCTGTGCTTATTTCTAGAAAACTCTTCTGTACCCTTCCAGTAGATCTCCTTCACAGAAGTTAACTCCCGTGTGTACCCTCATGGCTTTTACCCCTGGACGTCAAGTCTACCAGCCCTTGTCCTGGCTTCTCCCAGTAACGTGAGTTCCTTGAGGGGAGGGAGTACATTCAACCCCAGCATCTAGTCAAGTGGCCAGCGTTTAATAAATATGCTTGTAGGGGGAGGGTATAGCTCAGTGGTAGAGTGCATGCCTAGTGTGCACAAGGTCCTGGGTTCAATCCCCAGTACCTCCATTAAAGAAATAAATAAGTAAACCTAATTACCTCCCCCTGAAAAAAAATAAGTTAAATAAATGAACAACAACAACAACAAAAATAAATATGCTTGTACCAATAATCTTCACTCTGTGCTCAGAATTTCCACATTGGGTATGTCTTGGAGCCCCTTCTATTCTCTTCTCCTCTTTCCTCCTCTTTCCAATCACCCATTTTTGTCTTTATACCTCTTCCCCACAAAACTCTGATGTGGCCTTTAACATCACTCACATCACATTCTGCGTCAAAGTCCACACTCCACATCTCTCAGTCAACTCTATCTTTGTCTCATCTCAGAAAGCTCTTCTCCCTCACTAATTGTCCTGCAGTAAATTGGTTGGAAAGTTCAGCCTTAGATCTCCTTAATGAGCTAAGGTGAACATTTCCATAAGCCATGCAGAAAATAAATATATACTGTGTGAAGATTTTATTGCCAATTCCAAGACCATCCCCATAGACCAAGCATTGTAATGGCCAAGGATCATGGAGGAGGAAGCCTCAGGGATGTGGCTGTGCTGAGAACTGGCCCAGCTATTGGGCCCTCATTCAGCTTGTGCTCACTAGCATGCTTTCAGAACTTGACCTGAGAAATGCTGTTGTAGGCAGAATTCTAAGATGGCCTCCAAGAGTCCCCTGTGGCCTGGGGTACACACTCCTTCTCCCAGTTATTCAATCAAACACTAATCTAAGTGCTGCTGTGAAGGGATTTTGCAGATGTAAATAAAATCCCAAGTCAGCTGAGCCTAGGAAAGGAAAATTATCTTTGGTGGGCCTGACCTAATCAGGCAAACCCTTCAACATGATAGGACTATTCTTGGCAAGAGAGATTTTAATCATGAAGAACATTCTCCATGCCTGGCTTTGGAGATGGAGGAGACCACAAGGCAAGAAATGCAGGTGGCCACTGACTGAGAGCCAGCAAGGAAACAGGACCTCAGTCCTACAAATACAAGGGACAGAACTCTGCCAACAACCTGAATGAGCTTTGGAAGCAGATTCTTCCTCAGTCAAGCCTCCTGATGAGACCACAGCCCAACCAACATCTTGATTTCAGCCTTATTGAGACCCTGAACAAAGAACCCAGACATGCTACGCCCAAACTTCTGACCTACAGAACTAGGAGTTAATGAATGGTTATTGTTTTAAGCTGCTAAATATGTGGTAGTTTCTTCCACAGCAATAGGAAGCTAACAGAGATGCTAATAGGTAAACCCCCTCCTTTACCCTAAAAGGCAGGTCTGCCCTACCACATAGATACCCCTTATACTCCACACCTACCCCTCATCCTGGTTTCCATTCTTAACCCTGCCAGAGAAGGTTCTAGAAACATGAAATGTAACCACTGCCCCAGTATAACAGCAGGCAAATACAATGTACGAGG
The DNA here is from genome assembly GCF_036321535.1 of Camelus dromedarius. Taxonomy (NCBI): domain Eukaryota; kingdom Metazoa; phylum Chordata; class Mammalia; order Artiodactyla; family Camelidae; genus Camelus; species Camelus dromedarius. The sequence goes on along the minus strand of NC_087454.1, from coordinate 10,274,818 downwards.
ACAGGAAGAGATCAGGCTGTTCTATGACAGGCAGAATCACCTCTACAGTCCCTGCCTTGCCCTTGAGTTTGGACATCATGTGCTTTCTGCAAACAATCCATTATTTTTATGCCCTAGATCATCTAGCATGTAACCTCTCACCCTCACTCCAAAGCCATTCTTTACTCAGAGCCCTGAAATACTGCAGGTGGTGCCAACTGCCTTGTGGCTTCCACACCCCTCGAGCTGTCTGCTGCATTTTATTGGCTATAATCGATGGCCCAGCCTTGCTGCACCACAAACTCAAGACAGGCCCTATTCTTCAAATTCCTCCACGTGCACACAGTTGGAAAGAGGGAGTCATTTATGGTCTCTGTCGCTGGACTCTCTGTAAATGACAAGGCTGAATTTATAGGCTAAATGTTCAGCAGGAATATCCAGCTCCAGGCTGAGGAATTTCCCTGCAGGGGAGATTACAGGGAACGTGTGGGTGGTGTCTTTTTTTTTTTTTTTTTTTAACTTTCTGGTCTTGGCAGTTAATATTTAATGTAATGCATCACCATGAATCACTGGGGGAGGCTCTCCTCCAATACTCATTAGCTTATTAAAATGAACACAACTGTTCTGGCTGATCTAAATTGTAGAATAATGACAAAAATAACAATAATAATATGTCTTACATCAATTTCATCCTGTCTTCTGTAATATTTCAGCTCGCCCTCCCCTGAGTCCATGGGGTAGGGATGAGAACTTGAATCTCAAAGGGAAACCTGTCACCCTAGCCTCCGGAATGCCATCCTCTCCACCCAGGATGGCTCCCACCTGGGATGATGCTCTGCTGTACCTGGGGGAGCAGGAAGGGGTGAACGTTCTCCCCTATACTTGATGGCCCAGCACTTGGTCTCTTCAACCTACTTCTGAGAGTCAATATAGCCTAGTAAATGATTCTCAAACTTCGCTGCACAGCAGAAGCAGTTGGGGATCTTTTAACAGTATGGATGCCTGGTTATCATCAAGATACCCTAATTTCATTGAATTGGAATATAACCTAGGAATTTGGGGGTGTTTTCAAAGCTCCCTAGGTGATTCCAGTGTGCAGACAAATGTGGGAACCACTGGCCCAGTAGTCAAGGCACACTTCATGTCAGAGCTCTACCACCAGAGTAGGACAACTTTGAGCAAGTCACTTATTCTTTCAATACATCAGTTTCCTAACCTGTAAAATGGACATACTCAGAGCACCTACATCATAGGTATTATTAAATGAAAGAACACAGGCTGATGGTTTACCCCAGTGCCCAGCTCACAGTCAGGCTGTACATGTTATTATTGACATTCTAATGATTACCACCATCATTATTTCTCTTGGCCTCTCTGGAGACCATGGAACCAGAGATTCTTATGTTGGCAAGGACTTGAGGAGTCATCTCTGCTCAGGAATTACTTCTCAAAAGTCCCCAGCAGGCGACCATCCAGTGCAGCTTGGTAGCACTTTCCCCACCCATTAGAAATCATCCTGTTAGTTAGATTCACACATAGACAAGCTAAGCACATGGCTGGGGGGGGTGGGAATTGGGGGTTCAGATTAGACAGAGTAGGTAGTATCATAAAGCTTCATTCATCAACATGCATTTATTGAATAGCCACTCCAGGCCAAGCACTGTGCTGGGAATACTAAGAGAAAGACATAGACTCACGGCCCACCTGGTACAAATCGCCAGCTCTTGGTCACCCCACAGCCAGTTAAAGCTGAGAAGCCCAGATGACCATTGGCAAATTGATTCTTTTGCTGAGGCTTTTCTGTTTGCTTGGAGTTCCTCAGAGCCACGGTGGTAGCGCAGCATTTCCACCATCCTGACCTCCTCCCCCCACCCCCTCACTCCCTACCCTCTGCTTTGATCTGTTCCTTCCTACTCCTTTCCCCTGCTCTGTGCCTCTACTTTCTGTGTTCTCAGATCACCTGTGCCATTCAAATACACCACCTCCTGGGCCTCTTCCAATATTACTTCTCTGCTTTTCCTCATGGGTTACTATCTTTCCTTATGACTTGTGCATCAGGACCACACAATACATACCTGCTCTTCCAAAACAACTCTTATGGATGCTTGTCTAGAATTTTATCCCTTTATAAAGCAAGAATGAACATTTAGAGGAGTTCAGTATGCTTCAGCCATCCCATTTTTCTGTTCCCCTTCCCAACAAAATACCCTAAAGCAGTTGTTTATACTTGCGCCTTCACTTACTTCTTGATATTTTCTTCTAAGCTCCCGATTCTCAAGTTCCCACCCTTAGCGCACCTAGAATTCCCACTCATCCCTGCTGTTGGCGGATCCTTGCCATACGGCAGTTCTGATGCTGACCACCTGGAGTTAGACCAGGCCCCACAAGTTAAGGGCTCAGTCTCCACAGGACTGCTGCAAGTTCAGGGGTCCCCAGGTCACCTGCACTTCTGACCAGTTGGCTACACATGTAGGGGGTTCCCCAAACCCTCATGTTTGATAATTCACTAAAAGGACCACGGGACTCTGGAAAGCACTATATTTATGATTATAGTTTTATTATGAAGGATACAGATCTAACAAGCCTAATGAAGAAACACATAGAGGGAGATCTAGAGGGTCCTGAACACAGAGCATGTGTGCCCTCTCCCCATGAAATGCAGACATGTCATCTTCCCAGCACATTGACGTGTACACCAGCCAGAAAGTTCCACCAAGCTTCAGTAGTAGACATGATTGATTGAATCATTGGCCACATGATTAAACTCCAGTCTACAGACCCTTTTCCCCTCCCAAGGTCAGGAGATTAGGCTGATATCACAGGGCTCCAAGCTCCAACCCTCTAATCACATGGTTGATCTTTCTGGCCTGGGTGGCCCCCATCCTGAGTCACCTCATTAGCATAAGCTATCTAGGAGCCCACTATGAGTCACCTCTTTAGCATAATTATCAGTGCACACCGTGAATAACAAGGACACTCCTATCAGATGGATAATTCCAAGGAACCCAGGACAAAGGCAAGCCAAATTCTTTATTATATAGCAACCTCCACGTTGCAGATCCAAGATCAATGCTGCACTTCTCAGCATCACTTGACAGTTGATCATCTTTCTTTCTTTTATTGCAGTAGAGTTGATTTACAATATTGTGTTTGTTTCAGGTATATAGCAAAGTGACTCAGTTATACATATATATGTATATATCTATATTCTTTTTTTCGGTTCTTTTCCATTATAGTTTATTACAAGACATTGAATATAGTTCCCTGTGCTATTCAGTAAATCCTTATTGTTTATTTTATATATAGTAGTGTTCGTCTGTTAATCCCATACTCCCAATTTATCCCTTTTGCCTTTTCCTTTTGGTAACCGTAAGTTTGTTTTTATGACTGTGAGTTTGGTTCTGTTTTGTATGTAAGTTCATTTGTACTGTTTTTTAGATTCTACACATAGGGGTTATATGATACCATATTTGCCTTCTCTGTCTGACTTACTTCACTAGGCATGATCGTCTCTAGGTCCACCACCTCTTTCTTAAAAGTGTTCTCACTGAGCTCTCTGGGTGTCCTCCTACTTCGCTGGCCGTGCCTTCTCCTTTGCCAGATGCTACTCCGCATATTGGCCTCCAAGTACCCAGAACTCTTCTCTATCTGTACCTTCTTTCACCCAATCCCAGTCCTTTAGTTAAAAAGTACATTGAAGAGGGGAGGATATAGCTCAGTGGTAGAGTGCCTCCTTAGCATGCATGAGGTCCTGGGTTCAATCCCCAGTACCTCCGTTAAAAAATAAATAAGTACACCTAATTACCACCCCCCCAAAAAGAACCAAAAAATGTAAAAAGAAGAAAAACTATATATTAAAAAACAAAAGTACACTGAGCCACAGCTGCACCTTGTCATCCCAGGGCCTGTGTCATGGCAGCGCAGTGAGCCCCAGAAACCAGACCCCTGCTCCACAAGAGACATGCACAGGCCGGCACCTCAGACCCAGGTGTCACCACTGCAGCAAGCACACCTGCGCCCCAGGACCGGGCGTGCGGTAGCTCTGCGGGCAACTCCATCCCAGCACCCTGACCCCACTGCTGCTCTGAGTGCCCGCATGACTGACCTGGTGCAAAGGAGAAGCCCCTTAGCTAGAACTCACCCTCACAGACAGAAAAAAAAAAAAAAAAAAAAAAAAGGAACAAGAAGATCCCAGCAGCCTTTGCCTCCAAGGTCCCTAATAGCCCCCAAGATCACTACCACCTACAGGACCCTCCCAGACCTGGCTGAGACGAAGACCATGCAGACTTTGCTGATGCTGATTTCAGCCTGGAGCCCACACCACTGTGCCCCCCAGGGGTCCCTGACGCTGCACCTCACCTACGTGGTGCCTTCATGGCCACCTTCAAGTGAGATTCTTTCCCCAGTGAAGAAAGGCTGAAAAGGCTGGGAGAGGTGACTGCTCCCTCGCCTTACCACTCTGTGATGTGGTCTTCATATAACAGGCTGTGCTCTGTAAGTCAGCCCCATATTTTTACCCTAAAAGTTTGAAGCAGTAACCAAACACAGAACTGCATCAGCGGTCAACCCACTAGACAGGTCCCATTCAGTGCATCTGTACCTCTTTTCAGTTCCTTCCAAGTATCTGTACAACCACAGGCCCCTAGCAGCCGTAGGCAAAATCTGAGAGGCCACCCAGGGCCCAGACAGAGATAAAATTCAGCATGGCTTGTTTAAAAACAGTACAACAGTAAATAAAAACTTGTGACTTCCATTTCTGTGACATATCCAAATTGTTTTGGAGTTTATCAAAAACACTTGGAAGATGTAAACACTGGGAAAGTGAAAGCTATGGATTTGCCCAGCTGGCCAGAGTCTCCTGTAGACCAAAATAAGCTATTTGAATGCTTGTGCCTGGCTGCAATTTGGGCATTCTGTTCCTTTGGCTGGGGGGGCTGAATCAGAACTAAAATTACGCTTTGACCTTGACTCAAAGGTGTGCATTCCTAGTTCAGCGCCTTGGTCCTTGAGCTTATCCGGATGGTGAGATTTCTGAGAGCGGGGAGCTTGTCTTCAATATCTTGAATCTCTTGCAACCATTACTCCTGAGGCTCATTTATAATTGGAGCCCAGTAAACGTGGACTGGTTCGTTGCCATGTGTTACTAAAATGGAATTGGACTTCTGAGAGCTTGATATGTTGTCGAATGGAAGTAGTATTTTGTTTAATAATATGAGTAGCTTATGGGTTATAAAAAGGGAGTCTGTAACAGGCAGAAAAAAAATTCTGGAAAAAAATTTTAAATTATAGCACCAAAGAAGAGAAGAAACGGCACAGAAAATTTCAAATACTAAGAAAAAACAGGTGTCTTGCTGCTGTTAGTAGAGCTGTCCAGACTGATCCCAACGTCAGTCTCTTTCACATGGTGGGGGAGAGAGTCCAGTCACAGTAAAATCAGGCACAGACACCCAGGGGTTCAGCAGTTAGGACGATGACCCAGAGGACTGACCAGGCTGCAGAAGAAGCTGGCAGACACTGTGCGTGCTGGCAATGAGAAGTTACCGTAAACTGTGCCATGAGCCACATACAGAAGCAACTTGTGAACGGTTCCTTACAAAGCTGAGCTCTTCCATCCCAAATGCAGTGGGTCCTCTCTTTCTACTTCTTCTCCTTCTCTCCAGGTATCTGCTACATTCTTTCACGGCAGTCAGGCTTCCTCCAAAGGGCAACAAGAATACCCACCACACCTGCCACTGGAGCTACTGTTGCGGACTGAGTTGTGTTCCCCTCAAATTCATATGTTGAAGCCCTAACCCCCAGCAGACCCCAGAAAGTCACTATATTTGGAGATAGGGCTGTTAAAAAAAGAGGTGGTTAAAATGAGGCCCTTAGGGTGGGGACCTAATCCCACAGGACTAGTGTCCTTATGAGAAGAGGAAGAGACACCAGGGATGCACGCACAGAGGGAAGGTCACATGAAGACACAGCAAGGCGTTCATCTGCAAACCAAGGAGAGAGGCCTCAAGAGAAACCAGACCTGCTGACACCTTGGTCTTGGACTTGCAGCCTCCAGGGTGTAAGAGAATACATTTCTATTGTTTAGGTCCTCCAACCCTTCTGGTCTTCTTGTCAGACTAATACTTCCCAGCTTTACTGAGAAGTAGATACTTTTCTTGTCAGCTTTACTTCCCACAGCTTCCGCACCTCTAGAGAGTGACTCTCAGTTCCGGTTTTTCAGCTACCCTGGGAGGACCGGCCTGGCTTAGAGTCAGGCTCAATCTTGGACCTGGCGGGACCCTGCACTGCAAGTGCAGAGCAAGGGTGCTGGCCCTTTATGCCGCATCCCCCTCTATGCATTCCTGCGGATTCAGCTAGGGTTCATTCAATCAGAGAAGCAGGATATTAGGATATTTGCACATGAATACATGCACACACACATGAATTCATTACAGGGACTTGATGTTATGTAATTGTGGGTGTTAGTGAAACAGTCCCCACGAGGCTGTTTCTCTGCAGCTGATGCTGGCAGTTGAAGTTTTGGGGTCAGAGAGCCTGCAGGGGAAGATGGATGCAAAGTGAGCGCTATGGACTGAATGTCTGTGTCCCCTCAAGATCCCTGTGTTGAAGTCCTAATCCTCAAGACGATGGTATATGGAGGTGGGCCTTTAGGAGGGGATTAGGTTGTGAGGATGGAGCCCTCATGAATGAGATTAGTGCACCGAAGAGGAGACGAGAGAGATGATCTCTCTCCGCCATGTGAGGACACAGTGAGAAGACGGCTGTCCACAAGCCGGGAAGAGAGCCCTCATTAAAACCCAGCCGCACTGGCACCCTGATCTCGGACTTCCAGCCTCCAGAGCTGTGAGAAGGAAACGTTTGTTGTTGCTGCTATGTAGCCTGGACTGAGACAGTGGGGGACCTTGCGGGTAAGCTGGAACCCATAGCACAGACAGAAACCCATGCCCTTCTCCCAGTGCCTCCAACCTTGATGATGGGGTGTCCCGCAGGACTCAGAAGTTAGAACCCTTTGTCACAGAGCTAGACAGCCACCTGGCCCAGGGGTTTGAAAAGCTGAGGGAGGGTCCCCGAGAAGGTGGAGTAGCTGCAGGCCAGCTGCCATTCCCACCCTGACAACATGTGCCAGCAGATACGTGATCACGTGCACGGGTGGCTAAGTGCAGAGTCTTGTGTAAGATGTCCCTGTGGCCCACCCAACTGAAAATATGCAGGGAGGGGAAATCTGAGGTGCACAGTACAGGCTAGCCACGTTGACACATGGCAAAGCCACCACACTTTCTGAGAGCAGCTCCTCTCTGCAGGGCCACGTGGGTCTTTGGCTGCAGTGACCTGCCCCTGCCCTTTACCTTCCTGTCCCACGTTCCCCTTCCCACCTGGTTCCCTCCCTTGCTTCCTCTCCATTTTCCCCCATTATCCATGAAGGTCAAAGGCCCCATGATTGGCTGTTTCAGAAATTGTTAGGATCAAGAAGGGCCCAAAAAGGCCTTGCCAATACCTAGGCAGGCTGTGGGGGCCACCACTTCTCAGTGTGATGGAAACCTGGGGTGCAGACCCCCAACACAGGATTTCTAACACTCTCAACACCAGTCTGAAACAGATTTGAACTGGTGTTTGGTTTTATTCTCTGGAGCCCAAAAAATGAGAGTGAGGCAGATTATAATGGTAATTTTACTTCCTCATATTTGGAAACATATCTACCCAGCATTGAACAATGTTCTGGAAATGTAGTGGGTTTTTTTTCCCCTTTTCTTCCCAGAGAGGGAATAAGTATCTTATTATCACAAATGAAACCTTAACAGGTTCAGAGAAAAGGCTCTGTCACCCTTAAGAGTCTAAATCCAGATCCTTTACACACTCTCCACAGATAACAGATCTCAGTTGTTCACCACCTCTTACTGATCATAATCAAAAGATAGGAGAGACACATCTCCAAGTGGGAGGATCAGTCCTCAAGTAGAAGTGCCTGTTTCCATGGTGACATCCTGTTAAGTTACAGTTGGGAACAAGGAACTGAAAAAAGTAGTTGACTAGAGATTCTGAATTTTAAATCCGTATCATCAGAGTATTGAGGGATTTGAATGCCTCCAGAATTATTTCACATGATGGAAAGGATGAGCCACTAGTCATCTCATAAGGGCCATTCCTAGCTCAGGCAGGTAGCTTTGTATCTAGGCCTACCAGGAATTGCCCAGGAGACAGACTTGAGATTAGTTACCGACTCTGAACTGGGAAAGCAGATCTGTCTTTGCCCACAGAACTCAAACTTCTCTGAAGCACGGCTTAAGAATTGGTAATTCAACACGTGGATTTTCCTCTCCTGGGGTCAATTAAATACTCATCAGAACGATAGTTCTGTCTTGGTTGTAAGTTAGAATAAACTGGAGAGCTTCTTTATACTGATGCCAGAGTCCCACCCCTAGAGATTCCAATTCAGTCCATTTGGACTGGGGCCCAGGCAATGGTATGTTTTCAAAGCTCCCCAATGAGTTCAAAGTGCATGTAGGGCCTAGGGTCTCTCTCCTGGTTAAATAGTTTCCACGGGTGGCTTAGGAGGCAGGTCTCCACTGCTCATACCTCCATTTCTCGAGTGTTCCTCATGGAGCAGACTGAAGAATGAATTAACCTATCTGCCTTCACCTGTAAGCAACCCTCTGGGGTAGATAGTATTATGATCTCCATTTTGTAGATGAGAAAACTGAAATATAGAGAGGCTAAATCATTGCCCAAGTTGGCACAGCTACAAAGTGTGGCTTCAAGTTCCAAGGCCATACTGTTAGCCACTGTTATAGCGCCCTTCCCATCACTGGGTAGGCCAGTGGCCACTGAGAAAATGCCCAGTTGTCCACTTTTCACCATGTCACAAAAGAGGCACGTTGGTTACTCACAGCAGGAAGGGGGGGGGGGGCGCAAGGCAGTCCAGGTGGTGCAATTCTTAGGGACCAGCCTTCCCAGGTGCAGAGCCAGGCAGAGAAGGGATTTGGGGGAAGAGCCAGTGGAGAACTAGCACACCCAGCAAGCAAGAGACTTTGGCATTGAGTCCGTCAAGAGCCCATTGTGTGACAGACACTGCTCTTCTCTCCAGGCTGGTGAGGGACTGGCCAAGCTTGCTGGGGGAGGAGGGAGCTCCTGGCTCTGCACAGCTTTGCGGCTGCAACTCACCAGCTTTTTTCCCCCAGATGTCTGACACCTGGCATCTTTGGAATCTGGCGTGAGTGCTTTGAGTTCTAAAACCTGCAAGTAGAAGAGCATGAACCTTTCCTGTGAAGGCAAATCCTGCCCTCTTACGCCCATGTTTTCCGTAAACTGACATGGATTATGCAATCTGCCAAACTGTTTTTGTCCTGAGTGTGAGAGAAAGCTTGGGAGATGTGGTTTGGCAGGTGAGCAGTGGAAATTCCCTGATAAATTTGGTTTTTGGAGATAAGAGAAAGATTATTGCCTCACTCATAAAGCCTTTCCCTGCACCCAATGCCAGAAAAATTTTAAATGTGCAGTTTTGGGAGCAGGAGAAAGGAAATACAGAGAATGACTAGTGATCAAAATGTAAAGTCGTGCAGAATTAGAAGAGATACATACAAATGAGGTGACTTGTTGCAAAACCTGGGGAAGATGTGAATTGTTTGCATAATAACAGATGCCTTCCCTCACCACCTTGATCCCGCCCCCAACGCTCCCCGCCTCACCGCCCACGCCCAGCCCCGGGAGATCAGTGCCCTCCTGAAAGCCTTGAGTCTCTCGGCACTTCTGACAACAGCACAGCAACCCCCAGGCCTGCTCGCCCTTCATCCTGGTTTGACAGGGTGCTAAGACTCCATCAAATCAAAAGTGCATCGTCAATTTAAAAGCAGCTTTTTTTTTTTGAGGAGAAAAAGGCATCACCAAATCATATGTTCACATTGATTTTCAGAAACACAAAATTAGAAAAAAATCTGTCAAACTTCAAATTTTCCAACTTCTAGGGTGCCAGTTAGAAATGGTTTTCTTAATTACAGTAATTCTCATGAAAGTACCAATGAGTCGGGGTTTGCTTAAGGAGAATTTTTCTCTTCCAGAGAGTATCCTGCCAACCTAAATGACTCTTCCATTTGTGGCACAGGGTGAAGGAGATCCTATTCTCCAGAATGAGCGTCACTCATGTTCCATGAGCCTGTGAGTTGTAAAATTTCAGATTCTCCAATCTAGCCATTTGACGAAGAAACTGAGGCCCAGAGTGGACGGGTGGGTGACCTGTTACATGGCAGATCTAGAATCCAATCCTCTAACTTCCAGTCTCCAGCAGGCTACCTCTGGCTCCCTTTCCTCGAGGATGTGGTCTCTAGCAATGGGAAGAGTTGGGAGAGTAAGAATAAAAGCCTTAGGAAGATATTAGCACATTACTGATGTTTGAGTAAATGGGGCAAGATGTGGTTTTGCTAGAAGGGAGTGGGAAGGACAATGGGGGCCGGACAAGAAGACAGCGTTTAGAAGCACTAACCAGAAAGAAGACAGCAAACTTTACCCAACTAGTTGGCATCAAGGTGACCCCTATCAAGAGATCATGCTTGATTGTTTGATGATAGTGACCCAAACTTGGCTACTTTTTTCCAAAGGTGCACAAGTCTAGCTACTATGATGATTACTAAGATATGAGGCAGGCACCCTGATGTGGAAACAGCAGCCCCTAATGAAATGAGGTGCTGGCACCAGTCTTCCCAGGCTATCAGATAAGCCTCTTTGGTACCTAGGGCACAGGCAATAGCAGGCTCCCCCAACTTCATCATACCTGTGGTTCTGCAGGGCTCCGGCTCACAGCTCGGGGCTGCCTCTGTAATTCAGGCTTGTGCGTTATGATGGTTCTCCCCTTGGTAAACCATGCTGGTAATGTGAAATCACTTGGTAAGCCGGGAAGGAATGGAATGCGTAATGGAAAAGCTGTACCCAATTTGCTCAGCCCAAGAATCTGACGGTTCAAAAGGTAGAAAGTGCTTTTTGCCAAAAATGGATTGTGAAGTAGATTAGAAAATAAAGGATGTTTTGCAGTCGCCACTTTGCAGCTCCCAGGTAGCCCTGAAGGCTGCAGCAACATCCCATCATTTTGCCCACGGGGGAGCTGTGATGACCATTTCAAGTTATTTTAACTGTATATTTCTTACCCTAAACTGTAGAAAAGAATAGGATTCAGACTTAATTCCCTTCTCCTTACTAATCTATGAAGAAAAATGAGCCTGTTTATTGGGTCCTCAGGAAGTTGGGGATTTAGCTAGATCTAGCAACACCCTCTGACAAAGACACAGTATTTCCCAGAATAAGAGAAGCAATGTAAAATGTGGTATTCTAAAAAGTGTGTTCAATTGTGCATTAGACTAAACTGAAAAAATAAATTGTAGGTGAAATTGCACGTAACAAAGATTTCTGAGCTCTGTCTCTGATCCACTTATTAAGAACCATATTTAATGGGTCAGAATTTCACTAAACAAAAAGAAGTTAGTGATCTCTTGAAGCTTGTCAAAATGGGTTTGACATATAGTAAGAAAATCATAATAATAATAACAATAGTAGTGGCTTATGTAAATGCTTATCTTGTGTCAAGGGAGAAATCAGTCACTTCCATGAGTCCTATAGTTGACACAAAACTGAGCATTCAGTGGACATTAGGTACTGTCACAGTTTTCACATATAACCATGACAGGCCTATGAGTTATGTACTCTTATTGTTCCCACTTTGTACACGAGCGAAATGAGGTCCCAAGGCATTAGGTAATTCATGCAAGCTTTCACAGCTGTATGTGTTGGACGTGAGGTATTGGTTCATTTCTGTCTAACTGGGAGGCCATGCTTTGGATCACTATGCTCCTGTACCTCCCTGCTGTCCACCTTGCCCTTGCTCAAGGCCTTTGCCCTTGTGGCAAAATCAGTTATGCAACTAAAGGTAAGAATCACACAGATTATATATGTGAATTTTTAGCATTACATACGGATAAGAATGTGGGCTTTGAAACCAGCCCTATTATTTACCAAATGTGTGACCGTCCCCAAGCTACTTAACCTCTCTGTGTCTTGGTTTCCTTATCTGTAACATGAGGGTAACAATACCTCCCACATAGGATTGTTGGAAGAAAAATTAACACCAGATAACTCCTCTGTAAATGTTACCTATTATTATTACTAAGAGAGCCTGCTAGCTTAGATGTGAATACCCTCTCAATGATAATACTTGTGTGTACAATTTTTGTTATGCAATTTTAACACAATATTTATTAACAGTGTGGTAAAGACTGAGATACTTTTCCAATGTGGGAAGACACCATCATCCCAGGTGACAGCTGTAAATTCTGGGAGACTGGGCTTGCCTCAGCCCTGTGAGTGATGGCCCAGAGTACCTTAACCCACAAGGAATGGAAAGTCAATTATATCAAGTCCTTTTTCCCTTTGGGAGTTGTGGACACTGATGATTACACGTTGTGTGAGGATGACTAAAATGATTAGAGTCCTTTTCACACGGAGCAGGTGTGAAGCTGTCATTTCCGTCATGGCCACAGCTAGTGTTTTCAGAACAATCAGGTCAGGCAGCCTCTAGTTAGAGCAGGAGGTTCCTGCCTTCACTGGAGAGGTATGAGACTCCCCAGGCAGGCTCTCTTGCCAGGAAGTATGAACCCCACATCTGTCATTCCACCAGTATAGCTTCATCTCTAGCCCTCAAAGGCCCTTTCTCCTGCAGAATCCACTAATAGGGCTTAAATATGCCTGGAGGGTTCCAAGCTTTAGCAGCACCCACCCTGACTGCCTAATCACTTGACACCTTCAGCATCCAGATGAAAAGTGAAAGACTTTTAAGGACTGGACCCAGGAGGGTGAGGGAGCCGGCAATGAAGCCAAGCTGTGAGTCTCTGTCCTGGTGTGGGTCTCCAAGCCCCTCAAGGTATTAACAGTATATCTTGCCCATAAAGAAACATTCAGTAATTGAATTAGCTATTTGTGCCTTTGTCTGCAAGATTATAAGGAAAGCTTCTGGGATCCCTAACTCCCGCAGTCTTTGTATACCTTCATTGAGGGTCCCAGGACTAGTCTAAGGCTTTCCAAAACAAATGAAGGGCTTGATTATTCAATTATGTTTGCCATTAAACTATTGGTGATTTACTCATTTAAGTTTAATTAAAAATGGGCTACTCTGCTTAACGATTGCTTCCAAGGAGACAAATGCTCAGTAATTCCAAATATTTAACCCACATCTTGCAGGGAATGTGGCTTTTATCAGGACTGGGCCCTTGCGGGCTTTCTCAGTAAGTGCAGGTCTCGCTCAGGCAGGTTGAGCTGTCCTTCTGTTAAGGATACTGTCCTCAAAGGCTAGGTGCTGATGTGATTCAATTACCTTTAAGGTGAGGCAGCAAAGGGGAAATGAAGTCGGTACATACAACCATAGGAGACATTCTCTCTCCATTTCTTTGCAGTTCTAACGAACAAGTTTCCTTACTCAACAAAGAGGCATTCAAGATTCATACTTAAGTGATAATTTTGAAAAACAAAATTGTTTTATCTTTTAGTGTATTTGCTTTTTTTCCCCTCTAAAGTATGTTTACCCATTTTAAAGTCCAAAGTGTCGTAATCAGTTTTCACAAAAAACTTACTGTCTTTTGGGCTTTTTTTTGGGGGGGGGAGTTATTGAAGAAAAAAAAACTAAATACAAAATTGTTACGCTGATACCTTCATCCATCCTTGCTCAGTCTCCCAGCCTGGAAAATCACATATGGATTTTTCAGTCCTGTCCTACCTATTCAGTTCTCTAAGTGTGGAGACACAATGGTAGTAATAATGCATAAAGGTGAGTGGCAGAGAGGACCACCATTCATAACCATCTCCTTCCTCTCCTGTCCTAATATAGAATCCAGGAAATACTAGCCAAGACCACAGACTCCACTTTTGCAAAAGCCCTAAGTCCCCTACCCTCTTCTCCCCACTGCGGACCCCAGCAGAGGGAGGACACAGGCATATGCCAGTGACAGGTGGCTCAGAGGTCCTAAATGCACCTGGAGGTCCCCTCTCCTGCCTCAGAATAAGCACTCTTGGTGAGACAAAAGCCAGAGTTTGGTCTTGAATCTTGGCTCAGCCCTTAGTAGTTGGTGGGACTTGGGAATGTTACCCAGCTTCTTGAGCCTCTATTTCCCTTTTTTCTTTTTTTTGGGCATGGATTTATTTATTTATTTTTTAACATTTTGTATTGAGTTATAATCGTTTTACAATGTTGTGTCAAATTCCAGTGTAGAGCACGATTTTTCAGTTATACTTGAACATATATATATTCACTGTCACATTTTTTCCTCTGTGAGCTACCATAAAATTTTGTGTATATTTCCCTGTGCTATACAGTATAATCTTGTTCATCTATTCTACGATTTTGAAATCCTGTCTATCCCTTCCCACCCTCCGCCCCCTTGGCAACCACATGTTTGTATTCTATATCTATGAGTCTGTTTCTGTTTTGTATTTATGTTTTGTATTTTTTTGTTATTTTTTTAAGATTCCACATGTGAGCAATCTCAAATGGTATTTTTCTTTCTCTTTCTGGCTTACTTCACTTAGAATAACATTCTCTGGGAACATCCATGTTGCTGCAAATGCTGTTATGTTGTCTCTTTTTATGGCTAAATAGTATTCCATTGTATAAATATACCACATCTTCTTTATCCAGTCATCTGTTGATGGACATTTAGGCTGTCTCCGTGTCTTGGCTATTGTAAATAGTGCTGCTATGAACAGTGGGGTGCAGGTGTCATTTTGAAGTAGGATTCCTTCTGGATATATGCCCAGGAGTGGGATTCCTGGGTCCTATGGTAAGTCTATTCCTAGTCTTTTGAGGAATCTCCATACTGTTTTCCACAGTGGCTTATACCATACTGCATTTCCATCAGCAGTGTAGGAGGGTTCCCTTTTCCCCACAGCCTCTCCAGCATTTGTCATTTGTGGATTTTTGAAGGATGGCCTTTCTGACTGGTTTTGATTCACATTTCTCTGATAATTAGTGATATTGAGCATTTTTTCATGTGCCTATTGATCATTTCTATGTCTTCTGTGGAGAATTGCTTGTTTGGGTCTTCTGCCCATTTTTGGATTTGGTTGTTTGTTTCTTATTAAGCCGTATGAGCTGCTTATATATTCTGGAGATCAAGCCTTTGTCGGTTTCATTGGCAAAAAATTTCTCCCATTCCATAGGTTGTCTTTTTATTTTACTTATGATTTCCTTTGCTGTGCAGAAGTTTGTAAGTTTAATTAGGTCCCATTTGTTTATTCTGGCTTTTATTTCTGTTGCCTGGGTAGACTTTCCTAGGAGAACATTTTTGAGATGTGTGTCAGATAATGTTTTGCCTATATTTTCTTCTAGAAGGCTTATTGTATCTTGTCTTATGTTTAACTCTTTGATCCATTTTGAGTTTATTTTTGTGTATGGTATAAGGGAGTGTTCTAGCTTCACTGATTTACATGCTGCTGTCCAGTTTTCCCAACACCATTTTCTGAAGAGATTGTCTTTATTCCATTGTATATTCTTGCCTCCTTTGTCGAAGATTAGTTGACCAGAAGTTTATGGGTTCATTTCTGGGTTCTGTATTCTGTTCCATTGGTTTATATGTCTGTTTTTGTACCAATACCATGCTGTCTTGATGACTGTAGCTCTACAGTATTGTCTGAAGTCTGAGAGAGTTATTCCTCCAGCCTCTTTCTTTCTCTTCAGTAGTGCTTTGGCAATTCTAGGTCTTTGGTGGTTCCATATAAATTTTATTATGATTTGTTCTAGTTCTGTGAAATATGTCCTGGGTAATTTGATAGGATTGCATTAAATCTGTAGATTGCCTTGGGTGGTGTGACCATTTTAACAATATTGATTCTTCCAATCCAAGAGCATGGAATATCTTTCCATTTTTTAAAGTCTTCTTTAATTTCCTTCATCAATGGTTTATAGTTTTCTGTGTATAATTGTTTCACCTCCTTGGTTAGATTTATTCCTAGGTATTTTATTACTTTGGGTGCTATTTTAAATGGGATTGTTTCTTTACTTTGTTTTTCTGTTGATTCATCATTAGTGTAAAGAAATGCAACTGATTTTTGAACGTTAATATTGTAACCTGCTACCTTGCTGAATTGTTTGATCAGCTTTAGTAGTTTTTGTGTGGACCTTTTACAGTTTTCTATATATAGTAACATGTCATCAGCATATAGTGACACTTTTACCTTTTCTTTTCCAATTTGGATCCCTTTTATTTATCTCTCTTGCCTGATTGCTGTAGCTAGGACTTCCAAGACTATGTTGAATAGGAGTGGTGATAGTGGGCATCCTTGTCCCAGATTTTACTGGGAAGCTTTTGAGTTTTTCACCATTGAGTACTATGCTGGCTGTAGGTTTGTCATATATAGCTTTTATTATGTTGAGATAAGTTCCCTCTATACCCACTTTGGTGAGAGTTTTTATCATAAAGGGGTATTGAATTTTATCAAATGCTTTTTCTGCATCTATTGAGATGATCATGTGGTTTTTGTCCTTTCTCTTGTTGATGTGATGTATTACATTGATTGATTTGCGTATGTTGAACCACCCTTGTGTCCCTGGGATGAACCCCACTTGGCCATGATGTATAATCTTTTTTATGTGTTGTTGGATTCTATTTGCTAATATTTTGGTGAGGATTTTTGCATCTATGTTCATCAGTGATATTGGCCTATAATTCTCTTTTTTGGTAGTGTCTTTGCCTGGTTTTGGTGTTATTTCCCCATTTTTAGAAGCATGGTTTAAAATAGGTACAACATAGGTCTGTAATGAGACCTGAATAAGACCACATTTCAAAGCTAATGGCAGAAGATATTTAACCAATGTTAATTTCCTTTCTCTGATCTAACTATTGATTATGACTCTCTAATTCCCTCTATAAACCATTCTCTGTTTCAGAATTTTAATCTAGTCTGGTCTTTGGCAGCTGTCCCCAAAGGAGTTATGATACATGAAAGTTCAGGACAGAATGCTAATTTAAAAATCTTTGTAACTGCTAGCAAGATTGACTTAAGGAATACACAAAGAACAATAAATATTTAATGCGTAGTAGGTTGAATGGTAGCCCTCCACTAAGATATGTATTTGCCTTTATCCCAAGCATCTTTGAATGTGACCTTATTTGAGGGAAAAGTCTTTGCAGATGCAATGAAATTAAGGATCTTATGATGAGATCTCCCTGGATTATCCATGTGGACCCTCGATACAGTGATAAGTGTCCTTATAAGGGTGAGGCTTAAGAAGATAACACGGACAGAAGAGAAGAAGGCGATGTGACCATGGAGGCAGAGACTGGAGTGTTGTGGCCACAAGTCATGGAACGCTGACAGTCACCAGAAACTGGTAGAGGCAAAGAATGGATTTTCCCCTAGAGTTTCCAAAGGAAGCACAGCCCTGCTGGATTTGGAACTTCTAGCCTGCAAACTAGAAGTGAGAGAATATATTTCTGTTGTTTTATATCATCAAATTTGTGGTACTTTGTTAGAGTAGCCACGGGAACCTAATGCAAGGTGCTACTATTATTAATAAATATAGATTTCCTTCCTCTCAATTTTGTTGTAAATCTACAACTACTCTAAAAATAGTCATTTATAGGTTTTGTTTTATTTTAAACCATTATTTTCAGCTTTGATATAGGAAAGGTAGAAAAGTCCCTACTCTTGGCATTTTTTCTAACAAAAACCTTTACTAAAACAGTGGCAGTCAAGGGTAGAAGGAAAAGTTTCTCAGAGCACTGAAGTCATATTAAGTCATCCTGCTTCTAATCAGCAAAAATGTGCTGTGAGTGCCTTGGATAAACAAGAAGAGAAACTGCTTTTTAAAAAGTGTTTGCCTTTATACTCTTGTGTGTCAACACTGATGGTGCTGGAGAGACATGAATACCAATACACTTGACGTTATTACCAGCAGGGGACTTTGCATCCCCACCTGCAACCACCCCAATTCCAGTAAGCAAGCGTAATGAAGACATTTTATGACTCCACCACCCCTCCTGTAACACTTGCAGTGCTGATCATCTCCAACGCTTTATTGACAAGAGTAAAACATTGGCTCAGTTCTCTGTTCTTTAAAAAGCCCATGTATCACCGTTTGGCATCTCCAGGTTTGACTCACTCAGGATATTGTGTTCTTTTCATGAGTACACCGTGAGCTAAGGTTCTCTCAAGGGTATAGGTGTGTGTTCAGGAAGAACAGTTTATACGATTTTCCTCTTAACTCTAATCTTTGAAAATTAGCTTTCTCATAAAAAAATAATTTCCCTTTTTCCTAGGGGTGTAGTACAACTGGAAGATCAGAGCACATCATGAACAAAATACCAAATTGAAAGTAAAAGTGTATTAGAGGTGATTTAGAACTTTGAGCAGCAGCAGGGAAGCTGTGGTACCTGTGCGATTATTAAGATTAGAGTTTGAGGTGATGATCTTACATCTCAATTCAAATGAGGTTAATGGGCTTTCAAATCACCATGGGGCGGGGAAAGGGGGGGAGTGGGGGGGGTGCAGGGTGGGCAGGCAGAACCAGTATCTCCATGTGATGAGTATGAATTTCTTGGCTTGTTTTGTAATTCTTTTAGTAAGTATGCACCCTTTTACTTAAGTCAATACTCTCTCTCTCTTTTTTTTTTTTTTTTCCATTTCTTCCACTTACTTGGTAGATTCTTTTGCTCTCTTCTACAAGAGTCAAGAAAGCATTGCATAGGACAGAATTTTGACCTATTTTTTACTTTCTACAGAAAAAAAATTTATATAGGCATTTCCCAGTTTTAAATACAAGCTACCCCTGGAGACTAAGTGGCTCTTTATGGGACCAAATAGTAACTTCACGTATTCCTGTATCTTTGTTCCCATCACATAGTAGGTACTCGATATGTACTAACTGGCTACTGAATGAATGTGTTTAAATGTACATATTGAGAGTCAAAAGTAAAAGGTATCACATGAGTAAGGCATGAAGCAAAGAGTAAGTCTTCATTAGGCAGCATAGCAAGAGGACCAGAAACTGATCACCATTTAATCAGCACCTACTATACATCAGGCACTTTTTAGGTACTGGAAGGCAGTGAACAAGACAAAGTCCCATCCCTCATGGGACTATCTTTCTAGCTGGGGGAACAGACAATAAGCAAACAAGTATAAAGCAAAGTTTTGGTTTCTACTTGAGATCCACGCAGACATTCACCCAAAACCAAACCTAAGTGTTGGTTAACTTCCAGGTCAACTGACTCTGGTCCTTTTTGACTCCTTATTTCACACACCCCTCCCCCAATTTTAATTTCTCCCAGTGTAGCATATTTTAAATGGAAGAGACTCAAATCTGTGTCTGCAAATCTGTGTTTAGAGCTGCCATTTTCTCAAGGCCATTTCCAACTCTGTATCACATCCCAGAAGCAGATACCAAAAGTCTACACCAGTTTCCCATGGTGTGTCCTGTAGATTTAAGAATGGGAGTTATTCATTTATTTAGTTCTTCAACAAAACATGTACTGCATGCCACACACTCCCCTAAATTACTAACATTGGGGATACAACAGCGAATAAATCAAAATCCTCTCTTCTCATGAAGCTTATGTGCTGGGGGCAACAGTACAGAAATACTTACACACACACACACACACACACACACACACACACACACACACACACACATTGACATACTGAAAAGTGCTCTGGAGAAACACAAAGCAGATATATTTTAAATAAGATGGTCAGAAATTGCCTCTCTAATGAGTGGTCATCTGAGCAGAGACCCTGAAGAAGTGAGGGAGTGAGCCATGCTGATGTCTGAGGAAGAACATTTCAGGCAGAGGCAAGTACAAAGGCCCTGAGGCAGGAGATCAGTGTGACTTGAAACACTGTGATTGAAGGAGTTTTTAAGTAGCAGGAGATGAGATCAGAGAGGTAATGGAGGGCCGGATCAGGTAGCATCCCATAGGCCACTGTAAGGACTTTGGCTTTTACCATGACTGAGATGGGAAGACATTGGAAGATTTTGAGCAGAGGACTGGCATGACTTGACTTGACTTGAGTTTTTAGAAGCTGCTATATCGAGGGTAGACTATGGGGAGCAAAGGTGGAAGCAGAGAAATGAGTTAAGTGGCTAATGTAGCAATCCAGGAAGAAGATGGTGGCAGTTTGGACTAGGATGGTTGATGTGGAATTGGTGAGAAGCATGAATCTGGGATGTTTTCATGGAGCTAATAGGATTTGCTGATTTTTGCATATGAAGTATTCTGAGATTTGGGGACCTAGAAACTGAAGTTACCATTTACTTAGATGGGGAAGATGAGAAACAGGCTTGGAGAGGCAGGCGTCAAGAGTCTGTTTCTGAACCTATTAAGTTTGAGATGTCCGCTACATAATCAAGAGGAGCTATCGATCAGGCAGATAGACCAGGCCAGGCCGGAAATGAGGGCTGGTGTCATAGGTGAGCGAGCTCCGTGGACAAAGGACTTAGGGATGACGGGTGAGGGATAACAGGTTGCTGTACTCGAGAACTCCCAAGTGTACTTTGTGAACATCCAAGAGAAGGATTTAAGTTTTACCAAGCTTATTTAACTTATTTACTAAGTTTTACCGCACTGATTTTAGGGAGCTTCCAGTCACACTGCTACTCTATAGAACGCTTTTAGAATGCTGTTGAAAACAGCAAACACGAGTTTTGTAACAGAAACGTCTCCAAGATAGCTCACAAAGCAATAAGAGTTTGGAATTTATATCCTTTAATCAGTACCTGATTACTTTTGTGCTTCTTTGCATTTTCCCTTGTAAATTAATAGAATCCCGTTCTAGCTTGGAAAGCAGATTCTTTTGAGTTTGGTTAAATGAATTAAACCCTAAGATCTGGATCAGTTTGCCCCTTGGGTGAATTAATAAAGTCAAAGGACAAAGGGCTCAACCTCACGAAGTCCAGGTTGAAATAGGTTCAACTTGCCTTTATCCATGACTTTCCTTCATCTCAGTGGGTCTTATAGATTCAGGCCACCACCTCTTATACTCATCTTGATCAGTTTTGGCCTTGACCCTCTTGTCCTGTCACCATCACAGTACTCATCCCTGATGATCTTGTGTTTACCCATAACTTAAACCACATACAGAACAATGACTCCCAAATCCACATCTCCTGTGTCCAGCTTTCTCCTGAATCCTAGGATGGGATTTCCAACTGCTGTCAGTGTTTCTCTGTTGTGGCATTCTAGAAGCATCTCCAACTCTTTTCTGAGCTGAGAGCAACATTTCCCTCAAAACGTGTCCTTCCTCCTTCAATGTTTGTTTCCACTGACCGCACCCCTGTGCCTCTGCTGCCCTACAGAGGAGCCTGCAGTCATCCTTACCTAGTTGCCTCCATCTGCTTCCTGCTCCTCCACCCACATCCCCAACATGCAGTCACTCCTCAGGTTATATCATTACCTGCTTCCTAAATGTCTTCCAGTCTTCATGCTTTACATGCATTATATTATTTAATCTTCATGCTCACCCTTTGAGAAGGGAATAATTATCTCTACCTTACACATAAGGAAATAACTCAGAGAAGTGACATGTCCTGTCACATGATTGCACGACTGATGAGGGCCAGAGGGGGGTTCATACCCAGTCAGTGTGACTGGCGTGGAGTTCGCCCCTCTCCACCAGGCTGCTCATGTTTATTTATATGTCTGCCTCCCCGTCTCCCGCCCCCATCTACTGTGAGCTCCTCCTTGGCAGTGAATGTCCGTAATTCATCATTGTATCTCCACTGCATCTGTCACACTCCAACTAGGAGCTCAAACAATATTTTTCCAAGGAAAGAAGAAAGGGAAGGAGGGAGGGAAAGTAAAGGCCCTTGGATTTCACCTTGCACTTAGTAAGCACTTAATAAATGTTTATGAATGAATACCAAGGTTTGAGAGAGGCCCTCGAGGTTTTCCCCTGAGGCAATTGGGTGATCTGATAGGCAGGACTCAATTTATCAGCCTCCTCCTGGCAAGCCTGTGAAACAGAGCAAGAATGATGGGGGCTGGATCTAATGTAATTTCAGATGAATCCATTAGAGTCCCTGTACTGCTGGAAACTGGGACACAGAATTAAAGTGCCCTTTATAATTTATACTCAAACACAAATGGGATGCGGAAAGTGGAACCTTTGCTTTATATTCAGATGCCTTTCCTCTGGCCGTGGAATTGCTTATCAAATGAAGGGAGCTTCAAGAAGGGCAGAATGCTGGGGTGATTTAGGAGCGATCCTCACCCCAGCCTGAGAGCAAGATGAGCTGACTTATGGAGCTGTCATCCAGTCTTTCAATTTTATGATTTTATTATTTGGGAAACAGGAGGCAGGAGAGAAGAGACAGTCAGACTGGGAGAGCGCCTGTCTGATGAGAAGCTGTCAGGTCCAAGGGAGCAGGGAGAGAGGCTGCGAGTCTATTTCATAGTGGCCCTGCAGCCTGTCACTGAGACAGTGTAATAGATAAACAAACTGTTGGCTATGGATGTGCTGGTGTTTCCACAGCCTAGGTGCGTAAGAGGGGTCAGCTGGAAAAGTATGAAGTCCATGCCCACGGGGCTCTGCTTATTTGTCATTCAGAAAGAGGTAGAGAGGACAGCCCAGGGATTTCTGCCTGGAGCAGACGTGGAGGGAGCACGAAAGAGGGCATATTTTGAATGTATACTGTTATCTCATCTCTGGGAAGAAATCAGGGGAATCAGAAAGTTAAAGACTGCAAGGCAATTCTGCATCTCTCAAAACCTCAAGGGTTTTAGGATCATTGGATTTTAGAGCCAGAAAAGATTATCCATGCATCTGCATTACATTGTAGATGAGGGGGCCAGGGCCTGCTGGGTGGAAGGCAGTGGGAGGCAGTGCCCAGGTCACACTCAGGCCACCTGTGGCCTGCTGGTTCTGCCCTGTCCCTAGTGAAGGAAAGCCTGCATGTTCCATAGTCCTCAGTCCCATCCTGTTCTATTGTTGGTCCTGCCAGCATCCCAGGCTACAGCATCCTCCATAGAATAAGTGTAACGATGCCTACTCTTTACAGACTTGTTTTAATTTATCAAGTGAGATAATGCATGTGGGATGGAAAGAATCGAATAAGATCATAGACATTGGATGAGAATGTTTTGCAAATTGTAAGCCCTAGAAGGTGTTATCAATCTCTGGGAATTTAAGCATTATTAACATAGTTGGCATTAAAAAGTATTTACCCCATTATGCATCATCAGTATAAATAATAACAGATTTCCAGGCTCTGAACAGGACTTCAACTGACATCTTTTGAACCCTCTAAACAATTCCTCTAACTTTTAAAATAAACTCTTTTTTCTCATTAGAAAAAGTAATATATGCTGATTATCATTTTTAAATACCAAAAGACATAAAGAAAAGGGTCACCCATTAGTCCCCAAACCTAAAGAGAATCACTTTTAGTCTTTTGATATATTTCCTTCCAGTTTTTCCCTGTGCATAATTTAGCGAGTTATGATCATATTGAATTAAATATTTTCTTTCCTGATTTTTTTTCATTTAACATTATAACTTAGGTATTTTTCCATGTTACTAAAAGTCATTAAAATGTCTTACTAGCTGTATAACATTTTATCCTATGGATATACCATAATCTACTTAATCATTCCTTCTTATTAGCTATTAGGTTGTTTCCTTTGAAAAATATTATACATCATGCAACAATTAATTGTCAATAAATTTTTTATGTATCTCAACCTATAAACAATATTTGAGGATAATTTAGTAGAAATAGGAATCCCAAGAATAGGAATTTTTAAGGCATTGATTCATTTGTTGAATTGCTTTCAAGAAGATTTTATCAATTCACTTCTGCCCATCAGGGATGCAGTCACAAATTACCACAGTTTGGGTGGCTTAAAACAACAGAGACTTATTCTCTCAACGTTCTGGAAGCTGGAGTCTGAAATCAAGGTTTGGGTAGTGCCATCTTCTCTCTGAAGGCTCCAGGGAAGGATACTGCCTTGCCTCTTCCAGTTTCTGATGTTTGCCAGCAGTTCCTGGCATTTCTTGGTTTAAAGCAGCATAATTCCAGTCTCAGCCTCCATCTTCACATGGCCTCTGTTCCTATGTGTTTCCAAATCTCTTTCCTCATCAGGACACCAGGCTTTGGACTTCAGGCCCATTCTAATTCAATATAACTTCATCTTATCTTAATTACATCTGCAAAGACCCTATTCCAAATCAGATCACATTCACAGGTTATTAGATATTAGGACCTCAGCAGGTCTTTTGAGAAGACACAGTTCAACCCACAGCAAGTGGTGTTGAGAGTCCCCATCCCATCCTGTGGTCCCCAGCGAGATCACTTCACACTTTTATTGCTCTATGTATGTCCTCAAAACAGAAGTCGATTTCCATAAAGATCTTCACCAGTGCTGAGCATGGGGGAGTGATTACTTTTCAGGGCTTTTTTGGGTTAGTCTTTTTTATGTATCCAAGCTTGATATTTATTTATGTTAATCTGGGAGGCAGCGCTGATCCGCTTTTGATCTCTCCCTCAAAGCCATCTCTGCTGGCTCCCCGAGAACCGCAGGGAGGGGGCTCTCACCAGGAGCCGTCCTGAGGAAGGGGAAGCGCGCGAGTTTGGGAACGAGACAAATCTGGGTTCAAATCCCAGCTCTGGCACTTCACGCTGCAGCACCTTGAACATGTACTTCATCTCTCTAGACTTCCATTTTCTCCTCTGCTAAATAAGGATAGAAAAAAAGGGAGGGTCCAGCACTTAGCCCAGGATATGGCAGTTACTCAGCACGTGTTGTTAGCGCTGGTGTTCCGTGTTGATTGATGCTGTTGTTTTTGGTACTATGATCATCTTGCTGTGATCCTTCTCATTTTTTATGTAATAGAGTTCAGTCCCCATGCTTGGGTATCCACATCTGGGCACTGTTCCTGGAACTCAAGAATTTTTGTCTGACTCTGACTCTCTGCTCCTCAATCATGTGTTGTCTGGGTTCCTAATATGCACCTCGCAAGCCTGGATTCTACCCAGATGTCTTTAGGTCCCTTGAGGTCCTTGCTTTCTGCCACAAGATTGTCCCCTCATGTCAGGGGTGTTCTCTGCTACAGAACCAAGCCCAGGCTGTTTGATATTCCCCTTGTGCCCAGTAGTATTTCAGTTCTCCAAACCTGACCTGCACGTCCAGAACTTGCTTGGCATATGAGCCCTCCTGCCCAGCCTGACATCAGATACTGCATAGCATATCCCATTAGCCAGGCTCGTCTTCAAGCAGCGTGGTAAATTGTGACACCTCAATACTTGATGACCTTTTCTGGACCACCCCAGTCCCAGCTCCTTTCTCTTAGCCTGTCCAATCTCTGTTCAAGTCCTGATTTCAAGAATTAAACTGACTAGAATCGTCCACATTCCCAACCTTGAAATTCCCATATACAATGATTCTTCGACTAAAAAGCCATATGACATTTCCCCCAAATTCATCAGTTTTCTGTTCCTCAAGTATCTTATACTCAACAGGATCAATCATGGGGAATAGAATGGGAAGAAAGTGAACAGCAGATGCTAAAGTTGTCTGGGGCCACGGGATAATGCACGCGTTCTCTTCCACTTCTAATTGGCGGCAAATTATTTATTCCACTTAATAAGGTAAGGGAATTATAAAACTCATCTATACATATTTTATCCTGTGTATTTATGCTACTTCAGGGTGCCTGCTTATAGTAACTACAGTCAAATCCATCAAAGATGACTTTTTTTTTTAACATTTTCCTTTTTTTAACTAAAAAAAAAAATTTTGGAGGGGATAACTAGGTTTACTTGCTTTATTTATCTTTAGAGGAGTTACTGGGGATTGAACTCATGTATGCTAAGCATGTGCTCTGCAACTTGAGCTATACCCTCCTCCCCATCAAAGATGACTTTTATCTCTTAATGTCAGAGCCATCTGCTTGACCTCCCTTGATGCATATTCATGGTGTCATTAACAGCTAGGTCATGCCCCTCAAGATAGTAGGCATAGAACAAGGGGTCCTCCATGACCTAGAATTGCATGGTAAAACATCACACTTTAAATGATGTTCCACACAAACCTGATTTAGACCTATGAGTCAGAAATAGCCTCTCTGCCCTATAGCACTATTTAACAATATGTTCTCTTAAATACTGCCCAACATCTTCAAGCTGGCAGACACCAGTGCCTTCCTTGTTGTCCTCTCCAACAGTAAGAACCAAATCTCTTAATTTAAGAAAACAGCCAGAGAGTTTCAATATATGGTTTAAAATCCCAAGACTTTGGTTCCATTCAAGGCAAATCTCTAGGCGCAAGATATAAGATGCTATGCTAGGTCCAATCCAGATTCTCTAATTGTATAGTTCATTTCCATCATCCGTAGCTCATAGCTATCAGTATTTATTATATGCGCATAAATTGGCCTGCATACATGTGTACGCCTGTTGAAAACCACAAGTGTGGCGTTCCCATAGTCAAATTCACTAACTGGCAATGGTGCTGCTCAAGCACTTGACCTCATCATACTTCATCAGGTAGAGCAGTGATACAGCTCTAGGAATGAGAGAGCTTTCCCTTTGGGCCCTTGAAGTCATTCAACCTTTTTAATCATGAGAGAGAGACTCGGGGTAGCAATCACTGTCTAAGAGTTTGCATCCAAAATGCTGAGCTCAAGTTCAGGGTAAGAAAATGACTCCGGGGTGGAATTCTAGAAAACTGGGAGCTTCACTTATGTTATTGCTGTTGCTTAATTCTTAAAGAATAGCCTTTCGTGGGAAATCAGATGCCGTGGGAGATTTACGTCACTGAAAAAGTGGTAAGCAGATGAAGTAACATAAGGCAGTTGGGAAGGAGGTTAGAATCGCCTGAAGTCAGACTGAGGGTAACAGCTAGGATCTGATCATTTAAGGATTATTGACTTTTATTGCCCTAAAGACAATGGGTTTGTGCTAAAGGACACACAGCCAAGCAAAATCTTATTCACAGCACCTACAGCACTGCTTGACATATGTGAATTAATTGTCCAATCATCAAAGAGCAGGGAGAGATTGGCGATGAAGTGAAGGACACTGAGCTCTTCCCTCTCCAGAGGACGAGGACCTCACAGCTGAGCTCCATGGCAAAGTTCAGCTATGAATTGGTTTTAGAGAAGGTTTGAGACTGGGCATGAGGGCATTTTACATCAAAGGGCATTTTATTCCCTCCCCAATTTGCTGATGGCCTCATAAGTCAGTCACCCACCATCCCCTCTCTTGGGGCAGTCTGTCTGGACCGAATCCCAGGGCTCTCACCGGCCTCTTGGCTCCATCAAGTGCTGGGATGTTGCTATTCTAAATAGCGGGGCGCAACTTATTGTCACTTACTGGAAAGTGGGAAAAATTATCTTCTCATGCTCTGGGCCTCTCAGCAAGGGTAACAAAATGAAACATGAGTTTCACTCTGCTTCTGAATAAATAAAAGCCTATTAGCCTACAATTCTTAATTAAATTTTTTTCTGCATCCTATTTTCCCTACCGGGAATCAAGACCTATTTTAATCTCCCCTTTCCCTGAAACCAATGTCCATTCCTTCATTCTTGAGTGTGTTCTTTATATCAGAGAACAATCATCAGGGTTTATCTTTATCTTCATATTGTTTAATAACTACTGTGCATTGACTTAGCTACACTGTGCATGAGATTTTGAAAAATGTGTGGCCAACCCTAATGTTTAGCCCCTATTTGTTCATTTGATCTTTTAGCCAGCATTTCTTCAACTCCCCCTCACTGTTCTGTGGATTACAGACTCAGTGCTACAAATACACAATGGACACCCTCAAAAAGTTCAGATTCATACAGAAAGGGCAGGGGCAGCAAAGTTTACCATAAGTCAGAAAGATTAGCTACCAGATATACAGTATGATCTCAGGAGTCTCAGAAACCATATGAGAGCCTTAATTAAAGGTCTCAAATTCCTATGTCTTCAAAAATACTTTATATTCCCTATAGGAATTCAGAAGGAAGAAGAAAGAAAGAAAGCTTACCCAAAGAGGAACAAAAATCAGACTCCCCAGTCACGGAAGATAATGGTGCATCATACATAGAGTTTTGACAGGAAAAGCCTATAACCCAAGAATTCTATACTCAGTTAAAAAAAAAAAAAAGTAGAGTTGCCAGATTTAACAAATAATAACACTGGACACTCAAATTAAATTTGAGTTTCAGCTAAACAATCTGTTTTTAGTCTAAGTATGATCTATGCAATATTTGGGACATACTTACACTAGAAACATATTTATTATTTATCTGAAATTTCAGTTTAACCGGGTGTTCTGTGTTTTATGTGTCAACCCCAATATAAAAAACATTTATATTTCAGACATTTCAGACATTGATAAGCTAGAAGCCTTAGCAGGCCTTGTATTTTCTAGAGACATTCACAAAGAATTTTTTTAAATTTGAATAAGAAAATCATGATTTAAGGGGGCTAAGGACTAGCAGTGAGCACCAATGACTAAAGATTTAAAAATTGGTGTCGGGGGCTGGGTATAGCTCAAAGTGGTAGAGCACATGCTTAGCATGTATGAGGTCCTAGGCTCAATCCTCAGTACCTCCTCTTAAAAAAAAAAAAAAGCAAATAAATAAATAAATCTAATTACCTCCCTCCCCCCCTAAAAACTATCTTGTGTCAATATGATTAAAATTCTATGAGGAGCTACATATTATTAAAAATTAAAGATTTAAAACTAATACAAATTGTAGTCATTTGGAGTCTATAGTCTTAGTGTTACCAAGAAGCAGATGCAATCCACCGGGGCTGGGGACAGATTTTCAGCGTATTCAGAGTGCATTTCACACAGTGTAGCAAGGTTAGAAAGAGGGATGATGACACACTTCCTTATGTTGTAGGCTGCTGTATGTATTATGTCACTCGAATATGACCTCATTTGGTTCTCACATGACCCTGGGAGAGTTGAAAGAATAAGTTAAGCACATGCTTCTCATCTATACAGCTGGAAAAAGAAGGCTGGGAGAGCTTTCATGAATCACCCCAAATTTGGCCACTGGTAAGAAGCAAGATCTTGTCTCCAAGTTCAGAGCATAATTCCAGACTAAAGTGAGGTGTTCTGTTGGGTGTGTCCAACTCTCAAATCCAGTTTATTGTTAACGAAGAGATCAGAGAAGCCACTCCCAATCATTACATATTTATTAATTAACTTTTTCTCAGTTAATTCAAGTATTTATTGAGTGAGTTTTGTGTGCTCAATCGTATTTTCTGAGGTGTGTAGAAAAGGTATGAAACATGACCTCTGTCTTCTAGGTTTAAAATCTACTTAGAGAGGAGATGAACCCAACATTCAAGAGAAAACCTGAGAACTTCAGGGAAGGGCTAGGTTTCTGAGCCACAACATTACAAAATACTACTAACAGAACGCTTCTAATTTTTAAATGCTATATTTTTTTAGTTATGCTTAGGAAAAAACCTTGGAAGTTTGGGATACTGGGGAGTTTTATCTTCTTTGTAATTTTCTGTAGTTTCCAAGCTTTCTACAGTGAATAGAACATACTTTAGACATCAAGGAAAAACATTTCGTTTTGTTGTCTTTAAATTAGATACTTTACAGAAGAGCAGAACTTGAAAACATGGCCTTCTAAAAAAGTTGTAATTCACTACCTGGATTATCTGATATGTGGCTGTTGAACACCTGAAATTCAGCTAGTCCAAGCTTCCATTTGGTATAATTATAAATTTCACCCCATATTTTTGAAGGCAATACCAAAAAGAGATGTATCAATAATTTCTATATTGATTACATGTTGAAATGATAATATTTCAGATATACTGAGTTAAGCAAGACACATTATTGGCTTAAATAAAATAAAATGAATTTCACTTCTTTCTTTTTAATTTTTAAAATATGGTCACTTTAGAAAACTTCAAAATGACATGAGTGGCTTGCATTTGTTACTCAGAATGAGTTTTTATTGGACAGACAGCACTGCTCTAGGCAGATAAAACATCTATGTAGAGGCTACATGGGAATCAGATTTTCTAGATAATGCCAGACATGTGCTGTTGGGGTACCTGTACAGCCCAGTGGAATTTCTAATTAGACACATTACTGCCCCCAGCAAATGACTTAATTCTTTCTAAAACTGGAGGAAAATCTCAGTAACAACAATCAGTGCATCCTCAGAGTCAGGAATCAATGAGTAGGGTACTTTGGGTTTGTTTTTTTAAATCTTCCTCTACATGATATATTCCTTTCCAATAACATGTCTTGAATCTAATTTCTACAGTTTGTGAAACATATTCTACCTACAGTGTGTAAGAAATTCAGAGGCAGGTGACAGATGGGTATTCAAGAGAGATTTATGCAGACGGTGGTACACACACTGAATCTGGAAGGATGGGGAGTTTTAGACAAGCAGATGAGAGAGCAACTCTCTCAGACAGTCCTGCTAGTGTCCTGGGCAGGGGACACACACTGAGCACTAAAGCAGGTGGCTGAGGGGGCTAGGTATAGCTCAAGCGGTAGAGTGCATGCTTAGCATGCACGAGGTCCTGGGTCCAGTCCCCAGTACCAACGTTTCAAAAAATAATTAAATAAATAAACCTAATTACCCTCCCCCAAAACAAACAAACAAACAAAAGGTTAAGCAGGAGGCTGAGAGCATAAATGTGCTGCTCAGACAGGCAGCTGTTTAACTTCTTTGGGCCTCAGTCTCCTCATCTGAAAAGTCAGGCTAATAATGTCAACCTCAGTGTGGTTGTTGCAATGTATTGTAATACTCTCTATAAAAGGCTCAGTATGAGAAAAGCCCCCAATCGAGTGATTATTATCATTACTGTTACTGTTACTAATGGAAACTAAAGCTGTGCTGGTAAGAGAGAGGATAAGATTATAGAAAGTTTTGAAATCCATGCAGAGGAACTGAGGAAAATTAAGTGTGCAGGGTGGACTAGAGAGGCAAGGACTAGACTCCAAGAAGTCAGTTGGGAGGCTGATGTGATGCAGGTGAGAGGTGGTGTGTTGGATTTCCTACAGCTGCTGTAACCGATGGCCACAAATCTGGTGGCTTAAAAGAACAGGAATGTGCTCTCAGTTCTGGAAGCTACAAGTCTGGAATCAAGGTATCAGCAGGGCCACACTCCCTCCAGGGGCTTTAGAGACGATGGTTCCTTGCCTCTTGCAGCTTCTGGTGGCTCCAGCATGCTTTGGCTTGTGGCCACATCATTCACATGTCAAAACCAGCATCTTCAGATCTCCCTCTGTTGTCTTCCCATCGCCTCCTCCTCTATCACCTGTCAGATCTCCGCCTGTCTCCCTTTTACAGGGTTGCATGTGACTGCACTGAGTGCCCACCCAGATAATCTAACATAACCTCCCCATCTCAAGAGCCTTACCATGATCACGTCCTTTGCCATATAACGTCATATTTACAGGTCTGCCTTTTAAAGTAAGCTATCTATCACAGGCCTGATAACTTTGGGGGCCATTTTTCAGCCCACCACAGGTGGTAAGGACTTAGGCAGGGCAGGTTATCAAACAGTCCCAACAGCCCAGGTATTAGCCCCTGGGGTGCCAGGTCCCAGGAGAATGAATGACCAAGGCCTGGCATGAGGTGAGGGGGGGAAATACTCCACTATAGCTATTGGCCAAGTGAGGTGGCTTTACCAGCAATGTAAGCCCTGAGCGTGGGACAGAAAAGGACACAAAGAGACTCTGAGAGGCTTCCTACAGGCAAAACTGATGGGTGTGGTGATGAAAGATAAAGTTCAACAGATACTGTGTAAAGAGAGAGACCACTATCAGCCAGCAAGACATGAGGGCTGGTTTTCCAAGTAATCCAAGCTTGAGGCTCTCAGAAGGTTTTTCAGTACTTTCTGCATCCCAATCCCAGATACCGCTAGACCAGCACAGATCCCCGCCTGGGAGACGTTAATGAATTCACTTCTCAGTCATCAGACCTGGTGAGGATCCTGGTGCGAGGCTGCCAGCAATTGCAATGTGTCAGAACAGACTGTTTACCAAACTCCCTCAAACATCTCTAAACCCAGGGGACTGCTCTAAATTAGGAGAAAACAGGTTCTTTCAAGACAGTGCCCTCACCAGAAACTACTAATAGAGGGTTGCTTTTCGGTACCTCCTTCTGAGCTGATTAGGAGGTCGATGGGTCCTAATTAGCATGTGAGGTTTATTCATCTGTTAACTTGTAAAAGGAATGCTCTCTAGGGAATGTGAGTCAGCAAGAATTTCTGTTCCCATTGCCCTGGTTTAACAAGAAATGAAGACAATTCGCCTGTTTTTCCTGTTAGGCAGGTAGGATGGAAAGGAGATTATTTCTTGATGATCTTTCCCCAACATTTATTAGATATCAGTACAAGCGTCAGTAGTCTAGCAAATCAGCTGCTAGTATTTTCAGTGAGAAAATTATATGAATGCTCATTTAACATGCATAATGTCACCCAAAGGCCAGGAAATTGAGAGCTAAAGTCAGCAGAGCATCCTAGACTGCATTCTTTGCACAGATGAGTAATCATGGTGAGGACTAAGCTTGATCAGAAACTCCTCTGGTGAGTAGTACAGAAAAAGAATCACGGGTGATTTACACTTATTGCAAAGTGGCATTTGTTTGCTATAAACATGATCACTGTGAATTTATTTATTTACTTCTGCCGTTATGCAACAATGGAAAGAAAGCTCAAAGGTCAATGAACTCACCACCACAGAGAAACCAGTTCCTGTTCTGTCCGACACCCACTAAATATGCAGCTTCAGAAAAAGAACTCTTGCCTTCCAGGAGTTAACAATTTAACAATCCTCAACTTTTCATTGCCTAAGCAAAAATTATTTCCATTTCATTACATTCATTTTTTACAGATGCTTACATTTGATTTCTCAAGAGAATAGGAATAAAAGATTGCAGAAAATGCTTTGACCTATATTTTTCCGAACCGTCTCTCTAACAAATCCCAGACTTCCACCCTCACAGCCAAACACTTCATTAATTTTGTTTTGTTTTGTTTCTTCTTAAGAAATATGTAATAAATCCCAGGAATCAGGACTATTTAATACTCAGCCAAACACTTTTACGAAATGCCCTAAGGTTAGGCCAATTGCCCGGGCAAACAGCAACTCCATGAATTTGCCTTTAGATACCCCGGAACTGCCTTTGCCATCAAGTATCCCCACCATCTACTCCTGGTAAAGCTGGTCCCAACTGGACAGAAATAAGTCCTTGAACAAAAGAGGTGCCAGCAAGAAGACTCCTGGCCTTAGTGACTTTCCACACACCAAAAGAGGGGGCGGGTTGAGTCTGGGTCCTGACCAGAGGGAGGAATGATGCAGCCATGAGAATGGGCCCTCAAATCTCCTACGGCCGGGAGGGCCCTGTCGGTGGTGCTCTGAAGTCCATCTCCGCGCCCCCCTGCAGGCACGCCTCCCGGGGCTGCTCCTGCAGTACGCAGGCCCCGCGGGGACACTCAGGCCCGTCTGTCTGTGGGAAATGCGGGACTCTTCTGATAGGAAGCTCTGTCCAACTTTCCGCAGAATTGCATTAGTGTCTAAGTCACTTCTACCCAACCTTCATTTCTTCCTTCTCTGGGGTCAGACTTGCATCACGGTCGAGCCCCGATTGGCTTCCTCTTCTTTTTCTTTAAAGGGCATTTCCCCTTATCAATGTCTTGCACGTTGAGCGGATCTTGGTATCTTCTCGTCAGAGGACTTGGACTAATGTAAGCGGGGATCCGCCAGGAGAAGCAGAATGCGGCTAAAGGGAGGAGATGAGGGGGAGCATGGTATTGGTGTAAAGACCAAGCTCACTTCCCAAGATGTGGGCCACAGCCCGAAGCCTCAGAGGAACTTCACTCAACGCTCATAATGATGGCTTTGTTATACACCTACTTGCCCAGGTTGGACTACATTTCCCAGAATTCCCTTCCCTCCTATGGTTCACGTTAGGACGGACTACAAGGGATATGCTCTCGCGAGAGTTGGAAGGAGCCACCGTGGCGGCCGCCATCTTGTAGTGTGGCCAAAACTCGCTGCTGATCTGTTGCCTGCTTCATTCCGTGGAGATGAAGCGGGGCTATACCTGCACTTGCTTCCCCAGGATCTTCTTTAAGCTTCTCTGCATCCTGGGCCAGGTGTATACAGCATGACCCAGGGCCTTAACTTCCGCAGAAATGCTCACCAGCAAGGTCAGAGGGAACAGAGAAGGACGTGGGTTTGCGTTTGCCCACGTGGACTTCCAGCTCCCTCCTCTCGAGTTCTACCCTGGACTCACAAGCCCCTTTCCTGTCCGCACGCGGACTCTGGGCTCCGGCATTTGTCGAGAAGACAGCCTCTGGAGACCGCCTAGCTGGCTCCCATAATTGTGTAAGCCAATGCCTAATAACGTGTTTTCAGTCACACGTCCCGTGGTTAAACTCCGAGTGATACACTCATTATGTGCCCTCTCCCCGGTTTACTTCACGGCAGTGGTACAGAGTAGGAGCTAGAGTAGGTGCTGGAGCTGCAGAGAACACACAGTGCCAGCCCTCTGCTGCTTCAGGTCGGAGTTGGACGTCTGCAACATAAAGGAAGGTAACACTGCAGCGTGAGGACAGGTGTGCGCCCGCAGCCTACCTGGCAGAGGGGGAAGATGGATGATTTGGTTTCTTTGTTTAAGCTAAATTATATCCAGCTTTGTGCCCCCACCTCCCTGGCTGGGAAACCTTCCTAAAGCACTTATTATCGGGACACCTGCCGCCGCCACTACCTCCCCATTGTATAGAACAGGAATCCTGAGGGTTCGCAGAGGTGGGGTGGGGCCTGGTCCTCACTCCAGGGTGGTTGCTATCCCTTCTCTTCCTAATTTCCCAGTGCTGAGCCTGGTCCTGTCATCTGTGGAGCACAGCTGCCGCAGAGAAGCCTGTCAACGTTTCCAGTCTGCCTCAGCCTGGGTGACAAGGCTCCAAAGCCAAGAAGTCCAAGATGAGTTCCAGGGAGCCATGTACTGCATCATTGGAAGTCCTAACCCCTTGAGGAGTGCTCACGGGCAAGTACCATCTCCTCCATTCTCGGAACTTTCCATCCTGTAAGTCTCAGACAGCCCAGTTCTCCGTGGGTCTAGCTCCTTCTCTACCCACTCTTTGCCTCCTGTAGGTTTCAATTATTCAAAATAACAGCCTATTTATTCCCCCCTGGGTTTAGAGAAACCACCAGGGGATACTGTCTAGTACTTCCCTCATAATAAGTCTGTAAATATTTATTTATTTTTAATTTTTTTTTGAGTAAAGGTAGATTTATTTAGAGAGATACATAGTGCACAGAGTGTAGGCTCTTTCAAAAGGCAAGAGAAAGGCAAGGAAAGAGGTGTGGGGGTTGGGTGCTCAGGTTAAAGTTAAAGTAGGTACACACTTCATAGACAGAGTGCAGGCCGTCTCCAAAGAGGAGGGAGCAAAAAAGGGCCTGCTTTTAATTTTTAATCCATGGGGTTAAGAATCAGCATAACTTTGGAAGGAAAGATGGAGGTAGGAATTAGAGGGGTCACGAGGTGGGCTTCTGGGGTGCAGACAATGTTTTTTCTTGATCCAGGTGATAATTATACAACAAATGAGTTCACTTTATGATAATTCATTGAACTGTACTTTTATGATCTGTGTACTTATATCTGTGTCACATTTCAGTCTTTAAAAGTTTAAGATAATCCAAATGCTATCCAAATGGTGTAAGTGAAAAAAAAAAAAAAAAAAAAAGAAACCCTTTCCCACGCTTATCTCGTACCCCTGCCCCGCTACTCCTCCTCAGGTGAGTAGCCCTATTTGGGAGCTCCAACAGCTTGTAGGCTTCTGTAGTCATTAGTGCTGTTCCACTTCTCCTCCTCTGGGCACGTGGTCCCATTGCCCTCCCAGCATTTCCCAGCCTTCCTCTGGTTGGACAGGGTTGTGTGACTACTTCTGGCCAGTGAGTTTTAAGTAGAAATGATGTGTGTCACTTTTGGGCCAGATCATTCAGTCGCCAGTGTGAGATCCTCTGCACTTCTCTTTTTCTCCTGTCGCAGTGACATGCTGTTTTTTGGTTAGTGTTCTCCTTCAGCCTTTGTCTCAGGGGGATTGTGACAAAGAGCCAGTTCACAGTGGACACGGGCAAGAGGCATAGGCAAGAAATACATGTGTGATGTTTTAAGCCACTGAGATTTGGAGATTGTTTAGTACTGTACTGATTGGTAGTGAGACCTCCTGTGTGTGTGTGCACGTGTGTGTGTTCCGCATGTGTATATCTCTAAAGAGTACACTAAGACAAGAAAGCTGAAATAGAAACAAATAGTTAATATATCTGTATCGTTAAGATATTTTCAGCTCCAAGTATAGAAACTTAAAGTAGAAGTTTCTTACACAATAAGACTATTGCTTATGTAAGAGAGGGGTGGTGTTTCCAGGATTGGTTAGTTCAGCTGCTGAACTATGTCGTCAGAAACCCAGATTCTTTCTCTTCTGCCATCCTCAGTGTTTTGACCAACTCCCCACTTGGTGCAAGATAGACGGCTACAGATTTTCACTCTTTCTGTCTCTCTCCATCTCTCTCTCTCTCTCTCACACACACACACACACACACACACACTCAAATAGGAAGAAGGAAACAGATCAAGCCTATGCAGGATATTATGATCAATTTAGCAATTCCGTGATAAAGAATTCAAGGCTCTTTTAATGGTTTGGTATATTTATTATTAGAGCTTTTAATACAAGATGAAGTGTTCTTTTGTTAGGAGACCACAAAATCAAGTAGGACCTGTAACAGCCAAGAATAAAGAAAAGTGGTAGAGCGACATTCACTGTTTCCTGGTACCTTGACTTTGATTCCGAGCTTTGTAGCCTTGAGCAAGTTTAACATCTCTCAAGCCCTCTTTTCTTCTCCCTATAAAGGGGTTAATAATTGTACCTTCATCGCAGATCTGCTGTGGGACTTAAGTGGATTAATACATGTAGAGCGTTTAACAGTTTTTAGCACATAGTAAATGCTGTGGAACCAGTAGCTATTACTGTTATAATTGGGTTTGGGGAGCAATAAGTGAGTTAATTGTACGTAAAGGACTTACGAATAATACCTAACATGTGGTAAGCATTCAATAAATCTTTGCTGCTGCTACTACTGTTAATATTAAGAGTTAAGTAAGAAGATTGAACAAGTTAAGGAGGGTAAAACGTTCAGAGTTAACCCTTTAAAAATGAATTTATCAGTATGGAATACTGTTGTCATTTTCTTGATTATCATGATCAATAATAAATTTTCACGGACCACCTCTGTTGGCTACAGAGTAACTGATTAATAAGAAAAGTAGCTGTCATCCCAAATATGCTCTAACAATTTTCCAAGAGAGCTGAATCGTGCAAACCATCCCTTTAAAAACTTCCTATAAAAGACAAAACTGCCCAGGAAATAGTTAATTGATGCTTATTGCCATTAGTATTTTCCTATTGATTAGATTTATAATACTGGATGTTTGTATTTTTATGTGTATGTATGTGAGTTTATAGTTCATTAGGGTACTTTATAATCTTACTTTTTAAAATAGATCTTGGAATAGTACCATTTGGGTTGAACATCTGTTTGAGGTTATGTCAAGCATTATTTAGTGTCAAGCTGTGGTATCTGTTGTTAATGGATTAAGAAGGCTCTGTGGCCCAGAAGAAACTGAAGGAAACGAAGGAAATGAGCTTAAGTGCTTCTCTGTGTTTTTGTGTGATGGTTATTCTTACATTGTCCTGCTAATGCGCACCACAACTCTGCTTTGTGGTGTTATCATCTCCATCTTCCCAGGTGAGGACACTGAGACGTAGAAGTTATCTGACTTAAGAAGAGCAGGGGCTAGGAAGTGGACAGTGGAAGACCAGAGATCAGAGAGTAAACAGGGCAGGCCAGGCGACTCAGGGATGAATGCTGTACCCAGCTGCCCTTTAGGGGACCACAACTTCCTGCTGTGCTTGAAAGGCCTGACGCATAGAAAATAGTTTTTCCGTAACCCCACACTTTGTAAGACAGTGTCTAAAAATGCACCTATAGGAACAAACGTGCATTTCCTGTTTTTAAGTGTGATTCCGAGTGGACATATAACAGATGCTAACTGGCATTGCTTACAGGGGAAAAATTAATAATGAAGTTGGATCTGATTAGGAAAGTAAAATCAGAGCCTCTCAGTGACCTGAGGCTAACAGTCCAAGAAGCCCAGCCTAGGAGTCCCACACTGACGTAGGCCAGCTTAAAAACAGAGATGGTCTCGTCACCAAAGAAGCATTCGTTAACCAAGTGAAGTAACTTAACATAGTACCTTGTCGTCTAGTGGATAAACGTTTCTTGAGTGTGCCCGCCGTTGTGCTGGGCACCCAGCCACTAAGGCTAAGGTGCAGCAGCGAGCAGGTAACAGCTATGAAACGGCCTCCTGCGGCGGCGAAGCCTGGGACTTTGTTTTTCTTCTTCTTGTTGTTTTATCTTTTGATTTTGAAATA
The DNA here is from genome assembly GCF_036321535.1 of Camelus dromedarius. Classification (NCBI taxonomy): domain Eukaryota; kingdom Metazoa; phylum Chordata; class Mammalia; order Artiodactyla; family Camelidae; genus Camelus; species Camelus dromedarius. Next base: position 10,236,396 of record NC_087454.1, on the reverse strand, counting down.
ATTTGAGACTTTAAGAAAAGTCTTGCAAAAATAGTATAGAGAGCCTTGCCCTTGCTTGCTCTTGACTGCATTTCCTCTAATGTTAACAAATTACAAAACTATGGTTCACTGTCAAAACCAGGAAGTTAACAGGAGTATGATACTACTAACTAAACAATAAACCTTATTCCAGTTTCGTGTACTTTTCCATAAAGAATAAAAATGCGCAGGGACAAAAACTTGAAGAGAATGGTCAAAAGTGAAAATTGTGTGTGTGTTTGAAATGGTTAGTACTATGCACTGATTATTTTTCCATGAAAAATTGTCTTTAATATTTTTATTTTATTGTTCAGTTTTTTTTTTAAAAAATTAAATTACCAGGATTCTCTTTTCTATTCACTAGGCTCAAGTAGGCACTTTCCAAGGAAAATAAGGTTGTCAAATTTAGCAAAACTTAATACAGCATACATAATTAAATTTGAATTTCTGATACACAATGAATATTTTTTTCAGTATTACTATGTCCCATGCAATACTTGGGATATGCTTCTATTAAAAATTATTTTTGTTTCTCTGAAATTCAAGTTTAACTAGGCTTCCTGTGTTTTATCTGGCAACCCTAAAGGGAAAGAACACAAATATGGAGAGTGGAGCTTAGTGTCATGCCGCTGGGGCCCTGTGTCCTGGGAAGGGAGATGGCAGGATGTCTTTCGGTAAGAAGATGCAAAAATTATTTTTCCAGCGTTCTTACCATGTTCTTCTAGAGGGAAATTTTCCCTATCAGAGGATAGGAAGAGGTTGCAGGGAAAGGAAGCCATTAAACTCTTTCAGAAGGTATTTAATGTAGCTGTTACAGAGGCCTGACCCACCTCAGCCAGACCTAGGTGGGAGGAGGGCATGAAAGGGTAAGAGGGAGATGAGTGGTTGGGGGCAGAGGTTGAGCATCGGAGCCTGGGAGTACGAGGGGAGAAGCAAATGCCCTCAGTATCAAAAGCAGGGTAAAGAGACCTTCCTTTCCCCCGCATTGGCCTTAAAACACATAAAATTGTGGCCCCATTTGTGTTCTAATAAAATTGCAAATATGCCTGTCCAGGCCAGTGCCAGTTTTCTGTTACTGCCTCGAGGACCAAGCTGTAGTTCTAAACAGACTACTCAAGATCTATTTCCAGAGATCTTGCTGCAGTGCATAGTTCCAATATAAAATTTCTGAAATCCAAAGCAGTAATTTAGGAAACACCATAAAAAGGATCCTGAGGCTTTAACCAATGAAAATCCCATAATCTGACAAGTTTACTCTGCATGGGAGATGCTGGATGCTTCCTTGCTTAAACTCTCTCACCAGCAATGCACGAGTCTCTGTGCTCTGGCTGGGAAGGGTCTCTCCCCCTCTCCCACCTCTGGCCCAGGAGTTCCATAGAGCCTTTGTGAGGCTCCGTGGGGGTCAGAGGAGGCCAGCTCCTCCATTTCAACCAAAGCAGCTCTGTCTGCTTTCCTGGGAACATCCTGCCGATTTAAGAAATGCTTCCACTGCTGACGACTGGAAGAGTTGATATTTAAGAGCACTTCTTGCTGTAAGACCCACATGTCTGCAGCTCCAGTGGTCAGGGTAGATAGAAAAGTCTTTACGGTGTGCTTTTATTTTAGAAAAGAAACTATTCAGTGGATGCAGAGGGCTGGAGCAAGGAGGTGTCGTCCCTCTCAGAGGCAGCACCTCACTGCTTCTGCCTCTGGGCTCACTGCTTTGGTGGGCTCGGTTTTACCAGGCACCTCTCCTGCACCTCTGCATTTCACCAAGACTGAAGCATGCAGTAGCAGTTCTAGAAAGAAAAGCCTGCCTCGAGAGAGATGCCAAGTTCAGCCAGCCTGTTTCAGCCTCACTTAAGTTCTTCAGGCTTATTTTGCAGCAAATGATGGTGGCGTTACATTCCCAGAAATGCTCTCTAAAAGGCGTTTAGTCTCTGAGTGCAGTCCCCCCCGTCTAAAACTGGTCTTAGGCCTTTCACTGCCCATGTGTTTATTCAGTGGAGAAAGAGGCTGTCACATTCAGGGGTGCACGCAGCAGAGAAGCTAGAAGTGACACAATAATGCAAGAATTTGGGAGCCTCCCCTGAAAATGTGTGAGGGAGTTTTTGCCGCGTTCGACAGTTGAGAGGATGTAAGGGGTTGACAGTCCCGGCAGCCCCAACAGATAAAAACCGCCGCTTGGATATGGCAGGGAACCAGTGTAAGTGTGTGTGTGTGTGTGTGTGTGTGTGTGTGTGTGTGTGTGTGTATGTTACACTGATAATTCAAGTGGCTCAACAATTATTTTACCATGTTATCAAACCCCTAACCTAATGGGGGTAGATTATTTAGAGTTGTCTAAGGAAACCAAAGGGAATGTAAGAGAATAAAAAGAAATTAAAAATACGAAGGTGTGAACAGAAAAAATCTCTAGAACACTGCAGTGTGATTAGCTTAATAAATTTGTCAAAGAGAAAGAGCTGGGAGGTCCAAGTGTAAAGAATGGTATATAACTGAGATCGACCTGTCCCCTGGCATTTCATTTAAAAAGGCTTTCTGTTGAGAGAGTGAGAGAAGAAAGGAAAGGAGAATGTGATGTCTCCCTGACCTGCACATGCCTCCAACCCTCAGCCCTGCAAATCTGGAAACTTCAGTCAGTGAGATTTGCAGGATTCACTTCACATCTCACAGCAACTCTTGAGAGGAAAGCTGTGACGACTCCCTGCGTCATCTTTCAGTTTGATCCAGTTTGCCCCGTGTCTGGCGTGAGGTGGACTCTGTTGCCACACTGGGCTAGTGTTCTTCTCTGCTTCAGTGCCTGCTTGGCTAAGTGAAGTCCACAAGCCTGTGGTGGCCCAGGTATCTCCAACTTTCCTGGAGGTCAGGCTAGATCGTGTTCTTTTTTCAAAAGAGCTCCTATGGATTTGGTAATAGAAACATTACAGTAACGCTTCTGATAATTTTCTGTGCAAAAATCCTCTCCCACAATGTGGCAGGCTTTTCATTCTCAAAGGTTTTGAGACTCTGTTGTGCTCCTAAATGAGATCAGTGGCATGACCTTTCTTTGCTTTTGACGTAAACTCGTAATTATAGGCAGTCTACAAGCAGGAGGTGCACCTCTCTTTTCTGTCCTGTTTGTGATAAGTGTACTATTATTGTGTCATGCACTGGAGCTCAAGTGTGAGGAAGCATCCGTGGCAGCTCTAACTTAACCCTCGTCTCTTCCGAGTTCCTTGACGTGTGTATTTTAAGTGTAAACCTAAGCAAAGAAGTTGCTGAGAAAAGCACTATTACTTAGATGTTCATTGACAGGCCCTGTATATTAGATGTTCTTTTGCCGTTTCACACAAATTGGTGTTTTGACAGGTGCCATTTTGTTTAGTTGGCAGGACTTACTCTACTGTTTTTCTCTTCAGCCCTCTTTGAATTTCCTCTGCCAGGTACAGATACCAAGCTGGTGTAGTAGGTAGATTTGTTGGCCAGAAGTGATCATCAAGAGACAAAATTAACAAGTTCTAAAAAAGACCCCAGCCATTCTTGTATAAGGTATTTCATGGTATTTTATTTTATAAGGTGGTTTAAATTTACTTTAATTTTTTTTATTTCCTCTGGTGAATTATTGATTCCTTAGCCTTGAAATGGAGATTCACACAAATACTTGACAAAGAAGATGTGATGACTGTTTGTTTTACTAGGAGGGAGACAGCCATCCTTTCTCTGATAGCTCCCTGGGCTCCGCTGAAGTGTTGTTCGGTGGCCTCTCTGGAGAATCACAGCACTCACTCTCTCCTCAGCTACAATACCCGGAGGAGAATTCTGTTTCCTTCTTTCTTTTCATATAAGGAATTGAGTGTCTTAGAAGAAGATAGTTATTTGTACAATTCTTGGCCCCTTCAACTGGTTTAAGACAAAGAGAGTAGGTACATTTCATCAGTCATATCTCTGGAGTCTAACATTTTCTGAGTTTCTTTTCTAGGGGAAGAGTTTAGAACACCTCGTGACCCCTCCCCCCACTTTCCTAAGCTTTCCTTTCCCTGGAAGGTGCTGCTGTTTGCATTCTGCCGCGCGGTACTTCATACTTTTTATTTCTGAAGCTGGACCTTAAATTCCTAAGTGTGAATGCACCGCCTGTGTCCTCATTTGCTCTCGTGATCTTGAAGACTGGGGTACGGTCAGGCCTGCGGGACTTGAAGGACTTCAGATCTCTCAGAGCTTGTGCTTTTTATGCATTTTCCCCTAACAGCCAACCTTAGCCTTTGCTCAGGTTCTTCTGTCAGGGTTGTGGGAAGCCTGTCTGCTTTCTGGCCTTCTCCCCTGATTAGTTCACTCAGAAGTGGAAGGTGCTCTTCAATTGAGAATACAGATAACGCCTTTTCCCTTGGAAAGCATCGTGTGCCTTCCCTACAGATCTCTCTCGGTCTTCCCTAGGGGCTGCTAATAAAAGCATTAGAAGGAACTTGGTAATGGAACAGTCTTTGTGTCTGGAAGCCACCAGAGAAAGCTCATCTTCATAGGATGCATTGCATGGACGATGGTGCCCTGCCCAGACCCCCGTCCACGAAGGAAGCAGGGGTTCCTCAGCTGTGAAGAACCCCTTGACTAAGATCACTCTCCTTCACACATGCCTTGACTGATTGATGCGGGAGTGTGAAGCCAGGCCATCTCAGCCCAGCTTGGGTTGATTCTGAAGGGCCATTCACGCTCCAGGACTCCCAGTGGGCTGAGGCTGCTGTGAGGCCTGCAGTACGGTCAGCCTCTCCCTCAGCCCCCAGCAGCTTCCTTCCACAGACACTGACCCACACACTGAGGTCGGGGAACCCGATCTGTGATACAGAGTGATGTTGTTATTTGGACAAAGGAAAGTACATCATCACGGACTTTGCCATCTTCGTCATCATCAGATGCTAGTCTGTTACAACTAACAGTGATTCTAACTAGACTCTGCTGAGATAACCCTGAGGTGAAACTGGACTAGGAATAAGCTAATTGTGAAGGAGGGAAATCTGTAGTTTTTACTCCATTAACAACAGTGTCAGTGGAATTAAATTGCTGGGCATTTCATTTCTATTTTGTTTAACCCTCACAAAAATTCTATGAAGTAGACATTATCCATTGTTAGCATTTTGTGCATAAGGAAATACACTCAAGAGATGTGAAATAACTTGACAAGATCACAAGGCCAAAATGAATCTAAAACTCCAGTCTGCCTGACTCCAGACCCTCTACTCTGCCATCCTTTTCCTTGCCTGGAACATCCCTCCTTCAGCCACTCCTGCTCCTTTGCTGCCCAGCGAAAATGCTGCTGTTCTCACTGTAGTTAACTCAGATAATGCCTTACAAGTGTACATTGTGAAACCTGAGCCTTGCCTTGGAGAGATGCTGCTCTCAAATAAAGCTGCATTCCACTGTACTGGTGTCAAGTTTATCTCATGGTTTAAGATGGTGTCTAATTATGGTACTGAGATGAGCCTCTCTGTATAATGTGGAGGTCTACTTCAGTTGAATCGTTTAAAAGCCATTGAGTAGAGAGGATGAAACTCTAATAGCTTATTATACTTTCTCTATGCTACTGCTGTTTTCTAGTGTTAACCAGCAACCTAAAAGTAGGGCTAGATCAGCATACTTATTCTCAGAACTATTTTGTGAAAATATAGCTCAGTTTTTTGACCCCTTACTTCTGGCTCCCCCTTTATACCTTTATTGTTGCTTTGTTGATTGTCTTTCATTATTTAAGTTTGTGTTTCATCTTACAACATGCTGTGTATTGTTCCTCTCAGCTGTTTTAAATCCTTTTTGGAAAGTTGGTTCCATCTTCGTTATTTAACTCTACCTTTTCCCTGGTCTCCTCTCCTGTCATAATCGTACCAGAGTAATAACTTCTTAATCTCTAGAAACCATACAGATACCTGAGAGTCAGCATAGTAGAGGAATAATACATATGCTTTTACTACACAGTTGCTAATATTAAGGAGACAGTGTTATACAGCAGAACAAGTGTAGGAGTCAGACATGAGTTCAAATCCCAGCCCTACCAGTAATGTGGCTTTGGGCATATTAACCTTTGTACCTGCTAATCTTTCTGCACCTGTAATCACACTTAACTTAAAATGCTGAGCAGACTAGAAATAATGCCTGTAGAGCACACAAGTTATTCAATAAATGTATCTATCGTAATTTTCACTGAATTGTAAGACTCTTGAGGGCAGAGATTGAACTAATTCAGTTCCGGCCTCTTGAATAGTGCCTGGCAGTATGGAGCGCACTTTAAGGTAATAACAGTGCCTGACTGAACAGATGGGAATTCCGAAGCCTGATGGATTCTGAGCTGTACCCTTGGCCAACTACATGACTTGGAAGCTCTGTTGGGTCTCTGTTTCCTCAGGGGCAAAATGAGGAAGTTTATTTGCATCATCTCTACAATCCCTTCTACCTTTGAAGTTTGGTGATTTTGTGGATTTGACAAATGCTTAGTCCCAGAGATGGACAGAACAGATCAGAGACACCTCTATCATGTGTGTGTGTCTCTCTCCCCCCTTCACAGAATGACAGCTGTCTCTTGAACTTGACTGTCCCAGTACTGGCTCTCACTCAGCTCTGCAGGAGGAAGGGAGACTCCCAGAGTCAACAGCAGAGCTTCATCCTGTATCACAGCACCTTTCAACACGATACCCGATTCCAAGATGACCATCTTGGAGGCACAAAGGGGCAGAAGCCCTAATACCAGTAACACGTAAAAACTTCACTTATTTGTTATTCTGGCCAAATTTACTGGCCCAAAGGAAACCTGAAAAACACTGGAAGTTTGGGAAACTTCGAAGAGATGCTCCTTTCATTTGAGTAAAGATGACAAACTTTGAAAATGAGATTTTTGTCCAATAGTCTAGAATCACAGTTATTTTCCAATTTTAGTTTTGCCTGGCTAAATTCCTATGCTAGTAAATCTAGTAACTTCTGGTTGGGTAATAGATAAAAAACTTAAGAGTTAGGCAGACTTTGAGTATACAGATATTCATTCTCTAATTCCTTCCAACTTCTCTGTATTTTGAAATTTTTTTTATTGAAGTATAGTTGATTTACAATATTGTACTAATTTCAGGTGTACAGCATAGTGATTCAGTATTTTTATAGATTATACTCTATTTAAATTTATTACAAGATATTGGCTATAATTCCCTATGCTATACAATATATCCTTGTTGCTTATCTATTTATACATAGTAGTTTGTATCTCTTAATCCCATACCCCGAATTTGCCCCTCTCCCTTTTCCCTCCTCTTTAGTTACTACTAGTTTGTTTTCTGTATCTGTGGGTTTCTGTTTTGCATATACACTCATTTGCATTATTTTTTAGATTCCACATATAAGTGATATCATACAATGTTTGTATTTCTCTATCTGACTTATTTCAGTAAGCATACTATTCTCTACATCTATCCACGTTGCTGCAAATGGGAGCATTTCATTATTTTATGGCTAAGTAATATTCCATTATATATGTATACCACATTTTATTTATCCATTTGTCTATTGATGGGTATTTGGGTTGTTTCCATATCCTGACTATTGTAAATAGTGCTGCTGTGAACACTAGAGTGCATGTATCTTTTCAAATTAGTGTTTTTGTTTTTTTCCCAGATGTATAGCCAGGAGTGGACTTGCTGGATCATAGAGTAGTTCTATGTATTTTGAAATTTTTGAATCCTAGCTCTATCTCTTGCAATCTGTGTGACTTCAGATAGGTTAATCACCTTCTCTAAGAATTTACTTTCTCACTTGTCAAAGAGGAGGATGGGGGTAATAGTATATCTATCTTACAGTATTGTGAGGAATATGTAAAATGTCTAGCGTATAAACATGTAAGGAAGAATAGAATAGAAATTACCCTACTCATAGCAGGCTAAGCTGCATGAAATGACCGACAAAGTAGAAGCCTTCTGTCTCTGGCAATGTCATAAGATATCCCTAATATAATGAAGACTAAGAAAAAATAAATAACTATTTCCACTAAAGTCAGAAACTAGACTGTTACATCACCATTGACATTTTTATTTAATATTGTCTTGGAAATTTTAGCAATTGAAATAAGATTAGAAAATGAAATAATCCTAGAGAACCTGTTGGAAAAATGATTAAAGTTAATGAGAGATCTAGGTAAAGTGACTGGATAAAAGATAGATCTACAAACAAAAACAAAAACCTTTATAATAGAAATAAGCCTAAAAATGGATATGAAAGAAATTATCCCATTCACAATAGAAATAATAACTATAAAATGCTGAAGAATAAATTTTAAAAAGCAGAGTATAGGAAATTATAAAAATCTTAAGGGTATAAGGTAAAATATGCACAAATGGAAAGGTAAACCATGACTTTGGATGGAAAAATTTTTAGTATAATAAGAATCTCAATTCTTCTAAATTAACTTATAAATTTAATGAAATTCTAATTGTAATGCCAACAGGAGTTCTTTCTTTGCAAAAGAAAGAGAGGATAGAAGAATTACGTAAATAATCTTAGAGTTTATACCAATAGGTAAGTATCCAAGAAAAACCAAGAAAAGTATGAAAAATAACATTAGTGAAGGGAGCAGGGGGAAGGACAAGCTTCAATAGTTACAAAAGCACAAGATAATCTGCTCTAATAAAATAAATGTGTTACTGGCATAGAATAGACAAGTTAAAATACAACAATGCAAATTCATAATTTAAACCCAATTACATCTATGTGAGAATCTAATATATGATAAAGATGGCATTTCATTTAAATAGGAAAGAGTGAATTATTTAATAAATAGTGGTATAAATAGTTATCCAACTGAAACAAAATAAAATTGGACTGTTGTCTTATACAGTATATAGGAATACATTCAGATGGCTAAAAGACTTTTTTTTTTTCTAAAAGACTTAAATGTAGAAAAAAAATTCCACAAGAAAATCTTAGAGACAACGTGTAGACGAGACTGGAAAAATTCACACACACACCAAAAAATAGACATTTAAAAATTTTTTTGAGGGGGGAGCTAATTAGGTTTATTTGTTTACTTATGTTTAGAGGAGGTACTGGGGATTGAACCCAGGACCTCTTGCATGCTAAGCATGCACTCTACCACTTGAGCTATACCCTCCCCCTTAGACATTTTATTATGTATAAATTTAAAACTATTTTATAGCTAAAAAACTAAGTCAACAGCAAATAATAAGCTTGGGAAACTACTTGCAGTGCAGAGAACATATGGGAGTTAATTATACTACACAAAACTCTCTTTCAAATTGGAAGAAAGGAATCAACAACAAGAAAAACTAGGCAAAAGGATGGATACAAAGAGACCATTCATCTTAGAGGGCAGATTCAAATAGTCAACAACATACGGAAAGATCAGACTCACCAACTATTGAGAAAATGCAAATTAAAGTAATGATAAGATGTCATTTTATACCAAACAGAATGGCAAATATTTTCAATTATTATAACACCTATTGCTTGCAAAAATGCTGATAGAATTTGGGAATACAAGCTTGTCTTTCTTTGTATTTAAGCTATTAGTTATCATTCAAAAAAGCCAACTCACCCCATAGTTCTTAAGTTCCTTGTGACCTTCATACTCAATAGCATTGATTTCTCAGTTCCCCAAAGCTTTCCTTCCATGACAATTCAAGTTTAGGTGCACACAGGTGATGATTTCCTTAACCACTTCACCAGATGATGACAAGAACCCTTAAGAACACCAGATGGATTTTCATTGCCTTCAGTTTCAACCAAGCCAGCTAACACTACCATATTTCTATGTACATCCTGTATTTCTCTGAGTCATTCACAGTTCTTAGTTTCAAAGACTAGAATCCAGCTCTGTCTGACTGATAATTGGCTTACTGAAGACTGTTGGGCGGCTCACAGAATCTCTAGGAGGCTGAAGGGTCATGTCTATGGCAAGGCCGTCAGAAAGTGTACTCCTGAGGGGGGATGTGACAGCTTGTGTAGTCAGTAGGCTAACTGGGCCGCGGGAGTTACTAGCCCCTCTGGCAGTGCTACCCCAGAACTCGACCCTTCTGCCACCTCTGACCCTGAGAGACAATGGAGAGTTTCTTAGGTTCCCCCGACTTCCTGACTTCATCTCGTAAGGGGGTGCTATGACTCATACCTGACTCTGGGGCCTGGGAAAGCAAGTGTCTGACACTTCATTTTCTATAGTGGAAGATATGTTCTGTCTTTCACTGACACAAGACGGGAAAATCCAAACATGGGAAAGGGTTACAGATACTGAACAGCCAAAAGGGAAGAAAGATGTTCACTTCACCTTTTAATAAATCAGAAGAAAGAGGAATGTGCAGACCTCTTTCCCTTCTTCTCCAGTAGGGAGACAAGATCACATCCAGCAGAAGACAGATACAGCACACGTCCTGGACGTCACTGGAACACTTTCAGAACTATGCCTGTTTCCTGGGTCTCATGTTGAATTACAACATTTTGAAGTCCCCCCATTAGTGTCAATAACCAAGCCACCTCTTCTCTTCACTGGGGATTTGTCATAACACAAGATCGACTTGGCTGCTTTCCTCCCTTTGGGTCCATCCAGTGCTCACCTATTAACTACTAGTATTTCACACGGAATTTTACCACACCCTTGCCTTTCCCTGTACTCATTCACTTTTTTATATAGTCGACACTTACAGAATATCTTCATAGGCTAGGCAGTGTACTGGGTTCTGAGGATGCAAAGCTTCACATTCTACAAGGAGGGAAGAGATCTAACAAATAAGGACAATTTTTGATTATAAAAATGAATGTGCTCAGATCCTTGACAAAAACATCGAACATTTAAAGTATCAATGTCTGAAAACAAACAAAAATAAATGAAAACTAAAACCCCAACAGCTCCAATGAACTCCCCTTGCACTTAGAACAAGCCCAAACTCCTAACTGTGCTGGGCCTTAAGGCCCTGAAGAGTGGGCCCGGGCTTTCATCTCCCAGTACATTTCTGTGCTCACTCTGATCTAGCCCCTTGGCCTTCTTCCTCTCCCTTTAATAGGCCTGGTTCATTCCCACCTAAGTATCTGCACTTGATGTTCCCTGTTCCCCATAGTCTTCTCCATGGCTGGCTTCTCAGAGGGTCATTCCTAACCACTCTCTTCTCAGTCACTGTCTGATCACTCATACACCCATCATGTTATATATGAACCACCTGCCCAACAAGAGCCTGTACTGACAGAGAGCAGGGACCTTGCCAGTCATGTTCATTGCTGTCCCCTGTACCTGTACATAGTAAGCCGTCAAGAAAGGTTTAGTATATGAATTAAAGTATAAGTGAAGGGACGGCAAAGCCCAAACTGATAGCAAGGGCAGCCGTGGGCCTGACAGTGGATCAGGATACTTAATGGTACAAATCTCCGAGGTATGTTAGGGCATCTTGGATTTTCACATTTTCTGCAGATCTTTCTCCCACTTTATAAATTTTGCCAGAAGGTAAAAAGGGAAAATGGAAGTACCTTTGGCCCAACACGAGAGGATCACATGGACATGGTGGCATTAAAAGCTGGGGAGACCTGGATTTGGTCGTCATTTAGAAAGACAGTTTTTTCCAGTAGAAGGAAAATACTTGCCCACTAAGTAAATCTCACCAAAAGGGCAGGTAAATTGGGAAGGCCCATTCTGGCCTTTTCTGTGCATTCAGATGTGGCAGCATCTGCCCTCTTATCTGGTGGAGTGGGAACAGCAATGTACTCAGTCTATTTAAATTTCAGGACTAGCAGCAAATAGCAGTAACGACTCCAAGTCGGCTGCCTCTCTCGTCAGTGTAGCAACACCCTTGGCAACTTTCTTTTTATCTCTGTACTCTCGAGCTATTTATACACTGGCATAGGAAAACATATTATTTGCAGAAATGCCTCCGGATCCTATGTCATTTATACAGGAACAGAAGATGTTTTCAAAGAACCATATTTCTGTAGTATTTTTTTTTGCCACAAAAACTGTTCAGCAATGATCTGCCAGGTTGTGTGGGTGTAAAAACAGCCTCCATTAACTAATCTTCAGTTCTACTTTGGCTGCTTAAATATCTATTCAAGTGTTTCGGTCTGCCCATATTTAGATTTTGGAATTTAGTCATGATTAGTTTGCAGGCTTTAAGAATACAATGGAGTGCCTTGGAGTTCCTTTCTCAAACCTCTCCCCCTCTCTGTTGGGTTTCACTGGCATCAAGCCAGGATCGGTGTACTTCGGAGCTCTTACATCAGCTAATCTGGAAACACGGCGATTCTAGGGAGAATGCGCGTCTCTTGTTTCATTTCCAAACTCCTGTGTTAGTTTGGGTCCTTCTAGAAGCAGGTGCCAAGACAAGATTAGACATGCAAGAAGTTTATCAAGGGAAATGCCAATGAGGGGAACAGGGAGGGAGCTGAAGGAGGTGGGGGGAAGCTAGGAAGGATGAGAGGGAAGTAGCAAGGGGGGCTGGATAGACAGTCCCAGATCGCCCCACGGTTTTAAGAGTGTGTCAGCCAGATTGATGAAAAGTCTCCACTGAAGTTGCCCATCGGAGGAGTCCCCCATCTTGCAGGAACAGGCGTCCATAAGCAGCCCTGTGTCACATTCAGTCGCTGACCAGGAGCAGCCCACTGAGAGCGGGGATTCATGCACGGGCCTGGGGATTCCCATCTGTCACCGTGCTCCCTGCAGCAGGAGACCTGAGCATCTCACTTTCACAGCCGCCACGGCTCCCGCCCAGTTTCCTTGAAGAGAGTAAAAGGCAGTAGCTTCTAAATCATTGTCCTTAAAGCTCTGGTGTCCTGACGTGGGCCGTTAGTCTGCACAGGGAGGGCCCAAGAGGCCAGGAGCCGCTGCAGAGACCCATAGGCCGTTTCACCCAGTGAGGCTTTTTACTCTGGTCTACATTGGGGGTCCCACAAAAGACTTCCTTAGGAGGAAAACGAGTCCACTGCTTTCTAAATAGTTACAAAACAGTTAAAGGAATAGCACTGGTGGGGAGGTTCTCCTTAGAACCCAAACCCTCGATTTATGGCTCATTGGAAGGAAAAAAGATGTTTTATACATAATACTTATTTCCCCAGAGCATGTTCTTCTACACATTTGTGGCTTTCTCTGTACCTACAGTGCCTTTCTCCCTCTTTCCTACCTAGAAAATTCCCCATCCTTCATGACCCATTTGAGCTGCCATCTCCTCTCTGAAGTTCTCCCTGTCTTCCTCAGGCACAGAAAGCAGTGCCTGCCGCCGTGTTCCCGTGTTGCTTTGTATCTTGATGACAGCATTTGTTACATTTTATAATAATTTGTTTATATATTTGTGTCCTCCAGATTGTAAAGTTTTTATATTTTATTCTTTTCCTCTTTCTCTAAAGAGGGAAACATTGGCATTATTCCATAAATATACTGGTAAATTCTCTTATTTTACAACTATGACTAATACCTCTAGCTGGTTAAGAAAAAGCCATCTCTTTTCTAAGTAATTTTGAATTTCCACTGAGTGTTTTTAGAAGGATTAAAACCCCAACCAAAGCAAAAACAACAAAACGTGACATTCAAAAGGTGTCTCTAAACTGATCATCAATATTGGATCATTTGTATTACAACTTTATGAGAATCATAAAAAGCAAACATGAAAAGAAAACTTAACCTATAACTGATTTATCCATTTATCCCACAAATACTTATTGAGAACCTCCTGTGTGGCAGACAGTGTTACAGGTGCTACCATAGCTAAATAAGGACTATGATGAAAATAAAACAGAGTGAAGTGATGGGAGTGACAGAGAGGCTACTCTAGGTTGAGTGATCAGGAAGGGAGCTTCCTGTGATCTGTTAGGACCTAAAGGACATGTAAAGCTTCAGGGGGAATCATGTCCCTTGCAGAGGCAACAGCTAGTGCAGAGGGCCTGAGATGGAAGCACCCCAAAGCCAAGGTGATGAGACTTTGGTGAGGAAGATAATTTGTGATGAGAGAAGTGGTCAGAGAGGCAGGCAGGAGTCAGGTCGGTAGGGCTTTGAGGAACAACATGAGTATTTTGAATTTTTTCTTATGTGGAACAGGAGGTCATTGGAGGATTGTAAGCAGGCAAATAATATGATCTGATTTATATTTTTAAAAGACCACTGTGGGTGTTGTGTATAAAATGGATCATAGTGGGTTAAGACTAGAGATAAGACTAGCGAGGAGTTATGGACAAGTCAAGAAGAGCTCCTAGAGATTTGGATTTGGGGTAGCAGTGGAGTACAGTGTTACAATGTGCAAATTCTGTATATGGACATGAGCACACGTGTGTGCAAGTGCATACACATGGAAACATGCACATCATAATGAAAGCAAAAAGATTGATTCTGTGACCTCGGATCTCTGTAGTATCAGCCCAATTATGCTCATGCGAGAAACAATTAAACATAGCTTGTAAATCCACTTCTTCCCCTGCTTTTTGCTCTCCATTCCCTGATTATTATAGGAAGTGATTAAACTGAGCAGAGAGGGTAGGAAATTCCATTCTGGGTTCTGAAAGGGCACAGGTAATAGAAACATGAAGTCTGATCTGTAAGGCTGCTTTGCTTTTTTTATTGTCTAAGTCTGCATCCATGAATTAGAGGTAGTATCGAGTTGTGTCCCCTGAGCACATGCACTAGTTAGAATATTCTGACTGAATTAATGAGGAGGTAGGGGGTTGAGTGTTTAATTAGTTGACCATCTGTTCTATTAAATCATCTTTTACCTTGTCAAGGCACAGGTCCTTAAGTGAGCTCCCTCTCTCCAGTGTAAACCTCCCAGATCCATTCACCATATTGCTGCCAGAGTGCTGGAGCTAGCAGACAACCCTAACTGTGCTTTGAAACCTCCAAGAGCTCTGTCAAGTGAAGGATGGTTTCAGCTCCTTTCTTGCATGTGAGACTCTCTTGCCATCTTAGCTCTGGCTCCTGCCCTCGTTGTACTTTTTGTTTGACCAAAACTGAGGAAAGGAGACCTGCTGCTCACACCTTGTGTCTCTGCTCCTTCTGTTCCCTTTGGACAGCCGGCCAGTTCTTACACACGTATCCATGGGGCCTCAGCGTGGGCCTCACCCTCAGCAAAGCCTCCCGGCATCCTTCTAGGTGGTATTAAATGCCCTTTTGTGCCCTTAAAGCAGTGGTTCTTAAAGTGTGGCCCATGGAACCCCGGGGACAGGGGAGTTCCTTAAATTTCCTTGGGGGGTGGTCCACAAGGTCAAAACTCTTTTTTTCATACTAATACTAGGATGTTAATTGCTTTTTCCACAGTGTTGACATTGGTGACAATAGTACAAAAGGAATGGTGAGTAAAACTGCTGGCCCCCTAACACAACCCAAGGCAGCAGCACCAAGTTTCACTGTCTCACACTAGTCACTGAATTCCTCACCACCGCACACTCGCCAAAAGGGGGTGGTGGGGTGGTCCAGTTGCACATAACAATGTCTTTGATGAGGCAGTAAAAAAAATACTGATTTTATTAAATCTCAACTTTGAATACACAACTTTTTAATATTCTACGTGATGAAATGAGAAGTACAACTAAAGCTCTTCGGCTGCAAACAAAGTAACAAGTGTTGTCAAGAGAAAAAGTACCTGTGTTTGAGCTGCCAGCTGAGTTAGCCGTTGTTTTTGTTTTTTTCATAGAACACCATTTTTATTTGAAAGAACGACTGACAGACAAAATTAGGATTATTCAGACTTGGGTATTTGACAGACATTTTCTGAAAAAGGAACCAGTGAGCCTGTCACTTCAAGGAGAACAACTGAAAGTATTTGTTGCCAATGATAAAATTTGTGCTTTCCAGCAAAATTCTGAGTTTTTGGAAAGCATGTATCTGCCACTGTGAGCTTGACAGCTTCCCAGTATTTATAGACTTTTCTGATGAAATTGGTGGAAATATTGAGGGATATATTTTTATTAATATATTGTATAATAAAATGTGTAAGACATTTGGAAGATCTGCATGACCCACTGAACCAGTATTTTCCAGGTGACTGATGCATGATGTTACAAAGTCATGTGTGGGTGAAATCCATTCACACTACAAGATGACCAATGTATTTTAACGTGACAAAGTATAGAATGTTTATTGCTATCACCCATATGGACTTATAATAGAATCAGTGTGGTATCAGTCAAAATCCCAATAGGCTTTATTTTTTATAAAACTTGACAAACTAATTCTAAAATTTATATGGAAATGCAAAGAAACTAGAGTAGCCAAAGCACTTTGAAAAAGAAGCTGAAGAACTTTCCAGCCAACTTCAAGACTTAAGATTGCGCTGTAGTAATCAGGATAGTGTGCTGTTGGTATAGAGACAGACAGATCAATGGAACAGAACAGAGGCTCTGGAAATAATTCTACACATACATGGCCAAAATATTTTTAACAAAGATGACAAACCAATTCAAAATTTAAAGATACTCTTTTTAGTAAATGATTTTGGAACAATTGGATAGTCTTTCAAAAAAAAAGGAACCTCAATCTTTATCTCATAATGTATACAAAAATTAACTCAAACTTAATTTGAGTATCGTTGTCTTAAATGTAAGAGTCAAAACTACAAAAGTTCTAAAGAAATACATAGGAGAATTTAGTGACCTTGAATTTGGCTAAGATTTCTTAAATACGACATAGAAAAACACAAGCTATTTTTTGAAAGTCAATAAATTAATCAAAATTCAAAGCTTTTGCTCTTCAAAATGCCAAGAAAATGAAAAGGCAAGTCATAGATTGGAGGAAAATTTGTAAAACATATATTTTGGAAAAGACTGATATCTAGAATATGTAAATAGCTCTTACAGCGATCAGAAGACAAGTTACCTGATAAAAAATGGACAAATGGTTTGCACAGACATGCCACTGAAAAAGATCTACAAAAGGCAAATAATACATGAAAAGGTGCTCAACATAATTAGTCATTATGGAGACGAAAATTGAAACCACAATGAGATATCACTACACATCCAGTAAAATGGCTAAAATTAAAAAGACTGGCAATACCAAGTATTAGAGGGGATATAAAACATTGGAACTTCCAAAAATTGCTTATGGGAATGGTAAATGGTACAGCCACTGTGAGAAAACAGTTTGACAGTTTTATAAAAAGCTAAGCGTATACTGTATGACCCAGCCATCCCACTTTGGGATATTTTCGCAAAAGAAATGAAAGTATATATCCACACAAAGACTTGAACTTTAAAATTCATAGCAGAGTTATTTGTAAAAGCTAGAACCTTGAGGGGCTGGGGGAATAAATGCCCATCAGCAAGAGACAGGATAACCAAATGTCATGTCCAAACAAAAGAATACTACTCAGCAATGAAAAGAAACAAAACAACTGATACATGCCAAAGCATGGATATATTTCAGCATAATTATGCTGAATAAAGAAGCTGGCCAGAAAAGACTACATAGTTTATAATCCCACTTAGATACAGTTCTAGACCTTTACTGTCAAATGTGGTATCTACTAACCACATATGGCTGTTGAGCTCTTGAAATGTTACTAGTTCAAATTGAGAGATGCCACAGACTGGATGGCTTGTAAACAACAAATTTATTTCTCGCAGTTCTGAAGACTGGAAAGTCCAGAATCAAGGTGCCGGCAGGTTCCTTGTCTTGTGAAGTCCTGCCTCCTGCTTCATAGATGGCCATCTTCTCTCTGTATTCTCACTGTGGGGTCTCTTTTAAAGGCAACTAATCCCACTCATGAGGGCTCCACTCTCATGACATAATTACCTCCCAAAAACCCCACCTTCAAACACCACCACACTGGGGATTGGGTTTCAACATACGAATTTTGGAGGGGACACAAACATTCAGTCTGTGGCAGTATCTCAATAATTTTACTTTGATTACATGGCAAAATAATATTTTGATATATTGTGTTAAATGAAATATGCTACTAGAAAATTTACAGTTGTATATGTGGCTCACATTTGTAGCTCATGTTACATTTCTTTTGAGTAGTGTTTTTATTTAAAAATGCAAAGTAATCCATTGTGACAGAAAAACATCAGTAATTGGGAATGATTTGGGAGATTTAGAAAGGAGGAATGGACTACATACACAGGCACAGGGACACTTTAAGGGGTAATAATTTTTTAGTATCTTAACTTTAGTAATGTATATACATGAATGTATCCATATGTCAAAACTCATTAAATTGTACATTTTAAATATGTGTAACTTATTGTATGTTGGTTATATCTCAAGTCTGCAAAAAATTTAAGTTTATTGATGTTTTCAGATTGAACATTGCAACTAACCTTTAAGAAACTATTACTTAAAGAAACTATGACTTTTCAAGTTTTTGTGTAATAGTAAAAAAGAATATTCACAGTTATTTGAAAAGACTATTGAAGTACATTCCCATTTCAAACTATATATTGATGTGTGGCTATTTTTTTCAAGCATATCACAAAAACAATGTATTTCAACAGATCGAATGTGAGTCATATATGAGAAAACAGCTGACTTAATTTTTCTGTTTAACTCATTGTATTTTAAAGATGGAGCCAATGAGACTGTGTTTGTGCACATAAACATTGTATTTGTAACACATTATTGGAATCTCATAGATGCCTGGATTCATCACATGATTTACAGGATTAGGAATTTCTACAAAAAGCTTTTATGAAAGCAAGGAGAAAATTTTACATGTATGTTTTTAAAATCAGCTATATATCTGTTTAAATATGTGTGTTTTAATTAGTTTCTATGTGGCCCAGTCAGTTGAGCTTTAGGAAAAGTCTTCTGAGCTAGAAACAAAAGCAGTAATTTTTTTTCTCTTATCTGCAGGAAGCAATGAGCAACCAGCCCTATGTATTTCATGAGGATAACTTTTCCCCCAGTCTTTATTGTTTTAGGAAGCTGTATCAGACTGGATCCAGGAAGAAGACAGAAATCACACCAGTTATTTTAACAGAGAAAATGTAACATAAAGGATTGCTAACCAGATACTGGGGAACCAAAAAGGCAAAAAAGGAACAGTCAGGTATCACAGAGATGGCGTCCACGGGATGCAGCTCCTACCCCTAGGACTGAGGAATGAAACAAAAAGGTCAGAACTGTTTAAACTCAGGAGCTTGGAGCATGGGCCCACAGACTGGAATTCAGACCTCGGAGGAGGGGCAGCTGTTCAGATAACACAGGTGCCTCAGAAACTCAGGAGAGGGTCCCCAGGGAACTGGGATCCAGACCTATAAGGAAGGGAGAGGGGCTCCCTGTTCATGGAGGTCATGTCTCTAAAAGTTCATGATAAGGCTAGTTCTCCAAGGTTTAGAAAATCAGTAAACTGGAATCCCCTGGAATCAATTGCTGCTTCTAGAGTGAAGTAGTGTTGCTAAGGCGACACTGGCAAAAGCAGGAAGCAAACAGGAAAGAGAGCATCTCTTCTTCCTCCTCCAGCCTCACAATCTCCCTCTGGTGCCCAATTGGCAGAGCCTAAAGGAGCCAGCCAGTAAAGGAGAAAGTGGTTTGCAGAGTCACAGCATCACAAAGTAGAATAAACAAACAAAACTGAAACAAACAGATACAGAGAGCAAACTCGTGGTTGCCAGAAGGGAGGGGGTTGGGAGGTTGGATGAAATAGGTAGAGGGGATTAGGAGTTGCAAACTACCAATTATAAAATAAGCCATAGGGATATATATACACATATACAGTGTAAGGAATATAGTCAATAATAGTGTCATAATTTTGGTGACAGATGGTTACTGGACTTCTCATTGTGATCATTTTGTGATGTATTTGATTGTATCACTGTGTTATACTGTTGTACACCCCAAACTAATATTGTACATCAACTATACTTCAGTTTAAAAAAAAATAATAAATGTGGGTTTGAAGCTAAAAGACACTAGCTTAATAACACAGTGTCAGCACTTAAATTCCAACTGTTCTTCTGAAAATAATTCCTACTTGAGTGAAGTTTATATATATATACACATATACACACACACACACATAAACACACACACACACACACACACACATACATGAATTATAGTAACAGATTTCTTGGCTGTATCCCTTCCTCCTTTTATGCTTATCTCCATAAAAATGACCCTTGTTTTATGTTTGTCCCCCAAATCCTTTGGAATGTCACTCAGTGGAGCATATTGGTCAAGTAAGCTATTAATTTAAAAACAGCAAAGAGTTACTACTGTTACATTCACACTTTAAAGCTTAACAAGGTGAATTCATGTCTGAGGAATTGACGCAAGTGTGGGTTATTTATTTAGAATTAAGTTTGAAATGTTCAACTCTTTGGGTCCAAATTTAATGGTAGCCAAAAATGATGACTGTTGTGGGCCATGATGTAAGAAATAATGGATTAATTCTGAAATGATTTTTTTACCAATATTTGGGAAGAGATGCCATGAAATCCAGTATTGCATGTGAGTTCTATGTAAAGAAATAAGGAATAAGAAACTCATAAAAGGTCTACACATAGTTGATTTGATTGTTTTCAAAACAAAAAGCTCCAAAGGACTGGGGGGAAGGTATAGCTCAGTGGTAGAGTGCGTGTTTAGCATGCATGAGGTCTTGGGTTCAGTGCCCACTACCTCCATTAAAATAAACGAATAAACGTAACTACCCCCACCCCAAAATAAAAAAGGAATCATCTCAGTCCCTTTAAAATTAAAAAAAAAAAAAAAAAGCTCCAAAGGATTAAGAATACAAGATAGGGCCTTTTCCTTTTTTTTGATACT
Organism: Camelus dromedarius; assembly: GCF_036321535.1. Lineage (NCBI taxonomy): Eukaryota > Metazoa > Chordata > Mammalia > Artiodactyla > Camelidae > Camelus > Camelus dromedarius. Next base: position 10,215,716 of record NC_087454.1, on the reverse strand, counting down.
CAAAAAGAATATTAGATTGCATTTCAAATCGTAATGCATATATATAGCAAAACCTAATTAAGTCATCATTTACTTAATGTGAGGGAGTCATACTCAGCAAAAAAACTCCCTAAAAGTCAAACAGCCCCGCATGTAAAGGGTTCTGTAGGGAGGCATGGTTTAGGGGTCGCCAAACCTCAGCCCTTTGAGTCCAGCCTCACACTTTTATTCTAGGCTATGGATTCCTGCTTCACCCTATTCCCATCTTGAAGTTCTGAACAGTGGGGGATGGCGGGAAGGGAAGGAGATGGAAAGAGAGAGAGGGAGAGAGACCCAAATTCAGAAATGTGAAGCTCTTAAGCAATATAAGCTCATCAGTTAATGCTCTGTAAACATACTCCTTTCTCAGGAAAATTACTGTAAAATAACAGTGCTCTAGTGAATGGCTATCACCAGAAAATGTCAAAGGGTTTGAAACACTTGGCTTCTCCTGCCTTTGTAATCAGCCAACTTCATTATGCTTTCTGCTTAATAATTATAGAGCTTATTAACAGAGATGGGTTAATAATGTAAAAATAATAGGCATTACAAATTACATATTCTCCCAAGGGACTGGAGATTTGTGTCATTTCATATACCAATATGAAAACATGACTTTTGTTTAACCCACGTATTGGAGTTCTCTAAATATAGTGAAATGATACAATTTAATAGTAATGTAAGCTGCACAAATCCTTTCTGAGAAAATGCCATTTTATCCCTGCTTTCAGGAACTGAAAATGGTATATCATACTTGTGCCCTTAGGTTTCTCTCTCCCTGCACAAGAGTCAGCTCATAACCCATGTAGAAATATACCACCGTCTTGGCAGTTTTAAAAATGTATCTTTTATTTTATCATTTTATTTTATTATTAAATATATTTTATTATAATGGTAATACTACTCATTGTAGAAAATTTGGAAAATAGACAAAAATATAAATAAGAAAATAAAAATCATATACAATCCCACAATCTAAAACTTATCACTTGTTAGTATTTTGGTTTATTTTATTCCTATATTTTTATAAATGTATATTTTGCATAGGTGAGAGAATTTTGTACACTTGATACTGCTTTTTTCATTTAACATAAAGTTAACAAGCATATGTAAAAACATTTTCCCTTTTCATAAAAATCTTGGTAAATGGGTTTATCCTCCACAATGTGAGTGCACAATAACTTACTTCATTCCCCTATTGACGAACATTTAGATGGCTACTTTTTCACCTTTATCAGAAATACTTGATAAGAATGCATGCACATTTAATCTATGAACCGGAACCCAGACCTTTGAGAAGGGAGGGGTGTTCCCTGTTGACTGAGGCCATGACTGGGAGTTTTTAAGGAAAAAGTCCTGGTAGAATTATAAGGTCAAAGAATATAAACACATTTAGAGCTTTTAATATATACTAGCAAATTGCTTTCCAGAAGAGTTTCCCAACTTACTCTTCACTAGCAAAGTACAGGAATGCCTACTTCGCTGTATATTCAGCAGCATTGAGTATTAATATTTTTAAGGTGAAATGACTTCTTAGTGGATTAGTAGTGAATTTGAACATTTTACTCCCAAGGCATTTTAATTCTTAACACAAGATGCGTAAAAATAAATTTTGTAGAATATTTACTGCTAAATTGGTAATTCCCTCTTTCAGCCAATTCTGGATACTTAAAAGTGCTTCATTTATCATTTTAAGTTTGAAGATTCTCTGATTTTAAAAGGGGCACTGTTTATTTATCATTAAATCATGACTTAAAGAGAAATCTTTGGTTAAGGACAGTTGGTCCTTTTTTTAAGCCAAAAATATTTCAGTATATTAGGAAATATAAAAGTATATACTTGGAAATGCCAAAAAAAAAAAAACCCAAAAACCAAAAAATCATGATTCAGAATTTTGCCAAAAATGTACTTACTGGGAAGAATAATTTTAATATCAGAGGAAAGACTTTGAAGAATATACAGTCAAGGAAAATAATCTGCTTTTTGCATGTCCATGGGAAATGATTGCCTGTACCAATCAGACTTTTTCTCATTGAGCTTTGAAGGTACACCTTAACATCAACAGAAAATTGACTTTTTTTTTTAACTCTTCTAGTTACAGACATCATCTCGTTAGCTCACAGACCTACTCCTTAAAGGGCTTAGGTTCATTTTTAAGAAGTACTCCAACATTCAAACTTACGTAAGTTTTGAGAATTTCAATATACACTAAGAGGGAGAGAGTTTAGATAGAAGGCAACAGGAACAGAAGCTAAGACGATTCTGACAAAGTTTACCCAGTAGAATGCAGAAGTTCTGGCAGAGTCCACTGCACCCCACAGAGACTTGACTGATGATAACCTCTCCTAAGGACATACTCTGGGTATACTCTGTACTGTTCGCTACATACATTATTTCTATTTTTTTAAATTGAAGTATAGTCAGTTACAATTTGTCAATTTCTGGTGTATAGCATAATGCTTCATACATATACAAACATATATTTTCATATTCTTTTTCATTATAGGTTACTAGAAATACTGAATATAGTTTCTGTGCTATACAGAAGAAATTTGTTTCTTTAAACTATTTTATGTGTAGTAGTAAGTATTTGCAAATCTTGAACTCCCAATTTATCCCGTCCCACCCCTTTTCCCTCCAGTAACCATGAATTTGTTTCCTATGTCTGTGAATCTGTTTCTGTTTTGTAGATAAGTTCATTAGTGCCTTCTTTTTTCTTTCTTCCTTTTATTTTTTTAGATTCCACATATGAGTGATATCATATGGTATTTTTCTTTCTGGCTTACTTCACTTAGAATGACGATCTCCAGATCCATCCATGTTGCTGCAAATGGCATTCTTTTATTCTTTTTTATGACTGAGTAGTACTCCATTGTATAAATACACCACTGCTTCTTTATCTGGTCATCTGTTGTTGGACATTTAGGTTGTTTCCATGTCTTGGCTGTTGTAAATAGTGCTGCTATGAACACTGAGGTGTATGTGTCTATTCAAATTTGAGATCCCTCCAGATATATGCCCAAGAGTGAGATTGCTGGATAGTATGGTAAGCCTATTTTTAGTTTTTTGAGGAATCTCCATACTGTCTTCCATAATGGCTGCACCAAACTACATTCCCACCAGTAGTATAGGAGGGTTCCCTTTTCTCCACACCCTATCCAGCATTTATTGTTTGTGGACTTTTTAATAATGGCCATTCTGACTAGTGTCAGGTCATACCTTATTGTAGTTTTGATTTGCATTTCTCTGATAATTAGCAATATTGAGCATTTTTTCATGTGCCTATCGGCCATTTGTATGTCTTCATTGGAGAATTGCTTGTTTAGGTCTTCTGCCCACTTTTGGATTGGGTTGTTTGTTTTTTGTTATTAAGTTGTATGAGCTGTTTACATATTCTGGAAATTAAAACTTTGTCGGTCACATCATTTGCAAATATTTTCTCCCATTCTGTAGGTTGTAGTTTTGTTTCTATTATGGTTTCCTTTGCTGTGCAAAAGCTTATAAAGTTTAATTAGGTCCCATTTGTTTATTTTTGCTTTTATTTCCATTGCCTGGGTAGATTGCCCTAGGAGAACATTGCTAAGATTTATGTCAGAAAATGTTTTGCCTATGTTTTCTTCTAGGAGGTTTATAGTGTCTTGTCTTAGAAGTCTTTAAGCCACTTTGAGTTTATTTTTGTGTATAGTGTGAGGGAGTGTTCTAATTTCATTGATTTACATGTGGCTGTCCCGTTTTCCCAACACCACTTGCTGAAGAGACTGTCTTTTCTCCATTGTATATTCTTCCCTCTGTCAAAGATTAATTGACTGTAAGTCTGTGGGTTTATTTCTGGGCTCGCTATTCTGTTCTGTTGAGCCAGATGTCTGTTTTTATGCCAATACCATGCTGTTCTGATGACTGTAGCTCTCTAGTATTGTCTGACGTCTGGGAGGGTTATTCCTCTGGCTTCATTCTTTTTCTTCAGTATTGCTTTGCAATTCTGGGCCTTTTGTGATTCCATATAAATTTATTCTAGTTCTGTGGAAAATGTCCTGGGTAATTTGATAGGGATTGTGTTAAATCTGTAGATTGCTTTAGTACATACATTATTTCTAAACCATGTGACAATTTGCTAATTAGGTATTATTATTCCCATTTTATAGATGAAGAAACTAAAGCTCAGAGAGGCTAAAGCTGGGATTAGAACCTGTCTGGCTCATTCCAGAATCTAAATATGCTTTTATTTTCTTTTAGTTTTAATAAAAATATGACTTACATACAGTGCATAGAAATATATTACATCAGAAAATAAACACCATCGCACTAGCAGTTTACCTACACCTTAGAAGCCCCCATGTGCTACTCCGTATAACGTCTCTCCCACCTCCCAGATAGCCACTCTTCTGAATTTTGTGTTACTAATTGCTTTCTTTTTAAAAAATTTTTTATTTCATATGTCTGTATCCCTAAACAATGTATTTTCCTGTTTTATATTTTATCTGTTTGGAAATCATGAATAATATCTGTCTTTCTCAGAAAAATTCCTTTGTCATGGGTAAGTCACAGACCTCTTACTATATCTATGGTTCTAGAGTTTTAAAACCAGAGTAAGTAGAAGGCCTAGATTTATAGTTTTAAGGTAGGACTGCTGGATTTAGCAAATAAAAACAAATAACAGTTCACCATGTGTAGCCCATGCAATATTTAGGACACACTTGTACTTTAAGAAGTATTTATTTTTTATCTGAAACTCAAATTTAACTAGGCATCTTGTATTTCATCTGGCAACTCTCTTTTAAGGGGACTTACTACATGGATCCTGATAGCTGAATACCGGGTGCTGACAACCCTGGAGGGTGATCAGCATTTTTCCAGTGGCCCCCGCAATGTGGTGGTGGAAATTACATAGAGTCTAAACTTAGAAGATGCAGGTCCTAATTTCCTAGGTCCTACCAGTTCTAGGATATGTGAACTTGAACAAGTAGCTTAAACTTCCTGAGCTGTGCTTCTCTCATCTTCAAAACCAGGATCATGAGAGGCTTCCTCAAGAAATCTAAATTCTCATCTATTATAAGAGAAATTCAATTGCTAACATCTAGACTTGATAAACCAAGAAATAATAGCATAAGCACATTACTTGGAGATAGGCAGGGGACCCCAACAAATCGTGAAAACACTGACAGCTCAGAATTCCAAATGGTCGCCTCTGAGTTGCAGAACCAGGGGTGGAGTGTGGGAAGGGGGAGAGCAGGAGGGCTGCTTCTGGTTTTCAGGTTTCTAGTGGCATTTCATGTTTGTAACATCAACTTTACTTTGGAAAAATTTCAATTGTCAAGGTAGAAAATGAATGGAAAAAACAGATTGAATTTTAAAATAATAATAAAATAGTGATAAGAATCCTAAGAAAATTCAAAAGCTGATATCATGCCTGTCTTTTTACAAAAAGGGAAGGAATGGTATGACCCTGCTATCCCTGAAGAAATTGACTGATAGCACAAGAATTTCCCCCAGCATCTTTTGATAGGTCACTCAACCTTGATCGGCCAGCATCTGGTTAGTCTTTCTAGTCCAATGCTCAGAAGAATACAACACTTCTGTAGGACTTTATAAATCTTTTTTATGCCAGCGATGAATTCAAGTTACAGAACTTAATTCCGAAGAAGAAAATTCTTTCTGGACTTCTGATTCAGGGCAGTGTCTTGAAGAAGATAAGGTGCCCCTCGCAACTTTATCTCTGAAATAAGGTAGACTTTCCTTACCAGCTCAAGTGAGGAACTAACTGCCAGGAGCTGTGGAGCTGGCGACAGGAATGGTCGGGTGTTAGGCAACTTAAGGGAGCAGCGGCCCCTTCTGGGGACACACAGGCAAGATGCAATGAGGTGGCTGGTACTACATCCTAGGAAACTGCATCCTCAGACTGAGATCTGCCCTCTAGTGGCTACAAATGCTGGTTTCTCTCCAAAAATGTTTCTCTCCCACAGGAGTGAGAACTTTGAGTTCCAAGTAAATAAAGAAGTAATGAGGGAGACAAAGGAGAAACAGTTCAGAGAGCACATGTTGTTGCGATGTGGCTGAGACATTGGACTTCCACCTCTGTGGGCGCCTCTTCTCTGAGCTAGTTCTCTAGAAATTAGAAAAATAAAGTTAATACACAAACCAAAAATGCATTTAAGGATTAACTTTAGTTCTGGAATTTTTGCTCTGCCAAATTTGGAGTGCTTTATAAAATGATAATGATAGTAAATGGTAATTTTTCTTTTAATGTCCCACATCATCATCTGAATTTTTTGGAAATTTTTACTCATTGGTTACATCTCTACTTCTAGGAACCACTGTTCCAACCCACGATGGCAGGCTTTCAATTCATAATCAAAGAACGATTTTCACTTGGAATGGATGTCAAAGATGATCACTTTCCAGGAAAATTAGGCATTCTCTCCATGACATAGATTTGAGACCTAGGCAGAATAAGCGCTCTGTTCCCATAATTGAGTACCTGGCACATAAGAGGAATTGAGTGGGAAACGTTGAAAGGAATGAGGGTCTTAGGTGATAGGCAGGGCCTGGAACCCAGATATTCTGCCACCTAATTCAGTGTCCTTTTCACCACACCAGGATCACACGATTTCTGGTAAGACGTGGGCAATCTGCTTGATTGAAAAACTGCTAGCTATTCATAACAGGAGAGGGTTGGCCTGGGACCTAGAATAGCAGGAATACAGAGGAGAGAATCAGTGTTCGCCGTGCTCAGGTGAGCTTTGGGAAGTTTCCTTAGAGAGTGTCAGACTAGACCTGGGAAGTTTGGGGCAGGTGTTAACTCCTCTGATGGCTTTTCTTCCTGGCTAGCATATGATTGAGACTGGGAGGTTGGGTAGGAGTTACTGGGAGAGGGAGGGGAGGAAGATTGTGTGTGTGTGTGTGCACTACAGGGAGAAAACAGGGAAGTAATGTCCCAGATGGAAATGGGAATGTTCCACACCATGGAGGGAGCAAGGTCGTGGCGGGGGAGGGGGAATTACCTTAAAAGGGAGGTCAAACACGTGAGGCTCCCAGAATAACCAGGTGCTCTGACTGCAAGGAAGTACTTGTTAACCCTGCATGGACAACAGTTTTAAAATCCAAGTAGTGTGTCTAAATGCCCTCAAAAAAGTTCTGAAAATTTAAACTTTCATAACTTCTGTTTTACAATTCAAAAAAAAACTGTTCTTGAAAATATATTTAATCATGTTGGTGAGGACAGAGAAAAATTGGAATCCTTGTGCTTTGCTGATAGGAATGTAAAATGATGCAGTCCCTATGGAAATCATTTAGTAGTTCCTCAAAATGTTAAACATAGTGTTACTACAGGTGACCCTCGAACAACACAGGTTGAAACAGCAAGGCTCCACTAATATGCAGATTTTTTTTTTGGCAGTAAATACTATAGTACTGTATGATCTGCTGTTGGCTGAATCCTCAGATGTGGAAGTACGGATTTAGGGGAACCTCAGGTATGGAGGGCCGACTGTAAGTTTAACCCAGAATTTCAACTAAGAAGAGGCTCCATGCCCCAACACTCATGCCCTTCAAGGGTCAACTGTATTTAATCCAGCAATTCCACTCCTAGGCATATACCCCCCCAAAATTGCAAAACAGTGCTTATAGCAGCACTATTCATAATAGCCAAAAGGTAGAAACAACCCAGATGTCTATCAACTGGCAAATGTATAAGCAAATTGTGGTATATCCATATAATAGAATATTACTCAGCCAAAAAAAGGAATGAAGTATTGACACATGCCATACCATGGATGAACCTCAAAAACATTATGCTAAGTGATAGAAGCCAGACTTAAAAGGTCATCTATTGTATGATTCCATTTATATGAAATAGCCAGAATAAGAAAGATCCATAGAGACAGAAAACAGATTGGCAGTTGCTAGGGGCTGAGGACTGGGGAGAAGAGGGAGGAGACTGCTTACTGGGTACAGGATTTCCTTTCGGGGTGATGACAGTGTTCTTCAACTAGTTAGAGGTGACAGATTGTGAATGTACTTCATGCTGCTGAATTGTATACTTTTAAATGGTAAATTCTATATTATGTGAATTTTACCTCACTAAAAAAAAATACATTTTTAAATGGCTTAAAAATATATTTAATGAAAACTCATTTTAGTAACTAGTTACCAGTTAAAGAGATGATGAAAAGAAGATTGCAGTCAGTAACTTTCACATGTTCTTCTTGGATTCAAATAATCAAATTTTAAAAGGTTCTTTTTTCAATTGGTTGTATCTAAATTGTTACCAGACTTTGGTAATTTTATAATTCCTCCTGCAGTTCACTTTTATGACCTATGGTTATCACTGTGCAAATAATCAGGATGAATTTATAAATGAAAAGATTTCTTGACTCCGTGTGCTGTAGATAAATTGCCATGGTTAATAAAATTTACTTACTCCACAATAGTAGAGAGAAAGAAGTTAGAATTGGTTTTAAGGAAAAAATCATTAAGGCCTTTGGAAGTGGGTGTGTCATTGCATTCCCATTTCATTGATTCTAAGCTGCACCTTTTTTCACTCTTTAATATTACTGAAATGGAGATGCCTCTTACAGCCCCTGCGGCCAGGTGCTGCAGCTGTTGTGGCCTGCACTTGTGTATCGCAAAGTGCTAACTGGGTTTCCAGGACGCCAGGGAAGAATTTCTGGAGACAACAGTAGAGCACTCTTTTAAGAACATTCTTGAGCAAAAGACATGGACATTCAATGTCAAAAAATTATTCCAAAGAGTTAGATTCTGAATATGAAAATGTTTTAGGAATACTTGATCTATTTTCCCTTTCATATTGTACAAACGTGATATAGAATGATATCTATGCTAAAGAAATATTTTAAAACTCTTTCAATGAGTGTAAAATAAAAATTCACGTGATAAAAAAGCATTTTTGCTTTTTTGACATAGTTTGCATAGCATTTTTTTCTCTTTCCATAGAACATAAAGTAATGGTGTGATATATATTCAGTGATGTCTTAGATTTAATCAAATGTGGTAACTATTTTCTATAAAAAATCTTAAACATTTGCATTTTAGAAAATAATCCATAGTTCCATATATTAACCCTAGAACATCTTATTTTAAAAAATAAGCATATTTTAATTCAGTAGAATTTACCTCCTTCAATAAATGTTTACTGAAAACCCTCAAAAAAAAGAATTGTATCACATACAATGTAGAATATCAAAATAAATAAGACAGCCTCTGTCCTAAAAGAATTTACAGTTTAGTAGATAAGTGATATTACTGCTATGGTGTGTTTCACTCATTTGTTCATTTAAAAAATATTTACTGAGCAATTTCTTTATATCAGGTCCTGCTTCAGGGGCTGGAAATATAAGAGTAAACAAAACAAAACTCTCTATCCTCATGGAACGTACATTCTAGAAGGAAGATGTTCAATAAAAAGGATAATAAGGAAATGTAGATACAGCAGATAATAAGGACTAAGGGAAAAAAGATCCTGGAAGAGGACGATGAAATGTTGGGAGGAGGCTGCAATTTTATATCTAGAAAGCCCTCACCAAGGGAAAAACCCGAAGGAGGTAGGAGCTAAAGATGAGAAGATCTGGCTAAAAAAAAGTCTTCCAGGCAGAGGACCCAGCAAAGACCCTGAGGCAGGAATGATGAGGAACAAGCAGTGGAGACAACAAAGGGAGTCACCAGTGATGGAATCAGAGAAGTGGGAGGGGCCAGATGGATGAAGCCTGTAGGTCAGAGGAAGGACCTTTGCTTTTCTTCCAAGAGGTAAGGTGTTTGAGCAGAGAAGTGGCAGGATGTGGTTCATCTTTAAGGGGAACATTTTGAGTGCTGTGTTGAGAGAGGAGTGGAAAGGAGAAGAGCAGAGGCAGGGAAGCCAGCTGGGAAGACGCTGAAATTACCAGGAGAGAGGTGAGGGTGCGTTGGATCCGAGTCATATGAGTGAGGGTGGTGAGTCGTGGAATTCTGAGTGCATTCTGAAGGTGGCACTCGCAGGACTTGCCGATGGACTGGAGGTGGGGCATGAGTTCGAGAGAGGAGTCGCGGAGGCCGCCAGGGTTCTTGGTCTGAGCGAATAGAGTGGAGCTGTCATTGGCAAAGTGAGGAGGGATCTAGGAGGTACTGTCAAGAGCTTCACTGGGGACACGCTAAGTCTGAGAGGCTGTGAGAGCCCGTTCCAGCAGGTCTGGAATTGGCCTGCACTCTTAGTGACATGAGACGTATGCCTGTCGGGCAGTGGCCCTGCTGAAGACAGGAAGCACGCTGATGGCTTTGTAACCACGGAGTGTCTGGGCAATTTGTAGCAGCTTGTCAGCGTTGTTCATTGATAGTGAGGAGGTTGATGATATGCATCTAGTCTCAGTGAGACCCCCAGAAGGCTCTGCCATTGGTCCTGGTTACATCGGGGCCATAAGCCCATGCGTGAAGCGTAGGGAATCCGAGAAACCCTAGCCACGACTCCATTTGGGGCTGCCTGCTTGTAAGGTATCTCATACATACATCAGTGGTTCCTGGTGCAAGAGTGAAAGTGTATTCAGCACAGCCCTTACAGAGGGAGCCCCTGCCTGGCCTCTCTGGACCCCTCCCTAGCTGTGAGGTACATTAATATCAGCTTCTGGAAGCAAGTATAAAACTGAGCGGAGGAATATGAGCGCATGAGTGTGTGTGTGTGTGTGTGTGTGTGTGTGTGTGTGTGTGTGTGCACGTGCGCACGTGCATGCGCTGATGTAGGGGTGCAGGGCAAGGACAAAGGAGTCCCATCTATGCAACTGGCCAGCAGGCAAAGTGAGGAACAGTCTCAGTGGAACTAGACTAGAGAATACATTCTGGAATGTTCTGCCTGACACTTAAGAGTAATATGGCCATGATGCCAGAAGGAAAAATGACCATAACTGCGTATCATTATTAATTCAAAAATATGTATTGTTGGTAATTTATCGCATGTCTGGAACTATACCAATGGATGCAGTGCGAACTGGCAGGCGTAAGTCTGCCCTCACTACACTTCAGGTTTAGAGTGGGCGGAGGAGAGACAGACCTTAAATAATTACCTAGGTAATTATCTGCTTACAGCTATTTGTGTTAGAAAGAAAAAGTACAGGACATTATTAGATTAAATAGCTGGGGACTGGACTTCTAGGAAAGGCCTCTCTGAAGAGGTGACCCGCCAGGCTGAGCCCGACGGGTGAATAGAATTAAACAGACATAGAAGGTGTGTGTTCTGGATTTGGGGCCAAGAAAGAAGGTGTCCTCTTCCAACTCAAGTGCTGAATGATGCTGAAGTTGTGCTCTCGCCCCAAGAACTGTCCCAGCAAGACCCTGTGTGCTTTACCCCCTACCCCGACCCAGCCCTTTTGTTCTGAACATGGACTTTGTCCTCACTTTAAGTTCCCCACCTAGAGGCCACCTGCTCATCTCTCAAGATTCAGTTAATGCCATTTCCTCTTTGATGCTTTTGCTGACTGCAGGAAACATTAGACATTCTGGCCGCCGAATGCCTTGTGCATTCCTGGCACGTCATAGGCACTTGTGAAATATTCATTGGGTATCTAGTAAATAAATATAACAGCATGTTATTCGATAACTTTCTGTACCTGTTTAACCCACCTCCAGACTCTGAGTTCCCTGGAAACAGAGGCTGTGTCTTGTTCCTCCATCCAGTGCTTGATCTGCAGCACTTTTAAAATGTTTGTTAAATGAATGTCTGAGGTTAAGGAATGGGGGTTGTGAAATCTAGGAGATGAAATTTCAACATAAAGAGCAATCAAGTCATGGAAGGCCTTACATGACATTTGAAGGAGTCTGGACTTCGTCGTGTAGGATGAGGGGAGCCGCTGAACGTGTGCGACCAAGAGACTGGCCCTTAGAACAGATGCCAGGTGGGGGAAGCGGAGAGAGGCACATAGGAGGCACACAGGCCAGACAGGAGGGTCCCTAGATTAGTGATAGGAGAAAGGGAGAGAGGAGGAGACACCGGGAAGGGAGAACCAGCTATGTCAGGACCTGAGAACTGATTTCATATGGGAGTGTGTTCACTATGGGGTATCAACCAGCAGAGACTCCTGTTTGCATAAACTCTCTATAATGTTTCCTAAGATTTCTCCAGAGGCACATGAGTTTTCTAGTTAGGTAATTAAAAAATAGTTATGTTCTCCAGAGAAGAGCTGAATGCCCTAGATAATTTCTCCAATTTTGATTTAGCAAAAGGGTGAGATAGTGTTGCCAGAACTTTTTTTTTTTTTTTGGTTAATGCCCACTAAATAACCATTTAATAACACCCCAGTGACATCAATAGCCTAAGCAACTTCTGTAAGCTTTACCATATCGTCTCCTAGATTCTGGCGTCCCCTGATAACTAGAGTCAATGTTTCATTTTTATGGCTCCATCTCATCACAGCTTTAATTACCAATATGGTAGACAATGCTGTGGGTTTATTTGTTCATTAAAAATAAATAAAAGGAAAAGAAAAGGGAGCATACAAAAACCTTATGCTGAATTTCAAATTATATACTAGCAGTCAGAAAGAAAATTTAAGATTCTCAAGGAATGTGAATATTAATTTATTTGCCCTGCATTCATTTTAAAAGATGTTTCAAATCTAATCCTGAATCCAAACTAATCATCCATAATGTGGGTGGGTTAGCATTCACATAATTTATCTTTTGTTTTTGTAATTTCATGAACAATGTTTATGAGTGATTATTCTGTGTACCCCTAAACATTTATGAGGATCCATTGTATACCACTGTATTTTATATCTTTATGTATCTAAAACTTTAATCTTTGTAAAACTCCTGCAAGATCTTGTACTGTTTCCTCTATTTTCCAGTTGATGAAACAGGCTCAGAGTGGCTCAGTGACTTTTCTGAGGCCACACAGGTCATAGGCAATGGATCCTGTTGGGAATTCAAATCTGCCTGGCTTCAAGCCCCACCCCACCACGCTGCCTGTAAGACTGAAGCGCAGTAGGTCAGCTCTAACATAGCAACACAGCTCAACAAAAACGTTGAAAATCGTCCTAAATGAGCAAGTAGAATTACCGCTTTCATGCTCTGTTCTCAAAGCAGAGAACAAGCTGACCAGTTTCAATGAGCAAAAGAAACTGATTCCCAACAGCAAACAGTATAACCACCACAGAATATGAAGTGGCTTTAAAATCATTTCCTCTTTCTAATGTAGCTATTTTCTCAAGAGGTCGTGGCCCTGTGTCAAATGTCAGTGGACAATACGATTATCACAATATTGCAGGCTTCAGGGGACTGTTTCATAAGAAATTTCACACTTTACAGACAAGCCCTTTTCTCTCTGTACATAATGATAAGTATTTTTTTATTATGCAGAACAATTCTCCAAGACCTTTAAAGGTAATTGATTGCCTATTAATATTTACAGCAACCCTACAAGTGGTTTGGAGCTGAATGTTGCTGTTTGCATTTTCTTTCCTGTGATGACTGATGTCTAGAAAAGTCAGGAAGTCCCAGCTGGACCCTGAAATTAAATGTTGGTCTCTGGCTCCAAGCCCAGTGCACTTTTGTGCACTTGACGATGGTCATTTACTAGTAAATCTAAGAGAATAATAAGCTTAGATATTTTCCTTAAGATGGCAAGATGGAATTGCTACCCTGTCTTCTTTTCTAGCTCTGAAGTTATGGAGGAAGGAACTTGTGGTGTCTTGTCCTCAGAGTGTCACCCATCATGTCATTTGAGCCCTCACAGCATCACCTGCAGTTGATGTTATTACCTGCATTTCATAGGCAGGGAATCAGAAGCTTGGAGATATTACAGAAATTCCCCAAAGTCGCTCATCTGGCAAAGGACAGATCCGGAGTTCCAGTCCAGGACAAGCCAAGCCCATGCTTATCCCACCTGCTCTGTGCTGTCTTTCTTTCCTTCTTTTTTTTTTTTTTTTTTTTTTTAAAAAACACTGACATTTGTCAGGAAATTTTAGAGACAGGCATGAGAAAATACGAATAGTTAAAATTCACAGATAACTGCCAATTCTTATTTTAGCATTCCTGCCAGATCTTTAATTAGGAAACCAAGACGGTTATGTAGTCAAATTGGCCGGTTTGAAATTCCCCGCATTCCCCTAGCCTCCGCTCTGCCGGAGGTGAAAACTGCCAAAAGGTGAATGTCACGACACACCAGGCAATACGTTTATGTATGATCAGGATTTGCTTTTATATACATGCTCCTGTTTAAAGAGTACATTCCAGATGCCGTAATTTCACATTTTAAATAGGAAATGCATAATATCACAAAGAAACAACATCATCTTTTTTTTTTTTTTCTGGGGTCATGGAAGTTCAGGATGAATGTTCTGAATCATCTAACAGACTAACATTTCTCATTTCTTTCCCCAAAGCATACCTGCATTATGACACAAATGCCAGAAGAATGCTAAATGGTTTTGTTCCTTTTTTTAAAGGGAGTTAGGTACAGAGCTGATCAGGAAAGGTTAACAAGCAACTGCTGGCATCAAAAAGAGAAAGAATCAGAACCCAATCTCCTTTTTTTGTCAAGTGTTGTGTATCTGGCTTTATAATAAATGGAAGCATTTTTTTTTTTTATTGTTAAAAGATATCGTTCCAAGATAGCCTCAGGATGTTATCTTCTTTGTAGATTCCATCAAATTAGTTGTTTTAAAACTCAATAGATCACAACAGAATTGAAAAGATCAAGGACACACAATCAAATTTTAAGAAATTACATAATCTGACACTTATATGTGCCATTTTTTAAAACCTGCTTTTAGAAACTGTTTGGAAAACTTGGGTGTGTTACATTAACAAAATACAGTGAAAGTATAGACTGCCTCTGATTTTTGAAATATCACCTTACATGTAAAATTCACATAGACATATATTTACTGCCACTTCTTTCTCACTTTCATACCCAATTCAGGACCCCCAACGACACTGCCACAATGTGAGATAGAGTGGGTTCAGGCGCGGAAGAAAGGACAGTGTTATGAATTGACGTGATCGTGTTAGGGAGCTGACTCTGGAATGGTGAGGTGGTAAATCATGGCCTTCAGAGTCGATGGGGCTGGATTTAAAAATCAGCCTTACTGCTTACTGCCATATAACCTTAAATAAGCCACATAACCTCTCTGGGCCTTAGTTTCCAAATGTTTAAAACAAGGAGGACAATAATACACACTTCATGAGATTATTGAAAGGATTAAATTAGATGATAACACGTATCTGTAACTGAGGCCATAACCCATGTGGTTCAGTTCCAGACGAAACAGAATTTGGAGGCTAAATATCATGGAAAAGCACTTCCAATTTTATTCAAGTTTCTCAACATCAAAGAGAATCCAGTCGTAACCAGTTACAGTACTTATCATAGCTGCTTGTTTCTTCTACCTAATTCACTTGTGTTCCGTCTCTCGAGTTCCTCATTTACCACCAAAGAACATTCTCCACCCCTCCTTGCTGCTTCTGTCTCTCCCACTTCCCCTCCTACCTGTCCAATCCATCTCTTTCCCAGACATCATTACAAAGGTGACTTAACTTCTCTTGGAAAGTCCTTTCTCTTTCACTGTAGCCTCTGCAGTTCTATGTTTCCCTGGCCATCCTGCATCACAAGTATAGAGAAACCATCTGAGAAAGAAAGACCAGTGGTTTGTTCTGGGAGGGGAAGGGTTGAATTATACAGGAAATTACAGGCTTTTTCCTTGTCAATATGGAGGAGCGATACGGTAGGAAATCAGCCAACACTCCATGTTGATAATTTTCACCCCATGATTTATGTAAAGAGAACAGCACAAGGTCTGGCACAAAGTAAGATCTCAGTATTTGTCTTCCGTCTTCCATCCAGCATCTGGTCCAGATATCCAGTGCTGAATAACAAACTGAGCCAAAGCTAGGTGCCTTCAAACAGCAGTTATCATCTCTCATGTGTCTGTGGTTGGCTGAGCTCACCTGATCAGTTACCACTTGAGGTCTCTCATGTGATTGCAGCCAGATGGCACCTGGGCCTGGAACATCACCTGAACAGTCTTGTGTCTCAGCTGGGATGAGTGGAAGCGCTAAGGGCTGGCAGGGGTCTGTCTGCCCGCCTCTCCCGTGGGGTCTCTCTGTGTGCCTGATTTGGGCCTCCTCCCAGTATGGTGGTCTCCAGGTGGTCAGACTTCTTACATTGGGTCTGGCTTCCAGAGTGAGCATTTCAAGAGACCCAGGTAGAAGCTACAAGACCCCTTATGAAGGAGCCTCAGAATTTACACAGGTTGCAGTCTGCAAGTCATAAGGCCAGCCCAGATTCAAGGGGAGGGAGCTACACAAAGACATGAAAACTGGATGCACAATTGATTGGGGGGCCGTCTTTGGAGACCATTCAACTCACCCAAAAACATTTTTCCTCATTTTGGAAATTGAGAAATATTTTATTATACTTTATAGTTACTCCTGCTGAAGAATAGGGAATTGGGGTCAGATTGGCAGCCTCCTACTTAAACCAACAAAGTTCAGTATGAAAACATCTAGTCCCTTCATTCTTGGAGAGGCGGCGTAGCCCTAAAATCAGACCGCCTGAACATGACTGATTAGCTGGGTCAGTTTGCCCAGCCATTGGCTAGAGAAAGGATGATCCCCGTGACTTAAATTCCCGTTTGAATGTATCCAGTGGGAGAGAGGTAATTCCTCCCGAGTGAGTGGTCTTGCCCCAAGAAAGTTTAAAGAGTGGTGAACTGCCAAAAGCAGCATGTCTCATCTGTTACAAACGTCAGTACTGACACACAAGACAAGAATCCCAATAGTGAAATGAGGGGACCTGTCTCAGACAGAACAATCAGGCACTTGGATGAAGGATGGGGTCTGGGGCGGGCAGTCCAGTGCTGCTATATTGCCGCAAGTGGCTTGTTTTGCCCCAAGAGGCTGAGGCAGTTGAGAAAAGGGATAATTACTGTCTGAGACAACTTTGAGAATAACAGATCTGTTATCATCTTGGTCCCTGTTTCTTCCTCCGGACTCCTCAGCCAGGTAAAATCCCCGACACAAAGACCTAAGCACTTGTAGAAAGGCAAGGGCCACTAGAAAATCAAATGTTAGTTTGAACTAATTAATACTGTTTCTTTCCTGTTCATCTCAGGGAGGGTTTGGGGTTTGAGTAAAAAGGTGGAGAAGGAGGCTGGCGACTTGGGTGTGCTAGAGAAGTTGGGCTGACCCAGGTCAAGTGCAAGGGCTTAGGGCAAATGAAGGTTCAGACGCCTGGAGAAAGGGAGCTGTGTAAGCTGTGTGGTCGGGGAGGGGAAGTAGGACTGGCCTTGGACCCAGGAGAGGGGAAGAGCACGCCTTTCCCTTCCTCAACACAGAGGCCGAGGTTTCCACTCCCAGACCCAGAACTCAGGCTCTGGTTGTCTTTCAGCCACCTTAGGGGGTGAACCGGCTTTTGTAGAAAAGGCCTAGCAACCAAATCACCATGTGTCACTGCGGTTGAGGGGAAGGTGCATCTTGGGTTTCTAAACACTGACACATGCTTTAGGAGCATGGCTTTCCAGCCTGGGCATTGTCTATAACGCATCATTTACACTCTGTGATTTTGTTGGTGGGATTTATTCTGAGCAGTCTGGCCTGGGGAGCTCCATCATCAGGCAAACATTCATCTCTCGCACATGTAATTTGGTTAAGTACGTAATGATGCACAATGGCTTTTACCGTGTCTGCCTCGCGTCTTTATTTAGTCTGACTGATTAGCTAACTGGCTCAAACCCTGTGCCTCTGTGGAGTACAGATAAACAAGGGCTTAACAAACTCACGGGTAACTTACTGTCTCCTGTGAGCTGATAGGAGATTTGGGGAGCTTCTCTAAGGTGTTCTCATCAGGGGGCTGTCTGCCAAGTAACCAGAGGCTAAGGGGGAACGAGAGGAGTCAGAATGCCCAGGTCAGGGCACTGCTGAGGCCTTGGGGGTGGGAGGGGGACCTCAGGGCCTCAGCAGAGCATTATATCCGTGCCTGCTTAGGCGTCCTTCCCCTTTCCTACTCCCTGTCCCACTCAGGAAAACCTAAAAGCAGAAAAGGGAAGAAGAGCAAAAGTGAAAGCACACACGCCAGTCCTCGTCCATCTGTCCATCTTCCTCTCTATGGGGGGGTCATGAGCCTAGGCCAGGCCTGCACCTCCGGAGGGAAGGAGCCATGGATGGAGTGTTAAGCAGGAATGGACTCTGTGCGTGCATATGTGTGTGTGTGTGTGACGAAAATTTCAAGAAAGCCAGGCCCGTGACAGCTTTACAATGTAAAAAAGCGAAACTGCATGTTTCCTTCAGTTAATTTACCTTTATTACTCTATTAAGTTTTTTTAAAACTGTAAAAGATGAGAATATAGCCTCATGGTATTTTGATCTTAAATCATCCGTATGACTAATCATGAGGTTCACTAAGAACAATCAGAAAACTGAGATGGCTCTTGGAAATTAAGCCAAAAATGACTCCAGTTTTGTAGGCTAAGAATTTTAGAAGGTCCAATTTATGACATTAATCTTTCTGTACCTCAGTTTTCCATATTGGCAAATACTGTAGATTTTGAAAAGAAAGTAAAAAACGAAGAGCTGTTTTGGCAGCTGACATCACCACAGCCAAGGGGCCGCAGCAGTGTTCTCTAGTGTGAGATGGGAGAACTGTGTCAGATCGTCTGGGCATGTCATTCTAGCTCAGAATTCCAAAACACTGCTGCTGCAAAGAAGCAAGGTAGTTTCCCAATGCCAGTGTCCAGGCTGAGAGAGCAAGTGTGCCATGGGGTCACTGTCTGGTGTTACAGTGACTTAGATCAAGAGAAAGTAGACAGTGTAAGTGGTTTGTTGTTGACCAACAACTAATCAGCTACCAGTAGCAGACTTCTCCCGAGTCCTTTATGTGTGGTGCCCCGACTTGCTCTTTCTTCCCCTTCCCCCTGTTGCCTCCAGGGCCAGCAGCACAGTGTGGGCAGAGGCCGCAGGGGCCCAGGCCCACGCACCGAGTGTGACACCCAAAGTGGTGGGGCTGGTGCCCAGGGGAAGGAGCTGGGAAGGTGGGGACAAACTTCAGCCTGGAATCCGGAAGTCAGGGAGGGACTTGGTGGATTCTGAGGTCATAGTGGCTGCTCTAACCAGAGCTTCTGCTGCCTTTGTCTGCAGGCAGCTCAGGTCTAAAAGTCTAGCTCAGTTGTTCGGCCCCAACTGTACATTCGAATCAACTGGGAAGCTTTTTAAACAGTGTGGTTGAGGAGGCGTGGCCTCAGACAACTTAAACCGGAGTCTCCGGAAGTTGGGCCCAGGTGCTGGTGTCTTTTAAATGCTCCCCAAGTGACTGAAGTGCAGCTGGAGCTGACAACCGTCCACTTCACTGATCTCTCTAGTTTCTTACTAGAGTCAGTTTCTCAGTATCAGTTTCCACTGATGTGGGCAATTCCTGTGGATAGAGAAGAACTCCTAGGGCACTGGGACCTAATATTTGCCCTTCTCCTAAGTCCTTTTCAATTATTGGGACTATTTTTCCCCCCTACCCCACCCCCACTGCTGCCTATATTAAGCTGATACATAACTATAGGTAATAATTGTTTTGATCATTTTTTGCAATGAATTCTTATTTAAAAGTTTCCATTTGAATTAAATTCTCCCACTCAAAGAGATTTCTCTTCTATAGTGGTTTAGATGTAATTTCTGAGATACACCTTCTCCAAGGAAAACCATTTATTTATAGGAGTGTAGGATGTGGTCTTCTCTACTCACGTGGGGTCCTTACTCTTTACTGAATGGAGTCACTTGGTTGTTTATGAATATTTCATAGATCATACAGATCCATGCATAGATTAACAAAAAAGTTTTCCTCCTCTAAAGCACTGTGTAATACCTTTCTTTTTTCCATCTGAGCAAAAAGATGAGGTTAAGTGCCTGGTTACATTTTATTATAGTGTGATAAAATTTCAAAACTCAAATAGATGCAGCTGAGCTGTCTCTCACTGTTCTTTCAATGTCACGTTGAAAATGCTCTTTCCCAACTTTGCTGAGAGTGTCACGCCAAATAGTGCTTGCCTTCTTGGTCTGTTAGCGTTTGTCTTCAGACTTTCATGTCCTCTCTGGTGCCCTCTTCTTTTATCTTCTTCAGTTGGGCTCTAATCTTTGCTCCTGTGTGTTGGAATTCCCCTCCTCCAGCTCTCTGGCTCCTGCCTCTGCTTTCCTTTTCAAAATGCCATGCCGATGTAACCTTTCCAGCTTATTCTTAGAATGATTCATTGTTTCAAAGAAACATTTACAGCTTTTAAATGGTTTCTTCTGGCATTTTTAAACTGTTAAAAATTAAAGATATCAAAAACCTTGGTTTTCTAAAAAAATTATAAATAAGTTAATAACAACACATTTATAGATACCTTTACAGATCTAAGTTGGATTCCTATAACTCAAATGGCAACAGTGCCTTCCAATTACTCTAAAAGACCCCCACCAGTGAAGAGGTGTGAAATCTTCTGGGTTCTATGACTTCTTCTTTTATAGCATCTTTCTCTTTGATTCCAATTCCACTAAATCTTCACTAAATTCCACTAACTCCTTATTACTTTGTCTGCTGTAAAAATCCGCTGAGACAAGGAACCCCCTTTCCTTAGGGAGTGTCCTAGAGCAGTGCTTCTTATGTTAAAGGAATATGAATCACCTGGGAATCTTGTTAAAATTCAGATTCTGATTCAGTGGGTCTGTGTGGGGCCTGAGAGTCTGGATTTGCTACAAGCTCTCAGGTGATGCTGATGGTGCCAGTCCAGGGAAGCACTGCCACAGGGGCTTCTTAGGGGCCCTGGTGTCTGCACCAGATGCCTTATCAGCAGAGCCTTCTCCGGGCTAAGCTATTATGTTCCCAGATCAACCCTCAACCAATTGCCGAATTAAGATTAGGCCAATATTGATATTGGTTCTCTATACTTAAAATTTTTGTTTTTTCACTTTGCCAGTCAATCTTGCTAGTTTCTGGCTGATTACTGTTACTTAAATCAACACAAATTGTCACATGCCTCAACTCTTGATCCTTAATCATTCCTATAAAACAACTCATGTGCAACAGCAGTCATTTTCTCTCTGCTTTCTTTCTTTTTTTTTTTTTTTATAAGTTTACTCTTGTTTCCTTATAATTATCTCTTATTAGCACTTTTAAAGTTCCACTGCTTTGGAGTGTATCAGGCATGGTGGAATTAAGAATATTTATAAAACACCTCAGACTGAAGGACAAACGTGCCATGACCTAATGAGCAATAGAGTGATCAAGACAAAAATGATGGGGCACAACGGGTGAAGCTATTTTCAGTGACAGGCAGAGTCTGTGCTCTGATTTGATGTTTTGTTGGAGTCCATGAAAGAGTAAATTGAAAGCTTATGAGCAGAGGAGTTTATTTAATTGAATAAAATAAAGATGTATTATTTCTCAGTATGTGTGGCTTCCAAATCTACTAGATACCGAGGCATCTGTCTCTATAGATTTGATCATTCAGTCACTTACTCTGTACCAGGTAGTGTTTCTGGGAGGTAGAGGAGGGCTCAGTAAACAACACCGCTCTCTCTTATTTGTCTGAACCAACAGAAATAAGATAAGAGCGTCAGCATAAAGTGGTCAAAACAGTACTTTCATTTCTGGAAGGCACATGACATATTCATGGGCAACCAGAATTCCTATTACCAAACCTCAGATTCAGACTTGCCCACCTAGTCACAGAAAGCACTGGGTCACCACAGCCTCCTCACCTGACAGCCTCTCTTTATGGGCAGAATGACTGTTCTTTGTGGGATGTTTGCTCCCAAGAAAAAGAGAGGATGGGGCCAGGCTCCTTACTCCCTAGATCACTAATCAGCATAGCCACTTCCACTCCACCAGTAAAGGGCTGTCCTCCCCCAGCCCATCTCACTTGCCTCATTCAATCCCAGCCCTATCAGATCCTGTCTTTATTTACAATTTTGATTTTTTGTTTATTACCAATTTTTTCATTAATTAAAAAAATTTTGAATATTGTATCAAAATGTTATTCATCTTGATTACTAAGGTCTTAGGATCCCCCTTACATTTTACACCTGAAGTGAATGCCTTACCTACCTCACCCTAGTCCCAGACCTGGTTTTAAAATAAATGTGTAAACAAACTAATAAACAACTTTTTCTTAAACATTATTAAATAAATTGTCAGATAGTGTTGTGTACTAAGATGAGAAACAGAGTGTGTATAGAAGTGATTGGGCCAATAACTTAGGTGATCGGGGAGACTTACCCAAGGGGATGATATTTAAGCTAAGATCTGAATGCCACGAAGGAGTCAGCCATGGGACAGTTTGGAGAAGAGCTTATGAAAAGCCCTCAAGGTGGAAATGAACATGGGATTTTCAAGGAAAATGTCAGTATGGTGTAAATGTCAAGGACATGATAGGTGAGTAGTACTCGCTTTGAATAGTGTCAGGAAGGGTTCAAATTTTAGGACTTTGTAAGCCAGGTAAGGAGTTTGAATTTTTTTCCCTAAGGGCATAGAAGAATTTAAAGCAGGAGAGCAACATGATCTGATTGTTCTTTTAAATAATTCTCTTTGGCTGCTGGGTCAAGGATGGATTACAGAGGTGTAGATGGCAAAAGAGTAGAATCAGGAGACCTGCCAGTGTTCCTGGTGAAAGATGCCTTGGATTAGGATGATTGTAGTGAAGATGGAGAAAGGGGATCAGGTTCCAGCAATACTTTAGAAACAAAGTTGATTGGACTTGATGAGTTAATATGGGGGATGGGGAAGAGAGGAAACAAGCAACTTCAGGTAGCTTCACTCGCACAACTTGGTACATGATGGCACCATTAACTGAAATGGAAAATACTGGGGTTAGGTTAGGAGGTAAGTATGCGATCAGATTTTCAATTTGAGGTGTCAGGTTTGAGATGTCTGTTGGATACACGTGGAGTAAGCAACTGGCATGAATTTAAGGAGGGAGAGGGAGGACAGGGCTGAAGATGGAGATTTGGGCATCATCGTAGTGGATAGAATAACCCCGGGAGATAGCACGCACGAAGAGCTGGCAGGCTGAAGATGGAGCCTTGGGAGCAGCTGCTGAAATAGGAGCAGGAGGAGGAGGAGTGGAGAGGAAGGGAGAGTGGAAGTATGGTGTCCTTGAATGTAAGAGAAGAATGTGTCTTAAGAATAGGATAAGGAACTGCACAGGAGCCACCGAGAGGTCGGGAAAAAAAAAATCGGGGCGGATTAGTAACAAACGGTATCACCAACATGGAGGTCACTGCTGACTCAACAAAAGCGACCTCCTTTGGTGTGAAGGGCACGAAATCCTGATGAGGTAGACTGAGGAGAGAACGGAAAGTAAGGATATCGAAACAGTTTATTATTGCCATTTTATCAATGAAGAGATCGAAGCTCAGAATGGTTAACTTTCTCACCTAAGGTCAAAGACAGCGGGGTCAGATCCCGGACCCAGAGTCCATGAAATGGTTTGGTAAAGGGAGGTGCACGCGATCCACTATGCACTCACAGAAGCCCTGGATTTTTTTTAAAGCATTCTTTCACGACGTCACTTCAGTGTTAAAGAGGAAAACGAGAGGGCCTGGCTTGGGCTAGAAAACTGCACGGGCGCCTACTGCGTTCTCAGCCGGCAGAGAAGGACCGCCCCTTTTCCGCAGCCCGAGCCCGGCGTGGCCCACTGCGGCTGCGCGGCCCGGGCGGGGCGGGAGCGCGCGAGCGGGGGGCGGGAACGCGGAAGGGCCGCGACGCCGAGAAGAGAGCGGGCCGGGGGCGGGGCCGGCCGTGAGAGTGCGGGGCGCGCGGTGACAGGTGAGGGCGGGCGGCGGCGGCGGCGTCCTGAGGCCTGAGGGGAGCAGACGCGGCGGCGATGCTGGAGACCCTACGCGAGCGGCTGCTGAGCGTGCAGCAGGATTTCACCTCCGGGTGGGTACATGGTGGGGGATGGAAAGGGGTCCGGGGGGCCGGACCTAGGGCGCGCGGGACGCCGCTTCTCTCCCCTCCGCGTACCCCAGTCCAGTCCCGTCCCACCGCACCTCCCATCCCCGCCCCGCCGAGGAAAGTAACGAACTTTCCGGGGTCGGTGCGGCGACACAAAGTAACTTCGGTCTCACCCGGCGGGCTCTGACCCGCGTCCCGGAGCCGGGAGGGGGTCGGGAAGGCAGTGGGCGCGCCGGGGATTGTGCGACCCTCTCCCGGCAGCTCCAGCCGGCCCGAGGGGGGCTCGTGTGACCGGCGAGCGCGCCTCCCCGCCCCTCCCGCCACCCGGGGACCGTGGTCCTGTGCCCCCTCCCCCGCTGCCGAGACCCCCTGCCCGCTCGGGCCTCGGGGCTTCTGCGGCCCCGCCCCAGGCCGAAGGTCGCTGGCCCCCGCAGCCTTCACCGGCTGGGGCCCAGCTGCGCGTCCTGTCCGGCGCTTGGCTCGCTTGCCGAACCCTTTGCAAGGCTTGGCGCTTCTTCCCCTTTTGCTTTCTCTACCTTTGCCTCGGGTTTCACGCCTCAGTGGAGAAACTCTAGGGAAACAGAAACAACAGAACTACAGCAATATTGTTAATAATACCTAGTGGTGGAGCGCACACAGACCAAGCCGGTCCCGAACTTTGCTTAGAATCACCTGGGAACGCTTAACCATCTTGCCCAGGTCGCAAACCATACCAATTACATCAGAGTGGGAATGGAGTTTTAAAGGCCCCCAGGTGATTCCACTGTGCAGAATCTGGGAACTACAGGCGTAGACTCTAACGCGGGACTGCCTGTGTTCTTACCTCTACCACTTAAGCAGACGTATTTCTGCAAATTACTCTGCCTCGGTTTCCACGACTCTACAGTGGAGGCCACTTTTATAAGGGAGCTGTCACCTTTAGATTACGAATCCTTTGGAGAATGCTCTTAATATGAGGGCCAAAAATGTTTATATTGTTGGATTGTTGAGTGCTGAGTGTTAAACTGGCAAATACTCGAGCACTTAGCACGTGTGAAGCATTTTTGGTAATCTTAGTTTGGTGTCCTTAAGAATATTAATTATTGGTGATCTGGGAGTCATCCATTGATGGTGTGCTTGTATCCCTCCCTTTAAGTTTGAAAAGTAACTTCTCAGAATGTTAATTATTATATTGAAAAATGCTGGTATGATACTGGAATGACAGTACGAGAATGTTCGTAGAGAAACGCATCTGGTACAGCCCTGTTGTCATTGCTTCAAGGAATTCCTTGATGGTTCAATAGTCGGGTAGTTAATATAATTCTCTAGATCATGTGGTTATCTCAGAACCCATTTATTCTCTTGAGCTTTGCTTGAGAGGGTTCAGCTTACCTAGGAGTGTGGATTCTGGATCCAAACCATCCTGAGAGATCTGGAAAACCTGAGTTTAGAGTTAGGAAGAGAATTGAGAGGATCTGGTTAGGAACTGACTTGAAAACTGATTTTACCTCTTGCAGATGCTATAAACTGGGGCCAGTTTGGGACTGGACATCTTGAGAGGGCTGTCATTCCCTGTAGGCCCTTTGTTGGTTTCCTTGTACAGGTCACTTTCAGCTGACAAACCACTGGGCTGTCTGTGTGCTACTGGCCTGTCACCTGGCAGAGAAATAGCTCATCTCCAAGTGATGTCTGTCTGCCCATTGACTGGCAGCTCTAAACTCTGACGTTCACTTTTGTCAGGTCCACAAACTCCTGTGTGGTTCTTCACGAGAAGAAATCCACGTAATTCATTTTAGTAAACTCATAGTCAGCCTGAGATCAGCCTATTTTTGCATATTTTGCCAGGCTGAGAAAAGATAAAATTAAACACAGCTTCACTTGTCTATTGCATTGGATTCAGAGATGAAAGCAGCATGGCCCTTACCTATCAAAACTGTCAGACTAGACCTGCATTCTTATAGAACACTTGCTGTTGGTGCCCATAGAAGCCGAAACAGCTGGCTTCTAAGATAATGGGAAACTTCAGCTGTTTGGGTTGCCCCAGGAACTCAGTAGGAGAGAGGCCTGGGGCTTTCCTGAGCTCCTTCACAGTTCCCATAGCAGCAGCCTCTCCTCAGGGCTTTTCTGCTCATTTTCAGTTTCTGAAAATTCATATAACTCGAGCTGAAATGTAGGCAGCTTACTTTTTTAAAAAAGTAAAACTGGATTATTCTTTATCAGGTTCACAAGAGAATGTCACATTAGTGATTAAAGCATGTTTGAAGAACACAGTGAATTTCAGTCTTCCATTCAAACTTAGAAAAAGTGCAACTTGAGATCAGTTAAGGGCAGTGGAGAGGCTGCTGGTGGCCTGCAGGGGACTTTAGATTGTCCATGGACTAGCGATCTTTTTTGTAAATTTTTATTCATAATAACAGTTACGTCAGAATCGAGATAAACCTCGATTGTGTTGCTTTCTTTCTGACCTAAGAGGTCGGCCAGCTGGTCCAAAGGCCACGGGACTAAGGGGACTGATTCTGGGCTTTACTCTGTTCCCCTTGCCTACACCTACATGAGTCCTAATCTGATTTAACTCATTCAGAACTCTTGGAGCCTTTTGGAGAGTTCACACAGAACATCCACTTTTTAGGGATTGACTTGAGCTCTGAGGGAAACTTTTGGTCATACTGAAGCACTTCAAATCCACTCTGGTCTTTGATTTTTACCATTTGAGCAGTTATGACCCATGGCCTCCGGATTGAAGTATTCAGGCATGCAAAACCCTTCAGGAAGCTAAAAATCAGATTTATCAAGGGGTTTACAGTTGCCTGTCACTGGCTGGCATTTCCTGTTTGTAATGCTCTGAGTTCTTGTGGGTTCATAGAAGCTGGTAGTTATTACTTGTTGCAACTAGACCATGGGTGTCTCCTCCTCAAAGCCACCTCTGCCCTGACCTCCACCCCTGCTCAGCATGCTTATTTTCTCTTCTCCCCTCCCTGCAGTATCAAAACCTGCTCAAAGGAGAGGATCTAACAGTCTAATTCACAGTGCAGTAAAATGGTGAGGTTTTCCCTAAAATGTTGGCTCTTTCATGATTACTTACCTTTTAATAAGCAGGGAGAAGAATCTCAATATTCACCTTGATTTAAAAAAACATTTTACTGAGTTCTCACCAAGTGTCAGACACTAGGCTAGGAACTCAGTGTTCTTTTACATATATGCTTTTTTTTATTTCATTACAAAGAAAAATTTAAGAGGCCACATGCTCAGGTTGGCCTGATCTTTGCCGGTGTCTGTGTATCAGGCTAGATCCTGGGGCTACAGAGTAGACTGGTGGTGACATAAAGCAGAGCAGAAGGAACTAAATGACAGATGGAAGTGATGTGGTTTGTAAGTGCAGAGGAAAGAGTCATTAGTTCAGATGGCTTCACAGAGGAGGTGGCTTGTAGATTTGGCCTTGAAGCATGGGGACAGATTTGGGTGAGGGCCTTTCAGAGATGAAGCTCTTGTGGGAGAGGAACCTGGAAAGGAAGTTTAGTGACTGACAATAGAGGATCTTCAGTGCTTTGTTAAATTAATTCATTTATCAAATATTTATTGAGTGCTTACTCTACTGACAGGCACTACTCTCAGAGCTAGAGATATAGCAGAGAATGCATGCACCAGACAGCAAATGACATCCCTGTGCTCAGTCTCCTGGCCGGACGTAGAATATCTAGAAGTGGTAGTACTATCACTAAAAGTAAAGCGGGTGAAGGGGTTTGGGGGATGGGATGGTTGCTATTTCAAATAAGGTGGTCCTAGCTAATTTTTAGGTTGACTGAATCTTCTGGCCGTTTTTGTGGAGGGGAGCAGCATAAGCCTGCCTGTATTTCTGGAAGGATAATTTGAGAGGCAGTGTAATGGGAGGGCTCGGGATAGGGAGCAGGCAGGTTATTCAGGAGGCTATAATTACAGGGCAGGTGAGAGATGATGATAAGGCAGTGCTGGTGGAAATTTGAAGGAGGGTATAGCGACAGGCGCTGGTGAATATCATAAAAAGTGAGATGTAGGAAGTGAAAAAGGTGGAGAAATTGAGGATGTTAATTTTGGAGTATCTTGATGTCATTTACCAACAGAAGAGAGGTTCGGAGTAGTTTTGAAAGAGAAAGAGCAGTTGACAATGAATTTGTTGTGAGGTAATTTAACTCCAAGAAACAGTTGGAAATTTATGAAATACACAGGAGAAAGGTCAGGACTGAAGGGGTGTGTCTGGGGGTAATTAGGGTAGAGATGGTCTACATTCCCCTCTCCTTCCTGAGTCTGTGCAGCTTTTGTGTGAATCGTTCAGGCTTCAGAGCTTAGGAGATCATGTGCACTTTTAGGTGTGACTGACACTTTTGTGTTTCCCTGCTCGTGGTTTTGAAAAAAGAAAGAAAAAGTGATAAACATTAATGGGAAAATATAATAGATTGGATTTGTTTTCATAAACAGAATTGAAAGTTAGAATGATGAAGGCATGAACATGGAACCTTACAGGACAAAATATGCTAATAAATACCTTGTGTGGTGTTTTAAAGCAGCCATGCTCATCTTCAAAATAGCTGATGGGGTTCAATGAGTAGGAGAGGGAGGCGCAGATAAATGGAGTGCTGTCAAGGTCACCATGCGGGTGAGAAAGGCAGAGAAGGCACATTTCCTGCTCCTCAGTCATTGTAGCGCTCCACCTCTCGTTCTGGGTTTCTACTTTTCAGACTTTTTGTTTGAGCAGTTTTGTTAATTACCTCCATTTCTTAGATGCCTCCATCTTAATATTTTCTACAAAGCTTGGAAAAAAATACATGTGCTGGAGTCAAATTAACGTAAGTCTTTGGAACAGTCTAAAAATAAAATATTGTAGTGTTATGATGAATTTGAAGGTAAGTGCTTTTGAACTCAAAAGTGTACATAAATTGCTTTGCATAGAAAATAATTGTCAGGTGGCTCACTTAAAAGGCTGTGTATTATTATACTCATTAGCAGTCATGTCTTCCTGGGGGTTTATGGTATCATGAAGATTTAGGAATGATGCAGAAGCCTTTTATAGGAACGGTGCATTGGGGGACCTCTACTTTGTTTTACCGTGGCTCTGTGATGTACATAGTTTCTTTTCTTGATGGTGACAGTTTGAATTATACCTTTCATTTGAATTAGCTCTATAGTTTACAGAATGCTGCTAAAGTCAAAATTGGAATTTCATTTAATTCTTGTGGCAAATCATTATAGTCAATATAATACTACTGTCTTATGGTTTAGGAAACTGGGTTACTACACCGGATGAGTATTTCCTTCTCAGTGTGTCATGACATTGTGGGACATTAAATAGACTTTATTAGTGGGTTGTTTCCAGCACAGAATCACTGTGAGAAACTTGTTATCCTAAAATAAAAATGGTAAGCTACTTTCAGTTGAATTCTGGATTTTGAGGATGTATTTCAGAATGGATCTTCTTGCTTTTTTGTTGTTGTTGTTTGTTACTTGTTAAATGTATCTGACCTTATTTTTTTAAGTTAAAGTGTTACAGTGACTACTATTCTTATTTTATCTTTTTCTCCCCTGAACTTCACTGTTTCCAACCTCCTTCTAGCTACTTTGTTTTCTCCAGCAGTTTCTATTCTGAATTTTGGCATATTGATGGTTTATATGGAGAAGATGTGATGAGATAAGATGAATATCTAAAAGACTGTTTTTGTTGTTAAAATTTTTTTACCAAGTTTTAAACATATACAAAAATAGAACAACACAGTGAACACCATGTATTCATTATTCAGATCCAGTAGTTGTCAACTATTGCTAACAGCTGTCAGTTACTGCTTTGACTCTCCCTTATTTATAATGTTAATCTCAGACTTATCTATTACATCTCTCATGCATCAGTTTTCATTTCTTAAAAAAAAATTACATAAATGCAATGCCAATACCATACCTAGCAAAATTAACACTAATTCTTTGATATTATCAATTATCTAGTCCATAATCAAATTTCCTGGTTCCTAGAAATGTCTTTTCACAGTTGATTTATTCAAATCCAGATCAGATATGTTCCACACATTACATTTGGTTAAAGACTAATTTTTAAAGCAGATGGTTGTTAAGGAGCCACTTGGGGAAACCCTTACTGACCTAACAATTTTATTTTCAGCTCCATTTAACTTTTTTTCTTTCTCTTTTATTTTAAACTAATTTTTTCTTTTTTTCTTTTGGGGAAGTGTGAAGGAGAATTCCACATTTGATAAATTACAGTTGAGAAACTAAACATTTATTTCAGAAATAAACATTTGAAATATCAGCTTAGAGATTTGCTTGGTCATAATAAATGGCCCAAAGAGGACCTGAGCGGTTCCCTTTCAATATCCTTGTAACACCTAACCATATAGAATTGTCCCAAATCACTAAAAATAATACTAGAATCATTTTGAGTATGATGCACTGCTGTGTATGACTATCCTGGTATGCTTCTACCTGGAATGTCACAACTAAATGCCTTTCTGATATTGGAATAGAGATGGTTGAGTGTGGCTATCAAAATACCTTTCCCAGCTGTTTAAAATGGATTTACTGGTTTCTAAGCAAAGCTTGAAAATTTATAGTTTCCCTAGGACAGGTTAGACTTTTAAAATTCAGCTCATCTAGAGAGAGATGTACAAATTAGTTTTGTATTAAAGAGATTGCTAAGTCTTTTTAACACTGTAGAGAAATTGATCTCATCAATAGTTTTTGAAAGAGAACAGAGAGTAATATAAAAAGTCTTGGTGTGAAATTGACCTTGCAACTTACTAAAAAATGGCATCAGAGAGAAGAAGTCTCTTTCTGGTACTTAGCCAGGCATTACTGGCAAAAAGGTTGGAATTCTTTCAGGGCTTGCACATAAAGCTGTACACAACGGAGGGCTGGGCATTAAGAGTCAGCTTGTTTGCTAGGACAGTTTCTGGCTGATTGCAGTGCAGTGTCTTGGGGAAGGAGCACTTATTTCTAGTTTTTACGAAGGCTTTGTAGAGCTCTAACTGTGATACTGTGGCCTGTGTATCAGACTTTGTTTAGAAGTGATATTTGTGGAAGTAACCAAATTAAGAAGAATGTGTCCAGGTATCTCATTTTTATGAGATAATCTCATAATTTAGCACTCAACTTTTTGGCAACCTGTTGAATGGTACAGAGTCCTCAGTCGAAGGTAAAAATGGGTTGGTGAAGTGATATAAAAAACAAAAATTGTATAAAGTTTTATGAACTTCATATTTTATATATAGAGGAGCATATTTTATTTTACATATACATTTTAGCCCATTTATCTGTTTTCCAGCCCAATAATTTAAAAAAGGAGATAGGAGGGCCGCAGGCTGTCATAGTTAAATAGTTAGCAGAAGCAGCAAGTGGTAGCCTGTACGAGATGACCAGTGGTGGAGATGGAAAATTTTAATTTGGAAAAAATAGACACAGGATCCTGAACAAACTCAGAAACTCAAAAAAGCACCTTTTACGATTGGTTTCCAGTTGGTAAATGCAGAGGCATTCCTAGCTGAGAAACACCTGAGGAGAGTACTGTTTCGGCACGAAATGTAGTCAGTGATATTCATAATAATGAGCTGGAGTTATCAGAAAACGTCCAATAGACTGTACCAGGTCCTCCTTAATAAAAGAGGTTTGTAACATATTTTAGAAAGCCTTTCATCAATAGCTAACATTTCACCAAATGTTGGTACTTAAGGGATTCGAGTGCCTGGCATAGTATCCACTTAATAAAATGTGCTGCTTAGATATCTTTGTTACGGATCAAGTTCACCTAAGGGGACCACTTTTTCCCCTAAGGATGATGCCAGAATAATGAGGTTTTTCAGATCCAGTCACATTTAGGAAGTTTCTAGAAAAGGGATTTGGGGCAAGAAAAATACATAAAAATATTTGCTACAAATTTTCCATATGTGATATCTGACTTACAATAAACAAGTGTTTGTTGTCTGTAGAGGTGCTTAATTCTTGCTAAAAAAAAAAATTAGCTTATCCAACCTCAAAGTTTAACAGCTATGAAATATGCAGTTGAAAAAAAATCTCTTAGGCTGTAAAAATGATATTTTATACTTGTTGAATTACAGGCTGAAGACTTTAAGTGACAAGTCAAGAGAAGCTAAAGTAAAAAACAAACCCAGGTAAGCTAGTGCTGATTTAATTTACTATGACTTAAATTTCATACAACTTTGGGTTGTAATCACAGAGGTATAATTACTTTAATGGTTCTTACATCTGTTGAATGCATCTGACTAAATGATTTATTGATTCTTTCTAAATTTGGTAACACTGGAAATTTTTCTGATAAAATGGTAAAATAGTTGAAAATGGTGAAGTGTAACTGTTTTACTCTATGACAATTAATGGCTATTTGATCATAATTAATATTTTTATTTGTATAGCAAGAGCAAAATACAAGTTCTCCATTGTTGAGAAGCCCAGTAATAGTGAAATAATACTTGACAAGTGAGCCTCTTTAGCTGTGTTATCTGTTTTATATGAAAACACTAGTACTATTTGTGCAATTTTTCCATTTTTTAATAAAGTAAAGCACATGATCAAATTTCACTTTAAACCTAAAGATGAAAAGCCTTTAAAATAATTTCTTGTTATCTGGCTTTATGTTAAAGTGCCTATTGTGTTATTGTGTGCTAAAAATCTATACGGCAAAGTGATGGTTGATAGTGTATAGCAAGTGGATTAACTTTGAATAAAACAATACAAACACTAGTTTAGATAAATTGTCATTAGTGATTTTAAAATAGTCCACATTATGACTGATAGTGTCAAAATTATTGTAACTTTTTAAGTTGGCCTAAATCAGCAACAGTTTTAATAAAATAAGTGTTTCTTTTCGCAGAACTATTCCATATTTGCCAAAGTACTCTGCTGGACTAGAATTACTTAGCAGGTAAGTGTTTTTATTTAAGTGAAAAGGTTATGCTTCTGACTTTTGTCTAAACATATTTTGTAATTTTATGGATAGAAACCTCAAAACAACTAAATTTTATCTTAACGTAGAGACTGGAAATTATTTACTTGTTTCCCTCAGGGGCTTTTACATTTCACTGATGAATCCAAAGGCCATTCAGTCTTTGAGCATATTGATCACTGTTGTGTTTACTATTGGATACTTCATCACGTGCATGTATTGTTTATGATTTCTTTGTTGCAATAAAATTGATTCTGAATTTGAGTCCTTAATAATTTTCTTAACTTTGATTACTTAATGTTATACCATTTCTTCTCCAGTTCATTTCTGCTGTTAAAATACATGATTTTCTTAGCTATGACATCTAAAACATAAGTAACAAAGAAATAAAAAGATAAATTGGACTTCATCAAAATTTAAAACTTTTGCACTTCAAAGAACACCATTAAGAAAGTGAAACAATGGTCTGCAGAATGGGTAAAAATATTTGCAAATTATACATCTAAGTTATGTATCTAAAACATATAAAGAACTTTTGTAACTGAACAATAAAAAGATAAACAATGCAATGAAGAAATAGATGAAGAATTTGAATAGACATTTCCATAAAAAGATAGACAAATGGCCAATAGGCACATAAGAAGATTGTCAACATCATCAGTCATAAGGGAGATGCAAATCAAAGCCACAGTGAGATACTGCTTCATACCCACTAGGATGGCTGTAATCGGAAAGACAAATATTGACAAGTGGTGGCAATGATATGGAGAAATTAGAACCCTAATGTTTTACTAGTAGGAATATAAAGTGGCACAGCTGCTGTGGAAAACAGTTTGGTAGTTTCTTAAAGTTTAATGTAGAATTACCATGTGACCCAGCAATTTCACACTAAGAGAATTGAAAACCTATGTCCATGTAAAAAATTGTACACAAATGTACATAGCAGTATCATTCATAAAGCAGTATTCATAAGAGCCTGAAAGTAGAAACAGCACAGATATTCATCAACTGCTGAATGGATAACCAGAATTTGGTATCTCCATTCAATGAAATATTATTCAGCCACAAAAAGGAATGAAGTACTGACCTATGCTACACTACAGATGAAACTCAAACATCATGCTAAATGAAAGGAACCAATAAAAGGGGCACATATTGTATGATTCCATTTATGTGAATTGTCCAGAATAGGCAAATCCATAGAGACAAAGATAATGGTTGCCAAGGTCGGGAGAAGAGAGGGGATACGTAAAGACTGCGAATGGGAGAGGGGTATCTTTTCAGGGTGATAAAAATGTTTTGAAACTAGATAGTGGTGATAGTTGCCCAACTCTGTGAATATACTAAAAACTACTGAATTATGCACTTTAGAAGCAAGAATTTTATGGTATGTCAATTAAAATTCAATAAAGCTGTTATGAAAATAAGTATATAGTTACTACAAAATATTGGCTATATTCTCTGTATAATTTTTTGAGGACCCTCCATGCTGTTTTCCATAGTAGCTGCACCAATTTACATTCCCATCAACAGTGTACAAGGGTTTCCTTTTCTCCACATCCTCACCAACATTTGTTATTTGATGTCTTTTTGATAATAGCCATCTAACAGGGCTGAGGTAGTATCTCATTGTGGTTTTGATTTGCATTTTTCTGATGATTTGTGATGTTGAGTTCCTTTTCATATACCTGTTGGTCATTTGTATGCCTTTGGAAAAATGTTACGAGCCTCTACCTATTTTTTAATCAGATTGGTTTTTTGCTATTGAGTTGCATGATTTCTTTACATATTTTGGGTGTTAACCCCTCATTACATACATGATTTACAAATATGTTCTCACATTCAGTAGGTTACCTATTTCATTTTATTGATAGTTTCCTTTGTTCTGCAGAACTTTTTTAGTTTGATGTAGTCCTGCTTGTTTACTTTTACTTTGGTATCTTTGCTTTTGGTGTCAGATTTAAAAAAATCATCACCAAGACCAGTGTCGAGCTTACTGCCTGTTTTTTTCTAGGAGTTTTATCGTTTCAGGTCTTACATTCAGGTCTTTAACTCATTTTGAGTTAAGTTTGGTGTAAAGTAGTTGTCAGTTTCATTGTTTCCCATGGGGCTGTCCAGTTTTTCCAACATCATTTATTGAAGAGACTGTCCTTTCCTCATTGTGTATTCCTGATTCTTTTGTTGTAAATTAATTGACCTTATATGTGTGGGTTTATTTTGGGGCTCTCTATTTTGTTCCATTGATCTTGTGTCCGTTTTTATGCCAGTTTCATGCTGTTTTGATTATTACAGCTTTGTGATAAAGTGTGAAATCAGAAAGTGTGATGCCTCCAGTTTCTTAAGATTGTTTTGGCTATTCAGGATCATTTGTGATTCCATGCAAATTTTAGGATTGTTAGTTTCAGTTCTGCAAAAAATGCCATTGGAATTTTGATAGGGATTGCATTGACTCTGTAGATTGCTTTGGATATCACTTTGGAGCATGTGAACATTTTAACAATACTAATTCTTCCAATCCATGAACATAGGATACCCTGCCACTTATTTGTGTCTTCTCTAATTTCTTTAGTTAATAATCTTATAGTTTTCAATGTGTAGGTCTTTCACTTCATTGGTTAAATTTATTCCTAGAGATTTCATTGTTTTTGATACAATTGTAAATGGGATTATTTTCTTCATTTCACTTTCTGTTTCTAGGGTATAGAAAGAGATGTTTGTATGTTGATTCTACATCCTGCAACTATACTGAATTTGTTTATTAATTCTAACAATATTTTGGTGGAGTCTTTAGGGTTTTCTATGTATAATTACCATGTCACCTTCAAATAAGGAGTTTTCCTTCTTCCTGTCTAATTTGGATGCCTTTTATTTCTTTTTCTTGCATAATTGCTCTGGCTATGACTTCCAACATTATGTTAAATAAAAGTGGTGAGACTAGGCATCCTTGTCTTGTTCCTGATCTTAGAAGAAAAGCTTTCAGCTTTTCACTGCTGAGTATGATGTTAGCTGTGTGTTTGTCATATATGAAATTTGTTGAGGTACATTCTGTCTGTACCCACTTTGCTAAGAGTTTTTATAAATGGATGTTGAATTTTGTTAAATGCTCTTTCTGCATCTATTGAGATGATCATATGATTTTTATCCTTTATTTTATTAATGTGGTGTATCACATCACTTGATTTGTGGATGGTGAACCATCCTTGCATGCCTGGAAAAAACCCCACTTGATCATGGTGTGTGATCCTTTTAATGTACTACTATATTTGGTTTGCTGGTATCTTTCTTTGTTTAATATAAGCATTTATAGCTATAAATTTCCCTCTTAGCTCTGCTTTTGCTTCTACCCATAGTTTTGATATGTTGTAATTTTATTTTCATTCATCTCTTAATATTTTCTGATTTTCCTTTTGATTTCTTGTTTGACTCATTGGTTGTTTAAAAGCATATTGTTTAACTTCTGCAAATTTGTGAATATTTCAGTGTTTGTCCTGTTACTTATTTCTAACTTCAACCTTTTGTGGTCAGAGAAGATATTTTGTATGGTAGCTATCTTTTTATTTTTTAATATAGACTTTTTTTTTTTTTTAGAGTATCTCAGGTTCACAGCAAAATTGAGCAGAAGGTTCCGAGATTTCTCATATATGCCTTTAAAAATCTATCAAGGCTTCATTTGTGGCCTAACACATGTTCTCTCCTGGAGAATGTCCCTTGTATACTTCAGTAGAATGTGTATTCTGTTGTTGAGTAGAGTGTTCTGTATATGTCTGTTATCTAGTTGGTTTATTCTGTTGTTCATGTTCTCTTTTTTCTTACCCTCTGTCTGGTCAATTGATGCATTATTAAGAGTAGGTTACTGAAGTCTGTTATTGGAGAACTGCTTCTCCTTTCAATTTTGTCAGTTTTTGCTTTGTATATTTTGAGGATCATGTACAATAGTACAATTATCAAAATGAGGAAATTAACATTGATACGTAATCTATAGACCTTTTTCTCATTTTGTCAGTTGTTCCGATAATGCACTTTTTTCTGGACCAGGGTCCAATCAAGGATCACGAGTTGTATTTAGTCACCATATCTCATTCATCTCCTTTAATCGGTAGCAGTTCTTGTGCTTTCTTTGTTTTTTGTGGCCTTGACACTATTGAAGAGTGCTGGCTTGTTATTTTGGAAAATGCCTCTCAATTTGTGTGTATCTGCTATTTTCTCATGATGAAATTCAAGTTAGTGCCTTTATGGGAGAATGCTAGAAGAATAGTGTTGTGTAGTTCCAGTGCGTCATATCTTTAGGCACACGAGGTTGATATGTCTCATTATTGTTGATGTTAGTATTGGTCACTTGGTTTAAAGAAGTGTCTGCCAGGTTTCTCGGCTCTTAATACTGTTTCCCCTTTTAAATTAATGAGTATCCTGTGGGGAGATACTTGGAGACTGTGAAACTATCCTGTTTCTCTTCATACTTTCACCACTGATTTTAGGATCTATTACTGTTCTTACCTGAAATAATTATTATGTTTACCAAATGGTGATTTTCTATTTTTATAAATTTTTTCTACAATTATTAATTAGAATTCTGCAGGGAGGAGTTTTTCCTTTCTCCCCCATTTATTTATTCAGTTATTTCTTTAAATCATTGAATTCATGGATATTCATTTTATTCTTTGAGTTACAACCCATTGCTACCAGTATTTATTTTGTTGCTCAAATTGTCCCAGATTTGGCCATTGTACGTCTCTTCAAGTTGACTTCTGTGTTTTTGTAACATATCCCCATTATTTTTTGAGCTTTTCCTTTCTGACACCACTGGATGTTCCAGGTTTCTCTTTAGATAGTATTTTCTTAATGTATGGCTTGTATTTTGAGTTAGTGTTTTGCTTTTCTTAGGTATGAAGATACATGGGCTGCACTCCACAGGAGAGCCAAGGAATGCGCAAGTGCTGGAGAGGTAAGGACTTGGCTAATCTTAAACTTGTGGGAAAAATATCTTTTTGCAGTGTTAAATGCTAGTTTTTAAGAAATTAAATTTGTAATTGTATTAATGTTTTGTAGGATATCTGCAGTGGAATTTTGTAATTTATTATGAAACTAAAGCACATTTTCATAATTTCTCAGTCAAGTAGTTTAGTTTCATTAGGCTTAGAGAGTTTATAACTTTTATTCTAGAGTCGCAAGTAAACATTTGGTTCATCCACGTATAATGCTTTAAATTTGAGTCTGATGCTTTTGTAGTATATGTAAATTATAAGATGTAATTTTCTACTCACTAAGAATTCCTTATTATTTGGGCAAAAGTTTAACTTTGCTTTGTCTACCTAAAACCATTAGTTTGCATATTAGCAAATAAATATAAAAATTTCAAGAGTCATGCTTAAGTCACTTAGAAGAACAAACTATTTTCTAGCACCATAGAGTTACAATGAATAAAATTAACTTGTAATTAAAATTATTTAGTAAATATATTTAAAGCTTTTTAAGCCAGGATCAAATACTCTGTGCTATTGATGGCCAGTCAAGCTTTATTTCTTTCTAAAACCACTTCTTTGATTTTGATTTTAATTAATTTAGACTGAAGGCTGGGAAAAAAAAAAAACAAACAATAAACAGGGAACTGAAATCAGAGTGGTTTAAAAAAAAAAAAAAAAAAGAAAAACCAACATGGAAGCTGGGGTCAAATACTAAAACAAAAGCTTTAGAGGTTTATGTCTGTGGGGATTTTGAGACTTTGTCTATGGGGACCTGAGCCTCAGTCTGTGATTCCTGCATAAAGCTCTTGGATATTTGAAGTGGCTACATCTCTCTGTGAAAGGTTAAGCTAGGAAGCTAAAAAAAAAAAAAAAAAAAAAAAAAAAGACAAAGAAAAGCTACCTGTTGGCAAAAGGAGGCAAGGAGGAAACCTGTCTTTATGACAACTTGGAACATACCTAGTATCCTTTTCGGATTTGTTTCCATGGTCTTGGCCTCACATGAGCGTGGGGCTCTTAATTTACACTTCCTGCAAGATCAAGGAACCACTAACTTAAATGAAGGGGCCACAAGTGGCTATGTTTTTTGTCACCCAACAGAAACAAACACAGGTTCTGCAAGGATGAAGCTTGTAAACCTAGGGCTCTCAAGATTCCCACAGATTGATCCCCCATGCCCCTCCCCAAATTAACAAAAAAGCACGCATCTTCTTTATGCATGGGCTCCTTGTACTGTCTTGTGATTCTGATATTCTAGCAATTTTATTTGAAATTTAATTTGAGGATCTTCTCACACATTGTTTTAAAATGTATATCAAACTTAAATATAAAATTTTCTTATATAAATATTAGCCAGAACTTTGTATATGTGTTTGTCTGTGAATGCTGGATAATAAACAAAAGGCATTTTACCTGGGAGACATTCTGCAGTCGATGGCTGTGTTGGCAAACCAAGTCCACCCATTCATAAAAAACAAAATACACCAGGTTTATCCCAAGATCAAAAAGGTTGGTTTCACATTAGAAAATCTTTTAAATGCTGTTGACCACATTAACAAATGAAAAATATATGATCATTAGATGCAGAAAATACATTCAATAAAATTACTCAGAGTAAAACATTTTAGCAAGTTTTTAATAGAAGATAACTTTTGTCCTGATATCTACCCAAACCTGCAGGATCTGACTTGTAGTATATTTATCCCATATTCAGTCATCTTGCTAAAAGCTCTTATTCTAATAATTTGCATTCAGGGATAGGAGTTGTTTTGTGTAGATGGAAGGGAAGGGAAAAAACTTACCAATCTTTCATTTCTTCATGGCTTTTTATAGTGGGTAGAACCTCCAATATAACATTAAATAAAAGTAGCTAAAGATCTTGGTTCAAATTTTGGCTCCATCAGAGTTAAATGTGAAAGGAAAAGCTATACATCTTTCAGAAAATAGTAGAAAAGCTTTAAGAGCTCAGGGTAGAGAAAGACTTCTTAAATAAGGCATAATCACCAGCAATAAATTAAAATATTGATCATTTTTATCAAAGCTTCTGTTCATCAAACAACACTATGAAAAAGTTAAGCAAGTCACGAAACAAAGGACAAGTGTTCAAAAAAAATATGGAAAACCTCTACAAACCATTAAAAGGGAACAATTACCTAATAAAAAGAGAGCACAAGATATGACCAGGCGTTAACACCAAAAAAAAAACATGAGTGGCCAGTGAACATGGAAACGTGTCCTCACTCGATTAGTATTCGAGGAAATACAAATTAAAGTCTCAAATTTACACTCATTAGTTTATGAAAAACTTAAGAAGCCTTGAATTTTCTGTGCAGACGGTCATTATTCATAGATGACAGTTTTCCCGTCGTCACAGATGATGAGGAACAAGTAGAACTAGGGAGTTCACATCGATGGACACAGTCATGTTAGAAAAAGTGAGTTGGCATAAAATAGGGGTTGAAGTTGCACATGCCTTTCAAGCAGTGGTTCCACCCCTAGGGGTGCTTCCAGAGCACTGCATCCTTAGCTTTCTCCTGGTAATGTTGGTATGGCATAGAGTTCCTTGAATAACATTGGCGTGGTGTCATCCATTCGCTGTGTGACAAGTAGCTGAGAGTACTTGAAGTCCGAGGTGGCTAGGGGAGGTCTAGTTACTCCAAGCCCTGTGGAACTACTCTGGGAGGTGACGAGCTCAATGTCTTTGACATGTCAGTAACTAATTTGTGAAAATTGCGTGTATGCACCAGGAGTTTTGTACGAGAATACAACTAGAGGATTTTAGTGAAACTTGAGACAGTCCCAAAGTCCAGCTATAGAATAAATTATTATCCAAGAAATCAGATACTGTACAGCAGTGACCATTAGTGAACTGCTGCACTGTATCAGCGTGAATGAGTCCCACAGTGTTCAATGAAGACTATATCCCATAGAGGAGCTTTAACAAAACTTATTGCTTTGATTGTAAGGAGTGTTTCATAATAAAATATATAGGAGAAAGAGTTTCCTGTAAGATCTGTTGTTGAATTTATGCTATTTAGGGGGCCTTAAATTTTTCCTTAGTTGAGTACTTGGTTATTTTAAAACCCGTATCTGATCAAAAATGCCTCTATTGATTTCCAGAAATATAGTCCTCAGCTTTAAAAATGGAAATTTTATTTTAAAGCTCTCTGACGTACTGTTGAGACATATGTAAACATCTAAAATGTGTATCTTTAATGTGCAAAGTGTTTTTATCATGTGTTTATTTTGTCAGACCATGCTCATGTATCTTCAGTGGCCTTTAACCAAACAGTGTCAGACTGCCAGGGCAAATATACTTAAGGACAATTCAGTCTTGTTAACAAATTATTTTATACTCAGCTGCTTTAAAGCTAATTCTTACTAAGTAGTCTTAAAATTCAGAGCAACATCTTAGAAAATAGTTTGGTCAATGGTAACTTTGCTGTCTAGGCTTTTTCTACATTTTTTTTTTTTTTTTACAAGTTCTTTGTGGGTTTTTTTTTTCCCCTCCCTTAGCAATATATAAATGAATATGTAGTAACTAATGACTTAGTGGTTAGATTCCAAGGGTACCTTTTTAAGGTTAGACTTCCAGTGCATTTTTTTGCTTCCTATTGTTGTGAAATATTTGGGTGCCTTCAAATTGAACTCTTAAGAGTCATGTTTTAACAATTTGGTCTGTAAGCTGGTTGCATTAGACATGCGTCACTCTCTCTTGAGTTCCAGCTTGGATCTCTCCTGCCTGTGGTAGAAAGTGAACTAAACTGGGTGTAGGAACCCCTAGTTTCTGCAGTAATACATTTTGACGTTGGGCAGATGAATGTAGTCTCTGTTTTTAGTTTCCTCATATATAAAATGGTGTAACTCACCTAGCCTGCTTACCAAGCAAAGTTGTTTGGAAATCACATGGAATAACATGCTCCCAAAACTCTGAACTGTTGAGTTTTATACAAAGTAAGGTCCTAATATTACCCATTTTGAAAATCATTGGTGTTTCCTGCTTTTTCTTCCTTCTCCTAACCGCATGTCCGCCAGGAGGAATTTTGGAATGAAGCACTAAGGATTTGTCTTGCTACTTAAACTTGATTTCCTGGTGTTAAATTTGGGTTTATTCAGAATTATTTGCTTGGAGGAGAAAAATTGGCCTTCTGGAGATAGCTCATTTATTATCACTAAGTAAAGTTGAAATACAGTTTTTCAGAACCCCTTCTTTGCTAGCTTTTTACTTTTCTTCTTCCTTTCATTCCCTCCTAAAACACAACCCCTAGAATATGGATTAAGGGCATGGACTTAAGTGTCAGATTCCCTGGGATTGAATCTAGGTCCTCTGTGGCCCTTGAGAAGTTGACTTATCTTTATTACACCTAATTTCTTCATCCATAAAATGGAGGTGGTAATATTGCTCTGTTTACAAGGTTGCTCTGTTTAAATAAGATATATGTAAATTGCTTAGCATGGGGCCTGGTACATAGAAAATGCTCAAAATGTTTTAGTATTATTACATAATGATTGATAATGATTTCTGAGAATCTATTCAACTTTCCCTTCTTTTAAATTAAAATGATGTTTTAATGCATTCTGATATAGTCTCTGTATATTTCTTGTATTCTATATGCAGAATATAAATTTTTAATTTTGTGAAAAATGTGAACTATTCTGTACTTAAGTTTTAATATTTAAGTATTTTGCACTTTAACTTTCAGTAAGAAATAGTTAATATCTATAATTTGTTATAGATTTTTAAAAGTATTAACTTAATTAACCAGAGTAGTTAAGATTTAACAAGCTTTTAAAGAAATACACCATGTATCAGGAAAAATATGTTATCGTCAGATCAACTCTGTGATACAGGAGTTAATTTTTCTTAGAGTTTAAAAACTGAAGCTGAGTATTTGTTGGACCTACTACCAGACTAAAGCACCAAGAGGGCAGGATTTTGTTTTTTCTCTGTTCACCGTTGGGTCTCCAGTGCCTGGCACAGAGTGGGTAGTCAGCAGAAGTTTGTTGAGTACTATAAATGAATCCTGTGGACACAGATCCTTGTTTCAGGCCTTGGTTTCCTTATTACTGCATCACAGCTGTCTCTGTTAGGGCTGCCTAGTGTGTTTTAAATACTCTTCGAGATCTTTATAAATCCGGTTGGCACAGACATTTTTAAGTATACAAAATTAATGAGAAATGCAACTGGAGTAACGCTTGATGTCACCTCCCCAGCTGAGCTGAGGCTTGTATGTGAGGTGGTCATCCCTCCCACGTGGGCTGAGTAACAGTGGGGGGGTGTGGGAGGTGGGGGTACAGTGAGGGGAGGAGGCAGCTTGCTAAACTCCTTGTCATAGCTTAATTCTTTTATTTCAATGTTGTGAATGCCTAGAATATATTAAAATGTAGAAACTAAAGCAGTCCAGCACCACATCTAAATAATTTTCTACCTTATATTGATATTTTTATTCCTCTAAAATTTATTTCTTTAGTGAGATTTAGTAAAAATCATTGTATTCATATTTCAACTCTTAAAGAATCTTTATCTTGGGATGTGTAAATTGCCCCCCTTTTTTGGTAACTGTAAACTCTGATTTACATATAAAATTCAAATGCATTTTCTTCTGCTGTATGATGGATTTTGCAGTCTATACTTATTGGACAGAATGTAGGCA
The DNA here is from genome assembly GCF_036321535.1 of Camelus dromedarius. NCBI lineage: Eukaryota > Metazoa > Chordata > Mammalia > Artiodactyla > Camelidae > Camelus > Camelus dromedarius. The sequence goes on along the minus strand of NC_087454.1, from coordinate 10,172,285 downwards.
TCTTTCACGATTCTTGCCTGTCATTGGTGATGCTTTCAGAAGATGACCTCTCCTTGCTCCTTCTAAATCTTGTTCTGGGCCCTTTCATTCCTCACCATGTTGAGACCAAAACAAAATTGCCTAGGAGAAACTGATGTCTGTCATTTTCCTTACAGTCTGATTTTAGGCTAGTCTAGCATCTCATAACCTGCTATTAGGAACCTTTCACATCTGAATTTCTTCTTTGTTAGTATAAACCCTTTTCTTCTTTTTCTGGGGTTTATCAGTTGCCTCAATATTCCCGTCATATGCAAGTACCATTTACTTTATTTTATGCAGTAAATGTCCCTGTTTAAATGTAAATTGAATCATAATATATTCTATATGCATTCGGGAACTTTTCTTTTAAAAGAATTCCTTTTGCAAAGCAAATAATTACCCGTTCATTATGTTTTGGGTTTGTTTTTGTTTTCTCTTTGGTTGTTAGTGGCAGTTTTTTTGTTTTATTTTTTGGATTTTCAAATACATGGTTTACTTAAATATAGGGTATACTTAGAAGTGACTTCTAAGGTCATTGCTGAACTTTCTCTTTTCTAGGTTAAGATGCACTTTGTGATACAAGCAGTAATTTGAGGTTTTCTGCACTGAATATTAAGGTGGTTCTTTTCTAAGAAAGAAAACAACTTCAGCCTCTCTATACTCAGGAGAAGGGCTTTTAAAGATAACACTGACTGGCTCTCATCACGCTGAATATAATCTCTTTGTGCCTACAGTCTGGCTTTACTCTTGCCCCCCTCTTCTGCATTGCAGCTGGTGGACAGCGAGGTGGTCATGCTCTCCGCACACTGGGAGAAGAAGCAGACGAGCCTGGTCGAGCTACAGCAACAGCTTCAGCAGCTTCCAGGCTTAATCGCAGATTTAGAATCCATGACAGCAAATCTGAGTAAGTTTTACGGTTGAATCTATACATTACTTCTGGGAATGAAAATAAGTTGGTGTAATTCCAAAGCTTTCTAAGACTACGTTAAATTATTCCTTACCAAGATTTGGGGGGAAATAATGAGTTCTGATTAATTTCATATGCTGATTAAGTGAGGATTAGACAAAAAATGATTTGAAGTTTAGAAATGATTTCTAAAACACACCACTTTTTCTGCCTTGATTCTGCTCCGGAAACATAATTTTGTTGATTCTTAAGGTGACTTAGGCTTGTCTTCGTGACTTTCAGTCTCTGTTTAAAAGTATAAATGTAGGAAATAAAAGGGATTAGGGTGGCTTTCTTATGACTATAGGATGAACTCTGGAAGCTGTTACTTTTGAAATTAAGTCTGCTCAAACTTTTCATGTTCTTGTTGGCCATCTGCATTTCCTCTTTTGGAAAAATGTCTGTTCAGTTCTGCCCATACTTTAAATGGGTTAGTTGGTTGGTTGTTTGCTTTTTAATTGAAGTACCGTTGATTTATAATGTGGTGCTAGTCTCTGGTGTACAGCACGGATGGGCTTGGAGGGCGTTATGCTACGCGAAACAAGTCAGAGAAAAACAAGCACTGTAAGATACTACTAACATGTAGAATCTAAAAAAAATACAAACTAGTGAGTATAACAGAAAAGAAACAGACTCACAGATGTAGAGAAGGAACTCGTGGTTACCAGTGGGGAGAGGGACAGGGGAGGGGCAAGATGGAGGTGGAGGACTGAGAGGTGCAAACTATCAGGTGTAAAACAAGCTACAAGGATGTATTGTACAACGCAGGGAATGTAGCCAGTATTTTAAAATAACTATAAATGGAGCATACCCTTTAAAACTTTGTGAATCACTATATTGTATCCCTGTAACATACAATATTGTACATCAGCTATGCTTCAATTTAAAAAATAAGACATTGTAAAATAAACACATAAATAAATTTTTAAATGGTTTTAAAAAATTAGGTCTGCTCAGAGCTTCATGTCTTGAAATAGGCTTTTTTCCCCTCCGCAAACTGAGAGATCAGACAGATCCAGTTAAATGGGGTGCCTGTTTGGCTAAATTTACACCTTGTGGAAGTTTGTTTCTGCTGGTTGTTTTCATTGGGATGGCTTATGCTGGTACTCTTCATTTCTTGGGTTTATATTCAGAAAACTAACTTTTGTGCTTGGCAGGGCCACAGCTTTGGATAATATTGTGGCTTATTATTTTCTAACCAAGCTTACGATCTTAGTGAAGTAAGAGGTAGGAGCTATCTACCTTGGAGATGAGTTTTGTGAGCTAATAACCTGATCCAGTCTTAATAGGTAGGGTATCCCTACCTTCTTATCATCTCTTCTTTTTTAAATATTACTTTTTTTAAGGCAAAACAAAGCTGATTTACAACACAAGTAATTAGCAAATCATAAAACAGGTTTGTGTGTGTGTGTGTGAATAAAATAGACCCGAATGGTATCTGCAGTGCTATTGCTGATAACAGTAGCTCAAGATTATAGCACCCACTGTGTGTCAGAATTTGTTCAGGGCTTTACAGATGTTACCTTCAATCTTCACTAGATCCCTGCGAAAGTAGCTTTTATTATCCACTTTTCAGATAAGGAAGGTTAGGCTCGGAGAGGTTGTGACTTGCTCAGGGTCACACAATAAGATGTGGATCCAGGATCCCAACCCAGGGGGATGACAGCCTCGGTGAGGGTGAGGTGGTTAGGATGGCAGCTGCCCATAGGCCCCACGAACAGCAGTCTTGAAGCCCTGGCATCAGTGTTTTGTAATTTCTGAAGGCAGGGCATGGAAGAGAGATTCTGAGTCGTAGGATTAAGGCCCTGTGCATTATTTCCCTCTTGCAGGTATAGGAATGAGCCTTCTCAAGTCTTTGATAACTAACTGATGGAAAAAGCCTCCAGGATATTTGGAATATTCCTTTTAGCCACTTTCCTTTTAGCTGCTCTTCATGTATCTCTTTGAGTTGCTTGCTTTCCATTGGTTGTGTATTTCTTTGCAGAGATACCTACGATAATAGCCCCTTCTTTTTTTTTTCCAGCTGAGAGTAAGTTCTGTTTATAGATTTTCTTTGTTTGATACCACTCTGCTGATGAAATGCCCTTTGCCACAATTCTAATTATTTTCATAGTCAATTCTGCTTAGGAAATGCAGTTTAAATAAGTCTTTCTTAAAATAGAATATATTGTATTTTCTTCTCAATTAGGATTCTAATATCCCGGGAAAAGTCTGACATTTAGAGATGTAATACCTTCTCTTTGGAAACTGCATTTTGGCTTCTTAAATGAGTAGGGTGGGCTTCCCAAGTGCTCACTTGAATTCTCTCTTTACTAATCTGAGAACATTGACCACTGAAAGCAAATTAAAGCTAAAGGATTCTCTGAAATACTAGTATTATAGACAGATAGTCACTTCCAAGTAATTTGAATCATATTTTTTTTCATTTAAGTAGTTAACATACAAGGTGGGGAGGGTGTAGCTCAAGTGGTAGAGCACATGCTTAGCATGCACAAGGTCCTGGGTTCAATCCCCAGTACCTCCTCTAAAAATAAATAAATAGACCTAATTATCTTCCCCCAACCAAAAAAAAAAGTAGTTAACATACAGTATTAATTTCAGGTATACAACATAGTGATTCGACGTTTATGTACATTATGAATTAATCACCATGCTAAGTCTGGTAGCCTCCTGTCACCATACAGAGTTATCATAGTATTATTGACTGTATTCCCTGTGCTGTACATCACACCCCCAGGACCGACTTATTTTATAACTGGAAGTTTGTACCTCTTAATCCCCTTCGCCTGTTTCACCCAACCACTCAGCCACCCTCTCCTCTGGCAACTACCAGTTTGTTCTCTGTGTTTATGAGTCTGTCTGTTTCTATTTTGTTTTGTTTATTCATTTACTTTGTCTTTTAGATTCCATATGAAAGTGAAATCATACGGTAGTTGTTTTTCTGTGTGACTTATTTCACTTAGTGTAGTATCCCCAGGGTCCATCCATGTTGTCACAAATGGCAAGATTTCATTCTTTTTTATGGCTAAGTAATACTCCACTGTGTATATCTATATATTGCATCTTTATCCATTCATCAGTCAATGGACACTTAGGTTGCTTCTGTATCTTGGCTATTGTAACTAATGCTGTAGTGAACATAGGATTGTATATGTATCCCGATCGATCTGTCTGTCTGTCTGTCTATCTATCTATCTATCTTTCCTAATTAGTGCTTTCATTTTCTTCAGATAAATACTCAGGAGTGGAATAACTGGGTCATATGGCAGTTCTATTTTTTATTTTTTGAGGACCTTACGTATGTTTTCTGTACTGGCTGCACAAGTTTACATTTCTACCAACAGTGTACAGGGGATCCCTTTTCTCCACATCCTCACCAACACTTGTTAATTGTCTTTTTGATAATAGTCATTCTGACAGATTGTGGTTTTGATTTGCTTTTCCCCAATAATTAGTGATGTCGAGCATCTCTTCATGTGTCTGTTGGCCATCTGGATGTCTTCCTCGGATAAATGTCTATTCCAGTCCTCTGCCTACTTTTTGATCAGATTGTTTAATTTTGTTTTTTTGATATTCAGTTGTGTGAACTCTTTATAGATTTTGGATATTAACCCCTTATTAGATATATCCTTTGCAGTATCTTCTCTCATTCAGGAGGTTGCCTTTTCATTTTGTTGATGGTTGCCTTTGCTGAACAAAAGCTTTTTAGTTTCACATAGGCCTGTTTGTTTATTTTTGCGTTTGTTCCTTTTGCGTAAGGAAAATAATTCTGAAGCCAAATTTGGTAGGTTGTAGAAACATATCTATTATCATTAATGTATTTTGTGAATTCATTTTAACAAGTTTATGCATCATTCTTAGATATTTGAATCATTTGAATTTAAATGTTTGTTCACATACTGTAGATTCTTTCATTTTTTGGTAGCCTCAAAATACTTTATCATCACCTAAATACCTTGGCATGATGTTACAAGGCTTAAATAGTCAGGCAATAATAAAAAATAAAAATAACTTAGAGGAAAATAATAACTCATATATATGTAGTCACAAGATTCTCTTAACGTCTTTAAACTTTTTACCCTTTCACTGTCAAATCCATATCCAATCAGTCCGTTCATTTTCCAGACTACTTAACTCTTTTAGTCTTGCCTTGCTCTCCAAAGAGTGTGCCCTTATTAAAGAATAAGGGATTAATATAATGTGAGCAATTTGGACCTTTGATGATGCTTTTAGCTGTGTTATGCTATGGCTTAAAAATATGACTCCTGATTACATGCTCCCTCAGGAATTAAGAACAGATAATCCATTCATGTTGTGGTTTTTTTTTTTTTTAATGTGGTGTGATCCATCCAGCTTACAAAAAGCCTGTGTAATAGATAATTACTGGTAAGGCTTATCATGCAAAAAGAAATGATAAAGATATGCTGGGAATTCGAAAATAAGGGCCATGGGCTGACTCTCAGATCTGGGTTTTGATCCCAGTTCTGCAGCTCCTGATCTGTGAGACTCCGTGCAGGTTTCTTAACTGCATGAAGCTTTAGTTTCTGTTTGCAAAATTAAGGGTAGTTGCAGGACTGAGTGAGATGATGGGTGGAAAGCACTCAGCACAGTGCCTGGTACATATTAGGTATCTGCGGAGTGTCAGGCACTGTTTATAGGCTCTGGGCAAGCAGCAGTGAACAAGACTGGGTAACTGCCACCAGGATGCTGACATTCTAGTGGGAGTCTCTCTAGCCGTTGCAAATTTACAAAGCCATCGTCTTTGACAGAAGGGTGTGGATGGATGTTATGTGATTTAGCTTGTCCTGCAAAATTGTTCAAATGCAAAACCGTACATGAAATGTGGTGAGATGAGCAGTGTAGTGTTCTGTATAGTGAAAGGCAGTAAGGGTAAAATGGAGTGTTGCCATCCAGATTCTGTATCCTTTCTTATTCTGTGCATTTTATTGTAAAACTAGTGAACTGTTTGAAAAGTATTTATTGAATTCTCTTGAACTTCCACTAGAGGGTAGTCTAATCCTGTTCCTATATTGAAGTTTATAATGTCAAGGGCTTGTCTGAATTTTCTCTATTGCTTAGTTTATTTTATATGACCTACTTTAAGAAGACTGTTACCTTCATCTAGAACAGAAGATTCTGTTAATTCTTAGATAACAGAGGGCTGTAAGAGAATGAAGGCTTTCTACTGCGTTTGCACATTTCTTTTGACCTGACCTAACCAGATATGCCACTGTTTTGCTGTCTCTGTACAGAATTTGAGAGTGCCTCTAGCAGGGAGACAGTTACTAGGGTTTCACAAAACAGATTATCTTATTGTCCAGGTTATGTTCTGAAATTAGACCCTTCATTAACTCTCTTTAGACACCTTTTAGTATATACTACACAGATCTCATTTGTTCCATAATGGCTTTTTAATGCATTTACTAAAAGTTCCCTATTACCATACCATCATTACCTTATTACCTTATTACATGAAAGAGTAACAAAAGCATCTGAAGACTCTTGTGGTCTTTTAGTACCTGGCCTCTGTGACCTATGGATTTGTAGTCAAAGATTCCTTGAGGCTAATTATTTTTCTTAGAAAAAAAACTCATTAAGTGTGAAATTTTTAATTTTTGCATGCTGCTTTATATTCTTCATTTATCAGTGGTTACACTACAGATAATACGTATTTGAACTAAATGGCACAAAGGAAAATTCCAAACAGAATGGCTCTTCCTCTGGGACGGTTTCCTCACAAAGACTTGTGAAGCTCTTTCCCGCACAGCTGTCAGGCTCTCCCAGATGGCTTTTCCCAATAAAATTCCACCCATCTTTTCCACTGATCACTGAGTGAGACATATGCTGTTGTTAACAGTGAGCCAAATGGTGAGGCTGGAGCTTCCTGTAAAGGTATATTTGTGTCCACGGAGGCCTGCTAGTGTTTTATGTACATGCATTCTAATTTTTGTTGCCAAATTTACTCATATCTGCAATTTGTTTTGTAATAGGAGATAAGCAGGTTGTGACAGGAAGATTACATTCTGCCCATTTTTAAAATTTTCTAATTTTTTGTTAATGGACATACTGGGGATTGAACCCAGGACCTCGTGCATGCTAAGCATGCGCTCTGTCACTGAGCTATACACACCCCACCATGTCCATTTAAATTCAATACTCAGAATATACATCATATATATGCTTGTAATTATTAAAGAGATTTTTTAAGTTTTTAATATAAAAAGGGAAGAAAACTTACTGATTTTTTATTTTTTTGGAAGTGAAAGTATTTCTTAAAGAGAAAACATGCTATAAGGAAGAAAATTTATTTTCATCAGTACAGTTCTTCTATATTTTATTACTGATTTTAAGTCTGTTAAAAGTTAAAATGGACAAGTTCCATTGCTGATTCTGCTTTAACTCACTGGTAATGCGGCCTGATTTGACACACTGATAACAAAGTACCATCATGTAGTTTAATGTTTTCTAAGTTCTATGTCCATGTTTAATTTATTTGTTTACAAAATTTAACATAACTTCCTAATATTTGAATTAGATGAACATGTCATAGATTTGCTTTCTTGGTTGTTATTTTATGTTTTAGAGTGATAGAATCATTCTATGTCCAGAAATTATTCTTAATTGAATTCAGCAGACTAGGTATTAGGGGATACAAAGATGCAAAAATACAGACTTTATCCTTAAGACTCTTAAAGATTCCTGAGAGAGATGAGAGCACACAAGTAGTTGCATGATGTCAGAGTACGAGTCCTGTGTCAGGTTCACGGGTCTGTGGAAGAAGCACAGAATGGGGAGCTGGTGCTGCAGGCTGCAGGGAGGGATGGCACTGACCTGAACCTGCGAGGGAGATGGGGGTGGGCAGGAAGGCTGGTGGAGACATCTCAGGGACAGGCAGAGGCAAGGAGGAGATGAGTGGTCCTAAAGAGTAGTAGTGAGATTGGGAAAGTAGGTTGTGGCCAGGGTGTGAGAGGTCCCTGAATGCTCAGGTAAGGAGTTAAACTGGATTCCTAAAGTCCTCGGGAGCCTTTGAAACTTTTAAAGGGGAAAACAGGAATATGAGCTTGGGGGTAACCATAAAATGACCACTGACTGTCCCAAACCTTTTAAATCTAGATTTGACATTTAGCACAGGAATATAATGTTCTTGGCGTGTCTTTTGAAGCCTCACTCTTATCCAGTCCCCTAAATGCTAAGGATTCTTTATTAAATGTAATTATTCTGGTTCTTATCACTAATCAGAGTGAAATAGCATTTAAATAATCCTATTAGCTATGATCGTCTTTTAAGACTGTCAAACTGCTTATAACAGAATGAGCTGAACACTGCTTCTTCAGGGCCAGTAGTACTAGCTCCCAGTCGTTTCTCCATTTAACATAACAATAAAAAATAATCTAAATAGCAACTAATATAATAGCATCATTGCCTGTTTTCCCCCACATAAACTCCTTATGTGCCATTTATGACATTATTAAAAATCTTATATATAATTTTTCTTGATTAAAAACTTAGATTTTGCAAATTGTTTCAGGTCAGGTTTTCTGTAGGCACATGTATTAGTGACCCCTGAAGAGAGTTCAGAACTTATGAACTGCATGATTATCAGTCTTTTCCAGACTTATGATCTTCAGTGATACCTCAATATGATAAAAGTCATTACCTAAAATGTCTTTGAAGAGGAGTGCTAAACTGCTTGTCATCACTTTTTCACTTTTTAGTGAAATTTTGTTTTCCCCCAGAATCCATGTCTTTAAGCCATAGACCCTACCAAATAGAAGAGGAAGTTTTTGTAAGCATAGCTATTTAGTAGAGTTAAAATTTTGGATATTAGAAAATGTGAATGCTTCCAGATTTAATAATCTCTGGATCAAAGATTAATTAAAAACAATGCAAAGTTTGCATCTTAATAAACCTAAATTTGCAAGTTGAAGTTAGGGAATTTGCTCCTAATGTAGATGCTGCAGGTGAAGGGAGGGTATGTTCAGTGATAGAGTGTGTGCTTAGCATGCACGAGGTCCTGGGTTCAATTCCCAGTGCCTCCATTAAAATAAATAAGTAAATAAATAAACCTAATTACCTCCCTCCAAAACAAAAACAACAAAAAATAAATTTTAAAAAATGTAGCTGCTACAAAAGCTAATTTAGAAAGTCACATGACAACCTAATGGGTAAGGGAAGGAATTAGACAGAGCTCATGTCTGTCTGAGGGAGGCCTCACAGCCAGCTTGCTCCTTCCCGGCGTCTGTGACTTCCACGCTTGGGAGTCACGTTTCTTGCTGAGCCTCACTCTCCCTCATCTCTGAGGATGCCTCTCCTTTGAGTTCTCACAGCACCTCAAGCCCAGCTCTGTCAGGCCGTGTCATCACTGAAATATGTTTCCCCTCTACTTTAAGCAGTTTGAGCACGGGGACTATCTTTTTCATCTTTGTGTCCCAGTGTCTGGCACATGTGGTGAGTGTTCAGTAAGTGGCTGTGATGCTGTCCAAGTTCTAAAATCTCTGACTCCTAAAACTCTTCTGTTGTCTGAGAGAACAACCAGCCTTCACTCTTACAGCTAGAAAGTCTTGGGCTACTTAGCAGCTGTCATTGGAAATCATTGTGTGTAAGAAGGGCTGCGTTTTGATTCCTGGGTGCTCTTCTAGCTAGGTGACCTTGGCGAAGGCACTGAATTCAGTGCTGCAGGCTTTGGCTTGAATCTTTTAAATGAAGGATTTGACTAGATGATCTCGGTGTTCCGGTGAAGCTGCCTCTGTGGCCTAGAGGCAAAGTTGAGCCGTGAAAGGCCAGTGCTCAGTGCCCTGTGCTTCCTGAGTGTGTGTGCATCTCCATGGTGCCCTGGGGAGTTACGTGTGTCATGTGCCCTGAAGAAAGAAAGGCTGAAGTAACTTGGAATCTCAAATACCAAATTATGTTGGATATCATTTGTGTTAATTATGTTTTACTGTATTCTCATAATTTGACAAGTGTTTGTTCATGTGTGGGGATGGGATCATTAGGCTATCACACGTTAGATTAATGTAAATACTCTGTTCCTTCGTCCTGGTTAATAAAGTATTTTGGAAAGTTACATCTCGAAAATGTTTGAAATATAAAAATATACTCAAAGATAATTTGAAGTATGTTTTAATGTTAGTGCATTTTATTTTGCTTCAAGAAAGTTTAATAAAAATATTAAATAAATGCAAAACAATCTCAGCAGTTTAGACTTTTAACTTTTGGACACTTTTCTCCATGATCAAGGATTCTGATTTTTGACGTTTGTTTCTTCTTTTAACCTTATATACTTTCAGCTCACTTAGAGGCTAGTTTTGAGGAGGTAGAAAACCACCTGCTGAATCTGGAGGATTTATGTGGACAGTGTGAATTAGAAAGATACAAACATATGCAATCCCAGCAACTGGAAAATTACAAGAAAAATAAGAGGTGAGTTTGAAAAATTAGCCACAATATTCACTTTGAATCTCAAAGTTCTCCAGAGTACTTTACATGCTATAACTTACAAATTTATTCTTATAAAAGACAAAGGTTTCAGGTAAATCTCATTAATGAGCCTTCCAAAACATGATTTATTATTATTTTTTTGGTACCAGTATCTGCTGCTGTTTTTTGGAGATGAGTTCTGAAACACTAACGGGGGTAGAATAAAAGGGGAGGGGAGCAGTGCAGCGGGCAGAGCTTTCCAAGAAATTATAACCTCTGACCTCGTTTTCTCCAAAATGACAAGTCCCGCGCTGCGTCTCACCTTTGCTTTCTTTTCTTCTCCTTTATTGTCAGAGCAGGAGGAAAAGGAACCCGAACCCCGGCTGTGGGAAGGGGCTCACGGGCTTGGATTTCAGTTTTGTTGCTTGTGGGTTATGTGACCTTAGGCAAGTTATTTAACCTCTTAACCTCAACATGTGTAGGTTATAGGGAGGATGATAACGTACCACCTCACAGAGTCGCCGTGAGGATTAGATGAGACAGTCGTTACCGGATGTGCTGTGTGCTCTGGAAGAAGTAGCGATTATAGTGATTTTCATTAGGCTAACCTGAACTGGAAACGGGCAGTAAGATTTGGAACTGTGAAATTTTATTTGTCATTCTCTTCTTCACTCTCTCCTAGTGACTTAGACATATTAGATATATAATTAGAACATTATAATTTGTATGTTATAAAATGAAAATTAATTTAGTGTTCAGAAAATATCCTCACCTGTAATTTAAGTAAAAGCCAAAGTGAGGGGAGTGTAGTGGGGAGAGTATGGCTCAGTGGTAGAGTGCACCCCTAGCATGCATGAGGCCCTGGATTCATTTCCCAGTACTGACATTAAAAATAAGTAAATAAACCTAATTACCTCCCCCCATCGAAAAAAAATCCGGAGTGTGCTGGACAAGTCTTAACATGTTTGACATAGTTGAAATGATGGAGTATTTGTCATTTTAGAGGTGGAACTGTATAGTAGAAAGAACACTGTCATTAGAATCGGTCTCCCCAAGTCCTGGCTTCATCAGCTACTAACTGTGCTCTCGGGCAAGCCGTTCGCTTTCCTTTATACTTTATCCTGTCATAAAGCTTTGCTTAGTCTAGAATCTTCTTGACTAGCATTTGAAAGACTTCTAAAAAAAAAATTACACCTTTTAAATACATTTAAATACGATAAACAGATTTGTTGATCATACCTGTTACTCTGAAATATGTAGGAAAAAATGGTGTGCCAGTTGAGGACTACCGATTTATAATCAGTAGCTTGAAATCTATATTACCTGAAGATTAATGGTAAACTTTTCATGTTCTGATAGGTCAGATTTTTAAAACCTATAAAATTTACTTTCTATTTCTCAAGGACCATGTGAGATTAATGTAAGATGCTATATCAGTTTTGTTTGTTTTGGGGGGGAGATAATTAGGTTTATTTATTTAAATTTTGTTTTTAGTGGAGGTACTGGGGATTGAACCCAGGACCTCATGCATGCTAAGCACACGCTCTACCAGCGAGCTATACCCTCCCCGACTTGTTTTTGATTTTGTTGCTTCTACTGTAGGTGTGTCATATCAAAAAATCGTTGCCAAGACCCTTGACAAGGAGCTTTTTTCCCGTTTTCTTCTAGTTGTTTTATTGTTTTCAGTCTTACATTTAGGTCTTTAATGCATTTTGAGCTAAGTTTTGTGAGTGATGTAAGAGAGGGGTCTTTACGTGTGAATATTAAGTTTCCCTGGCACCATTTATTGAAGGGACTTTTTTCTCTATTGAGGATTCTTGGCTCCCTTGTCAAATATTAGTTAACTGGATATGCACAGTCTTTCTGAAATTCTTAACCTATTTTATTCAGCATATAAAAGGCTGAACTATCTTCTTCAAAGAAACCTTTGGAATCCATTTGTTTAGTCAGTCTGTACACAGACTTGTATGTCTGTATGCATATGTGTGGCTGATTAACAGTCAGTTGTAGTATAAATAGAATTGGCAATACTGAGAAAGTAGAGCGGTTTTATTCAGTCAGATGTAGATTGATCAAAAAATATCTTTTCAAAAATAAATCATGTAGAATATTTACTATTCAGAAATGTTACATTTTAAGCTGCTTTTATTTAATCTAGAGGTTATCAAAACTGGGCATAGTATGAAGGCTAGTATAATGACACCAAAATAGTTTTGATTGATAAAGAACTTTCATTTAACACAGTGGATTGAATGCAGTTACGCAGCTTTACTGAAATCCTACACAGGTTGGCTGTATGGGGGGGGTGTGCTTGTGTGTGTGTTCACAGGTTGGCTGTACGGGTGTGTGTGTGTGTGTGTGTGTTTCGCAGTGTACTCCCACTCTGTAGCTCCAGAAAATCCAGGTCAGGCAACTAGATAGGGATGGAGAGAGCAGGGGATGAATGTCTCTGCCTGCAGTAGGCTCCGATGCGTTTTCTCACTCAGCTTCCGTCTGGGACTGTGGAGCGGGCAGACCAGCTGTCATTAGAGCTGAGGAGGAGGCTGAGTTACATGAAAACGTGTAGCTGCTTAGGAGCCAGCATCAAAGCCAAGGTCGTCTTTTTTTTGACTATTGAGTTGGAACAAGCTGAATCAGTCCCAGATGTTATCAGTGCAGCTCTAGTTGAGAATGGATATGATATTTTGTCATCTGTTTGATAGGCATTCCCAGTACAGAGAATAAATCCCTGCCTCCTGTGAAAGGAGGGCTGCGACCTGTTCCCCACAGTGATGTGGCTTGCCGTGGCAGGGATGCTCACTGTGGGCAGAGGGAAACTCATAGCTTTAGAACACTCCTAAGGGTGATTCCGAGCGCTCTTACCTGCCCTTGAGAAACATTAAATGGTGTAACCTAAGTGTTTTCTGCATTGAAGGACATCTTCTTTAGCTCGTTATCTAATGAAAGGGACATATTATAAGCAACTGCATGGTTATAGGGGGAAATACCCATACATAGTTTTTCTGATAACTCTTCTGCATATGAACTGGCACTACTATTACTGACCTTTTATGGACAGGAATGGCCACTGCTTTGCTAAATTGTAAAACATTGTGCAGTGGATTGAATATGGCTATAGGCAGAAGACAAGTGCCAGTCCCAGTAGCTACACTGTCAGTTCAGAAGATGAGTTAGCCGTACAAGTGTAGCTCCTGGATGCCTTGCATAGGTGTTCATAACCAATAGGAAATATATTTCTTGTCTGGTAAGAAGAGTTAATGTGCAGTATATGAGCCAAGATAAAGAACGTGAAACCATTTACGTGGGTTTGTCTAGCTGGCAGTTAGAGGGATGGACTTGAGATGTGGGAGTCCACTTGCATTTGTAGTCACAGGTGTGGGGGAAATAGATGATAAATGTGTACATGATTTTATAACAGGATAGTTTTTGACAACTGTATAGGCTTTGAAGGATATAAGACAGGGTGATGTTACAGTGGTGGGGAGGGCTGCCTTAGCTGGTGTGAGAGGGGAGGCTCTTCTTGGAGGACAGGTGAGAAAAACCTGAATGAGGAGGCAGCCCCACGAGGACAGAGGATGACACGCTTCCGACAGAGGGACAACAGGTGCAGGGACTGACAGATAAGTTTAGGAGAGTGAAGAAGCAGAGCTAAAAAGAAATGTACATTTCTAGCCTTCTAAGTTCTTAATCTTTCCAGTACCGCCATAATATTCCTCACAATGCTTATTGAGATTCTTTTACAATAATCGTATTATACTTAAAATCATACATATGTGAGTGATTTAGTTAAAGTATTTTTTACTTTCAGACTTCTGGATCCTTTGTTTTCCCCTTCAGTATGCAGCATACCATCATAATTTCTCTGAAAATAGCTACATCTTGAAGAACAGAGTGATTTTAGTAATTCTACTCAATTATAAATGACTCATAATTTTAGCACAGTCTTCCATTGGACTTGAAATCTGCTTAGGGGCACACTAAGCTCCAGAAGCATTTTTCACTGATTCATTTAGACTTTGAAGCTTAATTGTTATCCCTTAGAAACTCTCCAGTGAGTAGAGGTCACTGCTTCTATTGATAAGATTTAGTGCTCAGGCATATTTTAAGTCTATATTCCTTTTGCTTTGTGTATTATAGCTAATATTAAGGAATTATGCTCATCTTTTTGTTTGTTTTTGTTTTTGTTTTTTTGTTAACGTTGACTATGGACTAAGTTTAGAAAACCTTGAAAGCAAGGCATAACAGATTTAAGATGTTATGGCATATCTTTAGTAGAATTTGACCAGTTTATGTCCTAGAGAATAACCCCCCAAATTCCTGGTCTTCAGGAAGTGGTGTCCAAACTAACCTGGACAGGTAATGGGCCATGGGTCTGACCTGTACTTCCACTTCAGGAGGTTGGGAATCGTGGTGCTGGGAGGTTTGGCAGGACTGTGGCCACAGGCCTGGCTTTGCAGAGAATAGAACTGGAGAAACCAGTGGCATTCTCCTTGGTGAAGGTGGCTCTGGAACCAAAAGTGAAGGTACCTCGTCCAAGGGAGATAGGCAGAAACTAGCTCCTGAAGTTCTGCATGGAGGTCCGTTTGGATGCTGAATGGAAAGTGGATCAGGAGAGCTTCCGCTCACACACTTCATTTACATAAAGGGTCCTCCCAGGGTGGAGTAACAGGGACCAGATTCACTCTCCCCCAGATACAACCAAAAACCAAAGTAAATGAAATAATGAGTTTTTAAGACACTTGACATTGGGCCAAGAAGAGAGGTGACCCTTGATAGATGGAAACAGATGAGCCGAGCCCTGTGATTGCCCTGGCATTCTGCCTTGGGAGTTTCCCGCTTGGGAGGGGAAAGCCAGGTAGAGCCTGGCAGACTCTCTGAGTTGAAGACACAGAGCTGAGAGTCTGGGGACCCAGGCAGCTAGAGTTTACAGGACTCGTACCAGAGAGGAGAGAGTCCTGAAAGTCTGCAGAGCGCTCCCCTTGAATATTCAGCAGAGGTCTGATAATGCATATGAGGAAAGTGCCCAAGGCAGGAGATAAAACTCATCTGAAAGGATGACTCAGCAGTGCCTGGTGCTCACACAGGGCCTGCGCCCAACAGCCAGACTGAAAAAGTTTAGAGTTAATGGGGTGTTGGGAAGATCACTCAGGAAAGTCATCCCTCAGCCAGGGTATAATTAGCCCTCAACCGAGCCCTGCTGCAGACCTGCTTAACAAATTGTAAAAGCAAGCATCCAAAAGATCACACTATTTCCAAATAAACTAACTGTGTCCCAAAAGAAAGCTCAAGAATATGTGTAGGAGTACAAAATATCTAGTACCCAACAAGGTAAATCATTCTGACCGGTTGCTTGTGAATGGACAAGATGCATGGCTCACTGAGTTAAAATTGTTCACACAGGACTGTATAAAGATCGTGTAATACTAAGACACCGATAGAGAACAAGTCCATGATGCACTTTAAATATTTATCCTGTATTTTTCTTCTTAGCTTTTTAGGGAACTGAGCCCATTGATAAATCAGTGTTTATTTCCTTGACCTCTTCAAACTGTACGTTTTTGACTTTTATAACACTCGAATCCTAAATTTTCTTCTCTGCGGTAGGTTAGTATTTAGTTGCCATGGTAGATGCTTTAGTTCTGGTATTCTCTTGGATTCTGTTCTTGGTTATTGCCTTCTCTGGTTCTGCATATTAAAAATACCTTGTTCTGTAACACATCCCCCTCCGCAGAATCTGTGTGTAGAGTAAATGACAACAGGGACTCCTAAGATAGAGTTTTGAGAATATTACCTCAAGCAGGTAGGCCAGCTCTCTCCCACCACCCTCACCCCATCCACCGCTACCCTCTTAACCACAGACTCACCAAGCCCGTAAGGGTACATGTTTTCATGCCTGTAGAATGCTAAGAAGAGATTTGGTATTAATGGTCCTTTTTGAAAGAGGTCTTGTGATAACCTTTCCTGTGATCTTTCCTGTCCACGAGCTGTAACGAAGGGATGCTCTTCACGTGTGTTCAATACAAAAAAGTATCGCTAATCATATTTTAAAAAATTTTTACCCTAAGCATTTTCAAATACGAAAAAAAACGTTAGAGTTGATTTTGCAGTTGGCATTTTGAATGTGGTGTTTTGCAATATAGAATCATCGTGTTAGGTTTTTATTTTGGATTTGTCCTAGGGAAGTAGTTGTTGTGTTTAGAGATAGTGTGCTTCCATCTGTGAGATGATTTTGTTTATGGAGATACTTATCCAGTAGTTCCAATCTATTAAGTCTGCATCTGTGGCTCTGATTTAGTTGATTTCTGTACATATACAGATTTAATATACTTCTTGCAACATTCCATAGGTTTATTTATTTATGTGATGCTTCTTTTGTTTTTATTCTGCCCTCGTAACTCAGTACCTGTAGAGAAAGTGATTACATAGTAGTTTCACCCTTTGGAAATATTATTAGATTTTGAGTCTGCTGTTATTTATTGAATGTTTTAGTTTCAGGGTTTGTTATGCTAAATTTTTGGATGGCATTTGCTGAATTGAGTAAAATTTAAAATACAATAAAATCTAAAGGAGAGCATTTCAATTCTTTCTACTTATTTGATCTTCTGAAAATATTATTACAGTTTGGAAAAGCGGAGACTCAAAATTTATGAAATTGCAGGAGGCAAACTAGTTGCTATCAGGTGAAGTACCGTGTGACCAAACTCTTTTATCAAGAATAGAATCCCATCGTTATAGCAGGGGCTTCTTTGAAGAAGCAGCTATCAAGCCACAGTACTTGATAATCAGAACTTGCTGGGTGTCTGTTGGGTCTGACCCTGTGCACCTGTGTGATCAGGACGGATGAGACTTGATCTCTGCACTCCCGGACCTCTGCAGCGTGCTTGTAGAGGTGATACCTGTGTGGAAGTCACTGCATTACAGGGCAGTGCACGAGGTGTTGTAACACTGATGGAGTTGATGCCATAGGAGTTGAGATAAGGGGAGCTCGCCATTTGAACGTGAAGGATGTCTTCATGGAGAAGATGAACTCGGATACTGTTTTACACTGATTAGTGTCATTGCCATTTCTAATAGTTTGGAGAGTGGTCAGAACTTAAACTCCTGCTTACCCATGCTTTTTCATTTGGCTAGCCGAGAGTATGACATAATGGTTACGAGTGAAATATCTTGCCATGTCCTCAATAAATGTTACCTATTGTCGTCAGTTACACTTAGCTTCAAAACTCAAATCAATCCTGGCTCCTCCAAGAAGCCTTTCCTGTCAAACCACGGTGTATGCGTTGCTCCCTCCTCTGTATTCCTGGAGAATCCTCAGCATGGCATTATAAGAGCACTAATCTATCACCTAGATTTCTGATTGCTACTTTACTTCTCTGTCTCTTTCACTCAAGTTCTTTGAGGTGATGGGATGTATATGTCCCAAACCTAGTATTATTTCTAGTGCTCAATACATTTTTTTGTTGAATGAATGATCGAACTGAAAGATTACATTCAGTGTAAGAAAATGGATATTATACAAGGCATGATATTTATCATCACGACAGTAGTGATGATGGGGAGAAATGAATGGATTCAGGATAGGTTTTGAGGTAGAATTAACAGGATTTATTGATGGATTGGATGTGGAGAAGGAGGGAAATGGATAAACCAAAGCTTGAGGAACTTGGTAATGCCACGAATTGAGGTGAGGGAGACTGAAGGAAGAACAGGCTGTGTTTTGCAGGTGTTGAGAAGCCCTCTCCGCTTCCCAGCAGAGCTTTCACATACGCAGTTGCATACGAGTCTGGACCTCATAGAAGAGATCAAGACAGGATATATAAATCAGGAAGTCAGTGTATGGATGGTATCTGAGGCTACGTAGCTGGATGAATCACCCTGTGAGAGCATGTACGTTAAGGAGAGAAGAGGACCCAGGACCCAGTTGGCAGAACTCCAGCATCTAGTGGTCTGGAGAAGTAGCAAAAGACACTGAGGGAGGAGAAAAACTTTCTCAAGGAATCGCCAGCTTAGTCAAGTGCTGCTGAGGGATTTGGATGAAAGGTGAGAGTGGTCATTGCCTTGGGCAACATGATGATTGTCAGTGACCTTCATTGTGCAGTGGTGGGAAGTGGAAGCCAAACTGGAATAGGTTCCGGACTGAATGGGAAGTGGGGGAGTAGAAATCTGTAGGGAGCTAAACCCTTGAGTGGGATGCAGGGGACAGGAATCATGTCTTTCAGCTTTACGAGCCTTAGGTTTCCAACTTTCCAAATTATTTCACTAAGTCCCAAACTGAACTCATACACTTCCCTCCCAAATCTGCTCCTCTTCCTATGTTTTCTGTTAATGAGTTCACTTTCCTCTTAGTGATCCAGACGAGAGCCCTCATGGCTAATGTGCTCGTGACCTTCCTCCCCTGCAATTATCCCCATGTCACCAGTTTCACGGACTGTTGAGTCTTCTTGGCGTTTTTCAAGTTGGAATCCCTCTCTTCATGGCCTTTGTGACTTATGTTGCTCTTGCCAGGCACCAGTCAGCTCTTCTTCAAACTCTTTTAATAGTTTCCTAAGGACTCCCCGCTTTCTTCTCCCCCTTGTCAGTACATTTGTCCATCTAGATAGATGCTAGAAGGGCCTTCCCAAAGCATGGCTTTGAGCATGTTATTCTCCTGCTAAAAATAAAACCACATCCTTTAGCCTGGCACTCAGAGCCCTCTACCTCTTTAACCTTATCTTCCCTTACTTTGTCTTCTTTCAGTCTGCGGTTCTGAAGTATTTGCTCTTTCCTAGAGATAATCCGCACTGCATGGCCTCCGTGCTTTCTCTTTCCCTGTATCTCTGCTTGACGCACCTTTCCTTCCCTTCTCTTACATCCTCTGTATTTCCCAGTGCTGTGACCTCTGACCTTGTGGAGTCAGCCCTAAAAATTAGGACATTTCAAGGCTTTCAGTGCTACTGCTTTCCTTGATCAGTTTTTGAAAAGTCCCATAGTACTGATTTTTACTTTAAGCCACAGTTGTCTGTGCCACCACTTCCTCAGCCAGTCTCCTTTTTCAGGAATTGGGTACAGGAATGATTTACTGTCTGAAAGGACGTTTCTTGGAAGTTTGATGAACAGCCGTACGTCATGGTATTCTGTAAACAGAGGTGCCTAGAAGGAGTGCCCCGCTTGCCTCCCCTCTTTTCTCATAGCAGCTTCCTGTTGCTTTGATGAGGCAGCCAGAAGGTTGGAAGGTAGGCAAGGTAACTCCCACAGAAAGTTCCCTCCACTGGGCGATGACACTGGCTTCTTTGCTTTATGGTTGTTGGTATTTGAGGGCAGGAGTGGGGAAGAACATCTGTGAAATCATTACTCTGCATTTCACTGTTTAAACAAGATGCCTCTTTGAAATTTTGCTCATTGCGACATATCTAAAAGACGGAAGGCAGACGCTTTTTAAAGGTTATAATCAGAGAAAAAAGAATTACTCATTAGAATGTTGAAGTGACTGTTCCGTCACCTTTTCCACCGATCGGTGGCTTTAGGGAATTGCAAATGTGAGGGCGTCAGTAAGAAGTAAATTGAAAGCATCTCCTCAATCGTTCTCTTACAGTACGTGCCGCCTTTCTGTTAAGCCTGTTTCCGCTTTCATCCCATAACTGGACTATAAAGTAGGTTTTAGGCATGTTTACTTTGTACCTAATCTTTTTAAGAACGAAGTTTGACTGTTGGCTGAAGGGACACAACTGCACCTTTTTTTTCTTTTTTTAAAGGTAGAATTGAAAATTACATTCTTTTTCTTAGTTAATGAACTCTGGTGCCGGAGCATTATTATCATGAGTCGGTAGTTTTAGGAAAGAAAGGAGCGAGATGACCATGTGATTTAAGAACCTTCACTTGGCTGTTACAAGGATATGATCTGCTTGGCCTTTCTGTGGGCAGCTTGCCAGGTCCCCCGGCCAGCTGTTCGTTGTAGTCAACTGTTTTGGAACATGAAGGGTATTGTAATTAGCAGTGTGGGATACTGATTTGAGATTTAAAAATAGCTCTAGATTTTTAGTAAAACCTAGCATGTAAATAAGAGATAAGTATCTCATATTTTGAGTAGGATGACAAACTTTCCTGAATAAACTTACCTCCTCAAAATTACTTTTTATTAGTACTGATAATGAGGAAAATATAATTACAAAATTATGAAGGAAAACCTGAAAAAAACGTGCTACTGACATCTTTGTCAAAAATGTTTTATGATTGGTCATCTGTTTTCTCCGGCTGTACATTTCCCCAGGAAACTTTGTGTTTCAGCATCCTTAATTGACTCTGACAAAATTACAAACCAGAGAATTTCCTGGAGGCTTGGTCCTTTGTGTCAGGATGAGCTGTGGACTTCAATCCTTTGATATATACTTTCCCCTTTCATTTAGAAGGGGAAATAACTGCTCTTATTCTGGATAGTTAATTAAAGATCTTAAAATATTGTATTTATCAGAAGAGGGAAAAATTGTTAAGAGGTTTTATAAACTGATTCTTATATATACTAGAAGATTCATAGCTGGCATTAAAATGCTGTGTTTTCTTATAAGTGTTTCATTGTTTTAATAGTTTAAATTTTTGTAGAATTTTTTTGGTGCCATTAATAGGGTAATAGCAGAAAAATTGAAAATAGTGGCTTTAGGCTAATTGTATTGGTAATTTCAGTAAAGCATAATTGACATGTGAGCATCCAGGAATACCACTCTGGGCATTTAAAGTACATAAAATTCGATTGTAATCTAAGAGCAGTTTCCACTGGGAATAGACTAATAAATTTACATTTTCTTTTTTTTTTTTTTCTACAGGAAGGAACTTGAAACCTTCAAAGGTAATTTTGTGTTTAATTCTTCACTTTAAAGTAGATGAGAGTTAATTGATGTCAGATGTTCTCTCTTGATGAAAGAATGCGTTCCTTTTTCTTTAAAACAAGCAGTTTACATCAAAAAATAAGAGTTTGCTTAATACTGGTTCTGTAAATTTTATTTAATCACAAGTGGTTTTGATATTCTTTTTTAGCTGTAGCACATGTACCAAGTGCGAGTTTCTGCTAATGACCCTCATAAGTAACATGTTTGGATGGCATGGGGCTAACTTTGAAGTTGCTGAGAATCATAGTTTGGGAAGATTCTGATTTCTGTTGTGCAGAGTCTGAGCCACGTGGAGAACTGTGGTGGTAAAGGCAGAGGTGTGTCCCTGCAGCTGACCCAGCAGCCACCTGAACCTCCTGCGAGGTGTCGGTGCTGGGTCCTGCTCTGCCCCCATCTTGTAATCTTGGATAAGTCTCTTTACTTCAGGCTCAGTTTCTCCATCTGTATAATTAGAAGCTTTGATGAACTATATTCTGAGATGCTAAAAGTGCCCAGCATTGCTTTTTAATTTTAGGGAACTTTTGCAGGTGGGGCACTGAAGATTAATTCTTGGCCATATTGACCCTTACTGGTCATGGAGAAACATGAGTGAAAAACAGGGAAAACTGCAAACTTTTCAGCATCTCAAAGTGCCTCCAATTTGTCATTTTTCAGTTACTCGTTAGCAATAAAGTAGTGAAATCACTATTCTCAGAGAATTTCAGTAACCAAGAAGACTTTGAATTTTGCTTATTATGTTTCATAGATAAGCTAGTATTAACTTTCAGATTTACTGAATGGTTAAAGATTTTCCAGTATACATTTACAGTTGACTTGTTTCTGTGTGTGATGTTTCGTTGTTTTTAAGAAAAAAATAACTAGCCCTCAAGATAAAAGGTATAAAGGTTTATTCCTATTATGACTATAATTGAACAGACTTGTTTTGGCCGGATAACTGTTAGGCTGACTGCAGTTGTATAAATGATTAAGTCCATGGCCAGTTTGTTGAAGGCAGTGTTAAATGGTTGTCTGATAGAATGTATTATCATGGCTATCATTATTCTTAATCAATCTGTGAACCACAACTCATGTACATTATTTTTCATCAGTGGTTTAAAATAAGATTTGAAATCCTCATAAAATGATCTTTTCCCTCTCATTCTTGCTCTTAGTCTGCTAGCATCCTGTTATATCATGTTAGGAGAAGAAAAAAGAATCAAGTTAATATTAAAAGACAGGCAGGGACACAGATTATGCAAAATGTCAACTTTGCTTGCATCTCAGTACAGAGGCTTTTTTTTTTTTTGTATGACAATATTGCCAGAAAAAGAAGAGACCAGCAGTTTGCAAAAAGGTTAGGTAGTGTTATGTATTACCAGATAGAATGATTCAATTTATACTGAAATATCTTGTTTATACACACGTCCCTAATTATGCACAACGTTTAACAGCACATCTAACTCACCCACAGGCCAATTAAAGCCCTTAAATTTGAACAAACCCTAAACGATTATTGTATCATGTCTAGTTCTTTTTTAAGTACTGATTTTAATAAAAAATTCTTTCCTCTTGAGTGTTTTGCTAATATTTCAAAAGCATGAGTAGCATATAATAAGGAAAAAAAAGTAACTGCTTTTCCAAGTTATTAGTGGAGAAAAAAATCAAACATATTGCAACAGTTTCTTAGTTTTTGAACTTTGCTTTTGCCTTTGTTTTTCCTTTGTAGATTGCAGGGAAACAAAAGGTGTTTTACTTCCTCTAATTGTTTTCTTCAACTTGTGGTTTATTTAGAAGCTTTTTGCTAAGTTGGGGAAGAACTAACTTTTGGGGACAAAAAGACAAAATTAGTGAGATCCACTGAGTTCTGGGTTCTTCCTTCTGTACTCCATTGAGGTTAGTGAGTTAAGTTCACCTTTCACTTGTGAAATATATAGCAAATCTCTACAGTATTATTGAAGCTATTTGTTTATTTGCTTTTTTAAATATTGGCAACAGGAAGGTTTTCTCTATTCCCTCAAATAATACATTCCTTTAAACTCTTTATTAACAGTCACTTGACTATTATACACTATAAAAGGGAGGGTAAGATCTTAAAAATCTTAATTTTTTATTTCAATGGGGAAGGAATTCCATTATTATAACTACATGTATAGTAAGTAAGTTTTTCGCAGTCCTTAAAGACATAGGAAATTGGCCACGAGTAGACACATCTGTTATTTAGAGATTATTCATCATTTTTCCACTTTAATTTTTAAAATAGACTGTCATTTCATGTATAAATCTTAATCACTCTTAAGTATAAGTCTAGAAATATTGTGCCACTGAAAAGAACAGAGAAGAGGCGACTCAGGATTGACTGTTGTTCTTAGCTCCATAACATTCCCAACTTAACATGGCTCTTTTTACCGTCACTTTAGTGCCTCACCAAATTAACTGTCATTCTCCCGTTTCTCTGTAAAACGTACTGACTGATACCACAGGGTGCTGAAGGCTGAAGGCTGATAGGCTACCTTCTTGCCAACACAGCCAGATAACTTCTCTCTACCCAGAGTGAGTTCTTCACTCCCAGGTTCGTTTACCCGTGTTATTGTTGTGCATATTATTGTAATATGCAGTTTAATTAAATTCATGTAAAATGATGAAACCTCACTGTTAAGGAGAACTGTTTATAAGAAAATTAAGTTGACTGCTTTGAAAGACTTAATATACATAAATAGCTTTTAATAATTGCTGCAGAAGGTATATTAGGAATTAGAAAAGATAGGGGGAAAATAATAAAAATTCTGAAAGATTCTGTACACAGGTTGTTTCACACATCTTAAATTCCTGCTCTGCTTTTAAAAATAGGCTAGAAATTTTATTCAGTGCAGTAGGGGTGGCTTACAAAAGAATTTTCACTCAGTGGACCTATACTCAAAGAATTCATGAATCAGACTATGGTTATATTGTAAATTAAAGTGTTTGTTTATGTGTTTTTTTTTAATGGATTCCTATGCTAACTGCTTTTTAAAAATGAAACAACCACTATAGGTTCCATAAGAGGACATCCATTGACATTTCCTCCTTAGTATGTTACCCAACTGTGTCAGAAATGTGCCTGACAGTGTGAAAACATGCCAGGATTTAGGAGTTAGCACTATCACAGCGAGTGGATCATCTTGAGAGTGTGTGGGGAAAGAGCTGATAACACTGTGATCACATTTAAGGCTTAGCTCTGGAAAGCAGAGCTGATGAAAGACAGGGCCAGAGTGATCATGGGAACTAGAGGAAGACCAAGACAATTTAGTGACTAGGAAGTCCAGAGAGGAGAAAGCTTAAAGGAGAATCAGTTATCAGTGATACAAATAATGTAAAGAAGTTGAGCAGAATGGGGACATCTTGCTGGATATGACAGTGAACAGAGAGGTGGATTTGACAATGAACAGATAAGAGCTATTTGTAAAGGGAAAATCCAGATTGCAAATCAGAAGTACATGAGAAATTAGGGAATAAAGGTGACATGAACTTGACATGAACAAGATCGATGGAGGTGAAATTGAAAATGTTAAAGGGTTGATTAAGATCTAGAGAAGATGGGAAAAAAATAACCAGATAGGTTATCCTTGGAGAGGATCCAGGGATATCTCTTTCTCTGAGACCTTAGAGAAGGAAAGGACGGCAGGTAATATGGGAAAAAGAATCTGTAAGGAAAGATAGTCTGAATTTGCAAGGCTAGGCTCAGAAGTAGAAATAAAAACCAGAACAAATGTGCTTCGGTTAACACAAAGGTGGGAATTGAAGAGAATGTAGGATGGATCAGCAGAGCCTGGTAATCTTGTGTGCTAAGGAGATCGTGATTAAAATGGTTGGCCATGGAACTCAGGCTGGAAAGGAGAGGCCTGCCTAGAGCAGTAAAAAATAAGCAAGCTGTGAGGTACCGGGCATGGCGGACACCCTAGAGATGAAAACCACTTCAGTGGTTGAGGTACATCTTGTGGTCAAAGAAAGAGTTTCAGTTTGAGGTCTCAGGTGAAGCAGTCCCAGTAATGGTGTACATTTGCATAAAAAGGAACTAAAACTGAAGAGGTCATCTGAGTCTGAGACTTCGCAGGCTGTTATGATCCTCCCTTTGACTCTTGGATGTGGATTATGCATACTGGTGGCTTGGCAGCTGTAGCACATTACAGATATGGATGTGATAGAGAGATGGTAGAATTTGCTGGTTCAATTCAAGCGTTAGCTGGTTCAATTCAACGTATAACGTGAAACTCCTCAGCTGCCATTTGGCAGTTGATAGGTCACGGAGACTCAGGTTGAATAATACTCTGTCCTTTGTGCTCAAGAGGCTGAAGCACTGCTGTAAAGCTTGTAGAAAGGCCAGTATATAATTTTAATACAAAGTAAAAAATATTAAAACAGAAATAAGTACACCAAGGTGGGAGTAATCAGCCATTTAGAGAGAGGTACTTGAGCTGGGTCTGACTGATGAGTGCTAACCTGGCTGCAAGGAGTAACAAGGACATTCCAGGAAGAGGAGAGAACAATTGCAGAGATGTTTATTTGACTTCAGTAATACAAGCTGAAATTTAACTTCTTGTTCAGTGAGGGAACTACAGATAATTAGTGCTGAAGCATATGGTGTGTGGGGTGAGGGAGTGAGGGATGAAGTTGAGATGTGGGCGGGGAACAAATGATACACACACAGCCTTATATGTCATGCAAAGAAGTTGGACTTTTTCCTTTGGGCTAGTGGTCTCCAAAGAGGCATGTGAGTGTGCAAAATATTACGAGTGGAGAAGAAAACTGGAACTTCTACTTGTTTCTTTTTTATGTCATCCTTGTAAATTTAAATTTTCGTATGTATTCTATTATAAGCTAGTACAGGAATTGATGTATGATATATAAATATACACATTTGGGGTGCATGTTAAACGTTTTTGTTCATGGCGGAGGTGCGTGGTCAGAAGACTCAGAGGTTACTGTTGCAGCGCATAGAGACAAGGCAGGAGTAGGAGAACCCAGACGGTTTTAATTAGGGTAGCAGGGTCCAATTTGTATTGTAGAGCAGGTTTTCTGGGATCCTGTAGAAGATGGATTGGAAAAGAGCCAGTCTAGAGCAAGAGAGATTTGTTGAGAAACTATTAAACATATTTGAATGAAGGCAGTAGTAGAATGGAGAAAAAGACCCAGATTCAAGAATCTAGGTAGGTAGAATAAAAATAATTTCATGATTGTTTTGAGGATTTTAGGATGACTAGAATTCTGGCTAGGACGTTTGGGTAGGTAGATTTTTTTTAATCTACCAGCATATGTAATATAGGCAGAAGAGCAGATTTAGGAGGAAGTGGTAGTGAATTCTGTTGGTTTTTTGGGGAGGAGGTAAAAGTATCAGTTTATTAATGACCGCAGGCAAGTTCCCAATAAACCCACAAAAGTGTAAAACTTTTCAGTATCTGATAGATTGAGAAAGGCTTTTAAAAATAGTTTTATTGAGGTTTGATTTTTATACCACAAGATTCATCCATTTTTAGGTGTATAATTCAATGATTGTTAGTAAATTTATAGAGTTGTGGAACCATCATCACAATGCAGTTTTAAAACATTTTCGTTACCCACAACCATTCCTTTCTGCCTCTTTGCATTCAGTACCCTCTTGTATCCCCAGCCCTGGGCCATCATTAATCAATTTCTGTCTCTAGATTTGCCTTTTTTGAACTTTTCACAAAAAATGCGATTGTACAATATGTAGTCTTTTTGCTTCTGGATTCCTTTGTATTAAATTTTTGAAATTCACCCATTTTGTAGCATATATCAGTAGATTGTTCTTTTTTTTTTTTTTTTTTACTACTGAACTAATATTCCATTGTATGAATTTATTACATTTTGTTTATCCATTCACTGGCTGATGGACGTTTGGATTGTTTCTACTTTTGGGCTATTGTGAAAAACGCTGTTAGAAATTTTCATGTGCAAGTGTTTCTGTGGACATAAGTTTTCATTTCTCTTGGGTATGCAGCTAAGCCTGGAATTTCTGGATCATTTATGTTGATCTTACGAACTTTTAAAAAAAAACTACTGAACTGTTTTCTGAAGCGATGGTGGTACTTTTTATGTTTCCACCAACTTCGCCTGGAGGTTGTGGTCTCTCCTCACCCTTGCCATCACTTGTTATTACTGACGCTGACATTTAGGTCTGTGATCCATTTTTTTTTCTTCCAAGATCCATTTTGAGTCAGTTTTTGTGTTTGTGCGATCTAAGAATCTAAGTTGTTTGTTTTTTTACATATTAATATTCTGTTGTCTCAACTATTTTTTGAAAAGACTTTTCTCCCCTATTGAATTGCTTTAGCAGTTTTTTGCATTGGTTTGCAGGAAACCAGTGGCCATAAATATAAATAAGAGTTTATTTCTGGACTCTCAGTTTTGTTCCTTATTGCCAGTACCACACTGCCTTGATTACTGTAGCTTTGTAATAAGTTTTGAAATTGGGAAGTATAAGTCCTTCAACTCTGTTCTTTTTAAAAATAAATTTGGCTATTTTAGATCCTTTGCATTTCAGTACAGATTTTTGGATCATTTTGTCTATTTCTACAAGAAAAGAGCCTGCTGGGACTTTGATAGGGATTGTGTTGAATTTATACATCACTTTGGGGAGAACTGCTATCTGAACAATATGAGTCTTCCAGTTCATGAACATGGAATGTCTTCATTTATTTAGATTTTCTTTGATTTTTCTCACCAATGTTGTGTTATTTTCAGTATTACAAGTCTCACACTTTTGTTAAATTTATTCATAAATATGTTGTTCTTGACTGAATTCTGTCTTGAGCATATTCAATTTGAGATGTCTATGAGACTTTACAGGTAGAAGCGTCCAAAGGGTTGTTGGACATCAGGAGAAAGATCTGAGCTGGAGTTGGGAGCAGTCAGTATGCAGGTGGGAATGGGAGCTTGGGTTTGGATGCAGTTGCTTGTGGAGAGCAGGCGGGATAAAACTAAGGTGACATTTAAGAGCAATCTAGGAAGCACTAGAATTCACCAGACAGGCATAAGAAGAGACCTAGTTCCTTGTAGTGGAGGCTGAGAACAGTCAGGTAAGGGGGAGAGTGTGGTATCACTCAAGAAGAACAATTCAAGGAAATGTCAAGAGGCAGAGTCACCTTGTTGTGAACAGAACAGAGAGAAAGGTCATCTGAGAAGGGGCACGTGATATGTCAACTGAAAGCTAACTGGAGATGTCACCTGAAAGCTAACTGGAGATGTCACAGGGAGTAATTTCAGCAGCATGGGTGTTCATAAGTGGGGGTGGGAGCGGAAACCAGGTGGCGGGGGACTGGGGAGGCGTAGGGTGTTCTGCCTGGTTCACCACGGTGACCCTGGGTGCTCGGCACATTGGTACTTACTAAATACTTGGATGAAAGGGGAAGTAGAGCAGAGCTTTCAAAAGCTAAGGCTGAGGGAAGGAGGAGAAGAGAGGTTAGGGGAGAGGGTTAGGTTGAAGGGAGGAACATTTTTTAATCTGAGAAATTTGAGCGCTTTTGTATGAAAAAGGGAAAAGAGGCTGGAGAGGGAGAGGCTGAAGGTAGCAGAGTGGCTGATTGATGACGCTGTGACTCAGAGCAGACCAGAGGGAGTGGGGTGTGGAGCATACTATTCTGAAACAGGGGAAGACTGCTGACACGTATCTGTAACTATTGGAATTGTGATGACTTAAGAAACTTATTAAAAATACATAGCACATTCCAAACTACTGGTTAGTGTTGCTGAATTTGAAGGAACCTTTTGGCTAAAGCTATGTTAAAAATGAAGTGGGGGAAATTTAAAGATACCTTATGTGTTAAGAAACAAACTTTATTCTTAATCTTTATTACTTTCAGAAAGCAAGGTTTCTTCTCTCTTTGGTATATTGCTAATGCATCTTCGTGCCTGGTTGACAGATTCAGATGAATTTAGTATATTTTCAGCCTCCTTCCCCCCTACCTTTTGAGCAGCATTTGGTATGGCCCTAGATCTGTGCATACATCTTTGCACACCAGAGTCCTGAGAGCTTGCATTTGGCTTTTATAGAGGCAGTAGATTCCGATATATGTCTGCTTAAGCCATCAGCAGAAAACTAACAAGCTTAATAGAATTTCTTTGGAAAAACCTGCTTCTGCCTTGAGCCTCACTTCCTTTGTTCTACATCCCAGAAGATGCACATCAGGAGAGCTGCCTGG
This sequence comes from Camelus dromedarius, assembly GCF_036321535.1. Classification (NCBI taxonomy): domain Eukaryota; kingdom Metazoa; phylum Chordata; class Mammalia; order Artiodactyla; family Camelidae; genus Camelus; species Camelus dromedarius. The sequence goes on along the minus strand of NC_087454.1, from coordinate 10,142,871 downwards.
TAACTTGAGGTTTCACTTGATCAGCACTGAGCTTCTGTTTACTTGTTCAGGTCTCACATCATGTCATCTCCAGGACTCACCGAAACTAGTCAGAGGAATCCCTGTAGGTGGAACTTTATCTTATGTTTTTCCTTCAATGCTTTTCTTTAAAGATTTTACCTCCGTGCTTGGTACATTGCAATGTTTGCATGGTATGCAGATGATACATCACTAAAAAGCAGAAATTTCAACTTGATTTGAACCAACAAGCAGTACACTTTAATGAAAGCATTAATCATCTCTTTATTTTACCAAGAGATAATAATTAATAAATTAATACCTAAAACAAGTAAGTAAAAAATGTTGCATGGACGTCTAGGACTTTTGCTTTTATAATTTTGTGCTTTGTCCATCAGGTGAAATTCACCAGTCGTTTTTATGTGGCAGTGCATTTATATTAAAAGATAAATATAAAATGAGGGAAAGCAATGCCAGCCATTAGAATAATAAGGCCAGTTCTGTGTACAGCTCTATAAAACTAACTCAGCATCCCCCGCTGCTAGTGTGTTCCTCTGCCAAGAAGCAGTTACTGTAGTTAAACATGTGAGCCATATCCAGGAACTGTGTAAAGTTAAAATTCATTCCGTGCTCCTACCTTAGTTCATCTAAAATGGCTGATTTTCCAAATGGGCTTTAAAAATGTAATAATACTTCATAGAGATTAAAGACTATGTTATTTTCCTAATTATTCAGAACTTCAGTGCACCCTATTACCTGTTGTCTAGAGACTATTGTTTTATGATGTCTGTTTATTTGTGGCATTTTTATGAATAACATATACAAGAATATTGAACTTGTAGAATTTACTGCAAAAAAATTTAACCTTAGAAATTAATCGGTGGCTTTTTTTGGTTGAGTAATTTATTATTCTACCCATGGAGATAACTGAGATATAATTTTTATTAATTACTGCATTTTTTAAAACTATATTATGCCTTTAAGGTGGCACATATTTTGACCTGTTATATATCATGCCTTGTCAGATAGAAGCCCACTTGTTTCCAAAGGAAAAAAAATGAAAGAGGTGCACGTTGTCCCCGATCTCTTTCTTACTCTTGTGGTTCTTCTGTTTGAGATTACATGTTAAAGTCAAACTTGAATTAAAGGGAAGGTTCCTTCTCCCTTTCTCATGTCCATCTTGTAAATAGTGTAGCAAACCTTCAAGCTCAACCGATGCAAGATGATAGCTCAGGAATTCATCCTAACACTGGAGCGTTCATGGAATGAAAGTCTAGCTTGAGGTATTACCACATTCTTGTTCATTATTTGTCAAGTGTTCAGGAATAAACCGGTAAGCATGCAGGGAGTGAGAACTTTAGGGTTTATTTTTAAAGTATTTATTTATAGGGAATGTATAGTCAGTGATGCTTTCTCTTCTTTCCTCAGTTTTACTATCTTAACATGGTGGTTCTAAGAGTAAAGATGTGAATACAGGTATAATCTGGTATCAAATTTAAATTATTTAAGAAATTACTCCCCGAGAAAAAACTCAATTTGTTGGTGAATACTGGCAAGATTCTTTTAAGTATCATGTCTACATATGTAAGTGTATTAAAAAGCTGGTTTATATTATATAACTTAGTGTTCAAATAAAGTTAGTATCTGTGTCCTGTAGTACAGAAATATTCATATCCTGTCCCTTAATTTTGTTTCTAATACAGTTTATGTTTAAGAACTAGTCGATTCTTTATTCTAATACCTGTTATAATACGTTGTACTGAGGCAGGACCTAGAACTCTGAAAGATGATGTTTTATATTGAAGAGGAATTGGAATTCTAACATCTTGTTTAGGTATTAAACTACACAAAAGTAGTGCCTTGAGATCAGGGTTGTGATGCTTAAATGTTACCTTTCTGTGATTTCTCATAATGATTATATACCACTGTTCTGTAAGCAATAATTACAGCAGTAGAGTCCTTTTACAAATGTATCAGGACAACTTTTTGTTACATATCATGTATGTTTGGTATCATGAATAAATACAGCTGTTCTGATTCATTACCTTTTTGCTGGAACATGGTATAAACTTGACAGCAAAAATTATACCCTTCAGAAAAACTAAATTTCAGTACTACAAAAAGGAGAGTTCTGTGAAAATTTTTCCCTGTCAAGCTCAAAAGAAATTTTATCTGTTGAATTGATATGGAGCTTCATGATTTTGTCTCAGGTTTTTGGAGGTTTGTGCTGGAAAATAACCTATGGGATCTTGTAGCTCTGCTGTTTCAAACGTTTTAGGCAGGTGATGGAGTTTGCACCTTCTCAGAAGACTGGTACTTCCCTGCTGGTTTCTATAGATCTCCAGGGCCAAGCCAGGTGACCCGCTGAGCCCTGTTGGCCCACATACTCATCTGGCTTTCTTTGTAGAGATTTGCTCATTCTGTAAATGAAAGTAGGTAAAATCTGATTAATCTGACTACAGTTGAGGGACAAAACAGTGTTCCCTCCAAGATAAGGGAAATAACTAAAGAAACATTGGAACAATACTGTGAAGTTTAATCCACTTTTCTGTTTTTTGAAGGATTATTTAAAGTGCGTACAGGCAACAAAGATTAGTATAGGGTACTTACCAATTCTCTGCACTTTCAAGTCTGTAGTTACAGTTTTGAAAACTTAGGAAAGAAGTACTGTAGTTGTAGGTAAGATGGAACCGAATAGTCAAGAAATTTACTATGTGTAGATATCTCATCAGTTCCAAATAAAAATAAACATTACTAAAAATTTAAAATATTTTTAACAAGAATTGTCTCAGTAATTTTCATGAAATGGCAAAAAATAAATAGTATTTGAATATATGAATTTGGCATAGGGATTTGCTGTCTTTTTCATTTAGTAATATTAATGTGGTGCAGAATACCAGTTTTACCATTATAGTTATATGAATATAGCTCTGCTATTTCTATTAAAATTATAAGTTAGAGGAAAGGAGGCTAGTACTTATTAAACAGCTACAATGTGCTAGCTATATATATTATAGTTAGTACCAGAGTATCTCAATTAGTGAGATTTTTAAAAAAAATTTTTTAACTTTTGGCTATTAGCAGGGGTAATTAGATTTACAAACAAACAAACAAACAAACAAAAAAACCTTTAAGTCACGTAATCCAACATCCTATCCTTTGTAGAATCCCTTTTGGGTAATTCTGAGGGATGTTTCAGAGTCTTAGTTCCCTCAACCTCCCCCCACCCCCCATAATATTTGGTTGCAGCTTCTTTGCTGTCCTGTTCACCTTTGGACACACTCAAGTTTCCCAACACCTTTTATAAAAATGGTGTTTGAAACTGCAGTCCTCTGGAAATGGGGACCAGTACCGTAGCTTGTTAGTCGTGTTTTCTCCTGATTAGCTCACACTTAACCACGACGAGATTGCCTTCTGTGGTCTCTTCGGTCCCCAGGCTTTAATTACCGTTTGATGGTAGAAACTCCCTGACTGAACTACTTCTATCCTGGCCTCCCTTCTAAGTTCTAGACTGGAATATCCAGCTGCCAACTCCAGATCTCTACAGCTGTGCTTACAGGCAGCTTCAACTCAACACGTCAAAGCCCGATTTCATATTTCCTTTTAAATATGAAAGCCTGATCTTTATTTTTAAAAATGACTATAAAAGCAGTGTATTCATCATAGAATAATAAGCAAGAAAAACTTCCTGGTCTCCTGGAACACACAGTCTTTGAGAAGGTGTTGGTTTACAATAAACTAATAAACAAACAAATAAATATGTGAGGTATAAATTCCATATAGGATAAATTGTGCAATAAATTCCATGAAGAAAAATAAAGCCAGTAAGAGTAAAGGGGGAAAACAAAGTGATGTATGCCTGTTACAGATAATTAGGAAAATACAAAAAGTTATCAAGAAAAAAGTTGAATCACTAGTCAAAAAATCTCGAATTTTGGAGTTTACCTAGAGATACAGAGAGACATCTCTCTCTCTCTCTCTCTCTCTCTCTCTCACAAATGAGACATAGACATGTAAGTTGGAATAACATAAGCAATTTTGTTCCTTGTTTTTTCACATTATAAAATGAGTATTGCCTCATGCCATTAATGAATTTTTGAAAAATACCATTTTCAATTGTTGGAAGTACCTCTTAGGGGTACCTTTTTTTTTTTTTAAACAATTGAAGGATATTGTGTTTTTTAAGGTTTTTGATAAGTACTGACCACTCACTTTTTAGAAAGATGCCAGTTTACACTTTAATTAGCAATGTATGTGACTAATCAGTTGTGTCTGTTTCACATGCCCTCACTCGAGAATTTCTTTTTCTTGTCTTTACTAATATGATAAATACAGTATTTGTTGATTGAGGTTTCATAATGAGGTGAAATTGATTTGTTTTAAATTAAAATACATCAGTTTACGATGTTGTATCAATTTCTGGTGTACAGCATAATGTTTCAGTATACATGTACATACATATATTCCTTTTAGTATTCCTTTTCATTATAGGTTATAAGATACCAAATATAGTTCCCTGTGCTGTACAGTAGAAACTTGTTGTTTATCTATTTTATATATAGTAGGATCTGCAAATCTTAAATTCCCAATTTATCTCTTCCCCATCCCCTTTCCCCCGGTAACCATAAGTTTGTTTTCTATGTCTGCGAATCTGTTTTGTAAATAAGTTTATTTGTGTCATTTTTTTAGTTGCCATATGTAAGTGATATCATATGGTATTTTCCTTTCTCTTTCTGGCTTACTTCACTTAGAATGACAATCTCCAGGTCCATCCAAAATAATGGCATTATTTTATTCTTTTTTATAGCTGAGTAGTATTCCATTGTATAAATAATACCACATCTTCTTTATCCAGTCATCTGTTGATGGACATTGAGGTTGCTTCCATGTCTTGGCTATTGTACATAGTGCTGCTGTGAACACGAAATTTGACTTACTAGCTCCTTCGTAGTGAGTTGTTTTGTTCATGCTTCTGGCCATTTTCAGGTAGAATTTTAGTGTGTTTAAAGATTTAAGTGAGGTTTTACCTATTAAGGATATCAAATCATCATATTTATTGCAGATATTTAACATCTTAGCTGGTTATTTGCCTTTTAATTTTGCTTGCTTTTTTATTACACATAGGAGTTTAATTTTTTTATGTATTCAAATGAGTATTTTAAAATGATATCCTCCATTGCTTTTCTGCCTAATAAGTTCTCTCCCAATCCTAAGAAATAAATGTTAACTTGTAATTTCTTCCAGTTTTTATTTGACCTTAATTTTTCTTTGATGTTTTTGCTCTAACAATTATACTGATGTACAGCATGAAGTGATCACTAAGGTTTTTGCCAATAGCGGTAATTAATTTTTCTAGTACTGTGGAATAATGCATTGTAGTTCTCAACCTGTGTTGTTGGCAGACTTTAATTGGTTAAATTAAACTCCGCCTGTGTGATGCCTGATCCTGAGCAGCTGAATGTGGCTGGAAACAGACATGCAGCCTTTCCCTGAGGTCTCACTTTAAATTTTGTCCACAATTCCCTAGAGAGCCTTGAGCCCCGACTGGCAGTCCCAGCGCACTTCACTTCTGCCCCTCTCCTCAGACTGCCAGCATCCCGCTTCTGCTCCTCGCTCTTAATTGATTTCTCTGATTGCACCAAGGAGATAGAAGCAGTCAGAGGGGACTTGTCCGTGCTTCTTTCTCTCACTCCCCCTGCTCTTTCGTCCTCCCTGACTCGGGGGCCGGCCCTGCTTCTCAGGCTCTCCTTCTGTGCTGCCTCCCATCTGCTCTGTCCTCCTCCAGGGCTCTGCTCTGACACGTCTTCCCTCTGTCTTCCCACGTCATCGGTTTTTACCCTCTACTGAATCATCCCAGCACTTATTCTGATTTTCCCCAAGGTTCACTCTTCTTTTTCTTGGTCTCCTTTGCCTCACTGTCCTTTCTGCTCCCCCTGTCCCAGATGGGGAAGCGCCTCTTGGACCTTTTCTCTTACCTTCCGTGGCCTCATCCATCCCAAGGCTTTAAATACCATGATGCTAGTGACTCCCTGATTAAACAACTCCTGTCCTGACACCCCCTCCTGCCCCCCAGTTCTAGACTGGAATATCCAGCTGCCAACTCAGGATCCCCACGGCTGTGCTTACAGGCAGCTTCGGCTCAACATGTCAAAGCCTGAAGTCTTCACTCTCTTCTCCCCACCTTCCTGGCCATTCAGTCTTCTTCGTTTTCATTAAATAAAACCACCATTCATCCTGGGCCTTTGGCCAAAACAAACCAGCAACGAGAAAATAAAATGCTGCTGGATTCCTCTATTGCTCTCACACCTCACGTCCAGTTCTTCAGTAAATCCAGTCAGCTCTGCCTTCAAACTAGATCCCAGATCCGACCACTTCCTGCTGGCTCTCCCACTGTCGTTTAGTCTCGTCCAGGCTGCCTTAAGGCCCTATTTGGACGGCTGTGGTGGCTTCCTCACTGCGTCCCTGCTGCTACTCTCACCCTCCATGCAGAATGTCACCTCCTTGCTCAGAGCACCCCTGTGGCCTCTCATCATGTGGAGAATGCTGCCCTTCTCGTGGCTAGAGCAGCCCGCACCACCCAGCCATTGGCTCCCCCTCTGGCCTCCCTCCTCCTACTCTTTCCAGGTTCCTCCATCAGGCCACACTGGCTCCCAACCCTGTCCGGGGGCTTCTCTTAAGCCCTCTGCCTGCACTGCTCTTCCTCCAGGTGCTGCCTGGCTCCTTCCTTCCTGCTAAGCCTTCTCAAAGGGTTCCACATTGTAAGTTGTACGTCATTCTCTCTCTCCCTTTAACCTGGCTTTATTTATGACATATATTCTTGTCTTTCTCTACCGTGCACACCTGACATGCAGTTATCTGGCTTTTCTCTGCCGTGTCCAGTGTGTGTAGACAGTGATTGGGAGAGGACTCAACAAACGTCCAGTGGGTGGGTACGGTTCTGGGACAGCATCCTATCCCCTTGCTTTCTGTCCTGGACTCCTCTCAGCTCTGTCTCCAAAACACTGCTGGAGCTGTCTGCCTAAGCTCAGAGCAGCTGCATCATGAAACCTGGAAGCGGCTCCTTAATCCTTCCAGCCACGTCTGCTGGTGTCAGTCCCTGGAGCTTCGCTGTCACAGTTTTTGTCATATCCGTGAATCAGCTGTACTGCTTTTCACTGACTCTCTTTAAATCAACTCATTTTAAAAATGTACTTTAACACACTTCTTACTATAAGCAGAAAACCAGTATCACTTGACACAAATAGAAACAAATTGCCCAAGTACATGCGTAACTATTAAAGCTGTACCACCCCAGACTATCTTGCCTACAGTGTTTTGGAAAACAGCTTGAGGATTAAGTCCAAGCTCTTTAACAGGGTAAACAACATTCCTAGGCCCATGCTTGCCTCTCTGGCTTCATCAGATTTTTTTAAGGATATATCGTTTGCTGGGTTTATCTTGAGCCATGTATTTTTTTGAGAAGTGTTTTTCTCACTGATCTGTTAAAAAAAAAATCAAAAAGAAAGTGTAAGTCATACTGAAAGCAGTGTTGCCAAGAGGCAAACCCTGTTGGTCACCCTCTCCTCCTCCTCCTCCTGCCTGGGGCCCTCTCAGCAGGAGCGCTTTCGCTGCTTCTGGTGCTGGCCACGTCATTGATTTGCACTTTAGTGAGACCAGATACCAAAATGCCAGTCACAACTGGAAGCGTCACCACAGAGTTGAAGAGGAATTGTTCTCTTGCCCACGTGACTGACTGTGGAGAGTAGTGGCAGTTGGAAGGAGGGGCCCATAAGTTGGTTTTTTTTTTTCACGTTTTTGTTTTCCTCACATTCAGTCTTTTCTCAGATTGCCTTGTGCAGCAGCAGCGATTACCGCAGTTTTGTATTGTACTTGATAGAACAAGTGTTTTCTCAGAACTTTGGTAAGAAGGTTTATACTATGGTAAACACTGGAAAAGTTCAAGGAAGTGTTTTTAAAAAAAAAAAGTCCATGGAAGTCAGATGGGGATACATGTTTAAATAGCTGATTTGGTTTGTGTAGAATAAGGGGTGAAAACATTTTCTGGAATAGGACAGTTGTGCTAGGTTGGCAAAATTTTGTGCTTTGTATTCAGAGAACATATAGCAGAAAATTGTGATTGTGTTTATAGAATAAATCTGTTTTAAATTCTGTGTTCAGAAAAATTAGTACTTGTAGCCTCGTGGTGGAAAGCACTCAGCCGGGATCAGAACCCTCTCCCTCCCCTTTTACGGTTATATTGAATAATATAGAAAACACATTGGTGACACTCCACTTTGAGAGAAGTGTTAGAGGGTCTAACTGCTAACTAATACATAGATTTGTGTTTTTTCACGTGCAAGTAACGCCAAGGAAACACAGCCTTTGAACAGTTGCTTTCCTCCTCGTCCCTGACAAACATTTTTTGAGCATTTGGGTGGAACAGCTTGCTGAGGGCAGTGCTCTATGTGCTGGAGGGTATTTATTTCCGTGCGCATTGGAGAGTGTCACAATAGAGTCACTTCTAATAATTTTCAGTGAAAACAGTATGCTCTGGGTAGAATGAAATTCGTGTATATGAGACACCCCAAGTTGTGCGGGTGGTGTGTCTGAGTCTCTGCCCTGGGTCTCAGACTCTGGACAGCTGCCTGCCCGGAGTGCAGCGTCCTCTTTGGCGGGCCAGGTTCCGCCTCAGTTAATTTCCTCCATGTGAGGGAGACTTGTTTCCCCCAGACAACCCCCCCCCCCTCGGCTCTTGAAATGTTGCTGATTCACGTAGTAAACACCTGTGTTTGTTGTTCTTGCCTCTACTCTGTCCAGCACTAGGGATGTAGCGATGACTAAGGAAGAGCCTGCTCGTGCCCCCATCAGCAGCTGGTGCACTGCCCTGCACACAATAGGCCCTCAGTCAGGGTTCGTGGAAGGGAGTGAAGAAACAAGTCATCCACTTATGCAATACCTGTGTCTTGTCCTTGTGACTTTTTGTTTTTGTGATGATGCAGAGAATCTACGTGGGTTTCTGGTTATATGTCTGTTCTCGGGTTCTGGAGATGTGGGCATCTCCAGAGATAAGAGGTCACTGTACCTTTCAGACTTACCTTTGAAATACTTAATCATCTGGGTTTGCTGTCTTTCCATCAAGGACTTCTAGCAATAGTGGCAGTGATGCTCCTTTATGTTTTAAAATAGTGCTGAGAATTTATATGAACTACATACAGCAGAAGAAAATGTTCATAGAGTGACCATTTTCTGTTATTTATTGTTAAGAATTTTGCAAAGCTGACTCTTTACAATGGCTTATATAAGCACATTAGAGTTGACTAGCCCAGAAATGTTGATTTGATAAAGCAAATTCTTGAGTTTATAAAACCTTCATTTTAGCATTCTCTTTATATAAATCATGTAGCAAACATGTCCTGTGTGGTACTAAAGATGAAAGATAATGATATCTATTTTTGTGAATTAATGTTCACCAATGTAATTTTTCTGATTTTGATATTGAAAAGTAGACTACAAAGTATTGCTGGAAAATATAACATAGGTGGAAAAACAGTAACTCTGCTCCTGCTCAGGGGATCTGCAAGGCTTAATCCTTAAACCACACATTCAGGTTAACCCAGGCACACGTATGCCCAGTAGGCGGTGTAGCAGGTGACAAGAGCTCAGAATCCAGAGCCACTGGGAGTGCTGAACTTCGAACAGGGCCGCTCACCAGGTGTGTAATGCAGCCTCTCTGAGCCTCAGTTTTCTCTCTGAATAATGAAGACAATACTAGGACCTATATCCTTGAATTGCTGGAAGAATAGACTGAGCTGGTCCACGTGAAGGGTTTCCAGCAGTGTCTAGCATTTACGCATGAGTTATTGTTACTACAGAGTCAAGGCAAACAGAGTAAGTGACTTATTTTCCACTACTTGCTTTCTCTGTCTTGTACTTGAAAGGCATAAAGATACAGGAAAAGAGAAAAATCAAGTCCAAACCCCCCTAGGTCGGAGAGCTGAGTTTCTGGTATGTAGTAGGGGTGGGGGTGTCTGCGTCAGCATTTCAGCACGCGGGCTGGGTTTGAATCAGCTTCATCACTCGCAGCTGTGTGTCCTTGGGTACATGACAGCCTCTGAGTCTGCTTGCTTACCTATAAAATAGAAATAGTGGTACCTACCTCATAGGGCTTTTGTGAGAATAAATGAAATAATAGTGCCAGGCATATAATAAATATGGAATAAATGTTAAGATTTTTATAATTATGAATTCGTGCTAACTGTAATTCTCATTGATGGAACTCCTGACTCTCCATTTTTTGATCAGCCATGGGCTGTCTATTGAATGACAACAGAGGTAAAGCTCTGTAAATTAAGGTAGTTGTCCACATGCAAATATGAATTGGCTATTTTTACCATAAATGTATCTTCAGGGCTCAAACTTTTGTTTTAGAAGGAGTTTATTTGCAAACATGCTGTAGTAAGATTAAACTAGAATATTAAACTATTTTTTTGGAACAGTGTCTTAAAATTATGATATGAAAAATATCAAAATATTTATAGAGTTCTAAGAATGAGTTACTCATTTTGAGATTTACAAATTTATTCTCAGATTGCTCATTTATTCTGTTCCTGTTTAGTCCAAGCACAGGATGGAAAAGATGAATAAGACCATGTGTCCACTACCAGCAGGAAGTTCACCGTGCAGCTGGGAGACAGTCAGCTGTTGCAGGACCAGGAGTGGACTTACGGGGTCAGCGAGGGCTGGTGCAGGGTTCCAGGGGGGCCTGCCAGGCAGGGAAGGGCGCCCAGAGGAAGGTTACCACGCATCCTTGCAATCACATGGCACTAAACCTGTGGAATTTTTGTCTTGTGAGTACACACCAATCTTGAAAAAGATCCCACGTGGCTATTGAAACCCCAGGAGCAGTGGCTGCAGTGAAACTAAAGAGAGTGGAGGGAGCAGGAGGGAGGAAGGATTTTTCACAGATCAGTGATTTAGTCTTTAAAGAGATTACAGTACGGTTTAATGTGGCAGGTAATACACCTTATCAGTCTTTTAATTTAGATTGACAGTTCTCTGAATAAATTTGAACTGTGACTAGCTGAAATCTTTTCTTTGATCAAGTAGCCAATTAAAAGAATTATTGTGCTTCCCCCAACCCTCTTTTTGTTACAGAAGTTTTCAAACATGTACAAAAGTAGAACATAATGGAACTCCATGTCCCCGTCCCCCAGCTGCAACAGTCAGCACACGGCCGGCCTTTCACCACGACCCTTGCCTGTTCCCTCCCTCACTCCCTCATTTTAAAGCAGAGTCCCTAAGTGATATAATTTTTTCCATAAATACCTCAATGGATACCTCTAAAAAAATAAGACTTTTAATAACATAGCCACAATACCATTAGCATATCTAAAATAATATAATAATTATAATTCTTAATACTATTAAGATAGAAAGATCTTGTCAGGTTTTTTAGATTAATAAGTGAAATAGATGTCAAGCTATCTGTTAATATCTCTGTAATACCTAGTTTGCTAATTTCTAGTTTACTAGAAGTATGCTCTTGACTTACTCTTTATTTTCATATTGTCTAGTAGTCAGTTAATAAACGGCCTTAGTGGACATTCACATGTTATTATTTTATCAGGGACTTTAACCTTCTTTAAATGGAAATTTACAGAAAGCTCTGAGTATAGTTGGCTTATTTAAAGCACTCCCAGAAAGAAGAGTGTAATAACTTTAGAAGGTAAAGTGTTTACTCCAGAGACAGAATCAGCATGTCTCAGGGATCTGCTGGGTGAGGAGAGAATTTTTTAAATTTTGTTAATTGTCAGTGAGTTCCCTGGTTTAGAAGGTGGAGTTTCTGGTGCTTGCCCAGAAAGGAAGCAGTAGGCAGGTGCAGAAATAGGGTATTGTTATGGTAGTTGGTTCATTGTCCTCACATAAGCTGACAAATGACAACACATTTTCAGGTTCCTCTGCTTCATCCTTCTTTTGTTCTCTTGGGCAGCAAGGTTAGGCTAATGAGCAGAACTGTTTCTGCTATTTTTATAACAATTTTTCAGAAGTAGGCTATAAATGTCACACAGAAATTCCAGTTGTGTCCCATTTGCTATTTCAAGTTGCTGTAACATGCTATGCTGTGAAATATAGCTAAACACGTGTTTGTTCTTGTTTAGCAGAAAACTAGTAACAACCCTTTCCACCTTGAAAAAATTGTTAGCCTCTATTACTATAAATATGTAGAATAGATTTTTTAATTAAGAGAAAGGGATATTTTGGTTAGTAGTCTGTTCAGTATATCAAATAAAAATGTGAAACAGCTGAAGAAAGTGTTCTGTACATCACAGTGTATTTTTGAATAGAGCCGGTTTTTAAATCCTAGTTTCATTTTCATTAAGTATTTATTTGAAAATATGAAGTTCATTTTCATGGGAGTGTCTTTTGACAGGGTGTGAGGTGTGCTTTTTTTCTTTTGGCTTCTGCATCAATTTCAATTTTCAGTTCATTCCACAGGATTATTGTTAGTAAATCCGGAATTAATTTAGTCACTCTCTAGGCCAGAATAGATCACAATGCTAAGACATGGTTTAATGAAAATATGGAAAGAGTATAGCTGTGTATGTGTTTTCTTTTAGATTTTTTAATTAAAAATTAATAATTTGGATTTAAATTACATAAATATTGAAGTATCCTTTATGGAAAGTGAAAGCAGGCTCTTTGGAGATAATGTAGCTGTTTTGGCTTTCTGCTTCTGATTAACTATTTATTTAAGACATCAAAGTAAAACCAGACAGACCATTTGCATGTTGATAACTGTAAAGGTTGCCCAAATAAAAATAAGATTTTTTAAAAATAAATTTCTGTGCTAATCAGTGTTTGCTGATTCAACTTGTGCTTGTTTCTTTATTAAGCATTGGGAATTCGAAGTTTAAAAGGTTCTTACCTTCAAGGAGCTGATAGTCTAGTAAGAAGAGATAGAAAAATAGTAAAACAGTGTATGCTAGTGTATTTGGAACAGAAAGGAATCCCAGAGTTGTCTTGGGCTTCTAGGAAAGGTACTTGGCAAACTTTGGGTTAATGATCATTTTATTCTGTAACAAACAAAAAGTAACTAATAGGATTCATTTGTTTGCTCACTATATGCCAGGCACCCTAGCATAGTAGGTATACATGGATATACTAGGTATACGCTCATGTAATAGGTATATGCTTGTATGTGTACGCACAGCCACAGTATCCATACTCGTGTACAGATGTACATGTGAGGGGTGGGGGAGGTGCCCTCATGGAGTTCGGTCCAGTGGGAAGACATAGGCAGTTTACAAAAACTGACCATCATTATCACAGGGACAGTTTTGATTGGTGAAGGGGATGGAAAGGGCAAGGACTACCTGAGGTGGTGGCTGTTGTCCGAAACTAAAGGATGAAGCAGGAGAAAACCAACGTGAATAAGGGGGAAAGAAATTTCTAGTGGTAGGAACAACGTGTTCAGAGGTTCCAAGGAAGTAAAAGAACTTCCTTGAAGGTTTGAAAGCAACTGAAATGTGGCCTTGTGTGGCCAGAATGTGGTGGGGGTGGAGCCACCACAGGAGCCAGACCCCAGAGGGCGTGATGGAGCATTGGTGGAGTTTGGATTTCATTTGTGCTGCAAGGGAATGCCGACAAGGATTCTAAGTAGTGTGTGCATGGGAGGCGGTTGGGGGTGAGCTGATTCATAATTTGAAAAGCTGACTCTTTTGGGGTCTGTGGGCAAAGGACTGTTGTTTTCTTGTTACGTATGTGGAAAACGGACAGTAGAAATGGTTGGGTAGAAGCGGAGACCAGACCAAGTATTACAGGGACTGGGACAAGGACAGAAGTGGCAGGGATGGAGAGGGTGAAAGTGGATTCAAGGAGTATTTTGGACGGAATCTGCAAACCTGGGAGTAATCAGATAGTGAGGAGAGTGGTCAGCTTTGTCATCTTCTCAGAATATGAAGACTGCAACACGTCCATTGGAATTAGCAACGTGGAAACCACTGGTGGCCGTGGAGTAAAGGGGACAGAAGCCATATTGTACACATACTGTTAGTTTTCACAGCAACCGTAGTATCCTTGTCCCTGCCCTATGAATTTGACAGAGTCTTAAGTAACTTTCCAAAATTACCCAGCCAGGAAGCAGTGAAGCAGGTGTTTGAACCTTGTCTTGACTTCAGAGGCGGTGCTCTTTCTGCTGTTAGGCTGCGGAGTGCCCATGGAGGACACTACGTTCCCTCTAGTGTGATTCTGATTTGGACTTCTCCACTGACGAATGATGTTGAGCATCTTTTCATGTGTTTATTAGCCGTTTGTATGTCTTCTTTGGTTAAATGACTATTGAAATATTTTGCCCATTTCTTGACTAAGTTGTCTTATTGAGTTGGAAGAGTTCCTTATATATGTTAGATACCAGCTCTTTATCAGATATGTGATTTGCCAGTATTCTCTTCCAGTTTGTGGTTTTTCATTTTCTTATTTGTATATTTTGAAGCACAAAAGTTTCTAATTTTGGTGAAGTCCATTTTATCAAAAAAAGATTTAATGCATTGTGCTTTTGCTGCCATATCCAGGAACTCTTTGCCTAGCCCACGACCATGAAGACTTCTCCTGTTTCCTTCCAAAAGTTTTATAATAGTCTGGGTTTCACTTAATTATGGTGGTCACAGAGGTCTTCCATGCGGAAGTGGTGTGTAGGCTGAGATCTGGAAGCTGATGAATTAGGAGTTGAAAAGGGGAGGGAAGAGATTCCAACCAGAGGGAGTAGCACGTGCAAAGCTCAAGGCTGGTGGGATGATGTCGAGTTTGAAGAGGGTGAAGGAGGGAGGCCATCTGAGCTGGGCGTGGTGAGTGCTGGTGGTGGTACATGATGAGACAGGAGATGACAGGGTTGTTTGGACCATGTGAAGCAAGCCTGATAGGAGCAATGGCTTCCAGGGGAGTTTTATTAAGCAGGAAGTGACATGACCAGATTTGCTTTGCAGAAAAATCACTCTGGCTGCTGTGCAGAAATGGATTGGAAGAGGGCTGGTGTGGCTTTGGATTGACCAGCTAGGAGGCTATTGACCAGTCAGTGAGCAATAATGGCAACTTGGACCCAGGGGAAATGTGAAAATAGGGGGTATTAGGGACCCTTGAGGGTTTGGCTGCCTTGAGTTCTGCGTGGTCAAGCTTTTCAACCAGCAGGTTACACTAAGGGTGAGCGAGCCAGTGTCTGTCACTTCCACTCTGTTCCCTAGTACTCACCTCGCTTTGATTCTGTTCCTTGGACTTTCTTTACCAGGAAGAAATAGTCCTAATAGCTTACACATAGCAGTTGAGTTTAACTATCTTCACTGCTTTCCTCCTTCATAAGACTTTGGGAAAAAATTAAAAGCAAGTTATTTATTCATATGTCCATTTCATTAAAAAAAGTAAGTGCTTATTATTTGCTACACACATAGAGGGTTCAGTCCCTCTGTTGTGGAAAGGAAAACCTTTAGGTAAAAGTGGCTCATAATCTAGGGTCAGTAGTCTCATTGGGACCCACTCGTACTGTTGATTCAGGAGGTTACCAGTGAAATGTTACTGAGTCTGGTGACTGCAAGAGAACAGTGACAGTGACACAAATGGTGCCCTGTAACCCACTAATTCAACAAAAGACTGTGAGACATTTTCAAGGACTGCAGTATGAGTTTTAACTCTGAGCTTTTATTTTAGTTCTGAAATACGAAATGGGGAAGAATCTTTCCTATGGTTTTTCCCCAGATTGTCCTTTAATTGAGTGAACTAATAGAAGCAAATTACTGTTTCTCAAAGGGATCACAAAAAACCTAATTAATTTTATCTTTCAAAATACAACAGAAAACATGAGATTTCTAGGCTAATGGTAAGAAGTGTCTTGCTGAGAAAACTAAAACGTATTATTTTTACAAAGTATTTTCCATTCTGTCTGTGAAATTGATGCCTAGAAACATATTTCCTCTTCTACTGTTTTCTGAAGTATACAGGGAGAATTGAAGATTTCTCTTGACTTAAGTTATAGAGAAGGGCAGTTCATGAAATGCTGCTGTGAAGAAAGAAAAACAGAACGTGATGTTGAAATCCCTTTGCCGGGATCATTCTAGCTTCTTAATGTCATAAATAGTAAATGAAGGACCTTTTTGATCGTCAAAATTGAGAGATTCTGGGAAATTGGAAAATATTTCATCTCTTGTGTGCATACCCATGATCGTAATGGAAGGAGTTACGTTTAGGAAAGGAAAGGGTTAAAAAGAGAAAAAAAAAAAAGATGTAAGAAATTATCAGATTCTGGGTCTTTTTCTAAGGGACCCACATAGGTTTTTATAAGTAAATTTAAGAACTGGCAAAGCTGTCTGAGCCAAAAAGGCAGAGCTACCTGTTTCTAAGAGCATTGTCATTAATTGCCTTGACCATGGCGAATAAACCAAGTTCCTCTGCATACAAGGAAGGGTCGACAGAGACAGTGAAAGGCCAGAAACAATGTATGTGATAAATGCTGATCAGATCACTTCTCTCTCTCTCTGGCTCTGTCTTACCTGAATTTAAAAGAGAATATATACCACGATTGGTGCCATCTTACGTAATATGAAGGTTGTGTTTTTAAGGGTTTAAAAATCCTGGATCTCTATCCTCAGCCTTAGTTTATAGGCTAACGTATTCAAAGGACATGGAAACATAGGGCTGTTTTCCTGTTATGTTACAAACCGTCTCATAGAGTCAACTCGACTTGTTTTACTGTATTTTTAGGCAGACTTTTCATAAGATGGCAAGTGTTTGGGGGGTTGTTTTGTTTATTTTTTGTTTTTCTCTTCTGCTTATGATCTTATACGAAGAAACAAGGTAATAAAATGAAGATAATTCTGTTTGGCTTAGACTAAACTTTTTTCTTGAGTAGGTGTTTCCTGAATGCTGCGCCTTCTCACCTGTATTCCATCATCGATTTGCTGTTTTCACAGTCACTCTTGAGTTCCTACTTTGTGTTCAGAACAGAAGAAGACCACGAAGTTCCCCAAGAAAACAACTTATTTCTGTGTGTTGCACTGGTGGGCAAGTCTTCATTCTAATGAATTTTGGCTTTATGTGGAGAGTCATGTCATGTCGCCGTTTCAAAGCACAGTGGGTCTTATTTTAGGAATGGCAGCTCCGCTTGCATACTTTTCTTACACTAAAATAGGCTTCTTGTATTATCTTGCTGCCATTTTAAGTACACATCACTGAGTACATAGAAGGGAGTTCCTGTAATCTCTTAATGTGTTGGACTTTTCATTGAGAGGATAAATATCCTTACAGGTTGTATGCTTATTCTGAATAAACTCTCAATACTCCTTCAGTTTCTCTGCCTATTTTCAGTTGTCAACCCCAAGGAAAAGTTCACTGCATCATGTTGTAAATATGAATTCTGGGAAGTGATTCACAGGCTGTGTTTTGTTGATCATTTGGTGGTGACATTATTTTTGGAATGATATTTTTAATGCTTGACAGGTTTCTTGGCCAACTTTTCTGTAGTCCTTTGTGAATCTTGTTAAGCTCAGGTGTGTTTGACTATGCACTGCAGTGATCTTATGGACCAAGTTGATGTCATTGTCCATTGCCCAGCCCCTGAAAGCCTATAGTGGCCACTTCCTGCTCCCACTCTTACCCTTGACAGTGATACGTGTTTATTCTCAGCCCATTTAACGGGATGCCAGTGCTTCCTGCCAGCTGTGCTGCTGTTTTCCTGAGCTGCTGTCTGTCTTCTGCATCATTGCACCTTGAACACCTGGCCTGCTGTGACTGCCTCCTGCGCCTGTGCAGTCAGGCAGCCAGTTGGAAGCCTGCGACCCTCCACCTGCTCCTGCATGGGTGGTGTGGACTGTGCGGCCTCCGGGCTGGGGTTGTTACCAGGTCATTCACCAAACTCGCTGAGCATGTGACAGGCACTGACGCTGCCAGGTTGAAAGTATAGGGGAGGGAGGCTCTCTCCTCCACCTCTCAGGTTTAGTGCCTACATCCTGAAGGTTAAATTGGCAAAAGAAAGATTTTTATTTGAGGTTAATATCTTAATTTTTATGTGTACATGGAGGCCTTCTTAGAAAAGAAATGAAGACCCAGAGCAGCAGTTGGATGCGCCTTCTCTGCTGATCAGTCATCTCCAGTGATTACGAGTCAACCTCCCCCAGGTAGGGGAGAGTGAGACACTTTTACAAATGAAAACTTATTTCCTTTACAAAGGGAAATTTATACCCTGCTTTCAGCAGAAAGGGGAAGGCCAAAGAGCTTTCCCTGTTTCTGCTGTTTCTACATTGCCTTTAGCTCAAAATAATCCTCGTGCTAAAGTGACATATTTTGGGGTGGCATACCCTGACCCCTTTAAAAGACATCATGTCTGTCCTCGAGGAACCTGGTGTCTAGTGGAGGGACAGAGGGCAAGCATGTGGCAGGAGTGAAGCTTCTGTGTGACCGTGGGAACGCGGAGGAAAGAGCCTAAAACTCCCTGCTTCAGAGGAGGGAGCCGTTGATCTGAGACCTGGTGGTCGAGCCGAGGTTGGCTGAGCCACACGCAGCACCGTCCGGTTAGGCAGGGGAGAGTGTGTGGCTTGTTTGGGGCCTGAGGACGTGGACTGTGAATCATTTGAACTGGGAAAGCAATTTCTCAGTGATACTTCCTGAATAGTGGTCTAGTTTCCAGGCTGTTCCTATGAAAGTCCTCACTGTCCATAATGTAGGTGAAGAGCCGGAGGAAAATAGGAAGAGCAGAGGGTCGAATAATCTCTGAACACAAGTTTGAGTCAGGAATGGTGCGTCTTTGACATTTCATACTGGCCTTCTTCCCTTTCCCTCTTTCTGCTGGGCATGAATCCCTTCACGACCAGAAGTCCCTACTGCGGCCCCTGCCATGGCTGCCCTCTCCCCGGCCCACTGCTGCATCCCTCAAAACCAGCTTTCTTTTTGCCTCCATATCCATACAGCAGTTAATCTGAGAGAAGCATTGGGAAGACAGCAAGCATAATAAACTAAGTCACATTAAATTTTGAACTTTGAAACTTTCTCAAAGCTCCCAAATACAGTATTCTCTACGTGCTTAAAAGGGAACAGTTAAACCTGTAAACCTCTAATGAGAACTTTTAGGAAGTAGTTCAAAGGGAAGGGAGGAATCTGGTCTTCTCAACAGGCTGCCCCCTGTGCTGACAGCTGTTCCCTTCTTCTTGCAACTTCTTCTGCTTCTTGACTCAGGGATCTACTCAGGGACATCTCCTGCCATCCCTGCTGGCTGCACCACCAGCCTGTCTGGGAAGCACAGAATCCATGTCTCATCCCTGTCTTGTTAGCTGGCAGTGAGGGGACTTGCGATGGAAGGAGGAAGGAGACCAAGACAGCCATTCATAATGCTAGTTTATTCGTAACTCACTCATTCATTAGCCTCCAACAGCTCATAATTGAAAGTGATTAATCCTCATTTCTAAAATATTTTCTGGAAATAATGAGGTATGATCAGCTGTCAAGTATGCTGAGATTTGACTATCACAGAACCTTTTAGAGGCAGAATATTTCCAACTTGTGGCATGAGGACATTCATAACAGGAGGCCCTTGCATCCAAAATTATATTGTGCTCTGGGTCCTGTGTGATAAATATTGGTAGTTCCAATATATGCAGTATTCTGTTTCAAATGTGTATAAATATTGTAGGAGATAAAATTGAGTCATTTTAAAAGTGCTGTTAAATTCATAATAGAGTTTTGTTACGTATTTTCTTGGTAAATTGTCAATAAAAATATACCCACCCTTAAACTTGAAAAGGTTTGAAACCATTGTTCTGATTTTTGGACTACTTAATTTGAAATCAAGGCAGCATAAGTAAAAACATCTCTAAAGGTGATTGTTTTGAATGTTATTGAGTGTTCTTCAGTGATATTTAAAGTCTAAAGAAATCTAACATCTGAATTTTTCCATCAGTGTTAAGAATCATGATGCTAACGTGTAAACGTAAACGGAACACAATTTTGATCTCCCAGTGTTCCACTGGTGTCGTGAGGAACTGCCTGTCCGACTGGTGGTTCTCTCCCCTTTGGCTGGGACAGTTCCTGATGGAGCAGTGGGAGTGGCCCAGACAGGAGCTGGCTCCAGGTGGTGCGACTTGGGCAGTCTTGGGGCAGGAGCCCTGGCCCAAAAAGATGAAGAGCGGTTCCTCACTCGGCTTTATTCCTTGGGCTTTAAGGCTTTGGGATTCCAGAGTGTCCTGTTAAAATGCAGATGCCCTTTTAGGGAGATACTAAACCTAAAAACACAGAATCTTGGCTCTGAAGAGCTGAAAGGGTCTTGTTCTGTAAAAACTTTTCACAGAGCTTAGTCGACAACTAGCTAAGTGTAAAATCCTGGTGAAAAAGATAATGCAGCCTCCTGAGGTCAAGAAAATTAGCTCCAAGAGAGGAAACCAGGTAGCCATGAGGGCCCGGGGCTGGCAGGGACACCCAGGGGTGGCCGTGTCCACCTCACGCGGTGCCCACACCCAGCCTGCGTCTTGCGGGCCTCCAGATTTCAGGGCCCCCTTAGAAGAAAATCATTTTTGATCAGATAGAAACACTCAAATTATAGGCATACAGATGGCATTCCTTTGACACCTTTGAGGTCAAACATAAAATGGTAAGTGATGGTATCTCTGACTGCATTTTCTTTTTGATCTGACTCATGAGAAAGCAACCAAAGCTTAAGTTCGTTTCCCCATACTGCTGGTGAGACTGATCTCAGGAGGCGGCTGTCAGAACTAGTTCACGTTTGTCAAGTGATTGCATGTTTCTGGAGGAATAAGATACAGAAATATAAATTTTCAATAATTAATGAAAATTTAAACTTAGTATCTATGTCTCTAAATGTTTTCCTCTTGATAAAAAAACAAAACACACAAAACTAACTCCCTGACCGCAGGCTTCAACACCAGGCCCAATCACTGCCAACAAGTTTTTGTTTTAATTAACGTCATCTCATTTTTAGATGTACTGAGATGTTACTGCCTCCTTTCTCTTTTTTTCCCCCTCCCTCCAAATCTCCTTAGACAGGCATATGAGTTTAGTGTTTGAAGATCTCTCAGATTTTTTTTTTTTAATAAAATAGCAGCCAGTCTACCTCACTGCTATCATAGCATGAGAACTTTATTGAGGAAATTCCAGTGACACCACTTTTATACTGAAATTCAAATGTTCCGAGTAAGGGGTACATTTAGGTTTTGTGTCCTTAAGTTTTATGTTTGCAAAAAAAGTCATTCCTTCCTTACAAGTGTGAGAAATTGGAAGAATTTGTTTTCTTTGTTTTTAACATTTAGAATTTACAAATAGAAAATATTGGTGTGAAACTTAACTGTGATCTATCTTAACCCATGAATAGATTGTGTTTAATGGCCGTGAACCCAAAGCAGGTGGAGCTGTTCTTAAATATGTTCTTAAATACTTAAATTTTTAAATATGTGGTTACTTACGTTGCATACCAGATTTTCAAGGCTGAGAAGTTTCTGCTTAATTTAAACCTTTTACCCATTAGTATTTGCCATTTAGTCTGTCAAAGATCACCAATTTTCCAAGCATTACAATGTATTATAAAATTTTTTAATAATTCAGAAAGGTCTTTAAAACCTGTTAATGCCTTAGGTTATTGTGATTAACTGCTTTTATTAATGAAGCTCATAATGTTGATTAATGGAAATTTATGGTTGTAGAAATTCCAGATAACCCTAGATTTTACTGTAGTATTGCTATAAAGTAGTGTATTTTCAATTATGAACAAATAAGCTATAAGGAGTTATAGGCATGTAGTAAATATGCTTACTAAATATATTGAATAAATTAAATGCATAAATGAGATTAGAGGGTGTAGCTCGAGTGGTAGACTGCATATTTAGCAGACACAAGGTCATAGGTTCAATCCCCAGTACGTCCTCTAAAAATAAATAAATAAATAAATCTAACTACCCCCCAAATGTTTTTTTTATTTTAAAAATTAAAAAATGTTTAAAAAAGAATAAATGAATAAAGAAATGTATTCATATATTGAATTTCTAAAAGAAGGAATTACTTGACTTTATAACCACTCAAAACAGTAGAGAATTAGTTGGATATGTCAAAACACAAATTTATTATGATTATTGGGGGGTGAAGATATTTTATATATTTATAGAGTCTTATGCTTACTTGAATTTTTAATTCTAAAGCTATATAACATTACAAAAATTTTATACTATTGAGGTCAAACAGCCATCCCACAGTCTGACTGTATTAATGAAACTGATTTTTTCAGGAGTGCTTACCAGCCCGTTTTCATGTGTTGAGTTACTCACATTTGTCTTTTTATTCTTCTTTTACTTAATATCTTATGTCTTCACCACATTTGTCGATGGCTACATGATGGCTTATCAAGTGGCCAAGTCGTTTCATGCAGAAATGAGCTTCTACATGTAGGTAGCACTTCTCTCCTTTTGAATTATGTCCTTAGTGTGTATCTACAGAAGTGATATCCTTAGGGGAAAGTACATGGATTTTTAAAATCAGATCGCTTCCTAAGCGTCTTTTTCACGGTTTACGCAAACACTGCTAATGAGTTATCTCATCTCGCTCTTGCTAGCATTGTTTACATATTGGCCGGTCTGTAAGGGGACAAAATACAACTTCATTTTTTATAATATACAGGGCCGAACATCTTTTTGTTTTCTGTGAATTGCCTGTTTTTTCTATTGAAAAGATTTTATTGGGGTCTGAATTTTTTTCTAACAGTTTTGTCTTTCACTGTGGTGAAAATAATGGTCTTTTGCCACTTGTGGCAACTATTTTCCTCAATCTGTTGTTTCCCTTTTTATTGTATTTTTTTAAACATCCAAGAGTATTTACTGTTCACGTTACACAAGATCTGTTGATCTTTGATAATTTCTTCAAGTGTGTGTAAGATCCCTTATGGTTAACTTTAAA
Source organism: Camelus dromedarius (assembly GCF_036321535.1). Lineage (NCBI taxonomy): Eukaryota > Metazoa > Chordata > Mammalia > Artiodactyla > Camelidae > Camelus > Camelus dromedarius. The sequence goes on along the minus strand of NC_087454.1, from coordinate 10,119,966 downwards.
GGTTTAGTTTGGTTTTCTTTTTCTTTTTCCATGTATCATTTTTGGTATTCAGTTATTTGATTCATCTCATATGCTTCTAAATTGATTTAATAAAGGGCCAACAAGATTTCTAAATACCATAATACCATAAATTTATTTATTATTTCCAATATAGAAGTAATACCATAAATTTTTTTTACTTCATTTGATTTTGATATATCCTTAATTATATTTGTTTAGTATGTGATCGAGTCTCTGGGGGATTTTCCATTTCAGTGATCTGCCCATCTCTTCTTGTTTTCTATAATGTCTGAATTGTTATTTTATGAAGTGTTGTAATATCTGGTAGGGCTAGGCTTCCCCTCACCCTCACCTTTTGAAAAATACATGATCAAGTTTTGATTTCAGAATTACTACCAAAAATCCAATAGATAGCTTTTGATTTTTTTCCATACCCATGACCTTTGAAAATTTGAAATAATTTGTTTCTCCATCAGATTTTGATATGTAATAATTTCATTTCTTGTGTTAATTTCTAATGTGTATAATTTAAAAATCAGATTATTCATGTAGCATTTGATGCTTCAAAATGTGTTAGCACGTATTTGGGCATGATAGTTAGCACGGGGGTAGGGGGAGTTTTCCTCGATCCTCTTAGGGTCCTTGGCTGGGTCTGAAAATTAAAGTGACAAAGACAGATGAACAGGAGCAAAGTATTCAGATTTAATGTAAGTTTTACATGACACAGGGGCCTTCATATGGAGATGAAGACCCACAGAAACAGTTAAGCTTGAGTGTTTTATGCAGGTTTGGTGAAGAGTGGACAGTCATGAAGAAGTGTTTTAGGACAGAGGGTATGAGGTAGGTGTAGGGAACTGGGGGAGATGTAGCAAGGTCTGTGTGTTGGACTCTTCTCAGTGTCCTTCCGTCTTTGGGGTAAGGATGCTCCTTTCCTCCAAGTGTGGAAAGGATCTTACGTGAGGTTCTTATGACCTGCTTCAGGGGAGAAGAGCAAGGGGAAGGTCAGAGTGAACTTCCTGCTTCTGCCGTTTTCTCAGACTCCTTCAGCTGAAAATACTCAGTATATCAAGGTGCCGTATTATGGGGTAGCATGCCCCGAACCCCATCATTATTCACATATTGTTACATCTCTTCTGCCTCTGTTGGCATACCTTCTATGTCATATCTCACTCCAGGTGTATGTACTTTGTCTTCTCTTAATTTGCATTTGGCTGAGTTTTGTCTATTTTAAATACAAGTGTAATTTTATATTGTTTACATAAATGTCTAATGGAGATGATCCTATGTTGTCTCTGGAAATGGAGAGGATGAGACTCGCCCCTTGGTTGGATCTGGGTTCAGGACAAAGAACAGATGGTCACAGCATTTTTCTTTCCTGCTGTATGAAGCCCCCGGGCCACGAGCCCGGGACTGGTGAGGGAGCCACAGAACGGGATCCAGTGCTCCAGAGGGATTCCCACCCTGCAGGCGCCCGTCTCTGCTCTGGGAGGACGACTGTGGGCACGCTTGTTTACCTTTATACCTTTTGGCTGCTGCTGGAGATTTTCCGTTTTAGACGATTTTGTAAATAATTTAAAGAGAGTTTAGGAGAGGATGTTTCTGTCATTTCCATGAATTGCACCAGCTTCCTCATCTTATATTTATTCTTTTCAATTATATAAATATTTATTCAGAGTGAAAATCTGAATGAAGTGGATGCAGATATATTTCCTCAAGAGCTTGGTTCTCAAAGCCTGGTCCCTGGACCAGCAGCATCAGCATCACCTTGAAATTAGTTAGAAATGCAGATTCCTGGCCCCACAAATTACTGAACCAGAAACTCTGGTCATAGGGCCCAGAGATCCAGCAGCCTCTTCTCACCAGCCCCCAAGGTGATTATGATGACACTGCAGACCTGCTATCTCCATATCCCCTTTGAATGAACTCTCTAATGGTTGATTTTCACACTTAGACACGAGCAACTGGTTTATACTTCTTTTCTGGAGTCTTTTTTTTTTTTTTAATTTATTTTTAACTTTTTTTAGGGGGAGGTTAATTAGGTTTACTTATTTATATATTTATTTAGAGGAGGTACTGGGGATTGAACCTAGGACCCTATGCATGCTAAGCATGCACTTTATCCCTTGAGCTATACCCCTCTCTGCCTGGAGTCTTTAATGTAGTAACAAAAAAAAAAAAAAAACAAAAAAAAACTTTGGATTTTGAAAGGATTCCTGTAGCAATCCCAACTTTTCCCATTTTTTTTTCCTCCCCAAATAATTGCTGTTAAGTAGGTTAATATTCTAAGTAAAATTAAGGAAAGTCAGATATCACTTTAAAATTCTAGGAAATTGGGCTAAATATTCATAACACAGAGCTTCAGGCCTGAAGTTTTTTTAGTCTAATAAGAAGAAAATTGGAAACCATCTGAAGAATGGGATAACATGACATATGCTTGATATCTTATACAGCATTTTTACATATTGATTTTGTAAAAAAGTATACATTGTCAACATAAAACACTTTCAAATGGAGTTGAACCACTCCTGTAAACGGACTCATCTTATCCGTCTAGTTATTTGTCGATCCCCTGAAGGAAGTATAGCTACCCTGATGCTGCCTGGACTCACTTCAGGCCACAAGCTCTCCTGTCAACCTCCCACCTTGAGCCCGTGAAGTTTGAACAAGTTAATAACTCAGGAAGCCTCTGACCACAGATTGAGTGCACTCCTCACTTATCCATTAATCTTACGCTTTTTGGTTCTAATCATTCTTTAAGCAATAGAATGACCGAGAAAACGAATGCAAAAAATACCTTCAGGTTTTTGTTAATAGTTGAATCTGATTTTCCTGAAATGTCATTGTCTTAATTCAATAGGTCCTGAATTCCTTACTGCTAATCTGATTTTCATATAATTTTAGTAAAAAAAAAAAAAAGGATTTGAGATCCCTCCTCCTGCCCCAATCAAAAGTAAGGAAAAATAGCTCATAGTATTTAAGAGCTGGAAGTGACTTTCTTCTGGATGTCATCCACCCACCCCCACCCTTTCTAACTGATAGGAAATTGGAGGCCTGGCGGGGTGAGTGGTGTGCCTCACAGACTAGCAGCCACACTGGGGGCTTCTAAACTGCCTTGCTCCTCTCAGAAAACAAGATAAGGTACAGTTGAGTATTTCTGTCTGTTTTGGACAAACCTTGTACGTATTGTGTTTCTGCAGTATCTATTTTGGCCATACTGTAGGTCATGGTCATTTCCTCCAGGGTAATTGATAGAAATTTAAAAAGTGTTCCAGAAGTTTAGGCACTAGAATGGTGTTTGTTTCCTGTGACATGGGTTTAGGAAACAGCTGTTCCAGTAGCTGCTCTAAAGGATTGAACTTTGTGAAGTCTTCTTAGGAGTTGCCATGAGTTGTTGTCTAAAAGTTATTTATTCTGTCTGTCTGCAAAACCTGCCATTGTTCCAAACTGCTACATTTTAGGTAAGAAGCATCCTCTATTAGTTGCATGTAAAAGAAATGTGTCATTTGGTTCTTGATAAGCGTGTGTGTGTGTGTGTGTGTGTGTGTGTGTGTGTGTGTGTGTGTGTGTGTGTGTGTGTTGGAGGGAGGGCGAAGAAAAGTACTAAAAGTCATTTAACTTTCTTTTAAAAAATGTATTAACTTTAGCATGCACTGATTTTTTTTCCCCTAAGGACCAATTCTATGGGATAAAGGCTCTATAATATTTTAGAATACTCAGAAATAATGTATAAAATAATTGTAAGTCTGTCTTGGAAACCAACTGTTGATGAAGGCTGGACAGAAAACTTTTTTAAAAACTGTAGAAACATAGGGCACAGAAGCTGGTTAAATGAAAGTTTAAAATGAATGTTTAAAACCTACAATTCTAGGACAGTATTAATTAAAGGTCTCTTTTTTGATCTGAGACAATTTGTATTCATATTTTAAGGTAGGGCAGGAGGTTGGGGAGCCTATAAAAATGGTTGTGTGTGCCTTATTTGGAGAACTAATTTGCAGTAGAAATAAAAGGTAATTGTTAAATGGTAAAATTACAGAATTAGGTGGGTTTTAAAACTGGAAGGAAATGTATATTTTGTCATTGTCTAACAAATCCTCAATTCCTGTGTAGAATTTTTCTAAAATTAAATATATCTTACTATTTAAATAATAGCAATTATGGAAAATATTTAAAAGGAAGTTGAAACTTGTTCCTGGCAGTTACATACTCTAGGGAGAAGAGACAGGAAAGGAAACCAGTTCCCTGTATCAGTTAGTAGTTAGGTCTCACCAGTCTCACCAAATGCTGGAGAGGATGTGGAGGACTGAGGTCGCCCTTACACTGGTGATGGGGCCACTTGAAAAAAGAGTTTGGCAGTTCCTTTCTAAACCCAAAAATGCACTTACCATATGACCCAGCAGTTGCATTCTTGGGCATTTATCTCCAAGAGATGACTTATTTTCATCCAGGAGCTGGTGCTCATAACAGCTTTATTCATAATAGCCAAAAGCTGGAAGCAACCCAGGTGTCCTTCAGGACAGACAGGTCTGCACAAGACTGTAGACTGTGCATGTAATAAGCCAGCAGAGCCTCCCTCCCCCGCCACCCTACTCTCACATGAGTGCCTGCACAACAGTTGAGATCTGAGTACACTCTGTGGAGTGTACCAGTGTCCGTTTTTTGGGGTTTGATATTGTACAGTAATTAGTATGTTAGCATTGGGGGAGGCTCAGGGTGGGTGGGTGGGACTGCCATGTTCATTTCTTGACAACATCCTGTGAACCTATAACTACTTTAGAGTAAAAAGTTAAAAAACAGCAATTCTTCCAGTGGCACAATAAAAGAAAAAAAAAAAAAAGACTGAATATTGCAGCTTTGTATGGTTCAAGGAGAAAAGAAAACCTGATTAGTATAGACCAAAATGCTGGCTGTGGTCATCCATTTATGGTGATTTCAGAGAGATTTTCACCTTATTATTTGTACTTCTTTATGATTAAAATTTTTCCATAACGTACATGCATCATTCATCATCAAGAAAGACATTAGAAAGCTATTTGTTTACCTGTTTGTATTTAGAAATTTGTTCAGGGATTTAGAGATTTCACATTTCTTCCTTGACCATGTCATATGCATTTTAGTGTCACAAAATTCATATCCTCTAGTGATAAAAAGACATCTGAATTGTAGATATTTAAATGATAGATTTTAAATTTATTCTTAGTCTTGGTTATTTATCTTGAATGGAAAATGTTCTCAATCTTTAGTATTATCTAGAGATTACCAGAATTTTTCATAACTCCTTTTTAATTAAATTTTTTTGTTTCTCTTTTTAACATATTTGGAGTAAAGAGATTCTCATTCTTTTAACAGAGAGGTTTATCCAGGTTTTCCGCACATCATCCCTTTCCTCCTTCCCAGCTGCTCCGAGTGTTTCCCGCTGTTACCACCTCACTATCTTTTATTACTTATCAGCTCTGTTAAAAGGCTCAGTTGTGGAGTTGAAATTGTTCCTGAAATGAGCTTGATGGATTTTTTTTTAATATTTCATATATCTTGTGCTCCTACCCTTATGCCCCATTAAAATGTATAATTGAGAATTGATTATACCATCTGCACTGGTAATGGGATTTTTTGTTGTTTTGAGAAATTATCCATTTGAAATTGACAGTGGGGGCTAAAGTGGAGGCTACAGTCAGATGAAACTTGAGCAATGACCTGGAGTTGAAATAAAAGGAGACGCAGGCCGGGGTTGATGATGGAATTAAATGATTACTCCTGACTCCTGTTGAAAACAAGCTATAGCATTTTTTTTTAACCTTAAGACTATTTGTTGAAATTCTTTAAACGTTTGTATTTGTCCGACTTTCCACGTGTTGTAATAAACGACATCTTAGATGTGAGTAAGGGGCCGTTTTTCCTTGTAGAAAATGTTCTGCAATTTATATTTTTCCATAGTCATTCTCCCAGATTCAGTTGCTGTTAAACCTCTAAATTTGAAATATTCTCTCGCTGTCCTTCTGTCATCTCTCCTCTCCCAAATGTAGTTGTTTCTTGGCTAAACCTGGACTGATAATTCCAGGACAAACAGCACAATCAGACCATCCTTGCTCAGGAACATAGGCGAGGGTGACTCTTAGCTGCTGAGCAGGACTGTGGTTTTTGGTGTCTGCCATGTGCTTTTCTCATCATTGTCCTGAGTACAGAGCTGGTACAGAGTTAACTACACTTAGTTCTCAGTAATTCTAGCTTAGAGGTCAGCTCTGAAATAAAGTGAGAACTGATAAAGGGCAGTTGGAAATATTTGAAATAACAAGTGTGTGACATGTTTTAAAACTTAAAACAGCGGCTATTTTCCTTTTCTTTAAGTCACTTTAAGTTCCCTCATCCAACCCTCCCCACCTTCTGTGAGGGCTGAAACATGATAAGATTTCATTCCAATATAGAAAGCCTAAGATAAAAACTATAGGACTTATCATTCAGAACCATGAGAGAATTGAACTTTTGAAGCAGAAGTCTTGAGAAGAATCAGTTTTCAAGTTGCATAACTATTTTTATACCTATAGAAAATCTTAGTTCAGTTAAAACAAGATATGCTTTAATGAAAGGCCCTTTGATGATGTCTGCATTGATCTTTGTTTTTGAGCTGCCTATTTTGGAATTACTTTTTAAGGTTTAATTGAACTTCGTTTGAAGTGTTTGAAGCATACTTAATCTATTTTAGGGTTGACTTATCCTAATGCACTTGTCAGTTGTGAAGCATTTGAGCAGACAAGGTGACGGCTGAAGTGAAACAAATGAAAAGACATCCTCTTGAGTTCTCTTTTTCCCCTCTTACAAGTACACTTTCAATTCCTTGCAGATTTATTAAGGGCCCTGAAAGGTGACTTGTTCTCAAGTGCCTAAGTGGGGCCGAGAGAGTTAGGGTGATTCTCGGTGTCATCCTCATCCTAGCTCATGGTAATACTTCAGATCATTTCCTAATCATAATGCTGTCAGCTGCTGGTCAGTACTGTGTGCCTGGTGACTCACATATGTTAGTTACTTCACTTGATCCTGCCAACAAACTTACGAAATAGGTTTACCTTTCTCATACAGTAGAGGAAGTTGAGACTTGGAGAGGTTATGTTAGTTGGAGTTAGTGATAGATATCCTAGCTTGGGTTTCTCTGGAAGCAGAGCCTGAGATGAGGATTTTGCTGCAGGTAGTTTGGGAGGTGATCCCAGGAAGCAGGAGGGAGGGAGCAAGGAGGAAACGGCAATCAAGGGATGCATTTTTGAAGCTGCTGCTGTAAGCTGAGAGGCTGCAGGTCCACCAGAATGGCTGAGAAGTGTTCAAAATGCCTCCTGGAATTGTCCATCCAAAGGATGGGAGCTGGAGCATTGATACCCTGACTTCTGTCACCCACTGGCTGAGAGCTGCCTTAATTCCCCAGAACTTCCGGGCCATTTGGCTTGTAGGTTCCCTGGAATTCAGAGAATACTCTGACCAGAAAAATTCAACAGATGCACCTTGAGGTGGGACCTTGTCAGCATACAGATCAGTTCACACAGAGCTGCCTTCAAGGGCTGTAGCTGAAATCAGAGGTAGACTAAAGGGAGGTGGTGTGATGTGTCAGAAGCATCTGCTAAAAGGGACAGGACCCAAGACCAGACTGATTACAAAACATGTGCTCTTTCCAGACCATCTCCCTGTAAACAGATTTGAGATGGGGATGCAAGTCAGGGGGCCCTGGAAATACAGAGAATGCACATAATAATTATCATGGTGTGAGGAGACCGCACGTCATCAACATCATACATGTGATCACATGTCGTCGGGAAAACTCACTTTCCTGTCTGTGTTGCTCTGGTTGATATTAGCAGACTAGGTTACAAGAATATCCAGAATATTCTAAGTGTTGGAGACTATACCTGGTTTAGGATTTAAAATATACTCCATTATCCAGTTTTTAAGATCTGTGCATACAGGATTGTGTTGTCCTCAGGGGCTGAGATGAGGTGTTGGGTATTTGTGGTGGGAATGACTAAGACAGATCACGTGGGGCCTCAGAGACCATTGCTCATTGAAAGTTCTGCTATGGTGGTTACAAATCACCTGATAACGCCCTGAAGATTTTTAAATCTTTAAAAAGATTTTTTTGTTTTATTTTTTATAATTAACCTATTACATTGTGTAAGTTTAAGGTGTACAACATGTTGATTTGATACATTTATGTGTTGCAACATGATTGCTAGCTAACACCTCCACCGTGTCATATAATTACCATTTCTTTTTTGTGGTGGGGACATTTAAGATCTGGTCTTAGAGAAACTTTGAAGAATATAATAGATATTGTTGACTATAATGGCAATGTTGTGCATTCAATCTCCAGAACTTACTCATCTTCTAACTGCAAGTTGGCACCCTTTGGCCAACATCTCCCCAATTCCCCGAACCCTTGTCCCTGGTTACCACTGCTTCACTGTTTCTATGAGTTCACCTTTTTTGGTTTCCGCATATAAGTGAGATCAGATGGTATTTGTCTTCGGCTGACCTATCTCACTTAGCATACTGCCCTCAAGGCTGGTCCATCTGTGTTGTTTCTAATGGCAGGATTTCTTTCTCATGGCTGAATAATATTCCTTTGCATATACACACCACATCTTCTTTATCCATTCAGATGTCAACAGACACTTAAGCTGTTTCCATATCTTGGCTATTGTGAATGATGTAGTAAAGATGGGAATGAAGATCTTTCTGATACCCTGTTTTCATTTCCTTTAGATATATGTCCAGAATTGGAATTACTGGACCACACAGTAGTTGTTTTAATTTGGTGAGGAATACCCATACTGTCTTGCACAGTGGCTGCAGCAGTTTACATTCCCACCAACGGTGCACAAGGGTTCCCTTTTCTCCACATCCTCGCCAGCACTTGTTATCTCTTGTCTTTTGGGTGATGGCCATTCTAACCTGTGACCAGCTTCTCTGCTCAGGGTCTCACGGGCTGAAGTCAGGAGTTTACCAGGCTGCATTCCTTTCTGGAGACTCAGGAGTAATCCATTTCCAAGCTCGTTCAGGTTGTTGGCAGAGTCCAGCTCCTTGCAGGGGAGGGACTGTCGTTTCTGTTCTCATGCTGGCTGTTGGCCTAGGATGGCTCTCAGGTCCTGGACACCACCTGCAGTCCTTGCATCCAGCCCCTCCATCCTCGAAGTCAGCGAGAGGGCATGACCCTCATGTTAGATCCCTCTCACACTCACCTCTGTCTTCAGGAAAAGCACAGGCCTGGTTAAGAGCCAGGGGAGGTCAGGCCTGGGATGGACGACTCTCTTTCTTAAGTCAGCCACAGAGCATAACTTAATCACAGGAGTCCTGGGGGTCATGCAGGGCGTGTGCTCTCAGGGAGGGGGGGGGCGTTCCCAGGGGCCATCTTCAAATCCTGCCCACTGCACCCTGTGGAGAATAAAGGACTTGTGGGTTAGAAGCAAATCCAGAAATAACCCTTGGCCTGTGTACAAGGTGAATGTGATTGCATCATCTGTGTTCTCCACGCAGCCTCGGGAAGATTGAGCCACTAGAGGGTCCTTATGGGATGGAAATTTAGGCTTCTCGATGGCAGCAAGGCTAAGGCTGGTCACAGTGTAGCTGTTCCTGGTGTTACTGGCTCAGCCCTCACTTGAATATAAAGTTCTTAAGTTTCACATCAGTGTTGGGTTAATATTTCTATCCCACATTTTCAAATGAGTCATATGAGCCTCCAAAAGGTTAACTGACTTAGCCAAGTGGCTGGTTCATCGACAGCAAAGCCAAGACTACGTAATTTTCCCACAGACCACAGTGGCTATGCACTTGCACTTCAACATTTATTGAGCACTTACTGTGTGCCCAGCCCTGGGTATATTAAGGTGAATAATTCGTGGTTGCAGTCCTCCAGGAACCCCAGGCCTTCGCATGCTGGGCCGTGAGGGACAAGTCAGCCACAGCAGCTTGACCTCAGGGACGCAGAGCCTCCGGATGGAACAGCAGGTTCCAGTGGGCTTCTTGCTGAGGGAGTCACTGAGAAGTGGGTCTTGAAAGATGAACAGCTGCTGTGTGAAGGGGGCGTGGGTGATGGTCCGTCTAGGCAGAGGTAGTCCCACGTGCTGGGGTGCCGAAGGGCACGGGGGGGCAGCGCTGCGGTCGGGGCGCCGGTTCAACAAGCAGATGTGACGCCATGAGTCAGTATACATAACCCGTCCTGCCTCAGTCCCTTTTTCAGACCCTGACCCAAATTCTGTCTCCTTAGCCGAACTCGATGCACAGCACACCCAGAAGGTGCTGGAAATGGAGCAGACCCAGCAAGTGAAGCTGAAGGAGCGGCAGAAGTTCTTTGAGGAAGCCTTCCAGCAGGACATGGAGCAGTACCTGTCCACGGGCTACCTGCAGATAGCAGAGAGGCGAGGCAAGTGCGGGGAGGCGGCGGGGGGCCGCGGGGGGCGGGGGTGGGGGCCCAGAGGCCCCATCCTGTTCTGAGACCTCAGCACTCAGAGTGGGTGCATCCTGCATGTGTGTCTTGCTGTTGTTTCTGCCTCTTCCTGTAGTTCTGGGCTTTTGTTGGCGATACTTAGAAAACATGAAATACCTTTTAAGAAAAAAGTAAAAAGACAGAAGAAACGTTAGTCATAATTCTATAGCACAGAATAATCCCTATTCCTGTCTTAGGGTGATTCTTTTCAGTCTCTGTCTGTTCATATAGACTGTAAGTCAGTCTGGCTTTGTGTCTGATTTTCCTTAATACTCATCTGGGGGATCTTCCCCCAGATGATTAGGAACTCCTGGAAAGGCTGTTTTGAAAGCTACATCTTCACAGTCAGGATGCATCCTAACATACTTAGCCAGTGCCCTAGTAGAACATTTAGGCTCTTTGCCTCTGTAAGCGGTGCTGTGATGAACATCGAGGTACATGAATGTTCGTCTGCATCTCTGATGGTTCGCAGGAACACACTGAGGAGCGGAGGAGTCGGACGCCAGTGCCTTCATCCAGCCTCTCCTTCCCAGGCCATGGTGCCTCTGGAGGAGCGGTCGGGATGGGCAGCTGATGTTCCCCTCCCCAGGCGCAGGCAGTGTGGGCAGGCGTCCACTGCTTCCCTGCTTCCCTGCTTCCCTGCCCTCTGCGCTCCTGGCGTCTCTTCACCTCCCTGAAACCCCTTTTCCCATCTCTCTCTGAACTCAGCCCTCCTCTCTTCCTGGCCTGATCCCGCCCCTCCACGCCAGGGGTCCCGTCCTGGTGTGACCTCCGCCCTCCTCCTGTTTCTCCTTGCTTTTCCCACATGTACTGTTCCACAGCGGAGTGCGGTACCTGCTGCAAGTTTTTCAACCTTTACAGAGATGGCGTTACACTGTAGCTTGACGTGGCTTGTTTTTAGGCAGGCGTTTTGAGAATCATCCATACGCTTCACTCCAGTTTGTTCATTTAGTTCCGTGGAATGTGAGTGTGCTACAGTTTATCCACTGCTATGCTGACAGGTGTTAGTTGTTTCAGATTCTTAGTAAAAACGCTGCTGTTCTGGACGTTCTGATCTTTCATACAGATGTAAATCTCCTTAGGACAGTGCATCTCAGACTTCAGCAGGTCTCAGTCTCCTGGAGGGCTGTTCAGGGAGGGGACTGGGCCCCAGCCCAGTTTCTCCTGATCCAGCAGGTCTGGGGTGAGACCTGGGGTTTGCATTTCTCACTAGTTCCCAGGTGCTGCTGGTCTGGAGTCCACATCTGGAGAACCACTTCTTTAGGGTCTGTAACTGGGCAGGGATTACCGAGTCACATGACAAGCACATCTGACTTTACGAGATCCCGTCACATTACTTGCCAAAGTACCCACGCAGTTCACGCTCTCCCAAAAGCTGTATGTACACCTTCCGCTCTCCACATCTTTGTCAGCACCTGGGAGTGTCACATACTTAAATTTTCTGCCAGGCTATGGGTATGAGATGATACCCCATTTTGGTTTGAATCTGCATGTCCTTGATTGTCCATTTTCCCACTGGTTGGTGGTTTTCCTTTACTGAGTCTTACTCGTGGTTGTGGCCTTTTCGGATTATGTCTGATGTGGAGATCTCTCAATCTGTGGCTTTGCTGTTCTAGTGTGGCCTGTGCTAAAAGTGTTGGTTTTTTTTTAAATTAAATGTTTATTTTTAATGTGACCAGCTTTGCCCACTTTTTATGGTTTGTGTTTTTGTGTCGTTTAGGAAGTCCTTCCCTCCAAGTTCTAAGAACATTCTGCTGCCTTATTCTAAAAGTTTCAGTGTTTTCCATTTTATATTTGGCTCTTAAATCCACCATGTTGGTTTCTGTGTATATCATGAGGTGAAAGGATCTGCTTTAAATTTTTTCCATAGCAGTAACTTACATCTGCCTGAGCACCAGCCCTCTCCCCACGACGTCGCATGGTCTTCTGTCAGCTTCAACACATCGTGTCTTTTCTGTGCCATTCTTGTTTGTCTAGCCTTGAGCCAAAACCCCATTATCTTAATTATAATTCTTCAGTAAATGGCAGTTCTCAACCAGGGACAACTTTGTCCCCTAGGGGACACGTGGCAGTGTCGGGAGAGCTGTTTGCTGTGACTAGGGTAGGGGTGTGCTGCTGGCATCTAGTGGCTACACACCCTACACTGCGGAACTGCCCGCCCGGCCCCAAGTGTGCTTAGTGCCTGGGCTGTTGCAGCAAGTCCTGGTGGAGCCCTCCCCCACCCCACACACATTTGTACGTGGCCTTCCCTTCAGAGTTCCCTTGGCTGGTCTTGGCCCTTTGTCCTCCTGGATAAATGTTAAAGTCAGATTTTCAAATGCTGTGAGAAACCCTGTCCAGACTCTGACTGGAATCGCGTCGTTTCTGTGCTGAGGGAGAACAGCTTCTCAGCGGTGCTGGATTTCCCTGCACGTGCACGTGCTCCTCTGCTCATTTCCTGTGTTGAGTGGAACTTGCTGCTGACACCGTCTGACTCCCACGATTTCTCTGTGGGAAGAGACAACTGTTCTTTTTCTCTTCTGGTTATAGAGGGTTCCTGTTTCTTGCTAAGTTTAGCGAGTTGCCTATGGAATTTGTCCAGTTTGTCAAACACACTAGCGTGGCTTCCTCTTTTCAGTCTTTGCAGTACTTGGGGGTTAGGTTTGCTTCTGTGTTCGTCAGACTGTTCACCTGTGCCTTCTGTCTTCTTCGTGGATCTTACACAAAACATCCTCTACACGTTTTGATAAGTAATAGTTTCTGGGTATGTAGACATTCCCATCAGGATTTCTCAGTTGACTTGTGAAGCTGTTTAGAAGTATGTTTTTAAATATTAAATTTTATTTTCGTTGGAGAATGGGATTTCCCCCGCTTATTCAAGACTGACCTTAAGGCCTGTTAGAGTGTTTCCCGGCAAGATTCTCACTGTCAGGCTTGGGGGTCTGTAAGTCCATTTCTTTAGACTTGCAAATTGCTTGTTCAGATGTTTCCTGTTAAAACTCAATTTTGGATTGCTTAATTATCAAAGAAGTACATTTAACTCTCCTTTCCCCCATGGTTATGGACTTGTTACATTTTCCTTGTCATTCTTCCCTGTTTTACTTGAAAAACATAGCCACAGCATATATAGTCACACAGCAATGCCTGGTGAGTTGAACCATTAAAAAATCATTAAGTACTACTCTTTACCCCAATAATGCTTGTTTCCCCTTCAAGTCTATTTTGTTTGATATTAATGTAGCTACGTCAGCTTTCTTCTTCAAGTTAATTGTTTGCCAATTTCCCATTTTCTATTAGATTTTTAATATTTCTGTGTTCTTATACTTAAGGAGTATCTCCTATAAACAGAACATAACTAGATTTTATCACCTATAGGAAACACTTTCAGGAAAATAGAAGGCACCCAGTAAGATGGTAATGAAGCCAGGTAATCAGTGATTACAGCAAATGTTAATGAACCAAATTTACTGTGACCACTGCCTGGCTTCATTCCAAAAAGGAGCCTTTGCTCCCTTCGAAACTGAAGTCAAAGCCAGGCCAGAAATGCCAGCAAGGCCTCCACAGGGACAAAGAAACTCCACACTGCCCCACCGTGGGAGAGCGCCCCCAAGAGGGATGAACTGGACCCCGTGTAGTCAGGTCCCCCTGACCTGTCAGCCTGGCAGGAGCCCGAGGACTGCACTGCCCTGGGGTCCTCGGTGAAGCGGCTGTGACCCCCCCACCCCCTGTGGCCAAGGGTGGTGCTGATGGCAGAGCAGTGACCTCACCCGGCTCCTGACCGTGCCGCATTGCCACCTTGAGCGAGATCGTCTCAACCCAAACAAGCTTTCCCCCTGCCCGGCCGAACAGTTACTACACTTGTCCCTGGCTAGAGTACTTGGCTCTCGTGATTCCTGTGCCTGAAGACAGTGAGACCCCGCCTTCCCCCCAGACTAACCAGGGCTCTGGCTCCTCTCCCCCACCCCCGCCCCAGTCCTGTCCTCATCGTTCAGCCCCTTGATTCAGCCTGAGTGAAGTCCCCAGGTTAGATGCTATTATGATTGTTTATGCAGCGTTACATGTTCACTCACAGACTCACAGGTCTCTTGTGCGAACACCCTTCCTTGCACTTGAGTCCCCCCCAGGACCTGTCGCCGACCTCCCCTCTGGCTGGGCTTTTTGCTGAGAGCAGGCTCAGGGGAGGTTGTACCTGACACTTGATCTTAAATGCTCCTTAATGCTATGTCATTGTAGAGGTGACACCTACTTCTTTGAACTTGTTATTTCACTGTCTTGTTGAGAAGCTGTCGGTCTCATTATTTCCTTCTTTCTTCACCTGCCCTTCCTTTTTTGACGTTCACTGCAGTGATCAGGGGAGGACCGCTTTTATCTGACTTGCTTGGAATATATTTTGTCCCCGTATCTGGGATATCGAGTCTTTCAGCAGGTCTGGGATATGATTGGCCTTGAGTGCTGCTGCTCCCCGCGCCGGCTCTGTTCTCATTTCAGATCTGTGAACATGTTAAACGTCTGCATTTTCCACCTCTTAGCGCTTTCATACTGCGCACTTGTTTATTTCTTTGCTGTGCAGTGGAGAATATTTTAGTCTTACAACTTACTAATTTTCTATTTGGTTCTCACTAATCTTTAATGTAACTCATGTCCAGAGTTTTAAGTTTCACTGATTTTTTTCCTACTTGGAAGTTGACTTTCAAATACCTGATCTGATTTCTGATGCTTTTTCATTGTTTGAGTCCATCTTTAATTTCTTTAAAATATTTAAAGTCATTTAAAATTCTTGGGAAAGGATGCTCTTACTCATAGTGACATATTTCCATGTGCTGTAAATTCTGGACTGGATTTTGTGCCGAGTGTGTGTATACTCCTGTGAGACCCGGGGTTAAGGGTGTGTCCACACCAAGAGATCTGTGACAGGCTTGTGGCATGCACCACCATGCGTGGTTGAAGAGGTGATCTAAGCTAACTGGCTTGCAGTTTTCTGGACCACAGAGGTAGTTGAAATAAACTCGAGGCCCAGGTGGCATCCCTTACAGTGCCCAGACTGAGACAGGCTCCTACTGGTTCTACAGCCTCTCCTTGCTGGCTGGCCCGTTTGTTTTCCGGTCTGTGCTTTCACTGCAGGGAGCTCTTGGTTCCCACTTGCCAGCTTGCAGATGCCCGAACATTGCTGTTAAGACTGAAGACTAGAGAAATGTCAGAGGGGCAGGAAAAACTTACAGTGGAATTGCAGTAAACCACAGGGAGGCTGCTGATCTCATGCTGTTGTAGGACAGTCAGTGCCCAACTCCCAAGCCAAGAACTGCTTAAAGCAGAAAGGGGTTTGTCTTCAGCCCCTGTGAGCCAAGGGCCATGGCTGAAAAGGAAAACTGCTGTGTAAGAGATAACAGTAACCAAGGTTAAGCCAGGATGGAGTTAAAGTACCAAAGTAGGACATGGAAATGATACATTGCTGCAAATTCTAAAAAAGTCTGGAGTAGCAGAGGGAAAACACACCTAGAAAACACAGGACGGCTAGCCTAGCACAGCTGGAGCCCCCCATCACAGTATTATGAAGTGGCAGCAGGGCCAGTCTCTTACTCTCTGATCTCCCCCAGAGCCCATGGGCAGCATGTCATCCATGGAGGTGAATGTGGACATGCTGGAGCAGATGGATCTGATGGACATCTCCGACCAGGAGGCCCTGGATGTCTTCCTGAATTCTGGTGGTGAAGATAGCACTGTGCTCTCGCCGGACTCAGGTAGGACGGGCAAGCCTGCACAGACTTAGTAACACTTAGTATGGTAATTTCCCTCCAGGAGGGGGGCTGCTAACGGGGTAATTTGATCAGGCACAGGGTGCAGATCCCTTCTTGTTCTGCTAAGCCCTGTTCCCCACGCGGGTCTGGCCTCTCAGAAGTGGACAAATGAACACTGGCTGTTGTGATCATGAATTTCTCAAAGATTCTAAGTGCTCAACCCAAAGACCTTCAGAGAACAGGGAGCTTTCTTAACAGTGTTCCTCCTCCTCTGTCTCAGAAATGAGTGAGTTGGGTTTTTGTGGTCCACACTAGAGTTTGGGGGAGGTGGGAGCTCTCCTGTGTGGCTCAGACTCGGTCCCCCCCGACCTCCGCCACCATTCAGCAGCTACTTATTTCATCCCTGTCGTAGGCATGGCCAGGGTGTGTGTTCAGCACCTGGCTTGTGTTTTAAAAGTTAGTTGCAACCCTCTGGGCACATTAACTCCACTTCATGCCTTCCCGAAATTCTATTTCACATTCACTCAGCAAATACTTACTGAGCTCTGGCCCTATGCTTGGGCTCAGATTATTTAAAACTTCAGACCATTCCTTCTGGGTGGGTGGTCTCAGTGCACATCCTTGCAGAGCACACGGCTAAGTTTCCTCCACATACAAGGCAGAGGCCAGCCTCCCAGCAGCCACTGGGCCCGCGAAACCACCCTCGGGCTGCAGGTCCTCGAAGTCGAGCCCCTGGGCTTCCTGTCACCTGTGTCATCCGGAGTTCTTAACAGAGTGGTGAGCACAGTGCTGTCCCAGCATCAGGAAGAGGCTCCGTCCTCCGTGTGTGGTCTTGGTTCCTTTAAGAGGATCCACGAGAGTCTTCCCTGAGCGTCGATTTCTCTGAATTGCATCAAAGGATGTAAGGAGCTAAATGTAGATCATCCAGGTGACGAGGACTGCTTCTCAGAGAAACGCAGTGCCGGCCTTGGGCCCAGTGTGTTACCAGACACTGGGGTGGGTCGCCGGTGGCAGTCCCCACAGCCCCCGCATCACAGGAAGAGCGCCCCTCCTCGGTGGCAATGCTCAGTTGCAGTCCTTCCATGACAGGCCCTTTTCTGCTTTATCTCACAGGGCTGGACGCAGGTACCGGTCAGCACGAAGTCACCCTCGAGGTTCCACATCCCTCCCACTCGCGAGCCACACCGCCTGCCTCACCCTCACCCTGTACCGACCCGGCCGCCCAGGAGCCCAGCGAAGGTGAGGAGTCCCCCGTGGTTCAGTCTGACGAGGAGGGAGTGGAGGTGGACACCGCCCTCGCCACCTTACACACCGACGACAGTGACTCCTAAGCCCGGCGCCCGCGCTCTGACCACCTCAGGAGGCAGACTCGGCCGCGCGAGGATCCCACTGTGAAGGCAGGTGGTTTTAGGGAGGCTCTTGGTTTTTACACAGTTGCCAGTAACGTGAGAAACTGACTGAAAGAACAGCTGACAATAAAGTTTGAGGCTTTTAAGCAGCACCCGGCCAGTTTGTACAGAGGCTCCAATACGCATGCTGTGCAGGCCCGGCCGGGGAGTCGGCGTCCTCACCGGCCCAGCGCTGCACAGAAAGCCCTCTGCAGGCAGGACACCGTGCTCCCTCTCAGCTCTGCCAGAGTTCGGGTTTTCATCTGAACGTCACACAATTATTAAGTCCAGCAAGCACCCTCTCCTTGAAGAGCAGAGCACACACCTTGGCCCAGAGGAAGAGAAACAAACGTAAGCCAAGTCCACATGCCATTCCCCCTCCTGCCGGGACACTGGTGCCATGGGCGCCTGTCTCCCGTCACTCACGGCCTGGGGTGGGACGGCGCAGGAGGGGCACTGACAGCCAGGTGGCCTGACCTCCGTGCAGCGGGGCGGCCCGCCCGCCGGTCCCTGGGGCCCCACGGAAAGTGAGGGGCAAACGGCAGCTGCTGGTTTTGCTCACAGGGGATCCAGACAAGCACCAGCAGGTGGAAAGTGAGATTAAAACACGGTGTTCCCTCCACTCCCTGGCCGAGGGGACGGATCCTCTGCCCATTTAACAGAAAAGAGCTCATTTCATTCACTCATCTTCCACAAGACACAGGTGTCCAAAAAACTTTGTTTTTATTATTAAACCTTGTAGTACAAACCTGAAAAGTAAACAAAAACTGGCAATAAACAACATGAAGTCTTCCCTCCCGGGGGAGGGTGCAGAGCAGCGCTAATAAATTAAACGTCAGACCGTAAGCCGGAGGCAGAAGTTCACTGTCCAAAAGAGGGCAAGTACACAGCAAGGCCATAAAAACCGGACAAGCACATTGGAAAACACGACTCTGCTCATGTCATTGTTAAATATTCCAACACAGTTCAGTCTCCAACAACACCGACAAAGTGTGTCACAGGACGCTCCTGACAGTCCCACCGGCGAGCTCAGTGCAACACGGGCAGCTACGGGATCGGTGAATCCAATTATGAAACAAAGAACAGCTTGTGAAAACAGTTTCCCTTTTTTATTCCACACATACTGTACACACAACCGGAGAAGGGCAACAGCTACTCCATTATTATTATTTTTTTGTTGTTGTTCAGTGATGTAAGCAGCACTTATAAATGTTACAAGAAAAACCCTGTAAGCATCCAATCCAACCGATGAAGAAACTGAAGTGTAAGGCTTTTCTTCATCTCGTCTTCTCACCCTCCCCACCCCCACCCAGAAAAAGGCTCAAGTATTTAAAACAATTTACAGGCGTATGTACAAAAGGGACGGGATTCTTTTTTTTTTCCTTTTTTTTTTTTTTTGTTACAACATGAAGAGAAAAAATAGACCGGATGAGTGCAGGACGCATTTTCACATTCAAAAAGAACCGCAGACCTCCTAGTGGCTCTGGATGTGATCACCAGCAAAACGAGTTTTAAAAGAAAAGATTAATGCTGACGTGTGACGGCGTGAACAAGCAGTGAGATGAAGACGGAATGTTAGAAAGATTGCACCTCCATGACCGAGAAGCACTTCGGGCTTCAATCGCTTTTTTTTTCCTTTTTTTTTTTTTTTTTCCTCAAGGATGCTATTGAAGGGTTTTTTGATAAAGTAGCCAACAGCACCAAAAAATAACAGAATGGATTTCCTAATGAAATCAGGCACAGGTTTCCCTCACGTGACCCCTCCAAGGCAGGCAAGTCTTTTTCTTCTCTCTCTTCTTCATTTCCTCAAACAGATGCATAGTGATGTGCTGGTAAAGAGAACCTAGTCACTCCCACCTCCTCATTTTGCCTACGGTTAGGAAACGTCCGCCTTCAGCTGCCATAACCGCCCAAAGAAACAAAATGGGGATTCTCCGGTTTCAACAACGACAAACTCAGCTTGCACAGGACAGAAGAAAAGACAGCCAGAGTAAAGCCATTTCTTTTCAAGTTTTTTTTTGTATGTGTGTGTCTCCTATCCCTTTTCCTCTCTAGAAAAAATCTGTTCACATGACTGATGATTTTAAAATTTGTTCTCCAAACTTCACCCTCTTCAAAAATGGGTTAAAAAACCTTTTTTTCCCCAACAATTACAAAAAAAAAAAAAAAACCCAAAAAACAAAAAAAAAAACCAACAAAATCAAACAAAAAGGCTTTTTTTTTCAGCCACAAGGGGCAATACAAATTAATACAGCCCCTCAAGGGTTTTAAAACAGTGAATATACGGCAGTTTCAAAAATCTGACTGCAGTATCTAGGTATTCTAAGTACAAAAAAAAGTTCAACAGTTTAATGCTAAAACAAAATTAGTTCTCTAAAACCAGAAGAAAATCTTCTTTAGAGCTAGTGCAAAGACAGCTTGTATCCTACAGCAAGTACTCCAAACTAGAATATAATAATTACAAAAAAATATCTATCACTCGACCGCGGTGTTGGCGTCTTCACGAGGAGGATGCGAGCCGGGAGGGCGGCACGTCCACCGTCGCTCTCTTGCGGGGCCCTCTTTTTGGTGTGGGTTTTCCGAGACAGTTCTCAATGCTGCCGTTTTTACCAGATACCTTGCCACAGATCTGATTGACCAGGCTGATAATTTGTTCCTGTTTCGGGTTGAAAGGAAGACACAAAATTAGCAGGCAGGAAGAGCGTGTCCCCAGACACACCCCACACCCCTCCCCCCGGAGCTAGTGGCCGGGCCAACAGCCATCACCTTCATCAAAGCACATGGGAGCAGCGCCCAGAGGAGGCCCCAGGGAGGCTGGGACTGGCCTCTGAAATCTGCGCAGGGATGCCAAGATGCAGCGGTGTGGGAACTAGTTAGAACCACCCTTCTGAGACCGACGCCCTCTACCAGGCACCTAAATAAAACCTGCCTTCTCCGGGAGAAACACGCCTTTTCTCATCTGGAAGCCAGGGAGGCAGGCGCAGAGTTCCTTCCTGATGGGCGCCTCCCAACCCCCGACACTCCGTCCCAGCGTCCAGGGAACCTAGGAACGCCGCCCCTACCCCCGTGGCTGTGAAGTCGAAACAGGTTTGTGTGCTAAAGACAAGAGCATGGTAACGACACAGTCGTGACTGTTCCCTCTGGTCTGCACCTTCCCTGCGTCCATGAGGGCGCTCACCGCAGAGACAACCCAGCGGACCCACAGCACTGGCCATCTGGGAGCTCAGAGGCTGCAGGGGTCCCCGCAGGAAGGGGACGGCTGTAGGGAAGACTCAGGGCCACTCAACTTGCTCCCTGGACGGTGACCAATGCCTGAGCTGCATGCTTTTCTGGCTACTGCGCTCGAGCCTATTAACCTGGTCTCATGCAAATGCCTGTCCATCAATGTTACTCCCTCTGCCTCAGCGAAGCGGAGGGCGACGAGAACCATCAACCTGCTGGCATCAAAAACGTGTATAACTTGAGAACAAGTTGGAACCACCCAGTTTTAAAAGAAACCAGGGGAAGAGTATTAAAGTGGCACATGTCCCATCCCGAGTGCCTCCTCTGAGCCCAAGAGGGACAGACGAATGGACCAGGAGGACACGGGGGCAGGAGGCCACTCCTTCCCTTGAGCCTGAGGGTCAGCCTGGTCCCTGGCCTGCTCTCGAGCACTACAAACGTCTCTGGGCCATTTAAAGCACGTAAGAAACACATCTGTTCCTCCCCTGTGCCACGAGCTGCTTTAAAGCCCAGTGACCTATGGCTGAAGCCACCTCGGCAGCAGGGGGCTGAGCACGAGGAAGCTGGGGCTGTGTCACCCCACGGGCCAGAGGGGATCTGAGTGCTGGGCACCAGGGCTCAGGACAGGAGCTGTGTCTCGTAAGCCATTTCTGAAATCCAACCCACAGTGGAAATTCCACAATTGGAAACAAACTACACGGTTCAACTCAATAGGGAACTTATTTGTGATTTTCATTTACTAAAATAAGTTAGGCCACTGGCAAAGCAGGAGGCTTACAAAACTTTTTTCTCTTCCCTACTCATTAAAACCAATGGTTAAGCTTCAGACTGACAACTGAACATTTTCTCCAGGATTTTGGTGACATCAAAACACCTAGCTACGAAATGGGCTGGCGGTGGGAAATAGCCCACGCTTTGTCCAGCTTCAGGATCGACTTGCGAAGCCCCAGTGCCGCTGGTGGGCTCTGCTAGTTGCCAGAGCTGCTGTGACTCAGACACGACGGTTTATTTTTAACTGTTCTGACATTTGCTGTTCAAGTGAAGAAGCAGGGAGGGCAGAGTGGTTACTGCCTTCGCTGAACGTGCTCTTTAAAAACAAAAGATGCAAAGAGATCTATTCTCAGCTTTCTAATCTTGTAATTTAGCCAAAGGCTTGTCATCAAGTCTGATCACAGCCTGAGCTGCCGCGGACACCCCATCACTCCCGGTCTGCCTGGGCACCTGGGTTGGCCCTGCCCAGGGCTCTGTTGTGTGATGCCCGGATGAGACCAACCTCCCCGGGTCTGTGGGGCAGTGGGGCTGGAGCAGCAGGAGAGGTTCCCACTGCAGACACCACAGGGACGAGGACCACTCTATAGATGACAGCGGGCCAGGCCTGCAGCCGCAATGACCAGGAGGGGTGACAGGGTGCCCATGGCAACCTCAAAAATGACCCCCAAGAAGGGCTCCAGGTCCGGGAATGAGAGGGCTTCTGAGGGGCAGGGCCACGTGTCCCAGGAGCTGCAAGCTTGTACCTAAACACGCAATTGCCGAGCAGCCTGGAAGCACTCAGAATACACGTGGTGAGACACAGGGAGCCGTGTGCTGGCTGCCTCGGAAGTGGAGCCCCGGGGGGCGGGGGCTCTGCCTGCATCCCGCCAGCTCCCTGTCTGCTGAAGAAGTCCCCTCCCCGTGGGAGATCCACATGGACCTGCCTCTAAGGATGGCTGGGGTCTTCAGGAAAGGGTGGTGGTGGCTGGACAGGGCTTTATTCAGAAGGAGAAACAAGCCCCTGGGGAGGACCAGAGCTGGTCCACTGGGTGCAACTGGCTGCAGCTCCTGGGCCACCCCCTGGGCCTCAGGCACCAGGTCCCCTGCTCTGAAGTTCTCACTTGAGAGGAGCCAGTTCACCCCACACTGGCCCACAAATCGGAACAGAAGCTCCCTCCCAAGCCCCGTCAGCCGCACACTGCAGGGCAGGGATGGTGACACGGGCAGAAGTGTGTGAGCATCGTCACATTCCCTGGAGCTACAGTCGGGGAGGCTCCTAAGGCTGCGTCCCTGGCACCCTGCAATCAGGCTACTCTGAAGACACGGAGACCACACAGACCTGGCTCGAGGCCCTTGGAGCCGTGGCCCACGGCCTGGAGGGATGGTGAGAAAGCCTGGCCTGCCCCCACTGACCAGCACTGGAACTGTCACCTCCAGTTGGGGTTTGCCCCGTGGTGGGCACACAGGCAGCCTGCTGGCCCCTCTGCCCCTCTGGGTCTGGGCCCCAGCCCTGGCCGGAGGGGACGGTGCCTCCCCCCATTCCTCAGAAGCCCCGCCAGATGGTGTGGACCCACATCCTGAAACCAAATGCCTTGTGGACCGAGGCGCTGGCAGCCAGCATTGCCAACGGAGAGGCTGCAGGGCTTGGTGGGGAAGCAGAGGGCGGATGGGCTTACTGGGGCATGAAGGAGAAAACTGGAATGAAACCATTTATAAAGGAAAAACGTCTCTCCACCGCTTCCGCTCCTGGTGCGTCCAGGTCAGTCCAACACTGGTTGAACCTGCCCACCGCCCAGTCTGGGACCAAGAGCTACCTCAAGTCAGGCTCTGTCCAGCCTGGAACCCACTGGCCCCATGTGGCCTCAGGCCGGGGACAGTGGCCCCCCGCGGGATGTGCCCGCCCCCCAGGACTGACCTCGTCGTAGCGGTACATCAGCTTCAGGCCGCGGCAGGACTTCTGCTTCTCTACGTGGCGCAGGGCGCACTCCAGGCAGAAGACCACGTTCTCATTCTCCTGCACGACCTTTGGGAGGACAGTGCACCTGAGGCTCTGAAGGGGACTCAGTCACCAAGGCCGGGGACACAAGTTCCCAGGAGCAGAGCAGGGAGGCCGTCGCCCAAGCCAGGGGTGCCCACGACCCAGAAACACGGGAAGTTGCTCTTGGGTTCTGAGAGCTTCTGGGACTTTTGGTTCAAAAACTACCCCAGTGCAAGAGGTGCCAGGAGGTCACACCCTGGACGTTTCAGTGGCTACACATGGTTCTTCTACTCCTGCTCTTACTGGCTCAGTCAGTCCAACCAGTTACACCACGTGGGGAGCGAGTGCCTCTGTCCCAACTCCAACCAGCACGGTTCCTGATCCCTGATCCCCAGCCCCTGTTACCCAAGCCACGTCTGCCTGCAGCTCCCAGGGAAACGATGCTGCCCCAAGGCCACATGGAACCCAAGCCCAGCCGGGGCCCTGGACACTCAGACCTGTTTGTACGAGGAGTTCTCACCCCCACCCTGACTCGCCGCCCTGGGCTCACCCTGTGTAAACAATGGGAGAATGCTGCTGTAACACACGAGATGCAAAAGCTTCACAGCCCTTTTCATAAGGATTTGGGGGAAAGATCTAGGCTTCCTGTCTTCAGTGCTTCTAAGCAAAGACAAGAAAACAAGCCACTGGCATAAGGAAACGACACATCACTCGGGGCTGAGGACAGGAACAGACACAAATATGAAACTGAACAAAAATGCACAAAGCCTCTCCTTCGTAACCCAAGCAATGAAAAACATATATAAATAAAACCAGTTTTTACCTATGAATTCAGGATATATGCTTTTAAAAATAACACCCAGGCTAAGAAATTCCTGGTGACAACTCTCCAGGTACAGCTTTCTGAGGGACATCCTGAAAACGAGCCCACAGGAAGGGACCAGGGCCACATGAGGTCACCCTGGCTCATGGGAAATGACTGTTTCCCACGAGAATAACCCTCTTCCAACACAAAAGGAACAGACAGAACTATGTGGCTTTTATGAGTGATGTTTATAAAACACTTCTAAGATCTGGGGAAATTCTTACAGCTTTTTTTTTTTTTTAAGACAGCATAGATCTTGATTGTATGTTTTAAAAAGCATCTGGGAAAAGAAAGCTAGATAGAAGAAAACATGGAAATGGATTCATGGTGGTTATGGACTGAATTACCACCCCTCCACCCCAGAAATCATATGCTCAAGTCTTAACCCTCAGTAACTCAGTATGTGACTGTTTGGAGCCTTTAAAGAGATAGATTAGGTAAAAAGAGGTTGAAAGGGTGGGATCCAGTCCAATGACTTACACTCTTACAACAAGAGGAGATTAAGACAGATGCACACAGAAGAAATAAAGTGAGGACAGGAGAAGGCAGCTGTCTGCAAGCCAAGGACAGAGGCCTCAGAGGAAACCAACCCTGGCCACACCATGACCTTGGACTCTCAGCCTCCAGAACTACAAGAAAAGCAACCTCTACTATTCAAGCCAGCCGTCACCGACACTGTCACAATGGCACTGGCAAAATCCTTCAGTCCTTTCTTCCCTCCTTTCTCTGTGTTCTGACCTCTCAGATGTTACAAAGAGCACGTGACTCAGCTGGGAGTGGCCATGGGGCCCCCCTTCTCTGCAGGGCAGCTGGGCAGGTGCCAGGGACACAGGCGAGGCGGCATCACAGTCATGCGGCACATGGCCAGGAGGCCATGTGTGGCTTATAGGGAGGTACATGTAGGATGTTGGTGCCCGGCTGCGTGACGGGTGGGCACCTACTACCTGGGCTCCTCTCTCTGGAGGGAGGACCACAAGGGCGGGGAGAGGGCAATGGCACCCGAGGGCGGAGAGCCACCCTGCGTGGAGCCGGTGCAGCCAGAAAGACCTGTGTCAGGGCAGCGGCCACAGAGCAGGAAGGGACTGGAAGATCAGAGGGGAGGCGACACCAGTCCAGCTAGCCATCTGAGCAAGGTTTTTCGGAGACCCCTCTAGCCTGGGATGGGGTCGGGGTTGGAGCAGTAAGTCCACAATTAAGCCCAAGGCTGAGACAGATAAGTCCCTCAAGGAGGCTGTGGATCGGAGAAAGGCGGCGGCTTAGGAAGGTGAGCGAACAGTCGCGAGGGGGATGCCTTCAAGTCAGGACCCAACATGGAGGCTAGACTAGGAGGTGCAGCCAAGAAGTGTTGGCTTTAACCAGACAGTTTCAGAGTCCTTGGGGCAGTGACATCAGTCATGTGGCTGAATGAAAGCTCAGAGACCAGGGCAGAGACTGAAAATCCCACAGGGGCACCAACTCAGGGAAGGATGGACAGGGACAGAGGAAAGCAGGGCTGGGGGTCCAAGCCGCCAGTCGGGGGGGGGGGGGGACCCTGAGGCGGGAGCAGAGCACGCGGGGCTCACCATGGACAGGTAGCACAGGTGCTGGCAGACCTGACACCTCCTCTCTGAGGTCTCCAGCTGCAGCCACTTCCGAGGCTTCTTCTTGCCGTCCGGCACGGCGCTGCTGCCGTCGTGGCTGCCGTAGCGAGCGGAGGAGTGGAGGCCGGCCTCGAACAGCTGCCGGCGCTGCCGCAGCTCCGTATCCCTGCGCGGACACGCAGGGCTCAGCGGGCTCCTCGGAGCAGCGCCCTCTCGGCCCCGCCTGTGGACCTGTGCCCTTTAGTCTAAAGGCCTCGGGGCTGACCAACTCTGCCTGCGGCTAACACAGGACACAGCGCCAGTGCCCGTCGGGGCGCCCTTCCCCGAGCTGAGGGCAGACGTGATCAACTATCTGCCGGCACCGGCAGCCAAGTCCAAGTGGCGCTCCGGGTGCACTGGGGCTCCCAGCAGGAAGGAGGGGCCCCGGGGCAGGGAAGAGGGTCACTTCAAGTCCTGCCCCGTCTGCTCCTTCACCAGGCCAGGCTCTGATGCCGTGGTGGCCACCTCCTCTCACTGGTAAGGTGCTGCGAGGACCAGTGGGGCCTGGGGCTCAAGGAGCCGCCTCCTGGCCGTTGCCACAAAGGAGGCTAAACTCTGGCATCATCAGCACAAGAGGAAACGAAATACAAGAGCCACACCCAAGTCCTGGCCCACCTACCCACAAAGGCCCGGCTGTACCCCGCCCGGCTGAGCCCCAGCAGGGCGGCGCCTGGGTCTCCGGCTACCTGAGCTCGTCCAGAAGGGCTGAGATGGTACTGAGAGTGGGACCGTTTTCCTTTTTCGCCTCCGCCTGTGCGATCTGGTAGAGTAACTTCTCCATGGAGAATGGCTTAGCTATGTGCCGACGCTTCATTTCCTGAAAGAGGCAGCCACATCCCACAGGGGAGATCTTCACTTCTAGGCAGCTGTCAGGGGTTTTCTTTACCGTGGAGCGGGTGTGATCTGAATTTTCAAATTGTGAATTCCACTGGGGTTCAGAGCAAATGAGAACCACACAACGATCGTGTCTGCCCGTGAGAGACACTGAACACCAACAGTCATCACTCCCCAATGCCAAATGCAGACACAACTTTGAAATGGGCGATTTTTGCCTTAAACATCCTCCGTACTGATCTCCTGATACCGTAAGGGCCAGTAACAGGACTCAGGTGTACCTTCCATGATATACAAACCGCTAACAACTCTCCTTCCCTATGAACACCTCTCAGGCGACTCTCAGGTTTCTAAGGCTCGCTCTGGAATTAAACACATATTACCCACAGACTGGCTCATGTGCGGGGCGCCCGCCCACCTACCTTTGCCGTCTCGAAGCCCATACTTGTCCACTGGGTGGTGGCAAAGTGCACGGTCTCAGAGACGCTGTAGCCGCAGCACACTTTGGACACAAAGGACCCCGGGAAGCAGACGACGAACTGGCCACTCTGCTGCACGGTCCTGTGCACCTTGATCCCCTCTCTGCACAGCACCTCCGGGGAGATCTGTGGAGACCGCGGGGCTGACAAGCGCTCCCGTAGGGCTGCCCACCACCGCCCGCCGTCTGGAGCCCCTTGTGTGAGATCAGCCTCTGACGGCCTCCCGACAGGTGCAGAAACAGACACCTGTCCTCCAGGCGGGGCAGAAGGAGGCAGACCTGCTCCCAAGATTTCTGTTAAAGGTCTGCTTCTCTTTTAGAAAATAAAGATACACAATTCCTAAATGAAGGAGGAAGTCCTACACTGACACAAGTCGGGGGTGGGCAGCACCACTGTGAGCACACAGCCCTCATGCCACACGGGGGCCCGTGTCTCAGTAAGCACCACCAGGGTTGGACTGGGACCCATGTATACCGTGGGGGTCTCCAGAGTCCAGCGGGTCCACAGGGGTACAGGCTGGGCCTGGTCCCCCCAGAGGGGCTGCTGCTCACTCAGAGCAGAGCCCAGAGTGATGTGGGCCCAGCAGGGACAGGAGACCCGTGCAGGGGTCAGCAGAGGCCAGAGCAGCCTTAAGTTCAGGTGTCAGAACACAGCTCAGGGCTGAGAGAGTCCCAGGAACTCGGCAGTGGGGTCTGAAGCCTTTGTGTTTATTTCTGCAACACTCGGTGATCCGGACCCCGTCGTCCAGGGGTCCAGCCCATACTCAGGGCCAACTCCAGCACAGCCCAGTTTCCATTTACATAACAACCAGGCCCCCAAACAGAGTCAGAGGCCAACACGGGCACGAGCCCCATGTCCTTTGCAATCAGAGAAAAGCATTTTAGTTTGTTTCCCATAAAAGAGGGCACTTTGGTTATAATGGACACCTGGAGCATTTATTTTTCACTGTGTTCTTTGCCTCTGCAAGGCAGGTCTGCAAGAAGGCCGAGTCAATGAAACAACTGAGTGGGTTGGGACACCTGACCCCGCCCCTCCCCCGCCCCACACAGCCCGGCCGCCGTACCATGACGTTGCTCTCGAGCATCTGCAGACCTGGGGTGCCGTTGGCTTGCAGCAGGGTGTGCACCACGTCCTCCAGCTTGTTCTCCTCCTCAGCAGGAATGCAATACCTGGGGGTTGGAATCAGAGCAGAAGCAGACTTGAAAAGGACCCTCTGCCTGGGAGCCTGGCCTCCACTCCCTCAAAGAAATGAGCAAACGGTGGCTTGAGGCGCAGGTATGGGAAGGTGGGCGAGCTCACAGATAGCCCCCAGGGTTTCCAGGCCCGCCAGCCTCCCAGGGCAACTCCGCCGCTTCTGCCCAGCATGGCCAAACCACAGCCGTGAGTGGACAGAAACGCTCATCTTTTATGCATCAGCCAAAAAGCCTTCAAACCAAACACAGATGTTTAAAAGCCCCTATAAATCAGATCCAGACACATCTGCAGACTCAACAGCCTCTCGTGAGCCTCCTGAGTTGAGACTTAAGGCTGGGCTGACACTTCTCTGTAGCAGAGAAGACACTGCAGGACTAAGGTTCTGTGCGGGACACACACACAGGACACACAGGAGAACCAACACCACGAGGGCATGGGTAGAGCAAAGGGAGCAGCTGCAAAAGGAGCAAAAAAAGGGGAGCGGGCAAAGGGGTCGATGCTGGGGGCGGGGCTCAGACGACAACAGACCCTGCGGTGGAGCCGAGGCGGGGGCCGGGGGAGATAGTGGGAGAAAACGTGGGCAGAACTTACCCAATAGAAGAATCTGGACCCTCGCTGCAACCCCAGGGAGCGAGGGGACGAGAATTACCTCTCCTGTCCCCAAAGGACACACCTCCCATCTACAACTCGTGATATCCTAGTGCCAGCCAGCATGGCCTCCTCAAGGCCCCCTTCTCTGGGCCCCCCGCAGGCACGTGACAGGGATTCAGGCTGACCAGCGCCCCTCCCAACCCCTAAAGGGAAACTGCCATAGGGGAAACCATTCCTGGGGGAGGACCTGGTTGCTGCTGCTGACGGAGGGGCGCCAATCACCACATTTAAGTTTCTTTCAAATGTTTGTTATTTCAATGCCAACTTAACTGATTTGTGATTTAAATCCAGGGTTTCTAATCTAAATCACGTTTTAAGAAAAACCACACAGCATCAAGTTCTCTGAGTCCATCCTGGCCGCCCCTCCATTCCCATCACTGAGGTTCGAGGGATCAGTCTTCAAACAGCCCAGAAGCCAGCATTTCCCTGCCTCTCACTCACTGGTCAGGCAGTAAAATGACCACATGGGCCATATCCCTCTGCTTTCAGATGAGGAACCAGGGTCCAGTGAGGCCTGGTCACAGACCTGGGTGGGACCCTGTGAATCCAACCCACCCAGCCTGGCCGGCACTGCCCACAGCAGCTTCTCCGTGGGGAATGGTCCCCAGAGGAGAGACACACACGCTCTGAGCAGGACGGTCCAGCCGTCCACCCTCAGCTCTGCCCAAGGCCCCTTCCCCTCCTGGCCTCCACAGCCCAGCAGCCGTGTGGCAGAAGGTCAACCACAGGGCCCTGACCGCTTGCTTCCACACCAACTGCCACTCCCGCCGACGTGGCTGAAAGGCGAGGGGGTTGGGACTGCTGTGACACTGGCTCCTTGGAGGGAGAACATTAGTTCTAAGATTTTGTGTATTTTAATAAAGGATGCCTGATCACTCCATTAGGACGATAAACACATTAGTGTGGGATGGATGCGGTGCTGGGAGACAAGACTTCTGATTATTTATGGTAATTTCCCACCTGCCACCGCAAACAAAGAGCGGAGGACCCCGTCGGATTAGGGCTGGCTAGCCTGACAGCTACGGATCGCGCATGGGAACTGGGCAGAAGGCTTCCCAGGAAGACACACACATGTATCTCTCAGGGCAGGAGCTCCACCTCCAGTAAAACCTACTCTCTAGCCATTGGTGGAGAGGGGGACATGGGCCGTGGAGAGATGCTGAAAACTGCCACTCACACAAACGCAGTCTTGGAAATCAACAACCACGGAAAGAACATCACAGAAGAAAAAACTCAGCAACTGGCAAAAGAAAAATGGCCAATAAGCACAGGAACAGCTCAACTTCCAACGGAGGCAAGAGATGCCAAGCTGAGGAGCGATGACGGGGAGCAGGGGCAAACACGGGAAGGCTGTCAGCCGGCGGGTGCGTGAGGGGCCCGGGTACTCACCAAATGCAGTCAGCACCAGTGTGTAAGTAGTCGATGTAGGGAAGGTGGTTTTGGTCTCGAGACCAGCATGAGGTAGAAAAGACCATGCCAATATTTAGCCAGGGAATTGTCACTCCTAGAACAAAGGGGACAGGGCGTGATGAAGACCAGTGTTCTCAGGGTGGCAGGAAAAGAAATCTTGTCTTCTCCCCAAACAAGAAAAGAGAAACGAGATTCAAACCCAGACAGCCCAGTGAGAAGGCACCTGCTTTTTCCTGCTTATACAGAAACCAAGAACACAGACGCTGTTACGAAACAGTAGCCAAAGAACATCTGAACCGAGGAGCGTGACCGCAGCAGCCGCTGTCAGTCAGCCGCCAGCGCGCTGCAGACCTCCGGGCCGAGAACGCCTGCCCCCGGACGCTGCCGTGCTGGGCGCGGGAAGCGTAAGCCCCCCCACCAGGGTGGAGGCCCTCTCCTCCAGGGTCCCTGCTTTCAGGTCATCTGGTTTCCCCTTCAGCCTGTGAGGTAGCCCTTAGGAGTCCAAATGTTAGCTCTGAAAATACCAATTTCAAAGTAAAAAGCTGGCCATGAAGCAGCTGCCCAGCATTGAGAATCCACAATTTGGTTTACCTTTCCCCACTGTTATTGACTTCAATTATGATCCTAACTCCTCTCTCTTCTCTAAAAGTCAGTCTTCCCAGCACAACCCCTACAGGGCGGCCCCGCCCCTCCGGCTCCCCGCGCGGTGGAGCCGCGGCAGGCTTACCAGGCACAGCACCGAGGTGACGCAGGATGGAGCCCGTGTTATTGGGGAGGACGGTGAGGTTCCATCCGTGTCTGCAGAGGAAAGCACAGGGCGTCACACCCGGGCAGGAGCACCATCCAGTCCCCACACGGGCGAGAGTGTCCGACGTTACCTTGAGAAGGGTTCTGACTTTCCCACCGGGAATCCGCTGCCGTGCGTGTTGGTGTCCACCTTGCCGCAGTGCACAGCCACGTGGCAGTCCTTCTCCTCCACTAACCTCCAGTACTCTTGCTGTGGGGAGAGGGGGGGCGTCAGCACCTCGCTGCTGGGGACACAGAGCCCGATTCGACTGAGCACCACGGCACGGGAACGCTCGACAGAGGGCCCAACGACATCGCAGCGTGCTGGGTGGGAGCCGTGGGCGGCTGGCTGGGGACACGGAGCTTGAGACAGACAGCCGCTGCCCCACGTGAAGCAGCTCTGTTCTCGATGGCTGCGCGTGGAAGCAGCCAGCACCCGCGATGGATGAACAGAAGGCGCGAGGTCCATGTGACGGAAGGTGGCAGCCTTAAAAAGGATGGGAATTCTGACCTATGCTATGACACGGATACACCGTGACAACATCTCGCCAAGGAGAGTCACTCTCACAAGGATCCCACTCTCACAAGGTACCGTGACAGCCAAAGCCAGGGAGAGAGGAATGGTGGTTGTCACGGACCGGGATAGTGGGTATCAGTGTTTAATGGGGCAGAGCTTTAGCTCAGGAAGAGGGAAGAGTTCTGGGGAGAGATGGTGGTGACGGTCACACAACAATGTGAATGGACTTTATGTCCCTGAACTGCACACTTAAAAATGGCTAAGATGGTAAATATTATGTTTTCCCACAATAAGAAATCCTTTATATGAAAAGGAGGGAGAAAACCATAATGGAGGAGGCTGAACACGACCCACGACTGTCCTTCAGTGGAATCAAATCAGCCTCCAGGTGGGCCTCCCGACAGACACAGGCCACACACGCCCAGCCACCAGCAACCTGAGCCCACGCAGGGTCAGCCGGGCTGCACGTGAGGGTCAAACAGGAGAGACGACCCCGCCCCCCAGTTACACAGACGGGGAGGCACACCCAGTAGCTTAAAACGCTGACCAGGTCCCTGTCATCAGCACAAGCTCAACAACCAAGGGCAAAGAGCAGGTGAGGACGGGCTTGGCCAACAGGTCAGAGGGCTGGTTTTCCTTCAGCGACTCCCCAACTCAGAGGCCTCTTTCCATTCTGCCTTCAGTCGTCATTCCAGGAGCACATCACCTTCCCCACCCTGGCCACATGCTCACTGGAGCCACACTCAGGAGGAAGCCTCCCCCAGGAGCACCCCTCACCCCGTGCCGTGTGGCTTCTGCAAAGAGGGGCCAGCCTGGGGGCGGCCAGAGGCCCCACATCAAGAACAAAGTCGAGCATCAAATGCCTGGGCTCCTCACACAGGTGGCCTTGCAGTCACCTGGAATCATAGCAACCTCCGCTGGGTGGATACAGACATGGGGAAGGAAGATGACCCTCCACTAAGAGCAGGGGGTGGGGGGCGCGGTGGCGCTCCAGCTGGTGACCACTGGCCAAGGAGAGGGCCCAGCCCCTTTACAGGATCCAGTAGTTAGCCAGACTTAGACTAAAAGTTTTAATTTTAGCAAAGCTTCCCTTTGTGTTTAGATATTACACAACTGCTAAGCAAAACCCGGACTTTCAGGGAGAATAAATTCCTGAGCAAGAAACTAAAAGAAGCCAAGACTTCCTTGTCCTCTGGACAGTAAAAAACCCTGCACGTTTGGGGACTCCGACAAGGACCGATGTCATAAAACAAAGGTCTCTTTCTCCATCTCAGATGTTCAGTCCCCAAGAGCCACATTCCTTTCCCCTGAGGTCTCTACCACAAATGGCATGAGCGCTCCAGAAGCAACTGTGACAGCCACACATGTTCCAGAATCAGGGCCCTGTTGACATTGTGGCTGATGGACCGTGGCTTTGGTGGAGCCAAATCAGGGGATGTGGTAGAGGTGAGGCCACTGTGTGGTGTTTAAAGATACATCCCAGGGTGCAGAGCTGGGGCAGCCCGCACAAATCAGCAGAGACCTAGGGCCTGAAAAGAGTGATGCCAAAGTCAACAACGAATTCACCAACCTGGGAAACCAGGCCTGAGCACCAGGGCAGGACCTCCTGGGCTTCCCATGGCTACCACCAGAGGTGGGGCCCCACATACCATGGAAGGGGAACAGGCAGCCTGGACACCCGGACTGTCCTGGACTATCCTGAAAGTCTCACACCCAGGAAACCTGGTCAAATCAGGCCCGGGCCCCTGGGTGGTCCACGCGGGGTTTTACCTAGAGAAGGAGGTATACATCCTTCAAGAAAAAGACTGGTCTGAAACCAGCTGTACACCAGAATCCGAGGCTGCGGTCCACATCACTTCCTGCTCAGCCAGCAGCAGCCCTCACCAGCAAGAGAAGCCCACCGGCCTCAGCACCTGGGAGCACACGGCGACTCGGGCGGGGGGGGGTGCCAGGGAGGCAGACAGACAGACCAACCCAGGCTCTGTCCTCTGTCGCGCCTCACACACAACTCCCCCTGATTGGACTGGGCTCGCCGTCTCTCCAACCTCACGCTAAACTCGAAGAACAGAGTTGGCAGAAGCACAAAAATGGCAACCTGCCAATCCCATCAAATAAAAAACAGGAGAGAAAAAGGCACAAATGCGGCTTTAAGGGATTCCAAACATTCTCCTGCATAACAAGGCACCGGAGGGTGGGTTAACCTGGGAGGGGAGAGGGGATGAAGGGGGGGGGGGCGCGGTGAAGGGGGGGAGACAGGGGAGACAGGGAAAGAGGTGGCTGGTGGGGAGGGGGCCACTGCCTCTCGCGGCCTCTGGTTGGGGTGAGTCAGGGAGAAGCCAGGGAGGCTGGCTCACTCTCATTTTACATTTTCCGACCCTGAGTAAGTTTAGAATAACCTAAGTTAAATCTGCTGCCGCGGCAGCCAGAGGACGGCAGCCCTCACCTCAATCTCAGCGGGCGCGGGCTCCTTGCTGAAGCACATGTTCATGATATTTCTTGCTGTTCGGTAAAAAGTCGTTAAAGAAACAGACCTTCCCTGAAAAGAAAACAAAAACAGGAGAGTCAAGCTGAACAAACAAAGCAGGGCCCAGACCCCAGACCCCAACACAGGCCACACCCGTCATGGGCCCCTGGCCAGCCTGTCCCCGGGACAGGGCGCCAGTCTGTGTCCTGAGTTGACACAAGCAGAGGGGGACCCTCACTGCCCACAAAGCAGCTGGAGGCCCCTCGAACACCGTAGAAGCAGCGCAAATCCACCCGTTACCTGGCAAACGGGCTCCCACCTGGAGGCCCAGGCAGCGCACGACTGGAGCCGGGAGCCTGCTGCCAAGGTCCCTGCTTAAAAGCAGCTTTCACTCCGTGGAGAAATGGGCTTAACAAGAGGCAGGACTCCCACGTTTGGCCCACATGTAGGGCGGGAGAAAGGCCAAGGCCAGGGAAGAAACCAACAGCCTCGAAACAGACAGGCTGGGACCGGGGGACCCGTGGAGAGAAACTTGGGGTGATTCCTACACCCACCCTCAGGGTCCTCACATGAGCATCGGCCAG
The DNA here is from genome assembly GCF_036321535.1 of Camelus dromedarius. NCBI lineage: Eukaryota > Metazoa > Chordata > Mammalia > Artiodactyla > Camelidae > Camelus > Camelus dromedarius. The sequence continues at coordinate 10,085,052 of NC_087454.1, read as the reverse complement.
ATGTGGCGCCCCGCCTCGTGGACCTGAGTGGACAGGTCCCACCTGTGCCTCCCCAGGGGGGCGGGCAGGGCCCTCAGATGGTCCAGCACCACCCCCAACCCCTGCTGCAGCCCCGGGGCTGTGATGAAATGGCTCCCCACTTACATCGGAATGACTATACTTTGTTTTAGGCACAAGCCCTCCACTCCCTCGCGCTCAGCCCTTGAATGTGGAAGTACTTATTGAGCACCTTCTGTGTACCAGGTACCAGGCCTAGTTCTAGGGGCTGGAGCCAAGCTCAAAACAGACAACATCCCTGGCCTCGGGGTGCTCCCCCAGGAGTGTGTCCGCTGTGAGGCCGCACCAAGTGCAGTGAACCAGCCGCAGGGGGGCAGGGAGGGGCAGGTTCTTCTCGCCTTTGGAAGGACAGTCTCAGCCGTCAGCCCGCGGACTCTGCCCTTTGCTTTTGCTCTTCGGCTCTAAGGGGGGTTCTAACGAAGAGAGAAATTTCTGTACAATTTCAAACTTCTCTTCGTGAGCTGTTCTTTACAAAATAAAACCAGGACCACTAGCAGGGGCCTGATCTTACGACAACTAGAGCAGAATATCTGTAATTCAAGATGACATCCAGCACCCGGCAGTCAACGCCCCACATGCTGCCGGGGCTCAGAACCGGGAGGCCTTGAGCTTCCGGCCCTCAGCACACAGCTGCTACCCAGCACGGGCACCAGCCGCCGCCACACAGCCAGACCCCATCAGGTTTTCCTGATGAGATCTGAAATTACCGTTTACAGAGCATGTTTCCAGAAAAAAACCCATCTTACTCAGATTCACCTCATTCTCACAGAATTGCCCTCCTTATAGAAAAAGTAACAAAAGTAGAAGACATCTAATTTCACAAGCTGGCCATTCGGTCAGGATTTAACAACTGACTGCAACTGAAGAGATTCTCAGGCAAACATTCAGGAAAAACACTCCAAAAGTGCTCCCGAGTTTACAGCCCAAAGCTGCCCTCTCCTTTTCCGTAACACATTTAAACTGTGAACTACGGCCGAGGCTGCAAGTGGCCATTCGCCACCGAGCGGTCCCTGTGGGGCGGTGCGGGACGGGGACGACGGGATCATGGCACAGGAGACCCAACCCTCTCTGGGTCCGGTAACAGACAGTTCTAGGGAAGCAGGTGTCTCTCTTCAGAAAGGAGGGCAGGACAAAAACCCAGAGGAGAATGAGTCATGAGGCGAGGGCAGCCAGAGATGTGGCCTCCAAAGATGGACTCAGAAACAGAAGAGGCAGAACTCCAAGCCCAACCACAGACTTCCTGTCCGTCCACACACCCCTGCCAGGCCAAGGCCTCAGCAGGGCCCCGGTCCTTCTTGGTGCCTCCAGAACGGATCACCAGGGGCCAGTCTGTGCCCCTCCCAGCCCGGGGCCCCATCACCCTGGTGGGCTGGCCAAGACTCTGCTGCAGAACCAGGCTGCCAACTAGGGAGTCGCCAGGATGCTGCCCTGCTTCCTGGAGGAGGGGATCTCTTCAGGGCAGAAGCCAGGAAACCTCCTCGACTCCTCCCCCAAGCCTGTTCCCCACTAGACAGCTGGAGGGAGGCAGCAGAGCTGGGCGGGGGGCCGCACGGAGGGAATGTGAATCAGGAACCGCAGAGGATCTGGTCCGTGCACGTCCGAGAAGCTCCAGCCCAGACTGGCCCCCCCCAGGCCTCACGACGGGGGCCTGCGTCCCTGGCACAAGGGCCCCTGCACACATGGGGCTCATCTAAGGGAAAAGAAGCCCAAGGCTGGAGTGGGCAAGAGACAACCCCCCCAGACTGCTGCCCAGAGGCCCCGTCCTGACAACCCACCCCCCTCAACGGCAAACATGGCTCATTCCCCGAGACAGCCGACCAGGGGCTTCGGGACCCCATCACAGCCCACCCCGCACACAGGAGCCCCACCTTATATATACACTTGTGGAAGTCACTGAGGACACCTTTGTCCTCCTCCTCCTCCTTCACCACCTCCTTTTCCTGAGCAAAGAGCCGCCGCCGGCCTGTCTTGAGCTGGGCCGGGCCCACCTCCTTGAGCTTGCTGCGGAAGCCGTTCCTGTGGGCCACGCCATTGATGAGCCCGTTCTTGGGCTCAAAGCGGGGCAGGGGGTGGAAGCGGTTGTAGTCCTGCTCCGTGTGGCCCTCCAGGGGCCCCTTGCGCCTCTCCAGGCTCTCCTTCTCCATCAGCACCTCCTTCTCCAGGCGCCGGTGCTCCTCGGGGGACAGGGAGTCGTAGGAGAGCAGGTACTGGCAGTAGGCCTCCTGGAGCTTGGCCAGCCGGTCCTGGGCAGTTTTGGGGATGCGCAGCATGTCTGCTAGCTTGTTCCACTTTTTGAGGTCAGTCACTTGCTGCATGCCGCCCATCTCGTTGATCAGCCGGAAAAAGCAGGCCAGGTCGAGCTCACAGCCTCCTGGGACGACGAGGGGAGAAAACAGTGGGTGAAAAGGGCTTTGGTCACCGAGAGTCCATGGGTGCCCGGTACCCAACATGTGCCAGGGACGCCGCTGGGCCCTGGGGTCAGAGCAGCAGAGAGAATCATTTCATCTGCGGAGAGAGGGCTGCCCCATCCTGGGTGCTGGGGTGGATAAATAGAGCCCGACAGGCTGAGGAGTAATGGGGCTCCCGTCTCAGGTGGGTGGCCTAGCGGGTGTCCCCCGCAGAGGCCTGAATGGAAAGAGAGCTGGCTGTGCAGACCTGGGGGGAGGAAGTGTCCAGCACCCCCAGGAGCAGAGGCCACAGGCACTAGTGACATCCCTCACACCGCGGGAGGTAGGGGAATGGTGCAAGGAACAGGGCATCCCTGGTGGGGGTGGCAGGGCCTGGGCAGTGCCAACCGGCCACATTCACGTCCCAGTGTCACCTGGAACAGCTGTGACAGAGGAAACAAACAGATGTGCTGTCAGGCCCAATCCCCCTCCCCACACACCCCAACACACACACTAACTTATTTCCACCCGCCCTGGATTTTTGGGCAGCAAGCAGTGCTCACGGGAGGGCAGGCGGCAGTCTGTCTGTCCCTCAGCTCCTCCCATCGTCACTCAGGCAGAGGGACATTTATCTCAGAAGGTGTGTGGGCTGGTTTTCACCCCAGCCCTCGATCAAACCGTACAAAGTACAACAAAACTCCAGTATGTTTGAATGTCCGCTGAGTGACTCTCTCAATGGGACCTGAACAATCAGCCTTACTTTGGCCAATAAAGGGGGGGAAATCTTCCAGAATAACCATCCACGAGCTGTGAGGAGGTAAATATACCACAGAAATGCTGGATGAGTAAAGTAAACATGAAGAACGCTTTAGATCTTTAGAGCTGGAGGCAGATTTCTATAAATAAGTGAAAAGAAAAGCCAACAGGACTCCCGGAGCGGCAACCACCGCGGGACCACCCTGCCCGCCAGCAAGGCAAGGGGACAGGCAGCTACTGTGCTGGGAGGGACTCTGGGGCTGGCTGGTTAGTGGAGGCCACGGGATCAGAGGCCTGAGATTCCGAGACGCACTCCAGGCCTGGCTCTCAATCGGGCATCTCCTGGCGCAGCCCACACACTGCCCGACTTGCCGAGGTGGAGAGGGAGGTGAGTCACCCCACTGTGCCAAGTGGCTCAGACCACAGGTTGACTAGAAATGAGGCAATCCGTACTTTTACTTTTTTTCTCCAAGTTCGTTATAATCCAACAGCACTGAGAAACTGACCTGGGACTTGGAAATCCGTTATTTCACGCCCCTCATCTGCTACCATCAACACACTCACTCACAGCACTACAAGGATGCCACACGACACAGCGTGCCGCTCCCAGCAGGGCTGGGGTGCTCGTCTGTGTCCACAGATGCAGGCGAGCACCCGTTATCCGGATTCTGGGAAATTCCTTCAAAACTACTAAGTCCCTTGTTTGCACTGCGAGGAGGCTGAGCTCAGAGCCACCGCCCAAGGCCTCTGCGGGTAACAGACCAGCTCAGCTTCTCTCTGGGTGCTGATGATGCTTCACACCTTGGGTGACAGCAAAAGGTGTGAACACACATACAACACAGTGTCACGGACGTCAAGGTTAAGGAAACCCACTCAGAACAGAAGATCGCTGGCTGTCCTCATGACAGTACCCCAACTCTCCCCAGAAGACCCACCATCCCCTCAGAGGGTGGGGGACCCAGGACGTCCCACTGCAGCCACGACTTGGTGCTGCTCTGTGGGGTCACCACAGTCACACAACACAGCCAACACCAAGCTCCTGAGATGCTTTCACCCCTCAGTAGGTTCCCACAGCCCAGCGTCACCATCGATCGCACCCCTGACAGTGGCCCACAAACCAAGACTCTTTCAATTTAAGCAATTTTCATCTGCTGAGGGGAATAAAGAAACCTCTGTCTTACAAGGAACCCATCTCACTGCCAAGGCTCGACACTTCAGTGACTATTAACGTCTCCTTTGCTCCCTGCCTCTGAAAGGTCAGGCTCTCCAAATCACAGGCAGGACAGGCCCTGTTCCTGTCGTGGGTCTAGAGCCGGACAAGAAGCACGTGACCTCACCGGCTGACCCAAAAGGAACCCCACTCCACCGAACTGGCTCATCTCTGCCAGAGCGAGTCAACCCAGAAGGTGTGAGAACCAGGAGAGGAAGAGGGCAGCGGGCTCCAGGAGGGCTGCCTGGGGCCAGAGTCTTCCCAACGGCCAGCGTACGTTCACAAAAGGAGTCACTGAGGCGCGCTTTACATCAGCACCAGCCAGAGCTGAGCCCACTCTCAGGAGCTGACACACATTCCCGGAGCCAAGGGAAAATGAGGAAAGAGAGAGAAATGCGCTGAAATGTCCCCCCACCCAGAAGAGTCCTGTGTTGAAGTTCTAACCTCAGCGCCTCAGAGCGTGACTGGAGACAGGGTCTTTGAAGAGGTAATTACGGTAAAATGAGGTCATCAGGGTAGGTCCTAGCCTAAGGAGGAAGGGGTAGCAGGAATACGCGCACAGAGGAAAGAGCACGTGAGGTCCAGGAGAAGGCGGCCGACCCCAGCGAAGGGGAGGAGCCACGGGAGAAAGCCATTCAGCCAACACCTTGCTCTCAGATCTCCAGCCTCCAGGCTGTGAGAAAGAACTTCCTGTAGGTCAAGCCTCCCAGCCGCTGTACTTAGTTAAGGCGGCCCAACAGCCGAATGTATGGGACAGTGTTCCTGCCTGACTCTCTGGACAGGCTCTGGCCTCAGTAAGGAGACCCTGTAGCTCCAGGGGAGAGGGACAGGGCCCACCTTCCTCCTGCCCGGAGCCCCGGGACCCAGAGAAGGGCGGCCTGGGACTCCTCCCGGGCCAAGAACGGCCGGAGAAGCAGGAGCTCGTTTGGGGGCGGGGCGGGGCGGACACGGCGGGATGCGGGCCTGGGTGCGGGGAAGGAGGCCGGGCGGCGGGGCCTTACCGATGAGCGGGAGCTCGTCCATGGTGATGCCCTGAGATCTGAGGTGCTTCTTGATGCAGGCCAGCCGCTGCACGTTGGGGCCCCAGCGCCGGCCCAGCTTGTGGATGTGCTGGATCTGCGTGACGAAGCGCATCTCGTCGTTGAGCTTGCACTCGGGCCGCCAGTCCGGGGGCGGGATCACCCTGCACATGCCGTACTTCTCCACCTGAGGGCGCACCGACTCGATGTAGACGAGCGGGTCGTGGAACTCCTTGGCCGACGGCCGCAGGACGGGGATCTCGTCCATGGCCGTCCACCCGGCCCTGCCGGCCCCCTTCTCGGCCTTGGCCGCCGCCTCGTGCGGCCGGGGCAAGGGCTCCGATTGCGAGGTAGAACGATTTTCACAGGGGACGCCGTCCGGCTTGCCGTGTGCTTGTCTGCCCGGCGGGCCCTTGCCGGCCGCCGCCCGCTTCGGCCGGTTCCTCTCCAGGCTCCGCTCGGGCACCTCCCTCTTCACGTGGCCGCTGAGCGGCGCCCTCTCCCTCTCCCTCTCCGCGGGGGCGGGCGTGGGCGCGGGCGCCGGGGCCGGGGCAGGAGGGGCCGCCTTCCTGCCGGGGCCCTCGGCCGCCCCCTTCAGCTTCTTGGGGGGCGACTGCGGCTTGTCGGCAGGGGGCGCCTCTTCCAGCCTCCGCTTGGAGTTCCGCAGCCCCTCCCTCAGCTGCCGCCCCCCCACCTCCTTAGTGCATGACTTTGGGTTCAACCTGCCACTGACCTTGAGGCCATTGACGGCGGGCCCGGTGGACTTGGACGCCCCCCCGAGGGATAGCACCTGTTTGCGGGTTTTTGCATTGCTACTTTCAGTTTTCCCTGAGATTGTGTGGTTGACAGCTGAACTGGGCTTGTGGTGATTGGGTTTGGTTTCCTTAACCAGTTCTCTCTTGGCTTTGGTGTATGTGACAGTCCCCTTCGTCACCGTTGCAGTGTACTTCACAGTTTTGGACGGTGAAGGTCTGACTTCGCGCATCTTTTTGGCACTGGTTGCACTTGTACCCAGAGATGACATTCGAGTGACTCCATTGACCTTAGAAACCTGGGAGGCAGCAGAAGGTGGGGGGAGCAGAATTAGTGCACGGCAGCAGGTGACCCCACCCGCTGTGACTAAGCAGCCTGCGCCTGCCTTTGAGAAGAGGCAACAAGGGTCCCGGCCAAGGCAGGCAGAACACCCGGCCCCAAAGACCACTCTGAAACACTTACAGAGTCTGCAGGACTAGGCACCGGTTGTTCTGCACAGAAACACACAGCCAGGCCTGGGGGCTGCCCCATGTGTATCTGGGTGTATTTACCATTCACATCTGTTGTTAGAAACCAGACGTTTCCAGTGAGGACCCTCCATGTGCCTGCCAACCTCTGTCACAGGTTAAGAATACTCACAGTATCAAGGTCCTGCCAATCTGGGAGAAGAGGATGCACACCGCACGCACGTACACATACACACCCCCCCCTGCTCCAAGTGACAGGGTGGCTATTTTTTGTATACTTCACGTAACAGCATGATCTGCCCACAGAATTTTAAAATCTACGTGCTAGAGAACGAAATAAAAACGCTATGGAAGGAAAGGAACAAGAGCACTCACGTGGCTCAGATGCTGGTCACAGGCCAGACCCAGAGGTGTGGATGACAGTCGTGGGCATCTGTTAGACTGCAGCCCAGGTGCCTCGCGGGACACACCTCACCTCCGTGACAAAGCAAAACAGGCCCAACCCCCTTGTGTACAGGCAGCTCCCATTTCCTGTCCTCTACAAACATCCACGTTCGGTTCCACAGGAATTTGATAAACGATCAGTTTCTCTTCATGACTGTCTTCAGCTTGGACACCAAAATAATTCTGTGATACATAGAAGTCACCCTCATTTATAAAAAGAAGCCAGAGAGTGACAAAGGTGGACACCAGAAAAGCAGTAATTTCCAAAGAATGATGACAGGCCCACAGTGGGAGCCACTGCTGGGCTGATTTTGGGTGGACACCATGTCACAACTCTGCCTCTCAGAGGCCTTGGACGTGCCCGTCTTGGGCAATGATTCCTCACCGGCAAGATGAGCTCAAAACCAGGACGCCAGGGTTCCCTAAGCACCACCACCTCCCAGAGGGGCAGACTAAAAATAACGCCATCACTGGGAAACAGCAGAAAAAACAGCTCTCACCAATAGCCCTGAGGAGAAGGTGACCAGAAGAGGAGTCAGGGAGTGGACTGTCCAGCTGCGCCTAAAGCAGTTTGGCTCCCGTCCACACCTAGCGCACCCACGGGCTGTGCAGACGCCCCGCCACCAGGGCAGGGTTCTGGAAGACAGGCCCGAGGCCCGAGCCCCGCCCCCAGAGCCTCCCACCTGGTAGGTCCGAGCAGGAGGGAGCCCAAGAATCTGCATTTCTAATGAGGTCCCAGATACTGAGCCTCATCTGAGGACTTACTTTGCTGCAAAGTGTCAGGAGAAGGTTCTGAAAACAGAAAAAGGAAAGAAGCACCCAAAATCTGTATGTCCTCCTGTGCCAATTATACTCGGTCCAATCAAAGCCATCAATTCTTGACTGAGATTGTGTTCCATGAGCCAACCCTGAATTCTAGACTCACTGAGGCCCCAAGCCCTAGTGGAGGGAGAGGCCGAAGGGAAGACCCAGGGGTAACAGCCCGGATGCACCACTGCAGGCCACCCACCCAAGAAGGCAGCAGCACTGAAAGGTCAGGTGGGAAGAGGGTCTGGAACACAGAACAGGAAATAACGCAAACAAAACTAGCAGCCTGGCAGCAATAAATTAAAAACAAATTTATAAAACCGGGGGTAGGGGCAAAGACAAAATTTCCATGGTAACTATCACTAATTTGGAACAGGACGCATGGTGAGGAATGCAAATATCTCTAATTTTTAACTGTTCTTTCAAACAATTCCATTGACTAAAAACAAAACAAACCATTTAAAAGAACTAAAGCAAACAGTAAAATCCTGCTGAGGCTCACAGAGGGAGTTTTCCATCAGCCAGATGCTCCGGGATCCGCACCTTCAATGAAGACACCCCTTGAGGCCCTCAATCTGCGGTTAACCATTGAGAGTAAACCTGTTCAGACTCCTCACCCAGCTCGCACGTGAGCGGACTACACAGCACCATTAATCTCTCCTTGAAGAGGAGAAACCGCCTGCGAAAATGACAACCAGCGCGCAGTGCTGGACGCCACCATGTTCTGCCAGCAAAGCGCACCATCAGCTGCATACCCTGCTGAGGCTCAACTTTCAAGCTTCTCAAACCTGGAAGCCCTATGAACCCCTGGGGAGCTTAAAAATAATGCTGATTCCAGTCTGACCACCCCCTTGATCCAGATTCTGATCTAATCAGTGAAGATGGAGAAAGGGGATCAGTGTTCGTACGTTCCCCAACAGCTTCGTGTTCCCGAACATTTTGGCCCTGCCCTCCCCAACACTGTGGTCCACCTGTGGGAGACTAGGCGCCGGACGTCCACATCTCCCAGATTCTACCTCAAAGAAGAGCGCAGGGCCCCTGGGTCCGTGCATTCTGGCTTCTCTGGGGCACCTGACCTCCCAGCCTGCTGGGAGGGAAATTTTCCCACAGTAGAATCTGATTTAACTAAAAGCAACACCTTGTTTACACATTTCTGTAAACACAGATGCCTGTTCCTTGGCCTGCACTCGTCTCCGGGGATCCAATGTGTAATTGGTACCAAAGACAGCAAAGCAGTGGAGGAAGGCACTGTCTCACCTTCCCACTGAGCATCTCCTCCCAACCACCACCTCACAGGACAGAACCAAACACTTAAGTTTCGCCTTGACCCACGGCCAGGTAACCACTGGGGCCCGTCTCACTGCTATGCATCCTGAAGAAGCACATGCACTGAGCACAGAAGAGACAGGGCATTTTAACTCACTGGAGAATTAACACAAAGGAGGCTCATGGCAGAGCCCCCCACATCTCTTCAAGTTGCTCCTTCTCGGCTTAATATGGATTTCTGACTTTGAACCCCACTCCCCCACAAATGTCACTCAGCTCTGCAGGAAGTGTGGTGTCTTGACCACTTGTAGCTCAGGTTACCGCAGGCACACAGCCATGGGGTTTTACAGCAGCCTGTCCTGGTCTCAGAAGCTGTCCTCACTCCAACCAGAAATTGTCAGGCTTTCATTTCCCACTAGAGGGAGCCATTGAGTCAGCTGGCTCTGCCTAGGAGAAACATGGTTGGTTGGAGACAGTGCATTTAGACTTTAAAACTCAAGTTAAAAAGCAAGAAAGCCTAAATGAACAGAATCCACTGGACAGGCAGTGAGTTATGGACAGGGAAGGCAGGGCCCTGGGCTGGAGAAAGGTTAAAGACAGTAGTGAGCAGAGGGACACGGCTGGCTGACAGGCAGCCCCGCTCTCCAAAAACACCTGGGTCCTGTGGGACCCTGAACCTTCTACAAAGCCTGCTCCCTCTGCAGGCCTTGTACCCTGGTCACAAAGAGCGCCAATTCAAACTCTCCGGGTGACCTGATGAACAGCAAGGAAGACCTTGAACACTCTTCAAGCTAAGGAGAGTTTCTCACATTTTTCTCTCTAGATGCTCATTTTTCCATTTTCCAGAATGTTAAAAGAACACTCGCAGTTCTGAACAGCTAAACCCTCTCCTCTCAGCCTTACTCAGCCAAGATGTTCTGGAGCCCCGTGCATCTGACCGTGAAACGCTATCCACCAGCAGATGGCCCGGCCGCTGCCCACGCTCCACGCGTTTCTTCACATTACAGCTCGGCCTTGGTGCACAGGTGAGAACAGGCAGGTGGCCCCGTTCGGTGCAGCCTAGCCATCCACATCCTGGCTTACCGACCACACAAACTTCTTTGCAAACACCTCCTGACGACATGCTTAGAAAACTAACATTTCCAAACCTTCTCCAGGTGCAAGGAGAGTTTCCCCATCCTAAATTTGTTCTGCCTTTTACTGCATATAACTTAAGTATCATTGGCAGGAAACACTCCTTTGTCGGACACCCACCACACATCCAAATCACCATCTGGGGCAGCCACACACCCGTGCATGTCAATGGCGGTCACAGCGCCTCTGGTATAATCAGAGCTGGAGGGCTGGCCAGGCCCCTCACACTGAGTTCACATGCTCAAGTCCAGGGCTTTTTAAAAAACAAAAAACTACCACACAGCACTGTGCAAGGCAACGGGGGAGGAGCTATCCTAGCAGAAAGCATTCTCCCCGCCTGGGTGCATCAGGGAAGCTGGGCAAAGTCACTTCTCGACAGCTCCCTCTAAACACTGCTCCCTTCACCCGGCCAGGCCCGGTACTATTGCACTGTTTTTTTCCTTTTAGGCTGAATGAAAAAAATTAATCAAAATTACAGATCCAAGTATTCTCTGGGCCCCCATCTTTTATGCAGTTGAAAAGATGAAAGGTCAGATTCTAATCACTGGCATCAGGCTGTTACAAAGGAATCGACAATTGGCTTTTATTGACCTTTTTTTTTTTTTCAGAGTACTTAACTAATGGGATTTGATGGCATCAAAATTATCCTTTCATTTCTCGCCATATCCCTGGGAGAGGAACTGGCATCACTGGCTCCAGATGCACAATACAGCCCAGGAAGGTTACATGTCAGAGCTGAACTCTCAGCGGAGGTCGTGGTCGGAGCCCAGCTGGGAGCCCAGCGAGAACGCGGAGCCCTGGCTACCCCATCCCGAGGACCTGATGGGAGAAGGTGGGGCAGGCAGGACAGGGGAGGAGGTGGGTGGAGAGCGGAGGAAGTGGTTACACCCTGCCTGCAAGAGCCAGCCAGACTCCCGCAGTTGCTCGGACGATGGGGCTCTGCACCCCAAGGGTGCCCAGGTCGCTCCTCTGCCTCCAGGACTGCGCATGAAACGGGCCACACATGCACACTGTGGAGCAAGGGGTGCCTTCTGCTCCCCTCCACTCTTCCCTCCAACCATGGGAACTCCCCTTGTTCAGTCACAAAGGGAGATCCTGAACTGACGGATAAGCCCTGGGGACTGAGGATGAGCTTGGATCACTCCAGCCTCAAACATGAAAGAGAAGAGTATGTGTGTGCGTGTGACTATGGTTCTATGCGAGAAGTCACACATTCATCCCTTACTGAGATTCCTGGCCCACAAATGCCTCCCCTCTGTAACTTTTAGGCTTTGAATTGCTCTCTTTCATAAGGAAACATTGGGAGGCAAGTTCTGGAGGGACAAATCCCTGTCCGGCCAACAGCTTTGGAACCTGAGTAGACAAGACACCAAAGGGATGGTGTGTCCTGTGCTTTATGCCTCTTGGTCCTGAAAACTGGGCTCCTGGCGTAGGGGAGGCCAATTCCACAAACAGCTTGGGTGTTCCCATGAGGAAAACTGAACTCTGTTTGGGGAACGGTGAGCAAAATATGCAAAAACCACTTGTTCAATCTCAAGATAACAGTGCAAAGCATGCAGCGGTGATCTGAGGACCACAGAAACAGACCCATGAGGGTTCGTGCCTCGTCATCCCCAACTGAGAGCTGAGTGGTGTCTGAAAGCTAAAGGTTAAGACAAATAACACGTGTACATACATGAATATAGTCACAGAGTCAGAGAGAACCATTTCTAACATTATCAAGAACGAGCAAGACCAGGGGGAAAGAACGGTTCAACAAAAGAGAAACTCCAACCCTGACACAATGACCATCTTTCAGTCACTCGACAACACTGCCGGTCAAGTCAAGGAACCTCAGGTCCACCCTCACCTCACCCCAAATCAATCTTTCAAGATCACAATCTTCGGTCTATTCTAGGGAAAAACTTAACTGCGTGTTACAAGATTCCCAGTGAGGAGCAAGTCCTCGTCTGTGATCCCTGTGGCTCACTGACTTCGACACCGAGTGAGAACAGGGAGTAGAGGGGTCAAGGAAGTGCCACCTGTCCTGGGACAGCCCCACAGCAGAGCGCCAGGCACCTCCTCTCTCCCTGCTGTCTCTGTCCTGGGTCCTGGAAAGTCACGGCCAAGGACAGGAAGCGCTGTCGACGGGATCTGCGCTCTGTATCTGATCCTGAAGTGGGGGGCAGAGGGAGTGCGGACTCTGCTGATCCCAAGGGTGCAGGACAGAAATGCACTGGGGGAGTAAGTGTCCTGTTGCACCTGCACCCCGTCTCACCCCCACCTGCAGCGGCTCAGCAGTCCTGGCCGCGAGACACTAATGTGTCCATCAGGAAGAGGTACAGCCCAGGCCGTCCACTGCTGGAGCCGCTGCTGGCCTGTTCCAAGGTAAAGTGTGGCCCTGGCCTAACCTGAGAAAACGCTGCTCCCTCCCCAGTACTCTGCGCCTCACCTGGCGCCCGGGACACGGGGATGGAAGAGGGTAATGAAGGGGCATTCCCTCCCTACCCTTCTAGAACATCCCAGCTCGAGAGAGCCCGCAGCTGGTGGCACCGGGTGACGGCAGCATCTTCCGGAGAGGGATGCGAATCCACCAACGGGAGGGGAGGCGCAGGCCCCGGCACTTCTGCGCCCGGGTCGTGTTTCTCTCACCCCCTCTCCCCTCTGAGCATCCTTTCCTGCTTTCTGAGCCCTGGAAACATGGATTTCCCCTTCAGTTAACTTGGTGATCAGGGTCCCCTGTACGGCCAGGCCAGGCAGGGCTTTACCTGTTTCCTTAAGTCCTGAGCCGACCGATGCAGAGGCGGGTGGTGGTGGGTGGCGGCGAGCCCCTTGGCCGAGGAGCCCCCCGCGGAGGGGGTCGCGGGGGGTAGGCTGGCAGAAGCCTGCTCCCTTCGGCTGTCGGCCCGGGGCTCGCTGTGCTTCTCCTTCGCGGGAGTGGCCTCTTTGCTTTTGTGTTTCTGAACAGGTTCCTTCTCCCGTGATGACCTGCTGGAACCATTGAAAACTGGAAAGGAAGGAGAGAGAAGAACAAAGTCACTACATCGGGTGTGCTGCCCACTGTCTTGCCCCCATACCCCCTGAAGACAAAAGGAGAAAGAGAAGAAAAACATTCCGGACAAACACCGCGTCTCATATGCCCTCAAGTCAAGACAAGCACCACAAAGATAAGAATAATCCTAACATGGAGAGACCAAAGCAAAAGTTATAAACACAGACTGAGAATCATTTGCTTTGGTTGAAACAATTGAAAAATCCATTTTAAAAATCCCTACAAACACACACACACACACACACACACACACACCCCTCAGAATATCAACAGTACACCTTAAACAAAACAGTGGAATTAAAATGAAGAAACCAAAACAAAGAGTCACATTCCAAGAGCAGGGCCACTTCATGTATAAAGATACAGGGGCTCTAGAAATGGTCATATATATTCTTTAAACTTAACACATTGTGAGGCTGCAGATCTGATGACAGACATCGGTCAAGATGTAGCTGTGGCACCAGACCCCTGGGTGACCAGAGCAGAGCGAGAGAGGCACGGGAGCCCTGGGCCGGACCTGCTTCCACTCCAAAAGCCCTGACAGACAGCAGTAACAGCTGACACGCACTAGGTGCCTGCTGTGAGCCCAGTGTGGGCCGGGAAGTCGTTCAGTCTCTGGATCCAAAGGGACATGATCTTCACGCCCACTTTACAGAGGACCCAACAGAAGGCGCGCGCCTTGCCCAGGCCGTGCTGCCTCCCAAGCGCCCCCCTACAAAGCTCCTGACCTCCAGGTGGCTCTCAGTGCCCCTTCCAAATGTGCCTGCTGGACCCCACCCTCTCCTGCTCAGGAAGTTCACAAGAGAACAGTGACGCTCGGGTCTGTGCGGTAACTTCATCAGCGCTGCTGCCGCGAGCCTTCTCCTGTACTTCGCAGCTGGGACCCACACTCCCAGACAGGCTCGGCGGGCCTGGACGCTCTCCAGGGCATCAGTTCCACATCTGTCCCCTCTTACCCACAGGCCCCCCTCCCCTCAAGCCATCCCGGCAGGTGGCTACTTCTTCAGCGAAGGAGGAAGGGTGCCTAAGCCTGGTCTGTCTGGCCCCACAAGCTCCAGGCAGAACAGCCAGGGAAGAGAGCGAGCCCTTTTAGCTGTCGTTTAAAAAGGCTCCTGTTGTATTTCCTGGCAGAAGGAGCCTCAAAAGGTCACTGTGTCCACCTGCCCATCAGACACCTCCTCTCCAAGGCTATGCCCACCCCAACCAGGCCTTGCAGAATTCCAGGCAGAAGTCACCAGAGGACCAGGCAGCTGTAAAGAGAAAACTCCTCCTCTGAGGTGGAGTCTCTTCCTGAAGCCGAGAGAAGCAGGGGTCCAGCCCCCTCCTCAGACAACCTGGCCTCTCTTGAGGGTGCCCTCCCTCCAAACTTACCCACAGAGCCTTGCACGCTTTTTCACCCCCATTCGTATGGGTGTCCTATAAATTACACTTATGCCTTGTAGGGAGCAAATGTTTTTCTCTTATCTGCTTTCCCATCTGTTAACAGTGCTAAATCTGCTAACACATTTTTTAAAGTTTCTTTGGTTTTATGCTTAGAAAATCCTATCTTTTCAGATGGTAAGATACTCCTCTAAGTTTTCTTCTAATTGTTTTCCATTTTTGGGGGGTGGGGTAGGGTGGGGAATTAGGTTTATTTATTTGTTTATTTCAGTGACGATACTGGGGGTTGAACCCAGGACCCTGTGCATGCTAAGCACATGCTCTACTGCTGAGCTGTACCCTCCCCTACGTCTAATTGTTTTCTGGTTCAGTCGCTTAGATTTGTTTTAGAGCACTTGTAATTACATCGTATATGGTGTCACACAGAGACTCACATTTTCCATATCTGGAATGGATGTGAACCCTGATCTCTAAAGATGCTCTCAGCCCCAGTGATTACACACTCTAAACAGATTTTCAATACTGAGAAGACCGGCATCACATCAAAATATGGTATATGATCCCGTGTTGTGTGAGGTTCTGCTGGATACCCTCAGTTACAGGGAAAATGGAGAGCTTCGAATGGCTGGCATTTATTCTAAGTGTAAGTAACTACACGCTGTCAGAAACCATCCATCACACCCAGGCTGGCGGCATCTGTACTTGCTTTCAAGACAAATTAGAAGCAACATCCATAAGAAGTCATACTTCAGTGTGATTAAAAATCAAGCCAAGGAACATGCATCTAGGCGACTCCTGACCGTTCAACCAATTTTCTAAGGCGGTGAACACAGCTCCTTTATGGAAACCCAGCACAGGAAGTTCTTTATTTTTTCTTTTTTAAATCTTAAATCTTCCAAACTTCTCCAAGCTTTGTTACTGCCACAAGATGAGCTTCGTGACACAGTCTGCTATGAAAGAAGTGCCAGTTCCAGAACTAATTCTCTTTATTTGGTTACAAAAAAATTTTTTTGATTCTGGGGTTGGTCCCCTTTCGTAACACTGTATGAGCAGTTCAACTCCTGTCTACACCTGGGCAAGCTGTGTACAGCCTTGGTTTTCTCACCCGTAGGCTGGGGACCACGTGCTCCTGTGTGAGGGTTCAGCTGGCACTCAACATTTGGGAGAACTTCCTGCTGCATATTTAAAAGGACCATCTCAGGTTACTACATACTCAGATTGGGGCAAAATCTCTTCTAGCTTCCCGATCTCGCTGCCGATCCAGTAGGAAAAACAGGCTTCACTAAGCTGAACAGCAGACCTGAGCAGACCAGACCCACCACAACCTCCTGCCTCCCAACATCCACTTCATAGGAAAAAAGAGGTGGTGCCAATGCCCTGTCCAAGCAAAGAGAAATAACGATGCTGAAAACAACTCACATTTTCTACCAGCTTAACGAGTGACTTGACCCTTGGGGGACCCTCAGGCCCTTTCAGGGGATTCCCTAGGTCAAAACTATTTTCATAATTACACTAAGAGAGTATTTGCCTTTTTCTCTACGTTGCTATTTCAATGATGGTTATTAAAGGCAGATTAGCCATCAGGGAAATACAAATCAAAATGACCAAGAAATCCCACTTCACATCCCCTCGGACGGCTCTGTTCAAAGACAATGGCAAGTGCTGGCCAGGACAGACAGACTGGAACCCTCGTGCACTGCAGGTGGGACTGTAAAATGGCATGGCCACTCCGGAAAACAATCTGGAAGTTCCCCAAAAAGTGAAACAGAGTTCCCATGTGACCCAGCAATTCCACTCCCAGGTAGGCACACAAGAGAAATGAAAAATGTGTCCATGTAAAAATGTGTGTACAACTGTATTAAGTACAATTATTAATAACAGTTCAAAACAGGGGTGGGGGGAGATAGTCCAAAGGTTCATCAGCCGGTATTTATCTAAACAAAATGGGGTGTTACACACCCATAAAAAGGAATCGGGTACTGATACGTGCTCCAGCCTGGGCGAATCTTGGAGACATTCTGGGAAGTGAAAGAAGCTAAGGACAAAAGGCCACCTCCTCCTGCAGGATTCCATCCACGTAAAACGAGCAGAACAGACCAATACACAGACACAGAAAGTACATGAGCAGTTCCAGGAGGGGAGCAGGCTGGGGAGGCTTTGGGGAAATGGGAATGACTCCTAAGTGGGTACAAGCTTTTCAGGAGGAAGGCGATGAAAATGTTGACTGTGGGGATGGTCGCAAAACCCTATGAAGATACTAAAAACTACCAAGTTGTACACTGTGGGTAAATTTTATGATATGTAAATTATATCTCAATAAAATTATTTTTTTAAAAAAACCAGCAGCAATAAGTGGTAAAAATTTTTGGTGCCTTAACACAAATCAATGCAATTGCACCAAATCTGACTAATACTTATTATATTCTTCATTACCAGTTACTAGCAGTTAATTTAAAAAAAAAAAAAAAAAGCCAGTTTCACATCAGAAAGTGACAAAGCAATAGAAATTGTTAACAATGTTAAATCTCAACTCTTGTGCATCCATACTTTGTATGACACACGTGTAAGGTGCTTCTCCTGAACAGTGATGACTGTTTCTAGGGCAGAGCACTTGTGAGATTGTTTAATGCTGTAAGCTAGCTGCTTTTTCATGGAATTTTTTTTTTTTTAATTTGAAAGGACAACTGATGTAGCCATTTGTCGGCTATCTTCTCAAAAATGAATAAAGTCAGCCTGTCAAGGGAAATAATAGTTTTTGCTGCCAACAACAAAATTCACGATTTCAGGGGAAAATTACAATTTTGGAAAACCTGTATCTGCCACCATGAGTTTGACAGCCTCTCAACACATAAGGACTTTCCCGATGAGTGTGCAGAGATGAGATTCTTTGATACTATGTGACGAAAGGTGCTGACGACTGCAAGGGGTGCAAAGCCCAGTGAACCATTATTTTCAAATGATCAATACAAGATGTTACAAAATTGCACGTGGGTACATGAGCCATTCAAGGCAGAAGGCAAATCCATGGACTTTAACACAACAGAGTGTGAAAAGTTCACCACCATGGGTTCAGATCGCTGTAACAACTGATCTTGAAGAAACTATGCTGGTTGAGTGTGGGTATGAAATGAAAGAACAAAATCATTCACAAAGGCTCCTCCCTCTTCCAACCACCTATTTTTCTGAGATTGATTTTCTTCATATACATCAACCAAAACTATATGCGGCAAGAGAGGCCAGCCCCTGGAAACTGCTAATCCACTTTCTGTCCCTACGTTTTGGTCTGTTCTGGTCCGAATGCAGAGGCAGACCTAAGAATCCAGCTGTCGCTGTCCAATCCAGACCCTGAAGAAATGTGCAAAAATGTAAAACAATGCAACTCTCCTCGCTAGAACTTTGGGGGTGTGGAACAGAGTCCCTTTTCATTAAAATGTTATTTGTGTTAACATGTAATGGGTTTGTGCTGTTTTTGAATGAAATTTCTAAATTTCCTGTTTTAATTTTAACATGGTAAATATCGACAAATGCAATCCACAAAATAAACGCTTTTAGGGGTTCCCTCAATAAGTGTTAGGAGGAAAAAGGGATCTTGAGACCAAAAAGCCTGAAACCAGTAGGCTGGATCGTCTTCACGACGGTGATTAGCTGCAGCATGGCTTCCAGAGGCGTGGATGGATCCTGTACTTCCATCTACACCTACAAAACCCCCCAAAACTCAGGCTCTAAGGTGAAGCTACCTGAACTTGAATCTGGAGAAATCATCTGCTAACTGTTTGACTTTGGACTGGTTTCCTGTCTAAGACTTAGGGTTGCTTGGAGGATTCAGTGAGGAAGTTAATCTAGAAAGGATCTTAGTAGGGGCAGTGGGCAAGCGTTAGCTTGTACGGGTCACCACACCACTTCCGATGGAGTCGGTGGCAAGTCGTTACAGGGAGACTTCAAGGAAATCAGTTGAGAGTGGAACTGCCAGCAGTATCTTTCTGAGATCCAGGGGGGGAAACCCAAACAGATCCTCCACTGGCATTACCTGCACCTGCCATGGAAGGCACAACTCAGGTTCTGTTCTAATGCCTTTCAGGAGCTTCCACACCAGAGCATCAAAGAGACTCCCCAGGAAACACTCAGGAAAGCCAAGCTGGGGCAAAGGGGGCTGTGACTACAACAGGAGAGGAAAAAGGGAGGCGTGTGCCCTAAACATTAATATTAACCAAACTTGCTGCTCTGTGAACTGCAGCCCCTGATTCTACAAAAGACTATTTTGACAGATAATCAGAAAGGGGGGAAGGATTTCAAAAATACAAAAATGAAGAACTGAATAAAATTAACTCTGATTTGCAAACAAAAGATGGGTTTTCAAAGGAATCCGCTCTTGTCACCATCTTGCTATTATTTCACAGCTGCCATCCACCCAAATGGCAAACAGGACCCAAAAGTCAACTCGTGTTCATGGGGGGCCCCCACCCATGGGGGGGGCACACATTGGCTAAGACGAAGTATATTTCGTCCTCAACAGCTCATTAGTTTTAAGTGTCGTGGGAACCTGCCAGTTTTAGTCCTCCAAGTAATTATCTTTTGTCTTAATTTGTAAGATTCTCCAGAAGAGGAGAGATGGGGAAAAGGAAAAAATACTCACTCCCAGGAAAAGCCTAAACCCTGTGAACATAAGAGACCCACACGCTGTCTCCAATTAGAAGGAGTAATTGGACTCGTTTCTTTAAGGAGAGAAACAAAGCATTTATCCCAGTGAACCACATTAGGGAAACATACTGTACTCAGATACAAACAGCTCTGTGTTAATCAACAGAGACACAGCTATTGATTTGTATACACATATGCTGAAAGTTAAACGGCCCACAGACGAGGGTTTTCATGCCATGGCAAGCAAAATCTTTAAATGCAAAAGACTGGTATTCTGATTTAGGGTCACTGCATGGCTGAGAAGGTAAGTTCTGTTCCCAATAAGGGATGAAAAAGAAATGGTCAAGAGAAGTCACTTTAGAAACATCTTCACCAGCATTCCCGCGAGGGCTGGAAAGGTGGGAAACGACATTTTCTAAGGAGGAACTCGCAATATAGCTCCAGGGAGTTTGTACTAAAGGATGTTCCCCGACCCGCAGAGTAAGATCCTGATGTGGTTCCCAAGGAAGAGCCATAAGGCAGTGGATAAAACCGATTGTAAGGTCTTTAAAACACTCACGACATACACGACCTCTCGGAGGGATGGAGATAGCCTGGCTGTGATTTCCAGCTCCCAGATCAGAAGCACATCTGTGCCTCTATTCCCACAACCACGGGCCAGCTGCCTCCCCTCATCTGCCCTCCAGGAATCTCTTAAGTATTCAAAATAAAGGATATAAAATGCCTTCCGTTCTTCAGAGGAAGGAGTGGTGCAAATAAAAGAAAGTTGATGTTTTCCAAAGCTCCTGCTGTAACGGCAAGGAGAAGACCCACATCTGAAACAGTCACTCCCTAAACAGAGCCGACAAAGCCAGCCTCCCACCCTCCCCACATCCAGCCACCCCAATCTTGTAATTATTCGTGCTAATAATAAAGGCACCTCAACAGAACACCAGGAAGTGATCCTGAGGTTTTTTTTACTAGGTGAGTAGGAAAGGGGACTGACTCCTTGCCTGGTGTCTGACAAAAAAAAAAAGTTACTGTACCCTGAGATGACCCCATGTCCAGCCTTCACCTTCTTAAAACAGAAACGTGGACAAGACCCACTCAGAAAGCTGGGCCGGGAGGTCTGCTAGCAGACACGCCACGACCAAGAGGGAAAAGTGAACAGTCTCAAAGACTAGACTAACCCCCACATTACATAAAGTAAGACCTGCTCCCTGTCCTGCCCCCCAAAACAAATCTAAGGGACAGAAAAAAAAAAAGAAAAAAGAAGAAAGAACTGCTGTAAATAGCAGAATGGGCTACGGAAAAGAGAAGCAAGCCAAGTTTCTGATCTGGAGCCAGATATTTAAATGTAAGCTTCGTGTCATTACAAGGCGTCCCGACGCGGGGCAGACAGACTCCGTCAATTGGCTGGCAGTAAACCCTTGTTACTGTACAAAAGCCGCACTTGCTCCCTGGAGCCAGTTCAACTTTGAGTCACTATTGTCTGAAAACAATGGAATGTGTCTGCCAACCTGTGCCAACAGTTCAAAAGGATTTTAATGCAGTCTGTGTGAGTGAGTGCTGTAACCCGGTTTGCCCTGGGCGAAAACAGCTCCCTGACTTTGCTCCAGCAGCCACGAGAAGAACCAGAGACCGCGGCGAGGACGTGCGGGTCGGCACAAGCCCCACGCCGGGAGCCGACAGCGGCAGATGAAGCCGCAGCGGCCTCCGAGCACCCCGGCTCCAGCCTCTCAAGCGAGTTCTGCTGGTTCGCGTGGAATCGGCAAGAGCCCTGTGGGATTCCCACGCCATGACATCCCATCACTTTGGTGACTCGTGTAACAGGAAAGAAATACGCTGAAAAGAATTCCTCAAGCGAATTTGATTTTCGTTTCTCTGTAACAACTTGAATCTGTAAGTCATAGAATATTTCTTCCATCCGAATTTGGTCACCACAGTCCCAAGATAGAGAAATGTGAATATGTTATGGGCAATGATGGAATACACCTAACAGAGCTGGATCGATGTGCCCGTTAAATGTGTTTCTTACACAGGCTCCTAACAGCTGCTGACACTGAAGTTTGAAAAGGGTGTATGTATGACCTTTATGAGAATATAAAGGTCAGGGAGACACAAAGACTATAAATCAAGATGAATGGCTTCTGTCATTGAAAAATGGTTTCTTGGCCCACCTGTCCCCCAAAGGAGCCGAGGAAAGGAGGAGACTGATGGCCTGACAGTGACTAACCCCCAGCCTGTGCCCGCAGGGCTGGCTCTAAGGCATCTGCCTTCCCCATCGTGCAGCTGCGGGGCCCGCTGGGGGGGTGGGCACGGGGCCAAGAGGAACCTGGTGCCTTCTCAATCTCAAGAAATAAAACAGAGCCCAGCACTACGGTGATACTCAGAAGGGGACAAGCGTTAACTCTGGAAGAGTAAGTAAATCAAGGGGTTTTTCTGCAGCTTGGGGTTTCTTTCACAGCCCTACATTCAAGAAAAAGAATCCTAAAAGGCCAACCACATGTGAAGTAAATGGCAAGACTTCTTTGAATCTAAACAAGGAATCTCTGACTATTCACAACAAACCAGGGCAGACACACCCTGCCAGTGTGCACAGGAGCTACTCTGGAAGGCCTTCCACATACACAATCAACTGTACAAGTTATAGAAGAACTGGTAATTTGCAGAATAAAAAATATTAGCACAGAAGAAACTAAATACAGAAATATTCACAGTGCAGTAAGGACTGTTTTCAAGGTTCTCCAAACAAATACTGTGCACCTGCTTTTGTACCACAGTATCTCTACCCTCCTCATCCAGCCAGGAAAGGAATGACTTTTGAAAGTCCTATATGCACATTTTCAGTCTCTGGGAACAGGATAACTGCTCTGTGAGGCAGGCCAGATGAATTCAGCTAGAAATATTAAATACTGAACAGTTTGGTGAACAGCTCAACAATTCAGTTCACAATGTGTATGATATAAACACACCCCACCAAGTGTGGACAACAAAATTGATGAAAAGTTCTGAAAATCTAATACATTATCTTAATTTCTTCCACACTGCAGGGTATTACAGTTCCTTAGAAGAAAGAGTTGTGGGTGTGAGGCCAGTAACAGGACAGCAGCCAGCCCCACCTCAGGAGAAGTCACCAAGTGCCAGGCACCGTGCTAAGTGTATCTGTCACCCACTCCGTCCTGACAGACCTTTGTTTATCCTTAGTCAGCGATTACTCACAGATCACGTGATCTACCCAAACCGTATGATCCAACAGATTTTTGCATATTCAGAGTTGTGCAACCATCACCACAATGTAATCTGAAAACGTTTTCACCACCCCCAAAACGAAACACCATCCCTGCCCACTCCTGAAACCTAATCGGAAAAACCAGGTGTTATTTTACAAACAGGAAAACTGAGGCCTTGAGATTAAATTATTGGCCAATCACACCTGGTTAGGAAGACACATTTGAGGCAGAAGTTTCTCTTTCACCACCAGCCTCTCTTTCTGGTTGGTCATCACTGAAATCTGCAAGCATCTCACCACAGAGGAGAGGGGCCCCCATGTCATCAGGAAGAGACATCTGCACACGAAAATACTGGGGGGCCAGTGCTGTCCTAGTGTGCACATGCCCCCTGAGGTCCTGGGTGGACCGACAGAACCAACACTGTAAGGAAAATGGGAAGAAACAGGGATGGGCGGGTTACACTGTCAGACAGGCATTACTGGGGACCGTCTGCCACACCTGGAACAGCTCCTTCTCATAATGACAAGGTGAGGAATGTCACACGCTCAGAGTGGTCACAGTCCCTCTCGGGCAGCCCTTGCCGTGTGTGCCAGGTATTTGAAATGTACTGACTTTCCAGGATTCTCTTATCAAGGACAAGGCTGT
Source organism: Camelus dromedarius (assembly GCF_036321535.1). Lineage (NCBI taxonomy): Eukaryota > Metazoa > Chordata > Mammalia > Artiodactyla > Camelidae > Camelus > Camelus dromedarius. Next base: position 10,061,846 of record NC_087454.1, on the reverse strand, counting down.
TCTAGATTTCCAGGTCTTTTCAACCGTATGTGGCATTAATAGTCAGTACAGTGCTCTCAACCAGATACAAATGAAGTGTATACCGACTCAGTTACTGCTGACAAAAACCTATGAAAAAGGTACTCCTACTGCCCCTTTAAGGATAAGAAAACTAAAACCGCCCCAAGCTGCAACCACCTTTGGGAAGACAGGCCCCAGTGCAACCACCAGGCGACGTGGCCCCAGGCAGGAGAGGGGTGGGGGGTTAACAGCAAATACTTACCGCTTGACTCTACATGTACTACTGCTCTGAAAAAACACGCTCCCAACCGCACTCCAAACTCCTGCAGGTACTCACCTGCCTCAACGGGGCGGGACGGACGGGACGGGACAGGGGACACAAAGCTGCAGGAGGTTTAAAAAAAGGTGACGATGTCCCATGAAAACATCAATTAAAGGGGAAAAAAAAAGCATTTCTCAGCTGGAGAGTGTTCCCCCCGTGACACGTGGCGAGGCCCTGGTCCTGCCGCACACCCACCCCCCACCACCCAGACAGGGGGGCCCACATGCACCTCGACGGCCACCACAGAGCAGAAACGCGGTAAACCCAAGGCCGGTGCTTGCTGGCCCTCACACCACGTGCCCCCGGTGTGAGTCCAAAAGCAATTAAATCACTCCAGCTGGGAGTCCGATGGCATGTTTAAAAAGCCTTCTGAGGAATGTCGCTTTTCAGAAAGAGCACAAAAAGGAAACTGGTCTCTGCTGCTCCTTCCACTTCTCATTAAGTGCAGAAAACGCACGTGGAGAACATCCAACACGGGGCTGACGTGAGCAACTCGCCTCGCAGCGTTCTCCTTCGCCAAGGATGAGGGACCCCAGCACTGAGGGACCACCAGGGCTGTTCTCATCGGAGACAAACGCATTAATACCCTACCCGACCTCACTTGTGTGCTGGAAAAAATGACCAATGCTGACAACTTCTCAAAAACCAGGCCATTTCAAATATCAGCTTGTAACATAAAAACCCACAGAGCTGCGTTCCGATTGTGTTGTTTTGTGGCCACAGAGATTACCTAAGGGCCCTACTGTTAGGACCATTGGAGGTTCTGTGTACGTGAGAGTATTTTGGAAGCTCTGAACAGCTATCGAAATAGAAGCTGCTGGAGGCACTGTTATTGTAACCCTTGAGTGTTAACTCAAGGTTAAAAGCACGCATGACGCTGTCCATGTCATTTCAGATTATGTATTTTAATAAACACATCCATTTCCATGTGGACACTCAGTGGATTACAATGAAAACATTAGAGTCCTGTGTAATGTTTGTGAAACTGAAAGTTTGCCCGGGGACACCAGGCTCTTGTGGGAGACTGTTGGGGTTGTGGCTCCTACCCTGGGGACAAGGAGCACTGCCCCAGCCAGGCCCCGCTGGACCCCGGCAGCCTGGCATTGTGCGCAGGTGGGAGCGAGCCTCCTCTACTGGCACCTGCTTCCGTAAGCCAGGCTCCTGCTCTGGAGGGAACCCACTGCTTCACTCACGCTCAAGTTTAGGAGAGAAATGAGAAAGCAGGACGCCATCCGCAGCTTGGGTTCTGGTTTCTTCAAGCTAACACAGCCTAAATAAAACTGTTTTCCTGGGTGTGCAGCCAGATCAGGGATCTAGGCCAAAGCTACTACCCCAGTAATAAAGCGCTGGTTTTCCACATTTTGTCTTCTGTGCATTTATTTCCCCACATTTCAGTGCAGGTGACACTCCTGGGGAGGGTTCAGGTGCTGCTGGATTTCCCCACACCCTCGGCACCCCCAGCATACGAGGGAGGGAAAAGCCCCAACTGACAAGAGAACTCCCGTGTCACAAAGAAAAAAAAAAATCAGCCTGCCTTCTGCTCTCTCACGTGTAAAAGTCCACAATTCCGCTTGACCACAGTATGATGACGGCCCCATCCAGGTTTGTCCTCTTAGAAAATCTAACACTTGGACATTTTCCCCCAAGTCAGAAACCAAAAGGAAACAGATGATCAGTCTCTGGACTGTACTTTTTGGAAAACGGGGGAGTAAAACTGAGGCAAGGATCAATCAATCAAATTGAAGACAAGGGCGGGTAAAGGAACACACTCATCTCCATTCACAAACCGTCCCCGACCTCTTCTTTCCACCAGGCAGAGAACTCAGGCATGGTTCCTTGCTCGCGTTCACCAAGTGCCCTGTAAAACCAGGGGATGGGGGCTGGAGAAGGGTTGGGAGGGCTGGAGAAGGGTTGGGAGGAGCACAGGAAGCAGGACAAGAGCACCACTGGCCTCCCAATGCTGCAGGTGTCAACCGGCAGGCCCTCCAACCCAATCGAGGGAGCAGTAGGTCTACCTGGTCGGCCTCATGGCTTGGGCACCCTGACACCAGCCTGCTGTTCATCGGGAAGCAAGGCAGCCTCAGCGCCTTGCAAATCTAATCAAGCCAGGAACCCTGCAGGTGCTCCCAGGACCTGAGCCGGAAAAGTGCAATTTTCTGAACCCAAAGGAGGCCCCCTCTGAACTCCAGACAGAAGAAACCACAGCGGCAGCGGCAGCGGCAGGTGCCGGGTGAGCCCGAGCAGTTCTCGTGCACACTCACTACCATCCATCCACTGCGTTTACAGACACCACCACGGGCCCAGTGCCAGGCCAACACCTCTATCCTCACACACAGAACTCTGCTACAAGTGCACCCTCTTCAGGAATATCTGTTTCCTTCCGTTGTCGCATGTCACATGTAAACAAACATCCGCTTTCATAACTGATGGCTACCCATAATGAAGTCCCATTACGCGGAGTCCTGCTCTGTAGGTACAAAGAAATGGGTCTCAGTAAGAACAAAGCTGGGAGACAACTTTCAGCTGCCATGGGAACTGCGCCAATGTTTGACGTGTGTTTTTTTTAACAGTGGAAACAGAGTCCTCAGTGATCCCAGCCTGACCGTACGGCGGAGTCTTGTGTAAACCCTGGAGTCCTGGGTCCACTGCCTCCCACTGTGCAGGAGACAGCAGCTGCCAAGTCCCCGGCAGGCAGTAACAGGGGCAAGGAGTCAAAGCACAGAGGGGAACAGGAAGGAGATGTAAACAGGGTGGGATATTGATGTTTTTAATCTGGAAAAGGTACTCCTGTCTGGGGCGGGGGGGGGGGGGGGGGGGCGCGGCAGGATTCCAGGAACAAAATTTTAGTTAGGGATCTTCCCCCAGCTAACCCTGTACTCCTGGAAAAGCCACTTCCGCTGAACACGCAGCAGTGCCCATCACGCACGGCAGGAGGTCTCGATGGTACACATTCCTGCACACGACACACACGCGTCGTTATCTCCTTATTCTGCGATGTAAATGAAGGAAGAACAGATGAGTGCCCACCCACTCTATCCTGCTCTTTTCATAAAAGGGGGAATTAAGAATCAGAGCTATAAATGCCTACCCAAGAAGACACAGCTAATTAAGCCTGAAGAGGGGCAGGAAACGAAGCTCCTGATGACTATTCGATGCCGATGCTGATAACGACCTTTGTAGGATCCAAACAGGAAAAAAAGAGAGACAGACCAAAGTGTGTTGGGCAACTCGGTGTCACAGCACAATTTCACTTGTCTGAGAGTGGCTGAGAAAGGAGCAACATTCTACAGCTGAATGTTCGGTTTTCAAGGACGACTGCATTTCAGTTTCACCACTTTTGGTTGACAGGCTTCTAATATTCAGTAACTCCTTCCTCTGCTGTTGGAACCTGTACCTTCAGGAATATCTTTACATCCTCCCGCCGGGGGACATGGTCCACAGCATCAATGAGTCTCATTTTTAATAAACTGCCGATGGCAGTGTATTTCCTTGTCTTCTGCCTTCTTCATACAACAGAAGACGGAGAACAGAGCAGGTAATTAAGCTCAGCTGACCAGGGACTGAGCGCTCCGTGAGTCTGAGGCTGCAATCGCCCTTCTCCAAAGCTGACTTCTCTTTTTCAACCTAATTCTGGGTCACTTCCTCTGGGTCACTTGAAATTGGAGGGGCTTTCCTAACAGCCTGTCCAGTTCTGAGCTGGCTTCAGCCCACTCCCTCCACTGACTCACACAGAAGAAGCACTGCCTTCCTGTGGGGTTTTACTGGTTGGCTTCCAAAGACATGGAAGCCACGTGGCAACAGCAAACATGGAGACCCCACCAGCAGAGCTGTCCACCCCAGGCCGTGGCCCGTGGCGCTGGCTTTCTGACACTGTCCACCAGATCAAGAGCAGTGACTCCACCACCACAGCACAGACTCTACCCATCGCAAAGCACAGCTGTTCACGCCCTCATCCTTACAACAGGATGGTCCCCAGGGTCGGGGCATTTCAAAACTCTTGACTCCTGGCTGCAATCTGCCACTTTTGGTTATGGGTACAAGACATCAGATCTCCCAGTTCTTCAACTGTAAGGCAAGAAACCCCTCCTGCCCTGACACCTCTGAATGACTCTGCTGCAGACGGAATCAAGAGACGATGTACATGAACACATTCTGAAAACGCTCATATTTTTATTGCCAACTCATGGAAAACAGCCCTCCAACCTCCCTCTCACAAAGATTTCTGAGAGATCCCCTAGGAAGATGTAATCAGAGAAGCCACCACTTACCTGGGAACATGTCTACACACACGGCTAACAAAGGGGCCACACAAATGCTTCACTTAATCCCTGCTTTGCAGATGAGGAGCCCGAGGCTGAGAAAGAGTTATGTACTAGGATTATTAACCTCATTTCCCTAATAGACTGTAAGGTCCTGAGAAACGGGGTCAGTCTTTACCAAGTGTCCATGCCACCTGAACACAGCCCCCAGCAAGACACAGGACAGGCGAACAATCACTCCACAGATGGGGCAGAAGCGCGCGACGACGGCGCAGGCGAGACGCAGGCGCCGTCACTTCTACGCGAGGCCTGCCTGCATCTCCGGTTCCCCCTGAGCCCAGACACACACACAAGTGGTCGCTCAGTGCACCGCCAAGGCGGAGAAGTAAGAAATGAGCAGCTTTCCTTTGCCTCAACCACTTTTTGCCAGCACTGGTTTTCTGCCATTTGTGCACAGGGACACTCTGCCTCCTAGGGTCGCTGTGAGTCCCAAGGGAAATGTGATTCCTAGCAGAGACCCTGGGAATAGCTCACAGAAAAATGCCATCATCTCTCCCCTTGCTTCACTCTCCTCTTTCCTCTCACTTTCTTTCCCCCACCCGACGCTAATCCGATCCATCATCAAGTTGTCTCAACCCTGCCCCCTGCAAGTATTTCTCAATCTACCTCCAGGTTTTCGGACTTACATCTTCCTATTATATCACCACAACCACCTTTTGGTCCCTTGTTCCCTATGGCAAAGCAACTGCCTACAATTACAGCCTTTCAACGTGTTTCCTCTTGTTCAAGTCATTTCCCTTCATGAAACTCTCATCATCAATGCCAGCTTCATCTTTTCAGAAGGTAACTCCTGTTAAGTCACCTCCCTGTTGAAAAAGCACTGGGCACGTTCCATGGCCAACTAATTTACACTTTCCTCTCTCTCTCAAATGCAACTTTTTGCTCCTGCTTTCTGGGTTACATCCTCCCCCACACTGGTAACACTCAACACTCATGGGGGAAAAAAATCAGTCTAGATCATAATACATATGCATTTACCTGATTTCACATGCTGAGTGGGTAACACTTTCCCTCCCACACTATCTAAGCCTGCGAAAATCACAACAGCAAGCTGACCACAACAGCCTCTTGATGAAATCATCTTAACTGTCCCTGCTCACATGTGATGCCTTCCTCTCCCGAATTTACCATCTCCACAAACATAAAAATGCGTATGCCTATCCTAACAGTCCTCTTGTCTGGAATACACCTGACTGGACCAATCTCTCCGGTTTTTAAGTGCCTGGCACTTAAGTATCCAAAACTAGCTTCGCCACTAACCAGCCACACAGCCTTCAACATCTTCTCAATACCTGGTCTATGCCAGCTTTCACTCAAAGCTTTGGATCTTATCTTTAACACAGCTTCAACACTGGACCTACCATGTCCGTTGTGAACATGCTTGTGGGTTTTTCCTTTCCTGGGGGTTGACTGGCATGAAGATGAAGCGTTGTTGGTGGCTGTTTTGACATCTTCTGTCTCATCATCTTCCTCCTCGACGTCCTCCTCGTCCTGAGAGCTTCCGAAATATACCATGCTGTTGGGCAGCGCAGGAGAACCTGGTGGATTTAAAAGGAGGCACATAAACACAGGCCTGGATCATCACCCCTTCCAGAAGGAGCACTTCAAATGGAGCCATTTATTAAGTTACAAACTTAAATCCTCATGAGTGAGCAGATAAACAAAGCTATTCATCTCTACTGCCATTTTTAATTTATTTTTCAAACATCCCCCAGGAAATATAACTCCATCTGTGTCGTTGTAACAGATTTCAAGCAAAATCCCCCAGCAGGGGGATGATGCCATTCACAAAACATAACAAATCAAAATTTTGAAAATCTCATTTCAATAGCTCTTGAGAAGGGGGTGTGGGGTGTGGGGAGGGGGGCCACCAAAGATTGAATTGAGAGAGAAAAATCAATAAAATAAACACATCTAACCACAGTGTCAAGGATGAGAGACTATTCCAGGGTATGTCTTTAACTTACTAGACTTAAAAAATATGAATGTAAGCAAATGAGTTTCAAATGAAAGAAAAGACAATCACAGAGAAGCAAGGAGTAAAAATAGACTCTAACACCTCCTGATATGAAGAAACTGTGCCAGAGTCACATGGGGTGAATGACAGGTAAGGATTCCCCGAACTCAGAATGTATTTGGAAGCTACTTTGATATTATGGTCAGGTTAATAGCATGTAAAATTATTAATATAAATTCCTGCATAAGAATAACCAAAAGGGCTTGATTAAAAACCAAAGCCTCCTCACAGAACTCACACTCCTCACTCCTTTTACACCTTGACCTCTTCATCCCCAAATGCTTTAGTTTCTGAACTTAAGACAGAACAGTAACACCAGAGACTAAGCTCAAGATTACAAAGAAGCACAATGCAGTTCTTTCTTATCAAATCATGACAATTCACAAAGAGATCAGTCAATTCATAGGTATATTGAGACCAAAGGCTGTTAAAATGGGGGCGGGGGGGGGGTCATATTATCTTCTGGTAGCAACTTCAATCTTCCTTCCCACAAAGTATCTTGAGGAGAGCTACTACCAAAGTAACAGGAAAACTAACAAATGTCAAAGTCTCTTCTCTAGCCCACTTTCCTGTGAAGGAGCAAACACTCCAAAAACAACAGTCAAGATTCAAGTAACCAAATTTGCTCTCCTTCCCAAATGGAGATCTCAAACTTCAACCACAATGGCTAAAACATCCCTGTCCAATTTGGGGGCTACTTGCTCAAACAAGGAGACGGAAATGAACAAGCAGCATCAGAGAGCGGAAGTCGCCAACACAGAAACGCGAAGACAGAGCAGGTGCCTCCACTCCCCTTCCTTTTGTTAGAGCCACGGCCCGCCGACTGCACAACCCCGCAGGTTACGTGCATCGTGCTCTCAGGTGGAAATGAAACTCCAAAGGGATGTATCTGGCACGAAGACCCTCAGTGGATAACAGGATTGAACACAAATGCCATCTCCTCTGTCTTTTCCCCTTTGATCACTTCAGTCAGAAGCAGGTTCCCAAAAGAAGGAAGGTTCTTAAACCTGACAGGCTTCAGGGGGAAATAATCTAATCAAACAGAAGTTACAGATGAAATTTAAAAAAAAAGAGAGAAGGAAATTTCTTACCGTATTTCCACTGGAACATCATATTTACTCTTGTTCTAAGTGGCTTTACAGTTGCTACAAGATTGACTAGAAACGGAGGAGACACCACCCTTGTTAGCTTCCTTCCTAATTAGAAGTTTTCAGCCGGGACTTAACACTCACACATTTGCACGAGGCAAGAACCTCCACAAAGACACTAATACTATTAGAGTCTTCCTTCCTAAATTTAACTTTATAAGTACTTAAGAAAAAGCAAAAGAAACCTTATTTCAGCACTCAACATGGGTTCTGAGTTTTTAAAAAAAAAAAAAAAAAGGCGGGGAGAATTTACCATAAACTCCAGCACATTCTAGCATGTCACACGACATAAGGTGACATACCAGACAGACAGAGCTGGGAACGTCAACCCTTGGAAGCCATGGACTCGGTTATTAAACTTCTTGCTTCGGCAAAATGAGAAAGAATAGGGTAAATAAATTATCTTCAAGTTCCTTCCAGAACAAATATCCATGCCTGATTTCTTTTAAAGAAAAGCCTTCACGCACACTCTCTCTTGGACATGGGGGCTAGCGGCTGAAAGGAGACGTGGGTTAGCACCGCCCGGAGCAGGTGTTTGCACAGACCCTGCGGTGACTCATGCAGCCAACTCCGCCATCTGCCGGAGGGAAGTGGGATTAAAGGAATGTAATTTTGAGAAGCAAGCCATCACCCCCTAGCCTTCCCGTTCCCAGCCCCCAGAAGAAAGGCAATAAACTCTGCAACTGAGGCCATTTGGGAGTAACTTAAGGGGGGGGGGGGGGGGTGTGAGTCTATGTCTCAAAGAGAATCAGGGAAAACCCAAATGGAGCACATGAGAAACAAACAAGGAATTAAGTTCCACCTACAGGATCTGTTGAGGATTTTTTGAAACTCAAACCCAATGCGTGAAGCATCCCATTCCTTACATCAAGATTCTGAGACTGGGGTGAACACTAAGTTTATGTTCCAAAGAACTAGACAGAGGAAATGTTTAGAAGTTCAGTTCAGAATTCAAGTTTCATTAATACACTAAAGAAAGCATACAGGCTAATATCTTCAACAAAAGCAGAAAACCATCCATCTTATTAATGCATTTGCTCGAATAGCTTCTCAGCAAATGCAAACAACCTGATGTAGCCTGTTAGATATTCTAAAAAACAGTCAGAAGTTAATATAAGGGAAACGAGAAACAGGAAACAGAAAACCAGTGAAGAAGGGATGGGGGGTGGGTAGGGTTTCCTGAGGGACTCATTCTCAAGAACTGGCTCTGCAGTCAGAGGTGGGAAAGGATATGAAGTCTCCTAAGTGTGGGGGCTGGAAGCAGACTGCCCTCACCCTAAATGGTGACATGGGTTCTCATCAGGTGACTGACGTGATGGTCCAGACCTAAAGTATCAACAAAATAACAATCAATGCAGATTCTCAAACCAGATGGGGAATGGAGGGGCTCGTACAATAAAGGGGAGAAAACTTCTGGGAGAAGGGTTAAGTGGAGATAAAGAAATTAATGCTCAGTAATAATGAACTTCGGGTGGAGAGGTTAGTTAATTACTAACAGAAACAAGAGATTCCTGTGGCTCAGGAGTTAGGCCTGTACCAGTTCTCCCCTCCGGCTGGTGCCCCTCATCACGATGGCACTCTCCCCAAGCCTGGGGATGGCCTTACCGTTCTCTAGGCTTCTTCATTCGCCAATCTGTAACCTCCTAAACTATCAGCTTCTCCCCCAGAAGAAACAGGGACTTTACTGGGTACCTGCATTCCTGGACATCTCACTGACCATGTAGACAAACTCCAGCAAGTAGCAGAGACTAAATCCAATACTGTATATTCTGAAACTCTTGTCGCCATGTAGTTACTGGAAATCCCTCTAGGACTCCACTGGCATGTCCTTCTGGAAAGTCATGGAGAGGCCAGGCCAACATACCCCACAGCATTGGCAAAGAAGACGCAAAAGCAGCTTCTTTCTTGTGCTGAGACAAGATCAGTAAGATCACCTCATATTTCATAATGACGCTGATAGATGAACACTGCCTGCCATACGCTAACACCTGGAACAACGTCAAACACATAAAAGGAAATCAAAAGCACCTGAGAAACCAAGACTAGTTAAGACACTCACCAGAGAGTATTTATTTCTTCTTGGCCTAGACACAAGCTTGCTTATCTAATTTATAAATAAGTTTAGAGGAGGAGGAATCTGCTAGACTCAAAAGAAGATGACGGAAAGGGTATTTTAAAGCACACAGAGGACACAGTGGTCGGGGGCTATTTATCACTGGAGGAATGTGAGAATTATCCCACATTCCTCAGTATAAAACGGCTGAATGGGTACATTATATAATCACATCGATGCCGCGTCAATCGAAAGTTAAATTAATATTTAGTATTTGAAACAGATGACAGTATGTGTTTTTCAGATTTTCATTAAAAATCGTTTGCAACTTATAGGTTCACGCATGATTAAGAGGAAGCTTCCTTTTTAGAAAATGTATTAGGGAAACGTCTTTCCTCCAAATGTCAGGGAAGAGGCAAACTTGTGAAAAGCTCACTGGGGACTCAGAATTCAGGAAAACGGGAATGGGGGCACAAGGGCAAAAATAACAGGAAGAGAGAGACAGCCGGAAAACATAACACGGAAAAGCCTCCTAGAAAGAGACCTTCCCCTTTCCACGGCAGGGCTCTGCTGCAAAACACCACAGAGATGGTGGAAACAAGGGGTCTCAGGAAGGGCTCCTAGGCCCCGACCCGGGGGTGGGGGCTGGGGGCCTCTCCCCACGAGAGGGACTTAATTTACAAGTAAGAGAAGCGGGCTTGTCACACAGAATCATGTCACACATCCCCCCTACAAACTGTGTAGTTTCAAAGCAGTAATCAGTGAAAGGTGAATGTTTTCAATGTTATATGAGGTTTAAGAATTGCACAGGTATGGGGAGGGACGGGTTATACAAGATAAATTCTACGCGTGTACTTCGTATATACAGTTTTCCATTAAAATTATAGGCAGACTTTTCTCTCCTGATTATTCAAGCGCATTAGCAAACGTGAAAAAAAAATCTGAACTTGGATCAGTCGGTGGAATCGAGAGTGCAGAACGCATCTGCGCTTTGCCAAAGCCGTATTTCATTACTTTTCAGAATTAGCTGGCAATGTCTCCACAATATTTACTGAAGTGAAAACCAAATGTTTTCATCTGGACAAAAATCAAACTGTGGTATGTTACAACCACAACAGAAATCATTTTAATCCAAAAGCTTGCTTTCTCTAATTTGGGCTGTGGTTTCTATAAAATTGGATTCTTCTCCATGAATCATGTACACATACAAGCCCTCTTTCTCATTATCTTCCCTCCCCTGACCGGTTCTTTATCTTAACAAGCTAAACATAGCTCAGTTCTATTTTGGAAAGGCCCTAAAGGGATTCCCTGCTCCGTCATTTAGCGGAGGAGTCAAACGCTGTAGCTTGACCTAATAAACTCCAGGCTGTCCCCCTGATTTGCCGTGTGCATGACTGGTCTTTAGTGTACACAAAGAGACGGAAAGGCATCAGCCCCTACTATCATACGAAATTAAACAACAAAACTTCAAAGTGTTCTGGTAGTGACTGGGTAGGGGGACAGAGGGTTAGTTGTTTACTGACTTTCTGAGTTAGGGAACGCCATCCCACGAAAATGGAAAGTCACAGAGGAAAGCGGCTGCAACTGCCTTGGTTCGTAAATCCCACTACGTAAGTACGAGACACTGATCCAGGCACCAGTCACCCCGACAGACCAGATGTCCCTACTCACCCTGCACACGCACGCACCCAAATGCGTAAACACCAACACTGGGGGACAACTGTCACACACTAAATGAAAACCTCTCTTTCGGGGCAGGCTTTAGAACTGACCAGGGAAGAGTAACTTACAACAGGATTACCCAAACCTCGTCCACTTATGATCTAAGATTACGCACCACTTTCACATGCTATTTGCTTTAAAGTGACTGACATCATGATTTCAATAGTTGATCTCTATCATATCAGAAGAAAATTAATATCACATGTCCTAAAGGTAGTTAATATTACAATAAAATTTTTAAACACTGGGCTAACGTCATTTCTGGCACCACCAGGGGTACACACAGCAGGGCTTGGGGAAGAGCCCTCCAGCCCAAGGCCAAACAAACAGGAGCCTCTATTCCTTACCGGGTAAGGAGGAGTCTGTGCAATGCTGCCCATCCTAGGACTGCTCCTCCTTACAATAAATACATGCACCCCCCAAAAAGGATGCCAATTGGTGAAAAGGACTCTAGCTGGAACCCCAGAATCCAAGATGAAGCGTCAGCTCGGCAGTCATGTGCTCACCTGTCAGGAGACGCAGTTTACTTGCCTGTACAATGAGCTTAATGTCTTCAAAAATAAAAGCCATGATGACCTCAAAGGCTGGGAGGTAACACAGACAAAAGCACTGTGAACACCTACATTTCAGTGACATTATTAAGCTGATACATGACTTCAGGGAAAAAACAACACAGAACAGGCTGTTATGTCCCACAAGTAAGAGCAAAGGCGATTTATTTCCTATCTGCTTTTCTAAATGGGAAAGTGAGTGGACTGGTGACAAGAAAAGTGGGGTGTGGACAGGGAGACAGGATGGAAACACAAAGAACTCAAGTTAGAATTTCTGGAACTTGGGAACAGGCAGGAGAGCAAAGCCTTCTGAGAGTTGGAGACCTGCAGCCCCTAAGAGTCTTTTTCAAGGGAGTAAGTGACAGCGTGACTGTCACCTCAGCGACCCCTCTTCAGTTATGTGCTCCCAGGTGTGCCTGCTGACCCATGTCAGGGCACGTGTTCTGTCTGCAAGAGCCCTGCAGTGAGGGACTTGGCAAGAGAGCTACCTTCCCTCCCAACAACGTCAGCTCGTGGGCTGACCCAGCCATCGGCAAAGGAAGAAAGTACCTTTTAATTAACAGCTGAAATGCTCCCCTTAGGGTCCTTCCCCCATGCTGTCTATTCCTGTGGTTTGAAACATACAAGAACAATCATCCAATCAAACGCAACCAGGTCTCGGGATCTCTTCACCACCAATGAATGAATGCCCAAATCACATCACGTAACAGCCACCTGGGCTCAACCTACGTAAGTTCTACCCACAGAAGCAGAGCTGGAAACAAGCCAGAAATTAGCTTCATCAAGGTCACAGGGAGGCTGTCTGAACACCAACGTCTGTGCTCACTTCACCACGAAAGGGTCCACAAACCCTAAGAGAGGCATAAACACAGGGGAAGGGCCATGCCTTTGGGACATGGATATCGAATCCCTGAATGCTGACTGCCACCAGCAAAGTGCTCAGCAAACCAAACAGGACTATCCCTACTTCAAGTGTTTTTCCCCCCCACCAACCTCTAAATGGATTTCAAGAAAGACTAAGGGACTCTCTAGAAACTAAGGGGAAGGCCAGAGACGAGAGTGAGAAGGATACTGAATCCGCGCCGGCAGCCACTGGCAGGACGAGGGGGCCCGCTTCATCTTCAGGGAGGGCGATGCGTGGTCAAGGGCCAGCTGGCCTGGAGCGGGGCCAGCCCTGAGCAAAGTGTCTCAGACTCTGAACCACTGATCAAGGTCACAGAGCAATTAGAGGAGATCCATCCCTCCCCTCCTCGGCACTTACGGATTCCAGGGTTTCATGTTTCCTCATAACTAGCCTGATAAACTATCCTGGCAAATAAACTGCTTGCTCAGCACAACTCAGCCAAGTTAACACAGACTCTACTGGAAAAGCAAGCAGATGAGGAACATACGGCCGGCTTGATTTGGAGAAAAGTGAGGGTGGCCACCGATATCCTCAAGGTGGTGAGAATACCACGTCGGATCACACTTTCCCTGCTACCTCTCTCAAAAATTAAGATGCAAACAACGCCTCTTAGAAGGATCCATCAAAAAAAAGTTGTGTACCACTGTGACAGGGGGCTTTCCTCCCCAAAGAGATGGTGTAACGTACCACATTCTCATTTTGCTCAAGGAAGTTCATTATTAGCGCCATAGTGTTCCTTGCAATTGGAGGATTACTTAATTGCTTTTTAGCAAGTTAATCCCCTTTCATTCTGTGACCTCTAAATCACCCCAGGCTTTTGCATTTGCCCTACTTAGAATTTATCCTCCTCAATACCCAAAGCCAGTACTGTATCAAAATATGTGCTCCTTGCCAATAAAGCCGGCAACTGCCTCTAGAGAAAATTCCATGGGTGTGCTGTCTCTTCTAGTACCTGCGTTCTACTCAGCTGGTCTCTTAGACTGTTCCTCCTAAATTTCAAACAGAACGTCCCTCCTATCCTCTATTGGTGTGCCTAAATTCACTAGGAAATATAAGTGTACTGGAGGCACCTACCACCGGCACCATCCGGCCTGCTTCACACCCATGACTTCAACCTCACAGCAACTGTGTGCTGAAGACACCACACACCGATTTTACAAATGAGGACACTTGGGCTGAGAGCAGCTTAAGTCCTCTACCCAAGATCGACTAGGCTTCATTCAGCTCCTGCCTGAGTTCCTAAAATAAAACCCTCTCGATAGGCTCCCTGTAGCCTCAATCCATTTTCCGATGCCGCCAGGATCATCTTACTCAACCAGGGCACATTAAACCTCAGTGATGCCCTAATATCCAGCCCAGGGCCCACATCTAAGTTTCCTGCTTTCACGAGGGGCACTCCAGGCAACCAGCCCAACACCAGCCCACGCTTTGGTCGGGGCTTCTGCAGAACTTTCCCTGCCTACGAAGCCAGCCTACAGGTTACTTCCTTCCCCCAGTCACCCAGAGACAGCCCTGGGCAGGGAGCTGACTCCTTCCTGCTCCACACAGGTACCCTCTCCCCTGGCACTGCCAGGAGTCTACTGCACCCACCACACTGCTTTCCTGTTTCTAGGTGTCTAGCATATAAAAGGGGTTCAATGAAGGCTTGCTGAATTAATTAGCAACTGAATGACAGCGGATCACTGAAGATTCTCTAAGACCTGGGAAACAAAAGGCATGCAGTTCCCCAAACAGAAAGGACTGCTTCGGCTCTGCTGACAGTGTGGGTCTTTCCTAGAAACCCACCCACCACCACCCCTTAGCTCTCTTCAGGCTGAACTGTGACATCAGACTGTGACACCCACGCTCAGAAGGAGCAACCATGTGTAGGTGTGTATCTTCAGGGTTTGCTCTTTGGGGAGCCCCCTTGTTTACAGCGCCCCATAAAGAGAAAAATATAAACAAGAGAATCACTTAACCCGCCGCTGTTCTACTGTGCAGCTTTTTAATCTGCTTATAATCATAGAACAAAGAGAGGACGACAGAACTCATTCAGAATAAAGAGACTAGTGACAGAAAACGCAGCAACGGTTCGAGACGCTGCGCGCTGCATGGGGCACCCTTCTCCCCCTTCCCCAAGGGTGCGGGTCCACGTACCTGAGAAAGATAGTAATTAAGCCTCTGGCAGGAGACACGTGAACCCCATTCAAAGCAGCCATTTACACGTAAACACACTGCAGGCAAGAACTCCAGGCAGCCTGCACTACCAACTTCCTCTCCTTTATAGAGATTTTAGGTCCTGACAGCAGAGAGCCTTGCCAAACTTCACTGAAAGGTCTCTGAGTGCTTGAAAACAGATTTTTAAAAAATCTCTAAAGCTTCTTAACCCTGAATGAAGGCTGCCGTGTTTACATGTACACAGTAATCCCAGGACTATTAATAGGTCAGTTTTTCGGTGAAGATACTTAATGGAGTTGTGGGGAGAAGGCTGAGTCTCAGGCTCACTGGGTGTCACTGATGGACAATGAACACCGAGGCTAAAAGAACCGCACTTTCCCTCTTTTGCTCAGCCCCAAGATTTATCCTCTTCCACATTCCAAATTAGCGCTGAGGCTATTAGAGGCAATAATTGGGGACTGGAGAAAAGAATTGTCTGTAATCTTTGGCAACAAACATCGTGTTCAGATCTTTGATTTCTTCATGATTTCCGGAGCCAAACTTTGTTTCCTATCACTCCCGAGTTTATTAGTAAGACCGCCTTCTTTACCCCAACAAAGTGACTGTGCTCCTGAGGCTGAACATCAAATTTGGGGCTTGGACAAGCTCTGTTTCGCTTGGAACCCGCACCAAAAGAGAAGTATCAGAATCAGAACACAGAGATAGAAAGTTAACCAGATTCCCAACTGCCAACTTTGCCTGTAAAGATGCCAGAGGAGGCAAAGACTTAGGTGAGGATAGGTGTCACTAGCATCTGATATATCTACAAGTAAGAAATACACCTAACTGTGAACAAAGAATCAGATAAATTATGAGACATCCACACCATGGAACCGGTATTTATGTGATACTGTTAAATGGGAAACCCAGATTACAAAAATGTAATGCAGTTCCACTGAGGGGGAAGGGGGTGACTTTTATTGTACAGGCACAGAGAAGGCTCAGTAACACTGACCAAACAGGACGTCAACAGTGGCTGTCTCTGGGAGACTGGGGGGCGGGGGGAGACTGAGGCGACGCCGCGTATTTTTATTTATTTATTTTTTTGGCCTGTTTCTCCGTTTTTTCTGCTGATCTTCCCTTTAGGAACATGAAATACGTCTAGGACTTAAAAAAAAAGTCTGATACCTTATTTTTCTCCATTTGAAACAAAGAAAATTAGTAAAGAACCACTTCAACAGAGATCATCTCACCCTCGTACAATTCAAAATGTGAGTTTTAATTAGCTCAAGGAATTGTGTATTGAAAAATGCCATCTAATGCCACCAAACCCACCACATTTCCAGGATCACAAAGTACTTAATGAATCACCTATCATTTGGGGCTTTTAGAAAAGCCAGATCAGGTAAACACGCCTGACCTCACAAAGCCGTGGTTTTTTATTTTTTTAAAAAGGTGCCTCCACACTTTAAATACCTCAGTACAGGAGAAAGACTAAGAGAGTACAGTACTCTGTCAAACCCTTATTGCATGTCAGCTAAAAACAAGTAACAAAAAACCTATTCTATTGCCTGGCTCACAGACGTAGCAATAAATTTCCAAGCCTCAGAGCATTTTTTCAAAACTGTTTTAAACATCTTTTAGGTTTCACTTATTGAAACCTTTGTTCCTTCTGACAACTGAAAGAAGAAAACTGTCTATGAAAAGACAAGACTCTCGTGTCTTTTAAGGAGTCTGGAAGTGTTGAAGCTGGGTACCTGGAAATGTTTCCCCAGATGCCATTTACTTGAGCAATAAGCATGTCTCTCCAAGTAAGGTCCTCTCCAAATCACTCAAAACTATGGAAAATATGAAATAATGCATGTACAGATACACATGGCACAAACACAAATTCATCTCTAAAAACAAATCGTACCTACTCCATATGAAAAGCTTTCATAACTAAATTCTATAATCAGCAGAGCAGTGTTCTGACACCATAACAAATCAGGATGCGTGAATCTTCCTCAAGAGAAGTAAAGGGATAAGGCACGGTTCCCAGGTTTATCCTGGCTCCAGTGGAACTAAAAAGACCCAAAGGCAGAGTCCCACCAACACAGAGCTTTACCTACTTACCTGAAGCATCCTGCTGCTGGTGACACTGCAGACCCTTCAAAGATCCCTTTGACTCAAATTCCTCCTTCTGAGCACCTGGTCCCCTTCACTCTCTGTTTCTGGTGATACCACCCCACACCCTACCAGCCTCAGGCCTGCTGGTCATTCTCACCTTTCCTCTTCCTTTCACCCCTCACAGCCAATCCAGCACCTGATTCCTTCCTGTTGGGTTTTCATACCGTCCTCTCCATCTTCACCCTCAACACCCAGGATCACCAGGACCTCTCGGCAGGCAAGGTGCTGTGTCAAACTCAAGGGCGCTGCTGGTAGGAGGCCCAGCTACCCCCATCTCCCTTTAGTGAGGGTCGAGGGAGCCACCCTGAAACACAAACATTCTCCTCCTTCACATCTTGAGCATCCTGGAGCACTACCAACAGCCTGCAATGTCGAACATAAACCTCCGCCCTTCATTCTCCCTCCCCTAACAATTCAATCCTGACACAAACTGGTGAGAGTGCGAGCAGGGGAGGGAGGCAGGAGCGTGTCAGGTGTGAGAGCCAAGTCCAGGTGAAGAGGTGGTCACACGTGGGGCAGCCTGCTCAGGGGGTCGGAGCCAAGTGAGATCAGAAGGGCTGGGGGCGGGGGGCCAGCAGAGATGGGAGGTGGGGCACACTGGGAAAGATGGATCATATACACAAATACATTATGGATAATGGGAGCCAGACTTCTCGGGGTTTAATATGGAAAAAAAAAAAAAAGATAACCAGAAAGAACTTTTTGGGGCTAAACTAAAACTGGGGGTCCTGGTGCTCATTCATGGATCTTAACAGACCTAGAGACACAGATACACCCACTAAACAAGCATGTGTGTACACATTTCTTGCGCTTACACACCCACACACACTACATTTCCACTACACTCGTTATGAGCACAGCTCAGGCCCAGACTTTAGCTTCTAAAGAGCAGTTGTTCCTTAAAATAAACAGGGCTCCTTGGACAAATGGCTGGTTCCAGGGCTGAGGGAAGGAGTGCCCAACATGAGCCTGGGGCATTCTGCTGTGCCAGGGAGCCGGGCTGGAAGGGTGACAGGGACAGGTCAGAAGGCAAAGGAAGCCAGCTTGAAGGGGCTCACTGCCGAGATCTGGGACAATCTAACATCAAAATGAATAACAGTAGCAGTTTACCACCCTTCAAACGAAACAGGAAATGAGTCCACACAGATACCAAAAAATCAGTACCCTTAGGTTGACGAGAAATGAAATATGCGTTTCAAAGCGCCTCCCCATGAAATACGTAATAAATTATAAAGGCCGAAGAGGCTAAGTGGAGACGCCTGACAGACCCACCTTATTCGAGTGCCCAATGTGAGCGACAAGACTGAAATCGTGCGCCCCCAACAGGGCACAGTGAGGAGAATCAAGACTCACTTGCGTGATACTCTTGACCAAAACCGAAGAGGCTCTCAGTCTCTCTCACCATCCTTTGAGTTCTTCCCTCACTAAGTTCCCAGAGTAGGTACTTTTCCCCAAATGAGTCCGTGTAAACCCAAACCCATCCCTCACACTCCCTGTTCACCGGTCCTGCTCGTGTGCACAAAGCAGCGTCTGCACTGCTAACTGCACTCAGAAAGCACGGCTACCGTCTTCCCTAAAGCGGCTCGGCCCCGGGAGGGGCGAGGACACTCAGTCAGCGCGGCTTACTTCCAGACCTCAGGAAACACCAGGAAAGCAAGGGAAGGGTGCATCACACCCATCCACAATCCCCCACCAAAGCCTGTGTGTGATGGTGATGGTGGAGGTGGAGGTCCTAAAAAGACGCCAGGGAGAAGTCGATTATTCAGAAACTACAAATTGTGACATTGTGTGTTGAGAAGCCAAGAAAGGTGATTTAAGAGTCAAAGAAAAATAGAAGGAGAAATACATATGAAGGCTGAAGCACCCTCTTGGTGAGATTTCTCACCTTAAACTCGCCCTCCCTCAAATCAGGAGGGGGAATTCAAACATGAGCAGAGCAGAGACCAAAGCCAGCACTGACTCCTGGGTAGGACCTGTACTCTTTTCTTTCAGCTGCTCCGTCCAAACTGGCAACACAGTCTTACCTCGAAGGCAGAGAAAGGTAAGAAAATCTTCTGTCTTAGGCTTCCTTTTAGAGAGGTCAGAAATTTGAGTAGCTGGAGGGGGTAGCAATGGCTCCACTATCTTTACTGGAGTTGTGCTGGGACTGTTCGGCTGGGATTGAGCAAACTTCCTTTGTGCTTGCAGCCTGGGCCTGTAAGAGCAAAAGAAAATTAAAAATAAATTAAGCAGAGATCGGAGGATATAGATCTACGTGCAGCAATAAAATCATGACACAAAAGGGAAAAGAGACCCTATTTCAAGCAAACTCTTTCTAATTAAGGTTCTGTATCTCTCACACTCTCATAAACCATGAGCCTGCTTTAAAGGGCAATAAATTTGCCTAAAGGGCTATGTTTTACACACCGGTAATATGCACCCTGAGATTGTGTGTACGTGTGCGTACAAGGGCATGCCTGTGCACAAACCATGTGCATGCCTGGGTATTGCAATGACAGCACGTGGCGCTGGGTGACACAGGGCTAATGGCTTTTGGACGTTTAGCCAGATTTACACGGCATTCTGCTCTAACAAGATACTGTCGCAAACACAAGCCCAGCTGCCTTCACACTGTGTCCTTGCACCCGGCCCACCTGGGCCTGTCACTGACCTGGTCTTATACCCCAGGGGAAGTAGTCTCCCCATCTCTAAACTCTTCTGACTCCAATTCAGCCACATAAAAGACTACATTAATTTTTAAAGCGTGTAATGCAGAAAAAAAATCTATTTCTCTAGTCTATTCAAAACCCCTCCTTCACCACCAAATTATGTGTTACCCTCGCCTATACAAAAGCTCCTTAGAGTTAGGAATTCAACAAACTGGCCTAAACCTACCTTTCAGGCCTCTTCCCCTCATCACCATCCTACATAGAGACCGAACCCCTGATTCATCCACTTGGCATCTGCAAATCACAACTTAGATCTCCTTAACCAGACCTCGTTCATTTACAGAATTTTACATGTCAGACATTCTATTAATTTGAATCCTAATGAACCTTGCAAAGATTTATTTACTTCTTTCCTAACGCTGTGGCCAATAGTTAATTTTCCTTTCTCTACGGAGTATTTTTACCTTCTGTGTAACTGATGTGACCTTTATCATAAACTGCCTCCTATTAGCTCTTCCTTCAGTTTTCAAGATCTCAGAGCCTCGTGGCAAGTAAGCACCTGAGGGTGTAGACCTATGTGTGTCCTGCTTTAAACCATCTCTCTTGGCCCTACTCATAAAGATGCTTAAGAAATTGTGTATGAGAGCAAGGGGGAAAAAAGACCCCAAAAGTAGCCCTATAGCACAGGGCGTTGAATAACTCTGGTTCAAACTCCAAATCAGAATCAATCACTGCGTGGGACTGATAATGCCCCCCCACCCCGCCAACCCAATTCAGGCTGTTTGGAGCATCACACGCGACTACGTTCGTAAAGCACAAACAAGTCTTCCCGTAACTACTGCTGGGATTGTATAAAACAGTACGCGTAGTATCTTCAAAATGCCCTAACAGCTTAAGTTAACAATCTAGTATTCAACAAAATACTCCCCCCACACACACTGGTTTTGTCCTTTGTAAAAATTAGTACCTTTAAGTTTAACCTCCCCTGTGTCCCACGCAGACTCTACTCCTCCTCCCCTAGGACCCACCAAAAACACCTCTGCACAGGTCACGTTCCCGATATGAACTGACATGTGATCAAAGGAGAGACAGCATGACTGCCGCTTACTGACTGGGCAACAACTCTCCAACCTTAAAATCCAGTAACATCACAGCAAATCAGAAGCACCCAGGAATAACTGAAGGGGAACAGCCACAGAACAAGGTACTGGTGGAAAGCTAAATGACTTTAAGAGAAATTCCAAACGTTGTAATGGTAAGGGAACAAAATGATACCCCTGTTCCTGTGTTATGCAGAACGGAGAGCTTTTTTTTGTCCTCCCCCTCAACCACTGTCTAGAAGACAGTGAGTGAGCAGAAGTATGTGCTGGACAAGCCACCAAGCCCAGGAGTGACCTCCCAGGAGGATCAGACGGGGCAGGGGTGACTGACTGAGAGACCTGAGGGCAGTGCTTCTCAAACTGAGACGAAAATCTCTTTTGTATTTGGTTCGTTCTCACCACCTTAGATTTTCTGCATATTGCAAATGGGTATTTTTGTAAGAAAAGAGTAGCTACCGTAAGGGGAAAATGAAAGATATAACCTACAAGCTCGAATTTATTATTAGATTTAACAGATATAAAACTCAACCTCGGTCCCACAAGCCACACCCTCGCCAGGCACTGCCACCCTCAGGGCGGGCTGGCCGGCCGCAGGAGGCCTACTCTCCTCATCCAACAGAGAGATGCTCTTCTCCACCAACCTTCTCGCCCTGTTAGAAAACCTGTCAGGTTTTCCAACTGAAAAGGGGTTTTCTAACTGGCAATTTTATGATGTGTACATCTTCATGTAAATGGACACAACTCATGAGCTACTACTAAAGGGACCTAATGCTGCCTGCGTGTGAACAGGATGCTCAGTGCTTACTGCTTTCCCAAAAGCTGGCAAATGACGAATGCCACACATTATGAGAAGCCGCACAGCCTGAATGAAAAACAAACCCGCCAACAGAGGTGGAGTGCAGACCCCGGAGCAGACCCGGCACAACATTCTACAATTTTAGAACCGCAGAGATAAATGCTCTGACCGCTGTTCAAATAAAAGACGCTTTTCTGCCTGATGACTTTCTCAGGGAGGCTATGAAAAATAAGGCCACAACAGATTAAAAAGCGGCAGTAAAATAAAATACCCCTCAGAGGAATACGCCGAGCTCCCAAGTGATTAAGCATTTGTGAGACCCAGATGAAAGCAGGAACTGAAGAACAAGACAAACCAGTATCTTTTTAAAGAGGCCCGAAGAATCCATACTTCGCAGAAAGGGCAGGTCTGCGGTTTGCCTTTTCATCGGGCAGAGTCCCGGGGGATTACAAAGGTGTGACTTTGCTTGGCCGGACCCACACAACAAAGGAATCTGAATGACACAACTCGGAGGCCAAGTCCGCGGAGGAAGCTCTTAGCTGTGTCAGTATGCTGGCAGGATAGGTGATTCATTCTAGACTGTCTCATTCCAGGAATTCAAAATCAGTACAGAAAAGGGGGCAGGGAGGTCCAGATGTTGAAGAACCAGATTACCTGCACCTGGAGATGCTGGGGGAGGAAGCAGGCTCGGGTGCAGAGGAGGGGGCCCGCACTCAGTGGCCGGGCTCCAGCAGGGAGTGGGTCAGCAGGTAAGCACCCCTCCAACAGGTGACTAACGTTTTAGCCAGGAATACCTTCCATTCCACTACCAGAGCAAAAACGCTTTAAAACGGAAATTTAGTTTGAACTAAGGAGGTTCAGAACCATCCTGAGGGTGAGGGTGGAGAGAGTTTGGGGTTCCTGGGGGTCCGCGGAGAAAAAAGCAAGAATTTGGGGCCCCTATAGGCTTTCAGCCTTAATCTAAGCCAGGCGGTCCCTTCCTGCCCGTCCGGAATATACAGACAAGCCAGAATGCAGGAAATACAGAGGTCATCTGTCCCTCACACAAACCGCAGGGTATCTAGCGGAGCGTGACTCACTTCTGTGTTAGTATTTCATTAATTGATCAAGGAAGGAATTTCCCTTACAGAAGACTCCTTCATGCTCGGGAGGTCAATTAAACCAATTAAACCAAACTCTCTAGCAAGCCAAAGAAACTTAAACCAACTGAGGAAGAAAAGTGTAAAGACATTTATACATGAATAAATACATTGAGGGTAACATTTTATTGGCAGTGTATTGAAATCTAAGGCTGGGTTGGGCAGTAAGATAGAGGGACCAGAAATGGTTTCAGATCAAATCATTCTGTTCATCAGCTTCCGTGCCGTAAACGTGCTTATGTGAATTAAAGGACTAAAAGCTTCAGACGGCACTGAGAGAACATACAGCTTGCTATCTGAACCCCTTGTTGTGGGTAAGGCCATCTGGGGCGTGCCTTCTCTGAAGCTCCCACGTCAAGTCAGTTATGACAAAGCTCAGCCCTGCTGGTGTGAATCCTGTTAAAGCAAAATACCCTAAAGAGGGGTAGAGGGGGTTGCAATTAAAACTGCTGATTCCCCCAGTGTCACTCTACATAGAAATAAATGCTCTTAGGATAGAGGCAAAGGTTCCCAGGGGAACCCTGCTTACTTCAGACTGCCTCCTCCAGCCGGAACACCCCTCCCCTTCATCTTGCCATGGCTGGCTTCTCCCCAAAATCCAGCAAGGGGAACATTTCAGCCTGCTGCTTTATATGGAGTCAAAATTTTCCATGTCTGTTTGAAAATCCCCTCCTCAGAAAGACTGAACCATCCTCCCACAGCACGTCCCCCACGACAACCACTCAACCCCAGTTCTGTTCCTCTGCCCGTCGGTGAGCTGCAGAGTGGGCTCCCCTACAGTCTCCTCCTTCCAGCCTATTTCTGCGACCACGTGCTGCCATGCGACCAGGCAAGCCCCCCATAGATGCTGGCACAGAACGGCAGGGACACTCTGCTGCTGTCCCATTTATGATATAATTCACCTGTCATCCTTTAGGAATTACACACTTTTTTTGAGCAGAGGGGCAGACGGAATGGCAATCTGGAGGTGGCAGGGAGACACCTGGATAGATCTGGAACCACTCAAGGGCAACAGGAGAGGCCTGCGGCTCTGCCCCTGGTAAGGTGACTGGCCATCCCAGTAGATGGCTGCCCAAATGTCAACTGGAACTTAGTTTCAGTAAGAATCAGTTTCATAAGAATCCACTAGGAATCTGCCCACATGGTCACAATTTCCACCATCACCACCGTCATCACTTATTAAGGATTTAGGGAGCCACCTGGCATCAAGAGCATCGTCTTACAAAAGCCAAAGTGTGTTACAAGGTGCCACCCCCACCCCAAGGCACACCTTTGCCCCCACACAGCACAACTGCCCATGGGCCACGATCTGCTGCACCCAGATGGAGGGTCCTGCCACACCTGACCCCCATACATCAGAGACTGTTGGCACCTCTTGCTGAGCTGCACGAGCTGGAGGGAGAGGGTCCATCTTCTTCCTCTTTTGTCGTCCATGCCCCAAGAAACACCGAAGAAGCTTTCTCTGATGTGGGGTTAGTTGGCATCAGGGCCAACAGCCAAAAGAAGAATTTCCTTGATCACTTAAAATTTTGCCCAGATAAATCTTCAAATATTTTTCATATTCAGGTTAAAAATATATATATAGCACCTTGATCGGAATAAAGCAGTAGACCAAAATAAACACTAGCATTGTTTTCAAAGTTAACAAATGAATTGCAAGACAATGCACTGGTAGCTGACAAAGCCCTGTGACAAGTATCTTTTTTGTTCTGTAACACCTCCCTGTGTCCCTGCCCGCCCTCCCCAAATCCTGCATTAAGAAGCCTCCCGGGCAGTCTGCCACCACTGGCCTCGCGAGGGGGTGGCACTATGTCTCCAGGTTTCCTCTGGGGTTATCTACAGCACAGAGTTAACCAGCTTACTGCTATCTGCGCGCTCAATCTCTAGGGCAGCCTTAAATATGGCACAACAGCAATTTCTAGGTTAATTAAATTCCATTTCTGACCAGGATGTCTGATAGTTTACAAACCCAAGGAGGACACGGGGTATATGCTCACAATTCGGTTGGACAAAGCAGGGGCAAGGGGGACCAGACGGTTTAAAGCAGTGCCCAGCTGGTCCTCCAGGAGGGACGTGTATGCCTAAACGCCACTTTATTAACTCAATTTTCAAATATTCAAGACATAAGCTGGTAAATCCAATTACTTAGATTACATCCCAATTCTAAACAAAAAGCAATGGATGGAGCGGAGAGGGGTGTTCATTTAAAAAAGAAGATGTGTTGTGTCTGGCAAATGCAGAATGACCAGCATAGCCGTGTTCTTTGTACCGGTGTGGGAGCTGGCCCTGAAGCTTTGCCAACTTGCTGAAAGGCCTATTCAAAAAAAAAAAAAAAAAGATTCCTGTTTCCATCCCCAAAATAATTACCCACTCTATTCTATCCCAGACACACACTACAAACCTGGCAGCTAGTCAAAGAAACAAGGGCGTGCGTGCATGAGTGTGCGTGTGAGTGTGTGTGTCTTGGAGGTTGTGGGGGGTCGGGCAGGGGATATCCTGGGCCCAGGGCACGCTGCCCACCAAATTCAAATGCAAGTGCAGTTGTGGGTAAACCACACAAGATGGCTGTAAACATCCTGTATAGTACAGAGAAAATAAACACACCCTCAAGTGAACCCGGAGGCTAGCAGAGCCCAACTCACAGCAACCTCTGTAGCAAGCAGCACTGGCTGCAGGCTGGACCCTCGGTGCTCCCGTCCTCCCTGCTCCACAGTTACAGCCCGTGTTTGTCTCATCCCGGCGCAAGGACTTCGCTGGCTCCATGAGAAGAGGTTTGTGACCTGGAATGCCCGCTTTATGGTACTTCTGGAGGCCTCTGAACCAGTAAGGTTCAGAGGCCTCATTCGTTGCTTTACATATAAACAGATGAAATCATTTGTTTATGCTGAAAACCACAGGATGTTAAATATTTGCAGCACTTGTCTTAATTAAATTACACAGGCAGCTATTTAGAGTAAAAGTCTGCTATTAACCCGATTTACCTAGAGAAGCTATTTTTGGTTGAATCTGCTTGAGATGAATCCTTGTAAAGCCCTGCTTGGTCAGAGTGGTTCGAGGGCAAGGACCTGGCTGTTTTGGTTGAACTAACTTGGGCTCTTGGGCAAATGGGCTTCTATGTCCTTGGTTTTTTGGGTTTGTTTTTTTTTTTTTTTTGAGGGGGAAGGGGAGGGGAGGCCTATGAAAAGGAAAAAACTAAGGCTCCTTCTAGCCCCCATCTTCTCTGACCTCCTCTATAAAACCTGAATACAGTAACTCCCGTAACAGCTTCTCTTGCATCTATGATTTCATTATTCTTGATGACATGTACTCATCTTTTGCTTTGCCAGGTGGGAAATAAAAACCTGCATCTCCAAAATGCCTGTGTTGAAGATTCCTAGCGCCTACTTCCTCACTACATGTTGTCAGACTGAACAGCAAACATGACAGCTTTTAGATTTTGAGGTTATGTATACCGCCTTCCACTTTAGAAGGTAGGGGTAGGAAAAAAAATTTTAAATACAAATGTTTTAACACAATTCCAAAAGTTGTTCCTCAGTTCCCCTTAAATACTAACAACAATCCTATCTATACTCTGCTTCCTTGAGACCTAACCCTTCCAGTTAGGAGTCAATTACCCACAGGAAAACAGATGAAGTTCCTTCAAAGCCCGAGACATCCTTAGGAGGGAAGGCTGAAGACATTCACGAGCTCTACCCACCGAACTCCAAGGCCAGGAGGAGGCAGGCACCACGAACCCGACGTCGCCACCACCTCAGAGGGTGTTTCAACTGCTCCCAGAAGCTGAGCTCCCACGGAAAGCAGGCATCACAGAGACAGGCGAGCCTTCTCCTCGTCTTTAAAATTCAGGGGGAAAGGGTCGAGGGGAGAGGAAGGAGACTCTCAAGCACTAAATGTCTACATGCTATCTACAGCATCTTCCCAAGGAAAACACCACTTGGGCACACACATCTCAGGCCGGTGGTGAGAGTCCCCACAGTGAAATCACTTTGATTTCATTAATACAATGGTACAAGGATGTTTTTTTTTTTTTAAAGTCTGACGCAGCATCCTGAAATGTCAAAGAACCAAGGCTGCCTGGAAATCCTGTCATGATCAAGGAAATATCTGACACTGACTTCTTTTGTGTTCTAGAAAGCAACCATGTCAAACTTGCATGGGATCATCATTAATCAACAATTAAAGCAGCAACAAAGCCCTTTTGCCCTGTCAGTCCCCAGTGTCACACGTGTTACAGTTTACCACCAATGGAAAGCCGCCGGGTTGGCCGCCCCCCTCCCCCGCCACGCAGCACAACCCTCTCCAAACCAGGGTCGAGGAGCTGCAAAGGACTTTTGGGCTCAGGGTAGTCTTGAGCAAAAACTGTGTCTTATCTCAAAAAGAAGAAAAGGGTAAGACAAGTCAGAACAACAACACATGGAAGTTAAAAATCTTAATGTAGTCAGGATCCAGCCAAAGAAATTCCTAATACATTCTGGTAGTTACAAGGTGTGAACAAATTATCTAAAGTACACTCTGCTGTAGAAGCCTCAAAGAGCCAGTGGAAGTGTTGATCTGCCTTTTGAACCTCTCATGAGGTGGCGTTGCCAACTTTGTTTTTAAAATACTATTTGAACAAAAACCCCAGCAGTTTCTCTATTTTAGGTTACTCAATACTCGGCTGCAAACTGCCAGAAAACTCCTCGAATCCTGGCAAAAAGATGATGGCTGGGAAGGGAGGGCGTGTGACTCTGTGAGGCAGGGATCATGTTTTACATTGTTCTCTAAAAGGGAGAAGAAAAACACACAAAGAAATTCATCCTGCAATGCTACACAGCGCATTCATTTAAAATAAAAAATCCAGCGGAACCCTTAGCAGTGTAACTGAAAACTCAGTCCCGGAGAAACTTCACACTAGAAACGTTCTCCATGGAGTTGGGGGCACAGTGGGGGCGGGCGGGCAGTCAGATTCTGAAGTCCATCATCATGTGACAGACTACAGCATAAAGGCAGCGCTCAGAGCACCAACTAGTCCCTGAAAGATTCGGAATACACTTCGTTTAGCTTCTCACTCACATCCTCTGCCTCTTGGACAGTAAGGCTGCTAACAGGGACCTGCTTTATTTAAAGGATAGCAAATAGAAAAGGGATTCTGGACTATTTCCCCGCCCACTGGAAATCCCATGAAGTAACCAACAAGCACCCATAGATGGCAGTAGAGAGTCTTGGGACACCAGCTCTGGGATCACCCCTCAAGAGGAAAGGGAATAAATAATTCTGGCTTTCACGGGTTTATGACAAGCCTGGGCATTAACCAACTCTTAGGACCTGTGCTAGAATCTGACACCAGCTAAAAATCCAACCACTGCTTACGGAAAGTAGTAGGTGAACGATGTTAGCACTACCCTTTCACCCAACAACTCACAATTCAAGTTCCTTGCTTGTACGGAAAATATAAAGCAAATCACAATCCAACATTTTATATACTGGAAACATACGTAGGGCTAAAATCCACTGGGCTGTTTTCTCAAATACGTTCCTCACCACAACCCTGCCAAAGTGAATTTTATCACCAAGGAGAGTAAGAAAAGGCAAAACTAAAGCAACCCACCATGGTTCTAATACACTTTCTTCACACCAGAGTCCAGAGTACTCACACTGGGGCTCTGTTCTGTAAGAAAAGGGTGCACTACAATCCACACATTGTCTCTTCCTGAATGCTTACAAGAGGTCTAGGTATTCATGACAACTGCCTAAAGGTGAGAAAGCATGATCCTAATGCACGAATCTGCTAATCACTAACGAACAGACGAAGAGAACTATCCTCCTTGTTACTGTTTTTGCTTTGTGATCCTGGAGTAAAGGTACCGTCTCTCAAAGGAAAACAGGAGCTGACACAGCATCCCAGGCTCGGTGACTCGGGTCAGGCTCAGAGGCTGCCCTGACGGATCCAGCAAACACAACCCTGGCACAGAAATGTAAATAAAAACCAAGGAAATGGTACCAATTCATAAGCAGGCAAAAGGGAGTCGTGGCACAGAAATCACCTTCCCTTTGAACACTGCCTAGGATACCCTCGAGCAACACTGAATTTCTACCAATGTTCAGGGCTGCACGAGGTAACCATTTGTCAGGCAGGGAGCAGAAACATCTTTCCACGTGGCATCGCGGAATCAAACCAAACCAAGTGGCCTCTTAAACCAGACCAGCCAGGGGAGTGGGGGCCAACTCACCCCTTCCAACCCAGACACGATACTCCCATTTACATTCTTAGTATCATCCTGGGATCTAAGATGCCCCTCCCCAGGATAAAAAAAGCCCCCCTCATGTCTTCAGGATATGAACCCGCAGGCCCCCGACCTGATGTCAGGGACAAGCACTGAGTGGAAAGGGGCCCTGTCTGTGGACGGCAGCAGATGACAAGCAGAGACTTGCCGAACCTCTGCAGGACACACATGACCACCATAACTGTGCGTGGCTCAAACGAACCCTCACAGGGGTCTGGTGAAAATATCCGACTAGACCTCACTTACATCACAAAATGAACATCTCTCCATGAGGGGAGAGTCAGCCTCCGACTCACAAGGGGTGCTGTCGTCCAACATCTTATAGCCATTTAACCAACAACAAAAAGACCCCTGCTATTAATGAGACGAGCGACTTACCACACCTTTCCAGAGATACTACATTTGTATTTGCTGTGATGCTTATAAAAATAGCTCAAAGGACTTTCAAAGGATTTGATTAAGGCCAGTAGCAGAAACCCCCAGGGATGAGACTGGGAGTACAGAGAAATCCAAACAAGCCCCCGCCTGAATTCACCCAGAGCTGTCAACGACTAGTTATCCCCCTTCTCTTGAACATTCAAATGCCCTGACGAAGTTCTGATCCCCAGTGAGTTCCAGGGAACGAGCAGAAGAAAGTCCAACCTCTCATGCAGGGCTCAGGATAAACACCCAAGCTGCAGGCATCACTTTAGCAACTCTAAAGGACTGAAAGACTTCCTGTTCAATTAAGTCCCTCATTAATCCCTCCTGCTCCCGCCCACTACTCCTGTCTATAAACAGGAAACCAAGAAGCCACAGGTCAGCCTCGTCAGTGCAGCTTATACCCTCCAAGGAAGGCCACAGCCAAAGATCTGTCCTGGAAGCTGTCACAAAGCCTCAGTACCGCCTGGCTCTACTCATCTTCTCCATACGGTGGTACCGAAGGGAAGGACAGAGAACGAAAAGACAAGAGGGAAAGAAGTGGGAGAGAATCCAAAAGTTCTACATGATCCTAATAAAATGTGAAAATGGGAGGAGAGGGAATATTCAACAGATGGAAACCTCCCAATAATAAAAACTATTATTATTACATAAATTTATGAGCTACGAGTTTAAAAAGTGACCAACTTCCCAAATCTTATTTTTTTTAAACCCCAACTCAAATCTAGCCTCAATGGGTCCTCCCATACCAGGAATAATCCATTTTTGTGATGCTTCCCATAAGTGGGAGTGTCATTTCCCTGCGGCTCCAGTCCCTCCCATTCCACTACCCAGCCAAAAGCAGAAGCAGCCCCTTCAACTGAGGGCTGTGACACTTGGTCAAGGGAACTTGCCACATGGTCCTTTCTTGGCTATGCTGCACCAGCACCACCAGACAAGCCACCTCTGGGGAGAAAGCAGAACCCCAAGGTGCATTTCAGGGGGAGGGTGCAGGCAGGGACCACGTGAAGGAGGGGGCAGAAGAGAGAAAAACTGTCACATCTTCTCAAGTGGTCAGAATCCATGACACGCTGCTGAGGCATCATGGCAATAAACGACATCCTTCTCTTCTCTGCAAGCCGCTGATTAACTCAAAGAAACAAGCTGCTTCAGTGCATGCTTCCTAGCAGCTGGCTTCAGCAAAACGCCAGGACGGCAAAGTGGCCAAATCCAAATCCTGCTCACGGAGATGTAGGTGGCAGGCCGTGGGGGGCCAGGAGGTACGTAAGTACTCTCTTCAGAAGGAGTCTCTTCAGTTCCACCAGCCTAAACATGCCCTAATGGTCTCCCTTTGATCAAAGAGGCATCTGTCTTCCACTGTGTCAATACGATGCCAAACACCACGCTCCCAGTCATCCATCAGCCCTGGGAAGGGTCGCGAGGCCCCACCTCCTGCAATTTGTAAATAAGCCTGTAGGAGAACACTTCCAGCTGGACACTTAAGGCTTCCTACCCTCACCCCTCGATCATTCCAAACCACCCTCAGAGATCAGTGAGAACAACTTCATACCCAGAAAACACCCCCAGAAGTTGACCCTAGCTAACTGCTAACTACCGGTTTGCAGATGATTGCTCACTTCCTCAGTTTATTCCTTCAACTGTACTCTTCCTCAGGTTCATCTATCTTTGGTCTCTGACTTTAGGAATTTCAGGAATCCCAGATTTTATCCAGTAAATCGAAATGGACATTTCATCTGAGATACAGAATACAGCAGCCAAAGTCACAGAGCGCCCCCCAACCCCCAAATTACTGTTTGTTTTCTTTTCTTCTGTTACACGATTTTAAAAGCAGAAAATGTTACATGAATCAGTACTACAGGTAGGAACAAGATGTGTCCTTGAAGCTGTTGGTGCCACCACGTAAGTCAGACTTCCCCGCTCTAGAATGCCATGGTCTCTCAGTTCTAGGATGGTAAACACATCAACAGACTTGAGCTGGGAATTGTATAATGAAAATACTCAGTGAGCTATGATCAACTTGCTATGAAAATCGCAGATGCATTTCACAGAAGACTAAGGCACGGACAACTCAGAAAGGAAAATCCAAATCAGAAAACTCAGAATATCCATCCTCTCTCTCATTCCACTCCAGTGCCACAAAGGAGGAAAAGGGTAGACCCAGTAACTACGAACTACGCCAAGGGGAGACCCCCATATGTGAGCACAAGCAAGAGTGTCCTTGAAGGATAAACTGAGGGCAGATTCCGTGCGGTGACGAGCTGGACGGAAAGGGACCCGGGGTCTGACCAGGGACGCCTGGCTTTGTTTCTAGACATGCAGCCTTATCTAGTCACAGCAGGACAATACAACAGGGCCTGGGCTACACCGGGGAGCCCTGCCAGCCCCTGAAACAACTTTGCTCTGGGACAGAATTAGACTTGGGAACCAGTCGTTCACCAGGAGAAAACTTCCCAGAAAGAAGGGTACAATTTATTCCTTCCTGACCTCCTCCTTCTCATAGCAAACAACTACAAAGACAACCTCACACCCCTGAGCTTCTTTGCTGATTAGCTCAACAATAAAACAGTAAAACCACCCAGTTGGAGAGCAAGGGCATGGCGAGCAACTGGGCTCCAGCGGTCGTGAGGGGCTGGGCTGGGCCGGTCCATTCAGAGCTCCCACCAGCCCAAGGGCCCAAGGCAGACACCTGTGCCAGGAGGAATCAAACTCCATCTCAGGGGAGGAAAGCCCACCAGACTCTTCAGTTCTCCCACGAACTGAACACCTTTAACTGAATGTGGAAACACAGAATACAAACACGGTACAGGAAACAACTGCATGAGAAAGACACGTGCTGGATAGGATGTGGAGGAAAGGGAGCCCTCGTGCGTGGCTGGTGGGAGTGGAAACTGGTGCAGCCCCCATGGAGAACAGTACAGAGGTTCCTCAAGAAACTAAAAACAGAACTACCGTATGATCCAGCAATTCCGCCCCTGGGGTTTAGCTGAAGGAAATGACGTCGCTATCTCAAAGAGCTATCTGCACCCCGTGCTCACTACAGGATTATTTACAATAACAGCCAACGTATGGAAACAAACTAAGGGTCTGTGGAGAGATGAAGGGATAAAGAAAACGTGGTATGAACATATAAATGGAATATTGTTTAGCCATTAAAATAGGAAATCCTGCCACTTATGACAACATGGATGGTCACTGAGGGCATCCTGCTAAGTCAGACAGAGAGACAAATGCTGTGTGATCTCGCTTACATGTGGAATATAAAAAACCAAACTCACAGAAACAGGTAGATTAGCAGAGGGTGTGTGTGTGTGTGTGTGTGTGTGTGTGTGTGTAGGTGGTCAAGGTAAAAACTTCCAGTTATAACATGAGTAAGTTCTGGGAACCTAATACAGAGCATGGTGCCTATAGTTAACAATACTATACTGTATACCTGAAAGTTGCTAAGAAAGTAAACCTTAAAAGTTATATAGTACAAAACAAAAGTATACGAGGTGACAGACGTGTTAACTAACCTTACAGTGCTTATCAATTCATAAAACATGCATATACTACATCAGCAGGTTGGACACCTTAAACTTCACACCGTTACATGTCAATTAAACGTCAATAGAGCCGGGAGAGGGGTGGGGGGTGGGGAAGGTGGTGACTTAACATCCAGGAAATTTAACATAAACTAGCCAGAAAACAGTCCCTGACATAAATCATAACAATGTCTTCTTAGGTCAGTCTCTCAAGGAAACAGAAATAAAAGCAAGAATAAACAAATGGGATCTAATCAAATTTATAAGCTTTTGCACAGCAAAGGAAACCATAAACAAAAGGAAAATAACCTACTGACGGGGAGAAAGTATCTGCAAACGATACAACCAACAAGAGATTGATTTCCAAAATATACACATAGCTTATACAACTCAATAACAACAACAAAAACACCAAACAACCCAAACAAAAAATGGGCAGAAGACTTCAATAGACATTTCTCCAAAACAAACAAAACAAACAAACAAAACAAAACAAAGACATACAGATGTCCAATAGGCACATGAAAAGATGCTAGGTACCACTAATTATCAGAGAAATGGAAATCAAAACCACAATGAGGTGTCACCTAACACTGGTAGAATGTCCACCACGAAAATGTCGACAGATGCCAAGTGCTGGAGAGGGTGTGGAGGCAGGAGACTGCAGTGCCAGCTGGTGCCTGCCTAGGCCCTCTGGCCCCCAAACTTCGAGCTCTTAGGCATCCACCTGCCCTTCTATGGAAAACAAACTCCTGATGGGTGTTTGCCTTAGCAGAATGAACAGCCCTGGGAAACGGCCAGCCTCACCATAGCTCAGGCTGACTTGTCTCAGCCCGTGTCTCCTCCTTATCAGAATCAAAAATTCCACTACACTGCTTGTGTCAGCCCAGGTCTCCATCTTACTGGAGCTGAAAATCCACTATCCTCCCATGTACCAAACCCCCTACCTCACTTACAGCCAATCAAAAATCAGTTCCCCTGTCCCTTTGCATTCACAGCCCTTGCTTCCTCAATAAAAGACCCTGCATGTTCACACCTGGAAGACATGCAGGCATCTCTTGTCTGTGTGGCCCACTGTTGCCTGTAGCACCATACCTATTCAACTCTCCTTTGTTCTTAAACTTCTCTTGGTTTCTGGTAAATTCTTTTCGCCACCTAGGACACTGGCCCTCCATGTGTCCCCCAACAGGGACCCCCTCCTACACTGCTGCTGGGAATGTAAGTTGGTGCAACCACTATGGAAAACAATACTACTCAAAAGAGTAAAAACAGACTTACTATATGATCCAGCAATTCCACTTCTGGGCATGTATCTGGAGAATAATTCGTTGACACAACATTGTAAAATGATTATAAATCAATAACAAATGTTTAAAAAAACTCTAATTTGAAAAGATACACACACCCCAATATTCATAGCAGCCAAGACATGGATACAACCTAAATGTCCATCGACAGATGACTAGATAAAGAAGATGTGGTATATTTATACAATGGAATACTACTTGGTCATGAAAAAGAATGAAATAATGCCATCTGCAGCAACGTCGATGGACCTAGAGATTATCATACTAAACAAGTCAGACAGAGAAAGACAAATATATATCACTTATATATGGAATATAAAATATAACACAAATGAACTTATTTACAAAACAGAAAAAGACTCACAGACTTAGAAAACAAACTTAAGGTTACCAAAGGGGAAAAGGTGGGGCGGGGGGTGGAGATTAGGAGTTTAGGATTAGCAACTACAAACTAACATATATAAAACAACAAGGTCCTACTGTATAGCACAGGGAACCATATTCAATATTTTGTAATAGCCTATAATGAAAAAGAATATGAAAAGGAACGGTATATGCAAAGTATGTGTGTATGTATATATGTATTTGTATATAACTGAATCACTATGCTGTACACTAGAAACTAACATAACATTGTAAATCAACTATACCTCCATAAAAATAAAAAAGACAAAAGTAAACATTTATCTCGGTGGTAACTTAAAGCATTTTCCTATTAAAAATAAGCCCAAACCTATTTATGAAGTAGAAAGAAAAAATTTGCAATTATTAAAACAGATCAAAGAAAAGTTCTAGCACAGAAAGGCTCTTTTCAGGCCCCAGACACAGAAAGCTGAGAAACCTTGTTCTACTGTGCACTGTCCACCTTCTCATCTCCCCCTGACAGATGAGGAAACAGTGCCTCAAGAAGAGCATTTGGCGACTCAGACAGGATGAAGCCACTGCTGAAAACTCTTAGAGAACACACAACAACATTCTGTTAGAATACCTAAATTAATTGTCCACGGAATTCACATAACAGAATTTTGAGACGCTTGGATAAATGAATGGGTTCATTTCCTGTTGTGGGGAGGGGCATGGGGCACGGCATCTGCTGTCATGGCGATCATAAACCAATGCATTCCCACCCACTCTTGACAGAGGTTAAAATAAACACAAATGAGAACTCACCCTACTTGCCCTTGCAGAATTATGTGACACTCTCTCTCCCCATCATCTCCTTGAGGGAACTGGCTTCATCCCAATCTCTGTGCAACATCCTCCGGGAGACACCCCCCACCCCCAAAAAAGAAACCCACAGCCTAAAAATACAATAAATTTCATTTGAAAACATAAGCCACTGAGAAAACAGTGATGAGTATGTGAAATTGCCCTTCACAGTAAACGTGACTAGCAGCATGAATCTTGTGCACCAAGGGACAGCCACAGTGTCATTTAGAGCCGTCTCTCTGTCTCTGGTCTAAAACACGACTTGCTTTGTAAAACACAGAAACTGTCGGGCACACAGTGAAAGGTGGAGACAGACTGATAGAGGTGTGTGTGTTTTATGGGTAGATTCCCCCGCTGGGTATAAATTAAATTAAATCCTGTGCAAGCTGAAACGTGTGAAATTTGGGAAAGAATGAGGTGCGCTGGTGCACAGGTACCTATTCCCGCCCCCACCCCACCCTGCCACGCCCACATTCACACATACACCCTGGAAGGGCCTTGGAGGAAAGGCTGGTAGAACCTGAACAGGGATGTGATGATACTGCACTGACTGTCAGCCAGAATGCCATCCCTGAACATCAAGCACAAAACAAAAGTAGAAATAACTCACACGGACATAGTACTGTTTCCAAATTTTCCTCTGCGCAGCCCAGAAAGCATAGTAGGAACCATCCCCAGACCTATGTCTGTGCAATCACTGTGGGTGTATCTACCTGCCCAAAGAGAGCGTCGCCTACTGCACCCTACAAGGAGCTGGGAAGAAGTCTACACATAGGAAACGGAAGCCAGCCTGCGAGGCTCCCCTGCAAAGGTGGTCTGAGGTTAAATCACACTGCCTGCTATGGTCAGTTGTTCACAGCAGGAAAACATCTATGCCTTTGGGAGGACATACTGCACATAAGCAACTACCTAAAGTAAAATTACACCACGGGGGGAAAAAAAAAGGTTCGGGGTGGGGAGAAGGTGGCGTGCAGCCAATCTATAAATAATTTCAAATAAACCGCAAGGGAAGGAAAGACATCACTGTTCTGTTTCTGCACAAGGCAGATGAGCAAGCTGAGGAAGGAAACATTTGGGGGCATATAAAGAAAAAGGCATCGTCTGTCTCAAGTAGGCAGGGGAAAATCGGCCAAGGCCTGAACTCAACATCTATGAAGGAAAGAGCAGGGCAGACATCAGTAAATTGGAACCACGCTTCACCCGTGGGTCTGGGGAAAGGTTTGTTCAAAGGAGAACCTAAAATGATCACAGCTTACCAAAGAGAAAAATCAACTCAACTCATTTAAATTC
This sequence comes from Camelus dromedarius, assembly GCF_036321535.1. NCBI lineage: Eukaryota > Metazoa > Chordata > Mammalia > Artiodactyla > Camelidae > Camelus > Camelus dromedarius. The sequence continues at coordinate 10,024,812 of NC_087454.1, read as the reverse complement.
TTACCTAAAGGAGTCACGCAAACTATCAAGTGGAGACACGGGGAAGACACAGTTTCTACGTTCCTAGATTTAGGGTTAACAGTCCTGTGAGACCAAGCCCTTCAGGAGGAGCTGTTACATCTAACAGCTAAAGACCAAAGGCCCCAGAATTCTTAACCACAGGGATCACCTCTGTCCACTCCCACAGCAACTCGGCAGAGAATGGGTATTTAGTATTTATTAAAGGACAGGTGCTTTAAATCACATGTAGCATTTAGTCCAGGGGTCACCAGAGCAGTGGCTATCAGAAGGTGATTAACCAGCAGCATCAGAATCACCTAGGAACTTACAAATGCAAATTCTCAGACTCACTGAATCAAAAACTCCGGGAGTGGGATCCAACAAGCTGTGTTTTAACAAGTCCTCCCAGTGGTTTCCTGCACACCCAGGTCGGAGAACCACTGGGGAGAGCCACCAGCCTGTAAGGCACTGCAGCTACCACTTACCAGACAACGAAACGGAGGCCCAGAGACTTAATGCAGCTTTTCAGAGCATAGATGCCAAGCAAACATGGCCATTATTCCAAAGCCTGAACTCTTTCCACCGTATCAAACTACAGGAGCATTCTGTCCCTAGCACTGGACACGGAGACTGGTTTAACCATAAAGGCAACGTTGAAGATCTACTTTATATTTTAAATTAACAAGACCAGATTCAGTGCAAAGTGATTTTAATTCAAGATTTACCCTCTCACTTGTTGATAAATGCTACTTTCAACGGTAGCACCAAAGGTAGCTACACTGGTGCTACGTGAACCGTAGGTTCTAGTTCGATTAGCAGAAAATACGTGGGCACTGCTCGCGGCAGGGTCAGCCTGCCCGCCTGGCCACTGGTTTTACTTAATATGAGAGGTGTGTCCACTCCCACTGGCATGGATTTAGTAACTACTGGCTTAAGGAGATTTCAACAAAAGCGGTTACTACGTTCCTAGATTCAGGGTTAACAGTGGAGACAGAACCTTTTTTGGGAAATCTGCGGTGTCACAATCCAAACTGACAACTGTACATTTCTTCATTTCTCAAACTTTCAATGAAAGGGAACATTTTATTCGTGGTCTTAATTTAAATACTTTCTCTGGATACAAATTTCATTGTTTTAAATATGAATTTTGAAAATCTGGGCAAACACAGGAGACCAGGAAAGACGGGCAAGAGCAAAGGTCTGTCCTCAAACAGGGATTCAAGGGCGTCCTGCCCACCTAAGATCTGAACCGAAAGATGTGGCCACCACAGGAAAGCACCTGTTCACACCAAAGGGGGCGGGAGGAGAGGCAGGATGAGGAGGGAAAGGGACACACAGAAGGCCCGACGAGCAAGCCCTCCATGTGTCTGCGGGCATCCCTCTTCGTGCCCTTGAAGACACACAGATCTCCATCACAGAGAAAGCTGTACCTGCCTCACCCTCCTCTTGCTTCAAACAGCAGCCCAGACTCACAGCAGGAGGGCATCCTTCAGGAGACACACAGATTTCGGCCGTAACCTGGGAAAGATTGGTGTGTAATTTTGGTTTCTAAATTGTTTCAAACATTAAGAGACATTCTCACCACAAGGATTCCCAGTGCCCCAGTCCTCTGTAAGCCTTAGGTTTCTCATCTATGGACCCAGATGATCTGACATTCAGATGACCTATAAGGGCTCCATTTATCCAGGCCTCGTTCCGCAAGACCGGACTGGCACAGTCCTAAGAAATGAGGATCGAGAGAGAAATTACGGCCAAGGTGGCTCAAATTCCTAACAAAGGGGGCTAGCTACAAGCTCCAGAAAGGCCACATGCCAGTCCACGTTACACAGCGGCATTTGCCAGAACAGCAAGGAGGTCACAGTACAAACGGTCTGCAGGCTGTCATGAGGGATGCAAACACAGCTCGCGGGGGCAGGGTAACAGGCTGAACAAATCAGTAATTATGTTCGAGAGAAAGAATGATTGAAAACAACATATATTTTACAATTGCGAGAATACCAATCTGTAGAGTTCCAAGTGGACAGGCCAAAAACAAAAAACAAAAAACAAAAAAGCAAACAAACAAACAAATAAACAAAGTGTTAATGAACACCCCACAGGGCACCACAAAGTACCCCACCCCAAGACTGGCCTGAATAGTGTTCACGGTCACTCAGAGCATCCTCTACAGACCACTCATGCCTCATACCAAGGTGGGCTTGGCCTGGACAGAACGCCCAGTAGTCCTACCATCCCCAGGTAAGTAGACACTGACAAAAATGGCCCTCCCACGAGACGATAACCACCAAATGGATTTACATCATAATACATCAGAGCCAATACTCACTTCGTGTCATTTTTTAATTATATTATTAAGGAACAATTTACTTGATTCAGTAAAACACCTTGCCCGTAGTACAGTTATATACTCAACAAGAACAGTACTTCATATGAAAGCAGCAGCCTCTTAAAAGGCCTCCATTCATTTCCAAATATGTCTGAAACCAAGCAGGAACAGCAGCAAAGATTCTCTTTTATTATTTTATCTGTTTTCTATTTATGTTATTTTTTTTAATTTTAGAACATTTTATTTTTGTACAGTTTTTAATTGGAGGAGGGGTGGTTCGATCTGTGTATTTTTAACGGAGGTACTGCGGACTGAACCCAGGACCTTGTGCTATACCCTCCCCCAAAGATTCATTTTTAAGACCCTGTTTTTGTTTTCCTTTTAAATGTTCTCAATCCTTCTACGTTTTATATATGGTAGACACCAGGAATTAAAATAAATGCCAGTTCTACATAATTAAAGCTTTCTTTAAAATGGTCATATATGCTATTCATATTTTCTTCAAAAGCAAATAAACAAGAGCTAGGTCTTCTTCAACCTCTGAGAAAACCAAAACCTGAGAGGATAAGGTAATATATGCTTATCACCATCATTATGAGTGAATAATATTTATTATCATAGAATTTGATGATCACTGTAAGCATCTCAAAATTCTAAGGATACCAGAAAACTGTGGTCAACCTTAAGTTAGCACCACAGGAGGAACCACAGGGCCTTCAGGCAAGAAGGCATTTCCTCCTTCGCTTGGCATCACTAATTAACATTGCTGATGGAAATTAAGTGACCTTATACTGTGGCAGCTGGAGGACTCCAGACGCTGCTGTGAAAGTAGAAACAGGCACTTCCTTATGCCCTAGTCAGATGGGTCACAAGACAGGCCCCAAGAAGTAAGTTTACAAATTGTATTTTGGTATATAGATGGATGCGTAATTTTGGACCTAGGAAGCATTTATGAAACCAGAGAGAGAGAGGAGAGAGGAGGAGAAACAAGTTGGGGCGGGGGGGGGGGGGGATAAAAGTATTCTATCACTACCAAAAATTTGCTCCTAACCCTTTAAAACAAAACAAATAACTATGGGTAATACTTCAGAAACACGAACAGGCAGACAGACACACAAGTACACACACACCTACGTTGCAATATGAGAAGAGGGATGAAAGATCTGGACAATTCTAAACAGGAAAATATGCTTCTCAAACATAGCGACTCCTCTGGGAAGCCTTCCTTTCCTTACACGTTATTTGGCTATTCTTAGAATTGGTTTACCTTCACAAAAACATGCAAACATACCAGATACTCCACCAGCCACTGGGGACAGAGAGACAAACAAGGACGATCCCAGCTCTGAGGGAGCCGAGGGCCAAGCCCTTCTCAAGCCTAAAGGCCAAGGGACAGCCAGGCAGCAGCGACCACCCGAGTCCATTGCCACTCAAACACATTCAAAAAACAAAACAAAACAAAACAAACAAACAAAAACAAAACAAAACAAAAAAAAAACGAGACTGATGTTGCCAATTCCACATTCACCCTGTGGGACGGGCTTTAAGCTAGAGGGACAGATCGATCAAGGCATTTTATGAGGCTGACACTCTTTGAAAGATTCTGTGTTTCTAAATCGAAGCAAGAGAGAAAGTATTCTTGCCCGATATTTACCTTATTCCAAGGGGGAAAAGCTCACCTATTATCATGATCGCTTATTTAAATTTCTAATAGCAGAAACGAACAAAAGTTTTCTCCCCCACAACACACACACAAGTACTTCAGTGTGTACTTCAGTATCTCTGCAGCCAAGTGCCCCACCCCCACCCAGCCAATTCTACCATAAAAATGGAGGGGGGAGAAGGAAGGAGGGAAGGAACAGACGGGGGTGGGGGTGGTAAGAACACTCTATTCCCATCTTAGTCGCAACCATGTGCAATGCTTTTAATTGAGCTGCTAAGCAGCCAAGTGAGGTGCTGACATTAAGGAACACGCTGCATAAAAAGCCATGTCTAACAACCCTTGCAAGCACTCACACGTGAACCACAAGTGACACTAATGGCTGTCACCCCCTTCACAAATGAGGTGACTCCAAACCCCCACACACCCAGCATCTCTGTGCGTGCTCTCAATTTCATCAAGGAAGACTTCCCAACTGATAAGTTTCCAGGGGGGTCGGATACTACTGAAAAGATCATGGACGTGTTTATGTTTGTCCTTTGGAGGGTGTAAAAGGCCAGAAGGGCAAGAGCATGGGACAGAGATGTTTGTATTTAAAAGATGAGGAAGAGATGTGATCTAAGAGGAAGGAAAGAAGCTGGTACCCAGTTTCCGTGGCAACCACAAAGCATACTAGAGCATCATTTGCATGGCAGGTGGAAGTGACATCCCTGCAATCAGACCTCAGAGGGAACAGAAAAAGGAAACGGCCACAGCAGTAATAAAACTGCCTCAAATGAAGTTCCACCATTTTCCTTAAACAAATACACGCAGCCAAAGCCTGTGCGACTACCAGGAACCTCAGCCAAATTCTAGGAGCAGCAGCCCATGTCCACAAGTCTCTAAAACTTTGCCCTTGGCAATAATTAACGGCGAATTAAATCAAACGTATTTTGCCAATCTCTTACCCTACAGAGGACACACATGCTCTGGGGCAGCCCTGCATTTCCCTTTCCTTCCTTCACACTAAGACCCACGTGCGCTCAACTTTTAGAAGGGTAGTGTGTTCGTGCTGAAGAACTGAGTATCTATGAAGACTTCTCTAAACAGAATCCCTTTCTAGTAGGAAAAATAACATATTAAGCAAAGAGAAGCCCAGTTTCACTAATGAGAAAGCTTAATGCACAATTCCAGGAAGGTAAGCATTAACAGTAAATTTTAAAATAAACTGCACAATGCCAGAAAGCTCCATCTCTCCTTGCTTTACACTCCTACGTTGTGTTACCCCAACTACAGCAAGGTGCTACCCCACCCCAGATTACCCAGGCCAGACAGGTGGTGCTTTAATAGACACTTAAAGATGGAAATTCCATGATAACTTTAAAAGTCAAGAAAGGATGGAGCTGATGGAAATTTATTCTGAAAGTCTTCTAATAAAAACCAGACAACAGTAACAGCTTTTCGATTAGTACCCCCATCTCCCTTCTAATTAGTCGAGAACCTCTTATGTTTAAGTCTACTCTTCCTTTGACCTAAAAAAAGAAAGAGATCACGACTGGGGTTTGCTGTTCATTTAGTAAGGTGAAGACAGGGAGCCTGTTTCCTCCTATAATCGAAAGAAGCTAATGCTACCACTCGACGTGCATTCAACAAGTACGGATTCATTGCCTCTCAGCACATCCTGTCTTAGACCGATTTGGGGACCAAGGCTAAAGCCTACCAGGCACCGATCCACTGCTGAGCTACGTTATCCTGTTTAATACTAAGAACTGCCTGGGTTGCGGGCTATTACAAGGCTGCCTAGCTGGGCTGGTCCAACTGGAAGCCTGCGCAGCTCCTGCCGGCCCCTCCCCCCAGACTCCGGGGGCCCAGGACAGGTGATGGGGGTGGTGGGTGCGGTCTGCTCTCTGGACAGGTGACTTCTTAAATCAGTTACAGTACTGTGTCAATCCTGAGGCTTCTACAAGATAGAAATCTGGACTGGGATCTGATACTTTTGCCTCAACACCCACGTGTGCCCTTTTCAAAGCATAAACTAACCCTCGTCTCAGGTGCACTATGTTGGCACAGAAAAGTTAGTAAATAAACCCTGCCCTCTTCCAGCCCTCCTGTCCCAAGCACCGAAGCAGATGAGGCCCTGCAGAAGCAGCCTGCTACAGAGCACAAAGAACTGCGTGGGTCAAGGCTCAGGCCCTCACAAGGATGGCCAAGGGGCTCCGGGCCATCACAAGCTGGCCCAGCTCCTGCAGCCCTGGACCCCGACCCAGGATAACAGGTGGGACACAGCCCAGGGTGAAGTCGAGCACACAGAGAAGCTGCGTGCCCCAGCTGGGTGTATCAGTGGGCCCTGGCTAAAGCTAGAGATACAGGGTAGAGAAAAAAAAACATTCCAAAGGGAATCTGCAGTCCATCCTTCCATTTAAGCCAAACAAAACTATGCATATTCCATAAAGGGAACCTCAAAATACCAGCCCAGGTTTGCTCAGTCACCCAGGAACCCAGTTCCACATTCTTCCAAAATCCACCCTCTGCTTCCTCCAACAGCCATGCTACACCCCACCCCCTAAAACACCAAGTCTCTCAGCTTCCTCTCCTCTAATCCGAGACTGGGCTGTACCTTTATTCCACAAAGGGGGTTGCCGGTGCCTTCAGACACTATTCACACGCACTGACAAGAGGGTCTAGCATGTGAGAAAGAAGACACGTGTGGGGAGGGACTCCACAAGATGCTTCATGGACAGAAAAAGGACCTGCTTCCTGTAAAACAAAGCAACGCAAAAGATAGTCTTGAAACCCCCGGGTCATGCCACACAGGTAACAATGTGCCAAGCAGTTAAAATTCCAAGACAGGAAGGGGAAAAGGGGAATCCCATAAACCTCCCACGAATAAGTTCGTGTGCAAAACCAGTCGTGCGCTCTGTTTACTAGAGTAGCTTCTGTGGTTCTGCAGACACCCTGGCCAGGCTGTCTGTCACCACGGGGGACAGAAGGGAGGGGGCTTCTCTTAACAGACCACTAGTGTCTTGGGTTACCGAGGGGAAGGAGAGGTTGTGAGAGTGACCTGTGAGGCCTGAACAGACGCCCAGGGGACGCTCCTGCAGGGAACGGATATGTCTCCAACCACAACCCTGGCCTGTGCCATCCTGCAGCCAACAGAATGTGTGTGTCCACAGCCAGAGAGAACCTCTGGCACAACTGGAGATGCCCCCGCACGCCCTGAGTCACCTGACCCTCAGGGTCACCTTGGTGGCCATTTTATCTGGGAAAACACTTGCAATCAAGGTTAAGGTAGAGCTGAGGGATGTAAACTCTACCCCAAACTCGAACAGCAGGACAGGGGAAGCAGATCCAGGAGCAGGTACCTGAGGCGAGCAGCCCCTCAAGCCCCCTGACTAGATGAAAAGTAAAGGGAAAGAGGACTCTCCCAGAGCCGTGCAGGAACAACCCCCTAAAACCACAGTCATCAGAGATCTACCTGGAACGGTCACCTGAAATGGAAGAGTCAGTGAGGGCCTGACAGTTCTCACAGCCAGGATGCTCTCACTCTGCCCAGTGTCCTTCTGCAGGAAAGCAGGACCTCTAACTTCTAATACTGGAGGACTCCAGAGATCATTTCAAAAGCAAAACGCGCTTTGCTCAAAATAAACAAGTTTTGCCCATTTTCTATCTACTGCTTGGGTTATAATGAAGGAAAAACCTTCACTTCTTAAAGAAGGAATACAAGCCCTGGCAGAGAAGAGGGCATTTACTAGGTTGTATGATCTGAGGGGCCACAAGGTGGCCATGCACAAAGGTGCTCAGCTGATGGGACAAGAGGCACTGTGACCCAGCCATGGTCCAGCTTGCCAAGTCAGGTACTGCTGGCCCAAAAGGAGCGCCTTTCTGGCATTCTTCCATCCAGCTGATATCTGAAAATACTAGGTCTGATATTCTTGATGCAAGGTGACGTGCTGTAGTGGGAGACTTCCCAGGATTACAGGTCTGAAGACGGGCTCAAACCGTGACTTCGCTGTGCATAAGAAACGTGTCAGTGGGGAAGCATTCTGAACATTTGTTGACTCAGCTCTAAAACAGGGCTAAAGCCTTTCAGGCGTTTCATTAAGGATTAAGGTAAGATTTATTAGCACAATGTGTTATGTTCACTAAGGGAACATGCTTCCTCTTCTAGACACAGGGGTTCTGAGCCTCACAGAGTATGAAGGATGGATTTCCACTTGGCGCACCCTCTCTTATGGAGTGAAATTTTCTATTTATAGGTCAATTGCTTCCTTATTTTGAAATTTTCTTTTACACTGCATCAGGGCCTACTTACGCAATTCACTTTTTTTTTTCTTTTCTGATGACTAATTAAACGTAAGGTTATGACTGTGACTAAGACAAAGTGCAAACACGGTAGTTACGCTTCCTGCGGTGCACTTCTCTCTCAGTCTCATTCGGTCAACATTCAAAGAACAGAGAAGAACTTCGGCTTCTAGTTAAGGGACAGGATTTATCCCCCTGCCTGAAAGAACTAAAACTCCACACAAGACAATGGGCATCGCACAACAAAGCACAGTGGTCCCTGGGAAACAAATGATTGCCCAAGTGACTGACTGCCTGGAGAGAATGTCCGGGCCAGAGCACACAGTGGGGAAACAAGAGGAATACTTGAGTCGAGGAGAAGGAACTGAGAATTAGTACTCTGCCCCACACATGACTGAACAGGATGTGGGTCAGAGCACTGGACAGGCAGGAGTCACCCAGAAAGCCCTGGAATCCGGTGAGGACCCTTTTCAACTACTCGTTCATATGTGAGGAAAATACTTCAAGACAGGATTAGAGGGAGCAGCCCCCAAACCCCACACAGGGCTGGCAATGTGCCTTGCCAACACGGGACCCGGAATTCACAGGAAGCTGGGGAAACTTAACTCCACACAAACTCTGCCCTCTGGCCCTACCTAACAAAGCTTAAAAGGTTCAAAGTTTCCTAATAACTTAATCACGCCCTGGAGCGATGCTCAGGAATAGGTAGAGAAACACAAACAGATCCAGAAAAACCCAAGGAAAGAAAATTTACAATGCCTGGCATCCAGTAAGAAACTGCCAGGCAAGCTGAACTGCAGGAAAATATGACCTGTGTTGAGGAGAGGGACATCAGTGTGACACAGATGATAGAATTAGTAGACAAAAACTCTAAAACCATCTATTACAATTCCATTCTATATTATAACATCTACTGTAATTCCATTCAAGAAGGTAGAGCCAAGGCTAAGATATATTAGGAGAGACAGCGAAGATAATAAAAAGACCAAAATCTCACTTCTAGAGACTAAAACTCACAATGTCTTAGGTGAAAAATACGTGTCGGCTGATTTTAGTTAGAACATAGCTAACATGAAACGAAGAGGAAAAAAAGACTAGAATAAAAGGAACAGAGCACCAATGAGCTGTGGGCCAACTTTAATCAGCTGAATGTATGTGCAAATGAAATCCCTGTGAGGGGAAAGGAACACAGGCAAAAAGTACCTGCAGAAATCACGGTTTCAATCTTCCCAAAGTTGATTAAATCCACAGAACTGAGAGGCTCTATGAATCCCAAACACAAGAATCAAAGAAAACTATACCAAAGCACACTGAATAGATTTTTTAAAATCTTTAATAGATGCCTTGTCAGGCATACTGCAAACCAGGAGACAGTGGAGCAACACCTTAACATGCCCCACAGAAGGGGTACAGGAGGAAGGGCTGTTAACCTAGAATTCTATACCCAGCAAAAGTGTCTTCCACAAATGAGTGTCAATTTCTTACAACAGCATGGGATTCTACAATTTTAATAAAAAGATTTTCTTTAGGGGAAGGTATAGTTCAATGGTAGAGTGCATGCTTACCATGCACAAGGTCCTGGGTTCAATTCCCAGTACTCCATTAAAAATAATAATAAGAAATGATTTTTTTTTTAATGAGAGTGAAATAAAGACCTTCTCAGACATAAGAAAGCTGAATGATTCATCCAAAGCCAACAGAAACTAGAAATGTTAAAGTCCTACAGGCAAAGTCAAAAGGAAGATGATGTCAGAAAGACATTTAGATCTAAGGGAAGGAAAGAAGACCATCAGAAACGGCAACTGCACAGAGCAGACAGGCTGGACACAGCTACACTGACTTAATTCCAGTTATTTTTTGTGGTTATTAAAGGTGCCACATAATATTCAGCTCCTCAGTCTTGTCCATTTTTTACTTCCTGTAAAGTGGAAAACGTGTTTCAGTCAAGATAGCTCTAGAATTTAGTAGTGCTTTTAACATTAAACCATTCTGCTAGTGCATTTTATTAAAGGGATACATAAAAACTATTCAGGCTTCTAAAATTCCAATTCTTAAGGGCATTCCCATTGAGTAACTCCAATTTCCAACACTGCGTGCTGCCAAGCAAGAATCTTATGCATTCAGGCCTATCTTTCTTCCCAAGAGTAGCACAGTGTTTCATGTCAACATAGTCACTCAGAACATAAATAAGCAAAACAGTACCACTTGACAATTTAGCTTTAAAAGGAGCACGTGTTAAAAGCCCCATCACCTTCAACATGTATTTACACCCGAAATCCAAACTGCACCAACTCTTCACCCTTAAAGTAATTCCCCAAATTCAAAGTTCAAACCCCTAGAGCAGGATTCCCTGTCTTTGAACTCAGTAAGTCCTACGTCAGCAAACGCCTAAATAACTAAAATGCAGCAGCCCTTTGTTTAATAAAAAGAAAACACTTGAATCCCTGAAGAGGCACAGTCTGTACTTTTTTTATTTTTTTAAGCTAGTTCAGTAGACTGCCATGGAGTTTGTTTTTAAAAGTGTGTCCGGGACCTTAGCAGGAACCTAGCAAAATAGGGGCTGCCCCAAGGTGAAGCGATGACTTATGTGTGAACAGCCCAGATGGCATCTGCTCGGCAACACCTTCACCAACTACAACCTCACCCAACTCGTGCCTGCCCCGGGCAAGCAAATACCCGGTCACACCGAGCTCTGCGGAGGAAATTCACACCTTACACCACTAGGGTCCTTCCTGTGACTCAGTAACTTTAAAAAAGAGGGACACACGCCCACAGGTCGTGGTGGTGGCAGTGACGGGGCCGTGGAGAAAAGAGATAAATCACAATTTGCATAAATCACAATCTCCCTAAAACACATCGGAGAAGTCTTCAATGAACATGCCTGCCCCCATGTAGCAACCCATGTGTCAAATACGCAGATGACAGCGAACAGTAATACCGAACACGCAGTATTCATCACGCAGCAGGGAGCTCCGCCAGAATTAACTTGCTCAGTACACCAAACCACTGTCAACAGACATATTACAGATGAGGAAACTGAGGTCCAGCGATGTTACAGAACCTGCCCACGAGCACGTGACGGGTACATAGCCTTGCCAGAAATCATACTGTCTGGCTCCAGCCCACAGTCTTAATTAACCACAGTGCCACATGCCAGGTCCCTGTGACACATCCCTGATAACTACCACTGCCTTTACACTTCCCCTACTTATCCCCTCCACCCCTCAAGTGGAAGTAAAATCAGGACACACGGTTAATTTGGCTAGATATCTGAGTGGTTGATGCAGGTGACCCCTCCTGGATCTCTCATGTACTTACACCTGAAAGTACACCATCACCAACGTCTCTGCACACCTTCCTTTCCACCAGCCAAACACCATCTCCATCCCAATCACAACCCTCATTCCCGTGTTTCTCACAGCCCAGCCACACCTGACGAACAACATCTGTCCATTCTGGTTTCCTTTTTAGAAATCAGATATTTCTTGCAGGAAACACAAATTTTTACAATAACCGAGTGTAAGGAGAGGAGCCATATAATGGGGAGGGGCTAAGGAGCCAGGCATGGCCACCAACAAATTTAGAAGGGGCTAATTAAAGGCTGAGGGTCTCTATGATGTTTCCATTCTAAATAGTAATAACTAATTAATATATGAATTTTTTAAATGATTTGTTAAATTCACCTACCACAATGATCAAAAGAAACAGAAAACCAACCCTGAGGAACTCCCACCAGCACTGAGTCCTTCAGATCTGCACTGGCTGGGCTGCCCTGTCCATCAAACAGGCAAAAAGCTTCTAGAGGTTGGCTCTTCCTTTTACAGAGTGATTTAATGGCTAGGTAAAGAAATACCTTTTATTTTTGTCTCAATAAAGAAAAATAAATCCTATGGAACTCTGGATTCTACTGCTTTCTATGTACCAAAAAGATTCCCATCTTACATAAAACCAATGGCACTAAGGACACAGGGCCAAACATAGCGTAGGGGGCTTCCCGTAGAAAAATAACACATTGTAAACACATGGGATGTTTTGACTAAAGACTTAAGAAATGTGTTACAGGCATCAATCAGAAAATGGAATTGCTTCAAACTGCAGGCTGGAAAATCAGGGCAAGGGATAAACTGAGGCTGGTGCAGCTTACACCTCAGATTTTAATTTTTCTTAAGGAAGCCACCAGACACATAAATTTCCTGTCTTTCCCCCTCCCCCATCAAGACAAAAGGCTTATTAACTGGTGATCCTAAAAACATGTACCTAGAAAGAGCAATTAACTGTACAAGAATAGCTAGTAATTCGTATCATTCTTAAGAGAGGGAGCGAGGGAGGGAGAGAGAGCTTTTTCCAAGGCAAATACATAAATCATGACTCTGGAATTTTAGGATTCAGTGATCCCTCCTAGAAAGTCCAAATGCCAACAGAGAATGCAAGTGGCCCATCATAAAACATGCTCTTCTCATGCATATTTACAAGACTTTGGGAATGTTAGCCACAAGGTGAAAAGTAACATCTAGTCAACAATCCATCCAGTGCTTGAAGCAACATTTTAAAATCACTTTAGGTAGTTACTCTGGGCTTGGCTTGGCATCAGCGGAGACAGCACACTCCTCGATTTACTAGAAAAGGTACATTATATGGGAGATGAAGGAAGGCTGAGCACTGAAGTCTGACAGTAATTGACAACAACCTCCAGGAACTGAGATTCCAGTTCTTAGAAGGCAGGGCTCATACCCAGTAATTTATACTAAATGTTTATGTTCAGTACCAACAAGGGATCAAAACAAATGAGCTCTTAAAAGCCAAAAAGTATTAAAAGTTATTATTTTGTATTTGCTACATACCCTGCAACACTGCAAGAAATTTATGCCCTAACTACACTACTCATTCGTAAACTACAAAACCCCTTTCTGCAATGCAGGCCGCCCTACACCAGCCCTAAATCCAGCCTAACCTGTCAATCCTTGATCTACACTATGCCCCTGATGGATTTCACTAGCAGAGTGTGATTATAATCCGCCAAAATGCTGTTATGTACCCTTAATTCAGTAAAACAAGGTAGTCGGCATGCTAATAATTAAAGCAGATTAGAAATGGTTATGTTTTCATGAAGTTCACCCTGAACAAAGTTTCTCTTTTGCTCTGCCCTGGAGAACTAAAGTTAATTAACTAATTTGCACACAGCTGCCACACAGTCCCAGACAAAGAGGAAGCCAGAAGCACTGTCATCTGAGAAGGGCACTAGGAGCCAGGGACAAATGGCCCCCACTCCCACCCCAAGAGAATGAAGCCTAATGACCTTTGTCATCATACCCCCATGCTGACCAGATCCTCCCAGGGGTGAAGGTGATGGGCAGTCATGTAGCTGAAGGACAGGGTGTTGTCCTTTCCTACCAAACTCACAGACTTCTGTTCCCCAAACACAGGTGAAGACGATGCTAGATGCATAACCCTCCACTCATGTCTGTAAACATGGATAATGTTATTACACATTCCAATACGTGACGTGATTAAACAAACAAACAAACAAACCTTGAACTCCCTCTCTTGAGATGACGCATTTTTCAAATCGGGGCAGAGCAAATGTTTGTCACAGAGCATCTGAAACAAAGAGGGCTTAGCACGGCTACACTCACCCAAGAGTCTTTAAAAAGAGTAATGTGCAAAGTCCAGTACGCTGGCAGAGACACTTCCTACACAAACTGTACTACCAACAAATCCAGTGACACCTTCTAAGACACAGTGCTGAGGATTAAGAGAAAAAGAGGAGATGGAAATTAACAGTCTATACCATGGATGTTCTAAAACGAAGACACTGCGTGGTAGAGGAAAACAAAGACTCGGAGCTGCACATCTCAAATTTCAGATCTAAAGTACAGTTTGGTAAAGGATTTTTAAATATCCACACGTGGTCGCTCTTAATTGTTTCCTCTTAATTTTCCACCATACTCAGTTCATTACATACACACAGCTAGATAGTTTCTGAAAAGTAACTATAATTCTATGGAAAGGGTAAACAAAGGCCTGCTCAGGGGATTTGTTTTCCCCTTTCCCCAACCTTTCAAACAAACAGATTCTAAGAAAAAGTAATTAACCTACTCATCCAGGAAAACACCGAGTATGAGAACGGAAAAGGAAAGAAATGAAATATAAATTCTAAATTGGGGGCAGGGGGGAGACAACACATGACACAAAATGAGGCAGATAACCAGCAAAGTGTTTTTTAAACACTCAATTAAAAGTATTATTATATAATGTCACTATCCCTGTTTGACCATAAAGCCACAACTCCTATCAAACGACCATAGCCAACTTCCTGATCAAACTATCTTAAGCTTATTTAGGAAAGTCATTTAAAAAAAAAATTTAAAACCTCCCGATAAAAGTTTTAAGAACCGATGAAACATCTACTAAGTTGGTTGCATACCAAGTGGATTTTGCTTTCCTGATGATGGGGAAATTTTTTCAGAAACGCCACATTTAACTCTTCAAATTTTAGGAAACATCTCTTGAGCAATGGCAAAATAGTATCTAATATACTCAAGAATACAACTGGTGGAAATCAATTAAAATGAACAGTAAAGACAGGAATTACACGTTGGCAACTTCTCAGCCAATTTTTATGGCAGGAACATGTTTTGTTTGGCCCAAAGCCTTTTGTTTTTTTTCTTTTTGTTTTTGTTTGGCTTATTCATTTTTAATTGTAAATAGTGGACAGTATATAGAAACCAGGAAATTTTAAACTAAAATCCAAAATTCTGGCTCCTCTATTAAAAAAAAAAAAAAATCAGGAGATCAGGTGAGTGGGCCCAAGTATGTTCCAACGGGGCCAAAAAACTGGCACCTAGTTTGAAGTCCCTGGTTTAAGGCACCAATGTTTTCAGCCTTGGGTACTAACCTTTTCCTCGACGGCCCTTCTTCAAAATCTGAAGAACTAACATCGTTGCTAGTCGAGGACACTTGGGATGCATCGTCCTTCTCATTCTCTGACTGTTCTGATGCTGGTCCTAATCCCTTAGACTGGCCATTACCAAGGAGCCCTACAGGTGAGAAAAGGGGACAAACACTTAAATACATGACATCAGGAAGCAGCACTTTACCACAGTTAACCCTACACAGTGGCTGATGAGGGCAGACAAGGATCCGGAGAGGAGAGAAGGAAAGGCACGTATCCCTCGTGAATGGAGGGGGGGAAAGTCACACCTCATCCTACTTTAGACCTCACACAAGAGTGGAATGCCTACCAAAGAGATCATTTCAAAGGGAAGAAATTCCAGCAGAAATCTGTAATGGTGATACTACGCTGCAGAGTTCTTTCTGAAGCACATCAACATCTCGCAGGGCTGGGGAGGAGAAAGGAAGAGAGGACCTCAGTCCAAACTAGTTATCCTTCCTAAATATTTACTCTAGAAACACCAGAATCCTTTCTGGAATTGCCTTCAGGAAGCAGTACCTGCCACACAAGAAAAAGCATCATTACTCTGCAGCCGTATCTGAGTTCTTAACTAGAAATCCAACTGTACAACATTCTCTTCATTAGCAGGCCATTAGATCAGGGTCACCACATCTGCCTTTGATCGTCTCAAAGGATAAGGATTCTCCATGATGGTGTACATGGCCCAGTTTAGCAGTCAGGCCACAATCATGGGTAACCGCTGAATAAAAGCCTGGCTGGTTTGCCTCCACTCAGGTGTCCCTGCATCTGGGGTTCTGGGTACAATGTAGGTTCCACCAATCAGAAGCTCGCATCAGCACAAGTGTCCACAGCAACTGGCCCCTGTCTAGTCACCAGCCTTTGAGCCATCAGTAGAAATGCAAGCACAAGGTCTGCATGTTCACAGCTTCAGTGTCTGGCTTTTATGTGAAGCCAAAAGGGCGGGGTGGCCCTTTGATTTTTGTTCTCCTAACCCTTCCAGGAAATTGGTAAGCACTTACATCCCTGTATTAAATAACTTTTTGGTTGAAGCACTTAGAGTGGTTCCTATTAGTTACAGCAAACACCAAACAGAACACACTATTCCACATACTGTTAAGATTTTTTGAAAGAACACAGTATACTGCAACAAAACCCTGGGACTCGGCCTGTTTATGCATGCATTTCCCCAGTTATCTATTTTTACATCATTTCAGAGTATGAGTAATAACATAAGGCTGGAAATCAAATACAATGCAGTAAATAAAATCCCATAGCTGTCACTTAGACTTGTGGCTTTGGGAGTCGTGACTACAATATGGAAATGAAAACACAGACAACTTCCCAGAGAAAGAGAAAATGTGGGGAGTCTGCACTGTGAGGCAAACAGGAGACATAACTGTAGGGAAATCTATGAGTCTCAGGGCTGAAGTGTGGCCAACATTTCAAAGATTAGAGCAGTGCTATCCATTACAGTGGCCCCCAGTCACACGGAGCTACTGAGCATTTGAAATATAGCTAGTGTGGTCAAGGAAATGAATTATTACTTTTATTTAACTTTTATTATTTTAAAGCTGACTCCAACATTTAATAATTTCAAATTAATTCTTGAACTATTTTGGGTGTATTATTAGGCTAAGTCAGATAATTACTAACTAGTATTACCTACTTTTATATATTTTTTAACACAGCACTAGAAAACTAATACTAACACTAGGATGTGGTTGAAATAACACTGCTATTGATCAGCATTCAATTAGAGCGCTGTAATAATGTCACAAGGGGGGGGGGATGCAGCATCCCACCCAAACAGCAGGATGAAACGGCCATAGTTATTAAATGAGATGAGGTTAACAGTTATTAACCAGCCCAGGGACAGGAGTCACATGTGTAAAAAGGGGAGATGACGTATGAGTTACCACACTGGAAAAGAATGGTAAATTTCAAAATAAAAATTTTGGTTACATAACCATATATATAAAATGAACTTTTTAAAGGGAGACATGCCTCTTACATAGAAGTATACTCTTGCTTGAATTCAAATTTTTCAGTAGTACGTAAGTACATAAAAGACAATAAAGCAGGAAAGGAGGAAGGAAATATAACTTCATTTTCTTAACACCTATATGTGCCGGGGCACTGGGGATAAAGGCATAATCAAAACCTAAATTCTAGTAGTGAGAGGAGACACCTGTGTGTATGACGTAGCAGCACGTACAAAGCAGAAACTTGACACTTGCAGGGCAAGTGACAGGAGAGGACAGTGAAGATGAATCACCAGGGCCAGCAAGCAAACTTGCAATAGTAAAACAAGAACAGCCAAGTTGGTATCTGCAATACACCTAAAAGCAAAAACAAAACAGTGGTGCCGGTGGTAGTGAAGGAGGAAGGGGTGGTTGGCTGTCCTGACGCTGTATGTGGATCAAGGAGGAAGTAAGATGGGACTGGGCGTTGGGAGGAGAATTCGGGTTAGAAGCACTTGCTGTATCCTTTTTGTATCCTGTGAGTGAGTGAGTGAGTGAGTGAACAAGTGATTTGGCAGAGAAAAGTTAAGCTACGCAAGGACAGCTATATGCTCGTCCTTCAGACAAGAAGAACCTCAGTAGACTGTAAAGAGCAGTGGCTCTCAAACTTGTTCTACAAGTCTCCCCGGGCCTCACCCCCAGCGTGTTCTTTTCTAAGAGATTTCCAGGTGCTGCGGCTGCTGCTTTGGCTGGTCTGGGGACCACATTTTGAGAACCACTGTTGTAGGAGGAAGCAAGGTTCAAGGCAGGAAGAGATCTTGCTGCCCTCAGGCACTGAAAGCTCTGGGCAGGTGTGCACTAGATCTCAGGAAACTGATTATGATGCCATAAGCTGTCATAACACGACCCACAGTAAGACATCCCAGCCCAAAGTTCTGCTGGGGCATTATTCCCCCGAAATCATTAATGTTCTGAAGGGAGAGACGGCGGCTTACAGAACTTATCACAAAGCCGTCAGACCGCTGATGACAAATACAGACTTTAATAAGAAACACATGCTGGAAAAAAAAAAAAAAACACATGTGTAAGAGACATCAATGTAAAATAAGGATATAGATATATGATGTTTCTTCCCTCCTAAAATAATCACGGCCCAAGCACAAATTCAGAAAAACTGGTTTATGAAATTTCACATAAAGCGGAGGTTAACCAACTTGCATGGGAGGCTCAACGTGAGGCAAAATGGATGATGCTCTGAAACACTAAGGCACAACCAAACTCTGATGAAAGGAACTGAAGTGGTGAATCCACTGTCCCAAGCCCTCATCAGACTAGTACCTTCAAAGAACTCCAGTTTCCCTCATTCCAAGGATTAACAATGTCTGATGACCTGCAGTGGAAGAGACATGGGTGTTCATCACTTTCCAGATCAGGAAAAGGGGGCCCACACACAGGGCACTGGCTGCCTGTTCTGCAAACTCGAGGGCCTCGGCTTTTCCTCGCCTTTAGAGGAGGCGAGATGATTTGCTCTGCATGTGACCGACTTTCTCAGTTTGAGTGCTCCCATCCTGTACGTGAGCACCGAGAAAATGTACATTTATTTTTAGTTAGACAGTCTACATGGTTGGATGAACCTGGGCTTTTTGTCTTTTGCACACCCCCACCCTCTTTTTCACATCTCCAATGTACTAGCTACCCACCGCCTTTTCATTTTGAATGTTTTCATCCAGCTCATGCACCTGCCCAGTCCAGGAGAGCCAGGGCAGCAAGATGGAACGTGATGCCATGGGGCAGGACAGCCATTATTCTAACACCAGACGAGCCAGTGTGCGTGGCCTTTGCTTCCCCCTTTCCAACAAAGCCCCGCCAACAATTTTTAAGATTATTTTTAGTCAATGAGAAGTAATGACATCCTCTTTGAAACACACAGGCTGGTTTTGTTTTTCCAAACCCCTCCCCCCACCAACACAAACCTTTGTCAGGGAGGACGTGGGGAGGAGGTTACAGGAGGAAACGGACCAGCCCACAGACTCGGTCTCCCCACCCCAGCGCTCGTTCTCCTCTATTAATATTCAGTAGGTGGAACTTAAATTAAACCATGCCTATTGTCTTGCACAAAAGCAATAAATATGAGCTGAAAACTCCAAACCACTGGGGTAAAGGCAGCTTGGGGAATGCCTGCGACCCCGGCAAGTCCCCATCAGCTGGCAGGAGTGGCGAGTCACAGGCCTGAGACCACTCAGCCACCACAAGGGCAGTGCCCACGCTCACAATCCGAAAACCCCAAGGTAACCAAATTCAGGAGCTTTTCTTCCCATCTCCCAAGTAAGCAAGCGACAAAAAGGCTTTCAAAAAGCAATACACCCAAGTCGGTTCATCCTAAGCCTGGACCAGCAACAGCAAAGAGGGAGAATTTCTGTTCTCAGAGGCTGGAGATCCGTGTGCATGAACTTCGCCCTCCTGCCTTCACGTAAAGGCGGACGAGGAATTTGAAACACAGACGAGGCCAAAGATTCCTTCAGCTAGGCAACGGGTGAGAGCTACAGATTTCAGAACACAAACATCTACAGAGAAGGAGATTCTTTCCTAACATCTGAACAGGCAGACCAGAATGGTCCTTATAATTTTATGATGTTTCAGACACAAAGAAGTTCCGCCAGTCCTCCCATTAGCTACTCGGGATACAAAATCGAAGGAAAATCTAGTGCCTGTATTTCACAAAAGCGATGCCTAAACGAGGGTTAAAGAGAAAGAAAAACAAGGGGACCTTTGAAGCTGTCCCCGAGCTTCCAAAACATCTGGAGCACACGGACATATTAGCATATTAGGGAGAGTCAATGTGCTTGGCTTTGTTGTGGCAGAGATTCACAAAAGGTAATTCTGTATTATAGAGCCAATGCCCGTCTGTCACCCTGTCACTGTGAGACAAGGTATCACATTACATATTAAACAGTCATGCATCCAAAGAGAGCTTTCATTTTCAGCAGCGGTGGGGGCTGCTGCATTTGGAGTTGAAAGATTAGAAAAGCAGCCCCCGTGGTTGAGGCAGGACCCTCTCTGAGGCATGCAGAATGCCTAGTTTGCTGCCATTATTAGTGCAAGATAAAGCTTATTTTCACTCAAATTTGGTGGGGGGAAAACTAGATTGTTTGCTTTTGCGTGTGGATGCCAGGGAAAATCTGGCTCAGGCCAGCTTCACGGGGTCAACATGAATATTGAGTTTAAACCCAACTGCACACAGTTGGGTCAGCAGCTGAGCGTCTGGCTCGATCCTAGGGTTCCAGGGGAGGGGTGAGCAGTGCAGAGGGGTCTGCAAAGCTAAGCCCAGGCCCGTCTGTTGACACCCTCTCCATCTCAAAACGCCGAGGTGGTTGAGAACAAGTAACAGTCTTGAGGCATGATGTCAGTGCCACACTCATGGTCAACGAAGCACAAATGAGCGTGGTTTAATACCTCAGCTTATGGAAAATAATTACCCCCTTCCCTCAGGAGAATGGGCCCTGACAGACCAGGGCTCCCCTTTGTCTGCTCTCAAATCAGCTGTGGAGATTTCCCACTCCAGCCACGAAAATGGAGTCCAAAAAATAGCCCCAACAACCCCTCAGAAGAGCCCCCAAGATACAGGGGCAACACAGGTTTTCGTTAAACATCCAAAAAGTAGACAGACATCTGATAGTCCCCCAGGAGCCCCTCACCATCACCAGACATTTTTCCCACAAAACCTTCTCAGCAATCTGAATCTCCTTTTGCACGCTCCCTTTTTTGAGAAAAGATATTAGATAAAAAACCCGACGCAATAACAGGGAAAAAGTTGGGCCCCTGAGCAGGCAAGGATGTCTGACCCCATCCTTGTCTCCTACTTCAGGACCAAGCAAATGACTACATCTGAGAGGCACTAGCAGGACAAGAGGCAAACAGAACCCTTCAGCCCAGAAGGCATTTCCTCACCTTGGGGCACAAAGGAAAAAGCCAGCAGACATGTCGCATTTACACACAGAAGGGTGACCAGACGCTGCTCTTACTAAACCCTACACAAGTGAGCACCACCAAGAGACAGAAGACCTCTCCTTTCCCATGTCCTGACCAGGGGTCACAGGAGGAGAGCCAACAGTCCTCATGGAGAGGCTCCAACAACAACAACCAGAAAGCCACAGCGGAACTTCACTGGGTACGAAATTCCCTCAGCGGGAAGGAGCCATGATCTCCAGGAAAGATTTCTGGAGGGGGCCGAGAGGCTACTGAAACTCTGATGATCACAACAGTGAGCAAAACATACTGTGCGTTCTGGCACAACTCCCTTACTGCTCCGAGGCAAAGGCTCCTTTCTCCCTGTACTCCCCCTGCCCCATTGTTCATCCTTAATGAGAATTTTCTAACAATCAGAACAGGTACAGTATCTTGAGTAATATTAACCACTCAAATATGCAACCACATTGCTGTACAATGAAAAGTTCTATTCCACATCCATTCATGTTAAACTCTTCTATCCCAGATCCATGTCCCATCCCAATACCTTATTAACTTCTAAACCGGCAAACCAGTCAGCCCAGTTTAGACTGTCCAAAAGCATGAATCCTTGGAATCCTCTAGGATATGCAACGTAAGTTTCTATCAGCTAAGTGAAAGGGTTCCACTGCGCAGGTGAGGTGGCCCAGAACTGGACACCCCAAAGGTCAAAAACTGCCTTCCACTTTAGAAGAAGTGCTTAAAGACAGTGCTAGGCTCAGTGAGGCTGGTGTGGAAGACAAGCCACAGAACAATGGACCGCTGCAGAGCATGGGAACTTAGAGGCAGACACGGCAGAGGTAAACATGGGGCATTTTTAGAGAAATTCTGTTAGATACATAAATGAGACCAACATGCCCTAAGTCTTACATTCAGATAAGCTGACATGCCAAAATCTGGTTTTACAAATCACAGAATTTGCGGTTCTCAAAGGGAGAGTTCCATATGCACAGCATGTTCTCAGATAGCTAGCGATACTCTACCTTTAAGTAACTGCAATACATGTGTGTGCATGTATTTAGGTATAGATATAGACAGATACAGATAATCATTTAAAGCTTCACATCGTCATTACATGTACCCCACAAAGAGAAATTAGAAATTATCAAAAGAAACCGGCTCTCCTGTAATAACAAGTCTCTACAAAGTTAAGCAAGGCTGGCTTTAACGCAAACTGACAAATCCTATAGAGTTACTAGTTTGTGTACAAGTCAGTGAAGATACATGGGAACAACTCCAAATACTCTGTGTCCTAACATCTTAATTCGTGGATAAGTTAATATCCCCATCCTTACTCCCAAACCTCTCTGGCTGCCTTTATTCTCTAAGACCGTAAAATGGACCCACAGAAGTTCAAAACTATGTTTTGTTCACAGCATGACTGGGAGGGGCAGAAGTTTCCCAGTACACTCAGTACTCACATATAGACAAGTCAACTGAACACCCACTTCTCAGATGACTATGATGAAGGATTAAGTGGGCTATTGAAAGTCCAAAAAAAAAAAAAAAATCTGCTGACAACAAGCAAGTTCAGAGAGGCCTACTGCCTCGGAGAGCTGCCTTCTCTCCCGAGTGGAAATCTAACGGAAACCTAATGGAAATGGTACAGAAAGCAGAACCCCAGAAACCTGGCCTCAGAATCTGCAAAGATTCGAGGCACCCACAATTGATGGCTGCTAAAATTCACCTGTGTTTATATTCAGTGATATAAACATGGATGAATGCACGAAATACAGGAGAAGAAACAAGCACTCAGAGTTTAAAGCTTTAAGGTCGAACCTAGAATCACCCAACCGGTATCTGTTTACATGCCTCAGTTTCCTCCATCTTTCAAGGAGGGACACAGAAGCGGAGAAAGAAAAGTATGAAAGGAAATGAAAACCATGCATGTTGTTTATAAAGGAAACCAAAGCTATGGTGAGGATGAACTAATTAACTTTAATCAAACAACAATTTTTAAATGCTGGGAAATGATCACATAAATTGGCAATAAAATAAAGGGACCAGCCATAGCTGGATGGCATTCCGTCCCCAGAGAAGGGTCTAAATTCACACAAGCTTGGCTAAAAACTGCAGATTTGGCTAAAATGGTCAACAGAGCTCAATGCTTTAAGAGCGACATTAATTCTCTCTTGTAAATTTCCACAGTGCCTTTGCAGGAGCCACCACTGCCCCTAGGGAGGATATCAAACCTAAAAGAACATTAACATTAAGCAAATCGCAACATTTTTTACATACTCATATATATATATATGTATAGCTATATATATATATAGCACCTTGCCATCCATAATGGATTTAATCAGGACCCCAGCAGGGAAACCCACAAAAGGCCTATTTCTCCAACAAAAGCCCTAGCAGCCTGAAACAAATCTAGAGCTATTTGGTTTTTATTTTATTTATAGGAACAGACCTTCTATCCCAGGTTCCTCAAGATAAGCCACCAAAAACTGCACCTGACAGACCCGTGGAGCAGCCATCCTCAGAGCCGGATCATTGCAGAGAGACAGAGAGGAAGAAGGACAGAGGGAGGGAGGAGGGAGGGAGAGCGCGGCGAGGCAGGCTCCAGAGCACTTGTCAACAATCCTCCCCTGCACGCAATAAGCAGGCGGCAGTGCAGATTCCGGCAGTGCAGATTCCGCGCAGCAATAGGACGGCCAGGCAGCACAGGGGCCGAGGGGGAGGGGAGGCGCCAGGGAGAGAAGGTTATTTATGTGGCTGGGAGGGAATCTAACACCAAAGAGGAGGGGTCTGGGGCTCTTTTCTCCCTCCCTGATAAATTAGAATGAGAAAAAGGGAAAGCTCGACTAGCTTTCTCATCCTGCAATTTCCTCAACCTGCAATGCAGACAAATCCTTATTTTAGAATTTCCGACACTGAGGGGGTGGGGGACACCTCAGGTGGGGGCAGTTTAATTGTCCACACTTCTGTGTGTCCAGTGCCAGACCGCCCCCTTCTCCGTGCACGCGCTCCCCCCAACCCCGGCAGCGGGGTCCGTGGCACACTTTCAATGGCATCCCTTTTTAATATCATAATCTGTGTCATTCAGCACTTGCCTTTTATTTATTTTTATTTGTTTTTTTGGCTGGGAAACCTGGGCAGCTCTCCAGAGAGAACGCAGAAATCTCTCTCTACACGCTCCTCCTCCAGCCGCCCCCCTCCCCATCCCTGCTCCCAGGGTGCTTCATTACTTATGTGATGACCGCATGGGCCACCGCTGCATTCCCCGCCCCCAACACCCAGACAGCCCTCCCCTAGGCACATAAATTCATCTAATCTAATAAAACAGAAGCTGTTTTCCCCATTGTTTCTGGAGGATCTTTCACAAAATGGGCTCTGTGGCCTGGCAGCTGCCGAAAGGGGTGAAAAGGCAACATTCCTGCAGGGCTGGCCAGCTCCTTGGCCTCCTATCACTGCAGCTCACATCTCCTCTCACGTGTCATAAGCTTTTTTGATTTTCAAAGTCGATTCTTTTGAAGCTTTCGAACTTCAGCTGGCAATTATAACGTTCAAAACACATGCTCTGGACACCACCCCACACCCTCCTCTTTCTGCCTTTCTTGTGGGGCAAAAGGGTGGTGGCCACACACGCAGAGAACCCACACAGCCTTGAAAGCCGGACTCACAGATTTGTCCAAGGCAACTGGGGAAAGAATGCCCCTTTACTGTCATTTTTAGTTTGTTGTTGTTATTTAACTACTGATTGAGCAGTTTCTTGGCTTTTCACAGGTGCAGTTATTTCACAAAGACCCTGAGGGCAGCTCTGTTAGCTGGGCAGGGCTGGTCCCTAACTCATCCCGCTATAGCTGGCTCCCAATTCCTAAATCACCATGACCTATCTACCTGCCTCACTTTCAAACAAAAAGTATCAGGAGGCAGGGGATGGTCTTCCCTAACCGCTACCTGATTTCCACCATTTTAAAACCAAAATTACAGATAGGGCCCTAGAGATAACCTGCTACAATATTCCACTTTACAGATGAGTAAACTGAAGCTTATGCAGGTCTGGTTCTTAGCCAAGATCACAGCGTCAGTTCCTTACAAGCTCTCATCAAGCAGGAGGCCATCCAAGAATCCTAGGGCTTTGGGGATGGGGGCAAGCTAACACACTAGAATAATCTCATGATACAATTCCCTTGTAGAATACACAGGGTTGGAAAATCCCTCTCCAATCATCACATGGCCAGTGTAAGCACAGAGCAGACCCTCATTCAGTTCTCTCCAGTGCAATACATTTCTATTATGTTGAACAGCTGTTTGGCATGGATCCCACTGCAGCGTAAGTCATACACAGTCAATTAAAGGACATTTAAGGGATGCCTATTTGGCTTTTTCGTGCTCTTTGTACTGGGATTTGTCTTTGGATGCCTTCACTAATCAAAACACACAAAACGGAGAGCTGGAAAGGGGATATGAGGCAGATACTTGAATGTACGGTAATTCTGAGAAAAGATTAGTAAGAAAGCAGGAACCACAAGACATAAACCACCAATCAGAAATGAAGCCTAAGGGTCATGAACGGATACTGGCCATCCTTAGCATCCCCACCTCTGACCAATCCAACAGGAGTGTACACAGCCACGGGGGTAAGGTCTATCTGCTCTTTCCTCTCTCTCTTCTCCCTGGCTTCACTGCTCCTGCCTTTTCCCATCAATAGAGAACGTAACAAAGTGTTTAACTTCACAAAGACAAGATATTGGCCCCAGGCTGCTCTTACTTCCAAAATCATCATCAGCATCTGACCACGGACTCAGTATTACCTAAAACACATGCTAAGTTGGCCTTGTGTGTCCACTCTGGCCTGTGCTCTGCTGTTGGGTAGTCCCTGAAAACGTCAGTAGGTTTTGGACTGTTTAGATAAAATGCTGGTTTACCAAAGAAGAAACAAATCTTTAGCACCAGATGGACTAATGGCATCAGCACCCTCTGGGAGACACACAATAAAACTGACAACTAGGAACAGCAACACAACTTTCAACATTTAAATTCTGAAAAGAGGGAAGGGTAGAAAGGGAGAGACTGGCAAGGGCTGTTTCTTTTCAAAGTTAACATGATTGATGGCATCACCCGGTAAGTTTCAACATTCAAAGATCAGAGCAAGTCTCAATTCTTAAATGAAGACAAGACCCCCCAAGTGTTATCAACTCCAGTCTAGCCCTGTTTAATTTTTTATAATACAAAGGATACTTACAAACCCACTAAACATTATCTGTTCTGCTTCCCCTACCCTATTTCATTATTTTTTAAATTACAGCACAAATACACGTGCCTAAATAATGTGTTATTTCACTAAGCTTGATTAGGAGCTTCACCAAAAGTGTACCACACTGTGTTAAGTCTTGGAAGATCTTTTTCCCCCAACATGAGGTTACTAAGATCCATTCATGATTTTGCTTACACTTTGCCTGGTCATTTTCACTATTACTTATCATACTCCACTGTATGGATATGTCACAAATCATTCTGATTCTCCTGTTCATCTGAAGTGTTGCTGGTTTATCATGAGCCGTGCAGCAAACATCCTTCTGCATGCCTCATGGAGAGCAGGTACTAGAGTTTCTCTGGAATACACACCTAGGAGTGGAATTACTGGAAATCCTCAAATATACAAACACTCAAATGTGTCAGTTAACTGCAAACTAGTTTCCAAAGCAGGTGTCAATTTTTGCTTGTGGACCAGCAATGTAACCCTGAATCTCCAAATGTTTGACTATAAAGACCTCTTAGGTCTTTAGGCTCCAGAGTACAAATCACTACAATTGCTACTCCAGAATTTCAGAAAGGATGTCCTATCCAAAGAAACGCTCTGCAGCCAGCCAGGTACATGCCCACCGTCCACCTAATCATCACCTAACCAGCATGACATCTGAGGACCTATTCTGCTGCTGAGAGCTTCAGAATCAAGGACCCACCTACGTGCACAACCATTTCATTATCTCTGGGTTGGGCCATCTCCAGTGGCCTACCAGCTGTACTCAGCATTTTAAAAATACACTACTGTAGCAAACCCCAATCATGGATGTGGATGAAACGTGAAAGAGCGATCCATTTGCTCACCTTAATCAAATCTGGGTATCTAATAGTACCCTGTGTTGATTAATTAAAGAACCTGCTGCCTCAGAAGTATTAAGACCTTCTTCTATTCGTGTATCCAGTCAAGGACATCAGCCCATGTTGAAGGCTAGGACCCACTTCATGAAGGAAAGACAAGCCTTCCAGTCCTGTAGTACCCCCGACCACCCATGATCTGTCTCCCAAAGCTCTCCAATTTCCTGCTACCTGTACAAGTTACTGCATTCAAGAGGCACCTCAGCATTTGCGTTACATGCTCCAAACAGCAATTTCCCCAAAATACAGGGTGAAGTCAGTTGCCCTGTGTGAGAGAGAAGCATGCAAGATTGCAGAGTCTAGAAGTCCATACAGGAATAAGAGATTGTACTGCATTAGCCATGTACTCAAAAGATATTCCTGTTATTTGGGCTGAATTACATAGTATTGATCATATCACTTACATTATTATTTTAAAAGCCAATACAGAAAAGTGATCCACTGCACTAATATGTGTGACTTTCAAAAACATTACTGAAGTGTGGGCACTATATAGCAGCCATCATAAACAGTAAACATCGCCTGTTAGAATTGTATTTAAGTAAAAGTTAAGACATTGGCAATATACCAAGCAGAATTAAGTACACATGGAGTCTGGCTTGGACCCTTTCCAAGAGGGCTTGGTAATTCCTGAAGTACCACAGCGCTCAACTGCATAATGCATGTGGCTGGCCCTACAGCCAACGTGACTTCTAGGCCACAATGTACAATTATAAAATAATACCAATAATTACAAGGAAACAGAAGGGAGATCTAGGATGGGCGACCGTATGTTAACTAGTGAAACAAACTTGGTTACTATGGTTTCAGTCACTAATTCCAATAAAATGGCACTATGATTAAACCAGGAAGTTCAAATTAACAAGCTATGGGGGGCGGGGGGGAGACAATATTTCATCAGATTTTTTTAATTGAAAAAAAGAAAAAACTGATTTGGTAAGCACCTAAGCCACTAAGAACTATAGTGGTTCAGAGAACACACCACAATTTGGACAAGTCCACCTGGTTCTAACCCTAGTTTTACTCTTCATGAACTGCTTGAACTTGAGGAGAATCACCAAAAGCTCTCTGTGCCTTAGTTTCCCCAACTGTTAAATGGGCATAAGGGCAATGGTGGTTTAAGACATTAAAATAATTGTGTATGTAACAGTACCTGTGGCACACAGTGAGTGCTTTATTAAGGGCTACCTATATGTCTTAATAAAACTTGGGTGCTAATGAAATACAATTTCTTGATACATACTTTTCATAATTTGATTGTAAAAAGAAACAGAAGATAAAATATACTTTAGCTTTTAATGTATGTTTTAAATGATTCTGGTAATGGATTTGAAAAGGTATAGAGAAACGATGCCAAGTTAAAGAAGATGATCAACATTAAGATTCTGAAAATAAATCACAATAGTATTAAGTAAAACTCAACCAGAATCACAGCATGGACATTTTACCTACTTACGAATAACGATTAACGGTAAACCACATTTGCAAAGTACTAAAACAAAGAGTGGACTCAGGTCACAACTGAAGAGCATTTGGCCACCTTTTAAAATCTAACTCTGTCAAAACCTAGAGTCTTAACAGATGGTGATAAACTGATAAAAGTATTTCTAGAGAGCCACTTGGTAACAGATGCCAACCATTTTCAAAAGTCTCTAATTCAGAAATTTCACTTCTAAAAAGTAGTACTAAAAAATTAAAGAAACAAGAATTCATGTGCAAGAAATGACATAGTTTGTCTTTATTATTTTGTTGGTTCTTATATTGGTTTAAATTCTTTGTTCATTTTTTTTTTAAGTGAGAAAGTTCTATATCAGTTTTCTGAGCCAATAGATTATCAGTGCTTTGGTTTACAAACCTGGCAACAGCCTATGATACAGTCCATGAAGGCATTGGGGTAGCTGGCTTGGGGGCATGTACGGCAAATGACAAGCCCTCATCGTTACTTGATCTCTCAAGCCTCAGTGCCTTTGCACGTGCTGTTTCCTCTTTTGCAATATTCTCTTCTCTGTCTGCCCAGAAAGCTCCTGCCCCTCCTGCTGGTCAGCCTTCAGGGACACACCCAACCCATTCTGCAGATGATATTCTATACAATATCTGCCGTGATGAGCAGGAGTTTACCTGATTGTTAGGAGGAGTTAGTCTTCCTCATCTTAATAACCCTCAAAACCTAGCATAAGCTAGAGAAAAATAGCTGACGCCTGATAAATGCTGTTTCAAGAGTAAGCTGTTTCTTGAGACCATGGGGAGGCCCCTTTCTAAATAAAATGCATCAAAGACCAACCCCCCTCCCTTTTTCTTCCTGGAAAGGAAAATGTTTCAAATTATTACCTCTTTGTGTTTCAAAGTATTTGGCTAGGGAGTACTTCATTTAATTTACAATAAACTGATCTGTTGCCATTCTCTGATCAAAATTAGGAATTCTTGAGAAATAACCTTCAAATTCTCAGATGAAATAAAGTTAGAGCTTTCATAAATTTAACACTAACCTTCACATTATGTTTTATAGATATTTAACCCCTTAATGATTTCCTTTTTAAAGTTTCATTTTGGAGCCGATTAATTTTTTTAAATCACAATTTCAAATACTTAGTAACATGAGGGAAATTCAGTTTAATTTAACCTGTAGAGGTTCCACTGCATAGAACAATTATGTTGGGTTTAAAAAAAATACATAAGTGTACAGAAAGCAGACCAGAAGAAATAAACTAGTAATAAAAACCAGTATTCTCTCCAGTGGCAATCTGCATCATTTTATGAAATTTCCAAATTTTCCACAATTAAAATGGATTTCCTTAATTAACTACAAAGTAAAAAGGAAATCTTAAAAATTATTAACATGGTATCAAAAGGAAAAATATAGGTGTGTTGCCGTCATAGAACTAGCTTCCAAACACAATAGTACTTAATGAAAAGGAGCAGCTATTCGAAACATTGCTTATGTGGCCCTAACAAAAAACCCTAGATGAGGTACATGAGGACAGTAGACAACTCTGGAGACTGTGAAACATCGCTATATTGAAGTCAGGGATAATGTAAGTATTGTGACATTAATACCATGGGCAGGAGTATTCTGGAATTGCCCAAAACACTAAAAGCATGTGAATCAAATCAAACATCAATATGTTTCACTTTGTCAGCAGTTGTCTACATAACATATCAAGAGAATGTTTCTGAAATTAATTACACTGGCCATCTAAAAAGACTTCCAGCCAAAAACAACAAGAAGAAAAGACAGAGCATGAGGATACAAGAGAAGTCCACCGCTATGCCCATCCTGGCTCTGTAACTGCATGATCTACTCTGGTAGCCTTTGGTCACATGTGGCTTTTAAAATTAACTGAACCTAGCAGTCAGACCGGCTAGGCATCAAGGAAGCAGGAGTCACAAGTGGCTAGTGGCCACTGTACAGGACAGCGCAGACACAGAACATAAACCGGCCCAGAGCTCTCCTGGATGGAGCAGATCTAAAGACTTTTCAAACATTTCGTCTCCAGACCCTGTCGCCAAGCCTGCAGGCAGCAGCAGTCCACGTATCTCTCTGCTGTCCTTGGCTAGGAGCGAAGACCCAGTAAAAAGGGCACATTAGACAGACAGACGGCAGGGAGAAGGGAGAGGGGGAGTGAATAGAGCAGCAAGCTGACAAATCCCCTCAATTCAGCGGCAGATGGCTCATGGTGTAATCTAGCTCTTAAAGGAGGGGAGAAGGGAAAACGGAGGGTGGAACCATTCAAAAGCCACAAGCTTTTTCAGAAAACTAAAAAATGGCAGAAACTTTTTCTATGCAAAGCAATTACCCCAAAGGGGGATTTTTATCACAAATGGTTTTAGGTGATACCCATGTAGCCTGCGGGTGAAAAGGTCAGCGAGTATCAACTAAGATGCACAAAGAGCCACAGGAAACTGTTGGAGTTAGACTTGCAGCCTGCTGCCCTCCCAGTGACAGGGGCTGAGAAGTGTGAACCCACAAATACAGGACCCTGGCTGGCTGCCTTGGTGTCTACACCTGCGTGAGACCTCCAGAGAGAAAGCATCGCCCTCCCACTCCTGTGCTCAGGGAGAGGCGGGGGTGAGGAAGGGTGCTCCCGCCACAGGAGAGAAGCAGTGGCTAACGATGACACATTTCCTCTAGATTACCTCCTATCCACTTCCCTCCAAATTCTGCGAAAGCACCCAAATGTTTCCAAACCCAACAGCACAGGGCATCGGGCGAACTGGAAGAATTCGAGTCTGCCATAAACATACCCTGTCATCCCTCTCACTGAAACAGACCCAAGGGAGACAAAGGGGTGTCGAGCGCTTTACTTAAGGACAAAACCAGTGTGGGGAGGACTGCTCAGAGCGATACCCAGTTACTGGCAGAACTAGAATTATAAGACAATGTCAGTGCTTACTACAGCACATCAAATTTTTGACGCATCCAATATTGCTTTAAATGGCTGGAATCCAGGAATTTGGGGTTAATGTGATTTGACAGATTGCAGTATGTGTGGTTACATAACACAGCCCCTATCCTTTCTAAAAGGCAGCTGAAAATACATAGGCCCTAAGAATTTTCTTTTGACTGTGACCTGAAGTTTAGGTGCCATTCTGATGTACTCCAAAGTCACTTTCCCCCTCTGCCGGCCTCAGGTCTGTCCCCACCAGCCCAGCTGGCACAGATCCATCTTCTTCCACATACCAAGCACCAGCTCAGGAACCATCCTCTCAGGCTTCTCAGAGACCACAGAATTCAGCACTCTGTGCACAGGTAGGGGCGCCCTGCCAATACAAACCTAACTCTTACTATTCCTACAGGGCAGGTTTCCCAGCACCACTGAGGAATGACCTGCTGGGGAAAACTAAACAGGGATCACTTCCTTCTAGCGTGGTCGGGGTTTCTTCTCTCCAAGTCCTAGGGTGAGGTCTAATTACAGGATGCTGGCACCCAGACGCAGGGAACCAAGCAAACTGACTTTAATGCAGTCTCTTAAGTGTGCTGTTTAATGACACAGCCACAGCTTTTATGAGAAGTGGTTAGGTAATGTATATCTAGAACCTCAATAACAATTGCCCTTTGAATTCTTGCCTTCTGCCAGGTACTAAGGACTTAAAATTAATCACCCCATTAACCCAAAGAATATCACTTCTGTCTGAGAAAGGAATCATTCCGCCACTTACAGAGCTAAGCAGCAACGAACAGGAGCCAAACAGAATGGCCAGATCAGGTTTGTTAGTTCTTTTCGCCCTTGGTGGGACTGAGAGCCATCCTTTCAGGGATGACAGCATGGTCTTCTCCACCAATTTCCAAGAGCGGAGCGGGAGGGCTGTGACCTCCTGGCCCAGAACCGGCAGGAGGGTGAATGCCCAGCAGTTCTCTCCAGGAAGCCTCTAGATCATGTGCATTCACAGCTGCAGGGCCCCGCGCTCAGACCCATGCACCCAAGCCTGCCTCTGTTACAGCTAACCTGGGAGGGCACACTTCTCGTTCACACAGATGCCTTCTCTCTGAGGATGTGCCATATAGATGTTCTGAGCTCTCTCCCCACCACTCCCCACTAAAAAACCCAGTCAGTTCCTCAGACGGAAGGCATTTTTGACCATGATTATGCTTCACAAGGAGCTAAGAAACTGGAGGATGTGTGACAAGTCAGCCCATGGTGGTGACCAGCATCCTCCCATCCACTACCAGGAGTAGCCACTTGATGGCAATCTTAACCTATTCCCTTGGAATTCTTCCATAAAGGGAGACCCCGGGAGGGAAGAGGCACCACGGGGGCTGGCTGACACTGTGGACACTGCTAGAGAGGGCATCTTTGCTGGGCCTGCGACTGCAGTGGCAGGGGTGTCCAAGGATGGACCAGCACTCTCCCGTGGGCTACTCTCCATGCCCAGACTCCTCTGGGGGCCCGAGGAGGAGGGATGACACTCAGCCTGCAGTCAGACAGCTCGGGAAGACGGAAACCTCTCAGGCCCCATGGCCTGTTCACACTGGGCTTTCCACCAACAGACTGAAGTGCGAGGCAGACAGATGGTAACAAACAGGATAATAAATCAATGGCAAGTTCCTGCTTCTTATCTCAGCACCTTGTCCCCTGAAACCATAGAAGAAAAGCCAAAAAATGAAAAAAGGCAACTTTCCTTAAAAGGTGTAACACTTGTTGAATCTAGCAGCCTGGCATTTTCCTTCTGATTTAAATTGTAAAAGACCGGGGGGTGGGGAGGTGGGGGGGAGACGGACCAGAAAGCTATTTGCATCTCCTGCAGAAAAGGCTCTCCAGAAAAAAAAAGAAAGAAAGAAACACACTGTAAATTGCCTTCACTAGACACTTCTATTTTCAGTGGCAGGAAGATTACCATCAAAATGTGGGCAGAAGGGGGAAGGAAATGGGACTATATCATGAGCCAGTCGGCTATCTCAGCTTGGATGACAACGTGTCCCCCCACACAGTTCGACCTGGCCCTGTGCAATGGCTTCGTAACTCTTGGCTTCTGGATTTATAAGGAGGGTTCAGTTGGAGAGTGGAGCGTGTGCCAATATTTTCCTCTGAGGGATTCAGAAAGTGCCAGCTGAGAGACTTCCAGCTCACCCTTTACAACTGTAACACTTTCCAACTGGAAAGGCCCTTTTCAAACAGCACTAGCCTGAAGTCAGGTCAAGGACTGAGTGAGCCGGGGTAAAGCCACCAGGGTACAGGCTAGGCCATTTCAAGTGCAGATCCCTCTAGAAATCTGCAGAAGCCCCTGTTTGCCAAAACGGAGTATTTCCACTGCCGTGCCATCTGCCCTGATCAGGACCAAAGAGGAATCACTGACCCTCTAGAAGGTGGAACACAACTTTCAAAACACAGATTCAATGAGTCCCTCCACGAATACCCAACCGTATGGGAAGGCAGGAGACTGTCAGAAGTAACAGTTAAATGTTTCCAACGTGGAGACCTTGAGCTGCCTTCATGCATCAATCAGAAGGCAGCAGAACTAGTTCAGAACCACAGAAAACTGGAAGGAGACTGCCAATTCAGACAGCAGCAGAAGCTGGCCCGGAGTCTCAGGCCCAGATGGCAGTCCCTGTCATCAGACCAGGTGCCAACCGTGACCAGGATGCCCGTCCATCTACCTGCCAAAGGGAAGCTCAGACCTGGCGAAGAAATAACCCAGAAGACAAGGGCGGGGTGGGGCATCCAGGAAGACGCCTGTGTGCAGAAAGAGCGGGCCCCATTACACCAGAGCGGGAATGGGTCAAGAGCACTAGTGACAGGTCAGGATCCCAGGACATCAGGCACAGCACGGGCACAGCCTGGCTGGCAGGCTGGGCACAGCTCTTGCCACTCCTCTCCTTGAGAGGCAGGTCTCAGGTTATAGAACAGCTCGTTTCCTTCATTGCCCCCAAACTTCCTGGAATGAGAGATCTGGACTGCTTTACAATCTCTTGGAAAGAAACTATGAGGACGCTAAATCTGGGACTCTGCAGAAGGACCCTAAAGACGATGGAGAAGCTAGAAAGATACATGAGATTTGGCAGCAGGTGAGATTAAGCAACAAATTGAAAATTAAGGGATTTGTGGACTGTGGGGTATTTTCCCAAAAGCGTATGAGTTATCACTCCTCTGGCTTTAAATATACTCATAGCAAACTCTAAACATTTAATGTGGCTCAAGTCATAACAGGCTGTTTCCAAAAGCTATGTAAAAGGTCCTCTAAACTTGGGGGAAATGGGATCTAAGAAATTCACAAGCAAAGCAAAACTGCACTGGTCCACGTGGTAAATCCGATAGTAATTATAAGCTCTATAAATCCACATATCACAGGATTCAAATCATGAGACGGGAAAAATTTAGACAACACCTAAGGCCTTTCTCCAAGTAGAAGGAAATGAACGGCACTATCTTTACAAGAATGAACACAGATCAACTCCACGTGTGGGCAAGCTGCCTCTGGCTGAGTGCAGCCCTACCTGGTGAGCCCACAGGCCTTCCCTTTCTCTACATGTTGAAAGTTTTAAATGTTTCGGATGCACTGCCCTAAATTACACCTCCAGCATAATAGTCAGGCAAATAAGGTAAACTAATGTAAAACAAATAGGATTCCCTCAACTTCAAATCATCCCAGGACTTTTTCAAAATCAACAACAGAACCATCCTTCCTGGGCCATCTCCACTGCCAGTCCCCACCCAAACCCTTAGCGCCTTTGAAACACCTTGTTTGACCTCTCTTAGAATGCTCAGCCTTGGACAGCAGCTTCCCACGCGTATGAATTATGTTCCAATCCCCACCGAAGTAAGGGACTTGGGTTAGTCCAAATGGTTTCACAAAAGCAACCACTCAATAAATAAATGTCCAAGTTTAATTCCACCCAGGTGAGAGGAGTAGTATTTCCTCTCAGGTCAAACAGCTCTTAGGGTTTCCTGACTTTACCAGGAAACAGTTTATAGTCTCACAAAAAGAAACATGGTGCAGATTAACACGGAAATTAACTTAATCTAAAATTAAAACAAATAGAATCCTCACCATCTCAAATCCATACCAAGCAGTGAATTGTTATGGACCGAACATGACCTCCCAAAAGTCCTATGCTGATGTCCTAACACCCAATGTGACTGCATTTGAAGACAGAGCTTGTAAAGAGGTGATAAAGGTTAAATGAGGTCACAAGGGCAGGCCCTGGTATGATACGGCTGGTGTCCTAATAAGACACCAGTGTACACACACACTCTCTCTCTCTCTCTCTCTCTCTCTGCCCCTCAGCCATGTGAGGACACAGTCAGGACGCAAGGTTTCACCAAGAACGGGAAGTGGCCAGCACCCTGGATCTGGGACTTCTAGCATCCAGAACTAGGAAAAGTAAAGCTTTGTCGTTTAAGCCATTCAATCTATGGTATTTTGTTACGGCAGCACAAGCTGACTAATATACTGGCTTACACCACAGCCACAAGAAAATGAACAGAAATTAGCCATCACACCATGCTGCCACATGTCTTTGCATCCTCATGGCCATTAGGTAGATCATGGGGTCCTACAGAGAATCAATCTAACTGAAAACACACTGTATTAGAAGAGAAAGGACATGGCATACACATATCCCTTTAGCCTGCCTTTGGGGAAAAGCCAAGTCTTGGCCCCCAGTTCTAGAATGTTTTGAATTGTAACATTAAGGCTG
This sequence comes from Camelus dromedarius, assembly GCF_036321535.1. NCBI lineage: Eukaryota > Metazoa > Chordata > Mammalia > Artiodactyla > Camelidae > Camelus > Camelus dromedarius. The sequence goes on along the minus strand of NC_087454.1, from coordinate 9,988,425 downwards.
AGTATTCTTAACACTTTGAGAACAGTGCCACAAGGGCAGGGTGGGAATGGGGAGGCGCTGGGGCACGCATCGAGAGAAAGGAGACAAGGAAGACGATGAGAAGCAACTGTTTGAAAGGCCACTTGGTCTGGACTGGTGCAGCAGCTCAGAAGGAAAGCCACGACGCAAGCTTAGGATTGAGAACCTGGCTCCACGAAGGCCACCACAAGCTAGTGAACGTCATCTATGAGAAAGTCCAATGTGGGGTTCTCGTTCAAACACTTCCTAAAGCCACCTCCAAGAGTGGCTTACCAGACACACATGAGCCTCTGGCTTTGAGGCATTTTCAAGTCTCAGCAGACACGCTCAAGCATCTGGTACAACCTAGGGAAACATCATAAACTCATGTATAATCAAAACAGCATCTAAAAATAGAAACAGCCATGTAGCCAAACCCCCAAATGAGCACACACTTTGAAGAATCTGAGTGAACTAGAAGGGGCAGGGAGAAACTTCTCTGGAACAATGGAGAAGCCCTGTATCTACGCTGGAGCCTTGCTCACACAGGAACACGTGCATTTGGCAACTCAGGGAATTGCACGCCTAAGATAAGTGATTTCACAGACTGTAAAGTTTTCCTCAAGTTTAAAAACAAAAGAGGGAGCAAGATACGGGGTCAGGAGTCCTGGGTTCAGACCCTGATCTGACCACTTCTTTAGCTCTGCAGCCTTATACAAGTTGCTTTACATCTGAGACCCACTAATCAAATGCACAATTGTGATAGTAATAGTATAATTGCCGTACTGTTACGAGAATTAAAGAGGGCACCTTCAACTTTCTTAAAAGCCCAATTTTAATTTAAACTACCAAACTATGTACCTTGTACTAGGTAGGTATTCAACAAATGTGCTTCAAAAACAAAGAGGAAAATGGTGACCCAATTCTAAGACTGTTTATGATAATGAGACTTATAAACACACTACATTTATGAAATCAACAGGCACTCTGGTGACAGGTAAAACAGCATGGGCTCTGATCTGGGGCAAGAGGACTGGAGGGTCAAGGTGTGTGTGTTCCCAAAATGAGAACAGGAGTGAGCAGTGGTACAAACCCCTGAACAGAGAGGAGCAGAGGGGCAGAGGGGTGCTGGGCGGGGGTCGGGGCACGGCTGGTGTGCAGGCGACCACGTGGCTTTACAGAAAGTGGCCAGGAGTCGTGCATATGGCAGCAGTCAACACGGATGAAGCTTCTCTCTCCTGGAACTTACAATCTACTGTGGGGAGAGAGCTTATAATAAACAATCATAATACAACATCAGGCAGTGAGGATTCTATACAGAAAAATAGTTCAAGCTAAGGAGCTAAAGGGTAACAGGTAAAGGCACAAGTTTTAATCAGATGCTCAAGGAAGGAGTCTCCAGTAAGGGTACATATGAACAGGACCCTGGGAGGAATCAAGTCATGTAGGGACCTAAAGAGAGAGTTCTAGAAAGAAGCATCAACAACAGAAAAATTCTGAGGCAAGAGTGAACTACTCAGTACCTTTGGAACATCAGGTGAGACAGAGGTGAGGAAGAGACAGGCAGGTAAGACCAGAGAGATACTACGGGGACACATCAGCTGTCCAGGGTAAGGATGTTTAGCTTTCACGCTAATAGAGACGCCAAGATAGACAGGGGAAGACTGCAGGGGTGTAATGATTTGCATTTATAAAAGGACTGTTGTGGCTGCTGCCAGGAAAGGTTAAAAGGCAGAAACAGAGAGCTTTAGGAATCCTAGCTCAAGCTAGAGACTATATGGACTGGTGGCAGTGCTGCCAACCCAGTTCCAGAAGACAGTGTGAGTTTAGAATAAATGGGTTTCGCAAAATCTGGAAAAAATAGAGAAGTACCAGATAACTCCAAGATTTTAAGCAAAGCAGCCAAAGAAAAGGAACCGGTATTTACTGGCAATGGGAAGACAGGCAAGGAGCAGATGAGAGAGTGGACATACAGAGCTGGCTTGGGAAACCTCAAGTTCACAAGACTATCAAGAAATCAAAGCGCAGAAGGCAAGTAGGCAAACAGAGTTTAGGAGAGAATCACTGTGTCAAACACAGCGAAATGGGCAGCTAAAGCCACAGTGATTACTGGATGTAGCCATCAAGGTCATTATTAGCCTTGGCAAGTGGCCTGACTCTGGGGGTTCAAAAGAGAGTGAGTGGGGAGAGGACAGTAATATGAATACGAATAATAGAGGGAGATAAACTGTTACGACATTTTCTTTCAAGAAATTATGCTATAAAGAAAAAGAAATGAACAGCAGGGTGGGGGGAGACAGGAATAACAGAGGATTTATTTTATGGGAGAAACCACAACATGCTTTGGAAATGATTTAGTATAGAATAAATAATGCAGAAGAAAGGAGGGATACTTCCCAGAGTGGTGTCCTAGTAGAGACGAGAAAAATGGATTTGGGTGCGCAATGGGAGGCGCTGCCCAAAGACAGACACTTAGAGGTGGAAGAGCTTCAAAAACCATCCCAGACCACAGCAGGTTTTCAGCCTCTTGCTTTCAATTGCCTTCAACACCCCTCAAAACTGGGCTGCTCTAAGAACTCGACTGTCCCAAGCTCAGACATCACACGCCTCTCCCACACCCGGAGACACTACCGGTGTGGTCGCCTCTCCCATTAGCAGTCCAGGCCGACCGATAGTGATGTGCTGGGGAGCCACCACCGAGTCTGCAGAAATGCCAAAGGCGGCAGGCTGCGGACGCTGCAAGGCAGCGGGTCTCAAGCACAGTGAAGGGAAACGAGTGCATTAACCTCCTCCCAAGCAGCCATGCCTACTGGGAAGGCTGGTGTCTCACCGTCACTTATATTGGCTTTCCGGTTCCACTCAGTCTTCGGCATGGTCCATTCCTTCCAGTTAAGCTCATCATCAAGGTTCAAAATACCTCATCTGTAAAATGTGAGTCTGACCTAAAACCTCCGAAAGTCCCTTCCTGCTCTAGCAATCTGTAACTCTGCAGGCGGGCTCACCAGTCCCTTGGTGCCAGAGTAGGACAAGCAGGCTGGCCACAGAAACCTGCCATTTGTCCCACGGGACTGTGACATCCACACTCCTGGCAAATATCTATTTACTGGTCCTCACCCCTGCCCCCAACACTCCCCTGTCCCAATCCTCAGCCCTTGTTCAAAAAGCCCCAGAGTTTTCAAGGCCCCTCTCCAAACGCAACTTCTTTGATTAAGTTTTTCCTGGTTGCTCAACGCTGGGCCTTTCACATCACCCACCTCCCAGCGAAGCCTCCTCACACCAAACCCAACAGTCACAAACATCTGATTTTTAAAGCATTTCACTGTGTTTTGTTGTGCTTCATTGGTAACAAGTCACACATATTTTTCTCTGGTTAGAAGCACCTCACAATGATGATGGCTTATATAACTGGAAGTATTTTTTCCTTTCTTACATAAAATAATAATGCATCAACCAATGGCATCTTAGAGGAGATGAAATAAGCTACTCTGACTCCTCCAAAAAAAGCAACTTCAGTTCCGTTTTTATCAGTCACAATGCTTCCTACTCTTCTGCTTCCTGAAGAACTCCATCAGGTACTGATCAAACGGGAACTCTATCTAGACATGCCCCACCTGCTTGACTCAAGGTCATGAACAGACCCACGACAAAACAGCTACCGACAGAAAGAAATCAAGCCTTCTCGACTCTACAGTCTTCCAAGACAGCTGCAGCTTTGTTTTTCAACGAAGAATAAATTTAATTTGTTTTCAAGAAGTATATTCGCCCTCATTGCACCCAGCTGTCTGTCACATGGAATGATGTCGGGGACACGGGTAAGAAACGTCTGAGACTCGCGGCCCAGCCTGCAGCCGCTGCTGCCCACAGCTCACGGAGGATGCACGCGCGAGCTTCAGGCCGAGGGAAGGCAACTCTACAACCACTGCCCTCGTTCAAATGTGGCTCCAAGAACACCCAGACGTTGATTTTGACTCACAAGTCATTTTAATTTTATCCTGTAAACTGAATTTGCAGGAGTTGGGCATATGTTTCACTCCATAGACATCAGTAATCTTTGAGAAAGATTTTGAAGAGAGTCAATAAAAATTCTACTCTTTTTTTAAAGATAGTGCCGGTGGGGACGGTGGTGCAGGGGGTCCTGTCTCTGCACTTCTAACTCCGGTCCTTGGCTACAAATTGGCCGGTGTTGCCAGCAAGGCCACTGCCTCTCTCACCACCTCATGGAGATGAGTGGCAGCCCTCAGCCAGCCGGCTGGGTCGATGACAGTATTAAAAATACAGATTTGTATCGCTAGGTGAAGAAACAGAAAGAAATAATGAATGTATGTGTGTGTAAGGAGGGCAGCCATTCAGGAGGAGTGCAGTTTTTGACTCCCCCTGACTACCAATTCAATTCTAAGTGCTAATAAAGCCCAGAACCACACTCACCCTCCTAAATTTCATATTTTTGGAATCTTACCTTTTATAGATGGTTCCAAAATTACCTCTATTTACCTAAGTGGTAGTTAAAAGCAGGGGAACTCTGTGTGGAAAGCCAGGGTTTAAATCCTGGCTCTGCCCCATACTATTCGTGTGAGCAAACTGCTAGTCCACCCTTGTGTAGTTTCCTCGTCTATAAAATGGTTGGTTCTGAAGATTAAATGCATGAAACACAGGTAAAGGGTTGGAACAATGACTGGCAAAAACGGAAGCTCTCAAGACAGGTTCCAGCTATCACAACTACTGGAAGATTCTAAGAAAAAAAGGATGCAGTATCCCTGAAATCTAGTCAAGGCTCTATAGCTGGCCAGAGTGTTTGAGATCTCAGATGAAATTTATAGGAAGCAAATGAAATTCGAATACAGCTAATAGCTCCCCTCTCTTACCGTGTAATTATGTGTACTCATTATGTGTGTAGCATGTTATTATTTAAATGTTCCTAATTTCAGCCCCAGCAGGCCAAGGGCCCTCAGAGAGTGGCCTCAGCCTCAGCCAGCCCTTTCAGAAGCTTTCGTCCATCTATCACCGCCAGCAAAAAGCAACGCAATCTACACAGGAAGGAGACAGAAGGCCCGCATTCAGCAGAAATCTTAGTGCCACCTCCCCCCGAAGCCTGGCTCTAACTAACCAGCTGTAATGATGGCTTCGACTCCTACAGGACAATCCACGAGGCTGTTCCAGCACACATTCGCTCCCTCTAGTAGGCAAAAACACTCCTTCCTTGTCACTTTAGAACCACAAAAGCAAGACTGATGGCAAACATGGATTTTACAACATAAAATGTGAGGCCTCTCTACTATCTTCTGTCTGCGTGGGTTATTACCACTGTACGAGACCTGCAGGAGCGGGCGGTGGAGCTCAGCCCCCGAGAGACAAGCTGCTGCTGCTGGCACCCTGCTTGTTAACAGACACCAGACCCCGGCCCTCCTCACACAAGGGGCGCAGCCAAGGGGCTGCCAATTCGTTTCCCAGTTAGATAGAAAAAAAATTACGTCAAGCCCATGCTATTGCCAACTCAAAATATTATTTTTAAATTGAATTTTCCCAAGAAACTCTGGGAAGACCAATAACCCAGAAACGTCTTTACTTAATATAGGGAGAAAAAACCAAAATGCCTTTTTTTCAATACTACTGTTGCAAAGATATGGTGTCATTCTCATTCCATTCTGCGTTCTAAAGTAAGTACTGGAGTCAAAGTTACATGACTTGAGCTGTAATTCCAATTCTGCTACTGCATAAAAAATAACCGTGTGACGCTGGGAAAGTCACTACCACAGAGAACACTCAGAATGTTTTCTTCCCATTACAACAAAAACGCCAGGGGTCTCAGAGGTACCTCACCATCCAAGATCCCCGAGCTGCAAAGCAAGAAAAGGGAAGTGGGGGAGAGAGTCACCCCAACACCATGCTATCTGGGATACAGGCACCTGCTCTCACCTCTGTCCGGGCACTTTCATATCACACCACCCAGTGAGGCTCTGTGCTGGACAGTTTCAAAATTCTACCACCAGACAACTTCCTGTCACAATTAAAACTAGACCAATGGGGGGATAGGGTATAGCTCAAGTGTTAGAGTGCATGTTTAGCATGCATGGGGTCCTGGGTTCAATCCCCAGTGCCTCTTCTAAAAATTAATTCATTAATTAATTATTAAACAAACGAATGAGCCTAATCCCCCTCCCACCAAAAAAAGAAACAAACAAACCAACCAGGACCAATGGAACTTTTGAAACAAAAAACTTTCAACTTTTGAAAACGAATCTCAAGGGAATGGGGGACCGAAAAAAAAAAAAAAAAGGAAAAGCATGACTGTTAAAACCACTCTTCTCCCACAACTAACCTATCTTCTCTTGCCCCACAATGAAGAACCCCAAATAGTGTGCTGTGACGTACAGCTCAAGACAAGGTCATTCTATTGCACAGTATATGAACGATGATCTATTACAAAGCATCCATTCAAACTCAAGTGCTACACACTGAAGCACACGTATGTACACACATTCAGAGACAACGCTGCTTGCAATCATAGCTGCTCCCCCACAGTCCTGGAGGCTGCCTGCTATTTATGCCTTCTCTGGATCACATCCCCCTAGGAGAGCACCCCTGAGATGCTGGGACCTACAGAGGAGGAGTTATTCCCATGATTTCTGTGCTTCCCAGTAGCCTCCAAACAAGAAAGCACACTTTGCTAGCTGCCTTTAAGGAAATTATTCTTAAAACACAAATAAGTTCTGAAACAAGGCGATGTGTTTACTTATTAGCACTACTATCAAAATCCAATATACAGAATAAGAAAAAGGTGGCCTTGGAATACTGCCTGCACAACACTCAACATGAAGCAGAAAAGGGAAAGTTCACAGCAACGTCACAACCAAAAGACGGAAGCCATGATGTCTTAGTATTTAAAAAACAGTCAGTCTTTATCAGGGTGAGAGATCACCTACCACAAACAAACAAAAAGTACCTTTTTTTAAATGCAGGTTTTAAAGAATTCTTTAAAGTCTTCAATGATCCCAACAGAGATATCTTTGCCAACTTTATTCTTAGAATTCCTTCCTCAATATCGCCACCTCTGTGACTGTGCCAATGAAAACGAGGGCTGTGTTTGGCCAACTGGCTGGCAGCACTAGTTGCTTCTTGAATGACTTAGTTTCTGTTCTTCTACCCAAATTCCGCCTTTATTCAATCCTGGACACCTGGCTACCTTCTTGTCCTGAAAGCTGACTTTTCCCAGTTGGGTGGTTTTTTTAATTGCTGACAGACTCCTAAAGCACTAAGGCATCACCACTCCTGAACAGAATAAGAACACGACTGCCACAGCAGTAAGACCGAAACCCACAGCATCCACAGCTCTACTGTTACTCCGGGGTCCAAGGAGCCTCTCCTCCCAATCACCCTCCCCTCAAAAACGTAAAGCAAAACCCTGTGTTCAACATGAAGCCGTGACAAAGAACGATCACATCACATGCCCTCTAAATAGACACAGGGCTTGGTGTTTACTCAATTACAGGCAGCCAAGGAGTTGGTGGCGTCCCCACCTTGTAGGAGACGCAGGAATATACAGGGTCCAAATTGTGCAACTGTGGCAAGATTCTTTGACTTATTTTGCTTCTGCACATGCGAAAGATTCACAAATGGGCCTTTCCCGTACACACTGACTCAGACTTCAGGGGGTTTCTGTTTCAAGTCACACAATACTAGCAGAACATGGGTAGGTTGCAGAGGAGATCCCGGGGGAGTTCAGAGAGGTCATCTCAGAAAACCTCGTCATGGCCTTATGGAAACAGAGTGCCAATGGGTCCTGTCTGGAAGCACTGGTTCCAACAAGCAACTCTCAGACAAGTCACCTTACAACTAAGCAGGATGGAAAGAAACGGGAGGCCGTAAGTCAACCTGTCCCTCTGCACCCTGGCAAGCGGCCAGGTTCCCCATGTGTGATGACTCTATTATCCCCTGATGACAGCAAAGACTCAAAAAGAAAAGCAGAATCTCTTCTTCCTCATCTTCTTGCTCCAAGCAAGTACAAACCAGAACATGATCAATTCATTCACATTTACATTAGATTCTAAGAGATTAATAAGCATGAGAGAGGCTGTGCAATGCTGCCACGGCCACATCCCCTGAGATAAAATATAAGCCGTAGGTAAAATAACCACATGCTAGTTCTGAAATGGTCTTCACTGGATGATTTCACCTGAGTCATGTTAATCCTGTTGAAAAGAGACATCAGAATAAGCTCAGGGAGGAGCAAGGTTCCTCCCCCGGCTTCCACAGATCTGTTTGATAACCAAACAGGATGAGGTGCACTTCCCGACGCATAGCACAGGAGTTCTGTGCCACTGTCCACCTGCTGCCGCGCAGCCACCTGCCTGGCCTGCTCAACAAGGAAGCCGGGCCTCAGGCAGCTGCGGAGCCAAAGAGAGAGCAGGAAGGGACGCAGGCACACAGATTTAGACTACTTCCCATATAAACAGGGGATAAGAATCAAGCCACCACATTTCAGCAAGAACAGCAAAGGCTTCCACCATCATACTTGGGTAGAGAGACAGATAGCCGCATAAAAAACCTGGAAGTCGGGCTCCACAGCAGAAACCAGATCGCAGCCCTGGTCTTGCCCATAGGGCAGACTAACTAAGGCACCTTGCCAATTATATTATGCACCATGAAAATGAACCTATAAACCCAACAGAATGTCCCGAATAGCTGCCATTAGGGGCCCGGCCTGAGAAGCACGAGTCACCCAAAGCACGTCCACTTCAGAAACAAGGCCAGGCCCAGAGACATCATCAAATCCAGCAAAACAGGCAACTCACCATTGACCGCCTTCAGGCTCCCAGCAATGCCTTCACCGTGCTGCCTCTTCTGGGCGTTCTTGAACTCCTTCAGAGACAAATAAAGGACCTTACGTACCACCCTTTCCTCTGACCACGGGATCCCATCACTGTCGTCCTGGAGAGACATAAGGAAGAATGGGGAGACGGGAAGTTACTCAAAAGAAAGCAAGCAAATACTAAGAGTAGGAATAAACTTAAAAAAAAAAAAATCCAAGCAAGTAATGTGTGATCGAGACCCAGTTCCGGAGATGAGAACTCAAATCCTTTGCTGAAGGGGTGGCACTGGGCCTTCCGACACCTGCAGAGACCTGAGGAAAAGAACTCCCCAAAGGGCCGCAAAGGGACTGGAAGAAAGACACAACCATCTCTCATCCTTTCTACGCCCCAGCCCCAAATACCATCATGAACTAGTAATACTGAAGTTTTATACTCCTGGCAAAGTCTAGGAAAGTGATTGCACCCACAACAGGAGATGCAATGCACCTCTGTACTGGAGCTTTTTAAACTGAGTAATGCCAGAGAGGCATGTGCCCTACAAGTATGTGCTACACTCTTGGAAAAGTTGTTGTTGTTGTTGGGGGTTGGTGCTGCTTTGGAGGAATTTAAAATTCAGTCAGAAGAAATGAAATTGAATCTGCACTGGCCTTTTAAGGAAATGAGTCCCCAAAAGGGGAGCTGGGTAGAGGCAGGATGGAAAGAAAGGGAGAGAGAGAAAGAAGAGAGAGACCACTGCAGAAAGAGGCAATGGATCTTGATGGAGTAGAAAATGCAGTGGTAGGAGGAATGGTTTTTTGAAAAGAATACACACAAGTTAATAACAGGTCTTGAAGGTCTTGTGTAAAAGTGTGGCTCCCTTCTGTCGTATCAGATCCAGTACAAGTTCCAGAGAGATGAATGAATAAAATAAAGGCTGGGCTAGTGGGTGGGGGAACCAAAGAACCAGCAGCAGCCCAGAGACCACTCCAGCAATTCCAGTAGTAAAGACAGAAACGTTAAAGACCAGCAAGGATTGAGGCAGGACAAGCGCCAAGTCTGGGAAGACAGAGATGGTGGAACGGGTGTCCACGCTGAGTTCACTGTTTCAGGGACCCAGCAAGAAGGTTTTTCAAGGTTTAAAGTGTTGCTTCACACAGCTGGGGACAGTCACAGGTTCTCTTCCACGGGTATCTGCACACTGTCTGCCAATCTAAGAAGTCCTTACCGTCACACACCTACTTCAACACTTAAGCAGTGTCTAAGAGTTCAATTTAGAGATGGAAGCATTCTCAGATATTTAGGGCCTTAAGCGAATAAGGAAGACATGAACACTCAGGCTTTACTGAGCAGGATGTTGGATATTCCAGTGCCTTTTGTTCAAACAGGAGGCCAGGTATCCCGGAGTCAGGCTGGTGCTGCTGCTCGGAATGCTCCACAGAAGTGGTTTGTTCTCTGCGGGGCACCGGGTCACGAAAACCTCCGTGGGACTAGACAAGGGGGTAGCTTATCCGAGGCCTCTTTCAGCTACACTCTGCGTACAAAAATTGCACCTTGGAAATCCAGCCGCACGGACTCTAAGCCCTAAATAACATAAGGGTGCGCCTGTTAAGCTTCCAGGATTTCCTAGAATGACAGTGATTCTCCATCTTCTGTAATTAGGGGAAGAGAAGGCCCGGGAGAGAAGAGCTAGGATTTCCACCACGTCCAGGACGTCCCTCACTGCTGCAGGCCTGCCGGGCTGAGATTTCCGTTACCTCCAGGGGAAGAGGCACATCCTGTCTCCCCAGTCGCCCTCCTGGGAGAGCCCAGTCGGCTGCAGACCAGGGTGGTGGTGGTCGCGGCTCACAGGGACGGCAGCAAACTTTGCCTCCACCCGACAGGAGGAACATGCATAACTTCTTAACTGCTACTGGGTCCAAGTCACCAGAGGTGTTCCAAACGCACGGTTAAAAGCCAGAAAAATGAAGCACTGACCAGACCCCACTTGGGGAGCCCATGTAACTACGGTGAGTTAAGAGGAAGGTTCAGCTGCATGAAAAGCACAACGTGGCCGAATCCACTCTTGGAGCAACTCCCTTGGATGGGCATGAGAGCACCTCTAGCCTCAACTGAAGGACAGGCACAACTTCAGGAAGCGCCCAGGCCTATTAGGCGGCAATCCACCTTTCAGGATCCAGGGAAGGCAGAATTCTCTCCGTCTCCACCAGGTTCCTACTCTCTCAGGGTTTACATATCCACAACAAACAGTGCTGTGATTATAAATGATTATTTCTACATACACACAGTTTATACATTACAAAGCCCCAAAATAGCTTTCAATGTAAAACTCCTACGGCAATTTACTGCCTCCTGTTCAGACTAGTGCCTTCATTCTGACTCCAGGCCCCCATGCAGAGAAATTATACCCGGACAACTAAAGCCTAATTAAAAGTCTAAGTAAACCACGTGAGATGAAAACTCCTGCAAAGGAAGACGCACTGAAGGTTCGCTCCGAGACCCCAGAGGCCCCCTGACACCCATGAAGTGCTTTAAATGCAAGAGAAGCAAATCCAGGGCACAGAATATGGGGTTTCAAGTTCTTGACATTAAAAATCAAACTTAAAAAAACACACAATTGACAGTGCCGGTCAAGACTTGTCATCTCCCTCAAATGATGCAAGACACAAACCTAGTAGGTTAAGAAGCTGACTCTGTTGTTTCCAAAGACTCACCAGGTAAGTAATAATTCAGAGATTAAAAATCAAACTGGCGTTCGCAGCTGCAGAGCCATGATGAATCACTACGTTACGCTCACAAGCCTCCCCAGTGGAAGGCGAGGTGCCGGAAGGTAAGATGGGCCTGCACCCAATGCCCAGGCAACACCACGCTGTGTAAATTGGGGTCGTGGGAAACCAGAAAGAAGGTACTTCAGGGGCCTGACACTCATCACCGTTGTGAAAGGCCAAATGCTGAGTGCTCTAGAGAACAGCTCAGACAAAACTCCCTCGTTAGAAGGCAGGCTTCCCACAGACGGTCATCCACACGTGGCCTGCCGGGGCCTGGCCTTGCCAACATCCAGGATGGGCGAAGTATGAAATCACGACAATTTTCTTGACTGAAATCACAGCTCCTCCCCATGAAACACTCCAGTTAGTAACCCAGGTGACACCTCTCATTCTCAGCCGTAAGCCTGTGGTGTCCACATCCTGGAGAAATCCCCAACCCGGTGGCCACACCACCCCTTCTGCAACCGCCTAGTTCCCTGCAGAACACACACTGCCCATCTCAAAGCCCACATGGCCTTGCAGGGCTCCAATCTAGTGACCCCCATCATAGTCCCTTACCCTCAGCTAAACACTAACCAGTCCTTCACAGACACCTCTTCTGTTCCCGTGGCCCCTCTACCTACCAGTCACCATCACACCCACACAGGCGCCTCCTCGCTCTCTCAGGCTTCTCTCATTATACCCTCCCCCACCCCCACCCCCAGCCTCCTGTATTCAAATATTCACTCCCAAATCACTATTGTCAAACAGCCCAATTGGGCCTCAGTTTTCAAAATCCACATTATTTCCGTTTGGCCTTCCTGGGCCACTTCAAACCACGCGGCTCTCCCTCCCCTGAGGGAATCACTCGGGATTTGAACTGCAGCACTAAACACAGAGAGATCCTTTCCAAGCTTCCTCCACTAAACCAAGCACCCAGTCCCTTCTCCTCTACTGGTCCGCTTCATAAAGGCAGATACAGGAGGAATCACGGCCAACGGTACAGGAGTCCAGCAACCTCACTCATTCTGATACAAATTCAGTTGCCAAGAGTGTGCGTCGGTTCTTCTGAACTGCATTCATCATTTAAAAACACCCCTTGCCAAATGGGGTTTCAATAAGACCTCTAGGTTAATGGCCCATCAAAAATATGGCAAGAACAGTTCAAGCTCCCACCTTTCCTCATTCCCACCCGCCAATCTCTTACTTGGTTCTCCCCGAGCCCAAAACAAATGCTTTGCTAACACTGAAATAAAAATATTTGGGTCTGCCAACAGGGGCAACAGGGGGAAATGAACACCTAGCTCTAGGTTCAGTTTGCTATGGACTGTGAAAAATACCTTTCTTAGGCAAATGGAAGATTTGAGTAGTAAGACCTTTGAAAGTAATAGTGAGACAGTGTTATTTTCATTTGCAAAACATCTGCCATTCTTTGAAGTAACTGGATAATTTCTTGTCAAAAATGGAAATAGGTCAGGAATTAAACTAGAATGCTTATGGTCATGACCTTTTTCTTAAAAGGAAAAACAGAGCACAGCATAACCTCTACCTGCTCCAAGTTTTATGACAGACGTGTAAGAAAAAGGAGCACAGAAAGTAAGGCGTGAAGACACTGCACACCCTGCAGTGGGCAGCACCATCTAAGCAACAACTTTTCCAAAGCCCACGGTCCCGGGAGAGAGACAGCCGCCTTCTTCCCACCTCCGTCCATATCCCGGCAGCTCCAAATGCGCACCCAAGACCACCAGTGCCTTAACCACTTGGCGAGTTGTTAGAAATGTAGGTTCTTGGGGCCCTCCCCAGACCTACTTAATCAGAATCTTCATTTTAAGATCCGCTGGTGATTCGCATGCACATGAAAGTTTCAGAAGCTCGGCTGTACACACTGGTTCCCCATCCTGCCCATTTCACATCACTTTCTCATTCCCGTCAAAGTAAAGGCAAAGGGAAAGATAAGGGGAAACCCCAAGATGAATGCTCCCGAACTCCATCTAACTGTGCCATTTCTACTGTCAGAAATAAGAGGTCTGTATTAATATATTCTAAGAAATCCCTTTGACTTCAATTCAGTGAATTAAAACAAGTGACCAAATAGCAAAAAGTGAAATCAACAAAAAAAAGTAAGGCACTAAGTAGTGTTAGTTCCTTGAATCGTTCCTATGTAACACAGTCTCTCAAATCCTCATTCTCTGATTACCCAAATTGGGGTGACTTCCGTTTAAAATGTGACGCCCGGAATAAAACATACATTTCAACATGTGAATAAACAGTATTCCAGAACAGGGCCAACATGTGCAACAAGATCATTTCTATTTCCTTGCACAAATCCAAAAGTGAGGATACACTATAATGCGGCCACATTACACGGTTGGATCTCATTAAGCTTGCAGCTAACTATACCCTCCATGGTAGTTTTATTTGGGGTGGGGGCAGGGGCGGAGATACTTTGTTTTCTCCATTACAACAAAACCCAAAGGAAGGCCCGAATCCAACTCAAAACAAACAAACAAACAAACAAAAAAACAAATCATGGCTCCAAGTTATAGAATTTTTCTGTGATGGTCTCCTGATTGCTAAGGCAAAAACTAAAAACAAAAAGGTCACAAAAAGAGTCACTGTGCATGAGAACATAAATCGAGTTGTTCTCTTTAACCAGGTTTATTTGATAGGACAGGCTGCAGATTCTCCTACCCTCGCACCTTCATGGAGAAAGGCTGGGGCTCTGATGTAAGTGTGCAGGACTTAAACTCTGGCTGTTTTCAAAGTACTTCAGTACCTACCCCAACCTCCACTGATGGCGAAAATTCAAACCAATGCTACTTTAAATAAAGCCCAAAACCGTCTTAACATAAATTTGCTGACCGTTCAAATCACCTGTCCATGGCCCATGCTTTAAAACGCTGGGTTACTGATTTAATGTGCTCTAACGGCACCAAGGATTCTTGTAACTGACTGTCTCAAAACTGATCAGGTCACTGATACAGTAAAGCCATGCCCTCCACTAGGCCACAGGGCCCAGCGGAGGCTTCCTTGGCTTCTGCTCTCCAGTGACAGCCAGCTCTTCAACAAGATGGGCTTCTAATACTCCTTACAGCTTCCAATACTCCTTAGAGCACTCAAATGCTTTAGTGCAAGAAAACAGGGACGCCAGGTCAGTCAAGCTTACAAAACAGGTGCTAGGCAGAGGACGATACCCCCTGGAGTCATAACAGGGGAATATGAAAAATGGTAATGGTTATAGCCATCCCTGAGTATCAGCAGGGGATTGGCTCCAGGAACGCCCAATGATACCAAGATCCCAGGATGCTCAAGTCTCTCATACAAATGGTTATATTTGCATGTAGCCTACCAACATCCACATCCATCCACTGTACACCTTAAATCATGTCTAGATTACTTGTCACCTCATACAATGTAAATGCTGCTTACATTTTTACAGGTGGAGCAAATATTTATATATTTGCTGGTGGGGCAAATTCAAGTTTTGCTTTTTGTGTCTTTCTGAAATTTTTTTCCCCCTGCATGTTTTCAATCCTCCATTGGTTGAACCCAGGAATGCAGAACCCATGGAGACAGAGTGCCAACTGGATAACAACAGCAAACGTCTACCGGGTGCTCACTACATGCTAGATGTTGGGCTCAGCACTTAGGAGTAATTAACTCCTGTAATTCTCTGCTCAGCCTCCCTTTGTACAAGGTTCACACCATACTTTCTCCCTTTAGTTTAAAAGGGATGGGAAAGTCGAAGGAATCACAAAACTCTTCGTGTTTTGTCTTTTTTTTTTTTTTTTTAATGAGCTTCAGTATCTTGCCCAAAGGTTCCATGGCTGGAGAGAACCAGGGGATGGCACAGTCACCAGCTCCACCAGTCCACCAGTCCACTATGTGGCAGGTGCCAGATCAGGAAGTGAAATTTTGAAACTCAGAAATTTGTTATTAAAGAGTAAACATTAAACGTGTAACTCACATTGGCTTCTACATGAAAGCACCATTAAAATTACTAATTACAAGAGGCAAATATAAATGTTATATGAGAAACAACTTGTGACCCTGAGCTAGAGCTGGAAACTAGTAAGAGGAGGCAGCGGAGGGGAGCGGGGGAGGGAGGGAGTTTCCTCTGACTGGCCTTTACAACTACCTTCTGTAACTGAAAGCATATCAGTTCTAAGGGCATCTCTCAAAGCGTCTGTAAGCAATTTCTCTGTCTTGGTTTTTTTCTCTGGTTTCAAATTCAGGCCATCTTGATTCAAGAGAGGGGAAACAAGGACAAAAAAAATCATAAGTTCTAGGGAAGCACATTCTTGATCAATTTAAAAAAAATTTTTTCTAACAATACAACTATTTAAAAATGAAACAGGCCCCAATGAAAGATAGTTAACAGCCTAAGAGACTCATGAATCGCAGGCAGAGTGACCAAGTAATTCATCATCACAACCAAGGGCATGGTTAACAATGATGCTGGGACAACTGGTAGAAACCAGGGCATAGGTCTACCAGTTATACTACGACCCTTCTAGCAGATCTGAACCCATTAAGGAAAGATCTTCACTACCACACAGGTCATTTTTAACATCACCACTATGAAAAATAAAGTCAATAGCCAAGACACAGCAGGATAGAAGTGCTTTTTAAGTTGAAATCCAGAGCCTTGAACCAATGTTTTAAATGTCGACCTGCTGGGGTAGGGGTGCACACAGGCACTTGCAGAAGGCACTACATTCCATAGAAAGCATTCCTGCTTCCATGGGGAAGGGGCACAGTGAGTCAGACGCTCCTCACAGGCTCTGGTAAGTAAAACAAGCAGATGGGGGCACAGAGACTGAGAGGAAAGAGAACATTAGGTTCACAGGCAGGAAAACCTTCTAACATGAAACCTATTTATTAAAACTTACACAACTCCTAAAACAAACAACATGTGTTTGGATTACAGGAGCCACTGGATGAGTTACCAATACAACCATGTGCATATATCCCATTTCTATCCACCTTGCCAACGCTCTGGGAGTGGACAGATTTGTTACTTTCCACCCCTTTAAAAAAAAAAAATGAAGTGTGATGTCCAGTTCCCCACCCTGGGTTGGATTAACAGGAAATGCCACATAATAGGAGTGGGGTGGCAGAGAGAGAAGGTGGGTTTGACTGACCGCAGCACAGATGACCAATAAGAAAACAAAATTTGAAAGACTGGTCTAGGAGGAAGGTGGGGAGGAAAGGATTAGGAATTCTTTCTCCTTCCAGGGAAAAATATCTGGAAACCTCTCCATGAATGTCTTTTATTTCCAAGAGAACAAGTTTTGCATTTACCTGCTGTTAAATCATTCCACTTAATGCAAGTTGTTGCCATCTGAAATGTCAGCCTCTTCCATCAACAGTTTGAGAGAACAATGAAAGCATCAAAAATAATAATAATAATTTTGGGGGGATGCTGATTCTTGGCACAGATTCCATATAATCAAGGGTTTACAGAGCCAGAGAGAGAGAAATATTGAACGAAAACGTGAGAGAAGGGCACAACTTAGGCTATAAGTACTGTTTCTTCCCCTTTTAACAAAATATTTCCTTCACTGGAAATCGACTCAATTTCTCAAATCAACTTGCTGCAAACCCATTTTTATAAATTCCATAAAATGGTTTAACTGTCAATACTCAAACATCAAAGAGAAATCAGGGGATATTCACATCTAGAAATCAGATAAATGCCCAGGAAGCCATTGACTTACTGAACTTGTGAACGTTGTTCCTTTGCCTTGGTTTTAAATTAAAAGCACTTCAAGCAGCAAATTTCCTCCAACAGACATGCTTCCCAGGATAAAGTAAATGGCCTGAAAAATGCTTATGCAAGGAGAGTTTTACTTCTTCCAAACTCCCATTAAATAATGTGTACTTATCTTTGATTACCGCCTATTTAAAAAAAAAAGCCACAACTGAAATTGGATTAAGAACTTCTGCTGAAAACGATTTATTGCATAACACAACTCTGACAGCCTGAATCTCCGGCCACCAACTGAGCCTTTATAAAAATCTGCTGGGCAGCTGCCAAGTCAGCTCTTTTGCGTCTGAGCGTGTCAGACACCGCCGTTGTCAAGGCAGCAGCAGCCTGGGCTGCAGAGGCACACGTTCACGGTTAAACGGTGCAGTCAGGGAACAGCAGTGAGGGCCACGCAACACAGGGTGCAAACCCCCACTCCCTCGCAATTCTTGGTCTGACAGTTTGTTGCTTCAACATCATCAAAAAAGACCTGAGATCGACAACAGGAATCGACAACAAGAATCCAGCAGAAATCGCACTGGCAATCTACCTTCAGTGGAGGGAACTGAGAGGGGAGAGGATACTAAGTCAAATTACAAATAAATATTTGAACAGTGTCTTGGGAAAAAAAATCAGAATGAGGAACAATGAGCAATACCAACATGCACCTCTACAACAACCTCATTTGGGAATAAATTATTAACAAGCAGGTTCCCAAAGGAATTCTGGCTGAGTTTGGGTCTTCTAATCGTTAGAGCATTTTTAGGTTAATAAAAATACCCCCCAAATCCCTCAAATGGCATATTCTAAGCTGCACTATACAATAGAGTGGTCACCAACCACACGCAGCTATTTACAATTAACTTAATTAAATTTAAAAAATTAACTTCCTTAAGTCATACCAGACACATTTCAAGTACTCATCAGCCATATGTCTCCCAAAATGAATGGCACAGCTACAGAATGTTTACAGAAAGTTCTACTGGACAGCACTGTTCCAGAGCAGTCCTTACAATTAATTGGACAGGGTTTTGAGTGACTGTGTTACTTGTCAACACATTTCATTTTATCTCCCTGAGACTCTTCAAAACTTGTATCTTTATGCTCTACTCAGCCTAGCAGGAATATTCCAGAATGTGAGAATTCACCTTACACAAGAAAACCAGAGTCGAAAATACGTAAGAACAGATATGCACCCATACAAGTCTCAAGAAAGTGGTTCCAATTCAGATTTGCCGGGAGTATATGAAAATTCTGAGGATGAAGTATTATAAGATTCAGTCTATAAGGAAAACCTGGTAACACACACTGCTTTACAATGCCTTCAAACCATTTTCTAAGGAATTCCCCTACAAAATAAATCCTTTGGGATTAAGACCAGACAAAAGCCAGCACTCCACCAGCCAGTCTTCCAAGCACCAACAGGGGGACCCAAGCCTCTGAGATTGATTACTGTCCCGCCTCCTGCCAGGGCCAGTCAAGGTTAAGGGCCTGGGACCATACCATGGCCAAAGGTTAGGGCAATTTTTACACTTCTGCTTCTTCCCAGGACACTGCTGGGTCATTTTATAAGCTCAGTCAATACTTGACTGACTTGCTGGCTTTTTTGGCCCCGCAAGGACCTCCATCCAGGAAATAAAACATAAGCATACACACATTCCCAGAGGACCGGTCATCTGGTCATGCTATACTGGAAACCACTAGGGCTTTGGTTGGGGGCCACTGTATGAAAATTTTCAGATTATTCTAAAGAACAGAAATAAATCCTATCCTTGGATTTAATGTACGTTAACATCACGCCATGTTCACCCTGTCCCCCTTTTTATCATACCCTCTGGGACCACCCAGGGATGGGTTTGCATCCTGTCATTTCGGGAATGAATGGGTCTCCAGAAACAATCTTAATGCCTGTCTCCCCTTCAAGCTGTGCCTCCCACTAATGGCACATGCAGACCACTGTGTGGCAGGCCACATACTACTAGTTTCTCATACAGTCTTTCCTCTACATCCTAGAACTAGTCTGTGAAAAGCAGTGTCAAAGTAATGTTTCCAAATGATGGACCTGAGGTTAAGACAGACCGTGTCCTAACTAGTCTGATTCCAGAGGACCTGCCACATCTTTCTAATCTCTGTGTTCCCAACTCATCCCAAGGAATGAGTCTAGTGCACAGGAGGTATCCAAAACCATCTCAATAGAGAGAACACACATAAACAGTGGTCTCGAGGTAGAAGAGAGCTGGATTTCAGTGCTGGGTTTCTGCTGAGTGCTTGCCAACCTGAGCATCCGTGACAACCCCGGGGCTTAACAAACCGCACACTGCTGGTTCCACCGGACTTTCTCCCAGGTGCGGCTGAGGCTGCTGGTCAGGGAACACGTTTGAGAACCACAGCTGTGCACGGCCTTTGAATGAAAACTGTTCTCAATGCCACAAAACATGTAATTGCCAAATCTAATGCAATTTATTGGTAACCTGACTCTCCCCTGGTTTTCCTGTTTCCTCCCTACCCTTCAACTCTGATTCCTCTGCCCTCCCCAATCTCTATGATCTAAATACCCATGATTACTAAGTCCTTTGCTTGACAATCTCCTCCCACACCCTCCTATCTCCCTGTGTGATTCTCTCTCTATTAAGTCTACCCCCCATTCCCATCCCAACCCCGGGCCTGGCTACTCAGGGTTTAGAATCCTGAGCAGGGCATGCAAATTCTTTCTAATTGTTCATATTCACCTCCAAACCCAGTTAATGCTACCTGTCCTTAGACACAGACTTAAAACTGGCTCTCATCACCTCCTCTCCTACAGAAGAAACCCTCCTGATGACCACTACCAACCAATTGCTAGTCCAACCATCTTCCACACACTGTTTCTCTAAAACACAGCCACACTGCAGTGTGTTACTCCCTAAAACCACCAATCCACCACACTCCTCCCGCCTACTCAAAAGCCTTGTGTGGCCTTCCCAGTGGCTAATTTCCAAATTTCTTAGCATGGCCTATAAATTATTTTATATTGTATTTATTTAAATATATTGAAGCCGCTATGGTAAGCCCAACTCACCACAAAGGCTTTAATTCTTCCCCCTCTCTAGAACTCCCAATCCCCTGCCCCAACCGACAAGGGGTGAGCATCTCAAGTAGAGGCAACAGCTCTCAACTTTGCATCCTCATCTCAAAACAGACACCAGGAAACAGAAGAACTGGTGATCATTAACTAAATATTGATCATGACTTCAACAGTAATTCAACAGTAAAGAACAGACTTTCTAAATACAGATAAAAGTCCATCCTCAAATCTTTTTTTACATCAATACTTTAGTACCAAGAAATACATAGTCAATTAGGCTCAATTTACCAGCTCTGTCTGTTTTTCAGTATTTACCCATAGCTCTCTTGGTTTTTATAATGCATATAAATCATGATTCTATGTGACCAGGACCCTGAGTACAAGATACCAATTTTTTTACCTGATATATTTCCTATCAGTTAATCTACTCCTAGTCCACTGACAAAATTTAACTGTATCACTAGTTCACAATGGTTTGCAAAGATCACAATTATTTCTGCCACCTGAACAAAACTGAGTATCTTCACTGGCTCCTGTATCCAAGCCAGTTCTGGTATTGCTTCTGTCATGAAAAATAAGACTTCCTACAGTTTTGTTTTGTTTTTTAAGCTCTATAAAGCCTGACATGGAGAGGGCATAGAGAAAAGGGAACCCTCCTACACTGTTGGTGAAATTGTATATTAGTGCAGCCGCTATGGAAATCAGTATGGAGATTCCGTAAAAAAACTAAAAATAGGCTTACTCTATGATCCAGCAATCCCACCCTTGGGTATATATATCCAGAAGAAACTCTACTTCGAAAAGGCACATGCACCCCAATGTTCATAGCAGCACCGCTATTTACAACAGCCAAGACATGGAAACAACATAAATGCCCATCGGCAGATGACTGGATAAAGAAGTTGTGGTACACACACAACAGAGGAATACTACTCAGCCATAAAAAAGAATAAAATAATGTCATCTGCAACAACATGAATGGACCTAGAGATTTTCATAGTAAATAAAGTAAATCAGACAGAGAAAGACAAATGGTATATGGTACCACTTGTATGTGAAATCTTAAAAAATGACACAAATGAACTTGTTTACAAAACAGAAATAGACTCCCAGACATAGAGAACAAACTTCTGGTTACTAGGAGGGGAAAGGGGGAGGAGAGATAAATTAGGAGTCTGGGATCTGAAGATAGTATTATGCAGAAAAACAACAAAGTCTTACTGTTTAGCACAGGAAACTGTATTTAATATCCTGTGATAACCTATAATGATAAAGATGAAAAAGAATATATATATATAACTGAATCAAAATGCTGTACAACAGAAACTAACACAACATTGTAAATCAACTATACTTCAAATTTTAAAAATCATGATATACCAGTGAATGATTGAATGAAAAGATTCACGCTTACCTATCAACTGACAAAGTCCCCCAAAGTCATGAGGGTTGACCCCCACCTCAAAAGATGACATGGCATATATGCAATCTCATTTTCAAGCAAAGGAGTTAGGAAAAGCAAATATGGCCATCTAGAAGCTACATCTTATTTCCTCCTATGTTGACATTTCAGTGATAAAAGAAATAAAACTCATTATGAGCACAGTAGATGTTAAGTAAAACTTTACTATTTACACATCAGGTAATGTATGTGAAAGAATAAAGCAGAAATGGGGAGATGACAACTCTACCCTCGATGGGAAACGAGGGGAGGAGTTCTGAGCAAAGTAACATAATTTGATGTACATTTTTAAAAGCTCAGAACAGGCTGCTGGGTTGAGAACAAACCATGGAGGAAGGGGGGCGGAGGGATTAAGAAAGGCTGTGGAAATTGCCTACATAAGATGTGAGAACTTTAAGGAGGTAGCAAGAGGCTGTAAGGACTGATTACATTGTGGAAACACTTTGAAGGTGGAACCAATCCGGTGTTGATGGGGAACTTGTGGGAAAGGAGGAATCAGAGACTAACCCCCAAATCCTTCATCTCAGGACATAGAGTGGTCGCTGGGGGAATGAAGGGCACGTCTGAAAAAGAGCACTTCGGAGCAGACAGAAGGAAAGGAGGAATTAAGAGTTTAGATTTTAGACAAGCCAAGTCGGGGATGTCTACACAGACCCTGGAGGAGAGGTCAGAGTTCATGCCACGTGTCAGAGCCAGAGATCTGAATAAGCCTGGTGGTTAACCATCAAACCTAGAATCCAACTTTAGGTACTTTATCAAAGGACAGAAAAACGTAGTTTATCTCTTCATTTAAAGTCAGGAGTGAAGTCACATAAGGGCCGGCTGACCTGGCCAAGTCATTTTATAGCTAAGAGGGTTTTCAGGGTCTTGGGGGAAATGACGGTTTAAAATAGAGTGAATGAAGGCAGAGGATTGAACACAGAAGAAAAGGAATGTTTCACACACTCCAGAGTCATTCTAGAAACATCTACAGTTGACATCAGAGCAGTTCAGTGATTGGCAGGAGACCTTAGCAATCTGCTCAGCACGGGCCACACTAGCTCAACAGCTGTCGCTGGTAAGAAAGTTCTGTGTAGCCATGTGAGTCATAAACCACTCACTCATCTATCTCACACCCACACCCAGACACCCCCTCTTACATTTAGCTTCACACGCAAATGAGAAGAATGACCGACATCCAGTCCCCGGCAGACAGAGGCAGGCCTGAGGCCAGCTCTCCCAGGGAACCAAAATATGCTCACAGGACACCCTGGGCAACAACCGACTATGCAGACAAGTTTTCAAGTGGTCAACAAAGCAGAAAGACGTACCCAAGAGGTGAGACAGACTACAACCTGTTCTATTTCAAGTGCATCCTGGAAGGTTCCAGAGCAGCTCCGACTGAGTGCCACTTACTGGCTGGGCCCCTGAGACCTGGAGGAAAACTGCAAAGAACAACTCCCGCTAGACAGTCAACTTTATATTGTACTGCGCCCACCCGGGAGTCACACCCTTGGCCATGCCCACGCTGGGCTTTCTCCTTCAATTTCTCAACTTCAGGAAACCTTAAGCTCTTGAAACAAAGTTTTTCTCTCCTTAAAATGCTCTTCATGGGGCTCTCCCAAAACCCACATTCCCATCTTCCTAACCAGTCCTCAGCATCGCCACTGCTGGTGATTTGGGTTCAAGTCTGAACAGCACCAGAAGCATGTCTCCAGAACACCAGCAATACTTGTCTTTGAGACTGGCTGCCCTGGAAATCCTCTGGGGAGCTTTATAAAGGACACATCTCATCACCATTCTCTGGTCCAGGGTGTAGCCTGATTTCAGTAAACTCAGAATCAGGGCTCTGGAACTCAGCCCTGGCACCGCCCATCCAACAACATGCCACAGAATCAGTCTCACGGCACTAAAATCATCCACATCCTGACAACTTCCTAACATCAGGCCAGGTACACAACAGAAGCTTAGTAAGCAAGCATTGAGGAAAGGAAGCTTTCAAATTAAAAAAAGAAAAAAAAAAAAAAAAAAGAAGGAAAGAAAGAAAAGAAACCCATGTAACTAAGGGAACCAGGTAACTATTTAAATAGAACACACAGAATGTTTTAATACACTTTTATTTTCTTGACAGTAATTCTCTAAAATTGAGGGTTCAGTATTCCCTAAAATCAGGAAAAACGAAGTTTTGCCTGATACTAAAGCTTTCTCTCTCTGAAACATAAAACAAGTCCCTAGTGCCTTCAAAGAATCAAATCATACTAAATAAACTACTCAAAACTTTCAACACCTTCAACTGAATGAGGAAAACCAACCTTGCATGTTTATGAGTCAGAGCTAAGTTCTGATTTGTCAATAATAAATACAAAAATAACATCTCAGTATGAGTATCAGGAAACTAGGTTATGACTGCTCGGAGATGTACCTGCACCAGGAGGAAGAGACTGAAAAGGCAGATCATCTTTGATCCATCGCTGGAAACTAAGAACTAAATTAAGGAGGGGGAAGGGGACCTTCATATGTTCATTCTCTCATTAACCCAAAACTCAAGCTGCTGCAGCACAGCGCCAGCCCCGGGCTACCAGTAAGACACAACTGAGGCTTCCGTTCCTCTCCCTGTGCCGTCAGAACAAGGCCTCTACTCCGTGAGATCTCCTGCCCATGTCAACATCTAATTCAATTTCGGCTTCCAGATAAACGGGCCTCTAGAACACATCAGGAGGCACTGAGCTACCTGCCTGCCGCCTTCCTGCCCTTCACATTCCCCAGTAACACAGCGGATCTCGGAGAGACCTGTCCACCCCACACACAAGAGAAACAGGTCTCGTCCTTCCAACAGGGTAGGAAGGTACTCAATTTACCCACAAAGTTGATGACGAAAGACTTAAAAGGAAAAAAAGATGGTAGGAAAAAGGAAGGGACAGAGGAGAGGTTATCCTGTAAATCTTTTTTTTTAATGGTCAGTTGGGGTTTGACAAACTTTTCAGACCATTTTATAAAAGCCCTGACCTCAAAGAAAACACTTCCCAATTTTAACATGCATGCCCACACAAAGAAACCCAGCAGGCACTCCCCAAGGGCCAAAATAAAATGCTCTCTAGTAATTACCATAAATAGAAAAGGAGATGGGCTTCCTGAGTCAGAGTACAGAGTAGGAGAAAAACCACCAGCAACAAAAACATCATAAACAAAATTACACGGCCGGCAATAAACTGGGAGGAAAGTGGAATTGCTTCTCAGTGGGATGCAAAGAAACGCATCTGGGAGATGCTCCAGCAAGGGAAGGGGACACGTCCGCAAGCCCACAGAGGCCGCGAGGGTATAAAGTGCCAGCACAGCCCTGAAATACAAAGAGAGAACCTGGTGGCAATTCATTTTCTGTAGCACGAACAGAAAAGTTTCTGGAAAACCCAACAAAATACAGCTTAAGAAAATATTTGAGAAAGGATTTCTTTCTCATTACTTCCACTTATTATTTCCTGTGCATTTGGTACAAAATTCCCCAATCAGTCCAATGTCTTGAAATTAAAAAAAAAAATCAATAAACCCAATTACTTAGAGAAGCTATTTTAGATTCTCCCTTAAAAATAGCTTGAGAGCCTGACCGCCTCTCAATTGAACTGGAAGGTCCATCGTTCAACCACACCAGCTCCCATTGTGATTATGTTATCACTTGGAAATGATGATTTAAGTTCACTGACAGGTACTGTTTTAGTCACATCCATAATGAACCTGTGATTAAAGACGAAGCAAATACTAATAATGAATGAGGAGCATAAGAGTAAGTCCGTGAATGTGCCTCATACTCCTCACCAGTCTGAATTGTACACATCTGACTAAGAAATGTTCTATGATGAAAAATAGTATCTTCACCACTGCAAAACCCAGTGTTATACACTTAACACTCATTGAGCTCACCACACTCTAGGCAGCCTCCTAAAAGATTTTGGAGAAATAATGCACAGATGGGGAGATAGACGGCTTGCCAGGGGCAATAAACTAAGGGGAGGGGGAGGCAGAGCCTGTGGACAAGCCCGGCTGCCTTAGGACACTGAGGCCCCCCAATATATTCAACATTTGATTTTCTAGAGGGAAGGGTATATAGCTCAGAGGTAGAGTGCATGCCTAGCATGCACAAGGTCCTGGGTTCGATCCCCAGTACCTCTGTTTATAAATAAATAAATAAACCTAAATTACCTCACCCCCAAAAAAAATTTTTTTAGTTTTTTTTTAAAAATTAAATTTTTTTAAAATGTGACTTCTCTAGGGTGATACAGTTCATTATTTTTCATCCTAAAATGTTAATATGGTAATTAGGGTCAAAGAGATTACCTCACAAATGCTACAAATTCAAGTCCATCTCTCTTGTTAATGAGGACAAAGAAGCAAGGATACCATTTAGCCTCGTCTCCTACTGCTGCTGCTAACAAGTACTGCAGACTAGTGTCTTAAGACAAATTCACTCTCTTGCAGATCTGGAGGCCAGAAGCTCAGAGTCAGTTTCAGTGGGCTGAAGTGGAGGTGTTTGGCAAGGCTGGCTTCTTCTGGAAGCTCTGAATGGAAAATCCAATTCCTTGCCTTTTCAGGTTCTAGGGGCCACTTGTGTTCCTTGGCTTGTGCACCCTTCACCTATCTTTAAGGAGCATCACTCCAACCTCTTGGTTCTGGTTTCACATCTCCTTTCTCTCTCTCTGCCTCCGATGCTCCTACCCTTGTGTTTTAAGGACCCTTGTGATTACAATGGGCTGACCTGGACCATCCGGAATCATCTCCCCTCTGAAGGCCCTTAACCTCATCATCACATCTGGGGTAAAAGACCCTTTTACCACATAAAGTACTTGAATATATTTGGGGGTCATTACACTGCCTCCGCTATCTTAAGCTGTACCTGAAGGACTGAAGGAATATGGGCCTCAGGATTTTCTCCCACTTGTTTTTAAGTGCAAATAAAAATACAATCAGTTCCTCAAGTCCGTTACTAATGAAGCAGGAAGGAACCCCTGAGTAGGTCAGTAATACCGGGTGGAACTACCATCTCTCAAAGTTTATTATGTTTCCCTAGAAACAGCAAAGTAATTGAGTGTTTTGATTGAAAATACTTTTTTTTTCTGTACTGAAATCATAGCAGATAGGGGGAGTGGCAAATTGGTCGAAGGGTTTACTGCTGGACTCCTCAATAAAGAGGAACGTGGGGTGCACGTGAGGAACGGGATTAACGTGTGACAGGGAAGACAGGTCTTCCCTTCGAAGCCTGCAACTGATTGCTAGGATTTTAATGGTTAATTTAACTTACCCAATGGCATTAAACTTGGGGCTGGAATTTTATATTTTTTACTTTATTATTCAAAAAGAACCTTTCCTGGGTAATTATTTTTATTGTTTCCTAAATATAGGAAGGTTTTTTTCCTTTGCAATCTCCAAAATGGTCTTTTCAAAACTAGCACTAAACTAGAAATTTAAATAAAGAACATATAAATATGCTGAAACTTTCTCAGAGGTAACAAGATGATATGAATTAACCTCAAGATTTCTACTCTAAGATATACAAATGGATAATAAACACGAAAAAACGTGCTTGGCAGCAGTTAGTTACTAGGGAAATGCAAATCAAAACCACAATGAGGCGCCACTTCACAGCCACTAGAACGGCTATGATCAAAAAGACAGACGATAGTAAGAGCTGACAGGGATGTGAAGAAACTGGATCCGTCATACATTGTGGTGGGAATGAAAACTGGGGCAGTGGTTTTGAAAAACAGTCTGGCTATTCCTCAGAAAGTTCAACCGAGTTACCGCAGGACCCAGCTACTCCACTCCAAGGTGTGTATACCCAAGACAAGTGAAAACGTATGTCCACACAGAAAGCGGCACACACATTTTGCCAGTAGCATCATACGTGATGGCCAAAACATGGAGACTTAAATGTCCATCAAAAAGATGAGTGGATCAAAGGTGATACATATCCACAAATGGAATTGTTCGACAGAGAAAAGAAAGGCAGTATTGCTCTATCTCAATAAAGTTGCCATGTGCACAGAAATAACTCCAGCCATGCTATATACACCACATCTACTTTGCACATTTGGTAAGTATTTACAGAGAATTTAGACTTACAATCACATCAGCAATGGAAAGAGTTGGAGTTGCTTGCAACCCTTCAACTGCTCCACCAGCTGGAGGCACGTCACACCATGTCCGTTCCCTACACAGCAGGCCCGCCTTAATAGACATTCAGACAACTCCATGTGTAACAGCAGGTTAGGGAAGCAAATGAGAGAACTAACCCCGAGATGCAGCAGTTTCCCGTCTCCCAGACACAGACCTCCCTCCCGCACCACTCAGTGACTCCGCAGCGGGGCAGGTGCGGGACAGCAGCGGTGCGTGTGTTACTAAGAAACAACTCGCAGGCAGAGGCCAGTGTGACATTAATGCTGGGGAGGCGGGCCAGGGGAGGGGAATCTAAGGAGAGGTCCTTGGTAACAATCCAGAGCTTCAGTGGTCCAAACGCAGGGCCTGCCTCACGGGAGTCTCAGCTAAGCATGAGTGCTCAGATTTACAGCAGCCTTAAACGCTTGCTTTCTGTGACAAAGAACTACATGTCAATAAATTAATTTGAGTCTAAGAAACAAACAGAGTTTCAGGGAGGAGGGGAGCTGGGAAGATGAGCTGGCAGTGAAGACTGGGTTCATGCGAAGGAAGATGCCTGTCTGTGTGGCCAGAGCTGAGCTCTTCTGCTGCATCTGACAGAAATGAGGCTATGCATGGGGGAAAAAAATAAAAGAGAAGAAGAAAAATCAACATAGACTTTAAATACCTCCTGGCCTCTTAAGATTCAGCAGTGATTTTCCTTTTTAAAAAGCTTATCTATATACAGGAGGATCTGCTCCTTTTTACCAAGGCTCCAGCCAAGCCCAGACTAGTCTGTGGAGACAATCTCCAGGGTTGTGATCAGCAGGGGGAAGCGAGGGGCCAGGGAAGCGTGGAAGTAGCAGCAGGGAGAGTGAGTGACTCAGGCTGTCTCTCTGCCAAATGCAGCAGCTTCCGATGCCAGAACATCCAACTTATAATGCCGCACAACAGCGTGTGCACAGAGGGACCACACAGCAACTTTTCAGAAAGCTAGAATAACTTCCAAGTTTAACCCATCAAGCGGTCACTCCTTTAAAAAAAAAAAAAAAAGTCAGCAAATATAAAAGTAATGATCATATGGAATCTTAAAAAAAAAAACACAAATGAACTTACCTACAACATAGAAATAGACTCTCAGACATAGGAAACAAACCAGTGGGTAAAGAGGTAGGGAAGGAATAAATTGGGAATTCGAAAATTTCTTCTCTTGGGGAGTGATAGAAATGTTAGTTATCTTGATGGTGGGAGTGGTTTCACTGGGGTATACACATCTATCAAAATTCATCAAATTATACATTTGAAATATGTGTAGTTCACTGGACAGGAATCATACCACAATAAAGGTGTTTAAAAAAGAAATAACAAAATGTATCAAAGGAAAAAAAATTTTTTAATAAAAGATGAAAGTAATGGTCAATAGCACTGGCGCCCAAAACAACTGTCTCAGAGGCGGCAGTTATTACCAGGCTTCAGTGACACAAATGCACCTCCCTCTGACAGAACCTATACACCTGCACCAGGACGAACATGTGAGGACAGTGGGAAGATCCAGAAAGTCTAAATGCTGGTCAGAACGGCTTGTGCAGACCCCACTAAGAAAGGTAGGGATGAGAATCCAGACCTCCTGCTTCATTATGTCAATGCCCCGCGCTGGGAGAAGGGTCTGTGTGACCAGGGAACAGAACAATCCCCACCACCGTGGCAACCATCTGTGCGAGCAAACCAGGAGGGCTCTGCTCAAACACTGCCAGCTTTTCCCCTCATCACCCCATATTCACCTTTTAAGTATCAGCCAAAGATGTCTCTCTTCCAACTCAGAGCATTAGCATGCAGTTCTTCTATGAGGACAATATGCTCACCCAGAGATTCTAACCCACGCTTGGCTCCCCCACTACACAGTAACTCCAGGAGGCTCAGTCTCCTCATCGAGCACAGTGAGCAACATCCTCTTCCTTCACCAAAAAGTAACGGCGTGGACAAGTATGACAGTCCCCAGGATGTTACATATCACTAGGACAGAAAACTCCGTCAGTTCACCCGGACACAGTCCCTTCATTGTGCTGAAAGATACCACAGTTTTGCTCTGAATTTTAAGTCCAGTTCCTCCTGCCTTCAGGCTCCCTGGAACAGACAATCTTCGCAGATCCAAAAGAACTTCATCCACTGGGGGCCATCCTTCTTTTTTTCAGGTGCCATAAAACACTTGGCAGTTGTTTTGCATGAAAATATGAAATTGTGGCCACAATCAATATTTGTTTCACTAATATCAAATTTACAGCCTGCTGTTTCATTTCTGTGCCGTTTACTCACAATAACTTTACAGTATGATCTGGCATTGAAATGAAGTCTTTCTGAATTTTGTTTAAATAGGAGTGAATTCCAACATGTGAAGACCCAACAGTGTCTCTAACTTGATTGCAAAAATGGTCAGATGAACCACTGTGACCAAATCCACTCGTGCTCAGGCTATGGAAACTATGTCACAGACGCCATCAGGTGATTTCTTAGTTTCTGCATTTTAAAATATGAAAACCAAATGCATCTTAGAATCAAAGAATGACTGAGTACCACTGTCAGTACCACCCAAGTTCCTCCAACAGCTACACAGTCTCCAGGAGTACAATGAGCATCTGCCAGACAGACACGTAATTCAATACCTGTTTTGATGCAAGTCTCCAGATAAAGAAACCACACAAGCTGGAGCAGGAAGACATGCACCCTGCCTTCTTCATGGATACAGCCAACAGCATGGTCACCGCAGGTGCCTGGTCACTACGCAGCACCAAAGAGACGAGCAATCTGAGTGGCTGCCCACCCAGCAGACCTTGCCGATGGTGAGTCTGTGGTCCCCCGGGTATCTGTTCATGCCTGGAGTTTGATCCATCTCCCCAGATTCTGGCCCTGAGATGTGAGAACAGACGCTGTACATCTATGGAGCTGAACAAATAAGCCAGAGGACTTAAGCAACGTTTACCTCTCAGCTGCAGTGGGCCCAGCGACCACCCCTGAACCAGTCTCTACAACTTCACCATCTGATGGAGGATAAAACTAAGAAGGGCCACATTTGACATCTGTGACAAGAGATCAAAGGGCACAAAAAGAAACGCCTTCATCCTACACTCACATGGCGTCTGCCTCGACCAGGATTTCAGCTAGAAATGATGCTGCTCGCACTAAGATGAGTAACAATAAGAAACTGCTGGGTTTTGATCCATCAGATCTTCAACTTTCCCTCAGTCTCACTGATACAAACAAAACTGCGGCCTGAGGAGGGGGAATGGAGGCTTGTGTCCTCTGAGTTTAGACCTTCCTTAATGGCATCCCTTCCTTTCTTCTTCAGGAGCTCCTGGATCTTTTGCCAAAACTGCAATTATCAAGTTGCTGATGCCAAAACCCAATCCCACTTCTAAAACTGTGCTCTTTAATCTGTCTTCTACCTCCAGACTGAACAACCCTGGAAATAGAAATGGGAATTTTCCAACCTGGAAATAGTTCTGACTGAAAACTTCCCTACTCATTCTCTTTGGATGACCCGGTGATACCCACTTCACTCATACGCGCCTAATTAGGACACACAATGTGGTTGTGGCCATGGATGGAGACACTAACATTTTACCCGCCCACAAAATTCCATTCTCAGATGGAACATTTTTACATTTTTTGCTCAGTATCTTCCATCACCCAAAGGAAGTTACCATCTTGGATTAGAAAATAAAAGCTAAAAATAACAAGGTCCTTCAGAACTCACCAGTACCACATCACCCATAGGTGACCTCATGGAGAGATTTTTTTTTTTAATAGAATAGTGATCAGCAGAGCAACCTGAAGTGCAAGTCAAAGGGAGAGTTCACACTACAAGATAGTCTTAGCAATCTCACTGAAAATGCTTTCCCTCCTTAATGTACACATAATCAATGTGAAAAAGAAACCTTTCCAACGGTGTCCCTGGAGTTCTTTGCATGGCCTCAGTTAACAAGTCTTCAACTTTCCACCCTGTGCTTCAGATGGCATACTATAACCTGCCTCTTTCATTGTATTCAATTAAATTTTTATCCGATTAACTGGCTCAAGTCTTCTCACCCACCCACCCACCCATCAAAAGAGGCAGTCAACAGTAAGTGCTAAGTCAGCAGCTAAGTGTGGTCCGGTGGGGTCTTCCCACCCTGCCCTCCGGCACTGCTGCTTCTCGCCCAGCCTTACGTTGTTCCCTCAGCAAAGGCTTGGTTGTGGGCTTTTTACCCTCTAGTGGTTTCAATAAAGAAGAAAGGATAACTTGAGCATTTTGACGTTTTTACACTTGAGAAGAAAGCAGGAACAATTCTCTCTGCCTTTTCCAATATAACTAGAAAAGGAAAAGAAAATCCACTAGATAACATCTGGAACAAAATGCTACATCAAACCAAAACGTTAAACCATTCTGTGAATGTATGGAAAGTCTGAACCAGTCAATGGAAGTTTCCAAAATACATTTTAGAGAACGCTGACTAGCTTGCCTCCAACACACAGTACTCTGCTACAGTGAAAATTCAGGGAAAATGGCATACTTAAGAGACGTAATTAAATTTCCTTGTCCTTTAAAACGGATTTCAAGCTGCCACCACCAACATATACAAAAAGTAAACTTTTCAACCCCAACAGAATTGTATCTTTCAAAAAGACACTGGTGTACTTGGTGGAGAACGTCTCCTTCTTTGTCCCATTTTCATTCATATCCTCAAAAATAAACCACCACACAATATATCAAGAATTTAAAACACACATAAAGAGAACTGAACACTTCACACAAATGCTCACCAGCCTCATAAATAAATAATTAGGGAAGGCAAAATGGATTCTGAAGGCATAAATAGTTACAATACTTAGAAGAATGCTTTCTTGCTTAAAAAAAAAATCATTTCTCTCATGAGAAGCATGCATGCAACTCTTCTTTCTCTCCACATCCTCCCCACACATGTTCATGAAATCGTGCATTAAATCAACATATTCAAATTCTCAACCCCAAACTCAAACAGAGCAGCCACTGAATGTTCAGTTACATAACATGCGCCCTCGTGTACTTGGATTACTTAATCACCTATCCACTCAGGTAACAAATACTGCTTCAGGAAATCCTTCTACCTGTTTTTTTTCTGATATAAAATAGTCCAATTACATAAAATTGACAACTATATTTAAAACCTATTTGGAATTACAAACATCCAAACGCTTACATCCAGTGGAGCATATTAAGGACAATGATATTAAACAATGCTCTTGGAGGTAATCAGTAAGGCTTCTTTAAGTGACTCCACATCCCTCCTTCCAGATAAAAGGGAAATTCTTAGACTTATGTACACAGGTGCATCAACCAAACGCAGAAAAACAGGAAGGAAGAAGGAAAAAAGCCACACCAAAGCCAATTGTTCTGCCCTACAAACCAGAGAACCATCAGCATGTTGATTAAAACCAGAATTTGGAAAAGCCAAGAAAACTTAAAAGGGGTGCAAACATTTATAACAAGAGGAGGAGGCTCATGGGTTTAATTACTTCCACTATACATGACAATTAAGAATAAATGGTGGAAAACCACAAGACAGCAGACAGTGAAGGAAAAGAGTTCAATGTTGATTGCCATTGGTGTTAACAACAGGAGTTTCTAACACCTGCTATAAGCTACTGTGTAGTAAAAAATGAATGACTCTCCTAATGAATAAATGAATACATTAATGTGAGTCAGGATCTTTGGGAAGTACGTTTAAATTCCTTTAAACCTCCAAAGTAGCATTCACCAAACAGATGCTTCAATGTTCATTTACCAGGACAGAAAGCCCCTGAACTTCTTCAAAGGTCCCAGTCTACATCTGAACCCTCTCCGCTCCCAAAAAAGTTGTGTAATTCCAGACCAAAAAAAATGCACTTAATAATAATTCATTATTTCAAATATAAACAGCTGGGTAACAACAACAAAAACAATAAACATTTATTGAATAGATTTCACATGTACAACCACAACTAATTCTCAGAACAACCCCACGAAGGAAAGGTTAACTTGACCCAGATTGCACAGTTAGTAAGAGGCAGGGGAGAGGTTCACCCCCAAGCAGTTCCTTCCAAAGTAACCAAGCTGTTAGCTAGAGCTAATAAGCCTTCTGGTCTACCCAAGGCACAGTGAGACCCAAACAGTACACGGCAAGCTGAGGTCTCTATTGAAAAGGAACCTTACCCCATGCTACTCTAGGAAAGCATAAGAAAATGGAAATGCTCTTTAAACAATTTCTTCTGAAGAGAATAAAGTAGGGAGAGGGGATAGCTCAGTGGTAGAGTGCATGCCTAGCACACAAAGAGGTCCTGGGTTCTATCCATCAAAAAATAAAAAAATAAACCTAATTACCTCCCCCAGAACAAAATTTTTAAAAAACAGATTTTTAAAAATAAAGGGGAAACAGTAGTTATAAAGGAGAGTAAATTTGTAAAAGTATAAAATTCACAAAATGCAGAGATGGTCTTGCTTCATTCCCAACACAATACTAACAAAATGTCAGCTATATTTAATTATAAATTGAATTTCAGCTGAATCACATCCTCTCACTCGGACACGAACTACTTTTCCAAACACTGTCTAATTCATATCAAAACTCCTTCTCAGTTACACAGGCGAAAAACAGGAATGCAGTGGCTAAACCAGGTAAGTTGATAAACTCGACCTTCGGTACAAAGACAAACGAATTTAAAATAGTTCTTAAATTGGGGTGCAGCTCTAATCATGACAGCAGGGCTCCACTCCAGTTATTCCTAACCAGAGTAGCTGCGGGTAGAGCTCAGCTCTAATTTTTGCAGCTCCACGAGGGGTTCAGATGCACATCCCTAGTCAAGAATATGAAACCATACATACTGCATTCCTGAACCTATCCTCTCCCTCTGGAATAGGCCTTGAAAGAAACCTGTCTACATGAATAGATGAGAAGTAGCGTGTAAGTCTCTACTCCAAAGCTTAGAAATACAAGAATATATAGAAACTTCTGACAAGTCTAACAAGAAAGCAGTAGGAATACCCGCCAACTATCATCCTTGAGCCTGCAAGACAGCTGCAGCTTCAAAAAAAGAAAAACCAAGTTAAAATTGCCATACAGAGAGAAGTCACGCTTAACGTGCATTTTACGATTTTTGCAACAATAGCAAATTCATCTTTATAATTAAATTAGGCTTTGGCAAAAAAAAATTAATGGAACTTCGAGTATACATATTAAAGATAGAAGATGATGATGCAAACAGCACATAATCCAAGTCTTTAGAAGTGTACTGTAATATTAGCAGCAATTGATGGATTAAGTTATTAATAAAAATAGGTGTCTAAAGCACTACAATAGTATAGGAAGGTAAAACTATTATAGCTAATTAAGAGTTGACTGTTAAAACCAAGACCAAGAAGAGACAGGCAACCCAGGATTAAAATTTTTTTCCACCAAGAATACATAAAGATACATGCTAGGTAGCATAGAACCCATCAAAATAGCTCCAGTCAACACTGGATAATCTATATTCATGGAAAGAAACAATCGTAGGTAATCTACTACTACTGATTTGCAGAGATTCTGTGGACTGAGAATGCTGTGGAATTCTATTATGGTGATGACTGCACAACCTTGACAACTTACAAAAAAAATCACTGAATCGCACACTTTAAATGGGTGGGATTGCATGGTATGAAACTTATATTTCAATAAAGCTGTTTAAGAAAATAGCTGAGAGCTTATCCGACTTTCAGATGAACCTCATTCAAAGAAGTATTTCAGAAAAATTCTATTTTTCAATCACAACCGCTGAGTCAGCCAGAGCTCCACATACTCCATGCTGATTCCTCACCCCAGTGAACCCAGGGAAATCTCATATGCCAAAGTGTGTTTCATCTTGGTTACATGGAACGTGACAGAATGGAAGAGAGGAAATCATATACTCAAGCACCACCTACTGAATTTTTTTTAAAAGAGAGCGAATCAGTGAACACCTCCTTCTTCCTTCCAAAACCAGTTTAGGTTTGACTACTTACTTTATAGTCAAACTATGAAAGTGAGTTTCACAGCTACCATTGGAAACTGTAAAATCACCACTTACTCCCCAAGTGTGACAGAGTTTCATGTACTTCCCCTAAAACTCAAGCAAACTTTGCATTCAATTCAAATACATATGCATTACATTAGCATTAAGCGAACATTAAGTTAATCCGAAGCTCCAGGACAAATGCCAAACAGTGAGGTGTTACATTGCTGCAACAGCAACCCAGTGGCTAGCTGTCTCCGTGATCTCCCTGGAGGGCTCAAGGGGGGGCTGGTGCCATCTCTGACGCCCAGATCAGCGAGAGCACGCCGCTAATACTCTGGAGCTGCTTAAAAGGGCCTCCTGGGTAAATCTAAAATCGGCACACATCAGAACGAATGACTATAAAGTGAGCCAAGGGCGCCAAAGCTATTCTCCAATTATTAATTGCTTTGTTTTTTAATCTAACAATTCACCACCGGCTTTTCCTCGTCTGGCTGGCTCATAGGCTTCTGATTACTATGCCAAGATCAACGTGCGTTAGTCTAAACAATCTGACCTTAACCAGACCCTGCTTCTGTCAAAGATAACTGAAGGGCCACATTAACTCACAGAACATCTGCTAACTGTTGGAGGGCACAGTGACAGGGTATCAAGCTGCCCTTCCCCCTCCAAGATGTGGGTGGAACCATACGTACACAGGCTTCTTTGATGTACAACAGCCTAATTTTACACGGAGAGATGATCATACGCTCCAACTCCAACACACATCCACTCTTCAACATAATCGCAACCCAGCTTTGGGGGAGTTTTTAAATATAATAGTCACCATCTTTGAACTCCCCCAGCAGTAAGTATGCCCACCAAAATTGCAGGCTGATTTGGTTGCATTTAAGGAGAACTTAATGACAACCGTCCTTTGAAGTTCTGGGGAAACATCCGAGAAATCAAAACCAAATTTGACAAGCATGCACAACGGCAATTTTTAAATCCTAACTAGGACTGCACAAGTGAAAGTTATTCACAACAATCCTCATTATTTTACTTGCCTAGACTCAAGTCAACACATTTTAGAACATGAACATAAACTCTAAAATCAAAGCAACTAAATAATAACTAGTTTATAGTACTAGTATTAAATGCCTAAGTATTGGGTAAATAAGGATACAAATTAAATACTGGGATGGAAAAGGTTCATACAATCATAGTAATGTTCATTTTAAAGTAGGAGACTTAATTTGAAGAACCCTATGAAAAACACTGTCAATGAAAACCATCGCCTAACTTTTTCCTATAATTTTAACCAAGTAGGAAACTTCACAAGGCATCTCTATGATTTAAAAGCTATGTAAAAAGACTCAACAAAAGACTTTTAAAAAGTGTATATGCGGACCAAGTAATTCACTCCTTTGTATCCTAAGGAGATAATTATGAAGATGCACTAGATTTGGGGGATGTTTATTACTTTATTCCAAAGCCAGGTGTTAATAAATTATAACATGGAACACAGCAGGGTGGCAGAGCTGGGCTAGCTGAGCACCTGGCTGTCATACCACCCTGAGCGTGCTCTGCCCCAGGTTCCCACATCCACACCAACCCTCTGGGGTTGTTCAAATAGGCTGATCAAGTAGCCAGGGAATTAAGGAAAGGGGAGGCAGGAGAGATCATACAGCCAAATTCCTGGGGGAGGGAACGTGTGGTGAGTCAAACCTGCTGCACTGTGGAACACTCTACAGCCAGTTACAAAGAAATGTGCAGAAAATTACTTTAAAACCAGACTTGAAACTAAGTGTTCTATGAAATGTGCTTTGGGGACTGTTTCTGTTTTGTTTCTTCATGTTTCAGCCCACTAAATGAGAGAGGAAAAATTGATAAACACAAAATGTTAATAATTATCAGAGTGGTACAAATGCTGCTCTTTTTTTTTAGCATCCAGTTTCTAAATGTTCTAAAATGAAACTGAAATGCCTGTGTGATATAAAAAGCTACTTTAAATAAATCAAACACAAAATAGGGTATCCAACTGTTACCAAATTACACTTCCTCTTTCTGCAGTTCCAGAGTTTAGACATTCTCATACTGCACACCCTCCTGATAAATACGTAATTACATAACTGCATTTGTTGAAAACACTTATTGACTATCTATCAATGAAGGTACCATGAGGAGACTGTGATTCCGCCCCTGCCTGGGCACTGTTCCAAACCTAGTCTTTCATCAATGTGATGTCTCATCTCCATTTACTAAGAATAATGACTAATCTAGCAATAAGTGGCAAAATTAACTGGCACCCCTTCAATAATTCCTAGAATACAGTATTGCCCAAAGAAGATATTTTACATGTAAATAATAAGTTTTATGAACACAGAATAGGAAGTCCAGTCAATGGAGTGTGGTAAGTTTTGTTGATTGAGCACCTATATATACTGTGGCCGGCCCAGGAAAAGCAGGCGTTTCTGGCAAATGCCTATGAGCTTTGAGGCTGGGGCCTTCCCCAGACACTGTGACCACTTCCCTATCTGCTGTAGAGAAACTCAAAGCCTGTCTGCTTAAGGAAGCCTTTGTAGATCTTATATCTGCTATTTCAAAGAAAAATTCTAACTTTATTTAAGAACAATTTTTAAATTTTCCCCACTCAAAATGTGGCCGAGTTGGGAAGAGCATATGTGAGGGAGATGGTCATGTAAATAACAGGTAGAGAAAGGGAAGAAATGGGCTAGGGAGGGGGAAGGAGTTCTGCAGTGTATTTCACACTTTTCCATCGAATAGGGAACATTTCAAAATTACACAGAAGAAACCATCAAGAGCTTTACATAACAGTGAAAATCACACTTTTTCTAACATAACGCATGCAGGAAGAATAGCGTGGGTATAGAAGACTTCCTTTTGCAAACAGTCTCTTTTCTTTCACTTTTTTTTTTTTTTAAAGAGATAAAGGTCATTGGGGGTGTGTGTGAAGTACACAGCACTGTTAGCCTGCTCAAGGTGGCCAGGACTCTGACAGTTAAAATTATCACAGAGAGACAGACATGTCCCAACACACAGCCTGGAAGCACAATTCAGTTAACAGCCCACAGAAGTGACTTCAGGGCTATAAGGTCAGCAGATCATCTGAGATCTGGGACTGTTACCTAAAACCATCTTACATTCACATGCACATTGTTCCCAACGAAGAGGAAACAAGATACATTTCTGACCTGGAAGGAAATTAGGCCTGCGAGAAAGATCATGGCACCAACACCATAAATCGACCTTCCCCATCTCGTTGTAATTATACTAAACGGATAGAACACCACTAAGTCATATGAATGGAAGTCAGATGTTTCCTGCATACAAATTTAACAGCTCTCCAAAATTCACCCACTAAAAGGACCAGTCAAAGCAAGACGGGGAATAGACTTTACAGCCTGGGGGTTAGCACACCCACCCAAGGAATCACACCTAGCACCAGAGAACTGAGAACTCCCATGTAGTAGGTGAATTACATGCCCCACTAATGAAAAGCAAAGTATCAAAAGTTTCATTCATGTCACACAAGTCACATAATCAGAATCAGACCCAGAAAGCAGCCATGATTTTATCTGCTGTGTGACCTCACTGGTCATCAGTTTCCTCCCTCTGTAAAATTAAGAACTACAGTAGCCACATACAAATAAGAGAGACCCGCCAGGTACTTACAGGCACGTGTAATGAGTCCTGACTCTAACAACCTTAGAGCCATGGCATCAGAATACAGCATCGGCACTCTAACAGAGATAACCCTGTTATCTGGAATGCATATAAGAGGGGTGATTAGAAGTAACAAACTGATTTTCACATGTGACCTACGGAACCACACTCAGTACAGAAAATAAGTTAACCCTTGGCTGGAAAAAGAAATCTCATAAAAGTCCAGTGCTGGCTCCCAGTCCTGACTGCACGTCACAACCTAGAGAGCATGATAAAACGGTCTACACCTAAAATTTTTACTTTACTTTTTAAAAAAAAAAAAACCATAACGCTGTATTTTACCAGTGAACCAATGCTGAAATGGAACACAGAGACGGGTGTGTTTTTAATAAGCTCCAGAGAGCAGTTTTCAACATTTGGGAATTAGTAGAACATTCTTTCCCCAGGCAAAATAGTTTCCTTACAAAAGCCTTAGTATCTATCATTGTCTACAGGAATTTACAAATGTTGTTTTCAGAGTATGCTTAAAAAGTATATACTACAGTTCTAACTAAATGTTAGCAATTATTAAATTCTGGGGTTGACAGAAATAATTCATTCCAAAACTTGAAAAGCCAAAACATTTAATCCTTGGATATCTAAACAACAAACTGAAATTATAGAAACAGCGCCACAAAACATGTAACTAGAAGTCAGACTTGACATGCTTTTCCTTCCCTCCCAAAGGCAATCTACCCAATGTCCCTCAGCTCTTCCCTCATTTTTACAGTTTCAGAGACAGAAGCCCAGCCACCTGGATGCCCTCCAGGACAATGAGGGGCCATGGGGGGACAGCGGCTTCTACCAGGAGTAGGAGGAGCCTGTTCTGAATGCTGTCCAACAGCAGCAGTGGGCAGTCAAAGAGGAATGGCTGGAGCTTAGAGAAAAGACTATGGATAAAGAGCTGGGGGGCCTTGCAAGGACAGCAGACACCACGAGACAAGATGCTCAGAGACAGCTCACTGTCAAGGGGTGAGCAGAGAAAGAGGAACTGCAGCCAGAGATGGTCAGAGACAGGAAGAGAATAAAGGAAGAGGAAAATGGTGTCCCAGGTGCAAAGACAGGAGACAGCACTTGCAGGAAGAACAGTCAAATGTGTCCAGCGCTGTAAGAGGTTAACACTACAGCACAGAAAGGGGCCTGGGCCTGGCCTAAGACATCTGGGCTCAGGGCAGACCTCTGCCGGAAAGTAAGGAAACCCTGATGTCTCTGACACTGCTGTGTGCAACACGAGGGGTGTGGACAGAGCACTCCCTGGGGTCCCCTCTGGTTGTATGTACACAGCTAAGATGTACTGACTTTCAGCTGCCATTTATAAAATCAAGAGAAGAAAAAGGGCTGGTGAGTGTAACAGTCTGCATTAAGGAGAAATTAAATATACCCCACTGGTTTAATACCATTAACTGTTGAAAATTAAACCAATGAAAATAAATTAACAGCAGCCTTCGGGAGCCTACGTGGTGTCATTATGTTCCAGTTCTTGAACTGGTGGTACGAGTCGGTTATTAACAGGAACTAGAATTTTCCCAGTCCCACATTAGCCCTTATTTTATTATTACCTCATGCTGAGTTTCAAAAAGGTCTTCTGTTTCTACAGGTCTACACTATCCCAAGTATTTCAGTATTAAGAATCTAAGAAAGCCGTACAGAACATGATATAATGTCTACCAGATGCTCAAATGGTAAAAATAGCCAATACCTGCTTGATCCATCTGGTAGTCAGCCGGCTCCAAGTGCTGCTTGAAGGAGGGGAAAGAAACAAGCGCTTTGTCGGAGGAGCCTGCAGAAAACACTGTGGAAGTTAGGTCAAGCCAAGCCCAGACCAGCATGAAAATTAAAAGGGAGTCAGAAAATTAAGTGGCTGTGAAAACACACAGGGGATGAAAACTCTATTCTCCTTCAATGTATATAAAACGGCCTTACATTTTACAGCACGTATCTATATAAAAAGCATCTTCGTATATAAGCAGAATTATCAGGGTGCATTCTCTGAGAGTTACTATCCAAAGTAACTCAAGTAGGGCTTGCATTCCCCTGGGCGACAAGAGCCATCCCCTCGCAGGAACCCCCACGATGACAAGGTCACATTTTGTTCCATTATGCAGCACACGACAACGTGCTCTTCAGAGAGGTGATCTGTTAATGTATGATTTATTGTAATTAAGCAACACAGCTTAATGTCATCAAGAGGCTTTAATTAGAGAAGGCTGCCGTGTCTTCACGCTGTCAGATCAATTCCTGTTTGCAAATCCGTCCTTACATGTGCTCCGAGAAACACCTCTGCCTGTACAGAGCCAGCCTGCCTTTGGGGCTGTGGTCTTCCCCTCTGTAAAGAGCTGTACTGTAAAGGTTTACCCACTTAATGTGTTCTGCGTATCCTTCCTTACCAATAACCACAGACTTTCAAAAACCAAACAACAACAACAACAACAACAAAAAACTGTTCCTCTCTCCTCCAGAATGTCCTGCATAATGACAGATTCCTTCTGCACTCGTTGGAACTCTGTCCTACCACCTCAGGGGGCTGTTACCCTTGACCTAAGACTCCCTGAGCATTTGTGAGCTGGGGCACCAACTCCCCTGAGCATTTGTGGGCTGGGGCACCAACTCGGACTCTCATGTCTGTTGACAACACAGAACTCAACCTCAGTTTCTTTCTTTTTCACCTACACGTTCCTCAACAAATCTGGATGCTGAACCAGCTATT
Source organism: Camelus dromedarius (assembly GCF_036321535.1). Taxonomy (NCBI): domain Eukaryota; kingdom Metazoa; phylum Chordata; class Mammalia; order Artiodactyla; family Camelidae; genus Camelus; species Camelus dromedarius. The sequence goes on along the minus strand of NC_087454.1, from coordinate 9,946,090 downwards.
ATCCTTTCTGCAAATACCAAAACTCACTCAAATGGACTTAAGGAAAAGGGGGCATCCAACATACCCCTATTTCCGTGACAACAGGGAAGAAATTAATTACATTTACATTATTGGTAAATCATGTATCATAAGGGATCTGTACCCAAAATAAAGAATTCTTACAACTTAATAATAAAAAGACAAACAACCCAATCAAAAAATGCGCAAAGGAATAGGCATTTCTCCAATAAAGACGTACAAAAGACATACGTAGCTACCACACGACCAATTTCACTCCCACCAAAAAAAAAAAAAAACAAAACCTCTTTCCAGACAAAATCTTGTACACCGAAGTTCATAGCAGCATTATTTATAATGAATTCTAGAAAATCAATAGCGGTGATGATTGTCCACTGAATGTTGTCAATGTCACTGAATTATATTCCTAAAAGTGGTTAAAATGGGACATTTTGTTATGTATATTTCATCACATTTTAAAAAGAAATTAAAAGCAAGGGAGAAATGAAGTACTGGTTTGTGGTAAAAACATAGATGAACCTCAAAAACATCATGACAAGTGAAAGAAGCTAGACACAAAGGGCCACAAATTGCACAATTCCATTTTTATGAAATGTCCAGAATAGGCATATCCATAGCAACGGAGAGGACAGCAGTGACTGCCAGGGCCTGGGGGGAGGCAGGGAATGGGCAGTGACCGCTACTGGGCGTGTATGACGTATCTTTCAGAGATGACGAAAATGTCCTGAAATTAGATAGTGGTGATGGTTGCATAACTCTGTGAATACACTTAAAAAAAAATCCACAGAATTTTTAAACGGGTACATTTTTGGGTACATGGATTATATCTCAATAAAGCTGTTATTTAAAAAAAAAAAGCGGGAATCGGCTTAGGAAATGTGTATGTGTTAAAATACAAGAACTTATGTCTATTTCCCCAATTTGGATCTGCCTGTCTTTCAAAGTAAATCCACACAAAGAATTGTTTCCAGCTCTGTAGTTTCTAAAGAGTGAAACCCTCAATTCTTCTCACAACTCAGAGGAGGCCAACAGCACCTGTGCAACAAGCATCCACCAAATCTACGACACCCTGGGCTCTTCTGGAGCTGAAGTGACCACCACACATACTCCTTTAGGAGTTTCACAAAGTTACAGGCACTTTAGAAGAGGGAGTTTTAAATGTTACTCCTTCCACATAATAAAACTGTTTCTCCGCGGTGCTGCTGTAAGAGACCAGCCAGTTTAACGAAATGAAAATAAAGATCTGGGTTTGAGTCTCTTACGTTAACACTATTACACAATGTATTTTGATTCACTGACGAAAGGAACTGTGTGACAAGTCTGAGCTCCAATTACTATTCAGATAGATCTTTAAAAATTAAACTCATGAGGCAAATTGCTAATTTGTTTTTCTCAAATAACCATTTAACCCCTTTCCTGTAAAGTATCAATAAATTATCAGTGAAGTAATTTCGTACGAATATTCTCATCCTTCTTTGCAGGCCTTTCTTTCCTGGCCTGTTGTAATCCTTCCACGCCCTCCCTCCTCTACAGTCCGATGTATGGCTGAATTAGAGCTACTGGGTTTTAGTCTGGCAGTACTTCTCACCAGCCTTTCCAAGTATTTTCGGTCATGACCCGGCTGCAGCCCTTATGCCAGAGTATGCATTTGTTAACAGGCTACCTCAGCGAATATGCTCCCAAGTCTCAGGGTGTTTCGTAAACTCTTGCTTAAATGGACTACTTCAAGTATTTCTGCAGGACCTTTCTCTGCTTTCCTCTCCCAATATTAGACTACACGCTTGTCTTGCTTTTTAAATGGAGACTGGGGGGGGACAGAACTACTACTGACTTCACAAGCCAATGGAGATGTAAATTTCATTACCTATTTTAATGAATCTGTAAGTTACATATGTAAGCGCTTATTAGACTATCTTAAAAAACAATTACTTTATTACAACAAACAGCAACATTTCACAGAACTGTGAATAAAGATCATCTTCTAAAAAAAACTCAAGTTTTTCAGTATTCAATTTTCCCAAGCAGGAAAGTACAGAAGTGAGGGAGAAATTTTTTTGTTTTTAAGAAATCTTTTTATGTCACTTTCCTAGTATTAAACAATACCTCTTTACAATACTTGCATCTTTTGGCTGATTCACCAAAAATGACTGAACAGAAAAGTTTCTGACTACACTATTTCCATTATTCATGCTGTGGAGTGTTCAAAATGTGTTTTGAATAATTTCTTATTTTACCAATATTTTAAATACACACTGTAACCCTTTAATAACACGATGCACTAATCTAAGGTTGCCAACCTAAGCCATTTATAATCATATTTCTGTTGGAAGAATAATGTACTCAATTAACATTATTGGAAATTTAAAAAAAAATAAGAAAGGGGGGGGAAAAACCCACACACTGACACCACATTTCCTCTGGTAATTTTAAGTCGTGACCACTGTGTTGTATCAAGCGCTGGCCACACAAGTGGATCAACTTAACCATTCTGGTGCTGGTGCAGGATGTGGATGCGGTGGTATTAATGAGAGCGCGAGCCTACAGTGTAACCTCGCCAGACCAAATAACCTCCTGGCCACACAAGTAGAAAATAATTAAAACAAGCACGATTCCAATTTAGCTTTGTAACCAGATGGTGAATGAAAAAGCAGACAAAGACTCATTTTGTGAATAACCTGGGGAACAGCTCCTACAGTTTCTTTTAAAGTTACAGCCTGACTTGTGAAATAAAAAAATAATAATAATAAAGGGGGTGGGGAGCGGATAGAAAAGTTCTCACCAGAATTCACTCTGAGCACATACATGTCATTTTTTCTAGGTCATGGCCAAAGAAATCACAACATATTCCTTAAATGAATGCCAAGTTTAATTACAGTAAGAACCAAAGAAAAAAAAAAGAAAAAAAAGAAAAAAAAGAAAAAGAAAAACTAAGGCAAGATGCTAAACACCTATTTTGCTGAGCAGCACTGAGATGTGCATCAATAATTATACAAGGTAAAATTTTCAAATCATCAGACCTCGAAACAACACAAACCTCTAACAACATCTTACAACAATTATTCCCCCCCAAAAATAAACAACATTTGCAACCCAGCACAGGACTCGTGTTCTTTATTTTCCTCCCCCAGGAAGGATAAAGGTATTCCATGGATGAGCAAGAGCAGAAAACATCTTAAAATAAAACCCAGTAACTTTGCTAACACTGCACAACAACTCTGACATCAGTCTGGAAACAAAATCCAAATGAGCCGCCTGCCGTTCACAAGCTAGACAGTGCTAAGCGGTTTAAGCTGCATATTAAAGATGGAAGCTCTTGCTCACAAAGGGGAGATGCTAGCTAATCTGGGCACCCTCAAATGAGGAAAGAAACAGTCCACGAGGCCGTCATATGATTCAGTACACTGGTCACAAGTGAAGGGGCAGGATCATAAGGGTGTTCATTTCAGCACATCACCTCCATCGCGCCCAAACCTCTGTCACATCAAGGCAGGTTGTCCACTCTCCCCCTACACCCTACCACGGACCTGGCAGCAGCCGGCTTCCCTGGGTCCATCCCTCCCCAGTCCCACCCACACCCACCCCCCTCCGCTGCCTCCTCTGGCAGGATTAATCACAATCACTGAGCAGAAGCAGCCTAGGCCAGAGTCCCAAGGGACAGTAGGAGGAAGATTAAGGAGGGAACTGCAGGGCTAAGGGGATCCCCAAATAATGCAAACAAACATATTATGAAGACATTTGTTTCTCCCTCAATAAAATCAAGCATCAATATACAGACTGTTTCTTTGGGCTCCTGAACTGTTTCTGACCTAGATAATTCTTTGAACCAGTGAGTTTACAGTGGGGTACAGATACTTCCCTGGTCCCAAGGGGAAAATGAGAACCTAGGAGGGGGAAAAAAAAAGCCCATTTCAAGGGTATCACATTTGGAAGCCTACAGTCACGTCTTTGGCTTTCCAGGCTGGTCTCTCATACACCGGCTCTATGCGTGCCCCCAGTTCATCCTCGCTGGGGGAGGGCCTCTCAAGTGAGAGATCTAATGGACACCTGACAACTCTACACACCTGACGAGTAGCCATCCTACAGCAGCAACAGCCCCCGTCCCTTAAAACCCACGCTGCTATCGATTTGGAATGAGGGGTGGGGTGTCTTGACAATCTGCATTTCTTGCTTTGAGGTCACAGGGTGCACACAGTCTCACTATGACTGTATGTATGCTCTCACTCCTGGCTTTTGGGCAATATTAATATTACTCTGGACAACCTGGATGAACAGTTTCATGCTTCGAATCCCTCTTCTGTAAAAACAGGAGTGAGCATTCAGTACATTTTAGCTATATTCTAAGCACTGCACACGTGTAATCACTTAATCCTTCCAACAACAGCAAATAATAAGCTTTACTATTATTACCCTCAACTTTCGGCATGACTTTAAGGAACCTGCCCAACTCCTACAGATAGAAGGCAACAGAACAGAGAAACAGCACCATGCAAGCAGAGCTGAAGTGGGAACAACACATGTGAAGCAGAGCGCCTGGCACACAGTAGGTGCTCAGGAAACAGTAGCTACCAAGGTATGACTTTCAGGGAGGTTAGAGATGCTGGTGGAAGTTCTTCTGTGAGCTGCCTGAATTCCCCACGGGTGCGTGCCTGGGCGGGAGAGTTCTTTCTGCTTCCTGAGAGCTCAGAATGCTGTTCCTAAACCTCTATGTCAGGACCAACCTGCATGTCAGGACCTACGAGGCTCCTGGGATGCTGCAGGAGGCTGACCCTCACAGCTCCAGGAACCTCCCCTTCATGAACTTTCACTCAAGTGAGTCTTTTATTCAGCCAACATTTATTGGAACACTCAGGCATGTGGTAAATAAATATTCAGCAGCACTCAGCTAACAGGACGGACCAACAGGGGGCCAGGGCAGAATTGGGGGGAAAGACACATCTGAAAACCAAGAATTAAGAGCCTGTTTGACTTGCACTGTGACAGGAATAAGCACGAGGTAACACCAGCACGGAGGATGCATCTAATTGGGGAAACAGAGAGGACTTCACAAAGGAAATGACACTGAATCTTGAAGGGTGAGAATGTAAAAATAAAGAGGTTAGATAGAGGCCTCCTGTAAGCCCCATTCATCTCCATGCACATTAATGTGATTTTTGTAAAAACTGCCCTAGAACCAGAGTTCTACCATCCTATGAGGGCTGTTTTGACAAGACCCTCCCAGTGGCTCACAGGTGCTGAATCCTCTCCACCCTTCCCCATCCTCTTTTCTCCTCTCCAGCCCAGCTCCAAGCACCGCAGGTCAACTAGGATCAGAATGGAAAGGGTGGTCAGTGGATTCTGCCTCACTCACGTTTACACCCACCTAAGATCCCACGGTCACTTCCCACCCGCAAGGTGGGCAGTCAGGGTAGCACTCTCAACCACACTCCACACCGTGTGCCACCCGCAGACCCCAGAGGCTCTTGCAGAAGTTTCCAGATATTGAACACTACACATACCATAAACTTGTGCTCCCAAAACAGTGCAAGTGAGGGACTGACATGTGAAAATGTGCAGAGGACTTTCTGCACCTGGGGAGAGAAGTGGAGACTAATCAGAAGGCAAGAATGAGATATGAAAAAAAACCCAAGGCTGGTCCAGTCTTCCCTCAAAGCAAAAGCCTATCAATGGTGTTTCGATTTCTCCCAAAGGCTGCTGGCATCTAAGGCCACAAACCCACACACTCACAAGTTGTGCCCCTGGGGATAAGAGACCCTTGTCCCCTCAACAAATGACAAATTGCAGGGTGGGTGGGGACAGCGGTGGGGTGTTATATTAGCAACACACTTATTTTTTACCGACCAATCTGACTGCACAGACCTTATTTTAAAACGGCCTTTTTTAAAATAGACAGTAAATTTGAACACCGACTAGTTATTTCATGTTAAAAACTATTATTTATGTTATCTGTATCATGGATATGTCTTCTGTAAATAGAATCCTCATCTTCAAGTTTAATAATGTAATGTTTACACATTAAATGACACGATGTTTGAAATCTGCTTTTACAGTCAATCCAAACGGGTGGAAGTAGAGGTTATAAATGAAACAAATCGACCACGCTTTGGATTCTGCTGGAGCCAGGAGATGGGTGCATGGTAGCATATTATTTTCACTACTTCTGCACATGCCGGCAATTTCCTATAATAAAATGTTTTTTAAAGGAAGGTGTTTGCACCTCTAAGAAAAAAGAAACAAAAAAAAAAGGTTTCAAACCACAGAGCCAGTAAATAGAGAAAGCAAAATTCTCACACTGCTGGGTCCCAGGATTTCTTGGAACTCTGAAAAATTACTGAGGATCCAGTGAGCTGTTTACATTGCACAGAGATTTAGATATTGATACGCAAGATACTCAAGTTAAAAGTGAAAAAAACATTTAAATATACATTAATTCATTTAGAAAATAATTAAACCCTTACACGTTAATAACATTCCAATGAAAGTTGTATTTCCCAAAATAAAAAAATTTACTGAAAAAGGTGGCAATGTGGCAAGTCTCATTAATGTCTGCTGTAACAGAAATCAGCTGGATTCTCATAACAGAATTCAACCCGCTGCGTTATCACAGGTCACATAGTGTCTGGAAAGCCCCACTGCACATTTGAGACAAATGAGAGTGAAAAGGGAAGGCAATGCCTTGGTGTTACTATAGTACTTTTACCTTGTGAACTCCCCAAAACGGGACTCTGAGAACCTCACAGATCCCTGGGTGGCACTGAGAACGACTGTGATAGAGGGGAAAGCCCATGGCAAAAGGCAGAACTTCGGCGACCAGGCCCAGCAAAGACCCTCTCCTCTTCATTGAAGTGAAATGAGGCACAAGGTTCGCCCGAAGTTGGCAAAAGAAGAACAGTGTCACCCTAGACGCCCCTCCCGCACACAGCGCCATGACAACGTGGGGCCTCTGGGTGGCAGGGACTGGTACAAAGTGCCTTTAAACATTCACGTGCAGAAATCCAAGGCGAGTGGTGAAAAGCCAAGATGCACTGTGTTCTAGGCTGCTGGTCCCTGATAGGAAATCAATACATGGGGTCTCCTGACAAGCATTTTTCTTCAAATAGGAAAACAGTAGACAGATCCAAGTACATCGTGGATAATGAACATATGGCTAAATTTCATGAAACGTGTTTCAGTTGTATGCACGTGTGCACGAGCACAGGTCACACTCAAAATTTCTTAGTGCAGGTCAAAGTTCAAAACAAACAAACAAACAAACAACAAAACACCATGCTCAGGTACAAGGTCCAGATTCTAAAGTCTTTGTAAAGAAAGCATAGGAAGAAAAAGAGCATCTGAAGAGGAAGCAAGAGAAGGCGAGGGGCCTGTTGGGTAAATAGGAAAGAACCTGACTTCTCAGGGGACGGGGTGAAGGGCCAAGGGGAACAGAACCCAGGAGACTCCACAACCCACCGTAAGCATCAAGCCTACCAAGCTATTTACTCAAAAAAATGCAAAAATCAAAAGACAGACCTGTGAGGATGATCAATGACTGAAAAGGGGCAGCCTGGCAGTCAATAGTGCAAAAAAAAAACATTTTTTTTTCAAGTCCAATACCTGCAAACCAGAGGTTACAGTGCAGCTGGTGAAAAAGATGTAAGTTGAGCCGTGCCCAGTACAAGAAGTATCTATGATACACAAGCTCCTCCCCTTACAGGCTTCCAACCTAGGAATGTCAGAGTGAAACCGGGGCACCCTTCCCGGCTGGCAGCCGCGGCTCTCAGGCTCAGTAACAGGCCTTCTGTGCTTCCATCAACCTTTTTGAATGTGACCCAACAGACTCGAGGGCCTGCTGTGAATTAAGTGAAAAAAGCAAGTTTCAAAATTGTGGTAGGAGAAAAATGAAATTATAGACACATACAAATACAGAGAAAAACAGAGGGAGAGACTGGACAGGGTGGAGAATTTATAACTTTACTCCCTTCTGTGCTGTTGAAATGCTTTATCAAAGGGAATGGAGTTTAAAATCAAAAGTAAAAGGAGACTCATCAAAAAACAAGACAAACAAATAAACAAACACACACAACTCTTTGGACCATACTTAACTCCAAGTGGTCATGGCATAAATTTAAAAAACACAGCACTGAACTCCTAGAGGAAACACAGGAGACAATCCTGGCCATGAGATTTCTTAGGATACAAAAAGGAGGAACTGATGAAGATAATTTGGGCTTCATTCAAATAAAAATGGTTCTGTTCTACAGACGACAATGAATGTCAAGAAACGGCATGGCCTGAGTTGTGATTTCCTCTCCCCACAAAAAACCTCAATTATCCTAACCCCTAGTACCTCAGAATGTGACTGTGTTTGGAGACAGAGCGTCTATAAAGAGGTGCCTGGGTTAAAATGAGGTCATTAAAGGTGGAGCCCACTGGATTATGACCAGTGTCCTGATAAAAAGAAGACTGAACACAGACAGAGGAAAGAGAATGTGAAGATACAGGGAAAAGATAACCAGAAAGCAAGGAAGAAAGGCAGCCCCAGAAGTAACAAACCTGAGCTCAGATTTCTGGCCCCCATAACTATGACAAAGTAAATTTTGATTGTTTAAGCCACCCGGTCTGTGGTACTTGTTAAAACAGCCCTGAGCAAACTAATACTGGAAAAGAACATATGTACAAAACACATATCTAATAACAGATTTACATCCACAACATATTTGTTTTTAATTCTCAATACTTGATAAGAAAACAACCCAACTTTAAATGGGCAAATTACACACACGGAACGATGCTCGACATCTATTTGTCACCAGGAAAACGCAAATTAAAACCACAGTGAAATTCTACTACATACCTATTAAAATGGCTGGAATTTAAAAGCTGACAACACCAAATACAAATGAACCCTCCAGAGCAAAGCAGTGAACCCTCGTACATTGCCTGTGGAATGCACAGAGTAGTCACTCTGGAAAAGACTGGTATTTTCTTATAAAGTTAAACACACACTAACAATAAATACCTAGCAGTGAATAACATCACCTCACAAAAACCTATGCACAGCAGGTCTATTCACAATCACCAAAAACTGCCAATGTCCACGAACTGGTGAACAGATAGACAAACTGTGGCACAGCCAAACAGAACACCACTCAGCAACAGAAATTAACTTCTAATACGAATGACACTGCTGGATCTCAAAAACATGAAGAAACTATATACTACACTCAAGAGGCTATGTGTTGTGTGATTCCTAAGACATTCCAGAAAAGTCGCAGGAAATCCAGAAAAGAACTGGTTAGAGCGCGGATCAACTACAAAGGGGCCCTTCACTGTGATAGGTTACATGCGTTTATCCAACGTCACAGAACTGAAACAGGTGAATTAGTCAGCATGCTAATTATACCTCAATATATGTCCACTTTACTCAGGGCATAATGACACAGGTGTGCTCCGAGATCCTTGCACACAGATGAGTGCTGTCCAACATAAATATAACACAATTTTATCAAATAGCCACATTAAAATTATTAAAGCAGGTGAGATTTTTAAAATATTTTATTTAACTCTAAATTCAATCCCCAGGGAAAAAATAAGTATACCTAATTACCTCCCCCTGCAAAAAGAAAAAAAAAAAAAGTGGGGGAGGGATAGAGAATAAATTGGCAGTTACCAGTGAGGAGAGGGAAGGGGTAGGAGCAATACCAGGGTAGAGGGGAAAGGGTTATTATGGGTCTATTTTGAAATCACTTGTGTGAAACTTTTAAAAATTGTAAAACACCACAGAATTTAAAGACACTTTCATTCAGTTAAAAAAAAATCAAATAATTTCACTTTCTTTTCATATTACTAAGTCTTAGAAATTCAGTGTGTATTTCCTACCAAGGATGCGTATTGATAGAGACCAGGCACGCTTCAGTTGCTCACAGGTGGCTAGAGGCTACTAGCCTTCACAGCTTTGAACGTTAAAAGTGCAGGACAAAGCATGATTCCAAGGAAGAAGTACAAAAGGAAAAAGGACATGGTGTTAGAAAACCTTCCCTGGGTTTGACTCTTTGGGGATAGTGGAGAGTCAGTCACCCACAGATCTGCGGGGCCAGGAGGACAGGATCTCCCTTGGTGCTGTAATGCACACAAGCGAGGCTATGGTGAGTCACATGCACGCACGCGTCCCAGCTCATTCCTCTGAGAGTAAGAAAGGAAACGATACTTAGCTACTCCTACACAATTCAAATATGCTTCATGGATACAGAAAGCAAGACAGAAGAAATGCATTTGGAAAACCAGGCTGTGTCTGCCTGCTTAGCAGGCAAAAGCCCACCACCCACTCAGATCTAAGTGGTTCCTTACTACAGCCCAGGGGAGCAGAAAAGAGTCAGAATGAATCTGTTGTTAAACCCACAACCACCATGCTGTGGGGCAGAGCAAACTACAGACCTGGTGCTGGCTACCTTAGCAGTGAACTGAACTGCACTGCATTTCTAGAGTGAGCCTGCTATAACCAAATGGCAAAGCCCAATTCTCAAATGAACCAGATAATTCAGAACAGCTTGAAATTTTTCTCTCTTTGGTTTATGAGTATGCTGTTATGTTTCTATTATGGTTACATCTGATATTCCAGAATTTGACACGGGGTGGGGGGGGTGTTTGAAGACATATTCTGGAAGAAGTCAGGAAACCATCTATCCTTCTCCATCCTGAAATCTCCCCCTACCCCCAATGCTGCAGATTCCTCAGACAAAGCCACCTTTTTAGCTAAAAGACTGAGAGACAGAGTCTAGCTAAGCCTGTGGCTTGACGCAGACGCCCCCTGACCACTGGCTGAAAATACTGCCCACAATTTAGGTTTAGAAACAGTCACTGAACGCTTTCAATCTATGCCAGGTACTATTCTAAGCATTTCTCATGCGATCCAAACACTCAATCCTTTCAAGTAGGTGCTGTGATTTAATACTTCCCATTCTGCAGAGATGGACGGGACTCAAGACATGAAGGACTTAAGTCAAAGCAAACACCGCAGCGTCTGTCCGGACCTCTTTGGGCTCCGGGAGATACACTGAGGGAGAAAATATTTGGCAGGCCACTGCAAATCAATACTAAATTAGTCCAGAGCAATGAACATGGCTCTTCATCTGTGAGCAGTCTGTTCTTTAACCAGGTGTACGACCACAACCGCAGTCCCCACACCCCCTTCCCCTTGTTCTGTCCCTTGAAAACGAAGGTCCCACAAGGGGTCATCATATTCTTCTACATGCTTCCGGGTATGTCCAGAGTTATATTATTACATTTTCCATTCTACCTATCAGGCCCTACGAAGACTTCCCACCCTCCCATCAACCCCTAGACACCAATTTTAATAGTTGAGAACCCTTCAAATTATAAAATTAGAGTTCCAACTCATGCTCTGTTCCTACTGATTAACTTCTATCTTCCAGGAAAGTATTTCTGCTGCTGTTACTTCACTGAGCCACTGGCGCAGGGAAGGCAGCTATTAATTTGTAAAGACAAGGGGTATTCATGAGATGCTGCAGAAATGTGTTTTCTGCTGACAAGTTATGAAATAACCAGTCTCCTGGTACTCACAGTCTTCGGTTCTGAGCATACTGCTTGGTTTCACTGCTACCAATCCTTGAACACAGAAAGCAGAAGTAATAAAAAGCTACAGTAACAGCACCTACTTGTAAGCAATGAGATGTGTTCTCTAATCTGAACACACACGTGGGCACAGTCAGCCTCAGCTAACACACAGAGCGGACAACTCACAAGTAACTACTGAGAATCATTTTTATGACTTCCTTCCTCATGAGGTAAAAGACGGCAAGTCCTTCACCCCTACAAGAAGAAAGTGGCTGATTATATCAATGATACAGAAACTCAATGCAGTACGATTTGGCACATGCCCAGGTCTTCTATAACTGGTAACATTCAGAAATCAAACTCAAATGTTTGAAGAAATCTAGCTGTTTTCTTCTCAAAATGATCTTGTGAGTTTCCGGCATATTCAACATGCTCACAACAGGCAAATCAGTGCCCACCATACTGCCTTGTACAATCAATACGTATCTTCTTGAGTGAATGTTATTCATTATGATTCACTACCTTACCTCACCCACATTCTGACTACAGTTTCATAAATTCTATAAACAAGATGGGCAAAAGCACCAAAACCATAAAATCATTCCAAACTGCAGATATTGCATATGCAGATTTTAAAAAAAAAACCCACATAATCTTGTTTGCCATTGGCTAAACACATGACAGACTGCTCTTTGCTGGTTTTATATTCATAAGCAATATATGTTAAGTTAGAGGCCATATGGTTAATTCCACAAATGAAATATAGTCATTATTTCCTATATTATCTGTTCTGAATAACATCTAATCTAGCTGCTCAAGAAAGATCCCTGATTAGATAAGGAGGAAACATGTTATGCCATTAGCTATACAGTTTCATCTTGTTTAGTAACTGCATTGTAATGAATACCAGATGAGTTTAAAGTACAGTAGCTTTCATAACAACCTCCAAATCACATTTATGTGGCCTGCTGATAATGAACAGTCAACATTTCAACTTCTGCCTCAACCCACTTGCACGGTAGCCCCCCCCCCCCCGCAGGTACTAGTCCACTCTAAGGGTGTGGGCTGCAGAGTACAATTACTGAAGTTCCTAAAGTCTGTTTTTCCTATTTTCACCCATGCAATCCTACAAGCTGCTTAATTAAAGGCAAGGTTTTCCTCTTTCCTTCTAAATCGGCCCAGCTGGAAACAGAACAGGGTTAGCCTAGCTTAGATAACTGATACATACATAACCAAGACTTGACCTGCTCATTAAATAAATATTAAGTCACTGGGATTGTGGGGTAAATTAACACAGCAATGCATTTTCCACTCTCTTCACAAGCCTCCCCAAGCACAGTCTAAGTTTCTTCCCGTCAGCTTTCTCCATGCACAGGATAAGAAGTGAACCATGCTGAAAAGGGGACGACAACAAAGTCTTAATTTTCTGAAACATACTGAAAAACATACCATGATGATGGCAGAAGCCAGGGAGCTCAAATTAACCAAGCTCTAATATAGCTGTGTCTACTTGAAATTACCAACTTGTATTTACACAGATACACTCCCTAACTAGGGTGTGACTGAAATATCTTAGCGCTTAGCTCCAGTTCAAATAAGCCAAGAGTCACAGGGCTGAACTTCCCTGAAATCAAAATGCAGATGATGCAGGGAGCATGAAGCTTGATTATTGCATCAAATTTACATAATGTGCAGCCACTGATTAGGTGGTTCTCCCTCATAGAAAGTTAAAGGGCTATCCACAGGTGAGATCTTCCCTGCTACTCTCCGATGCAGACCCCATTTCCCGGTCTTGCTGCAGGCACGCAGGACAGGTAAGTCCACCTCACTCACACACAGAACGGCCAGTGCGGAACTGTGTAGAGGAAAAGGTTACACACAATACAATGACTGTCAGAAGCACCCTTTGAAAATCATGTTTAAGGCAGCAGCCCCTCCCTAGTCCCAGATTTCCAAAGAGAAGGAAACAGCTGTGTCCCATGAATCTTTTTGATGATTTATAACATTCCTTGCATATTATATATTTGTAACACATTATCTCTCTCCTGCCCCAAGAAAGTGAATAAGCCACAGAGCCAGTCATCCTTTCTCTGACATCACCAAAGGCCTGATTTCTCTCTCTCCTCCCCACTGTTAACTCAGAAAACTGATTAGAACTGAATGTCTAGGCTGCTTCCTTATGCCCTTTTAATAAAGCCAACCACAGCAAAGAAAACAGAAATTAGTGGCAAGTACAGAGCCTTTCGCCACTGGGATTCACAGCAGCCTTTGGACAGGCCATTATGGTTGTCTGGCTCCAGCTCTCTCCTCTGTAACCACCACCCCCTTTCTTGCCTGCCCCACACCACCCTCCAAGATCAAAGGCAACACTTACTGTTTATAACATCCTGAGCAATCCGGGAATCCCAAGAGGTTTTTGTTACCCTTCCCATCCCTCACTGTCTCTGTTCCCAAAAATATCTCTAATGAGGCTGGCCAGCCAGGGCACAGTCATACCCATGAATCAGGCCTGCCCCAAATGACGCTCCTCTGAGATGCCTTATGATTAAAGAGGGGGAGTGGTGTGCCTCTGGGGAACCTCAGGACCAGCTCTGAGAGCCTGTGGTTCCCAGCAACTGCGCAGCTGGAAGTGCTGTAAAAAAGGTTCTTTCATTGTAGTCGGATGGCAACAACACCAAAAAAAAAGCTCCTGTCGGATGTGTAAAAGGTCCCAGGTACCCTACAACGGACAACGACATGCCTCTTCTAGAAGGATGTGCAGCTGGAGAGCACAACCCACCTGGGCAGCCAGGGCATAGCGTTCATTATCTTGTTCACTTCTCTCCTTCCCTCTCAAAGTGCCGGCCAGACCCATCTGTCCTCTGGCCCTGCCCTGGGCTTCTGCCTCTCTGCAGCTTAAACACAAAGGCAGAACAAGCTCCGTCTGACGAAGCGTTCTCATTCTCACACCTGAGTTCACTTTCGGGGGGCGTGCTCCATGCCTGGGATCATCAGCAAACCTCTGCGACACCAGGGAACACGTGTGCCTCTGCCGCCCTCTGCACTCACCTCAGCTACACTGGCTGGTGAGGCCCATCACCGCAAACACGGGAGGGGAAGGGAGGCCTAAACTCCAGCATTCTGTGGGAGCAGAGCTGGTACTGAAAAGATGTGTGACAGAGATCAACACCTCGTTACTCCTGCCCTCAGCCAGCTCTGCATACCCCAGCTCCGTGTGGTCCTCGGAGCTAACTCATGCCCCCAGGGGCAAACCTACCCTGAGGGATGAACAGGGGAGTGAGGGGGACAGGACAGCCTAGAACAAACACCAGTGCAGTCACATTTCAGATTAGAAACTCTCAACAAGTGAAATTAATTCAAACAAAAAACCCAAAAATACATTCCAAGCCAACACCTCAGGATTTCAGAGGACATATTCTGGTTGGGATCCTGGCCCCAGTGGTTACAGGATAAGCAATTAAGAGGGTACCTTTGGAAAAACTCACCTTTACTGACCTACTGTGTAAGCAGTGCAAAACTTAAGTTCAAGAGGCAAACTTCCAGTTTTACTAAAGTAAATGGTGAGAATTTCCTGGGGAGTTTTGGGGGGAATTACTTTCAGGGCACTGTCTGCTGAATCTCAGATTTCAAAGCAAAGCAAAGCTTTACTACAAATCTATGCATCACCTTTAAATGACTCCCAAACCACATGGACCAGTTCATAACCATCTCAGAAGCTAAACTGTTATCCTCAGTGAGGCTCGCATTTTCAAGTAAAATAGGAAAAAAATGACATGTCAATATTGTCTCTACATTTCACAGAACTGGTTCTAACGGCTATTTCGTCCCCCTTTCTCAAGGGGGTTTCACAGGGGAACAGGAAGAAATTATTTCTGACTTTTAAAATTCTATTGCTAAATTGATAGAATCAAGTGAAGAGCTGAGCAACGTGACACTTCTAATTATAAATAACCAGTGGGGAAAGGAGGCATATAGAATCACAGCTGCTAATACTCAAGAGTGTCTACTGGGACTCATTCTAGACCAGACATACACTCATTTAAACCCCACAGCTACCCTAAGGCAACAGTTCTACTATTATCCTTTTTACAAGTGAGGAAACTGAGGTCCAGACTAAATGACTTGCTGAAGGTCATTCCATTAGAGGCAGAGCTGGGGTTTAAACCCAAGGTGTTCTGCCTGCACCCCAATGTTCACAGCAGCACTATTTACAATAGCCAAGACATGGAAACAGTCTAAATGTCCATCAACTGATGACTGGATAAAGATGTGGTATTATTTATACAATGGAATACTATTCAGCCATAAAAACCAACAACATAACGGCATTTGCAGCAACATGTTCCTGGAGAATGTCATTCTAAGTAAGCCAGAAAGAGAAAGAAAAATACTATATGAGATCGCTCGTATGTGAAATCTAAAAAACAAAATAGAAACAGACTCATAGACAGAATACAAACTTGTGGTTGCCAAGGGGGCAGGGGGTGGAAGGGACAGACTGGGATTTCAAAATGTAGAATAGATAAACAAGATTATACTGTATAGCACAGGGAAATATATACAAAATCTTGTGGTAGCTCACAGCGAAAAAAACAATGGGACAATGAATATATGTATGTTCATGTATAACTTGAAAAATTGTGCTCTACACTGGAATTTGACACAACATTGTAAAACGCCTATAACTCAATTTAAAAATATTTAAAATAAAAAAACCCAAGGTGTCTGGCTTCAAGCAATCCTATCAACCAAATGACACTGCTTCAAAGAAACTGATGACATTTCAAAAACCATAGATGATAGATAGATAGATAGATAGATAGATAGATAGATAGATAGATAGATAGATAGATGATAGATAGATAGATAGAGATAGTAGGCAGACAGATCAATCAACCGATCTACCTATCGATCAATTGATCGATCTACCAATCTATCTTTGCAATAAGGAGTCTCACTGATTTCAAGTCCTTCATGTGATAGCAATGATCCTATTCACATGAGGTCTAAAGAAAAATTCCCCAGGCACAGCTCGCTCAGCACTCACTCCCTCTTCCTCTGTTGCCTGGTCCAGAGGCACAGTGAACGCTAAGATATATGCCGCTTCTCTGGTGGCACTATTCACCATCTTCTGGTGCTTGAAAGGGGAAATAAAGATGGCTCTCCACTCTTGTGTGATGGCACTACTGTTATTGGCAAGAATAGACAAAAATGTCCTTGCTTTTAAGCAGTACAAAGCAAAAGGAGTTCTACCGCCCTCGGAAATAAACCTTAAAATTACTACAGGAGCAATCGTTATTATAAGACGCGTAACTGGTAACCTCGGCTGAGTAACAACAGAATCTGTATTTCATATAGCTTTTCAAGCAAGCAGCTCCCCTTTTTAGAATCAAAATGTGTAGAGTCCACCACTGTAGTTGTATTTGTGGTATTGAGAAAATACTTAACAAAACGACATTTATGGAATAGAACTGAGTGGAAGCAGGACCCAGGTGAATGATCTGTGGCTCCAGCTAAGTCCTCGGTCACTAGGGAGTTAATCTGAAGATAAAAAGATTAATTCTAAAAGCATCACTTTCTTCTTTTGTAGATTTGGGTGCCATAAAGAAATCGTACTCCCAAGGCAGTCCTAGCAGGTGCTAATAAATAGGCAGCACATGGGGCCGAGCCGGCACACAGCACAGCATTTGCTTCATTAAAGCCCTTTCCCAATTCTGGTTACAGTATTCGACTCAAAACTCAAACCAAATTAGACACGAAAGAATTGGGCATAAACTCGGCTCCGTTATTCCAGGAACTCAGGACCACCACAACTAACGGGGACCCCAAGCAGCAGAAGACACTTCACCTACCCGGCCGGACCCCATCCTAATTAGGAAAATACTCTAGCTGCACTCTGAACACACTGCACTCCAAAATACCTAAGTGGTGTGGGTCAAGACTCCAGATTCCACTCCTCCCTCTAGGGCTTACTGACTCTCCTAAGCTTCCCGTGCTAAGATCAAAGCTATGTTTGAAAATGTAATGCTTCAAGACGCAGCTCCACGCAGTCCTCACACAGTCCTCACCACCTTGGGAAGCCAGCTGATACCGACGAGGGAAACGTAAGGCATCAACTCTGCTAAGCTGCCAGTGACGGAGTCATTCAAACAAAATTCGAAGGGACCAATGCGCTGTTTCTGACCCTCTGTAATCCTCCAGACTGTCCACTAGCTGGCGTCTTAAGGAAGTGATGACAGTAATCAAAACATGTCTGAACTCTTCTTTCCGACAGAATCAATCTACGGAGATACAGTGAGGATTTTTGGACAAACATGCTAATGTTCAGTTTCCGTGGAAGGTTTTTATGATGGCAGCGAGGACCAAACAAACCAGGCCAAGTAGGTAGAGGTCTTGCTTTACCAGCGTGCTCTAGAAGCCAAGAATGATGTAAGTCATTAGTAGCAGCTCACAAATTATTTTTGCCAATTCATTTCACAGTCCCCAAACTTTTCCTCCAAGATCTCTCTCTGACATCTGTGGGTTCCCTTTGCCATTCTGCACATTCAGGCTCCCTCTTTCCTCCCACTCCAAGACACCTCAACTGTGTTTCTAGAGACCTATCAGCCCCAACACACACGTACCAAACAAACAACATGCGTTATCTCCAACACATGGGGGTTTTACGTACCTCCGGCTATCATTTACTGAATGAATGAACGCCCTATGAGAAAACTTATACCAGAAGTCACAAAGTGAACTACAGCAAATTTCAGAATAGTATTTATTCATTCGCTCCTTCAACAAATACTTAGGAAGCACCAAGCATCTGGCACCATTTAGGTGCTTGAGGTAGATCTGTGACCAAGAACTAAAAGCTTCCTGCCCTCATGGAGTTTATATTCTACTGGAGAAAACCAACAAGTGAACAACAAATAAGGTAACAGAGGTAGTGGTCCATGCTAGAAATAAAAGGATATGGTGGTAGAGTAACTGGCAGGATTGGGGAGCACAGGCCGGCCAGAGAGCCACAGGAGGTCCAAGGGTAGATCAGGGCCAAGTTTCAGTCCAGCCGTGCCACCCACTGCCTGAGTTACCTTAAGCATCCTCCCTGACCGCTGGAAGCCTCACAGGTGTCCCTCACCCGTGAACCATACCACCTGAATAATTGCTATCCAGAATTGGAGCAACTTATCGTGGCTGTATCTTGGACCCAAACACAGTATTTTCCTCCTCAAACAAGATGATGGAGGAAACAAAGAGGGGCTGCCGGGGCAGCAGGTGTGAGGTTCTGTGGGAGAGGACGACAAAGGTAATTACCAACCCCACACCTGGCAGGCTCAGCTGCCATTAGGGGCAAGGCTGAGATGACAGATGTATCTAAGGCACTGCTTTGATAAATGCCAAGTGGGAAGAAACTAACTTTCTAATGACAGGTTCTTAAAATGCAGTTAAGTCCTCTCTGTCACCAGGGAGTGCTCCCACAAAGTCTACTTACTTTCAGACTGCTGGCTCCTCCCCAGATTTGCAAGTCAAAAAACCAGTGCCACAGAGAAAAGACACACCCCTTCTGCGAACAAATTAAACAGACGTGGCTCTCAGTACTGCGCCTGGACACACCCCACTCTGCCAAAGTGCCAGAAACCCGCTCTCAGCTTCACCAGCAACCTGTGTTTTGGTTTTGACGGCAGACTTCCCAGAAAAGCTGGCTCTCTTGAAAATGTGAAGCCACAATGAGGAGGTACAAATGTCAGATCTGTGAGAACTGGGCCCTGCTTTCCAGTATTTACACAGAAGCTCAGAGGCAAGTGGAGTGGGCACACTTCCAGATTCCCAGCCCAGGCCCCCCACCAAACCCCCCACTGCCCACACAAGACACCTCTTCTCAACAGAGCACAGTTTCTGCACAAAAAATTGAGAAGTTACAGCAAGCCCCAACAAGGCACCCAGATCCACCAGAATGCGACTTTCTCACTGATTAAAACTACTTCAGCAGAGGTGGGGGCGGGTACAGCTCAGTGGTAGAGCCCATGCTTAGCATGCACGAGGCCCTGGGTTCAATCCCTAGTACCGCCATTTACAGAAAAAAAAACTACTTTAGCAGAAGTCAGGAGATGTTTTCTGTGCACCTAAGGCTCCGTGGTCCCTCCCTGCTTAGTTGGTACATTTCCCTCAGATCAAAAGAAGGGATGGAAACAGGTAGGAAGACAGTTGCCCAGTGCTAAACTCTATGGTATTCAGCACCAAATTCTTGTCGCAAAAAAATCAGTTTCAAAACAAGCAACACAAGCAATCAGAACACTCACATATTATATTTTGTGGAATTGGAGGCTGCAGCCTGGTTTAAGGGAAAGATGTTGAAGGGAGAGTAAGAACTCCAGGGTTTACTCCCAGCTCTGAAGCTACAGAACAAGGCTTGGGTCTGCTGACATGTTTGCTGGTTTCTCCCTTTTGTGTAGAGGGGTGAGCGTGGGATCACCTCTCCAGTTACTTGGCTTTTTTGGTCTGTGTGAAACGTAAAGGTTGTTTTAATGCCCAGGTGAGAAATGGACTCAATGCGAAATAAACGGAAAGACCAGACCATTCAAGAAGGCAGTGCAAGGGGAAGGGCATAGCTCAAGGGGTAGAGTGTGTGGTTAGCATGCATGAGGTACTGGGTTCAATCCCCAGTGCCTCCTCTAAAAATAAACCTAATTACCCCCCAAAGAAAAACAAACCTAAAAAAAAAAAGATAAGGCAAGAGAAAGCAAGGTAGAAAAAAAGAAAGCCATTGAAAGGCACAGAAAGACAAAAAGAGACTATTCAGCCATAAAAGGAAGGAAGAACCTATTCGTATGAATCTCAAAAGCATTACAGTGAAGGGACCTAGACACAAGATTGCTTCCATTTACATGAACTCCTACCACAGAGCTTGAGATCAGAACAGTGCTGGCCTGGGACTACGGAAGGGGAGGGGCAGGGGACTGACTGCAAAAGGACACAACCCTCTGAGGTGAGGGCTGTGTATAATACCTAATATATAACGAAGTTGCCAAAACTTACCAAAATGCACACTTGAAATGGTTGCATTTATAAACTGGACTTCAGTAAACTTGCTTTTTTAAAAAATCTGAACTGATTTACGATTGTCTTTAAAAAAAAAAAAAAAGGACAGGAGGGGTGGTTGTGACAACTCACTAGGTTAAACTGATTTTTCTGGAAAGTAGCCACCCAAATTAAATACAAGTCAAGGCTAAAAGCCACACCTTTAGTGACATAATTCAGGGACCTGGTCCAATTATGGGGGAACTCCCCCAAGTTTCATGCTGTTAAAAGTGACTTATTAAAGAAATATTTATAATACAAACTCCCTTTCAGGCCTTGGGATATTTAAAGAAAAAGCAGATTTTATCTTTTAAAAGAAAAAAGGTAAAAAAAAAAACTAAGAAGCCACTTTTTTGCAAGCTGAATCAGACTACCACTTGTGCTTTGTTTTAAGGGGTTTGCTTCTGTGTTGGGCAGAAAAAAAACAAATCCAATATTGACCTCTGCAGAGAAAAGGCTTCCAAGTTTTTCAAACCCAGTGAGTAGGTTTCAAACTGGGGGAGGCTCTCCACAGCCAGGATTCACTCTAGGTGGCAGGGAGCAGCTGATCAGTCCTTCTGGGGGAAGGTTTTGGGATTTGGGGTTGGGGTGGTATGAATCCTCCTGCCCCAGTTGACACTCATGGAAGTCTCTGAGCCCATCAGCTTCCTGTTACAGAAACATTACAGGGAGTAATCTCACTACAGTTCCAAAAAGTGCTGTGGCAAATCTCGGCATCCCAAAGGGGTCCAGTCCCGGCACTCAAGATGTCAAGAAGCCTATGAGAGTTCTCAAAAGGCGGCTGTGGGCAGGCAGCCCTATGGAGACATAGAGAAGCAGAACACGTTCCCAGACCTGGACTCAGCAGCCCACAAACCAAAGTCAGCTCAGTTCCTGGCAGAAAATGATTTACAAGTCATCCTGGCAAGGGTCACGTCCAAGAGCTATTTTAAGGCAATAATCTTGGTCTAAATCTGGTCAAACGGTACTGGGTATTTAAGGTTAAATCCCATCTCCTAGGAAGGATCAGTCAGAAGACAGGCCCATTTCCTTTCAGCACCTCCAGAAGCCAGGGCATCCCCAGCTCTCCAGGATGACCTGGCAAAAAAATGCAGAGAGAGCACAGGCCAGAAACAGCATGGCTTGTACCATCTTGAGAATCCCTTCACCAGGATTCAGGGCCATCTTTGTTCCACTTTTGCTATGTAAATCACCGTTTTGGTTTTGGCTGGGGTATGGGGTTGGGGGGCTTTACTCACGCTATCTACAAATAAGCTCAGCAGACAGTATTTTCCACTGTGACTAGTCATTTGTAAAGAATACTGATTTTCTTACTTTTATTCTGCAAAGTGGCTATGACAGGAAGCATCACTTTTACACTGTTCTGCGGAGTCCTGATAAAAACTCACAGTCGGGTATTTTTACATAAATCACATGCTTGTTTTGCTCTAACCAGTAGTAGGAGGCAAAGGCATTTAAGCAGCACTTCTAGAAATTAAATTAGCTACCTGGTATTCATCTATTTCACCAGAGACGTCCAGTCTAGCCCGACCAGTCAGTTGGGAAAACCTCCCTTGTCTCCACAGGAGTCCACAACTCACAGCTGGATGGGCCGCTTCTCTTAAGAAGACATGGCTCTGTTTTCCCACTGCTTCCCTTACTCTTCTTTCACAGAGAAAGACTCCAGATACTACTTTTAAAAAATTACACTGCAATGCATATTTCCTGGAGAAAATACAAATTAAGCCCTATCTCTTGAGCATCCCTTCCTCCTTCCAAACTCCTGCATGCCATCCTTACCTTCACTCCTCAACACAATGCTCTCCACTCCCATCTTCACCCCGCTAATTCCTACCCTCCAAGTGTCTACACTGTGACATCCACAGTCTTAGATGTCCCTCCAAAGTGTGCCCAGAGCACCCTGGACACTCATCTATCAAAGCACTGGTCCTCTCCCACTATAACAAGGCCATGGCCACTGCTCACCACTGCCTGCCTGGCATTTGGCACACACCTAGCATATGGCAGGAGAGCAATTAATCTCTCTCAGATAAACAAGAATTAAACTAAACTTATTTTGACACTCAGAATACTGTTGGTTTTGGGTGTGGGGGGTGTGTGTATCTCCCTTTCCTAAATATACTATTTACTTGAATTATTATAATAACAAAAGATTAAACTGTACATACTATTCTCTCACTTGCTTTTTTCACCTACTACATTATGTCATTAAATATTCTTGCTACCATATCATTTTAATGATTGCATGGAACAGATGTTCACTAATTTAACCAATCCCCCATTGGTTACAATTTTTCACTGTGATACACAGTGAAATACACTTGATACACATCCCTGTGGCCAAGTCTAAATAAATTCCTAGAAGCAGAGAGGCTGAGTCAAATGGTACGCAAAATATCACACTAGATGTAGTACAAACCTAAAGCTTAAAACACGGGTTATCATTTTTTAAGGAGATGGAAATCATCTCCACGAGCAGAATAATGAGGGAACACAGAGCTGTCCATCAGCCCAGAAAAGATGCACAGCAAGTCTGCTGGATGGGAGTCACACTGAGCTCCTTATGAGGATCCAACTGGAACCTCTGAACGAGATGGAAGGAGAATGGAATCTTCCCAGAGAGCGAGCCAACTCCGACCTCGCAGTTAGTTGCCGTGTGTTCAGGAGGAGGCAGGTGGGAACCCTGACAGGGGAAGACTGGGCCACAGGAAGGTCAGTTCAACCAAAAAGGTCACTCGTGTTCAACCACCACTGTGTCAACCCTCCAGGGGGCTCCTTCTCTTCAAACGAAACTGGAGAAAAACTATAAGGAAACTTAGCCTAACAGCTTCCAGAGCACGAGGCATACTGACTGCAAACTGCTCACGAGAGAACCAATTTCACCAATAAGCAAAAGAGTCCTGGTCAACCGGAACGGTGGGCTGTTCTACAGTGCAGGCCTCACATCTTTTCAAAGCAGGGAGGGTCTGGGCTTAGCCTCACAGCTTAAGACCCTCACGGTAATGTATGCAGCAAGAGTAAATGACTAATGATAACATTTGTTGTAATTGCCTAATCTCCCTGGTTTTTAAAGAAGGAAGGTATTCAACAGATCAACTGTCACTATTTAACCACAGGGGGTACAGGATTATCTCTTCCTCAATTTTTACCAACGTTCATATGTAAATGAAGTAAGTTTCTAAAAGATACTTTAAAAAAAAAACAGGAAAAGTCGAAGAAGGAGAAAAACAACGTTGTGTTTCTATTTCTATGAAACAGAAAGATTGGCAGAAGGATTAATGAAATGACAAACTGAGTGTCAGCAGTAAGTCCTCGGTGACAATGAACAAGGCTCAGGGCCAGAATGCTGTGAGTTTGGCCCCTCTGACTTCTGTTTCCACATCTCTGTCATGGGGTTAACAGCACCATGCTGATACAGAATTAAATGAGTTAATATATGTGAAATGGTTAGACGAGTGCCCAGCACAGGAAGTGCCATTTAACCGTCAGACACTTATTTTCACCATCAGTGTCATTTCCACGCGTACTTAAAGAGGGATGAAACCCACGAGGATAATGCAGGACTTCAAGTAAGCCAGAAGGGCTGGTGAGGAGGTGACAAAAACACAAGCAGAACCGACTTTCAAATAGCCCACCTTCTGAAAAGATCATTTATTGACTAGCCATTGAAAACTCAGGATAAAAAGGATGTTTCAAATGGTGGTTGGGTTCCTAAACCAACACAAAGAAATTAAACAAAACTCAGTCAGATAATAATGAAAAAAGAGGGAAAAGATTAAGGAAAATGACTGGAAACTGCTCAGGAACATTATGGGAGGAAAAAAATTCTATGCCAAGACCAAAAGAAAAGAAAAAAAAATGTGGAAAAACTTGAGGAGGAAGCACTGTCCCCAACACGCTGTGGCAGAAACACTGGAATGGAAACCCAGGTCTGAATGAGAAAAATCAAGTCATGGTCTACAGGTTAGCCAGTGCTGTCTTTAGCTGTCACTTGACTAGTTCCAGAGAAAATTATAACAAAGTTTTAAGCTACACTGGCTGGGAGTCTGGATTTCTTGGACCTGATGAATTATGTACTGTAATGAACTCTGCAAATTAACTGAAACCAGGCTCTGCTCTCCTAAGGAAATCTGGACAACGAACATATTTCTCATCGGTTACTAGTTCCAAGTCTGAAAGTAAATCACATAATCAAAGGGAGAAACTAGCTAAAGTACAGAAATATACAAAAATGCCCCCTATAAACAAAAGCGTTCTTGATTCATGGCAGTACGTTAACAGAAAGGTAAAAATCTGCACAGCAACCTCCAACCTCAAATGCAACACAATGAAATTCCAGAACGGACAGGCCCAGTGCCCTGGTGGGTGAGATACAGGTCTTCTGCAGAAGCCACAACCTCTTGACTCAAGCAGAGCTCAAAGGAATTCTGGAGTTTAAATACAGACGTTAACCACAATCTACTAAAAACAGAAGGAAATAGACATTTAAATTCAAAGCAGAAGGATGTGTTCAGGAGAAAGTGGGTGCCGCTCTCCCCACTATTTGTTCTCCACCCCACATGTCCCTCTTGCCTCTGGGCTTTGCCCCCACACTGTTTGTACGCTGTCTGCTCTCCACATCCCAGACCTACTTACACGTCAAAACCAAACCTGGGATGAAGACAGCTTTCCTAAGGGGGGGCCGATTAAACTGTTTCTTGATCTTGGTACTTCAACTGAAATTTCAAAAACTCTAAAGAGTTTAAAGTACCTAAAAATTAGCTTGAAGAAGAACACTCTTTTTAGTTCCCTGGAATTTGAGCTAAATGGCATGATCCCTAAGGTAAAATACTATCAACTCCTGCTTCACTGTGAATGAGGGAGGGGGCCGGGTAGGTGGGCAGGGGATCACCACTGAGATTTTGTGGCCACTGCTCTTGGGGTTGGTGTACTCAACTCCCAAAGGCAGTCAGGACATGTCACATGACTCTCCCCTCAAATACAACCACCTGATTGCAAAACACTTAAAGCAGCTGCCATTTGTGATCTCAAAGTATGAAAACTGAAGTTACTTGCCAGAGAAACTCAAAACACGATAGGCCTTGAGAAACTGCTGCTACAGCTTCAAAGAAAAAACCTCACATTTAGAAAAGAGATCAATTGGGTCCCACAAGTGGGCCTCTAGAAAAGTAAATTAAATTCTTCTCTGCATTTTAAAAAATGTAGCCAACGCAATAGTGAATACCAGTAAATTCTTAACTTAAAAATGTTCGCAATGATGTGTGTATGTGTGTGTGTATAATATGTACAGCACAGTACCCTAGAGAGATGGTGAGATCGCCTGCAACATTCATACCCAGTTCCAAGCAATTTCTGTGACTTCATCTGAACTGGTAAGTACATCTCTTTCGAACAGAATGTTAGGTATTGAAGGAATAATCCAAAGAGATCAGTTTAAGAAACCAAGGCCAAGAACCCTTAAGACCTGGTGAACTCTGTTTATTCTCAGTCAACAAGGACATCTGCTTCTAGTCTATTACACAACTACAAGGTCACGGTCCACGGGGAAATAAGCTGCTTTACTCACTCACACATCAGAACCCGCGAAGCTAGCTTGAACCTAAACTCGCCCACAGATGGAAACACCACCAGACAATGAAACCAGTATGAACTCGAAGCTGAACTACGTTGTAGGAAAAGACGAAGGTGAAGAATGTAACGGAGCGTGGTGAAACGGGAAAATGACGACCAAAGGCACCTAACTGTTTGGGAGCAACTCCACACAGTGGGGCCTTTTCCGAAGTCTCCAAAGTGGAGTGATTATCACTAGCCTGCGCCGTGTCCCCAGCCCAGCCCAGCCCTTGGGGCAGCGGTCTGCAGGGGTGGGCCCAGATGTCAGCTGCTCTCAGCAGAGGAAACCCCCTCGCGTGACATGACATAAGGGGGTGTGCTCATGAGGACCAGCCAACCTAAGAAAACAGCTTTAAAAATCTCTCCTCACACCAATGCTAGCACCATGGCTAACATCCCAAAGACAGAAGGACTTCCAAAAGCCAGCAGCACGTCCGGTCTAGGTTCACTCTCCAGCTGGAATTACAGGCAAGACACCCTGTGCAACTAAACCCCAGGCCTGTGTGCACTCCCACCGGGGGGGGGAGGGGGGCTGCAGTGACCCCACAACTTGTTTCAGCCCAACTGTCCTAAAAAGGCCTTCAGCCTAGAGGAAAGGGCTAATGGAGGAGTAAGAGCTGCTCGCCCACTCTCCCTGACACCCGGCAGCAAGGATGCTGGTCCACAACTGGGAAGGGGCTGTTCCCCTGCCCGCATGGGCTCTGCACACACCTGGTGATGCCAGGAAACCACAGACCGGCTCAGCTCCTGGCCATAGGAGCCGGCTCAGCTCCTGGCCATAATCTACGAAAACAGATGCCAAAGGAACTGTCCAGGGCTACTGTGTAGGATACTGTCCAGGCTAAGAGTGGGGTTCAGGGCAGAAATCCATAAAGCAGCCTGCGGGCCGACGAGGAAACATTCAATAAATATTTGTTGACTGATTTTTTTAAGAGATGATTAAAGGGCTAGAGGGAAAAAAGGCTAGGGCCAAAGGTCAAAAGTAAAGCATCTGTCATCTAGAAATGGGAGTCTGTGAAGGGCCATTTGATGACGGTCTCGCCGCTGCCCCCACCAGCCGACTTCTTCCAGTGTCTGCAACTTGCAGGCCTGGGAAAGGCTGCCAGCAGACTGGGAATCCTCCAGCTTTAAATTACTCCTCTAAACAATGAAATGAATGATCAGCCCTCTAGGAGACTACCAAAAAGTGCAGGTTTATCTCTCCAAATTATAATGAGGATCAGTAAATCATGTCCATCCTCTACCACCAACTCCAGGAGGCAGGAAAAAGAAGGCACAGTAGAAAAGGGCCAGGACAACTTAAGTCGGGGAGGCAAGGGCCAGTGAGTTACCTGGGAGAGTGACCACTGCCCGCTGCGCTTCCTCTAGGAATGTTCACAAGCACTTGACATTGATTACCTCTACTGCAACCCAACTGGGAAGACACTATGATCATCTCAGTTGAACAAACTGAGGCCCAGAGAAAAGAAGCAAGTTGCAAAAAAATCACATAGTTTGAACAAGTGGCAGAGTTGGGATTTAAACCCAGTGCTCTGAACCATAAATTATGCACTGGGGGTTCAGTGCTGGGTTCAAGATCACATATCACTAAACCTACAGCCA
The DNA here is from genome assembly GCF_036321535.1 of Camelus dromedarius. Classification (NCBI taxonomy): domain Eukaryota; kingdom Metazoa; phylum Chordata; class Mammalia; order Artiodactyla; family Camelidae; genus Camelus; species Camelus dromedarius. Next base: position 9,918,247 of record NC_087454.1, on the reverse strand, counting down.
GGATTCACCCCAGGTGAACTGGAACTGAGGCATTTAACACTAACAATACACAGTACAGTCTGCACCTCAAAGAGTACTGTCCAAACAAACTTGGAAACGTCTATTTATTCCCTTCAACTAACACCTGGTCCAACGAGCTCTCCTAGTTTAATGGTGACTGGGTTTGGGGGTTTTCTTGGAAGCACGATGCTGAGGCCAGTATTAAAAACAATACCAGAGACTTGAATCACAATCATGTAAATAGTAGCAAAAGAGGGGCAACTCTTCTCCCAACAGATCTTATTTGATTGGGCAAAGAGGGAGACAAGTATTAAAATTTAAAAACAGCGCTTCTAATAAATTAATAGAAGCAAACAAAGAGCTGAATTTGAGAAAAATCAAGCCCTAAGGATAAAACACATCCTGAAGAGCAAAGCCCAGCAGCAGCTAGACTTGCAAATGGGGCTCTGGGCCCCGGACACAGTCCCATTCCGCACATCACTGCTCAGGACAGCCTCAGGGAGCCTGCTTGAAATACATACTCTCAGGCCTCGAACCCCAACAGGCATCCAAGATCCCGTGGTGACTCCTGTGCAGGTTTGAGAAGTGCCGCCCTGTGCAAGGCCTATGTGTGCCTGAAGACACGATCACACTTTCTACCAGAAAGCAAGTGGAGGCAGGGATGTGAAGGAACCAAGTGCTACAAGGCTGTCAAAATTGGCACCGATTCCTGTAACTTATGTTTATAAACTACAAATTAGAATTACCATTTTATTCTAATTCTGCCATCAAGCGTGAACAAGAGGAAATTTATTGAAAAAGTCTTTGTAGTTCATAGCTGTCACCTATTTTGAAAGTTAACCACCAGAAATCCTGTGATCGCAAGAAGTATATTATTAAATGACGTTCTCTTATTCTTTGCATTAAAACTGTCCATCCTGGGCAATGGGCAGAAAGTCCCGTTTAGTTTTATAAGAAATTCCCAGTTACTAAAAGTGGATCACTATACAATGAATGAAGCTTGCAAAATAAGGAAATATAGAAAAGAGTAAAGACACCCGAGTACAGGGGCCACCCTAAATCAGTATAAAGCATATCCACAAACATCCAGAATATTATTAAGGCAAGAACAGAACTTACAGCACTGGCTTTTTAGCCTACTAAAGCCACGATGAACACACTCTGAAATAACACATTTGTAATAATTCTAAAATGAAGGATCTTAACGTCATGCATTGTTACTTTCCTATGTCCAGAGGAGTGTAAACCATTTTCCCCCCTTTAGAGATATACTTTTCCCTAAGTTACCAGTGACTCAAAAAAACACAACATACAACTCACCAACACTGACAATCCATGTTAATCAAATTTTTACTACTCCAGAAAAATCATGAGCTCTCCTTATTACTACCTAAGTCACCAAACCAGACATTTCCTTCCCAGGCTAATAATAAAATGTGTCCATCAACACACTAAGAGGGCAGCCTCATTTCCTGATCTGAATTGCATATTCAAGTATCCATGTAATTTCCTTACATTGCAAATACACAGGACAGCTACAATTCTGCATTCATCCTTCCTATCAAACCACGGTGGGAAAGAAAACAGAATCATCTCACACAAATCACTCTTAAGAACTTACAGGCTGCAGAGCTAAACCTATAAAAAATAAAATAAAATAAAATTTGGCCAACATTCCCCATTTAATGTGATCCTCTCACAATGGGAGCTGGATTGCAATCATCCATTAATGTAACCTACCCTCCGTAGTCAATAAATAAATGTCAATTCTCATCACTCAGATAAATCCTGGGTGAAAGGGCTAGAAAGAAATGAAGATACAAATGAGATTCTGTAAATATCTAAGGAACACATTGATGACTGATTTCAAGCCAAAATGTCTAGAACCCAAGACAGAAAGTGAAATGCCTGTGATTAATATGGTCTCATTTCTAAATGCATTAAAGTTACGCTAACAGTCTCACCAGTCTCTGAAAAGAGAAAAAAATTTAAAGTTCAAAAAGGGCATAGGTTCCAATTTGCTAACTCAAGTCACACCCTATCATTTTGTAGCTTTCCTCCTTAGATGGCCCCACTGTTCCTTTGGAATTTTTAAAGACCTGGGATTTGAGTAATTACAGCCATTTCAGAAACAGTTACTGAAAATCGAGTTACCTACACACTGCTTTAAATGTTTGCCTTTGAGTCTTTAGTTTGTACAGAGACTATGCAGAGAATCATACCTAGTTCTTTTTACCAGAATCTTCTCACCCCAATATATTCTGCTTCCTGGCTTTCAAAATTCACTCATTGAAGGGTTACTTACTGACTAGTACCCTTGATAGAGTCTGGGTAACCCTAACTCTTCTTTAAAAAATATTTCAAATTAAGAATGCAAGATTTGGGAAGACACCAGGGGGGTTACCTGCTTCCATTCTCCACTTCTCCCTCTCCCTCTCATACGCATGTGCACACACGCACACACCCTCTGCCCGCAGCAGGGTGCGCTTGGTCTTTGCAAACAAGCTCTACCATCCAGTAATTGGCTCATAAATTTCATTCATAACTTGAAACAGAAAGGGCCCAAAATGAGCGATCGGTAATTTTAAATGTTGTCATTATTCTCCTGGCTGCAAGCGGTTAAAGAAAGCCTTGCAAGCTCATGAATTACGGCTGCAGTTTATTACTCTCAATGAGCTCAGAACAAGTCCAGCATCTCGGGAGCCAAGATTGGAAGGAGGTCAGCTGCAAGCCCAGATGCTTCAATGTCACTTCTCCCACGGCAGCGATGATCTCTCCTGCTCCCAGGCACTCCCTCTTCCCTCACTGCCCACAGCACAACTTTAAGGTGGAAAAGTTCTACATGTATTTTATGCATCTTCCCTTAAAATGTATTTCAGATCAGACCTTGCCGATTTATTAGTCTGCAAGCAGAGGTTTTCACATGCTTACAAGATGAAAGGTAGAGCAGTCAAAGAACTAGGAAAAACACACATCCAACCTTCACTGCTGGGAAGTTTTCCAACAGACTTCAGTCTGCACAAAACTGCTCCACACTATCCCAACCCCAAATACAGAGGGATAAACAAACACTGTCTGGACCTGGTGACTGATTCTTACAAATATCAGACTAATTAGAAATCACACTTCAGGCCGATCTGGAGTTCCGTGCAGGGAGACATCAGAAACTGTAGGTCGTGGGGCAGGGCAGTGGTGGGGGAGGACAGACTTGTTAAGCAGTCTGACAGTTACTCGGAAGCCCACGACCACAGGGCCTGAGATCCTGGCAGAACTCCAGTTCTCTGAAGGGCAGCAAAAGCGATCATCATCAAGAGGAGACTTGGTGATCAGCCTCAAGGCAGGCAAGTCAGACCAACAGAAAATATGATTCAATACAAAATGTTTTATCTCATTCACCCAAGCCCACTCCCTTTGAAGTGAGGAAACTGGCAAAAGATTGCCTCAGTAACTTCCGGCCAAGTGAGGATTGCTCTGGAAACTGCAGCAGGGCCATCTGCGTGGCCCCCAAACGATGGTGCGGCGGGAAAGAAAGGGAACAGAGGCGAAGACCAAGGGTTTGGCAAAGCTAGGTGGGTTTACTTCTGTTTCCCTCCCAGGCCTAACTGAGCAGGAAACCAGTGCTGCTGCAGAATGCAGGCCAACCTAGCTCTGAATGCCAGCTCCACCCCCTCTCCAAAGTGCAAATTCCTTCCTATAGAAAAGGGGTAATGCCAGCTTCAGAGAGCTGATGGCAGGCTTAGTGAGTTAAAGCAGAGACTCAACAGATGTTCTGGTCCCCTCAAAAACTGCCCCCCACCCTTTTCCCAAAGAAAGTATTTGGGGGAGTGGGTAATTGGGTTTTTATTTACTTACTTATGTTTAATGGAGGTACTTGGGGTCAAACCCAGGAACTTGTACTTGGCTAGGCACTCACTCGGCCACTGAGCTATACCCTTCCTGCCACAAAGAAAAGTATCTATCACTCCACGGACCCTCTTCCTCATGACCCCACCCAGAGACCAAAGCCATTTCTTCCTGAGTCAAACACACCCGGAGAGAAACCTGAAGTCTGAGTTACCCTCCTGACAGCTTCACGTTTTACAAACTAGTTGTTGGTAGCAGCAGAGGCATAATCAGAACATAGCCGATGCTCCCTCCTTACACTGCTTTGGCCTTTCCCAAAGAGGGTTCCAGAGAAGCCTAGGTCCGTGGATATTATTCAAAATCAGGGTTCACTGACCAGCTACGTTTGAGAAATGTCAGCTTTAAACAGCTTTTTTTCCTTTAGCTTTGTTCATGTGCACTGTGGTTCTCTAAGAAATCTGACCACAGAAGCTTCTTTCCGCTGCCCCCCCAAAAAAGCATAACACATTTTTCTCAAAACACATTTGGGATACACCACACAATCCTGTCTAACTAATTTTGCGTTTTAATTCAGGTTTTTATTTGGGGAGGAGGGTGTTTTTCTAAGTAATATACTAATGAATGTTCACTGAAAAAGTCAACGATACTGAGTATGTAAGGGAAAAATATGTTCGCTTAGAGAAGCTGGAAAAAGGCAATTATCCTTATCCTTGGAGGTTTCAAGCATACAAATAGTTATTAATGAAACATAACTAGAGAAACTCATAAAATTTCAAGTTCTCATTGTAGTAGTGAACTCTTAGGACCCTTAACAGAACTATGACTTCATTACAAATTGTCTAACAACACCTAGCAGTCACTTTTTCAGTCTTACATTGTAAGTGTGGTTTCACCGTGTCAGATCTATCTGTGCACAGATCTGGACTACATGCAGTAAGAGCGCGCCAAGAATATTGTTTCCCCAGTCCTGTCCTTGTTCTACTTTCTGAATTTCCTGTACTACATATATGCTCCTTTCAAAAGGAAAAAATTCACATGTTACACTTAAAGAGAAAACACAGGGCTCACTAAATATCCTAATACTTGATTTTCTCCAATTTCCCTGCCAATTCTTACAGATTAGTAGGGCTACCACTCGAGTTATGTGGAAAGGATTCCAAGAAGGATTCAAAGAGGGCTAGGACCCGCCAAAGCCATGATCCAGAGGGAAGGAAAAGGGTGAAGCGAATTTACCAACTCTGGTGAGTAGGGGCCAAATATCCATGATGAGGCGTGGGTGCTGCGCACGGAAGGAGGGTCTGGGAAAGGGTGTGACTTATGAAAGCATAAGCAGATAAACAGAGGATGACAGCTGAAAAGAAACATCAGGTTGAAACCACACCTAGGAAGATGCCTTCCTTTAACTTAGCTTAGGAATTGTGAGCCTTGCTACACTAATTACGCAAATTGGGAGTGGACACTTCAAGGATGGAGACCGTCGGAGGATGTCAGCAGGAAGCCAGGATATGGACAAAAGCCACACGTGAGGTGCTATGAATACTGCAGTGTTAAACCACAATGGAAAATGGAATTAAAAAAAAACAAACTTTCACAGCATGAAAACCATAAAGTAGTCTAGATATGTACAGGGCTGAGACATACAAGATGGGCCTGGTACACCTGGTTTTGTCAGAGAGTAAGAAAGTGCTTACAGAGCAATGGGGACGTGTTACAGGGACGCAGGAGGCGGGGCTCCCAACATTAACTTCCCCACTGATAACTATACTGCGGTTTTGTAAGAGAACGTTCTTATTTTTAGGAAATACAGTTAAGTATTTGGAGATAAAAGGGCATCACTATGTCTCCAACTTACTCCCAAATGGTTCAGAATAAGAAGTGTGTGGCGTGGGAGAGACACAGAGAGAAAACATAACCAAATGTGACAAAATCTTAAATGACAGAAATTCTTTATACTAATTTTGCAACTCTCCAGTTAAAAATAAACTTTTAAAACATACCACAAAGTGAGGGAAAAAAATAAGTCACCAGGCATTCCAAGATGTGAGGATATCAGGTTATCCCTGCTTGATAAAGATCTGCTGGTGTTGTCTTCTCCAGCAAAATCTGCAAGCCCAGACTCCAAAAACCGTACTATTAGAACATACACTACAAATGACCAACTGCAGTAACTTATGCCAAGAAAATAAAAAATAGCATTCACTCCAAACTAATGAAAACGCTCCTGGCAAAGCCACTTATAAAAATGTTACTGACAAAGGCCTTTCTTTTTGTAAGTTATTTAAAAGACAAAAGGGAAACTTCTCCTTGTGGAATGAAAAGGAGCAAGATCAGAAAATGAAGGAAACGGGAAAAAAAAAAAACACCTTTCCACACTAAGCTCCGGCCTCTCAAAAGGGGAGAAAGGCACAGGTCTGGCAGAAGCAGTCTCTCTTTTGTATGTTTATGTGACACACAAAATGTTTTTTAAATATAAAATCCTGGGCAGCCAAGAGTTGTCCAGCAATGAAACTGGCATGTCTTAAATCCTTCATCATCCAGCAGTCTCCTCACACCCAAGGCTTCCAGCAATCCCAGCACTATTCCTGTTCCATCCAGAAGCAGGTACACTTACCCCTAGTGCCGAGAAGATGATTAAATCTATCAAATGTCTCCGGCCTCCTCCAGTCTGTCAGTTTAGTTAGATCATACAATCTACATTTAAGAACCAAAGTAAAAAAGCTATTCAATTGAAAACAATTTCCCCCTCAATTAAAATGGCCCTAAAATGCTAAATACTTTGCATTTCTTGAAACCTTACTAATAACTTCATTAACGTTAGCAATGCCACCTATGGCCACACCTACAATCTGCATAATGCTGCGAGATGGTTCCATACCAGGGAGCAGTTACAGGAAGACCCTGGTGATCAAGTTCTAGTTACCTGTTACGGTGCTTTCAAGAAATCACAGTTGATCCACCAAAATGGAAAGGGTCTCTGAGTTCATTACATTCTCTCCTAAAATAACTCCTGCTCCAGGATCCTCCCTCTGTCCCAAGATGCCAGATTTCTCTCCCCCAGATGACAAAGTCCTTCCCCTGTGTCTCTTCTCCATTAGAACTCAGATTGAGGCCCTGACCCCAAAGCTACCCCCAGCAGAGTTCAGGATGTCCATCACCCCACAGTTCACCACCAGTCCAGCCTAAAAATCTTTCATGGTTCACTCATTCTTGATTCCAGGCAGGAACGAGCCCTCCATCTCCAGGCTCATCTCCTTCCAAGACCTGCAATAACCCTCCACTCCAGCCAATGGACACACCAACATACACAGGGAAGCCTACATGTGTGCCCATGTGGCGCCAGGCCCTGGTCCTTTGCAATATTCTTTCTGACCCTGCTTATCTAACCATTCATGCTCCAGCCTTTTGCCTGAGTAACTTCTACTCATCCTTTATAACTGCTTTCCTCATCAGTTTGTGTATCTGTCTCCCCTGCTAGACAAAGAGATCCTTAAAATAAAATACAATCTTACTTTTGAAAAACACTTTAAGATGATCAATGTTTACTAAACAAACCAAAGATTATTCAGTAAGACCTCACCACATTTATGATGTCTAAATGTATATATCTATAACTAAACCATTTTGCTGTACACCTGAAACTAACATAAATCAACTATACTTCAATTAAAAAAAAAATTAAGTAAAGCCCACTAATTCCTTTGTTTACAAAATAGTTGTCCTTTTAAAGAACCAAAGTTCTTTAAAAATGATTTCTAAAATGATTAGTAGGAAGATTTAATAGGCATCACAACTTAGATAAGGGGAAAAGGGTTATCCCCGAAATGAGGCCATCTTCCTTTAACAACCATGAATTCATGACATCTAACAAGGTTTGCCATTTCTATAGTTCAGTGTAAAATCTGCAGAGGAAAAAACAAGCAAGCAGATCTAAATCCAAAAGTGTATTTGGTAACCTATCTGAAAAGAAACAATTAAAAGTAATAAATTAATTATTAATAATAAAAATTTTAAACTGCAGTTATAGGTTCACTGAATAGATGTATCCCCATTAAAACTGATATTATGGAAAGAAAAAAAATCAATACAAAAAGAAGCCTCATCTCACAGGACAGGCAAACCCAGGGAAGACCTCAGACTCAGTCATTATGAAAACCTAAAGTGAAGGAGCTGATTCAGAAAAGCTGGCAATGAGATGGGGCAAAAAAGTGTTAATATGGAAACTATGTACTCACATAAGGAAATGTGATAATATCTAGTGGAAAAAGAGAGAAATAAAATTATATATACCTCAGGATTACCAAAATATTTTCACAGAGGGAAAGAACAGCTGTTTAAAAAAGAAAAACAACAAAATGTTTACAACTTGTGTGGGGTAGCAGAGCTAGGTAACATCTCTGCTTTTCTGTGGTTTGTTTCTGTGTTACTACTTGCAAGGGGGGAAAACACTTTAAAATATGTTGTGTGTGAGGGAAGGCTGTGTCCCAGCACTGAGAAGGGAGGTCTGCTCACCCGCTCTGCACCCCGCTCCATGGTGACCCGGCTCCAGGTCACCATGATGGGGGGGGGGGGGTCACGGGCCCTCGGCTTCACTGGAGGGTCACTGCTCCTTCCTTCCTGGCTCCAAGAAATTCCCCTTCTTGACTTAACTGCTGCTTCAAGTCTGACACAGTCTGAGAAGGCAGACCATTTAGGTCACTGAGAACCGTAGGGATAACAGCTCCTCTGCTTCCCTCAATATAAAGGAAGACCATGTGTGAAAAGGGAGGGGGGTTGGGTATATATACAGTTTAACTTCAAGGAGATAAATAAATGAGCATTTTCAACCTAAGAGAAGATAAACACTTAAACCAAGATGCTACTCGGTAATCATACAAGCTCAATCTAATGAGAATTTTTAAAGCATTTTTAAACTCACTTGAAAATCAACATTCCATCATGTGAGAGCTTGCTTCTAGCCAGACACTGACTACTAACCACTTGAGGACAGCAGGAAGACTGTATACTAGTGCTGACAAGGATGCAGAGCAGCTGGACTGCTCAGGGTGGCACTTCATTCAGAGAACTGTGTGGCTGTTTCTTACAGAGTTAAACATACACCTGATTTATGACCTAATTACACACCTAAGGACTGACTGGCCCCTGAGAAATGAAAACTTATTGGCTACACCCAGTCTTGAACAGAAATGTTCACAGCAACTCTCAGCCAAAAACTGGGAACACCCCAGGGTCCACCGATCAGCAAGCAGATAAATAAGCTGGGGTGTACCCATACCAGGGAGCACTACTCAGGAATAAGAAAGGAATGAACTACTGAGAAATGCAACAACACGAATCAATCTGAAAAGATCACGGTGTATAGAACAGAAATCAAAACAGTGCCTGGAAAGAGAAAAAAGTAATTACAAAGGGCATGAGGAACACTTCTAGAGTGCTGGAAATATATTTTAGTTGGGTGGTGATTACATGGGGATTTGTAGAAGACTGTCAAAACTCAAAGAACTGTATACTTGAAATAGGTGTGTCCAACTACGTAAATTATATGTCAATAAACATTTGCTAATTTGGATAGCAGCAAAATTAGTATTTATTACAATTAAGATTATTTTTTAAATTAAAAATCTTCGCCCTCTCTTTCCATTAATATAGGTGGTTATAGATTTCTCTTTTTCCCAGATCTAATGTAGTACAGTTTCTTGTCCCATTTAAGTTATCTTTCAAGAAACACGTAAGAGTAGAAAAATCGGCTTTATAATGAAATAAAAGATTTTCTTTAAAGACCGTTCCCCTTAAAAGGAGCACACCACATTCAGTGTTCTGAATACACCATGCATTTAATCGCTCCTCCTTACTCTTTCTTGTTCACCCTACCCCTTCCCTTGGACTCACCCTCATACTGGAGGAAATCACTTCTTCAAGGCCCACTCAAGTGCCACGTCATCAAACTGGCAAACTGTTCAACCCCAGTCAGGACCATTTATATGTCTGAGCAACCAACTTCTCCCCAACAGAACTGTCCCGGGTGGAGACATCTCTCTCTTTGGCCTCTCTCCCCGCTCCCTGCCTTGGACAACCACTCCTGCTCAACTACAGACTCCACTGCTCCATAATACAAAAAGCTGATGTCATAATGAGATCACTGGCTTGGGCATCAGGGCCATTAGCATCCAAATGGCTCTGAAGAAGTTCTCCCCTCCACACCAGATGTTTTAGGGTCCATCCATCCTTACCTTCTTCCTGCCTGCACAAGGCAACATCCAAATCAATTCACCTCTGCAACCCCAGAGGATCTACTTAATGTCCTATAGTAAGTAAGTTCTCTAACTATAGACAAAAACCTTAGGTAGAAGCAAGCCAAAAGGAACATTAGCAGGAAAAGCCCCTCATTTTTTTGCAAATGAGCAAGCTATGGCCCAAGTAAGTTACACATTCATACATTTAATAGGCACTGAGCACCTACTATGTGCCAGGCACTGCAAGGCAGTGCAACTAACATCGTTTTCATATAATATATATGAATATGCATACATATGCAGCTAGGTTTGAATGAAATTTTACATATATGGATCTTACATTCCAGTGGAAGGAATTCAGACAAACAAGTAACACATCTGCAGTCTTTCCTAGCTATGCTCAACATCATCTCTGATCATATGCACCAACATGACTTCCATGTGACCCTGGGTGTCACTGTCTGGGATTTCCATCCCTTCTAAGCTTTTCTCATGTGGTTTGTTCTCTGCTTAAGGTGCTATCTACGTTATGTAAGATGCAAGTATTTAACAAGTGCCTGTGACGCTGCACCAGGCACGGGGGATCAGCAGTCACTGTGTTCCCAAAGCTCACAAAGCCACAGAGCTCCCACCTGGGGAGCAGGTATCACACAAATCATTCCACGGATGTCCACAACTCAAAGTGCTGTAAATGAGTAGCAGAGGCCTCGACAGTGCATGTAACATGGGCTCCTGACCTAGAAAGGCCACCCTGAGGATGTGACATTTAAGCTGAGGCCTGAAGCAGGACTTTGCTTGAGAACAGCAGAATAAAGAAGGCTCCAGGGAAAGAACAAATGAAGAAAGGGCGTCCAGGGCATTCAAGAAGATTCACAAAGGTTCTTAAGTTTGTGACGATCTTGGAGAAGGAAACAGCTCCACGTTCATTGTCATCAACTATTAATATAGGCCATGAACCAGAGACAGAAGTACCGGGAGTCCGATACCAAAAAGATCCTAAATATTCTCCTATCACATTACAGTGGCTGAGGACAGCATGAAAGAAATACCGTTTGTGATCACTGCTTTGAAGCTGCAGTAATTAAACCCACCAACAGGGCCTGTTGTTTAACAAGGGATTTAGAAGTACACACGTTTTACCATATCACAAATTTGCTTTTTAATATCCTGATGGCTATACTTTCGTGTAATGGGTTCCCTTTGTAATCCTGGATATTTTACTGTCAGCATTTGGAAACATTTTAAGAAAGGGGTCAAAAGATATGTATGCTCATGTATAATTGAAAAATTGTGCTCTACACTGGAATTTGACACAACATTGTAAAATGACTATTACTCAATAGAAAAATGTTTAAAAGGGAAAAAAAAAAAAACAACAAAGGGGTCAACAGACTGCACCAGATTTCAGAAGGTTACAAGCACCTTTGGGAAAAGGCAACAGCCATGTGTTTGGGGAATGCAGACTGGAAGAACAGGCCTGGGGGAGGGGAGAGCAGAGTCAACAGAACCTGGCAGGCTCTCGCCAGAAGGCTGGACTCAGAGCAAGGTGATCATCTGATTACCTTCACTGCTACCTGGAAAACGGGCAAAGGACACAGGAGCAGGCAACAAAGAGAAGGCAGGTACCAGCAAATGAGCTAGGAGGCTAATGCCTCCCAAGATGAGGTTCTGGTGGGCTGCACGAGGGAGGCAGCACTCACAGAAAACAGACTGATTTCAGTAGAAACACTGTACTAGAAGGAGCTCCAAACTGAGTAAAATGAATATATAAAGAATAACGCGACTTACACTTTGGAAGTTGCAGGTTGCCAAGTCAACCAGCATAAATCTGCTCTCCTTCCATCAAGTGGGTTTTAATATATGTGTCTGATACATAATGTGTGCTCTATGCCAGCAAAAATTCCTTTATTAAGAGATTCCAAAGACCTTCCAAACTGTTCTACTGCTGTGTAAATTTTATGGAGGCAAAAGGTTAGAAACACAAAGACGCTGCCTTCCTTTCTAGAACACAGTTGTACTATAGCCTCACTTATTAGGGAGTCTATTAGAGGAGACAATAAACAAAGGGTCTCTGAGGAACCAAAAGCAATTGGAAAGTTCACAGACAAGAGCAATGATACTTTACTTCTCACAGAGGCCCAGTCCCTGAATCAGGGACTTTTTAGCTTTACTTTACATAGCAAAAGCCTCGTTTCTGGTTTCCCATATTATAATTACCTACCTGACAAAAACAGACTTAAAGACACATCCACTGCACCAGCAGTTAAGTGGCAAGTGTCAAAAGAAATCAAGGAGAACTCGAATGAGTGGGGAAAATACAAGTCTAAAGCAGTTGCTCTAAAAGGCTTTTAAAGTAGTTCTATCCTTTAAAAGAAACCTCGTGGATGGTCAAAACACGCACAACAGATGAAGGCTCAGAGCCAGTCCTCAAAGGGACTCTCACCAACGCAAATCCGGCCACAAAGAAAGCTATGTTGTTCAGGGGCAGACTCCTAGTTTTATCTGTTAGTTTTATCCATTTTCTACCTTTCATGTATGTAACAGTGGCCCAATAAATGTTACCCCTTTAATCTTATCCTTTGTTTTGTCCTCTTTTTTAAGGACTATAAAACTCATGGACACAATTTATGCAGACTTTTATGTATTTAAAGTGGATTTAGAATCCCAGCATAGGCCAAGTCTGTCTTCTTATACATCCATGGGAACAGGAACATGTTATTTAATACTGGATAATGATAGTCATGACAATAATTAAGTACCAACACTTTGCAAAAGTACATTTGAAGCCTTTGGGTATGTAAGAAGGGATAAACCCTAACATCCCCATAAAACGTGGCTGTCAGAAGAAGTCATTACTGGATGATTCCAGACAGAGACTGGAGGTTTCATACCAGTTTAGCGGCTGATGGGAGGGTTCAGAGAAGGTTAAGAAACTGGAGAGTAGTATTTAAGGAGACTGGAAGTAATAGAGAAAGAGAATTTCTTACAGAATATTTTCATATTCTTGAGGTCAGAAAAGCATTCCTAAGCAAGACACAACACCCGTAAAGGAAAACTAAGCTGAACTACAGAAAAATTTAAAACTTCAGGGGGAGGGTATAGCCCAAGTCGTAGAGCGCTGTTTAGTATGCACAAGGTCCTGGGTTCAATCCTCAGTACCTCCTCCAAAAGACAGATAGATAGATAGATAGATAGATAGATAGATAGATAGATAGATAGATAGACAGACAGACAGACAGACAGACAGACAGACCTAATTGCCTTCCCCTGCTCCAAAAAATAGAGAAAGAAACCAATATATAAATAGGCAGAGGTCATGAACAAAAGAAATATGGACAGCCAAAAGGCCCATGAAAAATGCTCAAGACAGAGAAATGCAAATCCAACGAGTCATATTTTATTCATTTGCAAAATCTAAAGAAGCTTTATAATACCAAGTGTTGGCAAGGGAGGGAAACAGACTCTCCACACACTGCTGGTGGGGATGTAAATTGGTTAAACCATTTTGGAAGGAAAAAAAAATCTCTTCCTACTGTAAAAACGGAGCACGTACCCTTGGACTCAGTATTTCCACTGCAATACTATGTCAATATGCCCACATGTGTGGAAGATGGAAATTTGATTTTAAGTAAACAAAACAGAGGAAAACAACCTAAATGTCTACTGAGTGCTTCCTAAATGCCAGGCACTCCCTTCTAGGAAGGGGATCATAAGGAAGTGGTTACATAAATTACAGTACACTGGTCCTGTCAGATATTACACAGTATTAAAAAGAATGACATGAAAAGATCTGCAAGACATAGTTAAAAGAAAAGGCTAAACCACACAACATGACTGATTATATTTATATAAAACAATCCAAAAAGGAAAAAAAAAAAAAGAAAAGCCTATATATCCATGTCTATATAAATATGCATGTAAACACACAGAGAGCAGACTGGGCAGGAATGCCCGAGTGACCCAGGGGGTGGGGGTGGGGTTCACATTCTGCTCTGAACATTTCTGAATTTGATTTTGAATTCAAAATTAAATTTAAACTCAAAATCAATCTGAATTTTGCATACCATGATATATTCACGTTATTTTTCTTTTAGGCACAAAGTTACATGTTAATGGCATCACGTGAATCAAATGCAGTGAAGAGTGAAAAGACAGAATCTGGGGCAAACCCAAAATGCCAATGTAGATGACACAGCTCACCCACACTTAGAGAAATCAAACACTGACACACCTGAAACTCTCTTAACACTCACCCAAATCAGTCTTTCAAGAATCAGCTACTGCATGATAACACTCAGTTGACAGCACTTGGATTTCCAGGCTAATAACATTTTTGTCCCAGAAAAGCAAACACACACACACACACACACACACACACACACACACACACACACACACACGTTAAAACCAAAGGGTTGTGGCCCTTTACTTCCCATGTTCTGGTTCAGAAGGAACTGTACTAAAGGAACTACCCTCAACACAGGTCCAAACACCCTGTTTGGAGATTATCAACAACAATCTGCCACAAATACTGTAAATTCAGATCTTCATTCTTTCCACTGGCATTTTAGCCAATTCTTCATGATCTTCTTTTTAATGCAGGAAGAGGGGAGAACCAGGAAGATTATAGGAACAAGAGGATCCAAAATCTTAGGGTTTTTTTTCTTTTTTTTTTTTAATTGGAAGGAAAAACCCGAGAATTTCGACTTGGCCCTGCTATAGTTTAACTTGAACAAATTGAGAGACGCTACATTACTACAGCTGAAAGACAGCCAACGTTTACTTTGGCAGAAAAAAACCAAAGTCACTGAAGTTATTTTTTTTTATTCCCACTAAAGTGCTACACTACTAAAGTCCTTCTCTAATGATTAAGAAAGAGCACCTTTCAAATTCTCCAAAGTCAGAGACTTGAAAGGAAGAAAGGAGTCACTGGGTAATACCCAGACACACCCCACAGCCTAGGTGACGGGTCTCCCGGTGTTCATGATACTGTGCCTTCAGCTTCTCCATGTGAGATTTCTCCAAATATAAAAAATTGGGGAAAGGAATTTAATCAAGTCTGTCTGGACAAGCCTTGGGTTAAGATGGAAACGAGGATAAGAAGAAACAGTGGAACCAAAGATGAAGCACAGGTGTCTACCTGTCAACAACATGTGGTTCTCCCAGAACAAGGCCACGTGCCCAGCACAGAGCAGATGCTCACTAGGGTGTCAACACACAGTGCAAGCCCTGGGTTCTCAGAAGCTGAGCCTTTCAGGGAAGGCAGAAGCTCACCAGCGATGAAATGGAAGAAGAGGGCAATACAACCGTAGCCTTAAAGGACCATGACCTGGACAGGAAAGAGACAGAAAAATGAACAGGAGTGTATGCTGCAGAAGATGATCCTGGGATAAGACTGAGCTAATAAAGGGTTTTAGGTAATGCTTAAGGGCTTAGACTTTATCCCATAAGCAATGGAGAGCTATGGAAGATTTCAGCCAAAAAAAAAAAAAAAAAGGTAAAAAGTAAATTTTTTTTTCCATGACAGATAATGATGACAACAGTAGGAAGCTTAGGGCTAGTACCTCATCCACACTAACCCAACAACACAAGCAGATTAATATGGTATAATTTAAGGACAAGAAAGTTGTGCTGTGAGAGCTAAGGGAAGTGACAGCAGAATTTTAATTCAAGTGCTGTCAGCAAAGGCTTTTATAAATCTGCAGGAAGGGAGATAAAAGAGTAATATACCTGGACACAAACGTTTATGACCTCAGAGTATCACTGAAAACAGGTGGCGAGCTGTGCCGTGCATGAAGTTCAACACGCATGAAACTTAAAAAACAAAAAAAACCCTGATAATATCAAACTTTAGCCAGGACACAGATGTTGCTGGTAGGAGTAGCATGCTTCAACTATTTCAGAGAACATCTTAGTGTTTACTAATGCTGAAAAGGCACACACAGTATGTGTGAGCTGACAACCGAAATCCTGGGTCTACACAGTAGAGAACTTCTATAGATGTGAGTCCAGAGATGCACAAATGAGGCTCACAGCTATGTTTAGTAGCAAAAAAAAAAAAAAAAAAAGAGAGAGAGAGAGAGAAAGAGAGAAAGAAAGAAAACAAAAAAGGAAACAGCTTACCGTCCATCAGCAACAGATACATAAGAGCTTTTCTTGGGGGAAAAAAATTCAATCTCAAAGTATTTCGTCCCTGAATCTCACATTTCAAAAGTAAATGATTTTCCCCTTTCTAAGGCAGACAGCCAGCAGCCCTCTTTCCTCTGCCAGGACACCTGCCACCCCCTCTCTTCTGTGTTCTCCTTTATTATCACACCCCAACACACACAGACACACCCGAAGTGGCCTCCTATACACTTTACTGTGTGTGAGGAGGCAAAGAAAAACTCTTTTTTGAAGTCAATCAATAACAGCACCCACAAGGCAGGGTTCTCATCCCAGCTGAGATCTTCTCGCCAGGTGCTAGGTGGGACCAACATCTCAGGACTTCAGTGGGGTAGACAGGTGATGCATCCCCAGCCAGGTTTTGAAAACCAAAAGCCTCTCTTTCTCTTTATTCTCAATTCTTTTTTTATCTTCTAATTAGAATTCCTTCTATATACTCAGCATCTCGCTTTCCAGCTCCTTGAGTTGAGAAGGTTCATGGTCAATCCCTACCCCTCCCACCTCTTCCTCCCCACCTTCCTTGAATCCTGCCTCCCTCTCCTCCTCCACCCCTCCACAAACATGGGCTTAGTCCCACCAGGCGAAAATCTCAGACAAAATGAGAAACTCGGAAGGCAGGGCTAGACTAGGCCTGGGGTGTTAGTGCTGACCCCCAGAAGCCACCGGTGACCAATCTGGGGGTCTGCAGTGAGTTTACACAACAGCTGGGTAACCTCTGCCCCGATTCACTCCTGCAATCAATCCTCCCAGGCAGCAGGTTTAGCAGATGGGGCGGGGGAGGGGGGACCTTCCCCTCCTGAACTGCACCTTCCTTAATCATCAGTGGTCAGCCACACTCATCTTCCTGAGTTCATACTTCTTACTGGGGTTAATTTTTTCCTTGCACTTCGTATAGCATGCTCCAACAGTGTTCTCTCCACCCAAAAGAGTTGTTTCTGCTTCCTCTCCATTTGTCCGTATTGTCACTACCTTCCCCCTGAAATTTTCCCAAGCATGTCTCACTAGATGGAATCCTTGGCTATCTATTATTTCTATAATCTTGGCTATACTATTATATAGTATACATTTTTCCTGGTTTTCTGCTTGAAATAGATATAATAAATGCAATGCTTTAGTAATAGCCATTCAATTTGTTAAAATCATTATTTTACCTCAGTAAGTTATTATTTTCAAGTTACCCTAAAATGCAAAATGAGGCCTGCTGGACCTTGATTAGAGATTTCAGTTTAACTACAGGTTCCTCTTTTCCTTCAAGTACCCTGAAAAAGGGAATGGCTGACCACCCTGAAGAGCTTCATCCAGGAGAGGGAAGGGTCAAAACCCCTGAGCTTAGACACCTTGGGGTACAGGAACATCACCTCACTGCTAAACACTGCACAGTGGAGGAAAGAAGGGGCTCCAACCAGCTCCATCTACACCACATGCTCCTTCAGCCACTTCTCTCTCAAAAGCCAAGAATGTTAACCAATAAAAATAAAAGAATAAACTCCGCTTTGCAGAGGTATGTGAGAGTATATATGGTTTCTATACTTCACCACTTAACTCTATTATTGAGCAGGCCAGGCACTCAAAAATGTGGTACTCACTACTGTGCAGAGAATTCCACAAAGCCCCTTCACTAAGCGCGTGTTCATGAAGAATGGAAACCTGGAGGGGCCGTAGCTTTTTAATGAAATACATGGTGCTAAGATTTTGCCTCCTCAAATATGTTCCCTCTTCCTTAAAGTATACGGGCAAGGGTTTGCCTGCTGATGGCCTTGTAACGTGAGGGAAAGTCCAAAAAACAATCAAATTGTGCCAGGCCTGTTACCAAGAAACTAGCACAGCAACTCTTTGCTGAACAGCCACTGGCGATTCCAGGCAGCACGAATGAAACACAGAATGACTGCCCCTGAAAGTAACACCCCGGGGTGTCTCTTCTCCAAGGCCAGTCTCTGTCCCGGTCTGTACCAACAAAACCACCCCTTGCTTCATTCCGTAGGGCCCCCATCTCTGCCCCAAGGCAACACAGGCACAGAAGAAAGTGCTACATAAACTTGGGATCTCTAGACAAGGGGCTTGCCAACTAGCAGTACATCCTTAGGCAACCTCTGGGAAGACAGGGAAATAAATGGAAGGACTAGACTGGACAGACCACTTCCTTCATTGTTCCAGGGGTAACCTGCTACCTCCAAACAGCCAATCCACCTACAATTCCTTCTCATTCAGCTCAATACCTGACAGTGCCAGCTCACATGGGGCACGCTGACAGTGACTTACACAGTCCCCTAAATGCACTGACAGGTACATGCTTGTCTCTCCAGGGACACTTCAAACTCCTTCTGGACAAAGATCATGTATGTATCTTAAACCCTTTTAAAAGTCCCAGACCACAAAGAATGCTTCAGCATTATAACAGGTGTAAAAAATCAGATGGCTCTACATTGCCCTGGTTTTTCTGAGAGTCAGCTAAACATGGACATTCAAGGGAGGGAGAGGGACCAACATAAAATTAAATTAAGTAGGACATTTATCAAGTCAAACTTTAGTCAAGTTAGGTACCTCAAACAGAGAAAGGAAGGAAGAAGGGAGACATCCGTGTTTCTCCTCCCTCTGGCACTGCCTCTTTTTCTCATTAGCAACAACGGAGAGAGAAACACAAAGCAGTTTCCCTCTAACCTTTTTTTCTCAAAATTAAGGCACTCTTTTTTCCCGGCGAGCTGCTTGTTGAACATTCTGTATCTATACAGAAGCAGTAAACAGCCTCACCACCGCACTTGTTTACTTTTCTTCTTATAAGAAAATAAATAACCCCACTGCCCCGAAAGCCCCACTATTCATGGCTTAATCTGCAAACCCCATTAGACGAAAAGTACCAGAAAATTGCTTGTCCCATTTCAGGCAGCACCTTCCCCATAGCAGTGACACAAGCAATTAAGCTAATACATCTGTGTCCCAAGAGGAGGAAAGCAAAGCCTCAACTTTTCTAAATGGAATAGAATTTCCCCACTACAGAAGCAAGGTTCAGAGGGTGAGAGAAGGGAATTGCAAGGCAGTTAAATTCACTCTTTAATAATACAAGGCCATAATCAACTGCAAGTCCTTGAACTTACATTATGCCTTTCTACTGGGATGCTCTCATAATTTCAAATGTGTTACTGTAAAATCCTGACGATTGGAGAGACAAGAGACTAGGGGAGGATAAAATGGACTTTAATTAAAATATGAATAATCCAAGTCCAGCTAATTCAAAGCATCTGACTCAAACACCTAGTCAGCTGGGAAACAGCAGCTGCTTCCAATTACAAATGATTTTGAATTAACCGGTATCAGTACCTAATGAAGAAGCTGTGGATGGGGGAAGTTTTCCGACTCAGCTGTGCACTTGGCCTTTTGCAAGAAAGGAAACGCCAAAGATCCAAAGGCCTGTCTATATAACCTCTTTCAAGGTCAGGACAAAGTTTTCCACTTGTTCTCATCTTTGCCTCTGACCCCAAGGGCTGGCCTTTCTGCTGCCCCTTGCACTGTGCATCTTCATCCTTGGAGCCTCAGCCCAGACAGTGTTTCTTCCTGCTGCCTGAGCACCTGCAACCGCTCCTCTGACCCAGAGTTGTGACCTTCAAGTCACAGAGACCCAGGTAACCCAGCAAAATCCACTTTTAATCCCATCACACAAACTGGGCAGCCTGGAGGACTCTTGCAGACTGGGGGCCTCTCCAGAGACCATCAATCAAAGGCTGAACCAAAACCTCCTTTGTCCCAGAGACTAGAACCAGCAGCCTCCATTGGAAAGAACATTCCAGAAGGACAACCAGCTTCTAACTGCAGGTGGAGCTTCAGACCATCAGATTGCCAATAGCTTTTTAAGGGTCCCGCTAATGCGATCAGACAATGGGGAAAATCAGGGAAGAGGGAGTGGAAACCTCTAAAACCTCCTTCTTAGATGCAACAGAGACTAAGGATGCCAAAGGTCACCTCAAAGAGAAATACCCAGAATTAAAAGTCAACAGAGGGGAGGGGGGAAATAGCTTAGTGGTAGAGTGTGTGCAAGCTCCTGGGTTCAATCCCAGTACCTCCATTAAAATAAACAAAAATAAAAAAAATTTTGTAACCTAGTTATCCTCCACACACATACACACACATAAAAAAACACACACAAAAAGTCGACTAACAGAATTGCTGGCTCTGGTCTAATAAATCATCCCCTTCATACATAAAAACTCAAGGTCTAAAATCTCCCTCTCACCTCCTGGGCACCTATATAATAAGCCACTCTAGAAAGATCAGTTACTAGGCTGTGTTAAACTATTGAATGAAGGCAAATTAATTTGGATTTCAGAATTCAACTCGTGCTGAACTGCCCTTTTCCCACACATTTCCTGTTTTTACAAATAGCACGTTTCTTTAGAATGAAATACTGGATAATACATAGAAGCTTTAGCTTTCCTGTGAATGCAAAATAGAGTCATAATTCTCCAGTTAAGACACAAAAAGATACACTAGTTTCTTCATTCACCTCTAAAAAAACATGCAAAAACAGTAAGGAAAAATATCATAAAAATGCAAAGAAAAATATTTAACACCTAAAAACCTATTTTTTTTAAAAGGGTAGTGAAGCGAGAAGATATAAACAAATATTTTGAAAGAGGTACAGAAGAGGGGAGAAATGAAACACTATGTTCTTCAGTGAGTAGCCCCGAAAGAATGAGACTCATCTTTAGGAATTCAAAACCAGGGTCCTACTAATTTACATTATTTCTAAAAAAAGATCATGCTTTAAAAAACCATCCTTTAAAACAACACAATCGTTATTTGAAGATCACTTTCTTACTTTTATAAATAATAGCTGGTCCTGGAGAGAAATCGGTGGTGACAATTGAGGAAAAAGAGATTATATAAACACACCACTTAACAAATCTTTAATCATTCTGCTATTCAATTCAGCAATCATTTACAGAGAACCCACCAGGTATATTCAATATTGTTAGCAAAGTAGAAATATTTTTAAAAAGTCAAGATGACAGTGAACATGAGTATGGTGAAGACCACCACACTCGTAGTTACTCTTAATTTGAGGAAGCTGCGTTGTTTCCAGGCAAAAGGAATTCCCCCTCACAGACGGGGAAACTGAGCGAGTAAAACAATGAAGACTCATAAAATTTAGTAAGCACCAATTCTGAATCATCCAACTTCCTTCTCTATAAATAGCCACTTACTAAGTTATTGTTTTGAATACCGATTAACAATAAGTAATCTTAACCTAGTATTGTATCTTTTAACCCGAACAAAAAAAAGTCATTAAAAATAATTCTCCTGAGTGTTAAAAGTAGAACTGTAAAGAACTACTGGGGGTACGAGGGGTGGGGAGAACTAGGTTCATAAATTCAGCGACAGTGTGGCAATAGTAATAAATAAAATTGCAGTAATGAAATGAAAATGTACAAACTGAGCCAGTCAAAATTAAACGACATACTACACTACTTACGACCCCTATTTTACAGGTAAGGAAACTGAGACACAGATTAAATAATTATTAAGAGTCAGAATTGAACCCCAGGACTCGGGCTGTGTAACATCCCAGCAGCACTGCCCACCCAGATGAAGACAAGCACAGACTTCAAAGTGAAACAAGAGCAGGATTCAAATGGGGGGGTGGGGGGCCCCGCCGGTGCAACCCTGGCCGCTTTTCCCTGCCTCAACTGCAATTTGGGGAAAAAGGCTACTTCACAGGTCGCAGTCAGACTCAAGTATACGAAATACTGCATGTACAACATTTAAGGAGGTACAGATTCGACCAATGGGTAGCTACTATCCAATAGAGAACTTCTCTTTTTTCAAGACATTAGCTTTCAGGATGAGTTCTGGAGAGAAACTGGCAGAACAGCAAGCGCTCTGCACAGAAATCCCTGAGACCGCTCTGTGTTTACCAAATGAGACAGGACGTAGTTTGGGGAAACGCGCAACACTACACAGACAGTGCACTGACGCAACAACAGGCTTCCTTCCAAAATAGAAACTAAAGAACAGTCCTCAGGAAGGAGCATGTACAGGACTCTGGGCCAAAAGAGGCTGTGTGAAGCAATGGGTAGGCTTCACAGTCCCATCACCGTTTTTAAACACCTCTCAGTTGGAAGAGAATGACTAACATGGTCTTCAGCCCCTGTTGATTCAGCCAAGCTGGATCCCCTAAAATGTGTTTACAAACCTTTTTTGGCAAAGGAGATCTTATGAGAACTCCCCAGTGAATAAAGAGCCTCCCTGGTTGGGACACAGACGTGAAGAGAATCACGGCGCAAGCCACCCACAAGAGCCAAGTCAGTCCTACACCCCCCGAGGATAAGGATGCAGGGCCACGTGCTGAGTGCCTGGGAGATGCTCAGGCCCCACCGTAGACGCTCCCTGTAACCAGATCCCAGTGTGGTCAGCGCACAGCGGCCTGAAACCCTCTTGGTACCTTATTTGGTCTCAATCCTGAACTCCCTCCCACATCCTTCCCCACCACGAGAGTATAAAATATGTAGCTGGACAAATAGCACAAAGTAGACAACAAGTATTTGTAGAATTAAAATTGAATAAAGTAGAAGGGAGGGTGGGCTAAAAATACCTAGGAAGACAAAAATCAGAATATTCCAATCATACATTAGGACTTCTCAGCTGAGGAAAACTTAAACTGGACAATGTCCCATGGCTTTTTCAAGGCAGAGCAAAAACCCAAACCAGAGCTCAACACCTCTACAACACAGTCCCTGTAAAGTCCGAAAGTACAGTTGCAAGTTCCAGACTTGACTACACATTAGCCTGACAGGATTTGAAACCATTAAGCTTATTAAAGCTCCAATTCCATAGCAGTGAAATGAAAGAAGATTGTCAGACTTCCTAATAAATGGGGAGGATCAAATACACGAAAATACCCAAGAAAGGTCCTGGGTCACTCATTTCCTCAGTCTGAAGACAACTGCTGGAATATACAAAGTACCAAAGAATGACTATGTTCCTCTTCTATAGAACTGTCTATAACTTCCCTGTGCCTTTAAAAATAATTTTTTTTTAGTGAGGAAAGTTATAGCTCAGTGGTAGAGTGCATGCCTCACATACATGAGGTCCTGGGTTCAATCCCCAGTATCTCCATTAAAAAACTAAGTAAATAAACCTAATTACCTCCCCCTGCAAAAAAATAAATAAGCTTTTAAAAAATAAAAAATAAAAGTATAAAACAAAAATATTTTTTAAAAATAAAAACCCAAAACCACACACACAATTAAACAATTTCTATATAACTACTGAGGAATAAAGCTAGATAATCTCCTGGCAAAATTCAACTTCAGGCCATGTCACCAAATATGGAATGTACAACTCTTCAGTCTGTGAGGTGAATTCTCAGTGTCCTTCCAGTTGACAATCCAGGTCGGACTAGACCACAGCTCACTTCTGGACCCTGGTCTACAGTCAGAGAGAAAGCACTTCAGACACACCTAAATACTGCCTGAATAACACACAGGGTTTCCTCTTGGGCAAATTGAAATGTGTAAAACCTGCAAGGCCAAGGAAATGCTCAGGGGTACCTCCAAAGTACACTAAAAGATTAAAAAGCCAATGTGAGAAGGAAGTTATCAAGTTAGAAATTTCACTTTTTAAGACGTTTTACAGCCTAGGCTTGGTCCAGGGGGAGGAGGGTGGGCAGAGGTGGGGGGCGTTCAGACGGTAGGGGAGACAAAGCCACTTAAGAGTTTTCCTCCCTTGACAGGAAAGAGGCGCCTTATAAAGGCGCAACCATCTCGAGCCCACCAAGAGGTGATGGCCCAGCACATGTGATACACTCTGGAGTGCTCCCCAGACCAGACACGGAGGCGTTCAACTTCCCAACTGGGAGCAGCCACCCGGCATTTTCCACCCTGCCTGTCACTGGCACACGCCTGACCTGAAGAGGTTGAACAAAAGAGTTACAGCCTCCAACTTCCTTGACTTTAATTAAACTTGGCTTCCACTTCTGAAAAATGCTCAAGTTGTCATTGTTTCGTCGTCCCACTAACGCTTCTAGAGGGGAGATGCTGTGAAGAGGGAAGCAAATTCTCTGCAGCTGCGTGTGAGCATTCTGCCAAGGGAAGCCCAGGAAGAAGCGCTCCTGTGTTCAAACTTTCCAACTGGGAGATTTACAGAACAGCAGGGGGGAAAGGACGGAGGAGAGGAAGCCGTGTGAGTGCAAAAGATGTGCAGAAAGCTCCCTTTTTTGTTTTTAAGTCCCGGGGCCTCTGGAGACTTGTCATGCTTCAGCAACCGTCACCCCCTCCCATTTTACCCCCTTTCTAAAGCCACCAGCCTCTGCACACAGGCTTTCGGAGAGGAGTCCACATTCTGCACAGCCACTCCTTACTGGTCCTTTTTCTCACCCCATCTCCCTGGCCTCCCCCAGCACTCATCCTGCCACAACTGAATAAGGGAAAGAAGCGGAACAGGGAGGGAGCAACCATTTCCCTCCGACCAGAGGAAGCCTGGCATTAAGCTGAGCTCCTAGGAAGTCACTTTGGCAAATGACCTTTTTAGTTTCTATTAGCGACAGCAAGATAACCAACAAGTCAACAGGAGTTAGAGCTGAAAGCAGATGAGCTTTTCTGTTGTGCTGTTAAAGCTTTCATGCAGGAAAAATCCAGCTACGCCCTTATGAAAAGCTAATTCGGGTCAAAAAGGCCACCTGAGAGGGTTTGGAGGTTTTGGTTTAAATTTCTGCATCCAGTGATGGAGACGGGCTTTCAAGAGCAGGGAGTGCACCACCCCTTTGCACAATGTCCAGTGAGCAGAGAAGCAGTTTCATAAGCAGGGCATTCATTTTCACCCTCCATCCTCCACTCTCCAAGGTGGGGAGGAGTCCACATTGACACTGTGGCCAGAGTAAAAACGACTGATTCCCCCTCTGCCACTCTGGGGTTAAGACTAGAAGTTCTGCCCCCTTAACATGCCGGGAGGCTGTGTGAATCTGCAATCTGCGGAACCACTTTCCTCATGTGAACCCTCGGATGAATGGTGCTTACTTCCAGGGCTCCACATGGCCCCGCCACATCCTCGGAATGTAGGGAAAACACACAGCGCTCTGCAGATCAGCAGGCATATAGCCTGGCATCCTTCTGTCCCATCCAGATGGACGTACAGTAACAAAGAACTGTCAGACTGACAGCCGGGAGGGCCTAGTAAGGTCCTCAATAATGAAATACAGGTGAAATCTCCTTCCTACATCACAGCAGATTTTGAAGGCAGGAGAGCCAATGAAATGCTCTCTCATAAAGACTAACAGCAGGGGCTGAAACAACCAACCAGAAAACTCACCAGAAACAGCACATTCATTCTTAGTATTCCAACTGTGTCCACATCTTACTGCCATTTGAAACCCAACTCTAAGAACAAAGTTCTACCTGGACTATTTCACAACTGGTGCCCTTCCAGGGGGCAGTTCCCTCCTCCGTTTACAGCCAGCTGCCTAGGATTCGGGCACTCCCCTTCTAGTTGCTGGCATCCCTGGGCCTTTTGCTTCCCCTGAAGCAGATCTCAATTTCTGAACCTCCGCGTGGGAAAAGGAAAGGCACTCAGGGTTCTGTATCTGATGCTAGTGAGCTGTTCACCTAAGACTCTTTGCTGGGTGGGTGGAGAGCGCTGAGGTCAGGAGAACGACACTCCGGGAAGCCCAGGCTCTCCACACACTGTTAATGTTCAGGGTTGAGCTCACCATCTCTCCCCACAGCCGAAGGAGAACAATTTAACTGTTTGCCATCCAGCACGTTGTGATGTGTCAGCATTAGTCCAAACCCTGCATCACAGCAGGCGTAGAAAGCCACACTGCGGTGCAGGCAGAAGGGAACACGGTTACACCCATCAGCACCTAGCTTTGCTCTGGGAGGCCATCCCATCCCACCGTACAGTGCAGAACACTGCGGCCCAGGGATCTGCCAGGGCACTCAGCGAGCCAGGGGCATCTAGAGCAGTGTCCTAGGAGGCAGGCAACAACCGAGGGTCGCCGGGGAACGTGTGATGACGTATGTACGTACGTACGTGTACACACACACACACACAGGCTCAGATACGGATTCAGGAAACTGTTTTAAAACAAACCAACACAAGAACACGTTTTTGCCTCAAAAGACTCAATAAAAGCATAAGGGGCTTTGATAAAAGATTCCTAAAGCCAAAATACATAGCACACACCCCAGCCAGGAGAAACAGGTGGGGGCAACGCGGTTCCTGAAGGCAACCAAGCACTCTGGCCCAGGAAACTGCCATTTCCTTCTGAGGCCCCGCCAAGTCCTTCCCCCCAGGGGCAGAGGATGTGGACCTCACTGTTTTCCATTTTCTTTTTCACTGCTGCCGTTCCAGGGTGAGAGCGATGGTCGGTGGGCGGGGCTGTGGTAAAAAAAACCTAGACTGGTACCCGAATTTGCTCTCTGATGGAAGTTCAGTGTGAAAGTTAAAATATGCTTGTCGGCGACCCCCCTCTCCCCTCAGAAGAGCTCTTTTAAAGGGAGGACACACCAGGATCCCAAAACTCTGCTTAATCAGCACAAATACCACATGGGACTCATCGAACCCCACTTGTCCCCTTGGGCTCCAGACACTTCATGGGGTAAAACGTAGAGACATAAAGGAATGAAGGAGAGCGTATGTGACAGTTATTTGAGATAGAGCTGATCAGTATTGACCTTTAATTTGGAGACCTGAGCCTCGTGCCATCTTTTTTATAATATGGGAGAGCACTGTGGGACCTTTCCAGCTGGGAGGAAAGAAGTACCATTATTCATTCCCGTTGGCTCAGAGACCTGACAAGCTCTGCTTCTAAAACCTGTACAGACTGGCCACCACCAGTGCCCTCCAACTCCACGAGGCATGACGAATTTCAGAGAGATCCCTGAGCTGAGAAGGGGGGTAAAAATCTATCATGTTAAAATGAAAGGGGCAATTATTATACACTACCCTGTGAAACACCATGGACGCAGGTCCCAAAAGGGACTGGACATGGTACCATGGCTACACCAGGTCCCTGGGGAAGGGGGTCAGCATCCACTGAGGAACCCTGCAGCAACACCCCTAACTGGCTGGAGAGTGAACTGTACAGTGAGTTTTTCTGTAGCCAAGAACTTCTGCACCCAGAGGGAGAAATAAGGGCAATTCCCAAAGCAGTATCATTTCGCAAAATAAATCCCACAGAGCTGGACCTGCTGACAGTCCTATACCTATTTGCAGGGAGGAGGATTATTAAGGCTTTAAAATTCAATTACAATTAAGGGACTCTAAAATAACAGTGGGGGAAAAAAAAGACTGTAAACCTAAGTTTGAGATGTAGAACTAAAGGGACATGAATTCAGCACCCCCACCTTGCCCAAAAGAGGGTCAGTCCCACAGCACAGACTGGAGCAAGTGACTGTCAAAGACAAGAGCTGGGCTAGATCCGGCCAACATTACAAGGACAACCAACTGGTCCTGTCCCTTAGTCTTGTGCTTTTAAAGGGCCGTCGATGTGCCAACTATTTTAAAGCTCCAACACACTAATTCTGTAAACAATAATGGCTACAGCCTGCACACTGCGCACTGGAATGGATTCCTCAACTTGGCCTCATCACTTATGCAGCTGATGAAACAAACACTGACAGCTTTTTTGCATTTGTAAAGGCCCCACAGCAGCTGTGGTGATCCCACCATAGAGCAATGAATTAAGCCTGAAACCCAGCTGGGTCTGAACAGAAGCCTTTTTTGCACAATACAGCAAGACTATCATTGTTAACCTAGGCATTATTGGGAAATATTCTGCATTACATTATAGGGCAGTTCTAACTCAATTCTTAAAATTAGCTCTAATAAGCAATTTTAGTAGGCGGGATGTGGCATTTGCTTTTGAAATGGCACAAGTATGTGCAGAGGTTATAGGTACACCACACAAAGGCGGCCTGGCAGAACAGAACACAGATTTCCAGTTAAACAATGCAAAGTTTAAAATAGTAACTCCTTCTTAGATATTCATGCATGCACACACACACACAAACACACACACACACTCTCACACACACTCACACCTACCTTCTAAATTTAAGTGGGTATCTCATCTTGAAAATTCTTGGGTATTCAACCACATACTGAGAAAAGAGTGAATACAGCCGTCTGCCAGGGGTCCCCTTAACGAAAGGCAAATCAGTGACCAGAGCACAAGAGTCAATCCGGAACCGAGTGTTGTACCAGAAAAACCACGGAGTATGAAAAAGCAGGATTAAATCCATTACCAGGAAATTTCTTGACACTGAACTTGAGCACTACATAATAAATAAAATCCCTAAACATTAAGACGCTGTTCTTTGGCTTCCCATCACCAGGAACCTTGAGGAAAAGCCCGGACACCCACACCAAGTCATCACCCCTAGAGAATCAGGACCTGCCCAGTCCACATCTCCAAATGCTCCCAGCACCCCTGGGTAACAGGACTTCCTCAAGCCCCCACCATCCCACCTCTCTTCTGTTGCATCATACTTGCAAAGGAGCAAAAAGTGCCTGATTCAAATAGGGAATCCATCTCACCAACAATTCCACACCGATTTGGGAAAAATAAATCTGGCAAAAATCAGAAATATCAATAGAAAACATGCCCCATCCCTCTCCCTTAAAAGAACCCCCGTTTCTCAAAGGACTCCATTAGGAGGGCCTTTTTTAAAAAAATTTTTAAGCATTTTTCACTTGGGTAAAAAGCAGACCTGGAAGGAGCAAGAAAATCCAGCAGAATCTGTAGGTCAACAGCAGTTCTACTCCTTGTCAACACTGGTAACGAGGACAAAACCAAAGGGAAGGCAGGAAAACTGCTCCTCGGTGCTGCTCTGCTCCCAGAGAGTGGCCAGGGTTTTTAACCTACCCCATCCTCCCAAACCTCTATCTGGTAAGTGCTATGAAAAGACACACCTGAAGGCCCGGAATGACAACCCAGAACACCTGGGCCCCCTCAAAAAGCCCATCAGCTATGATGAAATTCCAAGCTCCACCATCTTCTCACACCTAACTAAGCACACGTTCAGAGCTTGCAGAGGGGGAGAGGAAATGAGACCACTGCTGGCCACCCACACACGGGGAGAAGTGGCAGTCAGGCAGTGAGGGAAACAAGAAGCCCAGGCCCCAAGGGCAAAGCAGCTGCCTAGAAGGAGAGGGTCCCCAATGCAGCACCCTGCTGAACAGAACACAGGATGCTCAGGGACCAGGCTTGGAGAACAGCTTAGCAGGTTAGTCAAAGAGCAGTAAATAAACGTAGTCATAATCGAGATGTGCACGCCTGTCTAATATGATACTCCCAGAGAAACGCAAGCAGCATCCACACAAAGACTTGGACACAAATGTTCACAGCAGCATTATTCACAAGTGCCGAGAAGCAGGAACAACCCAAATGTCCATCAGCTGATGGACACGTGAGCCAAGTATGGTGCCTCCATCCAATGAAGTATTATTCGGCCATAAAAAGGAACTGAGTCCTGATTCAAGCTACAGCATAAAGGAACCTTGAAAACACTACGCTGAGTGAAAGAAGCCAGTCACAAAATGCCCTGTATCGTATGATTCGGTTTACATAAAATGTCCAGAAAGGCAAATCCAGAGAGACAGAAAGTAGATGAGTGGTTTGCCAGAGATTGGGAAAACTGGGATGAGATGTGGAGTGACTGCCAAAGAGGTATAGAGTTCCTTTTGGGGGTGCTGAAAAGGTTCTAAAATTGATTGTGGTGATGGTTGCATAACTCCAAATATACTAAAAACCACTGAACTGTTAAGGAAAGGGAAAAAAAAATCGCATTCGCTTCCAAAAACCACTCAGGGAAGACTGAGATGCCGAGGATGCCTTTTGTCTTGAACCTCCAGTGGAACGCCAGAAGAAACATAGTTGAAGAACTGCCAAAAGAATTGGAATAAGTTGGGGATATAAGAGTTTTAAAAAAAGAAAGGCTAAAAGGGGCTGACACTTTGCTAAAGATGCAGCAGCCAAGGCAGCTACGTATGCCAAGAATATATACATACATATATATCTGCACACTGGAGTTAGACTGCTAAGTGTGACGAGGGACAACTTTCATCTCCCAAAAAGTAAAAACTGCAACTGGAGGCTTCCTATTCCCCTGTCGCTATGTTGTGGGCCTTAATTAAGAGCATGACAGCCTACTATTTAAATATATTTATCCAAAGTCAGTGCCTACTCAGGCAAGTCCCTTAAATTAGTTTTAAAACCATCTTTGGATTCGTAAACTGGGTATGAAGCAGTTACAGAGGAGAAACTCCAAAAGTACATTTGGTATCACCTATCAGCCTTAGAAATCTTTCAACACTCAGCAAGGAGGATCC
This sequence comes from Camelus dromedarius, assembly GCF_036321535.1. Taxonomy (NCBI): domain Eukaryota; kingdom Metazoa; phylum Chordata; class Mammalia; order Artiodactyla; family Camelidae; genus Camelus; species Camelus dromedarius. Next base: position 9,887,690 of record NC_087454.1, on the reverse strand, counting down.
TGTGCCGTTGTCCATAGGAACAAAAGGATCCCAGGCCTCCCCTGGACCATTTATAAAGCCTGTCCAGAGAAACAAGCAGTTAGGACTGGGCAAGGTGTTCCGTCCTTTACTGAGATGACCTTCGTGTACAGAGTAAAAGGACTCCTATTACAATAGGTACCATGAAGGTCTTCATTTGTATTAAACAACTGTAAGCAAACAATGTTCAGCTGTAAAAGCTTTTGCAAGTCAAAGATAATGGCCTTCCTTGGTAAACTGACTGTTCTTTATAATCATCATTATTTATACTCCCAAGAGGCTTTGCCTACTGCTCCAATAAATTCTGGAAGGAAATAACATGACAACTTCAGCTAGTCTTATGTTAGAAAGAAAGGAAAAAAGGTAGAAAATGGACCTTTCCATTCTTCCAGTGGTTACCTGGAGCAGGGAGCAGAATTAGAAGAGGGAAAAACCACTTTTCAGCTTCAGATACTACCAAGTCAGACCCACCCCCTCTCCCCTCATGTTTTAGCTTACCAGAGCCAAAACAAAACCCATTTTAATAGCATCTTTAGAGTTTTGATTTATCACAAGCACAAGAGAGCAGGCTTCTTGCAGTTCCTATTTGTTATCAGGGGTTTCCGCGGGACTAAATGATGGTATTTATACTGAGCTGGGGGGAAAACAGTCCAGGAGGAAGGAACAAGTATTCCCTCTTCAACCAGGAGACGTGGCCTGTGGCTCGGATTATGCCCAGAGCCCAGAGTCTGGAACAATCAGGCAGGCCAAGTGTGTTCTTCACTTAAAGGAGGTTTCCTTTCACTCTGTCAGCCACCTTTCAGATTTCAGCGAAGTTTAAACCACAATGGTTTGGAATCCTAACAGTAGTTGTAAGGATTACGATACAAAATGAGAATTTCAAAACATTTTTAAAGACACAGAATGCAGGATCATGCAACAACACCTACCAGCCGCTACCCCAAAGAAGTTCATTTATTAAATCCAGACCCTCCCTGGCCCCCTGCACAGCAGAAAAAGGTGAGAGAGACTGCACTGGCATTTAAATACAAATCTGATTTCTGCCATTCAAGGATGTGATCACCACTGGGGATTACTTTGATGTATCTCTGAAATTCTTCCAGATTAAAAGTTCTGTCAGGGTGTCGATACCATTATCACTTTAAAAAACCTTGCCTTTAATTAAAGTTTTAGGTCAAGTTTTCAGAGCTAAAACAAAAAGCTACTCAGCCCAAACACTGCTGGGTTGAGAAGGACAAATGCTCGCAGCCCATATTTTAATTTATTTTATTTTACTTTTTTGTGTGTAGGGGAGGGAAGTAATTAGATTTATTTATTTTTTTTTAGAGGAGGTACTGGGGATTGAACCTAGGACCTCGTGCCTGCTAAGCATGCACTCTACCACTTTGAGCTGTACTCTCTCCCCTTGCTGCCCATATTTTAATCTAGTTGTCACTCCGGGGATTTAGAAAGTGAACTTCAGTCAGATCAAAGCAAAAATTGTTTGCTCCCGGGATGACTGCTCATTATGGCTTTCAATCCTTTTCGGAATGAGGTGTGGTATATACACGGAAACATATCAAATAAACCCCCTCTCAAAAAATTGTAACTAAGTCCAAGTCCCAGTAGAAAAAGCTGCGGAGTGGATGGAACGGAATGTCACACAGAACTACTACAGTAACGAGGCTCCTTAGTGAGACTGTTTCCTTGGTCCCCATCAAACCCTCTCAAATGCACAGGAGTGAGCTCTTTACAGAGCCCCACCAAATGTTTCATCATTTTCAAATGATTAAGAAACAAGGCTGACTGTCTGGCATCTATCAAAGGATCATCAGTTTGGAAAGGAGTCACGTGGCAAGTGCAGACAGAGGACCCAGTCCTGTGGCCCAGCGGCAGATAAACAGCTCCGCAGGTTAACACAACCCCAGCCTTTCAAGGCAGGTGGAAGCCATGTGCTACCAATGTAACCAGGACTCCAGACCACGGCTCCTCGAGATCCCGTTGCCTCTTTCCTCCTCCAACATCAAGACATTATTACAAGCTGAAAATAGAACACACGAAGCTTTCATGTGAAAGAATGGAAAGGGAGGCAACTTATGGGTAAAAACAATAAACCTTTTAGTCCTACCTCATCTCTAAAGGGACATCTTGTCTGGGGAATGAAAAGGAAGGCGAGGAAGTTTATGCAAAAGTATTCTTAAATACCAAAAAGTAATGCTGCTTCCTAGTAGCTCTGTGAGACCGCCTCATTCTCACAGGTGGGGAGGGAGGATGGCAAAAAATTCATCTGAATGATCAAAAGATGTGTCTGATGTAAATATCGAACTGCGGTTTTCCCATAAAGTTGGGGGAGGGAGGAAGGCAAGCCTCGGTGACAAGAGTGCTAAGCACCTATATTAGCTTCATCTCTATCCTCTTCCTCAGACACCCGGAGAGGCTGCAATCAATCAGCAAGGATGACCCAGAAACAGGGTTCCCTCTTTAACTCTGAGGCTGGAAAGTTAAAGCCACAAAGACCTGCAGACTTAAGAATAACATGGTCTCGACAGTTTATAAAGCACTTCACATGTTAACATCCGATTCTGCCTCCCCCAAAATGACCTTGAGAGGCCAATAAATGAAGGTATAATTCTCCCCACTTTACAGATGAAGAAACCAAGACTCACGGAGGTAGGAGATTTATCCAAGGTCACCCCCCTCTTCCCAGTGTCAACTGTAAATTCTGAGGACAAGGACAATGTCATATTTTCTAATGCTTAACAGTCTGAGCATGGTAAGCAACCAGAATATACCAGCTATCTTTAACTGAAACATCTCCCAAGCCAGAGCCCAATGGGACCTTTGTAACCATACAAAGCCCACCTCACAAACAAGGCTGAAATCACTTATGAAAACAATGCAATTCTACGTCACCTTAAAGTTACGTCATGTCCTCACAAAAAAAGCATTTCATAAATATGAACTATGCAGTTGTACAATTCTAGACTCTCTTCTTCCTTCACTGCTACAGTCGTCCTAATAACACATTGTGTTCTCAGAGCAATTTTGTTTTACAAAGTGCTTTCCCATATCTTATCTCATTTAGTTCTAATGCCCTGAGAGAGGACAAGGAAAGGAAATAGAAACTTAAATAAAACCCAACTGACATCTTTATTACTTGTTACAAGTGCCTGTATTGGTTTTTAAAAGCCAGCAAACAAACAAACCCGCTGGCACTACCTGGGGGACCGTAAATTAGTACAGCCTTTCTCCTAGAAAGCCACGTAAGAGGGATCTGAACGTAAACACGGGCACTTGTGAGTCAGTAATTCCACTTGGAGGAATTTGGAATTAAGGGCAAAAGGATATAGGATACCGGAAAAGCTCACTGCACACATCATTTTGGACAACAGCCCCCAAACTGTGAAAAACCCATCAAGAACACGCAAACTGTGGTACAGATCGACCGAGTGCCCAACAGCCATTAAAAATAATGATGCAGAATCATGTGTTTTGATCACTGAGATGAGATATAAATACAAAAAGCGTGGAACAGAACATCACTTGTGAGTGTGAGCCCACACGTAAAATGACGTTCCTATAACTTTGGGAGTGCCCCGCAGGTAACTGCAGTAGTTCATAAAGCGAAAAAGTCATTTTCAAAGGGGGACAAACACTACTGGCCTAATCAGGTATGGGGATTACACATGGATTTTATTTTTCCATGAAAATGAATCAGTTATTGCAGTTAACATGGATAACTGAGGATTCACCTGGCAAGAGGCAGCATCTCTGAAAGACCGCTCCAAAGGCAGTACCCGGATGGCCCTCCACTGTATCAGGGGCTGGGTTTCACACCCCGGATGTGTCACTGACAAAATGTGCAACCTCTGTTACTAGATGCCTCAGGTTTCCTCAGCTATGAAATTCTCTGATCAGTGAAGTTTCACCCTTTCCCAGTAGGTCTTTACCAATTCCCTCCCACTACTGGGTAGGATCTGAAATACTCCAAAAGCTTCAACTCAACCATGTGATAGCATAAAATTCAGCCTCTACTTCTGTGGGGTTAACAGGGTGGGAGGCACGTAAATGCTAATTCCAGCACCTAGAAGTGGGTGTGAGGACTCCAGCCCTCAGAGAGAAGGGGCCTGGCTCTGCCCGACTGGGGAAGGGGGTGACAGGCCATCCAGCTAGGCCTCAGAGAGGTCGGGTGTGCTCCGCAGGCAATCCCCTGAGCAAGGTGAGGAACCAGGATGTGCAAAGGCCAGGAGACTGGGCTCAGCTAAAGCAGACAGGGTGGCCAGAAGCTCAAGGCAGAGCAAAGCCTTTGTACGTGGTGCTGAGGACAGACAGTTTAGACTTGATGCACTGCAGGATGATGATCATCGGATTTCCAAGTTCAAGGTGATCATTGCTCTAAGATCCAGGTTAAAAATCTGGGGAACCATCTCTGTGCACAGATTCAGTGCCACTCTGATCTCAATTCTCAATCTCTCCCTCTTTCTAATCCAGACATGTTCTGGATAATATAGAAAAGACTCAATCACCACCAGGGGGTAGGGGTGAGAAGAGATCATATCATTTTCTAACCTTTAAAGCTTTGTTCTATATTCCAAAATGGACTTTAGAAGATCCGTCACTAGTGGGGAGGGTATAGCTCAAGTGGTAGAGAGCATGCTTAGCATGCATGAGTTCCTGGGTTCAAGCCCCAGTACCTTCTCTAAAAATAAATAAACCTAATTACCTTCCCCCTACTAAAATAAAAAATTTTTTAATATAAAAATTTCATTTATTTCCAAGTCAGGTGGGAAGGACAGACCTGATGTCTCCAGGTTGGTGATTTCCAACTGTGTAACAGTACCTTCTTGAGCAGCTGTGCATAGTATGCAGTTTACCAAGTGCTTTCACATCAAAAACCTCAGACCCTCCCAGCAAGAAGCCTGTGAGGTGCACGGAACAAGTTTTCCAAGTGAGGAAGCAGCTCAGCGAGGTTACGTTGCTTGCCCAGGGTCACACAGCCAGTGTCATGAAGGGCTCAACTCCGAGCTCAGCTTGTATTCCCAATCTTGTCCATTGTGAATGCAGAAGTGCCCTACCTATTTAAATCAAGCCTGCCCCAATCTGAGGCATTTCATTCCTGAAGCCCACATACTAGCGGTAAGACATACACAAAGCACAAAACACTCCACATTTTAATAAGATCCACATCCAACTGCTGCTTAACAGAATAAGCATTCATTCAGCTCCCTTTCCCCAAACCTAGGGAAGGAATAAATGCAAGAAACACATGCTCAGCCCTAATCCCTTCTCATTTCCTCCTGGCACCTGTTTCTGCCCCCACAGGCACCAAACACTTTTAACAGCTGAAAGAAATGAGAACCAAGAGATAACACACACAATCACTGCAGACCAAGCCCTAACCCAAATCAGGGTTGGGAAATAACAGAGAAAGAGCCACCCAGATTTAAAAAGACAGCAATAAAACAGGGCGCCAGAAAGTCTCCCACACTCCCTTGTGTGATCCAGTCACTAGATCCTGGGCTGCTGTCACCATAAACCAGAGGGTCTCCCGATGCAAAACTGATGCACAAAACTCACTCCTCTCACCCCTCCCCACCCCGTCCACCCAAAAAATGTTGTTGGAAAAGAAATCCTCGTTGTACCGGAGGAAACGTGTGAGAGAAGAGCTGTACTGGGAGTACCGAGGGGCCAAATCTGTGGCTATGAATTTGGTGAACCTTCTAGGATTCACGGTAACTGAACACCGCTGCTAGTGTTTCAGCGCTCACTGCCTTCCTCTTCATGGGTGGTGGAGCTTGACAGCCTTACAAAATTAGAACTTAAAATCCAATTTAGGCCTTCGAGGCCGCACCAGTTCTCAAAAGCAGCTCAAGAACTTCTGCCAGTAGAGCTCCCCTTTCTAAGGCCCTCAGACATCCCCTGAGTATGTGAGTAATTATGTATAATGTTCCCGTTACTCATGCTGCCTCATTAACATATCTGGGCAGCCTCTGTTTACCACCTGGCCCGGACCCTGGTGAGATTTGAGGGCAAATGATTATTTCCCTCAGCGCCCCATGGTCCCCTATGCAGCAAAAGTCAGGGGCAACAACACAAGTGCCAGAAAAAGCCTCGAAGCCCTGCAAAGTCAAATGTGCTAACGTGGCCCAGGCCAGCCCTCAGGCACTCAGAGAGGGAGGGGTGGGGACACTTATAAAACACAGAGTACAAACCAGCCAGTTTCAAAGGCAACGGGGACCTCAGTGCTTTTTCCAATGAGGACCCAAGGAGACAGGCAGCTGGGGATAAGGGGGTAGCTCCCCCAACTGGTGTTTAAAAAAACAAACATGCATCTGAGACCAAAAATGCCTTAACATCCCCCCCCCCGACTTTCTCAAGCAAAATATCCTAACGAAAGGCTGCCAAGAGCCCTTGTTACAACCTTTTTCCCCTTTTCAAGGCTACTCTCATCATTCCTTTTACCTCTAGTTCATCTGGACTGAAAACTGGAGAGGAGACGCAGCCTTTAACTCACTGGCCAGACTCAACTTGCCTCAGTTTTCCCTTCAGTAAAATGGACTCAACAGCCTCTTTCTCTCGTGTGAACTCACTAAGGAAACAGTAACTGAGTGGTCGGTTCAGAACCGACCATGTCTTCTTCCCCCGAAGATGCTTTCAGCAGGGATGGGTGGGTGCTAGGCAGGGTCACCAAGAGTGTTTCCCACAATCCAAGCTCTTCTGGCACATTTCTGCAAATGGCAAAGAGGACCCAGGAGACATGGGCCACCTCCTCACAAGAGCAGTAAAACCTGTGACAAGACAGACTGGTGGAAGAAGACAGAAAGCCAGAGACCCAGGGCTGTAGTCCAGCCGCCCACTCAGGTGTGGCCCTCTGGGACAGGATCGATATCTGTAAAACATGGGCCCTTTCCCATCCCACACATCCTGACTAAGAGACCAAGAGAGACAAAAGCCATCTGCAAGAGGTGACAGGGCAGTAGTCTTGGAAGCAGGCCAGGTCATTCGACCAGGAGCAAAAGAGTATCAGGCCAGAGCTGCCACTTCCGACTTCCCACAAGGTTCAGCTCCACTTTTAATTTTATTCTGAATCAGAAATGAATGAAAACCCCTTAAAAGTGTGAAGCTGCCAGAAGGCTATAGGGTTTTCTGAAGTTCCTAGAAAAGATTAAACCCTAAAAGGCTAAGAAAAATCTCACATTGTCTACCAAAAAGGATACAAATAGCTATACTACAGCACAGCTTGAGAAAACCAGTCATCACAGTTCCTACCAGCCTGGAAGGAAAGGAGCCTGCGATGATGAGACAAGTGTGGAAAAGGCTTTGCGGACAAAGGGGACGAAGTCTGGGGCCTGGAAAAGGAATTGAGGAGGCTTGCGGAGGGGAGGCCAGTCAGAGGAATGAAAGAACAGTTACCTCGGAGATGGAAAGAAACAAAAGGTAACTGATTCACAAGGACGAAACAGATTCGACATGTCTCATTTCCATTAACAGGTAAGCTTAAGGATTTAAAATGAGAACAGACCTTCAGCAGTATCTCCTAAATAAGATAAAATAATTAAAGTTGCTGGATTACAAGAAATGAGCCTCTGAACTCCACATAAATGTGTAAAATCACTAATCTTTCTGCTCCCACCATCCTGAGAATGACTCAATTGTTTTTACCTCTAAAAGTAATACAAATTACCTCGGTAGGGCCACTCTAAACTGATCAGAATTTTATCTGTGCTACCTGGCATGAACTAGATAAGGAAGCACATATTTGGGGATTAAGGCTAAATACAATGGAAGTACTCTTATCAGAGATGATAGGGACCCAAAGCTGGTTAGCTAATGTAAACTTTATAGGTGGGAAACCTTAAAAAAAAAAAAAGAAAAGAAAACTATCTAGATAGATAAACAGAAGTAGATTATATACATATGCAATGAACACATGAACTTACTTTCAGTTACAGATAGATAGATTTGAGAATTCCGGTGTTCCACGTTACTGTTTTGTTTGCTGCGTTACTGTTTTGTTTGCTGCGTTACTGTTTTGTTTGCTGCGAAGGGAGTTTGGCCACAAAGCTCAGTTCTTAACACTTGCAAAGCAATGTGTGAGCAGAATCCTTACAGATTTTCCCCAAGTCTTTTAAAATTCTAGCCCACATCTAATTGAACAGCCTCATTTTTTCAGTACTTCACTTTTACCAAGGGTTCCCAAACATTCAGCCTAAAGTTTTCAGAGAAACCAACTCTTTTCACACTCTTTCAAAGGTTTACATAATATTTAACTGAAATTGCAGTAAGTCTAACTGGAATAACCAGATTTGGGAACAAACAACTGACACTTGGCAAGCCTTCTATCTGGGCAGGAGCCAAAGGGGGCAGAGGCACACACTCCCCAGGCCTGCCCACTGGCCAGGAGCTTCGTGCTGGGGTCGGTATCACAGCCAGGACATTCTGCAGCCAGGAGAACCGGGTAGATGAAAGGTGACCAGGAGCTGTTACTGTAAACCTGGGGGAGACTCAGACGTGGACTAGTAACATTAGGAGGATTAGAACAATGCAATGAGAATTCCAAAAACCAAATTTCTTTGACTGCAAAACTTTCTAACCATTCGGATAAAAATGTCAGGAGTCTAGGTCCTCAGACCGTCATGATCAAGGGCAAACCTTAAAAATAGTCCAGCTTTTCAGTATCCACTCATGATTTGTTAAAAATTCCCAAACTACAAAAGTGTGCATCTACAAAAAAACAAACAAAAAAACACCTCAAAATTCATCTACCCAAAAAAAACCCTATAAAACAAACAAAAAAAAAAACAATGCCTACAGCTAACAGCAAACTTTGATCCATACTGTCCTGGCTACATCAGCTCCATACTATATAAAACACTGCCAGCATAACCACTCTCAACTTTCAAAATTCACTCTGGAATCTAAGCGCTTGCCTGAGCATTTCATGTCATTTTTCCAGATCCAAATTATCAATTCATTGCGGCTCACTTTTACCCAAGTCACACAGGTTTTGAGTGACCTGCTCCATCCTTATTTTTCCATTACCCCTGCTATTTTTGGTGTGCAATTTTGCAGAACTTGAAGTGTTTCACCAATGCAGACACCATGCTACATTAGATACACCTCTAGTTGCAGTCGGCCCTGTCCACTAGGATAGCTACCAGCCTTTCGTAGCTCTTGCACTTTTGAAATGACTCGTCCAAAATGAGTTGCCCTGCAAGGTAAAAAAAAAAAATACACCAGATTTCAAAGACCTAAGATGAAAAAAATGTAAAATACCTTAACAATTTTTGAATTGATTATATGGTAAAATGATGTTTTTAATACACTGGGTTAAATAAAAGTATGACTAAATTTTTGAAAATCCAGGTTAGCTTTTACCAAGTGTTTTAATATACCAGGCTTAATATGGCTTTCCCATGTCGTCTTTGAAAGGAAAAAAAGACAGAAAATGATTCTATTTTGAATCTAAGAGACATCAGTGATATACTCCAAGAGTTCTTCTTTCTGAAAGTTTAAATAACCTTTGGAGCAAAATATATGTTAAGATTAACACTGGAGTTATTTCAGAGTCAATAGCCCTCAGCCCAGCAACAGGAACTGGTCTGACCTACTAAGACAGAGGGAACAGCCATTATACCATCCAAGTACCAAATAATTCTAGCTGGCTATTTGGGCCAAAGGCAACGGGGGACACACAAATCAGATACTTGTATATGGTGAAGTAGTAACCCAGGTAGTAATAACTCAAATTGGATAATTTTTAAGCATGATCTTTTTCCTTTTAAATTTCAGTGACGCACCTCAGACTTGACAGTATTCCTTCCATAATCTCTCCAGACAGTGACAGTTGCTAAACTGTCTCTACTCTAGACTTGCGTGACAAAAGAGAAAAAGTTTCTTCCACTACTAGAGACAGGAAGAAAGCCACGTGAACAACTCAGAAAAGGAAAAATGTAGCCATTAAATAAGGTGTACTTTTCCCCCAGAACTGTAAAATAACCCAATTAGGTGTAAAATGGGGAGGGGGCTGGTGCTCATAAATCCTATCAGTACATTTTGGGGTGGTTCTGTTTTTTTCTTTACAGTTTTATGTAATTCTAGTAAATCCTGTTTTTGAATCTTGTAACAAACTTTTCAGTTTTTCCAATCATAGTGCACTTTCAAATCAGAAAATTAGATACTTAAAACTTACAGCCTGCTGGTACAAATTCTGCTTGAGCAGTCCCAGAAATCAAACTGGTAATTTGTTTGCGTGCTAACTGCATGAATCTTATCTTCACACGGCAGAGATTTTTTATTTCAAACTCATACGTGCTATAAAGCATCAAAGATCAAATGGGTTTGAAGCCTGGGTATCATATCTGCTATTCTCCATAGGAATAATCAACCAGTGGAGTGACATAAATGGCACAAAATAACCATAGAGCAAAACATGCAACTGTTTTTATTGTCCAAGTGGATTGGGGTTTTGAAAGGCAAATGTTTTCAGTTATTTAAGGTATTGTAGTGGGAGTCGTGCCCGGCAATTAAGACAGGATTACATCGCAATTTATGAGCTTCTCAAGGACGTCATTTAATATGAAATATAACAATCATTCCTCCCAAAGCCTGCCATCTACAATCCCACCCCCAAACTCTGCTTTGCTAAGGCAATAAACTAAACGGCAACGCGGCAGGCATCAAAAGCTTTTGAGACCAACTGTAGGAAATGTGCTGCCTTCACCAGCTCAAGTAATAATTCCACCTTACGTAGATGGCAGTTTTACATCTTTCACGCACATTATCTCACGCACGTGAACTCAGATAAACTGAAGTGGCAAAGGCAGGTATTACTTTTTCTATTTTACAGAAGAGTAAATAGACTCAGATTTCGAGTCTCTTTATTTTCCGGTTCAGAAGAACTAAGCCCAAAACACCTTAGACTTACAGTCCAGTGCTCTTCCAAGCACAAGTATCAGTGAGAAGTCTTCCTTCGTCTGGCCCCTCAAAATACTCCATAAGCCTAGAGCTGGCACAGCGAAGAAGTGCCACCCTGCTGTTTCAAGGCTTCCAGAAAGAGTAACATTTGACGCTGGGCAGCATCACCCTGAAAGGCATCCCGCCACATCCTGCGGAGACACCCTACACACGACTTAAAGTGACATGGTAACCAAATCCACAACATGGTCCTCTTACAAAGCCAAGCTTCCCTGAATGAAGTTTCCTTGCTTTTCAAAAGCGTTAGTTGAGAGAACACGACCACCACCGCAGTAATGCCACACCATCAGCAGACCTGGAAACAGGAAGCGAAAACGTTGCCGCAGACAGGAGGCGTCTCCGCACTGCTCCCCACCCTCTAAATGGAATCGGAGCTGGGTCGGGGCCACTCCCTGGGGTACCAGAGGCTCCCAGCGCTCACCTGAGGGGAAGCGCGGCGTGTCAAGGCGGAAGGCCGACGCCGGTCGCATCCTCCTCCTCCTTTTCCTCCTCCTCCCACGCGGCAGCCCCCGCCTCCGCGCCGCTCCCTCCGCCCCCGCAGCCCCGCCGCGCTGGAACCTCCCGCCCGACTTTTGACGTCACGGAGGAGGAGGAGAAGGTTCCACCCGGGCCCGTCCCTTTGTGACGTCACAATGACAACAGAACGCGGCCGGAGCGGCCGGGAACCCGGAGCCGCGGGGGGCGGAGGGAGGGAGGGGAGGCCCGCGCGAGGCGGGGGAGGAACCGAGGGGCGGGGAGGGGGCGCGCTGACGTCTCGCCGGCTTAACCTGTTGCTCTCGGGCCCGCACTGGAGCCGGCGGGCAGGGCCGCGAGGAGCCGGCCGGGCCGCCGCCGCCATGCTCGGCCGTGCGCGCGCTGGGGGGCGCCCGCAGCAGTCGCGCGCTGCGCGCCCCCTCCCCGCCACGCCCCCGGCCCGCGCGCCGTGCCGCGCCGCCCCCTCCCCGGGCCGACCGGCCGCACCGCCCCCGCGCCCCACCCACCTACCCGCCTGCGGGCCCTAGCCGCCGGCCCCGAGCCCGGCCCGGAGCCTGCAGCCCGGAGCCCACAGCCCGCCCCCTACAGGCCGCACGCGGCCGCCCGGCCCGGCCTAGCCGGCACGACCCCCGCGCGCCCTCCCCTCTGCCGCCGGTTCGAGCACGTCCGGAACACGGGCTCGGCTCCCCGAGCGTTAACTCCTGCTCTGCCTCCCGCGGCCGCCGCCAGCAACTCGACACAATCCGCTGACCACCAGCAACAAAAAAATCCCACCCCATGCTGCTCTCCAACTTAGCGAGGACTGGGATGGGGTCAGGGACGGGGGCGGGGGTGGCTCTGGTCCAAGTTCTACCCCATTTGCTTTGTGGCTGCACCCGGATCGGAGGTGCCCCGGGAAGGCGTCCACGCTCCCAAGCAAGGTTGTCTCCAAGCAGTTTCCACAGCCCGAGTTTAAAGTAGTCCTTTGCATTCTCCCCAGCCCTCTGCAATGCGGATGTATTTTAATTCTTAAATTCTTTAGGGAACAGCTTTTTAAGTTGAGCTTGCTTATTTAACCTTGCATTTCTTTCATAGTTGAAGTTTACGTGTCTACATTAGAATCAGCCCTTTAAAAGAGGCATTCAGCTTTTCCATTAAATGTATTTTTTATAAAACCAGTGCCCCGAAGGTCATCTCCCATTACATACATCATATTGCTCCAAAAAGGAAAATATTAACACCAATTTGTCGTCTCGAGTCAAATGAAACTTTCTTATAACGTTGCATTATTCCTAATGTATGTTCATTTGGCCTTTTTTAAAATGAGTTCTTTGATTTAAAGTATGCAGCTAATCACCGATCACTCGAGTGCATATTTGGTTAATCCTCGGTCCCCACTCCCCTCCCTCCCCCCAAACTTAAAAAAAAAAAAGCCACCACACACAAAACAAAAACACTCCCCATGCCAATCAAAACGTAGCTGTACTATGCACAAAACAAAATTTAACTATTCCAAACCATTTAGATCTCTGAATAATCACCCAATTTCAGAAGCCCAGTTAACTGGGAGAAATTATTTGTAGTCACTTACATATGCATTCACATTCCTACTTAAAAACATTAGCTATATTGTATGTCTTTTTCTCCCTAAAACTGGAAACCATGGATTTTTAAACAAAACCGGTCCCATTATTAAAGTCAATCCCAACAAATGCATTCGCTGTAACACGATTCCCAACTGGTTTATGTTGCGAACCAAATAAGCCAAAACGACCACATACATTAAATTTGATGTACCAGTGCAAGGAACAAGATCGCCATAATCGGACCCTCGATTGCAACTTAAAGGTCTTCCAAAACACACGCGTTACACGATTTCCCAAATAACATTAATAATAATAATAACACAGGCTCATTTGCATGCAAAGTGCAATATGAGGCCAAATCCGCCCGAGAATGCAGTTTAGTTACATTACCGCAGCCCCTACCCTCCTGTGCTCCACCAAAATCCCTTGCCTTTCATCTGAAACTAGATTATGGTTGTGTCATTCGAGGTCAATTTATTCACTGGAGGTATCGCTACACCAATCTGTTTTTTCATCCCAACTAGGCAGACACGACTTTGCCTGAATAGCCTTCTTTCTGAAAAGAAAGAAACAGCCTTATCGGACGCTGTGTTTAAAACCCTTCAGCTGCAGAATTATCTATAAACTTGACATTCACAGCCATTGCTTAAAACTACAAGTCAAAGGATGTGTTGTTAGGAGCACTTACGTATTTCTTCTGAATGATATTCCTCTTGGGTCTTTCCTTGCTCATTCTGAGATCCAAATGCTGATTGCAAAAGGGGACAATTGCTTCATGAATTTAAAGCCGTCAGAAATTTGCAAAAAAATATCCCGGTGGTTTTTATTGTTGTTGGTGGTGGTTGATCTTGTAATCCGACTTTTCTTCCTCTTCCCCCAAAGCCTGATTCGCCTTGAAATAAATCCGAAATTGGGAAAGAAAAAAAAAAGCCAAAGACGAACGAAGCAAACAACAAAAAAAAATTCACTTTAGTAAAACACTCATAATGGAAAATTTCCCCCGAAACACACACACACACACAAAAAAAAAACCGACGCCCTTCACTCCCCCCCTTTTTCCTCCAAAAACTACATCCGCGAAACGTGAAGGTCCTTAGTGTCTGATCTGTAGTTACATCTTGGAAAAGAAAAGGGAAAGATAAATAAAAAAATGTTGGAAGTCACGTTTGTGCTGCAGCAGCAGTGAGAGCAGAAGAGTCAACTCCAGCGGCGGCGGCGGCGGCGGCGGCAGCACCACAGCGAGGGCTCGCCGAGTCTCTTTTTTCCAAGCCCCCTAACCAATGAGAGAGAGGCTATCCAGCCCAACTTTAAATGGACTCTGCTTTTATACAAGTTAGGGCTCCTCGGATAATTCCCCACCGGACGCTAGCCGAAAACTCCCACAGCTGAGCCACCAGGCGCCTGCCTACTCCGGCGCCGACCACCCCTGGCCCAGCCCAGAGGACTCTCGCAGCCCCACCGACGTGACACGCCAAGAGGCCTCGACTCACCCTTCCCGGGCTACCCCCCAGGCATCGCTCCCACGCCGAGCCTAGGAGTGGAATTGAGAGAGGCTCCCTAGCTCAATGCAAGGCACGCTCGGTCGCTCCACCTCACCCCCTTTCCCCAGCTTGCCGCTCACCCTACAGCCGCCACGCGCTAGCCCCCGCCACTGCCCTCATGTCTACCTGCAGCCGGGCTGCTGGGTGCCAGTGCCCCAGGACACCCGGCCTCGGGGAGAGCCGCCTATTCCCGGGGCACCTTAGAATGGTCCCCTTGATCTTCTGGAAGTTGTAGTCCCCCGACTACAAAATGGCTATGGCCACGGGATCTGGGAACTACAATTCCCAGCCTGCCGCGCAAGTCTGTCACTCAACTCCCCTCCCTCCACCCCGCCCCCTCCCCCTCCCCCTCGCCGGCCCTGCCAACAAACGCTTGGACGTGTCCCGCGTGTGACACTGCGAGAGGCTGGCTCGGGATTGGCCCGCGGAGCGTGTGGTCCGCGAGCGAGGAACTCCCCACGCCGGCCCGCCCCCGCCCCGCGGCCGCGGTCCCCCTCCCCCCGCGGCGGCCGGCCCCCTCCCCGCGCGCCCCGCCCCCACCCGCGGCGCGAACCGCCTGTGGAATCGAGGAATCGCGCGCGCGCCGGCCTCCGCCGAGTGGCGGGGGAGGGACGCGCGGCGTCCCGGGGGAAGGCCTCGGAGCGTGGCGGCGCGGGGGGCGGTGTCGGCGAGGGGTTGGAGCCCGTCCTAAGGAAAACTGGGCCACGCACCAAGAGGAATCCTCTGTGCGAACTAGTTGATCGGCGGCGCCTGCTGCCTCGGCGGCGCAGCCGGTGTCACCTCAGGACACCGCTTCGCGTCTTCGCACGGAGCGTGCCGCGGTCGGGCTCGGGGGAGCCTGAGGTCACCTCTGCCCGCGCCCCAACGCACGGAAAGGCCACCTCCCGCCGCGGCCCGGCGGGCGAGGGCGGCGTAGGGGGGGTGGGGGACCCCAAAAGGGAAGCCCTGGCTGCCGCCTCCTACAAAAGACCACCGTTTTTAGAGAGATCGCCAGTCCCGGCGCCTTCTGCGTCTGGGGTGCCTCTGAGCGAGATTAAAACGTTGAGGGGGAAACGAGTGGAATATGGAGCCCGAGCCACACAGACAGGCAAACCGTAAGGAAGCATCTGGAACACCAAGTGCCAGGAATATCAACCGCCGCAGCCACGCGAGAGCCCGCTTTATACCTGCCTCTGCCCCCTGTTGTGCTTATTTAATCGTTGATATAAATGAAGTAGGAGGCCCTGGTGAATCTCTTCCGGCCTTCGCCTTATTAACAACTTAGTCAAGTCTCTCTCGGAGCCATTCTGCATTGTTAATTTCCTTGTGTTCACCTTGGTTTTACAGAAGTCGTGTTTTAAATGATCTCCTCTCAGGCAATCCTTTTAAGAAATGAAAAATGGGATAAGTGCCCCCTCGTAGTCATTCCTATACATTCAGGCCTCCTTCGCATCCCTCAGGTTACCCTTACCTCGAAAGTATCACAATTATTAGGTTTTATCTGCAGCAGTGTTTGAAGAGAGAACCTGGTGTCTAGAAAGGTCTCAGAAACTGGAGGTAAGACCTGGATTCAAATCACCCCTGGGTCCCTTCCTAAAAGGTACCCGGTGGCCTCTCTGAGTTTCATCTGCAGATTAATAATCATCAAACCTTGTGTGAGGAGGATTATATAATCATGTTCACCCAGCTAAGAACCAGACATGCTATTGGAAGCTTTTGGTAAACAAAATAAAACGCTGTTTTAAAATGCTTTTTAATTATTATTTTACCTTAAAAAAAAAGAAACTGCTTTCTAAATTGAAATCATTTGGCATGTGTTCATTTCACAATCAGAAAAATAAGTGACCTTCTGTGCCTTCATATGGTAAAACTTGTTTGCTCGTGCCGTTTGCTCACAAGACCAAACAGAACAGACTCTTCTTTTCCATATTGGCCACCCAAGTGACTCCATGGTTAGGTTACAACGAAATGGTTTCAAAAGACTTTCTGATCATTATGACCTGCATGCTAGAGGTCTCCAGTTCTCCATACTGTTAGGGTTTTAACCAGCTTCCAGGAGGTTTAATGTTAGATCTGTCATTCCCCAGGTAAAATATTAAAGAACAAAGATGGGTTTCTTCCAGCTTCCCTTAGCCCACCCCGAGGCTGTCCAGGGCCTGTGAACTCCCGTGCTGGGCTACCAACTCCAGGTCACCACATTTTGAAAACCTTTCTAGGTGAAGCTTAAGAGAAAAGGAAGGAATTTGCTCATTTCCAAAAGATTTGGATAACATTAGTGTTGTTTTCTCTTAAAAGGAAAACGGATTGGCCTTTTTAGCAGTTGAAAGCCTTTCCTATTGTGGAAGTAACTGTCTCCTGATGAACTTCCTTTCCCTACCATCTTGGCAAGGCCATATATTAACTTTCCTGTCTTTTTCCTCCTCTGTTTTTCATTTTCTAATTCACTTTTTCTCCTGATGATTTTAACCCCTCACAGCACTTCTGTCGACCTTTGCAAGTCGTGGAGTGGGGGATGGGAGGGTGGGGGAAGACCTCACTAAGTACCTTGCTTCTGCAGGGCCTATTTGCCAGCAGTGTCCTCATCCAGGAGCAAGAGAGCCCAAAAGTCCTTTGTTAGGCAACACACAGCCCAGTAGAAAAGACAGACTCTATAATCCATTATGATACCTCTAAAAAGTGCTGTATTTGCACAATGGAAAAGGTGCTAGAGAGAACGCATAGCTGAAGTGACCAGGAATGAAGGCGTTTTGAAGGCTGAGTAGGAGTTCAGCAGTTTGAAGTAAGCCAAGCAACTCTCCAACATGAAAAAAAAAAAAAAATCATGAGACCTTAAAAAAGGAACAACACTTAATGGATGGGACTCATTTTTTTGTTTAGGAGTGACTAAAGATGAAACCAAGAGGTGGGCAGGAGCTAGAACCCGAAAGGTTCAGTCTCCCAGCCAAAGGAGTTTGGACTTTGCCTATAGGCTAAAAAGAAGCTCAGAAGGATTTCACTAGAGGTACAAAGTGAATCTGTGTTTTTGAAAAGTAATTTCGATTGTGAGAGATGAAATTGAGGACTGAAGAAAAGAGAGGCAGGAGGCAGGGAATTGCAATGTTATTGCATAAATGAGGTGAGAAATGGTTATGATCTGAATCCAGCAGCAGAGGAAATAGCAGAGAGAGCAGTGAAGAGGCTGAGAAATATTTAGAATGTCAAAAGTCCACAGGACTTGGTAACTTGTTCACTGGAGGGCATGGTGACTAACAGGGTAGAGTCTAAAAGTCATTCCTTAATCTTACCTTTTATGCTCTTAATTAGATCAGTTATCCACTGTAGGAAGAATGGGAACGCAATGGTAGTGAATGAGGAAGAGGTAGCAAATCATCAGACACTATTCTGCGTCCAGATCTCTATGGGCAGTCATGTTTAATCAAGTGTTCTAGTCCCTGTTTGATTTCCTATAAGAAATGACAAGGAAGGAAGTAAAAAGTTAATAAAGACCAAGTACAAAGGAATAATCCATGGTCCTGTATTATATGCATATTGAAATTTCCCTCTTTAATGCAGGGGATGATATAGGTGCTTCCAAATACCAATCATATCCATGATTCTCCTAAGAAGTAATTCAAGCTTCGTATGCTCCAGAAATCCTGCCTTTCTTTCCCCTCTTTGTATTGTATACTTACTTGCTTACATTCTCCAGTTTTGTCTTATGTTCCCACCTCTTCTCTCCAAATAAAAAATAAGCTTTCTAAAGTCAGAGACCATGTTGTCTGCTTCTCAGACCCTCCCCAAAGCTCCAGAAACTTCTTAGAATTTGGAAGGGTCCAGAAAATGCTCACCCAGGAGTACTTCACCAAAACTATAATGTCTGACTATTATAGACTTTTGCCAGCCATTTAGTCTGTTGACTATCCTCTCCAGTTCCCCTTTTTGGAATACCACTGTTTTTCCTCTTACAGTACCCAAATTCGGCAGAGTGCTGTACTCTTGTTAAGGCCTCAGCTCCAGTCCTATCTCCAATTCAGCCTGGCTACTTGGCTTACTCACTGCTGAATTCTCAGTGCTCCTGTTACTTCAGCCACATTTTTAAAAAGTAAAAATCACATGTATTTAAGGTGTACATCATGATATTCAAGTATGCATATTCATTTGGAAATGACCATTACAGTCAAGCTGGTTAAAAAAATCTCTCGCCTCACAAGGCTACCATCAGACACATTTTTTGAGCTTTAAAATTATGTTCCATGTTGTATTGTTTTCTGATTATGTCATTTGTGTATCCTGTCTCTCCTAATTAGATTGAAATTTTCATATTGAGGCAGCCCTTGGCAATGAGGCCTGTCCCTGGGCCTACTATTAACTCTCCAAGTGACCTTCAGCAATTCATTTGACCCCTGTGGGTCTCCACTTTATCATCTATAAAATGAGAGGTTAAATTCAATTATCACCAAAGAAATTTCTGGATCCAACATGTTCTAATCCTACTTTGACCTTTGTACTGAGCCTCCTTGTTCCCCTCTCAGTGCTGGTCCCTAAATAGACTTACATACACAATTGTTGAGTAAGGATTGCTAGGGCAAATTTCTTTACACTTGTACATTATTAACTGCCTAATACAACCTTACATTTCTCTGTGATATCTAGTAATATCTTCCATTTATATAACTTGTTATGGGGTTTAAAGCACAGTCATAGTAATATAATTTAACCCATAAAACAACTCAGATTAAGATAGGTCTTATCAGCCTCACTCTTTCAATGTGAAAATTAAATATTAAGAGGTTATGATTTGCTCAAGGTCATATAACTAGTAGGGTGGCAGAGCCAGGAGTCAAATCCTGGCCACCTCCCTAGCTTTTCAAAATATGATCCAAGATGCATTATTCCATGAAATGTTACTAGATTCAGAAAGAAAAGAATGCTTTGAAGAAGTAGATTTGGAAATTGCTAACTCACCCAAAGATACTTTACTGAAGAGTTTTAAAACCCTAAAGAGGCAGCCAGGAGGGACTAGCTCAAGTAGTAGAGTACATGCCTGGCACGCAGGAGGTCCTGGGTTCAATCACCAGTACCTCCTCTAAAAATAAACAATAAACCTAATTACCTCCCCTGACCAAGAAAACAAAAAGAAAACAAAATCCCAAAGAGGCATAGAACTTTCCAAACTACTTTGGCCACAGAAGCCTTTGTTTTAAGGAGCTGGTACCCGTGGAACAGTCTTAGAGACATACTTCACCCAATATGATGAATTGATGCTTCATAAATGATTGCTGACTGACAATAATTCTTACCTAAGTGCTTGAATACTCAATGTGAAGGTTCTAATTTTATATAGGTCTATCTTTGTATGTAGGGGTAAGGGAGTTAGGAGGAGTGATGTAAAAAATAATCTTTGACTGACATCAGGTTTATAAATAACTATGAGCCAGTGTACTTATAAGGTGGGGGCTTCTACTGAGAGAAGGTAGAACAGCTATTTCAAGCTGAGATTTGCAAGAGTATTTTAAAACCTGCTAGGAGGTAAACCCAGAAGTAAACAGCCTTCTTAAGAGTGAGTGATGTCAAGGAGACATTAGTTCTTTTCGTTACTCACTGCTTCCTGTCCCTGAATTTACAGTCTTATTTGTCAAGCTTCACTCAAATGTCGCAGCACAAACCAGATACAATAAAATGGCATTTTATACTGGTTGACTGTGGACCTCGTTTAAACAAGTCACTGAATGTCCCTGGTTCTTTGGATTATCTACAATTTTTGGACTATCATTACTATTCTGCTTAGATTATGTCTTCTGTTATTGAAAGAGAGCTGGCCCTGATTCAGAAACTCTGGTAAGGCAGCCAAGATGGGAAACCTGCAGTTCCTAAGAATAGAAGTTACTGTTTATAATAATACTGTACTCTGTGTTTGGGGGGAAAAATCTTATCCATGATCAACAAAACTACAGGGGATCATTATGAGGAAACTGAGGCACAAAGATTACAAGTAGGCAGGGAAAGAGGGAAGGAATATATTAATCAGGACGCCTTCTGTTGCAACTGAACAAAACCCAAATGAAAATGGCTAATGGAAAAAAAAAAAAGAGAGGAGGTGGAGAGGTTTGCGTCATCTAACTGGGGAATCTGAGGTCCTAGTTTCAGGGCTACAAATGATGTCATCATTTCCCCCTCCCTCCTTCCTTCTGTTCTCTTTCCATGCATATCAGCATTTGTTTCTTCTGTTGGCAGCCAGCAAAGGTAGCTCCAAAGGAAAATCTCGTTTCCCACCATGGACATAGGAGTAGAGCACAATTTTTGATCAGAAGGGGTGGGGGAAAAAAAAATTCAGAGCTGCAAAAAAGCAAAAGCAGTCACGCCCACCACAGAAATCATTAGCTTTTCACTCTGTAGGGCCACAGAAGTGAGTAAGGTGGGAGAAAAGCACCCTTTCCCAGTCAGAAGCCTAGGGGTGCACTGGATTCCAGACAAGTCCAGCTCAGTCCAGAGCTACATGCTCTCATTCACCCCAACTTCCACAGTTGGAGGTTTTCACAGACATAATCCACTCCAAGATGTTGATTAATCTTCATATTAGACACTCTGCCCACAGCTCCTATGACTCCATATGCTGCTCAACAAAAACAGGGCCTATCTCCTGTAAAACTGTCACATCTACAGGGTTTGTATTGTTTTCTGCAACCTTAATGTTTCCAAAACCCCAGATTCATCCTTACCTTTACAGAAATCCAGGACCATCTTTCTTTCTGATCCTACACATATACATGCCTATAGTAAAACAGAAGAGATTTGGATGTCACCAATTATACTGTGACTAGAAATCGGTGGATTATCAATGTCCAGATGTTTATCTTTCCTACAGTTGTCAAGCATTCATTAAAAAAAAAATTCTTTAACATTTACTTAGGATGTAAAATTGAATAAAACACAGACGCTGTCCTCAAAGCATGCACACAAAGCACTAAGAGTTTTCCCTTTGGAAAGGAATGTCAGGGAAGACATTTGAAGGTAGTAGGGGATCTTTGGGCTCCACTCCACTCAGGGCTGACCATGAGCGGTTCTGGTGTCGAGCCTCCCAGAAGATTGCAGAAGAGGCCCCATTCTTACCTCCAATCCCCGTCTACCCAGCCCCAGCCTCAAGACTCATATATAACGAGAATCCAAGTCAGCCTCTTCTCCTTTTTAATTTTTTTTCTTTTCTCTCCTTTCATTTGTTAATTTATTCATTCATTCATTCATTCATCCATTATTCCAAAGAGCACCCAGTGCCTGCTTATAATGCTCCCCTTCCTCTGTACTTACCCCTTTCTGGTTCCTTGCAGCCCTTCTGAATAAGCAAAGCAGAACCCAACCATCCTCAGACAGGAAAAGAGCATGGGATGAGAAAAAGGGAAGAGGCACTGAATCTGGGTAAAGTCTAGGAAACCTAGGTCAAGGCAAGGGTACCCAGGTTGTCAGAATCTGGCCTTTATTCTTACAAAATGACGATGCCTTTTTGTGTCCATGTGTGTGTGTGCATAAGCCAAGGGAGGTGAGGACTTTTAAACAGGGTATGGTACCTGGAGGATTTTAGGCCTTTATGATTGTAGACAAAAATACAGGTACAAAGAGAAAAGCTATAAAATCAGAGTGGTTATTTAACACAGTACAGCTTACAGACAAGATTGTACTGGGAATCTGAAGGCTGTGGGTTTAGTCTCAGCTGTTTTTGTGACCTTGGATAAGTCACTTTGTTAGGCCTTACTTTCTTCATTTGTGAAAAAGGAGACTGTGAACTAAAGACCCTCCCAAATCTACTATTCTATGTTTCTATACAAATCAATACTAATCTGGGTAATTTATGATCATACCAATTTTACACATGGTTAACGTTGTAAATTTTAAATACAACAATAAATTCTCACACACACAGTGCACAAACTGTGAACATAGTTCATTAGACTCATGGTATATGAACAGACATGCTTATCAAAAACTTATAAATAGATAGATAGATAGGTAGACGAAAAGAAATAGAACAAACATTGGTCACAGCATATGTTTAAGGTACTCTGGGTCAATATGTTTGAAGATGAGACTAGAGTCTGAGTTAGGACAAGAATCCATATCTCTCAAGCAACTTTGGACCCAAAAGGGTCTCAAAGGATTTTCTCAACCAGAGGGCAGGAGAAACCAGGAGGAAGGAGGCTAAGATTCTTTGACGTTACTAGAGAACAGATCCTTGGCAATTTCTCAGACCCGTCAATATGCCTACAGCTGTCCTGAACTTTTCCAGGCCTCAGACATAGGTAGTCAGAATCATATTCCTTATAGTCTCCATTTACCCACTTGCAAAGTACCCAGCACTTACCTAGCAAAGTATCTCCACATGGTAGATAAATGCTTCTTAAATAAATGAATGGAATCTGGCACTGTGCCAATTATCATTTTGTTCACAAATAATTCTCTGCATCTGGAGTGCTCTAAGAGGTCAGCTCCCACCAAGGAGTTGCAATTACTGAGGAAGTGAAACTGATTGACAAGTGGCACTTAAGAGATCTCCATTTGCTTCCCAGCCAGCACTTCTCTTATGAAATGTCCAAAGAAGAGAGAATGAAATGAAATATTTCATATCACTTCAGTACCAAAACACGCCCAGACACTTTCACAAAGTGAGTCTAAAGCTCAAGACCAGTATGGATATATTCATCTGACAAATGATATTTGTCTGCTGCTGTTATGGATTGAATTGTGTCCCTACCAAAAATTACAGCGTTGAAGTTCTAACCATCAGTACCTCAGAATGTGTCCACATTTGCAGACGGGATCTTTAGAGAGATAATTAAGTTAAAATGAGGTCATTACAGTGGGCCCAAATCCAATATGACTGGTATCTTATAAGAAGAGGAAACTTGGACACAGACACCCAGAGAGGGAAGACACAGGGAGAAGACAGCCATCTACAAGCCAAGGAGAGAGGCTTCAGAAGAAAATGTGTTGGCAGACTCCTTGGTCTTAGATTTCCAGCCTCCAAAGATTCGAGTAAGTAAATTTCTGTTATTTAAGCCACCTAGCCTTTGGTAGTTTGTTATGGCAGCCCCAGCAAACTAGCAGTTACCTTGTAAATTTAACCTTTCAAGTGAAATTGACCAAGGGCCAAAAGGGCTTGAGGTTGAGTTGTTTTTCTAGTAATGAGCATAGGCTGTGTGGATCTCTTGTGGCATCCACGTCCCCTGTGACATGAATTTGCAATTTGAGGTAGGTGAGACTAGGGTACACTCCCAGCACTTGATCTGTTAGCCATGGTCTACTTGATCCAAAGATTTACAACCTTCTAGGGTACATGAGCATGGGAATTGGGGCAGGGTGGGGAGAAGGGATGAAGCATCTCAATTTTCAGTATTGTGGCCAAGGATGGGTCTAATAGCCACAGAGGGGACAAGGGTGTCCCTTTTAAGAAAACTACCTGGTCCTCTTCAGGTTTCAGGCAAGGTTCCTGCTTTTCCCCAAGATCCATCTCCACAGTTGGCCACCTGAGGGGTTTTTCTCCTAAAGAATAGGGAAAGATGAGTTTCAAAAAGACAGAATGTCTTTTTCTGCCTAATATATTTTCTTTTCTTCCTTAAATTTTTAAACAAATAAGCAGCCAAAGTATTTGACTTTGCTGGTTTAGTAGGTGGGCTTATACTGTAGTAGAGTATTATTGAAGCATAACTTCCATTTTTCTAACAGTCACCAGTAATTTTAAAAGCCCAACATAATGGCCTTTACATTCCCAAAAGTAACTAGTTTATGTTATCTATCCACAGCTAAAATCATTATCTAGGTGAAGAGAAGCACTTAAAATATCTCCTTTCTTAAATCTAAGGTCAAGGTTGACCACAGAGCATTTGCTGCCCTTTTAGGTAGTTAATTGGCCTACATAGAATTCTACATTACAATACCATTCTTGAAAAGAAAGAAAATTACTCCCTTTGGGATAAGACACTCTAAGATCTAGGAATCTATCTTTACATGAAAGTTCTATGAGAGAGTTATTAAACTGTTATCAGTCATTAATATGTTATCATAAATTAAGTATTAGAGATTAGCAACCCAGACTTCTAGCAAGGTCTAAGGAAGCAAAATAAGGAAGTGTTGATATGCATGACACTTTTAATGAAGTATCTTTTACATCTCAGCTTTCTTAACAACAAAATGGAGAAATTCTCACATACCCTAGTATGGATTTTGATGAGGGAAAGAATATTAGATACATAAAAAACCAACTCAAAGGAAAAACAGTATGGAAACACAGGTATCACTGTAGATCTCCTTTAGTATATGACACAGACCTATTTCTACAGTTTTTAATGAAGCAGAGTCCTTTATTATGGATTCTTGAGCCTAAGTTCATGAATGCCAACCATGACCAGGAAATGGTGGGCGCAGGTACAAGTCTACCTCTGGGTTTGTCTGAGACTTTCCTGGTATTGGCCCTGAAAGTGCTGGGCACACCGTCAAGGATGGTCACCCCAGTTTAGAAAGGCACTAAGGCCGCAAACTCCAAGAGGGAAGAGCCTTCGTTCCATTCTTGACTGTACACCCAAGTGAAGGGTAGAACAGGCCCCTGGGCAATATTTTTGGACTGATGGAATCAGTGAATGTCCAACGAACAAAGACTGTACCCATTCCTCTGAACACTTGGGGAAAAAAAAGGCATACATCCCAGAAACCAGTAACCATCATTCATTTGGCCTCTCGGGTCCACAAAGGAGTCTTTCTTCAGCTGAGTTACCTTTCCGGGACCCCCCAGGAGATTCTTCCAGTTCTTGCCAGTCTTAGCCAAACACGGAAGTCTCAGGGCTGATCTGGAGGGGGTTCTGTCACAGCTGCGATTTTAAAATCGGCTGCAGAGGAGAATCCTGGGAGTGGCACACCTTGCAAAATCCAAGGTTAATAGGCTATGAATTGCCACTTTCTTCGCTGATCGTCCCTGCTTCAGCAATTCCTTTAAGCTACTGTCACTCAGCTTGGGGAGGAGAAGAAACTGGGAAGAGCACCAGCTGTGAGGGGGCAGCAGACAACAATGCTCTCTCCTCCCCTCGCCGTCCCCACCCCCCTGCCCGCAATCCACCTGCCCCCACCCCCAAAAGCACCAGGCATTCAGTTATACAGTAGATACTTATACAGCCTACCCAATGCGAATTCAAATTTATTTCCAAGCTATTAGGGCCAATTACTCACCTTTGGGCCTTGTAATATCATTTGTTCCCTGCCAAACGGCTTGTTTTTCGTGTCGCAAATGTGATAAATCCTGCAGAGCGCTGCTCATTCATGTTTAAACTGCTTCAGATCGTTGCAGGGTTGGGGTGCTCGAACGAGTCGACTGAGTCATGTAGTGTAGATCTCACGGACGATCCTTTTAATTCGAGAAGAATTCAGTCTCATTGAGGAGAACGGGCTACCTTGGAAGGCGCTAGTATGAATACTGGTACTATTTATTTCCTTTAATTTGACCAAGACTTGAAAGAATGCAAATATTTTCTTTTGCCTTTATTTTTTGCCGTGAAGGATCCAATTTTCTTTCTTTTCCAGCTTTCACAGATGTATTAAATTACATTCTGTGTATAGCTGTGCTAGGATTTGGGGATTTGAGAAGGTTAGAAAAACAATGATAAAATAGTCCCTATCCTGTGGGAGATTACAGTCTATCTGAAAGAAAAGATAGGCACTCCGGGGGTTTGTGGGGGTGGGTGAGGGGAGAAGTACCAACAAAAAATTCAATAATATCGGTGGTTATGTTCCAAAATGGTCCAGTCCAGTGAGGCTCCAGACCAGCAGTATCAGAATTACCTGGGACTTGTTAAGAAATGCAAATTTTGGGGCTTTACCCTAGGCCAACAGAATGAGGATTTTTGAGGCGGGAGGAAGCGATCTGTGTTTTAACAAGCCCTCCCAGGGGTCGTGATGCTCATCTAAGTCTGAAAGCCTCTGGTGTAGACATTTTCGTTTGGAAGAGTGATGTGGAAACTGGAAAAAAACGCGAACTGAGTTTGGCCTGACAGCTGATTTGAATTTCCCAAATTACCTAGTAAATCGCTGTGTAAATAACTTTCTTTACAACTGCAGTTTTTAAAAAATCACTTGTCTTAAGTATTTATTTGTTATTGTCTTAGCTTCCTTCATGAAGACAGGACCCTCTTTTCTACTTCCTTTCCAACTCTTGACAGTATGCTAAAGATAAAAATTTTAATATAGCTTTTGCTGGATTGTATATTTCTATGATTTTATATTTTCCCATGAGTTGTTAACTATAAGAGCCTATAATGTGCCTGATAATTGATACTGAAGGGAGTAAAAATCTGTGTAAGAAATGACCCTTGCCCTAGAATCTAGTTAGAACAAAAATATATCCTCAAGAAAAATTAATAGCAGCACAAGGTGGCATATGGGTAAGTACAAATAAAGATTCAGATTAGATTAACAAATGCCATAGGATTCCGATAAGAGAGAGAGATCCAGTGGGTGGAGAAGGCATCCTAGAAGGGGTGGAGCTTGAGCAGAGATTTCAAAACAGACTAAGAGGTTTAGGCTGGCCCAGAACAATGGGGGAAGGGGGAGGAGGACTGGAACAAAGGGGAACTGGGTGGCCTGGAGCACGATATGTACATATTCAAGAAGCCTCAGGGTAACAGCCCTGAAACACAGGTGCTTATGAAGTGGGGAGAGGGTCTCAGGAGAGAACCAAGAGTAAGTAGTGTCAGGAAACCAGCTTCACTAAGAATTTCTCCCCAAAGTGTGTGCTTTGTTTTGTTTTATCTTGTTCTGAGGGCAGAGATGGAAGAGAGCAGCTCTTCTCTGGAGGAGCTCACGGTCTAGTGATGGGAGACAGAATATCCTAACACAGTGTCTTGAACTCTACTGTAGAAGACTGGGGAATTTCTAGCCTGGGCTATCAGGGAAGGCTTCTCAGAGGAAGGGACACCAGAAGGACTAAATAGAGTTAGCCAGATGCAGAAGTGGGCAGAGGAACAGCAGGTGCAGAGGCATCAAAGCAAGAGAGAGCAGGGGGCAGTGTGAGAATCAAGCAGATTGGTTGGCTTCGGGCAAGGGTGGACAAGACCAGGTGACCAGAGGGGAATCTTGGAGAGATGGCAGGCATGAGATCATGAATGGATATGGGAGAGAAGCAGAAGGTGTGAGGGAGTGGGGCATGGCCAGGATAGCAGTCTGATGGGAATCCTCTGATGGGAGTCTGAAAGGAGGGGAGGTGCCAGCAGGGCACTCAGAGGACTGAAGAATGAAAGGCCAGACCCTGGGGGGAGAGGAGGATTGTGGGAACTCACAAAGCTTTTGAGCGGAAGAACTAGCAAGACATGGTGCCAGTGGTTACAGGGGACAAGGGACAGGGAAGGGTCATCATTTAAAATATGTAGTTTTTTGAGCTTTGGCAGCTCAGAAAATGCTGTTACTGTTGACAGAAATAGGGAAGTTCAGAGGGGAAACCGGTTTTTGGAGGGGAAACTGGGGGTGGGGGAAAGACGGTGATTTCAGTTTTGGATGCGTTGTTTGCTCTCTTGAGCTGCTTTGTTTGGTTTCTGTAGCTGTTTCTTCTTCTCTTAAAACTTAGTTTCAGTGCTTAGAGGGGAAAAAAAAAGAGCCCAGTTTTGTATCTTGTACAAGATTGAAGTACATCAGTTCATACAACCTAAAATGGCCCAAGAGCTTAAGGAATCAATAGACAATGGAGCTGTTCCAGATTCTAAGTGCCAGGTGCCAAGGTGAGGAGGTGCAATGGGAGAGGCTGTTCCCCCTGCATTTTTGTCCTTGTCATCCCTGGCCTCAGGTGAAGGGAGGCTTGGGAACCTCACCTGCTTGGCTAGACTTTTGTTTTTCTCAGGAGTCCTTACTCCAAGAATCAGGGCTTCCCGATGGACCTGTTGAACAAGAATCATAGGTCTGTCATCTCGGACCATCCGGGCTCAGCTTCCTAGAGCAAAAGCTTTCTCAACAGGGTCTTGCTCGCTGGGGACAGGAGCCATGGCTTCTGCAGCCTCCCAGACACTCAGTTACCTCAGGTATGTTAGAGTCCTGCTCCAGCTGGTGGCCCCGGCTACCTGTCAGAGAGAAGATAGGTCAGCCTGAGTCTCCTGATTGCTGAAGTGGAGAAAGTCCCACAGTGTGGGGTCAAGGAGGGACAGAATAGCCTCACCCTTGCTTCTCTCCACAGGGGCTAAAGGAGAAGTGGGTTGGGGTGGGGCCGGCTGACCACTCCGCCTTCCAATGCACTCACACTCTTTCAAGCCACCAGACATGCTGCATTTTTGACACTCACACATACGCAGTGTCCCTGACTGAGCTCTTTAAGCGCAACGTGTTTAACTTGGATTCCCTGAAGTCAAGCTAACCCTACTTGAATGGCTTCCTTAGCAGGACAGAGCATTGGTGAAAGATATAATTCATTTAGGAATAAGAATAGCTTCCTTGAGTTGGGATTTCATGGAACCAGGAGCAGCCGCTCTGAAATCAAGGAGGAACGCTGGTGACATTCTTGACTCTTCTCGCCCCATCCTTCTCCTGGCCCCAACAGCCAATCAGTCACCTGACTCTTCCTCCTATAAAGCATCCTTCAAACCCATCCACTTCTCTTCTGTCCTCACCGCTAGCCTAGACCTTCAACTCTGGCCTGTTCCACTGTAATTCCCTACAGACCGGCCTTCCTTCCCACACCCTGCCCAGCTACAATCCACTCCCTGCAGTGAAGAGAGACTGTCCTCCCCACAATTCACATCTGGTTCTGTCTTGTGGTGGATCGTCTGCGAAGGTGGCTGCCAACAGTCACTCCCAACCCCATGTGTGTGCTCTTCCCACGAAGAGGTAGAATCTATTTCTCTTCCTCTTGAATCTGGGCCTTATGATTTGCTTTTACCAACAGAATGTTGTTAGTGGTGGAAATGATATTTTGGGACTTTTAACCCTCAGGGTTAAGAGCTTCACTTCTGTTTTTCCTCGCTTGGGAGTCAACTGCCACGAAAAGAAACTTGGGCCGGATTACCAGATGATAACAGGCCACATGAAGAGACAGAGGACCACCCAGCCCCCATATGTTGCAGCACCAGAGAAGTAAGTGAGGCCACGTGAACGTTTGAACCCAAGCGATGTCAGATTCTCCAATCCCAATCCAACCACCCCAGCCAGGACAGCACCACTTGGAGCAAAGAAGAGCCCAAATTGCAGAATTACGGATAGATGAATGGTTGCTGTTGTTTTAAGCCACCAAGTTTTGGCAGGGTTTCTTACATAGCAATGCATGGCTAAGACCTGTCCTACACTTAAAGGAACTTTCTTTAAAATGGTGCTGACCTAGACCCTACATGTTCAGCCCCATCTCTCACCCCTCCACCTAGGATTCTACTCTGGGCCTTTGCACATACCTTATACCACATCTCTCTCATCCCCCTTAATCCTACCTGGTCACCCATCAGCTTCCTTCTTCCAGGAAACATCACTTCTTCCAGGAAATCTCTGATTCCATGAGACTAGGTTGGAGGCCTTGTCAGGCCTTCTGTTGACCCTGTATTTATTTTACTGTACCACTATTATACTGCCCTGGGTACTTACTTGTCTCCACTATTATACTTTTTTTTTTAATTGGGGTATATTTGATGTAAAATACCATGTAACTTTCAGATGTACAACAAAATGATTCACAGTTTTAAAGGTTATATTCCATTTATAGTTTTTATAAAATATTGGTTATAGTCCCTGTGTTGTACAATCTACCTTTATACTTTTAGTGAAGTATATACCATGAAGGTGGGGACTTTCTGCCTTTTTTATAAGTGTATCCCTTATTCCTCAGACACTATCTGCACAGCAGGTGCTATTCAGTGTTTGACAAATGAATGAATGAAAGGCCAACAGAATAAGGGACTAAAACTATGGACTGTTCTTTTTAGACTTGATCATGTTGCCCTTCCCTTGTACCATTCCTGGTCATCCCCAGCAGATATTATTTCCTGAAAGCTTTGTTTTGGAACGCTGAATCTTGAATTTCTCCTCTCTGTCTCAACTATCTTCAAAGGGACAGTGCCTGGTACTCTCGATGATGAGTCCTGGGATAGGATGAAACCTTGAAATCATGAATTGTCAGAGATTAAAGGTTAGTTTTAACTTTTGAAAATTTAGTGAGCCAGTTTATGACAGTCTACGTGTGCACCTCTTCATCAACTCCAATGTTAAAAATTCCCTAAAGAACGCCAGTGTTTGTCCATGCTAGGTAAGAGGGAATAAATGCCTTGTTTTTATAAATGTTTTTACTTTTTAAAAAAATTATTTTTATTTAAAAAAATTTTTTGGTTTGTTTTTACTTTCTTAGAGGGGGTGTCATGCCTGTTATCCATTTGATTTTCACGCCGGTTCTGTGAGATAAATAGAAAGGTGGTGGCGGTGTAGTTCTCTGTCACAGGTTTGGAAGCAGAGGTTGTACAGGCTTCCAGGGCCATACAGCTGGTTGGTGAAACAAGTGAGTAGGATCAATTCTGCTGATGACTAACTAGCCTGCTGTTTCCTATGGTCTCTGTGACAATCATCCAGTTGAATCAGAATATGCCCACCTCTTTCAACACCTATTGCTATGATCCCAGTTAATCTTCCGTTTACTCAGATTATTGGTTTCCTGGCTGGTACTCTAACCTTTAGTCTATTCTTCAACCGATGGTTCAAGGGGTCCTTTAAAAATGTAAGTCCCCAATGTTCTTCCTCTGAGTAAAAATCTCCTATGCCTTCCCATAGCGTTTGTTAAAGCAATCAGATTGGGCCCAAGATGGAGCTGCTCATGCCAAGACCCAGGTCAGCAAACCAAAACTTAACTACTTTCTACCCTTGGCTTTCCCAGAAAAGGAAGGCCTAGGTCAGCCAATCAGTGCTTGTCTGCTCAGCGTCAGTTAACCTCACCAGCTCAAGCCTTCTCTTCACTCCATATAAGGAGAGTAACTTTGCTTTAACCAATCAGCAAATGCCTTGTTTCTGCTCATTTTTGTCTGTAGAACCCTGTCTCGGATTGCACAACTCTGGAGCTCCGTTCTATCAGACTGGATGCTGCCTGATTACCAAATTGCTAAATAAAGCCAATAAGGTCTTTAAAATTTACCCAGCTGACTTTTTGTTCTCCAGCAGATTTAAACTGTAACTTTATCTCCTACCACCTTCTCCCTTGCTAATAAGCTCCAGTCACCAGACTCTCCTTTCAGCCAGCGCTGAGCCAGGCTCCTGCATTGCCACTTGTCCTTCCTGGGAACAGCTCTTCTGATTCCTCCCCATCTGAGACCTTCCTATCGGTCTTAGCATAAATGGATCTTTCTAGGCAAGGCTGTCTCTGTGTTTGACCTATATCCCAGTTCTCATACACGAGATTCAGTGTTGATGGTTTTTCAATTATTTGATGAATTTTGGTCTCCTTTAGCGGAATGGAAGTTCCACAAGTGTTGATTCTTCGTCTTGTGAACTGCTGTAAACCCACCGCCTTGATTAAGGGCCTTGCAGATTGTAGGTGCCTAGGCTGATTTAAAAGTTTTAAACTGACCAATAAATGAGAAAAATAAGTGATCCAAGACACCAATCCAGACTTCAGAGCTGAGCTCTTTGGTTCAATGGATCACCTTTGATTTGAACCACCTCTGGAGGTGAGTTGGACAGAGAAATAAGGCAAATTACCTCTATTGCCACCCAGGTTCCTGTCAGTGAGGACCCACAGTATTCTGCCTTTGTTTAACCTTTCTCAAGTTTGACTTCCTTCTTTACCCTTTCACCTTAAGGGTGCAGGAAAAAAAACAAGGACAAAGAATCTGAAAAGGAAAAATAGATGTGTATGTGTATGTATAACTGAATCACTTTGCTGTACACCTGAAACTAACATTGTAAATCACCTACACTTCAATAAACAATTTTTTAAAACAGGAACAGAAGTGACACCCATCAACAGTAGAGACGTTTCAGAGGACACTCCTTTTCAGCCTTGGAAACAGATCTAGGGAGAATTAAATATATGGCATGACTAAAATAAAGTGCTCCAGGGTGGGGCAGGGAGGGAGGTGACTTGTTTGTCTTTGGGAGGGTTTAGGATGAAAGGAATAGCTTAGAATTTAGATAATAACCATTGTTTTCTGAAAGAAGTCCCAGAGGCTCTACCTATGGGCCAAAGGGAGAAAGCCTAACAGAAGAGGCAAAGGGGAAAGAAAGAAAAAAAAAAACAAGATTTGGGATAGCCTGCTTTTTATGTAATATGCTGCTGATTATGGAATAAGGTATTTTGGAGGGTTTTTTGTGGTCCTTTATATTTTATTTTGTCTATCATTACACTTGCTAACCTTGGAGACTGCCCCTTCCTTTGGGTGTATATTGCCAGAATATTTAGGGAAAGATTTTAAGAATTTCCCCTTCCCATCCCCAATTCTTTGAATTGTCCCTTCAAATGCAAATGAAATCACTTACCATTTGGATATACAGTAATTAAAGAGAGGAAGGGGCAATTTCTTGAAGCTCAAACAGACTTCCTTTTTCTGTGTGTGGGTTCAGAGTCATTTAAGGGCAATATGAGGACCTGTTGAGGGGGGCTGGGCACTGGGGGTGGGTGGTGAAGGTGGTGGAGTGGGTGCTGAAAGCAACAACAGAACGTAATTGAAGCTGGATCAAATTATAAGACATCAAATCCCACACGACTTGACAATGGACTACTCTTTATGGTAAAATGTTAAGTACTTAATATTTTATTTTCATTGCAGGTCATCTTGCATTGCACCCCAAAGCTATTTGTTCCTAGAACAAATGTGCATATGCTTATTAGATTTAACAATCCACTGCTTCCAGTTAGTAAAGAGGTCAGGCTAAACCTGACTCTTTTGAATGAATAAGCCTCATTTGTACTTGTGGTGACAAAAACATTAGTTCTCAAACCAAAAGGATGAGATGCGGCTAGAGAGATAATATGTGAGTAATGCTGATTCAATCCTTTTTTCCCCCTTTCATATATTTTATTTTCCTGTGTCCCATGTGTGTGAACTCTCCCTCACCACCCTCAAGTGTTTAAATTCGAGACTGGTTTATTACACAAGAATTAATCAAGACGGAACTTCAGCCAGGCTGAAAAGCAGCAGCCACTCAGCCTCTCTCCTGCATTTACCTCTCTCTATAAGTGGCTTTTACTGATTATTTGATTGGGCAAATGCCCAGAAGGGGAAGTAACTTAGTTGAAAATTATTATTTCACCCATTCTGATTTTCATCTGTCCTGAGAAAATTTGATTCATTTTCTTAGATCAGTACTAACTTTTGGATTTTCTCTCTCTCTCAAAACAAAAAAAGAGAAAGTAAAAAAAGAAAGGACGGTTTTGGGGGGGCCAAGAGCTGAATCATCAGTTAAGTAGGAGGTGGATGGGCTGACACAGTTGACTAACCGGGCTGGGCCCCCTCTGCTCTTCCAAGCACCTTGGAATAGCCCTTCCCTGGGGAAGCAAGAGTGAAATTCTGGGGCTGAGGCTCTCTTCCAGGTGATGAAATGCTTCGTCATCGGCTAGGGTGAAGATGCGTCTTCAGTAATAAGGCATGACTATAATTCCTCACCCTCTGGCTATTATTACTCATGATTCATTTCATGAAAGAGGGAGTAAAAGCCTCCGTAGGCACAGAGCACATCTAAACTGGAAGGATTTCAGGTTTGGGCGTGTGAGGTTTTCCCCTTTATGAAGAGGGAAATGAGTGTGTTCTCCTAAGGGAGGGAGGTCTGGTTCCAGCAAAGGAGACAGCCACATGGGCCTCTGGCCCGGGAAAGGTCTTTGTCAAACTCATGAGAAAATAAACTCCCCCTTTTCTGACTCTCCATGAACAACCTGCACTGATGTAATAGTCTGCAGTGATCTTTTTTGCCCTTTTTTCTCCTTAGGAAAAAAAAAACACCCCAAAACAAAACCTGTCCAAGTGCCTTGGGCTATATACTTAGTGCTGACTTAGCCTGGAATTATTTGGGGGTTATTCACCCTTGATAGTGAATAACTCCCAGGACTACATAGCTGGAAGGAATCTTGGAGATCATTTTCACGTATCTCGTCAATTCAAAGATGGGTGGGCGTGGAGAAACGAGGTGGATAAGATTTACTGGAACATGCTCAGAACACTGTTCCTTGATGCGGGGCTTTTGGCTTTTAGGCCTGTTCCCTTTCCTTTGCCACAGAACTTCAGCTGAGTGAACTCTGGAGAGTTCACGTGTCACACTGGACCTCAGTAAGAGGCAGACCTATTATTACTAACAGAGGGACCATCTGCCACATGGGGAAGATCTGGGATTAAGAGGGCAGGCTTCTGGGAATCAGAGCACCTGGGTTCAACTGAAGACTATGCCTTTGCTTGATTGCATAGTCTTGGGCAAACTCTTTACCTTTAGTGACACTAAACAATGAGAAAAATCTCAGTTTCCTCCTCTCTCAAATGGGGCCAGTAACGTTACCGTCAAGGAACAGTCGTTGTAGAAAGGAAGTGCTCAGCGTAGTACTTAGTTCACACATGGTCAGCATAGGTTCATACTACTGTTGTTAGCAGTGACACGGTTTCCTTAC
Source organism: Camelus dromedarius (assembly GCF_036321535.1). NCBI lineage: Eukaryota > Metazoa > Chordata > Mammalia > Artiodactyla > Camelidae > Camelus > Camelus dromedarius. Next base: position 9,852,606 of record NC_087454.1, on the reverse strand, counting down.
TGGGGGCTCAAATACTGTTCGAGGGTAAAGGATGTGTGGATTTCTCCCAGCTGTGTCTTGGAAGCTTTCATCCCTTCTCAGTAGGACAGCTTTCTTGGCCAAGGAGTCCCCCTGCCTCTCCCGGTGCCAGCCTAGCAGTAGTGAGTATGACACGGTGACAGTTCATCCACTCCTGGGAGAGGGAATGATGCGAGTTCTTAGGGCTCATTGCTCCCCTTAGCCCAGCGCAGGCCCACCCTCGAAAGCCTGGGAGTCAGGTTCCTGCTCCTGTCTCCGCCCCTCCTATCTCACTTTTCTTCTTACCCTTCTCCCCCTTCCCTCCTTCCTTTCCATCCTCCTACCTCTCTTCTCCATCAGCTGCTACCACTGGTCCAGCACCAGGAACACTAGGAAATCCTCCAATATCTTCTTTTTCCTAGTGGTTTTTAAAAAGCACTTTCAAGCGTGTGTTAAAAATAAGTGTTGTTTAGAGAGGCATGACAGACCAGAGAGGCATCTTTAAGGAAGGACGGGCCGCGGAGTTGACTGTCCCCAGCTGTCTCCTTGAGGACCCGTCTCAGCTGGAGGCCGGCTTCTCTAGACAGCCAAAGGTCACTGTCGGAGCCCGGTCTGGGCTGTTTCTGCCCCACGAGGGACTCCTCTAACGGGCGTTCCTTGCTTCACAGCTCCCTTGGCTGGCTTGGCACAGGCTTGGTCGCATCTTTATCCTGGTCCTGAGACTTCCCCAGCCTGGTTCTGCCCCTGCCCCTTTTCTTTCACAGGTGTTCCTGTGAAAATCCATTTCAAGCATCTGCTTCCCAGAGAAGCCAAGAAGCTATGCTCCTGGGTTTTCCATCCCTAGGGCTGTATGTGTCAGGAAAGGGGACAGGTTGTCACATGCACTGGGCTCAGAGGGCAAGAAATGTCTGAGCACCAACTATGACTACGTGCTGAGCTCTGAACCTGGCCCTTTGTGTATTTCATCTAGCCTTCACACTGAAACTGCGATGTAGGTTTTCGTACCTCCATTTACTGTCAAAGACACCAAGGCTCAGAAGGGTTAAGAAACTTGCCTGGGGTGGTTCGAGCCCACCCAGGGATGCCAAAAAAAAAAAAAAACAACAAAAACCCAAAACAAACAAAAACGAAACTTGCCTGAAGTCACTTGGTTACTAAGGGGTGGAGCCAGGATTTGAACCTAGACTGTTGGGCTCCAGTGTTTGGGCTCTTTGTGCTGCTGTGCAGATAGTAAGACAACACAGTGGGCCCTGATTCCTTCCTGAAGCCCCAGAAGCCAAAGGCATCTTTATCAACACTCAGTTATTTTCTCAGAGCTCAGAGCCAGGAGCATCATTCCGGGTGGTGTGCAGGAGAGAGAAATTAGAGTCCTTCATTTCACTCAACGAATGCCCTCCGAACTGCCTACTGTGATCCACCGCTTTCCACCACATTCAGCTTCAGACCAAGAGCTAACCCTAGTAAAGGTAAATATCACCATCATTATGACCAAATAATAATAATACAAAGTTAGTTCTCGCGATGAGCACTCTCTCACGGTACGTACTTCTCCCTCCACCCACAGCCACACATTTCTTGCTTAATATTTGTTCTTCCATCTGCCTTGCAAAGAACTCTCTCCCCTTGTGAGTGTTCTTACGGGTCTGTCCTCCTGCTGACCCCGAATTTCAAGGAGGAGGCAGATGCTCAGCTGCTGCTCAGCCCTCTGGCTATACTTTGAGCCTCCGAGAGACAAGCAGGTACACGATTTTCTGCCGCGATACAAATCGGGAAACATGAAGGAGTAAGTTGGGTTGTACGCATTACGTAGGGTGGCTCTGTGAGGCTTGGTTGGCCTCCTGTGCTTTGGCTCAAAGTAAATTACACGACGTTATGAGGCGTTTGTTAGCTCTGTCTCGTGGGAGCTTCATTTAGCCCCTTGATATATAAATGCTAGGTCCGGCCTGCCAGAAGAATGTCAGTACCACTTAGTGAAGATTTACTATGTGCCTGATACTGTGATGGGTACTTTACATACATCTGTTCTTTCATGGCTTTTGAGGTAGCTATGAATGTCCTATTTCGCTTGCGAGAAAACAGATTCAGAGAGGTTAAGCAACTGGCTTAAGATCACACAGCCAGGCAGAATTGAGTTTCAAACCTTGCTCTTCCTGACTCCAAAGCCTATTCTATGCGCCACGCTGTATAGCTTTGGGAAGAAAATGGCTTAGGATGCCCTTAACTTAATATTTTTAAATGGATATTAAAGCTAGTTAATATGTGTCGTCCCCTCAAGACAGTTTAGTGAGATGGATGGCAATATTTTCCATCCTAACACATCCTTCCCTTTTCACACCTCATTCTTCTCCCAACTACCCTTTTCAAGGCCAAACTTCTAAAATAAAGTTAGTCTCCCCTTCATCACCCATCATTCTCTTCTCAGCGTACTTCCTGGGGTTCCACGCCCACCTTGTCACAGAACCTGCCTTTGTCACCGTCCCCGATGACCTCCATGTTGCCAGAGTCCCTGGACTCGCCCTCCTCCCCACCTTTTTCAGATTTAGGAATATTTGACCCAGTTGGTCCCTCCCTCCCTCTTGAAAGGATGTCCTCTCTTGGTTTTGGGGACACCACACAATTCAGTGTTTCCCTTTCACCCCTAGAGCCACCCCTCTGGCTCCTTCATGGGTTTTTATTTGCCGGTGGCGCATATCACCAGCTGTATGTAATACCCATTCCTTCCTCCTTCCTTACGAATAAAACCCCAGTGCTGTTCAGTGCCCGGCTAAAAATACTTCCTTTTCGGGACACACTTGGAGTTGGGAGGATGTGTGTCATAGCTCTGGACAATGAAGAAGTTGGCAGAGCAAAGGCTTCTAGGACAGCTTTCATTTCTTGACAAAAAGGAGCTGACCTGCCCTGTGACCCTCCTGCTTCCTGCCTGGATGGTGGTTGTGTGCCTAAGGGGACAACTGCCATCTTGTGACCATGAAGCCACAAGCTCAAGGACAGAGACCTATGTGGAAAAAAAGGTAGAAGAGGAAGATTAAAGAACTTGGGTCCCCAAAGTGTTATGATCAGCTGCATCATCCTTGGGCTGCCCAGCTCCAGACTTCACGAATGCGACAAGAATACACCCCGTCTGTGACACCCAACTAGTGTTTTCTGTCATTTGTCATCAAATACATTCTTTTTTACTTTCTTACATTTTGAGGGGGAGTAATTAGGCTTATTTATTTTTAATGGAGGTATGGGGGATTGAACCCAGGACCTCTTGCATGCTAAGCATGCGCTCTACCACTGAGCTATGGCCTCCCCGCTGTCATCAAATACATTCTGAATTGACACACTTACCACCTTGTAGCTGAATCTTAAAATACCCAGGATTTTAGTCCTTAGACCCTCTTCCTTCATCTTTCTAGTGATATTCAAGATCTGGGAGAAGGAAGCTCTCACTAGGTGACTTTTTCTTAGCTCTAAGTTATAATTACATACTGATAGCCAAATTAATGCCTCCAACCCAAACTTGGCACCTACATTTCAGTGTCTTATTGAGATTTCTAGGTGGTATTGTTTCTTCTCCACATCTCACAATCTTGTCCAATGGGAAGGTCTATATTTTGTACCTCTTAAATATGTTGAGAATCCATTGACTTCTCTCTATCCTCAGGGCTCCCACTTTATAACAAGACACAGAGAACAGAAGCTGTCTACTCCTGACACAGAGCCAGGACTCAGAGAACTGAAAGAAGCTTCCACTCCCAGAATTGTCCACATTAACATGAATTTACTATTCCGTTGCCTTCCTGAGTGTGGCTTTACTCTTCCAGAAGATACTTCCAAAAGAATTTGATTGTTTCTTACAGGAAGTTCCTAGAAGATCCATTGAATTTTCACTATAAAGCATCAACAGACACATTATGCCCCCAAATTCTTTGAGCCCCTTGCCTTGAGATTCTCAACTTGCTAGGTTCAACAATCTGAAACTGTTCTATCATGATCCTACGTGAAAGACCTATCTTAAACCACACTCCAGATCCACACTGAAAGACCTATCTTAAACCACACTCCAGATCCACCAAAAAATTCGACCTTGTCTTTTCCCTTCTAAGACACTGCCCAAATCCTCCTCCGCTTTACCCTGGAAAGCAATAAACTCAGCTTTGTCTCTTCAACAGACTGTGTTGGCAAGTCAGCTTTTGACAACAACATCATCATCCCATCAGGACCGCTTCAATAACTTCTTCATTGGTCTCCATCTCCGCCCTGACTGTCCTCAGATCTATTCTCCAAGAATCTACCAGAGTGGCCGTTTTAAAAAACAGAAATTGGACCTCATGATTTTTCGGCCTAAAACTCGGTATCAGATGCCTCTTGTCCTCTCCTCTCAGTCACCTGGGATTTCAGCTCCAGGTGGGCTTCAAGTCAGTTCCTAGGTTAGTGGCTCCTGCTGTGCTCACCTGGGTAAGGGGGACCTTTGTTTCCTGCCTGAGGATTCCTCCACATTTGTAGATGCTAGGAAGCCAGAGGCAAAGGATGAACAGTCCCACGTCCAGTCCATCAGGACGACCATTCTGGGAGGCTGGCTATATTCTTCTCGGGAGGTCTCGGAATGAAGACTCACTGCTTGGTTTGTAAGTGGCAACCTGATACTTTGGTTTTTCCTCCTTTTTTGTCTTAATCTCTTGATCTTGCCGTTTTCCTGAGGTCATTTCATGAAAACTCCTTGCACAGAAGTTTTCTTTTCAGGCTCTGCTTTCTCAGGGAACACAAGCTAAGGGTCCCTACATTAACTAATGCTTTTACTGGAAATAATCTGCCCTGTGCCAACTGCTCAGCTCTCCTCTCTCATCTCATTCTGCAGTCCCCTCTTGTGCCACACTCCAGGCACACTGGCCCCCTTTCAGTTTCTTGAATACATACAAAAAAAAAGATGGCATTAAAAGGGAGCAGAATATGCCACCCCAAAATGTGCTTCCTTGGCATGAGGATTATTTTGAGCTGATCATTTTTAAGAAAAAAGATACAAGAGAAGCTCTAAAAACAGTAGAAATTTGTATTTATATTTGTATTTATGAGGGAAATCTTTACCTGAAGGGTCTTTTCCTTTCTGTACCAGGAAGAGAAAGAGAATTCTAAATCACCAAAAACTCTCATCAGTGAAGGAGGCGCCAGATTTAAATCTGCATAAAAACCTGACTTTACTTTTCCTGGTAACCTCCCATATCTGGCCTCCCCACCCCCTATCTTTTGTCTGTAGCTGGAGATGGCATTTAAGGTGGTGACTCGGGCCATTTCAGGGAGTTACTTGGTTTTCCTGGGTCTCTCCCGTGTATACAGGAGGTGAGTATGTTATTAAAGTTTATGTTGTTCTCTTGCCTGTCTTTTATTACAGGGAGATCTCAGCCACTGAACCTAGAAGGGTAGAAGGGAAATCATTTTTCTTCTCCTCCAGCGGTTTGCAGATTTCAGCTGGAATTTATCCTGGCTGGAGAACCAGGGTTGTTCATCTTCAGAATAAGTAGGTTCATGGAGGAGGCCAAGGCTTGGTTCTGGGGAGTTCTGGGAGACAGGGAATGAGAGCACAGGGGAGAAGGAAGATACAGACCCCTGGAGGGGACAGCACCGACCCCCTTCTTCCCTCCAGGGATCTTTCTGCGCAGATCCAGTAACATCCCATAGGGACTGGGGCTCTCCCTGGAACAGCAGGCTGACTTGATCAACAAGAGTGTTGCTGGCATTCCTTCCTGTGGGAGCTTCACAAAACCACCTTCCCTTTCCTCCAGGGGGCTCCTCCTCTCCCCATTTCCATCCTGTTGGGAAAACTCTGTCTTGGATATACTACAATCAATCACATTCTAACTTGGAAATGGCACATATATTTTCTAATGCTCCGTGTGGTTTGAGACACACCCTAGACTCCCTGATGAAAAATGGTTTCATCCGTACCTGGGTGATAAAGTATTCCTCCTTCTAGGTCCAGTGGCTGGTCTAATAATTAAATTAACATAAGACAGATTAACAGGAGAAAAGAACATAATTTCACATGTATGGGAGTCCCATGAAAATATGAGACCCAAAGGTAGTCAGGCAAATGCCACCCTGAGCTCAGGAATGGGAGAGGGGCCTGGGGCTTGAAAGCGGGGGAGGGATTTACAGGCAGATAAGAAAAGCAGGGGTTTGGTAATCAGATGTTTGCAGCGCCATGCAGGTAAGTCCTTCAGATAAAAAGTTATCTTTCGTAATAGCTCTCTTTCTGGGCCAGGCCCCCTATCTAAATTCTTTTAGGCAGTTAAGGGAGAGGTAAAAGTTTTTCCTGAGTCTGCTGGGGCTTGATTGCCTTCAGCTCAAAATAATCCACATGCCAAAGGGGCACATCTTGGCGGGGGGTGGTGTATTACGCCTGTCTTCCTCGGCAATGTATTTTCTTTTTCCAATTAGTTTTCGTAATTTTAACCCCTCATTCTCAAGGTAATATGGCTTTTAATGGAATGTTTAGAAAATGCCAAAACTTGCAAAGAAGTAAGCAAACATACATACCATAATTCCACCAGAAATAATGTAGTTTGGTGTATGTCCATAGATTTTTTTTTTTTCTACACATGATTTCCCTGAACATGAAAACACCTACATACTTTAAACTCTCCACAGATGGTGGAGAAAAAAGAACCCTCCCACACTGTTGGTGGGAATGTAGTTTGGTGCAGCCATTATGGAAAACAGTATGGAGATTTCTCAAAAGACTAAATATAGACTTACCATATGATCCAGCAATCCCACTCCTAGGCATATATCCAGAGGAAACCTTAATTCAAAAAGATACATGCACCTCAACGTTCATAGCAGCACTATTTACACTAGCCAAGACATAGAAACAACCTAAACGTCCATTGATAGATGACTGGATAAAGAAGCTGTGGTATATTTATACAATGGAATGCTACTCAGCCATAAAAATGATAAAATAATGCCATTTGCAGCAACATGGATGGGCCTAGAGATCATCATTCTAAGTGAAGTAAGTCAGAAAGAGAAAGAAAAATACCATATGACATCACTTACATAAAGTGATAATATAAAAAAAAGACAAAAAATCTTATTTACAAAACAGAAACAGACTCACAGACATAGAAAACAAACTTATGGTTACCAGAGGGGAATGGGGTAGGAAGGGATAAATTGGGAATTCAAGGTTTGCAGATACTAACTACTGTATATAAAATAGAGAAACAAGTTTGTACTGTATAGCACAGGGAACTCTATTCAATATCTTGTAGTAACTTATGGTGAAAAAGAATATGAAAATGAATATATGTACATTCACGTATGACTAAAGCATGATGCTGTACACCAGAAATTGACACAACATTGTAAACTGACTGTATGTCAATAAAAAATACGTATATACAAAAAAAAAAAACCCCAAAACTCTCCAGGATTACTGCTGTCACCCAGCCCCTGGGAGACACTCAGACCCGTCAGTCACTCTGGCATTGGGGGTGGGACAGCCGGTCCTGTCAGAGCCCTTCCCTGGGACTGATACATGGACCGTGGGAGAAGCAAGCTTCCTTTTTTCGACTTGAACTGCCAGGCTGGCATGTGAAATCCTGGCACTAGTGGTGGACGTCTTCTAAGGATGGAAGAAGCATCCTGGAGAAAGAGAATGAAACCACTACACAAAGACTAGCCAAGAAGGGAAGAGAGAGAGAGCAGACAGAGTAAAGGGCTGTTGACATGTAGGCACCTGTATCTTTTCAAGCCAGTCACATCCATGGATGTCCCGGTTTATAGGAGCCAATACATTCCATTAAAAAAATGGTTTTAATTGGGTTTCTAATATTTGAACCCAGTGAGTCACGATTCCTACAGTTCTTGTAGACATCACCTCATTTCATCCTTCAGCAATTCTGTGAACTGGATTTTAACCATGTTTTACAGAGAAGGAGGCTGAATTTAGAGAACTTAGTATCTTGCTTAAAATCCCTGGGCAGAGAGTTTATCTAAGTTTCATCCTGAATTCTTATTCTTGTTATGTTACAGTTCCACTTTTATTTTAAAGTAAGTGTTATAAAAGTCTTAGTTTTATTGCTTAATTGACTCGCTGCTGCTAAGTTCAGGATGTTAACCAGTCCCGAGCATAAAAATACCTCCTTTTCACTTTCTCAAGGGTGCGTGGGGGGGGGGGGACAAGACAGGCATCCTTTCCAGGCAGGAAACAATTGGCCATAGAGCCCAGAGGGGTCCAGTGGAGTTACCCTTCTACGTGAGGGGCCTGCCTTCAGTATTCTTCACTCCTTCCCCCACCCCAGCCACAACTCCCACAGGCTTACACACACCAGGCAGAGCGCAGCCTGGCCTGTGTCTCTCCATCGTGGCTAATGTTCTCAAGGCGAATTGAGCACATGAATGTGACATGTTCTCATCACAGTCGGTGACTTGTGACAGCCGGGGCATGGAGAGGGTGGGGATGAGGCTTCCCCAGATCAGGGGATTGGCTTGTGTACCTTAAAGAAGCTTCAAGTATGATCCAGAAACTCACACTGTACTCTTCCCCCAACCCTGAGAATCCACCTCTCCTCCTGGAATTCTCTGACATCACTCTCTTCATGGTTTTCTCCTCTCGGAAAGATAATTTTATAGCATCGTGTGTTTCCTAGAGCTGCCATAACGGACTACCGCAGCCTGAGTGTCTTCAAATGATAGAAATTTCTCTTTTCACATTTCTGGAGCCCAGACAACTGAAATCAAGGTGACAGCAGGAACTAAAGCCTTGAGGGGAGAATTCTTCCTTGTTTCTTCCAGCATATTGTGGCCCCAGGTGTTCCTTGGCTTGTGGTAGCATATCTCCAATCTTTGCCTCTGTCTTCACATGGCCTTCTTCCCCTAAGTCTCATTTCAACTTTTATTATTAAGATAGCCATTTTTCCCCCCGTGTGAGACCTGGCTTGAATGCAGGAATTGTAGGATAGGAAAAACAAACAAACAAACAACTTTTTCCTCTACCCTTTTTGGTCCAGTGCCTAGAGCCTGCAAATTAAACTGACGAAGGACAGATTAACAGAAGGAAAAAACAGTCTGTTGATACATGCAACAGGCATACATGTGGGAGTAGTCAGTGATGAGCAACTCAAGGGGTGGTTAGAATGTGGGGTTTATACACCCTCTTAACAAAGGGTGATAAATCTATAGAGAAGTGATAAGACGCAGGAAAAGGGTTTGGGCTCCTAGAGCTGGTAAACTGTGGGAAGGTAGATATATGCGGAAATCTAATGGCAGATAAGGGTTATTTTAATAAGGTTTGCTTACATAGACCCAATTCAGGGCTGATTTTTCTGTCTTCAGTGATAATGGTTGTTTTCCTCCTCCTACAGGAAAGGGGAGGGGGAACACCTTCACAAAGGGAAATTTATGACCTGCTTTTAGGCAGCTGGGAAAGGCAAAGCGTTCTTTCTGGGTTTGCCACTTCTTGATTGTTTTCAGCAAAACAACCTTTATTCCCCAGTGGCATATTTGGGGTGGCATATCCTGACCCCCTTCAAAACACACCAGTTGATAAAGCACATCCATGATGAGGGGGTTTCTGGTTATAGAATTTAGACTTGTGGGACACCTGGGGCCCAGGGACATCCAGTGACTTGCTACTTCCCTGTCCCTCCTGTCCTGCCTTTATGATCCCTCCTTAGTCCGTACAGAATAAACTCTCAGCATGGCGTGCAGTTTCCTCAGGCTCTGTCTCCCTTTCCAGACTGATCTCCCACCTATTCAGCCCTCTCTTTTGTTGCTCTCGTAACATCAAAGTCCTTGTAAATCCCTCTGCTGTGAACGTCATATTATTTCATGTCTTGGTGGCTTTGCCCTTGCAGGTTTCCCCTGACTAACTCTTACTCAGGGACTGGCTCCTCCCAGATGCCTCCTCCAAACCCCAAGGATGCTCTAAACCCCACCACTCCACCTGCAGAGAAGGCCGTGCCTCCACTTGATAGAGCGATTGCTCTGAATGTCAAAATGAACGAGATCTCCCAAACTCTAAGTCCCTGTTGGTCAGGGATTGTGTCACATTCATTTTCATGACCTTAGACCCAACACAGGGTCTAGTACATAACAGACACTCCAATAATGTTTTAAAATTAAACTGCATTTCTTCTACTCACGAGTTAACAGGATAACAGGATAAACACGAGTTAACAGGATAATCCCAACATAACAGGATAAAACATTGTGCTTTATCTACTCTATCATCTTGCAGTTTTTGAAAGCATTTTCCCCCCAGTTCTATTGAGGTGTAATTGACATAGAGCACTGCATAAATTTAAGGTGTGCAGCAAATAATTTGACTTACATACATCACAAAATGATTACCACAAGTTTTGTGAACACCCATCATTTCATGTAGATACAAAATAAAATAAAACACTTTTTTTCCCTTGTGATGAGAACTTTTAGGATTTACTCTCTTAACAATTTCCATATATTTTTCCCCCAAATCCAAATAAGAGTGCTAAAATTTGTGGGTGGACATTTCCTTTGATTTTTGTTTACTAAGTTGTCCAGTATTTAAGAAAATGCAATTTCCTTCTTTAGTCTACAGACCACCTCTTTAAGTTTCTCTTTCATACACCTATGTGTCTTTGAATGTAATTGTCCTTATACTTCTGGGCATTGCTAATTTATTTACATCCCAGTTTAGTTCTACAGAGTACATACCTAGATGGGGAACATCCGAAATTATTAAGACGTTCCACTGTTTTTTTCCTCATTACTTTGAGGAAACTGTTTCTTCTAATATTTCTTGGAAAGTCCTGTTTTAGAGCAGAGAAATCTTATCACAACCCTTTTTTCCCTCTACTCTATCAATAACGAACAGAAGCTAAAAAGCACCTAAAATTCCTTCTTTTCTAAATCCCACTGATTTCTAGAAAATGCTTACCATTCTGAGACTTCAAAAGCCATGGCAGCAAGAACACATAAAATGAATCTAAATGCCAAAAAATCATTGAAATCTTGGTTTAATTTCAAGCTATTAAAATTTTATTCATGTTTTAATATAACTGATTGCTACTGAAATGCAATCAAAAACTGAAAGTAAGGGTAAGGTATTTCTAATTTCCACTAAAAGGGGAGACAACACAATAAATTGGAATCTAGAAATTAGTGTTTGCTTTGGCTACACATCTAGGGGGAGCAAGAGCCCTCCCCCCAACTTAAAACACTCAGAAATTAATTCAGAATGAATGACTTATCACTGTCTCACTTTTCATCAACATTAATTCAAATGGGGGAAACATAAAACTTCAAAAATAAAAATGAAATAAAAAATATGGATGATTGAAGAAAAATGGGATAGAGAAATTTTTTTCTAACTATGCCACAAAATGTTTGGGCAAATTTGGAAAATTTTTGGCCAAGTATGTGACAAACATAAGGTTCATGTTGATAACACATAGTAAACTTTTTACATGTCAACAGGAAAAAGCAGAAAAGAAAAACATGATGAGGGATATAAGCAGCCAATTTCACAAAACAATTAAAAGAAATAACTAATAAAAATCACATTTATGTACTTATTACTGAGAGAAATGACTTTCATCATCAAAGAATGCAAATAAAGTGTCTCATTATTTCTATCATATTGTCAGAGATGAAAAATTGACAGAAGATTGGGAAAGAAGTAGAGAAATGAATATTGTCATGTATTTATTGATTGTAGTTGAAATTTATCTAACCTTTCTAGATCCCAGTTGTACAAAATGCACCAAAATTTAAAATATGCATTTTCATTGACCCCCAAATCCAACTTTTTATAAATGATTTTCTAATGAGTGCAAAGATATGTACATGGGTATCTGTTGTTATTATTTTAATCTTTCTCCTGTTTTTATTTTTATTAAAATTATACATGCATGTAATTTTCAGAGTGAAAGAGTTCTACGAAGCTTGTTACTAAAAACAGCAAACCCTGATCAACTCTACCTATTCTCTGCTCCCCAGACACTTCCAACACTTTTAGTGGCTTATTTCAGTATTCATCTTCATACATTTTTATTAATAAGTTGTATGTTTACTTCCTTCGAGAGTTTTCAGTTTTAGGCATTATCAGTTGATTTCCCAGTGGGGCATGAGGCCATAGTGCCCTCCTGCAGCTTAGGGGAGGACACACACACACTTCTTGCCGCCACTCTCCTGTTACAGGTTTTAACCATCATTTAATTTGGATCAATACTAAGTATGTACATTATTATTACTATGTAAATGTTAATCATAGCTTAGCCACCTGGTATAACGTGATAAGTTTTCATTCCTTGCACAAAATTTGCTTTTCCTGTTAATGATTCACCTGTTCTCCTCTTCATTTTCCATGCACTTAACACCACTTACTCTCAACCTTGCTTTCAATTGTGTGTATCAGCAGCCAGAGGGGAGCTCATGCCATGAACGCTTTGGGGGAAGTAGCGGGGTGTCCTACACACGCTGCTACAGATGTGGATCACACAGGAAGCTCTCTCGGAGGAGAGAGCAGCGGTCCAGAACATGGGCTAGAATCCTGGCTCTTCCACTCTCCAGCTACTAAGTCATTTCTCCTCTGGGAGCCTCAGTGTCTTCCCCTGAAAGGCGGTGATAACAGAAGTACCTACGTTGTAGTTTTATTCTAAGGAATAATGATTAAATGAGTAGCAGTGTTCAGCACGGACTAAATACTTATTAAGAGTGGTTTTTAAATTATTCTATGAGAGTAAAAGTAGTAGGAATTTAGGAGGCTAATTTCCATTCAGAAATTTTTTAGTTTTTCCCTTAATTTTTTTTCCTGATTAAGCAATAAATATTCATCAATAGAAAATTGAAAAGCACACTAAAGTGTAAAGACGCTCAAAGGAAAACTTCTCATAATCCCACTAAACAGAGGCAACTGCAGTTAACTTTTTGGCATATTTCGTACCTTTTTTTTTTTTCTATAGAATTTTAAAAAATTATTTACATTATATTAAAAACATTTCTCATATCACTTAAAAATCTTTATTAGCACTTTAAAAATGAAAATTGCATACTATTTTACTATATTGCTATCGTGTGACCACCCACCTCCATTTGCCTCGGTCTGGAGAGGGTTCTTGGGACGCAAAACTTCTATTGGAGAGTCCAGGACAAACCAGGATTGAGTTGGTCGTTCTACTTTTACACACCCTTTTAATTGGATAATTAGTTTTTCCCCCCATTTTTCAATCTTATAAATAGCACTGATGCAAACTTCTTTTTAGCATTTAATGGTTTTTCAAGTTGTTTTTATAATAAGTGCTCTTTTCTAACTCCTTGAGGGAAAAAAAATCATCTTTCAGCCTAGATTTTTTTGTTTAACTCACAGGGCCTGGAAGTGTTAAGTAGCTGCTCAATAAATGTGGTTCTAATCAATGGAATGACTGACTGGCAAGTGTTGTTGTAGGTTAAATTGTGTCCCCCCCACCAAAAAAAAAAAAAAAAAAGTTGAGGTCCTAACCCTGGGTGCCTGTGAATATGACCTTATTTGGAAATAGGGTCTTTGTTGATGTAATTAAGGTGTAAGTTAAGATGAGGTCAGAATGGATTAGGGTGGGTTGTGATTCCAATACAGTCTAGATAAGAAGAGGAGAGACACAGAGACAGACACACACAGACAGGAGAAGGCCATTGAGGACACAGACACACAGGAGGAAGATGGTCACATTACTGGAGGCAGACGTGGGAGTAATGCAGCTGCAAACCCAGAGTCTTAGCCCATTCGGGCAGCTGTAACAAAATACCATGGACCGGGGGCCTGCAGACCACAGAAACTCATGCTTCACTTTCTGGAGACTTGGGGTCCAAGATCAGGCAGCCAGCATGGTCAGGTGAAGATTCTTTTCTGGGTCTCAGAACTGTTACCTGCTCACATGGTGGACGGGGCCAGGGACCTCACTGGGCCACTTTTATAAGACACTAATGTCGTTCTTGAGGGTTCCACCCTCAGGTTAGAGGCACCTCCCAAAGGCCTCACCTCTAATATCACTGCCTTCAGGGGTTAGGATTTCAGCACAAATGGATTTTGAGGGGGACACAAACATTCAGACCATAGCATCAAGGAACACCAAGGGATACTGGCAGTTACCAGAAGCTAGGAGAGTGAGAATGGTCCTGCTGACACCACAGCCTCAAACTTCTAGGCTCCAGAAATCCGGGAGAATAAATTTCTGTGGTTTTAAGTCACGCAGTTTGTGGTAGTTTGTTGCAGCAAATTAAACCAGGAAATTAATCCAGGTGCCTCATGTGAAAATGGTAGAGTATTAGCAGGAGCCAGCAATATGCATGGGACTCTGTGTAAGCAGAATGCTCCCAAATTAGTTGGTGTCTTAGTCTGTTAGAGCTGCTATAAGAGAACACCATGGATTGGGTGACTTATAAACAATAGAAATTTATTTCTCACACTCCTAGGGGTCAAGAAGTCCAGCAGATCTGGTGTCTGGTGATTCAGAGGTGGGCAGCTGCCTTCCAGCTATGTCCTCACATGGCATAAGGGAGAGGAAGCTTTTAGGGGTCTCTTTTAAAAGGGCACTAATCCCATTCATGAGGGCTCCACCCTCATGATCTAATTACCTCCCAGAGGCCTTACTTCCTAATACCATCACAGTGGGGGAGTAGGTTTCAACATATGGATTTGAGGAGGGACAAACATTCCATCCATAACAGCTGGTATTTTCCATCCCTTCTTTGCTCCTAGCTGTTGCTCCAAAATGTGCCTCGTGTCTGCCCTCATTCTTGAAGTGGCTCTCCCTGAAAGGAGGACAAGAACTAATCAACTTCCTTTATTAGACTTCTTAATATGCTAAAGTGATTTATGACTCTTTCCTCTAAATATTGCCAATCTTATGGGTTTTTTTGTTTTGTTTTTTTTTTGGTTTTTTGTTTTTTGGCTAATCTTATGGTTTCACAGTTCATGAGTGGCCATAAATTGATGGGTCCTATGGGTATTGGTCATATTCTGGAAGCTTTTCTCAAGGTAGCAGCAGCAGACATTTCTAGTCAGATAAATTCTACCAGCATCCTCTTGCTTTCCCTGGGAATATTTGAGATTCCTCATGCTCACATCTTGATTAAGGAGCCTTATTAAATAAAAGGTAATATGTTAGATTCATCTTCAAGACTTTGATGAGAACACATCAGGTAAGCAGACAACAGAGGGCTGTTTTTCCTCATGCTTATTCCCCAATTAATCAACAGTAAAAGTCCTGCCTTTCCCCCACCTCCCTCTCAGGCTTGGAGACCACCTAGGGTCACTCACACTAATATTTGAGTCTGGTACTCCTCTGATATTTGTATATCCAGGAATATCACAAACACAATTTGACCTCACTTTTGTGGTCTGCTTTAATTTTTTAATAGAATATTAATGCTAGAAAGTATTTCAAGAGGTGTGGTCGAGACCTTTGTCCTAGAACATCTGAGAAAATAAATCATCTGAGGCATGTGGTGGCCCATTCTATTCTTAATGCTCTCTAGGGATGGAGATTTGTGAGACTTTGCTTAGTTGCCTGTTTTAGTGTTAAAAGACCATTATAGTTAGTCAATCTTCTTTGAGTCTCCTTAACATCTTTGTGGAATCTAAAGAGGTTTTTTCCCCCTTTACTAATGCTTTATTTTAAAAATTACAGTTTTGTAACTTTGGAGTAGTAGAGTAGGTGACTGAAGTTTGAGGAGAAGGCAGGAGAAACAAAAACACTTGGGAGACACATTAGGTACCTTATTCTTTGGTTTAGAATATTGTGATTTGGATTTCTGTTTCTAGAGGACAATCATAGATTAGAGCTTCAATTGTTTAGGAATTCTTGCCATTCTTTAAAACAGCACGTGCTAAACATAAATGATTCTCAGAGACAACGAAAACATTGTTTATGAGGACTGGACGCCAAGAGTACATGGCCTTCTCTGGCGAGGTCCATTGTGTTTAAAAAGCCACAGAATATTTTGTAACATATGTTCTTGTAATGTACTCCCCGACACAGCCAACCCAGGATGTGCAAAGAGAGGTTTTAAAAGCAGCTGTATTATTACCATTTGTCAGCAAATAGATGATGCAAAATCTTTCATTCAATCAGGGCTGTGGGGGGGGAGAAATGCCTTAGTCTCAGCTGATCAAAATAATAATATTGATCAATAGTGGTTTATACGATGGTCAAAATGCCACTTCTTCTCCGGGAGGAGAAGATAAGCAGCTCCCCTGTACATACAGACCAGCACTATCTTCCAAACTGAACTCAAAGGCGGGATTTTACCCGTGTAGACATCATAGGGTAGACATTTTAGTGTAGCCGTCATAACACTTCTCCCCCAATCCCACTCAATACTTCAGTCTGTGCCTTCTGAGAAAAGGGATATTCTTCGACCCAACCACAATACTACTATCACATCCAAGGACACTAACATTTATTTAATATCTAACATCTAGTATATAATCTATATTTACATTTCTCCAGTTGTTCCAAAAATACCTTTTACAGTTTTTTTTCCCTGATCATCTAGAATCCAATCAGGGTTCACGTGTTACACATGATTATTCTGATTTATTCTCAAAATCAAAATGAGTTTAAGCAAATTGTGTATGAACATGATTGAACATGTTTTTGTGAACACCTTGACTTTTTCTCCTTGGGTTTGGCAATAGAAGCATTATCATATTATAGTGGACGGAGAACTGAGCTGAGCATTAAGCATCCCGGATTCCAGAGCTTGTCCTACCACTAGTAATCTGCACACGTTCAGGTAAGTGACTTTGTCCTTCTGGGCCTCAGTTTGTCCCCTGGAAAAGCTGTGTGAGGTGACAGGAAGAACATGTGAGTTTAAAGACCCAGTTTCGGTCTTGGTTCGGCACTAATTGTGCGACCTTGAGCACACCCTGTGCCTTCCCATTCATTTATGAATTGATTTGAGTACTCTGCCTTGGGTGCTTACCAAGGGCCCATGTGACCATGAAAGGTTCAGCCCCTGCCCTCACAGAGCACAGAGTGCCCTTCGGGAGACAGACATGACACGCACAGTCACATCGGTGAGTTGTTAACTTCAGCTCTGGCAAGCTGAAACGCTTGGAGAGGAGAGCTGCTGACAGAGAGCACCAGGGAGCCCTCCTCCAGATGGGGTGCAGCGGGTGAAGGGAAGGAGGGGAAACCCCGAGCAGGCTTCTTGGAGGAAGCGACTTCTAAGTTGACACAAGAGCAGTGAGTGGGTGTTAACCAGGTAAGTTTGGGGGAGTTTTCCCTCTTTGAGAATCAGTTTTTCTTTTCCAATTCAGTAAAAGGAAAACAGATGTGGCAGAGATTGCTAGGGGTCCCCTAATCGATGCTCTTTGTGCTTATCATAGAATCCCCGTGTTACTTGTGGTGACAACATTGCCAGCAACCTCTGCAGCTTCTCGTGGCCTTGTGATGAATTCTGGCATGTGGAACTCAGGCCACTTCCGGGAGGCGTTCTTAAAGGAGGTGATATACCCCATCTTCCTCTACCCTGTGCCTTGTAATAAGGACTCGGAGCCACCCCACCATTCCTAACATCCGGTGGTCATGCTTACATCTGAGGGAGAAATAAACCGCTGTCCAGGGGCATTGAGATGGAGCTCTGGGATCTGAAGTTGAACTTAAACCCTAAGCAGTACAGCGTGCCTATCACATCATTCACATTGAATAAAAGAATATAATGGCCCATGTAATGGGCAAAGTGCTAATAGTAAAAGCTTACTTCAAAAGCTTTAAAATGTAAAAGCTTCTTCAAAAACACACCCCAAACCCCAATAACCCAGTTGAATAATGAAAAAGGATATAAACAGTTAACAGAAACGGAAATATAAATGGCTTTTAACTGGTGCAAAGATATTGGCTCATTCATAATAAGAAGTTGCAAATAGAAACTGCTACAGAAACTGTAAATTAATATACACTTTAAAAATTAAGAAGGAGACTATAATGAAAATGGATGCTTACTGCCTACATGCCTCAGAGTTGCTTTTGAGCACCAGGATAACCAGAGTGGAACACTAGACTTCAGGTGTGAGGTGACGAGTCTCTAAAAGGGAAGGACCAGACTCTCCTTTTCTATAATTGCACCTTCATCGATGCATTTGGGGGCACCCCTCACCGGGTGAAACACCAGTTCACACTGCTTTTGTATTGCTCTCTGACTCGTAAGGTCATTTCAAAATCCGCCTCCACTGACTGAGCCATGCTGCAGGATTTCAGGTCTAGAGCTCTGGTTTTATAGCATTTTGGGGTCTGCGAACCATCTTACAAAGCAACAACTAAAGTGACCTTGGCTGTACATCCTCCCCTTTCCAGACACTCCCCTGACCCGTGACCATGTACGCAGACCAAACCTCCATTGGCTGAATCACTTCTGTTGAGAAATCGTTCTAGGGATTCTTGATTTTTACTATTATTTCACATCATAAACCAAAGCATAAACATGAATATACCAGAAAAGTTAAACAAGTTGAAGAACACACGGGCATGACTCACAGATCCTCCTGTGAGAACAGCTTGTCCATGCAGGGTGTCCGTGTTTATCAGCATTGTGAGAAACTCCCAGAGGCCCCCTGAGTCATCTACACACTGATCCACACACTCACAAACACATACATACGAACTGCCATCTATTTCTCCTAGAATTTAACTGGGTTCACAGGGGATCAAGACCCTTTATAGAAATGAATAGATTATGCATTATATCGTCATATTATCCTTCAGAGCTGGGCGGGGCCCCGAGTTTACCTGGCACCATTTTCGTTACAACTGAAGGGATTCAGTCCGTGTTAGAGACAGCAGGCTGGAGAGTTGAATGCAGAATCTTATCAACGGATTTGTGCTCTGGCTTAGTGGATCCTGAAAAGAATTCAGTAAGATAAAAGCAGGGTATGAGAGAATATTATTTTGAGCAAAAGATTTTTATGAAATAGCATAAATCCATTGACCATAAAGAATTGGTTTTACTGAGCATTTCGTTACTACTTATTGGACACCTGCAGGGTGAGGGGGCCTATTGACAAAGAAACGTAAGATTGGGGTCCCCACAACGCATGAACAGCTAGTGGTCATTTCCAGTAGGGTGCAAAGTCTTTCCTGAAAAACTGTTTTTGATTATTTGCTTAGAATGACATTAAAATAGACCCTTTAAGAATAGCAGTAAAAATACCATATGATATCATTTATATGTGGAATAAAAAAAAAAAAAAAAAAGCCAAACGAACTTATTTACAAAACAGAAACAGACTCATAGACATAGAAAACAAACTTAATGGTTACCAGGAGGGGGAAGGGGGTAGAAAGGGATAAATTGGGAGCTCAAGATATACAGATGCTAACTAATAATGTGTAAGACAAACAAGTTCACACTGTATAGTACAGGGGACTCTATTCAATATCTTGTAGTAACTTATGGTGAAAAAATATGAAAATGAATATATGTATATTCATGTATGACTGAAGCATTATGCTGTTGTACACCAGAAATTGACACATTGTAAACTGCCTATACTATGTATATATATAAAGATTAAAAAAAAAAGAATAGCAGTAAAAGGAGGGGCTTGATCTCAGTTCTGCTTGTGGCCACCACCCCCCTTCCCCAAGGTGTGCGAGGCCTTCACAGTCTGAACTGAACGGTAGTCCTCCATGTCTCTGCAAAATTCGCTCACTCTCTTTGGAATGCTTCTTTCCTTTTTGCCTTAATTCCTTCTCACTCTTCAAAACTTAACATAGTATATACCCCAAAGATCTGAAGGCAGGATATTGAAGAGGCATTTATCTACCCATGTTCATAGCAGCATTATTCACAAGAGCCAAAAGGTGGAAGCAACCCTAGTGTTCATTGAAGGATGAATGGATAAAACAAAATACCACTGCCCCTCAGTATCCACCGGGGAATGGGTCTAGGACCCCCTACAGATACTAAAATCCTCTGATGCTGAAGTTTCTTAAATAAAATGGCATAGTATTTGCATATAACCTATGCACATCCTCTTGTATACTTTAAATCATCTCTAGATTAGTTATACTATCCAATACAATGTAAATGCTATGTAAATAGTTGCCATTGCATGGCAAATTCAAGTTTTGGTTTTTGGAACTGTCTGGAGAAAATGTTTTTTAATCATTTTGATTGATGGTTGAATCCACAGATGCAGAACTCACGGCTATGGAGTACATGCAATGGAATGTTATTCAGCTTTAAAAAGGAAGGACATTTTGATGCATACTACAACAGGGATGAACCTTGAGGACATGATGCTAAGTGAAATAAAGCAGTCTCAAAAGGGCAAATACTGTATGATTCCACTTATATCAAGTGCTTAGAATAGTCAAATTTATACAGACAGGAAGAGGAATGGTGGTTGTCACCAGCTGGAGGGAGGAGGAGGGAGACATTAGTGTTTAATGGGGTACTGAGCTTCAGTTTGGGAAGATGGAAAAAGTTCTGGAGATGGATGGTGGTGATAGTTGCACAACAATGTGAATGTACTTAATGCCACTGAGCTGAATGAACACTTAAAATGGTTAATTTTATGTTGTGATTCTTTTACCACAATTAAAATAAATTAATTAAAAAAGACTTAACATAAACATTGTCTTCTAAAACCTTCTTCTGATCCCCTCAGTCTGGGATGGGTATTCCTTCTACTTGATCCCAGCGCACACAATACTATTTTTATTACTAAACCATCTCCCACTTTTTTTTTTATATTGTTGGGACATATGGTATCAATAATGTAAAACACTTAGCATCTTACCTATGTAATTATTATAACATTTACCAGTTGGATTATAACTTTTCTTACTAGTCTGTCTTTTTAGATCATAAAATCCTGGAAGACAGGAGCTGACTCTTTTATCTGTGTGCCTCCGAAACCTATATATATAGCAAGGTATCTGGCACGTGGATTTATCAAAAAAACTAAATGAAAGTGAAATGGTTAATTCATGGAACCCTAGAGCCAGAAAGAATCTTTGGAGAGTGAGGAGGACGTTGCATCCACCCTCCTGAAAACTGAGAGCATCTACATCAAGTGCATTGCACAATTCCTACACATAGTAGGCATTTAATAAATGTGAGTTGTTCCCTTTCCTCTCGTTTTACAGAAAAAGGGATTGAGGTTGACAGAGGTGAAGTAATTGGCTCAGAGTTAAACAGCTTAGTAACAGAAGAGACAAGCGCCACATCTTCTGGTCCAGTGAATCTTTTTTTTCCCCTATTACATGGGAAACATGGGATGTGGGAGTGGCCCTTGACCCCAACAGTAATAGGCTTACAAATAACTTTTTATTACGGAAAGACTGAAACCTAAGATTGAAAGTAGGGAGGATGGCATTAAGAGCACTATGTACCCATCACTCAGCTCCAATGATTCTCAACTCTTTGACCATCTTTCTTCAATCTATATCCCTCTAGAACCCCTCCTCCCCTCCAGAGTATTTGAGGCTAATTCTAAATATTTTATCAAATTCTAACTGTATTTTTCATGAAATTCTTTTTCTTTTTTTTCTAACACATTTATTGTGGTTTGATTCCTGTACAGTAAACTATACATATTTCAGATGTACAATTACACAAATTTTGATAGATGTACACACCTATGAAATTACCACCACAATCAAGACAGCTAACATTTCCATCACTCCCCAAGAGGAGCAAATGCCTTCTTTCTTCCAAAATCTACCAGTCCTTCAAGACCCGTTTCAGGAACTTTGCCCTACCTAAAACTTTTTTTTTGTTTTTTAAATTGAAGTGTAGTCAATGTTGTGTCATTGTTTATAATGTTGTGTCAGTTTCTGGTGTACAGCATAATAGTTCAGTCATACATATACATACATATATTCCTTTTCATATTCTTTTTCATTATAAGTTACTACAAGATATTGAATATAGTTCCCTGTGCTGTACAGTATAAACTTATTGTTTATCTACCTAAAACCTTTTTTAGATGGGCCCCACCCTTGGAATGAGCTGGCTTTTACAGTCACAGCACAGTTTTGCCCTTAATTATGATTTAATTGTTTCACCTCTATCAGTTTTGCCTCTTGAACAAGATCGCAGGCTCCTTGATAGCAAGGATTCTGTCAAATTCTTCTCATTCCTTCCGCCTGCACCCCAAGGCCACTGACAGTGGTCAGCTCATACTAAATGTTTGTGACAGTGTGTTGATTAATCTTTGCACACTCACATTTTCAAAATTTAGTTGAATCTGTGCAGTGATCTTGCCCCAAATATCAAATTTGAATCTGACCTGCTCTCATGATCCAACTTCAAACTTTTAAGAAAATAGGACAGAGGCCGTTACAAGGATGCAAGCTGAAAAATCTACATTGTAGGAAACTTTACAGGAAAAGTTTCTTCAACACATAAATTTCAACGGGGAAAAAAAAAAACAGATGGAGGGGAACACAGATGAACTGACAACCAACCACGGTATGTGAACTTTCTGCGGATTCTGACCCAAGCAAACAAACCAAACAAAATTTATGACATTTATGAGATAGTTAAACATTTAGTGAATAGTTTATGATGTGAAGGGTTTGATTTTAATTTACCATTTGAAAAAATCGTGGTAAAGTATGTACACCTAACATAAAATTCACCATTTTAATCACTTTTCGGTATATAGCTCAGTGGTATTGAGTATATTTACCCCCATCCAACCACAGAACTCTATTCATCTTGCAAAATTGAAACTGCACCCATTAAGCAATAACCTGCATTCCCTCCTCCCCCAGCCACTGGCAACCACCATTCCACTTTTTGTCTCTATAAATTTACTACTCTAAGAACCTTATGTAAGTGGAATTATACAGTATTTGTTCTTTGGTGATGGACTTATTTCACTCGGCATAATGTCCTCAAAGTTCGTCTATGTTGTAGCCTGTGTCAAAAGGGTATTTTTTTTTTCTTTGAGGTAGTAATTGTTTTGTGTTTTGTTTAAAAAAAAAAAAAGGCTCCACACTGAAATATTTATGGATGAAATGATAGAAAGTCTGGGATTTCCTCCAAGATTAACCTGGTGGGACAGTGGCTGGGGATGCAGTTGAAATAGGATTAGCTGCAAGTTATTAATTGTTGCAGCTGGGTGATAGGTACATAGGGGGCCATTATAATATGTCTATTTTGATTGATGTTTGACATTTTTCATAATAAATTGCTTTTAAAAAATTATCTGGTGGGAGGGGGGAGGGTACAGCTCAGTGGTAGAATGCTTAGCAGGCACGAGGTCCTGGGTTCAATCCCCAGTACCACTTCTAAAATAAATAATAAACCTAATTACTCCCCCAAACAAAAACAAAAACAAAAAAGTATCTGGAAGGGGACGTGTGGATCATTTAACACTCCCCTGTCCTCTGTGGCTCTCTTCTCTCTTGCAGTGAGGACATTGTGGTCCAGGAGAGCCATGGCCTCTGTTCTTGGTTGGGCCAGGACTGGAGCCTGTGCAGAACAGTTTACACAGGCGCTCGGCGCCCAGGGAAACACGGAGAAGGGTGCATATAAATCAGGCATCCCTTGGCTACTCTTGTTGATAGATTGATCTCCAGCACTGTTAGAATCTGGGTAGGTGTGTAGAATCCAGACACACAAAGTCAAGGGATTTGTCCTTTGCTTGTTCCCTGCGTGTGTGGATTTATTCAGCATTACCCAGCCCGTCTTAGGCCCACTGCGGAACGAGAGGTGACCCTCCCAGCGCGCCCTATCTTGGGCTTGTCAACTGTCAGACAGTGGAGGGGAGGGCTGGTGACAAAC
Source organism: Camelus dromedarius (assembly GCF_036321535.1). NCBI lineage: Eukaryota > Metazoa > Chordata > Mammalia > Artiodactyla > Camelidae > Camelus > Camelus dromedarius. Next base: position 9,828,861 of record NC_087454.1, on the reverse strand, counting down.
AGCCTCATTGTATTAAGCTGGGTGAGAGCTGGCTCATCCCAGGGAATAGAAAGTACATTGCTTCCCTCTAGGAGTTGAATTAACTCTTTCAGGCCAACAGAATTAGTTCAATAATGACTATCCTGTCACCTTAGGACTTCCCCAATGGTGTTTTTAATGAGCTGTGTCTACCCCTTGCTACCCATGCTACAATTTAACGGAATTGACTGGCAAACTCAGCCAACAACAGGTTTGACTAATGTTTTTTTCTCGGAATAGACCAGGTGTTCTTGTGAAGGGATCAATTCACTGCTTGCTTCAGAACTGAGAAGGCGCAACCTCATTAGAGGCTGCGGGTAGATGAGCTCCCTAATCCTCATTCATTTTCAGAGTAGGGATTGTAGTTCCTTGCACCCCAGCCCATCAGCGGGTCTTTTGTGTTCCTATCAAGTCTTAGTTCCTTGTTTCCAATTTGCTACATAATTTCTCTTCAGGCTTGCAGCTTCAGAGAAAAGGAGTAACAGTAAGCAAGTTTTAACTGACAGGTTTTGAAACCTGAAAGTTAAACATCTAGACAGGTTAGCAGTTGCATTGAAAACGCTTTAAAGAAGATTGCAGTTGAATTGATTTCCAACTTTGCAGGTGGCTGTGTTTATAATTGCACAGCTCTGAAATGCAAAAAAAAAAAAAATCTACTTTTATTTGCAAAATATCTTGCCTCCACTCCCCCCCAACAGCAAAGAAGGTTGGAGAAATAGGAAAAATAAGGATGAGTATTTTTAAATTAAAAACCATCTTGGGAGGTTTTAAGGACTTCTCTTCACTTTCTTTTAAGCAGAAAAGCAGTGATGTTGCCTGCAACTGGCCTTTGAAGAGAAGGCAGAGGAATTGACGCCTAAGTAGGTTGTTCAGTGGCTCCTATTTGAGAGCTAAATTTGCTCTGTGAGACCATCAGAGTGCCATTTAGTACCTTGGAAAAGATAATTAAACCAAATATGAGCCTGGCGTCTTGAAAGGGTTAACTCATCTCTCAAGGCCCCCAGTTTATTTCTAGAGAGTACATGTTCCTGTTGGCTGCCTCCCCCATCCCAGGATGGCACCCTCTGTGCCCTAGTCCTCTGCTCAGCTGGGGCGGTACAGCTGGAATGGAGCACCCAGGACCTCCCCCAAAATTAAGTGCCTTCAGAGTCAGGCTCTCCTTGCGCAGTTACCCCAAGGAGTCTACCGTCTGTTGGATGTTAGCACACAGATTTGTCTTTTGCGGCTGCTGTGTGTTAACTAACTCTTTTTGGCGGGGTTGAGGGAAAGGTACTTAGGTTTCTTCATTTATTTTAAAGGAAGTACTGGGGATTGAACCCAGGAGCTCATGCGTGCTCAGCACACACTCTACCACTGAGCTATACCCACCCTTCCTTAGTGAACTCTTAATAAAGCAATCCAACCATAAAGCCAGGAGGGCACCTGCTGTCCCTTGGGGCGTCAGTTTTGGAGTTAGGCACACTTGGGTTTGGATCGTGACCCTCACCCTTACTGGCTGGGTGATGTTATTTAGAACTCTAAACTTTAGTTCTTTTCTCTGTAAAATGGGTTCGCTAGGGAAGTAGGGCTTTCCATGGAGGAAGACTCAGGGAGCGCTGTTGCTCAGGCCTGGCTCGGAGTGAATTCTTAGTCGCTGTTACCCATTGTTATTACAAGCCCTCACTCTCTGGGCTGTGTGTCCTGCTTCCCCTGATGAACTGCCTCACGTCTTCTCTGTGAGGTTTCTACAGCTTTGCCCCTACTGTGTTTCCCACATAGTTTGTGGGTGCGTTTGTGATAGCCCTTAAGACATTGTATTGAAACTGCTTGTTTACCCTACTTGACGGTGGCTGCAGGCATTAAAGTATGTGCTTGGCACTGGGCAGGCAATCAGTGAAATGTAACTTCATTTTACTTATTAAATGTCTGTCTCAGTAGGCACAATTTTATCCAACAAATGATCACGGAATGTCTACTGTAAGCAATGGAACCCTTACAACAATTCTAGGAAGTCGATACTATTACCGTCCCCATTTCACAGTGGAGGAGGAGGCTTGGAGCGGTCAAGTCAGTTGCCCAAAGCCAGCTAGAAGTAAGGGAGCAGAGCTGGGATTCAAACAGAACACTGTGGGAGCTGGGACAACGTGGTCTCTATCTTAGACATTAGCACAGCTCCTGACACATGGTAAATGCATCATTAATGCTGAGCGGCTGCATTGGAGTCAGCTGTCAGTCTTCTCCCTACCAAGCTAAAGAGGAGCCCAGTGAGTCTTAGTTCAGCCCTCTGTGCTGTCCTTCGGCTGTTTGTTCTCGGATCCAGGACCCATACGTCCCCTCATCTGCTCTGGATCACTCACATTGGGCTGATCAGCAAAAGCATCTCCCAGGCTCCCTTGCTGACTGGCTTCCAGCTAGGTTCAGCCAATGGGAGGCTGCCCTGGGGGAGCTGCAACCATGGAGGAGGTGGAGCCATGGCCAAAGATGCTACTAAAGACAGAGATGAAGGGGGAGAAATACTCTGACTTCTCCATTCCTTCTGCTCCCCAGTCTCCATCCAGCCAGTGGCAAGGGGCCCTGAGAGATGGAGTTTGCACAGCTCAGCAGCTCAGTTCCCCTGTGATGTAGGACAGAGGGGCAGTAAATAAATTTGAGAGCAATCAGGCAAACTGTCTCTCCTCTCTAGGTCAGAATTTCTTCCAATCAGGAGCTTGGCTTAGATACATACAGAATATCCTAAATTGGGAGAGGCTATCTGGAAAAGGAAAGAGTGGTGGTGAGGAGCAGGGTAGGGAGCAAATGTCTCTTTTGGAGTTCTATTATTGGCTTTTTTTTTTTTTTGCTGGTTGACTGGGGCTTGTGAAACAAGTCAAAGTGTATTTTGGTATGTGTTTTTAACTTGCATAATTAAAAAAAAATATCCATTTACCTTGTGAAAAATGGCCACTTATCCTGAAGGTGTTGTATTCACTTAAGACTCCCACTAGAGTGGTCATGGGAACATTGCTCATGAATTTGTGGCAGAATGAGACTCGTCAATAGCTCGCTTAATAAATATAGATTAAAAGGATATCCAATATCTGCCTTAAACCCACAAAGGAATATAAATTTGCAGCAAGAGATCAAGACTCTAATGAAGGCAGCAGGAGATGGCTTTGAAGACAATTCCCTGTTGCAACTTGATGATGAAAATCAGTCTTAACTGTGCATTTAATTTCTTTTGTGGGTTCAAAGCACATCCCTAAAGTTTTATCCAAAGAAGGTTAATCATGATAGTCTTTGGAGCCGACAAAGCTTCTAATATTGGGTAGAGTTAGTGAAAGATATTTGTGTGAATAAAATGTTTTGCTTATTTTAAGATGTTATGAAAAAAAAAACCTGAAAAAAAAAACCCACCTTTGTTGAAATCCTTGAAGGAACTAATACGGGGAAAGATACGGATTCACAAGTACAAGGCATTCACAAAACCCATGTTTCCTTAGCAAAATTCTGTGTATTAGATAAGGAATCTTTTTATATAAAAAGAAAACAGACAAGAAAGGAAGAGACACCACAAAACTCCTTCCTTGTCAAGTGGCAGAGACCTAGTTAATGAGGACAACATTTCAGAGTTCCATGGCAGGTCTATAAAACCTGGGCCCTCTTTCTTTCCTTTTTCTCTCATTGATTTTCCTTTTTGGCCTCCCCGGTGCTTTCCAAGACTGGCTTAAATTGTCAGACAGGCCACACTTTATGATATTTACCTCCGATTCCACATACAGCCCTGGGCCCACCTCTTCTGTCCTTGCATCCTCTCTCTTCCTCTCCCTTCCTCTCCAGCTCTAAGCCTGAGGTTCTCACATGTTACTGTGCACAAGGATCACAGGAGATGTTGGGTTAAAAATTCAGATTCCTGGGCCATGGGGTCCAGGATTCTGATCCGGTGATTCTGTGTGGAGGTCTAGGAATCTGGAGTTTTACCATACACCTTAAGTACTTCTGTCGTAGGTGTTGAGATATGCTGTTAAGTTATTGGATAAGACGTGACCCTTTACCAGGGCATCTTCACTTTATTGGGGGAGGAAGGGTTCTTTGTGAACCTGCAGACGTCGGCCATCTGAGTGTCTAGAGAGGTTCTATGAGGGGTACCGCTTCCTGGCAAATCCTGTCACCCCATCAGCAGTTCTTTTTCCTTTGCTTCCTGCCCCCTCTTTTCCCTGTAGCAGTGGTGGGGAGTGGGGGGAAGGTGGGCACCTGAGGTCTAAGGGGATCATCTGTCTCTAGCTTGAATTTCAAGGACCGGGAGAGTCCATGACCCTCATTTTTAGTAGACTACTTTCCGGCTTTGTTAGGTTTTTAAAATTTAAGTCAAGCTGAAAAGTAATCAAAACCTGTGCTCAAAACTTGCCTTACACATAAGAAGTTACTTCTGTAACATGAATTGAGGGGAGTCGACTCTGGTTTCAAAAATGGCTCCCTACCACCTGTCAACGTACATGAAATCCTACCATTACAAATGACGGCCTTTGGACCCTGGAAAATTGTTAGGCCTGCAGAGTCTAGCTGTTACAATGTATGTACTGCTGCGCCAGTAACACCTTAAATGGGAGTCTTGAGCATCTTGGTGATAGTCTGAGACGGCTGGAATTGGGACCAAAAAGAATGGGGGGAGGGTAGAAGAAAGGAGAGTTCCGCTGAATGCTGGTTATGTTCTCAGGGGAGAAAAATGTCACCTTTTCCCCCCGTACTTATTCTAACCACTTGTACTGTAAGCAAATAAGAGAATTTAAGTTGAAGGAAAACAAACAAACAAACCAAGGAGAAGTAGCTCTTTGGATGAATTCCAGACAAACTGAAGTAATTCCTATAACACTGCAAATCAACTCTCCAAAGTCTGAATATATCATGTAGTGGAAATGTCTTTTTTCTGTGTATGTTTTTTGATATCAGTATATGAGAGTAACAATATACTATATTTGTATAACATAATACACACTGAAATCAATTTAAAGTGTCACTTTAAATTACTGAAGGCCAATGTAGTAAGTTTGACATATTAGGTAAGAGTATTCAATATAATTTTAAATTCTGCGATCAGAAAAGGGAAACTGGGGTGGGGGATAAATTAGGAGTATGGGGTTAACAGATACAAACTAGTAAACATAAAACAGATAAGCAACAAGGATTTACTGTAAAGCACCGGGAACTTGTATCTTGTAACAATATCTTGTAATCCTAGAATGGAAAATAATCTGAAAAAAAAGATGAGTTACTTTGCTATACACCTAAAATTAACACATATTATAAGTCAGCTATACTTCAATTTAAAAAATGGGGAAATTTTAGAAGTATGTATTTGAGTCACACAAATTGTATTAAATTATGTCTCCGAAACATGGTCTCCTTTTGAACAATTGTAGAAATAAGTTTTTTTGAGGAGTCACAGATCAGCCTTCGTTCTTCTCTTTATTCTTTTTTCCTCTTATTTTGCCACTTCCCTCAGTTAGTACTTTGTCTACAAAAGTTACTCCTAGCACGTGTGCGCACAAAGTCGGTCTCTGAGCTGAGAACACAAAGTGGCCTCTTAGATGAGCTCGGGCCTGAGCCAGCACGCGCTGTTAGGGGCGCTCCCTCCTGGTGGTGGCTCTGAGTCTTACGACGTCGGCAGGTTCTCTTTGGATGCCTTGATTTCCCCACTGATAAAGTAGAGGTAGCAATGCCCATTTTTCCAAAATGGATTCATAAGATACCATCTGTGAACTTTCCTGAAGTCTGGGGTGAAAGCGGCTTATAACTGCCCTTGTTTCTGTTCTCATTAGCATTATTTAAAAAAAATTTTTTTTTTAATTGAAGTATAGTCAGTTTACAATATTGTGTCAATTTCCAGTGTACAGCACAATGCTTCAGTCATATAGGAACATACATATATTCGTTTTCATATTCTTTTTTCACCATAAATTACTACAAGATATTGAACATGGTTCCCCGTGCTACACAGTGTAAATTTATCTCATTAGCATCATTGCAGTTACACCTGGGGACTTTCATTTGACTCAACACCCCCTTGCATGCAGCTATTTTATAAGAAGTACTTGGTTTTGACATTTACTCTGATATAAGGGGAGGGAAAGTTCCCCCCTTCACCCCCAAAATAATCCAAATAAGAACTATCTTATAGCAAATTGAAACTTTCCGTTAATGTACTTTCCTTCAACTTTAGGGAAAATTGCTTTCTGCTAGAATCTCTGCTTTGACAGGCTAACATTTGGTGTATCATTTTAAACTCCACATTTTAGCACTTGTTTTACATTGAAGCAAAAGTTGCTAAACTGTGAAGAGTCTAGTAAGATCCGTTGTAGCCACTGCAAAGGAGCAATTCTGATTCCAGGCATTAAGGCTGCAACAATTTGAGCCACACATGTTCCATCTAATCAGACAGCACCCACCCCCCCCAACACCAATTAGATGGTTTAGGGACTTTGCTTTCACATTGCCTAGGCCCTAAGCAACGGCAGTATGTGTGTATTACAAACAAGTGTTCAAACGTGGATCTGCTTTTAATACTCCATCCAAGTCACCACGTGTGTGCATTTGCTTGGAGAATTGCACACCCGGCTGCAGGCCCTTGCACATTTATACCCATGCACAGCCTTAATGGGAAACATTTGAGTCTGGTTGCAAAGATTTGCTCAGTGTGAAATCTGTTCCTAACACAATGGTCAGATTGAAAGGAGTTTCATTACATGGCTGGGTATTTCTTCTTTCTTTGGGGAGTAGAAAAGGTGACTGCAATACTTTTCAGTTTATAGTTACCACAAAACTTCATAATCTTAACCTCAAAATCTACTCCTAAATTTATACAGAGGACCAGAGGCCTTGAGCTGGCTGCCACTGCCTGTTTGATCTTGGTTAAGTTCCAAAAAGCCAGGGAGAGTTCAAAGCAGGGCCAGGGGCAACTCCACACTTTAATCCACACTCCCCTTTTCCTTCCGTCTGTAGTCTCCCTCTCCATCCTCTGGTATGAACCACAGTATATATCCATTTCAATAACCCTAGACACTGTAGATTCTAGAACAACGAGGAATGCGTCTTTCCTTATTGATACTGACAGGCCCTTTGGTCAGAAAATGTCCCTCAACAGATGTTAGGGAATGTGGTCATAAACCAGAAAGGTATCTGTTACAACTTTTAAGGCCATTTTATTTCTAGCTCTCTGAATTCCACTGGATAAGGTTTAATTCCACCCCCAATCTTCTTTTTCTTCAGAAACCCCTCTTGAGGGTTTAGGATACAGGAAAGTAGTTACGGCTTAAGGTAAGTTGCTGACTTTGCTTTTGTATTAGTTACCCCTTCCCCATCTTCCCACAAAGAAATAAACAGAGAACACAAAGGACAATTACGAAGCCACACCAATAATAAAATAAGAACAAGTTCTTCAAGTTCATTATTCGAGGGACTATATTTGGAAATTGAATAATGTCATTTTTTCTAACCTAAGTACTCTGGGTATTATTTCAATCCAGTCATGTTGTTTGAAGATAGTTTTAGATTATTTTAACTCTAGCTTAAGAATGCATCCATTGATATCAAAAAGAACTGGGGGGATGGGTTTAGCTCATTGGTACAGCCTGTGCTTAGCATGGACGAGGGCCTGGGTTCAATCCCCAGTACCTCCATTTAGGGAAAAAAAAAAAAAAAAAGAATTGAATTGTACCCTGACTTTGAGGTGAATTACTGTCTGAGTATGACTTGGTCTGAAATTCACTTTCTATCAGATGGGCCTCCCAGCATCAGTGAATTCAGCTTAAGATTTCCAATGATGCCACAGGCACCGTCATAAATAAATGAAACTGGAGCTTTACTGTTCAGTAAGATCTTCTTTCCCAAGTGGATTTATTCCCTACAACATAAACCAAACATGTATGACAAACAAACAATGAAATTGAGGACTAAAAGGGACAGACATGGATGGTATGCTGACATGGGTGACAGTGGTGATGACTGTGTGTGGCTTTGCTCCTAAGTCACCCAGAGCCCCGGTGAGTCCTCTGCTTGCTGAGATAAACATTCCTAATGTCCCACTTTTGCAGGCCCCGACCCCCCCTACTCACACCCAGCCCTGAGTTGGGGCAGGAATGGGAAGGAGAGCTGTTCTGTCCATATTTTCTTTGCAGAGCTTCTGAACACCGCACAAGGAATGTGCAGGTTCCAGTGGGGGACATCTGACAATGTAAATGGAAGGGGAAGTTTGAGCATTAATGGTGTGTATGTGTGTGTGTGTGTGTGTGTGTGTGTATATCCCTTGGAAAATACAATATGCCATATCTGTATCTATGTCTGGATCACCCCACCCCAATGTTTTTTTTTTTTGCAATGTGATGTTGACATTCCTCCTTTTGAGAAGGTATGTTCCCTACCTTTGAACTCTTTGTAAGAAAATCTTTGTAAGTGCCTTGACAAATAGAATGCAGAGAAAGTGGTACAGTTTGACCTCTAAGGCTATGCCACAAACGGCAGTATGGCTTCTGTCTGGCTCCCTCCCTCTCTCTCTCAGGATGCTCCCCTTGGGAACCCAGGCACCATGCTGTGAGGAAGCCCTGGCCACTTGGAGAAGCTGCTTGCAGGTGTTTTAGCCTACAGCCTTAGCTCAGAGGTGGTCCTAGGTAGGAGGAGGATGGGAGAAAGGAAGAAGGCGGAGGGGGGAAGCAGCAGGCTGGAGGTGATCATACTTCTGCTCAGTAACTGACTTTATGAATATTGAATTTCCGATTTGTGCCAGGCCCCCTTGTAGAAGCTGGAACATAGCTATAAGCAAAACAGACAAAAATAGCCCCCTTCTCAGCTACTTCTGTAGACTCTGTACATTGAACTTACTGAGCCTTCTGCGACCGGAAGAACCAAGATCAGATTCTATATAATCCTGACCAATTACAGGGAACACATTTCATGGGAATTAATTTGTTCTTTGAAATAGAGTTCCCCTTTGTTACAGATGAAAAACAAAGCCTAGGGAAGTTGACGGTGATTCGCCATCATGTGACTATTGGGGATGACGGCCAAGCGTCTTTGCCCCTTATGTTTTACTATTTCCGTAAAATCACCTGGGTCTGCTCCCCCATAGAGAATCGCTTGTGCTTAGTTCCATGGCAGACACACTTGTCCAGAAAGCACTTGGGTGGGAAGTTGAGAAGATTCCAACCCTTTCCCCACCTTGGCTGGGTGAGGTGCCCCTCCTCCATCCCACAGCACCTCCCTCCTCCGGTCGTGCTTTCTTCTCTCAGAGTACTTACTGCAGGGCTGCTCTCTCCCGCTCGAGTGGATGTCTTTTCGAGGGTAGGGGGTGTGTAAGCCTCCTCTCTGGATCCATAGTACCCAGCAGAGTTCTAGACCCAGAATAAGCATGCAGTGAACGTCTGGGGAGCGTTGAATGAGTCATCTGCCTGGGTGGCACCCTCCCGGACTCCATCCCCCACTAGTATCCCATGCTACGGTTCTTGGCCTCTGCTGCTCCGGGAAATAGGGAAATGCAGGAGCTAGCTCCACCTCCAAGGGAAGGTTTGCGGCCCAGCTGTAGTGAGTAAAGTCAGAAGAAAGCCCTTAGCTGTCAGCTCCTCCAGGGTCTGCTTTATCCGCAGAGAGCCACCTGGTCCGAGGTCATGCCGTAGCGGGGTATTCTGAATCCCATGACTGAATAAAGGAGGACTTAAAGGTCTGGCTATTTTGGCCCAGTGGGAGCCAACTCAGAGGGGTAATATATTCCTGCCTGGTTAAGTGAAACTTTACTGAGCCCACATCACACTTCAACTCCCCTCTCTGCCCCTTCCTTCGTCCCAGCTTCTTTTCACAGGTGCTGGTCATTAAGTAAACATTGTTGTCCCCCAGACTCCATCTCAGCAGCTGCCTCTGGGAAGCCCAACCTGCAATGACTTTCTCGTGCCTTTGCAAAAAGCTCTTTCCCTTTGGTCACCGGACTATTCACTGAGTTAGCGTACAAGATTTATTTTGTCAAGGCTGTGAGATATTCAATTCTGATTGTGGCTCAGGAGACCATCGACAGCTCCAGACAAAAGCTGGGCATAACATCAAGGGAGCGCTCACCTGGAGAGGCTGGTAATGCCTTTCTCGTTGGTGCTGAGTAATACACATTTGGCTGAAGTTGGACATTTTAATGAAATCGCCGCGTCAACTGATAACACACAGATTTCGGATTTTCTTTTCAAAAAATTCTTTTTGGCAGGGGGAGGTAATTAGGTTTATCTATTTACTTTTAGAGGAGGTACCGGGGCTTGAACCCAGGACCTTGTGCATGCCTAGCATGCACTCTACTGCTTGAGCTATCCCCACCCCTCCTTCTTTTTCTTTTTTCTTGACCCCTATTCTGCTGTTTTGAATCATCAAATGCCCTGAAGAGAAAGCTGCTTTAGTTGACAAATATCAGGCCCACACCTAGGATTCCCTGCTGTCTGGAACTTTGCCCCCTCCGGTCCGAGGTGCCTTGGTACCTCTCTGATGCCCTCAGACAGGCTCTTCTTCCCTATCACCACTTTTTCCAATTGTTCCTAGGGGGAGTGTTAGTCTGTTACAGATTAATCTGCCACAGCTGGAGGCAGAATTGTCCAGGATCACCTTCTTCCAACTCATTAATCTTAACCAACAGAAGTGATTTGAAAAAGTAGATGTTATCTTTCAGTAAAGAAGAGGAACTCAGATCAAAAGTTGCTGGAGTTAAAAAAAAAGATCGAGCAGTTTCTGGAGAAGCATGTGTTGGTTTTTCAATCAGAATTGTGTTCCATAGATTCATCCTTGATTAGGAAAGCGTGACTTTCGTTTACCCACAAAGTCAATTTTAAATCTTCCTGTTACTAGTTTTTATTTCTTTATGTTAGTCTTCTTAATCCCTTTATTTTAATTGTACTTAACAGAAAGTTAGCATTAGTTAAATTTTTGAGTTAAACTCATTCCTTTATTCTGAAAAAGAAAAAAAAAAACTTTAAATCTTCAGTTAACTCTCAATCATTTACAGTGAAATGTGGGGGAATTTGTATTCGTAATTCAAATCAATGATTAAGTTAAAATTTTTATCTTTGGCTTTGAATGTAGGTCCTATTTTGCTGGTTGAAGATTCATCTTCCTAATTATATTTTACTTAAACAAATATATTGACATTTAAATCTATCTTTCTAGGCCAAACAACATTTCCTTTTTATCATATGTGTCAGAGTTTCCATGTACTTTTAAGGTTATATGCATGAAACATTATGCTGTCCACCAGAAATTGATACAACATTGTAAAATGACTATACTTCAAAAAAAAATTTCCTTAAAAAAACATAGTATACAGCCTTCATCTGTTGTATGGCATTCCATCATCTTCTGTAAGATACTCCACAATCATTAACTATGGTAATTGGAGTCCTTTGTAAATGTTGATATTTTCAGTTGTGCCTACACTTAAATTTTCTTTTCCTCCTGTCTATGTTAGACAATAACAACACATTGAGTCTCCATTGTGTTTGTTTCATATTCAAGGAATATCAGAGAGTCCACAGTCACAGCGCCAAACCCCTGATGGCTGGCGAGTTGGCGAAGATCTCTGCTATCTAGGTGGGTACCGGGCAATACTCAGAGGGGGTGGAAACCAAACAAAGAAAGAGAAAGCCTCTCTGAGCATATTAGGGTAAAATTCAGATCTGTTGACAAATGCTGAAAGAATAACCTTCCCTCAGGCACCTCCTGGGATTTGAGAAGGAACTGGAACAAAAAAGCGATGGTTGGGTGTTTCTCTTATCAGAGCGTCTCACTGCTACTGGGACACAGCTTACCTGGTCAACCAAGGCAGCCTTGCTCAACTGGATCTGACTCTTGCCAAAACCTTGATTTTCTTAATCTGAAGACACTGACCATGATTTTCTGATTTGTACTCAATTTATGTCTAGCTGGTTTGTTCATTCATTCACTCAGGGATTTATTTCAGACCTACTGTGTAGGCATCACCCACCTCCATCATACACAGCATACAGCGGCTTCCCTTTTAAAACCCACCACTCCCCTGCCTCCCTCCTCTTCGTCCTCCTTACCTTGACCACTTCCGCATTTTCCTCACTGGCACCACGTCAGACCCTGGGGGAGAAGACTAAGGACGACTCGAGAAAGGAAAGGGGAACTTCCTCTCGAAGCGCCTTCTAGCTGACTGCTGTGGTTCTCCAGCCTCTGTTCTGATTTGTGCTTTAGTTCACAAGCCATGCTCCCTTACTTTTTCTGTTGAAGGACCATGATATATTATCTAATTTTTCTTTGCAAAGTAGATGAGTTTCACTTTGAGTCTTTAATGTTCACCTTTATTTTCTAAACTGTATTTGACCTGGTCGTTCCGTACAGAGACGAAGCGAATAAAGAGAAAGAAGTTCGAGGAGAAAATGTTCCTGTTCTTCATTTCTTACCGCTATACGCAGTGAAGATCCTTAGAAAGCCTCTAAGGGACTCTATACTTCAGAGACGGGAGGCTGGGAGAAGTTACTGGACCATATCGTATTCTGTAGCAGACCAGGGAGAAGAGAGACTTTGGTCATAAGGAACAGATGGGATGGGATAGGAGGTCTAGGGCTAATCCTGGGACCATCAGAAGAAAATAAAAGGCTTATGGAGTGCCATCTGTACCAGCTCGCACATGCATGATGTAATTTAGTGTTTCCAAATGTCTTCTTTGGAACACTAGTCCCAGGAGACGGTCTACAAGAAAAGGGGCCTGGATTTAAATGTGTTTGAGAAAAGCTACATGTCACATTCCTGTCTTGAAGAAGTCCTGCAATAGGAAATCAATTTAATCTCTTCCCCCTCATCTCATTAGCAGGATTGCTGTATCCAAAGGTATGTGCATTTGCAATGTTGGTAGATACTGCAGATTTGCCTGTTTCTACATATGTACAAGGATGTATGAGACCCAGCGTCTCTCCATTTTGGTAATACCTATTAATATCCTAGAAAGCTCATGTTACAGAAAACACAGGTTTGGAAAACTGGTCAATTGTTAATCTTCCAACCTGTGTACAGTGTACATTACTCTCCTTTTTCTACAAATGACAAGTTGAGGCTTAGAAACTTGACCACCACTTATGAGGTTGGCTCTCCCTACCCCCAACCTGCTGGATACCCACCCTCTCCACCCAGCCTGCAGTGCAGAGTCCAGCAGAGGCTGTACCTGGAGAAGCACTGACTCGTACCCCTGGGGGCTGAACTCAGGATATTCCCCTCTAGAAGCATTGTGAAGTACAGATTGCAGGTTATTAGCTATGGTGGCTTTCCCTGTGATTCTAACTGCCACATATAGCAGAATTTTAATAATAGTAGTAGTAATAATAATCATAATTTATTGAGAATCTACTGTATGCCAGGAGCTTAAGACATATTATTTGGCACAAGCCTGCGGTAGAGACACACTTTTAAGAAGGTGTGCTTGTCTTCACCTGAGGCTCTGAGAGGTTGTGACTTGACGAAGGTTCCATTGAACCAGGATTCACTCAGTTTGGTCTGACTTCTCTGAATCACTCTGCCTTTTTTTGAAAACGTGTTTTGAGCCCCAACAAATAGCCAATGTTTGGAACACACCCAGTTGCATAATTCGGGACTGCCCTAATCCCAAATCTCATTGACAATGATTGGCAGCTTTTGTCTCCAGATATGACTCTTTTTGATCCCCAAGTCCTGTTTGCCTACCCACTGACAAAGGTCAGCTTTGGTTTAAACAGAGTTAAGCTGGGAGATTACGATGTAGTCTTACCCTCCACTCACTGTCACTCCCTGACAATCCCCTCCCCCCTTTTTTTCCTTATATCTCTGTTCGTCTCTTTTTTCATTTTTTATGAGACCAGAGAGGTTTGGTCTTCCCTCAGGATATAACACCTTTGCCTTCTGCCTTTTGGGCATCAAACAAAAGACCTTGTGAAGTAAATCAAAATGGCAGGAGAAAGTCAGTGATTCTCCGTGTTTTCATCCTGCTACTCTTCTTCCCCCAACTTTCCCCTACTTATCCCATAACCCAACTTTTCCCACATCTTCCCTCCCCTTCGTCCCTCCCCTTGTACCCAGGTAGGGAGGTTTTCCTTCGAAGGGGAGGATGGTAAACGTGTGGAGTAGACCAGGCGTGGGAAGGGTGTGTCGGCGGGGGGACACTGAGGCCAGGCACAAGGATGGGAGTGAGAGGAAAGGCCTTTACCCTACAGAGAGGGCTGAGGATGTGCAGCTGAAATCTCCAGAAGTGACAGTGGGGGAGCAGAAGAAAGAGCAACAGAAAGGGAAGGAGACGGAGATCCGAAGGCCGGAGGGGGCTGGCAGGGGAGGAGGACCAAGGAGCAAAAGGGACCAGGTGGAGGCAGGTGACCACACAGACATTTTGGAGAACAGAAGGGCATTCAGAGAGGAGAGCCAAGGCCACATAGGGTCGACTTTTTTTTTTTTTTTTTTTGAGGATTAACGATGAATCACTGTTTTCATAAGCATCAGTGCACACGCCATATGTTAGGTGTTGCTAGAGTGGAAAACACGTTACACTGACTTCGAACAGGCCTGACAGCCTCCCACTCTGCCCTGTTGGAGGCCGGGGGAGAGAACCCCTTGGGCTTAGATTCCCCCGGAGATGAGGTAATGCTTCTCAGGCGTCTCTTGGTGCGTGACTCTCGCCCCCTCCTTCCTATAAAGTGAAACCCAAACCAATATAAACCCTGTAAATCCTCCTTGACTGCTCAAAGTTTAGAAGAGAAGTGGAGGTTCGCTGCACCACTAATGACAGATTCCACGGTAAAGGCTCAGTAAACACTTGGTAATTAATTACAGAGAGAAGAGGAACAGGATACTCATTTAGGTCAGAGACTCCTTTGAAAATCTGATGAAAGCTACAGACCCTCTCCCCAGATAAAAGCACATGCCTATATGTAGCTGATTTTACTTATAACATCAGGATGTTCACTCAGATCCTGAAGCCGAGGCCAAGGAAGGAGGTCCATGGACCCCTGGATAGGAAGCCCAGACTTAGAGTATGTGAAATACTTTTGCAACCATAACCGAGGCTCTGACGAAAACCCCAGAGGCAGAGTGGGTGCTACAGCATCAGACAGGTGAGGCCCAGGGGTGGGGGGACTTGGCCCCACATCTGTCATGAGGCAGCCTGGGGCTAAGGCTTGGAGCTCTAACGCCAATCTTGTTCCATTGTCCCCTAGCGATTTGGAACCTGCTGGTTCGAAAGACAGACTTTTAATTTTTAACCTTTTACAAACTTTTTGTTAGTTATCAGGGGATTTAGAAAAGGGAGAAATTAGATGACATTTCTTCTTTATCCTTTGACTGGGTCAATAGCACCTTGTTCCAGCTCAACTACACACATGTTATAGTGGCTGCTTCTTTCCCTTTGTCAGAAAAAACCTACTTGTCATGGGGTCCACGTATGCCTGGATGACGAGCACTGCAGGTCGCAGTTAACAGAAAGCTCACCGTGCAACCCGGATGTGCTGACGTCTGGTGCAGCCTCTCACCAGCGCCCGGACCAGGCAACATTCCAGCCACTTGCCAGTCTGAAAACTCTTCTTGTCAAGCAGGCCATCCATCTCCTGCAGGGTTTAACAACAGAACAACGTATGCTGGTAACTGGCAGCCCATGGAAAGTGAATATAATACTGCACGGAAGTTTCCTTTCATTACGTGATGAGCTAGTGTGAGTTTATATATTGTTTTGTTGGGATTTTAACAATTTTGGGGGGTTTTTCTTTTTGGCTTTGAAATATCCATATTATAATATTCTACAAACTCAAATCTCAAGAATTTATGACTAGAGTAGTAACTCTTAGTATACACTGTGCATGACATAAACTCAGGGTGCTTGTTAAAAACTCTTCAGCCCCAGCACTAAGCTACATGCTTGATTCTATGGGTCAGACATGGAGCTAGGTGTCTGCAGTGTAAGAAGTCCCAGGAGTGGGTTTGTTGCAGAAAGTCTGACATTGGGCTTTGAGAAACTCTGACCTAGAGGATTCGAGAGGCACCTAGTCTATTCCACTGGCATCCAGATTCTCATACTGTAATCCCTGATTATTTTTCTGTCCCCATTTATCAAGGATGGTGAGCTCCTTGCGGGCAGAGACACATCTGATGCTCATCTTGATATTCCTGAGTCCCGACCCAGGTACGGGTTGTTGGCTTCATGAGAGGATAGAAATAGTAGTTAAAATGTCAGAGGATGAATAGTAACATGCTGAGATATCTCAACTTAACACTACAATCATGAAAAAGAAATCTTTATTTAACCAGTGGGAATCCCATATGTCATACAATCTTATAAGGAACGTGTTTAAGCGCCCAGGGTTATACGCAACTTCCTACCCTTCACCCTGCTGTCTGGGTATATGTCTATTTGAAGTAGGACATTTTCTGCTGTTTTGGAAAACATAATTTGGAAAACAGCAACAGTATGTAAGCGTGTACTTTGTATGTGGTTGTTGTGGCAGATAAAAAACGGAAAGAAGTGGTTCCCCGCCCTCTAAGAGATTACAGTCTGGTAGGGAAAGTGGGATGTACAAGCACATTGGTGTCTATACATCAAGGCAAGATGCAGTGAGTGTGGGAAGGGGAGTGGAGCCGGAATCCAGGCCGCCAGTTAGAATTGTATGGGGGTTGAAGAGGTTATTCCAGGTTTGAGCAAAAGCAGGAATGTGAGTTTGTAAACATCTGTTTGGTTTTTGTCAGTCTAGCACTGTTTTTCCTTTTTCTGGTGCCAGCACCTTCCTTGACTTTGAAGGACTCCCCATCTCTGCTGCATGTGGTCTCCATGGTGGTGGCCTTTCTCTGGACAAGGAGTGGCATCCAGTTAGACTAAGCAGATTCTGTTTCCCTGAAATTTCGAACTTGAACCCAGAGTTTCCAAGATTGGGAACCACTGGACCTGAATTCTCCTGATGGTGGGATTCTAAAAACGCTGTTCTTGGGCTCCTTTTTGGGAAAAGATGGAGCATAAAGAAGTGTAGACCAGACTTATGGAACCTAAATGTTTGGGGAGGTAAAGATACCTCCCTGTTACTGGAGATATTCTGGTCTTGGCTGGATGACCACTCGGTAGGGATGTTATCTGGGAGATTCAAGCATTGGATGAAATGACCTTGAGGTTTAATCTTCATCCTAAAATTCTAAAACTCTCGTTAGTCATGGACTGTCAGTGACTGAGCCTCGTAATAAATGTCCCGGCAGTCCAGGACAATCTTGGCACACAGTGACGAGGAAGGCACAAATACACATTGTCCCACTTGTTGGTGGCGCCTTTAACAGAACCTCGTCTGCTACAGGATCTCAATTCTAAACATGTTAACCACCCTATAGGATTTGGGCAAGTGCACATCTACTTGGAGAAAGAGAATTTTGCTTTCCCTACATGAGGCAATCATTTGTAAGCCATATGTGTTACGACCGGCTTTTAAAGCAGCAGTCGCTGTAATAAAAAAATTCAACTTATGGGAAATTTCAACCATCTCTCTGCTCAGTTCTTTCATTTCCAGTGGGATTTGGCTGGGGCCCTGAGAAAGGAGGAAATTTTCATAGTAGTAGTCATTTCAAACCAAGCTGTTAGAGTATCATCACGAATGAGGTTGGAGTAAAAAGCAGGAAATAATGAGACGAATTTATGGTTTATTTCAATGCCGTCCATTTTCAAAGTGTGTTTTGCAAATATTTTTTTTCCTGATCATCAACTTAACCTACCCACAAAGCTTGCTATTGTGCACTCCTGGACTGGCAGAGAAAAACATTATAAGAGCCTGTTTTGGACCATGAAGGCTCCTCCTGATGGTTTACAAATCACTCTTTACGTTTACGCTGCAATATATAATCACCTGCCAAAGATGATCAGGAGTAGACCACTATTCTGTTTCAGCACATCTGTGAGGACATATGTGGTGTATAATATTATATGTAATCTCTTAAGTTTCTGTGTCAAGTTGGGCCACCATTCAGCAAGCACACGGGCATTTGCAGTCTGCTAAGCGTGGCACACATTGAAATTTGGGGAGATGTCTTCTAAGCCACGTGGCTTCTTCTGGAAACTACTGAACATACGAAAATCACAGAGCACAGGGCTAGTATCAATATTGATTCAATGAACACTTATTATGCACATATCGTATGATATGTGATAAATAAACATGGTCTCTTCTGTTGACCAACTCACTCCTGCAGGAGAGACCAACACATAAAACAACTACATACAATTCGGGGCAGGTAGGAATGCAGACGCAGGGTCCAATAAGCAAGCTCCTCTCTTTGCTTAGTGCTGAGACGGGTGCTCTGGGGATTTTTGCCTGGGAACTGAAATTGTGTAGGATTTACAGAGAGAAGATGGGGAAGAGCACTGTAAACAGAAGGAATAATATGAGCAAAGGCTTGGAGCTAGGACCACATGGGACTTCTTTAGAGGATGATGGGTAATCTAGAGCCATGCTACTTGAAGTATGTAGAGTTCCCAGACCAATAGCGTTTTCATCATCTGGAGATTTTGCTAAGAGGCAGATCCTGATTTAGTACATCTGGGGAGGGCTCAAGATCATGCATTTCTTACAAATTCCTGGATGATGCTGATGGTTCACACACTCTGAGTAGCGAGGAAACAGAGCATCTGAGCATAAGGTTTGTGATGCGGAGTGACAGGATGCAGGCTGTGAAGGGGGTCCTGAGGGCGTGTGCAGCTGATCCTGTAGGCCGTGTATATGGGGCAAGGACACCTGAGTTCTGTTTGTACCTTTGCAATTCTCTCCCCTTTCCCAAAGACCTCATTTCATAGGACTGTTAATTATTGCCACTTATCTTGCACTAGTTTGAATTCCCTGGCTAAGAGGGGTTATTGAATGGCTCTCAGTGTGCTGGTGCTTGGGGGGCTGGAACGACCTAAGAGAAATGACTCAAACACCGTGTGGTGTTAAGATACAAAGCAGATGGCCTGTGTTCTAGCACACTTGACACAGTGCCCAAACCTGCCGGAACAGTTGTTCATTTATTCACTCAATCATTCAACCCTGTACCTAGCTCTCTATGCTCAGTCCTGGGGGCCTCGGAGGGGCGTCGGGGCAGGATAGTGAGCAGGGGAAAAGGGACCATTTTGACCTGGATTTGAACCCAGACATGGAAAGCAATTTTCTTTAGCCAGATAATTCTGAGACAGAAAGAAAAAGCAGGATCTGGGTTATATGTAGAATTTGAATAATCGGAGGATAGGAGTTCAATATAGAGGACTGATAGGGTGTCACTGAGGGGTGGATGGATGGTGTACATAGCTGTGGGCGAACCACAGTCTAAATGTGTACTTTCTGAGCTGTTTTTGCAGCACGAAGAGAGGTCATCTAGATAAGACCTAATGCAGTCAAGACATGGCCCAACACATCATCTCAGAAGAATGACAGAATTTTAGCTTGACCCGTACTTGGCCCAGTTTACAATCTTAGAAGAATTAATGATACCTTGATGGAAAAGATTCTTCTTTGTTTGATTATTATTATTTGGCTTTCAGCCTGACTAAGATGGAAAGAGCCTGACTAAGATGGAAAAGGCCTCACTGCCAGAAAATAGATTGCTAGCTGATGGGAGGAGAAATATAAAAGTGACTGGGATTCCCCCTACCCATCACTCAGCTCAGACAAAACAAAACAGAGTGTGGAAGGAACAGAGTCTGAAAACCTCTACCTTGTGAGAGGCCTCTCATTCATTCTACTGCATAGCGACTTTGGGCCAGGTACTTTTCATAGAATATCCCACTTCATCCTGAAACGGCCTTCTGTTCAACTACCATGGCTAATAGTTTGCAATTAGGTAAGTTGAGACTCGGAAAAGTAAAGCAGCGTGCCCAGGGTTTCACAGCTTGTTTTAGAGTCAAATTTGAATCCAGGTCTCCCTGCTGCTAGCGCTACCTGCCTTCTGGTATAATGACAACCCGTGCCATGCACGCTTCAGTTTGACTTGAAAGACAGGGGATCCCAAACTAATGATTTTAGGAGCAATTCACAATCTCTGTACTAGTAGACCTAGTGACGTCAGCTGTCTCAGGGATGAGGGAAATTCTCAGTGAATTCCTGGAAAAGTTTCTTAATGAGAAGGCAGAGGGTTAAATTGAACCCCGTAGAGATTTGTATCCTTTTAGGAATGGGTAAGACCTGGTAGTGTCTACAGTGTCTTAAACTCTAAGAAAGCTGTATTTAGCCCTCTAGGAATAGAGAATTCTTTGTTAGAGAAGCTTTTCCAAAAGGATTGGAAACTCTCAGTAGACATCTGGAAAGTTAAGATGAATCAAAGATCAGGCATATTCTTGAGACTCGACACTATGGTGACCGCTTTTCTGGGAAAGCTCCAAATGGATGTTAAGAAAAGAGTGGAGTAAGCCCCTGGCAGAGTATTTTTCTATTTTATTTGGAAATGTCATGATGGTCCGTGGGGAAGTAGAACCTAAGGTTGGTGGATGATCTGAAGGCTATTTGTGGACCCGGGAGAAGGCTCCGGGATAGTTTGGCCGGATAGAGACAGCAAACAAAAGGAGATCTGGAGTGAGTGGACCTGTTTTAAATTTTCAGATCAACCACTTAGTACCGAGTGAAACTGACAAGTTATTTAAACTCTCTGAGAATCAATTTCCCCAGCCAAAAACTGAGACTCATAATACCTCTCTCTCAAGGGAAGGGGGTGGGGGTGAGGCGATGTGTCTGTGAAGAGCCCAGCGTGATGGCAGATACCTGGTAGAGGCTCAGAACCTGGGGCTCCAGTAAAAGAGGATTTAGCTAGGAGTTTCAACTTTGAAGTAGGGAAACAATGAAATTATGAAATGGTTCTTAAAGCACTTACAAAAATCATCCACTATAAAAATAAAAGCACTGTAATAACTGAAAAACCGTTTATTATGACCTCTGGGTTGAGATGACAGCAAGTGATGAGGGACCCGTTGGGTGAAGGGCAGACAGTGGATGATACAGGGACCCCGTGGGGGCTCTGTGGGTGCTCACACAGAGTGCCGGTCCTTGCTGATGGCTCAATTTGATGGGTAACAGCTGTTTTAAAGCTTTAAATCACTAGTGGGCAAGCATGTCTCCCCAGAAATGAGTCTGAATGTGCTCCACAACACATGGATGTAGGAAATCTCACTTATTTAATTTTTCTAAGTGAAATTGAATTTGTCTCCTTGGGCGCCACCTCCTAGGGCTGGTAATTTGGCCATTATGACCCATCCATGGTGGGCTTCTCCACATCCCTCTCAGTCTGTAACAGGGTATGTTATGGACTGAATGTCTGTATCCTCCCCCAATTCGCAGGTTGAAATCCTAGCATAGGTTGAAAGCCTTTGGAAGGTGATGAGGTCATGAGGGTGGAGCCCTCATGAATGGGCTTTGTGTCCTTATAAAAGAGACCCCAAGGAGCCCCCTCATTCCTTCTACCATGTGAGGACCCAGAACCAGGAAGCAGGACCCCACAAGACACTGGATCTGCTGGTGCCTTGATCTTGGACATTCCAGCCTCCAGAATTGTCAAAAATAAACAATTGTTTATATAAGCTACCCAGTCTACGGTATTCTGTTATAGCTGCCCAAACAGACTAAGGAACGACTCGAAGTGTGGTTGTCAGAATCTTATTAGCAACACGGGGTGGGTGGGTATAGCTCAGTGGTAGAGCACATGCTTAGCATGCACCAGGTCCTGGGTTCAATCCCCAGCACCCTCATAAACAAACAAACAAACCTAATTACCTCCTCCCCCCCCCACACACAGAAGTGTATTAGTAACACGAAATCTTGGGTCCCACCTACTGAATCAGAATTTGCATTTTAACAAGAGACCCAGGTGATTCGTGTGCATAGTACAGTTTGGGAAGCACGAAGGCGAGAGACTCGGACGCCTAGGCAGTCCTGAAAATTTAAGGAAGGGCCACTGGTCTTCAGATCTTCGCCATCATTGCTGAATAACTTAGTGAGCAGTCTTTTGGGGCTGATTAGAAGGCAGGCATTTCTGGGCTTTTCTTGCTCCATCGGAGGCCCCGCCACCACAGCGGACCTGGGTGGGCAGGTCCCTGCCACTCTCAAATCACCAGCATCCTTTTCCAATCCCCTGAGAACCACCATACCTCAGACGCTTGGGGCCAACAATCTTCTCTTGCATCACTATTACTGGTCCTAAGGATGGAGGGAGGTAGCACCCAGGAGAGGCCCTACATGGGCTCACTAACCTGTCAGCCGCACTATCTTTTCTGTGAGGCTCTGTGAAATGGGTTTCAGGTGTGGTTGGCCAGTGACTCCTGACACCTGGTTCTAGCAGTGAACTGGAGCCATCACCAGCAGCTAATCTATAAACACAGGGAAACACTAGAAAAAGCCAGTCTCAATGCAGGTTCAGGCTGGACCAGTGAAACTGGGGGTTTGGCTGTGTTTTTGTCCTGTGAAATCATCCAGGTACCAGTGGGTGGCTAAAACTCTTTCTCGAGTTCTGGGCAGTGAGTACATTTCCTGAACCCACATCAAGATACGCCAGCAAACTCAGAGTTTCAATGCTATTTGAATGCTTCCCTCCTCCCTGAACAAACAATGAAGAATTTCCAGGACATTTTAATTACTTATTGTGAAATGGCCACAGAAAATTTGAAATTAAGGCTGATTCAGGAAATTCAAAATGGGAGTCTTTTTTTGAGTGGGTAATTGATGTTTTGGGAAAAATAATTCGATTAGAACCCCTAATCCACTTTTACTGTCATTGAAAAGAACAGAACAGACGCTGTCACTGTAGTGTTCAACTGACTAAGCTTTTGAGAATTCATTTATTGTTACGAGGTAGCACATCTTAAAGCAAAAGAAAAAAAAAATCTTGCTACAAAAACTTAAGCTTGAACTAAGTTTCAGGATAAATATTCATTAGGTCCAGGGTTTTTATAATAATAATAATTATTATTATTATTATTTACAAGTAAAGGTGAGCTCTTAAAAAGCAGCTTGAGCCAATTCTCAGGTGAATTGTGCCCGATTGCCCTGGTCTAATCTCTACTGACCTTTTGTTCCCGTAATTAGAATCACTGCCTGCATCACTATTAGTTAAAGAGACTTAATATTTAGATAGATCTGTTCTAAAATTGCTATTAAATTGAGTGCAATCAGGTTCTCCTGTGAGCTCACAAAGTCTTCAGACCCAGGGTGAAGGCTGTTTCTAATTTAAACATTGTCAAACTAAGAAGACCGATTGGATTGCTCCTGAATTTTGCATATGTCAGCATAGTAGAAGCTTAGTCATGCAAATCCCTATTACTTAGCATGTCCAGAGCCCAGAAATGCAGAGCTGTGTTTCCATATTTTATCTGTTTGTAGTTGAAAGCGTGCCTTCTATTGTGCTTTTAAAGAACAGATGTCAGAACAATATTTAAAGCATATAACCCGAGTATTGAAAAATGTTTTTTCTGCTTTAAAAGAAAAAAAAAATCGACAATAATGAATTCAGTCTGCCAGTTTGTGTTTTCAAGGAATATTTTAACTGTTGAGGGACTTCCCAGCTCCCATCCTCTAAATATTGCCCTCTATCTGCCACAGAAGGCCAAAGCCATTTTGAACTCACAGTTCCTTTTGCAGACTCACCAGGACAGCAACATATAAGTCAGTCTTTCAAGGGCCGAGACTCCCTCAGACCTTCAGGGCTCTGTGTTATGTTCTCATTTATTGAGCAAAACAATGTGCCGGGGAAGCAGTAATGGACACACTTTGAAGACCCAGCGGAGGATGAACTAGAGGCAAGGAGAAATTAGTTGTAGCGTCAGTGAGTTTTGGAGGAGACACAAAGGCCTAGGACGCGCCATCTCTCTGGGGAAAATGGTAGCTGAATTGGCAGGAACCAATGGTGGCAGGAGTGGTGGGTGGAACAGATGGTCCAGGGTCAGGAATCAAGTTCCATTCTGTGTAGGGTGGTGATAAAGGGTATTCAAACAGGGAAATGAACCAGGGCAGAGCACACCCAATAGGAGGGTGGATAAAGGTCACAGGCCTGTTTGCCCACACCTGGCACCAATTTGCCGCATTTGTCTGACTGCAATGCATGGTAAGATTGGAACGGTTCCCAGCAAGCACAGGTGAGGTTCCTCACCTTATCTCACAGGATAGAGTTTATGGCAGGGAAGATTACAGGCAGGTAAACTGCAGTCAGAAGCATGGAGCTGGAAGAGGCTTTTGAGATTGACTAGAACAGTTCCCACTTTTTAGAAGTGAGGGACTAAAGCCTTGTTTTAAAGTTAGATTATTTAATGTGCCAGGGCCTTAGCTTATCTGTAAGTCAAAAGGTTTCTTGTAATAAGATATAATGGGAAAAGATCTGAAAAGAAAATATATATATATGTATATGTATAACTGAATTGCTTTGCTGTACACCTGGAACTAACATTGTAAATCAACTACACTTCAATTAAAAACAAGAAAAACAAAGAACTTCCATTAGCAGGCTGCCACATTGCTAATGCTGGGGCAGGGCCTGGAGCCAAATCCAGACTTCTCCACTCCACTGTGTCCACATTTAACCTCTCTTAGAACTGCTTTGCAAATTAGCACTCGCCCATAACAGGGGCCCGGAAGACAGACAAATGCAGTCCAAAATGTATGATGCTATGGAGAAGCAACATGTTAATCATTTTTGAAAAAGACTTTTTCCAACTTCTCTGGGTAGCGAATGGGCCTCAGGTTTGGGAGCAAACACAGGTTTGGCACTGGAACCAAAGGCAGGCCTGTGCCCTAATTATTCTTTGACAAGTGGTACCTGTGGGATGCGCATGAGAATGTGGTCATGGAATTCCTCCATCCAGAAAAACAGCATAGCTTGGTCTTCGGGCACTTCTCACAGGGATCCATGAATAACCCCTTTTTGTGTCTATTGGCGGCCGAGTCAAGCAAGTGATTTCAGGGGCGCCTAAGTGAGTCACCGACCAGGTTGAGACCTGTTTTAGGAGCAGGCTTCACAGGCGCAGGAGGTGTGCAGGACAGGAAGTGGACGGGCAGCAGGAACTGTGCCTGGTGGGCAGCTGTCTTTTTCTTGTGCTGTTTCTTCCCTAGACCATTCTGTCATCAGGAAGAAAGAACAGACCTGCTGCATCTACAGAGCCGCAAGTGACGGGGCGCTTGAGGTCCTACCCTTAAGAAACTTACGCTCTATGGAGAATCCAAAACATTTATTTGCAGTACTTGGGGAATAATTATAAAGTAGCTCATCATTTTTCCTCCTTTGAGGTGAGTGATCAAAAGGGCTGGGTTACAACAGGGCATCAGGTTGCTGCCTGTCTGAATTGCAAAAGTACTCTGGAGGCATTTGCACTGGAGGTGGAGAGGGGCCAGGTCTCCGTTTTAGTGGCTCTTGACTTTCCCACTCGCTCGCCTGGCTCTGTTTCCTCACCAGGAGTCTGGGAATGACAGCACTGGCTCTCTGACTCACCAGGATGTCATAAAGACAGGCGAGATGTAGTCTGTCCTGCGCCTTCCGCCCTTTGACAGAAAAGCAGCTCTAGAGATGAATACAGGGTGTTAATGCTGATGATAGCAGTTTCGATTTGCATTTCCATATGCTAGACACCCTAATCCACCCTGTCTAAACATGGAAATCCCATAACTCTGCCCAACTCATCACTCCACTAATCCACTTAACCCCTGGCCAATACAGAATCTAAATATTTAATCTTGTCTATTTGTTATCTGTGTTTATTCCATGTTAATTCATGGCCTGAATCTCCTCTCTGTTGATCCGTTTTAGTGGAATCTAGCTTCAACTAGGAGTACCCCAAGGAGGAGAAGGAGAATCTTATCCATTTCTCTCTTTTCTGGCACCCAGTACTGAATGTGGCACATTGTAGGTGCTTACCAATTGTTTGATGTTGAAGGACCAGAAGATCCCAGAATAACTGGTCTTTCTTTGGCCTCTGCAGAGAGATCTTTTATTTCTGCCATGGGGAGTCTTACTGTTTCAAATGTCTGCCACGGTGCCTGGCATAAAGTGAGCATTTCATGAGAAGTTGGATGAATGATCTTGGATCATATTATGAAAGCAGTAGACACAAAAGAAGAGGATTGCTCTAAAAGCAGGAGACCTGGAATCTGTTCTGGGTTTTGCAGTAAGTTGGTATAGGAGGTTGATCAAGCCCTTTAAAGCCTTCAGGCCTCAGTGTCCTCATCTGTCACATGGACAGATCGGATTAGGTGACCTCCAAGATGCTCTGACTCTCTGCTCTGCCTGGGTCTGGGAGTCGTGGTCTCGGGGGAGGCAACGAGGAGGGAGTCACCACATGCTAGAATCAGCACTTCTCCCCACCATTGGCACCCAGGGATGGGGGAGTAGGCAGGGAAGCAGGGTGCCCGCTCCCCTCTAAGCCTCCTCCTGACTCTCACTGCCTGTCCCTCACAGCCTGGGCTTGGGACGCCAGACATCTGCTCATTCCATCTGCATCAGCTAATGTTTATACAGTGCTCCTGGATGCCTGGGCCTGGAGTCACCTGGGGGAGGCCCATGCAGAGAGGGCGGGGGTGGGGCATGATTACACCAGAGCCTCCATGTGGACTGTTTTCCCCTGCAGAACTCAAGTACGTGGGAGGTAGAAGGAGAGTGAAGGAGATCCCAATTTATTGCTCAGTCATGTTTATTTTCACTCTTGGCTGGTTTAGGGCATTTTTCTTAATGTATTAGGGTCACAATTTTATCGACTTCAAGGATGCTTGAAAGCCGTGTGTGTGTGTGGGGGGGGAGAGAGCGTCTGTGTTAAAATGACTTGAGTTTCTCTCTTTTTTGTTTTCCCCATGACTTTTTTCCCAGTAAAAAATTTGAATTTTAACCTAATAATTAGCCTTCCTAACTAAATGTGATTCCCTACTCACAGATCACAACACCTGTAACCATTCCATTATGATTAGCTTAATTTCCCTAGATCAAAAAGTACGATGTGATTTAACTACTTTTAAAGAGCCTCCCTCTACACTATAGTGGCAAAGAATAAAAAAGAATATAGATACGTACATATATGTACAATTGAATCACTTTGCTGTACACCTGAAACTAATACAATGTTGTAAATCAACTCTACATCAATTAAAAAAAATTAAAAATAAAGAGGCCCCCTCCCCTCCTACTTTCCTCTGTGAATCTACACTGCTGGATGCCTCTGTGGTCTTTAGTTAAGAAACTTGTATGTATTGAGCACTGAGTCAGGCCCCGTGTTGAGAAGTTTATATAATTTGATGTAGGAAATCTCTCCATTTTACAGATGAGGAAATTAAGGTTTAGGGAGGTTAATTGGGATTCAAACACAGCTTTGCTGGATTTGTTCATCTTTTGAAAATTGAGTCCTAAGAAAACAGGATTGAAAGCATGTTTTGGAGAGCCCGCGGCTGAGTGGAAATGTACGTGAGTTGAGAGGAGCAAAGTTGGCAGGCCAATTTAGGGCTCTGAGGCATGAAGGCAGCAAAAAGGAAGAGAAGGCTACATTCAAAAAAGATGCTTTATGGGGGGAGGGTACAGCTCAAGCAGCAGAGAGCATGCTTTAGCATGCACAAGGTCTTGGGTTCAATCCCCAGTGCCTCCACTTAAAATAAATAAACCTAATTACCTCCCCCAACTCTGCCAAAAAACAATAATGCAATAATAAATAGAAATTAAAAAAAGGTGCTTTAATGCACCAGTGTTTTCCCTGGGCTATCTCTAGTGCTCAAAAGAGTCAACTTCAGGTCTTGGGGAATAATTGTTGTCACTGTTGCTGCCCTAAAACATCTTTCAATGTTGGAAAACTTACCCTCCAGAGGGTGCAACTTTTGATAGTGTTTTATTTCATTCATCCACAGTGTTAGGCCCTGTGCTAGGGACAGTGTTTGCAAAGGTAAGTAAGACCTGCTTTCTTCCCTCCAGGCACTCAGAGCTGAAATCTTCAAGCTTTCTCAGCACCTTACTGGGTTGAGAACATGGTGCCCAGTCAGAGGGTGTGGTCCCTGTGGTCCTACATGAATCTCAGGCTGCACAAGGCTACCCAGTTCTCTTTCTAAGCTCGAGTTTTGCAATGACCCAGATACTGCTAAGCGGGTGATTTACCCAAATTCGAGCACTAGTGGTGTTAACTGCAGAGCAATGACTGATTTTTGGAATCTGTGTCCCATTCAACGGCCAGTCAGTAATAACTTGTTCTGACAGCCCCTGACAATGTTTTCTGTGTTAAATTATGCTTTTGAGGAAAGAACCATGTCTGCCAAACTATCAAGGGATAGCCAGGGTGGTACTTATTTCTGAAAATCATTTTCTGATGGTCGTGAAAAAGATGTCAAAATTTCCTAAATCTTGAATTATCTCCCTGATTTTTTTTTTTTTTTTTTTTTGCTACTTACCTTTTCCCTCTGACTTCTTGGAAATAGCAGGAAAGGGATGTTAGGATAGCAATCTGAGGGTGGTAGAGGTGTGGTGCGGTTCCATGTATATCCAGGGGACAAACTGGCACTTATATTAAAAATGATTCTAAAACACTGGCCAAAATACTTCTTATTTTTAATAGTCTATTTTATTTTTCGCAGTTGGATTTCATCAAGAAAGGTGAGAATAATTTAACATACGGTTTAAGAGAATTTATACAAGGGCTACTGTTTCATTATTCCTATATATAAGCATGGAGAGGACAGTCCCCGGTGGTGGTATTAAGAACTGTCTGTAAGACATTGGATGGGAAACTTACTTGGACTATATTTAGATGTTTACTTTGGTTTTGTGTATACGTGGATGGTTCAGAGGACAACTTGGCCAAAGGAAACTGTATTTCTTCTTATACAGAGGATGCTAAGAGACCTTGTGCAAGCTCCTTTAAAGAAAGAATGGGGCACATGGCCTCATGAGAGCAAACTTGGGGTTCACTTAAAAACCATTGATGAAGGAGCTGCTATGTGCCAGACACAATAGGTTCTTGAGAAATTAATAAATAATTGTTGGGTCAAATGACACATTTTCCTCCTCAGTGCTTCCAATATGTCCATCAGTGAGAGGTGAAGTAGGACTAAGTCAGTAATTAGTTTCTATGAATAACAGGCCACTGTAACTCTTACATCTCTGAGCCTATTTAAAGACTGTAGTATCTTGCTTTGAGGAAGAAAAATACACAGACACACGTCAAAGCCTTAAACTTTGGCGTACCCATCGACTCAGTAATTTTGCCTATAGAATTTATCCTAAAAAAAAAAAAGTTGTGGATGTGCCTACAGCTTTAGCTGCAAGGATGTCTAGCTCAGCTTTGTTTATAATAATGAAATTTGCAGACTGCTTAAATGCCCAGCAATAGAGGGTTGGTTAAATAACACATGGTAACTCTGCATCGTGGGATACCATACTATCATTTAAAGTAATGCTGAAGAACATTGTGTGACATGCAACAATGTTGACAGTAAGAAGAAAACGATTAAAAAACTATATGCATGTGATTGTATTGTCATTAAGGAATGTATATTCACACATAGAAAAAAAGACCATAAATTATGTGGCAAAATGTTAATGGTTATCTTTGGTGGGATTATGAGTGAAGTTCTCTTATTTTTGAATGTTTATAGTAATCACATTTCTTTTGTACCCAAAACCCTACTTGAAAAAAACTGTATAGGAAAACATTAAATGAGAATCTCTTTGTAGATGAAAATTCAAATAGATGAGTGGTTCTACATTAACCTCCAACAGCTCAATTTGGTTGTAACTTAAATGGTGATAACATATGTGGAGGGAAGATGTTTGACCCTGGAGTCTCTTTTGTTTTCTAAAATCCAGAGTTTAGTGTTGATTAAAAAAAAAAATGTTACCTAGAAACAATTTTTCCTCCCTCACAGCTCTGAAAAGCACCCAGGAATTAACTCAGCTCCAATCAGGCAGGTAAAAGGTCATGCATGCAACTCTTGCCATTACAGCTAGGGCCAAGATGGTGCCGGTGATATGACAAATGCTAACAGGGAGGGAAGGAAGAGAACTTTTGCTGAAACAAATGCGCTCTTTTAAAATTTTTTTTTATTTTAATTTTTTAAGTTGAAGTATAATCGACTCGCAATATTGTATTAGTTTCAGGTGTACAACATAGTGATGTGACATTTTTATACATTCCGAAATGATCACTACATGCGTGTGCTATTTTATGTCCTTAATTTTCAAGACGTAAAATGGCAATTCTCACAAGGACTTCTAAACAGAGAGCTATTTTTTTTAACATTTTTTATTGATTTATAATCATTTTACAATGTTGTGTCAAATTCCAGTGTAGAGCACAATTTTCAGTTATACATGAACATGTATATATTCATTGTCACATTTTTTTCTCTGTGAGAACCATAAGATCTTGTGTATATTTCCCTGTGCTATACAGGATAACCTTGTTTATCTATTCTACAATTTTGAAATCCCATCTATCCCTTCCCACCCTCCGCCCCCTTGGCAACCACAAGTTTGTATTCTATGTCTATGAGTCTATTTCTGTTTTGTATTTATGCTTTGTTTTTTTGCTTTTGTTTTTTAGATTCCACATATGAGTGATCTCATATGGTATTTTTCTTTCTCTTTCTGGCTAACTTCACTTAGAATGACATTCTCCAGGAGCATCCATGTTGCTGCAAATGGCATTATGTTGTCTTTTTTATGGCTGAATAGTATTCCATTGTATAAATAGACCACATCTTCTTTATCCAGTCACCTGTTGATGGACATTTAGGCTGTTTCCATGTCTTGGCTATTGTAAATAGTGCTGCTATGAACACTGGGGTGCAGGTGTCATCCTGAAGTAGGGTTCCTTCTGGATATAAGCCCAGGAGCGGGATTCCTGGGTCATACGATAAGTCTATTCCTAGTCTTTTGAGGAATCTCCAAACTGTTTTCCATAGTGGCTGCACCAAACTGCATTCCTACCAGCAGTGCAGGAGGGTTCCCCTTTCTCCACAGCCTCTCCAGCATTTGTCATGTGTGGATTTTTGAATGACGGCCATTCTGACTGGTGTGAGGTGATACCTCATGGTAGTTTTGATTTGAATTTCTCTGAGAATTAGTGATATTGAGCATTTTTTCATGTGCTTATTGATCATTTGTATGTCTTCCTTGGAGAATTGCTTGTTCAGGTCTTTTGCCCATCTTTCGATTGGGTTGTTTGGTTGTATCTTATTAAGTAGTACGAGCTGCTTATATATTCTGGAGATCAAGCCTTTTTCGGTTTCATTTGCAAAGATTTTCTCCCATTCCGTAGGTTGTCTTTTTGTTTTACTTATGGTTTCCTTTGCTGTGCAGAAGCTTGTAAGTTTCATTAGATCCCATTTGTTTATTCTTGCTTTTATTTCTTCTAGGAGAAAATTTTTGAGATGTATGTCAGATAATGTTTTGCCTATATTTTCCTCTAGGAGGTTTATTGTATCTTGTCTTATGTTTAAGTCTTTGATCCATTTTGAGTTTATTTTTGTGTATGGTGTAAGGGAGTGTTCTAGCTTCATTGTTTTACATGCTGCTGTCCAGTTTTCCCAACACCATTTGCTGAAGAGACTTTCTTTATTCCATTGTATATTCTTGCCTCCTTTGTCGAAGATTAGTTGACCAAAAGTTTGTGGGTTCATTTCTGGGCTGTCTATTCTGTTCCATTGGTCTATATGTCTGTTTTTGTACCAATACCATGCTGTCTTGACTGTAGCTCTATAGTATTGTCTGAAGTCTGGGAGAGTTATTCCTCCAGCCTCTTTCTTTCTCTTCAGTAATGCTTTGGCAATTCTAGGTCTTTGATAGTTCCATATAAATTTTATTATGATTTGTTCTAGTTCAACAGAGAGCTATTTCTGAGTCTACCCTATGATTCTGATGTTGGGTTTTCATGAAAAAATATTTTAGGAAGTGTCAACCACTAAGCCAGTATTAACAGACTTACTATAGTGAGGACTTAGGCTGTCTTTTGGTAGGAGGGGCTACTGTTTATTTCTCTCAGTGTGGGTTGTTAGATGGTAAGAGAGATGCAGAGGCTGACAGATGTTTCTGGTAGGGCTGGGGGGGTGATTATACCCCGCTGCCCATATCTCACTCTAGTTAAGACTAGTTGTGGTTATTAACTAGCTAGCTGGACTGGAAGAATAACAGGTTGTATAACAATATAACAGCTAATGTTTCCATGGCAATTTTGCTTCCATGTACATTATTACATTTAATCCTTTTGTGCAAACTTGTGAATATTATTATTTAGAAATAATTATTTTTATTTTATTAATTTTGTATATTTATAAATTTATTACTTATTAATGTTATAAATTTATCATTATTACTTAAATGAGAAATGAGTTAATGAGAAAATTAACTCAACACTGAGATCTGCAAGTGACATAGCTGAGATTTAAACCCAGGTCTCTGATACCAAATCCTATTCTTTTCCATAATTTTCTGTTGGTTGGAGTCCTATTGGAAACAAAGTACTACATAATATTTGGCCAGAAATTTCCCGGATTAAGGTTGACATGCTTAGCTTTTATGGGATGAAAAATAATGTAATACATTTTTTTAGTATTTTTTAAATATTTATTTTATACTATCTTTAAAGGTGAACATTAATTATGTGATGTTAGTTTATAATTTGGACAAAGGTTTTAATTTATAGCATCCCTAAACACAATTGCAAACACTCTCAATGGAGCGAATTTTTAATCCATTTTGCAGCTTGAGACCCTGTTTGGATAAATAGGTAAGACTCTGATGGCAGACAGTGGAAATAGAAAACATGAATCTTGAGTGCCTAATTCCATGTGAGAAATTATCCATTTGGCAGACTTGTAATAGATTTTCTGTGATTGAGAATCAGTTTGGATACAGATTTAGCAAGTGGTGAGGTAGGGGTCACAATTTGAGCTCTCGAGAAAACTTGACATCATTACAGTTACATCCTTTTTTGGAAATGGACGTCTCTAGGGAGTTGACACATATTATCTCACTACTCCCAAAATTATCTTCGAGGGCTAGAAATTCCGTTTGTGTCACTTATTGCCACCAGTAGGACAATGACTGTGAAGGAGAAACTGAAGCTAAGACCTGAACTAAGAAGTGAGGTGTCTGGGGCCACAGAGGTAGAGGAGGCTCTGGGCACACCCTCCGCCTGAGGATATTTAGGACCTAGATGGGAAATAACTTAGGAACTAAAATCTTAGGAGTCAAAGACAGACTAGGGTGATGGCCCTCAAACTTTATGAGGGTGAGGACCTCTTGTTAATATCAAAGAATTTAATGAGCCTTGCGTGATAGTCATTATACTTTTAATTATCTTACTGCTGGAAACTACTTGGTGTTGCAAACTACTTGCAACCTCCTTGCAATTATCCCCTTTGCCTGTAGAGTAGGGGCCACTGGAAAAGAGCAAAGGACCCTGGCTTTTTGGTGGCCCATCAGATACTGAAATTCCAAATATTCTTGCTTTAACTGCCTCTTGTTGCTCTTCCTAACTCTCTTTGCTCTGAGAGTCTGGAATTAAGACCATGAGAGTGAGCTCTCTAAGCAAACCTCCTATTATACCCATTTGGATCCAGCCGCCAGGAAACCTCCAGTGAGTCCATTGCTCTTGGTTAAGTTCCTGGTGAGAGGCTTTCGACTGATGAGTTTGCTCTCTGCGTTAGCGAACTCTGAGGTGCTTGTTGGGAAGCTGTATCTTGCCAACCTATGTTTTGAAATAAATCATGCAGAAATATAAATTCGTTTCTGGACCAGGTCACAAATTCTCCCCCTTCCTCTTATCTGCCTTTTCTAAATTTCCCATAATTGTGTGTTTTATTTGTATAATAAAAATGAATTTGAAAATATACCCACTTTGATTTCTCTCCTTGGGACTCTTTTTTTTTCTTTCTTTTTTTTTTCTGCCATTCTTATTCTTCTTTGCTGATGCTAATAGAAGCAAGCATGCTACTAATTATGATGTTTGTGTTAGACCACAGTGGCCTGGAGAAGGATTGTGTGCCCTTAGGGCACACTTGCCGCTGACTGGGTGAGACTGTTTGTGGGTTGCTGGATGTTTTGGAAACTGTCGACCAAACGGATGTGTATTGTGTATAACAACAATAATTTTCCAGGCAGGGCTTTCTGTTGTTGTTATTGTTATTGTCTGTCAAGCTCAGCAGTGGCTCAGCGTGGGCTCTGGGATGATAAGAGTGGTTGACAATTGGGATGGAACAGGCAACGGCTCACCTCTGATATGCCAGCTCTGTGGGAGGCTGGGGGTCTGCGTGGTACTAACGTGATAATCAGAAGCGAAATTTCACCCATGTGATACAGATTCTCTACCGAGCTAGGCTGGTTTCTCGCTCTTTGAAGGATAAATTAAGCTGTTTATTCTTGTGCTGTTCATTAGCCCCGACTGACCTGATTTCCATCATTCAGAATACCGAAACTTGGTGACTTAAGTTCTCTGGCTGAGGAGTCACCACGTCTTGAAATAAACATTTTTTTTTTTCACTCGAGTCTTATTTTCTTTGATTTAGCGCACTTTGGAGCAGAACGCGGAGGGAGATAGAAACACCGCTGAATTTACTCCACAGGCCAAGTTCCTTCTACTGGGTTTTTTTTTTTTTCGACAGGCCGTGGATTTCACTGTCCAGCTGTCCAGTTTCTTTAGAAGAAATACTTAAAATCTCAAAAAAGGCTAGAACCAGAGAATGCTTACAAGTATCTGACACTCACATGTAACCTAAGGCAGAGTTGGTGACCTGAGTTAGGTCTCACTGGTTTGAGGGTAGAGAGTTAATTGTGCAGCTGCCCAGGTGCCCTCGCTCACCTCCCAGCCATTGCTCTCGGGGCGTTCTCCATCCTGCTGGGATGGGGGTGGTGCTCACCTGTAATCTCTGTTGGTGCCCGCTTTCCGGCCATCACAGCCTCGCGGCCGGTGCTAGGGGCCATGCCGCGGCCGGAGAGCACGCGCGCCACCTCGGGCTGGTCCTCCTGGACTCCATCCAGCGTTCCCTCCGTGTGGCTGCCGCCCACGGTCCCTGTGTCCCACCTGTGCCCGGATTCCTGCGTGCTGCTCGAGGCTCCTTGCCTCCTCCTTTCTCTTCCCGTGGACTCTGCTCATGCTCAAGGTTGCCGCGTCGCCTGCAGCGGGCCGGGAGGCACCACCTTGCGGTTCCCCGAGGCCATTGCCAGGCTCCTGGGTCCGCAGCCTTCGGATGTGCGCGGAGAAGATGGCGCGCTCGCGGGAAGGTGGGAGGCGGAGGGGTTAAGGCACCGGTCCCGAGGTCGTAGCCTGGATTCCAGTCCCAGCTCTGCCACCTGCCAGCTGCGCGACCTTGGGCAGGACACTCTCCCTGCGCGTTTCCTCGCCTGTGAAATGGGGATACTAACACTCGTACCTCTACCTCACGGAGTTGTTGGGAGGGTTCAGTGAGTACACACAGGTCCACCACTCAGAATAGTGCTTGGCACGTGGTATAAACGTGTGCGACAGGAACAGAGGTTCTCTTCCTGCTCTATTTCCTTGAACATTTTCTCCTACAGTTCCAGCTTTGCGGTGATTCTTTCTGTCCTCCCAACACAGAAGTGACCTTCCCTTTTTCTTTGTTTACTTTTTCTTTTTTTCTTTTTGGTGGGAGTAGGTTAACTAGCTTTATTTATTTGTTTAATGGAGGTATGGGGATTGAACCCAGGACCTAAGCATGCGCTCTGCCCCTGAGCCATACCCTCTTGCCCCCACCCCCATCAGAATTTCCTTCTTTTTAAGGCTAAATAATATTCTGTGTGTGTGTGTACCTACGTGTACCGTCTTTTGTTTTTCCATGGCCATTGGGTTGTTTCTCCCTTTCGGCTATTGTGAATAATGTAGAAGGGTTTACATTTCATATATGGCATACATTATATTTCTATCCAGCAGGGCTGTGCTGGGGTGTTTATAAATGGCCAAAGGGTGGCATTGAGTGGCTTCCAATAAGGGCTTGGAAACACTGCCCTCATCCGCCCCTCAGGCCCACTGCTGGCCCAGTTTGCGGGCCAGCGGCCTTCTTCCGCGTCCCCCTGGGCTCCCGCTGTCCTCTCTGCAGTGCGACTCCTCTTAGATCCTTTCTCTGTTTGCCTTCGGCCGCCCCCAACTTTGGTGACTGTGGAAATTCTGTCTCTATAAAAGTGATTGCAAGACACTGGATTGCGGTGGGGGATCGGGGGCACATGAGAGGGATTTTATCCTCTCCTCAGAGTCAGACCCTGGCCTCGACTCTGACCTGGACTCTACCCAGCTGTGGAGCAGGGCTTAGGAGACACACCTGGAAGGTGGAGGCCTTGCCCGTGGGTGTGGGGCTGGGACACGAGGCTGGGGCTCCAAATCTAGGACTGCAGTAAGATCTTTTTAGGGGGCACTTCATCCAAAGGAATTTAATATTTCATTTTTTAAATCAATCAATCAATTAATTAATTTTTACATAAAGTTGTGTTACTTTGGGCTCAGATTTTTTGGTTTCTGAAGATGCTTCACAGCCTGTATTGTTCACAGTTACATGTGCTCAGAACTGTGTGGGGAACCAGACAGTCATTTCTGCTTGTTGTGGGTGAGGACTGACACAGCACCTCAGCGTGACAACTCCTCTTTGGTTCCAGGGATGTCAGCCACATCCTGTTCGATGACTGCACGTGGCCCTCTCTCCCTGCACATTTCTAACATGGACAGGGAAGTGGAGCCTGACCTGAGACACCCCTCTTTCACGGTGAATGTCTGTCCCTTTGGTTTTCGAACTCCTCAAATATTTGGGCAGGCGTTCTCCATATTTGTATGTCTATGTGTTCTACTCTCAAATGGAATAACACATCAGTAAAACTTATTTCATAAGTTTTATAAAGTAAAATAGAATCAAGTGAATCAAATAGAAGCCCCACTATTTCCTTTCTGGACCTCAGCCGGTGACCTTGCACGCATTCTGGGCTTGCTTTTTGGAGTCAGCAACACACTTTTAAAAGTGTAAGGATGAAAATTCCCGAGAGTGTAAGTCATTTGTTCTAGTCTCATTAGTGGCGGGGCAGGGTTATTACTACAGCAGGAACTATGCATTTACTTAAACCAAAACCTACAACCAAGTATTAGAAATTTTAGGGAAGAGGGTTTACCTCAAGTGGTAGAGTGTATGCTTAGCATGCATGAAGTCCTGGGATCAATCCCCAGTACCGCCTCTAAGAAAAAGTAAATAAATAAACTGAATTACCTCCCCCCACCAAAAAAAAAAAAAATTGTAAACTGTAAATATTGTATTAGAATTATCCAAAATTGTTTTTTCCCTCAAATGAGTATTACACTGGCAGAGTGACAAGATGTTGACAGTATACATTGTTTTCATCGTGTTTCTCAATGTAGACAATCATTCACTATCATTACTCGTCATCCCTGTATGAAAACTTCCAGGCTGGCCATGTTACAACCAGTAAGACATGGAAGATTTTCTTTCAGACTCTGATGGCAAACATACAGATCATGGGCCCAGAAGGAGAGATCAAAGCCTGCGGGTTATTTGCAAGACGTTGACTATGTCTTCCCTTCACTGAAGGAAACTATTCAGACATCTGCCTGTGTGTCTATCTGATATTAATTATTTGTGCTTTAAAAAAAAATGATATGAATCACCTAAAAACTTTTTCAGATTTTGGAAGTTTCTAGATGCAGCCTTCAGCAGGGAGACCTCCCCAGCCCTGGACGGGGATCTGCTCAGATGGCGAGTTCCACAAGTGGAAGGGGCCTTTCTGTGCTGTTCACCGGCACTAACCCCCACTCCCTCCAACCCAGTGTTGGGAGGATTAGTGTAATTAGAGCCGGTGCTTGTGCAGCACTTTGACGTTCTTGGATGAAAAGTGCTAGATGAGCGTAAAATTTTATATCTGTAATGGAATCCAAGCAAATAGCATTGTAATAAATGGGTCTTGCTGCTGATACTGCATTTAAGCGTCTCCTCTTTATTATCTCATGTTTACTCTACGTGATGAACCGAGGTGATTAATAACAATGATAATAATTACTCCTACAGCAGTTAATGCTTTCAAAGGGCTTTGCAACTGGTTCATTATGTAATCTTTAATCTCTGCAGTTGCTCCTGTGCTATGTCAGTATTGTTTGTTTGTTTGTTTACACAATTTCATGGAGAGGGAGACATTGGAGGAGGGGGAATGGGGCTGAAGTTTTCAAGTTCATGCAGCACAGGTCCATGTGGAGCTGCTAGGTTCCAATGTGGAAAGTGAAGATGGACGATGAACTGGAAGGGGGTGGTGGAGAAGAGAGGTCCAGGTGATAGTGGTTACCACGCACGGCTGGGTGGAGGTGGCAGATCGCCGAGCTCTGGCCACAAGGAACTGAAGCACGGGTGTTTGGTCAGCTAACCCGGAGGAAAACTTGATTCAGAATTTGGGGATTGAGGTATCCAGCTCTGTTAAGGCCTGGGTGCTCCGGTGGAATTTCTGTGGTAGCCTGTGTTTACTCAGCTGGTCCTCAGCACCTGGCCAAGGTTGATCAAGGGGAGTCGGGCTGTATGTGGCAGCTAATTGGGTGCTATAAGGAACAGACCCCCGAACTGTAGCGTCAGCAACTGTGCATTGCATAATCAGCTGCTTCCGAGCGCCCACCGGGGGATTGGCCCGCGGTAAGCGAGCGCTGTAGGTATTTGCGAGACGAGCAGTGTGTCAATTACTCTGCGGATGGCCAGATTTATGTGCGTTTTGGCAGTGCTGCTGAGCTATTAATCATGTCTCAAAAACAGGCCCCATATAAACCACGAGCAAATAGCACATCTCACGGACCATCCCAGCAAAACAATGTCACGTTTCCCCCTACATCTCCTGCTGATGTCTAAGGGACTAAAAATGAGGCTGGATATACAGAGGCTTGGAGCAATCATCAGGTATGCCCTACCTTTTTTTTTTCTTGGGTTGCTTTTCTTTTTTTTCAAAAATAAAGACCAAGCCATGTTTTCTGAACAGAGGAGACCAGATTCTAGTCAGCCTCTGGAAATGGCATTTTTCACATAGAAATGCACCCATTACACCATTTTTTAAAAAAATGACAAAGTAAAGGTTTCATGGCTTTCCTTTATTTTTATTACATTGCCGTTTCGATCGGCCATACATGTAGATTTCTTATTACTTGCTAAGCTACATATCTCAATACATCTAATGTCATAATTAAATGTCATCAGGCTAATGTGTATGAGTGTTTTGAGCTTTATCGCTAATTGCTGTGTTAGCATGAATTAGACAGTAAAGTAATTAGAAGCCCCAATGTATCTGTGCCATGTGGTGTGATTTCTGGGATGGGCTGTGTGTGTGTGTGACTTGGAGGATGCTTCTGCGAACCAGTTCTCCCCTCTTCCTCCTCACTCCTGATCACCTCGAAGTGCTCTCCTGTCTGTGCAGAAGTCTCTGAAACTATGTCCAGAATGAAAGCCATTGTCTGCAAGAGAGATTCCATGTTTCTTGAAATCAGCAATTTTCTGTAATCAGTCACCAGGGAAAGCAGAATTAATGGAAGATGGGTTTTAGGATGTAAAGAAAACATGTTTATCTTCAGGACAGATGAGCTGGGGTTGGCGTGTGCATGTGTGTGTGTCACGGGAGGGCCTGGGTTAGTATAAAGGAGGAAATGGGAAGATGTTTGCAGCCTGAGATCTTTTCTCATCTTCCCAGAGTTGTCATGTCGCCAAGGACCCATCCTGCGGATCGTGTGACAATTGAACTTTTCTTCTACCTCTTCCCCTTTGCCCCCCACTCCTTTTTGGCTTTGTGCTAAACAGGAGTCGGAGGAGAGGCCAGACAAAATCACCTTCTGGCTTCCAGCTACCCTTGCTCTCCCAAGGGAAGCTGAGGACACAAAGCGAGGCCGTCATCACTGAAGCCTGGGGGGCCGAGAGAGCCTCCCCCCACCTGGCCTCCCCCAGCCCAGGGCTCCTCTGCAGCCTCTCAGCCCCCGGACCTCTTGGTGGGGTGTGACTGTCCACCGTGCAGCTGGTTTCCGTCTGCCGGGGAGCTGGAGGAGACAATGTAAGAGCCTCAGGGAGGAGTCTATCCTCAGATAACTTTTCTCTGCCTGAGAGGCCATTACCACCTATTTGATTCTCAGGCAATTTAAATTCACTTCTGCCTCGTAATAGGGAATCTGCGAGAAGAGGAAAGAGAGCGAGCTGCACTCTATTGAGCTCCCCGTGGGCTCTTCCCGCAGCCCTGAGATACACTGTGCTGGGCCTGCACCTGTTTTATTCGCCCAGATGTTCTTTTATAGGATGGGTTTCTGCATCTGCCCCGCTCCTGTCTGAGCCGCCTTTCACTGTGGGTTTTGCTCTCGTCCGGGAGGGACTGGCAGAGCCCACGGAGCTGCCCCCCTCCTAGGGTAGGAACAGGAGAATGAAAGAGGAGAATACAACTGCCTGACGGTTTTGACAAGCCTTGTCAAATCCCCGTTCCCAGAGGTGCCTCCTGCCCATTAGGAGGCTGATTGCTAACGGGGAGCCTCCTGAATTCCAGCGGAGACAAGATCAAGGCCTAATGCACCCGGAACACCGGGCCTCCCTTCCCCTGACCAGCACGTTTTGACAGAATGGCTTGTCAACAAATAGGCCTGGGGTCGGAAGATAAAGAGTTGTCGTTTAGAAATAAACGCCGTGATTTCTCTTCACCATTTGTAACCTCTTCTTCAGCTCTTTTCCTCCCCCTCTCCCTCCTGCGCTCTCTCCCCACGGTCTGCACGCCAGCGAACTGCACATGCAAGCCTCCTGCTGGACCCTGTGCCCCGTGCTCACCGCCCCTGCAGGTGTTTTGCCCCCTACTTTCCTAGGCAGCTCCCTCCCGCTTTAGAAAAACATCCCAAGGCAGTGTGAAAGCTTGGCAGAGGCACATCGCTAAACCCATCGCGTCTACCTCTAAAATGGGCAAGAGGTGTCTTTAATTCCTCTCTCTTCACTTGGCAGTCCATGTTCACCATTCCTCATGTATTTTGCAGTTATTAATTTAAATCATTTATGTTTAATACATTTCCATGAACTCTTTTTCACTATTTATCTTTCTGGTCTCACGCATTACCCCCAAAATGCTCCTGTGTTATTCTGGATCCTCCCGTCTCCCAGCCCCCAACCCCATCAGAGTACTCACCACCTTGGGCTGCTATTGGCTGTTTCCTGGTCTCGATGTCCCCCCAAATGAAAATATAATAATACCAAATGCTGGAGAGTATGTGGAACAACTAGAACTTTCCTACTATCATACCTTGCTGGTAGGAGTACAAAATGGCACAGTTTGCAAAACTGTTGGCAGTTTCTATTTACATAAACAGAACAGAGACATTCTTCTCTTCTTCTTTTAGAGATTTACTCAAAAGAAATAAAAGCATGAATCTACAAAAATGTTCATTGTAGCTTTATTCCTAATATCAAAAAATTGGAAACAACCCAAGTATCTACCAACAGAGGAATGGATAAATCAAGTGTGTTATGTCCACACATTGGAATACTACTCAGAGAGTAAAAAGGAATCCAAAAACTTGGATGAATCTAAAAAACATTATTTTGAGTGAAAGGAGCCACATATGAAGGATTACACACTTGATTGAACTCATTTATATGAAGTTCAAGAACAAGCAAAACAAATTTAAGGAGACAGAAATGAGAATAGTGGTTGCTACTGGACAGAGAAGTTGATAAGAAAGGGGTATCGACTTTTTTTGGATATCGCTATATGTAATTGTCAAAACTCATTGATGGTACAGTTAAAATCTGTGTGCTTTACTGTAGGTAAATAATGCTGCAGTTTAAAAAAAAAGAATATTTAGCAAAAGTTAAAAGAAGAAAAATATTTTAATAGTTCTGTCACCCAAAGAAAATCGCTGTTGACATTGGCATAGTTCCTTCTAATACTTTAATTTTATGTGTGCTTATTTTAAGAATAGAGTTGTAATCAGGCTGATTTTTATTATTTGGTTCCCTGTCAGTTAATGTTATATTGTAGGCACTTTCCATGTTATGATACGGATTTCAGAAAACACCACATGTGGCTGTACCGCGGTTCACTGTATCACCCTTCCTTGCCTGCAGCAGTGTTCTATTCTAACCGAGTGATGTTGAGGTTTTGAGCTTGAGCCACTGAATGATGGCCTTATGACAAATTCCCATAGATAGAAAGATCAAAGAGAATGAATGTCTTTGCATTTCTTGGCACATATATTGTTTAAACATTAGTTTTAGTGCCTTAGGAAGATTCAGGCACATATGTACAGAGCTAAAGCAGCACATGTCCAGTCCGTTTTGCAGTTTTCTATTTTTTATTTTTATTTTTAATTTTTGTATTGAAGTATGGGTGATTTACAATGCATTAGTTTCAGGTATACAGCAAAGTGATTCAGTTATACATATATATGTGTTCTTTTTCATATTCTTTTCCACTACGGTTTATTATAGGATATTGAATATAGTTCCCTGTGCCATACAGTAGAACCTTGTTGTTCATCTATTTTTATATATAGTAGTTTGTATCTGCAAATCCCCAACTCCCAATATATCCCTCCCCTACCCCTTTCCCCTTTGGTAACCATAAGTTTGTTTTCTGCATCTGTGAGTCTGTTTCTGTTTTTTAAAATAAGTTCATTTGTGTCATATTTTAGATTCCACATATAAGTGATATCGTATGATATTTGTGTTTCTCTTTCTGACTTACTTCACTTAGTATGATGATCTCTAGGTCCATCCATGTTGCTGCAAATGGCAATATTTCATTCTTTTTTATGCCTGAGCAGTATTCCATTGTGTGTATATATGCCACACATTCTTTATCTGTTTATCTGTCCATTCATCCATTTATGAACACTGAGGTTGCTTCCATGTCTTGGCTACTGTAAATGGTACTGCTATAAACATTGGGGTGCCTGTATCTTTTCAAATTAGAGTTTTCTCTGGATATATGCCCAGGAGTGGGATTGCTGGATCATATGGTAAGTCTATTTCAGTTTTTAAAGGAACCTCCATACTGTTTTCCATAAAAGCTTATACATTTGATTAGGTCCCATTTGTTTATTTTTGCTTTTATTTCTATTGCCTTGTGAGACTGACCTAAGAAAACATTGGTATGATTTACATCAGAGAATGTTCTGCCTATGTTCTTTTCTAGGAGTTCTTATTTAAAATTTATTTTTTTGGGGGGGTAGTAATTTGGTTTATTTATTTATTTTTAATGGAGGTACTGGGGATTGAACTCAGGACCTCATGTATGTTAAGCATGTGCTCTGCCACCAAGCTATACCCTCCCCCCACTTCTAGAAGTTTTATGGTGTCATGTCCAA
Organism: Camelus dromedarius; assembly: GCF_036321535.1. NCBI lineage: Eukaryota > Metazoa > Chordata > Mammalia > Artiodactyla > Camelidae > Camelus > Camelus dromedarius. The sequence goes on along the minus strand of NC_087454.1, from coordinate 9,785,603 downwards.
TATTTAAGTCTTTAAGCCATCTTGAGTTTATTTTTGTGTATGGTGTGAGGGTGTGTTCTAACTTCATTGATTTACCTGCCTTTTTGCAGTTTCAAATGAGTGTTCTGTATTAGCCTTAAACCTAGGTTCACTTCTGAATCTCTAGTTTGCTTTGTTGTCTGCTCTGGAGTCATAGGGACACACCTCCATCACGAAGTAAATCGTTTATTGGCACGGGTGGCGATAGCTCGAATGCCGTCAATCTCATTTTAATTTGTGGAGTTAAAAATAAACACACGTCAAGGCTGTTAGATGAGCATTCACGCGTCCCCATTGCCGTGAGCTGGAGGCTTGGCGGCTAAGTATGCTGCTTGACGCCTCTCTCACGGAAGCGTCTTACCTCCGCTCATGATTACATTCTGGGGAAAGCCTGGGACCTTGGCTGGACCCTTTCTCATCTAAGAGTCTTTGCCTGCTTGTCTTCTCGGCATCTGTTTTTCCACTTCTTGGGACTCCTCACTCCCACATCATCTGTGGAGAAGGCTATGGTGAAAGCCAGAAGGGGAAGGAGCTAACTGACCCCTTATTCTGTGTCAAACATGACACAGAGGTTTTCTCATTTAATTGACACAACTGCCCTTTGTGGGCAGATGTTCCTGTTTTACCCAAAAGGAGAACTGAGGTCCAGAGAGTTAGGTAGGCTGCTTATTGTGGAAATGGCTGTTCAAATAATAGACATTCGTGGTCTGAGGACAAGACAGCAAGTGTCGTCTTGTTCTTCTTCCCTGGGGAACAGGCCTGCTCTGGAAAGGCCCGAGGCTCTGTGCCGAAGGAGATAAGATGCTGCCAGCAGACCTGCCTCAGCCAGACCAATGTCGAGCACAGAGTGTCTGCAGGGTGGGTGTTTGAGAACAAGATATGTGTGGGGCGGGCTGAGACTTAAGCCAAATCAACACCGGTCACTCATGGAGGCACCTTTTGGTCAAATTGTGGTTCCATCAGGATGACTGGATTTCCACTAAGTTACTTAAAAATGAAGAGCAAACAGCTGGCTCTGCACGCTGCCCTGTGCTGCCTGCTTTCCCTTCAAGCTGCCCCTTCACAACGATGGGGTGTTTTCAGCGGGAAATTAGAATGGTGGAGGATGTTAGAAAGTGTCGGGTCCAACTCAGAGAGGGGAGGGATGCACAGTGAGTTGAATGATATTCCAGGTCTAGACTTTGGACTTTTCTCCTCTCCCGTATTTTTCCCAGAAAGGGATTAAGTATCTTTGGACACCTTAGGTTTTTGGGGGGAGTGTTTGAAATTCTTCTATCAGATGATTTTTCTGCCTAATGTTTGCCTCCCCACTTAAGACATGCAGAGCTTTCTAACCTTTCCCATTTGGAGGGACTCAATCAGAAATGGTAACTTGGTAAGGGCTGCTCTTGGCTGGAGGTGACACACCCTGGGACTCTGGCCACTGTGGCTCTGCCTGGCTGCCCTGAGGTCCCAGGGCATCCTTGCTGTACCCAGGCTTTCAGCACGCTGATTGGGAAACTGGCTAAAGTACCAGCAGAAACATTGCAAGTACGACCTTAGCCTTAGGGTAAATGGGTTGTGTATAAATTCCAAGGGTAAACAAGTAAAAGGAGATGTCTTTGTAATCCTTCTCTCATATGCTCTCTCTCTTTCTTGTACATTAAATAGAAAAAAAATGTTTGGACTAACGTCTTGGATTTATAATCTTATTTTTATATTGATGGGAATACTAACAAGTAGGGGGAGGGAGGGGACAAGGATGGAAAGAGACAGAACCAGAAAGAGGAAGACAGATGGAGGAAGAAATTGCATTTCACCAGTAATATTCAGAATCACTCATCCATGGGTCATAAACCGTTGAAAAACTTCCTTGGAATTGTCTAGCCTTAAATAATGCTCTGGATACTATTAATATAGATCTTGTATCTCAGTTGATACTGCAAATAGGAAACAACATGAAACAATGTATAAAGAAGGGGCTTTGGAGTCAGTGAGGTCTGGATATGAATCTTAGTGCTGTGACCATGGGGAGCTGTTGAAACTTTCTGTAAAATGGGGATAATAATACCAACCTTAGGAGGCTATTTTATTAGCGAAGTGAGATAAGACATGTGAAAGTGATCGGTGCATATGTTTAATTGGATGCTTAACTCACATTAATTCTCTGCTGGTAGCTTTCCCCTAGTATGGTCTCATGCTGCAGCACCAATCTTACTGCCAGTTTCTCTTGGCACTTTGGTAATTGCCATTAGTCTTTAAAGTGGTGTCCAGGACAGATTCATCTCACCATGAATTTTATGGTTCAATAAAGCCTAACTTGACAATATATGAGAGGGTAGGAGGTGAAGGTGTCATATTGTAAATGTAGGCAGAATATGTTGCCCTCATGAATGCATCTGTTCATTTGGTATATACATCCCATATTTAGAAAGAGTGCCCCGTGAAGTATAGAATCTGATGACAGTCCCATGAAGTAGGTAACACTAGTCCCATCCCATGTTATAGACAGAGACTCTAAGGCTGGGAGATTCAGTGTCCTGGGTGACTCTGCTAGTAAGTGGCAGAGCTAGGATTCCAGTAGGTTCTTCCTGACTCCAAAGCCTCCCCCTTTTCCAGGCTGATGGACACACGGTTTGAATAAAACAAAATAACATACATGATCCAATGACATTGCTTGGGAGTCAGATGATGTCTTCTCTTCTGCATGCTCTTTGGGTACAATGCTTGCCTGAAAGTTGAGTACCCAATCCACCTCTCTGATCTAAAGTAAAATGGAGCCTCGGAGAAAAAGAAAGAAGAATGAGGTTAATAACATCACCAAGCTATCGTCACTGTTATATTTTGGTTCATATACGTTTTCATTTTTTAAAAATTTATTTTGTTTTAGAGGTTATTTTACTATTTATTAGCAAGGGGGAAATGGGACGATATGGATGCCAAAATCTTCTTCCAAAGCTCTTAATTCTTGATCCATGGCTAGTTTTCCGACTCCATTTCCAGATGGTGGTTGAAAATCTTTCTGTTGCTTTCTTGTACTCCTAGGGAGCAAGGGCAAGCACACCCCTCTTCCCTTCCTCCCCAGACATCTATCCTCTCTGGTCATAAGAGGCAGCCCTTCCTTGGCATCTCCGAGGACCTGAAGGCTGGAATTCCTGCCTGCCTAGGATTCGTTTCTCTGGACATTTCCCAGGAATTTTCTCTTTTGTAAGCTATGGGAGTGTACAATGTATATTAGGAAAATTCTATTTCAAATGAATTAAAAAAATTTTTTTTTAAAGATTTGGCTTTAAAGGGATAGGTTTTGGATTTCGGAAAAGTTTACATATGTAAACCATCTCATTCCCAAGCTAAGGGAGTTCAGTTCATTCATTAAGGGAGAATGAGAAAGAACCCAAGCTTTGCATTCCAGGGAGGGCTTTGGAACCCTAGAGACCAGAGATTGAAACCCCATTACAGACCAAGACATGAGACACATCACTTAAACAATCTGTTGCTCCATCTTCCAAATAGGATGATAATATGGATCCTACAGAGGTGTTGGAAGGATTAAATGAGATGGTGTATGCATATATGTAGCGATCTTATGGCATCAGGTCTCTTATAACCAGAGCAAGTCATTCAGAGGGCGAGACTGGCTATTGTCTTGCTAGGAAACGCTTGGGTCTAAGTGTCTGGAATGGTAATCATTACTTGGCTGTGTGAGTTTTAAACTTGCTCTGCAGAGAGGACACAGAGGAGTTAAACAAGAATACAGTTTTTAGCTCTTTTGGAGTTTTTTCCTCTTTGTTTAACATCAAAGTGGTCTGCAGTCCATTTCGCCAGTTTATACATATTGTTGTACTCAGAGAAAGGCTGGAGGAGCTGAGCTGGCTGCCTGATTAGCTGTGACTCCCTTGCAGGCTGGCTTAAGAGACCAAACAGAGTCTACCCCTTTAAGGTTTTAATGATAAGGGGGTGGGGGTCGGGGTGGGGAGAAGCTCCTTTCCTTTTTGAAGGAGACTGTGTGGAGGCCCCACTAATAAATCATCTGTTCCCTCTGCATGCACTCTGGCATTCACATAGGCACAGACTCAGATGGTTCCCACTTGCAATGTCTCATCAGGGGCAAATAGCTCCCAGCCTGGATGGCCAAGCTGCCTTCCAGACCCTTTTTGTGAGGAAGTTCAGCTTGTGACCAGCCCTGGGGACTCACTTGTGGGTGTATAAAGCCTGTGCAGCACTGGGAACAAAGTCAAAGGCTCGTTTTGTCCCCACCCCACCCCACTGCTCCTGTCCACTCCCCTGCTCTCCCTCCCCCTCCACTCTGAACTTCATGAGAGGAGAAAACCATCAACAGTGTGAGTTTAGGAGTTGGCCCTCTTGCCCGAGGGCTCCAGAAATAAAAGGAGCCAAGGAAAGTTAACTTGGGCTTTTTTTCCAACCCCAGCCTGAGCAGGACCCTGTGGGGCCTTCCAGGGTCAGACCCCTCCCCTATATCCTCTGCTGTAGCTCCTCTCTGAAGTATCCAGATAATAGCATCGCATGTATATTTCCTGAGTTTTTCAGATGCTACAAACCACCACCAGAGGGAAGAAATTAACTAGACGATGGAGAGCACGTGGCCCCCAGACCTCCTGGAGCCTTGGGGTTGGTAGTGTTGACTGACCGCTCTGTTACCTCCACATCAACCAATCAGAGCGGTTCTTGTGCCTTGTGCCCACCCCCTACTCCCCTACCCCACCCCCATCCCTTACCTGGCCCTTAAGTATGCTTTACTGCAACCCTTAGGGGAGTTCAGGGTTTTCTTGGGCATGAGCCACCTTGTCCTCCTTGCCCAGCCCTGCAGTAAACCTCTCTCTGCTCCACACTCCATTGTTTCAGTTTGTTTGGCCTCATGGTGCAGCGGGCACGTGAACTTGCCTCCTGTAACAGAATGGCTGCCGCAGAGAAGGGTGGTGAGAAGAAGGGCCGGCCAGCCATCCTGGAGGTGGTGACCAGAGAATATACTATCAACGTTCACAAGCGCATCCGTGGAGTGGGTTTCAAGAAGTGTGCCTCTCTGCACTCAGAGAAGTCTGGAAATTGGCCATGAAGGATGGGATCTCTTCCCATTGACACCAGGCTCAAAAAGCTGTCTGGGCCAAAGGAATAAGGACCGGCCCAGACTGTATCCACGGGCGGTTGTCCAGAATATGTCATGAAGATTAGATTCAACAAACAAGCTCTGTACATTGGTTACCTATGTACTAGTCGCCACTTTCAAAAATCTACCAACAGTTAATGTGCAGGAGAATTAACTGCTGATGGTCAGATAAAGTTACTGAACTGCCAAAAAAAAAAAAAAAAAAAAAAAGGAAGAAAAAAGTAACTTGGCTGGAGAGCTGGGGATTGCATTTACCTGCCTGAATCTAACTCTTCTGTTCCTTCTTCCACCGCCCAGGGGACCTGGGGGTGCCACATGGCCACTTCTGGTAGCGCTGCACTGGGCCTGCCCCCCGTCCCTTCCAGCCAGCCTCGGGGAAGCCGCTGGCCCGCTCCCATCCACTGGAGTCGTCCGGAGCACGCCATACAGGTGGGCAGCTGGGATAACTGGTGATTAATGCATGTGTCTGGCCCGGCCTTCAGGGTAATTTGATTTGCTTGATATCTGGAGTGATCGCTCCATCTTTCCTTCCTCCTCCCTTTCTTGTTCTGAGTCTAGGGCAGTGTTTACCTTCCTTGGTGTTTTAAGTTGATGACGTTTGTTTCTGGTGTTCATTTCTGCCCAAATTTTAATTAAGTTTTGCACGAGACTTCTGTAATTATGGCCTTGTCTGGGTCTGTCTCCCTCATCCTACCTCTCCAAATTTGCTCAGAGTTCAGAACTTTCCCCAGGTTTCCTTTCTTCCTTCCCCATCATCAAACCCCAATGTTGATGGACGGGTGGGTGCCCCCAGCCCTGCAGCCTTTGGGTTTTATGGTCTGTGATAGCAGGAGCCATATCCTGCTCCTGATGGAAGCCATGAGGCTGGCGGAGAGAACGGACTCCAGAGTCTGTGGGAGGAGAGCTGGGCTTGTCCCAGGTAGTGGGACATCTGCAAAATAACCCCTGTAAGTAGATGCCACCTGGCCCGCCAGGAGGGTTCTGCCTCTATCACGAATAAGAAGCTGTGATTTCTTGTTCTTTTTCTTTCTCTTTCTAAGAGCTACATGGAGGCGGAAGCAGCCTACAGAGGTTCCAACTGAGAGAAAGCCCGCGTGGCCGAGACAGAAAGAGTGACAGAGGAACGGTCTAGGAGACAGATCAAGGGAACCGATGTCTGCCTGCCAAGTGGAGATAAAATTAGAGCAAGTAAGTCTGGTTCAACTTGTGGTGGGTCCACAGTTAGGGACAAGAAGTAAACCGAGCGTGCTTCTGAGGTTGCAAAAATTGGTGAAGTTATCCACCTGCAACTCTATTATCCACCTGCTTTTGTTTGGGTTTGCCTAACTCACAAGTAGGAGACTCATAAGGAAGGTATTCTGAATTGGCAGAGGAGAAAGAGACCTTATTTGTAGGAAAAGGTTAAGAGAAATTTCAGGCCCGAGCGGTTAAGAGGATGACCTAGTGACCCTTTATGGTTTTAACATGGACATCTCATTAAGGCTGTGCTGGGTTTCGTCAGGACAGAAATGACATGGGGTGTGGTCCTTGCCTGCCCTGACGTGGCGTCCAAGTCCTGTTGGGGACAATAAGGCGAACACATTTAGAATAGTTCAAAGAGGCCACGTGGTGCCACGAAGGAGGGAATGGAGTAGGGATCAGGACGTAGCCTCTCTTCTCTCCTCTGCCACTAAGGAGTGCTGGGACCCCAGGCAAGCTATTGCTCAGGCTCTGTGCCCTAGCTACGTATTGAGTCAAATGAAATAATCTCCTAAAGTTCCTTAGAGTCTTAATCTTCAGAATCTAATCACCAACACCAGTGGATAGATCTGTCGTAGAACCAAGCAATAAAAGGAAGGCAGCAGATGAAAGATGCTGTGAGCCCAGGGTTCAGGAAGGGCTTGTGTCTCTGAACGAAATGGCTGGAGGAGGGACCCCTGAGGAGCAGCGGCTTGGGGGGTTGGGCTTTGAAAGGTGGGCAGGAGATCCAGTAGCGTCAACACACGGTGTATTTGGAGAACAGGGAAGAGGCCAAGCGGTCGGAGCAGTTTGTCAAGGTTGGTATCCGGAGGGAAGTTGGCAAGTTGGGCTGGGGCCCGATGGGAGGGTGGTGAACTCTGGCCTAAGGAGTTTGTGGGTAAAAGGCAGCTCTTGAAGGTGTGATGTAACAGAGGGCAGGCTAGACAAGGTGTTTCAGGGGTGGTGTGGAAACAGACCAGCCCTCATTTCTGGCATAAGTACCGGTCTCTCTGTGGTATCAGAAGCTTCACCTGGATGTCCTCCCCCTGCTCCTGGACACGGCTCCTCCCTGCTCAGTGGTGCTCAGTCAGCGACAGAGGATTGGGTCAGAAATCAGGGCAAAAGGTAGGGAGGGTATAGTTCAAGTGGTAGAGCACATGCTTAGCATGCACAAGGTCCTGGGTTCAATCCCCAGTACCTCCTCCAAAAATAAATAAACTTAATTACCTACGCCCTGCCAAAATAAAATAATTAAATAATACAATAATAAAAATATTAAAAAATTTTTAAAAAGTCAGGGAAAAAGACAAGTAATAAACTGGGGAGAGTGGTAATTGCATTAAAACCCTTTTTATTTTGGTTAAATATATACAGCATAGAATTTATCATTTTAGCCACTTTTTAGGTATACAATTTGCTGGTATTAAGTACATTCACGTGGTCAAACAACCATCCCACTATCCATTTCCAGAACGTTTTCATCATCCCAAAGAGAAACTGTGTACCCATGAAACAATGACTCCCCATTCCTCCCTTCTCCAGCCCCTGGTAACCACATTCTACTTTCTGTTTTTACAAATTTGCCTGTTTTAGGTACCTCTTACAAGTGAAATCATGTAATTTTTGTCCTTTTGTGTCTGGTTTATTTTACTTAGCATAATGTCCTTGAAGTTCATCCATGTTGTGATGTGGATCAGAACCTCCTTCGTTTTCAAGGCTGAATAACATTCCATTGTGTTTATACCACATTTTGTTTATCCATGCATCTGCTGGTTGGTTCCCACCTTTTGGCTGTTGTGAATGATACTGCATTTACAATTTGGAATTTGCCTGAGAAAAGTCTCACCCTCTACGCATTAAAAAAACCATTTTTCTGCGGAGAACTCTGAGCAACTGAAGGACTCCTAGGCGCCTGGTTAGTCGGGTGATGTGGCGAATGGGATCTGACGGCCATTGGGGATGTGGAACTAGAATGGCTTTCTGACAGCTGCTTGAAACTCTCAATGAGATTTTTAGACAAGGTTATGGCCAAAGGATGGAAGCGTCCTCTGGAAGGAGAGGGAAAATCCATCCTCTGCCCCGAGTTTCCTCTCCGCTTCCTCTCCTGCCCTCCCCCAAATCTGCTCACGGAGAAGGGTTATTTGTTGCAATAAGTACTGACTGATCTTAAGCCAACTTGTTATTTCTCTCAGGAGTATTTGCATTTTAAGTCTCATCTCTCATCGGGGAATAAAACTAGATTTTGCTAATTGTCAAATGGATTCCAGCAGTTGGTACTCAGGTGGAAGAGGTGGGGGGGCTCTTCCCTGACCTCCTGCCTTGCTGGGAGTCTGGCTAAGGTGACCTTCCTCTCATACACCCTTTGGGCTGAAGAGGAAGGTACTGGCTCTTTTGGAAGGCTTTGCCCCCACAGGAGGAACGGGAGGAGGGACTAGAAACCTGAAGGATGGAGGAGCACTCCCTTGCTTTTGCTCCTTCCTGTTGCAACCATTGCCAGGGAGAATCCAGGCACTGTCCCGGGGGCTCTGCACAGCCTTGCAGTTTCTCAGCTTTTCCGGGATGGGGGCAGTTGAGGGCATAACTCCCTTCCTTTGGGGACTGTCTGGAGATTTGAGCACTGAGGAAACTATCCCCAAGTTAGTTTCACAGAGCGTGACTGACCTGCCTGGATGGGGGACACTTCAGCTGTTTGCATGCACGACTGCAGATGGTTCAGAGACCAGCTTCTCCAAGTGCTCTGCATGCCAGGGCAGCCTTCTGGTGATGAGACTTGCCTCAGGGGTTCCCACTCTGCCTCCGCATGTCCAACCCCTGAGACACAGGGGAGGCTTGTTCTGCCCCAGGAAACCTCACAAAGCAGAGGTGACAGGAGCTGGGTTTTTTTGGAGTGTCCTTCACACACACGTGGTGGAACAGAAAGAGAAGAGCCCGCTGAGCAAGCAACTATTGTGGCAGGGCATGTTAAAGGAATCTGCAAAGAGTCCTTTCTCTTTGGACACTTAATAAGGAGGACAAATGTGGTAGTGTGGTTGTCAAATTCAGTCAGCTAGTCAGTCAACAGACATTCAGCAGGTACTTCCTATGTACTGGGCACAGGAGATAAGGAGATAAAGGTCTGTTTTCTGTGTGTATAAAGTCAAGATGAGGAGAAAGGCAAGTACATAATCAATTATAAAACAGAGTGTGGAAGGTTGTTATTTCCTCCAAATGGCCACAGTCATTATTCTAAAATATGGTATATTAATAGAAAGCTTGAGGTATAGTAAGGCCAACAGATCAGGAGACATTTACCACTGAAAAGATAGTGTTATAATCACAGATTGCAAGAGGAGGGGGCAGGCCACGCCATGAGGGGCCACACGGGGAAGGTCCAGAGTCATCAGGAGGCAGAGGGAGGGAGAAACTGCGGGCAGGAGCCTTTCTAGTGGTTTCTGTGGGGAGGAGCCATGAGGCAGGGTGAGGAGGCTTAGGACTGTCTAGTTGGAATGCCTTCAGTGGGCTCTGGGGCATACGACTGTCCCTAGCTGTCTGGTACCTGGCCTTGAGGGCATTAGGGCAGGTGCAGGGTGGCTCTGAGTGAGAACAGCTGATAAGTGAGATGGTTGGGCTGCCGGCTCTGGATTGGTTGGTTTGTATTTGAAAAGTGCGCTCGTGGGTTAGCTGTTTACTATGTCTCAGAATGGGTTTCCTGGGAGGGCAGTCTCTCCGAGGTCAGCACGGACCCTGCTGTCTGTCAAAGCATCAGAATACAGAAAGTAAAAGCCATAACTACGGCAGTATTATTTCTGGCCCCACACTCTTTTCCAGAACCTGCCACTGGCCCATCAAGAAGGCGGTTTATTTCCTCTGCCCTTGAGCTTGGAGGACCTTTATGACCTGACCAAAGAATAGACTGGAAGGAATAACACTGTGTGACTTCCAAGTTAGGTCACTAAAGGGATCAGGGCTCCTACTGGGCTCTTTTTCTGTAGGGACACTTGCCGTTAAGAGGAAGCCCAAGGGACCTGTGGAGTCCGCACGTCCATATTCTGATGGGGAGCCCCAGCCAAGCGCCCAGTCGTCAGCCTGCACCTAGCACTGGACACGGGAGTGAACATGGCCTTAGATTCCAGCCCTCAGCCTCTGAGCCGCCCCGGCTGATGCCAACTAGAGCAGAGGAAATCCATCCTTGTCGAGCCTGCCCAAGTGCAGATTCAAGAACAAAATACATGGGGTCATTATTTTCAGCCACTGTTCTTGGGGTGGTTTGTTGCCCAGTGGGAGGTAACCGGGACCCAGGGTGGTAAGATGATGCTGTGGGGAGAGCTCTGGAGGTTTGGCATCCACGTGGGGAGAGTAGGGACAGGGTTAGGGGTGGAGGCAGGTCAGAAGGGCATTCCAGGGATGATAATAACCAAGACTGAGAGCTTACTGCATGCCCAGGCACTGTGCTAACTGCTTTTGTTCATCTGAACTATTTCCACTCCCGATACTTCTGACATCAAATGTGTGGGGCTCTTCCTTACACCAGCCAGTTCTCCAACTCTCTGGACACCAGCTGGCTATCCTACAGTCCAGTCTAATTCTAACATTAACTACCTGCCTTAGTGCAGACACCACAGGTTAAGGGCTCAGGCCCGCAGGACTGCCCCCCTCACCTCCTCCCTCCACTTCAGTTGCAAGTCCCACGTTGTGACCTGTACTTCTGAACAACCAGCTGTAAACTAGAGTTCCTACAACCCCTTCCTCAGCTTTGATAGTTGCTAGAACGGCTCACAGAACTCGGGGCAAGTTACTTACCATTACCAGTTCATTAAAAAGGCTACGACTCGGGATCAGCCAATGGATGAGATTCGTAAGGCAAGGGAATGGGGGTGGACCGGTGCGTGGGGCTTCCATACCCTCTTGGGCACGTCATCTTCCCAGCACTTTGATATGTTCACCAACCTGGAGACTCTCAGAACCCATCATTTGGGGGTCTTCATGGGGTTTTTATTATGCGGGCATGATTTGTCAAATCGTGGCCATTGGTGACTGAACTCCATCTTCCTTACTTCCCAGGAGGCTGGGGGTGGGGCTGGGAGAGGGACCCTCTGATCACACCATTGGTTCCTCTGGCACTCAGCCTCCATCCCCAAGCTATCCGGGGGCCCACCAAGTGCCACCTCATTTGCATAAACTTAGGTTTTGTTGAAAAGGGCTTGTTACGAGTTACAAAGAAAGCCCCTATCACTCAGGAAGTCCCAAGCACTATAGAAATTCTGTGTCGGGAACTGGGGAGAAGATGAAATGGACATTTCCTACTGTGTCTCAGTGAATTAGCTCATTTCGTCCTTCCAACAACCCTATGATGTCAATACTATTGAAACAGAGCAGGACCTGTGGGGTCCTCCCCGGCACAAATCCTTTCTGTGTCCCCCATTTCTTCTTTGTAGGAAACAGACTTCCTTCAGCCTCCTTGACCTTCCCTGAGTTTCAAAGGGCAGATTCACACAGTTGCTAAGGGAGGGAGGATCAGTCAAGAAACAAGAGTGCAGCCTTGGGGCAGGGTCTTGCTTCCTCCTCAATGAATATACGTCACAATACCTTTGAGTTCTGCTAAGATCCCCACCCGGGTGAGGTTGGCAACTTCAGGCTGGACACAAGATTCCACCCTGTTACCTCACCACCAGCCAATCAGAAGAAAGTCATACACCTGGCAGCCCTCACCCCAAATGTTACTTATAAAAAACTTTTCCCAAAAAACGATCGTGGAGTTTGAGATTTTTGGGCACAAGCCACTGGTTCTCCTTGCTTGGCCCTGCAAAAACTTTCTCTGATCCAAACTCTAATGTTTTACTTTGTTTGGCCTCACTGGGCATCGGGAACGCGGACTTTCTTTCGGTAACACTATTCCTACTTGAGGGTGAGCAAACGGGACTCAGAAAGTCACACAGCTAGAGCAGCCTGGAGAACAGGGGTTCCCATCAGGCAGCCTGACTTTAAGTGCATGCTTTTAACTGCTAAATTATGTTGGTTTATTGATCCCACAGCCTCTTTCTTTATCACAGAAATAACGGGGACTATTCATTGACTTGTTAACAAAAACATTTATTGAGTGTGTACTTTGTGCCGCACATGATGCAGGAGCTGAGTTTGAAGAGGAAGAGTTAGACGGCCCTAAAGAAGGAAGGAGACACCAGAGAACCTGGTGCCTTTTACCTTAACTGTCTCATTTTGAAATAAAGATCGATTTATGGGAAGTTGTGAAAAGAATGTCCAAAGAAGTCCTGTGCGCCCCTCAGCCCTGCTCTCCTGAAGTTGGCATTGAAACCTAGTTCCCCTAACCCTGAGTGCCTCTGCTGAGTTTGTGATTAACCTCTCTCTCCAGAACTTCATTCCCTGTCCTGTCCCGCCCCCGTGGCCCTCTGGATGGAGGAGTATCAAAGAAAAGGAGGGACTGAGAGAAGGCAGGACCCTGCAGGGCCTTCAGGGTGCAAAAGCCCCTTTGTGTCCCCTCCCCCTCAACACACACTCTTTTTTATTTTTTAAACAGAGACTCTTGTTTGCAGAAAAAGCCTTTAGTGTTGTAGGCCTTTTCTGAGTTCCAAAGAGCAGATTCAAGGAGTTACTAATTAGGGAAGTGAGGGAATGTGGAAACAAAGGAAAAGTAGTCAAGAAACAACAGCTCAGCGATAAAACAGTCCCAGTTCCTCCTCCCGGGATGTGTCTAGCAGTCTGACCTGTATCTCTGAGTTGTTCGGCAGGAACTGGGACCTCCACCCACATGGAGGATGGTGACCTCATGCTGCGGCCCCAGACGCCTATTAGAACCTTTCCCAAGAGTGGACTTTCCTGAGAAGGAAGAGAGGATGTGGATGGCGGGTGATGATGTGTGAATGTGGGTGGGGTGCGGACGATGGCCACGCTGACCTGTGACCTATGACCCCATGCCCGCCTTCCTCTGCCCCTTCGTCACTGCCTCCAGAGCTGCCCTCTGAGTGCCAGCCCCCCAGCCTGGCTGCTTGCCTCCCACCTCCCCGCCCTCGGGCCCATCTGCCTCTGGAAGCAGTTGCAGAGGATTATTGTGTTTGGGGTTTTTACAGAACATGGGATGAAATACAGAGCATACCTTTACACTTCGTCTCATTTTCTTCCTGTCACCACAGCAAAGCATTAAGAGGAAGTCATTTTACACTTGCCGCAGCTGCTACTGAATTTAGATTGGAAAAATGATTTGCTTGAGCAAAGTGGCGATTAGATAAATCCCATGAATTTGTTGCTTAAAAAAATGCATTTGTTGGGGAAAGAGAGGGCTGCCGCTTGGCTCTTTGAGGGGGTGGGTTCAAGAGACTTTGGCTTCACTTGGGAGTTTGGTCATCTTCTGTCCATCAACCACAGAGAAGCATTGGGCTAACAGGAATTATGAAGGCCTTTCAGCCCTTTGGCATCTGATAAAACCCTTTCCTTTTTCATGGTCTCATTTAATCCTCACAATGAGATGGGCATGGTAGCATAGGAGTTATATTACCTTCAGTTCATAAATAAGGAGAATGAGAGATGAACCCACCGCTGCACAGCCGGCAAGGAGAGGGTCCCTCTCTAACCTCTGAGTCCAGCTCAAAGCCTCTGCTCTTTGGATGACCCATTTGAATATCTGTGGTCCAGCTGGTTTTGGGAGGAGATTCACACTTGGAAGAGAAGCAGCGAAAGACACTTGCCATTTATTTTAGGCTCATTTGAGGGGGTGGGATTACGTTGGTTACTCATTTACTCCGAGACCTTAGAACACCAGGACCCAAAAGGTACACCCAGGGCTGGCCTCGAACAAAAGGGGAAGTGATCACAGTTGCCTTTGGTGGCCCGGGCTTCTCTTCTCACTCAGGGCTCCGTCCTGCCTGCATCCATGAGGTGGAAGCTCTGCTCCTGCCGCTGCTTATTAAACCAGGGCTGGGTCTTGCGCCTGTGGCCAATGTCCCCTGTACGTGTGGGGTCCCTGTCACTTTCTGCAGCCACTGCTGCACCAGGGGCCCTTGTCCTGTGGGTTTGTCAGCACCTCTAGCCCCTGCAGAACCTCCACTAGGTATTTCTGAGGATGCTCAGTAGTGTTCTGCTGCCAACAAGCCTGTAACCACTCTGGCCTGCTCTGTGCCGTCCCCAGGAGGTGCTGAGCCTCTGGGTGTCCATTCTCAGTGATTCTCTGTGGGGGAGGCTGCCTGTTCTGGGCCGTTAGTGCCCCAGTGTGCCTCAGAATTTCAGCAGCAAAGCTGCTCGGCATCCTACAGGACTCCCAGTCACCTTAGGACACAGTTACAGGTGCTGGTTCCTTGTGAGGATTAACTTTTGACACCCAGCGTGCTTGGCACACACGCCCCTGCGTGACCCCTGGCGCCATGTGGGACTCGGGTCAGGGTCAACCCGCCTCTCTGCAGATGGCTGTGGCTGGTCACTGGGTCAAGCTCAAGGGCCTGGTGCCTTCTTTGCTCTGGGCGGGTTCTCTCTGTAATGTAATAACTGATAAGGGGAGTGTCAAGTATTTATCCCCCGCCAAGACTAAAATGCGAGTCACTGATAAAAGCCTTTAGCAATTGTTGGCTATCCACACCGCCAACCACCGTGAGAGGAGCTTTACACACGTTATCTCCTTTTAATCCCCAGAACAACCCTGAGACCGCACAACCCACGGGATCAGAGGTCAGCAGGAGCCGGGCAGCTCAGAATGTCCAGGGGAAGTGACCGTACCTTTCTGCGCCTTAGTCCTTCATCTGTAAAAAGAGCCAGTTACACCATCCTTCTTTTTTTCTTTTTTAAAATTAATTTTTAATTTTGTTTAAATTGAAGTATAGTCAGTTTACTATTTTGTGTCAATTTCTGGTGTACAGCATAATGTTTCAGTCATATATGTACATACATATATTCCTTTTCATATTTTTTTCCCTTTTGGGTTACTGCAAGATATTGAATATAGTTCCCCGTAGAAACTTGTTCATCTGTTTTATATATGGTAGTTAGTATCCACAAATCCCAAACTAGTATGTTCTTTAAAATCTTTTACTCCAAACTTCATTTCTGTTGCCTTTCTAAGGAATATCCGCCACCCCACAAAAGTCAAAATGTAAGCTCCAAAAAGATGCAGGACTGATTGTAGAAGTTCTAATATTTTATCCATCAGTAAATCAATAGGTTATTATTCTAAGGAGGGAGCTGTTTAAAACTATCTGTTAATGGTTATTTTTTAATTTCAAGTAACAGAAAGCTGACCTCTGCCTGGCTTGGCGAATAGGGGACTTAATGGCTCGTCTCTGAAAGTCCAGAGCTGACGGTAGGCTTCTGCTCTTCCTGTCTAGGTTTTGCCCTAGCCCATGGTTCACCTTTGTCCTTCGTTTGCAAGACGGTCACCCTCAGTGACAGGGGCTTGCTGTCATCGAAGGGGAGAAAGCACTGCTTCCTAACTGTTGAACAGTTTTTTACTTTCAGACTGGTTGGTTCATCCCTGAACTGCTCTAAATAAATCCTAGGAATTAATTGGCACGGGCCCAGGTTATTATCCACACTTAAAATCAAGCACTGTGGCACAAGGGATCATATTTTACTGATGGCTGGATGCCAGTGGAATCTATCCTTTAGAGCTGGGGGTAGATTCAGTCCCACCCAAGACTCCTCAAGGCTGGGCAGATTCTCCAAAGGAAATTCTGGGTAGTGCAACAGTCAGGGTAGAACAGGTCATGCTGCTGTAACAAACAAACCCAACATCTTAGTGATTTGAAGCAACAGAGACATTTCTTGCTCAAGTTTGATGCAGGTTCAACAGGAAGGCTCTGCTCGTGGGGGTTGCTCCTGGCCCCAGGCTGATGGAGGCTCAGTCTGTGCAGGAGCTTTCACTACAACTGTCACAGGGAAAGAAAGCTGGAGAGTTTGGCGCCAGCAGTTAAATGTTTCCACCTGGAAATGACACGCACCACTTACGGAAGCCTTTCATTGGGGAAAACAAGCCGAATGGTGACGTCTGCCTTCAAGGAGGCAGGAAAGTGCAGTCCCCCTGCAGGCCTGGAAAGAGAGGGCAGCTGTGTCAGTGAACAGCAATGATGGCTGACTCAGCAGGAGCGGATGCAGAAAGGTCATCCACAAATACTCAAGGTGATACTTCTGCGATCATAACAAAAGGATTTTGGGAGGTGGCTGTGATGAACTGGAAAGAACACCAACACTGTGGCTGAACATCCGGATTGGAGTGTGATTGAAATTTACCAGCTCTGTGTCTCTAGGCAAGGAATCTTTGAGCCGCGGTTTTCCCAACTGTAAAAATAGGAATGACTGTATCCATCATGCTGGGTCTTTATACAGTTGGATGAAATAACCCATGGGAAAGCATACCACGCGTTTGTAACCGCTGTATGCTACGTAAGAATTATCGTAACACTTCTTTGACTTCTTCTACTTATGTAAAACCTTAACATCAACCCTTGTCAGTTCTGGAAATTGCTGACTCTGTTTACCACTCTGATCCTATTCTGCTCTCCCCAAATGCAGGTTGATAGAAATGGTTCTGATTTTCCAGGTAGTCTCCTGGGGGAAACTGTTCCTTTCTCTTGTTTGTGCTTTCATTTCACACTTGTGTCAGTGGTCTGTTTCCTCACAGATGACACAGAGTTTTGGTTCTGTAAAGGTGTCAGTAACATGAGCTCTCTGAACTCTCCAAGAGGGGCAGGTGGGCTGAGACCATGGCCTGATAGCAAAGCATTCCTTCCTGGAAGCATAATGATCAGGGTTCCCTTCAGGGTTTTGTTATCTGTAAACTAAAGGCAAATCCCCCAGTCAATTCAGCCTCATTTTGCTAATTTGTAAAGTGCAGATAAAAATTCCAGCCCTATCTTCCACAGAGGATTTTTGAGAGGATAAAGGAATTAGCATTCCCCTTATGTGTCCCCAGATATGCAGAGGATACTTTCAAGGTGGGAGTAAGGCGCTGAGTCAGGTGCATGGGGGAAATTAGTTGGATGTACGAGGAGCCTGCGCACACATGGGAGGCCTGTTGGGCCTTCTGCAGGGAGGCTGGGGGCCTAGTCTCATGGGCTGTGAGCACTCTGGCTATTGTGGGTACCGCAGAGACAGGCCGTGTGTGAGGCGGGGAGATGGGGAACGTTCAAGGGAAGATGGATCCCCGAAGGGATGGCACTGACTGCTCCCCCCCAGTTCCCCCTCTCACTTTTGGTAGCCCCATCAAGAGAAGCTGGAGTAGGTGTAGAAGGGGTGGGGAGGGGCACCCAGGGATGGAAAAGCAGAGAGTGAGCCTGTGACAAGGGTCGTCATCTTGAGGGCCCTGACTGGCATGTGGCAGTGTGCCTGGGGACGGTGACTTACCTGGACAAGTTGTCAAGGAATGCCCTTCTGGGGTTTTGCAAATCATTCCTTTGACCCAGTTTCCCAATTTGGAATGGGGGGAGGGGGGAAGCAAGAGAAGAGTTTTACAATAGTCTCTTCACTGGAAGCGGTGTCAGCCCACCTCCTGGGTCAGCACTGCGCCTTGTGCCCTTGCCGAGAGCCCCAGGGGTGTCTCTGTCCCGCCACAGCTCTGAATCAGCTGCTGTTCCCCTGATGGTTCTGCAGGAGCAGGGCTTTGGGTGAGGGCTAATTAGATAATGCCTGCAAAGCACTTGGAGTTCCTTGGAGACGGGCGCCTCTCCATGTATTATTAATAGTGGTGAGCACAGTGTTTCCAAACAAAGCCGTGCCTACTTAAATACCCGGGGCAGAGGGAGGGCGGACAGAGGGGAGGGCTGGAGAGCTGACCCAGCTGAGAGAGCCCATCCTTTGGGAAGGCCTTCGGCCCCATCATGTGATCTTCGGGATGGGGACAGTGGGCGGGGACTGCCAGCGTGAAGTGGAAGTTGTGGAGCATCCCCTGGACAGGCGGGACTCATGTGGACAAGGTGAACAGGGCACTGGTCTGTGACGGGGGCACTGAGGAGGGAAACCAGTTAGCTGGCCTGGCTGTGCCCCCCAAGGGTTGTTTCCAGTTGGGGAGACTGTACCAGCTTCCAGGAGCACTGCCTGAGTTGGCCGGCCTTCCCTGAGCGACACCTCTCTGCTTTAGCTGGCTGTGTTTTCTATGGGAGGAGAGGAAATGACCCTCCTGGATTAACCCCAACCCCCTAAAAGTTGGAGTGCACCCCATGCAGATTTCAGTATCAAATGGTAGAGTCATTGAAGGATTAATGTGGGGAGGCTGGGGAGGTAACAATTCCTATGTTAGGGGTTGTGACTCTTCTCCCACTGAAGGATTTAGCTCAGGCTGTGCATCTCTGTCCCTCCTGATCCTGATCCCTGTGGCTGCTCAGGTGTGTGTACCCAGGGCACCCCCAAATGATATGTTGAAGTCCTTTATGGGCTGGATGTTTGTATCCCCTGAAAATTCATATGTTGAAGCCCTAATCACCACCCATGTGATGGTGTTTGGAGGTGAGGTCTTTGGGAGGTGATTATGCTTAGATGAGGTCTGAGGGTGGGCCTCTCATGACAGAATTAGTGCCCTTATAAGAAGAGGGGTCAGAGAGCTCTCTCTTGTTCTCTCTCCACCTTGTGAGAGAAGGAGGCCATCCGCAAGCTGGGAAGAGATTCCTCCCCAGAAACGGGCCCAACTGGCACTTTGATATTGGGCTTCCCACCTCCAGAACTGTGAGAAATACATTCCTGTTGTTTATAAGCCACCCTGTCCATGGTACTTTGTTGTGTCTGCAGAGCAGACTAAGACAAAGTCCTAACCTCCAGTCCCTCAGGATGTGACCTGACCTGGAAATGGGCTATTGCAGATGTAATTAGATAAGATGGAGTCGACCTGGAGCAGGGTGGGCCCCAATCCAGTGTGGCTAGTGTCCGTACAAGAAGAGATCGACACACACAGAGGGAGAACACCTTGTGGAGACGGAGGTGGAGGCTGGAATGATGCATCTCCCGGTCAAGGGATGCCCAAGGTTGCTGGCCACACCAGAAGCTGAGAGGAAGGCAGGGAACCCAACCTCTCCTACAGAGAGAGCACAACCTTGGACTTCTCATTGGCAGAACTTTGAGAGAATAAATTTCTGCTGTTTTAAAGCACCCAGTTTGGGGGCTTTGTTCCAGCAGCCCTGGGAAATTAACACTCTAGGGTCCAGGGCTGCTCAGCTGCGCTTTCAAGCTGACCACAAACACCTCCGCTGCCTTAGAACGCTGGCCAAGCTCAGGAGGCCTCCGCTCTCTTTGTGTCTCTATTTCGGGAAGTCTGTGCACACGGGCTCCCAGGTTCTCTCACTGAGGCCAGGCCTTCTGCTGCCAAGTTCTCACACAAAATGTTCCAAGATACAAAAGGGCTTAGAAACTCAGAGGCTTGGGCCAATAGCAAAGCAAACTGCCTTCCTGTTCAGCCAAAGGACAAGCGTCTGAATATGGAAAATCATACATTGTTATTTATCCTTAGGAATCATCAGGTGACATTTTATTAGAGAACACCCAGCCTCATCACAGGTCCGTCCCACGAGTTACCACGGGGACATGGGCAGGCTTAGTGTGGGTCCATAAGATCCCAGTGCGTCAGATGATCTGGCAAGTTCTGGCACTGAAACTGCTTTGCTGCGCCTGTCAGACACACTCTGTCCAGGGTTGGACATTAGAGAGCTACCAGAGTCCCCTTTCTCCCTCCTGCCTACTCTCCCAATAATTGAAGATCACATGGCTTTTCTACAGCTCCTTAACCACCGGTACCCCGGTCCCGGGCAGAGGGCATGGCACAGTGTGGGCAGCTGGGTCGCAGACACCTGGCACTACCTCCAGCTAGATCACCTTTTGGAAGAAACCTTCAGCGACCTCAAGACCAGAGTCCACCTCTAGAAGGCTCCTTTGAAATAGGACATTCCCTCCCCCACTGGCATCCTTGTCTCCCTGGGAGGCACTGGAAATAAAGTCTTCTTTTGTGTCAGTTAAGCTGCCCAGTTGACTCAAACCAACCAAATTTTTCTGCTTCCACATGTTAAGAGCCAGCATAATTTAGGTGGGGAAGAGATACAGAGACTTGTGTGGGAATAATTCATTTTAAAATTTGGGTTGCTGACCTAAATGTCCACCGACAGATGACTGGATGAAGAAGTTGTGGTATATATATACAAGGGAATACTACTCAGCCCTAAAAAATGTCATTTGCAGCAACACGGATGGATCTGAAGACTGTCACACTAAGTGAAGTAAACCAGAAAGAGAAAGAAAAATACTACATGGTATCACTTATATTTGGAATCTAAACAAACAAACAAAAAAGACACAAATGAACTTATTTACAAAACAGAGACAGACTCACAGACATAGAAAACAAACTTATGGTTACCAAAGGGGAAAGGGAGTGGAGGGGGTATAAACTGGGAGTTTGGGATTTATAGATACTAACTACTTTATATAAAATAAAGAAACAACAAGGTCCTGGGTGGGAAGAGTATAGCTCAGTGCTAGAGTGTGTGCTTAGCATGCACAGGGTCCTTGGTTCAATCCCCAGCACCTCCACTAAATAAATAAATAAATAAACCAACCTAATTACCATCCCCACCCCGAAAACATACACACACACACACACACACACACACACCCCCCATATAAACAAGGTCCTACTCTATAGCACAGTGAACTATATTCAATACCTTGTAATGGCCTATAATGAAAAAGAATATGAAAAGAAATATATATATGTATAAATGAATCACTATGCTATGCACCAGAAACTAACACAACATTATAAATTGACAAAAATAAAATAAAAAGTAAATTAAAAAATGAAAGTCAATTAAAAAAAAATAAAATGTAAAACTTGGGTTGCTGAAGGCAGAATGGTCCCAGCTCATGCCTCTTGGTTATTAAAAGTGTTCTCAGGGTCAGTGGATGCTAATATAAACCAGTCTCTATGTTCAAAACAAAATGTAACTCTTATTGACACAACATTGTAAACCGACTGTACTTCAATTAAAAATAAAACAACCCAAAAAACATCTCTGAATTCATGTCGGTAGATAAGGATTTTATTTAGAGCATGCAGCCTGCATAGGTTTTGCTGGTGGTCACGTAAAGCGTTAAGTGGCGGTGCGAGTGGAACCGGCCCCGGGAAAACTCAAGGGTAGGCTAATTAATTGGGTAAAGTAATTCAGGTGGCGACCGTGGGTGGGGCCCTGTGTCGGGCGCTGAGGGAGAAGAATGAGAATGCGTTCTGAGTCAGGACAAGGGAAAAATACCGACTTCTGTGGTGTATCCCTTAGACACAGACCATACTGTCTCTGTATTATCTTACCAAATCTTTATGATTCCTACTCAGAGTCATGGAGCCGCCTGCCGAATTCCCCAGCCAGAAAGGCCCAGCCTCGACTCGAACCAGCTTAATTCCCATACCGACCCTAATACATGGTAGACGGTGGTAACGGGCATAAAACTAGCCCAAGAAAGCCCAGAGGAGGGAGAAAAGGGCCCAGGACGAAGAGAAGAGATGACCTGCTTTCTGCCATCACCCTGGTGACCAGGGGTGGCCTGTGTGGCTGTAAGGTCCGTGAGCTGAGGACACCGAAGAGGCTCGGCCGACAGGAGAGAGAGGTCGCCCAGGGGACAGCAGGTTTGTTCCCCAACCTTCTGCAGGTGCCGCAGGCCAACCCTTCCGTGCTGAACGTGTTCTCGGATGATTCAGCCCACTGTGTGCATGGGCTGGCTCTTTGCACACTTTTCCTAGAGTGACCCAGTTCCTCAGGAGGGCGGGTGAGAGTGGACAGAGGTGGGCGGGGCGCACTGGGAAGGCCTGTCGCTCCCAGAAGGGCCCAGCTGCGGCACGCTGCCCGGGCTTTGGAGTGGCCAGAAAGCTGCATGCAGGGAGGGAGGAGCTCTTCATGGGTCAGTCACTTGCCCTGATTTGAAGGGGCAGAAGCACAGGGACTGCTGAGAGCTTGTTAAACAGATGGATCAGTTTCCTTGATGCACAAAAAGAAACTTTTACATGATTTGTAAAAACTTCAGTCATTATAGGAATAAGCTATGTGGATAGTAACATCTTAGCTTATCTCCTCTCTACCCCAAGGTAACCATCAACTTACGTTGAAGAGAGAGGTAGGCACTTTGCCTCTGCACGCCTTACTTAGGTAACTTAGGGAGA
Source organism: Camelus dromedarius (assembly GCF_036321535.1). Classification (NCBI taxonomy): domain Eukaryota; kingdom Metazoa; phylum Chordata; class Mammalia; order Artiodactyla; family Camelidae; genus Camelus; species Camelus dromedarius. The sequence goes on along the minus strand of NC_087454.1, from coordinate 9,763,158 downwards.
TTCTTCTGAGTGTAACCAAAATAAGTGCCCATGGGATGGGACTGAATTTAATGTAGTGAAAAGGGCATTGGACTAGAAATAAGATCTTGATGTTCAACTAGATTCTGCTGCTAACATGCTGTCTTGCCGGATCTTCCATTTAAGACCTCGGCTGGACCTATTAGGACCAGGGGGGACTGTCATTTGGGAGCCTGGTAACCAGGAGATCCGCTCTGGCCCAATCTCACTCCACTTACAAGGCATCTGATCCCAGCACTTTCTAGCCAGACTTCTTTTTGGATTTTGACCTTTTTCTGCCTCTAGGGTTTTGGTACTTTTGTCATCAGTCTTCTTGTCTTAACCATCTGATTGTTGAGTTGGCCCTCTTTCTGGTTTGATGCATTTGGGCTAATCTCAGAAAACTTCCGTAGGAGATCTTTAGCAACTTGGGCAAATAATCATAAAAAGGAGGTTAAATAATAATAGTGAGCATTTATTGAGCACTTATATGATTCAGGCATGATGCTAAGCATGTCATATGACCTATCAAATTTATTCCTCCCAACATTTCTGTGAGACAGAGTTTAATGAACTTAGCAGTGAGGATGCTTTTGCCTGTAATTAATGGAAACTCAAATCAAGGTGGTTTAAACAGTAAGGACATTTCTTGGCTCACAGAGCTTACAGGAAGTCCAAAGGCAGAATGGACTGTAGAGCTGGGTGATCTTTTATCTAGAAGAATGACTTCAGGGACCCAAGTTCTTTCCATCTCTCTGCCCTGCCATCAGCGGTGTGGACTTTATGCTAAGGCTGGGTCTCCTTGTGGTTGAGGGCTGGCTGTCAGCAGCACTCAGGCTTCCCAGCTTTCTTCTTTATATTAAGCTTCAGGGAGGGAATTGCTTCTGGAAATTCTCTTAGAGGAACTGTCCTAGAAACTCTGGGCAAATCCCCTTGTATTTTTTGTTGGCCTGATCTGCATCATGTATCATAAACTGAAGAGGAGGATAAAACGATGTGGTTAGTTTAGATACATCAAGACCCACATCCAGAGCTAGAGAAGTAAGTCACACTGGCTTCCCCTGAGTCACACTTCCCCTGAGTCACACTGGCTGTGTGCTTGGCAGAGAAAAATCAAGGTTCCACCAGGAAAGAGGAAGGAGGGACATGAATGTTGGGTGGGCCACCAACAATATCTACTGAAATGAGGTTAACAAACTTGCCTGAGATTAATCTTGGGCAAATTAGCCTTGTTCTTAACCACGGTTCCATGTTCACGCCATCTCAAACATTCCACACGTCTAAGTCAATTAGAAACACTTCAGCCAGTATAAGAAAAGATGGTGAATAAATGCTGTTCGAAATCTGAGACATGTTTAACTTCTCTAGATAGCCATTTTTCAAAGGATGTTTTATAAGTCTCAGTTAATGTTGAAGAATATTCTGGCATAACATATTTGATTGTCAGTTTATGAGTGGGTTATTTCAGTTTCAAAGTTCCAGATCTCTTTCTGAGTCCAAAATATGCAAGTGTACGGGATTTCATTCCAAACAAATCATAAAATCAAATAGTTTATCCATAATAAAAGCTGGGGAAATGAAACATTTATCTTCCCCCGAGTTCACTTTTCAGGACAGACTCCCCCAATTGACCTTACTTTGGGAAAAGGAATCAGAACTTGTGTGTGAGTTCGGTAGTTCTCAGTTTCAACAACAGCTCAAGATGACTAGAATAATAAACGGAATATACTGATTTGCATCTACTGAAATGCCCAGAGCTAAGCAAGCTTCCTTTAGCTCTGTAACGTCACCAAAGATCCTGATTACTTCATTCTGTCCTATCTGTCTTTTGTGGTATTGCTGCATCTCAAGGTTAGCTCACCTCAGGGTCACAAGATGGTTGGACTACATGCTTCCCTCTCCCCATCTGTGGACCACGGGTGTCACTGAAAGAACTAGGAAGCTTCCTTCTCACAAATCCCCAGCAATGTTTCCTTGAAGCTCGTTGGCCTAAACCAATTGGTGTGGCCAGGGGGATGGAAGGGGCTGGTTCTCTTACCCTGCATTGTGTACTTCACCTCTGGACTTGATCCTCAATGGCCAGCCCAGAGCCAGGACCTATATAGGGAAGGGAAGGAGAAATGATGCTGGGAAAGTAGCCCATGAAGGTCGACTGCAGTAGCTTACAGGAATAAGCGTTTGCCTACATCGATCAACTGTTCCTCACAGATTTCCCAGAAACAATGCATGTGATGGCATGGGAAGAAGGCAGTGAGAGGAGAATGGGGAGAAATAGAACAATCATCAAGTTGTAGGCACAGTTCGTTGGAATTTAGCAAGAGCTCTCTAGCCAACCCAACATGGCCGTGGGTGGAAAGTTAAAAATCGTGTCCTGACAAGGCTTGCTGAGTCATCCGCACCCCCAAAGCCACCTGCCTCCTGCCTCCTGCCTCCTCCCTCCTCCCTCCTCCCCGTTGGTGGGGCGTTCTCTTCTAAGCCTCTCGGACAGCCTCAAACTTGATTTCATTTTTCTTATGTTTATCTGAAGCTCTAGCCACTGGCTAGGACCTCCCCACACGGTGAGGGGTGGTGCTTCTCCCTGAAACGCTTTCTTTGGAAGACCCACTGGGGAGACTCAGTCCTCAATAGTCAGAGGACTGTCCCAGAATCATCTGAAGCAGCCTGCAGACAGAGAGACCCATCCCAGAGGACCCATGGCTGTTTTGTTCTTGAGTTATTCATTCAGCTTCATTCATTCATTTGTTGTACTAGTGTTCACTGAGTGCCTGCCATGTACCAGGCATTATTCTGTGCCCTAGGTTTACAGAATTAAACATAACTCTCCAAGTCTCCATCGCATGAAGCTTTCCTAGTAGTGGAGAAGATAGAAATAACAAATCCATTGAAACTACAAAGTTAGAAAATGATAAACATGCTGTAGGAAAATAAGGCAGGGGAAGGGCAAAGAATATGTGTGTGTGTGTGTGGGTGGCGGGGCGGAGGCGGGGTTGTTACTTTTGATAAGGTGATGAGGGACGTTCTCTCTGAGGAAGACCCAGCACATGGTGCCTAACAGTGTTCAAAACACATCAGGGGATGCCTGAATAGTTAATTAACTAGCTGACTGGTCTAGAAGACTCAGAGTTGGGGCTCTTTCACTCTTTCCCTGGAATCAGGACTGTTTAGTTCAATCCAGACTGAACACAAACTCTTTGGGCTTCAGGAGGAGGGTTAAACAAGCCATCCTGCCTCCAGCTGAAGGGGCAGAAACGCAGAGGAGTACGTACGTCAACGCGAAGCTGCCTTTGAAGTCTTTGCGCATTTACAGACGGCTTTATGCGTGGCGAGGTGGTCCTTGGGGTTCCTCTGCCCATCTGCAAATGAGCATTTCCCCCGCATGGGCTAATACGGACTGCTTCCCCTCCCCTCGCTTGTGGGCCAGTTAGTAAGGCCTGTGTGGGTCCCGGGAACGAAAGCCGTGATCTGACCCAGGCATTCTTTGACCTCCATGTTTACGTCGGGATTAAGTGTGGAATGAGTTGTCACTGAAAATATGTGCTTTGTGTATTTAGAAGATAAGTATTTTTTTTCTTGCTAATTAGTGTTGGACTCACACGCATCTGTCACGTTCGTATGTCAGGTTCATTTGTCCTTCCAAAGCCACGGCCTTAATTAACCTCTCCCCAGCCGCTCTCGGCTCCAGTCTGGCCGTAACTCAGACTGCTGGGCTCTTCAGTCATGAGAGTCTTACTAAGAAAAAAATTTGAATTTTAACGCAAAATCCAGAGTTCAAATCTTGTTAAAGAAAACATCATTTGGTAAGTCCAAGAACTAGCCTCAGTATAGCAAACCCGCAAAGTGGGGAAATAGGGGAGTATTTCCTGCTCACTGTTTCCTAAGTCTTGGCCTGGGTATCATTTTTTTCTGTGAATCGTCTCCTGAATCTACCCTCTCTCCCCTAGAAGTGGACAACACTCCCTCCTTTGTGCCCAGGTAAGATCTTTACACACAGGTGTCCCAGTGTCTCTGATTTTATTTTTATTTTACTGCAATTGCTTGTTCATCCACCTGCCCTCACACCAACCTGCCCCCACCGGGCAGCTCCTAGAATACAGGACACTGCCCCATTTGTATGCGTGTCCTCAGCACTCAGCCACATGCCTGGAGAGATGCTCTTTGTGAAATGGCACAAAAGAGAAATTCTTCAAGCACAAGTCATTCGTTAAGCACATGAGTCTCATCTGACACGTGACTGTTGAGACAAGTAAAATTGGACCCCAATGTTTAAGAAAAACCTAATTGATGGTAAATTTAGTATTGAGAAAACGCTGTCATTAACTGAGTTTTTTTTTTTTTTTTTTTTCCTGGAGCGTGAGAAAGACTGTCATTGTTCAATTTTAATAGCAGAACGTCTTTGGAACATTAGCGCCCCTGATGATAGCTTTGAGAAGTCCTGCCTTAATGCATGTGTTCCAGCATAAATAATATTCTAACCTGAAAAATAATAATATCAACAATGATGATATTTGTGTATCATTTTACTGCTTATCTTATCTATCCTGTTATTGCACCTTGAAAAGAATAGGTAGGGACACTTCTCATGATTATAACCATTTAAATGATGAAGGTGAGAATGAGTTAGATGGTTCCAATTCACGAATCTGGCGGGTCCAAGAATTGGGACAAAGGTCCATGTGCCTACGTTAAAAACATGCTGTTCTCCGTGTGAGTGTGTGCGCGTGCGCATGCGTGTGTGTAAAGAGGGACACTGGATGGAGACGTGGACTGCTGATGTCTGGTGATTCTTCCCAGGTGGCTGACCTTCAGAGCATTGCAGCAGTTCTCAGGAAGCTGTGAGTATCTGTAGACCCAGGATACCTGGAGGTGGGTGTGAGACAGGGCCAGGAGGTGGAGATTCCAAGTCCTTCTACATCCTGTCTTCAGTGTAACTCAGGTTGCATTGGTCAGGACCCCTTGCTGATGCATGGCTTCTGGGAGACCATGTTGATACACCTGAGCCCCAAGGAAGGGGTAGAGTTAGGCTCTGTGCTGGCTCTCGGCTCTCATCTCCAGCTGACTTTGCTTGTTTCACTTGCCCGGGGCTGGCTCTTTTACCTGCCCCTGACAAAGAGCATCCCTCAAGTGAGCTCAAGCTAAGAATAAACACAGCCCCGGGGAACTCAGTCATTAAAAACATCTGTGGCAGGATCTTAGCAACCACAGGCCCACAGTGCCACATCCAAAATCCTTGGGGCCAGATGAGTTTCAGGACACAGAATATTACCTAACACCCCTCATGGAGACTCCTGAAGCATTGTGTAATCAAGCATCTTATTAATTCTGCAGCCAAAGGCACGGACTGCACTCTGAAAGAGGCAGACTATTAATAGTCTCACATCGGTTCAGGTCAGTCCTGGACACCCAGGGAGTTAGGAATTAACTCGTGGTTTGGTGAGCATCTTGGATTTGAGAATTGTGGATAAAGAATGACAGACCCTTAGCCTCTCTGGACCATCGCCACCCCATTTCCTCCGTAGTGTTCATCTCAAACACAAACATACACTTTGGCTGGCTGGGGTTGACAGTGGTGCTATGTCACCACCCTCTGGATGCAGCTCCATAAGAGAAGGCCAATTTTTTTGAACCTGAAGGATTCCCTTTAGATGTTGATAATTAAAGCTGGTGGGCAGTGGTTCTCCCAGAATGGTTAGAATTTTGTAGACTGCCGGGACTTGGGAGCATCCCTTATGTGGCAGATCCCACAGGAGCCTAGGAGCCTTTGGGCAGGAGTGGTCACTCCATATAAGGACATCCTGGGGACAGGAGGGCTACTGCGAGCACTTCTGTTGGGAAGAAGTGATGTGAGCTGGGTTACCGAGGGCCAGGATTCTACAACAGAGGATTTGGGTGTTTGTCTTAAATGATGGAAAGTCACTGGAAGTTTTGGAGCTGAGGCTGACGGGATGGTTCTCGGGCCTGGTAATGAACTGCTGGTTGTGTGCTGAGATTGTCAGTCTCTTCCAGCGTCTGCAGCTTGGCTCCCACTCTGTCCTTTGCCTGAAATGCCCTTCCTGGGCTGCTTCCCGCCCGGGCACAGACCCACTCATCTTTCAGTATGTGGTTCCAGGGTCACCTGCTTTGTGGCAGTCTCTCCCTGTCCTGGGGATGCTAACTGCTCCTTTCTCTGTGACCCCACAAGCCTTTCCGTGCACCTGATGACATTTCTTTCATTGCACTGCAACTGCCCTTGAGTCCTTCTCCCGCCAAGTTGAACCACAGGCTCCCCAAGGAAGGCGCCATGTCTTTTTGGGGGGAGGGGCTGTCATCTGGCACAGTGTTTGACCCACAGAAGTTCTCAGCAATTGTTAATTGAATAAATGCTTCTATGTCTTCTATCATCTCAATATTCTCTCTGTTTCTGTTTTTCTTTTTCTTTTTCTAATTGGTCACATCTAAGTAATTGGACTGATAAATCTTATATGGTCTATGTTTTAGGGTATAGGAGTTGGTACCATCCTCCAATAAAGAGCCATGAGATTGTGTGACAATAAGGCTCATGAAAAGTTTGAGCTGCAGTAGTCAGATGCTGTAGTGGTTGTCCCCCAAAAGATATGACCAAGTCCCAAACCACGGTACCTGCGAATGTGACCTTATTTGGAGAAAGGGTCTTTGCAGATGCACCTGAGGCAAGGATCCCACGATGAGATCATCCTGGATTGGGTGGGTCCTAAATCCAATAACAGGGGTCCTTGCAAGAGGCAGAAAAGGAGATTCAGAGTTGCATATGGGAGAAAGGGATGTGAAGGCGGAGATTGGGGTGCCGCAGCTGCAAGCCAGGGATGCCGGGACTGCTGGCAGCCACCAGAAGTTAGGGCAGAGGTAGACCAGGATTCTCCGTCAGACCCTCCAGAAGGAACCGACTCTCCAGATACTTTGACTTTGAAATTCTAGCCTCCTGAACTGTGAGAGAGTACATTTCAAGTTTGTGGTAATTTGTCACAATAACCCTGGGAAACTAATCCAGATGCTACTGAAGATTTCAGACTGTGTCATCCAACCACCAACAGGGATGTTGAGAAGCAGCGTAGCAGGAAGCTCAGGATGGAGTCAGACAGCCTGGGTCTCATCCCAGCTCTTATCCTTAGTGCCTTAGTTCCCTCATCTGGAAAATGGGGGGGATAAAGTGTTAGTGCCTACCAGATAAGACTGGCAGGCAGGGGGAAGGGTAATGGAGACCAAAGATGAAAACTACTTAGTATGCACATAGGAGACACTCAATAAACGTGATTAGTCAGTCATTAGATAGAGGACTAGTTTACTGGCCTGCAAATGTTCGCAGCAAGCCATTGGCAATGTCTTTGGAAGGAGCATTCAGTTCTCAAACTGCTGAGAACTGCGAGCGCCCTGCTTTTCTTTTTAACTTTCCTGTAGGTGTCCAGCCTGCTTCCTTCAGGTTGTCTATTTGTACTAACTTGCAGGTATCTGTTAAGTTATCAGAATCATTGAATTTGAGAGTTTATCAGTCATCAGGTGAAATGGTTTCCACCTGGGACACCCAGAGGGCTGGCGTCCCTGAGGGCAGTGATGGGAGTCTTCAAGCTGTTTTCAGTCTTTCAGGAAATCTAACAGAAACTGTGTGTCATAGTCTGGGGGAAGAGGGCACAGCATAACTGAAATGGGAAGGGGATGGTTTATCTGTTTGCTTTTGCTTTTACTAGAATGATATCTGCCAGGTGTGGTAACACTGGCTATCTTATGGAAAAATGAATTAGCTTATGCAGTTTGTTTCAGATAAAACATTTACAAACTATGAGGAACACAGGGGAGATAATAAAAGTGTCTTTCTAATGTGTGCCGACCACTTAATGTTCTGCTTTATGTTCTGGCCTGGCCTTTCTAGGACCAAATGGAGACCCAGAGAAGTTCAGTAAATTATCTATGCTCACAACTATGCAGGGGTAAAAATAAAATGATTACACAGGGCTTTGACTCCCAATCCAAGACTTTTTCCAACAAACCTCCTGTTTTCCTTGTCTTTTGAGGATTTTCAGATGTTTGGTCTTTATTGTACATGCCTTTGTTCAGCACCGAAGTGTGAACTCGGCAGACACGGCCCCTGTATCCACAGGGCTCACCGTCCAGGTGGGGACACAGCCATAGGTCACCTTGGGCAGCAAGTAGTGGGAACCTACCATTATCCAGAGTGGGAATTTTTATGGTGACGATCATGGGGTACCTCGTGACCCCCCATGGCAGGATTGGGATCAGCCACCAGGAGCGCCAGAACCAGGGACCCACTGTCATAGCTCTCCTCTGCCCTTGGCCTCTGACCTTCTCCGTGTGTCTGCTCCATTCTCCCCTCCCCGACAACCCCTCAAGGACTGGCCTGCTCCTAGGCCCACATGGGGACATACACAGCTGATGTCAGCTCCAAGGCAGCCTAAAGAAAGGTGAGAATTTGTTTGATGGGGGCTACACAGAACGCTATTTCAAACATCAGAAAAGGGCATTTAACTTGGATTTGTGCTGAGATCTGAGGTATGGGTCAGGGATATGCCATGTATTTTGTGATTATGTTCCCCTGGAAGAAAATATTGGACCATGTCCCGTTACCACTCAGACCCTGCTGAGAGTCAAGGGCAGGGACCTATAGTCCATGGATGGTCGGCAGGGACCTACTAGCCCATGGATGGTCAGCAGGGACTCAGGATGCTGGGGTGTGCAGTCTACCAGGCTGCTTTCTCCTGAAATATTTTTGGTCCTGATCAATCCACAGAAAAGACCAGTTCTCCACAGACTGAGGGAAAGTCCCTCATTCTGCAGTGCACTTGCCAGTCTTCCCAGATGCCAGTTGTCACCAGAACTAGGCTTCCTGCCGCACCAGGGGAGGCCTAACTCTAGTCTTTCCAATTTGTCAGCTTGCTTCCCCACGTCTGGACAAAAGTTGGGCTCTTGTTGGACTCAGTCATTCTTCCCTTTTCCTGATCAATTACACCATTTGAGCAAGTCAATTTATCGTAGACCATCGTTTTAAGTGACTCCAGCTGGTTTGTGATACTGACAGTGGTCCTGTGACACCACTGTCCTTTTGAGGGAGTCAAATTGGGAAGTGCATTCCAATTTTTCCATTATTTTGAGAAATATTTTTCAGAGCCATCTATTCATTAAACTCTTGAGGGCACAGGGAGTAAGAGTGACATTTCAATGTGATTTTTAAAGGGGCATTTTTAAAGCCTTTCTGTTACAGGATATTTCCCTCGCTGGCCACTGGCCAACGTTCCCATGTTAGTTTATCTTCTTTTCAGGCATTGAAAGCCACCATTAAAATGCAATTTATGCCTTAGAAGAGTAATCCATACCATGAGCTGCCATTATCATCCTGGTCCAATACGGTCATGGGCTTGGTCTCCAGTCCCTTGAGCAGGCTGCCTACCCGCATGTCTCCTCCCCAGGCTGTAGGCCTTCCTTCATTTCTGGTTGGTGCAACAGTCAAAGCCTTCCCTTTTTTTCTAGGCCCTTCTGCTTGCTCTCTGAGGTGAGAAGGCCAAGGCTTCACTTTACCTGTGAGGAAGAAAGGGACCCGCTATCTAGTTTAACAAACTCAATGGACAGCTCAAGAGCAGCAACAGAGCCTTCCTGCAGCCCCTTCTTCAAAACCTGGCCCAGGCCCCCTGCAGAGCAGCCCCCTCACCATGCAGGTTCAGAGGGATGGGAAACTGAAGGTTGCCTTGGGATGGGGGATGTGGGGGAAGGACTCCAGTCTAGCCTGAAGTCACAGAGCATCTCTGGGTCAGAGAGGAGCCCATATCAAACAGACGGGGCAGGGAGTGGGACGCGGGGAAGTGGAGCGGCGTGGGCACATCTTTCTCTGTGATCTTGTCACAGTGGCCCTGCATTCACGTACGCGTGGGTTCATTCTGTTCATTCCTTCTCCACGCTGGCATCTGAGCATCCTTATATTTGGAACCATACACGGTTGTACACGACATGGATAAGAAGCGACCTTAAAGACATGTCATCCAGAGCAGACACTGTCCTCCAAGCAATGTAGGAGTTTTCAAAGTCCCCTCTCTCTGGCCCAGCCCCACCCCACTCACCGTTCCTTACACCTTGTTTAACATGACAATCCCTTGAGTGTTCAGCACTTTTTTTTTTTAAGCCCGAAGAAAAACACATTTTCTTCTCCTCTTCACTGTGAGGTATCAAAGCACTGGAGCATTTGATTCAAAAGCAAAACAAAAAGCAAACACATGAGGCCAAATTACACCCTCCGTGTGAAGGAACTGCGAGTGTGGATTAAAGAACGGAGTTGAATCACAGGAAGAAAATGACATGGATTTTTGAGAACAGACGGAAGAGAAAAGTAGGTCAAATTTTTCAACCTCTCGACTCTGTCATCGTCCCTTTAAAGCTCTCACTGTCAGTGTTCGGTGAAGTCGGTGCAAAGCTGGGAATCCTGAAGTCACACTTCAGTAAAATAAGGAGCTTAGCATTTGCGAAAGTGTGGAGGAGCCCTGGGCCTCCAGGAAGACGTTGTAAGGGGGAGTCAATTACTTTCATTTCCACATTTCCAGTCAAGGCTCAGGGATCACCAAGTAACACTTCGCTGTTCTGATTGCCTTACAGTACACCGTGGGAGGAGGAATTCAGATTTGACCATAAGAAACTAGGGTTTAGAAAAGTATTTTAATGAGATATTCTTTCTTTCTGAATCAAAGCTGTTAGAACCGAGGACATAGCCCTTCAAATAATTCTGTTTTCCTGCCACAGATATTGACAAAATGCCTACTGTGTGTGTTTTTGCTTCCTCTGTGTGCTGTGACACATTCCCAAACACTTGGTGGCTTAGAATAACAGAACTGTATTCTCACAGTTCTGGGGGGGCAGAAGTCCAAAATCAAAGTGTCGGTGGGGCCCTGCTCCCTCTCAAGTCTCTGGGGAGATCCCTCCCTGCCTCCTCTGGGGCTCCTGGTGGCGGCCCTGGGAGTCCCTGGGCAGTGGCTTCCTACATCCAGGGTCTGTCTCCATCTTCACGTGGCCTTTCCCTTTGTGCCTGGGTTGTCTTCTCTGCTGTCTCTCATAAGGACATTTGCTATTGGATTGAGGGCCCACCCAGATAAACCAGGACGATCTCATATCAATATCCTTAACCACGTGTGCAAAGACTGTTTTCTCAAATAAGGTGGCATGCGCAGATTTCGGAGCAGAGACGTAGAACCCACCATGATGTGTGAGACATGCGTCTGGCCCTGGAGAGGGAAAGGCAGCTGTGCTCTCCAGGCTCTTGTTGGTCACACAGCGAGAGCGCGACCCGACTGTGAGCGTGTGCTTCGTGTGGAGACAGACGTAGACGCACCCGCGTGACGTTTGTGGACGGGCGTCTCTCAGCAGAGTTTATAGGGGGGGTGTCACCTGATCTGGGCCTTAGGTAGGATTTTTATTTTGTGAGAAATGTATCTTCAGTGAAGAAATTTAGGAAACAAAGGAGAAGCAAAGTTGTCACTTACATCCCTGCCGCTTCGAAGTTTTATAAACTCCTTTCATGTCTTTTCCTGTTGATGTAAACATATCTAAGATACATCTTCCAATAAGTGAAATCAGAACATAACACCCCATTTTGTGACCCAGTGATAACTGGAGAACATGTTTCTATGTTAATGGGTTTATAATCCTTATTCCACTTTTCCGTCGCTGGAGTCCCACTGAATGGCTGTAGAAACAATTACATAACCAGTCTCTTATTGTTACACATGTAAGTAGTTTTCAAACTTCTGCTATTTTGAAGCACGCTGCCATGAATATCCTGTCATATCATTTTTGTGTGCTTGTCCGATTCTTTCCCATGGGATAGATGGCTAGAGGTGGGACTGCTGGCTGCACAAGTATATACTTACATGGCTTTTGATGGTCATTCAATCTGAAAGATCCTACCAGAAGGAAGCCAGTTAAGTGTTTTTTGAGAGGAGTGATATCTATAAGGTCTGTTCCAGCTTTAGAATTCTGGGATTCTGGGATTCCTAGATTTAGGAAGTATTAAGGCTCTGCTGGAGGAAGGAAGGGACTTAAAGAGAAAGTCACTGGATTTGGAAAACTCTAAGACCTGAAGCCCTTGGGTATCCGTCCACATGGACCTTGACGTTGCCCACAATTATGCTGGGAGTTGGACCAGAGAGGATTACTAAGACCAAGGTGTTGAAATTCCTAATTCAAGGTTCAGTAGGGACCAGAGATGAGTAGTAAGTACTCTGCTTACTCGTGGCTTCTCCTGCCTCAGCGGTTCTGCTCACTGCCTTGTCTCTGTGTTGTTTGTATCTGTTTCCTTTGTGCCCACTGGTCCTCTCTACATTTCATGTTCAGTTTTCTAGATGGAAGGATGTGTTTGGACCAGTCAATCACAGGCTAGCATAGAGACCCCTGTTGTGCAGGTCACGTCGCTGGCTGCTGACCACACTACTGGCTGCTAAACAGTTGCCTTTGAATCAGGTGCCCACGTGGTCCACCCAGCTGTGGCCGGCACTGCAGGGTACCACGGTATCGAGCATACTGAGTTGTATGAAGAAACTCTAGGAAGTGGCTGGGATGTGGTGGACCCTTGGAAACTCAGTAGTGTGGGGAATCCTGGTCAGTTCTTTGCATTCCCTGTCCAGACAGGAGACTAGTTAGGAAGAGTGAATTTAATAAACCAGCCAAGTGGACCTGAAATAGGGTGAGGTAGTGGGAACGGAGAAGAGGGAGGGGATAATAATGATGGTGAACATTTATCGAGTGCTTCTTATGTGCCAGGGTCTGTTCTCAGCACTTGACATATATAGTAAAACCAAGTGATAAATCAATATCCCATAAAACACAGCTGGCTGCTGGTAATTATCTCCTGTTCTCCGCCTGCCCCCAGTGTCCCATGGAAGCTGAGTAGGATTTTATTCTGCTTGGGAGAAACATTTATACTCCAAGGTGCTGGATGTTAACCTTGATCTTAGTCCCTCCTTTTTCCTGGCCCCTCCCTTTCCCACTTCCCGCGGACTTTGAAATTAAAATTCCCCACCTTCCTGCCCACTTCTGATTGCCCACCCTTGGGCCACTTCCTCTCCCTGCTCCTCCCCTCCCCCTGCCCCAGTACCATTTCTGCTCAGTTGTGTACTGTACAGGTTTTATTCGCTTTAGCTTTGTGCTTTTCATGACCACACATACCCAATGGAAACACCGTTTTTCATTGTCTTTGCCGTAACAGGAACCCGCATTTTATACCACTGAATTTTCTGAGTCATGTTTGGCACTCGCGTGTAATTGAGGGCTTACGGTGGATTGATTCATTTAATCCTTACAGCGGAATATAAGGTGGGAACCGTGTTTCCCTCCCATTTTATACATGAGTCAACTGAGGTGAAGACCTTAAGTAATCAGATCAAGATTCAACAGCTCATAGTGGCTTAATCTGGATTCAAACCAGGCAGGCTGATTCTAGAGCTTGTAGGGTCATGTCCTCCAGCGACAGCGTACAAGTCGCCTCTTGTCTACGGCTCCCAGGGGTAACCTCTAACTCCACGGGTGGACACTATGTCTCCACTTGGCTTTTTCTTTTCTTCCCAACGCACGTATTCTTCAATGATGAGTGACTTGAATCTCTCTGCCCGCTTCCTCTTCTCCCAACCTGTGATCAGCTTTCTTGTTCAGTTTCCCTTTCCTACACAGCCTGGATCTCATGTTTCATCATTTGTACCATTTCTCAGGGATTACTGTTCAGGCTGAAGTTTTATAAACCCACCATCACCACATGTTTCCCCAGATCCACATACCTCCTGTACTATGACATACTGTTGCTACCCCCAGCATCACGCTTTCCTCCATCGCCACGTAACGTCTATAGTATTATTTACTCTTATTTGTCTATATTTTCTTTAAATCATTCCACATTTTAAAAGTGAATTTATTTTACCAAAAAAAAAAAAAAAAAAAAACCGTAACAACCCTCCTAATTGAACATGGGCTAGTCAACTTGAGGAATTATTAATTTTGTTTTGTGTGATAATAGGTATGGTTTTGTAGAGGAATAGTCTTGTTTTCTGGAATTGAAGAATTTTAGGGGTTAAGTGCCTCAATGTCTGCAATCTACTTTTACGTTGTTGAACAAAAAAGACACTACAGATGAAGGAAAATGTAAACAGTGGTAGAATCCCTGCCGTGGGGATGTGGATGCTCACTGTGTTATTCCATTTTTTTTTTTTAATAGTTGAAAGACTTCAAAATAAAAAGTAACAAGTAAAAAAGACATGTCTCTCAATAACATAAATGGAAAACCTCTATTGCTTACCATACTGGGGTGATAACTGGAAATAAATACATTGAAAACAAAACAGAGTCTTTCTATTCCAGCTAAGGATCGTTGCCTGATCAAAGGCTCTGTGCCTATTCTCTTCACAAATAAAGGGGATTAGTCAGTATTAGAGGGGTGTTAAAGAAATCAAGTCCCAACCTAAGAATTCTCTCTAAATGATTAAAAGAGAATTGAAAAGGGAATAACTCTTTCATTACATGTTCCAATGTTATTTAATGCCGTGTCCTTGTGCCGCTTAAATCACCGAAGCTATTCATGGCATAGTTTGGGAAACGCTATCCAAATCACTTTTTCCCCTCTTCCCTTCCGTTCAGCTGGCCCTGCAGCATACTAATCCGAGATCAGTCCAACTATTCAGCCTCATAATCTCTGGCTGTTTTGGCACTAGAGGAAACACATATTAATCAGAGTTTGATGTAGGAGACAGAGGACATTCTAGAGATTTCTAGCAGAAGTGGATTTGATGCAAGGAGTTGGGTACGTAGAAAACTGTCAAGATGTGAAGGAGCCGAGGTCCAGGCACCACTCAGCTTTTGGATTTGCAATCATACTTGGATCATCATTGGAATTCAGTTGGAAGGAATTGCTACCTTTGTTGCCACTGCACCACCGTGTCACACCTGGCAAGCTGGTGACTGGACGGTGGAACTCACGGGAAACACCCACATCTGCTGAGCTCACTTATCCACTGCCCCATCCGAGAAGAGGGCCTCTGCCTCCCTTCCACCTTTCCAGCATCACACAAGGGCATCTCGTGGGCAGAGCCTAAGTCACATCCAGAATCCTATTGACAAGGGAGGCCGAGAAATGTGAGCTTTTAGTCTTCCAGCCCCTAACCTGTGGGGGAGATAGAAGGAGGTGAGAATGGATGCTGAGTGGAAATAACACATAACCTGGGGGCCCAGTCACCTCAAATTGATGGTCTCCTACAGTGAGCCGGGTCCTCGGTGCCCTGCTCCAGTCATGAGTGTACCCCACTCACCCTCCTCTCAACTTTCCTGCATTAGACTTTGTATGTTTGGAGGATCTGATTTGTTTTGAATTCAGTCTTACTATTTTTTTTTAGCTATGATTTGTAAATTTTAGCATTCAACCCCTTCATCCAAATTCAGCCACAAGAACTTGAGGACGTTAAATCATAGATACCTTCTGGACATCGTTACTTTATTCCCAATAGCTAACACACAGGATGTGTATTGAAAGATGGATTGCTAAAGCAATGGATTTGCAAATCCATCCAGTAAAACATCCATCGAAGACTTCTAGTTTTCCCAACGCGTGGGAAATGACAAGTCTTCGTTACACGTGAAGAACAGAACAGCGACTTCTGGGCAGCCAGTTGCAGAAGGGTTTACATCTGGGGCTGGTGGAGGAGGTGCAGTGGAAGTGAAGGCCAGAGGGCTGGAACGATCGTCCTACAGAAAGTTCTCCCCCGGGGAAGAGAGTTGTTTGCCCTGTGAAGAAGTTTAACACAATTATGCTTTTCGACTCATCATTGCCAGTAATCTCAACTTGCCTGTTTCTTAGCTTTGTTCTTTATCCTTTATGATTTACCATGCTCTGTACTAGGGGGAGGATTTCCTGGGGAACTGAGTTAAGACCTATCTCCATCCCGTCTTCCACTCTTGAATCCTGCTGTCCGGCAGTGGAGAGAAGTCGAATAGACAGCGTTTCAAGTGCCTTACCCACCCCTCATGTGCTCTATTTGAAGTTCTGTTGTTGTTTGACTCAGCAGTGGTAGGAAAGAAAATGTAGGTAAGTCATTGCATGTTGTAAGAACACGTTCTTTTCCCTTTGTGCTTGTCAACCTTTGATGGTTATATGGTAATGCCACGTAGAGTTGTATCTTTGGTGTCTCTTTGTATGATATCTAATCCCCATAATTAAAATTAAGAACAATAAGAAGAAAGAAAAATTCCTTAGCAGCTTGATGACCCATCTCTGACAAAAGGAGTCTTTGCTCTGACAATGACAACTTTACACAGTCAGACTCTGCCTGTAGTTCCTCTCAGGCCAAACACCAAAAAAAGAAAACACAGCAATCGAGGCAAAGAACATCACATCACCTATTACAGTTAATGGACGGGAAGCTATACAACCAGTCGATCGTACACCACGGAGTCCAGGCCCAGGGAAGAAAATGTTCGCTTCTGGAAACGCAGCTTAGAGGATGGTAAAGTCCCTGTAACTCATCCTCCTCTGTGATTTGGAGATAGCCTGCTTACGAAATTAAAGTGCCAGGAAGCAACAGCCCTAAAATGTAACTAATGTCGGATAAGATTTATCTAGGAAGTTGTAATATGCCCATCATGAGGCAATGTTGTAATGGCGGTAGCTTTTGGTGGCTGATAAGGAATATTGAAAAAGCTGCCCAAGTGAGGGAATGACAAAGTCTAGTTCCTCCGCTGGTGACCCAGGGTGCAGAGGCCCTGACCGCCGACTTAAGTGCGCTCTTCTGCTGGGTGGGTGCGCTGCTGCGCCGTGGAGAAAGGTGCACCAGGGTACTACAGCCAGAAGCTGTTCCTGAAGACCTCCCCACTCCTCTTAAGCAGTGCGCCCTCCTGCAGTGGAACCATCCTAACTGAATTGCCCAAGTTAATTTTTCTTCTGGGAGGAGCAAGTGCTGAGCGGCTTGGAAGGCAGAAGCAGGGGTGAGAGGAGTATGGTCAGAACTAGGGGCAGATGGCTTCCGTCAACTCTCCCAACTCACTTCCTTGTCTGTAAAATGAAGGCGGTAATAGTTTCCACACGCAGCTTTTGTGAAATGACTCCAGGTCGTGCATTCGTAAGCATTTGCCCGCCCATCTCCACACACCCGAGTATCCCGGGTGCTTTGGGGCTGTTCTTTCTCTGCGTCAGCAAACAAGCTTGAGCTCTGCTTTTGTTCATTCTTTTTCTCCTCGCTCAGGCATTAATGCAACAGATGTTTACTAAGTGAACATCTTAGTGAGTCTGGGTGGTGTGACTTGAACCCCCAGGGACAACTCCTGGCTGGGCAAACTCACCCCTTTTAAAACAAGATGAAGGTCTTTGTTGCTCTGCTGGGTGTCAGAGGGCACAGGCTTCTTGGGTTGACTTCCTTCTGGAAGGCTTTTCTGAACATCTCCCCTCATCCTGTGCAGATTCTGGGGTTGGGCTGCCTGCATTTGAATCCCTGGCCCTTCCTAGCAACCTCTTCTTCAGCCCTCTCCATGACGTGGAGATACCCACAGCACCTGCCTCCCGGGGTCGCTATGAGGATGAAACGGGTTTGCGTGTAAAGAGCTTAGAGCCTTGCCTGGCACGGTGGAGGCGCCTGTGAGAGTTAGCTATGATGCCATTAGGTTGGACCATATGGAATTTCTGTTTTCGTAGGGCAGAAACAATCCAGTGCTGACAACTGCATCTCATTCAACCTGATCCTTGCCCCTCTCTGCTGCAACTCTTTGCTTCAGGCTCGTCTCCCACATGGGGGCTGCTGGTAGAATCTGCCGGCTCCACAGGAGTGTCTGTGTGTCTCTGCCTTTCCCGTGTGACTTCCAGGGCAAGACCAAGCTCATAATCACTTTTCCTTGGGCCAGTTTAGTGACGGAGTAAGCAAGGAGGTCTTCACGATGTCCTGCCCAGCCTAATCTCACGTACAGGGTGGTGGTGATACTGTGCTTGGGGGGGTACATCTTGGGTGACTTAGCCACCAGAGAGGTTGGCCCTGGCGGGAGGCCAGGTCACCGAGCTGAGCTGTCATTTGAGTAACGAATCCTCCCTTTGTGGTCCCTGTCAGCTGCCTGATGGCCTCTCCCTGGGGGCAGCCCCTTCTCCCTGGGCATTCATCCTAACCTCGTAGTTTGTTACCTTCAGCCTTATGACCCCAGGAGTGCTCAATTATCCCTCTGAGTTGGATATCCAGTTAGTCCTTCCTCTGGCTCAGTGCCAGAACAGCCCAGTCCTGTGCCTCTTAGTCCAGGCAGATCAAGGGAAACTTAAAAGAAAAACTTCTTGTTTGGCTCAGGGGAACGCACGCAGGATAGGTCTTTACTTGCAGATGCTGGGGAACCACCAGCTATGACGTGATGCTTAGTGGGAGATTAGAGGAAGCCTGGCACGGCAGAGCAGCATCGTCAGTTTCTCTGGATACCCCCATACTTGTTCCTAGCGGACAAGAGTGTCTTACTCATCTTTTGTGTCTGCAGTGCCAAACAGTGTCTGGCACAAACTATGTCCTCAATAAGTATTCACGGGGTGACTGAAGAGCAGGTACTCAGTCATGCTTGCCAGTCGTTTCTTTCTTTTTTTTAAATGGCGGCGCTGGGGATTGAACCCAGGACATGTGCATGCTAAGCACATGCTCTATGCTCTGATGTAGTTGCCTTCTCCCCTGACCTGGGCCCTGGCAACTTTTGGGTGTGTGGCCAGGGGAACCCAAGGGTAGCTGGGTTGTACTTCATCCCAACTGATGCGTCAACGTTCTTTGAGCCCGTGGTGCTTAGAGAATCGACATAGGGTATCATGTCTTCTCTCCTTAGGAAATGGAGGCCACACATTTTAGAGGGTTCTCTTCCTCAGCTTCCAGAGGCGGGGTAGATCAAGAGGGGGGTCCATCTCAGCCTGCCTCCACCCGCTCCGGCCCTTATGAGCATTCTCCTCCCAGCCCCACGTTTACAAGGGAAGGAGCCATGCAGTTTTGCAACAAGCATTCATTGAGCTCCTGATATGTGCCAGACTCTGTAGGAAGTTGAAAAGAAATGTCTTCTGTTCTCAGAGAGCTCATAGCCTAGCATGGATGAACTTTGGATGCTGAGAAGTTAAGAGAATGTGAAATAATGGGGGGAAGAAAGCAAGCAAAGCAAAACCAGCATCACCACCACCAGCCTACAATCAGAGTAACAACACATGGATTAAATTCGTTCTGTGCTTGTCACTCTCACCTTTAGTACTTATAAAACTTTATCTGTAGATTTTAGTTTCAGAAGATATTTGAAATAATATTTTTAGTTGAAAACGCTTAGGATCATGTTAGGGACTGAATTGTGTCTGAATTTGTGTGTTGAAGTTCCGATGCTCAGTGTGACTGTAGTTGGAGATAGGGCCTTTACGGAAGTAATTAAGGTTAAATGAGGTCACAAGGAAGGGGCACTGGTCCAATAGGACTAGTGTCCTTATCAGATGAGGAGGAGAGACCAGACATCGCTCTCTTTGTGAGCACACAGAGTGAACACTGTGCGAGGACATGGTGAGGAGGGGGCCGTCTGCAAACCAGAAAGAGAGTTTATACCAGAAACTAACTCTGCCCACACCTGGATTTTGGACTTCTAGGCTCCAGAACTGTGAAGAAAATAAATTCCTATTACTTAAGCCAGGCAGTCTGTGGCATTGTGTCATGGCAGCTTGAGCAGGCTTATATAGAGCTGTTTTAATTCTTCCTTCAGTGTAGATTCAGAAACAAATACATTTACAGGGTATCTTTTTCTCTGCAAAACTCATTTAGAAAGGTGTTTGCTAATATCCAGAAAGTCACCTCTTCAGCCTAAGAATTCAAATAACAGATGCGACTCAAAACCTTTTCCTCCATTGTCAAAAATGCTAACCTTTTCAACCCTCTGGTTTCCCCCCATCTCTTTAAGAGACTTTCCTAACAAATGTGTTTGGAACTGAAGATGCAATTCCTGCATCTTATAAGTATTTTCAGTGATGTGGAAGGCATGTTGACTTAATGTACAAGCACAGATTTTATTTACCCACCGCACTGTGGGAGCGGGGACGGGCACAGGGGAGTGCCAGGTGAGTAATGCCTTGGCCCTCCGCTGGCATCTGTTCCCCGAAGTCAGACAGCACAGTCCCGCTGCAGGAATGGAGGGGGGTCGCCGCCGGGGCTCCCACTCACTGCCTGACTCTGACCAGCTTCTCTTCATTTAGCTCTCATCTGTATTGCTACATATTTATATAATACTCTGTATATTCAATCAGTATTTGTTGAATTGAATTATGGAAATGTGTGCTCGCCCATGGTATAAAAACGAGACTGCGGGGAGAGCAGCTCTCCCAATCGCGCTGGAGGTCTTATTTATGCACCTCATAAAGAATGCTAAGCTGTGAGCGATCTGTAGAGTTGCAGCTTTCATTTATTGCTGGGGAGAAATATTTACAAGCAGGAATGTGGAATGTCATTTGTTTTGACACGTTGTGGGAGGTGCTCTGGGAAAGGTGTTGTGAGACAGCGCCGTGTCGCCGACCGTGGATCCTATTTGAGGATCACTGGGCTGTGCAGGAGAGTGAGCAGGCTGCCTGTGAGCTCCCCTCTCCCCTCTCGTGGCTCTTCCCTGCACTGCCCAGAGAGCGTTCTGTCCGGCTCTGTCCTCTTGTTGCTGAAAAACCAGCCTCTGTACCCTGGTAGCCAAATTGTGTCTCAAAGGCAGAGTTTTGGGAGAATCAGAAAAGAGCAGCGTTATTGCTTTGCCAGGCAAAGGGGCGTCACACAGGCTAGTGCCCCAGAGACTGAGAATCCATCTTGGAGCTGGTGCCCTGAGGTTTTATAGAAAAACTGGATGGAACAGAAAGGCAACACCAATCAGGGCGTTTTCTGGGGCGCTGTATTCTTCTCAATCTTGATGAATCCACCTGGTGTCACGGAGAAACTTGGGAAGGTCTGTTGATTCTTTTGAGGCTATTAGCCCGTGGCCACCTTTCTGGAATACAGCTTCTGGGTTAAAGGATAAGCTATTCTGGGTCAAGAATGTATAGGGAGTGGAGAGCGTAATGGAAAGGTTGGGGGCTGTTTAGCACAAAAGCAGTTGAGCAAGTGAAGCAGTGATGGTGGTTTGTCAGAGGAAGGAGAAAAACAAGTTGCAAGAATTTTAAGTCAGGATGAATCAGCAAACAGCTTTCGCATCAGGGAAGCTATTTTGTTGGTCAGTTTTCCATTCTTTCACTTTTCTCTCTCACCATCAATTGCCTTCTTTCTTCTCTTGGTCTTCTCATCTTCACTCTTCTACATTCTTCTCCTCCTCTGCCTTCTCTTCTTAAAAGCTTTTTAGTTTCCTTTTGTAAAATAAAGCAGTTGTTGAGTTGTGGGTCAAGTTCAAGGGTGAACATGTAGTCGTGTTGGTGGCGGGAGACAATTTGTGCTTAGTGATAACTGGTGGGAAACCGCCTCTTGCTGGGTAACCTGATACGTGGGAGAAAAAAAGCAAACAAAATTCAAGCAGGAATTTACACCCTTCTACAGGTAGAGATTTCTTCTGAACTTTGTGGGAAGATTCTGTTTCTTTCTGCTGGCCTTGCTGCCCCCATCCAGGCTGACGAATAGAGGAAGTCTTGATAGATTTATTCTAGAAAGAGCTACTTAAGAGGAAGAAAAAAGAATAGCTCAAAGAGCAAATACAGGGGCAGTGGCCTGGGAGGACAGGGCAAATTTTTATTTATATATATATGTATAGTTCCCCCTTAACAGAGGCACTGGGGATTGAACCCAAAACCTCAGGAACACCAAGCACCCCCACCTCCAAAGAGAATTTAAATAGGTTTTGCTGAATTTCCCTTAAGCGTTTTCTTTCTTTCTTTAATTAATTATTATTATTATTTTTGCAGGGGGAGGTAATTAGGCTCACTTATTTATTTATAGTGTTGGTACCGGGGATTGAACCCAGGACCTTGTGTGTGCTAAGAACATACTCTATCGCTGAGCTATACTCTCCCACCAAGCACTTTCTTTCTTTCTTTTTCTTTTTCTTTTTTTTTTTTGAAAGAAGCCTAACAGCAGATTCACATTGCTTTTCAATTATTTTGGGGGATCAGGCAGGTGTCCGTCTTGCTCAGGACTCTGTTCAGACCCTTTGGTGTGACTGTAGCTGTTCCAGGTGGGCATGCTCTCTCCTGACTGTGCCCCCCAATTCGGCTGTTGTGCCTTATGCTGGGCAAGATGAATGGAGATGGAGGGGGGTGCCTCCATCAACAGAGGAGCTCAAGGTTTCTCGTGGCTAGAGGGGGATCATAAAAATCACTGATGCCGCAAGCCTATTTCTGCTGCAGGGAGGCCTGATGTCCCTTAACGGCCGACTCCCTCTATATTGGACCTTGTGGTCCCGCACAGGTAAAGCTGGAGGCTCAACAGCTCTGTCTCCCTGATGGGCAGAGCTGCATCTCTGAGATTACGTTTCTGTTTAAAGTGAAACAAAACAGAACAAAACACCTTCCCTCCTCCCCTTCTCTATGGGCCTGGTGATGGCGTGGCTTTTTAGACAGAAAGCGAGGCAGGTTCTGAAATATACTAGGAAGACCAGACTCTGAGAGCTGTTTAGAATTTTCTGGGTGCAGGTCTCTTTGGTTATCCCCAAACCTTCTAAAGCGCAAGTCATAAATGTGAAGGCCTCAGCCAGCACTGTGGGGAATGAGGTGAGGCCTTGGCTCAGTTTGGGGAGGAGGGGACGCAACATGTCAGGGGTAGCAGAAGCAGGTCTCAAGGTGCCTAAAAAACAGAGCAATGGGCATGAGTTGTTGGTTGGTGACGAGTGACAAACAAAGCAGATGTGTAGAACTTCTCTGCATTCCTGGTGTTCTCAGATGGCTGGAAAATAACTGGACTTCAGGTAGCCAGGCAAGTTAGGTGGGCAGTGAGGGAAGTGTAATCTCACAGAATTGAAAATTTTTACTGTGAGAATGATTGCAGAGTCATAATAATTCCCACTTACTGAATGCTTACTGTGTCTCTAGTACTATGCTTTGTCCAGGGTAACTCAGTTGTTCCTCACAGCAACTTGTGAAATCTCCTACTCAATTTGGAGATGGGGAAACTGAGGGTCAGAAGGGTTATATAACTTGTTCAAGATCACACAGATGGTAAATGTTGGAGACAGGATATGAATCCCATTGGTTTGATTTTGAAGCTGTGGCCATAATGCCACAACGACCAGCTCAGCTGGCACAGGACCACCAGGAAATTAGCCATCCGTGGGGCACAAATCATATCTCAGTTGTCATTTTACTTTTGATCCTTGCACAGTACCAAGCACATAGCAGGTGCTTAATAAATGGTTGTTGACTCGGTCCCTTTGCTCAAGGGGATTATGTTCTTGTTGGAGGGAAAATACTGCCATGCCTGTGAGAAAAAACAATTTGGAACAAAATACCCAGTGCCAAAAAGCCATGAGAGGGTCATAAGGAAGAAAACACATAATCATTTAACAGATTGGATCCCATTAGCTCCTTCTCTTCTAGCGAGGAAACCATCAGAAATCAAATTAAGATCAGAAGGTTGCTTGATGAATACAGAACCCAAGCAAAGGAAATTGGATTTCCTAGAGGGTATATTTTCATCACACGGTGACTGCCCCAAGTGAAAAATCCTCCTTCAGTGAGGAGTATGTTTACCCAGTGGACTGGATGTTTGTGTTGGCCAGCTGCGGTCTGTCCTGGTCAGAGCTGGGAAAACACCCCATGTCTCACCCTCCAGCTCCTTCTAGACTCCAGGCCGACTCCCCGCTCTGTTTACACTTGTCATGATGACATCCCCCTCCTCGGTTTCCGCACTCTTCTCACATCAGAATTTCTACGTCTACAGTTTATTTCACATGGACTAGAGGTGCCTGCTGTTCAGCACAGTGAGCAGCTTGTCTCCTGGTCACATTTTAGGGATGCCTCCTCCAGTGAATGGGTACTTTTTAGCCTTAATCAAGGAGCTAGTCTGTTCTGGGCTTGCTGATTTTACCTTTTCCTAAAGACTGTATTAAGGCTTGTCTTTCTTTCAAACTATGGCTCTCTGAAAACCTTACGGTGAATTCCATGTAGACATCCGGTTATTTAAATAGGTTAAATATAATACACTTGTATAACTATGATATGGTCTATTACAATACTATAATATAATGGAAATATATTTTATTTAAATAAACTTTCTATTTCGAGATCATTATAGTTTCACATGGTAAGAACGAATACAGGGAAAGCTCCTGTACCTTTTACCAAGCCCCTCACCCACCCAAACACCTTGCACAACCAAGATACTGACACTGGAAGTCGAGACAGAGCACATCTCCATTGCCACAAGAATCCCTCAGGTTGTCTTTTTGTAGCCACACTGTTTGCCTCCTGCCTGTAACCCTTCTTTACCCTCTGGCAACCTGGAATCTGTTCTTTATTTCTAGAACTTTTTCATGTCAAGAATGTTATTATATAAGTGGAATCACACAGTTTGTAAACTTTGGGGATTGGCTTTTGTCACCTAGCATAATTCTCTGGAGAGTCATCGAGGCTGTTGCCTGCATCAGTGGTTTGTCCTTTTTCTTGCTGAATCATCCACAGTAAAGACGTACCCCGTTTGTTCAACCATTCACCCACTGAGAGACACCTGGGTTGTTTCCAGTTTTTGGCGATTACTTATGTACAGGTTTTTGTGTGGACGTAAATCCCTCTAATTTCTCAGGTGTGAATGAGCAGGAGAGCAATTGCTGGGTCATGTGATAAGTGTGTTTAGTTCTTTAAGAAACTGTCAAACTGTTTTCTGGAGTGGCTGTACTATGTTACATTTCCACCATCATTATATGAATGATCCAGTTTCTCCACGTCCTCGGGAGAATTTAGAGTTGTCACTATTTTTTGTTTTAGCTCTTCTGATGGGTTTGTAGTGATATCTCACTGTGGTTTTAATTTGCATTTCCCTAATGGTGAATGATGTTGAACATTTTTTCATATATTTATTTGCCATCTGCATATCCTCTTTGGTAAAATGTCTCTTTATGTCTCTTTCTCTTTTGTGCTTGAGTTTTGAGTATTCTTTGTATTTTCTAGATACCAGTCCGTTGACAGAGATATAATTTGCAAATATTTTCTTCCACTCTATAGCTAGTCTTTTCATTTTTTTAAGGTCTTTCACAGAGAAGTTTTCAATTTTCATGAAGTCCAATATATTAATTTTTCCTTTTATGAATCATGCTTTTAGTATCAAATCTCAGAACCCTTTACATAGTCCTAGATCCTAAAGACGTTCTCCTGTGTTATTTTCTTGAGGTTTTATAGCTTTACATTTTATATTAAAGCATGGCTATTTGGAGTTAATTTTTGCATAAGTCAGGTGTGAGACTTAGATCAAGGATTTGTTTGTTTGTTTATTTGTTTTGCTTTTTACTTTGGGTGTCCAGTTGCTCTAAGACCATTTGTGAGAAGGCTGTCTTTCCTTCATTGAACTGCTTTTTGCATCTTTGTCAAAAATCAGTTGGGCATATTTGTGTGGGTCTGTTTCTAGGTCTCTATTCTGTTCCACTGTTGTGTATGTATGTCCCTCTGCCAATTCCCACATCGTTTTGATTACTATAGCTACATGATAAGTCTCAAAGTCAACAAGACAAGAGTTCTCTTTTTTTCCAAAATCTAATTCCTTTCCTTTCCATATACATTTTAGAGTAATCTTATCTTTATTTACAAAAATATCTGAGATTTTAATAAGAATTGCATTATACCTGTGTATCAGGTTTGGGAGAATTAACATCTTTACTATGTTGAGTCTTCCAATTCATGAGTATAAGATGTCTCTTCATTGATTTAGATCTTCTTTGATTTAAAAAAAAATCAGCGTTGTTTAAGTTTTCAGCATACAAATGTGTGTAAAATAGATTTACACCTATTTTATTTTGGGGGAGGACTATAAATGGCATGATATTTTAGAATTTTGTGTTTGCATATTCATTGCTAATATATAGAAATACAACTGATTTTTGTATATTTATTTTATATCCTGCAACCTTGCTGAATTTATTATTTTTCTTTTCTTTTTAAAAAATAGATTCCTTTGGATTTTCTATACAGACAGTTATTATATATCATCTGCAAATAGGGACAGCTTTATTTCTTACTTTCTGTTATGTATGCCTTTTACTTACTTTTCTTGCCTTTTTGCACAGTCTAGAACTTTCAGTACCATGCTAACTAAGAATGGTGAGGGCAGGCATCCTTGCCTTGTTCCTACTGTTAGGGAGAAAACAGTTCAATCAGCCTTTCACCATTAAGTATATTTGTTGTGGGTTTTTTCGTGGATACTCTTTACCAAGTTTAGGAAGTTTCCCTCTGTTCTTATTTTTCTGACATTTCTTATCATTAATGAATACTGAATTTTGTCAAATGATTTTTTTTAATTTAATGATCATGTGATTTTATTCCCCCTTCTTTAGCCTGTTAATATGATAAATTATACTGATTGACTTTCAAATATGAGTGAGCTCTGTATCTCTGAAATAAACCCCACTTGGTCACAGTAAATTGTTCAAATGTACTGTTGAATTCTATTTGCTAATATTTTGCTAAGGATTTTTTTCACCTATGTTCATGAGGGATATTGGTCTGTAGTTTTCATTTTTTGAACTGTCCTTGCCTAGTTTTGGTATTAGTGTAACACTAGCCCCATAAAATGGATTGGGAAATGTTCTTTCCTCTTCTGTTTTTCTGGAAGAGATTGTGTAGAATTGATGTTAATTCTTTAAACCCTTGGTAGAATTCTCCAGTGAAACCATCTGGACCTGCCTCTCTTCTCTCTCCATATTTAAAAGTGCACATTTAAAGTATTAAAAATATATATTATCTGTATATCATACATATGTGTGCATGTATATATACACACATATATATAGTGTTCCAATAACATAATTATTTTACAGGACAAAAATCAAGTCTCTCGAATGAAACGTATTTTTGAAGTTCTAATTACAAAGCACAAAATTGTCATTCACAAATTTGGAATGAAATTTGATGGCCAAAACTTCATGTTTCCTGTAACACCTTCTCTGTTTGCTCAGCAATGGGCTAGAAATGCAAGAAATATCTATGTGTGGCAAGTTTAGGACCAAAGTGTGAATATTAGCATGATTTCCTCCCTGCCTGACACTTCTCTGTCTCAGGTTATACTGGGTCTGTCACTGTGTGTGAACTTGGCCAATTATTTACCCTCCCAGCCTCAGTTTGGCTCCCTCATCCTTAGAAAGGGGATAATAATTGAATCGCTACTTGCTTTATAAGAGTTGTTAGGGGCAGAGTAAATTCTCAGTAATTCCTAGTTGTTTTTATTCTGCAGGCTTCCTTTCATTGATCCCACTTTAAAGAGAGGAGACAGAGAGTCGCTCTGTTCCTCTCTTCAGAATCTTATTAACTTATAGCAGGGTTTCCCATCCTCAGCACTGTTGGCATTTTGAGCCAGGTAATTCTCTGCTGGGGGGCTGTCCTGTGCCCTGGAGGAGGTTTAGCAGCATCTCTGGTCAACATCTACTACAGGCAGCACCCTCGCACCCACCATCATGACAACCAAAGGTATCTCCAGGCATTGTCATAGGTCCCCTGGGGATGCAAAATCATTCCCAGTTGAGAACCACTGGTCTGTCTGTGAACTCTCACTTAAAAATATTTTGACATTAACAAATGCGTTAGGAAAGCTTGGAAAATACTTGCAGCAAAAGTAAAAATACTGCTTTAAACCAAAGCCCAAGGGCAGCTGCCTCTGCCCCTCAAAGAGTGGCAAAATTCCTCTCCTGAGTAGGGTGCCTTTGTTTGGTAAAATACCTTGACAAGACACTACCGGGCCAGGCAGAGGAAGCACAGGGGCTGTTTCCGAGCTCTGCATAAGAATGAAGACCAATTCGTGGGCGGTGACGGAGCAAGGGCGGGAGAGGTGAGCAGAGCGGAGGGAGGGGTGTGAGGGCGGGAGAGTGGGCTGAGCTGCGGTGTGACAGGTGGTGGCCTGGGGCTGTGCAGATGTGGGCGGGTGAGAAATTCACCAGGGTGGGGTGGCTGAAGGAATTTTAAGTGCCACGATGAAATGCTCACCCTTTCTGTCTCCTCCCCCATCCCACCCAATCCCCACACCTTCAGTGAAGGCAGTTACACCCAAAGCCAAGTGCAAATGATGTTTTAAGAGGGGGTAGGAAAATAAAAGGGCACAGAGATGAGCTGAGGGTGGTGAGGTGTCCGTGGCTCTGAGAATGAAGGGAGTGCAGGAAATGGGAGCAGCGGATCTTCCAAGCCAAGCCCTCAGAATTCAGGAGACCTGCAGGAGGAGCCCAGACTTCCTTCTGGACCCAGAAGAGGGGGTTTGAGTGAGATTTATGTAAATCTCAAAGGATGCAATTATTTAGTCTGCTGTCTATACAGGAAAGAAAATCATTTGCTGTGTTTCTGTCCAGTATTTTTTTCTACGCGTTTTTAAAATGTAGTTAACCTTGCTGTATATAGTATAGGGGAGCAAGGTAATTTCCCCTCTGCCCTTCTAGGTTCTTGGCTGAGATCTCCCTGTAATAAGACAGATTAACAGGAGAAAAACAAGTTTAGTAACACGGATACCTCCTGTAGACCTGGGAGACACCCAGGAAAACTCATTTCCAGAAATGGCCCAAGTCACCACCTTAGATCCCATCTCCAGCTAAAGACAAAAGAGAATGTTGGGTGGGCGGGGAAACTAGTTATGGAAGGTTACCAGGAAAAGCCCAGTAAACAAGGGTAAGGTTGTTATGCAGATTTAAGTTTTTGCCTTCTCCATTGATAAGGGTTTCCTCTTCCCAGTACGCAAAGGGAGACACCTTCACACATGGAGATTTTCCCTACATACGTTAAAAAAAAAGTCTTACGAAAGGGTAACCGTCTACTTGGTTTTCAGAGGTTCTCCTATGTCTGCTGTTTAAAAAACAAAAACAAAAACAAACAAACAAACAAAACTCAACTGGCTCAAAATAATCCTTAAGCCAACGAGGCACATTTCGGGTGGCATATCCTTCAATGGCCATTTTTCTGGATGGTTGCACCAGTCCCCGGAGGAGGTGGAAACCAGTTTCTGATGCTGCCAATGCCACCATCTAGTGCCAGTGCCTGGCAGAGACCGAGCTGTTGGGATTGCAGCCCCTTGGTGCCTCTAGAGCTGTTCCTGGAGGGCAGGGCTGTCCTGAACCGCCCGCCCAGGAGTGAGGGGGTGTGTGTGTGTGTGCGCACGCACATGTGCTCATGTGCCCCAGTGGGTAGGGGGTAGTTGATCACCCCCTCCTGTCTCCCACCTTTATGATACCTTTGTGAATGAAAAATACTACAAACCATATCAGTAAACAAGGAATGCTGAAGCCATCAAGTGCTCAGCGGCTGCCACCACCCCCCAGTGAAGACAAGCCTGCAGCCCGGCCTCTGCAGCCACTCACAATGGTGCACTCTGAGGGGACTCAGAATAAGAAAGGACAGGATACTGGCCCTAGATAGCTAGGTGCTTGTCAAAGGAATGAATTCAATGAGCCCAAATGTTTGCTTCCTCCCATACGTAGAAAAGCGCTAAATTCTTTAACTTGAGATGCCTGGTTTTCTTTAGCTAACAAGTAATCTTAATGTTCCCACTACCTGGTCTTTGTTGTAAAGCTCCTGCATATCCTAGCTCCTCCCCTGCTCTTTGGAGCAGTCCCTCAGCACGATCTGAGGCTGTCATCCCGGGCTCGAAGGGGTTCAAGTCCTCAGAAATGTCCGCCAAATAAAACATAACTCTCAACTTTAACGCTGTGCATTTATTTCAGTCGACACCCTCATCTCCAAAGAGGGCTCTCACGGGCTCTCAAAGAATTTAGTAAGAAGGCCTTTTGTTTTTTCACCCTTTCTTCTCTCCCTGGGACCCAGGCAGGAGTCCTCAGAGGAACTGATGAGTTGGATTCCAGGAGGAGCACTACTTACACTCAGGTTGAAGTTCAAACTGTAGGGGAGGAAGAATAATTTTTCTTCTATCTTCTAGGTTCTGTGGCTGAGACCCCTGGTAACAAAAGAGGTTAACAAGAGAAAAACAAACAGAAATTTAAAAACATAAAAACATAGGAGAGACCCAGGAAAACTGAGTGAAACTCCTGGAAATGTCACCACCGTAAATCCCATCTCCAGCTAAAGACAAAGGAGGGTGTTGGGTGGGAGGTTACCAGGAAAAGCCCAGTAAACAAGGGTACGGTTGTTATGCAGAATGATGCCAGTGCCTTCACCATGGGTAAAAGTTCCTTGTGATTCACAACTCATCCTCTTTCTGGTAGAATGAGGGAGACATTGACCAAAGGAGAATTCCTTTATAAATGTAAATATCCCTTACAAAAGGGCAAATTCTACTCTGTTTTCAGAGATTCTCCTGTGTCTGCAGTTTCTCAAGAATAATCAGCTCAAAAATAGTCCTTATGCTAAAGAAGCACACTTTGGGGTGTCATATCCTGCCCCTCTTCAAAGTCTTGACAACCCTTTCTCAGCCTCCTCTACCACCCATTAACTCACACATGTCAACACAGGTCATACCCATTAGCCAAAGGAATAGACTGTCCTTTTAAGACCAAAACAGAAAGCTGGTAAGGCTGGAGGTGGTGGAGACCTCAGGTGCAACACAGGGAAGGAGCAGGGCCTGCCACCATCGTGGTCAGAGTTCATCACCCCTGTTCCTTTCCTGTTCTCTCATGGACAAGGTGTATCCCCCAGATTGTTGTGTTTGTTCTTCAAAGGTGTGTATAAGGGTTAACTGAGGAAGCTGGAGACTGCTACCGACTGAAGCTTGTCCCCATGACCCACAACCCAGATTCATAAGTTGAAGCTTGTAGGGGAGAAAAAATTTCTTCTCTACCCTCTTATGTTCAGAAAAATGGAGGCCTGTGAATGAAACTAACAAAAGACAGATTAACAGGAGAAAAAGATTATTCTTATGCATGTGGAAGTTAACAAAAGAGGAAGCTAGCTGGTTAAATGGTTAAAGCTATACGCTTATGTACCTAACTTAGTAGGAGAAAGGGATGGGGGATAAAAGGCTTTTATGGAAGAAGCTAATGGGTTTCTTTAAGAAAGACAAATGGGTTTTTAGGAGAACAAAGGACAGATAAGAAAGTTTGTGATAATGTTTGCCTCTACAAGTCTGAGTGATATTTCTCTCCTTTAGGGATATTAAATTCCTGTGGAGAAGGGATTTGGGGAAGGCTTTCTTCCCTCTTGGGAGTAGATTCAACCTGAAGAGGGAATTATGGCAGCCTTATTTCCCAGAACTTGCTGCTTTTTGTCAGATAAGGGATGCTCTGAGAAGGCTTCTTTCTGCATCTGTTGATTCCCAGTTACCTTCAGTTCAAAATAATCCTTATGCTAAAGTGGTATGTTTTAGAGTGGCATATTCCGATACCCTTTAAGCTCTAAGCCCCATGTGGCTGTATGTGGAGATAGGGCCCATAAGAAGATAATTAAGGTTAAATGGGGTCATAAGGGTGGGACCCTAATCTAATAGGATTATTGTCCTTATAAAAGAAGGAAGAGATCCCCAGATGACCAGAGCCCCCCCCCCAACCCCAGCCCCATGCACTCAGTGAAGAGGTCCTATGAGCTACAGCAAGATGGCGGCCACCTACCATCCAAAGGGAGCGTTCTCATCAGACACCAATCCTGCCAACACCTCGGTCTTGGACTTCTAACCTCCAAAGCTGCAAGAAAATAGATTTCTGTTGTTTAAGTCACCTGGTCTGTGGGATTTTGTTATGGCAGCCCAAGGACAAAGACTAAAATAGTCTTCAAGAGCCAAAGAGATAAAATTAAAAAAATGGTAGAATTGTAGATTGAGTGTGTGATAGATTGAGGTCGGAACCTGGACTGACTGACATACCACAAAATAAGATAATGGGAGAAAGCAGGCACTTTATGAACATCTAAGGCCAACCCTAGTGAGATACCTCAATTTTTGTCAAGAGTCAAAACAACTGAGAAATTTGCAAATCATACACGTGTTTCTGAAAGATAGGAGTTGCATTCTTTGAAGTCCTACCCCTCTGCTGGACTTTTCTGCCAGAAATCACGTCAGCCTGGTTCAAGGTAGAGTGTTACCTGCCGATGAGTCCAGATTTTGGACGCCAGCCTGAGAGCCTCCTGTTCATTCTTTTCATTGAGCCCTGATGGGGGTGAGGGCTGCTGAAGGACCCTAATCAGATGCATGCTCTCGTCTGGAAATGATTAAAGTCCTAAGGACAGATAGAAGCCATGTTGATAGCATTAATTGGTTCCTTATTTCTGAGTTGGGCCTGCTTCATTGTTTAAGATTCCACTCTAATTTGTTGGGATTTTCTCTTCGGCATTGTAAAAAGCAAACTTATTTTGCTGGATGAGAACAGACCCTTTTAAACCGGGCTTTGAAGTTTGCAGCTTTGTAACGTGTCGGCCTTCTGAAAGCTTCTGCTCTCTTGCCAGCTCGAACCGACCCACAGCCACGATTAGCATATCAAAGAGTGGGGGCGTCCTGATGGGGGCTGCAGGAGGGGCGCTCGGGCCCACGTTTGGGATGTAAGGAGATACAGGGCTTTGCTAACACGCGCCCTGCTGCCAGGGTGGTTCCTTGTTTCACCTTTAATTCCATTTCCTCTCTTCTTTCGGCTGTGCACTTTTGACAATTAAACACGAACATGCACGCGCGCACACACACACACACACACTCCTCCCTGAGAGACAATAAGAAATTAGAAATGAAAAAAAAAAAGAAAGAAAAGGAAAGGGAGGCATTTTAAGGGAGATTAAACCCTATTTTCTTCTCATCCCTTTTTAAAATCCCAAAACTCCCACAGATAAATATGCTAAGTTTTCAACAGCTATTCTAGAATCTATGTTTAGACTAATTGCTGGGTTAAAAGAAAAAAATAAACCCTTCACAAAGGTTGGGGAAGCAATTTAGGCTAAATTTTACTATTGCTCTGAGGTGCTGATCTGAAATCATCACAACCGTTAATAGCCGAGCTAAGCCTGGACCGCCTGGCCATCCTTACCTAATGGAGACTGGCCCTGGCCAGGAAATCATCCCCAGGAGAGGATTGCCTCTGTGGTTTGACTAGAGAGGCCCCCCAAGGGATGTGCAGATGCAGGTGATTTTGCATACAGATAGCAAGAGAGGAGAGAAAATTAACAGAAACTAAAGATTCCCAAGATGATATGGAAATGTACAAAAGGCTACAGAACTCACATGAGGAATCCAGGGAAGATCCCTGTAATGAGCTGATTTTGAAAGGAAATGATTTGGATGCTTTTCATGTTAAAAATATACACAAGTGAGTGAAATGGGTGAAGGGGGTCAAAAGGTACAAACTTCCAGTTATAACATAAATAAGTCCTGGGGATGTAATGTACAGTGTGGTGACTATAGTAAGCCACAGTGTATTGCGTATTTGAAAGTTGCTAAGAGAGTAGATCTTAAAAGTTCCCATCACAAGAAAAAAAAATTATAACTATGTATCATGATGGATGTGAATTCATTGTGGTGATCACTTCACCATGTATACATACATCCAAGCATTATGTTGATAATACAGTTAAACCAATACAGTGGTGTATGTCCATTATATCACAATAAAAAAAGAAAAGAAAAACAGAGAGAGAGAAAAAAAGTATATACAAGGTGGATCTGTCTTCTTGGGAACTAAATTACATAACTCAAAAAAAATCCTAAAGTAAGTAAGAGTAATATAGCAACATATTACTTGATTCTCAAAGTTTCAACTTCACTCCTTGAGTTAAATAAATCAGGAAAGAAATTCTTCAAAATATTAGTAGCAGATATGTTTGGGTAGATTGTAGATTGTTTTATTGTATTTTTTATACTTTTCCTGTATTTCTCAACTTTTTCTGCAATGGGCATGTATTTTACATAAAAAGCAGCACATTATTAATAAATGTCATGGGCTACATTTGGAATTTGGGGAATGGCTGTCTTTCCACTGATACACAAGTTATAGATACAATAGAATTTAAACTAGAAAGAACTTTGGGTGACTATTTCTCCCTCTCAATTTGAAAGTGAAGTTACTTCGGAACAGGGAGGTTAAATCCAAGGTCGTGTAGCTAGTCCCAAGATCTCAGAGTTTAGAGCAGAGCTGTCCAGTCCAGGAGCTACCGGACACTGGCTGCTCCTGTATGCAGCTAGTCTACACTGAGATGTGTTCTAAGTGTAAGACAGACATCGGTTTTTGGAGAATCTTTTTCTCCAGGTATGAAAAAATTTAAAAGATCTCACTAATTATATTGGTTACCTATGGAAATGATGGATTTTGGATATGCTGGGGTAAAACTAATTTAGCCTGTTTCTTGTCATTCATTTTGGTGTGGCTATGAGAAAATTTATAATTACATATATGGCTCCCATTATATTCCTTTTGGATACTGGTGTAGAATACAAGTCTGATTCTCAATCCAGTGTTCTCTCTGCACACTTGTACTTTGAAATGGAGACTGTCAAAGGGTAAGTTTACTTCTTCTCTCCTAGAATTAGGTAGTGAAGCATGACTGAAAGTGACAGTGTTATGAATGATTTGATAATTTTGTGTTTTGTTGCAGACATAGAGTTTGTGTCTTCCGTAGCTAATGGAGGATTGTTTATTACATAATTGCATACAGATAGTCATGTGTTTCCTTGGAGTTATTTTCTGCTATTTTGCATCATTACAATTATGGGTCAAGTTGTCCATCTTGCCTTCACTTCAAAAAGATCCAGAACAAAAAAAGAAAAAAAAAAAACATAAGTTCTAATAAAATCAAACTTCAAGAACTGAGAGAAATTAGTTTTAAATAATGCTTTACAATTCTCCATGTAGTTTTGCAAACATTTTCTAAATCTTTTGACAAATCTGTTGTCTTGCCTAACCTTTTCTTGTCTCTCCCAGTCCCCTCTTCCCACTTGCCATCCAGCACACGCAGGGACTCAGGGTGTCCCACCCCACAATATGCCACTTTGATGTCAGG
Source organism: Camelus dromedarius (assembly GCF_036321535.1). Lineage (NCBI taxonomy): Eukaryota > Metazoa > Chordata > Mammalia > Artiodactyla > Camelidae > Camelus > Camelus dromedarius. The sequence goes on along the minus strand of NC_087454.1, from coordinate 9,728,156 downwards.
ATTGTTTTGAGTTGAAGGAAGTTAACTCTCTGCCCTCCCTTTTTCTGTCCAAAAGGAAGACATAAATTTTCCTTTGTAAAAGCTAACACAAATTTCGTTTATAAAGATGTCTTCCATCTACATTAAAAAAACATATTTTTATTGAAGTATAGTCAGCTTACAATGTTGTGTCAATGTCTGGTGTACAGCACAGTGCTGCAGTCATACAGGAACATACGTATATTTGTTTTTCATACTCTCTTTCACCACAAGTTACTACAAGACATTGAATATAGTTCCCTGTGCTATATTGTATAAACTTGTTGTTTATCTGTTTTTTATGTATTAGTTAGTATCTGCAAATCTTGAACTCCCAACTTATCCCTTCCCACCTCCTTAAAGCTGTCTCCTTTTCCCATACATGGAAGAGGAGGAGGACTCAATCACTGGAGATGACTCTCATCAATGGAGAAAGCACAAAGTTGAGTCTGCATAATAAACCTTCCTAAATAACCCTTATCTTTAATGATTTCCTCCTATATATTTAGCTGCCTACAATTTACAACCCCTAGAAGCTCCAACCACCCACCTTCCTTTGTCTAGTTATTTTCCCACAATCTATTGCCCTTTGTTAAAGTGGTATATAAGCCCCCAGGTCTAACTGCTTCTTTGGGGGCTTCATTTCTTTTCTGTGAGGCCTCCTGTGTGTCTTTTGTCAGTTTAATTTTCAGGCCCTAGTAGCAGAACCTAAGAGAGTAGAGGAAAGTTTTCCTCCCCTACACACAGTACTAGGCATATGAGAGTTTTTTTCTAAATCAGTTTACAGTGTGGTTGATTAAGTGTAAAATATATATTGGACTTTTTGGAAAAATCAATACAGATGTTCTTTTAAGCATTTGTATTTAACCCTACTCCATAGATAATACTTCTGATAGAAATTATTTTAGCACATTGAGTTAGATATAATTTAAGGGAGGTAGAGATTTATACACACAACTGCAGAAAACAGATTGCTGTGCCAACCTGGCACCAAGAACACATGTTCCACATCACACCCAAAGATCTGAGAAGCTAAGAATTGTGACCTTTTCTCAGCAGACACTATGTGCTGTGTCCTATGGCGGAGGCGGGGATGGTTCAGGGACAAATGAAGATGGCCTTGACTATCAAGGGGCCATACTTTAGGCAGGAAACAAGATGAAACCCCAAGCCACGTTGAGAGAGCAGCGTGAGCCAGTGCTGAGCGGTGTGGGCTAGGAGCTGGGTGCAAGGGCTGTCAGGGATCGGAGGATTCAGAGTCACGATCAGAGGAACTTGAAGGGTGGTAAGGCAGATCTTGGACTTGAGCTGGACTCTGAAAAGATGGGTTATTATTTGAATGGAAAAGAGAAGCAGGGAGGGAATTCGAGGCCGTATGGGTGAGGGCACAGAGGTGGAAACTGACAATTTCTATGAGCCCGCAAAAGAAGCTAATAGAAGGGAAGCTCTGTGAAAGCAAGTACCTTGTCTTCCTTGTTTACTGCCCTGCCCCCAGTGCCGAGAACAGTGCCTGGCCCGTTGGAGACATCTGCTATTAGCTGCATGAGTGAGTGAACACACTGCTACTTTTTAAAAACTATAAGCAGAACACAGAAGGAATTGTCTCAGGACCTTTCTCTCTGGAGCACAGAAAGGCAAGGCATGCTTCTGGGGGCCAGAGATCAGCTCTGGGGTACTAGGTGACAGACACTCAGCACCTCCTGGGTGGGTGGCAGATTGTGTCCAGAGCTGTTACTCTGAGGTTTCGAGTTGGATGGTGACCTGGACCAGGTTCAAAGAACTGAAAAAGGGAAAGGGAGGTAAGGAAAGTAAGTTGGGCCCTGATTCCTCTTTCCGACCCATGTCCGTATGTTTTGGATGCTAGGAGTCTCTTTCTTTTAAGTAATTTACAAGCCTGTCGAATGAGGTGGTGGAGGGAGAAAGAGGTAACATGGACTGAACATCTACTGTGTGCCAGGCATTTTCACTTCTGTAATTTAATTCTCTCAGAGAATAAATGAGATAAGCACTTCTGAAATTGTGATAGAAAAACACACAATGTAAAATTTACCGTCTTGGCCATATTAAAGTGTGCTCAGCGGCGTCAAGTATATTCACATTATGGTGAAAAACATCTCCAGAACTTTTTCTTCTTACAGAACTCTTTCTTCCTCTCCTCCCTGACCCAAGACCTTGGTAAGCACCGTTCTACTTTCTGTCTTTATGAATTTGACTATTCTTTGTACCTCCTCTAAGTCCAGCATTTGTCTTTCTGTGATTGGCTTATTTCACTTAGCGTAATGTCCTCGAGGTTCATCCATGTTGTAGCAGGTGACAGGATTATCTTTCTTTTTAAGGCTGAATAATATCCCATTACACTGACTAACCATATTTAGTCTCTTCATTCATCCATTGATGGCCGCTTGGGCTGCTTCCCCCTCTTGGCTATTTTGAATAATGCTGCTGTGAATGTGAGCGTAGAAATATTTCTTTGAAAGACTGCTTTCCATTCTTTTGGTTACATGTCCAGAAGTGGAATTGCTGGATTAGGTAGGCATTTTTATCCCCACTTTATGAATGAGGAAACTGAAGCCCAGGGGACTCCTGTAACTTGCCCAAGGTGCCACGGGCAGAAGGCTGCAGAGCGAGGTCTGACCCTAGCCTTTAGCCTCTGCCCACTTCCATCCCCTTCTGAGGACCAGCCTTATCCGTATCATTGAAGTACATACCCAGTTTTGACTTGGAAAATTGGGGATTAATTTATGCACGCTCTTGGCAGCAGCTGATTTTCTAGTTTACATAATTGGAAATGGGAGAAGACTTTGAGCTCCGTTTTATCCGAGGCTCAGGTTGCACAAGTGCCTGACAACCATAAGTTGGTTGAATTCTTTTCTGGACACCAGATTCCAACACAGTTCTGCATTTGTTGCAGTTTTGCGTTAATTAAATGCTAACAGAAGCCCAGGGTGGATTAGAATTAGCTGACCAGGGATCTATTTATAGTTCCTTAACCTTGGGCCTGTCAATATCCAAAACTAATTTTAACCTGGGTTGTTTTAACCATGAAGTTGCAATTTATGCCAGTTACCACATTGCCAGATAGTTTTAAATCAGTTTTAATATTTTAAATGGAATTTTCATCAAGTCTGATTTTGTAGTGGTTCTGAGTTTCAGACGTGTGTGGAGAAAAGAAATAATCTCTTTGTTCACTTTCTAACCCCGTTGTCCTTTCTTCTTCTTTGGCTGACACGTGGGATTTGTGTGGTGTGGATGGGGGGTGGCTACTGGGTGTGTGTGAAAGAAGAGGTAGGAAGAGGAAGAGGAGGGGAGGACAGGGAAGGTGGAGGAGAGCTGTAGAATGGGCTTACATCTGCAGCCCCCTAGCATGACTGTTAGGGACTGAACTGTGCTTCCTCCAAATTCGTATGTTGAATCCCAAACCCCCCTGTGACTGTATTTGGAATGGGGTCCATAAGGTGGTAATTAAGGTTAAATGAGGTCACAAGAGAGGGTCCTGATCTGATAGGATTAATGTCCTGATTTAAGAAGAGACACCCGGGAGCTGAATCTTTCTCCTTCTGCCAAGTGAGGACACAGCGGGAAGGTGTCCTTCTTCAAGCCAGGAAGAGAGCTCTCACCACGAACTGAGCTAGTTGGCACCTTCATCTTGGACTTCTACCCTCTAGAACTATGAGAAATACATCTCTATTGGTTAAGCTACCCTGTCTAGGGTATTGTGTTATGGCAGCCTGAGCTGGCTAAGACACTGGCTTTGTCCCTCAGTCATCTGTTTGATGTTGTCCTTACAGATCAGCCTTTTGGGTAGAGAAGGGCAGATCTAAGTGGGTTAAACAGACATTTGGCACAAAAGTTGAGAAGCACAATTCAAATTGCCCAGGGAAGAAGAGAAAAATCTAGATGTGTAGCATTCCCTAGCTCCCTAGGCCCTGATTGCATTTTGGAGGACTTTGGCCCATGGTTATATATATGTTTTTTTGGTGGGGGGCAGGGGGATTAGGGTTATTTATTTAATTTTTAATGAGGATACTGGGGATTGAAACCAGGACCTTGTGCATGCTAAGCATGTGCTCTGCCACTGAGCTATACCCCGCTCCCCCACCATTTTTATGTAAGTGGGCCCCTGAATTTTGGTCTTTCTTCACAAAGCTCTGCACTGGTCATGGTCTCTTTCAGTAATTTCATGATCAGGCTGACTCTCGTGATTAGGTGGTGGCTGTGTCAGTTACCACGATTTCTGGTAAAACAGGATGGCCTACGTTGCAATCTGACTGTGTTTCCTGTGCAATTATAGGCCTTAATTTTAATGAAACTATTTGGGGTTCATTATAATCAGTAGAGTGAAATGTGGTGGGTACTGTAGAATTTCATTTTGGTTAGGCATTGAAACCATACATGAGCCTTTGGTTGCTCTTGGCTCTCATCTGAGGTCATGGGAGAATGTGGTTTCAAGTGGAAAAACTGCTTCCCTGGTATTCTGTTGTGAATGAAATATAGCTCTTTTGTGCATGAATGTTATTTAATTGCACGTACAGAATATCTTCTACGTATCACTGCTGACTTGAGTCTTTCTTTTCTCATTAGTCACACAATCCAGGAAACTGAGAATCCTCCTGTGAAGCATGTGAATGCTCTTGTGAAGAAGGCCTGGGTTGGCAAGATGGCTTTATGCACGTAGACATGTATATCCCTGGAGAAGGACACAGGGCCTGGTTGTATGGCATGACTGGCCTCTTGAGAAGTCTTTTATGAAGTGTAATATGGGAGGGAAGTTGACTTGCACCTTTAAATACTGGTCTTTACATCAGTTTCACTAACTTATGTAGCAGATAAATGATATGCTTAATTACTCAGCTATCCAATGGGCTTAGTATATTGGATTATTAGAGAGCCTACCTTATTTTACCTTCTGTCACTTCTGTGATTTTATAGCAGTGTGTTGGGGCTAGATAAAAGTGAATGGAGAAATGCTGTGTCTTAATTAGTAAATTAAAGAATATATGGGTTCTGAGTTATGAGTTTCTGAAATCAGATTGCCTGGGCTTGAATTCTGGCTCTCCATTTGCCTAGCTGTTAGACCTTAGACAAGCTATCCTCTAAGACTTAGTTCTCATATATAAGAATGAGGAAAGCTATATCAGTTAGAATTAGGTTTAAAAGTATAAACCAAAATCCCAAATAATAGTGGCTCAGTCACATATGAGTTAATTTTTCTCTTATATAAAATAAATCAAGTGGTAGACAGGCATGGCTAGGATGGCAGCTCCATGATTCTACCAGAGACCCAGGTTTGTTTTATCTTTATCTTCTGCCATCTTTAGTTTGTGGTCTCCATCCATAAATTACAAAATGGCAGTTGGTGCTCCAGCCATCTCATCTAAATTCCAGGCAGCAGGATATATAGGAAAAGTCAAAGGGGCACATGCCTTTAGTCTGTCAACCTGCCTTTCTGCAAGCTTTACTCAACAACTTCTGGTTTTCATCTCATCGGTCACTTTAGTTGGGCACATCGATGTTTTATAGAAAATAGGCGCTCACTTCTAAGGAAGAAAGGGAGACTAGCTCTTGGGCAGGCAGCTTTCATGTTTTGTCATAGGAGATGGAGACAGACACACCTTCGTGAAGTTGATGATAAATCCATATAAAAGTATTTAGCAAAATGGCTGGCACTTGGGAAACACTCATGGCACCCAATATGTCATTATTATCTAATTATCAGGCAATGAGACTTTTATAAAGGTAATCAAATTGAACATTTTATATGCTTTTGCCTTCAAAAGTAGTTACCTTGGAAGGCAACATATCATTTCCGTTAACTTTCTATTACTGCCGTCAGAAATAGTTTCAGAACCATTTTCTCTTTATACAAGAACAACGGCTCTGTTAGTTACTCTCACCACCATCACCTTCCTCATTATTATAGTCAATGAAATTAGCTTCAAATGACACTTCAAGGATGATGGTTGTTGACTGGTAAGAATATGTTTAAAACGTTTAGCAAGTTCTATAGGGAATTCTGGTTCAATTATCTCCTATTTCCAGAAGCCAGACTCCCATCTTTCCCAGACTCAGGGGAGATATTTATATGAACATAAGTGAGAAAAGTATATATAAATATGTCTGCACTAACTGTGAAGATTAGTGCAATCTAAAGTGCATAATATGCTTTGTATTAAACTTTGGTAAAGTATTTGTAGTAGTTTATGCTTATAGATGAAATGGAGTTTTGTTTTGTTTTTTTTAACCTGTGAGTAGGACTAGTGAATATTTTGGTTAAGATTAAAACTTTATGAACACATAAGACTCGTTTACATACTAAATCATGCCATGGTTTTCATAAAGTAGACTCATTTTATACATTCCATTAAAGACTAAAAACTTGTCATGATGTAAGTTTTGGTCATTTATGAGTCAACTTGTGTGGATATGTTACATTATGAAGTCTAGTCTCTCCTGTTATGTTTTCTACTCTGGCATCATTAAATCTAAGATATAGAGGTAACCTCAGATGTCACCTGGTCCAATTTCTTATTTTATATATGAGGAAACTGAGACCCAGAATTTGAATGACTTGCCTAAGATCTCATAGCTTACATGTGACAGAGCAGGTCCCAGAACTCAGCTCTTCTAGGTCCCAATAGCAGGACTCTTTTCCTGTACCACACTTCTTCTTAATCACTTCAGGCTTGACCTTGCTCTGTTTCCCGCTCCTGGGGCAGGGAAGATGGAACACTGTGTGTGGGGATTGTATCTTTGCCTCTTAAGTGTAGTGAGACAATGACTACTGCTTCTTCATCAGTATCCTTTCTTCTCTCCCTTCAACAACTCCCAAGTTTGTGCTGGGCACTCAGCTACCCAACCAGACTACATATCCCAGCCCCCCTTGCATCTCAGTTTGGCCAAGTGACTGTTCTTGCCAATGGGGTGGGAGTGAGTACAGCTTCTGTGTCATGCCCTGTTCCCCATCCTCTTTCTGCTGGTTGGGAATGGTGAGACTGGAGCAGACACCATGGACTCAAAAGATGGAAGCCACATATTAAGGATGACAGAGCTGCCCTCCTAGCTTTGCGTGGTCTACCTCTACCTCTGGACTATTACATGTGGCAAAAATAAAGTTCTCTCTTTGTTTCGCCACTGTGTTTTAGGGTCCTCTTGTTACAGCAGCTGTGACTGTACCCTCACTGATACACTCAATATCAATCAAACAGTCCTGTGCTATCGTGGGAAGCAGACTTCTCCTTTTAACTCCAAGTTGCAGTCCACCAAGGTCAGTTTGTTTGTTTCTTTGTTTGTTTATAGCAGCAGAGCCCTATCCTTCTTTTGGTATTATTTTGTTTTGTTGTGGGAAGGGAGTTAATTAGGTTTGTTTGTTTGTTTGTTTAAAACAGAGGAACTGGGGATTGAGCCCAGGACCTCGTGCATGCTAAGCACGCACTCTACCACTGAGCTATACCCTCCCCCTACCAAGGTCAGTTTTGCTCTGGCTCAGATTTTAGACTTAGACACTTGTTTGACATCAACCTAAGAACATTCTTGCTTCCAGGTAAACTGGTTCACTAGAAAGATCGTTGACCCGGGGAGTCTGGCCGAGGGTTCTAACGTTAGCTTGCAACTCACTTCCAGAATGCCTCCATAGCTGTTTGCTTCCTTAGTTATAGAATGGAGATTATATCGTTCATTTATCTCTCAGGGTATTATGAGTAACACTTCATAAAAAATGGTTGTAAAACATCTGGCAAATGCAAGCCCTCTGCCTGTCATACTGAGCTAATACAGTAGCTTTCTTGGCACCCTGAGTCTCTAATGATTTATAGATAGGCCTCTTTTACTGAAGGGGGCTTGACTTCGGCGTGATCCGCCTGAGCTGATGAACTGCCTCTAATGTGATCTTTAGAACTCAGAGGAAGTGTCATCCTTTCCCTTACATCCTTGTTTAACAGACCTATGGAGGGGGGAACTGGGGGGCCCCTGGTTGACAATTCTATTCTTTTTCCAGAAGGCGTGTTTGTGTCCATCCGCTGGTGATTGCTTGAGCCTAGAAACTTGCTTCAGAAACCCTTCTCATGTAACCAACCTCACTCTGCAAAAAATACACCAAGCTAGGATCATGCATTGGCATTAAAAGAAAAAAGAGCCTCGTGACCTGTACAATTCCTGTGTTAAGTCCATGTCACATATATATAATAGCTCATTGTGATGGCTGAACTCAACTTCCAATATTCCACCTTGGAGACTGTTACTTAACTAGATGACTCTTGACCCTTTTATTTCAGTACTTTTAGAAGTTTGCCAGAAAGTGTTCTCTTGTGCCAGGCAGTCCTTAACATTTCCCTCTGGGCAGCCTCAGCTCTTCTGTTATGCTACTTTCGACTATTAATCCTTTTTTTTATCCTAAGCATCTCGATAAGGCAGAGATCTGGAACACTTTCAAGACCAGACCCCTTTTTCTAAGAGGCATAAATCTGTTAGAGTGTAGAAATAGTATGAGAAAACAGTCCAAGCACATTTTTAAAGTAAAGTGGGTGTCAGGACAATGAGAGAATATTGTCACAATGATAGATTGGCATGGAGATAATTGGTTGGTATTGAAACCCACTTACCATGTTGGCATTCAAATGTAATGTTGGGATGAAATTACAAGGCAGTTATCTTTTTTTTTTTTTTTTAAATTGAAGTATGGTTGATTTACAATGTTGTGTTAGTTTCTGGTGTACAGCAGTGATTCACTTATACACCAAACTAGGATCACACATTGGCATTAAAAGAAAAAAGAGCCTCGTGACCTGTACAATTCCTGTGTTAAGTCCATGTCACATTACAGGTTATTACAGCTACTGAATATAGTTCCCTGTGCTATACAGTAGGACCTTGTTGTTTATCTATTTTATATATAGTACTTTGTATCTGCTAATACCAAACTCCTAATTTATCCTTCTCCCCTACTCTTTTCTCTTTGGTAACCATAAGGTTGTTTTCTATGTCTATGAGTCTGTTTCTGTTTTGTAAATAAGTTCATTTGAGTCATTTTTTTAGATTCCACATATAAGTGAAATTGTGTTATATTTGTCTTTCTCTGCCTGACTTACTTCACTTAGTATGATCATCTCTAAGTCCATCCCATTGCTGCAAATGGCATTATTTTATTCTTTTTATGGCTTAGTAGTATTCCATTGTGTATAGATACCACATCTTCTTTAACCAATCATCTGTCGATGGAAATTTATGTTGCTTCCATGTCTTGGCTATTGTAAATCACGCTGCTATGAACATTGGGGTTCATGTATCTTTTTGAATTAGAGTTTTCTCTGGATATATGCCCAGCAGTGGGATTACTGGATCATATGGTAACAAGGCAGTTATCTTTTAATGTGATATACTGTGGTATCACCAGTTTTAGGTGTTCTTTGAGATGGTGATGGGAGGAAGGCAAAGAAGAGAAGGAGAAATGAAGGGAAGTGATGATGCGGGATAGGAGATGGGGAAGGGAGGAAGGGTCTGGAATTCACACCTGCTCTATGCTATGAACATTATGTCATTTAATCCTGAAGAAAATGATGTCATTGAATTCTCACAACAGCCCTGTGTGGTAGGTATTATCTCAAACATACAGAGGAGGAAGTGGGTTTTCAGAGAGACTGAGTAACAAGTAACATTCAGTTAAACAATGCTTGGAGAGAAAACTCTGAATCTACATTTACTGGATTCCAAAGTCTCTGCTCTTGCCATGATACCATATTATCTTTCTGGTGAATGGAAATTATGCCGGGGAAGGAAAAGAATCCAGATAGTGGAGGCTGTTATCTCCGCCAGTTTAAACAGATGCCGACAGAAGAACATCGCTTGGAACACAGTCAACTTAGACAGAAAAAGAAGGGGGAGTCAGGAGTTACCTTGCAACATCTCTAGAGAAAACCAGATGGAAGAATAAAATAGCACAGCAAGAATGCTTCAGTTGGAGGAAGGAGTCAAGCGTGGAGTCTGTGATGTCAGCTTGAAAAATGCAAGAGAGCCTTAGCAGAATACTTAGATCCACAAATTAACAAGATCTATGCTTATTAAAAAACAAAAAACACTGGTGCTTTAATGGGATGAGACTCTTGAGAACCTTGGGAGAGGGTGAACATATTTTGCATTTGGGAAGGGTGTGAATCTTTGGGGGCCAAAAGATTGCATCCTAAGATGGCCCTCCAAGATTCTGGCCCTTGATGTATATACACCATCTCACAGCTACTTGATCAAACACAAATCTAGGTGCTCCAGGAAAGGGATTCTGCAGATATAACTAAGGTGTCAAATCACTTGACCTTAAGACAGGTAGGTTTTCAGGGAGGTTTGACCTAATCATACAAGCCCTTTCATAAAGAAAGGCTTTCTCTGGTTGGTTGTAGAAGAGGAAGTCAGAGAGTCTCCATCTGGCTAGCTTGGAGGAAGCAAACGACATGTTCTGAAATGCCTGTGGCTGATTCTGGCTGATGGGGCCCACATGGCAAGAAACTGTGGACAGCCCCCAGCACCTGACAGTGGTCCCTGGCTGACAGCTAGGAGGAAGACAGCAACCTCGGTCCTACACTCACGAGGAAGTGAATTCTGCCAACAACCTATGAGCTTGGAAGAGGATTGAACCCTAGGTAGGGAGGGTATAGCTCAAGTGGTAGAGCACATGCTTAGCATGCAGTAGGTCCTGGGTTCAGTCCCTAGTACCCTCTCTAAAAATAAATAAACCTAATTACCCCCAATAAAATAATTAAATAAAGTATTTTTTTTAAAAGATTGAACCCTAGATGAGAACGTAACTCTGGTTAACATCTTGATTTCAGCTCAGTGAGACCCTGAGCGGAGAATCTAGTTACTGTGTGCTCAGACTTTGAACTGCAGAAACTATGAGATAATAAATGAGTGTTTGCGTTAACCCACTAAGTTGGTGGTGACTTGTTATACAGCAATAGAAACGAATATACATATATTCCATTTTGCCGGTTCTCTCTCTGAGCCTATGAAGAAGGTGGGGCAAGTATTTTTATTTTCTTTTGATACTGAGGAAATTGATTGCTTAAGTTTATTTAACTCATTAATCAGAGCTGGGAGTAGATTGGTGTCTTTGATCCTTACAGTGATGTACTTTTGGCTCTACCATGTCCTGCACATCCTAACATGCTCATCCATGCTCTTATCACCCAGGCAATGCGTTCTATCATATTCTGGTTCAATGAAGAGGTGAGAATAAGGGGGAGAACGTTGCAGGGGAAGAAGGAGAGGGGGAGGTGGGGGGGGCTCCATCCACCTCTTCACGTGATTCCTCCACCCTGAGTCCCTGTAGAGAGAGCCTGTCCCAACCTCTTGGCCATAATCTTGGGTCTAATCTACAGTATCTTCTGATACAAGGTTCTACAATCTTTATCTTCTTATTTTTTTTTAATAAAAAACTTATGGTTTAAAAAAAACCTTATGGTTGACTATATATTATTATTGGGCATGTGTACACATATGGTTGTGTATAAAATTCTCCAGTGATTTCCTGGAGAGTCCTTTAGAATCTGTGTGCTTCCAACCGGATGGGAAGAAGAGGGAGGGCTCATGTGTGCTGACAGAGATGGCTAGTTTCTGCCTCGTATCCATCTCCTTTTCTTCTTTGGAATATGCATCTACAGTTGTGTTTATGGCTGCCTTGAATAAAGTCTGTTTCCAGCTTCCTTGTGGCCAGGTGTGGTCATGTGACCAAGTTCTGGCCAATGGCGTGTGGAGAGAAGTGATGTCGGTAAAGGAGAATGTTGTGTCCTCCCCTCTGTCCTTTCCCCATCCCTCCAGCTGGAACTGAGATGCAGCAGTGCCCCACTTTGGACCAAATGGCCGAATACAACATCCTAAAGATGGTGGAGCCACAAATCAGAAAGACTGTCATCGAGCTGGGAGCTGCCAGGCAGCTTTGGATTGCTCTCCTGCCTGGACTGTTCTGTGGGAAAGAATCAACTTCTACCTGCCTCAGCCACTCTTATTTCAGATCTTTGTTACATCAGCCATACCTAAGTCCCAGCTAATGCATATGCTTACCAAAACATCTGGGAACAGTCTGTGTATTATTCAAATGTGAGAATGTGTGTAAAAGCCATGCACCTGGAGCTTTACCTGTTGTTGTTTGTGAGTTGGATGATAAGTTGCTCTGTGCTCTTTTCCAGTTTCTCTGATTTACTCCCTCCTCTTCCTTTTTACGAATCCAAGTCCAGTGTTATCAACTGTGGTCCCTCTGGGTCATTCAGTGTCCTCTTTGTGTGTGGTCTTAAGATCCCTTGTACACGTCTCTGCACTGGTACGGCACCCTGTGTTGAGATTTTTTTCCCCTCTTGGCCCTTAACACACGGGATTGAAAGGGCCCCATTCCTGGGTTCCCTCCCTGCAGGGCTGTGAACTCCCTCAGGGCAGGGCTGTGTCTTGTTGCAGCAGAGAACCTGTTCCATATTAAGACCACAAAGCATATTTGTTAAGTGATCATACATGTGAATGAAGGAAGGATTGGAGGAATGCATAAAAGCCATTGTAAACTGAAGTGTTTATAATGATTGTCTCCCGTTATGGTTATGGTTGAAAACTCACTTCTCTATATGTTTGATGTCTGCCCATGTGGGAGTATGCAATATGGATGTTTCATATAAAACGAGGTTTTATTTGGGAGGGACACACTACACAGTTAAAGTTAAGTGCCCTTTATTCTTTCTATGATTGGAGCTTTCAAGTCAAGTCCTAATCGTATAACCCTCCATCCTATTTTTCTGTTGTTCTCCTTGTCCATTTCCTTCTACCCTCAGGGAATCCCCTCTGTCTCTATCCCTTTATTTTCAAGAAGCAATCATGTAGTAAATCCCATCCCACTGAGTCAAATGTAGGTCATCTTTTATTTGGTCAAAATATAGTCTCACTGGCAAGTGGTATCACTGTTATTCAGGAACACACATATTGTTTTACTTAGAGCTGTGTAGTATTTTATGTTCTCATATAAATGTTATGCCTGGATTATAGCTGAGGCAAACTGGACTCCATCTATTGAAAAAAATAATGGGAAATCAGGTTCATTCTATCCACCTTCCTGACAGTTTCTTATTTCTCAAAGGGGCCCTTGCTTGGGCTGTGCAGTACTTCTTTGCAAACAGGCTCTCCACTGATTCTCTGGGATGGTTTTCCTATTGGTCAGAGGAGGGGAATAACCGAAAACAAACAAACAAACAAACAAAAAAACTGCCACGTATCAGGGAGAGAGGGAAAGCTGTTTAGTTGAGCTATTTGTTGGAAGAGTGATGGACAAAACTGTCAGGTTCCCTTGGGTTAAGATCTTGGAAAGTAGTTAGAAAAATGGCAACATTTTCTTAGGGCAAAGTGATCAGAAAAGATGGAAGAATGCAATCCTGATGGTGGATTTGTGTATCACCCTCACCATTGCCCTGTAGTCAGAGAGAGGTTGCTCTGTTTAGGGTTTTGTGTGTCTCTGTCTGGGTGTTAGCACTTTGCCTACACGCTCCCTCACTAGCAAATGATGAAGCTGGAATAGAAGTCTGGCCCTAAAACCCAGGCTCTGTCTGCTGTGCTGCTTTTCAGCTCTTCTAAACATGTGCTTGCTCATTCCACTTCCATATTTATGCTGCATTACCTGGTACTTAGGCATGTATATACATATGTATGCACACATACTGCTATTTTGGGGGGCTGTGTGCAGGAACATAGTTCTGGAACTTATTTCACACAGAATTACACAAACAGGAATGGCGTTCTGGAACCTTGTTTTTTGCAGGACTCAGTTGCCTGAAAAATGAAACACATGCTGCACACAGATGAAATTGAATGTTCAAATCAAATCTGAAAATACGCTCATTTATGTGCACTTTCCCCTGCCTTCTGAAGTAGCAGGAGCCCCATTTTTGTCAGATGCCCTCCTTGAGCGAGTGTGCCTTCTCCCAGTTCTGAGGTAAGGCTGGGATTTCCCACAGGCAAGCCCACTGGGGAGCTACCAGGAGAGAAGGAGGAGATGGGGGCCAGCAGATGCAGGGTTCACTGGATTGTGACGGCACGTGATGAAATGGTAACTGGACCACATCATCCTTCTCAACTCCCCTCGTCTGGGGGCTGGTGGATGGATAACTAAACCCAGGCTCACATCACAATGTCAACACTGCCATGCAGAGAAAACCAAGGGCAGAGGTTATGACAGAGGCAGCTTAGTGTGGGGGACAAGATTAGGTGCTTGCGTTGGCTTGAGCTCAAAGCCTGGGTCCAGTCCTTGTGTGACCCTGGGCAAATCACTATTACGCTCAGTGCCTCAGTTTTACACCTGTATCACAGGATAGGCATGAGAATTAAATGAGATAAAAATATGAATAATGCCTGGAACAGAGTAAGCATCCAGTGAATATTAGCTAATACTATGATGAAAACATGGTCAGAATGTATAGTTTCTCACAGTTGTTTTTTTGTAAGAATCGACTGTGTTAAGACATTTGTTTATATATTTTGAAGACATATCACTAGACATTAAATGTTATTATTTATTAAAATTCTGATTTGTTAAGTTAAAAATTTAAGCCTCAAATCTGTAATAATTTTCATTTAAATCATTATATTCAATAGTATTATTTAGGAATCATGGTGGATTCACAGAACATAGATCTATGTATATGTACACATATACATGCACACACACGTATTTAAATATGGTAAAAAGCACATAGCATAAAATTTACCATCTTAACCATTTTAAAATGTATAGTACAGTAGTGCTAACTATATTCACATTGTTATGCAATAGAGCTCTAGAACTTTTCCATCAACTTTTTCATTGGCCAACCACTCCCCACTTCTCCCTCCCCCCAGCCCCTGGCAACCACCATTCTGCTTTCCGTTTCTATGAGTGTGACTACTTTGGACACTTCATATAATTGAAACCATATAGTACTTGTCCTTTTGTAACTGGCACCTTTCACTTAGCATAATGTCCATGTGACAGGATGTCTTTCTTAAGGCTGAATAATATTTCATTATATGGATTTAGCACATTTTCTTTATCCATTCATCTGTCAGTAGACACTAGGGCTGCTTCCAGCTTCTGGCTATTGTAAATAATGTTGCGTTGAACTAGGGTGTGCAAATAGCTTTTTGAGATCCTTCTTTCAATTTTTCTGGATATATATCCAGAAGTGGGATTGCTGGATCATATGGTGATCCTATTTTTAGGTTTTGAAGGACCTCCATACTGTTTTCCATAGTGGCTGCATTTTATGCATTTTGCATTCCCACCAACAGTGCACAAGGGTTCCAATTTCTCTACATCCTTGCTAACACTTACTGTTACAATTTCTGGGTTTTTTTGAAAGTAGCCATACCAAGGGGTATGATCTTACACATGTAAGATCCCTTATCCATTATATCATTGATGTCTCTGTTGCTGACTCTGGGCTCCTCCTCAGGTCCTGAGGCTGGGCAAGTACAGGGCTTGCAGACCTGGGGGGTGCAGCCCAACACTGGATTGCTTAAAGTAACAGAAACTTATTCTTTCCTAGTTCTGGAGTCTGGAAGTCTGAAATCAAGGTGCTGGCAGGGCTGTGCTCCCTCTAAAACTGGTAGGGGAGAATCTACCTTGTCTGTTATTGGCTTCTGGTGGTTTACTGGCCATCTGTGCTGTTCTGTGGCTTGTAGCTACCCCATTTCCAACTCTGCCTCTGTCGTCACGCGGCCGTCTTCTCCCTGTGTGTTTCTCTCCATTTCTTATACGGACACCAGCCATATTGGATTAAGGGCCCACCCTGTTCCAGGATGACTTCATCTTAACCTAACTAATTACATCTACAATGACCTGGTTTCCAAATAAGGTCACATTCTGAGGTACTGGGGACTGGGACTTCAACACATTTTTTAGGGGAGTACACAATTGAACCCACAACAGTTTGTGTCAGGCACTAAGCTAGAATTTAAGCATCTTGTTACTCCTTACAACAACCTTAGAATGAGATTAATAGTTATTATCTTCATTAGATGGATAAGGATACTGAGCTTTAGAGGAAATCAGGAGCTTGCTTGGGTTTCCCAACTGGGGAGATGTCCTCCTATCGCTCGCCTTTGCAAGTAACCAAGCACTTTGACAGTGAGAGGGGAGACTTGACTTCTAGAACCCTCTTGCACGTTGGCATTTTGGTGATGGGCCTTATTATGCTTTGTTTGATCCAGAGATTTTTCAGAGTCAGGTTACCTGAGTCAGGAAGGAAGTTTCCCATAGGCTGGAGCACCCTGTCTCGTCAGATTTTTCCCCCCATTCCTTCTGGATATGAGTACAATGTTGACCATTTGTGGGGATATGGGTTTGTAGCAGCAGTACAGGAAGGTCCAGAATCTAGGGCTTAGAGAAAACCCAGAGAAGATTCAGGATGCACATGGGAAGTGATACCCTGGTTGTATGAAAAGTATACACAGTAACACATACACAGCAATATACAAGACCTAAGGTGAACATATGGGAGGAGAGAGAAAGTGGCCAGGGAATCTGTCTGCTTCTATCCCTGGCCTTTCCCAATCCTTTCTGTCTCTAGTCTTTTGAAAACTGGTCACATTGGGGAAATTGAGGCAATTCAGTGTTACTTTCCACTTTTGCCTTAAAATTGCTTTCAAAAAAAAAAAAAAAAAAGCCAATGAAATCTGAGACTGCCTGTCTAAATCTGTTCAGAAACATTTACATCTTAGTAGAAGGCAGAGACAAAAGAATTAACCTAGATTAATTCTTCTCACTCCCTTTCTTAAAGCAACACATTTTTAAAAACTTTAAATTAAAATTTATATGGAGGAGGGAACGTACATCTCAGTGATAGAGTGTGTGCTTAGCATGCATGAGGTCCTGGGTTCAATCCCCAGTACCTCCACTTAAATAAACAAACAAACAAACTTAATTACCCCTCCTCCCACCAAAAAGAAAGAAAATTTTAAAAAAGAAGTATACCGTTAAAAAATTTATATGGAAATCAACAAAGAAAGGAAGATTGAATGGGAGGCCCCTTGGCTGGGGCAGGGGTGGGAGCCTGGAGCTGCCCTGTTGGCTCCTCCTTGCTCCTTGGGACAGCCTGTGAGGGACCCCTATAGGATCCCTAGGGTCCTGGGGAGCCCAGGTACAAACCATTGGTCCAGGTCACCTCTTAAATTCCTTAGTGAAGAAAGATTTCTAAGACACATTAAGAACAAAAAGTGAAGGGCAGAATAGTGCACATGATATGGTCCAATTCCTCTTCCCAATACTTGTCATGTTTCTATTGCTTAATGTGTCTGTAAACCTCCAGAGAAAGAACTAGAGGAATCCGAAATACCTGTGAGAAGTGACACCTGCAGGAAAGGCAGAGGAATTAGAAGAAATCAAGAGGGCTTTCAACTTAAACTGGTTGAATTTTATTTTTTTGCAGTGTTTGTGCATTTAGATGTTATCGAATAAATTGAAATCAATCAACTGAAATAAAATAAATCAAAATAAATGAAAAAGAATGAATTAAAAAAAAAAAAACCCAAATTCTCTCACTGCATGTCCATAGTGAGAGTTTCAATTATCAGCTTGGAGCATGTTGGGAGAGGATATTGGTTTGGCTCAAACAAGAAATTACATCCACATGGTATATACCTTTAGTAGCTTTGAACTATTTGATCCATATATTTCTGATTTATTTCTATGTATCGACAGTGTGTGATTCTTTAAAGGAATAAGTGGATACAGGATTGAAGATGCATTTAATAAAACCCCCTTGCTCCTTCCTTTCTCTTCCCTTAATCAATAGGAAGCCAAATTTTATCATGCGCAAACCCTGACCCAAGGATGTTTGAGACTTTAGAGTGAAAGGCATTCATCTCACATTGAGAGAAGGTATTTTACTTCCTCACTCACCTAGCTGGACAGGTCCAAGAACGAGGGTTTCCCTCAAGGTCAGAAGGAAACTGAGTGGACTCTTTTTTTAAAGAAGGGTTTATAGCCCACCATAGCTTTCACCACCTGCTGCCTAACACCTGGTTTCTATTTCAAAGGAGGCATGGAGTTGTGCAGGGCAAACGGTATCACTTCCTGTGCATCCCCAGTCTCTCGATAGAACTTATTTGCAGTTAAAACCTGCCGTGATTCAGATTTGTTGTGTTCCAACAATATCTTGCCTCTGCCGAGTAAGGACTGACTTTCCAGGTCCCGCTTTCTCTGTGTCAGTCTCTATATGACTGCAGCCAAGCTGGAAAAGAGCACACAGACCTCACGTCTGCAAACTGGCAGAGACGTGGAGGGGAGTGGAGCCTGCCCTGAGTGGCCAGAAAAAGCCTTCATTCACTCCTTCACATCACCATTTATTGAGTTTCTTCTGTGTGCCAGCTGCAGTATAATTACTGAGAATTAAAAGACGACTGTGGCATGATCCACAAGCTTAACCTAAAGGAGCCCACAGTCTACACATGTTATATTTCTTTTTTTTTTTTTTTAATTTTGAAAACAACTTTATCTTGGTATCATTTCTGTACAGTAAACTACACATATTTCAGATGGACAATTTGATGAATTTTGATAGATGTCTACACCTCTGAAACCACCACCACAATCAAGACACCTAACATAGACGTGTTGGTATTCACAGACTACAAATTTAGAATCAAAAAGAAATCTCAAGATATGACTGTCTGCTTCTTAAAAAGCTGCTCTTATTCCAATTAGCAAAACTGAGCACGGTTAGCTAGACAGTAGCGATGTATAGATATCAATCTGTTAAGAATGGATCCATCATTATGCATATCTTGAGAAACTATAAATTATCCTTTTAAAAAATTATTGTTTCCTTTTTCTCATTTCTAGTGGCATATGAATTTTGTTTTCCCTCTCATCAAAGGAATTAGTTGACAGGAGAACATTCATTTATTTGAGTCTGGAGAAAACTGCAAAAAACCAACCAACAACAACAAAAAAACCCCTGCAGGAATGTCTTCTTATTTAAAGAGCACTGGTCCAGTTAGAAAGGTCATTGTTGGGATAATCGGAGAAATTTAACTATGGGCTATATGTGACGTAGTAGTGTTGTGCTTGTGTTAACTTTCCTGATGAGGCCATTGCACTATGGTTTTGTAGCAGGAGGCCCTTGTTCTTAGTAGTGCTGAAGTTTTTATGAGTGAAGTGTCATGTTGTCTGCAAGAAACTCTGAAATGACTCAGCTGAAAATAAATAAATAAAAATTTAAAATAAACAGAAATAACTAAAACCATGTGTGCGTGTATATCCATCCAGACATATATACACACACACATAGGGAGGGAGAAGGTAAAGGGGGAGGGAAGCAAATATGCAAACTGGTAACAATCGGTGAATCTACATGAGGAACATGTGGGTGTTTGTTGTACTATTTTTGGAACTTTTCTGTAGGTTCAAAAGTTTTTAACATTAAACCTCAAGAGTGAGTAGAATAGAAAAGCCCAGATTCTGGCAGGGTGATGTATCCATCCCATCGATGGAACTTTCTCCAAATTTCTGGCACCTCTTGGACCTTTCACTATTGGGCACAGTGTGTGTCACCTCTACCAAAAAAACTAGGAGGATCTCACAGATTCTGGACCAGGACCTTGCCTTCATTCTGACCTGCTCTGTTGGTTCTGTTCATTAGAACAGCTGATGCCTAGGTCACAATGGGAACTCTGGGGGTACCAGTTGGCTGTGGTTTATTCTGAGTTGCTACACTTGTCATAGCTAAGCACTATTGATTCCAGGATCACTTTTTTTCTTTTTAAAGACAGATGACTACAAAAGAAAAGAATCTATCAATTATAAGATGCCATCAACTGTAAGATGCCTGGTGACATGGGAGATGCAAAAATTTGAAATATTGCATCTTCAGATTTGATGAGGTTTCGTTTATCACCAGAATTACAGGAAGGGGCAAGGCAAAGTGTGGGTGCAGAGAGGTAGGTGAGTGGGGATTACTGGACTCAGTATTCCCGGGGGGCGGGGGCTGGGAATATCCATCTTAAAACCTAAACACACAGAACGTGCTCCTAACAAGAGCTACCACTTGTGAGCCTTCGTTTGGCCACTCCTGTTCCTGCCAGGGGACTAAAAGTCAGGCACTTTGCATACTTGATCTGATTTTACTTCACAACAAACCTGTGGGGAATTTATTATTATCTCCTCTTTGTAGACAGAGGAACCCAGGGCTAGAGATGGAACCCCTTGCCCAGTATCACACAGGAAGGAGGAAGTGGAACTATATCTCACAAGTCAGCAGACAACTGATGTCAAAATCCACACCCTAACCACTGCTCTGCACACATTTTGTTACAAATGCTTAAAAAAAAATGCACCAAAGGAAAGGGCTGTGGTTATATAAAATTAAAAAAAATAAGAACGTATATAGAAAGAAGCCTGGAAATCTGGGTCACATCATTGTGAAGCCTTCCCAGGTCATCCTGTATTGAAAAGCTCCCCACTTTCTGCCCCCACATGCCCATCCCCACTTCTTCCACTTGAGTTTTCTCCATAGCACTTACCACCATCCCCCCTATTGTGTGTTTATTTGTTTAGTGTCCCGTCCACTAAAATCTCAGCTCCAGAAGGGCTGTGTCTTTATTTCTGTGTTGCAGGAGCTCCAGCAGCGGTGTCTGTGAGAAACTCAGGATTTGCTGAATGAAAGGGTGAATGGGTTCTGGTCCTGCCTTCGTCACTCAGGCAGTCTGATTCTGAAGCTCTTGGTCTTACCCTTCCTTTAAACTGCCTAAGACCCTCCCATCTGTCCCAGCCCTTCTTGGCTTGATTCTTGGAGCCGTTTGCAACGCAGCTATGGACCTCTGCTTGCAGTATTAGTCCCTCTCTCCATTCTTATCTTGTCAAAATTCAAGTTAGGATTCCTCTTTTGTCTCCAGTAGCAATTCCCTTCCCTCCTCTCCTTTTCTGAAGCACTGTATAGATACTTAGATAATTCTCGATGGGTTCCTTGGCTGAAAGGTGGGCAAAACAAAGGAGGAGAGGGGAGGACATTGGCCGTCTTGGTGGAGGTTCTGCATGGACGAGGGTGGAGGGCATCCAGAGACTGTCTCTTCAACAGTCCTCAGTGCCAAGCAGAACTCATCCTGTGTCCTCTACAACTTCTCATCTCCCTTCAAAGCTTTTCTCCCAAGTTACTGACCCCTTATTCTCCAAAGATGTCCTGCCCCCTACTTCTCAGAGTAGGTAGGGCGCCCAACCTTAGCCACCCAACTTAAGCCTCTCTCTGTGCAGCCCCTGCCCTGCCTCTCACTGTCAGGCCCAAGGGAGCAGGGGCCCAGCTTCCCCCTGAGCTGAGTCACTGCTTCTCCCTAGTCTGCCTTCTGCCCCTTTACTGCAGCTTTGCTCTGTCAGTTGTCTGCTCTTGTCCGTATCTCCAATGTTGGCCTTTCCAGTGTGTCCTTTCCATCAGAATTTAGTTTTGTGGGTTTTTTTTTTGTTTTTTGGCAGCGGAGGTAATCAGGTTTGTTTATTTATTTAATTATTTTTTTAAATGGAGGTACTGGGGATTGAACCTCCCATGAACTCACGCATGCCAAGCATGTGCTCTACCACTTAAGCTATACCCTCCCCACTCCATCAGAATTTTTTTCTTAATTGTTATTTAATTTTTAAAAAAAATTTTCAGAGGGGGAGATAATTAGCTTTATCATCATTATTATTATTTTTTATGGAGGGCCTGGGGAATGAACCTGGGACCTTTTGCGTGTCTGGGACCTTGTGTTCGCTAGGCACACAACTCTACCACTGAGCTATACCCTCTTTCCCATCAGAATGTAAACCAACCTAAGTTACTAGTGTTTGGAAGGAAAAAAACAAGAGCCTTAGCATCACCTTCCAGCCAAGTTTCAAATTTCACATATGTACACATGCATATGTATGTGTGTGTGTATGTGTCTGAGTGTGTATATGTACATACATAGTTTCTCACTAATACACAGTTGTGATCGTATCATCATACAGTGCCTGAACATTTCATTTTGTACAGAGGCTGCTATTTTTGTTTTAATTGAAGTGTAGTCAGTTTACAATGCTGTGTCCATTTCTGGTGTAAAGCATGATGTTTCAGTCTTACATGGACAGACATATATTCCTTTTCATATTCTTTTTCATTATAGGCTACTACAAGATACTGAATCTAGTTCTCTGTACTGTACAGTAGAAGCTTGTTGTTTATCTGTTTTCTATATAGTAATTAGTATCTGCAAATCTCCAACTCCCAATTTATCCCTCCCCACCCCTTTTCCCCCCTGGTATCCACGTTTGTTTTCTATGTCTGTGAGTCTGTGTTTGTTTTGCAAATAAGTTCATTTGTGTCATTTTTTTTTTTAAGATTCCACACATAAGTGATATCATATGGTATTTTTCTTTCTCTTTCTGGCTTACTTCACGTAGAATGACGATCTCCAAGTCTATTCATGTTGCTGCAAATGGCATTATTTTATTCTTTTTGATGGCTGAGTAGTAGCAGCTGCTATTTTTGCTAATACTAAATGGAGGCCCTTAAATTTCTTTTTTTTAATTGAAATATATTTGATTTACAATATTATGTTAGCTTCAGGTATATAGCAAAGTGATTCAGTTATAGATATATAGATATATATATTTTTCAGATCCTTTTCTTTTATAGGTTGTTACAAGATACTGAACGTAGCTCCCTGTGCTATACAGTAAATCCTTATTATCTATTGTATAAATAGTGGTGTGTATCTGTTGATCCCATATTCCTGATTAAATTTCTTGTGTTTCTTAACCTTAAATTTCTGAGAGGGGCTTTGAGGTTGATTGCTCTCTGGGAGGGAAGAGCTGGCCCTTTGCCTCTTTAGCAAGACAGTTGGTTTGGTCCAGAAGACCAGCCTCAGTGGTTCACTGACATCTCCTCCCAATCTACTCACCACTCTGCTGACAGAGGGAGCTCTCAAAAGAATCAGTGTGATCACCTAGCCTATAACTTTTCAATAAGTCATCATTGCCCACAGGATAAATCCCAACTATCTTGATGTCATTTGGAAGATGCGTCTTGATTAGGTTCTCCCCCGCCTCCTACCTCTTGGGGCAGACTCTATTATTGTTCTTAACCATCATCTGCTCTTCCTTCCTTGGGGAGGGGGGATATTAAACCTCCCCTGCCCCATTAATGTCAAGCTTGGCCACACAACTTGCTTTGGCCAGTGAAATGTGAGCAGCGACGGCACTTCCAGGCGGAAGTTAATAGCCAGTGCACGGTTCTCTTTCCCCCTCTCATGAGACCAGTAATGTTCCACACAGAGGTTATTCCTACCATCTACCAGCTCCTGGAGTGAAAGCAGAACACCCGCTGATTCGCAACGGATGAGTCACATTAGGGAGAACTCGACCTTTGTAAGCGACTGAGATTTGGGGGTCATTTGTCACTGCAGTATAACCTACTCAGTCCTGAGTGATCTACATTTTCAACTTTCTCTCTTGCCATTGCCTCTTTTCATCCTGGACTCTAATTCAGTGCCTTTCAAATGTTTTTTTAATCCACCCACACTAAGAAAATATTTTACATCATAACCTGTTACTCACTTCAGAGATATACATAGATACACACATAAATGAAACAGAAGCTCTACAAAAAGATCCTTTTTGCGTGCATTTCACTCTGATGCATTCCATTCTATTCCATTTAAGTGAAAATGCTGGTCAGGACGCCCTAAGTTGACTTTGTGACTCATCCATGAGTCACAGCTATGTTTGGAAGACGTTTCTCTACCCGACTGCGTGACCTGCACTCCCCTTTATATGCTCCTAAGTGCTCCTTGGGGCTCTGCTGGGAAGACATCTCTTCTAGGGAAACTCTTACTACTGTAGGTGGCCTAAGCGGTCCTATAGCGCCCAGTGGTTTACAGTTTTGTGCTTGGCTCTTTTCTTTCTTTCCAAAAACATTTTTAGCAAAAAACACGTAACATAAATTTACAGTCTTAGCCGTTTTTGAATGTGCCGTTCAGTAATAAGTATATTCACGTTGTTGTGAAATAGATCTCCAGAATTCTTTCATCTTGCAAATTAGAAACTCTATACTCACTGAACAGTAACTCCCCTCGCTCCTTCCCCCCAGCCCCTGGCAATCCCCATTCTACTTTCTGTTTCTATGTATTTGACTGTCTTGGATAACTCATGTAAGTGAAATCATAACAGTATTTGTCTTTTTGTGACTGGCTTATTTCACTCAGAAAAGTGTCCTCAGGTTTCATCTATGCTGTAGCATGTAACAGGATTTCCTTCTTTTTAAAATCTGAATACCATGTCATCGATTATTTGTCCATCCATTGAGGAACATTTGGGTTGGTTTCACCTCTTGGTTATTTTCAGTAGTGCTGCTATCAACATGGATGGGTGTGCAAATAGCTCTTCGAGACCCTGCTTTCAACTCTTTTGAACATATATACAGAAGTAGGATTGCTAACTTACACAATTCTTTGTTTAATTTTGTAGGGAAACTCCACACTTTTCCAGAGCAGTTACATCATTTTATATTCCTGCCAACAGTGCACAAGGGTTCTCCACATCCTCACCAACACTTGTTATTTTCTGTTTTGTTTTTTTTAATAGTAGGCCTCCTAATTGGCCTGAGGGGTTTTGCTCTGTCTTATGTGTATTCTTCTAATGGCCTATAAGGTCCTCGAGGACAGTCCTAATTCTTATCCTCTGTGGTAAATCCAGTGTTAATGTGATGTTTGTCAAGCAGTCTGTGCACAGTAAATATGTACAGCATGAAGGAAGGTATCTCCTCTGACAATAAAATATGTCTGCAAATTCTTTGTCATGCTCCTTCCGAAAGATGGTGCTTGTTTTCCTTCCTCTCCAAGCTGGGTCAGGCTTGCTACTGTCTTCTAATGAAGAGAAAGTGGCAGAAGTTATACAGCGTGACTTCCAAGGCTAGGTCATAAAACTGTTACGGCTTCCCTGTGGCTCTCTCTTTTGGATCACTCACTCTGGGGCAAACTAATTGCCATGTTATGAGGACACTCAGTCAGGCCTATAAAGTGGCCCATGTGTTCAGGAACTGCAGCGTCCCATTAACAGCCCAGACAAGCCATTTTTGATGGGGATCCTCAATCCTCCACCCCAGTCAAGCCTTCAGATGACTACAGCCCCAGCCAACATCTGTCTGCAACCCCATAAACCATCCTGAGCCAGAAGTGCCCAGCTCTCAAAGTTCTGACCCAGAGCAACCCTGAGAGATAATAAATATCTAGTATTAAGCTACTCAGTTTGGGGGTAATTTGTTGCACAGCAGTGAATAACTAATAAACTCCCACTTTACAGATAATCAACTTGATGCTTATAGAAATGAAATAAGCTGCTCTGGATCACATAGCTAAAAAGTGGAAGTACTGAATCACAAATGTACAGCTCAAAACTCCTAGACTCCATGACCTTAGATGGGGAATACTTGGCTCTAGGGGAATGTGTTATGGCCCCTCACTGTAAGAGTCCCTCTGGAATGGTACCATGCAGCAATCTCACAGTATCACTACTCTGGGATTCACATCTGGGGCTGAGTCTTGGGTCCCCTCCTCATTATTAATCTCAAAGAGTAATTTTGAAAAAAGAGTAATCGGAAATGTTAGCCCCCCCACCCCAAAGCTTCCTTTTGTGGATCTGATATCCTTGGCCCTTATCTTGCTTTCTTGCTTCTCTGGAGTCTTCTTTGCCCTAGTCAATCATTTGATAACAAACCTCTTCTCCTCCTGGCTGGAACATGTCAATGGTTTTGTAGAACAATTAAGCTTCATTTCAGGGTGAGCTAATTTCATGACAGCATTCTGCAGCTGAGAACCATCATCTGTATGGGATCAGAGCACTTGGGCTGCTCAGCTGAGGTTTGCAAGCGCTCCCTGACAAGCGCTCCTTTTGTCTTCATGCTTTTGTGTCTAGATCTCCCTGCCCCCTAGTCTTCACTGAGGTTAGGCCACGGCATTTACATCCCTTCTCTTTCCCTTTGCGTTGCCTTCCTCCCTGTTCCAGTGTGTCACGTCACTGATGGGCTCCTATTTTAAGCTACATTATGTTCCTGGGAAGTCAGCCTCTTCTCCTCCAAAGATCAGTTTGCTTGTCTGTAAAATGGATATAACAATACCTATCTAGCAAGGCTGTTTGGAGGACTAAATGATAGGGCACAGGTAAACCCCTAGCCTGGTGTCTGGCAAAGGGTCAGTGTTCATGAATGAGAGCTTTATCATGCTTCTCCTTCTACTGTGAACTCTGCTGATAATGGGATAATTCTCAGTCCATCACAGAGATCCTCCGCTATTTGTCATTTGGTCTAAAATTGCTTCTTCCTTCTGTCCCCCACCCTCCTCCTTTGTCACTGTAGCAGCTGCTGCATTTTTGACCTGCCATTTAGACCTGGGATTCATCTTCCTCTTTTGCTTCTCTCCCCAGCCCCTTGGCACCAAACTGCTCCCCTCCCCCACCTTTTGGTTTTGTCTGTCTTCTTGTCTAGGTTTTCATTGCCTTCCCCAAAGGGCCATGAACCCTCTGCCATCTGCCTTCCCCTGGTCCAGCTGTTTTTAGGTTACCTAATCCTTTTATATGATTCCCTTCCCATGTAACAAACCAATGGCCATATTTTCCAAGAAACTCCCACAGATGCCTCATCCGGCTCTTAAAAGTACTTGATGTTGATGATTTAATACAGCTTTAGCTCCTGCAGATGCCTCCTCCAAACTCTTAACCCCCACTCCCATCTGGGAGGAAAGGGATCTCTCTCACCAGCTCATCAAAGGGCATGCCCTCCTGAAGACACCCCAACCGCAGTCCTGTGCAATGCTAGAAATTTCAAAGTTCTAATCTATCTAAGCTTTTGATTATAGAGACAAGAAGCCCTCTCAAGTCCTCAGGGGCAGCCTGAAGGACACATCTGACCCCTTCTGAATTTTATCACTTGTTCGCTAATTACCTGGGAACAGAGCCCTTTCCATCCAGCTGACTGGAGGAGCTCATCCCTGACCTGCTAACATTTCAGACTGACTTCAGGAATATGTGCTTTTTCCTTTTTCAGTACATTCTCCATAGAATTAGTGTTAAGGATGACATCATAGAGCACAAAATATGTGTCTATCCCCCTCTCCCCTGCTAAATTCTAGTTGAGAGACTTTCAAGCAAACAAAAGAGTCCTAGAAGGAACTATGGAAATAAAAGAAGATGAGTCTCTTTTGCTTTTTTGGCAGGAGTTTGCTCCAAATGCTCCAGTAACCCAAAAACCACATGCTTCGTTGGTGTTTTGAGGTGATCAGTGTGGATTAGTGGGCACAGGACTGGGATGAGGTATCACCAAACAGAAGTTTGTGTGCCCGACGCCCAGTGAGGCCAAACAAATTGAAACATCAGTTTGGAGCAGAGAAAGGTTTATTGCAGGGCCAAGCAAGGAGAACGGATGGCTAGTGCTCAAAAAACCCAAACTCCCCAAAGGTTTTCCAGGAAAAGCTTTTCCTAGGCAACATTTGGGGTGAGGGCTGCCAGGTGTGTGACTTTCTTCTGATTGGCTGGTGGTGAGGTAACAGGGTGGTGTTCCAGAAATCTTGTGTTCTGCCTGAAGTTGCCATCCTCCACCTGGGTGGGGGCCTTAGTTCCTGCAGAAGAACCCAAAGGTATCATTATATACATTTGTTAAGGAGGAAACAGGACCCTGCCCCAAGGCTGCACTCACTTCTTGACTCTTCCTTTCCTGGTTAGCAACTGTTTAAATCCCTTTGGAACTCAGGGAAGGTCAAGGAAGCTAAATGGAGTCCGTTTCTAACGGGGGACATGGAAAGGATTTGGACCAGGGAGGGCCCTATAGGGTCCTGCTCTATTTCAGAGGGATGCAAGGTTGCCATTGTCACAGAAAGAAAGTCAGCAGAGTCAGACTTCATTTCCTGCCTCTGCTCTTAACTAGTTATTTGATATTGGGTGAGTTTTTAAACTGGGCTAAGCTTTCATGTCTGCCTCTGAAAGGGTAATAATGATGCTTCCTTCACTGGGTTGTTTAGTTGGAATGATTTCACTCACAGGACCACGTGGTGCCCGGGGAATGGTGGGACCTCCATGGCAGTGAGGGTAGGTGAACTCTGAAGGGCAGGCAGAGTCCTTTTTTTGAATTGCCCGGCCTTTGCTGGTCGTGGATGCACTGTGTTTGATCACTCTAGTACTGGGGAAAACAGTGAATTTCAGGCAAGGTTATATGGTTCTGCAGGGCAAAGCTGAACAAAGCCCACTTTACCGCCTGTTTTATAGCCTGTGACTTGTAATGGCTCCTGCCGTTGATAGCACTTCTCTCTGAAGCCAAAGTGAACTTGTTATCCTGCAGTTTATTTTGCATTTAAATAGCACTTCAGTTTCCAAGGTGCTTAACAATCATTAATTCATTCTTTCTCCTGCTAGGTCCTACTCTTTTCTTCTCTTTATTTATTTACTTATTTTTGCAGAGTGGGGAGCTGGCTAAAACCCAGAGATTTGCCCAAGGTCACACAGACCTGGTCAGGGAGCTGCGAACCTGTTCTTTTTCACATTCTCATTCTGCAAAAAGTTCGATGTAGCACGTTATTTCTCACTGCTCAGGGGCCGTCGGGCGAGATCAAAGGACATTTGGGTCTTTGGGAAAGGACTCCCAAAGTAAGTGTCTGCTAGAACAGCTCTTCCTTCATTTGGGAAATTTTGGGAGAAATCTTCATATACTGGCCCTCAACCCTTAGGATTTTGAAACTCCATATTGATTCTAAGGAAAGTTACCCTTAGAAAGTTGAGGTCTTCTGTCTGATGTCACTTTGACTCAGCTTGGCCATGGCTCAGATGTTGACCCAGCCATTTGGGCAAAACAGCTAAATTAGATTTCTGCCTTCTTTCATAGCAATAATCCATTTTATAAGAAACTCACTTTGTTCCTTTGAAGTCAGAAATGACCCACCCATTGCTCCCCAAATGCTTGTCCCTCCTAGCACCCACCCTGCCTTTTCCCTTCTTTCAGGTCTGCAGCCCTGCCAGCTCCCATTTCTCAGAACCTTGCACAAATCTGCCTAGGGACTTCCCATCCTTTTCCTCTGCCCCCTCCCGCCTACCCAGTGTCAAGGTATTGGTCTCTACTTTTAAAAAATTTAAGTTCATATCACAATCAAATTATTTGCCAGGAGCAGTCAGTTCGGAGGCTAATGTGTAGCCTGATCCACATGTCACTAAAAAAAAAAAAAAAAAAAAAAAAAAAAACAACCACCAAAAACTCTGTAGTTTCTGCTATGCAGTTTTGTTGAGTCATTAAGTTTTTCCTTTAGCTCCATTTATTCTTCTTATTCATTCTTGCTTTTTC
The DNA here is from genome assembly GCF_036321535.1 of Camelus dromedarius. Lineage (NCBI taxonomy): Eukaryota > Metazoa > Chordata > Mammalia > Artiodactyla > Camelidae > Camelus > Camelus dromedarius. The sequence continues at coordinate 9,698,823 of NC_087454.1, read as the reverse complement.
TCTCTCACCCAAAAAAGGCCTAATTTAGAGACTTACTACTTCCATTTTAATAGTGAGTCTTCAGTGAGCAGCATGTCTTAGTTCCTGTGACAATCTGCGGCTGATGGGGAGGGGGTTGTAAGCCAGTCCTGTCCTCCAAGCAACCCTGTCTGTACATAGACCTAAAATTCCTGAATGAAGGACTCCAGCCCCTCCTCGAGCCTAGAACTGTGCCTTAACCTTTCCCCTGTCACTGCCATGTTCCCATGGTGCCTTGCAATGTCTATTTTTCCATTGATGTTTCCATTTCTGGAGATTATCTAGCTTCGTCTAGGAGAGTTGATCAATATCTCTCCCCAACAATGTCAGGGTCTTTGAATTGTTTTGGTCTTACTTATTTTTCTCTCTAAAGAGTGGTTTCTTTTAAGCTACTCGAGAGCAAACTCCCAAGGACAAAGGTGAACATTCAGAGAATGACAGGTGAATGGCTGGTAGCAAGATAGGTTGGAGGTTGGAGAGATAAATGCAATTGCTTTTTTGCCAAAGCACAGGGACACAGTCGTGTTGCGCCTGAACAAGGGATTAAATGTGAGGTCACTACCTCTAGAATTCCCAGGATTTCTATAAGATTTTAAAAAATTTGAGAATGTAAAAAATTTGGCCTGACACATTTGCAGGTTTCCTAAGCTATGTTTAAAACTAACTTCCAAGCAGACAAAATGAACTTGAGAAAGGCCAGGGTCGGGGGAGGGGGAGGCATTCAAATGAACAATTCATAATGATAAACATTTATCAAGCACTCACTCTGAGTCCAGCCTGGGGAACTCAGAGATGAATAAAACAGAATTCCTGCCCTCGAGTTCTCAAGTAAGTGGATTATAGAATGTGATGAAAATGACGATAGAAATATGAATAAAGTGCAGAGTAACTTTATCCAGAAAGGAAGGACTATGTAATTAAAGTTCCTAGGGGGAAGAAAATTCTGAACTAGGTCTCCAAGAACAAATAGGAGGTCACCAGCTGGGCAAAGCAGGACATTGTAGGTATGGAATTTCACGTGGTATTTAGGAGACTCTAAGATTGGACTGCCCAATGGGAGATGACAGCAGAGCCTCCCTAAGAATTACGAACTTGATTCCTTTAGGTGAAGGAGAACTATGAAGGGTTTAAAGGGATGTAATTAAAATTGCCTTGCTTTAGTTTATAAAGCTGCTCTCTACCAATGCTAGAAATAGAACCCATTCACAGTTTTTGCCTAGTAACTCCTCATCCTGCTTTGTGTGAGGACGGTTCTGTTGTTATCAGTATATTTGAGTTTTTCTGTATACGTACACACCCACAATATCTTTATTATTCATGGACTGATTGAGGGCTCTGGGATTGCCTCAGCGTTGCTGAGGCATTTGGCTAATTCCTAGAAGCATAGACAGGTGAAGTAAATTATAGAACTTAATAGGAGTTTAAGCTGTATGTTAGGTAATAAAGGAGGGAGAGAAGAGACATAATATTTATTACATTACTAATAAGTACTTTCGATGGTAACTCTGAGTATGCTACAGAACAGACGATGGTTCCTTTATTATATTGTATCTCTGAAATTAAAAACTTCACCACTGCACTCTCTTTAAGGTCTTTGCAATACCATGCACAAGACGGAGGATGCTGCTGAGAAAATATTCTCTCATTTAAAAAAATTTCATTTAGGTTTATTACAGATCTCATAATCTGGAGGATTCAACATTACTCTGAGCATGTTCCAAAGGCACAGAATCAGAGGAATAATGTCATGTGGCCATCAACTGAGGAACACATGTATAAAGGCTAAAGATCATGAAGCAAATTCTTATCCTGGGCTTGCTTAATGCTGGACTGTCAGCAAAATTGACTGATAACTTAGATAAGTGCCCTAGATTTCTCTTTGATCAGATGCCAGGCGGTGGTAACTTGAAATAAAACCTGGGAAATGCTATTCTTATTTTGAAAGGACTCAAAATTCACCACCTTTTTCATGTCAAAAAATTGTAGTAATAAAGCTAATTGTTCCTAACCTAGAGGAGTAGACACAAATAAAATTACATTGATGTGTGCTAAATGCAATGATACCAAAAGCACACAGGTTATTAGGAAAGGACAGAGTAGAGGTTCCTAACCACCCCCCCACCCCGCTTAGAGCGCGTTCAGTGAAGGCAATTAGTGAGAAGGTGTTATTTGGTGGAAGGGTTGCTGCAGTTTTCATGTAAAATATGAGGAAGATGGTGGGATGGGACAGTAGATAAAGCAGCTGCTGTGAATATGTGATCTTGGATAGATTACCTCACCACTCAGATAAGCCCATCTGTAAAATGGGGATGAGAAAACCGAGCTCACTGGAGGGTTGTGAGGACTAAATACATTAGTGAGGTAGCTCTGTTGGAGTTTACAAGTGTGGGCTGTGGGATGAGATACTGTACTGGGTTAAACAGTGTCCCTCCAAAATTCATGTCTACTCAGAACCCCACAATGTGACCTTATCTGGAAATAGGATCTTTGCAGATGTAGTTAGTTGAGTAAAAATGGGGGTATACTATATTCCTCTTCCTCCTAAAACTGGAAAATAATATGTGTTGACCAGGATGTGGAGAAATTAAAACCTTTGTGTATTGCTGGCAGGAATGTAAAATGGTGCAGCTGCTGTAAAAAATGGTATAGTGGTGCCTCAAAAAGTTACATGTAGAATCACCATTTGTCCCAGCAATTCTACTCTTAGATATACATCCAAAAGAATCAAAAAAAGAAACAGACCCTTCTACCCCAATGTTCATAACAGAATTATTCACAATGGCCAAAAGGTGGAAACAACCCAAGTGTCCATCAATAGATGAATGGATAAACAACATGGTTTTATCCAGACAATGGAATACAAGTCTGCATTAAAAAGCAACGCGGTTCTGCTACATGCCGCAACATGGAGCAGCTTGAAGCATCAGGCTAGACACAAAAGGGCAAGTATCACATAGTTCCCATTGCAGGAGAGACTTAGAATAAGTCAAATTCTAAAGGCAGAAATAGAGTAGAGGGTACCAGGGGCTGAGAGGAGGGGGAAATGAATGATTGCCTAATGGGAGTTTCTGTTTGGGGTGATGAAAGGGCTTTGGAAATAGTGGTGACAGTCATACAACACTGTGAATGTAATTAATGCCATTGAATTGTACACTTAAAAATGGCAAATTTTGTTATATACGTATTTTACCACAGTTTTAAAAAATGAGGTTACATTGAATGAAGTTGGGCCCTAAGTCCAATCAGTGGTGGACTTATAGGAAGAGACAGAGGGACATACGGAGAGAATGCCATGTGAAGGCAGAGACTCAGATTCTCTGATGTGTCTACAAGCCTAGGGACCCCAACGTTGCCAGCAGCTGCCAGAAGCCAGGAGAGAGGCTTGGGACCCATCCTCCTCAGGCTGCCACAAGGAAGCAGACGTACCAACATCTGGATTTCTGATGTCTCACCTCCAGCACTGTGAGAGAATACATTTCTGTCGTTTCAAGCTGCTAGTTTGTGATACTTTGTTATGGCGGCCACAGGAGACTAGTACAGATGATCTAGGCTTAAATCCTAGTTCTGCCACATCTAATTTGCATGAACTTGTGTAACTGACAGCTTATCTGAGCCCCAGTTTCCTCATCTGTAAAATGGAGATAAGGGTACCTAACTCTTCTGGTCATTAGGAAGATCCAATTGAGATGCAAACAGACTCTTAATATAGTGCCTGGTGTGTAGTAATCACTCAATAAATGCGAGTTATTAATGCCAATTATGATAATAGCAACACGGAGAAGTGAGGATGGACTCTCAGTAGAGGCTGGTTTGTCAAGCCCTTATGTCAACAGGATTTGTTTTAAAATCAAAAGGGTTTACTTCAAAGAAACTATACTTTGCCATCTTCATCACAGAAAAACGTGGGAGAAATGGGTGTTATTTGAGCTGGCGTCATTGAAATGGATATGGAAGTTGAACGGTTTGTTTCTCAGGATCTGAGAGGCTTAGAGAAATTAACAAGAGCATCGCCTTCCTTCTAACAACCCCGGAACACCTCCCCAGACACCCACGCGCACTGTTGCATTTAGCAGAGAGCTGTGTTCTTCCCAGTGCTCTCTCTGCCGAGCGGCTTGGGGGAGGTGTCTCCGTGGCACAGGGTGTGAGCCCGCTGTCCAGGTGCGCCACAAAATTACAGACTTTGCCACCGAGACCAGCAAAGCCAGAATCGCTTACTGTCAAATTATAGGGGGAGGGTATTTGATTTCATTTGGTGATAAGAGAGAAATTTTCAAAAATCCATTTTTCAAACAGCAGTCTAACACCCTTGACGTGCTATAAAACGGAGCTACATCCACAGGCGAGTGGGAGGCTTTGGGAATAGGTGGGTGGGCAAGACAGCAATAGCTGTTGTCTGCGGCCTCCCCGTAGATTAGCTGTGATCTCCGCCCACACGTTCATTGTCGTCAGCAGCGTTAACACGCCCACCTCTTACCGGTGCGCGCTGGGCTGGTGCAGTCCGCGTGCTCCCTGGCACTTGCAACAACTGACAGAGATGAATCCACGAGTCAGTCCAGGCCCAGTGTAATAAGCTCAGTAACCCCTTTCATTATTGGGCTCTACCATTCATAAGGCGTTTTAACACAGACATCCAACACGGTCCTTGAAACAGCCCCAGAGCTGTGATAGGACTGGCCCCCTCCCATACTGCATGCAGGGACTCTGAGTCCCGGAGAGGTTAAAAGACTAGGCAAATTCAAAGCACGAGTCAGTGGTTGTCCACTGTATCCAGGAACAAGGTGGGCACCCCGTACCTCCTGGAGGCCAGAAGGCAGGTAACAAGAACCTCTCCTGAAGGAGAGCAGAGAGATGGAGCCACCAAATACAGGCCCTGGGGGTGAAGAGTGGAGGCTGAGATCTGGGCCCAGGGCAGGGAAAGGTGAAATTGCGGGTCAGAGCCGGCACACAGGTGAGGTGCTGTAGGGGAGAGAGCGGGACTGGTAGCGGAGCTTGGAAGGCAGCATTAATTCCTGAACCCTGTTTCTGACCCTTGGGGGGGGGGGCTTTTACCTTCCCCAGCATGGATCTGCAAGGGCAGGTTGAGTCCCCCATCAGGGGCTGACAGAGCTGATGTCGGCGCCTGCTGAGCCCTGGTCTTCGGATGACCCATAAAGTTCTGCTTCTCCCCGGCATCCTGCTGTGGCCCCCACCTTGGTCCACTGGCCTCTCCAGGACTTCTCAGGATCTAGATTCCCTGCCCCCAAATTCAAAATTATAAAGAGCAAGACGCAAAAATACAAATTGTAATAAAATTGTCTAAAAGTTAAAAAATCAAATTACTAAAATAAAGATAACTGGCTTCTGGTGGTTCCCAGCAACCCTTGATGTTTGTGGTGCACAGCTGCATCACTCCAGTCTCTGCCTCCGTCTTCATGTGGCCTTTTCCCCGAGTGTCCATGTGTCCTCTCCTCTTCTTAAAAGGACACCAGACACTGAATGTAGGACTTACAGGATGACTTTATATCAAGCTCCTCAGGGGAGGGTATAGGTCAGTGGTAGAGTGCTTGCTTAGTATGCATGAGGTCCTCGGTTCAATCCCCAGCACCTCCATTAAAAAATAAATTAAACCTAATCACTTCCCCTGCAAAAACAAAACAAACAAATGAAAAACAAGATCTTAACCAATTACTTTTGCAAAGACCCTATTTCCAAATAAGGTCGTATTCAGAAGTCCCAGATGAACGTGAATTTTAGGGGGATACCATTCAACCTACTACAAAATGTGAAAACCATTCTTAGCTCTTGGCTGTACAAAAGAAGTTGGCAGAGTTTGCTAGATGAGTGTCCTGATCTAGCACACTCGCTTGATTGTGGTAAATGCTCTAAATCCTTGCTGAAGACATGAAGAGTACCTCCAACAGTAGCAGAAACATAGTAGGGCCTTCAGAAAGACGTGTAAAACCTTAAACAGATTCCATACATACAAAATTAACTAAGCATTGTCAATATCTACATAATACTTTACAGTATGATCTGATCTATTCCTGATATCAGCTCTATGAAGTAAATACTTGTATTCCCATTTGTAAGTTGAAACAGAGTTAACAAGTTTAAATGACTTCCATAGGGCCAGTGGATGAGGTAGGATTCGAACATTGAACTTTCATAGCAGCAAGTACTATAGTGCATTTAGGGGGGAGGATGAAACTGGTATTAAGCAAGTGGGGTGAGTCACAGTGGTAGGGAGGGGTAAGAGGAGGTCAGGAGTGGAGTTAAGAAAAAGTTATAAAGTTAAGAAAAACTTTGGGTGGTTGTTGGATGTGCAACAGATCCCAAGACAGGGAGGGCCCTGGCTGACCTGAGAGGGGCTGTCGAAGGTCCAGGTACATTATGAGAGAAAGCCAGGGCTTGAAGTAGGCTGACTGGACAAATCCATTCTGTCTGGGAGTGAGGGAAGGAGGCTGAGTCACCCTCGTAACCTGGGTAATGGCTTGAGGGTTTTGCACTTGAGTTATTTGGTACAGAGAAGATTTTAATGACTGAAAGGGGTTAGATTAAGCCACCCTCAAATATGCCACTTGGGCATAAGGATTATTTTGAGCTGATGGCAATTGAGAATCAGCAGACACAGGGAAAGCTCTTTGCCCTCCCCTATCTGCCTAAAAGCAAGACATAAATTTCCTGTGAGAAAGGGGCCCCCCTTGTACCAGAAAGGGGAGAGCAACTCTTATCACTGGAGAAGGAGGGTCAAGGCTGAGGTGAATCTACATAAACAGACCTTACTAAAATAACCCTTATCTTCCATTAGTTTCCCTCATATATTTCCTGGTCACCATCCCACAATTTATCACTACTAAAGGCCCAAACCCGTCTCTTTTGTCTACTCAGTTCTCCACAATTTATCATCCTTTGTTAAAATGGGGTTTTCACTTATTTTCTGTGAAGCCCCTATGTGCATAAAAATATCAACATCAATAAAAACTGTATTCCTTTTCTTCTGTTAACCTGTCATTTGTCAATTTAATTCACAGGCCCCATACACTGAACTTAAGAAGGTGGAGGAAAAGTTTTTTCCTCTCTTATGGGACTTTTTCTTAATTTAAAATTTTCATTTTTTAAAAATTTTCATTTAAATTGTCCAAATTAATTGGTTTAAACTTGCTTATAGTCATCATTCTACGGAGAAGTCCAAGTGTGAAATTCTCAAAGAAAGACTGGATATTTTATGAACTCTCATGACTAAAATGGAGACTGCAGACCCCACAGCGTTAGCTGACAGGTAGTGATTGTAATTTACAAAGGCTTTATCAATGGGAGTCAAATGGAAAGTAGTCTAGCCTGGCTCTTGTGCATTTTAGTATATTGTTGTTTTCGGACATTCCAGTACTGACAGATCTTGCCCTACCATGGCGTGGGCTGGTATCGGCAACCAATGGCCCCACGCCAAAAGCTTGAGACAGTGCCAGGGGTGGTTTCCTCTCTCAGGGCTGGAGGCCAGCTTGCTGGGCCTTTAATCCTGCAGGGGCAGGGCTGCCTCTTGTTCATGTGAGCATCCCCAGGCCCTCGCCCAGTGCTTGGCAGACAGCAGGCTTCCTATTATTAAGATCTGTAATGTTGCAACTGGGTCAAATCTGAATTGGACTCTCCTCTACCCAGCAGCCTGCTCATACCTGTTGGTCTTTCTCCTGTGGGAGCAGGAAACCCTTTGCTGCCCTATTTCTCTCTAAGGTCCTCAGGGAACATCCTGTTCAGGCCCCCTTATTACCATTATCTCCTTCCCTCTAGTTAAAACTTCCACTATCTGGGTGGGGCTGAGTTTTGCCTAAGAAGATCGCAATCTGATTAAAATAAGTCACACTGAGGCTTCATCCTTCTGGGGAAATATTTGCATTTCGAAAGGGAGTTTGGTGGCCTAAAATTCTCTGCTTGGTAGACTGTCAGTAAGAGGGGTTTTTGAGTTTGAGGGGCTTCCTGGTACATTTGATCTAATCCAGGCTTCTAGGATTATAAACGAAGCCTCCAACCATACTTTGAGTACACCACTGGTGGTGGTGGCAGCTCCTGGGAGTTTATTAGACTTGCAGATGCTCCCTCCCACCTCAGGCTACTGGAGCAGAATCAACTAAGTCAGAACCTACATTTCCATTCAAGTTTGGGAAGCAGTGCATCTTCCGACAAGAGGATCGGAGTATGGAGGATGTACTCCTACAGGTGAAAACAAAAGATGTCATGATTTCTCCTTGTGAGAACTCTGTGACCCTTGCCGTGGAGGAATATGCTTTTTATAACAGTACTTTTCAAATTGTATTATGCCCAAGACTCCTCCAAGGGCACTAGTTAAAAATGCAGAGCCTCCTGATAGTCACAGCCAGTAGGTCTGGGTTGTGGTCCAGAAATCTACACATTTTCATGAGCTGCTCAGGTGTTTCCAAAACAGGGGATCCTAGCTTCATATTCTGAGAGGACTAGTCCTTACTCCGTTTTAGCCTGGCGCAGCGTTTTATGAGAAGGGCTGCTAAGCATTCAAGATCAGAGCTGGCTTGTTCCACCACAAAGAGGAAATGCTCGGATAAAGGTAGAGTTTCACATAAAACCCCTAAATTTAAGAGTATAAAGTCCTTGTTATTTACAGACTAGATCCTCTGCCTGTTAGTCTGTTGAGGAAATACAGTAACTTTAAATTTCAGGGTTGGTTTGTGGCAAGTAATTGGAAGTTATGTTCATCACCTGAGCATCTGTTTCACTCTTTGCAAGAGAAATGTGATTCTTTTTCCCCCTCCGACCACCCTGACTCCCTCTTTCCATCACTTTCCTTCCTTCCCTTGGGACCCACCTGTGGGCTGCTCACACTTTCTGGAGTCTGGGGAACGGCTGCTGAGTACAACCGGTGAGAGTTTTGCAGGTGGTTGACGGAGAAGGAGATGAGATTGCATCACTTCCCTGGTCTCTTCAGAGTTATTAGAGAAAGTGAAGTCGTTCGCTGTAGGGAATTCATTGCATACGATGAACCCAGAACAGTTAAGAAAATACCTGTCCTGAGACTTCCTGGGAAAGAACACTCTGCGTTGCTTTTCCAGGTCGTTGTTCTTTCTCTAGGGTTTGGTCTGTGGGGCCGCTGAGACAGTCGGTGGAAACGTGGTCACGCACTGGGCTACACCAGCAGACGTAGGCAAAACGTCTGTACAGATCGGCAAAAACGACTGTCAGCTGTTCCTCACAGAGGTTCATTGAAGAATCAACGTGTCAGGATTGTTCCTGCAGCAATTCTGAAGGTCGTGCTTGTTTCTTAGGCTTTGGATCTCTCTAGGAAGAGGACTGTTGACTATTCCAGAGCGTGTGTTTTCTTAGGAATATGATGATTGCAAGCATGTGCGATGTGGCAGTTCTCTTACCTGATGAGAGGACCTTGGAGGACAAAGAGCTCAGGGAGGACACGTGCGTTTGTTGTTCAAACTAATTAAGCAAATTCCCAGCCTTCTGTCAGGCCCCACGCTGGGCCGAAGTGCAGTCATCCTGTGCCTCTGGACGTCTGCCCTGGATGTCTTTTTCCCAGTGAGACAGGCAGTTACTCTTTTGTGAAAATGCCTGAAACGTTCGCATTTTGAGGTTTTCTCAAACAGCAGTGAAAATCTCTCCCAACCTCGTTTGTTTGGACCCCTCTGCCGCACTCTTGCCTGTGAGCCCCACATGGTTCCCTTGGCCTTCCCCTTGATGGATTCATTGTTTTGATTTAAGCCATTGTGGCAGAAAATCTGATGTCATTTGCAGCTGCTACACTGAGATTCAAAGAAGCAGTCATTAACCCTTGCAAAGATCTGCATGAAGGCACCGTGGCCTTCCCCACGGTCTGTCAATAACCGTGGTGTCAGTCAGGTTTCCCTCTCGTATTTAACATTTGCTGGGCATTGGCAAAAGAGTTTTTAGGTCTTTCATACATTCACATTTATTAGACCCTTCCAGTGTACCATGTGAAGGGGAGCAGGACACACCACTCCAAATACGCCACTTTGGCATAAGGATTATTTTGAGCTGAAGGCAATTGAGAATCAGCAGATGCAGGAAGCATTCTCTTCCCTCCCCCTTTCTGCCTAAAAGCAGCATAAATTTTCCTTTGTGAAGGTGTCCCCCTCTCTCATACCAGGAAGAGGAGAGCAACTTATCACTCAAGATGGAGCGTGGGCACTGAGATGGGTCTGTATAAACAAACTTTACTAAAATAACCCTTATCTTCCATTAGTTCCCCCTTATATTTCCTCGTCACCTTCCCACAATTTATCATCCCTTGAAGCCCAAACCCCCTTTTCTTGGTTAAAATGGTATGTCTGAGTCTCCTCACTTCTTTGAGTGAACTCTCATGCACATTAAATATTAATAAAATTTGTATTCCTTCCCTCCTGTGAATCTGTCTTTTGTTAAGTTAATTTGCAATATGTCTGAGTCTCCTTACTTCTTTGGGTTTCACTTCTATTTTGTGAGCTCTTGTGCACATAAAATATTAATAAAATTTGTATTCCTTCCCTCCTGTGAATCTGTCCTTTGTACGTTAATTTGCAAGCCTCCAGCTTACGAACTTAAGAGGGTAGAGGAAAAGTTTTTCCTTCCTGACACAGGCACGTACATGAGCCTGGTTATCTCCTCAGCCTCTTTAATCTCTAGGTGCCTTAAAGATTTCCAGCCTTTAGGAAAACTTTTGGTGCATGAGCCTTGGAGAAGGAATTCTGCTTCTGTAAAGGTGTTGGGAATTTGCAATGTTGCTGCTCGAGACTTTGAGAGGTTTTTGAGTGGAAAGCTCACTCTCAGATCCACAGCCCTGAGAGCCCTCAGAGGGTAGGAGGATTTGGTGTGGACACTGATGTCAGGAGGCAGTCCCCATGGTAACAGGAGTCTCCCTGAGAGATGCTGTTGGAAGAGTATCTGGCAAGTCCTTAGATGACAGGAGCGAGGCCTGCAATACTGATATTTTACATTTAAGTTTTTGGATATCCTCAAGGGCTATTTACTTTGTGTATGAAAGATAATTTCATAGTTTATTTCAGTTTTATGAAGTAGCATTTTATTAACTGAAGTTACAAATTCAGAAATCTAGATCCTTTTTAAGTTCTTAAGAATCTTAGTATTCATTCTAGCATGTTTTAACAGTCATTTTAAAATAGCCTTTGAATTACGTTTTTTCTATATCATAAGCTCAATGAATTGAATCTCTTTTATGTATTTTAAACTGCACTTATCAATTTAACATATCCCATTTCTTTGTTAAGTGCTTAAATTATCTGACAAATCTTTTCAAACATGTAATTTTTGTAAATCTAATAAATGTATAAGTATGGTGGAACTTAAATACTCTTAAATGTTCCAATAGGGTATCAACAGTAAGATTTCAACTTAAAATCACAAACCTGAATCAATTATTCAACTGTGCATTCTAAGTTTCAGCTACCAGGCTGAACTATTATGCTAATGGCCTTTATTATCTTAAACTTTGCAAAATATTAGAACACTGCTATGGTGTTTTGTGTGAATGTTTGTGTCCCCCAAAATCTATATGTTGAAGACCAACCCCCACTATGATGGTATTAGGAGGTGAGGTCTTTGGGAGGTGATTAGGCCATGAGGGTAAAGCCCTCATGAATGGGATTAGTGTCCTTATAAAAGAGACCCCAGAGAGCTTGCTCGTCCCTTCTACCTGTGAGGACACAGCCGGAAGACAGCTGTCTGTGGACCAGGAAGCAGGTTCTCAGCCAACACTGAATCTGCATATGCCTTGATCTTGGACTTTGCTTCCAGAACTGTGAGAAATGAATTTCTGTTGTAAATGTGCCTCTGTCTATGGCCATTTTTTTTTTTTACAGGAGTCTGAGTGAAGGAAGGAGGGTATAGCTCAGTGGTAGAGCATATGCTTGGCATGCACGAGGTCCTGGGTTCAATCCCTGGTACCTCCATATGTAAATAAACAAATAAATAAATATGGCAGCCTGAGCGGCATAAGACAAACATCAAAAATATGTATCTTACTCCCTAACACAAAAATATTAGCACTTTCTCTACTAAATTCTCAGTCTTTCTGAGAAGCTTTGGAAGGTGCTGACCCACTAAAGAAAGTTTGGGAAAACGTTCTCAGACCCTTAAGTAACTTCTTTTTGTGACCCTGATGGAACATGTGGAGGCCTATTTACAACCCATGGACCCCACCATGGTGATCAATCGATCAGATTTTGTATTTCTTTAGCTTTATGGTAATAGAAATGTCTTTTCCATCTAATTCCAAGGGACCTTTGAACTGAAAATAAAGCTGCACTCTTTTTCACAAAATGTTTCTCTCTCTGGACCATGCCAGGTATGAAAATAATGAATGACTTCTTTCTGCATATCTCTTGGCTTTTCCTCATTGTTTGATACCTGATAATTTGGCCACAACTTCCATTCTGCTGACATTTTAATTCTACGATTAAAAATGGGTTATTTCCATACATATAACAGCCTGATCTAGGACCTGGCACCCAGTCCATGCTCAGTTAATGGTAATTATTATTATTTGAGATTTATGGCCAGGGTCCCCCAACTATTAAGAGGACCCCCAGTGGTTACATGAGGTCTTCAACAGACACTGAAAACTAGATGAGGTATAAAAAAAAGAAGAGATAGCTCCTAAATGGTAGGTGTAAGAACTTGGCAAGAGAAAGGGAATGAATAAGAGGGAGAAAATAGGCAGAAAATAACCTACAACCATAGAGGAATATTTATATTTAGTGAAATATTTTCAGCTTCAGCTTACACAAAAAAACCAGCGAAGCATCCAGTTGAATCCACAAATGTGTCACTGCGGGGAGATGGTGATTCACAGAGATTTTCTTCCCAAAGAAATAGAGCTAGCCTATTCAAAAGCACTTCCATTTAATGCAACACTGCATTGAACAGGGCTCTTTTCAAGGGGCTACTATTAAAGGCAAGATTATTATCTTCAGCATTTAGATGGCGTGCAGACTGGGGCCATAACACCAGAGCACTTAGACTCTCCCATTATCAATGTACAGTATGGTCTTTGGAAGTTTAAAAATAGCTTTCCCCACCTTTTATGGCTTGCCTTGCACAGGCTGTGGCTGTGCGCTCTGGAGAATGCCGGGTACCCCGCAGGGAAGGCTGCCGTGTTGGAACCTTCCTAGCATGTCGACCTTAGGGGGTCCAGGCTGCAGGACCGCCTCGGATGTATGACCCCATCGTGACAACATCCTTTGAGACCGCAGGTAAGCTAGAGTTTAAGAGGAAAGCGATGTCCCAGGGACACGATTCTTGTTCCAACCATGGCATCTGGGCAGTTTATCCTCCCTAGGTTAGATAACCAGTTAGGGACATTGTGTGATTCAGAGTTTTCACTTTCTTTTTTCAAATCTCAGTTCAGTTTCATGAATATTTCACAAGATCCTACTACGTTCCAGATTTTCTTCTAGGTGTTAGGATTATACAGAGGAGTAAGACTCTCTGCCCTCTGGTGGGCTGGGGGTGGGAGAGAGACACATAACGGGCCCTCTCACGATTCCTCAGTTCTTCCTCTCTGACGGAGGTCCCAAGCGCAGATGCTTCTGGGGGCCACGCCTATCTTGGGAATGAGGGGACAGGCCTGTGGGGGACCACAACACATGGGGATCATGTCGGGCAGTGACTCAGTTCCATCGGCTGCCGGGCAGGAAAGCAGGCCCAACATTGCTAGGACTTCCCTTTTCTGAAAGGGAGTCCGAGGTCTGGACTTTTCTGTGAAATCTCCCCATTTTTCAATGTTGGGAACTCTTCTGGTCAACCCCAGATACATCTGCAAGCCAAGTCTGGCTTGAAGTCACCAGTCACCTCACCTCACAGTCCAGAGAATGACAGAAGGACAGGAGACTTTGCTCTGGTCCTTTTGAATTTTGCCATTTGTCCAAGATCTTTTTTTTTTTTTTGGCAAGTTTCAGTCACTCATGAGGGAAAGCCTTCCTCATAGAACAGTCCCATGGCTTAAACGTGCTGCTTTGTAAGTGATGAGTTGCTGGGTACGTAGACGGATTTGAGAAGATACTGGGAGACACTGGGTGGGCCTGCAATGAGCAGGAGATGGACAGTCATGAGAAGTGTCGGTGAGGCTGACTTCCACTATTCCACCTTCTGTCACTTTGGATTTGTTCTAGATACCTCGTATAAGTGGAATCACACCCAATATTCATCCATTCGTGGCCGGCTTATTCGCTTAGCAAAGTGTCATCAAGGTTATCCACGTTGTAACTTGTCTCAGAATTTCCTTCTTTCTTAAGGCTGAATAATACAGAATAATACTGTATTTCATGCATATATCACATTTTGTTTATGTATTCAATGGTCCATGGACGCTTGGGTTGCTTCCACCTCTTGGCTATTGTGAATAATGCTGCAATGAACATGGGTGTGCAGGTATCTCTTCAGAATCCTGCTTTCAATTTCTGCGGATATCAACCCAGAAGTGGGGTTGCTGGATAATAAAGTAATTCTATGTTCCTCTTCAGAAATGAAGAAGTTTGAGACAAATTGGGCTAATGATCTAAAGTTTGTCTTCTTCATAGGTGGAAATAAATTTCTGCAGGTTTTTTTTTTTTCTCCTCCCCCTTTGGAAAATCTCTCCTCTCTTTGAGTTTGGGGAGGTCAGGGCTTAGACTTCTGGGGTTTGATGAGAACTGACTCCTGAAAAATAAGCCTGAGACCAGCGATTAAGATCACGACTCTTGGCCCAGGGCCCAGCAGCCATAAGAAGACTCTAGTTTTAAGTTCTTGAAATTGCAGTTATCTTTGGTCACGCCCTGGCCTTTCGTAAAGTCTCAAATGTTCTAGTCTGTTATTAACTGACACTGGGGAGAATTAAGAGAATGGTTTATGCCCAGGCTTGGGGTGAAGTAAAGGCAACAGCAGCTGCCTGGACAGTAGGTTTCGGGGCATTAGAGTAGTTCCCTGGGTCATTACTAGAGCCAGATGGTGGTTGGGGTGGCAAGTGATAATCAGGGCAGATTTGGGGAACATGGGGGCAGTCCCTGGGGGTTCCCAAAGAGATGTGGGGAAGGGAACCTGGAAAAATTCTTGCTTTCCTGTGGACAAGCACAGTGAGACTCCTGCCATGATGGTTTGGGTGGAAGAAGGAAGTACAGTCATTCCTCAGTATCCTTGGGGGACTGTGCCTCTCAAAACCCCTGGATACTCAAGTCTCTTCTATGAAATCGGGTAGTATTTGCATATAACCTATGGACAGCTCTCGTATACTTTAAATCACCACTAGACACCTTATACTGCCTAATACAACGTTAATGAGCTGTGAACTGTTGCGGGTGTGCAGCAAATTCAAGTTTTGCTTTTTGGAACTTCCTGAAAAAATTTTTTCTGTGTGTATTTTCGATCTGTGGTTGGTTGAATCCGCAGATGTGGAACCTGCAGACCTGGAGAGCTGACTGTATGACATTGTTTTGTGGTCACAGGCTGGTTAGGTCCGAGTCATGGGTTCCACATCTCTCCTGTGGTCTCCCCTGGGTCACTCACACGGAATTGCCATGTTCTGTGGCACTCTTCTCACCCACTCCTCCCCTCTGTGAGTTCTTTTTGTGGCTTCAGCATCCTAGTGGATGGCCAAATATAGTCCCCACGGGTGGCAGTGGCTGTCACTCGGCTGACCTTGAAGTTGGCCCACCAAATATGTTGGTTGTGTGTGTGGGTGCATTCTTTGAGGTCCTGCAAGAGAAAGAACAGGGAGGGAAGCCCTGGAGCACAGGCACAGCTAGAAGAAAGACTGGGAGAAGTTAAAAAAAGGAGAGGTTACAAAGAGGGCTTTTCATTCATTTCTTCATTTGTTGGTGTTAAAAATGCATGAGGAAATGTTGAATTTATTTCCAAATCTTCCTTTTGGTCTGAGCCTGGGCTCTCTCCTCTGCAAATGAAAGGACTGAGTCAGATCAGCTGTTTTCAATATGTCCTCCTCTAAGTGCTGGGGTTCGGAGAAGTTTCCTGGGGGGCTCAAAGGAGGAAGCTGAGCAAGTCTTTAACCAGAGGAACTTCACTTTCCTGACTTTCAGGAAAGGTTCCATTTTAATCAAGGGTTCTGCTGCTAAGAAAGGCTTACAAACCAGGCACCATAGGCCCTCTGGGCTCATCCCCGGGCTGCACTGCTTCTAGTGCACCATGAATTCATGTGTATGTTTTAGAAATGTTATAATTATGATGTGAATAATAGAATTATTTTGTATTTACTGTCTCTCTATGAATTGATCTGTAAAATGATATTTAAAAACCATCAACAAACATTTGAAATATACCTACAGTGTGGCTTCCCTTTTTTAGTATTTTCTCCCTCTCCTCTGTGCTGGGGGTACCCAAGACCACCCCAGGTTCAAGGATTCCCTAGGAGGACTCACAGGACCCAGGCCATCATTGTACTCAGGGATGTGACTTATTACAGTGAAAGGATATAAAGCAAACTCAGCAAAAGGAGAAGGTGTATGGAGTGACGTCTGGGGGAAACCAGGCACGTGCTCCTGAGAGTTTTCTCCTGGTGGAGTCGCACAGGACATGCTTAATTCCTCCAGCAACAAGTTGTGACAACCTTTGTGAAATGGTGTATGTCAGGGAAGCTTGTTTGAGACCCAGCGTCCCGGGTTATTACCGGGGGCTGGTCACGTAGGCACCTTTGACTGGTATGTTCCAAAATCCCAGCCTCCCAGAAGGAAAGCATAAACCATGTTGTTTCTATAATCAGTTCAGGCATAATGAGCCACTCTTCTCAGGGAATGGTGGGAGTTTCCAGAAATCCAAGTTCCTAGATGCCAGCCAGGGGCCAAACTTGCAAGTG
Source organism: Camelus dromedarius (assembly GCF_036321535.1). NCBI lineage: Eukaryota > Metazoa > Chordata > Mammalia > Artiodactyla > Camelidae > Camelus > Camelus dromedarius. The sequence continues at coordinate 9,681,995 of NC_087454.1, read as the reverse complement.
GGCCTTTCTAGATATAGCAGTCAAGCTTGCTTTGCTCTTTTCTGTACATTCTCCTCCTTTTCTTTGTTGTCTCCTTCTCATTCTTCTTCCTCTTTTTAATAATATATTGGAAACTGTACAGAATGCAAGTGGTCCAGGCTTCTGGCCACCTCTGCGAGGCCCCGTCAGACTGGGTGCATACAGCACTAGTCCTTCTACAAGGAAGTATGGAGCAGCAAGCCTATGTGGGACCTGAAGCTGTGGTTCAGGGGGGAGGCGATGGGCACACTTGATAGGGATGGTGAGGGAATGGAGGGGGACAATTTTAAGAGCCACCACCAAAGAAGGATGGATAGATACATTTCAGAGAATGGTTTTTGGCTGGTATTCCCTACAATTCAGTGTGCTTCTGGGCTGTCTTCTTTGGCCTTGGGTTGATTAGATAAATGTCAGTTCCTCCCCTTTCTCCAAATAATAGCACATACAATAGAATCTTCAACTCAGAGAAATATTAATTTTCTATTATATTTTACTATTTATGTCATAGTTTAACTTCTTCATACAGATACTTCAAACATGGCTACCAAGTTTTACGTACTCAGGAATTAGGCATTAGTGTCTTATTGGATGCAGAAGAGCTAATTTCATTTATGAGAAAAAATTTAATTTTAATACCACCTTCACATACAGAAGCTGATAAAAAGTGACAGTGGTGAAAAGGTATTGCTTTCTTTCTGTTCCTCACACATTTTTTTGATCAGGTGAACTTTTCCTGACTAGAAATTATATATATATTTCTTTTTTAGCTCAAACTGAGGCCAACACAAGGTAGGTAAAGCAGAGAAATCTCAGTTACGGCGTGGATGAGCTCTTTGCTTTGAATTGGGTGAGTAATAATCCTGAGGTCTGAGTTAGGTTTGTTTCGGGGCTGGGGTGGGGGGTTGCTGATAAGCTGTTGGAAAAGCCCGTGTGTGTGCCTATCAGTGAGTCTCACTTGTTAGAGAACATTCTTCAGTGTGAGGAGCCTCAGACAAGGGAGGCTGAGAGCTGGAAACACCTGATTTTGATCGCTGAAGCTGGTCTCGTTGGCTGCTCACAGAGGGGCTTTCCACAAAAGGCACACCAAGGAGGAGAAAAGGGGAAATGAGAGAGGGAAATTGCATTAAAAGTCTAAATCAAGGGGACCTAGTTTAACGAATTATTCAGCTGTTAGGATCCTAAGAACAAAAACATGTTTTACATTTATCTTGTCTTGATCCTTTAAGCTAATTGATCAGTATAATCACTTCTAATTATTTTTGGGGCTTTTAACCCTCTCACTTCTATGGTATTAAAGTCTCTCTTTATTCAAATGCGATAAAGTCAAATCACTTTGAGAAATTGATTTTGAGAATTTGAGAAACTGACCAATGTTCAGGGATTCTTAATTTTTTTTTTTTTAATACTATGGACCCTTTGTTAGGCGATTGAAATGTTTGTAACTCTTCTCAGAATAGTGTCTTTAAGTGCATAAAACAAAGGAAACCAATTATATTGTATATTTATAAAAATATTAAAAAAAATTTACCAAACAGTAATAATGTGCTTTTCTGTTAGTGCATCTGACAATATTTGGTGGCAGCTCTAATACCCACCATAATTCCAAAATAGTTATATGGAAACAATATTTTGTGATATCTGTATATGCCACGTGATTTTTATTGGTAACAAAGTCATATTTACCGCTCAAGCTACTGTGGTCTGTTGCTTACATTCAGAATAGGACAAAATGCTAAACTTCAGTTAGAAGCTAGTGAAAGTAAGAATAAAAAAAACTTTTCCCCCAATTTTTGAATCCCCTGAATTCTGTCTGTGGACCCCCTGAAGGGTCCAAGGACCTCAGCTTTAGAAAATTGCAGATTCTTAGATCTTTAATGTCTGTTTTGATTAAAATATCTGCTTCTTCTGTTGGTATTTCTCTGAGGTTCTAAGCAGAGTGTCCTAAACATACATTGTACTCAATATTTATTTATTTTACTTTTACTATTAAAAAAGAAAAGACTTGCATAGATTTTACTACGTGTCAGGTATTGTCCTAAATAACTTATGAATGCTAATTGTTTACAAATATTTACTGGTACAGCTGAATTAATATCTCCAGAGAATAACTCAGTATTAGCATGTTACTCAATGGTTGTGGCAGCCTTTTCTTGGGGGTTATTGCTCCTTGGTTTTCTTGGGGGTGGTTGCTCATCCTTTGGATTTAGCAGACAGTCCTAACACTTACTTCTTTTTCACCAGTCTGTACGTGTAATTAGGACACGCAAAACTTTATATATGTTTGCATAGCTTTTCACTATTTTCTTTGTATTTATTCTTCTTGGGATTCGTAGTGTTAAATTGTTTTTTCTTCATTGAATGAAAGATTCTTTAAATTCTATAGTGCTTTATAATTTTCAAAAGTTTCACACACATGATTGCAGATAATCTCATAAAAACTCTTTTCCCCACCCCTATATTCCTGCCCCCTCAGTTTCCTCTCCCTCCACCCCTTCCCCACTTTCCCCTCCCTCCACTTCCCTCTCCCCTGTTCCCTTCTCTCGTTTCCTTTTTCCCTGTTCCCTCTTTCCTCTCCCCTCTCCTCTGAGTCTGCTTCTTTTTTGTTACATTCACTAGTTTGTTGTATTTTTTGGATTGCACATATAAGTGATAATATACAATAATTGCCTCTCTCTGTCTGGCTTATTTCACTTAGCCATAATGCCCTCCAAGCCCATCTATGTTGCTGCAAATGGTAAGATTTCGTTCTTTTTTATAGTGAGTGGTATTCCATTGTATATATACCACATCTGCTTTGTCCATTCATCAGTTAATGGACACTCTGGTTGCTTCCATATCTTGGCAATTGTAAATACTGCCGAGAACATTGGGGTTTGTGTATCTTTTCAAATTAGTGTTTTTGTTTTTTTCGGATATATACCCAGGAGTGGAGTTGCTGGGTCATATGGTAGTTCTAGTTTTAGTTTTTTGAGAAAACTCCGTACTGATTTACACAGTGGCTGTACCAATTTACATTTCCACTAAAGTGTGGGAGGGTTCCCTTTTCTCTGTATCCTCGCCAGGATTCGTAGTTTTAATTTTTTTTGGATTGTATGACTTGATGTTTACTGATGGTTTGTAGAATTCTTTGCCATTATCTCTTCCACTATTGCTTCTGCCCCATTCTCCTCCTTTTGAGGACTCCAATTACATTAACTTTTTTGTAGTTAAATCTCTTTAGGGGACATAGGCCCACATGTGTCCTATTCCATCCATTTTGCTCCCTAAACTTGAGGCAAGATATTTTCTACTGATTTATCTTCCTGTTCACTAGTCCTCTCTACTCTGTACAACCTATTAGACGCATTTATTGAGTTCCTAATTTCAGCTGTACCTTTCAGTTCTAGAATTTCCATTAGTCTCTTTTTTAAAAATTCTAGTTCTCAGATGAAACACCGTCTTTTAAAAAAACTATTGAAGTACAGTTGAATTACCTCTGTCTTTTCTTGTATATATTACCACAGCTCTTCAGAAGTTTAAGTCTGATCATCACACAGTCAGATTATCAGGGTCATAAATGAGCCACCACCGGTGGGACTGTTTCTACTGTTTTTTTGCTCTTGGTCCCGGTTTCGGTTATGCCTGTGTTGCCGAACCAGGTTTGTTTCCCCGATGCGCAGCCAGCCAAAATGCTGAGACGCGGAGGTTTGCAGCCAAGAGAGGGCTTAGTCACACGGCAGCCAAGGGAGGAGACGGGAAAACAAGTCTCAGATACAGCTCCGGAAAGGCGAGGGGCTCAGAGTATTTGTGGCGTAAAGAATAAAAGAAGCTGAGTAGTCGGAAGTGTGGGACCTGAAGAGTGAAAAGCTCGGGGAAAGACAATTGGAAAACGGTGCGTGATCCACATTCTGCGCATGCGTAATAAGCTACAGGCCTTCCAACGTTCAAACACGGGGGCGCTTAGCCTGCGCTGAGGGTGGAGTCTCCGGACGCTCGCGCATGCCCAGTTGGAGGGTCGGCGGTCCTAACCAGTCTTAACCGGCTCCACTCCCCGGAGGACGCAGCTGACTTCTGGAAAACACCTCAGGTGATGCCTTATTGTTTAGGCTTATTGTTTAGGAGGACCTGCAATCCTTGAAACGACTTTAATGAGCTAAGGCAGGTGAAATGGTTGTGACTAAAATTTACCCACATTTCACCTGGTCATCTCTAATTGCGGGACGTAATGGATAGAACGTTGTAGAGCTTCTGAACGATGCTCCCTTCTTCCTCAGAGGCTTAGCCCGTTCTGCTGGAAGGCAGCCACAGGTGAGTCACGTTACCTCAGTCAGTCAGCGTCCAGACAAATTTCGGGCTGGGCTGCATTCTTTGCAAAGTTTGTTCCACCTCTGGGTCCTCCGAGCACCCACGGTCCCGCCGATAGCCCGGGTTTCGTCACTGCCCTCCTCTTGGTGGACCCCACACTTTAATTTTTGTGTTCTCAGCACCTTGAGACTTGAAAGCTCCACTGAGCTTTTCCAGCTGCTTTTAGCTGGGTTTCTGAGCTTCTTGCCTTCATAGTTTAAGAATTATCAAAAAAAAAAAAAAAAAAAAGGCAGTGGGAAGGTAATAGCTCAGAGGTATGGCACACCTGCAGGAGGTCCTCTGCTTCATCCCCAGGGCCTCCATTAGGAAAACAACAACAACAACAACAAAACTATCAAATGACTGGAGGGCAAAACCAGAGAAGAGCCTTGGGCTCATTCCTCTTCATCTCTCTTCTCTCTGGCATTTGGGCCCCAATTGCATTGTTTGTTTCTCTAGTCCTTAGAGTTTGCCAAAAGCCTGTCTTGATTCTCAGCCTCTAGCTCAAAACTACTTAAAAACCAGCCAGCAAAGTGTTGGTTCCCCTCTATGAGCTTCCCTTTATTTTTGCATCCTGGCACTGCTGGAGAGTTTAACAGCTTTCCAGTGTCCTCAAATAGATGATTATTTTTCCGAGTTTTTAATTGTTCAGAGCCAGAGCAGAGAAATTTGCAATATAGAAAACGCTTTCTTGTAAGTTCCCCCTTTTTTTTTTTAATCTTCACAAAAACCCCGTGTGGGAGAAAAGGCATAGGTCACTACTCGCATCTGACACAGAGTTGACGAGCTGCGGTGGGGAGTCTGGAGGAAGAAGTCCATCTACCTAAAGGCAGGGCTGACATGAGAACCCACACCTCTTGGTTCCTAGTATGATATGTTCCTTCATGCGATCCTGCCTCTCATGTGTATCAGTTTGCTAGGGCTGCCATAACCAAATATCGCAGACTGAGTGGTTTAAGCACAGAAACGTATTCCCCCACAGTTCTGGATGCTAGAAGTCTTAAGATCAAGATCTTGGCAGGGTTGGTGTCTTACGAAGTTCCTCTCCTTGGCTTGTAGATGCTGCCTTCTTGCTGGGTCCTCACACAGTCTTGTGTGTGTCAGTGTCCTAATCTCTTCTTGTAATGACACCAGTTCTATCAGATTAGGGCCCACCTGATGGCCTTGTTTTAATTTAATTTCCCCTGTAAAGGCTCTATCTCCAAGTAGAACCCCATTCTGAGGTGCTGAGGGGTTAGGGTTTCAACATACGAAATTGTTTAGGTGGGAGGCCCATTTCAGGTCATAACACTATATAAACAACTTACGAATGAAATGACCAGTTTTCTTAAAATCTCTATAAATTAAATGCGTAGGGGCCCTCTTTGTCTTAGCCCAGAGCTCTCAAAGTTTGGCACCAGTTCCCCAATGTCAGTATTAGCATGAACTGGTTAGAAACGCAAGTTCTCGCTCCCCACCCAGGACCTATTTAGTTAGAAGCTCTGGGGTGGGCCCAGTAAACCCTCAAGGTGATTCTGATGCAGACCCAATACCTTAGCAGCAGGGGAAAGGACAGCTCTGAGGCAGAGTTGGTTCAGCTGTAAATTCTGGTCATGTTACTCCCAAGTCCTTTTGTAAAGGATGACTCTCCAGAGATGTCAGATTATGATTGATGACCAGATCTGTCAGACAGCAGCATTTAAATCAATGCTCATCTGTCTTGCGGTATCATTCGGCATTCAAATATCACCTACTCTTTTGAGGATTTATAAGGGAGGCAATTTTCAGGGGAAAGCTTTCTTATTTGAGAAATGAGGTTCTTCACTAATCTGGGCCTCAGTTTTATTATCTCTAAGATGAGAAATCCAGATTCCTTTTCTAGCTCAGACAATCTGTGCATCCGTATGAATGACTCAGAGCAGCTAATATCCGAGCAGTGGCAAGTGTTGTGATTTTCTGGGATTCCCTGGATGGTCAGACTAAACACCCAAAACTGCATCAGGCAAAGTGCTTCAAGTTAGAAGTTTCTAGAGATTCTCCTTCTGGGAGTCTCTAAATGAGGCTGGTCAGAGACAGATCAACAAGAGAAAAACAAACCAAAGTGTATTAACATGTGCAGTGGGCATGTACACATAGGCACATCCAGTGATGGGTAACCCAAGGCGGTGGTTAGAACTTGAGCTTCTGCACCATCTCAGACTAAAACAAAGAAAAAGTGGTTCTGGGCTTCTGGGTGGGAGAGGCAAGTTATGGGAAAGGAAGAGTAAAGTAAGCAAGGTTGTTTAGTAAGTTTTGTTGTGTGGAGGTGAGTTGGTTCCTTCTCCATTGTAAGAATTGTGAGGAGTCCTCTTGGTATGGGAGGAGACATCTTTATAAAAAAGGAAATTTTCTTTATAAATGTAAATTTCCTTTACAAAAGGAAAACTTTGCCCTGTTTTTAGAGCTTTTCCTGAGCTTGCTGGTTCTCAAAGGCATTTAGCTCAAAATAATCTATATACCAGAGAGGCATATTTGGGCTTATTTTGGGGTGGCGTATTCTGGCACCCCTCTGTTTGCCTCCAGTCATTGCTGTGTTCCCCCAGCCCTGGCTGAGTGCATGCAGTGAGTGCTTGATGAATATGGGAGGATGTAGGTCAGAATTACTGTATTGCCCCAAAGATCCTAAACTTCCTCAGACCTAGGAAGCAGCCTTACCTTTGGGGTGTCCTCAGTAAAACAGTGGACTCAGTGTTGCTGTGTCACCAGCAGCTGTCATCATTGTGTTTCAAATTTGCAGTGAGCAGCACGCTTTCTGCCTCATACATAAGCTCTTTTGATCTCCTTATCACAACTTCACAAAGTAGGCAAGGAAGGTTATTTGGCCCATTTTACTGCCTTGCAGAATTCTCAGAAGAGTTAAATATTTGCCCCAGGTGTTCCCCACTACCCCCCGTCTTTGTTTTGGGACTGGGAATAAGAAGAAATAATACACACAACAACCAAACTCTTGAAAAATGAGGCAATGCCTTGGAGTTTCTGCTCTGAGTGGCCACGGAGCCCAGGGCAGCGTCTCTTTCCTGATATAATCAAATTTATTTTTAAACACGTTGAGATGATTAAAGTGTCAGGTCTGGATGGAGTGGGTGAGAAGGCAGAATAAGACCTCTTTGGCTCCTATATTAATTTCCTCCTCGTAGCTGTGCAAAATCCAACTGACTGTATTTCTGGGGGAAATTTAGAAGCTACTGGTTATTCTTACCAAGGGGAATTGTGGTTTGGCCTGTGTGGAGGGAAATCAAGAGGGGGCTGAGGAAAGCTGTGGGCAAAGCTGGCTCTGAACATGAGATTCGTCTGAGCAAGTCTTCAGCATCATTCCGTGCCTGCTTCCAGGACAGCGGCGAATTTGCATAGTGTAATGATGTATCGCCTGTGCGTTCCTGTTAATTATTTTACAATGACCGTAACTACTATTAACATGTGACAGCGCCTCATTAGAATGTGTAATTGTGTCTGTCAGTGGTGATATTATTACGTGTCTTTTACTAGAATATGGGATGTGAATTCGAGTCCCTGAGACTCTCCATTTCTAGTTCTCCAGGTAGACTCCTACCTGGAGATTCATCTGTTCTCTTATGTCCGAGTGGTTGTACTTAAACTATTTTAGGGAGATGGCTATGTGTTAAAGACGTACACAGACACACAGACCCTCATAACTCCAAAAAGTCTATAGCCATTCTTTGGCAATTTGCTATAGTGTTTTTTACAACTGACTCTAAAAGGTTTCTGCCCAGGCCAAACCTGAATTTGCTTGATGGGTGTAAATCTGTTCCTTTTCTTTCTCCCAGAGCACAGCTGTTCTCCCATTAGAAGGTCACCCTGTGGCATCTTGTTCCAGGCTCCTTTCAGAGCTGGTCCTCTGCCAGGAGGGCATTTAGAAACACATAGGGGATGGTTCTGATTTGTTGTTGTTGTCACAATGTCTGGGGCACCATAGGCACTTCCTAGGCTGCAGCCGTTGCTGCCAACACTGCCTGGTTCGGCCCCACCTGGTTCTGCTCCACATGCCAGTAGCACTCTGTCGAGAACCACTTCCCTGTGCCTCTCTGTATCTGGGCTGACTCAGACATCCTGGGTCTTTTCAGTTCCCTAGAGCAGTTGGGCCTCTTACCCAGAAGTGTTTCAGCTTTGTGGGCACACTCAGGAGATGGTGGGGGTGGGCGGGGGTTCCTGCTCCTGCAGAAAGTGTTCCTGCTTTTTGCCAGGCAGACTTGGGACTGTGGGTCTCAATTTGGTGTCCTAGGCCTTGAAATTACCAAGGGTCTCCTTCAAAAACCCAACCCAACCCTATGTCCTGTGGTCCTATAACGGGGCTTGTAACTAGTGACAAGATAGTATCATGCAGATTATATAAACAGGGAAGTGGTAAAGTAAATACAACCCAAGGGGCTTGCTCACTGTGATCTTTTCCCTCTTGTGTCTGCTTCTCAGGAAGCCTTCCCTACCGAGGACCACTTGAGTGGAAAAGGTCACGCTCATTCTATCTGGGGGGCACCTGGCTGGAAGACCTGGCCTGCCACCTGTGACTTGCATGGCTTGGTTCAAACAAACGAACTAAGTCATAGTCAGGTCATTTCCTGGAAGTTTGTGCTGAGATGTTCAGCGTGGCTATGGGCCCTAGAACTGAGAGGTTCTGGAGACGCAGGCCGGGGATGGCATTCTGGATTAGGATTAAGATGCGCAGAGGAAACCTGTTTGGAGAGAAGAGATGGGAGTAGAAATGCAAAGAGACAGCGACCACCTGAGGACAAAAAGCGTGACTCTGTTCTCCAGTTCCCAATGTGGGTCCCTCTGAGGCCTGATTGTACCTTAGTTGAATTATGTGAGTGGCTGTGATTCCCTGTTGAATTCTTATGACATCTCCTTACTTCTTCTTCTTCTTTTTTTTTTTTTTTTTTTTTTGAAGAATCTCAGTTTGCAACCTCAAACAGGCTAACTGGAGACACTGCTCCAAAAAGAGAATGGGTTTTTATTTAATTCTGAGGTCTTAACTTCTGAGAAATGTTGCCTGGGTTCTCGAGGACATTTTTAGGGGTTCTTTTTTTTTTTTTTTTTTAATGAAAGAGGGTAGCTCGAGAGGGTGTACCTGGGAAAGATTATTTTTGGTGCTTCCTAAGTTTCTAGTTTTTATGTTTGCCAGGGGTTACCTCTCAGCATCCATATCTCTCACAATTTAAGACTTCCAGTTGCCTCCCTGGAGCAACATCTCCTGTCTTCTGTGTTTTCTTTTCTTTAAAACCAAAAAAGATTATTTTTGGTGCTTCCTAAGTTTCTAGTTTTTATGTTTGCCTGGGGTTCCTCTCAAGGCTGGGAGAGCTGTTTCTAAGAAGGAACTTGGTCCCTGGTCTCCTCGACACTCTCGCGATATAAATGCAGAGCAGACACCTACTTGGAGAAGGAAAAATATGCCTGCTGTGTGTTTAAACCCAGGTGCACTTCAGATGTTGTTGTTATTATTACTCCACATTGATAGTCTTGCCAGCCATTATGGTAGGAAGTTAAAACACCTGGTCTACATTATCATGACTTGTCTTTAGGACTAGTTTGCAGGCATTTGGTCAGGGGATTGTGAGCATGCTCAGAAAGCCACTATCTGATCCTTCCTGGGGATTTTTTGATGTATGTTTCCCTTTTTTTCTTTCCTGTTGTATTTCCTTGAAGTCGGCTTCTCTCTTCATAGCTGCTGTTGCTGCTGGCCTGGGCTGGTGTGGTCTTCCTTCACCAAAGGGACACACAAAGCCAGATGCTTAAATCTTCTGAGGTATCCAGTGTCTGCCGTCTTCTCTTGGCCTTTTCTCCCTCTGCTGTGCCATTATATTTACTCTCTGAAAGTAATTAGTAATTTAGACGGGACAGGATGTGAGTGTGTGCAGGTGGGGGGATTCCCGCTCTCATCTCTCTCTCTGCCTCTGTGCTTTGATGTCCTTGTCTACGTGCAAAACAAGAGAGCAGACTCCGGATTCTGAAGTGACTTCTGGGGACAGATGGTTCACTTTTGGGAACGATTACTATCCTTTTGCTGCTGGTTATACTAATGGTGGGAGGGGGTGGTTGTTGAAGCGATCAGCTTAGTACACTTAGAAAGCTATAGTAGGTGACCGCCTCTGAATGAGGTGGGAACGTTTTATGAGAACAGTAGTGCTTGGGGGAACCTAAAACTTTTGAGCTGGGGGTTATGGAGGTCAGTTACTGTCTCCTACCAGCCTTGTGGTTCAGCATACCAAGGTCACAACTGAGGAATGTGAGTGTGGCATCCATTGACAAGCCTTTAGATCCCTGAAGTCTTTACGTGGATAATGAATAAGACTGCACTGAGCATGGGAAGGCCATTGGGTTTTTCTGCCTCTTCCCCAGCTGGATGAATTTGGAAACTGTTTCAGCGATGATGATCCTGAGAGGCTGATGCAATTGAACCTAACTCCCAACAGGGTGATGTAAGTCATAGATTGCTGAGGTGTTACTTTATGATGGGGCTACGTTTATGACGTGACCAAGGGCCTCCCGGCCGCAGCCTTGCTCCTTCTGGGGAAGCACAGTTCCCCTCTGCTCTCATTCAGTGGCTCTACGTGCAGTCTGCACCAAGCTGGATGCAGAGTTTAGAACCTCTTCAGGCTTCTTCAAAAGAGCAGCAAAGACTTTATTGAACTCTTGGTAGGGGAGATGGAGGAGTAGACTGAAATCATATATTCAACAGCAAACAACTTAAACTTCCCATTAAATATTCTATTCTCTCCAGAGTCCCTTTAATCCACCTGTGGCCCAAGCCCTTTGGCTGGTCTCCTCTCCCCCAACCCCTATTTTCCTGTAATTTTCAAATTCTTTGCATTATAATCATGCAGAAATTCACTTGCAACCAAACTAAGTCAAGTTTATGAACTCAAACCCATTGAAGTGCTTACAAAATAAAGGACCTTCAGGTGTTAAGACCCAGCTTCTTTAGAAGGCAGATCAGCACTATTATTACTGCTTGGGATCTCGTTCCTTAACCCATGTGGCTAATCAATGGATTTCTTCCTGATAAGTATAGGACTGTCCCCAGGGGGAAGTCTTATTCCAGCTGCTAAAGAAGGAAAATTTCCTCCATCTCATTACACCAGAAGCTGGAAAGCAAAACCAGTCATTAGAACATTGCTCAGTCAGTGTTCAGGGAATCAGAAGGGAAATAGTTGGACGGCATTTGGGGTGATTTCAGTCTAAGTGAAGGGCAAGCCTGGCACTTTCCCCACTATGCGGGGGTGTGTCACTCTAATGATGGTGTGACTGTGGCCAGGTTCATGGTTGGGTAAACCCTAACCATCTCTTCCTTGCCAGCTCTTCTTCTGGGCTCCATTCAGACCTTCCGCTTTCCATCTGATGTCATTAAAACACTCTTTGTTACTTCAGTACTTTCCTTATGGAGTGTCCTTCTGAATTTTATTGATTTCATGGTGTACCGTGGTTGGTTGTTTCTTGATAGTAAAGAAAGAGGCACCTTCATCTCATAGGTTAGGTTCTGCCACATCTCTCTTCTAGGATACACTCCTTCAGAAAGCATGCTTGGTGATCACCAATCTGCTCGTAGACTCATTACAGCTATTAGAACCAGGAGGAACATTTAAAGCAGAATTTCACCAGAGTAATAGGAGAGGGAAAGTCTTGTTAGTTGCAGCTGGAGTAAACACTTGGAGGCTGGAGAGCACACAGCTGTGATGAGGAATGGCCCACAGGCCACTGCGGCTGACATGGGGGAGCTGCAGTTGGGAGGCTTAAGGTTGAAAAGGAAGGTAGAGGGCTTTGATCACGTATGGAGCAGTGCAGTAGTGCATTTCTCTATCATCAGAGAGAGAACCTGGCCATGAACAGGCACTTTGCAAACGAGTGTGTTCGTAGAATAAATTATAAAGTTTCCTCTGGGTCCACTGACCCCAGACATTATGGTATCCAGAGGAGGTGTATTGTTTAAGAGCGTGGATTTTTGTTTAAATCGTAGCCTTCCCATCTACAAGCTGTGCAACCTGGGAAAGGGTCCTAACTTCTCTGGACCTCAGTCTTCTTATCTGTGAAATGTAGGTGACAATAATACCCACCGCATAGGTTTGTTATACTGATTAAATAAGATTGTATATACAAATTATACAGTATTAATTTAGAGTAGTGTCTGTTCTGTAGTAAGCCCTATACTTCTTAATTATTCATATTATTACATAATTACACTGGTTTTTTTATACCATCAAAATAGGGAAAAGCCTGTCTTTTTGAAAATGTCTCTCATTACATGACCTACTATTTGAAATTCTTCCATGAGTCTTTCTTTAAAAATTCAAAGGTCTTTACTAAAAAACATAAGTAATTAGAAGCCAATTGTAGGATATTAGTCATTAACGCTTTAGCAAGAATTCACTTACCTAGTTAAGCCTAAGGAAATGGGCTACATAATGCCAAATTAGGAGAATTAATAATAGTACAGCTAAGTACCTTATCTGGAGGGAAAGGGACTTATGGAAAATACAACTGCCAGACTCTAGCAGTGTTTTACAAACTTAATGTTCTAGAAAGGCTCTTAAGGTGTCCATAAATGTTTTATAACATTTTATTTAAAAATAATCTAAACTATTAAAAATATATGCTGAAAAACAATACACATACAATGCCAAATATTAAAAAATTGGTGATTACTAACATGTTATCATTCATTATCAAATGAATACATTTTTGTGTAGACTTTATAATGCAGCTTTTTCTGCGTCCTCTGTAGGATCTTGAGACTGTAAGGCTAACTGGGAAGTAGTTGCAAATGGTCTGTTTTTAAACAAATCTTTGTGAATCAAAGACTTCTTGATATTTGGTAACTAAAACAAAATACTGAAATAAACTGGATAATAAGGTTCATGGAAGATTCCCATTGTTTTCCATGACTCCCAATTTCAAAATGTTACATTTACCAAAACATCACTGTTCTTACTGACCTCACATTAGGTAAATACCATTATTTTGAATTTATAAAAGGAAAAAAAGACCACTTTTGTCACTTTCATGTGTTAAAATTCTCTATATGATGACTTTATATGAAAAAAAGGGCTTGACTGCTAAAAAAACAGTTGAAAACCCAACAATAGGGAAGAGGCTTTGAACTTGGAGATGGGATCAGTGAGAGCAGGGTGACATCCGTGGTGAGGCCTGAGCAGCTGGGTATAGGAGAGGCATGGTGTTGCCCTCATGCCCAAGGGTGTTGCCTCAGTGAGACGCAGAACATGCCTGTCAGCTAGAATGGCTGGGAGGGCATGATGTTTTTGTACCTCTGAATTTAACATTTGTGGCTTTAGCTATTCTCAAACAATTCTAGACGAACCATGGTCCATAGCAATTTTACTGTGGCATAAATTTAAAAAACAATTCTGTACAAATGCATTCATCAAAAAATGATAAAATATAAGATAGGAATTGACACATGAACTTGACTCGCACTTGTCAGTCTGGGGCTGGGGGTGTGGGCAGCAAAAAGCAGTCCAAAGGAGGGTGCCCTGCAGATGGATCATCCAGCTTTCATCAGCCTCTCCATTCAGCTTTGTTCTCTACTGGTCTTGTCTGCACTCTAACTCTTTTGAATTGTGATAGAAATTCAATTTCTTTGTCAAAAATGGCCCTGGAGCTCTTTGGAGAAATGGCTGATTCTAGGGCTGGAACAGAAGATATACAAGGTGAATCATGAGCATCTTGTAGTGCCAGTAAGTAAGGAAGTGCTAAACAAAAGAAAACAAAACACAAGAAGACACCAAAACCCACTGCAATGATGAGAGTGTGTTAAAGGAATAAGGGAGCCAGTTGAAAGATCTCCCAATGGCCACAGCTGAAACAATTTGAGCCACAAAATACATAAAGTAGTATTGGGTTGTAACCTAAAGTATAAAATAAATCCATGAGTCCATACTGATATAAACACATGCTTTGATCAGTCAATATGTGGGGGAGAAGAAACAAATCTCCTGTGCAGAAAAATTCCAAATAATTCATGTAAACTGTGCCTTCAAGGAAGAGGATCTTAACTCCTCACTTGGTAAGTGTGGGCTGGACATAGTGACCCCTGTCCAAAGAATATAGGATGGAAAAGGGAAAGAAAAAAGCAACTTTAAGTGGAGAAAGCTGATGAACACCACCTCAGCCAGTTGCTCAAGGTCAGTAATTCATGATGATCATATGTGCCACGGCGTGATGCGGTGAAGATGGCACTTCACCTCTGTGATCTTCTGCAGAACTCACAGCTCTAGTCTAATCTTAAGGAAAACGGCCAACAAATTCCAGCAAAAGAATGTCTTACAAAATCCCAACTGGTACTCTTCACAACTATCAAGGTTATCACAGACAAGAGAAACCTGAGAAGACATGACAACTAAATGTCATGTGGTTTCTTGGATGGAATCCTGGAACAGAAAAAGGACATTTGATAAAAACTAAGGAAATCTGAATAAAGTATGGGCTTTAGCTAATATTAATATATCACTCTTGCTTCATTAAGTATAACAAATGTACCATACTAATGCAAGATGTTAGTAATAGGGGAAGCTGTGTGTGGGGTGAGGGTGGGGGACATATGGAATTCTTTGAACCATTTGCTCAATTTTTCTATAAATCTAAACTGTTCTAAAAAATAAAGTCTGTTAATTAAAAAAAAAAAAGCCCTTGGAAAGAAATGCAATTGCTAGTGCTACAAATGGGGTGAAGAGGTCTAAGGAATGTGGTTCTTAAGCAGACAGTAGAAATTTCATGGGAGAAATTATATCTGGGTCATGGAGATCTGGGAATATATATCCCTTCTGAATGTCAAGTGTTTACTGTTTTACAGTAAAAGTTCAGTAACTTTGACTTAAGTGCGTCAATACGTACTAGTATCTTATTAACTTTGATCATGGATAGTGGCTTTTTCTCCATATGTCCTTTCTCTGATTAGTCATGTCAGAGAGGAAAAACATTTCCTGTATCTTCTTAGGTTCAGGTCTTGGAGGTCTGCAGATTAAACTGACAAAAGGCAGACTAACGAGAGAAAAGACAGATTTTTATTCAAATAAATGGGCGTTTACAGAAAAATGTAACTCAAAATGGCAGTTACAGTTTGGGGCTTACATACCATCTTAATAGGAGAAGGGGAGGGGGAGAAAGGCATGTATAAGAAAACAAATGACTTTTAGGAGGAAGAAATGGGCCTAAGAGAATAGATGGGAGATAGGATAGTTTTGTGATAATGTTTGTTTAGGTAATTTCTTATCCCATCGCTGGGCCTCTTGTCTCCAGTGATAGGAGTCAATTTTCACTGGTTTTGAAACTACCAGGGAGGGGATTTAAGACAGTTGAACTCTTTTGGGAGGCTGTGCTTTTAGGCGGCTAAGAAAAGTTGGGAGCTGGGAGAGGGACAACAAAAACTCCAACTCCTTCTTCTCAGTGCTGAATTCTGGACGTCTTCAGTTGAAGGCAGGCTTCCCAAATTGTCACCAACAATCCTGTGATTCCCATGGTGAGGGAAACACGGTTTAGAGCTTTGACAGTGTCTCCAGAGGGAATGGCAAGGTTGAAATAAACTGCGAATTGGAAATTTAGTTTAAGGCATGTCTTTCAGTGCAGAGGCTTGGTTAAGATGGGGCAAGCATCATGGTCCTCCAGTCCAGGACTTGTGGAAAGAGTAAGGTGAGGGGTCCAAAATTTTAGGGCTCATACTGTCTGTTTTCCATTGAAGAGTTAATGGGTTTTTCAGGGTTTTTCACAGTCTGCAGGAATAGTGACATTATGCTAATGGAGACAGTGGAATAGCAAGGTCATGTTAATGGAGAATGTTAAATGGGGGTTGGTTGGTGTGTGTGTGTGTGGGGATAATTTTAGTCCTCACTGTCCAAAGCTGTGTGTAGGGGTACATGGTTTTGGTTCTC
Organism: Camelus dromedarius; assembly: GCF_036321535.1. Taxonomy (NCBI): domain Eukaryota; kingdom Metazoa; phylum Chordata; class Mammalia; order Artiodactyla; family Camelidae; genus Camelus; species Camelus dromedarius. Next base: position 9,665,745 of record NC_087454.1, on the reverse strand, counting down.
AGAATTTGTTGCAAGATTAAAAAAATACAGTTGACATATAGTCACCAAAAATGGGATTCATGCTCTCCTGACTTGTGCTGCTTTTTCCTTTAACTGAATGACCTGTCGTGGCTGCCCTTCTGAGTCCGACATTCAGACATCCGTTACTCCTCTTAATGGCAGAATCATTGCAAGACTTGGAGGCCCAGCTGGCTTTGTGGCCTGTGGCTCTGGCTTACTTGAGGCAGAAGTGGCATTGGGACAGATTGTTCTGCTCCAATCTCTACTGCCCTATCTTTATTTTTAAGTGAAACAACTACTACTCTCAGATGATAATGGGAACTTTCCCAAGGGGAAGAAAGTTCAAATTTTCCAAATTTTAGGGGAAGAAAGTTCAAATTTTCCAAATTTTATAGATCTTAGATGGATCAGGACTTGGCTTGGGGAAGAGCTGGGGGGATGGGGGTGCGGCGGCTCTCAAAGCTGGGCGGGGCCCCTTTATAGCTTTGGGAGTACAGGATGAGAATGCTAGGGCACTTTGCAAGCCAGAAGCTGAAGGTGGCTTGGCCAGTACCAGCCAGGCAGCTCTCTAATTTAGAAGCAAATTGCCTGTCTGAAAAGTTGGATGAGGAGGATAGCTTTGGAGTTACTCCCTCCTGAGGAGTAACTAAATCAGCTCTGTTCTGCCTGAGCAATATTGCTGAGCAATATTTTAAATTTAATTTAATATATGTAATATATTATGATACAGTATATACATAATCTACATATACGGCTGCTCTCTGGTCACCCTGTTATGTATTTTAGCCAGCCTGGGTGTTATTTTTCCCTTCATCATGCCTAGGGGGCCTGGGATATACTGCCAGAGTTTTCCAAAAAGTTCAGGAGAGGCTTTTAAAATCCAGTCGCAGGCTCCATTGCTTTTCCTAAATTGCTTTGGAATACCAACCAGCCTGCCTTCCCTCCCCAACCCCTAACTCTGTTCTCCCCTTCTCTTAGCTCTTGGCAACCTTAAACCTTTCTCCCACCCGTATTTTTTTTTTTTTTTTTTTTTCTGAGAGGGACACAATATCTCTCTCCTAAGCAGGCTTTGCACGGCCTGTAGGAGCAGCTGACAAAGGGAACAAGTAGTTTCTTAGCCTCTCAGCGCCACAGTGCCTCTGTTTTTTGTGATTGGCTGGTGCACCTGTTGTGATAAGCAGTACTCGCTTCACAAGCAATTTGAAAAGAGGGCGAGCTCGGCGCCCCACTCCCGCCCCCTTTCTTTTAAGTGGATGTTAATAATTTTAAGAAGGAGTGAGGGGCAAAAAAGAGACAAGCCTTCTGGATGGATTCTTTCATCTGACACTGGCCAAGCTGATGGTGGAGGCCCCTGGAAAACGGGAGAGAAGGAAGCCTCACCCGCGTCATCCGGGCCTGCGCTGGGCTGGGCGCAGGCAGGCCTCAACTGGGTGGAAGCTGGCTCCATGTGCAACTGGGGGCTTTCCTACCCTTGTTCTCTGTGGGCTGTTTTGGTTTATTTGTTCTCTGGTTCTCTAAGCTTCTTTGTTTGTCCCTGGCTGGTAAAGAGCCTGGAGGCTTGGTGAAAAGAAGCTTCTCCTAGCAAAACAAATTTTGGCACAAGGAGAATAAAGGACTCCCACTTATCCTATGCTAGGTGGGAGGGCATGCATGTGGCCCCTTCAGTCTTTCTTTTCTTTTTTAAATTCTATTAAACTCATGCTGGCAAAAAGGTATTGGCTTGACAGACTGAAGAGCAGAAATTCTCTTATTTATAGCCTCGGACAAGGGGCCCACTGGGCTGGCCAGGCATGCATGTCTCTGAGGTGAATGGATGGCACCACCTCCTCAGAGAAGGGTGTCCCAACACTCTGTCCATCGAGTTCGAGTGGAGCCCTTTCCTTTCTATCGCCTCCATCCTTCCCTGCCCGTGTTCAGCTATGGTTGTGGGTCCTGGAGGCCTTCGTGAGCCTGCAGTGACTGCAAGGTGCTGTGACCTGCAGTGTTCTCCTGTGTGCAGTATCCCAGGAGGTCTTTGTGAAAAGACTGAAGGTGGCCGTTGTCTGTCCTTCTTTGTACCAGCTGCCCTGTGTGGTTAGTGCCTGTATTGGGGAGGAAAAGCTTTTCCTCTACCCTGTTGTATTCAGTGTTAGGGGCTTGCAAATTAAACTGCCAACAGACAGATTAGTGAGAGAGAGAGGGAAAAAACTCATTTAATTATATCTGTAAGCATGGAAATTCACAAAGAAATGGGACTCAAGGAGAGGATTAGAATTTGGGGCCTATACACCATCTTAACAGGGGACAGGGAGGGGCAGAGGAGCCCTTCTGGAGAAACACTGACTTCTTGGAAGGGAGAGAGGAGAAAGGTCACTTAGGCAAAAGCAAATGACTTTTTGGAAAGATAAACAAGCCCTTAGGAGAATAGGTGGGAGGTATCAGTTTGTGACAATGTCTGTCTAGGTGTGATACAGACTTCTGAGAAGATTAGGGTTGCTCTAGGGAGGGGATTTATGACAATTGAATTCTTTGGGAGGCTCTGCTTTTAGGTAGATAAGGGATTTCAGGAACTCAAATGCCTTCAGCTCAAAGTAATTTTTTATGTCACAGTGGGTTATTCTAGACCCCTTCACCTTACCAAGACCTCCCTGTAGCTTGGGAATTCTTTGAGGACACCAGCCAGCCCCAGGCACAGCCCCTGGCTCCCACAAGGCCTGCCAGAAAGACCTGGTGAATGAAAAGTGAGTTTGTTACTCTTAGTAACAGCATTTAAATAAATTTAAATGGTCCTAACCAGTTTGTGTCTTAGTCACGCAGGGCTTCAGCCGGGAGCTGCAGAGGGGGTGATGGGGTTTTGAGTAGGGTAAAGCGAAGTTTGGAGGTGGGGGTGAGTCTCTGTGCGCTGGTCTTGAATTGTGGGTTTGAGATAGGGGTGTAGGGTCAGGTTGATACATTAGCAGTTTATCTGAGGCACACCTCACTTTGTAATTCTAGGTGTGTCCCCTCTCACCTGGTGTTTCGTGGCTGACCAGAGGGCACTCAGACCTTTTCCTTATCTAGGACTGGGCACCAGGGAATTGTAAGCTTTCAAAGCCAAGTGCTAAGTTTCCAGTGTTTGGGCGTTCAGTTACCTCTGGGAGGCTGTGATTTGAATCTATTTCTGATCTGCTATTGATTCTGCCAGTGGCCATGCCCAGGAGGTAGGCTTTTGTCCTCATTCTAACTTTTCCTTATGGGTTTGTTCTGCTTAACTGCCTGCCAGTGTCAACTCCTTGATAATGCCTGCTTTCAGATATTCTGAAAAATGGGACTTTCATGGGGGTTTCTCCTCTCCTGCCCCAATTGATATATAATTAATTGACATATTCTCAAAGAATTAATAGCTGCAGGGGGTTGGAGATCATTTTCAAGGGAGATTTCTGGGGTTAAAATTTGACTTAGTACTTATTTTAAAGAATAAATGTCATTATTTCTGAATAGTTCTTGCGTTTCATAAGAAAATGAAACTTTATAGCGGTTATTGTGGGTAATGACGCACCCTCCTTCTCTGAGTGATGGGGGTGGATTGCCTTTCCTCTATGAACAGTTCAAGTTCATTCTGCCTGATAGCACTGGGGGGGACAGGTGTTTCCTGAAGATGATTGTAGGTGGTACCCACACTTGGCATGAAATAATTTGTTGAATTGTATAGTGAGAAAGCAATGCCTTTTCATATCTGTTGTATGCCCACTGATTAAGACAAAGAGTTTCAGTTTGGTCCTAAAATGTCTTGAACCCTCTCTAACTCCAATTCTTCTCCCTCTTGGTTTTATTCCTCTTCCTCTTGTCAAACAAAGAGGGAGCAAGCCCCAGGCTCCCTGCCTTGCGTATCTTCAGGTGGAATTCATAACATTGCTTTCATTGTATTTATTTTCCTGGTTCTCTTCTGTTTATGGCAAGTGATACTGGTTTTCAATTCACGGTTGGTGTCAAAATTTTATTTAACATGAGAATATTTACAGATAAAATGTGACTTGTTTTTAAAGAAAGATATGAAGTGGCAGGTAGAACTTGGATGTGGCATAAATTCTGAAGGTGGTGTGCCGGTGACTGTGGGTGGGAAGCATAGCTGGGATTGTTTCTCTTCTTTTCTGATGGTCTCTTAACCCTTCCTGTTCTTGACGGGATATTTTCTACTGCTACCAGCTTCTCCACCCCCAGTTTCTGCTGCCAGGAGATTTCTTTTCAGGAGATGAATTATTACTTCATGGAGAAGTTCCTCTTCCTCCCCTTCCCAGCCCGTGCCCCTTCTCCCTGGAGTTCACTGTGGAGTGCTAGACTGGTCACCAGGAACAGGAATGTCGGTGGGGGCAGGTGGGCTGTTTCCTTTGTCTCAACGTTTTTAACATTTGTTTACACCTCCCCTTGGGCGCTGATTACCTGTCTGCCTTGTCCTCTCCCCTGGGGAGCCAGGCTGTGCAGGTTTGGGCCTGTTCTGCTCATCTCTGCATCTTGTACAGAACCTGGGCCATCATTAGCGCATAGGAGGTCCCTAACGGTGGAGGCATGCTGGTCATTGTGGCAGCTCAGCTGCTGTCAGGTTCATCTGGGCGATATTGGCAGCCTCTGGCAGTTGGCCACAGGTGGGGGTTAGACAGCTTGTCCCCCACAGCCTCATCACCAGGGTGAAAGCCAAGTCTAAGACTGAACTTGGCTAGCAAGTCCCCATAGGTGGGTGAAGGGGTACCCTCTGTCCTCAGGCACGTGGACAAACACCTCACATCACAGGTTCACTCTGAAATGATACAGTTGCTCTGATTTTGGGTCAGGTGATGGTGTCTCCAGTGACTAGAGGGACACAGATCAAAGCAGAGTTGAAGATTCACTGGGCTGCTTGTAGAATAACTAAAATTAGGGCTTACAGGGTTTTTGTGCCTTATTCATACTGGGTGGTAATCATCTAAACAATTTTTCTTTCAACCAAAATATCGCACATTAAATTCTTCACCAAAAGAAAGACAAAATCTAATCTTTTGTGCTAATCATGAACCCTCTGGTATACATTTTCATTAGGTTTTTCAGTGCACACTTGCGGTACCTTTGGTGGATTCTTTTTGTTTTGTGGGGGAGGTAATTAGGTTCATTTATTTATTTTTAATGGAGGTACTGGGGATTAAACCCAGGACCTGGTGCATGCTAAGCACACGCTCTACCACTGAGCTATATCCTCCCCGAACCTTTGGTGGATTCTTGATTGAGGAAGATGAAATGGTGACTAAGCATCTCTAGACTACCATGAGCACACACGCACAAACACCACCCTGCTGATACTGAATTATTTTAGAGTAAATCACCACGCAGTCGGTGTAATCCTTCTGTAATTGAAGAATGTTGTCAGCAGAGGTGGACATCTGGGTTTTAGCCGCTGCCTCACCTCCCTGAACCCCGGAGGGTGAGGGAACCTCACCTTGGTGGTGTCCTCACAGTATTGCTCTGATGACTTGTGCCAGCCCAGCCAGTGACAGACAGGCTCTTCTCATTAATTTCCCGGATTGTTTCTTTATCTGTAAAATGGGGCTAGTCAGCTCACTTAAATTGTGGGTTTTCTCCTCCCCTTGAGGAGCCTGTGAAGAAACGTGTGTTAAATTGCCGTGTAAGCTGTAAAAAGCTGTACAAATGCCAGCTGCGTTTGTTGTTATTGCCATGAAGTCCCAGACAGAAGCCAAGGCTGTTGAGAACTGTCTCTTTCCTGGGACAGATGACTAAATCACCGTACCAGCTAAAATCACAGAGCGAATTTAGTCCTGTCTTTCCTTCAGTGGCATGAAGCAAGGTCTAAGAAAGTAATCAGAAATAGAATATTTTTGGGTTCCAATGAAGACCTTTGTTCTGCTCTGAGTTTTATGTGTTGTCCCAAGGTTTCATAGCCAGTGTTAGGAAGCACAGAAAAAAAGATGATTTATTAATGCTGGCATTGAGGATACGATGGTTGGTTGGCTTGTCAAAAGGAAGGTCATAATTTTGTGATTTGCATTAGTCTGAAACGTGTCCTGATCCTGTTCAGCTTCCTCCATTCCAATGGGCTATCCTCTTTCTGCTTCAAATCCTTCTGCCCATGGCGCTTGGCTTGAGAAAACGCACGTTTGCCTGCCTTACACGAACTCGGGGTTGTCCTGTTGAATCGGTTTCTCATCGGAAGCAGGAAAGGGAGTCGGGGGAAGAGAGGTGGAACACGTTCTATTTCTTTTAGGCAAATGCTTATTTTCTTGGCTGGCAAATCCTTTTTTCCCCTCACCTTTTGACATAATCCTAATGGTCCCGTTAGAATACATTCAGCGTTCTCTCGCATCTCTATCTGCCAGTGCTCTATGTCATTTAGTGAACGGCAGGCAGGTTTTAAGTTCCGAAAAGCAGAGAACAGGCTAAGTATTGGAACAGGATCATATGTCTCCTGTTTTTATTTTCAAAACTATCCCCCCAGTTTATTGCAGAGTGTTGAGTTGCAGCTTGACGTAGAGAAGCTGGGACAGAGGAAGACCACTCTGACTCTGAGCTTCATATGATGCCGGTCTGGGTTTTCCAAGGAGATTAAGGCATCTCTTTTATTGGGAATCTTCTAGAGCAAAATATTCCAACTGTGTTGTTTTTGGAAGTTCTGATTTAACCTGTTTAGATGACTCTCGACATTCCTTCCATTTCTTTGAGTGGGTGAGTTTTGTGGCTGTACCTTGGGTTCAAGTTCATAAATAAATGTGAGTGTGCTTCAGCCCCAGCAGAAGGGCTGGTGGTTGTGCATTCAGGGCAAGTATAGCTCACCAGCAGTAAAAGCGAGCCGTATTTACTCAGCCTCTTTCGGCTCCAGCTCTCGGCCTAACGGTGGGCAGCGGCAGCTGGGGTAGGTAAGTGATACTGCACCGGGGAGCCTCTTAAACTCCCTCCTCTGTCACTGAGAGTGACATACAATCCCTTCCAGGAAACAACGTGAGCCCACCACAGCTGGCCAGGGGAAGCTGTCTCTTCTGGCCTGGAGGGCTGTGCTGTGGTTTTAGCAGCCTGGTGCAGCAGCCTTGTGGGAAGTTCTGTGTGCTGCCAGGCAGAGCCGGCGGGAGGAGTAGGTCCACTGCCCATCTTTTGCAGGGGAACTCCAGAGGCTCGGGAATTGAGTCCAGTTTCTGACTCAGGCATTCGGCTGGGGCTTGGGGAGCCTCAGAAAATGCCCATTATGTCAGACTACTGAGCAGAAGAGGAGGAAGGACTTACTGAGAGGTGGCTGGTCCTGGCCAGGGGGTGGGAGGGTGGTTACCAGATCAGAGGTAGGTAGTAGGGGCCAGAAGCTGCAGCTCTGACTGCCTCAGAACTGGGGATACTAACACACTGCCCTTTATGGCTTATAGACCTGTATTTCCAATGCTGTTGCTTAACTGTACAGTTCAAGCTCTCAGTCCACAGTGACACTTGGTGGCACAGTTTCTCAACCTCGTAGTGCTGCTGACATTTGGGCAGGGTCGTTCTCTGTGGTGAGGGCTCTTCTATGCCTTGCAGGGTGTTCAGCAGCATCCCTGGCCTCTACCTCCTAGATGCCAGTAGTAAATATTCTCCCACCCCACTGTGACAGTTAAAACTGGCATTGCCAAACATCCCCTGGTGGGGCAAAGTCAACCCCCACTGAGAAGCATTGCATTTTGCAGAGAACGATAAACACTCCCCCACCCCCTCCAAATTAGTATGTACTGTTTAGAAAGAGAGCAGGTGGGAAGTCAGAGAATATGTTTTTAATATTTGAATACCAGTCTCCTTTATTAGATTGAAGCTCACGACGTCATTCTTTTTGGATGTCTACATGGTTGAGCACAACAATATCAAATCGTTGAACCTAATATTAGCCCCTGAAATCATATTTGTACAAAGCTCGGTCACCAGAAGCCTCAGGACAGGGTCATGAGCCATGTTGTTTATTAAACACTCTATGAAGTGTTCTCTGCAAGGAGCTGCATTATTTGAGGCTGGTGAGTTGGGGGAGGAGAGCCGGAGAGTGAGGCAGAGGGAACCGAGAGTGTCAGACAGAAGAGTGGGGCCAGATAGTGTTACAGGCCTGGCTGCAGGACAGGAAGGGTCCCCCTGGGTCACATTCTGAAACTGAGGGCAAGAGGGGAAAGGAGCTCGTGAGGTGCAAGGGGGCTTGAGGGAGAAGGGGCCTGCTGGGAGGGAGGCTGACTGTAGGGGTCTTGAGGCAAAAATGACCACTCTTTTTACAGCCAACGGGCAGTGGTGAAGCACGGGTACAATTCTAGGGGCAGCTGGGGACTTGCCAGGGACTTGGGAATAAAATGAGTTTACTGCAGTTTGGAGGAAAGAAACTAGCTGAGGCCAGTCCTGCCCTAGACCATTTCCCTGGGCTGGTTGGTATCACAGGAGCCTGCCCATCTGGTTTGGTAGAAGTTATCACTCCCTGGGCACCTTCTTTCATCCCTCCCACTGGCCTCTTTGGGTGTTGGCTCCTTTGCCTTTTTTTTTTTTGTTTTTTTTGTACAATAGCTATTGTGGCACCAGCAGGACAAGTTCCTCAAAAGAGGAGGGCTCTTGGCCTTTTTTTTTTTTTTTTTTTTTCTCATCTATTCCCTCATCCCTGCCTTTGTAGGATGTCTCCATATGCTCTTTTGCAGATTGGTGCACTGAAAGCTGTTTTCCCATTTCCAAACAAAATTATTTGTTTGCAGTTTGATCAGATAGAAGTCTTGTTTGGGGCAAGAGGAGGGATAGGGCAGTGGGAGCCTGGGGAGCTGGGACAAGTGAGGTAGAGGCCTTGGTGACTGTCTGAGGAATGTGATGGCTCAAATAAATAGAGCGAATTCCAAGATGCAAATCCTGTGAATTCACAAGATGAGAGGGGGGACCTCAGGCAAGCTTGTTTCTACAGCTCCATTTCACAGATGAAGCAACCGAGGCCCAGAACACAGAGTTCTGAATTGCCCACATCATATAGTTCTGGACACCTATGTCTTCTGTGGCCTAAGCTCATTAAGCCATGCTAAATTATGCCAGCATGATGTAGTGACCAAGGGTTGCCAGGTTCCATGGTCCCTGGTCCAAGAGTTTTAGCTCCCATGTGGAGGAAAGGCTAACCATTGCTTGTGCTTTTACTGTCCTTTCATAGCTCCTAGTGGGTGCAGTGCATTCAGAAGGGTCTGGATACATGCTTGTCCAAGGCCTGCCTGGGCTGGTGACTCAGCGTAGTGACTAGGCTGTCTTCTCCAGCCAGGAGCTCATCAGGAGGCTGGATTCATTTGCCTCCATCACCAGGCAGTGGGGACCCATTACAGCTTCTCCTTAGAGGGCTATCCTTGGCTCGGCCTTAGTAAATATCTACATGCATTTGTACAGCTTTTAAGGGGGAAGGAGGAAGCAAAATAAAGAAGGATTCTCAGAGGGTGATTTCTCCTGACTCTTCTGAGTGGTTCCCGAATACCCACTTGGTATTTGGGTCAGATTTACTTGGCCCCTTCTCAGGAACCTGAAACTTGAGAAGAGCATTCATGCACTTAGATCTACCCAGATGCTGATTTACCAGGAAGCAAAGGAAACTTAAGCTTTGGGTCCCCTCACTTGCACGGGCTTCTTTCAAGACCCCACACCTAATTTGTATTTATCATTTTCTATACACTTTGCATTTTAAAAATTGTACACACTTCAGGTCTTGCAGAATGTGGACCCACTTCCATTTGCCTCTGCACCAAAAACCAGAGCCCTGGGAAGACCAGTATCTCCTAGGTTTTCATTAAACCTGCCTGGGAAAAGGCACACAGCTTGGGCCTGCCTCATGGCACAGGTGGGTGGACGAAGAGGGAGAAGAAAATGTGCACATAGGAGAAGTTGTACATAGGACCTTCCTGCTCCCCACCACGCTTACTAACATCAGCTCTATCAGTGAAGGCAAAGAGGGTCCACTTGAATTGGGCTTCCTTTTTCCCTTCTTGTGTGTGTGTGTGTTTTAATATTTTATTATTTTATTGAAGTATAATTGATGTACAATATTATAAGTTTCAGGTGTATAATATAGTGATTCATAATTTTTAAAGGTTATGTTCTATTTATAGTTATAAAATATTGGGTATATTCCCTGTTTGTGCAATATATCCTTGTAACTTAATTTATTTTATACACGATAGTTTATACCTCTTAATCCCCTCTTCCTATCTTCCCCTCCTCCCTTCCTTTTCCCAGTGGTAACCACTAGTTTGTTCTCTGTATCTGTGAATCTGTTTCATTTTTGTTACATTCATTAGCTTGTTTAATTTTTTAGATTCCACATATAAATGGTATCACACGGTATTTGTCTTTCTCTGTCTGACTTATTTCACTTAGCAGAATACCCTCCAAGTCCATCCATGTTGTTGTAAATGGCAAATTTTTTTCCTTTTTTATAGCTAAGTAGTACCACATCTTCATCCATCCATCTGTTGATGGACACTTGGGTTGCTTCCATATCTTGGCTTTTGTAAATAATGCTGCTCTGAACACTGAGATGCATGTATTTTTTCAAGTTAGTGACTTTGTTTCCTTTTTCCTTCTTTCACTGGTGACATCTGGGATGTGGGGGGAGAAACTAGTGAGTGGGGCATCCAGTGGGAGCAGAGCCCAGGAAGAGGCTCCAGGCTGCGTGAGGCTTCTGTGGACGATGGAGATACATAGCACATGATAGTTCCCCAGAAGAGGGACAACTGAAGAAGCCTTGAGGAAGAGCTGGAGACTAGCCAGGACTGGGATGGTGTTCAATGAGTCACAGGTGGAGAGTTGATGTACCTAATCTCTGTGTTCAACTCACACGGGCCGCAGGTTGCAGTGTCCTTTAGGGGAGGGAGGGCCAAGCTAGGATGGCTTGGGAGTAGTTTTGAGCCCTTCCCCCCTATTACCCCACAACGAGTTTGTGTGTGTGTAATTAGAGTGCCTGGCTGCTGGCTGGCTTACGAGGGGAGGAAGTCCCTCCTCCCACTGCCTTTGTGGTTGTGTTAAGTGGACACTCTATTCTTCTGTGCTTCCTGCCTTGAAAGTCCTGACCAGGGTCACTTGCAGGGCTGTTAAACAGCTGCCGCGCCTCAGCCGGGCAGCAAACAAGGCCATTCCAGGCCCATCCATCAGCTTGGCCAGACAAGTGTTTTGGGACCTGCCTGGATGAAAGATGGGAAGTGAGCGTAGGCGTGGCCCGGGCTCACCCAACCTCCAGGTCTAATTTGTCTAGAGGCCCTGGGTCCCCAGTGCAGGAGTAACAATCTGTGCGCGGAAGCTCAGACGTCCTGTGTTGTCCTTTGTGTGGTGGCCAGAGTGACTTTTTTCTTCCTCATTCACTCTTTAAATATTAATTGATTGCCTGCTTAGGACTAAACAAGTGACTGTGTCACCAACCTTTTTTACCTTTTTACTTCAATAGCCAACAGTGGTGTTGACAGATGTCAGGAAGATGGCTTGGTTCTGCCGAAAAGGGAAATTTTTTTGGGGGGTGGTGTCTTGTCCTTTGGGGGTAGCTAAAATCCAACTCAAAGCTTTGGCTTTTTCAGTACATGTTGCCATCTATTCCTAGTTTTATAAATGAGGAGTCTCAGATTTCAGATGGTCATTCTCTTCTTGAGAAACTAACAGTGAAAATTCAAACCTTTTGTCTCCTAGGCCTTTTTGCCGTCACTCTCTTGATGGGTACCGGGAAACTGTGTGCTTTTGGAACTGACACCCCCAGCCCTGGTACCTCTAGTGGCTGCTGTATTTCGGGATTTTGCTGTTAAGAAGAGGGGAGGAGGTGACACGTGGGGATGATTTATGGGTGAATTAATATTCTCCTCCCTTAAATCTGTCTGGAGAGCTAGTTCTGGGATTTGTGAGCTCTGGCCAGAGGACAACCTGTGAGGTTGACCCTTAAAGAGGGGCCAAGGGAACAGAGGGGTGGCGTGGGCACGGTGGAGACTGGGGGTGGTGAATGAATAATGTCTTCTACAGACGTTTTTCAAATGTCTGTAGAAGCTGTTGTGATATTATACATATCTATTATAAGAGTTATGTAATCTATAATAGCCTTTTGTCATCGTGTTTTCTCCATCAAAGGAAATTAAAATGCAATTATTAGTACATGGTAGTCAAGGACATTATTTGACCTAAAAGGGATTTTCATGGTTGAAAAGTTCACTCATCATTATAAAATAAAATATGGATGTGTATTCTGTTTGGAAAAAAATTTTTTTTTAATTAAAGAAAAAAATCCTAGGAGATAAAATAGAAGCCACAGAAGCTGGTTATGCTGTAAAAACTGCTCAGTCTGTCTTTCACGTTCAGATCATTTGCCTTTCAACAGTGTACACGAGCTCCTGGCTTGGTACGGAAGCAGTATTATCAGCACAATAGCTTTCAGAAGATCTCTCTGAGCTAGCGTTAGTGAGGCAGGACTCAGAAGGAGGAAAGACAGCGAGGGAAAGTTAATCTTCCAGCAGCTACTGAGTGTAGAAAGCCCCTCGGATCCCTTAGCACACCTCAGCTGTTTGCCTTCTGGCCCAGCTGCCCCGGTTTGGTTGTCGGTTAAATATTTTCCTTGCTCTCCCTTAGGCGTGATGGATTGTGGACGTGTAAACATGGGCCCTTTCCCACCTGGGCCTGCCCTTCCTTTTTCCTGGGGACGTAAGGGGCTTATTTGAAGGGCCTGACCTGGCATGGATGCCGGGCAAACAGAAGCAGGGGCAAAAGCATCTTTATGTGCATAGCGTTTGGGTTAAGTAGGTGTTTCATTGCAGTAGTCGACACCTTTTGTTGCTGCCAGATCCTTCAGGATTGATCCAGTATTAGCTGTACTTTGAGGTGGGCTAGACAGGGGTAAATATCCCCAGAGCCACTTCCAGAAGGGACACGCTGAACACTGCTTCCTTTAGTTCCTTCCTTTAGGAGATCTGCTAAGGAAAACAGAAGCTTGTTAGTCTCAATTTTTGTGATAAGTAGAGTATCTAACCAGAGACACTAAAAACCCTTTAGGAAGTTCCCACTTAACACATTTGCTTCTATGATTGTTCACATTTTTACATCCTGCCCTTGATTTCTATTTCCTTTCTATGGAATTTTCATGAGTTGGGGGTTCCTTTTGAAAAGAGAAATCTTAAATCACACGTAATTATATTTGCTCAGACTCTACTTAACGTATGAGCTCACTGGAAGTGGAGGGGGGACCGCTCTACTTGGAAACCCCAAATTCAATCAAATGTTCCAAATGGGGTATGTCAGAAGCAGAAGCCCACTGAGTCTGGGGTGTGTTTTTCCAAGTTGCGAAGTTGCGCTTGTGAGCAGTTTAGTGGATGGGTGGATTAAAAACATCACATGTAATGACTTGCAGGAGATGAAGCTAAAGTATGGAAACCCAAACTGTAAGGAAAATTCTTCTGTCCATTTTTCCTGTCCTCAAACTCTCTTCCTTTGCCAGCACTGTCACCATACTGTCTCCAGACTAAATGCAAATGAAATATGACAAACCCCAAGCACTTTTTCCTCCAAAACACCTATCTTGATTCCATGCGTCTTCCCTTATATTACTCACTTTGTGGGTTTTTTGCTTTGTTTTGTTCTGTTTTGTTTTTTTTAAGAATGGGAGATGAAAGAAGTACCAGGAGGAATTTTGCATAAAGAAATGCTTATGTTCAAACTATCAAACCCTTTTAAAAAATTCAGATATAATTGACATACAGTCTATTAGTTTCAGGTGTACAATGATTAGATATTTGCATATATTGTGAAATGATGGTGACAGTGGTTAACATCTGGCAGACTCTCAAACTCTTGAACTTTCATTCAAATTCTGAGACTTTAAAGTCCTTTTGTTAGTATATCCACTTTGTTACTGAATTTGCAGTGAAAACCAATGAATTCCTTATGTTGGGCCTGGCACTATCTCATGTGCAGAGGCATGGAAAGATACGCATAGAATCATCTTTAAGAAACTTACCCTATAGTGGTCCAGGCAAGATTAATAAATGACTCAATTGTAGAGCAATATTTGATGGACCTAACTCTAGTCCAGGGCTCTGCTTGTGAAAGCTCAATTGCTCTTAGTCCGATAAGTTGAGTGCTAAATTGTGGTGTTCAGACAATAGAGCATCTGGACCTCAGAGAAGGGGGAGAAGATGCGGGTTGCCAGTAGTTGGTGTAGTCTGTGTGCAGGAGGTAGGAGCATGAGCCAGGTCAGGAAGGAGGGTGGAAAGAGGTTGAATGGGTGAGAAGGATGTATCAGGCAGTTAATACATCTGGAGGAAAGACCCAGAGAACAAGGCCTTGGTTGGACCAAAGGCTATGCACTGAAAGAGGACCAGTAAGAGTTGAGATGAGATTAATTGTGGAAGGGATTGGAAATCAGCTGGTATTGAGACCTGGATTAAGCCAAATTGATAAAGCTGTGAGGGCGTGATAGTGGGTTTGAAGGGAGTGACATACTTACAGTCTTAGGATGAAGCAGAACTCATTGCCCTGGATCAAATGTAGCAAGGCAGTTGGTTAAAAAAGTTAAATTAACATTTAAAAATTTTATTTAATTTATTTATTTTTTAAAACATCATGATGTTTTGTTTGTTTGTTTTTGTTTTTTTACATGAACTGTTTCTGGCTTCTCTTTTATTAAATTTTTTTTTTATTTTTTGGGAGGAGGGTAATTAGGTTTACTTATTTATTTAGTTTTAGAGGAGGTCATAGAACCCAGGACTTTGTGTATGCTAGGCTTATGCTCTACCACTTGAGCTATATCCTCCCCTTAACATTTTTTTAAATTAAGAAATTTAACTGTGGTAAAATATACACAACATGAAATTTACCATCTTAATGATTTTTAAGTGCATAGTTCAGTAACATGAACTATATCCATATTGTGCAATGACAATCTCCATCTATCTCCAGAGTCCTTTTTACTTTCCCAAACTGAAACTCTATAACCATTAAACAACTCCTCATTCTTCTCCCTTAGACTCTGGTAACCACCATTCTACTTTCTGTTTCTATGAATTTTTACTACTGTAGTTACCTCATATAAGTAGAATCATACATTATTTGTCTTGTTGTGGCTCACTTATTCACTTAGCATAATATCCTCAGGTTCACTCACACTGTAGCCTGTGTTGGGATTTCCTTCTTGTTTAAGGCTACGTACATGCCATTGGAGGTGTATGCCACATTTTGTTTATCTATCTGCTCATCTATTAGTGGACATTTGGGTTGCTTCCTACTTCTTGGCTATTGTGAATAACGCTTGAATGTGGGTGTACAAACATCCTTTGTGACTCTGCCTTCAAATCTTTTGGATCTATACCCAGAAGTGGAATTACTGAATCATATGATAATTCTTTATTTTAAGGAAATATTCTGGATACTAATCCCTATCAGGTATGTGATTGGCAAATATTTTCTCCTACCTGAGCGTTGCCTTTTTGTCTGTGGATAGTGTCCTTTGATGCAAAAATATGTCTAATATATCTATTATTTCTTTTGTTGTCTGTCTTTGGTGTCATATTTAAGAAATCACTGCCAAATCTGAAGTCATGGAGCTTTTCTCCTCTATGTTTTCTTCTTTTATAGTTTTAGGTCCTACAGTTAGGTATTTGATCCATTTTGAGTTATTTTTGTATTTGGTGTAAGGTAAGAGTTCAACTTTATTCTTTTGTATGTGGATATCCAGTTTTCCCATCATTGATGGCTGTCTTTCCCCTGTTAAATGGTCTTGGCACCCTTGCTGAAAATAATTTAATTATATATGCAATATAGGTTTATTTCTGGATTCTCTATTCCATGGTATTGTAAGTCTGTCTTTATGCCAGTAACCACATTGTTTTAATTTTGTAGCTTTGTAATAAGTTTTGAAATCAGGAATTGTGAGACCTCCAACTTCTTTTTTTCAAGATTGTTTTGACTATTATGGGTCCCTTGAGATTCTATATACATTTTAGAGTGGAGTTTTCTTTTTCTTCAAAAAACTGCCATTGGGATTTGATAGGGGTTGCATTAAATCTGTAGGTTGCTTTGGGTAGTATTGGCAGCTTAACAATATTAAGTCTTCCAATTCATGAACACAGAATGTTTTCCCATCTATTTGTGTCTTCTTTAATTTTTTAGCAACACTTGGTTTTCAGTATACAAATCATTCACCTTCTCAGTTATTCTTTTTCCTAAGTACTTTATTATTTTTGAGGCTATTGTAAATAGAATTGTTTTTTTAATCAGAACAGACAGTTTTGCTGTCTGTGATGGTTCCTATGCCTCCACTCCACTCTCCTTTTCCCAAAGGCTGGCTGATTTCAATTAGGATGAGAGTGCAGGCCACCCAGAAGGTCACCTTTGCCCTAGGAAGTGGCTGCAACTCTGCATCTGCAGGAGGAGGGAGTCAGGGCTGATTTAGTGTAGACTGAGGTAGTTCAAGGTCTGAGCCTTATAGATGCATTATCTAATATGCGTTATTCAGAGCACAAGTGTCAATAACTCTTCTCCAAATGCTACTTCAAGCAAAGGGAAGAGAGATGGAGCAGCTGTTGGGAGGTTATTCAATTTTTAAAGTTTGACTCCAGCAAAAATCGCAAGAAGTAAACAGTATGTCCTTAGCTGTGCCATCTTTCCACGCTAAATCTGCTTTGATCTTTCTCTTCTTTTATCCTGTTTCCCTGTTACCCAGTTATCTCTCTGTCTCACTCTTTTTTCTGAAGTTCCCTCTCCTCAGTCTCCTTAACAAAAAGTACCCATCCCACTGTGATTCCTTCAGGTCTTTTCTGAGCATAAGCAAGCTCTTCCTGAAAAACTAACTCTTGCAAACAAGAACAGGTAATGTCTTTGCAGCTTTACAAGGTGACGATGTCTTAATCTGAGCACGGTGATGTGAATCTATCTAATCCTGAGTGACTACTGGAGTCCAAAGAGTGGGAGGAAAAATGTTGTTTGGTTTTTGTCTAGACCAGGACCTGATCTGGCAGTGGACAGAGAAGCAGGGTCAGATGACTTGGAGTCTGGCCTTTGGGACAAAGCACCTGCCCTAGTGTGCCCCGGAGGTCGAGCCTCCACCCTGCCTTTGAGGGGTCGTCACAAGGTCTCAGGGAGCCTGGATCTGTAATTGATACTGGTCCCTCAGTGACCCACTTCTAACCTTAGAGCTTCCTTCAAACTTGAGGTTGGGAGGGCTCTAACCTTGGGACTATGTGATTACGAGACCCCAGGGTGCTCCAGTGGCAATTTGTTAATTAAACTTTAGAAACGGGGAAGATTTGTAAACAGTTCAGTGCTGACTGAAAACTAGAGGGCCCACAACCTGCATGGGCCCCTGACCTGCTTGGGCTGGCCAATGACCATATGTGGGCCAGTGAAGGGGCAGGGGACCTACAGGCAACAGCCTTAGGCCACACCAATGGACCTCTGTCAGGGTGGGTAATGGGCCCCCATCTCCAGACCTTCGGGCGACTTTCTTTCTCTGGAGGCCCCCAGAGGCCAGGGCGGCACAATTCCTCGGCTCCACATTGGGAAACCAGCCTTGGCAGCAGGCAGGACTCAGGATTCTGCTTTGTGTCCGGCTGTCTGTGATGTGAATTTGATACAAAGTCTACAAACATTTTGCTGCAAAAGGCACATTTTATCTCCCTTTCCAGAACCTCTGAGAAAGCCAAGCTTGGTGGCTTGCCAGGCAGGCTCTCTTCTTCCTGTGTGATGTGGTGTGAGTGCTGTTGGTTGCCATGCACCTATTGAACCCCACGTCCAGAGCTCTGGATGGAAAAGGAGGGAGTGTGTAGTGGGGGAAGGTAGAGGAGGAAGAGATGCTAACAATACCCCTGGCTATGGGCAATGAGCTAAGCACACCAACAGGTCTAGGTCCGGAGGAAAATAAAGCACAGAGACCAAAAACAAAGGCAGACACTTCTCTCCTACTTTCTTCTTCCAGTACACCAAGTTTGTGTTGCTGGGGGCTGAAGATTGATTACTGTTTTGGGGCCTCTGATTATAAACCCGTAGGTGTTGCGATTCAGCTGTAAGATGAGGACCTTCTTTGTTGAACCAGCGGAATCTCATGTCATTAAACCTTCCCTCTTAACTTGCCACCTGTTCCTCTCCTTCCCTGGCCCTAAGACCCTGAGCCCATTTCTCCTTTTATCTTTGTTGCTTGTTAATTCCTTTTTCATCAGGTGGAAGACTTGTTCTGGAAATTAAGGTTTTGAAGGCAAGTTTCCTCAGCTTCCTCTCTTTGGGTAGAGCAGGGAGTCCTGACAATTTCAGTAATCACACCTTCCCTGTGCCCTTCTGCACTATTATCTCCAGCCTGCATCTGATGCCTTTAATTTACAGCCTTGAACTGCAAGGGATCTTTGCCCGTATGTGTATTTTGTGTCCAACCAGATTGTCAGGTTGGGTGAAATGAGCTCCGAGGCTACCAGAATTCTCTGATTCTCCATATTTTAAGTGCTCTGACAGAATCTTGGTGACTTCATCTTCATGTGCACCCAAGCTCCTAAAAGCATAGCAAGCATTCAATATGTGTTTACAATGACCACCCTCTGGGGGCATTCAGAGAGATTATCTTAGAAGTTTTCCGGTCAAGCTTTGGGATAGGCATGACATTCCTCTCCAGATAAAAGAGGCAGGCACCACAGTAACCAAGGCCTTCCCTCAAAGGCTTCGTAATAGGAGAGCCTAACTGCTACTTCTTAACTACTGTGAAGCCATGATAATAGGCCTAATAAATTTTCCTTGCAGTTTCAAGAGGATGTGGTATCTTTTGCTTCCTGTCCCAAACTGCCCTACATTATTGCGCCATGCAGCAGCTGCTTCACATCAAGGCGTGGCCAAGTTCCAGCTGGGGAAGGAGGGGTGAAGTCTGGTAGGCAACTGTTGTAGGTGGTGTAGAAGCCAAGCCTTCACTCCCAAGCTGTCTGGACACTACTGTCTAATGGAGGATATTGAAATGTTAGATTGAGAAGAGACGAGAACCATCATTCCAATTTTACAAATGAAACACAGATGTCCCATAAGATGGTGAGACCTCCTCGCTGCATGCTAATCCACTTGTGTATCATGCATGCTTTCTTTGCTTCTTTCACAAATAGAGGACAGGGATGGAGAGGTGAAGGTATGGGAAGGAGAAGGGGAGAAAAGTTCAGAAATCTCCACTGTGCTCCCTTGGTACTTTGTATATACCTGCTTTATCACACTTTGCTTGCATAATGGGAAAACTTAAACACAGGCAAGTTGTACTGACCTCACTGTAATATGATGGGCTGTTAATAAAGCGGCTGATGGGACTTGAAGACAGTCCCTGCAATGCTGATGCGCACCTTTCTCTGAATGTACCTTTTTCACTTCCATTTTTCAGCAGTGCCGTAAATAAGTACCTAATTTGTGTCATGTCTGTATAAGGGGAGAACAATGTACATCCATGAATCAGTTGATTGACTTTCTAAGCTTTTGAATTTTGAAATGATTTCAGATTTTAGGAAAGTTGTATGACTACAATAGCAGGAAGAATTCCTATATACCCTCTTCAAAGATTTCCTGAATATTGAAATTTTACCACATTTGCTTCATCGTTCTCACAGGGGTGTACTGGAGCCAGTTCTTTCTAGCTTGAAAGAGCCTATTGATAAAACTTCTGGAACTTTGTGAACTAGTTGTTTAACATGGCCACTTTTAAACATTAAATTATTTTAGATTACAAATCAATATTAAAAGCAAAGGTCAAAGTAATGAGGCAGATGCTGTAGTGAACAAAGCCTCTTCCAAATTCCAAACTCAAATAAATATACAATAAATCAATATTCAAAACTCATCTCTTTCTGATTATTTTACTACTATCTATGCTCTGGAGGTGATTTTCTTCTATTACATCTATGGTGGAAATAGGATATCATGGTCTACTACTGTTCATCTCTTCCCAACTCTGCATCAGTGAGCTCTCAGAGACAAATCAGGGCTTGAATTACCTTTTCTTTTTAACTTTTAAAATTTTTTTAATGATTTTTTTTTTTTTAAAGTGGAGGTCCTGGGAATTGAACCCAGGACCTTACGCATGCTAAGCACGTGGTTTACCTCTGAGCCATACACCACCCCCGAATTACTTTTTTGTTGTTTATTTATTTAGATTTAAGGAAATGATGAGACTATGATAATAATGCAGATTAATGTGTGTTGTCTGCAGCTGTTCTGTTGTCAGTAGCAGCCTCAGGTTGGCTATAGGTGTAAGAGATTGGCAAAAACACCAAAAGCATTCTGTGAGAATCAATTGATTATATAGAATTTACAACAAAGTATACTGCCTATTTAATTTTTTTTGTGAATTGTATACTATACATTCTTTATATCAGTAAAATTTATACTAAACTTTTATGTGTACATATATATGCACATATTTTTGGAAAGCTGGTTATTAAACAGCTGCACATTACTACATACATATACTATTTTTTTCTGAGAGCAAGGTGCATATATTGCCCTGTTACCACTAAATATTTTAGAATGTATTTCCTAAAAAAATAAGGATATTCTCATATACAACTACAGTAAGTTATCAGAACTGGAAAATTAACATTAATAATATTATTAAGTAATCTACTGATGTTATTCAGAATTTACTAATTGTCCCAATAATGTCCTTTTTTGTCCAGGGTGTAATGCAGTATACTCATTGCATTAAGTTCTCATGTCTTCTTATATCCTTTAATCTGGAACAGTTTTTCATTAAAAAAAACTTCTACTACTCTGACCTTTTTGAAGAGTACAGGCCAGTTATTTCACAGAATGTTCTTAATTTTTATTTGTCTGATGTTTTCTCGTGTTTCTATTTGGATTTTACATATTTGGTAGGAAAACCACAGAGTGACGTATTCTTCTTAAGTGTTTTACATTGGAAGTATAAGATGATAAATAAATGAGCCTGGCTGTGTTCCAATAAAACTTTATTTACAAAAACAGGCAGAGGGATGAATTTGGTCCTTGGGCCATCATTTTCCAACCTTTGGCTTAGGCTTCAGTGTCCAGTATTTGATAGGGTTCCTTCTGTGAAATGCAAGATTAAAATACAGAATAAAAGCTTATTTACTAGAATTATCTGGGAGCTAAGTCTGGACCACTTCGTTTAAAGCTCAGAATTATAGGATATATAGAGATAATTTCTACAAATATATTAGGCCATATATTTTCTAAGTTATTTTTAGTCTCCAGGAGCCAATAATTCCAAGGATGCACTTTGATACGGAATAAAATAGGTCACCAGAGGAGAGTGTCCTTTCTTGTTAGTTGTTCCTATATTTGGGTGGGCATAATACTCATTGGAGTTTCCCCACGTGTGTTCCTGGGCTCTTCTGCTGCAGTGGAATCTCAGGGATGGGTTGAGTTATATGTGCTTCTATTTTTAAAGCATTTTCCAGGTGTTTCAGATGAAACCAGATGAAGGACTAAGAGTAAGTGATGAATTGAGATTCTCAGGGTCTTATCTTAATGAAGAGATGAGAATAATCTCTAATTACTGCATTGATTTTATGTAAATAGATTCTTCTAAAGGGTTTACAATATTTTAAAAGTTAATAAGTGGTTAAAATACTCTTTCCTAAGCCCTCTCTCTAAACTTGATTGCTACTACTGAGCTTCTTATCAAACTGTTTTTTCATGCATAGTGAAAAACAAACTTCAGAACAGCCTCTGCTGGATTTTCAAAAAATAGCAATTATTGGACTATAAAGAGTCTAAAAAATGTAGTGGAAATTCAAGCCCATTACCATTTATTCATAAGGACAAGTGACTCAATCAAAACAGTGCCTTTGATGGATTAAATGTGTTTAAACAAATAGTTAACTATAATACCAGAGGATTAGTGTTTTTGGAGGGCTCTGTTTTTGATAGAGCTTTAGCTGATATTCTTTGGTTAATCCCTGTTTTTCTCTGATAAGTTGATGCCTCTATTTGCTTTGGAAATAGTCTTTTAATATGTTGCATTTTAACATTATACCTTCAGTACAGAATATGAAATTCTGTTTGCAGTGCAAACGTCTATCAGGTAAGCTTGGGAAATGAGAAAGTTGTTGTTTGCAAATTGCTTTAGACCTAAGAGAGAGAATCTGAAGATATCAATCTAATTGTGATTTGTCAATGTGAGATGCTAAGTTATTTTTGCATTAAAAATTACGTCAATTATTAAGAAAGATTAAAACTTTTCAATATTGTCCTGGGACATTGTCCAACAAGCCCATCCAAGGGTTATTTAATTCACTAGAGAATGTGCTTTTGCTTGAATTATTATGTACTCTTGATTATGGCTCAGATGCTGTGAAGTTAGATGTTAACTTAGAGAGACTCTAGTTCATTAGAGTACAAAGAGCTTCTGAATGGTAGAGACAATGACCCCAGTGCTTACAGTTTTATTATCCTGTGGGTCATTAACTGGTTTGGTCTCTAACTCAGAAAACTAATTTTGGCACATCTTTCTTGATTGATCATATAAACCTCTGTTCCTTGAATTCTCCTCTGAACCAGATCTACTGCCCTACTGGTCCCTCATTAATGGATTCTGTAAGTTTCTGATATATATTTCACATGTGTCAAAGTTTCATGTCTTTCATTTTTTCAAAATTATCTATCTTGGTTTTTTTTTTTTCCTTATTGATCCAAAGTTAGCCATGTTGTTTAGTCAGTCATTTGTAAATGGCTTTTGGTCCTGAATTTTGCCATTTTCTTTTCTTTTTTTTTTTTCTTTTCTTTTCCTTTTTTCTTTTTTAAATGAGTGTACTGGGGATTGAACCCAGGACCTTGTGCATGCTAAGCACGTGCTCTACCACTGAGCTATTCCCTCTCTCTCCCTCTATTCCCCCTCCCTAATTTTGCTGTTTGCTAATTGGCAGTTGTCAGTTATTCTGTCTTTAACCAGTGAAGGTAATTTTTCAAAGTGACCATCAGCAAGACATTTAGTTTAGGTAGTAAATGATCGTTGGGTTCATATTATACGTGCCAGGTATAGGAGATGCTGAGGCAACTGACTCATGCCACAGCCTTCCTGTGGGGCCTCCACAGTTTAGTGGGAGAGACAGGTAAGCAATGCCGTGTGCTGAGTGCTAGGACAGATTTGTACCAGGTGTACAGTCCAGGCCTGTCGAACTCAGCCTGGCCTTTAAGTTCTTTCTTCACTGAAAGGGAGAGCACGGAATTATTCACGAGCTTTATTCAGTCCCTCTTGAGACGGGTAGCATGTGAATAGGTCAGCAGCAGCATAAAGTGCGTGAGTGTGGGCTCTGAAGCCAGAGAGTCTTGAAGTGTAATCCTGGCTCCTCCGTTTACTAGTGCGTGACCTTGCAATTCGGTTCAACTGTCTAAGCCCCAGTTTTCTCATCTGTCAAGTGAGAGTAATAGTACCAATACATAGGATTCCTGGGAAGATGAAATGGGACTTGCAGTAGAGGGTTGACTCTTCAGGTGTGGAGTGTTCAAACCTTGTCCAAAGAAACTGGACCTTGACCGGCTTCTGGGAGATGACCCCTAAGAATATCCTGTCAGTTGAAAGTGTGTTTACTTGGGGCCGTAGGCCATGCCAGACTGTTCATCCTAACAATGTGATTTCTGATGAAGGCCTTGGGGCACACCGTACCAGTTGGAATGCTGGAGGGGATAGAGGCTAAGTGAGTAGGTTCAGCTGTGCTGGTCCTTCATGCCTATCTGATGACCACCAATAAAACCCTGGACACAAGGCTCGGGCAGCTTCCCTGGTTGACAGTACTCTTTATGTGCCATATGCTGTTGCTAGGATAATTAAACATTGTCTGTACAACTTTCAAGTGGGGGAGACAACTGGAGGCTGGTGCCTGGTCTGTCCTGGACTCTGCTCTACATACCTTTTACCTTTGCTGATTTTGACCTGTATCCTTCTTCAGGAATAAATGGTAACTGAGTAAAACAGCATTTCTGACTTGTAGGAGTCCTTCTGGAGAATCATTGACCCTCAGGACGGTTGTGGGGATCTCCAAACAGTGATAAAGAATATTAAGTGCTTTGCTCAGTGCCTGAAATAGAGTAAGCTTGGTTCTGTCTTTACCTGACTTCTGATTCTTGGCTTGTCCATCCTTCCCAGCCCTGTGACGGTCCTTTAGACTCGCTGACAGCTGTGGCTTTCTCTGCTTGATCCAAGGATTGTGCTCTGGAGACTGTTCTGGTGAACAAGATATCCAACCTCAGATGATTGGCTGATGACAGCACTCCTCAGGGTACCTGCTTGTTTAGGCCAGTCTGTGGCCTTGGCTGATGTTTAACTTCTGATGCGCGTCTGTGTCTTACCTCCCCCGCTAGATTATAGTTCGTGTGAAATAAATAGTGCCTTTTATTTCCTTGCCATCTGCAGTGCCTCGTGCCTGAGATGACAGCATGGTGGCCTAATGGGAAGCCTGGGTTTTAGAATCTGAAAAAGCTGGGCTTGAATGCAGCTCGGCTCTTCACCTGCCACGTCAGCTTGGGCACGTTGCTCAACCTCTCTGAACTCCAGCCTCCACGTTTGCACAGTAGGACTCATATTACCTGTTCCACAAGGTTACTGGGAGTTTGATGGTGTCATGGCTGGCTCAGACCTAACATGTAGGAATGCCAGCATTTAGAGTTACGTGCCCACTCATGAAGGTTGTTTGTGTATGTTATGTAGATGAAACCTCCTTGTGGTATGGAATGTTGGGGGACAATTAGATGAAAGTTTGGCTCCATCCTCTGATTTGCATGGGCTCCTGGAATTTCTTAGGAAGAAGCATGAACTTCCCCTATAACCAGGGTTCTGAAATAAACAAACATGGCCGATGGAGCATAGGGCAGGACAAGAAAAAAAAGCCAGGTTGCAGGAAGGGACAAACGATCACTATTGCTGAGATTGGTTGAAATCATCTTACTCTCTGCCAGATTCTAGTCTAAGCAGTTAACGTGGGTGAACCCTTTTAATCTTCCTAATCCTGACGAAGGAGGCCAGTTTTTGAATTCAGAGATTGAAGCACAGAGAATTTAAGTAATTTGTCTGAAGTGACACAGCTGTACATGGCAGCTGGGCTTGGGAGCCAGACCCTTAACCTTTATACCGTATGGCTCTCATTGAACTAACCTCCTGCTGCGGTGCCAGCACACCCGGGGCAGGAGAAGCGGTGGTGAAACCAGGGCTCTTTATTACTAGACTCCCCTGGGGAAAGCTTTCACAGAGAGTTGGCTGGCAAAACTGAAGTCACTGTAGCATGAGAGGTCCCCTGCCCCTGTTTCAAGAGTTAGACATCCGAGGATGAAGGGGCTTCTCCCTACTGGATGGAGAGAGAGATTAAGTCCTGGAGACCGGCAGGCAGGGTGGTGGTGGGGAGGTCAAGCTTTCAGAAAGCAGCAGTAGGACCAGGCACAGGTAGACCAGGTGGCCCAAATGCAGTGTTGGCTCCTTATTAAAGCTCTGTAGATAGTGGTGAGGAACTCAGGATGCTGGGAGCCAAGACTTACAGCTAGATACCAGAATAACACATTCCCTTTTCTTCCTTCTAAGACTTCCTATCGGAGTATATCAAAGGAACAGGAAATGCACGTGTCATGTGAGGTCAGTGAACATTTATAAACCGATCCCAATCTGTGACCCGGATCAAGAATCAAAATGTAACCAGCACCCAGAAGTACCACTTTTGCCCCTGTCATCCCTCCCCAGCGAAGCCACTATCCTGACTTCTAAAGCTTTTGGTTCATTTTGCCTGATTTTCATCTCCTCCTCCCCCCCATTATCCTAATTGTTTTATTAAGTTAAAAATTTTATAAACTGATGAAATATGGATGAGAAAAGAGAGAGATGTGGTTTTTTTAAAATGACATTTAAGCTGAATTCTTTGGTAAAGGCTAGACAAAGGCAGCTGCAAAAAATTGCTGCCAGAGTTGAATCATACTGGTTTTGATCTTTATACAAATGGAGTCATTCCTGTATTTTCTTTTGTGTCTTCCTTCTTTTGCACAGCTCTGTGTTTGTGCTCCTTGTCCACATCGTTGTGAGTAGATGCTGTTCATTCACCCTCACTGTGGCTTCATCTCCCATTGAGTAGATCTACCACATCTTCACCCGTTCTACTGTTTGTAGGCATTGGGGCATAGTTCCCAACTTGGGGTCCCCTCCCCTTTTTAGGACTCATAGAAAGATGCAAGAAAGGGGAAGTTTGAGAACTTTCATGGGTGGAACTAGGGGCAAATTCTTATGGTCACTGTCTCAGGACTCACAAAAGGGGATTCTCAGAAATACTTGCAGATGAGGAAAGCACAAAGAAGGACCTGAGTACCGCAATGTGAGGGGTTGACTGTAAATTTGCCTTTGTTTGTGGTCACTATATGGAGAAGCCTGTTCCACGTGGGTTATGAGGATTGGAAATAACATATGAAACACCTAACTTGGCACCAAGTAGGCACCTGATAAATGGAAGCTGTAGATACTGTTATACACACACGGAATAGCTGCTGTTAACTTCATGATCAGTATTTATGTGCAATAAAAATGGGATATGCTAAGGAGAAAGAGAAAGTTATGTGAAAAGTTATATGCAATCCAAGTGGATACTGTTTTCATCCTTTCTGAAGGCCATGGAGACCTACAGCCAACTGGGTGGGCTTCAGGCATACAATATAGCCAAGACGAACTCTAGAAAGTTCCACTCAACCCCCTCATTTTAGTGCACAGAAGGCCTAGAGAGTTCTGGGACTTGTCTCTGGGAGCCTCTGAGTGACTGCCTCTGTTTAGAAAGACAGAACCAGGAGTCCTGGTCCAAGAAGAGGAAGAAGCGCCCCCCACCCAAGGATGCAGGGATGAGGGGCGGGGCATTTCATTTGTTCACAAAGTCAGTTTGTTGAAGGTTAGGTGACAGATGGTCTCGGGATCATTTGAAAACAGAATCTAGAATGTTCCAGGACTCTCCACTCATCTCTTAGTGGGGATTTTTTTCTCAGAAGACTTTCTTTACAAAGCTGGAAACAGGGCCACTGGTGGCTCTCAGCGTCTCAGCATCACTACCAGAGAGGGGCCATCTTTCTTGGTCCCTGCAATTAGGGAAAGGCTCTGACTGGTCTGGTTGGGGCTTACACTTCCCCTTGTGGCTTGGGGAGAAATAGTAGG
Source organism: Camelus dromedarius (assembly GCF_036321535.1). NCBI lineage: Eukaryota > Metazoa > Chordata > Mammalia > Artiodactyla > Camelidae > Camelus > Camelus dromedarius. The sequence continues at coordinate 9,638,681 of NC_087454.1, read as the reverse complement.
GTGTGCTTTAATCGGCAGCCTCCTTTAGAACTATGTGTTCTTGTGGGGAGAGATCATTCCCCGCAAAAAGGGAAGTAGTATTTACAGAAGAAGCAATGGGTGTAGGCAGAAAAAACACTAGGTATTCATGGTTTCAGCTAAGATGCTTTCTGTCGCAAGTAACAAATCCTAACTTGAACTAATTTGGACAGTGAAGGCCATTTGTTGTCTTACATGACTTAAAAAGTTCAAGGTAGATCCTGGCATCAGGAACACCTTGATTATGTTCAAGCTCCTTTTCTCTGTTACTTCTTTTTGTTGGATACTTCCTGCTGTGGGTGTTAGTTTCATCCTCAGGCTAGTGTCCAGGACAAAAAATATTCATGTCATCAGCTGAAGTTCTGAGATTCATTTTGATTGGATGGGGTTAGGTCACAAGTCTAGCCCCGACCTATTTTGTTGCGGTCAGGTGATGGAATACACTAATTGGCTTTTCCTAGGTCCTTGGTCCGCCTAGGAGCCAAGGTAGAATTGGCTTCCCTGTCAGGGGAAAGCACGGATGGTGGGGTGGGGGAGAAAGCACCAGGGACCCACTTTGTCACTAAAAAGAAGAGAGGTTAACGAAATTACCTAAGGTCACACACCTAGTAAATGGTAGTTACAAGATTTGAGCTAAAGTCCATGTGATCCCTAAGATCATAAGCATTTGACTAGAATTCCTCTCACATGAAGCTGTTTCTATAACCAACTGCTGCATTATACGCTACCTCAAATAGTAACTTAAAACAATAGCACGTTATGATTTCTCAAAATTCTGCAGTCTGGGCTGAGCTCATCTGGGCATTCATTCGGCTCTGTGGGGCTGGGTCATCCAAGACGGTATTTTCGTCCACAGGTCTGGTGCTTCCGCTGGGATGGCTGGAAGAGCTGGGTGCTGTGAGGCATTCATCTCTCCACCTGAGCTCACCGGTAGGCTAGATAGACTTATTCATATGGTGGCTCAGGCCTCCAAGACGAAGCTTTCCTTCCCAAAGGATAAGCCTCTGCTTAGGCCATCCTGGCCCATTTTCACTGGCTGAAACAAGTCACATGGCCAAGCCCAGCATCAGTGTGGGAGGACTCTGCACAAGGTTGTGAGTATCAGAAGGCTTAGGTGACTGGGGGCCACCAAGTGTAACGACCACAGTGGTATATTTTTCATCTCCATCCACCAAGGTGGAAACTGTTCTGCCCTACAGCAAGGAGGAGGAGCCTCTTTTTTAACTTCTCTGTTCTTTGAAGGAAATTATGGTTCACAGTGATTCCAACCAAGGATGAAGCTGCTGTCAGAGGTCCCGTCAGAGGTCCCGTCAGAGGACCACGGCGAGGTGAGGCTGCATGGCAGTCCCACAGCTGCGTCTGCCGGCGGCTCTGCGGCCAGTGGCGTCTGCAGTTTCGCTCATGTACTTGTCTTCACAGAATGAATTATCCCAGATGTGCACTTTGCAGTGTGGAGTTTTGTTTTTATTTGGTTTTATTTTTTAAACACAGGCTGAACTCGGAGTTGTTGGACTTGGTTTTTCCCCCTTAGGTTTTGTTTTGAGAGCTTCATGTGTCTCTAGCTGTGGTAGGACGCAGTACCGTTCGTCATCCTTTTCAGACACCAAAAGCATATGTTTTACTTTTGGCATTCTGCTGGGACAAAAAGAGGAGAGTATTTCAGAGAGGAGACCGTTTGTCACCCACCCAGTGGTCTCCTCTAAGGCTGCTGTATGTTGTTCCATTAATAAATGTCTAACCTCTGCTTTCCCGAGGACCTGGGTGATCTGTCTACTTTGGACTCTTGTGTGCATTCTGTTTCTTCTTTTGGTAAATAAAGCAGCTTTAAAATTGGTATCTTTTTCTGATAAAGCTTATCTTCCTGATTCCGTTTCTTTCCTTTTCCCCTTGTAATGTAAAGCCAGTTTGAATATATTCAAGTTTCTAAACTACAAGGTTAGAATTTGTCAAGCCTGGTATTCTTATCATATACATTTTTGTGAGAATGTTTATTTCTGTTTTCTGTTTCCCTTCCAGGGACAGGCACAACAGTTTTTAAAATTCAACTCCACTTCTTCCCACATATGGATGCTGTTTAAAGCTCAGTATTTTACTATCTCTCTTCTCTTGTTTCAAATACCTGCATTTTGCTGTTTTGCATCCTAGCTTGGCATTTTTGGAGGAATGTTTTCTGTTGATGTGTCCACCCCACTTCAGCTGTTTCTCTAACTCTGGCTTCATGGATCATAAAGAAGAAACAATTTGAGAGCGTCACGTTCCTGGGGACTCCCAGGGGTAAATGTTTTGAAGTCAGACAATGGTTCCTTCCAGTGAATTTCCAGACTATTTGCAAATAGTGAGTCAGATTTCTATCCTAGTCTAGAAAATAAAAACTGGATATCAGTTTCCTTTTTTGAGATGCTGAAGCTTGGAGAATGCCATTAGAACACCTATAGCTTTTGGCATCTCTGAGTCTGCAGGATGAATTTCTCAAGTGTTCATTCAGGACTGAGCCTGTATACTGCTACCGACCTCAGTAGGTTGTAGGTTTCTGGCTCAGTGCTGCTGAGTATCACCGGAAGGGAGAAGATCACATGATGCTGTGAGGTTTGTTTTTTTTTTTTTAGGATTCATTGCCGTATCACTTGAACAAACCAACCGGAGGGTATTCCACCTGCATGGAAGTAAGATATGGACACTCTCAGGGGTAAAAAGAATTTGAGATACCAAGTCTACTTTCATTTATTAATCGACCTTTCCCAGCTAAATAGGACTCTATCCTGGCTTACGACAATTTCCATGGATGATTTCTGACTTTGGTCCCCTTTTGACAGCTAAGCCAAATCCCATACATCAGAGTTGATTGAATCTCCATCTTGTTAGGGATTGTGGGAGGCCCTGGTCAGGCTCATTTTTATGGAAAATTTTGCACCAACCCTTCAGTAATTTGTGTTCCCATCCCACAGTATAGAGCTGGTGCTTTCCCAGCCCATATGGATCTAGGTGGGATAATCAGACTGACCAACTGAGTTCTGGCCAGTGGAATGTGGGCAGAGGTGATGAAACCACTTCTAGATCTGGCTCCTTCCCCTTCCAGAATGATCCCGTATATACGTTCTCTCTCTAGGGTTGCCACTGGATGCCAGCTCCCATGGCCAAGGGATGGGAGCCACGTGTGGAAGAGCCTCTTCCAACTGTGTCCACAGTGGCTGTGTGAACCGGGGTCTGACTCCCCTGTTCCCTACCATGTCCCCTGCCCCCACCACCAGTCTCTACCACTGGGCTTTGTATAAAGAAAAATCAAATAACTCTATATTGTGTTAAGCCTCTCTGGATTTGTAGCGCATTAGTGATGACAGGCAGCATTAGCTGAACTCATACTCAGGGAATTTCTTGTGCTTCATGGGCAGCTGGCCATCACCTCCACCTTGGGCATCCCCCCATGAGGAGAAGTCAGGTGACCTCTCTTTGGTCTAAGCTGTTCTTTCCTTTTCAAACTTGCTAAAGCTTTGAGTAGAAATGATTGATATCCCTGAGTTTCATTTCTGTCTTCCCCTGAACCAAGGGCTGGTTCTTTCCAACCTAGGCCTAAGATAAAATTGCTTTTTGATGACGATTTGCTGTTCTCTATGTAAGTGACAAACATTAATTAAGCCCCTGTTATCTGTTTAGCCCCTGAACTGGGTCTGAGAGACACAGCAAATAGGTTACTCTTCTCAAAGACTTTATAAATTAAATGGAGAAGCAGGAGATTCATACAAATCAACTAGAGGAGAACGTGATGCCACCTGTGAATAGATTCTGTGGGAATTCAGCGAAGGGGGAGGTGTGTGTGGCTGTGGTCAGAGAGGCTACTAGCGGATGTACGGATTGGCCTTGAAGGGAGCCTGGGCGCCTGAGTACAGTGAGTAAGAATGGGTTCTGATGCGAGGTTTCATATGCCCTTGCTTAGCACAGAAAGAACCCAGACTCCTCTCTGGAGCAGGGGAATTAGGTTTGGTCAAGCCAAACTGAGAATTGGAGGTGAGAGGAGAGGACCAGAGGACACGGAAAATCACTGGTATTTACACTGTGTTCTCTCTGGGGTCCTCCTGGAGGAGGAATGCAGGACGGAGACAGAAGGGCTCATGGGTTGGTTTCCCTTGTTCTAGGCCTCGGAGGGGACATAACTCCTCTGGGGGGCCCTGTCCTTAAGCATACAGTCCTTTCAACCAGTGCTGTGCTGAAGTCAACTAGTACTGGCTTAAGAGGGTCGATTGGTAGATGTTTGGGAATTCTGCTAGCCTGTGTGAAGCACATCTATTATTACTATAAACCAAACCGTGTAGGTTTTATACACACTTACAACTTAACACTTTATATTAAAACAAAGCTAATCAGTACTCAAAACTGCTCCCTTCCCTGGTTTTGCTATAGCTTTCTATTACCTATGCCCTAGAGGTTCCTTACAACTGTTGTTGTATGGTGGTCTTGTGGGTTGAATCACGCCCCCACACATTTTTATGTGAAGCTCTAAATCCCCCAGTCTCAGAATGGGACCTTGCATGGACCTGGGGTTGTTGCCGATGTAACTAGCTAAGATGAGCTCATTAGGGTGGTCCCCTCATCCAGCGTGCCCAGTGGCCTTATAAGAAGGGCCAGTTTGGACCCAGACATACATGGAGAGAGAGCACTGTGTAAACATGAAGAGAGAGACGAGGGCAGCGCTGAAGAAGCCGGCGGACGCCTGGAAGGTAGGAGACAGCCTGGGACAGATTCCCCTTCACAGCCCTCGGAAGGAGTCAGCCCTGCTGACACCTGGATATGGGACTTCCAGCCTCCAGACCTCAGAGAGAGTAAGCTTCCGTTGCTGAAGGCCCCGCGTCTGTGGTGTTCTGTGAGGCTGCCCCAGGACGCCAGGCCAGGTGGAAACACCCTGTTACGTAGGGATGAGCTGCGGCCCGACCTCACCTCCCTGCTTCCCATTCTCAGACTTTATGTCAAGAGCTTGAAATCCGCCACAGCGGGCTGATTTGTAAACAAACACCGCAAATCAGGGCTTGATTCATCGTTTCCTTGATTATCTAGACAAGGGGTTGGCACGCTACAGCCTGTGGGCCAAATCCGGGCCCCCCTCCTGTTTTTGTAAAAGTTTTATTGGAACACAGCTGTGCTCATCCATTTACATATTGGCCATAGCTGCTTACACAAAAAAAGGGCAGAGTGGCTTGAGAGATTGGCAGTATTTATTATCTGACCCTTTAGAGGAAAAGTTGGCTGACCTTTGGCCTAGACTGAAGAAGGTGATGTTAAAAACACAGATAAAATTTTAAAGTGTGCCTGGCATGTAGCTGTTACATGGTGATCGCACAAAAAATTGAGAAAAATCTGCTTCCAGTATTTGAAAACTGTTACCTGATTCTACAAAGAAGTTACTCTTATTGTGGACAAATGAGTGAAGTTCTTTGTTTGCTTTGTTTGTTGTTTTGGTGGGGGAGGTAATTAGGTTTATTTATCTATTTTTGATGGAAGTACTGAGGACTGAGCCCAGGACTTCATGCATGCTAAGCACGTGCTCTACCACTGAGCTCTGCCCTCCCTGCAGCACGTGAAGTTCTGACATAGATCTTTGTTTTTTGTTTTCTTCTTACTTGTGTATGTAAAGAAAAAGTCAGTCAACGTATGTGTCAGAAGTATCCTTGTTTGTTAGTTGCAACCATAGGTTGCCTACAGACATGAGAGTTTGTCAAAAACCACTGAAAGCATCTGTGGCAATCAGTTGGCTATAGGAATGTATTTACATACTTATAATAAATCTCCATATGTAAACATACACACATACATAGTCCCTGGAGAGCCTGTTGTTGAACGTTTACCAGCACATCCTGCCCCCAGCGTCCATGCAACACCCACAGACATATGGGCTTGTTGCCACATGTCTTTGGCCTTGGCTTGGTTTCACCACCGTGTAGATTTGGCTTGTCTGAGAGAGTCCTAGGGGTGGGAGCAACTGCAGTAGAAGAGCTCAGGGGCACCAAGGAGCTTGGCCTGGCTAAACCTGCTCTGGGTGAGGAACCAGCAGGTGCCCAGCATCCATGGGTGAAATGCGCCTGCTGATGGAGGGGCTCCAGAGGAAGTCTGTATGCAAGGGAGCCATGGGTGAAAGTGCTGATTTAAGAATCTGGTATCAGTGTGAGGGCAGAACCAGCCCAAGGGCTACCGCAATCTGTGCCTTAGAAGAAGCCCCAGGATGCGGATGACTGTGCCCCAGGCAAGTTTTCTGGCATTTGTAAGGAAGGCTTGCAGACTGTTAAGAAATGGGATCCTTGCTTGATTGTGAAAGTCTCAATGGACCCCTCTACCCCCAACCCCCAACCCCCAAGAGCCTGCAAACAGAAAAATAGAAAAGTAGTTCTGAAAAGCTTCGCTAAATGATTGCCATGTGGCTTTCTCCTTTCCCTCTGTTGCTTTCTGAATGGTTAAGGCAAATAAATAGTTTTTCAGTAACTTTTTCTCAGCCACAAATAGATACGCATGGAGGATCTCGCTTTAAAACTGAGCCCATGCATCTGCAGTAAGTTGGGAAGAACTGGGGCTCCATGGAGTCTGTACTGGGGAGGGACTCCCATCACAGCACCTTGGGTTCACCCCTTGCCACAGCAGCCTTTGCCTGGCCTTCCCTGGCCTGTGAGGGCAGGTACTGGGGGCCGTTCCCCTTGGTGTAGCAGAGGCCCAGTAGCTGCCTGTGACTTTGCGAACCTCTCCCTGTCCCCCCGCAAGGCAGTGACCTCAACCAGCATCTTCTCAGAGCCCCCTTCCCCATCAGAAGCATCTCCCCCCCAGTGGCTGTCACTTACCTCTTTCTTCTGGGCCCAGGCTTGATTTTAGGCAGGAGGGATATAAGGAACTCTGGTCTGATGCTCTGGCACGAAGCCCCCAGACCTCAGTTCATTTCCTGCCTGCTGAGTTGGGTCCAGGACTGGTTACTGGGCTTGTGTCTTTCTCTCGATGCAGGATGGGACAGGTCTGTCCCCAGTGGCCCCGCTCAGTGCTCCAGATCCCTAAGAACTGGGGTGCAGGCTTGTTCGTGCCAGTCCCCCTGTGGCCTTCAGAAATGGATTCCTGCCTCTGCTTCCTAGCCCACTGGCCTTGGTTGCCTGCTGACAGACGTTTGTCTAGCTGTGTGCCTTCCCACATCTCCTAGCATGGCCTGTTGCTAGATTTTCCTTTTCTTCCCTCTAAATTGGACTTCAAGTATGCAGTGGAGAAGACAATAACTCTGAACCCAGAAGCCCCAGATTGGGGCTCAAATACATGATTTGTCACAAGGTAGCTGGGTGGTCCTCGGCAAATTATTTAACCTCTCTGAGCCATAGTTTCTTAGTCTGTAAAAAGGAGATAAGACATCAGATTGTTCTGAGGATTAAAAGAGAGAGCATAGACTGAGGGGCTGTTATTTAATACTGTCCTCTAGATCCCCACACCCAGTTGTTGTTCCGCAGAAATGTGGACTCTGGTTCAGTCACTCTGGGGCTGGTTCTGAGATCTGCCTGTTTAGGCAACTCCCAGGTGATGCTGGTGCGACCTTGACACCAGCTCCCTTCTAGCACCTGCAGCCCCCAGCTCCTGCCTTATCCCAAAGAGGAGGCCCTCACTTCGGGCCAGAAACCCCTGGTCTGCCCCCCCGCAGTGTCTCTGTCCTGCCCTGTTAGGAGATATGTCCCTGACTTTCATAGCCCAGGGGAACTAACACCAGAGAAGGACTCTTTGCAGAGGAAGAAAGGAAATGCGGCTGTGAATTTAAAATGAGAACAATGAACAGGACAGACACAGGAATAGCTGTTCTGCAGGAGCAGGTGTGTGAGCACTGGTACTTCTATTTAAAATGCTTTAAGAACTTTAACGGTCTTGAAATTTATGATGAATGAGCCCTAGAGAGCTGGGATATGGAAAAAAAATGGAGGGAGCTCTGTCCCTGAGCTGATATAAAGTATGGAAAATTGCAGGAAGGAAGACAAAGAACGGCAAGAATGCATGTGTATATTTGTGATCTAATTGGTTTTTATTCCTGGAATAAATGCACTTTTCTTCTCCTCCTTTTTTTTTTCTCCCTCCCTGAATGTTTTTGAGTGAAACCTTTGCAGCGTGCCTCTCCTTGATCCAGATGTTCAAATCCCCCTCCTTCCCCAAGGCCCAGCTCCAATCCCACCTCCTTCAAGCAGGCCGTAGTTAACATGCTGATTTAGGGCTGACCAGGGTTTCTCGGAGCCAGCCAGCCCAGGGGTAAGGCTGTCCCAGGGGGAGGCCCGGCAGCGGCTGCCTGATTCCCCCAGCAGCGCACACCTGGAGCTCTGGTACTGCCAGGCTCTTCTGGTTGGAGGCGTGGGGACCGATGGGGAATCCCTCTGTGTTTGTGATGTGATGGTGATGCAGCTACCAAAACCAGAGCCTCCACAGCTGATCTGGCTGCTCTGGGTGTGTTCCATCTCCCTCAGGGAGGCCTTGTGAATGAAGAGCCCTGTGGTTTTCTTTCTGCCCCCTCCCTGAGGCTCTGGGTTAGAGTGGGTGGGTGAGTGGGTGGGGAGTTACCAACCTGCCCTCTCCCCACACTAGGCCACACCCTGCTAGGACAGTGACAGAGCTTCTCAACTGTTCTTGAGTTCATTTTCTCCTTCTCAGGAAGCTGGCAGTGGTCCAAAGGGAGCTGAACTGGAAGAGTTTATGTCAGTTCTCTGTGTGACCCTGTTCTGCTGTAAGAAGGTCTTTGTACAGGGGTTAGTTGGTGTCCGCATGGAGAGTCTTTGCCCTTCCCATGAGGCTTCTCAGCTGCTCTGACAGACAGAGCGGCTCTTCTGTCCTCGGCTTGGGCCGGCCTGTTGGAAACTCCCTCAGAGCATCTTCCTCCCTCTCCACATCCTGAAGCACATCTGTCCCCTGAATGTCTGTTACCACGTTTCTCACTCTACTTTCTAGCCTAGTTCTTCATAAACAGGTAGCATCTCCAAGGCTAGGATGCATTGTCCTTGAGGGCAGGAGTCATGCCTGATCTATCTTTACAGCATTTTCATCGATGGTGTTCAAAAGTACCTACTCAGTGGATGACTGGAAAATTGGAATGTTCTAAAATCGTAACAGTCTTGCTGGGCCAGTCTCATTTGGATCTGGAATTGATACTCTTGTGCCATCTTTGTCCCGTCCCAGCTACTATCTTGAATCTTTTCGTGCAGCTGTGATGAGCAGATACACCGTTTGCTGTACCACACAGATCCTAAGAAAAATATCACCAGGCCATTTTAAAGTCAAAAAGCCAAATAGTTTAGTATCTGGAAATACATAAGTTTTTGCAAATGCTAAGACTAGAAAAGAAAACTGGAATGCCACAGACTTGCTTTAACATTCTTTAAATGTTATAATTGATACTTCTTATTTTTCTTGCTTTGGGAACAGCTCTTTCTCTGCAGAGTTCGAAAAGAGCTCCCTCTGATCCTGGCAGCGGACTCAGGCCACTGTGGCCTTTGAGTGTTGGAAGACTCATCCTGCCTGGGTCTGGGAGTTGTTCTGTTCCTGTTCATCTATAGGGGAGGGGACAGAGGATGGGGGACAGAAGTATAGGCCTCCTATAGAACATTAAAAAAAAAATCAACTCTGGCAGAAAAAAAGGGTGGTGAGGGAGGACAGTATGGATCATAAATGCAAGATCTCTTTAATTCACTACTTCCTACTCCCTCCCCCCTCCCAGGCCAGCTCGCACACAGCGTCATCATCAAGAGTAGGTTTGAATTTGCTTTAGTTGGTGAGACCCCAGCTCCAGCGTGACTATAAATCATGGGTCTGGGGGTGCAGCCACTGGACCTTAAGGGGATGACCCTGTGTTGGGACCCTGCCAAGCAAACCGGCTGGGGAGCAGTCTCTGTATCCTCTGCTGGGGACACTGAAATTGTCCTGTGCTCTGTAAGCTGCAAAGGTTTCATATCACATGATGGCTTTCGTGTTGTCCTAGTGACGCCCAGAGTTCCTAATTCAGGGCAGTTGGCTGACCTTCTGGAGGAAAGAGTGGCTTCTCCAGGCTGCCTGCCCCTCCCCCTCCCGTCAAACTTTGCTTCTCCAAGTGGAGTTTAGGCAGCAGATTGAGTCAGTGGCTCTGTTTGCTTCCATCTGACCTTTCTGTGGCTGGGCTTCCTTCCCTAGCTCCTCCCTCAGTGCCTCTCTGACCCTCATTTTAAACAAATCTCTAGGCTTCTGTCCCTGGTGCCGTGATTCTGGCCAGAGCCACCTCTTAGATCAGTTGCCACATCTCCCAGCGTGGACTGTTGCTAGATTGCTAGATTTTCATTTACTCCCCTCCAAGTGGACTTCAAGTATGCAGTGGAAAAGAGAGTAACTCTGAAATCCACCAGGTTGGGGTTCAAATAGTGATTTGTCACAAGGTCACTGTGTGGCCTTGGGCAAGTTATTTAACCTGTCAGGGCCACAGTTGGGGTGGACGTATGTGTAAGCATCGTTGTTGTTTAAAGTTTTGGTCTCTAAAATAATTAATTAACATGCCCTTTGTACACAGAAAAGAAAAGAACTTTTTTTTTCTCTCCGAGTTTGCTGGCTCTTCTTGGCTAAGCAGCCCATTTTATTAAGTTTAAATACATCTGTTTTGTGAAGAAAAGAGAAATGGAGGCAATTTGCTAGTAGTAACTGAAAAGACCAGCCCCCTCCTGGGCCCCAGCATCATTCTGGGATTCATGGTTCCCCCTGCAGGCATATTAATTTTTATTTCTCACCCTGGAGTTTTGTAATAATGCTGCTTTAGGGTCAGGGGACTGGGTTCCACAGTCACACGTCAGTGAGAAGCCTCTTGGTGTTTCAGCTGTTTATAGGCTCATGTAGACCAAGCACCTACTATGCACATGTGCTCTGTACCGAGAACAGAAAGATGAATAGCACTTTATGTTTGAGATGCCCCGGAGTGGGGAGGGAGGAAGTTACCTAAACTGCGGATTGTAACGATTGTAATGTAATGCGGTGTCTATTTGTAACAGACTGTTTCCAGGCCCTGCCAGCCTGTGGGTACAGGATGAGGCCAAATTCACTGTCAGAACTCAAATTTCACCAGCCTCTGCCCCTCCCTGGAACGTAGACCCTCAGCCAGTTTTTCCCTTGGGCCCTTGGAGTTTCTCTTACGCTCTTTGGCTCTGTCTCTGGGATGGTCTTTGCCTCCATCCCACTTCTGAACCTGGCCTTTCTGCTGCCAGTACTCTGCCCAAGGGGTGACCCTCCCAAGGGTCCAGCGGTGTCCCCTTCTCTACCGACTTCCTGAGCCAAGCCACATGTTGTTCTGGGCTCCGGAGCAGAGAACATCACTCTCTATTTTGGGTTACATTTTGTCACCTGAGCACAAAGCAGCATGGCTGTGCTTTTGTGTCTCACATGGTCCCTTGGCTTCTGCCCTCAGCATCTCTCTCTGCAGAATTTGGGCATAAATCCATGGGGTGAGGTCCAGGGACCATCATCTCTGACAAACACAACAAGCACCTCCTTGCTGACATCACCCTCATTGCATAACTGCAGAAAGCAGCTCCTCTCTCTTTCCTGCCAAGAATCACCTCCTTAAACAGATGGCTTCTGCTGGCCACTTGTGGTCAGTTTCCAGACGTGCCCTGGCTGAATTCTTCTTGATTATGTCCTTTCCCTCCTTTTTATTGACCTCTTGACCTCACCTGGACCGCTGCCAGAGTTTCCTAATTGGCTTCACTGCCTCCGGGCTCTGCTTCTCTCCATCCTGTAGCCAGATTACTTCAGTAAATGACCCTCCTTGGATGGGATCCTGTTGGGATCAGCCTTATACAGGATTCCTCTTGCTGGCTAGATCAAGGTCCCACAATATCATTGCAATCACACTCCTAGTTATTGGCCTATTAAATACTTTTACAAATAACTGTTTTTACTTTATCCATTTTCAAACAGAGTCTGAAGCAGTTTCCATTCATCTTTCCAGTTAGTCCCAATCCATCAGTATCAAGGGAAATGGCCATTTAGAATCAACATCTTTACTTGTTCCACCTGGATATGCATGAAATTGGGAAGGATTAGAACTGTTACAGGGAAATGGATTCTTACCAAATTTCAAAAAGGTAGATTAGATTTAGGCCAACGATGACTTTATTCACCATGGGCTTATTTAAGGCCTGTATCTGAAATGGGTTTTCTGGAGAAGGCTACCTGCCCCGGTGTATCATGTATATGGACTGATGGAAGCCATTGGACAAACAGAGCGGTAAGAGCAAGACATCGGGGTATCAGTTAGGCAGATCTGAATCAGACTGTGATGTAATAAGTCAGGAGACGTTCTCAAAGAGTTGGCTTTTTGCATTGACCAGTCCAAAAACCTACAGTACAAACATTTAAAAAATGTTTTGCTAAGACCAGAAAAGAGCCATAAGGACTTCTTAGGCATTAAGTTAACACTTAGGAAGATTTGACCATAATGCACACAATTTAGATTTTTCTCTTTGTTTTCATTTTGAAGGTAGAAATGAACTTCAGGAAGCATCTTTCTTAGCAGATGCTCCACAAGAGACGGGGACCCAGGTGTGACGACTCTGGTGGGAGACACTGGAGGCCTAGGTCTGGAGGGGACTCTGCCTTCAGAGCTGGAGGATATTTCTCCTGAGTCAGTCACCCCCAAACCCAGAGGACACTGATGCAGGGGAGGGAGAAGTTTTCCTCGGCCTTCTTAGGGTCCCTGGCTGGGTCTGATAATTAAACTGACAAAGAAAAATTAATAAGAGAAAAACACACAAATTTATTTATGTAAGTTTTATGTGATACAGGAGCCTTTGTAAGGAAATGAAGACTTGGAGAGACAATTAAAACTGGGTGTTTTTATGCCAGTTTGGATGAAGAGTGGATAGTTGTGGAGAAGCATTGTCAGACAGAGGGTATGAAGTAAGGGTAGTGAACTGGAGGAAGCAGCCAGGCCTGTGTGTTCAGATTCTTGGAGATAAGGATGCTCCTCTCCTCCAGGTGTGAGGAGGGCACCTCGCACCTGAGGCTTTTATGACCTGCTTCAGGGGAGAAAAGCAGGGGGATGGTCAGAGTAACCTTCCTGCTTTCACTGTTTTCTCAAACTTCTTCAGCTTAAAATACTCAATATGCTGAAGTGCCTTGTTTTGGGGTATGAGTACTGAACCCCATCACCAAGGAGATTATTACTAAAGGAGAGGGAAGCCAGGACCTGGGTAAGGGAGGCAGGCACCTCCATCCTCATTATCAAACAAAGAAGATGCCATCATTTTATCCTTACAGTATTTCGTTGTAAGGTCAGGACTGATTGTGGAAAGAGATCCAAGCAGGCAGGGTTAGACAAGGAAATCATGATGGGAAAAGAAATTGCCCCCGTGTCTGAAGGCTGGGCAGGCTTTGGACAGCCAGCGCAAGCACATCCTTGATGGGAACGGGTGGAGTGGGGGTGGATAGGAGAATGGTGGGTTCCTGAGACTGTGAGGTCAGGGGCCTTGCTGCGGGGTCAGGGGGAGAAGGACTGGCTTGGGAACTGGAACCTGTGGGGGGGGGGCAGGGCTTTATTATGAGGGCCAGAGAGCCAGGAAGAGAAGTTTAGATTTAACCCTGCAGGAAGCTGGAAGCCTTGGAAACAATAATGAGACAGATTTGGAGAGGAAACCCTGGGTTTGGGGGTGTCATTCGAGACGGGAAGGTTAGGCCTAGATGAATGCGGCCCCAGTGGGAAGGACTGCGGGCAAAGGACAATTTACAGAGAAAAACTATTGAGACATGGAGACTGACCATCATGGGAAGGGAAAGAAAGTGATGTTAAACGTCCCATCAGGGTTGCGGCCCGTGGAGACTGGGTCCTGAAGATGCGAGGAGGAGCTGGCCGGGGAAGGCTTATGAGTTTTGCTTTGGCTGTTTAAGGAGATGAGGAGAACCGAGTGGAAGTCCTCCATGGGGCTGCTCCCTGAACCCTTGGAGACAGAGCTCTGCTCTGAGGTGATGACTGAATCCGTGAGCTTGGAAAAATGGCCTCGCAAAGAGAGCACGAGGAAGGAAGAGTGGAGGTGGAGACGGGGCCTGGGACTGGATGAAGAAGAGGGACCTACGTACGGAGCAAACAAAATGTCCCAGCCAACATGAGTCCTGAAGGATGTCTTGCTGCCTGCTGCTCAGGGCACGGCGTCCCCTGCTGCCAGGACAGTGCCGCCCCAGCTTGCTCCTGAGCCAAGCAGTGCAGGCCTGGGAGCCAGAGAGATGAGGGTAATTTGCTGCATGATTTGACCTGCCCACTTTGGCGTCTAGTCCAGGGCACGGTTTTAAACATGGTGCTCTCTGTCAGTGTCAAGGCCATATTATCAGCTGCCTAAGCCGGTGCTTGAAAAAGGACCCTGTAATGAGCTGCTAGAACTAGCAAATAAAAATATAGGATGCCCGATTGCATCTGAAATTTTCAGATAAACAATGCAAAAAATTTTGTACGTCTCCAGTATTGTATGGTATGGACAGACGTATAAGATAATGGTCATTATTTATCTGAAATTCAAATTTAACTTGGTATCCTGTATCTTATCTGCCAGTTCTGTCCTCTGAGGAATCTGACTTCAGCACGAAGGGGACCATAATCATTCCTTTTCTCAGCTGAGAGGCCCCTTCCCCAAGACACAGTTCGTTCTCTTTCTTTCTTCCCTCCCGTGGAAGCAGATGATGTAGTTCAGAACCAACGACCAATTGTTTCACACCCACCACGTTCCTGACAAGGCACAAGGCATTTTCACACATATGGTATTGGTGTTTTACAACTTGTTCGTGGGATACAGCACTTGGAAATCAGGTGTTTTTGGCAGAATATCCTGAACTTGAAATAATTTTACCAGCAGGCTAGAAGAGATGATGGTATTTGCAGGTGTGCAATAAACTATTGCTGTAGAAAAGCACACATATCCAAAGTCAAACCATTATGTTTCTAAGTCATTCCACTGATAACTGGGAGGCACAGTTTATTGAGATGTTTAATTTTTATTCTCGTTGTATTTTCACCTCCCCTATCCTGAGAAACCAAGCCTTTCTGTTACGAGGCCAAGGCACGTTTTGTTGGTACCCGGAAAACAATCCTTCCCAGTGCTTTCTTCTAGAGACCCTTTGGGCAGGGTTACACTGGCCAGTCCACCAGAGGAAAGGGGTGAAGGAAAACATCTGCAGCTGGGGATTGCACTGGCTCAGTGTTGGTGGGTGGGGAGTGGGTGAGTCCATAAAACTAAGAGGAAGGGCAGGCTTTGGGCTTTGGAGTTACCAAGTATGGAAGGGCCCAAGCCCCTCTCCTGCCAAGTACTTCATTAAGGACAGTGGTGATTGCCTATAGAGCAGTGGTGAGGGTCCCACGGATGGGTCTGTGAACACAGTGACTCTACTTGAGTCCTTACAGAATAGATTGTCCAGAGCTTGCCAGGAAACCAGTGACAGGCTTTCTTCTTGACTAAACTATATTCAGGCTCCCCTAAGCCAAGTGGACTTTGACCTTGGGGTTTAGTGTCTATCCTTGTTGGCCTGCATTGTCCGGTTCTAGCAAGAGTCCTGTTAGGTCATTTTAGAGAGAACTCCCACCCTTAATATCATCTTCATCCTCCGTATCTGATCAAATTCCTTGTCCCCCATCCTTGGTATCCGATCATACTGGTCTGTCTTCAGCAAGAATCCTGTCAAGCTGTTTTGGCCAGAATCCTCCCTTATCCCAGTGTCTCCTCTTAGTAATTTTCCATCTCTCGCCCTCCTCATCCTGCTCCTTGGCTATAAACTCCCACTTTCCCTTACTGAATGCACTTGTCTCCTGAATAAAGTCTTCCTTATTGTCTTTAACAAGTGTCCGAATAACTTTTAACACCGGAACTTGACTGTAGCAGGAAGAGAAGGAGTGTTGGCTATGATGGTGGCCTCCATAGCTCTGCCCCCTGGCACCCTCCCTGCCCCTTCTTCCTCCCTCCATCCATTCCTGGTACCATACAGCACTCATGATGCCACAGGCGGCAAAGAAGCCCCAGGAATGACCGAGTTTGCATTTTCCACCATCCAGACAGGTAGGAACCAGAAACAGAATACATTTGACTCAGAAACACAAAGAAATCCTATTCTCCTTGCTTCTTTGAATTGCAGATTAATGTTCCATCCCAATTTCCCTTCTTGTTCATTCTTTCAGTCTGATATCACAAGAACTACTCATTTAAGGATAATCTGGACAAAACCCGAAAGTCAAGAAAATTCTACTGATTGACTCTACCCTGCCCCCCAACACCAGAGTTATGAAAATATCACCACTTAAAAATTTTTTAGCAGCTGAATTCCTCAGTTAGTTCAGTGTTGCAGGAACGTAGTTAGAAAAACTGGATTTTTTCTCACCATGAAAGGCTGGGCACAGGGTGCTGACATTTAAAAACCCCATGTCCAGCATAACACAATGACGTTATTTATAGACCAACAAGGATCTCAGACAAATGGGATGCAGAGGGAGAAACACAAAGAAGGAAGGGGCGAGTCACAGAAATCTGAGGCTGAACTGAGAAGGAAACCCCCAGCCAAATCTGAGACACGTCGAGCTTTTGTCAGGTTCCCGTGATTAGCAGGAAGTTGAGATGACTCACCGCGTCCTGTCACCCTTGCTCTGGGGTCCTATGTATCCCTTCCCAGGATTTTAAAGCCCTGATTTGTGTAGAAAACCACACAATTGGTCAGAGAGTGACTGTGCTCTGTTTTTCAGATCTGTGTTTTTCAAAAGCACAGAATGGTTGTGCGGCTCAGTATCTAAGGCTGACCGGTCTCCCCACAATGGCCTCCCCATGGAGGCTGGTGCCAGGGGGTGGGAGGGCACCAGGGTGAGCTTTGAGGGGCTTCTTCATGTCTCCCTGCGAAAACCTGGATGCGGGGGCGGGGGGCAGACCTTGGCCTCCAAGTCTTGCTGTGCACCTCTTATTGGAAGGAAGTGGCCTCAGCCAAATAGTCAAGACCAGTTTAAGTTTAGCTTCTTTAGCTTTTCTTGTAGGTCTTAAGTCGTGGGGGGCGGGGGGGAGATCTCCTAACATAACAGGGATAAGACCAGCCAGGGAAATTCTGTTTTGCTTTCTCTTTTGGTTTTCAGATTGCCGCTCACTGGGGTTATTCCTTTCCTAGATGGGCCTCCACTTCACTCTCACCACAAACTATTATGATTTAAAAATTAAAGCTCCATATCCTGGCTCATCCGTTTCCCTTTAATAGGATGACCTGCGGTAATCAATAGAGGAAGTGCGCGAATGTATGGTCCTGTCTGAGAGGATTGAATTAAGTGATGTGTGCAAAGTAGAGAGATGAGATCACTTAGAAATGAGTTTTTTAAAAAAAGTCTTTGGTCATTATCGCTTGCATTTAGAAAGCCAATTTGAAAAAAAAAATCAATCTGAACTGAATTTTTTTTTTCCATCCTTAAATCTTTGTCACTCCTTAGGTGACAGGATGTTGTGAATATAAAACTTGGGATTGGCTTTTAAAAGGAAAAGAAAAAGAAAGGATAATCTGTTGGCTAAATTTATGGAAACAACCACAAAACCCCCATTATTCACCTGGCCCTTAGATTTATACAGTTTTTCTTTTCTGTCCACCTGACAGTTGACTATTGGTTAGAAACATTTAATGATTACAAGTTCTGGTGAAACACCACAGGTGAATAAAGAGAGAATTTTGGCTGAGTTTAAGGGGCTTTCCTGGGAGACTGATGTATTTTGTGGCCCAATACTTCATTATTTAACCTACAGACCTGGTTTCTTTTGAAAACAAACCTTAAGTCTGGAACTTTCCACGCTTAGAGTCCACATCACTTTCAAGAAAGCCTAGAAGATATAGCTGAGTAAAAACAGTACTCATTATGAATGGTTACTGCTGTTCTTTCTCACTGGGAAGGCTGGGGACGTCAAGGATCAAATGACCTTTTTATGCAGTGGTGCTGTTTCTCCGTGTCTCAGCCTTTTCATCAGAATGACTGTGGCTGAGCTAGGGGCAGAAAAGCTTTTATGGAAAACAGTGGCAGCGTCATAATTGGCGTCCAGTCATCTCAGAAGTCTTTACATAACTTCCCACAGTCATGTCAGAGGGCACGGGGATAGACGTGCATCTAATTTCTTTTTGGATTGTGCAAGGAAGCACGATCCAGAGAGAAGTCAGCTTCAGCAATTTTCAAAGAGTTTGAATTCATATCCCTGAATGTGGTCCTCGAGTCTACTTTCCCATCCTTTACTGCACCCACCCAAAAGAAGGGGCCTTCTGCTCTGTATTAGGACTCTCAGACATGCACACGGAATGTGAACCTCAGAGATGAATGCTCAAAAGCTGGGCATGTGATTACTTCCTCCAAACATCCATTTGTCCTCAGTGTTCTAGGCCTTGCTGCCCAGACGTCTGACAACCTCTCTTCTCCTTTGGTTTTCTAAGTCAAGTGTGCTAAGTGGTGGCAAAAAGGAAGGGCTTCTGCCCTCATTCAGGTTCCTAGGTGGCTTCAACTCTGAGACTCCCTGGAGTTTTACATCAGCTCTTGGTTCAGTCCTAAAAGAAGTTGCGTCAGGCATGGCAACTTTTGCCTGCTTTGTTCCCATTCTCTCTGGTGAATCAAGTATTAATAAATGGCTCCCTGGGGGGAGTTTGGGCAACCCACACTAGAAAACAAATTGAAATACAAAATTCTTGGACTGGTGTAATGCGATACCATAGTCACTGATGGACATCTACTTTCCTTCCCATACGTTCAGGAGAAAATCAAGAAAAGTGTATGGCTAACATCATTCCCCATTTTTCCTTTACCCACAAACTCTTTGCTTTAAAACAGCAACCCAAACCACAGGTAGATACTTCAGTGAGCAGATTAAAACCTTTTCCAGGGAACACAAAGAAATTGAGAGGATAGCCAGTTGTTTGCCACTGAATGGGCAAAGGGGAGCACAATTACCACTCTGGTCACTGCCTCTCCCCCACCACTGGCCTGCCACCTTTGAGCTGGGAACCACGCACAGGCAGGACCATCTGTCTAGTTTGAGATGGTAGCATTTGTCCAGTTCACCTTCCTGGGTTAAAAGTGTGTGGGAGACAAAAGTGAAACTTTAACATTAAGAAACCCCTGAGTGTGCCAGATTTTGTCTTTGCCTTCATGTTTTTCTCCCAAACACGTGCAATCTCTGTAGAACTTCACTTAAAGAAAACTTTCCTCTCTACACAGCAGGGAATAGCTTGCAAGAGAGAGAGAGAGAAAATCCAAGATCTACTGTATTTTATTGATTTGTACCCGGTCTTGTTCCAGAATTGTTGTTAGAGGCACATGTGATTAAGTATGCCACTGACTGCTGTGTTATGTACTCCAAGTCTTTTTTTTTTCCTGCAATTTCATTGACGACCTTGGTGCAGTCAGAGATTAATGAAGATGGATCCAAGTCCTTACTACTAAGCAAAGAGGCTCTAAACAAAGGACAGTAGACCGCAGGGTTATCTTTGTAACCATAGGGAGTTTCAAATAAGAGGCATCAGATAAGGCAATGGTGTGCTAGGTGCAGTCGATCATTAACGCTCTCTGAAGGTGCTGGACTTCCTCGCCATGTTACTTGTCAGTGAACATCGGGAAACTAGACAAGAAGAGAAGAAGTGTGTGATGCCAATCATATGGCCAGTGCATTTGGCCAGTTGGAGCTGGCCAGCCTCCAGCTATTACAGGCCATGAGAGTGGTATAGAGGGGCGGGCAATTCCAGGGCCGCACCCCCTCCTCAGGGGCTCTGCTGCCTGGTCCTCTGAGGATGATGCTAACCCACACACCAGAGTATTACAGTCTTGGTGACCCGTTTGCTGGGTGTCCACAAAGATGGCTGCAACCCATGACTACATGGCCGTGTGACTCTCAGGGAAGTTTAAGGCTGGATGGTGCTTTCCCCTCGCCCCGCATTGTGACTTAGTCTCCCGCATTGTGACTTAGTCTCCCTTTCTCTAAACACTTATTTTACTGTCCTTTCATAATTCATCCAAGGCTTCTCACAAAAATTGCTTTGGGTTGCAGTAGAGGAGTATTTTGGAATTTTCCTACTCATATGGCATTCTATTTTTTTTTTCTTTTCAGGGTACAGAGTGAAGAAGCAGTAACTGGTCAAGAGGAAATGTCACTGAAATGCGGAGATTCCCCAACAGTTTTTTTTTTCTTTGCTAATACTCTAAGAAGAATTTCCCCGCAGAGCTCCAATAACACAGGCCGTCAGAGAGAGCAGGTGAGTGTCCTTAACCAGTTTCTGTCGCTGGACAGCCTTGTGATCACTGTATTTCTTTCTCCAGACCGCTTGACTCATTTACCAGTCTCATTCCTGTCGACACGTGTGCTGGAAAAAGCAGCGAAGTGTTAGTGCCCATTGGGGTGACGGGCCAGCTCATCCCTGCGGGCAGTATTTGTTTGCAGTACAGGGGACACCCTCGAGCCAGCACAAACAAGGTCCAAGGAAGCCTCCCAGGAGGGAGCCAGTCAGCAGATGGCAAAAGAGACTCAGGGTCCGACTTTCCACAGGGGTCTTCAAATAGCCAGAGGAGCTGTGCCCAGGACAACACACATGCACACGCACACACACACGCTCGCGCACATGTTACCTCGTGTGACTTTCACCCCTGTCTACCCAGCGATAACTTTTGACTCTAATTTTTTCCCCTTGGCTTTTGCAGGAAGTAGCTTGGTTTTGAGAAAAACCAGGAAAAGCACCATCACGTTGGGCTTCAACTAGCCTCTTGCTTTTTCTTGATTCTCTCTGTTCTTGCCCACAAGCCACACATCTCAGGTCTGAGTCCAGGGTGGTGAATGTATTTTGCAGGAGTTTCTGTGTATCTAGGGTACAGCTCTTCTTTCAGCATTCTTTGCCCTTTCTTTTGTCACTTTTCACTTTCTCTTTGGTCTGCTTTTATGTCTGTAGAGTTGTCTCAGCTGACAAGGTGGACTCTTCAAGTGAGAAGTTGCATTTCTCCCTTCTCCACTTAGACATGTAAAAGCCTGGACTGATGGGGCTATTGAAGAAGTGATAGGCAAAACTCTCCCACATCTTTCTTCCTGGAGGGGTATCTTTAGAGGAGGCAGGTCTGTTGTGTTTTAAAGAGTGATATTTATATGTGTGTAACAAAGAACATATTTTCCACCATATGAACAGGTGAACTTGCTGTGCAGACACTTCCTCAAATCTTTAATCTCTGATTACACGTGAAAATGTCTTTGCTTTCGTGTGTAATCAGTGCGGAGACTGGCAGCACTTGTAGGATGGGATGGCATGAGAAAACGTAGATGTTTTGGGGTGAAAAATAGTTGGTGTGCCAAGAGCCTGGGGGAAAAGAGAAGAGCGAAGGCTCAGAAGTGGTTTTGATCCAGACCTGGAAGGGCTTGAAGCCATGCAAAGCAGTTTGGGCTTTTTCTTGAAGGCTGAAGGGGAGCCCCTGAAAGATTTTAAGCAGGGACCAGATTCACATTTAAGAAAGTTATGGCAGCTGTAAAGGGTGGCTGTGAAGGGCACAGGTGGTGGGCAAGGAGTCTAATCAGGAGGCAATCGAAGGCATCCACAGAAATGATGAGGGTCTGAACCTAGCATATTAGGAGATAAATGTGAAAAATGTTAAGAAAGTGAAATAGGTGGCACTGATTTCTGTCTTGCCTTACTGATAGCCATTTTACCCTTCTCTTTATGGCTAATGAGATATGAGCCAAATGAAGTGCCTTAACTTTCTTCATTCTTTATGTTTTTTTCTGTCTGGAACTTGAGAATAGACAGCTTGTAACCATGATGTGCTCTGTAAGATGGGAGCCTTGTGCAAAGCATGGTAGTGAAGAAAGACAGGAGTCCAGGGTCGTTGTGCAAAGCATGGTAGTGAAGAAAGACAGGAGTCCAGGGTCTTGTTGACACGCTAGAGTCAGTGTACTAGCCTTGGATGATTTGAGTCCCATGCTTTATGAGAAAAATGAATAACTCTTTTCTTGTTTAAACCACTGTGATTTCCATCCATTTCCATCCAGCTGCCAAAAGCTGCTGGCAGACAAAATGTTGACAAACTGGGTTGTAAAGTGTGAGCAGAATGATGGGAGGATGAGCTCTAATTGGTTGCTTGACTGATGGGGTAGATGATGGTGCTGGTTGCAGAGATATGGAATGGAAGGGGACTTTAGGAACGGTATGGATTTCCCTTGTGCTTATGGAGTCTGAGAAAGCTCTGCGATGGCCGGGCTAGGTCCAGGAAATAATGGGATGTAAACCTTGGCTAGAGACATATATCTGGAAACCATCATTTTACAGACAGCAGTTGACGTCATGGGAGTGTTTTTAGTCACCGACGGAGCGCATAAAAGAAAAGGGCCAAGGACAGGGCCCAAGGTGCCCAGCACATGAGAGTAATGTTCCCATCAGTTGGACAGTGAAGAAACATATAGAAAGTTAGGCAGAAGATCTGGAAGGAATGGTACCATGGAAATCAAATACGTTCAGAGGACAGAGTGGTTACTAATGACACAGTTATAAAGAAAACTTAGAAAACAGGAGAGAGGGGTCAGGAAGAAAAATGGCCAGAGGGTTCCCTCCTTTTCCAGAAAGGGTATTTTCTGAGTGATCTTTCCACAGAAGGTGGTCACAGGGACGTTTGTGTCATGACACCACAGCACCTGTGATTCTTTAGGAGCCTTGCAATACCCTGTTTCTTTCTTTTGTTTTTTTAAACCATCTCCTTCTCCACCAATGGCCAGAAACATCAAATGATTGATCTATCTATCTATAGTTTCTTTTGTTTTGGGGAGGAGATTTAAATGATGTATTTTATTTAAGAACAAAGTGAATCCAAATGCATTAAATATTCATTTTAAGATATTTCTTCATAAAGAGTTTTGAGGGCTCCCCTGTTGCACACGGAGGTGAAATACAGTCGAGATTAGATTATGTGCTCTGTTAATTAAATATATCACTAAGGAGTCTCTACGAAGGGCTCTCCTATGAGAGGAAAAAAAGATTTTTAGAGAAGGTTAAAAAAGGAAGAAAGACAAGGCAGAGGGCAGGAGTGCTTTGGTTTGGCGTGTGTTTGTGGCAGTGTCATCAGCAGGACATACCCCCTACCACTGGTGGCATCCAGACGTTTTCATGGCCTCTGTGGTCTCTGCTGTGGGCTGAGCTGAGCTGTCACTGGCTAGAGCTGCCTTTTGTTTCTGAAGTCAATTAGTGCGGGGTATAGGGTTGTTTTCCTGAACTTTTAATTTATTTTCTTAAACTAAGAAGTAAAGAATATGTCTTCTGGGGAATGTCCTCAGATTGCATCAGCCAGGGGCTCTGATGCAATCTGACCAGCTCGCTCCCTGGTCCAGGCCTCTCAAGGTTGCTCAGAGAACAAGTTCTGGCTCTAGGCAGCTTCTTGCTCACAATGATCAAAATAATTGTTTTCACCCTTAAAGGGCAGTTGTGAGGTGAACTCATTGCTTTGAGCTTTCTAACAGTGCCCTCCCTAAGGAGCAAGTAACAATGCTCATCTGGAATATTTTAATTGGAAAGAGAAGGTCTTTCTTGATCGTCCCAAGAAGGACCCCAGGCACCACTTTCATAAGGAGTGACCTGTCACTTAAGAGTTGTGGCTCTTCCTTGGCCCATTAGTCAGCTCTGGGAGAATCAGCAGCAACGGGGTGTTAAAAGATCACTCTGAACGTTTGCTGGGAACTTCTTGGGTGTAAAGTTTCTCTTCAGGATGCCACACAGTGACACAATAAAGATACGATGCTGGCTCTCAAATTGCCAAACAATCAGGGAAGACACTGTAGTTTGAGCTGTGGCTTTTAGGCTGGACAGCTATAGGTGTAGGCTTGTATAAACATATGATCCATCACACGTATGGAGATGCCCTCAAACTTTGCTTGTCTGGTGGTCCCTTCTTCAGCCAGCTCAGCTGGCCTGGAAAAAAGCTGAGGTCTCTGAGCAGACACATAGATGCTTAAAAAAAAAGTTATAATTCTATAGTTCATACATTTTACTTGCATTATTCCAAACTCGTTTCCCCTTATTTTGGGTATATTCTAGATAGCTTTTCCACAACACACAGGATTAGAGTTGTTGAGATGGGCTGTGCCAAACAATGGCTGTATGCCACCTGCAAGGAGAAGGGATTTTCTAGAACCTGACATTAAAGCAGTAGTTTTCAGACTTGTCCGACACACGTCAGCATCACCCCAGCATCTTTAATAATTTCTAAACCCATGCCACACCCAAGGTGGATAAATCACAGTCTTCAGAGGTGGGTACACAGGCGTTGATTCCAATGTGCAGACAAAGTTGGGAGGCACTGCACTGGAGGTTAAGGCAGAACAACAGATGTTTAATTGAGTGGGTTTCTGGGGCTATTTAGTATCAGGGTAGTATTCTTCACATTTGTATAAGTAGCCTATGTCTTTCGTGGGGTGCATGAAGGTGAGACAGTGTCCTGAACAGGTAGCAGGGGTATGCTTTTCTTTCCTGGTCATCGGTAGCCCTGAGAGGCATCATTGTATTACAGATACAACCCACATGAAAGGTCCCTTCTCTGTCTTGCAGGGTTTGTCCCCAAGGATGGTCTAGAAATGGAAAAGATGGGAAATTGTGACCCTTCGAGTTGGGGCATTTTATAGTCTCCACTTGGATGATACCCTTCAGAGATGTTCCTTCTCAGCTGGTACAGTGTACTTTCCAAGAGGCTATCTCCACTTTCTGCTAGTGACTGCGTAGGACAGTGGACACCCCCACTAGTTGGAGGGCATCCCACATGGATGCCCCCCCCCGATCTCTTTGGGGCATCCTTTTTCTCTCCTGGTGGTAGGGGTCTGTTGGGGGGATGGAGAAGGCAAATGGGAGGGGAGGGGTCTCAGTTTATTCTGCCACAAGAGATTGTCCAACAAAGGATGCTTACTAGAAAACTGTCTATCCTGTAATGTGAACTTGTAAGACAGCAAGCGATGAACTTTTATATTCCATATATTATATTTTTATTAAGGCAAAACTCCCTACAAATGGATTGGGTAAAAGCCTAGAAAGAGATACACAAAGATATTAGCAGCAGTTGCTTTTTAGGTGGTTTGACCATGGGTGATTAAAAAAATCTTTTTCAACGTTCACAGGGAGCATATTGTTTTACTAATTAAAAAAGAAAAGCTATTCTTTTAAAACAGGATGTCCAATATGATACACCCGAATCAACAGAAATATTTTATATTTTGTTCATTCTTTTCTGCTAAAAAAAAAAAAGGCAGAGAAGAGGAT
This sequence comes from Camelus dromedarius, assembly GCF_036321535.1. Classification (NCBI taxonomy): domain Eukaryota; kingdom Metazoa; phylum Chordata; class Mammalia; order Artiodactyla; family Camelidae; genus Camelus; species Camelus dromedarius. The sequence goes on along the minus strand of NC_087454.1, from coordinate 9,613,427 downwards.
AATACAGCTTAGCAAGATCTATCAAACAAGGCAGTGGAAGTAGTTAAGATGTGTATTTTCCACCCTCAAAAGGAGGCCCAGTCTTGCTCCTTGGTCTGTGCAAAGAATGCTTTCTCTTTGTTTACCTTCCTTTGTTCAAAACCTCTGTCACAGAGCACAGTGCCTGGCAGGTGACAAGTAAGAGCTCAGTAAATACCAGTCCAGTTGAATGAATAGAATAAAGTCTTGATGCTTAGAGGTAGAGCTTTTGTTATCTAGGAAGAATCTTTCCCTAAACAATTTTGGCAAATGGAATGATTTCTGTAACAACAACAACAAAAAGAAGAGACCAAGTCTATAGCCAAAGGACATATGTTGAGTTCCTCCTCAGAAAATGAAGGGAAACTTCATGGGCTGGGTAGGACTTAAGCATGGCTTTGAAGAAATCAGTAGAAATTTTATAGAAAGAACAGGGATGTTGCAGGCACGTGGACCAGCTTGTGCCAAGATCTGATGGCTAGAGATAGGTGAACATAGAAGGTGGCCAAGTTGTTGACTGGAGCAGATGGTGTGCGCAGGAAGGGTCCTGGCAGGGATCACTGTCAGATAGAATGGGCTTAGCTGTGAGAAACCATAAACTAGGATTTTAGATTTCTTTCTGACGTTTGTAACGCAGAGCTTTTGCAAGGTTTTACAGGAAGGTGTTCCTGCAGACATACCGTGCTCACTGGTCCTTCATCCTGTTGCAGAGGAGGAGATGCTCCCCCATAGAGGGGTGCAGGAGAAAGCCATCATCCTCTTCCTTCTCTCTCTCACCCAGTCTCCCTTAGAAGAGTGAATGGTATAGGATGCGCGTGGATGAGAATGCTGCCCCCTTTAAAGATGCAATGTGGCCTTGAGCATCTTGGAGGAGGAAGAATTTGATCCCTTCCACGATTCATTGAAGGGCTCTCTCTCTCCTCCTTATCCCTACCTCCCTCACTCCCCATTGAAATGTCCTCTGTTGACCTCTTCTGTGTTCCAGGTACCCACTGCCTGTTTGGCTCTCCTGCACCGTCTCATTTCTCTCGTACGCCTCATTGCTTTCTCAGCTGAGTGCTCTTACAGTATTCCCATAGCTTCCCCTACAGCCCATACACTGATAGCTGCCAAGTCTATCTGGCTTGGCAGCCCAGTCTTCTCTCCTGAGCTTGGACTTCGATTTCCAGGCACTTGCTGGACACATCCTACTAGGTATCTTTCAGGCAACTCTGGCACAGCATATCCAAAACTAAACTCATTTTCTTCCCCCGCAAAACCTGTTCCTCTTTAGTTTCCAGTCTAAGTTATGTCCTCACCATTCACACAGAACACCTATTTGCCCTAGACTCCCTCCAGCTCACCCCATGTCTAGTCAACCACTGTGTCTTGATCATTACACCTGTGAAATGTCTGCTGAATCTCTTTACTTTTCTTCATGACCCTTGTACTAATTTTGTTTCTTAACCACTCTGTACTGGACCAGTTCGTTAACTCTTAACTGGCCCTCTTGCCTTTGATTTCTCTCTCTCTTTCCCCAGTGTATCCTCCTCATTTGCTGCCAGAGTGATCTTTCTGAAACAAATTGGATTCTGTGTGTTTTGCTCAAAAAGCATTAAAGGCTTGCCCTTGCCTAAGAATCGAGCGTGAGCTCCTGAGTGTGGCTGGCGAAGACTTCTCAGACTGGCCCAGCGTACCTTCCCAGCTTCATCTTACAGCACCTCTGACCCTACCTACCCCCTTCGCCCAGATCGTTGTCCACACAGAAATGTTTTCCAGGCCCGAAGCACAACCTGATTCCATTCTTTACTTCTGCAACTGCTGTTTTTTTTGGTTTTTTTTTTTTCCTGATACAGCCTTCCCTTGTGCCTACCCACAAACACCGTATGCAAAATAACATTGTGTACAAGGCTCCTCACTGCCCTACTCATCCTTCCTAGCACAGCTCAAGGCACCTTCTCTGTAAAGCCTTGTCTGGCCCTTTTTCCATGCTTCATTTAAAGTTTGTATAAGGATGAATTATTTGTGTGGTTCTCTCTCTTGCACGGTATCAACTCTATAGAAGGTGGGATCTGAGCTGTATTCACCTTCATGGTCTCAGATCTAAGCACAGAGTCTGTTACAAGGTAAATCCTCAATTAATATTTGTTGAATGATGCAATGAATGCATTATTCATTTTTCTCACATTAAAAAAAAATCCCCCCTGGAAGATCCCATTTCCTTTATAATTTAATCCCTAAAGATTAAACAGTTGGTAGAACATTCTTATCCCCTTCTCCTTACATTGCAGGGGTGTGAGAAATTCCTTGTCTCGGAAGGGGAGAGGTACCGGGGAGGGGCACTTCTGTGGCTGCATGTAACATGAGCGGCTGCTCTGGTTGAGTGGCCCACGTGGCTCAGCCTCCTGCAGGCTGTCCTCAGGAAGCCCACTCTCCTCCAGGGCCCCATAATAAGAGCCATGCTTGCAGGAGAGCCTGCCCTTGTCGAGGCCTGCCTGTGACTGGGTGGGCAGGTTTCATTATGGGTTGGGTTCTGTTTTTTTTTTTTTTTTTGGTGGGGGTTTGGAAGGAGGTCCAGGGCAGATATTAGAACACCCATCTGTTTCCGGGTCTAAGCTTTAAACTCCAATCGGCTTTATCAGACATAAAGCAGATATTTTCATCTCCATCTGTCTGACTCCTGTGACTCCCTCTTGATTGGTCCCAACTTGAAGCTGAGTGGGATGGAGGTTGGGGAGAGAATTGGGACAGGAATATTATTTATTTGCTCTTCCAAAACCCCAGTAATTATCCTACTGTTCTATGTTGATGATGCCAGGAGTTGCTCACATCCTAGGTATCTGGTAGAATCTTAAGCCGCACACGATTTTGGAGAGACATCCTGCTTTGTAGGGCAAAGGGAGGACCAGGAGAGAGCCTTATATGTGGTAAATGCCTTACACTGTTTAAATGAATGAATGAAGGGGTTTGTGGGCAGCAAGTTATAGTTTAAACTCAAGTAACCTGAGGCAAGAGAGGAAATGGATTTTCCATTTTCATCTATCAGATGGGCAAAGACCAGAAAGTTTAATAATCCACTGTGTTGGAGAGGGTAAGGGAAAATAAACTATCTCACACAATGCTGGTAGGCATGTGCTTTGTTGAAAATAATCTATGTAGGGCAATTTGGGAGTATCTATTGAAAATGCATATATATGCACATAGCTTTTGACTCTGTGATTCTGTTTCTGGGAATTTATACTACGGCAATACTAACATGCAGAATGACATTATGTCAAAGGTATTCATTGTCACATCATGTACAATAGCACACATTTAGAAATATTCTAATGTCCACCAGAGAATTGTTAACTAAGTGATAGTACGTCGTAATGGATTACTTTTAACTTTAAAGAACAATGAGGACACTCCTTCTAGACCAGAATGGAATTATTTCCAAGGTGTATTGATAAATGGAAACAATCAAAGTGCCCAACATTGAGAATGTTCTGGTATCATTTAAAAGAAAGAGAGAAATGTATTTGCTTGAAATTCTTTTATCTGAAAGTAGACAATAGAAGCTGACAACGTTGTTTGCCTCTGGGAAGGGGTACCAGATGGCTGGGGGAACGAGGTTAGAAGGGAGACTTTGTGTTCTCTCATTTGTACCTTTTGAATTTTAAACAATCTGAATAGTTAAATCAGAAGGTGTGTACACACACATAGACACACACACAGGGACACACATAACACACTGACTTTTATTTTTAATTGAAAGGAAACATTATGTATTAGGAAGCAACCTAGAGTTAGTTTCCTTTGACAACAATCTCAGGAGGACAGTTGAGGAAGTGTGAATTAATGCAGGCTAAAAGGAATAATTGATTCGTATAGCACAGGGGCGTGTGTGCAGGCGCTGAGGTCAGACTGCATAGATTCAGACTCAAGCTCTGGTGCTTTCTGTCTGACTGTGGCTGAGTTAACTCTTTAAACTTTGGCTTTCTCTTCAAACAAGGCATAATCATAGCATCCGACTCACAGGACTCCCGTAAGGATAAAATGAAAGAATGTGTGTGTAACCTGCGTGAAGGTGGCTTAACATGGGGTCCTGTCTTTGCATGGAATCACATTTAAAAAAAAAAGTTAACAGAGAAGCTTCATCAAAAGCAATTCAAGTGTTTATTGTAATTTCTTGAAAAAATCCAGGAGGGTAGTATATGCCTAAGAAATGGCTAAACTTAAAAAAAAAATTCTCTGCCTTCAACTTGTCCACCTCTCACTTTCAACAGAGAGTAGCTGTTTTTGAAAATCTCTCTTTATTCCACTCTCAGCTGCCAACCAAAATTCTTCCTGCTCACCCTGCCATGCTTTCTTTTTTAGGGGGGTGATGGGAGGTAATTAGGTTTATTTATTTGTTTTATTTAATGGCGGTACTGGGGATTGAACCCGGGACCTCCTGCATGATAAGCATGGGCTCTACCACTGAGCTGTACCCTCCCCCACCCCCATGGTTTCTGAGAGCTGGTGTTTTTTTTTTTTTTTCCCCCAGGGTTTCTCTTTATTTCAAATATAAATCTCCTTGCCTCTCAGGCTTACAGTATTTTTCCCCCAATCTGTGGATTAAAGCCCACAAGCTGAGGATGTGGGGAAATGCCAAGTGAACCAAATCAGAATTTTACTAGTGGAAGTAGGGGCGGGCAGATGTAGGAAGAGGTGGAAAAAAGACTTTAAAAATATTCTTATAATAATAATTTTTTAGCCTCTTTTACACGTGTAAGAAATTTATAACATTACCTGGCATATTATAGGCACTCAATAAATTTTAGCTATGAATATTATTCACAATAACCACTTGCCTACAACCTGACAGTTTCCCACAGTGAACACTCACTGAGAGTCATTATGTGTCGATACTGTTCTAGCATTTTGCTTGCCTTAGCTCCTGTAAGCTTCACAGCACCCCCAGATGAGGAAGCCGATAGAGATTTAGTAACTGGGTTGGGGTGACAAGGGTAGGAAGGGGTGCATCAGGAAGCCAAGCAGTCTGACTTGAGTTCGCACGTTAACCACCAAGTTGTGTTGCCTCTAAGTCAGGTTTTCTCTCTCAGTGTCATTATTAGGGACCCCGCCAGTCCGATCCTTCTGCACTGGAAGTTTTCCGAGGCTTTTCTTCTGCCAGTTTTCATAGCCCTTAGTGGTCCCAGATGAGACGTGAGCAGATAGTCGGGGTGGTGGTCACCTCATGTTCCTGGGAAGACAGTTGCTGTAACTGTCATTGCCTCCGCCCTTTGGATGCTGAAGGTTTCTGGCTGTGGACTTGAGAAAGCCCTGCCAGTGAATTCTTCATAAACAAATTTGATGATTTTTTGCATTACCTCCCTAGTTGTTCATCTACTAAGGAAAGTAATGCCAGTGCTCACCAGATCAATAAATGCCCTGAGCACGTCAGCTCCTTCTAGGGAATGTGCTAGAACGTTTGTTTCACAGTTACTAGTGCAACAGGAACTGTATTCCCGACATATCAATGTATTTTCATTCCTTGCTATTGGGACGTCCTGGCGCTGAATCTATCAATTTGGGGGAAGGGTTTGGGGAGACCACCCAGAATAAAGAGTCTTGGCTCAGCCTTGGGTTTCATGTTAAAATTGTTATGTGAAAAGTAAGAGTCTTAAATCCATGTTTTGCTGAGAGAGAGAAGTGTTTTCCAAATTCCAAAAAGCTTCCATCTGTATGACAAGAGTAAACCTTGGAGGCCTGAGATAGAGTGTTATTATTTTGAACCGTGATGTTGAGAAGAGAGATTTTGACATAAGGAAGGTTCCCGTTCTGCTGGAAATGGAAAATCCTTCCCGTCCAGGGAGGTGGAGGTGAGGAGAGCGAGTGCGAGAAAGGGAATAGTAGATGTGTTCTGGATTCTTCCTTGGAGTTCGAGCCCCTTGGTGAAGGGGGGCTGTGTGAGGTAGTTAACAGCGCAGGTAAGCTGAGGGGGAGTCGGCACAGGGGGCCGGGACTCCCACTCCACGTTCAGAGCTCAAAGGCCCCTCTAGTGGTGCTGCCAGCTGAGGTGGGGCAGCCCCAGAGAGAAGGGAAGGACGTGTGGGGTGTTAGTCCAGGGAGCCTCAGGCCCTGGGGCCCTGCTGCTGTCATAGGGTGACTCAGTGGGAGACGAGGACAAAGGCTGAGGGGCTGACTGGGTGAGCCTGCTGAGGGCTGGCGCAGAAGGGGGCTGGAAACATGATTGATAGAGCTGAGGATCCAAAGGGAGCTGTTGCCAGACCACAGCGCATTGTGGGACCAGGGGGAGCTGAGGTGGGAGCAAAGCGGGGGAGGTCGCTGGGAGCAATGACAGCGTGGCAGCCCCTCAGGAGAACAGGCTTTGAGTCACACTGGTCTGGGGCACTTCAGCGACAATGGCTGTGGTGACGGAGGTCCAACCAGTGGAGAGCACACCCATCCTTTCACTGTTGCGAGGACACCATGCTTCCCCCCACACCTGGGAAAAGGGGTGGGCGAGTCCTTGAGGACGGGGAGACACTCTGTGAAACTGACAGTTACTGGACGAGGCTGGTTTACTCCATCAAGACTGTTCTGAGCCACAAGAAACTGAGTTTTCCCCCTGCCTCTCCCGGCTCCCACCATACCAGTTATAGTAGGAATTTCTGAGCAAGATATAAAAAAATGTAAAGTGTGTGTGTGTACCCACATATGTAAAAGCTGACCGTGGTGACATTAGGGGAAAAACAAGTGTTATGGGCTACATTGTGCCCACACCCAAATTTATATGTTGAAATCCTACCCCCTCACCCTGGTTCTTCAAATAGTGACCTTATTTGGAAGTAGGGTTTTAAAGAGGTAATTAAGGTACAGTGAAGTCATGTGGGTGGCCCCTTACCCAGTACAACTGGAGTCCTTTTAAGAAGAGATTGGGACACAGATAACATACCCCATGGATGACAGAGGGAGAAGATGGCCATCTTCAAGACGAGAGAGATCTCAGAAGGAGCCAACCATGCTGGCATCATCGTAGACTTCCAGCCTCCAGAACTGGAAATGAACGTGAGACAATAATTTCCGCTGCGTAAACCACCCAGTCAGTGGCAGCCGTAGCAAACTAACATGGTAAACAAGCCTTGTCTGGATTATTAAACATTAGGATGAAGCCAACAGTTGCAGAGGGCCACAGGTAAGTTATTGGTGTGCTGTGGGGCAGACACAAAGGAAGCAACACAGTAGGACAGAGAGGCTTGGCGTGCTGAATAATGGTCCACGTAGGGCTATGGGGCAGCTCAAATACAGGCGACTTGATTAACTTAGTGAACCTGGAATTTCTTCTCCATGATTTCCCCAAACCAGTACAGTGCCAGGAGGCAATATAAATCAGTCCTCCCTTCACAACTTTTTCTCCTATCTTTGGAGAGTAGTAATTCATGCTAGGCAAAAACAGTGATGTTGATTTTGTAAGTGGCACTGTCTGTGTCCCTATCAAGGGAGGTTGTGATGAGTGGTGCGGGTGTTTGGTTGGGAAGGGTAGATCGGATGATGGTGGAGGAAGGCCAGTGACAGCACCCACTCCCCCCACCCCCCCGCCCACACCCCAGTGAACAAGGGAATGTTGAAAGATTTTTGTGGCTAGGACTGTTTCCTCCAGCTCCCAGTAAGCCGTTTGCTCCAAAATATCTTTATAAACAGTCTTGTTTTTCTCTCTTCCTAAGATGCCAGTTGCTCTGGTCTTTGCACTGTGGCAGGCACCACCAGACTGAAAACACAGTGTGATTTATGATTCCATAAATCACAGAGCCAAACCTTATGATTATTTCTCGTACTTATAGCTAGGAAGTCAAAAGGGTCGGTAATCATTTTTAACGTAGGATTGTCAAAAACATATGATTTTGCACAAACTGAGACCAATGTCAATGCGTTAGTAAAACTGCACACAGTGTCCACGTGTCACCCAGCAGGATCCTACCTGTGCTCCGTGTCTCTGGGCCTGCAGAGGTAGTGATGAAGCTCAGAGAATGTTCCTGTCACCTTAGCATTTTTCACCACTGTTCGCCTTCAAGTTGGGAACCATCTGGATAAAGCCAGTACCGCAGGTGTGCAGGGAATGTGGCATTGGATCAGTTACCTGTCAGGAGGTCATTCTTACTTTGTTTCAGAAAAGCCACATCTCAAGACACCATTAATTAAAACTTCTTCTGTTTTGTGATAATCCCTCTCTTCTTTTTTCTTTCCAGTCCCTGTCACACCAGCAGTTAGTTAAACTATGCCACAGCGGTGATGCTGCCGCTAATGAACTTCTCCTCACACTGATGGAGACCTTAGGCCAGTGGGGCAGATTCAAAATAAAAGACGCCCCAAACATAAGCCTTCCATCTGTCCCTGATGCTCTGGGATATCCTTCAGTCGCATTTTCTTTTCACTGTTCATTGGTGGATAGGCTGACAGGCTTGTAAAAATGACATCTTTGAATAGATACAGCATGTGATTTTTTTTTTTTTTTATAATGGAATCTCAGTTTGGTTCCTGAGGGCCATGCTCTACTCTGCTCCCATTTCTAACCTATGTGTCTCTTTGGTTGGGCTTTGTCAGCTGACTGAGTGGCCGGTATGAGCCTAAAGACATTGCATTAGGTACTTGTGAGGAAGGGACCAGGATCACACCCACAGTGTACTTTTTCCCCTAAAGGGATCAGGTCAAATGGACAAGTCTTTATTAAGCAATGCTGAGCCACACTGGCGCTAGGCTAGATCGTCAGGAGGATACAAAGAAAGGCGCGTTGAGGGGCCAAGGGGGTCTCTGCCTGCCTCAGGAAGTTCATCCTGATCCTGGGAATTAGTACTAGAAACAGGGTGTTAAGTAATTTTGCATTGGTTGTCTGACATAGATTATGTGAACAAAGAAGATTCAGAGAAAGGCAGAAGGTCTTGGAGCCCACATCAGCCATGAAGGCTTATAGATATCAACAATGAACTTGGAGGGGAGGGTATAGCTCAAGTGGTAGAGTGCATGCTTGAGGTCCTGGGTTCAATCCCCAGTACCTCTTCTAAAACAACAACAGTAAAAACCAAACTAATAACGTCCCCCCCAAAAAAAACTAAGAAGGAAAAAAGAAAAGAAATGTGGGGGAAAAAAACCAACAATGAACTTGGTAACCAAGTCACAACATCATACACTTGAATTCATTCATAGAAATAAGTATTCTGACCTATTTTTTTCACCCTAGGTTTGAACTATTTGGTATGGTTCATATTTCCTTAGGGAATAAGCAAGTGAATTAGGCACATGTTTTGGCTAAACGGCAGCAAGATATTATTTAATCTCCTACGTAGAGGGACACAATTGAATTCCCAGTTCTGAGGGAAGCATCACCATGTTTTGAGTCTAATGAGCATATTTTCCCTCCAAATGCTAAAGCTTCTAGTGAGCATTTATTGGTTACTTCAAATTTAGCTCTCTTGTGGGGAAAAGAGGAGCAACTAATATTATTTCCATTTTACAGATTGGGGCTGAAGGAAGTTGCTGAACTAGGGAAAAGAAAAATTTGTCTTCTGAAGGCAAGGAAATATAGGATAGAATGAGTAATACAGAAGCATAGAACTTATTTTTCCCTTGCAATTAATGTGTTCTTTATAGAAAAACTGGAAATTTCAAACATGTTTAAAGAAGAAAATAAGAACCACTTATAATATCAGGTTGGATCCCTGTTTTTTTTCTAATAAGGATTTTCTTCATTTATACATACAAATATGAAATATCATAAATCTCTGAAATTAGACTGTGTTAAATACATAATTTTGTATTCCATTTTTCCCGCCATTACTTCCTAAGAATAGTGGTAGAAACTTTTAGTGCTGCCCCATACCTGGCTCACGTCTCCTCCTGGGCGCATAGTAGGACTACATTTTTCACCTATCTTGCAGGTAGGTGGAGCTACAACGAGCTCTGACCAATGGGCTGTCAGCAAAAGTGAGTTGTGTTCCTTCCGGACTGAGTGTGTATTTCCTGTTTGGGACCATGCCGTGTTCTCCTCCCGTGCTGAGAGGGTGGTCGTACGTTCCTCTGAGAACCACTTTCTGATTATAGAGAGAGCATCCCCATCCCTGCCTGCCTGATCTCATTTGGATGTGGAATGTGAGCAAGAAGATTTTTTGTTGTGCGTAGCGACTGAAGTGTTGAAGTTGTTACTGTAGCATAACCTCGCCTGTTCCAATTAATGCGGTACTTCTGGTGTCAGGAATACTCTGACAACTTGCTTTCCAGTGATGACAATGATTTTTCATTATACGCGTATTCTAAGTTTAATTCAGTCATCTCCGTGCTGTTAGGCGTTAATTTGTTTCACGTTTTTTCCCCTTTTTTAAATAGTGCAGCTGTGAAAACTCTCAAGTGCTTATCTGATGTATTCTTACGGGAAATTTTTATAAATGGACTTAGGTCCAAAAACATGAGTGTTTTCAGGGCTCTGGAAATGAACTGACAAACTTCTCCCCAGAGATGTTTTTCAGGTTTACACTTCCTTTGGCAGCACACGAGAGTGCCCACGTCAATGCACTTTTCTTGCCAAAGTCTTACACGTTTAAACATATATTTTTTGCGATTTTAAAGGAAAAATAATTGCCATTTATTTGAATAACGAGTTTGAACGTTCTTTAAACTCCCTTTTGCCTGTGTGCATGTTTTGGGAATGGTGTGAAGTATAGCCTGAGCTACTGGAGATCTTTTGTCGTCTTATCGACTTGCAACTACTCCTAACTCTTCTGGTTCTTGTTGATGTAAATATTTTGATTTTCAATATCACTCCAGGGAGAAAAATGAGACAGATTTGTATGGGGTAGACATTCCCTAATGAGAGTAAACGATCCTTCAGCACGAGGGGAGAGGGAAGGGAAGCGGTTCCGTGGTGGGCCTCCCTACCCTCAGCCACCACTCTCTGGAAAGCCTTCCTGCTGAGGGGGGAGGTGGAGGGAGGAGGCCCCCAGGGCTCCAGGTGACTAACCAACACAGAGGGAGGGGGAGTCGTGCAGCTGTGGGCAAGATGTCCCGTGCACCATCCCACCCCGGCTTGACATGACCCCCAGCACGTGAGGAAGGTCTAGGCTTCAGCAGGCAAAGATCAAATACCTTGGTGGATGAACGTGTGATTGTGGGGCACCCTTCTAAGACAGGGCTCTGTCGGTGAAGAGCTTTTGTTTTGTCTAGTAGAGAAGGTGTGACACAGACAGGCGGGACAGTCCTGTGCTGTGGGATAGAAAGAGAAAAGCAGTGCCAAGGTACCAATAAAGTCCAGCGGGGGCTCCGAGTAGGGGTGATTGAATCCACCTGTGGCCGGGGTGGGCCGAACGAGGGCATTTGGCTCAGTCATGAGAGGTGTAGGAATCTGCTGTTCTGAGACATGCATAGACTAAGCACAGGACATTATTAAAAATAATTCCCTGTTTATCTGAATTTCAAATTTAACTGGGCATCCTGTGTGTGCTGTATCTGGCCACCATGCGGGACGTCGATCGGGGTGAGGGCTCCAGGTGGCTCCTTGCTTTGGCCTCTCTTTTGCTCCATTGGAAGGGCATGGCTGGAGGAGGGCAGGATGGGGCCCCAGAATGCTGACCCCAGTTGCCAAGTCTAACCACTGTAATCCTTAAAGATGTTAGGAGGCTTAAGTTAGGGAACAAATGTAAAGTGACTTGATGAGGGCGGCTGTTTTTATTGTAAATCTCTCCTGGGTGAGATTGACAGTAGATTTATCCTAGAACCTGAAAAACAGTCAGTTGGTCCAGAAAAATATTTATTTTAAATTAGTTTTTAAATTCTTGAATAGACATTTGGATACACAACTTACAAATGCTTTTCAGAATTCTCTCATCTCTTGTTAACTTGATTTTTTTTTTTGTCACATACTGCATGGTCTATTAACTTACTTGGAAATCTGGGCCTCAGATTCCCTAGTTCCATTGTCTGCATTCAATTGTTTACAACAGAGGAAGGAACAGTCTTCTGTAGCATCCTACATTCAAATCTGGACCCCCTGAAGGGCCTCTGCCAGCTTTTGTTTTATAGTTTTACAGCACTCCACACACTTACTCTTTCTCCAGTTGTTTTGTGGCGGTCCATAGACTTTGCATTATTCACCCTAGAAGGGCAGCAACCTTGTTTTGTTCTGCTCTCCCACAGGATTCAGCCCTGAGGTTGGCGAGTAGCTGGTATTTGTCATTTAACAAATTGTTGATTGATTAAGTGGATCTCCAGAGGAGCCAGGTTTTCTCCTTGGAACCTCTGCCTCCATCGCCAATGGTACTGTATGTGGAATTTGTACAGTGGATGTTTGAAGCTTTGCATGTGCCAAGCCTCCCCAACCATCATGTATTCACTTAATTAACAAACAGTTATTGAGCATGTCTTAAGTTCTAGCCATGGGGCTAGACCCTTGGGATACAAAGACAGTCCCTGCCTTCAAGGAGCTTGTTGTCCAGTGGGGAGAAGGAAGTCCAGATAACAAAGTTTCAATGAAATCGTGCAGTGGTGGAAGGATGGGTCAAGTAAGAGGGAGCTTGGAGGCTGGACTGGCAGAAAACACATCAGTGTCCCGGGGAGACTGATAAAGTGACATTCTTCAAACTGATGTTCCTTTAATGTATGTCCAACCAGATATCAGTGTGGATGTGGAGAGAAGGATTCTCTATTAATAAAAATGGTTTGCCTTTTTGTTCTTGTTCAAAATAAGGGATTTAGGGCAGACACTAAATGTATGAGAAGAGTTTACCCTCTGGGAACTGCAGTTTTTGAAATCGGACAACTTTGGGGAGGCGTATTAAAGCAGTTAAGCTTTACATAGTGATAGGACCCACCTGTTCCCAGTAAGTACTACCCTACCATGCATTGTGTTTCAGGGTTTCTGCAAATTCCTTGTATGACTTCAGGCAAGTGTCTCAGAGATGGCCTGTGTTTGTTTCAAGTGACTGCACACATCCAGGGCAAGCATGCTTTATGAGCGGTGGGCCAATATGAGGAAGTAGAGTGATTCCATTTATAAAAATTTTTTTAATTTAAAATTTTTACTTATTTAAATAAAAATTTGGGGGGAAGGTAATTAGGTTTATTTAGTTACTTTGATGGGGGTACTGGAGATTGAACCTAGGACCTACTGGAGATTGAACCTAGGACCTTTTACATGCTAAGCATGTGCTCTACCACTGAGCTATGTCCTCCCCTGCAGAGTGATTCCATTTCGGGTCAGCATGTACTTCAGAAATTGTTGCTAATTTCTGCTTCACCTGTTATGTAAAGAGTTGCCTGCAGAAACCTGAGTTAACTGGCACCACTTGTCTCATTCATTCCAGTGATGTTTCAGCTGAGGGCGTTTGTGAGTGTCCTGGGCGGGTGCCCAGCTGCTCTGCTCTTTACTCTGATTCTGCGAGTAGAGAGAAGCCCCAAAGGCACTCTTCCCTGGGGAGGGAAGGCTCCTGAGGGGGAAAGTCCCGAAACCAACACTTGAGGGCAAAATTAAATTTTTCCTGGAGCATGACACAGGGCGCAGGGGGAGAAAATAGCCTTGTGGCTCAGGGAGTCGCTCATGAAAAGAAGTGGGGACAGGAAAGGCTACAGCGTGTGCAGAGGCCTCCAAGCAGTCTGGGGTTCGCAGGTCACCGCAGGGCAGGAGAGGCGAGGCTGGACAGGGAGCTGGAGCTGGAACACAGTGGGCTGGGGCTGGTAGTTTCATCCTTCAGTTATGGCAACACAACATGACAACTGACAACTTTATTTATTTATTTTTTACATACACGCAAAACTTCCCCCACCCTAGCTTTCACTGTAAAAATTAAAAAAAAAAAAATAGAAAAGTTTAAAGCCTAGGACAGTGAACGCCAATACATGTACCGCCTTTTTTACAGTCGGTCTCTTGCTATCTTTGCTCCAGCAGTTTGCAGACATGGCCCATGGGCCGGGAAGGGCCAAGACCCTTTCAGGGGATCTTGTCAGTGAAAACAAGTTTCATAATAATACTAAAAATGGTCTTTCCTTTCTTTTTCCTGCATTGATTTTGCACTGTTGGGGCAAAAGTGAGAGTAGGTAAAACTCTGGTGCCTCACCTTGACCTAGGGCAGTGACACCTGCCAAAGCGGTAGGAGGTCAAGTGTACCATGCACTTGCAGTTTAAAAAATGCCAGCTTCAACTGAGGGCATCCTTGATGAAGTGTTACAAGTGACTGGTTTTGTTAAATCTCATTTCTTGAGAACATCTTTTTTAGTATTTGGTATGATGAAGTGAGAAATGTGCAGGAGGCCCTGAGGTCCGAATCGAAGCATCAGGACCATCTGGAGGAAAAGAACTTGTGCGATTAAATTGCCAGTCGAACTAACAGCCTTTTTCGTGGAACACTGATTATTACTTGCAAGAATGACTGTATTAGTTTGCTAGGGCTGCCTTGCCAAATGATCATAGCCTTGGTGGCTTAAAACCACAGAAACTTATTCTTTCACAGTTCTGGAGGCCAGAAGTCCAAAGGTTGGCAGGGCCACATTATTTCTGGAGGCCCCAGAGGAGAGTCTGTTCTTTGTCTCTTCTAGCTTCTGGCGGTGCCTTGATCGCCAGGCCTGGGAGTGTTCCTGGCTTGTGGCAACATCACTCTGATCTCTGCCTCCATCTTCACACTGCTTTCTCCTCCCTGTGTCTCTATGTCATCTCTTCTGCTGTCTCCAATCTCTCTCTCCCTGTCTCTTCTAAGAGGCCTGTCATTGGTAAAGGGCTACTTGGATAACCCAGGATGAACCCTTCTTCTCAAGATCCTTAACTTAACCACATCTTTTGCTCGTACAAGGTAACAGTCACAGGTTCCAGGGATTGGAAAGGGAATATCCCTTTGGTGCAGGGAGGGCATTATTTCTTCCAGCTGCAGTGACTGACAGATAAACTGATTATTCAGACTTGGGTATTTACTGAACATTTTCTTGGAAATGAACAAAGTGAACCTATGGCTTCAAGGAAAGCAACTGACATTTTTGTTACCAATTAGAAAAGTTGAGCTTCCAAGTAAAAAGTAAAATTCTGGAAAATTTGTATTCGGTATCATGAGCTTGACAGTTTCTAAAATACTTGAAGGTTTTTCTGATGAGATCGGTGGTGATGTGAATGGGATTTAGAAAACGTTATATTCTTTAATGAAACGTGTCAGCATTTGGAAGTTCTGCATCACCCCATGAACCAGTATTTTCCAAATGGTCAGTGCTCTGATGTTACTAACTATGAGCAGGTAAAAGATCCATTCAAAGTGCAAGATAAACTGATGCGTTTTAATATAACGAAGTGGGAAAAGCTTACTGATAAGGTTGCAGATTCCACACTACAAGTTAGCATTCAAGAAACTACCACTTTCCCAGTTGTGATTAGTATGAAAAAGGGACATCCACAAGTATCTGAAAAGGCTATTAAAATTCTCCTCCGTGAACCCAGTACAATCTCTGTGAGGCTGGATTTTCTTCATGTGCTTCAACCAAAACAACATATCATAAAAGATTGAATGCAGAAGCAGACATGAGAAACTAGCTGCTCTTCTTTCCAGATATTGAAGAGATTTGCAAACATAAAAAGCACTGCCACCATTTTCACTATTTTTTCACTTAGGAAGATATAGTTATTTTTCATAAAATAGGCTTTTTATGATAACACGTAATGGTTTTTTAGAAATGATTGCTAAATAGTTTTAAACATTCTTGGTTTAATTTCTATTATGGTAAATTGACAGATATAATCCACAAAATAAAAACTGTTTGGGGTCCTTTACAATTTTAAGTATGTATAAGTGTCCTGAAACCAGAAAGTTTTTGAGAACTGCTGTTCTGGGAGTTTGACCAGAGCAGTGGGAGGTTAAGGATATGGGACTTGATGGACTTTGGATAGAGGTAGGGAATTCCAAACACGCTAAATGGTAGGAACAAGGAAGGAAGGATGGAGAGAGAATAGTGCATTTGGGGAAGGTCAAAGAAGACTCGTGTGGTGGGAGCAGAGGTTTGTGGTTGTGATGCAGTGGGAGATCCAAGTTTCAGGGCTGTGAACCCAGCACGTGGGATTCATCCTGAGGCAACAGTAAAGCACTGATGATCTCTGGGAGTGGGAGTGTCCCGGCTGGTGGTGATGCTCAGGACGGGGGAGTTGAGGGAGTGTCTGTCCTGGGGCTGTTGCGTGATTCAGGCCTGAGACAATGAGGATCACACTCAAGTCATGGAGATGAGAATACAAAAGATTGAACACATGGGGCAGACATTTTACAGAAAAAAAAAAATCAAACCTACATGATATATAATGATTTATGGCAATGAATGAAAGCAATGAGACAAAGATAAAGTCACAGTTATGTTCTGCATCAAAACAATAATATGACATCTGAAGCTATCTTCTCAAGTCTGAGACCAGAAAGAAATTTCCATTTATTTCCCCATCCTTCCATCTTCTTTAATTCTACAGACCAATTTTGATAAATGCACATTAATTTGCAAAATTCTTAGCTAAGACTAGAGTCCCACTCTTTGGAATAACTAGCAAATTATTTTCTTTGATCAATAAGATCTGGTATTTACACCAGAATTCAAAATTTATGCTCTGGTCTGGAGGGATGGAAAAGCCGGATGTGTTTGCTGAGGGAAGGAGTTTCTTAGGAAAGAATGCACACCACAGGAAGAAAAGAGAGTCCCAATGCTTTCAGAAAAGTGGAGGTCAGTAGCTTGGTTGAGTGACATGGTTACCACGTCAGAGGGGACGTGATTGAGTACTGTATGGTGTGTGCCATCCTGTCATTCTTCTCTTCTCCATCAACGATTTGTGCCAAAGACTCCTTGTGACCAATCACCTCCTCATTATATTCCCGCTTGTGGACTATACTTTTCTTGAAACTCTTCTCTTTCGGTTTCTGTGTCATTACTTTCTCTTGGTTCTCTTGCTGCCTCTCAGAATACTTCTGATCTCCCTCCAGGGTTCCTTTTCTCTTTACCCCTGAATCTTTTGATGTTTCTCAGAATTCTGCCTTTGGTTTTCTTTCTTACTTGCTCTATATTCTCTTCCTAAGTGACTTTACCACTTTATGTTTTAATTACTAGAACATAAAGTCCATATGGGTTGGAATTAATTCCTTCAAAGCTGTATTCCCAGCCCCTAGAAGAGTACCTGGCATATCCTGGGTGCTCCAAAAATGGTTAATCAGTGAGTGTATGAATTGCTAGTCACAGGCAAAATCTAAACGTAACCCTGATAAAACCTGGCTGCCTTGAGTCCATTTTAACACAATGAGCATTCAAAAGAAGTATAAACTTGACTCTAGAAAAAAGTATTTGTATGTGCAGATTGGCAGAGCCATTCTGGGAGGCAATCTGGCAACTTTTGCTTAAAATAAGTATGTGTGCACATCACGACTTAGTAGTCACTTTTCTGGTTATATATCTCAGAAAAGAAAATCTCATCTGGGTCCATAGGAGAACATAAATAAGGATGTTTGTTCTAGCATTACTTGTGGTAAATCTAGATGTCCTTCATTGAGGAATGTTAAATAAAATGTGGCAGATGCACAAAGAGGATGCTCTGAAGGAGTTGGAAGCAAATATGTAAACACAGATGCATACATCAACCTTGAAAATATTGTGCTGTGAAATGAGGTACGAAACAGAATGATATCTGTTATATGATGTCACTTATGTAAATTGAAAATATGTGCACAGAGCTGCAGAAAATATTCTCTGTCTTGGTCTGGGTGTTGGTTATACAGGTGTATACATGTGTGTAAATTCAACTGTCTAATTACGGTTATTTTTCTTTACTGTATGCAGTGATACCTCAATTTAAAAAATGCACACAAAATAAGGTAACTTGTATAAGAACACTTACCAAAATAAAAGTACATTCGAGCATTTGAACACTGCTTATGGCAGGGAGGATGGGAATGAAAGGGAATGAATGAAATAATTAATTGAAAAAAATCAAACAAGGATGAGACTTTGCATGAGCCAGTGATGATAATGTTCTATGAACTGAGAAGTTTGGAGTCCATCCGTA
Organism: Camelus dromedarius; assembly: GCF_036321535.1. Lineage (NCBI taxonomy): Eukaryota > Metazoa > Chordata > Mammalia > Artiodactyla > Camelidae > Camelus > Camelus dromedarius. The sequence continues at coordinate 9,595,417 of NC_087454.1, read as the reverse complement.
TATGTTATCTATTTATCTATCAGTCTGTCTATGGAATTATCATGACATTAACTGACACAGACGGTTCCCAAACATTATCAGCAGCCCTACTCTCTTCCTAAACTCCAGTTCTACATCTCAAGTTGCCTTCAAGCCACCCTTTCCTGGATGCTTTCATTTTTGTATCTTGAACACTCAAAAAACCCTTTATTTTCCTTCAGAGATGGTCTTTTCTAGCATGTTGAAATCCTAGTGCCTAAAAGAATCTATGTACCTCCCCAGATGTTTCAGATTGGAGCAGCATTTTGGACAAACAGCATTGGCATCACTGGAAGCTTATTTGAAATGCAGAATCTCAGGCCTCACCCCAGAACTATTGAATCACAACTTTCACTTTAATAAGATCCCAGGTAATCTGTTTGCGCATTAAAGCTTGAGAAGCGCTGCTCCATTTCTTGCTTACTTTGTTAACCTCGCCCAGATCATTGGGTAGAAATAAGTGGCAACCCCTCCCGGGAGTCCCCAAGTGAGGTTAAAGACATACTCTATTCAGGCTTTGTGTGCCAGCATCTGTTAGATGAAGAGTGGGGCATCCAGAATTCTAGCCTCTCCTTCAGTGCGTGACCTTGAAGGGGCCACTGCTCATTATGCATTTCAGTAGCACTCTATATTAACAAAGCACTTCACCATCAATTTATCAGTGATTCTCTCGCAAACTCCCTGCATCATCTTTCTAAGCAATACACCTTGGTGAATTTTCTTTGTAAACCATAAGTGGTTGATAAATTGTAAACAAATGGGTTGAAAAGGTAACATAGCGGAAAAGTGTTTCAATTTTCCTCCATCCATCGTCCATGCATCACTTAGGGAGAAATCAAGTACTCACAGGCTTGATTGTGTATCACGAATATAATTCTAAACAGAGGGAGAGAGAGAGAGAGAACTTCCTATTACATGATATAAGCCATTAGTTCAATAACTGAGCAGGTTTGATGAGGTGGTCTGTCTATCCAAGAACACTGGCTGAGCTGAGGTCCAAAGTCAACAAAATTAAGCTAATGCCTTTTATTCTGTGTGCATAGCGACACTGAGCTACTGCGTTCACACAGAGATTAAGTATATTCTGCATTAGCTGATGCGCTGCCTCCGTTTGAGTTGGGAAATAAAGTAAAACAACAACTATGTAGTACAAATTTTCTCCAGTATAAATTGATTCTTGAAATAAGTTCCTCCGTGCTCAGAGTAAGGCAAGGGGAACTATAAAATGCCCTCTCCACCTGCCTGCACTTGTCTTGGGGAATCCCTTTAAGCTCTGCCTTTCTCCGTCTTGCCTCTCCTCAGTTCTGTGCCACAGACATCTGTCTTCACGTTTTAGACTTGGTTCTAGAGGCTCCTCTTTTCAGAGACACAGGCTTCAGTTCCCTATTGCTTCCTATCCACAGCCTCAGGCCACCCTCACCCACACTCATCCACAAACCAGGCTCCCCTCCAATCCCCAGACCCAGAATAACAGCCCAGGCAGGCAACACGACCAGTCCTGACTCCAACTCCCTCCCAGCAAGGGTTGGATGCTCCCTATTCATGCAGGTCATCCCCGTGCTTCTTAGGTTCACCCAAGATAAGCATCGGAATATGCAGACCTATGATTTCATGGCCAACCCATCAATTTCTGGGACAGTGATGCTCTCAGAATCAGTTTGTTTGATTTCCAGAATAAAAAGATTTCCATCAAGACAAAATAAGCAGTAACTGCTGGCCCATTGAGAAAGCTACGTATTTACTGTTAAGATGAAAGGAATGGGCTGTGATACAAGTATGAAAACAAGTTTCAGTAGTGAAATAAAACTGGGGTGAGTGTGGATGAGAAAGAAAAGAAAGGTCAGAAAGAGACAGTCTTCTGTGGGCAACATCAAAGAACCTGCTGACCCTATCAGAATTTCCCTAGCACCATGCCAGCACTCAGTGGGGTAAAGCAATTATTTTAAGAAAATGTATTTGAGGGTAACATTGTCGTTATCCTTTTAACGGTGCTACTCCAACAATCCAGTGAAAGTAGGCTTTAAAAAATAAGAGATGCTCTTTTGCCAATACAATTAAGGCATTTTGGAGAGGCAGATGCTATCAGTTTAGCTTGTAGAGGCTTTTTGTAGAAAAGAACATTTTTGCAAGTGTAGTACATTGCGGTAACCGAGTCCAATATAGCTGTGCACAGCCAAATGATTGTAGGAGTCCACCAGGAAAAAAGACACACACACACACACACACACACACACACACAGACACACACCCATTGCAAAATGGAGCTTCCTCTGAGTTAAACAACTCTGTTTTATATCAGTAGAGAATAAGTGGAAAATTACTGTGCTTTCCAAATAACAAGAAAAAAGATAACTTTTGGGAAGCTAACAAGAAGTTCCGCTGCATGTAATAAATCAATTGCCCTGAAAGTGGGTTACCTCATACTTCTCTTTCTCTGCACAGGGCAACTGCATTTGCCTGACATTAGGTGATTCAAAAGGGCTTAAAGTTGAGCTAATTAAAGTAACTTATAGAGGAAACTGGAGAAGCAGGAGCAGAAAATTGAAAAGGTTAAAAGGTTTGGTCTATATCCATTCATCACTTGAAATCCAAAATGAACCCATAGAATACTCTTCCTGAAAGTAAGCGGGGTCCTGAAAGCAAGTGTTCTTCTGGAAGCTCCGCTAGACGCCTGCTTCTGACAGGCCGGGAAAATCAGACACTGTCTCCCTCTAGCCACGTGAGATACTCCCATGGGCTGATACAAACAAAGTAGAGAGGTGACAGATAGGAATTAAGAAATGACATTGCCTGAAGATTTTATACCAACACATCAATTCCAGTTTTGGGGCATAGGTGGAAACTGGCTTTGCTGTACCCAGATACAGATGACCACACTGCTCTGAGACGCATAAGGAAATCCACGTGATCAGGGCTATCCTTTTGAGATGGTTCCCAGACTGGAATTTTCATACAACTGTGCTGGGAAGCAAAACCACCTTCCTTACTGCAAAACACAGTGTAAAGGGCCTGGGTGGTTCCTTACCAACTGCACTCTGCATGACCTTTCATGACTCACTGTCTTGACTCGAGTTCTTCAACCATAAGAGCAGGGGTTGTAGTAAACGATCTCTGGCACATTCACACTTTCACGTTCCGTTAGACTGTGAGGGCAGTACCTGGTCCATTTGTTCATGGAAGTTTACAGCTAACCAAGGAGGTAATATATATGCAAAGTGAAAGTCGTCAACTTCGGGGGAAGGTATAGCTCAGTGGTAGAGTATTTGCTTAGCACACACAAAGTCCTGGGTTCAGTCCCCAAGTACCTCCATTAAAAAAAAAAAAAGTTGTCAATGTAAGGCCACGTACTTCAGGTGTCAACTAAATACTACAGGCACTCATTTCTGTATGGTCAAGATGCTCCGCTCATGAGGCTGATCTTCCATGACCCACATCCTCTCCTCTAGGTGTGTGCGCCTTACCTCTGTCCTCTTCTCATGGCCAATACCCAGAATGACTAGTCTTTATGTACTGTTTCCATGACCTCGTCTTCCATTCAGTTCTCAACCCACTGAAATTTAGCTTCTATTTCCCTAGCTTTGCTGAAACTGTTTTCTGCCAAGGTCACCATCAACTTCCAAGTTGCCAAATCCCGTAGACTCTTCAGTGCCCTCATCTTTCTTGACTTTTCAGCATTTTGTACTATTGACAAGTTAAGTTTCCTTGAAATTTTCTCCTTCTCTTATCTTCAAGACCTCATCCTCCCTGTTCTTCTCTTTCCTCACCAACCACTTCTCAGTTTCTTTTATGGGCATCCCTCCCCTGCCTGCCCTTTAAATCCACATGCTGCCTTAAGCTCTGTTCTTGGCCCTGGCCGCACACTCTCCTTCTCTACACAAAAGCTTTTCACACCACACAAACGTTACAGACCCTCCAGTCTGTCTCTCTAGCGGAGACCTCTCTGTCCTACTGTTCACCAGCTAAATTATCTGGGTGTCTCACAGGTATTCAAAAATTACATTCAGAATTCAACTTACAACTTTTCCCTCAAGAAATATTTCACCCTCCTAAAGTCAGTTCCTAACTGTTCTCAAGGCAGAAATTTGGGAGTTACCTTGAATTCCTCCCATTTCCTTATCTGGCCCTCCACATCTAATCAATTATCAAGAGCTGTCAGTTCTGCTGTCTTCTCTCTGCCCGCTCCTTCCCTGCTCTGGTCCAGGCCCTCATCATCTCTAGAAATTTGGCAAAGGCTCCCTGACTGTCCCCAGCCCTTCTCTAGCATGTCATATTCCCACTGACACCACTGAGTTTTTTCTCACCCCCAAATTTGATCGTGTGTTGAACTCAAGTTGATGCTATGCATGCTGATGTGTTCAGGGGTAAGTCTGCAACTTACTCTGAAATCCATCCAAAAAAATTAAAAAATGATGGATGGGTCAAGAGACTGATGGATGGATAGATGTGTGATAAATTAGAGTACTCACTGTCTTTTTCTTTTTCTTTTTTTTTTTCGGTCTGCACTGTTAATAGTTGTTAAGCAAATGCACATGTCATCTTAAATGACATTTAAGCTCTCAAGGGCTGGACCATCGTAATGTACTTCTGTATCTGTCATTGCTCCGAACACAGGTATGGGTCAGAGAGCTTCTCTGCCAATATTTTGGCAGAAACAAATGGAGGATATAATTTCTATTTGGCCTCTTATCTAAGCTCCAAATAATGACAGAAGAATACTAGAGACTGAATCAGAATATATTAACTGAACATATTGATCCCACTGAACATATCAATACTTTCAATTATATATGTTTTAAAACATCATTGATTGAAATATGCTTTTTGAGGCATTAAGGGTTCATCTGTATACCAGAAAGTATGTGTCTCCTCTCTGTTGTTTTTTTGTATATGAGATTAAGACAGAAGTTACCTTGAGGCAATTTTCATTTGGGTGGAGAGTAAAATGACAGATAATTTTGTCAGCAGTAAGCGGTTAACATTGAGTTCAGTAGATATTTGAAAGGAATTCACTGGAGCCCCAGTATGAAACACTACCTAGATTTCGTGCTTTGGAATCAACTAAGAGGCCACTTCACAGTAAGCCCTTTCTGCAACCCCAGTAAATAAATGCCTCTAGACAACGTCTAACATACCCTTTTATAGAAAAATCCTGCTCTTTAAGGAACAATAATATAGTGAAGGCTGAGTAAAGTTAAGAACTTCTTTTGCAAATAGCACCATGCTAAGGGTATTTATAATATCTAAAAATAAGAAAGGATTTATTCCACATTGTGCACTTTGGTCATGATCTGGAACTCTTTTGTCACAAGAAATCGGAACCAAGCATACCCTAGTTCCAAGCATAATTTGGCATTATTTTATTATATGTGGTTCCAATTTCTTGGAATGAAATAAACCCAATTTGTTTCCCATGAATTCATTCAGATTAATCTTTCCAAAGGAGTTTGGCATCCGGGAGAAGGTTGAGGAATGCATGTGGCTGGGGTGTTGCAAAGGGGGATTGTTCATCGGTGCTGACTTCATTATAGTCAATACTCTGTAGGAGTAGCAAGTCGTTTTCATCACAACCTGACTTACAGGCACCTTTTTAACTTTGTGAAAATTCCTTCGTCAGTTGTTTAAAAATCATGAATCAAAAAGCAAAACCAAAAATAAGATAACTTTTTCCCCCTATCTTTTTTTTTTTTAATTGAAGTATAGTCAGTTTACAATGTTATGTAAATTTCTGGTGTACAGCATAATGTTTCAGACATGCATATACATACATATGTTTGTTTTCATATTCTTTTTCATTATAGGTTACTACAAGATATTGAATATAATTCACTGTGCTGTACAGATCCCCCTGTTTTTTTTATGTCAGCATAAAATATGTATGGTAGGAACATTTGGGAAAAATACTATTAAGCAAGTCTTCTTAGGAGAATGTAGACAAAGATGCACTTTTACCAAATGCCAGAATTACATTGTCAGATTTGATATGCAATGCCACGAAAATGAATCTATTGCATAGATTTCCATGGTAGCAGTTCTCTGTGGGAAGGAGTATATTTGGTTAGGGAAATAGTTTGCAATCAAAGTATTATTGCTTTGAGGGCAAGGAGGATGTCATTCAGAATAATACAGCAGCAAAACATGCCGATAAATTTTTAGTTACTTACCTCATTGTTAATAGAAAGTTATGTGTGTTAGAGTGTCAACCCCAGTTAGTATTCTGTTAGAAACTGCAGCCTTTAAATTATGGACCTGGAAGGAAAGGCAAGAGTTGGGCAGGACCAAAGCAAAATCAAGGATTCATGGATCTTCTGGAAAATTAGCTCTATGAATACTGAGTTTTAGTTACTAAAGATGAACTAGCAACATTGAAAACTACTCTACCACTCTGGGTAAAACTGCCAGTCTTTACCCTCGGGCATCCTCTACCAGGCTACCTAAGCTAGAGTAAACCAAATCCCCCTTCCAACCTCTGGTTAGCACTTCTATCTGCTTCCAGAACTTTGTGCCAAGAGCATGGAATTGAACAGAGCTGGGGTTAAATCCCAGCTCTCCATATGGTGTTGGACTGGCTCCTTGATCTTTTGAAGCCTCTGTTTTTTTCATCTGTAGAAGGGAGATTCTCACTCTGTCCCTTCACACATTATTATTGAAGGTTTCATGACATAGTGTTCAGCAGCTTCTCAATAAACAGTAGTTGTTATTGCTATGATAATAGTAAATTTGCTTTTCATCTCGGGGTGATGGTGGCCATTTCCCCCAAATGACGTGGGAGTGAGTATGAATTTTGGGGGTGGAATTGTGTCACGAAGACCAGATGTTGTGATGTCCCCTCCCAGTCACTGCAGAGCAGCGTCTCCTGGAAACTGCTCCCGGAGCCCTTTGGGGTTGCCCCATTTTTTCTGCTTTCCCCATCAGCCACCCTCGTGAGGCTGCATGTACAGAACCAGGAGAAAAAGTTTTAGCTACGAGCACAAAAGGGTGATGAGCATTTTTAAAACCCCATTTAGGGAGGACGCCAGGGCTAAGATTTAAAATATTAAATACTCCTCTGTGGGGTGGGGAATCGCTGCCTGAAATCCCCTGAGTGACCCTCCTTCCTACTGCCCCCACCCCCGCTGGTTAGTCTTACATGTCACTTTGGCTAGGTTTTCGTTAGTATCCAGTTACTCAGTCAAACATCCGTCTGGGTGTCGCTGTGAGGTGTTTTGTCGATGTGGCTAACATCTCCTCTCAGTTGATTTTAAGTAAAGGAGATTTCCCTGGATAATGTGATTGGGCTTCATCTAATCAGCTGAAAGTCTTAAGAGTGAAAACAGGCTCTCTGGAGAAGAAATTCTGCCTCAAGATTGCAGCATCAAATCCTGCCTGAGTTTCCAGCCTGGGGCCCGTCCAGTGCATTTCGGACAAGTCAGCCCCTCTAACTGCATGAGCCAGTTCCTTAAAATCCCAGTCTCTCTGTCTCTGTCTTTCTCTGTCTCACCATCTCTCTCTCTCTTTCTGTCTGTCTCTCTGTGTCTGTCTGTGTCTGTCTCTCTATATATAGCCATACCTCGGAGATATTGCAGGTTTTGTTTCAGACACTGCAATAAAGCAAGTATCGCAGTAAAGTGAGTCACATGAATTTCTTTGGTTTCTCAGTGCATATAAAAGTTATGTTTATGCTATACTGTAGCCTATTGGGTGTGCAGTAGCATTATGTCTAAAAAATGTGCATACCTTAATTAAAAAATACTTTACTGCTAAAAAATGCTAACCATCACCTGACAATACAGTGTTGCCACAAACCTTCAGTTTATAAAAAATGTACTATCTGCGAATTGCAATAAAGCAAAGCATGATAAAATAAGAGTATATACATATATATACACACATATATAGCCTGTTGGTGCTGTTTTTCTGGAGAACCCTGCATAATACACCCCTGCTGTGCTTTCCTAGAAATCCCCCCACCCAGTCCAGAGGTGAAAGGGTTAAAGCCTGCCTAGCAGGAATCCAGCCAGGGACGCTTGAGACCCTTTTCTGTTCTGATTGGTCAGATTCCAGGCTGCGCTGGTGGTTATGAGTTTTGAAAGCTCTCTTGGCTATTTCTCTGAAAGCACGTGGCCCAGGAAGGCACACAGAGGGGAGAGCTCCTGGAAAGTGGACCTCCCTTTCCCTTAAGCTTTTCTTGGTGTCTGCCTATCATCCCAGCCCTGGTGTTCTTTTCCTTTCTACATCAAGGGGGTTTCAATTTCTTGCAAAAGAAATTGCACTGCTGATAAACATTAGTTATGGAAAGGTTTTCTTTCAAACCCAAGGGAAGGAACAAGATAATTTCCCCTGGTTCAGGAAAGTCAGAGTAGAATAAAGCTTCTTGAAATATGAGCTTGATAAAAATAATACTGTCAGTATGAGATAAAAATGAGGACTTGGAGACAGTTTCATTCAAACTCACTTGATCATATATAATAAAGCCAAGAAAAACTGGGTATTGGGTGGGGGAGGGATTTTAACATGCTGAATTGAATCAAGCCGAGCTCTTAATTTGTAAGTTCAGCTTTCTCTGCCAGAATGTCAGAAGAGTCACTTGGGCAAGGCCCATTTTGTTGATCTCAGGGGTCTGGGTGGACAAAAGAATCTGTCAGGTCCCCAGTTGGAAATAGTTCTCTGAGTCTAGGTTAACTTTGCTCTCTCTCCCACCCCTCAAACAAAAAACATTTCTAATCTGTGTTAGTGGAGTTGGTCCCTACAACAGAGGACATTTATATAGATAAAATCTGTAGTGGCCAGAAGGGCCCACCTCACCAGTTTAGAGAATAAAGTAAGGTCACATTTCTTGTAATGTTCGATCCAAAATCATTCTGAGGGCCCCATTACATCTAGATGTAAGAAGTTCAGTGATTGTTTCAGGGGTCCCCTTGTGGATTGTGAGTAGCCCTGATGCATGCCAACATGTTCTACAAATTCTCCTGGTGGGGTCCTGTCATTTAAACCTGACACAGGAATCAATGCTTGTTAGTTCTGCTGCTCTGCTCTGCTGATCTTTCTATCATGGAGTTTTCCAGGTCTCGTCCTCACTTCTTTTCCTTTCACCCCAGCAGTGGGCTCTCTCAGGGTTCAGAGGTCCTGAACCTGGCTTCAGGTCAGATCCTTGCTTAGTTTCCATCCGATCCCCACCTACCCCTTCCTTGTTGCCTCTGAGTGTGAAAGTGTTGGCGCCCCTTCACTGGGCCTTCTGCCGTGTAGAGCAGAGATGATCCTCCCGTGGCAAGGACCCCACCTTGACCAAACTAAATTTAGTGAGGCTCCTTTGAACACTCTTTTGGGCTAAGCCTCGTCCTTGGCTTGCTGAGCCCAGTTTAGCAAGAATCTCCCCAACCTTGACATCTAATCAAGTTTGTCTAATCAATTCTCTAACCATTGACCCCCTCACTCTGCCCACTGGCTATAAATCTCCAGCTGTCTTTGCTGTGTTCAGAGTTGAGCTCAGCTCTACACTGAAGTCTCTGTCCGCTACTACTGTGTGTTTTTGTGCGAGTGGAACAACTGTTGAATAAAGAGGAGGATGGCTTTTTGGCCACAGGGTCTGTGCCTGAACTCTCCAGCGCAGTCCTAGCAGGTCCTCCAGGGGAAGAAAGATAGACCGGCGTGCAGCTGGGATGTTAGCTCCTTGAATCCATGATGTCTCATCAGAACAACGCATTTCTTATTCTCCCCGTTGTAGGTGTTACCTGAACACTCTGAGACCTGTTTTCTTTAGAGAGGGAAAAGATGAGGTGGTGGATCCATGTCTGTATTTTCCCTCCACTGTTTCAGGTTTCCTCCCAAGGTGGACTTGATGAGAAAGTGACTGGTGAACAGTTAGTTACAGTTTTAGACATCTCTGCATTTGGGGCTCGATGAGCTTGTGAGCGTTTGCATAAATTCTGGTTGTTGACAGTCTTATGAGTCTCTCTTTCCTGATGCTGGGAAACTTTGATCCTCCAAGAAGAGACAGGCGCTCTGTCTTTTCACTTCAGTTCCTTCCCTTTGCTCATCCCCAGGCCCGTGCTTGCCACCTCACGCTCGCAGTTCCGCTGGAACGTTTCTGGATGTCTTGCCCGTTACTACGATCCTCTTCCCTTCTGAGCCTGCAGCTTTAGGATGTGTGCATTTTGTTTTCCCCGGAGTCCTCCCTCTTTTCTGGTTCATCCCCATCTCTGATTAGTTACCATAGTTAGAAACTCACTCTGTCTTTTCATTCCTTTACCTATGGACAGTTTTATTAAGCTTCATTATGCTGTGTGCTGGGGATAAAGATAAATGAGACAAAGTTCTCATTCTGGAATCAAACAATGGCCAAAAAAAAAAAAATCAGGAAAATGAGATAATAGAAATTTGAACAAAATGCACAAAGGAAGAAGTAATTCCCTCCACTCGGGCTTTAGGGGAGCCTTCTCAGAGGAGGCAGCTCTTAGCCTCTTTTATGATGTAGGATCAGCCTGAGAGAGACTCCAGGAAGCTTCTCCACTCTCACCCCCATCCCAAGTCAAATTTATAGCAGCATTCATGCTTAGTTATTGGCGCTGCCTGGTTGAGTCCAAGATAGATCCCTCCCCTCCCCTGTTCACCTGTTTCTAAGCCTGAGGATGGAGATGGTAAGAGGCAGATGCTCAAATGAGTTGGTACTGAGGTTTTCTTTCTTGCATGTGATCTCAGAGCAGAACAGGAGGTTCAGCTCAAGTTTCAACCATGCCGATTCTCTGGGCTGCATGGCCTCTCCTTCTCCCAAGACCTCTCCTGTATTGGCCCTGACCCATCCTCCGTGGATGGAACCACTCTCCTGTCCTTGGCTCTTGGCATCCAGGTACCTTTGTGCTTCTTGGCGTGGAGATCCCATGTCTGTCTGTTTGGCCTGAAGGGGTTGGTCAGGAAAAGTTTCCAATGAGCCATTCCTTTCTGCTCTACCCAGACCTATAAAATGCAACCGATGCCTCGTTAATTTTAAATGAAGCTCCCCATGTACCCACTCATCTCTGACGGCCACAATTAACCTCTGCTCCACACTCCTCTCCTTTTGTATTTGGCTGGCTGCTTCCTTGCTCAGTTGCCCTCTCTTAACTTGCACCCCAGGAGGTTGTAGGCCGGTCAGTAAAACTCCAGGAGGTACTCCAAGTTTATGGTCCCTTGTCTTTCCACAGCCCTTTGGACTCCCTCCCCCTTTCATTCTGTTCCCACTCCTTGCAGACCGTCTAAGAATACTTTAAACCTGTCTAATCATTGGACTTCCCCAACTGGTCACTTTGACCTTGCAGTTTCCTCCCCTGCTGTCCTCCTTTGACTCTCAGACTGGCGTCTTCTGCTCTGTGATGTGGGTTGTGGATGATGGAATGGGCTTCACCAGCTATGCCTTCCCACGGCAGGAAGGAGGAAATTCAAGAGTTGGTCCTGCTGGGGCCCCTGGGTTTCTTTGTCTTGCACTAGTCCTGGGTCCAGCTTACTTTATATTTATTGAGTAGGGGAAATCTGAACCTGTCACAAAGAGCAGAACATTCCCTGTGGCCTAGAGGAACTGAAGGCTGGGTTCTTTCGAATCGCCTTTGTCTGTGGTGTATTCATTTGTACTTTGCCCTTGCAAGGTTTCAAGGCCTTCTTCTGTGTGTCCTTCCAGCCCGTGCCTGTGGACCCTTGAGGGGAGACCTCGTTGCTCCATGTTATTTCCTTCGCCTCCCACACCTTCCTCAGCTTAGCCTGCAGGACAGGCTTTGGGGAAAGGGAATTGCTGCTGACAGCTTGCAGATGTGGCTTATATCTTGGAGGATTGGAGAATCAGCCTAGGACCCGATGAGGTTGGGGGCGGGGGGAGGTGGTCTGCTTATATACTCAGGTGGGGGAAACATAGTAATTACAGCAAATGCAATAAGGTGTCTAGAGAAAAGCAATCATCTGAGTGCGGAAAGCCCAGGTTCTTGTTGTGGAACCTGAGCTGTGTCCCGGTTCCCTGAGAGGCTTAGCGATGCTGCAATGATGATGAAACCTGGGTCCTTAACTCCCTGTGTGCTGGAAGGGACTAGTGGGAGACAGTCTTTCAAGTCCTCAGGCACTTGGTCCTGCCTGGGGATGGGGTGGGGGAGCGGGGTGACATTCTGGAGTCAGTGTGTGTGAAGTGGATGGTGGGCCCCTGAATTTCTCATGGTCTGACTTTCCAAACAGTTTTCTGGATCTCTTTCCGAATTGCTTTGTTGGAACAATGCACTGGATGATCGGGGTTGCCAGATTTAACAAATAAAAACGCAAGTTGCCCAGATACATTTGGATTTCAGATAAATAGCAAATAAAATTTTAGTACAAGTATATTTGGGATATAGTTATACTAAAAAAGTAATTCCTTGTTGACCTGTAATCCAAAGGGAATTGAGCATCCTGTGTTTTATGTGGCAACCCTGTCCGTGATCTAGGGCCCGTTGTTGGTGTGCTGCTGGGCTGTCAGCTCTTGTCCCCTCCCTTTATATGGTCAGTCTTCTTTATAGGTGACAGTCTATTTCTTTTTCTTAGATATTTTGTTTTCTTCTCAATTCTTAGCCTCAGCACAGCCAGTAGAGCCAGTGGACCCTCAGCCCTGTTTACCCCACAGAGTCACACCCCGGGGTTTGGGGTCATCCACTCAGGCACTGCAGCCCAGGAGGCACCCCCATGCACTGAGTTCCCGCTTAGTGGTGGCCTTGTGCCAGGCGCTTTGGATACATAGCCTCACGTCAGATCCACAGCAAGTCCTTGTTGGAGTTATTTCAACCCCATTTAACAGATACGACTCAGAGTGTAAATTGCTTAAAGACAGATGGCATTTGAACCCTAGGTTTCATTTTGTTTCGAATTCCATCCTCTTTCACTCTGTGGTTATACACACTCATGTCTCCTAAAAGAACTCTGGGAAGAAAATTGTTATCTACACTCATTTTTCTCTTCATATCCAGCCATGTCCCAGTAGTCCTAAAATGGACTAATTCCCAGCTCCCCTGGAGGGTATTTCCAGAGGTCAGTCCTTTTTGGATACCTCTTCTGTCTTAGGAAGGAAATGAGTCCTGAGCTTCTGCATCAGGGGCACCTGTTTTGATCGGAAAAACTAAGACAAACATGGAAGAAGTTCTCCAGGTTTGGGGAGGAGGCTCAGTGAGTTCCTGATCCAGTGCACTCTGTGAATATGCTGTCGGGGTGGGGACAGTGGCAAAGAAGGTTCCCACTGCCAGGGAGTGTTTCTTTTAGGCATTTCCTCTGAAGGTCTGGTCCCTAGGTGAGTTTCTCTCTCTTCCAGACTCCTTTTCTGTCTGCCTACCCTTTTTATTTCCCAGACCCTCCTACGGTCTCCTTTAACCAGCCCCTCTCCTGGTAGCATCAGGGAAGTATACCCTTAGACGCCTGCCTATTTTGCAGTGTTGTTTCAGCTTTCATGCTCGACAGCTCTCTCAGATACAGGAGTTTAACACTGTTTTACACCGTCTGTCTCTGGCAAGGTTAGGTCATGTTGTGCTGTGACTTAAAATTGTATTAGCGTTTTCCTCACTGTGCAAGGGCTACCTTCCTGTAAGCCGTAAATCCCAGGCAGGAGATTTCAATGGATATGAAACTACTTAAGAGAAAACAAGAAAAAAGGGGGGAAAAAAGAAAGTGTTCAGTTTTTGTCCTTATCATGGTGCAAGTTTGTTTTCCTAATGGGGAATTTTCCAAGAGCTCTCAGTGCTGTGACTTTATGGAATAAATGTGGTGGAAAAGGGCACACTTCCCATGCTGAATATCCTTTTTACTCTCTTCTGCTCCTCTGAGCTTTGCTTCTGAATACACAAAACCTGTATTTGTGACTGCCAAGAGGCCTTCTACTGTGAGGGAAAATGCATTGTAAATCACTCTTTCACAGCCAGTTAACAGGCAGTGTCTTTCTCACCAATAATTATGGTTTTGCTTTGAGTTGAGAAGGTTGTTTTTGGGGCAATAAATTGTGATGTCAGTTATCCTTCACTCTCTTTGCATGTGATTCCTCAGCCGGAAATTGGTGTTCTTAACAGTTGAACCTCTGGGGTCTCCAAGGCTTTGCAGCTGAAAATCTTGGAGCCCTCTGCTTTGGAAAGAAGAGAGAGATTGATCCAGAGAAGGCCTTTTTGTCTTTGATAGGAAATTTGAAAGTGGGGGAAGGGACCTTGGTTCCTTTTATTAAAACTATGTTATGTTAGCAAATTTTAACAAGACCTTAAATTAATAAGAAAAGTTTTTTAAAAAAATTTCATAACCGAGTACATCAAGGTTATGACCAGCTGATTGCTTACAGTGATGTGTTTTTTTGTGTCAAGGGTTTTGTGTACACACATCTCTTCTAAGAAGAACCCACATTGGGATTATCATTGGATTACAATGTGAAAGTTCATGAGCAGGAAAATTCCAACTAGAGTAAGAGAATCAAAGCTCTCCAATTCATGGAACTTGGTAGTGGAAACCTTCTTTCCACTCAATCTCACGTTTAAACTTACTGAGTGGCAGGTTATGATAAAAGTATTTGAACTCTTGAAAACAAAATGTTTCATAAGTCTGTGGGACTGTTTTGTGACTTTGTTATCCTGATCTCTAAGTCATCAGTGGGGAGGAATTGTTCAGCCATCTCTGCAAGAGAGAAGAACCGTTCACTCAGAGTTTTGGTGATCCTGGGGAATTGATCAGTCCTGGGGCCAAGAGCTTGTCCATATCCAAGAGCATGGCTCTGAGTCTTAGCTCACATAAAGGGAAGGGGGGAGATTATTTAAGTCTCGAGGGCACAGTGCTTCTTCAGCAATCTGCTGAATGGCGCTAGGGTTTGGGCTCTTTCTATTTTCTGTGTGATGGGACGAGGTAGAATTGGGACCGTGTGACCCCTGGGATTTCTGACTTAGGAAGCTCAGAGGTTTTTAAAGTGAGGCAGTGGGGCAGTGTGGTGAAGGGGATGAGCTCTGGAATCAAACCCTGCCTTGAGTCCTGGCTCTGTGGTTGTGAGCTGTATCATCTTGGGCAAGTTACTCTACCTTTAGTTCCCTCATTTGCAAAATGGGAGTAATAACACAAACAGTGATAGAGCTTGCTCTGCTTTCCAGATATTTCTGGAAAGTTGCTGTTTCTTACCACTTCCTCTGCTGCCACCTTGGTCCAAAGCACCATCATATCCCACCTGGATTATTAGCTTAGTCTTGTAACCAATCCCTCCTTCCCCTACCATATAGTAGACAGAGTGATTTGTTATAAAAATGTGATCTCAAAACTCTCCCATGCCTTCCCTGCTCCTGAAGCCGACGTCCTTGCCGTGGATTAGAAGGCGATACTTGATTTGTCTCCTTGGTACTTCTCTGGCCTCACCTTTAAATATTCTCTTCTTGATCCAGCCATTCAGACCTCTTTGCTATCCTTAGGGCACAATAAGTATGTTTCTAGCTCAGGGAATTGTCCAAGCCTCACATGTTCTTCCCTTATATCCATCCTCCTTTCCTGCTCACATATCGCTTGATCAGGAAGGTTCTTATTCTGCTTTATTTTTCTCCACAGTTTGTGTTTCTCAGCATCCTATACTTACTTAGTGCATCTATCCAAACCTGGAATGCAAGTTCCATGAGGGCAGAGTCTTTGTCTATGTCGTTTGTTTCTGTATCTCCCATACCTGAAACAGTACCTGGTTGATTAACATTTGATAAATAAGTGAATATAACCTGCTTCATAGAGTTGTTTAAAAAATTAAATGATGCACTGCTTCTGAAACTTGGCATGGTGCCTTGCACTTGGTGAGAATACAATAAATGTTAGCTATTATTATTTTTACTGCAGGGTTTAGTAACAAGAAATTCACTTAGGAGTAGAGAATGGGGATTTAACTATAGTGAATTGGCACAGCCAACTGGTGGGGGAGAAACTCACCCAAACATCTTTGTTGGAGACCAGGTTATCTTCATAATTCTTCCCTTATGTTATTTCTTATTTGCCATTTTAATGTTATACACAAGAGATAGAGAAGAGTAATAAAAATGAGCTCAAAGGGCAGCCTAAAGCAGTATCCTCAAAAGGTAAGGGTGTGCAGGGATAAGTAAATGCCTTTAAGCTGGAGTAGCTGAGATTACACGTTGGTAACTTCTCTGAGGTCACAGAATTGAGGGTTTACTGGGAAGAGGCATTGAGGTGGTTGGTCCTGTGTCCTGTGTTCTGAACACCATAGGAGACAGAGCTCATCTTTTGTATCAGTTACTTATTGCTCTGTAACAAACCATCCCCAAACTTAGTGACTTTAAACAACAACAACTTACTGTTTATTACAATTCTGTGGGTCAGCGAGGCAGTTCTGCCCCTTTGGATGTTAGCTGGGGCCACTGATGGTGCATTCGTCTGAAGTTGGCTGGGGCGGGGACATCCCAGGGGTTGGGGAGTGGCCTGGGGACTTGATGCCGGCTGCTGGTTGGGAGGCCTTGGTTCTCTTCTACATGACCTCCCTCCAGGAGGTCTCTCATCACTCAGTAAGTAGTCTACCCTAAGCTTCTTCACTTGGTGGCTGGCTTTCAAGAGAGCAAACAGAAGCCGCAAGGTCTCTTAAGGCCTAGGCCTGTAATTCACTAAATGCTACTCTGTTACATTCTATTGGTCAGAGCAAGTCACAGAGGGAGGCAAAAGTAGACTCTCCCTCTTGCTGTGAAGGGTGGGGTGCTCATGTGTGTATGGAGTTGAGAAGGGTGGTTGGCTGCATCTTTGCAGAAGACCTATTGTGTGTTTTAACTTGTACCAAATAATGGCCCCTGTCTTGGGCTCCTTACGAATCCTTGCTGCCTGTGGGGGAGCTGAACTTCATAGCCTTAAAGCTGCAAGGCCAACAGCCTCAGTAACCAGCTCTGTACAGAAGATCTTGACACCTATTGGAAGGGTACAGTTTTTCTCCGCTTAAACGAGGAAATCGTTAATTATTGATTAAAAGTTGATTGCTTGGGAGCCATTTGCTCTGTGGTTAAGGTTTTTTTTTTTTTAAGATTTCACAATCATTTATTAAGCCCTTCCAACATACCAGAAACTGGCTAGGCTCTTTAACATATTTCTATCATTAAATTCTCACAGTAACCCCAGTAGGGATTTTGAATGATTCAAATGGAAATTATTCACTCTGTTTTTTGAATACAGGATGTCATGTATTCAGGGTCACATGGCTAATATAGGGCAGAGATGAGCGTTAACTTCTCATACTGCACTTTGCATGCAGGTTCCATGACACCACTCAGCCTCTCTTTTATTTGGGTAAAGAAAGTCACAAAGGAACAAGGATGGGGAAAGGCAATAATACTATTTTAGACTATTTTGTTGAAATGGACCCATTTGAATACACAGAAAAAAAAAACGAATTGGCAAGTACATGGTCTTTGGGAGCAAAGCTGTGTACATGTATATTGATCAGAATTTTGTTTTGGAATTTCTGGAAATTATGACTTGAGTTACAGGTTTTGATTCTCAGGTTGGTATATCAGTTAAGATTAGGTCTAGTGGAGCATAACAGAAAACCCCAAATGACAGTGACTTAAATATAGTACATGTCTATTTCTCTCTTGTAAAGTGAACTCTGGAGGTAGGTATGGCAGGGCTAGTATTTCTGCTCTGTAAAAGTCAAGGACCAGGCTCCTTCTGTTTGGTTACTCCCCCACTCCCTACACATGCTTCCACTCATGGGCCAACAGGTTTGTAGGGTCCAAGTCATTCAAATGCATTTAATTATCAGGAAGGAAGGAAAGAGAAAGGGACACTCCTTTCCTTCAGTTACTTCCCAGAAGATGCGCATGACATTCCTGCTTATATCTTATGACACTCGGTCATGGCCATATCTAGCTGAAAAGCAGGCTGAGCAATGGCCAGCTGAAAATTGGGGATTTAACAGCTAAAGAATGGAGTGCACACTGGGGGATAATTAGCTGTTTCTGATACAGCAGATGTGGTTTGTAGAGTGATATTTGAATAAATGTGTGAAATAAGAATAAAGTTTTGGATTAAGTTATAAACAATTAAAGATGAATAAAAAAGATACTCTTTTCCTAGGTGCTTGCTTTCTCCAATAGTAAGCCCCATCAGTGTCATCTTTTAAAGACAGTGTTTGGTGTCATGTTACTGGATGTTTATATTTAGATGCTTTGACAAAATGCCTGGTTGTGTAAAATAGGAAAGATCTGCTTATCACCATTTCAGATAAACCACACTGATGGCATAAGCCATCCGTTTAGGCCGCATAGTCAAGTATGACGCAGTGCCGCTAGCTAATGACCACTTACCCTAATCCCAATAAGTGGGGAAAACAAATAGGTCTATTTAGTACTGAATTTTTCAACCTAAACCTGTGACATGATAACTGTAATGTATAGTGATAGACTTTATGATCACTAGTGTTTGCAAAGCAAGGAATAGTTGAATAAAAACTCTCATATTTTGCTTGTTGCTGTGATGGTCAAGAAAAATTGATATATAGATTAAGGATGTTTATTAAATAAATTGTTTAATACCTTTTATATGTTTTGCTTTGTTTGGCTTCCATATGTCTACCATAGGCTTTGAGGGGATAGGCAAGAGTATTAGACACCTTCCTGGTTTTCTGTGCGTTAATAATACAAGGGAGACAAGATGAAAGTTTAGCTAGACTTTGAAATAGGAGTAAAATTTGGACAGAGAGGAGGAATGTAGGAGGGATGTGGTCCAGGTAGAGCCTTGGACTTGATCAATGCCTGTGGTCTAGGGAGGAGGCCAGTAGCCTGGCTGGAGGTAATGTTGGCTGGGCAGGGTCATGAGGAAGACCTCAAAGGAGAGGATAACAAATCGGTACTTTGTCCCCTTAGCAGTGAGGATCAATGGGCTATTTCAGAGCAGACAGATGACGAGGAAAGTACAAGGATGAGGAATAGTATGAGCCTTGGGGATAGTTCATCCTCCTGCTCCCACCTTTGGAAGAGGACCCGTAAAGGAGGCAGTAGGGAAACACCCAGGTGTGGTTAAACCCAGGAGGGAAGAGTGCCACAGGAATCAAACGGGGACAGCTAGGGGGTGGACGTGGTTGTTAACCAAACTGCAAAATGTTTCAGAGAGTTAAAAGATGAATGAGAAGTGAGAAAAGGTTGTTGTTGGATGTGGTCTAGGATTACCGCTGACATTTCAGAGCTCACGGTTTCAGGGGTGCCACCTGGTGTGGGCAGGACTGCCTAGGTTGGGGAAGAAATGAGCATTAGGGAAACATAAGGTGGGTGAGATGACTTGAGGGAAGGTTGGCTGAGAGGAGAGAGGTGAAGCAGTTCAAAGGGAACTCCCCATGCCCATGCCCTGGAGCGGGGTGGGGAGAATTACACGTTTTAGGGCAGAAAGGCAGCAGCAGTAGAAAAGGCCGGAATAAAGATGTGGAAAAAGAATGGTTATGAATGCAAAGCCCCTTGGGTTTTAGTGGGCTGCAGTACAAGAGGAGGGGTGGCTGTCCTAGAGCGGAGGAAATCTGTACTTCTTGGGCTCAACTGGGAGCAGAGTCTGTGACTCTTCCTCAGGGCTCTTGGGCCTCTGCAGGAGTGGAGCAGATACGCCGTGGTAATGGCCTTTGGTGGTAACTAGATGCTGGACTTGGCAGGGGCCTGAAGGAGGCTAAGAGGTCCCCACCCCACCTCCACTTCTTTAGAAAGGATATTTAGCCATCATTTCATAGACAGCTCCAGGTGATCATTTTCTTTCACTCGAACAGATGGTGAAAGAGGGGTTCCCTTTGGCTACTGGACTCCTGGATTCTATGACACATGTTAAGAAGTAAATAAGTTCTAAAGTACTAAATGTGGAGGAAGGAGGGGGCAACAGATAGCTTGCTCCTTCTTTAATGGTGTCCCTAGGAATCTGTGCGTTTGCGGGCAGTAACACACTGGGTGTGTTACTGGGTGTACACACAGGGCAAACCTGCCACGGCAGGTAAGTCAGAGGTCGTGGCTTGCTCAACCGGCACCATTTGGCCTGGAAACCAGCAACAGCCCAGTCTGGGAGAGCTCCTCCCACTGGGTAGCGTTCTGACCCGTCTCCCTCTCCCTCCGCAGAGCCATACTCTTTGGGCAGAAGCTTCACTTCGGGTATTTGCAGAGCACACCGGTCATAAGTGGAGTGGAGGGTGCTGGAAGGGATCCTCATTATAATATCTCCCAAGTGAGCTGCCACAGTTCCCAGGGGCTCTTTGGAGCAAAGTACAGTTTCCTTGGCTGGAGACTTGCTCCTTGAGATCTGGAGTTACCCAAAAGCTGAGGATTGATGGAGTCTCATTCATACTCCTTAGAAGCATATAACTCTCTGGTTTCTGTATCATGTTCAATTCATACTGTCTTCAAGATTCCAGAGTTAGTTTATTCCACGTAGCTAAATAGTGGGATGTTAGAAACCTGAGTGAGTAGGTTTGGAAAATGTGACCTTTTTTTCTTAACCCCTGTGTTAGGTCTCCTGAGACCTCCAGGTTGGTCCCACAGAGGACAGCCTTGATTGCCCTTGGAAGCTGCAGGTTGAGATAAATAGTGCCGTGACAGATAAGACACAAGGTTAGGCTGAAATGTTACCCCAGGCTTGGCCTCCATCTGCTGGGTGACCTTGAATAAAACCTTTTTCCACTTACTCTGGAGTTGGAATGTGGGCTGATAATACAGTCTGCCTGCCTGCTGGGGGGCTCATGGACTTGTGGGTTGAGGCTGATGGAGGTCACTGCTGGAAAGGGCTTTGGGCTCCTTGCACAGAAAAGCCTAATAAATGATGTCCAGTGATGAATACAGGCTGTTGTAATTGTTGTTTAGTCTCATGCCTAGTAGCACCTGAGTTCCAGTCACAGTACAGAGCTGCACACGGGATGGCCAGCCTCCCCACACCCAGAGAAGCTGTATTAGTCGCTCCCAGTATCACATGGGCTCACAAAACACATGGGTTTTGTGTCAGTGGACATTTAATTTGATTTATCTTGGTCTGGCTTAGGCCAGATGAAGTCAACTAGTCTGCACATCCCCAACTGACTCTAAGGAGGAGAGGCTCAAGGGCAGCTCTCTAACCACTTAATTGCTCTCAGTGGCAGGAAAAGCAGAGCCTGGGTTTGAATAGGGTATTTGCATATCTGCACAGCTTTCCTCCTGTTCAGTTTCTCCCCAGACTCTCTGAAGGCTTCTGCCTGCTGTCTAGCTCATCAGATTTCAGGAGCCCCCGCCCCCCCCCGCCTTTGGCTCAAAAAGGGTGGTTATTAAGAAACCCAAACTTTATTTTTGTTTTAGTTATGTTCTGTGTTTAGTAACTGTTGGATCTGCCCTGCCATTTTCTTGAATTTTGTTTCTGTCTCTCACATGCACATTGTTGTTGTTGTTGTTGTTGTTGTTGTTTTTAAAGCATCTGGTGCCTCAGATATCAACTGCTATTGGTAGTATTCAGTCTTGACCTAGAAAAAGATTAGGTTAAATAACTTTTGTTGCCCTGAGACCATTTCTCATTTGTAGAAGGAAAGCTGTATCTGGAGCAGGTTTCTGGGAGACTGTCTTCTCCATAGACAAAAAGAATTCTTTATATGGTCCTTTCTACAATCAGGAGTACTTGGCGAGTGGAAATCACGGACTGACTCCCAAGTCAACCAGTTACCTGTCTTATTTCAAACAATGATGGTCAGTTATTTTTCAGAGAGAAAGAATCCCGTGGCACTGATTTTGTCTCATCTTTCCTGCAGTTCTGACTCTGCGGCTGTGCAGAGTTCCATAATCTCCCTACACTAGTAGAAACAGTGCTAATAACACCACATCCTGATTTATTGCCCTTTGTTCACGATGCGGGAATGACTTCCAACAGTGATTTAGCCTTGTTCCCGACATTACTTTTCGGGTCACAAGGAGAGGGGATATTCTGTTTCTATATCCTCCGGATGTTTCTTCTCCTTCGAGCTTCTCCAAGCCTTTTCATTCTTTTGGCCACCAAAACATCGGGAAAGAGGAACCTATAATCGTGGCTTCCCTCTTTTCTCTCCCCATTTATTTATCACTTAATTTTCAATCTGGCTTTTGCCCCTTTACTTCCCTGAAACTGCTTGTGCAAAGCAGCACGGACCTCATTGCCAATTTGGTAACTTGATTGGGGTCTGTGAATTTTGGTGGGGAAAGTACTAACCTTTAACGGAAGTTTAGCTTTTCTTTCAACTGTTAATGTAGGTAAGAAACCAGAGTGGTACTAATAGTATCCCGAGGTATTTCAGTTTCGCGTTACAGTTATGGGAGAGATCGTCGTGTCGTTTTCTTTCATCACTATCGAGAAATTGCAATGGTTTGTGGGCCTGCTGCTGGATCTTCTTACTTAGTGAATTAATAAAGAAGCACATATATGATCATAGTGTAATGTTTTAATATTTTGATAACTGTATTCCAATATAAGTAATTTATCATATGTATTATATTTTATATATTTAACAGTATTATTTTAAGAAGCGACCCATAGGTTTCACCAGATTGCCAAAGGGGTCCATGGCGCATTAAAAGGGCAAAGAACCCAGTTTTACTCATTAGCTACCTGATTTCTCTAGAGTGTTTCTCTTACAGGAAAAGCCTCCTACTGAAAGTTATCTTTTCCTTTACTCCCACGATACCACCCTTTCCCCCACCTTTCTCATTACTTTTCTCCTGGTTCTTAGTTCTTTCGTTTATTTCCTACATTTGAGATTTTTTTCAAGATTCTGTCTTCTCTCCCTCTCACCCTCCCTCCCTTCTTCCTTCTGCAAATATTTATTGAGTGCTTACTTTTCAGTAGCTGATAGTCCTGTGCGGGGTACAGACGAGCAAGTAGGCCATTAAATACAGTCTGATGTGTGCTGCAGGATACTCAGGGACACTGTGGAGAAACACCTAAACCACCTCGGGAGTTGAGAAAGACTTCTCAATGGAGGCACCCTTAAGCTAAGTCCTGAGGCTCAAGTGGAGTTAGCTAGGCTCAGGGGTGGGAACACAGTGGCAGCTACAAAGGGCTGGTTGGGTGATAAAGTTAAGGCTAGAGGCATAAGGAGTGGCCAGACTATGGAGTGCATCTTACACCATGCTAAGAGTAGCTGCCAAGGGGTTTTAAGAGAATTGCGTTTTAGAAAGATGACTAACTTGGAGTAAAGAATGGATTCGAGGTGGGGAGGCTGAGAAAGGATAACCTTTGCTTTTATTTGAATGCATCACACACATCCATCCCATGTTCATGCTTCTCTTCTTCCTGAGTTGCTTTTCCATGGTAGCTGATACTCCTGGAGAACTGTGCTTCACCTTCCTGGCAATATTTTCTCTTCAGAGGTCCTTGACTCCCATGCCACATTCTTGGAGGACATTTAGAGTTTTATTGGTGGAGGGAGTAATTAGGTTTGTTTGTTTTTTTTAATGGAGATACCAAGGATTGAACCCAGGACCACCTGCATGCTAAGCATGTGCTCTACCACTGAGCTCTACCCTCCCGCTCTGGAGTTACTTGTTACGCATCTGTTTCCTCCTCCTTCTTTGAGTTACTTGAGGACGAGAACTGGGTCTTGTTCATCTTTACATCTCTAGCACCTAACATATTGCTGGGCCCCTAGAAGATTTCTAAACTGAGCCAAATTAAGGGAGAAAAATTTACAGAATTTGTCCATCATCATATAGCAAAGAGAGCCTGCAAAACCCCTCAGAGCTCTCCACAGAATCATGAGTTCTCAGAGTGAGAAGACCACCTAGCTATCCTTGACTTTTTGCATATAAGCACTTTGTTTTTGTATAGGAGGAATCTGCTGGGTTTATACCTCCCCAGCCACTCTCTGCCACCACCAGCCTATCAGTGGGTGTTGCCAGAATTCAGAGGTGTTTTAACAGAACTTGAGTTTTTACCATTAGATCCATTTTACCAAAAGTAAAAAAGTAAAATGGACCTAATGGTCTTCTTTCGTTTTCAGTGGAAAAGAGAGATTTTCACCCAGGAGGACAGAGTAGAGAGTAACTGAGTAAAGCGGGCTCAGTCTTAGTGAAGGGAGGTTGTAGTGCTGAGAGCCAGAATATCCAGAGACCAGAGCCCGTGGCCCACTCTCTTAGATGGTGGTGGGTTGAACGCAACGGCAGCCCTGATTGTGGAGATTTCCCCATGAACCTGGACAGAGCCCTTGAACCGCCTTGATAATTGGCAGAGGGTGTCCTTTCACATAGCTCCCACCTTGAATTCCAGGCCCTCAGTGAATGTTCTAGGGACAAACAGGGCACAGACTATTTATTTTTTTCGTGAAGGCACTTGCTATGTTTCCCAGCTTTTCCCCATGATCAAAATGGAAAAAATGTTAATGGTTTAGGTTCATTGCTCTTTATGCAGGCAGCAGCCAGATACCAGAGAAACCTGGGAGTTGGAAAGAACATTGTAAAGACTGCAGGTCTCTTTTTGAACTTACTGTGTCTGCAGATCAAGTGGAGAAAGGGCTGCTCGCTGGCAGGGATGATCATGTGATGGGCTTTCATTCCCTGACAGGGAGAATGTTGATCAGTATCAGAACCGGGCTCCCTTCTGTTTCTTCCAAAGGCAGGAATAAATGCTGGGAGGAAGAGGTAACCATTGAAGAGACAAACACAATAAGAACTTCTTCTAAAGACTTTAAAAAATAGAACACGTAGGTACTCCTGATGGCGAGTTAGGGAAGCCCAGTTTACATTTGACAAATACTTCAATAAAGTTTTCTCATAAACAAACCTTAGGCAAAATCTTGCCTTAGCCATATTTTGGCAGGGAAAGTTCATCTAGTTCTTGTCAGGCCTAATTGGTATTAGGATTTTTTTCAAGTAAGATGCTGAGCTCTGTGGATCAGAAAAATTGAGAGATACAATTTTTGAGGTAGAGAGAAAGAAAGGGACAGAAGTTGTACTTCAAGAAAATCTTGGAGTCACATCAGACACTTGCAATAGACTGAATGTTTGTATGTCCCCTCAACCCAAATTTATATGTTGAAACCCTAATTCCCAGTGCAATGGTATTTGGAAGTGGGCTTTGGAGAGATAATTAGGTCATGAGGGTGGAGCCCTCATAAGTGGGATTAGTGCCCTTGTAAGAAGAGACTCTAGAGAGCTCACTCACTCTGTCCAACATGTGAAGACAATATGAGAAGTCAGCCATCTGCAGCTTGGAAGAAGGCTGTCACCAGAACCAGACCATGCTGGCACCCTGATCTCAAACTTCCAGCCTCTAAAACTAGGAGAAGTACATTTCTATTGCTTATAAGTCACCCAGTCTATGAGCCCTTGTTAGAGCAGCCTGACTGGACTATGACAACACTACAGTTCTTGCTTCCAGTCACTGTTGAAAATTCGGCTTTGCAAAGATATGGCTTCATTGAAAGGAATGTAGCACTATCTAATGGTGAAGCTGGAAACTAGTCGTGGTGTATGAACTATTGGATAGATGTTGAGCTAGTAGTCATTTGAGCTAGTATAGACAGACAAATGTTGAGTATGGTGTGCTTTCTTCAAATTGAAAATACTCTCGCATCCCTTGAGTTTGTTGGGGCACCTTGGGTTGCCTCCCTGCCCAGTTTGGAATTTAACATTAGAATGGATATGGTCGGCTAGAGATATTGTAGAGAACCAGAGAAAAGGAAGTTGCTGCAGGCCAAAGTGGTCTATGAGGGCAGAATCTTCAAAGCGTGTCCACACCTGCCAGCTTCATAAAACAGAGCTCCTGAAGGCAGTCATCTGTGGGACTGTAAAATATTAGGGCCTGAAGAAATGGAGAAAAGGTCTGAAGCTCTGCTGAGGCACTAGCTTCATGTGCTGATTTCAATTTCAATTAATTAAAATGAAATAAGGGTAAACATTCAATTCCCCTGTCACCCTAGCCACATTTCAAGTGTTCTATAGCCATGGTGCAAATCAAGAACATCTCCATCAGCGCAGAAAGTTCTGCTGGACAGCACAGATCTGGTCTAAAGTCAGGTTGGAGAACTACATCCCAATGGCCAAGTCCAGTCTGCTGCCTGTTTTTGTACAGCCCGTGAGCTAAGAATGGTTTTTATATTTTAAAATGGTTGAAAAAAAATTGTAGACTTTAACTTTCTTTCTTAATATAACATGTACCTCTGAATGTCCTTGGTTTTGCCTTTTGGCCCCTGAAGCCTAAATATTTACTATCTGGAGCTTTCCAGAAAAGGTTTGCCAACTGCTGGTCTAAAGCATCTTCTAACTCTGGTTGAGGAAACTGAAGCCTGGAGACAGAAAGTGATTTGTGGTGGATCGCACAGCCCGAAAGGACAGTCTGCACTGTGGCTTTTGTTTAACCTGCTCCTTAACTGTGTCCTGACCTCTTTCCTTCCTAGGGTTTCTGTTGCTATTCACTCAGCAGATAAAACAATAGGTTTCTTTAACTGCCTTTATTCTGAATTAGAAAGAGAGTGATCGACTCCTTGAAGAGACCTGGATCATGTTAACTTATGAGCTGGTCACAGGGAGGATCAGGGAATCATCTGCTGGAGTCACATGTTCACAAAGGTTTTCCGATACAGACCTTGGGATTCCCTCCCAGTGAGGTTACAGACACAGAAAGACCAGGCGAAGTAAAAGACGACTGTCATATAACTGAAAACCTTTCTTTCTCCTCCAGACCATACTGCCTGGGATTATTAATGAATTAAATATTTTTTAAAAGTTTTAAAATTTCCTTGTGGTTAGTGCCAATTGCACTGCGTTATATTGGTGTTGTGAGTTTAAAGTATTAATTTGTCAAACATAACCATTTAAAAGTAGACTACATTTTTAAATAACCTGTTGATTTTTTCCTTCATTTTAAAATATGTTTTAAAAAATATACTAAATTCCCCCCTCCCCAGGAAAGTGATTTGAATGACTTTGAAGATGAACTTAAATGATGGTGTGTTTAAACATCTAGCCAGGATTCCGTGCAGAATAGCAGGGTTACAGGAAAGTTACAGTACAATCTACAGTTGGTCCTCATTATTCGTAGATCTATATGTGCAAATTCACCTACTAGATAAAATTTGTTTATAAACCCCAAACAATAATTACATTACTTTTACAGTCATTTGTGGACATCCACAGAGTGGTGAAAAATTTGAGTTGCCCAACACACACATTTTCAGCTGAGGTTGAACAAGGCCATGCTCTGCCTTCTGGTTTTGGCTCTCATACTGTGAACAAGTGTTTAGCGCCACGTTTCCCACTTGTTGGTGCTTTTTGTTGGTGATTTCACTCTTTAAAATGGACCCCTAGTGTAGTGCTGAAGTGCTGTCTAGTGTTCCTAAACGTAAGAAAGCTGTGATGTGATGTAAATATGTGTGTTGGAGGATCTTCGTTTAGGCATGAGCTATAGGGGTGTTGGCCGTGAGTTTGATGTTAATGAATCAACAATATATATTCAATGAGATGTCTTTAAATAGAAACTTTAAACATAAAACAAGGTTATATGTTGATAGTTGGTGGATGTGTTGTGACCAGAGGCTCTCAGGAACCTCATTTCCCCTAGGAGCAATGGCTCAGAGACTTTATATAATATAACTATCACAAATAATGAGGATCAGCTAATATCTGTAACACACAAGGGCTTGTAAACCCTTCACTGTGCCTCTTCCTGTGCATCTCACCTGGTCTGGTCTTAGGGTCCAGTAATGCCTGTACGCACTGCCGTCTGCACAGGCATGGCTAGAACTCACTTCTCAAAGTGACAGGGGTTCCTGACCATTATAATTGGGGATACTTATTTTACAGCCAATTTGCTGTATCATCTCATGGAAGCTGCCTGTTCTCTCTGTGTCCCAGCCAGGAAGTAAAATGAGACTAATAGGACTGACCGAACTCCACTTACACCAGGTCTGGTGGAAGATCAATGTGATAGCGAAGATCCATGTGGCTGTGATGCAACCATACATGTTTGGAATTTTCCTGGGCTTTATTTTCCACCTGGAAATTATAGTGTGCACCAGACAGGAGTGGATTCATTGAATCTGGGACAGATTAATTGATGTGAAGGTTTAGTAAGAATTGCTTGGTTCTTAGGGAAGCCAAGACGATAAGAAAAATACCTGAAGGGAAGGAGATCAGAAGGCAGTCAGTCTATTGATTGTTCAGGATTTCTTCAGAATTCAACAGGTAGCTGTCTGGTGGGACCATTGCTGTGTCTCAGAAGCCTGCTGGTGGTTCAGACTGAGCAACTGAGCAGAGACTAAGACTTTGATGATGTGAGCTTTTAAATCATTATTTAAATCATTATTCCTTTTCTTCTTTAAAGGGAGAAGAGGTTCCTTGAGGTTACTGAGAGCACTGGGGTTTCTTTCTGAGCTCTTTGGAACACATATGAGAAATGAAGCTTGAACATTTCTCCCTATTTGGAAGTCTTGCTGGAGTCTGCTTTGTCAGAACTAACTCATCAGTGTCATAGCCACTTTCTAATTGTGCACTGCTTTCCGTGGCATCTTCTGAATTAGCATCAGGTTTTCCTCAAACATGGAAATGTTCTTATCAGAGAGATGACACACCCGGAAATTTTTGGAGGGTGTGTATGGCTGTGTGATTGCATCAGACTATGGAAGAAAACCTCGTGCAAATCCCAGACCAGTAGAAATCCAACTTTTTAGGACAGATTTCCTGCCTGAGTGTTAGAACTCTAGGACCCACTCTGGATCGCTCCATCTGTCATGGCAAAAGGAAAATTCACCATGTGAAATTCATCATTTCCTTGCCCCCGCCTTCCTGGGCTCCTTTGTGTCCTGTCATGTTAGTGGAACCACCATCTCTCCAGTTACCCAAACCAGAAAGATGCAAGCCATTTAAACTTGTTCTCTCATCCTTTGTTGTCTAAGCTTTGTCTGCAGGTAGCCTACCTCCCAAACATCCCCATTAGTCATGCATCCCCTCTCACCCATAGCCAGGGCCTTAGTTCCAACCCCTCACGTCTTTCTGCTTGCCCATCTCCAAACCCTTTGAACGTGTCTTTTCTTGGACCTGTCTCTTCTTGGATCTGTCTATTTACTCATCAAAGTGGTTCAATCAGGTCTCTTTCTGACTGAAGACTTATGATGAGGGCTGCGTGCCTTTGCGTGGTATTTGAGGCGCCGCAGGATTCGGCTCCCATGTGTCAGCCCAGCCTCCCTCCTCAGCACTCTGCAACTTGTTTGGTATGTTTCAGGTTTCTTTGCCTTTGTCGGTCTTGCTCCTTCTGTCTGGAAAGCCCTTGCCGGTTTTTCTGTTTGGGAAAATTCTGTTTGGTCTTTAAGACTCAGCTTCAGGGTTTCATCTCTCTCCTTACAAATCATAATAAAAATATTTAACAATTAGTCTGCTTGGGTTCTGAGCAATTAGAACATGGAGAACTCCTGGTATGGCCTTGCTTCTAGGCACCAGGTAACTGTCCTCTTGGTAAACCCCACCCAAGCAGAGTTGATCATTGCTTCTTTGTGCCACTGCTGTACATGTGGAACGCCTGTTATTCACCCTGTGCTCATTCAACAAACATTTAATAATTGCGAACTCTGTTTAGACCCTGCCTGGATCATGAGAACACAAGAATGAAATGACAGCATTTTTGTGATCGGATGCTTATAGTGTAGTAGTATAGCATTTTTTTCTTGTTTGATTATTTTCTATAAGACTATGAGCTCCTTGGATGGTGGGGACCAGCTCTTTCATCTCAGCATCCTTGGTACCTGCCTAGTGCTGGGCGCACAGCATGTTCGTCAGTCTTTTCTGAATGAGGGTATCAGGCTGGGATCCCCAGTGTCTGGACTCAAGGGTCAGAATGTCAAGGTGTTAAAATGGTTCAAGGGATTGATTGGTCATGGGGTGAAGGGCTTCCAGCAAAAGGTGTTAGGTAACAACGTTTATTTATAACAGTATAGCCCAGAGAAAGTTCATGTGTCTTCTCTGTTCCTCCTAATTCAGCTTTTTTCCCTCTTCTTATAGTTCTTTTTTGAATGGAATAATGTCACCCACTCATTGGTTTTATATAACTCCTATTGAAGTAGAACTCAACAGAAATTGTGCCTATTAATTAAAAACACAGAATGTGGGCAGTTTTTGAACTGCTAATTAAAACTCTTACCAGTCAGGTTGCATTAGCAGTTCTAAACCTTTTTTTCCTTTTCCTGAACCTAGAACCTGCTTACCAGAGAAAATGACTTTAAAAAGGACAGTTGCCAGGAATGATAATACCTTGTCTCAAAAACTGTTTCCTATGCCTCCCGTGAAATCATAAGGTTGGAGATCTTCCCAGCACTTCGAAAGCTGTTGGTGAGTTGGAGTTGTCAGGGGACGGAGAGGGTACAATTGGCCTCCTAGGGCCACTCCCTGCTGCCCTCAAATGATGGCTCCAGCTGTGGGTCTGTGGATGACACAGCTGGTAGGTAAGGGCCTGAAAATGCTTTCCTCCTTGGGCTGATCGAGAAGAAAATATCATCAATTTCCAGGAGCTGCTGGGGCAACTGTGGCCTCTGAGTTTCATCTCATCCGCCGCTGATCGCCACAGCTGCCTGTGGTGGACTGAATCAATTCCACGAGGGCAGAAGGCAGAAGAATCTGAAGACTCAGGATCTGCTTCCTGTTTCGTGTCCTTTCAGGGACTGGAATTCTCTGCTGTGCCCACCAGTGCTGGTACCGGCAGAAGATGTGGCTTTCTGGGCATGGGGCCAAAGAGCTCACACAGGACTCCCTGTTCAGCCCCAGACTGCATCCTGTGCTGGTGTTTGGGGTGGGGCGGCCCAGCCGGGCTGCCCTCATGACTGGAGTCCAAGCTCACGTGGGCTCCCTCGAGGTGGTCATGGGCGAGGGCCATGAGGCTGCTCTGACAATTGGCCCCATTGTATCCTGAACCGGGAGGCTGCAGAGAGCGGCCCTGTGATGACTGCTGTGCGGTAGAGGACCCTGGGGTGTGTCAGTAGGGTTTGATTCCACTGAGCCAGCGGGAGAAGCCATGTGGTGAGCATGTGCTCGGGGCCATGTTTGGGTCCAAGGGCTGGCAATGTGCTTTGAGTTTGGGCTTCCTTTCTTTTTCAGAAGGTAGTTGATTCATGCAAAATGCTTAACCATGCCTGCAAAGCACGGAGCAGGGATCAGATCCCCCTTTGATGTGCAGGGTCTTTTTGGAGGTTCCAAAAAAATAGTTCAAAGATTTACTTTGGACACCACACCTCCAGCACATGTCAAAGTCAAGGCCTGACTCCCCAGGCAGCATGCCGGAGAAAACATTCTGTGCTGGCTTCTTCCCCTCTGCTTTGTCTTGTGCTGAGCACAGATTTCCAGATTTCACACTGGCCTGGTGGCAAAAAGGGAGGTTTAGCAAAGGAAAATAAGCACCTCTGAGCGTCCTGAGGGTCCAGAGAAGCAAGGGCGCACTGAGGTCTTCCAGTCCTGCTGAAGCTGAGCAGTGAGGTTTGTCTGCAGCAACTGGCCCTCTTACTGCCTTGGAGCTGGGAGCTATCTGATGGGAATATTGAACAAGAGCCCTCTGGCCACCCTCAGGGGTCAGATTGTGGTTCCCTCTGGGTTTGTTTTAGGTTGTTTGCTGCAGTGCTGTCTTCCCTCGTCTCTTCTCCTCCATGGGATGTGGGATTTAAGGACAGGCTTGGTGAGAATGGGGTATGGGAGGCTGGGTTGGGGGCAGGATTGGAGGCACATGAAAGGGAGGGCGGGTGTGTCCAGTTGGAGACCGGCTGGTAGGGAGACCACTCATCATGCTTCGTGTGCTGAGAGTTTCCTTGCTCGTGTGTCCCCAAGGTGGCATGGGTGTGGGGAAGGTGCCTCCAGCTCTGTTCACAGGCTGGACGCTGCGGGATTGATGGTGTACGATTTGCACCTGCTTCTTGAGAGAAAGCAAAGTAGAATCATACCTTATGGTGGACGTGGCTGTGACCTTGAATTCAGGGGTTTGGGGAAGGATTTTCTTCCCTCTCTTCCTCTGTTTGTCAGGAACTTCAAGGCCCTTGGGGGAGTCACTCCTCTATTCTGTGGGCTATTTACCCACCGGCCAGTGGTGGATGTTTTTGCCGCAACCTACCTGCTGTATATGGTTGAGGGCAGGACTGGCGAAACCTGGATAGCCCAGTCTTTTACTCTGTTAGAAAAAGGGATTTAAAATGTACAAGTCAAGTCATATCATAGGCCCAGGGTTCCCCGGAGAGCAGAATCTGGAGCATCACTGGAGAAGGGGTGAGACATGGAGTCATCCCATAGTGCCCCCCACCCTCCATGCCCTTGGAATTACTGTTCCTTTCTCTCATATAGTCTAGGTTACGGCCCCCAGCAACCCTCATGAAAGCTGGCATCTCTGAAACACCACACATGTTCAGTCAGTGTCCAAAGTGATTTACCACAACATACGGAAGTCTCCTGGGGTCAACTCTACAACAATTTGGCAAATTACAGGAATATAGAATCTTGTATTATTTTTAATGTCATTTAACTCAGGCTTTTCTATCTCTCTCCAGTTCCCTTTATAGGTTTTCCTTTTGCTTCGTTTCGACGTTGACCACAGGGGACATTCCACATGGCCCCTCCCTCATGCGTGGTTGAAAATAATCCCGATCCAGTCTCTGTCGGGGTCAGGCTGCTCCAGTGTCCTGCGCAGAGAACAATTTGGGTGAAGTATGCTTGTCCTTCCCTGGGTTCATGTCCTTGGAGATCCCCTCTGGTCTCAGAGCATTCCTACACATTTCTCTGTCACTTCATGCTGTGTCTTTGCCAGTTTTCTCATGTTTTCTGAACTCTTTCCTTTTCAGAGGATGTTGGTTTCCTCCCACAGATCAGTTTCTTAGTTTTTATGTTACCGTCTCCCTGCAGCCTTCCCTCTGTGACACTCAAGTTTCTTCCTTTCATTTTAGAACAAATGTTAGCATTTTTTGAATGCCCATTTCTGATTGAGCTAAACCTAATGATTAATTGCTCTGGGTCAGGCCGTGTGCTAGGCTCTTTCATTGATCGGTAACCTTCAGAGAAACCCTGCCTTGCCGTCCCATTTTTACACATGAAAATGCTGGTGGTGCTTGATAAGTTAGACTTGTAGCAAGTGGTCAAGCAGCTCTTTTAACACAAAACAAATTCTCTCTTCTCTGTGTTATAAATGGTTCCCCTCATAGCTTGACAGAGGTTGCTCCCAAATTCACTTAACATGTAGGAATCGTTTCAGTTCCCCCATGTAAGCAGCAGGGAGGTGTAATTAATCCAAAGCCATAGATGAAACTTCATTTCATGTGTGTGTATGAGTGTGTGTGTGTGTGTTAATGTTGATCAATATTGTGAGCAGTTGTTATCCTTGACTTCCATGAACAACAGAAGTATCTGATTAGTTTAAAAACAGCTCTAGCTTCACTCACCAATGGCGCATAGTGAGAGTCCGTCATAGCCTCCTCATTTCGTCAGTCCGTCTCCTGAATTTGTTCAGGCCTGTTTATCTTTTCCTTTTCTGGCCTTCATGCCTAGGCGTCCAGGCCAGTTTGCACAGCCACTGTTCTCTGGCTCCTGGAAAGCAGTCGTTCAGCAGGAGATAACTCAGTGGCCAATACAGCAGTGCTGTTTGGGTGGCAGGATAGGAGGTGCCGAGCGATGATCTCCAGCATTAATAGTGCATGACTTAGAGACGAAGTATGCAATGGCCCGGGCCCACTTCCATGTGCCTTAGGACAGAGAGAAGGCATATTGGAGCTGTCGGGAAGCCCAAGTTGTAAAGTCAAAGGGATGAGGACGTGGATAGTCACGCTGGGACTGTTTCATAATTGGAGAATTTGAGGTGGAGGAAAATGAAGTGATCTGGATTCACATACCACACTCATTTCAAATTGGGAGGCCCCTCAGGCCAAGAAGAGCGTGACTAGTGCAGGTGGAAGAAGCAGGGCTCTCCGCACACTGTTGGTGCCACCTGTGTGGAGAACACAGCTTGTGGAATATTTGTGTCTGTTGGGTCTTTGTGTCCAGATGCTAAACTGCTTGAAGGCTGGATAACATCATTTGTATATGTGGTACCAAGCAGAATGCTTTGAATAGAGCACATGCTCAGAAATAGTAACTGATCAGTAAGTCGACGATGAGTAAGTCGATTGATGTAAAACTGAAAGCTCACTTGAACAGGAGACCCAAGTAGATCACAGTTTGGGTGTATGCACTGCGAAGTCTGGTAAGATGAAGGTCCTGAGCCCCTGTAATGGGTAATGTTAGGGCACAGGCTGGATATTAAAACAGAAAGATCCCAAAATACACTGACGTAAATAGGATCGAAATTTCTTTTCCTCTTTTGTTACAGTCCAGAGGTCAGCAAGCTGAGGCTGGAGGCAAGGAAGCAGCTACAGCTGCAGTCAGCAGGAGGGAGGAACAGAGCTAGGAGGGTGACCTGAAAGTGACACTTACCCTTCTGCTCAGTTCCCATTGGCTATGATTTGATCACTTGCCCACACCAAGCTGCAGGGGAAGATGGGAAATGTAGTCTCTAGCTGAGGGTACAACTTAGAAGTTCCATTATTAAAAATGGGCAGAATGAATATTGGTGGATAATCAGCCTCTGATATAGTACCTAAGCTAAATTTTCCCTAAGAGGCTTCCCTTCCTTTTTGCAAGGAGGTTACAGGGAACAGAAGCAGCAGTTGCTGAATCCTATTTGCCAACCACCTATAACCCTATAAATGTTGACAGTATAGAGCTCTACCCAGACCCTGCAGTTTCCTCCTCTACAGGCATATTAGAGATGGCGATGGAGTGAGACGATGAAACACCCTACGGGATGCAGGAGAGATGCAACTGTTGGGAGAGCCAAAACATTTTTGCCCCAGAGAACTGAAGTAATTTTGGTTGGTAGTTGGGAAAACATTACAAATGGGCAAGACATTATGCAAAGTGTTATAGCTTAAGGAGAACTGCTGAATACGTCATGTTCAGTACTTAATCCTCTTGTTTTTATGATAGTGTTTTACCCATTTAAAAATTAGTGCATGTACAATTTCAAAAATGAAGAATTATTCTTTATTCAACCTGTAATTTCCCAATATGTATTGTGAATTGACCTGGCACTGCTGAGATTTATTTGGGCTAAAATGAAAGGAGCTTTAGATTTTGATTTAGAACACTTGGTTATGAATCCCATATTTGAGCTTTTTTGGCCACAGTGTTAATTTACGAAAGGAAGATAATAGTAGCCAGTTTAGAGAGGTGGTGGGGATGAAATGTGCTAGGTGTGAAAGCAGTTGATCAATTCTCATGCATGGTACTGATGCTAGATTTCATTATGACTATTATTACTAATTGCCAGTTTACTTTTAAATAACTTTGAGTGGCCTGATATCAATTTGAGTGTTTTGAAGCTCAACTACTAATTGTGTAAAACTAAAAAATTTCCTGTAATGGTTAAATTGGGGCCCTAAAAATCTCAACCTAGGCTCCTTTTGATATAGCACAAGTTTTCTAAAGTATTTGAAATTGTCTTTAGATGTTTTCATGGTTCATTTTCTTTCTTAAGGTATAAGACTTACGTAGTTGTTTTGGTAGTAAAATACATTTTATAACTGAAATGGAAAAAAAAATTTCTTCCTAGTGATGGTGAAAGCGTGAGGGAAGATTCCTGGCTAACAGTGCCTGTGTGTGACTTTTTCCTTCTCCCTCAATGAGAAACCAACCTGAAGTCTTGTATCTGGATGGCAGTGTTTCAAATCGGATTATCATGTTATCTAGGTTCATTTATTGAGAGGAGGTGCCCAGGGCATTATTATGTTATCTACAGAGTAATTCCAAGATGAAAGGAAATCTATGATCAATGCAAAGGGCTCTTCTTTTGGTTCTTACAGCTGTCACCCAGAGCAGGTGGTACAGAGGTAGAAAGCCTGAAGTTAAAAAGCCATGAGTATTTCTCTGGACAAATGTGATCTGGACAAATGACTCATTTCTTTTCTATATGAGGTTCTTTATCTATCAAATAGGAAGCCCGCTGCTGGATTTCTCCCTTGGCAGGTTGCTCTGTGGGGATGCTACGTGGCATTTGAGGGTGGAGTTTGTTTAAAACTACCCTGTCTTGGTTTAGTATGTCCTCTGTGAGCTGAAAGAGATGTAATCAAACACTGGACTACACAGGCAAGAGTTCCTTTGTAGCCCACACTTTCTAGGAAGTAATATGGACTAAAACCCAAAGATCCATATCCCACTATGCCCTGGGAACCAGATGAGAACTCTTTCTGACACTAAAGTATGATTTATTACCTTATAGAACACCCAGTTTTTTCCCAAAGACCTGGCCCATTAAATCAGATAAAATGAAATCAGCTCTGTTATTTTTGTAAATGAATCTGTTCTGATGACAAGAGACCATGATAGAGAATAATTTCTTTGAGCTGTGAATGTTCTAGTTATTTTAGATGGAGGAGTATGGTTTTCATGGGATTGCTGAATGAAGGCATCGTTCTCATTGTAGAGCCTGGACATCATGCCAGTCCTACTTCTATTGAATGCCACAGATTACAGTTTAAACAGTTGGGACCTTTAATACTCCACTGGTAGACTGCCAGTGAAGACCTGCTGTGTTCTGAGTTGCAGAATGGCGGGAGCTGGGGAGAAGGGGAGGATGCTAGAGACAGCACTGGATGTGGGGCCCATTCCTGCTGAGGGCACTAGCCCATCTGGTTGAAGGTGGAGGTTGTATGAATCTCGAGAAAGACGCCACAGTTGGCTTGGGATCAAGCTAGTCATAGTCCAGGTATTCGGTTTCTGACCTGCTTGGTGAAACAAAACCATTTGCTCTTAGTTCCAAGAAGACCAGCCACTAAACAGAATCAACCCCAGGTGAAGCCATCTGAAAGTTGTGCAGGGGCTAGTGAGATTGACCTAGTTTTGCGTTTCTGCTCCCTGACTTGCTGCATTGGCTTCTGCTCTCTCACTCTGGTATAAGAGTGGGTAATATCCTCTGGCTTTGAGGTCACACCACCCATGTTTTGACACATTTGTACCTAGTACTTGAAAATGCAAAACTCTTGTAATAAAACATGGCAAAGGGGCAGGGGTACCATAGACTGAAGGCTCCAGAAGCATGGGTCCTAGTGTCTTTTGCCAATAACAGTTCATCTCTGCCACCTGCACCCAGGGGACACATGTAGAAGGTCAACTCTGAAGGGAATCTTGGGTTCATTGTCTGGTCCACCCTCCTTTCTTTTAAAGATGAGAAAAGGGAGGCCCAAGAATTAAAGTGACTCGCCAGGACCAGGGCTGGTCAATGGCTGAGCTGATAGAACTCGTGTCTTCTGTGGAGCACAGCTGGAATGCATTGTGAGTGGTACCCCGAGCCACGTTAGAGCTCTTAGTCCACGGCCCTTTCTAGGCCATGTGCCTGGGATTGTGGCCTTTGTCTTCTTTTCCTTTTTGGGATTGTCACCTAATGTCACTGAGCCTGTTTCCTCAAACCCTCAAAATAAGAATTCCCTCACAGATTTATGA
The DNA here is from genome assembly GCF_036321535.1 of Camelus dromedarius. Taxonomy (NCBI): domain Eukaryota; kingdom Metazoa; phylum Chordata; class Mammalia; order Artiodactyla; family Camelidae; genus Camelus; species Camelus dromedarius. The sequence goes on along the minus strand of NC_087454.1, from coordinate 9,558,014 downwards.
GGTTGGCCTGACTTTATATGAACTAATGGATGGGAAGTATCATTTGCAATTTTAAAGCAATCTGCTGCTGTAAGATGCGATTGTGTAACTATCTACCACATAACATCATCAGTCCACTTTTTCCTTTTTTGGATTGGAGCACCTTAATCCCTAGGTTGGCCTTAATTAATTTCAGGTATGTGATTAATATGTTAATGGTATCCTTATTCAGCCCTCAGCACTTAATTGTTCTACGGTTTCTCGGACTCCAAGCATCCTCCGTACTCTCAAGCTCAGCAGGGCTTTTGTGGAGAGGGTCTGTCTTTCCCACATTTTGAAAATCCTCTTTCCAGCAAAAGATAAACCAAAGGATTGACAATTATTGTTGCAAATCAATTCCAAAGAACTATGAATAGGGAGCTGTGCTACAGAGGCCCGTATGGAAAATGAATCAAATTATAAAAAGTCAGACAAGCATGCAACGTCCCAGAATTCCAACTATTGCTTAAAATCAGGAGAAACATGGTTTTAACCTAGTGTCGTGGGGAATCTTAGCAATGACTGAGGGTGAGCAGCGGTCTTTGGCAGGAGTAGGGAAAGAGTCCCCAGTGGCCTTTGCACTAGGAGCCAGGACCAAGTGCGGTCTTTGACATTTGCAGTCAGTTCCTGCAACTGGGCTTCCATGTCCTCGTCCAGCCTTTCCCTCTCCTTTACATCTCTTCTTCCTGTCAACTCCACGGCTGAGTGGAGTAGCTTGCTGTCCCTGCAGCGATCTGCCAGGGCATCTACAGGCGAAAGCAAACAAGGACATGAGTAAAAGTTCTTGTTTCAAGAGATTCGTTCAGAATGCAGCCCCAAATGTCTGCTGCTGCCGTGGTTATTTTGCTCTGTGTGGATTTTCTCTGTCTCTGCATGTCTGGCTTGATAGATAATCTTTCCAAGGTGGAGGAATTGTTCAGACTGGATACAACAGGATCTTAAACAAAAGAAAACCTTGAAGAATTCATTTTTCATACCTGGAGCAATGTGTTAATGACCAAAAGTTACACATAACACTAAGTATTTGAATCTCTTGTTACGGAAAGTTAGCGAAAATGCCTCGTGCTGTCTTCCATTGCTCTTCCAAGACCACATCTGTTTGGAACTGAACCGTAGCATGTGTGCTGGGGAACCTGTATGAAATTAACTTTTATAGCTGCCTTTACAAGCAGGATCTTTTATTGTCTACAACTTGGCTGGGATTCAGGAAGTTCCCCAAATGATTTATTGTCATATGTGCCTATTCTATGGCGGCTGATGAAACTGATATATTATTGAACATATGCAGTCATTCTGGCTAGAGACAACAGATCATCTAAGCCTTTTATCCAAAAGGACTGAAGAATTCACATCGTGGAAGAGGAAAAAAAGTTGAGCACTTTGTTTTAAGTGAAATAATTACTTGCAGGAGCAAAACATTTGTTACCAATCCTATAGTTCTTTCCTGTTTGCCAACATAATGAAAACATTAGAATCTAGAATACCTTAATTAACCAAACACTTAAGGTAATATTTCTCCAATAAATGTTGGATCACATTCTTATAATATCTGTGATGGTTAATTCTGTTTGTTAGACTATGATATTAAGAATCAAAGATCATGAATTTAAATTTCTTTCATATTACTTAATGCAAAAAAAAAAAAAAAAGAAAACAAAAACCAAACCCAAACCCTCTCTTCTAATTTAACAGATGAACCCCTTTGTCCAACCAGTCATCTTTTATACGGTTGCAAGAGGAATTCGATGAAATGGCAGATGATAACAACAGAAACTCTCTTTACTAGGTGAAGAAATCAAGAGCATGCTTTTCTATTGATGAATCAGAACTTCCATTCATGAAAGACAGCACCATTAACTAATCAAAACCAACAACACTGCGTTTGACTGAATTAGAGTATAGGAAAGAAAAAGATTAAGTATAATGCTAGAATCTACATTTATAGTGTATAAAATATTTAATCCTGTGGCAAAATCTGGGGTTTCTGGATTCAATGTGTACTCTCTCAGCCAGATAGCTAACTGACATGTTCATATTTCAATTGGAAATGGGTAGTCAAAGATCTGGGAGTTTCAGGTGGTTTTGGACATGAAGCCAGATCATATAAAGCTATGTTAAGCAGAGAGAAGATTTAGATGCAATTTTCCAGTTACAGTGCCAATTGAAAGCATTTGATTTATAGTGTCTGTGGAAAACAGACAGACAAACCCGTAGGTATTGTATAAACATTGTCTACAGAGTCGTTTATAAGACAAAGGTGGGGATAGTTACTCCAAAGGGAATTAGAGATTTTTTTTTTTTTTTTTCTCTTGACAATGTAGATGCCAACTTTCTGGGAACAGAATTTGGATACTGGCTTTTGGATTCTCTCTGGTTGACACTAATCTCCTTTCTTTCAAAAGCATTTTTTTTCCTTTAAATTGAAAGTGATTCATACTGTTACCAACTCACTCATCTTCATAAGAAATTTAGGTATCAACAGATGTCATTAACTTTCTACAAATAGAAAAATAGAAACTGAATTTAAAGGACTTAACAGCAATGATTACAAAACTATTGAATCCCTAAAATTCTGATGTTACGTTTCTGTGTACCAGCTGACCACGGAACCAGAACGAGTCTTGGCTGAGTTAGTGCCTCGGTTATATTGGGAGTTTGCTTTCCCTCACTTTGATTTGTTAGGCTTGCTGGCTTGACTGAGTTACATGTTAATAAATTTATGTCCCAGGCAGGTGAGTTAGCTTCACATAGTGAAATATTCTTTCATAGCTGTGGACGATTGCTAACAGTGCCAGGACACTATGGTCCTGTACCAAAATGGGCCATACACCCCACACCCTTAACTCGAGGCTGGAAGCAAACAATGCAAAGTGCACATCTCACTATCAGGTACATCGTCTTTGCTTACGAGGAGGGATAGCACATTTTCAAGGGGCTTGGAAACAGTTGAATGTGGGTAATGTTAATTTGGTGTAAAACTTCAAGTGGCATATTACTAATGCCAGAGAACAAAGCAACTGAGGATCTGGTAACTAATTACTAACAGCACTGTCACTATTTTATGTAAGTGTGAACAAGAATCATATGTTTCTTATAGTTCATCCTTGTCGATGTACTTGGCGTTACTGGTAAAAGTGTGATAATGAGCAGCTAGTTGATTACAGAGGATGGCAGTGGACTGCTCTTGAGAGCAGTATTTTGTGCCCATGCCCAGAGGCCCTGGGGGCAGTAGACATTCTTTAAATAATTGAAACAATTTAGTAGTTGTTGTCATTTAAAGGCACTATCACAGACCTGAATTAGGAGACCCAGCCAGAACTATCTGTATCTATTGACACTGTGATTCAGTGTTGCAGAAAGCTGCTGAGACCCACGTGGAGTTGTCTAGACTTCACAGTGTGGCTCTGCCTTCCCTGGGAACTGTAGGTCTTGCAGTGGAAAGAGAAGGAGCAGATATTGGTGAGTGTGGGTGAACTACATTAATTTAGTGTTCTGGGAAGAGATAGGGGTGTTAATATTTACTCAAGATCTGTTAGCAGCTGTGGATACCTGGTTTCTTTGTTTTTTTTTTTTTTTTAAAAGCCTTTTATCTAAGAATCTTAAGATGATTTATTTAGTGACCATGATAAGACAAAAAGGATCCACTCTTCAAACTGGATGATTGTGAATCAAAAGACACTTGGACCAAGGGCTGGAGGTGTGTGTGTTAATGTATAAAAAGGGATGCTGATGCTACAAAGGCAGAGTAATTGAAAGCAAAGAGCTCAGATTCACCGAATCTTAAAATGTGGAGCTAGAAGGGACCTAAAGGTAATTGTCTAATCTCCTGCCATTTAGTTAATGATGAAACTGGAGCCAAATGACATTAAGATCTTGCAGGGGGAGAATCAGAATCAGTCTCCTCACTCCCAGTCCAGTATTCTCCCCAGTACATCAGTTCCTAAAGAAAATCTAAGTCTTAATCCTCTAAGCCCACACTTATCAAGGAAGCATCCAACTGTAATTTACTCACTGGGTAGATTTCTCTCTAGATAACTGGTCTTGTGTCAGACACATGTCACTCCTCATTGCAAATTAGTAAATTTACTCTCTGGAATGACTCCATCTCAGGTGCCTCTGGGAAGCTTGAGCCACTTCCTAGGGCTGCTTGACTGGGGATCAGAAAATCTGGGCTCCTGTCTTATTTCTCTCAAGTCAATTAACCTCTCAGATCTGTTCTCTTATAAAGTTAGAGGAATGATTGGGGGATCCCTAAAGCCCTCTCAGCTCCAAATTGCTAAGACTCTATTTAAACCCATTTGAAAAAGAGACAGTGAGGGCTATTTCCTGGACAGGATGATGACTGCCTTTTTATATGCAAATGTGCATTGTGAGTTCCAAAAGGGAGGGTGGAATATGAACTGCTGGTGGAAAAGAGTGTCCCAGGTGGCTTGACAACACCAGCTAGCAAAATTGGGAAAGACCTAAGATGTTTATGTGAAAGGAATGACCAATGAAGCTGGGAAACAGAGAATCTAGGAGAAACTCATTTAGAGTCCATTGACTGAGAATGTGGTAGAAACCAGCTCTTTGATTTCTCTAAGTGTTATTTTCTAATAATGTCATAGGAACAAAATTATTCTATGATCTCATAAATTTTAAAAATATTGGGAAAACAAACGTAAGTTGATTTCTTTATGAAGGAATTCTCAGTGGCTTTAACATGAGAGTGCTTTGGGAGTGCCAACGTGCAGAATTTCCCAGATTTATTTGGCCACGGAACACATTGTTTGCTGGTACTTTCCAGGGGAAATGCTGTTCCTAGAACCGACCTGGAGAGGGGGAGAGGACAGTTCAGGGTGTGCTTTAGAACCTCTCCAGGGATGTGGATGGATTGCTGAAAGGTGAGAACCCAGCATGGAAGCAGGGGTCCTTCTCTACACACCAAAGCAGGCTCAGAGCAGATCTGAGCCTGGGATTGCAAACTATAAGGAGGTCCATGGACACATATCAGAGGAACATTGGATGCATGTGTACAGTTTTGTGGGGATGTGTACACCTGGTATGTTGGGAACAGTGTGAATGGTTTTCATCAAATTCTCAAACAAGTCTATAATCTCATAAGCAGTCAGCAGTGCCTTCCTGAGACCTATTTTGCAAGGGAAGAAACTGAGGCTCAGAGAGATGAAATAATTTGCTGGACATCAGCGTATTGTTTTTATTTTGGTTGCTGGCAGTGAAGTTACCCTGAGAGCTGGTAAGCAGTAGGTGGAATGGAAAATCCACTGGGGGAGCACTGATCATTGGTCTTGGGGTGGCCCTTGCCTCTAGACTGTAGTAGGCTTTGCAGTACACATTACATTTCCCACTTTACAGGTAGAACACAGACAATACAAATGGTTCAGAGTGACCTACAACTTGAACATTTGCATTAGAAGCCCTAAGCCTTGACTCTCATAAGAAATTACTCATAATTAATTTGTCACATCTAAAAAAACCCAAAAAACAAAAATGAACTTTCATTTTAAACATGCAATAATCATGAAAGGTTTTCTCTGGGTTCAGTATCACACTGCTTTTGCCTCAAATATCACAAAGATTTTGAAATCAAAAGGGTTTTCATTTTACCTCTTAGAAACATGGTATAATTTATCTGCATGATTGCATTTTAATTAGCACTCCCATTGCCTATTTAAACATGCAGAGATATAAAAACGAGCCAACCAAATAGGAAGATGTATAGCCAAGGTGTTTGCTACGGTCTGTTATTGAGCACTGCCTGGGGATAAACCCCGTACCAGACTCAAGTTTAATAGTGTGAACTGGTTCAAAATAAACCCATTTGTATGCATCGCATTTTACATAAGGGTTAAGCTGCCTTAGCAGTTGTTGATAATTATGGATCCTTGCATAGCTCTGAGAATCTCCAAAGGTTCTTGGGGAGTAAATTAGCCATTCCCACAATTTCAAAACAAATGCGTAAAGAAGTTTATAGGGGGCATTTTTACACAAGTCTTGGATGGTCAGGTGACGACCCTTGGAAACCTAAAACCACATCAGAGTTCTGCTGTGTGCGTGTTGCTGTGGGCGGGGAGGGCAGGCCGAGGGAAGCAAACCACAAGAATGGACTTGATTTTGGCGGGAGGTTTTCACTCTGTAGCACATCATGAGGTGGTTTGGCACGGTGCCTACTGCTGTTCTGGGAGCCTCCACTGTTCAAATTGCGAACTAGGCCATCATGATCAGACATAAAGGTGAAGTAAAGGAAATTTGACCTTCCAGACCCAACCTTGGAAGCGTGGCTTCCAACACCTAAGACGTCTGTGTGCTGAGCAGCTTGGTCCTGATTCCCCCAGCCTTTCCAGCTGTGACTGTAGGTGGTCAGGTGAGCTGTAGCTCAGGCTAGTGGTCAGATCCCCATGGTTACCCCCCAGCAATCAGCTCTCAAAATTAGACTGAGAATTGGTTTAAGTAGTAGTACATAAATATTTCACAAAAGACTTCTCTATGATAAAGCGAAATACTTATTGTAATGTGGCTTGTTCATCTACCAGCTAGTCAATTAAATCTAGGATTCCTTAAAGGAAATACCTAAATAAATCCTCCTAAGTCACACTGTGACCAAAAGTCTCTGGAGGAAAATTTCATATCTAGCACTTTGAAAGAAAACCTAAAGCAAACTTAGAACTCGTAGCTTTAGGGTAACACCAGTTCTTTGGCAGCCCTGGAAGCGTTTTCTTGTGATGTCTCATTGAATGGAACTGTTCACGAGAGAGAACTGTTGTTTTTGGTGGAATTCCAAACCATGCTTCTTGTGGAGCAGGTCACTGCCATCCTTGTAATAACAGATCATTATGAGGTTCATTGAAAATAATTTGGTAATGAAATCTCAGTTAATAATTGTAGATGTCTAGGGCATTCTGGGCCAGAGGTGTAATAAACAGTCAGAGAGACTTGACCTCTGAACTCTTAATGCCCAAACAATGCACCTCCAACTCAATAACTGACATCGCTGATGGTCAGGGCCCCCGCTGATGCCTGGCTTTTCCTCTCCCATCAAATTCCTCATACAAAGAAGGAGGGTGTGTGCACAGCAAAACGAGGGCGGCAAGCCGGACTCCTCATCCATCCAGACTCCTCACCGTGGCGCTGGCCGGTGAGAGCGAGAGCCCGGACTTCCTGCTCTTTCTCTCTGAGCCCATTAAGCCTTTGCTGGTAAACAGGCCTGCTGTTGCTTTTGTGTAGTTCTCCCTCTTTCCCCGCTTTGTTTAACGCAGTGCAAGTCCTACAACCACTGTGGCCATCATTCTCCCTGAATGCAGCCTGCACAATGGCAGGGTCACAATGGGAGAGGGAGGCTGGCAGCAAGTCCTTTGTGCCTTGGAGGGTTTCAGTGGATGCGTGAGGCTGAAGCCGCCATCCTCGTAGAGGTACTGACAGCTGCCAGGTGGAGCAGGCTCCTCTGAGCTGAGCTGCAGGAGCACACTCTCATCTTTCCAAGTGTCTTCAAGGGTGGTGGGTTAAGGAGGCTCTGGTGGAGTCCTCCTCAGTTCCCCTCGTTCTGATGTAGGCCTTGAGCACGTGCAGAGTGCTTGGAGACACAGTGCTAAGTACTACCTGCCTCTCTGACTTGTAGGAATCAGTGCCTGCCTCCCCCTCCTTTATTGCTGGTGAACCCCCTCTCCCCCACCAGTACGTGGTGGCACTTCTCAGGCTTGGATGAAGGGGGAAGGAAGAAGGTGTAAGAACCAGATAAGATGTCTCACACGCACCCGTGAGCCACTAACTGCGACGGCCTTCCTTCAGAAGTCTCTGTAGCTCTTGGGAGCTTGTTTGGGGAGCGCAGCTACTCGTACGCCCTTGACCGAGAAGAGCGGTCTTCCTCTATCGGGGATGGTCTTCTTCGACCAAGCGCGCAGCTTCAGGAGGGACGCACCTGGAGCAGTGAGGGAGGAAGGGGATACCCGCCTGTCAAATCTCTGTAGCTCTTTACCTCTCACTCAATATATCCTCTTCAGACCTGGGCTGGGTCGCCAAGGATTTGTATGATCTTACATAAGCCACTTGCTGTGAGATAACAGGAAATGTTTACATTAGTTTCCCCCCAGCTCTTTGCACAGAGTTTCTAAAACCCTTTTAATTTCCTAAGTGATAAGAGCACCAGGAGCATCTTTTGTTCTAATATTTGGTCTTTGACCTGGTTTCTGAGGCAGAGTTCCTAAATCTCTTGGAATTTCCTGAGTGTTAGCAGTATCTTTTGTTCTAATGAGAGGACTCTTGGTGGGCTCCTGATAGGGGGCTGATCACCAGAAAGACTAAACCGTGACTGGAAGCTGCAAATATTCAGCCCCATCCCCCATTCTCCAGAGAGGGGAGAGGAGTTGGAAATAGAGCTAATGATTGATCATGCCTGTGTGAAGAAGCCTCCATCAAAATCCCCAGAGTGTGGGGTTCAGAGGACTTCCAGCTTGGTGCATGCGCAGAGATGCTGGGGGAGTGATACCCTGGGAGAGAACTTGGAAGCTCCGAGCCCTTCCCGCATACTTTGCTCTGTGCATCTCTTTCGTCTGGATGTTCATCTGTATCCTTTATCCTATCCTTTCATAATAAACTGGTCAACTGTAAGTAGACATTTTTCTTGAATTCCATGAGCTGCTCTAGTCAGTTAACTAAACCTGAGGAGGGAATTATGGGAACCTCAGGTTTGTAGCTGATGGGTCAGAAAGCACAGGTGGCCTTGCGGTTGTCATTTCAAGTGGGGAAGGGAGGGCCAGTCTTACGGGACTGAGACCTTAACCTGTGGGATCTGATGCTAACACCAGGTTGTGAGAGTGTCAGAATTGAGTCAAATTGTAGGACACTCAGCTGGTGGTGCAGAGTTGCTTGGTGTGGGAAAAGCCTCCACACTTCTGGTTGTCAGAGTGTGGTGAGTGTGGTAGTCGTGTAAGAGCAAAGGAGAAGCACTGGAGGGAAGTGTATGTTTTCTTCCCCCTGCATTCTCTGGGTTTCAGTTTCTTCATCAGTAAAATTAGAATAGTGCAGTGGTTCTCAAAGTGGTCCCCAGACCAGCAGCGTCAGCTTGCCTGGGAACTTGTTAGAAATGCGAGTTCTCAAACCCCAACTGAGATCTGCTGAACCCGCCGTGCTGGGTGGGGCCCGGCCGTGTGCATGGTTTGGCAAGCTCTGCAGGGGCTGCTGGTGCGATTCAGCCCCTGGAATACTTTCCAGCACTGGCATTTGTACACCTCTTAGTTTCAGCTCAGCAAGCCGGCACAGACCCAAAGCCTTCCATACACATGACAACGTTTCCAGAGTGTGATTTGTCAAGTGTACCAGCTGTGAGCATCCTTGCTGATATACAAATGAAGAATTAACAATCATGTGATGAGAGGAAAACTCTAGGAAGGTGAACTGGCTTGGCAGGTTGAAAGCCTTTCGGTTCAGAATTCTCTCTCTCTCTCAAGTCAAATTGAGATGATTTCACAAGACAGTGATAAGTGTTTGACTCCTGGTGGATGGCTCTAGGCAAAATCAACTTGGCTGTGCACAATTGCTTGCACTCAAAAGAGAACTGAAGGCCCCCCCCCTTACCCAGGATCAGTTCTTTGTTTGATAAAGATGCCTCGGGAACATTGATAAGCGCTGCACAGGCTCACCTGTTAACGCAGCTGCTGTGTCACATCTTCGGGGTGGGAAGACAGGCCCTTCTGGGGTAGATATCAGAGTTGTAGTGAAGTTCTGACCCCAGGCCCCCCGCTTGCGTGACTTCTCCTGCCTCTCACGCACCCCTCCCTCCCTCCTCCTTGCTTGTGTAACTCTTACTTATCTTTTGGGGCTCAGTACAGGCATTGGTCTCTTCTGAGGTGCTCTTCCTGAACTTCCACTGTTGGGGCGGGAGCCCCTCTTTGCTCACCCCAGGGACCCTGTGCAGATCTGTATCGTAGCACAGTGTCATCACTGCTGCCGACTCAGCCACTTCCCTGGCTCAGCGGAGCTGCAGGAGGATGGGGGCCTGCCTCCTTCTTCATTCATTTCGTTCCCAGGGCCTAGCATGGTTCTTGCCATGTAGAGAGCATCCGTCATTCTTTATTTACTCAAAGTGGCTCCATGTCGCCTGGCCACCCTCCATTAGATTGTTTGTGCCTTTTATTCCCCCATTTGTTTATATATCTTTCAGTCAGATATCTATTGTCCAAAGAGTAGCCGTTGTCCAAAGATAGGACCTGGCACTGGCTGCTGTCGGGGATCCAGGAGGGAGCCCACTGCAAGCTCTGTTCAAGAGCCTGAGGAGCCGGTGCCTTCCCTGCCCCGTTTCTGTTTATTTTTGCACCTCAGGTGCAGAAGACCCATTCACAGCACACTGTGGGCCTTGATCTCTTCAGGGCCTTTCTCTGATTGATGGGTGCTTTTCTTTTCCCCATTCCCTGCCCTACTCTTGTCCTCTCTGTAGGCCATCAGTTTAATGCATTTGTATGTATTACTTTCTTTGCTTGTGCTCTTGTAAGACACGTATTTGTGTCCTGTGAACAAGTGTTCTACGTTCACATAAATGGCATATGAGAAACCTCTCTCTGCTTCTTACCCTTCCTACTTGGCATGTTAACAGGCATTCTCATTGCTGTGTGCAGTCCCTGTTTCAATCCTCTGTTCCCACAGTGATCATCACCTAGACTGCCTCCCACTCCCCATGACCACAAACACCGCGATGAACATCCTCAAACACGTTCCCTTATTGACTGATGGGAGAATCCTCAAGAATTTGTGGCATATGTGCCCTAGGACTCAGGGGAAGGACTGCTGGGTCACAGCATGTAAATGTCCTTACGTTGACTGAGTACTGACAGATTCTCCAGAATGGCTGCCTGGATTTTGTAGGTTGGCAGGAGTTCCTTTAATATATTCTGAATTGTAGTCCCCTGTTGGTTTTGACATTGCAAATATCTCCTTTCAATTTGTTGTTTGTTAGCTTTGTCTGTGGTGTCTTTTGCTTAAAAAATTATTTTTCTTCTCCAAAATGTATTACACAGATTGGTTTTGAATGGCTCTAAATGATCCTCTGATATGAGCAAAAGTGGGTAGCTTTTACCCTAACAGAAATTCTGCTGTTTTCAGACGTAGCTGTAGATAGCATCACACAGACGTGGGCCTCGGCATGCCTGAACGAGGTACCCTGGTGGGCTTTAATGCACAGAAACCCTTAAGTATTAATCATAAAACTACCCAAATGTCAATCTGTTTTGGAAATAGGGCTACAAGGGTTGTAAATAGGAAGCCATGCACACTTGTAATAACCCCTGTAACAACCAAGACAAGAGAGAAAGAAAAATGTGTGAAAAAATACTTGTGACCTTGGGGCTTGGGGCCCAGGACTCAGAAGAGCTGAGAGAAGGAGCCATACTGGCTTCCCACTGGGCACTGCTTACACTCCTTATGAGAATTCAGACACGACCCTCTTAACGATTCCTTTTGGCTCTGCACATTTTACCTTGGCTGGTAGGTAGCCTGTTAGAGTTGCAAAGTTCCAGGGCTGTGTGTATCAACAAAACAGTCAGCGTTTCTTCGTATGTGTTAAGAGCCCTTATAATGCAGCCCCAGTAATCTCAATCTCATCTGCGCCTTCCATCCCCTCCCCACGTCTGTTTGATGGAAAGCCACGGCATATTCCACGCTGCAGGTGTGCACATGCTTGTGCCTCTGCCCGATGGACTTCTGCTGTACTCAAGACCCAGCCCCAGCTGCTTGTCACCAGTGAGACTCCACGCTGCCCCCATCCCATCCCAGGTGCTATTATTGTGTGAAGTACGGCACCTCAATTACTGCGTGCATCTCGATGTCTTGTACTTGTTATGCGTACGCCTGCTCCAGCTCCCACTTAACTGGAAGCGTCTTAAGGAAGGGGCAGGTCATATTCATTACGTGTCAGCAACAGAATCTCAGCTATATGGTGGAGGCTTGATAGTTCTCTCCAACATCAGGGAAATCTGCTTTCTCGCCCATTAAAGATTACCGTCTGATAGCCCAGATCTTCAAGCTTAAAAATACCAGCCATCCAATCTGAAGAGTAAATCCGTGCTATTACATTACTAGTTTAGTGTGTAAAACCTTCCAATGCTATTTACACCAGACGAGGGAATTTCTATATTGTAATATAGAGGAATGATGATAATGATGGAATTGGCAGGTAGCAGCAGGTAGAAAGGGTGGGGGGATATTTGGGATCAACCATTCCTTCCAGTGTCACTCAGGTGACCTTACTTTTGTAAATATCAATATTTGGGGATGTCTTGGGTATGTTCACAAAAAAGCTATCCTTTCCTCCTAGGCTTTATATTTGTAGGTTTCTCAGTAAAAGTGGAGAGGTAAGTATATAGCACACGGAATTTCTAAGTAGTTATTTTAATATGGGTTAAATTTCATCATAATGAAAATACACTGATACTTTCACCCAGAGTAAGATGTGTTTGATGATATGTTTTGTAGCCAGAAGTTCATTGCTAGAGGAGGTGGAAATAACAGAGGAGACAAAGGAAAGTTTCTCCCAGGAAGATTCCCTTCTAAGGATCTGCAGGGGGTTTTTCTTCCCTGGTCCTGAACATCAGTGGAGGGACCCTCACTTCATGAGTTCAGAAGTCACCCTGACAGGTCAGTCCCAGAGACAGGATGCTCTGGGTTGTTGGACACCTAGGCCGTAGTCTCCATCTTGCTTTTCCATTTCTTTGTGTACACTTGTTTTATTTTCCTCCTTCTTTCAGCAGGATAGTTTCATCATCTCCTCAGTCCACATGGTGGAAAACAGCCACACTGTGCTCTCTACCCCTTAATTCCTATTCCAGAAGTCCCAGGGTGTAGAATTTGAGATTCCTTCTGGTCTGGAATGGGTCTGGTGCTTAGTTTTGTCTCAGTCAACTTGTCTGGGAGTAAAGGACCATGTTGAACAGACATGGCAATTGAGAGCTCCCTGTGACCAGGGCAGGAAGGTGGAGGGCAGTTCCAGAAAGAGGATAGCGAGACAATCTAACAGGTGTCTGCTGTCCCTGCAATCTTTATCGAAGAAGGAGTTTGCTAGGCACAAACCTAAGACCCACTTTTATGGAATAGCCATTTTTTTTCATCCTAGCACCGAAAAAAAAGAGAGAAAAGGAAAGAAAAAAAAGAAATGGCCAGAACTCGGTGTGTTATGAGTCCTGGTTCTGTTGTAACACACACACGTCTGTCTCATGCCACATGTGCATATGTGTACCCGTGCACAGAAGTGCATGTTGTCAGAGACACTAGTGCAAGCATATGCTCTCCTGAGGATCCAGCATATGAGCTTTTCAACACACACCCCACACAAAAATTTCCCAAGAAAAGCAAATAATTTCAGGTTTTAGGAAAGAGCAGAGATCTGTTATGATAATAGTGTTCAACAAGTGTAGCATTCTGCCCTCCAAGCAATGCCTTGTGGGGAAAAAAAGTGCTAAAATGGCTTGATTGGGGTTTTAATGAGAAATTTTTCTCTTCAACTCCACCCCCCACCCCCCTTCCCACCCCCGGTTATTTTCTCCAGCAGTTCCGTCAAGAGCCCTGCGCTGGGAACATGGAGAGAATGTTAACAATTCAACTCTCCCAATTAATTGCCCGCACTTTCACCATCCTGCTCAGCAGGGCCTCTCCCGTGCAGGCTGCTGAACACATAACAATGCGCCTCTCCGTGAATGCGTAATGGTTGGTTCATCAGGGGCTTAAAAATCCTTGGGGCTACAATATCCGCTCCCTGGGCACACGTTACAGGGCTGGAGCATGTCTCCCCCTTACACTTGGATGTGAGTAAATCCTTAAGTGACAGTAAAATGTGTAATAGGAATCCCCTCTTCAAAGAGAAACGGCAAAACCCAGGGGATACAGAAATGCACAGACGCTCACTTAAAATCCACACGAATACTGGTTCCTCCCTGCCCGCTAATGAAATGCCTCGCTCGTGAAACCAGATTTGAGTGCTGGGGTCACCACCATACCCTAGATCTGTATGGAAGTTTTAGAAATTGAGTCAGCCTGTTAGTTGGGTATATATCGAGAACTCCTGAGGCTGGACCTCTGTATGGGGAGAGACCAGGAGAAATCTACCAGGTATACATCCTCTGTGTGGAGCTCACCGTTGGGTTTTGGACCGAAGTGCAGAGGTGAAGTGTGAGCAGATTTAAGGGAAGCCATGAGGCTGAGGATAATTAAATACCAAATAGGAACTACTAATAGTGAATGCTGTGTTCAGCCACAGTTCAGTGTAAGAGAGGAAGGAAGGAGAAGAGAATTGGATTTCCTCAAGAGTCCTGGCTTTGTCTAATTGGGTATGATGGGTGTGCTTGCCCGGGAGTAGCACAGTGATTTAGGAGAGGAAGTGGTGAATTCTGTTGTGAAAACGGGGGCATGTAAAGGGCCCTGAAGGAGTTGGCTTTTTAAAGCCTGTTGAATTTGACTGTAAATTTTACAATTTGAAGTTGTGTATCTGATTCAGCGGTTCTCAAATCAGGAATGGATGGTTGAGAGTTGCTGGCTAAAGGAGGGGAAAATGGGGAGAAAATTCTGGTTGAAGGCACAGGAGCACTGAGCAGCTGTGGGAGTGAATGGAGCTAATGTCTTCAGCAAGTGGAATGTTCTCCAGATTTAGAGTGACCCCAGCTTACATGTGAGTACCTGGGAATTTGAAAAAACTGTAAATAAGAAAATTTCCTTGCAATTAAACCTCATTTTGACATCTTGGCCTAGAATGTTTTGTATTCTCACCAGTGTCCCCTGGAAGCCTGTAGAAGTTTATCTATAGGATGTAGTCTTTCCTAGGTTGATCTTGGAATAAAGTACGTTTTGGATCTCATAGTGTTACTAGGTTCAGGAGAGAGGTTCTGGTAGGTTAAACTCTTTCTGCTGCTTAACACTCACCACACCTATTAGAGGACTCTGGGACATCAAAATGAAACAAACCAGGAAACTTAATCAGAGCTGGTGCTGTCCATTGAGGATGATGGGAAGAGAGGCATTTCTAGCTGCTGTGCTGATGGTTGCGTTTTATGCAGGCCCAGGAGAGAGGAAAAGTCTCCATCGTACCATCGTGCCTGAGCTCATTATTTTGAAAGGCGCAAGGTCAAAGTCATGTTTACTATGGGGATGCCCTTTCTTCACTTGAAATTACATTGTGGTGTCTCCAGTGTTGACTTGGCAAGGTGTTCTTTGCAATTACTAAGGAAATTGGCTGGGGGTTAGCCAATTTTGTTTTCCTTAACAGAACTGGAGCTCATGCCCCACCCCACTCATGCCCCCAGCCTCCACTTGTATCAGCTGAAGTTGAGCACTTGCAAGAAGGAAGGATGAATCGAGGGGTAGAAGCTGTCTTCTGGAGAGGGCTGGACTTTCTGGAGAGATGGAGTGAATGAATGCCCCATGTTGGGATTCTTGCAGACGAGGACTGTGGAAAAGAAGGGGGATTAAAGAGAGCGTGAGAACTGCGAGAGGTGGACTTTCTGGATGGGGCACCCTCCTTGCAGAGGCTTGGCTCCCGTAGACCTCCTTCCCTCCCTACCTGGAAGGAATAATTATGTTAGACAAAGTTACAGTTTCAGTTCCTGCTATGGCTATTCTGGTCTTTTCACATTTAACTCATCCAGAAAATATATCTAAAAAGTTAGATGCCATTCCAATAGTAACAAAAACAACATAATACTTAGAAATTAATTTAACCAAAATTACATCAGACCTCCATGCGGAAAAGCTTTAAAACACTAATAAAAGACATAGAAAATGATATCAGTAAATATCATGTTCTTGAGTGAACAGTTTATTATTATATAGATTGAAGTCCTCTCCAAATTAATTTATAATTTCAATGCACTCTTAATCAAAATTCCAGCTGGATTCTTTCCAGGATCTCAATAAATGTATGAAAGAAGAAAGACTCACAAATAGCTAAGGGAATATTGGAAAAAAAAAAAAAACCCACAAAAGTAAAAGGGAGACTTAAGTACTCAGATATTAAAACATTCAACAAAGCCGTAGTAATACACATAATACTTACAAACAGATGTATAGACCAAATGGAACAGAAGAGAAAGCTCAGAGACAGACACAGGCTCAAGTGGAAGAGGTTATTTGCAATGTCTGGAACTGACAAAGGATGTAGAATATGCAGAGAAGGCCTGCAAATCAACCCCATTGGAAAACAAAAAAGCTATGAACAGGCATTAAAATGCCTAAAGGAAAGAGAAAACCTAAACAGAAAGAAACGCCAAGAAATGCTCATATGTATTAATAAGCAGAGAAATGCAAATAACAATGAGATTTCACTTTCCATCAACTTAGACAGCAAAAAAAGAAAGAAAAAATGGATGATGTTGACTAATGGTGGAGAATGGGATTTGGGTGATGGAGGATTTCCCTTGCATCTCCAGCTGAGTCTAGACTGATGGGTAGCCGTGTTCATGAGTAATCTGACACTGCTTAGGCAAGTTAAATATCTGCATAAACTCTAACCCAGGTTATTCCATGACTAGGAACATACCCCAGAGAAAATTTCACACTTCTCTGGACAGGGAATATAAAGGACATTCATATTAATATGTTGCCATACTATTGTGTTGACCAAGAGTTAGAGACCATCTGTTTAGTACCAGGAGAACTACCAGATAAAACGTCGTAGATGTACGTCACCTAAGTGCTATGCAGTGATTAGGGTCAGTGGACTCAATGTACAATAGAAACACAGATTCTCTTAAAAACATAATGCTGGTTGGAAAAAAGTAAAAAACGGATAAACAATGCAACACAAACCATTTCTGCAAGTTAAAAATACACGTACACCAAAAAAGCAATAAATACTTCGAGGAAGCATATGGACAGAAAGGTGGATGTTAAACACTTTAGAATAATTGCCTAGGGGAAGGAGTTAATGTGGGTAGTAAGTGGTGACAAAGGAGATAGATAAAACAAAAAGCAGAGAGACAGACAGACGAGAAGGGCTCCGTATGGACCGAAGATGAAGTTGTGCCCAGAGCTATGAAGCATGACTGTATCCATCAGCATTCCACATCGAAGGTTAAAGGCAGGTTTCACTGACTCGCCCGCCAGTCAGGAATTCCTTAAAGAGCATCCATCAGAGTTGGGTGCTGAAGATTAATCAGTCAGCAAGTACCTGGGGACAAATGACCATCACTTCAGTCATCTTTGGAGGCAAAGAGAAGTGGGTCTGTAGAGCACTCAGGTTATCTTGGAGGCAGAAACATGGCCACTCTTGCATATTAAAAAACAAACAAACCCAGAATATAGAGGAGAGAACAGGAAGACAAGGATGGGTTTGGGGGTGCCACAGAGAAGGGGGAACTGAGAGCACCCAAGAGCCATAGCATTGGGAAGTCTGGATATGGGGCTGTAGGTACAAAACAAGCAGGGCATGGTCCCTGCCCTGGAGGTCGTGCCCTACTTTTACTTTCCTGTTACACAAGATGTGAGCAATTCCCAGTAGATCTGACCTGATAAAACCATCCTAACTGGACACTCTTAAGGCCTGTCTGGACAGCAGGACATAGCCTTTGGGCCTTATGTCCCAGCACAGGACTATCTAGAAGATGCAGTAAATGTTTCCATATCTGTGGAATTACGTCCTCTCTCTTATCTCTCCTGTGTGCATTCCAGAAACTTGTGATGGCCCAGTCCACTTAGGGGTGTTTTTAATCTTCCCCCAGGCTCCCCATCTGCCCAGCAAGCCTTCTTCTTTCTTTTGCTGGAGGGCTGAGGTCCACACACACTCTACATTCCTCAGCACTTAGCTCTTCTTCAGAATTCTCTCAACTTCCATCTCTAGCACAGCACAACCTCCTTCTTACATATCTACCTTCTACTGCAGGTGTGGGGGCCATGGCAACTGTGGTTTCATTATAGTAACATCCTTCACGATGCTCTTGACCTTGAGAAAGCTTGGGAAAACCAAGGCTTAATACCTGGTGTAGCCTAGAACTACAGCCTCCAGGTTGTGTGGAAATGGGTCTTATTTAGGGACGGGTAGGGGGAACATAGTGTGAAAATTGCAGCTCAGCTTGGACTCTCCTTTGCTGTCCGCCCTGCCAGCTCTCAACTTCAGTGAAACATAACTGCATTGTCAAGTTCAAGAGTTTTGTGCGTCTGGTTGTACCCAGACTTTGTGTATTTTTTGTGGCTCCGTGTTTCAAAAACATCTCACTTCAACAACAAAGAGGCTTGTTGTGGCTGGGAGGTTTCGAAAATAGATCACTGATGGAGACAAGCTCAACCAATGCCCTCTTGTCTCCGCCGATGTGAATCAGGATGACCTTTTCACCCTCTTTAAGAGGATATTTATAAGAACCAGACACAGTGCACATGTTAGAAAGATAACTCGAGAGGAGGCCAAGCACAGTTGGAAAGAGGCTGAGAGCGTACCTCTCTCCGGAGTGATGTTCATGGCAACCCGCCTGTAGCTGTTATGTTTTTCTAGTCGGTCTTTGAAAGAGAGTGTGTTCTCTGCCCAGTGTACACGCACACACACACAAACACACACTCTTTTTGTTTCTGTATTTCCCTCCCAGAAGTCAGAAGCTTAATCCTGTGACCTTCAGAAGGAAGGAAGTGATGATCAGTTGGGCCTGGTTAAGGCCAGGATTATTCATAGCAGTGGAGGAAGGTGACCTCCTGGAGTAGCTGCCTAGGGGGGGTGGGGGGGGTGGGGACAGAGTGTCTTAGCTCGGGCTGCACCACAGTACCACAGACTTGGGCTTAAACAACAGATGTTTCTTTCTCATGGTTCTGGAGGCTGAAAGTCCAAGGTCAAGATGCCAGCAGATCTGGGTTCTGGTGACTTGTAGACAGCCGCCACCTTCTAGCTGTGTCTTCACTTGGTCTTTTCTTTGGTGGCCAAGGGACAAGGGCAGGGAGGGAGGGAGAGAGAGAAAGAGGGAGGGGGAGGGAGTCTGTCTTACTTTTTTTTATAAAACCGCTAATCCCATCATGAGGGTCCTGCTCTCATGACCTCATATAATTACCTCCCCAAGGCCCCAGCTCCAAATATCAACACTCTGGGGGTTAGGGCTTCAACGTAAGATCTTTAAGGGACACAAACACTCAGCCCAAATCACCCTGGTAGGCTGGGAAGTGCTCAGAGTCCAGCCTGCTCCTGCTCAGTAAAGTCTAGCCTCAGGAAATTCGGGGCCTGTAGAATCCCCTTCCTGCTGGGGCCGGCACCCGTGGGGAGGGTGACAGTCACGTGAACTGAATGGAAAGGGAGGCAGAAGTGTTTTCTGAGAAATCTAGCTCAAGGGCCCTACTGTTCTACACCACATTATTGGCCTTTAATTTTGAACCAGACAGCGGGTATTGGAGCTTTCCAGTTAGCCAAACCCACCCCCACCCCAAAATTAAAAAAAAAAAAAAAAGCACACTACTTAAACACTTTAAAAACGAGGCTTTAAAAAAATTATATTAACTTAATAATTAGATGTTATATCTAATGATATAATGTGATACGGATTTAAAATTCTCGTATCGTTTCTGTTTTCAAAATTTAACTTTCTAGTTTCATCAAGGTATTTTCCTTGATGCCATCTGGAAAACTTAACCTGTCCATTTAAGCACATCCCTGTGTCTTTCTTGTATCTTCCCCGTCCCCGTTACCTGGTGGTACAAAGCATTCATTGTATGAGATTGGCGATTCCTTCACAAGGACCATTTTGTTGTAAATGATCTCAGCTTCAATTTCTCTTTAGCCCTATATTTGGAAACACAAAACCGGACTGTGCTTGTAGCAGGTGTTGTTCCCCAACTCTTGAGTATTGGAGAGGACATGGTGCTGAGGTTGTGTGGCTCCTTGGGTGGCAGCAGCACACCTTGGCTTGATTACCTCTTTGTTTGGAGAGCTTACCCCACTGACACTGGCCAATGTGAGGAGGGGAAGAAGGCCAGGAACAGGGACCGTTTTTTTTTTTTAGCAGCTGGAAAAAAAGTTTTGTTTTTTTCTTTCCCCTTTTTTGGCTTCATATAAAAGTTTCAAGTTGCCTGTGACTGAGTGTGCACAGTAACTTCATTCTGTGTCCCAGTAGCTTGAACTTGAAGACCAAACCTCATCATTTCAGGAGACACTCTAGCTGTGTGACAGAGGCCATCCATGCTCCTTCTCCTTGGAGACTTCCTGTGTCACAGCCCACAAGGCTCTTTGCAGCATTAATGCCTCATTTGTTTGAAGAGGATACAGGGATTTGCAGTTTTTGAGAACAAATTCAATTAATATCCTTTTCTTTGGGGGTGTCCTTTTTCTCCCCTTCAGAAGTCATTCACCCCCCTGTCTGTTGTAACAGATTCTTACACAGTGGCAGCTGGGGAGTGTTTCCTGCAGCCCCATCCATGCTGAAAGAGGCAGTAAAAGCAAGCCCTCTTCTCGCTGCATGTTCAAACTTACAGGAGGAAAGGGCCAAGTTATTTTTCGGAATGTTGTAAGATCTGATTTGACCCCAAATTGTACTGTGAGAAGAAACAGATGGGAAAAGAAAAGATGTCCTTTTTAAAAGAAATCCTTTCTAAAATCAAGAGGCTTCTAGAGAAGACTGTCCCGTCATTCCCAAGGATGAGTTCATGAACCACCCCCCACAACTGCCTTGTCGGTGTGAGCAGTCTCAGGGCGGAGCGGGATGCGGCATTTTAATGGATGTTGAAGACATGTTTGCATAATGGCAGTGAGCCAGACACTCCCTTCTCCAGGTTGCCTTCTATTTCAGAAGGCTGATTCCTCACTTGAAGTATTTTTCCTCTCTGTGTCCCGCAGACTTCTTCTGAAGAGACAAATTATGCCAGATCTTTAGAACCGGATCCTGGCCACAGTCGGCCTGTCCATTCTGAAAAAAAGACTTTGTGCTCAGGTATGCTGATTTCTGTAGCAGGATGGACCTCGCCAACAACTCACCTGTGTTGCCTGGAGCCAGGTCAGATATGAAGCAGATAAGAACACCATCAGACTTTCAGCGTTGCGGTGCTGGATTCAAAGTTCAAAAAAATAGAGGAAGTTTGAAGGCACAGGAAACACGTGGGGGCACAAGCATGTGTGTTTGTGTGTGTGTCCCCTTTTAAGCTGTCATTGCAGTGAGTGAAGCAGTCACTTTGGGGTTTTGCTTCCATCCTGAAGCTTTTTTCCCCCCTGAATATTCTAATCCAGGAGCCACGCTTAACATCTCTGTCTGATGAGGGGGAGTCCACTGTGGGAATGGGGCTCACTTTCAGTCTCAGTGGCAGAGATTGTTGTCTGGGGGAGGCCTGGCACCGTGTTAATGTTGTGTAGGTGCAGAAGAGGTATAGTGTGGTGGTGGTTTGTGTGTGGGGGGGGGGAAAGAAGGGAAAGCAACAGAATTCAGATTCCCCTGGGGTATTTTTCTTATTTGGCCTTTGTTTTAGACTGTGTTATGAAGAGTTGTACTTGGCTATAAATATGAACATGATTGGCAAAGCGTGCAGATTAAATAAACTCTGTGAAGGGTGTAGAGTGCTTCGTACATCGCACATTGGCAGTGTCTATTCATAGGATGCACGTTCTAGAATTTGTTCTTTCTCCCACTCTCTTTAAACTTACTCATTCTACTTGTATATGTACCCTCCTCCTCTGTCTCCTTTCAGAATGCTTCTGAGCAGCCTAACCGGAGATGTGTAAGCAGGGTAACTCTCAAGATCATGTCTGTTTAGATCAAAGGGCAGGGCTATTCTCCTATGTTGGCAAAGGAATTATTTTATAAGAAATCCTTGTCAGTGTCAGTGTGACACATGGTGACATCACACTTGGGAAAAAGAAAGATTGAAGTCAGTATTCTCTCACCAGCTTCAAAGCTGGAAATGCTTTTATAGAAGACGATCCTTATTTCTTGTCTGTTACTCTCTGATGGGAGCCGACACCTGAAAACTCTCTCCTATTTTTCAATTGTGATTTTGCAGCATGCCTGCTCATTAGAAAACCGTGGCTGCAAGGCTGCCTCTTCTGAGCAGTGCAACCATCCACGTCTTATTGGTGCCCTACGACTCCCCCCTTTTCAGCAAATTTTGGAAGGAGATTTGCTTTGCTACAGAATTTGGCAAGTTCAAAATATTTAAATCCTGCCTGCTGTTTGTACTTTTTTGATTCAGAAGGGGCTGGAAATATTGGAAATCTATGTCCCATTGGATTTGCAAAACCCAGCCTTTTATAAGAGTTCTCATGAGTCTGTCACAGACGACAGCCAGCCTGAGGAGAAAGGACCAAACCACAGGTGCTCTGGAACCAACTGTGGAAAATGAACATGTCTGCTCCGAAGTGTTTAGAAGACTGTAAATCTTACTCAGTCTTTACAGTCTCTGATTTGTCTTCTTACCTGTGCCTGGAAGAGAGGTGGTGATTGAAGGAGGTGGACTTACAAAGAAACATTTCCAGTGTTCTCCACATCGTTGCTTCTCAGACTTGAGTGTCCATTTAAATCATTTGTGCGCTTGTTAAAGTGCAGATTCTGATCCCTTAGGTTTGGGGCTGGGGCCCAAGATTCTTCATCTTTAACAGTTTCTGGTGGTGCCCGTGAGCCACATTTGAGGCCCATGAGACCGGCTCGCCCTTCCTCACTTGCAGTGGAGGCGGGTGGGCGTGGGGCAGGCATGGAGCAGAAGTCCTGGAGAATTCACTGTGACTGCTCCTGGCCCCACCAGTGTTCTGCTCATTTCCAGGCCTTCCTCAGAGGTGTTTAGAGTAAAGGAAATAGCGCTGTGCTCTTTCAGGAGCCTGCATGTGGGAGGCAGAGTGGAGATGGAGAAAAGAGTGGGATCAGGCAGATGCAGAGAAAGACGGAGACACACAGCGGCAGACGTTGGGGAGGTCCCTCCTGTAATTTCTGTCTGTCTCTTCCATCCTTTCCTCTCTGTTTCACTTTCTTTCTTTCTTTTTTTTCTATCTTACTTCCCTCATTGCTTTTCTGTTTGTTGTAAGATAACTGAATCATTTCACTCATATTCAGAGGCAAGTAGGGGCTTGTGAGGAAAGTGGGCTGGACTGGGAGCCAGGAAGGTAACATCTGAGCCCCAGCTCTGCTGCTGGGCACAGTCAGGTTAGTCACTTGGGATTTCTGGGCCTCAGTTTCCTTTTCTGTAACGTGAGCCAGTTTGATTAGGTGATCTCTAGACCCTTCCCAGATCTGCAGCGCTGTGATTTACAAATCCATGTCAATATGTAACAGTATCTGTCACTTGGGGCAAATCTGTTCAACTTCCAATGTAAATGAGTCAACTCTGTGATCCCCATTCCCACCTGTGCTCAGGAAGCTCTTCTGTGAGACTAGCATCCCCTGGGCATCATTGGAGCATGTGTGCACGAGGCTGTCTGAACCAGCCACCCTCCAAATTTCTCATAATTGAAAATCTGTTCTTCTGTAGGGCTTTTAACAGCCTTTTTAAAAGATTACCATTATTATTATTCATATCATTTGAGGGGCAGATTCTTATCTTACATGCCCCAGAGTCAAAAAAACTCACTTGGAAGGTTGTAAAGCTTGACCCTGTGGAAGCTGTTTTGTAAATCATGTCATTATTATTTCTTGAGGGAGGAGGAAGGAAGAAGAGAAGGGGGCGGGGATTTGTTGGTTAAGGAGATGGAGCAAGGTGGAGGGGAGAGTGATTGACCCATTAACTTGCTTTTGTTTTTCCTTGAAGTTGTTTGATTTACAAGCATTTAAAACCAGCAAGTAATCAGATACGAAAAACTCGGCAGAAGGGAAAACAAAGAGGAGCCATTCAGCATTGCAGAGAATAGGAGTTGTCCTCAGCTCAGCGGGGGACTGTGCTGGACACACCAGGGTGCAAAAACAAGAGTCTGTCACTTCCCAGAGTAGCGTTCACTGGCTTCTGCTCAGTGTAACCAGTTGGGAGAGAAGTAGAAGTTGTTTTGGACCGTTTGATATCAATGCAGAGAACAGGGTTCACCTAAGGTAGGGAACTTGTTATCTTTTGAGATTGCTTCTTAGGGCAGGAAGGCCAACACTTCAGAAAGTCTACATGGACCCGGTATTGTCAGATTCACAGGATGGTGCCCACCCAGGTCACTTAGCCGGTGAGGGTCTCTCCACTGGGCTGCTCATGGTAAAGAACATGTGATTGCGTCAGCAGCCTAAACCTGAAAGGCCTAAAACTCATCACCTTTTCATGTCCTAATAGCTGCCTGATGCAGATGGCAGCCTTCTATTAACTGGGGGAAGCATTCCTGCGAGAATGGGTATCGAAATCATCACTTGCCTTTGCTGGACTCTAGCCTTGACCCTTGTGCCTCAAACTGCATCCACAGATGAGTGGCTGGCCAAAGTAAACATGCCAGTTGGGAAATCAGTTTCTCAGAATTGGTACTTCAGAGAATTTTCAGTACATTTGTGGCAGTGGGAGGGAGATACAATACAAGTGAGGGGACAAAACTGCTCTGGGAGGGTGGGCGCTGTTGTTCGAGTATAGTTTTGTTGTGATTTTCTCTTATTTATTTTTCCAGGAGAGAAGAGGGTTTTCTATGATCTCCCCTAAGCTAGCTGGCCTTGCTGATAATGCTTTTAATGGTCTCCAAATCCTCACCCAGATGTGGTCTATGTTTATTCATCTGATAACACGTTTTCTAATGGGAAAGACTTGGAGATCTGTTGGTTAAAGGCACTCTCCTGATTTATTTTCTTGTCCATCTGCCTTTACTACCGTCCCTCTCATGGAGTGTTGAGTTGCCGTTTCTTTAATATTGATACTTTAAATGTAAAAATGGACAAGTCAGTTTGAGTGAAGGGACAACACTGCCGTCTCTGCCTCAGACCGTTTCCCTGGTCTGAGGCTAGTCTTGTTGCCCGTTTACAGTGGCTTCTTGCCTGGTCCGCCTGCTTCCACTCTTGCCCTGTTCCGAGGAAGTCTCCTCAGTGCATCCAGAGAGATTGCTTGAATTACAAATCGGACCATGTCACCTTCTGTTATGAATTGCTTTAATGACTTCTCATTGCAATTACATTTCTAAAGAATATTATAAATACCTATGAATCCATTGCCCACAGAACTGGAACAAGAACATTCGTCTCCTTATGCATTGAGCCCTTTCCCATGGTGCTGCCAGCTCTCGAGCCTGAGCCTTGTGTTTAATTTTTCCTTTGCTTTATTTAAATGCAGTTTTATTACCTAAATGTATTACTAAAAAGTGCCCTGTTAAATTTCAGTTACCCTTAAACATTACGAAAAGTGTATCATTCTCTGTGTTATCTTCTGGGACTTGCTTTTTTCATTTAATGATACATTGCTGAGATTCATCCACACCGTTGCATGTAGTTGTGGTAGATCTGTTTTAATTCCTTTACAGCATTCCATTTTGTGAATATGCCATAATTTCTCTATTTTCCAATGGATAGATCTTTTGGTTGCTTCTAAAGTTTTGCTAATAGGGACAGTGCTACTGAGAACATTCTTGTACAACTTCCCACTGCTGTTAGGGAAAAGACAAAATCCTTCATGTGACCTTGAAGTTTCTGCATTGTCTGGCCCTCCCAATCTCTGTATCCTCACCTCTTTCTCACTCCCCTGGGTGGAAGAAAGGAAGAGGAGTGTGTTCAGGAAATGGAAATAGGTGAACTTTCTCTTTCCCTTCTCCTTGTCAACTTCAGCATTTCCTCCAAATGCCAAATCAGTCGTTCATTTATACTTAGCCATGTCTTACTTGCTATCCCAAAACAGGAGGTCAGTTCACCTATTTTGTGTTTTATAGCGCCGTACACCTCCTGTTCAGAACATTTTCGGTCCACTGCTCTTCTACCAGACTGTGAGCTCTGAGAGCAGAGACTGGTATTGTCCCCAGATGTACCCCCAGGACCTAGCTCGGAGACTGGCACGTAGTAGGAGCTCAATGTATATTTTCAAATGAATAAAACAATAGTTCTCAAAGAGTTAGGAGAGTGCTTGAAAATGTAGGAAGACCACACAGC
This sequence comes from Camelus dromedarius, assembly GCF_036321535.1. Taxonomy (NCBI): domain Eukaryota; kingdom Metazoa; phylum Chordata; class Mammalia; order Artiodactyla; family Camelidae; genus Camelus; species Camelus dromedarius. The sequence continues at coordinate 9,532,056 of NC_087454.1, read as the reverse complement.
AGGATCCAGTAGGCTGCTTCCTCAAACCTCTAGAGCAGGAGCTGGCAAATCTTTTCTATAAAAGCCTGGAGTCAAAATTTTCAACTTGTGGCTATGTGGGCACTGACAAAGTTACTCAGCTTTGCTGTTGTGTCACAAAAGCAGTCATGGTTAATATGGAAACAAGTGAGTATGACTGTGTTTCCATAAAACTTTATTTACAGACACTGAAAGTTGAATTTCATAGAATTTTAATTTTCATGTGTCATACAATGTGATTTGTGTGTTACAAAATATGATTCTTTTGATTTTTTTGCAACCACTTAAAAGTAAGGGAACTATTCTTATCTCGCAGGCTGTGCAAAAGCAGGTGGTGGCTAGAATTGACCTGTGGGCCGTGGTTGGCTGACCCTAACTTTCGAGTAGTCCTGTACTGTCCAGTGATGTGGAGTCCAGTGATGTCATGTCAAGGTTAGCCATCGATCACTCTTTGTAAACAGAAGCCACTGGCAGTGGAGAGTGAGAAAAGGTCCAGAGTTAGTGCCTTATTTAAAGAATTAAAAGATACCTTAGGAAAAAACTTTCCTTGAAAAGTTGCCCAATAGTTCTCCTAGCCCTCAGCTCTTCCATCGCCACCTTCCTCCTTTAATACTGAAATTAAAATTCAGGCACTTAAAAGTGCATCTTATGACAGGTTAGGTTGTCATTCTGAAACAGCCATGTCATCACCCCAAATTGCATAATAAAGAAACTACACGTCCTCTCACCTGGCTGTTGCCCTCTGGGCTGATTCATTTGGCTCCAGTGAGGCACTGACTGGTGACATCCGCCAGCACCATCAAAATGACTTGTCCAAGTCATTATCTGGTCTCTACATGGAGGCTGATGGTCTTCTGGTTCCGATTTACCTCTTTGGGTAGACTGTCCCCAGATAGCTTTCCTTCCCTGAGCAGAAGTTCTCCAGTTAAGTGTGAGTCCAGTTCCTGGTCAGTTCTTTGAGAGGCCACACCTAGCCCAATGCTGTAGCTACTTGAGCACAGGTATTAGGACACTTCTGACCCAGCATCATCTCTGGCCTGAATTTCTGAACTAACTGGTGCCTCTGCTTCTCCTGTCCCAAATAAGTCACTCTCCGAATATGAACCCAAGTGATCTTTTGAAAGCAGAAGTCAGATCACACCGCTCCCTTGTTTAAAATCTTCCAGGGGGTTACTTTTAGCACAAAATCCAGACTCTGCCCTGGGTTATGGGTTGCACTGTGTCCTCCCCCAAAAGATGTTGAAGTCCTGAGTACTTGGGAATGTGAACCTATTTGGAAATAGTCTTTGCAGATGATCAAGTTCAAATGGGGTAATTGAATGGGCCCTAATCTAGTATGATTGGTGTCCTTATAAAAAGGGAAATTGGGATACAGAGACAGACATGCATTGGGGAAAGATGATGTGACAACATAAGGAGAATGTCAGCTGCAAGCCCAGGAGTGCCTGAGGCCACTGGAAGGAGGAGAGAGCCCTGGAACACTCTCCCTCATGGCCTCAGTTGGAAGGAACCCAGCTCTGCAGACACTTGGATTTTGGATTTCCGGCCTCCAGAACAGTGAGAGGTTTCTGTTCTTTTAGGTACCTGTGGTCCCTGAAGGCAGCCTTAGGAAACTAACACACCTGCTAACAAAGACAAGTGAGCTGGGCCCACCTTCCTGCCTGGCCTCCCCTTGGATTATGCTTGTTCCCAAGTCCCTGTGCTTCTTGCCTGGGGCAGCACTGCGGCTGCTCACGTGGCACCGGGAAAAATGTGTGTGTGTGGTGGGGTGAGGGTAGGTGGTCAAAACCAGGGCTTCACTAACATTTAAGTGGAGGGGAGGCCAAGGGTGCTAGAAATCCCCAGATGACTGGAAGAGCCTCACACAATATTGCTGCTGACGGCCCCACCGAGAGTCCCTGGCCTCCATCCAATTCCGTGAAACTGCCTCCTTCCCCCTGGCCCAGGGCCTTTGCAAGAGCTGCTCCCTTTGTTTGGAATGCTCCATCCACCGCTCCCTACTCTTCACATGGTTGAGACCCCACCTCCAACGTGATCTCCTTAGAGAGGCTCTCCAGACTGTAGAGTGTGCCCTCATTCACTCACTTTCACATCGGTCTTTACAAAGTACTCCTGCATAGGCAGCAGCATCATTATTTGACTTTTAAAAAGCTGTTAGTTTATCTGTTTGTCTCCTTCCACTAGGACGTAAGTTTCATGAGAGCGAGGACTGGGTTGGTTAGCCCGGGATCTAGAGCAGAGCCTGGCGCAGAGTAGGTGCTCATGTAAATGTTGGCTGGATGAATGAATCCTGTGCCCTGAAGCTGGAAATCCATGGAAGCCTGGGGTAAGGGACGGGGAGGGGAGGAAACGGGGAAGAGACAGGGCAGAAGGAAGATGGAGTTGATGAGATGTGGTGGGAAAGGTGACAGGGCGCTGGTAAGGCAGCGAATTCAACAGCAGCTGCACTTCCCAGATTGTTCTGGGGCCAAGAAACAATAGTGCTCGGGGGTCCTAGAGGGGCTTTTGGAGGATCACCCTTTCTCCTTCTTCAAACGGTGCCGAGTTCCTTATCCCCAGAGTGGTAGAGGCTGGGAAATAGAACTGCTACCCCTGGTTTAAGAGGAACTCATGGATGACAGATGACAGGTTGCCTTTTAATGAGCTGTTGGATAATTGGGAGCCAGGAGGGGAAAACTCGACTAGAAAGTGGACGGTAAGAAGGACAAGTCCACCTTCCATGGACTGCCCTTCTGTGTCCCTGTGAGAGCCAGACATTGGGCTGGGTGGGACGTGGACTTCCCCATCCTTGCTTTTTAGAGGCTTGTGTCTCCCTTGAAAAGACGCAGGATAAACATTCCTCAAGCTTCTGCAGGGACCTTGAAACTGAGTTATTTCAAAGGACACGCAGTAATAAAAACAGGGTTAAGGTTTTTCAAGCCGATTGCGACCTTCATTTTTTCCTTAGAAGTCGTCTGTTTTACTTAGTTTGCTCTACACACAGTTTCATTTTTCATCTTGCTGCACACTTAGAACGTTGGAGGCGAGAGGCACTGTTCTCAGCTGGGTGCGAGACGGCCCCCACCAACCTCTGGTGCTAATCTGCGGGGTGACCTCTAGTGTTTTGCTCAACCTTGTAAGGGCCTCAGTTATTCTATAGAAAATTCAAGGAGAATACATCACCCACCAGGGGACTGGTGATGGTGAAAGAAGGAAACAATACAGGTGAAAGCACATTAAGGGACTTGCTGTCTACTTTCTTTACTTTCGTTTTGTTATTTCTGCTCTTTGCCTGAGACCCTTCCCTCTCAGGCAGGCCCTCGTCTTTCTCGTCACCTTCCCTCAAAAGGTTTCCCAAACTTCAGTCATTCACGTACTGAATTCACAATTTGTTGTACATTTGAGTACCAATTGAGCTATTATTTGCTTACTATTTTCTTTGAATCGACTCACTTTTTAATTTGAATTGGTTTACCTGAAAAGGAAACGTGTGCATCTGTATATATGAAAATGAGACTGTAGTTTGTCACGATTATTTTGTCTAATACACATTGTATTACTACATGATCATTAAAGTTAAAAAAAAATTCCTGGAGTCCTGGTTTAAGCACCCCTTCCTCAGTGACCCCTTCACTAGCCCCCCAGACTAAGTCTGTCCCCCGGTCATATACCCCTGCTTCCTCTATTGTCATACTCTTGTCATTATCACAGCCTCTTGTAATTATCCCCTCATATCTGCCTCTTCCACTAGAATGTAATCTCTAATGGCAGGAGCAGTGCTTGTATATCCAGGGTACAGCATAGTACCTGGAACATAAAAGATATTCACAAAATTTTTGTGGAATTAGGTAAAAAGTTCATCTGTTTCCTGACCTCAGACGGTCCCGAGACCACCAGTGGAAAGCTGCGGTGCACGGCACCCTGCCCCTCTCTGTCTTCTATCTGAGTGCTTTCCAACTTGGGGACATTTGGGGTCCTGTGAGCAGCCAGGTGACAATGAACTCGCGGGAAGCTGTAGGATACGTAGTTAGGAGTCTAGGCTCTGTCTCTATTGATCTGAATTTTAACAACTGATACGTGCAGAGAGGACAGAGCTGAGGGCTATGGAATTTTCAAAGCAATGCGTTCTTGGGATGTGTAAGTAATGGGGAACTGGCAACTCATTCTTCTGTCCCCGCAGACTTCTTCCCACATGAAGTCTGTTCCCACTGGGAGTGTTCTGTTGCTGTTGATGATGCTGGGCAGTACTTAAGTCTCCATGGTGCTCCCAGAGGAGGCCCTAAACATTGTTTGTACCTGTTGTTCCCTTGACCTCTTACCTCTGGTTCTGTTCTAAGTTCCCACAAGTTTCTGAGCATCTGAGAAAGCGATTGTACACGCATGGTAGATATCTCGGCAGGTGCCTGGTTCTGCATGGGTACTGAGTCCTTGACAGTGGTTTTCTAGAAAAATGATATGCTCCTTATCTATTTGCTAATTCCTTCCACAAATCACAAGACTTTTCTGTAAATTCCCATCAGTCTTGACAAAGTTATCTTGTCGACTTACGTAGTGATTTTGATGGCTGCACAGAGCTGTTTGTCTTGTTCAGAACTAAATTAATAACACCATGATGGTACCTACTTTAGCACCAACTTCTTAAACTCTCCTAATATACTAATCAGCATGTCAGTGAAATATTTTTTTTCTGGATAAAGACAAGCCTGGTGAAATGGATTAGACACTCACATGGCATTGCATAATTCAGCATGCCAGTACGGTGCATATGATTTGCATTAATAGCCTGCACTGGAAGCTGCTGCTCATAGGTTCCTCTCATTAGGTCGAATATGGAAGATTCCAGACTGTCAATCAATTACAGTAATTTCCTTTTCCATATTTATTCCATCACGATCATTGACAGCTACCATTAAGTGACATTAATACAATACAGTATCATCTTGCATTTCTACAGAGCATCTCAGGGTGCCTAACAGTTCCTCTCCAGCCAAGAAATCACATTACAAAGGGAAAGTGCCTTCATTCTCTAGGTAGAAAACAGGCTGCCAGCTCTCTGGGGTACTGTGGAAGCTGCCCAGAATCTCTGGAGTTGTTCCTGACTTCTGGGCTCGGGTGTTTATTTTCCTGTTGTCTGAAAATACCTGAGGCTGCAGCTCTGGGGAGTGGGATGACTTAGTGGATGGTGCTGACTTTCCAGGGAGCCCACTGGACCACACTCATCACCTCCACTGAACATGGATTTAAGACATGTTTAAAAGGCAGAGCCAGTGGGAACTTGTGGAAGAAATTGCTTCCTTACAAGGGCAGCGGTCGCTGTACATCACTCTTCCGCAGTCATTTCTGCCTCCACACCTCCCTGCTTAACCCATCTTGCACCATCACGTAAAATGTCACTGGCTACCTTGACTCAGTAGAGTGGGACAAAGCCCCCTCCTTTTCCAGACAGATTATTCGTGTATGTGAAGTTGCTAGACAGCTCTGGTATATCCTGTCTTCTCCTTCTGTCTTTCCTGGAGTCAGGGATTATGAGTTTTGCTGCACAGAAGCCATCTCTGTTGTCCAGGTGTCACCAGCTTTATATATATATATACTACTCCCTTGCTCAGTTTTGGGTGACACACCAGGAGGGCTTCCAGATAAAATACAGGATGCCCAGTTCAATTTGAATTTCAGATAGGCAATGAATTTTTAAAATATAAAATATGCTCCAAATATTGCATGGAATGTACAAAAATTTCCATCGTGTATCTGAAATTCAAATTGAACTGGGCATCCTGTGTTTTTTTATTTTGCGAAATCTTGCAGCCCTTCTCACCAGGTGGGTCAAAGACCTGAGAACCAAGCCAATGTATCTACTTGAGATCCTAGAAGAAATTAAAGCAATGAGCTCAAGTACTTGCTCAGCACTTTGCTCGCAGCCATGGGGGATGCAAACTAGAGTCAGATCTGGTGAGAAAGCAGAGCAAGAGAGGAATGGCCACAGGCCAGAGAGAGCCTATGGTGCCAGTGCAGAGTTTGGCTCAAGAACTATAGAAAAGCAAGAGAGTATTAAAAAATTGTTTCTTGTGGTTTTCTTTATCCACAACCTCTTGTGCTGGCTTCTTGCAGTCGGGGCTTCTGCCGCACAGCCAGGGAGAAGGCTGGAGAGACTGGAAAAGAAAGCTTTCTGACAGGCGCGGAGCCTCGTGGGCACAGCACTTGCCTTGGTCTTCTGTTGCTGGGGTAAAGCGAACATCGTCTTGATTGACGACTGAGGGAGAGTCTGGGAGAGACAGTCAACAGGTATTTCAGGATTGGATGACTGACAAATTTTTGAGCAGAGAATGCACGATGAAAGAAACTTTACCAAGAGGATTTTGGAGGTGTTATGCAGGAGAACAAGGAGAATAAGGCCCCTTTGATAACTGGAAAATAACCAGCTCTCTACCCTGATGGGGCTGCCTCTGCCTCAGTGTCCACACTGGGTAACACCCGACACTGCCGTCCCACCTCACCCAACAACCTAGCATCTCGATGCTCAGGGTACCTCGGACACTCCTGATTATTATAGCAAATTATTGCAGCTCTGTTTCTTCTGAGGACTGGGAGAACAATTATATCCTGGAAGAGGGCAGTATGGAAAAAAACAAGAGGCAGAATTGTGGCAAAGAAAGGACAGAGTTAAAAAAAGGTGACTTAGAGAAATACTATATGAGTTGGGGGAGCAGGGTGTCATTAATTTTTTTTTTCTGATCAATTAATATTTGTGTGGTTGGGGATAAAGAACTATGTGCCTTGCATTTTCCTTCCTGTTATCTGTAAGGCAGACTTCATTCTTATTTTTCATGAGATTTCAAGCTGTTCAGAAACTTTCTCAAGAGTGTACAGCAGCAAGGGCAATGCTAGGATTGGAGAACAGGTCTTTCTTGCTCTAAGACTTGTTCTAATTCCACTTCCCAGGCTGCTATCTCCCTGCTGAGAAGCCACTCTGCCTCTCCAGTTTCACAGATGGGCATATGGATGAAGCCAGCTCTGCTATCTCACAATCTATTGCTTTCATATGCATGTATTGTATTTTATTTTACCATTTGGAACAAAAAGAAACTTACAGTCTGTATTCAGCATAAAGACATAGACTCACTTCCATTTTCTGACTTGCCTGAATGGCCAACCCTTCTGGAAAAAGTAGTATTTAAGGCAACGTCAAAGAGATTATCTGGTGATTTGGTAAAACAGCTCACCATAATATTTTACAAAAAGAAGAGCTGTAATCAGATGATAGCCCATAGGAATAAGCAGCAACAGAACAACAAAATATGTGTAATCTCTTTAAAGATGCATAGATTTGTTTCTGAGGAGGATGGGAAGGCTTTTGAGATAGTGGAAAGGTAAAAGGCTGTCAGAGCAGAGAAGGTCTTTGTCACACTTAAAGCTGCTTGAGCTGCTGGAGGGAATGAATGAGATGACACCCACGCAGTAAACCTCAGACGGTCACACCTCTCCTACAGAACTTGTTTGGAGACCAAGAGAGTAGATGACTCAAGAGTTTAAAAACTTAGTAAAAGAGGAAGGTACTCAATCTACAATCTCCCTGCTCCTTCCATCCTGTACTTTGTTTCCTCTGGTCCTTCATACATTTAATTGAATCATAGTTGATAAACAGGTAACTGCTACAGCCTATGTTCTTGCCCTGGTGCCAGCCTTGATGCAGGGCTCTGCTCTTCTTCACGTTTCCCTCAATGAAAATTCACTCCATAAGGCTGAGGATGCAGATTTCACTGAAGGTTTTGTAAGGAAGACTGAAGAGGGATTTACATCTCACAGTGCTCAGACTTCATTCCCCAAATTGCCGTGAAAGGTCTCTCCCCAAGTCTAGTCTCTGCTGTTGGCCTTTGTGTCTTTTAAACTTTCTACCATGTAGCTTCTCAAATTCTCCGTTTTAAATAATTCTTCCCCTCTACCCACCCTGATTCTTTTTCAGAAACACTTAACTGTTCCTCACTTCTCTCAGTCCCTGGCGCTAGCCACTCACAGCCCTTGGGCACCCAGGCGTGGATCACGCTTATCAAAGCATTCCTCCAAAAATTACATGTTTCTGCTTCTTGCAAGAAATTCATGTAAAACTGCTAAGAAAAATGAAATTTTCTTTGTATTGCCACAGGAACATAATATATCAGGGAATAATATCTGGCAATAATTACCATATGCTTCAGGTTCTTAATTTCTAGGTTATTTGCTGACTACTTATCCAAGGCTTAGACGTTGGGCTTAGTGGCAGTAGAGAAAAATGGATTCCTGTCCAACTGCATTTTCAGGATGACATCAATTCTTTCCCCACTGTTGAGTGAGTGCGTCCAAAGAATTCTGAGTTGATATTTACCCAGTAGCCGGGAGGGAAACTGGTATTTTGTTTTTTAGCTTCTCCATGCATGGAGAATGGCCAGCAATCATTCTCCCTTCTCTTTCCTTAGAAACTGCCCTCCTTGGAATTTCCCATTGTCTCTTGTGGACATCGGAAACTTCACGTTTCCCTGTATGATAAGAAGTCCTTAATGACCTCACTAAATGTCAGAGATCTTAGAATTACCATATTAATTTCTTAATTTTAATATTATTGGTTGCTTATGTTCTTGCGGACACTGAAGTTCAGTGATCCTGGTCCATAGCCCTGGGAGATTCCCAAGATATTTGCCCAAAAGTTGGCTTGTAAACTCTTTCCTCCCATGCAGAATTCACCCTCCTGCAGCTTAGTGTTATTTTACATGAATGGTGCTCATTGAAGTTTATATTTTCTGAGATGAAAATCAGGCATGATGTATGCTTGACATACACTAGGCTATCAAATATATTCGTTAAATAAATCTAGGAAATTCAGAATGTGGTGTTGTTGGCTTTAAACTCACGTAGAGAACACCTTTCCAGAGGTCATTGTGTTTTGCTGCTCATCGTTTGTCTTCCTTGAAGATCTGATTTCTGTCATTTTTCCCAAATAGAGGGAGCTCTTTTCTCCTTCTCACGCACCTACCTATGATATTCTTCGATCACTTCAGTATTACTTGATCACTAATCCTGCTCAAGCTCAATAATTTTGCCTCCTCTTTATCAACTTACTGATTTCTGTGGCTCATCTTCCTTCCAGTTCTTCTTTCTAGGTCAGACATTTCCTCCAATCATTCTTCTTCCTCTCATTTGCTATTTGTCACATCTGAGGGAGTATCAGCTGCTACAGCCACCCGCCCACCCCGCCCCACCTCCCTTCCCACCGGACCTTCCTGTAGCTACTGCTGCCACAGTAACTGCAGTCTTCTTACTCACTGTGCTTCAGTTCTGTCCTTGTCATTCAAAAGTAACAGTTCAGTGATCTTTCCCCTTCTCTGTCCACTGAGTTCATTTACAATTTATAGTCCAGTTTCTGGTTGTCAACTTGCCTGACTGTAACCTCTGATATTTACTCTTACTGTCCCGTCTTCCAAATATCCCTGTGACCTTTCATCTCTGGAGTTGTCAGTATTCATCCCAAGTCGATTCTTTCTCTTTCTTTCTTTATTCCTCTTCCTTCCTTGTTCCTTTTTGCTCTCTCTTTACTTTTTTATTTTGAATAATTATAGATTTGCAAAAAATGCAGAGTATCCTGTGTACCCTTTACTCAGTTTCCACCAAGGTCACCTCTTATGTAGTAATAGTACTAGATCAAAACTGGGAAACTGACATTGGTACAATGTATGTGGAGAGTTGTAAACCTCTCTATCACATGTGTAGATTCGTGTAACTATCAAGATACAGACTATTCCATCACCATGGAGATCCCCCTCGTGCTACATGTTTGTGTTCATATTCACTCACCATCCTTAACCCACGACAACCACTAATCTGTTCCCCAATTCTGTAATTTTGTCACTTTGAGAACACCATACAAATGATATTGTACAGTGTCTGATCTGTTGAGACTGTCTTTTTATTTTCATCAGCGTAATGCCCTTGAGGTCCATCCAAGTTGCTGGGTGTGTTGATAGTTGATTCCTGTTTATTGCTGAGTGGTGTACCAAACATTTACTTATCTGAGGACGTTTTGGTTGTTTCCAGTTTGGGGGCTTGCAGATAATCTTTGCTCTCTCTTCATATTTTTTTCATGTTGCTACTTTGTAGCAGATGTTTGCAGAAAGAGAAAATCTTTTGAAAGAGGAAGACTCGCCCACTAGTTCCTTCACCCAGCCCAGGCTTAGATTCAACCCAGAGTGATTGACAAGGTAGCTAAACTTTTCTTTTCAGAAACAGCCTTGGTTTTTCTTTTGGCATTTGGACTTAAATGTCCAGTTCCAATTCTTGTTTGTCAGTAGGTACCCTGCGTGGTGTGAATGCACTGGATTTCACCTCCACAGAAGTGTTCCAATATAAATTTTGATCGCAAGCAAAAATCAGGTTTAGTTATTTTAAGTTCAGGTGTTAATTTAGAATGACTGCATCATTACAAGGGCTCTGGTGCCTGTTCAGGGAAGTCTTCACGTTATTTCTGGCAAAATGTATTGAAACTAGTGGCCTTTAGAACTCAGTACTCAAGGGAAACAAGACAAGCTGAGTTTCAGCTGTTTGACTTGGAGGCGGGTTCACCCAGTGGCAACTGCTAACGGAAAAAATTCACAAGTTCATTTTCCAAATGAGTTTAAGGTTCAGTACTTTGTTAGCACTGCACGTGTTTGAGAGGGAACTCCTGAGCACTGGTGGGCTAGTTTTGTCTTGGTTTTAGTAAATTAGTGCATTTGTGTGACATTTTTGGCATGTGGTAATGAAGGTTGACACAAGGCTTCCCTTCTGTGAGTAACTTGGCTTCATTTTACATTTGAAGATTTCCCATATTTGCATTAAGTCAAAGTTGAGGTGATTTTATGGCGGAGAAATAAAATTGTAAATATTAAAATATTACCAGGTACTTCACAGTCTTTCAGGGAGAAGAGGGTTTTAACATATGTGACAGAGAAGTTTGGACTGGCTCATCAAGATTTTGTTTTCTCAAAGTTTGCAGGAAATTTAGAATTTTGATAGTTAAAGCAGTAATCAGAATCTTCTCAATTTTAGGTAGTTTCTAAGTCTTGGCTTTTTGGGGGCATTCGGTTTTAGCTGACACTTCTGTGGAAAAAAAGATCCTACCCCTGTCCTCCCCTGCTCCCTCCCTGATGTGTGAGTGTGCCCTAACACCTGGGGGGTGATAATGCCTTTCCCTCGGAAAACTGAAAGCACTTTGTACGCTGTATCTAATGAATCCGAAATTTCCCCCCAGACAGGCAGAGGAAGGTGAGCTCCTGCAGATCTGGTGACAAGCCCTGAGCCACCAGAGTGAGTCCCTGGCAAGGTGAGGAGGGCACTTTCCACCCAGGCTGGGATTCCCAGACCAGTGTTTCAGCACTTGTTTTCATGATATCTCAAGGACTCTTAAAGTGTTTTACGAGAGTACTGTAAGATTCACATATCAAGTTCAAGTGATCTTTAACCAAAAAATCCCCCAAAGGACAAAAACAGAACCATTCTTGGAAGGTGTCTTAGAATGTTATAGAACAGACCATTCTAAGGCAGTGTTGTAGCTCAGGAAAGTTTGAGACACGCCTGTGAATGAGGATTTATACAACTTCTCATGGGCCCAAATCCCAGAACTAAGACATTCAGGGTAAAGGGAGGGGAAATCCGGAGGTTTTTTTTTTTTTTCAAAAGAAGTTACTGGTCAGAGTCTTGGCCTTCTCCTTTAGTGATACTGTGAACATCATAGTAATCAGAATTTTTTTTTATTAATCAGTCTTTCTGCACATCTGCAACATGAGGACTGATACTGGCAATGATGACTCAGGTGTGAACATCCTGAACTCTCTGTGAATGACGAGAAATCAAATTTTACTGAGCTTCTCATGGTATTGGTGTTCATGCTGCCCCACCAGAATCGAATCCCTTGAAAAGAAAGAATCTGTGACTAGTCACAGTGGCCATCAATGTGGAAGGCAGCTCATTCCCTGCTGTGTCTGGGGCATGGAGGTCCCAGGGACAGTCCTCCCAGGTAGCAGGGCTTCTAACCACTCAATTGTCCAGACGCCTGCTGGGACCTGGCTCCTGGCACACAAAGCGTTTCAGAAGCAGTGGTGGGGATCTAGGGAAGATAGTGCTCAAAGCTGAAAAGCAAGCCAAAGTGACAGGAGCTGACACTTACCAGTGCCTCATGTGTGCTACGTTCCATGCTAGGGGCTTTAACCCGTGTTGTCTCATTTGTCACCGGAAAATGGCAACTGACAAGTGACAGGGGCTTCGTCAGAGGGGCCTAGGGTAGGGCGATCGGAAGGCACTTGTGTAGGTTAGGCCGCTGGCATTGGCACTTACTAGAAAGTGTGAAAGCGGCCTAAGTGATCGGGACACCTGTTGAGTGAGGTCGATCCAGTGGTTCAGTGATGATCGCAAGAACCCAGGTTATCTCCATCTCTGTGTGTGTGGTGCTGACTTGACCCCGAGGCTGGGTCTCCTCACGGGCAGAGGATGATTGCCACTAGCATTAGTGGTAGTGCTCCCTTGTCGTGTCCAGAGAGCGCGAGTTAGTGAGAAGGAGCTGGTTTCCAGTGCTTGCAGGAAAGCAGCGAACCTCCCTTCCCAGAAAGCCTTTAATCCTTCCATCATGTTAGCTAGAACTGAGTCACATGGCCCATCTTTAACTCGTAACAAGAAGGATGGAATTAACCTTAGAGGTTTAGACTAATGAGGATGCACTCTGGGATCTAGGAACTGGGTCAGTTGGCTGCATGGGAGCAAGGTAAATTCAAATGGAAATCTTGCTTTTGGTAAGAAGGAGCAAACCTGGAGCTACGTAGAAGGGAAATTAGGTTCTATGTTTGATTTTTATAAATTAATGTTATTTAGAAAGAGATACATCCAAAAATTCTTTTTTTTCTTTTATAGGGGAAAACAGTCATCTGAAATGTTCTCTTAAACTGTACTCTTAAGCACAGACATATTTAAAACTGCTTACCAGAAATCTAAACCTTGTGACCTCAGGCATCTTACATCCAACACGGTCAAAACGGCAGCACTGGATCTCTGTCGCACCTCATCAATCTTGCTCTTACTGCTGGGCTGCCTTGTTTGTTCAGTGGTACCACCATGTACACAGACAGCCAAGCAATAGATTGGAACGTTTTCTGGCAATCTCTTGTATCCCTGTATGCTAGAGTGTCTCAGAAGCTCCTTCCCATAAAGGGAAGAAGCTTGGTTGGTAAAGTGAAAGTTGGCAAACACATTTGGTATCACTTCGAAGCATGTTTCAAAATGGCTATGATGTCCTGTCTTTAATGCACATTTTATTTCATTTGGCTCAGCTGCAGCACCCAGGGTATGTGACATCAAATAAGCAAGTGTAGCTGCTGTGTTTTTCCTCTGGGACAAACATTCTAGCAGCTGAAGTTAAAGGCACTCCTTGGGTTGAGTGCTGAACTGAGCCAAAGTTTCATCTGGTGGTTTGGCAAGATGGCTTTGGGCACAGGTGACGATGAGTGTTGGTGAATGGCACAAGTTTTCTGTAGGTAAGCTGGCTTCACCCGGTTGTGCCTTGAATATTGCACATCTGCACATCTGGGGGTGCAAACAAGGAATTTTAAAATTTTGCTACCTGGCTTCAGTCAACCTGAAGCATTTACTTTTTCAACCAGGCACTACCTTCACTCACCAAACATGACTGACACAGGAAAAAAATGAAGTTGATACTCAGCCTCTTTCCGAGTATAGCCCAGACGTCACGCCAGCAGAATATGGTTTTCTTTGGTTCATTGCTGTATTTGTCTGCTAGGGCTACCGTAGAAAATTACCACCAACTGGACAGCTTAAACAACAGAAATTTATTCTCTCACAGTTCCGGGGGCTGCACATCTGAAAGCAAGGTGTCTGAAGTCTCCAGGGGAGAATGCTTCCTGACCCTTTCCAGCTTTTTGTAGCTCTGGGTGTTCCTTGTCTTGTGGCTATTTAACGCCAGTCTCTGCCCCTGTCTTCACGCGGCCTTCTTTTCTCTGTGTCTCCATGTCTTCTCCTTTTCTGTCTCTCATAAGGACACTTGTCATTGGATTTAGGGCCCACCAGGCAATCCAGGATGATCTCATCTTGAAATCCTTAAGTAAATGACATCTGCAAAGATCATTTTCCTAAATAAAATCACACCACAAGCCCTAGGATGTGGACATGATCTTTTTAAGGGCCACCACTCAGCCCACTGCAGTCACCATGTTTCTTCTCAGATTGTGGATATTAGGATATTTGACAAGGATGAAACCACTTAAGGTTTTGGCTTTCAAATCTAAGGTGTGGTACCACCACCAAAATCAACAGCTTGAAGAAAGACAGATCTCAGACATCAGAAATAACAAGCTGTATCCCACAGAGTTATCTGGTTTCTTTGCTGTTTTATTTATTGCCTGATGTGCTGTGGACGTATGAGAAAGAACTTTTGAGACATTTCAGCGAGTAACCATCAAAGTTCTTTGGACTGTACCTTGTAAACATTCTTGGAATCCATTGCACCCCTTCCTTGCTGCTGCCACTGCCGTGTCAAATCCCCATCATTTCTCACCTGGATTATGTCTTACTTCCCCTCTTCTCTCCCAGATCCCTTTCTCCAGGCTGTTGCCTGATGAGCTTCATGAAGTCCCAATGTAGTGTCACTTACCCAGTGCTAGGCAGCTTTCACCTGTCCCTCCGGAGCCCTACTTCTCACTTTGCCCTCTTCCGCCAAAGCTGCTTTGCTCTCTGGCTTCAGGCTGGGTTTGGCCCATGGGAGGCACTGGTGAGATGGGAGCGTTGGGAGCAATGAGAAGTGTCACTTACTTCCCTGGAGGTCCCCACACACTGACTGCGCCCGTCAGCTGATGCTCACAGCTCCTATTAGATGGCCTTCTCCACACGACTCTCTCCTCCAAGTTTCAGTAACTGTTTATTGGCAACAGGACCGCTTGTGGCTTCCCTACACCCCGCCCACACCTTTGAACATAATCCCGTTGTAAACTCTTCTTAGACTCCCAGTTTCAGTGTGCCACGTATTTCTTGCCTGGACCATGACTAGTATAGCCATGCTTAAAGTGTGTTGCTGGCCCTGTTCTGCCCATAGAACAAGCGTGATGTCCAGCAGCAGGGGGACAAGTCTTCAGCCTCGCCCCTTCCTGACACACCCTTTGCACTCCCACACCCTGACGGACTACCATTCTCTGAATATGCTCTGTTCTTTTGCTTCTTGGGGATTTTGTGAGTGATGTGTTCTTTCCTGATTTATCTGCCTGGACATTGTCTTTTCATCCTTCAAGACAGCTGCAGCATCACCTGTTGGCTTTTGCTGACTTTCCCCAGGCAGGGTTAGTGGCCGCCTCCGCTGTGCCCCTCATCACCTTATGCACACGTCCATGGAGGTGCTTCTCATTACTGTGGGTACTGGTTTCCCACTAGACTCTGAACCCCTTGACTACCTGAACTGGACTCTGTTTTTCTTGGTTCTCCAAGTGCCTGCTGTTATCCCTGGTGGGCTTAATACATTTTTTGAATGAATACATTTTCGTTATGGACTGTATTATTTCTTGCTCCATTCATATAAATGAGATCACTATGATAAAATACAGCCAGCCCTCTGTGTTAGCAGATGTGAAACCCACAGATACGGCGAGTCGACTGTATTACCCCATTTTATTGGAGAATTTTGGTATTTACAGGGGATCCTGGAACCAACCCCCCACAGATACTGAGGGACAACTGTACCAACTTCATCAAGGCAAATGTGTGCATTGTTTTCTGTTTTGACGAGTACTACTTTGTTTTGTCCTCATGATAACTCTGAGAGACGGGTAGATGGGAGGCAGATTCCTCTTCGTCACTTGGATTGTTGGTGACGGAACTATGCCAAGAAGCTAGACCTCTTGATACGAGTTTGGTCCTCTTCTCAGTTAGAGCACTTTGCCTCCTGAGATGCCAGATTAAAAAAACAAGAAAACCAGGAGCAGGCTGGATGAGTGAGCACTATCCAAGAGCCACTTCAGATGGAAGGCAATTCAAGTGCCATAGAGATAGCTCCAAGTGATTATAAACATGCCAGGAAGGCTCTTTAGAGAGAGCTTGTTGTTGGAAGGGTCCTAATGAACAGAACTGGTCACATTACCGGAACCTCACTTCCTGTTGCCTGAGAATTATGTCTCATGTAAGCTCCAGGGGCCGTGAACAGAACATAACAGTTGGATTAAAATTAGGATATGAACATCAAAAAGAAGTATTCTGTAACCCTGGGGAAGGGCTGGCAACCAATGGGGAAGGAATGGATTGTTTCTGTAATTCAAACCATGTCCCATGAGAAAGTAATTTATAGGCAGCAGCACAAATAAAGATAAATTTGAGAGCATTTGGGACAATTTCTGTTATGTCAATAGAAGGCTTACAGGTTCTCCCTTCTGTCTGCCTAGGAGAAGGATCAGCATGTTGAAAGCTCTGCTAATAGTGGAGCTCGCTAGTAAGGAATATCCACAGAGATAAAATCCGAGAATTTCAGTGGGAAAAGGAAACTTAAAGGTCAGCTAGGCTTTGGATCTTTGGATCTTTTCAGGAAAACCTGAAATCTGAACACTCCAATTGGTTGAGAGGCAGGATGGATTTGAGTTTTAGACGTGGCACACAGCCACTACCCCGCGGGGTCTCTGCACTGCCGGTAGTATCAGGGCACGAGTGTGCTCCCTGTGGGTTCGTGTCTCTGTTCCTTCAAGTCTTAAGCTTTCAGGGGAAGCTCCCCATGTGGCAAGGTTTCCTGTCTTCCACTGGCCAGGTGACTTCAGCTCAGTGGTGCAACAATAACAATCCCACAGACCTGAAATCATAGTCTCTACCCAAGACCTGTCGACTTGCAAAAATAGTGATATTTTAATCTCTATCTGTCTTATCCTTAGGCCTCTTAATTGTTGCAGAACTTGGACAGGAAAAAGGGGTCCTATTTATTGGGCTCCCTAAACCCTCAACATCAGAGAGGGCTCCTCTGCTTGGCCTTCAACAATTCCCTGATGGAAATAAAGGCCTCCTCTTGGCGGGCAGCCAAGGATCTGGGGCAGAGATTTGGAATGGGAACACAGACGAACTCAGCTAAGAGGCTCACTGGGCCAGCGTGTCCTAGCTACAGTCTGAGTGACTCAGGGACGACCCTGACTCACCTGGGGCTTATGAAGAGAGAAGAGGGGGCTTCCCAGTAAGCCATCCTCTGTCAATGACAAGGTAGTCATGGAACAAACAAGTTTCCTGCCAGGGCTCCTTCCTGTTCCCACAGACTTCCAAGTTGAAGCAACTGTGTGAGCAAGGGACTCGCTTGCTAGAATACTTCCTTTCTGCGTGCTGAAATCCAGTTCATGTCTGAGCTCCCCAGCCAGAAGTAATCTCCCTCCTCCAGACTTCTACACTCATTGTCTCGGGCTTGCATTTGAGACTTACTACTCCTGACTGATTTTATTACTTGCCTAGTTGTTGTGGTAGTTGTTCTTGCTCTTTGTGCATTTTATCTCAAATCCCAGAGCTTTAAAATTTATTAAGTATAAGAACCACATCTTACACCTCCTTGTATTTTTCTCTACCTGCCAGGAGTCTAGCATAGAATTTTTTTGCACTTGGTACTGTGGAAGTAAATGAAGACCAACGAAATAAGAATAAGCAAAGTTTATTCAGAACTTGTTTGAGCAGGGGAGTCAGCCACCATCACTTATGTTGTGGCAGAGACTCAGAGGCAGGCAGAAGAGTGGGGAAGATTTATAGTGGAAAAAAGGACTCAGGTGTATATTGATTGGAGGATGTTGGCATGGGGAAGGTGGAAGCAGGCTAAGTAGAGGCAAGGCATCCCACGCCATCGGTTAGGGGTGTGTATTTGACTTCCGCTGGCTGGTCCTGAGTTGGAAGTGGGGACAAAAATTAGAAAAGCTGTCAGTTAGAGTCTGACTCTCTATAAGCCTGACTTACAGCAGGCTGGCTTCCTGGGCTGCTTACTGTAGATAATGGGTTGTTTTCCAGGCTGGTAACTGCAGATTGTAGGTCAGAACTCTATTTTTATATATGATCTGGCCATTGTTCATTTGTATACACAGTCTCTCAGTAGGCACACATGATGGTTGATTAATTGATAGCTCTGACAATGGTTTGAGACATTTCCTTTGAACTGATATCCTTTCTCTTCCTCTTGCTATTTGCTAAATAGTTTATTCAACAAATATCTTCAATTTAATTCTTGTAACAAGATCTTAGAGATAGCACAGGGAGGAGGAGACTTCCCCAGTTTTGCTCCCTTTCTTATGCCTCATCTTAGGTCTGAAATAGTGATGAAGAAAAAGAAAGGCCATGGTCTCCAGTGTTGCAGACTAGAAATAACTATAGTTCAGGTCCTTCATTTTATAATGAAGAGACGAAGTTCTACAGACTTCCCCAAGGCCATGAAGGTGAGTGATAAGCCAAGATTACAAAAGAAGTCATCACTGAAAACAGGTAGACGATCTGTCTCCAGCTCTGATCTTTTTGTGCAACTTGTTGGCACAAGAGGGTGGAAGACAAATAAGGTCTTGTATGGTTTTTAAAAACTGGAAAAAAGCCAAGTTCCTGAAAGTGGAGGCCTTTGGAAGAGTATAAGATTTGAAGTCATGGAGCAGGAGAACACCTGGAACAGACCCCATGGGGTTCACCGCAGCGCGTGAAGTGCTGTGTTCGTTTCCTGTGGCTGCTGGGTAACAAAGGACCACAAAGTGGATGCCTTAAATAACACAAAGTGATTCCCTCACAGTTGTGGAGGCCAGAGGTCTGAAATTGAGGTGTCAGCAGGGCCACGCTCCTTCTGAAACCTGTAGGGGAGAATCCTTCCTGCTTCTCCCAGCTTTTGGTACTTTCTGGCAATCCTTGGAATTCCTTGACTTGTAGGTGCCTCATTCCAACCTTTGTATCTGTTGTCACGTAACGTTCTTTCTGTCTACCTCTGTTTCTGTGTCCAAATTTAGCCTCTTATAAGGTTGCTAGCCATAGTGGATTGAAGGCCCACCCTACTGTAGTATGACTTCATCTTAACTAATTATATCTGCAAAGACCCTATTTCCAAATAAGGTTCCATTCAGAGGTATTGGGGGCTAGGTCTTCAACATATCTTTTTGGGAGACACAAATCAACCCGATGCACAGGCCTTTGTGCAGAGCTCCATCTTCTCCCTGGAACTCTGTAGTCGTGAGCTGCTGGCCCTCCCATCACTTCTCAGCCACTGCCAGCACACGGCTCATGACTGATCAAGTGCTGCTCCAAGAGCCCTGGTGACGAGCAGCGCTGCACACGGGCAGTGATGAGTAAGATGTCATTTAAATAAAGCCACCCAGCTTCTTTGTAAATATGTGTCACAGGGTGTTTAGAATCATCAAACCCAACCCACTGCTGCACGAGGGTGGAATTATTAAGTAAGTCACACACACACACGTCTTTTTTTGGGAGCCTCTTAGTCACAGTCCCCCCCCCCCCCGCCCCACCGAGCCTTAGTCCTCTGGGGGAGTGAGCTCACCCACCTTCTCTCCGTCATTTAACCTCTCCTGTTTCCAAAATCTGTGCTGTCCCGAAGCTCTTTGCGCCAGCCTAGTCACCTCTGTTAGTCATCTCCTGTCACTTTTTTCTCTTCTCACTCTTTGAGGAGTAATGTTTTTACTCAGTTTAAAGAGTCATAGGAAGAGTGTTCTGCCTGCTGGATGATTCATTCCTTTGCTCTTTGCCGTCTCTAAATGTTAGAGGAAAAAAACCCTTTTGTTCAGGGCTTTGGTGAATGGGCCTTGTCAATGAGGGTGAGAAAATGCAGTCATAAAACACTTTCAACTTAGAGCGGAAGTAATCTCGTTTATTGGTCTTCTGAGAGGTGGCATCACGATGCTCACAGGCCCTGGAGTCCGTGCGATGGACGCCCCGCTTTCAGAAGACGTGCCCCTCCGTGCTGCTTCCTTCATGTTTTGCTGTGAGTGAATCACGGCAAGCTGAGTGCCATCCGAGTGCCCCGCTCGCCTGGTGTGTGGGTCCAGGCCGTGGGCACAGAGTGGGTCAGAGGGGAGTAGAGCTGAGCTTATTCAGTTAACAGTCCCTCAGAGGGTATTGTGGGCTGAGTTGTGTTCCTCCCTCAAGTTCATATGTTGAAGTCCTGACCCCCAGTACCTCAGAATGTATTTGGAGATTGGGTCTTTAAAGAGCTAATTAGGTTAAAATGAAGTCATTAAGATGGGCCCTAATCCAGTATGACTGGTGCCCTTAAAGAAGAGATGAGGACTCAGACACAGAGACAAGACCATGTGAGGGCACAGGGGGACGACGGCCGCCTACAAGCCCAGGAGAGAGGCCTCAGGAGAAACCAGCCCTGCCCACACCTTCATGTTGGACTTGCAGCCTCCAGAGCTGTGAGGCAACACATTGTGCTGGTTAAGTCACCTAGTCGGTAGTACTTTGTTACAGCAGCCCCAGCAAACGAACCCAGAGGGGGACAGGTTCAGACCTGGGGAGCGGGCCTTCAAAGGTAGCACGTCCACCAGTGGGGCTCCCAGTCCAGGCCCCAGAGACCCTCCCTGCTGGTCCAGTCCTCATCCCACTTCATGATGAGAAACTGCATTTGTTATGAAAAACCTGTAGCAGGTTACCTCACCTATGAATTCAGCTCGACTGGCATCTCAGTGGTGATGTCAGTTCTTTTGCCATCTTCTGCGATGCCGAGGGTGAGTTTTTCTAAGCTAATTTATTTTTTTTAGCTGCAAAGATGACAAATGCTATCAACGATATCCAACCAGAGTGTATTTTCATCCCTTCCCTTCCCGTCAAGATAAGCCAAAAGTATTTGTTGCCAGAAATGGAAAACAGCTTGCTCCTCAGCCAGATGATCACAGCGTTCAAAAGTTCCTCTCGTTTGCCGTGTGTGAGAAGTTAGGAATTGAAAACAGACAGGCTTACTCTGCTTCAGCTGTGGGTTCCGTGAAGCAAGAAGAAGAGGTATGTGGATACTTAGAGAAGAGTGGTGGAGATGGCTTTGATGGCAGAGTGAACAGGGTCCTTTCACACCGCCCTGAGGTGCGACGCCCTCGGTGGATTTAACAGTGGATATGACGCTCTATCAACTAGATGAAAGGCGAGCCTCAGGTTACAGCTGTTGCAGGAGACCTTCGTGTTCCAGAGCAAACCCAGCATCCTACACAGACATGGCTCCTGGGACGTTTGCTGTGATACCTGAAACAAAAATTTCTAGGCATTTCAGTTAGACTTTTTCCTGACTCTCATGGAGATCTCTCACGAGTTCATAGGAGAAGTCAGAAGTGTACGGTGGACCCTGGGCTTCATTACAGACAGTGAGACCTCGGACGCTAGGCTCGAATTGTTCCAGTATGTTTCCAAACTCATGAGGAAACCAGAGATATTTGTTGAATTTTTGTGAGATTGGGTTAAATTATCCAGTTATCACCCCATTATTATGTTACAAGGCTGTGTGTTTGCGGAGGGATTTCTGATCATTTTTATTAGTCTCTCTTTGCAACTACTTAAGGGACTTTCTGACAACTGAGAGAGCCATTTTAAGACATAGAAATGCAGGCTTACAGGGGTCAGTGATTAACTCAAGATTGACAACCCACCCCTCCAAAAAAAAGTCCTGAAGGAAAATTAGGGTTCTCACTCAGGTCTGTAATTACCCCTGCATAGGTTTCTGGAAGCACCCATAATCACTTACATTTTATGTTGTTAGAAATTATTTGCCTCTCAACACTCAGATTTTCCTCCTGTACATGGTTCTCAAGGTCTTGGAAGTTAACTTGAACTCAAGGATTTGGCTACCTAAGAGAGGGGGAACAAAACCAAAACCAAAAAAAAAAAAAAAAAAACAAAAAAAACCCCCAACCAAACCCCCCAAAACCCCAAAACAAAAACCCAAACACCTGCCCTGATTCTTCTTTGTTAAGGCCTGTTCAAAATAGGGCAGAATAAATAACTTCTCACGGAAAGACAATGCTGCATTGAGTTCCACTTCCTATCGGTAAATTCATGACTGCCAATTTGTTTTCAGGGTGGGTGTTTTAGCAGCAGGGAATTCTGGCTGGAGGCACAAGAATAAAAAGGAGGAGGAGGGGGAGGAGAGAGACAAGCTTTCAGGTGCACACGAAACATGCTGCTTTCGGTCCACTTTCTCGTCCTCGGCTGAGTCAGCCCAGTCCCACCCCACCCACCGCTGGCCTTTCCCCCGGGCCTGGGCCTGAGCTGGCTGTGCGTTCGGCAGTGGGCCACCCCCTTCCTCAGATGAAAGGCCGAGTCAGAAGGTACCTATTAGGAGTCTGTGAGCGGAGAAACAAAGGCCCCGCCGCCGGCACCCTCCCACTAACTTGGGTCTTAATGTTAGGTTTAATTTCCTCACGCTCCCTCAAAGGAGAGGAAAAGCTGAGCGGAAAGAGCCCGGGTGTGGGTAGCGGCCGCGATGGGGAAACGACAGCTGTCGTATTCATGGTTAATCAGGTGTGTCTGTCTTTGTGTGGCATCTGTCTGCTACTGTTGCCGGGCCACATGTGAAAGGAGCGGAGGGGAAGGGGCCATTCATGTTCAAAGGCAGCAGCACTGACCTCTGCTTCGTGCTCCTCGGGGCAGGAGAGCTTGTCTATTTAACTTTCCCCATTATAGGAAGCTGTAATTCTCCTCTGTTAGCCCACCCTACCCATTTTGGCCTGACAGACGCAAGCTGCATCCCGGATGCCGTAAATCTGCCTGGAGAAGGAGGCCTATTCCCTCCGCCCCTGCTTTTCCTGTGGGACTCCATCTGACATGTCAGACCAGAGAAAACCAGAGTGAGAGAGGAACACGAGAACTGCGGGCATCTTGGTTCCCCTTCCACCTGAAACGGCCCCGATGCTGAATGTACATTTTCCCACACGAGCTTCAGGGGCCGTAGGGCTTCCTCCTGCCCTGGCGAGAACACCCGTTTGCTCCACATCTGTTGGTCTCACGAGTCCCACACACGTGTGGTGTTTGCATCAGACCTTAGTCATCGCCCTGGCACCACCTCCTCCTCCCGCTGCCGCCTTCCATCCCAGGCCTCCCTCCCGGCCATGCACAGAGGGGCAGCGGCAGAGCGTGTGGGAGGCTCCCAGCTGCTCCTGGGGCCAGGCCTGCACGTTAGATATTATCAGCCCAGCCCTGCCAAGCAGGGAGGGCTCTGCTCCCTGGCACGTGGACAAAGAGCTGAAATGGAAAGAACCCCACGTCCCACCTCCCAGTGCACGAGACTGTGTTCAGACTTAGTGCTGAAGAGTCCAGAGGTCTCAGGCTGGAGGCTCAGACGGACCCCCTCCTGCCAGTGGTTCTGGGGGCTCCATCTCACCCCTTTGAAAGTCCTTTGCTTCCAACCGTTCTGCTTCCGGGCCAGCCCTTGTGTTTCTCAGAGTACATGGTAGTCATCAGCCTTTTCAAGACCAAGGAGCTCTCACTCAAACTTTGACTTTCTTTGAGACTCAGCCTTCATGGACTTATTGCAGGGTTCAACAGAGCTTGCAGATCTATTTTAGTTTAAGCCACTTCTCAGTACAGGCACTGCCTTTCACCCCATCATGTCAATTTTTCTTTTGGGAAGGCTGGATTCAGGCTCTGCTGACACTGTGCTTTTGGGGTGTGTGTGCACGTGCATGTGTGCATACATATGTATGTATCTTTTTTTTTTTTTTTTAAAGATATAGCTGAGTTTCCTCTATCTGATTCTGTTTGACCTGCCCTGGCTGTATTATTAACCTGCAGCTTTGCGGTCAGGAAGCTTTTGTTTCCCTGATGTTGAAGGAGTTTGAAAAACCATTCTACTGCTTTGTGCACCGCCTCTTCTCTCTGATACCCTCTGGGTCTCCAAATTTCAAAGTCAGTAGGCAAATATGAAGCTCTTACTAGAAGCCCAGCATTCTGGTAGGCTCTTGTGAGACTTTCAAGAACATATCTTGTGAGAGATACAGGATTGGATGAATAAAGCAAGCAATAACAAAGTAGAATTGAAAAAAATTTTTTTAATGACTTAAAAGAAATTAAAGTCTAACTTTCTTAAAAATGCACAATCCTAAGTGTACAGCTTGATGAATTATCACAAAGTGAACACACTTGTAACCACCACCCAGATCAAGAAACAGAACATTAGTGCAACTGGAAGCTTCTTAAAGTTCTGTGCATGTGGGGACCTCATTACATCTAAAACCATCTTCTACAACACAGTTTGGGACTGAGATTTAGTCCGTAATTATGTGGCTACAGAAGTTCAGCCTGGAAAGGTTTCTTTTGGCTGGAAGGGATTTGCTCATGGTAGGATTTGAATGTGACTTAGGTTGACCTTCTGAGGTTGGACTTTAGAGGGCCCAGGTGGGCCGATGTGTGGTGCTAATGGCTCTGGGGGAGGACATAGAAGATTCTGGCATCTTTTTAAAAAAATAATTGTGATAAAATATACATAATATAAAATTTACTATCTTAACCGTTTTTAAGGGTACAGCTCAGCAGTGTTAAATACATTCAGATAGTTGTGCAACCAGTCAGTCTCCAGAACTCTTTTCATCTTGCAAATTGAAACGCTATATCCATTAAACAATAATCCCCCACTCCTCACCTCCCCTCAGCCCCCTGGCAACCACCATTCTGCTCTCTGTCTCTATGAATTTGACTGCTCTAGTTACCTCATATAAGTGGAATCATACAGTATTTGTCATCTTGTGGCTGGCTAATTTCACTCAACATACTGTCCTTAAGGTTCATCCATGTTGTAGCCTGTGTCAGACTGTCCTGCCTTTTTAAGGCTGAATAATATTCCATCATATGTAAAGACCACATTTTGTTTATCTGCTCATCTGTCAATGGGCTCCTGAGTTCTTCTACCTTTTGACTATTGTAACTGATGCTGCTGTGAACATGGGGGTACAAATAATCAAGACCTTGTTTTCAGTCATTTTGGGTGAATTCTCAAAACCAGAATTACTACACCATATGGTAGTTTTGTTTTTAGTTTTTTGAGGAACCGCTGTGCTGTCTTTCATAGCAGAAGCACCATACTGGCACCATTTTCACCAGGCCCTGGGTGGACTTGAGGGAAGATGAGGTATGGATTGAGGTGGTGGCTGATGTTAGGATGGTGCTCTGGACTCCATAGGGGCCTGTCCTGGGGAACTGAGAGCATGTGAGGCAGGAGAAGCTGGAGCCACTGCCATCCCTGGTGGACACTTGGAGAAGCCAGTGAATAGAGTGGGAGTCATTTACTTTGCATAAAGATAAATAATTTTGCCTTAATTTGTGGGAGAGTGGAGGGCAAAGGGGTTCTTGATTACTAGGTATTATTCAGAGGCCTAGCACCTGCTCAGTGTATCACCTCTAAATTTTCTGTGGGGCTTTTTAGGTAGAAGTGTCAGGGTATTTGTATAGCAGATGGTGAAGAAGAGGGAGGGAAATAGCAGCCAATCACACAGTGGTGGAGGCCACACACTGCTTTCCAGTAGAGACTGTGCAGATGGGGATGCTACCTGAATAAAAAGGTGGTCCTTGGAAAAGTGGGTGCTGTGCCCTGGGTTTAGTGCTGGCCCCTAATGTCAGAAAAACCCCTGTGTTAAATAGTCAGGGGCTTCTTCTGGCAATTTTAAGTGTTTCTGTTTTCTAAATCTTGATACTTTCTTGCTAGGGTCAACCTGGCATTGACATGCATTTGAGCCGGCATTGTGTAAATCACATGGGTGGGGGGGGACCTTCAGAACTGTAGCTCTGGGGACTCAACATTATCACTAAAGAAACCTAAATAAAAGATTTGCTTCCTCCAAATCCCTTAGCTTTGGCCCTCTCCCATTTCATCATGGAAAAAATGCCCCCTCAGTCATGGTACATGTTTTTTTCTTAATTTTGAAAGTAATGTATGGCTACCACCTAAAAGAAAAAAATAAATACCCTACCCTAGAGGGGAACCGTGATTTAACAGTCAGGTTTCTTTTCTCCTGGAATGTTCTGTGTATGTTAAGCCCGCACGTATCCATGTATAACACATACACATGCTTGAGGTGGCACTGTTTAGTTTCTACTACTTGGAGCCCAAATATTACTAATACAGACGGACAGATAACACATTTATGCAATGCTTCGCCCTTATAAACTGCTTTCACTTCTTGTTGAGTCTCATCACAATTATTTAAAGTTGGTGTTACTCTCATTTAACAGAAAAGAGGCTGAAGAGATTGTCCATATTTACACTATGTGTTGGAAATGGAATTGGGACAAGAATCCAGGTCTTTGAAGTAAACTCTGGGTCCATCAGTCTTTCTCCTCCACCATAAGATTTGTAGTGGACTTTGGTGACCAGACATCATCTTGCAGGAGAATTCAACGAAGCTAACAATTCACCGTCTTCATAAAATTTGCTAATCTTGATCTCTCCATGGTGTCAATTTAGAAGTCTCTTTATCTTATACTTGTGTGCACTGAATTCATTTAAATATAAATAAAATAAGAATTGAGGTTATTGGAATAGGCATAAAAATCTATTAGAATCTTAGGGAAGACAACTATTAGTCTGGAAAACATGTTTAGTATTCATGGGTGTGTGTGCACCGGCTTATTTATAAAGTTCTTTTTGCTAATGTATGTGCCCTGAACTTCTACTGTAGGGGTTTATAAGAAGTAAAATAGAGTAATCTCCTTGTCCAACTGAGTTTTAGTTCAGATGGCAAAGAGGCCTTGATCTGCCTCTTTGACACAGAACAATAACTATTTTTTTTCCTGCTGAGTTTATTTTTTTTTAAAGTACTTTAGTTAATTAATTAACAACCATTTGCTAGAGGTGTGTTCTCTTCCTTATCAAGTACACACTGAGAGCAGGGCTACAGATGCTATATAGCAACGGAAGTGCTTCTGTGATTTTGAAGGTGAGTTCCTTTAATTTTTTTATCTCACATTAGCTGTACAGGGAATTGTTGATGGTTCATGTTTTATTTCCCTTTGTTATAAAATCTTCATAGTTTGCAAAAATAAAAGTTATGACCTATGTGTCCTTTATTTCCTACTCCCTGTGAGAAAGATTAAGATAAAGAAGATTCAATGATAGCTATTGTTGGTGGAGGAAATGCTGCTGGAAACTGGTAGATAGGAATGGGAAGGAAAAAAATTCTTTAGTACTGTACTAGATTCAGCATTATGGGAGACAGAAATAGAACTATGGACAGAAATATAACTATAGTGTAACTATATTAATTTCTCTCTCACATAAAAGATGTTCAGAGTTGGCAGTCTAGGGCTGGTCTGGTTTCTCGATAAGGTTTTCAGATATTCAGGTTTCTTCTAGTTCATTAGCCTGTTGTTCTTAGAAGGTAGCTTTTGTCCTTATGTTCTTTATGGTCCAGTATAGCTGCTAGAGCTCCAGCCATCATATCTTTGTTCCTTTACAGGGGAAGAACTTCCCAGAACTTCCTACAAACTTTTGCTTTTATCTTACTGTAATAACTTAAGTTATATGAGCACACTTAGCTGCAGGGTAGGCTGGGGAATATAGTATTTATTGTGGATGGCAGTAAGCTAGAATAAAAATTGAGATTCGTTATTTAAAAGGGGAGAAATGGACATTGAGAGGAAAATTGCATTCTTTGACACAGTTCATCCATTTTACTCCCTGAATACCTATGCATACCTGTCTTCTACCTTCTCGTGACCTGGATTGTGATGATAACACCTGGAGCTTCAGAACCATCTTGCACCAAGATACAAACTTGGGAATGAAAGCCACACACAGCAGAGCAATAAGATTCAAGACACACAAGTCCCTGTCACTGTGGAGCTGTGGACCGACCACCCCTAGACCTCTGTGTAGGAGAGGAATACACAACTGTTTAATTTGATTAAACCATTTTTGTTAGGGGTTTTGATACAAGTATAGTATAAACTTATAAAAGAACTTTCTTTTTATGGTTGTATCTTATTTTGCCTACCAGTGCTAATGGACTGACCATACACCCATCCATCCTGGCCCACTCTGTGCCAAGCATCAGGTATACAAAAATGGCTAAGGTGCAGATCTTAACCTGTAGGAGCTCACATTCCAGTGAGGGACAAACAAACTGATGCAAACCGATGCAATAAAAGGACTCCAGTTGCTTTAGCAGAAATCTGTGTAAAGTAGAGTGGAGCCCAGGGATGTCTGTAATATTCGCTGCTGCCATCTTTAAAATAAAATTTAAAAAATTCCCAAAACTCCTTATAAATAAATTTGGTTTACTTGTAGATGTTGGTGTTGATAAGGTTGATGTTGACTCTGCTGTATTTTTCTTTATCATTAACATCATCATCATGTTCATCACCTGTAATTATTTCTTGGACATAAAAATTTTGTTTGTTTTGTTTTGTTTGTTTGTTTTGCTTATAGTGGGTGGATGGTGTTATCAGGCTAATTTATCCCTTAAAAATTTTTTAGTATACTTGGCGTGGACTATTTTTACATAAAGCTAAAGATAGACTGGCTACTTCTAATCTGCTCAAGAAGTAGTGAGTAGTTTAGGTGAGAAGAAATGTACTTTTCCTTTAGAGTAAGCCAAACCCTTATTTACTTGCTATTATTGGCGTCACAGTGAATCATCACAGCACCTTCGTG
This sequence comes from Camelus dromedarius, assembly GCF_036321535.1. Taxonomy (NCBI): domain Eukaryota; kingdom Metazoa; phylum Chordata; class Mammalia; order Artiodactyla; family Camelidae; genus Camelus; species Camelus dromedarius. Next base: position 9,503,450 of record NC_087454.1, on the reverse strand, counting down.
TTCCAAAGAGTTCTTACTTGATTTCTCACAGCAATTTCTGTTTTATAGCTGAAGAAGCTGAGGTTCATTAATGACGCGATTTGTCTAGGATCATGTCACGGGTCAGTGGTGGAGTCAGGATTTGAATTCAGGTCTGGGACTCTTTTTGTATTCATTCGCATGTCAATAACAACCTTCCCGTGGAGACCCAGCCATGAAGGCAGGAGAGGTGGAAGGTGAGTGGAAGCTGGAGAGGGAAAAAGGTTAAGCTCTTTTGAAGTTTCCCTGCTCAGCTAGGAGAACATGGCTGCAGTTATCAGGTAATTGAAGTGTCAACGTGATGCTGTCAGAAGGGCTGGATGAGTTTGTTCCTGTTGGCCTGTTTGTGCTAAGTGAGCTGCACAATGGCAGTTTTCAGGTGAACAAGCTCTCTGGCAGTCGGGGGAGTTCCTCTTCAGAAGCAACTCTACTAACATGCAAAATCAATGTCACTGAAGTTTTGCTTACGGTACTGCCTCTGACACCGTTTGATCCTTACATAAAAGAGGCACTTGTCATTTGACAGGACGGAGACTGTAAGATTGTGGAGGCTTCTCTCAGCTTTGTTGCACAAATGTCCGTGAACTCTGCTTCCTTGGTGTGTTTTCGTGGCAAAGTCTTGGCCACTGGGGGGCCTCCCCTATCCTTCGACTTTTGTTAAGTTACTGTTCCCGCTCCGGATGGGTCTGAAGAACGGACCTAGAGCATCTTCCCAGCATTGGTAATGAGGAACGCTTAACTTCTTGGCTTCATTTTTATCTCTGTCCTCCTCCTTCCTCTTTTTCTTTCTCTTGATTCTTGTTCTTCTTCCCAGAGAGACTACCTGCCTCTGTGTACCAGTCTCCCCCCTTTCCTGGTACCCTCCCCCTTCTGTCTTGGCCACCACCCGATCTCAGTGCTCCCAGCTCTAGCACGAGAAATGGTGAGTTACGTGGAAAAGCCGTTCAGTGGTCCTCTGATTGTCAGCATCTTAATCCCCAGATTGTGATTCAGCTGCTGCCCAGACAATTGGAAGGAAATTACCTGAGCTTTTGTTTCCTCAGTGACCACACGGGTCTTGGTGTTGGTTGGTGGCATAGGTACCTTTGGTCGACTTTCATTTCCAATTCTGGGACAAAGTTTTTCTAGAAAATTGTTTCTTTCACTCATAGAAGCTTAGCTGATAGATGACTTGTAAACACGTGTTTGAAATACTAGACCCTACAGGTCATGTCTCATATTACAGACACTTAGAGAGGGGTGTCTTTTGTTTGTTGAGAGGGTAGAGGTGTTGTCATGATATCTAGCACACTGGGAGGCAGTCAAGGAATCTTTTAATAAAGAGGGAGTGAGCTTTTCCCCCCTTCTTTGGAGATATTTTTATTTATTTATTTTTATTTTAATGAAGTATAGTCCGTTTACAGTGTTGTGTCAATCTCTGGTGCACAGCATGATGTTTCACTCATGCATATACATACATATATTCATTTTCATATTCTTTTTCATTATAGGTTACTACAGATATTAATTATAGTTCCCTGTGCTGTACAGAAGAAACGTTGTTTATCTATTTTATATACAGTAGTTAGAATCTGCGAACCTCGAACTCCCAATTTATCCCTTCCCAAACCCTTCCCCCACCACCCCGTAACCGTAAGTTTTTTTATGTCGGTAAGTCTGTTTCTGTTCTGTAAACAAGTTCATTTGTGTCTTTTTTTTTAGTGGTATTTTTTAAATGTCCCCTCTTCGCACTGGCTGATAGCATCCCCTCACATCATGACTTTCCAATCCTAGTCTTGAAAATATTTCATTTTTTTACATAACATTTTAAACAATATTCCATTAAAGTAATGGATGTTCATTTTAAGGGAATTAGAAAGTTTACAGACCTACAGAAAATAAAAATAGACATCATCCATAATGATGGTAAAGCTGCATGATTTATCCTGTTTCCTTTGTTTAGAGGTAGATGGAGCCTTCACTGGGTAATCACACACTTGCTGTTGTCACTGGAGATTATGTAGTTTTTGTGACCGTGTTGTGAGAAAGAGAGAGGTGTCTTGATTCCCTCTAAAGTGCTAGGGTCTTCTACGACTCAGTTAACAGTAACATTTATTCTTTTTGCTCAATAGTCAGATATCAGCAGTTCTAATGGGAGGCATCTCAGGATTTCTAAAAGGTCACTGTTCTCAACCACAGTGCCCATACTGGATGTGGGAAGGAATTTATTCATGAATAATTATTGAAATATCAAAGTTTTGAGCAATTTACTTTGTTGATAAATTACAGTGCACCCCAGAGTGAGCCTCCTTAAAAATGCTGTTCTTAGATCCTTGCATTCTCATGTAGTTTCTTGAGTGGGAGGGGAAGGGGTAGGTATATATCCGGCCCACAGGCATACCTGTGGGGCCATATTGGTGTGAGCATCACCTGGGTTGTTAGCCAGCTCAGAAGAAACACAGATGTCTGCATGGGAGGTGATGCCTCCACAGCTCACACCTTTGGAGGGTATGGTTGGCTTCCACTGGGGAGTGGCCTGCCGGACCCGTCCGGTTAATGGTGAGCAGGGAATGAGGGTGGTGGTAGAGTGTGGGTCTCTGTACTTTAATCCCACTATAATAATCTGAATTTCTGAAGTTTCATTGTGTATATAGATGCCATGTGATATGACCCTGCATAGGCTGTATTCAAACACTGGTTATCAACAGAGTCAGAAATTTTCAGCAGGAAAACAGAGAAGAAAGGTCTCTTTCAGAGCTAATAGCTGAAATCTGTTCATTCGCTCCATGGAGCCATTTCTGACCGAAGGCAATAGACGGGCACCTTCTCTTTGGCAGAAGCCCCATTCGGTGGAGAGTCACCTGCGGTCTTCCTGTTGCCTGCTGCACAGCTTTCTTCAGTTCATCTTCTTCCTCTCCGAGTTTTGCAGAATCTGCTTCTCCAGAGGTTTTGTCGGGGCAATGGCTCTGGCACTTCACACCTGGCTTGAGGACTTTGAAGCCTGATCTTTCTACTGTTCCTCTGAGCACGGAAGAACCCAGTAACCCCTGACTCTCCAGTTTACTGTGCCACTGACGGGGTGGCTGCCCACATGTGCGGGGGAAGGAATCACAGCGTTAGTTTTTACAGCAAGGTCTAGTTCAGTGTTCTTTCTTTGGGAACCAGTTGGTATTTTAGTTGAAACTACCCCTTGCCGTGTGTTTGTCAACCTGGAGGAGGAAAGTTGGAGATCTTATATTTGGGCATATATTTTTATACGGTGTTCACTTTTGCCTAATGACATACGAGGAATGATAGGAAAGTAGGGTAACATTATAGGCATAATGTAGAGGGCTGGACTGGAAGGAAATCAAACTCTGAAGATAGCTCTGTGCTAGAGGCTGTGAACACAAGAGATGAATCTGAGTGAGTAAGCAGATCCCTGCTCCAAAGGGCGGGGGGCGGGCAGATGGCATGCTTGGACACTGGCAAGCAGAGTGTGCACACAACCCACCATTCTAGGTTTTAAGGCGCAGAGAACTCCTCGGGTCGCCCGAGGCAGTGAGGATTGATTGTATCCTACACAGGGAAGTCAGCCAGCAGAGGACACGGTCTGTAGCCCTGCAGTGGATAACTGCGGCAGCTTGGGGAACATGGTGCCTCCTTCCTGCCAGAGCACCTTGCCTGGTCTTACGGGATGGTCCCTCTCCTTCCCTGCTTCAGCCGCCGCTGCCTGCCACCACCTTTCCTGTCTCTCATTCCACAGCTTGTGATTTTGGCTTCCTCGGGCGTCTGGGCTTCCCTGGCTTCTGCTCACCGCCTCCCCTGGTGCCGCCTCCTGGCTTGCTTGCTGCTCTACCAGCAGCTTCACTGGCTACTGTTGGCTGTGAGTGACCCTCGCATCCCAGTTTCCTGCGAGAAGATCTGATAGAACCAGATTGGTTACCACTCCTGCCCCTGGGCAGCTCTTGTTTGATTCGGGGGCTGCTCCTCACATCAGATGAGGGAATGGAGGCAGAACCCTCCTAGAGGAAACTGGCCTTTGAATAAGGAAGTGCCTGAGGTGAGCCCATTCCTCCGAGAAAGGCCGTGGACCGTTGTTAAGGGGAGATCTTTGTGCTGGGCGCTCTGTCTGCAGGGTTTTCCTGAGCTGCTCTACATAATGGAGGGAAGAAGATTCAAGTTCTGGGGGAAATCCTGGCGACAGCGGGGTGCTGGGTCAGAGGAGGGCAGAGAAAGAGATTGTGGGGTCACCAAGAGGAATTGGAGAATACAACCTGGATTCTTTATTTGTGCCTGATGGAGACCTTCCCTCTCGGTTTCCTCTCTTTGGTACTTGTTAGTTATTTCGCAGGCGTGATGTTGAGTGCAGGGGTTCAATAGGGGGCATCCCAGAGACAGTATGTGAAGCTGGGAACCAGAAGCATGGAGGCTAGTCCCCCATACTGGCTGGGTTTGCAGGGAAGATTTTGGACATTCAGTGGCCTAGAGTTGGGTGGCCAAGTGGTTATAGGGAGGTCTTCCTTAGCCCTTAGATGTCATATAAAAGGCAGTCTCTGGGTATAAAGATGATATCAGACACCAAAGTCCAAATGGCTGGATGAAAGGAAAAGCCAGGAGGTCAGAGTGGAAGGGCCAAGACTATGTCCCCACAGTGGGCAGGGCCAAGAGGTCCCTGGAGCTGCTGGAATGTGGGTCAGGGCTTCTTGTACAGGGGTGGACTCGCCAGTGGGTGGAAGGCATCCTTTAGAGACACTGTGATGATTGGGGAAAAGGAAGCCAGAGTGATGGAGGGAGAACCATTACCCAAACTCAGCACACGTCCCTTCGTAGCAGAGCTGGCTCTGGTAGATGAGATAAAATGCTGAAGAAAAACGGTGTGCAGACCTGCTCTCCTTCTGTTCTCTCTCCAAGCTCAGTGTCTCTGCCCTCCTCTTGCCCTGGTCCCGTGAAAGATAGACTCATCCTCAGAGAAGCCTTTGTGAACACCCAACCTTGATATGGGCCGTGAAAACGAATGAATGAAGCTGAGGAAGTACGCTGCTGTGGGGATTTTTGAGACTGCATCCATGTTGGTCACCTGCCTCCTTTTGACTGTAATAGAAGTCCTGCAGCTTAAAAACTCTGACTGCTGATTTGAAAATTTACCCCATGCAGTGATTGATAATAGAAGCTTTCAAGAATGAATAAAAAAAGAGGAGGAGGGGACAGCACCCAAGTGCGGGGGAAACACGTGTAAATAAGATTCCGTTTGAAAAGGAGGATGATTAAAACTCTTAGCTGCTCATCTTCCCTGAGTGGTGCTCAGATGTCCATATTGCCTGTGTCAGTGTGACAAGCAGGGACACAGAGGCACAGAGAAGGGGACAGACTGGCTCTCCAGTCCAGCTTGGCATCACTGTTTAAAGAATTGCAGTGACCAGGTCACCGCTGGTGGCTTATTTTGAACCAACCAGGGGCAGAAAAATGAAGCCTGGCCTTTAACACAGATCTGTCTCCAGTTTCTTGCTGCAGCTCTGTCTCTGCCTGCACTTATGGTGGCCATTTGACTGTTCCTAAGACGATGTTGCTGTGGTTAAAAAAAAAAAAAAAAAAGACATTCTGTCTGACGGGGCAAACTCTGAAGAGGGAAGGTGTTGCCTTGTCTTTCCCTGTTTGCCTTTGAAGCAAGCGGCCTCTTTCCTCACCCGGAGTCTTTCATCAGATTAGAGCCCTTTTCCAGGTCCTCAGCTTTATTAGCGATTTTCTTAGGAGCAACCCGGTGGTTCAGATTTTAATGGAAGGATGTTAGAAGGAACTTAACTTGTTTTATGCTCAGTTTGAGGCTGAGATGAGGGCTGTGATCTGTCCATTGTTTTCAAGGAAGGAAGGGTGGAAAGGAGGGAGGCAGGGAAGGAAGTGACACCAAGTATCATGCATGATGTATTCTTAGAGGAACAGTCTTAAGGGTCAGCTTTGGTCTTAGCTGACTGGAAGGAATCTATCATCTAGAACAGCGAATTCTAAAATGCAGCTGTGTAGTCAAAGCGCTTGAAGAACTGTAATAAATACCAAAGCTGAGCCTCCTTCCCAGAGATTCGGACTCAGCTGGTCTGCTGGTTTCCCGGGGCTGCGGTAGAAAAGGGCCACAGGCCACCGGCTTAAACCATAGAGGTTTATTGTCTCGCGGCTCTGCAGCCTAGACGACCAAAGGGTTGGCAGTGTCGCTTCCTCTGAGGCCTCTCTCCTCCCTGTGTGCTCATCTGGTCTTCCCTCTGTACATGTCTGTGCCCTAACCTCCTTTTCTTAGGACACCAGTCATATTGGACTACAGCCCATCCTAGCGACCTCATTTTACCTTTAACCCCCTCTTTAAAGACCCTGTCTCAAGTAGCGTTACATCCTGAGGCGTGAGGGGTTAGGACGTCAACCTGTGCGTTTGTGGGGATGCACTGCAGCCCAGAGCATTTGTCCTGGGTGGGGCCTGGGCATCAGCACTGTTCCAGTCTCCCCTGGAGACTTCAGCTGCAGCCGAGGCTGAGAGTCGCTGCTCCAGATGGATCTGTCCTCGCATCCAGGAACAGCTGTTTGGAATATAATCCCTGGACAGTTGCGTTCTTTGCATTGTGAGAGTGTTGGGAACTTGTGCGGGGAAAGGCTGCTGTAAGCAGAACAGTATGAAGAGCGTTTGATACCAAGCGAGGTGACCGTGGACAGACTTTGTTGGAAGGTCTATCCTGTCTTCCCGGAGGGAGGGAGCTCTGAGCTCACACTGGGGGTCCAGCAGGCAGGGTGCTCACTACCCTTGAAGAAGGCAGCCCCTTTCTCTCCATGGCTGGATTTTTCTGAGCTTTGTGATCTGCGGTTGGGTTTCCTGAGTTGACCTACCCCCTAGGAAGGGAGCGCCCTTTGCAAGCAGCTGGTCTCAGTTCTTGGGCCAGGAATACAGTAGAACCTTACATAACCCTGCGGCGGAGCTCTTGGAAAGAAACGCCTGCCTCATGTGAAAATGCTTACTGAGAGGTGAACAATTAGCAGGAGGACGGGGCTCCGTTCCCAGGCAGATCTGGAGCGAGTGGGGACTGGTGCGTGGGGGCTGCCGTCGTGATGCCTGTGCTCAGCCTGACTCACCCCCAGCTCCGCCGGCTCACGACGGGCTCACGCTGATGTCTCAGGAGTTCATCCTGCGGCAGGGTTTCTGTTTCTGTGTTGCGTTTGCCCTGCAAACTCAGTTTTGACATTTTAGAGGATTGCTAATTTTGTCTTTGTTTTTGAAGGAGTCCTTTTGTGAATCTTTTTCCCGTATCTGTTGGTTGTCTAGCGTCTCTCACTCTCTGGCCAGTTATTCACGAGTAGGAGGAGCTGTTCTTCCAACCTCGTGCCCAGGAGGCACTCAAGTTCCTCTCCTGACCTCCTTTGTCCTCAGTTTTCTCACTGAGGAGGACAGACTGCTCCCTCATTCTCCAGCTTAGAATGCGCGTCAGGCGCTGATGTAAGGGCTTCCCTTACTTTGCTGCATTGAATCCTCACACGGGGCGGAGGCAGTCAGTATGATTATCGTCCCCATTGAGGGAATGAAGACTTAAGCTGGTGAGGAACTGCTGGGGACTACGCAGTGGTGGTAGAACTGGGTTCGAATCCACGTCATCCTGACTCCAAATCCTGTTCCTAGCGCAGTGCGTTTTGAGCTGTGCTGACACATCGCTGCTGATCTCATCCCAGCACACGGCTTTAAAATCCATCCATACGGTGGGGGGTGAATCTCGCATTCATGTCCCTGACCTTGACCCTCCCTGAGCTCCAGGCTTGGGGACCCAGCTGCCTCCTGACATTGTCACTTGGATTTGTAACAGCCTCCTCGAAGCTAACCTGCCCCCAGCAGAGCTCCAGATCGCCCTCTCTGTTGATAAGCACATTCTCACTCAACCTCCCCCTCCCTCTGTGAATTTGTCTCCATTTGGTGACTCAGGCCAAATGTGGGCGTCACCCTTGACTCCTCTCTTTCGCTCACAGCCCACACACACGTCATCAGCAAATCCAACGGGACTAACAATATCCAGAATCCAGCCACCTCCTCCCACCTCTACTGTCATTGCCTTCCCCTGTCTGTCCTGTCTGTCCTGCCGGCAGAGTGACTCAGCTTCTGTCACCCCTGCTTAAAATCCTTTGGTGCCTTCCTGTCTCATTCAGGGGGTGTCAGTTATTAAGTTATTGCCTCTCAGCTTCCACCTCATCCTTCCATGCTTGATTGTGTGTTGCCGAGGCTGGACCCCAGAAAACCACCTTTCTCCTTGGTCAGCTGGCTCCCTGTTGGGCTTGGCCAGTAGGAGATGCTAGAGGGGGACCACACCCCTGGAGAAGAGACGGGACTTGCTTCCTCCTGTTCTGTTTTCTGCGAGTATCCCTTCAGCTTGCGTCTCCTGTGACTGGGACCCCAGCCGCGCTGCTTCATCCCTGCAGAGGTAATTCCTTCTCACAGCAGCGGTTAAATCTACTTTGCAACTTTTCTCACACTCAGGACTGATCTCACGGTGCCCCCTCAGGGATATCAGAGCCAGTTGCCATTTCCCCTTCTTCAGAGGTCTGGGCTCCAGCCCTACGGGACCCTCTCCTGAACTTGCAAGTTTTCTCTCTCTCTTTTATGAGGGGGAGGTAATTGGATTTGTTTGTTTATATTTTGTAGAGGTGCTGGGGATTGACCCCAGGACCCTGTGCCTGCTAAGCATGTGCTCTACCACTGAGCTATACTCTCCCCATCACTGAACTTCCAAGTTTTAATAACTTACACTTTGTTCTCCCAGCCTTAGGGGTGGAGACACTTCCCACAGTAGTTATCTTTTTTTACCCTTTCAGTTACCTGGTCAGTGAGTTTATTTCTAAATAATGTTTGTTGAAATAACTGATAGGGCTTCTGTCGCCTATCTGGGCCCCGACTGATATGTTGAGTCAAAGCTAAAGTCCTGAAAATGGCTGCTGGGGTCATAGGTGAGCTGGCTTCCCGCCACCGCTCTGTCTCAGCACCTTTCACTGTTGGCCTTGCTGTTCACTGCCAGCCCCTCGGGCCCCCTGCTCTTCTGCAAACTCACCAGCCCTTCTCCAGCCTCAGGATCCCTTTGCCTGAAAAACTCTTGCTACAGTTCTGCATGGCTTCTCCTGCACTTCCCCAGGGTCTCTCTGAAATGTCCCCTCTTCAGGGAGACCTTCCTTGACTACCCACATGGCCCACATTCCCCCATCCTGGGAACCCCTGGCCTTTTCCATCTGCCTTGTTTCCCCATGGCACCTAGCCCCAGCTGACAGTCTGTATAGTCACTTGTTTGTTGATGGCCTGTCTCCTCCTAACTAGAATAAAGGATCCAGGAGGGCAAAGACTTTTCTGAATTTAATGATTGCATATCCCAAACTTCAGAGCACGTGCCTGACACAGAGTAAATGCTTGATAAATACGGTTTGCGTGAATTAATGAATTGCAGTTATGGACTCTCAGGACTGAGATTGAGATGCCCCAGACCCGAGTGACTGTCCTCATGCCTTGGGGAGGATCCTAAAGAGGGTGCTGTCATCATAGGAGAATGAATATAGGTGCTTCCTCCACTGATAAGAGAGAGCAGCAGAACCGGCAGAGTCAGCATTCCCGCTGTGCAGTGGCTTGGGTGTGCTTTTGACAAGTGAGTTATATTTTCTCTCTCCTTTTTCCCAATTGCTATTCTAGACCTTAAAAAAACCCCAAAAACCCCAAATCCCCCCAAAAAACTAACAGAATTTAGAAACTGCTGAGTCTATGGCATCTCACCTTTACCCTCACTTTCCGCTCTGTCTTTTGAACTGATGCACACGGAGGGGCTGCCTTCCTGGAATAGTGTCCTGAGGATTCTATGGAACATTCTAAGTGGTTACCAACTCCTGTGAGCTCAGTTCATAATGGAAGAGCCTGGAAGCTGGCTGTTGGCTGGTTGTCATTTGTGTGCAGACTGTGTCTGTGAGGCTGGGTCTGCTGTGGGGATCGCCACGCTTCACTTCTGACCTGCAGCGCAGCTCCTTAATCCAGGAGGGCTAACACCATTTTCAGACCAGGGAGAGGCACGCAAATTTCTTCACATTAGCAGTTAGTGGAGACCCAGCTTCCAGGGTTGACGGTTGAATTGACCCTAAATCCAGCCGTTCGCAGGCACCCGGGCCCTGCAGCATGGCTGGTAAGCTCCCTGGATCACAGTGGCACGTTACAGTTCTCACTGCTGCAGTCCATCCGTTCAGTCTTGTTTGCCCTGGATTTCAGCCACCCGGGTTTCAGAAGGTGCTGAGCTGGCCACCGTTCTTGGCCCCAGAACGCAGGTGTGATTCGTATCATGTTAAATGCTAGTGGCAGTTATGGTTGCTGATTTGAAAGGGAGCTGAACACACTGGCTTTCATCAGGTTGGCTTTGCTTGGCTACGTGCACCTTTCCACCTGGGCAAATGAGAGCTGAATTCTTGATTCGCTCAGACTCTTTCAAGGTGTTATATTTCTGGGCTCGAAGAACTAAATAAGACAACCATGGGAAGTTGGGTGTTGTCTACAGTGTCGCTGAACTTGGTGTCCTGTGAAAGGAGATCATTAAGCATATAAAACCCCTCAGCTCACTCCAAGGGCTTAGATTCTGCTCAATTTTGGCTTCAGAGTTTGCTCAGTTTAGAGCTACTACAGCCTTAGCTTACTGTGCCGTATTTGAAACAAACAAACGAATGAAAACCCTGAGCTATAGTTTAACTTTTGAAATGTAGGATGAATGTTGGCAGGAGGTAATTGAGAAATACCCTCAGAGTATGTGGCACTGTGCTGGGTACTATGTGGGGAATCTAAAATCAAAGACTTGAGTTACCGTCCTCAGGAAGCTCCCCATTTATTTAGGGAAATAGAAGCTACACATTCATAGACCCAATAAAATAAGAATATGCATAACCATTAAAATGTTTGCATAGACAGGAGTGCTATAGGAATGCAGGGAAGGAATAGATAATTGTGGACCTGGGTTTGCTGCAGAAGGCTTCTTTGGAATTTGAAGTGGCCTTGAGAAAGGAGTATGTGTTTAGATTACTAAGGAGAAGAGGACAGGACCCTTGGGCCAGGGGCAGCCCAAGTAGGGGCTTGGTGGCACGAACGTGTGTCGCGCACATGGCGTTTCACAAGTGGATCAGCTCTCTCCCAGGATGTCGTTAGAGAGGGAGGTGAGCAGATGGGAAAGGACAGAGCTTTGGAGGACACCCAATCCAGTGGGGTAGATGGGACATGTACACAAAAAAAGATAAGGCAGACTGTTGCTTGTGCAATTTAAAGTATTAAAAGAAGATTCAATGGAAAAAAGATAAGAAATACTTGGCAGCTGTACCTTAAAAGTCAAGTGAGAGGTACAAATAAGACGTGCTTCAGGACTCCAGAGGAGGGAGGAGTGTTGGGTTTGTAGAGGGGTGTTGAAGTGGACTGGGTCTTAGGAAAGGGAAGAGGATGGGAAAGAGGCAGAATGAAGGGATTATTATGATAGGTGAATGGGGGCTCAAAGGCAAAGCTGACTCTCGAGGGTATCCAGCTGCTTGGTGAAGAAGGAGGTGGGTATTTGGTGAGCATGTGGGTCTTAAGACGTGAAGAGAAGATCTGTAACAGTTATACTGGGGGAAGGAGCCAGTGGGAGAAGGAGGGACAAATTGCAGGATTACTAAGCGTGTGCCAGGGCCAAGCTGTACTTGGATGTTTGAGCCTGTGGTGGGCCAGTTTTGGGGGTTATGGGCCCTTCTCCTGTTGTGTTTTGTGATTCACGAGGTCAGGAGTGGGAGTCAGTTGCTGATGAAGGCAGCTTTTACACAGTTAAGTATAAGATTCAACAGGCTTGGGTGGTTGGATTCTGAGGAACAGGAGGAGAGCCTGCTGGGTTAGGAGACAAGGAGGTAGAGGCAATCTAGTGCTGATGAGGTCCTGGGGAGACCTTCTTGGCCAGCATAGCAATGAGTTGAGAAGAAGATGAGTAAAGGAAGCTGAAAGGAGGTTATTTAAGAAGAAAGCAGAGCACTGAGTGCTTTCTCTGATACTTTTCTGCATAAAGGAAGTTAGGCTGGATTAAGTTGTCAACAGTAGCATGCATAACATGATGATGATCAGATAACTAACTTAGGAGATCTTGGAACAAACCGTTTTCCAAATTTCTTTAGTTTTTTTTCCCTCCAAATTTATTTTATTAAACACTCTTTGTTTAATATTTCTGTCTGATTTTACAGATTGGAAGATTCAACCTAGTTTGGAAACTCAGCTCCATCATTTCTTAATTATGAGATCTTTGGGCAGCTCACCCAACTTTCCACTCTTGATTTTATCATCTGTAAAATGAGAACAACAACACCTTTCCTTGGGGCTGTTATGAAGGTAAATGTTGGGTTGCAACAAGTGGGGAGTATTGTTATTTTAAAATTAGAATTTCAGAAGAGTTTGTGTGTTTCAGCACCAGTTGTTATTCAACTCGGCCAGTTTCCCCTACATCTTTCCTTTCTTTCTCACTCCTCACTCAGTAAATATGTCTACTTAGATTTGTGATTTGGAATATGGTGTCCCAAGCTCAGATAACTGAAAGGAAGCCAGTATTTTTTGACAAGTTACAAATCATGCCACCTTTAAGCACAGTAAGGGAAGGAGAGGGAATTAACCTGTGAGTGGAGCTATGGCAAGACCCAACAGTCTTCAGAGGCCATTTGGAATCTCTCTCTCCTGGACTCACACCGGCTTGGATGACAGTCTCCTCCCATGTTGACTGAGTCAGGGGTCACTCTGTGCTGAGTAATGTGGCCCTTTGCTGGGAAGGAAGTGGGCAGCACTAGTAAGGGACACTGACAGTGAATGATGTCGCTGCTGTGAGAATCATTGGAGGAGTTCATGAACCCAATGTGTGGGTCAGAACCACGCAGTCCTGAGTTGTGTTTCCAAGTGTAACTCACATCTGTGAACTGTATCAAAGAAATTAAATGAGTCCAAGCAGGAAACAAGTTCAAATACATTTGGAAGATATTAAAGAAAGGGAAAAAATTCTTTAATGGGTCTGCTCTCCCCTTTTGCTTTTTATATAAAACATTTTGAATCTCTGGTTGCATCTTTTCTTGAGGTATATGAGCAATACTGTGTTCATTTGACAACTGTGAGATTTCCTTTTTAGTACTGTATGTAGGGTGAAGCCCTAGCTCCTAGCTCCTAGTGCCTGTTGACTTCTACTTCCTTGGCATAGAAAGTCTGTAACAGTCATGAGTTTGGCTAGGATTTTGTTCTCTCTTATTTAATTTGTCCAGAGCACAAGTGAAGACTTTGTGCTCTGGACAAAGAAATCATACTTCATATTTGCCTAACACATTTTGCCTATGGATCTCAGATCTTTAACTCATTGACAAAGTAGTTGAGAACACACAGACTTACATTAAAACATAATCCTTACTCAAGTATTTCCATTATGTGAATTTGGCAGAGAAACTTACCTTACCTGTGTCATTTTTGATTTCTTTGCTTCTATGATTCACCTTAGAAACATCCTTTCTTTAAGAAGCAACCAAAATGTGTATGATAAAACTTTTGCACAGACAGACATTGCAGAATTGCCCATTGGGGCAGACTTTTGGTGCTTACGTGTGGAAAGGGATGGGAAAGGGTTGTCTCTTCAAAGTTCAATGTAGGTATCTATTGCTGTTTGACCTCTGGCCATCCAAAATTTCCCTCTCAGAACTCAGGAAGCAAGTTGATTCAGGTAAATCCATCACTCTCTGAAATCTCAGTTCTTATTTTCTGAAACTCAGGAGCCAAATAGATTTCTTCCTCTCCAAATTCACTGGCCAGATACTCACTGTCAGAATTTAGGAATCAAATAAATTTAGATAATGAAGGGTGCTTTCCCCACTTCTTGCTTATTAGAAAGTACTCATTTATGGTGGAAAATTAGGAAATGAAAGAACAGAGATAACAAAAATGACTCAGTGTCAGAGATACAATCACGAATACTTACTTCCTGATATTGGCTTATGTCAGGGAATGAGGAATACATTTCTTTTATCTCTTCCATTTCCTCCTCATTCTCCTCAGCTCAGAAATATTCAGAATCCATGAGAATTAAAAACAAAACAAAATAAAATAAAACCACAAAACCAGTTCGTTGAGAGATCTGCAGGTTGGTTGGCTTGGATGACTGACTGTGTTCGGCCAGCACGTACTATGTGTGAGATTTCTCTTATCGCTAGCCTCCTGCAGTTGAATTTAGATGAAGCCACTGGACCTTCTGCTGGTGACCAGCTTCTTGTTGCTCTCGGCACTGGAGCCCTTGCCCGGGCACTGGAGTATAGTCCCCTACTAGCCTGGTTTTCCAGGGTCACGTTTGCAGCCACAGGGTCTGTGGAAGTATGTGATCCATCCTAACAGTACCTCATTTCCCTACTGATAGACAAGAATGAAGTTGCCTCATTGAAATACAGTTTGAAATCCAAGTATAAAGAGAGTCAAGAATGCAAATGATGTAGAACTGCTGGCACCCATTGACTTAAAAAACCCATTTTCCCCCAACTGCTCAAAAAATAGCCATCACTGTTGTCTGGTGTCCAACTGAGTGTGTGAGCAAAACAAAGCCAGATACAGCCCCTTCACTCCCACGCATTCTTACGCAACACTGCCACGGCCAGCTTGCCTCCTGCACTTACTTTCTCTAAGTGAGTTTCATCTGCACTGCTGCGTGGGGCTGCGGCCGCAGCGAAGGAGCGGGACGTGGAGAATCTGGCCCAATGCTTGGTAGTGTGGCCACAGTGCAAGGGTGGCTCTCAGTCCACTGTCTCTGCTTGTTTCCAGCCTTCTGACCACAAATGTTCATTGTGAATATGACTCCCACCAGAGCAGCTTTGTTTGTAAGTGATTCCTCCGCCCAGCTTTCTGCAAAATGACACCAGCTTTGATAGTTGCTCCATTCCCAGTTAGGGCTTAGGCCACTATCAGTTGGGTGTCTTTAAGGGAATTAGAAAAAGTCAGCCCCTCTGTGACTGGGCCTGGAAGCAGAGAGCACTATGTGTGAAGATAAGGTAGTTTCCTCCAGCTGGACGAAGCCCTGCTCAAGGTGGAAAGAGGACTTGGCTTTAGTCCCCCCTGGGCCACAGACCCCACACTCATGCACGGCAGCCCAGGTAGGGCAACAGGGCACTTGGATGAATTTCACGCATAGACACCCTTCTCGCAAGGAGCTCTGAGCACCCTGCCTACCTTCTCACCTTGCTGTTGGTTCCTTTGCACTCAGAGCAGAATGTGGGCTTCATAGGCAGGCAAACAGAAGCCCAGTGAGAGAAATTTGTTACCTGGGGGGCGATGTAAGCCAGAGGTCCTGCCAAGACCAGAACCCTGGTCTTTAACTGGTTCTGTAAATCCCCCAGTGGGACTTGACTTACATTTAATTTAGTTTTTAAGTCTTGGCAAACTGGTTGCTGTATGTTTGTGTAGACTTGCACCATTTAAAAGGTTCTTGGAGTTTAGATCTTGCATGTAATTTGCTACATTAGCTTTGGGCAAAACTATTTGCTTTTTGGTCCTTTGTGGTTTAAGTTCCTTCTCAGCATTAATGTGGCCTGTTAGAGCTGTCCTGTGGAACGCAGTGGGGGCCCGGGTTCAGGGCAGGGTGAAGGCGGGTGGGCTATTACTGCCGGCAGCCTTTGGGTTGCAGGAGTTCATGTAAGACCCTCCCAGTCTGGTTGGTTGTTTGTTCATGTATTTTGGATGTTACTGAGTTGAGATTAGGAAGCTGAAGCAGTTGGGATGAAACCTTTTCAATTTTGATTAAGGTCGGGATAAACCGCCCAATGCGTTGAATGAAGTATGAACATCCCTGTGATGTTTGTCATGCAAAGTGACACTCCCACTGTTATAATTGTCCTAACATCTCACAATGCGGCCCTCTTGGAGGTGAACGGAATCAGGAAGAGTTGTTATTGCAACCAAAATTTGGTTGTCTTCTTAGACTCTCTGGAGTGTGAAATGCTTCAGCATCGGTGACTAGATTACCTAGAAATTAGACTAATCGTGGTATTTTCTTTTGTGACAATAAGCAAGAAGCAGGTATTAAGCCCCATTTCCCAGGAGAGATCGCTGAGGCAGAGAAGAGGAAGTGACTGGTTTGGTCCTGCATTGAAACTCAAAGTAGCACCTGGACGTCCTGGGGACGGCCTCTGAGGATAAATTCTGAAGCTGTTGATACTAATTTTCCGCAGTGCTTTTTTCCCCTCTTCTTTCTTTTTGAAGCTAAGGCTAGTGCTCTTGTTTTGGTGCACTGAAGCTCCCGCTCCCTTGCCAACCTCTCAACTGAATTTTCGATCCCAGTGTATATGCACTGGACTCACACCATGTGGGAGGGTTAGGTTCCAAGGTCAGCATGGAGGGTAGGAAGCTATTATATTTTTAAAAATTCGCCCTTAACTTGCCCATCTTCATGCAGTATACACAGCTCACAGCATTGGTATGTGTAGTATATACACAAATACATATACAGTTAAAGATTATGCACACAATGTTTAATTTTTCAGTGCTAGATCTTTAAACATTAGCGTCTTGGCAAGAGGCTCTGAGATAAGCAGGAGCAGAGACTGATTTGGGGCAGAGAAGATTCACATCTCTCATCTCCTACTCTCTCCAGGGCATCTGCTCACTGAGAGAGACGGTAGGTAGCATTGCCCATGTTGTTGGAAAATTTCCTCTTTCTCCTCCTCTCCTTACCCCCACCCTGTGTGACCCCGTCTCTTTCTCACGTTGCTTTTTCCCCCTGGAATGGATATAGTTGAATACATATAAGTTAAATATGCACATGATGTCATTTTACTGCAGGCCTCACAAATGCCAGCTGTAAGTCAATGAATGTCACTGTGAAATATAAGAAAAAGAAAAAGGAAAGCCTGTGGCTTCCTAGTTCTCATTCGCAGGAAAACACACTGGTGGGTTTTATGTTTCTGTTGGAAGGATCAGCCTGTTGTTGAATCATGGGTTTATTGTTAATGTTAAATTAGCAGGTTACATGGGGATGTTACGTTGTCTCAGCTGAGGAGATCAACTGTGTTCTATTCTGGCATATACTGCATGGGGAAGCCTTAGTTCTGAGCAAGTGTAACACATGCTGGAAAGCATCTAGGGAAGAATTCATATACAACTGAGTGTTATATAACAGGGTCTTCACATTAAAACATCATGTTATCAGATTATCTGCCAGCAGCTTTCTTCTTAGTTACCCCAAAGCATCAATACTTTACATACTTTACATACAGACATCAATACTTTCCCTTGCTGTATACAAGAAAGCAAACTGTAAGTAGCATATGAGGGGTGCAAACAAAGTATAATGCGATGTGGATGAGAAGGAAAGTTCCTTCTGGCTGGGCAGTGTTAGTGAAAAGTTCATGGAGCAAGGGAGTATTTAAAATGGAAAAGCATGGATAATATTTGACCACACAGCTGGAGGGAAAGCCATTCAGGAGACAGTGAGTGGTTCAGTGTAGCTGGAAAGTTGATGGCCTTTAGGGGGGTTGATGATGATCACCATCGCTAACTTTGAGCAGACTCCTGCCATGTACCCATACACTGTGCTGGGTGCTTTACATGCTTTGTCTCAATATATGAGATGGGTGTTGTCATTTCTATCTTGCAGATAAGGAAACTGGGGCTCAGGAAGTTTAATAACTTGTCTGAACGGCTAACCCAGTTAGTAAATGATGGAGCCAGGATCCCACGTAGGTCTGCCTGATCCTAGGCAGTTTGTTAACCCCGAAGCCAAATGGGTAGGCTATAAAGGAAAGTAAGGAATTTACATTTAGGTGAAAAGGCATGAATAGTAAATTTAGTACTGAGTTCTCAGAGCAGTCATTAGGAAAAATGAAAAGACCTAGATTCCTGGAAAAAAGAAAAATCCTTCTATCACATTCTCACTAGAGCAGAGATCTATAAACCTTCTTGATTCAACATGACCATTACTACATTTTTGAGCATATTCTCTCAACAGAAGTATGTTGAGTCTCACGTTTGTATATGTTTGTGCACACACGCATGTGCTGTGGTCTTTATATTATGCATTTTATAAAACATACATAAAATAAATTTAAAATGGATGAAGTGAAGATAAAAATATTTCAGCAACATTTTATTTATTAGCAGTTCAAAGAATCATTTTTGCCTTCACGAAAACAGAGGCTTTTAAATATCATTAAGCTTAGTCATGTTTTTATAAATCCTGACTGGGTTTCACATAACTTTAAACCTACCCGTCAAAACAATATAGACATTTGCTCTCTAGTTCTGCATGCTTTTCTTGTAATGTCTTGCTAATCATCAAGATTTCATACCATCCCTGGCTAATACCTCAAGTCATAGTAGGTACTTAGTGCAAGATTCATCATTAATGATTGTAGATGTCAGTCCTATTTTAAATACTTAAAAAATTTTTTTTAGGCTTTTTAAAAATTGGTTAACCTTTTGGAAATAAAAGCTTCAGCGTGTTTCACCTCATGGTGTGACTGTGAAGAGCTTGTCAAAGTGCTAGAGAAACGTGGGCTCTGCCGTTTTCTCGTTTGCTGGGGCTTGTGTTGTTGGCAGGACTTTCAACTTGTGGTTCCTTTCTGTGAATCTTTTACAGTTTTTTCACTTATTTGAAGGTTAAGTTGAAATTACATATTGTGTTGCATACAGCCACTTAACCAGGCACAAGAAGACAGCAAAATGTTCTCAAGTGCTGAACGCAAACTGAGGGTCGAAGATACCTCTCTCAGCCCCTCGGGAAATCTCACTCAATCTTGAGTATCGCAGATTGGGTGAAAGCTCTAGGATAATCTGGATAAATACATATTTGTTAAGCTTAATTAATTTATTTTTAAATAAAAACATGTAATGACAGCCCAATGGTCTAAAATGTAGGATTCCATTATGGTTGAATTATCAGAACTGTGTACCTTGTCCATTTCTTCATGATTTAGGCTTCTGGAGAAAAACATGAAAGAAGGAGGGGACGATGATTCAGGTGCATCATTTTCTCTAGAAAAGCCTAAGGTGTGTCTCAGAATCCCTGATAAAATTCTCTTGGAGTTCTTCTGGGTGTGAGTGAGTGACTCAGTGCTGCTCTAACTAGGAGGAAGGTATGTTTTACATGCATAAATATTCATTATTTCTATATATTAGGGTTGAAGAACTCAAACATTTACAGGAAATTAAATCCCATTTTCATTAAAACTCCCCTGTTTGGAATCTTAAAAGTGGATAGCCTTGACATTTAAATTGGAATCCACTCCCTTCTTCATTCTGTTGACCAAAGTAATACTAGAAAAATAAGGGAATTATCTGTTTACCAAAGTGATACCATCTATACCCAAGCATGCTAAACCAAACTCCAGAGCCTAGTGGATGAAATATCTGTCCTCTGTGTGAGGGCCACCAGGTTCAATTCCTGCTGGGATGGTAGTTTTTTCAATTAAATTTCCATTAACTTTTCGCCTCTGTGTCATTAGACACTAATTCTTATGTGTGGCAAAGATGAAAGCGTAAAGGGAAATATCTGATTCATGCATCACGTTGCTGACAAGTGAAATGTGACGATGACAACTTTTTAATGTGGGAGATAGGGAAGCCAGTGAGGGGACAGGTCTTTTAGACCCGACACTGGCCATGGCAGAGGAGTGGTGGCAGCTGCAGCTCAGGAAGGCAAGTTGGAAGATAGCGATCTCGCGGCAGGAGCCAGGAGCGTCCAGGACGATGACCTCCGGGGTGAGAGGAAGAGGCTGGGTGGAGAGAACAGGCTGCAGTAAGGCTGACACACAGCGCGGGAGGGGGGAGGTCCACGGGGCTCGGCGCTAAGGAGAGGAGGTGGAGGGAGCGGCTGGTACGAAGTGGGAAAGACAGACCTCTTTCACTAAAGAAAAGAAAGGCTGGGAACCTCAGAGGTGACCCCCGTGATTAACACTTGTATTCTTAGATGACCTAAATTCAAGAAACAATAGTTAACATATTAAGAAGAGCATATGACTAAGAGGTACAAGAGCACAGTCATGCACTTAAACTTAGGAATGGAAAGGGTTCCCAGGGCACAGATGAAGACCATGAGAAACAGAGGTTACAACAATTTTGCAAGAAGGAGAAAGATAAAAAGACAAAATCCAACCATACACAACCCAAAACATGTTTGCCTATGGGTGTTGTGGGGAGACAGTAATAGGTGACGCCCAAGAAGGCTTTTAAAGAAATACTCGTATTCTTTCAGGTTTTTCATGGAAGTAAGAGTAAATGAATTTTAGAATTTCATTACACAAATTTTAACCAAATGAGCTTAGACACAGAACTTAAAAAAAAGAGGCAAAAGATTAAGAACAGTTTATTCATTTGGGCTTATCTAGGCTTATATTTGGAGGGGGACTAAAGGAATGGGTGATCTAATTTTTAAATTATTCTGTGCTTTATTTGAGCATACAAAGTAAAACACAAAGGATTGCACTTACATGTACTTACACATGTACAAATACATACATGCATAGTCTGTATGAAAGTAGAATCAATTTTTAAACACCTATAATAATGCCTAAACTTATTGAGTGCTTACTATTCCATGCAATTTTTAAAACATTGTACGTCTCAGTAATTCATCCCACTCTGTTAAAGAGGATCTCTTTCTGTCCATTTTACAGATGAGAAAACTAAGGTACAGAAGTTCAAATCCAAGTTCATAGGATTTGTATGTGGTAGAGCTAGGACTGGGAGCCAGGCATTCCAATTCTAGAACCTGTCTTTATTACCACAACTTCATGGAATTGCAGTTAATAATAAAAAAATTCATCTGGAATAGGTTTAACATTTATATTTGAATATAGCTTTGCCTGATGTTCTGAGACTATTTACTTCAGAATAAAATAGTGGAGTCCAAATTGAAGTTAAAAGGCCAAATTGATTTGAGGGGGAACTTTTTTTATGGCTGGAAAGAAACCACATCACTTCTTAGAAGGATGCAAAACATCCGTTTAAAGTAAAATAGGCTTATTTCAGGAAGTTTCTGTTGAATTCCTGACCCTAGCTGGTGCTCAGCTCCTTGCTGTGTGTGTGTGTGTGTGTGTGTGTGTGTATGTGTGTATGTATGTAGTTCTGGAGTCTGCTTTGGAGTCAGCCTCATTACTTCCATGTGTGCATTGACAGTTTGAAGGCATCTCATGACCTCTGTTCTCAGTTTTGCTTTTGCTTCTCCTGTGTAGGCACTGACATCTCTTAGGAACTTGGTCTCCCTGAGCCCTTGTGTTGGGTAGGCATGCATTTGGCCCCAAGTAACAGGACATTCAGCTCACAGTAGCTTAAACAAATGCAGGTTTATTTCTCTCATGTAGCATAAAGTTTGGAGCGAGGCAGCTGCATATATTGGTTTAGCTGCTCTGTGTTATCAGAGTTGGAGTCTCTGCAGGACTCTTAGCTTTTCTTTCATGTTTACGAGATGCAGTTGCACCTCCAAACATCTAAGGCATGCAGCATGGGGAGTAGGTAGCTCTGGCCATGTCTGTTTCCTTTTTCAGGAGAGCAAATCTTCTTAGAAGACCTTGTGCCTTTCGCTTCCGCCTCTACCCTCCAGGGTCTTGGCTAGGATAGGGCCACCACTGGCTGCAAAGCAGGCTGGGAATGTATTTGGGCTGCAAAGAAGGAAGTTGGATGTGGGTGTTGAGTAGCTAATCTGTGGCGTTTGTCCTTGCATCTCAGTAGACCTTCTAGTTTAAGGAATAGCCTGAGTTACAGAATTGTGTAGTAGATAATCAAAGAATTTTCAGGCTCATGCTTTAAGTCAAATTAGGCTAAATCATGTATTTTTCTTTTATAACCGTTTTATAACATGCAGTTTGATTCCTTAAACATTTGGCCCTGAAGTCTTATTTAAAATACTCATTTTCATTGTCATGAAGAAATGACTTCTTAAGTAAGAATAAACCTCAGTTCAGCTCCAGTCCAAATGATCTCAAATTTCCAATTGTTGGACTCCAAACTAGTGAGATTTTACTAGTCTTTGCTTATTTGAATAATGTTTATTTCTGCATCTATGCTACTTGGATGAGATTTACAGAGCAGAACTCAAAATTACCTTTTTCATGGAACTTCTAAAAAGTCAGCATTAACTATTACTGTGTTTCATTTTTGCTCACTAGCTTGCATTCTTGGATATACAAAATGAATTTTAAAAAAATTATGCAGTCAGATTTCAAATAGGAAAATTAACACGTATGGAAGTTATGTTTCTACAAGAACTCAGTCTGTAAAATAAGAGAAAAAGTTAAAATAAATTGTGCAAAACAAGCAAATAATGCTTTTTAAGGGTGACTAATAATGGAGAGGAGCAGAGAGGTGGAGTGCACAGCACCCAGCTGTTGGTGGTGGCTCTTTTTGGAAGGCAGGTTACGGGTCAAGGGAACTATCCATCCTGAGACAATTTTAACATGAAAGGGACACCGTTAATAATTATTCCAGGATGAGAGGCATAAAATGACAGAGTTTCAGGCAAAACAGGATGGATAGTCACTCTGACTGGACCTGGGTTTGAATCCAGGCTCCAAAATTATGGATTCATTAATTATGAGTAGCTTTTACTATTAGTATCATGTTTTTCTGAAATGTTTTATTTTGTCCAGTTTTGTATTACATGTGTAATTTGAAAAAAAAGTCAGTCAAGATTTTAAAAATGTGGACAATGTGAGGCTTGACTTGAAAAATATTTAGAAACGAAATCAATTTTGGTTTCTTATCAGTGCTGCCACTTCATGTAGCAAACTGCCAGGTGATGGCAGTTTCAGCATTTACATTTGTAGCTCATTTTTAGTCATTCATCCAATTCGAGTAATACTTGCAATACTTGCAAACCCGTATTGTATATCAGATATTATGTTACTGTACCCCTGTATCCTTGTAATAACCCCACAAAGTAAGTATTCTTCGTCTAATTAAAAAAAAAAAAAGAAAAACCACTCTGTGAGGGTAGATGACTTGCCTGAAGTCACATGGCTGGTGAGTGTTGGGGCTCAGATTCAAACCTAAGTCACGTGCTTTCCCCTCAGTGTGTGGCTATTTTGATTGTTATTTAACACAGGTTATCTTTGCTCATTTAAACATGTGCTTAAAGTACACGTTGGATTCCTAAGTGTGCTTCTGATTACATTTCAGGGCCAAATTATTCCCATAGAAATGCACCTCTGATTTTATAATGGTATCCACAGGAAAATAAAAGAGGCTGCATGGAATTCTGCTTTGCTGCCAGCTCCATGGGAGCGATGGAAGAACTATAAGCTTGGAATCTGAAGGCAGAAAATAAGATAGCAGTATCAAAGGACTGTTGTTATCAATATAAGGTATTTGAAGTAGGAAAGCACCTTTATTTCTAACGAGATTTCTGAGAACCCTGAACTTTGTCACGAAGCAGTTCACTGTAAAGTAGATGTGATAGAAGACAAGAAACATCCTGTACCTGCCAGAGCAGTTTAGCTCATTACTCAAGTCCCAAAGATACTGTTGTCAGTGACCTAACTTATAAAGAAAGCACGGTGTGAAATTGTTTGATAAAGATCTCATGTCTTTTCTTTTTTCACACCTTTACATATAAAATAATTTTGAAAAATTCTAGGTCAATTTATCCAGAACTAACATAAAGATGCCAGAAATAAATAGCAGCTGTTTAACCATGTACAACAACATGGCGCAACTGTTCAGGACAGGAGGCAAAGATGAGTTATGCTGATGGGCTGTGAGGTGGCAACATTATTTGTGCCTTTTTTTCTTTTTTTGTTTTTAGTCATCAGCATTGAGTTCTCCTTTACCCACTCCTTTTAAATGATTCTACTGAAAAATGCAATACAGCTCAATTCATTCATTTTCCTTAATTTCCCTTAAAATGAAACACCAGAACTGTAATTTGTGAATCATATTTCATCATTCATGACAATCGCTGCATGGAGTTACGGTGGGTGAAATCGCTGAGCGTCTGTGTGGCTGTTACTGTAGGAAGGAGGACCGTTTTGGCGATGGGAAAATGTGTTGATCAAGAGCAATTCATAGCATCACAGATTCCATACAGAAATGTGGGTCTGGAGAGAGATTTATTTTTATCCTGAAGCAGCTCTCAATTTCCGATGACAACAATGAAGACTATTGACCTCGATGTTCAAAACAGTAGCTTAATCCACCCAGTTGGGTGAAGGCCATGGTAGTTGGATAAAAAGGGAACTCCTCAGCATGGTGGCTCCAGTTCCAGTGGGAAATGCCTCTGTTGGTCAGCTGACCGGCATGCATGCTGAGTAGTCAGGGCCGTGTGATTCTTGACACATTAACCTAAGATGCTGATGGTGTGGTTGAGGGTCACCAAGAATTCGTTCCCTTATTCAGAAGAACAAGTAGTATTTGTGAGCCAACCCAGCTTGCTAAGTGTTTCAAAAACATAGGATATATTTCATTTCATCTCCCAACAACTTTAAGAGGTGGATATTATTATTTCAATATTATAAGAGAAGAAGGAAAGGCCCACAGATGTGAGAGTCTCTTGCCAAAGTAATTCAACTAATGAATAGCTCCACCAGGCTTGATCTCAGGTCATTGGCTTCCAAGTTCATTGTTATCTTCTTCAGATTACTCCGCTTCTCAGTTGCTGCGTAGATAAAAGATACTCTTATGGACGGATGGTAGGCTCAGAGGCAGCCAGCAGATGTAAGCCTAAATTAACTTAGCAGGCATGAGGAAGTATAGGGTCAGTGATCCTTTGGTCAACAAGTAGTCTGTGTCTGATCCTAGAATTTCTATAAAAAGTCTGAGATCTTGGTGGCAGCTTGTCTCGCTAGGGGTTCCCCAACGTTTGGCCTTCCCCAGCTTCTGCCACTCACTGGTGCACCAAAAACCTTTGCCCCCATTGTAGTTTGGGAGACTTCCTTGTCAGGCAGGGATCTTTACAAAGCATGCATTTCAGATCCTGACTTCGCTGTGTAGACAACCATGAGGTTGGCTGGCTCAAAGTCTCCTTTTCAGAGCTTTAGTTTCTCCTCCTTCTTCCTCCTGTGACTCTGCTCTCACATAGTAGTAGAAACTGTGAACGTTACGAGTGAAAACACGAGCCACTACTCACAGAGAAGTCCTTTCTGCAACATCTCTGGTACGACATCAGATTCTCCCCTCAGCCCCTGAACCTGTGTCTCTTCTGTGAATCTGTGTTGTGTCTCTTCCCTGTCTCTCATTAGCTGAGGGGGCTTTGTCAGCCCATGTCATTTCTCGGAGCCTTGCTGAAAAGTAGCCAAGCTTGTGGGTGTCATGTGAGAGTGAACTGGAATGGTGTAGATGACTGGAAACTCAAATGCTTCTCAGACTGAAGATACCAGCTACCCTACAGACACTCACTCCCCACTGAGTTGCCTAAAATAGATAAAGATGAAGTAACAAAAGAATCTGAAATTACTTGAGGAATTATAATTCCAGTGATAGTGGAAATTCCTGCCCTGGCGGAACAGGGAATCTCTCTTCTTTGCTCCCACAGTATCTTGTTATCTCCCTTCCTTTCAGAACTTAACAACTGAACTGTGAGTGTGTTTACATGTCTGCTTTCCCTACTCAAGAACAAGGAATCAGTCGTAGTCATCTTTTTATCCACAGTGCTTAACATTCAACTTGGCACACAACAAGCACTCAATAAATGTTTAATAATAATATGGGTAATATTTACTAAGCATTTACTCTGTGCCACATTTTAAACGCCTTACAGACAGGCATACCCTGGAGATATTGTGGGTTCAGTTCCAGACCACAGCAATAAACTGGATCACACTTTTTTTTTTGGTTTCCCAGTGCACATAAAAGTTATGTTTACACTATACTATAGTCTATTAAGTGTGCCATTGCATTATGTCTGTAAAAACAATGTGCATTCCTTAATTAAAAAATGCTTTTGCTAAAAAATGCTACTCGTCGTCTGAGCCTTGAGCAAGTCGTTATCTTTTTGCAATAGTCACATCAAAAATCACTGATCACAGATCACCATCACAAATATAATACTAATGAAAAAGTTTGAAATACTGTGTGAATTACCAAAATTTGATACAGAGACTCAGAGTGAGAAACTGCTTTTGGAAAAATGTCACCAACAGACTTCTAGGCACAGGATTGCCACAAACTTTCACTTAAAAATAAAGCACAATATTTACGAAGAACAATAAAGCAAAGTGCAATAAATGAGGTACATCTGTATATTAATTCATTTGATTCTCACAACAATAAAATTATCCTCATTTTATTAATGAGGAAACTGAAGTTCAGGGATATTAAATAATCTGCTTAAAGTCATGCAGCCCCACGGGTGGTGGACCTGGGCTGTGAACCCAGATTTTCTGACTTGAGACCTCTCTTAACCACTGTGCTTTCCTGCCTTTAAGATGTTAATACTCATTGCAGAAAACTTGGACAATAAAGGAAAACATAGCTGAGAGAAAAGAGATTATTTCCTTTATTATTTTATTTATAATCTTAATCCCACCATCTAGATGTAACAACACTTGGCGTTCCTCCTTATTCTGTGGGTGGTATTTTGTATAGCTAAGTTTATACTGTAAGTAAATGTATAACTATTTTTAACTTTTATTATATCATAGTCATTTTACTGATAAAAATATCCTTACATTAATGGGTGGGTCATTATTTACCAAGCTTTCTCCCATATTGGGCACTCTATTTTCCCTCTCTGTTTTAGAGGATTCTGTAACATTTTTTGTGCATACATTTTTTTGTATGGATTGTATTTTTGTGTGGTTCACAGAAAAAAGGCATTCTTGAGGTTTTGGATACATACTGCCAAATTGCTTGCTACAAAGATGGTACTAATTTATACCCCCACCAGCAGGACCTGAGCCGGCCTTAGACATTGGAGAGGTTTTGAAAGTGGAAAATACAGAGACATGAAGATTCTGAGTAAGGAGGAGACAGCCCAGGAAACAGCGAGTTGCCTACTTCAAAGTGTTAAGCGTGGCTGGCCTTTAACACTCCTGCTCTTTCCCCACTTAGACGAAATGGCATGAAACAAAAGCTGCCCAAAGAGGAAGTGGAATGCTATTGTCTTAGGCTGCACCTCCATTGTCTAAGGATTTGAATGGCTTGTTCTTGCTAAGTGTGGCAGGTCATTAGGCCCTAGTTTGTCAGCAGGATGATGACATGCCTTAAATTTCACTAAAGAATAATGAAACACATTTCAAAGGCAAAGCAACCCATCCAGACACTACTCTTAGAATTGTACGTGCATGCACATGAGCGTGCATGTCTGTGTGTATGCGGGATGGTGGGGGGGGGGTCAGCTTGAGAATGGTTGTTGTTAAGAAAAATCAACTGATCAAAGGAATCGACGTTGCCATTTTTGCGGGTTTTCCGAGCTTGTTTTGTTAGGCTTGGCACACTGCGGTGAATTTAGAGCACCACGCTGAGGCCTTTTCATTAATACCTGGGAGGCTGTCTCTAGCCCGTGGTGCTTCAGTAGAGGAATTAGAAATGTGTAACTCACCCAGTGTCTAACTTTGTATCTTGTAAGATCCCAGTTTTAATTATCCAAGAAAAGCGTTTACTTTTCTCTGCCTTTGTCTTGTGCTCTGAGTGGGTCTCTTGTCTTCCGCACCCCACCGCCGCCCCCGCCCTTTCTCCTGCCTCCTCTTTATCTTCTCTTTAACTCTCTAGCAATTATGTCTTGACTGCAGGGCAGTCATATTTCCATTCAGGGGCTCCGCTTTTATTGTTTGTCTTCTCAATAGCTATACTCACCTGTTTATATCTGTTGGCTATTTTTTTTTTTTAATCTCAGAGACCAAGTGTTCTTTGCTTACCTTGGGTAGTAAAAACAAAATGACCTCTCTTAGTGTCAGAAAAGCAGACCTGGCCACAGTGGGAATGCCACCCATGGAATCTACAGATTATTTATGCTAAAAAATTGCATCCTTTAACAAAAAGAATAAGAATCCCCTGGAGAGAACTGGTAGCATTTTCCTTGGGCTTGTGGAAACTTTCATTTTGGCAGAGAGCATTGTAATTAACACTGTGGATTTTGGAATCAGATAAACCTAAATCGGAGGGCTAGCTCCACTTAAGAGCTTATGAATTTGGCAGTGGTCTCAGTTGATTTGTCTGTGAAATGGGTATAATAACATTTAGCCCCATAGGGTGGCTGGAAGGATTAAATGAGATAAATCATATAGACCATTCAGAGCATAGCCTGTCCTGTGTGCTCCGCAAATGTCGACTGCAATTATTTTAATAATTATTCTTAACACCACCATTATTTGTTTGACTCATAAAATTTCTCATTGCTCCATCCTATAGTAAGAACTCTTTTTTTTCTTTTTCTACTTGTAGCCTTGATTTGACTGATACCCTTGACAGATGAAAGGGAAGGGACATCCTTTCCTAGCAATCAGTTACTACTGTGATGAGAATTGAACATTTGATGTATTTTTCCTCTTTTTGCAGTTGTTTGAGAAACAGCTGTCTGTTTCCATGGCTCGCCCAGTAGTGTTTGATTATGGGGTTAACTGATCCCTAGATGGATAGGGGAGACCATGGAGACATGGGAGAAAATATTTATGAGGAAGAAAGCATCGCAGGCATAAATATGTATCTAGCTTGTAATAGAATCGTTCAAACCAGTGCTTTGCCTCGCCACCTGGTTGCCTGGCTGATACATTTACACTCTTACATACTCTCTCCTAGGGTGCATACTATAAAAACAATAAAATATTAATACTAAAAAAGGGCCTTCCTGAAGATGCGGCATGTTATGACAAGTTGTAGGGCATTAACAGCAATTCTGTGAAATGTAATTTGAGGCATCTGTTTTCAAAAGAGCCTGCCCCAAATCTATGGCATGCTTGATTCAGATCGGCTGCTGTGGTCTTATGTGTCTCCTTGAATTTTTTCTTTCATTGCTCGAGTTCGCTTGCACAATTTTTTCCTTTCCTTTCCTCCCATGATCAATTTCCCACTTGCACAAAGCATCAGATCTCTCAAACCCTGGTTTCTCAATACTTAGCAAAGCTTTCTGTCTTTCTATTCTGTAATTCTGTGGGGTGGGGTGAAAAGCAAGAGGCCTTTAAAGCCGGCAAGTAATTTTCTGCTGGTTTCTTTATCCCCTGAAATTAAGACCTTAATTCTTAGTTCTTATGGGTCTTGCACTATTTTAATAAATTGATAACCCACCCACTAGGGCTTTCTTCTCTTGGAATGAGCTGAGTACAGGACAGTAAACTCATTTGATTATGGAACCCAGAGCCCTGGGTTAGGTATCTGATTTCCATGCAAGTAACCCACCTTCTGCCATCACAGGCTACAGAAACACTGGTTAGCAGCAGGTGGAGAGAGTCTGAATGGGTCCCATAAGTCATCCTTCCTCATGGGCCACCCCAACCCCCGAAAGGGAGGACTGAAAAATGCTTGACCTTAGGTAGTGGAGAAATGAGTCCATTTTTATATGTAGCCTCTTAGTGGGATGGAAATAATTATCATTTGCATACATTTGTTTGCTGCTAAGTTTTGAATACTTGGTGGTAGGGGTGGTAGGTGGGTGGGAGGTGCCATTCATCTTGTGGGTGAGAAACTCTGGGGAAGATGAGCTGATGGGTCAGGCTGTGTGCAGAGAGAAGACCGATCAGACTTAGTACTCACACAGCTTGGTCTGGTAGGAGAGGGCACAAATGCTCTGCATAAAGAGGAAACAGGTTTGGGGGATTAGCTGCTGCTCATTATTTGATGGTAAGAGGTGGGGAGTTTGGAGAGAGACTATTGAAAATAGTATATTATCTAACCTTTACTGAGTGATGACTATGTCTCAGGGACTGTTCTAAATGCTTCCTATGTGTTGACTCATTGACTGTTCACATCCATGATAGGTGTTACTGTACTTGTGTGTGTGTGTGGAGGTGAAATTCACATACCATAAAATTAAGCATTTTAAAGTGAACAATTCAGTGACACTCAGTCCACTCACAGTGTTGTACAGCCGCTGCCTCCGTCCAGTTGCACAAGTCTAATACTTGCCTCCATCTTCAAACGCATTCTTCCCGTGTGTCTTCATGTTGCCTTTCCTTTCATTTGCATGTGGAGGACCGCATCTCTCTGGCTGGGCACAGAGACGTCTCTGTCTCTGTGTCCAAATTTCCCCTTTTTATAAGGACCCCAGTCATATATGGCATTAGCCCCACTCTAATAACATTGCTTTAACTTGATTACTTCTATAAAAACTCTCTTTCCAAATAAGGTCATATTCTGAGGTACTTGGGGTTAGGACTTCAATATATCTTTTTGAGGGAACACAACTCAACCTATGTATAATACCTGGTAAGCAGTTACTGCTCATTCCTCTGCTCCAGCCCCTGGCAGCTCCCAGTCTCCTTCCTGTTTCTGTGGATTTACCTACTCGGGCATTTCTTATGCATGAAATCGTACAATCTGTAAACTTTCGGGTCTGGCTTCTTTTACATAGCTTAATGCTTTTGAGGTCCATCCATGATGTAGCCTGTATCAATACTTATTTCCTTTTATGGGTGAATAATATTATGCTTGTTTTTCATCTAAAGAAACTGAGGCACATAAAGGTTCCAATAAATTCATAATAATAAATAAACAAATGCATAAATGCATCCAAGATCGCACAAGGAGGAGCTATCAAAGGTGGAAACTGGACCCAGAAGGCTACTTGAAAAGCCTGTGTGTCCTTAAGGAGCATTGCCTCTAAGGAGCACAGAGGAAGATGAGCACTAGAAAGAGAGTGGACCAGTAGCCAGGAGAGGAAGATGGCAGGCATGACCTTCTGAACAGCAGGAAGGTGTACAAGGGCCTCTTAAGAATGGTGCCTCGGATTCAGTTTCAAGTTGTTTCCTATTCTGTGCTGTGCAGACACTTTCTCCATTCTTCCCAAACCTTCAATAAACTCTTCCTCACTTTACTCTTTGGTATTAAGTATGCTTTGAGGATATAATGAAAGGTAGCATCCAGAGTGGAGACGGGAATTTAGATTAAAAGATGACCTGCAAAATGTAAGCCCAGGACATTTTACAAATACATGGATGTCTGACTAAGCCATTTTATTGAAGTATTAAGGGAAAGTGGGCTCCCCATGGGGCTGCAGGATTTAAAGATAGCCTCCATAGCTTTGTGCAATTATCTTGATAGGCTTTGACGTATCAAAAGTAAGCCTCACCACCACATCACATCCTTTCAGCCTCCTCTTGGATGAGTGGACAGTAACGTGGTATGTGCCACGAGAGAAGGTGTATGAATTGTTCCTGTGTCAGGTCAGTTCCAGAACAGCTCAGAAGTTTTAAAAATGGCAAGGGTCAGTTTGCCAAGCCAGAGAGATGTGGTTCTCCACATGCAAATGAATCCTGGATCTGAGGACTTCGAGGAGCAAAGGCAGTGGTGTGCTAGGGCTACTGTAACAAGTACCACAGAGTCAGTGGCTTCAAAGGATAGAAATTTAACCTCTCACAGTTCTGGAGGCCAGGCAAGGTGTCTTGCTGGCAAGATTGCTTCCTTCTGGAGGGATCTGAGGGAAAGCCTGATCCCCTCAGACACTAGCGACCAGGGACTATTAACTCCTTCTAATCTAAGTGATGAGGGGTGGGAGAATCACAGCCATCCCTTGGTATCTACAGGGGATTGTTTCCAGGACCCCCAGATACCAAAATCTGCAGATGCTCAAATCCTTTACATAAAATGGGATAGTGATTGCATATAACCTACGCACATCTTCCTGTATACTTTAAATCATCTCTAGATTACCTAGTACAATGTAAATACTAAGTAAGTAACTGCAAATTCAATGCAGATACTATGTAAATATTTACCAGAGTGCAGCAAGTTCAAGTTTTGCTTTTTGGAAGTTTCTGGATTTTTTTTTTCCTGAATATTTTTGATCAGTGGTTAGTTGAATTTTGGATGTAAAACCTGTGGATGCAGAAGGGTGACCACATTCAACTGCTGCTGCCCCTGCTGGCAGCTTGGGCTACAAGCCTCGCTGGCGAGACCCTGGGGCCACCAGGATGTAGAGTCATTGCAGTCAGAAGGACGCGTGAGATGTGTGTGGTCGGGTGGATGTGAAATGTGTGCTGGAAACAGAGTTGACTCCACCACGGAGTGTAGATAGAATGGTCTGAATGCTCTTGCAGTTACTGCCTCAGTGGCTTGTCATCTGTTGCTTTGTGTAAATCTATATATTTTTATCTTGTGATAATACTGTCTTTTTCTTGTTTTATTCTTATTTTTTAAAGCCCAGCAGCATTGAGCTTTAAAAAAAAAAGTTCACGTTTAACAGAAAACTCAGTACTAAATATCCTTTGCTCAAGAATACTGATGAATGTGAAACTTGCACAAATGCTTGTTAACCTTTGCTGTATGCTCTGGGGGCTGTGGTAATATCACTGACCACAGGTAAACCCAGAGGACAAACTCTTATGAAAAAGCATCACCATCTATTTTAAAAATTAGTAATAACTATTCTGAGACAAATATGCCTGGTGACGACGATTTCACACGTGCAGTCCTCTTTTTATGTCACTCTGGGAAGTATGACTTTTCAGTTAGGTAACATGATGAGTTTTCCAAGTTAATTTTGCTTAATTTTGATTTCTTTTTTTTGTGTGTGTGTGAATGGAAAAAGTGAAGGGATATTTATTAATGGTATGGCTCCACTGGCAAAAGAATGTCACAAACAGTTAAATGATGCCATTTATGTCAGCTTTTTCAAGAGAAAGCCAGTTAATTTAAATAATGGTTTGGTTTTTTTTTTCCAATCCAATTCATGGACTCAAAGTAAAGCTTTTGAAAGTTCATTCTGTCAAAGATATGTAACATCTGACATTATTGTAGTTCATCACTTCATCTAAAAACAATTCAGCAAGGAAGATGGTGGTGGTACTACAAATACAGATTTGGGTGGAACAGAGCATCCTGGGCAAAACAGTGTTATTACTAAATTAGGAAATCGTGGAGCAGCAATGTATTTGGAATTAGATGTAGTGCATTCATAGTTCAAAACTGCATCCAAACAAGCTGTGATAGTCTACCAACAAAATAGAAGCCATAGTTGACAGACATTATAAATATTTTTATTTATACACAGAGAAACTGAGCTACAAAATATTTGTGATAGAGATGATGTTGAATTCAAAAGTGCTCAGCCTGGCAGTATGTGCTTTTTTTTTCTCCTCTGCACGTTCTTAGATTTTAGAAATGTTTGAGCCTTTGAAGTGCTACTTTGTAAATCAACTCAAGTGTAATACAATACATACTGACTTTTTACTTAAAATTTTTTTTTTAACAAATGAGTCCTCTAAATTTTGTTTGCATTTTGTTTAAAATCAGTTGGTAGTCTTTAATCAAGTATTCAAGGAACGGTGAGCCAAAAGAGTTCAGCTCTGGAAGCTTTTAGGAAAATGTAATTATTGAAAACAGAATTTGTACCTACAAAATCGAAGAAGGATTTGAAGAAATTAAATAATTTAAATTAGGGAGTAAATAATTATACATTGAAATATCTTACTGATGGGAAAAATATTTTGATGGAGCTTTTATATTTAACTGGATGAGTTCATATCCTGTATTGGAATGGAGTAAAATGGTGAGGGTCTGTGATTTTGCAGCATCTAAATTTGGCAAAACATTTTTAAAAATCATAAATAGAGACAACTTACCTGATGAGTTCTGTCTCATAAAATATTTGCCACAGTTTCCCTGAATGACAAAAGGATGGCACCTGTGAAACAATTTGGACTGAAGTGATAACACATTTCAATAAGAAAAAAAATCAGAATTAAGAATATTTTCCGTTTATCAGGATTACTCCTTCATTTACAAGTATCTCAGCACCCGTAGAAAGAATATTTTCTTAATTAAAAATTCTGTGGTCATCATGGTCATTCTCTCCCTTGCCTTCCAAGACCGCCTGCACTGTGTCTGTGAAGAGTGTATCTACCTTTACTTTAACCACTGCCCCCACCACCCCCATGAACATCTCTCTAAATAAATCTACTTCTACTAAAAAAAATTTTTTTTGGTCAATTAAGAATCAATTGACGGTATCAACAATTTTAAGTCTATAAACTGTGAAATGCAATTTTGAAAAAGATTGCAGGCAATTTTATGAAAAATAGAAATATATATATTAAAAATACATTCTTTAGAAAAATACCTGTTACATGGCATTTGGTAAAGATAAAACTCCAGACTGGTTACAGTAAATGTCTATGAAATAAGAATACCATTCTGCTTATGTTATTTTTAGCTGTTTAGACTGCTCAATCTAATTTTAAATGTTTAGCTTTCATGGATACTAATTGTTTTTTGTTTTTAGATACGATTTTATTTTTGAAAACAATTTTTGACTGGAACTGTTTTATAGGTCTACTATCATAATAAAACCAACCTGTCAATCCATGAGTGCGTACTTAAAAACTATTTTTCTGTCTTTCATTTTCAAAATTGTCTCCAGTATAGATAATGAATTATATAGTTATATAGTTAAAGCAGATGCCTATTTGAGTGTTTTTTTTTTTTTTTTTTTCAAATCTTACTGCCTCATTTAAGACTTTGGACGATGATCCAGTCTTCCTTTCATTTCCAGCTTCCTGGAGGCCAGCAAGAGAAGAGTGCCCCCTAATTCCTTGACTAGGAAATAGATGCACGTTGGGTGTTTGGTGATTGCACTCACTTCTTCCCCGGCTCACGCTGACTTCTCTTTCCCCACAGCACAGCCGTGCAACACAGTGACTTCCCCCTCTTACCCGGGGAGCTCTACATTGAGTAAGTAAGCATTTAAAAATTGTTTATTTTACTTTGGTAGTTATATTTGCCCTCATTATGTATCTTTAACAAATCATTTTATTGTTTATTTACATTACAGTGTATAGTTCCTTTCCAAGTAGAAGGAAAATATAATTCTTTTCCAGTATTGTAGCATACTGCACACAAGCGTATTCACTAATGAGTTTATTAAGAGTCAAATAATTAGGTAATTAGTGTTTTAAATGCCTTATATCCTGCAGAAATCCACAGTGTGTCGTTTTATAGGCGATGAAGGAATACATGTGATGGAGGGAACACCTTATTATTTTTCCCTTTAATGTCATAGAATATGGGCTTCTGCTGTCCACACATCCCCCACCCAGTGGAGTTTCAGATACAGATTAGATTCAGATAACAAGGGCCACCTGTATATGTTGAATGACATTATTTTTTCCAGCTTTATTGAGATATAACTGACATATAGCCCTATATAAGCTTAAGGTGTATAACATGTTGATTTGCTACCCTTATACATTGCAAAATGGTTGCCACCATTGTGCTAGCTAACACCTCCATCACACTGAGTGACTGTTTAAAATGCCAGGCACTCTTTTAGCCCTGGGGGCTCAGCAGTGAGTGAACACACAGTCTTTGTCCTTACAGACCTTACCTTTGGTAGGGGGAGAAGGACACAAAAAATAAACAAACAATGTAAACCACATCAGGCGGAGATGCGGGTTAAAGAGACAAATAACCCAGGCTAGGGGGACACAGACAGATGAGAGAGGTGCTATTTTATTTCTCAGAGAAACGGTTCAGTGGAGAGACTGAAGTGAGGTGTTGAAGCAAGCCATTCAGATACCTGGGGGAAGGGCAGCCGGGCCAGGGTGGCGCCAGGGGGATGCCTGGTGTGCTGGGGGGAGGGCGGGGGACCAGAGAGGAGAGGGATTGGGGGTGGGGGAGATCTTGGAGGGCCTTGGAGGTCAGGGTAAGGACTTTGGATTTTACTCTCAGTGAGATGGGAAGCCCCTGAAAGTTTTGAACAGAGGAATAAATATCACTTACATTTGCAAAGGATCATTCTGGCTACAGTGTGGAAAAAATACTGTGTGTGTGCGTGTGTGTGTGCATGTATGTGTGCACGTGATGGGGAACAGAAGGGTAGAAACCAGTAAGAAGCCTCCTGCAGTGGTCCAGACAACACACGGTGAAGGCTTAGACTCAGGTAGTCGCACTGGGAGTGGTAAGAAACAGTGGATTCCAAATACATTTTGCTGGCATAGCTGACATGATTTGTGATGAATTGGAGGTGGGAGAAACTTGAAACCTTTTGGCCTCGGATATTAGAAAGGAAGGAGTTGCCATCTGCTGAGCAGGGGAAGATTGAGAGAAGCAGGTTTGGGTGAGGTGGAGTGGGGGAGTCATAAGTTCATCTTCCAATGCATTAAATTGGACATGTGTCTCAGGCATCCCAGTGGAAATGTAGAGGATGATTACTTATCTCCCTGTGCCTGGTTCCTTCATCAGTAGATTGGAGCTGTTAATAATACCTGCCTACGCCACGAGAGGACTGCTGTGAGGATTGACTTACCAGGTGAAAGTACTTTGCCAGAGCTCATGGTAACCATCAAATGTTATTGTCATGAATGTCCGTGATCAGTTTACATTTGCTGAGAAAATTCATACAAAAAGGAAATACCACATACTTGAATGCAATATTGTCCATCCCTAGAGTCATAGAATAAGGGCCAGAAGTGCTCTTTAGTACCCACTGATTCCAGCCCTCATCTTACGGATGAGAAGACTGATGGATGCCCAGGGACCAGGCAGGCTCATTGCAAGCCTGGAATCCAGGGCCGCTGCCCCTACGCCCCAAGATCCTTCCATTACGTAGTACTTCCCATGGAACATTTTCCCCCACAGGGTCTCAGTTTTAAAGGGTGTTTGCTAAAAACCCAAGATGACTTAATGTTTAGCAAGGCTTCTTAGAGGTTTAACCTTCAGAAAGCAGGGAGGCCCCAGGAGAAGGCATGGGGGTGAGGGGTGAGGGTCACATCACGCCTCGTTGAGAAGTGTGAGATGTGGGAGGAGTGATTCAGCTCGTTATAACCTCCAGGGAACCAGGCCTCAGCATCCAGCCCTGCAGGGAAGGCTCTCTTCTTTTGTAAAAAGATCACATGATCCAGCTTCCTCGGCCACATGGGCCTGTTCAGCCAGAGGGACCAGAGGGCAAGATAGATGTATCTGGAAAAGTCAGTGCCCCTGAGAGTTTCCTTTTCTTCCTGTCTCACCACGTCTCCTCTTGCCCTCCATCCTCCAACTTCCAGGTTAATGCTGCTCAGAAATTACATATGTCTGATCTTTTCCATTCATCTTGAGATGGTGATTAATGCATAATTTATTCTTGAGCCCTTTTGAGGGTCTGAAGTTTCTGCAGAAGGGCTTTGTGGCAGGCCTGGAAATGAGCACGTCAGCTCCTCTTCCATTAAGGCCCGCAGCAGCTGTGAGTGCTGGGAAGTTGAGGGCCGGTGTATTCCCAGGGCTTTCTGACTCTTCCCAAAGTGGGGACTGAACCAAAGGAAACAACCAGCCTCTCCCTTGGCCCAAGGGAGCATGCACTCAGCAGATCATGCTGATGATCAAGAGAGGCTTCCTCCCTCCAGAAGCTCTAAGCTCCGCCTTGTGGTTCAGCCCTGCACCTCTTCGGGGTTGGAGGTGCAGGAAGCAGGTGCCTCAGGCTGTCCAGATGGAGCACGAGGCCGGTGGGGCTGGACCCGCTCAGAGCCTGCACTGCAGCTTCCCTGCCCGGCATCCGTTCTCCCCTCTCCATTGGTTACAGATGCCAATTTTGTTTGCAGTAGGAAAGTTACAAATTCCTAATGAACCAATGAAATGGAGAAGAAGCCTACTGAATGGGGCTTCTGGGAGAGCTGTTGCTTTTCTGATGAAAAAAAGAAAAAGCACAGGGTCTGGAGTAGGAATTTTGATCACAAAACTGAAAGTCCCTGACTAAGGATGGCAAACTGGGAGACACAAGGAGCTTGGGACTCGGCTGTCACTGAGGGTGTGCAGTACCAGTTCCTCTCTTGGCCCTCTTGTTAGGAGAGAAAACCCATCCCCTTCTGACTGTGATGGATGATATTTGGCAGTTTGGTTCATGCCACTGAGAGTAGTCCCAACGGCTGCCTGCGTCTCTGAGCTTCAGGTGGCAGCTCGGCTCTGATACTCACCTGCTGTATAGCCTTAGGGACAGCGCATGAACTCTTTGAGCCTCAGTCTCCCCATTGCTAAGACAAGGACAGTATATCTTCCCTGTCCATGGGGTTTGCGACAATTCCGGGGACTTCTGTAAGCGTGACACTGCCCTGACCCTTTTGGGGATGGGGGAGCTGGACGTTTGACAGGGCAGGGGAGGAAGGAAGGAGCATTTGGAGGGGGAGAGAGTTGACTCTCAGAGGGAAGGAACCGACCAAGAGGTAGACAGTCTTGGAGGACAGATCAACCAAGCCCAACCACCAGAAGGCAGAACCAAAAGGTGTGAATTTGCTGGAAGCAAGGCCGGCTCCATTGAGCTTCCTCAGGGGTTTCCTGCGGAGGCAGGAAACCCGAGCCTGCGTGGGGGTGGGCGGGGTGCGCGCGAGAGGCTGCGGCTTGGGGAAGAGGGGCCCTGGGATGCAGGTGGGTCCTCATACTTCCGTCATGAGCTTGACCTTGGGCTGTGGTAGGTCAGGGAGTGATCTTTTAAAAATGGAAGTCGAACTTTTCACTCCCCTGTTTTAAAAACCCTTCACTGCTTCTAGGCACGTACCCAGGAGGAGGACAGCTAGGGAGGCTGGGGTTCTTTTTGTGGTAACGAGAAGGCTCCCAAACTGAATGTGGTGACGGATACAAAACTACGTGAATATACAAGAAGACATTGAATGATACAGTTTAAATGGATGAGTTGCGTGGTATTTGAATCTTAGCTCAATGAAGTGTTAAAAAAAAAAAAAGTAGTGCTTTGTTGGTTCCTCCTTGCCGACAGGATGCAGGCCCTTCTGGAATTGGTCCTCTTGCCCCAGAGCATCCTTACCTCCCACCAAGGGAACTGTTGTACCTGCCTGCGGTGCTGTGTGGCGCTGCGCCCCGGGGTGGTGGCGCTCATTCGTCCCTCTTCCTTGTCTGGTGGAGTTCTTGCTCTGGCCCTGCAAAATGGAGTGCTGTTACTGAGTGCCTCCTGTGGCTCTAGCACCTGCTGTGTGTCAGGCACAGAACCAGGCTCCGTAAATATACTTCCTCATTCCATCTGTTAATGAAATCCATGCGTGTGTTAGATAAGGTCAGTAGCATTAACTTCTGTGACAGACTACCTTCAAATCTCAGTGGGTTAACACAGATGGTTATATTTTGTTCATATTACAGACAATGTGGTGTGTGTGTGTGTGTGTGTGTGTGTGTGTGTGTTGGGCTGGGGAGCTCTGCTCTTTGTAGTCTCTGAGGGACCCAGGACCCTTCATCTAGTGGCTTCAATTCCTGTAGGGCCTCTGAGTCCTTTGCTGGGTTTTTGCATCCAACTGGCTAACGAGGGAGAGACAATACAGGAAAGACTGTGAGACAGGTTTCAGAGGCCAGTCCTGGAAGTGACATTCAATCCTCCTACCCACCTTCCGTTAGCCAGAGCTCACTCCTCTGGGCACTGCAGAGGATGCTGGGAGATGTCTAGTTGTGTGCCCAGAGAGGCAATGAGCTAGATTTGGTGAGGACAGCATTATACCTGTCACATAGAGATGGTTATTATTGCCACTATTTTACTGATTAGCTAATTTTAGCCATCTCATAGCCAAACAGTGAGCTTTTCCCTAAGAGAAAGCTTGTCTCTGCTGTTCTGAAATCCCCCATGCCTTGCACAGCGTCTGACATGGAGTACTCAGCACATCTCTCTTGTGCTGGATGAAATTGGAGAAGCTAAAGTTTGGAGCTCAGTAATGAGTGATTCCTAAATACATCCTCACTTCTATGCGATGTTCTGGCTTTCTACTTTCTCCGCCAGCCCTTCCCCTCTATTGGAAGGGTGACAGTGGAATCCTGGCTCCCACCCAAGGCTGTTGTTGCCTAGTGAGATTCTTCCTTGCCATGTGGGCAGCCCAGGGTCCTTTGGAATGCTGCCTTTTTGAATTTCATCAATGGGATAAGACAAATCTAATGATGCAGAAATACAAGGGAAGTCGGATGGAAGAGAAGGAGGGATGACTCTGTTGAACCTGGTATTTCTATCCTTCTCCTTAAGGAGGAGGAATTGGTGGTTATGCAAAAGCAGAGGATTATTGATTTATGATGAACAACTTGTTCAAGAGGGATATGTTTCCCCCCCTCATGCTGGGCAAGCTCCAGCCCAGGTTCAAGTGCTGGTCCTGGTGGGCGTCACCCTCGCCCTCTCTTTCCTTTGCCATCTGCTGAATGTGATGAATGGCCCTTCAGGGACATTCCACCCTCTTCCTCCTCCTGGGTCCTTCCACTGGGATTTCATGTTGTTCCCGACCCAAACCCTCAACTCAGCAACATCAAAATGGCTACTTCTTTCTTTTTCTTGTGTCTCCTTTTTCTTTTCCTAGTGATCTAATCACTGATATCATGGTGGGTATCTGAGAATGGAGACAAATGAAGGAGAGAGGGGTAAAGGGCTACCGGTGGGGCAGAAAAAGGCCCCAGAGAACAGAAATCATCAAAAACAAAGACTGGAGAGACGGCTTAAAGAGCTTCATCATTATTAATTTAGGAAGCTTAAAGAGGGTTGGCGACAAGAAAAGGGCAGTGAAAAAAATCCCAGTGATAAGCCTGCCAAGCACACGAAGGTTGTCCAGCCCTCCGAGAGCCAGGGTGAGCGTAGGCCTCTCACTTCCTTTGTTCTCCCCACCGGGACCCGGGGGTGCTTGTGCCGCCAGCAGGCCCTGCAAAGCGGACAGCGGCAGGCGGGCCTGCAGCAGGGGCCCAGCCCTGTGGGTTGCTGGCAGGGTCTGGGGAGGCTCAGTAGTGCTGGGCGGTACCGTGGGCACGTCTCATCGAGTGTGGAGGCTGTTTGACCGTGGTCTGGCCTGGACATTGACCAGCAGACTGGAAGTCACCTACCATGCTGAATCAGGGTGGGGGCAGGCTCCCCCTGTGCCAAGCCTTGCCCGTTTAGTAAAGTTGCTGCATTGTTGGGGTGGACCAGGGGTTTTAGGAGAGGGGTGGGGCCTGCTGAGACAGGGTGGGAGACGGGTCAACCAGGATGCAGTATTTCAGCCTCCTAGCGACGAGCCCAGCTGACCTGGTGCGCTCCAGCTGAACTCCTGCCTTGGAGCGTCACGCCCATGATTGCACTGCTGTGGGATTGAGCTACGTTTGAGCCACCGCATAGCACTGGATCTCTTTGATGGAATCCGTCGTTGGCTCTGTTGGAGAAAGTTAATCAGGCATTGTAGCTGACCGCTTCCGAGAGTGCCAGTTTCAAGCAACACCGCTCTGACTTTCCCAAATGCGTTTTTCCTTGGAGGCCTCCTCCTGCCCTCCATGCAGTCCTCTTTGGTCTCTTTCCCTCTGGGGGCTCGTGCTCTCAATTCCTTGGGCAGGTTCCGTGTATTTTAATCAAAGGCAAGGAGCAGGCAGCTCATGGGTTGTCATTAGGATGATGGGATGTGAAATGACCACTGGATTGTTTTCATTTCTCCAAGACAGCAGCCTGGTGTTCTGCGTTGTCAGCTCATTAGAGGATGTCACCGAGAAATGCAAAATAGTCCAACTCCAGCGCCATTGGCTTCCAATTCCCTCAGCACAGGACATCAGAGCTGGGGCATGCTAATCTGATTTCAGCACTTGGGCAGTGGAGTTTTTTATTGGGCTCACTCAGAGGTGGCTGCAGGGCTTAAAAAAAAATTCCGGCCCTTTTTTTTTTTTTTGCAGACAGCAGGTGTGTTTCCACAATCTTAATATATGTCCACAAGATATCTACCTATATCCATACCCGTATCTTTATCTCTGCCATTTCCTACCTTGTTCTGGAAAGGACTTAAGGCTCAACCTGGTATGTTTCCGCTTAAACCTGAGATAGGTAGTGCTGAGATATTAAACTTTTTAAGAAAAGAGACATTAGGAGATAGTAATTCCCTTCATAAAAGAATTCTTGATGAAACAAATGACCTACCTTCTGACTTTTCAATATAATTTAAGCTACCTAAATTTATAATAAAGTGAGAGGCCCTTTATTGTAGCAGAGTATGTTCAGAATTATCTCCCAATGCTTCCCACTCTTTCTCCTAAAATCCCCCGATGCCAGAGGACAAGGGGGTCTCTGCGCCCTGGGGTCTAAAGGTAGTTCAGAGGGACCCGCAGCAAGTAGAAACCTCTTCAAAGTCACATATTCTAAATGTGAGTGGTACTCTGGCATGCTAGTTCACAGTCTGTTTTTTAATATGAAATGTGCTGTACCTGGCCTGTGATGTTAGAGAAGTTCCTCTCATTTGCCTAGACTTTCAGTGAGACTGACGCTCCGTGGGGTCTCCCCTACCCGCCCGCAGCCTCTGCCTGTGCTTGTTTGTGCAGCCGAGAGAAGGGGCCCAGGGAAGCCCTCGCCTTGGAAAACCCGGGGGCCGCAGTTCAGACCAGCTCTGGCATTTCCAGGCCTTCTTGGCCCCAAGATCCAGCCTATTTTATTGCTTTATCCTCATTATCAGGCTTTCGGGGCAGTCTGCTCCATTCCCAGGCCTGCTGATTAAAAGAGAGGATCTGGAAATGGGGGTGGTTGCACTGTCAGCTTTCCAGCATTTTCGTTTGCTTTAAGTTTGAGTTGGGGGAAAACCACTCTCTTGGGTACGCTTGACCCTGGACAACACGAGTTTGAACTGTGCAGATCCACTGATACACGGATTTCTTTCCGTAAACACCTATTACAGTAAGTACTGCAGGATCGGGGGTGGTTGGGTCTACAGATGTGAGACCATGCATACAGAGGGCCGACTGTCAAGTTATATGTGGATTTTCGATTACACAGAGGTTGGCACCCCTAACCCTCACGCTGTTCAGGGGTCAACTGTGTGAGTTTTCCTATGTGTAAAATATAGCTCAGAAAAGTTCATCCTTAGAGAGAAGTAAAATATTATGAGGGCTTATTTATGTCTTAACATACATGAGTCCCCCTAGGACCCAGATGATGATTGCTAAATGCCACTGAAAGAAAGGGACCAGGCTCCTCGGGGCAGTGGCAGACTCCAGTCCGGGAGAGTAAATACACAAGATGACCCTGGAGGATCTTGTTATCCTGAAGTGCAAGCAAACTTTTGAAGATGACAAGGGTGTGTTGTAAAGACTCAGGAACACACCTGAATAAGCTCCAGATGTCCAAAGGCAGACGCTTTAGGCATCAGTAATCACTGCAGTGGTTGGAACACATCCAATACCTTTATACTCTCATGTTTATAAATGATTCTTGTAAGAAGAAAAATCTTATAGGTCATCTTTGGAGGAGTCTAGGAAACTACCTTATTATTTTGAAAACTGGTAAATGAAAGAATCAAACGTTTACTTGCATTTACTATATGAATTCTG
This sequence comes from Camelus dromedarius, assembly GCF_036321535.1. Taxonomy (NCBI): domain Eukaryota; kingdom Metazoa; phylum Chordata; class Mammalia; order Artiodactyla; family Camelidae; genus Camelus; species Camelus dromedarius. The sequence goes on along the minus strand of NC_087454.1, from coordinate 9,460,138 downwards.
TATCAGGGAAACTGAATAGTTGATTAGGAAGTTTGCCTTTATAGCAGTATTAAAAAAAAAACTGAATGATGAAATTAGAAATATAACATTTTGCAATCCCAAATGAATAAATGAATTCAGGCCAGGGTTTCTCAACTTTGGACTCTTGACATTTTGGGACAGATAATTCTTTGTGGTGGGCGACCATCCTGTGCTTGGTAGCAGCCTCCCTGGCATGCACCCCCTAGATTCCAGGAGCATCCCTTCCCCCAGCTGTGATGACCAGAGATGTCTTGAGACACTGCCCCCTGTTCCCTGGGAGGACAAAATCACCCGGGTCAAGAATCACTGCTCTAGGCAATAATCACCAATGGCTGTGATGACATCACTAAAGGAGCCACAGCTAGATTTTATGTGTCTCCTGGTGGATGTTCACTACCGCTTTTGAAATTCTTGCCAAACCAGAACAGAAACAAACTGATCTGAACTAAGTCTCTGTATCTAACTTCCATAGAGATATGAGACACACACACACACAAACTAGCATCACAATGATGCAATCAGCAAAATCCTGGCTGTGTCAAATGCTAAGGACACATAACAAGGTTCATTCAGCAAAAGATCATAAGGAATAAGCAGAGATAGAGGAGGAACCTATAGATTAAAAGAGTATTCTGTCTCTGAGTTGTCAATAAAAAAATAAATTAAATTTTTTTTTAAATAAGAAAAGAGTATTATAACTTAGGGTTGTATCAGCCAGTTACACTGTCAAGCTCTTATTTGTATCACAATTTAAACAAACTTAAAAATTATAAGATTCAATGAGAAAGTTTAATGACATTGAGGAATTATCATTCTTTTTTTTGGAGAGGGGTGTGATAATGGTATTATGGATATGTTTTTAAAACTCCTTCTCATAAGTCATCTTATAGATGAAATAATAGGAAGCCTGGGATTTACTTTAAAATAATCCAGAGAGGGGTGCATAGATGAAATTAAACTGGCCTTGTATTGATCATTGTTGAAGGTGGTTGATGGGGAGGTACCTCAGGTTTGTTGTGCTTTTCATGTTTGACTATCTTCATAATAAAAAGTTTTTTTTTAAGTTAAAAAAAATGCATGAGCCCTCAGGGGAAGTTCCAGCATTAAGAGAAGGTTGCATTGAGTCTGTCCCGTGTCGGGGTGCCTCCGGGATCTGACGGGAACACACAGCAGGCAGGCAGGCAATGTGAGTTCCATTCTCTGCCTTGGAGCCTGTGTGTGCATGTGGGTGCTCAGGGCTGAGTGTCCTGAGATGAATAGAAGGGTCAGCCCTGTCCTCATGTTAATTAGCTCTTAATTGTTCTAAGTAGTGGATGAACTGATTCACGATTTTCATAAATTTATTGGCCCTCCAGTTAATGAAGAGCCTAATGCAGTACCTTTTGGCATATATCATTCCTTTGCTCGACTGGCATGTCCTTTTCGCCAAACTACTGAGCTGGGCTATGGAGGGAATGACAGCTGCTCAAATTTTGGGTTCGAGGAGACTGGTGTGTCCTGTACAGAAGGCGGAGAGGAAAAATGCAGGAATACAGGCTGGAAAGGATAAAAACGTCCAGGTGAATTAATAATGCATATATGCACATTCAGCGTGCACATCTGCTGCCCAGATAATGGTGTTGAAAAGTTAACCTCTGTCCTGTCCCCTACCTCCTCCAGCCCATCATTCTCCCTCTGCCAGCCCCTCCCTCCTCCAAAGCAGCCAGGCCATCTAATGCTCCTTGCCTCGGGGGGAGGATTTGGCAGAATGGAGAGCAAATGGCCTACCTGCTTTTTGCCGTCTTACACTGTGTCAAGGAACCATGCCCTTAGGGAGAAATGTCAGGAGAGGAGGCAGGCTCCCTACACCCCTCATTCCCCCCAAATCTAGGGAAGGTTTTCCCTGAGGTTAAGGAAACAGTGAAGACAGTGGGTAAGTGATGATCATATGGAGAGGGGCGCCCTGCATCCTACTTCTGGGGGTTGGCTGCAAAGCAAGGCCAGGCTGGTGGCCTCAGCAGACCTTGCGGAGACTTCCATGGCCCTGTGTGACAAGGGGCGGACCAGGATGATCCCCCTGCCCTTTCCCGGGAAGCACCTGGTGGACAGTAGTGAAGGTGGTCCCGGTGGACCTCTGGGCCGATGGCTGCCTTAGCGCACCTGCGTCCGGGACTGGTGTCGACCCCCTTTACAAGATCTTGCTCCATGTAACTGCTTCACTCAGGGGAAAGGGAGCTCCAGAGTTGACCAAGACCAGGTTTCTGCCCCTCAGGCAGGAGGGGGGCTCCAGTAGGCCCTCTGGGCGGAGGTTCGTGTGCAGCACAGCAAACACACCCCAGACGAAGGTAGCAGCAGTAGCGAGTTGAACATGATCATCTTTCTTTTTTGCCCCTACTTTTTCTCATCAGCACCACACACACACACAGTCTTTTCTTGTGGTGCACATTGTTTCTGGGTGCACACAGAAGGGTCGATTGTCCACAAGCCCCCTGTCTCTTAGGCACTCATGCAAAAAATTGCTTACAAATTCTGAGCTTGTTAGAACTCCTCTGTGGTTGCAGGTGATTAGACCACAGTTTGAAATGGTTGCCACAGAGAGGGCCTCCATGATGAAGTCTGGGATGCAGACCGCAATAGTAAGGAGCTGCAGGCAGGCCTGGAGGGCAGCTGGCACTGGCTCTCATCTCTTCTTCCCGCCCCGTCTCCTCTCTCGCTGCAGTCTCCTTTCTCCCCGGCCCCTGGCAGTGTCCGAGTTTGATCCAGAACTGCAGGGTCAAGACCAGGCCTGTGACCCACCCTCCACCCACTGAGTGAGGGTCTCTGGAGAAGTGACCTGGGAATCTGAATTTTAAGACTCCTTGTGTAGTTCATTCTTACCCACTCTAAAGCTTGAGGCCCCCTGAATGACAGCTTTAGCCATTGGAAAGAGACCGAAATGATGGTGTCTTTGAAGAAAAATCCTAGGGAAAGGACCTTGTAGGTCTGGCTTGGAACAGGTGCCCTTGTGCCTGGACCTGTCCACTGGATTACGGGGTGAGATCAGGTTACAACACGACCTCTCCTCTAAGCACATGGGTGATGTGAGAAGGGATCCCAGAAGCAGGAGAGCTCTCCAGGGAGAGAGGATGGTGCTGGCTGGCCAAAGCTGCCGACACCTACCCCTCATTTTGGGGCTCCATAGAGAGTGATGATTTGGGTCTCTGTGGTTCCCAACCAGGGGTTCTAGGATTCCTTCCCTAAATGCTTTCTCGCTTGACCTCAGTGACCCTGCGCCCGCTCCATTTCCCTTACACTTCATGACTCCTCATTGGATGCCCACCGTGTTTGTTTCTCTTTCCTCATGTTCTCTGTTCTCTTCAAGCCGGCACAACCCAGCGTTCTTCCCTGAACCCTCCTACTTTTTTACCTTTTTCCTCCGAAAGCATCCCAGTCTCCTGTACGCAGGTGACTGTCAAGAGCTCCACACCCTTCCAGTATCTGAGGGGCTTGTCCTCCTTCTCCTGAAAGCAACTCTGCCCCAGCGTGGTGCAGAGAAACCAGAGACTCACGTGGTCCATCTAGCAGGGAAAACTAAAGTCCCGGAAGCCGCCTGGCCTCCAAAGGAGCATAAAGACAATGCAAAGCCTATATTCACATTTTCAAAGATATCAACAAAGGAATCCAACGACAGAGTAAACAGCAAGCAGTTGGTTCTTCTCCTCTTTGATTCTCTATCCCAGCCTCCTCCCAAATTGTTCAGACTCTTACTCTCCAAATTCTAGAAAGCTCTTCATCCCTCTCCTTTATTCTTTACTCTGAATGTTTGTCTGCACCCCCACACCAAAATTTATATATTGAAACCTAATCCCAGTGGTTTGGTGATGGTACTTGGAGGTGGGGCATTTGGGGTCATTAGGTCACGAGGGTGGAGCCCTCATGAATGAGATTAGTGCCCTGATAGAAGAGACCCCCAAGAGCGTCCTCTCCATTTCTGCCGTGTGAGGTTATAGTGAGAAGATGGACATCTGTGAACTAGGAAGCAGCTTCTTACCAGACACCTAGTCTGCTGGCCCCTTGACCTTGGACTTCTTGGCCTCCGGAAGCATGAGAAATGCATTTCTGTTGTTTGTAAGCTACCTGTATGGTATTTTGTTATAGGGGCCCAAATGACCTAAGGCGGAAACTCTGGATGCTCCTCTTTCTTTCCCAGCTGACACCGTGTTGGTCATCAACTTTTGTAGATCTGATTGCAGAAATGTCTCTTGGCCTTGCTCCTTTTCTCTCCATTGCCACTGCCAAATCCTTGGTTCAGCCCTTCCTCAGGTCTTAGTAGGGCTGTTTCAGAGTCTGTTAGCTGGTGTCCCTGACACTCATCTCTCTCACCTCCAGTCTACCGCTGCCATGCTGCTGCTGAGAAGCAGATCTGGTCACTTTTCTCTGTGGTTGACGGTTGTCCATGCCGCCCCTTCCCCATCGTGTCCATGGCTCCCCTTTCCTTGGTGCTCACAGCCCTTCCTATTGTCCTTCCTTCAGGCTGCCTCTCACTCTCCCCAGTGACCCTGTGCAGTCAGGCTGGATCACACAGTCTGTTTACTGTTCCTCAACCTTCTGTTCCCTTCCACACTTTGACATTTTTGTTCATGTTGTTTTTATTCCCTGGAATGCATGCCTGCACCTGTCTAGTGGAGCAGCTCCTACCAGTTCATCCAGGTTGAGCCTCCCTGCTGTCTGGAGCCTGAGAACCCTGTCACTGTGTCCCCCCTAGCCCGGGCTCATCACATGTGCCCTGCACTTCATGCTCAGGAGAGTTTGTCCACACCATTCCTATGTCCCTTGTCACACTCTGTCTTTTCTCTTCCATGGTGAGCTCAGGAGCAGGGCATTAGTCATAGTGGAAAATCTCTGCTAGCTATCGCGCAGAAGTTGTGACATAAATGACGTCTTATCCCCATGGAACAAGGTAGTGTTTGTGACCCTTCATCTCGCCCCCTCATCATACCACAGTGAGAAGAGTAGAAGGGCTTCTGACTCCTGCTTAAGAGGACTGCAGGGGAAGAACTTCACTCTGATCTCAAGTATCCAGCCTGGCCGCTAGGCTATCTGATAAGACAGTGGAAGGAATTTATTGGTATAAAAAACTCGGTTGAGTCAAATCTGCACACCTGATATTTACTCAGTTGTAAACAAGCCTGCTCCGTGTGAAGACAGAGACTGAGAAAGCAGATGTATTAGTGTATTGTTAGTCGCTTTGCGAAATAAATCACCTTCCCACCTGTTCCTCCTCCCTATTCAGTACTATAACCCGGAAGGTAGAGGAGACAGTCCTACCAACTCTTGTAGATCCTTTCTCCTAAAACCTCACTAATTTGATGACTTTTCTGCATCTTCCCTGCCAGTGGGCTGCTCAGGTCACTTTCATCTTGCTTCTAGATTATTCTAGACAACTCCCTCTGACTAACACCACGCATCGGCTTAGACAGCACCTCCTTTCAGACCTTCTCTCTGCTCCAAGACTGGGTTAAGTGAATTGCCTGCATGTTCCACTGCATTATCCCATGACTGTCTTAACTCTTCTGTTTCCCCGTCAGACTGCAGGTTATTTTCACTGCCACACATAAGAAGTACTCCATAAATTTTTATTGCACAACAGAATCTACCAAGGTAGGTATCAAAATATTTTGAACACTTACCTTTTTTGATCACGTCTACTAACTGGTGCAAAGCATTTTTATATCCTGGTATGAAAAAACCAGGCTATTGAGAGAAGTAACTGAATTGGATTAGGAAAGAGGTCTTTTCTTTTCATCTTTGCCTTTGGCTTCTCAACACGGATCAGGCTTTGCCTAACCTAACATATGCTGAGAGTTATGTCTCAGTTGAGGGGGCCAGGTGCGTGTACGTACTTTGTCTTTCTCACAAGTTTTCATCAGTTAATTGGGGATAATAATTGGGTCTGCTAGCAAATAGCGCTGTGAAGAGTGGGTTTCCATCTTGAAGGAGTGTGTGTGTTTCCTTAAGCACCTGGGTTTTCACTGGAAATGTGTCGGTTCCCTGGAAAGACTTAAGCCAGGTCTTCCCAATGGTTTTGAAGTCTCCTGTTCTCCTCATCAATGTGCTTCTGTCAAGCCCTCCATTCACAGAGGCTTCAAGGTGCTCGGAAGAAATGCTCAAGCTTTATATTTTTAAAGAAATAAGGTCAAATGTTTTATTTTTAAATACAAGTCATTCCCAACAGCATGTCTTTTCCTTTCTGTCCACGTGGATGACTTCTAGCAACTTGATTCTGCTTTCAAAGTGAGCGGGAGGAACTCTTACGAGATTTGGAGGGGATGAAGTGGCTTCTTGAAATTAAAAGTCACTTTGAAAGAAAAGACTTCATGAAAAATAGCGCTGGAGACAAAACAGGATTTCTAGAAAGTGATATTTCCATACAGGAAAGTGAAAATCGAGTACTGACTCTTCCTCTCTTTTAACCGTGGGTGAAGTCGCCTGGGTGTTTGTCTCACCTGCGAAAGGGGCTGCCTGAGATCTGTGCCATCAAGCTGTTCAGTCTTTGCTTGCCTGGCAGCAGCTTCAAAGGTAGGACACCTGGAAGAGGAATCCGTGGCCCCAGGAAACCAAGACATGGAATGAGGATGTCAGTGACAGCTCCTGTGAGTTACTGAGACATTGTGGATAGAATGAGAAATGTCCCTCCTTCTTCCTTCATCAAATCATGTAAAGCCAGCTAGAACAATGATTCTGTCTGTTCGGATGATGTGAGTGAGAAGCACCTGTCACAGAAGACATGAATTGAATGAGATCTTAAAAGAGTTTTGTTCTTGAGGCAGAGAAAGAGGAGAAAGGAGCTGGAGGAACATCAGCAAAGGGAGGGAAGGATGAGCTTGCATGGAGTGATGAGAGAGGCCCGGTGGCAAGACCAGCAGGCGAGTGAAAGGGGTGGGGGAGACCGAACCAGAAGTTATAAGGGCATCCCTGACTCCTTTGACCTCAGGCGACCCTGACAACCAGAGCATCATTTCCTGTGGTGATAAGATAATAGAAGGCCACAAAGAAATTGGAGCTGGGGCCACGTCAAGTTCACCTGTCTTCTTTTCCATACACTTATGTGGTTGGGGCCAGAGCACACAGAGTCTGGACCCTAGAGACCCTGGGGAGGGCTGAACTGATCGTGCACTGGGAAGAGACAAAGACACTTTCGTAAAAGTCAGTGTTACGGGTTGAGTTGGGTGTCCCCTACATTTCATATGTTGAAGTCTTAACCCCTGGTTAGTCACTTCAGAGTGTGACCTTTTTTGAGGTAGGGTCTTTACAGAGGCAGTCATGTTAAAGTGAGGTCATTAGGGTGGGTCCTAATCCAGAGTGATTAGTCTCCTTATAAAAAGTGGACATTTGGATACAGAGACACGCACACAGGGAGAATGCCATGACTGGAGCATAAAAATGGTCATAGACAAACCAAGAGGCATGAAACACATCCTTTCCTCGTGATCCTCAGAAGGAAGCAACTCGGCCAACACCTGGGTTTTGGACTTCTGGGCTCTGAACTGTGAGATGATACCTTTCTGTCGTTCAGGCCACATTGGTAGTGCTTTGTTGCAGTGGCCATGGCAAACCAGTACAGTTGGCCAGTGCCATGGCCTCTTCTCTCCGTCAGGGGAGAGCAGAGAAGAGAAGGTTTCTTGAGACTCTGCAAAGCAAGGTGGTTTTCTTCTGGAATAGTACTTGGAAACCCCAATGTTGTCTACATCAATGAAACAACTGGCCTGTATCTCAGCTGATTCAGTGATTTCTGTCATATTAACAAGCAGCACTCACTGGCCCACGCTCATTGTGCATTCACTGCATGATCAGTTGTAAACTGGCCAAATAATCTAGCAGACACGTGTCAATTCTGTGCCCATTTTTAGAAAAACACCAGTGAACTTGGCTGAGAGGCAGTGAGAGCTGTGTTGAAAGTCTTCCTTGAGGCTCCAGTAAGTTCTATGTCTGGTCTCCCTGTGTCTCTAGCCATGGTCACTTCTGATTATGAGGTTTGAGAGGGATCTAGAACTTGGGCCGGAAAACATTGCTTAAGCTGCTCTCTCTCCCCACTGGCCTGCGTGGCACCGCGTCATTGGATTCCCCTCCATTTGAAGAGGATAACTATTAGAGAGAGAGGAAGCATTCCTGTTTCCTTTATTGTGAAGTGATTCTTTGAAAGTGTTATTTTTCTTTCTTTCCTTTTCCCTTCCTCCTAAAAACCACGTAGAGAGTATGAATGCCAGTTAGGACGCAATTATCGTAATAATGAATCAGTTCACTGGGTGTGCCAAATTGATACCATAGGAATGTCCTGGCAACAGCTTAGTGAACTATTTGTAGGAGGAAAACGAGAGAGGGGAGGAGAGTGAGTGAACACATGGTTTAGAGAGTGCACACAAATGTGTGCACATACACACTGAATTTGGATGTGCCCCATACCCTCTTTTGCTAACATACCCATCAAAGCCTTCACCTTTTTTGCGGCTGATTCTCTAAGTATGTATCTTACATTCAGTGGTGTGTTTCCTGTCTCTGCAACTCAGTCAAATTCCACAATGCTTGAGATCTCAATAGGACTACTGAAACAGTCAATCAAAGTAATAAAAAAGGGAGACAGTGTTGGGAAGCAAAGGTAAAGAGACGTGCCCAGGGCAGTGAGCTCTGTAGAGATGGGTGGCTATCCACCATATTGTGTTACTCAAATATCTTCTTCCAGTTGGCCTCCCAAATTACTTAACACAAAAGACCTTTCCATCTGTCAGAGATAGGTCCCTGCACACCTAGCTTTTCTGGAAGGCAGTACAGCATGGGCTTTGGCGTCAGGCCAGCCCAGGTTAGAATCCCAGGTCCACCATTCTAGCTTCATGAACTTGGACAAGTTATTTTTAACCTCTTGAATCTCAGTGTTCTTTGTCTTTAACCTTAACCTTCAACGTTAACCTCCACCTTGAAATGGACATGAAACTCATCAACAGCTGAGTTAAAAAATAAATTGTGGCATATTCACGTAATGGAATACTCTGCAGCCTTGAGGATGAGAAATCTACAGCTACACGTGATACACAGCTACACAAAACGAGATGGACGCATCTCACAGATGTAACATCGAAGGAAAGAAGCCAGAAAGAAAAGGGTACATATTGTGTATCTCCACTTAGATAAAATTCAGAGAGTGGTGAAACTGATTTCTGTTATTCGAGGTTGGGCTAATGGTGTGACCTGTTGGGCAGAAGAGGGCTGGCGGTGTCCTGTCGCTTGTCCTGGGTGGCAGTTACTTGGGTATGTCCAGTTTGTGAAGTGCACTGAGTTCCATACTTACAATGTGTATAATTTGCTGCATATAGGTTCTACTTTAATAAGTTAATTAAAGAAGGCAGATGATTATAATAGTACAATAGTATAACAGAGAGGTGAGGATTAAATGAAACAACAGATGAAAAATACCGAGCCATAGTAAGTGCCTGACAGATGTTAGCGATCGGTTATTGTTAGCATTCTTGTGATCCTGTTGAAGGCGTTCCTGTCACATCTGGGTACGCCAGTGACACTCCAAGGTTTTTAAATAGGAAGGCATGTAAAATGCCTGGTTCTTCATCAGAGGTGAACCCCTTAACATCATGTCTCATCCAGAGGCATGCATCCCGGGGGAAGAAAATAAAGAAAAAAGTCACTCCCGAGTGCCCTGACTTGGGATTGAATTTTCCAAATATATATATATTTTTTAACATTGATTAAAAAAACAATACAGGACAAAATCCCACCCTTCATCCTCCCGAGTGTGCAAAATAACTTGGCAGAAAAGACTAGGCTGTTTTCTGCTGTTCTTAAACCGGTTTACTTCCTCTCATTTCCTCCTTAGATAAAAATAGCAGTTTAATCTATTGACAGATGAAAGCCTTTCAAAGTACTAACTCCGTTTGGAGCTGTTGCTGCTCATTGTTGATTTTCTGTAATACAGATGTTTTTGGCGTAATGTATGCTCCGGAATGTCCCCTGTCAGCTCAGTAAAGAAGACAAACAGCAGCCAGGTCTTGAAAACAGAGCCTCTCCAAAAATCAGCTGACATAAGCTCAGTTGGGCTTCACCCCACACACAGATTTTAATAAACAAACCTCGCTGGTCAGCATAGTACGCCGGCCTATTGAAACATGTCACATGCTTCCTGCTCCTCTCCACGGCTCTGCAGCTCTTGCACAAAACAAGTTCTGGGTTAACAGAATGTAATGAGTCGGAACGGGGGAAAATGCCTCTTCTCTACAGGCCATGAGAGAGCCATGGTGTGAAAGCATTAAGCAGTGGGGCTGCCGTGTGACCCCAAGTTCAAGTCCAAGGGCTCAGAACTGCAACTTCTGCAGCTGAGTCAGCACCAAGAACTGTGAGGGCATGTGTGGAACTATTCCTGCCCCGCTGGGTCTCCCCACGAGCGCCTCTACCCCGTGCCCCACTCTCTTCTTTCCTTCTCACGCTGTGTTGGGACCTCACCTGCTGTCCTGGCTTTCCATGCGTCTACCAAGTCTGTTCATCCGGCTGCCGAGTCAGGCTCCCTCTATTCCAGTCCTGGCTCGGCACTTAAGACCTCTGTGACTTCGAACATCTCACTTAATGCTTCTTAGCTTCAGATGTCTCATCTATGAAATGAGGATCACAGTGGACTCACCTGCTAGCGCTCTTACGAGGACTGAATGTGGTCGTGTATGCAAAGCGCTCAGAGTAGCACATGGCCAGTGCACAGAGGGCGCTCAGCAAATGTTGAATGCCGTTCAGTTCTGCTCCAGCCCCACCTCCGGCCGTACGTGCAGTCAGTCCCCACACACAAGTTAGAGAGGAAAACCCATCATCCAGAGAGGGTTACAGGCATACCTCGTTTTATTGTGCTTTGTGATACTCTTTGTTTGTTTTTAAACAAATTGAAGGTTTGTGGCAACCCTGCATTGTCAGATGATGGTTAGTAATTTTTAACAGTATTTTTAATTAAGGTATGTACATTGTTTTTTTTTTTAGACATGATGAGATTGTGCACTTAATAGGCTACGGTGTAGCGTAGACATAACTTTTATGTGCACCAAGAAACCAAAAATACTTGTGTAACTCACTTTATTGTGATATTCACTTTATTGCGGTGGTCTGGAACCAAACCTGCAAAATCTCTGAGCTTTGCCTGTAGTTAATTGGATTCAGGGAGTTTTAGAATAAAAAGATTAATTCTTAAATTAAGAGCAGAGCTGAGAAGCTAGTGGTGTTTTCAGCTTTGGCAGCCCTATTTGAAATTCTGGGCCAGATAATCATTGTGGTGGGGAGCTGTCCTGTGTAGAATGTTTAGCAGTATCCCTGAGTTCTACTCACCACCTGCCTCTCCCCCTAGACAATCAAAAATATCTTCAGACGTTGCTAATGTCTCCTGGGGGGCAAAAGTCTGATCCCTGGTTGAGAACCACTGGGCTAGATCAAGACTCCAACTGTGAGCTTTGGCAAGAAGGCATAATGAATGAACAGTGAAAGGGCGGGCAGGGTGTGTTAACCTGAGACAAGTGCTCTTCTTCCCTTCCATGGAGCCTCTTAGAAAACAGATAGGAGTGGAAGCTGGAGTCCAGGCACTACTGACACCTACCTGTGTTGGTCCACAGGCAGTTTCCTGCTTTCATCAGCAAAGCCTTCCTGAAAACTTCCGTCTCACAGGGATGTGTGAAAGTAGAATAGAGGAGGGGGTTCCATTCCCAACATCTGTAAAAAGGACCAACTCTAATCGTACCTCAGCTTCAGATGCACTCTGTGAAGATATAGTACAGCATTTCATGAAAGCCCCTTAGTTTTGCTGTCTTCCTTCACCAGTTTAAACCCAGTGAGTGTTTCACCACATTGGGCTGCCCTCTTTCCAGCTTCGTCTTGATGTGTTCAGTTTATGAGAATGCTGTTTAAATGCTTTCATTTTTCCATTTCCCTGTTTATTTTTATAAAACCATAGGGGCAAAAGGCAATAAAAATTTTCAAATAATTGCAGAGACATTGCTGTGCAGATAAAAGTGGCAACACTGCCAAAACTCAACTCTTGGCTGACAGCACCGCAGTTCAGTAAGCTCAAAATGTTCATTTTCTGCTGATTTATAAAGATCTAGTTTTGGCATCCAAAAACTGCTAAGAGGTGTCAGTGTAAAATGTGTGAATGGACAGGGTATAGAGTTTTTGATTTATGAAAGCTGAAAACTACTAGTATTTATGACAAGGTGAGATATGGGCACTAGGTCACAGTGTTTGTTTTATCGTCTTAATTAGATCATAAGCACTTCAAGGGGAAGAAAGGATTTTCCAAAAAATTCTGCAGAATCCTCTTTAGTATGCGTGCAATAAACACTTATTAAATTCTAATTTAATGAGTAATGGGTGGAATAAATTAATAGTTTCTTTAAGACAGGGATACGAGGCTTAAGGATTTAAAAAATTTTTAGATTCAAAAGTACTTTGTGCCTGGTTAAGAAATGTTGTATGTGTTGTATATAGATAAAGATATATAGATAGCTATTTATGGATAGATAGATGAATAGATAGATAGATATCTACATAGATCCATTGTGAAATGTAAATCTTTATTCATTAATTTCATTTGTTGGTGCTTGTTTTGGTTTTAATCAAGTTTCTCCCAAGTATTAACAACAGAAATCAGCTTGAATTGGTTTAAGCAAAAAAGAAGGTGCAAGACGTTGGAACGTTGCACAGCATCCAAGGGCTATGGGCCTCCCAGAGAGAACATGAGGTCTTGGGGAGCCAGGAGGAACCCCAGAGAGGACCCTCTTTGTGTCTCTGATCTTTGTTTTTCTCTGGCATCTGTCCCATTTTTGCATCTCCAGACTGACCTCCATCTGTAAAAACGCAGGAAGGTGGTCTCCTGGTGGCTGTTGAGTTTACTCCTCCTCCAGCACCCAGCCAGCCCAGTTAGCCTGGCTGTTTTCATCTCAGTTTCAAATCCCCATGGGCGACAGTGTGACTGGTCCAGCTGGGGTCAAGTTTCGTCCCTGCTCCAGTCAATTATAACCAGTCTACTGGGGCGGTGGAAAGGAGTCATGTAATTCAGATGTGTTTTGGAGCTCAAGTCTGTGGATGTGGGGTGTGATTTTCAGAGAAAGAAGATTAAATTGTCCAGGACACAATCTCAAAGATGTATCACATGTGTGTTTATAAAGTATTGCAGTGAAAATCTTAAGTGAATGTCTAGCAATGTTTTCTAGTTCAATTGTCTTTTTCTTGCTACAACAAATTAGTAGATTTTAAGTGTGTTTGTTGACTAATTGTTTAGTCTGAAAGATATGGCGAATTATCAAAAGAAAGGAATTTATGAGGTTTCAAATTTCAAACCTGTGAGTTTGATAATAGTGTGACTCAACCTTCTGGATCATGAGAATGTCATTTGTCCTTGAAAATTAAGTAAGGTGTATGAGTTTCCTATGACTGTAGTAATGAATCACCACAATTTTGGGCGGCTTAAAACAACAGAAATGTATCATCTCACAGCTCTGGAGGCCGAACGTCCACAGTCAAGATGTTGGCAGGGACCAGTGCTCCCGTGAAAGGTCCTGAGGGAGAATCCTTCCTACGCTGTTCCAGCTGCTGGTGGTCCCAGGCACTCTCTGGCTGGAGCTGCGTCACTCCAATCTCTCCCTCCATCTTCCCAGGGCCTTTCTCTTCTTCTCCATGTGTCTCTCCTCTCTGTGTCTCTCAGGAGGACACTTGTCCTTGGATTTAGGGCCCATTTGGATCACCCAGGATGATACCATCTCCAGATTCCTAGCAGTCACATCTGCAAAGAGCCTTTCTCCAATTAAGATTCCATTCACAGGGTCCACAACCAGACCTGTCGTCATGGAGGCCTCCAGTTAACCTGTGACCTAAGATGACAGTGGACCGACCAATAGAACTTCTTGCAACTTTGGTGTTGCGGGGTCCACGTCTTACTTAGTGCAGTGCTAGACGGCACTAGCTGGTGGCAGCTGCACTGGTGAATCTGAGGTTTGGAACCCCTGTCCTGGCGCAGGAGTGGAAGGTGGAGGGGAAGTGGGCACAGGCTAGGGCAGCAGGAGCTGACAGGCTGGTCCCCCTCAGCTGGTGAGCAGTACATTATGCTGACGTTTTTCTAAATGAGATCTGCAGACAGAATTCACCACCTGCATTTCTCTGTGTTCTTTGAAGGATGAAATTTCTTGCTTTTTCTGGTAGACTGAATTAGGAAGGAGAAATGGATTAGGACCAATTTTTGTGGCAAACTCACTTGCATAATGGGACCCAGTTTCTGGCTGGGGTCACCCTGATCTTTAAAAGCTAGATAGGGTCAGCATAAATCATCTCCTTTCAGCTGAAGTGTAAGCTGAGAGAAACTGGGAGTTAGCCAGGTCAGCCCCCTTCGTAATATTTCTCAGCTGTGCGAGCAGGTGTGTGGAGGTAGTCTCCTTTGTAGCACTGAGGATATTACAACAATTATTTTTATTTGTCAAAATATTACACTCAGGACTTAACATGAGCTTTTTTTTTTTTTTTTTTTTTTTTAAAGCAAAGATTGGAATCTGTAACAGAGTGTTTTCTAACTGCCGCTTATCCCAGGTAGAAAAAGTTCTTTGCTGGGCAGAGTCACCAAAGCATAGCTTTCTAGAAAATTTCAGTCGTGCTCTCAGCTTTCTTTGGACAGCTACTGGATCTTTGCCAATTTTCTTAGAAATCCTCTTCCAGGACATAATTCTTTTTTCGAAGATAATAGCAGGGGACTGAAGATAGGGCTGGTTTAGAATGATTATCTATGTCTTATTCATTGAGTCTCAGCTATGAAAAAAGTCAGGAGAGTCACTTTACAATAAGATACTACATGTTTTTAAAAAATACAGAGCAAAGGAGTCACTCTAGCACACAAAATTGCGTTTTATTTCTGAATCACAATATTCCAGCCAATTTGCACATTGCCTACTCGCCTGTCTCCTTTATATCTGTATGTTTCAGCTCTCAAGGGTAAATATTATCCACCATTTGCCTCCTAAATTGTGGAAGGCTTTGCTGCTGATAGGAATATCTGCTGTGAGGTAGAAACCTTCTAGAGTCACTTAACAAGGTGTGTGTTTGATTTCTCTCCATCTGGCCTCATCACCCTGAATAATCTTGCACCCCTCGCCCCTCAGGAAATTTAGGAGAGGGCTCTAGGGTTCTCTGTTTTGAAGTGGAGGGAAGCACTTGCCTTGTTTCTCTGTCTATAAGCCAGGCCATCTCCTGTCTAGAGGACTAAGCGTGGGAGGCTTCACATGGGCGCTCAGACACGGCCCCGCATAGCTAAGGTCTTAAAATGCTTAAACAACTCAACAGTGAAAGAGTGAGCTTGCTTCTTGGCATTCATCCAAGTTGTCGATTTGTGCACAAATATGTAGAAGCCGTATTCAGGGAGCCATCACTTCTGTCCGCGGGTGAGCCCTTTCCGCCACTGAGATGCTCTCTGCGCAGACTTCAGAAACGTTACACCCACCGTGGACTGTTTTACCAGATGTCTGCCCTTCTTTTTAATATTCAGACAGACATATCTGTGGCCGAGAGAAATTTCTCCAGGGAAGACATCTCCCTTGTTCCCCTTGACATTCCCCTTCCTCCATCAGTTTTCATTTTTCTGGTTAAGCAGATTCAGTGGCACATGAACAAAAAGAGAGTGACACTGCTTGGAATATGGGAATTATCAGGGAAATGGGCCATGGAATCCTTGAGTGATGGGATGTTTCCAATTTTTTTCGTGTTGTATTGTAATGACCTATTTGCTTTTCTGATTTATAAGATTAAGAACTTTTAGAGGGCAGGAACCATTCATCTTGTATCTTTAGCGCCAAACTGATTTCCAGCATCAAGTGCTGAAGCAAACTCAGGACTTCATGGTTGAATCATTCATTAAGTCCGAAGTACAGTGTTTCAACTCTGATCTAGGGTGAGCCCCAGTACTAGGAGAGGGTGTGGCGGGGTGACTGCTGACATCCAAAGGGCTGTGTCCATATCCTAACGCCAAGAACCTGGGGATGCAGCCTTCTTTGGGAAAAGGATCTTTTCAGAGGTAATTATGTTAAAGATCTCAAGATGAGATCACCCTGGATAATCCAGGTGGGTCCAAAACCCCATGACAAGTGTCCTTAAAGAGGTAGAAGAGAAGGCACAGAGAGAAGAGGAGAGGGCCACACGAAGAGCAAGGCAGAGACTGGAATCATTCAGCCACGAGCCATGGAGCGCCTGGAGCCACCAGCAGCTGGAAGGGGCGAGGAAGGGTCTCCCCTAAAGCCTCCAGCAGGAGAGGGGCCCTGCAGACACCTCAATTCTGTACTTGTGGCCTCTGGAGCTGTGAGGGAGCACACCGCCTTTGTTTTTAAGCCCCCGGTTTATGGTAATTTTTGTCATGGCAGCTCTGGGAAGCTAACACAGAGGGTAACCTGCCTTCAAGAAAAACCATTAGAACCAACAGACAGAGCTGGGCTTATATGGGAAAGAGGAGGCAGAGGAGAGGCTGGCTGAAGGATTCCTGGTGGCAGAGCCTTGGGGACAGGGATTGGATTGTCATGAGAGGCTGGCAGAGGCCTTGAGGAATGAAAGAAGTTTCAGCCTGGTTCACAGAGTTGGAGAGGCACTGCAGTTGCGGGTTAAGACCCGGATCGCGCTGCCCCGGGCACTCAAACTGACCAGAAAACTGTTTCAGGGCTTTGCACACCAGGAGAGAGGAAGCCTCTGTGAGAAACAGAGTGTGGGTGTGGGGAGGATTGCCGTTTCTCTGAGTCAGGGCCCTGAGAATCCTCCTGACACTATCAGGGCTTGAAAGAAAAGGACCCAGAGTGGGAGGGTTTGGTTGTCCTGAGCAAGCAACGAGAGCTGGCCAGTTTGCCCGTCTGTTCCCCCGAGTGTCCTGTGCTGTCCTACCTGGGTCACCCTGCACACGGGTGGCGGGGGCCTGGTTGGCTCTTTGGAGAGCCCAGCATCCTTCTCCAGAGACCAGAGTGGCACACAGCAGGGACATGTCAGAGCTGTGCTCGGACCAGGGCCATATCGGAGAGAGCGGCCTGTGTTTCTTGTTATTGAAGACAAACCTGGGGCATTGGAATTTTAGGCAATTGGGGAGGTTGGCAGAGGGAGGGGAAAGTGTGCAGGACTGACCATCAGGGGACCTGGCCAATTGCTGCAACCCGCCACGCAGTGACTCAGTTACTTTGCAGAAGAAACTTAACTTCCTTGTCTTCACTGTGAGAAGGTTGGCTAGATCACCTTCAGGGTCCGTGACCCTAAGAGTCTGTGATTGCTGACTTGGTTGTTGAGTGGAACTGATTCAGCCTGCGGAAAGGTTTCCTTACCGAGATAGTCAAACCAATATGAAATGTTTTCTGATATATACACTTCCTATCCAAAAATGGAATAGAATAGATTTAAATAAAATAAAATAAACACGGAACGTTTATTCCTAAGAAAAGGGCTGCAGGATTATAGTAGGGCACAATGTGGGCATCGGTGAATGAATGTTGGAGAAACGAATGAGTGAGGTTTGTAAAAGGATCTTAAGGACGTTTACTGTCTCATACCGTGCATCTCATTGCAGTCAGTTATCTGCACAATAACTGTATTTTATTTTGTTTGGCTGTGTCTATCCTCTTTAGGTCAAATTCTTGTAGATAAGGCTCATGTAACTTCCTTTCTTGTTCCCCAAATCAGCGAAAGCGGTCCTTTGCCCCAGCTGATGCTCAGTTAGTATTGATGTCCGTCATCTGTGCCATCGACTCATCAGGAAAACAAAGAGAAAACACTGCTAGAACCCATCGAGGGGTCACTGTGTTGTGCTCTTCAGTGTTTTCCGCCTTCTTTCTTCAGACCGTGGTACCACCTGACCTAACTATTCATGTCTTGTTTATTTCATGGAAAGAGATGAGAGGGACAAATTGTTTCCAAGCTCTCCTTCTTTCTGGTGTAACAGACCTTTATTTCACTTGAAGAACAGGCAAAAATTGTGACCTTAGGCATCTTTTTTGGGGAGATTGCTAGCCTTTTCTTAAAAGAGTCAGATTATAAAACAGAGCCAGCAGGAGGCTAGACCAGGTAGCTGCAGAACCCCCGTCCACCTGGCCTGACGTCGTGATGGTACTTGGTAGAAGCTGGCTTGGAGCCAGGCCTGCCTTGCTGTGCTGGTAGCCAGTGTCATTTCTGTGTAAAATCCTCAACAATCACATTAACAAGCCATTTAACAGACGCTATAACCACCCTGACATTCGGGTGTTCATCAGATCTCTCCTGTGACAGGCCCTGAATGAGCATTAAGATTTAATGTGATTGGTTTTGGCAGGCGGCATCTCCCCATCTTCCTGGCACACCCCTCCATGCCCTCCGTCACCGCTGAGCCCTCCAGGAGGAACACCTGTTATTGAGGATGCTACCCGATTACGTGCAGGACCGACGCACACCCTACCCACACGCGCTCACACAGACTCAGCTGTGCCCCTCTGCGCCTGGAGAAACACAAACAAAGACAAGAAAATCGTGCTTTTGGCTGAGTGAGAGAAGACTTCCACTTCTCCAAATCCTGCGAGTTTGTGTAATGAACTGGAAATAAACAGTTCATGAGGAAATTTACTTGTTATTTGAATTGGTGGACACACATTTGGGTGTAGGAAATTTAGAGGACAAGAGAGCTTGGAAAATCATTCATTCATTCATCTATTTACCCATTCATTCATTCATCTGAAAAGTCCCAGATACTGTGGGGTTCTGAGATTTTCCTCTTTTCATCCCTCCACCTTCCCCCTTTCACTCACAATCTAAGGAATGATGTGCATAGAAATAATTTGAGCAATATGAGAAATTCTGGAGTCAAGGAATAATCCAAATATTATCAGAGCACAAAAGGAAAAGCACATTACTGCCTGCAGATGCCCAGGAAGAGGGCAATGTCTGATCTGAGTCTTAAAAAGAGGCGTTTGTCGATCTGGGTGTAAATTAAACTTGGCTCTCTGTCATTTGTCCCTTTTTCTCTAATTGTCACATTAGCTTGTCACGAGCAAGAGTTGTGTGTCTGGTTTCTTTATATAGCACAAGTTTGGCCCAAGGCCTGGTGCCCAGTAACCACTTGCCATATTTCAGCTGAACAAATATATAAATGGCTGGTACTGAGATTCTTTATGTGGTATCTATCCATTGGCAAGTTAAGGTCAAGATCTTATTTTTGTTTTAGGTGAGAGCAGGCAGGGCAGTGTGGCAAATATATAGGTACACAATGACTAGGGGGCCAAGATGCTGTCCACATTGGGCCTGGAGGAAGGTGACCCCAGATCTAACCACGGGGGGGCAGAGTCAACTGTTGGCTAATAGAAAACCACCAGAAATTCACCCTGCTGGCTTGGGAAGTCGACTTCCACTGGGAAACTCCTCTGTGGCCCTGCCTCTCTCTCTCTCTAGGTCCTGGACAGTGTGTGGATAACCAGGGATCAATCACAGTTACATGGATCAGAATGGAAAGGAAAAGGCAGCAATGATGAATGATTGCTTCTTCCTAGGTTTTCCTTTCTTGTGTGTTTCCCTTCTGTCTGCAGAGCATGGTCTAATCATAGAGAAGGCTCAGGAGAGTCAGAAATGAGGTGTTTGCTCACTCAGCCTCATTTCTTAGCCTACTTGCCAAGAATTCCCCAAAAGGAAGGGAGAGAACATTAGGACGTTCAGGCTGAAGTTTCCCATTGGCAATGAGGTAGTCTGATTTTCTGGGACTTACATTAGGTAGGTGGGGGGATGATGTGTTGAAACAAGAAGTCAAGCTAGGAATCAGAAACCTTTTCTTATTCAAGCCCAACCTAGACCAATGAATAACCTGGAGCAAGTTATTTAACTTCTTTGGGATACAGTTTCCTCATCTGTTCCCAAAATGCAGCACCCCAAAACATTACTTATTTTCCTTCATCAGGCACTTAATATTCGTACTTAACGTATAAGTTTGGCAAATATGATTTCTAAGTAAGAATAAAGAATATAGCTTTTCAAAAGCCTGGGGCCTGTGACTGTTTTCCAGACTGCATGTTGTTTCAACCACGCCCACATTTAGCAGTCTCCCTAGAGTGTGTGCTGCTTTTAAAAGGCTAGAGATGCTAAACGGTGACATTCTGTAGCTAACGTGGAACCATTAATTGCAGTCAGTCAGAGTGTTTAAAGTAACAGTAAAGAAAAACCCAGAGCAAAACAGGGAAAGTGATGGGAACTGTGAGGTTGGCAAGGACTTGGGGAGAGGGTTAAGAACATGGAAAAGGAAGAATAAAGTTCCCGAAGATAAATTCGCTGTTACTTCTTTCCCACTAAAGTTAGACAGAAACCAGTGGTGTAGGATCCAGTTTCAGAGAATGTCATAGTCTCCTTGTTTTATGACCCAGGCTAATTTTCAAGACCTGAACAGCACTTCCACAAAAATCAGATAAAGCTGCCAAAGCAAACCTCAGGATCTGGAGAGATTTTATGAAATGAAAATAGTTTGTTTTTACCTCATGTTTTTTTTCCCTCGAATATAAAACATACACCCTCACCATAGAACGCTCAGATACCACAACAAAGCATAAAGAAAAAAACTCCCACAATTCCACCACTGTTAGCATCGCGACACTTTTTTTTTTTTTCTTTTCATTTTAAAGGGAGTTTGCAGACTGCATTCATGGCAGTTTAGACTGAAACCACCACAACAAAAACAGACATGGGGCCTGGTCATGCCATGTCAGCAGAACCGGGGACCAGCTTTCTAGGGGAAAAATAAAACCACCCACCCCGTGTGTATTCAGTGAGGTGTGTATCAGGCAGAGAGCTTCCATGTTCACTCACTACTTCCTTTTTCTATCTTATATTCCTAGGAGGTAGCATTCAAACTGGAACTGACTTTTAAATTCGGTGAAGATTGGGAGTGATGCAGATCAGAGAAACTCTGTGTGTGTGTGCGCGTGTGTGCGCGTGAGTGTGTGGTGCTTCCCAGCGTGAGTGGGTGTGTGCATATGTTTTTGTACCTGCGTAGACCTCAAGTAACCAAATTAGGAACAGAGTGGGTTGAGAAAAGCTTTTTATCTGCTTGCATTCTTGTTCCCATACTTACGACTTATAAACGATGTCTTTCTTCAAAAACTAAGTCATGCTCAAAAAATCTGAAAGACTGGGGGTAGTTTTTCCAACACTTCAGGCTCAGCCCCAGAGAAGAGGGAGTGTGGCTGGCTGTGCCCTCTGGACTCCAGGTGAGGCCTCGTTTTCCTGGTGGCTTTAGAAAGGGGCTGATGGCGATAATAAATATCATTTGCTGACACAGAGGCCTGGAGCTGCGCTGACCACAGGAGTCGCGGTCCCCAGGACGCTGGGACCGCTCACAAAGCAGGCATTTATGAAGTGGTTGGCTGTGCATTAATTAATTCCCCAGCCATTCACTAACAGTAACAATCCCTTCAATTAGAGTCCAGGCCCGGGAAAGCCCTGGTGTTTATTGGAAGTGACATCTGCATAGCAAAGTGTGACTGTGTTAATACGGGAGTGCACAAAGGGACCCCAAGCCCCCATCCTGCCTGGCGCCTTCCTTCTTGTGTCGCTTGTGAGGAAGAAAGAGGACTCTTGTAGGAGTGTTCAGTTCGTGCTTTTCCTCTTTGGTGGGTAGCTTGTCAGCTGAAAGTTTTCTCATCTGCTTCTCCTCCGGGGATGGGTTAGTCCTGATGTGGTGAGTTCTGTCGTGTGTCAGTGGAGTATTTAGGGGACCTTAAACAACCCGGGGCCTGGCAGGCTTAGGGGGGTTGACGGACCAGGGCTGACACGCATAGGGATGTGGAACCCACTGGGAGGCCAGGCAAGGCTTGGCAAATTCTCTCCTCGTAAAGATAAGAATTTGGGGGCCAACAAATGACTCGGTGTCCCATGGGTCTTAGCATTATAAAAGCTGAAAGGGTGAGGGAAGATGTAGAAAATGGAGCTGATTGTTAATTCTGGAAGGCGAGGAAAACATCTGTTCTTTTTTTGGAAATCCTGTGTTACTGAGATATAACTGACATAAAGAACTGTATAAATTGAAGGTGTACAGCATCGTGATTTGATGACATACATTATGAAATGATAACCATAATAAGTTTAGTGAACATCTGTCATTTTACATAAATACAAAACTGAAGAAATAGAAAAAAATTTTTTGTCCTTGTGATGAGTGAGAACTCTTAAGTCTCTACTCTCTTAACAATTTCCATATGTAATGTACAGCAGGATGAATTATATTAATCATGTTATACATTATTTCCCAAGGATTTGTCTCATAATTGGAGATTTGCACCTTTTGACCACCTTCATCCAGTTCCCCTGCTTCCACCCCTGCCTCTGGTGACCGCAGATCTGATTTCCTTTTCTGTGAGTTTGTTTGCTTGAAAACATCTCCTCGTTAAGGGTAGTCCTACGTCATGTACGTCATAGGCAGGCTCTAAATGAATGTTTGAGGGCAGCTGACTGATGGGTTCATTAGATGCTTGGCCCTTTTCTCCCCCAGCTTGTTTAACTGCCGGGTTGCCCAGTTATTTAGCCTCTTCCAGTTCCAGTTCTCTCAGTACCTTGCAAGCACCCACGTCTGTCGTTAGCACAGAGGATGCGCCCGTTTGCCAGGTGGACGTCCCTCAGGTAGCCTCCTGAGGGACGTCCTGGGCTGGTGCAAACTGCCTGGACCCATTATAGGTTCTGCTGGTTATTTACACATCTCAGCAAATATTCACTAGTTGATACTGTCATTTATCATTTTCAAAGTCTTTGTTTTTGTTTCTGCTTGCCCATTTAGAAAGCAGGCTTTTTAAATGTTTCACCCTTTTCTGGATATTCGCTATGTCAGCTACCAACATGACTGAGAAAGAGCTCCCCTTACCGCTAGGAGAGAGGATGAGATGCAAGCACGTGCACAGAAGTGTAAAGCGGGAGAGAGACAGGCCAGCGCTGAAAGAGGCAGGCAAATGAGGGTAATGGGGATGCCGTGGAGATGCCGTGGAGAGGACGTCACCGCTGCCTCATCAGTCAGCAGAGGCTTCCTTCCTCGGGCTTGAAGGATGGTCAGGGTTCAGTAATGAAAGGGAGGGCATCCTTGTCAAAGGCAATGAGAAATTGTCTCAGAGTTTATGTTCTGGGAGGAACAAGGAGTCCACTTTGGGATAAAGCATAGATTTGGACCAGTAACCGAGGATGCTGTCAGCCAGCGTGAGAAGTCTGTAGTTATTTTGGCAAACACAGAACCAATGAATGGGTTTTTATTCTGGGCGGGGGAGCAGGGTGGGGACTAGGGTGAAGCAAGCGGAGCACCCGGAGGCACACGTTTAAGAAGATGTTCACTCCTGGGTGTGGGTCCTGCACTCAGGGCCGGAGAGTAATGCCTCCTGGCTGTCGTTCCAGCCTGGCGGGGAGATGGGAGAGCAGGTGGGCAGCAGTTTTATGATTGGAGCTGTATGTTTAAAGATTGCTCTGCAAGCTCTGTTCAGGGTAGACAGAAAAAAGAGGGGGTGGGGAGGTGAGCTTGTGTCCATGTTGTAATTGAGAGTCAGAGAAGACATGGGACATGGAGGGTGGGGAGCAGTATGAATTCCTCTTAAAGATTTAATACACAGAGACTAGCAGTCAAAAGAACTGGATGATGATCACCACGCCCATAATTGCTAGCACCAAGGGCCAGGGATGGCACCAAACACTTTACGTATTTTAATTAATTTAATGATGATGGGAGAAGCTCCCTGCCCAGGGCCCAGAGATCGGGCTTCTAGCCTGATTCTCCACTGACTAGTTGCGGGAGCCTCTTTGGCTCAACTCTGAGACCTATACAATGACAGAGTTACATTAGACAATCCCAAAGGCCCACTGGAGCTCTGACGTCCCACGTGACTCCAGGCATACGTTGCTGTCAGTTCGCCTGGGAGAGCACCCAAGCCTTGGGGGCCCCAGTGTAGGACTATTCAAGGTCTCTCCAATCCACTCATGCCTGCTGTTGATTCCCTTGTAACTGACTTCTGGCATTTCTAGGCTTTCGGGTTCTCCTTGCAAAAGGATTTCAACAATCTGCTTTTTCCTTCCAACCCCCTCCCCACCTTTATCCAACACCCAGTCTGGCCCACATCCCCCCGCCCCTCTATTGCTGTTGTGTTGTTAATAAAACTCCCCAGACCCTTGCAAAAAACCCTCCAGCAGAACCATCTTGTGAGAGAAACAGTGGGTTTAATAAGCTTCTCCTTAAATGTCCCCAAGTCCCTTCCAGTGATTAGGGGGGAAAACAGCTACACGCAGGTCAGAGTCTCCCAGTGCAGGAGCTGAGGGAGGGAAAGAAGAAAGAAAGCTTCCAAGACCCTGGGCCTCAGGGACCAAATTAAAAAAGCAGCACCACTTATTCCAAGTCAGATGAATGTCGGTGGGATGTTTGTCAAACAAACTTGTCACTATTTGTCACGATTTGAGGAAGCACCAGTCAGTAGGCACACTTAAGCATGTAACAGAGTTATTTATAGCTGCCAGTTTACAGTTTTAACTACTGCAGGGCCAAGGTTCGATGTTATAAACAGCTTTATTTATAATGATTGTGTGGCTATAAATAGTTTGGTTCGCTGGGTGTAGCAGAATAGCTTCCCGCTGTTCTGCCAGAGCCAGAGCCAGAGCCAGAGCCAGAGCCAGAGCCAGAGCCGGGGGCCCGGAGCCTGGAGGAATGTGATGGCGGGAGGTGAATCCTGTTTTTCCCTCTTCTGGGCAAACTAAGTCTCTGAGTCCTTGGCCAGGGTATTTCATCTTCTTCCTCAGCGTCCGTTTTGGAACGAGGTGTTGTGCTCCACCGTGTTCCCAGGAGATGGTAGAAGTTACTCACCTAATTGAGTTACTCACCTAATTGATTCACATCTGCCAGAGATCTCCCTGGAAAGGTTGAAAGGGAGCCTGTATGCGAGCCCCGCCCCTCTTGTGCCTGTTCAGGGACAATGAGCTAATTACAGTCTCTTTCTCAGGCTGGAGGGTGGAGGGAGATATCCTGTTATTCTCTGAGATCAGGCAAAGCTCTAAAGGTTTGTTTATAGCTTCAGATTTAATTTGACCGACAGTGATAGTCTCTTCTAAAAATAAGCGGTTGTCAGAAATTTAGAAATTTACTCGTTTCTTGTGTCAGCAGAACCTTGTCTAGGGAGTGGGGAGGTAGGGGGTGGTAGCAGAAGAGAGGAAGGGGAATATGTATACATAAATTTTACATGTAAAATACATAGTGTGTCAGCTCGGAAACTGATCATTATACTGTTTGGCACACGGGCTGTATTCTTTCTATCGGCCAGACAACCTCCATCCCCTCTACCCTCCAAAATGCTAATCTATTTGTCATACTGAAATTTCTGGTTCTATTCATATTCCCACCTCACCCCCGCCCTGCCCTTACACTCAGTTTTAATACTGCTTGGCTCAATCTTATTTTGCTTTTTTTTTTTTTTTAAAGGAAAGGTGTGGCTATGAAAAAAATTTATTGGATCTTAATTTGCAAAATTAGTTCTGGTTCATTTTATTGCTGTAATTTAATACTCATAATGATTTTCTGACACATATGTTTTAGCAGCAAGATCTACTTCCTATTCATTTTTCATCCCGATATAGCTGAATTACATTAGTCAGGATGGTACAAAACAGAGAGCAGTGCCCTGCAAGACACTGACATCGGGCTGCCGTCTTGGCATCCTCTCAGACGCACGCTGAGCCCCCATGAGCGTGCAAGTAGGCACATCCAGGGATCTGGGGCACAAGGAGATAGGCAAGCAGTACTTCTAGAAAAGGAGACTACATTTTTTCATTATATTCTCATCAACATCTTCATCTTCGTTATCATCATTATTGCAATTCTTTGTCCGGGATGCTGGGAGATGCGTTCTATTTGAAGCTCTCCCACTGGACCTGCAGCAAGGGGAGTCTACCTCATACTCCAGGGGATCAGGTCATGACTGTGAAGGACTCAGTGCCATGGGGTACTGAGGAGGTGCTTCTCTGTCTTGACCTGGGTGCCAGGGAAGGCATCCTGGAGGAGGTGGTCCCCAGGTTGAGTCCTACAGGTGGTTCCTTGAGGCAGCGAGTGTGTCTTTTTTCTTTCTGTGTGGATACCTCCTGACATAGTAGGCATATGGTAAATATTTGTAGAGAGAACAAATGAAGGTTTACTCTCTTTTGGAATTTGACTGACCCCATGGGAGCACTTCTGTTGTGCGTTTGTGATGCATAAATACATGAATGAATTAAAGATGGTTGAAAATGAAAAAATTAAAGAGAAAAGAGATTTCTGGAGTGTGTGCATTGCCTTCTGATGGATGTCCTGGCACTCCTAATCAATGTGATAAACTCCTTGTCGAGTTTCGGCAAAGGTGTCCAAGGCCAAGGTGTAGGGAATAAAATGGAAAAATGTGTGTGTTGGGGTGAATTGATTTCAATGGGCTGACAGGCATCCCTGACACTCCCTCCCAGTTTATGGTAGGAAGTGCCTTCTCCCACACAGAGGCTAAGATTTCATCTGCCTGGGTTCCAACTCTGTGCTGAAGGAGGGGGCATTAAGCCAGAAGGAACAGGCTGAGTCCAAGGAGGTTGGTCTCACATCAAGTTCTCCCTCATTCTTTTTCACCTCTTCTCCAAGGCTCTTTTTGGTTATACTTACTGCCATGATTATTTTCACCATTTTAAAAAGAAAGATTCTCAATGTTTATTTTAAAATAAAAAAGATAAATGTTTTTCTATATTGCTTATTGGGTGAAGGGATTCAATTGAGATTATTTTTTGAGATTCAGTATTCGCGTCATCAAGCATGTGATTTCAGAGAGGATTCTTGGAATTGGGACTGTGCACGGTCAGTCAGTAGTAACTCCCATCTCAGCAGTATTACGATGACACATCCTAGACCTGCATGTTCCCATCCAAAGGGAAAAAGAGCACAGTAAATTCTGCAGCATGATTTGTAAATCTGGCAGATGGCTTATACCTGTTATTTTTGGTTATTTCTGTTTCTAAGAATTTTCCCCAATGCCGAGTACCAGCTGAGGAGGACATGGTAGAAATGTATTAGTTTAGGCTCTCCGGTGATTAATTCTTAGAACTGTAAATGTTTGGAGCTTTAAGACATTATTTGTTTCTTCGATTCCACTTCTCTCCATTGATTGATGAGGAAACTGAGCCTGAAGGACTGAGTGACTTATTTAAAGCCATTTGACTTCTAAGAGACAGAGCTGGGTTAGAACTAATGTTTCTTGCCTCCCAAGAAAGTAACCAGTATTTGTTGGAAACAGATGGACGGATCTGTTATAAAGGTGCAGTGTAGAGGTTAAAGATGAGGGTTCTGGAACCAGACAAGCCTAGGCTCTGGCACTATTTTTGAGGCGCTGGCATGTTGCCTCTCTCCTTTGATCCTCAGTTTTCTCATCCAAAAAGTGGGAACAATAGTGATTCAACAGAAAGGTTGGGAGGATTAAATGAGAATATGCAGGTCAAGAATTTTGCCATGGAGTATCTCCAAGATAGGACAGAAACAAGCAGGGAAAAGCAAAAAGCAAACAACCACAACAACCCCCACCCCCAAACTGGGGTCCTTGTTCTTTCAGGCTGGCAGGGTCTGTCTCAGAAACTTTACTGGTGAGTTTCCTCTTCCTGTACATCCTTTTGTACATGTGTGTTTCCCCCGAGAGAGAAATGCATGAGCCCTGTTCCCCACTAGGCTTTGGGCTTGCAGAGACAGACTGGATAGACTGGTGGGTAGGGCCAGGGACAGGGAGGGAAGGGCCCCAGGTGAGCAGTTCCCACGAGCAAGAGGAGCCTGATGTGTTTAACTGGCCCAGCAGGAAGCTCGTGGAGGAAGGCGAGTGAGAGTCTGAGACAGTTGACCCGGCATTGGAACCCAGCCTGGCCCTGCAGTAGGTACAGCTGCGCTGTGCGTGTTAGCTGCTTTGATCAGAGGTACTGACGCAAGGTGGGAGTGACCTCTACCAGTGGGAATCGCACCCTAGAGATGGACACAGAAAAGGGGCTTTGAGGAACTGAAACACACTTGGGAGAGAGTTCATTATAGGAGACTATAACTCCCGTAAGTCAAGCAAGGGTGGGCTTAAAACATGAGTTTGGAGCCCTTGTCTAATCACACGATCTATGTGATTTCACTCACATACCGGAAGCACTGTTTGCATAAAAAATTACCCCATTTAATCCCTTAATAACCTTGCAGAGTTTTCATGGCACTTTGCAGATCAGGAAAATGGAGGCCCAGAGAGATTTTCATCCCATGATAAAAGCCACAGACATTAAAATGAAGCCTAGATTGGAAACAAACCTCAGTGATTTCAAAGTCTGTCCTGTTCATGGCCACTGACCTAGCTGCATTTTACTTGAATGCATTTTTCACTCCATTTCCCTCCCCACTTTAGTTTGGTGATGGAGACTGTCACTTCCTGTGGCTGAGAGAAGCAGCAATTTTGGGGAAGGGAGAGTATTTGGGAGCCAGGCTGCATGCATTCTAATTTTGTCTGCTCCACTCACTGGCCTTGAGACCTTGGGCAGGGAAACTTAACTTCTCTGTGCCTCAGTCCCCTCGTCTATAAAGTGAGGTGGTTTTGTCAGGGCTCTCCAGAGAAACAGAACCAGTAGGGTGTGTGTGTGTGTGTGTGTGTGTGTGTGTAGAGAAAGTGAGAGAAATTAATTAAGGAATGGATTCAAGTGTTGTGGAGGTTGACAAGTCTGAAATCTGCAAAGCAGGCTGGCAGGCTGGAGATCCAGGGAAGAGCCAGTATTGCAGCCTGAGTCCTAAGGTCATCTGAAGGCAGAATTCCCCTTTCCTGGGAGGACCTCAGTCCTTTTTCTAAGACCTTCAACTGCTTGAATGAGGCCCACCCACATTATGAAGGGTAATCTGCTTTATTCAAAGTCTAACTTATTTAAATGTTAATCATCTAAAAAATACCTTCACAGCAATATCTAGTCTGGTGTCTGACCAAATACCTGGGTACTGTGGTCTTGCTGAGTTGACTCCAGAAATTAAGCATCACATGGGGCTACTGAGATCTGCCTCAGAAGGTAGATGTGAGGAGTGAATGAGCTGATGTAGATACAGAGCTTAGAACTTGCCCGGTGCGAGTGAGCTCTGGTGAAGTGTTACCTGTCATCCTTCCCCAGAAATGGTCATGCTCTCTGTTGTTGGCTGGGACACATCATTTCTGTCACTGGGCCGACGCTCCTGCAGCTGCAGCTTTTGCTTTTCTTCCATTTACTTCTCCTGGGGTGCAATAAAGTCCGTGGGCCTCCTTTGTGACCACCGAGTCTGGGAGGAGGTTGATCTTTCCTGGTCCCAAGGATAAACTAGGGTGCTAGGTGTGGACACCCTCAACAGAGGCCCAAGAAGAGAAACCACTGCGGGAGGGGGCAGCTGAGGACAGCTGACTGAAATCGCAAGGCACGAATTCCACCGAGAGAATCTTTGTTGTTGTTTATCCTTGTGGCAAGAAGCAAACACACTGCTCTTTAATTTTCCTTGGCAAGGTCTGCAGTGCCGGGTAGCTGCCAGCCCGTCTGCTGCGCCCCCACCTCTGCCAGCCTCAGGTGGAGGCCCCCCAGCCCCTGCCTTTCCTGGAGAAGGGAAATCTCCGCAGCCCCTCCCACCTGACTCGAGTTCCATTCAAACCTCTGCCCTATCTCTTCTGTGCAGCCGCCCCGTCAGTGGCCCTGCCCTACCTGGCAAAGGGAGATACCTTTTATGGTCCGGCAGCACCAGCACCGCTAGCTGAGCGCACACTCTGTTTGGAAACAGAATTTCCCATTTTGCTTTGGTTTATGGAGGAAGGTGGAATTAAAACTGGGATCAATGCAAAAGATCCTGGAGGACAATGGGAAAGGCAAACTCTGGGAGGGAGAAGCCAGGAAGCCGGTGTGGAAGGAGATGGGAGGGGGCCGCCAGGACCAGTGAAAGAATAAACTAAGCTTTCATCTTGGATCTGATCTGTTTCTGAACCCTGATGGGAAAGGTCATGAATTTTAAAATGTGTCTCTCCAGCCGACAGCTCCAGTCATAAAATCAACACTCTCTGAAGCTCCTGCTGCTGCGGGAGACCCAGGCCAGGGGAGCCGGGCCAGGGAGGCGGGCGCTGGCAGGAAGCAGTGATCAGGTGGAGTCTGAACACACTGTCCTGGGACAGCTCCTGAGGTCGAGTGCTTCTCCCTGCCAGCTTCCTGAGGTTTCCAAGAGGCCTGGCACCAACGGATAGCTTTCTGTGCGGGCCTCCCTGTACTGTGGCTGCATGCGTCACATGCCACCCACTGTGGTTCTTGTTCACCTGCTGGGGGACTGTGTGTCCCTGGGTCCAGGTGGGGTATTGGTGCCTTTCTCACCTGGGCTTTCAGAGCTGTTCCAGAACGGGGTGCCAGGTGGCTCTAAGTGTCCCCAAGGAGGGTTAGAGCCTGCAGGTTGCAGGCTGGGTTCCTGTCGGGGTCGCTGCCTGGCTGAGGGAGGGAGATGGAGATGGCTGCTGTCTTTTCTGGGCTGGGGTAGGTGATGGTGACCATCATCCTTGGAGCCCTGGAAGAGCTGTTAGTGTGTCTTCCTTCACGAGAAGTGTGTGCTCTTGAGAAATGGAGTCTGGGTGTTCTGAAGAATTTATTGTCGTAGCTTAAATAGAAGATAGGCTCATTTTCAGGGGAAAAACTCCGAGGAACTGCAATCAGGGTTTATCTGTTTGTGAACTGAGAGCTGGGAATATTGAGTTTTTTGAGGGCAGAGTTGGTGGTAATGGAAACAAGATTGCAGAGATTTCTGGAGCTGTAAAGTCGCCAAGAGAAGTTCCCTGACAACCTCCAAGAACACAGCTCCTTAGCTGAGTGGCTGAGCCAGGGAGGCAGGAGCTTGTGGTCCTGGGAAGTGGGGAGATGTGTGCAGTCCATCCCATAGAGACACAGGGGCTTCTGGAGCCCCAGGAGAGCCCCAGGGGCCTCTCTTGGCCTGTGTCCTGCCTGGCCCTACCCTTCCATCCCTCGGGAATCAGGAAGCCCTTCCCAGAGGTTGGAGGCGTGTGGAGGGGAATCACCAGTGTTTCAGTACTGGGACTCCTGGATCTCTTGAGTTATGGGGAGACTCCTTTAGAGGGTGTTCTGGCTAAACCAGCTTCCCTCTCATTTAAGAAAAAATTTCAATAACAAAAAAGTAAGCAACACAATCAAAAAATGGGCAGAAGACCTAAATAAACATTTCTCCAATGAAGACATACAAATGGCCAATAGGCACATGAAAAATGCTCAATATCATTGAGAAATGCAAGTCAAAACTGCAGTGAGATATCACTAGTCAGAATGGCCATCATTAAAAAGTCCATAAACGATAAATACTGGAGAGGGTGTGGAGAAAAAGGAACCCTCCTACACTGTTGGTGGGAATGTAGTTTGGTGCAGACATTATGGAAAACAGTATGGAGAGTCCTTAAAAAACTAAAAATAGACTTACCCTATGATCCAGCAACCCCACTCCTGGGCATATATCCAGAGAAAACTAATTTGAAAAGGTAACATGCACCCCAATGTTCACAGCAGCACTATTTGCAGTAGCCAAGATATGGAAGCAACTAAAATGTCCATTGATAGATGACTGGATAAAGAAGTTGTGGTGTATTTATACAATGGAATACTACTCAGCCATAAAAAAGAATAAATTAAAGCCATTTGCGGCAACATGGATGGACCTGGAGATTGTCATACTAAGTGAAGTTAGACAGGGAAAGAAAAATACCATATGGTATCACTTATATGTGGAATCTAAAAAAAATGACAGAAATGAACTTATTTACAAAACAGAAACAGACAGAAAAAAAATTTGTGATTACCAGTGGGGAAAGGGAGTGTGGAGAGATAAATTGGGAGTTTGAGACTTGCAGATATTAACTACTATCTATAAAAATAGATAAACAGCAAGGTCCTATTGAATAGCACAGGGAACTATATTCAACACCTTGTAATAGCCTATAATGAAAAAGAATATGAAAAGGAATATGTGTATATATATATATATATATATATATATATATATATAACTGAATGCTTATGCTGTACACCAGAAATTAACACAACATTGTAAACTGACTATACTTCAATAAAAAAAATTGAAAAAAGAAAAAAACTTTTTATTGTGATAAAATATGTGAAAAATTTACCAGTTTAACCATTTTGAAGTGTGCAGTTCAGTGACATTAAGTACATGCACATTGTTGTGCAGCCATCATCACTATCCATCTCCAAAACCTTTTCATCTTCCTCAGCTGAAACTCTGTCGCCTTTAAATGATAACCCCATTCCCGCCGCCTCCCGGCCCCTGGCAGCTGCCATTCTGCCTTCTGTCCCTGCATTTGACGACTCTAGCTGCCTCATGTAAAGGAGTCACACAGGATTTTTTCGTTTGTGTGTGGCTTATTTCACTTTACATATCTTCATCCATGTTGTACCACACATTAGAATTTCATCTCTTTTCCTTTTTTTTTATTGTGGTGAAATATACATAGTATTGATCATTTTAACCATTCTCAAGTATACAACTCAGTGGCATTAAATATATTCCGAGTGTTGTGTAACCATCACCACGATCTGTACCTCAAACTTGTCATCATCCTCAACATAAACTCTGTGCCCGTTAAACACTAACTCCCCCCACCCCTGCCCCTGGTGACCACTGTTCTGTTTTCTGTCCATGAATTGGCCCATTATGGTGCTTCATATGAGAGGAATTGTGCAGTAGCTCCCCCAGTCTTGGCACAGGTTACTTTAGCACACAGATTTGCGAAGACTCGTGAGAGAGACAGAAGGGCAGCAGACAACAGGATCACAGCCTGCACGTGCCTGTGTCAGCGGCCGGTTCCTCAGAAGCAGGTGGCAACCCTCAAAGGGAAAACAGAAAAGGGAGCCTCACAAGGCGGCCTAGACAGGACTTCCTGAGCCCAGAGAGGGTGATGCTGTGTTGGGGGTGGCCTGGCAGGCACCCCCAGTGTGGAGAGGGCTGTGGCAATGGAGGGAGGCTTGAAATTCTCAAATTGCAGGGCTTCCCCTGTTTTGTTTCATCTGTGGTGAGCAACCTTCTAAAAATCCACAGAGCTGGCCTGCAGGCGGGAGGACATGGGGCACAGTGGCTGGGGTATCTCTTGGGCGTGGCCTTTACACTTGTCTTGACCACAGAGAGGAGTGGTCAAAACTTGGATGTAGGAGTTGTTTGTGAGTTTGAAGACCAGCTCTTCCATTTACGGTAGCTGAGACCCGGAGCAAGTTCACGTACTCTGGGAAGTTCAGTATCCACTTGAGAAAGACAGGGATAAGCATCCCATCTCATAGATGTGAGCTGAGGAGCAAGGAAAGCAATACAGAGGAGGGATCTGCTAACTGCCTCCCCACAGGAAGTGTTTGGTAATGATAGTGATTATAATTCATGTTGATGTTACATCTCAGTTTCTCGTAAGTTTTGTTAGTATGACTCACTCTCCTAAGTCCAGACAAGGAAATTGAGTTTGGGGGTATGCATGGCCGAGGGCCCGGCATTTCTGTGAATTTACTGGGATGGATAATACCTCGTGAGTCTTGAGAAATCAGCAGTTCTCTCCTTGTCAACATCTCAGTCTCAACACTGGTTTTCCTTTTTAAGTGTTGGTGAAAATAGAGGATTTGGAAGTGTGAGCTCATATGTGGTGGAAAAATATGAAGCTGAAACCTCATTTTATCGCAGGGGCTGTGCAGTGGTAGACGGGAGACTTGGTAGAATGGTGTAGACAAAACAGCCTCAACTCACCCCTACACCAGCCAGTTCCCCTGTGGCGGGCTCCATGGCAGAGGGACGGAGTGGGCCTGGCGGGGAATTCGGCTCAAACACCCCCGTCTGTCTGGGGCGTCTTCCCTGGGTGCCTTCAGCGGTTGTGCTCACGGTGGACCCGGCTCCTGTAAGGCTCCTGGTGGGACCGCATCAGTGGTTGGTCCTCACGATTCGGTAGGCGTCTCCTTCCCTGGAGGGATGCAGGGCAAGCACTCAGATACTCTTGTGGGAGCAGCCTCCTTGCAGACACAGGGCCATCACCCCCTTGACTCCTGGCCTTTGGAGTGGAAGCCTACCCACTGGTTCTATTTCTCCAGCCTTAGGGTGAATTCTTTCTCAAAAGCCCCTGGCCCCTTTTTGTCACCTCACTCAAGTTACCCAAAGGTTATTATTAACAGCAAATCTCGAAGCCAGAGCATCGTGGACTTGATCCATGCCCTTTCCCCAGGACCCCGTCAGGTGCACGTCAGCTCCTGGTGCCTTTGCTCAGCCCCTAGGCTCCATTTAGCGATGGGTGCGTCAAGACAGTTGGGGAGCATCCATCTGCCCACGGATCCCGGCTAGGTGGATTAATGAATGATTATAGAGCACTTTGAAGGTTGGAGGGCTAATTATTTAGCCAGTTCCCTCCCTTCCCCCACATCCCCCTGACGACCTTTTGTCTCTTTCTCTCATGGGGCATCCTTTGAAGTGAAGAGGAGAGGATGAATCAGGGGTCAGTAAATAAAGCTGGCCATTCCAGATGGCCGGACCGGAGAGCCCCGTCTGGGCGTTTCTCCACCGCAGGAGCCGAGATTTCCTACGGGATCCACAACCCCACGTAGCTTTCTCGATATCCAAGCTGGCCCAGCTTCCAGAAGACACTCAGCTGGGCGTGACAAAGAGCAGGTCTGCACTTGCTAAGGTGTAACCCAATGCCCACATGTGTCCAGGGTGGGCTCCCAGTTTTGATGTGAAGTCCTTTATCTATGAACTCATCCTCTCCTCGCCCTCTTACTGCTCTTTTGCCAGGGCATGGCCCCACAGGAAGAGCACGGCGGCTTCTGCTCCCGTTCCTGGGTTAGGACCAGGTTGGGGACTGGCAGTTCTGAGCTGTACGGTGGGAGCAGGGAGTTCACGGCCCTGAGTGAGGAGATCATTTGCTTTCTCTGCAGCCCTGTCTCCCACTGACCCAGATTTTGAAGTAAAATGTATTTTATTATTTAAAAAAATCTTGAATTGTATATAGTTTTTAGTCTGGGAAACCCAAGAATAAAATAAATGTTCTAGGTAGTGGGATTCCACTTACATATCCCCTACCTGAGCCCAAGAGTGGGTCTTTGGTGCATCTCTGTGTATTAAAGGGAGAGAAGTTTGGGGCTGACAAGTCCTGAGTTGCTTTAATTCACGCATTCATTCGTCTGTATGCACAGTGTTTATTGAGAGCAACTGTGATGCAGAGATACTAGAAAGACAGAGAGGAGACGACAGCCACTTGTAAAGGGACATCCAGTCTAGTAGGGAGGAAAATATGAAAACACGTCAGTATGGCAAAAGAAACTTTGAATGGCTGTTCTGTATTTTGTTCTTTTTTTATGTTCCCTCCGATCAACAGGTAGATGGGCCCGTTGCCTGTCCTTGCCTCGGGATATTTTCAGGGCAGAAAACAAGCTGCTTGAAGTTAAAGGCTTTTGTAGAACTCCCAGGCTCTTTGAAGAAAGGATGCCAGGCGTCCTGGGGTGGCATGGAGAGAGAGGAGGTCTTTGAGGGCATCAGGAGAAAAGAGACATGACTCTGGGGGCAAGAGGCTCAGAGAGAGAGGGCTTTGAGGAAGGAGAGGAAGGAAGACGGAGGTGAGGACATGTGGACAGATCGTGAGGGTGTGGGTGCAGCAGACCTAGAGGGGCCACTTAGGCACAGGGGATCCCAGCCTCATGCTGAACTCCCAGATGAGACCCTGATGCAGAAGAGCTGCTGGCCCTGGAGGCCCAGGTGGGCAGCGGGGGGCTCTGAGGGCCAGGAAGGGCTGACCAGTGAATGGAGGGGGTTCCCCAGTGCTTTGGTGGTGGCAGAGGCCTGATCACTGCACAACCCCCCTGGAGCAGGTGGGCCCAGTAATGCCTGTGCTGGAATTTCTGCCACCCTCAGGAGGAACCCACCCTGCTCACACCTTGGTTCTGGACTTCCAGCCCCTAGCAACTAGAGACAAGGAATTCTGTTGTTTTAAGCCACGCAGTTTGGGGCACTTTGTTATCACAGCCTTAGGAAACAGATACACTCCTCAGTGCCCGCAGAAACCAGAGAGACTTTTCAGCATGGTATTCGAGGTCCAGTATCCTTTCCAGACACACACACACATACACACACAATATGCTTTGACTACATACTATGCCACCAGACTATTTGTAATTCAACAAGTAAACATGACTGAAACATTTATTTGTCACAGGAAGAAATTATTTTATGTTTCAACTTACTCCTCCCAGTCTGCTAAGATCCTAATGCCTGGAGCTCCTTTCTGTCTGTGGGACACCTGTACCCCAAAAAGCAATTGAGGTGAGGGAGTGAAAGTTTGTAAGAAAAGAAGAAGAGGGAGAAAGTAAAACGTGTCTGGTTGTGAAAGGGAGTGTGTGACAGGCCTGGGGATATCTGCAGGGCTGGGGATTTGGGCCTCGGAGGCTGTGTGATCCAGGGAAAGAGTCATCTGGGTTGGTTTCCAAGGGACTTCAGATGGGGAAGACAAAGTGTTGAGGGGAGATTTTTGCAGAGAAATGCTGCCTGCTATGTGATGTGACTCATCCCTGTGCTCTCTCCTGACGAAATCTTTGGTAAAATCATTGCTCCCTCCGTGCTTGTAACACTCATTCCTTCCCCACCCCTTCCCTCTTCTTCTCCCCGCCTCCTCTCCCCTCTCCTTTCAATGGGTGGCAGTGGAGGACCTGCCTACAGATGGCTTAGGGTGAAATCAGAGGCTGAGTAATCCAAGGCCGAGCCTACATGCCCCTGTTCGCACTGTTCCCGACGCCTGCGACGCCCTTTCCCTCTTTTTCTGCCAGGCGAGCACCACCCCACTCATCTGTCAAGTGTCCTTACATCTGTGAAAACTTCTGTGACGCCTCCCCTCTCCCGACCCCTGGGGAGAATGAGGACCAGCCACCACCTCTGAATTCCCACAGAGCCTCTCGAATCCTCCCATTGCTGCACTTATCTCGTCCTCTTGGAGGATGGAGCCTGGGCTCTGGCTTGTCTGTTACCCTCTCCCCTGCCCACTCGGGCACAGAGCCTGGCCGGCAGTAGGCGCGCAAGACTGACCTGGAATTAGCCAGCGAGTAAAGGGAGGGGCTGTGGGGTGACAGGATTAGATGGGGAGAGGACAAGGTATCAAGAAGAAAATGAGATTTAAAAATGAGGAGTTGGAGCAGAGAGAGAGGAGTTAAATGACAGCCTTCCTTTAAGCACCCCTCAGAGAAGACTAATTTACATAATTAAATTCCATATAACTGGAAGACTGAATGGGGAGTGGAGTGGTAGATAGAATCCTGGAGATGGAAGGAAGGAAGGAAGCTCACAGCTGAAGATGAGATGAAGAAAGGGGTTGAGCAGTGTCTTTATGCTGGAGCCATAAAAAGAGACAAAGCTGGGGGTGAGGGAAATACCACAGGAACAGGACGGGATGAAAGGGGGCGGGGGAGAGCGAGGTCAGAACTGAGTGAGTGAAAGGTGGGGAGTTGGGGGTCCTGGGCCTGGAGAGAAACAGAGACAATCCAGGCCTTGTGCTGAGGTTACAGACAAATGGGGTGCTACTTTGCAGCCAGCTGGGTCTCAGATCTAAAGAGGGGTGTGCATGGCTGTCAAACTCCGGGGGCTTAGGCTGAATTAGGAAACCGGGGGGACTGGCCCAGAAAGGACTGGGAACACAAGACAGAAGCTCACCGGCCGTTTTGGTGGGGAGGGAAGAGACGGTGGATAATAACCTACTGTAGAGATAAATTAATAATACTAAGCTACCTCGCCAGGGTGTGATGAGTGTTAATTAATTAATTATTGTTTGCAAAGCACTTTGAAGGTGGAAAGGCTCTGTAATTATTATGAATAAAATGTCAGAGATAATAATCCGGCAGAAGGCAGTGACCTCGGCACCTCATTTGCATGGACAAAGTCGAGCAGATTCCAGGATCTTCTGCCAAGGCGAGAGCTGCCGGGACCACAGATGCCGATCCCGGCGCACCTCTTCCTGGCCGTGTCTTTCTATCAGCCCCAGGGCCCTGGCCTCTGCTCCCTTGGCAGCAGATTCCTGAGAAGTGGGGTGGGGTGATGTTTCCAGGAGTCCAAACTCTGCTGCATCTGCAGTAGACTGATGGCTGGGCCACTTTCGGGCGCAGAGCCCAGGCTTGCGGAGCACTCCCTCCACCAGGCAGCTGTCCATCCTGCCCCTTGCTTTGTGTCAGAGGAGAGTAAAATATGGTGTCGGTTTGGGTCTGCTCTTCAGGAGCTGGCCGGGCAGGGACTGTAGGGGAGGGAACATGGCCTCGGTGGGAAGATGGGGCTCCTACACGTGCCCACTCTGGTTTGGGGACAAATGGCCATGAACCAACCACGTCACTGCCTCGTGGAGCTGACATTCTAAGTGAGGGAGACACACTACACTACAGACAGCCCCCGTTTGTACCTGTAATGGGTCTGGTAGCAGCAAAGACAAAGAAGAAAATCATAATGGAGTGAGGCAAACAGAGAGGGAAAGGTACACGGGGCCCTGTGCTGGGCGGGGCTGTCTGACTGGTGTGAGGCCTTCCCCGTATCAGTCCTGGAGAAAAGATGTTTGAGGACAGTTGGTTTCAACTGATTCACTACACCCCATCCCAGGCTTGGGCGATGAGAACTGTGAGTGTTCTGTGTTTGGGAAACAAACAGTCTTGCCAACGAATCCCCTTCCCACCAACACGGAAGAGAGAGGCGTGGCGTCTAACCCTAGGCGAGCGTCCTCAGGGTTACATGCCCAGGAGGGAGCAAGCACCAACGTGGCCGCGGAGTCTGGACAGAATTTCACACCAATTTATACCAGCAGAATAGGACTTCTTTCATCTCCACGAGACGGGAGGACTCCCGTTTGTCTCCTGTGTACCCTGTGAGAGACCCCCGAGCTCACTTCTGAGCTGAGCGGTGGCAGTGCAAGTCTCATAGGACCCACGGCCTTGCTTGTAAAATCAGGTCAGACCTTCTTACTGGGCCTAGTACGGTCCTCGAGGAGACTCGCTGAAGAGGGGACGGTGGGAAGGCCCCCGCCTCCCTCCTCAGAGGAAACGCCGTCATTTTGCCCTTCCATCCCTGCTGCTGTTTATCAGTCTCCTTAAACCTCAGCTAGATGAACTGTTGGAATATTGTCGTGGAAATGCCCACGTCTGTACAAACAGTTGGTTCCTGACTCCAGCGTACACCGACTGTGATCTTAGGATAAACAACAGCCCGCTGCAGGCTGCTTTCCTAAACAGTGATTCTCGAACAGGAGAATGCCGTGGGGGTCTCCATACAACAGCTTGCTGGGCCCCATCCCCAGAGCTTTGCATTCAGAAGGTTGTGAGTGGGGCCCAGGAATTTGCATTTCTGCAGCTTCCCAGGTGTGGGCCCAAGGCCCACCCTTTGAAAACCACTGATTTGGAGGACTAACGAACCTACTTTTGGAGAGAGGTACTGGGGTGAAGGTGGTGCATAAAGATGAAAGGAGATGGAAGTCAGGGTCAGGGGTGATGAGGGAGGCATCTGGTGAAGAGGGACTTGATGGGACACAGCAGGCTGGTGGGGACACAGGCATGACCAGGGGCTGCCAAGTGGGGGCTACCCCAGGTGGGGGACACAACTCTTCTCTCCACCCTGGGTGTGGGCAGGCCTCCCCACCTTATCGGAAGGAGCACCGGCTTCAGGGATACCCTCGCCAGCCTCCAGCCTCCAGGACCCTCGGAAGTTTCTCCTGCTAAACTGCGCAGGGGTTTCCAGGGCGGGAAGGTGCGTTTGTTTGCTAGAGCTGCCATCAAAAGGTACCACAACCCGAGCGGCTTAAACAACACAAATTTACTCTCTTAAGGTCTGGAGGGTAGAAGTCTGAGGTCCAGGAGTCAGCATGGCCAGCTCCTTCTGGGGCCGTGAGGGAGAGTCTGTTCAGGCCTGTCTCCTGCCCCTGGCGGCTGCAGGCATCTGTAGGTGGTGTCCTGCCGGTGTCTTCTCTTCCTCTTCCTTCTGTGCCTGTCTGTCTCTCTGTCCAGATTCCCCGTTTTTATAGGAACAGTGCTTGTACTGGATGAAGGCCTGTCCGTCCGACTTCATCTTCACTCGATCACCTGCAGAGATCCTGTTTCCAAAGCAGGCTGCCCACCCAGGTACTGGGCGGCAGGACTCCAACCCTTCACCCTTCGGGGGGACACAATTCAACTCACAGGAGTAGGTTTTCCTCTCCTACATTAAGGGTTTTGGTCTGTGCCTTTAGTGGCCTGAGGTCCACGTGGGTGTGGAGAGACGGAGGCAGGGCCCCTCTCTGTGTCCCCAGGCCAGGCCTGTGTGGAGGAACCGCATAGTGTAAACTGAGAGGCTGCTAAGAACCCGTGCTGTCACTTTTTCTCTCCACCCTGACCTTCGACCCTGCAGCTCCGTGCTGCCAGCGACAGCGCAGTTGTTCCTCAGGGTTCCTATGGTACAGTGATGAGAGTGGCCTTCCCTGGACTAGAGGATGAGCCTGGCTTGAAATCAGACTGAGAGCTGGGGACTTGGCCCCCATTTCCTCACCTGTCAGAGGGGTGACAGTATCTACCTCCCCGGGTTGTCGGTGTCAAATGAAAGAGTCTGCAGACAGTGCTCGGTAGGTGGGGGGGGGGTGGTTATTAATAATTGGGATCTCAACAGGAAATCGAACCCCAAACTTGTCCCAGAGCCCCGAGGTATGTGTTTGTACTGAGAGTTTGCTCAGTTCCTCCCAACTTCTCTTTCCCCGGCCACCCCCACCGGGGCTGGGAACCCTACAAGTCAACGGCTTTGAGGCTTTGAACTGGGACTTCAAAGGGAAGCCAGCTCTGTTCTTCAAACAGGTTTATAAAGAGATTTTGATACAAGACAACAATACTTGTCAGCAGTGCCCAGTTATCGTCCTTCCCTTTGTAGTTTTATTAGGAAATAATTTCCCAGCCGGTGAGGCTCCTGCTGGCACGCCTTGTTTCTCTGTTTGCGATTGGATCTGCCCACCGGAGGGGCTGCCCCTCGCACTGCAGCAGTCTTGCCAGCTGGGGGCCCAGAGAAAGACGTCAGGAAGGGTCTCCAAGGCCGATTTACCATCTGCCCCTCCTCTTCCCCTCCCCCTCTTTGTAGCAAAAATGCAATTTGTTTGACCTCTGGGGAGGTTTAAAACCTCAGCTTCTTAATTGCCCCCTCCCCTTGTTTGTTTGTTTTATTTAGAAGGAGGAAAAAGAGGAAACCATGACCAGAAAATAAAGAACAATTTAAGCCTTCCTTTCTATCCTGCCCTGCATTCTAGGCCGGCAGTAAGGCTTCCCAATAGATTAAAACTTAGGAGCCCAGCTCATGGTGAGGGGATAAAAAAGCAGGACCTTTTGGCAGGGGCCAGCGTGCCCACGCAGAGGTGACGTGTGGTTTTCAGGAAGTGATGATCGCTGATTCTTTCCTTGGTGTGGTTGTTTTCCTACAACTTGGAACTCGTGACAGGGAGTCTCCTGTACGCCAAGCACGGGGGCTAGTTCTCAGGTTCAGAAATGAGGAACACGCGATCCCCCCAGGCACGTTTGTTGGCAGGGCTGGGGGAGCTGGGTTGAGAAGCAGACTTCCTAGGAATCCTTCCTCAAAGGGCTCCGTGCACAGCAGAGGCCGTCCCCAGGCCCAGGAGCACTTCCCATAACTGCTGGGGGCCTGCTCTTGACCATTAATTAGAAGGGGAAGCAGGGGCCATGGGGGGTTTCGTGGTGGTGGTTTAAGAATGGGGCTACTGGGATGCATTTCCACACTAAGGAAAAGGGGACAGATAGAGAGGGAGAGTGGAGAAGCAGGTGGGAAGAACATGATCCTGAGGCTACTGGGACAGCGTGGAACAGGGGCCAGAGGGGACACAGCCACAGAGGAAAAGATGCCTCACTTTCCTTTTTATGAAATTGGAGAGGAAACATGAGAGAGGATGTCCATCGTTTAGAGGAGGGGAGAGCAGAGGGTGTGGGCAGGCTCAGCTCTCCTGCCCTTTATTATTGGCAAGTAGGAACTTTACTGAGAGGTAGGAATTAATGGCGTCTACTGGTGGTGGGAGGGATTGGCTTAGTGGGACTTAGAAAGTTAGAGGCAGATGTTTCTTAGACACCACTTAGTTTAAAGCCCTTATTTTACCCAATGAGGTTCAGAAGGATTGAGAAATCTCCTAAGGGGGTATGTGGATGGGGGATGGAACTGGGACTTGAATCCAGGTCTGCTGGCTCCCAGGTCAAGGACCACTGCTCTGCAGGATGCTTCCTGCATCCCTGAGGATGCATCACTGCTCTGTATCCACCTGGGAGCGTGGAGTTGCTGTGGCAGACTTGGGAGAGACCCTCTGGGATTCCTCACCAATTGGATGATGAGATTGGTTCCCTTGGTCTGTTTAGAGGAGAAGAGTCAGTGCAGAGGGAAGCCTGCTGTGTTAAGGGTCATCC
Organism: Camelus dromedarius; assembly: GCF_036321535.1. NCBI lineage: Eukaryota > Metazoa > Chordata > Mammalia > Artiodactyla > Camelidae > Camelus > Camelus dromedarius. Next base: position 9,417,682 of record NC_087454.1, on the reverse strand, counting down.
AGGGTCAATCCAGGTCACTGCACAATGAGCAGAGCCCTCCGGGGATGGGAGTAGCAGGGCCGATGCCATTCCTCAGACTTGAAAGTATTTTTGCTGACCCAGGATTATTCACCTTCCCATCAACAATTTCCTTCTCTTGCCAAAGGAAATGGTAAATGCTTCCACTAAAAAGCCACAGAGTAGAAACTGACCTAAAAACTTGTAGTTTCTGAGCAGAAATGTGCCAGACCACAGGAACACAAGTAACCTATTGGTTACCGGCCAGGATCTATGCCAATGTTATTACACTCATTGTACAGATGGGGAAACCTAAGTGGAAAGATGGAGGATTTCCAGAGATTCATCGAAAGGCAATAATAAAACTCACAGTTTTATGTGTGTTACACTTATTCCTAAATCTTTTCTGTTGATTACTTCATATTTCCATGGAATGTACAGGAAGCATTGACTAGGATGTTAAGAACAGACTGTAGACCTTTTTCCATGAGGTCTGGCTGGGGTCTGGTGGACCTCAACCCCAGGCACTTATATAATTTTTTGAAGCATCCAGTGAAAAAAAGAGAAAGTATCATAAAATGGTTGTAATATATTTTATATGTTTGAATTTAGGGGATGGCAAACTATGGCTTGCAGGCCAGATCTGGCCGGCAGCCTGTTTTTGAACAGTCTGTGAATTGAGAATGGTTTTTACATTTTAAAAGGGTCATAAAAAAAAACCCCAAAACAAAGAAAATAAGCCACAGAGACTGTGCCCAGAAAGCCTAAAATGTTGACTAACTGTTCCTACAGAAAAAGTTTGCTGACCCCTGATAAGGAGTGAATGCTCTTAGCTCCCAAAGCCAATGATGTGCACTTGCATTAAAAACAAGATAATCATAGGATTTCTTAAACTATTCATTTATTGTATGCTAAAAGTAGTGTGACCTTGTAATGAGGTATAAATACCAAGCTGTTGGACCACTGCCATTTGTTCTAATCATGTTGCCTAATCTCATTATATTCACTTGGTCAGGAGACCAAAAGTGAACCTTGGAGGCCTTTGTGACCCCCAAGGCTTGGCCACGCACCCCTCATGACCCATGGTCCAGGGTAACATGCTCTAGGTTTTCTTTGAGCTGGTGAGAAGCACCCAGGCATCCTCTGTGCAAGCATTTGGCAACTTAGTTTGCCTACCCTGCATTACAATGCTCATCCATCTGTGGGGGAGGGTCCTTCCTTAGACCTGGGGCAGCTGAGCTATGGGGTGCAGGACACGTCACAGATGGACACCCCAACTCCCTGACCAGCAAGTGTACCCAGCACTTCACGGTGTCTGTTATAAATTAACTGGAGTGCTGTGTCACTGCAGACAGGGAGAGCTGTGTTTCTGAGTGGCCAAGCCTGCTGGGCAGAGGCCCTTGTGTGCTGGAACCTCCCCGTAGAGACGGGCCAGCAAGCTAACACCTCATGACACCCAGCAGCTGGCCGGGAGGAGCCCAGGACGAGCACCTGGCATCAGGGTCAGGCAGGCCGCCAGGTCGGGGAGGGTGTGCACCCAGCTCTCCTCTTCTGGGAGCCAGAAAGCCAGTGGTAGAGGTAAGAGAATGTGGGTGGTGAAGTCACACTGAAGGGGGTTCAAATCCTGCCTCTGCCATGAATTCATCCTGCAACCTCAGACAGATGACGTCTTGCATCTTCACTTCCCTCATTTGTAAAATGATATAATAATAGTCCTACCTTATGGGTTATTGGGAAGCTGAAAAGAGGTATTTGATACAAAGAAATCAGATGAGAAGGCAAAAAAAAAAGCGCAACAGTCGTTGAGGTCTTTATTCTGTTCCATCCTCTGAGCACTGGGCTTACTTCTGTGTCAGTGCTTCGCTTATAGGTCGGAAGGTGGTCTCCAATGAGGACGGGGGCTTGGGGGTGGAGAGATTTCGCTTTGCAGTGCAGAAATGGCACAGAAAAGACACATTTTGGAAGGAGAAGTTGTAGCTAAGGAAGTAAAGTTTACAAATTAGAAGGATCAGAGAGAAACAGCTGACAGCTGCCTTGGCGATCGTGAAGTCCAACCTTCCTTAGACATTTTCCAGGGAATAGCGCTCGTGGTTACGTCTCCTGAGGCAGGCAGTCCTGGGCTCAAACCTCAGCTCTGTTATTTACCAGCTGGGACTGAGCAAGGGATTGGATTCATTAAGCCGCAACTTCCTTGTCTGTAAATAGGGATAATAATAATAGTTCTAACCCACAAAGTTGTCGTGAACATATCTGTTGACCTCAAGACAGCCATATGTGCCTCCACGTAGTGACCATCCACACAGAGACCAGGTGTGACTGTGAATGGGGGACTGGGTGATGGGTCTCCAGTGGTGTCCCTCATAATCCAGGTCTCCACTTACTGGTGTTGTATGGAGATCTTAACAAGGTCTTTCTTTGTGCACAGCCAACAGACCTGGAGAGATTGGGGTCCATTGAATGATATGTACAACAGCTCAGAACCTTCTAGCCTACGTCATTGAAGTCAAATTCATGCACTTAATTTCCTGTTTCTCTTACGGGGTTAATTTCCCTTGCTTTTGGTTGGGCAAAAGTCCGTTTTGAAAACACCCCTTGTAATAGGTGTCTCAAAACACTTGAGCGTCGGTATGAGCCTATTAAATTCTAACAGCTCTGCTGGCAGGTAAAGCACATTTATAGGCTTAAAAAAAATAACCACGCTGTTTGCCTTTCAGACTGCTGGGGCCATTCTGGAGCGATTTTGTGCTTCAGGTCAGGAATTTTGAGGGATGGATTTTGTTTCCCCAATTTGCTCTCCTCACATTGTCCTTCTACGGAGTGGTGTAAATTGCCTGATTGTCTGCCTCTGGCTGAAGCTGGTCTTGCCAGAAATCTACTGCTCCTCTTTAACCAAATAGATCTGCTTTTTAGTTGTCAGTACCTCAAAGGGATTATGCTACCTCTGGGTTTTTTCTATTCTAACTTTCCCCAAATATTTGAGTGTCCAAAAGCTGCTGTTAAAAAACATTCAACCCTGAGATTCTACAGGCTGGGATTCTGGCCCCAAGTAAGGCTATTTGATTGTGCAAATAAATATCCCAGGCCCTGAAGTTTTTGCTGAGGGAGAAGGATCTGGAAAAGAGGAGAGGGTGAAGCAAGGTATAGCTTTCTGAGAGACAGGGGAAAAGCAGGAGAGAATATATCGAGAATAAAAATGGGCCTTAAGGGGAGTCCAGGTTAGGAGTCTAGGAAGGCAGGGGTAACCATGGCTGTCAGTGCTCAGGGTAATCTGCGGTGTTGAGCAGGAGGATCCTCTGGGGTAAAGTACTTGGGAACCAATACATTCCAGAGCCAGAGAGAGTGACAGCAGTGATATGAGAAATGGGAAGTGTTGGGTCTTAGGGAGCTTCATCCTTCAAGACTTAAACTGTTTCAGCTCGGTTTTGCGACCACAAGGCAGCAATGAATGGGCCACCTGAGTACCAGCTAAAGTTTTCAACACGATGTAGAGTCATAAAATGATGTCAGAGCGTCAGAAATGTGTTTAGACTAGATTCTGTTTTACTTTGTTGGGAATTCAACTCAAAGAATCGGTAATTTTTTCGTACGGCTAATGTCATTGATTTACAAAGAATTCTTCTCCCAGGCAAACGTAAAAAGGCATAAGGCCTCATAATTAAATGCCTGGTCTGACCACAAAGTCAGACTGTCTTAAACCCTTCCTTTCATGCACCTGGAAAGACGCATCTCTCAACATCCATGGAAACTTGCAAAGTAGATTTTCTCCCTTTATCCCTTCTTGGAACCCCTGTCAAACCAGGCTCCATCTCAGAAGACAAGAAGCAACAGAAGAAATTTTGAGTCAACTCTTCTTGCTCTGGGAGTGTCCTCTGCTGATTTGTAAAGTAGACTAGTAACCTTTTCTCCTCTTTCATCCGTGTCAGGTGTGTCCAGAACAAGCTAAAAGTGTAACATGGCCAGTGTAAGTGAACGATGAGGCTGGAGGTGGGGTTTCTTTCCCAACTCCACTTCTTGGAGTCAAGCAGCAACCGCGATCATTTTCGTGTTTGTGACTCTGAGGGTTATAGAGGTTTCAGCCCTGTGAGATGGGGTGGAGCCAGGGTGGCTGCCCACATGTGCTCTTCCAGGTAATAGAGGGGCAAGCTCTTGCTCTGGCTGCTTCTCAGAAACTGCTGACACTTACCTTCTTCAACCCCAACAAGCCCATTCTTCAGTTATAACATACGTCAAATCTGGTTGTGATAGCACATCAATTCTAACTCCAGTGAAATAATTAACTCGGGGCTTGGACAGTCTGGAGGGGGGTCATGGGGCCGAGGGGCCCACAGTTATAAGTCATGCCCCAGGCAATTCTGGGATATGTGGCATGTAGGCTACTCTTGGAGAAATGCTGGCTGGATTGGGAAGCCAATGGAGTGAGTAGAGGCAAGCAGTTGGGACCTTAGTTTTTGGAACAAGTTTTTCGTGACAACCGCTCTCGTGTCACTTTCTCTTTGTTCCTGTAGAAGTAGTAACTGTTCTGATCTGCCCCTGCTGGCTTGTGCTAGACAAGCTGTGCTGTGGTTGGGTTTGCTAAACCTGGGACCCATGGGAAACCCGGTTGCCCACGGGACTTGGACAAAGGCTGCTAAATTGCAACAACGCTTCCCTGGGATGCCGGGCTCTCTGGGACAGGAATAAGCAATCAGGCAAACCAGAAAGGTCCATTTAACCAACTTAGAAGATGGGCATTTTTGATGAGAGCATTAACCTTCTCTGGGCTGGCTGTCACTTCCAAATGACAGCTGCGTGCCTGGCATTTCCAAGAAGTCTTTCATCTCTAAGAGAAGAAGGGGAAACAGGGGTCGCATCTAATATATTAAAAGCAGAAAGGAAACCTTTAAGCAATTTGGTACCCTTTGGCCTGTGGATTTTTTTCCCCCACTGAGGTGGTGCATATTTTCAAGGCCTAACCTAGGAGATGTTTTGAAAGAACAGGTTAAAAAAAAAACTATCTTAGACTTGCCTCTAGAATGTCCTGGTGGTTTGGCAGGAGATAAATTCTTCTGGGAGCTGAGGCCTGAATCATTTAGAATTCTTTTGGCTGCAAGTGATAGAAAGCCAAATTTATATTTCCTTCACTAGAAAAAAAAAGTGTATATCTCAGGTATCTGAACAGTCTTGTTGCAGACGTGGCTTTAGGCCCCCGTGAAGTCAGGCTCCATGACGTCATTGAGGGTCTAGCTGGTCATTCTCCTTCCTCTGGGTGGACTTGATTTTCCTGTGTCTTCGCCCTTACTGCTTGCCAGAGCGCTGCCAGCCATGGGAAAATACACACTTCTCGGTTCAAATCCAGTCGCCATGAGAAGCTGCTTCCCTGACTAATAACATAGAAGTTGGGGAATTGGATCCCCTTGGTCCTAATTGGCCTAATTTGTCAGCCCTGAGACAGTTGCTGTAAAGTGGGCACTGACCCCTGCCCCTCAGACTTTAATGTGCACATGAATCATCCGGGAATTTTGCTGAAAGGCAGATGCTGACTCAGAGGGCCCAGGTGGGGACCTGAGATTCTGCATTTCTGACAAGCTTCCAGGCAATGCTGGGACTCCTGATACAAGGACCATACTTGGGCTAGCAAGGATAACGACCAGGCTTGGCTTAACCTAGGTGGCATTTTCCATCCATGTAGGCTGAGTGTAGACTTGGGGTCAACTGAGGACAAGACCTGAGAGTCGGGTGGGGAGGAGGGAAGCGCATTCCCTAAAAGCAAAATGTAATATTGTTGCCACATGAAGGACAAATCCAGTTCTGATGACAAAATGACACATTTCCACCACGGGCTCTCTGGGCTTTTTGTTAACTGCAACGTAAAATTCAGGCAATGATGTTTGGGGAGGTCTGAATTTCATCTGTGCCTCAGTGGTACCCACTGAAGCAAAGAAAGAAGGGCCCCTTAGATGAAAGACAGAAGATAACCACTCTGAGAAAGTTTGTCCTGATTATCATCATTGCTATTAATTATTAATTGAGGATGGACTAGCACGTGCTTGATGTGGGTAGAGATTTTGTTTAAGCACCAGCCCAGAGAGACCTGGAAAGGAAACCAGAGGAGAAGCATGAATTATAAATACAGATCCTGCCATAGGAAGGTGGTGGAAGCATGGACGCCTGCAATGGAGAAAGAGTCTGGAGGCTGCGGGCTCCGGAACTGCAGAGTGGAGTTAATGTGCAGCCCAGGAACCTGCGCGCCGCGGCGTGTTAATGCCCGTTAGGGGACCGGCACTCATGCTGCTTATGACAGAGGATCAATGCAGAGGCAGGAACCACAGCTCTGAGAGTCTTTGGAGGAACTTACATTTCTTTGACTCCTATTATATGGGAAGAAATGATACCTAGAGTTGTTTTCCTTTAAATTTAATTGCTTTGAATATTATGATAAAGAGGTAGGTGGACCTGGGGTACTACATAATTAGTTGATAAACTATGATAACAAGAGATGGTGTTCTGGCCAGCATTTATTTAGAACGTGGCGTTTAAGGAGATTAGTTACATAATTTAGGTATTTGAACACCACCACGTAATAAATAATAATAATAACCACAATAATCCCAGCTTGATGGGGGCCCTGCTGGTTAGAGAATGTTCTAGCTAGGTTACCAGATGGAGGACTGTAATTACGCTCATTCTCTGGTAATTTAAGAAATGAAGGCAGCATCCCTTTAGCCTCTCATCACCTTTCCCTTCCCTTCCCATCTCAGCATCCTGATGCCTTCTGGCTGTGGGAAACCATCTCTCTCTCCCTCCCCCCTTCCCTCCCTCTCCCTCCTTCCTCCCACACCCCAATTTTTATCTCTCCTGGAGTCTGAGCTGTTAGTGGTTTGCTGCTGGGAATCCCGGCATTGTGCAAGGCCTTTACATGTGTCGCATCGGGTGAGCCCTGCACCAGCTCTTAAATCCCCGAGCGAGGAGGATGTCAGGACATTAGCGATGGCAGGTGGGTTGTCAAGGAAATTTCTAATGCTGTAGACATGTTTTTGGAATGATCATCTTCCATCCCCAAACATATCCTGGTTTCCATAGTAGAAGAGTTAAGTCAGAGTAATTTTTCTCTTATTTGAATTCAGCCACAGGTGGTTCTAGAACTTACCATCTACAGGTCCTGAGTGCTTACAGACCCAAGCCCTGGGAGGCCACTGGCCACCATCCTCAGGCTGCTGCCCTCTGACTTTCTTCAGCAAAGATGCTTCTTGCTTCTTCTTGTGTCTCAGCAATGTCCCCCTGTCTTTTCTATTGGAAACTCTCTTTCTCAGTGGCTGTTCCTTCCCACTTCCTCCTCCCTCCCCTCAGCAGGTATTTTAAAGGGTCTAATTCTGGCCCAGAATTAAGTCCAATGGGAGATACCCAATCAGACCAGTTCCCTATGTGCCATTTGAGGTGACAGGTTAGCAACAGGGAACAACCAGAGAACTATCATGAATCATCACACTCTGGGGAATTAACTGTAAGTGCAACTGGCCTTCAAAAGTAGGGGAGTGACATGTGGTCCCAGAGGCGTGAGAAGAGACACCTGCCCTGCTGTGTGGCCCCCTGGCACCCTGACCTTCATTCACCATGGCATTTAATACACTCTGACAGCTACTTTCAACTGTGGATTTTCCCTGTTAGACAGTGAACTCCCCCAGTGAAAAGTATCTGCCCCTTTCACTCGTCCCTTTCCAGAGCCAAGTTCAGTGCCTGGCCCAGGTAGGTGCTCAAAACCCACATACTGAGTAAGTTTATTAACTCATCTTCTCAGGGCAGGGGTCCAAGGGTGAGGAGAGTCAGCTCTTTTGCTTTTAGAGTAACAATCCATTAGAATAGAACTTTTTGAAAAGTAGTGAACAAACTTTAAATTGATCCAGATTTTAGAAAATAGAACTGAGAAAAAAGTGTGTGGGGAGTAGGGAGGAGTGGGTAGGTTAACAGAAATACTGAGACAGTAAAGTAATAGTAGTAAAGGATCTTAAAATTCTACATAATTAAAAATTACATTTCATATTATTCTTCTTCTCAAGTTAATTTCTTATTGAAATACAACAGATTGAGTGTATGAATCACAAAATATCTAGAGTACATATACCTTGATGCATTTTCATATTGGGAACAAACTTGGGTGACAGCCCCCAGATCAAGAAATAACATTGCCAGTACACCAGAATCCCCCTATGTGCACCCCCAGACTCCTCTACAAAGACAGCTCTTATCCTGACTTCCATTCCTATAGTTTTGCCTATTTTGAACATTATGTAAGTGAAATCATACAATATCTCTTCTTCAAACTTAACTTCTTTTCTTCCATGCTATTTTATCTAGCAGTAGTGCATTCCTTTTCGTGGCTGTATAGCTTTCCATTGTATGACTATGCCACTATTCAGTTGTCTACCTAATTGTTTTTTTCCCCTAGTTTTTTCACATTAATGATAGTGCTATTATACACTTTCTTCAGTGTCTCCTGGTGCCCGTATATTGGGTATATATGCTTAGGAGTACAAATACAGGGTTGTTGGGTACGTGCATTCTCAGCTTCGGTAGACACTGCTGTTTTCTGATTGGTTATACAATTTCACACCCACCAGCATTCAGTGAAAGTTCCCGTTTTCCATTTTCTGACCAGCAATTTAATATTGCCATCTTTTTAATTTAGCCAGGGGTGTGTAATGGCATCATTTTTGGCTTTGATTTGCAATTTTCCTGACATCTGATGGAGTCAAACACTTTTTATATGCCTGCTGGTCATTTGGGTATCCTCTTTTATGAAATGTCTGTTCATGTCTCTGTATGTTATTTTGCATATATTTTTGGCATGTTCATTTTAAAGGGACTTCAGACATTCTGACCTTGGCTTTCTTACTTAAAAAATGTGTCTTTTATAGCACTAGAGCCCATTCTTCAGATGAATTCTTAGGGAGAAGATTAACATGCAAACTAGGTCAAACTAGAGAAGTTCTCATAGAAGGAAGGTGAAGGAAATCAGTTCCTCTCCCACCCATGACCTCTAATATATTCCAGTGACCCTTAAAATACTGCCTTATGGCAAAGACAGTTTTTAAGAACCAAGATAACAAGTGAGCCAATAAAAGTCCTCATAAGTGGTTTATGGAAGATTTGCTAACACTAAACAGTAAAGATAACAGGAGAAATAAGAATACGAAAGGCATTTTCACAACTTGAATGGGTTTTAATGGACATTATACTATTAATTTCCATTTCTGCTCTCTTGCTCAATGGAGACTTCGCACGATCTCTTCTCCCCACAGTTACAAGATGCTTTCAGATTTACTTTGATTCATTGCAGAACACACGCACACCAACAGACAGTGTGTGTGTGTATGTGTGTGCGCATGTGCATGCATGGGTACTTGCACACTCCTTTCTTCCAGATGCTCAATGCTCTTCTGATTTTATCACTTAGATTTGGTTATTCCCATGTCCTCAATCCAGCCTTGCTCTCATAGACACCAAATTACTTGGATTTTTCAAATGGAAAAATTTTGTGGTAAGCTTTATTTAACACAGCTGGGTAGGCTTTTTTTTTTTTTTTTTTTTTTGTCTCCAGTGCCAGAGCCCAACACTCTCACACTGAGGAACATTCCACTAGTCCCTTTAATGCTCACCTCGGCTCCCCGCCCCACCGGACCCTAGAGGGCAATGCAGGCACCCCGTCTTTCTCCCCCACCTTTATCTCTCCCAGAGCTTCATGCCCAAACTTCCATTTCTTTGCTGCCATCTGTTTTACCTCCCTTTTCTTTTTCCCAGTCCCCAGTTTCCTTTTTAAAAATTATCCCCAACAGGAGAGACTTGCAATCTGTAGATAGAAAAATCTAAAAGAAATATGGAAATAAATTTGCATACAATGGAATTTGGCAAAATGAAGGAACTCGAAGGGAGGGAAGGATTATCATTGTCTTTTCAAACGTGAGCCGTGAGGTTTTAGGGTAGTTTTAGGTAGCACACTTGGTGAAAGTTTCTTTAAAGATTTGAGTCATAATATATTTCCTTTAAGGGTATTAATATATTTCTTCTATTTGTGGTAAGATAGCATACCTATCTTTGTTTTTAGGTGGATAAAAGTTCCCTTTAAATATGTAAGTTTAAAAAGTGAGTATGTTTCTCTGGCAAAACTTGTGAATTAGCGACATTTGGGAAAAATTGGATGAGTCATGCTCAGTAAATCGAAAGAGTAATTTTATTAGAGGACTCCCTTCTCCCATCAGATCTAGGTAAGCAGAAGTGAGTACACAGGATCTTGAATTCTGCTTCTTCCACGTACTAATGAGTGTTAGGATTAAAAAGCAATAATGAACAGTCTGTAGTAATGGTTTTCAAGGTAGAGTGCATGCATCCCTGGGAATTCCCACGGCACTTTCAACGTGTCCATGAAGACAAAACTATTTTCACAATCATACTAAGATGTTACTTGCTCTTTGTAATATACTGACATTTGCACTGTTGATGCAAAAACAATGGCTGGTAAAATATTGGCGTCTTCAGAAGATTTCCAGGTGGTGGTACCAGACATGATTTCTAGTGACTTGTGAAAATGTAGACAACTTTGGGTGAAACCGATAGTTAAGACAGAAACAGAGACTATAAATGTTGACTCAGAAATAAGGAAGTACAATGAAAGACTTGGATCCTCTCCCTCTTCACAGCATCTTGTGGTGGGAGCCTCCAGGATGGCCTCGGGTGCGCTCACCTCCTGACTTTCACCCCATGTGTAATCGCCTCCTGTTGAGGATGTGCTGGACCTAGCGACACGCCTCTAATGAACAGAATACAGCAAAGGGGATGGGATGTCACTATTGAGGTTAGATTACAAAAGACTGTGACATGTGTATTGCTCGCCCTCTCTTTCTCCCATTGACTGGTTCTGAGGGAAGCCAGCGGCCATGTTGTTAGCTGCCCTGTGAGAGACCCGTGTGGGAAGGTATTGGTAGGTACCCAGCTTAGAACCCTTGAGAAATTCAATCCTGTCAGCAGTCATGAGTGAGCTTAGAAATGTATTTTCCTTTTCCAGGTCTTCAGATCCCTGACTGACACACGTTGATCTCTGCGTTGTGCGAGGCACAGGGGCCCAGCTAAGCTACATCTGGATTTCTGACCCACGGAAACTGTGAGTTAATAAGTGCTTATTGTTTTAAGCTGCTAAATTATGGGGTAAATTGTTACACAGCAGTTAATAACGCATGCACATGTGCGTATTCATGCAAAACTTGCATATAATTTGAAGAGACTTTGAGAAATCCCTGAAGCCCATTGATGTGTGCTGTGTGGCTCTTGTTAAGAACCCCAGCTCTAGGAAGACATTAAAGGAAAAGACAGCAAAGGAAGAAAGAAAATAAGAACAGCAGAGTAAGTAGTGGAAGGGAAAATCTAGAGAGTATAATTAGAGCTGGTATATCAAGGAGGTGAAGCAAGAACCCAATACCTTAATGGGAAGAAGATTTCACTAAAACTTTTCAGGAGGACAGATCCCTGAGGATAGCAGCCAAATTGGTGAGAAACACTTCCATCATGAAATAAAATTGGCTGGGTATGTAACCAAAAGAAGAAAAGACCAATGTTCTGTATTTAGATTTGTGGGAAGAACATTTTCAACCCAGTCTGGTAGGTAGGAGAAGTGTTGAGTAACAACTGAGGATCCTAAAATTGGGATCTGTGGCCTAAAAAAAATGTACACGTTGCAGAAAGAACTCTAAGTTACCGAAGATCTCGTGATGGCCCATGTCATTTCAAAGTACAGAGGTTGAGCTGGCCTCAGGCATGACTGGATCCAAGGGTTTAGATGATGCATCGTGTCTCTCTGCTTATCTTTTTGGTGGACCTTCAAATAGCCAAGGGTTGGAGGTGGGGTGGGCAAGTCTGCAGAGGGAGCTCTAAGCCGCAGACAGGGGCACGCAAAGAAAAAGATGGTCTTCCCTCAGTGTCCACATATAAAATACACAGATGGTCTCTGATGGCTGTGCTTGGGAAGCCATTCTCTCCCCAGGTATCCCAGCAATCTGTGGAATGGCGGAAAGATAATTACCTGAAAAAAAAAAGAGGGTGCTTTTGTCAGAAAAGGAGAAATAGTATGGGGCAGATAATATGACATACATCTGCCGTGGTGAGTGACAACAACCAGAGGCTGGGAGGATTGTTTAATATTTAAAGTTATGCCAGCACGGTACAATAACCTGAGACTTCGCGCAGCTGTGTAGTGCTTGTGTCTCAGCAGTCCCTCATTACAGGAAATTCGAGTTGTGTATTTGGAATTGACTTGGAATGATGGAGGCTAATGAATGGAGTTCTGGCAGGGGTGGCACCGGAGAAGGGGCTTGGGGATGAAACCATGCATTCAGAGGCTCAGAAATTTAAGGGAAAATTCAGTCCTCTCTCCTTCTTGTGCGTCAGCATCTGTTGTTTTTCTTCTGGAACAAAGTGGCTTGCATAGCCCATCTCCATTTGAGTAAAAACTGAACAACCACTGCAGCAAACGCCGAGCCGCCAGATGCCCTGCCCTGTGGCTCAGAGGAATTTCTGCCCCTCTCTGAAGTCCCCGGGTGATGCCTTGGCTTATCTAGGGGCTCCCAATATTTTTGAAATTAAGAATTTGATTCCAAATGGCAGAGATTTAATTCCAGAATACACAGAAAGAGATAATGCCAACTATTCAATTTAGATATTCTTAGGCTGTAAATAAAGACTTAATGGTTGGGTAAATTAAGAATCACTGTTAAAAAAATGACAGTTCATCTGAGACCAACAGGAATGTGGAACTTGGCAGGAGAGATCTCTTTGGTGGGCCATCTTTTTTCCCCAATTTTCCTGCAAAAAAGTGTCACAGTGGGGTTTGGTTGGACATGAGAAAACTAAATAATTTGCTAAACAATCAACATATGATAGGTAACACATTCCTAACCTCTGTAAAGTTTTTCAAATTTTAATTACCACCATTGTGACATGTGGGCCATACAAATGTTAATAGCTTAAAAAATTACATTGTATTGAATTTGCTTACTTTTAAGAAGTGAAAATACAATTTTTAATTAGAAAGACACACTCTTGGTTACATTCTGTGCCCCTGTTCTAAGGCCTGTCCCTTCAGCAAGTACGTGACATTTTCTTACTAGCCCCGTATATGGGTGCACTGCCTTTTCCTTGACGGCTGTGGCACATTGTAGCGACCCAGCGTTTTGTTTATCCTCTCAACACTTGAACTCAGTGGAAGCCCACGGTGTATGCCTGATCCAGACTCAAGGGGTCAAATTGTGGTATTTCCTACTTGATGTGTTTATTTTGAGAATCACATCAGGATATTAATGAGGTTCTTTGTTTAAGCTCTGCCCATTCTCCAATATCTACATGCTATACTCTGTTTTTGTGTTTTCACCAACAGTCTACCCAGACTCATATTTTATAGCTCATAAGTCAGTATTTGGGATACCCACCGTTTTCATTCCAGGTGCTGCCTGACATTTTCCATGCATGAATATTCCCAAAATTACCAAAAAAAAGAGGTCAAAGAAGTGGAAGAGAGAATTTTTTTTTCAATGCAGGAAATTACAGGAGGGATTTCCTTCAGCTCTTCTAGAATATTTCCTCTGATCTCTGGAAATGACTGCCTCAGAGTCTGTCCAATGCTGACTTCTGGGAAGGAGAGTAAAGAAACATTCACATGGCCCCCAAATATCCTTTTGCTGGCTTTTCTGGCGTTAATTTTGGCTCAGTAATGATTTGTTGAGTCAAGTATGTGCCACCGCAGTGCCAGGCACTGAAGACAAAGGTGCAGGTCCTGCTTTCTGGAACCTCATGGTCTGTAGAACCAACATGAAGGGAAGAGGCCAAGGGAGCTAGCACGTATGGACTGTCTGACTCTAGGAAGATTTGGTCTCAAGCCCTCACAGGTATCCCTTCGTATCACCTTTAGAACTATGACCTTGGGTGCTACTGTCCTCTGGAAGCTCAGAGACGTCAAATATCGTCCAGGCCACACATGTTGTCAATTCGGATTTAAGCAAGATTTGATCCCATGCTTACTTTTACTGTTTTATACTATTCTTTGCTCCAGTGCTGTTCCATTCGCCCTGTGATTAAGTTCTAGGAATCCCATTTCTCTCTCACTACTTAAGTCTAAAGCTGATAATGTTAAGAATGGTTGGAAAAACATGCTTTCTTAGAGCCTAAGAACTGATCTGTCCTTACAGGTTGTGAATTTCAAATCTCAAGTGAACCTTTTGGGATCTGAGTTCATTTAAAACTTAGTTTCTATTTCTTAGAAAAAAATATAATGATCATATGCCTGCATGTTGTGGCTTCTTAGCAAAATGTCTTTTTTAAAGGAGATTATGATGAGATTGAAAGCGCTTGTGGGGCAGTAAATAGCTTTTTTTTTTTTTTTTTTTTTTTTTTTGCAAGGTAACATTTGGAAGCATAAAGAGTCAGGAATTAAGGGCCTAGTTGCTGGAAATATTTTCAATATATTCCACAAATCTTAAATCACATCTGGGTTTGCCCAGCATTATCAGCAGAATCTTCATTCCAGCCTGGTTTATCCAATAAGATTTTGTCAAATTAAAGGGCTCAATCACATGCCTTAGAATTAGCATCATAGAAACGTTTCCTAGATTGAGGTAGGCAAGCTGATGTAGTACAGTATTTCGAAGAGTTCATGTAAGGCACTGTTTGGTTTGAATATAGATTAATCAGCAATTTGTGTTATAAACACAAACTTAACATTCATTATTTGAACACACAGGAATAATTGTATGAGTACAAGTATGTAGCATGATGGGCAATTGGGCTATTTCATGAATAATATATTAGTGGGTGTTTAGTTTTATTTATCGTTCAAGCCTAGGGATATTGGTCTGCTTCTCTGGGTCAGCCTGCAGCTGGGACACACCTGTAACTGCCACAGAGTCGATGAGAAGTGCGTCCAGGCTGCACGGTGCAGCCTGTGTGTGTTTAAGGAGTCTGGTGATATCACGTCGGCCTCATTCTCCAGAAGGCTCGGGAACCCGTGAAACAGCACAGCCTCCCAGCCTAGTAAATGCAGACCTGCTGCAAAGTTTTCTGTCTCTGGGTCTGATTTCAAGGTGAGCCAGGTTGGAGAATTCAAGGGGAGATTATAGATTTTTTTTTTTTGCTTCCTACATTGGTTGATTAGCCCCATATGTGGTATGTGATTAATGCCTGAGAGCTGTAATTAGCAATGGCTAATCGGGCCCACATACACCAGGATATTGATTCCTGCCTCCAGAAAACTGTTCTAATTGTGCTCCCTATCATTAGCGTATAGTTGGTGAATTGAAAGGATACTTTATATGGGAAGGCTACTCCATTATGACAGCTTCGGAATGGGGTGGTGGGGGGAACGGAGGTGAGTCTAGAAACTGCCATCCAGTGGTGTCAGGAAAAACATCATGTTTTATCTCTTTCAGACTGTTTTGATCCCCAGAGGGGGAAAAGCCATAAATATTCAGGATGAAATTTTCTTTTTAACTTTTCCAAAAGGGGAAAACTGGCATAAGACTCAGCGGTGTCATTTGGACCCCAGAGTGGGTGGAAGAAAAGCAGAGGCTTTGCTGGCGCCTCTTGGTTCCCGGGACAGGTGTCTGTCGATCTGCGCCCGCCTTCCTGCCGCTCTCAAAATGACAGCTCATGTACTACAGTAATTAAGGCACCTCCACTGCTCCCTTTGCTGCTCTCTGGTTTCCAGGGATTGTAATGAAAAACATACCTCCCCCCAAAGGAAATAATATTCATAATATTGGCACGGCACTAAAAATGTACTCAGAAAACATAGCTCAGCTTACACGGGTTCTCTTCTCTTCTCTAAAAATTGCAAACTCCTGTTTTTCAGTGGTGCTTTTAAATCATCACCACCTAAAGCACCATCTAATAAAGATGGGTCTCCTTTGTCTCTCTAAACATAGCACTTGTCTTTTTTTTTTTCCTGAAAATATTGACATCTAAAAATCTGATCATTTGGAAATTTTCTCTGGAAAAGCCCAAAGGGCCCATAACTCGAGCCACCGTGGAATAATCCTCTGATAGCCGTGTCTGCTTAGTGCCACCCTGGAGCGAGTGTTACCCGCTGCTACCTCTGTGCCATCATTCTCACTAGCATCTGTTCCTGTGGGAGCACTTATCACACTGTATTGCAATTATTTGTTTATCTGTCTGTCTCTCCTGCTAGGCTGAAAAGTCCTGGAGGGCAGAGGCTCTATCTGATTCACTGGTGCAAAAAACTGAATGTCTTAGGTGCTTGTTACCAAGTGGTGAGGTCACCTTTCTATTAATACTGTAGGTTACAGTGGGTAGGAGTCCTGCCTCGTTGGGAGCAGCCTCGCCCCTTCATCTGATATCCCCGGCCTCTCCAGTGCTCTTGGAGCATCTCATGTGTCCCGCGCTCCAGGCACTCAGCAGAGATGAGGCTGTGACGCTGCCTGTCTCCCTCTTGTCAGGACCTCCTCTGTGTTCTGGCTGTCATCTCCCAACAGGTCAGGCCCACCCCCTCCCCTTGGGACAGTGCTGCTGCCACTATTCTGCCATGGAGTGGGGTGGTGCAATGGTAAGGCTTTCTTTCCCCTAAATGGAGGGTATTATGGCAGAAATGAGGGGGAGAGTGGTATAAAATGGAAACAAATTTGGAGAGTCAGGTGGGACTAGGTAATGTAGAGACTTGTAGACATGGAAAGGAGTTTGGTTTTTAGTACAAATGCTGTGGGAGATAAAAGAGGGCCATAATTTGATAAATTTTATTTAAAAGATTGCTGAAAGACTAGTGGAGTGGTGTAGCAATATGTTTTCTTTCTTTCTTTCTTTCTTTCTTTCTTTCTTTCTTTCTTTCTTTCTTTCTTTCTTTCTTTCTTTCTTTCTTTCTTTCTTCCTTCCTTCCTTCCTTCCTTCCTTCCTTCCTTCCTTCCTTCCTTCCTTTCTTTCTTTCTTTCTTTCTTTCTTTCTTTCTTTCTTTCTTTCTCTTTCTTTCTTTCTTCCTTCCTTCCTTCCTTCCTTCCTTCCTTCCTTCCTTCCTTCCTTCCTTCCTTCCTTCCTTTCTTTCTTCCTTTCTTTCTTTCTTCTTTCTTTCTTTCTTTCTTAGCAATATGTTAAGCAGAGACACCAGTAGGGGACTGTTGCAACAGTCTTGTGGGATGATGGTGGAAGTAGAGATGAAACAGGGTGTGTGTGTGTTGGAGACGGAACTGATGCAACTTTTTGATCAGTTATGGATGCAGAAGAAGAGGGAAGAATTTAATTTGACTCCCAGTTTTCAATTGAGCTAATGAGTGGTAAAGGGATCATTTCCTTAGGAAGGGGATATTGGCGAAGGAATAAGTTTGGGGCCAAATCAAAGGTTCTTTTTTGTTTGTTTTTTTGCGGGGGGTAGGCAATTACATTTTTTTTTTAAATTTTTAAATGGAGGTACTAGGGATTGAACCCAGGGCCTCATGCATGCTAAGCACTGCGTTCTGCCGCTGAACTGTACCCTTCCCCTGAAGGGCTCTTTTCAGACCTTCAGTTTGAGATGCCTATGTGGCCATGTTGAGAAGGCAGCGGTTAGGAAGGTTTTGAGTTTAAGGAAATGGTGAGGTAGAGATATAAATTTAGGAGTCATCAAAACCTAGGTGGTAGTGAAAGCCCCTGTACCGGGGGAGAGTGCAGAGGGAGAAGGTGCAGCCGCAGAGGAGAGGAAGCTCTGCAGCCAGGTCCTGGTGTAACTGAGCTTGGGTGGAGGTTGAGGGCCAGAAGAGAAGTTTGAACAAGACCATCTAGTGACGTGGGAGGAGAACCAAGGAAGAGTGGCATTTTAGAACCCATGAGAGGCGAGAACTCCAAGAGAGGGGAAGTCCTGAAGTGGAATGTTGGAACCTTGAATAAGAAAACAGAGAAATGTGCATTGTTCTCCTCTTCACTCTGGCTTGGGACTGCTTCCCAAGCTGTCACTTTTATGTTTTAAGGTGGTGGGAATAGACCCAGCAGGGCGGGTACATTGGAACACAGCATTCTAGCACTGATGAATTTCCCAAGGTGTGTTTTATTTGGTCTTATACAACACAGTGTGCAGGACACCCACATCCTAGTACAGCCTGCGCCACAAAGAGCCTGTTCACAGTCCTCCGCCTGTATCCTAATGCTAGGATCATGCCTGGACGTCCTCTCCTGAAGAGAAACAAAGACTCATTGGCACAGGGTACACCAGATCCGTATAGAGAAAAGGCATATTCCTGCCACTCAAGTCTCTTTTAAAAAAATGAAAAGAACAATCACAAAAGAAAAAAATCAACAAAAGCTTTGGCTCAACCAGAGGTAAAAATTTACAATTAGAGGAGGCTTTTGTTCTCATTCTAAAACGTGGCATTACTGTCATTTCACAGCTTTAGTGCTGAATAATGGATGGGTGTTTGCTTTGCATTTGGGTAATTAAAGAGTCCCCCCTGGTTGTTTATTCCAAACATGGAAACAGTTGGACCCAAAGGTGACTGAATTCAGGTCTCCGACTCTTCTGCTGAGTTTCAAAATGACAGTTTCTGCAGCTTCAAGCCAAGTTATTTCATCAAGGCCTAAAGTAGCGCCTGGAGTCTGTTATGTGAGCAGTTGCTCTTTGTGGGTGAATGAGTGAACGAGGAGGCCCAGTGATAGAAGTGGGAAAACACTTGATTTAATCAGAAGATCTGGACTTGTGGGAAGGTCATTTTATACTCTCTGCACCTGAACTTTCTCAAATGTGCCACCTTAAAACCCGGGAGTTTTAAAGTGATGTGCTGAAAAAGCACAGTTCAACAGGCAAACATAATTAAAACAAATTCTATTAATTTCTCACATCTCTCAGATGAGGTCAAAGGAGCTCCAGATACGCTGTCCGTAAATATCCCTCTTCCCTCACACACCACAGCTGCTCCAGTGTCTCTCTCCTTAACATCTTCCTCCTCCAAGGGCTTCTCTTCCATCCTCCTAACTGGAGCTGCTGAGACTTTTTCACCCCACCTTACCTATCCCCAGCACTTCAGTGTGTACCTCTTTCCTGAAGCGATGCTACATCTTTAAGAGGGGAAAGGAAAGGCGAATTGGGGCTTACATATGTAGGGCTGTCTTTGGTGATCTGGAAGAAGAGGTCAGTCCTCGATGATTCTCGATTCTCGCATTAGTAATACTTGCACCATCACATATGCAAAATGAGAAAAATAATGCCTGCTCTCCAGGGTTGTTGAGAAGATTAAGTAAGTGCATGTAATTGTAAACTCCCCACAGATATATGGGGTTCTGATTGTCTGTGATGAGTACGTATTTTTAACATTCTAAGTGCAACTTCTTTGATCTTATTCTCACAAAAGGTAAGGTTTATCTATACAACAAACATGCATCTGCTTTTCTTAAAGAAATAAGTTCCTAAACAAATAAAAAGCCAGTGTATGCCCTTATAAAAAGGAGCCAATACAAGAAACGTCTAGAAGTAGCTTTAGTTGCATTGTTAAGAAGTTTCTTAGTGTCAGCCATGTACATAGCACACTTCAGAGTAGTGGATATCTGTGCTTTTACCATCCACTTAAAAATAATTTTAATTACCGTGTGAATTTGTTGCGTATACACAGTACCAACAATGAGCAACTGGTTTAAAAGGACCGGATTCAAGAATCGTTTACTGAGTAGAACTTCAGTGATAAAAATCTAGAAATGCTATTTTTTTCCCATTCAGAATGAGAAGTATGTTTGTTTTTAAATCACTATTTCATGAGTATTGCTGATTCTCATAATAGACAGAATGGAAAATATGGTCAATTCTGGATTATTTCTCTATTGTTGCACAACATATTCGTTTAAAATGTAGGGGGTTAAAACAACAGACATTTGCTAACCCACAGTGCGTCAGGTATGTGGGAGTGGCTAAGCTGGGTGGTTCTGGCTTGGAGTCTCTTACGGGGTTGCCATAGCAACTGTCAACCGAGGTTTCTTTCATCTGAAGGCTTGACTGGGGCTGGAGGGTCTGCTTACTCTCACATGGCTGTTAGCATGAGGCCTCAGTTTCTCACAAGTTGACCTCTCCATGGACTGCTTCAGTGACCTCAGGACATGGCAGCTGGTTTCTTCCAGAGGGAGTGATCAGAGAGAAAGAAAAAAGCCACAGTGCCTTTTATGTCCTAATCTTGGAGGTCATACACTGTCACTTCTTCCACATTCTATTGGCGAGAAGTAAGTTTCTGAGTACAGCTCACACTTAACGGGAGGAGAATTAGACTCCACTTTTTAAAGGGAAGAGGACCAAAGAAATTTGTGGACAGAGTGTAAAACCGACACAAATTCTTTGGCATGCATTTCATTTTTTATTGTTTATATTCCAAACAAAATATGAGTTTTTCACAATAGGGGTAACTACTTACATGATTGGATTCTCAGAACACAGTACATAAATCTTTTTATTGGTTATGGAGAAATTGAATTCAGAAGCATAAGGTATAGGAAAGTTCAGTGTCCAAATCTAGATTTGGATCCAGATTTTCTGATATATAATTCCATGTGCAGTCAGATCACATCTAAATAATGATAGCAAAAAACAAGGCTCTTTTGCTATCCTGTAATTTACTATTCCAACTTTTGGCTACTTGCATGATCTCAAACATCTGGATTTAAATTGGAAACATTTCATCAAAAATCCAGATGTTTCCAAATATAGTTTAAAAAAAAAAAGAAAAGAAAAGCTACCCAAGCCCCTTGGAGAATTGAGTAATTTTGTGTATTGAATGGCCATCTTGTTAAAGACTTAACTCCCCACCCCAACATGTATTATTCTATGTGGAAAGTTTCTAATGTAATCAAATGTTAAATTGGAAGTTTGGACCAAGGCAAAAGATATCATAGGTATCAGATAACAAAGCAAGGTGTGCGACAGGGCACTGAGATACAAATGTGGAAAGAAAGAACCTGGAAGCTTTTGCACAACATTTGTGCCCTTCCAGAATCCTCCCACCCAGGTCATGATTAAGTCAGGGGTATCTTATAAGGAGGATTTTAGAATAAGGTAACCAATGCCCCCAAATCAAGGAAGAACTTCCATGGAATCACTGAGTGTTGATAAGTGTCTGCTGCTAGCAGAAGTCACAAGGAACTGGTTCCTGTCTCCTGTCTATAAGACTTCACCTGAGAGGACCAGAACAGTCCTGGAGATTTCCTGAAGTTTCATCCAGGAACAGTGAAATCATTACCCCGCAGAGCAGGTTTAAAGGGATGGTGGGAAATAAAAAATAAAGAAGCTTTTATAATTAACTACCCCTCATGCATCTTCTGTGTTTAACATAAGGTTCCATTCAACTATATCACAGGCTTTTTCTGCCTTTTAAACAAAGCATGTTGAGTTGTTAAGAAAGGGTTTAGTTTCAGTGTTATCTTGATAAATGCAATAATGAAAGAAACTTGGACTTGTATACTACAGTATCTTAAAAGAAATCAATACAATGACATCTCTAAGGTTGATGGAGATGTATAGACGTATTTACCCCAAACTCATAATTCTTATACATTTGTTTCCAACTTTCCTGTCGCCTCTCTTGGTTGCTATATTGTCAGTTGTCACTTCTCACTGCTTTCTGTATGCTTCTCTTTCTAGTCCCTTCTCTTCTACTAAGGGATGGTGGTGCTCAGCAAAGTTCTACGTAGAGAAAGTTGATGGAGAACTGACTTATGGATAAAAGATTCAACTTATACATTAGGTGAACAATAAAGGCATGGTACACATTAGGTATTCACTGATACTAAGTATTTGCTGCATAAATTTGCCTTTATTTCTAGTAAGATTTTTCTCTACATATTTTTTTATTGATTAATTGATTCAGCAAGTGTAGACCGAGTGCCTACTGTGTGCCAGTTACCGTGCTTGTATCATTCAGCGCTGGCGTGGAGTGAGTTATTTAGTCAGCTGCTTCCAGTCAAGTTCCCATGTTCAGTGCTAAACGTTGTGCTCTGTAACTTGGACCAAGAAATGGATGTTCTGTGTCTTTTGAGAATGGCAGATCTCGTATGCCACTTAAACAGATGAAGAAGTGATGGATTTAGCACCAGATGGGGAATGAACTCTAATTCCTCAAAAGGCAGAGAATTTGCCATCTGGCCTATTAGTAATACAACTAAAACACTTTACCTAAATATGATGTTTTAATTCCCCTGATTACTTTAGTAACTATCTTTATGTTGTACTTTCACAACAACCTTCTGAGCACGGTGGACAACCAGTCTGAACTCTGTCAGAAGAGAGGGTGAAGGTCCTAGTGGCTCATGGCTAGTGGCTGAGCAGGACTAGAGCCCATCTTTAGTCTTTGAAATCAAGTCTTTTCCCTGCTAAATCAGGGCTCTGGGCTCCATTTCTTTGTAGCTTGATTTCTTCTTCTGTAGTATTGGGCTGATTTTGATGCAGTGCAGATTAAGTGTTTGGAGATGTGATTGGACATCCTGGCAGGTAGCAAAATGGTTTCCCCAGAGCTTGAAAGGTGTCATCAGAATATCTGTTTGTAGTCTATGCATTTCTGACGTGCTCTGCTTAATAAAGGAGTTGAGATACCAGAAATGGAATTGGAGCTCAAGAGTGGTTTTCATGCACCGAGTCCTTGGTATAGGGTCCCCGGCAGCAAAACTCTGTCCTTTATATGTGAAGAAGCTGAGGGAGAGGTCTGCTACCAAAGGCTAGATTAGGATTTATTCCTCACCACTGGGTGCCCGGAGGGGCCTCTGCACAGGTGACAGGGAAGGCGTGCAGCTGGTGGGGTCCCAGGGAGTCCTGACTTCCACAGCTTTACCTGCCCCAGCTTCCACAGCAGAGGGAAGCCCACGGAAGGGAGAATTTCCTAAATAAATTGTAGCGCATCCAGACAATGGAATTCTCCAGTGCTGAAAAGAAATAAGCTATCAAGCCATGAGAAGACATGAAGGAAACTTAAACGCATATTACGAAGTGAAAGAAGCAAATCCGAAAAGGTTCCATGCTGTGTGAGTCCAACTATATGACATTCTGGAAAAGGCAAAACTATGGAGGGAGTAAAAAGATGACTGGTTGCCAGGGGTTGGGGGAGGAGGGGGAGGGAGACATGAATAGGCAGAGAACTAAGGATGTTTAGGGCAGTGAGAACACCCTGTATGATACTATAGTGGTGGATACACGTCTTCATACTTTGTCCAAACCCTGGACTGTACCACACCAAGAGTGGACCGCAGTGTAAACTATGGACATATGAGCCATGGTGATACTGATGTGTCAGTGTAGGTTCCTCAGTTGTAACAAATGTCCCGCTCTGGTCCTACCCTGTTGGGGATGCTCATAGTGGCAGGGAGCTATGCATGCAGGGGGGCAGAGGATAGATGGGGAACCTCTGTACCCTCCTCTCAATTGTCCTCTGACCCTGAAACTGCTCTAAAAATACAAACTCTTTCAAGGAGAGAGAGAGAAAGTTTGCCTGCCCCAGTGGTGCTCCTCACTTTTCAGAAGCTTGGATTCTGCCCACAGAGCTGTCGGGCTCCCCTTTCTGGTCAGCACAGGAGGAGCAAGCCATTGAGACTGAAACACATTTAGGGTTTGCAGCCAACTCCAGCATTTCCCTCATTGCACATATTGTGTCGGGACAATGGTCTGATCAAACGTTTCCTAATTTCATTGTGGATTTCCTCTCTAATGAGCCTCTTTCTCCCAGCTCTAAATAAAGAAGATGCTAAAAACGTGACATACACTACAGATGGGTCACCCACATCTGGGCTTTTCATTTTAAAAGCGGGTATGGGGGTGGGGAGGACAGTTAAGCAAGACATGGCTGGCTTTTCTTGTAAAATGGGTGAGTGGGAGAAGGGGGCAGAGAGATGGGGGAGCGAGACCAAATCATCCACCATTGTTATCGAATGGCAGACGCATCCATTGGGACTAATTACAATGACGATCCCAGTCCATAACTGACTCAAAGCTTGAGAGCTCCTCTCTATGCCAAGTTGTCAAATCTGGGCACCTGGGTTGCACCTATGAAGTTGGCATTTACCAAAGAAACCATGTGCAGGTGGGTATTTGCATGTGAAAACCGGTTAATCGTGTGCGTGTGAGGAGGAGCTTCTGCAAACGGTTCTTAGCCTCTCCTCGAGATGTGGAGAGCAGTTTCTGGGCATTTGGAAAATTGGCCTTCAATTTGCTGGTGCAGATTTGAGTTCTGTTCGTGTGAGACGCTTGCACAGGTTTCAGAGAAGTAGCTCTGATGCGCCGTTACGAATGTGCTGGCCATCTGTGATGTGCCCAGCACTGTCACATAGTCAGAGCTCAGATGGTGCCATCAAGTGGACTTGGATTCCACCTCCTGCTGTGGGCATCCTCCAGGGCGATGCGGCGGGAAAGGGTGGAGTTTGTTTGAGGAGCTGCAAACAACCAGATGCGTGTGAGCGTTGGGTGTGCGTGAGTCCTGTTGGTCTCTAAGGAAGCTGAGACTTGGGGGTGTGATGTTCATTCTGTGACGGAGCAAGATTTGAACCAGGACTGTCCCTGTGAAATGTCCTACACTCGGCCGTCTCCCGAGGGTACTCAGGGAGCACTTGGTGAAAGCAGAGGGGACCCCAGGACAGAGATGTCCATCTGGTCGTCACTCTTCTGTGCACGAGTTTCCCTCCTCTGCTGGTGAGCCACACGGGGTCCTGGGAGAGGAGCGCCTCCAGCCCAGGTTAGAGCGCGTGCGCAGATTCCACAGCCCGACCCCCAGTGCTCCGCAAGGAGGGCCCCACAGGCCCCGCGATGCCCCGGCGGGTCTGTCACTTTCCTCCCTCAGGTTCCACGGTGCCCGTGGCTGACCCCTCTGTCTGCGGTGCTCCTGCGTTTCTCCTCACTCTTGTGTGTTCTGCACTGCCTTCAGGCTCAGGTCAAGGTGCACCTCTTCCTAAAAAACTTCCCCAGGGGGACGTACTAGTCGTATCTGTTGTTTGGATGAGGAGCTGGGTCACCGACAGGTTGAGAAACTAATCAAAAATCACAGCGTCAGTACGTGACAGAGCTGCGGTTTGAACACTGGCAGCCCGGCTCCCACACCCAGCGCTCCGAACCTTTACACCATGCAGCTGCCCAGTTAGAACAGTCTATCTTTTATATATAAAAAAAAGTCTCCAGGCCCGCTTGTAGTCTTAGAACCCGTGTGGAGCTGGACGTTCAGTGTAGTCAGCGAATTTTCCGTGAAGATGAGGAGTGTGTTCTGGCCCTGCACGGATCACCACCAGCCTTAGGTTTAACGTGCGTTTTGATGGTTTTACAGCAGCAGCAGAGGAATGCGGTCAGCACCTGGGAGGGGTGGGGGACTGTGGGTCTTGCAGCATTTTTATGCCACCAACGGGCTTCAGACAATCTACCAGCCAAAAGCAGTTCTCATCAGAGGCGCAGGAAGACCCAAGGGGGAAGTGATAGTATTCGAGCTGTGCTGTGAGGGACGCTGCAGAGCCATGTGTTCTGTTGTCGGTTCTGCTGGAACTCCATGATGTATTTTCGATCGCAGCTCTGGGTTTCTCCTAAAATCCCGTTCAGCTCCCCCTGGTCTCCTTTTTCCTCCGTCTGCAGAGGCTCCAGGAAATCAGTCCGCTTCCCTCTCCTTCAGAAGCTGCCACCATCCTTTGGTGTTTGTTTCCTTAATACCTTCCAAAGACAAACACAAAAGACCTTTTTTTCTTAGGGCTTTTACTGCTGATCGCAAAGGGAAAACAGCATCAGAAAGATGACAAAGATGGAGAAGCAGTAAATAGTTCAGCATCTTACAAAGTTCTTCTTGTCTTGTTCCCTTGTATATAGTTCTAAGCAACCTCTGGGAACATGAGTGGAAGCCTCGAAGGTATTTTGTCCTCTTCTGAGTGGACTCACTGAATCATCCCACTGTCTTCTGATTCCTCCTTTAGCCACGTTTCCTTCCCTTGGTTTGATCCCAGACTGAACATGCAGCCTGTCTCTTGGTTTCCAGTAGGTATGTGACTTTTCTGAAGACCTCTAGAGTGAGTTACGATGACTGATGTAATTGACTGTTGCCTCTCTGGGTCTTTTCCTGAACTCACACAAGGCCCTCAAGGGCAGGAACCGTCCTGCTCTTCTGTCTCTCTGCAAGTTGATGGGTTTATTGCCCAGACCTTGTTGTCTACACAGCAAAGTAGAGATAGTTTATGGCTTGACTTGGGACGTTGCCATTGAAAGGTGCCTAATTGTCTGGTAATAAATTAACACTTTTATCCTTATTGTGACCCAGGGGCCTTTAGAGAGATGTATTTTTGTATTTTAGAATCATCTAATAGATGTTAGCAAATACAGGAATAGGCGAGTGGGTTGAGCCATCCTGGCTGGGACAAGTGTCTGCTTGGAAATGGCAAACTAGGATCTGCTGGCTTGAGTAATGAAATGAGGAATTCCTAGAATCAAAGGAGACCTGGGGACGGGTGTGGAGGTCCAGGAAGAGGACATCCAAATGTTTTTATTGTATTTACACAGTTGGATGTTCTTTGATGATTTGGTGCCAGAAAAGCAGAGAGACCCAGCTGAAAAGAGGCAAGAAAGAAGAAAGTAGGGTCAGAGAAGTGGGAGAAGGGGCAGCCAGATCTGAGAGGCAGGGTTAGAGACCGAGTACCACACGTGCGTTGGGAAAGGCAGG
This sequence comes from Camelus dromedarius, assembly GCF_036321535.1. Taxonomy (NCBI): domain Eukaryota; kingdom Metazoa; phylum Chordata; class Mammalia; order Artiodactyla; family Camelidae; genus Camelus; species Camelus dromedarius. The sequence continues at coordinate 9,391,058 of NC_087454.1, read as the reverse complement.
ATTTACGGAGATAAGAGAGAGGGGGAATGACTATACTATGACCAGAGACTAAAGTGAAAGCCAAGAGCTGTGTGAAGCAAACATGGAATAGCATCCCCAAGATTTGCTCTGCCCTCTGTCTGGGTGGCCTTTTCCCCATTCCCCTGTCTGCACTTCCTCAGGCAGTCATGAGTGATGAGGCCACCAACGGAAGCGTGAGTCTTCGAAACCTCAGTATCGTTACCCTTTTTCCAGCTAAGCAACTTCTTCATGATATGGGGCTGGGGGTTGTAGGCACTGTTCCCAGCAGACCACCAATGAGTCTCTCATGGAAGAGGATGCTCTGGCAAGATGCAAGATTTAGAGCACATTACGATAATAATGATCAGCATCTTGGCAATCATGGAAGATCGCACATAGAAGACACTAAAAATCTTATGGGGCTGGTGATTCATTTTATGGGAATCTGGCATTGATTCAGAAGACAGTGCTTCTGAGCATTTAGCAATGAATTCCAAGACTTTTTTCAACAATTGAAAAATGCATCTCTGTTCTAAAACGATATTGAGACTGCATTTACAGGATAACAACAACAACAACAACAACAACAACAACAACAACAACAATAATAATGTCAACTCGTAATTTGAAGGTGAATTTCTTAAAGTAATCTGCTCAGCACAGAGTCTTCAGTGAAGGAAGTGCATTAACATCATCTATTATACAGATGATAATGCAGTAATGCGATACTACAAGAGCCACTTTGTGGATTTGTCATTAGTTACATTAGCTGTCCAATAAGTATATGTAAAACTAGTTAAGTGTTTCTCCAGCGCCCTTCTCCTTAAGATAGTCCATATTTTAAATTGGCCCAGTTCTGCTTCTTTAGTATCAACCTTCTCTCTCTCTCCATTCACCATACGCCAACATACATCCTCCTCTTATCCTCTGAATTTAATCATATGTCTGATATTTACTACTGGATAACAAGTTACTACAGAAGTTAGTGCCATAATATAATAAATATTTATTTTCTCACAGTTTTCATGGGTCATGGATTTGGGGGTTCTGGCTCAAGATCTCTCATAAAGTTGTAGTAATCTGATCTGATTTCAGATCTGATTTCAAGATCCCTCATGTGGACGGTCAGTTGATGTTGGTTGTTGGACAGAGCCCTTAGTTCTTCCCCACTTGGACCTTTCTCCAGGTTCCTTCGAGTCTTCATGACATGACAAGTGGCTTCCCCAAGCGTGGGCCAGCTAAGAAAGTGCAGCAGAAACTCTTTCGTGACCTAACCTCAGAAGTCACACACCATTGCTTCTAGTACTCCCTAGTCATTAGAAGCGAATCACAAAAGGGAAACAATTGGGCCTTTATGAGAAGAGGAATGTACAAGAACTTGTGGAGATATTTTAAACCATCACAGATCCTTCATAATTTATAAATTAAATAATATTTGACTATATTACAATGGGTATTGTACTAGTTTTGTACGGTTGCTGTAACAAATTACTGCAAACTTAGTGGCTTAAAACAACACAAATTTCTTTTCTGATAGTTCTGGAGGTCAGAAGTCTGAAATGGGTCCTCCTGGGCTAAATGCAAGGCGTTGGCAGGACTACCTTCCTTCTGGAGGCCATAGGGAAGAATATGTTTCTCATCTCTTCCACCTTTCAGAAGCTGCCCATGGACCTCAGCTTGGAGCCCCTTCCCATCTTCCAAGCCAGAAATGGCAGGTTGAGTTTTTCTCGTAGTGGATCACCCTGACCTCTGCTTTCAACATCATATCTCCTCTGACTCTGACCCTTTGGCCTCCTTTCCCACCTGTGATTACATTGGGCCCAGCCAGATCCTCCAGGATCTTCTCTATATCTCAGGATTAACTTGATCACATCTGCAAATTCCTTTTGCCATGCTGATAGCACCCACAAGTTCTAAGAATTAGGACTTGAACATCTTTGGTGGCCATTATCCTACCTACCACAGCTTTGTAAATGTTGTTCGCTGCTTTACACTGCAGTGTGTGTTGTAGCGAATCATCATTGTATTTCCTTTCTATACAACTTTTAAAATTTTGTTTGGAGCTAAGAATTGCCTTGTTTCCCCCAGTCGCTTATTTTTAAAAATGTGTCTGTCATGAACTCATCCCTACCTGTCTGATGGAGCTGACCATCTTCTCCTGGCTCCTGAACATGCCAACCGCTCTTCATCTTTCTCTTCCTGGCACCACCCTCCAGAGCACGCTGTCCTCCCCAGTGTGGAACTTCGCTCTTCGGGGGACTGCCTGGGTATGTTCTGACACTCCCTTCGCTATTATCCTGGATTTCTGCCCTCCCCGCCCTTTTTGGTTCTAGAGTCTCTGTTTCTAGGATCCCGGATCTTTCGTTTCTTTGATTGACCCCCCCCCCCCCCATGTTACTGAGTCCCGTCTTTCAGTGGACTCTTGAGCAAGAGTACGTGGAGGGGCTCTGGGGAGTTCTCCAGCTGTCCCTCCAGGGCACCCCTCCCGCTCTGGGCCCTAGGGGACTGGCATTCATGGAGGCTGCGTCAGCGGGCTCCTTGCCTTCTGGCTGCCCATTGATTTTGGTCAGTGGGAGGCAGGGAGGTTGAGTGGGAGGAAGAGGAAGTAGGGTACTTGTTCTTTACCTCACTTCTGTTTGAGCTGTGGGTTGGTAGTGGCCAAGCTTCTGGCAGGTGGCTGTCTCCTCGAGCTGTAGCTCTCTGCAGTTTGGGGAAGTTAGCTTTGTAACAGCTCCCTGCTCTGACCAGCTTCAGGGTACCTCGCCATTCATTCCTGTTGTATTCCCTTGACCTTGACCATATGTTTGTAAATAGTGAATTCTCCCCAGTCTAAGCAAGCCTTCTGTTTTCCACACTGACTGACACAAGGAGTCTATTTTTGATCCATTGCAAATCTGAAAGTGTCCTTATTCCACCCTCACCCTTGGGTATAGAATTTTAGGTGGAAAGTCATTTTTCCTTAGCACTTTAAAGGTGTTCCTCTGTTTCCTAGCTCTCAGTGTCACTTTTCATGATGCTAGTGTGGTCCTGACACCCGATCCTTCGTGTGGGACTTATTTTTGCTCTCAGGAAGACTGAGGAGTCTTCTCTTTATCTCCAGTGTTCAAAATTTCATGATGGTGTGCCTTGGAATATGCCTATTTTTGCCTCACTCGTAGTGCTGTACACTCAGTGGCCCCTTTCAATCTGGAAAGTTCTGAGAATTTCACTTTATTTTTTCTTTGATAATTTTCTTCCTCCCCCTATTTTCTAGTTCTCTTTTTCCGGAAGTCCTTTTAGTTGAAAGATAGGTTCATTATCTTAAGTTTTCTCTCTTATTTTTTCACTCTTTTTTGTTTGGTATTTCCAAAAGACTTTACCATCTGACCCATTTCATTTTATTTGCCTATCATATTTTTATACTTTCTTGTTTTTCTTTCATAGATGCAACTTACTTTATATTATCTCCTTTTGTCTGTCATGGTTGGGACTTTCCTCAAATTTTTGGTCATTCAGATTTGCCTTCTATGTTTAAGGATGAGTTACCAAATTTCTGATAGGAAACTCTGTTTGCATGAGTGGAACTTGTTAACTGTTGGGTTTCACTTCGGGTGATGAACACATGTCAGTTTCTGTAGGTCTTTTCTCAGCCTGGTCAGTTTTCTCAGAGAGGGATTCTCTCATCCAGTGCTGTCCCACTTGTGTGGGGATGAAATGTTCAGGATCAGTGCTGTTCAGTATGGTAGCCTTTAGCCCCATGTGGCTATTCAGTGCTAGCGATGTGGCTAGTATGGCCGAAAAAGTGAGTTTTTAATTTTGTTTGCTTTTACTTAATTTAAACTTAAATAGTCACTTGTGGCTAGTGGCTGCCATATAGACAGTTCAACTGTGACCTTCTACCTTGGCTGCTAATCTCCTTCCCACCAAGCTGGAGGAAAAGTTGGGGATCTCATTGTTCAGGGTACAGACTTTCACCTAAATTTCCTTCTTGCAGTAAGGCTCTCTGTCTGCCCTCAGCTGTTTGTAGTCCACAGTCTTATCTCTTTGAAGCTCTTAAACTTCCAGTCTCCTGAGGCAATGGGGAGGGACAGTCATCTGACCACATGGGGACAGAATCTGGGGATCTCGGTGCTACCTACAAAGCCTTTCAACCAGTCCCTTTATTTTCCTTGCCTTCTGGGGGACCTGTCACTCAAACAGTTAGGTTTTTCCAGGAGTCCTGAGGTTGGTTTTTGTGGCTCTCTGCTGCAGGTTTATGTTCCAGCTTTCCCCAGGCTGCTAAGTCAGCTGCAGTCTACCTGCCAGCTCTCAGTTTTTGTTGACATCAATTGTGCGCTGTCATCTGCTCTCCAAGTCTCTTTGGCCATGTGGGTTCGAGCCACTTTTCTTTCTTGCCTGTATGTTAGTGAGGTTTCATCTGGGGGAGGAGAAGAATGAGCGTGTCAACGCCTCCAAGCCGGCAGCTTGGATTACTTGCTTTCCAGACTCATTTGGTCCAACTCTTTTTGCCAAAGGCATGGGAGTGATTATTTTCCCTACAGATGTTTCTGTGCTGTTCTGAAATGGAAGCGATTGTGCTAGTTGCCATTGCATTATTTACTTTAGCGAGTAGTGGGATATCTGGTGAGGCGGCCAGGATTTGTTGCTCTGTTTTCATGGCACTGTCCTCAGACTTCGTCTCGTGGCTCTCACAGGACAGTCCCGGGTGCTTAACAGGAGCATCTCAGTCTTACTTGCCTGCTCAGACAAGCGAAACCACGGCTGTAAACATACCCTTCCTGGCTGCAGAAAAATGAATTGCTTCCAGGATTCTTTTCTCAGTTTTTTCCTAAGAATCCCCGGGGGTGCTCACATGTGTCCAGAAATCAGTTCTGGTCATTTATGAACCCATTGCTGAAGCCAGGACCACACAATCATCTTGGGCTGGAAATTTCCACTAGGTTGTCACTCCGAAGTTAGACTATTTCTCCCATGGCTGGTGCGGCTAGAGATACCATTGTTGGTGAAAACAGGCTCGCCCTCTCCCAAAGGCAGAGAAACTGGGGCGTGTCTCTTAGCTCCAACGGCAGTCACCCTTGGGAGGTGAGAAACAAGTTCCAGTGTTGGAATACTTGGAACTGGAGGTACTCAGACCTTCCTGTCTTACGACTTAGCTCCTAACCTGGTATGGCTGAGCTTTGACTTTCCAGCTCAAGCCCTAACAGACCTGCAGGGATGGGGCTACCATCAAGGGGAGCCTCCACCCACTCTCGTTAGATCTTTGTCACTCTGTCCACACAATGTCTCCACAGTGAGAAAGAGAATATTCCCCTAGCTCTACATTATATCAGCAGGAGTTTCACAGTAAAATTGCCTGGAGCTGATGTAGGCCTGTCCTACCAACTCACACTTACACCTCCACCCCAGCACCCACCTCCTCTCTAACATTCTAACCCTATAGTGTAAGTTCCCTCTCCGAAACCCACTGCTCTCTTTTTCCACCCAGCCTCCATCCAGGATACTTCTGTTCATCAGACATGCTTCTGCAGTCTAGAAACCCAAGGGATATTAGAATTCAATCCACTTTTTCCTCCACTGAGTTCCTATGTAGATGTCTAAGTTTGGATTAGATCTTGGGGAGAATCAGGCTCCCCCATCCCCTCTGTCTCAGCTTCACTAGTTAGCCATGTCCCACAGGCAAGTCCAGCTGTATAAGTGGAGGCTAATTTTGTCTAAGGCAGTGGTCTCCAGGGTGAGCTTAGCAGGATGGTATGGAAATTTAAAAAATGGAATTTCTATATGATTTTAAATTTCACGCTTTAAAATTTTTTGCACGCATGTTTTACATACATATATAAATGTTACAGTCTAAGCTCAAATGTTTTTTGTAAATGGAGTAAGCAAACTAGGAGTGTCCACAGTATGGACCTGTGGGACCCAGCGGCCCCAGACACCTCATTATGTTAGTGTATTTAATAATTTACATTTGGCGGTTCACTGCAGTGCAGTTTTATTTGGATGTTATGCCTGTGTACTGTTTTTATTTATCTATCAAGAGGGTGGCAAAACTTTTTTTGCTTTCAGCTTTCAAGAAACTCATACATTTGCCTATCAAGTCTTTTAGGTCTGTCTAAACATATTAAAATTGGAAACAGATGACATTTGAACTTCTGTTATTACCGAATCTTGTTGCCTTTGTTGAGATAAATTTCAGTAGTTTTTCAACTTGTGAAACAGCTGTTTTCTTTACGTTTGTTTACAACTGCTGTGTGGTTAATTGCAGAAAACTTAGATGTGTGCAGGCTCTGCTTTCAGAATTTCTTCCAAATCTTCAAAAATATGAAAAAACCCTGATAAGTGAATCCGTTCACCACAGTAAACCGAACAGCATTTATCCATATCAGCCAGGATGCTGACTCACCAGATTTGGGGGCTGGCTTATCGAGATGGGCTCGTGAGGTCATGCTGAAGCAGGCAAGACGTGACCGACAGCAGAAACACCAAAGCTGCAGTCAGTGTGACAGGAGGACCTGCGTGGAGAGAACGGGAAAGGCTGGACTCTGCTAGTTGCGTAGGATCTTAAAGTCAATGACTTATGGGTCATCGAGGCCTGAATTCAGGGTCTCCACTGTCCAGTAGTGGTGTGTTCCATTCCTCACCATCCTCCAAGGTGGCCCTGAGGATCCCCACCCCCCGTACTCACACCTTGTGTAGTTTCCTCCCACACTGGGCCAGGGGTGACCTGTGTGACCAAGAGAATATGGCAGAGGTGATGACATGTCACTTCCAAGGTTAAGTTCTAAAAGACACCGGGACTCTTGTCCTGGACGTGCTACTTCATTTTCTGGCTCTCTCAGACCATCCACTCTGGGGGAACGAGGCTGCCATGTTAAGAGCAACTTTTTGCCGGGTCCTGTGCTGAGTGTGAGGTGTCCAGAGATAAGACACATCCCTCTTTTTAAAATAATTCAGTCTCTTAGGGGAGACAAAATGTTCTCAAGCAAAGGCAGAGCACTCTGCAAGGTACAATGGCAGTGGAATGAATGAACCGTCCATGGAGTCTCAAGGAGGCCACATTCGCTTCCGTTTTGGTTCCCCGAAGAATTGTCTTTTGAACTGAAGAACAAAATAGGTGCCCTTAAGGCAAATAGAGAAAGACAAAGGCAGACAACTGGGTATATAAAGATAGGAAATTGGGTTCGGTACAGATTTATTAGAAAAAGGAAGAGTTTATTGGACGTTTCATGGACCCCACTGTAAAAATAAAAGATCTGTAAGAGGAAACGTCTGTTCTCTAAAATCACACACCCTCCCAAGACCTGAAGCTGTAACAGATCCCTTGAAACACTTAGACCAGTGCTGTCCAGTATGGTAGCCACCAGACACAAGAACCCATTCTGTTCTTGAGATTGTGGGTGGTCCAAATTGAGTGTGCTGTAAGTGTGAAATACACACCAAAATTTGAAGACTTAACCGAAACAAGTAAACTATCCCATTAATAACTTTTTATATTGATTACAATTATGTTTTTTTAACATTTTTTATTGATTTATAATCATTTTACAATGTTGTGTCAAATTCCAGTGTTCAGCACAATTTTTCAGTTATTCATGGACATATACACACTCATTGTCACATTTTTTTCTCTGTGAGTTATCATAACATTTTGTGTATATTTCCCTGTGCTATATACAGTGTAGTCTATTCTACAATTTTGAAATCCCAGTCTATCCCTTCCCACCCTCCACCCCCCTGGTAACCACAAGTCTGTATTCTCTGTCTGTGAGTCTATTTCTGTCCTTTATTTACACTTTGTTTTTGTTTGTTTTTGTTTTTGTTTTTTAGATTCCACATATGAGCGATCTCATATGGTATTTTTCTTTCTCTTTCTGGCTTACTTCACTTAGAATGACATTCTCCAGGAGCATCCATGTTGCTGCAAATGGCATTATGTTGTCGGTTTTTGTGGCTGAGTAGTATTCCATTGTATAAATATACCACCTCTTCTTTATCCAGTCACCTGTTGACGGACATTTAGGCTGTTTCCATGTTTTGGCTATTGTAAATAGTGCTGCTATGAACATTGGGGTGCAGGTGTCATCCTGAAGTAGATTTCCTTCTGGATACAAGCCCAGGAGTGGGATTCCTGGGTCATATGGTAAGTCTATTCCTAGTCTTTTGAGGAATCTCCACACTGTTTTCCATAGTGGCTGCACCAAACTGCATTCCCACCAGCAGTGTAGGAGGGTTCCCCTTTCTCCACAGCCTCTCCAGCATTTATCATTTGTGGATTTTTGAATGACGGCCATTCTGACTGGTGTGAGGTGATACCTCATTGTAGTTTTGATTTGCATTTCTCTGATAATTAGTGATATTGAGCATTTTTTCATGTGCTTTTTGATCATTTGTATGTCTTCCTTGGAGAATTGCTTGTTTAGGTCTTCTGCCCATTTTTGGATTGGGTTGTTTATTTTTTTCTTATTGAGTCGTATGAGCTGCTTATATATTCTGGAGATCAAGCCTTTGTCGGTTGCACTTGCAAAAATTTTCTCCCATTCCGTAGGTTTTCTTCTTGTTTTATTTCTGGTTTCCTTTGCTGTGCAGAAGCTTGTAAGTTTCATTAGGTCCCATTTGTTTATTCTTGCTTTTATTTCTTCTAGGAGAAAATTTTTTAAATGTATGTCAGATAATGTTTTGCCTATGTTTTCCTCTAGGAGGTTTATTGTATCTTGTCTTATGTTTAAGTCTTTAATCCATTTTGAGTTGATTTTTGTATATGGTGTAAGGGAGTGTTCTAGCTTCATTGTTTTACATGCTGCTGTCCAGTTTTCCCAACACCATTTGCTGAAGAGACTGTCTTTATTCCAATGTATATTCTTGCCTCCTTTGTCAAAGATGAGTTGACCAAAAGTTTGTGGGTTCATTTCTGGGCTCTCTATTCTGTTCCATTGGTCTATATGTCTGTTTTGGTACCAATACCATGCTGTCTTGATGACCGTAGCTCTATAGTATTGTCTGAAGTCTGGGAGAGTTATTCCTCCAGCCTCTTTCTTTCTCTTCAGTAATGCTTTGGCAATTCTAGGTCTTTGATGGTTCCATATGAATTTTATTATGATTTTTTCTAGTTCTGTGAAATATGTCCTGGGCAATTGGATAGGGATTGCATTAAATCTGTAGATTGCCTTGGGCAGTGTGACCATTTTAACAATATTGATTCTTCCAATCCAAGAGCATGGAATATCTTTCCATTTTTTAAAGTCTTCTTTAATTTCCTTCATCAATGGTTTATAGTTTTCTGTGTATAATTCTTTCACCTCCTTGGTTAGATTTATTCCCAGATATTTTATTACTTTGGGTGCTATTTTAAAGGGGATTGTTTCTTTACTTTCTTCTTCTGTTGATTTATTGTTAGTGTAAAGAAATGCAACTGATTTTTGAACGTTAATTTTGTAACCTGCTACCTTGCTGAATTCTTCAATCAGCTCTAGTAGCTTTTGTGTGGACCTTTTAGGGTTTTCTATATATAGTAACATGTCATCAGCATATAATGACACTTTTACCTCTTCTTTTCCAATTTGGATCCCTTTTATTTCTTTCTCTTGCCTGACTGCTGTGGCTAGGACTTCCAGGACTATGTTGAATAGGAGTGGTGATAGTGGGCATCCTTGTCTTGTCCCAGATTTTAGTGGGAAGCTTTTGAGTTTTTCACCATTGAGTACTATGCTGGCTGTAGGTTTGTCATATACAGCTTTTATTATGTTGAGATATGTTCCCTCTATACCCACTTTGGTGAGAGTTTTTATCATAAATGGGTGTTGAATTTTATCAAATGCTTTTTCTGCATCGATTGAGATGATCATGTGGTTTTTGTCCTTTCTCTTGTTGATGTGATGTATTACACTGATTGATTTGTGTATGTTGAACCAGCCTTGTGTCCCTGGGATGAACCCCACTTGGTCATGATGTATAATCTTTTTTATGTGTTGTTGGATTCTATTTGCTAAAATTTTGGTGAGGATTTTGGCATCTATGTTCATCAGTGATATTGGCCTATAATTCTCTTTTTTTGTAGTGTCTTTGCTTGATTTTGGTATCAGGGTGATGGTGGCTTCATAGAATGAGTTTGGGAGTAATCCCTCCTTTTCAATCATCTGGAAGAGTTTGAGAAGGACTGGTATGAGTTCTTCTTTGTATGTTTGGTAGAATTCCCCGGTGAAGCCGTCCGGTCCTGGACTTTTATTTGTAGGGAGGTTTTTAATTGCTATTTCTATTTCCTTTCTAGTGATTGGATTGTTCAAGTGTTCTGATTCTTCTTGATTCAGTTTTGGTGGACAGTATGTTTCCAGAAACTTGTCCATCTCCTCTAGGTTATCCAGTTTGGTTCCATATAGTTTTTCATAATATTCTCGTATGATATTCTGTATTTCTATTTTGTTTGTTGTAATTTCTCCATTTTCCTTTCTTATTTTGCTAATTTGTGCTCTCTCTTTTTTCTTCTTTGTGAGTTTGGCCAGAGGTTTGTCGATTTTATTTACTTTTTCAAAAAACCAGCTTTTGGTTTGGTTGATTTTTTCTATGGTCTTGTTAATCTCTATTGTATTTAATTCCTCTCTGATCTTTATTATTTCCTTCCTTCTGCTGCTTTTGGGGCTTTTTGTTCTTCTTTTTCTAATTCATTCAGGTGGTGGGTTAAATTGTTTATTTGAGATTGTTCTTCTTTTTTGAGGAAGGCCTGTATCGCTATAAACTTCCCTCTTAGCACTGCCTTTGCTGTGTCCCATAGGTTTTGAGTGGTTGTGCTTTCATTATCATTTGTCTCAAGGTATTTTTTAATTTCAGCTTTGATTTCCTCATTGATCCATTGTTTTTTCAATAACATATTGTTTAATCTCCATGCTTTCCTTTTTTTACTCCTTTGTTTCTCTGTTGTTGATTTCCAGTTTCATAGCATTGTGGTCAGTAAAGATGCTTGAGATAATTTCTATCTTCTTAAAATTGTTGAGGTTTCTTTTGTGCCCAAGTACATGATCGATCCTGGAAAATGTTCCATGTGCACTTGAGAAGAATGTATATCCTATTTTTGGGGGGTGTAATGCTCTGAAAATATCCACCAAATCTAGTTTTTCTATTGTAGTATTTAATTTCTCTGTTGCCTTGTTTATTTTCTGTCTGGAAGATCTGTCTAGTGATGTTAATACAGTGTTAAAATCTCCAACTATGATTGTATTCCCATCAATATCCCCCTTTATCTCTGTTAGTAATTCTTGTATGTACTTAGGTGCTCCTATATTGGGTGCATATATATTAACAAGTGTAATATCCTCATCATGTATCACTCCTTTAATCATTATAAAATGTCCTTCTTTATCTTTATTTATGACCTTTGTTTTAAAGTCTATTTTGTCTGAAATCAGTACTGCAACACCTGCTTTTTTGGCTTTTCCATTTGCATGGAATATCCTTTTCCATCCTTTCACTCTCAATCTATATGTGTCCTTCTCCCTAAAGTGGGTCTCTTGTATGCAGCATATTGAAGGTTCTTGCTTTATTATCCAGTCTGCCACTCTGTGTCTTTTGACTGGAGCATTTAGTCCATTAACATTTACAGTAATTAATGATAGATATGTGTTTATTGCCATTTTGAACTTATCTTTGCAGTTGAATTGGTATATCCTCTTTGTTCCTTTCTTCTTCCTTTTGTGGTTTGGTAATTTTCCTTTGTATTATCATGGATTTTATTTAATTTTTGTGACTCCTTTGTAAATTTTTGGCTTGTGGTTACCCTTTTTTGTAAATCTATCAACCCATTACTATAACTGTTTTTATTAAACTGATAGTAACATGATCTCAAACCCATCCTACTGTTAAAAAAATTTAAAAAAGAAAAGAAAAAAATATTCTATATTTCCCTGCCTCCCTCTCCCACTCTCAGTGATTTGTATGTCTTCTTTTATAATTTCATGTTTACTTTATTTGTAGTTCATGAGTTATCACCTTTCCAGTTGTGTGTTTCTCATTTCTGTAGCATCCTGCTGCTTTTCTATTTAGAATAGCCCTTTCAGTATTTCTTTTAGCATGGGTTTAGTGTTGCTAAACTCCTGCAGCTTTTTTTTGTCTGTGAAACTCTTTATTTCTCCTTCTATCCTCAAGGATAGCCTTGCTGGATAAAGGATCCTAGGCTGCATCTTTTTTTCATTCAGGGCTTTGAATATATCTTGCCACTCCCTTCTGGCCTGTAGTGTTTGTGTAGAGAAATCAGCTGAGAGCCTTATGGGGGTTCCCTTGTAACTTACTCTTTGCTTTTTCTCTTGCTGCCTTTAGAATCATTTCTTTATCCTTGACTCTGGCCATCTTGATTATGATATGTCTTGGTGTGGGTCTATTTGGGTTCTTCCTGTTTGGGACCCTCTGAGCTTCCTGTACTTGGATATCTGATTCCTTCTTTAAGTTTGGGAAGTTTTCAGTCATGATTTCTTCAAAAACCTTTTCAATCCCCTTTGATCTTTCTTCTCCTTCTGGGACCCCTATTATGTGAAGATTGGGACGCTTTATATTATCCCATAGGTCCCTTATGCTATTTTCATTATTTTTTATTTGCTTCTCTTGTAGTTCTTCTGAATGGGTGCTTTCTATTGCCCTGTCTTCTAGATCACTAATTCGTTCTTCTGCATTATCTAGTCGGCTTTGCACAGCTATTAGATCATTCCTCATCTCTGTCAATGAGTTTACCCATTCTACTTGGCTCTTCTTTATAGCTTCAATTTCATTTTTGACATATTTTATATCTCTAAACACTATCTCTTTTAATTCCTTCAGCAATTCGATCACTCCTTTTTTGAAATCTTGATCTAGTAGGCTATCGATGTCTATTTCGTTGATCTTTCTTTCAGGGGATTTCTCTTGTTCTTTTAATTGGGAAAGGTTTTTCTGCTTCTTCATCTTGCTCATACCTCTTTAGCACTGTGGTTTATGGAGTATCAGTTGTTTATTTTGGTCCTTAAGGATTTTATCTATCTGATGCCTATTTAGGAATAGAACTTAGGAAAAAAAGAAAAAAAAAATAAGAGAGAGAGAGAAAGAATTTTAAAAGAAGGGAGAAAGAGGGTTTGAAAACAGTGTATAATGAATAATAGAAGAGTGAGTTGAAGCAGAGTATTAATCGGGTTGAGACATCCTTTTAAAACCTTTACAAAAAAAGGGGGGGGGATGAATAGATGTATTTGAAACCTGTGTCTAATCAATAGCAGGACATCAAAACCCCAGAAAAATAGAAATGAATTAAGAAGTAAAGATTAAGAGAGTAATAGAAAATAGAACAGGTAAAAACATTTTTAAAAAAAAGGGGGGGGGGTGTTGTCGGTGTTCTCCTGGAGTCTGTGTGCTTTTAATGTGAAGTCTTTCTGTCTTCGTCCTGTTTTGGAAGCTCAGCTTGCTGTTTTCAGAGGCCCTCCATTGGCGCCCTCTTCTGTGCTGCTCCCAGCACCTGTCGGCAAGCAGATCACGCCTCCTCCTAACACTGGGTCAGGTGCCGCTCTCTGCTGTGGGCGGGCGGGTCGCTGCCCCTCCGGATGCCGCAGTCAGATGTTGCAGACTGGCCGGGTAGGAGGGCGGGTCGTGCCCCCTCCCAGCACCTCAGTTAGGGGCTGTGTTCCTGACCTAAAGGCGGGGGGCCGCTCTCGCTCTACCTGCGCCGCCGGTAGTTCCGCTCTCTGTGCGGCTGCGCGCTCCGCCCTGGTCGGCGCTCCGCAGGTGGGCTCGGGGAAGACCTGTCCCTGCTCCGAGCCAGAACCCAGCTCCTTGTTTGTCTTTGTGGAGCAAGTTCTATGAGGGACCAGGATGGAAGGATCCTATCTGCCCCAGGCTGCAGGCCAGTCTCAGTCTGGCCTTTGAGGCTGCTAAACTCTTCGGTGCGGATGCAGGTTTCGCCCCCGCCCCCGCCTGAGTGCTCAGCGCGGAGGATATGGCGGCTGTGCCTGAGCCCCGCCTCTCTTCCCCTGAAAACTTTCCGCGGGTTTTCAGAGATGGGGGTGTGCACCCTTCCCCCGAGAGCACATCAACCTTGCTGTTTTATGGAGGGCCCAGGTTGTTCTGCCCTGTGCACCCACAGCCACGGCGCGCAGCCCCTTGCGTTCCCCCGGGGCTGCCTCCGTGCAGCCACTTCTGTCCTCCTCCCGGCTTGTGCAGCCTGGCCCTGCCCGCGGCTGCCGGCCCGCGTCTCAGGCTGGGTGTCGGGGGGACGCTCTGTGCCCGTTTAACTTAGTTCTGTTAGTCAAGGGCTGCTCTGTACAGATCCGAGCCTCGGAGGCTCCCCCTCCGTCCCGCTGGCCTCTCAGTTGGAGAGGGGAGACCCACCAAGCGAGCGCCAGTCCTCCTTTGCCGCTCCCTCCCCGCGGGACCCGTCCCGCGCTGCTTTGCCTCTTGTTCTTTTTTCCTTTTCTCCTACCAGATTTTTGGCATCTTTGTCTTTTGAAGAGGGCGATGTTCTGTCGGAGTTCCACAGGTGCTCTGGTTGGCTGAGTGGGTCTGTAGGTGTGGGTCTTGGTGTATTTGTGGGAGAGGGTGACCTGCGAGCGTCCTTCTACTCTGCCATCTTCTCCCGGAAGCCCCACAATTATGTTTTTGATATATTGAATTAAATAAAATGCATTATTAAAATTGATTTCACCTTTTTTTCCCAATGTTTTTAAAGGGGCTACCAAGTTTAAAATTCTGTGGTCTGTCTTTGTGACTCACCTGGTCTCCCTCTTGGACAGCGCTGGTTTGGAGGCTGCTCTGGCATCAGCACTATGGAAGAGAAAGAAGGAATGGGGTCAAGGGATGTTGGGAGGACCACAACCAATGTGCTTTCCTCTGTACACACTGTGCTGAGAAAGTCTAGCGTGAGGCCTGGGGAAAGCTTGGTTGGTGAAGAGGTGATGCCAGAGTTCAGGTCCCAGAGGAGGGTGCATGTGTGCCAAGCAGCCCGAGGACATGTGGGGTCGACATGAATTCTCGGTGAATAGTGTGTGATAATGCTTTAATTACACCCTCCCCCATCTGAAGATTTTCTGTTCAGGATTCTCTGGAGCATCTGCTTCCCTTTTGCCTCTAATGCTGTAGCACAGATGGGATGGAGTGGGATGGAGGAGAGCTGCTGGGAGAAATGGACGGCTTACACATACCTGACAACAGGGAAAAGGTCTATCTTATTTCTTTAGGAAAGTTGATTCTGGTTCTGGACATGTTCCATTTGCTCTGCTGGAGGGTCTGGGACTCTAGCAAGTCTCTACACTCTGCATGATTTTAGGCCCTTGCTAGGTGAACTGGAGGTAACCCTTACCTTGTTTATCTTTTTAACTTGCGAGAGAATGGAACTGGGCTTTACTGTCTAACTGGAGCTTTCCGGTCTGAAGACCCTACCCATTGGCCCGCAGCCTCAGGGACTGACAGAGTCAATTGTTGGAGATTATCCAGGCCCTTGACCATGCTCGCAATGGAGCATTGATTCTCTTCTCATCTCTGGCACAGACTGCTCCGCGACCTTGCCAAAGCATCTCTCTGCGTCTTTATATCCTTATTGGTTAACCAGTTTCCGGATCAGAATACCCAGCGTGCCCTGGAGATTTACTTCAGAACGTCTTTCAGGTGCAGCCTCAGTAAGAACATCGTGCGTTTTCAGGTAGAGAGCGCTCTGAAGGAGATAATTGGTGATAGTCCAGGCCCTCTCTGTGACACCGAAACACTGATAGAAGAGGACATTGCCCAGTTCAGGGAATGTTGCAGAAGGTGTCAGTGAACCTTTTGCCCCCTCCGGGTTACTCTAGACTGTTAAAGAATGTGTGGTCTGGACCTGCTCCACACTGCAGACTAGGTGGGCTGTCCCCTCTGGAAGACATCACGTGGAGTCTTAGGGGGTAACTGTTTTAGTTTGTTAGGGCTGACGTAACAGAGTGCCCCAGGTTGGGTGGCTTGAACAGCAGAAACTTATGGCCTCACAGTTCTAGAGGCTGAAAGTCTGAGATGAAGACGTGGAAGGGGCCGGTTCCTTCTGAGGACGGAGGGAAAACCTTCTCCACGCCCCTCTTCTGGCTTCTGGTGGGCTGCTGTTCCTCGGGTGGGAGGTGCCTCTCCCCGATTCCTGCCTTCATCTGCATGTGACATGCATGTGTCTGTGCCCACATTTCCCCTTTTAGAAGAATGCCAGTCATTTGGATTAGGACCCCCTCTAATGACCTCATTTTAACCTGATTACCTCTGTAAAGACCTTGTCTCCAAATAAGGTCACATTCCGAGGTACGGGGTGTGAGGTATTAAGGATATAAATTTGGCAAGCGGGGCAGTGTGCGGGGCGGGGGAACATAACTCAATCCATGACAAACTCTATTCAAGAAAAGTATTATTCTATTTTGCCTTACGTGATTTTTATGTACATGTAGCAGGTTTGACTGAGTAACCTGCTTTTGTTCAGGGAGGAATGTGAACTGATCTTACTCTTCTGTAATTGCTACCATTTGTGTTCTCTCAGATGTCTCTCCCCTCGGGGTCCTGGTTACTCACGCACCCCCCACTCTGATTCCGTAGCATTCCATTGATTGAAATGGCCTCATTTGGTTATTGTGATTCTGATCTCTTCTCCCCCAGGGGGCTTTGTTTCCGGTGGTTATGGCAGGGAGGGACAGTTTTTTAAGGGTTCTTCTGAGCTGGAATGGCAGCAAGACATCATCAAAGGTTCCTTTTTAAATAAGCTGCTTGTTTTGGAGTAATTTTCGATTTATAGAAAAGTTGGAAAGCTGATACAGAGTCCCAGTGTCAATTTTCTCTCAGGTTATCCTCTTCCTTACGGTACATTTGTCACAACTAAGTTAGTAACATTGGTACATCGCTATGCGCCAGACTCCAGGCTTCAT
Organism: Camelus dromedarius; assembly: GCF_036321535.1. Lineage (NCBI taxonomy): Eukaryota > Metazoa > Chordata > Mammalia > Artiodactyla > Camelidae > Camelus > Camelus dromedarius. The sequence goes on along the minus strand of NC_087454.1, from coordinate 9,374,214 downwards.
GCGGCGTGGACCAGCTCCTCCCGTTCCAGAATCCAGTCCAGGTAACGCGGTGCATTAAGTTGTCATGTCACTTTAGTCTCCTCTGGACCAGAACGTTTCTCAGTCTTCCCTTGTCTTTCATCAGCTTGGACTGTTTTGAAGAATGCTGGTCAGGTATGTTGTAGAATGCCCTTCATGTTGGGTTTCTTTGAGGATTTTCCTCAGGTTGTAGAGTTTTAAACAAAATAAAAGAATTGACACTAGAAAGTAGGTGAGTAACAAATCTCCCAGGACCTACCGCTAAGCCTTGATGACCTGTGATCTTAAGGGTTGGCTTTCGTGGCCTTACAGGGTGTGTGGGGCAGGACATAAAATCTAGGGCTTTCTCATGGTGAGGAGTAGAATAGAAAAACACCGTCAACCCCCGCCAAGTCTTCCCCATCCGTGGTAAGCTGGGATCCCAAAGTACTACCCCTGTTAGACTGATGGGAAATAGACTCCACACACAGAACGGGACAGCTAGCAAACTTGTCTGTCTCGACCCTAGGTGCTGGGTGGAGGACCCAGGTCCTGCGCTCCCCATGAGACCCCATAACCAGAAGCCAACCCTCATGCGCACTTTCAGTCTGAACTCACGCTACATTTGTGGGCTAAAAAAATTCCACACACACAAAAATGTAATTTGAAGAAATGCTGTGTTAGAATCACCACTAGGTATATTTGCTATTATGTTTAGCATTTATATAGTATTTGTGTATTACAGAACAGCGGTATGTGAGATGGGAGAGCCTTGATCACTGTTACAGAAAGATAAGGTTCTTGTCTTATTTAAAAGGAAAAGTAAACACTAAAGAACAGAAAGCCTTTAGCTTTCAAGCAAGTAGAGTCCATAAGTGGAAGAGAAAAACAAATAAATAATAACTCATTCAGAAGAAGGGATGTAGAAGATTTGATCAGCACAATTAGCAACCTTGATCAAATGGACCTGCTTAGAACGTGGCACCAAGCTGTAGGAGAAAATAACCTTATTTTTCAAAACACACAAAACAGTAATGCAGATTGTTCAAATGCTGGGCCATAAAACTCAGTTCCAAAATATTGTACTCACCCACATTATGGTCTCGAACCACAAATAAGTTAAGTTATAAATAATATGTTAAATAAAATACAGAAAATCTCCATTCACTTGGATATTAAACATATACATGTAGCATACACACATGCTTCCAAATAACTTATGGGTTAAAAAAGAAATCCTAATGAAAATTTGAAAATACCTGGGACTGAATATACTTAAATTAATGCCTGTATTAGAAAAGCGAGATCAAAATTATTGAGCCAAGAATCACACTTAAGACGTAAAAAAGAACAGCAGAATGAAACCCCCAAGAAAGTAGGAAGGGGAAAAAAAACCAATATCTAACAGTATAGTATGATATGGCTAGGACCCTTGTTTATTCATTCAACCAGTATGGATTGAGCACCTAGTACATCCTAGGAGAAGATAAAGTCCCTAACCCTCAAACTTTTCCTCTAATGGGGGAGCAGACAGTACACAAGAAAATGAATGAATGAATGAATGACTAACTGTTTCAAGGGGTGAGAGGCACCCTGAAGCTGAAGAACGTACAGCACAATAAAGGAGCAGAGAGTGAGGAGAGGTGGCGAGCTGGGGGCGGCTATTTTAGACTTCAGGATTTCTTCCAAGGACAGGAACCCATGCAGCTATCAGGAAATGGAAAAAGCCCACATCCTAAATAATAGAGTGATGACAGGCTCCCAGGCTGATGCCTTCTGCGTGTGGCCATTTGTGGCCGGGCCAAGGGGGTGGATAGGGAGGTTGCAAAATTACGGACAACAGGATGAGGCAAGTAGATAATTGCTCTCCAGGACTTTGGCTCTGGAAACTCTGCTGAGCCCTTTGCCTGATTTGTCTTCCCTCCCTTGGACCCATGTCCTCATGTTGCCCTGGCTATACTGCCCTCCTGGCAGCCCCACCAGCCTTTGGAAACCCTCCATGCTCAGGCCATTGTCCCTCAACCTGCCTCCACTGGGCTTCATCCTAATCTTCTAGGAGCCTGGCAGTGTGGACGGAACATCGGGCAGGTAGTCGCAGCATCCTGGTTCTAAGTCCAGCCACGTGACATTTGCAGAGTGGCTCCCTAGGCCTCAGTTTCGTCATCCGTGGAAGGTGCAGGTCAGTACATGGCCTCTAGGAGCCCTTCCAGTGCTCTGATCCCCCCATGCTGGGAACTGACTGAAGATGCAGCCACGTGGGAAAATGTGAATCCCTCTCCACACACATTTACATTTGTAACTATGCTTTCGTACACCTGAGCCCGAAGAAGTGGAGATCTATCCACCTTTTGGGGAAAGTGAAGAAGATGGGGTGGGGAAAGGTGGGGTTGCCATCTGAGTCACCCAGTGGCCTCTCAGATAGCAAAGAAGTTGAAGTTTAACTGTAACTGGGAGGAGCAGCAAAGATTCCACGTAGCAGCAGTGTTGGAGTAGGGTTTTGAAGAACATATAGGACTTCAATAGATAGAGAGAGGCCTTCCAGAATGAGGGAGTGATGTGAGCAACATCGAGGAGGTGGGGTGGTGAGTGGCACTTACACCATTTATCTTATTCCTGGACAGGGGCAGGCAGCCCCCGGGAGTTAGTGTCCAGAGTTGCTTGTCGAGAGAGTGTGGAACAGTGGCCATCTCTGCTTTCACGCCAGGGACTGCTGCGTGCTTTACGTACATCTAAAAGTTCAATCCTCAAACCATGTCTATGCGGTTGAGTGTTACCACAATCCCCATTTTATAGATGATGAGGGAACGCTATAGAGATGAAGCCAGGATTCGATGTGGGTCTAAGTCTAACTCTAACTCTGACACCAGGAACAGAGACTTCATCCGGACTAGGAGGGATGAAAGAGCTTGGGAGCTGGGAGCTGAGAATTCGGGGCAGGAGCCAGCAGACGTGAAGAAATGCTGGATCTGTCTGTGTGCGACGTGACCACAGAGTTGTGCGTCAGCTGACTTTGGCAGTTTAGTGCCTCTTTGGAGTGAAAATGTTCATAATGAAAGTTCTGCTTGACAGATGATAATGACTCTGGAGGGAATCATGAGGGAAGACAAGTATGTGCTGTGCCTTATCCTAAATACAGTTACTGGAGAGAGGGGAAGGGCATGAGGCTTGTCATTCCATCTCTCGTCTCTTGGGGAGGCAGCCAGTGGCCAGTGGTATGTGGAATGGTGGGCTGGTAAGCCTCTACACACACACACACACACACACACACACACACACACACACACACACACACACCTCCCTTTGATTTGTAGCATCTGCTGACTTCATGATGTAAATACTCCCCCAGTGGCTGATTTCCAGGTCCTGCCCTGATGTTGCTGAACTCAGAGCTGGGAAGAGATGTATGCAGTCACATCTGGGCACAGCTCTGGGATTTGTCATCAGAGTGAGTTGGGTCTGAGGGGAGACTCCAGAAGAATGCGATATCCAATTCACAGCTCTTCACTCCTGCATCTTCTTGTCTGGAAAAAAAGAAAGAAAGAAAGCAGAATAAATGGTAGAGAAAAATGGATACAGGAAAGTATTTAGACGTGGTGGTGGCAGGAGTTCTGAAACCTGGACAGAGACCTGTTGAGAGGAAGTAAGGCATGTGATGATCTGGGTAAGAGAGAGCAGCAAGTGCAAAGGCCTGGCAGTAGGGAGCATGACATGCTGAAGGCCAGCAAGGCTGGAGCAGAGTGGATGAGCAGAGATGGTTAGGGGTTCAGCCAGAGGACCTGGAGCTGCAGGCAGGGTCTAGAATATGTAATGTGGGTGGGCATGGAGACAGCTTGGATTTTATTCTAAGCGTGACTGAAGGATCTGGGGAGCGATGAGTTCTGATACATATTTTGGCAAATTCCCTCTGGCTGTTGTGTAGAGACTAAGACTAAAGAAGGATAAAGAGGAATCAGGGAAATAAGTTGGTTGGTTGTTTTAAGGGCACCCAGGATTTGTTGTAACCAGGTTGGTAAGATACACAGAGACATGGAAGTAACAGTCTTGAAGGAAGAAGTTTATATTCACAGTTACTTAGAAACCAGAGGCACAGCATGCCTGCAGGGCCACATGCGGAAGCACCAGGGTTGGCAGGAGGCAGAAGGAATGGGAGAAACATAGGCATAGCCTTTATAGTGGTTTCACAAGAAGGAGTGAGCAAAGCAGGTAAGCAGACTTAAGAGTGGATGCTTTGAATAATTTTGATGGGCTCTGGGGCCCTAGTTGTCTGGGACCTGGCCCTGGGATAATTAGGGTAGATGGATAGTGGACCAGAGTATGAGAGCCCAATAAAGGCTATAGTCAGAGGTCTGGGCTCTGGACTGGTTGGGTTGCATTTGAAAAGTGGGGTTGCCTTGAGTTGTTTACTATCTCTAGGAACTGGTTAATCATGCAAAGAGCAGTGCCTCCATGATCAGAAAGGCCCCAGATGTTACAGCATCAGAATACAGAAAATAAGACATGCTTAATACAGTGAGAGATGATGGTTTTTAAAGACCCCCAGCAGAAAAGAGGCAAATTAGTAATAATATAAAATAAGGCCAGAACCATTATTTTTCAAGGAATGGGTCAGAGGCATGTCTGTAGGAGATATATGCACTCCTACCTTTGAATCTGTGGTCTTTAGGAGATAATTTGATTCTTGATCTACAAGTCTATTCTGTATTCTTAGCACCATGATATATCAGGATCTAAATGTCCTCCAAGGTCATTCAGTTTTCTCTGATGTCTGATTTTTCTGTAAAACATCCCTGGTAGTGAGCACTCAGCTTCTGCCCTAATATAACCAGTGATGGAGAACTCAGCTTCCTGAGGAAGCTGCTTCCATTTTTGGATAGCTTATTGCTAATGTTTGGTTCTACATACGGAAAGCCTTCCAGCCTTCCCAAGGCTTCCAGGTACTTGTTCTAGTTTAAGCACTTTGGAACACACAAGTTAAGTTTAATTTCTTTTCCATAAGACAGTCCTTCAATTATCTGAAGACAGACATCTCATCCTTCTGTCTTTTCTTAGTAAGCAAGGTGATTCCTACATTTGTTCTTTGAATAGCTTGGTTTTATGTTCCTTCACCTTGCTGGTGGTTCTCCCTGAAATATATTTCAGATTATATATCTCACCTTTAAAATGTGGAGCCCAGAAATGATTGCAAAATTTCAGGTATGATCAGAGCAGCACACAGTACAGACTGAAAATCCACCCCCACCCCGACTTTGTTATAGGTTCTCTACTTTTATTAGAGTCAGAGTTGGTCACTTTCAGTTTTTTGCAGCCACATCGCTTTTAACTGGTATTGGGTTAATTGTTGACTCAAGCTTTCAAGACTCTTAAAAAATTTCAGCTGCCTCTATATCGAATTTCTCCTCTACATGTACTGTAAGATTTTAGGACTCAAGTGCTGGATTATTAACCTTATTAAATGTAGTTATTTTTAGATTTTGCATATCTTTCCAACCCATCAAAAATATTGAGGCATACACAGGGCTGTGAACTATTTCTCTGGCAGATCACCAGGACACTAGGAATAACTCACTAGGTTTGACATCAATCCATTAGTGAGTATTCTTTGGATATGATTTCTGAACAGTTAATAACCCACTAAAATGTTCTAGCATCCGACCCATTTTTCTCTATCTTAAGCACAAGTATGTCATTAGAGACATCACCAATTGTTTTGCTATCGTCCAGATGCCTGAAGGAAATGAGTGAACAGTGTCTTTATCTGCCAACCCCCCACTGATGGGTGGAAATGGGCCGGACTAACGGGATGTGTTCTTGTAAACCCATGCTGGGTCCTATAATCACTTCTTTGTCATTTGGGTGCCTATTATAACATCGCTTTAGTAATACATTCTGGAATCTTGTCTGAGATCCATATCAAGCTCAATCATCCGTAGTTTACAGAATCCATTTTCTATCCATTTTAGAAAATTGGAAGGATATTTACTCATTTCCAGCCTTCTGAGATCTCTTGACTTCTTCCCAAACAGCCTGCCTGTCCTGTCCCTGATCACCCACTAGTCCCAAAAAGAGCTGAAAGGTTTTTTTTGTTTGTTTGTTTTTTGAGTTTTTGTTTGTTTGCCCGCCTTAGGCCATTTGGATAAAATTCTGTCTGTGTCTTTCTTACAGACTTCTTAAGTTTGTGTCCTTCTTCCCATCCTGTCCTTTAAAATCTGAGCTTCCAGAGTGCAATGTTTTGCAACCATAAGTGAATATTGGGATCACTTGGTGAGATTAAAAAAATGATTTCTGCTGGTTACTCACCCTAGACAAATTGAATCACAACTTCAGGGAGTGATGAAGCATTTATATATTTTTGAAGTCTCCCAATGGACAGCCCAAGTTGGAACTACAATGGAGTGGCATATTCATTTTGTTTGTTTCTGGTTATGTGTGCTAGCTTTTGTTGTTTGTTTTAGATTTGTTTTTTTCTCTTTATCATTGGTCTCAACTGTATCTGCATTGTGAGATTTGAATGTTTGAGAAATTTCTGAAACATTTTGAGTGCAATGGACCTTCCTTCCTCATGCCTCAGAATTTTGCTTTTCTTTACCTTCGAATCTTATCTGTGAGTCATGCTGTCTTCTTGCCTGTTGGCACACACTATGTGAACTCAGTGACCTTTGCCCTAAGACGTCTTTCTCATTCTTTCTGATAAACATTGCTTTATCCTAGTAGGTCAAAATTAAATTGAGGCCAGTATTTTTTCCTTTTGCATGCTTGATCTTTTTGGATATTTAGCAAGGCACGTTTTAGACTACTCTGCTTTGGGCCAAATGAGGCTTTTCGTAGATGTTTATAGAGTTGAAATCCCCCATCATTACCAAATCGTGCTCAGAGTCATTTAAAAAAATACGTTGGGAACCTACTGCCTTTTTAACTTATCTGGCTCAGTGGCCCTGTCTGGGTATTAGGGATTCACAAACCTAACTGATCCTCAGAACTGCTTAAGGAGTTGTAAACATGCGTATTTTAGGCTCCAATCCTAGAATTCATGATTTACTAGGGGCCCAAGAAATTACATCCTGAAGGTCCCCTAAACAGTTTTGATGATTGGCCAGATTTAAGAAGTACTGGCCTGTACCACAGCCATACGCCTTCTATTCTATCCCCTTGTCTCTTGGCTCTTCAGCTCACATCCACCCACAGGTCCATGGATTTGCACAAAGATATCTGTCCTTTTGGCCTAGAGTTCTAGTCAGTCTCTTCCTCTAACAGGCTTATTTGTCTTGAATAGAGCATATGCTTCCATCAACATATTTCTCCTCTCCCAAGCTTGATGAAACAAGTTCATATTTATTGCCCTATCTTGTAAGGATTTCTTTCAAATTTCCCCCAATTCACTTTGTTACTCATGCTCTGCTGACTGGCATGAAAATAAGACTTCTAAGATTAGAACAATTTTTTTTTTTCTGTTCCCCACTGCTCAGTTGCTTTCTGGTTAAAAAAAAAAATCACCAGACACGTTACTCACTCTTACTTATTTTTTCTATGTTATGTCTTCTGATTTTCAGAGCAATTAGTTTTATGGATTTATCTGGGCATTTTTATTTCTCCTCATCTATACTTTATGTTTAAAGCATTCCTTTCCCCCATTTCAGTTCTCTTTTCTTTTAAGAAACATTTTATTGTGAAAATGCTCAAAAATACTTTAGAGAGACTAATACAGTGAGATTTAACACTACTCGCTACTGATACACCGGAATCACTTGGCTTCAGCGGTATGTCAGTTGATTCCTTCAGGAAGCAGGTGCTGAGATGGAGCTGGGAGAGCAGAGGTCTTATTGGGGAGAGACACCACGGAAGGGAATGGAAGGAAACAGGACCGGGCAGAGGGAGCTGTCAGACGGTGGTGCACATCTGACAGTTTGTCACGGTTCAACAAGGAGCCCAGGGCCAAGACTGTCTCCAGAGGAGTCTTCTGTTGGCAGAAATGGCTGGGCCCTTGGACCAGCGTCTAACTTAGTCATTGTCTGAGGCCATCCTGAGGAGACTGGGATCTCTTGTTTTCCTGAAGGAATTAACAGTTAAAAGATACCAGCTGACCACACACCTCAAAGCTGGCGGAGTCACCTGTTAAACACACCCTTCTCAAGCCAAACTTGCTGCACTTTTCCATTCATAGCCGCAATTGAGTGAGGTTGGCCCAGGAGGCACTCAAGTGGGTCTCCTGGGTCCACACGTGTTCCCTTCTGCCTCCATTGTGTAACAGCAACTCTGTTTCTTCCTGCTGAGCAAGGTCAGTTACGAGTGCCAAGGTGGTGGCCACTCTGCTTGCCTGCTGGTCACTGGACACTGGAGTTCAAAAGTGCCAAGTGGTCGCCGTGGATTGTGGTTGAATGGGACCTTTGGGATCCTGCCTTTTAACCCTGGAAAGCCCACAATTCCATGGACAGAAAGCATAAAGATTCCCAGTGGATCATTGGGAATGAAGGTAAAGGGGGCACTCCTGATTGCATCCCTTGGCTCACGCATTTCCCCTGTTGGGGACTCAGCATCGTAGAGATGTCTGATTCAGTGCACACGCTGCAGCCGGAGGGGCTTGTGGGTGGCACGTCAGCTGCTTCAGCAGCCCACTCAGTTTCTGCAGGGGTCAGACTGGGGAGTTAAGCCAAGCTACGTTAGGGACCACCACTCCTGCTTGTTTAGAGCTTTAAGAGGGGCGCTGATCTTTAGGGGGTAGAGTCGCCTTTCCCCTTTATCAGACCCAGTATGTCCCCAGCTGGGATATGCTGAGAGTGACCTGGCTACTTAAGAGGGGTGGCAGGGGCAGATTCTGGGGTGTGAGAAGTGTAGAGGGGGCTATTGCCCTGACAGAGGAGCCCTCCTTCGTGTCTTCCCACCCGGAGGAAGTGCTAGCTCTTAGATGAAGGATGGGCCTCTCTGCAGGTTTGGAGAGGTTGGAGGAGGCTGACGAGCCAAATGCTGGGGGCATCCGCCCAGCTGTCCCCGTCCCCTGAGTCGGAGCCCCAAGTTATCCTGATCGGGACCTTGATCTTGGCATATCAGATATTTCTAGACTTAGCACTCTGTGTCTTTGAAGCTGAGGCTCCACTTATTAAAACCTGAACTTGGTCTTCAGCTTTTCTGCTCTCCTGCTGCAGGAGAGGAAGGCCTCTTTGTCGGGGACCTGGGCATCCCTCTGGCCTTCACACTTAGATTTCAGTTGTTTGTTACCTGCCCTGCCTTACCACGATCCCTCTGGAGGATGGCAGTGAAACTTAGTAGCAGGCAGCCTGTATTGGACTTGTAAGCATTGTTTCCTTGACCCCCATACTGTACTCACCACACACACACACATACACACACACACACACACACACACACACACACACACTTCCAACATCAGAATGACTGCACCATCCAGGGCTTTCCCATCCACTGCAGTATTCTCTCAAGTTATCCCTGGTAAAAATGTTAGCAGTTGGGCTATAACTTTGTTTCAAAGAATATCCATGACCCATATACCATGTGGGGTGTGGTCAGTTATCAGTCAGTTGTGAGTGATCCAGTCCCTAAACCATATCTTTTAAAAATTACTTATTTATCTTTAATCGTCGTAAAATATACATAACATAAAATTTGCCATTTTAAAGTATATTTCATATATTTTTATATATATTTGCCATATTTTAGAGTATATTTCAGTGGTATTAAGAACATTCATACTGTTGTGCAACCATCCATCCATCTCCAGAACTCTTTTCACCTGCGAAACTGTAATTCTGTACTCATTAAACAATAACCCCCCCACCCCCATTCCCCGCTTCTCTTAGCCCACAGCAACCACCATTCGGCTTTCTATCTCTGTGGATTTGACTGCTCCATTTATATCATATAAGTGGAATCATACAGTATTTGTCATTTTGTGACTGGCTTATTTCATTGAGCATAATGTCTTCCAGGTTCGTCTGTGTTGTAGCATATATCAGAATTTCCTTCCTTCTCAAGGCTGAATAATATTCCATTGTATGGATATATCACATATTTTAGTCCATTCATCTGCGGATGGGGACTTTGTGCAAACCTCAACTTACTGCCTGCTTTCTTGGGTTGCTCCCTGTACCACTTCTGGGATGTGGATGCTGAGGTGGAGTTAAGAAGGAAACACACTTGTGAAAGGAAAAGAGGGGAAGCAGGATTGGGTAGAAGTGCTGTCAGAATTCTGCGCACATCTGATAGTCTCTGCTAGCCCAAAGGAGAGGTCTGGAGCAAACCCATGTTTGGTTTAAATGGCTAAGCCCTTAAACCACAGTCACTGGCTGGGGCTACTCTGAGAAGAACATGGCTTTGACTCAAAAGCTGGGGTTGACCTGAAGGAGTTAACAGGAGGAGCTGTCTGTAACCACCCTCTTTGCAGCTGGGCCCAGCATCCTTTCTTAGAGGCAATCAGCGTGTCTCTGTGTCTACTCTAAAAAGATCATCAACATTTTGCCAGTCTTGAATTATTAAAGCACTCTTGATTGAATCAGTGAGTTTCCGGGCAAATTCTTTCTTTCCTGTCTTCATGCAATGCATTCTATTCTCAGCTGAGATTCCATCATCTTGGCATCCTAAACCATGGTCCAGCAATCTAGATCCTGCCCCCCAACACCACCTGCAGTCAACTGCTCACCTCCTTGACGTCTGTCTCTCTTCCTAAATCCCAGATACCGATTTGCAGGAGCAGTGAGAACACTACCTGGGCTTCCAAATCCTTCAGTTTCTTGCTTCAAATTTTATAACCCTTAAAAGTGTATTTATGGTCACTTCAAGTGACATTATTTACACCCCTATGAATAGTAAAGATGGATGTGGTTTCTGAATTTTAAAAATCTGTAAGAATTCCTGTTACATCCCAAACACTTCATCTGAGAAATTGTCACGGCCATTCTACAAGGACTCCCCTCCACTTCTCAGCAGAGAGTCCCAGCACCATAGCATGCACACCTTTCATCTTAAGCCATTAGGGAATTCGCTCTCATTCACCAGGGATAGGTCACACTCCTCATCATTCCATGTTTTTCTCTGGAAGCTTGGGCTTCACCTTCACTGAACAAGTCTCATATTACCTGCGAAGCTCTGAGGATGAAGAATTTCTTCCCCTTGGCTTGTTTTGTGACACATTTTCTTGATCTCTTTCTCTTGACCCTAGTTTTAATTTTTTCCCCTCACATTTTGAACTTCCTGGTTTTCTTTTTGCGTCATCCTTTGCATTTTCTTCAAAGTTACCCCGCATATGTGACGTACACAGAGACAGTCCTTGTGCCCTTCATCTAGTTCTCAGTTACGAACGGTGGTTTTCACTTGCAATGAATGCTTCCACTTGTAAACATCTCCCATGCAGCGCGGGTCATGGGCATTATTCCTGCTGGCTTCTGTTCTTCCTGGTTAGGGTTGAGAGTCCAAAGGGAAGAATGCCCATCCCAGACTCTGGTAAACCTTGTTCTCAGGGCTACTGTTTATAGCCAACCCATCATCCAACACCTCCCACAATTCCCCTGGACGGAGAGAATCACTTGGTGATTTTGCACCATCAAATTACCACCAATTACAAATGTTGATTTAATGTTTATTGAATTGTCAATAATTAACACCACTCTGCCACAGCTACCAGAATGCAAAACGCCAAGGAACCAAAGGGAAAAACTCTAAGGATTTCAGTGATTCATTCGCTTCCCCCACATGCCAGCCTCTGCTGCAGTGTCAAATTTAATTTCTGTCTCCCCAGGCTCAAGCCAGCAAGAACAATTCCTCTAAATTGACTATCTCCACATGCAAAATGGGATCAACATTTTTGTCCACGTGGAACAATCAATTCTTACAAAAAAGTAAAACAATCAGTTTGAGTCCTTTTCTTCCCACTTAATTGTTGAGCTGAATTGACTGATCAAATAGCGACAGATTCTAAGGTAATGAAAAATACCTCTGGCCCCTAGTCACACAATGCAGGAAGCTCTTGTATAGGAATCCCGACAGATTCTTTATCGTCCCGCCTGGGCTGTAGGGTGGTTGAATACTTCCAGTGATGGGGAGAACTCTCCCTCATTGACACTCTGCTGAGTCTGTTTATTAATAATTCGTCAGGGTCAAGTTGCCCTGGAGTTGGCCTGGAGACACTTAATGGACACACCCCTTAGTTTCACCAAGAAGTGTTCCCTTCAGCTTAGTACCCTTCGAGCCCAGAAATAAGCGTCATACCTATCTGGGACACTTCCTTCAGGGTCCACAGTTTTGCTCTGTAGTCCCTCCCCTAGTGCCCCACAGCACCCCCTACTTCTATCTCAACAGTGCCTAGGACCCTTCCACTGTTTCTCCCAGTACCATCTGGACTCCGTGCAGGCAAGTCTTCTTCTGTGCCAGATATCTGGGAAAGGGCCTTTGAATTGGCCACCCAACCCTCTCTACACTTATGAGAAAGAGAGGGCCAAGGAGTGATGCTATCTTCATGTTACAGAAGAGGGTGATGGGGTCCCATGACGTGACAGCATCATTGCACCACCAGCACCAGCACCCACTGTCAGGCTTATCTTACTGATTCGTTCATTCACCCACCTAGTCTCTGTCTTAGAATTTAAGGCAACATATATGACACATACGAAAAGAAAAGAAAAATTAGAAGTGGTTATCAGAAAAGAAAACAACAGCATTAAGATCTGATGCTAAAGGAATAATAAATTTTAAAAAAAGATGGGACTAAAATCCAAACAAGTAGAAGACTTAAAAAAAAAAAAGACAATACCATATACCTCTGCATATAATAAAACCACAGGTTTCTTCTCAGCTTTCCCTTACATGCTCAGCCTGGTAATTAACAGGGCCCATGGAAATTAATGAGTACTTACTGCATGTCACATGTCTGCTAGGCGTCGTGTTAGCCAATGAATGATATTTGAGTCATAAGAGTCAGTTACAAAAATAAAGGTTCCTACTTTTCGACCATTTGATTGGCAAAGATAAAGAAGAACAATAACGCCTAGAGATGACACCCTAGGAATGGGCACCTGCAGGGTCGGCTGTCGGGACCTGGAAGGACGGCAGCCTTGCTGTAGGCTGTGTGTCATCTTGCATCAGAAATGCACAGAACTTTTGGCCCAGGAATTAAAAGGAATCCTAAAGAAATAAAAGGACAAGTGGACAAAGATATATGTCAAATGGTATTTATCGATGTTATTTTTAATAGTGAAAATTGAAAGCAATCTAAATGGATTTGCTCAGTAAAAAGCTATGTAGTCATTGAAAATGAAACATCACTGTATCTACACTCACCTGGACAGACAACCACAATATATATGATTTTGAAGGGTTAATAGATTATGTAAAATACAGTCACATTTTTGTAAAAAAGGGGAAAAACTATTTGCAAAAGTATCTCAAAGAATATACATATTAAAGTTAATAGTGGCTATTTCTAGATGGCAGGATCTTGGAAGAATTTTCCTTTTTTTTTTAATACTTTTCTGTATTGTCTTAATTATTTTACAATGAGAATCTACATTACCTTTTATTGTCAGAAACAAAAAGAAAACCTTTTTCATGGCTCTGAGACATCATAGGGTTTCCCTAGTTCCGTCTCCTTATGTTACAGATGAGGAAATGCTGATGCAGAAAGGTGATCATAATGTTTTTAAAAAATTTCTGTAGGACGTCCTAATTACTATTGAAATAAAGGGACATACTGGAGGGAACGCTGGATTATACTCATCAGTGTTCACTCCACCACAGATTATACTCAGCTTTGGCTTTTGTGCTTAGTACAGGGACACAGAAGATTTGTTGGAGTGTTGCCTTTGCATATGTAACTTGGCCTCCGTCCGGTAACTAATGATCACAGGAGGGAAGTTTTCCTAGCAGTGGTCACTCCCACCTATGAACCCCCTCAACAGTCATTGCTTCTTCCACCCATTTGGAACTCAGCCCTGTCTCCGGGTTGCTATTCATCTCTGGGTTGATCCTGTATCCCCCTGACTATAACGTTTGCTGAAAGAAGACCAGACCTTTCTTTTGTATCTCTCTGGCCTCATCAGTGTGCCAATGCTTGTGCAATAGACAGAACACTGGCCTGTCTAATAGATAACCCCAAACAGGAATCCTGTCCCAAGTTGTGAGTGTAAAATAAAAGTCAGCATGGTGTCCCCATGCAGTGTGGTCGACTGGGAAGCTGGCTTCTGGGAAATGGTGTGACTGCTCAGACTCAGGCAACTGTTCTGATCCGGATGCTAGAAAATTGTGCTGTGTTGTGGGGAGGAGGGGTGGTGGGGAAATTCTTAGGCTTCCATAAACCTTGGCTTGGAGATACAAGCAATTCTTTTTTTACTCTTGTAACACTGGTAAATCATTTATTAGGGCAGGCTTTTCATTCTCTCGCCCTTTTGAAAAACATATCTCCATAAAGCATTTACAACAGAATGAACTGTTCTAGGTGGGCTGGTACCGGCACTGGGCTCCACTCATAATGCACCTTCTTCTGCCTGGGCTTGGCCTTGGGAAGCTTAAGGCTAAAGAGAGTTCGTGGTAATTGGCAAAGACCTCTGCTAAGACTAATGTTCTGAGAAGCCGACTGATCATCTGTGAGCTTGCAGGATGGGGCCCAGGGTGTGGGGTTGACTGTCTGGCTTGGGTTAAGGTCTGAAGATCGGGTCTAGTCTCTGGAGGGGTGAGAGAGACCCATCTGGAATATTGCTTATCCACGTTCTGAAGGGTGCCTGTGAATTGAGCCTGTCTATGTGCAATATCCAGCGTTTGAAGAAAATCTGGAGAGTCCTCTGAGCTTGTCTAGACCCTTGAAGCCCAAAGTCCATTCCTTCTTCTGCTCCCTAGAACAGCAGAAGCATGGGCAGGGTTGGGCCTCAGCCAGGCTTGTATCTTCTTTGCCCCTACTCTTCCCATGCCTGGGCTTTGGAAATGCAAACCATTGTTTCTACGAATACCCCCACAAATTATCCTTAACCAGTAGAGACAGAGGAGCGATGAGGCCAGGAGCTGAATGCGCTGGAGGAGGGAGGAGAAGGGAGTGGAAGATCCTTTCCCCTTCTCTCCACAAGTCCCAGCAGTACAAGAGCCAGGGTCCTGAGAAAGGCCATATCCAGAAAATGCCTCCTCCCACACCTGGCTGCCAGCACTCGGCACGTCCCTCCCTCCTTCCCTTGCCACATTACATCGCTGGGGATATGATAGAAACAGACCTGATCTCAGCCCTCATGAAACTTACACAGGCTGGCAGAGAAGCAGATATTAACTGAAGGATTGTAGCAATAAACACATAGTTTAAAAATGCTGTAAGTGCACAGTGGAGAGGGACATAGTGCCTTGGGTTATAAAATAAGGGTATTGGCCTCCTCATGGAGATCCAGGGAAGAACTGATCATTAGTACTCGCTCCCTTTAGTTCAAGGAACTGACTCCAGTTAAAACTGACAAGACCCACTCAGGGGACGCTCGGAAACGAGGGAGAAAGGTCTGTAATTTGCTGGGTGCTGTATTAGAAAAACCCCATTCCTTTCTCCTGTGAGTCTTTCTCCGGTGTCTCCTTTACTATTTACATAAAACACTCACACTTCTGACTCTTTTGGTCACCAAATATGTGGAAGATTTCCCCCCACACAAAGCAGTTCTCTGTGACAGCAGCAGAGCGTCCTGCAGTTTAACTCAGTTCTGACAGTCTCCCTGGGGGTGGTGTCCGATCCCGCAAGTGGAGGGCTCAGTCTCGCAGGTGCTGCCACCCCACTTCAAGTGACAGCCGCCAGCCCAGGTTGTCACCTGTGCTTCAGACCAACTGGCTGTAGAGGGGAGGTTCCCACAATCCTCTGCTTGGGTTTGGTTATCTTGCTATAGCAGCTCCCAGAACTCAGGGAAATGCTTACTTACATTTACATTATTAAAGGATATGATAAAGGCCACAGAGAACAGCCAGGTGAAGAAATACACAGGGCAACGAGGTCTGGGAGGTCCTGAGGGCAGGAGCGCCTGTCCCTGTGGAGTTGGAGTGCGTCACCCTCCTGCTGTGGGTGTGTTCGCCCACCTGGAAGATCTCTGAACCCCAGACTGTTGGAATTTTATGGTGATTTCCTCATGTAGACATGATCAATTAGCCCATCTTTCCTCTCTGGACAAGTGAGGGGTCTAGGTGAAAACTCCAAGCTTCCAATCATGGCTTGGTCATTCGATGACTAGCGCTCCTCCAGGAGCCTCCCAGCATTGTCTCTTTAGGACAAAAAATGCTCCCAGTGCTCTTATCACGTAGGAGATGGCGAAGGTTTTAGGACCTCTGTGCCAGGAGCTGGGGCCAGAGACCAACTTATATTTTCTATAATCTCACTCTGTGCACGCGCTTCACACACCTGGTCCACTAGGGTCTCAGAAAGCCCTGTGGATTTGGGCCCACTACTCCTGACTGACAAATGAAAACCTGAGTTCGGAAAGAAGTGACTCACCCACGGCCACGTGCTCGTGGGTAACAGAGCTCAGACTGAAGTCCAGCCCGTTAGAGCAGGTGGGATTCGTTTACTGCGTTGTGAAGAGGAGGCCTCGGGCGTGACATGTTTCTTTTGGAGCTTTAGGGAGGACTTGGAAGCCTGAGGGAGAGAGAAGAGAACAGAGTCCCAAAAAAAGGGAGAGGGAGAGAAAGGATGTGGAATCAGGACTCTGGTCAATTTAAAGTCAACTCCGGGTGGCACAGCCCAGTCAGCCCTGCCCTCTCCAGCCAGCTCTGAGGGCAAATGGAAAAGCCAAAGCTCTGGCCACAGGTAGAACCTGTGACTAGTACAGGGTTAGAGTAAATAATCTGCCCACCTGGAGGGCACGGGCACCAGCTATCCTGGATGGCAGGGCCAGAGCCAGAAGGGGTTGCTGCTGCCCCAGGGGCCTCTGGAAGTGGGCGCGGGGGAGTCCTCTGGGTCCCGGGGAAGGGAGTAGGCAGTGGGGACAGGGGGGACCTGGGGGTGGGGATGGGGCAAGGGGCAGTGTCTGTTTAACCAACTGGCACAGATATATTTCAACATTTCACAGCTGTACCCAGGCCCTTCTGTGGAATAACAGCCCTGGATCTTCCTACTTTTTTTTATTACTATTTTAATTACAGCTTAGCCAGGGGCAACGAATATAAAAATGAAAACCAAAAAATGTATCAGTGTCTCTTGGATGGAATCTGGCCTGAAGTCTCGCCTTGTTTAACCCATGGGTAATAATAATAATAAAAAAAATACCTTCAAAATGAGGAGATTCAAAAGTCTGTTTCCTTTTAAAAACAGATCACAAGGCCTGGCATCCAGGGCCCCCGAGGCCCACAATTTCCACCTGGCGATAGTTGCTTGGAGCTGAGTGAAGGCTGCCCCCTGTATACAGGGTAGGCTCCCCAAGGTGACCCCTGCTCGCCCCCCGTCGGCCCAGCCCTGAGGCCTAGTGTGGTGGCCATTCAGCCTGCTCTCTGGCCTCATTGTCAAACCTGAGTTCCCTGTGTCTATGTCTGTACACAGTGAAAAGCCAAAGAGGTGCGAGAGTGGCCTGTTTCAGGAAATACAGACAAGAGCACATCTGCTCATAGAACACTCTTCCTACTTATTCTTAATATCACAAAATTGCATGTGTGCCAAAATGACAGATCTGTCCTGCTTATTCGAGTCCCCTGCCTGGCTGCGGTGGGCGCTGAGTTTGTGCCCCATCACAGGTGGAGTTCCTGTGGCCCCCCTGCGGTGCAGCATGGTCGAGGCTGGGGGTGAGAATCTGCACCCCAACGTCTCGTGCAGGCGCCCCAGATGTAACATCTCGGAGCAGGGGCTGGTGGACTTTTTCTGTAAAAGGCCGGATCGTAAATATGTGAGGCTCTGTGGACCGTACACTCTCTGTCACAGCCCCTCAACCCGCCGTTGTGGTCTGTGAGCCGCCGTAGACAGTAGAGAATGAATGAGCCTGGCTGTGTTCCAAGAGCACACTTCATTTACACAGTAGGAGGCGGAGGGGCAGGATTGGGCCCCCAGGTCTTACTTGCCGACCCCTCTAGAGGATAAAATGCGGTAGCTTGTGACAGTGCCTGGCACATGGTGGTTCCTTGGCCCAAGCTCCCCAAAAGAAGGGCCTGAGACAGGCCTGGTGAGTGGTTTATTCAGCGGCAGGTCCCAGGAAACAGGGCTGAGTCAGGGAGGGAGGGAGATTCCATACAAAGATGCATTGATTCGGCCTCAAGCGGAGCAGCTGGAGACTTACTTCCCAGAACTCCCTGCCAGGCTGATGGAACATGTCTCAGACCTGCTCGCTGAAGGGACGTCCATTTATCAGATAGCTCCCATCCCTCATTGGCCAAGGTTTGTCCCATAAGTTCTCCACTGTCCTGCACCGCTGGGTTGTGTGTGGTACAAGGTGGGTTCTGCAGACTTCATAGAGTCAGAGGTGTCCAGGGATGGACGTGAAGGGCTTGAGGAACGTGCCTAAGGTGAGGCACGGTGATGAGGTTGTGCCGGCAGAAACCTGCACAGGTGGGTTGTTGAGAAAGTGACTAGGATTACGAGTTGAGGCCAAAAGGATTTGAAACAGTGGACAGGCAGTGTATGACTCAGTGAGCATTCACTTAACCTGAGAGCAATCAGTATCTTAGTTCATCATTCTCAGGAGGGGACCTAAGAGGACAGCAGTGACTTCCAGGCTTATTGCGCCCAGAAATGGTGATGAGCTGCGAGGCTTGATCGAAATCTCTGGTGTAGGATCCACTTTTAAGGGTCTCAAAGCATTAGTTGATTAAAACAGTAGACATTTCTTGTTTCTTTTTCAATTCTGCTGTATTGTTTATTTACAAAAATATCTATTAAGTGTGGATCACTGCAACAACCCTGGAATGACAGTAATTGTCTTTCCATTTTACAGATAAGACGTGAGCACAGAAAAGCGAAATCACTTATACAATTTAACAAGTATTTCTTGACCTTTCACGTGCAGAGGGAGATTTAAATCCAGGCCTCAGACTCTAGCTTCTTGTTCTCCGTAGATTTGGAAGGGAATGAAGAGGCAATTTTCTTCAGGTTTTTACCCAATAAAATAATTCCCCTTGAAGCACCCCTGGTGTTGAGGAGAACAGTAACTCACCTGCCAGCTTAGTTTTCTTTTAAAATGTATTTTGTGTCTGTTTACATGTTCTGTCAAAGGGTTAGAACCAGTCTAGACACAGGAGAGGATGTTGAGGTAGCTGTCTGCACAGCCTGCATGGGGGCCCGGGAGCGTGGCCACCGTGTAAAGGAGCCCGGGTGCCGAAGGAAGGTGAAGGAGTGCGCAGGCCTCCAGTCTGACGTCTCGGGCTGTGGTCTGTCTGAAGGGCCTGTGATCCCTTTGAAAGTCACCTGTGTTGGGCGTGGAACAGTCCCCGAGAAGAGAGCTCTCCTGGAGTCACCCCACCGAGCCCTCCGACCCACACTTAGCCTTAGACGGGGCAGCGAAGGGGCCACTCCTGGGCACTCTCTGAGCATCATCAGCGCCGGCCTTGCTGGAATGACTCGGCTCCTCGGTGTGCGCAGCTGTGGGGTCCCCAGGGAGTTGTCTGGCTACATGTGATTTTACATATCTGACAGCTAAATCAGAGATCCAAATGCCAGATCCGGCAGTCAGGAACATTATGTGGATTTGTGACACTCCCAAGGGGACTCTGGATCCATAAAGCAATGAATGGATTACAATGAGGCATAAATATAGCATTTTCATCTGTGACATACGTACCCGCTCTATTATTTCTCACATTGTTCTGCGAAAGAAATCTATACTCACTCTTTCAGGTCTGTTCTCAGAAATTAAAAGAAAAACAGAAAGAGCTTTAAGATAGAAAGAGGGGGGAAAAGCTCTTAATGCATCAGGAATAAACTAAGAACAAAATGGGATAAGTGTGACATTCCATTGAGTTGATTTGCAACGAGGGGTCAACTCCAGGGTCCCACACGTTGTCAGGAAGCGGCAGTCCCGCTTGGACCGGTGTGTCAGCTGTGTCACCAATTAGCTGTGTGGCTCCGAGCAAATCACTCCATCTCTCTGAGCCTCAGTTTCCTTTTCTGTCCAGGGAATTGCAGAGTTCCGGGCACGTACTCTCATGCGATGGGCAAAATGGATCCGCTTTGTACTACAGGAAGAGCCTGTTAGAACTTTCTTTGAACTTTTAAGATTTCTAACTGTGTGTATGTTTTTACAATACGTGTTATATATTAGCATTAGTACATGTCTGTCGTTTATAAGTGAATCAGTATGCATGTATTGAAAAGGTGTGCTGGAAAATTACTGCTTGAAGTATGTGAACAAAAGTTTGGAGGCCACAGAGTTAACCCATCCTGGTCATTCCACCGATAATGGGAAGGCCCCTTCGGGTCTAACTGTCCACGATTCTGTATATTTGAGGAGCAGCCGTGGTTGCCGTCCTTAGATTCACCCATGAAGGCTGAGTGCATCAGCTGTCCAGGGAAAAGAGTTTGTACCCATTTGTGTCAGGCCGCAGGTATGTGGGCTCAGAAACCACAAGATGCAATTAATGGACCCCTTAGAACTGTGCCTTCCATGGTCAAGAGCAGCGCTGCTCTATCTTTGCTAATAATTTAAAATCCCTCCTATTGCTTCACACTTTATAGTGCACAAAACAATTAGAAAAGACAATTTTATAGGTCTATCCTGAGAGGCAGGGAACAGGTATTACATTTGAGGAAAGAGATTCAGAAAGGCTGAATGACTTCCCCACGGCCACCCAGCCGGTGTGTGACAGTCACCACCAAAACCTCCATTTCCAGGTAGGGACTCCAGGGCTCTTTGCACGTATAACCAAGTGCAAACGTGCTCCCTGGACCCAGGGAGAATGCAGTGACAGTGGGTGAGCAGGCTAGTGTAAATGCAAACCCCAGCTATTAAAAAAAAAAAAAAAAAAGGACCCAGAGCTTGGGGCCCAGTGTTGGCAGATCAGTAGCGTCATGCTTGTGTACACAAGACCTCACATTATTCAGGGAGGCCCGGCAGAGAGCAAAAGGCAGATGCCTGGGCTCCTCGCGCCACCAGCTGTCATGGCTTGCTCCACTGCAGTTCCTGACAAGTGCTGTTGTGACAGTCTCTACACACACAGTTGCAGGGAGCAGCTGGGTGGGACAGGAGCAAAAAGCCGTGTTTACAGAGGTGTGAGGGAACAAAGAACATATATATACTTAGACGAATGTAATTTTGAGGAGGCCTTTGGTCCTGCCAGGTGTGTTAGCACTAGAGGATGCCAGGTATGGCCGCACCCCTGAACTGGCCACCCCCCTTGGAACTGGGACCTGACACCTGGGGAGACACTTTCCCCATTGCTCTTCTTCCTTCAATCATGGATAATGACCCCCAGAAACATTTTATCCCTTTTAACCTCAAGTGGCACCACTGTAGTAAGACATGTAGTGTTTTGCTAACCATGATGGTACTGATAGGCTTGTAAGAGAATTTAGGTGGTAATTTGTCTGTGTCCTCCTTCAGGCTGCACATCCCTTAAAAGTAGAGATTCTGTCTTACTTATTTCCATATCCCTAGACTCTCCCCACAGAGTCTAATCCATCTAAGATATGCAGTATTTGTCTATGGAATGAATTGTAACCCACATGTCGACTGTTTCTCTGGGAAACCTCTCTTTTTGCCCTGCATCAGCCTTTCATCAGGACCCAGAATCTCCTAAAATTCACTATAAAAGATTACTTTAATTAATATTTGCCATGATGCATATCACCAATAAAGGATTACTATCAAAATATGTAAAGAAGGACTACCGATTGATAGAAGAGAGATAAATATCCAATTGAGAAATAGATGGATGGACCAACAACTGAACAGGAAATTCACAATGAGGGGAACCCAAATGGTCCATGAAAATAAGAAAAGAAAGCTTTTTCTTCTAAGTAATCATGGAAATGCAAGTTCAAAGCACTGAGATACTATTTTACTCCCTTTAGAGTAACAAGCGTTTAAAACCTCTGTGCCATTGGTTGGCACCACTGTGGAGCAGTGGATCTCACATTGTTGGTATGAGTATGAACTGGCACAACCACTTCAAAGAGCACTTTGGCACCATCAAGTAAATTCGAAATTGTACAAACCCAGCAGAAGTTCCTCTCCTACAATATATCCCAGCAGTTTTTCTCAACCATTTATTCAGAGAATTAAGCTCTAATGTTCTCAGGCATCATTGTATGGAATGAATTAACTTCTTGTTTGAGACTCTAGAGTGGTGCTGGTTATATGTCATCCATGGGAGCTTGAGAGTTACTCTGATTATCTTCTCTGTTCTGCTGTTCAGAGGAGGAGCCCTGGTTGAGAAAGGCTGTCCATGTGGCAGGTACACAAGAAGACATGAAGACTGTCCTAACAGCATTGTTTGTAAAACAAAAAATTCCAAAACAACCAAAATGTCCATCAAGAAGAGAAAAACAATGTTCATAGCAGCACTATTTACAATAGCCAAGACATGGAAACAGCCTAAATGTCCATCAACAGATGACTGGATAAAGAAGATGTGGTATATTTATACAATGGAATACTACTCAGCCATAAAAACCGACAACATAACACCATTTGCAGCAACATGGTTGCTCCTGGAGAATGTCATTCTAAGTGAAGTAAGCCAGAAAGAGAAGGAAAAATACCATATGAGATCGCTTATATGTGGAATCTAAAAAACAAAAACAAAAACAACAACAACAAAAAAACAAAGCATAAATACAAAACAGAAATAGACTAATAGACATAGAATACAAACTTGTGGTTGCCAAGGGGGCGGAGGGTGGGAAGGGATAGACAGGATTTCAAAATTGTAGAATAGATAAACAAGATTATACTGTATAACACAGGGAAATATACACAAAATCTTATGGTAGCTCATAGAGAAAAAAATGTGACAATGAATATATATATGTTCATGTATAACTGAAAAATTGTGCTGAACACTGGAATTTGACACAACATTGTAAAATGATTATAGATCAATAAAAATGTTTAAAAAAAAAAGAAGAGAAAAACATGGATCCTAGTATATTTCTGCAGTGGAATACTATACAACAGTAAAAAAGAGACAGTTTAGAACCACATTCATTAATTAATCAAGACAAAAATAAAAAACTTCATGGTGGATGAAGAATCAAATTTCGGTAAAATACAGAGTATGTCTCTATTTGAATGAAATTTAAAAATAGGCAACAAACCATTATCTATTGCTCATATATACTTATATACATAATAAAAGTATTAAAAAAAAGTGCATGAGGAGGATAAATTCCAGAGTCAAATGAGTGGTTACCCTTTATATTATTCTTTATGATATATTATTAATATGTAAAAATATGTAATTATATATTAAATATATTTTATATAATAGATTACACATAAATACATAATATAAAATATATAATACAGAATTGTTACATGTTATTAATATATTATATTATTATTTGTATTATTCCCTATATTTTTCTATATGTTAAAATAGGTGATTTCAGGAATGCACCATGTTAAAAAACTAAGTAAAAAATATATATTACTTCCTAACCTCCTCCCTCAATCCATCTGCACTGAATGGTAATAAATGACTCCTCTTTCAGAAGAGAGAGGAAGTTATTTTTGAAATTATTTTAGACAGAATCTGATTATTTCACTCCCCAGTTCAGAAACGGATGCTGGTTTTTGAGTGCTGCTTAACAGAATCTACATTCCACAGTAAGGCATTTGAAGCTCTCCACAGGCTGGCTGCAGACCACTTTAGAGGGAGCCCTTCAGCCTCTTGCCTTCAAACACTTGACATTCCGTTCAGATTGGAGTATTTGCCATATTCCAGACATACGCGATGCTTTTCCATTTCATGCTTTTGCTGATCACATTTTCTCTTCCTGAGAACTCCTTCCCTCGTTCTTGCAACTGGACATTATGTACCAAAGCCTTGATAGCATGCCTACTCTTTGACACAGCCACTCTCCTGCAAGGAAAACAGTTCAGGGTGTGCACAAAGATTTAGCTTAAGAACATTTGCTGCAGCATTGTCTGTAATGTCAAAAAGTTAAAGATAATCTTAATGTCCAAGGAAAGTTCAAATGCACCCATTTCACATGGAACACTGCACAGAAGAGCACAGACTCCTCCTGTGAAGTCCCAGCTCCAGGCTGTCCTGGCCTGTTCCAGCTCTGCGATCGTGGCCTCTCTGTGCCCACATATGCTAGTGGGTAAACTGGTACCTCCTCCTCAGAGGTGTCAGGGGGATTAAATGTGTTGATATTTGTTAAATCGCTTAGTATCTACCACACTGCAAATTTGTCTATGGACGTATGTCATCAGCAAGCTCTCGAAGTGACGGAATGTCATGGTCTACTCTGGTGTCCTAAACCCAGCATGATACTTGCTTCTCAAAGCCAGTGTGGTACTTAGCACGATGAAGGACTTGTGACACGTGTGTTAAATGTAAGGCTCAGTACTATTGCAGCTGGGCCATTCTACATTTCAGGTCCTAGATCAGTGAACACAATTTGAGAGATGAACCCAAGGGTTGGAAAGCGAGTCTTTTAAGGAAAGTAGGAAGGAACTAGATTATGATGTAAAATGAAGTCATTCTAGACGGAGTGTGGAAAAATGGGCTAAAGGAAGTACATGGGTTCTGACTCCACCCCTTGTTAGCTGGGTGTCCTTAGGCCAGTTTCCCTACCCTTCAGTCCGGGTTTCCTCTCCTGTCAAAGAAGGACAGTAATGCCCACACTTATAAGCTTGTTGTAAATTTAGAAATAGTACTAATAGTCTGTGTTACTGTGTGCCGAGCACTGCTTATGCTCTTTGCACATTATCTCATTTAATCCTCAGAACAACCCCATGAAGTACTGTGGCAGGCTGAATTGTGTTTCCCAGAAAGATGTGTTGAAGTTCTAACCTCAGGTGCCTGTGAATGTGACTTGGCTTGGAAATAGGGGCTTTGTAGATGTAGTTGGTTAAGATGGGATCATACTGGATCAGGGTGGGTGTTACAAAGTGGTCCTTATGAAGAGGAGATTAGGATACAGACACAGGGAGAAAGCCACGTGATGACAGAGATGGAGACTCAGTGATGAACCTACAGCCAAGAAACACCAAGCATTGCTGGCAGACATCAGAAGCTGAAAGAAGCAAGGAAGGATCTTCCCTTAGAGCCCTCAGGGGGAGCATGGCCCCGCTGACAGGTTGACCTTGGACTTCCAGCCTCCAGAACTGTGAGAGAATAAATTTCTGTTGTTTTAAGACACCGAATGTGTGCTAACTTGTTATAGCATCCCCAGGAACTCACAGAGGCACCTGACGGAGGTGAAAACCGAGGCACAGAATTGGTAAGAAGCCTGACTGAGCGCCCACGCAGCTAGTGGGCTGGTTAGGGTTTGAAACCGGGGCTGACTCTGGAGTCTGCTGTTAATTGTTAGATGGTATTCAGCTGGGTTCTGGGTAGAGTCATCGTTTTCTTAGGGAATACGACAGCTGTTCTTTTCAACTTTTACCTTTTGAAATACTTCCCCATCCTCCGATCCCAAAAGGCATCAGCATGACTTTATCACATGGCTATAGGAAGTTTTGTCCTCATAGCCCTGCTGAGTCTGTGTTCATGTCACGCCATTTTCACATGCGTCACATAGCAAGACCCCAGCCTGGCTGGGGCCAGCCGTCTGGCACTGGGGTTCTTCCTCCATGGCTCCTGGAGAGATCATCCAAACAGCTAACGCTCTCCAGACCCCAGCAGAGGGAAGCTGCTAGATGCACAGCACTTTATAGCTACTCTTAGAGGGCCCTGCTGATGTGGAGAGAGAACAAGGAAGTGAATACATGAAATCTGAATTACTCGCCAAATTCCATTTTGCCCAAACTTTACCTTCCTCTCCCATCAAAATGATTTTTCTCATTTGCAAATAGTAGAAAAGATTTTCAGATTTAAGCATCATCTTCGTTTACTCCACATTCTCTGTGTATGTCTCTGTGTCTGTCTGTCTCTCACTCTCTCTTTGTCTCTGGAGATAATGCAGGGAAATGCATGCCTGAGGAAGGAGACTGGAAGAGCAGAGGCTATCCAACAATGGATTTCCAGCCCTGGCCTAACCTAGGCTTTGTTTAATTAGTCATACCTTCTAAGACAGGCGAAAGCACTTACTTCCTTGGTTCTTTTTACCTTACCCCGCGACCTACAACTTTACCGGGAGCCTCCCCGACCCGATTCCCCAGAGAATATAGCAATCTGAGCCATGCTGCTGATCGGACTTGTGGTTTCCAGATGCAGGGCAAAGAGAAACCTATTCATCGACCTCCGTGGGCTCCAGGCTGCAGCAGGTTATTATTCAGGTTGATAAAAGCTTCCATCCCTGGGGGAAGACTCCTCCATTCTAGCAGCCATGACCCTGGCTCCAGAGTGTAAGCGGAGCCCAGGCACACCTGTACGTCTGACAGACGAGCCAGGCGCAGGAAAGCCTTTGCTGACAAGCTTATCGGACGGCAGACACCTGCAGAGGGGCCCATGCCTTTTTCCGTGAGGTCTCCGACAGCAGTCTTGATCCAACAGGTCTGTGCGCACGGTCAGAGAGACAACGTGGGGGTGCACAAAGGAGCTGCATTATGCCAAGCCCGAACGGCTTGCCTGGAAGGAAGTACAGCCCCCCATTCATAACACAGGCTCTGTTCGATGGAATTCGTTGTACACTCCTCACTGCTTTTGTTCCAAATAAAATCCTTTCTCTGTCTTGGGGAGAAAAGGGTGAAGACAAAGACAGTTTTGATTTGTGAGGCCTACTATGTGCCTGCACAGGAGTAGGAACTTTATATTGAACGTCCTGTTTGATCCCCCTAAGAACCCGTGTGACGAAAGTGCCTTCCCGTTGCCCTGATTTTACAGACAAGAAAACTGAGCTTAGAGAGGTTAAATCACTTCACAAGACTTCACATCTAATTAACATCCAAGCAGGAATGGAGAAGGGTTCCCCCAGGGTTTTATGTCCACTACCAGCTGTTCCCAAGCAAATCAACTCAGGAAACCCAAGGTCCAGGAGTTAGGGGCCCATTTGTTCTATTTTGGGTCTTTTCATTAGTGGGACTCATATTGTTACACGTCGGCTTTATGAAGGGTCAACTTGCAGGCATGACCCTGTTTCCCAGAACTCTGGGCAGATGTGCAGAACGGCCCAGGATGACCTAAGTCCAAGCTGACGGGAGTTGCCTTCAGACTCCGCGCTAGCCTGAACTAGAGGCACGTGTCCCACTGTGTCAGTTCAGAGGCATATCAGTTTATACCTTAAAACAGTGGTCCTTGCCTGGGGGCAGTTTTGTTACCCAGGAGACATCTGGCCATGTCTGGAGACAGTTTTGGTTGTCGTAACTGGGAGACGGTGTGCTACTGGCACCTAGAGGGGAGAGGCCAGGGCTGCCACTGGGCATCTTCCATGCACCGGACAGCCCCTCGGGAATGAATGATCTGGCACAAAATGTCAGTAGTGCCAGGGCTGAGAAACTGCTTTGAAATCTTGTGCCACCGTGCATGGGAGGTTCTTAGCCCAGTGGCTGGCACACAGCGATCAACAAATGTTAGCTTACTTACCATCAGTGATCAGTTTCCAAGCGTTACTGCGTGATGGCTGTCGGCGACCCTCGGTAGGTGATCATTCCTCCTTCCCGTGGCTGCGCAGGCCGCTGGAGCCAGCCCACTCTGGAATGCGGCCATCACACCAGTGTGCCTTCACACCAGCTGTCGCCATTGCGTGTATAGCTCCATATGAATCCCTGCAGTCATTGAAGAGTTTTTGTTCTTGTTTCTTAAATAGAGGAGGCAAGCTAGGTGACCGCAGTGGGTGGCATGAACTGATCTCTGAAAAGATGTTTATTGAGTCTGAACTCTTAAGACTTTGGCAGACGTAGGGGTGAGGGTACGGCTCTAAGGGCGGGGTTGCCGAGGGGAAAGAGCAGTCACTGGGGTCCGAACTGGTTTTTGATCCACAGCTCAACCCCTTCTCAGAGCCGCCATTTCCTAATGTATAAAACAAGAGTCATAACTCTTACTTTCATGGGTCGGCATGAGAATTAATTGGAATGATGAACGCAAAGTGCCTAACACAGCAGGTGGCATCATAGACCCTTAGGTGGTCCTGTGATTAGGGAAGATCAGGAGAGGCTGGCCTTGGAAGAGTGTCTGGGATACGGCCTGTTTGCTAAACGAGTGGCCTGAGTGCTCTTTGGAGGGCTTTGCCCACCTTCCCACTGGTCACCACACACCCAGGCACTTCTGTTTGGTGCCATGGGTTGGGATGTCTCCAGGGCCACCTGGGTGTTCTCAGTCGGGGAGTCGAGCCAGCCTTTGCCAAGGCATGTCTTGAGGATGGGAAAAGTACCTCCATCATCTGAGGGGGGGTCTGAGAGCATGTTGGTCATGACCTTGTTCTGCTCCTGTCCAGGGAGGCAGCTGTAGAAGACAGAGTCCCACCCCATACCAGTCACCAGGGTGACCCTGGGTGAGAGACTTAACACTGTTTGAACCTGAATTTCCTTCCCTCTAAAATAGATATTAGCCACTTCCCAGTAGTCATGTGAGGATTCAGTGATGAAGATGAAGGCGATGACAACAATGATAAATCATCAGTAGGAAAGTAACTGGCCATAGTGGGAATGTGAAAAAGTTAATTTGTTTTGGTTCTGTTGTTTTCTTAAGGAACAGCTAAATTCCCCATGCAGGTGAGGACCTGCCTTGATGGTTCCATCTCACGCACCTGAACACCGTCTCACAAGGATGTGATCCTTCTGCCCACATAGGCTAGCCACCCGCTTTCCATCCATCCTCATCACCACCTCTGCTCCTTGGCCACCAGAGCAGCCTTCTTTCTCTTTCCATGCAAATCCTCTTCCTCTCTTGAGGCACGGCTCTGGGCCCATCTCTCCTGGTCACCCATCTTCCCTAAAAGCTTTGGTCACTCTCCCCTGAGCACCTGAGACTGACCACTGTGCCAAGTGGGACCACCATGCCTCATGAAGGGCTGAGATGAAGAACTTACGGACTTGCCACTTAGCCTAGAATGCTGTTTCTGGGGAGAGCTGTTTCCCACAGGCAGTTCATGCTCTTCCTTCACCTGCCATATGCTTTCAGTACTATTTCCTGAATTGCAACTAATACATTTTCTTGCTATAAAATCCTACTTAATATAACTAAGTGCACCACATAGATTTTTCCTTCTCTAAGCCTCAAGGGCCATGTGACACTGGACCCTGTATCTCCAGACTGTAACAAAGAATCCAAAATAGGGTGGACAAGCTTAGCAAACACCAATGAATGAATGAACCAGTTCCCTCCCTCCTTTGGTTTTTGCCCTGACAAACTTACCTCCCCTCTCCACCACCAGTTTCCTTATTTCATGAAGGTCTGAGAAGATGACTAAAGTTGTGGGCAGGCAGATAGTCAGCTTCCTCGTGGCAGTCCTGGAATTGCACTTGGATCTCTGACATCTGTAGTCCTCTCAGCAGAGTCCTGATCACAGGCACACACCACGGTTTTCCCCTGAGTACTCCCTGGGTGGGGAGGTGCTCTGCCTTCTATATATGCATTCTTTTAAATTGAAGCATAATTGGTTTATAATGTTGTGTTAATTTCTGGTGTACAGCATAGTGATTCCATTACATATATATATTTCTTTTCATATTATTTTTCATTATAGGCTATTACAAGGCATTACTGTATTACTGTGCTATACGGTTGGACCTTGTTGTGTGTCTATTTTATATATAGTAGTTAGTGTCTCCAAACCCCAAACTCCCTGTTCATCCCTCTACCTCCCCCAATTTCCCCTCTGATATATATGCATTTTTTTTTTTTACCAGCCAATCTACAGGCTATGGTCCACATTAAATGTCCCGCAGTGCCGCTGACCTCCAGGGACTTGTTCTGGTTGTCTTGCCCTCCATCTTGGCCCCTCACCTACTCAGTGGAGGCCTTCACACTGGCTTCTGTGATGCTCCAGCTGGTTCTGTTTATCTGTCGTTTTGTTCTTCTTTTTCTTTCTTTTTTTTTTTTTTAAGTATTCCTCCTGATCGACGATAAATTCTCAGAAGGAGGCATTGACTTTGCCACCATCTTCTTCCAAGTGGAACCCAGGCCCAGGCACACTTGGAGCAGGTGCTCTGTCAAGTGTTGCTGAATCCAGCGGAATCAAACAAATCTGACCTTTCTAAGTCATCTTTCTCCAAGCGTACCCTGATGACTAAGACCAGAGTGTAGCAAGATAACCTGGAGTGGAGATTTTCAAGAAAAAAAAAAATCAGGTGAATTGAAAAGGAGAAGCGGATGGCGGGCATAGGATGAAAACACCGAGGCTGACAACCACCCCACCTGCCCCTTCGGCTCCCGATGACAAGAGGCCGAAGCCGTCGGATTCACTTCAATTGCTCTCCTGGCCTGAAACGGTCCCCTCCCCCAGGCCCATAGGAAAATTCAATTAAAGGGTCCATCTGTGAGGCAGCAGCTGAAGAGGGATGACTGTGGGGAGGCCCACATTTTCATCAAAAAGAGCCCGTGTCCTTCTGCCCACCCCCTCCCTCCTGCTCCCCTCTCCCTCTTACTTACTAGGCCCACCCCTCACCCCTAAACCGCAATTCTCTCCAATTAGGCTGACTCAGAGAAGCGGCTTTCATCTGCTCCTTTCAAATGTGTACGCGCTGAAGACGTGGTACGTCCCACAGACACGGGACTTGCTGGGAGAGAGCTCGAAAACCCACAAAAAAGCCCATGGAGGTTGGGGATCAGAAGCCTCGTGCCCCAATTAATCTGATCTCGTCAGCTGGCTTAGTGGCCAGGCACGGCTGTGCCTGAGTTCCGCAGGCTACTCCAGGCCAAAAGGCAGGCTGCGATTTAAATAAATAAACAAAAGTCACCACTGGGCAGCCTTTCTGGGCCGCAGTGAGAAACAAAGGCAGAAGAGAAGGGCTAAATGGAGCGACCTCCAGAACGGCCTTGACCCTCCGAGCCTTCTCACACAGCAGGCTGCTGTCCTGCCTTAGTGTTTGTTTGGGATAAAATGGGTGAGTGGGCCACGCTGCTGGCTGCAGGGACCACGGGGCGTGGTGGCCCAGGGGCAGGTAAGAAACCCACCACCCCTGGCCGTGGGCTGTCCTACCAGGGTCCGCTGAGGCCATGTGAGCAGGAAGGACATCCCTCCAGGGACAGGTACCTCTTCCTTTTCCCCACATGTCCTTCATAATAAGCAATGCTTATGACAGTGTCTTGAGGCAGGTCTGAGCACAGAGCCCACAAAGGCTCTCAGCCCTGCACCCAGTAGTGTCGTCTGTTCCTTCAGAGGACCCTTTCTTTACCGGGGGGTCTTCTCCAGCCACATTTCTGCCTCCTCCTGCTCCCTCGTGGGATTATGTTTGGTTGGAGGACACAGGGAAGAGGGCAGCTCACTGCTCCCCTCTGTCACCTCGAGTGAGCGGAATAGGAATCACTTTGGTGTGAGAGAGTTGCTTTATTAACGCAGGCCCTGCATGACGCAGGCCTCCTGGAGTCCTGATGTGTGGCTGGGAAACCGTATCTGTCTTGGTCTGAGAGGAACAACAGCCTGGGGATAAAACAGCAGAAAGGTATTTCCTCCCAGTCCTAGAGGCTGGAAGTCTGGGACCTAGCTGTGGGCAGGGCTGGTTTTGTCCCGAGGCCTCTCTCCTCGGCTTGAAGATGCCACGGCCTCCCTGTGTCCCCATCCCTTCCTGCCTGGATACCAGTCATGTGGAATTAGGGCTCCCCCCCAACCCCGACTTAATTACCTCTCTAAATACGGTCACATTCTGAGGAATTGGGGGTTAGGACTTCAACATAAGAATTTAGGGAAACATAATTCAGCCCTTAACAGTATGTCTTGGAAGTTCTGTGTGAAAATGGACACGTTATTGGCCAATTTAATTGGTTCATCTCAGGACTTCTAGGGCTGTAAGGAGACATTAACTTTATAAAGGGCAGGAACTTCTCAGGACAGGCCTTCATTAGTTGATGTTAGCGTGCTCCTATTTTATTACGTGTAATACACGTAATAAAAGTTGGGGACACTACTTGTTGGGGACACTGCTGATGACTATTATGTGGAGAGATTCTATTACACAGACACTGTGAGTTTGATCGAGACCAAGTCCGGGAAACCTATTTCTTACCCTGAAGTGTTTACCGCCTCTCACACACACACATACAAATTGAGTGTCCTCGCCTTCCTGACTCAGTTCACATCCGTCAGGTCCCACCAACCTCACCAGACGCCCGTCATTCTGCAAGCATGGCCTCCCTCGACTTTCCTTTCTCCAAACCTGCAGGGGTTCTTCCCGCTTCTTGAAATGCCCTTTGCCTTGTTCATCCGTGGAGCATCATGGAAGGAAAGGAGAACAATTAGTTTTATCAACATCCTTTGACTTCTTTCCTGGGGGAGATGATGCGCATACAGATATGAGCCATCGGATGTTGCTGGACCAGGTCCTTCCCCGTTCCCTCTTCCCTGCTCCCGGTCACAGAGGATGCCTTCAGCAGGAGGAGGACGCAGGCTGCATCTCACGCTGTAGACACACGTGCAGTGCTCTGTGTGCTTTAGTCACTGTCTCCTGGGCATAGCTCTTCTCGGGCATCTCAGTAAAGCTCTTCTGCGTCCAGCTTCTTTTAAGAGCTAAAACAACACAAGCCTTAAATCAAATTAAGTGCACGTGTTCAGTCATCTGCTATACTTTCAATCAGATGTTGGACTGAGCAGAATTAAACCCTTTCATTCTTCCGAGAGTGTGGATGTCACAGTGTCCCAGGGAATGCCTACCTGGTCCATCCGTCCTTCCGCACACCACCTTCTCTCTTTTGGGTTAGGCAGAGGGGGTGGTTTGCATACAGACCTCTGATGACCTTGAACCTCAGCATCTTGTTCATTTCCTCTTCCCATACCCTGGCTGTCAGGCTCCTCCTATGAACCAGAGCAGTAGAATGGCTAAAAACTCAGGCTGTCTTTCCGATCTCCTGGGTTCAAACCTGATTCCACACTTTTTAACGGTAGGAGCCTTATTCTTTCATGTAACCTCAGCTCCTCGTCTATAAAATGGGGCTGATGAGAGCCTACTTCCTGTAAGGGATGGAATAGGGATTGGAATCAGATATATGTTCTATGAGTTCTGGTGAGACTCCTAGGTCTCAGATGACTTTGATGCCTTTTGAATTTCAACAAATCGTAATTTGGATTGTGTAGGGTGGCATCCAGAAAGAGGCCACCTTCCAAGTTCTCTGAGGTTATGTTTGATTTGTTTGCTTTCCAGCAAAGCAAACCAGGAAACCGTTTTCTCTGATGAGAGTAGACAGCCTCCTCGGCTCTGCTGTGGGAGACACCTGGAGCCCCAGGTGCAGCCGGGGTCCCAGCTGTGCCCGCCGGGGAGTTAGTTGGCTTATTGGCTGGTCAGTCAGGGATCTTTGGGGAGTGTGTTTGCGTGACTGATGCTCTGAGTGGCTTTTGGTGGGGGCAGGAGGGAGAGAAATGGGGGTGTTGTGTGAATTGTATGAGACAGGGGGCTGGGGCGGGGGAAGCGTGGCATCTGTCCCTTATCCCCGACATGTGACTAGCTTGGGGACTTGATGAGGAAAGGGCGTAGCATCTGACGGAGCTGTTTCCATGCAGGACTTTATGCTTTAGGCCCAGAAACAGCCAGAAGTTGGGAAGGAAGCTCTTCCGGCTATGTGGTGTGGACACCCACATAGCAGAGGCTGCTCAGAGATGACCAGCTCTGAGAGTGTGAGGAGGTGGGAGCCTTGACAAGGACATCAGGGGTCTGCTGATGGCCACAGCGCAGTGAGGGTGGGGTGATCCTTTGAGACACTGTGGGAGGCGAAGTTGTGCAGAGCCCGGGGTTGGGGGCAGACAGGCAGGTTCGTAAGGGACCCCCAGGAGTATGTGGTGAGCGGGAGGAATACTGGATAGAAACCCCATCAAGGCTGGCACTCCTGCCGCAGCAGTCAGAGGTCTGGGTTAACAAAACCTAACGTGCCGTATTTTAAACCCGGAAGCTCTGGAATCCTTGGATACTTGAGTGACAGGTATTCCTGGTGACACAGTCTACCAACCCCCATGTTAGTGACTCGTCCAGGGAAGACTGCTTGACATGACTGAGAGTTTAGAATAAGAGGAAAAGAGGATGGGTGTGCTAACTGCTAAATCCATTACCCCAAGGACGGGGTTCACAAACGTTGCTCTCTCTGTCATCTGTGACCCTGACCTTCAGTGTCCTGTGTTCGTTGTTCTTCATCCCTCCTTCCTCCTCTATAGTCGGAACAAAGGATGTATCCAGGTAAGGAGGAGGGACTCTCACCACCATTTAGAATCAACATTTTACCTAATGGAAAACGAGACACAGGGCTCCTATTTATTTACCTCTAGCGTTTGGGGTTAGCTGTACAATGACTTTTAAATGCAGCAGGTAATGAAAATACACTAGTAAGTCCAAAACATGCTGGACCTACGGTTTTGTTCTATGTGTTCAACCTCCATTCACCGATTTTCCTCTGCACTTTCAAGTCGTTTGTTTCAGGAAACTCATAGTGATCACTCACTGCAGGCCAGGAACTGTGCTGAGCTGGGTTTTTTTGAAAAAGCAATTTATTTAACCAGGTTGAGTTTCTCCATCACTAGCTGCCATTGCATTCAACCCAGCAGAAGCATTAGTAGGTACAAAATGACAGAGAAGCAGGTGTTAACTTTATAAAATGTGTAGGAAAAAAATAAGCATGTAAGTAAGCAAGAAATGTGGACTACCCCTGGTAAGTTCACGGGCCCTGCGTAGGGGAGAGTTTTGAGAGTGAGAGCTGACTATGTTTTTTAAAAATCGATGTATAATTTACATATAATGAAAGGTACAGGTCTTAAGGGTAGAAGGACACAAGTTTTGACAAATGACCCAGCCAAGTAACCCACTTCCCTATCAAGCTTTCAAACCCGTCTCTCACCCCAGAAAGTTTCCCAGTACCCCTTCTCAATCAACACTCACCCCATGTTTATTGTTAAATTTCTAAAATATCCTTATGTTTCAATTGAGAAATTTCCTGGATACTGACAGAGTGACCCTAAGCTTGTGTATTTTTGTTTGTTTGGTTGTGTTTACGTGGCTTGTGCAGCACCTACTTTGGACATTTTGAGTGAGAGCCTCACTAAGCGCTGCCAGGGACTTCTCAGGGCCGGCGTCCCTAACACGGGCCTGTGAGGGCTCAGGGAGGAGTCGCCTGTCTCCTCTTGGGTCCGTTCAGCAATAATCCCTCAGCTGGTCTGGAAATTCTGTCAACTTATAAACAGACACACTTGGTCACTGCTAAATTCTGGCCCTCAGGCCTGCTCCGCTCTTGTATGTGAGAACAGGGAAATCGTAGCCAACAGTGGCTTCCATGGATTTTGTTCCAGACCATCCTCTTAAAGGTATTTGCGAAGTGGACAGCCTTAGCAGACGGAGGTGGTGTCTCGTTCCAAAGCAAACGGCAGCTTTGTCTAATACAATAAAGATGATGTCTCGCGCCAGGGCAGAGAGCAGGTTGGCAGCCTATCAGAAAAGATTCGGGTTTCCTACATTGGAGCTTCTCTCCTGTCATGCAGCCCCCATGTGTGTGGGCATCACCGGGCCTCAGCACAGCATCCCGCGGGAACTGGAACTCAGGGAACTGGCTGAGAAAATGGTGATCGTCTGGATATGAGCAGCACTCTGAGAAAGAAACTGTGTTCTGTCTGACTTGGGGGTCTCAAGTCTTAGCCAGCATGCAGGAAATTGTTGCAGGTCAGGATGCTCGGTTCACTTGCAGTCAGAGTGAGATCTCAGATTCTTTGCAGTTCTCGAAGCTGCAAGGCAAAACTGTGTCTTCAGCAAGTTCTCTTCTACTTAGAGCATAACTCTGTTTTAACAGTTGCCCAGAGGGGATGGCTCAGGGGCTAAGAACATTCACTTTGAGTTCAAGTCTCCACACAGGTACAAGTGTTCCTTCTGAAGCAGAAGGAAGCTGAGCTCTTGGCTGCAGAGATAAGGAGGAAAAGACCTGGATGCTTGGTTATTTCCCAACTAAGCTAAGCTCTAAATCCGCCTGCCCCATTCACTTGCCATCTTGCTTTACTTCTGCGAGCTGAGCAGCCCTGACACTGCCCTCACCGTGTTCCCCACTCTCCCGGCCACTCGGTCTCCGGGGAAGGCAGATCAGCCTACTGTGACCTGCACAAGGACTGCACAGAGACTATCGATTGAATTTTTAATTTGCACAATTGTTGTAGTTTTATGGTTTTATATACTTATAAATGTAACACATCATGATTGTAAAAAAAAAAAAAAAGCAAAATCACAAAAAAGTAATATAGACTATTCATAATCACACCCCACAGGAAGCACTGCTAACATTTGGTTATGTCTTTCCGGACTCTTTACATTCATACACAGGTTGTATTTTTCTCCTTGGTTTGTTTTCTTCACCTTTTTTTCCCCTTTTCTTAAACACAACTTTCTTTCTTTTAGCAGTATAGTGTGGATGTCTTTCTATCTCAACAGGTAAAAAAATATGTAGCATCATTTTTAAAAATGTTTTTTCATATTTTATTTTAAATTTTTTTCATTTTTAAAACCTTTTTATTGAAGCATAACAGAGACATGAATTCTAATGTGCACGTCTCCATGAATTTTCTTATTATAAGAAATTGAATATCGTTCCCTGTGCTGTATAGTAGGTTTAACATGTTTAATGATTGTGTAATAACATGTATCGTAGCCTTACTTATCTAACCATCATCTTTAGTGGGCATGTGGGTTGTTCATTATTTTTCACTATCATAAATAATGCTTTATGACCTTCTCTCTCTATTGCTCTATCTCTCCGTCTATTTACTTATCTTTGCTTTTTGAAGTTTGAGTATTTCTTTAGGATTAATTCCCCAAAGTGGAGCTATCCAGTCAGTTGCATCCAAATTTTTCCTTTCTCCAGACTTGTTTTCCTTCTACCCCGATAAACTTTTCTTAAAATTACAGGGTTGTGATGATTTGCGTGGAGAGAACAGGCAGAAGTGCAGAAACCAGTTCATATGAGCTTGCAGAAAGGAGGCAGCATTAGCAGACCCCCAGTGGGCTTCCCTGGCCTGACCACGGGGCGTGGCCGGGCCATCAGAATGGAGAGTTCTGACACCGCCAGGCTCTTACTTCACATCTCTGTTCCTCTTGATTTTGATGATCCGGTTCCTCTGTTTCTGTAAGTGGGAAACACGGAAACAAGTGGCTCCCATGGTTTATATTGTGTAGCCTCAGTTTCAAAAATCCTGGGGAGGGGGCTTCGTTGACCTTGCCTGATTCTAGCACCCACCACTGGCCCCGTCCACCATGGCCGTGGGGTCAGTCCCATTGCGGCTCTCTCACCCAGATCCCATGACAACCACAGGGATGAGGGAGACAGTCTTAAGGAAAAAGAGGTGCTGGGCAGACACTTCCTTAGATTCTGCTGAATCTTCCATGGACATGTGCAAAACCAAAATGTAGTTGAAAATCTATTTAGATTTCATTGCTTTCTCAGATTGGAGATCACTTTTCAAGTGAAAGTTTTGGTGGCTTTAAGATGATTTTTTTTTTAAAGTCATGTCTGAAACTACAGCAGGACATGAGATAATATAAAGAGACAGTGTAGAGAAGAACACTGTAATTACATGTATGAAATAACACATATGGTTACATGTATGAAATTATAGAGATGAATGAAACAATGGGAAGTGATGTTGTCTGTTGATAGGACCGTGTGAG
This sequence comes from Camelus dromedarius, assembly GCF_036321535.1. Classification (NCBI taxonomy): domain Eukaryota; kingdom Metazoa; phylum Chordata; class Mammalia; order Artiodactyla; family Camelidae; genus Camelus; species Camelus dromedarius. Next base: position 9,336,463 of record NC_087454.1, on the reverse strand, counting down.
AATACAGTCTTTATATTTTGACTTTTGTAAGTGTTCTGTATACTCAGTAGTGCTATTAATTATGTTGAAGAACACAGGTCAGGGAGATAGTCTTCTGGTAACATTTTGACAGTATGATTCTAGAACAAAGTATACTGAATTACAAAAAACAACAAAGTCTGTTCTCTTCTAGTCCCGCGGCTCTGCAGTCATGGGAAGTCAGGCTCTACCAGGATGTGTGCATTTTTGGCCTATCACTCTTTTCTGCTTTCCAAGGCTGTCACCTGCCAGTCTTCTTCATCAAAATCTCACTCTCAGGAAGCACTGTAGTCTTTGAACAAACCTTGTTCATCTGTCTCCATATCCCTATTTTAGAAAATAATTTGTCCTCTCTTTTCTGGAGACATCATAGAATTTAAAAAGATTTCAAGTTCAGTCCTGGTTCAGTCGTTTAACTGGGCAACGTTTGGCTGGTGTTTATACTACCCTAATTCTGTTTCATGAACTGGACATATCAAGGGCCCCCCCTACAATTGTTGTGTACCAGCCATCTCTGCAGATTGCTAAAAATTCACCTCCCCTCTTCACCCCAGTGTAATAGTGCTCCTGCCCTCACCCTTTGAACCTGTTCAACACCTGGCATCTCTGTTACTCATTTAGAAACTAAAGTTTATTGCTTTGCCTCCAGGCTGATTGTAGAAACATTTGACAAGCTGTACTTCATGGTCGCTGACCCATCAACTGCAGGCAGGGCGGTGATGGACATGTTCTGGAGGAGCCCGCAGTGCAAACCATTACTGCTTCCAGGACTCATCCAGAGAGTTTGGGAGAGGTCTGGAGCCCAGAGGAGGCAGGAGCACTGGAGCAAGGGAAGGGGGTTCTCAGGGGACAGGAGGAAATTCCTAGGGAAGTATTTCGGTTATTTAACAACTGATATGACTAGAGCTGTTTAAACAAACACGAGTTCTATTGATTCATTTTCTTACGACTGTGTGATCTTTCTTCTCATTTGGAATGGAAATTCCTTGGGGTCTAAAATTATGCCTTAAATTTCTTGTTGTCCCATGAGACCCAGCCCATAGTCATCCTTAGAGTAAGAACAGTATTTCTGCGCCATGTGATTCAGGAAGATGCTGGGGGGAAAACCCTTGGTGCTCAGAGATGAGCAGTACCTAACTTAGAAGATTGCAACTGAAGATCCACCCTTCCCATCCCCAACATCAATAAGAATCAATTTCTTCTTCTCTTTGAGATCTGGGTCCTTTGGGACCAAGCACCTGACCAGCTCTTCATTTCAGACCATCTGGAAGGATACTTCTTTAATGCAGATTAGGACTTGTGAAGACTTTTTGAAAATTCAGATAGAAAGTTAAATTCTAGTGGCTAAGAGTAACTACGGTACATTCTCCTCCCTCCTTCCCCACTTGCGCTGGTGTTGGTACTGTTAAGGAGTAAGGTGGAAAGCATAAACCTGTCATGCAGTATTAAGACCAAGAATGCATCCTTTAGATGTGAAGTGGTTCTGGGGAGGAGTTGAAAGAGGACCATTTATCTGCCTTCAGGAATACTGAGGGCTTTTCTGGAGCTGGCCTGGAAATCTCACCAAGTAGAACACGACTTTCTCAGTTGTTTCATCTCTAAAAGGAAGAAGCTGGGCTGTGTTTCAGTTATCCTACTGCTGTGTTATCAACCACCTCAAACGTCAGCGGCTAACACCAACATTTATCTGTTCACAGTTCTGCCATTGAGCTGGGGTTAGCTGGGTAGTGTTTCCACTGGTCGCACTGGTGCTCACTCATGTGGAGGCAGTCTTTTAGATGTGGTCCAAGATGGACCACAGCCAACCAGGGTGCCTCAGTTCTCCCTCATGTTGTCTTTCCAGCAGAATATCCGGGGTTTCTAACACAGTGCAGCAGAGTTCTGAAAGGAGAATGCCCCACTGCATAAGCACTTATCAATTTTTGAATCATGTTTGTTGATATCTTATTGGTCAAAGCAAGACCCATAGCTGAGCCTAGAGTCAGCTACACAGAGGGGGAGGTGACTACACAGAGGTGCATCGTGGAGGCCACAGCATCACAACCATGTGATTTCTAAGGTCCCTTCAGCCCCAACGTTCTGTGTTTTCCTGGGGATGTGCACTTCTATTTTTTAATATCAAATTTAGAAACTTACTGCTGGAACACAAACAGCCTACAAATTCCCTAGTATCACCAAGAGGACAAAATGCAAACGATCTCTTCCCGTGACAGGCAGCCCTGCCGTACACACTGACACTTAAAATTATTTATTCATTAATAATTTTATTTTATTTTTTGCATACTTTTTCTCTTTTCATTTATTTTTCATACAATGCATGTGTATCAATGTGACGAGGTTCCAGCTCTCCCGGGATTGTGCCTCAGTTTGCTGTAATTACACGGTAGCATAACGGCGAAAAAGACTTTGCATGAGTCAGTCAGTGACCTTGATCACTGTTTAAAATTGTAAATTTTTTGCCCTTTTAGATTGCACTATGCATTCATCTTAGTCAGACAGCAGTTGCACAAAAGTTAAAGGAAGAGAAGAGTTAAAGAATGAAATGTGAACCTGAGTGTTCAGGAAAGGTTTGCACGTCAGTCTGGACCCAGAGTGTATTAACAAAGTCATGGGATCTATCTTCTCATTCACGATAGCAGACTGACCTCATACATCTACTTGAACTCCACCACCAAATCTCACTGAAATTACAGAAATATGTTTTAAAAGAATGAACGTTGGGAAACAGGAAAAGGTACACTCAAGTGGAAGGCAGATGGGACTAGATCAGGGTTTCTCTAACTCAGCGCTGTTGACACTTCGGACTGGACACTTCCCTGTTGTGGGACTCTCCCGTGCCCTGTAGGACATTTATCAGCACTCCTGGCCTTTGTCAACTAGGTGCCAGCGGTACTGCCTCTAACTCGTGGCAACCAAATGTCTCTAGACATTGCCAAGTGCCCCTTGAGGGATGGAGAGCAAATTGTTCCAAGTTGAGAGCGGTTTGATTGGGTGGATTGGAGCCCAAAATGCACGAAGAGGAGGCTGCTTCAGAGGTCAGAGCTTTTCAGAAAGTTCTGGGTCAACACTAGCTGAGCAGGAGCGGGCCGTGCAGGCGGCACTCAGGGCAAAGAGCCTGTCTGCGGAGCAGCTGGGACCATCACAGCTTCCTCCCTCCTGGCCCGCAGAGACTGGCTAGCTTCAGGGCATTTGCTCCCAAACCGAAGCTCCTAGAGCTACTATTTTAATAAATTGAAGGATCTGGGCAGGAGACCATCTAGTTTAGACGTTGAGACTGGAGAGAGAAGCGGAAATTCAAATGTCTACAACAGCATGGAAAAATAAAAACAGAAAGGCAGCATGCAACCGTCTCTCCTTGGAAATGATGAAACCTCTAGCGTTTGTACCAGCTTCCTATCATGTATGTTTCAGCAAAGCTCTCCAACTCAGGGCAAGGGCTCACCGTGGAAGGGAAGGTTGAATCATTGCACAAGAAATGCAATCCAGCTACCAATCCTGCTGCATTTATTAATTTTTTCATAACAAGAATGATCAACAGGATTCTGATATTTGATTAAATCAGTATGTACAAAAGAGGAAAAAACCAAAAATCAATACTAATAATTTTTTTCACCTTAATAATAATGCAAATTAAAACATCTCATTTTTACCTGTTAGGCAAAAAAAATAAAGAGAATGATAACATTCAGTGTTGGTAAAGCTCTGAAGAAATGGACACTTTCATATCCCATCAGTGAGAAGACACAACCTTTAGGAAGTTAATTTGGAAAAACTCATTAAAATTAAAAGTACACAAACTCTGACCCAGAAATTCTTCTGAAAACTGTCCTGCAGATATATTCATGTACACATCAAAGATATATGTGCAGGGATGTTCATAGAAGCACCGCATGCAAATCCAAAAAATAAAATGCAACTTCAGTGGCATTCAATACAGAGGAGTAACAGATACAACGATTGTGTAGAATATTATGCAGCCCGTTAATAGGATGAAACAGATCTGAACATACCAATAAGGAAAGATGTCAGTTATTAAGTGGAAAGAGTAATGCTCCCCACAGTGTGTGTATTATGATGTCATTTATGTACCCCCCCCCCCCAAATCCCTGCATGTTCACAGGGGCACATGCACACGGGTGTGGTGTACAGACAAGCAGAAGGGGAGCGGCAGGGAGGAGTAACAGGAAGGGTGATTTTTAATGGGGACATAGACCACCTTTGCAAGCTTAGGAACAACTTTTACAAAGACAAGTAAACAGAGCATGTTTACAGAGTTCATAAAGATCACATCCACTCCCTTTGTTTAAGACAAGGAAACCGAAGCCCCAGCCTGAATCAAGAACAGTAGTGCCCTGATCCCTCATCTTGTGCTCTTTCCATGTATCACATTCCTTTTAAAATTCTAAGAATGTTAGTGTTCATTTTAAGCCACTTATCACAGCCATTGTCTTAACTGTAGTTTTGATCATTTAACAGCCACTGGGCTTACACTGTATTTATCTAATATATCGTATAGAATGAACATGCTGCCTTTACATGAGATTTCAGGTATTATGAAAAAAAAATCTTATATAATTTATTTCTTCAGGCATAAAATTTTCACCAGATTTTAGATCACGGTTTCCCTGAAGCAGATCAATTCATTTTGGCGATTAGTGCAAATATTCAGAGTGAGAGAGGTGGATGACAGGAATGGTGTGAAGCAGGGGAGGGTGTTTTGTCCCACATGCTCTGGGGAGACTGTGCTGCCCTCAGAAACTGCATTCCAGCAAAGGTGAATAACGTGTATACTGGAGAGAAAAATGCAAAGATTTGTATGAACCAAAGAATGCTTTAGAACAAACAAATATAATCCTGTCTGAGAATGTTTAAGAGAATAGAATGGACAAGGTGACAATTTTATTTCACGGGGGTAGGATATATATTCAAAACTCACTTCCATGCAGGTAAAATTCAAGCCAGATTCTGAAGGGGCTGAAACAGGTTCAGGATGATAGACGTTCTTTCAAGCGAAGACTGAAGAATGTCAGATAATTTGGCCAGGATCTCAGGTCTGATTTCTCTCACCTCCGCTTCAAATACCCAACATGATGGATCCCCCAAATCTTGTGAATCTGAGCAGAAACAAACAAGTATAAAAACCATAGTTGACCCACTATGGAGATGTTAAAACTTTGTAAATGATCTTTTCCCTAAGATATTGACCAAATTTTTTTTCAAGGCTAAAAAATGGACCTTCCTTGGCTTTGAAAAAAATTACTCAATATTTTGAAGTGGATGCAGCGTCACATAATTACTTAGAATTTGACCAAAATGTCTCTTACTTATTACCTTTGATCTATCTTTAAAATTGACATTTCTATTTTTAATATGAGTCGACTGAAAGAACTCAAAGACAGACCAAAGTTGGGTGTAGTTCAGGGACAATACCCATTTCTCCCAGTGATGACTTCTGCTCTCCATCTAGTTCAAGGTTTGATATAAACACAGGTGAAGTGTGCTCACACAAGCATGTTGTTTAGAGCTGGAAACTTCTATAAGAAAGGGTCAGTATAATCCATGGCTGTCAGAATAGCACCAGGTTGCTCCGTAGGGGACATCTGTACAAGGAGGGGCTTTCCATTTTCTCCTGTCTTTACATTACATGGAAAAGCTGTCTAGACACTTTCTTCAAAGGAGCGAGGCGTCTGCTTCCTTCGCGAGCATGCTGTTTATCTGGGGGTCCAGAGTCTTTGCTAACTGGTGCTTGTTGCCCTCAGAAGCACTTTCTGGGTTCACAGGAGGAGAGGGAATGGATGGCAGCGCTGATGTCCCCGGCTGATAAGGCCAGGCAGCAGCCCAAACCTCAGATCAATGGGGCTGCAGGCGGCTGCCGCTGCCTGGGCAGACAGCCTGGTGTCTGCACTGGTTTCACTTCCTCCCGGGTCACAGCCCATCGCTGTAGTCATGCAGGTCAAAGGTGGGAGCATGCCTGGGTTTCAGATACATAACAGCTCTTGTCCCTGTGGAGGTGACCACGATGAGAATTTCTAATGAAATGAAAAATGCAGGCCTCCACCCCAATCCAGAGAGCTTTTTTATCAGAGTGTGTATCCAACAGCTTTGCTGTTCTGGGGAGTTGATGCTGCCTCTGGGCCAGCTGCATGGGCGTGAGACCCCGTGCAGTCACACTGGGCTCTGTGCTTGGTTTAATGCCCTGCTGTCGCCATCTTGAAATCCTTACTAATTCTTTAACCAGGGGTCCTGCGTCATCACCTTGTGGAAGCTGTGTTCTGGTGTTGTGTATCCAGTCCTGCCTGCACACTCGGATTCCTCACTCTGGTTGGGGAACCGGCATGTTTGGAGGCTTTGTCTGATGCTTTGTCAGAGCTTGCGCCAGGCGTTCATGGAAAAGAAAGAAGCCCAGGTTCTCCCACTGCAACTCACCTTCATGTCAAAAGAGAGTTCTCCAGAAGGCCTTTTTGCATTGCATCTACCAATGAAAAGTATTGAACAGGAGCTTCAGAGGGCAGATTTGGAGGCCCACGGCTGCCTTGGAAGTAGGATCCCGTCTGAGCACTGGACCTTCCTTGGCTGGACACTGTCAAAAGCCCAGACTGGAGGCACATAAGAAAATGGACCTGTGTTGACTGACTCCTCTGATAGGCAGTGTGATAAGTGTTTTGCTGTGTAGCAGGATGCTGTCCTGGAGGGTAAACTTGTATCTCCTTCTCTGTTCCAGTTAGTGAGGTACCAGGAAGTCACCACCATCGCTGCTCAAAAGGAAAGTTGTCACTGAAGCAGTGAATAGAGCTGCCTATGGGGAGCCCACTACTGTTGCTGTCCAGGAAAGAGGATGTGAACAGATCTTCTGTAGTTTAAGGATTCTGTATTTGTTTTCTAGGGCTGTCATAACACAATATCACTGACTGGTTGGCTTACGCAACAGAAATTTATCTTCTCACGGTTCTGGAGGCTGGAAGTCCAAGATCAAGGTATCGGCAGGGTTGGTGTCTCCTAAGGCCTCTGTTTGGCTTGCAGACGGCTGCCTGTCTCTCTGTGTATCCAAGTTTCCTCTTCTTATAAGGACACCACCTGACGACCTCATTTTTATTTAATCATCTTTTAACAGACCCTGTCTCCCCAAACAGTCACATTCTGAGGATTTCTGGGAGTTAGGATTTCAACATAGAAATTTTGGAGAGATACTATTCGACCATAACACTGTGTGATCATAACAGATCCAGAGAAGTCTTCCAGACCCTAGGAAGAGACGTCGGGGGAGAAGATTTGGGATGTCCTGAGTCTGGGGATTTGCTGGACAGTTCTGACTAAGTCCTCCAGGGTCAGCATGCAACCCAACAGGTGAACAAGGACAAGTGAGCATGTGAACGAGAGTGGCTGGATGCAGGAGCAGCCACTGGCCAGGCCTCCAGGTCTCTAGTCCTTTGCTACCAATGCTCCTATCGTAGTCACAGTAGCAGAAAATGGACCCTAATTTCCCAAGTCCTACATGGATGGGGGCCAGGGGCTCCAACGCTAGACTTTTCCATGGACTGGGGCATGCTGGCTGCACCTGGGACCACACACAACAAACACGATGCGCAGATAGTTATTATCTACGGTGGCCATAATATAACTGAGTCTTAGTGAGGTCACGTGACTCTCCAGGGACCCAGACCTAGGAGGCAGAGGAAGCAGGATTTAATATAGATATGCCTGACTCCAAATCCATACCCTCTCCATGACACGCCGCAGAGGCAGTGCTGCACATATCTCGTAAGATTACCTTAGACTCTGTGACCATGAATTTTATGTGTCAACTTCACTGGGCCACAGGGTGTCCGAATATTTGGTCAAACATCATTCTGTATGCATCCATGCGGGCGTTTCTGGGTGAGATTAACATCTGAATCGGCAGTCTGGGGAAAGCAGAGTGTCCTTCTTAATGGGGACGGGCCCCATCCAATCCGCCCAGGCCTGAGTGGAGCAAAAAAGTTGAGGAAGGAGGAATTCTCTCCTTCTGTCTGACTGCCTGCGAGCCTGCCTGTCGGTCTTCTCCGGCGTTCAGATTCAGACCCGGACTGGAACTCACCCCATTAGCTCTCCTGGGTCTCCAGCTTGCCGACCGCACATGGTGGGACTTCTCAGTCTCCATGTCACATGAGCCAGTTCCTTAAAAGAATATTATATGTGCATATCTCCTCGCAGTCTTGTTTCTCTGGAGAACCTAACCAAATACAGACTCCCAAATGCTCTACAAATGCTTTCCCACAAGGATTGATAAGCTATTTACAAATTGTTCTTGTTAGCTCAATAGAAAATAAACAAAATGTAATTTAATTAGTCATTTCTAATTACTGTCTCTAATTGAACATAACAATGGTGCACTTAAAAACTATTCACTATTCCAGACTTTGATGGTTTAAGACTGGCTTTTCCCTAGACACAGCTGAACGGAAGAGTTTTTCCTTTTCCTTTTAATTCTTTGTATCAAACTTGTGCTTCTCGGGTAAGAAAATGAGAATGATGTTTGCTGAGCAACTACTCGGTGCCACGGTTGTACGAAGTCCTTACACCATGTCTGTCACACGCGATCTTCACAAGCATCACCTTATTGACCATCTTTCTTGCACCCATGGGGGACAGATGGCACCCTGGGAGCAGGAGGTTACAGAGGGAACCAGCTCCTTTGCTGGGAAGTTGCTCCGGTTGGTCAGAATTTTAGAACACCACTGAGTATCTTTAGCAGGTAAAGAGCAGGATTCCAAATAGGGCCAGATCCGGACGAACTTCTGAGAGTCTTAACAATCGGAGACGTGGGAGACAGCAGCGCATGACCTACGAAAGATTCCCCGGCCGAGTGAGGCCTCCCAAATGCCCCCTCCCCGCTCTGCCGAGTTGTCTGGTTTGGAGAGCGACACGCCTGTTAAGAACCTCCAGCTTCAGACGACAAACCAGTAACTACCTGCGCCAGCCCTATGGCTGTCAAAGCCCCAAGGTTTGCAGTCAGCCTTAATTACAGCTCTCCTCCGTAGCACTTAAAAATGTAGTTGATGAATTTAACAAGAAACACATGTTTTCATTTAAATTACATTTAGCAATTAGAGAGTTAAGTGTGCCCTAGACAGAATATATAATCACTGTCGAGTTTGTGGCATAGCTACTTTACTGTTGCCATTCTCCTTTTATGTTTTGCTTTATGATTTTATAGTAAATTTATGCAGAAACTATGAGAGAGTCCCAAGTTAAATAAAGCTGCTCTGCTGGAGTTATTTGGCTTCTAAAAAAAAGGTGACCAGTCAAGGCCCACTGCAGACCCCTTGCCTAGTGTGATTCTCTTTGTTTTAGGAAGTGTGGGAAGAGCATTCCTTTCACCTGTCCCCTAGCAATCCAAGGCGGAGAATTTGTCAGAGTCGCGATGTAAACTACATGTTTCTGAGCAGGGGAAGATTGGTGATAGCTACTTACTTCTCGATAGGATTTCCTGAAAGTCCAGAAAAGGAAAACCAAGCTCTCTTCTCCTTTGCATTCTCTGGAATGTTTCCCAGAGAAATTAATGTTCACTTCTGCTTTCCAGTGGAGATTATTTTTAAAAAGAAAAAAAAGAAAGAGGCCAGGAAAAGGTGCCAATACATACAACTGGGGGGACAAGTCAGGTGCATTCCAGATGGCGGGGAACCTGGCCGATGGACTTGCCAGGGTGAAATCCATGGGGCCAAACAGCCGTGGCACAACCACTTCTGATCCGTAAAAGGTTTCCGTAGCAAAGCAAGCCGATGCTTGTAATGAAGCCATCTAATGAGAAAGTAATTCCTGGTGAGGAGCCCCTCCCTCCAAATAAAATACAATAAAAGGAGAGAGACCTGGTTTATGGTGAAATTACCACTGGGGCTGGGTACAGTACCGATCATAGCCAAGACAAGTAATTGTAGGTGGCTTGGAGACCTGAATATATAACTCCTTGGCACCAGCTAAGGAACCACAGCAGTTTCTAAATTTTAACAAAACCAGACACAGAGGTGAGGGGAGATGGCTCCTTGGGGATGCTGTTAGGAATCTGAGACTTTTGGCAGTGTTTGCTGTAACTGGCAAAAGTGTAGATGGCCACATGTGACTGGTAGACACTGGAGAATCGTTTCTGGCTTTCTTTAAAGTAGGAGGCAAGTTATATAGGCTGAAGAGAACAGAAATAATCTCTAGTTTCTACAGAGCAACAGTATTTTATTTTAGCTTCTCTTGTGGCTGCATAGAACCTGTCACTCAAAAAAACAAAAACAAACAAAAACCCCAAATGCAGCCTTTCCTTGTTTCCCAGGGTTCAGTGAACATTTCCAGGTCAAAACACTAGGACTGGAAAGAAGTTTCCCTGTCTTTTGCTGCAGGGGAGAAAAATGGCTCATCGGGCACCGCTGTTGTCCAAGTCACCATTCCCCAAGCAGAGTTAAACTTCGAGGGAAGACAGAAAGCCTGGTTCGCCTTTCTCCTCCCGTGTTGTTTTTCATCTCGTGGAATTGTTTGTCTTGAGCATCAGAGACAGGGAGTAAATTCTCCCCGACACGCTGACAGCCCTCGTGGAACATCTGCATAATGACGGGGTTATTTTGTTCATTACGCCCGTCGCACAGCACACGGCCCTATTTCACCCCTGCAGACGACTTGCGTGTCCATAAATTCTCCATGTAAACGGCCGGCAGTCGTGGGAGAACTGGCAAATAATCTCTGAGTTGTCTCAGCTTCTTCATTTTGGTTATTTCTGTGTCATAAAAGTTATAGCATATCAGACAGAAGAAGGATCAAGAAGGCTTCTAATAAATACTTCTCAACAAGCTCTAGACAAATCTAATAACAGAGTGACCGACGCTTCAAAAAAACCTCTAAACACTTTCCCAGCCCGGAGAGCCCCAAGGCGGACGCACCTGTCTGTGGGCATCGGCGCCCTTCTCTGCCTGCGTGCTTTGCCGCGTGTAGAGGTGGGAACTTCATAGTGCTCACTTCATAAACTGTGCAGCTCAGAGGCGATTCCCATATTCCTCCCCATTAGTCTCCCCTTTGATTTTTGGAAATGGGACTGATGTAAACAGAAGCAGTCTGTAAGTGTGAACACAAACAGGGACCACGGGTTTCTGGACAGAAGATGACTCACCCCGGAGCACCTTCAGATGTGCGCCATCAGTAAAGGTCTCACATGCTATTCCCCTCAGCCCCACCCACCCCCTCACCGCCACTCTCATCCATCTTTTTCTTAGAATTTGGCTCAAAAACCACAGGCCTGGAACTGGAATTGTAATTTCAAGCAGCTGATGTTCAGGCTGCTCTCTCTGAAGGGTTTCCCAGTGTTGCATTACCGAGATCTGTGCAGTCCCACAGATGAACTGAGAACATTTGACCAGGAGGGAGATGGACTTTGGGAAGTGGATAAGAGAAGACGTGTAAGTCGGGTTCTCCAGAGAAGTAGAAGCAACAGGATGTATCTACATCTATATCTTTATCTGTATCTATAGCTCTATCTAGATAAATGAACACATCTATATACAGAGAGAGATTTATTATTTTAAAAATGGCTCACTGAATCATGGAGGCAGGTGAGTCTCAAGATCTGCAGGTGAGCTGGCAAGCTGTATCCCAGGAGAGCTGGTGGTGGAATTCTAGCTTGAGTGCAAAGGTCTGAGAACCAAGAAAACCGAGGGTGTTGTTCCATTCTGAAGGGCAGCAGACTCAAGACCCAGGAAGAGGCAATGTTTCAATTTGAGTCTGAAGGCAGAAGAAAGGCCTGTGTCCCAGTTTGAAGGCAGTCAGACAGGAAAGACTTCTTTCTTACTCAGAGGAGGGCCCACCTTTTGGTTCTATTCAGGCCTTCAACTGATTGGATGAGGCCCACCTACATCAGGAAGAGCAATCTGCTTTAGCTAGTCTATCAATTCAGAAGCTAATCTGTGTCTCCAGTGCTCCACTGGACCTTTTTTCTAAAGTGACTCACACACCCTCAGCCCACTTCTGTGATGAGAATGTGTGTGACTTTGTGGTGGGTTGGCAGGTGCTGCACTTCAGTTTTAGCCCATTTCAAGGAGGTAGGGCCTCGAAAGGCTGCTCTCTTCCTGGTGGGGGAGCCTTTTGTGGGGAATGTAGGGGTCCAAGTGTGGGGGTCTGAATGGAAGAAACAAAGGAATTAAAAACAGGGAAAAAAAAAAAAAAGCTAATCTCATTCCCAAAGCACTCATAGAAACACCTCCCCCCAAAAATGTTTGGCCAAATATCTGAGCACGCAGGGGCCCAGTCAAGCTGCATCACAGGGATGATGTGAAATTAGGCCCCAGGGAACATGCTCTGTGTCTTGCTTACCTGAGACACCTTGGGAACAGAACCAATGTCAGGATGAATTGGAGAGACTGTTGTCTGGATTGTCCACTCTCTCCTGGGTATTCTTCTGGAAGTTTCTCTGAATCAATACAATAGCCCTCGTATCTTCCAATGTATGGGGGTTATTTGGAAGGAAAGAAGGAAGGTAAGCGAGGAGGGAAGATTAACTTCTCCATAAACCAGAGACACAGTGCTTATTCAGTAGACACAACTAGAAGGCAAATGAATGCTGAATGAGAAATTTTGTTTTTAGTTCTCACTTCTGTCTGCTGGACCACTCTGCCCTACCTGTGGTGCAGCAGTGATAATACATATGTTAAAAACAACTGCATAATTTCTTTCATCGTCACCGAACACTATTTATTGAGCATCTAAGTGGATGTGCCACTTGCTGTGGAAAGTCACATTATCTACAAATTGACGAATTCATAACACATGCTTGAGTCTGGGGCCTCCGCGCGCCTGGGTGCAAAGCCACATATTTTAAAATAACAAGTATTTAGGAATTCCTTTCCTGGTGCACCAAGCTGAACCGTCTGTCCCTTGCCAACCCAAAAGGTGAACTGAACAGAGCACCTCCCCCTTCCCAGTTAGCACTCCCCTCCCCTCCCCCTCTTCAGGTCCGAGGCCAAACACTGGACTATTTGTTTCTCCAAAACCACAGTGTCAACTTTTCCAGCAATGGCAGGAAAAGGTTTCCTGTTCCGTGCCTCCCCACCCCATCCCCTTCTCCAATTAAAACCAAAGGTTTCAATTATCCTGGAAACCTGAGCTCTGGTATGTTATTAGCATCCTGTTTCAGGAAAACACATTCCCAAGCCCTAGTGTCCTGTGGAGACTTTTCTCTCCTCCAGGAGCTGCTAGGGTAGGACTGTTACCTGCGGTGATTCTCTGGAGGTGCTTTCCCAGGCAAGGGCAGGGTCCCAGTGTGATGGGTCTGGGCTGTCTGGTGGTTAGGAAGTATGAGGAACTTGAGATTTCCTCTTGCTGCTGGAAGCCATGAACTTGGACTTGAAGAGGCCCTACTTCACCAGACGGTCCTCTGACACTGCTCACCTCCCACCAGTGGGTGTGCTGCTCTGGGGCTGCATCTTGACAAAAGTAGAATTTTCCTTTTTTTTGTCTTCTTATCCATAGTATAAATTCCTTAAGGGAAAGATCAAATACTTCATTCATTTTTAAGAAGAGTAATCAAGAACTAAGCATAAGAGATATGAACTGAAAGAAATCACGAGCTCCAGACTAGAAAAAAAACCCACTCATTTGTCAAACAAGGGACTGAACTTGAGTGAACACTTACAGGAGATTTACTTAGCTAGTCACAGCTCAGCACTGGGCAAAGTTTTTCTTTTCTTTTCTTTTTTCTTCTCCAAATAACTGATAATCAGCTTTTCTTCTCAGGCCCCACCATTATGGATAGACCAGGAAACTTGGAAAGTTCCTTAGTTTAAGGCATAATAGTCTCTTCATCTGAACTTCAGACCCATCCAGGAACTTTCCAGTCTCTTCTGGTTAAAGTCAATCACTTTGCTGGTGGTTATTTGCTCAATTCAGAAAGAAACTCCTGACTGGGGTAGCCAGCCTTCATGGCCTCCAGGCCTCCTCACCTCCTCGTGTTCGCACTCCTGTGTAGTCCCCTTCTGCCCGCACCCGGGCTGTTCTCTGGGACCAGTGGAGTATGACAGAAGTCCCAGTGTGTGGCTTCTGAAGCAAAGCCACTTAAAACATGGCTGCTTCTGCCTCGCTGTTCTGGATCCCTCTCTCCGGAGGGCCGCCCGTGGCCACGCCATGAACATCCCCAAGCCGCCCAAGAAACTGTGGCTTCCCATCAACAACCAGCACCAACTTTCCAGACAAGCCATCTTGCAAGTGGATCCTCTAGTCTCAGTCAAGCCCCCAGATAACACTCTGGCCAACATCTTGACCATAACTGCGTGAGGGACCCCAAGCCCGGACCATCCAGTGAAACCACTCTCCAATTCCTGGCTCACAGGAATTGTGAGAAATGATAACATTTTATCATTTTTTAAAGCCTCAGAAAAATGAAAATGTATTGTTTTTTAAGTCTCCAGATTTTGAAGTACTTTGTTACGCAATAACAGCTAACTAGCACATCTTCTGGCCTCTTCCTAATTCTCTTCTTTCCCTGGTGTCTGGTGTGTAGGACCAGGAGCTGGTGTGACCTTGCTGGCGAAGGAGAGGAGTCCTGGGCCAATGGGGTATCTTTGGGGTCCTTCTGGTCTCTTTGATGATCAGGGTAGGGATGGCATACTGGTTAGATCTGGTCTCTGCTGACAGAGACTCTTTAAGTGACTTCTGTGTGGTCTGTTCTCCTGGCTCAGGCAGGGTCAGGGGCTCTCTGTGATTTGTTCTGCTCTTTTAGCTCCAGCCAGCACTGCAAACAGACCCCTCCCTGGGGGTCATCTTGTCCTTCCTGATCACTCTCTGGCCCAGAAGTTCTGCCAGGCAGCACCAGGGGCTTCTGATCATTTTGCTGTGGCAATGACAACCTTCCTGGCAGATTGTCAGGCAGCTCCTTTGGCTCCGTTTTCTTCTGGATCCTTACATGATGCATGAGCGCTGAGGGAGGCTCAGAAACATTACCTCTGGCTTTCACTCTAATGGCACCACACCACCTTTGTCACTTTTATTCAGCAGGCTTGTGTGGCCACAGGCTCATTCCGTGCGACAGTCCCTGGTGGAATTCCAGAGATGGAGCAGGGAGCCAGACGCTCTGGTTGGGGCCTCCGCACAGGCCCTGGCTGGTGAGTCGGGACGTACCCCTCGACCCTCTGCTCCGGCCCCTCTGCCTCTCTTCTTCCTGCACCAGGGGATCGGATGGAATTTCCACCTCCATCTGGAACTCCTTTTTGGCCACATCTGCTTCCTTCCCTAGGACAGTAAACCTCCTGGCCATAGGTGGGAGTAACTTCTCTATCCAGTGGAAGACACCTGGTGTGTGCCTGCCAGACCGTGCTCTGGATTTGGGAGCCGTGGTGCAGCGAGGAGCTAGGCTCCTGCAGATGAAAATACATGGACTTCATATGCTCGAGTGATCGTGCTCATCATCCATTAATTTTGATTGAATCATAAAATATAATCTTTCCCCCCAGTAAACAAACCACACACACGTGTGTGTGCAGGCATGCACACATGGAACCAGTTCAAACTGGAACTATTACCAACGCATTTTCTTTAACCAATTTTGTCCAAAAGAACTAAATTTAGAACCACAATAATCTCTCAATTGAACCTGAGCTTAACTGTAATTCATTCAGTTCCAAACCTCGTGTGTCTCAAGTCAGACTTGCACGGGGACCTGGAGAGGCAGGATGCATACGGCTCATGGCAGAAGAACATACCTCTGCTGTCTTTCGCCCAGTGTGTTCTAACATATTTGATCGCAACCACCTCTTAAAAAACTACCCTGGTTTCTATACATGGCACAATTTTTTTTCATGGCACAAGCTTCAGGAAGTGTTTCCCTGGACCCCTCTGCTCACAGCACTCCCCAGGGAAAAATTAGCACCTCTGACTAATCTTTTGGACTCTTAGTTTCCACCTTTTGTTTTTTTTGTTTTTGTTTTTGTCTTTGTTTTTTTATGGACTTCATGAAATTTTTAATTGGTAACATCCCCCCCTTTTGAGTTTTATTATGTAGAATTATTACAGTTTGACTGCACATACACATTATACTGCATGTAGATACATATATACAGTGTTCTGCGCTTTTTTTTAGTTTTCATATATGTACTAATTATTGTTTCTAAGAACAGATTAGATCTCTAGCTTTTTAAACTTACAAAGTTATCAAAGGAATAAAGCCAACGGTTCCACCTTTTGAATGACGCCATGCCTACTCCGAACTGTTGTGGACACGTTCTTCTAGCTCAGGGGGTGCGAATCAGCAACCTGACGGCGAAGACTGGCCTGAGTGTGTCGTGCTCAGCTTTCGCACAGTTGTTTTCACTTCTGTGCATTTGCGAGCATCTGGATTGTACAAGTATCCTCCAGTCGTTTCCATCAAGGGGCTTAAAGATGCAGTCCGTGGTGTATTATGGGATTCTAGGAAGTCTGCGCTGAGTGATGGGAGGGAGGAAGTGGCCATTGTTATCTGGAAGGATCAGGAAAGAATTCGATAGGATACCTGACCTGAATGTGGAGAGATAAGGCAGGATTTGCCTGGAAGCAAGAGTCTGAAGGACATTGCAGGAGAGAACAGCATTATGGAAGTCAAATTTTAAAAAGTACAAAGAAAGGGGGAATTTCATTTTTTTAAATGGATATGTGTGTTGGGACGTAGATAGTTAACAGAGCCAAATATTTCAGAAAGAAAAAGTAAAATGTGCCCTGAAAAAGCATTCCGTTGGATTTATAATACAAAGTTTACCCCCAATAACCTTTGTCTGAGCAAGGTGGGTTCCGCTGAGGGTAGGGGGTGGGCCAGGACTGCAGAATGCCACGGTCAGAGGTGAGGAGGTGCGATGCAGGCTGACTTTCTGATGGGCTTGGGCATTAAGGGAAGAAGCGATATAAGCTGCAGCTAATGGTAAGTTGATGATTTTCTTAAAAAGGGAGAGTTCTGAGCATGTTTGTCGACTGTGGGATAGGAGCCACTGGAGAGGGAAGGGTTGAAAACACAGAATGACTAGAGGAGCCACTTTCTGGGAGGAAAGAGGGGCTCGGAAGTGATGGACGGCTAGGTTGGTCTCAGGGTTGTGTCTGCTGAGCAGGACTCACGGAAGTGGGGGAGATGGGGGGACATTAGAGGCAGTTGGAGCCGTAGACCTTAGATCCTAGATTGGGCAGGAAAGCGAGTGAATCCATGAAGGGAACATTGTGGCCTCAGTAAAAACCTATATTTTGAGGTCCATATGTGGAAGCCTGTTCAAGGTCAGATGCACCTAAATCAAATCTGGGGATCCCTACAGCTCATTTACACCTGTTGGGGTTCATTAGAACCGATTTGAGCAAGACAGAAGAAACAGGCCATTTCCCAAGTGGGATGTAGTTCTCTGATGTTTCTCTGCCTTTTTGATTAATCAAAACACAGTCTCCTTAATCCAAGGCATGAGTAATGTCGTGTATGTATTACTGTACAAGCCTCTGAAAGGCGTCACTGGGACAGCAGCAGAGGAACATCCCAACTCATAGCGATACTGTCACCCGGATGTTCAACACGAGCTGAACCTGAGGGCCTGGATGTCCTCAGGTGGCACCAACGTTTTGTGAAATCCCAGCAGCACCCGGGACTCCGCTGGCACCGCTACGACAGACAGCCTGTGTGTGCCCTCTGGAGCTCCAGCCTCCCCAGCCACCCCTGCCTGGCGTAGCGCCCTCGCCACCGCCCTCGTGAGCCTATGAACTTCCACGGGTTCTTCCAGATTCCGCCCCAGGTACTGTCTCCTGGAATCCTCACAGCTGGAATCCCGGGCTCTGCCGAGGTGGCACTGTTGCTCTCAGTCCTGCCACAGCAGAGATGGGGAAACTGCACCCTGGTGGCCACCTGTCACCTGGGCTCTGAAACTGAGTCCCTCAGGGAGCCATTCCGCTGCCCCCGACCCATCTCTCTACAGAAGTTCAGATGAATGTGGTGTCAGACCCCCTCTGCTCCTCCTGTGTTTTCTCTCTTCCCACGGATACCCACGTACAAAGCCTCCTTCTCACACGTCTCCCTTCCCTCCAGACAATCTAACCCTCAAAGAGACTCCACAGCCCCTGGCCCATGGGGTCATCCCACATAATGACTCTGATCTCATCCAGGCTTATCCGGAGACCAGTGCTAAATTCGTAGGGAAAGTAGCTTGGATAAGCCTCCAGGGCCTTTTCAGTTGGCCATTCCCTGCTCCAACAGCAAATCCCCCTTATGGGAAGTTCTAGCAGGTGTGGATTTTTTTTTCCCTAATATTCCTTTTTCATGTCTGAGGATTTTAATTTGATTATCCTCAAATATCTGGTTGTTCCTGCTAAAATCCATCTGAAGAAGGAGCTGGGGGCAGGGGAAGGCCAGGGCAGGCTAAGTCAAGAGCAGGGCCGAGGAGAGAGGATTCTGTGACCTGATTGTCTTCATCTGCTGACGCTGCCGTAACAAAGTGCCCCAGACCTGGGGGCTCAAGCAACAGAAATCTATTCCCTTCGGTTCTGGAGGTCAGAAGCCTGAGATCACGGCGCCTCCTAAGGCTGCTCTCCTTGGCTTGTAGACGTCTGTCTTCACCCTGTGTCTTCACATGGTCTTCCCTGTGTGTGTGTCTGTATCCTAATCTCTTCCTGTAAAGACACCAGACGTAAAGGATTGAGGCCCACCCATCTGACCTCGTTTACCTTACTTACTTCTGTAAAGGCTCTTTCTCCAAAGAGAGTTACATTCCTAAGTACTGAGCATAGGACTTACGAGTCTGCAGGAGACATAGCTCAGCGCATCACACCGGCACTGGGGGAGGCAGCAGAGGGTGAGGGCGGTGAACCGGGGCCTCCACGTGAGACTCCGAGGTCTTCTGGGCTGGAGGCTCCTCCATGGAGCAGCGGCGGGCAGAGCTGGGTGAAGTGTTCCGCCATCCTCCGCCGTGACCGAGTGCCAGGTTGTCATGGGCACAGCTGAGGCCCTGGAACTCCGTGTTCCAAGGCGGGGTTGGAAAACCCCTCTGTGGAATCATGAGCTGTTATTAATTAAAGGCTTCGCAAAATGTATCCACCATGATCAAGCAGATGACTTTCTGTTTGTGACCACAGTGAGCCCTGAGGGACGGGAACTGGCTGGTGGACATCCACAGCCTCAAGACTCAAGGTCAGAAAGATGAAGTGTTTGGGCAGATACAGAACAAAAGCAACTTTCGTGGCGATGGCATCGCTGAAACTGTGAGACGTGAAAATTATGCAGGGTTTGGAGTGAGTGAGGAAGTGTAATGAAAATTTGAAAATTGTATCTGGACCATATTCTCATTTAAGAACTGAAAACACCAACCACAACCTACTGACTTATTGTGCTATCTTTATTGTTTTATTTTACTAAAAAGTTGTATAAGGTTTTAGTATGTTCACCTGAGACCTTGCTGCCCAAACTCTAAACTCTGTTTTCTTTATGAAGGCTTTAGTTCCAAAACGGCACTTTGGCTGGGAAAGAGCTACCTGGCACGTTTTGAGACCTAAGTCCAAGATACTGTTTAGGGGGAGAGGGAGTCACAGGCTTGAGATATTATGTGTCTTTCCTGGGTTATGGCTCAGCCTTTAAGATACACATATTTCATTTTAATTTCAGGATCAATGCAAAAACGTCTTTCAATCACATTGAGTACTTTGAAGGGATGTACGACATTCTTACTGTTGGTAGTAGTGACACATTAGTAATATATGCACTTCTCATGGCCCTAGGGCACCACCCCAGAATTCACTCATCACTCATTCATTCAATGAGTCTTTATTAAGTACCCTGTATATACTATATAAGTACTGCGTCCTTAGCTATGAACACAGGAGACAGTCCCCTCCCCTCAGGGGTGTATAGAGAGTTAAGTGCCAGGGTGACACAATAGGAAGGAACTGAGGGGAGGTGACAGGGGGAGCCATGGGAGATGTGATGGAAAGGTCAGCAGAAACCGACTCGTGCAAGGGGAAGCCCCGGAGCGCTTTAACACAGCAGAGTGAGACGTCCCAGTTCACGTTTTTCAAAGATCGTCTGGACTGCTCTGTGCACAGATGGTTGTACGAGGTCCGTGTTGAGCAGAGGACTGAGTCAGGAGGCTGCTGCGGTCCAGGTGAGAGGTGGTGAAGTCTGGAATAGAGCGGTGGAGGCGGTGGGTTTGAGAAGGGACAGCTGATAGAGGAGAATGGGGTTGGCACCAGCACAAGAATATGGCCCAGAGGCAGGAAGGACTGCTTGGAAGAGCGACTACACTAGGGGAAACGGGCTCACATTTAACAGGTAAAATTTAGTTCAGGCTAGGAGGGACCTCCTATACAGCAAGGGCTGTCATGTTCTGGAAAGGGCTCTAGAGGGAAAATGGGCACATCTTCCCAGGAGGGCCCCAGGAAGGGGGTGAGAAAGCCAGGCCCGTGTGGAATGAGTTAGGGTGGCCCTGCGTGGAGACGGAGCGCTGGGATGGAAAACCTGAAGTTGTCCCAGGCATTGATGCATTGAAACCAATCTGCGGTGTTTCACATGCACACTGGCCAAGCATCTTCCTCTCCCCAAGGCATTGTCCCCTATGGCAGCCACTAGCCACACGGGGCCATTTAAATGTCAATGTATTACATTTAATATTCAGTCCTTCAGTCACACAAGCCACGTTTTGCGTCCTTAATTGCCATATGTGGCTGGCGGCCACCTCACAGGCTAGCGTAGCTGTAGAACGTTTTCATCATCACAGAAAGTTCTGTGAGACCATCTTGCTACAGAAAATTCTCCCTCTCTTGGGTCAGATTCCTCTAGGAATATTTCTAGGTACTATCTTTTCATCCCGGCTCCTTCCTGCTGGATCTCTGTTGCTGACTCTTTCGTTTTGGGTGCTGATATGGTCTGAATGTTTATGTCCCTTCCCAAATCATATGTTGAAATCCTAACCTCCAAGGTGGTGGTATTAAGAGGTGGGGGGGGTTAGGAGGTGATAAGGTCGTGAGAGCGGAGCCCTCTTAAGTGGAATTAGTGCCCTACAAGAAAGCGACCAAAGAGAGCAGCCTCACCTCCTCCAACACGTGAGGACACAAGGAACAGACAGCTATCTGCGAGCCAGACAGTCAGTAGGCTTTCCCAGGCACCCAATCTGCCAACACCTTGATCTTGGACTTCCCACCCTTTAGAACTGTGAGAAGTAAATTTCTGCTGTTTATAATGCACCCAATCTGTGGTATTTTTATTAGAGCAGCCTGAATAGACTCTGGGTGCCTGCCTGCTCTCTCGGACCCGCCTTTGACCTTCCCCAGTGCTTGGTTTGCCCTCACTGGGATTGTCCTCACGGGATGTGGGTTCCTGGCCCCCTACCCCATGTCTCACAGCCACACCCCAGCCCTACTCACTCCCAGGCCAAAAGCCATCTCTTGGACCCCCTGGGGCTCAGCCTTGGGCCCCTTTTGCTAAGTTGGGCAAGCTGTATATTCCAGTAGAGTCTGGGACCCAGGAAGCAGAGCACCTGGACTTCGAGTGGAACCACATGCTCTGTGCTCAGTCTCCAGAGAGACCAGCTGGGTTTCTTAAGGTGGGGGTGTTGACACACTCTTTGGAGGTAGCGGCCCAGAGGAGCAAATGGCGGGGGAGAAAGTGTAAGTCCCCAGGCAGTAGAGGAGTTAGGGGGCCTCAGAAGAGAAACAATAAATTAAAGAAAAGGTGCAAGAATTTCATGCTTTCCCTGGGCTTCAGAGAGCAGGTTTCATATATATTTCAACACCCGGCGTGTTCAAGAATGGAGCAGACATGCACGTGCCTGCAAAACCAAAACACAGCTGGTAGGTCTAATTTTAGGTCCCTAAGCATTGGCAGTGTCCCTCTATCCCATGAGCGCTGTCTGATCTCCCAGAGTCTGTGCCAGGAGCTGGACTCAGCTGAACTCCCTGACCACCCTGTGTGCCAGTGGTGGGCGGCACCTTTCTGAGCCCGGGTTCCCCGGGAGGGGACAAGATGCTGTGTCTGCTCCAGTGTGGCCCTTTAGGACTAGGGGATAGGGCAGCCCTTCTCACAGGCTCACTCCTGGGCCCCAGTTTGTTTGGGGAAACTCTTAAAAAAGCAGTTTGAAAGGAAGCCTTGGAAATAAAAATATAATCGTCCCTGGGTGGTCTGGTGGGCTAAGTGGGGCCATTCAGGAATAAAATATTTGCCTGGAATAATGGTTCCGTGGAATATTGTTTTCCATCTTGCCAGGAATGACCAGAGAAATGGGGGGATCCTGGCTGACAGAAGCTTCTAGAACCATGCTGCTTGGGTTTGAATCTGGTTCTGTCATTTAGTAGTTACAGGACTTTGAGTGAGTTACTTAAACTCTCCGCATCTCAGTTTCCTCATCTGTAAACTGACGCTAATAGTAGCACCCACCTCCAAGTACAGCCCTGAAGGAGTGTCGTGAAGGGGAAGTGAGTCAGAATGGGGCCTGGCACGTAGCAAACACTGAGTAGCTGTTGGCTGTTGTAATTAGCAGATTATTCTGGTTTGGGGCACTTAGCATTGATGGTAAAACAAGACAGCTGAAAGTAAAATGTGTCTGCCTGGATTCACAGCCCTGTCTTTCCACTAACCAGTTTTGTGAACCTGAGCAAGTTAGTTAAGCTCTTGTGTCTCAGTATTTCCACGGATAAAATAAAGTTAACAACACGAACATATTATTAGCATCTTCTCCAGATGACAGTTGTGGGGATTAAAGGAGCTATTATGTGGGAAACACTCGGAAGAATGCCTGGTGTTACACAGTAAGAACTTGAGAAGAGCCAGCTGCTGTTACGATTGTTGTTGTTATTACTGTTGTGTTATTATTACTGTATGGCTTCTCAACTTTCAAAGGCAGTGAAGTTCTCTGAAAGCTGAAGTTTACTCTTCTTTGAAGGATCAGAGGGAACGGTGGGATCTTATGGGCACCAACTCAGTTAATCAGCAAATATTTGCAGAACACGTACAGTGTGTCCAGAACTGGTCATGGTTGTAAACGTCCAGTAGCATTGTGCTGGCCAGTTCCTGGGTCATGAGGGTGTAGACATTGCTGCCAACACAGAGGTCAGTCTGGTCCTGTCTGCTTTGTTAAGGCAGAGCATTCCCAAGGCCACAAGTATCATGGTGTCTCTAAAACATCGCCTGTCTCAAAACCAAGAAGAACCAAAGAAGGAAAATCTTGTCTTAGACCCTTAGACAGCCCTAGTGTGGGTCCAAGTGTAGTCAAGGCCCAGACCAAGGAGATGGAATCAAGTTGAGGCCTTGGGACATTTCCCAGGCCCCCCTCCACCACCCCTGGGCTAATACCTTCCCAGGCCCCCCTCCACCACCCCTGGGCTGCCTTTTCTTGTCACACGCCTCACCATTGCTGGCCTGTATCGCAGAGAGGACAAAAGGAAGGCAGAAGATTGAGGGGCTGATGACAATGGTGGCCTTCACCCTCCTGTGGCACCTGTAACTACAGGTCCTTGGGCGTCCTTGTCTCCGTCTACCCTCAGGAAGCATCAGTGGCGAGAGAAGCAGCCGTGTGACAGAGGAGGCTACAAAGGGCCCTTCTTGCTTCAGAATGCAGGGCTGCCTCTCTGGCCCGCGCCCCCTCCAGCCTGGCTAAGGCTCAGCAAGAGGCCTGGAAGTCACGATACTGCCTTCGGGTAGGTCTGTGACACCTACTCTTTGGCAAAGTGAAAGCTGAAGTCAAGGATGCGTGTGTGGACTCTCTGCAAGGGCCTGGTCTGCTTCTGGCTGCCCTGTCCCCAGATTCACCTTCCTTCTGCTCCTTTCTCTGGGGACAGGGCTCTGAGCTGGCTCCATCCCCTGGACAGGATGCCTGAGAGAGGGGAGGATGGGAAAGGAGCTTGCCAGGTAAACAGTGGGAATGAATGGGGACGCTGGCACTTCTGAGGGAGATCAGACCCTGGAGAATGCTGTCCTCTGCCCGTCTTTTGTCACCTGGTGAGAATTCAGCCTCCCTCCCCAGCGAGGCCAGCCCCACTTTTTAGGACTGGCAATGCCTTCGCATTTCCCAGAGCTGAGAGCCTCAGCTCCAAGGAGCCAGACTGAGCAGCCAGAAAGTGGTCGCCAGGCTTAGAGACCTGTTAGATTGCCCAGCCCATCCTCTGCAGGAGTTAGGGAAAACCGGGGCATGGATTTAGGATTTCCCTTTCTGGTTCAGAGTGGGAAAGGAAGGCCATTTCTCAGGCTCAGGAATAACCCAGAAATAGCATCCTTTTCACTCCTTTTCTCCTTTGGTTGCTTTCAATTTAAGGCAATTAGACAGAAAACGCAAAATTAGACAGAGATCGCAAAACCTACAGCTGAACACACCTGGGGTTCTTATTTATCTACTTATTTATTTATTTGCCTCCCCCCCCCATCTCCCCCCAGTACCTTGTTCTTGAAACTTGTCTGGTTCAACATTTCACCGGCTTGGTTAAGTATCTTGTAAGGAAATCATTTATAATAAAGCTGGTATGCTTGGGTTTATCATTTCTAAGTGTGGGTCAGGGTTTAGTTCGCTATGTTAAACTCTCCATGCTGCATGTGATTTGTCAAGCTTTGTCAGGAACAAAAAGTTCCGGGATGTGCAAAGCAGGACTGCTTGGTTTCCATGGAGATACTGCTAGTTAGGCTATGGAAATCCTGAAAAGGCCAGAGGATGAGTGACAATACAAGGATTTAGCGGCTGATCTGAAGAGCCAGACTGAATTAATGAGATTTTTCACAGAGCGTTATTAACAAGGCTAGCGCCGGATGGCTCTTAGGCCCTCGTTTTCTCAGCTGCAGTCTTGGAAAACAGACATGGAAAGATTTAATTGCTGTTTTTTAAACCCTTTAAGATTATTTTAACCTGTAACATTTTAAGGTTGTAATAAAAAAAAAAACGGGGTTCTTCTTTTTTCTCCCCCTCATCACTCAGTTACTGTTATTACTTTATTTTTGGTGGCAGTTGCCCTTTATCTGCATGGAGATGGGAAATTCAATAGTACTTATTATATTGAGCAGTTAATTCCCACATACTGTGAACACATTACTGTTCAAAGTAGGTTATCTGGAGTTCCATTTAGAGCCAAGGGAGAGATACCATGTCACTGGTTTTATCCCTCCTAGGGCCATATTCATTATTTATTATAGGCTGCTATATGTAAACTGTTAACTCTGGCAGGTCAGAGTTTGTACACATATCTATCCAGCGCTCGGGCTTTGGGGAGTTTGGGTGCAGATTTCTGAGAACGAGCAATTTGCCTGGTTTTTCGAGTTTAATTCCATGTGCCATTGCTGGGGCAGTTAACACCGAAAGGAAAGCAGCTTAGAAAGGATGCTTCTCAACCATCATCAGGTAGCAGTTTTCTCTGAAGCTGGGGAGCCTTTTCTTCGCAAAGATGTTGCCAGAACTCCTAATTCCAGCTGCTGTTTTCCCTCCCTCGGCCATCGGGAACCAGGCTCCACTGGTTCGTAGAAATGTGGGGTGTGACTAGCCTGGCTGCATTCTCATTTCCCAAGTGTTCCCCGCACAGACCGTTGGTAAAGGCACAGTATCCTCCCGCCCTGAAACCAGCCAGCGTGGGGCGGGGCCAGCAGCAGGCCGGGCGCTGTCCTTCCTTGCCAGTCTGCGGACGGGCACGGGCCCACATGTGTCTGGGAGATGCAGAACCATAATGTTACTGCTGAGCAACCCACAGCAAGAGCACACGCAGCTGCATTCCCCGGATTCCCGTACAGTAAACTAATCCACTTAATCTCACTGTTAGCTTCCCCGGGCGGGAATTTCACAGTCTCTTTTGATTTAGTGGTTTGTAAAATCTCCGATTAAGTGCCTTTGCCTTCCTATTGTTGTCTCTCTGTTCCCTAAATGATTTGGGGAGGAAGAAGCCAGGGAAGTTGAAATAGGGGTCAACAAGCCCTTGTCCTTCTCTAGCTGGTTTTTCTTTAGTATTGTTATTTTTAACATTTAAGCTTTTCTCCCCTCCTTGATTCTACTGCCAGGTGACACCATTTTATCTTTTAAGCTATCAAATGTGCCCCTTTACTTTGCCAATCTACGTGGGGTCCTCCCAGCTAAGCTTACCTTAAATTGATACCCGTCGAGGATTTGTATGTTAGCAATTCCACTTGGCGTCTAAGGAGCCACTGTGTGTCCTCACAAGGGCAGTGATAGGAGCAAAGGTGATGGGGTCAGACTTGGCTTTGAGACCTGGTTCTGTCATTTGCTAGCTGGGGGCAAGTCACTTAACCTCTCTGGTCTTGAGTTCTTCATCTGAAAGTGAAGATTAAATGCCATACAATACATAAAGTACCTAGGTGTCGACACATAGTAGATACTCCATAAATTGCAATAGTGACTATCATTCATATGAGTGTACATGTTTTTGCACAGCAATAATTTGTTTGGGGACATTTTGTTAAGCCCTTAGAGGTGTGTCTTTCTGGTACCTCTGCTTAGATTAAGCCTCTCAAAGTCAAGAAACTGTTTTCCTTTTTTTTTTTTGTAAGCACTAATTGCATTGAGTTTGAGCTATTGTCTGCCCGATTCTCTGCCTCTTAAAAATGCTGATCAAAATATTTGGGGAAATTTGCCTTGGATAGTATAAATTATAGAAATAATAGATGCTGAGTTGAAAATCTGCCTAAATTTTAAATTGAGTAGCAAAGCAGTTGAATTTGTGTCCATCCCAAAGGAGAAAATTCAAATTGAAAAAAAAATTAAGGGGTTTTTAATGTTGTCTTTGTTGTTTGTTTCTTGGTTTTATTTTTTTCTTCATGGAATTCTCTGTAACACCTTTCAGACTGATGAAAACATTTCTTCTGCCACTGGGAGAGAGAGCTGCTTTCTCTTTTTTTCCATACTTTTCAGGGAAGGGGAATTTGAAGGTTTTTCTCTGTAGACACCTCTGAGTATGAGCGGTCCTGTTATCATGATAGCTGTGCTCAAACTCTGTGTCCTCTAGGTATAAAGGTCTTATTTTCTCTCTCATTTCGTGAGGCTATCATAATCTCAATATTAAAACTTAATAAGGATATGACAACTAAAAATTTCACAAGATAATCCCTTTCATAAACACAGGCATAAAAACCTTAAACAGAATAGGAACAAATTGAATACTTCAGTGTATAAAAAGAATAATGCCTTATGACTAAATTGGCTTTATTCAAAATCACAAGGTTTGCTTAATGTTCCAAAATCAATGAGTGAAACTCCCTACATTGGTAGATAAAGGCAAAAGATCATATTATCATTTCCATAGATGCATTAAAATCATTTGATAAAATGCAGCACTCAGGATTAAAAAAAACTCTCAGTAAATTGGGAATTAAAAAAAGTTCTTTATGGTAATACAGGATATACATGAGAGACCTATGGTGAATACTGTACTTGCTGATATAGTAACTGAAATCTTTCCCTCTGATTTTGGGACTAAGAGAAGAATTCCAGCTATCACCATTGCTACTCAACATTTTACTGGAGGGCCTACTACAGTAAGGAATGAAAAAATATTAGAGTCATCAGGATTGTAAAAGTATCTTCAAAAGATTTATTATTGTATACAGAAAACATACATATAAAGAAATAAAAAAGAATATACTGATAAACTATGATATTTAATAAATGAGTTTATCAGGGCCATTGGATATTAGGGCAGGATACCAAAATCATTTGTCTTCTTGGTTCAGTAAAATAGCTAGAAAACAAAATTTTGAAATTATGTCCTTTATCTAGAAATTGTTTATCAAGACCACTACCCAGAAAACTACAAGACTTTACCAAGGAAAATTAAAGGAGACCTTAAAAAATCAAGGGATATACCATGTGCATTGACTAGGAGACAGTGCTCGCAAAGGTGCCATTTTGTATATATAGTCGATGTAACCCCAGTCAAAATCCCAGCAGGTTTTTTTCTCTAATGTGTGTGGGAATTTACAATCTAATTATAAAATTTATATGGAAATGCAAGTGGCAAAAAATGATTAAGATAATCCTGAAGAAATACAGTTAAAATAAAGTACAAGATATTAGGAAGTGTTATAAAGCTATAGTAACTAAAGCAGTGTGGTATTTGTGGCCATTTAAACAAAATAAAGAGTCTAGAAATAGACCTACACATTTAAACCATCTGATTTACAACAAAGCTGACACTGCAATATAGAGTAGAAAGGATAGTCTTTCTTGATAAATGACACTGGGTCAATATGGATAAAAAAAAATGAATTTTAACCAATATGTTTCCCAATATACTAAAACCAGTTTTATATGGATTGTAGACCTAAGTGTTAAAGGTAAAATAATAAATCTGGAAAATAAAATAGTAGACTCTTTTGATAATCTTGGGTAAGCAAAGTTTTCATAAACAGGACATAGGAAGTACACAAAGGAAAAAAATTGTTAAATTAGCCTTTGTAAAATTTGAAAATTTCCTTTCATCAAGACACTCGTAAGAGAATGAAAAAGTAAGCTACAGTGTAGCAGAAGGTATTTACAATACATAAATCAGACAAAGGACTTACATCCAGAAAATATAAATAACTCAAAATTTAATTTTTTTACAATGAAAGAGTCACCCAATAGTAAATGGGTAGAAGAGCAGGCACTTTACAAAAGTGATGTCCAAATGGCTGATTCATATATATGAAAAATTGTTTAAAATTATTAGCTATGTGAGAAATTTTTTTAAAAAAACTACAAGGGGATACCATTATATACCAACCAGAAAGGCTACAATATAAAAAATGAAATAAAACAAACAGAAACAAGTATTTGTGAGAGTATGAAGAGATGGGCACTTCATATATAACCAAGAGTTTAAATTGATCCAAACACTTTGGAAAACTGGTATTATTTACTAAAGATGAACATATATCAACCCTGTAACTCAGCAATTTCATTTACAGGTGTATGCCCAAGAGAAATCTGGGCACCAAACTGTATGTACAAAAATGCTTAACGCAACACTATTTGTAATAATCTCAAACTTAAACTAAAAGCCTGTCAAAAGTAGAGTGGACGTATTTATATGGCAGACTACTACAATAAAATAGTCACATTCGACAGCAGTGGCAAACTCTTCCATGCAATACCATGGATGAATCTCACAGACAAAATATTGAGCAAAAGAAATGAGACTCAAAAAAGTACTTACGTATGATACCATTTATATAAAGTTGGAAATAAGAAAAACCGATCTGTGATGATTCAAGTCAAAAGAATGGCCACCTTAGAGGGGGAGGTGGTTAATAACTAGGCATTATTAGAAGGTTCTGGCATGCTAGTGATGTTCTGTATCTTTAGGTAGTGAGCCCACAGGTGTGTTTACTTTGTAAAAATTTATTCAATAAAAACACAGTTCAAAAGCTAATTCAAATATTTTGCTTATGGAACTGATTTTCATGCTTGTTGGAATGGGTAAAAAAGTTGCTATGACCCAACTACTTACTACATGTTCTTCTGCACATAAGATGAAGCTAACCTGAGACAGTGGCTGAGAACTTTAAACCCAATTACTGTTTGCGGCTCTGTTTAAAACTGCCCTGTTCCAACTCCCTTGGCTGCACAGTAGGCAAGTTTTTGCATTAATTGTAGCATCCTTTCACCTAGCCTCATTGCTTAAGGCTGTCAACCAACATTAATACCAGCTTAAATGTGCCACTTCTTTCTTGTACAAATCTATAGTGAGGAAGAGCTACCTCCTCAATACAGGTCTTTATGGTGAAGGTAAAATGGAAGCCACCAGAATTTCCAGCTTTCGTGGGAACCTGCTCCAAGTTATCATATTAAAACTAACCGTTGTTGTGTGCACCTGTGCTCTAGGCTCTATTCTAAGTACTTGAAATGTATTAACTTATTTAATAGCATAACAATTGCACGAGGTAGTGTTATGGAACGAATGTTTGTGTCCCTCTGCCAAAACTCATACTTTGAAACCCTAAGCTCCAATGGGATAGTATGAGGAGACGAGGCCTTTGGAAGTAATTAAGTCATAAGGGTGGAGCCCTTGTGATGGGATTAGTGCCCTTATAAGAAGAGACCTGAGAGAGCTCGCTTCTCTCTCTCTGCTCCTCTCCACACGAAGACACGGCTAGAAGGCAGCTGTCTGCAAACTGGGAAGAGGCTCTCACCAGAAGCTGGCCATGTTGCCACCCTCATCTCAGACTTCCAGCCTCCAGGACTATGAAAGATAAACGTCTGTTGTTTAAGGCCACCCACTCTGTGGCATTTTGCGGTAACAGCCCGAACTGACTGACAGGTGGGAAATATTATCTGTTCCCCGTTACTGGCAAGGAAACAGGCAGAGAGCAGTTGAGTAACCTGTCAAAGAACACACAGCTTGCAAACAGGGAAGCCAGGTAGTAAGATTCTTTCTAGAACCCTCGCTCTTTACACACACACACTACACAAGACACAGGCAGCTTCCTGCAATACACAGCCTTTGTGTCTTCAGGTTCAGAAGGAGACCTATAGCATAAAGATTTCTCAACAGAGCCCAGCTCTTTGTGAGGTGTTGGCTGAACAACAGAAGGCAGCCCCTGGGATTCAGGCCCGAGGATGATGAGGGACTGTGAGGATTGTCTCTTCTTTATCCCATGGTGATAGTGGCTGGTGAGCAGAGTTGTAGATTTTGTTGGCTTGTGTGAAAAATAAAAAGCATCACAGAGCAATGTAAATATAGGTAAATCAACGTTCTAAGCAACAATGACAAACACATTTTTGAAAAATGAAGCACAGCTCTTCTCACGGCCTGGCGCCCCTCCTGCTCCCACCCCGTGCCTCCGAACTGCCATGTGCGGAGCTCTCAGCAGCCAACTTAATAAAGATTGATATCAGCGACGAATTCTGTCAACTTCCATGCTGCAAAACTTAGTCACTGTGCAAAGTGGACCAAGGAAAATAAATAACCCGAGGAATGATGGAGTGTGTAAATATTGATGTGGACGCCAGGCACAGGGAGGTTGGATGAAGCGAAAAAAAAAAAAGAGTGAGTGAAGGCAAGTTCCCATGCCCTGACTGAATGCAGAGAGGTCTTTTCACGTTGAGTTTCATTCTCTGGCATTATTTTCAGGCTGGGAGTGTGTGTTGTAGGCAAAATTGTAAATTCTTGGATTCTGAAAACAGTCATTCTAGAAAAAGCATTTTTTAATTAGATAAAAAAAATTACTATTACAAAAATAGTACTGTATACAGGAAAATTTAGAAATACATGTATAGGAAAAACAGACTAATAAAGATTACCCATAATTCTGCCACCCAAGATACTAGCTGCGAGCAGCCCTCAGCTTTTCCCCCACACTTAGGTATACATTTCCTAATTTCTAAGATGCAAGTTTTTGGAAGTTTGGTATTTCTGAAATCAGATTGATTCTATGGGTACATATGCTGTGACAGCATTTTTTTTTTTTTGTCCTAAATGGCTGTTACTAAGTTAATGTTCTTTCCTACAAATGATGACATCTTAAATCCAAAGATATATATGGGTATCCTATATTAGTAGGAAATATTATATTGTATATACTATTTTTTCTCTTTTTTTAACCTTGCTTGTTTCTTTTTTTTCATAAGGTGTAATTGACATAACATTATATTAGCTTCAGGTGTACAATGTAATGATTCAATACTGGTATATATTGCAAAATGATCTCCACAGTAAGTCCAGTCAACATCCAGCACCACCCGTAATTACAAATTATTTTCCTTATGACGAGAAATTTCAAAATCCATTCTCCTAGCTACTTTCAAATATGCAACACAGTATTATTAACTGTAGTCTCCATGCTGTACATACATCCATAACTTACACATTTTATAGCTGAAAATGTGTGTTTTTTGACCCTTTTCACCCATTTCACCCACTCCACTCCCCTATCTTTTTTATTGTAGTCAAATGAACATCACATAAAACTGATCATTTTCGTCGTTTTTAAGATTACAATTCAGTGGCATTAAGAATATTCACAATGTTATGTAACTATCACCATTGTCTATTTTCTGAACTTTCACAATATCCCAAACAGAAGCCTCTACCCATGAAACAATAACTCCACGTTCGCCTCTCCCAGCCCCAGGTAACCACTATTCTACTTTCTGTCTCTGTGAATTGCCTATTCATCATATAAGTGGAATCATACAAAATTCGTCCTTTTGCATCTGGCTTATTTCATTGAGCATAACGTCTTCAAGGTTCATCCATGTCGCAGCATGTATCAGAATCCCACTTCTTTTTATGGCCGAATTATATACCACCTTGTGTTTATCTGTTGATGGACACTTGGATCGTTTCCACCTTTGGGCTGTTGTTCAATGAATGCTATGAACATTGGTCTGTATACAGTATCAATTTGAAACCTCTTCTCAATTCTTTGGAATTGAACACCTAGGAGTGGAATTGCTGAGTCACATGATAATTTTGTTCCATTTTTTGAGGAACTACCAAACTATTTTATACAGTGGCTGTATCATTGTGTTCCTGCTAGTGATGCATGAGGATTTTAGTTTTTCCACATTCTCACCAATACTTGTTATTTTCTGTCATATATATATATATATGACATAAAATTTATCATAGCCATCCTAATGGGTGCAAAGTGGCTGCACATACTATTTTGAAGTCTGCTTTTTCCTATTAATGATGCATCCTGAACATCTTTCCATGTCAGTTAATATTCTTCTATGATCCATATCAATTGCTATTTTGATGGCTGTAGGTTTTCAGTTCCACGTATGCACATTTACACTTTTTTAAACAACCCTCTATTGTTGAATATTTAGATTGTTCTCAGCTTTTTTCCCATTATAAATTATGATGAAATGAGTACTTTATGGCTATTTTTTGCATGCATTCTTAATTATTTCATTGGTATAAATTCCTGGATATGCTATTGTTGAATCAAAGATATGAATGTGTAAGGCATTTAATTCATAATTCTAAATTGCCTCCACTTAGTTTTAAAAGGAGAAAATCAAACAGCCCTTCAGTGAAGAACCACCCACACTGCCACTGCCAACCCCAAAGATTTAACTGGAAAATATTTACACTCATGAGGAGAAGAGGAAGTAGATATGAGGATCTGGTCAATGAAATAGAAATTGTTTCAGTCAGCTCTTTTGCCAGATGGCTTGACAATTCTGGAAGGATGAAGTTGTTTACAATATTCATCTTGGGTCTAGGAATAAACTTTTTTTCAAAAAAGTATGATTACTTTTCTTTCTGACCCGATTTTCAGATTTCTCATCTACCACTCTTGTTTGTAATGTGGAAGGGAAAAAATAGAGTAAAAGTAGACTCTCCACCAAAGAGTTCCTCTGGCAGTTACTTAAACTTGAAATTCTGAGCATCTGTATGAAATTTCCATAGAAGAGGAATAAAAAGAAGTTTTTGATTGGCGTGTCTAAATTAGTACACATAACATGTTAAATCTACACCATAGAAATTCTCTGGAGAATTTTCTCACCTCTGAAAAATTGGATGATTTTACCAAAAACATTATATTTCTTCCCTTATTGCTTGTGAGGGTGGATGCTGCAACAGTGACCAGAGGGCAGGTGGGTGAGCGGTCCTCCTGTAATTAGAATTACCTGCTCTAGCTAAGTCACCTGCTTGGGTCTGTTCAGGCTGCTGTAACAGAGTGCCATAGACCTCTCGGTTCCAGAGGCTGAGAGGTCCAAGAGTAAGGCACCGGCAGACTTAGTGTCTGGTGAGAATCTGCTCCGGCTCATGGACGGCTGTCTTATCACTGTAACCTCACTTGGTGGAAGGGACAAGGGAGCTCTCTGGGGTCTCTCTTATAAGGGCACTAATCTCGTTCATGAGGCTTCCACCCTCCTGCCTAATCATCTCCCAAGGCCCCACCTCCAAATACCATCATGCTGGGGAATAATTTTCAACATATGAATTTTGGGGAAATACATTCAGTGTACGGCATAAGCACATTAAAACCTGTAGCCAAGCAGTGATTCTCATACTTCCATGGGCATCAGAATCACTGAGGGCTGTTAAAACACAGGTTGCTGGGCCCCACCTCCAGAATTTCTGATTCAGTAGGTCTGGGAGGGTCCTGAGAACCCGTATTTCTAACCACTTCCAAGGTGCTGCTGATTAAGGACCAAACTGTGAGAACCACTGCCTTCAGTGTGTTGCCTCTCACTTATCTCCCTCAGGGAGGCTTTGAGTGATCATTTAGGTGGGTGATGAAGAGCAAGGAAGCTCAATGCTGAATAAAGTAACTATAGAGATTGTGTTAATCATGGCAAAGAGCTCCCACTGTGCATCTTTTACTCTAAGAGAATTATTGGAGTCTTCGAACTTAGAATTGGCATCCATGGACAACAGACTTCCCTCATGGAAACAGAAGTGTCAACCTGGATCATGTATTAACTCTGGTAATTCAGGTTTTCACTGTGCTTATTACTGAAGTGGCTCTAGCGACTAACGTATTTATGATACATATAAAAAACACTAGTGGGTGGCTTAAAATCTTTCCAAAGATGTAGCTTATAGGTCTCCAAATAAAATATGTATTCCTTGAGGCCAGGACCCTATTTCCTATCACTCCAGGGCACTTGGCCTCTAGTCAGTGTTCAATACATGTAGTTGATCAACTCAAGGGCAACCAACCTGCAGGATGCATTAGGACCACCAGAATAAGAGACAAAAACGTATTTAGGAAGGATGGGAGGTGTGTTTGACTGGGACATGTCCTTGTGTGGTCCCTTCCACACTGACTCTAGACTTGGCCATGTGAGTTGCTTTGGCTAATGGAACAGCTGCAAATATGATGAAACAGAGAGTCATGCAGCCCTTGTACATTGCAGCTTGTCCTCTTGAAGTGCTTCCTCTTGAATCCATCTGCCATGCTGCAAAGGAGCTTGGGCTGACTCACTGAATGACGAGCCACCCCATGGAGAAAGACCTCAGAGGACAGAGGCCATCTCAGATGTCCCAGCTGCAGCTCCCAGGTGAATGCAGCCTTGTGAGTAACCTCAGCCACTACGCTCGGTGCCGAAGAACCGCCCACAAATCTCTGTCAACTGCAGACCCCTAAGAAATGATGGGAGGAGTTTGGTTCAAAGTCATAGGAAGTCAAAACAGAAGCACAGCAAAAGCAGTGTATTTTAAAATCTAAAAAAATAATTCAGTAATCACGTATGAGATATCCCTCGGTCACTTCTGCTTTTTTGATACTTGTGTGGTAGACCTTTGTTGAAATTTGAGAAAAAAACTAGATGTCATGAAAATTTCATTTATTTGTTTATCCACTCAACAGTTTTTTGTTGACCTTCTATCACAAGCCAGACTCTGTGTGAACAGAGGAAACAGGGAGGGAGGGAGGGAGAGACAAGGAAGCCAATAGTCCCAGCGCAGGATGGGAAGAGTGCCAAGGATGGTACACGAGAGGGGGGAGGATGAGGAGGAAGGCAGAGCTGAGGCAGCTTCCCAAGACAGGCAACCCCAGACAGAAAGCCGGCGCTGGCTGGTGACTTCTGTGCAACTCTGTCTTGGGATGACTTAATTCCAGTTATCTTTATGAAACTCAGGCTAAAAAAAAATTCAGTTAAAAAAAAAAACTGGAGAGGTAAACAAGGAGAGACAAGCTTTTGTTATTTATGTAAAGGTTTCAAACAGAGCTCTTCACGAGACATGAGCAGTCCTTCTTGGCTGCCTTAAATCACATCCTGGACGCATGACCAAGAAACTGTTTGCTTCAGTCATCATGACAGAATGTCTCCTGCAACAACACAGTGCGTACCCCCAGCCCCGCCCCGTCCCCTCCACGTGCTGGGAATCAGAGCTCAGACTCACACACCCCGCCCCCGCCCCGACACTAACAGCTTGGGAATTAGTAGGAGCAAAGCCTGGCGTGTGCGGGAGCTCCCATGAGACAGAGTGTCCCAGAAGAGACGTGCTAACTAGGTGAAGACGTATGACTCTGAGCACGATTTCCTAACTCTAATGGAAGGAGAGTCTGGCATGGAGCCAGGAAACAGGAAAGGCATGAAAGGAAGAACTAATTTGGAGCTGGCGAAGTGAGTGCCCTCTTTCTGGCTTATTTAAACGCATAGATATGGAATTCAGACAGGGAGGAGGAAGCTGACTACCAGGTGGAGCTGCTGAGGGAGGCAGAAGGTCAATAATGGAGTCAGCGATGCCCAACCCTGAACAGATCCATTCTGACAGCGGGGAAGCCGTGGAAGGAGTGATGCTTGGTGGACTGGGTGGGTTCACCTTACACTCTGTGTTTTATTTCCATTTAAATCCCTGGGAGGCAGAGGTTGAGGTCATTGGCTTGACCATATTAAAGAAAAGCACAATACAGCCCTTTAAAGACTACTACGGGAACAAGTCAAGTAGGTAGCACACAGGCAGAGGTAAGGACCATCACTGAGCACAGACTTATCGAGTGCCTACTATGAGACAGGCGGTTTGCTAGAGTCCAGGGATGCATCGAGGTGCGTGATGGACAGGTTCCCTGCTCTCAGGGAGCATCATTTCTAATTGCCATTTAATATGCTGGAAGTATGGAGGGCTGCGGAGCACGGGGGAGGTCAGAAGGGTAGCTGGCATGCAGTGGGAAGCTCACAGAAAACCTGGCTACGGGGCCTCTCAGCAGCTTGCTTGCTCTAGGACCTTAGGTAAATCTCCAAACTCTCCTTTTCCCATCTGTAAATCGGTGGTGCCTTACAGGGTCATGTTGAAGAGTCACTGAGGCCGTGTGAAGTAGTGACAATCTGCTGGAGCATGGAGGGAGGGCAAGGCTTTGTAGAGGAGTCAGGCTCTGAGGTTTATGCTGTCAGCCAATTGGGGACATAGACCCTGTGTGTGGTAGCTCTCAGGGGATGTGGTTGTCCATAAGTAAAAATGTGGGAATTAGAAAGACAGACAGAGCCAGCAGGAAAACCTAGAGGCAAGGATCAGAGAGAACAAGTGTGTGTCCATCTCTAGCATAATTTTGTAGAGTCTGGAATTCATTGCTTCTCCTTCAATGTGATTTCGTGATTCATGCTTCTCTGGAGTGATGTCATGGGCTCTGTGGTGTTTATTGCACTGCATTCCACGGATGGCGTAGGGAGCCATGGCCAATGTCAGAAAGCTTGGAAAATAGTCCTTGGTTTCATTTTAACTCTATATAAACAGTGACCTAATTGGAGGAAAGCTCCGTCTGGCCAGGCATCCCAGCCCCCACAGCTCTTCCTCCCATTCACCCCCTTCTTGTGCCCTCAGTCAGACTGTCTCGCATTTATCGCACATCTGGACTTTGCAAATAAGCACGGGGTGATTTGTGTGCTCAGCTAACTTGAGAAGAGAAAAAGTGTGTCAGCAAAACAGCACTCCAGCCAAGTCATGAACCTCTGCAGGAGGGAGCCGCCGCCTCCCCTCCGGCTGGAAGCCGTTATCCCAGCAGGCGGGACGGAGTCCAGGCAAGGCGACCAGACTGGCCAGAGAAGGCCCCCTGCCCTCCCTCCCTGCCCCAGCTCCAGCTTTTTCTATAATAAAATATGTGGCTTTTTGGTTTTTTACTTTTTCTAATACAACTTTTTTTTTCTCTTTTGAGAAAATAATTGTTTTTTTTTTTCCCTCAAGCAGTAGGTCAGGTTCTCTCTCTCTCTGTGTAAACTGAGTGAACTTGTGGCTGAGGGAACTGGCCCTTTGTTGTTTATGGCTCTTCCTCCTCCTCTTCACCCACCATCAAGGAGGCTCAGCCCCGCCTGAATTACAGGTGGGCAGCACCTTGCTGAGGACTAGAAACCACGCTTTTCATTGCTCAGGTACAAACAGAGGAGCTAAACTTCCCACTGGGAGCCCTCAGGGGAGGGCTGAATCCCAGTTGTCCAGCCTATGGAGGATGGGGACGGGACAGGGAGAGGAGAGTGGAAGAGTTGTGTGAGGGCGGGATGGAGGGATGGCGGACAAGCAAGGGTTAAAATGTCCTGCCATGTTTTGACTGGGAAGCACTAACCTAGGTCAGGGGTCAGCAAACTTTTTCTGTAAAGGGCCAGAGAGTAAATAATTTGTTCTCTTTGTGGGCCATCCGGTCTCTGTTCCAACTACTCAGCTCTGTGGCTGGAGGGCAAAGTGGGCTGCAGACAGTTGGTAAACGAATGGGCGTGCCTGCGTCCCCAATAAAAGGTGGCTCACAACACAAGGCGGCAGGCGGGACTGGCCGTGGGCTGTAGTCTTTCGACCCCTGATCTGGAAGCAGGCCCTTGCACATTTCTATTTAGTGAGCTATGTCCAGGGGAGGAGGCCGGTATTTCTCCTTTAGTTGACTGCTTTCTCCACCCTGTGTCTCCCTCAGTACCAACCCCGGGTGCAGGACTTGGACAGGGTGACCCCCTAAGTGAAAGCCAGCAGGGATGGTGACGTCAGGGTTCAGGGTGTTGTTGCTAAGATCCCCACCACTGGCAGGTGCAGGACAGGCAGAGATTGTAGGCACTGAAACTCACCCCCCCTGCCAGTTCAGGAGAGTGTCAGGACCTTCCTTAAGCAGCTAGGTTTAGAAATCCTAGAATTCTCCTCTTCTCCACTTCTTTCCCTCTTTCCGGGTCTCTTATAATCCGAGTGTTGGCACTTTTGACTTCATCCTCTTGGCTTTCTTGGCTTTCCTGTTACATTTTCCATCCTTTATCCATTCCTTGTACTTTCGGGAAGAACTCTTTAGCTTAATATCCCAGCCCGTAGGTTCATTCCTTAGCTGTCCTCATTCTACCGTTTTTCCTCCTTGGGCTCCTCAGTCCAGCCTGAGAGCGCTACAGTGTTAAGGGCTGGACTCAGGGATAGTCTGGGGTTCCAGTCCCAGCTCTGCCTGTAATCACAAGCCAGTTGCTTAACCAATCTGTGCCTCCATTTCCTCATCTGTAAAGTGGGCTTAATAATAGCACCCACCTCATGTTGTTCTGGGAAATAAACGAGTAACGTGTGTAGGGCACTTGGAACGTCAGGCTGCTTGAACCCAAAGTGTTTCTGTATATATTGCATCAACATCCTTATTTTTCTTCACAATTTTTTCACAGAATCTTATATTGATAATAGCTTCCTTTATTTCTTCACTTATATTTTTCATGATCGGTTTAAATCCTTGCCCTTGCAATATGTCAGATGGTATTTGTTGTGCAAAGACAATTTTTCAGCA
Organism: Camelus dromedarius; assembly: GCF_036321535.1. Classification (NCBI taxonomy): domain Eukaryota; kingdom Metazoa; phylum Chordata; class Mammalia; order Artiodactyla; family Camelidae; genus Camelus; species Camelus dromedarius. The sequence goes on along the minus strand of NC_087454.1, from coordinate 9,297,369 downwards.
TCAGAATGCCTGGGGGTCTAGTTGTATTCAGATGAGCTCCCCTGGGAATCCCTACCACCGTTTTCCAGCGCTGGGCTTTGGGGAAGGGTCAGAGGTCTGCTGGGTGAGTTTAAGGAGAGAGGTCATGAGCCTCTGGTGGAAGCCCCGGTCACTCAGGACCGCAGTCCATCATTCTGTCTGGCTTTCTGTCCTAGGCATGAATCTGCCATGATTGTCCCAGTAAGATGTCATCTGGGATCCACTTCAACAGCTCCATACCATCAAACAATGGAGAGATGGGCCTGTTCATTTTTACTCTTACCTGAAAAATAACATATGTACAGAAAAGTGCTTACATCATAAGTACCTAGCTTGATAAACTTTTGCAAAAAGAACACATCCAAATAATCTGCACCCAGATTTTAAAACTTTACAAGTAGTTTTGTTAATAATATCACTGTTAGGAAAGTCTCCTTTATTTTAGGCAAGAGCTCCTGTCCTATAATTTCCACCAACAGCTTCAGCTTTACAGAGTTACACAAAAGAAGTGCAGTATTTTCTTGCTTTTAAGCACTTAAAGTTAAATATTTGGCTTTCCATAAAATTCTTTCCCCTCCCCACCAAGTTATACAGTCTTACTTCTTTGAACTAATTTTGCTAGAACAAGCTGGTATGATGTAAGGAGATGTGCAGGTTTGAAGGACTCATTTAGGCAAAGAGATGCTTGGAGAACAGATGTTTGGGGGACCAGAAGTGACTAGCTGGTCTAGACAGTAGCAACAGAAGGAGAAAAACAGAAGCAGGACTGTGTCTGCCAGCAAAAGGAATGAAATGCCTCTCTGCTGGGTCACACTGGGACGTTTGGTGGCTCTGGGCCCCCCAGGTGGGTGGGCGTGGGGTGGAGAGAAAGCAAGATGGACCAGCCATGGTGCAGGCCGGGGTCTTTCTGGAGGCCTGACGCAAGGCAGTTGCAGCCCAAGAAACTAGGGAGGTGTAATCAGGACTGACAGCCAGGAGATGACAGCTCAGCCGAGGTGGAGCTGAGAAAGAGTTTTGGCTGCTTCCAGGACTCGGCAGGCACTCATCTGGGAGCTAAATATAGAAGCAAGTGCACTCCAAGGTCTCCCTGAACAGCCCAGCGGGGGGAATAAAGCACTTGGGGTTGCGGGGTGACACAGATTAGATTTGCAGACTAAGGCATCCAAGGAATTAGTTCTCGATGTCAAGATACAGTCTAAATGCTTATGTGGAAAACGTGAAGCCTGGTTCTGGGTCTCCTCTGACAACTGGGCCCCCACAGTCGGGCCCTGGAGCCACAAACAGGGACTGGGTCAAGCGCGTGTGCAAAGGGAAGCTGTTAAGCCTGGGCAGCTCGGATATGCTCACTTTTCCAGTTTCTTCCGTAGACCACTGGCCGACCTTTTAGCCTCTCTTTTTGTGGGCCTGGGTGGGAGAGCATGACGTTATCTCGTCCACAAGAGCCTTAGGAAAAGCGGACCACCTTCTTTTCCTCCTCTTCCTCCTCCTTCTCATTTTAAAAATACTGAGTCTATTACAAGAAATGGAAAAAGTGAAAAATGAGCCCTCTAACTTGTGCGTGCCCAGTTACCCCTTCTATCTGTGCATACAGTTAGGTAGGTATTTGCTATGTTCCTTTTTATACATTTCTCCTTAAATTTAACTGCCGCTCTTTCTGGGTGCAGGGAATGATGGAAAATAAAAGTGATGTGAATAGTCTCTCCCAGGAGAGAAACTGCCCGTGTGTTTGCCACCAGAGTATGTGCTTATGTCTTCTCCTGTGTGTAGACATCTGGTCTTTGGCCTCCTGAGTTATAGCCATTTTTGCTCAGAGGGAACTCATCCATTTCCTGTGGCCACATCTTAACTTGCTGCGTGGCTGTTTTCCCCCAGGATTCCACAGCCAGACCATATAGTACCAAAAGGTATTGGCTATGGCATATCCAAAAAGACTGCCAGAAAAAAAATTGCTGGCTAAGATAAGCTAGGGGTTTTTTTTTGACTTATGGCAATAAGGGGGAGTATCCCCTTGATGAAATCTAGAAGCTTCTGAGAAGGGAAAAGTCAGGGGAAGATTATTTAAGGTTTAGAGTCCGCACTGAGTGATTTTAGTGGGTCTTGCAGGGAATTAATTGGGGTTGGGCAGAATTTAATGCACAATAGTTGTGGATAAGTAGGCACTGAGATGTGGGGGTCTAAATGTGAGCTTTGATGAGCAAACTGTTAGTCTTTGATTAGTTAGCTATTTTACTTTAATTTTACTTACTTATTTGAAGTATAATTCATTTACAATGTTATATTAGTTTCAGGTATATTACACAGTGATTCCATGCTATTATAGATTATAGTCCATTTATAGTTATTACAAAGTATTGACTGTAGTCTCCATGCATGATCATCTTCATAGACATGGAGAAAGCATTTGACAAAATTCAACATCCATTCATGATAAAAACTGTCAACAAAGTTGGTGTAGAGGGAACGTATTTCAATATAATGAAGGTCAATTATGACAAGCCACAGCTAACATACTCAATTGTGAAAAGCTGAAAGCTTTTCCTCTAAAATTAGGAACAAGACAAGGATGCCCACTCTTTCCATTCCTACTTACTACAGTATTAGAAATCCTAGCCACAGCAACCGTACAAGAAAAAGAAATAAAAGGCATCCAATTTGGAAGGGAGAAAGTAAAACTGTCACTATTTACAGATGACATGATACTGTATATAGGAAACCCTTAAGTCTCTACCAAAAACTATTAGAACTAATCAATGAATTCAGCAGAGTTGCAGGATAGGTGATTAATATTTCAGTGGTTCCACAATCTAATCTCCCAGGAGCAAGTATTTATTGGAGCAAGTAGATCAGTTATTTTTGCCTGGTCTCAGCATTGTTCAGCTCAAAACCAGGAAATTATGCTTGATTCCAAAATTGTTTAGCACAGGAATGGAAAAATATGTTAGCTTTGGTTCTGTTGAGTTTGCCGATTTTGCTTATACTACACTTTTAAAATGCAGAGAAAATATCGTTTTAATATTTTGCCTATAACTGATCTGCTTTTCTGGGTGAGTCAGTTATTGGGGAAATAACAACAGAGTCAGTGATGCAGTCATTTAAACAATCCCTTTAGCTAATACTCAGCCTCTCAGTACAAATGCCCAATTTTCTCCCCAGTTTTTCACACTTCCATTCTTCTTTCCAGTTCCTCTCCAAGATCATGTCTGGGTGTATAAAGGAAGAGCTGTGGCTTGTGTGTCTTCTCAGTGGCAAAAAAAGGGACAGCTGAGGGCCTTCTGGTTCCTGGGGTCTCCAGAACAGTGTTCCTTGACCACCTGCTTGCTGCCTGCCATGTTGGTTCTTACAGCCAAGGCTGATGCCCAGGGTGACACTCACTGTGGACCCCTCACTTAGCTCAGGCCTGGCAGGTCTCTCTGGGTGACTTGATCTCCCCAGAGCATTAGCCATTTGTAACAATTATAACTGATTTCTCATTCTATTCCCCAGGGTAGGGGGTCTATACCCTGTGTTTTAGTCCGTGCTGGCTACTATTATAAAATACCACAGACTGGGTAACTTATAAACAACATTTATTTCTCACAGTTCTGGAGGCTGGGAGTCTAAGGTCAGCATGCCAGTGTGATTGGGTTCTGGTGAAGGTCTTCTGGGTAGCAGACTGCCTACTCTTGCTGTGTTCTCACAAGGGAGCAGAGGTGAGGGATCTCTGCAGGGGGTCTCTTATAAAGGCACTAATCCCATTCATGGACGTTCCACCATCATGACCTGAGTACTTCTGAAAGACCCCGTCTCCTAGTACCATCACATTGGTCATTAGGATTTCAACATATGAATTTTAGGGAGACACAAACATTCAGACCAAAGCACCCTGCCATAGGACCCCCAGATTAGATCAACTGGCTCCGGTCTAAGCTGCTCTACTGTGGAAATAAATGAAGTCCAACCAAATGAGAAAAGCAAAGGCAATTTATTTTGAGCTTGCTGTAGCAAGGGAGTCAGCCACCATCACTTGCTTTTTGGCAGACTCAAAAGCAGGCAGAGAAATGAGAAAGCTTTATAGCGGGAAAAAGGGGAGACAGGGGAGGTGTGCCCTGATGGGAGGCTGTTGGCGTGGGGAAGCTGCAGACAGACTATAACTAGAGGCAAGGTACGCTATGTGATTGGGGTATGTATGTATTTTATTTTCTCTTGTTGATCCTAAGATGGAAGCAGGGACAAAGATTAGGAAAGATGTCAGTTATTAGTCAAGTCCTGGTCATCTGGGGCTGATTATTGCAGAAGTTTTTGTTTGGCTTCCTGAATTCTCAGTAGCGATAGCAATCTCACTTCCGACAAGACTGACTTATAAAAGGCTGCCTTCCTAGGCTGATTATTGTAGATAAGGGGTTGGCTCTCTGGGCAGATTGTTGCAGATTATAGGTCAGGCTTCTATTTTTTAAGCATGGCCTGGCTATTTTCTATTTGTATATTCCATTTCTCACTACCATCTAGGGTCCGACCTAGTCTCCCAGAAGTGCAAATTAGACCCTGTCTCCAGCTCCACCCCATCCTCTTAACAATGCAGGGCTGCTCTATTTTGTCTCAGTGCTTCCCGGCCCTTTTGGATATTCCGAAGTCATTCCACACCCCCCAACCCCCCCACCCCCGGCTCTCTTCATCCTCCCCTCATCTCCTGGGACTGGAAGGGCAGGGCTTATCTGCCTTCCCTTGTCGTGTCTCCTCCTCTCCTGGAGCAGCAAGCCTCAAGGCCCAGCTGTACCTCCAGGGAAACCACTTTGCTACCTGCAGGAGAACACCAAGGTTCTGGCTGCTTCTGGTTGATGCTTAATAGGCCAAAGCAGGAGAAAGGAATTCCAATGGATCTTAGGAAAAAGTAGTCTTTTGCAAGACTATTGTCTTGCCTCAAAAAAAAAAAAAAAAAAGTCTTTGATTTTTGAATCTCAAAAGCGAATATCAACTCTTTTCTTCTCTTTGCATACCATAGATAGCACAGCCACGGACCTCTGGACAGATGACCCTGGAGGCAATTAGGGAGAAGGACCTAGACGTGCAACCCAAAAGAGAAAATTACATTAATATTTTTTTCGAAACGTGGCTCTCATTACAGAAGACATACTTCATTGTGTTCTAATAGAATTCTTTTGTCGTGCTTTGCTTCAACTGGCTTTCTTTGGGGGAACAGAGGTTAATAGGGAGAAGTGAAGCTATTTCTTGTGCCCTGTTTAGCAGTGATCTCTTCCTCTTCATTTTAAGTGCTGGAATATAAAGTCTCTTTTATTCTCTCAGCACAGGGCTCCATCTTCTCAAAAGGGTCTCCACTGGCTTTTCTATTTCTTCCCCTAATTTGAGCTCCCCACCCCCTCCTGCTTGAATCTTAATGGAAAATAGATCTGCAGCCCTTTAAGTATCTTGCTCATAGGGCTCCCCACCTACCTCCCCCTTTACCACAGGCTCTCCTTAAAGTTTGTGTGCGCGTGTGTGCATGTAATAATAGGCCTTCTATCCCTTCCTTGTCTTGATCGCTCTTACAGACTGTGTAATAATAATTTTATATCTGACTTTGGCTGTTACTTCATTCCCTCTCATTCTAACCCATTATTTTACATTTTCAGAGGCTCATTATGACTCATTGGGCAGCCGAAGAAACATAATGAGTCCAAGATGATTGCACGTGGCGGTGCTCCACAAATAGATATTAAACAGCTCATGAAATCTATAAATGTCCTTACTATCCTGGGTGCATTATAAAGCTATGAATCAATAATTCAGGCAAGTTTTTTTTTTTTTTTAATCTTCTCTTAAAAATCTGGCTTCCTGGACTTTTTTCCTTCTGGAAGTGGAAGCTATATACATATATTGGGGAAAGAATGCTAGAAAGAGAGAGGGGGAGAGAAGGATAGAAAGATAGATGGAGACGAAGAAGAATACAAAGGAGAATAAGGAAGCATAAATTATTTTAATAGTCTAAGCCCTTTCTCATATCTTCTTGACAGCTGTCCACGTAAGGAATAAACAAGAGGAGGCACAACAGAGGCTCAGAGAGTATTTGCTGAGTGAGCAAGTTAGTTTCCTGATGCTTTTGGATTGAGTTTAGACATTGGTTTTGACAGTGATCTTTAGTGGGTATTCATCCTGTGCCTGGAACAGTGCATGTATCCATTCATTAATTCTTAAATATGAGGAAGGAACTGCTATTATCCCCATTAGCTGGGTAATAAAACCAGAAGCTACCGAGGGAAGAGCAGTATTCAAGCTGAATGCTTGATAAAAGCTAATAATCAGAGGGAATTCATCAGAGCATTGGGGGGGGGGGGACAAAAGAGTGAATTGAATTTGGATCCCCCTTTAGGATTTCCTTTATTGACGAATGATTCCGCCATCTACCAACCTGCCAAACCAAAAAACCTGGGCATCCTTGTAGACACACCACCATACATGATTCCTCACCAAATGCTCCCTGTTCCTCCCGAGTTCTCATATATGCCCCCCTTTGGCCCTGCCTCCAGTGACAAATCCAAAATCGTCATTGATTGTTGCCTCGGTCATTGAATGAACCTGCCAACCAGTCTTCCATTCCCAGTCCTGCTTTCTTCCACGCTGCTCACCGGAGCAATCTTCTGAGACCCAAACCTGCTCATGTAACTCTTCTGCTTAAAAATCTTTCAGTGATATCCCGTTGTCTTCAGGACAGACTCGGACGGAACTCATCAATTGGACAGTGTCCTTCACCATCTTGCCCATCCCTCCCCATCCAGCCTCATCATTTACCATCCCCTCTCCTCACCAGTTCTTCCCTCCAGTCATTGACCATTGTACCTTCCACAGGACACTCTCATGTCTCTGAACATCCACACGATGCCCTCTGAAGTGATCTCTCCCTTCTCATCATTTCCTTAGTTGGAAGTTCCTTACTTGCAAGATTATCTTTCAAGACTTAGCTTTGTTTTGCTCTGGGACACTCTCCTGTCCTCCTGTCCTGCCCCTTTGTTCATCTCACTATTCCCCTGACTACCTCTGATGCACACACGTCTCCAAAGTGGGTTTCAGGCCTGTATCAGCCAGGGTCCTGGCAGGAAACAGATGGCACCTGTGATCAGTCTAGATTAAAGGAGAATTTATTTATAAGGGTCTAATTATGACCTTGTGGGCAGAATCACGGGAACTGGTGTTGAAATTGGGGTTAGCAGCCGCAAAGCTGTCACCAAGGAGAAGGGGAAGCAGAGGCCAGGTCAGTTGAGGATGAGCAGGGGCTTTCAGTTGAGCCATCCTCCCATGGAGGGAAATAAATACCCCTGAACTCCCTTCCTCTCGCTCTGATCTCCTGAACTGCCAGCCTCCCAGGGAAGAGCAGAGAGTGGTATAGAGGAGGGAAGACTGTTCCTCTACCCTCTTAAGTTCTTGGATGGGGCCTGAGAATTAAACTGACAAAGGCAGATTAATAGGAGAAAAGCAACACATTTTATTTGACATTACTATTTTTACATGACACAGGAGCCCTCATAAAAAAGAAGATCCAAAGAAGTAGACAGGCCTGAGAGCTCATGTACCATTTCCGCAAAGAGTGATACATTGTGGAGATGTGACAAGACAAAGGAGAAGGGGGTCTGGACAAGGAGCAGTAAAATGTGGGCAAGTGACTAGGAAATATATGGGGGAAACTAATGGAAGATAAGTTATTTTAGTAGGTTTGTTTTACAGATTCATCTCGGGTGTCAAATCCCCATCTTGGATGTAAGAATATCCACCTCTTTCCGGCCCATGGAGGGCACCTTCGTCATGGAAAACTTGTGCCCTACCTTCAGGTAGAAGAGGGGAGGTTGGAGAGCCCTTCCTGCATCTGCTGTCTCTCAAGTGCTTTTAGCTCAAAACACTGCGCCATTGTGACCTGTGTTGGGGTGGCGTGTTCTGCCCCTGTTCATTGGAGAAGGGTCAGAGTGGGTCGGAAGGAACACGGTACCACTCCTCCTCTGTGCCCCACAGCCTCCGTGCGTGCTTCTGTGATCCCCTGCCTCTTGCTGAATCCTGATGAACTGCTTGGCTCTTCAGGGAGTCTGTCTGCCACTTGTTAGGGGGCCGGGACTTTCATCTTTTCATCCCAGTGCCCACCACAGTGACCAGCATGTAACACACACTCGGTAAGTGTTCCCTAAAATGAAGTAACGGAGCACCAGGATTGTTAGAAACCTTAGAGGTCATTTTAATAAGTGGTAGATTCAGGGTCAGATCCTAGTTCTCGTGGTCCCCAGCCTTCCTCTCCTACTTAATTTTAGCCGCAGTCTCAGGTTATTTGTTCACATGAATTCCCCATAAAGCCAAGAATCTTATATTTTGGCAATAAGAGAGAGACAGTGAGAAGGGTTGGATCTGCCTACTTTGAGTCCTTTGCCAGAAGCAATCTCTGAGCTCTCTGGATAAGCAACACTTTCAAACCGAACAAAGTGCCAGGAGCTGGAGTCCTAAAACCAAGCGCAGGGCTCAGGAATAACACATTTACACAAACGACCTCTGGGGGTGGGTGGTGAGGGTGGCTTTGCTTTAACATCCTATTAGCACACGAGCTTCAGTTTCCAAGGCCTATCTAGGTTCCAGACCTACAGGCGGTGATGGAGCGTGGGAGGCGGGGAGGGTCAGATGCTCCTGAGCTGGGAGGCGGAGCTGCGGGCGCCTCCTCACTCGATGGCCCAGCGAGTGAGGGGCTGCTGCTGCTGCTGCCGTCTCCCCAGGAGGAGCGACCGTTGCTGCGGAAGCGATTGCGTGGCCGCAGCCAGAGCAGCATCTGTCATACTTGACTGGAGTCACCTGTTTATTTATCTACCCTCAGGGGACTCTGTGCTCTTTGGAGGCAGAGATCACGTACTTTGTCTAGTCAAGTGTCTAACGCGTAGTTGGTGCCCAGCAAAGAACAAAGAAAGTTTGTTGGACTTGAGGACATGGATTTAGTGATGGAGGCTAGATCCTAAGACGTGGCATTCTTCTCAGCACTCATCTGTCCCCTCGCCTGTCTAACAGTGGTTCTATCACTGTCACATGGTTGATGTGATGATCCAGGAAGATCAGGTGCTTGAAACTCCCTGTGACATGAGCTGTAAAAGTGAGATATAGCTTAGCTGTCCAAAAGCCATTGGCGAGGTGTATGACTTAGCACAAGGTAAACCACCTGTGTGAACCTCAGCATTAAAATAAGAAGGTTGGAAACTATCACTTATAGGGTCTTTTTCTTCTTTGAAATTCTTTACAATTTCCCTGCTGTCAAACATCTCAACTTTCTTCTTTAACAAGGTAGAAGCCAGTAGCTCCCACTACAAAGGATAAAGCAAGGAACTCAGTGGATTTACGATCATAACCTGTTTTGCTACTGCCAAAAGAAAAGCAGCACTGAATTTTTTAGTTTCTCAGAGGACACACAATGTTTGAAAATCATCTTCCTTTTTGGATTTTCCAAAAAGAAGAAGAAAAGTGGAGGAACCATCACATTCTGTGCATAACTTTTCTACTTATAAACAGAATTTCTCATGCATCTTTTTTTTCTTTTCTGGAGGTGTAAGGGAGAATTCCCATAGCTGGAGGAGTGTGGAAGTCAGGGGGGCTGTGGGAGAATGCAAGTGTGATTGTGGGGCTACCCTTAATTCATTACAATGTGTGGTTCATGAAAATTGTTTTTGCCAAAAATGAACTTTGTGGGAAGAAGGAGGCAGCAGGGATATGGAGGGGGGCCGTGGGGAGGAGAGGTAAGAAGTGCCAGGAGAGGAGGAAGTCTTATTTGTTGCTAAATGTTGAATCCCACATGAGAATGTGTCGTGAGCCAATCCCAGGAAATTAAAATGCCGAATGGGGGAGTGTAAATCTATTAGGCACAAATGTTATGTGTTGACATGATCCTTGTCCTATTTTGATACTAATTGTGAACATTCTCCAATGACTCAACATAAGCTTGAAGAAAGTTCTTTTGAGTTAGCCCTCTCACTTTTTATCTTTTCCCAAATGAAATGGCAGTAATATAATAATGCTGTGCTTTTGTTCCTTTCTGTCGATACTGTGAATTATTTCAGAAGCCACTTGCATTCGTTAGAGTAACCCTTGCTCTGTAACAAATCAACCCAAACTTTAATGACTTAACACGATAGGAGTCTAGATCTCACTCGCAGAACAGTCCAATGCAGGTGTTCCTGGTGGGCTCACAAGCTTCCTCAGTGAGATAAATCAGGGATGGAGGAGCCTGACATCTCGTGGCTTTGCTCTCTCGTAGGAACGAGAAGTCCTTAGTAGCCAGCCGTGGAAAGAAAAATTGAGGGCAGAGAAGCCACACCTTCTTCTTAATTGTTGTGGCTCAGAGTGAGAAATGCTAATCCTATACATATTCTATTGGCCCAACCAATAGACACAAGAGAGTGCTGCAAATAGTCTCTGATAGGATTCACTTGGGAAGGGGGAGCATGGATTTTGACAAACAGCCATTGCTCTTCTGCCCACTTACCTTCATCACTTTTAGACTCTAAGGAAAATGGCAGCACTTCCTTGTCCATTGAGTGTGACTTTAAAGTCCTTCAGAGCAGAGCCCTCATTCATCTCTTCTGTGAAACGCGTGATTCAAAGGGAAGTTCCCACAGAAGCACTACCAGCTTCACATCCACCTCCCTGCTTGCCCATCATCCTTCTTCCTCTCTGTTTGTAATCCCCTTCCTTTCGGGTACCACAGCTCAGCCCCTGGGGTTTCTTCTTACATTCTTTATGCCTCTGCTTGTTTTTACTTCAGGGATCTCCTCTCTTAGAGATAGTTTTTTGAAAGGCTTTGTCTCCATCATAGGCATTCCAAGCACTGACAAACCAGTCTGGAGATAACTTTAGGAAATATCATGACAGTCAGAGGCTCCAAATCATACCTAAGACATCCCTGACTGTACCTAGAGTCATGGGTAACCAAAGGGTTCCTCTTCCTCACTTGTAAGTCAGAGAAGAACTATTTGTAATAGCCTCAAACTGTAAACAATCTAAATGTCCATTAAATGAACATTAGAATGGATAAATGTATTATGGTACATTTGTAGAATGGAATACTATATAGCAATGAAAATAAATAAACTCTTATTACACATATGTACATGAAACTGTGGTGCCCTGAGTCAAGATAATGTTTACATTTGGAGAGAAGAGGAGGAACAATAATTGATGGGAGTCCATGGGGCTTTTCTTGGGTGCTGATAATGTTCTATTCTTTGACCTGGGTGGTACTTAACACACGTCTGTTCATTATGTGACAGCTTATTGAGTTTTACTTTTGATCTGTGTACTTTTCCATATGTATGCAATATTTCATTCTAAAGGTTTTAAAAATCTACCAGTACTCTTCTTCCAACTACGTATTTCAACCCCCAGAGCAAGGCAAGACAGAGTAGCTGACAGATGCCTGGGTACGACTGCAAAGCAGGTGGACAAAGAAACGTGACTTGGAAATGCACACACACTCAGAGACCCGGGTGGCTCCAATATGTTAAACTTCAAAGGTCATCTGGGCTAGCAACCAACGCACAGAAGGAATAATTTCTGGGTACGTCCAGGGAGGTTCATCTCAGAATTATCAGGTCGAGAGATCGAGGTCACAAAGGCAGAAGAACTGTAATACAATTGTAGTTTGTCTAGCAACTGTCCCACATCAGTCTCCCTTCTTCCTGCCAGCCTCCATGGTTCAGTCTTAAGGGAAGTGGTTTTACTCACAGAACACGTGGCTTCCTCTACCGGGTGGCTCAGACTTAGGTTTCTCTAGAGACGAGATGGACTGATTGGATTTAGTTGGAAATCTGTTGTTTTTTCATATGCAGTAGCTGAGAACTCCATTCCTGAGTCCTGGAAACTTAATCTTCCCAAGATAAAGGGAATTTGATCTTCCCAATCAGAGAGGAAGAATAATTATTCCATTTCCTTCATATTTTTCTCCTTTATTCCTTGAAATCTTAGGCGGTCTCTTACCGAGACGTCCTAAATTCACTCCCCCTGAGTATTCCGCTGTAGCTAGAGCCATGATTGGCGCTGAGACTGCTCTTTGACAGAGATACACCTGCTCTTCTGTGTCCGGTGGAAGCTGACCTCAGCGCTGTGTTTTCATGAGCTTTGGTGGTTGGGAGAGTGTGGACAGGATGACAGGCAGTGGAAGTTGCAAACGTGTCACTCTGAGTGTCAGTTAATAGAAACAGCACAGACTTTGGCGTCAGACAGATCTAGGTTCAAATACAACATCCACGGACGATGGACAGATTACTTGGTCTCGCTTAGATTCAGTTTTTTCAATTATAAAATAAATAAAACAGTGTTTATTTCTATCAAGATGTTATATGTGAAATATAAAACCAGCCATGTAAAGTTCCTATAAGAATAATTAATAATAGTAAAAACAGCTAGATAGCACTCACTATGTACCAGGCGTTGTTGTACGTGCTGTGCGTACGCGGACTCATTTAACTGTCACCACAGCCCTATGAGCTAGATCCCGTTAATATCACCAATTTATAAATGAGGAGCCGAAGCACAGAGAGGTGCAGTCACTTGCCCGAGGTGAGACAGCCACCCAAGGGCAGCACCAAGACGCTGCCCCGGGGCAGCCCGGCCGCAGGGTCCACATTCTCATCCCCAGCACCAAGCCGGTTTCTTGCCCCAAAGTGGAGTGATAAAACACGGGTTACTTCCTTAAAGAAACTCTTCTTTTCTCCCCTTTCTCACAGAGCTTAATGACACATCTAATTTTTACAGTTGGAAAGAGAGAAATTTAAGGCCATCCCTTTAGTTCCCCCTGAGATCTTGTTTTCCCCTCTTGAGAGATTAGGACTGCTTTGATAAGTTTCCCCATCACCCGCAAGCACACGTTGAGCACCTGTGGCTTGCCAAGTGCAGTGCTGGGCAATAGGGAAGCAGAGGGGTAAGTCTATGTCCTCTGTCCTCCTCCCCTCCTTGCGTTGGAATTCTCGGTCCACGGGGGAGCACAGAGGAGCACAGACCAAAGACTAATGCTGTGGACCGTCAATAGGCCGTCGCTCACGCAGCCCTGCCTCCTCCTCCAGTTTTCAGAGAGGCTTGTATGAATCCCTGACCCAACCCAACGCTGAGTGATGCCAGGAGGGCCTTCTCCAGCCTGGATTTGCTTTGCTGGTTTGCTCTCGAAACAGCAAGTATGTTGTTTCTAACTCCTAGACACACTTGCCAGAGCAGCTCGTGTCCTTCGAGAAACGGCTTTGCTTTTTATACAGCAGGTTTTAATTTGAATTCCCTTCCACCCTCCCTTTTTTTTTTTCATCAAAAATTAATTAAAACACCATTGCAAACACAGGGTTCACTCACTCTGGCCAGAAAGGAAAGAGAAAGGAAACAAAAAGAAAAAACACCTTTCATTGTTTGCCACACCAGGGTTGGCAGAGTCTTCAAGGGTCTTGCTGAGGTTGGAATTCAAGACAATCCCTTCCCAACCCAGACACTCCTGCTGAGGGTGAATGTGCCTCACTGGGCTCCCTCGGTCTGAGGGCTAGGGGGCAAGGCCAGGCCCTGATGGCCACTCTTGGCACCACTTAAATAACTACATACACAAGGCATGTTTTATTGCTGCCTGTGGCCCCCTTCTGTCCTCTTCTGCACCCACCTCTCTCCTTCCCATGTAGCTTCTCCTTCCCTTGATGAACTGAGGAAGCATCCTCTCTAAGAATAAAACCTTCACGAATATCCAGGTCCCAGTCCACCATGACGAGGCCATTAGGCCCTGGCAGGTGAAGGAACTGGGCCTTGGAGAGCTTCCTCGATATCTCTCTTCCTGTTCCTTTGTCCCCCACCCCCAAACCCAAGACAGAATCACCCACAGGACTTCGGAGTATTTGCCTATAGTTCTTCTGGCCCAAGCTTGTATCTTGAGAATGTTTCCGGGGTTGGTCCACAAGCAGCGGTGATCCCAGCAAGCCCAAATGTGCTTAGCGATGTAGCGGGAAGTTTCCTGGGATGCATGTCATGTTGAAACCAATGTTGACGTTTCTCCTAAACCAGATGAGTTTACAGAAAGGGAAACCAGGACAAGTCTGAGGAACTGGCGTTCCCCTAGTCTGCACCGTTCTCTTCCCTGGCTGCCTGGCATCCACGGCTGCCTGCTCTGCGGAGAAGAAGGAGTTAATTCCAAGGCTCAAAGGGCCAGGAGGGAGGGGAGGGGTGACAGTGCCCAGTAGGGGAGCACCGGGGGGGAGGTTTCTGTACAGCTTTCTTGAGCTACAGGATTGATTTTCTGCTGGAGTCCTTGAGTATCAATGAATCTACAGTCCTCCTTCCAGGAATGATCAGACTCTGGGGAGATAAGAAGAAAGGAACTGAAACTATTTTTGAAAAGTTTTCCAAAGTTGGTGAATGCCGTATAAGGCCCCCATTGCCTTTCATTTTTGCTGGACTAAAGGGAGAGGGAAACACGAGGTGACTGTGTGGTTGGAAGCTTTGGCCAAGGCCCACGTTACTCTGAATTAAGACTTAGGAAGCAGAATTTCCCCGGGGGCCCTGGTGCTGACTTGGAGTTGAGATCTTACAGAAGACTCTGTGGAGTGGGAGAACAGTTGCCTATTATGCCTGTGAAGCAGCGTGGTAGATTCTTTCGCTGCAAGAATCTTTATGGGATGATGTAGGAAGCCCGAACTTTAAAGAGATGAGAAACCCTCTGAGGTGAGGGGAAACTGGGCTGATTCTGCGTCTTCGAGCAAACATTGCCTCCAGGGCCTTACTTAGAAGCAGACCCTGTATGATTCGTTTAAGGGCTGTTCCCCAAATCTGGTAGAAGGTCCGCAGAGTCAGCCACAGAAAGGAAGGATGCTGGGTAAGGGTGCAATGCCACGTCAAGGCCCAAGGAGAGAAGTGGCGAGGTGTGACTTGCACTCTCTCCAGGTCCTCCCCGGGATCTCACTGTGGTCCTGATGAGGGCTCGGGGAAGCTGGAGTGTTTACGTCCTTCTCCCATCTGTCATCCACTGGTTGGAGGCTGTCATCCCTGGAAGGATGCAAATCCCCATCCTTACTTTCTTTAAGCAGGCAAAGTAGCTCCAGAATCCGGAGGGCAGCCCCCTGGCAAAGACACGGGGGCTGCTTGGCACACCTGGAGCTGGTGTGCATGAAAATGATAAAGGCGTCCCGAGAGGGGTGGACAGAGCACTGACTGCATCGGCTATGTCTTGTCTGGACCCAGGGGCCCTGGGCTGGCAGGTCATCACAGAGAGGGGCAATCGTCTGTAAGAGAAGCTCTGTGGAAGCACTCCATGGTGGCACAGGAACAGAAAGATCTGGGTGGTCACTGGTGGTTTGTGAGTGCCCCAGACCCTGCCACCATCCCAGAGTTACTGTCAGCCAGTGGTCCCCTGGGGGTGTGCCTGTCATCCCTCCTCAGCTTGTTCCGGGTCACACGCCCCCTGCTTAACTGCATGGAAGTGGGGATCGTGGAGGTGGTGCCAGAGCACTAGCTGGAGGTCAGGCGGGTGCCTCTCAGTTTCTCCTCTATTACCTACGTCTACAAAGAATGCATAAAGCCAGGTGCCAAAGAACCGGCATATCTTCCTAAACTTCCTGGCCATCCCTCAGCCTGGAGCTGGGACAGCGAAGTAGGAACCACCCGGATTACAGATGTCCGGACAGCCTGCTCACGTCACCCCAAAGTGCGACTCGAGCTCACAGTGGTTAGCAACTGAGCAAGCGCTCAGCAGAGATGTCAGAGGCACGGCCCTCGTCACTCAACAGCGGGAAAGCTTGTGGAAGCCTGAAGCTCAGCTGTTGGCCTCTCAGGAGTGGCACCTCACGGCGGCCGGCCAGCCTGGAGAGAAACAGAGACATGAGATGCAAAGGCAGCTCTGGGATCAGCTTTACCCCACCCTGAAGCTCCAGGAGACCCGGAGGGAGTACGGGAAATGAGGCAACGAATCGGAAGCAGAAACGCCCAGACCACTGGTTTTCTGCAGGTGCAAATCCTGCTGGTTAAGCCACGCCACCGCGGGGCCTCCAGATCCCTGTCAGGCCTCTTCCTCAGACTAAAAATAATCCCTCGTGTCTAAACAAGCAGAAATATATTTTTAACACGCCTCAGAAAGCCACCTTCCTGTTGGGTTTCAGGGCTCTATCTCCAAGTCAACGGGCAGATCACAAAAGCAACTGCAATGGCTTGGAACTTTCCACCACAGACGGGGCGACTGTGACCCCAGGTGACATCGGATGGTGGGGGCCAAAGGGACTTTGTGTGGAGAGATTACAATCTCTAACTGCTCTGCGGTTTCAGGAGGTGAGAGAGGCCAGAGCCCAAGAGAGGGGTGAGAGCTGAAGAATTCAGGGTGACTCGCTCCAGGAAGACCCACTCATCTTGAGGGTCATTCGTGTGGCTTCCTGGGGAAAGTTTTCGAAGCCAGAGCACGGCACCATTGAAACGTTGGGCAGCGGAAACCGAGGAAGCCTGTCACTCAGCCAGGCAGCTGGCTGGCGGCTGCTCCCAGATGGGGACAGCATCTCACCCCATGAGGGCGGGCGGGGATGGAAGAGAAAGCGGCCAACTGACACCCGTTGGAAGGCCTTTGACATTATAAAAACTGTATTTTCTTTTAAAGGCGTGCACACAGCAGACGAGCCCCAAGTCACAACTTACAGCTAATAAAATAATGCCGCACTTCGGCCAAGGTAGCCTCTTGTAACTCACTTATCAGGCAGCGGACACCTCCTCCTTCTCCTTGGCACTCACCATCATTCCGTGAAAGGAAGAGATTGGGTCAAATAAGGCTTTACGTTGAGAAGATGTTGTGTGCTCTTAGAGAGCGGCCCACATCCCAGGAGGCGAGGATGGGAATCATTAGAGAAAGTAGCAGATACAGAAACAGAGACAGGAGTGTGACATGTGGCCACAGTCGGTGGCTGGGTCAGGGGCAGAGGTGTTTGCTGGGCACCGAAGTTCAGGTCGTTTGACGCTAAGGCACTACTTTGGTGATGACCTAACGCGTCCTCCTGTTCTTCTGATGAACTGGTGGAAGCTCTTTCAATGAAACAGGCACAAAGTCTGCTCAGCAGGACAGGGCCTGACCTCCCAACTCCAAGACCACGGCCGCCTCCGACCTCCGCCAGGAGAATGCTTTGGGAGGTTCCTTCGCTTGGGTCTTCAGCCCCCGACCATGTAACTCCTCTGTTTGTGGGTGAAAAGAGGAATTCCTCCCCTGGTGCCCACATCACCCCGAGGAGTGAG
Source organism: Camelus dromedarius (assembly GCF_036321535.1). Taxonomy (NCBI): domain Eukaryota; kingdom Metazoa; phylum Chordata; class Mammalia; order Artiodactyla; family Camelidae; genus Camelus; species Camelus dromedarius. Next base: position 9,280,143 of record NC_087454.1, on the reverse strand, counting down.
CAGAGATGGGGCAAGACGGAGCCTGCCCAGAGTCGGAGTTTTGAGACGTGAGGTAATGGCTCCCCATCTATGGCAGGAACCAGAAGGAGCCTGGCGGGGCCGTGAGGGAGAAGAGGGCCAGCTCAGAGCTTTTCTTTATGTTTGGCCTGGATATGTTCCAACCTTCAACTCAAAGGAAAACTTGAGAAATGTTATAGTACCAAAGTGTGCATGTGCATGTTTGGAGGGTAGAGGGGAGGCCGGGAGGGGAGGCAGCTGCGATGCTGCTAAACTAAACACCTAAAGCTTACCTGCCGCATTCAGAGCGTCAGGACCCCCACCAAGGCGGTGAGGGCTTACTACCCAAATTCTCGGACTTTGTGTTTCAGTCGTACACCAGTCCAGGTGTGTGACTGGAACACCTGGGTCCCCACTGTCCGCTTGCCCCTAGCGAGGTTGCTAACCTCCCTGAAATCTCACTTCTCTGACCCTCAGCTTCTTCAGTTGTAAACTAGAGGTCCGAAGCGGACAGTGGGCATCTTCCCATTCAGAGCGTGGTTCCAGCGTCATCAACGGGGCAGGTGACGTTGAAGTGTCAGTCACCCGTGCTTCCAAGGTGGAGCTGAAAAATGGGAAATGTGAAGTGACTCAAAGTGTTTTGTTTCTGTCTTTTTCAAAAGACCCTTCCTATTTCAGGCACTGCCTCCGCGGTGAGTATGTGTGTGTGAGAGCATATGCTTGCAAAACAGACGAAGCATTTGCGTATAATAGTATTTTCACAGCAATGAGTACAAACAGGGAGAAACTTGTCTTCTGTAAGTGATTAGGAGCAGCTTTCCGTGAGTGTCTGGGAAATGACAGATTGTACAATTTTTAGAAAAAAAAATGTGTAGGAAAAAACCCTACAGGCAATAATATCTTGACCTGGAGGAGGGGGAAATACGCTGGGTTTTTTATAGAAAATAAACTCCCTCCAAAGTTGACGTTCGGAAGAACCTTGATGGGCTGCTCGTAAATAAATTGAGAACCCAACTGCTGATGACTGAGGTTAAAGTTCTTTTACTAAAGTGAGAATATTGTGCATAATTAGATTAAGAAGAGATTCCAGGAGAAAGGGTGATGATCTGAGTAATTGTGGAGTCAGCACGGGCGCGCTTTGGTTGTATTAGCCAGCGATCGGCGCGGTCTCTGGTTTGTGTGCGAGGCCCAGGGTGCATCGGAGCTGCGCGAGTCACTTGTGCCCGCTGTCTGGACTAATTGAGCGACAACAATAAAATGCTGTCTTTAGATAAACAATGGGTGGCGGAGCTCCATCGGTCCCTGCAGGGAGCTCGTCTCTGCCTCCCAGAGAGCCACCGGCTGAGCTCACGTGTCGCCGTCATTCCGCAGAGCAGAGTCAAGTCGTTTAAATCAACTAAACTGAACGCCGTTTTGAAATGGAAGTCAGTGACCCCGATCTGGAGCGGCGGGCTGACCGTGGGGAGCTGGAGGCACTGGGCCTCTGGCCCCTCCCAGGTCTCGTTCAAAGGAAGGAGGCCCCTGCGCCGTGTGAGCAGCGCAGGGGAATCAGATGTCACACGTCCTGTGCATTGTGTTGTGCGTGGCAGTGAGTGCCAGACAGGCTGACATGGAAGCAGCGTCGTAACCCCCGCTGCCTACTTCCACGTCCCCCCTCCTTTATGGGAACGAAATGGGCCCAAGACAGCAGGCAACCTGAAAGCGCCAAGGACTTAAGTGGTGGCCGCTGCTGCCCTCGCCCAGCAGGAGGGCATTTCTCTTCAGGGACAGGACTTCTCCTTTCCTTGTCTCCCCCTCCAAAGGCCCCCTTCCTTTCTTCTCCCGCCGTGCCCCGCAGACCAGAGAACGTCTAGACGCGAACCTCTACTTGGTGTAGAGATTAAGATCTCTGGTTACTGACTAAGAACAGAAAGGCACTGGCAGGCTGGTCTCCTTCGAGTCACTTTATCTTAAGGCAGGCTCACACCACCGCCGGGCTTTTGTAGGCGCCAGGGGGCGGCTGGGAGAGCTTTAACACCTCTCTTTTCAGCCATCCGCCTTCCCCAAGCCAACTCAAACAACCGCACCTTCCAGGGAAAAGCAGCGGCTTGCCTGGCAAACCCAGCTTCACGATAGGTTTGCCGTGCCCCCCAAACTAAACTGTATCCCCTTCCACTACATAAAATTTGGTTGCCAGCGCTGAGCTTTAAGGCACCGGGTGAGGTCCCCTGTCGCTATCATTCTACAGCTCCTGCTGGACACCGGGTCTTGTGCTGGTTGCTGAGCAGATATCGTCTTGTAAGACCAGCCCAGGGAAGTTGAGGCGGGGAGACAGACAGGCAGATAGTGCAATACAGCAGAACACTGCCCCAGTGAAGCAGTTCGGGAGCAGGAGTGGCTTCCTCTGTGTCTTGGTCAGCTCATGCTGCTGCGACAAAGCACTATAGACCAAGTGGCTTAAATAGCACACCATTGTTTCTCTTGGCTCTGGAGGGCACGAGTCCAAGAGAAAGGGGCAGGCAGGTTCAGCTCTCGGTGTCATCCGGTTCGTAGCTGCCTTCTCACTCCCTTACTCACGTGGCAGAGAAAGGATTCTCTGGTGTTTCTTCCTTTTTTTTTTTTTAATAAAAGCACTAATTCCATCATGGGGGCTCCATCCTCAGGATCTCATCTAAACAATCACCTCCCCAAGGTCCCACCTCCAATTACCACCGTGTTGGGGAGCAAGGCCCCAACGCATGAATTTGGGGAAGACATAAACAGCCAGCCCAGAATCCCCTGCCACTGGACCCAGCCCCAGACAAGCCAGTTCTCTTTTAGAGCGAGCCAAACCATTGGGACAGATTAAAACTCCTCCTCATACAGCCTCTGAGTCCTGCCCCCCTGGGACATCACCCATGTGAAACAGCCTGAAAGTCTCCACCTTCTCTTCCTGACCTTCCCCCATCTTGGACACATTATAGTACTGTTCTCAAAAAAAAAATCTGCAATGGCTCATTTTATGTGTCGACTTGCCTAGGCTATGGTGCCCAGTTGTTCGGTTAAACATCAGTCTAGACACTGCTGGGAAGGCCTTTTTTCAGGTGGGATTAACAGTTAAATCACTAGACTCTGAGTGAAACAGACCACCCTTCGTGACGTGGGTGAACTCAAGGGACAAAGCCCTGAGCCAAAGAGGACTATTCTCGAGCCTTAAAATCTAATGGAATTTACTCCACTCAGTTTCAAACTTTGTGGGGACCCATGACCCTTTTTCCTTTCTGATTTCTTCCTTTTGGAATGGGAAGGTGTATCTGTTTTGGAAGCGGGTAACTTGTGGTCTGGTTTCCTAAGTTTTCAGGTGGAGAGGAATTTAGCCCCGGGGTGAATCCTACTCCTGGTCTCACTCATACCTTACTTAGGTGAGATTTAGGACTTAGAGTTGATCCTGGAATAGGTTAAGCCTTTCAGGGCTGTTGGAATAAAGTGAATGTATTTTGCATGTGGGAAGGACCTGAATTTGGGGGGAACCAGAGGGTGGGCTTTATGAGTTAAAATGTGTCCCCCAGAATCCATGTGTTGAATGTATGAATCACCTCAGAACATGACTGTATTTGGAAATAGGATCATTGAAGATACAGTTCGTTAAGATGAAGTCATACTGAAGTGGAGTGGCCCCTAATCCAGTATGACTTATGTCCTTATAAAAAGGGGTCATTTGGACATAGACACACACACGTTCCAGGGAACACCAAGTGAGGCCTGGAGCTACCCCGCCACAGTCTAAGGGACTCCAGGAGGTCAACAGAGCCGCCTGGGACAGACGCCTCTCTGGTGCTTTCTGAGGGAGTGTGGCCCCACTAACCTTCACGTCAGAATTCTAATTTTCAGAACAGTGAGACAATAAGCTCCTAAGTCACCTGTCTGTAGTAGTTTGTGACAGCAGCCCTGCCAAACTAGCCGTGTCTCTTCCTTACCACCTCCGCACTGCTCACCCAGAATCACCTCCTGTTGGATGCTCCTGTGTCACAGAGGGGTGACGAGGAGACCCTGCCTCTCAGCCCCACGCCCTGTGGCGTCCCCGGCCTCTGTCTTGCCTCAAGCACAAATACTGATGTGTGCGGGCTGCAGTCACCCTGCGATGGCTCTGGCCCCAAGTCGTGCAGTCCTCTTAGTAACTAAGCCAAACGTTGTTCAGCAGCATAAGCGCATTCGCATCTGAAGTGTGGGAATCCCATTCCTACTGAAGCACACATTAGTGTGAAAAAAAAAAAATAAAAGGAGAGAACATGGCCTCAAAAGTTGTCTCTTTCCTGAAAACGCTGGGAACGTGAGGCCCTGGTTTCTCAAAAAGGCCCACGTGCGTCTTTGGTTCACTGGCTCCGACAAGAAAGACCCAGTTTCTTTCCTTCTTTGGGCGAATGAATGCCTCTGATGGGTTAGGACGATGGAATAGAGGCGGAAACACCAGTTAAGGAGTCACAGACCTGGGTTCAGACTCTAGCCGGGTCTCTAACCAGCTCTGTGATGTTAGATACTTTACTCTTTAAGCTCTTTGAGCATCACCTTTCTCATCCATAAGTGAAAGCAAAAATGCCTAATTCAGAGCTATGGAGACTTTCCTGTAAGTCACTTATTTTCTCTGGCCTGACTCCAGGAAGGCAGGGAGCATGTTAGCATAAAATACTCAAGTTATGTAGTGAGAAGCCATCATTAACAGTATGACAGAGGTATGCGTTGCAGGTGCTCCACCAGGAAGTATGTGGAAAACTTAAGACAAAAGGGAGCCCCCACTGGTCGCCAGGCTGGGGCCAGGAATGCCTGTCAGCTCCCAGAGAGTGTTCAGGTTTTGTGGGGCCTGGAACTCAATCAATTTGGGGGGACTTTTTGAAGGAGTAGAAATCCTAAATATAAATACGAAAGTAGACACAGGGACACGAAAGAGGCTTGGTGAATCCAACCATCTGGGACACCAGGAGGTTAGAGCCAGGACCTTGGGCAGTGCAGAGAGAAGGGGAAAGGAGGGAGAGTGAAATAACAGAGGATTCTGGAACAGCTGGTTCAGTATAGCTGGAGCGTCCATAGACATCCCCGTCCAGTGTTTGGGACTGACTACTAGCAAGGGTAAATTCATCATTTCGTTGTTGTTGTTTTGTTTTTGTTTTTTTCTATTAACTGGCTGGACTCAAGTGCCTGCTCAGATCTGAAAATATTCCGTTTTTCTCTTGTTTTTCTTCAAGTGATGTTAAAGATGAGTCGGTTTTGTGTCATGAAACTCCCAATCAGGGCTCAGCTCTGGACCACGCAGATTGTCCCCGCTGGCCATCCTGAGCCCGCGCAGATCCACCAGAGCCTGTTTGCATGAAGCCGGGGGACAGCTGCCACTGCAGGGGTAGGAGACAGCACCAAGAACTTGACCTATAGGAAAAGCCGTGTGTGGGAAGGAAGGAACGAGTCAGATGTTCACTCAGCATATACTGCCCGGAACGTGCGAAGCCCACAGTCACATATCTGAAGCCCTTGAGGCCAGATGGGTTTCAGGTTTCAGAATGTTTCAGATTTTAGCAAGACACTCGGGTGCATAAAGCAAATATTCCATACCATCCCAGAGAGGTCTGAGGCAGCACCCTGGGACTTAAACGCATTCATATTTCCACAGGCTTGTATCAGCAAAATACATAAATATGTACAGTAAGTGGGATACATGGAACCTTAGATCACGTCAGAGTTTGCCACCAAAGCGGTTATAAAAATCTTTCTGTTTTCAGAGCTTTCTGGATTTTAGATTTATGGAGACAGGGCTGTGGACTTGGGCCATGTGCCAAGCGGTGTTCGAAGTGCCCTGAGGACCGCAGACCAGATGCCTGCAGGAGCTGGGGGTTCCGAATGGGGACCGGATCCCCCTCCAGGCTGCATCAGAGGCAGGTCTGAACCCCGTGGGGAGAAGCAGGTTTTAAAGGGAAGAAAACAAAGCAACACAATAGAAACAGTGTGCTTAAAAATAAAATCTCTGCTAGAAAATCACACAGGGAATAGAGGACCTCCCCACCCCTAGATCCTGCAGACAGTATAAGGCTCAGTGGCTCTGGTGTCCTGGAGGCCAGGGGACTCAGCTGTGGTCAGAGATGGGAGCGCCCAGCAGACCGGCAGGCACAGCTGATCCCGCCAGACAGGAGTGGAGCCGGATGGGAGGGGCCCCACTTCTAGTGCTTTGTGTGCCTGCGTATCAGGTGGGGGTGACAGGGCACTGTGGGGCCAGAAGCCCCGGTATTCAGATTTGGGAGGGCCCACAGGTACTGTCAGTTAGGAGAGAGAGAGAGAGAGAGAGAGAGAGAGAGAGAGAGTGTGTGTGTGTGTGTGTGTACACAAATTCTCCGAGATGGGTGTGGGGGACCGTTCTCCCCCTCACTTAGGCTGACCGGTCAGGGCCTGCAAATTAACTGACAATAGACAGATTAACAAGGGAAAAGACAAGGTTTATTTGCACGTGCCCCTGGGAGTTCTCAGTAATGAGTAACTTGCTGAATACTCAGAGGTCAAAGTTCATATACCAGCTCAACAAAAAGGGGAGGGTGGGGCTTCTGAGGGAAAGTGTACAAGGTTCTGTTGGGTTTTTCTTGATTCTGTTGGAAACAAGCTATCAGTCTCCTTCCTGGAATTTGCAGGAAAGCCCCGTGAGGGTGGGGAGTTGGGGGAGGGGGGCGGTGGCAGGGGGCAGGGGAAGCTGTATTTTTTGGAAGGCTCTGCTTTAGTCAGATAAGGGAAATTCAGCTAAGATTTAAAATATTTTCACTTTAAAATAATTTTTTATGCCAAAACCATGATGCTATATTTACACATACATATATATACATACATATACATTGATTCATATAAAATGCATAAATATAAAAAGTATGCATATGTATTTAGAAAGAAAGGAAAAGAGTAAAAGAAAGAAATGTTTCTAGTAATCGATCATGAGCTCATCGATTCTCAGGGATGGTTATAGCATCACTACCCCTGCTGGGTCCATATTGAATCAGCTTCCATGGTTGTTCTCTCTCACTCTTTGCTGTTCCGTTTTCAATCTCCCTCTGTTTTTTGTCCACTGCCTGCTTCCCAGGGGCCTGCAGGATCCGGACTGGGAGACAGCTCGGGGGTGGGAGGGCAGGTTGTGTGTTGGGGTGGTTTGCTGAGGGCTCTTAGATCCACCAGGAATGTCAGAGGAAATCAGTTCTGTGTGGCTTAAGGTCTTAACCCTCTAAGCAGATTTCCAGGGAATCTCCGAAATGCCAGTGGGGCGGGGACACTCTCCGGGGGGTGTGTGCTACTGCGTCAGCAGGTATGGGCAGGAGCCAGAGGAATTTGTGCTCCAACACTCACTGGGATCTGACAGGCTGGGAAGTGTGGGTATAGACTCCCTGGTGAAGATCCTCCCGGAGTTTCAGAACCCCCCGCCTCTTCCTGTACTGTGCAGCTCCTGTCTCCTCATCCCCAGGGCTCCCAGAGGGCATTATGGACTTGGCCAGGAAATAGCTTAGGGATGTTTATCTCTTCTTTCTCTCATCCTTTGGGGTGGCAAAGGGTGTCAAAGCTTGTGACCCCAAAATGTCTCTTTGGCATGTGGGTTATTTCAAGCTGAAAACAATTAAGGCCCACAAGACTTGGGAAGAAACTTTGACCTTGCTCCTAACTGCCTAAAAGAATTTAGATAGAGAGCCTGTTCCTGGAATAGAGCTATCACCAGAAATAGCCTCAGAGAGTATGGGCTAGATCTGGTGGGGGAAAATCTAGGCAGTGCCTAAAGGTCAGAGTCAGTCTGTGTCCCATTGTCTCTGCAGGGTCCGGCACATGTTTATTTACCAAACATTTGCTTTTCCATCTCCATGTCAGTTACCTTCCTCCCTTTTGAAGTCCCAAACCATCTCTTTTTGTCTTTAGCTTAAGATGGTATTTAAGGTGAGGACTTTGGCCATTTTGGAGAGTGACTCCGTTCTCCTGGGTCTCTCTCATAGATACATGTTATGAAACACTTATTTTGTTTTCTCCTGTTAGTCTCACGTCAATTTAATTCTTATACCAGAAGGATAACCTAGAAGGACAGAGGAAAATTTCTTCCTGACAGCATCAACAGGTGTGGACCACCCCCCAGTGCCCTGTACCTCACCCCACATCCTTTGCCTCGTTTCCCAGTGGCCCCACACTTCCCCCAGCACCTACCTGGCGTCCCCCATCCATTCAGGGCTCCCTGCATTTAGCAGGTATTTCACTGGCAAAAGGAAACTCTCTGCCTGGAGGCTGATTTGTTACTAAAGAAAAGGTGAAGACATTTCTGAAGGATGGTTCCATTTAAGAAGGGAAAAGCAGCCCTGGTCAAACTTGGAGCAAGTCTCTGGCGAGTGTTTGGGTTCTCTTGGTAGCACTGCTCCTGCTACTGTCTGTCCAGCACAGGGGAAGTGCTTTGAATAGATGTCTTGGCTGACAGGGATCCCTTTGCTCTGTGAATAGGGCGATTACTAAACAATGAAGCTGTTACATAAGGAGCGAGGAGCTGGCTGGAGCCAACCCATCTTGTACTCTAGGTTTACAGAGCTGTAATTATCCAAAGTTTTAAAACACAATGGTATCTGCTGAAAGGGAACATCTGGGAAGGGACCAAGCCGTCCCGATTAAATGAATGATGCACATCCTGGGGACTGCATGACTCCACGTTAATGGGGTGGTGCTTTTTTTTCAATGTCATTCAAGTTAACAAACGTGCTGAAAGATTTAAGCAGAACAAATGCACGGGGCGGGGGCGAGGGCTAGAGGAGGAATCAGATCAAGAAGAGAGATCTGTTTTATAAGATCAACGACAAATTGGCTGGAAAAGCATTCCGGGCTGCTGTTGTGAACACTAATCAGGAGAAATAAATGCTTTATGAGGTTTTTCCCATGTGAAAATAAAAGCTTTTTCCAGTTGCCATTTCATTTCAAAATAAACTCTTTTAACCTCGGGGGGACCCTGTGTGGAAGAATAGGGTGGGGTGGGGCAGGGTTAGCAGGGAGGTCGGCATGGTTTTGTGTTCTGAGGCTGGGCTGGGCACTCGGGCACATGTACAGGTTAGTGGAAATCGTTGGTCACGAGAGATTGGAGCCTTTACCCTAAAAATAGATTTGGCCCAGATAGTAGCATTGGACTCTACTTTGAGAATGAAGGTTACAGTCTGTTCTCTTCTCTCCAGCAATGATCTGTCCCCACCCGGAGTGTGGACCAGGAGCTTAGGGCTCTTGGGCACTTTTTCAAGATCTATGAACTAAATAAAAGTCTCTACCCTACCTATTCCTTATGTGGGGGGAAATTCTTTCAGGTCAAAAAAAAAAACAAAGAACAGTTAGGAGAACAACAAAAACAGACTAAGAGGAATCTTTCATTCAGCATCTCCTACGTAACAGAGCGTTTCTTGGAGTGCGAGCTCTGCTGGGGCTGGGGGCGGGGGCTGTGTGGTCGGGGGTTAGTCCTTCCAGGGTTCTTCCTTCCCAGCTGCTTGTGGGGTGTGGCAGCCGCGACACACAGAAGCTTGGCTCAGTTTTGAGGGCAGAGCCTGGAAGTGATTTGGGTCATTACGGGCTGATGATACAGCGGGTTTGACAGTTGGCAGATCAGGGAGGCGCTAGATTTTCCGGGTTTTCCCTAGCTGCCCTTTCTGGATTTTGCTGAGCCCCCTGCTGAAGCGGGTCCCCTCCCCGCCTCAGTGCCCCATTGGTCCCCTCTTCTGATTGCCCGACCCGGAAGCACCAGAACACGCTGGCGGAACGCCTGCTAGCTTTCACTTACTCCACGGGGCAAAAACTTTAAGTCTGTTTATCCCACTTTCCCATAGGTATTTGTGTTTTCCTTCCTGCAAAAACAACATTATAAAAACATGAAAAAATAAATAATTAAAAACAGTTCCTAGTTAACCCACAACCCTGATACCACCTGAGCCAGCCCTGGGCCCTCCTGTCCTCTGAGCTGTCTCAGGAGAGTAGCCTTTTCTACTCTGCTTTTGATACTTGCCTATTTCTAAGTTCTACTATTAAAGTAGATCAACATGTGAAATACTTTTATTTTCTATGAAAGATCTCTCTAGAAATCTTGGACCCTGATGCACAGTGTTACGGGCTGAATTACGTCCCCCCAAATTCGTATGTTAAAGCCCTAACCCCCAGGATGGCTATGTTGAAGATAAGGCCTTTAAGGAGGTAATTAAGGTTAAATGAGGTGCTACAGTTAGGGCCTTAGTCCAATAAGACTGGTGTCCTTGTAAGAGGAGGAAGAGGCACCAGAGATCCTCTATCTCTGTGCACAGAGGAAAGGCCATGTGAGGACTCAGAGAAGGCGGTTGTCTGCAAACCTAGGAGAGAGGCCTCACCAGAAACCAACCCTGTAAGCACCTTGATCTTGAACTTCCAACCTCCAGAGCTATGAGAATTAAATTTCTGTTGTTTGAATCAGCCAGTCTGTGGTGCTTTGTTAGGGCAGCCCCAGCTGACCGATATACACTGGGTTTGGGTTGAAAGGTAAGAAAGAGAAAAGCGCCTCTGGCATCTAGGAGCTGGCCTGGCACATAGAGTTAAGAGTTCTCCTGCTGAACACGAGCAGTTTCACAGAACATGGCCGTCAGACCAGAGTGGCCACAATGGAGCAGGACAGAAACGAGACCACTCCAGAGTCACGTCTGAGCCCAGACACACCATGAACCTTGCCCAGATCACACAGGGGAAAGTAACCAGACATCTTCCTGTCCTGGATGATGCGAGTGACTTCTGTTCTTTACCAGTTTTAGCTGAAGTCTCACCCTGCTCTTTTCGCCTTCTAGCCAAGATTTTTTTCATAGAATTACCTTCATTTCCTGACGGTATCCAATCCAGAACAAGGCTCCACCTCTTTAAATTGTACCCCCAAACACCTAACACCAACCAAAATCCTATCATAAGTCCTGCCGGACTCTTACTGAACCTCCCCAGGGCCCCCCATGAGCATTAAACCCAACTTGGTCAAACACTGGTGTGTTGTTCCTGGTGGTCATTGGCTAGAGGGCACTGACAAAGGTGTGAGCATTTTTATGGTTTTTCATAAGGATTTAACACTGCTTATTGTTATCAGCTGAATGTTTGTGTGCCCCCCAAATTCGTATGTTGAACCCTTAATTCCCAGTAAGATGGTAACTGGAGGTGGGGACTCTGAGAATTAATTAGGTTGAGATGCGGTCATGAGGGTGGGACCCTTAAGGTGGGGTTCATGCTCTTACAAGAGGAAGACAGAGAGATCTCACTGCCTCCATGCACACGTACCCAGGGAAGGCCATGTGGGGACACAGAAAGAATGTGGCCACCTATAAGCCGGGAAGAGAGCTTTCCCCAGGAACCAAATCTGTCAGCATCTATTTTTTTGTTTTTGGACTTTCCAGCCTCCAGAACTGTGAGAAATAAATGGCTGTTATTTAAGACACCCAGTCCATGATGTTTTGTTCCAGCAGCCCAAGCACATTAATACTTATCAAAGGAGTTGATAAATTTTTCTTGCTCTCAGAAATGTTAGCACAACTGGCACTAACAATCTGAATGTTAGGATCTCTTAAAATCAGTTTGATAGTGTGAAGTGTGTCTTGTTGAAATCTGCATGCTTTATTAGTTCTTAGACTGATCATTTTCTCAGGTATTTTTTTCTACTATCATTCCTAATTTGTCAGCAGGTTGACATTCAATTATGGAAAAATAATTTCTGTCTCATACTAAAGGGATTTCCAGAGTCTGGAAGGGAAGAGAGGCATTTGAGAGGTTGGGATAGTGTAAGAATGTCTTCCACTCCTACTTCTGGAATCAGCCCATGGCCCAGATTTGGAGGTCCTCATAATAGAAACAGTATTACTCACTCCTACACACTGTCAGTTGGGATGATTTTGACTTAAACTATAAGACAACCTTGGCCTAAGCAATGTGGTTATTTCTTTCACTTAATAAGAAGTCCAGGGGTCTGGCAGACTGTGGAGCTGGTTGACTCAGCCACTCAAAGACATCCTTATGGATCCAGGTTTCAGTCTTTTGGGTCCGTTCCCCTTAATTTATGTAACTAACCATGGCTGGTATTTATAAGTACCTTCTTCCACTACCCATTCTGTCTTTCCTTGGCCTTCAGTAGGTGCGTCAGCTGGTTGTGGTTCTTTACATGGTAGAGTAACCCACACCATCATTCCAGAACCTGGGCCACTGGTGATCCTTCCTGGGTTGGGTTGTTGTAGTTTTTCATTGACCTTAATCACAGGGCCTGGGAATACTAAGAGATTCCCTTCTTTGCCTGTTGATTCAGAGGCATAAAGAATCCAGAGGAGCCAGGCAACAGTTTTTACTTCCAATTCAATAGACTCCTTGGGTAGAAGCATTCCTCCCTTTGGAACTAAGACCTGTAAGCCAGCACAGCATACACCTGAGGAAAGAGGAAGCAAAAATTTTGCTGGTTGAGGACTCGGGGTAATGGTGAGTGGTGCCACTGCCAGTTCCACTCCTGGATTCCTATACCTGGCTGTGGGAGAAACAGCATCATATATTAGACACTGATTCAGAGCACACCCAGCCTCCCGGAGAGCCTTGTCCCAGCCCTGAACAGAACTGCCACCTACATGGTGCTGTGACTGAGCCTGCACATTTTATCAAGCCAGCTGCTTCAGGGTGGTGGAGAACGTGGTAAGACTAATGAATTCCATGAGCATGAGCTCATTGTGCACTCGTTTACTATGAAGTGATTTCCCTGATGAGCAGCACTGCAGTGTGGAATGCCATGACCAAGGGTAAGGCATTCTGTAAGCCCACGGATGGTTGTTTTGGCAGAAGCATTGCGTGGAGGGAAGGCAAATCTGTATCCTGAGTGTCTGTTGTATTAAGAACAAAATGCTGCCCCTTCCCTGATGAAAGTGATGTAATCAATGTACCTACCACCTGGCAGCTGCTGATCATAGGTATTGGGGCCATATTGGAGATTCGACATCAATCTCCACGTTTGGCAGATTGGGTGATCATCAGCGGCTTAGCCAGGTAGACCTCAGTGAGTGCAAGTCTTTGCTGAGCCCAGGCATGACCTCTATCCCTGCCACCATGACCACTTTTTCCATGAGCCCAGTGTGGTAATGACAGTGGTAACCAGAGAAAGAGGCCACCTGGTGTCCACAGAACAGGATAGCCTATCCACATGATGGTTAAATCCTCCTCTACTGAGGTCACTCTTAGGTGAGCATTTACATGAGCTACAAATACCTTTGTGTTTTTTGCCCCTTCAGAGACAGCTATCCACGTCCCTCTGTCCCACATCTCCTCATCACCAAGTTTCCCATCATATTCCTTCCGAGTTCCTGGCCACCCAGACAAACCATGGGCCACAGCCCATGAATCAGTATATAATCATATAATCATACATCTGGCCATTTCTCCTTCAAAGCAAAGTAAACAACCAGGTGCATTGCTCGGATTTCTGCCCACTGAGAGGATTTCCCTTCACCACTGTCCTTCAGGGATGTTCCAGAAAGAAGGGCTGTGGTGCTGCAGCTGTCCGCTTTTGGGTGGTGCCTGCATACCGTGCAGGACTGCCTGTAAACCAGACCCCAGTCTGCTCTTGCTCTAGGAGACGGAAGGCAGTGTAGCAGAAGTGGGCTCCAGAGGCGTGTGGGCCACCTCATCTAACTTACCTGTGCCTTCACCACTGAAAAGAGAATCGTGAGCATTTTAAAATCTAATTATATTAAAGAGTCAGTTTCCAGAACCAATTCAGAAAACTCATCTTTAAAGTTCTGTTCCACTCTCAGTAGTGGTGATGGTTGTACACAACATTGTTCATATACTTAATGCCACTGAATTGCACACCTGAAGATAGTTAAAATGGTAGATGTTACGTGTAGCTTATAAAAAATATATACTTACAAAAAAGGAAAAAAAGAAAAGAAATAGCCCAGGCCTGAATTAAAGCAGAAAAGTGGCAGAAAAGACTTGAATTCAGAGTTTAAATCAACTGATCGAGTGCTGATCAATTTGATGGCTGAAATGACGGTAAAAACGTTGAGTTTTAGAGTTTTAAGAAAATTAAGTGTAAGTCTAAGGTTTTCTGGTTTTAATTTTACTTTAATCCTTCTTCTCCCTCGCTTTTCAATAATTTGATTTCTTACTAGGACTTAGTCCAAAGTTTTTTCAGCCTTTGGACCTATGACTCTATGCTAATTTGCACTTTAACATTTAAAATAATTTTTTCCTTGGTAAAATTTAAAATAAAGATTCAATATTAACCTACTTCTCCAGGTATAATTATAGAGAATAACACACACAGTGCTCAAAGACGTTGCTAATGTACGTTCTAATGCAGTTTCTAAACTGTGCCAAAGAATTAGCTTCACCACGTGCCTATAGGGTTGTGATTTAGGCTGAAATTTCTCCTCTGCCCCCATCTCACCAAACATCTTTTGCCCACTTTTCCAGAGATCGTAGAAGCAATCCTAGGTGGTAATTAGAAGTCTCACAGCCCTTGGTATTACTGTTCTGCTTTTTGCTGTCTCTTTGGGGCTCCGTCTAAGGGGCTGGAAGGAGTTACGGGGCCACTGGCCATTGAAATGCTCTGACCTTTTGTTCTGACATCCAGGAATCTGCAAAGTGAGTTTGTAGAGAGTTTTTCCCAGCTTCATGTTGAGTGTGCTTTCTGTCTTAACGTACAGTGGTTCCCAAATGCTTGGGGGTTGCAATGTGATTTTCCCATCCTGAAAATCTATTAAAAAGAAAGAGATTCATCACTCCTTTCCACCCCTCCTCCAGGCACTGCAGATGGCAATTAGCACCCAACACAGCCCCTCCCTATAACATCATCAGTTTTTTGCCTGCATTGCATCTACTTCACAGCTCAAGACATGCCAAATCACACACGTTCTAAGTACTTGTTGCTAGCAACAGATCTATCTTCCTAAGTGGCCAAGCACAGGCTATATTTGGAATGTCAGAGCACCTCACTCATCCCTGGCCCACTTCCTTTAGCTGAGACATCTCCAAGCCTTAAAGTAAGTTCCTCTATGTTTCTTGGTTCTGCTTCTTGAGGGAGATACTCTGGATCAGCTCTGCAAAATGCAAAGTGACACAAAAGCAGAGAAATGATCAAGTTCTTTCCCATGAACTCCCTTCTCCTCTGTGAAAACAAATATTATTAGTAAAATCCCTACCTTATGGGACAACTGGGAATATTTGATGAGATTGTGAAAATATTAAAAATCGTCGGGGCGTGGCAGCTGTAGGTCTGGCACAGGGTCTGCACTCCATGCCTAAATGCCACCAGGTAGTTCTGCTCCTTTCTCATCCTCTCTATTTTTTTAATTGATGTAAACTTCACATATCGACTTAACCATTTCAAACAGAATATTTAGTGTTATTTTGAACGTTCCCAGGTTGCGCAATCACATTTCTATCAAATTCCAAAATATTTTTATCATCCCAAAAGGAAACCCTGACCCCATTAAGCAGTCACTCCCTGTTCCCCTCCCCCCCCCAGGCCCTTGCAAGCAACAGTTTTCTTTCTGTCTCCACCAATTTACCTATTCTGAAGATTTCATAGAAATGAAACCATACAGTACATAGTCTTTTGTGTCTGGCTTTGTTCCCTTAACATAATGTTTTTAAGGCTCATCCAGATTGTGTCATGTATCAGTACTTCATTCCTTTTCATGGCTGAGTAATATTCTGTTGTATGGATATACCACAACTTGTTTGTCCATTCAACCACTGATGGAAATTGGGGTTGTGACCACCTTTTGGCTTTTGTGAATATTGCTGCTAAGAACATGCGTGTACGTGTGTGTGTTTGAGGAACTGTTTTCAATTCTTTTAAGTAGATACCTAGGCCTGGAATTGCTACTTGTTCTCTCTTCTGTCTGTTTCCTCTCAATGATCTCACGTGTGTGGAATCTGTAATGATATCCTGTTTTTAAATTCCTGACATTATTTATTTGTACCTCTTCTCTATTCTAATTGACATCCAAGCAGTAATATAAAATTATTTTTAGTATTTTAATGAACCAATCCATAGTTTTGTGGATCTCATCTATCCACACATTTGAATTTGTTTTAATTCTTGCATTCTCTTTGAGTTTGTCTGCTGCTCTTTTTGTAACTTCTGGAGAGGGCTGCTAAGCAGACACCGTTGGAGCTCTGCTCACATGCCCTGGGCCCCCCTTGTCATTCTCATGCACACTAGCCGGACTTCCAAGGGCCAACATCTGATTCTCTGTCAGGG
Organism: Camelus dromedarius; assembly: GCF_036321535.1. Classification (NCBI taxonomy): domain Eukaryota; kingdom Metazoa; phylum Chordata; class Mammalia; order Artiodactyla; family Camelidae; genus Camelus; species Camelus dromedarius. Next base: position 9,263,930 of record NC_087454.1, on the reverse strand, counting down.
CCATGGTCAAGCTGCCTGAATCCACTTTGTGGACACGGTGGACTAGAAGTGCCTGGGAACTGACATCCGTGGGAGAAACCCACCAAAGACCAGAGGCTGTCAGAGTATAAATACACTAGCTTCTTGTCCTTTGGCCAGAATAATTCTTACGCATCTTTTGTATAGTTTTCTTACCCTTGGCAGTCAAGCTTCCGTCACCTGTTGTGATGGTGGCCTTAATAGTGTACCCTTTATTGACTGCTTTCCTTTTCCTGTCTCACTATCTGTTTGTGTTTCTACCTTTCTTCCCCAAACTTCCCTGTTATTGGCTAAATTGTGGTCCCCCCAAAATTCGTATGTTGGGATCCTAAGCCCCAGTCCCTCAGAATGTGACTATATTTGGACAGAGGACCTTTAAATGGGGTGATTGAGTTAAAATGAGGTCATTAATTCACTCTGACTGATGTCGGTGTAAGAAAAGGAGGTTAGGGCACAGACACTCACAGAGAGATGACCTCGTGAGAACCCAGGAGGAAGGCAGATGTTTACAAGCCAAGGAGAGAAGCCTCAGAAGAAATCAACTCCACCAACACTTCGATCTCAGACTTCCAGCCTCCAAAACTGTGAAGAAGTTAATTTCTGTTGTTTAACCATATAGCCTCCGGTGCTTTGTTACGGCAGCCCAGGCAAACCAATTTACTTCTAATAAACTGCTTGCCCTTGAATCATTGGCTTGGGATCTGCTTCTGAGGAACCCAACCTAAGATTCAAAGTTTACTGATTTTTTTTGCAGATTTTCTTCTTTCCTGATATGCCCTTGGAGCTATAATTACCTTTTAAGCACGGCTATGGCTTTGCTATGTAGTATTTGATAGTGTAATGATAAATTTTGATATGTAGTGTTATTATTTAACTTGAAATATTTTCAATTGTCCACTGTAATTTCTTCTGAGTCTGTGGGTTGCTATAACTTGGAACTGTCTCATGTTGGCCTTATAAACACTCCAGCCATGACACGTGTCACTTCTGCTCACAACTCAGTGTCTGAAACTAGCCAGGGGACTCCACCCAGCCACAAGGGAGCTGGAAGCACAGTCTACCCCGTGCCTGGAAGGGAGGGGAAAACCATTAACTCACAGCATCAGTTAACCACAGAAACCAGGCTATGTGGAACATCCTTCTATGTGCTTCCTCTTGTGTATGTGCTAGAATTTCTTCAGAATAGAGGATACATCTGGGAATGGAATCATAGGTCATCTTGTGAACATGTCTCCCATTGCACTAGAAACTGCCAAGCCACTCTCCAGAGCGCTCGCGCCAGTTTTCATTTCCACCAGCAGCGTCCACGCAACGCGTTGTTCTGCACCCTCATGACATCAGACTTAGACTTTCTCTATAAATTGGTAGGTGTGAAACAGTATCTTGTTGTGGTTTTAGTTTGTGTTTCCCTGACTACTAGTCAAGCTTGGTCCAGTCTCTTTTGTACCCCTTGTCCCATGTCAGTTTCTATTTTATAAAAATTAATGGCTCGTTCCCTGACAGATTACATAATGATCCTCTAAAAAGAATCCATGCATTTGAGCAAGACGTCAGGCATCTATTTAAGTAACAGGTTTGAATTTAAGAATTACATTTATCAGGGGTCAGAAAAATGTTTTGTAAAGGTTTTTGGTTATTGGTTTTTTTTTTTTTTCTTTGCTGGCCATATGGTCTCTGTTGCAACAACTCAGCTCTGTTTAGCGCAAAAGCAGTCTTCATCAATATGGTGTAACTTTGCTGTATAAACTGCTTATAGACACTAATATGGGATTTTTGATATCATTTTCAGGTGTCACAAAATGTTATTCTTCTGTTGATTTTTTCCCCCCAAATTTAGAAATATAAAAATCATTCTTGATTTGCAAGCATATAAAAACAGACCATGGGCCATATTTGACACCAGGGACCTGGCTTTTTGACCCCTGAACTATACCCAAGCTTGACCCCAAAAGACTAAGAATAGACTGGAAGGCATCTGCTTCCTGTTAATGCAACTCTCTTTGCAGTCAACGTGGAGGGTTAAGATCTTAGCTGGGTCTTTTAAACCTCTTTCCTCCACTTTTGTCCCTTACAAGGATTTTCTTAGATGAGTTTCATAAGCACAGCTGGGTCTAGTGGTCCCGAAAGGTCCATTCTGCATTCTGGCTACACAGCTGCTTCACACAGCAAAGGCCAAAGGCGCAAGCCTCGAAGTCTCTGGATAACCTGACCTAGTTCATCTCTCATCAGTTGTTCAAAAACTCCCATATTACCCATCATCTGAATACACTTGTAAAGTGCCTTACAAAATGATTTGTCCCAAAACAGTGAATACCAGGTACTATCTTGTGTGGAAGAAGAGAAGATCCAATGATGACATTGAAAAGATTCAGTGAATCTTTTATCAGAAAAAAAGGGGCAGACTTAAGAAGGTCATGAGATTCTTCTTTGGCAGGTTGTCATGTGTTGACAGGGACAGAGTCATCTAGGAGACAATAGAGAATTGAAAACATCTGAAAACATCTGATTGTGAATAAGTCCCCAGAGCTGATTTTGGACACATGTGTGTTATGTAAACGTTACGCAAGAGCTGACTGAGCCACAGGATCTGACTTTGCAAGGCTGATATAACGGTGCCTCAACATCACTATACTTGAGCTTCCCTGAAATGCTCTGAAGTCTGTGTTGGGTGTCATTGGACGTTTGCTGCTGTCTCGTTCTGGTCAAGCAGAAACCCACATGTAGGTCAAGTGAGTCTAGTTTCTTCCAGGCCTGGAATACCCTGCACTCTCCAAATGCTCTCACGTGTGGGGATTCAGATGAGTACTGTGTGGTGCCCTAGCCTTCTCTCTCAATAGCTGGGCCTTTACTTCTAGTCTATCCTAGAACGGTTTTGTTTGTGTGCAGTATATTTACTGATATTGTCAACACAGATCATTGCAGGACACAGACTTAGGTACTGCATTCTTCCTAAGGCTGAGCAGAACCTTCTTTCTGGGAACATTTTCAGTAGACTATTTTGAAGGCAATTCTGAGAAACAGGAAGAACAAGGGGACGAGCATCAAGGCAAATTTTTTCTTTCTTCTTTCACTTTTGTTGGCGGGAACATTTCTGTCAGGGAAGACAGTTCCCTTTCATTTTACCAGATCCAGATGAGCTACAGAACCTCTGTTACCAATTCTTTGTCCGTAATTTATATTAGCAACACGGGACCTGATGATAGAAGTTATTGACGAAAATAAAAGCTGGTGGCTTTCTGAAAGAAGCGGGCAGATGCTCTCAAGAGAATTGCGTCGTACTGATGCTTCTCTGTCTAAAATTTCTAACTGCCTTTTTGAGGATTTTCCTTCCTTTCGTGTCTCAGTTATTTTCACACTTACTGGCCACCAAGTGTGAAAGAAAGAGGGGAAGAAGAGGAGGATGCCACAGTGCGTCTGTGATGTTGAGGTGAATCTAGAAATTAAAGTCGTCCCTTTTTCTCATCTGTGTTTGATCCCAATTCATATTTTTTAAGGTAGGTAATTTCAGGTTTCATTAACCCACTCTGGCATACAATACCCAGGCTGTTAAAGAGGCAGAAGTCATTGCTGTAGTAACTGCTGGAGACAGAGTCAGACAAGCATTGGAAGGCTAGAAGTCAATGAGAAAAATCCATTCATCCATGGAACGTTTATTGAATACCTACTATTTTAAAGGCATGGGTTCACCTCTCCAAGGGATGAATAAAAAAAAATAGAGGAAAGAGATGAATACACAAAAATATGGTAACTGATTGGATAAGAACTGAAGAAGGGTAATCAAGGATTCTATGTTTCAGGCAACTTCAGAGGCACATAGAACCTGCCAATCAATTTCAAAAACTTTTGTTCTGTCTCTAGTTTAGCCTCACTGTGGCTCCACCTTGCCGCTTAGAGACTTAAGTTTGTATTTCAGAGAGGAGACCAAAACGGATTCTTGCACAGACCCAAAACTGGGGACATGTATCCTATTCTAATTCCTCGTTTAGGGAGATGATTTGGCTTCTCCCGTGTTAAGGTTAAGTATTTTCTATGGGGCTATGATTAACACTTCCTGAAAAGCAGAAATCTAAGCATGTGTGTGTGTGTGTGTGTGTATGGGGGAGTGCAGGTTTCTTTCTAGGATTAAATTGCAAATTTTCTTTTTTAATGTAATCACCTTCACATTTGCTAAATTCTGAATGAATCTACACTATTTTGCCACAGAGTTTATTTTTCTCATCATCATCAATTTTCTGCTCTAGAAGATTTTGAAGGTAAGGTAGGTTTTGAACCTAGCACACTAACTACCAACAATAATTGTTTATTTGGAAAATGGAGCAATGAAAAAGCTATTTGCATCAGAATTGACTCCATCATTAAAATATTCCCCACTAATCCATTTGCAGTAGAGGATTTTTGCACCATTTCATTTTATTTAGGGCATCTCCTATAGTGTGTTTGGCCATTTGCACATAGCTACGGAGTCATTGTCTCTTAGGATAGTCCTTCCTCTTTCCCAAGCTGGTGAAACCTAAGGGAATCGCTGGAATCAACTCGACTCTATTTACTTGGATGTGTTTCACAGGGAATCCTTTGTATCAGCCGAGTTGCTTCCATCAAAATATCCATGGGAAGTTCACATAACCTCATTTCCCTCTGTTAATGTTACTGAGTTAAGCACAAGACAGAAATATTCTTAGAAGATATATTGCTTCCTCTTAATCAGAGCTAGCCTAGAGTGGAGAAACAGAGCCCCTGGGGACAAAGTAAGACACTCATGAACTCTGGCCACTGTAAGACAAACAATGGGGACCTTATTCTTAACTTAGTTTCTAAGCAAAGGTTTTCCTGGTGACCTCGTTCCTCTGGAGAAATCACACCGCTCCACGGATGGATTAGCAACTCGCCCTGGTACCATGAGTTGCCACTCTGCCCTTGTCTCCCCATCTTCCTTCCGGATATCTGGATTTTTCTTCTAATTATATGTTTCCTCCATAATTCTGCACAGTAGTAAAATATAAATATCACTCTCATCCTCTTAAAACCTGATAATCATTCATCTAGAAGAAGGGCTACAGTTTGCCATAGATAAAAATAGTCTTCATGTTGTGTCCTGCCTAGAAATAATCCCAAACTTGAACTTACAGCGAGGACAACCCGAGGTCTCTTATGCTTAGGAGACCACCAAGCAGTGATAATGGTTAGCTGGATATAGCTGTTGTACTGCACTGGGGCTTATCTGGAGTGAGAGTTCCCACCAAATGTGCACAACACCAACTTCTCCTTTCAATGAAACCTTCAGTGCATCACTCCCCCTGCCCCAGGTTGTGAACTGAGGGAAGTTCTCTGATAAGAGAAATGGAAAAAAGGGAAGAAGGAGGAGTGTGCAGGATAGAAAAGTAGGGGAAGGTGGTTTCCATGGAGACCTAGCCTTCCTCGTGCTCTCATCTGCTGACGGTCTAGAAGAGCGGTCTCTGATAGCCACTGGCCTAATTCCACAGCTTCCTATGGAAGCCCCAGGAGCACTGAGACATCAGCTTTTTCCCACCCAAGAAGGTCCCTTCAACCACCCACAAAAAACAGTATGCATGCTTTGCAAATATCACACCATCTTTCAGTGTAACCAACACAGCCAATTTTTTTCCATTATTGAAACACAACTCTGTTTCTTTTATTGAGCATCAGATAAAATATTTGGCGTGCATTTAAGGGCCATGTTGTGTGAGAAATATGTTTGTTGTGGTTGTTGTTTTCCAAAAATGTGGTCGAGTGTGTGTAAGTTGAATGTGAGTGTGACACGTCTCCATTATGGGGCAACAAAAGTATGAAGGTATTCTGAATTCGATGTGGTCATGACATTAGTTGATGGGCGGAATGACACTTCCCTCCTGCCCCAGGAAAGGCCTGGTATTCATTCTGTGTTAAATCACTTGAATCCAAAGATGTACTGGTTTACTCGTGGCTCCTCTTTGCTTCTTTTATCCAAATGCCCTCCCACTCTGCTTACTTGCCCAGGAGGGGTGAACATTTGAGGACATAGTAAATCAGGTGAGGTTTGGATTTCTGTTACCACTCTGCCATCCAATATGAGCCCTTTATATCAGAGAAGGAAGACAGAGGACAGGACAGAGACAGCTCAGACAGGTTTCCATTGATGTCATATTTCCCCACACAACTTGGAGAGGCATGATACAGGCTAGAAAAAAACAAATGCGTGCAAGTACAACAGAGTAATGTTTTGCATATTGTGACTTGTCAGTATGTGTTGATTGAACTGAGTGAGATAAAGATAAATACCATAAATATTTGTCTTTTGCTAATATGCTTAGAAGTGGAATTTTGTTTCCTTTTCCCTGTTGTCTTGCAACATCTCCGATATTAATCAAAATTTTGCATAACTCCTTATATTTTTATATTTTTTATGTTGTTATAAGCTGGTGTTGTGTTGAGAAGATTGTCACAATTTTCTGACCAATTACAAGGCTGATATAATTACTGAAAGTTGCTTTTGAATGAAAGAGTAGATATAGATGGGTGACATAATCAAAGTTGGAGGTTGAGATAGTTTTGCCCAGTCCAGATCCTGTTTTCAATCAAGATTTGGGATACTGTTTCAGGGAATTCCCAACCAAGATAATATGAAATAAAAGCCAGCTGAGTGAAACAAATAAAGAGCTATGGGAAAGCCAAGGAAGAGAGGGTCATGTTTGTGAGAAAGTTCTGGGAACATTTTCACAGAGAAGACAATATGGGAGCAAAGGGCATGGATCTTACTGGTTTTGCCTTACATGGTACCTAGAGCCAAGCTTAACAATGAGTAGATTCTCAATAAGTAGTTATTGAATTTATAATGGAAGGAAAGACGAGGCGATAAGAACCAAGGGTTTAATCTTGGAACATATCCCTATTTAGAGGGCAGGGAGGAGAAAGGGAAGAAGACACAAAGATTTTAAAGAAGTAAAAGAGGACGAGGGATAGACAATCACACAAAGCATGAAAGCATGTCAAGGAGAACTTGCTGTGCGGTATTTTCTCATGCTGTAGAGCAACAGTATTTAAAGTGTGGTTCTCAGACCAGCAGCATAAATAGCGCTTTGGAACTCGCTAGAAATGTGAGTCTTTGTGCCTACTCCAGATCTGCAAAACAAGTTCTTCCAGGGGGAGGCCCAGAAATCTGCTTAATAAACTCCCGAAGTGATCTTGATGCACACTAAAGCTTGCGAAACGCCGTTGTAGCATATTTCTGGACGATAAGTTGCTGCTGGCAAAACGAAATTTCTGATTCTGAGGCAATTTCACGAGTTTGGTTCTAGGATCTTCCTAGAATTATATTGCAGAGAAATTGTTATACTAAATTGCTAATGTTTAAATTATACTTAAACAGTTCAAGGTAAACATTTTATGCCATGATTGGTTTCTTAAAATCTGTCTTGCAACGCCTCGCTTCAGTTAGTGAGGAGGAAACAATATGACATCACTCAGTTAGGAGGGACACCAGGGGTGCGTGTGCACAGGGGGCACACTAGTGAGGACACAGGGAGAAGACAGCCATCCACAAGACAAGGACACCAATCCTGATCTTGGACTTCCAGCCCCCAGACTGTGAGAAAATACACTTCTGTTGTCTAAGCCAAAAAAATTAAAAAACTCAGTTAACAGTACCTAAAGACCACTCACTCAGATTTATCATTAGACAACTCAGTTTGCTTCTGTCAGCTATAGTCTCAAGGAAACTTAGAAAATATTTTGAATTGAACAAAAATTGAAAGTACAGCATCTCTAAATTTGTCAGATGAAGATAAAGCAGTGCCTGGAGGGACAATCGTGACATTAAATGCTTTTACTAGGAAAGAAGAAAGTCATCAATTCAAAAATCTAAGCTCTACTTTAAGAAACTAGAAAGAAGAGTAAAAGAAACCCAGAAGGATGTAATAAAGATAAGAACAAAAATCAATGAAACTTATAAAGAAGAACAATAAAGAAAATTAATGAAATAAAACGTTGGTTCTTTGAAGAGATCAATAATATTGATAAGCCTTTAGCCAGTCTGACAAAAGAAAAAAGAGAGAAAATGCAAATTAGTATTAGGAAGGCATATAATTACAGACCCCAGAGACATTAAAAAGATAATAAAGGGATAATACAAAGAAACATGAATTCAGCAAGTTAGATAAAATGGACCAATTATTTGAAAGACATAAACTACCAAAACTCACTCAAGAAGAAAAGGATAACCTGAATAGCTCCGTATTTACTAAAGAAACGGAATTCATAATTTAAAATTTCCTAACAAAAGAAATCTTTAGACTCAGATGGTTTTATACATTAATTCTACCAATATTTAAGAATGAAATAATACCAATTCTATACAATCTCTGACCGAAAATTAAAAGGAGTCTACCACCCAAGTCATTTTTTAGGTCAGCAATACCCTGATATAAAAAAACAAAGACAGTTAAAAAATAAAAAAAGGCAACTGCAAAAGAATACCCACCCCCATAAACAACAAGGATTAAAAAAATTTTTAAATCTTCAAAAAAAATCTAGCAAATCAAACCCAACAATATATCAAATAAAAAACACATCACAATCAAGTGGAATATATCCTGGTAATCCAAGACTGATTCAATACTAGAAAGCCAGTCAAAACAATCTATCAGTAATAGATCAAAAAAGAACAATCACATTATCATATCAATTGATGCAGAAAAGTCATTTGACAAAACTCAATATTCACTCCATGTAAAAACTCTCAGTAAAGTAGGAAAGGAAGGGAACTTTCTTAACTTTATAATGGACTTTTCCTTAAGATTAAAAACAAAATAAAGATATCTACTGTTACAAGTCCTATTCAGCATCATACTAGAAATTCTAGCCAGTGTAACAAGACAGGAAAAAGAAATAAAAGTCATACAGTATTTTAAAATTGCCTTTTTTTGAACACCAGATAATTATCTACATAGAAATATCCATGAAGTCTACTAAAAAGCTTTTACAATTAATAAGAGAATTTTTAAAACTTGCATATCCACAAGCAACAATCAATTGTATTTCTTTAAGACTAGCAAGCAAGGGAAAAAAATAAAACAATATCATTTATAGTAATTTCCCCAAAAAGAAATATTTAGGTGAAAATCTAACACAGCATGTGCAGAATCTTCATGCTAAGAACTACAAAATGCTAGTGAAAGAAATAAAAAAAAAAAGACCTAAATAAATAGACATACCATGTTCAGAGACTGGAAGACACAATACAGTTAAAATGTCAGTCCCCCACCACTTAGCTGCAGAGTTACATAATGTCTAGCAGGTTCGGTTTTGTTTTGTTTGTAGGTTCAAAAATATTTTAATGTTTATATGGAAATGCAAAGGAACTAGCATAGCCAGAACAATTTTTTAAAATGCAGAGAAGAGAAAGTTGGCAGACTCACAGGACCTGATGTTAAAAAATAATGTGCCTGTTGTGTTGCAGATATTGTGTGCGAGGTGCTGATGCTGGGAAAAGAAGGAATAACAATTACCCTTCCCCCGAAGCGGCTCGGTTTGGTGTCTACTCATCCTTCGTTTCCCACTGTACTTCTCTTCCTCTTATGTTTACATTTTGTGCCCCTGCTATCCAGCAGGTAAAACTTACAACCATATATATATAGTGTTTGAAAGATTTAGAAAGACGTATGCCTTGGGAAGTCTCCATCCTGTCAGTGCTAGTGCTTCCCAGGTCTGCCTGCTCTGGGCACTAGAACCTTGACCAAATGTGAACTGGATACCCTATGTTTTGCTTAAATGATGCATTAATGCAGCACTTACTACGCACATTTTCCTATGTTTACTTCTGGATTGGAATATGATGTGATCTCTGCCTTCAAGGGGCTCCCAGCTCAGTGGAGAAGTCGAACTACAAATAAAGAGATTAATGAAAAGTGAGATGGAAGTGGAAAACAGGACCAAGAGCAGACACTAAAAGGCCTCACCTTGTTAGCCTGAAGAGCTGTAATTTTATCATACAGGTGACGGTGAGCCATTGAAGATGTTAAGCAGGGGAGAGCTCTCCCTGATGCTTCGATTCATTTATTCACTCACTCATTCAATAAACAGTTTTTGAGTATCTATGATACATTAGGCTACTCAGAATTCAGAGAATACGAAGATAACTAGGCTGTGACCCTGCCTCCAGCAAGCACCCGATACCAAGAAGCACTCTACTGTGTGACGCTGATTGGTCTACAAGTGAAGCAGGATATTACTTGAGGAAATAATCCATGACATTTTTTTTTTCTTTTTCCACTACCTCTCTCCCCTCCCCTTCCATTCAAGCAGGCTTCAAGTTAACATCCTCAGGTGAGACAGATGGCTGGGTTGAAAGGAGAAATAGGCTGGTATATGTCCTGCATTTTGTTTTCAAAAGCCTAAGCCCCAGAGGGGAGAAAATAATACAGGAATAGACAAATACCGGTGTCCTTGGGCTAAAAGGTAAATGCTTTCTTCCCCTGCCTCCTCCCTACTGGACTGGATCCTCCTCCTATTGCAGGAAGGAGGAGGAGGAGGGGAAGAGACTGAGGTCCGTGAGTCTGGCTCCAGGGTCCTTCGCTGCAACAGTGGAAAGACCACAGAGAGAAGTGGATGCATGGCTCGTCTAGGTTGCAGACGAGACCCTAGGCGGGTTTGCAAAGATGCTTATGTCCCCAAGCATAGCACAAAGGCAGCAAAATGCCAGAGCACCCCAGGGAGCGGTACCTGGGGCACGCTGTGCGAACTGAGGACTGCCAGACAGAGGGGCTCCCTCCCTACCCAACCCCAGCCCTGTGCGGCTGCAGACCCGTGGCACAGCCCAGGGTGTTGACAGCAGGTCTCAAGTGTGACTGCCTTGCTAGGGCTTGCTAGCCTGCCACGGCAACACTGGCAGTCAGAAAATGGTGTGTTCTCATGAGTACAGTGAAATGTCCCGCCAGCTAAGGAGGTAGACTGAGATTCAGTTCTGCTACACACGTTAAATTGCGCTGCTCAGGAGAGGGAACCAGTTCTGCTCGACGGGTGAAGTCTGAGATGAGCTTTGAAGAGTAAGATGGGAGTGTGTGAGTTGGGAGGAGATTTTCAGATCAATGGAAAATTAGTGCAAAAGCAGACAGGCACGGTGCCCGCCTGGAAATTTAAGAAGTTTGGTTTTGTTTTCATATAGGTATATTTTGGAGATGTGCTGAGAAAAAAAGTTGTAAAATCAGGCACAGAAATCAGTACGAAGGGCTTTGTAAGGATTTTGTACTTGAAGATCAAAGGATTTTAAGCAGAAAAGTAACATGATTAGAATGTCATATAGATTTTTAAAATATTTAAATGACAATGATTTAATCTAGGCTACGTGGTATAAAGCCACATATTATTTTGAACCGTTAACTTAAGCATATATATTTATCTAATACCAGAATCATTCCTGCTTTGATTACTGTTTCAGCCTCTAGCACAGCTCCTGAAATACCAAGGTGCTTTATAAATATTTGTTTAAATGAATAGGAAAGATATTATCTGTCTCATATACTAAAAGGTGTCTTGATTATTCAACATTGTATTCTTAGTGGCATGTATAGCATTTAACACATAGGTGCTCAGTAATATTTGAATGAAGAAAAGATTTATTCTCTAAGTGTGTGGGGGGGAAACCAAAATAATGACTGCATAAAGAACATCAATTAATGTAGAGCTGCAACCACTGTAGGTTTCTCATGTGAATCTCATTGCTTTTGACAGGAATTAGGAAAACCCCTTAATGAAGGGGGACTAATGTAAACATCTCTACTTTAGTCTGAGTCCTTAGAGCGTGGTCAACCTGACGGCAGTCATTTCCTGCATTGAACACCACTTCGTGCACCGTGGTGGTCCGTGCCAGGCTCGTTGTTCCCAGATCAGGGCTGTGCTCCCAACAGCAAAGAATTCTTTCTCACTCTTTGCTAATGGTTGTTCACAATTCAGACTTAAGGGTCCAGGGTCTGCATCAGCCGTATTTGTGTAGCCCAGATAGCTGTCTCCATGTGCTTCTGCACAGATCTGTATGCCGTGTATAATGCAATTTTAAGAGGTCATTCTCTGTACTGTAGGGCCTGCAAAACCGTCTGCTGTTGCAGTGGTTAGAACCTGGGGTGGCTTCTCTGTGATGCTGTGCAGGGAGGTTTTAGAAATCATCCTGGCTTTGGGAAGGAAGAAAAAACTCCCTAGGCTAAGAGTTAACAAAAAGGCTTTACTTTACCTCTATAGTTTCCTGTCCCTCCATCAATGGAATATTACTCAGTCCCAGAAAGGAAAGACTTTCTGACACGTGCTACAAGGTGGGTGAACTTTGCAGACATTATGCTAAGTCAGATAACATAATTCCACTTACATGAGGACCTAGAACAGCCAAATTCGTACAGACAGAAAGTAGAGTTTACCAGGGACTGAGGGGAAGGGGTAATGGGGAGTAGTTCTTGTTTAATGGGGTACGTTTCCTTTTGGGATGATGAAGACGTCCTGGAGATGGATGGTGGTGATGACTGCATAACAGTGTGAATGTACTTAATGCCACTGAACTGTACACTTACAAATAGTTAAATTGGTAAAATTATATCTTGTGTATATTTAACTACAATGAATGAGGGAAAATTTTTTTTTAAATTTTAAAGCCAATTGGAAGCTCTGAGCTCATGGGTAGAGTTTACACGCTGTGGAGCCAGTCATTTCTTTGGGGAGCCCTCCGTGTCGATTTCCTAAGTCCTTCCCCTTGGACTAGTTGGATTCTCCAGAGAAACACTTTCCCAGCTCTTGCTTGAAGGATAGAGATAAGCTATCAACACTGTGGAAGGAGAGTGAGGGAAGAGGGCATGGGTCTTGACATCAGCATGTAAATATTTATTTAATCTTCCTCCAATTCTATTTAGCCCTTCTTTCATTAAGATATCCCTGCCCCAAACTGTGTCTGGTGTAACCCCTGTCCAGAGACCCTCTCTATTACTCCTGGGAGAATAGACACTTCAGTGTCTGCTGGGGTAAAGGAAGGCTGCACAGAGGAGATTTCAAGTCTTAAACAGATTTTTGACCAACCCTCCTGTTTTGACCCTGCGCATTAAGCCCTCCTTCTAGAGATAACTAATGCCACCAATTTCTGAAAACTTTGAGATTCTTTAGCATCACCTGATCCTCCTGTTGGCTTACGATTCATCTTTCTTAGGTCAGATAAGTCAGTTACCATTTGTTCATCCACTTTCCAGCTTCCAAAACATTATTACTATTTCCTTCGCTCTCATTACCTTTGTCCTCAGGGGTTTATGCAAGCAAAAAAAAAAAAAAACTACTATTGTTTTAGTTGGAATTAGGATAGAGCAATAGTTAATGTGTGGTAACTATGGCTCTATCAGCCCACCATCTTTGCTAGTAAGTCTCTTCTGTAGTTTTTGCAGTGCCATTTAAAAGATTGTTAGAATTTCTTAGTCTCCATTAAAAGAAGGAAATCATCTGAAACAAGGAAAGGGACAGTGGTCAGTGAACTCTGGAGTACTGTTTTCAGTTCTGGACACACCTGTGAAAACTAGAAAAACTGGAAATATTTAGAGGAAGTCACTAGAATATTAATGGAACAATTGGAGGGACTAGGAATTCTTTCAACAGAGAGTGGAAATTTCCAGCAGTTGACCTCAAATATTTGAAAGGCTGATGTTCATTCATTCATTCATTTGATAAATATTTAGTGAATTCCTGTTGTGTGCCAGGAGGTATTTTTCCAACCTGGGGACACAGTAGTGAACATGGCCGATTCTTAATTCTTATGGAGCTTACAGCCTAGTGGAAGAGAGGGTGAATTGCTCTGGATGGGCCCATTGTAGAAACAGAAGACATGGATAAAAGATAAATTTCAAATGAAGATAAAGGAGATCTTTAAAGGGTTTGAGTGTTGAGATGTGAGGACAACCTGTCCCACGACCACAGAAAGCAGTGAGAGCTGCAATACACCTGATACGAATTTAGCAGAGAGGTTAAATGGCATGGGCTCCAGCTGGAATCCTAGCTCTACTCCTCACTGGCTGTTGACCTTAGTCAAATCACTTAACCTCTCTGGGCCTCTACTGTGTCATGTGTAAAAGGCAGCCAATAATAATATACCATATAGGGTGTTATGAAGGTTGAATGAATTAATCTGTGCAAAGTGCTTAGAAGAGCATTTGTAGCACGACGTAAGTGCCACGTAAGTATTGCTGGGAGTATTTAGTTTTTTCCAACCAACTTTTAATTTTGAATAAATTTAATACCTATAGAAAAGTTGAAAAAACATCTGTATACTCTTGAAGTTCCCCAGTTGCTAACATTGGCCGCATTTGCTGTAACTCTCTCTGAGAGTGATTGGTTGGTTGGTTGGTTGCTGGAACATTTGAGTATTAGTTGCAGCTCTCAGGACACTTCACGCCTACATACCTCTCTGTTAAAGTTTCCCTAGAATGAGGGTGTTCTCCCACATAACCGTAATCTAATTATCATACTCATGAAAGTTATTATTGACATAATTCTATTTTCCAATATGTAGTCCCTATTCCGTTTTCCCTACTCGTCCCCATATTGTCCTGTATAGCTTTTAGGAAAATCATAATCCAATTAAGGATCAGACTTCACACTTAATTATCGTATCTCTTCTCCCTCTTTAATCTGGAACCATGCACTGAACTTTTGTGGTCTTTTATGGCACTGGCATTTTTGAGGAGTCTAGGTCGTTTTTTGGTATAATGTATCTCAGTTTGGATTTGGCTGATTCTTTCCTCATTAGACTCAACATTTTCGATATACACGTGATATGGTTTTCTCACTGCACCACATCAGGAGACACTTGATGCCAGTTTGTCCCTTTGTTCCCATTTGGTTAAGATGGTGGCTGCCGCCTTCCCCCTTGATATTAGGAAATCATCTGTGGTGTCAAATTTAAGACTGTAAATATCCTATTCTCTGGACAGTTTCTCCCCCAGGGATTCTGGCATTCTGCTGATGATTCTGTTATTCCACAACGGGCACGGCATTATCCACAAGATGAACAAAGATGATAAACTTTGGTTCACGGAAAAGATTGCCATGGGGTCCGGTGGGGGGTTTATAGCAGGCAGTTAGCCCCACTTAGTAGAGGACAGCATAAGCTTTGGTATAAATGCACATTTCTCTGACAATGACTAGCCAAATGATACATCCCTCTGTAAAGTGGAAGTTTTAATTTCCATGTCACAAGGTTCTTCTGTGGATTGAATACAAAGGGACTCTCAGTGATAATGATGATGATGGTGTTGATGATGATGGATGCAGTATTACAGGATGAAGATGATTAAATTATCAACTAACTTAGTGGCAGTTAGAGAAAGAAAGAATGAAATGGACACAAGAGACAGGATGTAGGGGAAAGGCCTTGCCTCACAGCTAATCAGACATGAGAAACAAAAGGCACAGTGATTAAACATTGGTTGAATGCTCCCTACGTAGCAGCCATGCTACAGCTGGTACGGTTGAATCAAAGAGCCAGGAGGTATCTGATGATAAGGACTGACAACAAGTTAGGTCATGGACATCATGGCCTAACCACCCAGGCTTGGACAAAGTGAACAGGGCAGACGTCAGGAGAAGGAGATGAAGAGTTTGATCTTCGTCATATTCAGCCTGAATTGGTGGCGATACCTCCAGTGTGAAATGCAGGGCAGAGGTGGCCATAATCAATGTTGGACTGTGTGCATAACAATCTCTGGGAAAGCTTATTAAAATTGTAAATTTCTAAGCTGAGCCGGCCCTTTAGAGCTTCTGATTCAGTATGTGCTGGGTGAGGTTTTGGCCCACTGCCAAGGTAGATAAAGTGTTATATGAACCAAGAAGGTCAGCTCAGGGGTTGAAAGTCGATTTTTGTGTCATCATATTATAGACAGTACTCGCACACTTGGGTGTGATAGCGCTGGCCTGAATCCTGATTTATAATAAGAAGAATAAAAGCACCAAGGTCTTTTACAGATAAGTTGAGGCTTTTTGATGTGCGTGTTGCTGGGAGCTGACCCAGGAATAGCCAGGAGGGCTGCTGCCATCTCTAAGAGTTGTACTTCAGGTCCGTGCTGTCCCGCAGGCGGCCGCTTGCCACCCGGGATTCAACCAGAATGAAAGAAGCAAGAGTTGATGGACTTTTAGGACACATTTCCCTGAGTACTCAGGTCATTAAAAAGAAAGAAAGAAAAAGAAACTCTTCTTATGGAAATTGTACATTGAATTGAATTTACATTTAATTTTAAATGAATTAAGATCATAGAAAAGTAAAAATGTAGCTCCTTAGTTAGACTAGCCCATTCCAAATGTTCCACGGCCACCTCTCAACGAGTGGCTACGAGACAGGACAGCAGACGGAGAACGTTCCCTCCACTGCAGACAGTTCTGAGGGACGGCACCGCTGAAGAAGTGTTCATGACTTGCCAAAAGCCCACTCATCTTACAAAATAGTTGTCACTGGACTCACTCTAGAGAGACCAGAAAGACTCGATGTTTAGTGAATAAAGGACTATTTTAGTGGGTCTGATTGCCCACTAAGGGAAGAAAGACAGTAACAAGCCAGGAGGTATCTGATGAAGTGAAGAAATGGCATCCATGTCCATCCATTCCGCCTCTTCGGTGTGGGGAGGGCGAGGCAGGGACTGAGCTTCTAAACCCCACGACCCCAGGAGCAAACTGCCTAGAACATCTCTCAGGGGAGTGTTCTGTGAGCCGTTGTTGGATCCTACTGTCCTCCTGGCCCACGCCTTCCCGTTCCCCAGGCAGCCTGACTGCCAAGACGGTTGGCGGTGCCCAGGTGTGGTGCCAGGGAGCCGCACGTCCTCTCCGCGCACGCTCTTCTGGTCTTCTCTCAGTCTGGTTTGCATCCATCTGCTCCTCTCGCCCTTCCGTGCTGCAGAGTTAGGTGTTGTTTTGTCCCCTGGAGGATGCCCATATTGTTCTATTCTTACCAGAGAAGAAACAAATCAAGAGCAACAAGGAAAACTATGGAGTGCAAGCATGTGTTTCCAGGTCATCAACATGCAAGCAAACGTGCATGGAAATGAGTGTTAATTTCCTGCATGATTCAGTGTTTGCAAGACTATCAAGTCATTTCCCATGGGCAGCCCAACAGCCATCACATGGTAATGAATTTCTATTCCAACCATGTATGATGGTTGAACCAGAAAACTAACGATCGAAGAAAAGAACAAAATAATAACAATGGTGATAACAATAATGACGGCGTAATAGTGAGCTGGCAAAGGCTTTTACAACCGGGGTCAGTTGGGTAATAGAGTTATTTGGGGCAGTTACAGCAAGCCTGATTTTCTCATTTCAACATTTGTGGTTTCTGTGGACTTTATTTTAAAAATAATAATAAAAATTTTCAACTATGAAAACAGACCTAGCCTAATGATCAAAATAGAAGCAAGTTACATGGAGGGAAGTTTGTGCTTTTATTTGTTTTTCTTATTGGGTCTTGGCAGTCTTTGAAAATTTCTCTGGACTGTTCTGCAGAAATTAAAACAGAAAAAGATGCCAGCATTTTGGAATTTGTGTGTTCAGTATTGAACTATATTTTTCATTACCGATTTCCTCATTCAGACGTGTGTATCTCATGGCTTTGCTTTAGTTATCTGAGACGCTCAGGGGGGACTTACACTTTAACATAGACCAAACCATTTGAAAACAAGACTACTTTAAAGATAAACAGGTCTTTCAAAAATTCATTTTAGCCTTTTTTTTAAATCACTCTTTTTTCTTCGCACTTTTTCTTTCTCTTGGTTGTCATCATGTATATTGTAGTATCGGATTGGAAGGAGAACTGATCTGAGTTTTACAAGGTAAAAAGTACATGATAAATTTAAAACATCCAAAAAGGAATTCTAAATGATGTAAATCAAGTTTAAAGTTTAGTTTGCCCTTTTTCTTGACAAGTTGTCTCAGTTCATGCTCATTTTCTCTAACAGAGTGTGGTTACTTATCTCATTTTAAGTAAAGATCCTCTAGCTGATTTCAGCCAGAACAAATATTTACAGTTAAGCCCTAAACTCCAGAAAATGGCTTTAGATGAGTGCTGGAGGTGGGGTGGGGGGTTAAATGGAAAGGCTGACTTTGTCTCGGCTTTAGACAAGCCACCACAATAAATCATTCAGACACCCAAACGGATGTGTGTTGGAAGAATGCTTCTGTCGGTTAAGCTAAGGTAGAGGGTTAAAAGGCTATGCAGGCTGTGATCCCACATAACGAATGGGCACACTTTCCACAGACAGAAGGGCCATGCTTTAGTCATCGTGGTAAATCTGTAGTGACAGACGTTTGTTCTATATTTGTGAATGACCTGATTTGGCATGCATGCAGCTCGTTCTACTGACAATAATGGTAACATGGTGTGAGGGAGAGAGGAAAGGAGAAGGAATTGGGGGAGGAGGCGCGGTGGAGGGAGGAGAGAAACCCAGGCAGACAGAGAGGGAGAAGGGGAAAGAAGTATTAAACAGCTGAAGGTCATGCACATCTAAGGGTGACTCTAAGGAAAGCTGCCTTCAGGAGACGGCTATTTTAATTTGGAAGCAAGTCTTACATTCATTCCTAATTGATTTGGAGAGGATCACCTTCCCACCCTCTAAGCCCCCTCCCTCTTCTCTCATTCCCTTCCCCTGCAGTCTCTGGGGAGGATGGAGAGTGAGACAGCTGTCAGATGGCAGCGCCGGGATGCTTCTGCACCAAGGAGTCCGTTGTAATTTACAAAACGTGCCTGGCCCTCCACCCTTTGCTGCAGTCCTGCTACCCCTTCAGGTAGGAAAGAAACTGGCCTCTAGTGATGAAAAGAATGAAGGGCTGCCAATAATTATCGACATCTTCCCTGACCAGCCTATCTGAAGTCTTGCCGGCCCCATCCTTCTCCAACACAGCACTCACCCTCATCTGAAACCATCTTGGTGATTTCTTCACAGTCGTTTGATTCACCAACTAGGACGCAAGCTCTATGCAAGCAGGGCCCCTGTCTGTCTTACTCACCACTTCTTCCCGAGTGGGGAACATGTATGTTCTTCACCTTATTTATATTCTCATTATGAAATAAATACTGGAGGAGGATTCAGTGAATCTACCCAGCTCTTTTTCTCTGTTGAGCTCTTTTAGTTTGCCCACAAGAGAGACATCCTGGGGTTGCCTCGGTGAGTGGGCACTGAGAAGGGACGGCCAGGCAAGGCGGGGCTCAGGGAACGCTCTGCTCACTTCTGCTCAGACCAGGCATACCTTGCTCTCTGCACCAGGGCACTGCCATCTCAGTGAGACAGCCTCCCTGGCTCACCGCTTTCCTAATTCTGGACTCTTCAGCATCACCAAGTCTCTGTGAATTCTGAGGTCAAACTCCTCCAGAAAGGGTTTGATTGATTTGCCTAATCATTATCCAGTCTAGGGCACCCCTTTGGGGAAAAACTGCCTTGAAACCAGCACACAGGGGTTCCTTCCCAGGGGAGCACATCAGAACCAACCATACAGCTTTTTCAAGATACACTTCCGGGGACCCACTGATAAGTAATTAATCAGAATCTCCATCCGACATTGAATTGGACATCTGGTATTTTGAAAAGTCTTCGCAGATAATTCTGTTGTTTGTCTGTGGACCATAGTCACTGCCACTGAGGACTGCCTTTGGACCAGGTCCTCATCCTTGGTCCAGTCAGCTGTGCTCAGGGAGGTGGCATTCCCGGTATAAAGCAGGGAGTGAGCGTGGCAGGCGCTCAGAACTTCCTAGCTATGCATTTATCTTCCCAGATGTGATGTCTAGATATTGAATCTTGAGTCTAATATCCTTCTCCTTTTCCTTCAGAAACACTTGTAAGAATTGATTAAGACAAGTTAGAGTGGTTCTAAAACCTGGTAACGGAACTGTTGTGATTATAGAGAACAGAGCACATAACTCTAGATTCCATTTCAGAACTAGAATTTGGCTTCTTAAAATAATGATCCTTTATTCTGTAGTCTTTCTTATTCACAGTACTTCTGAGGTAGGAAAACCTAGAAAGAAATTTATTCTTCTGCATCACAGGAGAGCAGCTCACTGAATGACTTACGCACTATAACCGCTGCTTATTCCCTTCCTTATTTCCAACAACAAGCACAAACAAAGGTGAAAAAGGAGGAGGAGGAGGAAAATGACATTGAGCGTGGGCCAGTGTCCATGGCTGACATCAGGAGGCCCTTGGGGAAAAAATGGACTAGCAGGAAGTGAGGAACACTGGGTAGAAATTTATCCAACATCATGTGTACTGAGCTCTAACTTGTAAGGTGTATAAAAGACATAGAAGATACAGTCCTGCCTTCACTGAGCTGATAACCCAATAGGGGTGCCACATGGAAAGGATCTACAATATTAAATAAAATAATGTATGCAAAGAACCTACTAAGTGCCAAGACTACTGTATAATCCAAAAGATGCTAATTCCCTTGCATCTGAAACAAAGAAGCCGATTAAACAGTAGCTGTGTGTACCAGACTTACCCAGCCCCCTTTCCAATCCCCTCCTCCCTCGTCTACCTCTGCATGATTTTCCAGGCTCCCTTGCAGCTAAGGTGGCCATGGAACACAGGAGAAGTCTGCTGATATTGTCTCTGCCCTTTTGTACTGAGTTAAATGGTATCTCCAAATAATTCATGTCTACCTGTAAATAGGGCCGTATTTGGAAATAGGGTCTTTACAGGTGTAATCAAGTTAAGATGAGGTTCTACTGAATTAAGATGGGCCCTAGATTTAACATGACTCATGTCCTTATAAGAAGACGGAAACTTGGACACAGAGGTGCAGACACACAGGCGAGAAGACCATTTGAAGATGGAGGCAGAGACTGGCGTGATGTATGTACAAGCCAAGGAAAGCCAAGGATTGCTGGCAATGTCAGAAGCTGGGAGAAGCAAAGGATTCCTCTCTATTTCAGAGGGAGGGTGGCCCTGCTCACACCTTGATTTTGGACTTGCAGCCTCCAGAACTGTGAGAAAATAAATCCCTTATTTTAAGCCATCCAGTTTATGGCACTTTGTTATAGCAGTCCTAGAAATGTCCCTCTTTCTTCTTCCTAGAGGGAAGCTATGATGCCTTGAGGAATAGCAGTCAGCTTGAGTATGAGGGATGGATGACATGTGCTAAATAAGGCTGGTAGACCAGGAAGACCAAAGCCTGCTTCCTTGGGGGCAAGTTCCCCAGGCTTGAGGTAAACAAATCCTACGTGTTTCAGTTATTGTCACTCAGGTGTTCTGTTAAGGATGGCACATTTCTGACTAATGCTCTCTGGTCGAGAGGAAATGACACGAGAGCAACTTGAGTTCATGTCTCAGTCATGTTGTTATGCAGATGGGTGGCCCTGGGCAAGTCGTAAAAACTTCTTGAACTTCATTTTATTCCTCTATAAAATAGAAACGCTAATACGTTACCTGGGTTTTAAATGAGATATTTTATGAGAAAGCCAGGGGTCATTGACAGGGCAGGGGAAGCTAATACAAATTACCAAGACTGTGGAATCCCAAGGGGGCTGGATCCTGTCTGTTGCTTATCAATACAAATGCTATATAAGGACCATTTCCACTCCCCCTCTATCCTTGCTGTGGGCAATGCCCCACCACCACCCACCCCACCATACACACACCCTTTTTTTAGGCAGGAAACAGCTCTTGACAGCTCTGGTGAAATACAAATGGAGAACTCTGTAAAACATAAAGAACCATACCAACACTGAGGGTTGTTTAAGCACAAATTAAAGAGCTCCATCACACAGTTTATGTAAGAAGTGTCTCTGCCATGAAGGGCTCCAAAGGATGACAGCCAACCGAAGGGAGCAGAGGTGAGTTTCTTCAAGTTCTATCTGGGGGAGTCCCGCCCCACAAACTTCCTGAACCAGCCCTTTATTGCCCAAAGTATGTCCTTCCCATCCTAGAATGCTTCCTTTAGTTATGAGGAAACACAAGATAGGAGCCAGTCGCCTATGGTGGCGACACTTCCCAGACAGAAAGCTGCAGAAAGATAAGAATGGAAACTTGTTCCAAAGGCCCATGAGCCCTCATGTAACTGAACGGCTGAGTCAGAGGAGACCACAGAAACCTGCCCCTGTTCCCTGGACATCTGAGGTGGCAGCTGGCCTTCCTCAGCAGGACACATGAAAGACTCTATCTTTACCCACGTCCCACTTGGCAGAAGGGGCCCTACACGGGCAAGCTCAGCTTTCTAAAGGGCTGGAGTTTCCCAAGGTTCAGAGCATCAAGATACAGGTCCATGCTGGCCTGGTGTCCCAGCTCCCTTCCTGCCTCGGTCCTCGCAGAATTCAATTCCAGTCACCTGTTTGCAGATTCAAGTCTAATCAGAGACCAGCCCTGGTCTGTCTTTCCCTCTCCCTTCCACCCTCTCACACCCTCTCACCACTTCAGAGCTAAGTGAATACGGTTTTCCAAATATAGTTTTGCAGCCAGTGTGTTAGGCCTTCTAATGAGCCACGGTAATTGCTTCTGCTATTTTCCAAAATGGAAATCAACCTCGGAAGAGCAGCTGGTTTGTTGTAATGTTCTCCTCCCTCCGATTACATCCCCCCTTCCGACAAGTCAGTCAAGCTCCAGCCTTGACTGCTTCATCTGTGAGCGGGGCCTGTGGGACAGGCAGGAGGAATGTGCTGATGGCAGGGAAACTGAATAAGCCAGCTATTGTGTGCTTTATTATATTTGAGGGAATAGGGGAGGAGGAGGAGGAGGGAGGGGAAAGATCTGTTTTTACTTTGGATTTCTAAGATGTCCTATTACGCGTTGTGCTTTTCGATCTATCTGAAGAGATAACCAGGCTTTTAGACGACAGTGCAGAGACGTGTCCTCCCTCCTCCTCTTTTTGAGAATCGCTCCCCAACAACAAAGAGAAGGAGAAACAAAAACACAAGCCCCGTATTCTTTAAGAGCAGGAGACATCTGTAATCCGGAGCCACAATATATGGAGATGAGAAACAGATGGGGGAATGGTAAGGCACTTAGGATATCTAGGGAAAGTCAAAACTAAAAGCCCAAGGGGGTTACCACTGCAAACCAAGTCGATTCACTCTGCAGAACCCCGGGCGCATCCCAGGGGTGGGAGGCCCATGACCTGCAGCGGACATGCGTGAACGCAGCGCAGCAGACGCCCCTGTGGGAGCAAGGTCATAACCAGCTACCATTTGTGACGCGCTTGCTGGTGTCCGGGTCTTTGCAAACATTCTCTCCTGCAGTCTTCACGACAGGAAAGAAAAGATTGTTTTCCCCGTTTTACAGATACAAAAACTAAGGCTCAGAGGGAGAAAATCATTTGTCCCAGACAACAGAGAGAAAGACACTAAACCAATGTATTCCTTTTCTTTTTTAATTGAAACATAGTTGGTTTACAATGTTGTGTTAGTTTCTGGTATACGGCATAGTGATTCAGTTACATACATATATATATACAATATTCTTTTTCAGATTCTTTTTCATTATAGGCTATTACAAGTTACTGAATATAGTTCCCTGTGCCATACAGTAAGATCGTGTTGTTTATCTATTCCGTATATAGTAGTTTGTGTCTGCTAATCCCAAACTGCCAATTTATCCTTCCCCCCTCCTTTCCCCCTTGGTTTCCATAGTATATTTTCTATGTCTATGAGTCTCTTTCTGTTTTGTAAATAAGTTTCTGTGTGTCATTTTTTTTTTAGATTCCACATATAAGTGATATATATTTGCCTTTATCTGACTTACTTCACTTAGTTTGATAATCTCTAGAGCCATCTATGTTGCAGCAAATGGCATTATTTCATTATTTTTTATGGCTGGGTAATAGTCCATTACACACACACACACACACACACACACACACACACACACACACACACCCCACATTGTCTTTATCCAGTCACCTTGCGATGGACATTTAGGTTGCTTCCACGTCTTGGCTATTAAACCAATGTATTCTTAATTCCAAAGCCTTACCATCAGACCCCACCGCGTCTCCATGTGAAACCGAGGCATGAGTCCCGGCTGTGCCTACATTGACTGTGTGGTCAGGTTGTCATGTGGTTGGCAGGCATGAGAGCAGGGGTTAAGTAGGGCCGCTGCTGTCTGAGATCCCACCTCACTGCTTGGCTCAGCCTCTTCACTCAAGCTACTCTGCTGTTTTGAAAATTCCTATAGAAACTGAAGTGTAACCTCCCCCTTAACAGGATCTGGTCTGGGGGGGCCCTCCTTCTGGGATGGGGGTATACCTAGAAATTGAGTTCTTTGAGGTCCAAGGGTTCACCAAACACATGGGCCTATGTCCTGAGGAGGAGGATGAGCAGACCCCTTCCTCATCCTCTCCTGTGTGCCATCACCCTGCTACCTCCCTGCACCACTGGTGCTTCCTGCCCTACCCCCCACCGTCTGGCCCACTGGTCACCAGCAGCACACATGTCTGGGTGAAGGTACATCATTAAGGAACAAAGCATCCAGTGTCAAAACCGTAACGTAAAGTCTGCAGACATTTGATGAGAGTCTCCTATGTAAGTGGTCACTGTGTTAGGCACTTCAGAGGTAAAAAAGACAAAGGGCACGGTGTCTGCCCTCAAGAATCCATAACCGGTCGGAAGCCGTAGCATTAGTTTCGGGAAAGGGACCTGAAGGTACCGGGCTGTGTGTGTTCAAGAGCTGGTGGAGAGGTTCTCAGTGTTAGGGAAGTTGTTCTCATTGTCTGTTTGTATCTGGCTGTTCCATTAAATTGTGAACTCTTTGAAGGGAAGTGTTTTTTCCTCCACGAGTCCAGAGCAGTGGGTGGGTATGCAGTAAGTATCCATTGAATGGATGAATGAAGGAATGAATGAAGGAATCCAGATGTTCAGAGGAAGGAGGACCGCACAGACCTGGGGTTGTCAAGGACGGTGTCAGTGAGGAGGTGGGTCCACAGCCAGGCAGAAAGTTTGTCTCCAGTGCCTCCATATTACCAGTGGAAACTTCCAAACAGAGACAGTCCCAGAAGGACACTAACTTGCGAGGAAGCCCAGAAAGCAGACTTGTTGCAATGAACTTGAGTGAGACTGTTAGAGACAAACGGATGTCATGGGGACACCAAAACAGAGCCTTCCTGGGAACCAAGTAAAAAGGCAGCTGTGAGTAAAAGAAGTATCTAGAAACAGATATATGTTCTGATCCAGATGGTGCCACTGACTCAAGATTCCTGTCTTTTAAGGACAAGGCCACTTGTATAATGCACTTGCTTTCACTCTAGCTAGTCAGTCGGGTCATTATTGGCCTGAATTTGTCCCCCAGGTGGGTGCAACTGTCTTCACCTGCAATCAAAGACTATTCAAAAAAGTGTGAAATTCTTGCTGGCATTGGACACATCGGAGACGTGGGTTTCTATCTGCCAGTTACACTGACATATCCAGTGATCAGGACCAGTACAAACTAAATTCTGCCCTTGCTACGACAGGTAAATGAAATGGGTGGTTATCGCTTCATTCAATAAATATTGATGAGATGTACTATATAGTTTGGCACAGTCCTAGGCAGCAAACTGAGCTCTGGAGATTGAATGGGGGATAAACAGACAGGGTTTCTTCTCTGTGATCTCTGGGCTTGGTATCTGCAGAGGCGTTCAGTTCCTTTACTGCCTAATTCTGCTTCTAATCCAGGGATCGGGGACCTACAACCTGCAGCTCAGACTCAGCTCACCACCTGTTTGTGTACAGCCCTCAAGCTAAGCAGTTTTTTTTTTTTCTTCATTTTTAAGTGGTTGGAAAAACCCAAAAGAAAAATAATATTTTGTGACACATGAAAATAATGTGAAATTTAAACTTCAGTGTCCATAACCAAAGTCGTATTGGCACACAGCCACGCTCACTGGTTTACGCGTTGTCTACGGCTGCTTTCCTGCAGAGTGATTGCCACAATCGTGTGGCTGCAAAGCTGGAAGCTTTGACTAGTTGATTTTTTTCTGGAAGAAGTTTTCTGACTCCTGTTGTAAGCTAACTTTCTCAAAATGCACTCTAGAAAACATTACTCTAGAGATATTAATGCATTAGATTTAAAAAAAAAAAAGGTCCATTGTAAATTTGAAAACACTGTGAGTTATAAAAAGTTAGAAGTTTCTTTACTCAGTATTTCTCTATCTGGAGTATGCCAGAGTACATCGGGTGAAGACATAGGATGTGTCTTGCCCAGACTTGGTCATACGTTTGTTTATTTCCAGAGAATCTCATAGCACAGGCAGCTGTGCACACCACTCTTTGGGAAATTCTGGTCTAAACAGAGTTCTTAGTCATAAGCTTTATTTGTGTTATTTCTGAAACCAGTTGCCAAAAACCAAAGCCGTGTCATTGCTGGTGAAGGAGACTTTCCTACCCAGCTCTGAAGCCGCCCCCTCCTAAGCAGAGCATGACTGTTCTCAAGGCTCCCGGTTTGAATCCAGCTAAAGATTCAAGTAGTTAATATCCACTGATGACACTGAGAATCTCCGCACGCGTCCTGGGATGAGAACTTGTGGGAGAGGATCCGAATCCCCAGCCGTCAGGTGCCTCATGACAAGCTGCTCTTGATTCACTCTGTGATCACACGTTGATTCATCCACACGCGTATAAAGGTGTCAGAAAGGGCCCAGGCCGGGTCAGCTGGGGTTCAGGCATGCCGGGGCACAGCCAGAGGGCTGAAAACGGAGAACTTGCCCAGGGGCTGAGAAGCCTCCTGGGAGAGCGTCAGGGGAGAAGTAAGCCAGGCACGGTGACTTTGACTCAGCCAGGAAGTGTTAACCATTCTAGGGCGGGGGCCGTTCTGAGAACAGTGAGATCTCTGTCACGTGGGTGTGTCACCTGCTTCAGTACCCACCTGTCTGAGTCCTGTGAAGAGGTGGCAATGGGGGAAGGGTGTAAATAAAGACTGAAAGAGGTGTTGCCTGAAATTTTAAAAATCTTGAGACCTGAGTGACACGGTCTCTTAACTGCTGGAGGCATCTGTCCCGCCATACTGCGAGGCGGCGGTGGGGTGAGTGCCCGTGGCACGGGGGGTGCCGCTGCCCCGGAGAGAAGGCCAAGCAGTGGCACGGCCTCCCGGGGGCACTGCTGGCGATGGAACAGCTGTGGCACCCCACCTGCTCCGCAGAACAGCTGTGGCATGGAGCCATCAGCCAGCAGGGACAGCCTTGCCTGGGCGAGCAGTGGCCGTGATGGCCACCAGCAGGGTCCTGGTGTCCAGTGGGAGAGGCAATGGGGCCAGGCGGAGCAGCAGGGGAAGGGCAGCTGCATCTCCTAGAGCACAAATGAGGCCATCTACTGTCCCCCTGAGGAGGGCGGGTGCCAGAAATCCTTGGCAGTGGTGGGCATGGGACTGCCATTCTGTGTCAGGCTTGTGACCAGAAGAGCTAGTGACCTTTGACTTCATTCCTAGTCCGGGATAGAAGGTTCTTGGGGGAAATTTGGATTCCTTCTGTCTACTCATAGAAACACGAAGTCACACACATGCACATATATCCTGTCGCAGACATGTGCCGTGAATGTAAACGCTCACACGTGCCCAAGCTGTGCTTGGAGATGAAACTATAAATTGTTAAAATGTGATGGGAAGTTGGGTGGGAATTTTAAGTGGGTGAGTCTTGAGGTCTCACTATCCTGGCTTCAACCAGAGAGCTCCGCTTCTATCTATTGTATGCATTATGCTGCTTCTTTTAAAGAAAGGTTTCTATGCCTTAAAAAAAAAAAAAATCCCCCAAACTTTGGAAAACCCACTTGATATAATCCTACCCTGTTATTTTGTAAATGAGGAAACGGGGACACAGAGGGGTTAAATGACTCATCTGAGTTCATGAAGACAAAAGTATTAGATTCAGGGCTCAAGTCCAATGTTTTTGTTTTATTTTGCTTTCCTAGTACACCATGCAGAGAAGGAAAGAATATACACTAAAACAATGAAGTCTGGAAATCTTACAGAACTTTGTGCGTTTCTCAGTTTTAGTAGTTAGAAGTTTGAGAACTGGAGGCTTGTTAGATCTTTTCACTTTTCCAGCTATGATTTTATAGCAAGAAAAAATATTAGCTATGGGGGCAGTAATGTAGATTAAATTAATACAGTTATGTATCAAATGACCACAGTTAATAGAATTTTCAATTCAACTCTAAAGTTGAATTAGAGTTTACTCAGACATGTTGTACTAATCAGAAATATATAACAAAATGAGATCATTGTATTTTAGAAAGGGCCTTGAAAAACATTGGCCCAAGTTTCTAAGCACAGAAGGAGACAAAGATGACAAGAATGTTTTGAGAAGACGTTCATGAATAAATGTTAAGAGAAGCGAATTATTCACTCTGGAGAACAAAAAGCAGGAGAGGCTAACCGTTTCCCGGGGCACAAAGGGTCTCTTAACTGACATGCACTCCTTTTCTCATCCACAAGGACAGATTAAGAGTGGCCCTATAGAAGGACCAGTGGGAGATTGGAGGCAGTGGGGTCTGTGGAGCTGAGCAGGTAATACATGCCTTCGGGGTTCTCCAGACCCCGCAGAGCTGGAAGGGTCAGAGGTAGAGCACAGTGAGTGACCAGTCCAGCTGGGTGGCTCGTGGTCTCTGTGCCTATTTCAGAAAATACCAAGCATCATCATATAGGAGAAGCTAAAAGTAATTCACCAACAAGGCATAAGGGTAGGAAGGAGGAGGCTGAGGGCACCACCTTCCATGTGTATATAAGATGCTCACTTCAAAAGCCCACCCACCCTGCATAGTTGCCTCCCTGACCAGGTCTGAGTGCCCTCTGTATCCCGCCCCGCCCCTTCTCCTGCAGTAAGAGAGTCCCAGCTGCCTGGTGGGCCCGTGGCTGAAGCCTCTGGAAATAAGGCAAAATACTTCTTAAAAAAAACTTAGGTTGCATCTTCTTAAGATGCTGTCATAAACATCTGAAACTTGATAGAGTACCGGACACAAATGATTACCACACATCCCATTCCCTGTGTCACCGTTTCCCCTTTCTTACCAGAGAAGGGATTTGATGCTGGCTCCAGTGGGACATATAAGCAGTTGGGAGGCGGATGCAGGCACAGCTCCCCAGAGCAGGTTGTGATGAGATGTACACTTGCATGAAAAGCGATGGAGATGGTACCCGTAGGAATTGCTAGCCTAACGCTCAGTACCTTGGCAGTGCCCTCATCGGGGGAACAGGCCACCTCCAACTGTCCACGTGACCATCTTTCAAGTTCCCTTTCTTCCAGAGTCCAGGTGTAATGGTGCTATATTGTATCTGTATCTAAACTTGCAGCCCCAGGGCCCAGAGGTGGTAGATATTTGTAATGGAGAAAAAAAAAGATTCAGAAATACAGTGATCGTTCACTTAAATTTTACCAGACCAAGCAGATGTATTAGAATCCTGCAGCATGAAAGGGTTATTTGTGACTGGCGAAAGATTTTTGTTCAGTTAACCCCAAGTCATCAGCATAATTAGAAAGTGAAATCCAAGATTTCAGAAAGGTATATTTGCAAGTTTTTAATTATGAAAACAACCAAATAAGTCAACTCAACAAGTAAACTTCAAGGCACTAGCCTGCCAGATGCTCTGAGACTCTTGGAGGACTTGGACGTCGAGTGTCACATTCACTTTTAGGAGGAAGGAAATCTGCAGCTGAGACCGTCTCCCCAGCACAGACCCTGGCTAATTCTCTTGTTCGTACCTTTCTCAGTCTGGACAAAGTCGTTAGCTGGAAAACTCAGCTTCAGCTGGAGAGGCACTTTCTTGCAAATTCCCAGGATTTAACAGGATGGATATTAATATTTTGCAAAGTCTGGCAGTGACTCAGGTCCCTGCAGACTGGCTATTTAATTTGCAGCCAAGCCCCATTTCTCTGACTGTAGCCTGGTCCCCACACGCCCCTTCTAGGATTCCTCGTTTCACATGAGTCTTTGAGGTCGTAGACATGCCTCTGTCTTCACACCTCTAGAAATAAGAGATGCCCGGGAGGCAGTGCGAGGCCCTCTGAGTGTAAGTGCTTGAATCTGCCTGCTTTGACCCATCCTCTGTCACGAGTCCGCTGTTGAGAGCAGCTGTGTCCCAGATAATGCAGGCTGAGAAAACGCCAGCTTCTACCGATTTACTGAGGAAAGTCACTGGAAAGCATCTGAGTGTCCCCCGCACTTTGGCTTGTGGACGGGGCGTAGGAGGCGCTTTGTATTCTGCTAAATTTGGAGGGTCCGGTTAATTACAGCAATTTTCTATGGATTTTTAAAGATTGATATTTGAGGGATTGACCTGACTGATTATTTCACCGGGTATTAATGTGAAATGGAAGAGAGAAGAAAGAGTGACAAGATCTTAGGTTAAAGACAGTGTGGGAATCGTGACTGTGGAATGAAACAATTAAACTGGTACAAGATGGTTCTTTTTTTTTTAAGTAAGCTTCTAAAATAAGGAAGAATGGTGGTGACTAAAATTTACTTAAAAGCTAATTAAAACTGTACTCCCTTCAGATGGGTTTTGATTTCTAGTGCACTGCAGATGTCCTTGGGGCCTTTCTCTCTTACGCGCCCAGCAACTGTCCTCTTCTTTTCCAAACTCCTTGAATAGCTGCAGTCTAGTTACCACTCAGCTCAGACCCTGCCTCCAGCCCCCTCCTTTTCTCACCTCCTTGCTGAATTCTGTTCCACTCCAAACACTGTCATTTCCAACATGCGTCACTCCGGCCAATCTTGGTTTCTGTCAGTGCTGCCCCACATCCCGAGTCTACAAAGAAAGGCCTAGAAGAGCAGCACAGAACCCTTCTGTTCAAGTGGGAAGGGGATGAGACTCGGAATAATTGCCGATTTTTTTTTTTTTTCTATTTCACATGAAAAGGCCTAGTTACAAGGCCTGGTCCAAAGCAAGGGAAATGATCAATAAGTAATTCATTAATGTTATCTGATAATTAACAGGGGGAAGTAGAGTGAGGTTAGAAAAGCAAAAAAGAAAAAAAAGGGAAGAAAAAGAAAATAGCAGTTTCTTGGCAAAATTTTGTTTGAAGTCCCGCATTTAAAGTTCTAACTCTGATCACAACAGTCTAGACACGGCCTCATTCTTAACAAAAGTTGTAAATAAAGGTGAGGAACTGTGACAAAGCCATGCCCAGAATACAGCCTGGGAAGAAATACATGTTAAAATGATAACGGTGGTTGCTTGGGGAGGTAGATATAAAAGAAATGTAATTTTGAAAAGAAGAGATTAACTGATAATACACACTGAGTCAAGCTGTAACGTCTCCCCAGCTACACGTGCCTCCAATGTCGTCATCACTGAAACTCCATTGATGGGGCTTCTTCACATTCGCTCCTCTCCTCCTTTCCGCCCTCCCTTTTATCTTCTTGTCACCGTCTTAACCCATTTGAGCAGCTGTAGCAAACTTCAGAGACTGAGCGGCTTATAAACAGCAGCAATTTCTTTCTCACAGTTCTGGAGACTTGGGTGGTCCAAGATCAAGGCGCCAGCAGATTTGGTGTCTGATGAGAACCCGCTTCCCGGGTCACAGTCTTCTCACTGTTTCCTGACTTGATGGAAGAAGTAAGGGGGTCTCCGGGGTCTCTTCTAGAAAGATACTAAGCCCATCCATGAGCGCCCCACCCTCACGACCTCATCACTCCCAGAAGCCCCACCTCCTAATACCGTCACCTTGGGGCCGGGATTGCAACCTGTGAATTTTAGGGGGATGCAATTGTTCAGTCCGTCGCAGTCATCTTCCCCTTCAAGGTCATTCAAGGATAAAGATGTCGATGAGGTGGGGTTCCCAGGCAGTGTGATTTGTCTGATTCTCTTCAAAAATAATCATAAACTGGGCTTCTTCAAATGTGAAGGAGGAATGCAGTGTTTTGTATGGACTGAACACATACCATGTCTTACACTGTGCCCTTAACGAGCACTAAGCCTCTCACTGTTCTGTTTTGTTTTACATCATGTGAAATGTGTATGTAATTGCAGTGGGTTGTATGACGCGTGCGTTTGACTTACTCAACCTAGACAAATACAGCAGTGTCTACTTCACAGAGAAGGGAGGAGCTAGGAGGGAAGAGAGAGGGGAGGAATTTAATACAATCGTTGCAAGTGATTTTGCTCCCGCTCTCACTCCATGCACTCAGGCCCCAAAGTGCACTGAGATGTGGGTTCCTTCAAACTGCCTCTTTTCCCAGGGAGCCTCCCTTGGTGTTCAGCATCTCACAGCACCAAGACTGATTTCGGTGATTAAACTTATATGTTTTTTTCTTCCAAAATAGCCCATAAACTGTGGCCAAGAATTTTATCTGTTCCACTGCTGGAGGACAATCACGCTGCCTTAGACCCACCAAGAGATGGCCTGGGAGATGATCTTGAGAGAGAAACTCTATAGATGCATTTTGGGGCATTATCAAGAATACATTATGATATGTGCAATACTTTACTTCAGCTGTTTATTTTTAATTGCATATATGAGACTCCACTTTACAGATGGGAAAACTGAGGCTCAGAGAATTAAGTAACTTGCCTCTAGCCATACATAGGGGGTTGAGATGAGATCTCAGCCAAGTCAGCCCGGCTCCTAAGCACATACTCTTCCAACTCAGCTTCAATCCAGCTCCGCTCTATCCTTGCATCCAGAGACACCGATGGCATCGGGACCCCTTCAGGGCTGTGTGTCCACCTGGTTTTGATCCATCTTACTGCTCCTGCTGACTACACTGGCCGTGTGGGTGGCCCAGATGCTCCTCTCGCAGGAGGACTTCCTAGAGAGGAGCAAGATGTCCTGCCACCACGTCCGATGTCACCCTGTAGGATATTAAAACCGACTCAAGATTGTGTTGAAAATGTTTTCCTCTCCAGTATGCTAATAAGAACAAGATCATATCAGTGGACGTGCATCGTGGCAGGATTTTTCTGTGGCTGAGTCTTTTAACGAGCTGTTCCATAATGAGGATTAGGTCGGCAAACAGTATCTGGGTGCTAGTCAAAGTTGAAAGACCTCTATTTTCCCGCAACACGCACCCTCTTCTACGCCACGGCTTTAATTCTTTTAAACCATAACATTAATTGGCTGTTAAGTAAAACAGGAGTGAACACAATAGATTTATGGTATGTCGAGAAGCTATACCAGTTCTCAGGCATTCAGAGAAACAGGCTTGGCTTTTACGAGGTAATTATGATTTAGTGTTTTCTCTCCCCCCCGGTTGAGTCCGTGGGCTGCTTCCAAAATGGAGCTGGGATGCATGTCAAAATCAGGATTTACAGTCAAACCTTTTGAACATAGAAAGCACAGGAGAAGTTTATTGTTTTATTTTTTTTCTCTCCTAAGCAATATTTCCTTCTGCATTTCTGTGCTGTTCGGTTTTGTAAGATTTCCTCTCCCCCCACCCTTTGAAATGGTATCTATAAATTACTCCTCCTGATATGTCTGCTGTATCATCAAAAAGTGATTGTTTTTGCAAGCAATCACGAGAGAGCATCTCAATTTAAATAATTTCCTTTTTTTCCCTTCTCGCCCCTTTTCTCCCTTACCCTCTCCAGGAGAAATGCTATCATCTTAGTTTTTTCACCCTTTCAGAAATGAGCGGAAACTGATGAAGTCTGATGAACAAGAGATCCTCTTTCTTTCTGTGTCTTTCTTTCTTTCTTTTTTTTTTTCCTGGGCTCTCTTTTGAAATGAGAGCTGTGCTTCAGGACAGCAGATCCTGGGACCATCAGGCTCCAAGGGTTTCGGCCTTGTCTCCCCACTAACATGACAAGATCTGAGGCAGTTACTGCTCCTCCGGGAGCCTCCCTTCTCTTTCTTAATTTATCAAATAAGGCAGGGGGTGGTTTCTAAGGGCTCTTCCAACTCTAAAACATTAACATTACCTATATGTGGCCCAAGAGTTATGTATTAGGCCATCTTGGTATATGTCGTTTGAGGGGGACATGCCACCCCAAAGTATGCCACTTTGGCATAAGAATTATTTTGAGCTGAAGGCATTTGAGTTCCTGAAATCCCTTATCTGCCAAAAACCAGAGCCTCCCAAAAGAACTCAATGGTTATATCTCCTTTCTGAGAGCCACTCTTACCTCCTCTGCTCGGAGACCTTCTGGTCAGCACCACACGCAGACAGGCATTGTCACAAAACTGTCACACCTCCCAACTAGTCATTTGTTTTCTCATAAGGCATGGAGTCTTGGGGGGTAGAGTGGGGAGAGGAGGAGAGAAGAAGGAGCAGATGCCAGTTCAAGGGCAGCAGCTTTCACTATGGGCTCAGACCACAGTTGTTTAATTGTAAAGTTGTGTGTGTATGTGTGTTGTTTTGTTTTTTGCTCTGTTTTATTTTGGTTTCTGTCTTAGTGGACAGTTCTTGGTGGTGGTTCTGGAAAGGTGAGAGGAGGAAATTGCACCTCTGATGTCTTCATAGAAGAGACCATTCGGGGACTTAAACCAGAGTCTAGAAATAGCCTCCGAACATTTGATTGGATTACATATTACATGCAATATATAATGTATTATATATAGCACCGTCCACTGTGTAATGCACCCAAGCTGTCGCCATGTAGTATATACAGCTTTATAATGTGACATAGTTTATTGCAGCTACAATTTATTGAATATTAACTATGTGCCAGGCATGCTATTAAGCCAGTTTCTTATGTTTTCTCATTTACTTTAGATGATATAGTTTATAAACCCTAATTCCAAATAACATTTGGTGTTAGTAATTTCTTCCAAGCCTTTCTCCCATCTTCAGGATAAAGAAGACGCATGGAAAAGGACCCAACAATAAGGGTGGTCTTGCAAATAGATAAGAATAATAAAATAGGAATTATTAGAGGTCCTAACCCTTCCTCCTCCCCACTCCCAGCCCCCACCCACTCTACCAAACACACACACACACACACACACACATCCTTAAAGGTCTAGCACAGAATAATTCAAGGGTCCCATTATATTCTAAGATCTTCCCAGCTGGGATAATTGGCTTCAGAACCTCCCTTATCCCCATGACTCTCTCATATGCCAATATCTCTAACACATAGATAATTTATGAAAACAGAGTAGACACTTTTTAATAATTAAGTGACAGATAATAGGAGCTTTTAAAATAAGCTGTAAGAGCTTGGAAAAGGAGGGGAGACTGAGATGGTTAGTCATCCACATATTTATGGGGAATGACTCACAAAGGCTTTCCACCTTGTACCCCATTATCCAAGACTGGGGGCCCCCCAAAGTTTGCTCTCTTTGCTGGCCACGCCTTTTCCAGCAGGCGTTCGGAAGCTGCAGTCATTCCGAGGGAGACCCAGATGCCCGCCCCAAGTCTCCATCACCCGGCATCACCCACCCTATTCTCACCAAATTACAGCGCAAACAATAACACAGGTAAAATTAGCCAAGACACTCATTATGTCACTCAAACGTGTAAAGGATATAGAATGACAAATGGCAAACGCAGAGCATTTGTGTCGTATCATGTAATCTCTCTGGCTGCTGAGCCCAGGAACAAAGGGAGAATTGTGCCCGTTTGTCTAACATGCTCCATATCACAAATTGGAAATCCTTTCTAATTAAGATATTGTTAAATGTCCTTTGTTAGCAGATTTTAACAATGTTAATTAGGAGGTTAGAGTGATCATTGTTCATCTAGCAAACAATTAGGGTGATTTGCGCTGTAGCTTTTGAGAAACTTCGGAGCAAAACAGAGGAGTTTCCTTTCTGCAGGGAGGGGAGCGGTGGCGAGGAGGAGAGACCGGGATGGGGGAGAGGGCTACGCTGCCCCTGACATTTTTAGGCTACGGGCCAAGGCAAAGCGCGAGGAAGTGCTAGCTGTGGGCCGCGCAGCTGTCAGAAAGCAGTGTCGGGCTTGACCTTGGGGAATAACAGTATTTGCAGATGTAAAGTCTACCCCCGCGACGGCTCTTGTCTTGACAGTTCAGAAGATGTGGTTAGAGAAAGCAGCCTCTTGCTGTCTCTTAATCATGTGGTCAAGTAAGGGTGTTGATGGAGTTCAGGACACGCTATCTCAAAATAGAACACTTTGGCATAGTGGATATTTTAAGCTAAAGAAGTTTGGGGAAACAGCAGAGGCAGGAAGGTCACACTGACCTCTCCTCTGATTTTCTTCCCTGAAACACGTGGTAAAGCCCTCCCGTGCGAGGTGCCCTCCCTGGAGCATCCTTATCTCCAAAGACAAAGGGATGCCAAGAAGAGTCCAAACACACCGGCCTGGCTAAGTCTCCCCCAGTTCACTACCCTGACCTCATACCTGTCGTCCTGTGGTTCTCCTCCACGACCGCGCCGTAGTCTGCTTCAAACCTGGCATAGAAATAGCCACATCTGACTTTCTTCAGGTCTTCTTTTCCTTAGGAGGATCCCGTGTCACGTGAAACTTAGATTGAATACACTTGTATGCTTATCTCCTCAATCTGTCTTTGTCCATTATAACGTTCAGATCCAGTCAGCCACCCTAAGAGCCTCCAGGAAAACTTTGTCCTCCTCTGCAGTGTCTTCTTAAGGAAACAAAAACAATGCTGTGCCAGCCATATTTCAGACTAAAATTAGAATTGATGATTTTAGCATCAGATGAGTCTGTGCTCCTCCTGTAGAGCTCCCCCAACTCCAACCACCTTTGTGCCCCAATACACACACACACACACAATATAAAGCCATTGGCAGAGCTTTTCTTTTCTTTTCTTTTCTTTTGAAGGGTAGTAGAATTTGCCACCCCAAAATATGACTGTAGGAGTTCAGGACATCCCCAGATATGCCACTTTGGCATATTGACTATTGTAAACTGCTGGCACTTGAAAAACGGCAAATGCAGAGAGAGACTTTCTCTGAAGTCCCCTTATCTGCCTTTAAAAACAGAGCCTCCAAAAGGAACCCAGTTGTCTAAGTGCCCCCTCCCCTCCTCAGGAGTTTGATCAGCCAGGAAAGATTGACTCTCATGACAGGAGGGAAGACTGGACATTGACACAATACCCAGACTTTGTCACCATCAGTCACACCTCTCACCCATTCTTCTCAGAGCCCATTCATCTCTCCTAAAAATCATTTACTCCCCCTAAGAGACCTGCATCTCCCCCCACCTTTCCCTGTTAAGATGGTATTTAAGCCTGAATTCTAAGCCACCTCTTTGAGTTACTCATTCTCCTCTGGTATCTCCCAGGTATACATGAGGTACCCATGTTAATAAACTGTTTTTCTGTTGTTAACCTGTCTTTTATTACAGAGGTCTCAGCTAAGAGCAGAGGGCAGAGGGAAAATTGTTTTTTCTCCCCTATACTTTCTTTCTTTCCTCCCCACCCCCCTGCCCAACTCCCAGCCTGATATTGGAGGTGACAGGATTAAAACAAAAGAAGGAAGGAAGAAAAGAAGAGAGGGAGAGAAGGATGAAGGAAGGAAGGAAAGCCGCTGTATTTAGCTACTTTGAAACCACAAATATGAAAGCAAGTATATTTGGAGAGGAGGCAAGAACTGGTTGTTTGAAAACTACCAAAGCAGAGTTTCCTTGAGAATCTCATTCTCGGCAAAGGTGTTTGCAGAGGAGGGCAGACATCCCAGCGAGAGGAGGTATTGATTGGAAATTGAACACAAAGGCTCTGAGCTCTATTTTTGGCTTCATCAATGATTTCTCGGTACAAACTCAGGATGAGTCACCGAACTAAAAGTCACACCTGCTTGGAGATGACACCAGTATCTCAACGTAGCGATTTTCTAACCGTGCACACCCAACTCTAAGGGAAAAAACATCTTACAGATGTCCAGCAGCTACTCTGTGCCAGGCACTGTGCTAGATACTTTACATAAATTTAATCACAGCTGGCACTTAGCTTCAATCACAAACGGCCCTGAGGCCCATTTAAGTGGCTCTCGGGTCTCTTTTATCCTTGGGGGACCCCATCTGCTGGGGGGATAAAAAGCCCTTTTATGTTCTACAGCCTCACAGACCACCCACCCCAACAGTTTGTGCTTTGTCACAAAAACCCTCCATCTAATTAACAGGGTACAATTTTGATGAAATACTAGTGAAATAAATTATTCATACGTGTCAGAAATCAAATATAGATCAGATCATCTTGTAAACTATTCCGATGCCTGTAATTTGCTTTAAAGTGCTTTAGCATAGATAATGGGACAGCGTGTATGCTTCATTCACAACCTGAGTGTAGCAGTTACTGTACTAGGAATTTACCTGTGAGGGGTGGAAAGACAGAGTTCCCACTGGGAAGTCCAGCTACTACAAATGCACTTCTCTGATTTTTTTTCTTGATAGATACCGAACAGTTTTTGAAAGAGCGTGGCCAAGGTCAGAGATGGGTCTTCACTGGTGACTTAGTGGCTTGTTACTTAGCATACTGGCTGTTATAAATGGGCTCCCATTGGTGAAGTTTGATCTGAGAGTCACATGACAATGACGTGTGGCAATGAACTCAGTTTTGTGTTTCCTTGCGCTGGCATAAATACGAATCCGTGTGTGCCTTTGTTCTCCCTGCCTGCCATGGCTGTTTGTCCCCTGGGCCTGTCTTTGCCTGGCACAGAGCAGACACTCAACACACACCCCTCGAATGAACTCTGAAAACTGTTGTATCACGACTGGGGAAAATTCATCTCAGGTAGAAGACCCGTCTGCCTTTTTCAAGACCCAACAGGAAAACCTGGCAAGTGCATACTTTACTCTTCAAATTTCCAGATGGGGCTTTCCTGAGTTGGTATGTGTCGCCATGTGAATCCTTCAAAACCATCAGTAAACCGTTTCCTTCCGCTTAAAACGGGTCA
The DNA here is from genome assembly GCF_036321535.1 of Camelus dromedarius. NCBI lineage: Eukaryota > Metazoa > Chordata > Mammalia > Artiodactyla > Camelidae > Camelus > Camelus dromedarius. The sequence goes on along the minus strand of NC_087454.1, from coordinate 9,225,215 downwards.
ACTTTCCCAGCTGTCTTTATCCAGGGACAGGGCACCAAGGAGACCAGAAACTCATCCAAATGTAGGCACTCAATGCACAGGAGGAGTGGAGCGAATATTCAGGCTATGAAATGCTGATGGTTCATTACCATGACAAAGGTTGTAACAACTTGGACAGGAAGCTGAACAAAAGGCATCCACCGTTCTATTTGCAATTCTAGGATTGTATTTGTAATCTCTCTTCGCAGGAGAAAGAGACTGCCAGTAAAAAGCGGAAACACAATAGGAAGAGAGAACTCACAATGCAGAGAGAGACCAAAGGGATCAGTGCCCGGGCTCAGTCGCCCGCATGCTCCACGTGCGCACCTCGCTGTGTCTGTACACACTAGCGAAGAGTAAATTATTGTCATGGGTAAGAGTTTAACATTATTGACCTGTAAGATGGCTTTTAAAATATATATATATGCAACCTGGCCGAAATGCCAATTTGAAGTGGAGAAGCATTTAGGGAGGATGAATAGGCTGAGTGAATAGGCATGGAGCGGAGCGAGCCTCCTTAATTCGTTCGCTGCAGAGAGTCCAGCAGTCGGCTAACATTGTAACCTGCTAAGTAAGGCATCGTGAACGTGATTAATAATGCAGAGGGGGAAGGCTCAAGAGTTATTGTGCTGTGTAGGTTTTTGGTGTCAGGGAGGCAGTAATTGTTCCAAAAGTCACTGACAATTTTAGTTAACAAGTGACACAAATGGAACGGGTCACTCTGCCGTTCTTTGGAGAGCCCTCCCTCGCCCCAGATCCGCTAAACTGTGCAAATTCTGATTCATTACCATTTGCTCCCCTTTTGTTACCTGTCTAGCCGCTGACTATAGTGGGAAGTGTGTGGTGGCAGGGACCATTCAAAAAAGGCTCATTGTCCCTGGAGCTCGAGAAGCAAAGCCATTGCTTTTGTTCCGTTGGGAAAGAATGAAACCCATGTTCTATCCTATTGTCCCACTGCAAACTAGGTTTTTAATTGGCACATTGGCGATAGTATTTAAAAAGGTGTGCAAAGACAGCTTAGAAGTAAGGCGTCACGGGGGCAGAAGTCACTTCACCTCCAGGCGAGTCCTGCCTTGAAATCGCTGTGTGCGCTGTGACTGTTCCCGACTCCCAGGAAATGCGTGCGGTTGCTGAGTGGAGGGCAGACAGGGCTGCAGTTCATAAGCTGCGCTAGCCGTCTGCTCGGATACATCGATCTCTTTTTTTCCCTCCTCCCCTCTGGCCCCCTGATGGACATTAACAAAGTTGGCACCTAACCACACTTTTCTTTCTGCTTCCTTTGGTTTCCATCTTGTTAGGTAACCATGAATAAAAATGTCAGTTTGTCAATCCCATTTATGCTTACAAAGTGAGCACCTAAGGATGAGACAGACAATTAACATTGAGCGATTCAGTGCAACAAACATTTATCGAGCTTCTGACTGTCATTGATCAAAAGTGCTGAGTCATTAACAAAATCACTTTTGTGACTTTCGCGACAAAGTCAAGGTGATCCTTCCAGTTAGCCACGTGGTGTGTGTTTCCGCTGGCCGGTGGAGGCTGGGAAGTTCGGTGTTGACAATATCTAGCTGCGAGAACGGTATTCATGTCAACTCGAGTGAGTGCCAGCCTGGTGTAAGAGTGACGGTGGCGTTTCTATGATCTGGGTTGACAGAAGTCTGCAGTACGGGTGACTGCGGAGAATCTATACTGAAAAAGTACTGAATGTGTGGATTCCAGAACTGAGGTATCTAGTTATCCTATCTCTGCACTTCACTCAGCCTGCCAGTCCTCAAACATTAAGGACATCGACTCTTTTTATATACATGTAAGAGGGGGAAATGTCTTTTCCTCCTTCCCTCCTAGATTCTCCAGCTGGGGACTTGTAAATTAGACCAACAAAAGAAAGATTGGAAGAGAAAAACATACAAATGTATTCCATATGAGTTTTATATGACACAGGAGCCTTCATAAGGAGATGAAGACCTGAAGAAATGGTTAGACCAGCGAGGGTTTATTCTAGGTTTGATGAAGAGGGGGTAGTTGTGGGAAAACATTATAGGAGAAGAGAGTATGAGCTACAGGTAGTAAACAGGGGTAAACTTAGCAAGGCCTTTTCATTTGGGTTCCCTTCACGGTCCCTCCATCTTTGGAGATAAGGATGCTCTTTACTTCAGGTACAGAGAGAGCAGCTACCACCTGAGGGTCTTATGACCTGCTTCGGGGGGGGGGGGGGAGAAGTCAGAGAATGCTTCCAGCATTTGCTGTTTCTATGACCTTCAGCTTAAAATGCTCAGCATGCCAAGCTGCCATATTTGGGGGTAGTGTGTTCTGAACCCCATCAACATACATATATTCTTTAAGAAATCATCTGCTTCTTATATCTCTTTACTCTTAGGTAATGCAGTGTCCGTTGTATAGTAGACTGGGGCATCAGTGAAGACAAATAACCTTACTTTAAAAAAAAGGTCCATAAAGAGCATTTTCCTCAAAGCCAAGGGGATAGGATTAAGCTGTTTTTTAATTCTTCTTACTGTCACAGAATTAACAACATTTTTCTTCCAAGCTTAATTTTGGAAATAGAGAATTCTGAGGTGTTTACTCACATACGGAACCAATACAAGCTGATAAATATGTGCTATTAAAATAATAGCACTTGTGTTAATTGGTATATTTTTCTGAAAAGCAGCTTATCAATAGGCATCAAAGGCCTTTTAAACATGTGGACACCTATTGACCTAGTAACTCCCTTCCTAGGAATTTATCAGACGGAAATATTTGGACAAATGGACGAAGATGTGTAACTAAAGACGTTTAGTGTAGACTTGTTTATAATGCGGATACTTAGGAAACTCTTTCAATGTCATCAACAGAGGATTGGTTGAAAAACAATGGTATATTCAGGCAACAGAATATGATATAACAATTAAGAATGCTGTTATAGAGAAATATATGCACATATATTATCTTGGAATAATTCATACAGTATGTGACCAAGTGCAAATATCAAGTTAACAAAATATTATCTGCAGTATGACTCTACTGTAAGAAAAACATTGGAAATTTGCACATAAAAAGTGAACAGCAGTACTGCTGAACAACCAGTGAGTCAAGAAATTTTAAAAATCTTGAAACAAATGAAAGTGAAAACATAACATGCCAAAATGTATGGAATATAGCAAAAGCAGCTCTAAGAAGGAAGCTTATAGTGATTAACACTCACATTAAGAAAAAAGAGATCGCAAATAAACAACCTAATTTTACACCTCAAGGAACTAGAGAAAGAAAAACAAACTAAGTTCAAAGTTACAAGAAGGAAGGGGGATAATAAAGATCAGAGCAGAAATAAATTAAATAAGGAATAGAAAACAATAGAAAAGATCAACAAAACTAAGAGTTTATTTTTTGAAAAGATAAAATTGACAGATCTTTAGCTAGACTTATCAAGAAAAAAGAGAGAGGACTCAAATGAATAAGTTCATAAGTCAAAAATGAAACATTACAACTGACAATCACAGAAGTAGAAAGAATTATAAGAAACTAAGAACAGTTTTATCCCCCAAAATTGGACAACCTAAAGGAAATGGATAAATTCCTAGAAACATACAATCTACCAAGACTGAATCATGAAGAAACAGAAAATCTGAGCAGATCAATAGTGAGCAAGAAGATTGAAACAAAAACTTTTCAATGAAGAAAAGCCCAGGACTAGATACCTTCACTGGTGAATTCTACCAAAGATTTAAAGGAGAATTAATGTCAATACTTCTTTAACTCTTCTGAAAAATTAAAGAGAAAGGGACACTCCCAAACTCATTTTACAAGGCCAGCACTGTGCTGATACCAAAGCCAGATAAGGAAACTACAAGAAAAGAAAACTACAGGTCAGTATCCCTGATGAATATAGATGCAAAAATTCTCCAAAACACTAGCAAAACAAATTCAACAGCATATTAAAAGGATCAAACACTATGAACAAGTGGGATTTATTCCTGGGATGCAAGAATGGTTCAACATATATAAATCAATAAATGTGTTGCACCACATTAATAGAATAAAAGATAAAAATCATGTGATCATCTCAATAGATGCAGAAAAAGAATTTGACAGAATTCAACATTACTTCATGATAACAGCTCTCCATAAATTGAGGATACAAGGAACATACGTCAACATAAGAAAGGCCATATATGACAAGCCCCAGCTAACATCATACTCAGTGGTCAAAGGTTGAAAAATTTCCAAGATCAGGAACAAGAAAAAGGTACCCACTCTCACCACTACTATTCAACATACTACAAGAAGTCCTAGCCAAAGCAATGAGGCAAGAAAAAGAAATAAAAGACACTCAAATCTGAAAGGAAGACGTACAGTTACCTCTGATTGCAGGTAACATACATAGAAACTTTTAAAAACTCCACCAAAAAAACTCTTAGAATTAATGTTCTACTTCAGTCTAATAAGTATTCACCAACCAATAGAACTGGAAGCCTCATGAGGAGGCAAGGATGCTGTTTACCTCTCCATCACTTCCCTGGTGTCTAGCACCGTGCCTAGCACCTGTGGACCCTGAGTTAACTACTGTCCAGGAAATGGATGAAAGAATGAATGGGAGCTCTTCGACTTAATGGACGTCAGCACAAGTTCAGAAATGAAAATCCAGCTTCAGAGGCTGTCAGGTAATATCATGCAAGGATACAGGTACCGCTGCTTTAATTAGCACTTGCCGTTTCCTCCCTAGCCTGGTGCAGCGGGCTGCTCCAGCCGCATTGTCTTCACCCCCGCACTGTGTCACATACATCACCTCGGATGGTCCCTGGAATCGACCCATCCCGGTTACTCTCTCTCTATAAACCACAAGTAAAGCAACCGAGGAAAAAAATCAGCTGTGAAACGGCAGACGTTTCTACGATTCGGCATCATTTTGTTAAGAAGCCAAGCAGAGGAATCCATAAAAGTTGGGGAGGAAATTGAAGCAGATGCGATGAATACTATTTCTGTGTGTTCTTAAGTAAGGTAATTGAAGAGATGGCAATTGGCAAAGAGGAAATGCACATTTTCAATGAATTCTCCAATAAGCAAAAGCAAATATGAGACAAACGCCAGTGTGTGTTTTTCTGTTCCTCTGCTTCCCTGTCTGGTGTCTTCCCAATCCACTGCTTGCAAAAAGCACTTGGGAGATACTCTATTTAACAAAACATCCAAATCTGACATTGCCACATTTTTTAGAAAGACAGTTTCCTTTATGTGTCTACTAACTGTGACCCCACATTTCTCTTGGTCTTTGACCTTCCTTTTATTTCTCTTTTTACACTATATTTCTTCAACTTCTTTTCCTCCCACTCAAGTGTTAGAAGATACTGTGGCTCTTATGAATCATGCCCAGGTTTTCTAAAATAAAAATGAGGCTATAGTCTGGAAAGTGTAAATGAAGCCTGGTACTGTGTGGTTGGCTTCTTCAGGAAGTAGAGGGTCCGGTGGAGTTAGAGTCCAAGAGATTTTGGGGGGTAACACATGAAAGATAAAGGGCAGAGGGGGCAGGAGTGAGTAGGGAGAGCCTTCCAAATATAGGTCTGGTACTTGTTTAAGAAGAGAGTCAGGGTTCTCCAGAGAAACAGAACGAATTTTTTTTTATATATATATATATCCTTTGTATATATTTAAAGAGACTTATTTTTAAGGAATTGACTCACGTGATTTGGGGAGGACTGACAAGTCTGAAATCTGTAGGACAGGCCAGCAAGCTGGAAGCACTAGCAGAAATTGATGCTGTAGTCTTGAGGCAGAATTCCTTCTTTTCCAGGACACCAGTTTTTCCTCTTTAAGGTGCTCAACTGATTGTATGAGGCCCAAACCATATTGCAGAAGGTCATCTTCTTTGCTTAAAGTCAACTCATTATAGATCATTAACCTCATGTACCAAGTACCTTCACAGCACCATCTAGATGAGTGTTTGATCACGTAACTGGATACTATGACCCGGCCAGGTTGACAAATAAAACAAACCACCATAGTGGGAAGGAAGACAGATTGGGTAGGAAGAGTCTCCATGGAAAGGCACCTCTGAGAAAGTCTCAGCCAGCCCAGCGGGGAGCTCTGGGGCAGGGTTCACGCTGGGCAAAAACCCTAGACCCCGCCATTGGCTGGGAGCTGTTCAGGCAGAGCCTCAGTTCAAACATTGTGACAGGTGCAAAGTTCCCGCAGCTGGAGGTATCAAGCAACTGCATCCTTGACCAGAGAAGACAAAGGGATCTGAAACACTCCCATCTTCCATCCTCTTCTCACTCCTTATTCTGACATCCAGTTTCTCCCTTTCATGCTGTCTGTGAAACAGCCGTTACAACCATGACCTTCTCTGCTTCCTCCTCTTAATTCTTTTCCAGTGTTTCTAACAGTTCTTCTCTTTCACTCTCTTTATTTTTCTCTCCAACTCTCCCCCAGCTTCCTTTCGCCGTTTATAAGTCTGCTGTGACACCTCACTTTCCTGACCCTTCGAGAGTGGCAGGGTTTACAGGAGCCCTGGACCTGCCGGTGTGCAACGTGGTGTCTCAGCACCCCTTCCTCGCCGCGGTGAAAAGGGGCAGGCTGGCACCAGCTCAAATGCATGCTTAAATAATGGGCACACCAGTGCCAGAAAATTAAAACACAGCATGGAATTGCTGAATTCACAATTTTATTGTCACTGATTGCCTGATGGCTCTGCATATTGAGAAAATCTTCACAGCTTCTTCTATTTTCCATGGCTTGGTTAATGTGCAGATAATTCGAGTGGTAAACTTTTTATTCCCCCTTCAACCTCTTCATCCCTTTCTCCACCCCCAACCAGGCAAGACAGAAAAAAATTAACTCATAATCATCTCAAAATGTGCTCTGTATTTCACCGCATCACTCACTTTTAGTGGAATAATGATATTTCATAGCCGAAAGGTCTTACAAATCACGCACACTTTGCAGATAAGGAAAGGGACTTGTTAGAGGTCACCCAGGGAAGTTGTGGGAAAGGCAGAGCTGAGGCCGAGTTCTCCAGCCCAGCTCACTGTGTGTTCATGACTCCACGGGGTTAAGTGGAGAGGTAGGCAGGACAGAGGCCATTCTGCCCCATTTACAGATAAGGAAACTGAGTCTCAGCCCTCCCCAGGCAGGAAAGGGCATAATCTCCTGATCCGTTAATACCTATTTTTGACACATGATGCTGTCTGTTGCTAAGTACCAGGGTAGTCTGCTTCCCATGTGAGAATCAGAGTTGGGGCCTGACAGTTCACACTGGGAAACACAGCCCCCATGCGATCTTCCTCTCGTGGAATACTGACGCAGATGGAGCGACACCTGTCGTGTGTCTAGTGCTGCACCGTTTTCAAAATCACCTCTTATTTGCTATTCCAGTGGGCACTGTGATCGCTGCAGGAGGTCGTGAGGCCATGTCGCAATAGCCGCATTTTGACGGCTGAGGAAACAAAGGCGCAGGATGTAAACAATTTGCCCAAGTCACACATCAGGTGAGGAAGCCAGGACTTCACGCCTGGGTCTTCTGACATCCGGTGCTCTTTAGACTCCTGCCCTGCCCACTGGCTTGTGGGCACTAAGGGTTCTGACGGAACAGTGTCACACGGGTAGGCACGAGGTGACGCTGCCACCCGCTTCATCCTTAGACACTTCCTTCCATCCTCAGTGCCGTGATTCCGGTTCACGCCATTGTCATTTCTACTTCCATCAGCACAACAGCTTCTTTACTAGTCTCCTTGCCTCCACCCTTGCTGCCCTCCAGTCCATGTCTCATGCTGTCATATGCTGCAGCCGGGGTGACCTTTCTAAAGCAATTGTCCCTGCACTCTCAAATATGCATATATTTACAAATGACAGGCATGTACTATTGCTACCATATTGAGCTCATGTGTAAACTGCACAGGGAACTAGAAAAATTTAAAGTGTGCGGTTTTTAACAACATGATGAAAGGATCTAGTATTTTCCTCCTCCTTCTCCTCCATTGTAAATTAACTAAACTACAATTTAAAAAATTAAATCAAAGAAAAAAAAAACTGAAGAAAGGTAAATGAAGATCTTATCTGCCAGGTCTTCTCTAGAATGGACGTTTCCAAAATTGCAGATAATTCCTCTAAATTTCCAACTCAAGCACTGACATGGAGAGGCTGTGAGTCTGGGTGACCTGCATCTTATTTATTAATGCTAGCTAGATCTTTTGCTTATTTAAAAGGTGAAATTTTCCATAGTGATCAGATGGACTTTTAAAAATTCAGTTAATGAAATTTAAAAATACCGTCATCTTAAATTGACTGCTTTGTCCCCTTAATACTGGCATTTATTATTCCATTCCTCAGAACGTGTTGCAAGATAACAGTTTGTTGTGGAACCCCTCTAAGGCAGCCGTAGCCAGTTGAGACTTCCTGCAGCCTTTTAGAGTAGGGGAAAAAATATTTAGGGGCATTGCATAATTGGCAGTTTTAAAAGACCCAAAGAAAGTCATAAAATGCATGCATGGCTGTAAAAGTATGTTCATGAAACTATCCTCAAAAGGCCTGACTAGAAAATACTTATAGTCTAGAGTTGGAAAAATGAAGGCATTTTCTCCTTGAAGCAGCAGAGCATTCTTTGTTTCTCAATTTAATGGAATTCTAGTACAAAAACACCCGATGATCCATTTAAATAACAATGCCAGGTCTGCTGCAAAAATTCACAGAAACAAGGAAATCAACACTTACAGCTGAAAACTTAGCACAGCCAGGCTGCCCTCAGCTCAGACTTTTGAGTCAACAAATTAAAGAGAGAGAGGGCCCAAGGTACAAGGTACACCAAAAACGTGTCACTGTGCCTTCTAGACACAAGTGTAAAAGTCCTGGCTTTGGTGGTAATTCAAATTTTTACTCCTTAAGGAACTGTTGTGGAGTTCGAAATGCAATTCCTTTGTTTTCTTTGAGGGGAAGGGGTGTGTGTGTGTGTGTGTGTGTGTGTGTGTGTGTGTAAAACTAAACAGCGTTTGAAGGCTTAAGTGTTTGAGTCCACAGAAGTGAATAGGCCATATGGTCTACTGCGGAATAAGTAATTACAGACTTATTAAAAATACATGTTAATTTTACTCACTGACACCCCATGGTAATGGCTTCCTCAGGATCTAATCTGCTCTGCCCATTATACTTATCTATTTCGGGTGCAGGAACCTCTCGTCCTGAACGAATGGCTGCAGCAAGATTTGAGCTGACCCAGTCCCATCCCAAAAGATGAAACCACTACTTTTCAGGGATGTAGATCATTGAAGATTATTTTCTCTGTTGCCCTTTCTTTATGTTCTCATTTTGAGTCAGAGGCAGCTAAAGCAGAAAAGAGGTTTCTCCTCCTCTCAATCCCTCAATCTGAAGGGGGAAAAAAATACAAAAAAAATTTTTTTATAGAGGGTAAGACAGAAATTTCCCTGAGTTGCCTCCTTAAGGAATACAGTACTCATCTAGGTTAAGAACCCCGGAGTAAATCACCAATACTTGAAAATGAATTATAAACTTTATCCCCATCTGTTTTGGGGGAAACAGCCACGCCATTTCTTCTAGCTCTTAATGACCCAGTTATTTATCCGAACTTCCCCAACTTCAATATGCGTATGAATCACCGGGTGGGGAGGGATCTTGTAAAATGCAGATTCTGATGCAGTAGGTGTGGATGGGGCCTGAGATTCTGCCTGTCTAACAAGCTCCCTGGTGATGCGGATGCTGCTGGTCTGGGGACCATTCTTTGAGTGGCAAAGACACAGCTAACTGCAAGATGCTCTGGAGCTGGCCACACACACTCAGGCTGTGAATGGACCAGGTGTCTGTGTTACTAGATTATTAATTGAATACAGATTAAAATGCAGGCCTTCATTCAGAATATTAAACTTTATTTTCTCAGACTTTCTTTCTTTAACCATTGAAGTTTCTTTAGAGTTGGTCAGTTCCACACCCAAAGATCCTGACCGTCCATGGACTACCATTGGAGACTATAACCACAGAAGACATTTCTCTCTCTTATAACCTGGCCCTGCTAGTCATTCCTTTGAGACACATAAATCACCAAAGCTTCCTTGCCTATCAGCCTATATAATTCAAATCAAAGCCATGTGTTTTTCTAAATGGAGATAGATTTATTTATGTTCAGTGATCACAGATGATATATGCTCCTTGTTTAAAAAAAAAATCAAACAATTAAGAAATAATCTGATATGTATTCCTCCAAAGGTAATTTAAATTTGTATCCCAGCAAAATATGACACATGATGGACATCTGGAGCGGCAGCATCAAACGCGAAATCCCAGATGCCGAGGACGGTGACAGGCGATTAGGCTAAAAACAGCAATAGGTATCATGTATGGAGTGTCTGCTGTGATGAGCGTCCTCCTGTGCGCTCTGGCTGTATTGTGCCCTTCACGCCTGTAATGGTCAGGGTTCCTGGATTCAAGCAAAGTCACCAACTTATTAACTCTGAGCAGAAAAGTACTGAAACAGTGTGTGTCTGCAGTTCACTGAATGGGAGGCTAGAAAGCTGAGCTCTGGAAATGGGCAGGAACCAAGGAAGGCTGAGCAGTGGGGATGAGGTCTAGACCTTGTCACAGGATCACTCCGGTTAGGGCCGCACCACTGTCAGACGCTGGCCCCTGACGCAGCCCACGCAAGTGGCTTTGCAGCTGTCCCCACACCATTGAAAGGTTCCGCTTCCCTGTGGGGCCGGAATCGTGCCTCCTCACCAGGACTCACATAACTGAGGATCCCCCCAGGGTCGTCACCAAACAAAACAGACTCTACGGCTTTTCATGATCTTGTTTAATCCACACAGCACATGGGTGACACGTGGGTGACGACGTTCAGGACATGCTGCCCCCCAAACCTGGCACCTTGGCCTACTGAATACTTTAAGCTGAGGGAATTTGATAAATGGCCAGTGCAGGGGGGGCTTTCTGACTTTCCCTTGAAGTAGATTGTAAAAGCCCTCATGGGAGAGGTGCCCTCCCTAAACCGGGCAGAGAGGGGCATCCTTGTTTCCTGAGACAAAGGGACACAGAGAGGAACACCAGGCCTTGCCAAGTCTCCCCCAGTTTGCTAAACTCACACCCTGTGTCCCAGCCCATCTTCCTACTACTGCCCTCTCTTCAGCAAACTTAGAGCAAAAACACCCAGGGACAGCTGTTTCTTCCAGTCTTCATTTCCTTATAAAGGCCCGCACGTGGCATAAAACTTACACTAAATAAACATACATGCTTTTCTCAGTTAATCTGTCTTCTGATACCGGGGTCCTCGTCAAGGACTTTGAACATTAGAGGGAAAGACGTCTGTCCTCGTCTGCACTGCAGCTGATGTGACTGTTGCCGTTTCCAAGAGGAGGATGCTGGGTCCTGGAGAGGAGGCAACTTACCCAAGAAGCAAAGTTCCTGCCGCTTAAGCCCAGCAACCCCTTCCCCCAAAGCCACGCTTCCTGCTGCCTGCCCTGGGACTTCACGCCTCACCCTGAGGTGGAGGGAGCAGCGTATCATTCATCTGTTGTATCTTTTGGATCACAATCATACTAGTTTTCTAAGGAGGAGCAGGAAGAGAGAAAAACAAAACAAATAATGGAGGTGACTTTTCTCCCCTCCAGCTGTTATCACGCTCTTCATCTCTAAGAGAAGCTGCAGCAGGACGTCAGAGCTACAACAGAACCCGCGGACCGCCTCTCCCTGTGCTTCTTGCCTGACCCGCCTTAGCACACGCTGGCGCTGCCAATTTCACGCTGAGAATTAGGCGTGCTCAGTTCAGACTCCTCTCCAGTAGAAATCGTCCTTCCTTCTCCACTTGTGGAGGTTCACCACCAGTTTCCTAGGATGAAATATACTCACAGGTGAAAGCTGTCAGTACCTAAAACCTGTCCCTTCGCCATGCCAGGCTGCAGGACGGTCACTGTGGGGCAGGAGCAGGGCAGTTCCCTGGAGAGCATGGCTTGTTGTTCCAGTGGAACTTCCAGCCTTTACCTGGAGGGATGGCTTTGTCTTGAGGGGTTCGAACAAAACTAAGGTAGAGGGTGCTCGTGGTGAGCTGAAGCCCGTGGCTCTGAGACAGCCAGGGCACTGCATCAAGATGTCTTAGTGAGGCTAGAAAAAGAGAAATACGTAGTGTATTTTCTGAAGCCCGGAAATGAAATTTCCCCCCCATTACTTTCATAGTGGTCTAGATTTCACTTCTTCCCCGAGCCCTAGCCCCACTTTGGTAGGAGAAAAATGCTTAGATCAGCAGAAAAGATGAATCCATCAGCAGTTCTGTTTCTGTGTGTATTGATTCTCAAGGGGCCAGAACAGAACTCAAAGGTGAGGGTAAGTGGAAAATACACATAGGCAATATTCCACCAGCTGTATTTATGAGCCATTTAGAGCATCCCAGGGGTGCTACGGCTTAAACTCTATCAAAGCTTTGGGTACTTTCTCTCTTCTTCCCAAGGAGATGCCAACAGTTGTTCATTTCGCAAGTTTCTGTAAGATCCGAATGCTTCCCATGAATGGTACCTAGAAGGAAAACAGTGATTGTCCTGCCAATAAGTGAGAAATCCTGGGGTTGAGGGAGAGAAAAAACCCTGCAGTGTTTCTGTTTTCCATTTTGCACCTATCATGTTAATGTAGGGACTGTGCACGTCTGGCCTGTGAGACAGCCAGTTACCTCTTGTTTTTCATGTAGTAAGTTAGTTAGGTCGTCATCCACGGGCATGGGGCATTTTAAGGACCCAAATATTGAATCCAGTTTCTTTATTCCTTCTTTTCCTTTTTTCTAATTTCCTTATTGTTTAGAGGAGTCTCTAAGCTCAAAGAGGTCTCAAGAAACAAGTTCGCTGCATGGCGTGCGAAACAAGCCAGGCTATTTCAAGATGGGTCTAGTGCTTCTCATTGATTGACTGATTCATCCATCCAAAAAGCATTTATGTAATGTCCCCTCTGTGCCAGGTCCAGGAATAGAGAAATAGCTTCTAAAAAAGCTCACAGTCCTGAGGAGGTTATGGACAGGTGAACATTGTCATGCTCAGAACAGTGTGGGAAGTGCTATCATAATTTTCACAAAAGCGACCATTTTTGCTTATTTTCTATTCTGGTACCATGCATGTTAGTGCATATTATCCCTAATCATCCCACTACTCTCCAGTAAGTTTTTTTTTTTGTCCCCTCTGTTTAAGGAAATAGACTGAAAGTGGCTCAGAGACACACTGCTGAAAATATTAGCACTGGGGTCCAAACATGGGCTGTGATGCTCTGAAACTCCCGTTCTTTGCATGTTGCTCCTAAGTGCAGTAAGAGAGCAAAGGCAACCACTCCAGACCCAGCGAGGGCTCCAGGAAAGCTTCCCAGAGGAGGTGAGCAGGAGGGGAGATTCCAGATGAGGGACAAGCTTTCCTTTACACCCCCCTTTACACAAAGCCTCATCAAAATGTGCCTTGACCCTTGAGTGGTGGGAAAAGAGTGACAGTCCCGCGTTTTTTGGGGAAAAGTAATATCTGGGCCAGGAAGGGAACACACGCAATAATCAAGGGGCGGCTGTAGTCTGCAGAAAAGCCGAAGCGACGCTTGGCCGTGGTAGGTCCGAGAGAAGAGACGGTACCCACCAAGCAGCATCCTGATGTGCGTAGCCTCAGCTTTGTTCCTTTGAATCACCGCGCCTCCTCCCCAAGGCGCTCGGCTTATTTCTCACACGCATAAAGAACACTGCTGAGGAACTGGAATTAAATAGAGTAAAATCTTATTATTTTGAGAAATGGGAGATTGTGAGGCTCGTTTGAATTAATTTTTAAAAAACATCCTTACTCCAGGATTTGTTTAAAGAAATACTGATAATTACGTTACAGTATTTCTTTTTTTTTCTTTTTTGCTATAAACTCAGAAATGAATGGGATACTAATAAGGAAAATTAGCTAAATGAATCTAGGATTACAGTTCCGCAAACACTGGGTAATAAGTGTGGATCTCATAAAAGTACAGATTTCTAAATTACAACCCTTCATGCAAACTTCTCACCCAATAAGATCACTGTGTCTTAATTAATATAAATCCCCAAATGCTGGGCCCAATTAAAGAAATTTTACCGTTATAGCAAATCATGAGGCGGGTAGTTGCGATTCTGTACTTATATCAAGAAAGCACTCTCAGAGTAATGATATCAAGAAATGTTCGAAGCCACTCAAAGGGGTGGGAGAGATCCCACAGGTAGATGCTGTATTGTGTCAGAAGCCCCGCAAATTCCCCGGAACGTTTAGCTTTTTACTTAGTGGTCACTGAGTGCCTGCCATGTGACCGGGTCCCCATAAATACAAACGTGACCCGGTCAGTAAGGTGCACACGTGCCGAGGGTATGTCCTGGCTCTCACGTGCATAAGCATCGTGTGTGATAGATCCAGTACGCACTCACCATTCCCATCCTCCCGTGGCCTCACTTCCCTGGAGAGGGGCTTGAGTCCTTTGGTAGGTAAACTTGCTACTGAAACAAAGGTCACTCTGGCTGAGAACTGTCACAGCATCTCTCCGGCACCCAAGTTACAGGCGAAACACCAAGGATGGGAAAAATCAGGCTTTTGTTAACCAGGTAACCTTTCCCGTGGCTGGTAGGGTCTGTGCCTCCAAAGCCTATTTTTTGAATTTTCAACTTTGCAAAAATGAAAGATGTTTCTATCTTCCTCTTCCTCCTCCTGCTCCTCCTTCATCTTCATCTTTGTGTTATTATTATTACTACTACTACTACTATTATTATTTACCATTATTAATCAAAACCTGAACGTCACACATTGATGGTAGTTTAAGCAGAGACCCAGAAGAGCCAAAGAAAGCAGAGGAGACAGAGAATCTCAGAGTCAGCAGACAGTCCCAGGCACAAGTTATCAGATGGGCAGCCAAGTTATTAGAAGTGAGTGCCTCTAAGATAAGACGACTTGAACCTTCTTGGGGACAATTTAATAACAATCAGAATGATGCATTACTTCTGCCCTGGCTTGCCGCCAGACCAGCTCTGGAAGCGCGGTCACACTCTAACTGACTTGGCATGTGGAAATCAAGCTAAACCTCTTCAACCGTAAGAAGCGTTTCCATCTGCCCACCTAACTTTGCAGAAGAAAAGAGAGAGTGAGAAGTACAAATATTTGAAGATCTTAAAATAAACACTGCCATCCTCTTGTGGTCACCAGCCACGCCAACCTTCTGAGACCCCCCCCCCCCGGTCACCCACAGCCACCCCTTCCTTGGACCCCCCCCCCTTCCCCAGCCGTCGAGTAGTGATGTGCAGTTTGTTCCCTATGCCAGCGTCCCCTATGTGAGGGGTGAGAGGTCACCCCTTCTGCACCCAACAAGCCATTGGCATTTGGGGGTGCACCTGCAGGAGGGGGTACCTTTTCCTAATTCACATAAAGGCACACTTGGTGTGAGCTGAGATTAGCCCGCTCTTCCTCTTCATTTTGTGGAGAAAGCCTTACAGAAGCCACTTTCTCCTTGCTTATTTCTGGACAACCATCTGGATGGATATTGGTCCATTTTTCTTCTCTTCCAGGTGGAGAAAGTGTAACCATTTGGATTTAGACTGAACTTGATTTGAATCCCGCACTGTATCTGCCACTTTCCATTCAAATGACCTTGCATCGATGACATACCTTCCCTCGACTCCAGTGTCCCCATCCACGAAGTGGGCATAGTAATCGCTGTTCTTAAAAGATTGTTTAAGGATTAGAAATGGCATAATATACAGAGTTGGCAGAGAAGGAGGATAGCCGTTGACAGCCAACAAATCACCAGGAAAGGGAAAATGACTTTCTTGAAGTTTCTAGGAAAAAAAAAATTTTGTGTCTGGCCCGCATCTTAAATAAACTCTGCCAACTTCAGTAGGCTTTTCTACACTGTTCTTGCATCTCACGTGAAAATAATCTAATTATATAAAAATGTAGATTTTCCAAACAAAAATGTGTTGCATCCACTTTTTATTCTCTCTTTAAAATAATGCAAGCAGTTCTGCTACTTTGAAAAAAGGACTCAATTTGCAGTTTTTGATTTGTTTATTGCTTTTCGAGGGAAACATATAGCTCATAATTAAGTACACCTCAAGATTTTGGGTGTGCACCTGCCTCTTGCAGAAGCGAACATTATGAACCACGACAAAGATAAAGCATCTGCAAATGACAAATGAATCAGAGGTGCAGAAATGAAAGCAACTGATGAAGCCGTATGTCACCCAGGAGAAGCCAGGGCTTAGGATGAGAAAAATAAGCCAACACTTCCAATTTTCAAAATGAGCCTCAGGATTCATTCGCCTGGACAATGGACTGAAGTAGAGAACTCGGTTAAATTGGTGGCATGTTAGAGCTGAGAAGGACACAGTGATCAGGTGGTCCAACTCCCTGGTTGGACAAATGGGGAAACCGAGGCCCAGGGAGCCACACAGCTTCCTTTCGTGGCCAGGCTAGTGCCACGACCCAGGTTTTCTCACACTCTAGCCACTGAGGAATCTCTACTTCATCCAGGTGTGTTCCTATAAAATCCACTGGATTCTGTTGGTACAGGAAAGGAACTTTGGGTCTACATCTGCCTGGCCTACACTTGTTTAGATTCTGCCTGCTGTCCTAACGGGAGAGGCAGATCAGAAGATTGGGAGGAGACGTGACCTGGGAGATGGGCACTCTCAGGTTCCGTGTATGGCTCCTGCGTCTCCAGGCTAGTGTGGTGCCTGGCTCGCGGCAGGAATTCCACAGGTCTTTACCGAATGAAAAGACTTCGAGTGTGCACTCTAAATCTTATTAGTTTAAGAAATACAGTGATGATCATCATGACCCCTTGCCAATTAGCAAGGAAAGAGAGAAAAGGAGGGGCAATATATATAAGTAGAAAGATCAGGGACTCAGGAAAAAGAGGTTCCAATCCTGGCTTGGCCCCCTGCCTGCCCAGGACAGCGACCTTTCCTGAACTTGATTTTTCTCAACTGCTAACGAATGGGGTAAAAATGTCTATTTCACAAGGTTTTATGACGGTTTTACATGATAATATTTATGAACTGCTGGGCACTGTATCTGGCACAGACTGGGAGCGCCATAAATAATCAATGAGACAGAGAGAGAGGAAAATACTGTGGCAATGGGTGTTTTCCTCACTCTCTCTCTTCTTTTGCCAATAGGCACAGACAGAAACTGCAGGGACAGAAAGACCTTCCCTGCAAGTGAAAATGGAAAAAAGCAAGGGGAGCTAGGCACTTCAGGCAAAACGGACTTTAAGCCCCGAGTGTACTGAGAGAGACAGTCACTACATGGTGATGAAGGGGTCCATCCAACAAGAGCATGTAACATTGGTAACATTTATGCACCCAACATAATAGCACCTGAATGTGTAAAGCAAGTATTAGTTTTAGACCTGAAGGGAGAAGTAGGCAGCAATACAATAACTGAAAAGTGGGAGCAAGGGTGTTTCATGCTCTTCTCTGCGCAGCTGGGAGATCGCCCCTCCCCCATTCAGTAAATCGGCCAGCGCAGGGCTCCTCGCAGCAGCTATCGCGGGCAGGGTGCAGGTGCGGGTGCCGGGTCTAGGTGGCACCGGCAGGGAGCCAGGGGCTCTCTGCAGGTGTGCGATCAGGGTTCTTACGGCTGGAAAGAACCCAAGGTGTCAGCAAACTGAACCCTCTCGCCTTATGGTTGAGATACCTTGGGAGATGAAGGGACTTACCCAAGGTCACACAGAGACCTTACACTTCCCCTAATTCAAGGGCAGCCTCCCTATACACACACCCTAAGGGGCTGATCCAGGCTGCAGTGCAGGGACTACTAGGGGACTGCATCTTTGTAAAGGGAAGTAGGGGGGACAGAGGAGGGGATGAGTAAAGAGTGGGGAGACAGGTGGTCCAGGCAGAGAAATCTACTCCCGGGGAAGCGCCCAAGGAGCTGAATCCCTCCCTCTTCCTCCCTGACAACAAAGGAAGAATGTTACTAGGTATATTGTTTTGTTAGAACTGTCCTAATGAAGTACCACAGGCTGGGTGGCTTAAAGCACGGAAATCTATTCTCTCACACTCTGAATCAAGGTGCCGGCAAGACTGACTCTCCTGAGGCCCCGCTCCTTGGCGTGCAGATGGCCGCCTTCTCTCTGTGTCTTCCCATGGCCCTCCTTCTGTGTGCACCTGTGTTCTCATCTCCACTCCTTATAAGGACACCAGTTACGTCAGGTTAGAGCCACCCTCACCACCTCATTTTATCTCAACTATCTCTTTAAAGACCTTACCTCCAAATGCAGTCACCGGCTGCCATCCTTGGGGTTAGGACTTTGACATATGAATTTTAGGGGGACACAGACAGGGTGATTTGAGGCCAGGACAAGGGGCAAAAACACACACAGAAGGTGACAGAAGATGGAGATGAAGAATGGAGTGATGTGGCCACAAGTCAGGGGACGCCTGGAGCCACCTGCGGTTAGAAGAGGCGGGCGAGGATGCTCCCCTCCAGCCTCCAGAGGGAGCGAGACCCTGCTCACACTGATCTGGGACTTCTGGCCTCCAGCGCTGTGAGAGAACACATTTCTGTCGCTTTAAGCCATCCGGTTTGTGGTACTTTGCTCCGGCAGCCACAGGACACTCGTACCAATGGGGAAACTCAGGGTCTGCCCCTCCCTGTATTATACACGCTCTGGACAGCTTGGCTTTCTCAGCTGCAGCCCAGGAATGGAGGGCGGGGTCCCCCTGGGCCATCAGCATCTAGACTCAGGCTGATCCCCTGAGCCCCGCGGTGTTGTCACAGGCAATGCTGCCTGGGGACCAGGCTCTGTAGCCGGGGCTGGATGGTCCATAGTTGCACAGGGTCCTCAGGCCCAAGAAACCGGAGGAAGGGAGAGAGGGAGACAGCACAGGACGGTGAGCAAAAGCCTGGATCCTTCTCAGGAATCCCAAGCCCTTCCCCTCCTGGGGTTTGTGCTCCGGATAGGCCCTCATCTCTGTTACTCGGTGGGGAGTTCACAGCAGCAAAGCCAGGCTTTCCCTGCAGGAGAACAGCTCAGGAACCACGGAGCTGCCTCAGTTGCTGGTGGCATCCTTGCTGGAAGGATTCACAGCTCCTGACAGAGGAGCACTGGAAACCCCTGCGGGAAGGAGGCCCTGTAAAGCCAGGGCTTTGTTATTTCTCAAAACCCACCCGGGAGCCTTGTTTCCAGACATGGGGCTCAAGTCCCCACTACGCCTGAGCGCAGCCCAGTCCCCCGGCAACCCCAGCTTGGTGCCCGAGTCTCTCTGTAACGTGTGCGCTTTATATGACGCTATTAGTCCTGAGCTCTTCCGTGCGCTGATAAGCGGGAAGCACCCCCTCCTGTATTTGGACTCGTCTTTCCCTTTTAAAGGTCTCCCCTCAGCCTCGCGTGCTCCTCATTCAGGCTGACAATAGCCCTGGCAGTAACGAGGCGCCAGCGGGGAAGAGCTACAGCTTCGTAAAGCCCAGGCCCAGCGGCCTCCCACACTTAGGCTCTAATAAAGCCCTTTCATCGCTTCAGGGCTGCCGTTTTCCACCCGGCACCTGAAACTGAAAGGATGTTTTATTTGTACCTGGGACGCGGTCGAGAGCAGTCACGGATTTCAGCCACCCTGCGTGGGCTGAGAAGGGGAGTCAGGTCCAGGTAGCTTCAGGCCTGATCAGGTGACAAGACTCCCCAGGAATCGTGAAGCTTCTAGAAGTTTCTAGAATGGCTCCCATCCAGTGTAGATGCAGGTGGGCTGCATCACTGTCTTTAAACACACAGCTAACTTGTCTCCCCGACTTTCTTTTCGTGTAGAGGAACAATCTTTTCACTCTCCCCTCTGAAATCACTTACCAGACTGGAAAAGAGCCCCCGCTTTCTCCAAACCCCACCCTTTCACAGCACTTCATGGAATGTGAGCCAAGAGCTTTCATCACCCTTGTATATTTACTCAGTGAGTCTCTTGTGCTATTACTATGTGTTTTTACAAAGTGTTTTTATGCTGTTTTCATAAAGTGTTACTTTTTTTAATTACAAAGTCATTCATGATGTTGGTTAAAAATGCAGCATTCATGAAATGTGTGACTTAGAGACTGAGAGACCCCCTGTAGCCGAACCCTCCTGAGATCTGCGTGATGTGAGGTTTTAAATTTTGATTCTCCATCTTAGTTGTGGAGAAAACAAAAGGATGGCTGCTCGGATGGGAAATTGATGGGAAATCCACAACAGAAGTGGGCAGTTCTCCTTAGGGCACCAGGCTGAGCCGCCTTCCCTGCAAGGGGGATGGTTCTAACTTCTCTAACCACTCTCTCCACCCAGCTCACACCTGCTTTCAGCTCGCAGGGCTCCATGAGTCTTGGTTAGTATGAAGGAAGGACAGATGGGTCCATGTAGAGTAAGCGTATGTGCTGAAATAGGGGTGCTATAGACTGAATTATGTGCCCCCCAACTCATATGTTGAAGCTCTAACACCAATGTGACTATGTTTGGGGATACAGCTTTATAGAAGTAATTAAGGCTAAAGGAGGTCATGAGGGTGGGGCTTTGATCTGATAGGATTAGCGTCCTTATAAGAAAAGACAACAGAGAGCATGCTCACTCTCCACCACGTGAGCACTCAGGAGGGAGGCGGCCGTCTGCAAGCCAGGAAGCGGGCTCTCACCAGCCCCTGACCACGCTGGCACCCTGACCTCAGACCTCCAGCCTCCAGAGCTGTGAGAAAATAAATGTCTGCATTTTAAGCCACACAGTCCATGGTATTTCATTATGGCAGCCTAAGCCAGTCACATCAATTTAGTTCCCAGCCAATGTTTTTAGTGAAATAGGCTAGACTAGATAATATCAGAGCGCGTCTCAGGCAATAAAGGGAGTTACTGTTTTGTGGAACAGTTGTTTCGTGTGTGTGTGTGTGTGTGTACACGTACTACTGGGTGGCGACATAAAGTCTGTTTATTGTGGGTCATAAAGAAAAGCCCGAGAAGCACTGATTCAGGGTCCCCTCTGCCCCTCAACTTCCTTAAGCTAAGACAGAGGGAGGGAAAGTATGCACCCGGCCTAGCTGTTCCTCCACCCCTGCCCCTGCCCATGACTGCTATATTCACATTTCTTTCCCTGTGCCACCACTGGGGCTCCCTCCTCCCAGTGGGACCTTCTGCTTCCTTCTCTGCTGCAGCCCAGGGGCCAGGTGGTCCCCAAGTACCACTAAACTTGCCTATGGTGAGAGAGCCAGCTTCGGGGCACACTCGACACACCTTTGAATCATATTCACAGTGTGTTTCATGCTCTTCGCTGGCTTAGCTCAGATATAAATTCACTCAGCAAAGCCAGTGGCCCTGATGGCTTTGGTTTAGGGATTTAAAAGTTCTCTTTCCACTCCTGCCAGTTCCAAGCCTGCTCCAAGCCTCAGTTTTTGAATTATTAATTATTTAGCCTCTCCTGCTCCCTCTTGTCCTCACAAGACCCGCTGACGGACTCCAGGTTTGCCTCACCCTACAACCCTACAACGGGAGACACACACGTAATTCAAAAAATGAAATCAACCAAAACCCAGGAGGCATGTGGAGTCCAAAGGAGGAGTTTCGGTTTTTGCCTTTGGCAGACACGTCACCGATACCACCAAGGTGTGTTCTAAGATGCAAGTGTCTTTTTGAACTGGCTGTGAGTGGGGAGAAGGGAAGCTCAAGGAAGCTGGGGGGCAGAGGGGACCCTGAATCGGTGCTTCTTTGGCTTTTCTTTGTGACCCACAATAAACAGACTTTACGTCGCCACCCAGTAGTACGTGTACACACACACTCACACACACACACACACACACACACACACGAAACAACTGTTCCACCAAACAGTGCCTACCTTTATTGCCTGAGATGTGCTGTGATATGATCTAGTCTAGTCTAGTCTGTTTCACTAAAAATGTTGGCTGGGAAATAAATTGACGTGGTTAATTTTATGTGTTATCTTAACTGGGCTCAGGGATGCCCAGAGAGAGCTGGTAAACATGATTTCTGGGTGTGTCTGTCAGGGTGCCTCCCATTCGAGTGGGTGGACAGTAAAGCAGATCGCCCTCACCGATGTGGGTGGGCGCCGTGATCCAGCCCACCCAGGACTCAACAACAGAAGGTGGAGGATGGGCAGATTCACTTTCTCTGCTTACACTGAGGCATCCATCTTGTCCTGCCCTTGGACATCTGACCTCTTGGTTCTGGGGCTTTTTGGACTCAGACTAGGACTTACACCGTTAGCTCCCCTGTTTCTCATGCCTTTGGACTCGGACTGAATTACACCACTGCTTTCCTGGTTCTGTTAAGTCTGTTTCTCTGGAGAACTCTGACTAATACAACTGATTTCACTCAGAGAGAGCAGCATTTGTTAGCACTTGCAAGGATGTGGAGAGGATGTAAATTTTAGGGACATACGTTGGTCAGAGGGAGCACAGCAGAGTGGTTCCGACCCCTGTCTTTGGAGTCCAGCAGCGCCTCTGAGTTTGAGTCTCAGCTCTGCCCTCTTTGGGTGGGTCCTCTAACGTCTGTGTTCAATGGAGACAATGATACTTTCCTCACAAGGTCGGGATGAGAGTTTTGAAAGATGAAAATCTTAGCACAGTTCCCCCCAAACAGTAAACTCCTGATGAAACAGTCATGGTTACTAATGAGTAAATATCCAGTCAGTTATTCCGGCATTTGTTGTATGATGACCCTGGAAGCTCTGACCCCGGTCCCGCCTGCTTCTGCTGGAAGCTGGTCCGTCCTGTGACGTGGGAACGGGGATGTTTATCAACACCGGGAAGTGGAGCATCATGCATTTCAGCTGCTAGGCATGGTCATCCCAGACAGACTCGTGTGCAGCGTGTGTCTGCAATCCTGGCTTCTGCTCTTCCATTTTGGGTCACTTTCCAGCAACACGATCTTGCCTGGAATGGGCATCGGGAGGCTGAATTCTGCTTTCTAGCAGACGCTAATGTGTTACATGAGCTTACGCAAGGCATTTCGTTTTTCTGCATCAGTTTTGTAATAATGGGAATTGTAATACCAGCCCAGCCGCCCTCACAGGCACTCCCCCCCACCTTTTTTTTAATGTATTGCAAAATGTACAGCATTTATTCACAGACAGACAAAAAGGCACAAATTCTACTAAATAGTTCAACAACAAAAAAAAATACAGCTGTCTTCAACTAGTCTTATAAAAACTTTCAAAAAGGGGGTAAAATAAATACAGGATTGGGCCATATAATATCAAATAGTCATCTCTACATATACTTGGTTTATTTTTAAATGAGCACTTTAAAAAATACAGAAAGCGGCTTTGGACCCCTCACAGAGTGGCATATTACCAGTACAGAGGGTTTACTGGTGTCACGACTGTCTCCCTGCCCTGGGTATTCCACTCTGAAGGCTGGTGGTTGGCAATTGATCTTTTTTTTTTCCCTTCCTTTTTAAAGGATAAAATTCATTTCTAACTACCTTTTGAAAGCCAATTTATGCTTTGGCCATTTGATTAATAGGAGTGGGGAAAACCAGCCTCCCAATCAAAGCGCTTTTGAATAATTCAATGCTCGATATTAAAAGAGGAGGGCGGCTGCCTGCCACAGTTCTCTCTCTACATTGTGGGGAAGATACGGGCTGCCCTTCCACCCAGACGAACACCTGGGCCTCAGCTCGCGCCTGTGCCCTCTCCCTCGTCCAGAGCCCTGCCGGTCCCCAAGACACTTAGCACATAAACATCCGAGCGCAGCCCCGGCAACCCCGGCCCTGTGTCCTGCCTGGGGCTAAGGTCGCAGACTCCAAGGAGGGAAGGCATGTCTTTTTCAAATTGGTCCACCCAGGAGGGTGACTTTCAAATTTGTCCAAAGCTCACTGTACAGACTAGCAGAGGCCTTGCTCCTAAGTGAAAGCCTCTGGGAAAACACCAGGCCTGGCAGTGTCCCCGCGGATGCTCCACGGGTCCCGCGCACGAGTCCCTTGCAGACTCCCCACTGGAGCTGACCCTGGCCTGCAGAGTTCTCCCCCCAGGCCCCAGGGAAGGAGGGCTGAGCGGCGTCCTCTCTGCCTTTCAGCAGGGCAGCGCTGCGGTGGTTCGGGCTGGGGCCTGAGGTCCGGAGCACACCCGAGGGTGCGTCCCCAGGGGCCGGGAGGCTCAGCCTTCAGTGCTCCCATCACAACGCCTGTGGTCCAGATGAAGCGAGAGGTGTGGCGCCTGACTTGCCACGTGACTGCAGTGCTCACGGAGCGTTCCCAGTGCTCCCTTCCCCCCGCCACTCTGGTCCATCTTTAACCCTTTCCACTCCAGCCCCTTTGCCCCTCCCCTGCCTTCCTCCTTCTGTTCTCCCCTCCTCCCTTCTCTCCTTCCCCCACCCAGACTCCAGCTACATCCTGCATCTGTAATGATCTCCCCTCTCCGTGTGCTAATTTGCTTTACCCTCCCTTAGTTTTCTGGCCTTCTTTTCTGTTTACCAGCTTCCTCCAGTCTTAGGGGCATGATGAATGAAAGTGCAGGTGATGGGTTTTCTGCTTCTACTCTAAGTGCTTTAAAGGCAAAAGTCCCTGTGTATTCAGTGTGTTCTCCCAAACTGAGGCTGGGGGTCCCCAAAGCCACACATACGATGTTGCTGGTAATGGTACCAGCAGATGCTCTGTGGTCATGAGGGCCCCAAATCCAGCTGGGCCGTTCTGGAAGCTGGTGATGAGGTTCAGACGGCACTACCCCAGCTTGGAAACAGGAGGGTTAGTGTTGGTATCACAGGTGGTCGAAATCTCCATCTTCAGTGTAGTATGTTTCAAGGAATACCTAGACGTCTGCTCTTGTAATGGAGTCCGTCCATGTGAAACACTGGCACAGAGGTGTCTTATTTTACAACTGAAATAACTGACCAGCTTTACTGTGACTTCACGCATCAGGTTGCAGAGACTGGGAGGGACAATTCGGGCCAACTATCAATGACCTGTCTCATTAAGGGCAAAAGCCGTTCCCTTTCACAGCTGCCTTACCGGTACTCGGCAGGATGCTCAGCACACAACAGCCTCTCAACAAATGCCCGTAGAATAAGTGAATGAATGGGTGAATGAATGAGTGAAGAATGTGCTCAATATGGTGCCAAGCACCGTTGCTTACCGAGATGAGGAGACCCAGCGTCCTCTCAAGCCAGGAGCAGAGGCCTCATAAACACACACCTGCAATCGGTTACAATGACTCTTGTGATGGAGGGCGTGCCCTCAGGGAACACAGACTTGGGACAATAAACGGAGTGGTGCGCTGAGTGGGGGGATGGGAGGGGACCTAACCGTGCCATCTTGTCAGGTCACCCGTAAACATTCTAACTGAAAGAAAACCGTTTTAATTCGGGGGATAAATTATGTATAAAACGGTTCTCAAAATACAGTTAAAAGCCAGAGACCCAACCATATGCCAGACTGTGGTGATGGGGAGGGGAGAGCTGCTCCTTTGTGCTGTTGGCTGGCCGCGCTCATCAGGCCCTGAGGCCAGCTCTCGGGAGGCCAGCCTCGCACAGAGTTCTGCTCTCCCGGACCAGCCCCCGCCCCGCGGTGGAAGCACCTCCACGCCATCTCTCCCCGTTCCCTCCTCCTCCATGCAAACTGTGGAACGACTTTAAGAATCAACTTTGGGAACCCAGTGGGTATGGCTGGATTTACTTTGGGTTGTGTTCTAGCCTGTGGTAACTCCAAGCACCAGAAACACCCAACAATAAGGTCCCTACAGGACCTCACTCTTCAATAGCCTGTAATCACCTACAATGAAGAAGAATATGAAAAAGAATATATATACATATAACTGAATCACAGTGCTGTACACCAGAAGCTAACAACACTGTAAGGCAACTATACTTCAGTTTAAAAAAAAGGAAAAAAAAAAAGAGATACTTAATAGGAAAGAAAATTACTGGGCTTCACCCTAGACCAGCTGGATTAGAATCTCAGGAGCTGGAACTGAGGAATCTCCATTCCTCTAACTCAAGTGCCCTAGATGAGGTTTTATTAATTAACTGATTTTAGATCTTACAGAAAAACTGAACAGACATTACGGAGTTCCCATATAAAGCCTGCACATGGTTTCCCCCAATATTAACATCAGTGGTGCATTTATCATAATGAACCAATATAGAGACACTGTTATTAACTAAAGCCCACAGTTTACTCAGATTTCCTTAGTTTCTACCTAATGTCCTGTTTCTGTTCCAGGATCCCGCATCACATTCCCTTGATGATTTTTGCTTGTTTTTATTCATTTTTAATTTCAAAGGAAATTTGTGAATATATTCTTTTATTAAAAGTTAAATATTACTGATGAAAAGTTCCTTTAGCAACGCTCCCCCCGCCCCAGGTCCTTACCCTTCCCTCAGGGGAAAACAATGTCAAAAGTCTACAGAGTGTCCTTCTAGTCCTTTTTGTATTCATATTCATGGACAAATGTATAAAAGGCTAGAGGATTCTTCTGTATTTCTTCCACATAAATTAAGAGGTTTTGTTCTCTGCATGTATTCAGCTCCTGTTTTTACTCACAACAGTGATTGCTGACAATTTTGTGTCAGTATAATGAAACCTACCACATGTAAGTTTTTTTAATTTTATTTTTTAGTGTTCCAAAAGGTATTTTTTTTAAATTTTTTATCAAAGTGTTGATTTACAATACTAGTTTCAGGTGCACAGCAAAGGGATTCAGTTGTACATAGACATACCTATATACTTTTTCTTTTCAGATTCTTTTCCATGATAGCTTATTACAAGAAACTGAATACAGTTCCCTGTGCTCTACAGTAGGTCTCTGTTGCTTATCTGTTTTATAGATGGTAATGTGTACTACATTCTTTTAAACTGAGGCTAAATGTCCATAACATAAATATGCTATATTTTATTCATAATTAGTTACTGATGAGCGTTTACGCTGTTTTTGTTTTTATTTTTTTCTGCTTTGCTATTACGAACTTGCAAAGACTACATCCCTATGCGTATTTGGACTGTTTCTCTCAGGCACTGCATTCATTTGCTAGGACCGCCGTAACAAAAAACCCCCACAAATTGAGTGTTTTTTAAAAAGCAGAGCCTTATTATCTCACAGTTCCAGAGGCAAGAAGTCCAAGATCAAGGTGTGACGGTGCTGGGGAAGGACCTTCCCCAGGCCTCTCTTTCTTCTAGACGCTGGTAGTTGCTTGGCATGTGGTAGCATTGCTCCGATGTCCACGTGTATGTCTCTCAGACTAAATGTCTTTTTTATGAGGACACCAGTACTTTTTTATAAGGTCCACCCTACTCCAGTATGACCTCATCTTAACTAATTACATCCACAATGATCCTATAAGATATTATGTGGACACAACTCACCTCATAACAGGCACTGTTCTCTAAACTTCTCTGATCATGCAACCCTCTCAGTAAAGCACAATTTTGTGCACGGACCAAAATAAATGTGTATTTAAATATCTGTAAATTATATGTGAGCTTTGGTACCCATGTGTGCACATGATAAAACTTCCTTAGGTCAATTTCCCAGGAAACAGACACCCAGGCTCTGAGATGTCATGTAGGGATGTTAAAGAAGAGGACATGAGCTCAAAGCAGTTGCCAGTGAGGGCTCAGCTGGTCCCTGGAGTTCAGGGCTGGATGGCCCCTTAGTGCTGCCTAGGATTGAGGCAAGGGGCTAGGCTGTCTACCCCCGCATTGACCAGTCGTCGGACACAGGCTGCCCAGGATGGGCAAGGCAGCTCCCTGGGGCTGAGGGCACTTCCCTAGGAGGAACCAGCTAGAAAGGGTGCCTAGGCGGTGCACTACAGCACCCTTCACACAAACAGACCCTCAACAATAAATTTAAAAGGATGGTGTAAAGCTAAACACAAACATCGGATTTTCCCCGATACTGAATGCGTCTGGCGTATCCCCCGAGATAGACAGAACCCACCTTCTAGACCACGGCTGGCTCACAGAGAATATGCATTTTAAATGTGAATAGAGGCTGACAGCTGTCTTCCTAAGTGGCTAGACCACATTACACTCCCATCAGGAGTGCACAGTGGTACCCATTTCATTTCTTTCTATTCCCACCAACACTTGAAGTGATCAAACTTCTTAAATTTTTCCCAATATTGGGTGTAAGAACATCTCACCCATCTAATCTGCATTTCCCTGATTCCTAGAAAGGCTGAGAATCTTTCGGTATCATGAATGACACGTTCATATCTTCTCCCCTCCTTCTCTTGAGTTCTGTGCCTTTTTCTCATTGGTTTGTAGGCATCACTTACTTCTTTGACTACTGACCCTTCATTCATTCTTAAGCACAGTGAAATGTGATAACCACACTCCTGTTTTTTCCCTCTCTAGCTCTCTTTCCATCTTTCTGTGATGAGTTTCTCCATGAGACCAACCAGACAGCTCTGATAACATCTACCTGGAACCAAAAGACGGGACCTCAGCCCCCGTGGTGTCACTCATGTGTGCACTTTGTTGGTTAATTTGATCTCTCTGATCCTCAGTTTTCTCATAAGAAAAAAAAAAAAAAGAATTTTCCTTTCCAGGATTGTTTTGAAGATTTAATGACCTTATGTATGTGAAAGTCTTATATCATTATGGCTTATTATTTGGCCCTTATTATAAAAATACAGACGTCTATGTGCATTCTCTCCTCTCTGCCTGGGATTCATTCATCATTCATATATTCATTTGTTTATTACTCACTAAAGGGAGATTTATTATTGCTAACCACCTGCTGTATTAAGCCTTGATGGATGACATGGTTCCCATCTTGGAGGAGAGCAATGGGGAAAAAAGATATAAAGAAAATAGAGTCCACTTACTGAAGATAACGGAGAAACTCTACATCCTTTCTCCTCGTGTTTCAAAGGAAGGTACTTTCACCCTGAATTCACAGATGCCCTCTACACTGTGCTGAATCAGAACCTAACATTCCCTGAGCCATGCCTTAGCCCTGGGCAGGGTGACTGTGCTGGAGAAGACGTGGAGGGAAGCCCCGAGTCCTCCTGCACAGCCGAGGCAGCCTGGCCGTCTTCCTCTTTCCGCCAGTGAGAAGGTAAAGCCGGCCACTGGCCGCGCCGGGCAGCTGGCTGCCTAAGGGGATGTGGCATCTCTTTGCAGGTCCGGCCGTATCCTCCTCTCTCTCAAGTGCCCCTGGGTATTTAAGCCACAAGTCAGGTATCTGTGATGAAAGGGGGGACAGATTCAGCCCTGAAAGGAGACCATGTTTTCCAATCACACTGTTATCAGAGAGCCCTGCCTTTTTGGTAAGCCGGGTTTTGTCCAGCTCTTAATAAAGGATTACTTTCCTATTTCTCTTTTGGTCTCACGTTAGCGCTTCACTGCTTATAAAAGCATGATCTGTACAAGAAGTGGTGAGAAATGCCGTGACACTGAAGATTCAATAAGGTCCACGGAGTGAAAGTCCTGGAAAGGTAGGATCCAGCTCAGTCGTGGATGCCTTTTATATGCCACACAGGGTAGCAGTGGAAAGCTAAGTGTTTACAATAGGAGAGTAGCATGCTTAGATTTGATTCTTCAGAAGATGAAGACAGTGTTAGTGTAATGGAGCGACAAGTAGCAGGAAGCTTCCATTGTCAGCAGATTCTTCTCCCCTCCACTGGGGTCCCTCCTCCAGCCCAGCACCACCCTCTCTTTACCCTAGCGACCGCAGGGATATCTGAAAGACAGTGCAGATAAGCCCACCAACTCTCTCGCCAGCATCCTCACTGCAAGGTTAGGAGACAGAAATGTACTTAAAAGGAAAACACATGTGCCAAACTGTAAGGCAAGAAAAGAAGTACAAAAGCTGAATTTGCCTCTGCAGCCAAGTTGCATTTTTCATTTTCTTTTCTCCATTTCCCCTCCTTTCCCAGTCACAAAGTTAATTCTCTTTTAGAGTCTCTTTACAACCAACTCATGATTTCCATCTCTGTGCCGTCTCTTGTGTTGAATGTCTCACGTACATCTGTTTATCATTGTATTTAGGAAGCATTTTTAATGAATCTCCCTCTCCGTAGACTGAGGGCAGAAGCCATGACTTTTTGATTTTGGTAACTTCAGCAGTCTTCACGATACCTCACGTGCAGTCGGGGTTCAATACATGTCTCAGAATAAGCGTTAAGTGATATGTCATGACCCAGTATCAGGCCACAGTTCTCTTTTAACCAACCATCGAGCTGTAACATTGAAAATCTCCTGGAGAAACACCTCGCTCAATATTGCACAGCAGGCTATGAGAGTCATTTGTAGAACCCATCTCTTTTGGAGATTAAAGATTGGAGTGACATTAAAGGTGATCATTATGACAGTTTATTTGGGTATGTTGATAATGTTTGGGCCAGAAATTTTTAGAATATGCAAATTCTGTCCTCTGGTAGTCTTACCTCTCCACAAGGCTCGCGGAGTAAATGCAAGGTTGAGCAACATTTTGCTTTTGGCTGGCATTTCAGCCCCTAAACTGCAGGGCACGTCTGTGGGCTGGGCCAGACCCTGTCTAAGTGAGCGCTGCCTGTAGTCACAGCAGGCAGATGCCTGATGTCGTTTGTTCTTTTCCCCCAAACATAGGCCTTCAGACCGTATCACTCTGAAAGGAAGAAAAGCCAATCCAAATTGCCAGAGAGAGCCAGAGAGTCAGCAAGAACCCTGGCCAACACTTGAACAGTGCTGGCCTAGGCCTCTGGCCCCAGGCTTTCTTAAGCCAGCCCAGGGTCCACTCCACGGGGGAAGAAAGAACATCTAAAATTGATGGTAAGAGAGGGATCGCTTCAGAGGAGTTGAACCAGGGACAAACCCATCTTTTTAACATGTAGTGCCTCCAGCCACTATATCCACCACCATGTCGGCCAACGAAGTATCACAAAATGTGACCAATGACAGCAACACCCTCTTTTGAGGGTGAAGTTCTCTCACCCCACCCCCAACCCAAGGAAAGCAAGGACAAGAAAGGGAGGGTCTTGAGTTCTTTTTTTCTAGAAGCCAAGGACCCAGTGCACCTTCCAGCTCTCCCCACCAAACTCCACCACATTGCCCTAGGTTACAAGTTTTAATTTCACTTCTGCCATAACCTTACCCAGCACTCAGATTACCTCCCTTTGGAATCAAGTCTGTCTGTTGATCAAAACAGGTGACAGCATTAAGGTTTCCATCTCCACAAAGAATGGAAAGTGTGTGCAGCAAAGCTGATTGTAAAATTAACCGTAATGCATACAACATGGGACTGAAATTCTTAAGCAACTACTCATTCTGTTAGGCAGAAAATGGCCTTAGATCTTGGAAATTAAAGTCTACTCTAGTTTATGTATTTGGATCCACACTTTATATAAAAACACATCTGTCCTTAATTCCTAAAGGCATTGGAAAGATATATTTGTTTTAGTTTAGAGCACCTTCTGGGTTTTTTTTTCCTACAAAGCTAACTTTTAGTCATTTCCTTTGGTTTTAAATCCCCCTGCCCTTTCCAGTGCTTTGTCTACCAGACTTCCCCAGAAAACCTTTTTTGACCACTCCATCAGTCTCAGTTCATAGAGCTGTGATGATCTCTTCCCTTTGACTGTTTACTTTTCTCCTTTTCTGACTCTTAACTCTTAAAACTAACGTATCTGTGTCCTTTTATCCCAGTATAGGAAGTCAAGTAGCTGATTCCAGCTTTCAGTCCTCTGTCTTCATACCCCATGCAATTTAGTTCTCTTCTTGCTTTCTTCTTAGAGTGGATGCTTCTTGAGGCAGGGATAATTTGGGGGGCTTTCATTGGAATCACCTGGTCAAAAGCAATTCTCTGCACAGAAAGAGCATTCAGTAAATATTAACTGACTCACGGTGACAAAGAAAATGAAGATGTACATACAGTTGATGGAAAAAATGAATCTTTTGTCTCCTTCTCTACATGTTCTAGATACTGAAATCCTAGTTGCTTAGGTTATTTTTCTCCCAAGTTATATTAATCTTCCCTTAGGCAACATACTTCACAGCTTAGATACTTTCTTCAGATGTTAGAAATTATTAGACATGCAAAAACATATGACCCTGATCTGATTTTAAAAACCCATTATAATACAAAGCCATTTATTCTGCCCAATACAAATGCATATTAATTTTGTATTATGTGCAAATATTTAGGTTTGGGTCCATGTACACATACATCCATTAAGCAGTCAAATACCTAAATTAAAAATGGCAAGCTGAAAAAAAAATTCTGAGTGCAAAGGTGTGATTGCTTTGAAAATAGCCAATTTAGAAAAGAGTTCAGCCTTTAATTGGCCAAGTTAAATAAGGCACAATTACTACTAACTTGGTCCCCAAAGACTGGCTCTAATCGTGTCATGTTTAACTTGGCTGGCTAAATTGCAAATAGCGCTCTCCTTTTCTGACTTGGTTCATTGGCCTAATATAATGCCTTTCTATCGCCGACTTTTCCTCTCCTGACTTAGCCCTTTCTGTGAATGGAAACTCCATGGACTAGGAAATATTGTACTTTTTTTTTTTTTCCCCAGAAAAACAGCAAAATGTATGTGTGGTTGTTTTTTTTAAAGAGTTTCTGATACAATTTTATGAGTGTGTAGCTGTACAAATGTCAAAGGTTCACCATAAAATGGGTACGTGTATGTCAAAATTCTTTATAAATCTGCCATCTCAAGATACTCTTGCAGATTTTTGTTCTGCTTTATGTTACAGATGCGGAAGAAGAATGTTCTTTTTGTATTAACTTTATCCTCCTCTGTTACTGAGAGATGAGGTGCTTAACTTGTATGTACATTTAATGTTCAATTAGCCAGCTCAAGGATTCCA
Source organism: Camelus dromedarius (assembly GCF_036321535.1). Lineage (NCBI taxonomy): Eukaryota > Metazoa > Chordata > Mammalia > Artiodactyla > Camelidae > Camelus > Camelus dromedarius. The sequence goes on along the minus strand of NC_087454.1, from coordinate 9,192,507 downwards.
CACACATCCAGGAGGGCCCAGGGAAGGGTGGTTAAATATTTATCTCAATTTCTGTCTAAAAGCATCAGAATTCAGAGAAGGCCAATTTCTTTTTGTTCAGGATGGTCCGTTTTATGCAGAGTGGATTCAAAGGGCATCTCACTTCGTATGTAATACCATGGACTGTATCAACCTAAAAAATATAAGACATCTTTTTCTCTGGTAGAGAAACGTGTATATTAAGCATTCGTTCATTTACTTAAAAACTATAAACATTTAAGGAGGGACAACAATGTGCTAGGTTCCATACTAAGCACTAGACATAGAAATTGGTAAGACACAAACTTTGCCTTTGAGAAGCCTGTGGTGTATACTGTACGGAGTTATTTGAGTTACCTGCAAAGTGAGTGAGTCAGGAATAAGATGGCTTCAGATTCCAAATTTTAGCTCATTCTGCCTCTTTTTAACTCATAACATAGTTTCAGTCTGTCTTCAGCATCTCTCTCTTGCATGTCACCACCCAGTTTTGTTTGGCCTCCCTCCTCAGTAGCGTCCCCCCTCCCGCCTCTGGTTCCACTGCTCTCAAGGGCTCTCCAACCTCAACACGAACTCTTAGGAAACAGCTAGTTAGGCTGTCTTGTTATCGCACATCATCTATTAAGAACTCTCTATATTCTCTCTCCCACGATTGTTTGCCTTGAGCCAGAGCCAGCAAAACCATATGCTGATGAAAAAAGAGATAGTTTCCTGATACCTTCAGGTACATTATTTACTTAAGAGTAAGCTACACACACCAAGTCATTTTTATCTGAATTTGCAGCTTAATCCAAACACTTTAAACATTTTCTATTCCACCAAGTCAGGACCTGCTTTCAGGCCAAAAAGTGTGTTGGGGGAGTGGAAGGGTGGAGAAGGGGATGCCTACAACAGACCCAGGTCTACAGATTGGTTATAAGAGATGGTCCAGTCTGTACATCAGCTTTATCTGATGGGTTATTTCTGAAGGATACAGGCTTGAGGCCTCAACGAATAAATTCTCTCCATCAACATGCCACTCTGTCGTAAAGCGCTAACTTTTGGTAACACATAAACATGAAAATGAATCTGTCCATCAAATCTCTGTTAGCCTTGTTGACCATTCAGCATACAAGTGAGCCCACAAATGAGAGCCCACCACCACGGGATGTAGCAGAGCATGTGGACCAAAAAGCCCAAAGCCACAGAAGCCTCAGTAACACAGATCCTGTCCCATAGAGAATCATTTCCAACTGAAATAGAGTGTTTTCCTCTGGGATTCAGGAGAAGGTATCTGGGGGGTATGCTGCTGTGTCTGAGAGGAATGCCTGACACAACAGGAATTTTTGTTTTTGTTTTTGTTTTTTAAGCAAATCTTACCAGAAAGCCAATAGGTAAGTAGATAAAGAAGAGAGTAACCTTTTCAAAGTTAGAGGGTGAGGATGCCCCCCCCCGCCACGCACACCCATACACGCACACACTCACAGAAGCACACATCTGCACCGTGGCCCCAAGGCTTCGCAGAGCATAGTTGGAACACGTTTGCTTTTGTACAGCCTGAAGCAATAATAGTTGGGCTTGGCCTGGTGCCTAAACTGTAAATTTGTAATTAGTTCCAGAAAAAAAATGATACTCAAATCAAGAATGAGCTTGGAGGGGAGAGAGGAATCTGATTTGGAATGTCTGCATGTACTTGTGAAATACTGAGAATCTTGAGTCCTGGGTTTTAGCTTTGGCTACTAACTAATCTGATTACCTTGAACAAGTTACTTAAGCTCTCTGTCCTCCAGTTTTCTCATATTTGTAACAAAGAATTACAGTAAAAAAAACTTCTGCCTACCATCCATGATGCAGACACTGTGTGCTACCATATGTAGAAAGATACATTCCAAGGCAAATACTAGGGTGCCTAAAAATTCTTTCCCATGAACATTCAGTTTATTGGGCAATAAATAAAAGAAGAAAACAAGATTATTCTGTGAAATATAGCCTGTCATTTCGAATGACTCTGACCCGTCTTTAATCAAGCATTCCCTCCTGATGGTGGAACTAATCCTTGGATTTCGAAGGTACACACAACATAATGCTTCAACTTCATCAAATGTCTTACGTCACCATCCATGTAGAAGAGGGATCCAGGAGTGAAACCAAGCACAGTCCGATGCAACAAGGTCTGGCCAATCGCTGTATGCATGAGACTTGATCCCATCCTTTTTCTGGATTTCCAAGTGAGTCAACCACATAGCATGAACTAAGACATTGTTGGACAAGAGGAACACGCCATTGGATGGACCAAAGCCAGCTGGCGATAATTTAGGACTCCATGTAACATGGAGTCAAACATGCTCAAACATTACACGATGATGTGAAACAACTCTGAAGCACAGAACTCCTTGGAATGGCCACAAAACATACTCAAATTACCTTCTGCCCGAAGTTATCTTGTCTAACTCGCTGGAACACTTCACCTGCCACTCTCCTATTTGTTTGGCTGCTGCCTGTTCAGTCAGAGCTTTATTTTCCCCTAGTAGAAACAAAAAGTTCAAAAATTATAATTCTGTCATCACAGAAAATATCAACCATATATTCTGAATGAAAACAAAATCCATATTAAAAACACAGTCAACAGGCATGTTGAAACACACTTCAAGATGATTCCAATATGTTCATATACAGTCGGACTCATTCTCAGCTAGACCATCCCTTTCGGGAAAGACCTTTTAGGACATCCTATTATAACCATTCTGGTACTATTAACTTCTGGAATTATTTGGAAATCAGCCCTCCTTAATTAGCTTGGCTAATTGAAATTTTTATAGATAAGATTAAGAATATCTCACCTTGACATTGGTTTTTATAGGTTGTGTAGGTTCAAGTGAATAATCAGGGCAGTTCGTGTAATTTAAGATTATTTTCTATCTGAAGAGAAAGGAAAATACAGAGTTTTCTTTCCCTAAAATAATACTGAGACCAGTCATTCCTTTATTCAACATTTACCTAGCAACTAGGAGCCAGTCATCGTGCTGGGCCCTAAGCATAGACAGAAAGAGTAAAACAATCTGTTTTCGAGAATCTTCTTTGTAAGGATATTTGGGAGGTTGGCAGCATGTTGTAGAAAAGGATAGATCTGAGAAGTTATGTTTAGTCATGCCTCCTGCAGGTTTAATGAGACTGCAATTGTATGTGATGGAAACAAGGACTCTAGATATTTTATCAGAAATTACTTGGGGGGAATAAATTAGGAGTTTGGGATTAACAGATACACACTACTATATATAAAACAGATGAACAACAAGGACCTACTGCATAGCACAGGGAATTATATTCAACTTCTTGTAATAACACATAATGCATAAAAAATATGTATGCATGTGTATAACTGAATCACTTTGCTGTACCTCCGAAACTAACACTAAATCAACCACACTTCAATAATAATAATAAAAAAAGAAATTACCAGCAAAATGGGCCAACAAATAGAATAGGTAGAGGAAATTGTCTAGATTTAATGCATTCCTGTAATATTAATTATTTCTACACTGCAAATTCTCTCCAGAACTTAGTTTTGTGTGACAAAGAAATGTTATCTAGTAAAATGATCAGATGGAAGCTATATGCCTTAAGAAACAGGATGACAGAATAGAAAAGACAATAGCTCTTTCCTTTAGTTCTGGGCATGAAGAACTATCCTTGAAGCTCGGGGAGCCTCAGTTTCCTCCTCAGTAAAACTGAAGAAGGAGATTGCTATTCCCTTGGAGTTAAGTAGCATCTATAATTATTGTCTTCTTCCAGGACAGGCTAAATTTGTGAGAGCGGAGACCATACCTGCCTACTTCCCCATGTTATCCCAAGTTACAAAGCCTATGATCATTTAGAAGTATTTGTTGAAAGACAGTACCCAATTTGTTAAAGATTACTGTGAAGGTGAGATGAGAAATCATACGACAAATTATTTGAACATCGTGAAACATTATTTTTAAGTTAAAGAACTCACTTGATTTCTTGCTTTCTTGATATTTTTGCAGTTTGGATAAATGCTTGATCTTTCCTTGGGGATAACCAAGTTGCTTATCAGGAAGATCTCTGGTCCCCAAATTTGAGAACAGAATCCAGCTCACTAGCTAGCTGTACCAGCAGTTTTCAGGTTTTGCCCTGAGATGATCCATCATTCCCCAGGCATTTTAAAACAAGGTCTCAAAGTGAAATTTCATCTGAGTCTCTGAAAGCATCTTCTTCCACTGGCACCGAGATAGGATTTCATGACATCCAGTGGTTAAGATGCATACCCCAGGGGTTTTCTGGGTCTGACTTTGAAACAACCTGTCTTTATGTAATGAATGGCCTAAATGGCCAGGATGGAAATCCACACAAACCCAAACCAAGAAAAGATTTGGATAACGTCCTGAGAACTCACTCAGAGTAAGTCATGTAGCTTTAACCAGTAGTCAGTCCCACCCTGTTGCTCTTTGGAAGTTACCAGCTTCTTCCTCAGCATTTCTTCACTCAAGTCCACTGCAGTTGGCTTCCTCCAAGTGGGGTGTTCACCTCCATCCCCCACTATCCTTGGGGCAGAGGGCACTGCTGGCTAATCACTCCCAGCTCTGAGTGAGCTCAGCATTTCAAGGAGAAGCATCTCCTTGAAATTCCCTTCGAAGCAGCTGTCCTCATAAATCCCCTGTGACATCTGTGGCCCCCTAAAGTCTGCCTTCTATTTTCCAACGTAGATGGCGCATAATGTCTGTGAGCCCCTCATCTCCGGTATAGACCAAGCTGCCACCAGCCATAGGCTTCTGCCTCATGACTGAGCCGGTCCCAGACACAACCATCTACAACCACCTCTCCATTTCCCTTTGGCGTCTCCCAGTTCTATCTCAAGCCAAACCTCATCCATACAGTGACTCGTTAAGGGCTCCTCTGAGCTCTCATCATGGGTCTCCAAGGGCTGGCTCCCAACAGTTCTGCATCACTGTCCAAATTCATCCATGGGGAACAGCGGCGTGATGACCACACAGTCTGGCATCACGCCTGAAGTGTTTCATTTATTTCCCTTCAGGGACATCAATATGTATTTTTTCCTACCCTCAGTGAAATGCCCTATTGCAAACCCTAAGGACACACAACTACCTGTGAGGGACATTTACCATCAGCACGTAAGTGCCATGGTTTTATGATGTGTCTGACAGAACCAGACGCAGACACCTCAGCCTGGGGACTTAGAACTTCCCGGAAGACAGGCGTTGTTCTGCTCCCACCTGGAGCCCTGCTAAGTGTTCCTGACTGGCGATTGTATCCAGATGTACACTTACCCACTGCTGGTTAGTTTCCTTCCCTCTTACTGGAGGTGGGGGTGATGGTGGCGGGGGTGGGATTTGTCAGGAGTGTCATGATTCTCCAGGGATGCAACAGTAAAGCTAAAGAACTTGGGTGCTGAGTAACCGACGACTGAGATGGGCTCCCAGGGAAGTCTCATGTAGGGAGACGTTCTCAGTAAGAGTGTGTGTGTGTGTGTGTGTGTGTGTGTGTGTGTGTGTGTGTGTGCAGGGGGCAGGGGATGTTGTGAATTCTAAAAGGGAAGGCTGAATTCTTTTGAAGTACTAGAAAACCCAGGAGAACATACAGTAATTATTTAAAGGGAAAAAGCTCTTTAAAATCTTTCTGAAGGTTGTTCCTGGAAAGGAGGGAAAAGCTAAGGCAGTTCCCCTCACTTCCATCTCACCTCCTACCCTCAGTGTTATATTCAGGTCCTTCCCGGACAGGAGCAGAGATGCTCTTCCCATCCGGCAGCCCCTGTCGCCATGGTGCCGGGAAGATGCCAGGAGACCACCTGGCCCCCTGAGCTAGGACCGCAGATGCCCCAGCCCTGCACAAACCCACAGAGGCTGCACCCTGGGTGACTGTCCACGTAGACACTGAGGGAAAGCCTGCGGGGGCAGTCGGCCTGGGACAAGGCCAGCGCAGACAAACAGCAGGCAGCTAGAAGTGTGACAGTGGGACTTGGGAAATGAACGGAGTAAACTTCAGGATTAAGTTGAAGCTGACACTTCGCTGGCACAAAATGACATTTTATCAACTATTGGAAAAATCGGCCACAACTACTTGGTCCTTAGGGATTTGAGTGGTATTTAGTTTTATTTTTAAATAATTCCAGATCTAGAAAACTGAAATAGAACAAAAAATTCCCATAATAGCTTCACCCAGATCCCCCAAATGTTAATATTTTGCCTTTACTGCATACAGCTGTTTTGTCAGTCTCTCTGGATGGATGGATGGATGGATAGATGGACATACATATATACGTATGTTACATATGATGTATTATATATAATTTTATTAGTATATTTAATAAGGTATGTAATTTTCTTTCTGAACTATTTGTTGTAGTAATTACTTCCTTTGCCCCCAAATCATTCAGATAATATTATCTAATGGATAGGCCTTATCCTAGTAATGTCCTTCATAGCAAAATAAATTTTTTTTCTGGTTCAGGGTTCAGTCTAGGATCATGTGCTGCATTTAATTGTCTTGTCTCTTTGGTCTCCTTTAAACTAGAAGCATTCTAGAGTCTTTGTCTTTTATAAACTTGAAATTTTTGGAGAATATTCCTCAATTTGGATTTGTTTCATGTCTCCCCATCACTAGGTTCAGATCATGTACTTCGGCAGGGATGACGCAGAGGGAAGTGTCCCCCTCAGGCATTGTACCAGGAGGTGAAATCGGTTTGTCCAGGCTAACTTTGGTGGTAGTGAGGCACTTGGTTATTGTTTCCTCTTTGTAATTAATAATCATCACGGGGAGATACTTTACAACTAAGTCAATATCCTGCTTGTCATCCACTTTCACTGGCCAGTTTCAGTAGCATCCACTGAAGTGCTTCTTAGAATCAATTGTCACTGGGGTGTTTGTCAAATGATAACTTTCTGCTTTCACCATCCCTTCCACATTTGGTAGTTGACATTCCACTTCCCTTTCCCCATTATTTTTTAAACAGTTTTATTTCTACCATTGTGACCTCATGGATTATTATTTTAGTCAATGGACAATCATCTTTTAATGTGAATTTATTTGTATACAATGACAGTAATATGCTGGGACCTGAGAGGCAACACAGACTCATTGGTCCCCAGGACACATTTTCTCGGGGAGTTCTGGGATATGGAACTTGTGGCTCGTGAGATGTTGGTTTGGATCGTGGTCAGTAAGGAAAACGGACTTGGGGTCACACACAGCTGCCCAGTCTGCAGTTACTCATCACAGGCGGTGTTAAGAAATAACGCGTCTCCTGGAGATGCAGTGTTTGGGGCCTTCCAGTGGAGGGAACGCAGGCACGCAGGAGTTGGATGTTACGCTGGCCAACCTGAAGGCCATGAAGATCGACTCGACAGATGCCCACGGGACTGTGACTTGAAGGTTACCAAAGGTCAGGGATGGGAGGCCTTCTGAAGTGACTTCTGCTGGCCTCCTTGGTTCTACACCTCTCGTCATATGGCTCCCTTCTCACCCTCCCCCGCCTTTCTCTTCGATTTGCCTCCTGCTCAGACTCTTCTTTCTCATCAACCTCTTACTTTTATTACTTTTTTCTTATTTATCTGCCTGTGCCTTCAGCGCCCGAGGGCATAACTTTACCCGAAAGACTGGGTCTCAGATCTGAAAGTTTTACTGAGCGCTTCTTAGAATGGAGTGTATCCGGCCATGGCCACTGGTGGGTTCTGACCTGGAGCAGCTGGGAAGGAGCCAGCGTTGGTCCAGACTTTGTGTGCAAGCAGCAGAAATCGACTCAGGCACGTGTAAACACCGAAAGACATTTGCTGTAAATATACAGAAGCATCAGAACGAGCCGGAGAGCAGAAATGTCAGCAGATCTTAGGGAGGGTTTAAATCAGACTGCGGCACTGTCCAGACCCTCCATGTGTCATCTCTGCCCCTGTGCTGACATCAGCCCCATTCTCCTCTCTCCTCTCTGCAGACTGACTTATGCTGCATCTCTGGTCCAAGCGGCAGAATATAGCTGCCCCCTGGGGATCCAGAGTTTTTAGGTGATGGTGCCAGTGAAAGGTCCCGAAAAAAGGAAACTTTGTGTATTAGGCAAATACCCCAGTTGATGTCCCCTAGGCTTATACCCCCAATTTCCCCTTATTTATGTCTTAAATTCCACTATTAGTAAATTTTTATTTTTTTGTCGTCTTTTTTCAGGCATATTTAATAAAGTGTTAAACAATTTAAAAGTAAATTGTTGGGAAAAAAACGAAAAAAAACCATGTATAATCTATCATCTAGTGGTAATGTTATAAATATCTGGTGTACAGTCATCTGTCCTCAGTTCTATGTGTGTGTGTCTGTATGTGTTTATTAACAACATGGCTACAATGTTATACATATATTTGTTTCATAACTTGCTTTTCCCACTTAATTATCAGGGTATCACCTTGCCATTAGCATTTGTTCTGAAACAGAATTTTTAATACTTGTGTGGTCTTCCTTCCCATGGCAGTGCCACAAGTTAACCAATTCTCTATGTTTTAGACACCGTTTGGGCGTCCCTCTAGTCCATAAGCCAACCCAGGGAATTAACTGCCTTTGCTCCAAAGTTCTGATGTAGCTTTGACTCTGTCCGTCTGGTCAACAATTATCAGCCTAGAGTGGACCCAGCATCCAAGCTCAGCCAGGAAGATTCTCTCTCCTGGGAATTTGGAATTGGGGACTACAGATTCCCAGTTTTTTAGTGAGGTTATGCACACTTTTTGGTAGCTCTGGGGCAGCCACAACTTGCCATGGGGAAGGAGAAGCAGAAATAAACAGTTGACTAAGATACAGATGAAAAAAAAAGCAGGGGCAAGCGATGAAAGGAAAGTAACTTCATGAGTTCTCTGTGATCTTTTCATTTCCAGGTTTTAGTCTGGTAGCGGGTTGAATAGAGCCATCCATTTCATATTTCTGTCCTCTTGGAAGCTCAGAATATAGTCTTAAGAGAGTTGCAAATGTCATTAGTTAAGAATCTCAAGATGAAATTATTTTTCAATTTAAGGTGGGTCCTTAATCCAATGGGCTGCATCCTTATAAGAAGAGGTGGGGCACAGGGACAGAGGAAAAGCCATGCGAGAACGAAGGCAAAGATCAGAGTGACGCTGCCACAAGCCAAGGGACACCTACACCTTGGGGCCACCAGAAGCTTCTGGAAAGACAAGCAGTGATTTTCCACTGGAGCCTCTGAAGGGAGCAAGGCCCTACTGACACCTTGATTGCAGACTTCTGGTCTCCAGAACTGTGAAAGAGTCGGTCTCTCTTGCTGTAAGTCACCTGGCTTGTGCCGCTTTGTGAAGGAAGCCCAGGACGCTAGTACCAGCCCCTGCCCGAGGACCAGCTGCGCTGTTGGTCTTTGACTCAGGCAAGAGGGGGCCGCTGTCTTGAACGCCTTGAGGTCCCTGCTGGACCCTTCTTCTAACCCATGGGGGCTCAGGGATGTGCCCATCTGAAACCCAGACTTTCTTCTTCTGAGCCATAGTCCAGAAAACCAGGATCCCCGAGTTCCTGGCCCAAATGGCCAAGCCCACTTGAGGGCCTCTGCGGGCCCGTTCCCTGGGTCTGTCCTCTAAAGGCATTTCAGCTTGCTGGCAAGAGCACCCCTAGGTCCAAAGACTAGATAGGGTGGTGGTTTGCAAGGGGTGAGGATGGACTTGAATGGCTGGGCTGGTGAGTCCAACCTGTGTGATGGTCAGCAAGGTCCCTCAAGATGTAGGGCAGACCTGGAGGTGAACAGAGAAAAAGGGCTGGTCAGGGCCAGGGGGCCGGGCCATGGGCCTGGCTCTCCACGGGCTGCATTTTCTGGCCCCAAACTCTGAGAAGTCTGGTGCTCCAGACTGTCTTGAAGGTACAGTCGGCAAGGTAGGAAGTCAGAACATTACACTTAACTGTTCAAACATGACATGGACAGCTTGGTGTATAACCGTTAACCGTTTAGTCATCTGGAACGTGGGCCTTCATTCGTCCTCTTGCCTCAAGCTACACATGTCAAAGGCAGGGCTGCCCAGTTATGCTCCTAAATTCAGTCCCATGCGACATGTTTATCCTTATGTCCCCAGCCCTCCCCCTGTGCTTAGGCTGGCTCGTCCTGGCTTTTGTTTGACTTTTTTTTTTTTTTTTTAAATTTTGGTGACTCTCAGATGTGACCATTGTAAATTACACCAGGGTGAATCCAAATGCATACATTTTTGTTCATATCCTCAATTGGTATTAAGATAAAGTCCTGGAAAGGAAATGACTAAATCAGGGGGTGCTGAGATTCAGACTTTAATAAACCAAATTCTTCCCTACAGGCAGTGTAAGAGAGAATGCTGCTTCTCTCATCCCTGCCAATGATTAAAAGATATCTCCCAAGGTTCTTTTTTTCCCTTTAACTTCAAATGCATTGAATTCTTAGTGAAAATAAGTTAGTTTGATTAATCTTCTGCTCAGTAGAACATTCTAGAAAATATTAGACTGGGCTTGGGGCTATGCAAGACTTGCTAAAAAGGTTTAAAAGGTGTGGACAGGTGTTCACAGGTGGCAGTACTGAAGGCAGCGAAGACAAACATCCCTCCTCTTCCAGCTTTGCTCGGGGCCAGCAGTGCCCTTCCACCCTGAGGATGTCAGAGTTCACACTTCTACCTGTTACTGCAGATACTTTTCAAACAGCATTTTGGAGGAAGAATTCCAGTGTCTGCTATATGGCACCCTGTATATCTTATGTTTATTTCCTGGAGAGGTGGAAGGGGTATTTGGTGGTAAAATGCTGGAAGGGCACCAACATCTTTCTGCTTCGGAGCGTCAGAAGTGGCCCCGCCCGTCTTGTCACCCCGTCACGAGGAAAAGAGTGGCAGCATGAGGACCACGCGGCACGCGGGAACAGCTGATGGGTGATGTCGCCGCCCCCGTGTGGGGAGAGGAGAGGGACTTTTTTGTTTTAAAGGAGTTGACAAAGGCTCTAACTGCATACAGGTCAGAAGGGGAAGGAGTCCTTATTTCAAGACCAGGAAGAGTTGAAAACCAAAGATACTAATCACTAAGTCCTTTCTGGGCAGTTAAGTTGAAACTCACCCTTATATTCTTCCTAAATTCTCTCTCTTGCTCTCTTTCACACACACACACGCACACACACACACATACACAGAGTCTCACACACACACAGAGTCACACACACACACACAAATGGACTGCACACAATTCTTCAGCCTCTGCCTGTGGAAACAAAATCAATATTGTGTTGCACATAAAGCATCTATTTAATTTAAAATTGCGTTTTATACTCCATTTACCCCATTGGAGTAGCCCAAAGTCAGTCACTTCTTTCTGGCCATTTCCAGGCTGCGGCTCACCTTGCATTGTTCCCCTTGTCAGTGTTAAGCTTGTGAAGGCGGCTTTGAAGCAGACAAGAAAAGCTCCAAGCGGGAGACGGCGCCCTGAGACCCCGGGTGGAAAAGGAGCATGCATACGCACACACACATGCACACACACACACTCTTGGCTCTAGGCTGGCACATATTCTTTAGTGTTTTTTGTTCTCCCAGTTCATTGTAGCGGTTCTGTGTTGGGCACGTGGGTGATGATGTGAAAACTGCAGACATAAAACCCAAGTGATGCCCACAGAGGGTGTTCTCTGCCTCAGGGCCCTAGGTCTCACTTGCGAGATCGTCTGACCCTCGGTCCACTGAGTCAGTGCTCGCGTGGTGCCTCACAGCGTAATTCCCTCTTTGTGGAAGGAGAGGAACCCTTCAACACGACAGTAATTACACTGAGCTAAAGCAGGCATTACAAACTCCTGTCCCGTCGGAGCATCCGTGTACTGATGGTTCAGAGGTTTCTAAAAGAGCTTGTTCGTAGTTACTGCCTGTGGTGGCAACAAACCCAGCCCATAAATGTGTGTGGATAAGAAATTTAAATTTCTTTCACTCTATTTCTATTCAGAGTCTCCATGTGTCCAGGTGCTTGGGACTAGTCTCAATCAGTTCAGGGTCCCTCCTTTCTTCATGTGAAGTCCAGGGTGACAGTGTCCTACCAAGATGCCAGGCAGGGTGTGGGTCCCCTGTATCCACACTGGCATCCACAGAGGTGCCCACTGCTGCCCTGGTCCCCAGATCCATCCACACAGTTGGCTGCATCCTCCATGTGACTCCGTTGTTCTGTCTTCTCTTCTTCACAGGCTCTTCCACTCCTGCTCATGCAGAGGCGCTGAGAGCTCTGGGAGACTCCAGCTGCCCGCTGCCTCCCCCAGGTCCTTGGGGCTCTGTGGCTGCTCCCTCCCCCCTCTAGAGGCTACAGACCATGCCATCTAGAGCCCCAGGCACAGCCCTCTCTACTCCAGCGTCTGCCTTCCCTGCAAGCCCCCCCCCCCCCCGAGAGTGAGGCAGAGTCCCTCTCTTGTCCCTCGGGGGCCCTGAGGCTCCAGGCTCGCCTAGTAGATGCAGGGCCTTTTCTCAGTGACCCCATCTCTCTCCTCTGACTCTCCGCTTACCTCCAGCTTGGGGAATCCTTTCAGAACTACAGAAGCTGTCGCAGGCACTGTGAGCCTTGGCCAGATCACAGGGATCCTTCCCTTGTCCCTTGGTGCCCACCTGCTGGCTCTGTTTGCATTTGCTTTTAACATCCTGCCCTCGTGACCCTCTTCTGAGCCCCCCCGGGGCTGTTGGAACCTCTATGCCTGAGCTCAGGCTCAGGCACACACAGAGAGCCTGACGGGTCTAGGAGTTCGTATCCAGACCTCCCTCGCCCAGGGTGGTCTTTAGCCAAAGACAAAGACAGCAACTCTGAGGCAGAATTCATGCTGTGGGAGCAGGCTGAGACCAGTAATCTCAGCAGTCAGGGCAGAAGGAGTGAGAGGTCTCTGGGACGTCTCCTATAAGGGCACTAATCCCACTCTCACTACCTAATCACCTTCCAAAGGCCGCACCTCCCAATACCATCACCTTGGGGATTCGGATTTCAACATACGAATTTGGGGAGGACACAGACATTCTGCCTACAGCACCAGAGGTGCCATCCTGGGCTAACTACCTCATTTCTCTGCACCTCGGTTTTCTCACCTGTAAAATAGGGATGGTAATAGTACCTATTTTACTGGGTTGTAATGAAAATGAAAAGACATAAAGCCATGCTTTAAATCACGCCCAGCACACAGAACGTTTCCAGTAAATGCCAGCTATTTTAGAAAGCATACAAGGTCTCTGCATTGTTTCTGAGGCCAAAACTTGAAATTCAGAAGCCTGGAAAACACTCCAAGCTTCATCTATGTCATTGCTTCTTGAGATGAGGAGCAGTCCAGCATGGAAGAATGAGACAGGTAACAGGAAGCAGAGGCGGGCCAAAGGGGAGACACTGGTTAACATTGTCCTGCCGTGTATACTTAGAACCTTTCATCTTGAAATGCATGGACTGTAGAAAAAGCCATCTAATTAGCCTGAGATAAGCTTTTTTTTTTTTTTAAATCAGAAGTCATAATGTTCAATGACCGTTCTTCAGATTTTGAACGTGGTTTCTCTTGTGCTGTTTAGTTAAACTGAGAGTTCAACCAGCCCAAGTCTAAACAGGATCACAAGGAAAAGACACCATCAGATTAATCAGAACAGTGCAGAAATAGTTTACTTGGTGGGGGGCGGGGAGGAGAAAGCAGGGGTTAGTTCTCTGTTCATTTCTACGTGACAATGAATCTTCCCCCAAACAAGGGGCTTTCTGGGACTCTACAGACAGCAGTTAGGTAGACTTTCCCCCCACGGCAGGTGTGCATACAACGCTTAGCCCTGGACTCACAAGAAACCTTTCCTCTCTGGTATAAAGCAACAGCGATGGAAATTCTCTGCTGGTTGAAAAACAGATCTGAGACCTTCACCCGCCGGAACCTTCTTAGTTGTGAGAACCATCCAGTTCCACAACCAGCATCTTTGGGGCTGGGGGGACACCTTATTGACAAGGGCGTTAGGAGGAGAGCGGCTTGGATTCAGAATGAAATATTTATAATCCCTCCCCGGGGGCCGAGAGCTCAGCACCAGGAGTCCACGGGCTTTGGCCCTCCGGACCTATTTTTCTCATTCTCCCCGGCAGGATAAAAATCTAAACTGTGCTTAAGAAACGGTGTTAAATGTGTTAGTTGACTGAATCTGGCATTTATAATGCAATTTAGCAAAGCTTTATATTGACAGCATGACATTTTTAAAGGGCCCTTTCTGATTAACAAGGTTCAGAATCGCTCCCTTGATTATGCGCGCAGAGCGAGGCTGAAACGCTGAGGCTGTGGAAGGGGGACGGGGCTCCTCAGCCGCCCGCGTCCTGCTCCGTTCCCGACCGTTTTGAGGGACAATGGGGCTGGGGCTCCTTTTTTTTTTTTTTTTTTTTAGGGCAGAAGAAAATGTTCTCTCGCTTTTCGGGGACTTGCTGTAAGAACAAGGCCTCCGTGGGTCGAGGGACGGCTGCAGATGTGTTTTCGGTGTCTGGATAAATAAAGCTAAGCTGTCCAGCCAGAGGCGGGCGGGAGGGAGACACAAGGCTCTCCTTCCAAAGAGCGCACTGAGAGAGCGCTTAACGTATCTCAGCTCCACCCCGAGTCCCGTTCCCGTTACAGTATCTCCTGAATCTCCCCTAATCATCCAACAAACACCTATGGATCTCACAGAGGAAGGAAGGGAGACACGTGAGTGATCTTCTACAAACGCCACCCAGAGAGGGATATAAATGGTCCTGGCTGGTTCCCAGCAGAGCCAGACGTAAGTGTTCACTCTCTTGAAGATGATGATCTTAGCAACCATCTGCGGAGCATCCACCTGCTTGCCAAGTGCCATGCTAAGAGTGATACCTTTTTTTTTTTTTTAATTGTGGTCAAATATAAACCCCACAGAATCTTCATTTTTGCGTACATTTTTCAGGGCACAGGTCAATGGCATTTTACTACATTCACCCTGTTGTGCACCCGTCCCCATCTGTCTCCAGCACTCCTTTCATTTTGCAAAACTGAAACTTCACACTCATTACATAATAACTCCCCATCCTCCACCCCGAGCCCCTGGCAAACACCGTTTTACTTTGTTTCTATCAGTTTGATTACTCTTAAGGACCTTGTGTAAGTGGAATCATACAGTATGTGTCCTCTGGTGACTGGCTTATTTCTCTCAGCATGATGTCCTCAAGGTTCATTTATGTTGTAGTGTGTGTCAGAATGACCTGCCTTTTTAAGCCTTTTTAAGGCTGGATAATACCCCATTGGATGGATATACCACATTTTATTTATCCATTCATCCACTGACGGATATCTGGTTCATTTCCACCTTTTGAGTATTGCAAATAGCACTGCTGTGAGTATGGATGTACAAGTCTGTGCCATCTAGCTTACTTCTGATTCCCAGGATGATGCTGGAGCAGAATTATTGTCCCCATTTTCAGGTGGTAAAACTGATGCTCAGAGAAGTGACCTGCCTAAGACCCTTCTCCTAGTGAGTGGTGATGCAGAGATGTGAAGCCATATCCATCTGCCATCCTCCCCACCTCTACCCACTGGTTCAGTTCAGCTCATGTGTTATGTCCACAAAGCATCTGTACTTCCGTTAGACAGTAAGTGTCCTTCAGGACAGTCTCTCTTCTTCGTCATCAGTTGTGACGTATTTTCCTATTTATGGCGAGAATCCAGGAATAGATACTCAGAGTTCAGAGATACTGGATGCCCCCTCCTCCACATCACACAGGGAGGAACTGAGCAGTCGGAGAATTCCGGAGATAGGTCCCGAGTGTGCTGGTACCCTGAGATGCATCTCAGCAGAGTACTGAGAGAGGGCTCATCCTCGAAGCCAGGAGTCAGTCCACCTGAGATCCAGAGGGGAGAGACCAGACCCAGGAGGTGATGTAGGTACCTAATTCTCATCCACTGCACCACACGCCACCAGCGGTGGGGAAAGGGATATGGAGACCCAGCCCTGGGTGTCCTAGGATACCTAGGCTCACACGTCAATCTCTCTGGACCTTGGACTCTTCACTGATATTGTAAGAAAAGCTATTTTTAACCTAAACAGAGAGTTTAACATGTCTGATTACTTGCGGGCGACTCCCAAATGATCCGCTTTGCAGAATCGGGCTTGCATAGGTTTTGTTTTGAACAAAGGAAGAAGGGAGTTAGCAGGTGCCCAAGGGATGGAGAACCGGCTGAGTATGGGAGCCGCTGCTTCCCAGGTGACAGGAGAGCAGAGGGAAGGAGGCTCCACTCTGGTACCCCAAGTCCCCGCCAATGGGAGCACTGGGCAATGGGGGCATTCTCCTGGGAGCCTGGGGCAGCAGCCATGGGGAGGGATTCTCAGGCCACTTTGGGGGCAGAGGATCACCCCCTGTCACTAAAGGGGGTAACTGGAGAGGCAGGAGACGACAGGTGCTGGGTGAGACTGTTCGTGCCGCTGCAGGAGTGAGAGTGAAGGGGACGAAAGCCAGAGAGTTCAGGGCTCTTGCGCTGTTCCTTTGGGATCCTGGGTCCCCACTGTAGTCCAGCCTTTACAAATCAGATGACCTTTGCGATTCCTCCCACATCTAACATGCTATGACTCGAAGCAATATTAACCGTGCTCCACAGAGGAAAACCAAGAGTAAGGCAGGAAGTCAGTGAGAGCACACACTGTAAACACTGTGACGTCAGTCCTTGAAAACGAGTGTTTTACAACACGTTGTTTCTGATGAAGCCGGGACACATGGCTTCATGCTGCTGATTCCAGGACTAATGTGAGAGCCCTGGGCCCAGGCGCCGTATCTGAGCTCAGCCACCTCTCCCCATCCCGTCATCCTGATGCCTGGTACCCGATCCCCCAGGCACCAGAGCGCTCGTGTCAGAGCAGCGCCTGGCAGCATGTCACAATGAAAGGACCCATCAGCATTTCCATTCTAAATACCGCCTTTGGAAGGATTTATTACTGGTCCATGAAAATAAACTGAAGTCCTACTGGAAGACAGGACTTTGGCATGTAAGCAATTTGTTGGAGGGGTTTGATTTTGGAGTGTGTGTGTGTGTGTGTGTGTGTGTGTGAGATGTAAGACAAGGTTCAAATTTATTCTGATTTATTTGTATGCTAACAGAAAACACCGTCAAAGGAAGAGTTGACAGCATACATTTCCCACCCCCCAGAAACAATAGCAAATGACATTCAAACAGCACAGCTGGACACCTTTCCACTTCCCAAACATCAAAGCCACGCGCTCTCTCTGGTTCAGCCCCAATGAGCTAACCAGTTGATTATCTAAGTGACAAAGCTGCAGGCACACGGTACAGCCCAGGCCCTCCCTCTGGGAAGGTTCCTGGGGTGGGCTAATGGCCCCCGGCTTTGCAGAGAGGGCGGCACCCGAACAGCCAGGCCACTGTTGCAGAAGCCTCCTCAGAAACTCCTGCCAGCCGTAGCCCCTTCCTCCTGCCGGACTGGGGTGGGGGGGCCCAGACCCAAACCGTACACCATCTCCAACACAGGAGCACAGGCTTCTAACGTCTGTGTTCCCACGGGATTTCACTGAGGGAGAGGTCTGGACTGGCCATGGTTTTTTAAATTTGTTTTCGAAACTGAAAAATGTGACTTTCCTGATGCAGAGCTGGGAAGAGACTTCCACCAGGAACTTCCACAGACTGCTCCTTTCTTAGCCTCAGTTGGCAGGACCGAGAGCGGAGATGAGAAAGGAAGAAATCCCACCAGAAATGATGCCAGAGGATTGTCCATAGGCAGCTTGGTGAGGGGCTAACAGCTGACAGTCATCCTCTCTATGGGCAGGCACCCAGTCCTGTTCTCAGGGTTCCTGTGTATTAATTGGTGAGGCCCGACCAAAGCCTGGTGTGCCGGGAAGCGCCACCACCCACTTCCGCTGAAAAGGAGCCTGAGGCCCTGAGAGGCGGAGTGGCTCGCCCCCAGATACACAGAAAGCACGGCGAGGAGCAGGTGTTCGAACTCAGGCACCCGACACCCACGCTCCATGCCAGCGAGCCCTGGCCTGCTCTGCTTTCGTGGCCACAGAGATGCCCAGAACCAGTGGCAGCCTGAGCAGCTTGTACCTGAGAAGCTAGCCTGACCCTTAGCTCTTTCCCTTGAAAATAAAACTGTCACTGACTTGGGCACTAAATGGAAGCGTGTGCATGTTGTTGGTGGGTGTGAGTGTGTGCACGTGTGACGGCCCGAGGGCAGGAGCCACGTGCCTGCCTGTAGGCACCTCACGATTAACACTGTGGCCGTCAGGAATGCAGAGAAAGGACGTCGGGGAGGACGCTCCGGTCCAGAAGGACGAGCTGACCTGTCCACAGCACACCGCACCCAGCTTACTGGCGGCACTGCAGGGCCCGGTACCCAGCTCTCCGACCCCAGCCCAGGCTCTCCCGACTACAGACAAGTGCAGGTGCACCTCTGACAAGAGAAAGATGGAGGCAGAGCTTGTCTGCATGTTAGGGAGGACCAGATGAGACCAGCCCGGGAAGGAATGAGCCTTAACTGACACTCTCTGGAGTTGGGAGTATCCAGTTTTCCAGCAAATTCTAATCCTCACAGAGGAAACACACTTGTTACTTTTGGCAGATGGAGGAGCATAAAGGAGGGGTCATGCTTCACTTGACATGAGCCCCCATCATTACCTAGGATGGACCACCCATCCTCCTGCAGAGGTGCCTGTTTTTCACTTAACAAATATTCTTGTTTTTAAAAGAGGTCTAATTAGGAGAAAATGACGTCAACAAATATTGCCCAGGAAGTGCTCCAGGGCCGCCTAGAAGTCCCGCTCCTTCCCAGCTCCTTGGAGCCCAAGGATGAATACTCACTCCCACCCTAACCCAGGGATGAGCCTGGACAGGGAGCCGAGAAGCTTCTCGGCCTCAGCACCCAAGTCGCCAGCAGCAAAGCCCTCCCTCAGTTGGTGCTGGTGTGGATAAGACATGAGGGGTGCAAACACGTGCTGGGCTTTCCAGAGTGCCTCACCAGACCCCTTTCCCAGAGAGACCCGAAATCCAGGCTCCCACGGGGCAGAGGTCTTTACCTGTTCAGGTCATTGACATCTATCGGCTCCCAGAAAAGCACCTGGCAGACGGTGGGTCCTTAAAAATATGTGCTGAATGAACAAATAGTTACTGACCGAAGGGATACTTCAAGGGCAGAACAGCTTCAGAGCCAGCCGACTTCAGACCTGATTGCCAGCAGTGAGCTTCTAGAAAGTCGCTTATCCTTCTCCACCCGGAGAACCTGGAGTCGGGAGGACCTGGCCCACTCCCTTGCGGGGAGGAATGTGTCCTGATGCCGGTGATCTTGAAGCACCACACACCTTCGACCCCCACGCAGAGCAGGAAGCCCACATGTCCGTGACTCTTGGCCCCAGCCAGAGTTTCTCAAGGAGATCACGTTCTTGTGATCAAACAGTTCATCTTCCAATCTAGTGGCCCTTGTGACAAATGATCCTCACTGGAAAGACCCTGTCCTCACCACTGCTGACCTTATAACTGGACATTACCTCCCCTCTCAGCTCTTCTGTCCTCTTTCCAGCTTGGGTGGTTCAAGGCCAGAGTCACCAAGGGGAACCAGGCTTCCCCTCAGTGGGGATCGCTTAGCGAAGTCATGGGCTCTAAATCTGCAAAGCAGTTTGGTCAACTGTATACCAACAGGACATCCCACTTCCAAAAATATCCTGCCTTGCAAGATCAGCTTACTCCCAACGTATCAACATTCACAATCTGTTCGCCCTAGTATGGCTTCGAGAGAACTTGTATCAGTATAAATATTACTTTAGCTTTTAACTGCTAATTATATCAACATAAACTTAATTTATAGTGATAATCACAGCCATAATGTGCTGCTGCCAAACATCACCACTGACGCTTTGAGGCATCGTGTAAACTCAGCCATTAGCAATCACGTAAATGCTCCCATTACTCATTATGATACTGGCTAAAGAACTTCTCTAATTGACTTCTTCCCAAAGTCCACAGTAGGTAAGAACCGAAGACTAGACAACGTGGGTCAATTTATTACAACAAAGTTGTTTCTTACAACAGCCTGCGCTGGCAAATAGGAGACTGCAAAGGAGGACCTCGGTCTGGCGCAAACACGGTCTCGGTTTTAAACTTAGCTCGGGTCTCATTATATCAGCTGAATCATAACATTCTCACTCAGACAAATGCCTGAGTGCGCTGCTTCTGTCTGCCTGTGTCAATATAAAAAGGGAAATTTACTGCATCCCGTAAATTCATACCGCTTTTTTAATTTAAGAGGTTCAAAGTGCTTTACTAATTTCAAATATTGCTCCCTTTTCGGTGGCAGTTTAGTGGACATTTGTTTACGCCTCCTGAAAGGTTTTATACCACTTTCCCATCTTGAGGCTACAATACCCCAGTTTTGCTTGGGGAACTTACCCACCCAACACACTCAGCTCATACTGTCCTCATGAAGAAGACTCCATCTCAGGAGTGAAGCATGTGGTCTAGGATCGTCCAATCAGCACATTCACCCGCCCCCTGTCCACAGTGATTGGCCCAGGTGTGAGCACAGGGCCCGTGTCTGGCCAGGGAGGGTCAACGAGACTCGAGTGTAGGAAGTACCATTTCTCTTCCCTCCATTCGGTAGGAGGCTCAGAAGAAGGCACTGAGGGCTTACAGCCTCGATCTGCTGACCCCAGGGGAGATGCTGTCTGAGAGAGAAGCAGCCTGCTGAGGGGAACACAGCTAAAACACCGAGAGTGGGAGGGAAACAAGTGCCCGTGACATGTAAGCTCCTGCATCACAGTGTGTCTGAAACCAGCCCTTTCCCTGCACTTTTCAGTTACACGAGTTGAGACTCCCTTTTCAGCTTAACCCAGTTTACCATCACTTGCAGCCAAAGCAATCCTAGTTGGTACAGGCAGCAGGTGGACATGGGGTATGATTTTATATGTTTCTAAGATGAAGAAATGGGAGCATAAAGAAAAAATGTCCAGTCAGTAATGAAGCTGTATAAACGAAACACAGACGGGTGAGCAGATCCAAAATATTCCAGAACCAACGCACCCTGTAGATACAAAAGTTTTAACAAAATTCAAAAATCAGAAGCCAGAGTCGCAAGCCAAAACACCTGTGTCTTTTCCTTTTCACGTATTTCTGATTCTCCAGTTGTTTCGGTGCTAAAGCAAGCAAAATCTCTGGGGAGACAAACAGAAGCTTCAGGAGAGATGTAGGGAATTCAAGTGGGAAGAAGGGAGTGATTTGGGGTCAGTGAAATGATCAATTCTAAACCCAGGAAAGTTGGTGGGAGACTAATGTAAAATTTGAGAAGCCCAGATATGTAAGATCGTCTTGCACTTGGGAAGCCTGGTTCCGTGTGCAGGGCTGAGCCAGTGTGAGGAAAATCAAATCCTCGGGGCTTTTGAAGATGCAGTTTTTCATCTTGGAATCCGTATTCCCAGCACCCCACCTACTGCTCTCTGCCGGTGCTGGAGCATGTTATCTGTCAGGGTCCCCCCAATTAGCACTTTGAATGCAATCACAACATTGGAGAGCGTGCCCTCATCTGCCAGGGGCGGGTTGGTTTCTGCAATTAAGCTGAAGTTCAGGTTTTGGCTAATAACAAGAGGGGAATGTGACAGTGAACGGAATGCTCACTCATTAACTCATGCTAATGGGCGTGTAACCACCCAGCCACCAGCCCGCCAGCGTGAGAGCCAGGCACTCGGTGTCACTCTGATCTCAGAGCGTTCGCAGGTCTATTTCACAACATGACTGAGGTCTGGTGGTGACCTAATCGGGAGCGGTTTGGAGGGAAGAGAAAAGGATGATCTGATCTTGTTTTAAGTGCCAGTCTTAGTCTCAATATTTTATGAAATAGTCATTAATTTTCAATACAAAGCTGATGGTCCTATTATGAGGCCCGCATGTTTATGCAGGAAACGTTGCCCGGATATCCCTGAGAGTTCAGTGAACGCAGGGGAAAACCATTATCTCTTATTTATGTAAGGCAAATGGTAATTACCACACCAGTCCAAGTTGTCTGAGAAGACAGGTCACTGGAAAGAAGAGGGCGGACTGAGCATGACACTGGGACAAAGAAAGTGCAGGGAATGAAGCCATTGTGTTCCCTGAAGAAACTCTAGAATCCCTTCCTTACTCATTCCTTGAGCACAAGTGTATGGAGTGTGCCCCTACTACGCGCCAGCCACTCCCACAGGCGTGTTCAGTAGTCCAGAAAGCAGGAGAACGCAGCGCAGGGGCAGAGTCCCTGCGTAGCCTGTGTGAGGCCGTGGGTTCAATTCCCAGCACCTCCACTGAAAAAGGAAAATGCCCATCCGTCCATGGTGGGAAGCACACGAAGAAGGCGCATGGGTAAGACCGTTGTTGCCGCGACTACAGGATGAACAGCTTAAAACACATTCTCTAAACACAGCGGGTCATCTGTCCTGAACGACAGTGTCTGTGAAAACCCATGGAGCTGTGTGAAGGGCCTGGCAGGTCTGCAGCGTGATGGGGGCCATCTGTCACGGGGGTCATGGGCTTGGGCTCCATTTCAGCCGCTGCAGATGTGCCCCTAAATGGATGCTTCCATTTTAACTATTAATAAGATGCAGACTAGTCCCACTTCCCTCTAGAGCACCATCTATTCAAAATTAATTTATTAAAAATGCATCCTAGTCATTAGTGCTAAGCAGATTTATGAATAGCAGATCATTTAGGGTACATAAACGCGTGGGCCCTGAAGTTTCTACCTGTGCCACATTTTCTATCCTTTATGCAGAATCCTGGCCCTGTGTGTTGATATCTGTCGACCACCACTTTGGAGGTTATTTATTTCTGCTGGTCCATTTCTCATGGTGATGCAGCTTTCCAGCATCTTCTGACAGGTGGTAGCTGACGCCAATCTATATTAACTTCAGTTTATGCTGAAAATATCCCACTGAGTGAAGGCAATGTTCGGATTATGGTCTGGGTGTGTGTTGCCTGCGAGGGATAGTCTTAAATTTTCTTTTGAAATGAGGAGCATTTTGGCTTTTAATTTTCTGACTTGCACTTTTACTATTTTCTTTTTCTTTTTTTAGACTGTCAGCTGACTTAGTGACAGCTGGTAACGTCCGTGACAAAATACATATTTTAAAGAAAGACCTTTAATAAGAACTCAGGCAAAATCTTACGTAGGTTTTCTCCATTAGCCATTTTATTAGTGGGGGTCTGGATTGTGCTGGTAGAATAGAGGAGAAAAAACCTTTTTATTTTAAAGCCATAATCATAAAAAGAGTTAAGTTAGGGGGCTAGCCCTTCAGGAAAATTGCACTTTCCTTGACATTGTATAATTTCAGTATTAAGAAGCATTTTAATACTTAAGATACTTAAGAAGTATCTTTAGTACTCAGAAGTATTAAGACACATGTAAGCCAGTTTCTAATTTTCAAAAGAAAATTAGGTTCATCTATTCGTCACTGAATTTCCAGGCTGAAAAGAGATCACAGAAAGCACTTGGCCTGTCTGACAGCTGAGCATCCTGAGGACTAAGGAGTGAAACACGTGGCTCAGGGTCCTATAGCTGCAGTGGTAAATCCTGTGCACAAACCGAGATCTTTCCAGTATACCAGCCTCCTAGCTCCCTGCTTACCATTCTTCGTGAGTCTAAACTTTCTATTGCCTTATGTTACTGCTTATCAATGGAGAAGAGAGAAATGCCGAGTTTTAGAGTTGGAAAGACTTATATACTGACAGACATCACGTAAGTATTTAGCCAGCCCTGCTCTGCATTAGACATTACACTGGATGCTGTGGAAGCTAACGTCAGTCATTCCCTGCTTAAAGTTTTCATAATTTGAGGAGTGTGTGTACGTGCGTGCATGTGTGTGTGTGTGTGTGTGTGCACTAGTGTTGATGCCAGGGTGGGTGTAGGGGTCGGGAGGGACAGTTACCAGAGAAAAAGAGCAATCTTGTCATTTGCACTGTGTTATAAGGAATATGATACCAAGTCTGTCCGGGGATAGGAGGGAGCCCGGGAGAGTGAGCGCTCCGCCTGTGGTCTGCAACCCAGGCTTCAAAACCATGCAGAGAGTCTTATTTTTAAAAAGCTCAGCTTCCAGAGCACACCCCAGGGCCACTGAATTGGAATTTCCAGACCTGGAGACCCAAAGTTGCATTTTTAAAATGCTTTCTACCTTGTGCTGATCAGGCAAGTTTGCAGAGCATTGTTCTATTCTACCCAGGGGGACGGGGGCTGGTCAGAATTGACTTAGGAGAGCAGCATCTCTGGCACTAAAACTTCCCAGCTGGAGAAGGACTTTCCAGGCAGTCAGGGAGGGCAAACAAAGCTCAGTCCAGAGTTCTTCGGACGGCCATTCTCTCCACCAGGCCATCTCTGACTTCCCAGGTGGAACAAAAGCTGACAGGTCACTGTACCCACCACCGAGGTATTCAAGCTGCCCATTCCTTTGGGGAACACAGCAGTCAGCAAACTGCAGCCTTTTGGAGCAGAGCTTCTGAGGCCAAGGTGCAGGGGTGGGCAGTAGCTCCCTAAAATACTGGAGATCTCACTGGAATTAGAAACAGATCTCCCTGGAACCCACCCCAATTCCAATATAGTTGTTTGCATTCCATTGCTCATTCATGAGAAAATAAAGGACAAGAAATGACTTTTCCCTAAACTTACTCAGTTTTTGAAACTCTGAATAGGAGGATCTCTGCTACTTAGAGTATGCAAAGTAATACTTAATAACGTTTTAAAGTATCCTTAATTGGAGAAATAAAAAGTTGTCAACCACATGTCAGTCCTTGAAATTTACAGAAGGTTTTACTGGTCTCTGAAACCCGGAAGTCTGGGAACAGTCGCTCTATGCCTTCTAAATAGAAGCCTTTTTTTTTTTTTTTTTTTTAAACTCCGCTCTTTCATACACTCTCACATACATTCAAATCACACCACAGATAACCCTGAACCTTTTTAATTTGCTCCTTTGGGGGTGGGGGGCAGTGCTAGCTTAACAAATTGTTATTCCTGTTCAGCTTATTTCATTCACTATATTGTCCTTCCTGAAATCAACCTGAATGCAGGCATATTTAAAATAACTTATTTAAACTTGCGTTAGAAACATGACCTAACCCCTAAAATCACTAAACAGAATTTTAGAGCGACTACAGTTTTTCCCACTCCTGGAGGGAGAAGTCTGTTACTCCATCTCCCCAAACCAGTTTGCTCTGGGAGAGCTGCTGCTTCCCTTTTTTTTTTTTTTTTTCAGTCGTAATATTTGATGTCATCTCCTGCTCCAGAACTGCAGATCAGCCAGCAGAAGTACTTGTCTCCCTTGTGGCTAGGGGGCTCAATTTATGTGGATATGAATAAGATTTATGGTGTGTAATAAACATTAGTAAAACGTGACAAAAGAGTGAAGATTTAAAGACACTTACTAATTTGAGATGACATTTTAAACATTCTCAGTCTTTCGAGCAATACATACTTCAGGTCTTTATACAGGTTTCCAGGCAGAATGCCTATTAGGGAATGAAAATCATCTGCGTACTTCTCCCTCTTTGCGCGGTCCCCCACTTCATTTATCGCTCCCCAGTAGCGATCCTATCCATCAGTCTTTAGTGGTGCCTTTATGCTCAGCACCTAGATGTTAAACAAATTAGAATCTTAATATATGAAGTGTGACTATGAGGTCTAAAAGGAAATAGGGAAGAAAAATATTTGAAAGAAAAAAAAAAAAAGGCTGGCCATGACTTAAGTCCTGGATGCCCTGTTAGAAGTCCAAGTTTTAAAGGACTGAAATTGACAGAGTGCCAGTCTTTTGGAAAATGCTGCCAGGGCCCTTTTCCCTCTTACATGGGAAATTATACAAGTAAATCTACCTAGAAAACATGTCATGGATTTGGAAAGTTGGGGCTTGGCCAATTTTCACACATCTGGTTTGCCGGGCAGTCTCTGCTCATCAGATAATAAGGACTTACGTGAACCCAGCTTAAAGTCCAGGGCCATCCTCTCCATCCGCATTTGATCTCACCTGGACGCCGGCCCTCCGCTCTGGCCTGGCCCTCTCCATTCAGGGCCTCTTTTATTTCCAACACAAAATGGTCTCGTGTTGTTAAATGGTCTCTAATTTTTCTAATAGTCAACAGTAGAGTTTCTCGCTGGTTTTCAGTAACACGCTTTATTTTGCCTCCCTAATTTGCTCTCAGTTGAATCTGATTACATTTACTTGGGCAAAAGGGAGGGGCCATGGCTACCCAGAAAGCCATGGACTTGAAGTCGTCCTAATGATCTCATGGGGTGTTGTGTGTAATGCAAACCCCAGGTCCCCTCCACTCTGTGCAGATGCCAGTCTTGGTGACTGACACATACTTAAGCACTCAGGGCTGTTTTCCAGTGTGTGATTTACTCTCCCCCTTTAATTACCCTGGAGATGGTGAGCCAAGAACATTAGAGGCTTGGTTTTTAGGGCAAAGAGTATTCCCTGGAACAGGTCACAAGCAGCACCTTGGTCCTTAGCTAATTCAGGGACGAACTGCATACAGGTTCCAGGATGGCCCATCTCTGCATTTCTAGTAATTTCGAAAATAGAGACCTAGGAGAGGAGTTGCAGTAGTGAATTATGGTCAGTTACAGAAGAGAATTTAACTTACTCCAAGGTAGCCCATAATGTTCAACAGTCCATATTACAGGCAGCTATTTTCCTCTCTTCTCCAACAGCAGCATCCAGGACCCCACACATGGAGGGGCACAGGTGGTTCCGTGGTTCCCCCTCTTGCATTTGCTCCAGGGGCTGCCCAGGTCCCCCTCACACCTTTATGGATAAATGAAAGTCTTGATGCCATCACTAGGTTCCTGTCATCAGCGCAGGCACTGTTCAAACTTCGGGACACAAGAAATAGTGTTTGCAGTGATGATTTATTATAGCTGGGGGCTTTCGCACACCCATACACTTGCATCTTTTATACTAAGTGAGTTTTTTTTTTTCACCTTTATAGATGCTACCTCTTACCAACGACCCTCATGTAGATCCATGCCTGGAATGATTTTTCCACCAGTGGGCCACGAGTTGTAGTTTGCCAGGCCTGCCTTCTTTTCGGGGCAGAAAGAGCCTTCCAACTTCATCATGGTCCCGCTCTCACATGTGAGCTAACCATGCCCGGAGAAGGCCTTTTCCTTGAAAATGGTAATTTCCGTATATTAGAGATAGTTCTGTGCTATGATCTAGTACAATCTGGTATGTATGGGTTGCAAACAAAGCAACTGTTTTCCTTGAAGAAAACTTCAGCAGTTATAGGTGCTAGGGCTCGGCTCCCCTGTTGCCAAGGTCTCCAAACGGTCCTCATCCCTTGACACCCTCATCGGTACCTGGAGGCAGTGTGGCACGGTGGTTTTCAGCATCAGAAGGCAGGTTGTACGACCTTAAGAGAATCACTTAATATCTCTGGATCCATAAAATGGTGAGAGCATTAGGTCAGACAGTCTCCCAAGTTATTTTTGGTACTAAAAATCGGTGATTCAACACTAACAATGGTTGGCAGGCAACTCCGTACACGCTGTTCAGCGAACAGTATCTGTTTATCTCGGTGTTTGGGAAATTTCCCTCTGTTTTTCAAACCCTGCCCATCTTTACTCAATGAGTCTTCGTTACGCATTTCTGACTGCTTTTTTCTTCCATTCATTCATGAGGTCGACTGGCTTCTTTTGCTTTTCTCTCAAAGCAAATGAAGCTATTCAAGCTTGTCCTTAAGCGGAGGTGCAAAAACTAGATCCTCAAAGCAAACATAATAAGGACTATTGAGACGGAATTGTGAAAATCAACACTCAGATTAATAGACGCAATTTAACTAAACAAGCAGGGCTATTATGGAAATTTCCCAGAAACCAGGGTCTCTAAAGCTCAGGCAGAACCAGACTATGGACTGATGGGTTGGGCCCCTGTCCCCACGTCTAACTGCTGCCTGAAATGGTGACCTCCTCCGTGTATTTAGGAGTAAAATGCTATCATGTTAAACAGGCAAACAAAAACACCGAAGTGGAGGGCAGAGAGGAATGAAATAGGAATGGTAGCATGTTGATAATTATTGAAACAAGGTAAGGAGGAGGAACACATGGGGTCATTCTCTTTTTTTACTTTTCTGTATATTAAAATTTTTCCAATATAAAAAGTTAAAGAAATGTCAGCCCTGTAGCTGGTCTTACTCTGGAACTAAGAGGTTGCAGAAAGAAGGGTAGAAGGCTCTAGAAATCCATCTGGCTGAAGTCCCTGAAGGCATCCACGAGGGAGGATGCTGAGTATCCATCATTCAGCCATTAACACCTTTGGGAGTTCCAGAACAGTCCCATAATGATTTTACTAACATCCCAGCTCCTCCTCGGAGAAATGCAATCATTGTCACAGCATACCCAAAGGTGGACCATAACCTTGATGAAATTAATTAGACAAAGCCCAGGAAATTCTTTTCTTCTGCTTCATATATGTTTGTTTGACCTCACCTTCTCCCGCCGGGCAATAGTTTGTGGTATATTTATACAATGGAATGCTACTCAGCCATAAAAAAGGAGTAAGATGATGCCATTTGCAGCAACATGGATGGACCTGGAGATTGTCGTTCTAAGTGAAGGAAGCCAGAAAGAGAAGGAAAAATACCACATGATATCACTTACATGTGGAATCTAAAAAAAAAACAACGAAATTACTTACAAAACTGACTCTTGGCATAGAAAACAAACTGATGGTTAACAGAGGGGGAAGGAGGTGGGAAGGGATAAATTGGGAGTCTGAGATTTGCAGATGAAAAATAAATTAAATAAAATAAGTAAGTGGAGGGCTGAGCGCACAGCTGTAACTTGTGGTTTGACCTTGGACATACCCTGACAACCACAGCCCAAAGCCGCCACTCGCCCCAGGCTGCATCCCTTTGCTCTGGAGGTGGGCTGTTCCCCTTTCAGGCCCACACCCTTGATTCTGGAATCTTGACCCAGGCTGGCAGCTCCAGGCCACTTGGAGAGAGAAGCACAGGGTTGTGAATGATCTTGTCCCACCTTTACAACCACCTGGCCAGACCTTCAAGGCCCCACCTCTGAGCCCCAGGAAGTCCTGTAGACCCAGAAGGAAGCCCTGGCCCAGTCCCAGCCCTTTCTCAGCAGTCAGGAACACCTCCCTGGGAGCAGGCAGTTGACAGCTGTCTCAATTCCTTCCTCTTTAATACTTTGTCACTCATCTCTCTCTACAGGCATGAATTATCTATGAATAGATGGTACATCCATTTATTCACTCATTGGTATATCAAATATCTATTAAGCACATTCTACATGACAGACCTGGACAAGCTCGGGGAGGGCAATAGAGTATGAGATGCTTCTTTACCTTTAAGGTCTTTCCAGGCCAGGAATTCTGTTTCTTTGTTTCAGCGCCCAGGGTGGTAGCTGACCCTTAGTGGTTATGCAGTGTGTCCCTGTTACTATTAATGGAAGTGGCCAGGGCCGCCCATGTGGAGCAGCAGACCCAGGACAAATCACACCTTACAAGAGTGCTTCGCTGCCCCCGTCGCTTCTTTCAGGAGGTAACTCTGATTAAATGAACAACAGGAAAACCCTGGGAAAGAAACAAAAGGAATTGTCCCAAAAGGGCAACTTGCAGCTGGAGGTGCAGGTGAAGGAAGCAGGGGGTGAGGTGGGGCGAGGAGAAGATGTCATCGGTGGGCTGGCAGGGAAAGTCCTCAGCGTGGGAACCTGTAAAGCCTCTGAACAGGTTTTCAAGTAGAACCTCCCACTGTCCTTTTCCCATTCCCCTCGCCCCAAAGTAGTTCTGGCTGCCTGATTAAAAACATCACAGGGCACTGGCCAGGCACTAGGCCAGGACTGAGCAGCCCTGTACTCACATATTGTACGCTAAGTACAACCCTGAGTAAGGACCCATGAGCCAGGAGAGGCCAGGAGGCCCTTCCTCTCTCTGCAGTGTCTTTATTCTCCTGTTCTCCAAGCAGAAAGCCAGAGCTGAGGATTAAAACACTATGACTGCGTCCTACACCTCCTACTGGAGAAAACCAGAGACAAAGGACAGAACGGCTGGAGGAGAGAAAACCCCCGGGACAAGGACGAAAGACTGCCCTTGAGTAGCTGAGCGTCCTCGAGTTCTCTGCTAAATTTACTCTCTTGTATCATGGTTCCCCACGCTGCCCCGCAGGAGAGTCACGAGAACCAAGGAAATAATAGATGTGAAAAGCATTTCAACGGTTGCTGCCTTAACCTTTCATCTGTAAAACGGGCACAGTCATAGCACCTACCTCATAGGGTTATTGCAAAGATGAGTGTTAATGTATATATATAAAGTGTTCAGAATAGTGGCAAAGACAGAGTAAGCATTTATGTAAATGTTCACTATATTAAAAGTCAGATCTGGGCAGGACATAGATGGTACAAAAAGTTTAACTAAGAGTTACTAAACGTCGATACCATTTACAGAGGTGGTGGTGGGTTTCAGGAGTCAATGCGGGATGGGGAAATGTGCAAGGATGGAGCTGTCGAGGAGACGAGGCAGGGATCAGAGGACTGAGCACACCGTTCTCTCCTCCCTTCTCTGATCTCCTGCCTATGTCTCCATCACCCAAACCAACCACAAGCAGAGGGCAGGTCCAGGTGATGCTGTCCGTGGGGCCAGCCTCGGGGGGCACAGAGCATGGATCTGACGGACGCAAAGCAAGAATAACCAGCACGGCTGTTCTTAGTAGTGATCTTGGTACTAGCATTAACCAGTGCAGACTCGTGTTATTGTTATTAACACTGGGCATCTCTAATAACGGGAATTGCCGCTTTTGTTATAGATTTGAGTTTTACTCTTAAATGGCTTTCTGTTTGAAGGATGTGTCGACGTCACTGTTTCATTTGGGCAGCTCTGTTGTCCAAGTTAAAGAGCAACCAGAGCCCAGAGCAACTGGGGTCTCGTCCTGAGCTGGAATCTCAAGCACTCGCCTGCCTGCAGTCCACCTCCCGTCCTGAGAAGTCTCAACTTCCTTTCATATAAAAGCGAGAGACGAGTTCTAACTCTTACAGCGCAGTTGTGAAAAAGAATACCCTGCCAGATCAGTACCAATATGAGGAACTGGCAGATATAAAATTCTAAAATATTTCTTAATATTATGCACGAGTTCTGACTTAACAAGCCTGGCATATTGTGGCTACCCTGTTAAAAAAAATCCGCTGATCATTTTTCACAACTTATTTATTCTTGGTGCCTATTTCCCTTCCAAGGAAGGAAGGGGATAAAAGAACTTTAACATCTTTTTTCTTTACAGAGTGCTTTTTACATTATTCCTGAAATGCACTTCCACACAGAGAATATATTTCGGGGGTCTGCCTTCTGATTCTTTTTTTTTTTAATCTAAATTATTTTCTATAGACTTTTTAAGCACTTTGTTCACCTAAATGTGTGTATTTCTGCTCTAATTGAAATTCCTAAATAGTCACTTTCTGAACTGTCAAAATTGTAAGGCTGTTGATGGGCGCAGCACTGGGGTTTCCATGGCAACTACTTTCATTGCCTAGGCGACGCTGGTCTGGTGATATCACCACTGAACTGGCTCAACTCTTGAAAATTTGGCGCCTCCCAAAAATGTGCAAGTATGTCCTGAAACTTTAACGGGCTTTTATTTTTAATGGCTGGCACCAAGCTTGGATCTGCCAGGACTCAGGAAGCAGCAGCTCTGTTCTGAGTTTCATTGTGCAGCGGATGGGAGATTTGACAAGCATGCTCATATCACCAGATCCTATCTGGATGGTGATGTTTTATGCGACTAGCTCACAAATAACATTACCATCAGTCATGGCGGCTGAGATGCAAGTAGAGTTAGGTGACAGAATCTTAGTTCACTCAAGAGATAATAAGATGCTTCTGAATATGTCACAGTTGGAGTTTAGATGGTCTCACAACCCTGTTTTTCTCTTTTCCTGCTTTCTCTTTTTGTTTATTCTTTCTCTCTTTCCCTCCTTCTTTCCTTCTTTCTCTTTTCTCTCTCGTCTGAAGAGACGAGGAACACTGAAAGCTGGAAACATCATGATTTGTTCATTTTGGATGTCTGTTCATTTAGGATGTAGTGTGTCATTCCTAAACTACCTCCTGTTAAACTGTTTGTGGGAAAGTTCCATTCAAAATAAATCATTTCTTTATAAGCAGTTTTATTGGTGCGTGGTCAAAAATTACCCAGGGAGAAGGAGATCATTTAGCTTGCCTTTTTTTTTTTTTTTTCCCTGTCTATGGAACTCAAGTTTCTTCTAATTACATCCGGAGGATCATTTAAACAGGGTGGTCCATTTTAAAGCAGCCACATTTAAATCTACTTTGCATTAAATGAGCCCGCTTTTAGATGAGTTTGGCTGGCTCAAGAATACATCACAAAATGCAAATCTGATGATAAATAAAGCTT
This sequence comes from Camelus dromedarius, assembly GCF_036321535.1. Classification (NCBI taxonomy): domain Eukaryota; kingdom Metazoa; phylum Chordata; class Mammalia; order Artiodactyla; family Camelidae; genus Camelus; species Camelus dromedarius. The sequence goes on along the minus strand of NC_087454.1, from coordinate 9,160,181 downwards.
TGGCTACATCAAGGAAACGGGGAGCATTTCAAAAAATGATGTTAGCACTGACTGCTAAGTGAAATGGCATTCCTTGAACACTCCGCATATTTTAAACATTCAAATGTATGCCGCAGAATCAAATATGTCCATTTGATATGTGGCAATTCGTAAGTAACACAAAATAAGAAGATGGGGTGCGAGCTTTCCCTCACAAGTGAACACTAGTGAAAAGACAAGGGTGGGAAAGGGCTGTTGGAAGTCAGGAGAATGAGGAAATGGCTCTGCATACTCACTGCAGGAGTCATTTCAAAGTAACCCGCGGGCAGGATGCGGGGCGCCCTGTGCCAGTTACTCCGCATCTCCTTGGGACCTGCTGCTGCTGCTGAGTTGTTGCCGCGCTCGGTTTGGCTCTCAGGAGAAGAGGGAGGTCCTGAAAAGGGGAGACTATAAGGTAGGACTCAAAATAATTTAATGGGCTTTTAAAACAAAACAGTTCAGACTGTACATACCAAAAAAAAAAAAAAAGATTATTCCCTTTGAAGTATTTACCAGTGACCGAAGTCAACCTCCAGTCCCTCTCCCCTTCCCAGGGCTCAGAGGGTGGGGCTGAAATTCCAACCCTCTGATCACCTGCTTGGTTTCTCTGGCACCAATCTGGATCCTGAAGTGATCTCAGAGCCCTGAAAAGAGCCACCTCATTAGCATAAACTCAGGTAGGGCAGAAAGGGGCGCGTTATGAATAAGAAAAGACACTCCTATCACTCAGGATATTCCGAGGGTGTCTGGAGCCCTGTGCTGAGGACAAAGACCACTGCGTTCTTTATTTTATCACTGTGGTCTACAGCAGGAAGCTTCCAACTAGGGCACCAACAGTACCCCTTAATCTCCCACCCGCAGGTGCGAGTGGCCCCCAACCTTAGAGGTGGGTCAGTTTCCCCTTCCTTGAACGTGGGCCGACCGTGTGACTGGCTTTGACTAACGGAATGCAAAGAAAGTGACATTCCTGAACTTCTGAGCCCAGGTGTTAAAAGAGCTGGTGGCGTCTACTTTTTCTCTTGGGGAACGAACATTCCCTTTGGAAGTCAGCTGCCATGCTTTCAGAATCTCAGGTCAGATGTTTGGATGACCAGAGAACACACTGAAAGAGACCCTGGAGGATGAGCCACCCTGCTGAATGCAGCCACGTCATGACTTCAACTATACCACGTGGAGCAGAAGAACCTCCCAGCTGATCCAAGCCAACTTAGAGCATGGGGACAAATCACACACTTCTGTAGTTTTAAGCCAATAAATTCAGGGCAGTTTGTTACAGAGCAGCAGGTAACTGAAACATGGGCCTGTTGATAATCTGATAGTTTAGTATCTTAGCAACAGAACCTCACAAAATGTCCTTCCCAGAAGCATCTCTGTTGTGCAGAATTCTGTTACACAGAGAAGAGTGTTAAAGTGAGGCTCCATGTAGGAAAAATTTTGAGGACCATGTCATATTGAAAGGTTACAATCTTGAGCCTGGTTAATTCTGATCGTGCTCTCTCCAGTGTTTCTTTTCTCTGTCTTCCTGTCATCAGTTCTCTGCACTTTTCTGTATCCTAGTTTACTCACTTGGTGACCCTAATATAAGGACTAACTATAAACTCATGAATCTTCTTCCTAAGCAGCTATGCAAAGACTTGCTTAGCCAAGTAGGCTTTTTGCTACTTATTATAGTTACCATTTTCATTGCTTAATTTTGTAGAACCTATAACCAAAGCCCCAACAGTTGGTATTTTAAGAAAAAAGAAGAAATTTATATTTTTCTTAACAAGCTCAAGAGGAGAGAACATGGCTGGCAGGGCAGATCTACACCATGTGGTCATGCAGGGATCCAGGTTCCTTCCATCATGCTGCTCTGCCACCTCCCAGGGCACGGTCAGTGCTGGATTCCTGGGGTTCCTGGAGGATGGTTAAAGTCTTGGAGGAACTCATACACAATATTTTAAACCAAAGTCTGGAAATGACCCACAAGCACTTCCATCCCCCACTGCGACCTATGTCATGTGGCCACACCTGGTAGTCAGTCACCTGCTGGGTAGCCATGTGCCCAGGGAGCATCTTATCACTATGGCAGCCACATACTCAGATTCTACATTTCTCATAGGGAAGAAAGAATGGGTTTTGGTTAAATAATTAGAAATACATACCACAGATATCTTGCAGTCTTTGAAGACAATCTCAGAAAAAAAATGGCATTTCAAAAAAAAAAAAAACGAATAGCAGCAGCATGATTGTAATAATTAGCTTGGCCACCAATGTAAAAGCATGACAGCTGACTTCCAAAGGGAACAGAAAGTTGAGAGAGAAAAAGTAGACGCCACCAGCTCTTTTAACACCTGGGCTCAGAAGTTCAGGAATGTCACTTTCTTTGCATTCCGTTAGTCAAAGCCAGTCACACGGTCGGCCCACGTTCAAGGAAGGGGAAATTGACCCACCTCTAAGGTTGGGGGCCACTCGCACCTGCGGGTGGGAGATTAAGGGGTACTGTTGGTGCCCTAGTTGGAAGCTTCCTGCTGTAGACCACAGTGATAAAATAAAGAACGCAGTGGTCTTTGTCCTCAGCACAGGGCTCCAGACACCCTCGGAATATCCTGAGTGATAGGAGTGTCTTTTCTTATTCATAACGCGCCCCTTTCTGCCCTACCTGAGTTTATGCTAATGAGGTGGCTCTTTTCAGGGCTCTGAGATCACTTCAGGATCCAGATTGGTGCCAGAGAAACCAAGCAGGTGATCAGAGGGTTGGAATTTCAGCCCTACCCTCTGAGCCCTGGGAATGGGAGAGGGACTGGAGGTTGAGTTTGGTCACTGGTCAGTGATTTAATCAACCATACCTACTCATGAAACCTTGATTAAAAAAACAAAAAACAAAAAGCAAGGAGGCTAAGAGAGCCTCCTGGTTGGTGGACGCACTGCTGTGCTGAGAGAGCAGCACACATGGGTTCCACGAGGAGAAGGCATGGAAGCTCCATCATCACATCCGCCCCGTTCCCAAGATCCTGCCCTGAGCGTGTCTTCATCCGAATGTTCATTGTATGCTTTATAATAAAATGCTAATTGTGAGTATAGCACTTCCATGAGTTTGGTGAGTCATTCTAGTGAATGCTTGAATCAGAAGGAATCAAGGAAGCCACGGAATTTATAGCCAAGACAGCAGAAGTGTTGGCAGCCTTCGGACCCCACTTGTGGCTGGTGCCTGAAGGAGGGGCAGCCTTGTTAGAGAGCTTGCCCTTCCACTTGTGGGATCTGATGCAAACTCTGGTTAGTTAACGTCAGAATTGAACTGAATTGTGGACACCAGGTTGGTGTCGGAGAATTGGCGTCGGATTACAATGTCAGCCTGTGGCTGAAACAAAGGTCCCAGGATGCAGAGGGCTTGGGTTTAATTGCTCATACTCTTACTCTCCACGTGGCTTCTCACGAAGACTCAATTTTCTCATCAGGTGATGGTTAAAGGACCATATCTACATTCAGGGCTAATATGAAGGTTAAACATACAGGAAAAACACTTTATGAACTGAGGAACACAAAGCAAACATTAGCTACTATTGTGGCCCAGACTCTAATGTATAATCAAAAATCTTATTTATAACCCAACAGGAGCTTTGTGGCCCCATTTTTACCCTTTTTCACGTCAAGTGAGAGAAATGATGAATGTAGATTCCCAAAGCTAAAGATATAAATTTGGTTCCATGTGTCTTCTGTGTGCATGTCTGGGATTTTTTCAACCAAGTTTTTTCCACTCCGTTCCAGGCAGAAAGTCGACAATTTCTTCTCATGAATCATCTTTCTGTGGCACACTTCCACACCCGGCAGAAAAATTATGTGAGGCCACGGTCTCTACTGGCCCACACTCAAAGAAAACATGCACAGCCCAACTCCATGTGGTCTTTGAGTCATTCCTCAGATCCTGAACTCTCTCAGCCCTGGAATCGGAGTTGGTTAGTGGGAATCCCAGCTGGATGCTTTGCGCACAGTTGCTCTCCAGAGTCGGCAGAAGGGGATGGTGATGGAGTAATGTGAAAAAGCACGTTCACTTGCTGCATCCACTCATGAAAATGAGGCTCTACCTCTGAAACAAAGATGAAACGAACCTGTGTGATTTTTTAACAGTTTAAGACTCTGGTTTAGTAGGATGCTACTTTCCCAGGAACTCGATGACCCAACGCAAAGACGGTCAAGGACAGGGAATATATTGTGGACCGACTGTGTACCTAGGAATGTAGGGATTAAGAAAGATGAGAAAAACACCCAACACCCGAATTCAAACATGTATTGAGAACTTCCTTCCTTCACTGAAACACAGTCTGGGACCTCAAGGTCTCTATGCACGTACACACACACGCACATGCACATACAGAGACACACACTGTCTCTTTGAAGAGACAATATATATAATGAGTATATTGACACTTTACGTTATCATCGTCAGGGTCTTACAAAGGAAAGCCAAGAATAGATCCTCAATGCTCTATGTACCGGTTTCTCTTCATGGATGGAGCCTGAGACCCAGGCACTGGACTTAACTTGCCAAAAACTCACCAAGTCTGACTTGATGTGCTGAGAAAAGCATTTCCCTCTTGTTAAATGACCTCGCCTCATCCTGGACCCGTAAAAAGAAAGCTTTCAGATCATTTGTCTCCATCACAAAACTTATAAAAATGAGGATTTAAAAAAAAAAAACTTAAATTATTTTGGCCCATAAGTTTCAGATGGGGTTGTATATTTCCCTAAAGGGTCAAAAATAGAACATTTATTAAATGGCAAGTTATTCAAAAACCAGCACAGGCCCCAGTTGTCTTTCAAAAGCTCTGATTTACTGCATATTTCTCCCTTGAGAAAGGCCTTTTTAAAATGTTCATTTCCATTTTAAGAGGCTGAGGGCTTTGATCTGTTGGGAGCATTCTTCTGTCCCTGCCTGGGGCCAGTAGGCTACTCCAGGCAGAGCTGGAGACTTGCTCTCAGGGCCTGTATTTTCCCCTGGCCTCCCCTGGCATCCAAACAGCATCTCCGGCATCTGCATTCCCCCTGGTTAACGTGGAGGTCCGAGCCGGTGAGTCACCACACCAGGGGACGTGGGGCCACCTCTGTTCTTCACTCCTCTGGAAGGACCCTGCTGCCAGGACATCAGACAAAGGCAAGATAGGCTTTGGCATCCCTTGACCCAGTGGCAGCTGCCAGGCCTTCCTTTAAATTATTCAGAATCCCATAATCAATTTACCCTTGTTACTCCAATAAAGTCAAATCACAGCCTTTATGATATTAGAGTGCATTCTGCTTTTGAAAGACTTTTGTCTTCATTTCTTTAGCTTTGCACGGGGGCTGCTGATACGGGCACAGAGTCCGCTGGGCATGCATTTTTTTCTATTGTAGATGAGTGGGAAGATAAAGGGTGACGTGGGTCACTTTCAGTATCAAAAACTCTCGCCCGGCTTTGTTTTCAAATGACACCACACTTGTGCCTGTGGGACCACCTCCGGCCCTCACTGCACCTTAGCGCAAACTAGAGAGGCTGCCCTGAAAGGGCAGGTTCAAGTCCCTCCCAGGTACTCATCTTGGTGAGCCACCAACATGCTAGGTTTTAGCTCCCACGCACCTTACAACTGTAGGCACAGTGTGCCTGCCCTCCTGGTGTCAGCGTCCTGCCCACATCTGCCCCAGACACACACACACAGACACACAAACACACACACACACAGAAATCACGAAGGCGGCACCAGATGTTCCTTCCAGTACTAAACAGTTCATTATTCTTGCCCCTCCTCCCTTCCTCTTCTCTTCTCCTTTCTCTCCTCCTCCCCATCCCCTCTCTCTCCCATTCTCTCTGCAGCAATATAGTGAAAGCGTATATAAGCTTTGCATGCAGTCAGCCTGAAGAGGCTCCTCCAATAATTCAGGGCTGGGCCACACTCAGAGGGAGCTGGCCCTCAGCACTTCATCACTGGGCTGTTCCGTTGAGTCTATTCCACACGCCAGATGACTGTTAGTAGGAACAGGCCCAGAGGGATGCAGAGACAGAATGAACCCTTGATGGAGGCGGGCCCGCCTGCCCTTGGCTCCCGCTGCCACCTTTCACAGGTAAATGACATGTACAGCCGTAAAAAACCCACAACTCTTCCATTTTCCCATAGCACATTTTGTTTGTTTGTCAGATTACACATTCAATCAATGGTGAGAAGCCACTGCACTGTCCGAGGCGTCGCATAATCCGGTGTAAACCCTGGGCTCTACGGGCAGAAAGGAAACCAATCCAAACAGTTTTCTACAGGCTGTGACCCACTGCAGAGAGAAAGAAGCAATAACAAGGGGATTTTTTCTCCAGCTGACTTTCTATGGCAGGGAGGGAAAGAAATTGTGTTCCCCAGGAGAAAGTGGTTAATTTTATTTTATTTTATTTTATTTTATTTTTGTAGCTGCAGGCAGCCTGTGGATAAGTGGGTATTACGATCCTGGTACATCTCTAATTAATAAGATCAATTGCCACTGTATTTTCTTTTACAAACTCATTTAGATATGTCAGGGCTGCAATTATTTTGAGAACGATCTGGCTTTACGCTTATTCATCTTTCCTCTTCCTCAAGGAGAAAGTAAAACTGTCAGCTTAAATGCCCTTTGAAGTCTGTTTTAGATCCTTGATTGAAAATTAAAAACAAAGTCACTATCCTAGTGCCACTTACAGGGTCAGAGTTCCTGTCCTCACATTGGAGTGTGTGTGTGTGTGTGTGTGTGTGTGTGTGTGTGTGTGTGTGTGTGTGAGACTGCGTTAATTTCTGTTTTTAAAAGGGTCACATGTTGGCTTTCTAATAACACATTGCATCCCTTTGCCTTAATCTCTTTAGATCTACAAGAACCTTGAAGTTTTATATTATTTTAAAACTGAGAAGCACCGGGCAGTCATTATGCTTAACTGTTGTTTTTCAATTCGGAGAAGGATCTCTAGCCAAATAGACATTGTAAGTCTTGGTAGAAACCTGGAGGATGGTTTAGGAAGCTTCAGTCACCAAATTCCTGCCTCCTGCAGTAATTACCACCAATTGAATGTGCAGAAATCAGCCCCCACTCCTGAGGACTCAGATGTCACTCCACCGGGTGGAAGCGCCCGCCATCCCTTCTCCAAGTCTGTGTGCCCAGCCCCGACAGCTTCACCACCAAAAAACCCAAGAACCTTCCCGGTCGTTCCAGCCCTCTCTGCGAAGTCCCCCATGGACCCAGACACACAAACTCGGCCATCCCTGCAGTGCCAGAGGAATGCTTCTAGACACTCCATCTGGGAAGGGTGAACCCACACTGTTTCAAAGATGACTTAAACCTTTTCTTGGAGAAGACAGGCTGGCACGAGGCTAACACATCAAAGAAACTGCCCTGAACCGAAGCAGCCATCTCTCCCCGGCCATACCCTGCCCGCTTCACCCACCCTCGCCGTCTGTCTGATTTGTCTTTAAGGTTTTAACACCATCCCTCTGTTGACAAATGAATACTTCTCTGGAAAATGAGGTATTTCCAGAAGCTGGCAGACACGGACTGGAGCGCACAGCTCTGGCTCCCTCGATCCATTATTTGAACGGGAGAGGCCTGGAGGTTTGTGCTAGCATTACGCTCAAGTTGATGATAAATGTGGTCTGGCCGGGGTGGTAATAAGGGACTTTCTAGCCAGGTCCTGTCTAGACCTCGGTTTGTTAGGGAGTGAAAACCACAAAGGGGGAAGCGGGGGCTACAGTTCCCTGCTCCTCAGAGAAACTGTCCTCGGGGAGATGGAGCCACATTTCAAGTCCGAACCCCCGTCCGGCCCCCCACGGCGGCTGCTGTAAATAACATTAGCCTGTCTTTCAGCGAGCTCCGGGAAGCTTAGACCCTGAACACGCTGTTTGTTGTCTGTAGTTGTGCATTAGGCTCAGTACTGTCAAGTCTAATTATTCTCATTAAGGCCTGAAAGTTTTAGGGATTAATTAAGCAGAGAGCAAGAGCTTATGCAGAACAGCAATATTTTCCCCCTCAAGGATTAGCCCGTCATCCTGGTGGGGTTTTCCTTGAACGCCGTCCATTACTTAATAAGATAGCAAAGTGTGGAGCTCATATAATATGGATTAGAAATAGCCGACATTTCACATGTGCTATTCAGCCATGAAAATAAGTCCTGGCCCTTGTGCCCATAACCCAGAAGGCTCGCTAATGAGAACCAGGCAGCGGGGCTAATGAGAAATCCAATACGTGCTGTTTCCTCCCCGCTTCCTTTCAGTTTACTTTCCATGGAATCCAATGTGTGTAGGAGGAGTCTGGGTCCATGCTAGCATTCCTCTCTTTACTTGGTAGGAATCTTAGAAATTACCTAATTCTACCCGCTCTGCGATGGATGCTGAAACTGGGATTCAGTGATTTGCTCAAAGGCCCGGTAGTCACCAGTGGCAGGAAACTTCTGGGAGCACTGACATTCATCAGGTCAATTAGGATGGTGAGGGTCCTTTGCGCTGAGGGTTTCGCGTGACCCCAAACTCAGCAGAAACAAGATGGTCTCACAGCAAAAAGGAGATGACCTTGAGGACCTAATTTGCATGTGAGCCGCAGGGAATGCTGGGACGCCTGGAAGTGCCACAAAGTGTCCTGTCTGATGAACAACTGCAAGTCTTTCTGAGGAAATGGGGAAATGGATGGAGAGTTAGGCCCTGGCGTCGCCAGATACAAAAAGGAGAGACAGACATGGGTAATCACCTTTGCCTTACCCCGTTAGTGTGCGTTTCCAGCAAGACAGATTTTCAGAGGGGTGTTTGTGCCGTTCGTTTCTCACACCTCACACAAAGGCACCGCTCTCACTTGGTGATTTGACACGGAGCATTCAGCTCCCCCACGCTCCCAAGTCCACTCACTCCCTCCCTGGTCTCTTTAGATTGGCCCCTGATGCGTGCCTAGGACTTGGGCTGGAGCAGGGCCAGAATACCTAGGGCTGATCTGTGCTGAGCTCTGGCTTCTGCCCGGCAGAGGTGGAGGTACCATGCCTACCCCAGGCCCCGCCATTCCCTGCTGGCTCCCCCTTTACCCCAACGTGTCTCCACCAGCCGCACTCACAGGACTGCCCAGCATCCTGCAGGTGGCCAGAGCGAGCACACGCCATAGACCCCAGCTGGAATACAGCCAGGAAGAACCAGCTTGGCTGCCAGGCTGGATCAGGAACCTCAGTGTACCCCCCTTTCTTGCTTCTGGGGAACTCGTTTTGGCTTCTCAAAGAAGGCAGCAGGAGAAGCGTAGTTCGTAGAGGCTGAATTCACTGGGCAGAACCAGGTCCCAAGAGGCCATGGGTGACAGCACAAATGGGAGCAGTGGCCACCACTGCTGTCATCAGCTGGCACCGCTCCCTGAACGTGACATGTCCCTCCAGCTCCTTTGCTCATAACGAGCTGTCATCCCCTCCCCAGTTCTCCAGGGCACTTTGCTTTTAGTTCTTTTTGTTTTCTAAATACTATATTTGCTTGCATGTCTCTCTCTCTCTGAACTGTGAGTCCCAGAGGGTCTCACGGCCTCATTTATTTTTGCTTCCCCACGGGCTGTCTTCTGCACTGGATATTTTCATCCCTGCAAAATTCCTATGTTGAGCCCCTAAGCCCCAGGGTGACAGTGTTTGGAGGTGAGGTCTTTGGTAGGTAATTAGGGTTAGATGTTAGATGAGGTCACGAGGGTGGGTCCCCCATAATGGGGATTAGTGCCTTTATACAAAGCGGACGAGACAGGAGCCCTCTCCCTCTCTCTGACTGCACTCACCAAGGAAAGGCCACGTGAGGTAATCACCAGGAAGAAGGTTCTCACCAAGAACCAAATCAGCTGGCACTCCGACCTTAGATTTCCCAGCCCCCAGAACTGAGAGATAAATGTTTGTTGTTTAAGCCACCGAGTCTACAGTAATTTATTACAGCAACCTGAACTGCCTAAGACAGCCTGGAGCCGCGATCCTTACATCATAGGTGACAGCCAGCTCGCTGACGGACTGGCTGAAATCTCTCTCACCTGCACATAAACAGTGGCCCAATGATTAGTCAGTAAATCCATTTTCAGCTCCTACTGTGGGAAATGCGCTATGCTGAGTGGTGATAACTTCTTTGCGAAACTGAACCCAAGGTCCAAGCAGCTTCACACAGTATTAGATTTTTTCAAATGAGTGTGTCATTATGCATGGAAGTCTAATTAATCTTATTTCCAGTGTGTGCACTGAATAACCTGAGAGAAGAAATCAATTACAGAAATTCCTGTTACTCATAATTGGGGGTCTTTTGTGTCTCAAGGTTGATGTTTGAAATCAAAACTGTTTAGCATGACAGGTGGGGAGATGGGAGGAATGTGTGCTTTTTAAAATTTTGAAGAAACTTAAGAGTAAGGGATATAGTTACTTGTGTATGTTGATAGGTTATTTCTGCATCTATTCAGCGTGAGCATAAAAGGTAAGAGAAATATTTTATAAATAATACAACTAATTGACAGGTCTTTTGTTATTTCTAAATCTTCTGACAGAGGCTGCTGACTTAGTATTTCTGTCCCAGCTCTTCCAAAGGTGAAGCTGTGAATCAGGAGTGAAAGAAGGAACGTGACATAAAAGAATAAATGAAATATAGGGTAAGGAGAAATACTATTTTATCTATTGCTTGTTCATTACAGTAACTCCTTAGGTGCTGGAAGTTTATGTCTTTCAGTTCCTTCCTTCCTTCCCCTTTCTTCCTTCCTTCCCCTTTCTTTTCTTTCCCTCTTTTTTTCCTTTCCCTCTTTCTTTCCCTCTTTCTTTCCCTCTTTCTTTCTTTCTTTCTTTCTTTCTTTCTTTCTTTCTTTCTTTCTTTCTTTCTTTCTTTCTTTCTTTCTTTCTTTCTTTCTTTCTTTCTTTCTTTCTTTCTTTCTTTCTCTCTCTCTCTCTCTCTCTCTCTCTCTCTCTCTCTCTCTCTCTCTCCTCCCTCTTTCTTTCAATTAGTTCTGTTCAGTGAGCACCTGGTTGAAACATGTAAGATGTGCTCAGTTGAACTTTGCCAATGACACCATAGGATTGCTCGATTTAGCAAAACTGGTCCTTCATGGGCCACTTTAAGCTCCCAACATGTGCGTGGAGAATCATGTACATTTGACCAACAGGTACATTTCCTTTTCTCTTTCAATCTGCATTTTCACCCATCAATTCTTGACCACGTACCTTTGAGGATGAGCAGGGAGCCCGGATGTGAAAAAGACTCTGCAGCTCAGTGATCACAGGGACCAGTCCCTTTCGGGTGGGTCTCCGTCTTGTTCCTGCACCGCCCCACCTCCCCCTCCCCTCCCACCCATTTCATCATTTAATTTTCTTCCCCTTTTCATTTTGGTTCCGGACCTTTTTACCACCTAGGCGTGGCTGTGTGTAAAAGTCAATTTTTCTTTGGAAACGGCTATTTCCACGACATGGGGCGACGTGGAAGAGCTTAGAGTGATCCAAGCTAATCTCGGTCCTGACACCGCTGTGGTGTGAAGGATGAATGGGGGAAGGGAGGGTGGCCGTGAGAAGGATGCACTGGACATGCTCCGATTATGCTGGGTGTGAGGATGCAGTAAGACCAAGGAGGGAGGCCCCGTCCTCAGTGAGGATAGAGGCCAGTGGGTCGCGCTGTGCCTGACGCCAGCTCCCTGAGAAGGAACTGTGGTCACTGCTGTGTCTGAGACAAGCGAGGTCAGACGCAGAGCAGGGGTGGTCCCAGGACCCACACCTCATTGGGGTGGAATCCTCAGGTCTCCTGCCTCTGCCCTCTTTATCCCAACTGCCTGCTGGCTGAACAGGGGATGGTTTTATCAGATTTTGAAAAATCCTTACAATCTATTAAGCAGAAAAAAAAAATGTTTCAGAACTAGAAATCTAGCTTATTGACAGTTTCTAGTTTTCCTTTAATTTCAAGATTGAGGTTGCAGAGAATAACTTGAAAATTTGACCTATTACCCAATACCCCTTGGCCGAGACAGTGAGTCTTTAACTCTAAACATCCTATTATGCCAACGGAAAGGAAGGAGGCTCTTAAACCAGTTCAGTAGATGGCGGATCCAAGTTTAGATGCGCTGGAAGGACCGTGTCAAACTTTGGTTACTAGCCCCACCTCTTGTCCGGTATCTGCCTCACTCTGATCACCGCGTCTGTTTGCTCACACTGCGACCTAATGCCTTCCTCCAGTCTCAGGAATGGGTGGTTGGCGTATTGTCAAAAAGCTGTCCCCAAAGAACTTGTTCCAAATTTGCTGGGCAAGGAGAGCAGCAGGGGCCCGACTGCAGAGGGGATCACCCTTCCCCCTTTCTTCTGCCCAAGACACAGGATGGAGTGAGTGCACCTCCAGGCGAGCCCAGCCCGGGGTGAGCAGACAGCACTGGGCTCAGGCTCCAAAGCGCCCAGCGCTGGGCTCTGCCCACACGGGGCTGTCCCCACGGGAACGGCCGCTTTGATCAGAGGCAGCGTGCCGCCCACTGGAGGGGCAGGAGGCAAAGCCACAAGTTGTGACAGGCTCTAAAGACAGTGGAGTCATCATAAGCCAGAGTGGAACCTTCCCAGGTGTGCAGCCTGGGAAAAAAACCCAGGTGCTGCCGGGTCAGCTTAGCCACACCAGGCAGGGGGGCGGTGAAAAGGAAAACACACAGGAAGGCAGGACGGCTTCCTGCTCTGTGGGGGAGAAAACCAGTGTCAGGCTGAGAGCTGACCTGCAGAAAATGTCTGTGGAATGAACAGGCCTCGAGCAAAGCAGAGTCAGGTTTAGATCTAGGCCAGTAACTTTGACTGTGTGGCCTTGGGCAAATCACTAAACCTCTCTGAGCCTCAGTTTCCTCATGAGTGATGATAACTGATTCAGACAGTCACTGTGAGGATGACATGAGATCACACACACCCCCCCAGCCCAGTGTGCAGTAAACTTTGGTTTTCTCATCACAGCCTGCATCCAACTCCCACACTTTGGGAAGGCCATTTGGGGCAGGAATTCCTGCCAGAGAGACCTTCATTCATAGGATAAATGCATGAAGCACAGGTCTGAATCATACCTATCCATTCAGAAGCAAATCTAGAAATTATTAATTCCACAGGCTTCCCAGGTGTATATGCCCCTCGTTGCAAAGACCTTATTCTGCTCTCTGGGTTTCTACCAGCCTTGACCCCTGCAACGCCGACCAGAGCCTTCGGAACTTTCGACGCTCCCTCCTAAACCACCTTCCTCTCTGCTCTCGCTTTCCTACGAGCCACCAGCTAAGACACCCATTCGGCCCTGTTGTCCTCTGCGTGCCTGGTTTACCTCTTATTCCCCTCCTTACCCGTGCCTTCCGGATCCAGTCTCCGGCTACATGTCCCTCTCGCTCACGTGGAAACGCTCCTCCTGTCAACCCTTGTTTATCCCCCTAATTGGAAGCCCCCGACCTAGCTCTCCCAGGGGACTCTTCCACCTTGACGCAGCCCCTCGATGAAGTCTTGAGGTTGTGTCTCATTTATGTTTCCATGTGTGCACAGCCTGTGACTGACTGCCTTGCTTCTTTCCTTCCCTTTTAATCCTCCCAGCGTTACACACACACACACACACACTGAGCATCTGGTAAGTCCTGCTAGCCGTACTTGGTGATTCCTTGTTACCCGGACACTGCTTATCTTGCAGTGGGTCCATGAAAAAGGGAAGAGCTAGATGTGTGTTCAGAGGAAGAAGTCAAATTCTCTGCATAGAAAACATCTAGAAAAAGCCAGAGAGTCTTTCTCCCCACCCCTCTGCCAGCCTCGGAGCTCTTCAAACTCTGAGCTCCAAAGTGAGTTCTGTCTCTGCGCTTGTCCCAGAAACACAGGGAGGAGGCCCTGGGAAGTGGGGAGGAAAACATCTCAGGAAGTCAGAGAGGCAGCTGGCAGCCCCACCGCCTCCGCCCAGGCCCCTGGCCTGCAGGGACAGATTTCCACATCTGCTTGGAAGGAAAGGAACTTCTGTTTAAAAGGAAGCATGTCCTCCACTGGTCTGTCAGCCAGACGTGACTGAGGAGAAGAGGCTCAGAGCCACAGACTCTGCGGAAGACCAGCCACCCTCCAGCTCCCACCCGAGGGGACAGGTCAGCTGCCACAGACCACCCCTCGAAGGCTGACCCGAAAGCCAAGCATCTCCTGGCAGGCGCCACGGTCCTGGGCGTGCACACACCTGACAGGAAGGCAGTTACCTAATGTCAGGTTGCATCATGTGATCTAAACCTAAAATAGAAATGGTCACACTGCTCAGAAATGACAGATCTGTCACCAGCATTGGCCTTGGCTTTGCCACCGCTGTCACAGGGTGACACAGCGCTGAGCCTCGCCCGTGGGTGGATCAAAGGGTTTTCTCTCCACTGTGGTTAGCAGAGGGCAAAGAGGGGTGTGGTGGGTTGAACGGTAGCCCTCAGCAAGATGTGTCCATGTCCTCACGCCTGCAGCTGCGATGTGGCCTTACTTGGAAAAAGGGTCTTTGCAGAGGATATGAAATTAAGGATCTTGAGATGAGAGCATCCTGCATTACCCAGTGGGCCCTAAATCAAATGACAAGTGTCCTTATTAGAGACACACACAGAGAAGAGGAGAAGGCCAGGAAGACAGAGGCAGAGATTGTGATTACGCCGCTACCAGCCTGGGGCCGTCCAAGCTAGGAGAGGTAAGGACCAGTTCTCCCCACGAGCCTCCAGACAGGACAAGGCCCTGCAGCCCCGGGAAGTAGGGGCCGATTTGCCAGCTGAGAGCTTGGCCTTCCTCGATCCTCTTCTCACATCCACAAGCCGCCCTTTCCTCTGCCTCCTCCTCTGTGCACAGACACACAGATCCCCGAGTCTCCGGCAAAGTTGGGAGAAGTAGGGGACACTTCGAGGCAGGTGGACTCACAGAGTTAAAGCAGGAAGCAGTCCTTTTCAGGGGGGGACTCTATGTCTGCAGCACAGGGCCGGCCTCAGAATCAGGGATTGACAAAGAACAGCCTCTTTCTCTTCTCCTCCGTTGCCTCTCCCCTCGGATGACAAGCCCTGGTTCTGTCCGGACCCCTGTGCCGAGGTGACAGTGTCAGGAGGGCTGCTGGGGAAGGCTGTGGGTGTGGGGGCTGCACACCGGGCCTGGCCATGTGGTGAGTGGGGGCAAAATTTCAGCCACACTCTGTTCACCACGAAATATACACAGGCCTGGGCTTCGGCAGCCCAAAGGAAGAGGCATCTTTTTTCAGTCTTCCCACTCAAGAGGACATCTTTTTAAGTCATAAAAAGATACGTTGGTGAAATCGAGTCCCCCTAAAACCGAGTTCCCCTGCCAAGGGTGTCATTAACCTCTGTGTCCAAAACTTTCTTTCTTTCCTTGTCCCACCCCCGCTTCCCTCAGGATTAAGGGGTATCAAAGAAAAGGGGAGACTGAAACTGAGCAGGACTCTGCAGGACCTTCCCAGGTACAAAAGCCCCTTCGTGTCCCTGTTTCTTGTTTGTAGGAAAAAGGCTTTAGTCTCCTAGGCCTTCCCTGAGTTCCAAAGTTCAGACTCAAGCAGTTACTAGTTAGGGAAGTGATAGAATGCAGAAACAAAAGCAGTCAAGCAAGAAAAGTGGTAATAACAGCTCAACAATAAAACAGAATCCCAGTTCCTCCTCAAGGAATATACATAACAACCTGACACATATCTTCGAGTTGTTCAGCAGAAACTAAACCCCTGCCCAGGCAGAGGATGGTGACCACACGTACAAGCACGTGGATCCCAGACTGGCTGGAACCTGAAGGTTGATGATTAAGATTCCTCAACATTATCCTGTTACCTTACCACCAACCAGGCAGAAGAAGGTCATGCACCCCGCAATCCTCAACCCAAATGTTGCCTTTAAAAACCCTCCCTGAAAGCCCCGGGGGAGTCCGAGTCTTTTCAGCATGCGCTGCCCGTTCCCCCTGCCTGGCCTTGTAATAAACGCTGTACTTTCTTTCACCACAACCTGGTGTCAACAGACTGACTTCACCGCTTGGTGGGCGATTAGACCCAAGTTCGGTTCAGTAACACTGGGAGAGTTAAAAAAAAAGTTTTGGAAATGGATCCTGGTGATGGTTGTACAACAATGTGAACATAACTGATGCCATTGAACCATACACTTAAAAATGGTTCAAGTGGCGAATTTTATGTGAGATATATTTCACCCTGATTTAGAAAGACTAATGATGTAATATATCAAAAATCACTGAATCGTACATGTAAATGAATGAATTACATGGTTTGTGAATTGTATCTCAATGAAGCTATTTTTTAAATGCAAACAAATTTTTTTTTCAAACACATTTTTTAAAAACCCACATTTTGCAAAAACAAAAACAAAAAACCTAAGGCTCCAATTAAACTGTGTCTGTGAAAAAAATTTTAAAGACACCGCATGTGCTAGCAGAGCACCTCGACAGCAGACTCGCACTCTTGCACTGCCTTTAACTGCCCTGCCCTCCTGCCCGTGTCTGCTTCCTTCGTGTTGCCTTTGAGATCTGAGCTCAGCTTAGGGTGACTGTTCCATGCAGGAGATGGTGCATGGCTGCAGGCAGGACCCCTGGCTGTGCAGCTCTGATTCCCCGCCACCCAACTCATCAGTCAGGCTGCCCACCTCTCAGACCCTGACCTTTCAAGTTGAATTTTCCTTCTTTGCTGTGCCCTAAAACCCCGCGTGCAGGCTCTTTGCCTTTCCTCTCTCACTTAGCACAGCCTGCATCTTCTAAACCATCTCTTCTATCCTTGGTTTTCCCTTAAACCTTCAGCTTTTCACTGCATCACATCTTTAACATGCTGAGAGCTTCAAGCAGGGTCATGGACTGTTTTGACGGAAGGAATCATTAAAACAGCAACAATTTACAATACACGCTGGATATTTGTACACATGAAATACAGGTAGACACAAAAACAGAAACAACTTGTCAATTCATCTCCTCCGACTACGCTGGAAAGGATAATCTCGAATTCCTGACACACTACATTTGCTGTAAAGGCATCATGGAAGAGGACTGGAAATACTCGCCGAGCAATGACAGAGGAACTAGGTCGTAAAAACATCTTACAGATAAATAAGTATCTTATTGTTCATAGGGAGGTGCCACGTCCAGATCAGGGCATATATTGTGATTAGATTTAATACCAGTGTAAACATACTGCAACCTGTCATTTTCTCAGCTGGATTTGTGCTTCACTCACGTTAGATAGTCAGCAAAGACTGGCTGAAAAGCACAGAAGTCTGGAGGAAAGCAACTAGGGGCAAAGAGAAGAAGGCAAAAATAAAACCAGTCTCAAAAATACAACATCCTACCACACATAACAGGTAGTGTTGGGGAAGAAGATGTTAAGAGATTTAGAAGAAGAAAACAGACATGCTAAGAGCGGTTGTAAGCATTTTTTATCTTATTCCGATTTTTAGAAAGTCAGCAATTTGCATACCGCACCTGTATTAATCAGATAGTTGATTGAGCAGAGGCTTCTCATCCCTTCCCTCCCTCAAACTGTCTAGGATGACGCTGGGGGAATTGAGTCTGATGTTCAAACAAGTAGCGGGGAGGAGAGTCTGGAGTCACCACTCAGTGAAATAATTTAGCACTTTTATTAGGAAATCATATTTACCAAAGAAAAACCTCATTTTGACTGCAAACACAGAAAAATCAAGCCCGTAATCTCAAAGGCTGCATGAGGAAGATTAGTCAAGGACACCTCTGTCCCCAGAGAGAGACAAGCTGAACAGGTAAATCCAACTCCATTATTCAGAGCTGTAGGCAGATTATACAACCTCTTTGCTTCTGCTTGTTGTTCTGAATGACTGTTTTCTGTCACTGTTGGCTGCCTAATGCAAAAGCTATTCTGAACTACCAAATACTACTCACTGACCAGTGTTCTTCGTATCCAGGGTGCCAGTGTGACTTGGTTTTGGCCAAGGAGACACAAGGAAGTTTGCTAAGAATGCGGGTTGGGTTATGGGAAGGCTTCCCCCCCTGATAAAAGAGACAGGTAAGGGAAAAGAGCGAGCTCTCCCACTCTCCCATCCCTTCCCCGTGTTTCTGCCCTGCACATGGTTTTGATGCTATGAGCTACAAAAGCCATTTTACAACCACAAGATGGCGAAGACAGGAGACAAAAGTCAACTCAGGGTAACAGAGTGAACAGATAGAAAACACCTTGCTCCCTAAAGACTCAACTGAGCAACTGAACCTTAACACCAGCCTCCACCTCCCTCCGGATTTAAGTGAAAAAGCAGATGTCTATGGATTTAAGGTTCTATTTGGGGTTTCTGTTACTTGCAGCCGAAAGAACACACCATGTCACAGGGGTCCCCACAGGCCTAATGCAGAAGCTAGAACCTGGGTGTCTGATGAGCTACTGTTGCAAGTCGCCTGCAGGCATCTGCTTGCACTTTGGGAAAGTTGATGACAGGTACCTAGGAACGATGACCGAGGTGGAAGGGGCAGCCTGGGAACTGTGGCCTTGGTCTATGGAGAGAGGGCCAGCAGGCAGAAGCAGTTAAAAAGCCAAGGGGTTTCAAGAGAAAGGGGGCACAAGCAGAACTGCCCTTGGCCTCCATTACAAAGTAGACACCAGGGGGTGACCTGCTCCCCATGACTCCGAGGAACTCGGCCTGGCTCGGGTCCCGCTAGGACGGTGGGAAGCGTAGCACTGTTTGGTCAGCAGGAGGGCTTCAGCTTTGCAAGTCCCAGGAGACGGCACCCTGGGCAGAGAATGGCCCGAATGATGTACTGTTCTCCTGGGCCCTCAAAAGCGCTGGACTTCTGCAAGGGAGCAGAACTGGAAGAGGGCTGCTCAGCAAACACTAGGAGAAGAACTGCGGAGTCACGTGGCACGTATCAGCTCAGCTTTCAGCAGACACTGCCACGTAGTTTGTCAAGGCGTTGCACCGGTTTGCGCTGTATGACACTATATACGAGATGTCAGACCCTGTACCCCACATCCTTGCCAACACTTAGTATGGTCAGTCTTCTTAATTTTAGCCCTTATGGTAGATGTGTAGCAAAGTCACAGTACAGCTTAAATTTGCATTTCCCTAAAAACTAATTTAATACTTTTGCATGTGTATATTAGCCATTTGTATGTTTTCTTTTTGAAGCACCTCTTTATGACTTCTGCCCATTTCTCTATTGGGTCGTCTGTTTCTTTCTTATTAATAGGATTTCTTTATCTACTCTGGACAGGAGACTTCTGTCAGACAGATATATTGCAAATATCTTTTCCCACTCCCTGGCCTGATTTTCAGTATCTTATTGTTTTCTTTTCATGAATAGAAGTTCTTTTTTTAAAGGTATTTAAATAAATCGATTGCTTATTTTATGGTTATTACTGTTTTGTGTCCTGTTTGAGAAGCAATTGCTCATCTTAAGGCTATGAAGATGGACTCCTATTTTTCATCTAGAAGTTGAATTATTTTAGCTTTCATGTTTAGATCTTTAATTTTCTTGGAACTGATGTCACTTATATGGTGTAAGAGAGGAATCAAGATTTTTGACATATGAATATTTAATTGACTCAGATCATTATGAAAAAAAACATCTTTTAACCAACACACTGCTGTGTTAACTCTCTCATTAATCAAGTATGAATTTATATAAAGGAGTCTGTTTTTCATACTTTCTTCTAATACACTGCTTGATGTTCTATTTTGTATGAGTAGTAAGCTCTCTTACTACTGCTGCAGCTTTGTAATACCTCTTAATATAATGAACCCTCCAATTTTATTTTTCTTATTCAAGGAGTACTTGGCTATTATCCTTTGCATTTCCATATAAATTTTATAATCAACATGTTGCTTTCCCCAAAAAAGAAAAAAAAATTCTAAATCCTAAATACTTAGATCAGTTGGCTTCTTTATAATATTGAATCTCCTAATCCATGAATATAGTCCATTCCTCCTTTATTCAGACCTTATTTAATTTCTCTTACAATGTTTTCCTGCACATTTTTCATTGTGTTTATTCTAGATACTTGGTGTTTTGGGGATGCTACTGTAAATGGTATGGATTTTATTTCTCTTGCAATTGTTGCTAGTACAGTAGTCTCCCTTTACCCAAGGTTAAACTTCTTTGATTTCAGTAACCTATGGTCAACCATGGTCTGAAAATATTAAATAGTAATTTCCAGAAATAAATAATGCATAAGTTTTAAATTGTGTGCTGTTCCGAGTAGCATGATGAAATCCCTCACTGTTCCTCTCCATCTTCCCAGGACCTGAATCATCCCTTTGTTCAGTGTATCCACACTATATATGCTACTTGTCTCCTTAGTGCCTGTATCAGAAAAAAACATAGTCTATGTGAGGTTGGTACTATCTGAGGTTCAGGCATCCAGTGGGGGTTCTGGACCACATCTGCTGCAGATAACGGGGGACTACTGTATCTAGGAATACAACTGATTGTTGTATATTGATGTACTCAGTGGCATCACTGAATTTATTTAATTCTAATAGATTTTCTATAAAGTCTTTTGTCTTTTTCTGAAGGTACAATCATGTCATCTACAAATATCAACAGTATTTATATCTTCCTTCTGAAACCTCCTTGCTTGTATTTTTTCTTGCTCGTAATTCTAGTAGAACACTGAAGAAAAGTGATTCAGGTATTTTTTCTCATCCTTAATCTCAAAGGATGGCTTAACTCTTTTACCTTTAAAATGTTGTTTACCTTAAAAAGATGTTTTGCAGTAGATTTTTTTGTATATAACACTTTATCAGACTCACGAAATGACTTCTATTTTTATTTTGATAAGTAAGGATTTTATCAAAAATGCACATTGAATTTTATCAAATGCTTCTTCTACATCTATTGAGATGGCCACATCTTTATTCTATTTTTATTATTCCATATTGTCTATCTTATAATTTATTCCATTTATATTTCTCCTTTGTTCTGTTAATATGATAAACTATAATTGCTGTCTTTTGATTATTAAACCATTCCTATATCTCTGGAATTAACCCAAACTGTTTCTCATTTGTACTTTTTATACATCATTGGATTTGACTTGCAAATATTTTAATTAAGAATTTTAAGTCTACATTCATGCAAGAGATTCATCTGTAATTTTTCTGTCTCATGATGCCCTTGTATTATTTTGAATTATATCTGTCTTTATAAAACAAGTTTTAAAATGTCTTTTTGTTTTCTCATCCTCTGGAAGAATTATATAAGATCAGTGTGATTGATTTATTAAAGTTTGGGAAGATTCATTGGTGAAACCATCTGGACCTGGAGCTGTCTTGAGGAAAAGAATTTTAGTAATGGATTTGACTTTAATAGATATTAGACTCTCCAGAATTCCTATTTCTCACTGTTTTCATTTTGATAAGATTTGCTTTTATAAATTATCAAGTGTATTAGCATAAAGATGTTCATAATATTTCATTTTTCTTTACTGTAAGGAGAATCTGTAATGATGCCCCTTTTTCATTCTTATTGTTGATAATTTGTATTCTTTCTCTCTGTCTCTTATCACACATACACGCACGCACACATGTGTGCGCACACACACCCCACAAATACATAGTCTTCCCAGGAGCTTATTAATATAATAGCCTTTTCAAAAAACCAACTTTTGATTTTGTTCATTGTCATACATTTGACATCGATTTTATGAGATCTTTATCTCTGTTATGTACGGGTTTAGTTGTGTTTTGTTTTCCTAACTTCTTCATACAAATATTTGATCACTATTTTTCAGCATCTTTTCCTTTCTAATGTATTTGAAGCTATATAATTCCACTTTAATAGGCTGTATTTTATTATGATTTCATTCATTTTTAACTTTGATTTCTAGCTTAATTCCACTGTAACCAAAGACTATGATTTCAGTTCTTTACAATGTGTTGACATTTTCTTTATGGCCCAGTATAGAATCAGGTGTTGAAAGTATTTCACACCCACTGGAAAAGAAAGTATGTTCTTCCCTCGTTGGGTGAGACTTTTCTATAAAATGATACGTCGAATTGTTGGATCTGCCATTCAGTCTTTCTACAGCCTTACTGATTTTGGTTGCTTGTTTATCATTCACTTACCCTGTTAAAATCTCCCACTGTGGACACAGAATTTTAAAGACATCCTTTTACTATTTTTGACTTTCATCGTTTCTTTTGAGAAGTCTGGTATTAGTCCTAGTGTTGCTCCTTTGTCTTTTTTTTTTTTTTTTTTTTTAATCTGGCTACTTTTAGGATTTCTCACGTCTTTCATTCTCACAGAGATGTATCAGACCACAATACGTCCAGCTGCCCTTGTCTTGTCCTTACCCTGTTAGGGTTTATTAAGCTTCCTGAATCTTTGGCTGGATATCTGTTTTTCAGTTTAGGGAAATTCTCAGTTATTATCTCTTCCAATTTAGCTTCTGTTTCATTCTATCCTCTTCTTCTGGGATTCTAATTATAATCTGGGACTCCAATTCCATGTATCTTGGGCCTTTTCTGTCTGCCTCACAGCCTGGAAAAGACTCAGGGGCCCCAGATCCCCAGGTGAACAGTGTCCATTGGCACATCTGTGGACTATCTGAACAGGTAAACTCCTTGGAAAGCTCTTCCATGAAGTTTCTCTCTGCATCACTCAATCCCCACCCTCCATCCTTCTCCTTAAACACATTCTGAAGTG
Organism: Camelus dromedarius; assembly: GCF_036321535.1. Taxonomy (NCBI): domain Eukaryota; kingdom Metazoa; phylum Chordata; class Mammalia; order Artiodactyla; family Camelidae; genus Camelus; species Camelus dromedarius. The sequence continues at coordinate 9,137,593 of NC_087454.1, read as the reverse complement.
TTTCCTTGTGCCAACAGGTGACCATTCTGCTCTCTCTTTCATTGGCCCCACAACCTGCTTTGAAAGCTGTGTCCAGGGGGGGCTTCCTGAACAGTCCGGGAGGATCCTGGGTCAAGTTTTTGCCTTTGGCAGCTCTGGGCTGTCTAAGCAGCATGCGAGAAAAAGTAATATAATTAGTAGGGAGGATGAGATAATTTCACTCTGGAATCTAATACCTGAACCATTCTCTCCACGGGAGGGTAAGACAGCCGGAATCCCTTGAGGTCTTTGGAAAGACTTCATCTTGGTCTTTAAATGATGCAAATCATATACTTTTTAAAGTGTTGCCTTAACCACCCCCTTCCCCAAGCAAAAGAAAACAAAAGAAAAAAGTAAATCCCTTGCACTTTGTATAAACCCCTTGTGTTCACCTCATAATCACCTGATGAGATAGATTTATCATCTTCATTTTAGAGCGGAGCAAACAGGCTCAGATAACACGGGCAGTAAATGGAACAGGCAGGGACCGAACCTGTGACTGTCCGTCTCTTACCAAGTCTGGGCACGTGCAGGGGTCTGAACATCTCGCCTCCCTATTCTTCTCCATTACCCTCCTCCTCTCCATTTCTTTCTCCCCACAACACATTCAGTAGATCTAATGAAAAGTCAGGTGACACAGGACCAGGGTGCCATCGGCTGCAGGAGTGCCCACACAGCCACCCAAGGCACAGCACAGGAAGAAGTCGGCTCTGCTCACCTCGCAGCGCGGTGCTGACGGCTCTGCGCGGACTTGTGGCAGCTGCGAGGCCCGGCTTCTCCCCGCGTCCTCTCCCCCTTTCACTCCTTGGTGATTCAGTGAGGCCTCTGCATCCGTGATCTTCGACGGCTTTTCTTTTTTCTCAGGCAACAATGAGCCTTTGGTGGGGGCAAGGGCTGAGACACTCGTTTAATGAAAATGGAGACACTCAAAAGCCAAAACAGAACAACAAACACAAGGAGGGTGGAGAAAGGGTCACAGATGCTGTTAAGCCAGCAAGCTCTGGACCAGGGGCTGGTTTTCTGTGTGTGCTCAGAAGCCACTGGAAGTGTGTGGACGTGTGTTTGTGTGCATTTCATTGGCTGTGAGCAGAGACAGGACTGAGGAAGGGGTTGAGTGGGTTTGACAGGGTAGGTGGGGAAGGGGAAGGGGTCCTCGGGTTGGGAGATGGAAGCAGGGGGCAGGGGGGGAAGGGGGCATCTTGGTGGCAGCGCTGGGAGCTGCTCCGGAGCCCGCTGACTGACATATGATTCTGGGCAGGTCGTCACCCATGTGCTCATCATCCTGCCACTCAGCCTTAAGAGATGTTCTGTGTTTATTCGTCCGGAAGGCCTCGCTCAGGCTGGCCTCTGCCTCATTGGGCAGGCCGTCGCAGCCATCAGCCGTCACATTCCGGAGGCCTGTCACACGGCCCGACACCCACCACAGTTCCCGGGAACTTGAGAGACACCAAGCTCCTTCTCCGCGTGCCCAGGATGCATGGAGAAGTCGGCGCCTCTCAGCCCCTCTCTGGTGCCCTCCCAGCTCCCGCCAGCTGCCTGCCCCCAAACCCATTAGCCCCCCACCAGAACAGACACCCAGCAGCCAAGGGATTCTGTTTTCCACTCTTCGTTGCCTCCGAGTCAGGTGTGAGGATTGGGGGCGGAGGGGTGAGGCTGCTAATCAGTTAGGAAACCCTGATTGCATCTTAATAACAAATGCAAAGCACCCAAGAGCAGCAATTTGCAGTAATGGGAAAAATCAGCAGGTCCCTGGGGTTTGACAGGAAGTAAACACTCTCTAGGCTCAAACTGGGGGGAGGAAAAATCATTTGTGAGAGCTGGTGGCGCTGGGAGCTGCAGTCTTAAGAGGGGAGACCCTGGAGTAAAAAGAGACGACACTGGACTGAAGGAGGCGAGGCTGTCGGGAGTGGCCTCTCCCTCCTGGCGAGTCACCTCCACCCTCCCTGTGTCCCTCCCAGCCTCCCTGCCTCCCTGCCAGAGGATTCCGATGTGAGACTGTCACACTCTCCCCCAGTCCCTCTGTCAAACGCCCACCAGAAATAAACAGAAAAGACCATTACTAACAAAATCTGGCCAAATGTATTCAAATCAAAGCACCCCAGGCTGGGGGCGACCAGGAAAGGCCTCATTTCCCTCCTCCAGCCTCCATGACTGTACACACCTCACCTCAAGTCAGGAGGGGCTGGGACCTCCCATAAAATCTCTCTATCCTGCCGGGAGATTCCTTTCTTTTACAACCTCCTTGGGCTGGAAGGGAGCAGTTACTCTCACTAAAAGGTGGAATATGTTTCACAGGGTCAATTTTTCTTTCTCTTTGAAAATGTTCCCAGCACTGAACACACATATTTTTCTTACATGTAATTTGATTTGGATGGTTTCTTGACCTGCATCCAAATCAAGCCGCGGGTAATTATTACTGTCACTACTGTTATTAATACTGATATTTATCATAATCTCACAAATGCCGGGGACAACCCTTCACCTTGCTTTTACTTGGTTGAAAGGAAAATGTAACATACTGCGCCCCCCCCCCCAAGTTTACCCTCTTGCATTCACTGTACCCGGCTCCCACGACACGAGTCATTAGCCCAGTTACCAGTGATCTGCAGGCAGCTCTAACTCGGAATTGCACTCAGCGGCAGAGACGTGGGTTAGTGGGGGAAGTGACAAGAAGTCGAACTTATCTCACTGTAACGAGACAACACCTCATTGTTAGGGCTTCTCACTAAATTCTTCGTGAAGTAGTGAGCTCCCAGTACCCAGAAATATTCAGGTAGAAGCCACGGACATCATCTTTCACATATGCTACTTGAGGAAGTAATGATTTGGACCTTGGTTTTCAAATTTCAGGTCCATCGGAATCACTTGGAAGGCTTGTTTGCAGACCGATGGGTCCCGCCCCTAGAGTCGCGATTCCGTAAGTCTGAGGAGGACCCCAAGAACTGGCATTTCTAACAAGTTCCCAGGTGATGCTCTGATGCCACTCGTCCAAGGAGACACTTTGAGAACCACCGAACAAGGGGAAAGGCCAGGTTCGATCATTTAAAGCTTTCTTCGGAGTCTGAGTTTATGAAGTTATAAAGAATGTTAAGTAAGAATTAAGAAGTGACCAGAAGTTGCTGCTCCGGGTGAAGAGATAAGATGTGACAGTTCTCTTACAAACTTAACATGGATGTTTAGCAGAAGGACAGCGCTGTCGTGTCTCCACAGATAGGCTGATTTATCCCACTGGCGCTGAGATGCTGGCTCAGCCTGTTGCTGGGAATTTTCCACCGCCAGGTTTAGTTCAGGTGGATAACGACACATACACAAAGATAAAGCCCTGGTTTTTACTCCCCCTGGAATAATTGTGCACCTCTGGCTTCAGTGCCTTAACGAAAATAAAAGAACCCAAAAAGTCCTTTTCCCTGACATGCGATGAGCACCACACGGTAATACCGCCTGATCTTGTGACTGCCGTTCCTCTGCTTCTTTCGGGAGCCGTGAAATCACCTGCAGCCACGTTTCATGTCAGCTGCATCTGAGTCCCGCGCGCAGCCGCGAAGGGCAGTAAGGAGAGAAGGGCAGTCCCGGTAAACACCTCAAAACAGGACCGTGTGCGAGCGCTTCCTGGCTGCAGAGCATCTTCCACGTCTGTTATCATGTTCAACCCCACAAAACCATGCAGAGCCGACAGGACAGGTGTCATCAGCTCCATTTTACCGATTAGGAAGTTGACGCTGAGAGTTTCTGAATTGCCCGAGGGCCGCTCACTCAGTTCACAAAAAAACATCGCAGAAGAAAAATTCAGGTGTTCTGACTCCTGGAGCAATCTTTCCGACTATCTCACCAAGCTGTGCTTGAAACAAAGCAGTCGGCAAAGAGGTGGGGCAGTGAAGAGGACCAGGAAAATGGTAAATTTGCAGCAGTAGACAGGGCTAGAGCATCTGGTCACCAGCTCTCCTTCCTCCTTATCTTCAGTCTGCCTGGCAGACAGCCTCACCTACCTAGCCATCCGTCCATGCATCCACCCATCCACCCATCCACCTACTCACCCATCCATCTACTCACCCACCCACCCACCCATCCATCCATCCATTCATCCATCCATTCATTTATCCACCAATCCATCCGTTCACTCATCCACCTACCCACCCATCCATCCACTCACCCATTCATCCATCCATCCATCCACCAATCCATCCATCCATCCATCTATCCATCCATCCATCCATTCATCCATCCACACATCCACCTACCCACCCATCCATCCATTCACTTTATTTAAAAGATGAAGAAACAGGCCCAGAGAAGTGAAGTTCTCTGCTCAAGATCACACGGCTAGTTACTAGCAGAGTCAGGTCTAGAACTAAAAGTAGAACTCACCTCCTGACCTTGATGCAGACCCCACCCTCTGTGAGAACAGCAGTGCCATATTTGAGCAGATTCGCTGATGTGCTTTTTTCCTATGTTTTCTGTTACCCTGTCTCTTCTTTTTATTCTAGAATTAGCTTAATATTGAATGCCTGAGTGAAGGAGAGAGATATAAGAACAAAGTCACTCCTAGGGTATGCGGGGTGCCAGGGAGATATTTTTGTACGGGGTGGGGAACTGTCCATATAGATCAGTTTGAGGCATCAAAAACCATCCTGGCATCAGAATGGTGGTTCCAATCTTTGACAGCCCTGACAAAGAGTCACTGCTCCATCCAGTAGAAGTGATCTGCACCAAGCTACTGTCTAGGAAAGAACCCAGCACTGGGGGCCTTGGATGGTCCTATAAGTGCAACATCTGGGGCTCATCAGGTATCTGGTAGACCCTCACATGGAGTAACCAGTAAGCGCTCCAAAGGAGAGAAATGGGGATGGGGCACACATACCTTTCAGAAGCTAGAGGAAGATTTGCAAAGGTTTGAAGATGACACTTCAAAGAACAGTGGGTTCCCTGAGGCAAAGGGCCTGGGAAAGGGGTCCCGTTTTCCCAGGTCTAAGGGCAGTACCACACCAGACCACAGAGGAAGGAAAAAACTCAATACAAGCTTGGAGTCTCAGGGAATTAAAAATACATGATGATATAAAAGCAAGGTCTCCCCACCCTGTGACTTGACAGACTCTGGGCTGGAGGAATGAGGAAGAGAAAAGCTGAAAGGAAAGGAAAGAAAGGGGAGATGCTCTAGGGTCCTGAATTCCGCCTAGCCAAGTAAGAAAGCGAGAGGAGGGTGTTCCACGGGACTGTGCCCCCCGACCTGGGGCAAGCCATGACCTGCAGCAATTCTCACCTCTCCCTCCACCTGATTCTGCCACACCTGACAAGGTGAGGAGCTGCAGAAGAAATGTCTCTGAAGTGTGTCTAAGTGGGTGGGCTTGAGGCAGCTCTCAGAAGCCCTCCCCAGTGTGGACTGTACCAGTGATGTGTTTTCTGTGCTCCCAAGAATGGTGCAGGTGTGGTGGAGACAGAGAAAGGCAGACAGAGAGAGATAGAGAGACAGAGAAAACTCTAAGAGGTTCTGTAATCAGATACAGAGGAGTCCCAGCAGAGACCCGGATGAGGAAGGGCACCCCAGCAGAGGTCAGAAACGGGAACACCAGGCTATGACCCTCCTGCTCTCCGACCCTCTAATGTCATGCCTCCTAGAGGATGGAGGTAGCCATGAAAAGGCGGATCCTGACTCCGCTAAGAGTAGGCTTTTACCATTTGGCTGAATGGGGGCTCAAAAGAGAAATTAAATTGTTAGCAAACTGAAATTTTAAAACTATATATTTTTGCATATCTCACTTTTTGATTTGGCATTATACCTAATACAAGAGGCTCAAGTGAAGAGTGATGAGAAAATCCAGGGGGATGCAAGCAGACAAGGGTCCTGGGCAGCCGTTTTGTCTCTGAGACACAGGTGATGGGTGCACAGAAGAAAATGGATTCCAGGAATTCCTTGGGGTTCCGTTTGTCTCTTGGGATTCTCTGTCCTGGTCCCTTGTGTGTCCTGGCGGCCTATGACGTGGAGGAGGCCGCAGAGAAGTGACTGTCCTCTCCTTCCTCCCACCCTCACGACAGCCTCATACAAATGGATGTGGAAAGCCTGTAAAAATGCTTCCGAGCATCTCTCCTCAGGGTTACAAGCAGCTCGAATTGATCTCGGAGGCTGTGGGGTCACTGGCTTTATTCTAGTCTCGACGGGGGAAGCAGGAATGCCTGCGCCCACCGGCCCACCTTGACCTCCACTCACAGAAGCCCTGCTTCTTGTCCCCAAGCAGGGTCACGGGAAGTCCTGCACAGGACGTGCCATCACTGTTGACCAGCAAGCCCAGGGGACTCTCTCCTGAAGCACCCGCTGAAGCCATTTCACAGCCTGACATGAATCACGTCACCAGTGCTGTTTTCAGCAGTGAGGACACCTCTCGTTTTCTCATGAAAAAGCCCAGGTCACCTGAGGACACTCCTTGCAGTGAGCCAGCTGGCCCTCATCTCTGTGTCACCCAATTCTCTGGGTCCCCTCCAGGGTGACAGCCGTCGCTTTCACAGCAACAAATACACTGAACTGGTTAGGAGGATTAAAAAAAATCTTTGTAATCTGCTAAGTAACACCCAGATCCCTTGTCCTCTCTAAGAGAGGACGAAAGCAACTAACACCCCGACAGGTTTCCCCTGGGCTTACCGAAAAGCCGTATTTTAAAAACAGTGAAAGTGCAATGTGAACCAGCTGCACGTATCAGTATTTCATCTACGTGCAGGGAATATGTCTCCAAAGTAAGATTTGGGGGAAGAGCGTTGCAATGTAAGAGCAATTAGGCCAGAGCACCTGTTCACTATGTAAATGTAAACTGGACGTGGGAAAGTACGGTGAGTCGTGTCATACCCAGAGGCCTGTCAAGTCACCTGTGGTTACTTATTTAGCTCTTGGTGATGCTGCCCCCAACGCCCAGCACCGCCCGAGGTGCAGTGAGATATATAAAAATCAAAAGAACATGCAAACTGCCTTCACCCTCACATAAATGACAACCTTAACCAGAGACTCAATTTTTCACCCATCTGCGACAATTGGAGAACAATACAAAACGTTCCTATAAACGGTAAGTGCGAGAAGCACGGAGGCTGACGTGCATTAAGTCCCAGGCCGGCTGGTAAGCATTTTTCATATGTTATCTCGTTAAATCTTTAGGAAGACAGGCAAGTGCTGTTATTAGGCTGAGTGGAATGAAACAGAGATTGAGAGGTTTGAACTGGCCAGAAGCGATGCCGTGAGAAAGGCAGGGCTGGAATGCGGGTCTGCTTGACCTCAGAGCTTAAGCTCTCCCCAGTTCTGCGCACGTGTCAATGAGAGGACCAGAGAGGATGTGCCGTGGTCGTTCGGAGAAGACAGTCACAGAGGGCCACAGGGTAAGGGTGCAGCACAGTGTACCGGGAATGCCCCAAACCTGGCCAGAACCGGGACCAAAGTCAAGAGGAAACGCTGGCAGCTAGGCTCTGGGTGATGTGGGGGAGCTGTGCGTTGTGAGCAGCTCCATTCCCAGATCTGAAAAGGGAAGCAACTTCTGCAATGTCACACTGATCCCTCAGCTGTGAAAGGTGGTAATTAAACAAGATGCTGTCCAACTCTTGTCTCGGGGAGAGGGTCAGAGGAGGACACGGGACAGCTCAGGGCACAACTCGAATGCTGGAAGCATATCTCCGTTGTAGGAACCTCTTTGATTGGCTGTATTTGTGCACCCTGAGTATCATCAGATTGGCACAGACTCTGACACCCAAAACCTCTTGAGATGGGCACATTGCACTTGCTCTGTGAAGGGACGCTAAGGGTCCATGCTTTCTTATTTAAGGTCTAAAACTATCTGAAAGTAACCCAGATCTCAGTGATACGTGAAATAAAGTAAAGTGCTGCATCTCAATTGTGTGGAACTGGAATCTGAGAACCTCTCCTCTCCTAGGGAAGTAAGAGCAGAGGCAAGAAAGGCAGATAAAGATGGGAGTGGGAGGTGAAAGTCATCTTTTGGGAGGGTGAGCAACGTGAATCCAGGAGACCAATTTCTTTTTATCATAAACTAATTTATTTATTTGGTGGGAAAAACATCTAAGGAAATGTTTCTGGGAACTTTCAGACAAATTTCTAAGTAAAATTCTAAAATTCTCTAGAGGACTATGTGTCTAATATAAAAGAAGTTCTCGTTTTATTCCTAACATCGTTAACAGTGCACAGTATATGTGTTATCCATCTGCATGTATTTGCCTATGTAGTCTCCACTATGCCCCTCGTCTGCAGGTGAGCAACTAGAGGGACAAGAAGCCCAGTAATTTACCTGAAGTCAAATGGCCAGGGAACACTGAAGCCAGGGTTCAAACCCAAATCCACCTGAACCCAAAGCCTTAGCTCTTGACTGGCTCCAATGGCAGTGTGATCACCAAGTCACTTTTCTCCCTCTATGCATAATTAGATGTGTCCACAATGAAACGAGGTTGGTTTGAACAAGTGACTCCTCTGTATAGTGGGATGTTCAGTTTTACATACAACTCGGTGTTCTTCAGTTTCCTTTCAAGCCACAAGACCACCACCAGTACCAACAGCAAAAAATCCAGTATGAAGTATTTAAGCAAGAGTTAGAAGGTAGGTGTTTAGAGTCAACAGCTTGTCTTTTTTTTTTTTTTTAGGTACACTTTATACATAGTGAAAGGTGCAGATCATAAATGTACCTCAGTGAATTTTGGCAAAACTATACACCTATATAAAAATCACCCAGTCAAGGCACAGAATATTTCTATCACCCAAGAAATTTCCATTTTCCTATCTCACAGGCAACCCTATTCTGATTTCTAACACCATAGATTAGTTTGGCTATTACAGAACTTCACATAATTGGAATCACACGGTGTGTAACCTCTTGTGTCTTATTTCGTAGGCTCAGCATGTTTTTGAAATTTATGTTTTTGTTCATATCTGTTGTTCAACATTTTTACTGCTGAGTGGTAGTCCCTCGTCGGAACATAATACAATTTGCTCGTACATTCTCCTGCTGATGGACATTTGGACTGTATCCAAGTTTTGGCTATTATGAATAAAGCTGACATATCATACTTGTACAAGTCTTTTTATGGGTAAATGCTTTCATTTTCTCTTGAGTTTAATCTCTAACTGTGGAATGATAAGTTACTGGGGAATTCGTATGTTTAATTTAGATGAGATTGGGCACATTCAGGGTGGTATGGCCATAGACAACATATGTTTAATTTAAATGACGCTGCCAAAAAGTTTTATAAAGTGATTTTTACAACGAGACTTCTAGTTGCTCCACATCTCTGTCTACATTTGATGTTATCACATTTTAGCCATTCTAGTAAAATGCTATCTCACTGTGGTTTTACTTCGTACTTCTCCGATAACTAATGATGCTGAACATTTTTTTCATGTGTTTGTTTTCCATCTCTGTATCTTCTTTGATGGTGTGTCTGTTCAAATCTTTAGTCAATTTCGTTGTTGTTGGATTGCTTGTTCTCTTGAGTTCTGAGAGGTTTTTTTATATGTTCTGGATAAACCTTTTATCAGATACGTGATTTGTAAATGTTTTCTCTAAGTATATGTCTTGTCTTTTTTTTTTTTTTTTTTTTTTATTCTCTCAGCTGTGTTTTCCTAAGAATAGAAGTCCTTCATTTTGATGAAGTCCAATTTGTCATTTTTTTTTCTTGTATGGGTTGGGTTTCTTTCGCTGTAACTTAAAAAATCTTTACCTAAACCAAAGTCGTGAAGATTTCATTCTGTTTTCTTCTAAGAATTTAATCATTTTAGGGTTTTCATTTAGGTGTATGATCCATCTTGAGTTGATTTTTGTCTACAGCATGACGATCAAAGTTAATTTTTAATTTTGCATGTGAATATCCAGTTATTCCAGTAATTTTGTTGAAAAAGCTCCTTCTTCCACCTAATTTGCTTGGCACTTCGGTAAAAAATTGAGTGACCATATATGTGTGGGCCTATTTCTGTACCCTATTCTATTCCATTGATCTATTTGTCTATTACAATGCAATATCTTCACTTTTATAGCTTCACAGTAAATCTTGAAGTCAGATGGTTTTCCAACTTTGTCCTTTTTTAAAGGTTTTTTTTTTTTTCTTGGCTACTCTAGGTCATTTGCATTTACATATAAACTTTAGAACTAGTTTGTCAATTTCTATTAAAAAAAATCTTCTGGGATTTTGAATGGGAATGCACTGTATCTATCTGTAGACAACTGACATCTTAACAATATTGAATTCTTGATTCAAGAAAGAAAGTTCTTGAATATAGTATATCTCTTCATTAATTTAAGTCTTCTTAAATAACTCTTAGCTTTTTAAAAAATAATTTTGTTTAATCCATTCCCAAGTTATTTTCCCCCTTAATAGAGGCACTGAGGATTGAACCCATAACCTCACACATGCCAAGCACATGCTCTGCCACTAAGCTTTCCACCCACTGTGTTGGTGCTATTGTGAATTTTTAAATTTTATTTTAAATAAATTTTTTAAATTTTATTTTAATTTGTTTGCTATTAGTATATAAGAATAAAAATGATTTTTATATGTTGACCTGTATCCTGCAAGTCTGATAAACTTATTCGTTATTTCTAGCATTACTTTCTAGATTCCTTAGGATTTTCTATGTGTACAATCATGTCATTTCTATTTCAGGACAGATCATTTCTTTTCTGATCTTTTTGTCTTTCCTTTCTTTTTCTTGCCTTATTACAGTGGCCAGAACCTTCAGTACAATGTTGAATAAAAGTGGTAAAAGCAGGTGTTTTTGTCCTGTTGCTCATCATAAATAAAATGTGTTCAACAGGTCTTCATTAAGTATGATGCTAGTGGTAGGATTTTTGTTTTTGTCCTTCTCCGGATTTTAGAGGGTGTTTTTCTTTCAGAGTTTTTAATCTATAAATGGTTGTTGAATTTTGTCAGATGCTTTTTTGTCATCTCATTACCTATTTTTATTTTTATTTAAACCTAGATTCCAAATATCTCTGCCAGCTCTTTGCTGTTTATCTCCTTGTTTTCTGGTATGTGTGGTCTTCTACACAAACTGGTGACTCCAACACAGCATGAAGCTGGAATCACACAACATGACTGAAATCTGGTATTTCCTAACAGCTGTACTTTTGTGTGGTAGCTTCTATTTTCACTCAAATACTGCTCGTTGTAGGAGTGCTTTTAATTTTGAGCCAAATCATTCCAGAATAACATATTTAAGTCTTAGAAGTAGTTACTGCAGAGTTTCTTTCACCTACCACATTTCTTGAGACAAATGTAGCCAAAAGCCTCAGAACTTGGCTTGTTTATCAGAATCGACTCACAATCTGAAAAAGAAATGCAGAAATATTGCAGGTCCTCCCACTGCATCAAAAGCCATGCAGCCAGGAAAGACTGGAAAGGAAATGAAGCACCGAGATGTGCTGCTGGGCAGCCAAGGACCGTGTTATCTATGGATCAACCTGATCAAACCGTGGTCATTAAGGAGCATTAAGGAGCAGTTTGGGGGGGAAAATGTTATAATTTTACCAGCCGAGATTTGGCTAGGAAAAACAACTACCTAATCCCAAGGATTGCTAAAAACTTCTTATTCTATTCCCTGAGCAAGGGTCACTCGACCTCTAAAGGAGATGTCCATCATATTATCAGATGAGACAATGCTTGAAGCTAAGCCTCGTCTGGATTAAGAGTTACTTTTTTTCTTTCTGTGGCTTCATGCTTTATACCTCTCTTTTCCTTTTCCTTATGTTCTCTGCTTTCAAACTTTTCTGTCAACCAAACATACCAAGCACCTAGAAAGCAACTTCTGTTGCTGACTACCAAAGAGGATATGCTCAAACTAGACTTGCTCTTCACGATCAGCTTGGGAATGTTCTTATAACAGTGACACTCTCAAGTCTCAGAATAGCCTGAAACAAGCTTCCTTAGAAATTACCTTCGGGGCCAAGTCACTCACGAAAGCAAGACTTCATACTTGAAGCCTGAGTGTTGCGTCCAGTGAGAAAACCTAAAGGGAACTGGGGTCAAATAAGTTTAGGAATTGAGACGTATTATTACATCCTCCGGGAAATTCACAAGACACAGCTGCATATCAAAAGCCCTCAATATACTCTTTAACCTAGCATGACTCTCAATCTTTTTTGACCATGGAAACAATTGTTTTGGTTTGGTTTGGTTTCATTTGGTTAACTATGTAATACCTTCCAACTCTCATTCCATAGACCACACTTTGACACTGTCACTTAACCTTCTATGTTCATTGGTACCCTATATACACTCAGCTGTGCCTCCTACAAAAGGGAAATGAGCAAGTCTCAGTGCAACGTTCTATGCTGGATTATCACAATCATCCTTTAGGACCCTTCAATCTGGCATTGTCATCATGGCTTCTTGGACAGTGGGCATCTTTGGAAAAGGATCATATTTAGATCTGTGGCTTGACTTGATAGCTGAAGGAAGGTGAGGGTGAAGGAGGGTCCAGATAGAGTGAAAGCATCAGTGAAGAAAGGAGAAAAGGGGAAGAGGGTGAAGACATTCAAGAGCTGCATAGAGAAAGTACACTGCTTTTGAGGGAGACTGGGCAGTCTGCACGTGTGGTTCAGTCCTGAGGGATGAGGTGGGACTTTATCTATGATGAGGCCAACAGTTTTTATTGAAGCTAATTAACGTGGCTTAACCCCCACTTTGTTATGTTCAAGTCATTCCTATTATGGGCAATGAGATCCTGTTTCTTCTTTTGCCTCTCCTGCCATCTCTTCTTTCGGGGTCTTGGGTTGGTTTAGTTGAGCTTTTATTATTAAGACAACTTATCTTCTTTAATGTGAAACTTCTTGATTCATTCCAGTATGTTTTCATTTTTTTCCTGTATCTCAGAATATGCTTCCTCTGTATGTCTGACCATGGGCAGCTGCCAACCTCATGCCACCCTCACAACGAGCCAGGGCAAGCGCCCAGGGTTTTGGGAGATGCTCCCCGTGTTCTTCTTGCTGCTGGCAGATGGGCAGTGACTCACAGAGCCAGCCCTTGAGAGAAAGGAATTGGTTCTGCCAGCTGGTGCTTAAGAGAAAAAGAAGGAAAATGCAAGGCTCCCAGAGATCTGCTGGCAACACCAAGGCCAGCCTTGGACATCCTCCCCGCGTCACCACACCCTCCCCTGCCTCCACTTCCGCCTAGCCTCACGCCTTGGGAAATCTGGAGTGTCCCTGTCAGGGCGTGCGTGGAAGGAAGTTCACATTTTCGATGCAGCCAAGGAATTCTCTTCCCACTCTTCCCTAGAGTTCTGCGAGATACTTGCTGCATTTGGTATTTACTGTTGGGAAGAAGAGCTACAGTCATGGTGACAGCCTTGCTCTCCACGCCCAGCCTGTTCTACCAGTCAGAAGGACACGTTTATGAGGTGTGAGCCTGAAGATGGAAATGAGAGCAGTTTGGGTTCATAACCTGTGGAATCGATCAAGCTAGTCTTATGTTGTCAGCTGGGGACCCAACAGAGAACAGTGCCTGGCAGTTAGAAGGTCTGCCTTTCGTTATGAAGGGGCGGCAGGTGGGTGGTCTAGCCAGGAGACCCCACGCTCTTTGCACAGGTCTTGAGTGACTTTCAGCCTTCACCGAGGTGGCCGGCCAAGGGCCTCCGGAGAATCGGACAGCCCTTCAGAAGAAGAGTGGCTCCACTGGCTGGAGGGCAGGTGTCCTGACCTGAGGTGGGGGGTCTCCAGTCTCCGCCCAAGCGCAGACGTGCTTGCTTCAAGTGGATGCCCCTCACGTGGGCGCCCCTCACGTGGGCTGGCTGCTGCCACGGGACAGGCAGGAAAGGGATGGAGAGAGAAAGAACTCTTCCATCTTCACCTTCAGCATCCCTAGCCATCCCCAGGATCTAATCTATTGAATGGCCACTTTCATTCCTACCTTCTCGCTGTTGATTATGTTGCCCAGTGGAGAAGGGGCTGGATTTTCCAGAAGATTTTTCTGTCAAGTCATGATTCCCCAAAGCTCAGAGTCCAGGACCAGAAATGTGCGTGTGCCATCCACAAGCCTTCTTAAAAGAAAGCCTGGCCCTTGAAGGGTGTGTTTCGAGGACCGAACTAAATCCAAACTGAAAAGTGAATTTGTGTACCTGTTTGAGGTTTAGAAGGTCAGTGACTCCATCCCCTTCCTCTGGAGCCTGCACAGGGCTCCCAGCTCCCCTCTCATCTGCGGGTGAGAGGCACTGGTTTATGCTGACGGCAGAGTGTAAAATTAAGTGAGTGGCTGGTTATTCCATTTCTAGCACATCACAGTCCTTCTTATACAGAGCAGGTGTGCACAGAGTTTAATCTGTTATTTGTTTTCTTTTTAATCTCAGGGGGGATCTGGACGAGGTTAACTCCCAGTTATTCAGGTTATCGAGTTTGTCTGCTGCCAGCTGAGCTGGGCCTCGGGTGGAGAGTCGCTGGAAGCAGACAGATGCAGGCGGTACTGTCCCAGGGAGAGGGCTGGTCTGCACTAGGGGTTCAGGAACGGAAGGGGAGAGACAAAGCGCCAAGGGACCGGGTGTCGGCGCTTGTCGACAGATCTGGTATGGAACCTCAGAGCAAAAAGTAAAGAATCATTCCAGGGTTTCAAAGTCTAGCGTAGCTTCATACAACTGAAATGCAATGCAATCCACATATATAATTACAAATTTTCTGGTAGCCATATTAAAAACGCAAAAAAGAAATAGATGAATAGTATTATTATTTTGATAATTTTTAATTTAACCTAATGTGTCCCAAATATCATGATTCAAAGTTAATATTTTACCGACTGTTTTTGTTTTTAATACTAAGTCTTCCAAACCTGGTGTGTCTTTCCCAGTTACAGCACACCACGTCACAGATGAGGCACATTTCCCACGGGGCTGGCGGCCCCCGCAAAGCCTGAGGGGATCAAGAAGATGTCAGGGGAGATGTGTGGAAAGGGGTCCTTCGTTCCAAGAGGAATTCAACAAGCTTGTGCCATGTTAGGTTTTGGATCATTCCGGGATGCCCGAGAGATGGCCAGAAGGAAACTGAAGATAGAGGACTGGTGGTTGGGGTCGGGGAGGTACAGAAGATTGACTGGCCAAGGCAGATGTGAGGTGATAAAATTCCCCTGCTACTATATTCTGAACTACTTGCTGCACGAATGCCCAGACATTGTTCTGCATTAAGATTTAGCCCCTTGACACACGCCCATAAGAAGAAAGGGCTAGGCCCACCTCTGGTGAGCAGGCTTCCCCCAAAGCTTTTGAAATACGAAGTACTGGAGAGATTACTGCACTCTGCCAGCCTCTGAATCATTCCCCAGTACCCATCAAAGACTCAGATACAAGTGCTTTTTGTTAACTGCATGTATGTTAAAATACCAAAAAAAAAAAAAAAAAAGTACAGAAATGTAGACATCAGAACATAAATGTATTCTCAGTTAATTTTTCTATTTTTCTTATAAAATAAGGATGCATCACACTGTATCATACCATGCCATTTTCTCTTCAGTGTATGTTGTGGACCCAAACCTCCACCTCATCCTTTTTAATGCAGGCACACTACCCTACTGTGCGACTGTTCCACCATTGATTTATCTGATCTCTCGTTGATGGAAATTTATGTTGCTTCAGACTTTTTTTTTATTTGCTATTATCAAGTGCTACAATGGCTGTCCTTCTGCATACATCTCTGTACAACTGCCAGTTTTATTCCCTAGGAATACATTTTGAAAGTGATTATAATTATCAGTATGAATATTTTTAAGTTCTCAGTGAAAATGGCTAAATTGCTCCATAAGGCTTACACACATTTACCTTCCCTTTAAGTATTTCTGTTTCCACAACTCCAGGGTAATATTGGTGATTTTTATTCTTTTCAGTTTTGTCAATCTGATGGTTGGAAAAAAAATCATATTACATTTTACATTTTAACTTCTTTGATTACTAGTGATAAGCAGTCTTTAAATATGTATGGAACATTTGTATTTCTTCATCTGTGAACTGCCTGTGCCAATTTTTTGCCCATTTCTATACTGGACTTATGCCTTTGTCTTACTAACTTAACGATACTTATATTTTGTCTATAATACAACTTGAAGGTTTTTTTTTTTTCCCAGTTGTCTGCTCTTGATTTTGTTTGTGGTGCCTTTGCTTAACATTTGCATTGCACATAAAAATCAGGCTAAAATAATCACGTGGAGAAGCTGGAGGTGGGAACTGGAAGAAGGGGTAACAATGGGAAGAAATAATTCAGTGCTTTCCTTTAGTGATAAAACTGGCCTAAAGGCAATATTTACGAGCAATGGAAATCTCTTAACTCTCTGTACATCTGGTGTAAGTCTCATTTTATTAAAAACAAAGTACAAGTTTGTATTTTATTTTAGTAAATAACTGAATCTCTATAAACTGTAATAAGATAGAAAAATAAAGAAGGATATTTTCTCTTCCAGCCTTAATTCTCATTCTTCTTCAGAGACATGCCCACTGGGAAATAGAAACAAAGGTCTTGGAAAAGTAATTTTGCTGCTTTAGAAGCAACGGTAACAACGGAAATACTCTGCAGTTTAAACAAGGTTCTCCACATTATTCTTTTTCTCACAGACGGGGCTGCTGGGCCAGGTTAACATCGCATTTACTCCAGAAACATCTTTAAGCACCTACCCTGCGCTAAGTGCTTCTAAAAAGGGGAGAATTTCTTGCCAACTGGCAGCGGGACAAGAGCATGAAGCAGCTGGGCATCACTCTTAACGGTGCCCGAACCCAGTAAATATAGGAAAATCAATTAGCACGGCCCTGTCTTGAAGGCCTTACAGGCTCACAGGGAGTAAGGGATATTGAACAGGGATACTGAACACACTTGGGCCATGCAGTGCCTCCCACCCACTAGGGGTGGGTCCAGTGTGGTGGGAGGTTGGTTCTCCCTCAAGGATCCAAGCAGTTTTTGGACGAGGCATTTTTTGGAGATAACTTATGTAGTTAAGCTACCCAGAAACTAAGAAAGCAGACTTCAAATAGTTCAGAGGAGAGAGATGTAAGCACAAAGACCAGAGATTCTCGAAGCACTTGCCATCTTCACGATGCCCTGCTAAGGGAATAGTCTGAGATACAAAAATACAAGCAGTGAGAACAGGTGATGCACAGACCATCAGGTGGTGAGGGCTGTGGGAACTGGCATGTTGGTGCCCATGGCTCCAGCATGGGCCAGCCTCCGATGTGACTTCTTTTAAAGATAAGATGACTTTTCAAGCTATAATAATAACTATGGCTCTCACTTATACGGCCCTTTTTACTTTCCAGGGTCTGTTCCAAGCACCTTACGTACAATAGCTCATTTATCCCTCACAGAAACCTTAGACCTCCCTTTTTCAGGTAAGGAAATTGAGGCACACAGGGTTTTAGCTACTCACCCAAGGCTGTTTGGTTTGGAGGTGGTGGGGGTCAAAATTTGAACCTGAGCTGGGATGTGAACCCAGCCACTCAGACTTCATCATCTGTGTCCCTGATCACTGTCCTCCAAGCTGGTACGTTTACTGAGTATTCAGTACGTTGCAGGTCAATGTATTTACTATGTATGCATGATCTCAACTGCCATAAACCTGGCAGGCTGTGACGCTGACAGCACGATTTCTCCCCTTTAATAGCATGAGAGGTTCTTTGTTGCCAAGAGGTTCTTTGTTGTCACCAAGTAAGAAGTGGCGGGGCCAGGACTCGGACCCAGGGAGAATGACCCTGGAGAGAGCCAGAGCTCCTAGGCACCACCATGGAAGTAAGCAGTGCAGGAGGAGGGGATGGCGGTCCCGAGGCACTTGGTACCGGACTCACCGCGTCTACTGTTAGAGTTCTCTCTGGAGCCCCCCAAACAAGTGCATATTCAAAGGATGACCTGCAAACATTTGAGGAAGTTTGCAGGAAATGGAGGTGACAGGCTTAGCTGGAAGGAAACTGGGAAGAATCCTTGATACCAAGGATTCTTGAGAAAAGGCAGGAAAAAAAAAAAAAAACGGTCAGGAAATTCAGAGGGGAATTCTGTGTTGGATGTGGAGTTGGTCTAAGTTGCCTCTTCTATTTGCTCATTGAATCTTAATCATCTTCAAACAAACTCAGTTCCCTTTAAGAACATTCACAGATGACAGAATCAAGATGTGGGACGTTCAGGAGAAGCCGTTTGTCCAGCATTCTCTTAACCAGCACTTGTATGCTTCACCAGTTCTTTGGTCCGTGGGGTTCATAATCACGTTCCTAACGAAATAAAAGTGGCGTCGGCATTTTAAAAGATAGACTGGATTATGTTCCGTGTAATTCACTGTTCAGAGCATTTTGTAGCGTTGTAATCCTTTTTGACATGTTGTGCTCCATGAATGATAACTAATAACTCACCTATAACCAGAAGACATGATTAACCAGGATAACCCACCTCCTAACCATGACAAATAGCAAATGTTCTGGAACAGTCTCTGAACGGGAAGCCTGAGCAGCGTGATCTGTGAAGCAGTTTCCAGTGGGGACCCAGAGGCAGCGACCCCCTGCTCACTTCCTCCACTGGCTGAGCCCAGGTCCCAGAGATTCGGGTTGACTCGCCGGCCCCGGGGTTTATGCACTTCTGCTTGTAAGTCTGACCGCCAGGAGCGCTCCTGATGGGTGCATTCTCCAGGGCGCAGAAGGTCTGTTCTTACCCAGGACTGTCTGATGGTCTGGGCGTGAACGCCAAGAGACAGATGACAGCTCCAGCTTCAAAGGTAATCCCCACCAACCCCAACAAGATGTCCCAAACAGCACTCTCCCACGGACAGGAGGTCACTGGGTTTACTAAGGGAGCTGCTCACACCAGTGACAGTGTTGTGAGGCAGCGTGCCCGCAGCCAGCCAGGGCGGCGTGCTCCACACCCCGACTCCCCACCCTCTCTGCTGCCTGGCTGCTCTCATCACTGACTGTTAACTTTGAGGCGTCACCTTGTTAGGGCTAGCTGGTCACCCCGCTCCTAGGGCTGGCCTGACAAATCTGCCTGCAGCCCATGTCCCAGAAGGAAAGCAGAGGAGGCTGACTGCTGGGCTGGGGCCACAGTGGGTTTGCTGCCAGGTCCTCTGCCCTGGGCCTTTTCTCCACTTCTGTCTTGTCACTGACTTGTCACTGGACCTCTTCTCTCTCGCAGGAGGTCTCCTGTCCCCTGGCTTCCTCCAGAGCCTCTCTGCAGAGCATGCACAGAGGGCTCTGCACATCAGCTGTGCTCCAGGCAAGCTCCATGGACCAGAAGGGAAAGCCTGCGCCCCGGTCCCAGGCCTCTGCTTTCTGGGTGGTCCTGAGGCCGTGCGGCTTGTTTCCTCAGCTGCAACCCGGAGGGGTAACCGCTCCCCAGCTGCGATGGGGGGAAAATGAGAGTGAAAGGGAGAATGGGTATGAAAGGCCTTTGGAAACGGAGAAACACCCTACGAGGTAAAACAGGAGATAGACGCGCAACCTTAAAAAGGAAGGAATCCCAACTCACACTACAGCGGACAGGACCCTGACGTTACGCTAGTCGGCCACCGACTCAGGCCATGAGTAAGGAGATACATGCCTGGGTGAAGAGACAAGTATTCCAGAGGAGTATTCCAATACTGCAGAATTCCCTCATGCAAGCCTCTTGTAGGTTTCAGAGGTGCCAAGCGACACAGGGTGGGAAAGAAGTAATGGGTGTCGGAAATTAAAAATATAATTTAAAACCCCTCCGTTCCTTATTCTTCAACCACTGAGATTTAAACTTTTTTTAAAAGATAATCTAGTATTATGTTAAATGCAAAAAATCCCATGACACTCCACTTCTGGGTATAAACCCCAAAGAGCTGAAAACAGGAACTCTCACAGATAGCCTTACACCCACGTTCATAGCACCGTTATTCACAACAACCAAAAGGTGGAAGCGACCCCAGTATCCATCAACAGATGAATTAAAAAAACAAAATGTGGTCTGTCCATACAAAGGAACATTGTTCAGGTTTTTAAGGAAAGGAAATTTTGACGCGACGACACGAATGAACTTTGAGGATATTGTGCTTTGTGAAATATAAGCCCGTCACGGAGCACAAATACTACATGATTCCACTTACAGGAGCTGCCTAGAATTTAGCCAGACCTTGCTTTATTGATCTTTATTGTGTTTTTGCAAATTAAAGGTCTGGGGCAACCCTGCGTTGAGCAAGTCTACTGGCACCATTTTTCCAACAGCATTTGCTCACTTCTAGTCTCTGTGACACATCTTGGCAATTCTCTCACTATTTCTTTTTCATTATTACTGTATTTGTTACGGTGATCTGGGGTCAGTGAACTTTGATGTCACTACTATGACTCACTGAAGGCTCAGATGATGGTCAGCATTTTTTAGCAAAATTAAGGTGTGTACGTTGTTTTTTTAAGACTACAGTTCAGTGTAAAAGTAAGTTTTATATGTACCAGGAAACCAAGAGATTTATGTGACTTGCTTTAAGGCAGCGGTCTGGAACCAAACCAGCAGCATCTCCGAGGTCTGCCTGTAGTCAAATTCACAGAGACAGAAGGTAAAATGGTGCTTTCCAAGGGCTAGCGGGAGAGAGGGTTATTGCTTAATGGGTACAAAATTTCTGTTTTGCAGAAATGAAAGGAATTCTGGAGATCCATTATACAACAATGTGAACATACTTACCGCCACTGAACTGTACCCTTAAAAATGACAAAGGTGGCAAACTTAATGTTATGTTCATTTTACCACAACTGCACATCACGAGCTCTCAGAAGCCACCTGATTTTAGAGGCGTTTCTGAGACTTGAGTATACAAAACATTCAACCCATATTTATGGAATTTAAGACTATGTTGTGCTCCCATGACTCTGAGGGGCTTCAATAAAGGAAAGGGTCTCTGTCCAGAGAAGAGACTTAGATGGAACAACGAGGCTGCTGACCACATCATCTTTCATACACTTCGAAGAATCTCAGTTGAATAGGTGCTCAGTTTCCAGACTTCCTACCTCTGCTTCTGTTGCCCCCGACGGTGGGCTCTCAGCCTCCACTGCAGCAGTCCAGCCCTTCCAAGTGTCTCTCCCCGAGGCGGCTGCCTCACCTTCCTTCTCTGCTCACGCTGCGTGTTCTGCCTGGGTCATTAGCCTTTCTTTTACAGCGTTTGCCATCTCTATGCTAATGAGTCTCCAGCCCAGATTCCTCTTCTGAACCATAGATTTTTATACCCAAGTGCCTATTGAGTATTCCCATCTGAAAGCCTCTGAGTATCTCCTTCTATCCCAAACCTACGTACCCCAGCCCTTCCGGCGTTTCAGCGAATACCACCACCATCCTCCCAGGTACAGAAGCCACAGAAGTCAATCATAGCTTTCCCTCCCTCACCCCTACATGTAAGTCCTATTGTTTCTATCTTGCAGCTATCTTTGGAGTTCCTTCTGCCACTTCCCCACCGTCACCGTGGCCTGGATGGATACAACGGCCTCACATCACACTGCTCCAGACATAACCCCCTGTACTGGGTCGAGGTACCGCAGATGGCACACTGCCATGGGGTCCTTGAAGAATCCCTACTAACAGAGGTTCTTGGCAGGGTCATCAGCTACCAGCAAGGGATGGAGAGGTGCCCTGGGGCTAGCAACAGTGGGGAGCCTTGGGTGGCTGGACCTAAAAGGAGCTGACACCGTATACAACCTAGAGAGAGAGCCACAGCAGGGAGAAAGGTCTGCCAGGCAGGATCCGTGGCTGCAGCAGGGAAAACAGCCAGTGCCTCTCTGAGGCATGGCAGGGAGGGAGCTGGGGAACAGATACCCCAGTTTCTCTCTCCTTCTACCCTCCCATCTCCTGCTCCTGCCTCCTATGGGCTGAACGTGCCTGGAAATCATAGGGCAGAGAAGCCTGCTATTGCAGCCCCAAACGTGCCAGGCTACTAGACCACAGAGTGGGATGGAGAAGGTAGCAAGTGGGTCTGGAGGGGCAGATGGAAAATATCCAACATACCCTCTAATTCAATTTACACACTGCAACTCAAGCATCTTTCTATGGCACAAATCTGATTTTGTCACCCCTTCACTAAAGGTATTCAATGGCTCCACATTGCCCCAGGACAATGTCTGAACCTCTTAGCACGACCCCTGCCTTAATCTCCAGGCGCACACCCATCAAACCCACCACTGCCCGTGCCCCTGACCCTGACTGCTCTTCCTCTTTCTCTCCATTCCAGCCGTTCTGAATTGATGGGTAATGCCCTCTTGGGTCTCTGTACCCCTTTCCCTGCCAATTTATTCCACTGGCCAGTTCTCACTTGAGTCGTGGCCTCCTCCAGGCAGCCTGCCCTAACCATCCAAGACGGGGTTGGGTGTCCCTCTTGTGACTCATCTCTCTCTCTCTCCTCGCCCCTACTGTAGCACTCTGTGCTCACTCAGCAAACACTGTTGTTTTTGCCTATTTCACATCCATTCCTCCCACAGATCAGAAATACATTGAAAGCAAAGGCCGACAGCCCCAGCACCTGCACAGTGCCTGGCACGCAGGCACTTGGCACGTATTTGCTTAGTCAATGAAAGAATACTCACAAAAATCCTGTGACGCTGATATTCTCATCTCATTTTTTTTTATATGTGGGGACACTGGGGTCTGGAGATGTTCAGTGACTTGTCCAAAGTCACAAGGCTGGCTCAAGATGACATCCAGACTAAAGAACCTGTGAGTTCTGCCTCTCGAGTGGGTGTCCATTCCACCTCCCTGGGTTGCCTGCCAAGGATGCCCCAGAGCTGCCAGAGAAAAGTGCTGCTTTGCCCTGATGTGCCCAGAAGTCTAGGCTCCTCTGCACACAAACGGGTCCCCCCTCCCTAGAGAGCATATAAGTTTCCTTCTTTGGCTGGTTTCTCTGGCAACAAGGCAAGAAGTAAGAACTGATGTGGGGAAACAGTGTCAGAGAGTTTGAGAAGGCAAGTTCTGAGGCCAAATGCTTTCGCTGGAAAGATGAGAGAGAGAGAAAGTCACTGGAACCCAGTATCCCCGCCCCAGCCAACGCGCTAGTCCAGCATCACGCCTGACCAGCACTGGAACGCTTCTCACACTAGCCCGAACTGTGCGGAAGCCCAGTCCCTCTTACAGCAGATACACCTGCTTTGATTCATTTTCTCAAATCCCGTGAGGGCTGACGTCCAGGGTTGTGAGACGGCAAGGGAACACTGGGAAGCAAAAGGCCTATCGCCCAGTTTTTGTGAGCAGTTTCTGGATTTCTGCTCCCTCCTCCCACCCACTTCTGCCCCTTCTTCCCGCTGAATGGAGAGTGTTTAATAGAGCGACTGCAGGCTTTCATCCAAAGGAACAAACAGCTAGCAAGCCTGGCTCTCGAAACACTAGGCGGATGTCAACATGGGAGCCTCGGAGAAATTCTTCTTGAAGAGCACTTTAGTCAAGAACACGGGGACGTGGCGAGAGCGCAGAGCCAGCTGAAGCGAATGCGCCTCTCGGTGCGTAATGAGACCCGCAGCCTGGCCTGCGCTCCCCGCTCCCAAACGGGGGCTCCGAGTACTTTCAAAGTGCACAGAAGCCTCCCGGCACACCTGTGAAAAAGAAAAGGGGTCATTATGTCTATTTTATGAAGAAGGGGTGCAGAGAAAGGCGCCAGCACTTTGCCCCAGTTCACAGCCGGGGTGGGTGGGGGCTGACTGCCCCCGTTCCCACCTGGGGAGGCTCTTCCCGGCCCAGGTGGGGGGCACCTGGTCACAGGGCTTTGTCCCAAGTACCTGACTCTCCCAAGAAGCTCACGGGTGTAGGCGTCTCCAAACATAAGTCCTTTTTGGTGTGAGGCAAAGTGGAAAATATATTTAAAAATAAATGAATGGACTCTTACAGCAAAAGCTGCGGCTCCGTCAGCTGAATTGGGGCAGCTTCGGGTGTGTGAGGCCCTTGGAGCAGGAGGCTATAAACTTAGGTTGCCCTCCTGCCTGGGGGATCTCCAAGGACTTCACATATGGAGCCTTTTTTAAAAGTGAGATTCTAAAGCAAATTGTGCTTAGGGCTTGAAAACACGGAGTGTCCTTAATGGAAAAAGCTCCGTAATAGCCTGATGCTGCAGTGAGGACCTTGGGAAGGGAGCCGGGTCTCAGCCAGCGGTGTCCCAGTGCCTAGTGGGTTCATGGCAGAGAAAGGGAGGGAGAGAGGAAAGAAGGTTGGAAGGAAAGTGGGGGGAGAGAGAGAAAGAATAAGGAGAAGAGGGGGGGAGGGGAGGGCAGGAGGACGGGAAGGAGACAAGAGGAGGAGGAAAGGAGGGATGGAGAAAGGAGGACCAGAGAGAAGAGGGGAGGGAGGGGGATGAAGGGCAAGAGGGAGGAAAGGAGAGGAAGTTCCAGAAGAGGAAGGTGCAAAGAATGCAAGACAGCGGGGTCCCAGCTGGCTGCAGGACCCCCCCCCCCCCCCCGCGAGCAGTACCACCCACTGGTGATGCTGGAAGCCAGTCTGTCTCCTCTGATCACCACCACCTCAGAGCCACCCCCTGCCCTGCCCTGTCCTGCCCGAGAGGCTGAGCCCACGGATGGCTCACCAGCCTCCTTGTCATCTGGCTTTCTTGTGGGCCAACAGGATGGGACAGGAATACAGAGAAGCTGAGGTATTCACTGCCCTGGCTGTCTCCCTGCTTTGGCAGTGACCACGTGGCCGAGGCAACTGCATCACATCCCTGGCCGGGTCTAGCTCCTGGCTCCTGCCCCGCACTCACAGCCTCTGACCATGCCATCCTGCTCTGGCCCTCCAGGCCCAGGACCGGTCACGGCTTCCCACCACCATTCACCCCCAAAGCTGCGGCTCCCTGCCCCTCTGTAGCCCTACCCACACCTTTGTAAACAGTACCCTTCCTTAAATGCTCTTCTGTTAAAGCCTCTGAGTGGGTGTGAGTTTCCTGCCCAGGTCCTGACAGATGGGACGGTTACTTAACTTGCCTGAGTGGTGACTCCTTCGCCTCTAAAATGAGGAAGGTGACACTATGTGGGCAGGGCTGTTCCGAGGCTAAGAGGAGTGACGTCTGTAGGCATCTACTACTTGCCTGGGCTAGATTACAGATTTCCCACGCAGGAATTCCCTTTCTCTGCCTTTTACAACGAGCAATTGGGCTTTCTGAAAGGGATGAGGGCGGTGATGAACTTGCAGCTCACTGCCAGGGTCCAGCCTCTCTGAGCTACCCAGCAACCCTATCTGGCAGCCTGGTGGCCTTTGAAGATGCTTTTATCAGCTCACAGCTGGGGGAGAAGCGTATGTTTCACGGGTGTGATACAGGCTTGGGTAACCATCTCCAGCCAAGGGGAAACCGGCATGTGTGTGTGTTCTAACTTAGCGAGGAAGGCCACAGAGGCCTGCTGGGCCTGGGATGTCTTCCTCGAGGCCGGATTACAAGAATCCACACTCTCCCTGCTGGGCAAGGCCTCCCTTTTGGGGTGGTACTTCGTGAAGCGTTAGGCTCTGCGTTCCTAACCAGCCAGCTCTGCTCTCGATCACCAAAGCATCTTAATCACTCGTCATCACTGTGAAGGGTTCATTCAAGCTCCAAAGAAAATCCAACTTGTTCTCTCCATCATGCATTTTTTCCAAAAGTACAGAGGATTCACCGTGTGTCATCACGGCGGGGCCAACAAGGAGGAAAAGCAAATACAAAATGTGCTCTAATCCTGCAGAAGCCCCGAGTTAGAGCAGGGAGCTGGACCCGGCACGTCACCCCACGCTGTCACTCACTGGCTCCCTACGGGTACAAAAGCTGCAGATGGGACAGGGGACTTGTGCGGTGGCGCTTCAGCAGAGGGTGAAGGCAAAGTGCAGAAAGGTGGCCGCAATTGTCTTAATGGAAACAGAAGTACAGGGAAACTTGGGATGCGGTTTTCCAAGGTTACAGAAGTCCTGGTCGGCAGAGTGTGGGCTGACCGGTACCCAGGCTGTCCTGAGCCTGGTGGTTTGTTGATTGCTTTCATTCCGTCATCCTGGTAGCTGTCCCATCAGCCTGCTTCGGCTCCATGTTTGATTTTCTTTCCCCACCACCCTTATATTTGCTATTCTTTTTAATTCTCATCATTGCTGCTCCAACTGAAATCTACCATGCTCAATTTACAAAGGACAGCCATCGTTCATGCGGAAATGTATCCAATGACTTTTGAAATCCAGCCCATTATTCAGGATTCTGTGACCTCCTGTCATGCTTCCTGGTACTGTAAACACTGAGACTTGGCAGAAGAAAACTAACAAAAAGCGGAAAAAATTATGGGATTATGGTCTTCTGTTCTGTTTTAAAACACTGACTGTGTAGGGTTTTTCAACAGAGTTTTATGGACTGAATCTTCTAGGCAGGGAAACACATTTCTATCCGTTTCTGTATTAATGACATATTCATATTTACACAAACCTGATGAAGTTAGGAATGACAGAACTACATAGTTTCCTTAATTCATCCAACAAATTTTAGTAGGCACCTACTACATGCCAGCCACTGTTCTTAGCACCAGGAATAAAATGGTGAATGAAACGAAGACCCCTTCTCTTGGCGATTATAATCTAGCGAGAAAAAAAGATGAAGGATGAGCATGTGACTGATGTCAGGTAGCAACACGCGCTAAGAAGGGAAAATAAAGCCAGGTAAGTGGGCAGAGAAGGCCTGGGTGCTATTTTAGATCAAGCTGTCAGGGACGGCCTCCTGATACAGGAAAAGAATTTGGAATGTGGAGTTTTGGAGTCAGAGTGTCCCAGGCAGAGGGAACAGTCAGTGCAAAAGTCCTGGAGCAGCAAAGCCTGGCAGGTCAGAGGACAAGGAAGAGCCAGGAGGTGAGCGTGGCTCCATGGAGGGAGGAGGAGGTGAGCAGTGGGAGTGGAACTCAGCAAGTCTGTCGGAGGGCACATCCCGCAGGATCCACAGACCACGGGAAGAACTCCGGTTATCTTTCAGGGTGAGCTGGGAGTCTCCTTGGAGGGTTCTGTGTGGATTCTGAGCAGATCGTGATACACTAAGTTTGAGAAGACCCACTCTGCCTGCTGTGTGAAGAACAGACTTAGGGCAGAAACAGAGAGGCCAGCCGGGGCCACTGCCACAGTCCAGGCAAGAACGGGCAGGCCCTCAACCAGATGTGATGTATTTGCTGTTTGGCTTATAATTTTCCTTGCCTTCTATGAACTGGGATTTTTTTCCCTCCTTGGTGAAATAAACCTTCCTACTTCAAAGCTAACCCCACGACAGACTTTCTTAAATGGAATATAATGTCAACTAAAATTACATTACCCATATATTCTCTTCATCCCATTCACCCCAACTTGACAAAAGAAATACAAGATTCTTTTTTGCTTTTCTCTGCATAAAAATCTTCCCAGCAGTTGGTCTCAAATTTTTGAGGCACCGGTACAAGATGAGATTAGAAACTGAGAACTCTGCTTTATTAAATGTTCTTTTCTTCTAGTAAAATTGGGTTTAATCACTTCCCAACTATACATTTCAGACTTTCACAAGTCATCCTTCTAAAGGAATGCTTGTGGTGCTAATTTTCAGGGATTGACTCATACTCGGAATTATAGTATCTGAAAGTTGTCATCTCTATTAACAAAAGATTATTACTGAATTTTCACCTTGAAATCAGTTTTTAAAAACGTCTCCATTTTTAAAAACTGGCATTGAACAATGCCAAAATATGGCATTGAACACATTGTTCGTTAATAATATTTAGTGCCCCTCTCCGCAGACAGTTCCTGCAGAACAGTTATTCCTCCCTTCCTGCTAACATCAGGCTTGACCATTTGATTTCCTCTGGCCCATGAAATGTGAATGAATGTGGGCCGTGCCATCTCTGCCAGGAGCTGTCAAAGCTAAGACACAGCCTCACCACTGCTCTCTTCCTCTGCCATGAGGCTGGTGTGTCCCACCTGGGGCTGCTTTTTCAGGCCAGGTTCTGGAATAGAAACAGCACTAGAGCAGAGCCAAAGTGACCCGTGAGCTGTAACTCAGAGAGAAAAAGATCTTTCTTTGTGAGGACGCTGAGAGCTGGGGTTGTTTGTTACTGCAGCATAACTAAACCTCAGCTGACTGATAAACACATATACCTATGTTTTGCCCATGTTTGCTTCAAAGAGGTGGAGCCGTAAACTAGGGCCTGTTGCTTTCTTACAGATCATTATAGCCTGATTTGAACTTGCAAAAAAGGACCTGGAGAAAACTTCAGTGGCATTTTGAAGACTTCTTAAAGAATCAAGTGATCTCTGTGTTCTCTCTGGTTTAGTTACACTTTGGGGATTTTTCTAATGCAGAAAATTTCCAAGATGGAGTTTCATTTGTGACCTTCCTCTTCAATGTCTTAACCTGGGGCCAGGGATATAGAAAACACTGTGCCTGCCAGCGGACCAGGGGATGTGGGGAGGTGGGCTGGCCCCTGTTACCCCAGCCTGCCTCCAAGATCTGGGGGGTGAACACTGACAGCTACTATCAGTAGTTTATCATTTCAGGGAGTGTCCTGAAGTTACTTAGAGATCTTCCTAAATGTGAACACATATCAGGTACTTCGTAATTCCTCAGCATAAAGGTCCTCAGTGGTTTGTTAATGCACTTAAAATGAAAGTCTAAAGTTCTTTTTTTTTTTTTTGAGATTTTTTTTGAGGGAGAGGTAGTTACTTTATTTATTTATCTACTTATTTATTTTTAGAGCGGGTACTAGGGATTGAACCCAGGACCCTGCACATGCTAAAGTTCTTCCCACAGTCTGCAAGGCTCAGCATGAACCCACCCCTGCCTGGCTCTCTCCTCCTTGGCTCTCTCTTCTCCATTCTTACTGGTCTCTTTTCAGTTTCCCAAACACATTAAAATCTTTCCTATGTTAGAGACTATGCAATTGCTGTCTCTTCCTCCTGGAACATTCCTGATTCCTCTCCTGTTTTATTTCCCAAAGCATAAAAGACCCCGTCTGAATAGCTGGGGCCCTTGAGAAAGGGTGTTCCGAGCACCATGCTCGCGGCAGCCCACGTGCTCACCAGCTCTCAGGACAGACAGTAAAGCACAGAAGAGGGTCAGGGGAATCCCTCTGCACCCTTGCTCAGGTTTTCTCAAAACCCTGCCCACAGATCACCGCCATGCCCACTCTTGGGAGAGGTCTGACCAATGCTGTTGCAAACCACCTTGTGAATCAGAGGTGCTGGCTCCAATTAATATCACTAATACCCCTCTTTGTTGTCCACTTTTTCTGTCCCTTCCCATTTCAATTTTTTCCCCACACTGCTGTCTAGTCCTGTCTATACAACCAAAATGAGAGATCTGTAACCAGAAGGCAAATCTTTTTATGATAGTGAGTCTCTTCCTTTGTAGGAAGATCGTAGCTTCCTTTAAGTGGTTGGAATTATCACCAGCACAGCTTCTCTTGCATAATAGGTCTACCCGAGGTGTAGCTATTTTAAGCCATACATTTGATTGTTGTCACTCTTTGTTCCCTAAAGCCCACATGGATCCTATTGTAAGTATCTTTGTTTCCTTTATTTCTGCAGGTCCTCACTCCAAGGGAGAAAAAGGATGAATTATTTTATTTCTTTCATTTAATTTTTCCAGGCGCCTGGGGAATGTGCTTAGAGAAATCCAAACAGAAGAAGAAAAAAGAGTGTCGTTGAAAGACGATCAGCCCCAATGCCTTTACTTGGCTTCAGAGGGAAGAAAAAGGTTCTTCAGTGGGCGGTGGTCCATTTGAAAGGACAGAAGAGAAATCTCTTTTGTCTGTGACAGTCTCATTCACAGCCCATAATGCTTCTCTCTACATTCTGCAAGGGGGTACTCCACAAAGCAATATGCATATGGGCATGTATACACACACACACACACACACACACACACACACACACACACACACACACACTCCCACCGGTGTGCAAGCCAAAGAATGTGGAAGGGCTTCCTCTGTGAGCTGGCAGTAAATCTCTACAGAGTGAGATACAGTCATAATGCCTGTAAGGGACTAAGCAAAGACTTCATTCCCAATCAGCATCCAAAACTTGGGGCGTCTTGTACACTTTTCTAACATTTTGCCATCATCAGCATTCTCTCTATTTTATGTACTCTGAACCTTCCAATTCATTACAAACAATATAAAAATATTACTATTACTAACAACAAAAGATAGCATTTTGACGGCTTGTTATGCTACGTGCCAGATACTAAATAATTCGTGTGCATTTTATGATTAAATTTTTAAAAAGAGCCCTTTACTTAGGTATGATTCTTGTTGTTGTTGTTATTATTATTATTATTATTACTATTATCATTTTCTAAATCATAAAACTAAGGCTTTGAGATTTAAATAACTTGTGTTTGGGTTTCAAGTCCCAATCATCTGACTCCAGGATCCAAGCTCTTAAATAGACACTGGTGTCGTCTCACTATGGAAACCACATGGAAGAGCAGAACGCAAAAGAGCGGAAAACTCACCATTTAAAAGGGCTAAAAGCAGGACACCATTTTCCCTAGCAAACCCAGTCCCACCCAGCAGGCTCTCCCCCTCTCACTGCTCTATAAACTGGGACAATTTCCCAAGATCCTGTCCTCGTTTCTCTGCTCCTCTGTGGCTGCGTTACATCACTTGAGCCCTCATCCACAGGCACGCTCTGTAAGTGGCTCCGTTTCATAGTGAAATCCTTTGGGAAAATCCCCTAAAATACACTGGCTGGAGCCCAAGAAGGAAACTTCGTAGACCAAATTCCACTCTAAATTAGAAAATATTTTAGTAAGGACCTACTATATTTATAGTAGGTGTGAATCTCCCCCTTCCCACTTACAAAAGTGATAGAAATTCCGGATGAGATCTTGCCACCAAGACAGAGAG
This sequence comes from Camelus dromedarius, assembly GCF_036321535.1. Lineage (NCBI taxonomy): Eukaryota > Metazoa > Chordata > Mammalia > Artiodactyla > Camelidae > Camelus > Camelus dromedarius. The sequence continues at coordinate 9,106,833 of NC_087454.1, read as the reverse complement.
AATCTTCTCCATATCAGCACTGGGAACTGAAGAAACGCCGTGACAAACTGGAGAGGAAGAGCCTGGAGGCAGCCTGTCTGAAAAGATCTCAGGAAACACTCACTTAGAAAGAAGGCACTCTCTACATCCCCAAAGACCAGGGTTGAAATCATTTCTGTTTGATACCCACATAGCAGGGAGCACAGAACTCGGCTCTAAACACCAGAAAAACAGGAGACTGCTCCTTCGGGGGAGTGCCACACGACAGCGGGGCCCGGGATCAGCGCTAACGCGGCCGGACACCTGTGCCACCAGCCGCAGGAAGCCCGGCAGGAGTGGGGCTCCGGGCAGCCTCCCGGAAAATGCGACAAACTGTCTGGGCCGCCCACCCCGGGACAGACCCGTGTGCTTGGGGATGTGATCCTGACCAGCACGTGTTTTAATTATTTCCGAGGCCTGGCAGTAACTCTGCGGGCTTCTGTGGCAGAACTATCCAGGCACCACTCGGCGCTCCGCAGGAAGAGGTGTGGGGACGGCGTGGGAGCTGTCCCACACGTGGCCCTGGCCCCTTCCAGCAACCACCTTCCCTTTCTTTAGCCTCACTGAAATCATGTCCAAAACTGAGATGAAAAACGGTAAATGGAGTGATTCAGATCTGCCCTTGAAGGGCTCCCCAAACATATATTCACCACGGCAGACATCCCAGCGCACCAGAATTCCATCACTCTCACCTCGCGTGGTTTTCTTCCATTTTTCTCTACCCCAAGGAAGTCCATCTCCTTGCGGCTCTTTCTATGGTGCACGTTTGCCCGTTCCTACCTTGCTGGCCTCTGGGGATGCCTTCTCCCCGCCTGGAATGCTCTTAATTCCTCCCCACAAACTCACTTTCTAGCCCTTCCTCAGAATCTTTTGGACCCCAAAACCTGCTTGGTACAGATAAATGGCTTGGTTGTCTGTCCTCTTCCCACTCACCCCTTCTCACCTCTGGTGGGTTAGTTAGGCTTTGGGAGGTAACTAACTAGAAAGAGCTTCGTTATTTCCTGGATGCTCCTCTCTGAAGATTGGCTGAGCCTATGCTGAATGCAAGGATGGTCTGGGAGGGACCAGTGAGTGTCAGAAGCCCCACAGTCCATTCAGATAGAGCTTGGAGCATCTCCACCTCTGGACCACTCTAGGCACTGGCAGGATGGCACAACCCTGAGCAGAGGGTGAGAGCATCAAACAGAAAGGTAGGGAGAGCAGAGAGAATGGGGACTCATCTGAGGCTGCTCTAAATCCATCAAAGGGTGACCAACAGGAAAGCAGAGAACTGTTTTACACCTTCTAGAATGCCATGTGTCGAGGACTGCCCATCAGCAAGATCATTTTCTTGCTTCCTACGTGTCTTTGAGACATGGCAGGATAACAGCAGAGTTCCAGGAGATGCTCAGCTGCTCCAGCCGTCCGTGGTCCCACCTGGCTCCGTACCTTCCCAGTGCTTGTTATCTCTAGCACACACACTTGCCCTGAACAAAGGTCTGTTGCTTGCTTTATGTGTGTATACCTTTTCTTCCCAGTGAATTTCTAGGTTTCTTGATGTCAGGGCTTGTAATTTAAGCATGTGCCTACTTTCATTATATAATCTCTAATAAGATGTAGTTTTGTAGTTTCTTCCTCTATTATCGTATTATGTAAAAACAACAAGGTGGATTTTCATCAACTCTGCAGAAGTTTTGTGCGGGAGGGTAGCTTAAAACCAAGCACATTTATCACCATAGAGTTCTGGAAGTCAGAGGTCTGAAGTGGTTCTTACAGGGCTAAGGTCAAGGCGTTGGCAGGGCCGCACTCCTGGAACCTCAAGGGGAGAATCTGTGGCCCTTTCCAGCTGCTAGAGGTGGCCCACTTTCCTTGGCTCCTGGCCTGTTTCTCCACCTTCAAAGCCAGCAGCATAGCATCCTCAGACCCCTGTCCCTAATGAGGATTCTTGTATACTGGGCACATCTGGACAATCCAGGATAATCTCCCCATCTCAAAATCCTTGACTTAATTCCACCTGCAAAATCCCTCCTGCCACATTCACAGGTTCCAGGGAGGACAGACATCTCCAGGCCTGAAAGGACAGAAAAGAGAACGGTTTCCCAAGCCCAGAATGGGGTATGCTGGTGGGGAGGTCTCAGTGGGGCCCGGGGGTGGTAGAGGTCATAAATACCAGACCTCCATCCCTTCCTACTGGGCAGAGTGTTTTTGAGATGGTCTCATGTAAAGCAGAAGCTACACCACACGCCTATAAACTTAGCTTTAGGGGTGTTGGGAGGAGAGAGCCCAGCCGAAGGAGGTGGCACTCTAACATAGGGAAGAAAGTAAGAGCCCGACTGCCAGGGTCCAAACCCCAGTGTCACCAGTGACTGGCTAGGTGACTTCAGGCCTCTGTGTCCCCCTCTGTAAAACAGGGATGATGATAAGAACGTCCAGCCCACCGGGCAGGGGTGAGAATTTAAGGAAATAGCGTTTGTGGAACACTTAGTGTGGCTAATAGTGGGTGCTACTGTGACTCTTCTTTAAAGAGGCTGCAAATGGGTTTCAGTGAAAAGCCTCCATGCTGTGGACAGAGAAAACAAAGCGGTTTCAAAGGGAAGGTCCAAGGTCAAACACTCAGAACCACAGGTCCTGATTTTCGGACAACCTGTTTCCCACATTGGGCAACTCGAGGTGGACTTCCTCCGGAGTGCAGGGCGAGCAGGATTTACATATTTAACAAGCACATCTGGAAAGGCCAGTGAGCGCTCATAGTAGACCTGTCGAATCAAAGCAACAGTTCTGTGATGGATTTAAAATATGTTCACAAAGTCTTTGGTGCCTTGGGGGAGGGTAAAGCTCAGTGGTAGAGTGTGTGCTTCGCATGCATGAGGTCCTGGGTTTAATCCCCAGTACCTCCTTTAAAAGGGAACTTTTTTTTTTTAAGGTGAAGGCTAACTCTCTTCTCCTTGAGTATTGGCTGGATTTAGGGACTCACTTCTAATGAACAGGATAAAGCAGAAGTGAAGGTGTGCGACTTTGGAGACCAAATCATAAAAGGCACTGCAGGGTCCTCCTTGCTCCTTCCCTGGGTCACTCACTCTGGGGGAAATAAATGGCCACATGGTGAGGACACTCAAGCAGCCTCTGGAGAGACTCACACAGGCCTCCTGCCAACAGCCATGTGAGAGCAGCATCTTGAAAGCAGATCTTCCAGCTCCAAGCAAACCTTCAGATGAAAACAGCGCCTGTAGCATCCCAACTGCAGTCTCCTGAGAGGCTCTGAGCCAGGCCACCCAGCACAGCCACACTCAGAACTCTGACCCTCAGAAACTGTGAGATGATAAATGTTAGTCATATTAAACACCTAAGTTAGGGGCTATTTTGTTATGCAGCAATAGAAAACTACAAAGCTCTTTGGTTGATAAGATATCAAACTCTGATTCCTTTACCAGGGGCATCTTGAAACGTGTTTCAGCATCACACATACATGACTGATTATACACAGCAGGCCGTGAGCCTGAATCCTTGGGGTCTGTAAAGGTATCTTCTACACGTGCATGTGTGCCGTCCAGAGAGCTGCGGGTACACCCAGGAAGTTCTATTTGTACAGTTCTCTTTCAGATACAGGAGTCACGCCTTGGGATGGTGCTGGCGTAGCAGCCCTGTTACAACATTTGGCCAGCAGACCCTTTGTCATCTTCGAAAGTCCCATCAGGGACTTCAGAAAATTTTCCTAATTCACTTTTAAATAAATCCCTAATTTAAAGGACCTAACTGCCATTCTCTGGCAATATCTCACACACAGAGGCCCACAAACTTTCCAAAGACTGCAGTGCATTTATCCAGCATGAATTAATCACTAATAAATAGTTAATAATGAATGCACCAGGCACCAATCTTTACAAAGATGAGGAGACACAGCCTGGGCCTTCAGGAAAATCACTGTCTCATAGTCACTACACCCATGTGGAACAGTATTCCAAGGCCCTGGGAGGAGGGGGGAGAGACCGCGTGGGCTTTAAAGAAGAGACAGTGTTTGCGCAGAGACACAATTCTAACTTTGGAAAGGATTTCTGCAGCAGCTTCAGGACCCCTACCCTTGCTCTGAGTGGAAAACCAGAGGAAAGCGGAGCGAGATGTTTCTGATCTGCGGTATTACTCAATGCTTGGTGGAGTATTCGAGTTCAAGGAAAGCACCAAATAATAGCAACCATAAGCCAGGACGTCAGTCTTAGCTCCAAACACCACCTTGGTTCTCATGAAAGGTTCAAGTCGAGGGCTCAGCACCAGGCAGTGTGGGAAGGACACACATCTTCTCCTCGACGGGCTCTGTCCCAGGTCAGCCTGAACGGTACCCAACGCCGCTGCCCCAGCTTGGAGGCTGGCGGAACCCACATAACAGGTGGAATTCTGTACCAGTAAGAGACTTCCAGAGTGTTTACTCCTTGCCAGATTTATTTAGCAGGTATGGGATTGAAAGGATTTCCCCACAGGATACGGACACACGAGTGTGCGGCGAAAATGCTTTTTCAACAAACGCTCCCTCTAATCAGGTCTCGGTTTCCGCATTCTAGCAGGACAGCGCTCGCTGCCCTTCACTGGCATTTCAGGCAAGAACAAACAGCCGCGCTGACAAACCAAGCCAGCTGAAACATGGACATCTGTCTGTCACTCTGAAGAGCAGCTGTCACTCTTCGCTCTTGCAAAACCCACAGCATATTTTAATATTATGTTAGATCTGTACATTGAAGATGAAACAACTTTAGGTGTCTGGAAGCCTAAAACATCTGAACGAGAAGGGAAAATACCTTCCACCCACTGCTTTGTCTACCTTAGATGGTTTCCAGAAGCTTCTCAAGTTTATGCTGGGTCTAAAGAATGTGTTCATTAAGAATCTGCCATATCAGAGCTTAAAAATGCAGCTGAATGTTTACGGGTCTCTTGAAGGGCCTGCTGGGAGTGGGGACGTGGCCACCCCAGCAAGGTTCTTATCTAACGCTCTCTTTCTCTGCATCTACAGTGAGGCCAAAGCAACCAGATGAAGAGGGAAAAATCACCCCCTCATCTGGCCTGTTTGATGCCAAACATCTGGACGTTACATAATAAGCCACTGGGGTCTTTTTTCTTGCTCTCCTTTTTTAAAAAAAGGCCTAACAATTAAATCTGGTTTTTAAACTCGACATTTCATGTATTTTCCATGAGCTCTTTGAGGGGACTGGTCTTGATTATTCTTTTCCGTTAAAAATCGTACAGTAATGCTGAGAGAAGAAATCACTAAAATAAAGCTGAGAACCATGAAGGTAACCTCTGATCCTTCCTCAGAGTCTTCAGACTCCATTCCTCACGGGTAAGCCGCTCAGGGCAGTAAGGAAGATGCCCACACGCTAATGGCCGTGGACGCCAGCGATCTGCACTTTGAGGAGCACTCGCTTCTGCACAGCGGCTCGGTTTTGCACAAAGAGGAAAGATACCAACAACTCAAGGAATTGCTTTCTGTTTAGTTCCTTACAATTTTTCAAAGCACCTTGAGACAGGACAGTGGACTAGAAAGTGTTCTGAGACCACAGCTGCCCGTAAGGTAGCCAAGTCCTCGGTCAAACACAAGATGTGTCCATGAGGAGTGAGTATCCTGGTCCTCTCTCTCTCTCCCTCTCCCCCCGCACAGAACCCGCGCCAGCCTCCTTTACTTTTTCAGGAACTGGTGAGTCTTTCTCATTAACTGAGGCTATTTTCCCTTCCCTGGCTACCGTCTTTCCTGCCTCCTGGTTACTCCTCCAGCTCCCTACTGCCACCCACTTACCCCTAAAAAGCGAGCATGTGAGCAAAATGGTGAAACATCATGTCTCAAGCACTGTGGCAGGAATCATCCCCACATTATTATGGAGAAACTGAGGCTCGAGAAGATTAAGTAACTTGCCTGCCAAGTGGCTGAGCTGGAATTTGAACACAGGTCTGTCGGTAGACATGGTAGTGTAAAACCACGGGTGAGAGCTTGGCCTTTGAAGTCAGCAGACCTGGGTGCAGGTCTGAACTCTGCCACTTAACTGTGTGACTTTGAGCAAATCACTAAATTTCTCTAAGCTATCACTTTCCGTATCTGTAAAATGGAGATAATAATAAAAGTGTCTCCATAGGGTTTGTGATAATGAGAAAACGAAGGTAAAGTACTTGGTAGAGTGTGCTGGAAATTTTCAATAATTATTAGCTATCATTATTAGTATCCACTAGATTTGCTATATTTCACTCCATTGTACAACTTCCACAAGAACACTCTGCCTTTGGCTGTTAGGCTTTAAATAAAATATGCTAGTTATTCTAGATTTAGTGGCAAGTAACAAAAATCCAGTGAAGAGTTGCTTAAACCATAGGGATTTTTATTGTCTGTTCAACAGGAAGTTTGAAAGCAGATGGTCCTAAGGTAGGTTTGGTGACGTAATGATACTATTAGGGAATCAGGCTCATCTATTACTTCTCATGCTCACAACATGGCTGCCGCAACTCCAGACATCACATATTCATGTGATAGAATGGAAGAGAGAATGACAATAATAACACTCTCTTCATATTACTCTCTCTTATCAGGAAGGAAAATGGTTTTCAATGGCTTCCAGGAGGCTTTACATTACATACCCTTGGTCAAAAATGATTACATGTCTGCACATGTCTGGAAAAGAAAAATAGGATTGCCATGGCTGCCCGCAAACTTTTTCCATAAAGGGCCAGATAGTAAATTATTTAGTCTTGGCAAACTATGCAGTCTCTGCCACAACTAGTCAACGCTACTGTTGTAGCATGAAAGTGTCTACAGACAAGAGGGAGACAAATGAGTGTTTGTGCCCCGATAAAATTTTACCAAAAGAGCCAGCAGTTAGATTTGGCCAATCCCTATCTTGGACCAATCATGATTCATCTGTGTCCCTGAGTCCATGGCTGCCCAGATTAATTTGGGTTCCAACAGCAAGGAAAAAGGAGAATGCCTATTGGGCAGGGTATGCCACAGGGACTGGTCCCAAAGACTCCTGGGAAAGAGGAGAGATGTGAAGTTGTGAGGAGCAGACCTGGACTGTCAGGAAGCTAGGGGTGTGTGTACAAGGGACCACAGTGAGGGAGCCAGTCGTAGGCCCCTGCCCCCACAACTTTAGCCAGAGACCTGTTACTTTTATCTGTTCTACCTACAGGCAGACCTTGGAGATGCTGTGGGTTCCAGATCACTGCAATAAAGCGAATATTGCAATAAAGTGAGTCACAGGAATTCTGTGGTTTTCCAGTACCTATAAAAGTAATGTTTACACTACTGTAGCCTGTTAAGTGTGCAACAGCAGTATGCCTAAAAAAACAACAATGCACATACCTTAATTTAAACATACTTTACTGCTAAAAAATACTAATCATTATCTAAGCCTTCGGTGAGCATAAGTTTTTGCAACAGTAGTGTCAAAAAAATCACTGATCACCATAACAAATATAATAATAATGATAAAGTTTGAAATATTGCAAAAATTACCAAAAATGACACAGATATATTGAGTGAGCAAATGCTGTTGGAAAAATGGTGTGGATAGGATTGGCACAAACTTTTAATTTATAAAAAAACCAAAAAAAACAAAAACCAAACAAACCACAATATCTGCAAAGTACAATGAAGTCATGAATGAGAAAAACAGGTCTGCTTGTATTGCATTTCTGTTTGGGGGGCTTTTAGAGGCAGGAGCAGAGGAAAATCTCCAATAAAAAATTAGAAACTCCTGGTCTAGAAGATAAAGATCTCATCTGCCCATAAAACATCCCTTCATAATTATACCTCCCATGATTCCAGTAAATAAACTCTGCCCCCATGAGACGCTCTATTCACGGAGGCCAAGTCCTTCTCCTGTTTCTCTGCTCATCCTTTTCCTTCAACCTTCGCCCCGCTCACCTGCAGGCTGAGATTCCCCTGTTAATTTTACTCAAATAGAAAGTGTCCCCAACATACAAGACCCCTTGCCAGCCTAGCATACTCATTCAGTACTTACTATCTAGTTACATAAAGAAGCAAAAGATACAGTCATTTTCTTTACATTTCATAAATCTCGTTGCACAGAAAGAATAGAAGTGAAAGGTGAATATACAGGTGAAATATAAAGGTGATTAGAAAAAATATACATATTTAGAAAAACAGTGTAGACTTCCAAAAGCATTTTATCCCTTGAGTATATCCCTTGGAGTACATGCTCTCCAATAAGGTTGCCAGGACTCACCCTGTGGAGGACTTTTCTCTTTCAGAATTACATTTAGATCCAGGCACAGAAGAAACCCAACCTTATTCAGTTAAGAGTGTATCCTATTTCCTTTTTCTAAAAATGGTTTCTCTTACCTTGATCGCTGACTTCTTCACTGGAGTCCAAATGACTTCTGGATGGTTCCAAACATCATATCCACCTTCAAGAGCAGCCGTCAGCACTGAAGGTATTAGCAGATGTGACTTGCATTCTGAAGGCCATTCCTCAGAAGATGCCCCCACTGTTCATGGCGATGGCCACTCCACAGCCATGACCGCACTCCTGAAAATATGACAGATCAAGGAAGCCCCCTCAGTGGTACAGTCAAGGGAAGTTCTTAGGCAGGAACAGTTAGAGTTGAGCCCTGAAGTCTGGTGAGGTTTAGTGAAGACTAGGAATAAAGATTCGGAGACGGAGAAGCACTTGAGTTCCACACCTAGACTCTGAAGTCTGGATTCAAATCCTGGCTTTGCCACTGACTAGCTGTGGACCTCGCACAATTCACTTCACCTCTCTGGGCCTCAGCCTCCTCATCTACAAAATGGGAACAATAAGACTACTGCTCTCTCAAGGCTGCTGCTGAGGATTACATGAGTTAATACAGGTTCAACACTAAATATGACGGAAATGCTTGCTTTTGTCAGTAGTAGGAGTTTCTGAAATCTCATTGACTGTCTTTCCTGGTCAGTCAAAGGGATTCACGAATTGCCTCATTTTTTAGATATTAAAAAGTGTAGTCCATATGCATGACTGGGACAATACCAGAAACTGACACATGGTAACTGACTATACTCAATTTAAAGAAAGAAGAAAAAAAGTGTAGTCCAATCAAATACAAAACCTGATCTCTCATTTCAATCACTGTTTCTCGCCTTCCACCAACAACTGGAGGCAGGCCCAGGTTCAGGAACTTGTGGTGGGGAAGGGGACATGGTCTGTGTTGTTTCTTCTTCTTGGACCCTCTGCCTTCTCCATTCACTGGCTGGTGACTCAGGTCACGCAGGGCCCAAGGAACAAAGTTCTTCAAGGGGGGCTCAGTTGTAATTAGGGGTTGGTGGCCGATATATAAATGCATGCTCTTTCTCTTGTGGGGTACTTCTGTGGGTTATTCTGATACCCCCTCCCCCATGGTTGGAGGTCCCCTTTCATGGGCAGCCTCTGCTGACAGCCTCTTCCCCCACAGGTCCTTGTTTATACTGCTCACCCGTGCCTGGGGAAGCAGGTCCACTCTGCCAACAGGAAGACTAGTTAGTGCATGTGTGCCCTGCCAGCTCCTGGAAGTAGAGGCTGTTCCAAATACCTCCTTCTCTTGCCACTGTAAACACTTCTCTCTACTCTGAGGTCACATCAGTCCAAACTCCAGAACACACCTGTAAAGTTCTCCAGGTGGTTCTCTGGAGCCCTCCTCACTTATTTTAACATAGGTGGGAAAGCACAAGAGGTGGACACTTTCATTAAAAAAATGTTCCCTGCTGGCCTTTCCTGGGCACTTCCTTTGGCTCCCATTACACAGCCTGGAGGTGAGGGATGGCACTGACTCTCCAGCAATCCCACAGTGATGGTCTGCACCTCACTGCAGAAAGTGGGCAGCTATTAGGTTGGTGTGTGAAACACCAGTCTCAGTGGAAAGTCCAGCACGTGTGAACAGGAGTCCCCCTCTATCGTCCTGCCAAGGGTGGGTGAATGCTAGGTTGCAGCAGATTGGGAGCATTGTGGGAAATTCCCGCAAGGTAGCTTAGGTGGCCCAAGGGAAGAGCTTGACTACCAGAGGGGATGGAATTTGGGCTTCATGGTATAGACAATGGGAAGCCAAGGAGGACTTCTCTCTGCTTTTCCCCATGCAGAACACCCTCTGACCTCTCTCCGGGAGTTAGGTGGGCCTGATTTTTTATTTAAAATCAAAAAGGCGAGTGCCAAGTGTGTGTGTGTGTGTGTGTGTGTGTGTGTGTGTGTGTGTGTGTGTGTGTGTAGGGGGTTAGCCTGCAGCAGGGGACACGAGACCAGCCACAAGCCAAAGATAAAAGTGAAGAAAGAAAAACAAATAAAAAGTCCAGTGAGCAGAGAGAAAAGCCGACCCTCCAGCCCGTACACTAAATGAGGACGCCTGGCGCCTGCAGCGAGGTCAAATGAGGTCAGAGGAGCTTATCTCTCTGTGCGCCTGAGACTGAGGGCATCCCGGGACAGCGGCGGGGCTGGAGGCTCCCCGGATCCACCTCTCGTAAGCAGGCCAGGATCCCAGGACTCGGGCGCTGGGCAGGACCCTCGGAAAAGGTGGAGGTTTAAGTCTTTTGCCCAATAAAAGGGAGGCTGCCGACTGCTTCTTCTGGTGGGAGAAGCTCTCAAAAAGAGACAAAGAATTGTCGAAGTGTCTGCAGGTCTCCTTCAGAATCAATTCTCAGTATAAGGGCCCTAAAACAGAAAATAAATAAAACACTCCTGAAATCACCAACATACCTGCTTCAGTTACACGCCCCAAATCCTGATTCTCTGAGTTGGGGACAAAGAGAGACGCCGCCGGGACCATGAGGCGCAAACCTCCCACAGGAACCGGAGGTGCAGCCCACAGCGCCCGAGGCCCGGGTGTGCCAGCGTTCGTTAAACTTTTGCAGGAGGGATGCGCTGGCCCCAGCCTCCCGGTGCGGCTCGCGCGGACCCCGGCAGGGCACCAGCAGCGCGGCACTGCCACCTTGTGGGCACCGGCCGCCGGGCGCCGCACCGAGGGTGCAGTCGGCGGGGCGGGCGGCCGAGGGCCGGGGCCCCGCGCGGCCGGCGCCGCCCGCAGGAACCCCTCGCCGAGCGAGAGCCGCTGAAGCCCAAGGGGGCGGGGCCGGGGGCGGGGCGCTCCGGCTCCGGTCACGTGGGTTAGCAACAGGCAGCAACCAATGGGAGCGCGAGTCAGATGGTGCGTGCGCTCGCCGTCCGCGGGAGAGGTGGGGCAGGGAGTGGAGGCATCCCTGCGCCCCGCGCTGAATCCGATCGGGAAGAAGGCTCCCTAAATGGGTGCGCCTTTCGGGCGGGGAGCCCCTGGCTGTGGAGGGGCGGGCAAGAGATTTAAAATAGCAGAGAGCTTTAAAATAGGACTTTTCCACTCGCACGCCCCAAAGCAGTGACCCTGGGGGGCTGTGGGCGGCAGCGGGATGGGAAGTGGGGAAAGAGCAGCGGGAGCCCTGCCGGCAGCCCTAGCCCGAGTGTCCCCCAGCACCCCCCCCCCCCCCCCCCGCGGGCACTAGCCACTTGTTGCGGTGCCAAAGCCTAGGGGCTGCAACTGCCTCTTGGATGCACATAAGGGGATTAAAACAAAAGGAATAATGAAGTTCCTGGCAGTGGCCTGTTCTGCCAGTATCAGGTAGGGAAGACATGCACAATCGTTAGCCCCTCACGGAGACCAAGACTTGGCCCCAAGAGGCCCAGGCAGAGGACAGTCAGGAATTGCGTCAAAAGGAAAAGTCAGCTTAGTCGTTGGTTTTAATTATTGTAAATGGAAAAGCCACATCCAAAAGGACATCTAATGACTTTTACGGTAATTTCACCATGTTGACATAAAGCAGCCCACCCCTGAACGCAGAGAAGACCACAACACAAAATGTCATCGGTGTATTCCGGGACACGGGCGGAACCAGGACCAACAGAGACAAGCATGGTTTCCGTCAGAGTCCCACTCTTCTGGTTTCATGGTCGGGCACACAGTTGATCTGGCTAATAGGGCATCTCTTTCTCTGTGTGTCTCTCACAGTGCCTTATAATGTCCTCCCAGAAGCTCTTTTACTAATTTTTTTTTGGGAGTTCACCTCGTGTTTTCTTCCTCTGAAACAAATTCAGGGCGTAGATGGCCTCAGAAGGGCATCTAATCCCATTGCCCTGCCTCAAGGCACTTTGAAAGACTATGAACTGCAAAACTGTTGTAAGGTGTTATTATAGAGACAAAAATATCTCAAAACCTGCAGGATCTAGCCAGTCCTGTTCTTAAAGTAACCTAGGGAAAGATGTTGTACAGTACTCTTTAATAACCTGCTACAAATGCTAACCACTCGGGGTAAGATATAAGAACTTTCTGATCCCACGTTTTATTTGCTTCTATTTAAGCTCATTCAGGGTCAGGCTACCCCAGAGGGCAGTTGAACATCTGCCCAGCAGCTTATGGGCAGGATGTGCACTTCCCTCTGTTAGGAACACAGATCCGTGGTGCCAGCTGCCACTGGGAACCTTGCCTGGTGCCCAGGCACCCTGGGGATTTGCCAGGGCGGCTCTGAGAAGGTGATCCACTCTGAGTCATGATTTTCTTCTTTTATCCCAACTCTGCCAGCTGAGTTCATTGATCCACTATGTGAACAGGCCTTGTGCACTTAGTTCGTGTAGAAATAAATCTACTGTACTTGATGGCTCTATTTATGCAAATTTGATGTAGTTTTTGATATTTCAATGTTTTCTACTTGAGTCCTTGACCAGGAAAAGGTTTTGAAGATGTCTTGAGGATTCAATGAACATTTGTTGAGTTCTAAGTGCCAGGTCTTTGTTTAGGTACTGGGGATATAGCATTGCAGCAGGAAAATTGCATAATGAAACAAACTCATGAGGAAAAGAAGAGTGGATGCACCTCTTTCCATAGTCCAGGAGTAAGTCAGCTGCCCCACACTGGCTGATTGCTGCTCTCTCTAATTCTGCTCCCTCAAATTCCTCCGATTCAGTCCTACATTCTTTGGGGCAACTTCTTTGATCATGGAACAGTAAGGTCACCACATATTTAATATTATTAAATAATATCATGTGATAGGAAAATTCAAGGGCTAGGCATAAAAAACCCAAATACCTGGTTCCAGCCCTGGTTCTGCCACTTGATGAAATCCATATCTTTCTACGAATATCTTAAGCTCTGAATCTTGGTTCCCTCATCCCTAGAATGGGGTGATGCTTGCTTTGCAACTCCAGAGGGTCAAGACTCGAGGGCTTGGTTTTCTCATCTGTAAATTGAGGGGTTTGAACTAGACTGAAGGTTGGCGTACTTTCTTAAGAAGTGGATTCCCTTTTTAAGATAAAAATCTAATCTAAAACCTCAACAGAGAAAATAGGTGAAGACAGGCTTGCTCTAGTGGCCCTGAAAGAGAAGGCTCAGAGTCCCACACATCTCTTCCCCAACCTCGGAAGGCCCTTGAGGCACCTGTGTGGGATCCTAGGGGTGCACGGAGCACAGTTTGGAACCCCTGTCCTGGATGATTATGTTTAAGGTGTCTTCCAGCCCTAAAAGTCTGTAAATCAGAATGTTCTAATATTGTGTGTTTCTATGATAAGATTTAACCCCTGTTTTCTTCCTTCATTTATTAATATGTGTGGGTGACTTTACTAAAACCAAAGTACATTGCATTCCTCTCTTTCTATTTGCAAGGCAATCTTTCCATCACAAAATGCAATTAAACTTTGATGGAACATAGTATGCAGTAATGAGGAAAGCACCAAACTGGGAGTGAGACGTGTGTTCTAACCCTGGCCTTGCCTTTAACCAGCTCCCCAACCTTGCTCAAGTTGAGGAAACTTAGGAACCTATCCAAATCAATAACATTAAGAGGTTGGGGGACTTAGTAATCATAGGATTGCACATGATCATTTCTGGATTCCATGTCCTCATGAGTTCCTCTAAATTAAATAACTCTCTGAAATTCCACCCTGCCTAGAGGCCAAGTTGCTCCAGCACACTCTCTCCTGTATATATACTCACCCTATTTGGAGAGGAAGGGGAGGGGAAGAAGACAAATTAGGTTGTAAATGACATCGCCAGGACATCAAGCTACAAATATCCACTGAACGACTGTTGTGTTTGCACAGGTGGTTGGAGTTCACAGCATGCCTTGACCTCAGCTCCCCAAGTGGGAGCCACATCTCCATCAATAAAAGGTCCTGCTGGGCACTGAACGCAGTATAGGCGTCCATGAAGACAAACCAAAAAATCCCAGAGTTTGGGGAATGTTTCAAGGAAACAGTCTGGGTTCAGGACCCAGGACCTGGGGTTGGACCAAAAGGAATGACCCTACAAGAGACAGACAGTTATGCATCATTGCCTCCAAGTGTGCACATCCTGGGAAAAGGCAACAGGCCCTGCCTGGGAAGCTTGGGAACTTTAGGGATGGACACAAGAACAACAGCTCTGGTCATGGCTGTGACTTGGTTATAAGTTAACTTTATGGGTCACCGAGTGTCTGGAAACAGACTATAAAAAGAAGAAAGGGTGGCCTGAGCAGCTTTGTGTTGAAAATGGCTGTGACCAGTTGCTTGTGGAAGGGGTGGAAGGGAGGTGTATTGACTGCAATAAAACTTGATGGGCTCAGCACTAGTCCGTTAAAGCTGAAATCAGAAGTAAACTTTGGACCCAAGTAATTAGTTTGAAGCTGTGCTTATGAGTGGGAGCGGAGGGGATTTTGTTCCAAGCGGTAAACAATATGGTACCCAGCTGATGCCTGTGATCCGTCTTCTTTGTGACCTCTAATCCCACGATCCTGTCTGCAGGCAATTCTTTTAGGTTAATCTCACAATGCACACAAATCAGTTCAAGTTTGACTTTCACTATAATGCTTTTATTTGAAAAAAAAACAAAACTCCTTGTTCTTGGAACAGCGAAACATAAGATAAATAAAAACAAATAAAATAAATAAAAACATCAGCTTTCGCAACTTGCTATTCTTCACTGTCTGTTCTGGAGGAAACTGCATTGCGTTTCATGTTAACTTCTCTCTGACCATCCAGCGTTAGCCTCCTTCGGTTAATCAACAATTATTTACTGAGCACAGACTTTCACATTATCTGGTGTCAGAGAGCGGACCACCCACAGTTGTAGGCAACAAGTAAACCAAGATTCTGCCAGAAATACGTCAAAAAATACACATCTTTTTTTTTTTCAAAGTTTAGGGGAGGCGTATTGCAAATTTGATTCCAAGCGCAAAGTAGGAAAGCACTGAACTGAGTTTCACAAGGCCAAAGAGCTCATCTCAAGTCTCATTATCTGTAGCTGTGTGGCAATCAGAACACAAACTCATATCTCTGAGCCTCCATTTGTTTATCTGAAAGATGAGGGAGGTTGAATTGGGTCATATTCCATATCACAAAGCTCAACTATAACAATCATTCATGTTTCCTGAGACAAGCCCTTTGCCTTCTTAATCAGCTACTCCTCATAACAACCCTATGATGTATGTATTATTTTCCCCACTTTTCAGATAAGAAAACTGGGTTCAGAGAGGTTTTGAAACTTGTCCAAGGTCACACAGTGAGTAAGTGACAACTCTGGCATTTGAACCTAGTCTTCTCGCAGATCCCCAGTGGCATCAACAATTTCATGTTGCTGAACTGCCTTAGGGTTCACCCAGGAAGGAGGGCACCCTCATTTTTAATTTATATCAGACTTGCACCTTGACTTCCTCAGAGCTGCCAATAAGGATCACCTCTACGTTGGTTCCCGCTCTCTCATCTTTAAAGAGGCACCCAGAAGTGGTTGCTGGAGCAGAAGCTGGTAGAAACAATCACCAGGGGAGAGGGGGTACTTGGAGGGACAGCAGTGCCCAGCCCTCTGAGGACTGAAGACTGAGGAGACTTTTGACTAGTGAGTGTGCCCCAACATTCAGAATCCATGAGGCTACAGGTGCCCTCAAGTGAACTAGGTAGAGGTGACGAGGGAAGCCCAGTGATGCCTGAGGAGACCTTCCTGTCAGTTACCCTCACACACCCCACAGACCAAGCCTGGCTTCTCAGTCTCCTGGTAACTATGCAGCCGACACAATGCTGTGTTTGCAGCTGGGCCCAGCTAAGAAATAGAAACAGAACCGTCCTTCTTGGGAAGCTGGGCACCCCAGGATGGGGAACAGAGCGACCCAGTTTGGTTTTTGGTTCCCTCACCCCCTGGTCACTGCTCCAGAATGGACACCTAGCAAAACATCAGACGAAACATTACTTAGATATTTCACCTGCCTCGTGACCAAGACTTGGACTCCCTGGAATAGAACGACCCCACTGAGTCGCCAAAGATCTTGGGGAATGTTTGGGTTCCCACAATGTTGAAAACGAAAAATGGCAATTTATACAAGGCGGGACAATGATGACTCAGAGGTGGATTACACACAGTCTCTGCTTGAAACTCACCATCTCGTGGGGTCCACCAGGGCTTCCTGCCCCTTAGGACCTCTTGGGTTAATCGAGTTATCCCAAGACCAGAAAGAAAGATACATGAGAGGTAAGTATAATTTCTTTAAGTACACAAATTATTAACATGTATTTAATGGATTCAGTTGAAAATAATCAGCTGAAAAATGTCAGCCTCAAGAAACTGCACATTTTGCCTTGAAATACTGGGGTTGTCAGAAACAATAGAAAATAATCTCATTCATTATCAAGAGAGAGGAAGTAGCTATGCACATTCTCAAGAATAACAGTGGGAGAGCTAATTCTCCTTTACTTGTTTATATTAGATTAATCTTGATCTGTATTGTGGATGTAAATTACACTTCCTCCAATAAATTCAGTTTTGCAGATAAAGAGGTACTGCTTTTCCGATCTATTTTTAGTAGCTTGAAAACTGCCCCGCATTTTGCTGACCACATATGTATCGTATGAACCCCCTTCCAGCTCCCTGAGGTGATAATTACCACTTGGGAAATCCCTTTTGAGGAATGAGTGAATATTCCAGTGGAGAGAACTCTGGCTTTGGCGTTAGGAGACTGAGCATTGATTCCAGCACTGCCTGTAACTAGATGTGAACTTACAGACAAATGACTTCAGTAGTTCCATGTACGGTGAGGGAGTAAAATAAGACGGTATCTTTCTAAGATTCCTTCCAGCCCTAAAATTCTGTCTTTGCTCAACGCTCACACACAAAAGCTGGGAGTCTCTGCTGCATGAGACTGTTGGAACGACTGGGAGGAATGGTAAGGGGACTGGGGACTAAGCGAGGGACCCTGGAAACAGGCACATTAAAAAAAAAAAAGAGCCAGCAGCCAAGGCTGCTGCCTCATTCCCAGGAAATTCCCTGGGTGGATCCCAGGTGGAGGGAGATGTTGCTGGCTTCATCCTGGAGCGCGCATGGATGATTGGCGCAGTGGGATTCTACGGGATGTGACGCTGAGAAGACCTATTTATTGTCCTCTGATTTAGCCAGGAGAAATGGGAACAACAATACCTTCTTCAAAAGACCGTTGTGACAAGCAAATGATGTAACACGTAGAAACACAAGTCCGGGCCCACAGGAGACGGTCAGTACGTGATCCTGAATCTCCTAATAAAGCCAATTAGGTCTTCAAATTTACTCGGTTGAATTTTGGGTTTTAGCAGTACTAACATAAATGGAGGGGGCTGGGCCAGGCCAAGTCCTTGTTCTCAGACACTTGCTCATGACGGTGTTGAGACGGGTAAATGAAACGACGCATAAAGCACTTAGAATGGCACCTGGCACCAGCTAAGTGCTTAATCGCTGTGAACTCAGTTGGCTCAACGAGACAAACTGAGCAGATGCACAGAAGCTTTGGTTGTCAGCGGTGGTTATATCAGGGCCATCCACACACTGCCATAGTTCTAAGATTCCACTTTCCTCTCACTACCTAGAATTACCGGTATCTTGGTGTAGATTTTCTGAGGAATACCTTTGTTTTCTTAAACCACAAAAAAATGCCTATGTTAAGAGGAAAAAATATACAGTAGAAGATCATTGATCCAACATGCCCAAGACCTAATTTCCACGTGTGCGGACACTTAGGCAATCCTACTGAGCACTATTCCAGGGACCAGGGATACAGGGAACAAAGACACCCAAAGTGCCTGCCCTCATGGAGCTTGTATATATAGATATACACACACTTAAACGCCTATGGTGTAAACTAGCAACAAACGCACAGATATATACCAGGCTAAGAAGAAAAGTGAAGCTGCAAAGCAGAGCGAGGGACGGTGTACTGTATTAGATCAAGTAGTCACACAGGCCGTCCTGATAACCCATTCCTATATTAACTTTATTTCCAGAATGTAGACCTATTAGCTCCAGTGAGTACAGTAATTGAATAAAGATATTTTACTAGGTAAAGAATGGCACAGAATATGAGACATAAAGAATGGTAAGATATAAAGGAGTTAAACAAATATGCCCTAGAAAATTCTTTGTATAATACGCTCATATCGTTTGAATCCACCAAAGAATGTATTAAAAATCTGCCATTGCTCTGCATCCATTGAATACATCTAAGTTTACCTCAAAACAAAAATAATATGTTAAACAGAAAACCCCAGATATTTAGTGATAGAAACAAAATGAATATATGTCATTTTTCAGTCCTTTCCTGGAAAAATGAAGATATTCGATGCACACTCACTTCCTTAAAGAATGTCCTAAACAAACGAAAACGGATCACGTTATAATGAAAAATATATGAAATTTTCCTTCCCTGAGAAATCCTTGCTGGTGGCACGTGAAGGAGTGGCAAATTCACTTACCTTCAAACCGGGCTGCCGTGGTAGTCACGGAACCAGAAGAGGAGGGAACAGCTCTTTTGCAAAGAACTCTCTGTATCATTGGTTGACCCTTGCCATCCTTTTCCTTCCAAATTTCCCTCTCAACCTCTTTATCTGATGATCTGCTGCAGGGTAGTCAATGATCGCTGTTCTCTGAGATTTGTGGGCTTCTCACAAGATTAAATGGCCTCAAGTCGGGTCAGTTTTGATCCGCTTGTTACTACCCACATTACCTGCCCACACCGAGTTGCCAGCAGGTTGCTCACCCAGGGGGACCATCACCACACACCGTGTGCCTCAGCAAACTGTTCTTAGTATTTAGAAAAAGAAAAAATGGACAAGAGCTTTAAGTTTCCATCCTTTGGAACGTTCCTGTGTTTGGACATCTACGTAAGCAATCAGCTATAGGAAGATTTCTATGGTGTTTATGATTAACGAAGCCCTCTCCGACACTTTAACTCATTTAATCTGACAGCAGCCTTGTGAAGAGATGGGGGCTGGAATTGCCAGCTAATCACCAGAACCATTTCCGTTGGTCCCCGGACACACCCATAGACTCCATTTCCCAGGGCCCCTGGCACTTGGGTGTGATCAGGGACTGGTCCATAGAAACTTCCTGCAGGAGTTTCTCCACATTCTTTCTTTTCCACAGCAAACTTATGGAGATGGAGAAGTCACAAGATGGAGCTTGGGCCCCTAAATTTCCACATAGAGTGGAGTTACCTGAGGATTAGAAAAGATTCGTTTTGAAAAAAAATTTTTTTATTGTATCACACTCATATGTGGGGGTTCTGTGATGGGAGCTGGTGTTACTTTGACAATGCGTATTTCGCCAGTGTTTTATTATTAACACACCAGCATCATATAGTTTATCTCCTGTGAGAAAGCCAAGAGCAAGTGTTATTTTTGTCACCACACCGCTTTTCAAATTGGACAAATGAAGGCTCAGAGAGGCCATACAATGCAGCCAAGGTCAGGAAGCTGTTAAGTGATGGAGTTAGGTATCTGATTTAGGTCTAGTCAGACCCAAACCTTGTGGTCTTTCCACGACACCATGATAATTTTGCAAGATTTGTGTGCTTACGTCGATCTTAACCTTTAACCTTCTAGGTCATTCCTCAGGTGGTGTTGAGAGCGATTCTTGATTAGCACGCATTTGTTGCTCATGTCTTTCTGCGTCTGAATTGCAGAATTAAATCCCGTGTGCAGTTACCCGCTCACTGCCCACAGGGCTGTGTAAATATTGTGATTCCATTGGTCTCTGGTAAGATGCCACCTATGTTCCGGCGAGGCAGTTTCCTGGACTTTATTTTTCTAAAAGCCAGTAGAAATAAATCAACCCTTTTATCCTCTCTCACTTTAACAGCAAATATTTTATTTAAATATTTAAATATGTTTCTACTTAAATATACTATATACTATTTAGATAAATATTTACACATTATTTCCATAAATATATTTATTTAAATATATTCAGTGCCCACTAGGTGCAAAGCACCATGTATGACGCTGTGAGGGATTTAAAAATGAATAAACAAGGCACACAGCATAGTGGCCAAGAGGGTATAGACTCTGTAATAAGTGCCTGAATTAAAAGTCTGGTTCCTCTATTTGCTAGCTGTGTGACTTTGGTCAAGTTCCTTAACTTCTCTGTTCCTATGTTTCCTGACCTGTGGTATGGAGGTAATATTAATACCTACTCATGAACATGTCATGAGGATTAAATGAAACAATGCCTTAAAAACATTTAGAATGACACCTGGCACCAAGTAAGCGCTCAATAGCTGTTAACTGTGATGATCAGATAAATGAAGGCGGTGGACCCAAGCCTTGGCAAAGAACTATTATTATATTAGTGCCATCCACAAACTGAGATCGTTGTGAGATTCCATTTCCCTCTTACTATCTAAAAGTACCCATATTTTGGTGCAGTTTTTCTGAAACCATAAAAATCTCTTCCCATCATATACGAGTGAGAGTCCACTCTCAAATCTCTTCTGTCATCAGGCACTAAGTAAAGGAAAACATACATTATACACATTTTTTAAAAAAAATTTTCTGTGCCAGGCACTACATTAAGCCCTTTGCCTCTGGGTTTCTGGTTGTTCTGTTGTGTTTAAACCTCTTCTGTAACTCAGTTTCCCATTTGTAGATGAAGCCCCCTAGACTTCAGAAAAGCTAGCATGTGAGCATCAGATCTGGGATTCAGAACTTGATCTGTCCTGCTCCAAAGCTGACCAGTGAACCCTTATACCAATCCCCCTCGCTGACCTGCTCGGTGATTCTCGGCTAGTCTGATTAAAGCCCCAGAATTCACAATCTTCCAAGAGTACAGTCAAGAAAGACAAGATAGCATTGTTTTAACCTGCCTCTGCATCTCGGAAGTGATGGGGCCTTGATATTAACAAGGCCACTTCCCTTCTAAGTGCAGGAGATCCTTGAAAAGGGTATTTTAATCATGGGTGTCATATTTTATGATTGTGTCTGTTTGTATTTAGAACCCTTGTTATCCCTGGTGTTTTTGCCCTGAGGACATCCCACTGAACAAAATTGCATACATCTTTGTGGATTACCCTTTCTGCATCCACAAGTTATCTGCCTTTTTAAAATAATTTGCACTAAAATACCAAGTGTTTTTTCTAATGGGAAGAGACAGCTAGTGTTTTTTTTTTTTATGCAAATAACTTCTCCCCACTTTCTCCCCAGCGCAGAGCTAAATCTGCAGCAGCAACGGAGGGCAGCTCGGTGCTTCCAGAAGCAATTTGAGCAGAGCAGTTGGGAGTGGCAATGTGACTTAACAGCCCCTGCTCGATGTTAGGGAAGGCTGAATGAGACATTGGGAAAAGAGGCAGGGATATGTTAAGGGCACTTATTATAATATTCATTGCTTTTGTTTTTAAGAAACAAGCTGCCACTCGGGTCGTTTTGTCTTTGTGTGTAAAGATGAGACTGTTAAATAAAATCATAAGCATAATGGATTGTATCACACGGTTTCATTTTTCTCCCGTAGGTAATATGTTAGGCTTTCTGTTTTTTAACTTCCATAGTATTTGATAGAAATCAAGAATTCCATTTTAACTTATGCTTTATGCTGGCACGTAAACATATTACGTTATGAGTGTCTAAGTGTGTACCTTTAATTTCGTTACTCTCACCTGAAAAAAAATAAAAAGAAGCCAAATCTCCAATAAAAATTGGAATGCTTAAGTTTAAAAAAAGAAAAATTAGCACTGTATCCAGAAAGAAAACTGGAGTATTGCTACCTCCTGGCTAAAAATATATTTTTTCCTATAGGCCTTTTTTTTTTTTTTTAACAGAAAACTGACTTTGGAAGAAAAATATACAGAAAAAAAGACTATTGTAAGACTAATGAGATGTTTGAGAAATGAGCTCTGCAGGCAAAAGGCAGCCCACGAAAGAATTATGCATGGCCTTAATTGTTGTTAGGATTATAATTAATAATTACAGTTAGTTCTTAAGCAGTAATTGCTTCAGTGTCACTTCCAGCAAAGCTCTGGCCAGAGTATCCAAGCACAGTGGGCTCCCCGCCTGCAAGCAGTTGGACAGCATGGCTCCTCTGTGGTGGGAATGGAGACAGGTTACCCTGGGAACCCTGACTCAGGGGAGGTTAAATTATTTGCAAACCATTCAATGATCCGCACATCACAAGATGTCCCGGAGCAATTTTCTCATGCATTCCACTCCCCAGCCTCCCATGCGTTTCACACCGTCCACGTGTCCACCCTGGGACTCTGCACATCCTTGTGAGCCCTGCAACCCGGCCTTGCAAGACACAGGGTTGCCAGCTGGGCAGCTGCAGCTCTTTCAACCCTGGCCTCCACCCCCACTCCCCACTCCCACCCTGTCCCCAGCCCCCGGCATTCTGGACGCCTAGTAGGAACTTTCCTGGGATTCTTGATTCCACATGTCCTTGTCTCCTAAATGACCCCACTCTAATTTGGTGTTTCTCAAGGTGGGATCTGCTGAGTCCTCACATCCTGATCACAAGGACAAACGTCTAAACGCAGATTCCCAAACCCTGCTCCAGACCTTATTGCCCTGCAGTCTCAGTAGGTCCTGGGAAAAGGCACTTAATAGTCACCTTCCTGCCGCCCCCTGATTCTAATGCATGCTGGAGTTTAAGAATTACTCTGCTCATCAAATGACTCATTTAGCTCTCTGTCTCTCCCACTCTTGCTTTTTCTTCTTCAGCATCTCTTTTTTGATAGCTCACACGCATTCCCAAAAAACCAAGATGAAGACAAATAGCCTTTGGTCCGCCCCTATAAGCCCCCTTTCTGCTCCGCATCCCCCTCTGAGTGCTTTCCCAGGAGCAGAGCTGAGGGCGTTTTACGTTCCTCCCTTTCTCTCCCTCTCTCTCTCACTTTAAAAGCAAATGCTTTCACCCTTTAAATAATCATTCCTCTGTCTCAGGGGCCTCTCGTCTAGACCCTGAGGCATGATGACAGAGGACAAACCCGGGCTTTCCTTCTGCTCTCCCGGAGGCTGGGTCCCTGGGCTCCACAGCACAGCTTTCTACCAGGGGCAGTGCCTGCCTCCCTTCCATTCCGTACCCACCACATGCCTCAGGCAGCCAGCCACGGCTCTCTTTCTCTCTCTCTCTCTCTCTCTCTCTCTCTCTCTCTCTCTCTCTCTCTCGGCCATTCCAGGGTATATCCCCGAAAGAAAGAATGGGATTTGTGTTAGGACCAGCATGTGAGAACACCAAAACGTGTGACTGTGCCAATCTGATATCAACCCGTGTGGGGTCTTTTCTGCATTTGCACACGGATTGCAGACAGACTAAGAAAGGTCTGGTGCTGGCAGAGAGAGTCAGGTTCTTCTGGACTTTCGGAGATGCCTGTGTGGGATGGACAGATGCCTTCTCTGCACTGAGTCCCCAGGGAGGTTTCTATCTATAGGTTATGAAGAGGGAAGAGCCAGCTGGCTGGCTGAAACTTCACAACCCCCTCCGAAGCCCCTTGGGTGAAATGGCCATCAACTGACTTTGAAAAAAAAAACAACACCTTTCAGCCTGCACTTGAGTTATGAATCTAAAGATCAGGATTGTTCCCCTTTCTCTTTGCTCCCAGGGCTACGGCTCAACTGGCTGCATGAAATGGAGTCGGAGGAAAGAGCTGTCTGCATTTTGGCACGTAAAGATGCCCTCAGCGCATTCCGTTTTGTTTCTGGAATTGCAATATCCAACCCCCCGAGAGAGATTTTTTTTTCCTTTATGGAATAGAATCCTTACTATTTTACCAGACTAGCCCCATGAGATAAAAATAAAGACGAAGACTGACGAAAAGGGTTGAGGGTCTCAAATTTGACCTTCTATTTGGGACAAGATGAATTATGTAGGAGAGGTTTTTACAGTACTGTTTGCTGACCCAAATAGCAAACGAATAGCCTTCTTTCTTCCTCCCACTGCTTAAGCAAAAAACAGCTGTGCACAGCATCTGGAAGAGTGGTTCCGACCTTGTTTTCTCCTATTTGATTCCCACTGGCTTTTATGTTTTCCATAAATGATTGAAGAAAAGTTCTCAGTTGGAAATAGCCATAAAATCTTCCATAAATCCTCAGTTAGCACCAGCTTCAGGCAGCTCATTGGATCCTCAGTCTGCCCAGTCCCAAGGCCTGTGAAGGCTGGCTGGCTGGCTGGGTGGCTGAGGGGGAAGGAGGACCTGAGTCTCATCAAAGACAGGTTCCCCTGGTCAGTGTGTTCTCCTCGGCCTCCTCGGGCAACCACAGAATCCATAGTTTCTCTCCTCAGCCACAGTCCCAGTGATGGTCCGTCTAAATTCCTTTCTGTCTCTGAGGCTCCGTTTCTCCATTTGTTAAGTGACAACAGGCGTAGTACATACCTCTGAACACTTAGGACAGTGCCTAGGACACAGTACAGGTTCGTTTTTATTGCTATGAATCATTCATGTAACATATAATAATGAAAATATTAAACAGTTATTGAGAGACTATGACAGGCGTTCACTTAATTGATGTTGTTTAGTCCCCCAGACCACCCCAGGGGGGAGGTATTGTCCTTCCATTCCATGGAACAAAAAAAATTGAAGATTTGCAAATTTAAGTAATGGGCCCAGAGGCTCCCTACCTGTAAGCGGCGAAGGAGGGGCTTGGCTCACCAGGATCTGTGTTCTTTCCAGCATTCAACAGAATCCACTGTCCAGAACCTACTGTGTTTTCTGGATGCCAGGGATTCAGGCGAGACCAGGTAAGAAGGACTTGAAGCCCGCAGACTGCACGCGCCGCTTGCCACAACTCTCAAATCCTTCCACGGCCGGTGACAACAAGGTCGTGGGAGGGACGTAATGGGAGAGCCACGCTCAGCTGCACATGACCCGCCTTGAAGACCGGCTCCCAGTCCTCGGTTTGTGCGGACTCAGCCTACCTCTTAGTCTCCTGGTCGCAGTTTGCATCCTCTCCCTGCTCTGGGTACCATGATACTCTCAGAGTCAGCTCTACCTGGTGGTGACACAAGAGCTCTGCCCAGACCAATTGTCTACCAAATTGGCTCCGAAAATTCATGTTTTCCTTGGATGTGAACCTTCTCCGAAAGCCTGACTAGAGGGTTACTGCTCCCAGGAGCCCCATGTCTGAAAACTGCAGAGAAAGGAAGCCAACTCTCAATGAACATCCACGAAAACTGAGAAAACCACCCCAAAGTCATCAACTCAGACCCTGTTCAGCCTCCAGCTCGTGCCCTTCGTGGACTGCGAGAGCTGCCCTTCAAAGACTGAGCAAGATTTCTGGTCCTGTAACACTCTCATCCTGATCATATCTCCAGGGTCAGATTTGGTGATAATTTGACTCCAACTAAAAACTACATTAGGGGATTTTGCAAATTCATAATTTCCAAAGGGCACATCAGCCGATATTCTACTATAATTTCTTAACTCCATTTCTTTCATTACGGAGTTACTTTTGTTCCCAAGTGGGGCATTAGCTTTTTCCCCATTTTGATACATTTAACTCATGTTATCAACTGCTACCGAAGGTCTGTCTGAACAAGTTCTTGTTTTTACCCAGTCTTTCACCAAAAAATCCTATCAACTCCGGTAGTGTTTAAAAGACTTTAAATTTGTTTCCTATGACATTTTCCAAAATTGTAATAAACGAAGAGTGTTTTGCATTTCCCACGGGCTGGTCTTAACCTCACCACGAAATTTAGGGCCAAATTGTATCCAGTCAAGGCTCTCTTAATAACCCAATGTCACGGTCCTCACTGAATCAAACCGTAGTTGATCTATCCCAAATATTTTTCTTCCTCCCTGCTGTTGCCTGCTATGTTTTCCTTTTGGCCAAGAGACGAAGTTTACCTTCCACTCTTTAGCAAAAGGGGCCACAGACTCAGGGATAGACAATTACACTGTCAATTGTAAACACAATACAAGCTTCTGAAAATGATGGAAGGAAAGCACTTTAGGACCTCTTCCACTAAGCCCAGAGGCTTCTGAGGGGTACGTAAAGGAAAGGACAATGTGAAGATAAGATCATTTTCCACGTGATGGCCTAGGAACCAAACACTTCTAAATTAATACCATTTTTCAGAAAAGGGAAATGGGGAATGGGACTGAAAGGATGTCTATTGTGAAATGGTCTTTATACCAGGATTTCAACATGCTTTGCAAGTGTTTCATGGCAAGTAAACAGCGTTATCTCCTATCCTGCCATGAAGCTGAGGGACACTGATGGACCCCGGAAGATAAAAATGCAATGTGAAAATTCTGTCTTCCTTTCCTGTGCTACTTACCCCTTTGATTTTCATGGAGATGTGAACAGATCGTGGAATTTGCCGACGTCTGCTTCAGTATGGATTGTGTCCTAGTCTTCCCAGTCCATCGAGGTGGGGCAGTGGGGAGGGCCAGGTAAGAAACCACCTTGGGGGCCGAGAAAGAAAAGAGCAATGTCCACAAACATGGGGATAATCAGCTCAGGTTATGGAAGCCAATGAAAACGTTGTGAAGCCCAGATACAAATATTTTGCACCTTTCTGCCAGGCACTGTAGTTTATTACAGGAACCACGTTTTAGAAATTCACAGGCAAGTGTTATAAATTTGAGAACATAAGTTGGACCCCTTCCCATTCCAATAAGCAGTCGCAGGTGTGGTTTTCATGAAATTGTATATTTAGGGAGGGAGCGGGAGGAAGGGAGGGAGAGGATTACATGTTCTAAGCAAACTGTATTTGCATACACATTATGCATGTACCCAACACACACTTGTGCAAAGATGATTAAATATGTTCTGTGTTGGCAGCCTCTTACTGTGTTTCCTTAAAGCAGGAATACCAAATGGGTTCGTCTTGCATGCCAAATCCAATCAGCGTGTAGTGCCTGTTTGAGATGCTACGTTGAGAAGGATTCAGAGGTTATATCTACGTTCAATCAACTTTTTTTTTTTTTTTTTTTTTTTGCCTAAAATGTCCTATGCTCAATGTGGGGCTGCTATATTTTATTACTTGGGCAGGGCGGGGAGGGGGTGGGGAGACAGTCCCACAGAGTTCAATACACCTGATGCCTCCCAGAGTGGTACAACCCAGCAGCCCTGATTGCGAGGCCCTGGGAGCTGAGATGGATTTAGAAAGAGCGTGGATAAGGTATTGGTAGTGACCAATTAGCAGTGTCCACCAAGGGAGCAGTCCAGCGCGGGAGGGCAGCAGTGGGGAAAGGACTGGCATATACTGCAGTGTTTGCATCATATATTTGTCATCCCTGGTGAAGAACCATCAGAAATAGAGTCACCTTTCCGTATGCCCACTAATATCCTTCGTTCATCTGTGCAAGCCAGTGTGGCGTCATGGAAGTGTTTACAGTCGGGACAGAACAGTGCAAAAGGTAATAATGAAACAAAAGACGTGTCCGCCTTTAATACAGTGAAAGGAGAAGAGGGTCATTTGGGTGCTCCTGAATGTTTTGCCATCATTTCTATCAAAGATCGGGGCATCTTGAAGTTCCTTGTCCTCAGAATTTTATTTTTTTCCTTCTGCTTCCAAGGACCTATT
The DNA here is from genome assembly GCF_036321535.1 of Camelus dromedarius. Classification (NCBI taxonomy): domain Eukaryota; kingdom Metazoa; phylum Chordata; class Mammalia; order Artiodactyla; family Camelidae; genus Camelus; species Camelus dromedarius. The sequence continues at coordinate 9,079,104 of NC_087454.1, read as the reverse complement.
CACTTGGGTATCCTTTGGCTATTTGTACTGGAGCATCCATTGATGTCCACTGAATACATGGAGGGAAACTGCAGGGGTCTTTGTGGGTCATTCTGCCGCCGTTGGCAGGGTCACCTCCCAGAGGGAATGAAGGCCTGTTCTTCTCTGACAGAATTCCTGCTGAAGAGCCTACAGGCCCCAGGCGTCTCTCTTCTCTATAGTATTTGAGAGAAGTTCGTTCAGAGGTCAAAGCTGGGCTATGAAAGAGTTAAGGCCATGCACATTAGAATACTCCATCCATCCCCCAAGCCTTCTGTAGGTCAGGATGAAAAGTGAAGCAGGCAGGTGCTTACTTTAAAGAAAGGAAGGTAGGAACTAAACTCAATGGTCTCATAACCTGAACCCATTCGTTGCCACAAATACTGTAAGTTCCTCTGCTTTTTCCCAGGCCAACGGTAAAGGTGTAGATATGAAGAGGCCTAGCAAATTGTTAGAAATTCTCTTGCTTTGTTTTGTTTTGCTTAACTGGGTCATTCAAGTTGACGCTGTTTAGTCATGCAACAACCATTTAGCTCTAAGGGCTATTAGGAATTCTTTTCTATTCACTTAACATGCAGTTTTGAGGACTGTGAACAGACAGACTCGGGTACCAGCCTCAGGAAGCTCGGCACTCCCCGCCAGTCTGAAGCAATCACAGGGCCGTCAGGTAACTGCCAGGCTGGGAGATGTCCAGGGGGCTGGGCAGGCAAGACGGAGGCACCTCACCGACTTAGGAGTAGGAAAGGCTTCTTAGAGGATGCAACAGGACACTGGGAATTGAAGAACAATTTCTCACCTTCAGGGCTGGGTTAGGGTGAAAGGAAAACATGCTAAATGCCTTAGAAATGCACGGGTTAAATGTGCTTTTTCTTTTGAACCAGCAGCTCCATTTCTAGGACATTTCCTAAAGAACTAATCAGACAAGCGCACAGCTATGCAGGTACAAGAAGGTCCATCACAGCCCCCTTTATGATAGGAGAGAGAGAAGGGGAGAAAGAGAGAGAAGAAAGAGAAAAAGCAACCTGGATAGTCAACAATAAGAGACTGGGCAATTAAATCGATATACACTCAGAAGACGAGGGATAAATGGAACCATGCAAAGTCATCTTGTGGAACAATGTTTCTTGATATGTGAAAATGTTCACAACAGGTTTCTGGGGAAAAAAAATCAGGCTATAAAAAGATGTATCACTATTTAGGAGCTTACAATCCAAGGATCAAAGGATGATCCCTAGAGAACAGTATTAGCATCACTGGGAGTTTGTAAGAATGCTGACTTTCAGGCCCCACCCAGACCTACTCAGTCAAAATCTGCATTTTGACAAAAGGCTTAGGTGCTCTGAATGCACACTGAAATTTGAGAAGCACCTGTCCGGACTACAGACTGCTATTCGCCTGCAGTAAGGTTTCCACTGGTCCATGACACTGTGAGAAAAATAAGGGCAGTGTGTAGAGTTTTTCATAAAGTTAATGTATATTTAATTTGTAGCAATGTTCTTTATTCTGAGATTATACTCTTGCTTTTATGGGGTTAAACTTCCTTTCTTTTGTACGACGATGGTGATTTTTGGATAGTCGGCTTTGTTTGTTGTTTTGCTGCTGTTTCAGTGGCCTTACTTAGCAAAATAAACAGTTGGTATGGTAATCCTATGTGTTTTTGAAATTTTACTAGGAAATCTGGGAATCATGATGAATGCTAACACACATCGCTTTCAAGTGAAATATTATGTGTGGGTGTGTAGTTTGGGTGTGTGTGTAGATTCCACGTAAACACCAGTTCCCTTTGGGAGGTAGGACTGCGGACATTTTCAGTGGGTTTTTTTCCCCTCTTCTTTCCTGAGTTATCCAAGTTTTCTGCATTTAGCACTAAAAAAAAAAAAAAAAAAAGGATTGAAGTAGAAGCTGGAGGAGCCTACAAAAGGTAGGTGTTCGGCCTTGAAGGCTTAGGAGCCTATTTATGTTCGGCGACCCTGGATGCCATGATGATGTACGTGAACCGTGGACCCAGTCAGTCTGGTCCAAGGCCAAGGACTTCAAGTCCCTGAGTCTCAGGTTCCTTGTTTATCAGTTGGGTTATGATCATGACAGTACCTAACTCTAGGGTGGTTCGGAGGCTTAAGGGAATTTGTCTTATTTTGCTGGGGCTACTGAAACAAATGACCACAAACTTCGGTGGTTTGAAACAACAGAAATTTAATCTTTCACCCTTCAAATCAAGATGTCAATGGGGCCCTGCTCCCTCTGAAGTCCCTAGAGGAGATTTCATCCTGGCTTCTCCTGGCTTCTGGAGGCCCCATGCGTGCCTTGGCTTGTGGCCACATCCCTCCAATCACTGCCTCCATCTCCACACGGACTTCTCTCCTCTCTGTCTCACAGAGACACCTGGAATTGGGTTTAGGGCATGCCTGGGTGATCCACGATGGTCCCATCGCGAGATCCTCAGTTTAGTTATATCTGCAAAGCCCCTTTTTTCAGATTAAGGTCACATTTACAGATAACGGAATTGGGACATGGAGATATTTGGGGGTGGGTCAAATTCATCCTAAGACTGTTTGAATTGAAACTACGATCCATGAGTGACACAGAACAAATGTAGCTTTTGTCTCATTTCTGTTTTCTGGGAAGCTTGTGTTCCAGGACTTTCTCTAATGGCTCTGGCTTGAATAGAAGCCCCTTGCTTTCTAATTTCCAACCCAAGAAATTATGAATTACTAAAGATCTCCAGCTCAAAAACCGTAGCTGTTAAGGGTCTCAGCATTTCTGTTTGTTGAAAGTGGGAACCGAGGTTGAGGAAGCAGCACCAAGGCCTAACAGGAATGCTCTCTAGATTAAAGATTAAGGCAAAGTGGGCCTACAGAGTTGTTTGACTCTACAAATTTCCATCTGTTGTTTTCTTTCTTGCCACAGTCACTAACAGTCATCTAACAAATAACTATTCCCCAGAGGGCCCAGAAAAGACAGCTGGCCTCAGGCACAGGATAGCTGGTTTCTCAGGACAGCCTTTTATAAGAGCATCCTCCAAGGGGCACAAGGAGGTGGTTTTAAAAAGAGGTGACCACCTCTCCCAGAGTGATGGTCCAGCCCTGCTGGCAGCTCCCATCCCTGCTTCTCCAGGCTCAGCCCAGCGGATTGCTACCATCACTGCCACATACCTCACCGCGGCTCCAAAAAGCTGAAAGAACTGTATTTCCTTGTTACCAACTTAGGTCCTTAAATGGGGTGAGGGCTTGGATATATATTTATATAAAGTGATGCGTCATGATGTAAGGGCAGGGTTTGGCCTGCCGTAGGGGCCCGGTTTGCGTTTTGCTGAATGAATGAATGAATGAATGAGTGAATGCATTTATGACTTTGGGAGAGTCGAATTTTAGGATTCAACTTCAGAATTCATCAAGCAAGTTATGTACAGTCTTCAACTGTAGGGGTCCCTTCCCGTTCCCCTAAAGGGGTTTTCTCCAAATGGGAAACTAAACTGCTGGGAGGGCACATCATTTCTGCTCCTTGCCAGGGTGAGTCCTTCTGCCCTGTGAGGCATTTACAGAATTGGGGCTGAGGAGAGGCTCTTACAATACAGCTTCTTGTGTGTCCATGTGAGGCACCTAATCACTCACTTGTGGGTCCTCCTCCTTGCAGGGAAGCCAGCATCACCTCCACATGGCACCCAGTTTATTTGAAAAACCATACGAGGGAGCTAAGAGACAGAATCCTCTCCTAAGCCAAGTCAGGCAGCTTCCGATCTCAGAATTGCAAATCCGGGCTACAAATTCCCTTTGCACGGAGCGCGGTAGACTTCCCTTAGCGCGTGTTTGGGAATACGTTTGTAGCTCTCACGGACCATGCAGGAGAAGTAACTCGCTCAGTGACCTATTTCTAGTATCTCTTCCATTCCAACTCCCTGACACTTAGCCCATAAAGTGCCCCGCTCCATACGTACACGTAAGGAGGGAATGCTGTCATTTGGATACTGCAGACTGAAAATACAGCTAGGCTCCTGAAAAATTCAGACGTCTAAACCAAATCTGAAGTTGCCATTTGGAATAGCAAGAAAATTGCTTGAGTTCTTCCTTCGATCCGCAGTCACCTTGAATGAAGATTCGAATGTCGCCCCTGCTATGATTCCTATCTTTCACTGGTGAACTCTGGAGTTAAACTCATTCAGCAGTGAAGCCGTTTCCAGAGCTTCTATAAGTAGACATTTCCAAATAATTGGAACCAACAGCAATTCAAGAAGTTTCATTCTGCCCTGTGGAATGGTATATTCGGCTAATGGTACTAGACCCATTACAGTGGTAGTGTTTTTATTTCAGGCTACGGGCAGGCTTTATAAGAATGTGAAAATCAATACAAAAGGTTTGTCAGGGTGACATGTTTGTTAATGTTTTATTGATTATGCTATTGGTTGTAAATTTTCTAACTTAATAAAGCTCAAGATTTTTTGCAGTAAAAGACAGAGGTTATTTAATTAACTGGCAACTTAATGCAAACTACTAACATGATACATTGTGACTACTTTAAAGTGACACCCAATTCATCACTCTCCAAGTGGGCATGATGTCACACACGCACACGAGAATATGATGTCCCTGAAAGAATTAAGCAGGGGAAGGCTGATGTAAAAAGGAAAGGCGTCTAGACACGCACTTAATACTAAAAGAAAAGCTGACTAAGCATACAGTTGTTTTATTTATAAATTCGGAATAGGCTCTCTAAAAGCTAAGCCAAATTACAAATGCCCATAATTCAGGTAGCATTTGTTAAAAAAAAAAAAAAAATCATGATACGCCATTTTCTGTATCCCAAGTGAAAGAACAGTGACCTAACCCAATGATCTTGTGAAATCACAATTATTTAACACCTCGAAGAAAATCACATAAATCTGGTCCAGCAATGGCTTATGTTACTCTTTTCCAGACTGCTTGGTTTCTTCTGTATGTATTGTGGGTTCCCTGTGCTAAGGTCCTGTACTAGGAAGATGCTCTGTCCCTCACCACCACAAGTTCCAATTATCTCCTGATGTACGTTGCGGAAACAGAAAGTTGTTAGACTCAAAGCATTTTCCGCTGAACCATTAGTAAATCAAGTCTGTCTCTCTTCAACTACAAATCCTTTAGGATGGGAAGCATAGGTCTCTGAGCTTTGTTTCCCTTGGTTTTCCCCCCTACTGTTAAGCCCTGACATACAATATTATATCTTTTGCAGCCTTCCTAGAATTACATGGTGATATTCAACCTGGAATGGAGGTGGTTCCTAATTTGCCACGATGAAACTTAGCTCTCCCATCTGCCAAGATGTGACATTGCTTTTAAAGCTACGGAAAGCACTGTGCAGCTGGCAAATACCTATTCCAGCCCTGATCACTTTCCACGCTAATAGCTAAATGGACATTAGTTCTTTAAATCTTCTTCCAAATGTCTTTCCTAGGAAATGATTTAAATAACTGTTTTGGAGTCACAGAAGCCTCTCGAATCACCAGCTCTTCCAAGAAATTGTAAAGATTCTCATGGAACCGCTTCAATAAAGCATTTATTTCCTCTGAAGAATGGAAGAAGGGGAGGAATTACCATCTTGAGCATTCATTTCCCCAATTACCATCCACGGGTCTCCTCTCTACCTGCCAGGTTAATCACCAGCCTGTTTTATCACCCCGCCATATAAAAAGCCTCCTCATCTGGTAATTACCCTTTCTCACTCTCTTTACCCCACTTAAAAAAAAAATTATTTTTAACATGTCTTTTCAAGCCTTTTCAAACTTTCTAAGGGGGCCCTCGTGTGAATGTTTCAAAATTTTCTGCCATTCAAAATCTCACATAAGCGCTTCCAAATTCTCAACAGTAATTCACAATTAATAAAAATTTCACTGAGGCATGAGTTCCTTTCCTTTCTACTAATTTAAAAATCTCCCACAGTGGCTTCCTAAAATATTTGGAAAGCAATTCTTTAAATACATAGCCATGAAGCCAGATTCTCTCCGGGCTTGTCCTGATCTTGGTTGTGAGTTAGTGCTTCCTGGAAAAGGCCTTTTCTTTTCTTTTTATACTTAAAAAAAAATGTGTTGTGCCTTTTTACATAAAGTTTTAAAACACTAAAATTTTAAAACATACCTTTTAGAAATTCAAATAGATGAGATGAAACTATATAAACATCAAAAGAATAAAACTGGGAACACAGGATCACAAATGTCTATTCCTTGGATTGAAGAAGAGAGATGTGCTATCCTGGGGGAAATGACACAATAAAAGTCATTGTCAAGGTCCTAGTTTTATACTGGATGATAAGTTCCCACGTACTTAGTAAGTAAACATGAATAAATGTATGAATGAATGAATGAATGAGGGCATACATGGAACCAATATTGAAAGTGAGCTGTAAACAAGATTATCATTAACCCAAATCTGTGCATTTAAAGCATAGAGAAAGCAAAGTGCTAAAGAAAAAGAAATGCATATGAAGATTTAAATTTCTAGATACTAACAAATTACCCTCCGAAATGGTAGTACAACCATACAACCTGCATGGTGTTTATTTCTATTTCTCTTTAAATTCACCACCTCCTTATGGAATGTGTGCTCTTTTAGTTTTGATCTCAAGGTCCCTGATTAAGAATGATTGGGGCATATTTCTTATGCTTACTAGCCATGTTTACTTCCTCTTTTGTGAACTGACATGTATTTTGCCCTCTTCTCTACACTTGAGGAAACTGAGGTTTTATTAACTTGAGAAGACTTCACCTTCCAGCCTTGATAGAATTAAAACTGCTTTCAGACATTGAGAAACAGGCAGGACAAAACTGTTGATCCCTGAGAGAATGGATCCACAAGGTGAACCCTGAAACATAAATGGATTTGTGGGTGTCAACACACACAGAGACTCTGGCTACAATCTTCTGTCTGTTTCATATATGCACACAGAGTCCCCCGGTCTATACGTCACGTCCCCTTATGCAGAACCTTTCATTTTGATATTGTTAAATTTGTGACTGTTGCCTTTTCGGCTGGGTTTTCTGTGTCTCTTTCATGGGGCCTCCCCTACCCATAAAGTTATAAACAAAGTCTTTTACCTTTCTTCGTGTAATTTTAAAAATTACGCCTATAGTACATGCTGAAGGCATTTTTGCAACGAGTGTGAAGCAAGGAGATTATTTTTCATTACGTGGAAAGGCAGTGCCTTTGACACGATTTTTTTCAAAATCTAAGAAAAAGTGTCACTCTTGGAGGGCACTGGAGTCGCAGAGTGTCAGAGCCCTCATGACCTAAGGAATATACTCTTCAACTTCCGGTGTTTCAGGTAAGGGAATTCGGGTCCAGAAAGACTCAATGACCTACTCAAGGCCACCCAGTTAGATGGTGGCAGAAGCAGAAATCAGGCCCCAGCTGCCTGTCTCCCAGCTCAGTCTCTCTCCTGCCCCACAGGCCTCTTCTAAAGACTTTTATCAAATATCACTTCCATGTGTTTCATGAATCCAGGCACACTTCTGAAACTAGTTGAAATTATTAGCCTGGTCTGCATGCCTGCGCTGAGTGTGCGAGTGCACGAGTGTGTGTTTGGTACAAAAACTCTTTGAATTCCACTACTTCACTTGAATCTGCATATGGAGGTCCAGGCCACCTAGCTGAAAATAATAAACTAAATTTGATTCCAAAAGAATAATTTACAGTAATTTGTTTCAAGTAGAATAAAAATACAATTCATGAAAACAACGTGATTTTTTTTAACTAATCAAGACAATTGCTTCACCACGTTAAGAAAGGGCGGGAGGCCCTGGCCATCCTTGGCCGGGGAAATGAACAATAACAGACCATACTTCCATGTCAGCAGCTGGCTTGTTACATACTGAACAGACAAACGCATGACCCGCTTGGGGAAAATCCCCTCTAATTCCAGGGCAATCTACACAGCCCCAAGTATGGAATTTAGAGTCTCTTGATATTGCTGCGTGAAGACAGAATGCTCAGTTTAAATCTTCAATTAGGAAAAAAAAAACTGAGTTTTCCTGCTCAGAGAATAAAATATAAGGTTGAGGCTGCCCTCCATGCAGGCCTCCCATATCGTCAGCAGGAGACAAAGTATTCCAATTTCTCAGGGCACCTGGAGGGAGGAAGAAGAGATGAGTTCCTCTGAGTGTGATGCTGTGTTGGGCAGAAGGGAGGAGGAAGAGTAAGTCAGGAGACAGTGTGGAACCGAGCTTACCCCAACAGACATAAGGATTCAGGGTTTCTGGAACTAGTCTATGTGTTTAGACCTTATATCATTCACAAAATAAAAGAAACTCTGACACTGGGCGGCTTTTCAAAAAAGAAGGGGCAAGGGGAGTTTGTTATTCTCACACAGTAAATCTGGAGACAGGCAGTCCAAAGCTGGTATAAAAGCTCAACCATGCTCTTTCTAGCTTTCCTCTTTGCCATTTCCTGCTTACAGCCTCATACTCACAATATGGCTGCTGAAACTCCAGGCATCACATTTGGGTTTAAGAGAGAACAAAGGAGGACGTGGTGGTGCCAATTGCATCAGTTTCTCTTATAAAGCTTTCCTAGAAACCCCCAGCAGATGGACCTGGACTTGTCTATGGACTCAAACTGCTTCACATGACCATCTCCAGAGAGAAGGGACTCTAGAAACAAAGTACAAACATTTCATGTCTGCAGTCACTACGGTAGTGGCAGCAAGTGGAGGCAGGAGCTGGGTAACCCCTGTGCCTTCCATAGATTCATGGTATACAGATCTGAGATCTAAATAATTCCAAGGTTCATGGTCTCTTCTAGAAGCCACTGCACCACCATTATTCCATGGTCTGAAACCACATTTGAGAAAAGAAGACGTATCTCATGGCGAGCTGATGGAAGGGCAAAACGACTCAATTCCTGACTTACGAGAGAATGGAGGTCTTGGGTTAGATTTTCACCCACATTCTCAGTGAGGAAAAATTCACTATCCTCTCTGAGACTTACATCTTCATCTGTGAGATGGGATGAATGATTCCTATATAGCAAGCTTGTCCCCAGGCTTCTTTGGAATTCTGCAAAGGATGCATTATTGTAAGAATGAAGAGGAAGAGCACTGTCCTCAGACAGCTGGGTTTAAACTGAACTTGGACACCTTCTCGCTGGGTGATCTTGGACAAGTTATTCAACCCCTAAATGCCTCACTTTTTTCACCTATAAAAGGGAGATAGTGATACTTACAATTCTTCATAGGATTTTAGTGAGAAATAAGTTAAAAAAATACCTTGTGAAATATTTAAAATAGCACTTGGCATGAGGTAAGTACTCAATAATCGTCAGCCACTCTTACTTTTAGGTGCACATACCTGGCGTGGATATGAGATGTCATAGACTATCAGTAACTATTAGCTTTCCCTTTCCTGTGAACTAAGGAAAGGCAGAATTACAAGTCTGCTTGGTGAGTTCTAAGAGTTACTGAAATGAAAGACGTTCTTCTGACTACAGCAGAGCATGTGGGGCGATGCCAGGAGCAGACACTGGGGGCAGCCAGAACCCCGCTGGGCCAGCTGGGCCGATGCTGGTTCTGCTGCACCTGCCTCACCCCCGTCAAGCACATTAGCCCTGCAGAGATAAAATAAACTCAAATTAAAGTTCCCATGCCTTGGCCAAACACGACGGCTTTCTAGCAGATGGAGAGCAGCACCTTTCAGAGACGTCATCAAGGAAGAAACAAAGTCTTCTCTAGGAAGTGAAGCCAGCCCATCTTGCCCCACAGAGTTGTCACAATTTTCCCTCTGGCACCCCCCCTTCCCCATCTGGCAGTGAGGTCATCGTTGAGGCTCCACTGCCAGGAGGGACTGGGAAACAGAGGGCGGGCTTCCTCCACCGGACAGCACTCCCGGAGTGCACTGAAGAGGGGAAGACTGGTGTTCACTTCTGTGAGCCCAGGATAGGTCCTGTGCCATATATGATTGGGGACAGGTGATAGGAAGCTGTGTTCTGTCCCTCGGGAAGCTGGACCCCTTCTCCAAGCCTGGGGCGCATCCTGTCCTCGCCTCCTTTGCACTCCTCGGGTCTGTGAAAGGGCAGCATTTGCCTTGGGAGGTGATGGCTGTGCCTCAGGACCCCTGAGGGACTGTTCATATTGTCGGCAGAGAGTTGCCATGAGTTTCCCTCCGCCTTTGGAAGACACCTGCTATGCCTTCTCCCTGGTGAGAAAGAAAAAGAGAAATATTTCTCTTCAGTCCTAGATTTTCCATATTTATTCACCCCATTGGCCCCAGGGCATGCTCTGGGCATGCTCTGGGCCTGCAGTGGATGGGAAGGTAATTTAATCCTCTACAGCAAAATGGGGCAGCTCTTGCCAGAGAACTTCCTGGAAGATGCCAAACCATGAAACCAGAAGGGCAGGTGCTCCAGACTTCTGAGTAGGTGGGAGCGAGGGTTTCGTTACCATGCTCAACTCTTCCACCAAACAGCTGCTCTTGGGTATGACTTTGAACTCACAACTTCTTCCAGCTCTCTGTTTATCACGTGTTGCACTCACAGACAGAAATAATCCATGCCGAGACTAATTATGAGTGATAATGAGGATCCACGCAATGCTGAGTCTGTGCTGGGCACTTACTTTGCTTCACCTTTTGTTTGCATCAAGCACTTGCTTTTTCTTCATAAGCATCCTAGAGGTGGGTACTAGTTTAACCTCCATGTTAAGAATGAGAAAACCGAAGCCTGAAGGGGCAAAGCACCTGGCTCTCATTACCGAGCTGTGAAGTGGCAGAAACGATGTAGGCAACCAAGTTCTCGGCGTCCCAGGCTTTTGGGCTTCATCGCCACGTGATATTCCTCCCTGAGAACGCTGTACACATACCATCCTCCGCTCAGAGCATAAGATACTGAGTCAGACCACCAGCACCACCTGTAATTCAGCTGCCAATATTTATTAGTATAAATAAAAAGTACTTCCTAAATAAAAGCACGGAAGGAGTACTGTCACTTAGCACTTCATGAAGCCCACGGAAGGCCTCCGTTAACCAGAACGATGAAATTCACTGTGTGAAATGTACAGGCAGTGGAATCTACAGAATTTAGAGGCGATTCTGATGTTCCTCTTCCAGGCATCTTAGAGAAGATCAGAGTGGAGCTGTGAACCATCCAGAGTGTCACACACAATCCTTGCCTCGTGGCAGGTGTTCTGCTCTGAAAACGTCGCCTTAGCCACGACTTTGAGTAACAAGTCTAAGTCCCCGTATGAAATCCTTTCACTAAGGGCTTTCAAACACTGATTCAATATCAATTAATATTTCCAGGAATCTCTGCTTCTCTCCAATACACTCTTCCAAGAGTCACCTTCAGCATCTGACCGCTCCCGCTCTGGGTGCTCCAAATCCTCCGGGTTGGGACTTCTCCGTCTAGGGCATGCTCTTCAGGATATGGTGGCAACACAGGACATAATGAGGGTGAAAGCTTCTTTATTAGAGCTGGAGCTGGAGGGATCCTCTGATGGCAAGATCTGTGAATGCCACCACCATGGCAGTCCCTCGGCAGCACGACTGAATGTCTCTTTGACAGCCATGCTAGACGCACGGACTGTTCAGTCAATGAACACACTGTGCCATGTGGGTCTCAAGGGCACCTTGGCTAGAGCTCTCCTTGGGTCTCTGTTTGGGTGTCTCAGACCAACTCCGATGAACACAGCCACATCCCACCCTTGCCTTTCATGACCCAGAAGAGCTATCAATCAGCAGGCAATAATCAGAGACCTTGTCTGTCTGTTTGTCTGGTGGCTTGAGTCTGTCTCTGTCTACAGTTTCGGAAATTCATCCTTTAGAGTAAATTTCCTGTTGCAGCCACAGCACCTTTGCCATCTCAAAGGTGAGCTGATTCTTTGCTGTCTCTGTTCTAATTTGTACTGCGCACATCCAAGCGAGGTTTGATCCGAAGACGATGCTACCTCTGCTGAAGACCTACTGGTTCTGCAGAGAAGGGATGTGTATAGACTTCCACGGCTTCAGGTGAGCAAAGGATGTCTTTGGCTGAGTGTTGCCCGACAGATTCGCTCCCCTCCATTGCCCAATGTTCATCCGTTGTGATGGTTTCCTGTCTCTCCTGTGAATAAAAGACCTTCCCTTAGGGATGGATGGGCTCTGACTGGCCAGCTGCTACTGTGCTACTTAACCACAGCACCAGAGGGAGGATCCAGACCCTGAAGATCTGACAGTCAAGGGTATCTCTTTCCTACAGCTCCTGTAACAAATTCCTACAAACTCCATGGCTTAAAACAACATAAACTTATTTTATTGCTCTGTAAGTCTGAAGTCTAAAGGGGGTTGGCAGAGCTTCCTTTCGAATACTCTAGGGGAGAATCTATTTTCTTGCCTTTTCTAGATTCCAGAAGCCGCCTGCATCCCCTGGCTCACCTCCACCTTCAGAGTGAGCAAGATAGCATCTTCAAATATCTCTTTCTCTTTCTCTCACCCTTATGCCTCCCTCTTCTAAGGACCACTGTGATTACATTGGACCAGAAAAATCCAGGGTAGCCTCCCCATGGAGGTTAATTATATCTGTACAGTCCTTTTGCCATGGAAGGAAACATACTCACAGGTTCCACGGATTAGGATGCGGGGAGCTATTGATGGGGGGGGGGCATTTTTCTGCCTGTTGCACTAGGAAAGAAGACAAGATGATGCAGTTGAAACAATACATAATAGAAAGGGGTAGATTGATTAACACCAGATTCTCAGACCACCAAGATGTTTCATGGACTTGAAAAATCAACTCACGCTGTCATTTGCAGAAAAGGAAACTGAGGCCTGGAGAAGTGAAGTGCTCAGCAGACAGCTGTTTAGGGGTCTGACAGGGCACTTGACTCCCAGTTCAGTGAGCCCCCAGAACAGCCAAAATCTTCCAACCAGTTCTTCCACTCCACATTTCTCCTCCCTCTATTTAAAAGAAATGTGTTGCCAGATGTAGCCTCTAAGTTTCCTGGCTGCTTCTGGGACAGCAGGCTTCTCTTGAAGCCAAGAACCCCTTCCTGCAGGCCCCTCTGTCACGTGCTCTATAAACGTGCGTTGTGCAGTCATATTCTTTGAAGATTCTTTTCTTTCATCTCTGCTCAAAATAGCACCAGCCATAGTGCTAGCCTCGGAAACTTCAGAGTGAGGACCCAGAGGAATGGGTAAATTTATCACCTGGTGAAATGACCTACATTCCGCTTAATTGTTTTTGGCCTGACCATTACCCCAGGCATCAGAGTCAAAGGGAAGAAAAGAGATGGTTAGATCTCAGTGTATATAGATTTTACAACTCTGGTTGATCTTGAAAATGAATAATCGTCAGGAAGAAATTTAAAGATAAAAGATTCTTAACATAGAGTTAATTTTCCAAAAGACTCACTTCTGCTGATGTTTCAGGAAGAAGAAATTATCAAAATGATGACTTGTGCATTTCTCAGAGGTGGGTCATCTGATCCGGTTCAACTGCTCTTTTATTACGAAGTGTTGGGTCAGGTTTCATTTCATTACAGAAAGACTAAATCGGATGCCGTATCTTTTTTTTTAATATGAGCAAAAGACTTCAGCTTCTCTCTACTGTACAAAATACTTCATACTATCAGATATACTTGAAGAAACAAAGGCTTTTGTGAAAGCTGAAAGGAAGATGTCTTCAAAAGATATTTAAGATGTTTCTAAGGTCACTATCAAATGCATATCATCTCCCTATTTTTTAATACCTCAGTTGTAAATCCTTTTGGCGAGCTTCAAAAATACATTCACTTCCTTCTGATTTGATCATTTAGTACATTTGGCAGCTGTTGAGTTTCATTTCCTAACATGATTCCAATGGAGATGAACATAGCATGATTTGTTTAATATAATTTGTTGCTTGGGCTCCAGCATCCATGGTATTACCTGCCTAAATGTGCCAGGACGGGCTGGGTGGATAACTGGTTTTTTTTTTTCCCGATTTTTAAATTAACATGGGTTTTCTGCACCTTATAAAATGTAATCAATCTTGACAGAGTTTACACATCTCACCAAAAGATGGACACTTTGAATCTCTCCAATCAGTACCCAGACCTCAAATTATTATAATAAAAGTAAGATACATAAAATTCTAGGATCATGAATACATTTCAAAACAAGGTATTTGGGAAAGCAGTCTCCCTGTCCCAGTTACAAAGACCAAAGAAACGAAACTTTGCTCACCTGACCACTACATGATTTACCCACAGACTGTCCAAGTCCCCCTAAATGAAACGAAATTTCATTCATTTCAGACTAAGCGGGTTCAAAACTGAACTCATCATCGTTCCCCCAAATTCAGTTCTTCTCCCAGCACTTCCCGCCTCAGCTGTCAAGCCCACCACACACCCAGCTCTGTGTCCCCAAATCCAACAACCCTAGCCAATCACCACCAGCCCCCTCCATTTTTATCTTCTAAAGAGCTCTTGAACTCCTCAAGTCACTTTATCTCTGCCCTCCTGGCCAGAGTCACATTATGACTTCAGTGGGCCCTGGGCACTTTTACTTTCATGGGCCCCTTCTGCATAAAATATATATATATATATATAAAATTATGTCTTATGTCTGTTGATATAAAGACAAATATAATCCAAGCTGGATTCATTATCATATGCTCATCACTATTGTATTCATTTTTAAATTCTGATTTTAAGATAAAGTAAAATTACAGATTTTCACGGGACAATAAAATGCACTGTGGGCCCTGAGCACTGTCCCTGCTGGGTCAGATGGCTAAACCGGACCTGCTCCTGGCCTTGGCCACTCACCTGGGCTTCTCAGAGTGCCGGTTACCTGGGCTCTGCAAAGCCACCCTTAACCTAACCATTCATTCTCCAGCTGTAGCCAGAGGACAGAAATAAATTGGCTTACAACGCTTTCAGGCTTTGCATTGCTCTAAAACAAAAAATTGCACAGAGATACAATTTGCATAACATAAAAATAACCATTTTGAAATGGACAATCTAGTGGGGTTTAGTACACAGTTGACCCTTGAACAACAGGGGGGTTAATCCATGTATAATTTACAGTCGTTCCTCTGTATCCACGGTTCCTCAACGTCAGTGGACTCCACCAGCCATGGACGGGGTTGGAGGGGGGCAGTACTGTAGTGTTTACTATGGAAACGTACCCCCGATCAGTGGACCTGCACAAGTCAAATCTACATTGTTCAAGGATAGTTGTAACTATAATCTCATGAAAACATTACCACTATCCAATTCCAGAACATTGCCATCACCCCTAAAAGAAGCTTTGTCACCTCTCAGTTCTTCCCTTTCCTCACCCTCTTGGAACCACTGACCTATTTTCTGTCTCTATGGATTTGCCTGTTCTGGACAAAGATGGAGTCACACAACACTTGGCCTTTTGCTCTACCTTCTGGAGGGGCTATTTACTCCAGCACGTTGACTTTCAAAATTTCATCCTTCAGTCACATCTAAATTCTTGGATGGGTAACTTGGGGCGGGGGGGCTAAGGCTTTCTTTGTACACTCAGTTTATTAGTTCCAGAACAGCCTGTGAATTTATAACTATTTTTTTAAATACGTTTGACCAGTTCTTCAAAAGAAAATTTGGAATTGTGAACTTATGCAATATGAAAACCTAAACAAGGCTTCATCAAGCCTCTTTCTGCTTTTCTCTGGACTCAAGCCATCTTCTGTTACATGGTTATTAAGTGGCCCCTCTGGTTCTGTCATTGATTTCCTCCTTTTTGTGTAGAAACCTGCTGTTGGCTTTTGAGCTGGTGGTAGTGAGTCTCCTTAAATTCTATTTTCCTAAATAGTATTGATTTGTAACTGATGGGCTTAGTTTCATATACTTTCTTAATCTCCTTTATCAAGCAATATTTTCATTTTCTCATGGGCGAGTTCTTTATTTTTTAATTTATTTTATTTTATTTTATTTTATTTTATTTTATTTTATTTTATTTTATTTTACTTTATTTGTGGAAGGAGGTAGTTAGGTTTATTTCTTTATTTCTAGAGGAAGTAATTGGGGATTGAACCCGGGACCTTAAGTATGCTAAGAATGCACTCTACCACTTGAACTACAGCCTCACCCCGCCCCGGGGTGAGTTCTTTTATTCTGCTAGAGAGCCATATAGAAGGCTTTTCTGGAGAAAACTCAAGCTTTAAAATCCTCATCTCCCTATTTTTTTTTTTTTCTTTTTTGTCCTTCTAGCATGCCGTCTTTGGGCTTTCCATGTAAGCGCCATGAGAGAAGTACCTTTGTCTGTTTCATCCGTTGTACTACGTCCAGCACTCAGACTGGCATGGAGCAGGTACTCAGGTGTTTGCTGATGAGCGGAGGAATGAGTGAACAAGCTTTCTTAAAATGAATTTTTCCATTTTTTTCCTAACCCGTTTGTATTTTTGGTTGCTGTTCCCTTTTCCAGTTTTGAGCAGCCATTTAATGAATGCATTCGCTCTTTTGTGGGTTAGTTTCTGTCTCCCACCTGAATGCTGAACATCATCACGCTCTCATCGCACTGACTCAGGGTTCTGACGCAGATAGATGCTTTTAGCACCTGTTCTTTTAAAAGCAGTTTAAACTACTTCTCTCGTCGCAGGTCTAACAGTATCCTACTCTAGGAAACAGAGGCAAGCACATCCTGCATCACATGGCAGTTTTTGCAAGATGAGTCTTAGAATAATAGTGTGACCAATAGGCCAACACTCAGTGCGACCCACAGTGTGGTCCACAGGTCTGGGCTGGCCCGTGAACTAAACGTCACTCATCTGCAGTAAGTACGGAAAGTCAGAGCAAGCACTTAGAAATTTTACGTGCAATTTGACATTGCCACAGCATCCAAGTGCCTGATTTTGCATTTTATAAAAGTATCAGCCCATGATACACTGGAAATAAAAAGCACTGATGCTTCACCGCAAGTAAGGAGAGAAACCTCAATCGACTTCTTAGCCAGATCCAGCGTAGAGGTGCTCAGTCTGTCTGCAGAGCAGACTGTGAACTTGAGGACTGTCCACATAGCATGACTTTCTAGAAAACTTATAAACCTAAGGTAATAATTCCTGATGGGTGGGAACCATAAGCCCTTATATACATAACAAAGGGGGAAAAAATCTGTTTATAGAATAATGGACATTACCCGGAAGTTATGCAGGGTGGTACAGTTTCAAAACCAGTTTCTCTTCCGTCTTTGCAGTACAAAAACGTAGCTGCTTTGCAAGGAAAACCTCGTTTACTGGCCTAAAAAGGCAGTTTTGCCAGAGAGGGAAATAATGGAGGAGACTGTACCGAGTCAGAATACACCTCATTGGCACTAAGGCGGATTGACGAGCAGGGAGACTTCTGAGTCCAGAGGAGAGTGACATGGAAATGAGACAGACAAATGGTCCTGGGATGTCTGAGAAACTGTAGGTGTGACACAGGTGTGTGTTCTCTGTGCAAGAGAAGATTGGGGTCTTCCAAGGCTGATGGCTATTGTCAGTGCAATTGACATAAAGTTTGCTAATGTTAATGGAGACGTAGCAGTGTGACTTATCACAGCCATTTCCAGCTGTGGAGGTGGAGTGAAACAGAAAGCAATTGTAGGAAGAAGCAGTTTCTGATCTGCAAGATGGCTTGTTGCTAAAGTGGGGTCTCTTTGGGCCTGGGTGCTGGGACACTTTCTTCCCACAAGGACAGAACTCCTGGAGTTCCATTGTAGAATTAAATTAACTTTCCATCCATAAAAACCAATGGCTCAACTCATTCTCAAACCCCAAAACTTCTGCAGGATATAGGATGTGCACATGGCGACGGAGATTCAGGATGAGGTAGACAAAAGCTACGTGACTGGAGAAATTAAAGTTTCTCCCAACAATGATTGTTAGGCTATTTTGTTAAGGAGGTTTTAATCAGTTCTGACCATAAGAGAAATTCAGTGATCCTAGAGTCACAGTCTTCAGAAAGAGGTTCAGTGAACTGAGCAGAATACTTGGCAATATTGCCATCAGCAGAATGAGGGATTTTTTTTTTTAACTAGGCAACAATGACTTTGTAAATTTGAGTATTGAGAAAGTACATAGTCACCTAGCCGTGGGGCTGTGCTTGGGTGAGAGGCAGAGACACAGCTGCTTTTAAATAGAAATTGCCAATAATTCCTCAAGATCAGATCCGACCTGATGAACAAATATGGCAAACAGTCCCAATACCACAGCAGGTCATCAGGCAACAGGACAGAAGGAATCCGCTAAAAGTTACAGTTCAGCCGAGTTCCCCATCCAAAGAGTAGGATGTCTTGAGGACTGAGCTGTGTTTAGGGGCTTGCAGGGCTCACTCACGTCTGCCTTCCTGTGGCTTGGGGACGACATGAACACGAACCTTTTGATAGAGAGAAAAGGCTCTGCGGGACAGACTCCTAAATTCTTGCTGACTAGAAGGATTGAGAGTTCCTGGATGTAATGACAAGGATGACTGCAGAAAGCATCAGAAGGAAAAGTAACTCTAAGGAGATAGAATCGAAAAGAATATTAAGAAGCTCATGAATGGAAAACACATGACGTGAGGAAGAAATACCCCAAGCTGCCAGCCTGGCACCTGGTACAAAATACTTACTCCATGCATGCTCCTGAAGAAATGAAAAATGAATGAATGGAGAAGGTTTAATCCACCATATATATCAGGACTAGCATCCTTCCTAGAAGGTGAATCCAAAGCTTCAAAATGAGGCACCATAAACATTCCATAATGTTTTATAAACTACTGCATTCCTATTATCTAGAAACAGTGCCTGGCACATAGTGGGTTCTCTCAAAATAGCTGATGAATAAATGGGTATGGAAATCCATGCACATGAAGCTGGAAAGGATCAGTGGAGTGTGTGAGTGGAGACGCTGAGCATATGGTACAGGCTGCCCTGCCTGATGGAGGATGTTACTGATGATTTCCTAAGATCTGCCCATTATGAGTGATGGATTTAACCTCTCCAGACATCTGCTACAGACTGAGTACATCGAATGCATGGTTTCTTTGACGAATCTTGCTAATAATTTTATTTTCAGAAGGTAGTGGAAATTGTGTCCCTTAGAATTTCCTTTGATTAAAAAAGTAAGAACAATTAAGGATTGAATATGAAAGAGATAAGAGCCTTAAAAGAAAGTGGCCATATTGTCAAAGTTTTAGGGGTATTAGTAGACATTGACTTCAGATATGGACTCCTAAAAAGGCAGACACGGTGACGCAAAACCTCATATGGACAAATAAACAAGATTTATCTGGAAAACTCTGAATAAAAAGAGCAATGAATGGGGAATATGTATATGAAATATTAAAACATATTCTAAAACATCAGCACCTGAAAAGCATGACGCTGCATCAGAATAGACAGACAAATCAGTGGAACAAAATAGGGAGTCTAGAAATAAAGAGAAACACACCTGTAAGTGGCATCTAAATGACTGAGGAGAAAGTGGATTATCAGATCAGTGGTGCTCGATCAACACAGAAGCCATCTTGAAAAAATAAAGTTGGAGCCATACTTTACACTTACACCTGAATAAATTCCAAATGTAAAAAATTAACACCCCCAAGAAGTAGAAGAAAATATAAGGGAATTATTCAGTAATTTTAGATTGGGAAAGACTTTTCCAACTATGACATATGATTCAGAAGCCATAAAAAAAAAAAAGACAATAAATTCTGTCATGGAGAAATAAAATACACATTCTCCATGCAATAAATATTACAAACAGAGTCAAAAAGGCAAACAACAAATCAGGAAAAAATTTACTTCTTCCGTTACAGATCAAGTTCACATATGTATGTTGAAGTTAATTTCTTTAAAGATCATCAATTCGTTCAAAAAATGGGCAAAGAATATAAAAGTAGATAGAAGAGAGAAAAGTAAATACAAAAAAGACTTAAAAATACAAACTGTGTTCAACATCACTCATTTTAAAAATATAAATTAAAACTGCACTGAGATACTATTTTTTGGTCACTGAGATTGGCAAAGATCCAAAAGTCCAGTAATATACTCAGTTGCTGAAGTCTGAAGTAAAGGGAACTCATTTATCACTGGAGGGGGAGTAAATTGGAGGGCTGGAAAGGTCAATATGGTAATATCTATTAAAATTACAAATGTGCCTGCCCTTTGACCCAGCAATTCCATTTCCAAGCCTTTATCCTATAGTTATACCCTCATATGTGAAAAATGATATGTACAAAATTATTTCTTGCAACATCGTAAGAGCAAAAGATTAGGAACTACTGAAATGTCCGTTAAAAAGGGACTCAGACAAGGCAATATTATTCAACTGCAAAAATAAAATAAAATAAAAGATCTCCAAAATGTACTGATAGGTGGGAAAAAGTCAAAGTATGAAACAGTGTATAAAAATGAGGAGAAAGGATATGTTTACCTTTTTTTTCAAGTACACAAACGTCTCTGAATGGGTCATTAGAGCCAGTTTATATTCAAAAGGTGAGGACTTCTACTCTATCTTCTGCTGGGGTGAGTAGAGCGAAGAATTTGCAGATATATTTAAAAAGTACAGTAAGTTCTTATATTCCTAGAATTCTGAGGGATGTGAATGAACGACCGATTCAAATATTAAGTCAATCAATCATTTTTTTAAGCGAGGGAATACCTATGGGTTTCCAGGTTGCAACAGCTTGTTTTCATTAAAAGAAAAGAAAAAGTCGATTTTCTTCAGATTTTTTTTTTTTTCTTTTGCAATGTAGGCTTGATTTCAGCCTCCCTAGAGGGCCTAGGAGAGATTCTTTCTGGTTTCTTATGGGGATCCAAGCTAAACCAAGGAGGAAGAGGGGAGGAGAGACAGACAGAGGGAGAATTATGTTACATCTGTGTAGTTGGCTGTGTGGTACTTGTTATGGCTTTCTTTCCATTCTTTTGTTATTTCTAATATTTCCTCAATAAGCAGAAACTACTTTTGTAACCAGAAAAAAAGTTATCCGAAAAATTTATAGGTCCTTTAAAATTTACATATTAGTTAAAATTCACATTTTTCAGATTCACCCTGCTTTCCAATGAAGGCCAATCCCTAGAAAAATATTGCATCTGCTGATGAAGTGCTAAGCTGAAGGCTGCTAGTTGGAAAATCTAAATGAGAACCATACTGGTCTCCATTTAAAAAAAGGAAGCTAGGGTGAGTGAGTAGAAACATAAGAGGAGGGAAAGGCTGAAGTGAGTGTGGCTGGAGAGTTTGCAGGGTAAGTGTCACTGGGGCAGAAAGGAGCTGTGAAAAGACCATCAAAAGAGGAACATGGGGAACCTTAGATGGTAAATATTGGATGCATTCAATACGTTAAATATCTTTAAGTGGCCACGTTTGGCCATGCAGTGTGTTATGTACAGTTCTCAATTTCTTTATTAAAGTGTTAGTAGTTTTGCATAATTTGTATATATATATATATATATTTTTTTTCAGACCTTCCAAAGGAATTTAGCCAAAGAGGAGCCTCTGAAAAACCTTCAGCTAGAGGAGGGCATCCCCAGCAGAGTCTTGGGACAGGAAACAGGATGGTCTGGGCTGAAAGTGTAAGAACATCACTTGGCCAGAGCAGGAAGGGACGTGCAGGGAGGGGCAGGGGCCGTCATGGAGGCTCCTCTGCCCTGTAGGGCATGTGAACGTGGTCTCTTAGAGCTGTAAGTGGGAGTGTCCTAGATTTGAACCTTAGGCTTCTCACGGGGCTGCAGCTGGAGGACAGGCTGGGGTGGTCGAGATGGGAGACAGGGAGACAGATTCAAGTTTTATTTTACAATAAACCTCCTCCAGGTGATGGATGAGAATGGCAGGATAGGGATGGTGGCAGTAGGGTGACAGAAACAGGTGTGACAACTCTTCAGTGGACAGAATCAGCAAGAAGACTGCCTCAGTTGAGGTTGGGAGGGAGAAGAGTGCCAGAGCTGCTTCTTAGGCTTCTTCGAATGGATGCTGTTGACAGAAAAAAGACAAAGCAATTAAGAAAAGAGGACTTTGGTATGCCCTGCTTTTATTTTGGCTTCCTCTTTCTTTTTGGTGATAAGAAAACTATGAGTTTGGTTTGCATTTGCAATATTTATGGGACAACCAGGTAGAAATGTTCAGTCGGTGGTTGGCTACCTGAGTGTACAGTTTGAGAAGCAATCTGGGCTGGAGACAGAGAAATCATGAGGAAACAAGTGATCCAGAAGGGATGAGTGGGTTGGCCTCTGGGATGTCAGCACAGTAAGAAAGGCGAAGCATGAAGCCCTTGGAAGGTGATGTTTGGAGTCAGAGGTGTGACTCTACGGTTCATAGCTTGCATGACTGTGTGGATGATGACCTGGTTATTTAAGGAAAGCACTTTTGGCTGCAAGAACAGAGACTCACTCAATTTATCTCAAGGAAAGAGGAGTTTACTGGAAAGGTCAGGTGGACTGGGACCAGACCTGGAGACCTCAGGAGATGAAGCAGGTCTGGGGGTCTGTCTCTCTCCACCCCTGTTTCTTCCTGCACATCCTCTTTACTGTCTCAAAACCAACCAGGTTATTGCCTTTTTTCTAGAATTAACTAGCCCAAGATTAAAAACATTTATAAGCATCTTGAAACTCTAAGCAAAACATTGTATATATGTTAATTTACATATTTCTCAGGGGAGCGAGCCCATAGCTTTCCTAAGCTTGTTAGAATGGTCTAAGATTCAAAAGAAGCTCCCGAACCGTGTCAGCATGTCTCTCTCCAGAGAGAGGCAAGTGTTGGCTTGCCTCGGCCCCAACTCAATCTCATCTTTTCACTATCTATTTGCAGTAGAGCTATCTTTTCACTTCTAGCTCTACTGCAAATGACAAGCTTCTTTTCATTTTCCTTAGTTCAGATTTTGAAGTTAGAGAAGGTGATTGGCCACCAAAGAACCCAAACCGCAGAGTCAGGTCTCAAAGTGACCAAACAACAAGGTCCTCCTGTAGGGCACAGGGGAGTGGAATGAGCCTTAGATGTATGCTAATACCTCTGTGCAAAGTAAGTATGTTACCACTCAGAAAAATTCAGTTCAATACCTTGTAATGGCCTATAATGAAAAAGAATATGAAAAGGAATATATATATATACACATAACTGAATCACTATGCTGTACACCAGAAATTAACACAACATTGTAAATCAACTATACTTCAAAAAAAAAAGTAAGTTGACCAGCACCGTCAGGGTTCAGACTCCACATCATGACCCTAACGGTGTATCCAGGCTCTAGGTAACTTTTTCAGTTCCCCTGTGAGCTCAGCCCGCACGAAATTCCAGAAATCAATTTTTGAATCATCTGTTTCCTTAGAATTCTTCCTTTTTATCACTCAAGCTGTCAGCCCCCATCTCCTCTATCCTCCAGGCCTGCATATCTCACCATCCACCCTTCCCTGGTCCCCACGCCATCACCCCCCCCCCACACACACACACACACACAACACACAATCAGCTCGAGACTCATTCTGGCACCCATCCTCATCCAAGTCCATGACCTCTGCTCAAAGGACACTTTGAGACATACATAAGTTTTGGTTACATTTTGGAAAGGACAGGGGTTTGTGACCCTGATGGTGTGGCTTGCCAGAGAAGCTTGTCACATAAATCTGTGTCACCCCGCACATCACCAGTGATATCAACTTGCTTCCAAACCCAGCTGTGAATTTCCAAAGACCAGTACATTTCTGTCCCCGTAGGATGCAATTTCATCACGTCAGAAGTTGGGTACATTGTGTATGTGTATCATCAGAAAATAAAGCAGACAAAATCCCCAGTGTCACATGCTTGTCAAGAAGGGACTCAGACATAAGAAGAAATGACAGCAGCGTCCATCTGGAACCTCCCAGGTTAGACTGTAGCGGGGGCAGGAGGCAGAAGCGAGACCACGTCGTGTCGGGGCGTGGGGAGCACTTAGATGGAGCCGGCCGCGGGAAGCAGTAAGTCTGAAAAGACCAAGTTTAACATCTGGCAGAGCCAAATGCCCACGGCAGGGAAAGGAGATCCTGGGTGGAGCCACCCTCCCCCCCCCCCCCACCGACGGCAAGGATGTGGGGCTGGAGCCGGGCTCCACAGGGCCCTGGGGCCGGGAGGCTGGTCCGCTTGGGCAGAATGTATAAACTCTGCACGGTTACTATTCCTTTCCTAGAGCCTACCAGCCAGGCCAAGTGTGCATTTTGAGGCTAATGATCTATCAGAATGCCAAACTAAACTTCATTTTCTGTTTGACAGGCTTTTCCATTTCTGGCCCTCATGAAAGACTTGGCAGCCTCACTTGGAGTTCTTCTTACACGCGGCCGTAACAATTAACCAAAAGCACCTCTACGCCGTTGGGTATCAGAGCCCCCCTCCAAGGGGCCAGTGAGTCCCATGGCAGGTCGAGGAGTCAGCGGAGGGGCACATCTGCTGGTTCCTCTTTCCAATATAACCACAGCTCTAAGCTCCTGCCCGTGCTTGCCAGGAGAGCCCTGCCCCGGGGACTGGCTGTTGCCAGCAGTGACCGCACATGACTCCCAGAGCAGCAATCCAGGGTGATCCCTGGGACGCCCACAACAGCTACATACATTGAGCTGTAATGCCTTTCAGACTTCTGTGGCTTGTGTGTACTTAAATGAAAATTACGGCCCACTCTTGGAAAGCATAATGAAAACTTGGTCTTTTTTAACAGCTCTAACTATTTAATTGGTCCAATAACATCTCTCCCTGAACCTTAGGCCATTACCCACCAAGTCACAGAGGGGACACAGGCCATGCGGTGACTCCCTCTGCCAGAAGGTGACATCATTCACGCCTCTCTAAGTAGGTCCTCCAGCCCCTTCCCAGCACGAAACCCTTGGTGGTTTCCTTTCGCAAACTCTCTTATCCAACATACTATCCACATTTTCATTGTCAGTCAATTAATCAAAAAGTCTACCAAAATAGGGAATCATTTAAAAAAATGCATGCAAGCAAACTTTAATTTAACCTAAAAACAAATGTCCATTAATTTGCCAGATCATCCTGGAGCCAACGTGTCTGATTTCCCACTGACCACAGTCAACTGGGGAAGAGAGAACTCGTACACAACATGCCGGCAAATCAGAATTCCTTGACTAATCATAGGATAGTCCGGGCTTAGAAGTCACCTGAGAGATTACCTCATTCAACTCCTTTAATGGAATTGAAAGTGATGTAACATTTTTTATCATTTTACAGATAAGGGAAATGAAGTCAGACCACGGATGTTAGCCAACCTAAGAAAGCTGTATCTTAAGTGCCTCCAAAAAAGGATATCAATGATAAATAACAATCTGCTCCCTAGAACTCTAGAAAGATTCAGGAAGTTGAAGCCCTGAGCGTCACTGAAGACACAAGGGAGGCGAGAGGCTGAAACTAGGAAAAGTAATTAGAAGTCATGAAAGAGGCAAGATCGTGCAGGCCGCTCCATCAGCTGGTCCAGCCAGGCAGTTGGTCCTCATCCTCACCCCCCAGGAGGTGCAGTGGTGTCTTATTTAGGGGATGAAATGAACATGAGTGGCTCTAGAAACAAGCCCACCAAGTATGTTGAAGGATGGGGGGTGGCACCCTACTGACATCAGGGCAAGGAGTGGAAGTCCACACCAGAACCCCAGGACCCCACCATCACCTGGCCTCTCATTCCAAGGAGGCTGGCAGCCATACAGTTACCCTAAGACAGGAAACTGGAGTGTGACAAGAGGGAAGGGTGTGTGCAAAGGCCCAGGGGCTGAGCCAGAGCAGAGAGCCGCAAGTCCAGTGAGGTGAGAAGAGCCAAAATTGGAAAGTGGAGCCTTATCTTCTAAGCCAGAAGGAGTTGTTGCTATGGGTTCTAAAGAAAATGACGTGATCATATCAACATTCTAACAGGATCATTCTGCCAGCCGAGTGGGACCCAAATGGTTATAGAGGTAAAATTGGGACCGTGTGCCTGGGTACAGACGATGATGTCAGCTCCTCGAAAGAAAGCATCGAGGAGGAAGGGCAGGTTTGAGATGGGAAAGAACACACTGGAAAAGTTAAGACTGAAAACCAGAGTCAGGCAGCCTCTCACTGGCCTCTTATTCCAAATGGCAGGACTCCAAGCTCACAGTGTCGCCCCTTAAGCTTGCCGGTTAATAGACCCAGGAAAGACCTGAGACAGTGACTGTAAAGGAATATTACAAGTTGAGCAGAGCGGTTGCTGTGTTATTTTCAACCACTTGCCCATCTCTCACTAGGAAAGGTCATTTAACTTTGGGTTCGATGGATTTGCCAGGAAATACACCCGTGGGTTGTAAAGCTGTGGAATAGAGGTCAATTTTACAATTATGAAATAGCTAGCTTTTCCAGAAGCACCAGAAGTTGTCGGGCCATATCTTTAAAAGGCAGCTACTGAAATGATACCCGCGCAGCCTGCAGCTGCAGGGGACACCAGTGATGATGATGTGGGGGCGCCCAGCTGAGCATGTGCAGTGAGCTTGGGAGAGGAGGGCGAGGATCCTCTACAGACATCGTCAGCGAGGACTGGGCATCAAAATTAACCTTGAGTATCTGCCAAGACCCTCACGGTATCCTCCCATGGCCTAGGCAGCTCTTGGATCATCCATGGTATGCACAGAATTGACACTACCCTCAAGAGAACCAGTTCTATTGTATTGCTTGGCACTCAAGATGGCTTTGGCAGTGACCAAGTCAATGACAAAATCCAAATGCCATTCTGGACTTAAATAGTTATTATCTAGAAGGAGAGTTCAACGACTCATTTTCAGTTTGGAGGCAGAATATAAATTCCAGCCAAGCTCAAAATCAGCCCTGCCTCTGATTTAGGCCATACCTGAAGGGAACTGGGACCAGGGAGAGGTAATTCCCCAAGCGTGCAAAACTTAAAGGGACGCCAGGAAAAAAACAAACAAACAAAAAACCCTTAGTAATCAAGCTAAATCGTATCTTCATACAATATTTTAAAAGTTAAAAAAAAAATCCATGATGACCCAATATCAAAAGTTTATAAGCAAGTGCTGTGCTGAGTCATACTGGAGTCTGAGGCAAAAGCAAAATTTCGTGATATCAATTGTTTATTTATTTAAATTTTTGATATGTTGCTCACCATGGGCTTTTTTTTTTTTTTTGCATATAATTTTGATCTTTAAATACATGGTATTAAAACATTTTGAGTGCTGACTTTTTTGTACACCTCCTGAAATCTTTGGCCAGAGGCAAGCATCTTGTATGCCTTGATCCCAGCCTGGCCACATGGACAAGAATTTGGAGTTTTACACATTTGTCTCTCACAGCTTCAGACAACCCTCACCCTCATTTCTGCATGCACACACACACAATGGCATGGAGAAATTAAAAACCACTCTGGAAATGTAAGCAGACATCCTGTTCCCTTTGCAGAGGTGACAAAGGGCATTCTTTAAAGAACTTTCCTCATTCATCTTTTCAAGAGGGTTGCTGCTCACCCTTAACTGCATACCTGAGGTTGGTGTTGGTAACAGAGCTGTCCCCTGGGGTTGTGCTTGCACACAGAAAGGAGGAAAATCCATTTCAATCCCCAAAGGACAGAATTACTGGTGCAGAAGGTCACTAAACGCTAGTCCTGCCCAATGGGCTTGGAGCAACATCCCTGTCTGCATTGCTTCGCTGCCCTTCCAGCGGCGGGAGGAGGGAAGCCTGGAGACTCTCACTCTCACCGGGGAAGAGAAAGCCGTCCCTAGTCGAAGCCACAGGATAAATACTTTCAACAGCGGAGGGGAAGAGGCTGACGCCAGCATGCATGATGTGGAGCCGCAGACTTATGTTTGCACCTAACGCTCTAGAGACATTGGCCAAGACCAGCTCAACCAACTGAAAATATTACTGCTGTAATTCTGTCAAGGTCGCTTGTCAGGCTGGGTTATCCACTCCCCAAGGGCTTGTTGCCCAGATCAGCTTTACCAAGGGGACGTAAGTCATGGCTCTATCTCAGGGAAACCTCCCAGGCCTGGTTGCAGTTCTGTTCCTGCCCTTCCCGGCCTGGGGATCTGATTCAGGGCATCCACAGTCCATGGCGGAGATGGGCTGAGCCCCGAGACCATGCCAGTGGTCATGGCGGCCCTGAGCCCTTCCAGATGTCAGTGGACTGATGCCATTTCTGTCACCTTAGAGATTATTACAAATATTTTATTGGAAACTGCATAAATGGTAACAAGATCTGAGGCACAGAGGGGTGGTTGACCTAGGGCAGCCGAGCTACCCCATAGAAGACGTGTGAGGACCGCATACCTGTTCCCAGGGGCGCACATACTCCCCACACCAGGGGAGGAATAGAATTTCATAGAAAGAGCCGGTCTTGGAAGTCAAATAGATCTGCAGACTCGAGTCTGAATCTTGGCTCCACTCGTGAGCTATGGGGCCTGGGGACGTTATTTAACCTCTCCAAGGCTGAGTTACCTAATCTATAAGGTGGGAGAAGTTAATGGGTGAAAAGCGCCTGGCATAGACCCCGTGCTCCTCACAAGTGTCCAGCCCCCGTTCCCAAAAGAAACTCGCTACATAAAGAATCTCTTTACTCACCATCCTTTAATTGGTCCTGTTTATGCCCAGAATCTCAGGGTGATTTTCACTTCCTGTCATCATGTCCAAGGCTCAGCTCAGCCCTCTCTTCACCAAGCACTGGCACTGGGGACAATGGGGTTGGATTTTCAGGAGAAAAAAGTAGCCAGATTAGCACATCACATGCCCAGCAGCATGATGTTAGGCAGGGAGGCAGGGAGCTAGGGAGGAGAAAGGACAAAGGCATGTCTCTTCCCCTCTTTCTCCTCCTGGGCTCCGATCGAGTCTCGAGTTGCCAAGGAAGTGAGCCTGGCCAGCCACGGCCCGGTTAATCAGCTGAGCTAAGTCATGGGGAGGGTCATGAAGGAGACGTAGGCTCTGAGGCTGAGGGGGATGGCTGGACACTTGAAAGGGATGATGTGGGAGCCCGATGGGTGTTGCCCCTAGTTGGGGTGATGAGGAGGGAGATCCAGAGCCAGTACAGAAAGTACAGAGAACTTTTATTTAAACCCAAAATTCAGGACTTGTTTGCCGGCGGTGAGAAAGATGATTTGAAATTACGAATGCCCTCCCAAATCTAAGAAACACGACCACCAACCTCCATAGGCTTCCTGGGAAAGATTATTGAGAGACTTAAAATCTGATGACTCGGGCCCTTTCTGGGATTAAGGGTCTCCAAGATAAGGAAGAAAGTCTGTCCCAACCTGTGATGCCCATGTGGGCTGGGCATGCCTTCTGCAGTGCAGCAGAAGTGTGTTAAAGAAAAAATCATTAATGACAGTCACTCAGTACAGGCAGCCTACTGCAAGGGGGTTTGCAGTAAGGTTTTGGCTCAACTCTGAGTCTAACAAAGACAATGGGGGTTTGTAGTGAAGAAGCCAGGCGGGGGTCAGGGGGTGGAAAATGACTAAGGGGAGACGTCAGGGGAGGGGAATTCTTGCTAGACCGACTCAACAGAATTCTTGCCCCAGGCAGGCCAGCCTGGTATCAGCGTGACGTCAAGGTTAGTCGGACACTAAAAGTGGGGAATTTTCCCTAAACTGACTTTATAGGATTCCTGCTCAAACAGAGGAGGAAGCCAAGGTCAGGCCTCGTCCGGGTGGGGGCTCCGAGGAGGCTGATTACAGCCTGGTCGAAGGGGAGAGGGACTTTGTCACGTGTCTGGGCCCTGCTGAGGGTTTTGGCAAGGGGCGGACAAGATGTTTGTGAATGTAGCACTGGGTGGTGAAAAGTGACTCAAGATGAAAGAAATTTCAGTTAGCTAACTTCTTATTTGCGGAGCTTTTATTGGCAAGAGAGGCCTTTCCAGTGTTCATGGGCCTCTGCAGCGGCAGCAGCAACAAACAGCCAAGAGTCAACCTAAGCTGCATGTAGGGGAAGCGCAGTTGCCGGTCCAGCCCACCAGGTGGCAGAGCGAGAGCGGCATGGCCATCCCAAGAGGGAAAACATGGTGACGGCCAAGGCCAAGGGTGAGCTGCTCAGGACCCGCACGGAGTTGGATCTGTGCGTGTTACCAGCCGTATTTGGTGGGGGGAAGCCAACGTGAGAGATATTTATATTTCTATCAAGGCTGTCACTCATGCCTTTGGTTCTGTGCAGCCTGGGGAGATAAGATGTCATACTCAAAACCTGTTGGCATTTGTGGAAAAATGAAAAGATGATGATGAGCCAGTTGGCAAGGATTGGTTCTGTTTGGGTAGATCGGAGCTGACACATGTAAGTGGGGCTCAGAGATCCCTGTCAGAGAAGGTGGGCTTGCTGACTTCTCCTCCGCCCCATCTGATAGGAGAAACTCCTGCCTCTTTCCTTTGCATGGCTTGGTTCTTGGCCTATGGAAAGGATTCCACTGACAGCTGGCACTGCACCCACTGGCTCCCCATCTCCAGTGCCCTGCATGTGGCGCTCCTCCGAGAGCAATGGCAGACAAGGAAGCAGCTCCACTGCCCACGGCAGTCTACTGTGGACCGCCTGCCTCCCTCACTCCCAGCAGCTCTGGGGAGCCCCAGACACAGAGGGAAAATGAATCCTGGGTGCAGGGCTACCTTGAGGCCAAGTGGAGAAGGAAGCAACTTGTCCTCCAAGCCCAGTCCAGTGGCAGACTCACAGGTACCTGGGTCACCTCCCCCAGCCCGACCCTGCCCCCTCCTCAGCTTGCCTTTCCCACCTTATCCACTCTCCACAGGAAGGAAAGCTATTTATTGAGCAGAAGCAGATAATACCATACATACTCAAGAGCGGGCTTTGAAACAGCTATGGATGCATTTAGTTCTGAGAGCAAGCCTATGAGAATATCATTACATCCACTTAGTAGATGAGTACATTGAGGCACCAAGAGGTCAAGTGACTTCCCTGACATCAGAGAGCTAGTAAATGACCAATGACAGAGCCTGGATTTCGATTCCAATCTGCCTGACTCCAAAGACCATTTTCCTTCCGCAACAGTGTGTAGCTGGACACTATTGTATTGTTTTATATGTGGTGCCCCTCCCAGGACTGGGCACATTTTTTTTTTTAAAGGGAGCCTGCAAATGGCAAGACTAAAGACAGATACAACAGGTGATCTCTTGCCCCAAATGTCTGCAACCTCGCCCACATCAGATTAACTTTCTCAGAGTTTGGAGCTTACTTTTTTCTTCTTATTATTTGTAGATTATTTTTCCTTTTTGCTGCCCTTGATCTGGCTTCTGGATAATTTCCTTGGTTTTCCTTCCATGTCATTAAGGGGATTAGGAAATGGGATGTGTTACTGAATTTTCACAATTTTAATTCAACACATTCCAACAGGACTGATGAGCTAAAACATCAGCGGCATCGAAGCAACCGAGAACCATCCACCTGTGTCATGTCAAGGGACCACGGTGATGTCACTGTCACCACCATTACGTGTGCTCACCCTGTACTCAACATAATTGTCCAGAAAACCTTCCTTCATTTATTACAACGGTGGGATGTGTTTTTAAATAAATGACCGTTTTAAAGATCCTGCATTTGGAAACTTCCAATATTTATACTACTGTGTTAATTTCTCAGTGCTGCTGTAAAAAGTACCACAAACTGCGTGGCTTAAAACAACAGAAATTTATTCTCTCAAAATTCAAGAGGCCAAAAGTTCGAAATCAGAGTGTCAGCAGGGTGTGACCCCTGCCAAGTCTCCAGGAAAGACAGCTTCCTCGCCTCTTCTAGCCGTGGTGACTGCCAGCAACCCTCATCATTCCTTGGCTTGAAAGCACATCACCCCAGTTACCCACTCCATCTTCACATGGAATTCTCTTTTGTGTCTGTTTCCAGATTGCCCTTTTCTCATGGACACCGACGTCGGATTTAGGGCCCACTCTAATCCAGCATGACCTTATCTTAAGTTGGTTACATCTACAAAGACCCTATTTCCAAATAAAGTCACGTGCACAGGTACCAGGGTTAGGACTTCAATTTTCAGGGGGCACAATTCAACCCACGACAACCTTTTCCCAAATGCAGGGCAGCGAGCAGTCATCGATCACGGGAAGTTCTGCCGAGGACACGAGACGCCATAGCCCTTCTGCAAGCAGCCGTCCTGGCGACACCTCCAAGCCATCACAGCCGGCACCTCAGGTGAAACCGACTCACCACCACGAGTCCCGCTGAAGGAATGACTCTGTAATGATGGCAGCAGCGGTAATGCGCTCGTGGGGAGAGCATCGCAGCCCCCTTCAAGCCCAGCGCAGGTGGCTGCCGGTTCACCTTATGCAATAAGTGGGTCCAGCTGAGTGGTCGCCCTGGGCAGCCGGTCACCCTGTTGCTGGCCCATCTCCCTCTCGGCCTAGCAGGTACCATGACACGTGACCGTGGCCTTAGATTCACAGAGGAAAAGGTTCCACTGTTTTTTCTGAGTCCACAATCCACATGCATTGTAGCATGGCCCAGTTCCAGCTTCTCTCCACCCCCTGGAAATTGGAAATAGTGATACACCGCCATCTCGCAGGGCTGGGGGGTGCAATTTAATTAATGTTTATAAACCACTCTGAGGTCTTCCAATGAGAACTGCTGTGTAAGTGCAAAATTATTATTAGTTCTCAGCCCCCTGTCCCTTGACTTCTGACACGAGTTTTTGTTGTTCCTGGATGGGAGCCATTTATGGGCTGTCCAGCTGGTTCTTTCGGGTACAGAGGCAAGTGCATACACATTTGCAGATTTTTTTCCCCTTTGAAAAAAGCATTCCAGCTCCATGGGATGTCTGGAAGCTTTTCAATGCCTGAATTTCTTCCTACTTGTCTCTCCTAAGTACGGTAATCTCCAGGGGGAGATTGTCAACAGGCTACTTTGCAAAGGAGCGAGGGGGGAAAATGGTCAATTTGAAGAAATGGCCCCTCTTATAATGAAGAATAAAACAGTATCTCCTCCTCATGCAGAATCTAAATGAATTGCTAAGTGAGGGCTGCCTCGCTTGCCCAGAGGGATTCTGTACTTGTTTACGCATTGAAAGGAGAAAAGAAGAGGAGATTTGCTTTCCGTGCCCGAGCTTCGCCTCCTTCCTTCACCCTAACTTCTCAGGCACCAGGGAAAACAAATACACCCCACCCGGATGATGCTTTCCTGCTAGACTTTGTTGCCTAACTGTACGCTCACATGGGATCCCATGAGGGGAATGAAATCAAGAAGTGGGAAAGGAAAAAGATACGTCTGCAAGTGAAATGCCTTGTCTCTGAAGGACAGGATGGGGCTCGTGAGTATTTCATCAAGCTCTGGGGCAGCAAACGTGTCATAAGGCACCGTTTTCCTTCTCTCTAAAATGTATTCATGCTCATCCCCCGATTCCCACACACAAGCCATTAGGATCCCTTCAAGGTATCTTTTGGTTTAACTTAACGCTTGGTTAGCAGGGTCTGTTAGTCAACTGCTGGAAGGTTTTATTTTTAAAAATCGCTAAGGAGCGATTATGTAACATGTAGTCCATTGGACAGAAGTATAAAAGCACAGAATCAATGAAAGAAGCAAACGTTTGCCACGTCACCGTGAACACAGAAAAAATAAACCAAAAGAGCATCGATAATGCATTCTGTGTTTCCTAAGTCTGCCAATCACTGATCAAATATGGTATCAAATTATCTAAGGGGAAAACCAGGAATATTCTGCTGGGACAGGAAAGTTGAGGCAGGACGAAGGGTAAGATGGGGTAAAATCAGCTTTAACCATGTAAAGTCTATGAATGCAGGAGCACCAGAGCCCTGCCAGCTGTCGTGACGGCTGTGAAACACAGGGACCTTCCTGTCATCCAAGATGATTGAGTTCTGCCGTTACTTAACGGTCAGGATGGAAGGGGTGGTTTCTTTCTTTCCGTTCCATTATTTAAAAAGAGGACAGAAGAACTAAGTAAATAAAATTAGATAGATGAAGATCATCATTCTAAGTGCAGTGGGCCAGAAAGAGAAAGAAAAATGCCACATATCACTTATACGTGGAATCAAAAAATAACAACAAAAATGATAAGGACACAAATGAACTTATTATTTACAACTTAGATGACTGACCTCTTAAATATATGTGTAAGCATATCTGACTGTCCTTTATGATTGGATTACCGCATTCTGTTGATTCTTATTTTGTGGTTGGCTTTATTCCTTTGACAACTATGCAAGTTTAAAAAGCTAAAGCTCTCATCTGTTCTTAGAAACAATGATTAGTACATATATATAAACTAAAAAAAAGTGCAGTATACTGTACATATGTATTTACATGCAATATAATGTGTATGTGCAGTCAAACTGTAATGACTCTACTTTATAAAACTGAAAAAGGAAAAAATTAGATAAAGAAATAGATAGATATATACAGAGAGATCAGTTAGGATCATAAGAAAACCCACAACTGAAAATTCAGAGGACAACATGTAGGGACCAGCTTGTTTCCAGCCCTCCTTTTCCCTTCTACTGATGCTCTGCTTCTTTGGGCTTCCATCAGCCTCCAAAATGGTCTTCCTGTTTCCATCTCCTCCAGCTCTTTTATTTCATCCTTCACTTTGTTTTCCTGGTTATTGTCCCAGAAATAGATCTACTCACACAGCTCCTCAGCTCAGAATCCGTCCATGCCGCCCCATTGTGCACATTCTCTGCAGTAACTTGTCTGTCTTCCATTATTGCCTCCTGCCTCCTTGGCCTGCACTGTGGGTCCCCTGTGCCCACAAACACTCTCATACAATCCTCTGTTCAAGGATTCTCTCTCCCTTTATGCATTAGAGACGAGCCTCTGGCATTCCTACCTCCCCTGGCCATTACTACCACTCAAAATCCTGCTTATCTTTCAAATCCAAGTTCAAAAGGAATTAGCTCTATAAATCCTTCTAAGGTGTTCCCAGGTGAACTTGGATACTCCCAGTCTGTTTTCTGTGTTCCCACTATGCGTTGTATACTTCCCTAATGCTAAGTAAAACCAGCAGCCACACATAGAGCTCTGAGCTCATTACTCCCTCGGCTAGATCATCAGGGCCTTGAAAGGAAGGATTGTGTCTGGCTTTCTTGGAGTATGACACAGAGGGCCTACTACAACAGTGTTCTGTCCAGAGTAAGTGCTCAGCAAAGATACTCATGTTTAATTCCATCCATTCAACACACACACAGACACTACAAAAAAAGCAAGTGGCAGAATTTTAATTTCTTATGCAATTTAAAGGTAAAAATTAGACAATAAACCCATCTGGTCTTGAGAAGACAATAAACAGCAATAAAAGTCTCTGACCAAAGAACTGATTGATTGTGTCCTACTGACCAGTTAGGGCAAACCTGGCTCTGCAGACAATCAGTTGCAAAACTATGAAAGAACGTTGCTGGACTAAGCAAACAGCTCCTATTGTAAAGGTCTGGGGCCTCTGGCTGTTTTCACATAGGAAAGATGGAGTGTTAAACAATTATCCAGGTAATGCAGCCACATAAAGTTGCCAAGAAGAAGAGAGTCAGGGTGAGGTGGAAGCCCCATAAAAAAAGACCGGCAGGACCCCCAGGCAGGGCCACTACTCTCCTGACAGCATCATCCGATTCCCTGGCCCAGCGGCTTTATCTCACTTTTTGCCTCTGAAACGGCTTTCTTCTAAGAAAGTGGAACTTACCCCTAAAATTCTATTGGTTCCCTGAGCTAACTCCTGATTTGTCCATTTGTAATGCTTCATTTGCGTGGAGTTCACACCTGATTGGTCCATTTCTCTCACTCCTGATTGGTCCATTTCTACAAAGCTTGTTCCTAGTCACCTTTGTTATACCTTATTTGCATATGATGTTACAAAATGTGGCAAAGTCTACAGTGGTAGCCTGTAAAAGCCTGTGTAAACCTACAGACGGGGTCAAGCTTGTAGTGTTAACTCCTCTGGGCCCACTGGCGTAATAAACCTGAGTTCTCCAACTCTCCAAGTGCTGCTTGATCTCTCACCCAGATCCAGGCTGCTGTCACAACTGAGCTGTAACACTGAGCTGTCACACACTTATCTACAACAGGGAAACCAGACTGAATTATTCTGAGACTCCCAACCCTGACTGCCGTGGGGTCGAGCACGCGAGCCTCAAGCATTCTCTGTGCCCATGGGCTGCCGCGGGGTCCCTTCTGCAGCCCCAACAAAGCATCAGGCTCTTTTGGCTTCTGTGAGTGCAGCTCAGTACTTCCTATGACGAAACCTGCTAAGAATGATTATAAAAACAAAAACCGCAGGCCTTCTTTAGGGAGGATGTGGAGCTAATATTCACGTCAGTGTTCATGTCTTGGGGCATCCCGAGGTGAAATTATTGTTAACTGTAGATCTAATTTCATAGACAAAGCAGGTCCCTGAAAATAAAGCTTTCCCTGGAGGTAGAGACAAAAAATAAATACAGCCCACGATCATCTACCTTCTTTGGAAATACCTTGGGAGGCGGCGATCAAGGCAGTGGAAAACCAGCTCACGCTCCTGGATTCATTCAGCCCTCCTGACCTCTACCCTTCTCTCTCTCTCTCTCTTACTCACACACACATCCACACAGCTTTTCTTATACCAAAGACACTAGGTATGAATGCTGAGTCTACCTCATCTCAAGCCTGCAGTCCAAACTGATGAAGGGTCCCCCTTCCTTGGTCTCTCATGTACTGTAATTCTAAGGGCCAAGAAACATTTCGTTTCACCTGGTATTAATCCTCTGAAAGCAACACGACTCTCCCATCAAGTCAATTCTGTTCCTTTTAACAAAAGCATTTTGTCTGTCAAAGACTCACTGTCATCGTCACTTTCTCTGCTGCCTCCTTATTCCTTGTTCTAATGTTAACCTTGTTCTAACACGACAATTTGCCAGACACTGAGCTAAGCTCTTAGACACATTATCTCATTTAATCCTCACGGCAAACCTAATGGGCAGATACTATTTGTATTCTTATTCTAAAGAACTGCCAGCTGAGGCTCAGAGGGGTGAACCCCCTGCCCAAGGTGGTAAAACTTGCAGGTGGTGAAGCTGGGCATCAAACCTGCTGAGTAGGAACTCTGAGCTCTTCATTACCAGGCCAGTGGTCTCCCCAACACTTTCCATAAGGCACCTGAGAATGGAGGTGATTCCACTGAAAGGGAATCTGCAGCTTTTACAGACATTTTATGGGCATTCGTCTTTACCAAGAGCCATTTCCATGATGCTTTTATAACTGTTACAACCACTTGCACGAGACTGTTCTTACCGTTTGGGGGTAATGGACCTATTTGAAAATTTTGAGTGAAACCCCATGAATGACAGGCACAGAGCCCCTGGCATGAAACATCCTTCTGAAATAGATACTCTCCTTCTTTCCATCCTGCCCACCTGTCGTCATGCACGTGGTCAGGCTGATCATGTACCACCTGGTGACAAGGGAATCGGAGGATGGATTCAGGAGCATCTCTGGGAAGAAGGGGATGCTGCTTCAAGGAGGTCTGCCTGCCACAAAGCCCCTCCCTCTCAGAGGAAGAACTCAGCCAGTCTTTCATCTCTAGAATTTCACCTTAGGTTCTGGTTCTCCAACTAGCACTCATCCCAACGTCTTATGAGTAGTTTTAAACATAAAAAAGAAAAACACTCCCTCTTCACATGCATAAATTTAATAACATGAAAGCTATGGCAAAGAGGCAGAAACACTAAACTCGGCACCCCTTTTCCTCTCAAGTATCAGCGTGGGCAATTATCTCTTCGGAAATTAAGTAGAGGAAGGGCCAAGCCTGATAAGAGAAACCCAACAACTGCCAAAACATCAACGGAATATTTATGAACTCCCTTCTCCCCGTGGCCCAGTGGCTCCTGAGTGTCCATATCTTGGAGTACTTTTGGCTGGTGCTTCAAGAACAGACCGCCGAACTGGCCTCCTCACTTCCCCGAAGGAATTCGTACAGAAGACTATGGGAAAGTCTCCTCCGTAGCCTTCTTTGTTTGGAGCGATGGAAAACATGAAGAATGAAAGGCATTTTCTCATGCCCAGAGCAACACTGCAATAATAAGGATAATGACCCGAAGGCATTTCGAATTTTGGATAGTGCTTTATACTCTTTCAAAGCATTTTCACATACATTTTTTTCCAACCAACTCATACAACAACCTTTTGGTTTACAACTGAGAGAGGAGAAACCATAAGGATCTTGTCTAAGACCAGACAGCCAGGGAGCGGAACGGCGGGGCCAGCACCCAGACCGCACGATTGGTCCAGCATTTCCATCAGGTCACTAAGTAGCTCTCTATCTTACTGTCACCGTCTTCGACTTCTCCTCCTCCTCCACATGCGGGTTGCTGGTCAGTGAGCAAGGGCATCTAACTGAAGATAGAGATTTCAAAAGGAGAAGAAACACAAATCCTTCTTTGACAAGTATACACAGATATAAAAATAAACGTGGCACTCTTCTTTATTGCTTCTTTATGGATGTCTTTCCCTGATCAAGAAGCCCTGCTGGGGACAGTTCGCTGACCTGCTATTTCTATGTACACATCATACTCCGTGGTAATGGCAGGGCCTCCCCACCGGGAAATTATTTGCTAAATATTTCCCACTGTCTCACAGCTTGGCCTGTCGATTTCTCCCAGACATAAAACATCTGGGCTTGGACAGCACGTTCAGAGATGTTTTCCAGATGTGGCAGAGGACAGCTGTCCTCAATGGTCTATCACAGGGCCAGCTCTGGGCATTCGTATTTCCCAAGACCCTTTTTCCAACTGGATCTCACCATAGCTTTTCTAGGACTGAAAAAAATGTCCAAGAGGTTGACCAGAGTGCTGAATACAACACTGAGAAGGTCACGGAGAAGCAGCAGGGGCGAGCCCCCTGCAGGTGGCCTCACGCTTTGCGGTCATGTCACAGTCTTCGAGGCCCTGCTCACAAAAGGCGGCGTGGGATCCACTTTGGGATGTCTCGGTCGAGGGAAGGACTTCACGGGAAGGCTGCCATCTTCAGTGAGGGGCTCGCGCTTCTGCAGTCCGGGGGCACCCCATGGAGCCTCCGTCTTTAGAAAACACAACCTGCAGAAGTCCTGTCACACCAGTACCGTCTTGTGAAGAGTCACGGGCTCCGACTGCTTACTTGGGGAGGTGACTGGCAGGAAAGCTTGTTCCATGACGGGTTTAGAAAAATCTGGGAAAATACTCTGCTGTCGTGCAAACTTCTGAAAAATCAAATCAAATACAAGATATGTTGAGAAGTGAATAACAAAAAAATGCATCCGTTGTCAGCTGGATTTAACATTCACTAGGAGCTGGCGGGACAGCTCCTCTGGGAGCCCTTGTGACACTGGCTGCCTGACTCACTCACAGTGGCTTTGCACTATTTCTCTGGCACCTCCACATGTCAACCAGGAGTTACAGATGGGGGCCATTTCAAGACCCAACTGTGAAGAGATCTGTACGGAAAATCAGTGCCCATGGAAATGGGCATTTGCCAACAAAAAACTCAAGTCATTCATTTTTAAAATGTACCATGAGGTAATTCTAATTATATTCTTATATGCAAATAACTCTAAAGAACAAGCTGTAAGTTTCTTACGGTGTCCTTGAGGGAAGGACATAGGTCTTACGCCTTTTTACATCCCCTCCAGTGCCTAGCATAATGCCTTGTACACAGTAGGTGCTCACTGGAGTTTTCCGACTCACTGATTGATGTCTAAAAGAGGAACCAGAGAGATGAGTGTTTGGCCAGAGAGCCAAGGAAGTGAAGAGAAGGGCCCAGTGAGTGACAAAAACCAGCCCTTGAACCGCTCCTGGGTGACCCTTGTCCTGGTCCCCAAGTAGCCAGCACTCCTTGACTCTGAGACCTACGGGACTGATCACTTCCTAGTGGGTCAGGACCAGAGCTGGCCCTGCTCCCCCACGACCGCTGGTGACCCAGGTGAGCAGCCT
Organism: Camelus dromedarius; assembly: GCF_036321535.1. NCBI lineage: Eukaryota > Metazoa > Chordata > Mammalia > Artiodactyla > Camelidae > Camelus > Camelus dromedarius. The sequence continues at coordinate 9,039,344 of NC_087454.1, read as the reverse complement.
GCAGAAAGAGGCAGGGAGGGGTGTAGGCTGGAGTCTGTCACCGACACTCAAGGGCGTGTCAAAGATGCCCAAGTGCCGGCCAGTCCTCCTCCACCCCAGGCCACCCTCTGTGTGCTTCTGGCTTCTCAGGGTTAATTCTTAAAAAGTAGTGGAAGTACCAAAATTATAAGAGGGAATCTCTAAGAGAAAAGAGTTCATGGGCAAGTGAAGGAGGCTGATCTGTCCCGGGGGGGCTGGGCTGGCTCCCCTGCCTACAGGAAGGACCCTGCTCGCCCCGCAGGGTGGACGGGCAGGCTTCCACTTTCTACCACCGTAACTATAAGGCCTGCTGGTGCTTTAGTTGATCCGTCAGCATTTCACAAACTTCCTTCACCCGTCTGCCTTCATTTTGTCTTCACAGAGCTCTGTGCCGAGCCACCAGATGGAAGACAAGCTGGGAGCTTCTTGCAGGGAGACCCCCAGTCTAGGGTACGGCCAGGGCTCTGAGAATACGACTCTCCCCGTTGTTCAGTGACGCACACCATCGACAAAACGCACCCGGGCTGGTGCCCTAGGTGATCTTTTCATCATAAGAGATGTTCTAAAAAGATACTCACGCAAGTGAAAATGATGAGTGTTAAGTAGAAAATGACCAGAGTCAACAGCAGTACAATCTCAGCTCTGTATTTCTTAAAAGTCTCTTCTCTGCGTCCCTGAGAGCATCCTTAAAAAAGAAATAAGTAAAATATGAAGGAAGCCATTTAACAGGACTTTTCTACCATAATTTTTTTAAAAAAGCTAAGAATGCTTGGTTCTGGCTCTTTTAAGGCCCCCTCGTCTCCCACTCCCACCCTCACACGTGTGCCGCTGGGAAGAGCAGCAGCGCTGACAGCAGTGATGGTGGCGGCAGCCGGCACTCACTCTTGCTCTGTGCCCGGCTGCGTGCAAAGGGCACCCTGCTATTACTGAACAAAGGGACATCTTTGGAAAATCATGAAGGTTCCTCCACCAAGGCCAGCAGAAAAGGGGGGGCTTTGGAATAGCTCCCTGCGGGGTCATTAAAGGCTGCGGCCACAGCGCTAGAAAGGGCAAGTGCGGGAGGAGTGAGGCCCTCAGCCCAGGGTGAGACATCGCAGGGACAGCCTCTCCCCACTCAGGCACGACACCCAACGTGCGCGTTGGGGTAACAAGGGCCCCAGGCGGGAGCAGATGGCGTGCATTTGATCAAAGAGGATTCCATCCCCAGGGCCACAGATGGGCCTCCAGAGAGCTGTTGACCCTGAAACTGGATTCAAAATTTTGTGCAACGGTCTAGGGATGGATTCTCATGGATGTCTGTGACCTCAGAAGAGAAAGGCTGAGAGCCGCTGTCCTAACGGTGCTCACATTTATCGAGCACTCTGTCCTGAGCATTTCAGTGCAATATCTCATTCCACCTCCACAACAGGCCTGTGCTGTAAACCTTATCATCCCATTTTAGAGATGGGAAAACTGAGGCTGAGAGTCAATCAGAGATTTGCCCAAGGTCACACATTAATGAGCAGCTGAGCTGATATCTGAACCAGATCCAAGCGACCACTAGTAGGACCAGTTAACTTGCAGGCAACACTGCCTTCCAAGAGGAAAAGAAAGCCAAGCAGGTGTTTTCTGTTCATTTCCTCTCTGTTCCCTGCAGGACATGCCGGCCCTCCCTGCTCTTCCTGCCAGGTGGTTCTCATTTCTTATTCGAGTGAATAAAATTCATTGAGGGCCTACTGTGTGCCAGGAGACAGCAGAGAACAAAGCAGGGAGTGGATCGCGTCAGGTGTGGTAAGTGCCACAGAGCAAGACAAACAGAGCAGCATAAAGGGCGAGAGCCTGGAACGGGTGTAGTGTGTGTGTGTGTGTGTGTGTGTGTGTGTGTGTGTGTGTGTGTGTGTGTGTGTGTGTGTGTGTGTGTGTAACAGTGAACCCAATCCAAACACTGACCCCTCACTAGCAACTGTGTTCTCGTCAGTGCAGGACTATTATCTTGACTCCTGTCAGCTATTTCGTGGAAGGAGAAAGTAGCTATCGTACAAAGTCAGGGACTCTGTAACAACACGTCTGTCATTTCCAGCCTTAGCCACTAACGAGACTTGGGCAGAAGCCCAAGGCAAGGCGGATTTTAAGCTACATAAAGAAACGTTACGGAAAAAAATCCAAGGAGATAATCCTTGTCTTGACACTCAATTCTTGGTCTGACTGCATAGAGCAAAAATGTGCATCCTGTCCCAGGAACATTATCTTCTCCCTGTGCCCTTTTTCTTTGGCCTGAGTTGAGGTTTGGGGGAATTCGATCACTGTAAAGTGGAAAGGAAGTGCGGTTCTCATGCTAAAAAGGTGGAAACATGGAGCAGCTCCCTCAGCAAAGTGAGAAAGCTGAGTGGGATAAGACGCAGTTATCCGATATATTCAGGACTATACAGTTTCTCTGTCTCCCCAAAATTAGACTTGGATACATCCTACTGGCTCCAAAGGTCTCTTATACAAATAAACAACATCCAGATTTAGTTGTTAGAGTACATTTGGCAACCACCCCATAGATCCGTCCTTATTTAAACAAAGAAAAAGAAAAAAGAAAGCAGAGAAACTTATGACATCCTTTGCAGCAGAATTTAGCTTTTAGCCACAGATGTGATCTAAAGCTGCCGAATTAAACTCCGACTGAGATCAATTTTAGGGCCTACAGGAGGCGCACACACACTCTGTAAGACAAAAACAGATGCAGTGATCACCCCACCTGTCACTTTCAAGATCACAGTGCCACTGAGGTTTCTCTGTCCTTCCGGATCCTCCAGGGTGCACCTGTAGGTCCCCGAGCTGCAGCTGGTAGTGTTTCGGATCTTCAGGGAGTATGGCCTTTCACCGGGAGCCTCTGAAGTGCTGTTCTGGCGATAGGACTGCAGGTCTTCCTGGGGCACCTCCAGCCTCTCTGCACCGCTGACTGTAAGCTGTGAAAAAGGAATCGCATCGCATGACGCTCTAGACAGAACCTGCGAGCACTGGGCCCCACATCAAGGTCTTACCTGCTGTTTTCATACAACCCAGCCTTGGCTAACTGTTTAAAACCAGATAGTGTCTGTGTGTGACCTTTGGGGGAGGAGGAGACAACCTAGGAGGACTCTTTAAGGCTCTGTCTTTTTTGGGAAGAAGATCTGCTTTTGAAGACTCTTTGTATCCCAACTTCTGCTCGACTGGAGAGAGTGTTCCTGCTGGTGGCGGCGGTGGTGCGTCACTGATGACTATGTGATGAAGGGGGTGAATCTCTCTGAATCACGCTCTGTTGCTGGCTGTTCTCTACTAAATGCTCTCTTTGTTTTTTTTTGTCAGATACCAACTCACCCACTGACTGATTCTTATTTTTGTGGCCCAGCCTTTTATGGGGAAATGTTCCTAGATCGGGTCAGGTCATTGCCAGACAACCCAACAAAAAACACAGAGATGCAGAGCAGCACTGCCGCCTGTGAGCAGCCCCCTTGCTCTCCCAAGACTGTGCCCCTGTGCTCACCCACGACCTCGCAGGATGGACCACTCTCACTCTCTCTGCCGAGGCAGGGAGACAGCTGGCCATGGCACCCCTTCATGTAGAGCAGAGACTTCACATGTCAGGTCATTTGCTGGTCACATCGAGATCCACATGGAGAGACAGTTACGGCTTAAGTCACTGTACCCAGGACGGACCAGCCTGACCGGGGTAGATGCCAGATTTAGCCAAACTAACCTGGCTGGTTTGCTCCCCCTGAACTATCTTTGCGATTGAATTGGTGGGGTCTTCCCACCATCTCCTACTTCCAAGACTAGGCACGCACCACGATCACCATCAATTCTCTTTCTCCCCAGATATATTTTCAACTTGCCCACGGAGCCGCCACTGAAATGTTTGAAAGCTTCGAAAATCGATTTACACAAACAGTAAAGCCCATCCCCATTTCCAGGGCTCGAGGGCAGCCCCGAGCCTTTTGCCGGGTGGGAGTCTGGGATTTGGTGGCATTCCTTCCCAGTCCCCAGCATTGTGCCAGCACCAAAGAGCCACCAGAGGAGAAGACACCGCAGTCAGCAGGCTTCGCTGCCGCTGCCTTTGCCCCCAGCACTTACCAGTGTTTAATCTCCTGTTCTGGGAGCACCCTATGACTCCTTCCCTACTTTTCAAAAGGGAATCAGCACAGGGAAATCCTTAACCAGGGAATGAGGGGAGCACCTAGTGAAAGGCGGGCAGGGAGGCAGCACAGGAAAGAAAATGTATGCACATGCACAGACACAGCCCCTCACCGGCTTCCGCTTCATCTGAGAAGTGCAGGATGCACCACCAGGTCCGCGGGAAGCTCAGATTCCGGCTTCCACGGCCTCGGCTCCGGTTAGCATTCCCGTGGCCTGGGCTGCAGAGACATCTGGTGGCAGATTTATCGCTCCTGCAGGAAGCTCTGCTTCATTCACTCCTAGCACCCGGGTGAGATTAATAGCTTTTCTCAGGCCGAGTCTATAAACATAAATCCCATTTCTTGATGGTCCTTCTTGTGTTGAAAGGTTCCTTCCTAAATAATAATCCTAAATAATCTACAGACGGGGGCATTTAGCTGTTCAAAACTAAAGCAAAAAAACAAACAAAAAAGGAGGTGTGGTCAAGGAATCTCGGGCATCCAACTGATTTAGCCCAGTTTTTTCCTTTTCAAGCCTAATTAAACCACTAATTTCAGCCTTATCATGTACGCGCATCTCTCCGCTTCTCCGCTGCCCAGCAGAAGTGCTCCCTCCTACCAGAGCTTTCGATGGGTCAGGTGCCCAGTACCACCCAGGGCCAATCTCTTTCAAGATTCCTTCCCAGCCTCACCAAGGCCAGTTTGAACTAGTTCACTCCGCTTAATCTCTGCAGTCCCCACGATGCCATCTCCTCCTGCTTTTTCTTTTCTCAATTCACCTCCAAGTGTGTTCAACTCAGATTTTATTAGATTTCACTGGAACTCGGTTTTGCTAGAAACCCCTGCGTTTGAAAAGATGAAAACGTGACTGTCACAGTCATCTTGAGATTATCTACCTCTGCTTTCTCCTTGAGGGTCTTCCTTCCCATCCAGTGACCCCTCCCTCAAATCAAAAAGGCCTGTCCGAAAGTCAAGATCAACATCAAGGCCCCCACCCGGAGCTGGTGGGGATATAAACTGTTTGCTTATTTACGTAAAGATGGCCCCATCATCACGCTGGCTGCAGGGGACCGCTGAAGCCAGTATGTGGCGGTAGTCAGAACTGGCTGGCAGTGGCCTTCTGCCTATTTGCAAGAGAGAATTCATTTTAAAAATCAGCAGCAACAACAAAAAGTAGCTTACGGGATGGTCAGAGTCCCATGGGCCTCTGGCAAAGCCTCCAGCAAGCCTCTGGTTATTTTCAAAGGCAGGGTGAGATCAGGAGAGTGAAAGCAAGAAGGCATAGGGGAAAGTCAAGACAAAGGACCCCAAAGCAGCCTGCAGAGTTCTGACTTGCTGAACCACCCCAGGCAGCAGTGGGATTATGGCAAAGTATCTCAACTCTCCTGAGGTCGTCTTCCCATGGCCCCTTCTTGGGTCTTTCTGAAAGACCCTGAGAATGGAGACAAGTGCTGGCTTCACCTGGGAACTCTTTCCAAAGTAACGACCAGCTGTCTGTGCCTGATAACTCACTGTGACAAGAGGAACCTTCTGTCAATCACACAGTGTGCAGGGAAACAGATCAGAACCCTCCCTCCAGCTTCAAGCTGTAGGTGTGGACAACGCCTGTTCCCGCTTCCTTTTGCCATGTTAAGAAATACCTTCTCGTGGGACGCCATCTGGACGGCCACAAAAATCGCTGTAGTTTTTATGCTAATGCACGTGCTTAAATTGGGAGTGGGGCACCTGCAGGACCAAGAGGCTTTTTATGCCACAGTTCAAATCATCATCTTCAGCGGTGAGGCCAAGGCTGGGGCCCAAGCAGCACCGTTCTAGAGCCGAAGGAGAATTTTAGGGGGAGGAACAGAGTAACAGCAAACCGGCCATCCTCAACTTCGCTTTATTTTATGAGTTCTCATAAACATTTGAGCTGGCTGAAAATCAACCACTGGCAAGAATGACTCTTTAAACATTCCAAATCTAAAAGTGTTTCATTGCCTCTCTGCAGAAGCATTTTAGGAAATAGTAATTTATCACAAAAAGAACCCTTGGATTCATTCAGAGCCAAGTGTAACTGATGGGAACTATTTAACGCACGCTTTGCAACGCTAATACTGTTGTGGGCTAGACCACTGCACCATTTGGGCAAATTAATTCCTCAAAACACTCATCCCAATTACGTTTTTAAAATCCACATCCTGTGCATTAACTCTTATGCTGACACATTGTCTTTCTGATTGAATTACAAAAGGCCAAAATATAAGACATCTCATTTTCAGAAAGCCTTCAGACTTTCGACTTGTCTCAAGGCCTCCAATTTGACTAAATAATTTAAATACCACATTTCTTCTCTAAGATGGAGACCTGACTTTAAGGAAACCACAAGCCCTAAATTAAAATAAATTCTCTTTAATTTCCTGAATACTAAATCAAGCAAACACAAAGACCAATTTTAAGGGCATGTGAATTAAGTAAAAATTTTTTTTTAATGGCGGAAAAATTTGAACTAGAGAGAAAGAAATCAAATAAATAACAAAATATGGCTAAAGTTAAACCAACAGTTCAGTCAAAAACCCTATTGTGAAAAGAATTTCTTTTAAAAGTTTGCATAGTTTTATCCAAATATATACACGCTAACTTCCTAGATTAGCATATTTGGTTGTAAATGGATGACAGCTCCATCCCTATAGCAAAGAAGTTTGATTTCACAACCTTAAAACCCAAATTTATTAACGAGATCTGTTAAGAATGTGATAGGACAGTAAAAGAAAAGAAAGAGATTTTTGGAGGAGGGGAAATGTATGCACTTATATATGCATATAAATATTTAATCCAACAATTTAATTAAGCATATTTAAAAGAATGGACTTTAAGTATTTAAAGGTGGCATTAAATTAATCTGATATATTCCAATCACATCAAACCGCTTTTTTTTTTTTACTGCATTTCTCATGCACTAACATTCATGTACCTTGGTTTCTAACTCAATTAAAGTGCCAATATAATCCCCATTCATCATAAAAACAGCTCTTTATAACGTGCAAAATAGTTTGGCTCAGAGGTTGATGTCATAACGAGGGTAGAATGTATGAGCATTAACATCGTTTTATTCCTAAGTGTAGTTTTATTGGAAAAATCATTTTCCACTTTGAAATTTACTGGGTCTAACAGATAGAGTTGGATTTATGGCTGTTAACAGAGTTATGAGTGTGGCAGAGGCAATGTAATTAAGAGCGCAGGCTTTGGAGCAGGACAGATCTGGAGACAAACCCCAGCCCTACCACGGGCTGCTCTTGGTCAACGGACTGTCCAGCTCTCAGGCTTGTGTGCTCCACAACCACGTGGGTAGAAGTCCTGAAGTCAAGCCCCAGCTTCTCTGTCGGTGAGCTGGGTCACTGTTGGAAATCACTTCACCTCTGACTCTTCTTAGAAGGACACCAGTCTTCATCTTAGGGCCTACTCTAATCAAGTGTGACCTCACTTTAACTTGACTACATCTGGAAAGACCCTATTTCCAAATAAGGTCACACTCACAAGCAGCAGGGGTGAGGACTGAGACAGATCTTTCTGTGGGACACGATTAAACCACAACACCAGCCATAACTGAAGTATGAACGGTATTTTGATTTTTTTTTAATGTTTATTTCAATTATATAGACCAAGATACTGACTTTTCCTTAAGCTAGTTTTGATTGGATTATATCGGATCACAAACCTTCCAACATAAAGATTCCTAGTTGAACAGGGCCCTACTCCATAAATAAAAGTGGCACAGAGCAGATGGTCTCCACGTGGCCCCGGCCCCTAGGCCAGTCCTGCTTTGTCCCTCAGGCTCACATGCCTCCCAGGCTGTGGGGAAGGAGACACCAGGGCCTGATGAGACTCAGAACCTTTGTTCTCCAGAACAGACCCAGTGAGTCTGGTCCACGGCGAACATGAACTGTCTATGGCCACTAGCATCTGTCTTTTCCCAGAGGTCTTCCCCATCTGGACCAGTAATCCTGAAAACTGCCGGCTCTTCTGGAACCTCTCTCTTCTTGGAGAATTTGGACAAGAAAGTGCAGCACACGAGTCAGTGTGCCACAGAATCGTCAAGTAATCTGCGCCGCCTTGGGCTCCTAAGCCCACACCAGAACTACACAACACATACAGAAACTTTACCCAAGGACACCCCAGTGCAAAAACAAAAATCAGAAACATGCTTCTGGGTGTAGAGAGCCTTAGGGAAGTGCTTTAGTCCAGCTCCGTTTTAAGCTAAAGACTGCTGGTAGAAAATCCGGGGTTATCCCAAGAGTAGCCAGGAAGGACTCATGGAAACAACTCTAGATGGAGGAAGCCCTTTTTAGGTAAAGAATCACTTTTTAGTCCTGGCCTACATAAAAACTTTCCTTATGTCACAGAGACCTTCTTTCAACTTCCTCTTCTTTGTGCAGTGACATAACCAAGTACAGAACTAAGATAATCTAGTCCTCATGTGATTTGGGTTCCCCCTTTTATTTATGGAAAACAAGTGGTTGCAGATTTTTCTACTTAACTCTCAGTGGCCTTTTTCCTCCCTACCCTCTTCCAAGCTGAAAGATTTTAGCAACTTTGCTCTGTCTCGTCATTGTCCAGAAGTCTCAACGATCCACTGTTCTCATCTCAGCCACTTCTCTAGCCCCCTCTGAGGCAGCCGCTTTTGGCTCAGGACCGCGTGGACAACAAGACAAGTGACCAAGAGAGAGGGGGAGGTAAAAGCCATGCACGTGTTCCAGTCTTACTGTGTTAACCTGGAGTGAGTTCCATCTGGTGGGAGCCTAAAGCCTCCCTCGGAGACTCATCTTCTAGGAGGAATTAGGCTCTGTTTTTCACCACAAGAAATACGCTTTCCTTCTGACATATTTTTCATTATGTTGTCCTCTTTGCTGAAAACCTTTCAAAGACTCCTTGCTGCCCCAAGGATCAAGTTCAAGCCCTTACAGTTGGGCTTTCAAGGTCCTTCACCACCTGTTCCCAGCCTGTTTTCCGGCATCACCTCTCGGTCCTCTGCTGTATAATTCTCCCTTCTAGAGTACTGGTTACCCACCACTTCCCCAAAGCGCCTGTAGATTCCTGTGTCCATGTCTTCGCTCACAGTGGTCCTCTGGCAAAAGTTCTGTGTTGTTCTTGGGATGGTCATTGCCAGGCTCGGGACCTGGCCCACATTTGGGACACAGAAATATCTACAAAATGATGTAAAGGCAAATATGAAAGACATCTGAAAACTAACTTTATGTCTTTCATAGTCTGACCTAAAAATTATTCAACCAGGTCCAGTAGTATAGGTGCCAGTGGGGATGGTATGATTCTTGCTTGATGCTAACACGCACATTGTTTTCACATTTCAGTGTTTCAATGCTTCTATATTTAATGTAGAGATGTTTCCTTTTTCTCCCCAAACATCTTAAATCTATCTTACAACAGACGGCACTCTAGAATCAGGTGAGGGGCAGTCATCACCTCCTTTAGGGGTCCATCAGGGTTGGTGGCTGTACGGAAGACACCTGCCCAGGCCACTCGTCAGCCCTAGCCCCTCCCAAGGCTCTCTGCTCTCCTCAGTGACCCTTTGCTCTGTGGCTCATTATTACACAAGACGGCAGAGACAGAAACTATGACTGCTGAATAGGAGATTAGCAACATACAAGGAAGTCAGCTCACAAGGAATTAACAACAAGCAATATCTGTGCGGCAACTACCCTGGGACTTTTGAAGTAGCTTCATGCAAGCCACTAACCTGCTCTCCAACAGTCCCCTTAATCCCCGGGGACAGCCCAGGACCTGCCACAGCTGTGGTTCTTCTAAATATAAAGTTCAAGTCTGCTCTGTTCTCTGAAATCACAGTCTTACTTCCCCTTTCTCCCTTCCTTTGGAAATCATCTAAAAGGGGACTTGTCTTGTGACGCATCTCTGTCCTCACCCCCGCAGTGTCACCCAGAGATGACAGTATATGTCCTCTTTCGTTATGCATCAACCTAGGTGGCCAGGGCTCTTAGCACAGTACAAGATGGTACTACGTCTCCCTCGTAAATAACCACTCACTATTATCAGTGGTGAACTTCAACCACATCCAAACACTCCATCCACCCAGTGTCATCCTCTCCCTCCAAACCTACTGCAGCCGGATTAAACAGAGTGTGAACCCAGTGATGCTCTGCGTGAAGCTCAGGTGCAGCCCTTCAATGGATGGTCTCACTCCTGGCAGACACGGGACTGTGTTAGGACCGTCTTAGGCTAGAATCTAACCCAAGGTCACAGCCAATGGAAGGAGAGGGCTGGACCAAAGTCTATTTGCTTCAAAATATCTCAAAATACTCCCCCAACACCCACAATCTATTCACAGTCTTAATAGCTAAATTTGATGGATACAGTGCATTAACTTTTCTATTTCTTCCCAATCATTCATTCTGCCTTAAAAGGTCCCGAATAGGAAGGGATGAGCATAGGCCCCATTCTTGGACCCCGGTTGGGAGGACAGTAGTCCACAGGAAAGAAGGGCTAACAGGAACTGGGCCATCTCTGCCCACTCTTGGTTCCGCCTTTGACCTCCTGTGCATGTCTAGAGTAAGCCCCCTCCGGTCCCCTCTCACTGTACCTTTAAAACAGAGAGAATGCAATGGACACTGCTTCTTCCCGATTCACCCTAGTGTTACAAACACTAATTGGACACCGTCTGCTTTGAGTCTTTTGGCAAAAGGCACATGATAAGAAACACATGGTTTACACGGGTTCTTTTGTTAATCACGAGTAATCAGTGCCAACTGGACAGTGGCGAGACGCTCCATAGTGCTGGAGAACTAAGTGGTAAATGGATTTTTAAATTGTGAGTCATTATGACCGTAATTGTGACATGCAGAAGGCCTGCAAGGATGCGATTCGATCTGGCGGACAGTGAAAATCCACACTGCAAGGGACTCGCTGCTTCACTTGTCCAGCACGCAGCCCACAACCGTGCAAAGTGGTTTTACAAACCAGCCTAGTGACGCTGCAGCCAGGCTGGCTGTGGTCACCAGGCTTAAACTCCCCACTTAACAGCCACCTCTCTGCTTCACCGCAACATTTTACAAGAAAGTGTGAAGGAAGATGACAAGACGCCTGATCTTCTGTAACACGAGGTATTTCAGTGTTTCACAGTGGCCTTATTTTCAGAACACTCTATCCATTTTTGTTCTACAAGGATGATTGATGCAAAAGTATAGTTACTGGGCTGGAAAATGACAATTATCTGCAGAGTGTGCTAAGATCTGCTAAGAAGGACTTGAAAAACAAAGCGTGTCACTTTCAAGGTATCTGATTAGTTTACTGGCACTGCACAGCCCTCCTGTCCAGCACTGCTCAATTGCAGTTTCCTTCTTAAGAAAATAACTAGCGTATGATTTTTCAATGACCCTATTCCAGGGACCAACAGAAAAAAAAAAGAGAGAGAGAATCCCAACAGCCCACTGTCTTTTTTCTTAACAGAGTTTGGAGAGACCTTCCTGGTAAAGATTGCAAGAACTGTGTCCAACAAACAAGCACATACACTATACAGTTACATCATCAGCTGACAGCCAAGGAAAAGCCAAAGGTTAATTGCCCTGGTTTACTGCATCATTCCAAATGACCTTGTGCAAGAAGATTTAACTTGACAACTGTTTGAACTTTACAGTCTGAAATTTCATCTACTCCTTTCATGAGTACTTTTTAATTACTCCCCCGGGGATATTAATATTATTTTCCTTTTTTTTTTAAATTACTCTCTGGAAGGGATCATGGTTTCATGTTTTTCCCTCTCTTTTAGATAACAAAGTCCCTCCCTGGCTAGCCCAAAGACACTTTCATTTTCTTTACTTCAAGTAATTAAGGCAGAAAACAGAAATAACAAGACAGACCTCTAAGAACTGAGGCTGTAGAGTGAGACTACTTGGTTCAACTCCTAACTCACTCGTTTAGCCAGCTGCGTAACAGTGAACAGATTATTTCACTCCCTAAGGCCCAGTTTCCTTGCCTGTAATGTAGAAACAGTCATAGTACTGACCTCTAAGTCCACTGGAAGGTTGAAACAGCTAATGCATGTAGATATTAAGCTCCTAGCTTGGCAGATGCTGAGTACTCAAATAATATTGGTCTTACAATATTTTTGTTTAAATATTATTGTTTTTACAAGGGGATAATTTTGGAACTTCTGTGTTCTCTGATCCCACAGTGAATAAGGTGGAAATGAAGTAGCAATAATAACAAATCTACTTTCATACACAGCACAGTGCCCCCAGGCTCCAGGACCACTGCCACTGTGCATAATCACAAAGCACCAGCCTGAATTCACTGGGTGCCTTCAAAATTAACAGGGTGAACACTGGGGTGCCATGCAGGGTACACAAAGGCAGTGGTGCCGCACTGTCCTTGGAGTGGGTTGGGAGCGGTACTGACAATCTGGTTGGGAAAGAAGACACACACATACAGACACACACAAAGAGAGAATGCTCCTGTGCTGCCTTGTTGAATGGCCAGATAGTTGTGCGGGTTCTTACAGCATTTTTTATGGTGGCCAGAAGAAAACCCAGCATTCGGGGGAGAGCTACAAACACACAGAGATTTCCTGCCAGGTGAGATGACAAATCAGTGGGAGCCACAGAGTAAGGCTGAGATACCACATTTACTGGGCTCCACCCGGAGGTGCCACTGTGGCACTAACCTCATGAAAGGCAGTGAACAAAAATACCAGTGACACCCAACATTGGCTGCTTGGCTTTGTCAATGCCACCAAAAACGCAACCTTAGAATCTGAACAGGTTCCAGGTGACAGGAAACCTTAAAAAAAAGCCTCAATCTTACTCAATCCTCTGAAAGTAGGGACAGTGACACTGCTCTTACACGCAGGGACCCCTCTCATGCACCATCCCAGGCGCCCTCCTTGCTGGACCTCTCAGGACGGCCAGAGGGAGGAGCAGCCAGGGGCAGGGGAGGACAGGGAAGGACGCCAAGGGTGCACCAGAAAAAGGATGGTTGACAGATAACTACCACCTAAGAAACAAGCCTGAATCACTTGTCTCGGTCCTTCCTCTCAAACTGCCCATTCTCCCTTCCCCAAATGTATGAGCATCCCCGTCACAAAATACCAGAAATCAGAAAGCCGGGGACACTCCTCGCGTCCAATGTCAAATCCACCCTAGCTGCTTTCTCCCTGGCCCGCTAGTCACAACCACAGGTGGCCTCTGGAATTTATCCAAATAAGAGGTTCTCTGCCCTTCCAAAACGTCTTATTTGGCTCATTCATCTCAGGCCACCTTTAGAGGCAAGGAGAGGAATGAGGTCCCCGCGGGAATGAAATCTAAGTCAGCCGGCACCTGGATGCGGATGGGCTCGTGGCGGGGATGGAAGAGGCGTGTGGGGAGACCGGGGACCGAGTTCAGCTACGGAAGACGCTTCCGACTCCCAACCACAGAGGGTCGCCAGCCCAAGGAAGGCGGTTCCCCTGCCTCCAATGAAACCACCAAACCCTCACCCGCCGGCCTCGCCGCGCTTACCTTGGCCCAGGAGACCGCGTAGGGGACCTGCGGGTCCCAGTGGGCAGTGCAGGGCAAGTCCACATCCTCCAAACAGGCCACCTTCACCTCCCGCGCCGCGGGCGCCAGGCTGCAGGCTGCAAGAGGGAGAGAGAGCGGCGTGAGCGAGCGAGAAAAGGGGGTGTCGCGGCGGGGCGGGCGGGGGGCGCCGGGCGTCCTCGGGCCCTACCGCAGCTCAGGAGCAGGAGCTGGAGGCCGCGCGCCATGGCTGGGGCTGCCGCCTGGGGCAGCCGCGCCGCGCCTCCTCTTGTACCCGTGCGCACTGGGACTTCCCCGGGCGCTGGTCCCGGGGGATCCCCGCGGGCGGCGGAAGCGGCGGCGCGCCTCCCCCAACCCGCGCCACCCGGGCGCCCCCGGCCCCGCCCCCGTCGTCCCCGGCCCCGCCCCCGCCGCCCGCCCCCCAAGCCGGCGTCGCTGCTGCCGCTGCTGCCGCCGCAGCCGGGCCGCGATGACAACAATCCCCGCGGAACGCACCGCGCCCGAGGCTCGGCGAACCGCGCGCGCACGCCAGACACCCTCCCGCTGACCCGCCAAACAGCCAGGAGCCAGGCCAGCCGAGGCTGTTAGGTCCTCTGCACCGAAGCGAAACCAGATCCCAAGAGGATGGATGAGCAGCTTTCCCCATCGCCTGGCCTGCCCGTGGGGACATCACTGGGAACCCAGGTCCTCGCCCTTCTCCAGATTCTGTGATAATAAGACCCGCTGTGCTTCCCCAAGAACCCGGCAGTTCATCATACCTGGCCCCCTGCCTTCTGGCGTTGTCCGTCCTTGTCATCCAACCTGTTTATTTAGGCAAAGGAGAACGTGTCCTATTAAAAATGAAGATTATACACACACAGAAAATTAATAAGAAAGATTTTTTTTAATCCAGAAGAGAATAGAAATGACCTCTATCCATCCAGAAGTAACCTCTGGCAACATTTTGGTGTCTTTGCTTCAGTGCATAGATAAGTATTTTTAATGGAATACCCCCTATGTAATATTTTGGAACCTACTTTATTTTAGCTTAATATTTTGCAAGAGCTTCCACATCATTAAAAAAAAAAAAATCCAACAGCATCATTTTGATGACTGCATAATATTCCACAGCACAGTTGTACCATAAATTAAAACCAATTAGATAGCTTCAGGAAGGATTAGTCTATGGTTACTAATCTAGATAGTGTTAACATTAAGTTGTTTCTTTTATTATTGTTACTATTACAAACAGTGCTGTGATTGTTATGATGAACTTCCATTTTAGATAAAACTTTGCCCTAATATGGCATCTTTTCTTAGAATGAATACCTAGAGGAAATTGTACCAGGTCAAAGGGAATTAACCGTTTTGTTAAATATTGCCAAAATTACCTTCATTGAGGCAGCCTCAATCTACACTCCCATCTGCAGTGTATTAAGTGCCTCTCTCTTGCCAGGGCAAACTGTTATCAGACCTGTCCATCTTGGTCCATTCAGGGGCTTCAAAAGAATGGCATCACAGTGACACTTTAATTTGCCCTTGGAAGTGGCTGTACCAATTGACGGTCACACTAGCTATGTGTAAGTACCTTTCCCCCCAAGCCCCCACCAAACTAATTTTTTAATTAGGAAAATTTTTAAACATACAAAATAAGTACAGAAAATAAAAGATTCAAACACATTTGTATGCAACAGATTCTTTTTTTTTTTTGAATGAAGGTAGATTTATTCAGAGAGATACATTGAAAGGCAAGAGAAAGGCCACGAGGTGTGGGGCTTGGGTGCTCAATAGATTCTTAAGCATCTGTCCCTTGCTAGATCCCATACCTGGACATTTAAGCTTCCTTCCAATTTCTCATGGTTATAAACAATGGTGTGGAGCTGGGGATGTTCAAACCACCTAGCCCAGCAATCCCAACCCTTTCTTAAATATTGCCATTCTGTTCTCCAGAATGTGTGCCAATCTAATGAGTGTGCAATATTAGTTCCTTTTTATTTAATTTATGTGATGTTTGATTATTAGGAGGGAGGAACATCCTTTCTTATGTTTCAAAGTCACTTGGTGTCTTCATTGTCATTGGGCCTTTTCCACCGGAGATGTTTATAAATTCTGGGCCAAATCCTTTCTCGGTTAAGTATGCACCAAAGAGCTTCTCCAAGTCTAAGTTTCATTTTTCACTTTATGGTACTTTTAATGTGTAAAAGGATTTTTTTTAATATTTTAATGTAGTCAAATTTATTGCAGTTTTTTTTGTTGTTGTTGTTCATGGTTTGTGCTTCTGGTCTTGTGGTTAAGAAATCTTTTCCTACCCTGAGATCATAAAAACATTTTCTTTCATTTTCATCCAAAACTTTTAAAGTCATGCTTACTCAGATGTAGGTCTTTAATCCATTTGAATATGGTTTGATGTAGAGATCTAGTTTATTTTTTCCATATGGATAACCAGTTGTTCCAGTGCTCTTGCTTAAAGTCCTTATTTCCCCACTAATTTGAAATCGCATCTCTGTTAGATACAAACTTCCATATGTGTGTGGGCCTGTTTCTGGGCTCTATTCTGTCTCTCCCTGTGCTAATACCACTTCCTTATTGCTTAATTGAACTAGTTTTAAGTCTTGCTGTGATGAAGGAATGAGTGAGCCCCTGATACGTTGATCTGCCTCTTCAAAACTGTCCTGGCATTCTTCTTTCTTTGCTCTTATACATATTAGAATCAACCTGTGAGCCTCAAAAAACTTCATTTGAATTTTAATAGGAACACATTCAATTCATAAATTTCAGAAAATTAACACCTTTAGAAATTGATTCTACAAATCCATCAATACTGAGTATCTTTCTATGTATTTAGGTCTTCAGGAATTTTTTTAAATTTCATACATAAACGTTTTCTACACCTTATGTTAGATTTATTACTAGGGACCTTTATATTTTGGGTTGCTATTTTCAGATGTATATTTTCTAAACTAAGTTCTTCTCATTGCTCAAGGACAGTGAATAAAAATGTACTTTTGTATAGCCAGCCATCTTGCTGAACTTTATTAATGTTAACAATTTGTTCTTAGACTCTCCGTTAAAACGCTTTTATAGTCATAAATTATTTAGAGGGATCCCCCCCAAAATTCCAAGTATGTGGTTTGCTTTGAATTGTTGCTGCTAGTGTCTAGCAGTTGGGTATGCTCAAAACGTGGTCTATATGATTCTTTGCTGCTTACCAGGAAATGCTTTGTGACCTAATATGCGGTCTTTTGGTAAATGTGTCATGGGTTTTGGGGAAGAACATTCATTTGCCACATGGGTTGCTGATCAGCCTTGCTCAGTGTGTTATTCAACTCTATATCCTTACTCTTTGTCACTTAAACTGTCAGTTATCAAAAGAGATGTGCCCAAAAATACCCCTGTAACTAAGAAATTGCTCATTTAACTTTGGAATTGTATCAATCTATTGCCTCATGTAACTTGATGCTATGTTTAGGTGCCTGCAAGTTATGATCTCTTCCCAGTGCATTTGTTCCTTCTTCTTCTTTCTTTAGTAACCATTTTCCCTGTAACATTCCTTTTTAACTTCAAAGACAATTTGTCTACTCTTATTATAACCACATCACTTTCTTTGGGCTAATATTTTGCCAGTATTTTCTATACTTTTACATTCAATATTTCTTTGTATGTTCTATTTTTTTAAGTATATCATTAGATTTTTCTAATCCAACTGACTACTGACTGTCTTTTGAAGTGAGTTTGATTTTACTTTTTTTTCTGAGCTCTGCTATTTTGAGTTTATTTCAGGCATCTTGTTCCATGCTTCAATCTTAACTTGATTCTCCTCTGCTTCTTTATTCTCTCTTACATCTATTTTATATTGATGACTCTTTTTGTATTCAGTAGTGTTCTCTGCTAGTTTGAAAGCTATACAATTTCTCATCTTAAGTAATTAACCTTTATAGAGCTTTAAATTTAAATTTTTCCCCCTGTGCTATACAGTACGTCCTTGTTGTTTATCTATTTCATGTGTAGTGGAGTGTATCTGCTAATCCCAGACTCCTAAATTGTCCCTTCCCCCTTTCCCCTTTAGTAACTATAAATTTGTTTTCTATGTCTGCGATCCTGTTTCTGTGCTGTAAATAAGTTCATTTGTACTATTTGTTAGATTCCACATAGAAGTGGTATCGGATAGAATTTGCCTTTGTCTTCCTTACTTCACTTAGTGTGATCATCTCCCGGACCATCCATGTTGCTGCAAATGGCATTATTTCATTCTTGTTTTATGGCTGAGTCGTATTCTGCTGAATACGGAGATCAAAGCCACTTTATCCAATCATCTCTCGATGGACATTTAGTTTGCTTTCATGTCTTGGCTCTTGTAAACAGTTACCCAACTTTTAATAAGCACAGTCTATCTAATAAAGTCTAAAGTTAATTAGTAATCAACACCCTTCTCCCCAAAATGCCTGACTGCCTGACTTCCGCTCATCCCCTGCCCTGCTTACATAGTACTGTGACCTAGACCTTCATTCCACCTTTCTACTCCTCAATTAGACCTTTCTATATGATAAATATTTGTTTACACTTAACAAGTATCATGCATCCCACTGCTTCTTCTTAGGGTCAGTGTCTTCTGAAGTATAATCTTGTGTAATTCTTTCAGCAAAGATCTGTTCATGGTAAATCTTTGTTTTCGTTTGTCTGAAAATGTTTGTTTTGCCTATATTCCTAAATGATAATTTAGTTACAAGTAGATGGCTGTTTTCTCTTAACACTTTGAATATATGATTCCATGCTATTCCACCGTTGCTGTTGCAAAGTTCTGGACAATCTGATACTCATTCTTCTGTAGGCAACCCATCTAATTATCTGCAAGTGCTTCTAAGCTTTTGTGTTTCTGCTTGGTCTTGTTTGGGGTATGCTGTGTTGTGCTGTGTTTAGTAGAGAATTTTGTGTTATTTAACCTGCTGAGGTTCATAGCTTTCATCAGGTTCTGGAAAATTCTCGCTTATTCTCTTGGAATATTGCCTGACCTCCATTCTCTCTGCTTGTTTCCTTCCTTATGTTTGTTTCAACCAGGTGCCCCCAAAAGTAGTAGTAGCCTATGACAGCATTTTATATTAATCTCTTGGAGGGGTATGTCCTGGACCACACTAGTAATTTAAATTTAAATAGCACATCCTTGTGAGGGCGCCTCTGTGATGATGAATTTTAAGGGGAGGCTTTTGTTTAAAAAACAACAGCAACAAACAACAATAAAAAGCAAGCTTCCTTGTCATTTCTCCGGTTGAGAAGGCAACTGTTTTCAGTTCATCCTAACACTGGGGGGTGGGAGGGTGCTCTCAGTTCCAACTTTCTACTCTCCTCGGGCTCAGGCTTCCTCTTGTGGGCCTGCTGGGTATTAAAGTCTAAGCTCCTTACTCCCCAGTCGATCCTGAAGCCCAAACAACCGCTCTTTCCCACCTGCACCCCCTCCGTCCTCCTCCCCCCTCCCCGCCCAGAAGCCCCAGGTCAGCTCACGAGGCTTATGGCAGTTCTTCCAGATTGCCCGTAATCTCTTACAGGCAGGGCTAGGCACGAGCTAGGCTTATTCATTATTTCTAGAAAGTTGCCAAAGGTTGGGGGGGGGTGTGCTGTATTACACAGAAAACTGTATTCCTGAAAATAGAACTGCCCAACCTATTATTTAAGAGTCTAAAAGTGTGACTTCACAGAAACTCCCTCTTAACCCACTGAATTACCCACATGGGTTTTCACCTTACCAGATTCTTCCCCATCTTCTAAGTAGCCCCTCATACTGAGGTAGGAACACACTTCTGAGAAGGCCACTCCTTAGGAACCGCTCTCAAGTGGCACAGGCCACGTTACTGTAAGTGTGTCTTGGACGTGGCAGTGGATGGGACAGCAACACTCCAAGTCCCACCTTGGGGTCTTCCTTCAACAAGTGAGACGAGTTCATAGATGGGCTGGAAGGAGAAAAGAAAAACGAACACGAGGAAGTGCGTGTTATCTTTCTGAAACCACTAGCTGTCACCTTCACGTGTTTAAAAAGAGAAAAACCCGAAATCATCAGAAGGCGCTGTGGTTGCCCGTGCTCACTGCCGCGGCGGGCAGGCACTCACCGTGGGCCGAAAACAAAGGTAACCAAGGCGCTCCCACTTCTGCTGACCCTCAGGCCCTCCCTTCTCAGGCAGCTTCGCCGGGACTGAGGCTTTGCGGTCTCACGTCTCTGAGAGAACTTGCCAGCGCCGTGCCCTCATGCTGGGACTCAGACCCTGGAGAACCCTGGAGGGGTTTGGAGGCCGGGGAGGAGAAAGCTCGAGAATTTACCCCAGTTCTCTTCACCTACCCCCTGGGCAGGGGCTTTCTGGGGGACGGGCATGGAAGGGAGGAAGTTTTAGTTCACTCTTAAACATTACTAAGCAGCATGTAAGTTGTGCGTTGGAAAAGACTGTTCTCAAGAAGGGTCTGTGGGAGGACACTCTTTCTCCAAGGGGACCTTGCTTTGTCTCTCAACACGACACAATTTCTGTCTGCAGGGCCACGGTTGGGGGTGAGGAGTGTGCCATGCAGAGGCTGAGGGTGGTTCTACCAGGAGGGGAGGGGCTGGTGAGGACAGGATTCAGAGAAGGGGGAGGCTGGACCAGGAGAAAAGGGAAGAGGGAGTAAAACATGCCTTTGAGGGCAAGTCCTGCAGGATGGGCCAGTGAACACACTTCTGATGAAACACTGAGCACATCACAAATATGCAAAAGTGGTTCATGATTGACAAGGAGGAGCTCATCGGATGACTGCTGCTGGCTGGCAGGGCGCAGAGCCCATGGTGGCTGGGCTGGGCACCCCTCTCTCCACCCAGACTCTTGCCGCTTGGGTGGACCCACGTGACAGAGGAGGAAGTCCTATAAAAAAAGAATGGCGGGGTTCCTCCTTTGCCCCCAGGGTGCCTCGTGAACCTCCTTTCCAGAGAAGGGTTTTTGAATGAAAAGAATGCACTTGAACTAATCTTGCCAACAAATCTACCACAGTCAAGCCCTGCCAAGAGTCAAGGTTTGTGGCCAAGCACCTCGTGACCCACAAACAGCCCTGTGAGGAGAGCTCTTATCAGCTGGCCACAGGATTTGGGGGGCCCCCCTCCCACAGCCCCGCCCTCAAGCCGATAGAACCTTCAAATACACTTTCCACCACTCAAGCTGCTCCCAGGGGCTTTGAGAACCACCGAGAGGCTGAGAGGGAAACCCAGAGCGTGGCTGTGTAAATTATGTTTTTTAATAAAATTCCCCCATTAGGTTTTTCCCTTTGGGCTACTTCTTAGTCACTGTACTTTCCAGTGATGTGCTCATTTGTTCATTTAATGAACACAGTAAATAGAAAGGACTCTTATTTCTGTACTTTTCTGGCTTGCCGGCTTTTTTTTCCTCTGAGAAACTAGAAGCATTTAGAGCTGCTGTTGCACATCCGTGAGGGAGGAAGGGGGCAGATGACACGATTCCCATGGGGAACGTGAAGAAATCACACCACATAGGATGACTTCCTGGTGTTACAGTGACAGCTACGCTGGAGTGCCCTGTTCACAGCTCCTGATAATCAATTTGACCATGTGAGAAGGGAGGCAATTGGGAGTAGTGGGGTCCACGGCAAAGTGAACAGCCACAGCCCATCTAAAAGGAACAGCCAATTGTTGCTAATGTGAAAATGTTAACCCAGTCTTGCCAAATCTTTCTGGTTTTTTTCCCCAGAGAAGCTGAGAATTTAGATATTTATATGAAATCTCTTGAACGCTGCAAACCATTAATTTTCGTTTAAAACGCTACACAAGACAAACCGAACACATCCGTGGCTGTCATTTATGTCAGAGGATACATTTGGTGGTAGCAGCCTTGTCTGGAACCTTGCAGAGAAGATCCTTGATGGCCTGGGTCAGCATGAGGGACTGGTTGCCTCACAGGAAGCTGGATGACGGATTTCAGTTGAGAGAGAAAAAGATCATGCTGAAAGGAGAGAGACTTAACAGTCGGATGCCAGTGACGAAGTTCTCCATCGCCATTTGGCTCCGGGCCCTTCCCATCACAGCTTAATTGGAGTCACGTAAGTGTTACAGAACGACTCATTAATATTTTTCTTCTTTGGGGGTATGACACCCATAATAACCAGGCAAGTCATAAAGCATCTGTCTTAGCCATTTACATGCTTAACTGTCTGGATGATGCTCGAGAAGGTCTGAAGAGCTCCCAACCGCACCGGCGGCAGAACAACAGGGATGGTCTTGGCGAGGAATAGGGGGCGAGGAAGCAGGCCAAGAGATGCTCGTGGGGACCACACAAGCTCACTCAGCACCCCAGACACGGACCCACTCTCCAGCTGTCTGTCAGCAGAATTCTGCTCTTCAGAACAGAGAGCAGGAGGCGGGCATCCTGTCCAGTGTGACTAAAAGCTATGAACACCAGCACCTTCTCTTTTTCCCAAAATGGCATTTAGCTGGAGACACAGTAGAGCTCTCAGGAGGTCCTACAACAGCCTTCCAGGTGTTGATTTTCTAGTATCGGGTCCTGGTGTTCACTCCCCTCTGCTCTGCATATGCACGAATCATTCTCCCAGAGATGAGTCATTTGTAAGATGATGGTATTTGTTTAACACCAGATGTTGCTTGCTTTTCCTCACTTCTTAGCTGTCTGTAGCCCTGGGGATGGTTACACAAATGATGGTTTTGAGGAAGGCCAGGAGAGGTCTCCCCCACCCGAACAGATCTGTGAGCAGCTGCCCGAGAAGGAGCTGAGTTAGCAGAGTGCTCATCTCTAAGTGCGATGCCAATGGGGGTGCTTCGTGCACAGAAGCATCTGAGCATCTTTAAGGGTTTCATTTTGTAGAACAGATACCAACAGTGCCTTGGAAAGGACATTCCACTAGGACCTGAAAGAGAAAAGAAAGTAACATCTACTGAGGGGTACTCACCACACACACACGCCACACCGCTCAATCTTTATGATAATTCTGATGGGTGATATTCAGGTGTCTACTTCTACACCTGAGGGAACCGATAGCCACACAGGCCTGACCCAAGAGACTTGTGTAGATAATCACATGACTTGGACTTTCCAGATTTTGAATTCTCTGTTCCACAATCCCTGGCTGGGACTACAGAATCTGTGCTCACTCTGTTGTTTGGCTGGAAGGAGCCCAGTGGCCCAAAGCTTTTCTGCCTACAAAAGGTACTCTATAAGTGCTATATATATATATATAAAACTGAATCACTATGCTGTACACCAGAAATTAACACAACATTGTAAACCAACTATATTTCAATTAAAAAAAAAACAAGAAATGCTAACCATTAAGGGAAAAAATAAAAGAGTTGGCTATGTTAAAATTAAAAACATTCATGTATCAAAAGATACCATAAAGAGAGCAAAAGATGAATCGGGAGAGTAGGAAAAGATATTTGCATCACGTGTAACTTTATGAAGGCCTAGGATCCTGAATGCATACAGAACTCCTACCGCGCAGAAGAGTTCACGAAACAGGCCTGAGACTGCCTGTCCTTAGAAAGGCCTGCTGGCAGGGCTGACTTTTGCCTGGAGTCTGGGAACGTGGCTAATCAACAGTTCCCTACACTCAGATAACATTCTCCCCAAATGATAGGAGTGGCTTTTTGCAGTGGTGAAAATGTTCTGGAATCAGTGGTGATGGCTGCAGAATTTTGTGAATATACTAAAACCCACTGAACTGTACACTCTAAATGGTGAATTTTATGGTGTGTAAATTATATCTTAATTTTAAAACACAATACTTAGAATATTAACCCAGATATATATGTATATGTATCTAGAAGGAAATAGACCAAACTGTGGGGAAAAAAAACTTACTCTATAAATAAATATCCTCTATGTCGCACAAAGGAGCATCAAGCCAAAAGGGAAGAGAAAACTCAGATTTGCTTGTGGTCATTCATTTACGTAGTAGAGAGGCAAACAAGCTAAAGAAAGCTCCTTAAAAACACACAGTAACTTACCCGAGAGCAAAATCCTGTGACGTCACTAAATTAAAGGGTAACTTTCTTATGTCTCATGGCTAACAGAAAAGATCTTGCCTAAAGATTTAAACACGATGGGACAGTCAAAGGTCTACTGTTCCCAAGACAGGCTTGTCTGGGGACTTGAGTCCAAAAAGCCCACCTGTAAAAGGGGGTCTGCACGTGGAGCTGGGTGTCGTAGACAGACACAGAGCTTTCCAAAAGCTGTGGGAGGCGTGAGATTTGGGGGAGCCTTTATTCATCACAGAGCATCCCCACTGATCTGCATATTTTAACAAACTGATGTTTGGGGTTTGAAACCTGTTCTCTGTGTGATGAGACTCTTCTCTCTCGCCCAGGACCTCAGGTTACTGAGCAAGCTGCTGCTCGAGTGTCTGAGTGAGAACAACGACAATGTTGGGTTTGTGGATTTGAACATACACGTGTGTGGGAGTTGGGGGGTGTATCTCTCCAGGATCTGAGGTATCTTGTTCGGATGCGGATTCAGGGTTGGTGACGCTCAAGCACCACTTCTTTCTGAGCAAAGCAAGCTGTGCGAATGGGTGAGGGTGGAGGTGTCTGGAACCTCCCATCCCAACCCCTCCCCTTCTCCTACCCAAGTCCAGGCCCCACCTGTCCATCTTGGAACCCAGTCCCATTGGCAAATTACAGCCCGAGGGTAAGAGCTGATAGGCCCTCGCCTCTTCTCCACATAGGACCTCCTGAGACACAGCATGGAAGCAGAGATGCGTTTTTCTTACCTGTTCTTTCCTGTCCTTGTAAGCACGAGTCAGTGGGCTCCAAGTCCGGTGTGCACCTTTCTTCTGCCTCTGTGCCAATGTCTGAATTACTAGACGTGACTGAAAATAACAGGGATCTGAATCTTACTGCTTACGTCCTAACTGGCTGTAGACCATAATCTTTCATTCTTAACGAAGACTCAGATCTGACAGTCCACATCTCCCACTTGTCCCCTCACACGTGGACCCCATCCTAAGTCCATTAATTACTCCTGTTCCCCCAAAGGCTAACATTATCTACGTTTCCCTCATGGAGACCTGGGCCCTTCCTGCCAAGAGGTCTCAGTCACGGTCAGCCTCAGCTGCATGGCCAAAGCCACAATGGGGTCACCCATTCAACCAGGGCTCATTACAGCTTTGGTCCTCTGAAGGTGGCCCAGGTCCAGTTCACCTGGCTGGGACACATCATCGTCTAGGATCTAATCTCAGATGTGTGAGGATTCTCAAGATGTCTGGATAATGTAGGATCATTGAAGGTGAAGGATGGTTTTTAACACATAAGAGATCTTTTAGAAAGAGCCATGGCTTTGACTTTGGAGTCAGGGTAGGCTGTCCAGGGTAATTGACTGTTTGAGAGTCACCCTCTTGCATTCCTGTATGACAACAAGGAACCTCTCCATTCACCTGGCCTCCGCTGCAGAGGAATGCCAGGACTTTTCCTATGGTGGAGCTCATGCCAGCCCTGCAGAAAGAGTCCCACTTGACTCTCTAAGGTCTCCCTAAAGGCTTTCTAGTTGCCTTTGCGTTTTAAGGAATGTCAGGCTATACAAACTTTAAGACAAATCTCTTAGGCAAACCTCTTAGACTCAGCCTTCACAGCTTAATCCAACCCCAGAAGGTTGCCAGGGAAACAGGCTGAAAAGGAGCAAGAGGAGACTCCTAGGGGAGATGGGGACCTGAACTTCTTAGTGCTAAAATTCTGTGGGTCCATGAGGACTGTTTAATTGAGATCCTACCCACTCCCCACTCTCTTTTGCGGGCACCTCCAACCTCCCAGCCACCGCCCTTTACTCACGAAGATTTTAGGATCTGGCTCACTGTCTCTGTCCCTATCATCACAATCACAAAGACAACCTACCTACATTCTGCCCTTCAGATTTTTTAAATCTTTATTGACATCTTTTCTTCTATTCCATCTTATCCCCTCGCTCCCAGGACCATGACCTCCCCTTTCAAAGATGCCAACATTTCTTAAACCCTTTCAGGATCTTAATCCACTGTCACCACCACCTTCCTCACATCTAGCCTTCTTGCCCACTGTCCTCATGTCTCTCCTTGCCCAGCTTGGATCCCTGGCCCTTCCTTCTGCTCACCTGCATCCACATTCCCTCTACTACTTAACCCCTCTCTCTGTTTGTCGTGTTTGTTTGGCTAAATCCCAACTCTGTTGAAACTCACCTCCTTGTCTACTTAGCTCCCAAACTCAAGCCATTGTGTGAGGCCAGAGAGAAACATGTGACCAGCAGACGGGTCTTGCTTTCTATTTATGACCACAAACCTCAGGTGGGCCCTTAGCATTGTCCGAGTGATTCCCTCTTCTTCTGCCCTCTCTCCACACTTGGCCGATGACCTTGGTTCTTATTTCACTGGAAAATTAAGTCAGAAGAGCATTCTTCTCACCAACAAATCTATCAACTTCCGCATCTGGATTCTCTGGCTCCTTTCAGAATTCTCCACTTGTGCCTAATCGAGGGCATCACTATTGCCGCCTCTCTCCTGACTCACCTCTCTACTCGGTCATTTCCCTCACCCTACAAATACTCTGTAAGAATTCCTCTTGTTTAAAAACAATCTTCTATGAAAGAGGAATGGTCCTACAAGATATTAATATGTACTGTGAAACCTCTGTAATCCAAACAGTGTGATATCAAAGTCTAAAAAGACCAACAGACCAGTGGAATAAAATGGAAAGTCAACAAATAGGCGCAAATACTTAAAGAAATCTAGGTTATGATGAAGGAGATACCCCGAAATCACTGGGGTTTCCTGGTGTTGGGCCAGCTGTATTTAAAAGTTAATTTAGATCTATTTCTTGCACTATATACAAGAAGAATTGCCAAACGAATCAAAGATCTGGATGCAAAATGAAATTGCATAAATACTAGGAAGAAAACATGGATGGACTCTGATGTAACCTAAGTAGGAAAAGATTTTTTTCAATATGACTAAAACTCTATATGCTAGAATGGAGAAATTGGTAAATTTGACTACCAAAAAAAGCTTTCGCATTGTCAAAACACAAATGAAAACTGACAGAAAAATATTTGTAGCATGGCTCAGAAAGAACCCATATCTAATATTTTAAAAATTAAGAGAGACCAGAAATCCATTAGAAAAGAGGACAAAAGACATGAACAGACAGTTCATTAAAAGAAATATAAAATTGGTCCTTACACATGAAAATGTGTATTTCACTCAATAAAAAATGCAAATTAAGTCCACATTGCTTTTTTTTAACCCATCAGATTGGAAAACAATTTTTTTTCTCAAAGCTTTAACAATACCCTCTGTTGGTGAGACTAGAGAAACAGGTCCTCAGGAACACTGCTGATGGGCACGTGATATGGGACCCCCTCTATGGAGTGGAACTTGGCAATATCTAATAAAGCCATGTATGCATTTACCCTTCTCCGCAGCTATTCCTCATCTAGAAACGTATCCCAAATATGTACCTCCAGCAATATAAAAATACAGATACTCATTGCAGCATAATTTACAGTTGCAAAATACGGGAAACTACCTAAATGCCCAAGCACAGGAGATCAGTTGAATAAAATATGGCACACGCACATGCAATGAGGTACTTAGACATTAAAAAAAATATGAGGAAGAGCTCTGTGAATCGATTTGGAATGATTTCCAGGAGCTACATTTAAGTGAAAAGACAAAGTGCAAAAGAGCATATATCATCTGCTATCTTTGGTAGAAGAAAGAAGGGAAATTATAAGCTTTGCTTATATCTGCTTCTCTTTCCCAAAAGCAGCACCGGAAGAACAAATCGAAAAAGAAGGTAGTTGGTTTCCTATGGGGTGCACAGGGGGGTGCTTCTCTGAGCCTTCCTTTCTGTATGGTTTTAAGTTTGGGTAGCATTTCAGTGTTGTACATATCAAAAACAAAATTAAACTGATAATAAAGTTTAATACCCAGTACCGCTTTGCCAGGCTGGCCACACCCTGACTTCCTCCCACGGGCTCAGCCCACGGGTGTTTCGAGTGAGGTGAGCGCGCGACACAATTCTGTGCACTGCATTTGTCTGGCCAGAGGGGCCGGCCCAGAGTAGGGCACCCAACACAGACTGCGCCAGTGACACACCATATTTCTTTAGCTGCTGCCATGCAGAGAGAGGCTGCCTTCCTCTTTTTCACTGTGCTTGAATCCAGGAAGTTTTAGACCTGGGGTGCCCGGTATTCACCTTGAAAGGAAGCCAAAATGGAGGAGAGCGGAGCTGAGAGGTCCGAGACCAATTTACGGAAATACTGCTCAAAGCCCTGCTATTTTTATTTAATGACGTCAACCATCATTTCAAGACTTTGCCTTTGCCTGCTTGAGTTGGGTTTTCTGTCACTGCACTCAGAGTCTCAACAGATACACTGGTGGAGCCTGTTATTTTGCAGGTGTGGACTCTAAGGCTCAATGAGGTGAAGAAAGAGGCCCAAAGTCACGCTGGGAGATTAGCGCAAAGGCGGTGCTAACACTCAGACCGTCTGGGTCCAAGTTCAGATGACAGGGTCAGTGTGGTAGGTGGCCTTCGCCCCAGGCTCACCTGAGGGAGAAATCCGAGGGACGGTCACATCCAAGGTGGAAGGGAAGGCCACAGGAGGAGAGCTCAGCGTCCTGCATCCCCGGCCTGTGGTGCTCCAGGCCACTTCTGCTGGCCCTGGCAGGCCCACCCGCACACCTGCAGGCCGAGACAGGAGATGTTCGAGGCCATCGTGCGAGGCCACCCAGGCTCCCGCTGTGTTGGGAGAGCATCATTGGACAGCCCTGAACCTCGTCAGCCCAGACAGACCTTTGGGGTCTGGTGGACACAGCGTTTATGAGAGCTGGATGAAGGCCCTTCATCCCAGGCCCAAGCACATCGGGATGCGTGTTGAGAAACTCATTGGCTGGGAAGTCACTCACTGCGGCAGCCAGACCCATGGACGTGGAGTTGAAAGATGCAGGTTCAGACCCTGGCTCTTCTGCTCCTCCGTGTGACCTTTTACACGGGAAAGGTGGATCAAAATGACACTCCAAGGAATCAGACTGACGCTTGGGAGGGGCCTCAGGGAGCCAGTCCTCCAACCAGTAGCCCACAGCCTGAACCCAGCTCACAGGCGGTTTTACTTGGCCAGCACAGAGTTTTGAAAATAAACCAGCCAGTGCTGAAAATCAGGGTATTTCACATAAAAATCCAGATGTTTGCTTTCTTTTGAAAATAATGGAGCAAGACCTGGGGACACTGGCCAGAACTGTGACATATACACCCCCTTTGTCCAGCCACGTGAGGCTCATCTGCCCTCCGGTTCCTGCCTCCCTCACCCCCTGCAACCCCCCGCTCTACAGCTGAACTGGGGTGGATGCCGGTAGCCACTCAGCATCTCACTCTGCTATTTGTCTCGGGGCAGAGAACTCTTGCTCTGCACTGTGTGTCCTCCCAGGTGGGGAAGCAAAGGATTAGCAGAGAGGCCCCTGCCATTCTCACCTACCTCCCACGCTGCTCACCAGCTCCACTCATGATGTGATCTGCTTGGAGCCAGGAGGCGTCTGAATTTATGGGCATAACTGGAAATGCAAATGTCAACAGGAAGTTCATGGATTAAAGAGACAGAATGAGAATTAGGACTCAAGTTCAAGTTCTGTGGGTTGAGATACAAACTCTAGGCTACCTATTCAGGGGGACTGGCAGGTGCACTTGTGGTGAGCTTGGGGGGCGTTGTGGTGGGTAGTCAGTGTAGGAACAGGGTCAAGGACGGAGGGAAACAAGTTCAGAGGCAAGAAATCCAGCCTCTGTGTACCTGGCAGGGGAACCAGTGATGCTGACGGCCCAAGTCCAGGTCAGGGCCAGGTCTCCCGGTAGCGTGAACAGGCACAGCTGGCTGGGGGACAGGAAATCAGGCGGAACTTGACAAAGGCTGGGTGACATCCTGGTGGGTTCCCATGTGGAACCCACAAGAGGCCACCAGGTTTGGCCTCTTCTGGGGAAGTTCCCCTGAGTCTAGTTTTATCCTTTGACAGAGGAAATAAAAGTTCTCAGGAAATTTGGTGAGAGGTCTATTGAAGCTTAATTAAACCTTTGCTGCCAGTGTTGTTCATCATGGAGCTAATTCAACACGGGGTCCTGGTTCTCAAACTCAGCTGATGTGAGGGTCTTAGAAGACAGAACGCCTCCTATAACCTAAGGTATAATCATAGACTATATGTAGGTTTTTAGCCCACAATTTGAAATTCAGTGCAGTGCTGAGCTGATGTAGATGGTACACGTGCACTGGGGATATGGGTTATGGATGTATACAGTCATTCAGCAAACATTCATTAACTGAGTGCCTGGAGTTTATAATCCATTATACTTAACACTATGGACCCCACAACCCTGGATAAGACACTGCCTTCACCCTGGAGCAAACTACCAGGCAGTCAGGTCAAGTGCATGTCTGGGGATCTGGAAACCAATGAGATTCAAGGAGACCTGTGCACATCACCTGCTACCCCTCTGCAGTGGGGCCCAAGGCCAGATAATGTTGCCTTTCAATAAAGATTTCTTGGTGGGGGGAAGGTATAACTCAGTGGTAGAGCTTGTGTTTAGCATGCACGAGGTCCTGGGGTCAATCCCCAGTACCTCCATTAAAAAAATAATAATAAATAAATAAATAAATAAATAAATAAATAAATAAATAAATAAATAAATAAACAAACAAACAAACCTAATTACTTTCCTCTCTGCCCCCAAAAAAGGAAAAAAAAAATTCTAAAATAAACAAAACAAAACATTTCTTGGGAAGGGTTTCTTAACCAGACTTCCCTAGCTGGGAGCATCTGAGAAACTTTTCCCAGAGCGTCAGCCTGCAAGTGGTAATTTCCTGCTTGAAGCTAGCAGTATCTGTATACCACCGAACTAAATTTTAAAAAGAAAAAAAAAAATCATCCAATTGTTTCCAAATAACAGGATGTTTTTGGTGCTGTAAAAAAAAAAAAGCTACTGATTATTTAATACTGACTATGTGCTGGGATCTTTGCATATATTTTCTCATTTAATCTGCCCAACAGCCCTGCAAGGTCGCTGGTACCATCCCTGGCTGCACATGGAGGTTCAATAACATTTAGTTCCACTTGCATTACGTCTGAGAGTCCTAAGATCTGAATGCAGACTTTCAAAGTAGAATCTGGTTTATGTTTGAAGCCCAGTCTGTGGTCCAGGCATCTGTGGTCCCCCACACAATACGCTTTAGCACAGGGAGGCTGCCAGGGGTTGGCAACCAGGCTCCCTGGGGCGGCAACCTGACATCAATTAGCCATCCCAAGAACGTGGCCCCAAAGCAGACCTCCAGCCTTTCACTCCTCCTCCATCACTTCCTACCAGAGACCAAAAGAAGAACTCGCAAAGGCCGTCATGGGTCTTGTCATGGGGCATTCTGACACTCGGCCACTGCTGGGGATTTTGGGAGGGGAAGTAACACTGACATCACAAACATAGAACCGAAAAATGCTTGAAGGGTTCATCTTCTGCAGGCACCTCTGTGAGACAAGACGCAGTTTTCTCCCTTGAAGAGTCAGAAACGGACACTTCACCTCTTTCGGTAATTTCTGCCACTGTTTTAGCCCCCAAATAGAGAAGATTTTCTTCCAACTCAAGTTCTGATTTAACTTTGGTCATATATATATATATATTTTTTTAGTCCAGAAAGATGAACTGGTTAGCATTAGTCCTGTCACAAACCTCAACATCTTAAAGATCATGTCTTTATGTCTTTTCATTTCAGGCCAGCTAAGCGCAATGATCTATACCTGTGTTCTTCACTTGGGGTTCTTATCTGTACTGTGTGCAGTTTTTCAGCTATTTCCTCAAATATGTGACTGCAGCAGATTGAATGATGGCTGCCCTCTCATCCCTCTTTCCCTGTTGTGTGGAATTATATATCCGTGACCTCTGCCATGTGACTTGTGGTCTCTCTCATGAGAATCAACGCAGTGTACTTCCTCGCCCCATTGCTAATTGGCTAGGTCCCCAGGACTTGCTTTGGACAACAGAATGTTAGTGAAAATAATGTAGCAGAGGCTTTAAATGTGCTTGCCTGGTTCGAGTCGGTCTCTTGTGCCATAACCACGAGAAGTCCCTGCCCCAGGTGGTGCCAGTCCCAGACAGAGATCTAGGAAGCAGGCCCAAAGTGGACTTGGAATTTGGAGCCATGCCCAGCTGAGTCCAACCAAGATCAGCTGAATCTCAGCCACCCAACAGACCTGTAAGCAAGAAAAAGAAACGCCTTTTTTCAAAATTATAGAATAGATAAACAAGATTATACTGTACAGCACAGGAAAATATATACAAGATCTTATGGTAGCTCACAGAGAAAAAAATGTGACAATGAATATATACGTTCAGGTATAACTGAAAAATTGTGCTCTACACTGGAATTTGACACAACATTGTAAAATGATTATAAGTCAATAAAAAATGTTAAAAAAAAAAAAAGAAAAAGAAACGTCTTTGATGCAAGTCACTGAGATCTGGAGGGAGTTGTTTGCTATACAGCATAACTGAATGTTGCAAGGTCTAATCCAAACTACAGCCAGGTTACTACCTGATCCTTGCATGGACCACCCTTCAAGACCACCTCGTTCATGAAAACTTCCCTGGTTAACTTCAGATCCTCTACACCTTGACCACTCCAGACCCTGCTTTTCTATGTCCTATATTTTGGCACTTGTTTATATTCAATAGAACACTTTCTAGAACTCAGCCTGATATATTATTTAATAATTGCATATTTGAAACATTATCAATAAGACTATGAAGTCATGGAGAACAGGGATCATATGAATATAGTACGGGCAATAAAACCCTGTTAATTACAAATATTCTGTACCATTATCCCCCATCCTTGTCAGAATAAGGCTTCCAATAGTTACTTAGAAACGCATTGTTGGGGGAAGGGTATAACTCAGTAGTAGAGTGCCTGCCTAGCATGCATGAGTTCCTAGGTTCGATCCCCAGTACCGCCATTAAGTAAGTAAATAAATAAATAAATAAATAAATAAATAAATAACCCAATTACCTCCCCCACAAAAAAAACAAAAACAAAAACAGAAACACATTGTTACTGCACATACAGGGGCCAGCATAAGGCTATGCACACAGTAACCACAGGAGGCATTCAAATATTCATGAAATGTTCATTGGAAAGGAAAATGTGACTGAGTTTTTGTCAATCAGATAAATATTTCTGATCTATTAACATTCAATTTCATCTATTTTGTCTTCTTTTGATAAATATAATATTCAATTATCAATTCCACAGGATATTGAGTTAAAATTTTCCCTTTCCCATCCAAAAATCTATTAATAAAAATAAACGTGAGCTCAAGAAGTTACCTAATTAAAACACTTACAAGGCAAAATCTGTGAAAAGTTAATATTCACTCTCAATGTTACAGTTCTATATGTCTCATTTTCTTAATAAAACATACTTTTGTGTATGAGAGCAAATAATCTTTGATTTTCATGTTCTATATTTGAAAGCAGGGACAATTGTTCAGAATCACATTTTTTTCACAATTTAGTTTCAAATGCAGTGTAGTTCCTCTTTCTATTTACGTAAGCAGAAAGATTTGCTTTATATAAAAGAATTCAATGAACTGGGTTTTTTTTTAAGGTACATATTTACTTTTCATATACAGGAATTTTCCAGATGACTGGTTGAATTAGTACATTCACATGGTACATTGATCTGGGGTTTTAAAAAAACTGAACAATAGAAAAGGCTATCTTTTCTTTCCATCTATGGACCTAACTATCAAAGCATCATAGATGCTACCACAAATTATATAACAGAATGAACGCTGTTCCTTCAAATCAGTCACCTCATCCAATTATTCCAAGGAATTGCCAGTGCTCTAAACTGTGCTGAAAATCTCTTTTGTGTGTGATTTCCTTCAAACCCTGCTGTACATTTTAAAAAATATTGTTAAAAGCAGCAAATCTCTGTCTTTGAGAATGCATGTGGTTTTGGAAACAGAAAAAGTCATTTGGAGGCAAGTTTGGTGAAAAAGAAGAGCCGTCGAGCCGAACGATATAAAGAAGAAATTCAAATGTGTCCACAATCTCACAAGCCAGAGATAACCACCATCAACACACCGGTACATTTACTTCCAACAGGTTTTTCACGTATACATTTTCACACAAGTGGGACATGCCAGATACGCAGCTCGGACCCTCCCCCATGTGTTCCCCATGAATGAATAGTCAACATTCCTATTATTCTCCTTTCATGAGGTTTGGGGAAGCTGAGTAACAGGAAAAGTCATGCTTCAGAGAGTGTTCTAACTTCCAACTTCTTTCAAAACGTGTAGAAGTTGAAAAAGGTGAAGAGGTATACAAAATAAGAATGTTTATATGATTTTCTGTTCCCTGTTCCTTGCTGATAATATCTTGCAAGAATAATATTTGGGCAAACCACCACGAAGCATGACAAGTGAGACAGAAACCAAGAGTGAGAGAGAATGAAAAGATGTGGTTTTAACAAAGAATAAAGAGAATGTGGTGTCATCCCCAAGTCAGTCATTTGTGGAGACCCTCTGGGTGTGTGTGTGTGTGAGAGAGAGAGAGAGAGAGAAGGAGGGAAGGAGGGAAGGAGGAATACAGCTTTCAACACAAATCACAAAAGCTTATTTCCTAGTGCTTTGAAATGGAGTAAAATCTCTCAAAATGGAAGAAATGCCACTTGCAGCAGGAATCAGAGAAGGTAGAACCACGGTCTGCATTTACCAGGTCTTTTCCCAAAGTCAGAGGAACCATGCCATGTGTAAGCTTTGTTTTTTTGGCACACAGACTAAAGCCTGTTTTCCAAACTCCAAACCTGATCAATCACTGAGTCCAGTGTGACCCACCAGCCCCTTGGCCCCTGTGGCTCCAGTTCTAGGACTCTCTCCACCTGGATTGTGCCCTGCAAACTTAGAAACAAGAGCTGAAAATGCTCCATCTCCACTTTGCCCCAACAACTAAGACCTTCTCCCCCCACCCAGCAGAAGACAGCAATGCTCCTTGACTTGGTCCCACACAAGTCACCGCAGTCTTCATATGAGAGTTGAAATGCCAAAAGATCCCCATTTTTCCCACCCCCCTTTTTCCCTCAGAAACATTTCTTTGTCTATAGAGCCAGTCTAGCCTGGTGGAGGGAGTGCCAGCTTTAAAACTCAACAAATCCTCCTTTCCCCATTTCCCCACTTCATCAACGCTGGGCAGCGACTTCGTCTGCCTCAACATCAACCTCTCTACTGGGATGAAGATGAAGGTAACAGAACATAAAACTATGCCCTGAACAATACATTTGGGAAGATGCTCTGACGCCAGGTCAACCCAACTGAACCGAGGTAAAATCCCATCCTTGAGAGAAGAGAGAAAGCGATAGGCATCAACAGAGTTCGTCGTTGCCGTGTGGTTCCAGAAAGAGCCCTGCATCTGACCTCTTCTCAGCCCAGCT
Organism: Camelus dromedarius; assembly: GCF_036321535.1. Lineage (NCBI taxonomy): Eukaryota > Metazoa > Chordata > Mammalia > Artiodactyla > Camelidae > Camelus > Camelus dromedarius. The sequence continues at coordinate 9,004,253 of NC_087454.1, read as the reverse complement.
GGGGCCAAGCCCAGAAAGGGAAGACGGCGGGTAGAAACCCAGCGGGCTTTAAAGACCCAAGTCCCTATGACCTCAAAGTCCCTTGAGCCCAGCATGAGGGGAAACAGCAGAGCTTAGTAGGAGCTGTGTCAAGGATGAAATCACAGCTCAGTATTGTCTGTGCTCCAGACAAAGGCAAAAAAGTGGCCGAGGGGGACCTGGACCCAAGGGGCCTCATCAGAACGAGCCAGATGAGGCGGTGCCCCACACATCACGGACTGGAGGCCACATGTGAATGAGGAGGCGGGGGAGCATCCTGGGCTGACAGGCGACAACCCACCACACACACCGCCAACCAGCCCCAACCCCAAAATGACTAAGATTAAGTTTCTGCAGCTCTTTGGAATGGGAGCACTAAACAGAAACTGAAATCGAAATTAAGTGCAGTCACAAAAAGTTGTATTGTTTGCAAAGCCTGAAACGAGGACTCACGATACGAATGACACATGAAGGGCCTGTGCATGTGGTAGTCACAATAATCTCTAAGTCTTTCCACGATTGCTATTGACTAGTTATAATATTTCAGTCTGCCTTCCTTCTCCTGAGAAGTGGACACACTCACCTTGAGCACTAAAAATAAAGGCACAGCCTAATAGTGTAATAAAAGTTGGAGAACTATTTGATTTTTCTCCATAAGAACCCATTGAGAGATCCCTGCACTCCACACCCTCCCACCTAGAGTAGATTATATTTTTCTTCAGTCAGTGTTCATGCTCCTTGCCCACCCCCCAGGATGGGCTCTGCCTCCCCATCGCCTTGACTTTGGGCTTGGCTGCATGGCATGCTTTGGCCAATGGAAAGTGGCACACATGCTAGCTCGCCACCACGAAGAAGAGACTCTAAGAGGCACTGTGTCTTTCCACTTCCTGTCTGGCATTCCTGCCACCTCCATGAGAGAAGGATGCCCCAGGTGGCCATCGCTCCTCCAGCCTGGGTCTCCAATTGAAAAACATACAGGGCAGACTTGAACCTGACCTGGAACTTGGAACCAAGCCTAGTCAAGTCCAGGGGAATCCAGTCAAGTCCAGGTGAACCACAGCTGAGCCTCAGCTGACCTAAAGTCCCATGATGGAGAAATTAATATTTGCTTTCATAAGCCACTGAAATTTGGAAAAATCGAATACACCATCAACTAAGACCACTCTTCAGCGTGTCAAAGTAAGAGGTGCGAAGATGGACAGACGAAACAAGGGCAAGGAAACAGCCTTACAAAATGAGGGGATATCACCTTTTCAGGAAACTTGTCCAGCAATGGTCACAAGAGATAGCAAAGCAGTACTGCTAGTGAAGCGGGGGGTGGGGCGAGGGAGGAATAAAGACGTCTGACAGCCTTCGAGAGAAGGAGTTCAGAGAAACACATTTCTTCACCCTCAGACTCTCTCTTCAACTCTCCCCATTTTAAGGAATTTAACTCCCTTCTGAGCACTAAGCTTGGTAAATAAACTTTAATGACATGCAATGAATTCTCCATTGCTAGATCTCCTATTTCTAGTTAAAATGCAGCAGGATGGACGTTTGACATTGATTCGGGTTTGCGATTTGGACGGTTCTCATGTAGGTATTTGTCAAAGAACAGATGTTTCTCCACGTGTCATGTGAGATGGGTTAAGTGAGCCCGGGAGGGAGGGTATGGCTGATACAGAGCTCTCTCCCTGAGCAGACGGGGGAGTTATAAATTGCTCTGCGGTTTTCCCTAACCCTGTAGTGGCTGAAGTGAAACCTAGCAGCTGAACAGTTAACCCATTTATTTAATTTGATTTTGATTTTCCATTAAGCGCTCATGATTTATTTAAATAGGTTCTGAAATACCAAATGGAAATGTGAAGAATTTGGCACGAAGGGGGATTAAGAACCAAAATATGAGTCGAATGAAATCCATTTTGCAAATCTCCAGCACTGTCCCATAAACCGCTGGGGAGAGCTGCACAGAATTACTCCTTAAGTGGGTCTGAGCATCAATATCACATCTCTGTTTCTTAACACACGGGCTTCAAGGAACAGCTTCTTTCTTGGGGCTGTGCTTCAAAACCTCACAGTTAAAGCCTGGATTAATGTGAGAAGGAAAAGCAGTGGGGTCAGTTCAGCACCCAGGTCGGGGGACCAGCAGACAGTCGACATCTAAAGTGGACTGGCTACAACTGCTATTTTCAATAAGCACTTTCACACACATTGTCGCCATCTTAATTCCCCGAACAAGCTTTGGAGGCAATTGTCATAGCTGACATTATTTAGTCTCAGATTAAATTTATAGCACAGTGGGGGTGTATTTTTCTGTGCCACATCTTCATTTAATAGACATTTAGCCACCTCAGCTACACTCCATGTGTACAATACATCACGCCCCTGTGCTGGATTTGAACGGTGGTTGCACTATATAGAATAAGGGCATTTTAACCAATGAAGAGCTGCTTTTCTGAAAGACCGCTACCCTGATTTATGCGATGCATGGTCCTTAATCAAGAGTCAACCAACAATTAGGGCAGGGTCCCTGGAGGAAAATATGATCCCATTTGTGACAGTTGATTATGTGACTTAAAATGCAGGACAAACTGTGGGGGAAAGTAGAAGAAACCTCATTTATAAATGAGACCTGGACTTTAGCTGTTCTCTTTAAATTGATCACTCCCACGATTCAGAAGTCATTTTCCACTGAAGCAAATATTCTCCCTGTGACCTTTTATACAATGAGAAATGAAATTATCGAATGGTATTTTTGAACAAACACATTTCAAGACATTAAATCCAGCATGTGTGTGTTGGGGGTGAGGGTGGGGGTGAGTGGGTAGGTGTGTGTCCGTATGTGTGTGGGTGTGGTATGAGTGTCTGTGTGTATCTGTGTATGTGTGTGTGTGTGTGTCCTTCCTACTGGTCTTTTTAGAACATTTCCTTTAGCCCAGTGGTTTCCACCTCGCCTGCACAGTTAGAATCCCAGGGGAGAGGGAGTTTTAAAACTGACCCTCAGGCTGCACCCCAAGGTGCAGTAAAATAAAATCAAACTCTCTGGGATGGCACCCTGCATCAGCAGTTTTCTGGCCCCCCGCCTCAGGTGATTTAAATGTTTAAACAGAGTTAAAAACTCATTTAGTTAATTATCTTGTTTAACACTGCAGGGGAAGATGAACGGGATAAAAATTATAATGCTTCACTTTGTTGTAACCCCACAAACTCAGGGCCTGAGACAATGGGTATTGATATGGCAAACTCAGGCCTGATGCAGTTTGAGGATCTCTGTCCTTGAAAGAGGACTTTGCAGGAAATGGTGCTGAGAGAGCCACTCGCATGAGCCTAAATAAGGCCCTCCTTGCTTTCAAATGTCAAAGTACTGCAAGCAGCTCCCTCTCAGAAAACCCCCTTGTGTGGCTGGCAGGGAACTTCTGTCCCGCAGCCTCGCCGAGGGACCTGGGCAGCGGGCCAGGGCAGGCCTCCCGCCCGCAGGCCCGGGCCCGCACAGCCTCTGAGAGGCCGCTGAGTAAGGGAGCCGATGGGAGCAGGTGGAGCGCCTGGAATCGCTGGGATGGTTTCATGCTGGCAAAGGGTGACAAGGCACTTGTCTCTACACATCCTTCATAACAAAAAGCACATGTCACCTTCCATTTCCTCACAGTCACAGAAAGGCAGACCCAGGAGGGACCTCCCAGAGGTCTAACCCGGTGGCTTGCCATGCTTTAAAGCCTGGGATTCCTTCGTCCAAAGGAAGCTTCCCCACAAGCCCTGGTAAAGTGAAGGTGCTCAGGTTGGATGGTGGGGTGCCCAGAGCCCGGCCGGGGTCACCCCTGGCCTTTCAACCCAGCCCGTAAGGGTTTAAAAACCAGTCGAGGTCAAAACCATCATGGCCCCACCCATAGTTCCTTCTCATAAACATGGCTCAAGTACCATACAACCGGATGGTATTGCTTCCAGACAATGTCCTCTGAGAATCCATTCACTTTTCTTAGGTGAGAATCTATTTTGACAAATAAGCACAGTATAAAAAAAAATTTGACTCAAAAAGGTTTTTTTTTAAAAGGCAAAAATAAGTAAGTTTACAAATTATTGTAGAAATAACACAAAAGAGGTTAACATTCTCATTGAGGAAAAATCAAAATGTGTCCAATTGTACAAAAGCTCTTACCTTGCAAGAAACGGGAATAAAGCTGAAGGAAGGACCCAGTTTGGCTTCACTGCTGAAAAATGTACAGAATAACTTAGAAAAACCAGTCAGGGTCAAACGTGGTAAGCCCACGACTTGTACCTGGCTGCTCTTGATCTGGGGCGGGTTGGGACCCGCAGAGCTGATGGCAGGACAGCCAAGAGTGCCCCATCTGGGGGTCCCTCCTACATCCACATTCAAGCACGAGCTGAAGAAAAACCAGCCTTAGTGAAGTCTGAGCTCTGCAGCTGGCTGACCGGATTTCCTCCGCTGCAGCAGAAAGGCCAGTTTGAAGAGCCCTGAGCCAATGCCAACATATTTTTAAAGGAGGAAAGTGAGGCTCTCAGAGACCACAGTCCCAGCGCACGCAGCCATTTAGAGATCCTGACTGGCCGGGTGAGGACCAGAAAGCAACGTAAGGGCAGAACTGGGACCAGCGCCTACGTCTCCAGCGCCTACGACTCCCCACCTGGTGGTCCTGCCTGCAGGCTTTGTCTTCACAAGGAAATAAACTCCAGCAAACTTTATGTCGATACTGGAGGCCGATGGTCCGGAGAATCAGAGAGCACTCTTGTGCAGGAGGCCAGATCAGCGGACCCGAGAGCATGGCACAGACCAGGAGAGCTGTCCCAGGACACGCAGCTTCTGGGATGCAGAGACTCCCGGCTGTGCAGGCTCCCTGGATGCTGGGGGCCATCTCCGTGGGCCTTCAGGCCTGCCAGGCTCTCCAGGAAATAAATGTCTGCCTTTGTTGTTCTTCCACAGCTTCTAATCTCATACAAAATAGTTCAGGCTTGGGCCCTGACATGAGGCTCTGTGGCCCACGTTAGGATGGAGCTGTGTCTCACTCCATCTCTAGCCTCAGCTAGTCTGGGGCCCAACACCCATGAATGTCCAGCCGCGAAAAGCACAGACTGGATTCGAATCTTGGCTTGTTGCCAAATGGATGCCAAATGGATGATCTTGGGCAAGTTACTTAGCCTCTCTGAGCCAGTGTCCTCATCTGTCAAATGAGGATGAGGATAACATTTATCTTACACATTATTGAGAAGATTCATACACTCGCAACGGTGCCTGGCGTTAGACAGATGCTGTCTAGGGGTTAGTGACTATTCTCATTCACTCATTCAACAACCAAAAAACACTTTATCTGTTCCTCTGCACCCTAGTCTTGGCCCTTGCCCTCAAGGTACCTGCCGTGGGACTGGAGCAAAGCATACCTTACTTGCTCCTGAGGCTGCTCAGAGGTAGGACATGAGACTTCGTCCGCTCCCAGGATCTGGGATGAGCTAATGTGGCCCATCTGGGCTTTCCATGGTTTGTCGTGTGCACAAGGGGTACCCTTCCCCTTGGTAACAGGGAGGTGTTTCAGTAGGATTCTGTGGTTTCTCCCCTGAAAACTCCACAAGGAACAACCATCCAGTTTGTTCACTGGATGTGGCCCCTTGCTTTAAAAAATCCCTTTGGGTTTTCTTTTTTTTTTTTTGGTAACAGAGATGGAACTAGGGAAATGGGTAGGTGTGTCTGAGTCATAATGAGAATTTCCCTTTTCATAAGGAATCATGGGGATAACTAAGTCTTTAAATTCCAAAGGAATTCCATAAGCTGCCCTTCCCTTCCTCCTTCCTTCCCCAGCTGCTTGCCCCGTAGTTCTCCCATCCCTCCTCCTCCTCCTAAAAGCCAGGTTGGTTTGCGCAATCAGGCTCATGAACTCTCTTCCTCACAACCAGGCCTGGCGTGGGAGAGTCAGCCAGGGGTTGGCCCACAGCTTGGAGGCTGCCTCCCTCCCCCTGACCCAGAGCCGAAAAGTCAAGAGTGTGAACGTCGGACCACGGTGGACCTCAAGCCTACCTGGGCTGGAGGCTTTACACGAGCCCCGGCTCCTAGAGGCTGAACAAGGCCCAGTAAAGTTACAAACCTGGAGGGAGAGGGAGTGTCCAAATGAAGCCTTTAACTCAGATGGAAACAGCTCGCTGTAAGACAGGGTTGGGGGTTACTTTTTGTTTTGCTTTGTTCTGTTTTGCTGTATCTACAATCTGTGTTTCAACACATCAGCTCTAGGTGGCAGTAATGCACCACAGAGATCTGAGGGTCACTGGGCAACAGCCTGCCTAGCTTCAAGTCTCAAGGAACCAAGGACAGTTTTTATGTGATTACCAGGTGCCAAGGCTACCTAACAGTCAGTCACCACCGTTGTCTCTTCTGGTCCACTGTGCTGGAGGAAGAAAGGAAAGAAAGCCACAGGCTTATGAAGACATTATATGAAGGATGCAATGGAATAAGAGTTGATGGGGGTTTGTCCAAATTCTGTCTTCTATATTTACTCTCTCTGCTCTGTTTCTCTCTTTCTACACACACACACACACACAGACACACACACACACACACACACACACACCGGCACACACACACACACACAGACAAATATACTGAAGCCTGTGGAACTGAGAGAGTGTGCTTGAGGATTACTTTATTTTATTCCCCTGGATTTATTTGTAAGAGTTTGTATGTCAGTGTCCTCATATGTAAAATGGAGCTAACAGTTCCAACTTCATAGGGTTATTATCAGGATTAAATTAATTAAATTATATAAAGAGGATGGGGGGAGGGTATAGCTCATGGTAGAGTGTGCGCTTAGCATACACAAGGTCCTAGATTCAATCCCCAGTACCTCTGTTAAAAAAATTTAAAAGCAAAAAATAAATAAATAAACCTAATTACCCCCCGCCAAAATAAGCATTACCAAAAAAAATTCTTTTAAATAAAGAGAATGAGTTGCCTAACACATAGTCAGCTCCACGTATGCGTTAGCCACCACTGTCATCATTGTTACCCACAGTCTTTGCGTTGCTCTGAAGGAGCAGGGAGCAGAGCTGGGCAGGGCCACTTAGGGGCAGGATGAAAAGGAGGACAGAGAAGCACACAGAGGACACACAAAGAAGTGGACACACACAGCCTTGGCTAGAGACACACGTAGAACCAGATAAACAATGTCAAAAGTGGTTTAAAAGCAAAAAAGGAAAGTGTCAAGGAGGTGTGGTAAGGTCTTGGCTAAGTTGCCTTCAGAATGATGGGTAGTGAACTTTTTCAGAATGAAGGAAGAGAAAGGAAGAGAGCTGATTATACAAACAAAACTTGCTTTTAAGAAGTAGCTTTTCTTTTTCCAATATCTGAGCCCCCTGGGAGATGTGTGCAGGCTTGTGTGACGGCAGAGCCACATGCATTTCCCGTGGCCTTTCCTCAAAGGACCTGAGGCACAGTGCTGTCCCAGGCCGCGGGGCATCGTGAATGCACCGGGCCAGGCGGGAGCAGAACGGATTCACTCTTTGGGAGAGCCTTTCTCAGGAAGTTCATAGCCTTTCGGTCCTGTGTTGATTTATGTAGCCTGCTTTGAAACAGTCAAACACATGGAAATACAAACTTATAAGTCAAAAATGAGTAGGAAATTCTTCAAATAGGAAAAAAAAATTCCACAGTGGACAAAATAATTCACCACTGGACTCCCTTAAATCACTGATGGGATTATGATGACATTTCCAGAACACCTCCCGGAGCTGTATCAGGGAGTCATCACAGCTGAGGGTCTTCTTTAAAGCAGATTCATTAGAAAGCAAAAAGGTTTACAGAAAGAATTGAGTAACTACTCAGCCATAAAAAAGAATAAAATAATGCCATTGCAGTATATGGTTGGACCTAGAGATTATCATTCTAAGTGAAGTAAGCCAGAAAAAGACAGAAAAACGCCATATGATATCGCTTATATGTGGAATCTTAAAAAAAAGAAAAAGAAAAAGGACACTATGAACTCATCTACAAAACAGAAACGGACTCACAGACATAGTAAACAATTTTATGATTACCAGGCCAAAGGGGGTGAGAAGGGATAAATTTTAGAGTTTGAGATTGCAAATGTTAGCCACTATATATAAAAATAGATTTTAAAAAACAAGTTTCTTCTGTATAACACAGGGAACTTTTATTCAATATCTTGTAATAGCCTATTTTTATCGCATTTTTAGAATTAAAGGCTTTATCTGCCCCAGAGTTATAATTCTAAAAGTTACTAAGGAAGATCATATTTTCCATCTAAACCTTTGAATGGTATAAATCTCTTCCAACAAAATTTGAAACCAAACCACTGTACTCAGTGAACTTAAGAGCAGGCACCATGGGCTGAAAAAGAACCAGTTCAGTCATTATCAAGCCCACAAAATTAGTGGGAAGAACCCTGTTTGGCTGTACATTATCCTGGATCCTGACCTGGAAATCACTCAACTCTAACTGGCTGCCTCATTACCAAGGTCACTGGTTTTGTCTCCTTCTTAGAGCAAACCATCCTCTAATTGTGCAGGTCGCTGCTTTGTAAACGGGGGATTAAGTATCTCAGAAGCTTAAGATCACATTTGAAATGCACTTTAAAATAGATACCCGTTTATTACAGGTACAGGAGAAACATTTTTACATGTTGATCTTCAACCAAGAGTCTGTTTTGGGGTTTTTGTAATGTGTGTTTTAAGTATCACATCCCAGATGTATATTATGTTTCAAAAAAATCACACAATAGATTCAAACATCATTACACAAACATAAAAGAGACATGAAATTTTAGGTATGGCCTTGAGACCATTGGAGGTTCCAACAAGGAAGGAGGGGACAGAGGAATTGAACACAACTCCTTGGACCAACTCCTTGGAAGTCCAGGTCTTTCTCTCACTGGGACTTTATGACTATTGAGAGCGAGTTTGGGGCACAACACAATTAATCAAGCTGTAAATTGTCACTCACCTTATGGGTCCAGAGAAAGAGGAGACTGGAGTTATTCCTTACCAAGGTCCTTTGGGGTCCAAAATTCATGGCTCAATGCACTGATTTCTTTGTCAGTTGAGACCAGACAAAACCTCAAGATCCTTTCATTCAGAGGTTCTGCACAGGACAAGAGTGCTGTGGTTGTCAGGCAGCCCCAGGTAAGGAGACAGGATCTGCTAATTACAATATTTCTCTCTAAGCCTGTCTTTGGTTCTATGATAATTAATTTAAAAGGACATTTTAGCACTTGTGCCAAATAATAGAAAAATTAGATTAAAAATGCAACCAGCTGGCTTCTCAACCTTCTTGGCAAGTCATGATCAGAGCTGCCCCTTGGTGAGCAACTTCTGGGCAGGACACATCTTGGCAGGTCTCCAAGGGAAGACGGGCAGAAGGGACGGGAGCAGTCAGATGGCTTCCCTGCTGCTGGGGCTGAGCCATCCCAGGGCTCTGTGCTCGGGGGGCCAGTTGGTGGCTCTTTGAAGCCTTCCTGCAAGTTTCTGCAGCCCAAATAGCCACCAGAGAGTGAATGACCCTCCTCATCTCCCAACTGGCCCCCTTGCTTACAATCTTGCTGCTCTGTAGACTACTTCCACACAGCAGTCAGAGCAACCCTTCTGACACGGAGTGGGTTTACGTACCCCCTGCAGAGCAAACCCTCCAAAACCCCAAACCCTTACCTAGACTTTGATGTGGTCCCCATTACCACCCTGACCCATCACTTGCCTCTTTCCCACTCCATCACTCGGCAGCAACCTTACTGGACCCCTAGCTAAACACCACTTGCCCCTCCTCAAAGCCTTTGCACATTCTATTCCCTCTGCCTAGAATGCTCTTCCTCCAGACGCCCAGCTTCTCCCTCACTTCATTCAGGTCTCTGGTCAAACGTCACCTTATTAGAGAGGCCCTTCCTCTCCCCTAACTCTTTCCTCCCTCCCCCATCACTCTTTCTTGTTTGAAACAATATCAAACTTAATGACATGTTGCAAAAAAAGAAAACAAAGGACTCTTTTCCTGAACTATTTGAAAGTAAGTTATCAACACAGTGCCCTGCCAGCCTCACATGTTTTAAGTGTGGAAGTCCTACAACAAGAACGTTCTCCCCCACAACCATGACACAACCAGCCGGATGGGGAGGTTAACACTGATTCAGTCCTCAGACCACATTCAACTTTCACCAATTGTCCCAACAACATCCGTTACAGCCAAAAGACCCTGCACAGAAGACTGTACCCTTGTTTAAAAATTCTTAAAACAACCCAATCCAAAAATGGGCAGAAGACCTAAACAAGTAATTCTCCAATGAAGACATACAAATGGCCAACAGGTACATGAAAAAATGCTCAATATTGCTAATTATCAGAGAAATGCAAATCAAAACTACAATGAGGTATCACCTTACACCAGTCAGAATGGCCATCATTCAAAAGTCCATGAACAATAAACGCTGGAGAGGATGTGGAGAAAGGGGAACCCTCCTACACTGCTCGTAGGAATGTAGTTTGGTGCAGCCATTATGGAAAACAATACAGAGATTCCTCAAAAAACTAAAAATAGACTTACCATGTGATACAGCAATCCCGCTCCTGGGCATATATCCAGAGGGAACTCTAATTTGAAAAAATACATGCACCCCAATGTTCATAGTAGCATTATACATAATAGCCAAGACATGGAAGCAACCTAAATACCCACTGACAGATGACTGGATAAATAAGTTGTGGTATATTTATACACTGGAATACTACTCAGCAATAAAAAGAATAAAATAATGTCATTTGCAGCAACATGGATGGACCTGGAGATCGTCATTCTAAGTGAAGTAAGCCAGAAAGAGAAAGAAAAACACCATATGGTATCACTCATATGTGGCATCTAAAAAAAAAAGAAAAAGAGAACACTAATGAACTCATCTACAAAACAGAAACAGAATCACAGACAGAGTAAACAATTTTATGGTAACCAGAGGAAAGCGGGTGGGAAGGGATAAATTTGGGAGTTTGAGATTTGCAAAGGTTAACTACTATGTATAAAAATAGATAAAAAGACAAATTTCATCTGTCTAGCACAGGGAACTATATTCAGTATCTTGTAATAACCTTTAATGAAAAAGAATATGAAAATGAATATATGTATATATATGCATGAGTGGGACATTATGCTGTACACCAGAAATTGACACATTGTAACTGATTGTACTTCAATTAATTAATTGACTGATTGATTAAAAATAAAAATTCTTCAGAATTTCAAGATGGCGACAGCAGAGCATTAAACCAGGCATGGGACCTTGTGTGACTACAGACATCTCACGTTCATGAAGTTCACCTTGTCTGTGACCTTAATATTGCATCTTGTCCAATGGCAAATGATTCAGCTTCACCCATCGCTGATGAAGTGAACTTTGACCAACCATTAAGATGGGTCAGCCAGGCCTTCTCCGCCATAAAGTTAACCTTCCTCCCTCTGCAGTTGGTAAGTGTTTGGGAGAAGATCATTGTGTTTACTGCTTTATATTAATATGATCTCAAGGTTTCCGATTGTATCCAATGGTTTGTAATTCATCTCTATCATTGTTAATTAATTAATTTATTATTTATGTTTAAATTTACGTACAGTCCACTTGGCTTCCTTTGGTGTACAGTCCATGAGTATTAACACATGTACTGACAAGTGCGCTCACCAGCACGATCCAAACGCAGAGCATTTCAGCACCCCCAAAATTCCCTCACGCTGCCCCTTTGTAGTCAGAGCTCCCCCTCAGCCACTGAACTTTGCCCCTACAATTTTGTCTTTTCCAGAACATTATATAAATGGAATCATACTGTGAGTAATTTTTTGAGACTTGGGTCTTTCGCTCAGCATAACGCTTTGAGTCACTCATGTTGTTTCCTGACTAGGTTTCCATTGCGTACATGCATACAGTTTACTTATCCATTCATCTATTTGTCATATGAAAATTTCTTTTTTCAGGTTAATGATGCTGCCTGTCTTCATACTGGGTCATCGCTGATGGGGAGTATGGGTCCTGCGATTCTGCATCTCTAATTAGCTCCCAGGTGATGCTGGTCCAAGAACCACGCTTCCAAGAGCAAGGCTGCAGAGCGATCACTGTGACAACGATGGCTGGAAGGGGCCGAGGAGGGTGTTGTGGCAATGCGGGTGAGCAGCAATGAGGGCCTGAACCAAGCCAGGGGCAGTGGGGAAGACAGAAGAGGCAGACTGTGGAGACAGCAAGGAGACGGACCCAACAGGCTTGAGGGGTGAGGGCGCCGTTCCCAAGAATCTGGAAGAAGAGCAGAAACAGGGGAGGGGTGCAAGGAAACAAGTTCACTGTGAGTCATTCGGCTTTAGACACACCAAGCATGAACAGGGATGGCAGGACACCAGGCAGAACTATCGTTTAAGAAGTTGGCCGTTGGTGTGTGGAGCTCAGGGGAGACAGAGGTCTGGGCTAACGCCAGTGGAGGGTATGGGTGTCACCCCCAGGAGTGGAGTGACAAGAACAGAGGTGCGGGGAGGGCAGGCCCCCTCCAGTCTGGTTCCCTCTGCTACTCTCTCGAGCTTGCAGCCCCCACGCCACCCCACCTCTGGCTGCTTCCTTCTTTCATTGATGTTTATATGCATGTGGGCTCGGAGCCCAGTCTTAGCATCCCGGGGACTTGCTCAGTGACAGAAGGAGGTGACAGTAACTACAAGCCTCCAACATCAAGTAGTTGTTTGGGTGGAAGAATCTGCTCTTGGCTACCCCCATCTGAGTCTCAGGAGACTGCTGCTCCCTTCAGTTTAGAGGCAAAGCAGCCACAAAGCTCTTTCCTGCATTTCTTCTCAGCACAGGTAACATATTTTCATCACTGAGTAAGCGAAAGGAGATAATTGCAGAAATACGCATTTAGTAACAATAGTATAATTTCCAGAATCAAAGATTCTAATTCAAAAGCCACCGCAAAAAACAATGACAAGATGCCAAGGCCTCAGATTCCTTTATCCCCGGAATAGCACATTTGAGACAGAAGGACTTACACAATCGTTTGGTTTCCTCTGTTCCAACCCTGCATTTCCACAAGAAGCATCACTTTATTTCAATACAATGAAGTTACAGGGACATTTTGTCCCTCCCAAGACCAGTGCCAAAACCTTATTAAAATGAGGGGATGGGGTATAGCTCAGTAGTTGCGAGGTCCTGGGTTCAATCCCCAGTGCCTCCATTAAAAAAAAAATTCCCAACAGTCAATTCTATGAGGTGCCCATTGGGGGAGGGTAACAGCTCTGTGGTAGAGTTCATGCTTAGTGGGCACAAGGTTCTGGGTTCAAAAAAATAAATAAAGCAAAAACGTTCTGCGCTGTACAATTTTAAGTCAAAAAGCATGATATCAAGTGTGCACCAATTTTGCAACCACATGTTATATATGCACTAAAAAGTCTGGGAGATGGCAACAAACTTCTCAGAGTGACTGTGACTGCCTTTCTTTCGTTCTCACTTACTGGTATTTTATTTTTGCCTTCTACGATAAATATGCTTTGCTTCCACAAGGAAAAGTCCACGAAGGGTCTTAAATGTTTGAAAATTCACACAGTTCAGATTCCAGGGAGGCACTCGGTACTTATTTATGAATTTGATGAGGGAGTGAGGGAGGAAGAATAAATGTAGATGAATGAACGCCAAAAGCACGGTCTCACACAGTGTATGCCTGCTCGTCTTCTGACCTTCTGATGGACGGCTGCCTTCTTCTGTGCTTGCGAAGAAGTGAATTCAACACAGCTCCAGGCTTGCCTTCTGTTGCTGACTCCCTGAACCCACCAACAGATCACTCCCAGAAGAGTAGTCTCAGAGGGGCACGGCCATGAGGGAAGTTGTTTGGCTTCTATGAATCAAAAGCAAGACTCAGAGGCCCCACCTCTAGTTAATTGCAGGGATCAAGGTGAGTGTCTCCCAGGTAAACAACCTGTAGGGAGCTGTTCAGACAAATCCCGGAAGACCAGACCCCTGCAAGCCAATTAGCAGCAGCTCATCTGAGAAGACACTATATTCTGGGGCGTAAGGAACCTGTTGGTATTTTTTAAGTTAGCTTTGTTATCGGTTATTCTTCCAAACTGGACAAGGGAGGATCAAATTGCAGGGATCTAGTTTCAAAAGGCAAGCTATGCCTTCAGAGGAAGGGTAGAAAGTCACACTGCAGCTGAGAAAACAAACTGTCTGCAGTCAGTACTGTATTCCCTAGTTCGAATGCAGTTACTCTGCCTTTGGTTATAGGAGCTGGTTAAAAAAAAAAACAAAACACACAATACAAGGGCATGCTTTGATTATAGCAAACAGACAATCTACTGAAAGTCTTCATTCATTCAACATACATGCACTGAGCACCTGTTTATATGTTCCCTGCTGCCAAATATCACAGCATTTACGATAAGAACTAATCTCTCCCACCTACAAAGGAGTGATACAGACAGGCGGTGATGTACTTGAGCTCTGAAGAGCCCACTGTTAAATTTTCAGAATTTTTGCAAGCCAGTTGTTAAAGACAACCATGATTTAAAAGAAAATTGTAGAAATGTATACTTAAATTATATTAAAAATAAAGGTAATAAAGACTGAAAATTCACACCCCTTCCTACTTATTTTACTACACTTTGCTATTATCTGTGGTCCCAACTCATTTTCTACTGTTATGCCTACATCGCTCCATGCTGACATGTTACTGCACCTCTCAAGTCGGTAGCATGAAATCATGGAAGGAGTGCTCACACCACAGAAACCGGCAGACACTGCAAACCGAGGCTTGATTCATTTTTCTGTTGCTCGTCCAGACTTAAGAAGATGATGGAGAAAATGTTAACAATGCAGATTAAATATAAACGTGTGTCATATCTGTGGCTGCCGGACTGTGAATAACACCAAAAACTGAAGAGGTACTCTTCGTATATTCAAAGGTCATGATCTGGTTCAGAGAAGAAATCACATACTGATGAATGAATGGGGCCTACATATGTCTTCATTTCTTCCTTTTTGTCTTACTAAAAGTCAACAGCAACATCCACCAACATTTATGTTTAAACCACACCCATCTGTCAATGCTCTGAGTGACTTTGCTGCACTGGACTTCCTAGTGCATATAAGAGTTATGTTCACACTACTGCAGTCTATTAAGTGTCCAATAGCATTATGTCTTAAAAATGTGCATAAATTAACTTAAAAATACTTATTGCTAAAAAAATACTAACCATCATCTGAACCTTGAGTGAGTCATAATCTTTCTGCAGCAATAACATCGGAGATCACCGATCAGAGATCACCATAACAAACATAATAATAAAAAGTCTGAAACAGTGTGAGAACTACCAAAATGTGACGCAGAGACATCAAGTGAGTAAACGCTGCTGAAAAGATGGCGCCAGTAGACTTGCTTCAATTTGTGAAAAACGGAGTATGTGTGGATTGCAATAAAGCAAAGCACCATAAAGCAAGAGGAGGAATGTCTATAGTTTACTAGTTGTCCCCGTTAAAGAACTGCTCTTTGGGTACCATTGCCTTGCTGCCTACTTTGATTTGTTCTCTCTGACCAGGAGCATCTGCAGACACCATCCCCCTCTGTGTTCCCAAAGCAGCTTGAGCAGACCGCAAAAGGTTCACACTGCACGGCAGTAGCTGAATTTAACCATCTACCTTTTACACTGAACTGTAGGCTCCATCAAGGCAGGAATCCTGGTTTACTCGTCTGAGCACCCTCATCTCCAAGGACAGTGACTGGCACGGGGCAAACGCTCCAAGAGGATGAATGAAAGACACGTGGGACTAGATCGGATCCACCCCATTCATTCTCACCTAGACAGCGTGCCAGATCAACAGGGACAAATGCCTGACCGGTATTTCCCCCTAAATATCTTTGCCACAACCGGTTTCACTGCACAACTAATTGGCCCACAGGCAACTTTTCTATAAAAGATAAAATAACTGGCTGACAGTTTGGTTTGACAGTTGGTTCCAACTCATTGACAGTTTGCCTTCATTTCTCCAGTGACACGATACGCCCATTTAAAAAAATTAAAGTTTAGTTGATTTACAACATTTCAGGTGTACAGCAAAGTGATTCAGTTATACATATATATATGTATATATTCCTTTTCAGATTCTTTTCCATTATAGGTTATTAAAAATAGTGAATATATTTCCCTGTGCTATACCGTAGGACCTCGTTGTTTATCTATTTTATATATAGAAGTGTGTATCTATTAATCCCAAATTCCTAATTTATCCTTTTCTCTCTCTCATTTTTTTAACATTTTTTATTGATTTATAATCATTTTACAATGTTGTGTCAAATTCCAGTGTTCAGCACAATTTTTCAGTTATTCATGGACATATACACACTCATTGTCGCATTTTTTTCTCTGTGAGTTATCATAACATTTTGTGTATATTTCCCTGTGCTATACAGTGTAGTCTATTCTACAATTTTGAAATCCCAGTCTATCCCTTCCCACCCTCCACCCCCCTGGTAACCACAAGTCTGTATTCTCTGTGAGTCTATTTCTGTCCTTTATTTACGCTTTGTTTTTGTTTGTTTGTTTTTGTTTTTGTTTTTTAGATTCCACATATGAGCGATCTCATATGGTATTTTTCTTTCTCTTTCTGGCTTACTTCACTTAGAATGACATTCTCCAGGAGCATTCATGTTGCTGCAAATGGCATTATGTTGTTGGTTTTTATGGCTGAGTAGTATTCCATTGTATAAATATACCACATCTTCTTTATCCAGTCACCTGTTGATGGACATTTAGGCTGTTTCCATGTTTTGGCTATTGTAAATAGTGCTGCTATGAACATTGGGGTGCAGGTGTCATCCTGAAGTAGATTTCCTTCTGGATACAAGCCCAGGAGTGGGATTCCTGGGTCATATGGTAAGTCTATTCCTAGTCTTTTGAGGAATCTCCACACTGTTTTCCATAGTGGCTGCACCAAACTGCATTCCCACCAGCAGTGTAGGAGGGTTCCCCTTTCTCCACAGCCTCTCCAGCATTTGTCATTTGTGGATTTTTGAATGACGGCCATTCTGACTGGTGTTTCCCTCTCGTTTTTATATTACGTAAATCTTAGACCTCATAATGATCTACACAGTGATGAGTAGATGAGGTGGCCTTAAAACAGTGGATAACAACAACTACATATATCAACTTGACAGAAAATACAAATTTACAGTGATAAGAAGTGTGAGGTAAGAGTGTAAAGCTAGATTTCATTCTCTGCTGGAAAGTGATAACATATCATTTGAAAATCCTTCAGTGAGCACAGTCATCTCTCCCACCCACCAAAACCAAAAGATAACCAACCTACGGCAAGTATAAAAGGGGAGGCTGGTAATTGACAACAGTCCTCAATGACCAATTCCTTAGCCAGTTGAGTTGCAACAGCTTGCTCTGCCCTGCCCGCTTTACCAAATGCATCATGCAATGTTAGAAGTTGAAGACCAAAGAATAATCAAGCTCCTTCCATCCTCCCCCCAGAAAAGAAATGGTTACATGATTCCTGATGAGTACAAGTTTCTTGGAAAATAGTAACATCTTTTTCCTGTTTGATGGTGAAGAACACGATGTGGACAGAACTGCGGTATTTGCGCAGAATCTGGCTTAGGCGACTGGGTGAAATGCAAGGACTATGCATGCGAGGAACATTTCCACGTAGTCCAGACATGGGCTACCAGTTATACACGTCGCATCTATTGATAAGAAACAGCAGCCCTGGTCTGTTCATTTTACTTCTAGGGAAATCGGAAGAGACTCACAGCAGACTTGTTTGATGTTGTCAATGACTTATATCTGATCGTTAAATTAGATCCTGAATCTTTCGCGATTGACTTTGAGAGAGAAGTACCATCACTTTCTCTAAGACATATCAGAATAAAACCATAACTGTGACTCTCCATATATTTTAAATGCATGCTGGGTTTTTTTTTGTATTTTCATTTTTCACAATAAAATCTTCTAAAATTTTGTTATTAATTTTCAGATTTCAGTATGTCCTTTTAAATGTCCCTCTTTTATTTTATTATTGTTATTTTATCCTGCATGGCAAACTTGTTATGCAGCCAATTACTTGTGTGGCGAATACTCCTCAGGCAAAGATTCTCATGGTAAAATTACCTAGAACCAGACAAACGAGCTGCACTATCCTCCCGACAATTCAGAGGCAGCTGCCACTACAAGACAAGGGATATGGGATGTGTTTCCAGTAGACCAAGGAACCAGCTCTGCAGTCCGGCATTGAGTGGGTTAAACAAGCTTTTGTGAGCTAGCCTGGGAATCTACCATTTTAAAGTTTTGTTCGCGCATTTAAAAAATAAACTGTGTGGACAAGATTGCCTGTTCTACTGAATTAAAAAAGCACAGTACCCCATTCTATCAACCAGCTCCAAATATGTCATCATCTGTATTAGCTGGCTTTGAGTGGTTTGAATCCTACTACCCCAAAATGCATATCTTTCACTTCTCTCCAGGCTAGAGGCTGGGTTGAGTTAATTAAACAGCAGCACAGCAGAAAGAAATCAATTTGAATTCAAGGCAACAGGGTGTATGGGAATTATTTCTCCCACTGAATTCACCCCTCCAGTTCATAAAAACGCATTCTGAGCTCTGCTGGTGTTCAGGGCAGGAGCACTGCAGGAGAGTCACAAGTGCCCCAGCTGGCACGGGGAGTGACACCCTTTCCCCACGTGGAGTCCCTGCCCCCGGTCCCCCCCCCCCCCACTCTCGCCTTTAGTCCTTTGCTGCTCCTGGGCTCAGTGAAGTGCGTCTGTGTGGTGGGGAGCATGACACCTGCCCGAGTGGCTCCCAAGCAGAGGACAGGTTGACTTTAATTACTTGTATTAACTTCTCAGAGCAACAGAGATGTCTGCCGAATGACAGAGAGCACATAAAAGGCAGAGCTTGTAATTAATCTTCACAGAGCATGCGGTTCCCGGGAAGCTGGATGAGCTGGTGTTCTCTAGCACGTCAGCAGGGCGCTCTCGCGTTCCTCCACACATCAAGTAAATGAACATGAACCCACGGCGGGGGAAATGAGCAGTCCGTAGCTCAGACCTGCGAGATCCTGGGCACGAGGATAGGAAGCCCCGGGGTCCCCTGAGCAGGTGCGGCAACAGCAGGAAGGACGCTAACTGAAGACGAAATAGTTATGTCTTTTTAATTGTGCAGAAGAGCCATTCCCTGCCTGACCAGTAGAGCAACTGCACAGAGACAGACTCTTTCTGCTTCCTGCCATTCGTTTATGTGCAGTCCCATGCAGGAGACCACCCAGACCACTGTGGTCTACACTCGCTTCCTTAACCTCTGTTTTCCTCCAAAACCCCGGAGGGTTGGCGGGAAAGAGAACTCATCTTTGCAGATGCTCACTTAACCCCCAGGGATACAGGTAAAGAAGGCTGCATTCCGTGGTAGAAAGGGAAAGACGGACTCCCCCAAGAAGTCTGGTTGTGCTCCAGTTCCTGCTACAGAATAGACTGCTTCCCACCCGTAGGAGCAACGGGGAATTGAAGGGGGTGGGGCGGGGCTCAAGTTCCCAAGCCTGATGCTTCGCATTGGACAGTCTATTACATTCACGTGCTTCCTGACACCTTTGGTTGAAAATAATCACCCGCTTCTGTTAGCAGCAGACAGATCAACGTGACCTCCCTTGCATTTGAGGGTTCCCCAGTAAAGTCATCTCCAGCCTGGCCTCAGGGGTCCTTAAAGTGTTTTTCTGCTCCATTCATTTGAGCTCTGCTCATCCACCTGCACTGCCTGCTCCTGTTTGGGAATTCAGCTGTCCTCTCCATCCTTCTCCACACCCAGCCATCTAGCCGCGATGTCAGCAAGAGAGGGAGAACAGGGTGGCCTTCCAGTAGTACTTGTCTTGCTGTTTGATAAGAATCACTCTCTCTTGTTTGTGCATAAGCTGAACACATAATCTGAACACAGACAAGGATGGAGACAGCTTCCTGCTCCCTGTTCTAGCATCAAGGCCAATCCCAAGCTCCGCCTAGGAACAGATGGGGAATCATGGGTTCGGGAGTCTACAATGGACCTCTGGGGCACACCTGGGAGAAGACTTGGTTGGAGAGAGACCCCAAAGGCTGTGTTGTTCCCCTCTGTGTTTCTAGAAGGCATGATGCAGCACTGGGCTGATACTGGATGTTGGGGAAATGGTGGGAAATTGCAAGGGAAAAGCTCATAAAAGGATGCTTTCTGTCAGAAATGCTCACTGACCTCTGTTAGCCTAACCAGCTCCTACTCATCCCTCAAAGCTCGGTTTGCAATGTCCTCCTCATTGCAGATTCCCCTGCTCCCATCCAGCCGACCTCTCTCCCAGATTCCTGACTCCTTTCTGTATTCCTACAACAGAAATGGTCGCGGCTTCCCTAGCCCGTGATACAAAATAATTACCAAAAATACTTGAGTTTTACTAGGTGGTTAACCTGCTGACCCAAGTCTTAAGGTCACCCCCACATTATCCCCAGTCATTCCTGTGAGCTCCCAAGGGCTGCCATAAAGGCCCTCGTCAAGCCCTCCATGGATGAACTTGGTCTTCACCTGGAGATACGATACCCC
This sequence comes from Camelus dromedarius, assembly GCF_036321535.1. Lineage (NCBI taxonomy): Eukaryota > Metazoa > Chordata > Mammalia > Artiodactyla > Camelidae > Camelus > Camelus dromedarius. The sequence continues at coordinate 8,983,699 of NC_087454.1, read as the reverse complement.
AGATCCCCTCAAGGAAGACACCCCTGTCTGCCCAGCAAATGTTCTCGTGGAAACTCATTTCTTCCTGGTCCCTCTGCCTTTCTGGGCTTCTCTGGTCTGTGGAGGAACATGAGGAAGTAGCTCTCCCTCTGCTCTGTGCCATATTCCATCACCTGGGCCCTGAAACACACTGTGTGTACCCCAAGTCTGCAGAGCCCCCCTTCACCTTCTGTGGCTGTCTCCTTTCACTAGATCCAGCCTCTCGGACCAGGTGGGAGAAGGGCGCCATGCCTCCCCTCCAAGTTTTTCTCTTCATTATCCTGAGACCCAAGCATAAGCCTTTCCTCCTTCTAGTGAAAAACAAAACAAAACAAAACAAAAAACCAGGAAGGCAATCAGGCCTGTCAGCCGATGCAAGTTAACGACATGGGCGGGGCAGGTGGCTGGCCTCATTCACACAGCGTCTGCTCAGACTGAACCGGGGACCCACAGACACATACCTTTGCACAAGCGGTCGGGACTCCAGTATAACACTTGTCACGTTTGTTGTGATTACAGCGTCACAGCCAGACCCCAAGCTCCCTGAGCACAGCAACCACAGACTGTCCACCTTTCTGTTCACACCAGCATCCTGGCACTCAGTAAATAACCATCACAGCAACTGGCATTTACTGGGCACTTACAGTGGATGGACCAGGGCAGGCCAGGACTTGTACAATGTGCCCAAGTTCCTAAATAAACGTGCTTGCGTTCAAAGCTGGGAAAGATGAGTGATGGCCCTTTAGCTCCTTTCTCTCCGTCCCACAATAGTTACCAACCCTCCCACAAGACCAGAGCAGTCCACAGATGTCCAGGGCAGGACACAAAGGCGAGGCTGCAGCAGGGCAGAGGGTGGGGAGCAAGGAACCTTCCTTCTTCCTCAACTGGGTTCAAAACACATTTTTTTTAATTTGGTTATTCTCCCTAAAAGCAGCCCACCCATCAGCTCAGTTTCCTCCCCAAGCCCTGAAGATCGGGAGTGAGGTAGAAAGTGTCCCCCCACCCCAGCTGAGCACCACACAGGATTTGTAAGGGGGGCTATCTGGGCGTGAGCTTTGAAGATTGGTCATTTCTACCCACTGAGGATGACAGAATTGCGGGGTTTTACCGCGTATCTGCTTAAAACGTCTGCCAGACTCCCATCCTGGCACTCTCGATCTGGGTTTCTATTTTGGTGACAGTCCAACCTACACCTACCACTACTACCATTAGTAAAAGGAAAGATCTTCTGGAGCCATAAAATCTTATGGTTAGAAGTGTGAGATCATTCAGCCCAACCAGCCCTCGGCTGCTTCCATCCCCCAGTCCGGTGATTCCCTAACAGTCTGCAGACCACTGGATCCGACTCTCCAGGGGGCTTACTATAAAACAGAGGCTCCTGGGACCTCCTCCTGGAGATTCTGATACAGAGTGCTCAGGAAAGGTCTCAGGAAAACGAGTTTTAAAAGCATTCCAGATTTGAGAATCATTGCAGTTGATACCCTCTCCTGACAGAAGTTCCTCCGTGCTGTAATTAAGTGCCTCTGATGATGGTCTAAGTCGTCCAAGACGCCTTCAGACAATTCTGAGAGTTTTTGTTGAGCCAAAGTGCTTTCCCTGTACCTTCTACCCATTGATGTGTTCTTCGGAAACAAATGGAACTAGTCCAATCTTTCTTCCACATGGCAGCTCCTCAAAGACATGTATGAGTGACTCCCCAGAGCTCGTCTCCTCCAGACCACACCGCACTGGTAGTGATGACAGTTCTTCCTACAACCTGCGTCCTCTTTGGCCCAGTTCTTCTAGATGGCCAGCTTCTAGAAAGCCAGAACCATGCCGTATTATTCTTAGATCACAGGATCCAATTCTAAGATATATTTGATACTCATTCATTTATTCAACTACTATTTATAGAGCAGCCACTACATGCCAGGCATTCTTCTAGGATCAAGAATACAGCTGTAAACCCACTAAGTCTCAAGCCCTTGATCTCACGTAGCTTACCTTCCAGCCAAGGAGACAGACAGTAGACAAATGAGCAGCTATCCATAAGATGGGGTAAGGGGTAAGAAGAGAAATCAGGCAGGATAAGGAGATGAGGTAAGGAGTGGAGGGTGGGTTTCAGAAAAATGTGTTAATCTGAAATCCAAATAGACCTTTATTTTGGTCCAGATGTTCCAAATGCACCAGATGAGTATTTGTGAACATGAGTCATTTTTCTATCCTCAGGGAAGCTGCTGTTGAAGAGAATAATCCATGTTTCAGCCAATAGAGGGCAGCTGAGCGCAAGACATATCTCCGTGAGCTGAGCTCAAAGCATCTCACTCCAGCGACACGGAAACAACCCCGGTCGTTGTCAAGTGAGTAAGTTATCCAATCACCCCCAACCAGGAAAAACTTCTCAATAGTTTTTATTACTAAATTGTCGCCAGGCCATGAGAATACTTCTACTCTGTTGAGAATTCCTCTTTCTTTACTAGTGCAGAACCAGCAGTCTGGCCTAATAGGAGGACACAATTCAGTTTTGGAAGAAAAAAAGATTTTTTCCCCAGGATTATTCTGAGGTTGAGTTAGCGAACTACACACACAGAAATAAAAATTCAGGTACTTCTCACAGCCTAAAGGGATTCTATCTGCAATGTCTGCTCGACTACCCCCTCACTCAATTCACCAGGATTTGATTCATGAAGCAGTCTGTTGTTTTGGCACAATATATAGGTCCCAGCATAATCGGCATTGAAAGAAAGGGGACTCGGAAAAATGGATGGATCTTTGAAATAAGGAATTGGAAAGAAACAATAAATTATGTTCTTTATTACCTCCAATCTGCACGTGACCCCATTGTTAAAATATCCTGGAATTCAGAGTGGGTATCAAGGCATATCTGACTCCGCAGCATTAACAAGATGTCAGTAAAACTCAGCTTCACCACTTGTGAAAGCATGTCACGCCTGCGTAAGCCCCCATAGCTTATAGCACACATAAGAAAAACTCAAAACCTGTTTTTACTGCAAGGCAAGGGGTGGCATCTCAGAAACATTCTCTTAATTGATGCGCCCTTTCCCTGGCATAGACGGGATTAACAGCTCAGTGGTTTGGCCCCAACAATCATCTCCCAGAGTCAGTCCTGTTGTCTGCTGGCTTAACATGATGCAGGAGCAAGAGAGAAGGAACAAGCATCCAGCACCGAGACAGAATCGCGTTAGCAATCACTGCCGTTTACTGAGCACTTCCTATGTCCTCTGCTCTATTGTTCACACACGATACTATTCACCCCCCTTCTCTACCGAATCATGACACGGATTGGACGTTGTTATGTTAATACGATGGAGGCTCAGAAAGTTCCAGTAAGTGGGTGGGGTTTCAGGCTATCCGTGAAAAGCTGTAAAACCTAGACTGAAAATCACTACCTAATTCTTATTTTAACAGGATTTTCTGGGCAAAGGAAAAAAAAAGCTTTCGAGATGCATTGCTTCTGTAGAAAGTGAAGGACATTATAATCTGGAGAGAATCACGGTTGAGAGCCCTGGAGAAGATGATGCAATGGACTGGCCCAGAAATCTGGAGAAGAGGAGGACAGACAAACAAGATTTTATTTTCTTTTTCATCTACATAGTGCACCCATTCGTAAAATCATACTTCATAAAAGGAACTAGCAATTCGTGTCATGGTGGGGGATTTTACTTCATTCTTTTCTCTTCCTTTCTGAACATAAAACATCTGTTTTTGATCTGTGTTTGTTCACAAGAACTTCTGTTCCTCCGACAGAGCGGGAAAATGTCATCAACAGCCACCAGAATATGTGCGTACTTGGTGAGTTAGGAGGTATACACTTATATCACGGCATGCTGAAACAGCCTCAAGGGTATCCCATCTTTTCCCAACGTCCTCCATCCCAGTTCGGTTGCCTATACACATTTGAGATGGCTATTTTGGGCAAGTCACAGTAGACAGAAGCTTCTTCGCCCCCAGGGAAATCTCCAGGTCAACTGGAGGGCATATCCGGGAGACAGCGGGGAAGGAACCCACATCTGGCTCAGTGATGCCCCTCTGGAGGAGAGCAGAAGGACCCACCGGCTGACAGCCAGGGCTTCCTTAAAAGGAATCTTTAGCCAACAGGGCAGTCTCTTCCCCAGGGCGCACAAAGCCATTTTCACTTTCGTGGCCAACAAACACTCTGATGTGCTCCCGTTCAAAGTCTTGTGAACAGAAAGCAGACACTTCCTCCTGCACAGTACCACTTCCCCAGTCTTCTGAAACCCTGCACTTTCACAAACACTATCACACCCATTATCATCTCACTTAATTTAAACGAATGGACCAGTTGAGCAAAAGCAAAATAATTCATTTCCCAAAAACATAAGTGTTAAATGCGCCAGTTTGGCTTCTGTTCATTAGCGCTTTGCGCTCTTTATTACACCCACATAATTAGCGTCGCCTCTGTTACCAGCCTCTTGGGGTCCTACGGTTTCCTCCGGGAGAATGTGAACCTTAAAGAAAGCCCACATGGAGAACTGGTATTAATGTCACTGGCAATGATGTGACTCGGATTCCTGGTGGGTAAACGTGTTCATCTGAGTCAGCCGGATTTGGTTCAGAGCTTCTGGGAGGGGCTGTCTTCAACAAGTACCAGCTGTGGGCAGGACATAGACTTTGCCTTCAGTCCCTGAAAGGAAAACCTCGTTATGCAGTAATATGGAGAGAAGCATCTCAGAAGATTTGGTAAAGAGAGGCTTCTGCTGTCTGTGTGCAGCAAAACTCAACCAAGTCCTAATGGGCATCTCCCTGGTGCACATGCCCTGTGGGCCACCGGCTGTCTCACTGCCCATCACCCTTCCTCGTGCAGGGTCTCCCAGCCTCTGGACTCGTTGGTCCTTCCCTCCAACTCCGTGCTGCCAGCAGTGGAGAAAGTGTGCTCGGCGGGAGCTCAGAGCCAAAGAAAGCCCACAAGATGTGAGGCCGACAGGTGGGTGTGCAGAGGGAGGTCAGGAAATAGGGCAGCAGTGCTGGCCAGCACGGCACTGCAGAGCCTGGAGTGGGCAGTGTCTGCCTGGGGGTGTGGAGACAGTGAGGTGGCTGCCAGGCCAAGGCCAGAGCTGTGAGCTCACTGAGGACCCGCACGCTCAGCACATGCACTGCTGAATACACTGTGCAGTGGGAGCAAGAGAAAACAAAACCACAGCGGCACTGAGACTGGGAAAAGAAGCACTCCAGGGCCCCTACTGACAGAACTTCACATCAAACCCCCGTAAAGAAGAAATGCTTTCAAAGAGCCCGTGCTATTATTGCAGGGCAGGTACTGAAGGGTGAATTTACAGCTGGAGGGTAATGAACTGGTAGCCGCCACAGGCATCCAGAAGTCCACTCTGAGCAGGCAGTACAGCCTGCCCCTGTATCCACGGGTTCTGCATCTGCAGATTCAACCAACCGTGGATTGAAAATATCTGGAAAAAATTCCAGAAAACTCCTTAAGGCAAAACTTGAATTTGCCATGCGTCAGTAACTATTTAAACAGCCTCTGTATTGTATTAGGTATGGTAAGTAACCTAGAGATGATTTAAAGTATACCGGAGGATGTGCATAAGTTTCATGCAAATACTCTGCCGTTTTACATGACACCCATATATGAAAGCTCCTTGAGCATCCTGGGGTTTTAGTAACTGCAGCTGAGGGAGGAGTTCCTGGAACCGATCCCCCATGATGATACTGAGAGATGACTGTATTCCAATGTTTGCACAAAGGTCTCGACAGAGGGAAGGAGGAAGCTCTGCAGACATCCAGAGATGGAAGGAACAAGTTCAAAGGCCCCAGGGTGAGGTCCAAGCAGAGACACTGATTGTCCATCACCATCCTTAGCAACAAAGGCCTCTCCTTACAAGGCAGCAGCTGGGGATTGTAAATCACATTTGTATTCCTGACGCTTCCACAGTTTCAATTTTGACTGGTGTTTGATTCATGTACACCTCTTGGCCAAGGATTTGCACAAAGTGCAATGGGCTGTACCAAAAGAGTGCCCTGGACACCTGCACTTGGATTTGACTCCAGCTCTACCACTTATTGGCAGAGTTACCCAAATCCTTCAGTCTCCATTTTCTTATCCCAAAGTGAGAACTTGGTCTCCTTTTGCAGGGTTACAGTAAGGATTCAATGAGACGATACAGGTCACTATATGGCAGCCCCTGGTTCACAGTCGGATCTCATACGTCATAGTCGTGGTGATGTCGGTGGTGAGGATGATGGAAAGAACTATAATGAGCAGGTCCCAGTTAGGCATATTCTGGGCTCTCAGCCCCATATTAGGCACTGGGTGTTTTTTTTTTTTTTTGAAATGTGAAGGGTAGAGGGGAGCAGTATTTGGTCTCTGACTTGAAAAAACTTTAAAATATCTACCCAAAAGAACACCTGTAACACATCTTCCCAGGCATAGGAGGGAGAAAATTTTTCACCTTTGTCCCTGCCCCACCCACCTCTGTGTCTCATAGCCTCACAAATGCAGAGGTAGGACAGACCTGAAAGGTGGAGTCTTACCCACCCATTTTATAGATGAGGAAGCTGAGAGCCAGAGAGCCCAAGTGCTAGCAGAACTGGTAGGATTCTTTGGACTGGGCAGAGTGGTGAGAGGAGGAAGAGGGCTGCCTTGGGTGGAGAGCTTCTAAAAAGTCAGAGACAAAGAAGGTCCAGTCGGTGCACCTTCACAGACTCAGGGAGATTCCTGAGAACTCCTCATGGATGTATTGCCTATTTCTTTATTCTTTTCTTCTCCCACTAAAACAGACATTCTATGAGCTCAAGCTCTTTGTGTATCTGGTCAACTCCACAGCCATTGTCCCTAAACCTTTCCAGATAACTGAGCTGGAGCTCAGTAAACTCTGAAGGAGGACTCACCACCTCCACAGGCCAAATGTCCCCTCAGAGCCTAGCGGCTGTGATGAAAACCCAGTCTCTGCCTCTGAGCCTTGTTGCCTCTTATTCAGGTAGAACTCCCAACCACACTTAAAATGCAAATACAGTTAAACACCACCTCTATTATTATTGCCTTTATCAGTAACAACAGTATGTTTTTACGTGTACAGAAATCACGAGTAAACAAGTGATTTCATATACGTTATTGGATTCTTTCCAATATATTAGCAAAGTCTTTTTTAATCATGAACATTCTATTATTAATCATCTTATTAGTTGGAGCTTTTGTCTTTTGCCAAAGGGTTGGGCTGAACCTGGTAGAATCACCAGGGACCGCGCTGGGCTGGAAAGGTCTTGGGGCCCAATATAACCAGAATGATGTACGCTCAGGCGACCTGAAAGTACAGCCAGGATAGAACCAAGATTGTTACCAAGAGAATCCAAATTCACAGCCAGAGACCACACACCGCTTTACATCAAATCCAAAGGAGGGGAAGGAGGAGAAGAAAGACTAGAAATCTGCTTGACATCAAATCCAAAAAAGAAGGAAGACTGGAAATCAGAGAATAAGCAGCAATGTCTTGATTAGGAGGGTCCAGACAGGGTGTCATGACGGAGAGCAGGAACAGGATTCAGCACGAACGTGTAAAGGTGGAAAAGCAATCTCTTCATTTGGTGCCTGTAGCAAAAGCAGGCAGAATGGGAGTTTAAAGGAGCTTACAGAGGGGGCCGCCAGCAGGCAACCTCACAGGCTCGCTCTGCGGTCAATGGAACGTGAAAGAGATGCACTTTGATGGGGGATTAAGCCTGATGGAAGCATGCAGCTTCTCTCTGAAGGTTTGTCATCCTTTGCTTTGAATCCTACAAAGAGCTTTAACGTGGGGTGAGAAGCCCTGTAAACATTCAATAAACAGGGTGTCCTTGCTACTTTTAAATAATTATACTGAAGCAAAAGCCTCTTCAGGAGAGAAAATGGAAACTTTACATGAAGTGGGCAGTTTAGATAATGTCCTAAATCATTCAGAAAGCAACAAACAAGCAACCAGCCAGGGAGAAGGAAGAGCTTACTAAGCCTAATGTGGATTATCTGGTTTTGCACATCCATTTTTTTTTTTATTAAGCAAGAATTGATCTCTCTTTAAACACCTGTCTTCACTAGGTAATTCCATAACTCTTCTCTGTGCTGCTTGTGGAGAGACAATCCTTTCTCTCTCTGTGGCCAAGAGAACTGCCCACTGCAGAGCTCAACTTCAGAGGTCTCCGTCGGGAAGCCCTTCTCACCTGCCGCTGGCAGTCCATTTGGGTGAGGGTCCCCATTGCCTTATCCATGCAGCCCAGGAGGCGGGAGGAAGTGACTTCATCAGGGCTAGAGAAGAATCACCAATCAGGATGGTGCTAGGGCATCTCTTTCGATGCTTAACAATAAACGCTCCGGTTGGTGGTGATCCCCCACCCCCGATTTTGACGCGGGTAGGGATGACCAAATCAAGGCTCCCACCCTGGAGACGGAACTGCCGCCCGTGACCCCAGCTGCACGCAACGAACTGTTTTTTACACAATCTGTTTAAAAGAAGACACATGGCAAATCTCTCAAAGGTCAGTGGAAACAGGCACAATCTGTTTAAAACATCTCAGTTAAAAAAAAGAGAAAAAAAAAAAAAAACCACAGAGGAAGAGAACATTCAAGATTAATGACCTCCTCACACTGCAGGGAGAAATCAACACCAGCTGGGGGATAGAGCTGTCAGAGGCAATGAACGACGCGGGCAAAGGCTGCTGCTAAGTTCATTCAGCGCAGAATTTGAAATATGATTTATTGTTGCATACAGAACATGCAGGAGCACCATTCTTTGCAGAGCATAAATTCCCCCAGAACACTCATACTCCAGCTGTAGAACGCAACTTTTTTGGCTTCTTTACTTTGTCCTGACCCTGCACCCTTGTTGGCATACAATTCATGGGGTATAAAGTGGGAAAGTTACAAATACTGTTTTTTGAAGTCGTAGTCATGAAGGCAATGTGTTTGTAATATGCATTTTCATAATAAAACCATCTCGAAAAGTCAACTTCTTATTTACAGGGACACTTATTTACTCAAATAATTTAGAGGTATCAATATACTAAGTATGTATTATTTCCATGTAATGGATAATATATTCTTTATATTAAAACTGAAGCTGTTTTTAAGGGATACCGGTCTCCACATGGCCTTCTCTCCTCTGTGTGTTGGAATTTCTCTTCTTCTGTCTCTTAGAAGGACACTTGTCATTGGATTTATGGGCAATCTGAATAATCCAGGATGATCTTATCTTGAGATCCTTAACTTAGTTACTTCTGAAAAGATGCTTTTTCCAAGTAATTTCACACTCACAGATTCCTGGTGGATTCCTGGTGTCTTTTTGTTGGGGAGCGGAGGGGAAGTGAAGGGAGAACCCCATTCAGCCCACTGCAGAAGGGAAAAAAACCAACAACATGATGGCCAATTTAGGACCCAGGAATAAGGAACTGGGGTTCACGGAAAAGTTCTCCCGCTTTGGAGGTACGAGTCCAGCCCCTCCTTGTCTCCATACAGAAAGTACGGCAGGGGCCCACACATCACTGCCTCTCTTGGCATCTCTCGCTCTGGGTCAGCTGGTGGCATTAGGATCAAGAGGACCCAGGGGGCGCTCTCCCTGGGGCTCTGCACCCAGACCACACCTGTTGGACGGTGCACAGCCAAAGCTTCAGTGTTTGTAAGGAGATGGAAACCCTTCTCTTTCTTGAAGAGGAAAGAAATCAGTCTTCTGTAAGGTAACCGAGGCCTGTTTCTCCAGGGCCAACTCTTCTAAAGGGTACCACGCTCTTGAGAATAATGAATGAAAAGTGCTTCGGAAACGTTGAAGGGCCATATAAATGTAAGCCTTCTTTATATCATCATCATCATCATGATTCAGAGGAAATCAACTCTGACCTAGGCCTGCAGACACCTGGGAGCGGGGCAGGTGGCAGCCACAGTAGCCACCGTGAACATCCCCGCCAGATGCTGCTCTCCTCGGGGCCTGTCCTGTGGTCACGATACAGAGGTCAGCTCAGCTCCCGAAGGACCGTGTCTTTCCAGCTTGCAGGCCAGGCAGGTCTTTTCTGAGACTTCCACAGAATTGTTTAAAATGTTGTTTCTGGAACAAGATCATCTGAGACTTACACTTCTGCCCTCAGTGAAGACATTTTAATTATGTAAAACATTTAGATTCTTGTTGTCTTAAACATCTTTATTCCAGAAGATGATCTGGGATTTATGAGTTTCATAACCAAAAAGCCCATTAAAGTGTTATTCTGCAATTAATGAAAAAGTCTGTCCTCTGTCTCTAGAGGAAAAGAAACACTACAAGCAGTTTCAAAAAGAGCAGTTTCTTCCTATATTGGTGTTTCTTAGGAAAAAAGAAAAAGGATTCTAGGCTTCCCTGGAGCACCCTGTTATATGCAAAGAATGAAGGGATGGAAAGAAGAAAGAAGCGAGAAAGGAGGAAGGGAGGAAGGGAGGAATGCTCAATCCATTTACAACACCTGGTCATAAAATACTTTAATTCTTTGTTCACTCATTTGTCTCTCTCACTACAGTAAACAATTGAGGAGCAGAAACTGTGACCTAATCAATTGTATATCCCCAGGTAATGGGGCCTAACAGGTGGTCAGTGAAAGTTAGATGCATGGATGAATGGGTGGATGGATGCATGGATGGATGTACAGATGCATGATGGATGCATGGATGGATAGATACATGGATGCACGATGGATACACAGATGCATGCATGGATGCATGGATGTATGGGTACGGATGGATACATGGATGCATGGATATGGATGGATGGATGGATACATGCATGCGTGGAAGGAGGGAAGGAAGGAATAGCATGTATAAAAAAAGGTGAAGATACGCAGTCATCGTTTTCCTTCCTTTATACCATTTGGAACAAAACACAATTCCATCAGCCTTTATGCTCTCGTTAGTGATTCTCATGGAGGTGAGGTGTGGTGAGAGCATAAAAATCCCCAGGTTGCCTTTGGGGGCCTTGCGTAGTTCACAACCCACATGTTCTCACAGCCAGCATGAGAGGTGCGAGCCTGCAGATCCCGGAGGTAAAACAATGTGGAATGTGTTTTTAACCTTTGATGTCTTAGCATCTACCTAAGCTTTTGCAGAGGATAGCGCTCTCTCATGTAATGACCGCGTTTTGACTGCCTGTGAAGAGTTTACACTAGGAAGCTCCATCTTGCATGTGAAGACACTGAGGGTAACCACCCTACGTGTACCACCCAAGGTCAAGTAGCTGGAGCCTGAATCTAGGTTTTCCGACTCTCAGTCCAGGACTTACTCCATCTCACCACAAGAAGAAATACAGTATGAATTGGTGTCTTGGTATAGAAAACAAGGTTCTTTGTTAATATTTAAAGTCTCAAGACTCTATGTTGCCAAAACACACATCAGTTATTGATCTGGTGCATCAGGAACGGGAGAACAAGCTACCTCCTGCTCCTGGGGCAACAATTCCACTTACGCTGTAGCTAATAACACCCAGCAGAAAGCTGAAAAGTGGTCAATTCGACCAGAGGGAAAAAGCAAAGTGCACTTGTACTGCCAGCTCTGGAGAGGCCCTTTGAGGATGCTCCTCTGAGCATCAGGCTGGTGGAAGGACAGACCTCTGGACCAGGTAGCTGGGACCACTCGTGCAATGACATCCTTGTGTGTCCTTGGGTGGGTCTCTCTGTGAAGCCCGCACCACAGGAAGAGCAAGATGAAGGGAAATCCCTGAAGGTGGTGTGGGGAGGATGCGTCGGCCCAGCTACCAGCTGCACTGGGATAAAATCACAGGCACCAGGAGAGAAAGGGCACGTGTGGGCTGCGCTGTGCATAGCATCCCCGGCGCATCGGCTTAGGGCTGAGATTCCTGGGCACAGAAGCAGGAGACTCGAGGAATGAAAAGGGGCTAAAAGGGAATCCGATATTCACCGCCTCCATGTCGCCCTGCCCCCCTTAGTATTTGTGAAGAGGCTGCAGGAAGATGATGATGCGGCAGAAAGAGAACAGGTTTCTGAATCACACAAGCCTAGTGAGATGCTGGCTCTGCGAATCAACTGGCTGTCAGCTTAGTTCAGACTCTACAACTCCTCCGAGCCCCAGTTTCCGCATCTGCTTGGGGAAAGATGGAAAGCCTCCACCACTGAGAAGAGTAAACCCTCTTGGAGGCCTTTGAGGTCTCCGAACAAGGTGAAAAGTGTCAGGTACTCATCAAAAGACTTCTTAATTCCTCCAAGACATGGCGTGCTCACGACACCAGGAGGCTGGTTGTGCCTGACTCGGTAGCTTAAGCCCCACCCACAGTTAAACTGTCCCTCGTCACGAGTAATTTACGAAGTAAGAAATTAAGGCATGAAATGACCCAACTGTGATTATCTTCTCTGAAATATAACATCCCTTAAAACAGTATTACAAATTAGGAATCCGATTTGTAGCAAGATTTTTAAAAATTGAACTTCTACCCTCAAAGCTAGCATTACCTTGCATGAAACTGTCTGCTGTGACTCAGTTTAATTTTGACTCACTAGCTTACACACTTCCTCTCCTATTATCCCCAAGTGTTAGGCTTGTATTTTCTTAGTAGTGCCATTACCTTGAGGCACCAGAGAGCTATGTGTTTCAAACAGAAAGAAAGAAAAAAGGAAAAGGAGGGGAGAGGAGATGAATGGAGGAATGAAAGAAGGAAGGAAGGAAGGAAGGAAAGAAGGAAGGGGCAAAGAAAAGAAAAAAAAGAAAAGAAAAGCCTCTTGATTTAGCAGGATGACATGGTACTTCTGCTTTCAACTTCTACCAATTAGCCCCAGCACATGGCTTCTCTTGGCAGCTTTCTGCTTCCCATCACAGATGGTATGAAAAAGTCGGACTGCTGACTCTCTGGCTCTTCTTTCCTATTTCCTCTCCCCACAGCTAATTTAAGAAAGTCTACATGATACCGGGACAACTGTCAGCCCTGCCTCGTCTCCCCTGCCTCAGCCGTCTCCAGCCACTCGCAGCCACATCCACTGCTGGACCCCTCCAGCACCTGAGCCTGATCTGAGAGTGAAGGAAAAAATCAGCATCCTTAGCCAGTGTGGTATGACATTAAGTTACACCCTAGACGGGGAACCAGTGACCTTGAATTTCCGGGTTTCTGCAAGATCCAACTGCCTCAAGTCTGAGCATCCCTGCCCTTGCGGTTTGGATCCAGTCCTGGGCCCTGCTTGCTCTGCCTGGTGTACTGCTGCCTCACTCACCCTGGGCAGGGCACCCTAAAGTCTGCAGGTCCTAAGCCATATCCTGGCTCTCCCCACCTCACCTGTGGAGGCCACTCATTTCCCAATGCCTATCAGCTAGTGGGCAGGACTCAACAGGCTCCATGTGCCCTGTCAGTGATGATACCCACCCAGGCCAGCGTCTCAAACTGGGTGTCCTGCTAATCCACACGCTTACTTCCTTCACCTACATTATGGAGAGTAAACTGCTGTATTCAAAGTCTACTGATTTAAATGCTAATCTCATCTAAAACAAGCCTTCACAAAAACACCTGGAATAATGCTAAATCAAATACCTGGGTACTTTGGCACAACCAAGATGACATAAAAAATTACAAACATGGTATTCCAGCCTCTTTTCCCTTTCACACTCCTACAAGGGCCCTTCTCCTGGTCATTCAGAGACTAGTGACCATTCCCTGGACACACGGGGAACTTTAGTAACTCTGGGCCCCTGTCTATCTCTGTGCAATCCCAGAATCCTGTTTCTGGGTCTCATCACATTTCATCATAATTCGTGTTTACCTGCCTGTCTGCTCACTGGATTTTGACATCCTCACACATTCAGTTTCTTATTCATCCTCGTATTGCCAGCATCTAACATAGTAGTTGGAACTTGAAGACCTTCAAAGGATGCTTGTAGAACAAAAATTGGTCCAGAAAGCTGAAGACCCACACCAAACACGAGCCTTGAGGGGATTAACCATGGACTGAAGTGGACAAGGAGATGCGAGTTCAGAAAGTCACAATGAAACCCAGAATCACTGCTGGCTCCGGAAATCACAGAAGCCTTGATCAAGGAGACAGGTGTGCATTGTGTTCTGCAGGATGATGGGATTTCAGCAAGCAGAGATGGAGGAGGGGCACTCCAGTGCAGGCAATGACTTCAATAAGAGCACAGAACTGGGAAGATGCAGAGAAGCCTCAGGAAAGAGTGGACAGAGTTTTCTTAGAACACGACTACATGAAGCTGGGGAAGGAGGCTGGAAAAGCAGCAGGGGCCAGACATTCGCAGGCCGCAAAGCCAGGCTGGGCAGGCCAGATGTATTCAGATGCCGTGGTAAACCACCAGAGACTGTGTACATCCATCGGGCAGGGGTGGGGGAGTGACATAATGGTTCAGGACGGGCTGTCACTTCTGCCTTTGCCTGGAAAGTTATTAGAGTGAGGTCGCTAATGTGCCGGTCCTGAGAGGTGAGCTCACCGACGTCTGAGTGAATTAAATGCCAGCGGCGGGCGAGGGAAGCCACCTTGACTGTCATTCATTTGCAAACCTTGGACGGGGCCACAGATCGGACTGCTTCCATTTCACTGCATGGTGTCATTTAGACACGGCCTGAAAGAAGTAAAGGAAACGGTTCCAAACGCTGAAAGACCAGAACAATGGCGGGGCTTTAGCTCTGACCATGGATGTGCTTTAGTCCTGACTGCGGATATAAGCAAACAAAAGGGTGGGTGGGATGATGTCATCAAGATCATCCCTAATGCAGGGGGGCGGGGGGAAGGGTGGGGCTCAGGGGCTGGGGGCTGGCCCCTCAGCAAGGTTAGGGGTGGACTGGGCTTCACGACCCCTCCTCTGCAGCCTCAGTACGCCCACAGTCTGTCCAACAGCCCTGGGCTCCCAGCCTTGGTGCTGCCCAGGTCCACGCTTGCAGGGAGCTCAGGCAGAGGCAGAATCGGGCTCACCCCTCTGAAGCACCCACCCCAGGGGGCCGGGCAGGTGCAAAAGGCTGCTGGCTGCTTGGTAGTTCCAGTTCCTCCACCTGCCCACCCTCCGTTTTTCCCCCACTTAATTCAGTCTTAAATACGATTATGAAGGAAAAGCTCCCCAAAACATAGTTTTCAAATGACTTCCCTTGGCCCTCGGCGTCCAGGGGAGGGCGAGTCCCCACCACACCCCGCAGCCTCTACTCCCAATGCCTCACTCCCAGGGCTGTTAGCAACGTGTTGCCTGGGGCCCTCTGGTTCACGCCTGCACCTCCTCTGCGGGACTGAAAGATACGGTGCCTCTCTCGGTTCCCCCACACCTGCTGAGCCTGGTCGGCAGGTGCACCCCCAGCACCTCGGGTACTGGGGTCCAGTTTCCTGGGCCAGGGCCGGATGCACACACACAAGTGTGTTGGCATTTGGCAGAAAGCTCTGTGCCTAAAACACTCAATACTAATGTTCTGGGGTACAAGGCAAAGCCTGCTTCACTGTGTGCAACCCCAGGTAGTGAGATGCTCCCCCCGCCCGCGGGCCGGCTAGGTGCTCCACCCCCGCCCTCTTTATTCCTAAGTGGGTTTTGGCTGCAGCACTTCGGGGTGGTTGAAGCTTTAGGAAGGAGAAAGAAGGCTGGAAGACCAAATATCCCATAATATTTCTTCTATTAAATTCTTCCAGTAAAGAAAAAATTAGACAAAATGATTTTTCCACCTAAAAAAAAAAAAAGAAAAGAAAAACTAGCAGGAGATTAAGAAAGACTTATTAAGCACAGAAGTATTTTGTTTACTCCCTGCAGGCTGCATTTCACAATTATTACCTTTCTTCCTTTAACAAAACACCCGATCAAAGGAGAGGATAAATTGTCTGCCTGCAGCCTCATGAAGCTTTACTGAGGCAAACCTTCTCGAGAAAGATCATGTGGCCATTCCTGGGAGCTCTGTTTCTTCCAGGAAAACAGCAGGTGGCGGGTAATTCCAAGGATTGTGTCGGGGGTCCCCTGACTCTCTCAGATAAAGCATGTGGAACATTACGAACTCCTCCTCCCCAAAAGAAAAGACATGGGGACTGATTCAGCTACACTGGATGTTGCCCCCTAGGAGCCAAGGAGGGAAGGGGACCCTGTAAGCAGTAAGGTCCCTCCAGCTCTGCCATCCTGTATCCCGTTCTCCCGAGGCTGTGAATGGCGACAGTACTTGGGGCGGGGGAGCAGCCACACGGCACCGGAACAAGAGTAAGTAGATCCTTTGTGTGGATTCATTCAATGAGATGGACAAGACTGGAAGAAAAGCTTTTCTTTGCTTTTTTTTTTAATTGAGGTATAATTGATTTACAATGTTGTGTTAGTTTCTGGTGTACAGCATAGTGATTCTGTTATATGCATATATATTATTTTTCATTCTAGGTTATTATAAGCGATTGAATATAGTTCCCTGTGCTACATAGTTAATGTGAATAATCATCTGGCTCTTAGGAACAGAAATACAGCACATCTAGCTTAAGTGCAAATTTAAGAAACAAAGGATTCATAAGGTTGCTACCAACCAACCCACCCACAGCAAAGCCTGATATTAAACACACACACACACACACACACACACACACACAGAAGAAGAAGAGTCAATCCTACCCAAGTTACACCACCCACTGCATTGTCTGATGTAGTCCTCGCTCCAGCCCCGTGGGTTAAGGAGGTACTATGATTACCTCCACTGCTTGCATTAGAAAACAGAAGCCCAGAGAGGTTAAATAACTTGCCCAAGTTCACACAACTAGTAGAATTCAAACCCAGGGCTGTCTAAGCCCACAGTCTGAAACCCCCATCTTTTTTTAGCTCTCAGCCTCACAGGCTGGCCTGGGTGATGCCATCAGCTCCTTCCTACCCAAGCCCTGCCAAGTGGCCACTCAGGAGCAGGGGAACGGGGAAAGAGAAGTGGTGGAGCAGAACAGCCAGAGCCTAAGTACAGGGCAGAAACAGAGACACCAACACGGGTAAACCGTACCCCATTCATTCCCCCGGCAACGATCGAACCTTAACCCACACTTCTCCCAGAACTCCGGAGAGTGACCTCTATTCTCTGACTCCAGCTAGCCAGAGATTTTTTTTTTCTTAAATATTCTGAGTCTTAACAATTGTAAAACAGAAACATTAAGCCTTGTGAGACGCAGCATAAGACAACTAACTTCATATACGTGACCTCCTCCTTTCCCTCCCTTTTAGTCTGCACTGGAATGCGCAGCGAACACAGAGTATATTTACAACTGATGCTGTTTTCCTTCTTGACTCCCCTCTACTGAGCTACCTGAAAAGTTAAAGGGGCGGTAATTGTCAGGGACAAAACCAATAGGGGGGAATGTCATTTTCAAACGTGTAATCGTTTTTGAAGACCCGTTGCAAAGGCCAGTGCATAAATGGGCACCCCGTTACCATGCTGCATGGTCACTGTGTTCCTAGAAACTCTACCCAGAGACCTGACAAATCCTGGTCTCAGCCTAGTAATCTATTGAGCTGCCCCAAGTCAGAGATGTCTTCTCCCATGTTGCACCAGTCACTGGGTGCCCAACTTGACATGCAGGATTTGTGTACGATTTGGCTTAAGTAACACAAGGTCCCACCCACAGTTAGCACCTTTGTCTTCATTAGTTGAGAGAGTGAGGGAATACAGTGCCTGCATTTGTGTGATTAAACCCTAGAGATTTGCAAATAGTACCTTCTAGATTAAAATTGTTCTCTGTGTAACACGAGGAACTATATTCAATATTTTGCAGTAACTTATAATGAAAAAGAATATGAAAACAAATATATGTATGTATATGTATAACTGAAACATTATGCTGTGCACCAGAAATTGACACATTGTAACTGACTGTACTTCAATTAAAAAAAAAAAAACAAAAAAACCCTAGCACAGCTTCTTTTTAGTCCTGAGTCACTCATTTTCTACATTGTTATTATTACTTTCCAAAAGCTTTGGGGGAAGACTCTAAGGAAGCCGAATCTTCAGTCAGCTGTCTGGGGTGCTGGTTATGTGACACCTGGCAGCCTTCTCACTGGCAGGGCAGCAGAAGGACCAAGAGTGGTTTCTCATTACTGAGAGCAGTGGGGTGTCAGGATGGCTCAGTGGCTGGCAGGACTTCAACCAAAGACTGAAGTCTCAGAAATCACCTTGTCTCTGTAGGCCATTAATCCCTAATGAGAAAACAGCATTTACTTATCCGGCATCAGTCTCTGGGGAAAACACCTACGGAAACTCTATCCCAGTGCACAGAATCAAAATGCCTACTTTGGAATCATCTCTAATCCTGCAGTGGGTTCAGCGGCACCCTATTCCCAGCCTTGCTCCAGCCCTGCCCTCTTTCTAATGGAAACACCCTAGGAAGCTGGTGCTTCCTCTCTGCCATAAATTTTAAAAAAGTTACAAGAGCACCCAAGAAAGGAGAGCTTTGGAGAGAAAGTAAGCAGCTGTCAGAGCAATTCCTACAAGAGACACACACTCAAATATTGTTCTGCTCCCAAGATCTACAAAACCTATTTATAAATCAGCCGTTGAATTGCTTGGGAACGCCTTTGCGCAAATAAATGCTGACCAGGAACATCAGTCCACAATAGAAAGAGATTCTTAAGGGATAAATGATGATCTACAGATACAAAGAAATAATTCATAGCGCTGTTTTCACTAGACCTTCCCCTGCCCTGCTTTGACTGGGTTGGTAATGAGCGAATTTAAATATTCATTTGTGGCAGACATCCACTTTTTGTTTCCACTGCATGGCTTCCTTTGGGGAAATGTCCCCCCCCCCCCAAGCCCCTGTGATTTCCAGGAGCTGTCATTCCTGTAATCTTGACTTCTATGCACAGAAATGAACACGGTCGGTTCCCTTGTCTGAGGGAGGCGGCTTCCAAGATGCCCACCCCGACAATCTTGCCTCCCTGTGCTCATATCTAGTGTCACCCTGCCATCAGGTACCATAGTCGGTCTGTGTGACCAGCAGAATACAGCGGAAATGATGGTGTGTCACTTCCAAGATTAGGTCGCAGAAGACTACGGCTTCTATATTGGACCGGTTGCTCTGCAGGAAGCCACCTGCTGCATGGAAAGGACACTCATGCAGACTGTGGCGAGGCCACACGGTGAGGCCTACAGGCAACCACATGGGGGAGTGTGGAAGTGGCCCATCTAGTCCCAGGTGAGCCTTGACAGGATGGCAGCTGCAGCCAACAGCTTGAAAGCAGCAACCTTGTGAGAGACCCTGAGCTAGAATCACCCAACAAAGCTGTTGGCAGATTCCTGCTCCATAGAAATGATTTGAGATAATAAAGGTTTTAAGCTGCTAAACTTGTGAGTAACTTGCTATGCAGCAAGAGATAAGTAATACGTTGGCCAATCAGATTATGCCAAACTCCTGAACACGTCGAACACCGTGGTTGAGGCACAGTCTAAGCAGAGCCATTCAGAATCCTTGCAAGGGCTGACATGGAGACTCAGTGACAGAAAGTCATGCCGGTTCCTCTGGAATCTTAACCTGAAGCTGCACTGCCTCCCTATGGGGCATTTGGAAGTAGGGGGGCAGGGCATGTTTAGCAGTCACAGTGGTGGCCGTGCTATTGGCACTTGATGCCTGGAAGCCAGGGATGCTGACTATCCTGCAAAGAATTATCCATTCCAAGTTGTCAGTCTGTCAATAGCACCCACAACGAGAAACCCTGGGCTGGAACCTTCAGTGACTTGAATTTATCTGTCTATTTATCTATCTACCCATTTATTTATCTATTTATTTATTTAAGCCATATGGAGAGACCATTTATGAGGATGAAGTAAACCTAGATGACAGCAGAACTGAAATATAGTGCATTGACAGAGAGAAAGATAGAACCCTGGGGATGGAATTTGAATCCCTGGGTCCAGCCATGCTTGAAGCCAGAACTAATACCCATTGATCTTCCCAACTGTGTGAGCCAACACATTTTCTCTTGTGTTTAAAAGAGATTGAATTGGGTTTTTGAAGTTGGCCACCAAAAGAACCGTGACTGCTTGCTCATTCGACCATCCATTCATTCAAATAATATTTATTAAGAGCCTTCACTATGTGCAAGTCACTGGTTTAGGTCCTAGGGATCCTTAATTAAACATGGCACATTCCAGAATGACAAGGAGTTAACTACTAATTACAGTACAGAATGATATGAGATGTTTATACACACACACACACACTTTTTTTTAATGCTGAGGAAATACAAAAGAGGAACATCAACTCAGTCTAATGGTAGGAGGAGGCAGTCAGGGAAGATCTTACTCAGATATAAAGGGAAATTGAAATTCCCTTGTGCTTTGCAGTTCTTAAAGCATGTTGACCATCCTGGTTTGATTTGGTCATAATAATTGTCATGGAAATAAACAGAATGCACACTATTATTATTTATTTGGTTGAGAATTATATAAGACTTTGGAAGGAAATCTTAGAGAACTTGTTTCCTTTCAGAATAAACAATTATGTAACTGGAAAAAAAAAAAAGGGAAATTGCTGACTTGTAAAGGACTGTCTAGAAATGCCAGTGAGAGGCTAGAGGAGCCTTACTTGATAAACAAGTGACTCACTGCACAGGCCAAAGCTTCCCCTGCATCCTCATCCTGACTATGAGGCTGAGATCACAGTGATTCAAGAATCACTTATGGGCCATTTGGGAAAACACAGGGTAATAGGACGAAGCAGCACTGAGCCAATAAATTGTCCCTTCTAAAGCACCCAGGTCATTTGCTTTCTCCACGTCTTTGTGATCTCTAGTGTTTCATCTTGAGAAATGTCTCTCTTACTAAAGCATCTCTGTTTTTGAAAAGTGACTTTTGTAAAAGAGGAAGATATTCTTTCCCAGCCAGACTCAGGTCAGAGTGGGCAAAATCATTTTCGTTATCCCTGACATTCTTACATCTCCTTCGCCCAGTACACGGCCTCATGGGCGGGAGTTACAGGCTGTTAATTGGAGCGCTACAATCCCTCTGTTTCCAACACCAGAAGGGAAGTAAGTAGTGTTGCATGTTAAGGAGGCTCTCGATCTCCTCTGAGCACCCAGGCTTGAGTCTTGGGTATAAATGAAGAAAGAAGTAGCCACTGGATTTTTTTTTCTTTCCCAGAGACTTCCAAACATTCCCCAGGTAGCTCCCCAACCCAGAAATTTCCAGGCCATCAATCAATCACATCAGAATATCGACTGGAGGTCTGTGAGGGCAAAGCATTATTCCAGGCGTCAGAAGAAAACACGGGGAAAGAGAATCTGTCCTTGTTCTCAGAGAACTTACAGCCGTACTAGAGAGATATTCAGGAAATGACAAGACTTGGTCATCACGGCGCCGGCTGAACTGCAGCGGGCAGAGAGTAAGGAGGGTGGGTGCCTGCCTGGTTGAGCCAGGCCTGCAGGATGGGTAGTTTGACTATGAAGAGAGAAGGAGGACCCCTTCCTTCAGCCAGGAAGATCAGTGGGTAGAGAGGGATGATCAAGCAGCCGAAGTGGCAGGTCAGAGGGTGTGGGCTGGGAACCAGAGTCTGAGAAGCAGCGTGAGCCAGACGAAGGAGGCAGTCAGGGGCCAGGGCCCGTCTGTTGCCCCTCAGCCTCAAATCCATGCTTCTCCACCTGCACAGCGACGAGAGAGCTTTAAGCATCTCTCCTTCGCAGCAAATGCAATATTCAGCTTTGTCAGGCAAGAGCTCTGGGCTTCTCTTCCCGGTTCTGGGGGGCGGGGGTTGCTGTCTTCTCCCCGCCTTGGGCTACAGGGCTCCCAGCAACTGGCCCCAGCCATGCACCCACCTTGTCACCCTCATCATCCAGCCCCAGCCCCTTGTTAACTCGTGGTGACACCTGATGTAGACCCTGAGTGCCCCAGACCTGCCACTGCCCTGCTGGAGACCAGGCTCCCGAAGCAGTGGTTATTTCCAGGAAACCTCCCTTAAGAAAGAGGACTTGAGGGAAGGAAAGAATTGTCCTCTCTCTACTCAGCTTCCTTGCTTATAGGGTAGAAATAGTAACATCTACCGTGGAGTATCGTCTTAAGGATTAAAAGCAGCACACTTAGACCGTGTTTGGAACTTGGAGATGCCCATTATGTTGGGAAGTAGAGAGCAAGGGATGGGAATCCCGATGGGTGAACTTGGACCCGGGGGAGTGGAGGGAGGTGGATGGGGCCAGCTGCCAGGACCCTGGAAAAAGGGGACAGCAGGAGGGCACAGGCCCCCTAGTGAAGTCTGGACATCAGCAGGGAGGGAGGGGTATACACCTCTCAGGACTTCACCTGGGGCTGGTGGGCTTTTGAAATTTCAAACTAATCACAGTAACACAGTTGTTGGATGTTCCTTTTCATCCCTTTCAGTGGGACAGGGTCATTGGACTGGGTCATTCAGAGTGTGTGAGTACATTTTTTTGATGGTAAGTGACTGCCTGACATTGGTGGGGCAGAAGTCACCCCTGCTCTGGGGTCACACCCAAAAGTCAGGAGAAAATGCCTGTGTACCTTGATCAGGAAACCTCCTGCCTCTATTTTTTTTAAACCTATGATCTTAGAAAATTCCCTGCAGGTTAATTAAAAGCTTTACTTTCCAGCCTCTGGTGTGTTCTGCTAAATATATTTGTTGATTTGGATGTCAGCAGCAACTGCTAGTAGTGAGGAGCTTATGCCACATCAAAGGGTTGAGTAAGAAGAGAGGAGAAAAACCTCAAATACCACGTGCCGCAGCTGAGTCGCTGTCTCACCTTCGGTGTTTGCTAAAATCCTCTCATTCTGCACAAGAAGCACTTGATGAAAAGGCTTCAGGTAAATAAATACACTCAAACAGGGCTCACTTTTAAATTAAACAAAGCACTGCAGTATTCACGTTTGTTTATAACAATACAATCACACGTTGATTGAGTCAAGAGTAATTGACAAATATAACATAAAAATAATTACATGTTAAAAGTTTTGCTAAACCACCCCCCCACCCCCTCTCTTAACACACACACACACTTCGACGTCAACTCCAGATAAGAGGCTGAGCAGACTCATTCATCACCCTCGATTATAAAATTAAAAGGAAGAGTCAGGGTCCTGGTGGAGGATCTCAATCTCTTGAACCAGAATTCTAACCTTTATTCAAATTCTAGATCTGATGATGATCATGATGATGATTTTTAAAAGGTTTCAAACAGAAAACAAGGTTTTCCAGAGAGATGCGCTTTAAAAGTGATTTTCCCTTTGAGGGTTAGGCCAATTCAAACTTACTCTAAGACCAACGCACAATTTCTCAGGAAGAGAGGTATGCCAATTAGAGCCAATTCCCTGGGTTTATCAATAAGTCGTTACCATTAAAGACAAATTTCATTAAGCCCTTCTCCAAAGTTCTGAACTCTCTGCTTCTATTAATTACTTAACGATTGTGCAGGGTGTTAGGGACCCACTTGGAAGCACCAGAAGGAACGCTAGAGTCATTTAGCACTTGCTTACTTGGCTTCTGCAGTGAGTCGATGTGCAGGGAAATAGACCTCAGCTTCAGTGGTATTGGTGGGGAGCTCAGAGCCCAGCCGTCTCCTGCAGGTAGCTCTCTTAGCAACCGCCACCATCCCATTGATTCTACCACCCCTGCCCGGTCCCCACTTCCTGGCCCTACAGTCAGATGCCATCTGTTATCACCACATCCTGGGGCTGTGTCACCCTTGCTGTCCAGGCACTCAGCCTGCCCGCTCTGACCCGTGTGTTCAACCACAGCAGGCTGAACACGTGACCAGAAAGCATGCTTTCGAGCTGGGCAGCTGGATAGGCTAAACCCACATGAGCCCACTTCCTCATCATGAGTGAATCTGCAGTCCTATAAACATCAAAATGCGGATAATGATTTTCCGTGGAAAACCAGAAGAGAAACACTTAAGAATTCAGAGTGGTGAGAAAGTCACAAGTAATCACAACTGAATCTTGTCTCTCATGATTTATAATCCTAGGTTCTCAGGATTGGATGGAAACTTACAGGTTTTTGTGTTAGGTGAGGTAACTAGTCCCTGCTAGGTAACCAGGGACTTAACAAAATGAAAGTTGATAACTGTAAAGAAAGTTGGGGAGTGTGGTCTAATCACTGTTCAGGAAAAAGCAAAAACAAATTGGTGAGAAACCAGCCAAGCTTTACCACAGTTCCCTAGGACAATCTGCCATGCCTCCCCCTCATCACCTTTATGGCAGACCTGTCTTTGAACCTTCCCAGTGATGGGCACCTCATCCCCAGCTGGAAAGCAATGTTGCCAACTCAGGGCCCCATCAAATGAGCAAGTAGAAAATCTGACGGTTGGGTGGGTCCTGCCTGGGGTTCGATGACTTTCTATACCCTGTATCAGAAGAGACCTTCACAGGTATGGGTTTAATACCTCAGCTGGGGTTTAATTCTGAACTGACCCCAGTGTTCTTAGAAATTCAGGCTCTAGAACCATAAGACAACTGGAAACTCTGAAGGCCAGCCCAATTTGCTTCTGGAAGATTTGAAGCAACAGAAAATCAATGGAGATAAAGACCTAGCATGTTTTTTGAGTATCTAAGGCCGAGTAATAGTGGGTCATTATTAAAAATCATTGTGTAATTGGCTCTTGTCTACTCATTTGATTTCTAGGAGCACTGGGATGTTTTGTAATCTGTGAAGCTTTATACACACATTAAAAAAAAAACTGTAATTGCTGATTTGCACCAACAGGTATGTATTCATTCAAACTGATTGCCTAAGAGGTTTATTAGTGAATTCACTCTTCCTTGGGAAGATGGACAAAAATAAAGGCCATGCCCACCTGCACACCCCTAGTGAATCCAGTCTATTCATTAGCATCTCTGTAGACATGTACGTCTGCTCCTCTCAGTGTTTCACACGCTGTGCATCAGTCCTAAGAACACCGATCCTGATTCTGCGTTCAGGTTACACATGGAGTTAAGTGTGATCTTACTGGGAAAACTGTCACCTTGCTGAAAGTCCCGTGGATCTGTAACACAGGGTGTGCTCACTCCTGACCACAACTCTAGCTGCTGGACGCTGCAAACAGTGAAACGCCTTGAAAGACCATGTGGCGAGATTTTAAGCATCAAAAACGGACTGTATCAAGGAAATAAAAAGGCTTTGGGATAAAGGGAGAAGAGTGTACTGGTAGGACCCGCTCTCAGGAGACATTTTTTCTGTCCTACATTAGGGGAAGGCTCTACACTGGGGACACCCACAGACAGACGACATTTGTCTGGGAACAGCAATGCTTAGATTTGGATAGACTCCCTGCATGTTTCAAACATAAGCACAAGCTTAACAGAGACAGGTACGGGGATGGCTTTGGAAATACTGCTGATGACATCTATGCGGTGGAGGCAGCAAACTCACGTGAGCACTGAGCTAGGAGGGCTGGGGGGTCACAGGCAGAGGTGGGAGCCATCTGGGGGCTGTGGCCTTTGCGCTGGGGGCACTGACCTGCTGCCGGCTTGGGGCTGTGTCTCCCACAGGCAGCCAGGAGGAATGAAAACAGATCCGACAGCGGATGCTGCAAAAGATCTGAGGCTGTTAGACTCAACACTAGCCTGCTACCTCCTCTATTACTTAAGTTCGAGTCCCATGTTATGGGAAAGTAATGGTCTTCACGGTAATTTCATTGAAGTAACTTACTTTTGATGATATGGACGTGCCCATTTCCAGCACACTACCGACAGGCTTTTCTCTCCAAAAAATAAACAAACAAAAAAATCAATCAAACATACAAAAAGCCTTGGTTCCAGCATTTCTCTCTCTAGCTTGCAGTGTGGAATATTCCAGGCAACCGGAAGTAACTTCAGCTTGCTGTTTGAGGCTGATGGCGCCTTCAGAGAGCTTGCCAATGCCAGTGTTTATAAGATTAATATTGCGTATAAACCCCTACGGGGGTGCTTTTGGTTCTCATCAAGTCCACAAGGAAAACAGAAAGTCTTTCTTTTCTAATGAGCTCAGAGCATTTTAACATTTTCCCAGGTAACTTAAGAACAGCTTTATGAGAAAAGGGAGAGGAAAATCCAGCGTGTCCATTTTATAAGCAGAAACAGAGAAACCCAGAAATGACTTTCCCAAAGCCTTACGGCAACATTACACAGGAAAACGGGGTAGCAGGCCCCCCAGGGCCCACCGCAGATAAGCCCCCAGAAATGTTTCCTGGTGAAGACAGAGATTAAGGCCTCCGACCCAAGGATTAGAAAACTGTCGATGCTCCTGACTCACTTTACTAACTCCCTAGACTTTACCTCAGAAAGATGCTTGAAAGTGAAAGAAGGGACTGGCTATTAAGTAAAAGATGGGCACAGAGCAAACATCCTTCCAGAAAGGGACCTGGATGCTTATTTCACAGGTGGAGGGACCGAGGCGGAGAAGGTGAACGACAGCGAGTACGTGGCAGAGCTGGACAAGGATCAGCCCTCCAGGGCCCGCCCTGTCCCCGCCTCAGGTGGAGAGACTCGAAGCTGAATCCCTCTTTTAAGTCCTCTTTCAACAGAAAACAGACAGGCAAGGCTAATCACTGTTTTGGTAAAGTCTGTGTTATATCTGATCAAACTCTGTTGGGAGTTAATCTCACTGACATTTTGATTTCTAACATGTCAAAACATGTAAAGGATCATGAAGTTAAAATTAAATCTCAGGTGAGTTGGAGAAAATTGTCAGGCTTCAAAAAAGAAGACAGAGAGAAAGAAAGAGGGAAAAAAAACCCACTTAGTCTCTGTCACACGCCAGCAGGAACCACAGTCGGCTGTGCACTGATTCCAAGGACAAGATCAAGGCAGCCCCACTGCAAAGGCCCTCCTGCTGGCTTTCCTGTTACCACCAAAGCGTTCGGTGGAGAGAGGTACCAGTGACAGGGCTGGAAAAGGTTTGGAGAGGATGATGAGACAGGGCGCATCCTTGAAACGAAGTTTGTCCATCGGGACAATTTAAAGGAGGGTGTAAGACAAGATAAGAATAACCGTATTTATGGAAACTCATTCCATCCGCCCTAAGGGAGCCATGAATTCTAAAAAGCATCCATCCCTTGGAAGGAAGGGAGAAAGAACACGAATTAGGGAGGGAGGGAGTTGAGGGGAGGCATATGAATCTTCAGCAATCATATCTGGGAAGAGAGGAATAGAGGTGGGGGAGAGGAGGGAATGCATTCACCCCGAGCTATAAAAACACGCCCTCCACACTGCGCTGGGAGCATCTTCCAGTGTACCCGCTTCACCTGCCAGCTGTGACTTAAACACGGAAGATGTGGTGCAAGAATCCAAAGAGCAAATTAGTAAATCTTTTTATGTTAGAAGAAAATCAATAGCCTAGCAAAACAAATTTTGACACACGGTTATCGGGGGGTGAGTCTTAAGCTCTGTTTCTGTAGGGAGCGTGACCTCCTCACTTGGCAAAGACCAGCAAAGGCAGATTTGGGTGTGGAACTGCTGATGTCAAATTGATGGCAGGACAGGTCCAACAGGTGAGCAAGGCGGGTGCGCCACCCAGGGAGAGGACACGCATGGTTGGGGGGGGGGGTCTTCTCAAACCATGTGCAGGGCCCGTGGTGACCTCCATTCGTCTTAAAATTCAGGTGAGTTTGAAGATAAAAAGGAAGATTTTTCTTTCTGAAAAAGAAAATGATATTTTTGAGTAAAATCTAAAACCTAAGTGCAGAGCGTTAGGCACGAAAAGTCCCACCTCGAAGGGACACGTTTCTTCCTCTGCTCTAGAGCTTTCATTTGTCTCCTGAGGACTCGCGGTGAGATTCACCTCTCTTCTGGGACAAAGAGCGACTCCTGGGATGTTGTGTCAAAGGAGCCTTGAGCTTCCAAGGATGAATCCTTTTTGCAGCAACGGAGAAGAAGAACCCAGCTTTCCACTAGGAAAGGCCACCTTCAAATTTAGGGTGGGGGATGTTTGCTCTCCTTTTTCTTAGGCGGCATGAGAGGAAGCCTTAGGCAGAGCAGGGAGATGGTGGTAACGCCCACAGCCACGAACAGAAACACCTGAGCAACTGACTTCGTGCTGCCTTGAGAACTTACCCTCGGGGACTCGGAGCTGTTCACTTACACTCATTTTGGAAGCAGCCTGGAGTCCTCTACTTAGGTCATAAAGTAAGAATCTTAACAAGATTTCCATTTTCCTCCATTTCACGTCTTCAGAACAGTTTACCACAGAGTTAAACACCGGGGGCAAGAATGGCAGGTTTTTCTGAGAAAAGTCATGGCAGCTGGGGAGAGTCTCTCCCACAGCTGTCGGTGGCTCCTCATCGTTGGTACCTGGGAGGTCCGTCTAGTTCCGTTGCTATGGAGATCTGCCACGGGGGGAGGAAGATCATTGACTTTTCCTTTCACCGTGGGATTTGAAATAAGATTATGTATGCTGATCGGGCCTCAGTGATCACATACCTCTACATAAAGTAAGTAAGAGACCTAGCACGTCAGACACCTAAATCTTAAATCCCTCTCCATTGGTGTTCCCCCAGCTCATTGACTTCCAGCAACACAACAGCAAGTTTCTCTTATCAGGATCATTTAAAGAGAGCAGCCTGCAGACATCGTCTCCATCACTAGCAGTTTATGGGATCATTTCTGACCTTCAACCGAAACTCTCACATTCATCTAAACTTGGGCTCCTGGGAACTTCATTCCGACTGCAGCCTATGATATGCATTGGAAGCATGACAGGGTAAGAGAAAAATGGCCACTTCGTACTATTTCTCATACAGTGCTCCCCAGCCTAAACCATCTTTTCCTCCTATAGTTATTCAACCAAAGAACGAACATCTTCATCCGGCCAAGAGCTAAGTCCAACAGGTTATGTGATACAGAGCACAGCCTTTGAGGATCAGGAACTCACATCCTTGTGCTTACTGAATATGGAAGGTTGAATGAAAATAAGGAAGATAAAGGATAAAAGAAACATAGACTATTTTCAAGACATTTGGAAAACAGGGGCAACTATAAAGAAAAAAATAAAAAATCACCCGCACTCTATGAACTATTAACATGTTGCCTTAATTCACTCCAGCTCTTTTTCTGTTTTCTCTTCCCCACAGTTGAAATTGTACTGAATATATAAATTTATTTCCGGGTTATTTTTCTTGTGCCATTATGAGAAGAATATTCTCGCTATTACTAGAGGAACCCTGCGGACAAGATTTTTTGCTAATTGGTTGTTTTGCTCTTGCCCTCCTGTGATGGAATCATTCATCGCATTTTAAATGCTTTCGTTTCAAAGTTTCATTAGATTCTGATTAAGCAGGGATCGTAAAGTGATGTTCCAATGTTGCTGAGTTTTGTACGAGTTTGTTTTCCGTCTTGAGTGTAAGAAGGTGACAGGGAGCCTTCCACACGCACACCCCCAAGGTTCAAAGGGCAAAGATGGAGAAGAATTCACCCCTCGGACTGGGAAAGACAGAGCCAGGATTTCAGGCTGGCAAATGCCGAGACAAAGAGAGAGCAGAGGGATTATTGGGAAAATCAAATTAACTGCTGATCTAAAGCCCAGATTATACTCCCATGAAGTACAATCAGGTCCAGGAATCTCTCATTAGAGGTAAGAAAGGTAACAAGCAGTTCGTCCTCTGGCGGGCTAAAGAAACACAGGAAAGTGACAGGGCTTCTGAAAGGGACCCAGGGTTAAAAGAAAGACATGTCTTCTTTAAGCCCAGACATCGGGAACACCAGGGTTAGATGAGCAATAAGCAAAAGAGGTTTGGAAGTAATGTCAGTGGCAGTTAATTTTAATCAGACTTTTACATTTCTTGAATCTGACTGAATCGCAATATAATTGTGTTCCCCTTCATATAGTGACATCCCAGCCCCTAGTACCCCAAAACGTGCCTGTATTTGGAAATAGTGTTGTTTGCATATGTAATTATTAAGTTGAGGGGCAACTGCAGTAGGGTGGGCCCCTAACCGATATGACCGGTGACCTAATGTAAAGGGGAAATTTGGACACAGAGGCAGAGACCTGGGAAGAAGGCCGCATGGAGGCTGGAGCTCTGCGGCCACGAGTCAAGGAGAGAGGCCCGGACAGATCCTCCCCTGCTGCCTTCCAAGGGAGGGTGGTCCTGCTGACACCTGGTCTCAGACTTCCAGCTTCCAGAACTGTGAGACAATCATTTCTTCTGTTGTTTAAGCCACGCAGTTCATGGTACTGTTTCAGCAGCCTGGGGAAACGAGTACAGAAGGAGCCCTAGAAGCAATTTCATCCCACTTCTGACTGAATCCAGATCTCCTTCCCAACGTGGCTACATGCTCCCTTGGGGACCACTTCCAGGGACGGGGCCACTGCTCCTGGGGCGATGCATTCAATTATTGAAAAACTCCAATTATTTCATTGTATGGATATCATGTTTTGCCATATAATTATTAGCTATGCTAACTAATGTTAAGCTTTGCTATTTTTTTTTTTTACATTAAGCTCTATTTAACATTCAATAAAAGGGCACTGCATAGAAAAGTATGTGGGCATCGGCAGCTTAGCCCACAACCAAGGCACCATCGTTGGTTCAGAGGCAGCAAAAGTACTAGGTACTCAGATGGAAATAGACAGCGTCTGTGTTCTGCCCTCGCTAAGACACACTAACACACAAGACCACTCTTCACAGTCTCCTCGGTGACTTGCAGGGCCCCCAAGAACAAATCAATGCTAACCACCTGGCTGACTGAGCCATAAGAAGCACAATTCACGAGCCAGAGAACAGAATTGTCCTTTCCTGCTCCAAAAGGGCAGGGAAGGGAACAGAGCTGTGAGTCACAGAGGACCACTGATAATGGGAAAATCCCACCAGGGTAGTTAGTCAAAGGGATAGAAGAAACATCTTCTTTGATATGTTCTATTGCATTCTTTTTTTTCCCAACCAGCCATATTTCAGAATGGATTGAGAGCTCAGTTGCAGCCGTCTCTCTCCAGTCGGATTCAGTAAGCACTTGTTGTATACACACTGACCATTTGCCCCAGGGAGAAACAACCGAGTGATGGAGCGGAGTCATCCTTCTGAGCCAGCTGCAAGGAGGCACCTGGGGCTGAGGGGCGCATGATCAGAGATCAGCGCCTTAGGAAGGGGTGGCAAACAGACTTCTTTGCCAGAATGCCTGGCTCTGGATGCTGAGAAATCCTGTCCCTACCCTGTAACGTCCTTCCTCCAGTATCCAGTGATGAGATCAGATCAAGCCACCTCACATAGGAGCAGATTCTGTATTTTCACCTTTCAGGCTTATTAAGAATGTTTCAAGCTCCTTTGCACTGGGGGTCCCAACACCTCCTGACCCACACGCTCACAGTCAGTTACATGCACACACATAAACAATTCAGTGAGTGGTATTTATCGGGGCAAGCCCCGTGCTAGGTGCAGTAGAAGCTACGAAAATAAGACCCAATGCCCCGAAGGAGCCTGGGCAGAAAGCAAGACAAGTACTCTGCCTTCACCCGCTGACATCGGCTGCTAGGCTGACACTGCAATGTCTTCCTCACATGGGAATCGGAGAGACCTAAGCTCACAGTCTAGCACCAGTATTCGCTTCCTGGGGAACACTAGGCAAAATCCTGGAGGAATTTCATAAAATACGACAAACTGATTTAGAAATTCCTAGGAAAAGCAAAAGATGGGGAGTGACTGAGACAATGTTAGAGGTGATGGCCAAGGTGAGGGGTCTTTCGCTGCAGGATATGAGATCAGTAGCTTGTAGAGCTGTTGTGATTAAAATGATGTGATGTCATGGAACAATGATGCCCAAGAGAAAGCCAGACACACACGCCAATGTGAAAACGTGACATGTGACAGAGGTGGCATTACAAGTCAATCAGGAAAGCGAGGACGCTTCCCAAATGGTGTTAGGAGAATTAATTGTTCCAATAAAAAATTAATTTTATTTATGAAATACTCCAGTTCTCTCCTCCTTTGAGACCCAGAGAGGGTTGCATTTCCCTGTCCCCTCTGAAGTTAGGCTTACATGGTCACGTGACTTGCTTTGGCCCCTGAAATGTGATCAGAAGACACATATGTCACCTTCGAGCACAGCCCTAAGTGCCAGTGTGTGACCCGCCACATTCCCCTCACTGCTCCCAGGATCCTGGATGCCCGTCTTGATAAGCCTCCATCTACCTGGGTCCCTGAGGGATGTGATGGGCAGAGACCCTGCACACACACAGTGGACAGCGGCACAATG
Source organism: Camelus dromedarius (assembly GCF_036321535.1). Taxonomy (NCBI): domain Eukaryota; kingdom Metazoa; phylum Chordata; class Mammalia; order Artiodactyla; family Camelidae; genus Camelus; species Camelus dromedarius. Next base: position 8,951,633 of record NC_087454.1, on the reverse strand, counting down.
AGACAGAAACTGAGGGTTAAACCACTGAGATTTGGGGTTGTGAGTTTCTTCCGTATAACCTAGCCCCCTACTAACGAATAGAAAAATAAACCCCAAATTAAACTCCAGGTGATTAAAGACCAAGGTGGAGAACGAGTGCTTTCGGAGAAACGGGACAGAAAACTCACGTTTTAGAATCTGTGGGGAAGAACCTCAGGTCTGCCACTGCTTTGCAATCACAAATAACTTAGGAAAGAGTCTGTAATCCATCAGTACAATGGGGCTAATAACACCTATTTTGTTGGATTGCTTGAACAATTAAATAAGAATGACGTGTATAAATTACCCTGTACAGTATCTGATTTATAGAAGTAATAAGTGATTTTTCTCCTTAGGACTGACAAATAAAATTCTAATATCTTTTATGAAAGTAAAAATTATTACTGTCCCAGATGATCTTACGAGAAGTGAACACCAAGCAGACTGCTCAGATGCGGAGATGCTGGGAGTGGGCTGAGCATCTTAACACCATCCTCCCCCCGGTGCCCCAGCCTTCCTTCCCTCTTCTCCTCCAAGCCACTGACTACTACGCTGTGAAACAGCTCGTAATCCGTGCTGCTCTCTCAGCCTATCTTATTTCAAGGCATGCTTGGAATTTTGAAAAGCCAAAATTGCATGTTTACACCCAAAATACAGCCCTTCAGCCAGCAACTTGGTCTGCTGATTTCTCAATATTTCTTCTTAACTGGAATCATTATCTCAATGGGTCAAATAACAAACACCATCAAAGTGATGAATGGAAAATGCTTTTTTTTTAAAATTTTTTTACAATAGAGGGAAAGATACCATATTACAAAGCCACAATCTTTCAAACTACTTTTTCTTTTGAATGAGACTTCTCCTGACTTCAGATTGAATTCTATTTTTCAAGGTCTACTGTTACGCTTTGTGCATATCATGTATTACAAAGCCAGTTGTATATATTCATCATTTTCAAAGCTATATATTTACTCAAATCCTTCTTTTATGTATTCAGAAGAGACAAGATGAGGAGTCTAGATATCCAAGCAATAAAGAACTATAGGATGGAGCCTATCAGGTGATTTGGCTGAGCAGACCACATTCCGTGCCTCAGGCGAACATGTAGCATGCGTCCACCAACTACTAGATGTGTAGGAGACAGAGCGACGCGTAAGACATGGCCTCCATTCATGAGGCACATGTAGGATATTTCTGAAAAAAAAAAGATGTAGGTTTGCTATATCCACTTGATATATATTGATATGAGTAATTGATTGATAAATTGAACCTTATTAAAATTTAAAACTTATGCCCCAAAAAAAGACACTGTTAAGAAAATAAAAAGACAAGCCACAGTCTGGGAGAAAATATCTGTAAAACATATGTCTAATAAAGGGTATGTACCCAAAATATACAAAGCACTCTTAAAATTCAATGATAAGAAAGTGCAATTTTAAACAGGCAAAAGACATGAACAGATACCTCACTTTCATAAAAATGAAAATCAACATAGGAAAAGATGTTCAAGATCACTTTTCATTAGGGAATTAAAAATGAAAACAAATAGATATCACTACACGTCTATTAGAATGGTCCAAATCCAAAAAACGGTAAAACCAGCTATTAGCGAGGATGCAGAGAAACGGGAACTCTCATTTGTTGTTGGTGGGAATGACACAAAACAGTACAACCACTTTGGAAGACGGTTTGGCAGTTTCTTACAAAGCCAAATGTAATCTTAGTCATGCTTCAACAACCATATTCCGAGATATTTATCCAACTGATTTGAAAACTTACACCGACACTAAAACTTGCATTCCTTATGGCAACTTTATTCATGATCACCGACAATTTGGAAGCAACCAAGATGTCTCTCAGTAGGTGAATGGATAAACAAAATATGACGTATTCACCCAATGGCATATTATTCGGCAAGAAAATGAAATGAACTCTCAAGACACGGATAAAACTATCTTAAGTGCATATTGCTGAGTGAAAGACACCAGTCTGAAGAGTACATACTGTACGACTGTCATGATAGAACAATCTGGAAAAGGCAAAACTATAGGGACGGTAAAAAGATCAGTGGTCGCAGGAGTTTGGGGAGGGTGCTGAATAGGTGAAGCAATGGGGACTTTTTAGGGTGGTAAAACTACTCTATATGATACTGTAATGGTGGGTATGTGACATTATGTTATATTGTTTTTCTCAAAATTCATAGACCTTGACAGCACAAAGAGTGAACCTTAATGTACACAAATTAAAAAGTCACGTAGGGTATCGTGGAATCCCAGGATGGAATGCAGAATGTGACTAAATAACATAATTGTATTATAAATGTCTGAAACAACCTCACTGAAGAGGGGGTAGTGGTGACATAAATAACTTACGAAAGAGTCTGTAAGAATAAAGGCAAAAGCAAATGTACAAGAGCGCTGTATTTTAACTGATAAAGTTGGATCCCATGGGGATATGGGCTCACATCTCTGATACTGACACGCATGTATGTTGGAACTGAACAGTTAAGGACATGGATGGTTGCAGCTAGATTTCTGATGGTTAGAGAGGGATTTTACAGCTAGGGAAAGGGAGGAGGCTAGAATGATCAATGAGGTAATGAATTAGATTTGGAGACAATAGTATGAACACATGTTTAGCTTAATATACAGACGGTTACATACAGAAATATTCATAGATTCATGTATTTACAGAAGTTACTATACCCACGAAGACAGCCTTGCTCTATCAGCTGAGGAAGCCTAGAAGCAACAACACCCCAGTCATAACAGCATACTTAGTGCCTAGAGCTTGGTCTTTAATACAAGTCTCCAATAAAAAGAGCCGGGGCTCCCTGGAGAACAGCTGGTTTGAGGACTGACACAGGAAATAGATAAGATGAGCCTGTAACATCTATCTTACAGTACCAGAAAGTAAGAAAAATCAAACCAAAACAAAACTCCACTATGAAGGAAGTATATCAAAGGGAAACAAGAGACAACTGAAAGAATTCCCCACGGCTGAAGACGGTGCAATTCAAGCAACCAAATAAATAAAGTAGCATTGGATTATAACCCAGAGTATAAAATACATATCCATGAGTCCATACTGAAATAAACAAATGACTGAGTAAATAAATACATGAGAGAAGAAGAGACAAATCTCCCATAGAGGAAAATTCCAAATAATTGACGTAGCTACTCCACCCTCGAGAAGGTGAGGCATAACTCCACTCCTTAAGCGTGGGCTGCCCACAGCGGCTTCCGTCCAAAGAGGACAACATGGAACGTGGGGGAAAGAGTAAATTCAAAGTGGAGAAATCTAACGAACCCTACCTCAGCCATGTGATCACGGCCCCTATCAACCAAAGTTAAGTCACGTTGACGGGACGTACCACAATAGAATGCAATGAAAGTGGCACTCTGACTTTGTGACCTTCCTCCCAAACCCATGACCCCGGTCTAATCACGAGAAAAACATCCGACAAATCTCTCTTGAGGGACATGGAACACAATCCCTAAACCTCTTTAAACTGTCAAAGACTCCTTAAAACTACTAGTCAGTCTCCTTAAAACTGTCAAGGAACTTCTGAGAAACTGCTGCAGCCAACAGGCAGCTAAGGAGGAGACAGGACAATTAAATGTAACGTGGTGTCCTGGATGCGAGCCTGGAACCAAAAAAGGACATTAGGGCAAAACCAAGGGGGTCCAAATGAAGTATAGACTTCAGTTAATAATAATATATCAATATTGCTCATTGATTGTCATATGTGTATCATATAATATAAGACATTAATAAGAGAGGAAATTGGGTGTGGAGTCCATGGGAACTAGCTCTACTATTGTCTAAATTTGTCCGCAAACCTAAAGCTTTTCTAAAAGAAAAAGTTTATTTCAGAAATATGTACTTAATGTTATTCAGAAGCTTGGCATTAAGCCTTTCTCAGTTTCTATTCCAAATTAACAAAAAGATGGGATCTAAGAACCAGAGTTTAGGGAACAGGGAAAGCAGCCAGTCACGGAGAAATAAGCCGGGGGGTTGAAGCACATTAAGTTATAAACACAATCAGTAGGAAGATTGCAAATATAATAACGAACGAAACTGGAGAGACAAGAAAGCAGAAGGGAATGTGAGTAAAATACTCTCCCTCTCAGGGGAATCTCGAAGTATTGTGTAAAGTAGAAATGTTAAAAAAAAAATTGTTTTAATGGTTAAAAGGGAATACTTCCAGGATGTGCAGATAAGTTTGGGAAAATAAAACTTTCATGTTTCACCTGGTAGCATCCTGAATCAGCTGCTAGATGAAGATAATAAAATGATTGCTGTGATGACCAACTGAGATAAGGCACTAAAGGCAGTTCACCCGGAGGGTGGCGCATGGTAAGTGTCCAGTAAATCCCAGACAAGTTGTCATCACAGACCTCCACAAACACACACTACAGGAAGAGGGAACAGGGCCTCAGACTCCTTAGGGGTCTAAGTGCAGTGTAACTTAGAAAGTGCAGGAAACAACTTTATTGCTTGAAAGAGGACACCACTTCTGTTTTGAGTTCTGCTTAACGTGTAGCATGTTAGAATTTTGCAGCCCAGTGTTAAGCAGTAATTGGCTGATGTACCAATGTGTCCAATACTTTCACCAACAGACTCCAGCCCTCGCATTTACCTGCGTAATTGAAAACAAATGATGCCTGACAAATGCTTAATTATTTCTGAATTTCATATTAGAACAATGTCAGCATCTTGCAAAATAGATTTTGATGAATAACTTGGCCGCAGCAAACCTTTTAAAAGAAAAATACTGGCTTTGATGATCTGAGATCTTCAGTTTATGAGGTCATTAATCATGGCAAATGTTACGTCTCATTTCTGCTAGAGAGTTATTTTCCATCCTTAGGGCCATGGCATGTTTATTAGACTTAAGTTAAAGAAGAAAATGGTTTCTGCTCATGGCTATTCAAATTCTATTAAAACTAATTTCTAAACCAGCCACCATTTCCCCCATCTCTCCTTTAAATATAGGAAAGAGTAAGCTTAAAAAAAAAAAAACTACCAGGCTGCCCTGCACATTTTTCATACCCGGGATGTAATGAGATGATAGTAACTTCCACTGATTTAAAAATCCTCCTCTTTGGTGAGACGCTACCGAGGATGGGTGTCTCTTGCAATTCTGAGCTCCAAGGGAACCCATCCATGTTTCAGGTGGAATCAGTACAAGACACTGCATGTGCTTTTTGAAGATGTTTAACCTTCATGGTATTGTGTACATACCTCAACCACATTATAAGAATAAGTTCTAAAATTTCTGGGACTCGTGGAAACTCTTTTGCAATCACTGCAGCTAATAAACAGAGAGAGGATACTTTTTCCTGGAAGCTGCCCCTAGACGTGCAGTAGGAGCAAAGGACAGAGGCAGCGAGGAGAAGGGAGGGCAAAAAGAAGCAGGTCAATGTGTGAACCAGAACCTTGGGAAAGCTCAAGAACATAGGCACCATCTTTGAAGGTGGGGTGACAGAGCTGCTAGCATTGGCTCAGAGGACATTAGCCTCCCAGATCCTCTTGTCTCCTCCCCTGGCCCGCTGAGGACGGGAGGATTTTTCTCCAGGAGTTGCATCAGAGGAAGTCTGTCTCCAGAGGCACCGGGAGCACCTGAGGGTGGAGGTAAGGAGTCCTGCTGAGACATTGAAAAGGGAGTCTGACACCCTCTTCTCCTTGCTTAGCTTCCAAAGCACTGGCAGCCAGCATTCCTCATGGAGAAACTCATCAACTTAAAAGAAAGACCTCAAAGGAGTGAGAATTGAGCATCTGCCAATGAAACAGGAGAACCTGCCGCAGAGGCTCATCTGTTGACAAGCCCCAGCCATGCATACAGTTTCCAACCAGCGTGTTTGGCTCCTCATTAAACTGAAAAGACAGCCAAGGATCAGATAGTTGAGGGTGATTCTCCACTTAAGACAGAGACCAAAAGAAACAGACCAAGTTAACTCAGAGGAAACGGGCAATTTGGGGAGCAGAAGAAGAACACATTAAAAACTTTAGAATGAAGATTCTCACTAAGGCAAGAGAATATACTGTGTTCACGAAATGAGAACGCTGTTTAAAAGAAGAAAAGAAACTATGACTATACTTCAATAAAAACATATATGAAAAAAAGAAAAGAAACATTCAGAGAACAAGAACGCACTCAAGAAATTTAAAATGATGGGCAAATATTACGAAGTTAAAGAGAACGGTTGATAGATAAAATTGAGGAAAATTCTCGGGAATTAGATCAAAAATGAAAGAGATGAGAAATAGGAGAGAAAGGATAAGAAAGTCAGAAGATCAATCAGGATGGTTCAAAAGCTGACCAACATGAGTTCCAGAAACTAGAAGAAAAAAAGAATAGAGGGGAGGATATTTTGCAAAAGTGAATATAAAAGCATTTCTAGAACTGAGGGAATGAATTTCCCTCCAGAAAGGACCTACTGATCACCCCAGGTTGGGGGTGGGTGGGGGCAACGTATAACAGCTTTTCACTGTGAAATTTCAGAACAACATGGACAAAAAAGAGACACTAACAGTTTCCACAATGGGAAAAAAAAAAAAGATCACACACAAAAGCTCCGGGATTAAAGTACTGGAGAACTTCTCCATAGCAAACTGAGGTTACAAGGCAAAGAGGCAACGAGGGAGAACTATTTGTACACAAAGTAATCATCAAGCCTAAGGCGGGCATATTTTCAGACATATGAGGTCTTCAAAAGTTCACCTTTTATGCCTCCTTTTTTTTTTTAACCCTGCAAGCTGCTGGAGAATGTGCTTTATCAAAAAGTGAATAAACCAAGAAAAAGCTGGCATGTGATTCAAGAAAAGAGAATTCCCAGGGCGAAAGGAAGTCCCCGATGACAGCTGTGCAGAAAGCAACTAATCTAGATCAGATGGAGACGATGAAGGGCGCCAAGAGGGGAAACCGGCAGAATATCCATCCCGCATTTGACAGCAAGGAAAGGTTTTTCAGTAGCTGGAGACTCTGGGGATGGTTCAGTTGTAAGTACAGAGAAAGCAAAGTAAATTTTAAAATGAAGCAATTAATTCCTGAGAAAATTTTAAATTGTATATGAAAGAAAATGGTAGTGGTTGCCAGGGTGAGAGGTTGGGGAAATAGGGAGTGAAGTTTCAGTCGTACAAGATGAGTTAAGTTCTCAGTATTATTAAGGGTAGATCTCATGTTTAGTGTTCTTACCAAGAAAGAGGAGGCGGGACAAGAGGAAACTTTGGAAACGATGGGTTTGTTTATTACCTTGAGTATGGTGATGGTGTCACATGTATATACGTATCTCCAAACTCATCAAATTGTATACATTAAAATGTCCAGGGTTTTTCTGTATATCAGTTATACCTCAAAAAAGCTCGTTTTTAGAAGAAAGAAAATGTATTTGCGATACATTATTATCTCACCTATGAACAATATTACATGGCCATTAATAATCTAAGCACTGAATATTGATTTTACCAAAAAATGTGATATAATTATATTGAGATATAAAGAACAGAAGTGCAGGGGGTAGAGTGTAGGTCAAGTGGTAGAGCGCATGCTTGGCATGCACGAGGACCTGGGTTCAATCCCCAGTACCTCCTCTAAAAATAAACCTAATTACCTCCCCCCACAAAACAAACAAACAAACAAAACCCAAAAAGATAATTATTTTAAAAAAAAGAATAGAAGTGCAATGTATGTGCATGTGAATGGTGGGGGTTAGAGGGCAGGTAGTAAGAAACGAAATCCTCATTTCCACAACAGAAAACAGATAATAACTAGAATTGAAGAAAATTTAAATAATTATCACATAAGTACAGTTTTCAGAAATATGGAAGTAAAGAGGAAAAAAACCAGATTTTAGAGTTGAAAGTGGTCGCCCTTGGAGGACAGGGAGGGATGGGTCAGGGGCACCTGTTTTTCATTATATGCCCTTATCCGTTTAGCTTTTAACACCATGAACATGTGTAACTTTGGTGAAAATAGAAGGTACTTTTTAAGAAAGTTACCAGTCCCTCTGAAAAAGGAGTTTCATTACAGTTGTAGTAGTAAAAGCCAACCATGAGCCCTTCAAGAGTGTGACTGGGTGGGGAGATGTGAGGGGTGGGGAGCTGGGAAGGAGGACCAGTCACCGGAGGTGAGGTCCAGGCACTGAGGGACCTGGCATCAGAGGGGCATCTTCCTGGATGTGAGAATGACTCCAGGCACTGAGGAGGTCAGAACGGCATAGAGAGTCCCTATGCACCACGCAGGAAAAATGCCTCAAAGACTATTGCGATTGTCCAGGTTTACGGGTCTAAATTAGGATAGTGCGTGTTGACAAAGACTTTCTCCGCGGCCTAACTTTAATCAGGCTCCTCTCAGCTCTCTGTTCAACTAGGCCTGACCTTGGGCTTCCTTCTCTGTCCTTGGAAAATCCATTTGGAACAAGAATCCTGCTAAGGTAGTTTAGCGAAAATCCCCTACCCTTGACGTCTTCCCACTCTGGCCTGCCTGCAGCAAGAATTCTGTTGAGTCCGTCCAACGAGAATTCCCCTGACTCCTGATGTCTCCTCTTAGTAGTTTCTATCCACTGACCTCAACTCTGCTCCTTCGATATAAATTTCCGCTTATCCCTGTTGGAGCTGGAGTTAGTCCAATCTCTCTTCCCCGCTGCAAGACCCCATTACCTCGGTCCCCACACCCACTGCAACAGATGGCTCCCCCTCAAGTAAAGTCAGCTTTACTGTTCTTCAACAAGGATCACTGAATAATCTTCTCCTTAACAGAATAATATTTTTTCTTTAACAATAGGGAAAGAAGAGATAGATGTGAGAGTCTCCAGATTCTGATAATCTGTCACCTCTCACCTCAATACCCTTTCTCCTTTTCCTAATGACCACAGCTACCTGATTGTTTGTGTGTGATAAAGCTCTTAGTATTTGCTTTATGGATAAGTTTTTGGTACCCAAATGCTTTGATCTCACTTCTCCCGAACAAAGAGGGAGGTGGAATACTTCCGATGATTATTTCTTGTCTTCATTATGTATTTCTACAGCTAGAATAAAATCATGTCTGTCCGGCTGCATATTTTATTGTCCATAACTTGATGATCCACGTAGAAAACAGAAGGTGGCTGATGCTGCCGGAGTGGCAGGGAAGTGTAGGGTAAAAGCAGACCTGGGCTTCAAAGGCTTTGGTTAGAACTTGGCTCTAGCACGTATCATGTGACTCCGCTGACCTTTTCTCAGAGCCTCCGTTTAACCGTCTGTGAAATAAAGCAGCTGGACTGTGATCTCTGAAATCTTTCCAGCCCTAACATTTGATGATCAAAGCTTTAAATCTGGTATATGTTTTTCAAAATTTGGGCTCTTGGGTTCCATTCTTTGAGAATTAACTGAGGAAGTTTCACAGGCTCAAAAAATAACCAGTAGTTAATTATTCTGCTTGGGCCCTCCTTCTGCACATATTTAGATACTTCCCTGCAGGTAATGTGAAGACCAAAGCTGGGTTAGAGGCGTAAGTTGAATGTGTCACTGCATAAACCTTTGACAAGAATGTAAATTGTTCAGTTTGGAAACAAGTGAAATTATCAGCGTTTTACTGCCTACTACTGTCAGTCTGTTCCTTTCCTCCTTTGTATTTCACCATTCTCCTTGGACCTACTGTCTAATTATGACTTTCTTCTCAACTGTCTTTTTTTAAATTACTGAAGTATAGTCAGTTACAAGGTGTCAATTTCTGGTGTACAGCATCAAGTCCCAGTCATGCATATACATGCAGATATTCATTTTCATATTCATTTTCATTATAAGTTATTACAAGATATTGAATATTGCTCCCATACTGTACAGAAGAAACTTGGTTTTTGTCTGTTTTTATATGTAGTGGTTAACCTCTGCAAATCTCAAACTCCCAACTTTATCCCTTCCCACCCCCTTTCCCCTGGTAACCATAAAACTATTTACTACGTCTGCAAGTCTGTTTCTGTTTTGTAGATAAGTTCATTAGTGTCCTCTTTTTCTTCTTCTTTCTTTTTTTTTAGATTCCATATATGAGTGGTATCATATGGTATTTGGTATTTTTCTTCCTCTTTTGGGGCTCACTTCACTTAGAATGACCATCCAAGTTGCTGCAATCAACTGTCTTTCAAACTCATGTACTGGTTCAGTGATTTACGTTTGTGGTCAGATCCCATATTATGACTGTTTTATTAACTCTCTAGTGAAAACTAAACACAAGGTGCTCCACAGAACATTCATTCCACAAAATACTAATAGATGTTTTGAGGAAAAAGTGTGATGTTCCATAAGTTTGAGAAAACATTGGATTAAATTGCTAAGCAGGTTTCTTAAACTGAACGTCTTCACAGTCAGCTGGCTGGGCTGATGCTCAGAAATCTCTAAGAGAAGACACAGTACACACTGCTACTTAAAGATGCACAGCCAGGAAGTCCTTTCTTCTTGAACTGTCTACCTGGATATGTTCCACGTCATATATTTCAGAATAACTGCTTTAATAAGATGCTCTTGTTAAACAGCTTGTCTGTCTTTATATTTTTTCAGTAAAGTGTGACATGCATGGATATCATGTCAAAGAGTCACGGAATATTTGTATATTATGCATGATAGATAGCCAGTAATATGAGTTAAATAATGAAATTTTAGGTCGTTTTACCAAAAAATCTGACAAGGTTCCCATTCGAGAGATAAAGGTCAGGAAGAGGATTAAGTAATCAGCAGGCAATTTTCCTCCTCAGTTCCAAGAACTGGTCTCCTGATGCCACATCACTCCGCCCTCTCCTCCAGCAGCAGAAAAAACCCACAAAATTATGGTACCTTTTGCTCCCTTTCAACTAGAGATCAGAGTTGGTCAAATTATGAGCCGAGAATAATTCTATAATTCTTACAATTGTAATTGAAAATAAAATTTGTAATGACAGTACATTTAACCATAGAAATATATAGCTGGAATATCTCGAAAAATCACATCAAATGGAAACACTGCCAACAACCAGTCCATCACCTGGCGCAGGATCATCTCCGCTGCTCAGTATCGGCAAACGCTGGACAAGAGGAAATTACGACCTCTGAGACGAGCAGCTGAAGCCATTATTCTACGAGAATCGTAAACGCAGTCGTCAGAGGTCACAAAAATACTTTAAAATGGGACTTAAATGGATAATTACCAACTGGCGGGAGACTCAGTGTGGTTCTGTAGTTCTCTTTCAAATCTGTTTCATAAAATGTGAAGACTTGGTATGTGTCTCTGCATGTATGCCTGGCTGTGTGCGTGTGTATCTGTGTCTGTGGGTCTGTGTGTATGTGTCTGGGTTTGTGTGTGTGTCTGGGAGTGTGTGTGTGTGTTTACCTTGTCTGTGTGTCTGTGTGTGTGTGTGTCAGGGCGTGTGTGCACGAGATGTGGAAGAGGATAGTGGTGAGGAGCACTAGGCTCTTCCATAAATGGCATGAAAGAAATCAAAGAAAATGGGGAAAAAGGAAAAGTGTGGGAGGTTTTGGCTCAGCACAAAACCATCAGTAACAAAAAACAGATGTTCATTTACTGGCTAACGTTATTAGTATGAAAAATAACATTTCATAGCAGAAGTGTTATTTTAATTCACTTAAGATGCCATGTTAGAAGCTAAGCTTTCTTATTCACAGATATGAAACAATAAAGAGCCTAATTTATCTTAAACTATTGAGAAGGAAATTGAGGCATTAAACCAACTCTTATGATCTGACCCTAGTCCGCTATACGTTTATTAGCCAAGAGATAATTCATGATTGGCTCAACCAAATTAGAACTGTATTGGCAAGAATTGGAGAAGACATTAGATTTCAAATTATACAGCATACAATTTTACCTAAGAATAATACTTACTAAACATTTTAAAACATTATCTAAAGATGATAGAATTTATTACATGAGCCGATAATAGCTCTGTGTGCATTCCATCTACTACTCAAGGGATTGAAAAATCTAAAAGCAGGCGTGCACAGAGAGAAAGGTGTAGAACGTCTCAAGACTGGGAACTTAGAGTGAACTTGATGAATGAACCCACCACCTAGAGGGGTTTTAAGAAGGGAGGGAATGGTCAGACAATAAACAAAGAGGTTATTCTGACCAAGCAGGATCAATCTGAAGAATAAACTGAGGAACGAACTAAGAAAATTGAGCTGTCTGGAGTGCAGAGTTCAAGAAGATCTGATAAAGATCAAGGCAAAGGAGTCTTAAAGGGAAATGACAACTAGTCTAAACATGGTTTGGAAGATAAACAGAGAGATGGTTACAAAATCTGTGTAAGAGAGTAATAATGTGTTTCGGATGTGTGGTTAAGAAACCTGTGATACACTGAAAGTATGAGGCTGGAGTCAAGGGCATGATTTACAGGTTTAAAAAAATGTTATTTCACAGAAGATTTGGGTTTCTTCTTCTCCAAGCTTACAGAAAGTACCTCCGTTGATATAAGATTATTATCCATTTCAGTTTATTCCTTCAATAATTGGATGACTATAATGCCGTGTTCCAACCTTAAGATTTACCAAAGCTTTAGAGAGGTGGAGGCTCCTGTGATTCTACCTCCTCCACAATGTACCTGCCAAGAGGCAACCGGACCACCTTCTCTTGAAAACTTTCAAGGAGAGAGAAGTTAGTTTTCACTAGGTTAGACTAGATTTCAAATCTTTGGAAAAATGAAATCATTGATTCAGCCAAGAATCATTAATGGATGCTAAGACCATCAGGTAAAAACTGTTGCATGCATGATATTTGAAAAGTGCCAAAATATCACCCCACTCCACAAAGTATCACCCCACAGATTACTTGCTAATTGCACGGGGAGAATGGAGACACCCAGAAGTCACCCCCTAAACTGAGTGATCAGACAGCATTTCCAACGGTGGGGCAAACTTCCATTCCAGAATCATCTAAGAAAACCTCTTCCCTCAAATCTGAACCTAATCACACTTCTCAACCTAATTTTCAGTTTAGAGGAAATACAATGACAGAAGAAGTTAAACACCACCCTTTGTCTGAAAGTCAGACAAATCCAGAATGTAGGATATCATATAAGGTAACCAGCCTGCTTTTTCAAGTCAATGTCACAGGGAAAACAAGGTGAGGTGACTGTTCCAGAATAAAAAAGAATAAAATACATAACAATCAAATGCAGTGTGTGAAGTGTGACTAGATCCTGGTTTGTGCTTTGTGTTTTAAACTATCAAAGACATTTTGGGAACAAATAGAAAAATCTGGGTAGACTGCATATCAAATGATATTAGAAGAGTATTTTTAATTGCTTTAGATACAATAACGATATTTTAGTCAAATTAGAAGTCTCTTATTTTCAGGGGAAGAGAGAAAAAACAAATGGAACAAAAGATTGACTGCTGATGACACTAAATGGCTAGTGTACCACTGATAATTGTATCTCTAAGCTTTTCTGCATAATTTTTAAATTTCATGCAAAAAAGCTTGAAAAATATTTTAATAAACTCATCTGAAATCTGCTTCTGTCTGTGTTCGCCTAGTAATCCTAACGCCACCTCCTGTCTCTTGGTTCCGGGGCCACAGGTTCTGATTTCCCTGCTTCCCTCTCCCCGGGCTCTGGCTGCTCCCAGGCAGTCCCTTTGCAGGATCCTCCACTGACCCTTCAGAGTTACAGCTTCAGGGCTCAGCCCTGGCCCTCTGCTCCCTCTGTTTCTCCATTCCCTTCACTTCAGCTGCTACTGAAATGCTAAAGACCCCCCCACCTCAACAAACGTACATCTTCAGGCCAGACTGCTGATCTGGGGCAAATGGATCAGAACACAGAAAGAAACTTTCGTGCCTAAACCATTGCACTTCCCAGCAAACCAAGATCCAAAACGACCCACTAAGTCAGGGCATATTCTTTTCTCTTAGGACTCCAACCACCTCAGTTTAAAGGGAAAATGTCAGTATGTCACAAATCGAAGAAACTTCTGATTAATTAAAATGCTTACAGAGTAATTGTTTCCACAGAAGTCAATGTTTGATTAAATCAAGGCTCAACCACTTCAATACATACATGAGTGCCTCTTCCTACTTAATATATACAATATACAGGATATAATTTGATATTTTTTATTCCTAAATTTAAAACATCTTCATGTCAGAACCATAGATATCTATGCACTGAGTATACTTAGTTTGGGACTGTAACACAGATTTAAAAGATATAAGCAGCTGAGCTGAATCTGTATTGTCCCCAAGACTCACTTGGAATTTACTCAAATTTTAACATTTAATTACCCACATTATTATTATTATTATTATTATTATTATTATTATTATTATTATTCTCTTTCCCTTTCTCTTTCTTCCATCTCTTTTACACAAACCAAGACTTGTAAAGGAAGATTCAATATTCAAGCATCTCACAGAGGAGTAAAAATTCATAAAAGATTTGAGGCAAAGAGAAGTAACCGTCTAATATAGGGTCAGAGATATGGAAAACAGGCAAGACTCAAGGTTCAAGAGCAAATGATTAAACTTTTTCAGAATCTTACTTTTAACCAAACCTCACTGATTTTGAGGAAGGCTCTGAGAAATAATTTGTGATGTTTCTACAGTGTTAAAAAAAAAAAAAACGAAGCAAGCACTTGCTTTTACCAAGAAGCCTAAAAAAAGAACAAGTCCCCCAAAATGCAGAAACACATAGAATTATAATTTGCTTCCATTACACTCTTTCAGGTTAACTAATTTCTCTCTCTTCTGCAGCCCAGGACTCACAGAGCTCACATTGATGACTAAATTAGTTTGCCTTTCAATACAGGATTCCTTTGCTTTCCATGTCTACCTGGTCAACAGATCAGGAAATTTCTTCAAACTCAGGGTGTCTTTGAAGCTTCCTTATCTGTTTACAACCAGGGAAATGCATGTCACTCGAGAGTCTCCCGGTGGATATGCAGGAGTTCACAGCCTTAAGTTCTGCCAGCACAGGTGACTGTTTCCCTTAACCCCATTCTTCCTCGTTTACGTAGATTTTGGAAGTGAATGAAACCATTCCTCTTGATTAACACATGGTGCCAAATCACTAATTACCATAAGCATAAAAATGCTACATATTCCTAAATTACTTCTACCTTGCCTTAAATGGTCATATTTCAATATCAGATAACTTTTAAAATTTGCCCAGATCACATAAAATTAGTGATTTCCCCAACTAAAATGGGTTCTATTTTGCAAAGAAGCTAGGGCAAAAATCTGGCAAACAAGTCAAATAAATTAAAACCAAAAAATTCATTTATAAAGATAAACACTTTTTTTTTTTTAATTTCACCCTCCCTAATTTTTCTCCCTTAGTTAAAAAAAGAAAAAGGATGAAGGCCTTTTAGAGGTGGGATGGGGTAGACTTGCTTCGTGGGAAAGTTCTGAAATCTTCATTCATAGGATAAGGGCATTAGCTTAATCCATGTTTCCAAAGCTCACGTTTGTACCCATCTAATGATCTAATGTTAACAGCAGTCCAAGGAAATGACTGAATCTCAGCCATGAGTCAGAGAAATCAAACGTCTAACTTGGAAATAAGAACAATTTAATGGACAAACCAAACATCACCACAATAAATAAGACATTGAAGAGTTGTCTTTTTTTCATTCAACAGCATGAAAAGTTTTTTGTTGTCATACATTTAAAACTCTTGAACACCAAATTAATTTACTGGCAACTAAAAAAAAAAAAAAAAAAGACTATCACAACAGAAAGAAAGACACAAATTTAGCACTGCAGACATTATACAAATAAGCCAAACACTCAGTACCCACGCCCAGAGCTTTCTAGAAATCTCATTATATGATAAACCCACCAATTTATCTGATGTTACATTTCAGACAAAATGAACATTTTTTAAAAAACCTTATAAATATATAAATCCAAACCACAAAACATCTCCCAGCCAGTACTCTAAGTACAAATGGATATTTGGAAATTGCATTCACGATGCTACCTAAACTAGATTTTATGAAATCATGAATGTATTTAGCTGCCTTTGGGCTTAAATTCATTGGGCCACATTCCAGGAATAATTTCCTATCATCATACCTACCCTGGGCATACATGTTCTCAAAGTTAATAGGGACACAATTAAAATCAAATACTATTCTAGAAATAAGTGTCCATTTTTCCTGAATAAAGAGATTGGAACTGGTCCACTGTATTTCACACAACAAATGTTTCACCACAAACAAGTTAGTCTTAGCAATGCCCCTTTCTAAGAGTTATAAATATTTTAATGTTTATCATCAGTAATGAGTTTTAGACTAAAAAGCTTTTTTTTTTTTGCCTACTTTCTGTGGACACTCAAATCCCTCAAACCTAAAATCTGCTAACCAATTTCTTCTCATAAATATATACATTCAACTTCCCCCACATCATGAAAAGAAGCTCACTAACTCAAGTCACATAACTTATGCTTTTATCTGAAATAAATTGTGTAGGAACTTGAATCCATTCTAAAATGGACTTTACAGGAATAGCAGTATGTTAGACTGCACCCTGCCACCTCCACTTTACCTCCTTGAAGGTTCTCTTCAGTTAGGGCATCAGCTTTGCGTGTTTGGTGCCCATCTTTCTGCCTGACCTACTGCAACACAGTCCTGCACGTAAATCGAAACCATTATATTTTGGTACAGCTCAGTAGAACACAGCAAAATACTTAGGTTCTCAGCACATCGAACCATAAGCTAGAACATCTAAATTGTTTCTGGGTTTCCACTGACGCGATTTACCCCAAAATGTTATAGGATTAAGTTAAGTGAGTCTGTAGTTGAATTTAAAATGCAATGGGGAAAAAACCAAAATCCTCATAAAGTTATAGCAACCAATTTAAATGGAACCTCATTCAGGATAAGGGATGGGGCTGACTGAACAATGTGGTTAAGAAAAAAAAAGAAAGAAAGAAAGAAACGAAAGGAAACTAAAATGCTTTAAGAAAAGGCTCAAATGAGATCTCCATGAACTATAATTGCTCCAAGACAATTTCATAAAAGACTAGAGAGCAGAAAACAAATGTGGAGGAAAGGGTGTGTCTCAAAAAACAAGTGGCCACATTCTGCCTTGAAGTTTACTCTGATGCCAATTCCTCAATGTCTGTAATTCTCTTTAGTAAAGCAGCAAAACAGGTGAAATCACACAAGGGTGTGAGGTGAGTTTCCTCTTGCAAGGAGCATGCGCAGAGGGAACCAGCATCCAGGCTTAACAGGACCCAGGGAAGCGCCAACAACGGGGTGGGAGGTGAGCACTGTGCAAACAGATGTGTCTGGGGACTGCTCTCCTCCTGCGTCCACCCTGCATCCCAGGCTATCCATGATCACGAGAAGAGGAATCGGTTCACGCCTCACCGTCCACAAAGTCCCCTCCTGCAGCACAACACGCCGGCCCCTGGTGTCTGTCTAGCAGCGCGGAGTGAAATCTGCCCTTTCTCTGGGAAGGCTCAGGAGAAGAGCTTGAGGAAGGCTTAGCCGATATCTTTTTCTTTTTTGCTAACACGTAAGTAGAAATGAACATTTTTTACTTCCAGCATACAGGAAGACCAATTGAGTCAACATTTTGATGGAAAACAGGCCACAAACATGCCCAATGGCTTTGTTAATGCCATGGGCACCAACACAGAGAGTATGAAAGAAAATGAGGGCTAAATGACCTCCCTTCAAACGTGGCAAGGTGTGTCAAGTTTCCTAGTGTGTGTCTCCATCAAGAGGAAGGTGCCAGGCAGTCTAGGAATTCGTGACAGATGCACTGGCAGAAGCCGTACACCATCAGGATGACGAGGCTGGAAGGGACCAGGCTGACGAAGACGACCCCGAGGGTGACCTTCTTAGAGACCAGTAAGTAGATCCCCAAAGGCAAGGAGCTGAAGTACAGCAAACCCAGCAACCAAACCAACACCCTGACGGACGTCTGAAAGAGCAGGGACGTGCAGTTCCACACTGTCCAGTTGTGCGACACGGTCGTCACCGAGTCAAAGCTGGAGGGCCTGTAGAACTCGACCACGGGCGTGGAGCTCAGGGACGGGGAGCTCTCTCTCTGCACCTCCATGATCGTTATGACCAGGCAGTTGGAGGAGGCGTGGGAAGGACTGACCAGCGAGGCCAGCCTCTTGGGGGTCAGCAGCAGCTCGGTGGGGTTCTCGGGCAGGCACTTCTTGCCTTTGCCGCCACAAGTTAAGTTCACCAGGATGTTGTTGTCATCGGGCAGACTGCTGACTTCGTCGTCCGGCAGGCACGTCTCGAACCTGCAGAAAGGGCAGACGATGACGCCTTGCGGGGAGTCCCCGAAGTCTATGATCTTGTAGAGGCATTTGGCACACACCCTGTGACAACACTCCAGCACCTTGGGCTTCCTCTGCTTCAGGTTGTAGCGGTTGTAGCAGATCTTACACTCAAGCTCATCGGAGACCTGAGACTCTGTGGCATCTTCCGGTGGCTGACTGGCCATCTTGAGCTCGGGGTATACACTCTTGGGCCAGATGTGTCTCGTCAAAAGACGGCTTCGATTAAGCTATCTCTCTGAGCATCACATCATCCAAATTAGGCAGAGGTGCAAACAGGCAGGAAAAGCAGGGACAGAAACCAGAAATCTTCCAGGCACTTTCAGCTTCTACATACCACTCTCTGTCTCAAACGCATATTTACAAAGGCCACATGAAGGGTCTGCAAAGGAAAAGAGATTCTAATATAGTGAACAGTGAAAAGTGCTGTACGGAATTTTCTGAGCTTCAGCTGTTAGCAGCGGTAGACTTGAAAGGTTAAATCCCCTTCATCTTTTCATGCATTCCTGCCCCTAGGACAGGAAAGTGTTGTCTCCATGCTTAGCTTTTTCAGTCCACAAATATGATAGTAAAGAAGGAATTAAGAATCCTTTTTCCCCCAATATTAGCATCTTTATTTATTTGTATATACATTTTTTATTGAAGTATAGTCAGTTTACAATGTTGTGTCAATTTCTGGTGTACAGCCTAATGCTTCATTCATACATGAACATACATATATTCGTTTTCATATTGGAATTAAGAATCTTAATGATATAAAGTACACTCCAAGAGCATTGTGGGTACGGCTAGATACAGAGATTTTTCTCTCTGAAATTTGTAACAAATTCTGGCCTCTCTGAAGACAGAATGAGACACTTATCAGAAATACATATATTTGCAATTAAACTCCATTCAACATAGACTAATTCAGAGACTAATTGGTATCAATACCAATTGTCTAAATACCCTCAAGAGTGCTTAGGAACACACAAAAGAAGGGAAAACTTAAGGATAAATGTTTAAAATGTGTTTTCAGAAAGTGCTTTGATAAAGATGAGAGTGTATTTAAAAACAGCAGACAGTTCTCACCTTCCCAGTGTAAAGAAATCTGTTATAAATGCCTCCATTATTTGACTATTCAATTTCACACTCTTTGTTTCGATACTAGTCTTGAAAACCATACTTAACACATACACATTCACTCAAGGAAGACTGAAGCATAGGACACCTGACATAAGCATTATAACCAGGTCGCTAATTCCCAAGACAGAGACATAAACACAGAACGTACGCTCAGTTATGTCTCCAAACGTGAAGAACCGTGCACGTGTGGCTTCCAAGAAGTACTCAGACTTCGCCTACTTGCCTGCTTGCTCTCATGTAAACTCTTTCCACAGTGAACAGACAGCACAGTACAATCAACAGTCCTTGATGGCGGCCCCTAGTTGCTACAGCCACTGGCTTTATATGAAAGTAGTTTCTTTCTATTCTTTCTATTCTTTCTGTTCTTAATTTATATTTCTTAATTAGTTGTGTCTATGCATTTTATTAAATGCTCTTCAGCATCTATTGATGTAATCATGTGGTTTTCTAGTCCTAATTAGATCGTGTGAGAGAGTGCACTGACAGATTTCCACTCCTGTGTTCTTGGAAGACACTCTACCTAGTCACACACAGTTGGGTCCTCAAATACACTGACAGGCTCTATCTGCTAATATCTTATTTAGAATTTTTGCATCCATATTCAACATTAAATTGGTCTCCAGACTATTATTGTTCTCCATCAGGTTCTGTAATTAAATGTATGCTTATTTTACAAATGAATTAGGAGCTTTTCATCATCTCCTGAAACAGTTCAAATAATGATAAAATTATTTGTTTTTTTAAAGATTACCTAAAACTCGGCTGTAACTCCAGATAATACCACCACCTTTTTAAAAGGAAGATCTTTAATCACAGTTCCAATCTCTTTCATGGTACTGTTTTATTCAAACTGTCCATTTTTTCCCGAGTCAAATTTAGGCATTTATATTTGGCAAGGAAATAATCCATTTCTTCTGTTTGTTTTTTTTCCAAATTCATTGCCAGAGTTGAATGCAGTTACCTTGGTTTCTTCTTTGAATGGCTCCTGCATCTCTGATTATGTCCTTTTTCCCACTTCGAGTCTTGTACATTTTTACCCTTTATTAATTTCCTAGTCAGACACATAAATCTTTATTTTATTGCTTCAAAGAACCAGCTATTATTATATTTATCCTTCCTACTACTTTTTGTTTCATTAACTTCAGCTTTAATCTTTATTATGACCTCTTTCTAATTTATTTTAGTTTGTTTTGTCATTCTTCTTTCTCATTTCATGATAAGGTACACTTGGTCTTTATTTTTAAATAATGAACACATTCAAAGGCCATAAAATTTCCACTGGCTACAGCTTTCATTCTATCCCATAGCTCTTAGAATAAATCACGCTCCTTTTACTGATATCCAGGTATCTTGTAAATTGACTTTTGTCTGCTCCTTTGATACAAAGGTTATAAAGAGTGATTTTAAATTTCCAAGCAGTAAGTTTTTTTTTTTACCTTATTTCTTTCTCATCTTACTGGATTATGATCAGAGAATAAGATCCATAAAAATCTCTTTCCCTTTGGCTTTGTTAAAGTCTTCTTTGTAGTCAAGTGCATGGTCAAGTTTTCCGAGTAATCCAGAAGAGAGTATTCCACATTCAAGGGATGCATGGTTCCAGCTTATCTATTAAATCTAACTTTTTTATTCATTCAATTTCTGCATCATAGGGGTCTGCATAAAGTTATGATGGATTGAGACAAGTGGCAGAGGTTTATTAAAAGCGTCTCACCATAACTATTTGCATTCCTAATACTTCACCATACAGATTTGGTGGCTACGTTATTTAATATATACACATGTATTTATCTCCTTCATAAACTACGCCATTTTGGAATCATTATACAAAGTCTTTCCTTATCCTATTCATGCCTTCAACATAAATACTTACCTTAATATGGCTAGTTCTTCTGACTATCTGTATTGGCCCAGGATTGCTGTCCATCCTTTTTTTTTTTCGTTTCAAATATTTCTGAAAAATACCATATAACTGGGTTTGCTTTTTAACTTAGTCCAACAGTATCAAACTTTAATGGGAAAATTCAGTTCACATTTAAGGTAGACACTGTTCTATTTGAACTTACTCTTTCCTTCCCACTTGAGTTAAATGATTAATCTAGAAAACCACCCCCCCCAAAAAAAAGAATAAGAAATATTTCCCCTGCTGTTATCTCTCCTCTTCTTGAGGTATTTCTGATTAACTTTATGTTTGGATGCTTTTTGTCTATGTATGTGATTTTCAGGCTGCTGGCTTTTTGTCTCCACGGTCTACAGAAGTCACTCCACAATCTCCGGCTTCCAGTGTCATGGATGAGAAATCTGCTGCTGGTCTGATACTCCTTAATAGGGGGGTAATTTGTTCTCTGTCTGGAAACTCTTAAAATTTTGCTTTTTATTCTTAAGAGTTCAAGAACTTTTCCAGTACATACGGAGAATTCATAAATCATGAACCATTTGAATGTATAGACTTTAAAGTCTCGATTTTTAAGCGCAGAAAATTTGTTTCTTATATTTATGCAATTATTGCCTTTCCTCCATCTGCCCCCTTTTCTCCTTCTGGCTCTCCTGTTCCTCACAGGTTATATTTCCTAGATCTATTTTCTCTTGTGATTTCCATCCCTTTAAATTTTAGGTCTATGCTTTCAGATTCTTCCCCTTGACCAACCAGGCTATTAATTCAAGCCTCAGGAGAGATCATCATCTCCGTCAGTTCACGTACTGAAACGTTTGATTGGAAAACCATGCCTTTCCTCTCTAGGAAGTCTCCTTGCGCTGCATTTAAATCTCCTTATGTGCTCTTACTATTTTTTGTCAGGTCGTCATCTATCTCCAGCTGCCACTCTGTCGCATTAACTATGTGTTCATGGAGCCATTATTCCTCTGCTACATCACTGGGGCTCTGGTCTGATCGTTGGAGGACCCACGTGACTGCACTTCTATGAGAGGAGGGAGTGCAGTGGTCTCCACTCTGGTGACCTAGCTGTGCGACAGCAGGCAGGCACCAGGGCCATGTCCCCAGGAAGGAAGACTTTTTGCTCTAAAGTCTTATCACACTCTTTCAGCCTACAAGACAGGGAGGATTCAGTCCCAGTGTTCATCTTCTCCTTGGTCTCTAGTGGAACACACATACACACACACACACACTCATTCACATACAATGGGGTGAGGGCGATTTTCGATTTTCCTCCCAGGAGTCCCCCAGTCTCTGTAGGTCAAGCTCTTTATAGCATCCAATGCATTCTGGTCCTCCCCCAGGGCTCACCGGATGCCAGTCTTCACTGCCAGCCCTGCCCAGCCCAGGAAGAAGATCTCCACCTGTTCCCCCTCACCCTCAACTTCCGCAAAGCTCAGGGCTTCACCTGACCCCCAGGGCTCTTTTGGCTTCAGGAATGGTTTGGGTCAGGAGAGGCAGAAACAGAAGAATTGAGAATAGCAGGCCACTTTACCTTGCTATCTTCCCAGAATCCCTGCCAACTGTAATTCCTAGATTTTTTTTTTCAAATATTTATCCAGATGGGAAATGTGGGAATTTGTGATACAAGTTTAATTTGGGAGAACCTTGGCAGTCGTAATCATGCTCAATGACTATTACATAAAGATACGTATCAAGTTCAGAGACTATTACATAAGGGATGTATCAAACTGATTTTAATCCCTAAGTTCATAACTATTTTTGAAATTCTCCCTTCTGCACATTCTTCTGTTCTTCTGTAGCAAACTATCTAACCTCAAGAATCCATAAACTTGACACCCGAGAGTATAAGAACCCTTTTAATTTTCCCTTGGATATTTTTTTGAAATAACACCTCTAGTGTTCTACATTTTATTTCAAAGTGTTATATTGGCATATGCCAGTTTTATCAAAAAGCCATGAGAGAAGAATTCTTCGTATTTTTCTGTTTCAAAAACATTCATATCTACATTTTATAACTTTGACTGTTTGGGGTCTTTGCTGTTTGGGTCTCAGGCCGTTTTGGGTCTTCCTTCCCAGCTGGTTGTGACTCTTCTATTTCAATCTTTAATTTCTTAGTAAACCATTTTACCAGAACATCCTTTGGCCTTCCTCCATCATGCGTGGGGGTAGTCAAATGGCTGTAGTAACCCTCCACAGCCCTGGCAATGTGACTTTCAATTCAGCCCATCAGTGGGTGGAGGAATCCACTTCCCCACCCCTTAAATCTAGGCTGGCCTTGTGACTTGCTCTGACCAACAAAATAAAGTTGCAGTGACTTTGTAAGAGTTCTCAACCCTGATCTCAGGGTGCCTTGCAGCTTCTGCTCTTGGCCTCCCTCTTGGGACTCTGCGCCACCAGGTGAAAAAGCCCAGGTTTGTCTCCCTGAAGATGAGAAACCAGAGAGAGAGATTGAGGCCCAGACAAAAGCCAGTCACATGACACCAGTCACGTGGGTGAGACCATCACAGACCAGCCAGCCTCAGACAAACCACTAGTGACAATAGTCATTTGAAAGAGGCACCCTGAGAGAGAGACCAGCAGAAAAATCATCCTTAGTGAGCCCAGCAGAAATTGCTGATCCTCAGAATCCTGAGCACATAAAATGGTTGCTGTTTTAAGCTACTAAGTTTTGAGATGATTTGTTTTGTAACAACAGATAACCAACACCTTATGCAAACTATCCCTTTCCAAACATTCCAGAGTTAATCTCTGTCCCAAAGAAACGGTCTTCATTTATCCGTGGCTGTCGTGCCTACCAAGAAGACTTTCTTACATGCTTTGAAGCTGCCTAACCCTGAGACTTTTGCAATTTTTGTTTGGGTTAGAAAATTCTTGGCCAAGACAAAGTTCCTATATATTCTTCTGTATATAAAGTTTTATCATTTTTATTATAATGACCTCTGTTAATTAAGAGAGTTTCTCTAAGAAGCTCAAAAATTTTAGAAACATTTGCATAAACTTCATAACAGTGAAGGGCAACATAACTCCCATTTGATAGACACGTAAACGCCCATAAAAGGTAAGCCTTTTTTCCAAGATTACATAAGAAGTCAGGACAAAGGGAGCTCCAAAGATAAGCCATCACTGTGATCCTATTTTTTGCCTGTTCAGGGCTCTAGCCTGTGTCTCAGTCTGCTATCCATGCAAATTAATTTTAAACATCTCAGGGTGAGTTTCGTTTCTTCCATGTATTTCTCATTTAGCCTGAGTCATGCTCACAGAGTCCATCAACCATTTTGATTTGGCATTAACAGGGCAGGTTCTATTTTCCCCCTTATGAAACAGCAACCACTGCCAAGTTTTAGTTCTCATTTCCTGGATCCTCCTCCCATCCTGGAAAATAAACATTATTAACATTGCTCCCTACATGGCGAGACAATAAATTTAAAAGGGCTCTCTAACCAAAAAACTGATACAAATTAAGAAGCTGTCATTTTCATTATCTATGGTTCCTGTTTTCAGAGACGGCGCTAAAGACTTGCTTCTATCTTTAATTTCTTTTTGCGCAAAACGGAACCTCATTCTTCAAACATTTTCAGTTTTTGATCATCAGTTTTTATGACATCCTAAGTTCTCTAATAATTCTATCCCCCAAAATATGTGAGAGAGTCTGGTAGTTGAAGCACCCTTCTTCTCTGTGAATAACCCAGGCAGAACATTGGTTTTAAGCTCAGCTACTGATAAATGACATGCACATCCCATCTCTCTAAGGCCAACTCTCTCACTCACAGAACCCTACACTCCAGATCTTCGTATTTATGGAAACTGAGTTTCCAATTAAGCTTAAACCATACACGTGGCATCTACCTTCAGGAAAGTCCAGTTTCTGGAGTTTCATGAGCTGGCTTCCAGTTAGAGTTTGGAAGACTCACGTCACTGTTAATAATTACAAATCGCCAATAATACGCTGGTCTCAGTCCCAATTAACATAGTTCTCCCCTAGGGAACATTGACAATATTTAAGTTTTCAGATAACGTGACAGTCTCAGGATGGGGGTTTTGGTTATACCTTTTCATTAAGAGAAGTCCTTCTCATTAAAATCACAGGCTCCAATGTAGCAAACCCTGGAAGAAGTGGTTCTGCAGACGCAGAGCACTCATTCTTGAAGGATCAACAGCTGATTCTAAATGAATTTAACTTCCAGCACCAATAACCTTTAATGGCTGGCTGCTTGGCAGCATTCTGAGCACTTCCAGAAAACTCTCCTCAAAGATTGGAACTCTTACTGTACCCCTCCTCCAAGACTAAGCAATTTAATTTGATGGTGAATCATAATCTATTTATTAGAATACAGCCAAGTTAATGATCTAGAACTCCAGGCTGTTAATTTTGGATGAGAAGCCACAATTTATACAGACAGGGGAGGAAATGATGATGCATCATTTGCCAGCAGTTTTAAACCAGTGACTATCCAGCAATGAGGGAGAAGAAGCAGGTCCTCCTCGCCCTGTGTATATCCACACCTGCAACCTCAGGCCATGCTTGGTACCTTACTCTTTACTTGGAAGAAGCAAAGATATAATTTAAGAAGCTCAAGGAGGGAGGGTATCGCTCAGTGGTTGAGCACGTGCATTAGCATCAACAAGGTCCTGGGCTCAATCCCCAGTACCTCCATTAAAGAATAAATAAATAAACCTAATAAGCTACCCCCGCCCCCAAAAAGATCAAGGATTAACAGGAACACAGGCTGCAATTTACACTATTAAAAGTGACTGAGTCTCCCCAACTGGACAAATCTCTTTGCTATTAATCCCTTCCCCAATGATTTCCCTTGGCCAAAATTTAACAAACTCTCTAACCATATCAAGAAAGAATTAAATGGCTAAAGAACTAACATAGGTGCTTGGCACCATTTCTACAATTTCAAACTTAGGTAGAAGTAAGTTAATTATTTTGATGCCAATTTCACTAAATGAAACCAATATTACACACACACACTCACACACACTCGAATGTTCCCTCTTCTTCCAAACCAGTGGAACTACCTTTCTTTTGAAAGACAGAGGTAATATACCTACTGGTCAAAAAACTACACGATTATACTTTTGAAGTCACAGCTGAAAATCAGACTTTCAAAACACTTTTATCAGTATGTTAGTAACTGACAGGAAAGTCATCTTCAACTTCTATAGAAATTCACTTAACAGAGCAACAGTTGGATTTTAATTCTTGGTAAACACACGATGTAACCCTCTTTTGATATTACATTTTTCATTTAATCATTCAACAAGTATTTACTTGGGTAGGAAGGGATAAATTGGGGAGTTCGAGATTTGCAGATACTAACTACTATATATAAAATAGATTTAACAACAAATTTCTTATGTTTAGCACAGGGAACTATATTCAGTATCTTATAGTAACCTATAATGAAAAAGAATATGAAAACAAATATATGTATGTATATATATATGACTAGAAACATTATGCTGTGCATCAGAAATTGACACATTGTAACTAACTACACCTCAATTAAAAAATTAAAAATTTAAAAGTAATTTTGAAAAATGTTTTAAAAACAAGTATTTACTTGATGCCTACTATGTTTGCCAAGTTGTGTGCTAGATGCAAAGACAAATAAGGCGAGGTTTCTGAAGGCGGAAGTTGATTATAAAGGTAAAGGGATCCTTTTCTGCCTTCATCCTGTTTCGTTTCTCAAGAGCTTTCCACCCAGTGCCCAGGCCCTTCCTCCTGAAGCCCTCGCTCCTCATCCCTTCTGATGTCCCGCTTCCCCAGTTCACTTGCTGACCACTCTTTCTCAGTGTTCTCTACCAGCTCCTCCTCTTCCCCCAGGAGCCCCCTAGCATTGGTCTTGAGCTGCTGTTCCTTCTTACTTGTACCCATTCCCTTGGATCATCTCGTTTACTCCCATGGCTTTAAATACCACCTGACAGCTCCCCTGATTTTGTGTCCTTGCAGCTCATCCCTTGCCTCTGACTTCTAGACTGCCTACGGGACACTTCCAACCTCCATTTGTTTTCTCATCGACATTTCAAACTTAAATCTAAGTCTTGATCCTGACTTCTCACCGCACGCACCACAGTTTCCCCATCATAATAAATGGCATCGCCATTCTCTGTTTTTCAGGCCAAAAACTAGGAGTCACCTTTGATTGTACAGACATCTCACTCCTCACATCTGACCCGCTGGTGAGACAAGGCAATTCTACCTCCAAAGTGTGTCTCCAGTCTTCCAATTTCACCCAACCTCTGACCTTGTCCATTACAATACTGCCTCCTAACTGATCTTCCTGCTTCTATTTTGTCTTGCTACAAACTGCTTTCTTTGCAACAGCCAAATACGAGCTTCGGAAAATATAAATGATATTATATTTTTATACCCACCAATCTGAGGAGGTATATACTTTGTCACTGAGGCTATTAAATTTTCTCTAAATGTTTCCTTATATGCTAAGCAAAACAGTCATCACTGTTCAATAGTTCTCCATTACGTAGAGATTAAAATCCGAATTCCATACAGCAAGGTACTTATGTACAATCTCTCAGGTCTTGTCTGGAAACATTGCCCGTATTGCCTTCCTGCCACATAGCCTTTGTTAAGTTCTACGAACAGTCCAACCTCCTTCCTGCTTTAGGCTGAAATGAAATGTCCTTATCGAGCTCATTACTTACTCTAGATCTCAATATATACCTTCAACATAAAGTCCTCAAGGAGGGCCTGCCTAATTACAGGTATCCCCCTGCTTTCCGAAAGTTCACTTTACGCCACTTTGCTTTTATAAAAGACCTACGTTAGTACCTGTTTTCGCTAATCGAAAGAAATCCAAAGAGAATTTTCACTTTTAAGAAAAAAGGCAAAAAGCAAAAAGAGCGTTCATCCTTGATTTTGCAGCAGCTGTCACAGAGGCAGCGGCATCCTGAGCGGCGACAGCGGCCCTGCCAAGCTCCTTCCTCGGAACCACACTCAGCATCTCAGCATCCACCGCCAGAGCCTCTGATCTGTGTCCTTGAGCATCTGTGCTTTATCTCCATTTATTTTGTGCAGCCGTTAGCAAGACGTGTCCTAAGGCTGTTGCATTTTCGCTTTGTGCCATTTCGGCTTACAAAAGGTTTTATAGGAATGTTCTATTTTCAGATAGTAAGGAAAACCTGTACCTTATTTTTTAAATTCCTCATCCTTTATTTTCTATTACAGCACCCTGTTTACTTTCTTCAACAAACCTCTACAAGCCCAATTTGACTGATAATTTGTTTGTCTGCTCTCCATTCTATTAGAACAACTCTAAGACTACAAGAGCCATTGATAACCTGTTTACCACGAGGCACAAACACCTATCAGTAGCCAGCACAGAGTAAATACTCATTAAATCTTGCCTTATAAATAAATATATTACTTTGTCTCCAAGACTTATCCGATCTCCACCTCTGTGTGATAGGACAACACACCCTTCCAAGTGTAATTAAGTCAGCATGTTGTCTTGTTAAATAGTCTTGAATACTATACATTTTTAATCTAGATTTTTAAAATTATAAATCTAATATTCCATAATTTCCGTGAAGAAATATTGAATATGATTGGCTGAACTTCCCCAGAAATCATTACCCATAAAATAACATATCTAAAATATTCATAAATCATAGCATTTAGAAAGCCCTCAATCTGTGTTGAGCAAATGAATGAGTTCTTTTATCTTCATCATTGAAAAATCCCATTTTCATAAATATTTATCCACAGTCAGCTTCAGGTTTAGGCTCATCACAAGGATACTCAAGAATAAAAAAAAAAGTACCTATTAACGAAAGTCATAGAATATAACTCCCATAGGATTGTTTCTCTGTAAGTGTCTGGACATCAAGCTGGGGAGGTATACTGTCCTTAAAACTTTTAAATTTTCTCCAAATGTTTCCTTATATACTAAGCAAAACAGTCATCACTACTATTCTCAAAACTCATAGCTTTTTCAAACTTATAAATACAGTAAAAGCTAGAAATATGTTCTTTTTATAATATTATTTTAAAGTAAAAACAAAGTCACAAACAAAAACATTTGTCTTTTCATCTCTCCCAAAATGTTCTGCTCACCTCCCATAAGTCTAAAGAATATACCATCTCTTCTCTAGCATTAATAAAAATGGCTACAACACGTCCTGGAACGGAGTACATTTATACTTACCAAAGTCTAACTGTGCTCTGACTCAGTAAAATGTGACCAAGACAATTAATGAAATGCTTCGATTAATAATGGACAAAAAAGATTCTTAAAGGAAAAAAAAATCACTTTCTAAATTCTACCACATTTCCTATATGCCTTAATCCAAGTTTGGCAAGGAGAAACAGAAATACAGATTTAATTTTAGTGCATCTATTTGCCCTGAATGGCTTTTCTCAAAAGGCCTTTCAGCTTCAATCTTAATGAACGTGTCACTTTGCAACACTGCTACACAATGTAGCTTCATTGACTGACGTATCCTCACCTGTGAAGACTAGGCTAGAGAACTGCCATGTGTTTAACGAGATAAAAATGGTATTTGTATAAGAAAAGAAGCACGCTGTTAGAAAAGTTAGTTTTATATTTATTACACATTAAGGTTAAGTGACTGTGTTATGTGCCAGGCATACTAAACACTTGTATCCCCAAAAGTCAGACATCCCTTCAAAAGGAAGGGTATTGCTTCCATTCTTATCAGCCCAGAAAATAATGGGTTTGGGGAAGTTTCTAAGTCATGAAAAAAACACCTCCCGATTTTCTGATTGAGAGGAAAAGGGTTCAGCCTCTGGTGTCCCTGAAGATGGTCAGCATTCAGCCGGAAAAATCTTCCTGGAAAGAAGGGAAACGTGCAGTGAGGCAAGATACATGAAGTGGACAAATGTCATATAGAGTAGTCTTTTAAAGAAAAGGACAGCCAGCAGGTATCAGGCCAGAGCAGAGCCAGGGGGTGGCAGAAGACGGAAACAGAGACCTAACAGGAGGCACTCTTGGAAGGCTTTACACCCGTCTTCAAAATCTGTTCATTGATCAACTAGCTACCGGGAGCTCCAAGAGGGACATGAATACATTTAAAAGGTTCCTCTGGAACATGATGTACTCTCTTCTCCTGCATTTTATTTTCAGCTGTTGAAAAAATAGAGTCAAAGTTTAAACATCTCATCTTTGACAATAAACATAGAAACAGAAACAGAGCTCAGCAGCGGAGACAGCATTCCAGAGGTCATGGGCATGTGGGGGGGTGGGGGGTGGGGGTCCCTGAAATCATGCCAACAAGGCTGGCAAACTATGAGCTTCCCAAGGAAGTAAAAGAAGCTCGGAGAGAAGGAAAGAGAAATGCTGAGAAGAGATAAAACAAGACTCAGGAACACTGTTAATGGGTTGGGGAAAGAGAAGAGAGAAAAGGAATCCAGAAGAGGATGAGAAAAAAAATAAGGGTCATTCCTGAATCCCAGGAAAGAGACAGTGACAAGGAGGTGTCAACAGCAGCGGTAGGTCAGTGATACAAGCACTTAAAGGAGACGACACAGAAAACCATGAACAACTAAGGCGAAGACAGACCACCGTGGGTTTAGGGTCAAGGTCTGGACATCGCAGAAGGAAAATGCAGGCAAGGAGTCCAAACAGCTAAAACCACAGAGAAAAGAAGTGTGGAGGAGCAAGAAGAGGCCACTGATTTAAGTGAAATATGGTTGATAAATCAGGAGAGAGCATTTCATATGTACAAGAATGTTAGATTTGAGCTCTTTAAATATGTCCATTTTTTTCCACTTGGCACTAATGAAATACCAAAGGGTATTAAATCAAATTCCAGACTGTAGGCTAACTAAATAATACTCATTATGAACATTTAAATGCCTATTCTGCCTAGCAGTGACCTAGTCATGATAAAAACAAGTGTTTTAATATGGAGGTAAATGATAAATAACTACGGATAACCTTGAGAGCAAATCTAATTTCTGAATCCAAAAAATATGAAATGTTTTTCTTACCTAATAAAGCTGAAAACCATAGCATCACAGATTTTACAACTGCAAGGTGGAGACCACTGATTCATTTTATAATAACTGTGAAACAAAGACATTCTGCCAGGGAGTTAAAAAAACGCTTTGGAAGTGCCACATGACTGCCATGTGACTGTTAGACACCAGACACCGGGCTCTTGTGTGGGTCTACAGGGCCTAATTCTTGGAGGACTGAAACATCAAATATGTCAAAAAGCCATAGTTTCATGATGATCCTTAAAAAAACAAACTGATCGCCTTTGGAAAGTTGTTGTTAGGAAACCAACTCCTTATTCTGAAGACGGAAAACAAAGGGAAAGACTCAAGCATTTCTCCTGCCTTTCCTTTACAAACAGTTCCTTGGAGTAACCAAATAATTGATGAGGCAAAATTCCTCTTTATGGAAGCGTTTCAATGAATAAACAAAGAAAGAATGACCATATTATAATATTATTTTCCAACCCCTAAGGAAATAATTGACGTGGGTCAGGACTTGGCAAATCATGGCCAATGGGCCAAATCTAATCTGGTAAATAAAGTTTGATAGGAACACAGCCAGGCCCACTCATTCATGTATTGCCCAAGGCTGCTGTCTGCAGGGACAGAGACCATATGGCTCTCAAAGCCTAAAATATTCACTATCTGACCCTTTACAGAAAAAGTTTGCCAGCCCCTATCTAGACCATAATTAGCACTGGCTGTTAAAACCAGGCACAAGCAGATGGGTAGGTTTATAATGGACGGAGCAGGCTGACAACACCTTTCACAGGTCAAACTTAACCTCACAGAGAGGGGGACCAGGTAGTACGTGGCCCCCTGCCATGTCCTGCAGTAGAAAGTACATACCCACCCCACCCCTACCCCGGAGTCTTCTCGCCAAAAAAAATGGAAAATCTGTCAAACCTCTGGCTCTAATGACCAGTTTACAGGAAATACAGGGGACAGAAAAATTAAGCTTCACCATAGAGATAGAATTAGCAAAAATTCACACTGTAGAAAACTCTACAGGCAAAGGGTCTGGCTTCTGCAACAAATTGCAAGGAAGGAAAAAAAAAAGGGGGGTGAATCTACAGATTAAAATAAAAGAGGCCTAAGACATTTATCAACTAAAGGCAGGGTAGTCTTTATTTGGATTCTGATTCTAACATACCAACTGGAGAAGAAAATTTACAAGACAATCAGGGAAATCTGAATACTGATCAGATATTTGATGGCAGCATAGAATGCTGTTTTATGGTGCGCTAATAGCCTTGTGGTTACATTTTTTTTTTTTTAAAAAAGGCAAGTCTCTTTATTGTTTTAAAGATACACCCTGACGTAGTCACAGATGAAATAATATGACATCTGGGCTTTGTTTAAAACAATCCAGTGGGGAGAGGGACAGATAAATGAAGCTAGATTGGCCACATGTTGACCATTGTTAAGGCTTCGTGATTAGTAAAAATGGGATCCATTCTACCATTTTCTCTACTTTTGAATATGTTTAAAGTTTTTCCATAATAAAAAGACAAAAATTAGAACCATTAGCAAAGCTTTCTGTCTCTGCTTTTCAACATCTCTGTTCAGGGATGCTTGGTTTCTCCAGCTGCCCATCCACCATGTGTATCTGCTCATAAACCAAATATTTTTTGGACCTTGTGCTTGGTGCTGGTGGTAATCTTATCTTCAAGGAATGTAAGTTAGAGGTGGAGCCTAATAAGTAACTCCTGTTGCATCACCTGATGAGAAATGCTGCAAGAGGAGGAGTCAAAGGATGCTTAGGGAATGCAGGGGTTGGGGGGTGGGACTACATCTTCCACATCTTCCTGCATTCCTCATTCCCATCCCTTAATATTCTTTCATATTATAGTTAACATACCCTAACTTTCTACCTTCCTCTTCTAAGGAACAGATTTCCTTTCTCTAAGTGTCCCTGACTAATCTCATCTTA
This sequence comes from Camelus dromedarius, assembly GCF_036321535.1. Taxonomy (NCBI): domain Eukaryota; kingdom Metazoa; phylum Chordata; class Mammalia; order Artiodactyla; family Camelidae; genus Camelus; species Camelus dromedarius. Next base: position 8,918,409 of record NC_087454.1, on the reverse strand, counting down.
TAACCCAGAGGTTTCCCAATGCCTATTCCATGACTCCATGAAAGTGAAACACTGGACTCTGCCTCCACTCAGTTCCCCAAGGACCCTTTACTTCTCTGATGACTTAATCTGACATCCTTGCTCTGCGCTCTCCTACCTGCTCATTGGTCATTAACAACCTCACACTCACATCCAACGCAGTGATGACCCTTCTGTTCTACAGCTTCACTGGTACCTCCAACTCCCACCGTATGACCCACAGGATGAAGAGCCGCTGAATGTTTCCACACCCAGGGATGCATCCACAGGTATGACCCGAATTAAAAGAATGTCAAAACGTCAAAGGAGAAGTGGGACTCCATTGAGCAAAAAAAACTTTTGCACAGCAAAGGAAACAATCAGAATGGGGGAAAATATTGGTAAACCAGATATTTGATAAGGGGTTACTATTCAAAATATATTAGGAGCTCTTTCAACTCAATAGCAAAAACTAATAATCTGATTTAAAAGTAGGCTAAGGACTTGAAAAGACTTTTCTCCAAAGAAGACATACAAATGGCTAAAAGGTTAAAAAAAAAAAAAAAAAAAGAAAAGAAAAAGAAAAAAAGTTCAGCATACTAATTATCAGGGAAATTCAAAGCAAAACCACAATGAGGCGTCACTTCACACCTATCAGGATGACTAAAAATCAGAAAGTATCAAATGTTGGCAAAGACATGGAGAAACTGAAACCCCTGAACACTGTTGGTGGAAACTTAAAATGGTGCAGCCACTATGGAAAACATAATGGAAGAAACACTGTATGATCCAGCAATCCCACTTCTGGATATTTATCCAAAAGAACTGAAATCAAGATCTCAAAGAGATATTAGCACTCCATGTTCCCTGCAGCACTATTCACAATAGCCAGTATGTATAAACAACCTAAATGTCCATTGGTGGATAAATGGATGAAAAAAAAAAATGTGATATATATGCAATGGAATACTACTCAGCCATTAAAAAGAAGGAAATCCTGCCATTTTCAGCAACATGAATGAACCTTGAAGACCTTATGTTAAGTGAAATAAGCCAGCCACAGAAGGACAAACACTGCATGATCTTACTCATATGAAGTATCCAAAGTAGTCAAATTCATAGAATAAAAGAATGGAATGGTGCTTGCCAGGGTTTGGGGGAAAGGGGAAATGAATTACTAAATCAACTGGCAAAAAGTTTCAGCTAAGCAAGATGAATAAGTTCTAGAGATCTGCTGAACAACACTGAATCTGTGGTCAACAGGAATGTATTGAACACTTAAAAAATCATTAAGAGGGTAGATCTTATTCATCTTAAGTGTTCTTACTACAGTTTTTTTAAATGGGTTATTTTAGTACTGGAAAAAAATACAGAGGCAAACTGTCAAGATGAAATTCAGGCACAGCAGTACAGATGGAAAACAAAGGGGGAAAAACCAGCTTACTGTTTAACACCTAAAACAGCATAGATGAACAGGTTTTGACATAAGTAAGAGAAATAGTATGCTTTAATCTTTGAAATTTTTAATATATTCTAATGGTCACATTTAGGCAAAAAAAAAGTTTTCAAAGTTTGTTTCTTTTTCTTTTCTTTTTACATCTGTGTTGGTTGTTTTGTTATTGCTGTCATGTTGCGGTTACTTTATTTCTGCCTGAACTGTCATGTCAGGAGAGGGAAGGTGGAGGTGAGGGTCACTCAGGAGAGATTCTGCAGATTCAGGCAGAAGCATCTGACACAGAGCGCTCTAATAAATCACCTGATGGAGCCACCAGGGACACTGCTGAGTCACTGCCATCTCCACTCACCGGCAACTTCACCTTTTAAGGTTATTTTCTAAAAGAATGCAGGGGCAACATTGTGGTGGCTTGACATTTGATAAATACATTCTGCAATAAGGGCATCTTAGGGTAAATCCCCAAAGTGGGCCACAATAATTTTTGGTTAAACCAATCCCAGCTTTCTCTAATAAGCAGGCTCTGGGAGCTTGAGTAAATCACTTGAGGGAATCACCTAACCTTTCTGGGTCATGGCTTTTTCATCTGAGAAATTAAGATTCTGAACTTGATGGCTAAAGACCTTCCTGTTCCAAGAGATGTAATTGTCATTATAGGCAGATGACTAGATACTGTATATAGAAAACCCTAAAGGCTCTACACAAAAACTACTAGAAATGATAAACGAATTCAGCTAGGTAGCAGAATACAAGATTAACATACAGAAATCTGTTGCATTTCTTTACACTAACAATAAACTACGAGGAGAGGGAATAACAAAGCAATCCTTTTTAAAATTGCATCCCCACCCCACCCCCCCAAAAAAACCTAGGAATAAACCTAATCAAGAAAGTGAAAGACCTATATGCTGAGAACTATAAAACAGTAGTAAAAGAAATTGAAAACGATTCAAAGAAATGGAAAGATACCCCTTGCTCTTGAGTTGGAAGAATTAATACTGTTAAAATGGCCACACTACCCAAAGCAATCTACAGATTTAATGCAATCCCTATCAAATTGCCCAGGACATTTTCCACAGAACTGGAATAATCCTAAAATTTATATGAAATCATAAAAGACCCAGAATTGCCAAAGCAATTCTGATGAAAAAGAACTACACTGGATTCATAACTGTCCATCAGACAATACTACAAAGCCACAGTAATAAAAACAACATGGTGTTGGCACAAAAACAGACACATGGATCAATGGAACAGGCTAGAGGCTCAGAAATAAACCTACACACCTATAGTCAATTAATCTCCGACAAAGGAGGCAAGAATACATAATGGAGAAAAGACAGCCTCTTTAGCTAGTGGTATTGGAAAAGCTGAATAGCTGCATGTAAATCAATGAAGTCAGAACACTCCCTCCACTATATACAAAAATAAACTCATAATGGCTTAAAGACTTAAATATAAGAAATGACACCATAAAACTCCTAGAAGAAAACATACGCAAAACATTCTCTAAGAGAAAGAACCCAGATACAAAAGACTACATATTGTGTAATTCATATGAGTAGAAAATACAAATTTATAGAAAAATGGTGATTGGGATTAGAGATGGGAGCAGAGATTGCAAGTGGGCTCAAGAGATTTTTGTTCTAAAATTGGACTGTGGTAATGGTTGCAGAACTCTATAAATTTAATTAACATCATTGACTCGTACACTTACATTGGGTGAATTTTATGGCATGTAAATTATACCTCAATAAAGCTGTAAGAAAATAAAAACTCAACAGATGCTTTTTAAGAGCAGATAAAATACTAAGAGAGCATTAGTGCGTTGAGAGATTATTAGAAAATTTTCAAACTAAAGCAAAGAGATAAAAAGACGATGGAAAATACCAAAAAGAATTTGAGTCAAAGAGCACACAGTGAAAAGGTCTAACATATGTAAAACTGCACTTTCAGGAGGAGAGGAGAAAGACTGGACCTGAAGAAGTAATATCTGATGAGATAATGGCCAATATTCTAAAACTGATTAAAGCAGCTCTATAATACCCAAGCAGGATAAACAATAAGCAAAATGTATCTAGATACACTATAATAGAATTCTTCAGAATCAAAGATTAAAAAATTTTTTAAGCAGACAGAGAAAAACAGTACATAATCTTCAAAAGACCAACAATGAGATTGCCAGCTGACTTCTTAAACAAAAATAATAGAAGACAGAGGACAATGAAATTACATCTTCAAAGCAGTGAAAGAAACTGACAGTCCAGAATTTTACATGCAACAGAAATATACTTTAAGAATTAAGAAAATACAAAGTTTCAAACAAAAATACAAAGAAATACTAAAGGGAGTTTCCAACAGACAGAAAATGTCCCAGAGGGAAATACAGACTTACACAAAGGAATAGAGAGAGATGGTAAATATAAATAAATACTAACTACATAAAACAGCAATAATAATATGTCATGAGGTTTTATTCATACGTGAAATTAAAATAAATGACAGCAACAGTACAAAAGGGAGGAGGGGCTTTTATTGAGTTAAAGTATTCTCAGAACCATGCACTGTGAAGGAAGTGGTTAACGTACTGATTCAGAATAAGTTCATAAGTGAAGGACGAATGTTATAATTTCTAGGATAATGGTTAAAAGAATAATATCAAGATATATAAATAACAGGCCAATAGAGAAGAAAACGGAATGTTAAATACTTGATTAATTTAAACATGCAAGAAAAAAAGGAAAGGGAAACAAAGAACAAATTAGATAATGAGAAAACAAATAGTAAAATGGTCAATTTAAACCCAAATATATTATCAATTACTTTAAATTAAATGAACTATTTATTAGATATTCCAAAGGCTGTCAGTGAGATTAAAAAAACCCCACAAAACTCAACTACACTCTGCTTATAAAAGAACTCAAAAATAAGGGTCTGAAAGTTATAGAAAAACATAACTACGCAAACACTAACCAAAGGGAAGCCTGTATATACTAATATCAGACAAGGAGACTATGGGTCAAGAACCATTACTAGAACTAAAGAGGCATTTTATTATTTAATAAAAATAAAAGGATCCAATACAATAGGAATATATAACAATTACAAATCTCTATGTATCTAATAGCATACTCAAAATACATTTGAAAAAACTAATAGAATTTAAAGGAGATCTGAACTCAATCCACAGCCTGGAACAGGGCTATCCAACTCACCCCATCCCAGGCCAGCTGAAATGCAGCCAACCCAGGAGACGCATAAACAAAACTTAAATGTGAGCTACTGAGTTTTAGGATGGCTTGTAATACAGCACAACTAAAGCAACAGTTAAAGTATATGCCCAGGGAAGAAAGACTTTGAACAAGGCAGCACTCAAACGTTACTGAAAGTCTGGGTAAGATAACTACTGAGAACTGATCCTGGGCTTGGCAAGGTGACTTTGAAGCACTTTCGACGGAATGGTGGGTATGCACATAGATTCAAGAATGGGAGGAGAGAAACAGCAAAGAGCAGTGCAGACAATGCTTGTAGGAAACTCTGCTATAAAGGAGGGCAGAGAAATGGTGTAGAAACCAAAGGAAAATGGTTAAAGAAGTGTTGTGTTTGTGTGTGTGTTTTTAAGATGAGCTTAAACTGTTACAGTTTGTAATATTACAGTATATAAGCAGATGGAAATTATCCAACAGTAGGGTAAACTGATGATCAAGAAAGACTGCTATCTGTGAGTGGACGAGAGGGGAAGGGACACAACGCACAAGTGGAAGAGGTGGGCTTAGGGATAAGCGCAGCCACTGAGGGTCCCTTAGGGAGACAGCAGTAGGTGTGGGTTCAGAAGCAGATGAGACTGAAGAACGCTGTGATGGAAGCCTGCGGAAGTTCCCTAGAAGCAAGGTCATCTGCAGAGGGCAAGGGGACAAGGAAGGGCACGTGTTTGAGGGGAGAAAAGAAGACAAGAAACGTTTGTCAAGGATGGCAGGACAATGAGCGGACAAGGAAGGAGGAGGGTTGCCAGACTCAGCCATTTGGGTCTACGCATGGGTTACAGTTAAGCCTCAACATTCCTCTCCAAATGGCAAACAACTTATGATAAAACACTGCATTTCCTTTGCTACTACTGTTGTAAATGGACACATAAAAAAAATTGAGAAACCATTCAGAAAAATAGACAAAAGTTGAAATATTGGGGTTTAATGAAGTGACATTAAAATGCCTTTCAAAGCCAATCAGATGCCATTAAAATTACTGTGAGCTGCAGAAATGAAGAATCCAAGTGAGTAGAAGCCATGTGAAATAGCAGTGGGGCACAGTCTAGAGCGCAGAAAAGAATGAGGTGAGAAGCAAATATGAATCCAGTCTGGGGCCGCACTGTTCAAGATGGCAGCCACAAGCCACGTGTGGCTCACTTGAAATACGGCGAGGGCAGCTAAGGAAAAGAAATTTTAATTTTATTTAATTTTAATTTAGAAACTGAAGCAATATAAATATTCTTCCATCAACTACAATATTACCATTCTGGCAGGACTACATTTTATTGTAACTGCTAGAAATTTAGCATCTAAATTGAGACATTCTGTAAGTGTAAAATACATGCTAGATTTCAAAGGCTTCATGCAAAAAAATTTTTAAAATAATGTCGAAAATCTTGTTAATTTTATATTGATTATGTGTTGAAATTATGATGGTTTGTATGTGTTGGGTTAAATAAAATCTATTATTAAAATTATTTTCTACTTTGTTAATACGGCTACCCAAAACTTAAAATTCCATATTGAACAGCACTGGTCTAAAGGTTAAAACACCAACACCATCTGAAAAGCATGGTTTGGAGTCACCTGTTGTCATGGCAACTATAAAAGAGGGTAAAGCCCATCCACTGATATCACAGGAAGGATCATCCAGGATGTATGCAGCCCAGGTACAGGCTCTAGGCCTTAAATCTGTGATCAACAAGGAGCCATATTTTAATGAAAAACGGTCAGGCAGTAACTTGAAATGAACATGGAGCAGTATGAGAACACAAGTTCATGCGAAGTGGTCCCTCCAGCTTACCTGACACAATAAACTTCCTTCTAATGAGTAAGTGCCTCTCCAATCTAGAGGAGGTTTAGAATTAAATATAGATAGAGATGATGAAGAAAATCAGACTTACGTGAATACTTTTTAGAAAACTTTAGAAATATGTTTTATATCAATTGGAACAGTTTGTGCATAATTATTAGGATTTTAATGTTTAAACAAAGCTAACAGAATAGCCCTGTGATTCTAGTTTAAAATGTGATATATTTAGACATATGATTTATTTAGATTGAAATGTTTAAGAGGATTTGGCTATGTCTATAAAATATTAATTTTGTAAGTGATGGAACAGTCCAAGGAACTTGAGCTAAGCATTTGGAAAGGTTTCACTTATTTGAGTCATACTTTTGCCCGCTAAGCATCTGATTTGTTTAAACAGAAAATCAAATATATTAAATTTATATATATAATTGAAAATATTTAAGAGTTTAAGTTGAACTAAGTTTATAAATAAGACTGATAGTTTAAGGAACTCAATCTGCTCAACTGGAACTAAAGTTTCATCAAAGAAAAAGTGAAGGTGATTGCTCACTTACCAGATTTATAAGCAGAATCATAAGATAAGTTGAATTCAAAGGCCTAAAGAAAACTAGATTTTTATTTTTACCTATAAAAGCATCAAATATTAGGTGTCATTTCTGCTGACAAAGCTTCTCTTAACAGATAATAATTAAGATTTTACAAATAACGGTTCATTTAATACTCACACCCCAGCAAAGTAAGTAATATTATTCTCCCTATTTTATAGGTAAAGAAATGAAGGCCCAGCACGATTAAGAAGTTGTCCCAAGGCCACACAGCTAGATGGTAGCATTCAAATACAGGCTGTCTGGCTTCAAAACCACTGTGCTTTACTGACTCTCAGACAGCCCTTGAACATGGAAAAAAGTCACATTGACAAAAATAACTAGTTGTTCCAAAAAGTGAGCTTTTTACATGCTGTTAAGATTTTAACTAAAAGTCTCTTGTTCCCCCTTTTTCCCAGTAGCTATCAAGAAAGGTCTGCACTAGGAATTCCAAGAAAAATCCATGATGTACAAGAGAATGACCCAGATGAAAACAGTTTTCTAGGCTTCTAACTTCATCCTGACCCCTGTCCTCCAGGCCTCCAGCATCCTAAGACAAGGAACTCTACCACAGTAACAGAGAACGTGCTGCTCTGACCCTTGGAGAAGTCCAGCCTGAGGGATATGACATTAACTGAGTTACTTTTCACTTCATTTCTTCTTATCCTATAACATCTCATATGTCCCTTCTCTGGATTAATTCCTTGTCTAGGGCACAGTACAAAATAAAACAAATTCAGCAGAGAGAAGATAATTCCTTTCAATTTTGTTTTTAATTCTAAAATCAGATTTGAGGGAAGTGTTCGAGCCCTCCCTTCTATACCAAAACCCCACCGGAGTCTGCAGTGATAAGCACAAACAAGGATGTTCGTTTTGGGTTACTTCCGGACAACCATCTCCCCTCTCGAAATTGACCACTGCTGCCATTATGAATCTGCCCCACCAGGCAGGCATCAACTGCCACTCTTCCCAAAGCATACATAATCAAAAGGCATCTTCACTGAAGCAGGAAGGCGTTCTTTGTCTGCTGATAATTAACAAAGCAATCACAGGCAACTTGAGATTGTGATTTATCCACACAAATCATGTTTTTAAATTTACCAACTCTGTGCAACCTTGCATAAGCTATTTATTAGCATTTGGTAGATGAAGAAACAAGAGTTACTGTGAAGATCAAAAGAGGGAGTTTGTGTTCCATACTTAAGTGTACCTGGTACCAGGTAAGCGATCAATAAATGACAGCTATTACAATATTACTAGAAGAACCTACAGAACTATGTTGCATTACTTGCTTTTATGGATATCTGTCTCTTATTTAATCTTATTTTTCAGATAGCCTAAATAAGAAAAGCCCCCTGAAATTAAAACACTTAATCACTCATCTACAGAGACAATGAGAACATGTGTTTATAAAGGGGCGGGGGAGAGGGGATAGGAAGTAAAACACTAAAACTATCATAAAGACAAGTGTAAATGATTTTTAAAGATCCATTTTTTGCTCTCTTTAACTAGAATAATCAAAAGTTTATTTATAACTGCCAGTATAAAATTAATCTAGCTAGTGGTTTTTTATTTTTTTATGTATAACCTTTTAAAATATGACCATCATGAATCCAAACAAGTCAAAAACAAAATCGTGATATTTGATTTCTAATGTGGTACTTCAAATAACTAAAAGCTCAAATTAATTTTATAGGGTCCCTACAATACATTTGGAAACTTAGAAAACTGAAGTAACACTACTGTAAGAAACTTGAGTCCCTTTCCTAAGGCCCTAAAATTGACTTTTTTAAGGCCCTCAATACTGACTTTGGAATTAGATTTAAAAATAATAATTGTATATCACATAAAAATATTTTTACACATTCAGTTGAGAAAAGCACACTTGTACCTATCTTTGGAAATGAGTAAGACATGGTTCTTGTTCCTAAGAAGTTTACGTCTAGCACAAAATACAGATATATGTATCTTCAAACAGCATGCTAAATTATTTTTTTTTAAGTATACACAGAGTTCTCTTGGAAGAGAGAGTGAGAAAGGAGCATCACTTGGTTCTCAGAACAGGTTAGAGTTACTGAAAAAAAGAGTAGGTGGGCCTATAGCACAGGGAATTATAGCCATTATCTTGTAATAGCTTATAACAGAGTATAATTCTGCAAAAATACGGAGTCACTATGCTGTACACCTGAAACTAATATAATATTGTAAATCAACTATACATCAATTTAAAAAGAACAGGTGAGCCTAGACGGAAGATAGCTCACATAAGACAAAGCAAAACAGGCAAACCTTTAAAAGATATATTTACATGTATATAGCAAGGCTCACACCATAGAAAATATATATTCTTTTAACATATGAATACAAATAATAAGCGAAAGAACAACTACCTTCAGAAAGTATCTCTTCTGTAAATTAGTCCAGTTTCTGTGTTACAGAAAATACTGGTCATGTGCCTATATGCCATAAAGAGATGCTTCTTGTTTTATGACTTTGGGTTTTGTTTCTTTTTATTAAAATAAGAAAAAAGCCCAAGTGCCAGAATGATTAGTGCCTTTATTTCTACACTTTATATCAGTGAATTAAAAAGTAAAGCTTGCTGCAATCCTTGACGTGAAGCCAGGACTCTGCTATATTTTGCGTACCTAAATTTGGGGTTAATGTAACAGAAACAATCATATCAGCTTCCTCCTTCTTAAGTATAGTTGATTTACAATATTATACAGTAGTACCCACTTCAGAGGGTTCTTATGAGGATTAAATAAACTAATATTTGTAAAGTGTTTAGAACCATGCCTGGCCCATTAGAAAGCACCAGGAAGAGTTTCATCGACAGGAAAAAGACACAGCTGCAGTCATACTAAACAGGGTCGCAGGAAACCATAGGAATCAAGAGGAAATGCCAGGTAAGGCCACACAGAAACCTTCTCTTGCAGGTTTACAATTCAAGAGTTTCAGTAAGCATCCGTTCTTCAACATAACTGTGACTGACACATCATGTAGTGAAAAAATTGTGTAAAATGCCATGTCTCCCTTGAATGACTGTGGTTGTAGGAGAGGGAAGACAGTTCCTAGTGGGCTGATACTCAGAGAAACAATTTCTCATTTAATTAAACACATCAGATATGTGAGACAAACACATAGTTTTATTTTATTGCTCCAATACATCTTGATTGTCTTAGCTGGTCTCCCTGACCAATTCAATTATATCATATAACCATGTGGAAAATCTTTATTCTTATGTCCTAATTTGTGGTTGATAATAGTCAACATGCACTTAAACTGCAGTTCAAGGGAGTCACTTTTCAGTTAGTTCGGAGTACAAGCAGGGGTAAGCGACCAGAACAGCATCTATGCTGCAGGAGTGGCCAGCCTGCTGGCAAGCATGTAAACAGCCCCTGGGGGATTGCTTCAAGCCTGGACCACAAGGTGTTGACCACAAAAAAGATGATCAGTGCCATCCGTCTTTCTTCCTCCCTCCCCATCACCACAAGCCCTGAAGGTTCTCAGCATGTATTAATCTTCCTTTTTTTTTTTTTAACACTTTTTAATTCACTGAAGCTTCCACCTCGAGGTCCTTTGGCATTCACGTCTACTGATTATGAGATAAAGAGGAAGAGATCCAGGTCCAGGCAGTCGCGGAAATGAGCACTCAATCACCTAACGGAATCCCAAATTTTCCCAACCACCACACAACGCTCTGCACTTGTCCAAAATGTGAGCTTAAGGATTCTAACATGTGCTGTGGGGGAGGGGGGTGGGGTGGGGGGGGTTTAATGCATACCATTATAAACTAAGTTTCTGATATTCTTCTGGTTGAATAACAAATAAACTACATCATATTTTTTTAAAGCCCTGGGGATATAAAATTACTTAAAAAGCATTAAAGAATTAACCAGTAACTTTTTCCCATAAGAAAAGGAAGGCTGAAAACTAGGCCAAAGGAGAATATTTGGGTATCCCATGTAATGAGTTACACATACAATAAAAGAATAATCATAATAGTTGGAAAACAAATAATTCCTCAACCATAAGAGCTCAGATGCCTTTTATTAAGCAACATGGAATATTCAGAAGGAAACACTTGATAAACATTTGCTGACTGATGTCCAAAACTACACTATAAAATTGCTACAATCAGTCACTGACCTCCAACTGTGTTTATAACACTCCAGTTCTGTGCCAGACTGTATAAATGGATGCATTTTCCCCATTTTGCAAACTTGTGGTTTACAAAATGGCTTCAGAATCTTATCCTCATTTTGACTGAGAGCACAAATAAATGAAATATGTGTCCACAAAAGTTGTTCAGCCTCCATCAATCTCTATTAATAAGCCATGGCACAAAACACCACTTCCTATGATCACCACCACCGTGTGTCTCCCACGCCTTTTCTCAGCAGTGGCTATGATCGATACTCACCACGCACAGCAGGTCAGTTAACAACACTTCACATTTAGAGCATTTTTCCTCTAGGTCTCAGGGCTAACATTAGCTCCCCAGCCACAAATCCAAGCCTAAGTGTTTTGGTAATGAAAAAATCATATATATATGTATGTGTATATATACATATATATCTCATCCTTCACAAATGTGCTTTTACAAATGCTACAACACATTGTACGAGGCGCTAAATTAGCAACCAGTCATCATCTTATCACAGTACAACTACTAGAAATTGCAAGAGAACACTGACCCAGAAACAGCCAACAAAGGCTCCAATGGCCTTATGCTGCCCGTGTGGGTTCATATGGTTACAAACAACTGACTTTCAATGGCACATGTACAAGTTAATCCTAACTTAAACAAGAACATTTCTTGGCTCCTTTTATCTCTCTGGACAGACTTGGTCAGTCAAGTTACAGAATTCTCCAGGTAGAACAATGGCTGTAGTTACAAACATCAGACCAGATTTTAGAACATATACCAAAAAGAGGACCTTTTTCACTGTATAAAATTAAGATTTTACAAAATAATAAAACAATTGTATAAAATTAAGACATATCATTTTCAGACTTTAAAGCCTAGAAACGCAGACGCTTCCTACTACTGTGAACCAGCAAGAGTGACAACTAGTATTTTACACCTTATGACGCTCTGTGCTGTTCTCCACTCCACAAAGTGACTGATCTCAATCAAAGGCACACAGCACACTCCCATGTGCATGTCCTAAGGAGGTTCTGTGGCTATCACAGTATTCTTTGCTTTCATTATCTGGTTATGCACATACCTCAGAATGCTAGTAACATATATAAACATGCCAAATTATTGTTTTTCACCGCACTGACAAAAGCTTCATTTCATGCTTCAGAACTTGTATAAATAAACCACTAGAACAAAGCAGTGCTTGCAATACAAGACTGTTTATTTCTGATGTTTACTGACTTTATCTTTTTGGCAGAAAGCAATACAGTGTTGGAGATGCCAAACTATTCTGAATCTTGTGCCTTGTGTGAGCTAGCAGCAAAGGCAAAGCCTGAGTCCTTACTAGGCTGAATTAACACTGGCTGTCTCCATTCTTCAGAATACAAACTAAAGGCCACAAATGTAAATGTTCAGGCTGGAACTCAGAGTGAGCGTCCCATGTGGCCAAAAAGGAAGTCCAGAACCTTTGCACTTGAATGTTGGATATGCTAAAAAAGATCTGAATAAAGCTGTACTCTTGGTGCCTCAGAAAGACCACAAAAATGATGATTTCTAGTATCAAACAGGAAACTACATTCTGTGTCTATATAATGTGTCCAGACTTCAATATTCTGATTGCCTTTCCATGTTTAAATGAGAAAATACTTATTTTTCTCTCCTGGTTACCTTCTCAAAACGGATAGACTTCATTTTAATCAATGTACCATTTCATTACCATCATCAAAGAGTATTTAGCAGAGCATCTGTGAACCACTCTACAGGGAAAATTCAGTTTAATAACAAACCCAATTGTGAAATAATCTGCAAATTGTTGCTGCAACTCAATTCTTTCAATTCCAATACAATCTTCTAATGGGGTGACATTACTTAAAATTACTAGCAAATATGAACAGACCTAGAAACCCAGCAATCAGACAGCTAACAGGTGTTCAAACCCCAAAAGAGGGACGAGGAATATAATCACTTTATGTCTGACGCCTCAAGTAGCTTTAATATTCATAATTCTAATCAACTTAACTGCAACTCAAAATGATCAGTGCCATTGGTTGCCTCTCATTAACCACCTTTTATCAAAAGTATAATTTCTTGCTTTCCATATAATGTTCCCTAACTGATCTCTTCCAATTTATAAATTATTTTACTAAGTTGTGTGTACAATTTAATAAACTGAATCATTTTCCAGTTATCAGTGTGATATTTTCCCCAATTAAAAAATATTAACAAATATATTATTTCCTTCTGAATTGATCAGCTATATTTCTAAAAATGAAAACTGTCTTCCTGCACATTAGTACACCTAAGATATCTAAGTAGCCACAAAACAGTCTTCACAATCCTATTTTTAATCGATTCTTTGTGCCTGCAACAAACTAAATATCACGAAATGATGACAAGGCTTAAGGCCGTTGAGAAAGGAGGAGGGTACCCATAACTTGAGCAATTCCCCATCCAGTACCTGCATGCCCTTGGCAACAGCATCGTAACTCTCTCATCACACTCGTAAACAGATGCAAATACCGTCCAGATACTGCCCTCAGAGGTGCTTTGGAGAGCTTCCTTACACACAGAAACGCAAGGCATTTTCCAGTTCCTTAAAGCATGAACACAATACCTTCCAGAAACAACAGCAATGACAACGGTCCCAACTATCTAACCCACAAAGTACTGGTCCTATTAACTCTGGTATTGCTGGATGCGAAACCGAGATACCTTTCCTATTTAGTTACAGGTGCAACCACACCTTTCAAAGATAAAGGCTGTTATGTTCAAAATCCAAACGAACTTCAAAAGCACGTCAAAATGCTCCAGTCCCAGGCAAGTAAGCCTGGGCTCACTTTTCAGAGATTGTTAAAAGAAGAAAAAAAGGAAAAAAAAAGTGTCGTTTGTTCCCCTGGTGAACCTAGCATCACCCCGTCCTCAAAGAGAATCAACCAGGGAAACATGAAAGTCCGAAGGTCAATATGCTCATATCTTTTTCCCCCTAAAAGCCTCGATAACACACACCAGAGAAGGAGAGAGAAAAGGATAACGTAGGCAGGTAGCACCCCTGCCTCCGTGCACAGCCTCACCCCGCGAGCGCCCGGCCGGCTCCGGGCAGCCCCGCGCCCCGCACGCCGTTGAGCGGACTCGCGACCGGACCGGCTGTCGTGCCGGGAGGACGCTCGGGCCCGAGCTGGCCGAGAAGTTTGCCGCCTGCCCCCGCCGCCGTGCCCCGGGCGCCGTCCGAGGTTGCGGGGCGGCCGAGGAGACCGCCTCCCGGCGGGGACGCGCCCCTCAGGGACTCGGGTGCAGCCGGGCCCCGGCGCCCGCTCCCCGAGGCGGGCGGACCCCACCCCCGGCGCTCGGCCCGAGCCCTCCGGGCGGCGGGCGCGCTCGCCTTACCTGGCCCGCGGCGGCGGCGGCGGCGGCGGCCGTGGCCGTGGCGGTGGCGGCCGTGGCCGTGGCCGTGGCGGTGGCGGTTGCGGCGCGCGCGGGGCCGGGAGCCGCTCCGGGAGCCGTGGCGGCGGCGCCTGTGAGGGGAGGGAGGCGCCGGCGGAGGAGGAGCTCGGGCGAGCAGCGGGCGGGCGAGCGGGCGCGCGGCTTTGTTTCCACTGCGCGGAGCCGCCGACCCTGCGTCACCATGGCAACCGCCCGGGGCCCGGAGCCCAGTGGGGACCCTCGGGCACCCGGGGTCCGGGACCCAGCGGGCCGCCGCCGGGACCCCCCCGCCCTTCTCCGCAGCAGTCTGTCTGCTCCGAGGGGACAAGGAGCCCTCAAGGAGCCGCCACCACCGCAAACACACCCCTCTCTGGCTCCGTCGCCAAACCATTAGTCTCGCCTCAGCAAGAGGGGAAGCGGGGCGAGAGGAGCCAGCCCAGGGCTAATTTCTATTTCCATCCTAGTAGGCGCCCCCTTTGGCTCCCCACACTGGACCTTCCAAAGAAGTCCCCCACCCCACCCCGCCGCCACACCTTTCGTCTAAGGAGCTGTACCCTCAAAATGGAAATTCACTGAAGAAAGGAGAAAGCAGTGCAAACTGATAAAGTGTTGAGCAACTGGTTCTGGGCGCTCCTGTTGCCACTGCCGCAGCGCGCTCGGAGCTGCCAAGCGGCACCGCGCCTCCTCCTCGGCCTCCCCTCTCTTTGACCAAGCTTCTCCTCAGCTGGGTCTGGGCTCCCTCCACCCAAATCGGATACCTGTCTTCTTGAGGGCGCCGGTAGGAAAGAGAGAGCAGGGGGCTTTGTTTTGTATTGTAAACACAGGATACGCTTGTGACCTCACGCGCTAAAACAACTTTCGGGCCGCAGTGTGAATCTCAGCTGCTGCCACTGCTCAGCTACTGGCTGTGACTGCTAAGCGTCTACCATGAGCGCTGGCTTTCTCTGTGCCAAGCCCTGACCAGGCACTGCAGGCCATGGTGCTCCGGAGGAGATAAGGGTGAGGCTAACCTTGGCGCAGGCTGGACACCCTCTCCTAAGGAAATTCTTGGAGAGGAGGGAAAAGTACTAGTACACCCACAGTAATGTTTCCTCTAAAGCACAGAGCTAGAGGACAGCTACCACGGGGTGAGTCATCACCCATACTACGTCTTCTTGAAAGATCAGTTACAGAACCCAAAACCTCCAGCGTCTTCATGTAGACCCCAGGGACTGTGACATTTATTTTCTGGCACTTGTGAATCACGAAAGGAATGTCAATAACTTATAATAAAACCCCGAGGTAGCTGATGTTTTCTGGGTTTGCTATCTATCTGAGGATCCATAAAGCAGAACAGCGTTATTACCGATGGAAGCCACATGTATTAATTAATGAAAATAGAAGATTCATTTTATGGTGGAGAATAGAAACAGCTTGTTCCTCAGAAAGGTTGGCCACTTTCCTGTACTGGGAACATTGGTACTTTCAGCTGAAGTCAAGAGACAAGGTTTATCCCACAGGCTGTTAAGCAGTTTTGACAGTACTTGTCAAAATTTAAAATGCACGTACCTTTCACCCAGCTATCTGAATTCTCAGAAATTTGTCATGCAGAAATGCATAAGTGTACAATGATAGATGTGTAAGGGTGTGCATTGTAGCAATTTTATAATAGCAAAAATTTGAAACAACGTGTATGTCCATCAGCAGTGATGTGGTTGCATAAATTTGGCACACTCATACCATGTAATACTATGTAGCCATTAAAAAGAATAAAATATATATAATACATAGGAAGATATTGATTTCTTATTAAATACAAAAGAGAGGCTTCAGAACAATATAAATCAGGTGATCCCATCTCTGTACAAAAAAATTCTAGATGGATAGAAATGTAGACATATATAAATAAAGGTCTGGAAAAATATGTACCTAATTGTCAATAGTGCTTATCACTGAAACTATGGTTTCAGAATTGAAGAATTCTATGATTAGTTTGATTTTTTTTCATTGAGCATGTATTAGTAATTTGTCAATGACAGATCAAAAAGATCCTTAATAAATGCCCGTTGACCTATACATTGTTGCCTGGTAGAGAACTGAATACAGAACAGGAAGGGCTATTGAGTTGGCCATCCCTGCCCCCAGAGGCTGAAGGCTTGGGAAAGCCCACATGGGGTCCACACTGAGTGAATTCTGTAGTGACCTGGTTCTGCCTTATGCTGTGAGGTATTCTTTAGATATTCACTTTTCCCAAGGAGATTTAGTTTTATCTTAAAGTCTACTCCATTCTAGCTCTTAGACAAAATCATAAGATTGTAAGGAAACCAGCCTTCTAAAATGTGTCACCTTACCTGCCAGGGGATAACATCTGAACAGGTTAAGTAGCAGCCACTAATCCAGTAAGGTAAATTGGAAATGAAGGTAGTAGAGCTGAGAAATTATTGTGTGGATGGATGACTGGCCTTTCTTATTCTCACCATTTTTGAAATATATAAAATGATAAATTTACTTTCCTAAAAATATCTTCTAGAGTTGCACCATCCACTTCACATCCACCAGCCCCATGTGGCTATTTAGCACTTGAAATGGACCAGGACAAACTGACATGTTTACTAAATGCAAAATACATACCTGATTTTGAAGACTTGGAACAATAATCCCCAAAAAGTATATCTCATTAGTAACCCTTATATTGACTACATGATGATTTAATATATTGGGTTAAATAAAATGTATTAATAAAATTATTACAGTATCTTTTCACCTTAACACGTTTACTAGAAATTTTTAAATTACATATGTGGCATATTGGACAGGCCTGTTTTAGTACTGGTGTTTATGCTAAAAATCATCAATAAATCTAAAGCTAACTTTTAGTTAAAACAAAATATAATTACCTCATTAATGCTTCCCAATAATAAAAAAATTTTTAATTCTTCCCAATTCATATATGTGCCATAATCTAGCAATTTATTTTTAAATATTTTCAACTTATTAGAAAAATGGTATATACAAATATTAGCTCATTTGTTTATATTTTAGAAAGATTTTACCACAGACACTGAAAGTAGATTACCTGGGCCTGAATTCCAGCTCATCTTTATCAGCTACATGACCCAGGCAAGCAGTTTAATACATCTGGTCCTCAGTTTCCACATCTGTAAAATGGGCATCATACTGGTACTTACTTCAATGAGTTGTTGTGAGAATGAGAGAAGTGAATGTTTGAAAAACTCTAATTGTGATGCCTGATCATATATAATGTTAAATAAATTTTAGCTATTATTTTTATTACACTTTATCAGGTCTGTCACTTATGCTATTAACCCTCAATTCAAGTTAATCTCTGTAACATATCTTTCATCTTCCTTTAAATAAGCAGTTTGGAACTATGACTGAGCCATCAAAATTGAATTCTCCTCAGCGCTGAACTTGTTATAAAATTATTATCAAAATCAAAGAGATATTTTGATCCATTTTAAAACAGCAAAATAAACAAAAATTTTCAATTAACACATCAGCATTCATTATAATTTCATTTTGATAAATAATAAAATTTCCAGTTTTAACAAAATGTAACTTATATCCTCCAGTGGTTTCCATTCTGTATATTTTTGTCAAATCCTTATTGTGTAAAATAAATAAGATATCCCTACTGAAACATTTGTATAAGAATTTTTCTGTTCTATAATTTGGAATTCGTCTACCCAAAGCCTTATTTCTTTCTCAATTATAAATCTTAATAATAGCTAATAATTATTGCACAGTGTCCAAGGTCACATGGTTATTTAGTAGCCAAATTACTAGACTCTCAAGCAATACACACTAGGAAATTTCTTTAAATTATTTGAGAGCTTGAGCTCATATGTTTTATCTCATTAAGCCATGAGTTTGGGAATAAGCAGAGAAAAAGACCAAACTTCAGTGTTCTCTCATTACAACCTCATTAAGTGATATCCCCTTTGACCCCTGCCTTCTAGTCATGTTCTGACATTGTTTAATGAGAGGATAACAACCCATTCAAAATATATGAAAAAAATATACTTCTGTTGTCTGTCTTTCAATTAGCTTTCTTCATGGGTAGTTTTAAAATTTGATTGGAAAAACCCAGTTCCAGGCATTCAGAAGGCTTGAAAAAGAAAACATTCTGCAGAGTCTACAGAAGCCAAAAATTCAGAGCTCACAAATGCCTCTCCTCCCAAAACCCACCCCAGGTCACTAGGCAAATCTGCTTAAAAGGCCAATATTGATTATCATATCCCCGCAAGTAGAGAAAAACTCACTCCTTTATACACTGCTCCTAAGTGGATGGACATCTTTGCTCAAAGAAGATTCTTGGGTCCCTTGGACTGAAAAACTTGTAGCCATACAGGAGAGTTTTAATCATATTTGTTTCAAAGGCACCAAGAGATGC
Source organism: Camelus dromedarius (assembly GCF_036321535.1). Classification (NCBI taxonomy): domain Eukaryota; kingdom Metazoa; phylum Chordata; class Mammalia; order Artiodactyla; family Camelidae; genus Camelus; species Camelus dromedarius. Next base: position 8,899,360 of record NC_087454.1, on the reverse strand, counting down.
CCAATTAACATTCTTAATTTCTTCATCACAGTGAATCTCTTAGAGAAATAAAAGATCCAGCCAAATGACAAGAATGTCAGCTAACTGGAAATGAACACTTTGTACAATGTATTGGTTGACACAAGGCTCTGAATTACCAAATGGCTCTAGCCAGCTTTCTTACCAATGCCAAAGAGTTCCATGATTGCTTATCTGACTGAAGGAGGACTAACTTCTCACTACAATCCGTTCCACAAAGATAAGATGAATTTTGGAATTACCTTGTTATTTAACCAGATATTGCAAAAAATATTGTCAGTAACTGGAAGTGGTGATGTAGTTAACCAGTGAGCTATCTGACATATCAGTATCAGTGTGAGAAATTTGCTGGTAATTAACATACCCTGTTAGAATCCTGGAGAATATAGGTAAAGTAGATGGGATTGAGAAGCACTGTCTTATTCATCATTCTTAGCCCCTGGTGATTATCGTGCAGCCCAGTTTAAATGTGCCAATGAGGAAAATAGCAGGGAAGCAGAGAGTTAAACAAACAAATTCATCACAGTTCTTTGCCAAGAGCTCCCTATGGAGAAATCCAACAAACTCTCTCAGCCAAAAGTATAATTTGATATTGACCAGATCGCATTAAAGTAAACTTTTGATGTGCTTTAATCTGATTTAAATGAATTTTGTTTCGAATAAATTAACTTTGGACTGTGTTCAAAAATGTATTCGGGACAGCGTAGAGAAGCTGCTTCCTTTTCTCGGGTGATGAATAGAGGCTCACGCCTCTTTTCGGGGCTCCCTGTCATCAGACCTTCTCCACACTCACAGCTGATCTCATTCCAGAGGCAAAAATGTGTCAGAATATAAACCAGTTCCAATATGACGTTTTAAATTCACAGTTCATTTACTTATTGATCCCTGAAACAGCTGCAAATTAGGTCTTAGCAAAATGGAAATGATTTGTTTCTAGTTTCCTCATCTATAAAACGAGAGTACGGAAGCTTGCCTTATCCCCAGTAAAGGATTTCATAAGTTGGAATTCGATCGTTCAGTAAAGCTCGTTGATCAAAGGTTCGATGCAGCTTGAATGCTGTAATACTTTTGGAGTGAGAGACTACAACTGGTATCAAAGGGAACCATGTGCTGTACACAACATTGTAACAGGAAAACGACTTGAAAGGCCCCCTTTGTGACTAGATCTTTTGAACATTATAAATGAAGAACTCTATGCCATCAAAGCCATGGGTGTTGTGACCAAACAGGCTCTTTGTGGATGAGGCACGCGACATGAAGGAAAGACAAAGGGCAGCTTTTCCACTGATGCCTCACTGTCACTCTGAGAGCGCACCTCGCTTTGCTAGACAGGCACTGATCACAGGAAAGACTCAGACGCAGGCTCGTTAACTGTAGCCAGACAGGGCAGCTTAGGCAGGGGTGGAGGTGGGGGACAAACTGTGCTCAGTGGGGTGGGGAAGACTCCAGGCAAAGGGCAGGATAGTGTTACCAGAAAAAATACAGGACGTGAAATATTTGGGACATACCAATACTAAAACATTTATTGTTTGTGTTTATCTGAGATTCAGATTTAACTGGGCATCCTCTATTTTTATTTGTTTTAATCAGGAAACCCTAGGCAGAGCACAGGGAGGGTTTCAACAGGTACAGTTGCAGCTCCTGGGAAGAACCTTTTCTAGTGGGCAGAACACCGTCATGGTCAATGGCTAATAATGGTAGCGCAGGTAAGTGGTCCACAGAGGAATCAAGGGCAGATGCAGGGAGGCACCAGGAGAGGAAGAACGCAGTAATTACAACAGGGGACGAGATTAAGGCTATGCTAAGAATGAGCTGACAGTGAATCCCAAAATACTGGGCTGGAAGGGTGGTTCTCAATGTTTCTGCCACCACACTATTCACAAAACCAAAGAACCCAGAGAACGCAGAGGGGTATCAAATTTCCCAGGAAGGAGACAGAGTCTGAAAAATCCACCCCAAAGCTTCTAACAGGCAGCACCACTACAAACGAAGCTGTCTCCCCAGTGAGCAATTCTTCACATTGAAGTAGAGTTGATTTACAATATTGTGCTAGTTTCAGGTGTACAGCAAAGTGATTCAGTTACACACACACACACACACACACACACACACACACACATATATATATATATATAGATATATAGATATATATATATATATATATATTCCTTTTCAAATTCTTTTCCATTATAGGTTATTACAAAATATTGAATATAATTCCCTGTGCTCTAGAGTAAATCCTTCTTATTTATCTGTTTTATATATAGTGGTGTGTATCTGTTAATCCCACCCTCCTAACCAAGTAGCAATGTTTTGAAGATCACTCTAGTTTCTGGAGAGGGGATTTGTGGTGAGCAAGATGAAAACAGGGGGACACATCAATTCAGTAGATCAGGTGAGAGATGATTTTGAGTTGGACTGGGCAGGTGGTACAGAAGAGATGGAGAGAAGGGAAAAGACTAAAGAGGCCTTTTGGAGGAAGAATGAAATCTTGGGAAGGGGTTCCCTCTGGGACATGAGGGACAGGAGTGTGCCAAGAATGTCTTCTAGGTTTCTAGCCTGCCTCAAAGGAGTCGGTGCTGATGAAGAAGAACCAGGGTGGATTAGATTCTTGGTCCCTAAAGAAGAGACGGGGATGGGCAGGTGGAAGTGGCTGGAGCTGGGGTGGGTGCTGCCTGACCAGGGCTGACCGCCATGCTCCCCTACCCCGGGCACGAGGAAGACACACAACTGCAAAGAGAGAAACGGAGACTAGGGTTCTGTGCCTCTAAGGGGCGGCCTCACAGGCTTTCTTTCTGTTCTCTGAACACATCAAGTGCATTCCAGTCTGAGTCCCCTGCCCATTTATTTTCTAACTTGGAATGTTCTTCTTCCAGACCCATCTCCCTTGTGTTTTCAGCTACCCACTCAAATATCAACCACTCAAAGGAAACTTTTCTGACCACCCAGTCTGCAACAGTGCCCCGCTCCGCGTTTCTCATCCCATCATTACCCTTTTGTGTGGTTTTCAAAACAGCATCTTCTAAAATTGTCATTCGTTTACATGTGTAGTGTCCACCTCCTCCCTCTAGAACGCAAGCTCCTAGACCCCAGGGACATGCCTGGCCCTTTCATGCCAACTCCCCCAACCCCCACCCCACCGCCACAGAATAGCACCTGGCATGGTGGGCAGTCAGCAAACGCCTGGGGAAGGGGTTCTGAATGGACGGCTTCCCAGTTCCAGGCCCTAGTTCACAGAGAGCCAGCCCTAGATGGTTTTCTGCCCTTCGATGCTGCACTGTAGCCATGTCCTTATAAAAAAATTTTCTCTTCTTTGTTCTCATTCAAGTGGCTTCTTGCCCTTACCAACAAAAGGGCTGCACTAGAACATACGCAGATATCTAAATCAGCAGAGGGGCCAGGGGATGGGGGCCAGGGGGTGTGCCCAAGATGTGAACCTCTAATAAGAAGAAAAGCCACTGATTTTTAAAAAATTAGAACAGATGTATCAAGAGAAGAATAATCCATTAAGCAAGACCCTAGCCAACGACCTGTTGATGAACATTAGCCAATTCAAATGCTCCTTCCACGTTCAATCTCTGGGTGAGGCCAAAGATGGAGAGGCAGCCCAGCCATGAGGGAAGGCAGCGTGCAGAGGGCAGGGGAGGGTGAGAGTTGGCAGTCTGTAGCAGTCTCAGATCAGGCCTCAGGCTTCGAGGGCCACCAAGGAGGAAATTTTCCCACTGGTCCTTGAAGTAATAAAGGAAGGGGGTCATTCCAGGTAGAGGAAACAACAGGTGCAAGGTGCTGAGACGCTGAGCCAGCATATCGAGTTCTGAGACCTTGATTCCGCGTGGCCAGGATTCAGGGCGTTTAGGGGCCAGTGGCAGGAAATAATACTGGGACAGTCACAAAGACCAGGCCCTATGGACTTTTGTAAGGAAAGATCACTTTCTTTAGTAAAATTAAAACCCAGGATAGTAAAATCTAGCCCTGGAAAAATCCTTTCCTGGTAAACAGGACCTCACACAGCTTAATTCTTTTCCCTCCTGGATTTTTCCCATTTCCTTGTAACTCTCAATAGTAGCAGCCTCGGGGGATCCTTACCCTTCCAGCTAAGGAGCTGGGACTTTATCCTCTAGGTGACCACACACACACACACAAACACACACACACACACACACACACACACACACACACACACAGCCTTACTTGAATGCACTTTGACATTCTCTACCAGACTGCCTTCGAAAGAGCTGAGCAAATATTAAAGCAGAATGTGATTAATAATGAAGTGTATTGGACGTTAAGAGGCCTGCTGGTCCCAGTCCAGGTTCCCATGGATGGATATCCAGTGTCGCCAAGACCAGCGCCACTGTCAGCTTCCTCAATGACAGCTTGCCGGAGAAAGGCAGCGAGCCAGGAATCCTCCAAAGCTGCCTGTTGTGTAGGCTGACGGAGATCAGAGCATCACAAGGGGCTTCAGTTAACTCATTTAACAGGAAAGACATTCATTAGAACAGTTTGATTTTCATGAAAACAAAACCTGTTGGCTGGGAGGGTGCTCTGTCCTTTCAGAAACTCACAGTACAGAGGAAACCCTGCGTGAACATTTTTCTCCACCATCTGGCGACTTGCCACATTCTCTAAGTTTCAAACCTACCCTCCTACTCACTTTCATTCTCATAATTCTAGTAGGGACTTCACTATCTTTTATCTGAAATATCATAATTGCTTTGTAACTGGTCATGTGGTCTTCCATCTCCCCTCACCTACTGCGTCTCACTCATTGCTTCTGACTTCATCTCCCTAAGGCACGGCTTTGAACATGCCACATTCTGCTCCTGAACACTCTGTAACTCCCTATTGCCTACAGGAAGACCTTTCCCAACTCGTCTGTGCTCTATGCTCTGGCACTAACTCACTTTTCCCGTTGTAATGCCTACTGCGTTGTTTTCATGTCACAACTGAACTAAAATCAGGGTCCTTCTGCAGTGACAGCACAGGGGTTACTTTTATTTGAATAGCAAATAGTTTACGAGTAAGTACGTGGTTTCAGTGACAATAATAAATTCACTTGAACAGAAGACAATAATCAGATCAAAAGAATAAATGTTTGCTGATCATCAGAAAATCTGTGGCCGTGAGGGCTGTCACGTAGAAATCCCCAAATTATTCTGCTTGGGTACCCCTTTCTCCAGCTTTCAGGAGGTTTAAATAGTACCCGCCCTTCAAAGTTCGCCTCAGACCCCCGCACTCCATTGAAGCAATCTCCCATCCTTTTAGTGAGATGGAATCTCTCCCTCCAGGGAGCTCCCAGAGCCATGACCTTGCATCTCTCTTACAGAGCTTTCTACCTTGCATTTTGTGCAGGGTGGTGTTTACATATGTCAGGAATAAGAACTCCTAAACCACAAAGCTGGGTGTCTTCTCTTTGAATCCCTCATAGCCCCTAACATGGCTTCTTCCCTCCTAGCACAGTCTCTTGCCCTCCAGGGGCAGTTTGTTTGTTGAATTAATTAGTTAAGTATTTCATCCAGGTCCAGCGTAGCACTCCCAGCCCAGGTGTAAATTCCATTAGGGTCATTGCTGTGGCATTTTGTTGTCCGATGAGAGTGCACATCAAGGACTTGTTCCATTTTTCTGCTTTGTGTGGGAGGTGGTGGCTGGCTGTTGCGGGTTTGGGGTGAAGGCAAACTGAAGAGGTGCCAATTTGTAAAATGTGGCCTGGAAATTAACTCATCTCACTGCTCTGAAGGCTCTCTTATTGTCACAAAAGCCCAGCTTTGGAGCTGCAATCTGAGCTTCCTTCCCTGCGTCCCTAATCACTCCTGCAGGCTGCTTTTACTGGAGGTTTTTTCCTTCTTGGACTTTTGCCCAGCTTAACAGCCCTGAACACCCTAACGCTAGAGGCACATTTGTTTCATCAACTTTCACTCCAAAAGGATTTTAGAGGATCAATTTGTTTAAGAAAACTTTTAATTTGGTTTTGTTTTCTCTTCAGGGACTTTATTTGTAAAACTGGAACACATGTGCACCAAATCAGATGATTAAAGTGATTGAAATGCCAGGGAGCAGAAAGACAGCTCAGCCTCAGGGGACACTGGGACGAACCAAGGCATACATCCCTGGTGTTCATCTTGACTGTTTCCACTTTTGTGGCAGCAAAATGTTAAATTATTCAAATACCTGTGTCTTAATCCATTTGGGCTAAAATACCACATACTAGTTGGCTTAAACAACACACATTTATTTCTGACAGTTCTGGAAGCTGGAAAGTCCAAGATCAAGGTGCCAGCAGATTCATCTTGGCGAGTGCTCACTTCCCAGTCATAGACAGCTGTCTGTTTGCGCTAAGCTCACAGGGCAGAAGGAGACGGGATCTCTCTGGGGTCTCTTTTATAGGAGCACAAATCCTGTTCATGAAAGTTCCACCCTCATGACCTCAGCAGCTCCCAAAGGTTCCATCTCCTTATACCATCACACTGGGCAGTAGGTTTCAATATATGAATTTAGGGGGAACACAGACATTCAGACCACAGCAACTGAGAGCAGGTTGGATGTTTTCAACTACTAGGAAGGAAATAGCTAGCTAAAAGTAGTTTGTGTTTATTTCATAAAACAAGTCGTCTAGAGGAAGACAATTCTGCAGGGAGATAATTCTCATCATTTCAGCCAAAGATGGGCTCCTGCTGCCTCCTTGCCCTCCTCTTCCAGTAACTGGCACTGTCCCCAAATGGCTGGCACGGCTGCAAACGTCATGTCTCTTCACACAGCAATGCCCAAATAGGAAGAAATGGGACGTGACAAAAGGCCTTTCTCATTGTGCTGCCTGCTTTCATCAGGGAGAACCAATTTTCCCAGAATTCTTCAGCAGCCAAAGACTTAGTGGACTGAATTGGGTCCCATGCTCATCCCTGGGCCAGTCATTGTTAAATAGAAATTCCAAAGCCCTGGCTGGTGGAGGCCAATGACATCATCTGCTGGAGCTGGGCACACTGTCAGGTTAAAAAAAGAAATGGATTCTGAGAGCAAGAAAAAGGGGAAATAGTTGTCGCGTGGGCAACCCACTGTACCTGCCAAGTGCTGCCTACCACTCTTCACCTAGTTCAATACTGAGAATTTTATGGGCAATAAATCAGGACCAGTAAGAGCGAATGAAGGATTTTCCATATAGATTAAGCCAAACCAAATCAAATAATAATAATAACCCTGTATTGTTATTGTTGTTGTTATTTAACCATCATCATCCTAAAAAGGGTGAGGATGAAGGGCTGACTCTAAAAGACCAAGACTGTCTCCCTGATTTAAGCTGTAGCTTGTTTTATTATCCTGGGTATTTTCATACGGAGTTACTGAAACATTTATCTTACTCTTGCTTATATTAAGCTGAAAGGCTACCACTCTTCATTCTTTTCATGTTGACTGCTAAATTAAGTAGTGGCTTGTGTATAATTACTGGGCCTGGAGGCTTCTCCCAACTTGTGGGGAAATTCCTCTCCATCCACCCACCACCATGAGCTTTCATTCCAACGGAGTCACCCAACCTTTGTCACTCCCTGGTAGCCTGACTGCAGCTGTCATGGCTCTTTGATCACTGCTTCCCAGTAGGTTTCCTTGTAGCCGTACTTCCGTTGTGGCTCTTTCCCACCTCAAATTTATTTCCTTTACTTTTACACGGATTGCCCTTCCCCTCATGTCCCGCATTCACACATTCACCGCCATGTTCCTCTGAACACGCTGCCATCTGACGTTGCCCCCAGACGTGTAAATTCCCCCCAAGGGGAACCTTCAAGGTTACAAATCCAGTGTAAGACTACAAATACCAGAGTGTTCTCTGAAGCTCTGCTCCATTTTGAGTCATTCAGGAGACAGTGATGGGAACAAACGGAGCAGTTGAGCAATTCAAGAGGGAGGACTAACATGCCAGGGAACAGAGGGACAGCTCAGGCTCAAAGAACATGCAGACCTTCGGCCAAATGACTGCCCATATTGTAAAGAGACAGGAGGAGCAGCAGAGCTGTCGGAGGTCTGCTATAGGAGGCTGATGGAGGTAAACAAGAGGATGATGCATGAAAGAGAGCCAAGGAACAGTGATGGGAATTTGATCATATGCTAATTCAGAAGGCTTTCTTTGGTACTCAATTGACTTTGTCACTTAATGGAATGTCAAGGTTTGTTTCTGCTCTCCCGTCTTTCTCATCGCCTGCTGCTACCCATCCACATCTTCACTAGAATTAACAGTGAAGCAGAAGTGGAATAGGGGATACCTAATAGTTTCTCCCATAAAAAAGAATCATTCTAACTTCAGGCAAGATCTTTCTGCTAATTTAGTTGCCTTGAAACCCTCTGATAACACAACACGAAGGCTGACACAGGCACTCTTTCACGTACACGCTGGCGTGTTATCTCACTTTACTTCTCGTACATTCCCAAATTCCCCAGCCAATTTTATTACCTGCTCCATCATTTTCTTCTTCTGAACACTCCTCCACCACCATCTATGCATTTTGACCTACCTCTCCTCCCAGATTCAAAAATGATAATAATAGAGTTTAAGGAAAAAAATGTCTTCCTGTGTACGGTAACAGGTCGGACTCTATCCTTGCTAACCCTTCTGTACCTGGGTGACAGGATGCAATGGAGAATCCCAGACAGGGAGTAGCAGACGGGATTCTGTGCCAGCTCCACCCAAAGGGTGACCTCTTCCCCATCCCCACTTCGTATATAAAATGAGGAAGAGTTTAACTAGGCAATCACACACAAAGATTTCCTCTCTCACAGGCAGCGTGGCCGATGATTAAGAGCAGAGATTCAAAGCCTCCCATTTCTACACAAGACTCTAACGCAGCCTCTCGCAAGCTAAGGCACCTTGGGCGGGATCCTTCATTCCCTTGGGTCCACAGCCAGGTTTCCCCACTTGTAAAATAGGGACGATTAAAGTCCCTACCTCATGAGATTGTTGTGAAGATCACAAGAATGAACACTTGTAAAGTGCTTAGCATAGTACCTGGGAAAGTTCTCCAGAAGTAGCTGCTGCAGACTGTGGATTCTTTTTTCTTTAACAGCTTTATTGAGCTATAATTCAAATACACACCATTCAACCATTTCAAATGTATGATTCAGTTTATTTACAGAGTTGCACAACCATCTTGACAATTGATTTTAGAACATTTCTACACCCCAGAAAGAAACCCCATAGTCTTGAGCTATCACCCAATCCTCCTACATCCCACCCCCAGCCCCAGACAACCACTAATTTACTTTCTGTCTCTACAGATTTGCCTGTTCTGCACATCTCATATAAATGGAACCATAAAACAAATGGGACCTAATTAAACTTATAAGCTTTTGCACAGCAAAAGAAACCATAAATAAAATGAAAAGACAACCTACGGAAGGAATGGGAGAAAATATTTGCAAACAATGCGATTGACAAGGGCTTAGTTTCCAGAGCATACCAACAGCTCATACAACTCAATAACAAAAAAACAAACGACCTAATCAAAAAATGAGCAGAAGATCTAAACAAGCAATTCTCAAAGGAAGACATACAAATGGCCAACAGGTACATGAAAAAATGCTCAATATTGCTAATTATCAGAGAAATGCAAATCAAAGCTACAATGAGGTATCACCTCACACCAGTCAGAATGGCCATCATTCAAAAGTCCACAAAAGATAAATGCTGGAGAGGGTGTGGAGAAAAGGGAACCCTCCTACCCTGCTGGTGGGAATGTAGTTTGGTGCAGCCATTATGGAAAACAGTATGGAGATTCCTTAAAAAACTGAAAATAGACTTACTCTGTGATCCAGCAATCCCACTCCTGGGCATATATCCAGAGGAAACTCTAATTCAAAAAGATACATGCACCCCAATGTTCATAGCAGCTCTATTTACAATAGCCAAGACATGGAAGCAACTTAAATGTCCATCAACAGATGTCTGGATAGAGAAGTTGTGGTATATATACATACAAGGGAATACAACTCAGCCATAAAAAAGAATAAAATAATGCCATTTACAACAACATGGATGGACCTGAAAATCATCATACTAAGTGAAGTAAGCCAGAAAGAGAGAGAAAAATACCATATGATATCACTTATATGTGGAATCTAAAAAAAAAAAAAAAAAAGACACAAACTTACTTACAAACCAGAGACAGACTCACATAGAAAACAAATTTATGGTTACCAGGGGGAAAGGGGGTGGGAAGGGATAAATTGGGAGAAAAAGTAAATAAATAAATGGAACCATACAATACATGGTCTCCTGTGACTGCAGTCTCTCACTCAGCGTAGTGTTTCCAAGGTCCGTCCATGTTGTAACATACATCAATGCTTCATTCCTTGTTACTGTTGAATAATATCCCATTGTATGGATATATCCGTTCAGCAACTAATGGATATTTGGGTTGTTTCTACATTTTCACTCTTACGAACAATGCTGCTGTGAACATTCACATATAAGTTTTTGTGGACACACATTCTCATTTCCCTTGGGTGTAAATTGAGAAGTGGAATCACCAGGTCCTATTGTAACTGTTTAATCATTCAAGGAACCTCCAAAGTGTTTCCAAAGTGACTGCACCATTTTTCATTCCCACCAGTATGGCCTGAGCATTCAAATGTCTCCATGTCTCTTGTTTCTATTATTGAAGTCTAGTCGATTTATAATGTTGTGTCAATTTCTGGTGTACAGCATAATGTTTCAGTCATACGTATACATACATATGTTCCTTTTCATATTCTTTTTCATTATTCTCTATATCTTCACCAACATTTGCTGTTGTCTGACTTTGTCTTCTAACCATCCTTAATGGGAGGGAAGTGGTATCTTACTGTGGTGTTGAATGTGTCTCCCCAATAATTAATGATGTGGAGCACCTTTGCATGTGCTCATCGGCCATTTGTAGGCTATGAGTTCTTATAAAACACCTCTTGCTGATTCTTCAGGAGACCTATATCACCAGAGATATTCTGAGAGCAGGTCCAGATCCTAGGTTCCCATGAGAGTTTGAAAATACCCAGTTGATACAATTTGGCCCTTACCAGGCGAGGACACTAGCCGCGTTTTTAATGTTGTACCAATCAAGGGAAACTGAGAGGACAGGGTAGCACATCCTGAGTTCAACATGGCTCCTGTTTTGCTTCCATTTCTATCCCAGTCGCTTTCACTTCTGTGAAACTCATTTATTCCAGTATCTTCCAAAATCCCTACTTACCATAATTTGGGTTTTCTCAGATTCTGCTCCCTTGATGTCCTTTTGGTGTGTAAAAGCCATCCCACTGTAAAGTCTTCAAGGATTTGAAACATTCCTCCCTTTCCTGATGCTCGTGGCTGACTCAGAAGGTCAGAGTCTTACCATATCTCAAGAAGGGGCTCCTTAAACTAGACAAAGCAGTTTAAACCTGTTTTATAAACTTGAGCAAGTTAACTCACTTCCATTTCCGCCTTAGTCAAACGAGATTCCTAACCTCTAATTTATAGAGCTCTTATGAAAAGTAAATGAGAAGTTGTATATAAAGTATTTGGCACAGTGCTAGACAAATCATAAACACAGAATAATAGGTGTATACATATCAGTCAGTTAATACCTACTCTCAATTATTCTGTCTAAAATCATCTGCACATTGACTCTCCAACCTTCTGGGGCCAGTGGTGCACATCAAGACCTAGAGAGGGGCTGCCCAAGCATACAGTTTGCTCAGAGGTTGGAAAATCAGAAAGAGGGTCTCCAGACCCACAGGGACCAGACAGATGAGGCTGAACTGTCAGAGGAACTTCCATTTCACAATGCTCGACTTGAATGAGTCAAGACAGAAGGCAGAGGCACAGGGCAATCCTGGGAAGCTCTCAACCGGATGCCTTCCCTTGGCCCTGTGTGTCCAGCCTTGATCCTCCCTGTTTGGCCTTGACCACTACTTCCATGTTGCTGGGGTGCTTCTCTGAAGCCTCAGAAGAAGAATCAAAACAGATTAGAATTCTCCAGCTCTGGAGAGAAGAGCTGCCTCTCAGGCAACCAAATGAAGCATCCTTCAGAGATGCTGTCTGTCTTCTGGCACGTCTTTCCTTTACCACAGTTTCACAACACACGGCCTGATAGGAAGGGGCTAGCAGAGTGGTCACTTACTGCCATCTATGGGTAGGACATTAAAAGTGACCTAAGGGGAAATGACAGTTTCTCACATCCATTACCGCACAAGCAAACGTAATTCTACGGAAAGTATCCAAAGAAGATTTTTGCTTATTCATTGCTTTTTCTAATATGCAGAAACATAAGAAGGAAGGTTTAGGATAACTAGCACCTCTACAAGTATCATCAAGTCTGCCTGAGAACAGTGATTCACAGGTTATGCTATTGGTTTGAAAAATAAATGGTTTCTGACTTGTCTCAGCCCACCACAGCCTGTAACAGAGAGCAGGTTGAAAAACAGAGATCAAATAAGGTTAAGGGATTTTTTAAAATAAAAAATGTCATGGCTCTGATTAAAAATAAGCTCATCAAAACCTATTATAGCAAAAGTCCATTTGTCATGGTTACCATGGAAGTGGGATCTTCATAATTATTTTAAAATAGTCCTTTCACTCCACAGCTAGAAATTTCCGTGTACAGAGGCAGAAGAATGGGCTTTAATGAGAAAAGCTCGATTGTGTCCTGAAATATTTATACCAGCTTTTCAAATAAGGATAAAAGATTTACCATTTCTGCCTCCAAAGAAATCCTTGAGAAGGATAGGAAATGTAATCTCTGATTCACTGAAAAACAGAGACAAAAAAAGTTTGAGCTTATCTAGTCTGCCGATTTTAGGTAAATTAAAAAGTCTGGGGTAGGTAGGTGAATACAACAAGAAAGTAGGAAATGGCCACTTTAGTTGCACACAATTCTTAAAGCAGTCACCATATTTCTGGGGTTAACATGCCTCTCTCCTAAGTAGATACAAGATCTTTGAAAGCAGAAATAGTATTTTATTTATTCTTGTATCCTCCAAAGCTACTCCCAGTGCCTGAAGGTTAGACGATAAATATTTGTGGATATCTGGGCAACAAAAATTTACTTTGCACCTACTGTGTACCAGTCACTGTTCTAAGTGCTTATTCTAGGCACTGTTACAGGTAAAAGGAAGGAAGGGGGGGTGAAGGGGGAATTTCAGTGTGTGTTGAAAAGATGAATGCTAACTGTTGCAATGCAGGCATGATATAAGGCAGGAGAAATAGTATCTTGTTGAATGAATAAGTGAAAAAGAGGTCATTTGATTTGGCTAATAAGTTGGTTGTGGTTTAGCCTGCATTACCAAGAAGATGTAACACACAAAGGGTAGACGTTGGTGATGTATGTTGAGTATATTCAGGTAGATTCGTTGATTACTTCCAGCTGAGGAAGGCAACAAGCTCACGTTTAGGGGAAAAGGAAAATAGATTCTCATCTCCTGTGTTTATAGCTGTGTCTCTAGCACTTGGAACACTTCTCGGCACATATAGCTTAGTAAATATCTATGAATAAATATTAATATCATCCCCTCCTAAGAGAGGCATTGCCGGGCATACTTGTGAAAATGAAGCCTTTGGAGAGACGGAATGATCCTCCCAAGGTCATTTAACAAGAAATTCTGAATTCCAGCTGGTATCCAGATGCTCGATTTCTGAGATCCCAAGGTTAGTCACTAGACCAGACCATGTTATACGGCTTGGATCTCAGATTCTAGTCTTATTAACACTAGCAAATCAGTTCACACAAAGAAACTAGAGAATCCACAGCTCTTCACCTGCCTTTGCCACAGAGCCTGACTCTGTCCACTTTCTGTCTGAGGCTATCTGAAAGCTTCCACGATAATCCCTGAATTACATAACCATCCAAATGAGATTGGACTTCCATCTGTTGAGGGCCATCCGAGCCCCTGTGCAATGAATTTCAATTTAAGGAGCTTTATGCCCCATCTGGAGCAAGAGGATTCATTCCTACATGAGAGGAAAAGATCATTGTGATTGTAACCTGGTTTTAACGGAAATGACTCAATTCAAGTTTTAAAATTTAAATGACGTTTAAATAGCGTGTGTTTCAGCACATGGAGAGAGAAGGATCTTGCCAACAATGATTTTCAAAGTCGCATTTTCACAGCAGCAAATGCTCATTAAAAATAAACCATATAGACATTGCAGCTTTGTTTGCAAGAAGAGAAAACTTGAAGCTAACCCAAACGTCTATCAAAGGAGATGAGATAAAGAAATTGTGTTATTTCATACCATGAAGCTATTAAAAAGAATGAAGTATATCTGCACGTGCCAATGTGACACGATGATTAACATCTACAATAAATGAAAAAAGCAAGTTGCAAAATGCTATGCATGTTTCTAATACTAATGGTAGCAGCAATAAATGTCAGTATATGCATACCCAAAAATCTGTGAGAATATACAACAAACTATAGACAGTACTTACTCTAGGATGACATTATGGGCTAATTTCATTTTCAACCATATTCATTTCTGTATCATGTAAAGCTTTGCAATCATCACATATTACTTCTGTTATTTTTTAAAAAGGCTTCTGTCTCACTTTAAATATAAATAGGCATAAAACATTTCAAATCAATAAAATGAAAGTTTAAAATGACAGTTTATATGCAAACTGAGCATGATCTTCTTAGAGAGTTACTGTGTGTCGCGAGGACTGTGTATACATTCACGCTCTAGAGTCCAGTGATCTTTCATACAGAAAAACTTTATTCATAAAAATGTTTATTACAATTCTATTGTAATGGCAGAAAATTGGAAATGACCCAAGTGGTTCACAGAAAAACAGATAAACTGCCATTCTCAATAAAATATTATATAGCCTTGTAATAAGAAGTGTTAAGACTGTGAAATAACATGAAATGCATATGTTATAATGTTAAGCGTAAACGGCAAGATATAAAATTACATACTCAAAGATGTGTAGTAAGATCTCTGAATGGAGAATAAAACAGAGAGAAATTTACCAGAGCTGAGAATAATGTTGTTTTGATGACAGTTCTCTTGTTGATTTTTCTTCCTCACCCATTTCCATATTTTCCAGTTTTCTAATGACCACTTACTAGACATAAAATGGAAAATAATGCAATCAGTGCTGTTGACGGGATATTGTAGGTAGTAGCACCTTACTACTGTCCTGGCATAGAAATTTATTCACATTTTTTCTTTTACTCCACCCATTTTAAGGAAAAGCGAGTTCTCCTCCTCCTCCTGCCCCTCACTGCCCTAGTGCTCTGCAGCAAACCCCAACCCTTTCACTCAATAGCTGTAAGATTAGACCACTTCATCAGGCTAAGTGAGAAACTGAATGATTTATGGAAAATAAAAGTCCCACAAAAGGAGGTCTGTTCTTCTAACGATTAAGCTTAGTGTCACAAATGAGCAACCAGTGATGGCTAGAGGGGTTGACCATCTAATGTCAGACGATTTGATTCCCAGGCACAGTTTGGACACTTAGTGAATATTCTTTCTGCCAGTTATTTAATTGCTCCATTTTTCAACTTTTTCACTTGTAAAAGAACGGTATTGAACTAGAGTCTGAATTTTAGACTACGAATTTTCCTAAAATGAAGGGAATAGGAAGTACCTATTTTGTGCCAGGAACAGAATAGATAGACACTATCACTTTTATTTGACATACAAAGAAATGAACATCTAAAGAGGGTGAGAAAGATGACCAAGGTAGTGCCTGAGTTAGGAATCAGCTCCAGGCTGAATCTGACTTCTTCTCTTTAAGATTTTATAGATTAGGGAATTGAGCATTCAGAGGGCCGAATGATTGTCCAGGTTACACAGCAAGTTAGCAAGTTAGAGTCGGGGACAGAACCCACATCTCTTGATGCCAGTCATATATTTACTTTACTTTTTAATTTTTTTTAAACTCAGATCATATTCAAGTTACTTACAGTCCTCAATTTAAAACTGATTATCATCAATTATCAGTATTGCCCCTCTCTTATTTTATTTTCCCCTTTCATATCTTAAACCTCACAGTAATTTGCCTTTTGGGGGTGTTTCTGGGAGGACAGCAGAGGGAATCTGGGGAGTGGCAGGGAAAGCAGTGTCATGGGAGGAAGTTTTCCTCCCCACCGTCACCCTGAAGCAAAGTGAGAGGATCCCCAAGAGAATCTCTCACTGAGATTGTGTGTCCATAAGAAAGGGCATTAGAGACCATCTCATTCCTGGGTCCAACAACTGCTGGGTGAACAAACTCATTGATTAAAAAATAATTGGAATCTATAAGGACAGCAAAAAGGGTTTTTTATTATCAAACCTTTTAAGGCAGCAAAAGGATCCACTGAGAATAACTGGAACCACTCTATGGAGTGAGAACTACATTCAATTTACAATACCGTGAATTTAATCATTGTATACCACAATTACAAATAACAGAACACTGTCTGATCTTAACCGTTTAGCTATTGATGAAATGTGTAGATAGTCACTACTTCGCTCATCCTCACCTTTTTTTATTTTCACAGTGGCCCTTACACTGTCTCCAACAGAAAAGTCTCTTAGATCACAGCCCTTATTACAAGAGGCAGAAAATAATCAGACTCATGATAAAATTGCTGAAAATTCCCACAGGATTAAAAATCTTTTTTCCCTTACTTATAAAAGCAATATATATTGATTACAGAAAATTGGAGGAAAGGAAAAAAATGTATAATGTAGAATATTAAAGTCACCTATAATCCTGCCACCCAGACGAGCCCACAATTAACAAACACTGCCTTGTATTTCCTCTGGGATGTGTGTGTGTGTGTGTGTGTATGCATGCACACACACGTATTAAGTGAAATTGGGATTTACTGTAAACTGTTCACCATTTTTCCTATTACTGCCATATTGCAAATATTTTCCCAAGCAATTAACTCTTCCTTAAAAACATGACTTGTTAATGACTGTCAAGTATTTCACTGCAAAATTGAATCACATTCCATTTAACTTTTCCCCAATTATTAAGAGTTGAACCATTCCCAATGCTTGGGTATTTTAAGTAAAGCTCCAATTGAATATCCTTAAATTAAAACAGCTACAGT
This sequence comes from Camelus dromedarius, assembly GCF_036321535.1. NCBI lineage: Eukaryota > Metazoa > Chordata > Mammalia > Artiodactyla > Camelidae > Camelus > Camelus dromedarius. The sequence goes on along the minus strand of NC_087454.1, from coordinate 8,882,302 downwards.
AATGACTAGCAGGAGAAGGCAAAGCAGAGAGAGAGCAACAGTGGGCCAGCCTGCCTTCCGCCGTCGGCACAGCGAGAACACAGGAGTGCCCTTCTCGGGAAGGAATTCGGCCGTGAGCCATGTTCTTATTGCATCCACCAGGCAAAGGAACACAGGCGGCAAGAAGCCTGGGTTTGCAGGTGGAGGCAGGAGCTAAGAAGGGGTGCAGATGGTCAAAGGGGAGCCCACTCTCCCATAGCAGAGAATCATCCGGTGGAGAAGCCCGCCGCTCTCAAATACAAACCAATAAAACAAAACAAACAGAAAACATGCAAGCAGCCCAAGAAAGCCAGCATTTGGCTGCTGCCACTCAGCCGACCTCAAAGGCCAGTCCATGGGAGCCAGAAAAACAGAGACAACCAGCAAAGAGGGAACCGCCTCCACGGGTCAGTGAATAAGAGACGGTTGTCCCATTCCCTCTCTCTCCTTCCAATCCCTTGACTCCAAAAAAAACAAAAAACCAAAAAAAAACTAGGATCCAAGAGCAAGAGAGAGAGGTGTTCCAGAGAAAGACCATGCCCTTCAACAAGGTTAGAGGGGATAAGAGTAGAGCAGACCATGCCTGCCCTGCTCCTGCTTCAGGTCACCCGGCAGATCATAATGAAGTTCTCTACTGCTTACGCGAGTGTGAGTAGTCTGTTCATTGCATCCAGCAGCATTTAAGGTGTACAAGGAGGTGATTTAATACATATATATATTATGAAATGTTTATCACAATAAGGTTATTTAACACATCCTTCATCTTACATAACTGCCATTTTGCTGTTGTTACGGTGAGAACATTTAAGATCTACTCTCATAACAACTTCCAAGTATACAATAGCGTATTGTTAACCATAGTCTCTGTGCTGTACGTTAGGTCCCCAGAACATATTCATCTTATCACTGGGAGTTTGTACCCTTTGACCAACATCTCCACAGTTTCCCTACCCTGGTCCCAGTCCCTGGTAACCATCATTCTACTCTCCGAGTTTGACATTTTTTTATTCCATGTATGTGACATCTTTCTCTGTCTGACATTTCACTTCGCATAACGCCCTCAAAGTCCATCCATGTTGTTGCAAATGGCAGAATTTCCTTCTTTTTGTGGCTGAATAATTTTCCATTGTACACATACACCACGTTTTCTTTATTCATCTGTTGACGGACACTTAGGTTGTCTCCACGACTCGGCTATTGTAAATAACACTGCAATGAACATGAGAGTGCAGATATCTCTTCAAGATAGTGATTTTATTTCCTTTGGATTTGTACCCAGAAGTGGGATTGCTGGATCAAATGGTAGTTTTATTTTTAATTTTTTGAGGAACTTCCTTAGTGGCTGTACTGTTTTACATTCCCACCAACACTGCACAAGCATTCCCTTTTCTCTGGGCCTTCAACACTTATCCTTTTGATAATAGCTTTCCTAATGGGTGGGAGGTGATATCTCATTATGGTTTTGATTTGCATTTTCCTGATGATTAGTGATGCTGAGCACCTTTTCATGTATCTCTTGGCCATCTGTATGTCTTCTTTGGAAAAATGGCTGTTCAGGTCCTTTGTCCATTCTTTGAACTATTTCGGTTTTTGCTACTGAGTCGCATGAATTCCTTTATATATTTTGGTTCTCAACTCCTTGTGAGATAGATGTTTTGCAAATATTTTCTCCCATTTCATAGGTTGCTTTTTTTTTTCATTTTGTTGATAGTTTCTTTTAGTGTGCAGAAGCTTTTGAGTTTGACATAGTCCCATTTGTTTATGTTTGCTTTTGTTGCTTGTGCTTTGGGTGTCATATTCAAAAAATTATTGCCAAGTCTGATGTCAAGGAGCTTTTTCCTTATGCTATCTTTCAGGAGTTTTATGGTTTGGGGTCTTACATTTAAGCTCTTATATCATTTTTAGTTAATTTTTGTGAGTGGTGTAAAATAGGGGTCCAGTTTCATTCTTTTGCATGTGGACATCCAGTTTTACCACCATCATTTATTGAAGAGCCTATCCTTTCCCCATTGAGTGGTTTTGGCTCCCTTGTCAAGGATTCAGGAGGTACATTCCAGTAGAGGGAGACAGACAATAAAGAATAAACCTAAAAAAAAAAGATAATTTCAGACAGCGATTAGTACTATAAAGACAGCAAAACAGGGGGAGATAATAGAAAGTGGGAGCCAGAAGAGGGGTTGCTTCTTTAGATACGATCATCATGGAAGGCTTCTCTGACCATAGCCATAGTACACTTTAGCTGACACTGAAAGAGGTGGAGGAGAAAGAGCATTTCAGGTAGGGGAAATAGCAAGTGCAAAGGTCCTGAGGCTGGCGCCTACTAATCATTAGTCCCCTTCATTCTTTCTCTCCTTTACTGAGAAGTGAACTCGATTTGCTACAAGTTTGGTCTCAAGATTCTCACTCTAGCCAATAGGCCCTTTATCTTCAGCTGTTTGCATTTTTTGACAGTAGTTCTCAGTCTTACCTGGACCTTATTCTCTGAAGATTCTAGTTCAGCATGAGGTGAGCCTAGACTTGTTCCTTTTTCATGAGCTCTCCATCTGATTCCGAAGTTTGAGAAGCACTGTGTTACAGATAGGACCGTGAGCCTCAATTTTTAAATGTCCTGTACGTCTTATAAAATGTCTTTCTTGGCATTTGAGGTTTGATTCTTTGTCTCCTCACAGCTTGACTGGCTGAATTCTGAGTTAGATGAGGACTCGCTCAATTATGAATTGAGTTAGCTTAGAGCTTCAAGCTAGGGCAAGAAATATGGCCGTGTTTTTGGCACCTTTTAATTAGGCAGAAATGTTAACATTTTGGAAAAAATCCAAAGAGCAATTAAGAAGAGAAAAAACTAGCAAAATTATAAAACTGGTACATAATGTTTCCAAGAGCTGAACGTCCTCTGTTCCGTAATGATAATAGGGAGAAAAATGAAATGTCCCAGAGAATGCTCCAGAGGAGAAAAATGTTTCATTTTCCAAGTATAAGCTTCTTGTTTTAAGCAGTTAAAATCTAAAGTTACAAGTGAGGGAAACATTTGTGTCAGTCGTGAAAACATAATTTATCAAATAAAACCTAGCTTTCATGTTAAGGAGATGACTTGTACCTTACTTTGTGGAATCGATGTGTTTTTGAAAAGTTACAATTATATCAAACTCCAAAACAGAGAAGAGAGTGGGAGTGAGCGGGTGGAGCATCTTCCTAAAGAGACCAAAATGAAGGAGAAAGAGAGGGGGATGAGAAGGACTAGCCGGCCCTAAGAGGGAAATGCAAGGCCACCTTTCTGTGGATCAGTAGGCAGGCAGCTGGGTTGGACTAGAAGAATTTTTACCAACAGCTCCCTGAAGAAACAAAGTCGATGACAGCAGTGAGAGTGGTTAAGTTAAAAGCAAGGGGCAGTGGGGCAGCAGCAGCACAGAGTTACATGGAGTTTACTGAAGGAGAAAGTCTCCAAAGCACGGTCACGTGGAGCAGCCACAGAGGGACAAGGAGACGGTCTCCATGGTGACCAGAGCATCAGGGGCAGGTGGTACCAGGAAAAAGCAGCAGTCAGGATGCATCCCAAAGTCTCAGAGCATCCCCACCATGTACACACACGCACACACACACACACACACACACCACATGTTCACACACATACACATACTGATACACACCCCCCATATGCAAGTACATCCCACATTCACACACACACCTTACATGCTCACACATACACACGTGCTTATACAAACACACACACACTCTCCCATACACACTTAGCCAGAAGGAGGAATTTCAAGAAGTTGCTAGCCAGAAGAGGTAGCTGCACTGCTCAGAGCATCAAAGTCATTGTTTGTCGCTGTTTTCTGTAACTATCATGAATATTCAAGTATTCATATTCAAGTGAGAAGTCAAGGAAAGGCTCATTATTGTATAACCTACACTCTGAGGGCAAAAAGTAGTGACTCAGCCAGAAATGCATCATCTCAATTTTCATTAATCTCCAACTAGCAAGGATCCTGAACGTTTGTCTTTAAAAATCTCTCCAACAACAAGCCAAACCACAGCAGCTCCCGAGCAGAGAATAATAAAATGGTATTGCTATTTGTGCCAGGGATCTTCTGGCTCTGAGTAAAGGAGCTGTGAAGCAGGACGGGAAGTGCACCGTGAATCAGACACAGCCTGCCCGTTAGGGAGCTGATCCTGTAACAACTTTGGGTAATAGGAAGGTTTTAAAAAACGTATTTTTATGTTATCACTGTAAATCCCTCTGTGAAGTTAAGCTCCTTTTTATGATGCTAAAGACACACACTGTCACTCCCAGAAATATTTATTGAGAAACTCTATATACTATTTCCTGGGAGCGGGCAAGGAGAGGAGGAGGGAGACAAAAATCAAATGGATAAGAAAAATATACAATGTGTCAGAAGGCGAAAAATTCTATAATAAAAAGTAGGTCAGAAGATCTGGATGAGAACCCGGGCTCTTCCTTCTGAGGTGCTTTTCCAACTTCTTGAGCTGTAGCTTTTAGAAATTCCTTTTTTAGAATCTGTTGGTGACAAACTCTCAGTGCTTATTTATTAGAATTGTCTATATGTCAGTTTTCTTATTGAAGAACAGTTTCCCTGAGTGGACAGTTCTAGGTTGATAATTATCTTCCTTCAGCACTTTAAATCTATTGTTTCCATCTCCTCTGGCTTCTGTTTTGATCTTGGAACCTCCACTATGGGTCCAATTTGGTTAAATTTGTTGCATGATCAGTGTTTCCTCTCTAGCTACTTGAAGAATTTTGCTTTGTCTTTGATGTTTTGCAGGTTTATTACCGTATGTCTAATATCAGATTTTCTTTTAGTTATCACTCCCAGAAATTTGTCATTCAATGAACCAGCAGTTTCTTTATTTTCTGTTTTACATTTTTTTCTCCTGAATTTTTCCTTCCTGAGTTCTGAGCTTTTTTTCGTCCAAAATTTTCTCATGAAATACTTCTTTAGCTACATGCTTTAGGTTTTCATGTGTAATATTATCATTACATTTTCAACATTTAAAAATTTCCATTGTGCTTTCTAGCTTAATACATGAGGTATTTAGAAATGTGTTTTTTCGACTTCTAAATATTCAGAAGTTTTGTTCTTCTTGTTGATTTCCAACTTAATTTCACAGTGATCAGAAAATGTGCTCTTTGAAACTTGTCAAGATGGGCTTTATGGCCCATTCTTGGTCAGTTTTCGTATTTGTTCCATGTGTTTTTTAAATATATATATATATATTTAAATATATGTGTGTGTGTATATATATATATTCTCCAATTTTTGGATGCAAGAGTTCATACTATGTCATGTTATGATATTGTTAGTAGTTTTGAAATCTTCTATGTCCTTATTGATTTACTCTTTTGATCTTAAATAACTGAAGACAGTGTATTAAAATGTCTCATTGTGAGGTTGGATTTGTCTATTTCTCCTATTTTTTTCTCCTTTGTGTATTAAAGGCTCTGTTATCACAATAGTCCTTGTCCAACAGTGGTCCTTGAACCAACTCTTTTGGAATCTCAGAATACAGGATTCTCAGCTCACTGAGACCAAGGGTGGGGCGGTTTCTTTTTCTCAGTAGTGGATAATGACTTTGGTTTGTGAAACTTCGCCCACTCTCCCTCTGGGCGCCACAGAAGAAGGACGGGAGAAAACTGAAAGCTAGTAATTAAGTTTCAGTTCTTTTAGGCAATTTCAGCCCAGTTGAGTAAAGCACAGTTCCATCCAGCCGTGAATGTGTCATTTGGGGTCTCCTTAGCTTCGGTCTCTGTCCAGGGGGCAGCCCCCCTCCCACCTGCGCGGGGCCAGGCCGCCCACGCTTTCCCTCGCCCCCTCCCCCGCCTCACCTGCGCCCCACCTGTGCTCACCTCGCCTGGCCCCAGGTCCTTCCCTGCGTGTCCCAGCCCCCACGTGGCGGGCGGCCGCTTCGGGCTTGGTGGGGGGAGTCGTGGGTGGGCTTCTCTCGCCCAGGTCTGCAGAGTTGGCGCCCGAGGCTCTGGCGCAGATCCTGGTCCAGGCGCCGCTCCTCCGCGACATCCAGTGGGCGAGCCATCCCTGCCCGGCCCCGCCCCCGGCGTGACTCAGCCTGTGGTCGAGGCCACCCGCCCACGAGATGGCTACCAAAGGAGGGCAGAGGGAAGGAATAGTTACCACCTCCTTAACTCTGTTCTCCAAAAGACGATCCACCTGCTCTCTCCTCCACCTTTATTTCTCTTTCTCTCAATCTCTCTCTTCCCTTTCATCTGTCTCTTTCTCTCTCTCTCTAACACACCACACACACACACATACACAGAGACGAAAAGAAGACAAACCGGTTTTCTTGTCTCGCCAGGACAAAGTCACTGTGTGAGTCAGCTCTGGCTGCCGAAACAAAGAACCACAGACTGGTGGAATTAAACAACTGAAATTTATGCCCTCACAGCCTGGAGGCTGGAAGTCCCAGACCAACGTGTCAGCAAGGTTGGCTCAGAGGCCTCTTTCCCGGGCTTGCAGACGGCCGCCTTCTCCCTGTGTCCTCACCTGGTCTTAACTCTGTGCACAGGTGGCCCTTAGGTTTTTGGCACAGGAAACACATCCCATCCCTCAGTTTTCCATATTTAATCCCCCTCCTTCACAAATATCGCTGTGCAGATCCATCTTAACTACTTCAGATGGGTGCCACAGACTAGTTTCCAGGGGTTGAGCTCTGGTAAAACGAAATGTGGGGATGTGGGGAAAACAAACCATTCTCTTACAACAGAAATAACTCCCACTCATGCCAAGAGGGTGAGCCACAAGTATAGACACCGGGTTAAAAAGTCCCTGGGACCACCCTCAGAGGAAGCACAAAGCAAAAGAGGAAGCCAACGGTGCTGGAGCGGTATGAGCCCCAAGACCTCACCTGGGGTGACACCACCTGGTGGACACTTTTCTTTCACTACCTTAAGGCTCCCAGGTGAGCACTAATGAGAGTGAGAGGTGGGTTTGTTCCAAGAAGCATTTCACCAAAGTAAAAGTCAAAGCAGCTTTGACTGGTCCTACCCCTATTCCTCATGGGTATCTCTTCACTGCTTTTTACTCCTGGCTGAATTTCTGGAGCAAAACAGAAGTGTGCACTCCTGTTCATCCTCTCCCCTGCCACGGCACCATAACTGAGTAGGGTTTGTTTTCCCTCTGTCCTGACTGAGTCTATTAAAATACCATCAGTGACTGTGATGAGCCTGTTTTCTGTGATCCCAATTAACTTTTGGGTGGTGATGCATTTTCTAGCTCAATATATCTTGTGCTCTGTTTCTTTAACCGCTGCCAAGAGCTGCTGGCTGTCTTTACCCAGAAGGTCTCCCGGGCAACTGATCTCAAGTAATTGGAATCCTCACATCCTTGTACCAGTTAAAAGGGAAGGAATGCCTCACATTCATTAGGATGGCTGCTATCAAAAACACAGAAAACAACTGTTGGTGAGGATTTGGAGAGATTGGAACCCTTGCATATTGTTGGTGGGAATGTAAAATGCTGCGGCCACTATGGAAAACAGTAAGACAGTTCCTCAAAAAATTAAAACTAGAATTAGCGTATGATCCAGCAGTTCTGGGTATATATATTCAAAAGAGTTGAAAGCAAACTCTCAAGGAGATATGTGTACACTCGTGTTCATGGAAGCATTATTCACCACAGCCAAAAGGCGAAAGCAACCCGAGTGCCCCCAGAAACAGGTGTACTGATAAGCAAACTGTGATGCACACATATAATGGGATGTTACTCAGCAGTGAAATGGAGGGAGGTTCTGATATATGCTACTATGTGGAAGAACCTTAAGGACATTAAGCTGAATGAAGTAAGCCAGTCACAAAAGGACACATACTGCAGTTTCTCTTATACGAGATACCTGGAGTAGTCAAGTTCACGGAGACAAAGTAGAATTGTGGTTGCCAGGGACTGGGGGAGTGCGGAAGGGGAGCCAGTATTTAACGTGGACAAAGCTTCAGTTTTGCAAGACAGAAAAGAGTTCTGGAGATGGGTGATGGTGATGGTTGCACAACAATGTGAATGTACTTAACGCCACTAAATCACACATTTAAAAAATGGTGAAGATGGTGAATTTTATGTTATGTATGTTTTCATCAGAATTTTTAAAAATTAGAAAAACTTGATAAACGAAACTCTACCTTTAAAAATGAAGTATTTTTAAAAAGAGAAGGAATAAAGAATGAGAGTCACGGGTAGGAAGGGGTCCTGGAGAGGTGGAAGTATCTGTTAAGCAGGTGATTTGGTAATTTTAAAAAGTTGAAAGTCAAATGACTTTATTAAATGTAACAAATTATCACTCTCAAAATAGTTGTGTCAAAATATTGATCACCCTTTTCATGGCTATGTAGCAAGAATGACGTGTCACCCAAATAGCCCTCTCCTGGTAGCTTTTTTTGTACAGATATTGGAATAAATATTACCTTAACCAAAATCCACTTTCGTTTCAATTAATTTACATCCAACTAGGTGGGATGTGCTTACACTGCTGGTCAGAACAGGCTGTTTTAACATGGAGGGTGAGGGGAATGCGTTTTGAGCAATTGGTTGTCAATTGCATTAAACATTGCGTCCAAATGAAGAAACACTGCTTTTATGGCTTAGTAATATTCCAAACAAACATCCCTGACACTTATCCCCCACCCTGAGCCCCACTCCATTTCTGCCTTACCCCCACATCAAAATAACTGCATCCAAATTGTAAAAACTGTTTCTTCCTCAATATCAGTTTTCGCCGCAGATGTACAGATACCCCTGATCTTTACCCCTGTGCCAGCCCCATCCCATTTCTCACACTCATTTTCCCAGCAATGATAGAAAAAGGCTTGAGGAAAATGTCTGTCCAAACATGGTGAGGCATTAGCCCATTTAACAGCAAAATGTAGAAACTTTTTTGGTGCCCTGTGTCCCACCTGCTTAACTCTACTCTGATTTTGGTCACACTTGCAGCGGATGGTTCCTGCAGGTTTACAGTCACACTTACAGACCCCATGACCATCTCCATGACCAGCCGCAAATCATTCTCTGAACCCTCAGGAGCCCACTTGGACCTCATGAAAACACAGCCTGGACACGGAGGGCAATTGCAATGAACACTTCTCAGGTGACCTTCCACCAATGGAGGACGACAGAGCTGGTGGTGGAGGGTGCCCCACCATCTCATCCTGCAGAGAGACAATTCTGGGGGGCTACCTGTACCCTTCTCGGATCCAGGTGGAATTGAACCCCCATCACCTGGATATCTCACCTATAAATCAGCTTTCCCTCTTTCCTGGTCTGTCTCCACACCTTCTTTTTGGTTTCCCAGAATCACCCCTCCTTCACGTCTTTGATTCAGGTTCAACTTTCAGAAGGACTCAAACTATGACGACAATTTTTTCCAAAACCTGTATGTTTCAGGTTAACTTTTTTTCCTTCTTCCTCTTAATGGTGTTAGCTTTGAAGGCTGTGTCAAAATGAATCTATATCAAAATGACCAGGCTGAATGGCTTGTCAAAATATTATGGACTCATATCAAAAAGTCTTATTTGTAGGAATTTGGGGTTGTTTGGTTGTGCCTGTATGTGTTGTAAGCCACACAACTCAGTTATTTTCTGCAATGTGGTATCACTGTGACCTGAAAAGGAGGCAAACAATTCCTGTTTTGCTCAATGGTTCTGCATCAGCCTAGGGGTGTGTAAAGTAAATCCCATATAAGATGTGTGTGAGCGTGTATGTAAATACTATTAGTGTAGGTTTAATTATAGGACAAGTTTTTTAAGGTAGCTGTAAGTTTCAGCAGAAGTCATAAAAAGAGGCAAATAATACCTGCGTTGAGAGAGTACTTAGATATCATCTTATCCCATTTTATAAGTGAGGCGCTCAGGCCCAGAGATGATAAGGCTCATGCTCAAGGCATCTTATGAGGATAATGGAAAACTGGGATCAAAACCCAATGGTTCTGAATCCAAATCCAGGGATCCTTCATCTATGCTCCATAATAAAACATTTCAAATATAATAAAGGAGCCCAGTATTTAAATTACAATGATAATAATAATTGGATGCTTACTCTTTGCTCTAAATGCTTTGCCTACATAATTCATTTTATTTGCACAGCCTGGAGATAAATACTGTTAGTGTTCCCATTTTTGCAGACTGGGAGACTGAGGCACAGAGGGATAGTGTGAACTACCCAAAGTCAAGGGTAGGAAGTGATACAACCAGGCCTCAGGCTCATGGATTCTGGCTCCAGAACTTAAGAGTTTTAACCCTTATGCTCAAGTGAAAATTCATCACATAATTCCTCAGTTTTGTAAATGTGTATCTTTTCATATAAAATCAAAGTCATTGTTTTGGGGAGAGCAGAAAGAAGTTGTAAAGTGTGGCTATCTTTTCTGGTTTCACAGGGAGCTATGGCACAGATGTGACTCTCTTGGGGAAAGGCCAGAGCTCAGTTGCCACCACAGATGGCGCCTTCTCTTCCCGCCAGCGCGGTGACTGCAGTTCTGGCCACAGTCAAACCTTCCATCTGGAGGGAGAGCTGGTGCCCTTTCTTCCTTCTTATTCTTCCCACAGACTCTAGGATTCCTGAAGTTCATTAGGAGAGATGCTTCATTTAATACAGACTTAACGTCAGATGCCTGCATTGGCTACTTCACAGAGGTCTTCTGTGCTGAGCAACTTACAAAAATGGCATTTTATTAAGACAAAGCATAGTCAAATTTGGAAAAAAGTGTGTTTTCCAAGATCACCAGTATCAAATAATTAGAGTTATGTGACTACTTTATGTCCATGTGGATTATATTCTCACAGCACAATAATTCAGTTTCCATATAGTTCTTTCAATTATACATCTGAAATAGAAGACATAAATATCCCTTAGGTCTATTATAAATATCTGTTGATCAAGGAAAGAAAAGCACAAGCAAGTAGAATCTATTCTTTTTCTAACCATATTCCAATCCACTAAAAGAATGCACTTATGCTAGTGGTAAGAGAAATGGCAAAAATAATGATAAGAAAAACAAGTTCTGGATATATATAAAGGAGAATTTTATCTATATCCAAATGAATGACTATTTCCCAACTGAAGACAAAAAAAAAAAAATTACAAATTAATCAAAGAAGACTCCTTATTTTGAGAAGCACAGTACTGTCGCCGTTAGGGCACAGGATCACAAAGGAGGCTCACCAGACCTGAATAATAATAAAGCCTGCATTGTAGAACATAAGTCTGGTTTGAAACTCCGAAGCTAAAGATTGACTCTTGTTTGTCTTTGTATCACTACTGTAACAAGTCTTCCCTAAGGGACTGGACTTGGAATGCCCTATAGCCTGAGCTGGGTGAAGCAAGCATGATAGAAAAAGACACATAGCAGCAATATTCTTACGATGAGGATAATGATGGTAATTATCTCGTCATAAGCAGGGAGTAAGCAATCAGTAAATAGTGTTGATTAAGCAATTTTGTTGATTAATCAAGTAACTTGAGTAAATTTATCTTCATTGATGGGTAAGGGTTAATATGCTTCTATTGCCCCCAGTCCCCTCCCCAACTGATCAGGTGCCCCGGAGTATTTTTAACAGGTTGAAATCAATTTCGATCCACTTATTGCTCTGGAATTTGTGAGATTCTCCTCCTATCCTCTATCAATGGCCTGACTAATTTCTCAGAAGAGAAAATGTACTGTACCTTGGTGAGTATGTACTGTTGGATTTGTATCATGTCATTTCTTCCAAAGGAGAGATGCAAACGAGGAATCTGTGAATTCAAAATAGCTACATAGATATATTTATACAAAATTATTGGTTTTTGCATAGTCATTTCTTTTGAACTCCAAAGCTGGCTGAAGGAAACCATCTAGACATGTTCATTTAGAGGTAAGAACTTGTATGCAAACACGAAGGCCTGTGTTTACAGATATAAATAGTACGTAAAGTTATACAAAGTGTAAAAGTTGCACCACTGTAATTCAGAGATCTTGTCTGTTTCCTAGAAGTGAAAAATTAAAGATTTAAATATCTTCTTTACATACGAGTCACAGAATTTAAGGAGAATGTTAGTTTTCTAGGGCTGTTGTAACAAGTGCCATAATCTGGGTGGCTTAAAGCCACAAGAATTAATTCTCTCACAGTTCTGGTGGCTGGAAGTGAAAAATCAAGGTGTCAGCAGGGTTGGCTCCTTCCAGAAGCTTTGAGGAAGAATCTGTCCCACACCGCTCTTCTAGCTTCTGGTGGTTGCCAGCAATCTTTAGTTTTCCTTTGCTTGCAGATGCATCCCTCCCATCTCCAACATTCCATCACATGGCCTTCCCCTTCTCTGTGTCTTTTCACTGTCATCTCCTCTCTCTGTCTCTCTGTGTCCCTGTGGTTGTTATTTAAAATGCAGAACTGGAAAGACAAGTCCTACTTACGCTTGGCAAACAGCATTGTTTTCTCCCTCTTGCCTAAATTCAAAATAAATGTCTGAAAACAAACAAACAAACAAATAAACAAAACACGAGATAAATGTTTGGGTCCAGATAGTATATTTCCACAAAATTGGACAATGTGAAAAAGTTACCAGTGTGGACATTTATTATGTTTTCTGGCTGGCCGGTACCTTTTGGACATCCTTTCTATGTTTGAGGAATCGACTTGGAAAATTTGCTTCCTCAGGCTTTTTTGCAGGTGTGTTGCAACCTAAACTCCACCAACCTGATTCCTAAGTGAGAATCAGACATCGCAGTAGTGAGCTGGAGGAACCTGGCCCATGCAGACTCTCCTTTATTAAGGGAACAGCAGTGTCTGCACACCTGGATTTCCAGGGTGCAGAAATGGCCTCCGTGCTGGCGTCTGAAGAAGTTTCGGTTACGCTGACTCACTGACAGCAGCTAGTGGTCCGTGATGACAGTGACAATAGAAGAGCAGGTTCCTTATCAAGCCAGTTCTGCCATTTGATTTGGGACCCCGTTCATGGAAGTTGAGCCTCAAACCAGATTCCCAATAATTCTGTGACTCAATGTTATTATAATTGAATCCTTTTTTCCCTGCTTAACCAGCCAGAGTCAGCTTTTAGTTTTTTGGCAAGAATCTAGACTAATGCAAATAAAATGACCTTTCTAAAATACAAGCTGATCATGTCCTGGCTTTGCTTAAAATCCTCCAGTGGGTCCCCATGTCATTATGACAAAGTCCAAAATCCAAGATCTTGCTACATCTCCAGCTTCACCATCCACCGATCCCAGTTCCATCCCGCGATGTGCTGCCGTCACACCAAGCTGTTTGCCATTGCCCACGGTTTTCACGTTCGTCCCCACCTCAGATCCTCTGCATGTGCTATTTCTGGGAGGACTGGAAAGCCAATGAACTTTTGTAAATGTTGAAGGAAGTAAAGTCATCAGAGCTATAATCCCCAAAAATTAATAAAACAGAAATATGTAGGGTGGATTGAGAAAGAGAGAAACCTAACTAATAATCCGAAGTAAATTATTTTGATTTGGCCTGCTTCTTCTCTGATTGAGCAAAAAGAAGGAGGAGGAGGAGGAGAAAGAAAAAAAGGAAAATAAGCCCAAGAATTTAGATGAGTTTTATAATTTAACAAAGTCTCCAAATCCTCTTTAACCAGTAAAGATTCTCAGCCGTAAATAATGGAACATACTCTGTGGCAGAAACTGTTACTTTCCCTCCAGCATCCAATAATGCAAGGAAAAGGGAAAGAGGGAGGAGGAGTAGGAGAAGGAAGAGGAGAAGGAGGAGGAAGAGGAGGAGGAGGAGGAGGAGAGAGGAAGGGCTATTCTCTTTGATTTTCAGAATATCTCCTCCTTTTCATCTCTGGACCTAATCCCACAGCAGCTTTCCCGAATGACTCATTTGGCAGGACTGGATCAGAGCCCACAGGATGCTCTCACCCATCTACCTAGGAGTCCCCCAGGCATTTAGATCGGTGTGCCCCTCTCCTTAACCACCAGGACCCTTCCTTGCTGGTCCCTGGAGAGTGAGCCTACAAGTGGTACTTCTGCAAACCTGCTGGAAGCCCTGCAGGTGACAACACGCCTGCTGCCTCCAAAGTGCCCGGTGGGGCTCCTCAAAGTGCCATTCGCATTGGGTGCACCCGAGCCTCACAGATGTCTACACTGAACATTCTTACCCCTCAAGTTGTCCCTTTAAAGAATTTTAAAGGTGAAAGGGAGGCTAAAAGGTCCTTTGCAGCCTTAGGGAGTGAGGGAAAATAATCCCCAAGGTAAATCTCATGATCCCAACTCAGGGCACTCTGGCAGAGAGTGGCTGGTCTTCCCCCTCCTCCCTCACATTAAGCGGCAGTGGGTCCCGGTCTTCTGCTTTTTCTCAGTGTCCGCACACTCAGGGCCACCATGCACATGTGTTTAGGTTGTATATTTCATGAGATCACCACACGAGATTCGCACCCAAAATCTTTATTCTTTGGGTTTTTTGGGGGGTTTTTTGCATCTTTTATAATAACAAGGCTTCCCTGAGCCTGCCTCTGCCTATCTCTCGAGTCCTAATCTCTTTAGGCTCCAACTTGACCCGATGCTCCAGTCCCAACAAACTCCCCAGAGTTCTTTGAGTCATCTGTGTGGTCTTTCTGCCTCCAGGCCTTTGCACATGTTTTCTCTGCCTGTTACACCTTTCTTCCTCCTTGTTTCCCTCCCCAAATCTTTGTCACCTTTCAAAACAGAGCTCCAGTGTCACCTCCTTTGGGCAACTTTCCCTGATTCTTCAATCTGAGCCAAATACTGCCTCCTCTGTGTTTTTCTGCATAACACCCTATGACTATCTCTCTGGATGGGATACCAAACAGTGTGAGAAGTGTGTGTTCCTCCAGCGTCGAAGACAGTGACTGTGCCAATGTTGTTCAACTGTGTGGTCACAGTTTCACAGCAGCCATTCGGTAAGTGTTATGAAAGAAAAAAGCAGAGTCTCTCTTCCTTCCCTGGGGTCTTGGCTGGAAGTTAAATGCTTATGCCTGTGCCCACATCCTGCAGCTCTGGTTTCCCTGGGTCCCTGAAGTAGGGAAAGGATGCCACTTACATAGAAGCTGCCATTTCTGCCCTCCAAATTACACTAACTCCTTACCAGATGAAATAGGTTGGATCAACATCCATTCTCCACCTTTGCTTTACTTTTCTGTTGAGGCAGAGAAGGTAAATGCTTGAATTCCCTGGGAGAGCATCCATTCCTGAAATAAAAGGCAAGTCCTAGTTTGAAAAAGTCTTTGGCCCTTCATCTTTTGTATTCTTCTAGCCTGGAATGTGGTTGTGATACCTAGTGGTGCAGCAGCCATCTTGCGACCATGAACCCAACAAGACTGAGAATGAAACCACACAATGAGAAGAGCTGAGTAGAAAGACCAAAGGAGTCTGGATCCTTCATTCAAAGAGGTGATTAGGCAGGCTTACTGACCCTGGCTGATTAACAACGAGGGAAAGAAAGTGCCAGGCTATAAAAAACAGGTTTTTTTCTCTTATCCCACAGCTGGCTTCTTGGTTCCACATAGCCACACAAACAGCCACATTTTTCTGTCCCGCAGCTGGCATCTTAATTCCAAGGACATAGCCATACAAGACATTTTATGTCCCACAACTGCTGCATTGATCTCAAGGACATACTCCAGTATCTCTTTCTTTGTTCTCTTCCTCCTACTGAAATTTCTGTTTAAGGGTTGAGCTCCACGGGAGGAAAGAGCCCATAATTTGGCACCATCAGAATGATAATAACAATGGTACGGCCTTTCAATAAAAGATCCCATGGCCCAGTCAGGGCTGGAGCTGTCTCGACTAGCTACCGAGCTGACAGCTCCCCGCTCCAGTGTTTGTTTGTTTGTTTGTTTGTTTGTCTCTTCTCTCCCTGGGTAATAAAGCAGCTTCCTTTTTCACTTTGTCCCTTTGCCTCTGTTGAGAATTTGTTCTCAGTTGGTGAGCAAGAACCTACATATCTGGGGGTGGCAGGGTTGCCTGCATATTTGGTGAGCTTTCCAATTCAGGGGTCTCATTATCTGCTAACAAATGAGCAGGGCAGAGTAGGAAGACCGAAGGAGTCTGGGTCCTTCCTGGCTTTGCTGAACACCGAATCAGCCCCAGATTGCCATCTCCAATTGTATTCTATAAGTTAAATAAACTCCTAATTGTTTGAGCTACCATAGGTTAAGCTTTGTTATCTGCAACCAGGAGCATTTATAAAAGATACACTACATTACAACAGAGCTATAAATCGCTTATTAACTCAGATTCCTTGCACTGTTATATGGTATTAATAAACAAAATAGATACCATTTATTGATCACATACTATAGACCATGCATAGTAGTAAGTCTTGATCATTTATGATCTCATTTTAATTCTCACCTAAGAGGTAGATGGTATTATTATGCCAGAATTCTCTTTAATAATGGGATAATTCAGTGTGAGAGGAAAAGAAATTCATCTAAGGACACATAGTACATCTCAGTGGGGCACTCATGCTCTTAACCACTGTGATATTTTGCAAATACCAATAGCCATTCGATCTTTACTTTTGGAACGTAGACAGAATTCCAGAACAAAAGCCTGTCTGTTATCTGAGAACTATTAATACAACAGAGCTTGGCTCCTAATGAGACTTAACACTGTAAACAAAGCTGTCCCTCCATAAACAAGACTAGCATAACCAAATGAAATGATGTTACTGTAAAGAGCTCATGGAAATCTGAGCAGTTTAACCTTTTGCGAAACCCCCAGAGGGACCCATCTGGTTTTGAAACGCAACGTTGCCTGGGCAGAATCTATATGGAAAATGTTTAGACCAAATACACGATGAAGTCTCAAGAAATTCTCGAGGTGCTTTCTTCTGGAAGAAAGAAGGCGGCTACGGGAGGAAGGTTGGTGGAAGGGAACACAGTGGGGGCAGGACTTGCTGAAAAAGAGAGAAACTCCCTCTAGTGGAGAATGGCGGGAAAACTTAATGGCGATGCCATTTGAAGTCGTTTCCCCTTTATATGAAATTCAAGAACAGACCAAACTAATCTTTGGTCACTGAAATTAGAAAATAGAGGTCTCTTGGAAAGGGGAGGGGTTATCTAAGAAACTGGAAAGGGGCACAAAGGAACTTTTTTGGAGCGATGAACATATTCTATGTCTTGTTTGGGTGCTGGTTACGTGCGGTATACAATTGTTGAAAATCATCAAATTGAAGTAAGAACTGTGAATTTTTATTATGTGCAAATTATACCTCAACCTCAAAAAATTACAAAGGGCTTTCATTAAATAAAGTTTGTGCCATAGCTTATTTAACCATTCCTCTAATATTGGACGTTAGTTTCTTCCATTTTTTTCACAAGCATAAATTATGATACAATGAATATCTTTATGCATATATCAGGTTGATCCAAATGAAATTACAAGTCTTCAATATTTTGACCTATAAAAGTGACAAGTTCATATAGTCCAATCCTGTAGATTTTTAAGATTCTGGATTTATTCCTTTAGGTTAAGTTTTCAGAGGTAGTGACTTGAGCAAACTTTATGAACATAAAATGCTGTTGATACATATTGCTAAAAT
Source organism: Camelus dromedarius (assembly GCF_036321535.1). Lineage (NCBI taxonomy): Eukaryota > Metazoa > Chordata > Mammalia > Artiodactyla > Camelidae > Camelus > Camelus dromedarius. The sequence goes on along the minus strand of NC_087454.1, from coordinate 8,864,769 downwards.
GCTTTACCTACCAGTTCTACAAATGTATAACTCCTACTAACCTTTTATGAAAATGTGTATTTGCACCTTAGAATTTTTTAAAATTTTTTGAAAGATATGCTTTTATCATTCAGTTTAAAAGTTCTGATTTCCCATGTGTCCTTTGACTCATAGGTTATTTAGAAGGATGTTTTTAAATTTCCAAATATTTGATTTATTCCCCTGACATTTTATTTCTAACTTGGCCAGAGTATATCTGATTTCAGTCTTTTGTAATTTATTATTTGTTTTATGGTCTCAGTGTATGATCTATCTTAGTGAATTAAGAAACATTCTAAAACATAACAGGGAACTTAGTATTTTTAATTCTTTATCTTTCAAAAGTCAGTTACATCACTTCCACAACCAGATGCCCTCTCTTCTCTCTTACCAGCACTTTGTAGCTCTCTTATGGCTTGTAACACATTTCTTCTTCGGCATGTATTGTACATATATGGGTGTATAAGAAAACAACTCCTAGAGAACAAGGACTTTTTTTGTATCTCATTTTTCCTTGTATCTCCTAGCCTGGTGCCTCGTACATTTCATTCAGTCATTCAAGGAACACTACTGAGTTCCCACAATGGACCAGTAACTGAGACAGGTGCAATAGGCATTCAAAAAGTTCACTGAACTGAACGCCACTAGTATCAGATACCCTTTTATACCAGTAGGTCTTATTTAACATTCAAGCCCCCACGTATTAAATCCCAGATTGAGACTTTCTCATTTTTATGTTGCACTAATCCGGAAACAAAAGCTCTAAAAGTTTAGCTTTAAATATGTTGACTATGTAAGCGCTGTCCCCTTGGTTCTATTAATAATTCCTTAAAATGTGCCCCAGGGGCCACACTGGGGGACTTCGGACTGTAATAGTAAAACCTACAGCAGCCCGGTGGTGCATGCACTTTTCTTGGGATTCTTAAGGGCGTCAGGGTAGTTAATGTCTTTATAAGGACATAGTGTAATGAATGTGCAAATCTTGAGGGCACCGAACTCATTCCAGTTCCAGGAAGGCCCGCAGCCATCTCTTGGTCCTCCAGATCTCTTACACGAGGAGGGCGGGGGCTACTGCGGGATGGGACTCCTCTCTTCGCGGACTCCGGATCCGCCTCCAGGAGCCCCGCCTCCAGGAGCCCCGCCTCCAGGAGCCCCGCCTCCAGGAGCCCCGCCTCCAGGAGCCCCGCCTCCAGGAGCCCCGCCTCCAGGAGCCCCGCCTCCAGGAGCCCCGCCTCCAGGAGCCCCGCCTCCAGGAGCCCCGCCTCCAGGAGCCCCGCCCGGCAGGAAAGGGCGGGCTCGGCGCGCGGCCCACGTTCGCTCCTGCCGTCCGTGTCCGGCCGCAACTGCGCGTGACCGGCGTGAGCGCGTGCCCGGATCAGTGACCGCGTCGGGGATGGACTGCGGCTCCGTCGCGGGCGAGAGACCGAAGCGCTCGCCCGGGCGCCGACGGCTTCTGCTCTTCCTGGCCGCCGGCCGCGGCGGAAGCCCAGGCCGCCGCGGCGTCCCCGCACGCCGCCTCCTGCCCGCGCTCCCGGTGGGTCTGGGGGCGCTGAGCTCCCGCGCCCCGGCCTCCCGCGGCGGCGCGTCACGTGCCTCCCCGCTGCTCCTCCTCCTGCTCGTGCCCTCCCCGCGCCTGGCCGCCGCCGCCCCGCGCAGGCTGCTGGCCGACTGGGAGCGCTCGTGCGCGGGGCGCTCGGCTGCCCCGGCCGGGCGCGGCGGCGGCGGCGCGTGGAGATGCCAGCCGGGCGCGCTCCCCCTGTCCCTCAGCCGGGCGGCCGCGCTCGCTTCCTCGAGGAGAGGTGAGGGCTGGACCGGGGCGGCGGGAGGGCGGGTCAGCCTAGGTCGCCGGGTTCTTCCCGGGCGTAGGGACAACGGTCTGTCTGGTCCCGCCCTTCTGGTCCGCGTTGGCCTGCCCTTGGTCAGCTGAGTGGATCCGAATTATTCGGAGTCCAGGCACCAGGTGTACGGCGCAGATTTTAATGGGATGCGGGAGGCGCCCACGCGCGGTGGTGGAGCTGCCGCGTGGCGCCCGCTGGCGGGTTTCTGTTTGTCCGGTGCACAACGTGTCGCGACCCGGGTGACGGGATGTGCAGGAGGCTTGCGGGTTTGAGAGTGGAAGCTATAAGAAATGGAAGGATTGTTGTACCATTTAATTTCAAACTCTCACAGGTTCATTAATTCATTCATTAAGCACTGGCACCTCCTCCGTGCCTGGCACTTTTCTAGCTACTCGGAATGTATCAATCAAAATCTCTTCCTTGGAGCTTCATTCTGGCAGAGGAGATGAGGGTGTGTGTGTGTATAATTCATGCATACCTATATTATATATGTACATAATCTGATGAATGTGGGAAAAAATAGAGGGGGTAAGGGTTAGGAAGTAGTCTGGGTCTCCAGTTACTAATATAAATAGAGTCATCAAAATAGGTTTCACTGAGAAGGTGGCATTTGATTAAATACTTGAAGGAGGTGAGGACAGTCACGGCTGTGCATTAGGTTAGGAAAGTCTAAACAGGCTCAGTTTACTAGCCCCAAGTTGTTCATAAAAAAATCACTTTGGGTAATCTTTACTAATTAGCAAACCTGGCAAAAATATAACTTTGGTTAGTTTATACATATCCATTAATGGCTATCCGTAACCACACTGGCGGCTGTTTTAAAAATATTTTTCTCAAGGGCAATGCTTTGTAAGTGTTGTTTGCATCTAAAATTTAAGGGTACCTTTGGCTGGGGGAGAAACTGGCAGAGCAAAAGAGTAAAGATAGCCTTACATACGGAGGATGGGGAATAAGGAGTGAACTCTGCAGTGTCCTGCAGTAATTATGAGTCTTTATTTCTGTACTTTGTCTTTTGTTGCTCTTTTTTTTTTTTTGACAAGCTGGTAACTTGTGATTTATTTTCCTCTCATAATTATATCAGCAAATGAGTGTTTTGTTCTTTTGTCGTCAGCCTTGTGACCTGTTTGGTGCCCAGGGTTCTCAGTAGAGCTCCTTAGACTTAAGGATGTGTATGGCTAGGAAGTTTGTGCTGGGTTGTCCTCCTCTGTCCACGGCTAACTTTGGGCTTCTTTTGTGTGTTTTAATATCCTTTTGATAGGCTGAAGTCCCCCCTCCAAGAAGAATTACATATTACACTTTAACATAGCTGAGTTTACTTGTTTCCTGGTTATTCTTGGGAATTCATAGTTCTTGGACCATAGTTACTGGTTGTCACAATAAAGGAGGAAGAGTGAGTCAGGGGTGCTCCGAAGGCCAGAGAACTGTGTCCTTGGGCGCTGCCCTTTGATGGAAGGGAGATGGCTTTCACCTTCCATCTGCAGGGGTCGGAGGGCCAAGTAGCAGGTGGCTAGCCCTTTTCTCCACTTTTCAGGTAGCAGTATTTCTTTGAGATGCACTTGCGATTGAAATAAATTCCAGTTTTTGGAAAAGAAAAAAATCTGCAGTATCTAAATTAGAATTAGCTTTTGCTTAGAAAGTAAAAGTGATAGTTTTTTGGTTTGTGTGTGTATAAGGGGGGTGTTTTGTTTTAACTCACAAATGATTATTTTGCTATTAGAAAAAAAGGAATTTGGACCACTTTGGTGGGGGATGTTGATAATGGGAGAGGCTGTGCATTTGAGGGGCAGGGGAGATATGGGATATCTCTGTACCTTCCATTCAGTTTTGCTGTGAATATAAAACAGTTCTATTAAAATTTTTTAAAGAGAAAAAAAAAAGGAATTTGGGTTGCGAATAATCCCATCCCTTTCCACAAGCCAGTTCTAGACTCAAGTGTTTTTGAGCTCCCTGACCCATGGGACAGGCTGGCATGGTTCTGAGATGGGTGGGGTAACCTATGAAGAGCCCCTTGGGAGATGCTTTCATTCATTCATTCATTCATTCATTCAGCCACCACTGTGTCTCAGGTCACCCACCACTGTGTCTCAGGCTAGGTCTGTTCTGTGTCAGGGTCTTTTCTCATGGAGGCTAATTTTTGTTCCAGGACTGGAGGTAAAGGGTGAAAAAAGAGGTACCAGATTTAAGTGAGCTCATTTGTGTGAAACGGGAAGACTGGAGTTGAAGAAGAGAAAGGAATTGATTTCAAATTTTCTTTCTAGGTAGTCTCATGATGCTGATCCTAGAGGCCATACCGTTGAATTTCTTTTTTAAAAGTTATTTCTGGGCTGCAGTATGCCAGGCCCTCTGGCAGATGCTAACAAAAATGACAAAGACTGGCTGCTCTTGGGTAGCTTGGACTAATATACAGATATGAAAAATAGTGCTGTACTAGAGTTATGTGTCCTGGGCTGAGAACACAGATGAGGGAACAGTAAAGGCCACTCGCTGACCTGGGTGGAGGCAGCAGTGAGAACCTTACAGAATAGCACAGTGCCTGGCCCTGAACATAATGGGTGCTTACTTAGCACATTGTCACATTAGATGAAGATTTAAGGATGCTTAAAATTGGTCAGTTGAGAAAGTGGAGCAAGCCAGGTTTAAGAATGGAGTATCAAGGTGTGAAAGTGCAGGAAACAGTAGCCTAAGTGGATAGAAAGAAAGCTGGAAGGGTTAAGTGGGCTGAATTAGGACAGGCTTTGCATGCCTTGCCAAGGGCCTTGTGCTGTAAGCTAGTGGCCCTTTGAGTCTGAGGGCCTTTTTTTTTTTTTTAACTGGCGACCACACACATACATACTGTAATTGTTGCAGTTTTTATTTTGTCGGTCTACAAACGATGCTGGTACAGAGTGGCTGTTGGATCTCTTAAGCTTACCTTGTTGCTGTGCCCACAGTCACAGGCCCTTTCCAGGGTGCCAGTAATTTGGGAACCGCTGCTGTGGGCTCACAGAGATGCATCGTGTCACACTTCTGCTTACTTGCACTTTCCTTTGAGTGTTTAGGGGTGGAGGACTGAGACTAAGAGTTGATTAGCTAACGTATCTTTCTGGTCATTGAGGAGAGCCGCTGGGAACACCTTTGAACTTGGGGTTAGTAGATGGCACTTCCCTCTTCTGCCACAACACCTGGCATCGTAGAAAAGTAGGGATAGAGATGTAGCAAGACTTCTGTATAGCTGTTTCTATTACGATTAAGTGAAGGGTTTTTATTTTATATTGTCCGTCTCTGTTTTTTCTTTTGAGTCAAAAATGTCTCTTTTGTAAGAGTAAGGAGCTATTATGTTTAAATGTCCTTTCCTGACAGAATTCCATATTCGCATTGCAGTTGTTTCTTTTTTTTTTTTAAACTCTCTTTGTGGTTTGTGGACCATAAAAGCCAGGAAACCATTACTAAAGGAATAAAATACTTCAAGTGAGCCCTTTGACCAGTTTACACAATGGGTTGGATCTCTGGTTAGATGCACAGAAATTCATAGAAAAGGTAATACATAAATACTATTCTATTTCTACATAAATACAAAAAGCCTACATAAAGGTAGGCTTTTACAAAGACAGGGAAAGAAAACCACAGGCCAGTATCTCCTAGGAAAATACTAGCAAGAGCTCTGAGAGGGCTCGCTCTAAGTGCTCGGGAGGGCTGCAGGGTCCCAGGTAGACCCCCCGCGAAGAGATTTACACAGTGTTGCATCAGTGGGCATTCAGGGACGCAGCTCCATCCGAGACCCGCGACTGAAGGACCTTCAGAGCATAGGCTTGTACACGGGCACTGACACTCTGGCTGTACACACTTCTGTTTCTGTTCTTTCGCCCCCTGCTTCTTAAAGGGTCATTAAACATCAGATCAGATGGGAACTTAGATTCTGTGATGATCCTCAGATAAGGAAAACAGGTCAAGGAGGGGTTAATGATTTGCCCACCTTCACCCCTCCATGCCTTGCCAGTGTGACGACAAAATGGGAAAGGGAGAGGAAGAGTGACAGACTTTTTGGAGAAGGTCAGTGCTGACCAACTTTGCAGGGTGAACAGGGTTTGAACCAGCAGAGACACTGAAAGGCAAGGTGATGAGAAAAGGCTGGGAAGCTGTAATGTGCCAGGGAGTGGAGGTGAGCATCCAGGGCCTGGGATTTCTCTGCGGGGCCTTATCTCAGTTGACCTGCCTCTTCTGGTTTGGCCCCAGCAGATGGACCCTCCAGAGGTGGCCTCCTCCCTCCCTCCCTCCTGCCCCAAGGGCAAGTTGGCTGAAAAGGACACGCTAGATTCCCTTTGCACAGAGGGAATAGAAAAATAATGTGTTGGTTATAGAAATAGCATTGTACACCCTGACCAAGCAAACCGAATCCAGCAATACGTAAAAAAAGAGGATCCGCCGTGGCCAAACAGGATTTCGTCTCAGGAACAGCAGGTTCATTTAGCATCTGAAGATCAGTTCAGTGCATTGTGCCATATTAACAACATAAAGGACGGAAACCACATGATCATCTCAAAAAAAGAGGAAGAAGAAGAAGAAGAATTTGATAAAATTCCAAAAGACAAAGAAAAAGACTTTGATGAAATCCCACACCCCTTTGTGTTAAAAGACACTTGACAAATTTGGAACAGAAACAGCCATACCTGCTAAAAGGCGTCCAAAACACCCGCAGCTAACATTGTACTTGATGGTAAAAGACGAGGTGCTTGCGTCCCAAGGTCAGGAGCAAGGATATCTGCTCTCACCGTTCCATACAATGCTGTGCTAGAAGTTCTAGCCAGGGCAGTTAGGCAAGAAAGTGAAAACTCATCCATGTTGTAAGAAGTAAATTATTACTGTTCACAGACGACATGACCTTGTACATAGAAAACTCTAAGGAATTCACTAAAAACTATGAAAGCTAGAAAACAAATGGAGCAAGATTACAGGATCCAAGATCAAGATACAAATTGTACAGAAACAAAAATTGGTTGTATTTCTGTGCACTAGCAGTGAACTAGCAGCCTAAAAAGTATAAAAAATAATTTCCTTTATAGTAGGATCAAAAGGAATAAAATACTTAAATTTAACCAAAAAAAGTACAAAAGTTATACTCTGAAACCTACATAATTATTAAAGAAATTGAAGACCTAAATAAATGGAGAGACATCCCATGCATGTGGGTTGGAAGAGTTTAATATTGTTAAGGTAGCAGTACTTCCCCAAATTAACCTGTAGATTTAACACGACCTCTATCAAAGTTTCAAGTGGCTGCTTTGCAGAAATTGATAAACCGAGCCTAAATTCATATGGAAATGCAAGGGACTCAGAAGAGCCAGAACAATCTTGAAAAAGAACAGAGTTGGAGGGCTCACTTCCTGACGTCAGAACTTACTACAGAGCTACTGGTAATCGAGAAAATGGGGCGCCGGCCTGAGGACAGACATAAGGAATAGGATGAAGAACTCAGAGATAAACCCTTGCATTTATGGTCAGTTGATTTTTTGATGAGAGTTACAAGACAATTTAAGGGAGAAGATGGTGCCAGGACAACTAGACATCCACGTGCAGAAGAGTGAAGTTGAAGCCCCATCTCACACCATAAACAAAAAGTAAATGGATTAAAGACCTAAAGGTAAGAGCTAAAACTGCAGAACTTAGGGGAGAAAACAAATGTAAATCTATGTGGACTTGAATTAGCCAATGGTTTCTTAGATACGACCCCAAAAGCACAAGGGACAAAAGATAATTTTTAAAATTAAAAAATTTTGTACTTCAGAAGGTGCCATCTAGAAGGCAGAAGCCAACCCACAGACTGAGAATATTTGCAAGTCAGATACACGATAAGGAATGTGTATCTAAAATATATAAAGAACTCTCAATTAGGTAATAAAAAGATGACCCTTTTTTTTTTAAACGGGCAAAGGGTCTGAATGGATGTTTCTCCAAAGAAAACATACAGATGGTCAATAAGCACATGGTCAGCACCATTAGCCATAAAGGAAACTCAGAACAAAACACAGTGAGATCACTTTGCACCCACTAGGATAGTTATAATAAAAAAGACAGATACTGACAATGCTGAGCAGGTGGAGAAATTGGAACCCTCCTATGGTTAGTTCTTCAACTGATGACATGGTGAAAAAAAAATTGGTCTATACAACGAAATATGATTAGGCAATAAAAGGAAGTAAGGTATTGAGTACTACAAGGTGGGTGAACCTTGAAAATAACACTCTACGTGAAAGAAACCAATCACCGGAAAACACATACCCAAGGAGTCTGTTCACATGACGTGTTCCCAGTAGGCAAATTCGTAGAGACGGAGAAGAGGTAAGTGATTGCCTGGGGGAGTAAGGAGATTGGGGCGCGATCACTGGAGGGTGGAGGGTCCCTTTTGGATGATGAAAATGTTCTCAAGTTGATAGTGGGTTGGTTGCACAACTCTGTAATATACTGAAAACAATGGAAATATACATTTGCAATGGGTGAATTGTATGTGTGGGAGTTATATCTCAATAAAGCTGTTGTTTAAAAAAAAAAAAAGACCAGTTTTTGAGGTATACTTTACTATTTCCTGGTGCTGAGTTACTTTTGTTTACCAGATTGTCTTTTCACCCTAGAGCTGAGCCTCTGCGCTGGGAACCTGCAGCTGGAGAGCAAAAGGAAGGACTTTGCCTCTTCCGGGTGTAGGAAGCTCTACTTTGACACCCACGCCTTCGTGTGTTTACTCGAAGAAAATGGTAATCCTCTCTCAGTGCTGCAGAAAAACACTACAGATCATGACTTCTTATGACCTTATCTAATTTCTCACAGCCCTCTGACTTTTAAGTCTACAGATAATCTTTTGACCAGTCTCCATTTCTCAAGTCCTCATTTTTTGTTCAAGGACATTACTACCTCTTCAGTACAGTTGAGACTTTTCTCACATGTTTTCTCTTTGTCCAAGTGAAGTGTGTTTCTATAACATCACTCTGGAAGTATAGCATTATAGACAAAAATTTAGACACGAGTCAGCAGAACTCAAGAATGGTTCCTTTGACAACCGTCTAAGCATGAAAGTGATAGTTTTATTCCTGTGCCTCTTGTGTGCTTTTAAAATTTTTATGAAATTAGTATGTTGCTTTGCAGTAGGTATGGGTGATTTCAACGTATTGTGGGTTTTTAAGAAAATATTCAGGCTAACATTTTCTCTTACTGCTTTTGAGTTAGTTGATGTAAAAGATTGCTCTGACATATGGCAGTTACTGAAAGTACACTTAATACATAGGTAGCATTCTCACAGTTAATCTTATCTAGACAAATACTCGTTATAAATTGAGTACACGGCATAATTCTCTCTCCTGTGACACGTATATTCTCCAAGTCAGAATCTCAGATATCATAGTTCATGCCTTTGAAATAACACCTGTGTTTGGACTTCACAGTTTTTCATCCAGTTGTGCGTGCTCATACCTGAAAAGCTGCCCCCCTGTAGATGAGTTTTCCGTGCCCAGGACAAGGTGATTCTGTGCTTATGGGGTGGGGGTGGGGCAGAAGCTCTGGGTTCTGGCTCTGCCAGGTTCCAACTGCGGGGCCCCACAGTAACCTTTCTCCCTTCCCAAGTCCTGTTCCCTCCTTGGTAGCCTGGGCATAATAAGAATTTGAGCATTAGATAATGTACTAGAGTGCATGTTAGGAAAACCGTCACACACTCAATGATCATTTTTACAGCTGTTCTTCTCAAACTTGAAATAGTAGTCCTTTTTCACCAAACTTTTTTCAACTCAGAATTTAAAAAAAAAAAAGTAGAAGTGAAAAGAGGGGCATCTAAAATTATCTTGATAAGCAGAAGTCTGTCTCCTTTTTCTTTTTTCTCTTTGCGCATGTGTGTGTGTGTTTGTGTGTGTGGTGGAGCTTGTATTCTTGTATTCAAAGTAACCAGTTGTAAAAAGACATACTAGAGATAATGGGGGTGTTTCAACACACACAGGGCGTTGGATGATGTCAAGGGAGCATCGTTAATTTTGCTAAGTGTGACCACAGCAGGGTGGCAGCAGTGGATGCAAATCCTTTCTCTCATTGAGAGGTGGCGTTTGTTCCCCCTCCCCCGCCTTTAAAAAAATTCATTATTTATTTTTGACAAATAAAAATTGCATATGTTTCATGTTTAAAATGTGATGTTTCGGTATATATAGTTCCTGCTTTTCTTGATTTCAAGCCATGACTCAGGAATATTTGCTTATTTCAAGACCAGTGATATGAGGACCCCACTGAAATGGAGGGCGTGACGGTGCTTACGCGAAGGATGGACGTCTAAGATGTGGGTCAGGATAAGGCCAGGGAAAACCCTCCAAGGAATGTTCCATCCTCTATCCTTTTTTTCTCCAGAGTTATGTCTCCTGATTCACAAAACTTCCTCTATGTCTGTAATCTCACCAGCACTGCTTCTGTCCTGTTCTCTCATTCCTACATAGGAGGTTTTCAGGCTTAACTTCTGCTTTTTCTTAGCCTTTCTCCTCCCATAGGTGGTTCTAAATTACAAGACTTTGGAGTTTATTTGTTTTATTATCAGCATAAGTTCTCTTTCAGTTTCTTTTTCCTTGCTTCATAATTTCCAAAACTAATTATGTTTAATGATGAACTCTTATTAATAAGTTTTAAAAATTGTGAAAGGCATAGTAATTTTCAGAACATTAAGAGGACAGAAAAGAAACAAGAATCCCAGTACCCCAGACCTGAACAATGTTAATATTTTGGTGGGTGATTTTTTGGGCAATTTTTCTAGCTGTGCATGACCCACCTGTTGAAAATGAAAGGATTTTGAATAAATAAAGGAAGTAGACCTTTGGAGATCTTTTTTTGTCTCCTTTAAATCTGTGTTTTTGTTTTTTAAAACTATAGTTCCGTGCTTAATCTCATCCAAATTGTATCAGTTATAACTTTATTTAAACAAGTGTACCATGAATTAATTACAAGAATCAGTAAATTCTGCTGAAGTTCTTACAGATGGAAGTATTTAATAGAAAGAATTACATTCCAGGGGCTTGGTGTTAAGCATTTTAATTAGAATTTACAATGTGAAATAAAGTTAGTATCTAAAGTTACTAAAAACAGTAGCACTGCTGATTTGAATATATAATTCAATTCAGCAACATTTACTGAGTATCACAATATGTTTTCCAGTTTGGGCTCCTCTCAGTAGTGGTTGAGGAGGACTGGGGTAGGAAAATGAAAGAACTGATTTTGTCTTTTAACATTAAGTAAGTTACCGCCGAATTATTATTTATATAGCCAATACTTTGATTGATTTATGCCAGTTATGAAATAATTAAGCTTTCTCTTCTGAAGTAAATTTTTTTTTACTACCATATACATTTTAAGATTGTGGAATACCTAGGTAATACAGAAGAAGATAAGAATTACCCAGAATCTTGGTTAAATTACAAAAGCAATTCATTGTATCTGTAATTTTGAGTCTTGCTATTTTTCATTTCACCTTGCACTGCAGGCATCCTTTTGTCATTAGACATTCTCTGGAAACAGGGTTTTTGACAGCTAGGGAGGACGTCAGAGGCAGGCAGCCCAACCCCTCGTCTTACACGAGGAGGCAGACTCAGATGTGTCACATTTGTCCCAAGTGACAGACACATCACAGCCTGTGCCTTGACTCCTCACCCGCCTACGTCACTAGACTCTCCACCTGCCTCTGAATTCAGATGCCCACCTGCATGTATGAGTTTGTGTTTTCTTCCTTCCTATGAAGGCTTTTTTTTTTTTTTTCCTGATAACTGGAGTCTCCTGAGTGATGGTCTTTGTGTGTTTGCCTAGGGTTTACTACTCAGCAAGCAGAAATCATCGTCTCTGCCTTGGTCAAGATCATGGAAGCCAACATGGACCTTGTCTACAAAGATATGGTCACCAAGATGCAGCAGGTAGCATTGCCGGGGCACTCGAGCAAGTTTAAAATCTGAAGATGGGATATTATTTGTGATGTATGTTTTTGGACAACATTCTATTGAAAAGCATATAGTAATTTTGAACCATACATCATAGGAAAATGATTCCAGAGGCATAAAGAAATATTTACTCAAAGCGAATTAGTCAGCTATTATAGAATGATCCCATTTGAAAACTGACTATTCTAGTCAACAACACTTGAATAAATGGAGATGTGTGTGGCCAGAATGATAGCCGTGTGTTCTCAAGCTGCTGGTCTGACTGCCACCCTGTTATCTGTGATTCATCTGATGCTGCTGCTGGACTTGAGTCCTTATTCTTGTCCTGTTTTGAAACCGGAGGACCTTGCAGAACCTCTTGTGCCCCCATTGTAGTTTGTCCTTAAGATGATACCAGGTGGAGATGGAAGGAGGTGGGCTTCTAGGCCTGGCTAGGCTATATGTTTTGTGTTTCTTTTCCCAGGAGATCACTCTTCAGCAAGTAATGTCTCAGATTGCTAATGTGAAAAAAGATATGATTATTTTGGAGAAGAGTGAATTTTCAGCCCTCAGATCAGAAAATGAGGTAAAACTGAAGAACCACTCACATTTACAAAATGCTTTACGTTAAGACATTGAGATGTAACACGCACACACAGACGTGCACAAGGAAGTGTACATCTGGGTGCATTTGCACAGGGTAGGCTGTCAGTCAGATCAAGAAGCAGAACGTTGCCAACACCCCGGAAAAGCTCCGCTCACGCCCCCTTGTGGTCACTCCTCCCACGGCGGACACCACTCTCCCGGCTTACACCGCCATTGACTAGCCCTGCTGTTCCAGAGCTTCATCTGATGGAATCACATAGTGTGTCTTGCGTAATAGACCATTCTTTTTCATTGTTGATAATATTACAGGAATATGCCATACTATTCTATTGTGGCATATATTAGAGTTGTTTCCAGTTTGGAGTTATTATGAATAAGTACTGCTGTAAAATATCCCTTAGTTTCTTAAGTGGGGCGTATGGAATCAGTATTTAAGTGCTGCCTGCGTCTTCCTTTTATTTTTAGTCCTATTTAAATGAAGGATGTTTATTTATTACCTATTGATCTTACTCTTACAAGAAACTTTTTAGAAGAAGATTCCTTCTTTTGCTAGCAGAAGGTGAAGTTTGAAACTGTCAAAGTTGTCTTGAAGTCAGCTGTTTGAGGGCAGAATTTAAAAAAATATTGAAGGAAGTATTAAAACAGGGCCTCTGAAGGCAAATGAGTATGTTGAAAAAAAAAAAAAACCCAGCTGGGTTACTAATTTTGTGTGGCCTTCAGGATGAATTAAAACATATCTCAAGACACATCCATGATTGTACTACCACCTTGGCAGGACGAAAAATCATTTTTGCCACTGAGACTGTTCAGTTAATGTGTTCTGAACGTGGCCAAGTTCATTCATGTCATGAGGGAAGAACTTGAACCTGTGCATAAATGTATGTTCTGATATTTCTTACCAAGCTTTATGTTTTTCTTCTATCCTTCAAAACATCCTTGACTGACTTCTTTTTAATGTGTTTTTAGAAAATCAAACTTGAACTACATCGGTTAAAACAACAAGTAACGGTAAGATTCTCGGTCCTGTTTGCTTGCTTGTTTGTAGTCACATTAGCTTAGTGATAAATATAATGTTAGAAATACTTTATATGTTCCTAAAAACTTAATTCTGTTTTAAATATTTGTGTGCTGTATCTCAAAAGTACACATTGGAGGATTTAACTTAAGAACACAACTAGTCAATAAATTACTGATGTCTGTAATGAAATTCATTAAGAAAACTATGATCTAGGAGAAATGAAGACATTTTAAAATAGAAAATCTTCAACAACAGCCACATGGAACTTTTAGATTCTCTTAGGAGAGTCTGTCTTTAGAGAATTACATGTGGTTTTATAAGGCTGACTGTGACAGCTGTTTGATTTTTCTTTTTCTTAAGTGGAAAGGACATTGATGTTAAAGAAGAAAAGATCTTGACAGATGTCAGAAGGAAGGCGTTTTTTAAACGAGAATTTAACATTTTACTTCTTTGAATCTATCTCAGCTTTTCAAAGTTGTCCAGAGAACAGCTTGATTCATAAATTCCACAAGGCGATTCTGTTGGGAATCTTGAGGTTATAAATAACAATAACCCACTCTGGATTGACTCAAACATGAAAGGGGATAATTTGTATATATAACTGGGAAATCCCAAGACAGGGCTGACTTCACGCATGGCTTGACCAGAGTCTCCTGGCCTCATTAGTTCCTCGTCCCAGTTCTCTGCCCGCCCTGGCCCTGCCGCTTGGGTGGGAGCAGGAGAGGCAGCAGGCCCAGGCTCACATCCTCAAAGAGTATCCATTTCTTACTTTGGATTTCTTTCTTTCTTTCTTTGTCGTTTGCCCTCCTACTAGGATGAAGTGGTCAAAGTCCGAACAGATACCAAATTAGACTTCAGTCTAGAAAAGAGCAGAGTGAAAGAATTGGTATGTTCCTTTATTAAAACCAGAGTATGGGTTCATTTCTTTGCAAGGTGAAACACTTGGTCAAGTCTAAGTTTACATAAGTATTGTTAAGTATTTACCTGCATATCATTGTTAAACACAGTTTTTTTCCTTATTCTGATTATATCTTGGATTAGGGCTGAAATTTGATGCTTTCAGAAGTAACGTTAAAATTAAAATCATGGTCAAATCAAATTTGATCTCTTTTGTTTGTTTCAGAGATACTACATTGTGGGTCCTTTAGACATGAATAAAGAAGTTAAATTCAAGCTTGATCTATTTAACTTTGACTTAAACCTCCGCAGGCCCTGATTTTACAAAAGTTGGTTATCTGACTCGAATAATGTTAAATTATTGATATTACATAATATTAAATGCAATGCTACGTTGAAAATTCAAGATTTAAATTATTGCCACATAGTCTTTTTTTTTTTTAATAGAGAAGCTTAATGACTTATTGTGTTGTTTTGAAATGCAAATTCTGAATGATTCTTTAAGTTATGTTAAATTGAAATTTTCAGTTAGGAAAAGTAGTGCTGTACATTTATTGCCAAAAAGTTATCACAAATTGTGGGTTGTGAATAAACTATATATTTATTTTATATACACATATATATATAAAATATATATATAACGTGAGTACAGCAGCTTGTAGGATCATGCCTGGGGCCTGAGAAAACTGAAAAGAGCAGCCTTGCTGCCCTTTGAAATGCCCGTTTATATGCATTTCAAAGGTAATGCATATAAATACAATTCTGTTTCCTCAGAGCTCTCACATTAACACTCCTTTTTTAAAATTTTTCTAATTTTACTGAGACGCGATTGATACATAACATTATATTTCAGGTGTGTAACACAATGACTCCATATTTGTATATATTGCAAAATGATCATCACAGTAAGTCCATCACCACGCATAATAAGTTACAAAACTTTTTTTTCTCCTGATGAGAACTTTTAAGCCCTACTGTCTTAGCAAATTTCAGCTCTACAGTACAGTAGTATTAACTCTAGTCACCGTGCTGTACATTTCTTCTCTAGAACGGAGCTATTTTATAACTGAAAGTTAGTACTTTTTTGACCCCCTTCACCCATTTCACCCACTGCCTACCTCCCCCCCCCACCCCCGCCCCCGTCAACCACTAACCTGTTCTCTGTATCTGTGAGCTCGGGCTTTTTGTTTGTTTTTTTAGATTCCAAGTATGAGTAAGATCGTGTGGTATGTGTCTTTCACTGTATGACTTACTTCACTTAGCATAACGCCCTCAGGGTCCATCCATGTTGTTGCAAATGGCAAGATCTCTTTTTTATTTTATGGCTGAGTCATACTCCATGGCCTTTATATACACCACATTTTCTCCATTCATCCATTGATGGAAACTTAGGTTCCCCCCCACCCCCGTCTTGGCTACTGTAAATAGTGCTGCAGTGAACGTGAACATCCAGGTAAGTTGGATGTTTTGTATGTGTTGGATTGCCTCTAGTGACTTTTAACCCATCTGTCATACTCAGTAGTTTTGGAAGAGAAATGAAATGATAAATTTACACACAGTAGTTTAAATTGCCAAGGGGTGTTTGATAGGCAGAAATTAAATTAGAATTATCTGGTTTGGAATTTTACGGGCCACTATTTGGGCTGTATTTGAATTTGATAATATTAGTTAGATACCTTCTTTATTCTCAGCATAATGAGAAATGGGGCGTATATAGCATTTTTTGCTAACAGAGAACTAGATGCACATGCAGAAATAGTGTTCACAGTTGTTCATTGTCTCCTCGTTTTTCACAATTTACTTTTAACCAAAATGTGCTGCAGTGATAAATGGAGCTAATACTAAAATTCAAACAAGTACTGAACTGTATTTCAGAACTATCTCTGGATTTCATGAGTTAAGCTGAGCTTTGTTATGCAAAATATTTATTATGTCCTTGTTTTTCTAGTCTTTCCAGTCTTGAAATACAATCATGATCACTAGCATATGACTAGTATCTACAAGAGGAAAAATTCTTTTGGTTACCTTTTCCCTAAGGGTTGTGCGCTTAGCGAAAACTCTGAATTCACTTCATTTAGGAAGATGCCTGTAGTTAACCAAGCTGGGAAGAACTGTACCTAGGAGATTGGGAAATATGAGATGGGAAGGTGGATTAAAACCAGTGAATTTATGTGATTTGCTAAGCTAGCGGAGAAGTCATCCTTGGTAATCCTAAATTCAGATTACTCTGACGTGCAGGACAGTGTATTATTATGCAGCTAGCATGAATTTAACATGCATTGTTGAAAATGAGTTATTTAACTCTCTCGTTCCCTTGTTTAATAGGTATAGTACTGTTTCAACAAAATTAACTGTGGTGATATTTACAGCCAGCTTCAAAAGCAGTATGGCCTAGAAACTGCTTTGGGGTGCAGGGAGGTAGGGCCACATAGATGTTATTTTTAAAAATCATTACAATGTCAAGATTGAGGCCTTTCTTTTCTCCTGCAGCTGAGTCAATATTGCCTTAGTGAACACTGGTTTAAAGGGGTGCGGAGAATCCCATTCCACCCCGCCCTCTGGTGGTTATCTGGTGCAGAGCTCTCTGAAACCCTGACATTTAAAAACCTGGAGATGAGCATTCTATGTCCTGGGACTAGCTCTTGGTTTGGGGTTTGGGGATTTTTTTCCTTTTTTACTTCTAAGCAATGCTGTTTTAATACTGTGTCCTCCTGATAGTCCCAGAGGAACATTATATAGCTAGAAAGTTTCTAGATACTTCAAGGCATTAATTTTTCCCCATAACAATATTAATTGATTGAAGAATTTTTAATTCCTCACTTAAATTATAGATTTTAATTCGCTCAATTAAATCTTAACACCCACTACTAAGGAGACGCGTCTGCTTCTCATCCCAGCGTCAACAAAATTGCACAGAAATCTTTTCACAGACATTAATGGCCAAAGGCAAGATACTGTTTTAATTCTGGGTGGAACTAGTCAGTTCCATTAGTAACACTGGATTGTGACAACCCTCACATGGGTTTGTGTTTTTTGGTTTGTTTTGCTTTTAATTAAAACCAGCATGTGATGGTTTAGTATATTTCTCGTATCTGTGTATATTTACATAGTGTTTTATAATCACAAGGCAAAATTTATGTCACAGAATAGTATTCCTTGCAACTGTTTTTCTCCCAACTTTGTATCTTTTCTGTCTTTTGTCTAAGCCTCAAATATTGACGAGTTTTGTTTGTAGTAATGATGGGATAACTCCTAGATTGAACTGTTCCCTGCTTTTTCCAACCCTCTCAAAGCCGAAAAGCCATGACTCAGCATCCATCTAAATTGGTCCCTGGGAACGCTGTTAAAATAGTGGGAGGGACCTGGAGACACCACAGCAAAGAGCTGAAAAGAGAAAACAAGGAGAGAGAGAGGCAGAGGATGGCCAAGGGGAATCCAGATGTTGGAGTGATGAGTATCAATAAGAAAGCTCAAAAAACAGGTCTAAAGGAGAAGGCAGTAGGCTGCTTCATTAGGGGTGGCTTCTCATACTACATACTCTTGAAAGTACTGAGCCCAGCGTACTTACGGCACCAGAGGAGGAGGAGAGAGAGAATGGAATAAATCAGAATCTGACCTGTGTTCCATGTTTGTTTCAGTTTTCATTAAATGAAAGGAAGCTCCTGGAAATAAAAACAGAGATGGTGTCCTTGGTAAGACATGAGACTGACTTTTCTTGTTCATTTTATTCATCTTTGCTTCACCCCTGCCTGGTTACTGCTGTTTGTAATGCTGTGTCGTAGGAAAATACGTGCAGGTTTAGTGTCATAGGATTTTGTTTAATTGTGCCAAAATATCCATAAAAATGACCGTCGTAACCGTTTTGAAGTGAACGGTTCAGTGTCATTAAGGACATTCACACTGTCATGCTGCCATCCCCACCATCCAACCACAGAACGCTTTTAATCTTGCAGAACCGAAACTCTGCCCGTTAAGCACAAACTCATTTCTTCCTCCCCGGGCTACCACCATCTACTTTCTGTCTCTGAGTCTGACTATTCTAGGTAGTTCATCTAAGTGGAATCATGCAGTGTTTATCCTTTTGTGTCTGGCTTATTTCACTTAGTGTAATGCCCTCAAGGTTCGTCCATGTTGTAGCTTGTCTCAGAACTTCCTTCTTAAGGCTGCCTAATATTCCATTGGATGGATATACATTTTGATTATCTAAGGGGTTGCTCCCCTTGTGGCCATTGTGAATAATGCTATGAACATGGGCAAATATAATCTGCTGGAGTCCCTGTTTTCAAATCTTTTGGGTATATATACCCAGAAGTGGAATATCATAGGATTTTTTTTTTGTACTTAATGAAATACTTAGTTATCTTAGTGAAAGTTTAAGCCTTGGTCATTGAGGAATAATAAGGAATGGAGCTTTTTTTTAAAATTATATTCTTTAACTTAACGGCATGCATTACTTCTTTTCCATCCTGTATTACCTGGGACCTCTGAAACTGGCAAGAGTCTTCCATGAGAGAATACTGAACTATTCCTCTGGAATATTTCACTCATCCAGGCATTTATTTCCTTATTCGTTACCTGAATTGTTCACCACAGGGAGCTATTTACCTTGCCCTGGGATTTTTGGTGAAGTATTTCCAGTGCTTTTATGCATTAATGAAATATTACAGACACTTTATAACATCACCTGAACTCTCCACTCTTTGGGAGTTAATTATGTATCTGGTTTAACTGTATTTCATCTGGGAAAGAACACATACAGGCTCTCAGTAGAGCCAAGCCTCGTAATAATAATAAAAACACTTGGCATTTGAACTGTGAAAGAGGAAAACCTTTGAAGAATGTGAACAGAAATAGTGTCAAGGCAAGCACCACACAAGATTGTGTTCATTTTTTTAAGAAAGCATTTTTTGTGTACCTTTCACTGAGAGGAGGTCAGAAGGGTGAGGCATATTCATTGCCACTGAGAACAGACGAGCCTCGTAACCTTAACCTAACCAGCAGAGTGGTCTGTAACTGACAGAAGCCTTCTCCCGTAGGTTAGCGCACTTGATTCTCGAAACAGCCTATGTGAAGGCAGGCCTGGCGGTATTTTTCCCTTGTTTCCAGCAGAAGGAAACAGGCCTAGAGACATTTGAGGCCCTGACCAATGCAACACAGAATCAGGCTAGTAGAATTCAGACTAAAGCCCGGGTCTCCTTAGTCCCACCCCAGGCGTCCCTTGACTGCACCCTGACGGGAAGGGGCTCCGGGACTGACAGCTCGGGGGATGTATCCGAAGTGGCCTAATGCCATGACTCTCTCTGTTTTAAAAGCACGCCCAGCAGGATCGGGCCGTCACGCAGACAGACCGGAAGATAGACACCGAGGTCGCTGGCCTCAAAACCATGCTCGAGTCGCACAAGCTTGATAATATTAAATATTTAGCAGGTAAGCCGCTTGGTGCCTAGGTAGTTACAGCAAGCTGAAAGTGAAGTACACGTATAAATGAAGTCAGAGACAGATACTGCATCTCATTGATTCTAACACTTTTTCATATTTTAGCATCTTTGAAATTGGAAGGCGTCTTAATTTCCAGTAGGTGTTGAATCATAATTGGCATTTGTTTCTCTCTTAGTAGTAAATAAAACGAGGTACTTTACAATCGATTGAATCTTTATTTGATAAGATGCTATCATTGAACTGTAGTTATCTGGAATTGTTTTTAGTGTCGTTCAAGTTGGGATATTCTACAGATGGAATGAAAGGCTGCTGCATTGTGCTCTCTCTGCTTCGACTGGTGGCCCTCCGTTTAAGGAGTTACTTTACTTTTGCAATTATTGAGCCAAAAGAGGAAATGAAGATTCATGTACCCCCCAAAAAATTTACTTAGCCATGACTTGCACTCAAATCTAACATTTTGAATTAATCAGTATTTTGACGTATAATAGTATTTAGAAGTGAATTTTGCGCAGGAAGTTAAAGAGTGTCTCTATGTAGTATAGATGCATGTACTCTGTGCCCACAGAATTTTTGTGATTCTGCATTTCTGTTGAAAATTTTTCTTGGATATTGGATCCATTTGTACTTTGAAGATGATGATTTCAAGGCGTGGGGTTTTTAATAGGCAGGTGTTTCATGGAATGTTTCACTCCAGTGAGCAAGCTAAGTTTCTTGGGTTTGGTTTTACTTTCTTGGTGGATAAGTGTCTGTTTTCTTAATAAAAAGATGTCCCCCAGAGTAACTATTAATAGAAATAATAATATGCACAATTGTTTGTTTTCTTGCAGGATCTATATTTACGTGCCTCACAGTAGCTCTGGGATTTTATCGCCTGTGGATATAATAAAGTGTCTATTTAAAGAGAACTCTATTGTTTGGCCTTAAGAATACCAGACTGCTGCGCTTTTCTTTTCTCATTTCCAATTTTAATGCTGATTTTTAATTTAATGCATATTATTTATTTTATGCAAATTATGGACATGTAACCAAGGCAAAGAAGTGAGAGATTTGTAATTGCTCCTTTCGTCTTTTCCGTTTAGTTGACTTTGTAACTCTGAGTGGTGGTGGGCAAAGCATGGAAGACTCCACTTAGCTGGACCAGTGAACTTGGTCTAACCCATGGGACATACCAACACTCAGTATTTGTATTAACTCTACAATTTCAAATCTTTTCGTCACATCGAGGATTTGGGGTCTCCATTTCAAAGGCACGATAGCTTTTCTGAGTGCTGAAGAATCATTGAAACTCAGTCAGAAGCACCAAATCCTCGCTCCCTGTTGACCCAGTCCCTGGGGTCAGGCAGTCCCTGTGTCAGAGGTTGTGTTTCAAGTCCAGTTGGTTCGTATCCTCGTGATACAGCTGTACTTCACACCCGCAGGAGATTTTTTTCTTTTAATTTCCATTGTCTTAGTAAGTTGTTGTTCTGTTTCTTTTTTATGTGCCTTCCAGCTGGAGAACCTTGTATTATAGTGGGGCCTCCCTTCTTAAAGTGCTTGGTTTCCCTCCCTCCTGCTCCCTGAGCCCCTCTCCCTCTCCCTCTTGATTTGAGAGCTGCTGTAACGGCCCAGTTGAGGCATTACTTCCCTGGACACCTTGCTCATCCTCGGCGTGGAAGTCTGCTTCAGTGTGCGGGACAGTGTCCACTTCCTTCTGGTCTTCATCAGCCTTTTTTACAAGGTTTGCCTTCTGTAGTGACATCTAGACACTTAGATGGTGCGTGCACTTTTTAGAAATGTCTTTCATGAATATGCCTTTGCCCATTACAAGCTCAGGTCATAGGTTTTGAAAATTAGAGAACGGTCATGCCAGGTGTCATCCTAATCTAGCTTGCTTTCTTTGGTTGTTAAAGACATTCTCATACTGACCTTACCTCTATATTTAAAACAAGTAAATTCCTAGATTTTACAACCGGGGGTATTTGGGAGACGCACCTTCTCATCTTAGTTGAATGACGTGCACGTAGAGCAAATAAACATTTGAGAAACCATGACGCTGACGAGCACCTTTCTTTCTCCAGGTACACACACGTGTGCACGTGATCTGGTCCAGTGTAGGAACCACAGAGACTTCTTGATCAAACTGGTACAATGAAGTACCCATCATCACTGTTCTGTCCACACTGGCAAAAATTACCTTCTGTCCTCTGGATGTAATCTAAACCTTGGAAAGTGTAATTCTTTTCCTTGTTTGACAACGTTTGTGTAGCACAGAGTCTGAGCTGCAGATAAATAAGAAAATCAAATACTTTGACATTAGTGATACCAGTTTCAAACTAAATAATTATTCTTTTTTTCAAATAGATCCAAAATTATCTTAACTGCCTCATGAAGAATATATCATTTTATCAATATATCCTTCCCCTTTCAGAGAAGAATCCCCAGGAAATAACTGTACATTTAACAATTGCCTTAATAGTTTTAAAGAGTTAAGTAAATGACATCCCGTTAAGACCACCTTTGCAACATAACTTGGGTTAGTAGGAGCCTGGAGAAGGAGCCTGGAGCACAGACACTACTCCAAAACAAAGAATCCCCAAGAAGAAAAGTACTGTAGGCAGTTCTGTTCCAAAGCAAATACTAGTTTTTATAGATTAAAAACAGAAAGCGAAGTGACCTTTTAACCTGATAAAATATTTTTAAATAACATTCGGCTGGGTGACGTTCTGTCGTCTGCCAAAAGTACTCCGCATGGCATTCGCACTGGTGGTGGTGGGCTGCATCCGTCTGTCCCTTCCTTTGGGCCACTGATTCTGCTGTGGAGTTCCCTGCAGTACAGAACAGCCCCCCTCCTCCCCACCTTGGGAGCCAGGAACCCTCCTTTTGGTGGAGTGGATTGCGTGCATATTTGGAGGCTAGGAGGAATCGGGACCAGGTTTATTGAGTCAAATGTGTTCGAAAAGCATAGAAGCCAAAAATACAGGTCCGTGAGCAGCGTGAGCCTGCTGGGGCTGAGCTCGTCCGGCTTAGAAGCATGCGGGTCCCGTTAGGAAATTCGGCACGGGCACTCAGAAGGGCGAAGATAACCTGGCAGAACTTTCTGATGGCCTTTGTCTAGCACATGGGAAATTAGCTTTTTGGCCCTGAAAAGCACCTCTAGGCAGAGGTGCCCAAAGCAGGATGTCATGTGGACCGAATCTGTTTTCTCTTGGTGCATGTCGCTCAGTTCTTAGACGCTTCCTCTGCATCCTCCTTTCTTTTCTCCCCTCCCCTGCTCTTTTTCTTTAAGAGCCTAACCTCCAACTCCACTCCTTCTCTGCTCCATTAACAAGCCAAGTCCGTTTGTGCGTACAGTTCTTTACCGGAAACGTGAGTTTTGATTCCTGGGCTGGTCTTAGTCCTCAGCTGGTTTCCAGCTTAGATTCTAACAAAACTGAATCCCAACGTGTTCGTCTTTTCCCTTAAGTATGCGAGTACCTCAGGTGAGAAGTCACAAATTCAGGAAGAAAGGCTCGACTCAAACCAGAAATCTGACTGGAATTTGTCTCTGGACTCTAAAAACTAAAATCCCGAGCCTGGTGTCCATGCACCTGCCGGGGTCGCGTCCGGCTCAGCTGTGCCCTTCCCTTTGCTGCCTGCGTAGTGACAACCCCCCCTCCCCGCCCACCTGCTTTGACTAGCTGTGTCAGGCTGGCGAGCTCCTCTTCCTCCACCCTGATGTGCTCTGTTCTAAGAATTTTGGCGTCATTTCTGAATAAACGTCACATAGATGGTACCATGGAACCCACACCTAGAAAACTGGCTCTTAACATATGTTTATCAAATGTGTTGTGACTTTTCTGACACTAAAGCAAAAACATGTTAATCAGGGATAATTTATTCTTTATATAACATGTTTGAGAATGTTTAGTCGTTTATTGGAGTTTCACTCGGAAAATGTCAATCTTTCTGCAGATTTATAACGTATTTGTAACTCGGAGTATAACCCAGGTCACTTCTTAACCCTTTCATTACTTAAGCAAGTACTCAGTTACATTTTACTGTATAAGAGTGGGCGTGAGATTTTTATTATCTAAAATAAAATATTTAATTCTATGTGATCAATATTCTTTTCTGTTTGTTCAAATTGAATGTGGAAAAATAAGCTTCTGTCTACACTACATTTCAACTGTTATTCCCTCCAATTGTATATGATAATAACACTGGTATATTATTTAAAAAATCTAATGCCCAAAAATGGATTTACATAGAAGATATATTTGAAAGTGATTATTTGACTTACGAAATAAATGTTTATTATTCAAAAGAATTATTTTAGCATGCTCGTGTAAAGTATTTCAGCTCCTTATTTGAGGAGAAACAAGGTATATACGCAAGTTTTAAAAACCCGCTGAAGATTCAGGTTATAGGTGATAGAAATCCAAATCAGAGCAGCTCTAGCAAAGAGTTTTCTGGGTGTACACGATCCGAGTTCAGGAATTGCAAAACGAAAATGCCATCAGAGCTCACCTCCCGGCACCTGTTACCTCCTTTTTTCTCTGGTGGGCATCGTCCTCTCCGACTGACTGCATGTAGGGAGCATTGGAAGCAGCCAGCGCCTGCCCTACAACTTGGGATAGGAAAGTTCCACTTGGAAAAAGCCTGGAGGGGAGAATCCAAGGCCAGCAGCTGAGATGAATGGCTGTCATCCTGCCTCTGAGATGCCCGGATCTTCTGAGTCGACCTTCGTGTGCTAGACCTCTGCTTGAGAGGAAAGAAAGGAACGTCGTGGGAAAGTGGATAAATGAAATGGAAAGAGAGCCCGGAAATCTATTTTAGGTACATTTCATTCTCTGCAACCAGAAATCTTTTACTAGAATTAGAGAGTCACATAAACTAACTAGAGTGGAGGGTGAGCCATCAAGTTCCTCAAAGACCCTGAATGGTTTGCACACTCAGCCTTCGCGTGTAAATGGCGTGCCGTCAGTGTTCAGAGGTTGGTCCTCCACCTGCCTTCTCACCTTGATCCTGCTTTCACATCTGCTGTGTGCAGACAGACCTTTTCTTTGCCATAGGTCTTTGATTTCTTTAAGAAAATTGTTTTGAAGAAAGATATTTTCTGGAAACAGCTTTGTCTCTGGAATCTAGACCCCTGGCATTCCACAGCACAGCCTCGCTGTTCCTCGGGCTGGCAGCCGTGTCTGCCCGCAGTCTGCAGTTGCCACCAGCGCATCTCAGATTGTAGGACCCTGGCGAGGGGTCATGGTCGCCACTGTCAACCACAGGTGGAGCCTGGGCATCCTCAGCTTAATATGCTGAGAGCAGTGAGCTTCTGGTCTTCTTGGACATTTCGCAGGTATGTAGACAACTATGTTTAGGCCAACACTCTCAGGAATAAGAAGTTGATACTCACATGCTCACATTTTACAAGGTCCTAAATTTTCCTTTCAATTTAATTTTTTTTTTTTTTTTGCATAGTCTGTTTTGATAAACCGTAATATGCTGTCAAGACTCTGTGAAGTTTCAAGTCAGCTTAATATAAAGCTCAGGAGCTGCACTCACAGCTTCAGCTCAGCGTGTCATTTCTGCAGTTACTGTCTTTCAGAGGAACGTCTTAAAAACTTTCCTCCCCGGCCATCTCAGACTCTACAACATCCATTCTCCCAGGAGAAAACAAACAGCTGCTTAGCGGCCTCCTGACCCTCAGCGTGGAAGTCAGCATCTGCCTAGCACAGAAATATTTTTCACTATTTCTCTCTTACTTTTATCCTAGTTTACGGTTTGCATGAACTTCACAGCCTTCCAAGAGGTGCTATAATAGGTGGTGTCTCTCCCAAACCTCAAGAATTGCTATCTGTGAAAATCTCGGTGGTAAGACTTTGCAGAGAACAGACAGAAGCTTGGGGGAATCCAGATATTCAGTGAACCCAAGAGAGCACTTTAAAAAATTGTTTTTACATTTATGTCAGTTGAATGCTTTCAACTGCAAGTAACATAAAACTAATAGTGACTTATACCTAATGACTTTTATTTCTTACTTAAGTCTAGCAATAGATGGTCCTCAGGATTGGGTTGGCAGCTCAACCCTTCATCTTTCCTCCTTTGCCTTTCTCTGTGTGTTAGCTTTCAACTTCGGCCTTTGGGTTACCCAATCACAAAATGGCTGCCACAGCTCCAGGCATCACATCCTTACACAGCAACATCTAAAGCAAAAAGAGATGCAAAAGAGTTCTCATATGTCTTTCTCCCTTTAATCATTTCTCCCACAGAAATCCCTGTATGTGTCATAGTCTAGGATTAGGTCCCATGGCCACCTGTAGCAGGACAGGTTGCAAAAAAGATAGTGTTTAACTTTTTCAGCCCCTCTGGTAGGAGGTGGGCTCTGAAGATAGAGGCTGGAAATGGTTGTTGGGTTGACATTTAACAGTGTTGTTTACAAAGTAAAACACAGGCTGTACACTAAAGAGAGCCACCAGGTAGCTTAAAGTTGCCATCCCTTAGTGGCTAGAAACAGTTCAGAAGGTCCTTTCCTTTATTTCCAATAACATGTGGGTAATTTTATTTTATTCTGTGCCACATAACATTTTCACTGGTTCTCTAACCAAATCGTAATTCCTATGTTTATTTTGTAACTAGTTCCCACATTCCCCCATTGTTCCAAATAACTTGCATGCTTGAAGAAAAATAAAGTTGCTAGTGAAAAACTTCACCTATACATTTGAGTATTTCTCAAAACACCTCCTCCATGTACAGGGTTATACACCCTTAATTTTGCTGTATTATTTTAGCCAAAGCACAGCACAGCCCCAGGACCACTCCCTTCCTGTTCAGAGGAGCAGGATGGGCTTCCGACAGGTCCAGGGTCCTGACGCCGACTTTCTCTTCCACTGCCTTAAGCTGCATCCTACACTCCATCTCTCTTCTTGTCCTCTCTTCCCAGGTTCCGGGTTTCCTGTTCTCTGTCTCCTGCCAGAATAATTCAGAACAGGCGTACTTGATCTGAAATTCGTATGGTTGCAAGGAAGTGCAAAAAGCAAGTCTACGTTTGGTGGAATTCAAGGTGGGCGAGGGATGACTATGGCACAGTTGTTGGCCCCTGGGCTTGTTCAGGGGGCCGTGGACCTTGAAGGCGTCATGTTGTCTATCAGACAATATGTCCTTTGTGAAATGCTGCAGATTCTGACGTGTCTAATGACTTCATACAACCCAGGACAAGAGTACCTGCAGAAAGTCTGCTTCTGATGTGTGTATGCAATTAAAATCAAGGTCAGGGTCTCATGAAAGCAAAAACAGCTGTTGAACCAAGCATGGTCAGTTAGTTCTGGGTTTTCTGCATTAATACATAAGTGAATGCCTTTGCCTGGTCATGAGCATCAACAAGTGGCAGTTGGGAAAGGAGGAGTAGGTCCACAAGGTTGAAGAAAATTCTTAAGGGAAAAAGATGGAGAAATGCCTATTCATTTCTTCCTGCCAATTAATAGAAGCATGATTATTTTGCTTCGGCAGCACTATCTCTTGGTCTGGTTGCTAAACACCAGTTTTTACAGGCAGATAATTTCACAACCAGTAATATGATGAGTCAGGAGCCCTGGGCTCAGCCCCCAGCCGTGCCACTTGCTGCGCTCTTGGAAAAAATGTTTAACCTTGCCAAGCCTTAGTCCATGCATTTCTGAAATAACAACAATCAGAAGGAGAATGAGAATAATTACGCCGCATTTGCTTACTGTCTTTCAGGCACAGTTCTGAAGTCTTCACATGCTCATTGAATCTCCATGGCATCCCTATGAAGTAAGTACTGTATAATCACCTCCAGTTTACAGAGGAGGAGATCAAGGCAGGGAGAGTCGGAATAACTTGCGCGAGAGCACCCAGTGGTGACTCCAGATTCAAACCAAGCATTCGGACTCCGAGGAACAGGGGCCCGACCCAGCTGAGAGCACTTGGTGAGAGTCAAGTGAGGCGAAACATGTGAACGTGTTTTGTAAACTATAAAGTCATACATGCATAGAAACATGTTGTAGCCCATGTGGAACAACTGGCACCACTTACGAGCGGTGATGAGGAATATTACCCACACCACCACCCGAACAAGTAAATTTCCCTGAGTGTGTTCCCTAGCAACCAGCCCAGAGCACCAGGACAGGCCATGCAGTAGCCTAGCCAAAGGGCACAATGCTCTGAATGGCTAGTGTGGAGGCTGCAGTGGGTGCTGGAGGAGAGTGGGTAACTGCGGGCACTGAGTGCGCTCTCGGGGATTGCACCCCGCCCCAGCCCTTCACAGAAACCCCGGGGTGACTGTGACTCTGGTTTTCTTTGGAGATCTTTATATAAAAGGATTGGTGTTGGCATGAAGCCCACTGTCCAAGACTTAGGTTCATCCAGCATTTAGGCCTTAAATAATTCCTTGTGGTTTAGTTCAGCATCCTTCTTTTTGAGACACGATCATTAGCTAGAATATTTCATTCTTAATCAACCAAGTCAACCATCTGTAGGACTACAGGAGAAGAATTTCAGCTGCTTTTCAAAGGTTTCCCAGAATGCTGGGCTACCCAGATCCCGACTAGGCCCTTGGGAACATTTACATCTCATCCAAAGTCTGTTTTATTTGGATAAAACCCTTCTTCACTTGCTCTCAGCTTTCCGTGGAAACCATGTGTCTCCTACTCTTCTCAAGCCAAGCAAGACTTCAGATCTCAAAGAGGTGGAGGAAGAGAGGCACACTTACAGGGCACACCATACTTTTACCCCAAACTCGTGTGTGTTAAAAAAGTTATATGTATTTATATATATACGTATATATACTTATATATATATAAATATGTATATAAAACATACATACATACACACGCACAACTTTACCAGAATAGGCAAATCCATAGAGACAGAAAGTGGACTGAGAATTGCCTCGGGGTGGGGAGAAATGGAAAGTGAATGCTAATACTACAGAGTTTCGTTTTGGAGCGAGTGATGAAAATGTTCTAAAAACTAGTTTTGGTGATGGTTGCACAACGCAGTGAATGTATTGAGAACCACTGAATGGCACATTTTAAATGGGTAAATCGTATGTTGAACTCTAGCTCAATAAAGCTATTTTTAAAAAGAAGTCCATTTTACACTTTCCATTTACAGATGAAGCACCTAAGCCTGAGAATCATGCAGTTGACAGTGTGGGTCACACAACGGTGACTGGGGGCCCAGACTGGGATCCGAGGGGCCAGCTCCTCTGGTAGCCATGTGAATCCTACCTAGTCTCCCCAGATGATGCTTTGGTTGCTGTTAAATCTTTCATTATTTTTATTAGGGCTCAGTGATAGCTGAATGATGTCATCCAGTCATTCCCCCCTATATTTATGATATTTTATGAGGGGCAGAGGCAACTCCCGGTCAGTGCAGGGAGAGAAACTCAACTTGTCAGTTTATGAGTCTGTCTCCCCAGCAGCCCTGTGGGCGCCCCCAGGGCAGAGTCCGGACTTGTTTCTCTGTCATCCCTGGTGGCCAGTATGGTGCTCAGGGCAGCCAAGGTGGGGAAAGTGGTGGGAATGTATGTAGCCGACCTGCAGTGGAGACAGAAGGGTAGTGGGATATTGGCAAGAGCCCCTTCCAATGTTGGTACCCACTGTGGGGGCCCAGAGCCTGGGGGTCCCCAAAGTTATAAAAATCCTGAATTCATATCATGGCATATGTGTCTCTGTGAGGCCCGCTACTGCTACATTTTGCTGTGCTGACAGCTGAAACCCTGCAGTGGTCCTTTGTGATCATAACCTGCCTTTGAAGCAGCGTGATGTGGGCGGATGCCGTGTATAGAACTGCTCGGACCAGGCAGCCTGCTCCTCAGAGAAACGCTTGCTTTACAGCCTTCCAGCCTCGTTCTTGCAAAACAACATGATATGTCCATCTGTTTGGGGGAAAAGGAGAAGAGAAAGGGCAACATTCAACTTAAGGACCTGAGGAAACACAGGAGCACAGGTCAGCCCTGAACAGCATTCTGTGGGAACTGTCCTTGCATTCTCCCTCCTCTCTCTGGGCCGTCTCCTCATTCTGTGGTGTCCAGTCTTCTGTCAGACCCCAGTCCCTTCATGTATTCTCAAGACCCTAACCCGCCAAAACCAAACCCCAAACCTTCTGTTCTCAGGAAAAGTGCAAATCTCACCCTTTTGTGGCTTCATTATGAGGGTGGGCTTTGACAACAAAGACACCTATGCTCAGATCCTCACTCTTCTGCTTCCTGCTTGTCTGAACTATTGCAAATTACCCGACGTCTCCTATGCAAAACACAGATCATAACACTCACCGTGCCTGGTGGTGTGCTTTTAGCTGCAAGTAACTAAAAAGCCAATTCAAGTGAGTTTAACCAATAAGGAAATTTATTGACCCACATCATCGGAAGTTCAGAGGTGGACTGAGCTAGTTGATCCCTGGTGTCAGGGGCCCAGGTTCTTTCTGCATCTCTGTTTCCATCCTCAGTGTCATCTGCATCTTAAGACTGGCTCTTTTCACAGTCAGAGTGGCTGCCAGCAGGACAGAAGGCCACTCCTTCAACCAGGAACTGATAACTGATGCCAAGGGAATGCTATGCACTGATTGGCTTAGGCCTGGGCTCCTAAACCAATTACTAGCGAGGTAGGGACGGGATCACCACGATTGGTAAATAGACCCCTGGTTCACAAATTTGAACATCATCAGAATTACCCGAAGGACCTATTAACCCACAGGTAACTGGGCCTCAGTGCCAGAGTTTCTGACTCAGAAGATCTAGAGAAAAGCCTGAGGACCTGCCTTTCTGACCAGTTCTGGGATGACACTCAGGCTGCTGGACCACACTTTGAGAACTACTAACATAGACTAATCAGGGATGCTCCTGGACTGGGGTCAGCTCTCCAAACTGCACAGTGAGGAAGGGTGAAATGGATGTTGGAGAGTTAACTGTGCTGTTCAAAATCTTGTGGCGTAAATATGGAGATTGTTTCAGCGATCCATTGCTGTGTCACAAAACACTCTAAAACGTAGTGGTTTAAAATAGTAGTTTATTACTACTTCTAATGGTTCTGTGGATTGACTGGGCTCAGCTGGACAATTTTCACTTAGGGTCTCACGTGTAGTTGTAGGGTCCATTGTTGGTTGGGGCTAGAATCATCCAAAGGCTTTGAGCTGGATGTTCAGGATGGCGTCTTCCTCCCCATGTCTGGTCCCTGGTGTGGGACGGCTGGAATAGCTGAGGACTGGCCGGGCGTCTCTTTCTCTCAGCCACCCCACGTGGCTGGCTTGGGCTTCCTTTCAACATGGTAGTATTGGGAGAACTAGATTTCTTACGTAACAACTGACTTTGCCCAGAATGGCCGTTCCAAGAGATGCAGGTAGAAGCTGTGAGGCTTCTCCTAACCTAGCCTTGGAAGTCACAGAGTGTCACTTCTTTTTTCTTCTTCTTCTTTTTTTTTTTTTTGTTTTTTGTTTTTTGGTGGAGGGAGGTAATTAGGTTTATTTATTTATTTTTAGAGGCGATACTGGGGATTGAACCTAGGACCTTGTACTTGCTAAGCATGCGCTCTACTGCTTGAGCTACACCCTCCTCGCAGGGTGTCACTTCTGCCCTGTTCTAACTAGCTACGTGTGAGTCTACGGTCATTGAGGGCCATCTTGGGGACCAGCTACCCCACGGATTAAAGGAGATCATTTATGTAAAATCCTGAGTACAAACATAAGTAAAGCATTTACCATAAGTCAGCAGTCAGGAAATAAGCATCATTATTATTGCTTTTCAGGGGACTGCTTATTACACTTGACCTGCTATTGAGGAATTTAAGGCTCTCTCAACTAGTTAAGGATTTTCAGGCACTAGCCAGCAGGTAGGGCAGTATTTTCTTGGAGCGTGATCTTTTCAGGGTCCCCCAAAACCATACATACCAGTAACTATTTCCTTAGTAATAGCAGTAAGTAACCAGTAGGAAGATCTTTACCGCCTAGTGTTTGCGCTATGCAGTGGAAAAGTACCTTCTTCTACTGGCTTCCACGTGGTTCCTATGTTAGACTGTTGGCTTTTGATGAGGCTCCTATAGACTGGCTGATCTTACTAGTAATTACAACAGCTCTTTTATTCTGTATCACTGCTTAGGTAAAAGCTAGTCCTCCAGCGTCCTCATTCACATTTCAGTTACAGAAAGTCTCTAGGACAACAGCTTATCAAGTCACTGTGTATCACCCCCTGCAGGGACCTCTACCCTGAAGACAAAGACACCTTCCCAACTGGAACAACACCATGCATCACCTAGCTTCAGAATGGTCTGGTAGCTAGCACGATTTTTCTTATTTCTGTCAAACATGCACATATATATCTTAACTTTGTACTTAACTGGGTCCCCCCACCCTCCTTTCCTTCAGAGTGTGAGAGTGAGTTGGGTTTTTATTCAACTACATAGCTGAGAGAAACGTGAGGGGCTGTCAGTTTCTGCGTGTTGGCAGGGGTGGGCGAGGAGCAGGTGCAAACTAGAAGAATCTGCAGATTCAGAGGGTCAAAGCAAGGGGAGCCTGAGGAACTAGAGTGTTTTGTCTGTCAGCTAATGTACCCCTGCAGCCCTGCCAAGCTCTGATGTGTTTGGACTTGAACTTCACAGGGAAGGTCGCACAAAAGCAAGTCCCTGGGATTTGTTCTGCTGTCTGAATAGGCTGGCGTGTTCTCGCTGGGCTATTTCTGTATAAAAAGCTGTCTGGAACCATCAGAGAATCACTAACCACTGCGGTTTACTGTAATATATCTTCTCGTCAGTTTCTGTTGCATCATTTCCCTTCTATTTTATGCTTAAAAGAAGGACTGTGTGTACAGGCGTATGTCCGTGCGAGTGTGTGTTGTGTGTGTTCCAAAGTTATGTTACCATGGAGAGTTATTTGGAAAAGGCGTCTTATGAACCACTTCAGCTAACATATAAAAATGCATTTCAGAAATCAAAGCTCCTCTGATCAGCATAGATTCTGTCTGGAAGGGCACACACAAAAATGGTCATAGTGGTCCCTGGGGGAGTGACCTAGGGGTCAGTGGCTGAGGGAGACTCACTCTACACTATGTATTGTTTGTTTGTTTGTCATTTTTACCACGAGCATGTAATACTTTTAAAAAATGAAATCTGGAGATTAAATGCCAAAGCTTCTCTTGGAAAATATTCATGGACACAAATACTCGCCTTGACTCCTGCACTCAACTCCCCAGGAAGAATCTGGGGATCTCTGAACAGTCATGAGCTGAATGTGAAGGTGGATTCTGCCTTCTTGGGTGCACATGTCACATCCTCAAGGATGCTCCGACCCTTGTCCACTGGAATGGATAAAGTGTGTTGAGGGGAGAAACCATATCTGTCAGATTCAATAGTAATCAATAACAGCTTTCAACACATTCTTCCCGGCAGTATCTCAAAGAAAAGGCAGCTGGTGGTGAGCGTAGCAGCCCACTGACTGCCGGGAGCTAGATATGTACGTGACACCTGAGGTTGCCTGCCCAGCCAGCGTGAAACAGCTCATCCGCGTTGGGCAGGGAAGCTCTGTACCTGGTCACGTAGGATATTAAACAATTTCATAATGTGTCTGCACATGTTTGATTTCCCCAGGAGATGATGGCTCAGCGTTCAGAAATTGTGGTGACCTTATTGTGTATTTTTATATTCTCTGTGCTGAGCTGATGACCCACTTCTCAACCAAGAGTACAAATTACAAATGAACGTCCCAACTGCGTTTCATTTTCCATCTTTTCTAGACTGGAAGTTCATTAAAATACAGAGTGTCAACCCAGCACCTCTCTGTGACCCCGGGTATTCAATGTAGGCTAACTGGATTGTACTGGACATAGTTCTAGTCATTGGAAATCATCCGCCAACTCAGGAGGGAGGGAAGTGGAATAAAAAAGAAAAACATTGCCCATCACAAAAATAACTCGAGGATTGTGCAATCTGCCAACATCGGTCATTTGTGTTGAACTTGCCTTTAGCACTCTGTTAAATACACCACACCCTACCGCTGAAGTGATCACTCCCTTCCTTTTGAGTAGCAAAGTAGTGGGAACTAGAAAAACTTCTGTGAAGTTGGCAAGGGTTAGTAGAAATGTTTCCTGTCACTCTGGAAAAGGGGAGGGTGGGAGAGGGAAATCCGTCTATTCATTGTACTTGGTGCTACCTGTTCACTACAGGCTACCTTTCGGAGGTGAAGCCATGCTTTCCTGTGCACGAGACAATGCCTGGACGTCGGATACTTGGCTGACAATGTAATTTTGCTGGGCAGGTTATTATTGTATTGTTCCAATATGTTTGAAATGATCATGGAACTTCATGTCATGCTGAATATTTTCCCACGGGAAATACTGTGTTTTGCACACAGAGCCACCCAGTCTCCGCCGAGGACATTGTGTGACTCCACTGAACACAACGGGGCAGGTGTTTCTGAGGATTTCAGTACAGCTGGGGAAAATTTGCTGACTGCCAGCCTTGTGCCAGACCCTTCCATGTGTTTCTTTATGGCTTCATGCGTTGACAGCCACCCTGCGAGGCTGATGTCACTGACTGCTGTCCATGGGTGGAAGACGGAGCACAGGGTAGTGAGTGACTTGTTTTGAGTGTGCCCCACCGTCAGTGACAGAGCTGGGATGCTGCACACGCAGGCCATTCTCGTCCAAATGCGAACTTCTTTCCCTACAGCAGTGACACTGCCTTTCAATGCCTCTTTGAGGCTGAAGATCAAGGTGTGTTCATAGTTTGGACATGGCTTTCAGGGAGGCTGCCCAGATCATGGATGGGACATTGATGAGAAGGACTTTTGGCAACAGGAGATCAAGTAATTGTCAATACAATGGCATCTGGAGAGTGAAAGGTGGGATTCCTGCTAATCTAATAGCAAATATATAGGGACTGGGCTATAGGGGCAGGACTGCAATCTCTAGACAGACTGAGGAGGAGACAACAAGGCAGCCCCTCGGTCATGGAGGATGTAAGCCATGACTCAGGATCAAAGGGGTCAAGATGGAAACCCACAGGGAATAGAACAAAGGCCAGCGACTGGAGCCAGGTCAGAGCAAGACCCGCTCCAGCCTGCTCTGTGGCAGGCATTTCTAGTTGCCATGGAAATAGCAGTGAACGAAACAGATGAAGTCCCTGCCCTTATGGAGCTAGAGTTTAGTGAGAGAAAATAAACAAGGAAATACCTGTATCAAATAATGATAAATACTACAGAAAACAATTCAGCTGAGAAATGGAGATGGAAGTTGTGCTGATGGTGGTGCTTAAGGTTCATTTTACATAAGGGAGTCAAGAAGGGCCTCTCGTAATAAACCATAATGGGAAAGAGTATGAAAAAGAATATATGTACACACACATATATGACTGAATCACTTTGCCGTACATCTCTGGGTGCGTTTTCTGTCACCGCTTCCTTGCTCGCTCTGCTCCAAAGAACCATTCAAGATGTGCCCCTCTTTGTATGATGACTCTCTTCCTACAGATGCTGAAACGTGGTTTACGGATTGAGTTCTTTTGAAAATCTGATCTTATTTTAACGACACAGGGGAAATTATTTAGAGGAAATTAGGGGTGATTTTCTTCATGTGAGGAATCCTTTCCAAATGTTAACTATGTCATGAGAATTTCCATGTATCAGTTTTCCCCGAAATGGGGTACACCTCTCATGACACTTTCGGTTCCACATTAACATCTAGTATGAAGCTAAATACTGTGACAAGGGGGTGTATAGCTCAGTAGTGGAGTTCATGCTTAGCATGCATGAGGCCCTGGGTTCGATCCCCAGTACCTCTGTTAAATTTTTAAAAAATAGATAAATAAATAATTACCCCCCAAAATTTTTTAAATAAAATTAAAAAAAAATGAATATCATGACATAATATTTTCTTCAAAGGATCTTAAACTTTTTTTTTTCATCTGAGCCCACTGCAGTATAACCGTGAGATGGTAAAATGGCACGTAGTTTGAAAAAACTAAAACATGGGGCAGGAAAGCCATTTTCCAGATGTCACTGAATAAACCTGGCCAAGCCTGGCAATGCAGCAAGGGAACAGGAGTTCAAGGCCAGAAGACCAGTCACCCTCAGGGCCCAAGGGGGTAAGGAATGGTTTCAAGGCTTTGGGGGAGGATTTAAAAAATTCAGCGCCTAATATAAACAACCTTGGCTAGCAGCCTGGGGCATGGGGACAGAAGACACCCCAGAATGCCTGCAGGGCGGAGGGGCTAACAGCTCTGGTTTACCCTAAGGAGGTGGTACCCACCCTGTGCTTAGAGACTCAAGACTAAAGAGTAGTCCTTTGGAAGTGGTGTCTTCAAGATGAGTGGGCCACCGCAGGGCCTTCGACATGCTGTTCCCTCTGCTTGGATGACTCGGCCCTTCCCTGCAGCCCTGACTGACTCTCTCATCCTTCTGGTCTCACCCTGGCCAGGAAAGCCTTTACTGAATGCACCAGCCAGCCTCATTCTACCTGAATCCAGTTGCGGGACCAGTTAATTTGAAAGCTGCTATTTCTTCCATCGCAACCTTAGAATAAATTGAAAAAAAATTTTTTTTGAAGAATGCAAGTGTCTCATTCTAATCAGGTATCATTGAAGCCATGACCAATGCTTTGTGAGCTAGGCCGGTTGTGTGGACACTGGAGCCCAGCAGTAATGGAAGGTTTTGGGCCCTTCTGGGTCTCCTGGGATTAAGGTCCATAATATTTCTGCCTGAAGCGCTCTTCCTACAAGGGTCTGCAGAGCCTGCTCCCCGCTTCCTCTGAGTCTCTGCTAAGCACCATCAGAGACAGCATCCCTGAACTCCCTGCATAAAACAGCAGATCCACCCAGGACACACCACCCCCACCCCTCACCTTGCTTTGTGATTCCCTGTAGTCTCTGCTGACATTTTCGAACATTTATTTATTGGCCAACTTCCTTCCCATGAGGGTAGGGAGTCTGCCTTGTTTACTGTTGTGTCCCCAGGGCCTGGCGAGGCGAGAGTGCTTGATCAATATTTGTTAAATGAATGAGCGGATTACTAATGTCGAATGACAAGGAGGGCACTGACCTGGCCCATCACACCCCAGCCCCCGGCCCCCAGGCCTCCAGGTGAGGGGAATCCTGCTGACTTCCCCTCACTGCCTTTTGTTGCCCTTTCTGTAGCCCAGGTATGGTCTTCAGGCTTCTTCTCCGTGTCTTGGTTTGGGTGCACCTGCTGTCCGGTTCACACTGGATTAAAGTGAGGCCCTGGCAGCCTGTTCACACACTGCCGTCTCCAGCTGCTCCCCTCTGGCTCGAGCTGCCCATTTGAGGCCAGTCCCACCTGTGTCGTAGGCGAGAGCATCTTAGCAGCGCCATATGCAGTCCCTACAAAGATGCTCACCTGCCTGCTAGTCATGCTGGGGAAAGTGTTTCAAGGAAGCTTCTCACTCTCCTGACTAAAGATAATCACCAAAGGCTTTCCTGTGGGTAATATTCCAAATAATCACTGAGAAGGTCTTTAATCTGCGCTGAGGTCTAAAACTTCCCACGGCTTCATGGGGACCTTCCATGTAGAATTTGCAAGAGATTCTGACTAAAGCCCCAGCAGTTTATGAACATTTGGTAAGACTTCTCAAGGTCCCCACATAACTTACTATGTCAAATGTTCAACTGGGAAGAGAGATGAGGTCGTCACTTTCTGAGGCTGCCCACCAGCGCAGTTGGCGCTCCCCCACCATAATCAGGACAAGACACGGGCCACGTGCCTGCATGAGGATGCCCTGCTCTTGAAACAAAGCCAGGCCCCCAGCTTTTTCACCCAGCCTGCTGAATTTCTACCATGTTTTTCTTCTCCCCAAAGACAAACATGGCTGAGAAAATTCAGACCCAATTAGCCAAAGACTTCTCACAGCTTCAGTCTGTGGTGCTGTGGCTGCTTTCTGGAAGGCCAGGGCTTCCACAGACTGGCTTCACCCACCAAGACCACAAGCCACTGCTTGTTACCACTTTAGATATAGGGCAGAGCCACAAAATGCCAGCTGTCACCAAGCCATCCTTTGTTTACTCCTTAAGAGCAGAGCCACCCACAGGTATTAAAGTAGGTGAAGACAGCCTGGCAGTTTCTGAGAAATTAAGAAGTCCTACTCTTGCCTCTGTGGCTGTATCTCTCCACGGGGGGATGTCAGAAGCCTCCTTCCCAAAGGCCTTGGGTGCAGTGCCATTTAGTCAGCACTGGACATTTTTCTGCGTGAGCCTAGTCTGAGGACACAAACCCTCTTTATCCATTGTTGTACATCCAGCTCGTAGCAGGGTGCCAGGCACAGAGAGATCAGATAAATATTTGTTAAATGAATGAGTGAAAATTTAAGAATGGTCTCTGGCGACAGGGCTGCAATTTACTAGCTGAGTGCCTTTAGGAAATTTACAGAGCCTCTCCAAGCCTCAGTATCCCTGTATGTAAATGAGGCAGGGAACATGACCTACTGCAGAGCTGTTTTCAGAGATTAAATGTGATTGGACAAGACTGCATGTCACGCACGGACAGTGTCTGGCACGTGGTAGTAGCTCAGTACAATATCCTTACTATTTCTCTGTTTTACTTTCAACCCTGTTCTCCTCCTAAGGCCTAAAACTCCAAGATCACAGATTCAGGAACAATAGGAACTACTATCTTTTATATGTCAGCAGCACATGGCTCGACGTTATAGAACTATTCCTTTTCAGTTCCTGTAGTTAAACAATTCTATGCCGCAAAGTGGGATTTAGCTAAAATCGTTTTTCTGGAATAAAGTACTTACTTGTTTAAAATGTTCTAATTCCTTGCCTATAAGATATTACTACCTAATCAACAAAGATATGATAAACAAATTCACAGCAATAGGTTAATGGCTGATAGTATTTGCACCTTAAGAAGCAGTGTTAGCAGGGAAAGTATAGCTCAGTGGTAGAGTGTGTGCTTAGCATGCACAAGGTCCTGGGTTCAATCCCTAGTGCCTCTACTAAAAATAAACAAATAAACCTAAATACCTTCCCCCACCAATTTTTTTTTAAAGTAGTGTTAATGGTGAAATTTGGGGCAGGTAAGTGTGAACTGTAAGGTGAATATTTTTCTAAGGCATTATTATTTAAAACGTGGTGTGGTTTTTCAATCTGCAGAAGAGCGAAAGTATGTGCTTTGAACAAAACATAAATCTGCATCAGAGGTCAGAGGTGTGTTTGAAAATTGACTGCAAAGTACCTTGAGAGAATATTTTCATTATGATAGTCAGTACCCAAGAGTATACATTTGTCAAAATCCAACAAAACATACACTTAAAATGGGGATTTTGTTGTATGTAAATTATAAGCTAACCAGGAATAGGGGGTTATTGTTTAATGAGTATAGAGTTTCAGTTTGGGAAGATGAAAAAGTTCATTTTTTTCATGGTGGTAATAAAATGGTACTTGATGTGAATTTCTAAAACAACAATGTGAATGTGCTTAATGCTATAAAACTATACACTTAAAAATGGCTAAAATGGTAAATTTTGTATCATATGTACTTTACCACAAGAAAACAATTATACCTCAATAATGTTGCAAAAATGAAAAAGGGTGTCCAAAATAGAAGTTTGAGAAAGAATGAAATGCAATGTCTGGAAATGAATACATAATATTTGGAAATATCTATGGAAGATCTATTGATGTCAGCAAGATGTTAGATGCTGTCACGGAAGATAAAAATGGCAGCCGTAGAGTAGGAAAAGGGTTGGGCTTAAACACCAGGGTCCTGGCTCCTGCACAGTGCACTGCGGCCTGGTGACGACGTTACTTTCCTCTCTGAGCTGTCAGCTGCCTCCGCAGTAGCACGCGGGCGGGGGCTGGCTTGCACCCAAGGGTTCTCCCAGCCCAGCACTGTCTGCTTGTTTTACTTCCTTATGGAGGGAGAGATGGACAAGGGAAGATCTGTAGTTTAGGTCATTTACTATTAGGGATTTACTTCCTTATGGAGGGAGAGATGGACAAGGGAAGATCTGTAGTTTAGGTCACACAGATCCAAGGTGTGCTTTAAAGAAATGAACAACATTTGCATTCACAAAAATAGTGATTTGTCTTAGAGAAGCCATGCGTGTTTTTTCTCACTTTTACTAAGCACTCATGTTTTGTGCCCAGGCGCTCGCTCGCTCACTCTCTCTCTCTGTCTTTCTCTCTCTATTTCTGTCTCTCTCTCTGTCTCTCCTGCCCTCCCTTCCTCTGTTTTTTTTTTCCTTCTTGTGACTCAAAACCTCATCACTCCCTCAAACCTGCTCTATCAAAGGTCCCAGTAACCTCCTTCCTCATTGCCGTTTCCAAAGCAGTCATGAATCTTCATCTTACCTGAATTCTTGGCCAAACTCAACGCCAATAATTCCTCCAATCTAATAAAAACTTGGGATTCTTCACTTCTGAGCTGCTGGTGGGTCTGAGTCACCTCCTGCCTCCCCGACAGCGTCATCTCAGCCTCCTCTTTTTCCCTTCATCCCGGATTCCAGGGATTTAGCAAACATTTTCTGTAAAGGGCCAGATAGTTAAGATTTTAGGCATCATTATCCCCATTGCATATTCTTTATTTGTTTTTCATTTGTCTTTTGTTTAAAACCCTTTCAAAGGTAAAACTCTTTCTTAGATGAGCACTCCTGTTGTCTGTGTGTCCCCCTCACCCTGCGGGTTCTTCCTGGGCCATTCCACCCACCGCCGTTGCTCCAACACCCACTTGTAACCCAACAGCCTACATAATGATGTACTTTCAGTTCCATCTTCCCATCGAGGGGTGTTAAGGATGCAGCGTTTTCTGCCTTCCAAGAAAAATGACAGTTGTGCAAAAGAGAAAATGGCAAAGGACATGAACAGATGATTTACAAAATAATAAATGTCTGTGGCTTTGAAGTATATTAAGCTTCTCAACCTCCTACACGACAGAAGAAAGGCAAAGTAAAACCACAGGGAGATGTGGTTTTTCAATCTTGCAGATGAGCAAAAACGCCTTAGCCAATCAGCATTTGCCATTCCCCTGGCTTCAGGGGTTCATTCGGGATTGATTCAATCAGTGTTGAACCTAGAGACGTTTGCTGAGAATTATGGGACACAGACACATTCTGCTTCTGGATACCATGGGATGCACATGTGAAGCTTGGAACTACTGCAACCCTTTTACTACCATGAGGGAACCAGGCCTAAGAATTCAGCCAACACAACAGAAGGCAAAGGAGAGAGGTGGAAAGAAACCAACTCTTTAAAGACATTAGGTTGCCAAATCATACCAATCCTGGCATTGCCAAGCTGCCAAATCACACCAGACCTCTGAACCTTCCAATTACATGAGCAAAAGTCCCCTTTTGTATTAAAGGTAATTCGAGTTAGGTTTTCTGTTACTCACTAGGTGAAAAGAACTATATGATAGATTTTTAAAGTAAAGAAGTAGAAGTCCCCCCACTTCCATATCAGAAGAATAACTACTGTAAACAATTTGGTGTGTGTTCTTTTTTTACATACAAGTGTATGATTTTTAAAATAATCATTGATTATGCTACTCATGTGTTTTTCCTACTGAATAATATGATATGAGTAGTTTCCCAATCAATTCAAACAAAACTACCTACTTGCTGCATAATGTCCCACGGTTGGCTGGAATCTAACCAACAATCCTTCTAATTTTAGAATTTAAGATAATCTCTGTATTATAATTGTGCTATGGGACAGGGAGTGATTAGAAGTGTGGGCTCTGAAATTTGACTGCCTGGATTTAAGTTCTGGCTTCACTGATTATTCACTGTGAAAATTTAACTTCCCTAAGCCTCAGTTCCCCTTCTGGAAAGTGGAGGTTAGTTACAGGCTTACACTCAGCAGGACATCTTGTGATGGAAATAAAGTGGTCCCAGTAACACACCTGATGTGGGATCTGGCACACAGTCAGCGCTCAGTTACAGTTAGCTGATGTTAGTTTCATTAGAATCAATTCCTAGAATTGGATTCTCGGGCACAGGCATGTTTACCTTCTAAATTCTAGTGGAAACTGCCAATTGCCCTCCAGCAATAACCGGGTTGCCCTTTCTCTCAGAGGGCCCTTCGACATCCACCTTTACCTTTCACTGCTGCCAGTCCAGGAGGCGAAGAAGTTCCTCGCTGCCGCTTTAATTTGCGTTTCTTGGATCGCAGGTAAGCCCTCTGTTTATCAGCTGCTTGTTTTGCTAATACACGAATTGCTAGTTCTGCTCCCGTTGCCTCTTTCCTTTAAGTTTTGAGTTTTTCTCTCTGGTTCCTTGTGCGCATTTAGGACACTAAGCCTTATTTTAATATATGTGGTATAAATACTTTAGCCTGTCATATGTCTTTTAATGTTTTTAAATGTCTTGTTTTCTAGAGGTTTTTTTTTTTAATATAGTAAAATCTTGTCTTTTTATTTCTTTTTTTTTTCTTCTTCTTCTTCTTTCTCTTTTTCCCCTTCTTGTGGCTTCTGGATTGTCTTTTTAGGATAGTTTTTGTTCCGGGTTTCTGATGCACGTTTGGCTTTTCCATCTAGAGCAAGGTTGCTCCCGGGTCTGGGGCAAACCATGGGATTTTTGGAATAGTCTGAGCCTCCTAGACAGTATTATATAGGTTGTTAGTTCCTTGGTCTGAAGAAGGCTTATAATGCCCAGCCTCGGGGCTTGGACCTGTGTCCACAGTGCCCCCTCCTGGGCACCACAGGGCACCCAACCCAGCCAGGCCTGAGCTGGGGAGGGGGGTTTGGGGGTGTGTCTCTGGCCTTCAGTTAGTTGAGTATTGACTGAGCTACTGAGCGTGGTGTTCAGCTGTGGAATACAGGGATGACACAGGATATAAAAATGATACAGTTCTTCCCCTAAGGTGCCTGGAGGGTGATGGAGGAAACAGACATACAAAAATCCTTTCAGTTTTTCTCAAATGCCTGATTAACAGTCTACCTTCATAACCATTAAACCTAGTAGACAGCCTTGGGGGAGGGTATAGCTCAGTGGCAGAGTGCGGTGCCTAGCATGTACAAGGTCCTGGGTTCAATCCCCAGTACCTCCATTAAAAAGTAAATACATAAACCTAATTACCCCCTCCACCAAAAATGAAAAATAAATAAATAAAAATAAAATAAGATGATCTTATAAAAAAAGAAACATAGACAGTTATGTTGACTAGCTTACTTCATTTAGTATTCTGGAATTCTCCCTTTAAAAAAATGGATCCAGGGAACTGTGATCTAAGATTCCACAACAACCAAAGAATTACCTTCTCAATGAGACAGATAAAAACAGCGTGATGTAGACAGAAGCCGCCTGAACAAGTTTCTCACCTCCCTCGAGATTCTTGCAGGCCTTCAGCTCCTGCCTCTGGTACCTAACGAACACCCCAAGGGTTTCTGCACAGCTGTTTCTGGGCAGGACCTGGCCCCCTCCATACAACTGCCATTTCCTTCTGTTTCTCTTACAAGCCTGTAAATTCCTTGAGGACCAAGCTGTGCCTTATTTCTCTCTGTATGCCACCCAACACAATGTCTCTCATGCAGCTGGTATCCAGTAGACTCACGTAATGAACAAATGAACAATTTTTTTTCTTTTTTACAAATTCCGCTCTTAAAAATTTCTAAATGTGGCAACAATTAATGTTTCTACTTTAAAACTTTGATGCAAGGAATAGCTAAACATGATACAAAGGAAAACCCAGGACAC
This sequence comes from Camelus dromedarius, assembly GCF_036321535.1. Lineage (NCBI taxonomy): Eukaryota > Metazoa > Chordata > Mammalia > Artiodactyla > Camelidae > Camelus > Camelus dromedarius. The sequence goes on along the minus strand of NC_087454.1, from coordinate 8,821,452 downwards.
ATTTTTTTTCTTACATTTGAGGACATGTATATTACAAAGACATTATGAGGACAAAACCATGGTCTTTGGCTAATCCTAAACAGCTGATGCTCATTTGGTAAATAATCTAACTGAACTTCCGTCTCTCTTGGCCTTTCCCCTAGGCCTTGGTTCAAGGTGGTGACTCTTGCTTTGGGTTCAGTTTAAGGGTTTAGAATAAACACTAGAGAAAAAAGTCCAGAGAGCAAACAGGATCACCATCATAGTGGTGGGAGCGAGTGGCTTCTGGAAAGAAGTGAGCATGTAGGGAAGCAGAAGGCAACGTGGAAGGAGAAGATGGTGGCCTCCAGGACACTGCCACTGGTGAGATCAGAAGCAGACAAGTAGCGAAGCGCCCAGAACACTTGTAAGTGCAGTGTCTCCTTTTCTGGCCCTACAGCTCTGTGATGTAGGCATCATTACCTCTGCTACACTGATACAGACACTTGGGTTGAAAGAGGGTAAGCTGAGCTGAATGTGAAGGCCTTACAGCTGCTGATGGCAGAGCTGGGATGCGGGGTCTGGGTGGCCCCAGGGCCACACTCCAATCTACCCCTGCCTCTCAGCAACGTTGTACTTGTATGTTGCTACACTATGGACCCCTTTAGACATTTTATGTTATATGTGGATTTTCCACAGTGCGGAGAGTGGGTGTCCCTAACTCCCACGTAGATCAAGAAGATCAGGAAGATCAGTCTTCTTCTTGTTAAGACTGGCAGAAAGTGTCACATAGTGATTTGGCTTTCAGTCTCCCCAGCCTGCCATGTACACAAGCATCACCTGGGGACCTTGTTATTCTGCGATACTGATCCGGTGGGCCTGGGGTGGGGCCTGAGAATCCGCATTTCTAAAATGCTCCCAGATGAAGCCAATGCTGAAGAGTTTAAAACTCAGGTTTCAGGACCAAGGCAGTCAGACCTAGACCAAAATTCAGGCCCCACCACTTAACTAAATCCGTGTCCTTGGGCAAGGACCTGAACCTTAGCTTCCTCATCTGCAGAAAGAGGTGATGACGAGAGATAAGATTAGTCAAGTAAAGCAATTTAAGCGAGAGGAAGAAGCAGCATCTGGAACTGGCATTATGCTACACATATGGCTGCAGCTTGGTTTTTTCACTTAGCAACATATCCTGGGCATCTTTCTATGTTAGTAGAATAAAATCTTCATTCTTTCTAACAGCTACACAGTAGACCATAATTGGATATATCTTGATTTGCTTTACTCCAATGGATTTTTTTCCCTTTTTTAATGATTTTGGTAAATACATAACAACATAAAGTGTACTATTTTAACCGTTGTATACGTGCATTTCAGTGGCATTAAGTATCCTCACACTGTTGCGCAACCACCACCAGTATCTGTCCATCTCAAGAACTCTTTCCATTATCCCAAACTGAACACCTGTATCCATTAAACAGTAACTCCCCATTGCCCTCAGTCCCTGGTCACCTCTATTCGACTTTCTGTCTCTATGAATTTGCCTATTCTAGGTCCCTTGGATAAATAGAGTTATCCAATAATTGTCCTTTTTTGTCTCCAGTGGATTTTGAAGGATGTGTTTCTCAGCAGCTCTTCGTCCAGAATCCACACTCTCAATTTTGAAACCTCTGAGGAGCTGCTGATTGTCCCTGTCAATGTCCTAGGCAGGAATTAGGTCCAACTGCTGACCTTCTATGACAGGCAGCCTCCGTAGGCTTCTGACTCTGTAGCTAACAAAACCCATCGTCACGTTCATTCCCCGAGCAGCTGCCCTGTAGCTGTGCTGTCCTGGGTTCTGCAGAGTGCTCTCTGAGGCTGGGAAATGAAACTGAAGGTCAGAGAGGCTAAACGACCCGCCTGCTATTAGTTAGGGACAGAGGCGGGTTATAGTAGGTCTGACTCCAAAGCCCACTACCTCCTAGTCTGGCAAACGAAAAAGCAATCATTTCCAGTGTTTTTCAAAAATATTCTGATTCATACAGGTAGAACTTACACTATGTAAACCTCATAAGTGGAGATTCTGATACAGAGCCAAAAATAACTGGGGTATTGGCTAAACAGAAGAATTCATCACAGAGCCTCTCTTAAGCAAAAGCTTCTCATTTCTTCCTCAGTTTCCTGGATCAAGAACGTTTTCAAGTGCACGTGTGTCTGGGTAGGTGCTAATATTGTCCAGCCTCCTTTTGCAAGGGGTCTCCTCTTGATCACAAGAGTATGTTGATTTAAAATGGTAGGAAAGCAAACAAAGGACTCAGAGAACCTCAACAAACAGTTCCCTGTAGACTTAACCCTCTCCTAAAACACAGCAGCCTTTCCCTTCCAGCTTCTGAAGGAGCAAGAACACTTAGAGGCAACCACTGTGGTCTCTGACATCCAGGACAAGAGTCAAAATGCCAGTTTCATTTTTCAGATTTTCCCTGGCCAACTAAATGGGCAAGTGGTGTTTGTATGTGCGTACATGTGTATCCAATTAATCTATAGAACTAGAATCAAATATTCTATTAAAAAAAAACACCTACTTTTGAATTTGATGGAAAATCTTCTAAAAATGGCTAGAACTATCCCATCTAAAAATTCAGTCTCCTTCTCATCCCAAGGTGTCTTTTGTCTCTTGGTTTTGCCAAGAAGAAAGAGCTCTGTTTACATTTTGCTTCACCTTCTTCACAGGCTCTAGTTTGGATCCTCTGCACCAGGCTCACGTGTTTTGGCAGCCCACGTGCAGTGCCTTCCTTCCTGCTTCCACCCCTTAAAGGGGCCTCGTGCAGCCGAGTGGAACCAGGCTGTCACCCCGGCAGCAGCAGGACAGGGGCACTGCATGTTGTGATAGCAAGGTGATGTTATGCTTTGCGTCTGTTTTGACTAGCTGAGTGTTAGATCGGAGGGATTAAGGAAGGCTTGAGAATATCACTTGAATAGGAAGTACTACCCAAAGCCACGATCTGATTCATTACTAACACCAAAAGAAAAAAAAAAAATGATACTATCCACAAGGCCTCTTGGAAAGTGAAGTGTACTGGTCAGAAGGTCAAGATTTTCCAGGTCTGATGCTTTTCAGTGACTTGGGTCAAACTAGCTCACATTTCTGCGGTGATGACTAATATCCACACCCTACACAGTTACTAGGGATTTTGTGATAAGACAAACTTCTGGTTGGTTGTTATAAATAAGTCTGAAATTCAAATCACATGCAGCTCCAGCTACTGCATGGCCTTGAAGAATCCACAAGAAGCACCCGCCTTAAACACCATGGCTGTGACACAATAGAGGACCGAGGGTGACTGTCAGGCTAGAAAATTGTTCTCACTATTTTTTTATTGCAACCAAAGCTGCTGCCTTTCTTAACTCACACTCTGTATCAGAAGACAATCTTAATCTTTGATCCCTCATTTTCAGTGGTTTATAAATATAATTGTGCATCCCCATTCAGTGAGACTCTTCTAAATTATGGAGCTCATGTTACATACAGGGTCCAGAAAAACAGGGATATAAATAAAGCCATCTCCCCAGTTTTATATGCCTGTCACTGACCATCCATCTCGGGTAGGTGAAATACGATGGATGTGATTTCTGGGGCCCTCATATTTTGGAGAGATTGTTACTGGATGTGCTAAATTATAATCCAGTAGGTAGTTATTGAACCTTTTGATACTGTGCTTGCCTTCAATCAAAAGATGACCTAATCGAGAGATGAGATGAGATCGAGAGATGAAATAACTAGTGACCACTCTTCAGAAAACATTCCTGTCTTTCTCTCTTTGCCCTGAGAGCATGTCCCTACACAGGGCAGCTGGTTTCAATCACTCAACAAGCCTGTGAAAGACACAATGAAGTGTATCTTTACGGAACTTACTATCTAGTTCAGGAGGAAAGATGTGTGTCCATCAAAGAGCTAGAGATCGATATAAGATCATACAGAACTGAGTGCTCGAACACGGGGACAGAGACAGGAGCATGGATGGGAATTTAAAAGGGGGAATGAGAGGGCTGGGCTCAGGTTAGTGAGGGTCTTCTGTGGAAGACAGAACCTTGTGAGCTGGCCCTTCAATGAAGTGAGGAAGCGAATGAATGGAAGGGACAGAAAAGTGGGCTTTTCAGACCAGAAATAGATGAGCTCAGGCAAAGCACAGAGGTCGAATGAAAAGACTGTGCTTGCTTGTTTCCCTTTGTCCTTCCTTTGTATTTTTTTCTGCTACTTCACACATTAGAGTTCCTCCACCTCCGGCTAATAGGCTGCATATTTATAGACGCGCCACTTGTACTGTACCCCATCTGTCCAGGGAATGTGTTGTACCCACTCTCCCATCTTCGGGGGGAGGGTAGGAGAACTGTGTTCCATGAGAAAAAAATGGAATCGTTAAAGAGAAGTGTGCTCTTTTCCCATCTTGCTCTTCCCTTTCTTCCCAAATGATTCTGTCATCCTAAAGTATTAGATGGGACAGAGCGAGGTGGACGTCTATGGTGCGGGAGAGAGGCTTAGCTGTGGTGTGTCTGCACCCAAGCAAGGTAAAGAAGCCCTCCGTGCAAGGCGGGGCCTGACCGGGGCGTCAGAGCCCACAGGGTGGGGGTATCCACGTACAGGGTGGTTCCACGTGTGTGTCAGAGTCTGAGCGTGATGACCGAGGCATCCTCTTGTGAGGGTATCAAAGCCCTAGCAGAGGGGAAAGCGTCCGTAAGAGGGGAGGGGTGGCGATGAACGTGGTGGTGTTGGGTTGGAACTGGACTTATTAGCATGAACCATGATTTTCCAGATAGAAAGATGAATGATAGACAGAAACAGAGAGAGATTAGACAGATGACAGAAACATTGCCTAGATGTGCAGGTGCACACATTACTGCAGCAGACAGACTCTAAGAGGCCTCCGACTCTTCACTTGGGAGGCCTGGGTCTCCCCTTGCCTCTGCCACTTGGTAAGCTGATTACTGTAAGAAGACCCTAAGAGGGCCCCCAATGGTCCACACCTCCTGGTACTCAGGTCCATGTGTAATTCCCTCCCCTTAAGTGTGACATGACTTATGACTTGCTTCCAACTAATAGACTACAAAGCTAATAGGATGTCATTTCTGCAATTACGTAACATAAGATTATAATGTCCATCTTGCTTGGAGACTCTCTCCCTTGCTGGCTGTGATGAAGAAAGCTGCTTTGCTTGGTGACTTGCCCCGTGAAAAGGCCCACATGGCAGAAAGAACCCAACCTCTAGCCCACAGCTGGCAAGAAACTGAGGCTCTGGGTCCAGTGGATCCACAAAGAACTGTACTCTGCCATCACATGGGCTTAGAAGTGGGTCCCTCCCCGGTGGAGCCTGGAGACACCACCATCACCCCAGCTGACACTTTCTGAGACCGTGATGCAGAGGAGCCAGCTAAGCCACAGAAGGACTCCTGACCTCAGAAACATATGATAATAACTGTGTGTTGTCGTCAGCTGCTCAGTTTGTGGGAATTTGTTATGCAGCTCTAGAGAGCTAGCACATGTAGTATCTGGACCTTACGTCTTCCTGAGAAGCCCTAAGGGAACAGCGCTCCAACAGCAAGGAGCACAGCAAGTGCCCAGATTTGGGCTTCAGTGCCATTTTCAACTAAAAGGAACCAGGGCTCCTTAGAGAGATGGCTGATTCCAGGACTGCAGCAGAGCAAGAACAGAGTGAATCTGGAACATTTTGTTGTGCCAGAAAGTAAGACAGTGTTCAAAGAATGACGGAGACATGTCAAAAGGAGATAGAAGCCAGCTTGGAAGGGCTCCTGCGAGCCAAATCAGGGATAATTTGAACCTCAAGGTGAATGATCACAGCCGTGGATTATGCACCTCTAGAATGAAATAAGAAGCCATGAGTCCACGGAGATCTAAGTATACAGTCAAATGAATAAATTGAAAGTTTGATAAGAAATGAGACGTTTAGATCATTTCAAACACAATTCCCCACAAAATATTTATTAATTACAAAGAGGAAGAGCGTAACTTTATAGCAGAGAAGCCTAACAGATACCACCTTTATGAAATGATCAAAGTGAACACCATCATTAACCGGAGAGATGGACATCATGGGACCTGATCAGATGCACTGAGAAGAACACACTTACATGCTATTCCTGCCCAAGATGCATAACTTGAATCTACTCAGGAGGAAATATCAGACAAATCCAAATTGGGGGATGCTGCAAAAATAACTGGCCTGCGATCTTCAAAAGGGTCAGGGTCGTGAAAGTCGAGGAGAGACTAGGAACTCTTCCATGGCTGAGGGAACATGACCGGTCAATGCACTGTATGATTCTGAACGGGGTTCTTTGGCTCTAAATAATATTACTGGGGCACTTCGCAAAGTTTGCCTGATATGTGAAAATTAGATGGTAGCAAGGCACCTGTCTGCCTTCCTTTCCTGATCATGATGGTCATATTTAGGTTAAGCAGAAGAATATCTCTGTAGAAATTCCACACTAAAGTATTAGAAAGTGATGGGGCTATGATGTCATCAACTTATTTTCAAATAGCTCAGTAAAAAAAAAATTTTTTTGTAGTGTATTTACAGTTTTTCTGTAACTTTGTGGTTGTTTCAAAATTTAAAAAAATACGTTAATAAAAGAAGAAGTTCCAGCCCAGTGATTCTCAGAGCATGGTCCCCAGGCTAGAAGCAGCAGCACGACCTGGGAACTTGTTGGACATGCAGAGTCTTGGGCCTCCTCTGGCTCCATCTTTTAGGTGATTCTGAAGCACTCTTCAAGTTTGAGGACCACCGTGCTAGTCCATTGATTCAAAACAACATTCAAAAAGCCGTTTTTTAGCTGAGTGTAACTTGAACTCTAGAACACAAGGAAGATTGGGCTTTTTGAATTCCTCTCTTTCCATCCATGATCCTTTACAGTGCTGACAAAGTTGATACTAAGTAAAAATGGAATAATATATTTTACAGCTGTTTTGAAAGAAGAAGAAAAGAACTGCTCTTTATTGCGTGTGTGTTGCATGTCAGGTTTCATGTGAGTTTTTTTTCCCATAGGGAAGAAAAATCCACAGATTTTTCAGGAGAGCCTCCAGAAAATTAGAAAATTAAGTTGACCAGAATCCCTCATGCTAATTTACTGAATATTCTAGGTTTTTAGACATGTATTCAACATTCATTCAATAAATATCTACTGACCACCTACCATGTACCGCACAGTGAGCAAAGCACTGAAACTTTCACTGTAGCAGATTTGCGTACACAGTACTTGGTGGCTAGGACCCAAATCTTCGTAACACATATAATCTCTTTTTCAATAACAACTTTATTGAGATGTATTGCACATACCACATAATTCATCTACTCAAAGTGAACAATTCAGTGGTTTGTAGTATATCCAAAACTTGTGCAACCGTCACCATAATCAATTTTAGACCATTTCATCACCTCAAAAAGAAACCCTGTATTATTAGCAGTCACTCCCCATTCCCACCTCCCCTCAGCTTCTGGCAACCACTAATCTACTCTGTCTCTATGGACACTTTGGACATTTCATATAAATGGAATCACCAAATATATATGTGGTCTTTTGGGACTGGCTTCCTTCACTTAGCATAGTGTTTTCAAGGTTCACCCATGTTGTGGGATGCCTCAGAGCATTGGTACTTTTTGCTGCTGAATGCTGTTCCATTGTATGGATATGCTACATTTTATTTACCCATTCATCCACTGGGTGGACATTTGGATTGTTTGCACCTTTTGACTGTTATGAATAATGCTGCAGTGAATATTTGTGTACAAGTTTTTACATGGACGTATGTTTTCATTCGTCTTGGGAATGTACCTAGGAGAAGAATTGCTGGGTCATATAACTCTATGTTTAACTTTTTGAGGAACCACTGTACTCTTTCACAGTGACTGCTCAGCTCTGCATCACCACCAGCAGTGTAGGAGGGTTCCCATTTCTCCACATCCTCACCAACACGCTATCTGCAGGTGAAATCTTTGCATCACAATCAAACTGTGAAAACCTTCATTCTTAGATGAAAAGCTGTGGGGTGGGTAATAAAGACCTGGAATCAAGTATTGAGAAACTAGCTTGTTCATAACATCAGGAAATTTTTAAGGAGTGCCTACTAGATGTAACAGGCACTGTAATACGGAATAGGCTCTTTGAAGGTGATTCTTGTGGTTGTGTTACGTAAATGGGTCACCTATGACTCAGATTTCCCTGGCAAGCCAGGAAGTATCTTGAGATCTCTACATCTGGTTCTACCAGCAGAGAGGTGTGGCTGAGAAAACTGGTGCTTCCAATCATCCACGGTGGGCAGTGGACAGAGGCAAATAATAATAGGGTTTTTTTTTTTAATTTTCTATTTTTACACAATTTTTGAAGGTTACCTTCCATTTAAAGTTATTACAAAGTATTGGCTGTATCCCCCGTGTTGCACAATACATCCCTGAGCCCGCCTTATACCCAATAGCTTCTGCCTCCTGCTCTCCCACCCCTAAATTGTCCCTCCCCACCCCACTGGTAAACATTAGTTTGTTTTCTAGATCTGTAAGTCTGTTGCTTTTATGTTATATTCACTAGTTTGTTATATTTTTTAGATTCCATATGTAAGTGACATCACATAGTATTTATCTTTCTCTGACTTATTTCGCTTAGCAGAACGCCCTCCAATTCCATCTATGTTGCTGCAAATGGCAAAATTTTGTTCTTTTTTAATGGCTGAGTAGTATTCCATTGGATATATTTCCCACAGCTTCTTTATCCATTCATCTGTTGATGGATGTTTAGGTTGTTTTCATGTCTTGGCTATTGTAAATAATGCTGCTATAAATATTGGGGTGCATGTATCTTTTTGTTTTTGTTTTTTTGGATATATACCCAGGAGTGGAATTTCTGGGTCATATGGTAGTTATATTTTTAGTTTTTTGAGAAACCTCCATACTGTTATCCATGGTGGCTACACCAATTTACATTCCCACCAACAGTGTCCTAGGGTTCCCTTTTCTCCACATCCTTGCCAACATTTGTGATTTGTAGACTTTTTGATGATAGCCATTCTGACAATAGCCATTCTGACAGCTGTGAAGTCCTATCTCACTGTGGTTTTGAAATAGTAACAGTTTTTGGCTCCTCGGGGAGCTAGACAGATGTAAGACAGCAGAGCACATTCAGGACATCTGTACTTGGCCTGGATTTCTGGTTTTGAGTTCAGATCAGCCTTTAGGCCACTAACTGGTGACCCATTAGCCAGATCTGACCCACAGAAGTGTTTTGTTTGGCCCGTGTCATGTTTCAAGCCTTCTGATTTGAATTCCCTAACAGCCCCTGGTCTGTTACAGCTCCCAGTGATCTCCGCTGTTTTACACCTCATCTAGTTCACTCTTACGTTTTCGATCTGGCTCTGGGCGAATTGGATGTGTACATCCTGCTTAGGATGATGTCTTAGTCAGATGGTTAAAGCTGGGGCAATTATCGAAGCAGAGCATCACTGCCCTCATCCCAAAGCAGACAGTCACATACCTACACTGCATCACCAACAAGAAGCAGTTATTAAGCAGACAATTGTGCAACATGCTACGTGGAGAACAATAAATAGACGTGACCTGTACCTACTAGGACCTTCCAGACTAAAATAAACCACACTGACCCAGACATTCATGTGGCTAACAGAGAGTGGAAAAAGACATACAGGCCATGAAAATAAACACAATGGAGGTCAGCACTGGGCCAAACCTATGACGGCTTCTGCTTACACACGCATTCTAAACAGGGATTTCTTTACGAAAGACGCTCTTCCAAGATTATTCCTATTAAGATTTCAAAGTATTTGCTGATTATCTCTCCATAAGATGGCTTGCAAGACTTGTGAAATTCCAACACTGCAGTAATGCAATGTGTTTCTTTCTTCCAGAGCGTTCTCTTGTGGCAAATGTAGCCACTAAGATGATCCACTGTGTGATTAGAAAGGCAACTTGAAGCAAAATCCATGTGCTCTTAGATGCTACTGGTGCCCTGACCAGTTCCCCTCATCTGCCGGTGGGCCCACCTCAGGCTGCCCCGAGTGCTGGTTACCAATGGCTTATGCCACAGCCTTCTCCAGAGAACTGCTCTTGCCTGAAGGGAGCCTCCTTGCCCAGAGATGCGCAGGACGTCATGCTCCCCCTGGGAGGAAGGTGGTCTGCAGCTAAGGAGTGATTAACACAGGTTATTACAGTCCTGGACTCCTAAGGCGGGGGGAGGGCAATTCTGCAGTGCGGCATGCTCCAGCTTCCCTTGGGGGCAGGTTGAAGCCAGACTCGCTGAACCGTCACCTTTGCCTGGCTTCTTCCCCTGCACCACCCTGCTTTCCTCATCCCCTAACAGATCTCACTGGAGAGCCTTCTCCCCCAAAAGTCACTTGCATCGGAAACCCCTGCTCAGGGTCTATTTCTAGGAAACCTGATGTAAGACGCCTGACCTACCCTACAACGTTATCCTTATGCAGTCAGATTTTTTAAGTGGCCATTAAAGTAAAATACGAATGACATTCGGCATGTAATGGTTAAAAAGGAACAGCCCCGAGCTGTGGCAGCCAAGGGCACCCTCTAATAGTGTCCTTAAGGCAGTTTTGTGGCGTCTATGCTTCTGCTCAGTGGAAGAGCCATTTCAGTTCATACCTTAATTATAAAATGACTTCTCTATCAAACCAGAGTGCTTGTAACCCCTTCCTTTACTGAAGTGTGGTCAGAACCCAGAAAGAGAGAGCGCAAGTGAGAAACTATAGTAGCTATAAAATTATGAAGACAAGTAATGAATCTAGATTTGCCTTATTGATGTACAATTTACCTAACAGATGCGCTCTGCTTCTTAGGGAAACGTACGTTTAAGCAAAAAGCATTGCAATTTTGATGAGGGAGATGTGTTAATGTGTTACTCTAGCTTCCACAATCCACAGTATACTTCATCTTCTTAACAACCTTGTATGACTCTTTTTTCCCAGAACCTAACAAATTTGAATTGTACGTGCTTATCAGTTTCCTAGGGCTGCTGTAACACGTGACCACAAACTTGGTGGCTTAAAACAGCAGAAGTCTGTTCTGGAAGCCAGAAGTCCGAGGTCAAGTTGTCGATAGGGCTGCATTCCCCTCAGTTCTGTTGAGGTAAATCCATTTTCTGCCTCTTCCAACTTCTAGGGGCTGTTGGCATTCCTTGGCTTGTGGTGGCATCTCTCTGCTCTGTCTTCTCATGGCCTTCTCCTCCGTGTGTGTCTCCTCATCTTTCTGTCTCAAATCCCCCTCTGCCTCTCTTCATAAGGACACCTGCCATTTAGGGCACACCGGGATGATCAGGGATGATCTCATTTCGAGATGCTTGAGCACATTTGCAAAGACACTCTTTCCAAATAAGGTCACGTGCACAGGTTCACGGGTGGATATCTTTTGGATCCACCACATGGGGGGCCACTTTTGGGTCAACCACAGTGTGTACATGTCTGAGCACACATAGCCACACCAAGGTAAAGAGGGACACGCACATCTGAAGCATCTGATCGGGGCAGTGCTTGCACACTTATACTCATGTTGAACGCCCACAGTCCTAAATCTTTAGAGGCAGTCCGGAAGGTTCTTGATGTAATTTTGGTTCCTAGTTTTGCCAAACACAAACTGCATCACATGTGTGATGAGGTTAGTGCGTGACATAGAAATATACACTTGATCATTGAGTGGCCTCGCCAAACACCCAACATCCACATATCAGTGTGACCTTGGTATTTTCTGATCATGTCGATTATTCTCATTGTACTTACTGAATTTTGTGGGGTGGCAATAATATGCTATAGTAGAATTTGTCTAAGGATTTAGAAAGGTCTTGGGCCTCTTAAGAATGCCAAAGATCAATGACCTATGGGAAGTTTTCAAATGGACAGTGGCATAAGTCACATATGAGGGGCTGACACTGTTGGTGACATTAGGAGACATATCAGTCATTCTACAGCGAGTACCATTCCTCTTTAAATAATTGATATCTATTTCTAAGTTAAATATTCTTGGGATAAGCTCATTGCAGCTGAAGCAGAAAAATACTAAAGAAGTCTTTGAAACAGTTTTTAAGATACAGATGCTTTTTAAGATACAGATGTTCTGACATCTTTGAAATATTAACAACTTAAAAAGCCTCATATATTGCTGGGCATATTTTTTCTTGCATAACTTTAAAAAGGTACTTAAGGAAAAAAACAAAAGTGCTTAAAAAATTAGTTATCAAGCATAAAATGATATAGAGCCATATTGAAAGAAGTAGGGAATTGTGAAGTAAGTCACTTTACTAAATTACTTTCTTCTTGTGTTTACTTAGATTGCAAATTAGGCCTTGCATCTTCTTTGCGGACAATCATAATTATACACACATATGTATATATATATAATCTCTATGCTGTAACCTAGGTACAAAGAAACTTACGTTGAAAAATTTATTTTAATGATAACAATGGGTTAGGCTGGAGAATTACTTTTCCTGGGATATTAGAAAAATAACCCTGGTGCTTTTTGTCTCTATTGTAGCACTTTTCATATTCTATCCTGAAAAATTGGTTACATAAGTAATGTTCTTTCCCACAACTTAGGGACGTTAAGTTCTGTCTGTCTCTCTCTCTCTCTTTTAAAATTTCCACAGGCTTCCTAGCACTGTGTATTGCAGATAGTAGGTACTCAATAAGTGATGACTGAAGTGTAGCCCACACGTCAGGAAAAACTGTCATCGAACTCACCGACGGTAGGCAAGTGACAGCCCTCAGTGCTGTCTGGTGCTTTGGGGAACTGTTTATCATTATCCTTTAAGGACAGATATTTTTTGTCTCTCACTCTTTTTTTCTTTTCCCTCTATTTTTGTCTTGAATTTTCCTTTTACTTGTCCCTTCGCTCCTAACTATCTGATATAGACTGAATATTTGTGTCCCCGCCCAAATTCGTGTTGAGACCTAATCCCCAATGTGATGGTACTAGAAGGTGGGGGCCTTTGGGAGGTGATTAGATCAGGAGGGTGATGCTCTCATGAATGGGACTAGGGCCCTTATTAAAAAGATCCCAGAGAGCTCCCTTGCCCCTTCTGCTCTGTGAGGACACAGGGAGAAGATGGCTGTCCATGAACCAGGAAGTAGGCTCCTACCAGACACCAGATCTCCTGGAACCTTGATTTTGGACTTCCCAGCCACCAGAACTGTGATAAATAAATGTTGGTTGTTTAAAAGGCATGCAGTCTATGATATTTTATTATAACAGCCCAAGTGGACTAAAATGGTACTATGCCTTTGGCTGCCTGACTGCTGTGGAATCCTCTGAACCCATAGGCATTTCCTAGGTTGGTAGGTGGCATTGCCTGGAACTCAGGGAATTTCTGGGGCAGCCTTCCCATTCCATGATTCCAACACCTACCCAACAGCCCTGAGGGAGACAGTGCAGAGGAAGGGAGCTTCTTTTCCCTGCTATTACTCCATTTTGAATGTTCTTTCTTTTCTTTTTTTTAAAAGGAGGTAGTGGGGATTGAACCCAGGACCTCATGTATGCTAGGCATGTGCTCAACACTGAGCTATATACCCTCTCCTCCTTTGAATGTACTTTTCATGTCACTATAAGGAAATGAGAAAAAGGGCACATAGAAATCAATAAGGAAGAACAAATGTGAAAACGAAGGGATGTCAATTCTGTGATTAGGTTACAAAAGACTGACTTCTGGCCCGCTGCTAACGCTTTCTGAGCCTGCACACTTTGATGAAGCAAGCTGCTGTGTTGGAGAGGCCTGAGTGTCAAAGAAACGAGGGCCTCTTCTGACCAATAGCCTGCAAGGAACTGAGGCCCTTAGACCAATGGTCTCCAGAAGCAGAATCCTGCCAACAACCATGTGGGTAAGCTTGGAAGCAGGTAATTCCCCAGTCGAGTCTTGAGATGACCGCAGCCCCAGCTGACACCTTGAATGCCGGTGAGGTTCCTGCCCCACGGAAACTGTATGATAATAAATGCCGTTATTTTAAACCCCTTAGTTTGGACGTAATTTGTTCAGCAGCAGTGAATAACTAATGCAGACCCTGAAGCCGTATAGAACTTGGCCCACTCTGCCATCACATTTTCCAGTACCTGGAAGGATGCTGTCATGGACATTTACTGAAACTGATGGGCCAGTGTCTGAGCTTCTTTCCTGGTACTGGAAAATGCTCGATCTTGGGCATCAGTGGCCCTTTCCTATTAGGATGGCGTGTCATTTCAAGCATAGAAAATGAATGAGGTGTGTGAAGTACTCTGTGAATGCATGAGCTGCTCGCTGCTGGAAGGGACTAGCTCCACAGACTCTAGCCACTCCACCCTGAACTGGAGGTGTCAATAACTCAGCACCTCTGTAAGCTGGGATTCTCTGCTCCCTGGCAGCCCCAGGTATGAACATGCCACCTAGACTTGGCCAACTTTGAACCTCGAGTGAGAGATGAAAAGATTAGGGGTCAGAAAGGTGTCAGTCTAGGTGGTGGAGGTGGCATCTGATGGTGGCTGATGTGACCAGTGGTGGAGCCCTGGCCAGTCTGTTTATGCTGCCTGACCTCTTTTGGTCTTTGCTTTTAGGCCTGGTTGTCCAACCTTCTGGTCAATTCTGAAACAATATCTTTCCAATAAGTTCCTTCTGCTTAAGAGAGCCAGAATTGGTTTCTAACTATTTGCTACTGAGAACCTCAGAAGATAGATATATGTGTATCGATATTATAGCAATACACAGGAAAGACTGAAAATATAGGTGCAACAAGATTGTGGACAAGTTCAAGGCTAATGGATTTTTACCATTTATATCTCTATGTAAATGTCTAATTTAATTTTCATAATAAAAATTTACTTTTAATTATATATTATAATTGCCCATTATGGAAACATTTTGCAATTTTCCTTCGTGTCTTTTTGGTAGCAATTTTGGCCATATATAATTATTGCATAGCCTTTTTTCTAGTTAGAACATCATAATCATTTTTCCATGTCTTCATTTTTTAAAAATTATTTTTATTTGTTTATTTATTTATTGAAGTATAATTGATTTACAATGTTGTGCTAGTTTCTGGTATACAGCATAGTGATTCAGTTATACATATATATATTCTTTTTCATATTCTTTTTCATTATAGGTTATATAAGGTATTGAATGCAATTGCCTATGCTACACATTAGGACCTTGTTTTTTTTTTATCTATTTTGTATATTAACATGTTTTTAACCATGTCGTCATTTTTAAGAGGGTAGATAATACTGATTTCAGACTGTGCCTATGTAAGAGGCCTGGAAGGAGTGGGTATGAAATTGGGCCCAATATCCACTAAGTCAAGAGGAAGGAGTGCCTTTTTCTAATTAGTTGGCCCCCTTCTTTTGGCAATTCCACTGCCCAGAGAGGATGCATTGAAATTTTTTTGAACCAACTTGCTGTATGTGCTTCTATAGTCTTGATTCCACTGAGTAGGGTATATGGTAATTTTTCCAACTAGTCCCTTCATGTTGGGCATCTAGTTTGCTACCATATTTCATATGTTAATAATTCCAGTTGAACATTTTTTTGGCCTGAATTTCTTCTATATTTTAGATTTTTTTCTTGGTTTTGATTTTTTGGTAGGAATTAGTAAAAAGGCATAAACACCTTTATGTCTCTTTGTAAGTATACCACATATGTGGCTTTTAAAAATGATGTTGATATTCTCTGCTACCTTCAGTGTGAGGAAGTGTCTGTTTTACAGAGTCCTCCCCACAACTGATATCATCAATTTCTCGAGGTTGCTTGTTTGGAGAGCAAGCAGTCACTCCTATAAAAAGCTTCCAACAAAATATCACATTTTCTCAGCCGTTTTAGGATATGTGAAGTTCTAAATGCTGTCAGAAAAAAGTACACCTTCATAAATAAAATCTTGATGACTGTTTCAAGAAAGTTTGATGAGGCTTGGAGCTCATTTATTCTACCTTGGCTAGCTAACATTTAAACAGAGCTTGGCTTACATGTAACTCGTTACTGTAATATATGCCAGTTCTTAGAACAATTTAAATACAATGACATCATGTAATTTAAAGTGCAGTGGCTTGAAAAAAGTCATCAAACAGTAGGTTAGAATTATCGGATATTTTTATTAAAGAAGGACAGGGCATCTAGTTGCTGGGTAATTGAGGGAGAAATTAGACTGAATGACTATTAGTTCTGGCCAGCCGTTGAGGGCCTTCAATTAAATCACCATTTACCTGCCCTCTTCAAGACAAAACTAATTCTCTAATCAGCAAAATACACCTTCCTTGCTTATTTGGCCAATTACCATCATAGTATCTTTGGAAGGAAACAAAATACCGAAATTTATACAGTGTAGTTTACAAGTGTAAAGCTCGATGTGGCCAGCTAAGGAAAGGCTAATCTAAACAAAAGGAAGTGGTGAAACAAAGTAGTAATGCTAGGACGGGTCAGAGAGAACCTCTGGCCAGCTGTGCCGAATTAGTCGACCAAGCAAAGCACTACTGGGAACTGCAAAGTAGGAAGTCCTATTTTTGACTCTGCTGACCTCAGTGAATATTTCCTTGTTTTAAAAATGGGCATAATTCTTTGTTACCTAACAAAGAGGCCTCTTATGAAAATTAATGAGTCTATAAAGTGTTTTGCCGTCTCCAGAAGCCCTTCCTAAATACACCTTGTATTCGTACAGTTCGTGTTCCTGCTCTTTGAAGAGATCAGTCTTTATTAGTATTTCTACCAAATAAGTGACCCCTTCTGTCACTCTTAAGTTCACTAGAAGTCATCATAAAATTACTTAATAAAATGCTCCCTGTTTTAAGAGGGAGACTTTCCCTTTACAAGTGGTTATGTTAAGGTATTAAACGTTGTGAAGCGCGAAGAGCAGTTGGTTCACAAAGAGGGAAGCGGCAAACAGGGACCCGTACAGGGGCACGAACTGGAGCAGAGCCCGAGCAGCCCGCGGACGCCCCCCAGACGGCTCTCCTCGGGGACCCGATTTGGGCTCCGAGAGCCCGAGCGGCTCCGCTCGTCCCGGGGAGCACGGGGTCCGGGCACGCAGGGACCCCAGCGGGCTCGATTACTCTCGTCTGGGCGAGAAGCAGCCCCGCCGCTGCAGCGGGAACCCTACGGTGGGGAGGTGGGGCGAAGACAACAAAAAGAAGTAAAGTAGGAGGAGATTCTCCCGGGGAGGGCGGGGGGGAGCGGCGGGCTCCCGGGGGAGGCGGGGACCTCCGGAGGGGCCCCGCGCTGAGACCCCCGGCTCCCCGCCCGCGAGATGCCCGTATGCCCGCTTGGAGGCGCTCAGCTCCGGGCCGCTCGCCTCCCCCACGCCGCCTCGGCCCGGCGCCCGGACCCCCGCGGGCCCGCCCCCCGCCGCCGCGCGGCCCCGCCCCTCGCGCCGCGCTCGCGCCTCCGGCCCCGCCCCCTCGCCCAGCGCCGCCCGCGCGCAGCGTCTCGCGCCGGCCCGACCAGCCCGCGGGGAAACAGCCGCGAGAGCAGCGGCTACAGCGGTCGCCACCGCGCCTTCTCCTCCCGCGCTGCCGCCTCGCCCCCGCCCTCAGCGCCTCATTCCGGGCCCGCGCCCGCCCTCCGGCCAACGTTCTCTCGGGGCCTCCCCGGGCCCGCCGCCCACTCCCCCGGCTTCGAGCCCCCAACCGTCGCGCTCTCTCTCCCTCGGCGCGCGGCCCGCCGCCTGCTTCCGGGGCGGGCGGACTGGGCGCCTGGTGCCGGCGGCCGCAGCGACAGCGCCCCCGGGAAGCGGAGGAGGAAGGAGAAAAGAGGTGGAGGTGGCCGCAGGCTGAGTCGCGGCCGGGATGTCCGGGCAGCCGCCGCCGCCGCCGCCGCCGCAGCAGCAACAACAACAGCAGCAGCTGCCGCCGCCACCGCCGGCGGCTGTGGCCCCAGTGCCCGGAGTCGTCCTGCCGGCGCCCCCGGCCGTCAGCGCCGGCTCCTCTCCGGCCGGCTCGCCCGGCGGCGGCGCGGGCGGCGGCGGCGGCGCCTTGGGGGCCGCGGCGGCCGCCCTGCTCCTCCACCCGCCGCCGCCGCCACCGCCCCCGGCCACCACGGCCCCGCCGCCGCCGCCGCCGCCCCCGCCGCCCGCCTCGGCGGCTGCCCCCGCCAGCGCGCCCCCCGCGCCCCCGGGCCTCGCC
The DNA here is from genome assembly GCF_036321535.1 of Camelus dromedarius. NCBI lineage: Eukaryota > Metazoa > Chordata > Mammalia > Artiodactyla > Camelidae > Camelus > Camelus dromedarius. The sequence goes on along the minus strand of NC_087454.1, from coordinate 8,803,369 downwards.
GCGGGCCCCGGCCCGGCCGGAGGAGCCGCGGCCACGGCCCTGGCGGCGGGCAGCAGCGCTGCGGCGCCCTTCCCGCACGGGGACTCGGCCCTGAACGAGCAGGAGAAGGAGCTGCAGCGGCGGCTCAAGCGCCTCTACCCGGCCGTGGACGAGCAGGAGACGCCGCTGCCTCGATCCTGGAGCCCGAAGGACAAGTTCAGCTACATCGGCCTGTCTCAGAACAACCTGCGGGTGCACTACAAAGGTACTGGGCGTGTGTCCTGCGGTGGGAATGGAGCCACTGACCCGGCGGGTCCCGCCGCCGCCGAGGCCGACCCGAGGCCGACCCTCCGCCCGCCCCCCGCCCTCCCGGGGCCCGGTGCCCTCGGCGGCCCGCTGGCTCTGCTGCTCTGAGGGTGGCATTGGGGGTCACGGGAAGAGCTGCGATGGGAAAGGGGCGATTCTGGGAGGGGGAGGTGAGTATAATGCTCCTCGGTGACATGGAGCTGGTAATCCCTGGCTGTGAGCAGGACACCTTGGGGGAATCCAGGATGACAGGACATAACTCGCTTTCTGATTTCCCTTTGAGATAAATCCCGGGGCTTGGATGGAGGAATCTATATGGGCTTGGAGTTGGGTTACATTGTTCTCCAGGTGGTGGTGGGTCAGGCGCTCTTTTCTTACGTGGGGGTAAGAGAGGCACGAATCCGAGGAATAATTTCTAATTAAGGGAGAGCAGGGATATACAGGGGGAGGAGTAGCCAGAGAAGGATTTTGCCCCAAATTAGGCCAGAGATTGTCTAGGGGGACAGAAGGACTGGGGCCCCAAGTTTGCCGTCAGTGTATCTTGCTAAAAGCTGCTAGGCAGAGGTGAAACGTCAGGGGTACGTGTTTTCTTAGGCGAGCAGAAACCTACCACTACCGATTGGAAATGCCCTGTATTTATGTGTTGGCATTATATGAAGTACGTTGAAAACAAGGCTTTGTTAAATATGTTGTTTAGTATTTTAGAGAGAATTGACTTACGTTTTCCACCGAAATTTAAAAAAAGAAGACATCCTTAGACTAGTGCTTGTTCCCCTTCCTCCCTCACCTACCTCTCCTGTGTTAAAACAAAGCTTTAAGCAGATCAGTTGTATATAAAATTATAAATTGCTGTGGAATTTTTGAATTGTAGCCCAAGTTAATAGCATGCTTCAAGTTTACTTGTCCGGGGGAGAAAATCAATATATCGGTCTATCTGGAGACAAATCCAGATTTTTAGGCCCCAAACCTGCTGCTTTTACATTCAAAGCAGCCTCATTTTGATTGGCTTTAAAAGGAGGGTCTTAATCAGAGCCTAGTGACATGGATATAGACGGTATAAACAACCATTGTGGTGAAATTCTTAAAGTTTACAGGACTGAAATTTGAGAAGAATCTTGATAAATAAGTTACTATTTAATCAGAAAGGAGATGGCCACAGAAATCTTCCAAGTGATTTGGCTGCAAAGAATCATGGCCAAAAATAGGCCTTATTGAATATTCCTTCCTTTTATCCATAGATCCAGAGAAGTACTTTCAATTTTAAATGTTAGGCTTCTTAATCTAAATGGCTGAAAATTCCAGAATATTTACTTTTTTTTAAGGTTAGGACATTTTGTTAATACCCTATTGAAGGCTATAATTTAATTTCGTGTTTTAATTTGTGTGAATGGTGCTGTTATGAAGTGTTTACTTCTCATCTGGCTACCAGAATGCTTTTTTGTTAGACTCCACAAAACTTTAAATTTATGGTTAATGGTTAATAATTAGCTTATAAAAATCAGAAGCAGAAGATAGAGAAGATTATTTAACAAAGAATTCTAGGTTTCCGAGCCCTGCCATCATTTGTGATTTTAGGCATGTTACCAGACAGGGCCTCAGTTTCTTCTTCTGAGAGGTGAGGGAATTGAGCTGGATGGTTGGTAAGGAAATCTCCAGCTCTGAATTTCCATGTATCTAAGATTTGTGATTACAGCTTAGTTAGCACTGTAACGTGCCTTGATTAATTTTACTAACTCCTTTTACGTAAAACTGATGATTTGGGTCAGGGAAAAGTGCAGCGTATGTGAAATTGGTTGGAGTTGGAATATTTATGACACTGCTGTCTCAATTATTTTTTTCTGTTGGCCTCTTTATTTCTTTCTGTTGTGTAATACTAAGATTTCACTTTCTGGAAAGTTCACTCTTTTATAAACATGAACCATTATTTGTGGGAAAACAGATTTTGTTGTTTGTCATCCTTTTTCTTTTCTCTCCCCTTTGTCTCTCCCTCCCCCCTTGTCACAAACACAGGACCTTTTCCCCCCTTCTACTGCCTCTTCCTCTTGTCTTGTTATTTTAGAGAGAGAGAGTGTGTGTGTGTGTGTGTGTGTGTGTTGTTTTTCTGTGTGCTTTTCTAAGTGGACCACACCAGAAGTACCAGGCATCTGAGCAAAGGGAAGGTGTCGTAGGTAGTGGTAATCAAACTTGAAGTCACAAAATAACATGAGAAACTACTGTTCACAAGGTATTTTTGCATAGTATAGAATTTCGTAAGATTGATGATAATTGTTTTCCAGAATAATGAGGATGTTCCTTACCTTCAAAATAGACATTTCTTTTGCTCAGGACATATTGTTTTGAAGATGTTATTCTTCTAAGCCGCAGTTACTCCTTTTGGAAGCAGTAGGGTTCCTTAAATGATTTGAAGGGATTAGTGTTGGACAATGCCAGACATGCAGACAAAGTTGATTGGATTGCAGAGGAATTGGGTGTGTTTATTATATGTTAAATTAAAAAAAAAAATCTTTGCACTTAGCAGCCACACACCAACTGTTGAAACCCTCAAGTAGGGCCTCCTTTATTTTTAAAATTCTCATCAGCTTTGAATAAATACAAATATGACAAGTTTAGACAGTTAACAATGATGACTTTGTTCCAACTTAAAACATTTCAATAAATATGACAATGGATTTGATTAGTCTAAATGTTTCAGTTACAGGTTGTATTTTTATATTTGTGAAGTTCCCACTTTTTGGATACTTTGCAAGACATTTTGTTACATACACTCAGAATTTGTTCAAGATGGTGGAATTAGCATTTTGGATGTGAGAAAGTGGGAGGGCCTGGAGGTTAGAATTTCCCAGCCACAAGTAAGCCAGGATTGGAAACTAGTTTTCACCGATTCTAAATTTAGTGTTCCTTCTATTATACCGTATTGCCTGCTTCAGTTTGTATGGGACTTAATTGTCTCAAGTAGGTAAAATCCAGTGAACACATTTATAACTTCTTGAAGAATAGTTAACTTTGAAGAACAGTTGATGTTAAAAGTATTTCCTCTTGTGAAAAGTGCTACCTGGAGCACGCTAATGCCATGGAAAAGTCCAGACACCTTGATTATACTAATTTAGGGCAGCTTAGAAGAAATGTAAGTGAAAGTTGGGAATGATAGGAAGCCGTGAATAGTGAATTGCACCTTCTCACTGAATCATCGTTAACAGTATCTAACCAAATAAGTTGAGCTTTTAGTATGCCTAACTCCCCTCTCTCTCAGTATCACCAGTCGTTAGGCCTTTAACACCTCCTAAATTTAATTGCTGATCTAATTTCTTGCACTTCTTTATGTAGAACAAATATCTTAACAGTATTTACTTGTTTACCAATACATATGTCTTGAGATTTATGGGTGATGATATAAAAATGTTCTTTAAAATCAAGGAATTAAAAAACTGAGCTTTTCCCAAGGATCCCTTTGCCAGAATTTAGCTTTAAAAATTCTAGTGGGTAACTGCAAGAATTGAGTCTAATAATTATACTGAACAGAAAAGCATACAATAGTATTGATGATTTATTGAGCACTTGCTATAAGGTAGATATTCTGCTGGGCCATTTGTATATATGCCTTACTTTCTATTTATTTATTTTATGTTTACTTTGTGCCAGGTTCTGGGGCATTTAGAGGTGAGTAAGATACTGTCTTTGAATTCAGAGCGCTCATAGGACATGAAACAGTGTGTGTAGCAAGGGAAGTGTTATGACGAGTTCTGTGGAAGATAGGGTTAGGGTTAGCTCCAGCTGACACTGGAAGGGATGAAGTTGGTGGGTGGGTCAGGGACAGCTTTTTGGAGAGGATGCGGCCAGTGGTCAGTCTTAAAAGATGAGTATGATATAGGGATAGAGGAGAGGCTGGCCATTACAAGGGAAAAGTGTAAACAAATCATAGAGGAGAGAATTATTCTTTATGTTTGTACCTACAAGCAGTATGGGGTTATTGGAATTTAAGCGTGTGGCAAGGAGCCGCTGGGAAAAGATTGTGTGAGCCCTTACAGAGTATTTTATTGAGCTTAGATCTTATTTCTGTAGGAGATGAAGAATCATCAGAGGATTTAAATAGGAAGTGACTGGCTCATTGTCATCTTCGTCAGATTACACAACAAATTAGAAGATGAATTCAGGGGGCACAAGACTGGAAATAACAGACTCATTTAGAGGACTGTTGCAGACCGTGTCAGAAATAAGGACCTGAATTTGGTCAGTGGTCGGGGTGGAGAAGAGCAGACATATCTGTGATCTGTACTGAAGTAAACCTGACAGGATGTGATGGAAAGATAGAGAAATCAAGGATGATGCTGGATTTCTAGCCCTGTTAGATTTTTGCAGTGAACCATGAATCAGATAATGATCACAAGGAAGTATTATGATATGTTTGGAGATGAGTAAAAATGGGAGTATTAGCCATGTGATCTGACCTTGTGTAAACCAGAAGACGCCAAAGAAACAGCCTTAGAGAAAGAACAGATAGAGGTGTTCTAGAGTTAGGGTGGCTCTGTGTAATCGCCACAGCTGGAGTTCATGACTTTTCACTTTATTCTAATGTTAAAATGACTCAGCCACAGTCTTTAGTTTCTGGCTGTTTTCTTCTCTTTTCCCTGCTGAGTGGTTTATTTTTTTCCTTCCTATTTTAAATTCCCAAGAGACTTATCAGACTGGCCTCGCTACTTGCCGTCATCCTTAGTTGGGCAGAGCTTTTCATTATATGCTGCAGAGTGAATTGAGGGCCCTCTCCTAGATGCTCCCCTGTGCTGAGTCAGCTGTAGGGGTGTGAGCGTCATTAAGAAATGCAAAACGTCCTCCTGGCACAAGGATAGTCTGGGCCTGACTTCTTTCTGCAGGGGCAGTGTGGGGGGCAGTTTCTCCTCAGAGAGGCTGCCACATACCATCATGGACCTGAACTTGGGAGAGAGGTCGAGGTCATGAGTGATTTGGGAGTTGCCTCTAGCTAGTAGTTGAAACTCAGTGTATGAGAGAGAGTTAAGTAAGCTAAGATCAATGGGCCAAAGATGGTACCTTGAGTAACACCAGCATTAGAAGACTAGTTGGAGCCCAAGAAGGAATAGACATCTGGACAGAGGGGAGTGTGGTGTCACAGAATCTGAGCAGAGCAAACGAGGAAGTGAACTTTGGTGTCAAATGCAACAGATGGGTTTAGTGAGATAGGTACAGAAAAATTTCCACTGGGTTTGGAATTAGATCGTTGTGACCTTAGGGAGAGCAGTTTAAATTGAATGATGGGGGCAGAAATCAGAGTAAATAGAAGGGACCAAGCAGAAAGTATAATGAATATAAGTTATTGAGAAATATAGATGAGGAAAGAGATTAGGCAGTACCTGGAGGAGAATGGAGGTTAAGGTGATTTTTTTTAAAGTTAAGTTTTAAGTGGAGTTACGTTGTATCTGGAGAGTGGCTTCTAACATCATCGTGTAAGATGAAAATCCACGTAATTAAAATTATCAGTAAAAAACCCTTTGGAAAGTACTGTGCTAGAGATTATTGTATCATTTCTAAATAAGTCTCATTTTAGTTTGGCTGTGTGTGTAAAACTGAAATGATGTAAGTTAGATGAGAGTATGATGTTAGTCCAAGGTATAGAGTCCCAATAAATGTCTACAAAATTTAACATTTTAACAAATAATATAAATAGTCACTATACCTGGTTTTATTGGCTTAAGCTTAGAAAACAGTTCATTATACTAACCACCTACCCCAGTGCATTATTGACAATGATTTATAACGTAGAGGCATTTAATTTTATAAGAAGTGCATACATTTCTGGGACACTGTGCCCTTATAGGTTGGGGGGAAGGAGAATAAAGAAGGAAAGGATGAAAATACAATCGTGGGAGGCTCACAGTGTAAGGGCTTGGAGGGAGGAAAGCGGTTGAGAAACTTGCGATGCTTGGCCTTGAGGAGGAGAGAAGTACGGTGCTGTTCCTCTGACGGTAGAGAAAGAGGTGGGCTGGGATGGGCAGACAGGTTAGTGCCAAGAAAGCAGAGAGGAGGACATAACTATATATAATGGTGGAGTCCCGCTCAAGTCCCATTTTATGATAAAGGAGACGAGGTAGTTTGCTCACTGAATTCGAGTAGCAGACTTCAGGCCTAAAGTGAATGATGAAGATGTGAACTAGCCACTGGGGGAATGGGTGACAAGCTAAGCAAGATTTCTGTGCGGTGGTGGTAGCAGCAGTGGGGAAGCCTAGCTGATTGACGTCATTAGTTCACAGTGGAGGCTATTTGCAAGATTGTTGAACTTCATTCAGCAAAGGCCAACTGCCCAGTGCAGGACTAGGGAAGATGGATTATAATGCTGATTTAAGGCTGTGGTTTTGTTGGTTGGGCATGATGGAAGGATAGGCATATGAGGGAAATCGAGATATTTGAGAGATTTTAAATGATTACCATGTATACCATCCTGGAAGAGGAAAAAGAAAAACAGACAAACAAGAAAGGGCTCAAGGAATTGGAATTCCCTGGATTTGAAGTGTAGAAGTGGATTCTTCAGAAAGGGGAGAGGATAGAAGGTGTGTCCCAGGGGAAGATGTCTGTATTTCCCCTATATGCCAAAGCTGTGTTGCTGGAAAAACCTCACGTTTTCCACAGAATTGCACACTAAAAGTAACAGGGCTTATGGGAGAAATAGGGCTGGTGGAGACCCATTAAAACCTATGGAACTTTGTAACCAGAGTACTATAGAGTAACAGCCCTAGTAAAATACAAGCCAGGTTAAATTTCCACTGCGTTTGTGTCGGTATCACAGGCTGCTGATCCTTCACAGCCTTCGGCCCTGGGATTTGGTCTTCCTGTTAGAGATGTTCCTTGTAAATTTTTGTTAGCTGTTTAATCAAAAATAAAAATCTGATTCAGGGTTTAGCCCTTTTCACCACTTTTTTTTTAAGCAAAGAAGAAATGCTTACCTTTAGCTACCAGGATGACTAAAATCCGAAGAAAACCTGACCTGACAATTGCTGGGGAGGATACAGACAGCAGCAGGAACTCTCCTACACTACTGGTGGGAGAGCAGGATGATACACTTTGGAAGGTGGTTTGGCAGTGTCTAACAAAGCTACACTTAGTTTTACCGTATCATCCAGCAGTTGAGCTCCTAGGTATTTACCCAGGTTTGAAAATTTATGCCCATATAAAAATCTGCACATGAATGTTCATAGCAACTTTTCTTGTAATCACCAAAACCAAGAAACAACCAAGATGTCTTTCAGTAGGTGGGTGGGTAAACGATGCTACATCCTTGGAGTGGAATATTACTCAGTGATGAAAAGAGCTGTCCATCCCACGAAGACACATATGGATCTTAAATGCACGTTACTAAGTGAAAGAAGCCAATCTAAAAAGATTACATACTGTATGATTTCAATTATATGACAGTTCTGGAAAAGGGAAAACTGTAGAGCTAGTAAAAAGATGAGTGTTTGTTAGGGGTTGAGGGGAGGGAGAGAGGGTGAGTGAGGCAGAGAACGGGATTTTGTAGGTCAGTGAAAGATTCTGTATGGTACTGTATCTGGCTATGTGACGTATGTGTTTATAGAGCCCATAGAACTTCAGAGCATAAGGAGTGAACCTTAATGTGTGCACATTAAAAAATCACTTAGGAGGGAGGGGGAAAAATCCCAGGATAGAATATAGAATGTGCCAAAACAGACTATCTTACATATGTATGAAGCAAGAGGAGGGGAAAGGCGTTGACCTAAGTAACCTTAGAAATAAATGAAGTCTATAAAACTTAAGGTAAAAGATACTATGTAAGCACTGAATTCTTATTGATGATAAGTTGTGTCCCATGGGGATATTGGTTGACAGTTTTGATATTGCTATCCATAGGTACTGGAATTTAGTATTTAAATACGGGTAGCGGATGGTGGGAGTTAGGTTTCTCACCATTGGAGTAGAATTTTACAGATAAGCAAAGGGAGGCAGTTAGAATGATCCATGAGTTAGAGTTGGAGACAATAGTGTGCAGTCATGTTTAGTTTAATATGTACGTAGATGATTACATGTAAAAGTATAGACCTGTGTATATACAGGGGTTTAGCCTACACACATATTTCCTTGCTCTTGTCGATAAGGAGGCCTAAAAGCAATGACACCCCAGTAACAACAAGCATGCCTAGTACCTAGATCTCGGATTCTAATGCCATTTGTCTGTAAAAGGAGCTAGGGCTCCTTGGAGAAATGGCTGATTCTAGGACTGGGGCAGGAAGTACACAAGATGAGCTTCTAGGATCTTGTAGTGCCAGAAAGTAACAAGCAAAAACACAAAACACACAATGGAGGTATGTAAGAGTGCCAGAGGAGCCAACTGAAAAAGCTCCCAGTGGCTAAACAGGAAACAGTTTGAGCAACAAAAGAAATTAAGTAGTGTTGAATTATAACACAAAGTATAAAATAAATATGCATGAGATGCATGAGTCCATACTGATATAAACGAAGAGGCAGTATCTTAGCACTTTTGATCTGTACTGCACTTGAATTCTTCCCAGATGGTTTCACATAGTAGCAAGTGTAGCAGTTCCTGAAGCCAGCAGAAATCAGGTACAATAGGAATGCACTTCTGTAGGAATCCCAGCTCTTTTGACATAGGGCCTTTTGTTATATTGCTAAATTTTCTCTTTAACTCATTAATGTACTGGGAAAAGCTGTGTTATGACCTGAATGACTTCTTTATCATGCTGACATCATTCCTGTGTTTATCAAGTGCATGTGAGCTAATTTGTATTCAAGAAATGTGTTTTGTAGCAAAACAGACTTTATTAGAATTTAATAGTTCTGAGGTGAAATAGTTTCAGGTGATACCAGAATCCAGAGTGTGGCTCCAGGAGAGATGCTGAAATTAGAGGGGAAGTCAGTGGGAAAAAAGAGGTCCAGGAATTAAAATGTAGAAATAATAAAATAATCACAAATAAGTGTTATGTGTGTTAATGTTGTTTGGAGGGTTTATAAAGAGGAGGTTAGACCAAGTCAGAGCGTTTAGAGAAGGAATAGTTGAGGAAGTAAAGCTTGCACTGAGATGGAGCAGTCAGACCTGACCAGTCTGGGAGGGAAGGGGAGAGTGTCCAGGTAGAGGGAGAAGACTGGGCCAAGCCTGCCTGGCCAGGGTGGCTGGAGCCGAAAGGAGGAGGTGGAAAGTGCTAGGGGAGAGCGAGATCAAACAAGATTTTCAGGAAGTTTATCTTTTTCCAGGCTGAATGGGAGGCTTTAAAGAGAGAATATTCGTTGTATTGAGGGCTGGTGGTACAAGGAAGTCTGATTTATATTTCCAGAAATGCACTTGGCTGGATGTTGGAGAGTGGAGGGGGCTGAGGGAGGGGTTTATTCAAACCCTTTCTGTTTCAGTTATATGCAGTCAACAGATTGTTTGAATAGGAAAGCTTTGGAGTTCTGAAGCAGTACATGTATTTTCTTCTTGAACCATCTAGAAAACACTTGACATTGAAGACTCTGGTTTTAGAAATTTACACTTTGGTGTAGTGTGAGGTTGTACCTTGGTCACTGCAGAATTTAAGGTGATAATCCTTAAATGTTCCTGCTGATGAACATTTTTAGAAATAGGCCCTTTGCTCTATTACTGGTCTCACCTAAAAATAGTATGAGTCTTTTTAATCTTACACCTCAACTTTTTCCTGGGTCTTTACATTTTAAAGTTAATTTAAAAATGAAACAAAGCCTTTTAACATTTACAGAATTTTTCTGTTGTGTCTTAGTAGGGCATAATGAATATAATAGAACCTTGAAGATTTATGATTGTGTAGTTCTTTACAGTTATTTATGCATAATTGAAAAGTGTAGGGTACTCTAATTCAGGCATGGATTTAATGCATAATTCTACCAATTTAGGGCAAGTTATATAGCCTCTAAGAATTTCTCCATTTTAAAAAATGAGGTTACATAATATCTATTTCACAGATATTGAACGAGAAAAATCTGTACAAAAGCACCTTTGAGAGATTGTTTACCCTCAAATTGTTTTCTTCCTCTTTTCCCATAGAAGTAGCAGGAATAGGAGATGGGAGTACCTGTGAAGTGATCCCAGAATGCTCCTGGTAACCAGTCCTTCCTATGGATTCAGAGCTCGCATTTGGTCAGGCTTCTTGACTTTAAATCCCAGCACAAATCCTGGTTTGGGATTCTCACTCAGCAGTACGACCTGGGACGAGTTTCTTTAGCTTCCTCAACTATGAAATGATAAATAGTACTTACTTCATAAGTTGTTTTGAATGTGAAATGAGTTAATAAATACAGTGCTTTTAGAATGGTGCCTTTCACATGGTATTAAATTTATGTCAACTATTATCACTTATTATTATGTATACCTTGAGATTCCCTTATCCCTAAGCATTTTGGTCACTTCTCTGCCAAAAAAAACCCCAAAACCAAAAATAAAGGCTAGTTGATTTAGTACTCCAGGGTTAATCAGAGTTTTCCCTAGATTTATTTTTAAGTGTCTAAATTTTAAAAATGTGTTTAATTTACATGACCTTTTCCCAGGCAGCTCAATTATTTGAATATAAATTTACTGTAAAAGATATTTTGCTGAAACCATAACTTATTAAATGTCTGATTTTAAAAAGTAACTAGTGTATCATTCTGCAGATTTGTGGTTATTTTTTTCTTCTGCTTAGCTCAGTATAAATACTACCTACATATGTTAAAGCAGTTTTATTGGCGTCTATATATTGCTGCTTCCACTTTAATCTTCCTAGCTAGGTTTATCACCTCTCAGTGGTCACTGGGCTGAGAAGTTCTGCCTATAACACATTTACTTAGGGCATCTGTGAATGGTGATAGAAGAGTGGGTGAGTTCAGTCAGTTTCTTTTAGGCCATATGAGCATGTGCTAATTTGGATCACAAGTGTAAACTTAACTTTAGTGAGAGCATAGGCATTGGTAATTTGATAAAGTGTATGGTGAGGGAGGATAGGATCTCATTGGTGTGTGATAGGCATTATATAGCCAAGATAGAAATTTTGACTTAAAAGAGGTGTTTAGTTTTGAAACAGTCAAGGTAAATTTGAGAAGGGGAATTCTGCTACCCATGAAGATAATGTTACAGCCTGTGTGAAAGATTAAGGACTTAAGTTGGTCTTTGGGGAAGCGTATCTAACACCCGAGTGGTGGTCAGAGTGCTGTTTCTCATACAGCTCTCATCCAGGGCTCATGGAGCCTGTCTCGCTCACTTTCGGTACTTCCTGACGTGCTGCTTCAGCTTCTGGCTTTATTCTTCTGGTGATTTTATGGGCATATTTTCTTTTGCTCACATGGTTTTGTTCATGTGCTAGCTTTCAAGGTAATTTGTGTCTTGGAATGGACAGGGGAGTTGATACCAGCGAAGATAACCCTTTGGGATTAGAATTGAGGAATAGCTAATTAAAAAAGTTTAAGAGCCTTTATCTAACATTTCCTAAAGATGTCAGTAATGGTATGTTGTTATATTCCTTTCTTCAAAAAGAAAGAAAAGACAACTGGAGATTAGAGATGTTCCTCAGTAGGCTGTAATGGACCAAAGAAACTTTATGGATCAGCCTTTATATAGAATTAATAAGAGTATGTCAGAGAACAAAATTGTAAATTCTTAACATAAGAGAGCTGTTTTGCCAATTTAATCTAATTGCATAAAATTCCAGTTAAAAATATAGTCCATGATGCTTCTGGTTTAAAAAGTAGGCCATTTGGCAAAAAAGTGTTTAGAGATGTTATAAATTGTATGCAAATTTAGATCTAATAAGATTAATCATGTTCTTCAGGAACAGCCTTTTTTCTCTTAAAAATACAGTCTACACTGAAATACTTTATTTAATTTGCATAAAGGACCGCTAGCTTCAACATATTTAGGTTCCAAAATTTCATCAAAACTAGTTAGTGTGAAGAGTTCTAAGACTAACTTGTGCTATTTTGCATATTGGATTAATTATGATAATAAATGTTTCATTAATTCTTTGATTATTTGTGTTTATGGGAGCAGAAATGTATATATCATTCAAAAACCACATTTGTTTCTGAATAATTTGTTAAGATTTTCATGAGAATCTCTCTCAGTTTTTTTTCCTTCCTGTTCCTTATGCAGGTCATGGCAAAACCCCAAAAGATGCAGCTTCAGTTCGTGCCACGCATCCAATACCAGCAGCCTGTGGGATTTATTATTTTGAAGTAAAAATTGTCAGTAAGGGGAGAGATGGGTAAGTGTAAATTTTGGTGGGAAAAATCATTTACTTACAGATAATTATTTTTGTTTTGATTTATAACCATTCATGGTGTGATTGGAAAATTGGAACTTTTTGGAAATTTCAGTAATTGGAGAAGTCGAATCTGAATATTCCAGTATACCAGGTTGGATCTGGTTCTGCTTAAAAGCTTGTGGAAGTTAAGCTTGAGTTGGTGAAATTACCAAGTTTTTCTGTTAAGATTTGTCATTAAAACAGAGAATTGGAATAAAACAATTAACAGATAACGACCCATTTTCCATGCTTTTCTAATGTTGCTGTTTTCACCATAATTTTTGAATTCTGCTGAGGAGCTAAATCTTCTCAGAGGTAGTTAACAAAAACCAAAAGGTGATTCGTTCATAGGTATTTTACAGGCTGGGGGCTCAGAATTTTAGACTTAGATCAGGGAAATGTATGTTTGTACACTCCCAGTTGGAGGCAATTCTCAGAGATGAGGATGTGCTTTAGAACCTTAGAAATGAAAACTCCATGTAGATGCTGGAACCCCCTTTTATATCATTGCTTTTCAACTTGGATTGGTGGTGTGTGTGTGTGTGTACATCAGAATCTGCAATGATCATTATGTACACACACGTCAGACTAGTAAAAATACAATACTTTGGGTCTTACCCCAAAAGTTCCTGAATCAGTATTTTCAGAGTAAGAGCTTGGGCAAGATAGGCATTGTGAGAAAGCTCCACAGGGAGTTTCAGTGCCTGTTTCTGATTGAGAACTAATTGCCTAGAATCATTGGCTCTGTCTTATGGTAATTGCTAAATAACTTCATTTTGGTATCAGAGATCCTGTAAAGCATTTGTAGGGTCATTTGACCAGCTACCAAGATAAAGTCATTGGGCTGTGTGAGTAAGCTGACCTGTTTCGAAGTGAGTCATTTCACCCCTTTTAGTGCTGCTTCTATGTTTAATTGACAAAATAAGTGTATTCAATAGATTATTCCTCTTACTTTATTTGCTGAATATTTTCAACGTCAACAATATGGAAGGTACAAAGTGAAACCTTAGATTCAACGATAACTTTTTATTGAACTACCTTAGTTTTCCCAGGGCGATCAAGCCAAAGATAAAACCAGAGAAGCCAAGGGTAAAGTGGTTGAGAGACCCCAGACTGAAATAGACATATGATTGTAGCCCATTTCTAACTCAACTGCTGCCTACTCAGTAAGCCGGTTCTTTTTATACTTCAAATTATATCATCACCCCCACACTGCTGTGTTGCTCAGGGTAATTCCCAGGGCTTTCTTTACCTTTCACTCTGCATGTTCTGTCTTTACATGTGCTTGACCTTATGTTTTCATGGCTGAAATACGCTGACCGGTCTCAAAGCTAAAGGTGCGTCAGGTTATTCCCTTGAGCTCTAGACCAGGATATCTGACCAGATGTTTGCATTTGAATGTCCCACAGGCATTTACATTTAGCTTGTTTAAAATCTTTTTTCTCAACCCTAGCTTACTTAATGGTTTCACTGGTGCTAGAAACTTGAGAATTTCCTGCCTTTAACTTTCTCTGTCCATTTCTACAGCCTTAGTCAGGTCTTGGTAACTCATCCCCTAAATTACTGACATGGTTGGTTCATTGGTCTCCCAGTTGCTCCCTGTTTTGCTGTCAGTCCAGTCTAACTGTTGTCCATCTTCTTTTAATACAGAATTGAATTGTGTCTGTCCCTTTCTTGAGATCATTTGGCCATATCTATTGGATAAAATCTAAAACTTCTTAGCAGGGTCCTTAGTGATTTGACTGATGCCTTTTTTAGTCTCATCTGTTACCAGGATCCCTCATTATTTTTTTCCTTCATTTTTGAAATTGGCTATATTTTACATATAATAAAACTTACTATTTTTAGCGTGCAGGTCTGTTAGTTTTGACAGATGTGTACAGTCATATAACCATCCTCACAATCAATATGTAAGACAGTTCCATCACCCCCAAAATTCCTCCATACCCTTCTTTAGACAACCCTATCCCGTCTCCAGGGCCTGGCAACCACTGGTTGGTTTTCTTTCTTTATAGTTTTGCCATTTCTAGGGTGGTATATAATGGAATCATATATATAGTGTGTGTGTGTGTGTGTGTGTGTGTGTGTAGGTATGTATTATATTATGTAGCCTTTTAAGTCTGGCATCTTTCGCTTAGTGTGACACATTTGAGGTTCATCCCTGTTGTTGTATGTATTGGTAGATTAGTCCTTACTATTGCTGATTGTACGGATGAACCGACCATAGTTTGCTTATTCACTCTTCAGTTGAAGGACATCAGGATTGTTTCCAGTTTTTGGCAATTAAGAATATAGCCACTATAAACATTTATGTACAGGGTTTTGTGTAAACATGAATTTTCATTTAACTTGGGTAAATACATAGGAATGGGATTGCTGGATCGTTTGTTAAGTGTATTTTTAACTTTATAAGAAACCGCCACATTGTTTTGCAAAGTGGCTGTACGAGTTTGCATTCCCACCAGCAGTATATGAGGGTTCTGGTGGCTCTGCCTCCTCAGTGGAGCTTGGTATTGTCAGGGGGGTTTGTTGTTTTTTTTAATTTGTAGCCATTGTTGGGTATCCGGTGGTTTCTTGTTGTGGGGTTTTTTTTTTTTTAATTGAAGTGTAGTCAATTATAATGTGTCAATTTCTGGTGTACAACACAATGTCCCAGTCATGCATATACATATATACATTCGTTTTCATGTTTTTTTTTTCCTTTTAAGGTTATTACAAGATAATGAACATAGTTCCCTGTGCTATATAAAAGAAACTTACTTTCAAAATGTATTTTTATATATAGTGGCCAACATTTGCAAATCTCAAACTCCCAAATTTATCTATTCCCACCCTCTTTCCTGGTAACCATAAGATTTGTTGTGGTTTATATTTACTTTTCCCTAATGACTAATGTTGAAGAAGCCTTAATTCTTATTTGTCCTGTTTTGTTTTTTTTTTTGAACAAACTCAGTAATTGCTTTATTTTGATTTTAAAGTTGCCAGCAACTGTGAAAGTGGTTAAGAAATGACTTAATAGATATACTAAAAAATCCTGAGTTGACAGTTCAATTGAGCGGAAAGTTTCTTAGGGCAGTTCTCATTTTGTTGTTCACCCTGATTAAATTTAAGGTCTTTATACCTCATCTCTTTTCTGAGCTGTGGAAGCTCTAACTGGGGCATCCTGTTAATCTCCATTTCCACTTCTCTGCCAGTTTAGGCTTGGAGAAACAAGACCAGAAAATAGAAAGTAGGATGTTAAACAGAGTTGAATCAACATAAAGGGACCCCAAAGGACAGGGATGGAACAAACTTTTCAGGTTAGAAAATGCTACCTAACCGAACTGGGGTCCACTTGCCCAGCATCCAGCAAAGCCAATCTACTGATCTGGGGCTGTGGTGAAGGAAAGTACAGTGTTTATTGCAGGGCACCAAGCAGAGAGGATGGGCAGCTCACGTGCAAAAGACCCGAACTCCCTGATGGCTTTCAGTGAAGGGTTTTTAAAGGTAAAAGGGGTGAGGGTGCGCAGGGTGTGTGATTAGCATGTGGACTTTCTTTTGACTGGTTGGTAGTGAGGTAACAGGGTGATGTTTTGGGACTCTTAGTCATCAACCTTCTGGTTCCAAACTGGGATCTACGTTCTTGTGGTCAGCATGTAGTCACCATCCTCCACTTTGGACAGATGGGTCTTAGTTTCTACAGAACAACTCAAAGATATGCATCAAGTTATGTATGTCCCTTGAGGAGGAACTAGGGCTCTGTTTTGTTTTTGAACTATTCTTTAAAGCTATCATTACTTTTCTTGCTTGACTGCTTTTCCCTTGTTTCTGCATTCTCTCACTTTCTTTTCTGCATTCTTGAACTTTCCTAATTAGTAAATGCTTTAGTCTGCTCTTTGGAGCTCAGGGAAGGCCTACAGAAAGAAACGAGGGACACAGAGGGGCTTTTATATCCAGTAAGGTCCCGCAAGGTCCTGCTTGGTTTTAATCCCCCCTTTTCTTTGATACTCCTCTATCCTGAGGGGAATAGGGGTGGGACAAGAAGAGGAAATAAAGTTTTGGATAGAGAGGTTAATTCATAAACCTGGCAAGGGAACATGGCTTTAAGGGGGGGCTCAGTTTAAAAAATATTCCCAAGGACCTTTTTCTAAGCAGCCCTGGTATCTGTGGAGATGCAGTGGGTAGATGGCAGCTGTGTTATTCCGTAAGGTACTATCCGTGGGTCTCCTATGGTACTTGCTGGCTCATGTTTCCAATTTTGATACAGGTTCTTTCCTTCCTTCTTATATTCACCTTCTCTAGTCCTTTTCCCTACTTGCCAAACTTAACTAATTACTCTTCAGGTCCTAAAAGGTACTTTTTTGGGTGGCACTTTCTCCTCCCCAAAGTAGAGTTGTGCCTTTATTATGCTTCCTTTGCCTTTTGGGCAGACTGTAATTGTGATGTTTATACTGCTTTAACTGTCTGCTTTTTGAGGGATGTAACTCTGCAGAGTCCAGGGTAATGGGCTATTTTATATTTCTGGTAAGTCCAGTACTTAATTTTCAGCTGGCACTCATATGAGTGAACAAGTGAATGATGAGAATCAGTACCTACCTCATATATATTCTTGGAGAAAACTGTTGTGTTTCTTTGGTCAGATTTTATTTATCTCTGGTAAACTTTTTGAACACAGTTTTAGGCCCAATCCCAATGCTTTTGGAAGGCGAGAAGAAACGATTCATTTATGGAAGGAAAGCAAGTCATTTTGCTAATTTTGGCCAAATAGTGTCTTCCTGGAGATGTATTGAACTATACCAAGAGATATAAAAATTCCTTCCTAAAATCCTAACATCGTTGTAAAGACTTGACCAGAAAGAGCAGCTGTTAATCACCTTTTGTTTGCAGTAATATATGCTCATCTGAGAGTTTATTATACCTAATTTAAAATAGAATTTTCTTTTAAACAGTATGTTTATCTAAGATTAGGACAGGTAAATATATGATTTGGATCCAAGATGTCAGTTTTCTTAAGAGAAATTGTCATCGCATCAGGTTTTCTCATGAAATGGCAAGCGTTGGGTACGAATCGCTTCTCAGTTTATTTGTGAAATGCTCGTTTTCTAGGCCTGCCTTAGAAAATTAGGGACCTCACTGTGATGATTGTTACTTGTATTTCTTCATTGCCTAAGAAGTAAGACTTGAAGGAAATTCCTTTTATTGAGTGAAACAAATAAATATATTTTGTTTTCTGCCTTGGATTTTCATTTATACTAAACATACTTTTTGTGTATATTCAGCAAATTAAGCTTAATTTGTTAGGACAGAATAACCTGTCTAAATTTTTGATTAATTTAAAAATCACGTTTTGTGAGCAAAAATTTTATCACTTTATCTGCATAAAAATATTTATTTAAGGAGACATTTAAAGGATATATGTTTACTTTGTGTTCTTGCTAATCCTTGTGGACTGTCAGGACGAATTTCTTAGACTGTCTCACAAATGTTCTTTCAATTCAGGAATTTCATTCAGGTTTTAAATAATGCATACTAATAGAGGCAGTAGAGATACAGTTAATTATAAATGTGAGAGATAATAAATTTTTTATTTGGAAATTTTTAGAATTGAAATCTATTATGTGTGTGATATTTTTAGCCCTTCAAACAAAATATCAATGCCACTCTGCCAGTGTGATTCAGGAGAAACCAGCAAGTAATCTGGTCTCTCTGTTCTGTTCCTAAATTCTGCTGATAATAGAATTCAGCCTTCAGAATGTTCCTTCTGTGCTTCCTGACTTTCTGGATTATTTCTTGGGGGAGTGAAAAAGAAATAAAGGCCTTTCTTCCCATGTAGCTTTGTAAGGCTTTTAAAGGTCTTTTCTTCTAGTTTCTGTTGGCAATAAGCAGCATATTGAAACAGATGGAAAATGTGAACAAAGACATCAAATAAGCAATGTATTTATTTATCAACAAATATATATCGAACATGTATGGTATATCAGGCATTGTCAGAGCTGAGTATAAATAAACTATTTTATCTGTCTTTGTCTTATCCATATTTCTACGAAGGACCTGACACTTAGTAGAAACTCAGTAAATGCATTGAGTGAACTGAATGTGGGTTCTTGTTCTCAAGGAGTATTGAACTCAGTACTTGGTACAGTGAGGCAGGGTGGGGAGCAGACATATGCAAATAACTGTAGGTTAAGACGTAACATGTTAAGTGCTTAAAGAGTATATGGGAGAACTGAGGAGGTGATGATTAATTTTAGCTTAAAGAAACAGATTTATAAAGGAAGTAGTATTTGATAGGCTTTAGGAAATGAGTGAGAATTTGAGACACTTTGTTGGAGAAAAATACTCCAGACTGATAATTGGTCTAGTCTCATGGGAGGAATGGAACTGTGTGGTGTCATTGGCTGAGGTATATGGCTCAATATTGTTGGAGAGTTGAGGGCTAATAGTGAAGAGTTTGCAGGAGTAACGGAATTAGAATCTGATATTAGAAAGCCTTGATAACAGTTCTAAGGGGGACTACTCTGCAGGTAGTAGGGAGCCTTCAGTCTTTTTGAGTAAGGCAGTGATATGGTATCTGTTTTAGAAAAGCAGTAGTGGGTGGGTTGGGGGAGTATATAGCGTGTGCTGGCGGGGTGAAAGATGGTTGGAGATGGGAGTTAGGCTGTGAGGCTGGGGATGCCTGGGGGTGAAGTGTGATAGAGATTTAAAAAAACGAAAATGAGGAAGAGGTAGTTTAGTTTGTTGGATACCTGTTATGTACCAGATACTGTGCTAGGAACCTAGGATTTACAGGAATGGGATGGCAGAGACAGGATCCTTGCCCTCCAGAAGTTTTTTAGGTAAGAAGAGAAAGGAACATGTCAATAAATAATGAAATATAGGACAAAATAGATGTATTAATAGCTGTATGAACAAAGTAGAGAAGAAGCATGGTGGTGGGGTGACCAACTCTGTTGGAATATAGGGTGGCAATCAGGGAAGCCTCTAGAAAGCTTGCACACAGTATGGAAGAGAAAGGAAGTTAAACATAAGTCTCTCTTACTTCCTTGTTCTTCAGCCACCCACTTATCCTCCTGGAGCTAATTTCCTAGGAATTCCTCCAGAGATTCTCTATGAACAGAATTTTAAAAGATGAATAGCTGTTTTAGAAGCTGATTTAATTACTTTTGCTGAGAAATACAGTAAAGTACCTTGGAATTAGAAAGATGGACACCAGAAACTAATACAACGTTGTAAGTCAACTATACTTCAATTTAAAAAAAAAGTTAAAAAAAAAGATTTGAATATGGGCTCTGTCACTTACTAGTTCTGTGGCCTTATACTTTTTGACAGACTCTTTGTTTCCTTTTCTGTAAAATGGATTAGATTCAATGATTCATTTAAAGCACTCATTAGAGTGCTTGGCACACACTTGCTGCTGCTGCTGGTGGAGAAGGAGCAGCCCCGAGTTCTGTGGTAGGAGTGTGTCTAGAGATGACCATGAAGGACTTCTGGTGTATTATCTTTATCTTCTAGGTGCCAGTTTTAAAAGGGAATGATAACCACTGGATTTGCATTTTAGGGGCTTACTCTGATGGTAATGCAGAAAAGACACATGAGGACCAGTTGGGCAATTATGATTTTAAGTTGGCTTAATCTGTGTGGTAGAGTTAGTGAGGAAAGTAGATGGATTGGCTAGCTATTTAGGACTTTAAAGAAAAAAAAACTTGATTAAGGTGGGAGGGTGAGGGTAGCTGTTGAAAGAATTAAATGAAGTTTAGGAGAAAGAAAAGCTGTAGGTGGATTTTGGAGTCAGTCAGAATGTAACTTGTTGAAGCCTTGAGGATTGATATGATCCCCCAAGTATGTGATGTAAAAAAAGAAGAGCGCCTAGGAGGGACATCTGAAACACCATATTTATAAGATATACAGGAGAGGGGAATCTAGTTGAAGATTCTGAGGAGGAGTGGTCAGGGTTAGGAGGGAGATCCTAGATAGTATGGTGTGTTAGAAGCAAGGATGTCAATTAAAAAGGGAACTGAAGAGTCGGCTGGTTTGTCACTTTGGAGGTTGTTGTTTCCTTAAAGTTGGGACAGAAGCGGGTGCAGTGTGTCAGAGTCAGAGGGAAGGAATGGAGGTGATGGAGCCAGTGCACGGCCCAGCTGCACTGCTCTTGTGGAAAGCAGTTGTTCTCCATCCATTCAGAAAACTGTGAGGAAGAAAATTATCATCTTGTATATTGCTGTTAATAATTCAGCTTGCTTCCTTGCAATGTTCATATATACACCTTTTTATTACACAGCAGTACTCTTCTTACACATTTGTACATTCTGCTTTTATTATTGATTTACTTACCCGTATTTATTACTATGTATTCCTTAACATAGTTACAGGTATAAGCATTTGACTGTAAAATTAAGAGCTCTGACCATCTGTCTTCTTTTGGCTTTGTTGCTGCAGCATGTAGTCTGTTGTGCGCATATTAAGGCACATCTGTAACTATTCTCCAGTTGTTATTTAAGTTGCTTCTAACTCTTTTCACTATTTCAAATAATTTTTATGCTTTAAATTTACCTTTATTTCTTTGGGGAAGATTTCTTGAAGTAGAATTATTGCACTGATAGGGAGAGTATGTACATTTTTAAGATGCATGATGCAGTGGCCAGATTACTTTCTAGAAAGATAAGTCCAGCTTCTGTTTGGGTGGGAGACACTTGGTCATATGTGTACACTGAGGAGAGGGAATCATAGGGAATCCAAAGAAAAGTTGAAGAGGCTAGTTCCTTTGCTAAGGGGGTGGAGTTGAGGGGTTAAATATAAATTAGGAATGTGGGCTGGAATACAGAATTGATTAGAACAGAAGCCTGTCTTGACAACCTTTCCACCTCCAAACTAGGTTAGACGCCTCTGTTATCTGCTTTCATAGCACCCTGCCCTCCCGCTTTATAGCATTGTGTCAGATTCATAATTATTTATGTAAGATCTGTCTTCTTAGTTAGAGTGCCAGCTCCACGAGAGCACAGGCTTTTGTCTTTTTTGCAGCTTAATCTGTGTTGTCCCACACTTAGTTACTTAGTAAATATTCATTGATCAAAGAAGTAAAAATATGGTGCAACTCTGAGATTTAAAATCATGAATTTGTTTTGACAGCAGTTTATATACATAACAACATTTTTCTCTCGGTACTCAGCTGGTTAGCTGGTTAGGAAAGTTGAATTGTATGATTGATGCAGGATGGGAAGTGATAGGTCAGTTGGAAGAACAGTTGTAGCTGAGGTTACTGGTGAGGGAATGTTTAAATGGACAGTTTTAGTTCAGGCTGGGTAAGGAAGAAATGAAATCAGTAAAAAGCTGATAAAAGCAGACAAAACGGAGAATTTTGTATGTTGCTGTTTCTTGTGAGGTTTAAGAAGAGATGTGGTGGGATTTCTGAGGTGGAGTTGTTGGAGATGCCAGGTAGGATGTAGCAATGAGAGATGACTCACATGAAGAGAAGCAGAAGGGACTTTGGGTCCATTTTGTTTACTACTGTATCCTCAGCACGTAGAACGCTGCCAGGCACCAAATGGGTGCTGGGTACATATGCTGACTGCGAGGAGGTAGGTGGGGAACGACGTCTTTTCCTCTGCACGTCCCCGGTTCTGCACCTCATACAGAGTACAGGTGTTTGGTGTTTATGGAATGAACAAAATAAGTCTTGGATTTTGAATACTTCTATATCTATGTTTTGAAACCACCAAAGAAGATTGGGAGCTGCATTTTTGGTGGTGAGGAAAATGTCATTTAACAGAATATCCGGTGAATGTGGGAAAAGTACCCTAGAGATATATAGTCATCATGTTTCTTAAATTATTCTTGAGTTGGTTATCTGTTTTCAGGGTAGTTGAAATCCCACATCACCTTTACTCCATCCGTTATTTAATACCCAGCAAATGCATATGGACTTTTTAAAGAACCTTTTTTTTCCAGTTGTAGGGTAGTATATTCTTACTGCAAAAGGGAAAATCAAACAAATACTATGAAATAGAAAAAAGCATAGCTATTTTTAAAAGCATCTCCAGTCCTGATACCCATACTAAACTACAGTTGACATTTCGGGGTATATTCTCTCAGCCTTTTTTTTTTCTCTATTCAAATGAATTTTAACATTAGTCTAAGAAAGAAGAATTGGTTTAAGGTATATTTGAATCACATAAAAGAGATTTTAGAAGTATATTATTCTCAAATGTACCACTTCCTATACTTAATATGAGTTTAATTAAAAATTCAGAGAGAGAATTCCATTTTAATAATGTTTTGAAGATGCCCATAATCTTTCAATGTAAAATTCAGGTTGTATAGCTTTGTTGTAATTAATATATTACTTGAAATCATATTTTAGTTTTTCAGAACCAGACAGACAGTTTGTAACCAATCTATTCATGTTTATCTCAGATATATTTAGTGCTTGCTGTTTGCCCGCTGCTGGAATCACTTAGGTTCCAAAATAAGGAGACATGGTCTGTTAGTCCTGGACCTTTTGATTTTTTTGTGGATGATTTGGCAGCTGAGTAAGATTTTCAGGAAGAGTTGTTAAGATGTTTAAGGGGGGAGGGTATAGCTCAATGGAGAGTACATTCTTAGCGTGCAGGAGGTCATGGGTTCAATCCCCAGAGCCTCCATCAAATAAATAAATAAATAATATAATATAATTAATTAATTAATTAACTAACCTAGTTATCTCTCCCTCCAAAAAAAAAAATTGAAAAAAAAAAGATGTTTAAAATGATTCCAGAGTAGTAACTGTGGGGATGGAAGCACAGCCCAGTGAAGAGTTGTCTTTATCCCAGTGCTGCTCTCTCTGTGACTTAGCATGGAATCTCAGCAGCTTTCCTCCCCAGCGTTTTCCAACATAAAGAAGAGTTAACACCCATCTACCGCCTTGATTTTAGAGTTAGGATTTTGCTGTATTTGCTTTATCACAAATCTGTCCATCTGAACCCATCATATTTTTTAATGCATCTCAAAGTTAAAGTTTCCAGATCAGTTTTACCTAAAGTCTCTAATTTTACACTTGTATCTTTTTTCTTACTCTGGAAATCTTTGTTTCTAGTGTTACTGACACAATTTTTTATTTGCTTTGTCCTCGAACACAACTATACATTTCTAAATTAACATATTAATATTATGACTGAAAAGAATATTCACTACTGTATGATTTTTTAATGTGTTTTTATGTATTTAGTTTTATGTATTTTTATCTTTAGAATGTATCCCACTAGGGGTAAGTATTCAAAATATTGTGCTTTAAAAGTCATTTGAAGTAATTCTTTTCTCTGTTTCTGCCACCAACTTGACATATCATTAGTTTCACTTACTTAAATTTATCTTCTGTTTATAGAGGTTACTTTTTTTTCTTTTTGATTTTTGTTTTCTTAAATTATGTAAAACATTTGAACATTTACATTGTTCCCAAATTAAAACTGTTCAAGAGGGCACTTCACAGAAGGCTCACTTCATCCTGGTCTTCCTTCCCCATAGGTATCCATTTTTACTAGTTCTTGTTTTTCCTTTCCATTATTTCCTTTTGAAAATATAAGCAAATATGCCATAGAAAAGTTTTAACAGATCTCACGAGTAACTGGTGGCACTAGTTGCTTCTGGGGGAAGTGGTTAGCTGCAGAGAGGAGTGAAAGGAAACTTAAACATTTTTGTCACTTTTGAATTTGGGTTTTTTTTTTTTTAATGACGCAGTTAGTCTATTTGGTTTTTTTTAGTGGGGGAGTTAGTGTATTTTTACATTTAGGAATTGTAATAGTACCTGTGGTCCCCTCCTTTATATTCTCTTTTATGAGCAATGATGGAATTAGCTACTAACCTCTTCTTGACCTTTCCTTCTCTCTTCCCTAGAATCTTTCCTTCTTTCTTTTTTTTTTCTGGCATTTAAAAATTTATTATTGATTCACATGCAGTAAAACTCACTTTTGGGGGTGGTGGTGTCAGTCTGTGGGTTTTGACAGATGCATAGACTCGTAAAACAACCGCCATAATCAAGATCAAGAACAACTCCCTCACGTCCCCAAATTCCCTCGGCCCCTGACTCCTGCCAACAACTGATCTGTTCTCTGTTTCTGTAGTTTTTCCTTTTGAAATCAGAATGTCATATGTCATATGTCATATAAATGGAAATGTCATATAAACGTAACCTTTTTTTTTTTCCACTTAGCGCAACGCATTTGAGATTCATCTAGGTAGTCTAGTGTGTCAGTAAATCATTCCGTTTTTAGTAAACTCTCCCCTTCTCCATTTTGTTAATACACACATACACACACATACGGCACAAACATTTGCGTACACAACTCTGTTACCTTATTGTTTAGTGTTATTTCTAAATTCAGTATATATCACCACCAGATCTTATCCCAAAGCTTCTCTTAGAGTTTTTTGATTGTCTGAAGCTCATTCTTTTTTTTTTTTTTTTTTTTTTCTCTTTAGAGGGGAGGTAATTAGGTTTGCTTATTTATTTATTTTTGGAGGAGGTACTGGGGATTGAACTCCGGACCTTGGGTGTGCTAAGCATGCACTCTACCACTTGAACTGCACCCTCTCCCTTGAAACTCATTCTTTACTAAAGAGCTCAGGGAGAGCTCATGGGAATGGTATTAAATTCTCTCTGGTTCTTAACATTTGCTTCTGACCGTTATACCCATTATATCTGAAGGTTTGATTGGATGTAAAATCCCTGGTTTATATTTTCTTGAGCCCCACGGACCTGGATATGAAGTATTGTCAAAGTCTTAAACCATTTTCTTTTTTCTCTTACAGAGACTTGGTCTTTTGCTGGGATGCCCAAAAGATTTTTCTTTACAGAACCAATATTTTAATATGTCTTGGTGGGTTTTTTTTGCGTTTTTTGTTGTTGTTGACAATTACATGATTTATTGAGTAGTAGGAACTTGGGTAAATAGATCTTTAGTGTGAGGTGTTATAATTATCTGGCTAGGAGTTAGGCTGTGTTTAATGTTTGCTACTTGTTTATATTGTCTGTAGATGTCAGAGCTTCATTTACCTCTAGTTTCCTTGTTTTTGTTTTCCCTGCTGTTTGGGGTTTCCCTAGAAACTCCTTAATAGTGTGTCTTTCAGCTCTCTCAGTTGTAATTTGTTTTTATACTGGAGCCTTGTTGATGTGGTGATATGGGTACTGGGAAGGGAAGTGTTCTGTAACTTAACGATTAAATATCAGTGGTTGTAGTGGACCAGAGTCCCTTTGGAAGAGTTCAGTCTTTTCCCCTCTCCCCTTACTTCAGTCAGGAAGGCTAGCTGTGACTGGAGTTGTCTAACTGCCCTTCCTCTAGGTCAAAAAGGCAGGTCTTAGTTAAAGAGAACAGATTGTTCTGGGTATATCTCAAAATGGTTACTTTAACTCTCCCTGAGCACAAAACTGGAAGGGATTTTTTTTTTAATGATAACCTGGTAGAGCTCATGAATATATGGAGGCTTCTCTAAGACCAGAACTCTTAAGAGTTCTACAGCTCCAGCTGGTTTACAGTCAGCCTCCAGCAATTCATCAGTTACCTTTAAAGTATTTCTCTAAACTATCTTCAGAGGCTCCTGCTCAGCCCTCTTTCTCCATATTCACTTGTCTTTTCCATTTTCCTGAAGGCATTTTGCACTGTGAACTCAGTTTTCTGATGAATCTAGGGAGAGTTGTTGCTTTACATTTGTTCATCTTCTTTTCTTGTGAGAATGGGAGTAACAGATTTCAGTCTTTTTACATATCAGAGCTGAAGCCAGAAGTCCTCTTGTTAATGTTTTAGTCAGGGTTTTATGAAGACATAATTCACATACCCTTAAAAATTCACCCTTAAAAGCATCTTTGGTAGTTTTTAGTATCTTTACAGAATTGTGTAACCTTTACCACTGTCTAATTTTAGAACATTTTCATCACCTGACAGAAATCCTGTTATATCTAGGACTCCTAGTCCTAGGCAACCACTTACCTATTTTGTTTCTGTGGATTTGCCTATAATCAACATTTTATATAAGTGGCTTCATATAATATGTGACCTTTTGTTTCTGGCTTGTCTTAGTGTAATGTTTTCAAGGTTTGTTCATGGTGTAGTGTTTATCAGTGCTCCATTTCTTTTTGTTGCCAAGTAATATTCCATTGCAGTGCTATATTACATTTTGCTTATCTATTCATCAATAGGTAGAAACACTTTTTGGCTGTTATGAAAAATGCTGTTAGGAACATTTGTGTAACATTTTTGAGTGGATATGTTTTCATTTTTCCTGGATAGATACCTAGGAGTTGAATTAATGGTTTATAGGGAAACTATGATTACCATTTTGAGGAACTGCCAGACTGTTTTCCAAAGTGGGTATGCTATTTTACATTGCCACTAGCTGAGAAAGTTTTAAGTTCTCCACATCCTAGCAACATGTCTTCTTGATTCTAGCCATCCTAGTGTGTACAAAGTAAAATCTTATAGTAGTTTTGATTTGCATTTCCTAGTGATTAATGATGTCGAGCATCTTTTCATGTGCTTATTGGTCATTTGTATATCTTCTTTGGAGAAATGTCTATTCAGATCCCTTGCCCACTTTTTGGTTAGGTTTTCTTTTTATAGTTGAGTTCTAAGAGTTGTTTATATGTTCTGGATAGAAATAACCTGTCACCTATATGATTTGCATATACTTTCTCCTATTCTTTGGGTTGTCTTTTTACCTCCTTGATGGTGTCCTTTGAAGGACAAAATTTTAAATTTTTATGAAGTCTAGTTTATCTTTTTCTTTCCTTGCTTGTGTTTTTGGTATCATATCTAAGAAACCATTGCCTAATTGAAGGTCATGAATATTTAGTCCAATATTTGTGTCTAAGAGTTTACAGTTTTGGCCTTTCCTCTTAGCTCTTGATTCCATTTTTGAGTTAATTTTTGAATATGATGTGAGGTATTGATTCACCTTTGTTGTTTTGCATAGATATATCCAGTTGTCCCCAAACCATTTATTGAAAAAACTATTCTTTCCCCTTTCGAATTGTCTAAATCAATTTATCATAAATGTCAGTGTTAATTTCTGTTTGGGGGGTGGATTAGGTTTATTTATTTATTTAGTTATTTTAATGGAGGTAGTGGGTATTGAACCCGGGACCTTGTACATGCCAAGCACACTCTACAACTGAGCTGTATCCCCACATTAATTTCTAGATTCTAAATTTTATTACATTAGTGTATATGTCTGTGCTTAAGCCAATAATACACTCTCTTGATTACTATAACTTTATAGTGAGTTTTAAAATTGGGTTGTGTGAGTCCTCCAATTTTGTTCTTCCTTTTCAAAATTGTTTTGGCTCTTCTGGGCCCCATTGCAATATGAGTTTCAGAATCAGTTTGTCAGTTCCTGAAGAAAAATGAGTTAGACTTTTGATAGATATTGCCTTGAATCTCTAGATTAATTAGAGGAATATTGCTGTCTTAACAATATTAACGAATATTAATTCTTCCAATCCATGGACATGGTTGCCTATCCATTTACTTAGCTAGCTGTTCTTTCATTTCTTTCAACGTTTTGTAGTTTTTAGTATTCAAGTCTTGTACTGTTTTATTAAGCTTATTTATAGATTTTTTTTTATTCTATTGTAAATGGAATTGTTTTCTTAAATTTCAAATTGTTCATTGCTAGTGTATAGAAATAAAATTGATTTTTTTCATATTGAACTTATATCCTGCAATCTTGCTGAACTTGTATATTGATTTTAATAGTACTTTGGTAAGGATTTTTTTTGGATTTTTATATACAAAATAATGTTGTATGTGAATAGAGGATATTTACTCTTTCCTTAACAATCTGGTGCTTTTAATTTATTTTTCATGCTTTATTGCCCAGGCTGGAACCTCCAGTACCATGTTGAATAGAACTAATAAAAGAGGATATCTTTTTGTTGTTCATGATTTTAAGGGAAGAGCAGTCTCTTAACATTAAATACGATGTTTATCAGGTTGGGAGATTCCCTTTTATTTCTAATTAATTGAGTATCTTTATTAGGAAAGGGTGATGGATTTTGTCTTAATTCTTTTTTTTAATGTCTATTGAGATGATCATGTGGATTTTATCCTTTATTCTGTTTAAATATAGTGTATTACATTGATTCTGTTTCTAAACCATCCTTTTATTCCTGGCATTAATTCCTCTTGGTCATGGTGTATAATCCTTTTTATGTGTTGTTGGGTTTGGTTTGCTAGTAATTTGTTGAGGATTTGTGCATCTGTGTTCACAAAGGATATTTTTCTGTTGTTTTTTTATGATATTTTTATCTAATTTTGGCAAGAGGGTACCACTGGCCTTGTAGAATTGGTTAGAAAGTGTTTCTAACTTTTGGGGTAAGAAGAGTCTGAGAAGGATTGGTGATCATTTTTCTTCCTATGTTTGGTAGAATTCACCAGTGAAGCCATCTCTGAGCATGGGCTTTTCTTTGTGCCAAGTTTTAAGATTGCTAATCAGTTTTGATAGTTCGTGACTTTCTAGGAGTTTGTTCATTTAAAATAAGTTACATAATTTGTTGCTATATAGTTATTCATAGTATTTTCTTATAATCTTTATTTCCTAATAGTCTTTTTTAGTTTGGCAGTAATATTTCTACTTTTATTCCTGATTTTTAGTAATTGGAGTCTTTCTTTTTTTTTCTTGCTTAGTGGAACCAATTTTTTTGTTCATTGATTCTGTTATTTTTTTGGTCTCTATTTTATTGCTGCTCTACTCTGTATGGTTTCCTTCCTATTGCCTGTTTCAGGTTTAATAGTTTATTCTTCTAGTTTCTCAAGGTTGAGGGTTGGATTATTCATTAAAGATCTTTCTTTTTTTATTACAGGCAATTGCAGCTATAAATTTCCTTCTAAGAACTACTTTAGCTACATCTTACAAGTTTTGGTCTGTTGTGTTTTCATTCTCATTCATTACTAAATATTTTAAAATTTTCTTTGTGATTTCTTTGTTGTATTTTTTTTTTTAGGAGTGTGTTGTTTAGTACCCACACATTTGTGTACATTCCAAAAATCCTTCTGTTTGTGATTTCTAATTTAATTTTCTTGTGGTTGGAGAACATATATGTATGATTTCAATTTTTTTTTAATGTATTGAGGCTTGTTTTATGGCCTAATATATCCTGGAAGATCTGTGTGCACTTGAGCATGTGTATTCTACCGTGGTTGGTGGTAAGTTCTATAACTGTTAGTTCTGGGTTCTTTCCAGTTATATTGAAGTTTTACATTTCTATTTGATCTTCTGTTTGGTTGTTTTATCCATTATTGGAAGTAGGTATTGAAGTCTCCAACCATTATGATAAATTGTGTATTTCTCCCTAATTCTTGAGTTTTAGCTTTAATATTTTAGGGGTCTGTTATTAGGTTTGAGTTTGTGTATAATTTTTATGTCTTCTTGATGTGTTAACCATTTTATCATGATAAATATATTGTTTTATTTCTAGTAACAACTTTTGTTTTAAAGTCTGTTTTATCTGGTATTAGTTCAGCTCTCATTTGATTCCTATTTGCATGGTATTTATTTTTCTTTCCTTTTAATTTCAACCTATTTGTGTGTTCAAATCTAAAATGTCTCCACAGACAACATCTCATTGGATCTTTAGGAAAAGAAAAATCTGTTCTGTGAAACTCTACCTTTTGATTGGATGAATTTACCTATTCGCATTAATTGTGATTACTGATAAGGTAGAACTTATGCCTGCCATTTTGGTCTTATGTCACTTTTTTCTTATGTTGTTTTCTTTTGTTCGAAGTAGACTTTTTGGTGTACCTTTTAATTTCATTGGGGTTTCTTTTCTGTAGTTTTTGAGTTATTTTCTTAGTGGTTGCTCCGGAGGATTACTCAGATAACATCCTAACTCAAAACAATATAATTTGGATTAATATCAACTTAATTCCAATAATGTATTAAACCTAGCTCCATAGTATCTGTATTTTCTCCCTTCTTTTTCTTCTTACTGACATAAAATTATATCTTTAAACAGTTTAAGCCCAGAGAGTTATAATTATTGCTTTGTGTCATTTTAAGTTAGATAGGAGAGAGCAGAGTTACAAAAAACATATGTTTATGCTGCCTTTTATATTTACCTATGCAGTCATCTTTACTGGTGTTCTTTATTCCTTTGTATGCGTTTGTGTAACTGTCTAGTTTCCTCTCTTTTCCACTGTATTATTTTGTATAGTGTAGGACTGCTAGTGACAGATCCTCTGTTTTTGTTATTTAGGAATGTCTTAATTTCTTCATTTTTGAAGTATAGTTTTACTGGATACAGGATTGTTGGTTTATAGTTTTTTCTTTCAGCAATTGCAGTATATCATCCCACTGCCTTTGGGCTTCCTGTTTTCTGATGAGAAGCTTGTTGGTCTAATTGGGTTAATAATACAACATGATTCTGTTTAGTTTGTGACATATAAAGAGGTAAATTATGACCATAGTATCAAAACATATAGGAAGAGATAAACAGGTTTTGAAAAGTTATGTGTTGCATTGTCAGCATTTGATAAATATACTAATGGAGTCAAGGATGTAATATATTAAAGGTGCAGCTTTTAAAAACTTACTATGATACTCACTTATACAATACCAAAATATATGGCAAAAAGTAAGAAAGATCATAAAATAGAAAAATACAAAGATCACAGAAAAGGATGATGGAGAGAACAGATCGGACAAACAATATAGTAAAACTTAAATCTGTCTGTAATATAAATTAAACCAAACTAATCCTCTTAGTCTCTGTTATTTGCTCTTTGGCACAACTGTTACTTACTTAGAAGTGCTAATAATGTATAATTTAAAATTATTTGTACTGATAAATTGATCTAAAAAATCTTCATGTCCATTTCCACTTCTAAACACATAGCATCACAGTAATAAATTTCTTGTCCATGTACTCAAATAAATCTTTCCATTCCCTCACTGCTATCGAATTTGAGCTTGTTTTTATATGTCATGCAACACCTCCAACATCTGCCAGTATCTTGGTTCACTTTTTTGTTATGAGCCGCACCCATCTACATCTGGTGTTGCAAATTTCCCGTCACGTAACTCCTTCCACCACTTCACAGTAACTCACAGGCTGCAGTCCTACGTCATCCACTTCCCCAGTAAACTTCGGGTCTTTTTCAGTGTAAAGTGCCATATTTATTGCGTTATTTATGTATTTCTTGACAATTCAGCATGTGTAAAATCATTTTTATTGAATTTTAGTGGTTTTATTTGGGTCTTATCTTTTTTTAAAAATATGATACTGATGAAGTTTTTGAATGTTTTGCTCTTAACCCCAGTTCCTCCATAAGCTTTGTGGTTTTTTATTGCATGATGTTGTATAGTGCATTGATTTTAAGAAACTCAAATGTCACGTAATACCAGAACTGACTGTAATTGCTCTATCCCATATCTATCCATTCATTGATCCATCTTTTTTTTGATGCATTTCAAAGTAAGTAGAGTTAACTTTTAACTTCTGCAGCATGCATATCATTAACTAGAATTTGATACTTGTTTATTGCTCTTTTTTTCATCATTGTAAAATTTACACACAGTGAAATGCACTTATCTTTTAAGTGTGCCATTTGATGAGTTTTGCAGATGTTCACACACTTGGGTAGTGCAAGCTCCTGGTGAAAAGCAGAGCTATACCATCATCCTTAGAAATGTCCTTTCATACTTGTTCCCATTTAGGCCTTGTTCTCGCCCTCTCAGAGGTGACTATTATTTTCATTTCGCCTGTTCCAGAACTTTTTATACAGGCACACCTCAGAGATATTGCAGGTTCTGTTTTAGACCACCACAATGAAGCAAAGTGAGTCACATGAAGTTTTTGGTTTCCCAGTGCATAGAAGTTATGTTTACATTATACTGTAGTCTATTAAGTGTGCAGTAGCATGATATCATAGTAAGTCTACACCTTAATTTAGAAATACTTTATTGCTTAAAAATGCTAATAATAATGAAAAAGTTTGAAATATTACAGGAATTAACAGTGTGACACAGACATGAAGTGAGCACATGCTGTTAGAGAATCAGTGCTGATAGACTTGCTCGATGCATGGTTACCACAGACCTGCAATGTGTTAAAGAAAAAAAAAACCACAAACCCAAAAAACTTAGTATCTGTGAAACACATAAAATGAGGTATGCCTGTAGAAGGAATCATATAGCAATACTCTTGTAAGGCTTCCTTGATTCAGTATAACATTTTTTAGATCATCTGTGTTATGTATATCAGTAATTCATTTTCCTTTTTATTTCTGAGTAAGACATACCACAATTTGTATATCCATTTATTTGTTGATAGATACCCAGGCTATTTCAGATTGATCTCACTGTGAAGAAAGCTCTCATGAACATATCTGTATGAGTCTTTAGGTACACGTATGGCTTCATTTCTCTTATGAGTGGGTTTGCTGGGTCTTGGGGTAAGTACACGTTCAGTCTTACGAGAAACTGCCTGCCATTGTTCTGAAGAGGTTGTACCATTGTACATTTCCACCAGCAGTGTATTGAAGTTCTTATTGTGCCATATCCTTGGCAGTATCAGTCTTGTCAGTCTTAGGTTTTGACCATGTATGGTACTATCTCAGTGTGGTTTTAATTTGCGTTTCCCTAATGACTAATAGTGTCTAGCAGTTTCATGTGCTTCTTGGTTATTTGCAGTATCCTATTTTGTCAAGTGTCTATTCAGATCTTTTGTCTATTTAGAAAAATTGGATTGTCTTATGTCTTTTTAGCAGCTTTTAATTTTGCTGAAGTCTAATTTATGAGTGTATTATTTTATGGTTCTTGCTTCCTTTGTCCTAATAAATATTTGCTTGATCCCCAAGTCATTAAGGTATTTTAACATGTTTTCTTTTAGAAGCTTTATAGTTTTAACTTAATATTTAGGACTATAAACCATGTTCAGTTGAGTTTTATATGTTGTGTGAGACAGAGATTAATGTTCCCTTTTTGCAAATGTTTGTCAGTTCTACCACTTTTTGTTAGAAAAACTTTCCTTACCCTTTTGGATTGTTTCGGCACCCCTGTAAAATATTACATGACTGTGTAAGTGTGGATCTCTTTTTGGGCTCACTCTTAATCCATTCCATTGATTTATTTGTTTATCCTTAGTGCCAGTGCCGTGTACTGTCTTGATTACTCAGTTTTATAGTAAATCTTGGGGTCAGATAGTGAAGTCCTACAACTGTATTCTTTTTCAAACTTTCTTTGGATATTTTTAGATCCTGTGCATTTCTGTATAAAGGTGAGAATCATTTTGTCAGTTTTTACAGAAACCACCTAGTGTGAGTATAATTTGGATTGCATTGATTCTAGGGATCAATTTGGAGAGAATTGCAGCCCAATAATACTGAGTCTTCTAGACCATACAGATGGCATGTCTCTCCATTTATTTATGTCTTTAATTCCCCTCATCAGTGTTCAGTAGTTTTCAGCAGAGAAATCTTACTGCCTTTTGCTCAATTCTCAAATATTTTGTTTTCTGGTGCTGTTGTAGATGTAATTATTTTTAAAATTTTACTTTCTTAGTGTTTGCTACCAGTATATACAAATAACAGTAGGTTTTTTATATAGTAACTTTGTATCCTGCAACCCTGTTAATTCACGTATTAATTCTGATTATTTTGTGTGTTTTAAGATTTTCTTTTGTTAAAGTCATGTCATCTACAAATAAAGTAAGATTTATTTCTTTTTCATTTATGCCTTTTATTTCTCTGTCTTGGCTTATTGAAATGCCTAGGGTTTCAGTACTACGTTGAATAGAAATGGTGAGAGCTGTTACTCTTACCTTGTTCTTGATCATACAGAAATAGCTTTCAGTATTTAACTATTAAGTATGCTAGCTGTAGGTTTTTTGTAAATGTAGATTGATGAACTTCCCCTGGATTTCTAGTTGGCTTAGAGTATTTATTGTGAATGGGTGTTGAATTTCGTCAAATGTTTTTCCTCCCACTATTTAAATGATCACTTGAGTTTTCTCCTAATTTGGTAAAGTACATTGATTGGTGTTTTGAATATAAACCAATGTTGTGTTCCTGGATTAACTACTACTTGGTAGATATATCATCCTTTTGGTATACTACTAGAATTCCATTTTAATTTACCGATTGACTTTTTAATATCTCTTCGCAGTTTTTTGGTGATTACTCTAAAGGTTTTAGTATACATCCCCTATTTTATAATTTACTGAGAATTGATGTTTTACTATTTCACATAAAACACAGAAACTTGGAATCATACAGGTTCCCCTCTTCCTGTCCTTCTTGCTGAGGTTGCCATAGATACTACATCTATATATCTTATGAACTGCACAATACATGTTATTTTTGCTTTAAGGAGTCATACATGTTTTAAGAAAATTAAGAATGAAAGTGATCTTTTATTATGTACCCATGCTGGTGCCATTTTCAGTGCTTTTCATTCCTTGAAAATCCAGGTATCTATCTGATATACCTTCATATATGATGTAGATACATGGTATATCTGTCTGATGCCTTTCAGTTTGGCAGATTTTCCTTAGCATTTTTCTTAGTGCAGGACTGCTGGTAACACATTGTTTTCCTTTTATCTGAGAATTTTTATTTCGCTTTCATTCTTGAAGGATATTTCCCTGAATATAACACCCTGTGTTGGCATGGATTTCCCTCCCCCTTTTCTGTTCTTTGAAATATTTTGTTCCACTGTCTCACGGCCTTCATATTTTCTTGTGAGAAGTCAGTAAAAATTCAGCTTAGTGTTTCCATGGAAGTAATGTATCATTCTTTTTCTGGCTGCATTTAATCCTTTCTCTTCATTTTTAGTTTCCAGCCGTGTGACTGTGATTTGCACCTCGGTGTTCCTTTCTTTGTACTTAACCTGCTGAGGTTTGCCATGCTTTTTGACTCTAAATTTTTTTCTTTTACCCAATTTGGGAAACTTTTCTCTATTTTTTTTGTTCCGTTGTCTTTTTTTCTTCTCGTGGGACTTTGGTTACATGTATGTTAGACTTTTTTTGATACTGCCCCAGGGACTCACTTTTTATTCCATCAGTATTTTTTCCTCTGTTCTTCATATTAGTTTTGTCTTCATATTTACTTACTCATTTTGCCATTTCCAGTGTGCCATTAGGTACATTAGTAAATGCTTATTTGAAATATATTTCAGCTCCAAAATTTCCATTTTAAAAAATTGTTTCTTGTTTGTAAAATTTCATTTCATTCAGTACAAGTATATTTCCATTTCCATCCTTGAGCATTGTAACAACAACTGCTTTAACTACTTTAGCTGCTAATTCCAATTACTTCATAGTCTCAGTCATTCTCTTTTGTTTGTCTTTTCTCGTGAATATGAGTCATGTTTTGCTGTGTCTTTGCATGTCAAGTAATTTTGAATTGTATTCTAGCATATTATGACTGGATTACAGATTTTTAAAATTCTTCATACTATTTTTTTCAGCAAGTAATTTTAGAAAATGCCACCATTTTCTTTGCTAGTTATTGTTTCTCTGTCTTATGCATTTCTTCTGTTTTTCACTTGTTTTTCTGCTAAACTCTACCCACAAATAGTCCTTTTGTGAACATTTGTGGATAGTAAAGCATTAGCTTTATAATGCCTTAAAATATCTTAGTTGCTCTCCTTCTTGAGTAATACTTTACCTGGGAATTAAGTTCCAGATTGGCAGTCTTTACCTTCAGTACTCTGTGCCATTGTTTACAGTCATCAGCTGTTGCTGGGGAGAAGTCAGCTGTCAGTCTAATTGTCATTCCTTCAGAGGTAATCTGCCTTTTTCTTTGGAAACTTTTAGGATATTGTTTGTATTGATAGTCTATAATGTACTTATGTGTGAATTTATTTTTACCTTTCTCTGTATGTGATATGCACTTTCAGCTCAACATATTTTTCACTTGTGGAATTAGCTAAATCATCTCAGTAAATATTTATGCTCCATTTTATTTCTTTAGGGATAGTGTATCCTTTTTTCTTTTACATAATCCTAAATGTATTTGAAAATTTTTTTCTTGTCATGCTATCCATTGATTGATGGAATCTAGGATGAATTCATGTTTGTTGGCCTCATATGTATTTCTAAAATAGATCTAGTATATATTTTAGAATTTTGTTTTTGCAGCCTCATTTTAGTTGGAAAGTTTAACATTTGTCTTCATTTTGTTTATCTGTCTAGCCCTGTACTTATTTTCTTTTTATTACAGTTTATAGTTGCTTTCTAACTTCTGGGCCCCCAATCTAAAACCAGTTCTGCATTAGAGTTTCCGGGTTCTGTCTTCAAGGCAATATTGGGAGTATTGCAGATTCAGTCATGGATCCATTCAACAATGTTATCCAGACCCTAGTCAAGAGGCTGCTACTTTCCCCTTCCCCAGCTAGGCCAAAGGGTCATATAAGCTTTAGCCGAGGCAACAGGTGTAGTCGGTGTTTTCTTATCCTCCTTCCAGGAGGGGAAGCCTATTCCAGGTGTTGGCTTTAAGCAGTGAGTGTGGCACCTGATCTGCTTGTGGAGCCATTTTGTTCTTTGTTTCCTCAGAAGGAGAAACTCCTACCCAGTAGTGAGTGCCCACAGGCCCAGAGTTGTATCCCTGCTCATAGCTTTGTGTTTCTTCTCAAGATTATCTTGTGACTTACTACTTTTTTTTTTAAATAAATAATTACATTGTATATTATATTTGGACCAAAGAGGCGGAATGAGAATACCAACTTAAAAACTTTTTTCTAATGACTCTTGACTAGACACACAAAATGTTGTTTCTTAATGTTTGTCGTTCTTGTGTCATTTGACACATACTCTTACTAGTAATATTGCTCTTGTAAATTCCATTGCCTATGAGTTTTGTTATGTAGTAGGACAAACACTAAGTTGTTTTTCTTTTTAAAAATTTCCTCTTAATCAAAATTCTCTATTTTTCCGTATGAACTTTAAAATCACTTTTTCTAGTTCAAAAAATTTATTTGGAGTCTATCTTGAACTTCATTATGTGTATATATTAATTTTAGAAAGATTGCTATTTTTATGCTGTCCAGTTATCAGGATACCTAAAATACACATTTACTTACTGCTTTTAGAATACTGTTTTTGAGCCTTACTTGAACTCTTTATTCCCATTTAAAAAGTTTCTGTAGTTATTATGCTTGGTCTGTCTATACATACCGCTTCATTTCTCTAGCTGCTTATTCTCTAGAAGAGAAATAAAAATGTTTTTCTCACATTCAGTCATTTTGTCAAAATACATAATTCTAGAAGCTTTTAGTAGGTTCCATAGTTTCCTACCTACATAATCATAGCAACAACAAATTAAGATAATTTTATATCTTCTAAAGTTTATACTGGTTATTTAGCTTTCTTATTAAACTAAAACCTTCAAAATGGTGTTTAACAGTTGTATGCATCTCTGTGTTGTTGATTCTAGTGGAAATGCCTTCAGTGTTTCACTGTTGAATACCTTACTTGCTATATTAGATTTGGAAAAAAAGATACCATGTTTAAATAGTGCCTTTCATTCTTATTGGAGTTTTTATTAGGAGTGGTAGCTGAAATTTGTCAAATGCCATTTTAATCTTGATACAATCACAGTCAACTACCTTTTAACAAATTGGATCAGTTTGCTTTTTTATTGTTTTTCTTTTTTCAACTGTTATTTATAAGTATATTTCTTTATACTTCCCTGTCTTTGAACTGTCCTTAGCAAGTTTTATTAATATTTTATAAACTTTAAAAAATGAATTGCATACCTTAATAATGACCTTTTCTCTTGTATTTCTTTTGTAGAGATAATTTTATTCTAGTGTTTCATAAATTAATAATTAAGAGTCCCATGTTTAGGTCCATTTTGTCAATTTGTCAAAACATTTTTGGAAAACCAATATATAGATTCTGCATGGCACCTATTTTTCATGTAATTCTGTTAAGTATTTCATATATTTTTATATGAACTGGACATTTTTTTCCAATAGGTCTCCATGTTCTTGTGTGTGGAGACTAGATTTTTACTGCGTCCTTTTGGAACACATTTGTTTCTTAACATTGCTTTTTTCTTCCACAAGTTCCTCTATACTTTTTGTTAGAAGTATTAATTCTAAATATTTATATGTAGATAGGTAGATATAATCCTAAATATTTATAGGTGACGATAAGTTGGAAAGATTTCTATAGTTGTTAGAGTGCAGAAGTGTTAGTAATACTTTGGGTATATTTATGGATGATTGCTATAGGAGTTTACTGTGAACTTGGGTTTTGTTATCACTTTATATTGCCCTCTTTGCTATTTCATGAATCCTGATAACGTTTTTGTAGCTACCCTGTGAGTTTCATTTGGGCTTGGTTCTGAAAATGTTTTGAGAGTGTTTGGTAATTTATACATATGTGACTCTAATAACCTGCTTTGCTTTCTTCCTTTTTTTAAACAGTTACATGGGAATTGGTCTTTCTGCTCAAGGAGTGAACATGAACAGACTACCAGGTACATTATGACTGAATGCAGTACAGTCTTATGGCCAACTCTGGCTAAAAATTTCGAGTAGTAATTTAAAATAGTTAAGTACATTAATCTTCTGTATTTTAAATCACTTACGAGTTCAAAGTGGCAGCTGAGTGGTTTTAATAAATTTTATGCTATTTAGCAAAACATAACATATATGCCATGCTTTGTTTTGTTTTGCTTGTTTTTGTTTTGTTTTTAGGTATTTTCAACTTCCAGTACATGGTCATACCAAAGACTTTAAATATTTTAATGTGGGTTGGTTCTGTTTCTTACCCAACATATTCCTGGCTTTTAACCCATTTTTGCTTGTTTAATATTCTGGGAATGAAGACTGATACTAAAAGTAAACTAAGGACAGTGTGAATGGCAAAACTGTTTCCCCGAACCATTAATCATATGCAAGTGATTCTTAGATTATATTTTCTGTATTCTGTTCACTAATGTTAAAAATTAACCTTGGGGAAAAGTTTTTGAAAATTGAAAGAAAAATGTCCTATTTTATATTTAACTCTGTGTGTGTGTGTGTGTGTGTGTGTGTGTGTGTGTTTAAACCAAATCAAAGCAAAATTCCTTTGGTCTGTTAGCAAAGGAAGTATGCGTGGAAAAATGTCTTGCCATGTTTTTTTTTTT
Organism: Camelus dromedarius; assembly: GCF_036321535.1. Lineage (NCBI taxonomy): Eukaryota > Metazoa > Chordata > Mammalia > Artiodactyla > Camelidae > Camelus > Camelus dromedarius. The sequence goes on along the minus strand of NC_087454.1, from coordinate 8,763,744 downwards.
TTCTTTTTTTTTTCCCTGGTAGTTGTCCTCTCTGTTTAAGACATGCTTTAGCATTCTGTGTGGCAAATTTACTTTCCTTAACATTGTAAGCAGTATTTTAATATGGAAGTTATGTTGTGTAATTGTTGAAAATTTACATGTCCTTTTGGGAATTTTATCTTTGTACTATCTGTTGTAGTACTGTTCTTGCTTATCTTGTTATACTCTTGGTGACTAACTGTAGTATAGAGGAACCTTACTTTTCACTGTAAATATACTGGAACTTTCTCTTTAGGCTGGGATAAACATTCATATGGTTATCATGGTGATGATGGACATTCATTTTGTTCTTCTGGAACGGGACAACCTTATGGACCAACTTTTACAACTGGTGATGTCATTGGCTGTTGTGTTAACCTTATCAACAATACCTGCTTCTACACCAAGAATGGACATAGTTTAGGTACTAAGATAATGAATTGCATGTAAAATAACCAGATGTTGTGATTATTGTACTTACAGCATGGTAATTGTACTTATTGTGTGATTCTTCTTTTACGAATAGATGCCCCTGGAAATGATTACTTTGTTCCTTCTAGGTGGGAGTTGAGGAAATGGTCAATATTTAAATCTAAAGTATGATGGGCCCACATTCAACTAAAAGCCCTTATTTTTTTTTTTAACAATGAAAGCCACATTGTATCACATATTTAGGACTAACTAGAAATAACCTTCATGCTCAGATATTTATTCTAGTAATAGAAATGCTGAGTGTTTTCTACTTTGCTTTGAATTAAGTCCTTCACAATCTGATCCAGTGCTCTAGGTAACAGGTGGTAAGAAAAAAGGGCCGTCAGTTTTTAGTAGAGTGTGGGGGTAATAACAAAGCTAGGAAAAGCTTGGTGCTCCCAACCAAATGAAGAGTGTTGACATATGGACGAATCAGGCCTATAACAGATTGATAAGGGATGGTGACTACAAGTTAGTTCTGCAAAAGGGAGCAGAATTCAAATAAGCAAGTAACAGCAAAACTTGTAAAAGACAGGTGGCAAATAAATAGATTAATAAAAGCATGAGCAAATCTATTCGTTGTAAGACTGACAAGAAATAAGGAATTCTATTTGAATAATACCCATGATACTTCAGATTTAAAATTATGTGTGGTTGTTAGGCTCCCTTTTCTTAGAAGTTTTTTGTTTTTCGTTTTTGTATTGCAGAAAGTATAAAGGGTAGCAAGACTAATGCTTTAAAAATAAAAAGGTTTCACATTATTTTACTGTTTGAAACATCCTTGATTCAGAATAGCAAATTATTTCTGATGAGGTGAAGTGAAAGAAAGCAAAAACTAAGTAACCCCAGAAGGCAAACATTTCAGGTTGCATATAAATCATATTTAAAAATTAAGCTGAAAATAGTATGCTTAGACATATAATAAATGTTCTTTAATATAACACAAAAAACTATTCTGGAATTTCATAGTATAAAATCCTAACTCTTTGGCTACATTAGTAATAGTTATTCTTTTTTTAAAGTATCTCAACATACTCCTTATATAAAGTTGTTATTTATATTCAGTTTAAAATTTTTCCTTCTGATTTTTAATACTGATTCTAAAGTCCTGTGCTATCTGACTTAAAGGTTGTAGCAAGTGCACAGAGATTCTTAGGTTCACTTCGGAACAAGAAAATGATAAAGAATGCATGCAGATTATGTGTATCTATGATTTGATTGTTGTGGCCAGCTGGTTCCCAGGAGGATACAGCCCTTCTAGTTTATTTGTTACTGTTCCAGCCCTGACTTATCAAAGCAAACTGGGATGGTCCTTGTTGGCTTGGCTGCTTAAGATAATTTAAAATCTTAAACCAGGAGAAATGACCTTTGGTTCAAAGGTGCAAAAGAAGACATTTTTAAAACCAAAATTTATCTTTTTAGTTATAAACTTTATTCCAGAGGAGAAGTGTTAGGAGATGAGATCATAGATGATGTGCTATAATTTTTTTCTTACTAGATTTTCCCAGGCATTTACATTGAAATTTTCTCTTGAGTAAGAAAGCTATTTTAAAAATGTAAGATGTTATTTAAGAAAAGGGTACCTAATGATGGAATCACATGCTAATATTAAGTAACTTTGAAACATTTGTCATTATTCATTCATAAATTTAATTAACGTGTATTAAGCATGTAAAGAGGCAGTAAAACAGTGGTCAGTGTGGTTCTTCAGTTGCCTGGGATTTATCCTGGTGTGGCCGTATAACCTTATGCAAGTTTCTTTTCTGTGCCTCAGATCATAAAGTAGGATCACTAAAATGCTGACCTTATTAAGGTTGTTAGAGCAAACTGAAATGATGCATGTGAAATTCTTAAGTGATTGTCTAGTGCATAGTGAGTACTCACTAAATGTTGTCTACTGTCATTTGCCAGACACTGGGCCAGGTGCTGGGGATGCAGTGATAAAACATTGGTGCACAAAAATTATTCCTCTAGAGCAGAGGTCAGCAAGCTATAGCCCATGGGCTAAATCAGTCTCCTGTCAGTTTTTTAAATAAAGTTTCATTGCAACACAGCCACACCCATTTATTTATGCACTGTATATGGCTGATTTCCTGCTACGATAGCAGAATTGGGTAGTTGAAACAGAGATCACATGGCCTAGAGAGCAGAAAACATTACTCTCTGGCCCTTTACCGGAGCAGTGTGGAGCAGTGTGCTTACCTCTGGTCCAGATTCTAGCATCTAGAAGATACAGTATTATTCAGTTACTTTTCTCTTGTATTTCCTGAAGTGGATAATTTCTACCCAAAAGCTAATATATCTTTAATTTCTGTTTCCTGAAAATTTTCAAAATTTTTATTTACTTACCATATAAAGAGAAATGGAAAGTTTTTGAGAAAATAATTAAAGGAGAAACATTTCAGTACGCAAGTTTTTGAAATTTTTTGACTTTGTTTTGTTTATCATTCATCAGTTGAAGATCACTTTTCAGAAAGCCTCTTGACAGATTGGGAAACTAGGAAGAAAACTGTTTTCTGTGTAAAATGTAAATAATTACACAACTTGTTAAAATGGCAACTTTGCGGTCTGAATCTGTGTGTAGGTTGTGGTGCTGTAGGTGGCAGTGTTCAGAGGTGTGAGTCTGTGGAACCAGGCTGAATTTTTCATTAGAGTTTTTGGTAAAGTAAGGATTTCAGTAATTACTGACAAGGAAATTTTGCTAAAACAGTATAAATTTAGACCGTCTTTGTTACCAATAGATATTTTCGAGGAAAATAACTGATTAGGCTTCTGTTTTATAAAAAATGATTTTATACAGTGTATGATAGTATTTTATTTATTCTCTTGTTTTCTGTATCCTTTTTAGTTTTCTGAAATTTTTTAGAATAACTTGTCGTATTTGTTTGGCCCTCAAGTCATTTTGCATTCTATTTATTAATGAAGCTCAAGGTAATCGGAATGTTTTAAGGAGGATGGGGAGAACTCCAGCATTGCTTTTCCTTTTGACAGGCCAACATGAATTACTAGTTTTTAAAAGTCATGAAATCAGTACTTTTTAATTACAAAGCACTATTTTTATACATTTTACACATTTATTTAAAAGCATATATAATAGGGATTTAATAGTCAGTTTCCCTTCTAACTTTCTTACTTTAATAAGTAGAGTCAGATAGTTGTGTTTTTCTGGTTACAGCACGATTACAGAGCCACAGAATCCCAAGTGGGAAGAGACCTTAACGATAACTTCACAGAAGGGCCCCCATTTTTTAGATGGTGCTCAACACCATAGAGGTAGTGGTGCTGGCCTAGTTTTATTTTGTTTTAATGTGTGTTCAGAAAGGATTGTGATTAACTGAGTCACCAACACCACCCTTGTTATTCTAGAGCTCAGTCTTTTTAAATATATGAATGAGGTCCTACAGAGATAATTTGGTTTGTTTATTATCTTATTTTTGCCTAAGTAATGTATCTAAATATTTGAAGGGAGATTATTACGCCATCACTTTGGGACGTCAGTAGATTTATTCCAGTGTATTGCCAATATTCAAATGTATTTGGTACACAACTGTGGAAACTACTATCAAAGGACATTCCAGAGAAATTCTCGACTATATAAATCTGTGCCCTTTGAAAGAGGAATTAGTTCTTTTTTCAGAGTAGTCAGAAGTTATTTGCAAGTATACTTTTATAAGTTTTGTTTTTTAAAGAAACAGGTGCTGTATTTTCTGTTTACCTTTTCTTGTTTTGGGTAACAGAAAATCTTTTCCCCTCAAAATTACTTAAAAGCTAAGTCGAAGTAAGGAAGATTAAATAATAAGGCTGGGTGAAGCAGCTTAGGTGTAGGGCAGAAATTAAATGACTGTTTTGCAACCAGTTTTCTTACGTGGTTCTTAACATAGCTCTGAAGATATATTCTGAAACCTTTTCAGAAATCCTGGAGGCAGCAGCAGCCCCCAGAGATAAGACTGGTGTGTAACTAACAAGAAAGATGAGCTTGGAAGGGGCCAGCATTCTCTCAGTCCTGCTAAGCATTACTGAGAAAAAAATTTGTCTTGTTATTTTATATTTAGGTTTTTAGTTTTTTCTTCTTTTGCTATTCTTTCCCTTCTTTTTTAGTTAAATTCAGCTTGTCAGCGTATTCTGCCCTTGAAAAACAGCTTCTAATGCCACTTTTTTTTTTCTTTTTCCTTTTCAGGTATTGCTTTCACTGACTTACCGGTAAGACATAATTTCTTATAAAAGTAGTTTTACATTTTTAATTGAAAGAAGTATAAAGAAACTAGTGCTAATCATGTTTAAAACACAGTCTTACTGATAATTACTCGGTTTACATGTGGTGCCATGCACAGACTGGAGCTCCTTTCTCGAGCCACCATTGTTGTAGTCCTTCAGAACTCAGGCTCCAAAGTGCACTGGACACCATTGCCCAGGGGAACTGAGTTGCAGCTAAAAACTACGTTGGAAATGATCATTTAAAACATGCTTTTCAGTATCACTGTGGATTCATTCAGAATGTTTCTTTGCTATTGCTGGGCTTTTCAGCAAGTGTCTGTACAATTCTAGCCCTTTACGAATTGAGTGTGTGCTGAGTGCCACTGTGTGGCGGGTTCTGGGCCTGGGATTCAGAGGTCTCTGTCCTCTTGGAGTATTCAGGCTGAGGAAGTCAGAGAATAAACTGAACGTTAAAAATATTTTAAAAGGTTTTAAGTACTTTTTAAAGAAGGAGAAAAAACAGAGCGTGGGAATACCGAAGACAACATGGGTTGTACAAGTTGTTCCCTTTGCTCAAGGTAAGACTTGAGCAGAGACTTCTGGGGACGCGAGGGAGCTGACTAATAGATATGTAGAGTGAGAATGTTCCAGGCGGAGAGAATGATTAGGGAATGGTACTAAGGCGGGAGCTCATCTGGCGTGTTTGAAGAATAGCAGGAAGTGGGTACGGAGACATGGGAGGAGGCAGTGGGATGAGTCAGAGATGATGGTGGGGAGGACCAGTAGATCCTCTAGACCTTGGGGGCCATTGTAAGGCCTGGGCCATTCGCTCAGATAAACTGTAGGGGGAGTAGGGGTGGAAGCATGCTGCCCTGTGAGGGGCTGTTGCAGAAATTCAGGCAAGAAATGATGGTGACTTGGCATAACTAGGGGTGTAAGGCATGGTTTGATTCCAGATGCCTTAGTTACCAAATCTAAGACGCTTGTCAGTTGTAATATGCGTCGTATCTGCCCTAAGGTGGGAGGGGAAACCAACAAACTAATAAACTTGTGAGACAGTGCTCTCTTGTCATTTAGAATGTATATTTTACATTCACTGAATGATCTCTTCAGGTATTTAAATGTGTATTTTTAGTCAGCATCACTTCCTACACACCTAAAAATGATGCAGTAAGCAATATAAATTAAGGTACTCCCCAGACTTCGTCACGTTCAGAATCCAACCTTTTACGGCACTTGCGTAGATTTAAGTCCCTGGTTGTCTGCGTGATACTGTCTTCTCTGCCTTCAAGAACATTTCTTTAGAGTTCTCCATTATGTCTCTGACATTTGCTTTCAAGCTCCTGATCACATGGTGCCAGGTTTTACACCCTCACTTTCTTCATACGACCAGAAGGTATTAAACTAAAGGTTTCCCGACCCAACCAGGACTCTGACATTCCTTTCACAATGGGTCAATAGTGGCTTATTGACTAAAGTGTCTTAGGGGTTGCACTTATCCAGCCGTTTGAGGGAGAAAAATCAAGACCCAGAGTTTCAGTGAACTCGTTCTTCAGCAGGTTCCCACCAGTGCAGGCGGCGACCGCTGCTGCATCATGACAGCTGCCCTACCGGCGGCCGTGCGGTGCCGCTGACTGTAGATGATTCCAGCCTCAAGTATAGACCCCCAATCTGTAGATTATTAATCTCCCTGAAGCAAATGCTAGAAAAAAACAGAAGAAATCAAAGTTATAATAGAACGAAACAACTTTGCTAAGCTAGAGAAAGTTTGGAGTCTACAGATCAAAATTGCTCATCAAGAAGCATTATTTGATGAGCAGTGATGGAGAACACATGTTTATCTTTTAGAAAGAATACATAATCTTAGGATTTTGTCTATATTTATACTAAAGCAAGTTTCAGATGAGTTAAATGAGTGATAAATACTAAATAAATAAACAAGATTTTTTAAAAATCTGAGAGCCAAGAGAATTTTCTGATGGATTGCATGTGAAAATGTGAGAGAGAAGATTTGACTTCAAGATTGTTGGCCTGAGGAAAGAGTGGAGATGCCATTTACTGATATGGAGAAGGCTGTATTTTAGGTGGAGGAGGTTTTGAGGAGGGAATCAGGGTTCAATTTTGGGTAAGTTAAATGGACTTGTCAGGCATGCAGTCCAGGCTATACAAGCCTGGAATTCAAAAGACTGATCTGTTCTGAAGATGAAAATTTGGGAGCCATTGGCATTTCAATGTTTAAATTTAAAGTCATGAGACTGGATGAGATCAACAAGGGAGCATGTGTAGGCTGAGAAATAGAGCAAGGGCTGAGTCCTGGGGCGTGCCGTAGTGGGGAGAAGAAAAGGAACCAGCAGAGTGAAATTGAGGAGTAACAAGCAGTCGGTGAGGTAGGAGAAAGACTAAGAGTTGGGTGTCTTCAAAGCCAAGTGAAGAAAATATATCCAGAAGGAAGGAGGAATCAACTGTGTCCAGTGCCACTACAATACATCACATAAGACCAGGACTGAGATTTGACTAGTGGGTTTCGCAGAGTGGCAGTCACTGGTGACCTTGCCAAGAGAGTTTCAGCAGAGTGATGGAGAAGTCCTGATGGGAAAGGTTTTAAGAAAGAGTAGGAATATAGAGTATGGACAATGCTGGAGGATTCTGATCACAGTGGGAAGTAAAGAAATGGGATGTGGTGGCTGTAGGAGACGTTTTGTAGATTTAGCAGGGTGTTTGCTGATGAGAAGGACTCAGCAGCAGGAAGAACAGTTAGTGTTGTATACAGAAAGGAAAAGTAACAGCGATCATGTCCTTGAGCGGACAAGGGAAGTGACAGCGAGTAAGTGGGAAGTGGGGCTTCAGAGAAGAGCATCTGTGGTGGGGATGGGGGGCTGTAGGTGCAGATGCTGGTAGGTGGGTTCGTGTGGCTCAGAACTGTTGTAGAGGTTTTGCTAAGACCCTGCGTTTCATTTGGAGTTGGTTAGAGTAGCTGGTTCGGGTGTTTTTCCTTCCCCCTCTTTTTGTGGCACTAAGCAAGTAAAACCAGCTTGCCGGAGTTAGGAGGGTTTGTTCCTCATTGATGGTGGTGGACGTTTGGAAAGGGCTCAGCTAGTTGTAGACACGGTGACTGCTTTTGTGTTGCCTTCGCATCGCTTTCTGTCCCACTTTAGAATCACCAGTTATGTTTTTTGCCTCGTCTGTAATTAACCAAGGATGATATTCAGCTCTGTCGCAGTGGGTAAAGTGGTGGTTTATGGTGGTGGTTGTAAGCTTTCTTTTAATGTAGTGGTTCTGAGAGCTCTTTATTTTTATGACTGTGAGATCTTCTGGGACTTCCACATGCAACATATCATTCTTCTTAAAAAGGAAGGAAAAAGTTAGTCTTTCTCTTAAAGGTACCACCAAACAAGTATTTATGTTTTGTACCTGAGATCTCTCACTAGCGAGTCATAGCACTCAGTCCTGGTGGAGAACAGAGTTATAGAAACACAGTTCAGCTATCATGGGACATAGGGTGTTTTACATCTCTGAAAAACCTTAGGTGCTTTTCAGAGTAATCTTTCTTCCCCAGCTCACCTCACCAGTTTGAGAAACATCCATCTATAAACTAATTCAGTTTGGAATTAGAGAAATTCCTTTTGTTCTGGAAGCTATTCACGTTTAAAATGAGGCCACTTTCCAGTTCCTTAGTCTCATTTGAAATCTACTTTTTATAGATACATTTACTTTCATTTTCATTAGGAAAAAATCTTTTAAATATAAGAGAACAAAACTCTGATATTGAGAATATGACTTTTACTGTGTATACTGGCTTTTGAATAGTATTTTTAGTAACTTCATCTTTCATGGGATAATAGAAATGAGACCCACGTATTTTTCTATTCTCTTGATAGAGACTTTAATTATTTTCACTTATGTCTAATTCTACATAGGCAAGAGTGATTTTTTTTTTTAATTTAGAAACAGTTTCTGAGAAAACATTGTTTTACATAAATCCACAGTCTGGATACATGCTGTAGCATGGATGAACCTTGAGAACATTATACTAAATGAAAGAAGCCAGTCACGAAAGACCACGTTTCATAATTCTGTTGATCTGAAGTATCCAGAATAGGCAAATCAGTAGAGTCAAAAAGTAGGTTAGTGGTTGTCAGGGGTTAGGGGATGTGGGTCATAGGGAGTGACTGCTACTAAGTATGGGGTTATTTCTTAGAGTGATGAGAATGTAAAACTAGACAGTGGTGATGGCTGCACAGCTCGGTGACTGTACTAAAAACCATTGCATTGTTATTTTATTCTGTTTTTAGATATCTATAATCTAGCAAGGTAAAAAAGTCTGTTGTATTTTTTAAAAATTATAGTTTAGCCAGTTACAAGCTATGTCCTTAATAATCTCTTCCCTTCAGATTCTTCAGTTTTAAGGTTGAGTAAGTCGTATAAAAGTTACAGGTATTTTCATTGAGCCCAAGCTAACTTTGTCATTTTTAGTTTTTTACCACTTTCTGATTACAGGAACTTCACAGATAGTGTTATATATTCAAGTAATAAAAGAAATGTTTATACATACAGTAATGTAAACAAGAGAAATTCCTTATAATCCCAGGTTCTTTAGATAGAATGATTGTGCTGAGGGTCTGTCCTTCGGGCCTGTTTGAACTTACATTAGCCAGTGTGTCCATTATATCAGCATACAGATCTTTTACTCTTCTTTTTGCTTGTTTTTATAATATCTTACTGTATGATGTACTACCACAATTCTAAGATACATATTTTTCATATTTTAATGTTCATGAAATAGGATGCAATTTAGAATCTGTGGCCTGTCAGAGTTTAGTGACTAGTGTTTTTTTCTTAGACATAATGTTGGTTAAGTCCTGGAGTTACTGGAGTCTGAGGTTCAGTGATATGTGGTATATAATGTCACCTATGACTGGACCTTTTTAGTTTTTTATTTGCTGTTACAACTAATGCTGCAGGACATATATCTTTGCACATGTTTGTTTTTCTGTGAGATTAAATTCTTACAAGTGAAATTGCTTTGTCAGCTTTATATTGGCTCACATTTCTGTATACAGTGGCTGAGGGGGCTTATTTTCTCAGTCTTCATCCACACTGGGTATGTCTCAGTCTTTTAAATCTTATGTGCAAAAAAATCTTATTTTAATTTGCTTTTTTAAAAATTGAGTTTGTGTCTCTTCATATTTTTATTGTCATTTTATATTTCTTCCTAAAATTGCCAATATATTGCCAGTTTAAAAATTTTGAACTAGTAATCTTTGTCCTCCAGTATTGTGAGAATATTTTTTGTATTTGGAATATTGATCTTTTATTATATATGTGACAGATTTTTTTCTATGAAGTCCATTTGTCTTGACATAAGAGTGTTTGGCTTTATATATTATTGTTTTAAAGTATGTCATAATTTTGTAATGGGCTTTAATGGAAAGAGTCCTATGCTTGGAGTAGGGAACCATGAACAAGCTGTGTGCTTTTGGATAAATCCTTAAGCTCTTGAGGTCTTGGTTTTCTCACTGGTGAACTGAGAAGGTTGTAATAAGCGTCTCACTTGTCTTAGCTTAAAATTCTGTTAACTTGCTAGTTTTGTTGATTATGAAAAATCAGTACATTTGTGTACATTGCAGTATCATTTATTTCCCTAATCCAGTGTGACTATATTTCTCAATATTTTGGAACAGTACATGCCTTCTGTTTTTGATTTGGTTGCTTGGTCGGTCAGTTAATTTTAAAAACACTGTCTTAGCTTTTTGCAGTAAAATCTAAGCGTCTTATATTTATACACAGATTATCCTCTTAATCTTTACCTGAATTTGTACTGAGAATACTTGTGATAACCATTAAAACAAACAAGGCATAAATACAGAGAATAAAGATGAAGTAGGACTTGGAGTAATAAAAAGAAAAATTGAACTTAGAGTTGGTATCAGATAAACCTGTGTTCCAAGTCTGCCATACTGTAGAATGACCACGAGCAAGTTAATTTACCCCTAGTCCTCAATTTCTGTATCTTTGTAATGCAAATAATAATAATGACTTAACAGAATTATAATGATTAAACCCTGTCATTTAGTAGACATTCAGTAACTTATTCCCCCCTTTAGATTAACAGCTAATGATAGAGCCAAAAGAAGGACTCCTGTCTTTTTTGAACACATACTTGAAGCTACTAAACTTGATTGTTTAGCCTTGAAATCTTGGAGTGTATCTTGGGGTAAATGCATTTCTTATGAATTTGAATGTTTAACTCCATCCTTTCCCTTTCTTGAAATAAGTGGATTTGAGTTCTTTATTTTTATATAAAGGACCTCTACCCCTAATGGTACTGTTTTGCTTGTAATCCTTATCACCATCCCTTTATAAAGGCATAGCAGATGTACAGATGTGTGAAATTAGTAAACTTAAAATAGTACGTGCCCTGTTAGGATATATTTCTGTGGTAACTAGCTTTCACATGCGGTTTCTAGAAATGCATCACATAGATCATCTATAAAAGGGTAAACTTGGATTATATGTTTATACTTGAACCTCTGTAATTACTATATGACATATTCTTAAGAGCAAGAATGATGTCTTCATTTATTAGAAGTATAATGCCATATGGTCTCTGAATAAATAAGTGGCTTAGGCAGCTACATATTTTTCTTGATAATTAGATTACAGGAAGTGATATTTTTCAGCCAGCATATAATGTGTGTTAGATCATTTGCTTTAGTCTTCTTCTACTAGTTTTTGACTGAGATTTTTAAATATTCATCAAGTAAATTTGTAGTTCTGTTATTTTGAAGATAGCATTTGAAAGAATTGAATGAGTTTTTAACATAAAAAGGATAGATGTTCAGTGAAATGTGTTCTCTTACAGCCAAATTTATATCCTACTGTGGGGCTCCAGACACCAGGAGAAGTTGTTGATGCTAATTTTGGGCAACATCCTTTCGTGTTTGATATAGAAGATTACATGCGAGAGTGGAGAACCAAAATACAGGCACAGATAGACCGGTTTCCTATTGGAGACCGCGAAGGAGAGTGGCAGACCATGATACAAAAGTGAGTGAAGAAATGTGAATTGGCATATTCACAAGTACCGTTTTTATAAAACGTTTCTCCTTTAGGTATGAAAGACTGTTTATTGAAGCTTTTTAATCTATTAATGTATATCCTAGTAATTTTAGTGTATTAGTAATGTTTGGCTGACACACATGCATAATTGTATTTTAGTCTGACTTATTAGTATTTTGCTGGAGGAAATAAAGTGACACTAGATCTCTTAGGTTAGGCTTATTCATTTGCTATCCTGAGAAATAGGATTTAATGATTTAATGATTTCCATAGGTTGCATGGTTCAACTATTAATAGTGCCAATGCAAAAGTAATTTCAGAAAGGTAATTTAGATTGTATAATTCAGCAGTATGGTTTTTGGACATGAAGTTGGCTGTGTTGTTCAGCAGTAATTTAAATATTCATGAGGAAAAAGAATTATTGCTCAATAAGAATAAGCATCAAAATAATAGTGTAGTTTACATTCTGGGAGAGAGACTTGATAGGTACATTTCATGTTTCAGGATTTGGCTAAATTTTTCCAGTGAATGGGTTACTCTGCAAGAGTAATATCAGTTATTTTTGTTTACTAGGACCCCTTTGACCAAAAGCCTCCAGCTTAAGGAATTTTTAAAACTCCATTTACTTGTTGTGTATGCTATTACTAGACATTTAAGAGGAGGTGAAGGGAACATGGAGTGTGGATTCCTTGGTGCAGGTTAAATACTTAGGAGCCAGTAAAGACAGTGGTAGAGGAGGGCAGCAGCAGGCCAAAAGTGGGTGTCGGTTAAAGTACCATAAAACGAATACCCTTTATCACAACGCATTCTTTATAGAAAATTTTCACCTTGTTTTATTAGGGAGCTTTTTATGAAAAAGTAGAATTTCGTTATGGTAGTCAGCAAGAAAATATAGCTCCTATGACAGTCAACTTTTTAGACTACGCCTTTGCTTAGAAGGCTAGAGATAACCCCTGGATGTCAGTAGTACTGAATGGTAGCTCTTAAAACTCAAAATAGTAGAGACTTTAAATAAATACCATTGAGTTTAAATAGTCATTGTCACTATTGTAATCTAACCCAAGAAAATAGCAAAGCTTAAAGATACCGTCAGTCTGAAACAGTTCATCTTAACTGTCTGTATAATTGCTTTGAACCATCTTAAATTTATCAATCTAATAAACCTTGGCATATTTTTTGGAAGAGATGATGATTCTGAAAATAAGCTGCCTCCCTAGGGCTGTTAGCGTCTGGTATGACAGAGCTCGACACTCGCTGAAAGAACACTGGAGCCGACTCAGAATCCCATGGTCGCCAGGAGGTGGGGCTGAGATAGGCTGCGCTCTGAGGGTCACGCCCCTTGGTGCTTTGCCAGCCATTACCACTGAGCGTCGTGGCCGCAGAGTCCTAGAGGGGGCCTTACTTATCTTAATCCTGCAGCCAGGGTCCAGTGAGGGCACCCACGCCTGCCCCATGCTTCACAAAATGACATTGACTGTGACCTCCTGGGAAGTCCATTTTAAAAGGTTCTCCCCTACCCTCTTAAATTAATTTGAACAGTTAGATGAAATAAAATGAAAAATCTGTTTCTTAGAGATCTCCCCCCACCCCTCTCAGTCCCCTTTTCCTGAGCCACTGCTTCCTGTCGTTCTCTAATGGGCCCTTAGTAGTTAGTGCCAGGTGGAGGCAGGTTAGAGTTGAGTATTTACGTATCAAATACATGAGTTAATACTGTTTAGTCAACAGTTTTTCCAACATTTTGTGCTTAGATGTAAGCACCATACTTGTAAATACACTTGGTGGCTTTTTGAAAAATAAAGTTGCTCTTTGGAAGTGTGTCGCTTACACGTAAATCATATTTGAGTAATTCGTCTCCTGTGCACAACCATACTGACTGATTTGGCTAAGAAGGCTGCTCCTCATTGATGAGTGTTATCCCCCTCATAGACTTTGTTCTGGAAGAGTCTCTCTCGGTTCGCCTTAGTATTTTTTGTGTTCACATCTTGAGATTCCATCTTATATAACTGGTGGATAAAGAAAGTGGTTCAGCTCCTGAATACAAAGAGTTAATCTATTGTTTTATTTTACAAAATGCCAACACGTTACTGGGATAAATCATATGATAAAGGTAAAACAGAAATGATGGTTAATATGATTGAATAGGGATGGGAAGGAGAGGGCCTGGGGATTCTGAAATGCTAAGAGTCATCGTCATTTCATGTCCCTGATTCTCTTGTAGTATTTATTTTTAGGGAGAGTAGTCTCAACATAGCATTTGCAGTTATCTTTTTGGAAATAACCACATGAATAAAACAAAATGATTTTTTGAACTTACTTTTTAAGTTGAGGTCATAAAAGCCTTAATTGTTTCAAGGGAATAAGTTGGTTTTGTAACACCAGAGTAGACCTTGTTTATATAAATTATAGTATGAAGGTTGTATTCTCTTGACTAAAAGATGTGTGTTTCTTCTTTTTATTTTAAGAATGGTTTCATCTTACTTAGTCCACCACGGGTACTGTGCTACGGCAGAGGCCTTTGCCAGATCTACAGACCAGACCGTTCTAGAAGAATTAGCTTCCATTAAGAATAGACAAAGTAAGGACCTTGTGGTGCATGGCTAATACTTGTTTGCAGATTATAGGTTTGGTTACATTGATTTTTAGAAATTTTATTTTTTTAATTAAATTTTTTCTAAATATATTAATTTAAAATTGATGCCTCTGAGATTTATTTTTATAATATGTTTGAAGATCAGCTTTAAAAAAATTCACAGGATTGTATTAACATTCTGGATATAGAAAGATAATTTTGGAGAAATTTTTGTAAGAAATGTTTACCTTTTTTTTCTTAAAAAATGTTTCGTGCTTTCAGAAAGTAGACATTTAATAAGAAGTGTTTTTTTAATTGGTGAAGTAGTCCCATGGTTTGATGTTAGTGGAGATAATGTGTGAGATAAATTTAAATAGCTTTGCATTAAGATTGCTATCTAAATCTAAGACAGTATTGATCTTAAGTACTTATTGCTTAGGTCCTGGCGCTTTTGGCCAGAGCTGTGGGGCCTGCTTTAACAAGGGCAAGTCAGCGTAACTGTTCCACAGCTAGCCATCCTGAAACTGCTGCGCTCAGTCCTTCAGGGAGGGTGTGACTTGATGAGAATTTAGAGATAAAAACAAGACATTATGGGTGAAAACAGAATGTTTACAGGTCACACTGCTGTAATCACACTGACCACATTGTGCTGTATGTGGCTAATCGTGTGCTTGTCTGTCTGTAAGCCTGGCAGACAGATGATCGCGTCCCCTTGTAGCCTCATCACCTGACACTCAGGGCAGGCTCACTGGGTGTCTGTTGAATTCAGGTCTTACTCAGAGGCTATCATTCTTTTAGTACCAGGTTCAAAAGGTTATAATATTTGATAAGACATTTTGAATATTATTTCTTAAATGTTTCCTATGGCCTTTTTTTAAAAAAACCACTTGAGGTGTGACTGACACAGTAAAAGCTGTACATGTTTGGTATATACAGCTTGATGAGTTTGGAGATAAGTGTCTGTCCATGAAACCATCACCACAGCGTATGCTGTAACAAACCCATCCTTTTTAAATCATAATATTTAATGCGTCAATATTGCTAAACAGCTATTTTTCCTGTATTACTTGTATGTTAGTTTGATTTTTTTTGTGGTTTATGAAAGTACTTGTTTTTCTAATTTTTTAATTTGTCTGAAAATTTTCCTTGTAATGGAAACTATAAGTTAAAGAAAGAAATGGAAATTAATCACAATAATTAGAGACTTTGTACTAACTTTTTTTTTTTTGATGGTCCACTAAGTTTCTATTTCTACTCTTAAAAAATTGATCTTTTGCTTTCTTTTTCTAAATAGGAATTCAGAAATTGGTTTTAGCAGGAAGAATGGGAGAAGCCATTGAAACAACACAGCAGTTATACCCAAGTTTACTTGAAAGAAATCCCAATCTCCTTTTCACATTAAAGTGAGTTTAATAAATGGTATATTGATTATATGTATATTATATAACCAAAATTATTTTCATGTTTTTATAGTTTTAATTTTTGTTTTACCTTGTTTCAAATATTTAGATATGATTTTATAGTGTAGCACATTTAAGTGACACATTATCCAATACGCTTTTGTGTTGAGGACTGTAAGCAGAAGGCACTTTTTCATTTTGTGTTTGCCCTTCTGTCACTCTGTCCCTGTGTTTAAAAATGTTATTTAGAAGGTGGGTATCTATTTTTCCCCCTGTAAATTACCTTATAGTAAGTCTGTGGCATTTTTTAAAAATCACAGTAAAAATAAACATAAAATTTGCCATTTTTACATGTACAGTTTTGTTAAGTACATTCACATTGTTCTTTAGCCACCACCAGCCATTCATTTCCAGAACTTTTCTCATTATCCCAAACTGAAACTTGGTACCCGTTCAACACCAACTCCCCGTGTCTCTCTCCCCCTCAGCTCCTGGCAACTACTGCGTTACTTTCTGTTCCTATAAATTTGAATTTGACTACTCTAGGTACCTCATATAAATGGAATCATAGAATATTTGTCCTTTGTAACTACCTTATTTCACTTAGCATAATGTCCTCAGAGTTCCTTCATGTTGTAGCAGGTGTCAGAATTTCCTTCCTTTTATAGGGTGAATAAATACTGTTATATGTATATAGCACATTGTATTTACTCATTCATCTTTCAGTGGACATTGTGTGGCTCCCACTCTTGGTGGTTGTGGATAACGCTGCAGTGGGCACAGGTATACAAATAGTTCTTCTGGGTCTGCACTCAGAAGTGGAATTACTGACCATGTGGTAATTCTGTTTAATTTTTTGGAAATTAGTCCTCACAATTCCACAGCCCAGCACTATTTTACATTCCTACCAACAGTGTACAGGAGTTCCAGTTCCTCCATATTCTTGCCAACACTTGTTATTTTGTTTCTTTTGTGTTGTTTTTTAAATAATAGCCATCCTAATTGGCACTTTTTATTGGTTGTATGAATCTTTGTTATTTTAAAATTTCGGGTGTAATTAAGCATAAGATTTCAACTCTTTGAGAACCAGAAACTCTAAGTCAAACGTTGGAATTGTTTTGATTTAGAATAAAAGTTTAAATATGGCCTGTTTTGGTTAAGAGGCTGCAGATTAGGGACGAAGTTGCAAACTAGGGATGAAGGAAAGCGGGGCATTAGGCTTTTACTTTGTTTACAGATAGGTGTGTACGTAGAAGTACATTATATTCTTATGTACTATTTGATTTGCTTCCAAGTGTAAATATTATTTTTTAAGTGTGAATATTATTTTGATTAAATCATTTTAACTAAAAAAATGAGGTCCATTTTGGTTTGTTACAGCTACAGATAGATTTTCATTTTCTTACTAAATCTTGATTAGAGGAGGTACACCATCTTTTGCATTATACTCTCATTTTTCTGGAAAATTTTAAATGTATTCTAAGCAGTACAGGATATGAAACCATATTTAGTATTCCTAGCATACTATCTAAAGGCCATACTGTACAAGTTCTTAAAATATGTTTTTTTAGAAATCTGTTGCTGTTAAGTAAATAAACGGGTGTTTGAAGATTATCGAAGTAAATTTTTCTTTTCCTCTTTTAGAGTACGTCAGTTTATAGAAATGGTGAATGGTACAGATAGTGAAGTACGATGTTTGGGAGGCCGAAGTCCAAAATCTCAAGACAGTTATCCTGTTAGTCCTCGACCCTTTAGTAGTCCAAGCATGAGCCCCAGCCACGGAATGAACATCCACAATTTAGCATCAGGCAAAGGAAGCACTGCACACTTTTCTGGTGAGACTCGGGCTTGTGACATTATCTTTAATAAATGTTTACCCTTCATGGTTTTGAATCAAATCAAAAACTTGAAAAAGATCTAGATATTTCTGCTAGCTGTTTTGCACGTGTATATACTGGATCTCAGGATGTTCAGGAAGAAAAATTGTGGGCAGGTCAGGTCAGATTTGTGTTTTCAGTATCAGGAAGTAACTTAAAGATGAGCTGTTTCTTCTAAGAACAGGTTATTGACAGATCTCCATAAACAAAGGTCAACGTTCGAGTTGTCTCTGGAAATAAAATCAGAGATATTTGGTAATGAGACAGTAATTGTGTGATTTAATAAAAGTACAAATGTGAAGGCGGTGACATGGCTGTGGGTCTGAAGCCACCCGTCACCGCGCCCAGCGGCGAGCTCTCTCACTCTCTCCCAGCTGAGCCACTGGCAGGAGTCAGGGCTGCCTGTTCATTCCCTCCTCCCCCTTTCTGGACTCACCAGTTTATTCTCTAAGGCTTTTGATGTTCTCTCATTTAAAACTCTCTCCTTTTGGCTTTTATGACATCACTTCTACAGGTTTATTTCTGACCCTTCTCAGTCTTTTTTTCTTTGCTTGTCTCTTTATGTCTGTTTTTCCCAAGGTATTATCTTCCCTCTGTACATTTAATTCTCTGAAACAGTCAAATGCTGTTTCCTTCCCTTTCACAGAGTAATACTTCGCTTTTTCTCAGCCAGCATAGACTTCCCTATGGTGCTGCCTCTCAGCTTATTTATATCACCATCCTATGTAATGAGTGTGACTCTCACATTTGTGTCCTTAGCCACACCCACTCTGACAGCGAACAGCACTTCAGGCTCAAAGGCACAAAGCCTTAGCCTTGATGCATTCGTGTGTAAAATGGGGCTATGGTAACTCTGGGCTTCACGGTGAGGGGTTGTGAGGATTAAAGGAGACCCATAATTAAGCCTTCAATAAATACAGGAGATGCTAATTACAGCTCACAATGAAGTATCCTGTGTTCTTTCAAAGAAGTTATCCATTTGTTTTCTATTAAAGTAGTCCATTGACTTTCCTATATTATAAAAATTTTAAATACTTAATCAGCATATGGTACATTTGTTACAACCTTCCTGTGTTTATTTCTATTTTTATGAAGTATCTCTTCTTTTTTCCCCAGGTTTTGAAAGTTGTAGTAATGGTGTAATATCAAATAAAGCACATCAGTCATATTGCCATAGTAAACACCAGTCATCCAGTTTGAATGTACCAGAACTGAACAGTATAAACGTGTCAAGATCACAGCAAGTCAATAACTTCACCAGGTAAGGGATTTCTGTAGCTTTTGCATTACTGTAAGCAGCCCTAATTACAGGCATCATCATTTCTAACAATTCAGAAAAATTGAGTTGGATGGCCCGTGGGGGGCACCCGAGAGCTCCCAAACCCCGGAGACTGAACAGGTGGGGAGTACGTCCCCCAGAGCTGTCCACTCCCCTGGTGTGCACGCAGGCTCCTCCTCCTGTCCTTCCTCTTCCCTCTAGTGGGGTGACGGGGACACATCACGGGCTCTGCAGTGTCGTCTTCCTGCCCCAGCAGACCCGTGCAGATGGCCGCATCATTGCCATTTGTTACCTTTCCAGGTTAAGTCCCTAGAGTATATTTCACGTCTGCGGTTAACATGATATGTTTACAACTTTTTTTTTCTGTGTGGGCTTATTTTGGTGTAAATGTGTAGTGTTTCCTGAGATCCAAATAACTAACTTTGCAGAAATCTTTGTTGAAGAGAGCCTGTTTTTAAGTACCTTGTGCCTAGCAGATGTTTGAGTCATTTAGTAAGCATATAACATGAGGATAGTATTGAGGACCTGTTGGATGTCAAACACTCCGCTAGGCATGGTCTCCATTCGAAGAGCTTTGAGAGAAGAGATGTCTCTGTCAGCATACTATGACATCCTCAGGCTTACTATTCATGAAACCTAAAGGTTCATGAAATGTGATCATTTGAATTGAATGCTGGCGTGTGAGAGCAAGTTGTTACGAATTCAGCCTGCCCAGATCATCCAACATCTGGATCTCAGTTCGGTTCAGGACTAGTGGAATGATCATTTTCTTTTTCACTGAAACAGTGGGTAGATTTTATCTATTTGATGTTAATTTGGTCTTGGAACATGAATTGGTCACACTGCATTGTGGTGAAATGTTCATCAGTGCAAAATCCTCTCACTGAAGGAGGAGGAACCTCATTTATACCATGCATCTTCATGGAAATATTCTGGAGAAAGGAATATGTGTAAAAATCTGTATTTGCAAATTTGGAGATTAATCAGAATTTCCAAGGTATCTGTCACAAATGACAAAAATTTACTGAAGTAATGGTTTGTGTGATACAAGTGATAGTGAAGTCCCCAAAAATGGCAGGAGAAGAATAGTAGGAAAAGGTACTGTCTTTTGCTGAGGTCAGGGGAAACGACATACTAGAAAACATAAAATTAGAATATCATATATAGTAAAATATATATATAGTAGAATATCATATATAGTAAAAACTTTGCAGGAAATTTAAAAGATTAAACCTTTAATATTTCATCATACTTGACAGTGTTAGTTCTGGACCACTGATAGAGGGTCCTGCCATAGTTTGAGGATAGGATTGCAGTCACTTCGTGAGTTTTTCTCTTGAATACTGTCCTCAGGCAGGAAGTTGCTAAAGAAACCAGTTGTCACCTGAGTTGAGGGAAGCAAGCTTAGCGGAAGGGGTGATGACACAGCACCCTCTTTGTGTTCAGTACAGAGGAGGAGAAAGTGAGCTCTTAAACTACTTTAAGCTGTTAAACAGTAATAGTTATTTTATAGTTGGTAATGGCTTTCCTTACAACCACATTGTGAAGTAGGCAAAGATTGTATTAACTGTGAAAACCATTTTACAGATGTAGAGCTGAGTACCAGAGAAGTAAACAAATGACTTTTTTTTAAGGTTGACAGTCAGTGACTAGCAAGTTGCAGAACTGAGGCTCCTTCCCAGGATGCCTGATTCCAGACTTGTGCTGCTTCCATCATACCCCGATCTACAACACTCTTCTCCCTCCCTCCCATCCTACCTTCTGTTCAGGCTGTAAAAGTCAAGTTCAGTTGTTACCTCTTCCAGGATATTTTCCTTGATTTATATCCCTACCAAACGTTGTGTCACTCGTGATGATGTAGTACTGATTCTCTGTCATAGACTCACTTTATTAGCTTTTTATGGTTCTTCATTCCTGGAGGGCAGGGCTGTTTCATTACATCCTTAGCGTCTAACATGGAACATGGCTCAAAGCCTCTTAAATGTGTGTTGAATGAAAGTATCCCTCTCAAACATTATATTAAATTGTCAAAAACATATTTTATTAATAAGATCACTGAAAGCTACGATCTTAAGGATAGCACTTTAAAAGTTTTCCTTATCAATTCTCAAATTTCATCAAGATACCAAACAGGCTTCTCTGACTGATGAAGATGCCCTACGGTCATTGCCCCCTTCTTCCCAGATCTGTGTCTTTTTACCCTTAGAAGCTTGTGTGCGCCACGCACCCACGTACACACACACTTAAACTCACACGCTCACCCACACTGGTAATCAGTGGTTACTTCCGCTGGCATTATGCACAGAGTGCTTTTTGCTTATCTGCAGTCAATGATTTTTTTTTTCTACAAATGAATATACACTGCTTCCTTAATGAGAAAAGGTCATTTTTATTTCAATATTTCCTAAATTTTCATTAAGTGTCTCCTTCTAGGCTGTATAATCATTACCTAGATCTTCAGAGGAGAAATCTTAAAAGTTAGATATATCTTATCGCTTGGGTTGTGGGTGGACTTGAAGGGCATACACTGACAACTTCAGCATGTTAGTGGTTCAGTCAGTGTGAGATGAGTGAAAATTGGAAATGCCCTAAGTATCTCCAAAACAGCGCCTTAAAAATTAGGATTCAGCAATATTTTAGAGTCTTGAGCTGTAAGAAAGCCTGTGCGAGAAGAATCGTGCTGGGTTCTGGAAAGGTATGAGGGGATGAGACTGCGTGGTTTTTCAGATTATTGTCTACCTTTGAGAGAGAGTATATCTTTAAGTAGTGAGGACAAATGCCAAAATGTCAAGACTAGTAGAGAAAAAGTAGTCTAGAAGCGAGCTGAGTATGAGGGCAGGGGAAGAAATGAAGTGGGCGGGCTCCAGGAGAAGTCTGTTTTGAGAGGGAGGCTTTTTCCCTTACATGGTGGCATTGAATGCTGGGGTGAGAATGGGCAGTTCTGGGGCAGGAGTTGATTAACAAAGAATGAAGTGCAGATCTGAATTTGAAAAACAGTGGAAAGTATGTGTTGAAATACAATTTCTCCCTATTGATAAAAAAATCACAAAACCACTGCATTTTAGTACATAAGCTTTTTTCCTCCCTTATCTCTAGGAGTATAAATTTGTTGAAAGTCAGCTACATGTTTGACTTTGAATATATTCACAATTTTAACTAAATACCTTTTTTCCAGATTGCTGTTGCCTTATGAAGTCAGTTCATAAGTAGGCTATGTAGTTGAGTAGTAATTTATTTTAAACTGAGCTGCAAGTATGCTATTTCTAAAATTAGGTTTGTTTTTTCGTTTTCAGTAATGATGTAGACATGGAAACAGATCACTACTCCAATGGAGTTGGAGAAACTTCATCCAATGGTTTCCTAAATGGTAGCTCTAAACATGACCACGAAATGGAAGATTGTGACACCGAAATGGGTCTGCAGTGATATTTCTTACATTTTTAATAAAAATGATGACTACAAGGTTATGTTTTTACTTGTACTGATTCACAGCTGATGCGCATAAATCAAATTTAAAGATGTATGTGCCATTGGATTTGATAGTAATACGTATTACTTCCCTTCAACTTCCCTGTGAGAGTGGGTTGCTGGAGAGAGTAACCTTTCCGTATCTGCTGCAGTCTTCTCTGCGGAACCGTCTGCTTCTGCACCCGTAGTGCTGTCGTGAAGCAGCGGCGCTAGCTTGACGGTGTGAAGCCCCCTTTCAGTGTAGCCCATAAAGGCCAGATGGGTAGAGGTGATTTTATAAATTCTAACCAGTTTCTTAAAGTCGTTTAATGTTAATTTATGTGACTCTGCATAGTTCAGTGTCTGGCAGATAGGAGGTGCTCAAGTACGGACCCCCCACCCCCACCCCACCCAGTTACGTGGCCGAAAGAGAAATCAGTGTGTGCGATTCTGCTTTGCTGGCAACTTGTGTGGTAAATTGTACCATAAAGTTAAACCATCAGCAAACTTCCCCATTAATTGGAGAGTGAAAATTATTGAAGCTTGTAAATTATTTGTCAGAATTCTAGGACATTAGATTTCTTGGTATTTTGAGGTTAAAAGATACTTATTCAAATTGTTAGAAAAGAAAGTGGTTTATAAGTGCAAAGTTGCTCTGCTGTTACACACAGCCACCTTGCTGTGGAGGATTATGTGTTTCAGTGTATGATTCACTCTTTCAAGCAAGGAGTATGATTGCAAAGGCAGTGTGGTTCTGCTCTATTAGACATCAGTAAGCAACCAACATTGAAAGAGTAATCTGAGCGTAGTGATTAAGAGCAGGAGGTTTAGAGCCAGATTACCTGGATTTGAATTCTGCAACTGCCACTTATTAGCTGTGTAACCTTGGACAAATTACTTCAGAGCTCTTCCTCAGTTTCTTCATCTGTAAAATGGGTGTAATAATAACTGCCTCATAGCTAATCTGTGAAAAGCCAATAGCACAAAGTAAGTGCTTAGTAAAATGTTAACTATTATCAGTGATTTATATGTTGTTATTAGTGATTTATACTGTTATGTTATTAATCATTGATTATTGTCAATCAAGATATACACTAAAATTTTTTTCTGAAAGTAGTATTTTTCTAAAAGTAGTGTAATTAACCCTTTTGATTAGTGTAATATGGTGTCTTCTGTGTTCTTATCAGAGTCATTTAGTCTCTTCTATCTCTGTTCTGCGTCAGTTATAAGTAGCCTGAGAAGCAGTTACCTTTTTTTTTTAATGTTGCTTTAGGTTTAGAAAATTGTGCTTAACTTTTCATAAAATTTTCCCTGACGCATTGTACATCCTAACGCTGAAAGAGTGTCACCTGACTTTCAACTGCAAGGTAGATACTGGATCTTAGACTCTTGAGGCCTAAACAAAGTATACCTTTTAGCTGCAAAGTTCCATATTAAATTACAAATAAATCTGAACATATAGGTAAAATATTAGGAAGTAGTTACTAAATGAGACGTCCAAAATGTTGTGAGCAATTTATGTTGATTTCTTCATTGTCCAGTCAGTACGGTAGTAAAATACCTGTTTGTTTTGCTTACAGAAGTTGATTCAAGTCAGTTAAGACGCCAGTTGTGTGGAGGAAGTCAAGCCGCCATAGAAAGAATGATTCACTTTGGAAGAGAACTGCAGGCAATGAGTGAACAGCTGAGGAGAGAATGCGGCAAGAACACAGCAAACAAAAAGATGCTGAAGGTAAATTTGTTTTCTCTTGAAAAGGTATAAATTCATCAGAGGAACTAAAACATAGTTTTGTAAAACATGGAGCAGCACTGGAATTCTAGTTGGGAACCTTGGATGTGAACTCCTCCCTGGCTTCCTGCCCAGGTGAGAGTGGAAGCGTCTGGCAGGGTTGGGCAGCTCTGCTTCGCCAGAGAGCACACTGGACTCCGAGTGAAAAATGTGGGTTAAACCCCAGTTCTGCCACTTCCCAATCTGTGTGCCTTGGTCAGCTTGCTTTCTTAGTTTTATCTTCTCAGCTGTAAAACTAGCAAAGTTACTAGGATAAATGTGAGTGTGCTGATTATAAATTTGAGATTTTTTTATTTTAGTAAGCATTGTTCAGAGTTGCAGCACATTGGATGTATATAATATGTGGCCTTTACTTTGATGGTGATTAGTGAAGGTTGGGTCATCTTTCACAGAATAGGTAAAATACGTTTTCTAGTCTCTTCTGGATTGCTGCCTGTGCTGGTTAGTGAGGTAGATAAAACAAACAGTTCAGTGAGTTAGCCACAGTTCTGTGTCTCAGCTGAAGACTGAGTTTTGCCCTCCCTTAAATCAGCACTGCAGCTGGTTGTAGAGATGACATTTTCCATAATCACAGAAGTCCCACCAGTGCTGTAAGCCTGCGAAGCGCTAACCTAGCCATTGTTTTTGTTGCTGTTCTGTTTTGTTTGTCCTGCATTAGGTTAGGCTCAGAGATGATTCGTTAGGAAGATTTTCTCCTGAGTGTTTTGAGGGAAGTCCAAAACAAAATCAAAGGGGAGATGCACGTAGTGGCCCAGGACACATAGTGGCCCAGGATCGATGCTTGGATACAGAAGGAGAGGGCAGGACTCCTGTGCTCCCTTCCTGACCTGGACAGAGAGAGGGCCAGTGAGCAACACCTAGTAGCGCTAAATGTGGCGTAAATTCAGCAAAAATGAAACAGCTACCTGCACCACAGCCTCAGCCCAGCGCCTCTGGACAGAGGGGCCCTGTCTAGTCTAGGATGGGTTAAGGGGCCACTTATACACACCTCAAGATAAAGGCACTCATAACTTGATTCTTCCAGATTGGGAATTTTCATCGCTATGCGTCTTTGTAGAATCGTTTCTGATATCAAGAGTGCTAAGAAGTTTAATTCTCAGACTCTATTACTATTTCAGCTATCGAAAGCCATTCATTTGGGGAACTTCTTTGATAAGTACTGAGGTGGTTTTAGGGCAGTGGTTGGCAACTTTTTTGGTATCTAAACACTAAAAACTATTGAAGATTCCCAAAGGGCTTTTGTTTGTATGAGTTACATTTATTGATTTTACTCTACTAGAAAGAATACTAAAATTATTAATTTTTAAAATAACAAAAATCATTACATATTTATTTTCATAAAAATATTTTATATTCCTAAAATAAACAAAAATAAGAGTAGCATTGCTTTACATTTTTGTGAATATCTTTAATGCTAGGTTTAACAGAAGGTAAGGGGGAGGGTATAGCTCAAGTGGTAGAGCGCTGAGCACGCGTGCAGGAAGGAGGTCCTGAGTTCAATCCCTAGTACCTCCTTTAAAAATAAATAAACCTAATTACCTCCCCCTCCTGCCAAAAAAAAAAAAGAAAGTAATGCAATAATAAATAAATAAAATATTTTAAAAATCCCAGAAGATAATCTGGATTCTCATACCTACTTCTGCATTCAGTCTGTTGTGGTATCATACATCATGTGGCCTCTGGAAAACCCCACGGAATAGTAGTGAGAGAATGAGAGTAAGAAAAGAGTAATATGTTAGTAATACGATGAAAATAGTTTTGACCTCTGAAGAGCCCCTAAAAGGGTCTTGGACCCAGCTGTCCCTGGACCATACTTTGAGAACTGATTGTTTTAGGGGATATCTGGGAGTATTGAGTATGATTTTATATAGTGCCTTTGAAATTTTAAGATTTCACTCCATTGCTTATTCTGTCTTTGATTCTAATTTGCTTGAAGCACAGGAGGTGCCATTACATGGCCTATTAAAGATATTTCTTGATTATATATTGAATTAAGTGAAGATGTAACTGTTCATCTAACAAATGTGGATGGCTTTGATTTTGCACCTCTGACTTCTAAGCAAATGCCAGCTCCTTTCAGAGATTGTCCTAACATTCTGAGCGGCTTCCCTCCCACTCGTCAAACTTATCTTGATCCAGATAGAGATGAAAGGAGTAATGGACCAGCCGCTAAGCACCCAGAGAACAGCGCTGGAGGGGCTGAGGGTAACACACAGAGAACACGTTTCTTTACCATGGTTGAGAAGGCTTAGAAATTACCACTTTTTCTTTTCTTCTTCTACTTCAGGTCACGAGTGACTGAAGTGGGTTTTATCATCTTTAATTTTTTTGAACTTGCACAGACTTCTGAATCATACATACGTACGTAGAGAGAGAAGGGTTTGGCTCAGGGTGAAGATGAGATTTACCAAGGTTGCCCTGAGGTACACGTGTCTGCTGCAGCCGTGGTTCTCTTGACTGCTGTCTGGTTTTCTCGGTCTCCCTTTCCTCTTTTCCTGTTCTTGGTTTCTGTTGCTTTCTGCCTGAGTCTGCCAGGGGCTCCCGAGAGGAGCGCCTGGGTGGTGCGCAGGGCGGCTCCTAGTCTGGTGATAGAAGCAGAAGTGGGGTCACGGAGATGCACCCTGCTTAGAAACTGCTACAGATTTTAAGCCAAATGTAAGCAGAGTTTGAGAGTCCTCCCTAAATGCCACGTTTCCGTCAGAAATTATTCCCACTGAGGTAATGTTTTTTCTAAAATGAAAAGCAACCCATAATCCATGCTGTTTCACAGGCATTTTCAGTTTTGTGCCGTAAATCCCATGGGTGTGGATTTCATCTGATTAGTAATTGTAGTTACCCTATTTTGTATTGTTCTTATTTATTATCATAAAAGTTTATTTCCATTTTCTATGAGTTATTGACAATTTAAATGGCTACATGATATTCTGATGTGTTGCTTTATCAGTGTATTTAAGCATTGCTCTATTTTTAGAGTTTTTATTTGCCTTTTTTCAAATGCTTTAGTGAACACCTTTATACTTGTACCTTTATGTTTCTTCTTTAAAATTACTTTATTGGAATAAAGTCCCAGAAATAGAATTACTGAGTCAAAGGAGACAATTTTGTGGCTGTTGCTACATATGGCTGTATTGTTTTCCAGAAACCTCCACCAGCTCACCGGCAGGAATAAAGGGATGTGCCAGTGGGACTCCTACCTTAACTCTCCGTCACTGGGTTTAACATGTATCTCAGAATTGCTTCTTCGCATTCCTTTGGTTACTATCACCAGTTAGCTTTACAGCGGGATTTAAAATATCAATGTTGCTTTGTTAATTTCATTCCTCTTCTGAAAGAAAAAGTTCTAGGGAACTTGATGATGTAAACCTTTTTTTAAAGGTTTTGTTAGTTTTCTTGCTTACAGCTTCACTCAACTTGCAAGCTTTGCTTCTTAGTGTTCTGTGATCCATCTAAAATCAAGTCTAATCCATGTGACTCCTTCATTTAAAATTCTGTTTCCTTGTTGGAAAACATTCAAGCTTTTAGGGTGTTTTGGGATCTAGCCCCTTACCCGCGGTTTCACCCGTGCCTTTTCTCCTTCCTCCCAGCCTCAGTTTCCACGTAGCCTGAGCCGACTTCTGTGACGGCTTCTGTGACACAGTTCTGCGTGTGAATAAGCGACACACAGAACATCACTCATTTACATGTCTGCCTTCTGCACAAGACTGAGTCCTTGGGACAGTGACAGGGTCCTGGTGATCCCCATCTGTCCTCGGTGTCTGGTAGCTGTGTCCAGTAATGTTTATTCAATTGTACTGAAAAGATGAGGGCAAAATTTTAGACTTGTTTTCCTCATTAGATTTGGCACTTACTGAAGGCAGTACAGTGCTACTAGCTGTGTGGTCGTAATCTCGCCGCCTCGGCTTGCTTCTAAGATGTGCGTAATAGTTCCCGCCTCGTAGGGTTATTGTGAAGATTAAACGAGCTGTGATCCACGTGAGCGCTTGAACCACGGCCTCACACAGTGTTAGTGCACAGGAAAGTACTAACGGACCTTTTTCTATGAATTTTGCTTTAAATACTAGAAGGTATAAACAGAATGGTCTTGATTTGAGATTTGGGACTGCAGCATCTCACCTTTTTGGTAGCAAGTCAGGATGTAGAACCAAGAGGATAGTTTTGTGCTTGAAGTTTTATGTAGCAGTTATTCCTTGGACAAATCCTTTTGTCTTTTAAATATTTATCTGCTCTATAGGGATATACCTTATTAGATGGTTGTGAGGTGAATTAAAATTAAATAATGATTGATTAGAGTTAGCTTTACAGGCTAGGATATTAATACTTTCTCCATCAGTAAGTTTGGATTGGGGGGAACCAGAAATAGAACCTAATAGCTCTGTGGGAAGCAGTGTCTTAAACACCACTAAGCAGCAGGGCTCGCCATCAGCAGGCGTGTGAAGCTTTTCCCCCTTGAAGCCAGCAACCATGCATGGCTGCAGGTGGTTCAGAGTGGTATAGTAAATAATTTTTATCTTGAAAGAACTTGCAGTCATAACTGGGGCAGGAAGTCTTATGGGAGTGAAGTTCTCCACAGGGTAAGACTGGCGGGCCGTGCGCGCCCCCGGGGTGACCTCCGACGGCGCAGCAGTGCCTGCGGGCAGTTCTTCTCTGGTCGCCACAGCAGGGAGGCCGGTTCAGCTGACGGGGCGAGAACAGAGCTGAGCACGAGCCTTCCCCCCACTAGTGGGATGACTAGAGGGGTGCGAGCAGCTTTCCCTGGGAGAGTGTATTCTGTAGAAATGTGACTCTTCAAGTTCAGCGACCAGCATTTTTTAAGTGATGTATCACTGCATTCGCTGGGTCGGTTCCGCAGCACGTGTGCAGGTGTCCTCTGCACATATGCCTTCTGATTTGGGAGGGTGTCCTGCGTTTGTCTAACTGTACCAACATCTGCATCGTAACATTACTCTGGAGCAGGGCGTTGATCATTTATTGAAGGATTGGCGTGAACTGACGTTGTTAGTTTCATTTAGCTCAGTTAGTCCCCATGGGGCTCTGAAATAGAACCTCTTACGATCCTCATCACACAAATGATGAAACTGATACTTAGGAAGGTTGTTTTTGCCAAACGCCACACTGGTGATGCAGCTTAACTTGAGGCCAGTGTCTGAAACCACTGTAGTTACGCATCCCCCACAGAAAGAAGACAGAAGACAGAGCCGCCATTTGAAAAGAAGACTATGTGTCAGTGATCATTTGGGCAGGTCCGATCCCTGTCAGTGGTAATAAATTGTAAAGCATCAGAATGTTCTTTCTCTTTACCTTAACCTATATTAGCCCATTCCACAGGAATTTGTTTTTTCCATTTTTATCTATTTCTGTTCTGTATGTGTTGTAGGAATAAGGGGAAGATGATAGAAAAGGGCTGTTTACAAGAAAAATGAAAACAATTTGGGCTTTACTACATAATCCAGTTGTTAAAAAATACGTAGCCTCTTAGTTATAGGGGTAAATGGGTTTAAGTGTTTGTCTAGTGCTTTAAAGCCGTATTTTACCTGTGTCGCAGCTTGAAACCATGGTGAGCACAGTCACTGAACTATTTGAATTAAAAACCAAATTGCTGTTTTCAACAGGACGCATTCAGTTTACTAGCTTATTCAGATCCTTGGAACAGCCCAGTTGGAAATCAGCTTGACCCAATTCAGAGAGAACCTGTGTGCTCAGCTCTTAACAGTGCAATATTAGGTAAGTGAAGCCAGAAAGCAAAACTTCCAACTAGTCTCTTCAGTATTTGAGAGACAGTATTTATGCTGGTATTTCTATTTTGGTAAAATGATAAGGGAGATGTTTTCAACATTTTAAAAATTAAAATTACCTTAAAGTATAGAAAACTTCCTCCAGTATCTAAATGGATTCAAATGGACTAAAAACAGTACACTGGGGTGCATCCTGTGATGTCCAGAAAACAGAAGTGTCTGTGTGAATGTGCAGAGGCGTTTCCGGCCTGAGCACCCACGTCATTGCCCCCACCATGCTTACGATACAGGCACAGGATTCCAACCCTTGGAGACACATATTTGCACTGAAGTCCAGCATGTTTAACTTCATGCTGTTACAAAATGAAAAAGGGGGAGGGCAGAACAGCAATGAACAGTGAGACTTAGCCGAGGGGAGCGTGAAGTGAGAAAGTGGGATTTGCTGTTCCTGATCGGTTGCCATTCCTGTGAGCAGCTCACTGCTGTGAGTGTGGTATTTATGTACTGAACAGATCCTTTTTATGGGAATTCTGTAACTGCACATTTTGTGCATTTATATGTAAACTATACAGTTGATTGTTTACAGAAAACTGTGTTTTAGTATCTGGGCAATTATTTTCAATGGTAATTTAGATAAGAGTGATTTTTCACTTTTTTAGAATGTAATTTCCCAAGAAAAATGGAGACTACCAGTTTAGAAACCTGCTCCATGCTGCTTGGCCCTGTTGGGTTTGGGGGCTTTGAGCGCATGTTTCAGACTGTCTTAGATGAGAGCAGTGGCCTGGAGTGTTTAAACAGGGACACTTGTCACAAGGGCCAGGGCTCATATGGCCGGAATGTAAAGGAAGTTAAAAATTTAAAGTATTCATATTTGGGCCTTAATCTGCTTTTTTGCCCATACAAAGGTCATTATGAATTCACTATGTGTTAAGGTCTGCTACTGAAGTTTTGGAATAGTTTTCTTAAATTTAGAATTTGTATACAATAAATAATGTGAATTTTGTTTGGTTAATGTGTTGTATTTTCTTTGGTTATATGATTTATTTAGCTCTGTTGGTAAGAGTACTTAGTACCAATGCTGGGACTGTGGGGCAAATTATGATTTTACTAAAATTGTCTTTTCGAAATGACCACATTATTGGTAGTCATGAAGCCCTGACTGCTTTATATCTAGGTAACACTCAGACTTGGAAATAACTTCTGAAGAAAAGTGACCAGTTTTTCTGTGACAGTTAAAAATCATGGGTTCTCCAAGGGAATTAACATTTTAAATAGTAAACGTCTTAGGACCATTATCCAGGATGTATATATATATTCTTACATATTATGTCATATATTGTGTAGTTCAGCTATAAATAGTGCATAAATTTATTAGAGGTTTATAATTCCTGCAAAAGTAATGACAAAACTATTAAATTGCTGTGGGTCTATGTATGCACATAGCTTCATCTATAGTACGTAAAGTTACATTAATTGTATGTAATTCCTGCAAGTGCCATTATGCCAAAAAAAACGGAGGGATGCTTAAAACCAGATGCCTCCCTTGGCCAAAATAAAACTGCAGTGAAGTCCTTACCGCTGAGCAAGGTTTCTTCCCTGGGAACCTTTAAGAGGTGTTTTTGAAAGGATGTTTCCTTTTCATTGTTTGTTATGTTAATTTTGTGTAAAAATTAAATTGTTCTTGATTCTGGCTTAGGCAGAATTCGTTTTATAAAGTCAGTCCTACTTAGAGTTGACAAAAATATATCACCATCAAAACTGAGCTAAATGGCACGTTGCCAGAGAACAGCCAGTACTTTAATCATCTTAACCTCTGGACCACTCTTCACCAACCTGTATATCTTTTCTTGCATATTTTTATCCTAATATCCTCAATCCTGTTTTATTTTCTCTTGTGCCTGTAAGTCCTGAACCTGCTTCCTTTCTATTTTTGTTTCAACCCTTCTGGAATTTTTCCTTTATTTTTCCCATCACCACACTGCAACCTCGGAACCAACCACACACAAGGAACCTCACCAGCCACGTATCCCTGTTCTTGCCTTGCCGTCAGCTGTGCGTATGGACTGATAAGTCATTTTACTAATTGGGATCTGCATACAATTAAAATTTGGACATCTCCACACAAGGAGAAATTACCAGCTTCTATGGGTTTGGCCACTTTTATCATTCGGTCAGCTTTTCATCTCTGTCAAAGAACAAATTTTGGTAACTACTACATTTATGCTATAGCTGTCTGACAAATTTCTGGTATGTAGGACCCTGAAAACTTTATCGGTGACTTTTAAAATGTTTGTCCTATCGATTGTAAATTAACCCCTCAAATTATAGGGTGGTTTTGCTGTTACCGCTCAAGGTTGCCATCACCATGTACTCCCTTACCACCCAGATAACGGAGGATTAGGCAACCTCTGTTGGGTCCTGTCCCCGGAAGGGGAAGAATCCATCAGTGACCTTCTACTGAGAGCCTGGTGCCTTTTTCTCTGGTAACATCAGCTGACCTTGGTGAGGTAGACGAGAAATACTAAATATTCCTTACTCCCCATTGCAGACATTGATTAAAAATTACATCTTCCCCCTCATAGTTAATATGGAAGTTTTTGAGTGTCTAACACTTTGGAAGTCTAATTCTACAAGAATTTTTTTATACTTGAACACCCAGTGACCATAGTACCTTGTCAGAGTAGATGTCCAAGGCACTAATCATTTGCTAAAAAACCCATTTTTGCTAGTTAATTAAGAGCAGGATAGGTATTAATAATTTTGTAAGTAACACAGTATTTACCCGATTGAGAGATGTTTTTTAAAATGTCTTGCTAATTGCTATTTCCATTTTTAATAATCTTTCCTCAGAAACCCACAATCTGCCAAAGCAACCTCCACTTGCCCTGGCCATGGGACAGGCCACACAGTGTCTAGGACTGATGGCTCGATCAGGAATTGGATCCTGTGCTTTTGCCACAGTGGAAGACTACCTACATTAGCTATGCATTTAAGGAGCTCACACTTATATTGTGGCATATAGTCAACATGGAAGTAGACCAGCTCTGCTGATTGGAAATTTAGATTTTTTTAATTATGTACTGGGGACAGGTTTTTGTCGCTTTACATTGCTTCCTAGTTTACAGCATGATGCAAATGATTTTCTAACTTAGTGTTAGGAGAAATTATTTTCCATCTTTAACCTCTTAGTTGTCTAAGAGTTAAATATTACTGAATTTCAGACATCAAATTATCATCACAAATCCTTTGAAACAATTACCTAAAAGAAACCAAAAAGTCCTGCCTTCTTTGTTGGGGGGAGAGAGGGGGAAGGAAACGGAGCAGGTTGTGTTTGTGTTAGCATGTGGGTGATGTAAACTACAAAGTGGGAGGCGTTCTGACCCCAGCTCCCAAACAAGCATTCAATCAGTGTAACTTGCAAAATGCATAAACATCCGACGGTTTGAATTTTTAGTGTTGATGGAAGAAATCATTTTTAATGTGTACTGTAAAACTTGAAATACTCAGGAGCTGAGTGAATATGTTTGTTGCTACTTACAATCCCGACCTGTTAGTCCCAGTAGTTTTGTTTTAACATGGTCTTTTCAACTTTGTTTCCTGTTTAACTACAGATGACTTCTGTTGTAGACTCACAAGTTTAACTGTTGTATTATAACAGTATTACATGTCAACAGTGTGGTTATGATCTTTATTATTTATATAAAAACCAAATATTTAGTCAGTTTACCGTGTCTTAATTTAATCTTTGTACACCTTCCATTTTTAAGTGCTTAAATGAGTACTATATTGCAATAAAAATGTAGTGATATAATTAACCAGCCATTAAAAATTTACTTCTACAGATACCAGTGTCAATGGTTTATATACTAGGTGCTTGCATACTTTTTGTAATTAAAATGAGGACAGTTAAAGTGAATGGTTGGTACTGTAACTGAGTCCTGCAGCCTAAAACCACCTTCAGTTTACGGGATCAGGATCAGGCCTGATACTGTGGGTGATACAGAAAGCAAGCAGGAAATTAACCTTTAATCTTACTTTCATAATCATCATATGGCATGTGACTTGCAGTTTTAAAGCAAACCCCCAAACTGGTTAAAAGTGAATGCAAACAAGCTGCTCAACACAAGAACCATATCCTTTGGTTTGCAAAGGTGTTCGTTGGCTGTATTTTGTACACTGAGGCTTGAACCTTCTTAAAAAGAACAGATTATTTATCTACACTTAGATACTGTATTCTTCCACAGTTTGTGAAATTCTTACCAACAGCACCAAAGTGTCCAAGTGACTAAAGCATCTGAGAGCTGCAGGCAAGACGTCCTGCAGCGCCAGCTGCAGGGCAGGGGGGAGGGGGGGTAGTGGAGGCGCTCTGCCTGTGTGGGTGCTGCTTGTCTTCAATTAATGGACAAACAAGTCCTTTTAAACTGCTTTTTCTTCCAGGACCCTCAAAGACTACAGGCACGATTACACTCCCAGTGTGACCGGGCGCTTCCTCAAAGAGACTGACGGTTTCTGTAACGACCCTTTAAAATGACTTATAAATGATTTATTAATTTTTTTTAGAAAAATGAAATCCTTTAAATAACTAAGTTCTGTACATACAAAGTACTCGTTCTAAATTTAGCTTTGATTTACTTCTTAGAAGCTTTCATCTTTCTGACCATCCAACGTCTTTTAAACCTCTTGGCATTTTGCTTTTTCTGAGATCCTAGAAATAGAAGGTTTTGTGCAGTTAATAAAGAGAAAGAATACGCAAAAACAATTCACAAATGTTCTAGATGAAACATGAATGTAAATATTAAAACTAGACACATCATATGCACATACATACTACACTGGCCACGCCTTCAGAAGCAATTTGCAAATAATTAATGGAAGCCATTGTATGGAAAAAATGAATACTTCATGAGAATTTATTCTCTCTTTAAAAGTGAACATTATTCAATATATAAAACTATCACATTCAAGAGACCAAAGCTGGATCTTACCCCAGGCATGGTTCAAAAACTGGGCTGCAGCCTTTTTCACCGGTAACCTTTTGTTCTCAAGAGACAGGAACTTGTTTACTAGGAAAGATAATTATTTATCACTTTTTTGTTTAATTTGCAGTTAAAAGAGGAGAAAAATAGTCCATAGGAAAATTACCAGTAGTTCTGTTGGTTCCTGGACCATATAAGCAATTCTGTATGAAGGCTTTGGCTGCTTGTTGCCTTGAATCTCTCAAATCTTGGTCTTTAAGCCTTAGAGCCAAGTAGCTTTTATTCTGGCTGGTGAGCAATTCAAAAGGTCAAAATGAGGCCATGCTTAATTTCAAAATAAAGTATTTTTGTTAGTTGACTCAAATAGTGGGGAAAACCCCCATACACTGTCTGTATATGCACAGGTAAGACAACGAATACAACTAAATCACATGGCTACTTTACAACTAATGTTTACATTTTAGTAGAACAAAGAAATGTTTCATTTTTATATAAATATCAAAAATTTTTCCAGAGGATCCAGCCTGAAACTGCTGCTAATTAAACCAATACTCTCCCTCCCAAGGTGGGAGTCACCTTTACATCCTATACACAAAAAAGATGACTCTTCTTACCCAACAGTCTGTACTTTCTGCACATTAGCTTTCTTGGAGTCACTTCCTTTCTCAAAGTCTTCATTTTTCTTCTTCAAATTAACTAAAAAAATAAGTTATATTTCTGAGTAGCATTTGTGTAAAAATAAATCGGGAACGTATACTAGAGTTCACTTTAAATATCCACTACACATTGATTTGTTTGTGATTTTTATTTGTAAGAAACAGAAGAGGCCCAAGCTAAACTTGGCCAGGCCTATTCCCACGCTGTCTTTCTCAGGGTCAGTAACATGTGACTGCAGATAATCTGCAAACACGCCTGACACTTAATGTGAAGTTACTTAAATTAGAATAGTTCGTACCTTCTTTCAACTTTCCGGGTGATTTCTTTAGACTAAGGAAAAACAAGAAAAAAGCTGATTGGGATGGCAGATAGCAAAGATTACTCAACTTGTTATAAAATTTCATCTGGTTTACAAATAAGACACCCTCATTTTATTACCACCATTCTCAATTTCTACTTAGGATCTTTAATCAGTTTTGGAAAAAAAAGACACACAAGCGAACAATTCCCAAGTCAACAAACTAAATACTAGGATGGGAGTATCTTCTCAGAATTTAAAATCTAGGAGTATATTAGCAGGCTTCCAAAGAAGGAGATTGTTGTAGTTAACAGAGGTAACGTGAAATTTAAGAATTATAATAATACAGTATTTGAAATATGAAGTGAAAGGTGGTAGGCCTGCCCCATCTTTTTTAGAGAGATCTCAAAGGATTAATTCAGTTTAGACACAAGAAATAGGGATGGAGACAAGCACTAGACTGGCCTAGTGGAGAGAAAGGTAAACTGGCAAAACACAATGAGAGAGGTCTACACAGAAGCACTTGCACAGTGGGAAAGCTAGCGGTGGAGGAGGTAATGGGGTGGAGGGAGGCAGAGAAGGGAGAGGTGACATTTGAGATTGGTTTTGAAAGATGAAAGGGACTCTGCCACCATGATGTATGTATTCAGAATCTGAATAACTCTTTGGAAAAGTTCTTTCATTGAAAATTTGAGAACTACAGTCCTAGGTAAAAAATACAAGGCTAAACTTCTGAACTGAAAGCAGTTAAGAGGTGACAAGGGGAAAGATGAGAAAAACAGCAAATATTTAAAAGTCTGAATTTAGTACAGTTTGATTCCATGGCATAAATGAAGAACAGGTGGGCAGCATTCAGCTTTAAACATTTAATGGCTATTAAAGCTGTTAAATGAAATGGGAACAAGGAGGAAAGATGGGCTGGTGGCAGGTAGAGCAAGTGTGGGACAGGCTGAGTTTGAGGAGCCTGTGCCTGCTACGTCACTAAAGGATAGATTTCAAGACAGTTTCATTCACACCCTCTATCCTGTCCGGAGTACAAAGACAGTGGGCCAGGTTCATCCAGTTTACTGAATGAACGCTCTGGGATCAGCAACTCAGAAGCTAGAGTTACCTATGCGAACGAACAACAAAAATTTAAAAATGGCAAAAGGCTGCTAAGACGTGGAATATTTTCCTCCACCTTGCCCACTAAATTCCAACATCTACTGTGTAGCCTTTTAATTTCAATTTGGCTTCAAATAAACATTTGTACCAGTATGTAATTCAAAGATTGTGCATAAACAAATAATACAGCAAGATCCATTACTTACTTAGTTTGTGAAGCTGTAGTTAACTTCTCTAGAATAGTATCTGGAAGGAGTTTCCTTTTCTTAAAGACATATTCGAAAGTCAATAAAAAGTGAGGTACGTAATATTATACCCTGGATTGCTTCTGAAACTATTTTAAGGACAGCCCTACCTCTCGGCAAGGAAATGAACTGGGCTGAACACTTCACTATCTCTAAGCTGTGGGAAGACTGGGACCTGGAAACTCAAAACCTAGTCCCCATTCTTCGGAAGACTTAAGACTGGAAAGGGTGCCCACTGTATTCCAATCTTCACGTCACGGTTATACATTAAAAGCACTTAAAATCACGTCCATCTAAGATCAATGCTGTGGCCAATCTGCTAAACATCAGAGAGCAAACCATTCAACCTCTACGTTTCTAATGCCCTGAGTTTACAAAGCCCTTCACTGAATCCTCACAAAGACCCAGTTTCAGATAAAATACCTCCGCTGAGTGTCGGAGGTGGGACTGACCCTACAATTTCAAGGTCACATCGCTTCCCACTCGCATTTTCAATCGGTGAAACGCAAAGAGCACAGGCATCTTGTTTTCACTGTTGTCTGAAGAAAACACTAGCGACTGTTCCCCACCCCATATCCTACCAGCTCTGAATTTTACCCCGAGCCAAGCTGTGAAACGCCTCCCTCCCCTCTAACCTTTTGTTCGATGAACAGCTCCTCACGTCGCTTCCTCTTCTCCTTCAGAAGCGTTTTATCCCTGGGAAAAAAGGGTGACAAGTCAGCGCGGCCAGGGACGAGAGGGAGGGGAAGGGGTCGCCGCCCGGCCGCGGGCTCCGAACCTGCGCACGGTGTCCCGAACTCGCCGCTCCTCTTCTTTCGCTTCCGCCTGGGCGCTGGCGAAAGTCAGCTCCTCCGGGGCCTCGTCGTCCTCATCGTCTCCTTCCTCGTCTTCCTCCAGCGGCTCGGCGGCCGCGCCGCTGCTGGGCTGCCCGAGCAACAGGCCGTGCTCCGCCTCCTCCTCCGAGGCGGGCTGGCCCTCGTCCACCATCGCAGACGCCGACGCCGGGGCACGAGACGCGCGCGGCCGGAGCTGCACCATGACCCAAGCTGCGTCGTACCGTCTGACCTCTGACCCGGAAGCTGTGCCCAAGCAGAGCGTGGCGTAAAGAGCAGGCGACGCGGGTTCTATTGCCCTCTGCAGTTTCGGAGGCCCCGCTGAGCTACGCAAAGGTGCATGCGCAGAGCGGGGAGGGCGTGGCCTAAGGAAAGTCGGCGGCGTTCCCTCCCACCCGGCTCCGAGGCTGCGCGTGGGAGGCGTCGCGGCTCCCTAGCGGTCCACACCTGCCGGGACGGCAGCGGGTAGTTTTGGGTCTTGTTTCTAGGCGGGGTAAGATCTATCCTGCTGCCTCCTCGGGAGGGATGCTGAGAGCAGGGTTGACTGGGTCCCCACGCTCCTCGAGGCGGGCTGGCGCGGGTCACGCCGTCCGGTGCCCAGGAACCGCTGACCGCAGGCCCCAGACGCCGACTTTTTAGGTCCGGGATCTGCTTGGTCGATCCAGTTGATCAGTATTTGTAGATTCGGCTTCCTTCACTCCGCACTCCCCGAAGAAGTGCAGTTTCAAAAGGAAGAAGTGGGCTACGGCAGCAGGACCCCGTGCCTTTCAGTGTTTTTGTCCCCGACGGAAAACCAGGTCGACAGACACAGACTTAACCAATCTTCGGCCCCAAACGTGTGCTTGGCGGCCTGGGCCGGCCTCCCGGAGCGCCAGCCCTCGGCCGCTGCCCGGCCGTGCCTCTGTTCCGCGTTCTCCCCGCCGCCTCTCCCTGACGGTTAGTTTACTACTGTCTGACTCCCCGGTTACAGCGTGAGCTCCCGACCCGCCTGGCTCCCTTCTGTAACCCGGACCTTGCACAGTGGCTGCCCACCGCTCATCCCGAAACCGGCAAGAGAATGGCCTCACCGTTACGTAGTGAACGCAACCCTAGTATTGTGTATATCTATCCCCCGCCCCCGAAGCTCCCCAGTACACGTATTTCATTTCCTAGCATACGTGGCTCATCGTGATCTTTGTTTATCTTCTCCCACCCATTACACAGCAGCAAATGATTCATCACTCTCTGAACAAACCAAGCTATTTCCTACTTGCCTTGCATTTGTGCATGCGGTTCTGTCTACTGATACACACTCCCCCACTTGGAACTCCTATTTATACTTCAAAACCTCCCACCCAGGATGACTTTCTCTTAAAGCCTTTCAAGCCCCTCAGCATCTACCCCATCCCCACTCTGCCCATTTCTAATTGCATTCTCCTCTGAATCTTGCACACATTTCTGTTACTATAGTTTCCACACTATAATAGTGACAGTTGTCCCAACCAAGTCCCTGTGAATTCCTCGAGGATAAGGTCCATACAATACTAATCATTGTATTTCTAACATCCATCATATGGTAGGTGTTCAGTAAATACTAAATTGAACAATCCTACTTCACATAAATTTTGTAGTATTTTCAGTTCTCTTTTCATCATCTCTGATTTAGAAGCAATTTCTAATTTAAAAACAACAAAACCAAAACATGAACAAAAATGGCAAAACAGAAACAAAGCTGCTGGTACCAACAACCTAGCAGGAAAGCAGTTGCAAAGAACAGTTCCAAAATACCTGGGCCTTGGTCAGACAGAAATTACAAATTAAAATATAATCAGACTCCCTGAGACAGTCTGCTGACTTCCATCACTGCTAACACTAGGAAAATGTATAGAGTTCACTTTGAGAAGACCAACAACAAACCTATTAGAAGTGAATGATAGTATTGTATGTACACAAACTCCATTATAAGTATTACAAGTCCCCTCAGTGTACATGCTTTGATCGCCCATGTAAGGTATGAATGGAGCCCTCAGGGTGCCTGGCTGGTACTTCTGACCCCCTGCAGGTCATGGGCATCCCTCTTGCCTGTGCAAAGGATCCTTGGGATTTGTTAAAAGGCATGACTTGCAAATCAGTGCAAAGTTTTACGTCACAGTGTCTTGTCATCTATTTCTATAAAAGCCCAGGGTGCGATACGAAATGCAGTTTTCTAAGGGGCAGAGGTGATGTGGCCCAGCTGCGTCAGCACCCAGGGAACCCACCTGATTCAAGGGACCTAGTTAGGAAAAACCTTCCTTCACTGTTTACTAAAGGCCACTCCTCCCGTCAGGCCTCTGATGCTCGCCAGACAGCAGGCACCCTTGGGTGCTAAACTGGGTGGAGGGACTTGAGGAGAGAACTGTATTCTTACTACTTCACTCCAAGGCACTATGACACACATTTTTAAAGTCCCATGGGAAAAACTTTGAAATCTCATTGTCTGGGGAAGGCGTGTGTTTATGATATTGAGAAATGTGCTTCTGTGCTTATGATACTGAGAATCTGCCAACCATCACCACTCCCCTCCCCTCCCCTCCGGGCTGCTGAGGCCAGTGCTAAATCTTAGGCAGCTGTGTTTGTCCTTGGGGTCATGTATTTGCATCACTCTCTTTTCGCATCCTGATTTTCTACCTTGTTGCTAATTTTCTCTTCCTTCCTTGCGTAAGTTCTTGCTGTAAGCTACTCCCTTCTGGAACTTGAGGTGAGGCAGCCAAACAAGATAAACCCTGAAAAGACAAAGCCCCCAACAAAGACATCTCTTGGGGTAACATCTTTATACAATAAATTACCTCCTGTGGAGAGTGATTCTGTTTTTCCACCAAACCTTGTGCAAAAATTAGAAATACTGGGGTTTTACCCCTCTCCTTAAATCTTTGCCCAAATAGCAAAAATACAATCAGGATAATTACTTTTTTCAGACAATCTAATCACAAAATTTTTTCTCTCCAAAAACCAAACACATCAGAGGTATCTTATGTTTAGGTTCAAACCACATAACATGAATTGACTCTACAGTTCTGTGACTTCTCCTTCTAGACGTGTTTACTACTGTCGTTTCCAATCCCTCATCGCTTATCAGCAGTTTGGATTCCAGCCAGGGAATCAGAAGGTATTATTAGACCTTCCAATGTTCAGCTCACCATCCACAAGACTGTTTCTCCTGTCTGTGGCCTGCTACTTAGCTGTGCTGTGATTTCTTCCTTCCCCAGGACAATTAAGAAACGGTTTCAGTTTCATGAGGAGCGAGGGCTTCAGGAAGAGTCGTCCCACAGGGCCCCTGGAAATGGAACCTGAAATAGCAGGACGAACACAGAAGAGTTAGGAGCAAAACGAATATTCTGCTTCCAGCAAGTCAGCTCTCTTAGTTACACGCAGAGGAAAATCCAGATTCTCACAAAAAAGTCCTTATACATTTTGGTACGCAGTTCTTGGATCTAGTTTCTGACAACTCCAAACGCAGACACTTCAGTGTGGGCTGGTCCCCGTCACCAAGGGAATCTGGGAAAGCAACTGCCTAGAATTTAGGTGCTATAAAGAACTTTATTTTAAGGAGGAAGGGGGGGCACGATTGTGAAGCGTACTTGATGACTGCTTTGCCAAACTCATAATTGAAATTGTTAGACTTACAAATCTACATACTACATTAAAGCAGCATTCACAGGTACTAAGGACAAGAGAGAAAGAACCTCCTGCACCAGGCAGACCACAGGGCTTTAACTGAATGTAAGGCCTCTTGAACCATCCATTGGAATTCACGAAAGTAAGAAAAAAGAGAAAGAGCGAACAAAGAGGAGGGAGAAAAAAAGAAGAAAAACCAATGATTTCTGCTTCCTTCAAGGGAAAACACTTAGGACGGGGGAAAAGCCCAACTAATTTTAATGTATTTTTTTAAGTGAAGCAGAGTTGATTTACAATGTTGTGTTAGTTTCTGGTGTACAGCACAGTGATTCAGTTATATAGTTTTTCTTTTTCATTATGGGTGATTACAAGTTATTGAATACAGTTCCCTGTGCTACAGAGTGGGACCTTGTTATTTCTAGTGTATTCTGAATAAGAAAACTGAACACAATTAAAAATGAAAAAACATTCGGTCACATTATTTATTCGTGATAAAGCACAAATCATGGCGGCCTAAGTCCTGAAATACTCTGTGCTCTCAGTGGAGCGCCATGAACGGACGTTCCCGACCAAATGGCATCTCTGATCCTTTTCTTACGTGGGCATTTCAGCATATAACGTAGAAGGAGGGCTGAAATCTGAGCAGCAATGCTGTAACGAAATTCCTTTCATGCCCGCGTTTATGTGACCCAGTTTCTCAGTACTTCCATCTTTAAATATCAAGAACTAAGAACTACAATTGATACTGAAAAGGTGAAATTTAGCTTGGCCAGTAAAAATCCGCCCTGCCATCTCTCAGAGTGGAGTTAGAGACACAGATGCGGCCAGCTGCAAAGCTAATGACAAACAAGATTTTTTTTCCCCCAAGACAAGCTGCAAAGTATCGTAACAACTTCCTTCTTTGGGTGACCACTGCTTTTTTACTTACTGAGGAATTCTATTCTGTGTGAAATCACACACTATCAGGTACTTCACTGTTTGAAGTGACTGCGGTAAAGAATGAAACATCCCCTGGGCCTGGAGAGCTTTAGTCACTTTGCCACCAAGAAGCAGCCTTCCTTCCAGCCCAGGTGCAAAGCTCCAGGTAAGGAGTTTCTGGGCCCAGTGTCCCACATCTACCTTCAAGCTGTAGTTTCCAAAGACACGGGACCCTGCGACCACCACCTGCCCACCAGACCAGATCCAACCCCCTCCACACACACACACAGCCCTGCTGGTTGCTGAGTCTATTAAATACTTCATTTAAATTTCACCTAAACTTAACCTTCCTTCAAAGTCCCATAACAGCTCCATCTTTTCCTTTGTTTGGGGCCACTCCCTGTGGTTCCACTAGGATGGGTACGGCTCCTCACTGCGGTAAATCAGGAAGTCTGATCTTCTCGGAATACAGGTCTGTTTTGGGTGACCCTAGGCAGATTGGGCGACAACGCCAAGAACTCGGTCTCCTTCTAACAGTAAGTAATACTCAGCCATGGATATATGGATTCAAAAAACTCATACCCCATGCAGCTGTTAAGAGATGTACTTCCTATCAAGTTTG
This sequence comes from Camelus dromedarius, assembly GCF_036321535.1. Lineage (NCBI taxonomy): Eukaryota > Metazoa > Chordata > Mammalia > Artiodactyla > Camelidae > Camelus > Camelus dromedarius. The sequence goes on along the minus strand of NC_087454.1, from coordinate 8,720,623 downwards.
ACTTTTATGGAATTATTAATCAAAATGTATCCGCTGCTAGGTGCTACAGATTACTGCAGTGATAATTCCATCTAGAAGAATTTTTCAATGCAACAATGTTTAAGTTTTAAGGAAACTGAAAATAACTAAATAATTCATATATTTTGCCATAGAGGTACATAATAGGAGAGTCAACCGAAGACTTTCAAGCATAAGAATGTATGAGTATAAATTTCTGTGGTGGAAGCAGAATGGGGACGCAAGTTCAAAGAGAAAAAGAAAAAACTGTGAGGGTTCTAACTGTTGAAAGGGGCTTGTATATTTATTTTGAAACGGGTCACGGTGGGGACCGAGTAGCTGTGACCTTCAGATTTGACAGGATACACCTCAACCAGGATAACGGCATTCTCACGTTTAAACGTCGGTATTTTATTTCCAATACACTTGGAATCAGAGCTTTTTCAATGATTTTGATAGATTTTAGACGTCGAGTTTAAAAATATAAAAGGGGGACATGAAGCAAAGTGCTGGCTGCCTCTGTCCTGGCAGCCGGTGTCTATGCCCTTCCTCCTCGCGGTGCAGGACAACCGAGAGCACTGTGTTTCTTCCAGAATACGTGCATGCCGCTTTCACTGGTTAATGGAATTACCCAATTTAATTAAAAGCTAGGTAATAAAACGACAAAAATATAGCTATTAAAAGAGGGTTATTTCTAGGAAAATGAGCTGAGTGCTTTGGAAGGACATAGCAAGTTATTAAAAATAATTCTGTTAAAACTAGGTGTAGGTGGAAAGACGGGGGGGCTGCTTCAGGAGTTTCTTTTCGTTATGTTCTTTCTCCACTTAAAAAAAAAACAACCAAAAAACAGAAAAATATCAAAACCAGAAGTGTGTTTCCCAAGGTTTCCTGATGATAAGAATCACTTGGGTCACTTGTTAATGATATGAAAAAACAGTCCTCTTGCCCTGGAAATTCTGACTCAGGAAGTCCAGACAGGTGCCCTGGGATCTGATTTTCTTGGCTGACTGTTTTGTTTTATAAAATAAGGGCTGGGGTGGCTCTTGTCTTCAGGGAAATTTGGGGAACGTAAGGAGGATTATAAGTATGATTTATGCAAGAAAGGTGAGCCCTGATCAGCAGATTTCTACGCAGAGAAAAGGCCTTTAGCGCTATCACAAAAAAAAAGCAAATGAATACATGTTTATGCCTTAAATGAAAATGAAAATGAAATATTGAAGACATATGTCTTTTTTTTTTTTTAATTCTTGCTTTAAATGGCTTTTTTGGTTAACAGACCACTAGGTCCCTTTGCCTGGACTCACAGGGCCCCTACGCCCACCCTGATAACCCAGCAGGCAGAGCACCGGACTCCCTACCAAATGGGGCCAACTGGGAATCAAAAGAAGTAACCCCATCACACTCTTGACAAGTGAACACATAAATAAAACAATCTGTAAAACCACCTTCTAGCTAAGAATTCCTTACACTTCCAAACTCCACCTGCAGTGAGCTCTCTTTGGGGGCACCTCCCCCACATAAACATGTCACTTCCCTTACTGACCACCTCTTCTGGGACACTCCCCCTCCCGCCCTCCCTCCCCTCACCTCCTGGCTGTCCCTTCAGACCTCAGGGCTGCCTTTGCTCCAGGTGGTCCTGGTGTCTGGAGAGCTCTTATTAGCCCAGATACACTCTTTAGTTAACTCCGTCAGCTTCTCCAAGTCTTCTCAAATCTCTTCTTAGTGAGGCTCAACCCAACTCCCCACTAAGTCCTGCAACCCATCTGCACCGCCAACTCTACCTTCGCTTTTTCCCACGGCCTGAATCCCACTTCTCACGCACCACAGAATTTATTAGAATGATTGATTGTTTACTGTTTGCCCCCACCACTAGAATGACATCTTTACATGGTAGATTTTTGTTTTATTTACTAATACATCCTATACTGAGCACCGAGAACAGTGGTACATGGTAGGTACTAAGAAACATTTGTGGACTTCAACTAAATTCCACAGCTCAGAGAAATTCAAAGATGAACAACCTGGTGGTCACAGGGCCTGGAAGGCCTGCATATCGGCCTCTCAAGGAGCACAAATCCCGTTTCTGCCTGAACAAATGCACAGATCCTGACATGCCAACGACCCCTGGGGCTGAGTAGCAGTCAGAACCTTGAAGCCTAAATCCAAAAATTCCTAGTGTAACGGTTTTTCAGAAATCATCCAAGACAACCAGCAGGGGTGGGGAAAATGACAATAAACAAAACCAGAACCAGTTAACGCCTGAAAATACTAATACTTCAATGGGAGGCAAATTTTATGACTTGGTCTCTAAATGAGAACTGGGGCAAAGAATCCAGACAACTTGTGCAAGGTTGAAGGGGTCTTGTGAGATCCAAGTTTAAAATGGAGGCCACATTCCTGCTACCAATTTAGGTAATAGAGAAAATCAGGTTAAAAGGAAATGCTCATTCCAATTTTCATTTTTCTTATTAAACCAGAGCAGGGCTTGGCAATTTTTTTTTTTCTGTAAAGGTCCAGAGAGTAAATATTTTGGTCTTTGCAGACCAGTCTCTGCTGCAGCTCCTCACTTCTGTTGTTTAAGTGCAGAAGCAGCCACAGACAAGACAGGAACACACGGCCATGGCTGGGTTCCAATAAAACTTTATTTACAAAATCAGATGGTGGGGGATCTTGGCCTACAGGCAGTAGTCTGCTGACCCCTGACCTAGACCAAAGTTCAGCCAACATCTGGTACGTACGAGATGTGAGAAACCTGCTCCTGTTAAGCTGCGTATTTAGACAAGCGCCCCCCCATCACTCTAGGCTCGGTTCCCCACCTGGAAAACTGAGCAGGACGAGAAGATGATTGCCCCCGTCTCCTCTAAATGTCAGCTGTGACGACTCCTTAGATAAAAGCATCCCGGCTCCACTGGGCAGTTACACAAAGCTGGGAAGATTCCCAGACTTAGTGGTACAGAGAGCCCCAGCTCCCAGAGAAGCCCGCCAACACCCAGCCTCAGGGTTCCTGTGTTCTGTGCTGTTCCGTGGGTAGCTTGTCCCATCTGATCGAAGTCTTTAACTAGCTAGTGGCCTGCTTGTCTGAACAGAGACACCGCAGGTTTTCAGGGTGTGAAGCTGAAGACTCCTGGCTGAAGAAGGGCAGCCGCTGAGGCACGTCTGTGGCTTTAGGAGGCCCAGCTCACGCAGTAATACCATTAGATGCCAAGAGTCTCTTCTTCACTTGCAAGGAAAACCGCCCAGCTCAGTTTCCTTTCACATGAAGATATCCAGTCCCTGCTGGTCTGTCCTGGGCGTGAGAGGTAGAGGCCAACTTGTATCTTGGGTTGTGGAAACACTCAAGGTTTATTTTCTTCTTTTTCCCTATCTGCATCTTCTTGCTTTTCTACATGATGATTTGTTTTAATTCTGTACACTTGCTAGAGAGGAGCTGGAGATCAAATGACTGAAAAGAAGCCACAAGAGAAGGAGAATGGGACTGGGGGTGGAGCTCATTTCCAGCTTCAGGACGTCTGCCCCGTCCCACCCTGGGGCACTCTGGTGCTCCTTCAAGCGGACGAGGGGCTTGGGTTACCTGGCGGTGACATTCCTTTTGATGATGCTGCTAGTCCAGGTGCTAATGTACATGCCACAATGTATCTTAGTGGGTAAGTTAGAAGACAATAGTTTTTTTTAATAGAACAACTTTACTGAGATATAATTCACATACAATCCATTCATTTAAAAGGTATTCTTTCTCTTACTGATTTGTTTTCGTACCACTTTCAAAAATTAGTTGACTAAAAACAGAAAGTTTATTTTCTGGACTCTCAGTTCTATTCCACTAATCTCTGTATGTCTGTCCTTAGGCCAGTATCAGTCTGTCTTAATAACAGAAACTCTGTACTAAGTTCTGAAACTGGGCAGTGTGAGTTCTCCATTCTTCTTTCTGTTTTGGCTATTCCGGGCCCCTGGCATTTCCGTATGAATTTTTAGGATCACCTTGTCAATTTCAGCAGAGAAGCCAGCTGCAGCTCTAACGGAGACCAGGTGAATCTCAGCCAACCTGAGGAGTGCTGCCATCTTAATAACATTAAGTCGTCCGATCCACGAACATGGGTGTCCTTCTGTATCCTGAGGTCGTCTGTTTTGTTCAGCAACATTCTGTTGCTTTCAGAGTGTAAGTCTTAACTTTTAGAAGGCAGTTTTTTAAAACGCGTCTCCCGTGGTCCCACCACTTAAAACACAGATGAAGAACTAATGTCTGAGGACATAGGCTGTAGTGGATCAAAAAGACCTGGAGGCATCCAAGATGAAAACCAGCCCACCCCCGGACGAGGATCACATGAAAGTGCGTTTCCACACAGTCTGGGACACAGTTTTTTCCTCGTGAGGACTTAGAGCGTCAGTTCCCTTCCTGGCTGCACATAAGAATTACTGAGGAAGCTTATAAATCATGAGGCCCAGGCCCCGCCTCACCCCGATTACACTGGAATCTCCTGGGTGGTACAAGTCAGCAGAATTTTTAAAATGTGTATGTAGCTGAGGTAAAATGACAGTGAAGTTTTATATTTTAGTTATTCATATTTATTTATTAGTTAGTTATAGTCTGCCTGATTCTGGAAAGGAATGAAGCAGACTGGTAAGAATATACAAACTACATTAAAAGTGAAGACAGAAAAGCAGGGGTGAAAAAAAAGAAAGCAAAACAAAGGTGAAGATGTAAAATGGAACCTCAGAATGAGACTGCAAACGGACACCACGATGACCTACACTCTCCGCACAAACTTGGGGAATGAGGTCAGGATCACAGCACGGCCAAGGGTACAGACATCCTAGGTCACGAGAGCAAAGAGCCCCACGATGAGAACAGTGGGCAAGGAAGTGCCACATGGGTACCTCTGCACCGATGAGCTGAGTACTTGGCTGACCTGCGACTAAATGCATTACTACACCTAGCTTATAAATACAAACAAAAGCCAAGTCCAAAGAATCAAAGACGAACTTTCAAAATATAAAAAACAAAAGCCCTACAGCCAACTCCTCATAAAAAGTCACAGCTACCTTAGTCTACAGTTAATATTTTGTTTTCTTCCATCGAAACAACTACAGGCCCAATAAGAAAACATCGACTCTGTGTTTTTGAATTAGAACAGTGGGTAAATCTGTTTGGGTGGCCGTGTCCAAACCTGCTCAGTTCCGTCCATCTCCCACCTCAGGAGTCCCTGTACCTGAATCTGTTGGTGGCTGGGGTGGTTTCCATGTTAAACTCGGCCACGGGCACGCCCCGGGCAGACACCTGGGGGGCGAACAGGGCGGCAGGATAGACCACAGAGGAAGTTCCCACCTACAAAGCAAACAGACAGAATGGACAAGTGACCACACTATGCAGGAGAAACAGTTTTTCAGAAAACCTTACATGAACTCAGGCCGGTTTGTGGTTGCAGATGTGAGGAAAGCTAAGCTGGGCGGGATAGATGGAGAATGTCCGAGGGACAGAGGGGAAGGTAGGAGGCGTCCTTTTGGCTGATCCCTGGAATTCGGAGAGAGTATGTGATTTGAAAAGGGGAGGTGGTGGGGAGGGTACAGCTCAGTGGTACAGCAGATGCTCAGCATGCACAAAGTCCTGGGTTCAACCTCCAGTACCACCATGAAATACTTACATACATGCATGCATGCGTGCATACATGCATGCATACATACATACCAACTTAATTATTTCCCCCACAAAAAATTTAAAAATTAAAAAAAAAGAGAGAAGGGGAGCTGAGCATCTGGAGAGAGGGCAAAGAAATGACTTGATCGTCACCCAAAGAGGGTTAGTTTTATTTTTGTTTCTGCTCTTTGAAGCATGCAAATAACCCATGTTCCTTTTAAGTTAGAAAAGTCGAAGAAAAAACCATATACATGTCATTTATAATCCTACTTCCCCAAGATTTCACTGTGCACATTTTGATGAATATGCTTTCAGGTTTTTCTTTATGAATATGTATTTATAAACATTCTTTACAAGAACGGGGAGACCAGAACAAGTTTTACAAGCCAGCTTTCCTCGCTTAACCATCTATCAAGTGCACAGAGACCAGACTCAACGCTGGGGTGCACTCAAGAAATACAGGCTGAATGAACACGCATCCGCGAGACAGTGCCTCTGCTTTTAAAGATGTGTGAAGGAAAACCTGAAAGCGTGCCCTCTGTCCCACTGACTCCACTTCCAGGAAACCCGTCCTAAGGAAATAACCTGAAGAGTTATGTCTAAGGACACTCATCAGGGCGTTGTCTAAAATATATCAGAATCTGAAACAGCCTGAATGTCCAACAGTGGAGGATTGGGTAACTATATCATTTTATATCCACGCAGCCGTTAAAAGACACCGTGGATTTGGACATACTGACAAGAAATATGCCGAGTGAACTGCTATGTGAATGAAGTAGTCTTAAAAACAGAACATACAGCATGAACCCGTTTTTGAAAGTGAATATGTGCACATGTGCATGAGAAAAGGTCTAGACCGGGGTGGGCAAGCTTTGTGTAAAGGGCCAGATAGTAAATGTTCAGGTTGCAGGCCATTCAATGTCTGTCACAAATAGTCGACTCTGCCATTGTAGTGTGACCACAGCCACCGGGCCAATAAAACTGTATTCACCAGATAATGTAAATTATCACAGTTTATCGCCACTGGTCTGGAAGAAAATACACCAAAATGCTAAGAGTGACTATTTCTGGATGGTGTAATTATTGGTGATATCAAATTTCCTCTTTATAAATTCATACTTTCTTGTATTTTCTCAAATATAATAATAAGTATGTATTACTTTCAAAATCAAAACCAGTAACACATTCTTTTCATTAACTTTTTTCCAGAGGGAAAGGCTTTGAGAAGCCTAAGGCATGGTTTTACATAGTTTCATATTTTAAGGACATACCTTTTCTTCTTTATTTTTTATTTTTTTCACTTTTTTAAAATTCAAGTATAGTCAGTTACAATGTGTCAATTTCTGGTGTACAGCACAATGTCTCAGTCATGCATATACATGCACATATTTGTTTTCATATCCTTTTCCATTAAAGGTTATTACAAGATATTGAATATAGTTCCCTGTGCTGTACAGAAGAAATTTGTTTTTTCTTTAAGATCATATCTTATTCACTGTTTCTTAATTTTTCTGTAAAGCATTACCATAACTCTTCACACACACCTTAAGAGAAGGAAAGAAGGAAGGGAGGGAAGGAGGGTAAGAAGGAAGAAGGAGGAGGAGGGAGGGAGGAAACAAGAAAACCCGCCCCAGGCCTGGTGTTTCAGAGCATCCTGGGGACCAGGAAGGGTGTGACCTACCACTAGACACAAGTCACAAAAGGCCAGCTCTCTATCAACCGCCTCCAGGATGGCAGGGTCCAGGTTTTCTCCAAACCACACGACGTGAGGTCGCAGCAGGGCCCCGCATCCTGCCTCTTCACACCTGTAAGAGTGTCATCCTCAAGCTGACCCCAGGACCCGCTCCACCAGAGGGTCAGCCCAGGTGGACCAGGGGAAAGCCAGGGCCACCTCAAACCCGGTCTGTCCAGATAGGCCACTCTGAGCCCTCACAGCCCCCCACCCCCTCCCTCCCAGCCCACGGGAGCTTGTCCTGAAGATGAAGTACTAATTTTACTCATTTATAAAGTACTTATTTCGTCCGGATGCACTGGGCTGACCTGTTGGTGAATGCACTTCAGCCAACCTTGACATTCTCTTTCTAAACAGCTTCCTCTTTCCCAGTTACCTTATCACACGCGTCGGCAAGACTGTGCTCACAGTCACCCAGGCCCAGGAGGAGTACTGGACTCAGGCTTGCCTCCAACACGCCAACAACCCACTGATTTCATCAGTGACCTCCTTTCATTTTCTCTCCGATTCACCTCTCTCTTGCCCATTTATAGCCAAATTCTCCAGTGTCAGTTACTAAAAATCTCTCATCTTTTGCTCACTACTACCACTAGGCCATCTTGTATATACCTTCTAAAATCATCTCCCCAAACATCATTGTCATCATATTAATCTCCTAAAGACTTTTTTAGATTGAAACTTTAGCATTTACTAATGAGGGAAGAGGGTATAGCTTGCTTAGCATGCAAAAGGTCCTGGGTTCAGTCCCCAGTACCTCCACTAAATAAATAAATAAGTAAACAAACAAACAAACAAACAAACCCACCTCCCCTCCTAAAATCTAGTAATGAAAACCCTTATTAAAAAAAGTTCCTGTGGTTAAGTAAACCAGTGAAATAACCACTCTTTGGAGAGTAACAATGTAATTCCGCATAGTCAATGCTCTGAGAAGTCCTGCAGTAAAGCAAACATACTTTAATTTTGTTTAATCTGGTGTTCCCGTATTTATTTGAGCACATGACATCTTTTTCCCAAGTAATCCCTATCAACATCACATGGGTCTAATGCTAAATGAAACACTTTTGGAAGTACTGTTTTAATATCTAGTTTTGACAAATGGACATAGAAATCTTTCCAAGGTTTCTTGTTGTTAAATCTACAAAAATTCTGTTTGGTCCTATAACTTCACCTTCGCAAGACCTCTCACTGCCTGCATGGCCTGGGTGATAGCACTGACGAGGACGAGGAGGAGGAAGAGGACAGCAGTTAGGACGCCAGGCTCTACGCTTCACAGACACCAGGTTAGGTTAGCATCTGCAGCATGAATCTTTCCAGACCCCAAAGATCCCGCCTTAACGCACAGCAAAAAGGGACGGGACAGAAGCGGTTCTCTCAAGCCTGGTTTGGTTCCTCATTCATCCTTTTTCCCTTGGCCTCACAGGTCAGGGCTGGTTTCTGCCTTTGCATGTTTAAGAGGCATCTCACCAAATGAACTTAGATTTCTGACTCCTAATGTTCTTTTTCTGCAATCTGGAACACCCGATACAGATCAAAGCTTTTTTACCCACCGGGGAAGTTCCTTAACTGGGATTCTGGCATCCTGAGTTTCAGGGTCTGGAGCACTGAGGTAAATGATATTAGAAGAGAAAGAATGTCACTGGTGTAATAGAAGAACAAAGGAATAAGATAACCCAATAAGACTACATGCCTCGCAGTCTATGGTACAAAATTTCTAATTAAAACACGCTGACTTAGAAGGGCACTCAGAGGACGGACACCAAACAATTAATCACGAGCGGGTCTGCCTCCAGAGAGGGAATCTGTGTGTGGGGAGGGAGTGGGGCAGCTGGTGTGCCAAGGGGGAGTTTCACAATTACACTGTACATGTCGTCATAATTTGAATGATCTGCAGTGGCAAGATATTACTAAATTACTTGTAATAATTTATACTGATTTAAAATGGCCAGGTAGAATTTTTCTCAATGTTCTGAGTCTACTCTTAATTTTTTTCTCTAATTATAATAATAGTAAATGTTCATCATAGAAATGTTGGAAAGTTCAGAAAGATACAAAGAAGACATCAAGATTACCTATAACCCTACCACTCCTGCTAATGTTCTATTGTATTTTCTTCTAGACTTCTATCTATACATAGATACATCAACGTGTGTGTGTGTGTGTGTGTGTGTGTGTGTGTGTGTGTGTGTGTGTAAACACAAACTTGGGATCATACTGTATAGAGTTAGATTCCTTGGTACTCAACATTGTAAATTATGAGCAAAATATTTATCATCTAGCGGTACTGTATCTAGTCTTACTTCTCATAATTATGGGAATCTTAATGTTCAGCTTCTTCACATTTATATTCAACTTAAAAGAGAAAACGATATATGCTTATTCTGTAGTGCAGTCTAGTTACCCTTTTCCTGATAAAGCTGGACAAATTGGACTCTTGTAATTCTCGGCCACAACTCCACAAGAGGTACATCGAGTTTTAAATAAACTACCTGAAAAACACAAGTTAAAGAAGAGCAGAATTTAATACAATCAAGAGCAATCATCTCTGTGTCTAAAAGAGTACAAAATAATTCAGTTTTTGTGTTCACTTCAACAAACGGGCCCACCCAGCTATCAGGGGAAATATAAAGGTATGCAGTGCTATTGAACCAGCCAAGAACGTCTGCCCTCCTGGGCTCCGTAATTAGGCAGGAAGAGAGGAGGATGAAATAATTCCCTACATGACTAAGGAGCGCTCTAATTACCTTGATGTTCAGGTGGAACTGAGATGGCCACTAGGACAGAAGAAGCCAATCTAAGCCCAAGGGCAGGATCTACTAAGTATATGATGGATCAAGGGTCAATAGCTTGGGATATATTTTTACAAAATCTTAATTTTGATTTAACAAAGCTTAAATCTTTTCTACAAAAGCAGCTCAATAAATAATCAACTAATAAGTGACAAAAAAAATTGTAGAAACGAGCGATGACTCTAGTTGGGCTTAACCAATACGTGGTGACCTCAGTTCACTAAATATTCACCAGGTGTCCAGGGTTGAGCACGTCACTTGCTGCAATGGACACATGTTGCTCCGTCCTGTCCCACATGCCTTCTGTGGGGACCATCTCCATCCCTCCTCTATCCCACGCCAAGCTGATGGAGCTGTCAATCACACCCCCAGACACCAGCTTGGGCACAAGGTCCAGACTGGTCCAGCTGTAGCCCCTACCCACCCTGGCAGTAGTGTCTGGTCAGAAGGGAGATATGTGACCCAAGCAAGGCCATCTAGAGACTTATTTTCTGAGGAGACAGCTAAACCAGAGGGAGCCTGGGCCACCAGATGCCACCTTTGCTGGCGCTGGTGTGCGGCGGCAGGTCTACTGCTGAGAGGTTAACTCAGAGGAAACAGAGTGCAGGAAGAAGAAGGCGAGAGTCAGAGAGAGGAAGAAAGGGACCCTGCCAATGCCATCTGCTCCAGTTTTGTGAGCCGATATGCCTATTTTGTTAGGTTTATACGCCGTCTTTCCCCACTTTAGCATCTCTGGAATCCAGACGTGTCCTCCAACTCTTCCTGGGCGACAGGAACACTTGCACCTACACAGACTTGTCGAGGAGGGTGATGAGGATGGAGATGTGCGGTGACTTGGTGGATATCCTCAGTGGCCTGGTGGACAGAGGCAATGTCCAGGGGAGATTTCAGCCAGTAAACCCCTGAAGGGCCATTTGAGGAAGGAAATGAATCCTGGTTGTTGACTGGAACCCTCCCAGCCCAATAGAAAATGTGCAGAATGAGTGTCAGCAGCAGCTGGGAAGAGGGCCCGGTGGTCACAGGGGGGCCTGCGGTCAGGACACTCCTTCCCGACGCCCAGGATGGCACAGCCCATGGTGCTGTGTGGGGCGCAGTCACTGATGCCTCCGAGTCCCTCAGAAGCCCTCCTGAAGAGCTGAACAGTGAGGAAGGCCTAAACCACTTTATTCCACCCACATTTTGTTTTTTATCTGCACGAGAGTGACATCGTTTCTAAAATCCGTGTCTAAGTAAGCTGTAACAAGCCCATTCTGTGAGCACAAAGTAACAATTCTAAGGGATAATAAGATGTCATCGTTTAGGCGCAGATTAGCTTTCACACTGAAAATGTGCTGCATCTTAAAACTGATGACATCTTCAGTTTGATGAAAAGAGGGCCTTTCTTTTAGTTTTATTTAAATTAGAAGAGAGTTCTCACCACTTGCAACCCAAGGTAAGTCTCAACTAGTGTGCGTATATTACCGTACTTAATCCTTAAAACAACCCAACAAGATAGGTTTATCATTTCATACATTTTATACATGGCAAGTAACATGGCTGTCATTCTGACACTGCAGAGACAGGAAGCACCACATGGAAAGCGGCCCAGACCCAGAAGAAGAAGGTGCCAGAAAGACACAGGGTTAGTAGTTGCTGGGACACAAAACAGAGACAGGACCCAAGTGACAGCCCTCAGCTTCCATCAGCAGGCTGGTCACAAGCCTGGACAAAAATGGGCAACATCACTGCACACACACAAAACAAGCAACATTCCCCACTGGGTCTCTGCTTCTGGAAATTCCATGATTTGAAATGCATTCCTTGGGGCTGAACTTTTGTAGGCTCTTAAATGACCTTGGGAAGAAATCCCTTCGCGCCCATTTATTCTCTTGTAGGAATGAACTTATGAGATTTAGGAGGGAAAGCAAAAGAGGGGAGAGGATTAAGAGGATAAGACGGAAGAGGAGGGTGTCGTCAAGGGCAGAGAAGGGAAGCCCTGAGATGTCACAGACCTGGCGGGCTCGCCACAGCAAAGGTCACTGAACTGGCAGCTCCCTCAAGCCTCCAGGGCTGAGCAGAAGCCCAGGCTCAGCAGAGAATGACAGTCAGGGACACAGGGAGAGTAAATGGATTCCCCAGGGATGCCAAGTCTTCCCAGGCGAAATCCTGCTAAAGTCACAGCTGTTCAATGGCCCAAACCTCCCGCTTCCCCTGGGCCCTGCAGGGAGGGGAGCACGTGGCAGTGCAGACCTGGTTCCTCCAGTGTAACCTGTGGTCCAGACATCTGGGTCTTGTCAAGATGCAGCTCTGACTCCATGAGTCCAGCTGGGACATGTGTTTTCAGGTCTTGGTCCTCCCTGCCCCCCAACTGCCTCCGCCAAGGGAAACCGGGGGCCCCTTACCATGGATTTCCAGAAGGTTCTTGGTGCCAGCCTTGCGGTGCAGCTCATCAATGTTCTGAGTGATGACCACGACCCGCCGGCCCTGCCCGTGCAGCCGGGCCTCACATTCGGCGATGGCGAGGTGGCCGGCGTTGGGCTCCTTGCTCAGCACCACCTCCCGCCGGTAGTGGTAGAACTCCCACACCTGGGACGGGTTTCGGGCAAAGGCCTGAGGGGTGGCCAGGTCCTGGGGGTGAGAGAGGAGGTGGGGGTCAGGGAGCTCTGATGCTCAAGAAGCCGAGTGGCGGGGGTGTGGAACCTGGAGGTGACAGCCAAACGCGGAGGCCCCCTGCGCTCTAGGCAGGCAGCTCTGGGAGGTGCCAGCGAGAACACGTCCCCTGTAGGTTCACGCAGTGTGGCCGACACGGGACTGGGGCCTGGACAGCAGCCTGTGTCCCAATCCTGGGACTTAAAGGCACCTGGGAGAAATCGGTTTTAATTTCCCCAGTGACAAGGCGGGGAGACTGCAGCCTGTCCCGTCTTCCACTCAGGTAAGTCACAGACATGACATAGAGTAATACGTGGGAAGGTAACGGAGGCTGGAATCTGCTTTTCCATGGAGCTCCATGCATGAAGTCAATCTCACTTATCCAGGACAAAAAGGAAGACGCAAAATGCCCAACTCAGGTACCATGGCCACAGCTGAAAAACTCAGTTTTCACAACTGTAATTATAGCTACACACACACACAACTACACATATAAAAAACAGAATATATATTATAGTAACAGAACATATATATTTTAAGTACAAGACCTTTTCTGGGACAGAGAGATCTCATCTACGGCGAAAGCACAGGGTGGCTGGTGAAGGGAGCCTTTAGCAAAGACCTAAATAATCCAGACGCTGATTGCGCTGGGGGGTGGTAGTATGCATTTTATTCTACTATAAAGGTCACCCTTCGACCTGGTAGTAATGTCAGCCTTCAACTGGGGAGTGGATCACCTGTGTACGTCAGCCCTTCCTCCCTCCCTTCCCACCCTCCGCTCAGAACCCAAGAGGCCTGAAGCGTACCTTAAAATTGGTTAATTTTATTGCATGTATATTATACCCCAATAAAAACTGAATTTAAAAAACTCCACGCCCCTAGAGAACTTCCATCTTAACAGTCTTCGTGTAAAGTTTTGAGCATCAAGGCCTAAGCCTTTAGCAATTCAACACTGGTTTTCATATGATAAATTCGTAGATTAAAACTGTGTAATTCTTAATTTCAGTATCTATAGAAAAGCAATGAATTATGCTAAGCAAGGTTTTCCTGATCCCACTTAACTACTGGAAGAAATCTGCCACCTGAATAAGCACAATCTATACATACCTGCAAAGACAGGACAGAGGCTGCTTTGCTTACATCTGGATCTTAATCGGGTGGACCCTGTGTTGGTGCCAAAGAGAACCGGACCAAGGGGTCATCATAAATTTCAAAACGTTCCCCTCTGAGTTTAGGCTTAGGTATGGGCTCTGAGTCAGACTCTGTTATGGCTTCATTCAGAAGAGCCTCTTAAAGTTCTGGACGCACTACTAACCTGAGCTTGCCATCTCCGCCAGTAACCTCCCGCTCCTCTGAAAGTCGGAATCCCACTCTCAGCACTCACACCGGCTCCTGAAATGATGGCTATGTGCTTGGCTTTTGCAAAAATCTTCCGAAAGTCTGCCATATCTAAAGAGAGAATAAAACCTGGATCAATCCAGTGTACTGTTTGGATGTTTACACCCCGAATCAACTGCCTGTATTTTGAAACTTGATCTTCTGTGAAATTATGCTTTAAGTTACCCAAATAAAAATCATACCCACACCATGAAGACGCTACCCATGCAGCCTGGTGTGTGAGTGTACAGTGTCTTAAGAAAGAAGGAGGGGCTTGGGGCACACAGCGCTGGCTTTGAGTCCCATTCCGCCTCCCATCCCACCTCCCACAAGTGATATTTTATGCAAATGATGGATCCCCTGCCCTCCTGGATTTCCCTGGCTGTGTGAGGTACTCAGTGCCTTCCCTGGAGCAGAGCTGCTATGAGGAATAAAAAAGGCTAATGGACGGGCACATATCTTCCTTCTTAAAAATAAAAACAAGCTTGTGTGTGTGTGAGGGCTGACGTGGGGCCCACTGGACCCTAGAGTCCTCCCTTCCTCCCCAAATTCACTTCGCTTTGAGGATCTTGTTAATTGCAGCTTCCCTCAGCATCACTACCAAGGTGAGGCTGAGGGTCCCTCCCCTGTGAGCAAATGCGCTGTCCCCATCTGGACACATGATCTTCTCTGCTACGGCTCAAGTAAGAGCTGGACTTTTCAACAAGGTGTCCCCAGAGACTTCTGGTAACAGAAGGGAACTGAACACAGAGAGTAACATGATAGCAGACACTCGTGGTCATGGCCTGTGGCTTGCCCTCCAGGACTGACAGCCTCATCCTGCACCTCCAGGCATCCTCCCACCCGATCTCAGACCCACAGGGGCAGCAGCCTTCCTTTAGTGATGCTCACTACACCCCTCACACGAACCACAATGTGGACTTTGCCCCAGAAGCAAACATCCTCATCCCAGGATAAGGACAAGGAGCCAGACTTGGACCTGCCATTGTTTCTCCTGGGCAGCAAAGGTTAGATGAGGGCACAGCACACAGCAGAGATTAGGTGACAGCACCCCCTCTCTCCCAGGCACTGCGCTCTATAAATGCTGGGACCCCGGCAGGCCAGGCCTAAGCGGTTTGGAGCCAAGCATAAGCTGTGGGAGAAGAGACTCCCTCTTCTGCCTCCATCCCTCTTCTGCCCCGACCCAGAGAAGCGAGTGTGGGCCAGCACTGCCTGTGGCCAGCCTGGGCCACTGGAGCAGGGTCTGCCCGGGGAACAGACATCTTCTAGGACTAACACACTGAAGGTTTGAGCAAAAGTGGAAGCAAGTTCCTTGGCTGATGGACCAGGCTTTCTGGTCTCCCCAGGAGGCAATGGCAACCAAGGCTAATTAACCCTTGGACTCAATGAGCATCCCTGAGACATGGAACCAGTGATGGAGGAAAGGACGGAAGAGAACGGGATGGGGGCTCAGAGACAAGAGCTGAACATTAAAGGCAATGTGACTCCACTTTGTACCCCACAAGGGGAAGTTGGATCTTACTGGTTTCTCATACTTGACAGCGCCCTCTAGGCAGGGATGGGACTTCCTCACCCTCGTTAAACCCAGAGCTGCTTTTATGGCCATCCCAGGACAGAGAATCTCAAAAAAGAGTCAACCCCTCCTCCCCTTCCCTTCCTCTCTGACTACTGGGAAGAATAAACAAAGAATAAAAGCAGACCCTCAGACACAAAGAAGCAGAGCTCCAGCCCTCTCCCCCCAGCCTTCCTGGAGCTCTGGGACCATGTTTTCAGCAACATCAACTCAAAGGAATGAAGGTGGTTCAGGCACACTGTTCTCTTCGGCTGTAACCAGCTCAACTATCTGCCAGCCACACCAGCACTCTGCCTAAATGCGCATCCCTGTCAGAGAGAGACTGTGTGAAGAAGGTCCTCTAAAGCTGTCCAACCAGGAAGAATTCAGAAAAAGAAACCCAGTCTGTGTGGATTAGCATTTGGAATCTGATCTTATCTCCTGGAAGAACAAGCTGCTTAAGAAGAAAATGTACCCGTACTTTTCTAGGAACCATGTCTATGACTCCTGGTTTCACACCCTTCCAACGTCCTTAAGGACTTCAAAGTTCATCCATGAAACTTTCCCCAGCCCTAAAGGTCTTTTTCCACCTCAAACGTAAACCCTGTCATCCTACCAACTAACCGATTCCTGGGTCAGAGTTAACGTGTAGGTTTTCATCAGGCAGAGATACAGATCATTTCTGCCCAGTTAGAAAATTTAACCCCATGTTATCCCATAGGAAAATCACTAGCTTTCTTGCCCTGCAGAGAGGTGAGGGGTTTAAAATATAAATCACGTGCAAAAAGCTTAAATGCAAACATTCTGGAAGAAGTGACAGAATGTCTTAAATGGAGTGAACATGGCTATTGAGAGAGAATTCTGACGCTGTCCTGGAAAGGACTTCCCTAAGGAGAAGAGGACAGACCGACTTTCTCTAACATCCTGCCCCGCACACACTTCAATACAGACGGTCCCTCTGAAAGTGCAGGGACTTTCAGGCACTTCAGCTTTCACTGGAGATGAGATGGCAGGCTACTAGAAAGACCTACCTGAGCTTGGACGAGCCATTGTTAGGCAAATCTTGGTTTGTTTGGAGGCTGGAGACTTCAACCCACAATACAGCTGGGAAAATAATCTGCTCGGGACAATCTGGAAAGGTGGCATCAGGTTTTCTGTGTAGCACTAATTCTTGAGATGCGCTTTAGAAAAATCACAAAGAGAAACAATCAGAAAATGCTAGTATTTCTACAAATATACATATACACATATACATACACATGTATACACAGAGATATATATTACACACACACATATATATACACACACAAATGTAAGAATGCCTTTAACAAAAATCTTTAGTAATAATCTTCACGGTGTTCATCCCCTAAATAAGCTGTTTTGATTTGTGTGCTCCTCGGCACCCGGAGCAGTGGTTCAGAGTGGTCCCCAGGCCAGCAGCAGCAGCAGCCTCTGAGATCTTGTTAGAAATGCAAAGCCACGGGCTCCATCCCAGACCCACTGAATCAGCAACTTTGTCGGGGGTGGGAGTGGGGCACATCTGTCTCCAGGTGATTCTAACGAATGCCCAAATTTGAGAACCACTGCCTTAGAGGCTTGGGAAAGAGTCAGCTGTGAGAATTCATTTGAAAAACAGGTTCTAGTGCTTTTAAAAAGGTATGAAAACCACTGGCCTCTCAACTTTCAGTCAAAATACTACTTCTGTGTGACTGTAAGTTCTGAGAATTGAACTAGGCAGGGAAGATATGTACTATGACAACAAATAGGATCAAGGTGACATCGTGTCAAAGAAACATGTGAGTCTCAAAGCACATTGTAAATCTTTGTCTGTCCCTGAGGAATTTTATAAAAGACAGACACACACAGAGAAAGGCATAATTTGGATCCATGACATCAAAAGGGTAACTGACAAAAGGGTAACTGACTTCTATCTAGTAAGTCAAATTTGGGGGACAACTCAGAATTAAAGGTCTGCATATACAAGAAAAAGAGAAAAATAACACATTTTCCAAAACTTTACAATCCCTTTGGAGGAAAACCTATCAAAATTACAAATGCATTTCCCCTTTGACCTAGCAATCCCAAGTCTGGACATTTTTACAGCCGTGAGACTTGCACACATCCAAAATGACACATCTCCAGGGTTGTTCTTTAGACCACTGTGATTAACAGCAAGAGACTAGAAACAACCTACACGTCCATCCAAAGGGGATAAGTTCAATAAACAACAGCACACTCACACCATGCAACATGGCTGCTATAAAAAAAGATTCTACTTATATGACATTCTGGAATAGGCATAACTGTGGGGACAGAAAACATATCAGTGGTTGCCAGAGCAGGGAGGAGTGAACACACACAGGGGTAGGGGGACCTGGGGGAGTGATGGGATTGTCCCACATCTTGATTGTGCTGGTGGTTACACGACAGTGTTGTCACAACCCACAGACCTCTACACTAAAAAAGCATTCATTTTACTGCTTTTATATAACTTATTATATAAGTTATAAAATAGTTTAAAAATAATGGGCATAGAGTTTCAGTCTTTTTACAAGATAAAAAGAGTTCTGGAGATTAGATGCACAACAATGTGAATGTACTTAACACAACAGAACTGTGCCCTTAATGATAGTTAAGATGGTAAATTTTATGTTATGTGTATTTTACTACAATTAAAAAAACAAGGGGGGAGGGTATAGCTCAGTGGTAGAATGCATGCTTAGCATGCAGGAGGTCCTGGGTTCAATCTCTAGTACCTCCATTAAAATAAATCAATCAATAAAGAAAACTAATTACCTATCCTCCCCAAAAAGAAAAATTAAAAAAAAATTATTTTAACATTTTAAGAAAACAACTCAAATGAACAAAGTCTAATTAAATATAATTTGCTGGTTCACAGTATTTATAAGCAAAGAGCTGGCTGGCTTCAGAAGTGAATGTTGGTCTATCAGCAGAGCAGAGGATACTCAGAGAGGTTAAAAATAAATGTCTAGCAGGGAGGGTATAGCTCAGTTGTAGAGCGCATGCCCAGCATGCATGAGGTCCTGGGTTCAATCCCCAGTACCTTCAATAAAAATAAATAAATAAACCTAATTACCTCCCCCCAAAAAACAAAAGAAAACATGTCTGGAAGATGAGGCTCAAAAATCTGAGTTCCAAATCAGATTGTTTAATTCCATAAATCACTCCAATGTTCAGATTTCACAGGTTTAAGAAAAAAAAAAAAAACAGAATAAAGATGTTCCTTCTTATCTGATAGAGATTCCCCAGAATGGGGCAAAAAGTCGGGTGCAAATAGCATTTTGTAAGAGAAAGGGAGGGGGGATATACGTTATACCATAGTACTTATTTGCATTTGCATTTTTTAAAAACAGAGGAATTCCCAAGATATTAGTAACAAGAATTGGGGTGAGAAACAGGACGTATGGAGACAAGAGTGAAAGCAAGGGTTATCGATACACGTGTTCACTTGCTATTTGCATTATCAGTGCTCGCCAGGGAAAGCCCACGGACATGCCTGCAGTCTGGAAAGGAGAGAAGTTCGCAGTGAGGAGCTGCAGGCATCTCAACTGTTAGAAAGGGGTTATTATGGGATGTGGGCTTGTGCTGGGTAAGGTCAGGGAGGGTTCACGGAAGGAGGCTTTCATCTGGAATGGATGCTGTCAGAAAACAGGATCCTTTGCTTGGATATTTCAGTGAATGAGATGTAGGAGGAAGGAGTGAAGTGAGGCTTGAGCCAGGATTGGTCAAGAGGCAGCAGGCCCTTCTATTAGCCAGGATAGGAGGATGTTTTGTCATTTACGTGGTTAAGACAAAGTTCTTATTTATGTCTGCGTTCAGACCTAATTATGTAGTTGTCTTATTTTTGTCCTGCCTCCCTGTGATCATGGGGTAGGTAGCCTTGTTGGTGTTCTGTGAAATTATTTATATTCAACAGGCCTATCAAATAGCACCAGGCCAAAAGACGGAAGCAAACCAAATGCTTATCAACTTACAAATGGATAAACAAATTGTGGCTCATCCATACAATGAAATACTATTCAGCCTTAAAAAGAATAAAACCGGTCGTACCTGCAGCAACATGGATGCATTTTCAGTCTTACACGATAGTAACATCACAGTGGAAAAAATCTGGCAGGTACTTAATCAAGTGACCAAAGTTAACACCACCAGTAGTAAGACATACTGACTTCATCTACCTCCTGATATGATGCAATGAGAAGAGCAAAACATCACCTGGGTGGTATTTTTCCCCAGAAATGCATTAGGTCAGACAAACCCCAATTGAGGGGGCATTCTGCAGCCAAAGTGGCCACCAGTCCTCTTCAAAAACGTTCCTAAGGTTATGAAAGATACACTTGTTCCCATTTGCAGACTAAGGAGACATGACAACTAAATGCAGTGCGGGACCCTGCGCTGGATTCGAGACACGAAAACGGACCTTAGCGGCAGAATTTGAATGAAGTTAGCGAGTTAGTTAAGGGTACCGTATCAATGTAAATGTGCTAGTTTAGGTGATCTCAATGTAAATGTGCTAGTTTAGATGATCGTACCCTAGTCAGGTAAGACGGTAACCTTAGGGGAAATGGTGCTGCTACATAGTATATGGGAACTCTGTGTACTGTGTTGGCAACATTTCTCTAAACTTAAAATTATCGCAAATACAAAGATGCTTTCTTTTGGAAAAAAGAAAAGCATTATGCTAAGCGAAGGAACCCGGACACAAAAGGCTACTTACTATATAAGACCATTTACACATTCCGAAAGGGCACAACAGAAATCACCTTCGTAGTTTCCAGGGACTGCGGGGGCGGGGGAGGGGAGGCAGGGGGAGCCAGGGAAAATTCTGTATTTTGTGGTGGTTTTTCAAAACTCACAGACTTTATAATAAAAAGGGTGAATCTTATAGTGTGTAACTTACATTTCAATGAACTTCATTTAAAAACAAGAAGCAAGCGTGTCAACAAATCTTCCTTGCAACTGGTCTCTAATATAATCAAGAGGAGTGGC
Organism: Camelus dromedarius; assembly: GCF_036321535.1. Taxonomy (NCBI): domain Eukaryota; kingdom Metazoa; phylum Chordata; class Mammalia; order Artiodactyla; family Camelidae; genus Camelus; species Camelus dromedarius. The sequence continues at coordinate 8,699,909 of NC_087454.1, read as the reverse complement.
CTCCCCTTCCTCTCACATCTCACACCTACAGCCCGACTGCTCACAAATCCTCACGGCTGCAGCGTTCAACTACATTCCCGAAGCCGGCCGCGCCCCCGGCCTAGGCCACCCGCATCTGCCACTCAGGCTGCTGCAGTGCCCGGGGTGACTCGACTCAAAGGGGACGCCCTGCTCCGAGCCCCCCGGGGCTCCCCTTCCAGCGGCCTACCAGGCTCACCGGCTCCGGCCTGACTTTCCAACCTCGTTTCCAGCAGCTGCCCCCGCGCTGTGCGGGGAAGACACCTGGCCTCCGGCTTCCGCCACCGGAAGCCCCGGGGGGTCCTCCCCCTCGCAGTCCCACCCCTCGCGCCCTCTTCCCCATCTCGCACCCCCTCCCCCACCTCGCACCCCCCTCCCCCTCGAGCCCTCTTCCCCACCTCACGCCCCCTCCACCTCACGCCCCCTCCCCACATCGCGCTCCCCTCCCCCTCGCACTCCCTCCCCACCTCGCCACCGTCGCGGACCGGGAAAGCGGGGACGCGGACGTGCCGCGCATGCGCGCCGCGGCCGGGCTGGCTGGCTCCGCCCCCGCCTCCCAGAGCCCCTGGTCACCCTCGGCGGGTGTAGGCGTGCTCATCTCCCTTCCAGGGAGCCCGGGAAGGCCGTGGAGACCCGGGTCTGGGCCCGGCGCAGACACACATGCAGGAGGCCCGAACGGCGGCGGAGGCGGCGGCGGCGGCGGCGGCGGCGGCGGCGGGACGAGCAGGCCAGGGGTGGAGCGGCTCGGCCCACCTGCCCGGGCTGCAGTGGCCCCTGCTGGAGACCCACACCGGGCCGGGCTCCTGAGCCCTAGACCCCGTTCCCTGGGCCTGTGGATCATCCAACAAGATTGTTTCTTTGCTTGTCTTTCTTGAGTAGGACGGCTGGGCGGCGGAAGGGGGCAGGATCCTGCTTCGTCTTTGTGCACTTCCCAGACTTCTCGTGAATGACGATCTGCCAAATTATTGATGGTTGTTTTTGTTGCGTCCAATAAGTATAAAATTAACATGTAAGAAAGCCCATTCTTTCGTGTTAAATACTTGGGGTTGGAGGAGGGGAGGAGGGGAACTTTTTCTTAAATAATTACTGCTACTTTAAAATTTCTTGATCGTTGAAATTCTAACGTGATTTGAGAAGCTGTACAAGTATAGGCAGAGTTGTTTTCCTGTTTACATTTTTTGAGTTTGTTTTGGGGGGGAATTGATAGGCTTCTAATTACTGTTTACTTCGTTGTTACATTGCAGTAAAAAGTTTTAAAACCACACACACAAAACTCCTAAGGTGGGAGAATTCCCCGTGCATGGGAGTGGGGTGCAGATGGTAAGCAGTCAAAATAAGGACACGTACACGTGACAGTAAGCACCATCTCTTTCAAGTGTCGCCTTAAATTGGCCTCTTTTGGTCTAGAAATGCTTCCCATTCCAGTAGCACAACTACACATTTTCCAGAACCCTCAGATGGTTGACAAGGTATCCATCCACTTGCCTGTCCATCTTTCCTTCCACATGCTCCACTACGGTTTCCAGAGAGACCCTTACACGCTCCAAACGTGTTGGCATTTAAACACAGCTTTGCTTTCTACCTTCTTGGTCAAAAGAGGCCAGTGGCAATGAGGAGACCCCGGACTGTCTGACACATAAAGACAGCTTTGGATCACAATAGTTACAGAACAGCCACAGGGAAAGAAGTGGAAGGCAAATTTACAAGTGTCCACCTACTCTGATGTCTTTGCCCTTTGGCAAAAACTTTGTGGTGGAAAAGGGCTCTCCTCCTTCACTTAAATTTCACGGAGCATCAAGATGGCACCTAAGTGGTTCATTTCCACGATGGCGACTGACTCTTACACTTCTCTTATGCTATCTGTATATTATTACAGGAGAGATTTTTTATAGTGCTTTATAGGTCCTAAGTGCTTTCAAATCATTAATAAGTCATTCTTCCCTGAATTTTCAGATCAATGGTAACATCTTCCGTTTTAAGTGCAGCCACCTGGACGTAGAGGTTAAGTGACTGACCCAAGGTCAAGGGGTGAGGCACTGTCACACCTGGGATTGTATAATTCAATAGAAAAAGAAGAATCCAACACCACATCATTCATTGGAAGAAGGCTGCACTTGACCCAGGCCACTTTAAAAGTCAAAGGGAAGAGAAAGATGAATTGCGTGCTGAGCTGGTTTGCTTCAAAGCTTGCTTTGGGGAGTACAGACCAGGGAAGGGTCAATTAGCTTGCTGTGACAGGACGTCTAAATCAATCCAGTTCGGCGCCTTAACCACAGACACTAAAACTGTCACTTGAGATGTCTCTCTGTGTTTTTATACATTCACACTCATGTTCTAAAAATGACCTTCTGAGAGATTAATGGAAGAGATGATTTAGACCCAGGGTCACTAAAATTGATATTAAAAAGAAGGAATTTTAGCTTAATGTAGGAAGTCATTTCTTAAACACGATTGATAGCTAATATTCTCTTACCCTTTTCTTAATAGTAGGGTCAGTTTAAAATATATTTGGCAAAAAGTGCTATACTTTTTTTTGTAGGACTCTCCAACAAGGAAACGTTAAAAGCACTGAAAGGGATCTGTGGGCGTTGCCAAGCAAAATCAATGGTTGCTGTCTTGGGCTTTAGTCAGAAGGGTGCCTGTCCTCCAATTTCCCTTCCTACGTTCCTCAGAGAGCCTGCAGAAAAGCTCTAGAAGAGAATTCAAACTCGGTTTCCTTGGCCTTCTAAAGATCCCTATAATTAAGCAATAATGATTTAATGAGAGAATCTAAGAAAATGAATCATTCTTCAGTCTCAGTAGAAAAAGCTTCAGCCTAAACTGACTTCTCTGTTCACTCTTGGATTCTCTCCTCTTGGCGCCAACAAATTTTCCAAGCTCTGCACTGTCAGCTGTTTATTTGTGTGGTGGCAGGAAGCAGTATTTCTAGAGAAGGCAAGTATATGGTTGTTTGACCCAGAGCAGGGGTGACTGAAGGACATAGATGTCTCTGTCTCAACTTGGAGACTATGTTTCAAGAGGACCAGGAGCTCCTAGAAGTAAAAGAAAGACACAGAGATGATCCAAAGGGTTAAAAAAAAAAAAAAAGTTGTTAGCTTATTTAACTTGGAGAAAGGAAGCTTGAGAATAGTTCTGATTATTTTAAATAACTTTAATCAAGAAATGTCTGAGAGCCCACCATGCCCAGGGCCGGTGCTACCCAGGAGGAATCACGGCCTGGAGAACAATGCCTCGCTGTTCTGTCTCTGCTGAGAACAGGACAAAGGAAACGGATCTGCATGGCAGAAGAAGCATTTCAAATGAGCTGTAATGGAGAATTTTCAACATCACATAATGAGAGCCCGTTAAATATGGGGCTGGCTTGCCAGGGGAATGGAGGACCCTGAAGGGTGCCTGGGGCGGGCTTGCCCAAATCAGCTTTGGCTGGTTTGAGATCTGTAGTTTGCAGCAATCAATTGTCCAGGTAAGTCTGAGCTTGGGATAGGATGATGTTGTTTTCTCTGTGTTATTTTGAACCTTAAAGTTTATAAATACTACTGAGAAATTTCTCAGAAGTGTTAAAAACAGCTTACTTGGAGAAAAGAGAAGTGGGCATCTGAACTCTACATGAAGGATGTCACAGTGGAAAACACCGAGAGGTTTAAATAAACATTTTCAAATGTCATGAAGAAAAGTACTCAAACATTAAAGGAAAATAGCAGCCTGAGGACAATACTGAGACTGTGACAAATGACAAACTGTTTGCTATCTGGTTATTCATTGAAATTGGCTAGGAAAACATTAATACCCCAGTAGATAACTGGTTAAGAAAGCCAATTCATAAAAAAAGATTTATATCTGGCCAACAAATCAATGAAAAAAAAATTTTGAGCTAATTACTTATAAGGCAAAAATAAATTCAAACTATGTACTATAATTTCTTTCCTAAAAAATTCAACTAAATTTTTTAAATAATAATTTCTATTGCTGAATGAAGATACAGAGAAAGGAGCCTTTTTGAACATCAGTGTGACTCTCTTATAGGTAAAACTCCTTAAAAACATTTTTAGTGATTCCATTTTTATTTTTGGAAATCAATCCTTAAAAACATTTAAATCCCAAAATAGCTTTGCTCAGAGATGTTCATTGTAGTATCCACAGTCACAAATAAAAAAAAAGTTCACCATTACCCACAACCACAAAAAATTGGATGTAACCCAAAAATCTAATGGTAGGTGAACGTTTCATAAATTATAATATAGCAACTGGACAATTAAAATTATTTTCAAGTAGCATTATAACATGGAAAAGATCACGTTCAATATTAAGTGAAAAAAATAGTAAATGCCTAGTTCTGCCACTTACTAACTCTGTGGCTAATCAGAGACTCAGTTTCTCATCTGTAAAAGGGGAAGTAACAACAGTATCTCTTCCATCCGGCTGTTTTGGCTATTAAGTGGAATTATGTACATAAAAGTGTCTAGCAAATAGTAAGTGCTAAATAAATGTGTTCCTATTTTTTGAACATGAGATGTGTTTAAAGATCATCATCACAAGGTTGCAATCCAAAAACTAAGCTTACAGTAAACCTTGGAAAGAAAGTCTCTGTCTCTGTGAATATTCAACTATGGATCAAGTGATTCCATTTTTATTTTCTCTACTTTTTACTTTTTTTGTATATTCTGAGTTTTTCCCCGTGGATACCTCTACTACTTTTATAATGGATGGAAAAATCAAATTAAAAAAATTTTAGTTTAATGGAATATCACTCGGCCATAGAAAAGAATGAAATATTGCCATTTGCAGCAACATAGATGGACCTAGACATTATCATACTAAGTACTGTAAGTCAGAGAAAGACAACTATTATATGATGTCATTTATATGTGGAATCTAAAAAATAATACAAATGAATCTATACACAAAACTGAAACATTCACAGACATAGAAAACAAACTTATGGTTACCAAAGGGAAAAGGGAGGTAGGGAGGAATAGATTAGGAATATGGGATTAACAGATACAAACTCCTCTACATAAAATAGATAAGCAATAAGGATTTACTGTGTAGTAACTGTATTTAATTGAACTCTATTTTCATAATGGAAAACAATCTAAAAATACGTCTATGTAACTGAATCAGTTTGCTGTACGCCTGAAACTACCACAGTACTATAAATCAACTATACTTCAATGGACCAATCAATCTACTTTAGTTTACAATACTTTCCAAAGAGAAATAGAGCAAGTCACCAAAGTTCAGATAGAAATTTCAAACGTTATTTGACAGTAAACTCAGTGACTTTCCTGGACCAGAAAATGGATGAATGGTGATTGAGGACCAAGGGGGTCGCCCTCTGCCCGCCCCCATCCCGCTCTTCACCCTCCCCATTTTGTTCTCCAGGCCACAGCTGAGCCTGAAAGGGGCTTTTCCGGGCGTTTATAACGCCGTCTGCCCAGCCCCTCTTCTCATGCTTCTTGCATCCTTTTCTCCAGCAAGCAGAGAACTGAAAAGACAGATTTTCCATAAAAAGCCAAGCTTTTATAGGACCAAAAGCCTGATTCATCTTGCTTGACTTAATGAATGCCCAAATGGATTTTTATTTTTTAAGTCTCAAAAAAACCTGGTCCCTGTCCTTGAGTCAACAGTTAATGGGTTTAAAAAAAAAAAAAAAAAAAGCTTTTCTATTTATTTTTGAAATTAATAAAATAAAGGAAAAAACCTACCAGCAATTTTTTTCCCTAGGGAAACTGAGGTCTACAAATCGGGTGGATAACAGTGCATGTTTCATTCTTTGGCACATACACCAACATGTGTGACACACGGGTCTGCTGGGGGAAAGGATATGGGGGCTGGTCATTGCAGAAAGACACGATTATCCCTGAATTCTAATGTTCCAGTATTCATTTCAAGGACAGCTGTGAATAGGGCTTAGGAGAAATATCCTCAAATAACCTCCCGTGAATTTATTCGCATCTCATAACCAGAAAGCATGCAGAACCCTCCCTACCGGGTGCTTCCTTCCTCTCCTGTTTTTCTAAAAGTCCTTTGATTAACAGCCTTGTCCTACTATCCCCACCTTCTGCTGCCGGCCCCCCTCCCATCCCTGGGCCTGCAAAGAAAGCATCTCTTCATGAGAAGTGCAGCTGTGTGGCTCCCATCCCGCTCCTGACAGGCAGGAAGGTGGAACTTGTGGCCTGAATGAGATGTGCCAGGCTCCCTCCACCCCAGCCCCCAGCTCTTCAGGGCTTCTCTGTGCTGCTGACTCTGAACTTGGGCTTTACCAAGAAAAGGCTCCAGGGCCATAGGCAGGCTGGCCTTCATGCCCCGAGCTTAACAGAAGTGCTGTCTTATCTTGGCCAGGGCTTCCTTGGGCTGCTTGTTAGCTACAGAAGAAAACTAAGAGGAAAGAATGCTTGAGTCTTCGCTGTGAACATGGATAATAGATCATGCTGAGATTTTAAAATAAATGAATGTGTCCCCACTCCGGGCACAAAATGTCAGGCAGGAGTCTGGAGTTTTATTCTTTGGAGAAGTTGAAAGGAAAAGGCTTTGCCTTAGAATAGAATTTCTCAGCCTTGGCACCACTGACATTTTGGACCAGATAAATCTTTGTGGTGGGAAACTTTCCTGGGCATTGCAGGACGTTTAACAGCATCCCTGGCCTCTCCCCACCCCTGGAGTTGTAACAACCAAAAATGTCTCCAGACATTGCCAACACTATCCCCCGGGTACCGCCAGCTTACCAGATAAAGTAGGGGATGCCCAGTTAAATAGGAATTTCAGATAAACAACAAATAATTTGTTCGTATAAGTATGTTCCAAATATTGCATTATTTGTCTGAAATTTCCATTTAACTGGTCACCCTGTATATTTATTTGTAAATCTGGCAACCCTACGGGGGGAACAAAATTGCTCCCAGTTGAAAACCACTGCCTTGAAGATACCAGAAAATGGGTGGATAGTCTTGAGGCTTATGGTTGTCATCAGGGGACTGACATTACCTGGTCAATCTGAGAGCCTGGGAAGGGAAGAGTTTGACCCCCGACACCCTTCCTCTGATTTCTACCCGCAACCACCAGTCTTCCAAAGCCGATCGCTACAGAAGGATTCTTTTCTGAAGAGACTGAACAGAGCCACCAAAACCACTTCCCCTTACTGATATTTGGGGTTCTGCAAAGGATGGACAGACTCTCTGGCTGATCATCCTAGTATGAGTCCTGGCCCTCAGTAAGCCTCACCCATTGTACGCCTCTTTCCCACCAGCTTTTTTTTTTTTTTTTCTGACACTTCTCTCTTAGATAAGAACAGGCAACCAGTGATTTAGGAGGAAAACTACCAACCAGTGATTTCAGGGGACAGAAAGAAACTATAGCCTACCCTGCCATTCTCCACTTCTTTCCTTCGTCAGAAACCTAAATGTATTCAAGGTGGTAACATGCCCAGTTCTGGATGATGAATCATTCCTGGTCCAAGCCAGTTATGAGACTCCCAGTTTAGGGAAGTCTATCGGGGGGCTTCTGGAAAAGCTTTTGCTTTGCTAATAAAGCATCAGAAATGGCTAGCACTACCTCTTCTCTCTTTTTTTCTTGCTGTGAATACAGATGTGATACTTGGAGTTGTGGCAACAACCTTATGGTCATGAGGGAAAGGCCAAAAGAACTATAGAGATAACAGCCCTAACCAATGCTCAGCCTAACACCGTATTTCTTGTTACAGGCAGATCTGAGACATTGTGGGTTCAGTTCCAAACCACTGCAATAAAGCAAATATCACAGTAAAGCAAGTCACACACATTTTTTGGTTTCCCAGTGCATGGAACAGTTATGTTTGCTCTATACTGTAGTCAACTAAGTGTGCAAGAGCATTATGTCTAAAAAAACAATATACAAGTGACTCCTAGATAGAGTCTCTCTCATCTACTACTATGAGAGCTAAGCTCTGGGACCTGTCAGTTTTGCAAGTCTCCCCGGGGGTTCACTGCAGTCTGTGGAGACAGCAGTGGGATCTTTATTTGCCTTCTCAAAACCCAACAAAGATCTGGCCCTCAATTTACTCAAAGCATCTTTCTGCCTGGGGGAAAGCAGAATTTGCTACGGAAATAATAGAAAGATGATACTCTGTTTCTGACATGCCAAATAGGATTATGCAGCAAGATTCCAGCCCTGGGAGGCAGCCTAGGGTCTCAAGGGGTGGTTTTCTAAATTCCTTTATCCACCACCCTCTCCCCTCACCCTGTGTCTTTTTCCTGCTAAATTCCTAGCACTTCCATGGCTCCTGAGGCATGTTGGCACTCACCGTCCAATTGTGCATCAAAGGATGCTATCAAGAGAAGGAAAAGACAACACACAGAACGGGAGAAAATATTCGCAAATCATATAACTGATAAGGCAGTGCTATCAGAAAACTGTATATAAGCAACTTTTACAACACAAAAGCAAAAGATAAAAACAAAACCTCCAAACAACTCAGTTCAAAAATAGGCAAAAGACTTGAATAGACATTTCTCCAGAGAAGACATAGACATGACTCAACATCACTAGCCATTAGGGAAACACAAACCAAAACTACAAGGAGACACTGTACCCATTAGGGTGACTATTATCAAAAAGCAAAATAACAAATGTTGGTGTGAATGTGGAGAAATTGGAACCTCCATACGGTGCTAGCGGGAGTGTGAAATGGTGCAGCCACTGTGGAAGACAATTTGGCAGGTGCTCAAAGAGCTAAACAAAGAAGAGCCACGGGATCCAGCAATTCCGCCTTTGGGTGGAATTTGAAAGCAGGGACTCAGCTATCTGCACAACAACGCGCATTGTAGTATTATTCACAAGTATTATTCACAATGTCCAAAAGGTGGAAACAATCCAAGTATTCGTCAACAGGTGAATGGATAAACATGTGGTATACACCCATCATGGAATATCATTCAGCCATAATAAGGAAATTCTGGCACAGGCTACAGTGTGGAGGAGCCTTGAAGACATTGCGCTAAGTCAAGTAAGCCAGACACAAAGGGCAAATACTCTATCAATCCACTTCCAGGAAGCATCTAGAATAGACGAATTCATAGAGACAGAAAGTAGGATAGAGGCTATCAGGCGCTGAGGGGTGGAGTGATTAGCAGTGGGTGTGGAGTTTGTGTGGGTGATGAAAAAGTTCTGGAGATGGATAATGGTGATGGTTTCACGACGGCGTGAATTACTTAATGCCCCAGAATTATACACTTAAAAGTGGTTAAAAGGGTACATTTTATGTTATGTATAGTATATATATCTTGTTCTTATCTTTTGCCTCCCACTCCAGACCTACTGAAATGGAACTCTGGGGATGGAGCACAGCAACCTTTTTTTAAGCAAGTCCTCCAAGTGATTCTGATGCACAGCAAGCTGAGAATCTCTCAATAAAGTCTGTAAAGTTAGGAACCATACTTGTCTCCCCACTACTGTCCCTAGCAAAGAGGGGGGTGGGGGATGGTCCTGAGGGCAGCGGGTGGTGCCTGGCATGGATTAACGAGCAGTGAATGTTTGTTGAATAAAGAAGTGACGTGACTAGCCCAAGGTCACAGAGCCAGGAGGTGACAGTTTATCGCTGAGTTGCCTCTTTTGGCCTGGGCTGCCTGGTTTGTGGTAAGAATGTCCTAATCCAGCCAATGAGCGTTTGTTGAGGAATTACTAGCTACTCAACATTTTTTCAAAATTTGCTTGTATTGTTTGTTTTCTGAGGGGGAGGAAATTAGGTTTCTTCATCGATTTCTGCTTGGAGGAGGTACCGGGGATTGAACCCGGGACCTCCTGGGTGCTGAGCATGCGCTCTACCACTTAAGCTAGACCCTCCCCCACCCCCCTAACTTTGACCAAATGTTCTAGCTTTGATAATAATTTGTAGGGTATCAATGGATAGCTTTTCAGGATAATCAGAAGCACCTGGAGTCCAGAAAGAATTAGGGACAGTTGGACTTTGTTAAACACCAGGGGGAGCTTTGCGGAGAAGACGGGAGCCGACCGCGCTGTAGGGCAAGCCATCCCAGCATAAGGCACTTACTATTTTGAAGAATAAATTTGTTCAAAGTTGTCCACAGACTGAATTTCTAAATAGATAAACCCCTTTTCCCTCACTAGGTTTTATTACCTGGATATTTTCATTACCCCAGCATGATAAAATCACTTAAGGTAGCAACAAGTCTTTAAAGAACGCAGTTGTGTAATTCCCGGAAATAATAAAATGGCGTTAATCACAAAACGAATGCATGGTAGCTAGGGCATTTGTGTTTTGCACAATAGTTTTAAGTTCTAAAAGGGAAAAGGTGAAAGATTAACTAAACAAAGCACATTGTTCTCCCAGAACTTTGAATGGTTGTGTGGAGTTCAAGAATTTCTATTTCAAGAATTATTAGAGCAGCAACGCTCTTCTGATAAATCTTGGAGAGTATTTAAAACCTATTCTACAAAATATTTTCAGGAGATGATTCCATGTTTGAAGAGCCTGAAATAGGTGGGGCATATTTTAGTGAAAATTGAAAGCATAACTCACAGCCATTGAATTGATTACCTGGCCGGGTATTTTTCCTATTGCTAAGAATCACTATTATCAGATGAATTATTCCCCTGACCCTGAGAAGGAATGGAGAGAAGTGCGGAATAGGCAGTACTAACGGCTTTTAAAAAATGAATTTTAATCTCTGAAGTTGGTTCATACCACACAGATATTTTCACAATCTACTACATGTTTGAGAAATGTTTTATTTTTCACCAACAGCCAAATAGGTTTATCAGTGTCACTGCCTTCATACCACTTTACCCAGCACCCCGGACCCTAGAATGACAGTGACAAACCTGGCCTTTCAGAGACGACTGAGCAGGGACTGAGCAGTGGAGACCAAACCCACAGCCAATGATCTTGCTTAATTATTCCTCAACTTTGCTTTACATCCACTGTCGGCAGCCAGAAGGGCCAAGGGTGCTTGCATAGCTCTGACCTTCAAGGGCTCCCCATTTCTCATGAGATGCCGCTCAAACTCCTTATCTGGGCATCCATGGCCTTTCCCCACCTGACCCTCACCTCCTTCCAGCCTCTTCTCCCGCCCAGCCCAGCCCGTGCGAGCAGGGCGCAGTGGGCAGCTCACTGCTCCGCTGGGCATCCTGGCCCCGCCGCCTTTGCCATTCTCCACCTTCATGTTGCAGGATCCTTTACCATCAAATATCATCCCCTTCATGAAGCTTCGGGGAACAGAACCCCTTTCTCCTACCATGCTCTTGCTACTGACCCTGGTTCACTCTGCCCGATGCGCAGCAAGCCAAGGTTTGCAGCAAAGAGAGGGTTTATTCACAAGGCAGCTTACCTAGGAAATGAAAGAACAAATCTCAGGTCCACCTCCCCACAGGCAAGGGGCTGGGGCATCTGTGGGATAAAGAAAGAAGCCGGGTGGTTTGAGGCTTGGGGAGCGTGGGGAAAGGTGATTGGAGAAAGGTTCAGTAATTCCACACAGGTGTGACAACTATGCACATTCAAATGATACAAGCCCTTAGCATGATCTGCGGGTGGAGTTTTTGGCCCTCTGATGTCAAAAGGTCAGGGAGTGGACACTAGGGCATGCCCAGTTGGAGGATGGTGGTCACATCCAGTCTCAATTGGCTCAGCTGAGCTAGACACAGCAGACTCCAAGTTCCTGGAGACCAACTCAGGCAAACGTCTTATTGTTTTGGCGTGGCAACGTGCCTCTTAGAGGACATGCAAGTCTTTTGTAGCAGCAATTAATCGACCTTGACCAGTGAAGACACGTTACAGGTGAAATGGATTTAACTAATTGTTACCCACAGTTTCACCCTCAAATAGTTTAGCTTCTAAGTCCTAGAACAGCCGTGTCATCAGTGAGAGAATATTCCCTGGGCCTGTGGACAGGGGAAGAGCCCAAATAGAGGGAGATCATATTAAAATCCCATTCACCCTTCCATCCATTCATCCACCCATCCACCCATTTAGCAAAGTGTCTATGATGTACAAGATAATGCTGTAGGTATGGGAGATACAGCAGACCTCTATTTCCATTCTGGGATTGAGAAGAGTGAGTGGGGGAAATAGATAATACACAAAAGAAACAAATTTTGAAAAGATAATTTTTAAGAATAGAGATGAAGAAAATAAAACAGTATTGGCAGGGGGCTGCTTTGTGGAGAGGCTTGTGAGCTGAAAGTTCTGAATAATGAGTCAGCAGATGGAGATCTGGGCCAAGAAAGTTCTGGAATGGATTCTAGAATTTTTGTAGAGGGCTCAGTCAGAACATCTACACATGCCTTCTCCTTTGGCCGAATTCCCAAGTACACAGCTGAGGGGAAGTCATGCTAACTCTGAGAGGCAAAAAGACGCTTTCTACACTCAAAACCCTTCCCACACTTGGGTAGGAGCCTTCAACACCTGCCTCCCCAGGGTCCCCCGGCCACACGGATGCCGCTCCCAAGTTGTAGACCCGTGTTTGCTGTAAGTGTGCGAAGGAGACCAGTAACGAGGCTTCTCTCTTCCTGAGCTGTCACAGCATGTTCGGTAATTGTCTTATTTCATCTTGAGAATGAACGGCCAGACCAGACTTGTTTAATCCCCGTCTTGTGCCGGCCACAGAGTGAAGTGTGGGAATTTCAAGTCAGGCTGGTCTGGCTCATTATCCGATTCTGGGACATTCTAATGTGTGACGCCTAACAAGTTCCTTCATCTCTTTGAACCTTGGTCTCCTTGTCCCCTAGAGACATAATATCCAGCTCACAGGTTGTCAGAAAGAGGAAATGCGTAAAATGTTGAGGAAAGCACCTGGTGCATAGTGAGCGTCTGATGAATGTGTTTATTAGCACCGGGTCAGGGATCTGAGGCACGAAGAGCCCACCGCTGCTCTCACAGCGGCGCACGCCTGTGCAGTGCGGACGGGACTTCTTCCCAGCCCTCCCTGTTAGCCCTGGGAAGACAAATGCTGCTGCCTTCATGCGACAACCCCTGTCCTCCCCCCAAAAGCACTGGATTTTATTCCCTTCTGGACCAATAGAGAACAGTCAGTTATTGTGGGTAACAGTCAGGCTCTGCCTGTTACCCATCTTCACCTAAAACAATAACAATCATTGAAAACTGGTTGAGTCAATGTTTTCAGCCCATTTCTAGACAGAATAAATTATTCCCCCAAATCGATCAGTGGTTATGTCAAAATGCCAAATTAAGGACCACCAGGGACTCCTCTGTGGCCATTTATTGGGATCAGAAAGTACTCTTTGATAGACTTCGTTTAGAAAAAATTCCCTACTTACCTGTCATGTTTTCCTGACACAGAGAAACGAAAATCTCCAGCCCTGGGGACATCCTGACCAAGGAAGGTGGCTTAGGGAGACCTGGGGTCTCCCTCAACTCTTTCAAATCTACACCAAAGTCAGTTCTCTCTAAGCATTTCAGTTAATCACAGTTTTAGTGAATTCTAACATCATCGGAAGCCGAACATCTCTTACCAGGCTCCTCTGGCTGCTGTGTCCCTAGGTAGGTTTCCAGTGAGGATGAAACTCCATCATGACGGCTCCATCGTTAGTCCCCCTCTCTCCGACACTTTCTAGTCTTCCTTCTTTAACACCTTTCTCCATAGGTCAGGAGCACGAAGAAGTGTCTCCTTCCACCCAGACACCCCTCCAGCTAGAGCACTGTATCTCTTTTCTTACAGCCAAACTTCTCAAAGGAAGCCCCCAACTGTGTCTCCACTTACTCACCTCCCACCCACTCATCGAACCCTTAGGACCTAATTCTGTCCCCACTATTCACAGAAAGCTCTGCTGAAGGTCACCAGTGTCTTCTGGTTGCCACCTCCAGTGGGATTTCCTCAGCCCTTCTTTCTTGCCCTCCGTAGCACGTGACAGCATTGACTGCTGCAGCTGTGAGTGTCTTCCTCCCCTTGTCTCCAAGATCCAAGACCCTCTTGGTTTTCCTTCTTCCTGTAGGAATGCTTCTCAGCTGGCTTTGCTGTTTTCTCCTCTGCTTAGCCTTCGATGATGCCATTTCTGGTCACCACCTCTCCTGGTTGTCTTGAAGCCTGCCAAGCCCTTGCCTCCAGCCTGGGTCTCTGCCTCGTTCTCTAGGACCTAGAGTAAGCCATGCGTCTTCCTCGCCCTAACTTGCTCATCTGTAAAATGGTGAGCTGGATGATGTCTAAGACACGACCCTCAATGTTTTAAGGCTTTACTGTTGTGTTTGAGCAAGCCATAGCCCAATTTTTATGGGTGCACAGCTTCCTATTGGTGGAAAAAGTCTAACCTTTGGAAAATTGCCAGCGCTCTGCCCTGCTAAGGTTTCTGGCTTATTTTGGAGACGTGCTTCTACGGCTGGGTAAGCAGGGCTGAAGTGTGTGCACATGTGTGGTGCATTCACACATGCCTGTTGATACATATTAATACCTCTTGGGGGAAATCAGAATTAAAGCCCTGGTGTCTCTATTATCCAACAGAAGTGTACACAGGTCTACTCTGGGGGGGCCTGATTTGTATCAACCTGTGTTGGCGTTTTAGCTTTCCTAGCACAGGGGCGTTTTTATATTTATTTTAATTTATTTATTTTAAAAACTATTTATTTTGGGGGAGAGGTAGTTAGGTTTATTTGTTTATTTATTTATTGGTGGAGGTACTGGGAATTGAATCCAGGACCATGTGCATGCTAAGCAGGCACTCTACCTCTGAGTTATAGTCTCCCCCTTATATTTATTTTATTCGATAAAACTGTAATTCAGACTAGTGGGCAGAGCCTTTTAGGAATCTCTGAGTGATCCAACACATCGGTAAATTACATAGTTGAAATAAATACGCCCTTTTGGGTGAGACGTCATTCTGCCTCTTGTTTCCAGGACTGAGTTAGCTGGAATTATAGCATAAAACGCTTCACATCTAAGACTCCTTTCTATCTGGCAAACACGCTAATACTCAATGCATGACCTTTGCAGATTTTGAGAAGGAAAGTCACTGAGAAGACAAAGGACTGGCCTGACACGGGGGCCGGGCAGGCGCTGAGTCGCTTGTCAATCTGGTTTTGAGACACGCCCTTGGGAATTAGTTCTCACCCCTTCTTCCTCCCTCTTGCCTCCTAGACTTTATTTCTATCTGTGACCTTTCCGCTTGCTAGGCCAGGCTCCAAAGTTCCCAGATACTGATTTCTTTTAAAAATAGAACAGAGTTGGTATGTGAGAGGCAGGACAGTGCAATGGGTAAGCCCACAGGGCTGAGCCCAGATGAGGCGGGTTCCAAGCCTGGCTCCAGAGCTTCCTGGCTCCAGAGCTTACTAGCTCTGTGACTTTAGCTACACATTTTCTTTTGCCCCAACATGTGTGTGTGTGTGTGTGTGTGTGAGATGTAGGCTTCAAACTCTAAGCTCTATTAAACTGCATGTTCACAAGTCAGGGACTGGATAAAGGTTTGTCACTCTGGGTTCCAAATCTTTCCTCCTGTGTCACCAGCACCCCCCATCCCCGAGGGATGCACCGCAACCACGTGCCCACTCTATTCCAGGACCCACCTTCTGCCCTGAAACGTACTTCCTATCCCACCTGGTGACTGAGCTGGAAAACCAGAGCAGCCTGGGATGGCCACTTACCTGCCTCTTTCTCTGAGCCCCACATGGACCCCTTTGGGTTCATAAAAGGATAAGACAATCCAAACCCCAAAGTGTACCCCAACCCCAAAACAGATTTCAAAAGACTATTGCTCCAAATCTCCCTTCCCTAACATCTATTAACTCTTAAAAACGATATCACTCCTTTCAAATGTCTTATCCTCAGCTCATTCATTTATTCAACCAACTAACCACCCAGCCAACCAGTCAACCAACCAACAAAGCAGTTTGCCCGACTCCACATGCTCATGCTCCACATACTCGCTGATTTTAAGTGATATTTTAGCAGTGAGCTCTAGTATGGAGGAGCACAGTGGAGGGATGTCTAATCCAGCTGAGAGGTCCATGGGCAGAGTAGTAGGGGAGAATGCTGTCATGGAAGGCTTTCCCAAAGAGGTGGCTGAGAGGTTAAGTGGCAGTTAGCCACTTGGGGGGCTGGGGTAGACAAGGCAGACAGTCTAGGTAAAAGACAAAACAACTAGACTGGGAAGGAGGCATGGCTTCTTCCCGGAGCCGCGGAGCCCGAGTTCAGACCATGGTTCCACTAATTCCTTGCCATGTAACCTTGAGAGGAGTAGACAGAATACTGGCTCTCTAAAGCTCCCTGTCCTAATAACAATATCCTGTGACTTTGTTATCTTACATGGGAAAAGGGACTTTGCAGATGTGATTAAGTTAAGGATCTTGAGACAGGGAGATGATCCTGGATTATCCAAGTGAGCCCAGTGTAATCACAAGGGTCCTTATAAGGGGAGGCAGGAAATCAGAAAGAAGAGAAGGAAATGTGATGATGGACACATAGGTCAAGTGATACAGCCACATGACAAGGAGCGAAGGCAGTATCTAAAAGGTGGAAGAGGCAAGATAATGCAATCTTCAGAAGAAAACAGTGCTGCAGATGTCTTGATTCGGAAACTGACATTGGACTTCTGTCCGCTGGAAGTGTAGGAAAATAAATCTGTGTTGTTTTAAACTACTGGGTGTGTGGCAATGTATTACGGCAGCAAGAGGAAACTGACACAGAGACAAGTTAGTTACTATCCCAGTGCCTGATTACCTCCTCACCTATACAACGGGGCTATAATGGCGTTTCCCGAGAGGCACAGTAAATAACACAATAGAAAGTGCTTAAAATGTGCCTTGCATATGGAATAAGGAGCTACAGGAGTATTTTAAGCAAGAAAAAGACCTAAGCAGATTTGCATTTTAGGCAGATGCAATGGGGCTATGGAAAGAACAGGTTCCTGGAGTAGGAGAGGGAGGCTGGTGGCTGGAAACCCAGTTAGGAGGCTACAGCCGTAACTCCAGGCAGTGGCAATGAGGGTGAGATCTGCGGCAACCTTTCCTGACCCCTCTGTCTTGTTACCCCATTTAATTTAATTTTAAAATGCCCTTAAATTTTCTTGTCAACACTGTTGGTTGCCAACCCAGAATTTGCTCCCCTCATTTTCCTTCCTAAAAAGAACCCTAATTTTGGTCAGATAGCACCTTCCCACACAGCCCCTTGGGGCAGAGACTCCATCCTATTTGATCTAAAGGTAATCTCATCCCCGCTGCTAGTTTTGGTTCTGGAATAGGTAGGTGACACAGTTACAGCTAATGAGACTTGAGAGGAAGTCTCGGGGGTGCTTCGAGTGAAAGGTCCTTCTCTCCCTGCAGAGTCAAAGGAAGAGAAGACCTCTCTTCTCCCTCTAGCTTTGGTAATACCTGAATGTGATGTCTGGCGTGGCTGCAGCCATCTTGCTTCTAGCTTTAGGATAAAGCAAAACAAGATGGTGGAGCAGAAAGACGGAAGGAATCTGGGTTGTTGATGACGTTTTTGAACCACTGTTTATAAATCCCTGAAGTCTTTTCCACAAGGGGAACTAACCTGGTTTCTTTTACCCAACAGACAAAAGCAGTTTAGCACACAATCTGAGATGACTTTGTTTATGTATTTAGTATTGTCTCACCCGGTCAGATTGTAAGCTTCTTGACTCTGAGGTCCTAATGTTTGTAATCATCTCTCCTCCACTACTTCATTTGTGCTTCGCACCTCACAGGTGTCCAATAAATATGTTTTATTTGACTTTTCAGGCAGACCTGGTAACTGTTGGAATATGGGATGTTGGGGGAAATGGAAGAGTCTAAGATGACTTCCTGGTTTAGGTCCAAGTGACCAGGTTAATAGGTGGGCCATTCATAGAGCAATGCCCGAAGTAGAACCTCCCAGCCTTATGACACCGCTGGGAATTTTAAAGTGACTGTTTTGGCCACTCTCTCCATCACATCTCTGGTTACTACCATGGACCCTTTGTGAAGACAGTAAGGGAAAACGTGTGGGACCCTGAGGACCAAGACTAAGAAACTTGGGTTGAGCCATTTACAGTTCCTCACTCCACCCTTTCCCACACCCCGGTGTATTTGGGACTCACTCATTTTTCTGTATGGGTTTTGTCCCAACTTGCCGTTTTGTATAATCGTTCTCCACTTCAGAGACATTCTTGTCAAAACTTATCAGGATTCTTATCTTCCAGGTGCCTTGGGAGATGAAGCTGAGTGACAGGTTTAACGGGGGTAAGAAAACCCCCTCTTGCATCATTTAAGTAAAATCCATCTTCGTCACTAAAAAAAGGATACAATATAAAAACTCCCCTTCCAACCTGCCCCCTCCCATCTGCACCCAAATGTTTTAAAGCAGTTGTCACTTAAGCTTTGTGATTCTGGAAAGACATTTTCTGAGATTCAGCCAAGTGCTGGGAGGGTCTTAGAGTCTGGCCCCAAGCATTCCCTCTAATCTGGGTGTTTCGTATTCAGGCACGGAAGCTTCCTTCTTCTCTCCATGTTTTCCTGATTATCAGGAGAAAGCCCTTCCTCTCCTCCTTCCTTGGTAACAGACCGAGCTCTCCAGGCGCCCCCCCACCCTCTCCTTCCCTCCTTCCTTCCCGAAATCCTTGCCACTCACTCCCTGTCACCTCTGCCGGCAGAGACAGCCCCAGGACTCAGTAAACACAGCCAGTTTGGAAATGGATTTGTCTCTATTGCTGTCTTCCTCTTGAATTAAATTAAAAAAAAAAAAAGTGAGAGATGCCAAGGGTTAAAAGACAGGCCCAGAGGAGAAAAACAGCCCTCTGATGCTGCTTCCACTCGTCCTTGATAAGGTGGGGGTGGGGGGGAGGCGTCAGGAAAGAACTCTCCTTTGTTAGGGAGGAGAGGAGGGAAGGCTCTGCTGACTGAACCCCGGGCCGTCCAGGGAAAAGAAACACAGAAGGCAGCGATGCTCCCTTTATTACACGGTCTACTTAAACCAGTTGTGTTTTTGGAGGAAGCCCGAGCCAGGGCACCCTGGCGGGGTTAGAGAAGCAGGAGGAGGTGTCTGAGGATCCGGGAGTGGGCGGGGTCAGGACAAGAGGGGCCGGTCACGGTCACGCCAGATGGGATGCTCCCCACTCGCTCCCCCGGGTCCCCTTCTCAGCCCTTCTCCACCCTGAGCGTGGTGGTGTCTATGGGCAGCTTCCCCAAGGTCCCTCTGTCCTGGGGCTTCCTGGATTTTCTGCGAATGTGGGGCACCAGCAGGAGATGACAGGGGAAGGGCCGTCCCACTGGTGGCCGCAGCCCCTCTCCCAGCTGCAGCTGTCCCTGCGTTCTGGTGACATGGTCCCTCCATCAGCCCCACAGCCCTAGATGTGGTAACAACTTCTGGCATTTGTTGCGCCTGGGCGCCTGATCATCCCTTGTTGCTTCCTGTAATCCCGCCTACCCTTCTGTAAATAGTCCCTTCATTAAATTCTTTTCAGTTCAACATGTTGGAGCCTGCCATCTGTTTCCTGCCAGGCCCTGGCTGATACTGTCAGTAAACCTTCTTTTCCTTTAGGCTTAAAATAAGTTGGTGTTGCCTGTCTACCCTGAGTTAGTAGCAAACACCTGTAGCCGCTGACTGCTTGTGAGCTCAGCTTTAGAACCCTATCAGGGTCCTAACTGTTGGCTCTGTCTTTCCCACACTTTCTATTTGGGTCATTATCTGTTTATTCCTTTGCTTCCTAGCCTGAGTTCCTGATTTGTAGTGAAGTAGAAATAGCAGAATTGTAGACAGCTCTGGGGCGGTATGGTATAGAGGTGTAACTTGGGACAATGACTCAGTCTCCTTGTGCCTCCATTTTCCTCATCCCTAAAATGGGTATAATAGTAGCATCGCCTTATACATTTTTCATGAGATTAACTAAATTTTAGTGTCTAAGGCACTTAGGATAGTGCATGGCACATAGTAAGTGCTCAGTAAATGGTAGCTATTGTTTTATCACCTTATCAGAGAAAGGATTTTACTTGGAATTAAATGACGAGACTTGAATTCCAGTTCTGTCACTGAATAACTGGGTGACTTGGAAATGATCATTGAGGCTCTTCAAGTCAAAATTTCTACATTCTTAGCATGGGATTCATAACTGTTGCCTCCCTCGGGGTTGCTAGACCAAAACATGATAATCTGTGGGAAAGGTTTTTTGTAAATTTGAAAACACTGTACAAATATGAGCTAGTCTGACCACACAGTGGTGGAAAATTCCTTTCTGTCACATGTGGGTCTTTGCTCTGGCTCATGAGTTACCATCTTTCTAGGAGGATTTCCCAAAAGAGAAATGAGCTTTTGTTCCCCCTCTGATACTTGTGGGGGATATAGTTTTATCCAAGAAAAAGAAGAGAAAGGCAGGGTGATTGTTATGGAGGGAGCCTGTGAAGGGTTTGTGTGTGTGTGTGTATGTGATACTTTTTCAGCTTTCTGGAGATGTAATGTTCTTGAAGAGCCTGAGGCCAGCACTCCTTGGCTAAGACTGAGGGTGTGCCTGGAAACCTGGGTGACTAGGAAGGACAAGGCCCAGAAAAGGCCTGGAATATTCGGCCATCAGGAGAGAGAAAGAGAGCACAGCCTGGCTGGAATGGAGGGGCCACAGAAACCACTGCTGGTTATACCAAAGGGCCCTACTCAGTGGTACCCGGAGACCCCGTGGGAGCCTAAGGCTGTCACATGATTCTTGTGCTTGTATTTTTGGCTACACGGGCCTGTCTATGCTATAAGCAGATAGGTTAGGGGTTCCCCAGAGAAAGAGAACCAGGAATGGCTCCCTTGACGTAAGAGAAGCCATTTTTGGTCTAAGCCATTTTGTGACCTAAGCCTGGCTACATGCTTGCCCTTGAATAGGTCTCAGTAATGAATACTCTTAAGGAAAAAAGAGGCATATGGGAACAGGGAAAAGGCAGTCAGACAATAGTGCAGAGATAAAGCAGAGTCCTGGTTCCTCCTCAGGGGATACACCTAATGATGTGTCTTTGAGGGACACATTCTGCAGGAACCATGGCCCCTGCTCAGGTGGAAGAGGAAATGATGATGTTGACCCTCCTGACTTCAACCAACTAAAGCCTGGACTCTGTCGGCCTTTGCCCCAATTCTGTGCTGAATTCTCCCCTGCTCCAGCCCCTTAGTGAATATGCATGTGCCCTTAGCTTAAAACGTCCCCATTTTGTTGTTCCAGGAGACACTGCTTTGGGAGAGGTCCTCGGTGATCTCCGTACTTGCTGCAGGTAATAATAAATCCTTCCTTCGCTTGCTCTTTGGCTTGACTGCAGAGGTGAACCTAGTTTTCCAGTGACAAGACCAGCCAGTGTTTTGGATGCTGCCTGCGGGATGCATCCTCCTCCCTCCTCCCCAGAGCGGCCCTCTCCTTGTCCACGGGCATTTCTGGTTAAAAAAAAAAAAAAAAAAAAAGTGCAGAATGATGGTTGCCGTTACTTCGTTTCAGGTTATTTCCCCCAACTCTGGACCCTGACCATCCCCATGTAATATGCGCAGGGCTCCCAGTTTAGGTGGTTTCTGGAATATCTTGCTGGCTCAGCGTTGCCAGAACCTGTGTGACTCCCCTGTGATCCTGCAGCTCCTTACAGCCCTGCCCGAGGCCCAGCGGACTCCCAGGGCTCACAGCCGGCCTGACACAAATGCTCCCCTGGCAGTGACCCAGAGGCTATTTCCAAGGCTCTCCCAGCATCTGTCTCCTGTTGTGACTATTGTGCCAGCCTTTGAGGGACCCAAATTTCTCCATCTCCAGGCTCTCCTTCCCTTGCCCATTGTCCTCTTTTTCCAGCAAACACACTCTTCTGTGACTTTCACTTGGCCGCCCTGCAGTGGTGGCCACCCTGCTTTATCTCTGCACTATTGTTTGACTGCCTTGTCTCTGTCCCTACTTGGGTATTTTTAGACATTGACAGACTGACCCACTCCCCCTTCCCAGAGGGCTTGTGTTTGTTCTATTCAGTTGGCAGAGACACCTGCAGGCACTGCCTGTCCCGTCTGCCTCACCTGTCACATATCCCTGGGGGGTCCACACTGTTTGGGATTCGCTGCTCTCAGGCTGGAAGACTCAGAGTGCTAGCGCCGGCTGCCCTCCCCGCACCGGCAGCCAGACAGACTGACGTGGGACCCGGCATCTCAAAGGAAGCTTGGCTCTCACCTTGCCCAACCCACACCTCTCAGAACAGAAAAGGACCATCAGCGGCCTGGAATCATGTATTGAAACGTCTAATCAGGGCACCCAGTTGACAAGGCTCTCAATATACTGATCAGGATTTTCCACCGAAGACTCCCCTAAAAACCTGATTTCCACTTTCACTTAGAAACAGTTAGGCTGAGTCCTGTCCTTCAGCTGCAGGAGAATGAGCGGCACAAGAGGGTGGTTATGTCCCAGGTCTCGGAGGGTCCCTGGGATGCGCCCCACCCAGTGAGGGTTCCTTGGCTTCCACAGGAAAGAATTCAAGAGTGAACCATAGTAAAATGAAAGCATGTTTTAGAGAGTTAAACATGCCATAGGCAGAACGTGGCTAGTCTCAGAAGGGGGAGGCCCGAGGAGGTGTTGGGGGTGCTTAGGTTTTATGGGCTGGGTTAATTTCATGCACTAACAAGTGGGAGGGTTATTCTCACTATTTTGGGGAAGGAACAGGATTTCCAGGAATTGGGCCACGATCCACTTTTTGGCCTTTTATGATCAGCCTCGGAACTGTCATGGCAGCTGCGGTGTGTCATTTAGCGTGCTAATGTGTTACAATGAGCGTGTAATGAGGCTCAAGGTCTCCTGGAAGTCGAATCATCCACCATCTTGAGCCTAGTTGGTTCCAACCAGTTTTTGTCATATCCTCAATGGCTGTGTCAACCTTGTCATGGTTGTGCCCTGCCCGCTTCCCTCCTGTCTCGCTTCGAGCCTGCTTGGGCCCTACTGATGAGGTATTTGAGGGACGGAGCTGTTCTTTCTGTCCACTTCGACAAGTTCTCTAACCCAGTTCTGCCTGTACTGAAAAATTTTAGTGATTTTTTGGTTTGCAGATTCCAATATACAGTATGAGGTTTCTGATAAAGCCTAATCTTAATCAAAATTCTTCAGCCTTCAAGAGAAAATTTATTATCAGGTGAAAAGGCTCCTGTTATTCTTAAGGGAAAAAAAAATCAAAGATCCTAAAAAACAACTTTGGTTCTGTTTTTTTTTTTTTTTTTTTTTTTTTTAAACAGGTGGCACCACTCAGCATCCCTTAGCTAAAACAGAAATGCAGTAATAGGAAGCTATATGCAAATATTTGCATTTAAATACAATTTTAGTAGAAAATGGTCCAAGCTTTTCCCAGGCAAAGTATGAGAACTAGAGAAGCAAAACAATGATATTTAATGCATTTTGAATCTCGTTACAGGGATTTATATGCTAATGCGGTACATTATCTAGATCTTTGGGAGGCAAATCTCAAAAACCCTCATCAGCCACTGTGCTTTCAGTTTTAGGAAACCCTGAATGACATGCTCGGCTGGAGACAGGGAATTTTTTTGACAGTGTTCTTCTCACCATGTGACATGATGATCATTTTAATGAACTCCATGTCCTTGAGTCATATCTTAATGAGAATTTGCTGGCTGAATAAGAAAAAGGAAGCTACAGATCGGAGCTGGACAAAAGTACTTAAAGAATTTCATTATTAAAACATCCATCTTCCAAAGTAGAAAGAGGGTGCATGAATTCTTCCTGTCATTATTGGGTTGGAACACCAGAGTCTCATGAATATTCCTTTGAAATGGCTCATGATAGAACATTTCAGATAATCATATAATGAAATTCCACTTATCCATCCCCCAGTTTTAACAATTACCAACATTTTGTCAAACGTATTTCATCTACCCTCCCTGGGATTGTTTTTTAAATTGAAAAAAAAAAAACCTTTTTGGAGTAGTTTAAAGCAAACTCTAGATCAGATAAATGCTTGTATGATGGTTAATTTTACATGGCAATTTGGCTGGGCCACTATGTTAGTCTTCTCAGGCTGCCATAAGAAAATATCTTAGTGGCTTAAGTAACAAATGTTTGTTTTTCACAGCTGTGGAGGGTGAATCCAAGATTATGGTGGGAATCTGCCAGCAGACTGCCTTTGGACTTGAATTGATGGTCTTCTCCTTCCAGCCTGCCAGCCAACTCTGCAGATTTTGGACTTACTATCCTGCAAGATTATATGAGTCAATTTCTTTAAATAAACCTCTCTCTTTCTCTCTTAAAATAAACCACTCAGCCTGGCAGGGATTTGGTGCCCTAAGAACCTTCAAAGGAGATCACTGATTTGTTTTTAAATTATTGTTGTATGAGCTCTTGGATTTTTATGTATTTGATGCATTTCAATCTGTTATGATTATTACCTTCTTTTGGTCTTCAAATTGACCCAGTTATGGCCAGAGAGAGCTCCTTCTAGTAAGTTTCAATATTCTTTTGCCATGGCCCCAGGAGTCTTTGATAGTGGTTTTGATTTCAGGTGTAACAGCATGCCCCAGCCTCATCTTGAAAAATTCCTGCCCCATGTCTTGAAGCAGTTGTTTCTCCAAGGAGCCCTGGTTTCTCTTAGGGAGAAATGGTTTGCAGAAGAAACCACATCTGGTGCAGAGAGTTTCTCATTGCCACTGAATTGTCATTGTTTCCGTGTCTGATGAATAACATTAAATTGAAAATACCTTCAATAATGAATGAAACTGTAACAATTTTTTAAGTTCCTCAGACTCTTTAAGAGACTTTTTAATTAAAAGAAAAAATAATAATTGAGAAAACTGAGTATCAGTAGAAAATAATTGTTAGTGGAAAATCAAACTATTAACTTGGATAGCTAAAGGTTTTAAAAAATGATGCCACAAATATTGAATTAATATTGGTTGTATTTCTTTTCATGTTATTTAATTCTTTCTAGTAATAGTGGCTAATTCAATATATAATAAAATATTATTCAACTATCATTACATAATATTGTAATTAATATTATAATATTAATTACATCAATATAATTATATAATATTTACCATGTAATATGTTTAACAATAATTATATATTATTGATTATTATAATATTAATTATAACATTATGTAATATAATTATACTATTATGTAATATAATTATTATTATATAATTAATTTTATATTATTATGTAATAATTTAACATTATACAATTACTTAATCATACAATATTATTGTTTAATTAGTAAAGCCCAACAGAGACAGCTAACTAAATGAATGACACTCATCAATCAGGTTAGAGTTCTTTGTTTTGAGCCCTGTGTTCCAATTTGGGACTCAGGAGATGTGCTCAGCTCTGGTGGAGAATGGTGCATTAAATGGTCAGCTGGATTATTTCACCAGTAGGCTTTGTTCCAGTTCCTCCTCACGCGTTAACCTGATGGGCATTTGCCTTCCCCTGTGGACCACTTCATAGGGAAGGGAGAGCAATAGACATGAATATTTCAATTTGCTAGGAGGTTGCATGTCTTATGGCAATATTCTATATAGGTGTTTTGATTTACACATCTGTTTTCCGTGACTTTGGTCAATGTGACTCAATCCCTGAATTTGATTGGATGAACTGAAAAAAACTGAATTGCTGAACATTCTCAAACTCTGGAAGCCCTGCCTGCAAAGCCAGCCTACCTCTCTTTGATGCAGTAACTTATTTTTGTCCTCTTGGGAAGGGAACCTTTCACCATCGAGAACAATGAATGGAGCATTAGCTTATTTTCTTTTATTTTAATCACTTTAACCTGTCCTCCCCAACCCCCAACCCATAGGGCTCAGTGTACATTCAGTGACCCTCATTCTTCAACCTCATGCCTCCATGGTTCTGCCTCAGAGATTCGGCCCTGCTGCTTCTTCAGCCTGGAGCCATCTACCACCTCAACACACATGAACATAATTACCTTCTATTCATTTTTCAGATCTCAGCTCAATTATCACCTTCTCAGGGAAAGCTTCCCCAGCCCTCAGCCTAGGTGACGTCCTTCTGTTATGTGCTCTTGTGGTTCGCAGCGCCTTTCCTTCCTAACACCTGTCACAGTTTGTAATTAAACATTTATTTGTGTAATAATTAGATTGGGGTTGAGAGATAGGGACCATCTCTGCTGTGCTTACCTTTGCATCTTCTGGGTCCATCCCAGGACCCAGCACAACGGTAGGTGCCAATCACCGACATCAGTAACTAAATCTAGTTAGCGTCTAGTAGTTAAAGGTCAAAGATGCTGCTAAACACCCTATACTGCACAGGACAGCCACCACAACAAATGTGCGTAGTGCTGAGTGGCTGAGTTGGACCCAGCCAAAGCAATTAGCCAGAACACAATGCTGCACATCAGTAAGTGCCAAAGTGAGGGCTACAACCATTTTCACTTCTAAAAATCCAAATTATTTTTCAAGATTCATCTCACATCTTCTCTCATCCTTGAAGCTATCTCCAGGTGCCCCCATCAGCCTTACGACAGCCCATTGTTTAAGAGCATGGACCACAAAGGCAGGCACACCTGGGTTCACATCCCTGCTGCACACTGATTGGCTGGGTGTCTTCAGGTGAGTGTTCTTGCCTAAGCTTCTTATCTGTAGAACACAGGTGATAATATCCCTGCTACACAGTGTTGAGGTGGTGAATGTACATGCAGATCACAGTACCTGGCATCTAGTGCACATCCAAGAATAGGGGACAGTCCTATCCATTGTATTCCCACAATGGTTTTGATTGTAAGCTGCCCAGTAACTTGGCTAATATCACCTTGTACTAGATATGTCTACCTTTACTCTGTACCACGTATTGCTCAGAGTGCTTAACATGTTTCAATTTAATTCTCATAACAGCGATTACGGACTGAACGTTTGTGTCCACCGCAAACTCAGACGTTGAAGTGCTAACCCCCAATGTGATGGTATTAGGAGATGGAGCCATGGGGAGGTAGTTAGGTTTACAGACATCATGAGGGTGGGTGCAGCCGCCTCCATAGGATCTCACCAGGTACCAAATCTGCCGGCACCTTGATCCTGGACTTCCCACCGCCAGAACAGCAAGAAGCAAGTGTTTATTGTTTAAGCCACCCAGTCTATGTTAAAGTAGCCTGAGCTAAGAGTACAACTGTCTGAAACAGGGACGATTTTTACATCCTTTTAACAAATATGGAAACTGAGAGAGATTGCGTGTCCCACCCACGGGCACACAGCTAGTAACTCCGAGGGGTACAGGATTGGTATGCATTGAGTCATCCCTATTAATCAGGTACTTTGCTAAGGACTGGGGATGTACAATCAAACAAACCTCTTCAAGTTCTCTTCACTGTCTAGTCAGGGAGACAAGCAAAGAAGTCATTGATTACACGAACGTGTGATGAATCCAAAGACACATCCCCCAGGGAGTGATGAGGTGGCGGAGGAGGGGTTTAGGTCAGAGGTGGGGGGGAAGGGTTGGGTTAGGAGATTTCGAACCCGACTTTGAAGCCCTGCTTGAATTCTTTCTAGTGTTTTGAACTTGAGAAACCACTTAACCTCTCTAAGCCTCGGTTTCCTCCTTTGAGGAGAAGGGAGAGCACTAACTGGCGACTTACTGTGATGATGAAATAATCCGTTTACTTGGAAGGATTCCCCAAGATGAAAAAGTGAGAGCCCTGTGGCCTCGTGTATCTGGGAAGGCTTCATGGAGGAGGAGATGTGTGCTCCATTTGGAGAGGATGAATGGACGCTCCAAGCTGTGATAACAGCACCTGGGTAGGTAATTGCAATTCATCAGGGTTCAATTGCTAAAGTGACCCTGATTGAATTTACCTCTTATCTTGGACACTGTCTGATGTGGCCCCTTCGTGGGCTCACAGGTGGGCAAACCTCTACCACTCAGCGCATCCTAATTTTGCTCCAGGTCCCACTTCCTCTGCCCTGCAGCAGAGGTAAGCCGGGTGAACTTCCCAAAGGATTGGATGATGAGGAAGGTGGCAGCACTCAGATCTGGCTCCGGGGCCGACTAGCTGTGTGACCTGGGGAAATGGTTCAATGTCTCAATGGTTCAATGTCTCTGAACTTTGTTTTCTTATCTGTGCTCTGGGGACAATGTTACCTATTTTGAATATTTGTTTGAAGACCTGGAGATAATGTATATATAAGACCTTATACAAAGCTTAATATGTAGCTGTTATTCCATAAAGTGATCATTATAAAGTGATAATCATTACTAAAGATTTGGGAAGGTTTTGTGCTCCTGAGCAGGGAGTGAGCTATTTAACATTATTCTAAGCTGCTGGACTGTTAAAAAATACTGAAATGCAACAAGCACAACAGAAAAACACACACATCATAAGTACATATCTTGTTAAGCTTTTACAAAATGAACACACCTGTATAACCAATACTCAGATTGAGATAGAACAAGACCAGCACATGAGAAGCCCCCTGTGCCCCCTGCCAGGCAGTCCCCACCACTGGCACATTATTCTCATTTCTGTCACCATAAATTAGATTTGCCCACTTCTGAACTTTTGCGTCTGACTTCTTTTCACACCACATCATGTCCCTGAGACTTGCCTATATTGCCCCTTGTAATTGGAGTTGGTTCATTCTTGTTGCTAGGTAGCATTCTATTGTGTGAATGTACTGAAATTTATTTATCCAGTTTAATCACAAACTTTTAAAAACAATTTTTAGTTAACTGGCTATTTGGCCTTTATGAACTTGTACACACAAAAATGTTAATTTCTTTCGCTGGAACCTTGTTGATCTTGGCAAGAAATTGGTTACAGAACCTAGGGGGCGCTGGCGAGCCCATTCGCTCACAAAGAGCTGGTGAGAGAATCAGACTTCTCACTGGGAAGAAAAACAGCTCTACACTGAATGAAGTTGGTAGGGGATAGCCCGATGGGCATTGCAGTGTCCTTTGAAAAACTTCTCTTTCCAACTACAGATATTGGTTTCTGCCTGTCTTCCATATCAGGGAGAAGGAATTTTCCAAACTTAGAAACTTCTTTTTCAATCTTCAAAGCTGCCCACTTTTTGGTGGCACTATGGCTATGTTGAAAATGTTTGCTTATTTGCTAAGTTCTTGGGAGTGACATTGCTCTTATACTGGGGGATCCTTAGCTTCTCTCTGTGTTTTGTTTGTTTATTTTATTGAAAGCCCCAGGATAGTATCAGGTCAGAGGCTCGCCAGCCCAGCTGTGGATTATTTGAGCCCAGCAGCTGGAATTACTTTTCAGATATTTTGGCAACAAGGAAATCCCAAATGTATTTTGCCCCAAGCACTTTTCACTTAAAAAAAAATTGTAGTTTAGAAATAAATTTCATCTCTAAACCCTTAATTACTTAAAGCTTTACTCATTCAAATAGTGTTTATAAAAAGATGTTTTGTTCTAAGAAAACTGTAAGACATTAAAAATCCTACTCACTCTACTTCTGTTGCCAGAAATAGAAAAAGAGTGACTGCCAAGAATAAAAGAAACTTTACAACCACTTTGTAAAACTGTTTGGCACTGTTTCTCTAAATTGAACATTCTTCACATAACCTATGACCCCACAGTTTCATTCCTGGGTGACTACCCAACAGAAATCCATACAGAGTTACACATTAAAAGGCATGTACCAGAATGTTCATACTAGCACAATTTCTAACAACTCCAAATTGTAAGCAAACCCAAATATTCAGGAACAGTAGCATGAGTGAGTAAGTTGTTGAATCGTCATAACAATGGAGTGTTAGTATCAGACAGCAATCAAATGAATGAACCATGGCTTTGCATAACACCCCAGGTGACTCTCCAAGACACCATGTGGAATCAAGAAAGTCATCTAAAAAAGAATATATATTATATTATTTCATTTATATCAGAAATTTTAAAACTAGCAAAACTAAGGTTTGTTGTTAGAGGTGAGAATGGTGGTTAACTTTGGGGAGTTGGGGAGGGGATAGTGATGAGGGGGTTAGAGGGGCCTTCCTGGGGTGCTGGTAGTGCTCTACTTAATGGTCTGGGAGCTGTTACACAGATAC
The DNA here is from genome assembly GCF_036321535.1 of Camelus dromedarius. Classification (NCBI taxonomy): domain Eukaryota; kingdom Metazoa; phylum Chordata; class Mammalia; order Artiodactyla; family Camelidae; genus Camelus; species Camelus dromedarius. The sequence goes on along the minus strand of NC_087454.1, from coordinate 8,669,983 downwards.
GAGCACCCTGTGATAATTCACTACCCACTTTTGATGAATGAACTTTTTAATAAAGCTTTTTAAAGTAAAAAAATTCTAAATCTTGAAGGTTTTTAATGTTTTAGGAGAGTGATCTAAATCTGAGAAAATATATTTTTTCCCCCAAATCTTATCCCTGTTGCTTCACCTAATTAGAAGGTGGCCTCCATTATAAAGTACTTAATTGTGTATTTGAATCATTTGGAATACTCAGAATGAACATCAGTAAAACAGTTTAGTTTAGAACAAAAATAATTAAATCAGTGGGTCTCCTGATAATAGAGTAGTTAAAGATTCTCATAGCTCTCTATGCAGCTAAACTGCAGTTTACTTATAGTTCATTAAAAATACCAATTTCTTTATTAGCTAAGAAGAAAAAAGTGATTCACCTTTAGAGAGATTAACTCTTTTCTAGTGCAATATGGCTCTCTGAATCTTGGCACAATCTTGACATGGAATTGGAACACAAATATATGAATAGAAAATTTTCAAGTCCTCAAAATGATAAAAAATGTTTTTCATGTATTTCAGTTTGCTTACTGGTGAGCTATGTGCTCCTGCTAAGTGTAACTATTTGAGTTCTTGCAGGATTAAAACGAACCACCCAAGTTTTCCTTTCAAAGCCCTTGTGTCCTTAGCATCTTATGAATGTTAACGGGGTTGGCATAGTGTCCCGCAGGGGCATATTTGGGTATTAGGGCTTCACACAATAAACATAGTAATAAGTGCTTACATTGTTCGCAGAGAAAACTCTGTTTACCAAACCTTGGAGCCAGTTTCCAAGGAGTGTTCTATTTTAACCACAAAACCTATTCACAGGTATTATTAAAAAAATATGCTGTGGTTAAAAGGGAGTCACAGGGAAAAAAAGTAAAGGTGGCCTTCTGTCTTCTAGATCCAGACCTGGACTGGTCTGTAGTGTACTAGTCTGCTTACTTGTGTGTACATTAAAAACTCTTTTGGATCAGTTCCTTTTCAGTTTCTCTCTCTTTTCCCCTGTGGAACTTCTGAAACAGTCCAGCGCAGTATCTGACAGGGATGAACTGATCATGGAATGAATAGATACCAGACAATGGACACTGGTTTATGAAAACTGGGTGGGACCTTGATCACTTACTAACACAATCCTCTCACTCTTCAGAGAAGGAGACTTCCGTTCAGAGTAGCCAACAGTAACTGACCGTAGAGGTGGAGAATGGCTTTAGGTTCTTTCTCTTGTCCACTCTCTCACCCTCTGGCTGGTAGAATAGGGCTGCTGTCTGCTGCTCTGCTTAGCAGAACTTTGGGTAGGGAAGCTGATCTGAGAATCAGAGGCCACAGCAGAGGGCTTCTCAATTCTTGTCACCTGCTGCCCACTCGTATGTGGTATAGCTGGCTTTAGAAACCTCTTACTTCATCCTTCCATCCCCAGGGCTCTACCCCGAGCCTCTGTTTCCAAAGCTTGGCTTTCAAGTTGCCCTCCCAGCTGTTGCCATAAAAGTCCCACACTCATATCTCTACTGAGAGTTCTACATAAATGCTGTGATTTCCATTTGACTTCTCACCTGTCTCCATTCTAGTCAGTGTTTCCCCTCTCTGTGCTGGACAGATGCTAAGATGTTTCTGCTGCTGCTCTGAACTATTCTACTGACTCTTTTCAACATCAGATAAAGACTGTGCCCTCGTTTATGTTTCTGCAAGGAAGGCAAGAAGAGGCAGGCCACCTACTTGGCACTTGGCCCAAGCAGTCCTTTGCAAGTTGAAAGAGACTAAAAGTGAAAGTGATCCGTAGAAGGAAGAAGGGCTGAGCAGGTGAACCGCCAACTAATTAAAAGTGAAACTGGTGCTTCTACCGCAGGGGAGTCTTGACTAGTGTGGCAGAGCCAGCACTGGGGTAAGCCTTTGCCTTTAGCAGGTGCTCAGTGGTCATTGGCCCACGAACCTGGCAGGAGCACATCCTGGTAACTTACACAGATGCTGCCATCGACACCTTGCCTGTCCTATGACTTCCACGAACGCAGGTCTCATTTCATAAAGGAACCAGAATTTGGTTAGAAATTCTGGTGCCTTCAAACAGTGTTTGAAATTAATTATGGCTCCCAAAAGCATCACCTAGTCCTGGAAAAGCCAACCCCTTCTCTGCCCTCCAGGCTGCAGGGGGCCTAATGTAACCTCCTGCCTTGGAAATGCCAGAGCAGGTTAGGACGATGTGGGTGTCAGCTGTGTCACTGCCCCTGTGACCCACTCCTAGGGCCCCGGCTGGTTGATGCAGAGGTAGTTTCTGTTCACCCAGCACAGCTAGGACCTGCTGGTTAATCAAGTCCTTCTTCTTTCAGATACTTCTTCTTTTCTGTTGCCTGATGGGGTTCCTTAACTTGGGATGTGATCCGATTAGATCAGAGTGGGTGAAGTGAATCGAATATTCATTTAGCTTGGCCTGGGGGTTGGTGTTCTAGCTGGGGAAGGTCTCCGTCCTATACCCAGGCCTTCCTGTAGTTCCATGTGAGTCCTTGTGGGGCTGGTTCCATCTTTCAGCTGGTAGACTTGTCCCCAGATATTCATCACCAGGAACTTTCTTTTGACTTCTCTTCCCCTTTCTTGGTTTGGACTCTCATAGCCAGGCTTCTCTTATCTGTGCTCGTCAGTAGCCTTTATCTGCCTGTTATCTCTCTATGACTTTGCACACTCATGAGCACCACTCCACTGCTAGACAGTGTTCTTCTAGTTGGGGCACAAGCAAGCTTCTCAACCCACGGGCAGAGGGCCAGCAGCCTCCAGTGAGTTAAAGTTCTGCTTGAGAGATGGTCTCTCTTCCCCCAAGGGACCTGTGGGCCCAGATAGGTCACCCCCACTGTGTGAGGCCTTCCTTGGTTTACCTCAACAGACTGTCAAATACTGTTGATCTGCGGACCATGAAGTGGTAAGGGTGGGCAAGCTCTGTGGGCTGAAGATAACTATGTTCTAGTTTGTGAGCCACGTGCCCAAGTTTCATGATATATACCTGATACCATTTAGCTCCTGGCCCTCCGCAAAGTTTCATTGAAAACTTGTAGTCACGTCCTAGCTGTGTGTGAAGAGGAGAAATAAAAGGCGTGTGCAGGTGGCCTGGGGGTCTGGAGGTGAGGAGCGACGGGGGGTGGGGAGGACAGCTGGGTTGTCGTGGTGGTAACAGTAGCTGGTGAGAGACTTTCCCCAAACGGAAAGGGAATTCCGGGAGAATCAGGGCTGCTGCTCCCGCTCCTACTTGGGCTGTCCCTCCACGGATACAGAAGGGAATCTCCATGTCCTTTCATTGAGGCAAACAACATCGCCTATTCCTTTCTCCTCCCCAACCCACCACCCCCTCCTCTGCCCCGCCCCCTCCCACGTGGTTTTTGCTTCTCACATAGTACATGGCACGTACCTGTTTGCTTCTGTCTGATACTCAAGGCCACGAGCTTCCTGATGAACATGATGACATCTTTTAGTTCTTTTATTCCCAGTGAGCAACCGAGGGACCCATGCAGAGCAGGCAGGAAATGACCCTCATTGGATGTAGGGCTGCAGGTCAGTGCGTGTCTGGTGTGGTTGTACGGCTTGTGGAAATGCTTAGCGGCTGCCCTGAGCTTTGAGTGCTTCCTGCCACCCCAGTGCCCTGACCTCTCCCCCAGTCTCCTGGGCTTGACCGTGACCCAGCAACTAACATGTTGATGGTTGATCCAGCAGGGGGCCTCCAAGACCCTGCTCTAGGGTACTGGCGTTTGTTTGGATTGGTTGGTGCCCATAATATACCAGATGTTAAATAATTTTACTATCATCCCTGGGTGAATGAATGAATGAATGAGTGGCCTTGGTTTCCTTCTCCTCCCGTTGCACTTGAGTGACCCCAGACCACACTTAGCCCCCAATTACCTCTACCTGAGAACAAGCCCTGGGTCTCTCAGCCCTTTGGACCATATAACTACAGGGCTAGAGCCTACATTATGGTATCACTGCCCAGATACATATCGTTCAAGTGATTGATTTTTGGATTCTGTATGTTGCCTCAACTGAAAAATAGGAGAGACTTGTTTAAAATGGAGCATATATTATCTTATGTGCTTAACCCTTTAAACCAGAAATGGCTCTTAATTTGAATTGCAAAGTCCACGTCATCCTCTCCCCAGCAGTGCTTTCTTTCTGCCAGACTGTTACAAGGGTTATTTTCCTGGTGCGCTAATCTGTGTATGTAAGCAGCGTGTTAAAGATTTGGGATGCTAAATAGGTTTCCTATGTACTTACTGATCCGTCCGGAAAAAGCACCATACCTACTTTCTGTTTATTTATGGAGCAATTATACCATCTGCCCCTAAACCTTCACAGGCTGACTGAGGCAGCAGAAAGTTACTCAGAAGAGCCTTATCCCAGAGAAATCATGGGCACGAAGAGGCCAAGTGCCCTGAGGATTTTCACACATCAAGAAGAAAAGTTCTGTATTTTCCATGTAAACTTGTGATGCCCAAGCCCCTGAGTACTTACTTTACACCTGTTCCGACCCTCCAAGAGCCATGAATTTGGTGATGGTGATTTAAAGAGCACCTGAGTCTCTCTTAGGCTGGTGAGTGGCACAGATAAGAAATCTGTTGCTATACCACCTAGCTGAGTCAACTATTATTTTTATTATTTCAGAGGACTAGCAACTAGTTAGATGAACTAGTACCTAGTTCATCTCCTCAGAGTTGGAATTAGAGATACAAGAAATTTCTGAGCATGTGACCAGAACTGTTAGTTCATTTAAACATTTACCTGTTTTTTTCCCTTTATTTTTGAATGTAAGAAAAGAGGAAAATATATCTAGAAAGCAGTTTTTATTTCATAGGTTATTTCTTCTTAAAAATACATGGTTGAATGCACAACAATGTGAAAGTATTGAATGCCATTGACTTGTACACTTAAAATGATGAAAATGGAAAATTTTATGTTATGTATATTTCACCTCAATAAAAAGACAAAAATACATAATTGCAATAATATTATATAGGCAATATTATCTTGGCTTTTAAACATAACATTATGCTATAATCATTTTTCCATGCCATTGTATATTAGAAAACTTGACTGTCTATGGGATTGATTTATTCAACAAAGATTTATTACTTATCAGTAAGGTACCAAGTACTGTTTTAGGCTGTCGAGATTAAAGCGATAAATAAGACCAACAAGAGTCTGGGACGAAAGCAGCTTCTATTCCAGCCAGGAGAGATGGGCAGTTCAAGGAAGCAAACTCAAGAAGACTGTGTAAGTGGCTGAATGGAATGCAGTCGGGTGGCGATGGAAAGCAGCCCCAGGGGGTTTGGAAAGAATCACCATCACAGGGTGGGGAGGATGCCACATGTAATGGAGCCCAAGAAGCTGAGAACAAGCCAATAGTTGAATGGAGGGCTGAGGAGCTGCGTTCCCGGCAGAGGGAAAAGAAAGCGCAAAGATCTTGAAGCAGGAGAGAACCAAGGAGTCGAGAGGAGGCAAGAGCAACTGATCCTCAGCTGGAGAGTGAGTGGTGTCCGACCAGGATGGGGAGGGACAGAGCAGAGAGCCTCCCGGGCCATGTTGTGGGGTTTAGATTGTGTTGTAAGCACCGGACAAAAAGAGCAGTTTTAAACAAGTCAGTGACATGCTTTGCAAAGCATGCTCTGATCCTTACAGATCAGAGGCAGCTGGAGTGTGAGGGTCAGCCCTGTTAGGAGGCTGACCGGGGGAGAGATGATGATGGGCGATCCTGTCCCTGCCCCGTCCCCCCCCCCCCCCACAGCTGCACAGCAGGGCACCTCCTTCCTGGCCTGGAGGGCAGCTCCACTGAAGCCTTCCTCTGGGGATCATTGGCTTTTGTTAGCGGATGGGGAGAAAGACAAAGAGAAAGGCAAGTGTGCTTCCTTCTCCATCTTCCCGAGAGGGTCAGGGCAAAGCAGGGGCTGTGGTACCTAACGTAAGTTCAAGGTCAGCATGCTCAGTGGTTCCGCGCTATGATTTTGGAGTCAGTTGATTTTGGTCAGATGCCTGCCGTTATGACCATTCTCAAGCCAACTGCTTTTTTATGGAGCAGTTTCTTTATTTGTGATAGTGGGGATAATTGTACTTACCTAAAAAAACTCTGAGGCATAAGTGCATACAAAGCACTTTACTTATGTCTTCATGTGTGTAGCAAGCCCCCAATAAATGGTAGCTATTATTCATGACAAAAAAAGCCAGACTTGAAAGCATAATGATGAACGGATGGGTACTTTTCAAAACTCTACTGATGGAAACAAGTTCAGGAATCAATTTCAGCATGATGCGTTTCAGAGCTGTTTAGTAGATCTGCTCCAGACTCCTCAGAAGTCATAACTGTGCTAGCTTTTCAACTTGGCAAAGCTTTATTTCTACAAAGAGCAAAAGTATGTCATTCCACAAGTACTTGGATTTATAAGGATATTGGGTATTTATGGATACTCAGCTAAAAATAACCAAAGTCTGTTTCTACTATGTGTCAAAAAAAGCAAATTGAAATAGCAAGACTTTCTCTTTTATTCATCAAAATATTTCCAAAACTGAGGAAGCAAAATAAAAATTATTTACACGAGCTATGTAAGGATGGAGAGATTAAGGTAGAAGTCATCTTGTTTTCTGAAATTTCTGTAATATGTGTAAGTGACTATTATAATGAAAAATACTCTAAATTATCATGAAAACTAAAGTAACAGGAGAAAAACTTCTATTTTATCATCATCCTAGGGCTGTGAATAAAAAAAAGAATCCATTCTATTTTTATTTCTAAAAGAAGGTTTAGAATGTTCTTTTTGGATTCATGTGACAATTATGTGAAATGACATTAGACTGGGCCTAAAACCTTCACCCAAATGCAAATAGTAGAGGTTGGCAGCTAATCCATGGACTGGGGGGAAAGAAAACTCTAGGCTTATTTTCAGAACTGTTTCACAATGTCAAAATGTCAGGTTGTGTTGAGATTCAGGATCCAGGTTTAAGACGTTTTTACATGAAGAATAACCACCTGATGTGTCTGAGGGGACCGAGGATATAAGCACTATGGTTCAAAGGTCTGTGTGATCAGAAGCTCAGAATCGATGTGTCATCCTCCCCAGCTCAGTGCTGATCAAGCAGGACCTGCCGAGCTAGTGAGACACAAAGGCGCACCTCACCCAGCTTCTTGGCAAGCCCCAGGCTGGGAAGTCGCCCCAATTCCTCCTCACTCACCTCCTACGTCCAGTTGGCAACGAGGCCTGGGAGGCTTCATCCCCTTGCCACCACATAAAGCACCCTGTTTCAGCCCTCCTTCCTTCACTCTCGGGTTATGGCAGTGGTATCCTTGCAGGCCTGAGATGAGTGCAGTCTGTTCATGGTCTGCTTTCAGCCTTTCAGTGATTTCCCATCATGTCCGAGCCTCCTCCACACACTTTCCACCTCGGGTTAGCTTGTTTTTAGTCTCCCTGTGACTAGAATCTCCTCCCCTCTTCTAGCTAACTCCCACAAGCCTTTCAAAGTCGGGGTCCAGCCCACTTCTCTCTCTGCAAGTCTTCAAAGACTTCCCATTCCAATTTCAAAGCCTTTCTCCGCTCCCAAATCAGCCCCCGCAGGCCCCTACCTTGGCATGAGTCACGCTGTGCTGCCGTTGTAATTCAGGGCCCCAGTCAACAGGCCACCAGGAGCAAGGGCCTTGGGTGCTCAGCTGCACTTCTCCAGGGCCTAAGCCATCCTGGCACTTGGCACAGTTCTTGGGCATTTATAAATAATAACTCATACGATTCTCATGATAGTACATGGTTATTACAAGAATATATAAACATTCATCCAACAAATGTATATTAAATGTCCAGCAGGTGCCAGATACAATTTTAGGCTCAGGAATTCAGCAATGAACAAGACACAGAAACTTCTGATCTCAGTGAGTTTATCGTCTATTGAGGCAAATGGATGATAAAGAGAAAAACAGGTCTCTAATATGAAGTGAGGCCGGGAGAGGAGCTAGAAAGAAAAAGCCAGACGAAGGGGTGAAATGGGACAGAGACTCATTTTAGATAGGATGGTCAGGTAAGGCAACTTGAGGAGGGGACGTGTGAGGAGAGACCTGAGTAACGTGAGTGAGTGAGTCACATGCATACGTGTGGAGGGTGGGGGTGGGAATGGGCAGAGGAAACAGCTAGTGCAAAGGCCCTGAGACAAGAACGGGCTCAGTCAGCATAGCGCACAGCGAGGAGGCCAGCATGCTGCGATGCAGGGTGTGGGGCGGAAAGTGGTAGGAGATGAGATGTACCAGGCAGAGGTGGGGTGGTTAGGTCAGGTACAGCTTTCCAGGCCATCCTGAGGACTTTGGAGTTTATTCACTGGTAGGTGTCAAGCCTGGTGGGACATGATCTGACTTATCTCTTAAAGGATCACTCTGGCTGCTGAGTGGTGAACACGGACTATGGGGAGCAAGCGTGGAAGCAGGTAGACAGTGAGGAGGAGATGCTGCCGCCTGGGGCTCCCCGACTGCAGCAGACAAGTCGTCAAGACTGGATGGGTCGTGAAAGCAGAGCAGACAGCGTCTGCTGATGCAGGCTTTCGAGTGTATGAGACAGAGGAGTCCTGGATGGTTCCAAGATTTCTGGCCAGCTGGTGGGCCAGTGGCACCATTTGTTGAGGTGGGGAAAATTGAGGGAGAAGTGGTTTGGGAGGGTTAGAAATGAAGCATTCTGTGCTATACCCATAAATCTGAGTTGAGCTCCCTTTAAAAGAACACAGAATTTCCTCTGATTGGCTAGATGTTGCTGCCCTTGTACAATTATCTCTCACATCAAGAAATGATGTTGATAACAGACTCTCTCTCTCTCTCTCTATATATATATATAAATAAACGTTTATAGAGAGCTTAGTATGTGCCAGACACCATTCTAAGGACTTTATAAAACTAACTCATAGAATCCCCCCAAATCCTTAGCGGTATATACCATTATTATTCTCATTTTAGGGGTGAAACTGGCCCAGAGAGGTGAAGTAATTTGCTTAAGATCCTCCAGCTAGTAAATAATACAGCCCAGAGTCAACCGCAGGTGCTCCAGCTCCGCTTCCAACCCCAACGCCCAGTCGCACATCTCCTGTTCCATGTGAATGGGGCCATCTTTGACACGTGACCCCGCCTCTGGGTACCGAGCCTTGAGTCTAACACCATTGCCCGCACCCCCGCCCCCGTGGGCGTTCCTGCCTCAGTGCTTACAAAACCTTTGCTCTAAAGAAGCCTGTCAGTATTGGTGGCTACGCCCCTTTTGTCTCAGTCACCCCAGCACTCAATGTCCTCGCTGCCTTTCCTCTAACACCCTGAGGTCAGCCTCCTCCCTGTATTGTTACACACAGGCTTTTTGGTTTCCTGCTCTCTCCAAGCGCCCCGCCTCACTGCCAGTTGTTACAAGTTGTTTTAAAAGCTTCTGAAGATCTCGCTTTTCACCCCTGTGTTCCAGCCGACCTTTTACCACATTGAGCTGAGTGCTGAAGACAAGAGACGAACACGACAGGGCGCCTGACCTCTCCAGAGACTTTGAACTAGAGGCTAGGTCCCATGCCTTTTAGGTTGCGTCCCCCCTCCCAGCACCAAGTGGCCGCAAAGCGGGCAATCAGTGAACATTCACTTATTTAGCAAATGTTTATTGAGTGCTCTTACTACAGGCCAGGTAGACAGAGTGATAGGAGCCCAGGATATGGCGGGAAACCGGACTGCGCAGGGTTCCCACGGGTCCAGAGAAGCGGGGCGACCCTCGTCCTGGCTCTGGCTCCTACGCGAGGACTCGGGAAGGGAGCAGAGGGTTGAGGTGGGGGCCGCGGGAAGTGGCGGCGAAGGAGCCAAGCTCGAGGCGAGAGGCTGGCGTTTCTTCTGACTAAGCGACCCCTCGTTTCGAAAACCGGACGCGACACACACACACACACACACACACACACACACACACACACACAGGACGTGCCGCAGCCGCTTCGGGAACCCCTACCTCACTGCCGTCGCCTAGAACAGCAGCGTCTACGGGGGCGCCGGCCTCGCCGGGAAGCAGGGCTTATCCAGACAAGACGGCTGGACGGTGCTTGCGCGGCCGGCGGGTGGGGCGCACAATCGGAGCAGTTTCTCTTAGAAGGAGAGGGGAGAACTCAGCTCGTTGCCCGAACTCTGGAGCCTGGATTCCCATCCAGGCCTGTTGCTTACCTGCTGTGCGACCTTGCTCAAGTCCCTTCCCAGGACTCAGTTACATCATCGGTTAAATGGGTTTTCAATTAACTTAGGGTTGGTGCGAGAATTAAGAGAGAGAGAATGCCTGGAAAGCTTCCCTAGCTTGGTTCCCGGCCTGGAGGAAGCGCTCCCGGAGCGGAGGTGGTAATTACCCACTGCTCACACCTCGCCGCGTCCCTTGGCCTCCCACGGGCCGGGGCGCCCGCTGCTCTCTTCCGAGGCACCGACGACTAGCCTATTAGGGCGCGTCCTGCCTTGATAGATTTATTGGCTTGCTTGGGGCGGGGTTTGGAAAGAAGCGAGAAGGAGGTGGTGGAGGGCGAAGAAAGGGAAGACGCGAGCGGGAGGCGAGCGAGGCGGGGTTGGGGAGGAGCCCGGCGTGTTCCTGGGCCCCGGCGCAGCGCGCACCCGGAGCCCGCGGCGGCGGGGGCGGGGGCGGCGCGCGGCGGCCAATGGCGCGCGGCGCTGCGGCGGGGGCGGTGCAGGAACCCCCGGCCGCTGACAGCCAAACTCGCCAACTCCGCCCTCGCCCCCGCGGGATCCCGGAGCCCGAGCCGGCCTCGGGCTCAGGCCGCTCGAACTGCGCGGCGAGCGAACATGGCAGTAGAATGAGAAGGCCGGGCTCGGGTCGTGGCCTCCGCGCTGCAGCTCTAGCTCCTCGCCCAGCACCCTCGGAGCCGCATGCTTAGCTGGCCTCCTGGTGGCCGCTGGTTTATTTTATTCGGAGCGGCGGGCGGGGAGGAAAGGGGCCCCGCAGCCCCGCCGGTCCGGACTCTGGAAGCGTGTCGGGGCTCGTGCGTGCGACTCGCCGGCTGAGGAAACGACGCGAGGAAGAGCCGGTCCCGGTTGCGGCGGCTCGGGCGCGGGGATGAGCCAGCCATGGAGCGGCCTCGGCGGGGCGCACGCAGCCGGCCGGCGCTGCGGCGGGGGCGCCGCCTGAACCCGGGCTCCGCTGGGCTTCGGGGCCTCAGGCGCCAGTGGAGGGTCCCTGCCGCCGCCTCCGGGAAGGACAGGAGCCCCTCGTGGCGGACACTGCAGCAGTCACCGTACTGAGGCGCCCGAGCCTGCTCCGTCCGCAGCTCGGTGCGCTCTGGGCACCCGGGCGCCTTGCCCGGTGTACGGCGGCTGGCGCACCGCGGCGAGCTGGGCGCAGGACTGGCTAGAGGGGTGTGTGTGCGCGTGTTCGAGCGGAGATCCGAGCTAAAGCAGAGCCAGGCGGACCGGAGCAGCCATGCTTCCCGGGGTGGGCGTGTTCGGCACGAGCCTCACGGCCCGTGTCATCATCCCGCTGCTGAAAGACGAGGGCTTCGCGGTGAAGGCGCTGTGGGGCCGCACGCAGGAGGAAGCCGAGGAGCTGGCCAAGGAGATGAGCGTCCCCTTCTACACCAGCCGCATTGACGAGGTGCTGCTGCATCAGGACGTGGACTTGGTGTGCATCAACCTGCCGCCGCCCCTCACCCGGCAGATCGCTGTCAAGACCCTGGGTAAGTGACCCCTCCCCCACCTCCCCTCCAGCCTTCTTTCCTTTCCAGGTGCTTTTCCCGTCTCGCCCCCTCTTCATCTCAGCGGCTTACGTGGCATCTACGCCCACCTGGGGACCTGATAGCCCACACCCCACTTTCTCCTTCCTCATCCCTGGCCTTCCCCACACCTACGCTTCCCTCCTCCCTTATGGCACCACCTGAACGCGCTTCCCCACGTGTGTGGCGCGGTGGCTGTAGCAGGCGTGTGTTCCGGGGAAGCGGACCAGGCGGAGGAAATGCTGCGGAATAGGGAAGGACTGCTTGAGGGAGACAAAACTAAGTCCCCAGCTGTGTGTGATGAGCCGGGGTGTGTGTGTGCGTGCGCGCGCGCCTGCGACAGGCGAGTGCGCGCCTAGGAACGCCGGAATAAAGGGCCCCACACGTGTTTCGGGTTTTCTTGGGGGCGGTAGACTACCTGACTGTTAGCAGCTGTGGCGCCCTGCTAGGATAGTTTATTTCTTTCTGCTGTGAGTTAGTTTAGTGTGAGATTAGAGAGGTGACGGTCAGCTGGAATTGTTTCCTTTTCGCTGAAAGCAAGGGTGGCGGGAATGATTGGATGGGGGGTGGGGTGGGGAGGGGATATATTAGGATTCGGAGGCGGTGGGGAGGTCATAGGTTGGTTCAAATTTATTTGAGAAAACCAGAGGGATTTAACTTTCGAGTGCGGCAGCTCAGGAATTATCTTCTGCGCATACTTGGAGTAATGGATCTTAAAATCTTAGGGGAGAGGCGCAGTAGTTCCAGAGGCATGGATGTTTGGTGTGCGAAAAAACCCCACGCTGCCAGTTTCACGTTAAACATGCAATAGTCCCTCCTTAATTCCCCGCAGCAGTTCCCAGGCCCGGTGTTGACAAGCAGGTGGGGATGAGCCCTTCAGCCTTCAGCGGCTGGTTTCCCCCAGGCAGACGGGACCATGTAAGAGCAAATCATCAGTCACTACCTTGCCCAGAGGAAAAAAGAAGTACATATTTGTCCATCAGCAGTTCTCACACGAACCAGGAAGGTGGCTCCCTCCTTACCATCCTGAGAAAATGTTATCGCCCCCCTTTGAAAGTTGGAATTTTTGTTGGCGTTTGAAAGAACGTTTTATTTTTAAAACATGGTTTGGGTTTAGGGTAGGTGGCATGGACATACACTTCAATTCGATCTTCTGAGAGCTATGACCAGAATGTGTAACTCTTTCACCCTAGAAAACCATTTTTATCTCAAGCCATTCTCTTGTTGACTCAGATGGGACCTCTGGTAGGATTCCTAAGGAGGCTATCCAAGGCGGTCAGTTTTCACGTTAATTTTATTAAGCTTCTGATCTTTGTTGCCTGTTGTCTTTGGCCTTGAATTGAACGTCATTGGGTTCTGGCCAATATTTCTTTTCTGTTTGATCTAATGTATATGTTGGGTGGCTAACCTCTGGGCTTACAATGGGTCTGTGCATTTAAAATAGATTATAACCATCCTATAGCATAAATCTGTTAGGTCAGTTTGTAGAAAACAGGTCCATTTTGAGTCCTGTCTCTGTTGGAGAGCTTATAACTGATCACATCAGAAAGACCTTGTTGTAACATCGCTCCCCACACCACCCCAGCCCAGGGTAGTACAGTCTGCAGATCAGACCCGCAGAGCAGGTCTCCTGGAGGGTGGCAATTTGGGGAACAAGGATGTCCCTGTTTTCTGACCATCTCTGGTACTTTAGCCAGGAGAGCATTTGGGGGCTCTGGCTTTGAGAGAAGTGGCACAAGTTGTACATTTCTGGATACTTCTTCTGTTCTTACTTTCAGACATCCCTATGATTTTTCCTTGACAAGGCTAAGGTGGGTTACTTTTTCAAAACCAAGAGTAAGAGGCATGAGAAATAGACTTGGTTTAATAATCATAACTAAGGAACAGGGGTTTGTTCATATTTTCAAGATAAGTCTTGGGCTTTTTAAAATTCCTGATTTCCCAGGTAATTCGAGGTAGTCTGTGGTTATAGGAAATGTGGAGGCATTGGATTGAGAGATAGCTGAATGTTAGGCTCATTCCAGGCTTTATCTTCACTGGAAAATCCCCAGACGTGGCTTTCCTTCTCATTGTACCTGCGAGTACCAGGCAGGGTGGTCATCATGGTGTGTTTAGCTGTCACAGTTAGACGTTCAACACATACGACAGAGGAAGTGAAAAACCGCAGCAGTTATTGGGCCAGTCTGACCGTTGGGGGTTTATAGATAATAGTGTTTGCCTGGGATTGAAACAAGCCAGTCCTGACTAGTCCTGGCCTAGACGATTTGTCCTTCCATCAGCAAAGGCATGGGCTTTGGGTTGCTTCTCTAGCAATGGTGAGAGATCTGTGCCCCTCCCCTCCACCCATACTGGTCACAGGCCGACTGAGGTGAGGGGCTGATGGAGGGACCAGAGAGGCATAAAACTTGCAATCAGTTGAATCACAACGTTCTCCTTTGATTACTAAAAATGTCCTTGAAATCCCTATCTTAGTGAACTAGCATTTCTCTGTTGTAGAGACTTTTCTACAACGGATCATTTCTACAGCGTCCAGGGCTGCCTCTTGTTATGTACCTACCATGTGCAGTGTGGTAGGAGCTATCTGTAAAATGTTTCATTCCATGACTAAAATAATCCTCTAAGGTAGGTACCCATTTTACAGATGAGGCTACAGTCGAATTGCTTCAGGACACACAGCTAGAGATGTGAACCCGCCGTTGCTCCTCCCCCAGAGTCTTCCCTTCCTCTCCCATCCCCTAAACTTGCTCCTTGCCTCCCTTCTGTCAGTTGCAGCCCAGGTGAGATGGTAGAAGTTAGCCTTTATTGGTGTTGACCCTACCTATGGAATGGGTTCCCAGATCTGGTTGATGCCAGCTCCTCATCTGTCTCGTATCTGTTCCTGCTTCTGTATCATTGCTTCCTCCGTAAAAGGAACGAGGCTCTTACCTCGTTTCCGAATTAGGCTCCAGTCTGCCCCTCCCTAGCCCTGCCTCTACCCAGCTTCCACGCTGCTGCCAGAATTACCTTGAAGACCTGCAGACCTGATCAATCACTGCTCCCCGCTTCCATCACTTCTGGGAAAACCCATCTTCTTGGCTTGATGGGCAAGAGCTGACCTCTAATGAGCCTGCCCAGCCTCATGTCCTGCTGCCTGTTGTGGAACCCTGTGCACTTCAGCTAAACCAAACCACAGGTGTTTCTTGGAAGGGCCCTGATCTGTTCATATGTCCATACCTCTGTCAGGAACATGCTTCTGCCTCGTGTGCATGATGGATGCCTTTTCATCCTTCAAGACTCAGCTCCAGTGTTACCTCCTCCCAGAATTCTTGTCCTCCATCCTGCACCCCCACATACCCATCTGAGGTCTCAGCACCATGAAGCTCCATCTTTTCTCGCACTTATTTTAATACATTTGTTTAAAAAGTAGATTTCATTTAGTTATTTTAAATAGGTTATATATTCACATGGTACAAATTTCAAATGCTGTTAACACATTTAAAATAGTACATGGTGAAGTGTTTAGTGTCCCCCAGTCGCTGTCCTTTAGCAATCACGATTATAAGCTTTTTTATGTCTCCTTTTGAAGATTTTTCTGAGTATGTGCTGGTGAATCTGTGTGTGAAAATTTGAAAAATGTTTTTTACCCAATTAGTGACATCAGTGGGGGAAGGCATAGGTTAAGGGTAGAGTGCATGCTTCATTACTTCTGTCTAAAAAAAAAAATATATATATATATATATATATGTATATATATATATAAACCCAATTACCTCCGTCCCCAAAAAAACCCCAGGATTAGTGAAATCTCATACATACCGTTTTTGTCATGCAACAATATATTATCTTGAAAATTTATATACATAAATTGTATATATGTGTATATAAAAAACTCAAAATGTGAAAGTATTCTTGTTCCTAATTTTGGCCTGCATAGTGTTTCATTGTATGGACAAATCAAAATTTATTTAAGCAGTTCCTATTACTCAACATTTACGTTGTTTCTAATCTTTTGCTTATACAAACATGTAATGAATAATCTAGAGCAGATGGCATTTTGCGTAGATGCCAATCTCCTTGTAGGATAAATACGTTAACTGCTGGTGAAAAAGGATGTGCTTGTTTCATTTAACAAAGACACTGCCAAATTACCGGGCACTTGACTGGACGCTGCTCTTTGTCAATTTCCTCGTGTGCCTCTCTCCATGAGCCCCTGACTGCCGGGTGCCTGAAGGCGGCCGAGGACGGTCTTGCTCACCTTTGTATCCAGAGCAGCATCACACGGAGGGCCCAGCGTGACTCCTGGCCGGCCCTTGGTCAGGCAAAACATGTCCCCGGTTTGTCCTCCCAGAGCAGGCCACTCCACCGAGACTGTGCAGTCAGCCGCCTCCTCACTCCCCTCTGGTTTCCTCTCCACTCTGTTCTCCACAGAACAGGTGAGTGGCATATACACGTGTGTATGTGCTTGCGTCGCTCACTGCTCAGAACCTTTCAGTGGCTCCCATGGCACTTGGACCAGCATTTGAGCTCTTCACTGTGACTTCTGTGGCTGAAATGGTCCTGCCTCGGAAGCTCTCCCACCCCTTGGGTGATGACGTGCTCTCTGGGGCTCACTCCCTCCGCTCCTGTCACTTAGGCCTCTTTTCTGTTCCTCCCAACACACTAACCGCTTTCCTGACTCTGGGTCTTTACAGACTGGCTCTTCCCTCTGCCTGGAAGGTTCTCCCCTCACTCTTCTGACTGGCTGGCCCATTCTCACTTTCAAGTTTCAGCTCAAATGTTCTATCAGGAGAGAGGCGTTTCTGGTCCTCCCTTCCCACTCGAAAGTTCCACGCGGCTCTCCATTGTACCTCGATCATCCTCTTTGTCCTCTTGGTAGTGCTGTCACAGTTGGTGATAATCTCCTTCATTTGTTTGCTCAGCCTCTCGTGTGTTACTTGTCTCCCCAGTTAGAATGTAAGTTCTTTGAGGTGGTAGGGCCTTTGTCTGCTTGGCTCCCCTGGTTGCCTTATCTCCCTTAGTGCCAGGCACTGAGTCACCTCCTGGGCACACTGTAAATATTTCTTTAATGACAAATGAATGCCTTTCATGGAATGAATGAATGCTCAGGTTACAAACAGGATGTGTCAGTCAATACAGAACATTTTTGTGCTGCCTGCAATAGCCCAGTGCCTCTCAGACTTCAGTTTCCAGTCCCACTACCTGGGCGTCTTGTCCAAATGCAGATTCTAGAGTGGGACCTGAGATTCAGAATTTGCAGCCAGCTCCCAGGTGATGTGGAGGCTGCAGCAGCCAGATAGAGGTGTGATAGCCCTCTGGCCTTTGGGAAAAGAAGCTGTGCCCTGCCGTGAGTCATTAACCTGGCAGGGGGACTGTGTTCAAACACCTGTTGCCTTTGTGCGTAACATAATGATGTCTGTTCCACGGTCCCTGCCCCAGTTTTGGGAGACAGTAGTGCAGGCTCCCTTGGGGAAGTCTCATGGGATGGATGGCTCTTTGGGATGGTGAATGAGGCTGTAGGGTTTCACTGAGCTTTGATCCTGCTGCCGCCCACTGTTCTTGCTCCAACTTGTTTGTCATCATTAGCTGCGGACCTGGAGCTCTGTGTCCTTTCCTGCCCTCCTTCACAGTGTCAGAAACTGCTCAAGGTTGAGGAGGGCTGCTGGAAACAGGCCTGAGAGAGCAGGGAGGAAATGGGGTTGAGATGGGGCCCCGCTGGCTGGCCGGGGTTGCCACACTAGCAGAGATACGGCTGCTGATAATGAAACAGTGTATTTGGACTTGAGAGTAACCCTTCTGAAACTCCAGCAAACCCTGCATTTCCTGTTCTTCCTTCAAGTCTTCTCCATCTGTTCCTGTCTGAAGACTCTAGAAAAGGGGAATGCATTTTTTTTTTCTGAGTCTCTACCGCTGGACACTGAGAGAAATCATTGCGGTCTGTTGATTTGGTGCAGTGTTGAGGAAGCCCTGGGGGCATATGGGAATGAAAGGAACGACTCTGTTTACAGTTAGGAAAAGTCAAGCATCACCAGCCTCCTTTTATCTCACTGAAATTAGGCTCAGTTGAGTGAGTATTTTGTTGATGGTATCTGGCTTTGAAAAATGTACAATTCTGCAGAAGTTAAAAATGGAGTGAGGTGAAACCAAATGAAGAAGTTGGACAGTTTGATACCTGAAACTGGGGAAGAACCAAAAAAGTAATAATAAAAATAAGTGAAGGCAGATAGCAATGTTTTAAGGGTTTCACTGATGAAGAAATACACAGGCAATTAGTTATATATTTTGATTAAGGGCAATCATGGCCCAGCAAAGGGCATCATTATTTAAGATGTTGTGATTCACAAGACTAGCCAATGCTGGGAAGGGTTGGCAGGTTCCAACTATGTGACATTAGGACAGGTAACGACCTTCCTGAGCCTCAGTTTTTCATCAATAAAATGGGGTTGAAGATACCATCATACAGGTGTGACAATTAAAATGAGGAGGTTGTGTAAAGACCTAGTCTATGGCCCCCCTTCCTTGTCTCCATGGGCTCAATAAATGTTAATTTTACTTCTCCCCAGTGTGATCAATTGTCTAGCCTATTCCAAATGGTGCTTTTGAAGATTTTTTTTCTCATTTTCTAATGAGATGATTCCTTCCTGCTAGACTCAGAAAACACAGTTAAATTTTTTATTTTAAAAAGGGAATGTACATAAGCCAAGCTTCAGATGTTATCTTGGCTGAAAATCGAGTCCTTGCTTCATAGATAGGTGATCCAGAAAGTGTTGCTGGTGTTACCAGGAACCTAGCATCCTCCTATGAAGATTTACCATCCCTTGTGAGAAGGATGCCGGGCCGTCTCATGGAACTCGGGACAGGGAGGTTAGCTGGGTCTCAGTAGGTACCTGGGAACTGTGAACTCCTAGAATTTGACCATTTTGTGTTCTGCTCCTCCCCACGTGTCACCTTCATCACCCACCCCTCATTAGAGCAGTGTCCTCTGCTTCCTGAGCCCATGTGGTGGATGGAACACCGTCCACATGCCGCTCCTAAATAAAAGTATTACCAGTTCAGCCCCTTGAAAAGTGCAGCCCTGCCCCCCACCCCCAGGTGTGCCTACGTCCAGTGCTTCCTCTCAGCTCTGTCTTTCTGGAGGTTCCCTCACAATGTGGGGGATACATCACGAAATGCTGTGGGGACCACACTACTGGAGGGTAGTGGCGATGGAGGGATTAAGAGTGGTCATTCCGAGCTGGGGGCCGGGCTCCACAAAGGTGCTGATTAGAAGAACTAGACTTGGTTGAAGATTTTACAGATGTAGACATTTCTGGATTATGTGGGTTCTTTGTCTACTTTATGAAATACGCATTTGGCATTTTGCTCTTCTTCTAGTGGCCATAGTAAAACCAGTGGGGAGAAAAATATATGTGGCGATCAAATGGCGTCAACCTTACTGTCATTATTCAATTTAGGGTGTGCGTATGTTTAAAGTAGGTGATGGGAGAGCCCATAAACATGACTGACTCCATGGAGTTGTACGGTCATCTGTCCAAATGGCTTATTGTCTGTAAGCCTTTACCAAGCGCCTCCTGCACGGCGTGCACCAGCAAAGGACCACTGTGAGCCTTAGACCCTTTGAGTTCAAATGTAGGGCCTCAAAGGAGTTAGGAAAGGCTGAGGTCCCCCGAGGAAAAAGCACTTCTGTCTTCAGACTGCTTTTGTACTGGGAACTGCAGCATCAACTCTTCCTGGGTGTGCAGCCTGCTGGCCTGCCCCATGGATTTCGAACTTGCCGATCCCCATGATTGCACATGCCGATTCCTTAAAAATAAACCTCTCTCTCCATACATACACATCCTATTGGTTCTGTTTCTCTGGAGAACCCTGCCTGATGCAGGTTTTGGCTGGATCCAGGCCACCTGGCAGGCACATGGGGCGATGCTGTGCCTATCAAGATGTGTCCCAAGTGTGGGTCTAGAAAGACTGGGTGGAGAAGCCCCTCTGGGGAGTTCAGCTGATGGGGTGGGCCCCTCGGACACACTCACTGAGTGTTGTCCTCTCAGCGGGAAGAGCTTGAAGGGGGAAGTTCTTTTTATTTCAGACTCAGGCCAAAGGGAATGTTGGCTCTCAAACTCGCTGCTGAGAGCCATGTCACTCCCTCACCCGGACGGTTCTACACTCGTCAACAGGGCTTTGAAGGAGCTGGTCCCTCAGGTTTGGGCAAGTCTGGGATGCCTTGGGGTTTAGACTTTTCCTGAGAATTGTTAATGAGTATTTTAAAAAACATGGAAAAATAACTACAAAAATGATGTGAATTGTTTTTTAAATTTCCAATTTCCAACTATAATAGCCCTTAGGGTAATGAGATTCTCTTTTAGTTAGTGTAATATCCATAAACTAAAACTATAGCGTTTTGAAGCCCCAAATTAAGTTGGTTTGCAGCTTTAGCATTGCTTTTTTAAAAAAATGAAACAACTTTATTGAGATATCCTTTATATATTATAAACTGCACCCATTGTGAGTGATCTGATCATTTTTAGTAAACTCGTATGGTTGTGCAGCACAGAAAGCTTTAGAACACTTCAATACCCTCAAAAGTTTCCTCATGCTTGTTTTCAGCCAACCGCCATTCCCACCCCTAACCCTGGGCAACCACGCATCTGCCTTCTGTCTCTAACATTTTGCCTTTCCCAGAAATTTCATATGAATGGAATCATAACATGAGGTCTTTTATGTCTGGCTTCTCTCACCTAGCATGTTTTTGTTGTTCATTCGTATTGCTGCATGTGTCAGAAGTTCTTTCTTTTTACTTGCCAAGTGATGTTCCATAGTGTGGCTGTAACACATTTCGTTTATCCATTCAACATTTGATGGATATTTGTATTGTTTCCAGTTTTTAGCTATTATGAATAATGCTTCAGTGAACATATGCAGACAAGTCTTTTGTAGACCCATGTTCTCATTTCTTTCAGATGGACATCTAGGAGTGAAATTGATGGGTTATATGGTAGGCAAAGATTTAACTTTTTAAGAAACTGCCAAACTGTTTTCCTAAGCAGCTGCACCATTTTGCATTCCTACCAGCTATGTAGAAGAGTTCTGATTTCTTCATCGCCAGCACTTGATATCATCAGTCTTTTTGCTTGTAGCTTTTATGGTTAGTGTGTAGTGGTGTCTCATTATAATTTTGAATTGCATTTCCCTAATGACTGATGATGTTGGGCACCTTTTCATAGGCTTATTAACCAGTCATCTATCTTCTTTGGTGAAATATTCTGCTCACTTGACCATTTTAAATGGGGGTTGTCTGTCATCTTATTATTGAATTGGAAGCAATGGTTTTACGATTCTGGGATGTTGTCAAGTTAGGGGTAGGTTTTTTTGATTTTCAAGTACTTTCTTTATTTTTGATTTTGGAACTAAATACAGCTGAACTAATTCTCCAACCCAAGTGAAATTAGCTTTGCCAAATACTTGTTGAAATGGTTCATTATTTAGAAGAGGGAGATGACCGTGTGATGGATGCTGGTGACCAGGTCTTCTGCATTGCCCTGGGTCCTGGTAAGGCACTGAACATTCTTTGAGGGCCATTTCCAATTTGGAGATTTTCAGAGTTGCTCCAGGACCTTTCCATCACTAATTTTGCCCAGTATCTGGAGAGGGTTTCTCCTTTTTTCATTTATTTTGATTTAATAAATGCCTTTGAATGTCTGTAGCACTGTTTTAGCTGTGGTGAGAAATAGCCCAGATATTAAGATACGGTCTTTGTTCTTGAGAGAAGATAAACATCTGCGAACACACAGCAATGCAGTGAAATATATACATTAAGTACAGAAAGGATCGTTACACTGCAATGGCAGGAAGTGTTTGCTTAAGGCAGTTGAATAACCCCAGAACATCAGTATTAGATTAAGGGTCGGCCATCAGGGTGGCTTCCCAGTGCCAGTCTGTAGAGGGAACTAGAACAAAGAGGGAAAAGAGAGACAGTGTTTGAACAGAATCCCCCTCCTGGAACGCTCTCTGTGCGTGAATGGGAGAGGCTGGGGAGTGAGTCCTGGAAGGGGCTTCGCCTAACAGCAGCTGACGTGTTATCAGGTTGTCTTCTAGAAGGGCCGGATCTGGTTCACTGCTGAGCCCTTGTTTTCCTGAGGGGAGTTTGAGGTTAGAGATAAAATGCACCGGGCCTGTGAGAAAGGGCCACACTGGTCCCCAGGGCCCATGCCCTCAGGCAGCCTGCTCCCTGAGGAGGTGGCTCTGCAGATAATGGAGGAATTCCCGAGGGTGAATGGCTTGGGAAGAACCTTTGAAGGAGGTGGGGCTTATACTGGACCAAGAAGAGGGAATCGGATTTAAATAGCTGAAAGGTGATAGATTCCTCTTCAAGGAACCGCCTGGCTCTGAGGCAGCGCTCTGAGGAAAATTGTTTCCTACCATCAGCTGCCTAGGGCAAAGTTAGAGTGGTTCAAGAATGTCCAAAATTTAAAAAAAATTTTTACCTGGAATTAAAAAATATATATATTTTTTGCTAGCCACCCCCTTCCCCCCATCAGCAGTAAGTTCCACTCACCATTTTCTCTCTCCCCAGATCCCAAACGGTGACAGTCACAGATGACACAGCTCTGGAGGAGGGAGAGGGAACAGCTTGTGGGATTGTGGGGAAGGACCCTGTGGAGAGGGACACAAATGGCTTCCTTAGAGGGTGTGAAAAGAGCTGCAAAAATTGAGGCAGCAAGAAACCTTGTAAAGACAAAGCTCCCTGTGTGATGGGGTGGGTGGAGGGCACGGTCAGCGGAGGAGAGGGCAGACGGGCGGGCCGTGCTTAGTTTTGTGCTTGTGTTGGACGGTGGTGTCTCTTTGTTACACTGTCGAGCCCCTTATGGTCCAAGGAGCAAGGCGGGCCTGGGGCTGTGAGTCACTGGGTGAGAAGGGATGAAAGAATGTCCGTGGAGAAGGACACTCAGTGCATGAGCGGTGGACGTGCTTGTCAGCATCGGGAGGTGAGAACTCGTGGAGATGATGACTGTGAGGCCACCGCAGAAAAGTCTGCTGCCGTAGGAGGTGGGTTTAGGGAAAGGCCCCAGCGGTGGAATGTACACTTAGTTCTTGACTCGGGATCCAGGAGCCGGTCAGTGGGGCCGTGCTAGGTGAGTGTGCTGGCTGGGCTTTGAAAACATCTCCAAACATGACACTCTATGTATTTTCATTGCTTTATTTCAAAAGGAAATGTTCTTTCCTTTTCCATATTTCCAAAAAAAAAAAAAAAGTTGAACTTGGTGTCATTCTGTGGACAGTAAAGCGAGGCGTCTGAATACTTTCTTCGTTAGCAGAGAAGTTGCCTAGTTTTAAGAGGCTGCCCCTGCCGTTCTGCCTGGGGCTGAATCTGGGCCTTGCCGCATTTTACGTGGCTGTGGGTCCTCCACTTTTCTCATTGGAGCCTCAGTTTCTTCGTCTGTAAAGCAGAGACAATAAATGTACCTAGCTCAGAAGGTTGTGGACTTACTTAAACAGGGACTTATTTCAAGTGAGGGCTCAGGAAACACGGGAGTCGTGCTTAATCAGGACTTACTTTGGTGAGCTCCTGTCCATGCTTCCCTTGAAAAAAATCTTTTTGTTTTTGAATTGCGATCTAGTCAATTTATAATGTGCTAATTTCTGGTGTAAGACATAGTGATTTCAGTTATGCATATATATATATATATTCCTACTCATATTCTTTTTCATTATAGGCTATTACAAGGTGTTGAATATAGTTACCTGTGCTAGACAGTAGGACCTATTTTATATATAGTAGTACCTGCAGATCCTGAACTCCCAATTTCTCCCTTTCCATCCCCTTTCCCCTGGTAACTATGTTTGTTTTCCATGTCTGTGAACCTTGGACAAATCTTTATTGAGCACCAGCTGTATACCAGGCAGTCTCTAGATCTGTGCTTCACGATACAGTAGTCACTAGCCATACATGGCTCTTTAAATTTACAAAAATTAAAAATAAATAAAGTAAAGAATTCAAGTTCTCACTTACCCTATCCACATTTCAAGTGCTCAACGGCCACGTGTGGCTGGCTGGAGGCTACCGTGTGGGACAGTGCCGCTCAGAACATTTCCATCGTGGTAGAAACTTCTGTTGGAGGGCACTAATCTCAAGGCTGGAGATTCAGCCATGAACAAAGCAGTCATTTGTGCTTGATATAAACAGGGATTTTTGAGCAATCCAAGCTTTTGGGTGTTTCATTTTCTCCTAGGAATGGGATGCTAGGGAGTCTACAATGTGGGCTGCTGGAGTTGCATGAGTAATTAGTAGATATTTAATGATGTATAGGTACCACCTTCTTTATTTATTAGTCAGGACTCTATCATTAGTAAGAAAGAGAAGCGCTGTGGACAGTCTCCTATGGTCCCCTTTGGATGTTGGGAATGGACACCCAGATAAGTGACATGACTCCCCCCACCGGGGTCCTCGCAGGGACTTTGGGTGGCAAGTGGCACAGATGCGGCTGGAGAGACGCCGGGGCAGGACAGCTCCCCTCCCTGGAGACGCTTCCTTAGCCCTCAGCAGCTCTCTGAAGTTTTCCTTCCTTTTGGCCCATGTAGAGCCCAAGGCACAGAGAAGCAAAGGGACCTCAGAGACTGCACAGGGGGACAACGGGGGAGGGACTAGATTCAGGGCCCTTAATCCTGTGAGAACCCAAGGGAACACTCGCGGCCGGTCCCCAATGACGCGGAGAAGGATACTGTGTTCACAGGAGGGTCGTTTTCTCCTCTCTGCGCCGCTGGCACGACTCTGGGGGAAATGAGGTTTCTGACAGTTCCTCCTCTCCCGGCCCCCTCTGTCCTCTCCATCCATGGGGCAAGGCTAAAACAGCACTAAAGCATGAAACTTCAGCCAATAGGTAATTGCTATTTTGGTAATTAGTATTTTTTTCCCCCTTCAAGTCCCATTAACTTTGTGAAAGCGATACCCATTTGTGCGAGCATTCCTTAGGGACCTGGGACTGTGAAATTCCAGCTAATTGGAGCTTGGAGGGAGCGGTGAGTGCCTCTGTGAGGGTGTGAGCATACTCATGCCTCCGACACACTGTCTTGTGATTGAAGTCAAGGGCAAAGTCGGGATTTTGGATGACTTGTCATTTACATTCGTCATTGGCAGTGTCCCTCATCTCCTCCGTGACCCTGAATAATCACAAGTGGGTGGTGGGAAATGAGATTCTTTCCCTGCTCTGTCTGTTTCCCTTTTCCAGTAGAGCTGGGGCACCAGAGGAAAAAAAAGCAGAAGATACAAACACTTCTGGGAAAAAAACACTGCACGGTTCTGTTTGTCTGAACTTCTGCTCCTTCCAGCATCGCCCACGTGGGTCATTTGTTGACACCGCACAATGTTGCTCTCAGAGAGTCCTGCGGACAGGTTGAGAGCCCGTGGGGACGTAGCCTGTCTGACTTAATATGCACAGCCGTTCACATCTAGGGCACAGAGGCAGCCTGGTTTTCCCCGGGAGGCCTGCGGGTACCACAATGCTGCACTTGTCTGCAGACCCGAGATGTAGCCACGAGTGCTGACCCACATGCAGTGGGCCGCTGTCCACAGCCTGCCCACGTGCTGTGCACCCAAGCCCCTGCCATTCGCTTTTCTTCTTTCCAGTCCCCACGACCCGGGATGGTACTGACAGGTGTGCTCATCACTTCCAGGTGCTGGGGGAGCCGGTGGGACTGCAGTGGCCGCATCCTCCAGCAGAGGTTCCCCCAGTGGGTACTGATCAGTTTTCAAGCTAGTTCAACCCTTGCATTCACTATCCATTTGTGGAGTGCCTAGGACGTGTACGGCGTTGTTCTGGGTCATGACGGGGAGGTGAGAAGAGGTAAGAGGTCAGAGATACATAAGATATGGTAACTACTCTGAAAAAAGCTTACACTCTATCTAGGACCTACCCCATCCCTTTCGAAGTAAGAAGAGGAACTAACATTCTATTGAGTACTTTGTACCAGGTCCAGAGCCAGGCGTAGCACATGTGGTACCTAATTCCCGCTGCACAACCAGCCTTCATGGCGGGGATTTAGTGCCTCTGTCTTGCAGGTGAGAAGTTTAACTGGAGAGAGGTTAAATATCGCAGATCATTGATACTGAGACTTTTTTTTTTTACGCTTTAACATCTAAAATCAGGACATGCCTACCGTCGGTGTCAGGTCGTAGCTTAATTGACAGTGGCTTTTCTTTGTTGGTAGTAGGTATACTCACCGCAGGTCTTCACAGTGGTGGCTTAGAGCCTGTGAATCAGGGTATCTTGTCAGGTTCACCCAGCTCCAGAGAAGTGAAATCAGACTTCGACGCAGGATTGTCTGACTCTAAAACCTGTGTTTTTCCAGCGCAATATGCTGCAAAATCCAGGCGCCATATGCACAGAGGCCATAAGGTTTCAGCATGAAATATGAAAAGGGGGAAACTAGAGCGCACAGAATCCAATCCCATCCCAGTGGGGACGGCAGCTGGGGGAGCTGCACATGTCAGACAGGATGTTCAGAGACTGAGAAAATGTTATCTCATCGTCTTCCCTTCTCTGCTGATTATAACTCATTGTTTACAGAGGCTAAAAATAAATGGCAAACTCTCGTGCGGATAAGGTAGAAACCACTCCTCCGCTGGTTCAGGTATACTCTATTCTGTGGGCGGTGTCTTCACCTCCCGGGATCCACTGGGGATATGACTGGTGGTCACAGGCACAGTGGCCTCCTGACTGTCCTGGGGAACCCTGATCAGGGACTCAGGCCAGTGCCCTCCTCTGCTTGGCTGAATTCTGGGAAGTCCCCACGTGCAGGCCTGTGTGTGTTTATGGTTGTCGCAACGCCCTGTGATCAGCACTCTCAGGTTTGACTGTTGAATTCCACAGCTGACCTGGATTCAGAAAGGAGTGCCAAGGACTAGGGGTGGAGTGGGGGTTTGTGAGGGGGAAAAACAGCCAATATGGCTGCACTTTACAAGCCCTAGACCTGATCCGCGTGACCCTCACATGCTTAAACAAGTCTGGTCTCGTGTTGGGCTTCACCTGAGTCGTTTTCTTGAGCAGCTGATGTTAAGAGGCAGAGAACTAGAAGGGAGAGTGGTGGATGACTTGGTGTCTCATGGGAGGCCATGTGGCATGGTGGGCAGAGACATGGTGGCAGGTCTTGGGGGGACCTGTCGCCTAGCGCCTAAGGGAGACCGAGTCTCAGAGGAGCTGAGGCTTGGTGGTGTGCACACAGCTGGTGGTTGACAGCTGAGTCAGCGCCAAACCCAGCTACCTAGAGCTTGCTCTTTTTACCCAATCGGACATTTCATCACTTGGGGCCTGTGTTTCTCCAACAAAGAGGAAAAGGTGGAGGTTGACTTCTGGGACGCTCTCCCCTAAGGAAATAACCTCAAGAAATAACTAGAAAAAAACTGTGTTCACAAGAGTGTTCAGTGAAGACTTATTTATGTCATGAAACACTAGAAACAAACATAAATGTTCCATAGGTAAATATGGTAAATGCAGTTGATTAAATACTAAATGGCTGTTAGAATCCTGTAAAGGAAGGCTACAGGTATATGTGGAACTTTTATGATTTAATTATATATGTATGTTTAAAGTTAGAGTATAGTCAGAATGTGTCAATTGCTGGGGTACAGCATGATGTCCTGGTCATGTGTATATATACATATATTCCTTTTCATATTCTTTTTCATTAAAGGCTATTTGTAAGATGTTTAATATAGTTCCCTGTACTATACAGAAGAAATTTGTTTTTTTAATCTATTTTTATATATAGAGGTTATCATTTGCAAATCTCAGACTCACAAATTTATCCCTTCCCACCCCTTTTCCCCTGGTAACTATAAGATTGTTTACTATGTCTGTGAGTCTGTTACTGTTTTGTAGATGAGTTCATTAGTGTCCTCTTTTCTTTCTTTCTTTTTTCTTTTTCTTTTTTAGATTCCATATGAGTGATATCATATGATATTTTTCTTTCTCTTTCTGGCTTCACTTAGAATGATGATCTCCAGGTCCATCCATGTTGTGGCATTATTTTATTCTTTTTTATGGCTGAGTAGTATTCCATCCTATAAATATATCACAACCACACTTCTTTATCCAATCATCTGTCGATGGACATTTAGGTCTTCCATGTCTTAGCTATTGTATATAGTGCTACTATGAACATTGGGGTGCATGTATCTTTTCAAATTAGAGTTCCCTCTGGATATATGCCCAGGAGTGGGATTGCTGGATCATATGGTAAGTCTATTTTTAGTTTTTTGAGGAATATGATATAATTACAGGTAAAGAAAAACGATGCAGAAGTATTTGTATATTATGATGATAGACTTGTTTAAAACACACACACAGGCCCAGAAAATGGAAGTCTGGCAGGTAATAAGCCCAAATCCTAATGATGGTTATTATGGGGTTGTGAGACTATGGAATTTTTCCTTTCCTAAATTTTCAATTTTTAAAAATACAATCTTAATGGAAAAAAAATACATTGATTTTTTTTTCCAAAGAAAGAGACAGTAACATGGGGGGAGAACATTTGGTTGGAGTGACTCTCCAGTTCTTACATTCTGTGGTTCTTTGAATCTGGGACAGCTGTCCCCAGGCACGTGCAGACGCTGATGATGTGTACAAATTAGTGCAGTGTTGGCCGAAGGGGAAAGGCAGCCATCCAGGAAGTGGAAGTGGATGCGTGAAGGTCCAGGGGCTCTGCTGTCTTCTGGGAAGGTGGTCGGATATGACTCTGACTCTGGGGAGAAGCTCTTGGCTGTAGGGGGATTTCGCTGTCATTCTAACCATGTCCAGCTAAAACCCAGACACTGCTTGAAACAGTGTGGCCCTGTCATTTTCCTCCGCCTTGCCTCAGGATGGGAAGTGGAGCCCTTGCTGGCTTCAGCCTTCCAAAGAAATACAGGGATGGTGCAGGGACAACATTTCCAGTTTCACTTCCCCGTTTCTTTGCTGGAGGTTTTCTGTGCTGCGGCGGCTGGTGAGCAGCTTCAGAACCGTCGTTCTGGGAAAATTCATCACCGTCTGCTTGAACTCTTTCCTGGGCTGTGGATAGTGATGTGATATGGCCAAAGCGTGTTGGCCTGGGAGCCTGGACAGGTGATTCTTGTCCCGACAGCCAAGCTCATTAGCTGTGACCTTGGGCAAGTGACCGCACCTCCCTAGACTTTCATTACTTTCGCTGTAAAATGCCGGCGCCAGAGTCTGTTTATAAGAGCTCCCACTGTGTGTACCTATTCCAGTAACTCACATTAAAGGCTTAGCTCTGACTGGGCCACATTATATGGTTTGGTAAATATTTTTAAGTGCTGTTTCATTCCTGTTGCTGCAGTTAAGGTTGATTACCTATACTTGCCATTTTTTCATCTGTTGCACAGACACAGCTCTCCTCCTTACCAGGAAGCAATCTTCCCTTTATCTGCAGGGCAGTTGTGTTCCAGGGGCAGAGTGGCCTGACCAGAGTGTGGTTCGGTGGGAAGGCTTTTTGCCTAAGTGTGTGGGGTGTGTGTGTGTGTGTGCCCGTGTCCGAACGCCCGATCACATGCCTCATGCCCTTGATGGTGCGGGTTTTCGTTCCTTTAATGTCACTGCTGAGAACACATCTAGACGCGTAGCTGCTGCTACCAACTGCCAAGCTGATAATTCAGTGGGAGTTGGGAGGTTTCTGGGCACACATGCAGTGGATGTTTGGGGTTAGCTTTTTCCGAAGGTTAAGCAGATTGTCCTCCACTGTGCTGAGGAAGGATGGAGTTTTGCCCAAGAAGAACTACTGCACTGTTAGCAGCAGATCAAAGGGAGAGTCACGCCAGGCCACTCCTGGCCAGTTGATAGCAGGCCGTTTTAGAGAACGTCACCCTGTCACACGTGAGCTGTTGTCTGGATGCAGTCCAAGACGGGCCCCCTCTGCATGTTAGTCACCCCCTCCTAAAAGGGAGCAGGTGGTGGAAATAATCTGGGGGGAAAACCTGTGGTTACTGACCATAACCGTGGCAGAGGAATTCGTGGACTTCCCCAGGTTGTGTAAAGATAAACCCAGAGAGAGTTTGCAAGGAAAATAACTGCTTCCTCCCCTCTTTTCTCCCTGTAGTCTCCTAGCTCCGAGGAAAACTCCATGCCATATGGCAACACTAAGCAAGTGCAATCATATCATCTTATTCCTTCCACAGGCATTACATAAGCAGAGAATCAGGGGGGCAGAGGGTAAAGGTGCCAGTGAAGGCAGGATCTGTGTCTGCATAGGACATTTTTGAGTCACCCTAGACCAGGGTGGCTCCTGTCGTTCCCAGCACTCATTTTACATTGGTTTCGGTGTTTGACAGTCATTAAAAATGGGAAGGGTTCCTGGGGATCCAGCGTACACTGAGTGGTTCTTTGTATTCATTGAGAATCCCATTGGTTCCTCTTTGCATAGGGGCCACGTGGTGTAGCGACAGTGTCTTGTGTCTGCTGGGCGTTGGGTGACCCAGATTTCCTTTTAGATTTGCTGACAGCGCATAGGGAGCTTTTTCTCTTTCCCTAACATTTTGAGGGAAACGGGAAACCTTGGTGGGGGTCCTATTCCTGCTACTAACTCACTTTGTAGCCTGACAGTCTCTTAACTTCACCAATCTCCATTCCTCTTATAAAAGAAGGGTTTGTTTACAGTGGTTCTCAAGCTTGGCTACACATTAGGAGCCCTTGGGAAGATTTTGAATGTTCTGATGCCCAGCCTGCATCCCAGACCAATTATGTCAGAGTCTCTGAGGGTAGCAACTAGGCATTGATATTTTTAAAACCTCCTCGAAGTTAAACAGCTTTATTTAAAACAGTGCTTCTCAAGCTTTAATACACTATGAACCACCTGAGCATCCAGTTAAAATGCAGATTCTGGTTCCATAGGTCAGGGTGGGGGTCCTGCATTTCTAACAAGTGTCGAGGCTAGGCTGGCATTGCTGGTTCGTGGACCAAGCTTTGAACAGGGTTTAGAATCTAAGTCTTAACCCTCGTACAAGGCACAAGAATTATGTTTGTAAAAATGTGGCACAAGGAATATACTGCAGAAATGAGCTCAGAAGCAGCAGCAGTTATTTTGACAGAGGGAATCAGGGGTTGCTGCATGGAGGAGGTGGCACTTGAACAATGAGGAGGCTTTCTTTGGGCAGAATATGAGTGTATATTAGTCCAGGAAACTTCTGTTTCTCCAGAGAAAGGACCAATAGGATGTGTGTGTGTTGTGTGTTTGCAGTTGATCCTTGAACAACTTTGGGGTTAGGGGGTGCCTCCCCATAGTTGAAAATCTGCATATAAATTATAGTCGGCCCTCCATATCTATAGTTCATCTGAATCTGCGTCTCTACCTGCATGGATTCGACCAACAGAGGATCGTGTAGTACTGTAGTATTTACTATTAAAAAAATCTGCATGTAAGTGGACCCACACCATTCAAACCTATATTGATCAAAAGTCAACTATGTTATGTGTATATATATGTATGTATGTGTATGTGTGTATATATATGGAAGTTGGTTCATGCAATTGTGGATGCTGGCAAGTCTGAAACCTGCAGGACAGGACAGCAGCCTGGAGACCTAGCGAAGACTTGATGTTGGAGTTCGAGTCTGAAGCCTGTTTGCTGGCAAAATTCCCTCTTGAAGTGAAGATCAGTTTTTTTTTCCTATTAAGGGCCTTCAACTGATTGGATGTGGCCCACCCACATTATAAAGAATAATCTGCTTTACTCAGTCTGCTGATTTAAATGTTAATCTCATCTAAAACATGCTTTCACAGAAACATCTGGAATAATGTTTGATCAAATGTCTGGGTGTCATTTCTTAGCTAAGTTGACATGTAAGTTCACCACCACCATCAGGGAGAGTGTATTCCAGTTTCTTTGGGCCTCTATAAATGAGGGAACTACTGCTGGGGCCGGAGGAGCTTGTGGGCCAAGGGAGCAAGGAGAATGATTTCTAGGGATGTCTTCATTGTGGCTGTTGATGATCCGACAAGCCTTTGCTGGGCCATAAATATATCAGGGCCGGGCTTCATAAGCCACAGAATCAGTATCAGCGAGGCTGTGGGTCTGTCTGTCCATCCTCCCCCCGCCCCTGCCTGTGTGTGGGACCTGGAGCCCAGACAAGTGTCTGGGTCCCTCCAGCTGACTGGCTCCATGCCCGGGGGAATGGATGAGCAAGGAAGAGCTCACGGGGAAAATCAGGTCTGGAGGAAAACCCGTGTATGAAGCTAGGAGCAGACACTTGGCCTCACTCTCTCGTGATCTGAGTCATCTGGAAAAGGGGAAGGTGAGCGAGGGCCAAAGCACCCAAATATCTACAGACATGGAGCACTTGAGTGCAGAGGCTCTAAGTTTTCCTGACCCTGACCCACCGGAAGAAATACCTTTTATATCGTGGCCAAGTAGATATATAACTAGAAATATATAGATACAGAAAACTTATGAATGTGTGTGTATAAGTAAAACTGAGTCAGTTGAAAACGTTTTATCACCTGACTCTTCCCCTTATGTCATTGGCATGTGATGCACTATGATATTTTCTATGCTGTGCTGTTTCATTAAGAAGAAAAGCGGGTCTGTCCCGCTGACCCAGTTTCATACTGCTTCACGGATGCCTGCCTGGGCTGAGAGTGAGACCCAAACCCCTGGGGAGTGGGAACACCTTGGGGAGTCTTGTCTGAAGTGGCACCATCCAGTGGAACTCTCTGGTGATGGAAACATTCTGTTCTGCGCTGTCCAGTGTGAGTGCCACAGGCCCCCTGTGGCCACTGAGCACGTGCCATGTGGCCAGTGCCAAAGAAGAACTGACTTTTACCTTTTATTCCATTTTAATTAATTGAAATGTAAGCAGCCACGTGTGGCTGGTGGCTCCAGGGGTGGACAGCACAGATCTGGGGTCCTGCCCTGCCTTTGCCTCTCGCTAGCTGGATCGCAGTGCACCCCCATCTCACCACACCCCCAGGACCCCCAGCTCCACCTTTCTGGAGTCTGGTGGTCAGGAAAGCCAGGCCTAACGCTTACCTGGGGCACACAGCTGATTCAGTGCCCTGGGCGGTGTTAGAGATAAGGTGCTTTGCATTTTTAAAATGGTCCTTAAGAAACCTCTCCCTTCTTCCCTTTCAGTTGCTTAATTGTTCCCCCGTGTGACTTAACCGTTTGAAAAGAGAGATGCTTTCTGCCTAATGAAATCGTGGCAGCCCATGTTCTCCGACTTGCTGAGCTCTGAGTAGGGTGGCATTTGCGACCTGAATTCAAGATGCTTTGCTTCCACTGGCTTCTTTCTTTCTTTTTTCATTTGGTGGTAGGGGAGGGGGGTAATTAGGTTTGTTTGTTTGTTATTATTATTTTTTAATGGCGGTACTGGGGATTGAACCCAGGACCTCATGCATGCCAAGTACACACTCTACCATTGAGCCATACCCTCCCCCCTCATTGGCTGCTTTCTTCTTGAGTGGAGGGAACCTCTCTCCAGTGTAACAACCCAAAGGAAGAGGACTGCGGGAATCAGGGTGCAGAGGTTAACCATCAGTCTGGGTTCGCTTTTGTTGCACGTGGTTTGCAAAGTTAGTGATTATGAGGTAGAGGGATGGAGAAGGAGCTTTCTTTGTCTCGAAGTCAGAGGGAAGGAGCTCATGTTGAAGGAAAGAGTGTACCCCACTCATAGCAGATAAAGGGGAAAACAGCAGCGCACCCCTCGAAGATCCAGCCAGCAAGAAGCAGCTGCTGAAGGAGGGATGGCGGTGCGAGGGCCAGGGAGCACTGCCCTGCTCGAGAGGGTGGGAGGTATGAGCTGGCAGTGGATGGAAAAACAAGGTGGGGCAGCCGCCCTGGGTCATCAGCCAATCCAGGCTGTGCGGGAGGGATCACAGCGGTGGTAACTGACTCAGGGGACCTGGAATGTTTCAGATGGCAGGAGTCTGGGCGGGGCTGGGCCTGGGAGGGTGGCTGCCTCCTGCTCCCTCTGAACTGGGGCATCCCCCACCTCCCCAGCTGCTCCGGCTCAGTGACATGACAGGTGCAGAGCCCACCTCGGGGGCAGAGGGCTGCCTATCATCACAGCATCGATGGGGGGTCCCCCAGGTATAAGACACTCGGCCAGTGGCTACAGAGGAAACACTCAAAACATAATGAGATGGATCTCAGCTTCCAAAGGATCCGGTTGGGAGATTAAAAAATAGATATTACACAAAAAGAGAGCAGAAAAAGACAGAACAAAACAGAAACTGTCAGAGTCAAAATTTGAACCTGCCATTTGGCCTCTTAGACGCTGCTCTGCTGAGCTGCCTCACAACTTCAAGCAACTTACAAGTTCAAAGTGACTTGCTGCGCCCCAGGGTATCTGTGACTCATCGTGTGCCACTGACGTCCTTGGAACCCGTAGACGAACGTGGGCGCCCCCGGGGCCCACCACCCCGAGGTGGGAAATGAAACCGAAGGCGGATTCTGGGGCCAGTCAGGAGGCGATGTGATTCTTCTTTTCTCTCCAAGAATCCTCCCCCCAACCTGTCGTTTGTGGCTGCGAGGGGAGGCTCACTGGCGTTACTGAAGTTGGGCTCAGCGACCCTGCGACAGCTGGTTATTTCGAATCTGCTGGAAGCAGAGCAAATTGGGGTCCCTGCCCTGAAAGAGTTCACGGTCCCTCCACTCATGGGCTGGGCTGGGCTGCTGGGAGGGTGTGACATCATCTGTTTGAACCACTGACACCAGCCTGAGCTCCAGGAATCGTATCTGGAACCTCTGCTGTTGCCTGGATAGAAAATGCCTCTTGGTTCCCACTGAAGGCTGTCCCTGAAGCAGCCCCGGAAAATGATTTAAGAGCCCCAAGGACAGAGCCAGTGAAAGCTCCCTGTTCATTTTTCTTATGTAAACAGGCCGGTAGCCACTTCCAAAGAACGTAAATGATAAAGAGTCCAGTTTGGAGCCACGTTGAGGATGTCTTGCTTACTCTGAATCACATCCAGCTGCAGGCATTCCTTACAGACAGTTGCTGACGCTTAGCGGGAAATACCCGCTCTCCATCAATAATCAATTATCGCTTCTGGCATACGAGAAGTATCAAGGGTAACGTTATCCAGACCCAGGCTCCACTCCCAGCTCTGTCGTTCCCCCGGTGTGTGTTTCTGCATCAGTTTCTCAAAGTGTTTCTGAGGATCCTGGGTTGGGGTTGGACGAAGGGCTTGTTAAAAATGGAGCCGTTTGGCCCCTCCCTACCCTGTGGTATCGGAAAGTGGTGGACGGGGGAGTCACGTTCCTCAGTTGGCTCTTTGCTGGTGGTAAGCTTATTAATCATCATCTCCAAACATTGACTGAGCACCTGCTATCTGTAGAGCATGGTTTTACGTGCCATACAACTTTCTAGAGCCAATTCTCCATTTTTTTGGCTCTGGAAAATTACAGGAAGTCTGGGTCACCTCTCAAATCTCTGGCAGGTACCCATTTGCCTCTAGCAAGTCTGACTCAGGATCCACAGGAGGGAGCAGGTCAGGGAAGGTTAAGCTCCCCTTGAAGTCATCTTTCCTGCTTCCCTTTGGGGCCGCTGCGTCTTTGGCCTGCACAGCTGTGGGCTGTAGCACTGTTGCTCCTTTGCCTCATGTCTGTTAGAAAGACCCGTCTTGGATTTTCCCAGGTGGGTCTCTGAAGCCACCCGTCAGTCATGGGAGCAGGGAGGAGTGAGGACCTTCCCCTGCACAATGCTCCCCAGACTCCTCGGCTCCGGGCCCCAGAGTCGGGGAAAGGCATAGCTCAGTGCCTCCTGCAGGGACAGTCGTATCTCTTTGAGGTCTCTTGTTTTCACTTGAAAAATTCATGTGAACTTCTCATTCTACTCCATAGTGTCCCTGTGATTATCTGAACAGGAAAGCTTTTATTCCCAGGAGGCTACCGTATGCCACGTGTGTGTGTGGTTGGGGGAACAGGGGTGCAGTCGCCCCGGGAGGCTGCACATCAGGACCTGACCTGCTCAGGATTGAGCGCGGGCAGCAAGAGAGCCATTGAGATCTGTCTGCATGTTTATTTAGAGTCTTGCTTTATTCTAGAAAGGATGAGTGGGGGCTGCGATGCATGGTTTAAAAGTTAACCTCTACTTAATGGGCAAAAATGAAATAAACCTCAGCTGCCATGGTGATACTCATTTAATTTTTTTAAAAGCTAAAACAACCTATAAGAAGCCTCGCTTCCTCTTAAGCCTCTGGGATCTTATGCAGCAGGGTGGTTGCACTTCGGGTCCCCCTCTGACACCCATATCCATTGTGAGATGAGGCAGTGCCCGGGATCAGGGCTTCCCGGGACTGAGCTGGACTGAACCAGGAGAGTCCCCAGCCTGTCAGGCCTGCTGTGGCAAAATCATGCCCGGCAATGTTTTAGGAGTAAGCAGTAGTCAAGCTGGAAGAATGGTCTACGAATTGCCTGTGGTGTCTGTTTGGAAATGCTGTCTGCAGAGGGGGGACCAGGCAGATGCTAAGCCACGACTGGCCGAGTCACCAGTCTCCCCTCCCTTTTAGCAGATTCCAGTGGGAGGGCGTGCAGACACAGACACGCAGGAAGGACCCAGGCCACTCGACCTCCTGTGCTCTTCCTGATCTAACGTGGCTCTCTGTGTGAGTGTCTGTGCTGAATGTGGCTGAGACATTTCTTCCTCTTCTCCTTGGTTCAAACAGGATGCGAGGTGGCCCAGGCAGGGCACTGCTGACAGGCAGTAGCAGGACCTCCAACTTGCTCCTGTTTTGGCCTAAGGATCCCCTTTTGCCTGCAATTTCAGAAATTTCCCTGCCAATCTGTGGTGAGGTGTCATGAGCGTTTTCTCTCTAGAAATAACGTGTATTTGCATCTTGGCTGTTTCTACAACCAAATTCAGACCAAGGACAAGGTTGCTTTCCCACCCAGGCAGCCTTCCTGC
The DNA here is from genome assembly GCF_036321535.1 of Camelus dromedarius. NCBI lineage: Eukaryota > Metazoa > Chordata > Mammalia > Artiodactyla > Camelidae > Camelus > Camelus dromedarius. Next base: position 8,633,412 of record NC_087454.1, on the reverse strand, counting down.
CTGCGACGATTCTCCATGGCTCTGTCAAAAGCCTGATGGGCGTCTGGAATTACCAAGGTGATTTAGTGATAGGGACTTCGGAAAGAACCAACCTTCAGTGAAAAACTCAGTCTGGATAGGGTCAGAAACCTGACCGCCTGGGCACCTCTTGGAGAGTACCTGCTCACTGCCAAGCTTCCAGTATCCCCAAGGAGGCATGTGCTTCTGCTTGGATGCTTGCAGGGGCAGGAGTCTGGGGGGAAGGCCAGAGCGTGTGTGTGTGTGTGTGTGTGTGTGTCTGCGTGCGCGCACATGCATGCAGAGACCCGGTATGATGGGCACACATGCATAGAGATTTAGATCAGAGGGCCTCAGATGACTAAACCCTGAACTCTAGCGGTAGCCATGGTATCAGATGATATAAACTCTCACCCAAGTGCACTTGTAATCTGCTTGAGGTTTTTCATATCAGAGCAGGCGATATGAGGTTTGCTGTGAGTGACAGGCAGAGGATGAGTCCAGGTCCTGAGGTCTGAAGTGCCTCTCTCTCCTTCCCAGCTCTGCTGTCCCACGTAGGGGGCCACTGCTGTCTCGGCCTCGCAGCCCACAGAGGGACTGGGAGGTGTTGGCCTCCGTTCCCAGCTGTCGGCTGTCCTCTCTGAATCCCGAGCAGGCCTTGGTCCGTGGGAGGTGGAGGGTACCAGCAGTGGCCTTAGGCAGCGACGAGGGGAGTCTCTGCGTGAGTGAGAAGCAGTGTGCCCGTGGGCGGGGCAGTGCCGTTACTCACCCCAGGGAGCCAGGAGGCAGCATGGCAGTGAGTCTTCTCTTGGTCTCTTGGTTTCTTTTTGGTTGGTTTTAAAAGAAGTCACCGAAAGGCCAGGAGATAGGATTCGGGGACCGGCCAGGGAGCAGGAAGCCCCACTTGTGTCCTGTGTCTCTTGCTTTCCCGTCCAACGAGCACATGTTACTCTGCCGGCTCCTGTCACCGCAGGACTGTCCCTGAGAGGGGGACACGGGCCTTGCTGGCTCCAGCCTGCTGCTTTTATTAGCCCTGTGGGCTTGTGTGCGCTTCCTGGGCTGGCCTGCCCACCCTAACAAAGACGCAGCCTGGGCAGCTTCAATGACAGCAGTGAATTTTCTCAGTCCTGGAGGCTGGAACACTGAGACCAAGGCGTCGGCAGGGCTGGTTCCTTTCAAGGGCGGGGAGGGAGACTCTGTTCCAGGCTTCTGGTGGGTCGCTGGCCATCTTTGTCATTCCTTGGCCTGCGTTCTTGTCCACTGGTGTTCTCCCTGTGTGTCTGTCTCTGCATGTCCCCCTTTCTGTCAGGACACTAGTCATGTTGGATTGGGGCCCACTCAGCTACCCCAGTCTAACACGATGGTCTGTGAAGGCCTCCTTTCCAAATAAAAGTACGTTCACAGGTCCTGGGGGCTGTGGGGAGAACACAGTTCAATCCGTAAGGTAGGCAGAAGGGGTTTCTGTGCTCACCCAACACGAGAGGCCGTGTGTGGTGGGGTCCAGCGGCGTGGAATTGAAAGCTGACACTCACTGGCTGTGTGTCTTTGGGCAAGTTGTCGGCCTTGCTTCCAGATCAGTAAAGTGGGCAAATTAAAAAAAAAAAAAAAAAAGGTTGATGGATCAAATAAGTAAATACACTTCAAGTTCTTTAAATGACACTTGGCACGTTGGCTCTCACCGAATGTAAGTTGCTTCCGCTGTTACCGCCACTATTCACTTGCTTGTTTAAAGTGACGAGCACTTGGTGTTATTGAGGACGCTTTAAAAAGGGTGAATTGGAAGGAGTGAGGACGTTACCACCTGAATTTCTACATTCATAACATCTTCAGATGACGAGGTAATTGTCCCTTCCAGGGAATTTGCAAGGCTCCGTTGTGTTGTGAATACTGAAAAATAATTGTCTTTGTAACTAGGTTTATTCTTTTAACAAACATTTATTCAGGCCTTGCACAGAACACTTCACTACGTGCTAGGGTGGATAGAAAAAAAAAAAAAGACTAAGATAGTATCTCTGGGTTTTAAGACGCTCGCAGCTTAGTGAGGGACGGACGTAAAGCGAGGCAGTCCGAGGCGGCAGCAGGCGTTCTGCACAGAGTGCAGCAGGATTTACCCGCATAATCCATGCAGTCATCTGATGAGATGGATACAGGGTCACGGTCCCTAATCCTCAATTCTGGAGCGGGGGAAACAAAAAAATCCAAAAAAACTCAACTCTGAAAATTGAATTTTTTCTTTGGTTGGGTGCAGCCTCATTTGATAGCAGAACTGATGGGAAGCAACCCATCGTTTTATTATTTTCACTTCATGTGAATGTCCACACATTTCTCTACAGAAAAGCAAAGGAGTGATATGTAACATCTGGGAAATGCACCGCATTATTACCTTTTTGAAGTCTGGGAACCTATGGCCAGAGATTTTGGGGAAAGGATGGTGGGCCGGTCCCATTAGACATTTTACAGACCAGGAGCACTGAGGTACAGAGGAGGTACACTGTGTGCTCAGGGCTCAAAGCTTCAGAGGGATGGAATCGGCTTTCTGAGCCGTGCAGCCTGGCTCCCTGGCCCGAGCTCGGTCACGGCAGGATTTGAGGGTGGAGGATCAGGACTGGGGAAGTGCTGAGGGCAAACATCTTACCTGTTGGGCCCTGCCGCCCCCGGTCCCTGACTCTAGACTCCTTTAATCTGGAACATTCCTACAGCCTCTCCTTATCATAGTGAAGAACTGAACTCTGCAGGCGTGGGTCAGCCCATCCTACCTGTCTGTATTCATAAGCCTGTGTTGCTGGCAGGTCACTGAAACTGGCTCCAGGAGCAGACCTAGAGGGCCCTGGGCGGGGGGACACGAGGAGGGTCCACGGTACCTCCCGGATGCCCAGACAGAGCTGTGGCTCACCCTGGGGAGGAGTTAGAACCTGGGGCCTAGGGAACCCCGGGGAGTTTTTGCCCTTTGTTTCCCATCTGAGCTTCTTTCTTTACCGTTGACTTTTCCCGTTTCCCAGTCTGCCACCACCAAACCTGACTTTACCCCTCCTCAGTTTAAGAGGTAGCCAGATGGAGCTGGAGTCTCTCCTCCAGTCCGCACCCGCACGCGTCTGCTTCCCCTTGCGAAGAACTGGGAGGTGGGGCCTAAGGAAACACAGCATGTAGACCCCTCCCTCCAGGTGGACTTGGGGTGGGCGTCCCCCACCCTCGGTTCTTCCTGCCTGTGTCTGATGCCTTCTGTTCAGTTGCTGATTTGCAGTTCTCCTGCCCCGGGATGACCGTCCAGCCCGTTTGCTTGGGGCCCAGGGGAGTCGCTTGGCCTTTGGCTGTCCTTGTCCTCCAATCTCCTGGTGTCAAACTGAGGGGTCCTGGAGCCATCACACCACCCCCTGCTTGACAGCTGTGTGGAGGGCTTTGTCGAGGAAACCTCAAGGCAGCTGCAGGTGGGCCCTGTGTGGATCGGGAGGCACAGGGCTGGAGCTGCCTGCTCCGTGGCCTCTTGTTCAGCAGGAATGAACTCTTGGCCACTGTCCCTGACCTCACTAGGCCCGGTCACAACGCCAGACCGCTCCCTGAGCTCAGGCCTCCACTTTGCTGGTCTGTTTCTCTTCTCTCAGGCCGGTGTGTGGGGCCTGGTCTGTGTCAGAGGCTGGGAGGGTCTGGTAGAGGAAAAGACTTTCAAATCCAGTCTTATTCTGGGCAAGTCACTTCCCTCCCTAAGGGTCTCTTTCCTCATCTGTACCCCCAGGTGAATGAACCAGATGTTCTTTCGGGGCCCTTTGGGTTCTGAGAAATTCTGTGATGTCCATTACGAACTCTGGCAGGAGTTGCCAAGGGTGTACAGGGAGTGAGCACTGCAGCTGACCGGGAGGAGGGCGCAGTGGGCCAGCCCGCCGGGGAGCGCCACTCTGACGTCAAGGTGTGGTAGGAGCCCTCACAAGGGCAGCCCGGGCAGCTGTGCTCTGGGATTCACAGTCCTCGGCCTGAGTCCCGGATTACTCGCTGAGCAGGCCTGAGCCTCCTCGGCTTGGAAAGGCCAGCCTGCAAGGCTGACCCTTGGCTGGTGTCTGGGAGCCTGACTGGTGGACAGTTCCCTACCCTGACAGAAAGCTTCCCCTAGGGAGTAGTCACGGCTCACTGTGCCTGAACTGTCTGTGCAAACAGTATGGTTTATACTGAACACTCGTTTCCTTCTGGGAACCTGGAATGTTGGCACATGCCAGGCAGCAGGGTGCCTGTGTGACTAGCCTCCAGCAAAACCCTGGGCGCTAAGTTCCTGATGGGTTTCCCTGGTCGACGACACCTCCCACTCGTGGTCACAGGTAGACGCTGGAGGACTTAAGTGTATCCAGTGTGACTCTTCCAGGAGAGGACACTTGGAAACTTGTGTCTGGTTCCCCCAGACCTCACGCCACGTGCCCTTTCTTTTTGCTGATTTACTTGCTATTCGCTTTCACTGTAGTCCATTGTAGCTGGGGGTGTAACCCCGTGCTGAGTCCTGTGGACCTTCCTACCAGTTCACCTCCTAACAGGCCTGGGGGCGGCCTTGAGGACTTGAAAGTGGCTGAGAGCAAATGAAGGTGAGCCCCACACCACAGTGTGGTCTCCCGGGCTAACTCACGGCCCTGGGGCTCTGGGCTCCACTGCCTGGTCTGAGAGGCACTTCAGTTCAATTAAAATCACTTCCTTCCCACTCACGTCCCCACCAGCCACATGTAGCATCCGGATGTCACACTGTCCATGGAGAGGCCAGATCACTCATGGTCCAGGTTTAAAAAGTCAGCAAGGAACTCGACTCAGCTTGAGGTTCCAGAAGAAGGAGGGAGTTTTCTGAAACAGAATGTGGCTGCCAGGCCTTCTCTTCAGGGCAACTCTGGCTGCAAGATTCCTTATCCCATGAGGGTATAGATTCTCTAGAGTCGAGTCAGGAAAGCCTTCTATGAGTTAGGAAAAAATGATGGATGGAGGAAAGGTCATTTGAAAGGAGACACAAGGTCTTAACCTTAGCATGTTTAGGATGCTTATGTGAACTTCCAGTAGAAGCCACATCGCTTTCCTTGAATGCTTTAGGAAAGCATTCTGTTCAGAATAGAGGTCTGTTCTGGGCAGGTGGAGTCTTGCACCCTTCGTGGCAAGAACAGTGAGTCTGTAAGTCAGCAGAGAGAATGAGCTCTTGTGTTTGGCTGTTGTATCTTTCATGGGCCAGGAGCACCCAGATCACCCCAGTTTGATTCTCCAAGCAGCTCTCTGTTCTGCTGGCAAGTTGGTCGCCCGGGTAGTTAAGTGTTTGGCTCTCCAAGGGCGGAAGGGTCACTCGACCACGTTTCGTATTCCAGCTTTTAAATTAGCCCCCTGCTTCAGATCTGCTTTTGGCTCTGTTTCCAGAGCCGGAGTTGGAAGTCAGCAGCTGTAGGAGCAGCATCTCAGGAGGTGCTCCAGGCCTCCACCCACTGGAGGGCGGTTGCTACAAGCATGGCTGTCAGGCTGCGCTGAGAGTCTGTGAATTCCCTGGCAGTTCCGGGCCTGAGACACTGACTTCACCTACATGTGGATTAAACACGTTTTCCCTTTATCCTTGGAGGAGCAGATTCAAGGCGCTGAATCACACAAAGAGCTGCTGCAAATAACATGCGAGGAGTGGGCAGATCTTTTGCCCCTCTCGGCTCTAATGTGGAAATCTGAGTGTTCCAATGGCATTTGGAAACTTTCGTTTTCTTTTCAGGATTATTATAAGATCTCCACTGGGTGGAGGACTAATAATAGCACCCTTTCCTTCGGGCTAAAATGACAAAAAAGGAAAGCGTTGGCCAGTGCTTTTATTGGACACCTCCTATGAACAGAAAGCTGGTTGTACTTTGTGCCTGCTGGGGTGGGGGGTGGTGCTGGGGAGACGAGGGTCTCATCTCCCTTCTAGGGCTTCCGTTTGGGCTGAGTGAGGGGGCAGCCCTGCACCCCTGCCGTTAACCTGATGACTGATGGGCACTTGCGAAGCAGAAGTATAAATCAGTTGAAAGTACTTGTGGACGTGAACCGCCTCCTACCTAGGAGGGATCGCAGCCAGAGCCAGGTGTGGCCGCTTAGGAAAGTTACTAAGAAGGAGGTTTCTGAGGGAACCATTAAAGCCAGACAGGCGTTCAGAACCATCTCTTTTGTCCAGCCAGGCCCACTTGCTCTCCTTCCTTCCCTGCCTCTGTTCGGGACGCTGCCGGCCCCCAGGCTCACACACCAGAGACTTGGAAGTCATTCTAGCTCTAACCCGCCCTCGTCCCCCTGAATCCTACCAGTCAGCCCAGATTCTGCCACCTCTATTCCTCACTGCTGCCCAGCTCAGGCTCTCAGCATCATTTCCCCCCTGCCCTTTTATTTGGGATTAATTTCAAGCTTACAGAAAAGTTGTAAGAATAAGAAAAGTGTGCATATTCATTTTAAATCAAGTAATAAAACCTAAAATTGTTATTTTGCTAAAGTACTTACCAGAAAGGAAAATGTCACTGTAATTAGGAGAAATGCTATAAATATGAGTATTAGAGAATGCCTCATTGGTCGTTAAGCCTGAAAATGTTTTCTCTTCAAGGATGAAATATTTTTAAGACAGGGTTCTCATTTCGTTGATTTGCTTCTGGATGCTGATCTTAGTTCTAAAATCTATTCTATTAAATCCTTTATTATCAATTGAAACATAACATAAAAACAAAAACATATAAATGACTCAACAGACAAGAATATAAGATTAACTAAATGAAAAGGGTATACCTATTAAAAAAAAAGCATAAGAATAGTGCAGAGAACACTGTCGACCCTTTATGCAGATTCACCTGCTGTTAATATTTTATCTGTTTTGTGCACTTTCCCTTCCACACACACACAGACAAACACACCCACACAGCCCCCACTCCTCTAATCTTTTCTTTATCCACTGGAGGGTACATTGCATTTATCATGGCCCTTAACTTCCTAAATACATCGTATTTATTTCCTAAGAACTGCACCTCTTCATCTTCCCCTCCAGCCCGTTCACCTTATCCTTTATCATCTAGAAATACTCAGCCGGGGATGTTGCCTCAAATGTGTGCTGAGTTCCCTTTGCTTTCTTGTCCTGAATGCCTTTTCCCTGATGACTTCGGCAAACTCCTACACGCGCTTAAAAACCCAGCTAGTTTTCCCCTCTGGAAGGCCTTCCCTGGGCTCCCACAGTGACTTGTGCCTGCCTCTCTCCCAGCACTTATCGCACCCGCTCCCACCCACTCTCCATTCCAACCCCTAGACCTAGTTCCACAGCAGCAACTGGGTCTTACTTATTTTTAGAGTCTCAGAGCCAAGGTGAGTGCCTGACATGGAGAACACACTTCATAAATTTTTCTTGTAATAATGAATCTTTAGTTTAGAGTTGGAGCATTTCTTAAACATACTGGAACAGAGGATTCATTTGTTCTCATTCTCTCTCTCTCTATATATATATTTTTAATTTATCTTATTTATTTAAAAAATACTTTATTGACATATGATTAACATGTAAAAATCGTACATGTAACATACACAACTTGATGAGTTTGGGGACAGGTGCATCCTTATGGAAGGGTTCTCTCTTCCCAGAGCACTTTTCAAAACTGGTGTTCCCTAAAAACCGCTGACACCTCAGAATGTGACTTTATTTGGAAATAGGGTCACCCAGTTAAAATGAGGTCATTCAGGGGCCCCTAATGCAGCATGACTGGTGTCCTTTTAAAAAGGGGAATTCAGGGACAGGCACACAGGAAGAATGCCACATGAGATCAGGGCAGAGATTGGGGTGACGTATCTGGGAGAGGCCTGGAACAGATTCTGCCTCTCGGCCTCAGAAGGAACCGACCCTGTTATTATCGTGGTCTCTGACTTCCGGCCTCCAGGACTGTGAGACAGGACATTTCTGTCTTTGGAGCCACCAAGTCTGTGGGACTTTGTTGTGACAGCCCTGCAAACCAATAGACCTCCCAGCCTGAATCTCTGACCTTTTGAAATGATGGTGAAGTTGTGACTTGTTCATTTTAATATTTAGGAGGGCGTGTAGATTCTGAAAACTTCCCCGAAGCACTCCCTTTCAAATTTTAATTAATTTCAATTTTTAGAAAAAAATGAATGGTTATTTTAGACTAGTGTATTAGAAGATTCGGTTGTGTTTTAATGTTTTTTGTCTCTCTAAATTAGTTAATAAGTTCAATACTATTCCAATAAAAATCACCTTAGCCTTCAGTAAAAATTTTGTTTCTAAAATTTATATGGAATTCCAAATGAAGGATTCTTGATCCGCCCAGGTTTTTGACTGACCACATGAGCAGAACCCCTCCCTCTGTTAACCATAAGCATAAAAACAAAAGAAAAAACAAAAATTTTCATTATTTCCTTCTTTCTACTGACTTTGGGCTTCATTTGTTCTTTTCTTTTTTTAATTGAAATATAATCAGTTATAAATGTGTCTATTTCTGGTGTACAACACAATGTCCCAGTCATGCATATATATACATATATTCATTTGTTCTTTCAAAAAAGCATTCCCTATTAGGTTAGCAAATTTTTGCAAAACACAATCAAAACAACAAAAAAAACTTTGACATCTAGTGCGGATGGACCAAGAATTGGAGAAGCCACCTCTGCTTTGGGCCTCTACAAGGTGGGGGCGTGGTGAGGATAAAGGCTGGCGAAAGGCCCAAAGGCGTGCTCCCAGCCTCTCAAAGCCATTTCACCATCAGCAGGCTGGTTAGTGGGATGGTGTCGGCCTCCACCTTCCTTAGGACCCCCCAGTCCTTGCACGGCTCACTTTGCCGTAACTGGCTGCCACCCACATTGCTGTGTTTGGGGGAGTAGATGCCGCCAGCATATGCGATTCACCACCAGTCTCAGGGGCATGTCTGCTGACAGTGCTTGAGACGGTCACTCTGGGATTAGCTGGTGCCCACCGCAGGCCTGTTTGACTCTTGACTGTCATTCAGACTCTCCCTGCTTCACCCTCCTAGGGCTGCACACCCAGGCTCTCCCTTTGGAGTGGCTTTTCCAGAAAGATTGTCCTCACCACACTGTAGCCTCCAGCTTAGAGATCAGGCTACCAGGTGGTGTAACTAGTCACCCCACCGGCGGTCCCCAGAGCTCTGGCAAACACAGGCCTCTGTTTTGATGCTCTGGACTCATTCTCCAGGGGGCTGTCTGGGAGTGCTGGTTGTTAGGATTTGATTTTGGGCATCGCAGGTGACTAGATCTGTGTTTGGGAGTTTTAAAGGTGGTTTGACATAAATTCTGTTTCAAGATATGGATACTTCAAAAGCTTGTCCCCTGTTGTGTCACGGCCCCCAGAGCTGTGGCTTTGGTAACTTTCTGTTCTTGGCCTCATTGTCATGCTACGAATGGGCTGTGCTTGATAGCCCAGTGGGCAGAGTGGTAGGTCCAAACCCCAGCATGGTGGTTTGTGGTCCCCTCCCCCTCGGGTGGCCTTTTTTGGTCCCTGCCAGCATCACTTTCCCCCTTTTGTGATTGGACAGACATTCTCCAACCTTCCCTCTGCCACCCTGTGCATTTCTTTTAATCCAGGCTGCCATACTTGGCTGGGTCCTTGGTGTGATGTTCTGTTAAGAGATCAGAGCTCAATGTGGTGTTCGGCCCAAGAGGCTTCGGACAGCCAAGGGTTTGACGTCTGTGCAACCCAGCAGGACGGGCTGTGTCACACGTGGCCTAAGGCTTCTGGCCTCTTGAAGATGAGACATGTGCTTTATTACATCGGTGCATCCTCTGAGCTGCAGCATTAAGATATCTCGGTCTTGAGTACATCTTTTGATTCTGCAGGAATAAGGGAGAAGCATTACCTTTCTTTTGAAAGCGAGCTGGTTAGGAGAAATAGTAACACCAGACCCAGCTGTCATCCCCACTGGTTCTGTGGGCGGAGAAATCTCTCCGCTCCAGACTGTTGTTTTGAGAAGAAAGAAGCCAGGCGTTGCCAAAGGACAAGATCTGTTTGCCTTGGCCTGTGAAAAATGTCAAACAAGAGCTTGTTTTCCTAAATCATTTGAATTCTGTGGCTATTCTGATGGTGGGTTCGGGTCTTGAGCTCCTTAGATTAAGGACCCAGTTATGAGTACAGAACGTTATTACTGTGAGCAAAGAGGAGATTATGACCGGGCAGTCTCTACGTCCCACTGAGATGCGTATTAGTTCCTCAATATTCACATGTAAATATGAGGAGGACTCCGTGAACATCAGGAAATCTGGCCCTTTGCGGAGATGGGTTGTGAAGCAGGCTTGGATGGCTGCCAGCCAGAATCTGCCAGAATTCTGCTGCCCTCCCCAACCTTCCTCCACTTTGCCTTCTGCCAGAGGCTGAACCTCTTCTTGGCCATGTTTCATCTCCTGCACTGTGTGCATAAGACAGGTCGTCACTGTGTTCCTGGAGGTGGACCTGCGGCTCTAGGACTGTTGCTTGTGTTATTGTTTAGTTACCTGTTAGGGGGACTCAAGTCATTAGGGGAGGTTGATCGTTATGGGGGAGCTGAGAAGATTGGAAGATAAATTCTTTGCACAAAGTATGACATTGAGGAGAACTCTAAATTTAAATATTTGCCCCCTTTGCCCTTGGATAAGTGTCTATCTGTGGAATGCATCTGTTCTGCATTTCATTTTAAAGAGACCTGTCATTTGCAGCGATCTCAGATTTGTTTTTTTCCTGGAAACTTTTCACCAATAGCCCCACCAGTTCAGAAACCAGGGAGGCCAAAGCCGATAGGTGTGTGGTGGCAGCATTCTTGTGGGTGGATCCAGGAGGAGAGTTGACACCCACGCTGGTGCCCGTCAACCTGCAGGGCCTCTAGGGGCTTGGAGTCCATGAGGAAACGTGGGCCCCGAGGGGTCTGAGGTCTTAGGTTGCTTGTCTGGGCTCACAGCTAGTTAAAAATCATGGATCGTTGGTGAGAGAAGTCTCCTGGTTTCTCAGCCCAGTGGAGTCCATCACACCATGGACTTGGCCGGTTCTCCAGGAACAGGGCAAAGCATTTGAACTCAGGGCCAGGCAGTATTGGCTCTGGGCTGCAGATGCATCCCCACTCACCTTCCTGTGCTGGGAACTGACATCAAATGTGTGGCTCTTCAATGTTGACGGTACCACCCTGGGCACATTGCTGCCCTCACCCCTGTAGGGAGGGCTTGGGGAGGGGAGCTTAATGTTAATGCTTATCATGTAATGAAATGATACCAACCCTGGCCGATGTGGATGGTGGAATTACTTCTTTGCAGTGGTCTGATGACTTTTTGATTGGCTGATACAGTGACTAGTGCACCAGGCCAAACCCTATTCTTTTTATTCTTGTCTGTCTGAATGCCCAGAGAGTTGCAGTTGTTCCTGTCTGTCACGTAGGAAGAAGAGAGGAGAGAGTGGTTCTAGAGCAGGAAAGACACACACCAGGGCTCACTGGGCAAAGCTGAAGCATTGGAAGAAAACATAAGCACTTGCTTGAAAGTATTGAAAGGGTTCCGCATTTCTTAAAACGAACGAGGGATGTTTGAGTAATAACCCGAGTACTGGTTACATGGAAAGCTGCTCTCTGATTTAATAGGAAACATAGCTGGTTTTGATTTTTTGAAAACATTTGTTAGCAAAATTGCTGCCAGGAGGTCAGGCCGGTCCTGGGATGGGAGGACGTCTGAGCTCTTAGTTTTCTAGAAATGAGGAGTGGTGCCCAGGGGCAGTTCTGAGAGCAGACATCTGAGGACACATTACAATGCAGGAGGTGGGCACTGCACACAGAGAAAGCATGTAAACCCTTAAATGGAAAGACCTGGAACTACGTGGGCAACCCGAGCAGCCTAGAACTGGGGAGCTGGTCTTACTGGGGTTGTCTTTAACAATGATTATTGACTGCCTGCACCACGTGTTCTTATTTCAGCGCAGGTCGTGAGGGTAAGCGGTCACAATTGCAGGCTCTGGGACTGGAGAGACTTGGGTTCAGGTTCTGCCTCCTTCACTTACTTACCCTGGTGCCATGGTTCTCAGTCCTGACCGACTGCATATTAGAATCGCCCCGGGGACTCTTAAAACTCTGGGTGTCCAGGCTGCATCCTCGAGCAAGTGTATCAGTGTCTCTGAGGGTAAAACACAGGCATGGATATTTTTTAAAGTATTTGCCTTCTCCCACCACATAACGGAGAACCGTGCTGGGGACGAGTGTTTAAGTAAGGCTGTGGAGAAGTGTGCTAGCTCAGTTCGCTGTGTTTCCTTTCCTGTGAAGTGGGGATAACGTTATCTAACGTAGACGGTTCCTGTGAAGATAGGAGATAACACACGCCAGGTGCAGAGTCCAGCGCCCAGCACATCGTAAGAGCTCAGTAAAGGACGACTTGCATTACTAGCTCAGCTGTTCTGCTTGCAGAGAGAACTCCAGAAATGCAGGCGTGACATTTCTTACATCCGCGAAGGAAGGCTCGGGATGACCAGTTTTGCATTTATTTGAGACAGACAGACAAGTGTCCTCTGCACCGGCAGTGGTTGCCGAGAAGGAGGGTTGAGCATTGGAGCCCCTCTGGGTTAGGTCTGCACGGGGCGGCCGTGCTGCCATGGTCTGACTTTCTCAGACCCGCAGGCACACCCAGATCCATCTGAAATCACAAACATGATTCTTCTTTTACTGTCAGTTGTTTATTCTCTCCTCTGCCTCAGTATTGCAGTAGCTGCTTAAGAACTGATCCTAGGATAGTGTTTGACCAGCGGCCCATATAGGAGCATTGGGAACACGGATAACAGTGCAGCAAATCCCTTCCCTGTGCTTGTTCCTGACGGTCACCACCCCATACTGTGGTTCCCATTCCTTCAGAAGACACTTGGTTTGGTGTGTAACTAAATCCCAGGTGGGGCTGCCCGAGGATGCTACCTGTGGTGTGGTGGGAAGAGGAGCAGGCTGCTAACTGGGGTATGGGGATTTTGTCCCAGCTCAACTACGTATTAGCTGTAAACTTGTGTTTTCTGGAATCTGATTTCTCATCTATAGAAGGAGGGTTTGGGTTAGATAATTTTTCCAGCCAATTCTAAACCTTAAGTTATGTGAGTTCTTGAAAGCTTGCCTTTAGGACAAAACTTCTCCAGGAAGCAGCCTTCTCTGTGGCATCTCCCCATAGAAAGGTCTGCCCTTCCTCCCCATCCCCCCTTGCCTTGCTGGTGCCCTGAGCAGGACTGAGAACTCACCTGTTGCCTAGGCTCAGGGGACCTCCCTCATTTTCTCTCTGTACAGTAGGAATGAGAGCAGGGTGGGCTCTCCCAGGGGTGCTGGGAAGACTGAATGGATAGCACGTAATAGGCCCAGCACGCTACTAGGCTCAGTAAATTTTTGTAAATAAGTGAATGAATGAATAGAAAATAAGTGGTGGTCAAGTTCAGTGTTTCCCAAGCTTTTTTTGACATGGGGTCGATGTAGGAGATACATTTTCTATCACAGCTCAACGATTCTGCTTCTCTCTGGCTGTGTCCTGCGTCACCCCCAAATCTAGCAGCATGAAACAAAACCAGTCATCCATTTAGCTCTTGAATTTCTAATTTGGGCAGGGTTGGCGTGGAAAGCGCATCTCTGCTCTACACTGCATCTTCTGCGTGGCTGGAGTCACCTGAAGGCACACTCACCCATCTGGTCAGTTACCAGACGCGGCTCCTCACTGGGGCATCAGCTGGGGCGTCAGCTGGGGCTCTCGTGGAAACACCTGTGTGCGGCGTGGGCTCGCTCACAGTGTGGTGGCTGGATTCCAAAAGCCAGCATCCCGAGGGAGAGCGTGAGCCATCGGGAAGCTGTATCACCTTCTATAACCGGCCCTTGGAACTCACATAGTGCCACTTCCCCTGCAGTTTTTTTTTTTTTTTTTTTTTCATTGTGCCAGTTACAAAGACTCACCCAAATCCAAGGGGAGGGCCATACGGTCTGCCTCTTCATCAGGAAGTAAGAAGATTCTAAAAGAATATGTGAGGTTACAGATTCTGCACTCACATTTGAAGAATACAATTTGCTACACCAATATATACATGAATACGCATAGGTAATATATGTGCATATTTATATAATAACATGTAAATGTGTATGTCTATATAGTATAGAAATATATGAATACATAAAACAAATGAACTTATTACATCGGGTAACACTGTTTTCTGTTCTATTCTTTTAAGAAAGATGCCCTCCATCAACCCACTCAGTCAATTTCATGCCATTATTGTGTTGTGCCCTGGTCTGGTTCTTCCAGAAAGTCTTGGGCAAAGAGCTGTTTCTAAGAAGCCTAGTGTCTGAGTCACACCCAGAGGCCCAGGGCACCACCTGACTTAGTTTCCAGCCAAGTTTTTTATACCAGCAATACCTGAGTGACTCCTAGATCTTGGCCAGCAGGAAACACATACCTTTCTGCCTGTGAGAACCCCTCATGGTCTCCGAGATCCTCCTCCTTTGCATTAGATAGGCAGTTGGGCAGTTTTGGAAACAGCAACAAGCTGGCTGAATGCCCTGGTGGATGGCATGCGAAGGAGGGAACCGGCTCCTGAATGCAGCCACCCTTTCGTGTTGGGGCCACAAAGCCCTTTGTCGGCGCAGTGCCTGCCCTGCAGGGACTGGCTCTTCCTTGCAGCTGAGGCCGGTGACTGGGAGGTGTGCTGTGGCCGGCCAGGGCCTCTCATCCCGCAGTACAGGGAGATACCTGTACTCTTCTTTCTTTCATAGGAATAACAGATCTGCCACCCACCCTGACTCACTCTGGGTCCTTCCTCTCTGTTTCATTTGTGAGGCTCCCAGGAGCACATCTTTGCAGATTCATTCCTGGGCTCATCCTCTTAGCATCTTGTCTGGATTTCAAGTGAGCTAGCATCCCCTGTTCAGGGGCTTTGGTACTAATTAAGATGTTTATTTCCACCTTTTGGATGATCAAGAAAATGTGCATCTAACCTGATACTTGTTAACTAGGTCAGAGAAAAAGCAGGCAGAAGCTGTGCATCGTGGGATCCCCGGTGGACCTGATTTAACAACTGGGAATAATCAGAAAGTCCTCTGCTCTTGATGGAGGGAGATGGGGCCCCTTTGAGCTTACAGCTGGGCTGCGGTGACGGGAGAAACAAGCATGAAAGTGCAGATACTGGAGAGGAGGGCCCCCTGCTCCTGCCCTGAGAGGAGGCCAGGGGATTCCCTCAGAGAAGCTTCCTGGTGCTTCAGTGGGGCATAGAGAGAGGACTCTCTGCTGGTTCCTCAGCTTCATGATTTAAACACTTGAGCCCTTTTTCTTTTTCCCTTAAAGCAGTCTTTATTGTGCCAGGTGTGAAAGGCAGGGGAAATGAAAAGCCAGCACTGTCTCCCTGGATGCCAGAGATCAAAAGGTAACAGGAAAGTGACAATGTCAAGTTTGCGTTTCCACTGCTGTGTGTGGGGCTCCTGGGGCACCCTGCCCCCTCCGTTTTCTCACACTTGCCACTTCCTCCCCAGCCCCCGGTTTTCACACCGCTCGGTGATGAGTGTCACCCTGGACCAGGGCTCACATGGTGTCAGAAGAGGCGCTAGGGCCAGAGCAGGGGCTGCTCAGCCAGGCTGGGGAGCCAGAGAGGGGACCAGCCGTCTGCAGACACTGGAGGGGGCTGCTTTTCTTTTTCTAACACTGAGAAGAAAAGGGAGTTCAGCACCAAAACGTGGCTGATAGAAAAGGCAGCTCGTTTCCACCCGGATTTCCCATCTCTACGGTGCCTGGGATTCCCAGGCCCGCGTGCGTGTGGTTGCTGATCGTGTTGCTGAGGTCTGTGGGCTGCCAGGCCTCTGTGCTCTGCTGGCCAGGAGCCATCTGAAAAGGGAGCAGTCACAGCTCTCCATCAGGGACTGGTCATTGTTCTCTTTTGTCAGAGTTGACCTCGAAGTTCTGCAGTCCCTTCCTACGCTTGGGGCCCGCAGCGTCAGGAGGCTCATGTGATGTCCCACGGTCCTGAGGGAGAGGTGCCCTTTGGGGCCCCCGCATCCCAAAAGTGCCCCATCCAAGGGAGCTCCCGGCCCAGCAGGCAGTGGCATCAGCCTTCCTTCATCATCAAATGTGCTGGTGACACCTTTGAAATGCGGGCAGCTCAGACTTGTGACGGTTGAGTGTCTCAAAGACATCAGAGGAGTTTGCTGAAAAACAGTGCTTTTTAAAATCTTGTTTTCAACTCTTCCCAGTTCCCTCAGGTCTTTTCTCAGCCTTGAGCCTCTCTGTTGGTAATTTGGCTTTTTGCACAGTTCCTGGATCTTCTGACAGCCGAGGTCTCCTGTCGGCCCATTTTCTCTTCCAAGGCCTGAGATGTGCAGAGGACCTGGGGCCCTGGGTCCTGGGTAAACTCCACACCACCTGGAAAATGTAGTTTCAGGGTGATTTGGTCCAAGTAGAAAAGCTCAGCATGTCAAGAGCCCTGGTTGGCATGAGTTTGTCCTGTCAGTTTCCAAACACGTGCTGTCAGGGCCACTTCCTGCCCCCTTGTGATTTCAACCCCTGCTTCCCTGTGGTTGTGCTCAACATAGCAACCACGCAAAGGAAGTACTGCTCCCGTCCTGCTTTGCAGAGGAGAAACCTGAGGCCCAGAGACGTTAAATAGCCTGCCCCAAGACACAGGCAGCAAGACAAAGAGCTGACTCGAACGCCAGGACTCGAACGCCAGCCTCTGGCAACAGAGCCCTGTTCTCTCCCTGCAGACACAGTCGCCATTCCCAGAGCAGGAGAAAGCTGCGAAGAACTTGCCATCTTTGTCAAAGGGCTCTCTGTCCTCTGCTCTAGCTTAGCTCCCGTCCCCATCCTGCTTGTAAGGTTTTGAGTTGTCCCTTGCTCGGAGTCTGCCCTGTAATCCACCCAGAGCTCTGGGGAGCTGTTCTCCCAGCTCCAGGCTCTCATTGTGACCTCCCTTTTTTTTTTTTTAATTGAGATGCAGTCAGTTACAATGTGTCAGTTTCTAGCGTGCAGCACAATGTCCCAGTCATGCATATACATACATATATTCGTTTTCATATTCTTTTCTCATTAAAGGTTGACCTGCCCTCCCTGGGTGCCTGAAGGACCCCAGCAGGATACTCAGCATCCTGGGGGAGCAGATGGCAACTTCCCAGGCTTTGAAGGGGCAGGCAGTGCACCTGGGACCCTGGGCAGCTTCAGAAGGCCTGAGGGAGAGGGTGCAGTCATTTTCCTGGGAGCCGACAAGTCTGTGCCTCACCCCCGTTAGAGCTCCCACCCCACCTTGTGACCCAGAGGACATGGTCAGGGCCGGGGGAGGATGGACCCAGGCTAGTTTGTGGGACACCAAGCCCCTCGACGGCTGTTTCTGTGGCTTCCTGGTGCTCATGTCCTCTGTTTTGTAGAACCAGGCAGGCTGGGCCTGAGGCTCGCTTTGCTGTGTGTGGCTTTCACAGAGGAGGCACTGGGAAGCCAGCTGGGAGGGGGGAGCTGGAGGCCTGGCCTCAGCCTGACTCACCTGCTCCCAGCAACAGTGGCGCCCATCAAACCTGGTGACGTGTGCCTGTGCCCCCACCTATGTGAGCAGGACGGCCCAAGACCCTCTTCCTCTTTTCCGGAAAGAAGTGGTGAACATGGCTGTCATTTTTATTTTAATTTCTAGAATTCCCACGTGGAGCCTCCTTGCTGGCTCTTTGGTGAGATTGACAGGGGCCGGGGTAGAAATGCTCAGGCCATGTGGACTTGTCAGGAAGAGGCAGGTATTGGAGACCTTGAAGCTTTCAGTCCTGAATGAAGACTGCGACCTGTGGTCTCTCTCTGAGCAACCCCACAAGCTCACCGTCTTCAGATGCTTTTTATTCATTTTGAATCTCTCCCATTTTTTTTTAATTGTGGTAAAATACACATCACAGAAAAGTTACCATCTTAACCATTTTAAGTATACAGCTCAGTGGTATTTAATACGTTCATAGTGTGGTGCAGTCATTACCACCATCCGTCCCCAGAAATCTCTTCATCTTGTAAAACTGAAACTCTGTGCTCATTAAGTAGTAACTTTCCATTTCCCTCTCCCTCCAGCCCCTGGCAGCCACCATGCTGCTGTCTCCCTGATTTTGACTACTCTCGCGTACCGCATGTGAGCAGAATCTTACGCTGTTTGTCCTTTTGTGACTGGCTTAGCTTAATGCCTTCAAGGTTTATCCACGAGGACAACTCATGCTGTAGTGTGTGTCAGAATTCAGTGTGTGTATGTGTATATATCACGTTTTCTTTATCCGCTCATCTGTTGATGGGTATTTAGTTTGCTTCCGCCTCTTGGCTATTGTGACTAATGCTGCAGTGAGCATGGGTGGGTGACTCTCTCTCCAAGATCTGGTTTTCAGTTATTTTGTACATATACCCAGCAGTGGACCAGATGGGGTTTTGAGCCATTTTTTGCTGCTCTGAATCTTAGCTCAGGTCTGATGGAACACGGGCCTTAGAGGAGTGGCCCAGAGCATGGCCCCTCGGGTCAGACTGCCTGGATTTAAATCTACCTTTTACTAGTTCTGGGGCCTTCGACAAGTGCCTTAATCTTTCTGACCTCAGTTTTCTCCTCTGAAAAATGGTGACAAATGGTAGTATCTAACTCAAAGGGTTGTGGTGAGGATTCAGTGTGTTAATGTATTTGATGAAGTCCTAAGAATGCTGCTTGGCCCATAGTGAGTCATAGAAGTTTTGGAGCTGCTATCGATATTATTATCATTATTATTGCTACTATTATTCTAATCTTTATATGGATGTGCTCACGGGTAGTTCCTTAGATTGGATGGCTAAGTCCGAAACATTAAAAAAAAAAAAAACTTTGTAAAATTTCAAAAGATGCAGAAATAGAAAAGGAAGACTTTTTTTTTTTTTTAAAGCCCTCTTCATTAATCAGGGGTGATCACAATTTTTTTTGCATTTTTTCTATATATTTTTATATGTTTGTAGGTTTTTGGTTTTTTGTTTTAACAGAGTTGCAATTATGCTGCTTTTATTATGTTCTTGTTAACAGTGTGTGGTGAGTATTACGATTCGGAGTATCACTTGAAACTTGATTTTAATAGTTTTATAGTATCCATCATCCAGATGACATAATATATTAAGTGTTCTCTTTTATTCACATCTTGATATGTCCTGTATGTCCTGGATGGGGTGTCAGGTTTGAAAGGGGACCCTTGACATCTGGCTTCTCTGTAACGAGGTTTTAAGATGAACCTTCATGGCATCACTGCCGTGTCATTGTCAGCATCACCTTCCTGGTGCTTGCAAAATTTGGGACAGAACTGAGCACTCAGAACCCAGGAGTCAAAGTTATGCTGGGGCAGCTTTCAGCCCAGTGTAGAGACAGAACTTTAGACTGCTGGTTCAGCTCAGCCATGGAGTGGCAACTCTCTCAGCCCATTGTCACTATAATTAGTTAAGCAAAGGGGGAATGACCATCTGCTGGGAACATTCCTGCTTTGGGTGGGAGGCAGGTTGTAAAGGGTCTCTAAGGAAGGAGCCGTCTCTGAGTTACTTTGAGAAGATCCTTCATGGAAGGCAGTGTGTTATAGTGAGCAGAGAATGAGTTCTGGATCAAAGTGGGTCCGGTCCTGGCTCTGCTGCTGATTCCCTGAATGACGCTGGCCCAGGCGCCTGGGCACTCCCAGCACCCTCCTCTGTATGGCGAAGTGGGTCTGACTGCCTTCTCAGGGTGACAGGTGACACGGACAAAGAGCAGCTGGCCTAGTGCTTTGCATGGAACAGGTTCTCAAGAAAGGAACCTAGCTTCGTTCTCAGGACCGTCGGTGTAACTGTGTGTGAATTTCAGCCGTCTTTGGGAACCTGTTCTCAAATGAAATGCTGGAGTAAGGGAGTCTGAGATTTACGTCTCTTTCTGTCTGCCAGGTACTCTGCTGGGCATTTTAGACCAAATGTAATGCTGTCTGGAGTTTCCTTCCATTATTTTATTTTGGAAGTGAAACGGAGTTTCAAGGGGATTCTCTTGGTTGGCTTTCAAGAATGTTTTTGGTAGACCAGCTGAAGGGCATCATGGCCCCTTGGACACCAGCTCTTTGTGAGAATCATGTTTGTTACCACACATGTGTATTTGAAACAGCATTAGATGGAGAGGAAATAGCCAATTAAAGCAAGCTGGATGTGAGGTCACTCCTTGGGTGAAACCACTAGTCACACACATTCACACGGTCCACGCTGCCAGCTCAGTGTCCAGAATTGTCCAGCCAGGGTAAGACGTTCCCACCGGAGTGCCTCCTGCTTTCACTAAACTGCTTGCTAAGAATCCTTGCCCTCTGGTTCCTTGCAGCTTTCAGGAAAGCCTTTTGTTTAAACAAAGGAACCAGCCCACTGGTATCTGGGTGAACACTTGCTTCCTACTGAGATGGAAATGATCTGAATCAAAAGGAACGTGAGTTTCTTTTTTTTCTTTTTCTGTGTTCACATCCACCTGAAACAGCGAGTGACTCACGTGCAGAGGGCTGCAGCACAGATGTGGAAGCATCTCTGCTTTTTGGGAAGCCTCTGCTTCGGTCCTGTGGCGGCATGATTTCAAATAAGTCCCGAGCAAGTGGAGAAGCAGGGGGATGAAGGAGAGGATTTATTGGGTTGGGACTGGGACTGGAGCTGGGGAGGGCACAGAGCCTCTGTGTAGCATCTTGGGGACACTAAGCATCACTTGGGAAACCTCAGCATGCTCTTCTGCAGGGGGTGGGGGACGTCCCTTCCAGCCATGTGGTTCTCCGCACCTGCAGTCTTTTACTCTTGGGAGCATCCAGCTGGGCGGCATGAGTTCCATGGGCCTCTGGTTCCACCTGGGGTTTTCACAGCGTCACAAACCATTCAAATGAACTTCCTGTTTTTTGTTGTCCTTAGAACCTGAGGATGGAATCGCAGCCTTAATTGCAAAAGGGCATGATTAGAGGAAAGGAGATCACCTGTGTGTGTGCGTGTGTGTTGGTGCATTGTGTGTTCACGTGTGTGTGTGCGTGAGTGCATACATGCCTTATGTGTATATAGAGGTGAAAAGGGGGAGGGCTCCCAACCAATCCCTAGTTTTCTGACAGCCTCTTGATTTGCGTTCTTCCTCTTTTGGATATATTTCTCCTTAGAGGAAGGATAGCTTATAATTTCAGATTTTCCCCTTGGTGCTTCCCAGAGGAAGAAGCCAGCTGCTGCTCTA
The DNA here is from genome assembly GCF_036321535.1 of Camelus dromedarius. Classification (NCBI taxonomy): domain Eukaryota; kingdom Metazoa; phylum Chordata; class Mammalia; order Artiodactyla; family Camelidae; genus Camelus; species Camelus dromedarius. The sequence continues at coordinate 8,612,300 of NC_087454.1, read as the reverse complement.
ACTATTGCAGGGTGTGACTGACAACCCTGGAGAAAGGCCGTACTTGCCCAGCAGGCCTTCTGGACTGTCCCTGGAGATGCTCCTTGGACAGGAGGGGCTTCCAACCCATTAGTCTGTACGGTCCTTCCTGTGACATGCATCTTAGCAAAGGCACAAAAACATGGTAGATGCAAAGAAAAGGAAAGACATGCTGGCTGAATTGCAGAGTGGTTCTTTTTCCACCTGCTGCTCCAAGGGAAGGCTAATGAAGACCCACAGAGCAGCAGTTCAGGTAGCGAGAACAGAGCTTGTGGGTGGCATGTCCTTTTGTGCAATTGTCAGATATAGGGGTTGCGGTGGCTGGAAAAGATAGATGGGGCTTTTCTGAAAATACTGGTGGATAGACAGTCTCCTGTTGCAAGGTAATTGTTGATTTTCCTCTTACTCAGATTTTTGCAGGCGTGTGACTATCCACCATACAGTGTACCCCACAAAAATGTTCTACCCACTCCTGTGTGCCTGGCATTGGACTAAGAATGTCACATGCATTATTAGTCTTATTTTTAGATATGTAGGTTGTTCCCAGGGGTATTTTTCTATTATAAATCGTGCTTAGATGACTATTTGTGCAAATAACTTTTTGCCTGATTTATGACATCCTGTTTAGAGTCAATTCTTCTAAGCACAATTACTGGGCATGGAATTTAAAAAATCACTCTTAAGACACGTCGGCACGTTGCTTTAGTGTCGTGTCCCGTTGCCACACGGAGGAGGGAGGGCCTGTGCCTACTTCCTCCTGAAGACTCAGGACATCAGTCCTTCATGGAAGTGGAGATACCAGCCTGTTGTGTAAATTGAAGTCCTGCAAATTAAGATAAATTCCTGACAAAATTTATTCCAGAGACCCAGGAAAGAAGAACAGCAGCTCTTCTACTGTGTTTCCCTATGATGCAAATTAGACGTGGCATATTGGAGAGAGAAAGCACATGCCTTTGTCCTCATGGGGCTGGGATGTTGCAGGCACGCTCTGGGGCCGGCTTGGTTAATGACGCGTTTAGCTTTCCTCTGTTCTGCCGCTCTTAACTTCTTTGGCATTCCCCTCCGAGGTAAGCCGTGTCTCAGAAGGTGGGACGGGACCTTCCCCTGAGAGATGCGTCAGAGTCGGGGCTGTGCTTGGATCGGAGCCCTGGGAGGGCCTCTCCTCCGGGAAGTTGAAGGCTGATCCTGCTCCCTCGGCCTCCCTGCCAGGCCTCCCTGTGGCATCCCTGAGGCTTGGTTGTCACCCTTCAGAAGCAGGGCCATGTGGGCAGACAGAAGGATGTATCTAGTTGGAATCAAATCTGTATATACAGAGAAACCAGAGGGCCCAGCCAGCTTTGAGTTTTCCAGTGGAAATTGTGTTTTCTCCGTCCACACCTAGTTGAAAGGCCTGGCTTCAGCTCCACGCAAGCCGCCGAATGTGGACTAAGTTCCTTCTGTGCGTCTGCTGTTGTCCCAGACGGGGCGGCGCTCGGGCAGACCACGCGGCGCTCGCTGCTTCCAGCCAGGAGGGGCAACACTGAAGGATGATTGCAGCCCCTCCGCTGGGGAACCGGGAGGGAACAGAGAGTGATGGGGCCAGAGAAGGGCCCTCTGACCTTTGAGTAGAGATTTGAAGGAAGTGAGAGAGTGAGACTTGGGGATGTCTGGGGCTGTTCACAGGGCGAATGCCCCAGGTAGAAGGCACAGCTGGCACCGAGGGGTAGGAGGGTGTTTGACCTGTCCTGCGACAGCGGGTGGCCAGTGGGCCACAAAGGAGTGAACGGGGTGGGGGGAGTCAGAGTCGGGGAGGGAGGCACCGTGGATCTGTGGATGCCCGAGAAGCCACAGCGAGGACTCAGTTTTGGTGTTAAATGTACTGCAAAGCCACCGGAGGGCTGGTGACAAGCGAGGGACATGATGCGATGTCCTGCTTTACGAGGCTGGCTCTGGATTAGCAGATGGCAGAGTGAAGCAAGGAGAACGGCAGTGACAGCCATGGTCCAGGTCAGGGAGGATGGGGGCAGCTCTGGGAAGCGAGGCGTGGTCCCGGGGGCACACACCGTGGGGAGGTCAGGTGTCGTTTGCCTTTATTCCACCCCCTGCAAGTAGACCTCTGTCCAATGGAGGCCTTCCCTCCTCCAGGGAAGATTGGAAACGTCTAAAATAGTCTGTTCCTCTTCGGAATTGGGATCTCCAATTCTCAATCACATCCATCTCCTTTTGGAAAGATGCGTAGCGTTCCTCTCACATTGGCATGAATCTTTCTTTCCGAGTTCTTTCTTCAACAGGAAATACGGGAGAAGTCCAACATGGCAACCCAGACTCAAGCCAGAACCGTCTGTTTCTTTCCCTCCCTGCCAAGCCTTCTGCTGGATGGGAACTTAAGGGAAAAAAAAAAAAAAAACCAGCCCCACAAACCCAGGAACCACCTGCTAGAGCTCCCCAGCTATACAATCCGACCAGGAAACACTGAGCAGACAATTGTCGGGTTGCATTTTGAATGTCCCGTCAGCTTTGGCGGCTGTCAGACTTCCTTCTAGGGCTTTGCATTATTGAAGATGCTAGTAAAGGGCGGAGTAACATTTCCCGGTATATCAGGAAGGCTGTCGCTAGACCAGGGCTCCGGAAGCCTTGGTTTTCCCTCCAGCTCTGCCAGATGTGTGCCTGCGAGCATCATCCATGTGGGTCTGCTTCTTAATCTTGAACATGAGTCCCAGACAGCGTGATTTCTAAGATGCCTTTCAGCTTTGATGTCTTATAATTCCAAGTAAGTGTTGAATGAAACCAGTGCCCTAGGCTTCAGGAGACAGATTCCTTCAAGTGGTGGTCTGGTCTAGGTTTAAATTTAGGGCGGCCTTCTCTGTGTCCCTTTTTAGGGCTCCACTTTTGTAATTTTCATGATATCAGGGGCTGCATGACTTGGCTTGTTCTGTTAAAGGAAGTATGAGCAAACTGAAGCCTGAGTTAAAAAAAAAAGAATAAAATTTTTTCCATGTAAGGAGAACTATCCCCATGGCTGCATATTCTACAGAAGGATCTAGTTTATCAGCCGTGTGTCCATCAGGCTGTGCGTCTAGGTTGGACTTCGGCATCTCAGAAGAGAAACTAAGGAGAGAGAGACAGGTAACTACTCAAAAGGTGACTGTTTCCTGCAGTTCCAACCTTCATTTTGGGGGGGGGGGTGTCCAGTCCCTGTTTTGATTTACAGTCTTGCCTGTCCCCTGCGGTGGCCTTGGTGCAGATTTTAGAGTAGGGGAGTGGCTAGCTTCCAAAAGTGACAGCCTTAGTCCAGGTCTGGGGTGGAAGCCAGGTCAGTTAAGCCAGATGCCTCTCTCTTTCCTTACCTACAAGGTAACCCCTCCTTCCAGGCACGGGAGGATGGGGGACCCAAGGCGTTCACCTTTATCTTCTCACTTTGCTTTCATGTCCTCAGTGCACCCGTTGTATAATTCACTTGTCCATTGATGAACGTGGTCCATGTCTTCCCGAATTCATTCTTACTGAAATGAGTGTGCTCTACACCGAGTATTCAAGCTGTGGACGAAAAAACCCCGTGTCCCAGCAGTTCTTTACCTGCCACCTTTATGAGAAGCTGTCCCTGGGCTGAGGGCTCTGTTGCTATTTTGAGCTGACATTCTGGGTCTTTGACAGGCTGCTTGATGCAGCAGGAACCTTCCGTGTGATGCTGTCTGTCCTCTCGGCAATGCTGCTTTGGTAAACAGCACTGGTACTTTGTGTCTTTAGGATGTTTGTCCCCTGGCTTTGCTCTTGGAGCTGACTTAAGTCATCTGGACCATTCAGCAATTGTCAGGGTCTTTTGGGAACTTTCTAGATTGAGCCACTGGCAGTAGTAGGTCTGGATGGGGTTCCCAAGCATGGAGCATTAGATACTCTGGAGGGCACGTGCTTCTTACTGAACACATTGTCCTTCAGAGTGCCGTGTTCATAGCTGGTGCTTTAGAAACACATTGGCTAATTGAATTCATCTCGATCTTAAATGATCATTGTGACTCGGAGATGATGATGATGATGATGATGATGAGATAGTTGGAGAAGCTGGTGGCCATGGCTGAGCTGGTTTCTTCCCTGGGCCCCATTCATTCTGTCAGCAAAGCCCACCCTCTTAGCTCTTACATATGTCTCACTTCTGGCCACCTGTTTGTCCCCATCGCCATCACCCTAGTGTCTGCCTAGATGATGCAGGTAAAATTCGTATCGCAGCCTGGCTCAGAGGGAGTGCTCAGTAATGGACTGATATAAATGTTTGTTATGAATAATTGAAGAAAGTGTGATGCATCTATATGAGGTACCATTTCCAGGTGAGAGCCTTCCAGAGACTCCCCATCACCCTTAGGATGAAAATCAAACTTCTTAATAGGAAGGCCTACAGCTCAGGCCCCGGCTCTCCTGCCTCACCCAGGGACACTTGCCCTCTGGGATGGCCTGCCAGCCACGCTGACTTGCTGTCCTTCTTTGGACCCGTCAAGTTTCTGCCCACCCCAGGGCCCACCTGTGTGCTCTTCCTGCTGCTCAGAGCGCCCTGTCTCTCCTCTAGCTTTTTCTCGTCCTTTTGGTTTTAGCTGCAGTGTCCCTTCACGGAGGCCGTCCCTGGTCCCTTTTGTTATCCTGTCTCACAAACTACGCTTGAGTCCCTCAGAGCCTTCATTCCATACCTGAAATGATGTTTCTCTCTGTTTCCCTGTTTGTTGGCTGTCTTCCCAACTAGATTGTAAATTCCGGGAGGGCTGGGACCCCGCGCCCGGCACATGGTTGATGCTGGGAAAACATGGTCCACGTTTGTTGAATGAATGAATAGAAAACTGAACACTAACCATCATCATAAACAGATAATGATGCTAATGATCTGGCGGGCAAACGGCCACTGTGTGCCAGACTCGCACCTGTGTGCTCTGTGTTCATGCACCTCACTGAGCCCTTTCCACAGTCCAAAACAGAACTTCACCTGCCAAGGAAGTGAACCATCAAAGAAGTCAGCTTGCCCAGGTATCGAAGCCAAACCCACACAGGTTCTGCTCTGTTGCTTGATGCCCTGTGGAGGTGAAACCAAATCCCCCTCAGGTCCAGGACGCGGACAGATGCCTCCCCTTGAGGAAGGATGAGGGTGGGAAGGCATCCCAGATCTGCAGCTGCCCTCGGGGCTGGACCACTCCTGGTAGCATCCACAGTCGAAGAGCTCTGTTTTCTGTTCTGGGCTTGAGTGGCCGAGACAAGGAGGGTAGAGGAGGTGGGGTGACTCAGCCACACTGCGTTCATTTCAGGGGAGAGAGTGCCGTCCCTCGGAGGGGACATCAGTGCTGAAGGGTCCCTGTGGGTGAAGGGCAGGGCGTGCTGGCCGGCCAGGAAGGATCCTGTTTCCCCTGTAATCGGACGTGTTCTAGGACAGTCTCATGAGGAGAAGCACATGTTCAGTGCTGGAAAGGGTGGGAGCCGGGAGGGGACTGACTTTAAGAGGACATGAGAAGAGGAGGGTGTTTGAGTCTAGCCTCTATTCTGAGGGTTCTCACCAAAAAGGGCGGCAGGGCTGGGGAGTGAACTGAACATATCCGTGCAGCCCAGTGGGGCTCCTTCGCTGCCGCTAGGTGTCCTGGGACATCATCACTGATGCCCTTTCCCTTCAGCGCTCCCTTCAGTTCCCACGGCCCCTGGTCACTCGCAAGAGCAGCAGGCTGCCCCTGTCCCTACCCACGTGGGCTGGGGTGACGATGGCCTTCACCCTGAGTTACAGCCTCTTATGACTAACACCATATTCATGGGACTCTTGGGCCTCTCTTTCCCTTCTCTCTCTCTTTTTTTTAAATTGAAGTATAGTTGATTTACAATATTATGTTAGTTTCAGACGCATAGCAAAGTGATTCATTTATATACGTATATGTATTTTATGTTTTATATATATTTTTAGTATAGATTTTTTTTCTGATTCTTTTCCACTATAGGTTATTACGAGAAATTGAATATAATTTTCTGTGCTGTACAGTAAATGCTTGTTGTTTATCTGCTTATATATGGTAGTGAGTATCTATTAATCCCACACTCTTAATTTATCCCTCCTGTGTTTCCCCCGTTGGTAACTGTAAATTTGTTTTCTGTCTGTGAGTCTGTTTCCATTCTGTAAGTAATCTCCCTCCCTCGTCTTGTTTAAAGTTACTTTCCATTCACCTAGTCTGTCTTTCGACTTACTGAATGTCCCGATTCCTGCTGTTAACCATGGGAGCCCCATCAGAAGTCCAGGCCCGTGGTAATATGACTGACGCTTGTCAGCCCTTCCTGTGGCCCAGGCACTGTGCTGAAGTCCTTTCTGCAACAGCCCAGTGATGTGAGTGCCACTGACCGGTCTGCATGTTACAGCTGTGGAGGCCCAGAGAGATCACGTGAGGGGCCTGGGGTCACACACATAGCACATGGCAGTGCCAGCAGTTGCTCTCAGACTCTCTCCAGCTCTGTGCCGGGCAGCGTGTCTGGCTGGAGATAGCCGTGATGACCCTGAGTCTCCCAGTGCACCGCCTGCCTGATTTCAGATGGGCAGCTTAGCCCCTTGCCCCCTCCAGTCTTCGCTGGCTGGTTTGGTTTCGTTGGTGGGTGCACAGCAGGGCTGGCTGACTCTGGTGCTCTCCGGATGCTTAAGCACAGGTGCCTGCATCCCACGATCTGGCGCTCCATCCGGTGTGATCGCACTGCCACCTCCAGTCATTGCCAAATACGTACATCTTTTCTCTCCATCCAGATTGTAAGATGCTAATGATCAGGGCCCAGGTTTTGTTTTTCCTCCCGTTTCCCCGGAGCACCTGGAATATTAGTGGGTGCTTAGAGGTGGTTTAATGCTGCTTAGCCTGACTGAAGGACAGGGCCCACCCTCCTGACTTCTTTCACCTTAATTACCTCTTGACAGACCCTGTCTCCAAGAACGGTTCCATTCTGAGGGACTAGGGGTGAGGACTTCAAACTGGGAATTTCCAGGGACACAGCTTAGCCCCAAGCACCTGGCATTCAGACTCAGTGGTAGAGGGTCCTGGTGGCCCTTACTGTGTCCTGGAGCTGTGCTCAGACTTTGAGTGGACCAGCTCCTCCTGTCCCCGCAATAGCGCTAAGGTAGCTACGAGTACCCCCTCAGTTCACAGATGAGGAAACTGAGGCACAAGGGACCTGAGGAAGCAGCTGGGCCTGAACTCGGGGTTCTGCTTCCAGAGCCCCTGCACTGAGCTTCTCTCCCTGCAGCCTCGGAAGCAAAGGCTTAGCGCGGGTCTCCTGTGGGAGCCTGTGTCGGTGAGCGGGTGGGGAGAGGTGTGGCCGCAGTTCGGCGACAGAAGACAATACCGAGGTGCTCTTTTGCCCTCGGGCCTGGCGCCCGTCGCAGGCCAGGAGGACAGGCCTTCGTCGGTGCGGCCAACCGCCGACCCTTCCGCGTGGGCAGAGGTCCCCCAGGTGACACTCTGTGCCTGCATCTGAGGAGAACAGGCCGCACGTCACCCCGCTGCTGAGACTGGACAGCTGATGTCTTTGTGGGTCCTTGCTCCGGAGCGGAGGAGGCAGGCCCACAGCCGGAGGTTTGCTTCTGGCAGAGTCTGGAGCTGCTCTTTTCACAGCAGGCTTCTCTGATCTGAGGTGTCGCTTTGCCTGGAACCTTCCCTCTTGCTCCTTCTCCTTCCCGGCGAGGCTGGAGGACTGCGCGGGCTTGGCTGTTTGTAGGCCCGGGTGAGATCCTGAGGCTTTACTATACAATCAGGTACGAGGCCTTGGTTACTTTGAAAGCATTTCTCATTGTCTTTCGAGGTTAAACTGCTTTGCTGTGTGAATAACAATGTCCCCTCAGAGGCCCGGGCAGAGGGCGAGGGGTGGGCTTTGGGGGGAGCTGAGGTTTTGGTTCTCAGTATCAAGATTGCCAGACGTGTCTTTTTCTCCTACCCTCCTCCTCCTTCAGTCTTTCTCTTCCCTTTTTCTTCTTTCATCCAAACTGCTCAGACCTCCATCAGTCTATCTGGGAGTCTCCTGACACACACTCTGAGCTTTCAAAGTCTTCCCCGCTTTCTCTCGCCAGCCTGTTAGGTGACCAGCACTGTCCTCTCCGTCCTCCTTGTTCTTGCCAGAATTTCTCCAGCACCGAGGAGATGCTCCCTTCTTCAGAGGTCGGGTAATCTACGCAAACACAGGCTGAGCCAGCTGTTCTGCTAGAGCCAGGGCCCGGGCTTCCAGAACGCTGAGTCCAGAGGAGGCTACCGTATGTCAACTAAGGCATCTCTCCAGAGTGCCAAGGAAAGCATTTTAAATCTCTTAGGGGCTGGGGTTTTGTTTCCCTGCGTTACCTGTACCTCTGATATCCTCTCCCTCAGCTGGCCTGGGACGTTCACTCTGCCTTCAGAATCCCATCCACCAGGATCACAATCTGTGTCTTTTCAGAAATGTGGCAGATTCCGTTTCATCTCAGTTTCTTTCTTAACCTGTCGAGTTCAACTAATGGAATCCTCTTTCTCAGAGGTGGTGTGTGGTAAACTCCCTGTGACATTATTGCTATCTAGAAGTCCACCCGTCTTCCTAGCCCTCTGTGGCCATAAAGATGTCACTGGATCATGGTCACCTAACTTAATGGGTGGTGGGGTTTAGAGTTTCATTTTCTTCAGATTTTTCTAAGTTGCTTAAGTTAAAAAAAAAAAAAAAAAAGGAGTATGTGTCATTTCTCCAAAAGGCAATGAAGTCATTCTGAAATAAATGAATATATAAGTGAACAGCTGTATTAGCCCAACTAGTCCCTTAGCAGAGCTGTGTTGACCAGGTGGACACAGAGTGCCGTTGGCCAGGAACATGATGTAGGCAGAGGGCCCGAGGTCTGTGCCGGCATCAAGTTGTCTTCTGTTTATCAAACCTTTTGTTTGCTTTTGAGTGGATTTTATTTCAACCCACTGGCCTACTTTCCTTTGGGTCCGAAGGTGTTCACTTGAGCTCCTTTACATGGCTGTCTTATCTTTTCTCCCTGCCAGGTCACAAGGGGAGGTTCTCACAGGCAAATAGAAATTATTCCTGGGGGAGCTGCCACCAGTAAAAAAAGAAAAAAAATCCTTTCTCCTCACCATCATCACTGTTTTTTTTTAAGCAAAATCTGCCCCTTATCAAACTTCTGATTCAAACCATAGGAAAGAACCAGGGGATGCCTTGGCCCCACTGCCCAAGATAAGATGCTTGCTATATTGTGCAGAAAATTTAATTAGGCACGATTAATAAGACAGTTGGCACTGGGACCTGCCTTGGGAGGAAAGGAAATTAACCTCTGCCTGCCACAGCCGGGGTCCAAGGTCAGGTTCAATTGTGTTCTGACCAGGCAGCTATTTCCGGAGCTGGTGAGAGAACGTGTCAGTTCTTAAACATTCTCCACTTGGAGGACAAAAGCTTCGGGGTCAGACTCTTGGCCACTGTCTCCTTCTGCTGTGTTCGGTGGTTAGGGCCCATTTCTCACATACCTTCGCTGGATCACGGTTCTTCTGGGAGCACAGCCAAGTGCTCCCATCCTGTGGGAGCTGACCCAAAAGGAAAGATCCTGTGAATTTCTGCTCTTTGGTTGAGCAATCTTGGAGAGTCGGTTGGGTGAGTGTGAGGAGGGAGGTTGCTGAGTGGGAGTCACCCGATTTATTTCATCACCATCTTCGTTAAACAGAGGGTTCGTGTTTGCAGTTCTCTCCTGATGAAATTCAGTGACTCAGGAAAAGCCATCTGACTAAATCCTGTTGCAAAAGTTTATCCTCTGACCCCCGTTTGACCTCGATTTCCCCCCAAATTAATTTCCCCCAAACTGTCCACTTTCATTTTGCTATGTAGAACCTCATGGCTAGGCAGAAGGTGTTTATACAAAAACTCAGTCTCTGCTTTGAAGAAGGTTTTGATTCTAAGATAAGCCCTTTGAACTTGGCCATCTTGGACAATTTTCTCAGCTTTTGTAACAGGGTGTTTCAGAGGCACTCCAAAGAGATGTGACAAAGGGCTTTGTTTTTAACATGATCCTTTGTTCCAGGATCTAGGAGTGCTGTTCTGGGTCCAGCCTGGAGTAAGTAGCATATAGAGGGAGGTGGAGGCAAAAGAAGGTGATGAGAAAGGTGCGTCTCTGCAGCCCAAGAGCATCTAATCTCGGTAGGGATGTAAGATTGTTCATCAGTAACAGAGGCAGGAAGAACCAGAGGCTGGCTCTTCAGAATGAGAGCCAAATAGTGGGTGTATTAGTCAGGATGCTCTGGAGAAACAGAATCAATTGGAAGCGTATCTATATCTATAGCCATATCTATCTATCCATCCATCCTTCCATCCATCCATCCATCCATCTAGTTAGAGATGGAAACTGTCTGTCTATCTATCCATCCATCCACTTAGAGATGAAAACAATCTATCTATCTATCTATCTATCTATCTATCTATCTATCTATCTATCTATATGATAGTATGGTGTAATTAGACAATGCCTTGTCTATCTCCCTGTTGACAGGACGGCATCTTACACAACACCCTATCTCCAGCACCTGGCAGGGTCTCGGCAAATTATAGGCATAGCACAGACCCCTGGCCGTTCCTCTAATCAGCTCTCACCTTCTTCTCCAGTAACAGAACCATTAACTTAATGCTGGTTGCCAAGAATAAAAGAAGAGATTCAGTGCGAGGAGTTGGGTAGCACAGTTACGGAGGCTGAGGAGCCCCACAGCTGTGGTCGGTACTCTGGAAACCCAGGGGAGCCAGTGCTGTAAGCTCTAGTCCGAAAGCCAGCAGGCTTGAGACTCGAGAAGAGCTGATGTTTCAGTTTTAGTCCAAAGGCAGGAAAAGACTTATCTCTCCACTCAGACAGTCAGGCAGGAGACGTTCCCTTTTACTCAGCCTTCAGGCTGAGGTCTTCAGTTAATTGGACGGGACCCACCCAACTGAGGGAGGAAAACCGCTTTACCCAGTCTTACCAGTTCAGATGCTAGTCACATCAAGAACCACCTTCCAGATACCCGCAGAATAATGTTTGACCTACTGTGTGGGGCACCCTGTGGCCCTGTCCAGTTGACACATAAAATAACCATCACAGTGGGGTTCACTGTTTTAGAGGTGTCCTTGTCTGTTTTCATCAACAAATAAATCCTAAGCATATAATTTCAGCTACTATAACCCAGTCCCAAAATAATAGTTTTGTTCTCACATGGCAGCCTCTCTGAAAGCCGTCTGGCAGCTCCACATTGTCTAGGATCCAGGATCCTCTGTCTTGTTGTGCCACCATCCCTAGGGTGTTGTCCTTGCCTGCATGGCCCGTGATGGCCTCACCCCTGTCAGTACTCACACAAGAAGGGAGAGATGGAGAATTGCACCGTGAGAAGTTTGTACATCACTTCTACTCAGATCCTATTGGCTAGAACTTAGTCCCATGGCCACACTTAACTGCAAGGGGGGCTGGGAAATGTAGTTCTTATTCTTGGCAACCATGGGTCCAACTAAAACTTGGTTCTGTTATTAGAACCATCGTGGGGAGAGGAAGGATAGCTCGTGCTTTGCCAAGACCCAGGCAAGGCGCTGGAGATAGAGTGGTGTGTAAGATGCAGTCCTGCTGGCCGTCAGTGGGGAGATGGACAAGGCACTTGTTACTACGTTGTGAAGTAAGTCCTAACATGGGGGTGAACACAGGCAGCCAAGCTGGAACAGGGCTGTTAAGGAAGGCTTCCTAGTGAGCTGCTGTAAATCATTTTAAAGGGCAACTGAATTTGGCCCCATGGGTTGAGAGTCCTTTTTCTTAAACCTCAGCTTCACCTGAACTTGTACTTTCCCTTCTATGGCAGTCAAACTGAACTCAGAAGTTGAGGTTCAGGTCTTTGTACTTCATGTCAAGTCAGGAGATCCACGATATTCCTGAAAGTATGAATTAAAAACGAATAGGATTCCTTCCCTTTTCTAGCTCCCCTTTTGCCTTCTTTCTGCCTCCCCCGTTTAGTCTGGGATTAAGGAGGCATCCTTTCTGAACCTTGTTACCCTGTGTATGTGGGGCTCTTGCAGGCTTTGCACAAGATGCCCTTTAAAGGGCTTCAGGGTGGGGCTGCGGGAGGAGTGGTGGGACAGAGAGCGCTTATGTAATGTGGCAAACAAACAGCAAGCGGGCGTTTTGTCTTCCATTAGCCAGGGAGGCATTTTATTTCCACTAGAAATGGCAGCAGACGTGAAAGCAATTAGTGTTAGTGGGTTTACAGTGACGTCCCTGGAGCCAGCAAGATCCTGGGGCCAGATGTCTGTGCTTTATGGTTCCTTGTTCAGAGAACATTCGTGAGTTATTTCCACCCCTGCCCATCCCACCTCCTGCCAGAAAGTCCCAAAATATCACACTTGGGAGAACATAATATTCCTCGAATAGCAGAGCCAGAAGGCCTGTTCTTTGGGGATAGAGAAGGCTGCCTCAGAAGTCGGGGAGGGGAGGTCGGGAGTAGCAGGAAGAATCCTCGCCCCAGGACCTTCAGGTCACTGGTGAGTTGGGGCCGTAGCTTGAAGCAGAGGTAAATGTCAGGAGTGGTGAGCTCTCAACCCCACCTTCTGTTCTTCTTTGCTCTGTTTTCAACCCTGTCCTTTCCCACTTCCAATATGCATGGGGTAGGGAGGATGGAAGTAGAAACCACAGCAGAAAAGGAAGCCCTGAATGATGTCCTCTCCCCTACTCCCTCCCTACCCTCCTCCCAGCAATGGAGTCATGTGACCTCAAAACTTCATCATGACCATTGTCACCACCATGATTATCAAAGCTCCAGAATCTGCCACTTAAATAATTTCCAGTGTAGATGTTCTTTTCCTGTGTAACCCCACCTCTTCCTTTAAGGTCTTGTATTGCATGGTTTGTCATTGGTTTTCTGTATCTGCACTCTGCAGTTTGTGAGCCACTGGCCACAGGTGGCTCTTCAGCACTCAAAATGCAGCCATTCCAAGTTGAGATGTGCTGCAAGTGTAAAACACACACCAGATCCCAAAGACTTACTTTGAAATAAGAATAGAAAATATATTTCTTTTTACTTTTTTCATGTGACTATTAGAAAATTTAAAATTATGCAAGCAGTTTGCATTTGTAGCTTGTATTACACTTCCATTAGGATAGCGCTGGTCTGTGTTTTAAAATATTTTACAGCTGTATTTTTAAAGCTATTGCGAACATTTAAATGAATATTAAAACCTTCCAAAACTTGAAAAGTCTTAAAAAAAAAAAAAGAGGCTCTCCAAACATTTGTAAGAATAAAGTTGAATAGCTAACAAAGAGATTTCACAGCATTTGAGATAGAGCATAGAAACTTAATCACCTTCAGGGACCAGACAGTGATGTAAACAAGTGAGGTCTGCCTGAGGTTATCAGTACGGAATGGTGGGGCTTGTGGTTCAATGGGATGAGGGACCCTGTATAAAGGCATCCAAATTAAAAATTTTAAAATGCTTTTTACTCCATAAGCAATGTCTTCAGGTGGACTTTGGGTCCAGAGGACTCCAGCCTGCTATCTTGGGACCTTTAAAACAAACTATTGTACACTACAGATTGTATGAAAATTATGCATTGTAGAGAATTCAAACTGAGTTTTGTAACTTGGAGTTTCTTTTTTAAATCTTGAAATGGCATTTTAATGTTGCACCCAAGTCCCCAGAGAGGCTTCACTCTGGAGCTTACATATTCTTTCACTAAGGACATGGCTAACAGATAACTCACATGGACTGAGTTCATATTCTGGGAGATGCCAGGACAGTGTTGCCTCCTTATAGTTCTTGTAACAACCCCATGAGGCTGGTTGTATCTTCATTTTCTCTGAAGCTCAGCAAAATTAAGCCACCCACTTAGCCATAGCAAGAAAGTGGCATGGCTGAGGTTCTATCCCATGTAGTTGGGATGCCATGGTTTTAATTTACAAACACAAGTTCTCACAGTTTCCTCTTGTGTTTTCTTCTAAAAGTTTTATAGTTTTAGCTCTTACCTTTAGGGCTTTGATTGGTTTGGGGTTAATTTTTGCATATGGCATCAAGTTGAGGTCCAGCTTCATTTCTTTGCATATGGAGATCCGGTTGTCCTAACATCATTTGTTGAAAAGACTGTTCTTTCCCCATTGAATGGTCTTCACACCGTTGTTGAAAGTCAATTAGCTGTAAGTGTGAGGGTTTATTTCTAAATTCTCAGTTCTATCTTATTGATCTGTTTGTTTCTCCACATGCCAGTATCGCATCATCTTGATTACTATAGCTTTGTAGTAAGTTTGAAATCATGAAGTGTAAGTCTTCTAGTTTTGTGGTTTCAAGATTGTTTGTGCTATTCTGGGTGCATTTCCATATGAATTTTAGGATCAGTTTATCAATTTGAAAAAAAAGGCAGCTGGAATTTTGATGGAAATTGCATTGAAACTGTAGATCAATTTGAGTAGTGTTGCATTGTTTATTTTAATTTAATTTTATATTGAAGTATAAGTTGATTTACAATGTTAGTTTCAGGTGTATAGCAAAGGAATTCAGTTATACATATACATATATATATATACACACATATTTTCAGATTCTTTTCCATTATAGCTTATTACAAGAAATTGAATATAGTTCCCTGTGTTATACAGTAGGTCCTTGTTGTTTATCTATTTTGTATACAAAAGTGTGTATCTGTTAGTCCCAAACTCCTAAGTTATCCTTCCCTGCCTTTCCCCTTTGGTAACCGTAGTTTGTTTTCTGTGTCCATAAATCAAAATCTATTTCTGGTTTAGTATTGCATCTTAACAGTGTTAGATGTCTGACCCATGAACACAGATGTCTCTCCTATTATGTTAAGTCTTCCCTAATTTCTTTCAGCATTTTTTTTTAGTGTTCAGAGTACAAGTTTTGCATTTCTTAAATGTATTTCTAAGTATTTTATCCTTTTGATGCTGTTATAAATGTGTTTTCCTAATTTAATTTTCAGATTGCTCATTTTCCTGCATAATTTTAAATAGTGTCACACCACCCAAAATACTTACATTACATTCCACCTGTGAATACCTAAGTTAACATCTGTTTGTTCCCTCCCTCCCTTCTTTTTCCTTCCTTCCTTCCAATTAGCCACCATGCCGCTATTGGACCTACAATAATTAACAAGTCCCTGCTCTCATTCACCACACAGTCCAGATTCACATTTCTTTGATTGTCTAGAATGTCTTCTCAGGGTTGGACCTCTCAAATCAGGATCCAAACACGCCCTTGCCTTAAACCTGGCAATGGTATCTTTCAAATCTCCTTCCCTTTCTAATGGCTCCTCTTTTCTCTTTTTTGTGCCTGGAGGATTTAAATTTGTGTAATTCAGGCACAGCAAGTCTCTGACCTTATACAAAGCTAACACCTACAGCTAGATAATCCTCATTAGACAGAGTCAGAGCCCTCCTGCTTCGTTTCAGATGAGGAAATTTGAAACAGAATTTTTCCTGCAGGGGCGGGGCCATTGGTCTACGCAAATGTGTGATGCTGTTGCTGGCCCTCCAAGCACCTGTTGCGGAGAAAATACTCCCTGCTGAAGATGCTGGACAGATCACCATTGTTTCTTATCCCCACCCCCACACTTGAATAACAATGACTGATTGTTCTCAGGAGTGATGAAGAAGGCTCTCCTCATCTCACTTTATTTAATAGTGTGAGCCAGATGCCCCGGCCCCCGCGGAAGAGTTTCTCCCTCACTCCTTTGCTCCCATTTCTTCTCCCTGGCCTCCAGTCACCAGATACAATTTTCTCTCTGTCCTTCCAAGATTCCTCCCTCTTCCCCTCATTTAAAATGTTGACCTGGAAGCAAGACACAAGTCTGCAATTAGAGTCAAAGCAGGGCTTACAAACGGAAAAATCCCTTAAGAGTTTTTACATGGCATGTGCCTTAAAAAATTCCACTTCTGTGGTTTTTCCATTGGCGGCCCTCCATCCTGACAAAATGTGTGCTCTTTTAAAATCACTGTATGCTTGTGGCTTACTCCTAACTTCAGTTGTTCTTTCAGGGGAGGCACTAAAACTATTTCCCCATCCGGTATGGTTGGGCACCAGCGCATTGGCACAGAAGCCACCTTGGAGCTGGAGTAGGGTCTTGGCTCTGTAGCTGCCACCCTTCAAGTTACTGGACCGTAGGGAGGCCGGGAGGGTTCCTGGCTGATGGGGAGATACTCAGAAGTCTCAGGGCAGAGGCTATTTACCAACTGATAAGTACATGTTTTAATTTTTTTTTTTGCCTCGAACTGATCGTGTACTGGCTGAATACCACCTAGATATTCTGTACATTTCCATCTAATAGCTTGTACTCTGTCCTTTCCAGAGCCTCCACCTCCCGTCAAGTCTGTTCTCTTTCCAATATATCAGAAGACCAGAGGTCTCTCCTTTTAAAAGCAAAAATCAGTATTCTCATAGTTTCATAGAAGCTCAGGAGGGCCAACATTTTATGTACACATACATAACATCATATAATATACACCATATAGCATGTCATATATATGTTATATGCACTGTGTATTCTATACATAATACCTGTTACATCTCCTAATTGATAACAGTACAGTAACCTGATACAGCTGGTTGCTGGCTGTGCCAGGGGTCAAGCACAGCTGTGAGAGACCCCCTGTTGGCACTTTTCCCTAAACCTGATTTCTCAGACCTTTTCTGAAATATTTGTTAAAAAGAGAGAAAAGGGAATGCATACTTAAGGGGACCCAGGGAATAGCTGGGGATGTGGCCTAGAGTTGGAAATTTCTCCTTCTAAAAATTAATGCAGAATTTGTATGTGGTTCCACATGTGTCTGTGTTAATTTTACTAGAAGATACAGTTACTATAAAAATGCTCACACACCCCCCCCCAAATGGTCACATCAAGGACATGGCAGGGAGATACATGGCGGCCAGTGTGTCCTGACACACACACTTGGGACACCGCCGTCTTCTCGTGACGCTGAGGTTGAGCTGCTGTTTGGCTAAATATACGTCCTCCTTCCCACCTGCTCTCCTGTTTTGCGTTGGCTTCTGACGTGGCAGACAGAGGCAAAGGTTTGCCCTGCCAGGTGGCATCGGGGCACTTGGTTTCTCCCACGGTCCACCTCTGGGTTTTATGACGAGTCCCTGCCTCCCACCCTTCAGGGTATAGCCGGGGCTGCCCCAGAGATGATGGAGGGCCTGGAGACAGAGGAAGTGAAAGCCATGTTGTGACGGTGCAGGTGAATTCCTCACCACAGGCTGGCCGGCTGGCCTCTCTCTGATGGAGAGGAGGAGGGCCTGACACCGGCTTCTGCAGGGCCCACGGTCCCCAGCCACTGCTGCGAGCTTACTCAGTGACGGTTGGTGCCCTTGTCCTTCCCTGAGCACTTTTCTCCCCCAGGCCTCTCTGTGCTCTGAAGGTGTAGGCCTTCCAGGGGATCACAGCACAGAATCTTTGGCACCAACTCCTGGGAAAGGCTGCCTGTCCTGTAGGTAACTGAGATGCTAGTACAGCTCGCAGACACTCGCATGGTACTCACTTTGAGAGGCGCATCTGAAAGTCTGGGGAGGCGCTTAGACCCAAGTTCCAATTCTGACCCAGTTGGTAGCTCTGTGACCTCTGGCAGGTGAAATAGATCATCTCTGAGTCTCCGTTTCCTCATCCATAAAACAGAGGCAGTTTGCATCTAACTTTACAGGAAAGAGCGAAGATAGAGCATCTAGCACTATGGCTGGCAAACGATAGGTGCTCAATAAATGATGCCTATAATTATTTGGAGAATTTCTAGTGAACTGCCTAGAAGTGGGACTGATACTGTCCCTGAGGTTAGTTTGCATGTCGAGTGGCTTCCTAGGTGCATCTGTGGTTGTGAAAAACATACTGAACGTATGAATGCTGTTCCCGGGGTTCCCAGATTCTAATTCCACGGCTGCAAGTCTGGGAAGGGCAGTTGATGGTGATGGTGACGGTGACAGCCTAGGATGGCCTTCCTGCATTCCCCTCTGCCTGCCCTTACTCACCCCAGGCTCAGTGGCTGGCAGTTTTAGTCCCAGGATCAGACCTTTCTGGAATGAATGAACACCGAGCTGGGCCTGGACTTGTCCCAGCCCCCAGACCAGGGATTACACAAACCAGAGCGAGCCCTCCCCAGGGAGGGGCCCCAGCTTCCCCTGCTCGTGGCTGGGGCTGCCCTCGGGTGGGAGTCATGCTGGCTAGTTAGCTATGCCAGGGAAGTTTCTTTTCTGGGGGAGCAAAGACCAGAAAAGAAGGCTTTCTTCTTTTAGGAAGGCTCCCCCGGCGATGGTTTCTGGCCCTTTATCGCTCATTTCTGAGTGAGTGCTGGTTTACATAAGTTATCTTTATTTGCTCCTTGGGATATGACTGCCTGCATGTTGCTGGTGAGGAAGCTAAAACCCCAAGAGGCGAACGCTCTTATCTGCATTTGCACAGCTACTACAGGGCAGCCTGGCATCTGGCCAGCTCTACGCCGACCAGCCCGTGACACCACTGTATCTGAATTTCTGGATAAGGCATGAATCTCTTGTATTACAGGAAAGGAAAAACAAGATTCCCCTATCAGAGGCCAGGCCGTGATGTATGAGCTTTAGCGAGTGATTTATAGGCTTGTTATCACACACCCAGTGCATCTTGGAAGAGGGCCATGCCCAGGGCGGTGGCTGGCCCGCTCCTGGATGTGCCCGTTCCTTGGTTAATCCGTCCTGACCCTCCCTCCGGAAGCTTGGGCCCCTGCCTCCATCCAAAGGACATTGTAGGGGTTGTTTTTTTCCTTTTCAAATAAAAGTTGTAATTTTATCTGTTCATTTTATAGTGTGTTGTGCACTCACTTGGTTCAACGTTCAAAGAGCACAAAAGCAGATGCACTGAAGAGCCGCCCTCCCGTTTCCTGCTCTCTCACTCACTCTCCTGCCCAGTGTTACTGGTTATCAGTGTTCCCTTCCACAGAGATTTTACATAAATACAAGCAAATACACATTTATCCTTTGCTTTGTATACACTTGGTAATATACCAGGCATCCTGCCCTTTTTGTGTAACTTTCTGTATCATGTGTGAAGAGCCTGCTCATTTGTATGTGAAGCATGAAATTTACATAAACCATGAAAAAGATCATGTTTCATGACAACTAAAGTAAATCTCTGAAAAACAGGTTACGTATTTATTAGCTAGCTAGCTAGCAAAATACCTATAAATTATTCCTTTGAGAAACTGGCCAAGGGAAATAATGTACTATTTTGTAGAGTCCAAATTAATTGAATAAGGAATGATGTCCCCCCCCCCAAAAAAAGTTATTTTGAATCAATTTTTAAAAATATTTTAGAACTCAAGTGGCACAGAAACTCAAGCTAGACCATTGGAAGACACTAAGAAACAGACGTGGTTCCTTATTGTTCCGAAGTGTTTCACTAGCTGGTTAATAAAGGCACTTACGAAGCCCTCACTGTGCCAGACATTGTGCTAAGTAACTTGCATGCATTATCTCATTTAATCCTCATAACAACCTTTTGAATCAGATACTCCTGTTATCTCGGTTTAATATAAACTGAAGCCTAGAAGGTTTGGGGGACCTTGCTCACAGTTACAGAATTCGCAGATGGTTGGCAGCTTTACTATAACACTGAAAATATGGCTAAAAATTCCAGATGTTATGTTATAAAGGCTCAGAAAGTTATAACAGGCAGGCAGCAGGTATTAGAGAAGGAGAGCTACTTGAGGGTTGGGGTCCTCAAGAAAGATGTCTCAGAGGAGATGGGACTTAAGTTGGACTGTGGAGGGGTCTTGGCACAAAGGGGACTAGGGAGGAAGGGAGTAAAGGTATGAGGAGGAGAAAGTGTACGGCGAGGCTGAACCTGTTTGAACTTGAGGACCAAGCTGGGGGAAATAGAGAATCCCTTTGGAGAGGTAAACCGTGGCCAAGGCCAAGTCTCAAATGCCTTAGGATGGGCAATGGCAAAGATTAAGTTTCTAAACAGGAGGCGTGTGTGTGCGCACACCCGCACACTTGTACATCTATGTTTGGAAAAGACTAATAGTAAAATAGATTGCAAAGGCACGTTAGACACTTTTCTTAATGGAAGTACTGGGGATTGAACCCAGGACCTTGTGCGTGGTAAGCATGCACTCTACCACTGAGCTATTACCCTCCCCACAGGATGTCAGACATTTTTTTAAAGACACTGTTCTGATACAGTTTGGACCTTTAGAAAATTGATTGCATATCAGCGGTTGGTAAAAGCGCCCCTGTGTGAATTGTGCAGAGAGCTGTTTCCATGTCCAGTTGCTAAGATTTTTTCTGAAGTTTACCAAACCTCTTTCTACTCATTCAACTTCAAGGCGGGTGTGCATTGGTGGGTGGGAAGCATGTGCTACCCAGCCTGTTCTAATGCGTTCACATCTTCGCCTTCCCTGAACTGTACCTTCTAAGAGCTAAAGTGCTCCCCTCCCTTGAGGCCACGTGGGAGGCCAGCTGTGGCACCATGGGTAGCCCTGGCTTAGCATCAGATCCCCTCTGGCCCCTCGTCTTCTCTCTATTCCGACGCCCCCCAAATAAATGCATATGAGTGGCTTACTTAGCAAGGCACCTAGTGAAGAATGTAAACCATGGGTGGTACACTTGGAGGCGTCCTATAGAACATCTAGCCTCAACACCAGCTGTCCATCTTCTCTCCAGCATGCTTTACTAGAAAAGGGAAAGGCCGGATCATTTGGGGATTGTTCTCTGATTCCTTGCAGATTCACATAAATGTTAATGGCTCGAAATAGTAGTACATCAGGGAAACTTTCTTGATGGGAGAGGGTAGTTGAAACTTCAATTTATTGTGTGTGTGCCTCTGTAACAGGGTACTTAACATTGCTTTAGAAACCATCAAAATGAGGGGTAGGGGAGAGTATAGCTCAGTGGTAGAGCGTGTGCTTATTAGCATTCACAGGGTCCTGGAATCAATCCCCAGTACCTCCATTAAAAAATAAGAAGAATTAAATAAACCTAATTTATGCCCCTCAAACAAACAACAAACAAAAAGCCCATCAAAACACACAGGAGCATAGGAGGTGAGGGTGGTGATTGGACTGTGAGGAATGAGATCTAGGCTAGGAATGGGGCTGGAACCAAGAATTGACACTTTTTTCCCATTTTTAACAAGCACTTCCCAAGATTCCTGACGTTAGAACCCTCTTCTTGCGCATGCGCAGCAGCGACACCCCGGGACGCTCATTCCTCGAAAGTTCTGTTTTAGCCCCGTCCCCTCCCTTCACAGATGAGAAAATGCACAGTGGATGGTATACTTGGGACTGCGGCCTGGGTGCAGGGGGCACAGAAAGTCTCGAGCCCCTGCTGCCAGCCTCACGCCCACGGGTACTGATGGCTCAACCTCTAACAGTGAGATGTGTGCTGTGCGGAGGGGACGCGCCTGTTAAAGCCATCGGGCAGAGCAGCTGGAGGAGGGCGTTTGGCGAGGAGAGCTTTGTGGGGCTGATGCACTGGTTGGGGAGCAGGCGATGGCGAGTTCTGCCAGGTGAACGGTACTTCTGCTGACTCCAGGTGGCAGGGGACAGCAGGTGTCTCCCGCGGAGGATGAGGTTCCTCTGCAGTCTGGTTGGAGGCACTGCTATGAATCAGCTTTCCAGTCAGTGGTTCTAGAATTGCCGATTCACTGGGCATGTGTCCAGTGTAAACGCAGGGCAAGTTTGTTTGCCTGGGTTTAAAAACGAGGATTTGGGAGGGAGGGCATAGCTCAGTGGTAGAGCGCATGCTTAGTATACATGGGGTCTTGGGTTCAATCTTCCCTCCATTAAAAAATTTTTTTTAAATAAATAAATAAATAATAAATCTAATTATGTCCCTTCCCAAAAACCAAAAAACAATTTTTTAAAGGGGGTTTTGGGTTAACAGGAGGCCCCTGGGACATCAGTGTGAAGACCCTTTAGGGTCTGGGAATAAAAGGAGAACAGAGAACTGTAAATACAAAGCTGTTATTTGAGAAAATAAGGGTCATTGTCCAAACTCACTGTCCTGAGGTTACTGATAAGATAAAGGTGAAGAGTCATAAACATGTCTGATGGGAATAGGGTGTGAAAAATTTAAAGGAGACTTGAGCTGCAGAGATCAAGTCCCCTTTCTGTGGAGCAGACATGCCTGAGGAGGGCACAGTGACTTTACTCTTACACATTATTACTTATTGGTGTATTTTGTTATTTATTATCGTCCTGCCCTGTGAGTGCTGTGCCTGTCACAGAGTACATTCTGGAGGCTTTAAGCCCTGGACGCGGGTGAGTGGCTGTGTTTTAGGTGCTGTGCTTTACCTGACCCTCACCCCTTCTGCTTTTAATACTTATCTCTCTTCTCCCACCCACCTTCCTCCAAGAGAAATCGACCTGCGCTCAGTTATTCAATGAGCTAATAGGACAATTTGGCCGGTTCTACTCATCAAACCCTTGATGACTGCTTAATCTTAATGCACAGAAAGAAAAAAAAAATGATTCCATAATGCCTTTCCCAGCGCAGCAGAAATGCACCATAAGAGTCCTCTCTGGACCCCACATCCCTGTCTTCCTGTCCCCAGACCCAAGTGGGGCAGCAACCCTTCCTTGTTGCAGTCTACAGAAGGTTCCCACCATCATCACTTGCCAGCTCTAAAGACAGGTGCATGGACTCCAGTGGCATTTTCAGCTTGTTAATCTCATCTCCAGTTGATTAGGACCAGAGCCCTGTGGGAGCAGGTGTCTTGTGGATCCTCTCCTGCTGGTCCTGTCTTGAGATACCCACATAGAAGAATGGCACATGCCCAAGATTAGAACTTCAGCCTCACCGTGAACACATACCTCCTCTGCTCTCCCCTCACCCCACTACCCTCTCAGTGAAGCGGGCTGCAGCTGTTGCTAAGCAACCAGGTTATCCTCACTCTCCCAGTCAGCAGATACCCAAGCAGGCCTGCAACTCCTGCTGGAGAGTTCCAGCTGGGAGATAACCAGGGGCTGGAACTTGAACTCTGCTGCTGCCGACCACCTCTGACCCTTCCCTCTCTGCCAAGGGCCTCTTCTTCCTGGAGGTGTAGGGTCTGCCTTTTGACACTGGAAAGAATGATCTCGATCAATGACATGATAATAGATTCAACTCAAATAAAACAGAATCTAAGAAGTTTAAAATGATCTCTACCTAAAGTTTAGAGCTTCATGTGTGTTTAAAACCCTTAAGAGACAGTTGATTACATTACTTTGTATCAGCTCAGAAAATTGCATTTATTCTCTAGGATCAAGAAGGTCCCATACACGTCTCTGCCCCCTAGCTGGTGGGACCTGTGGGCTGGAGTGTCAGGAGCCCCTGTATCACTCACACTTCACTGGACTTCTGTGGATCTTTAAGGGCTTGCCAAGGCTAGATTCAGTCTTTTATTGGAAACTGTGAACAAGTACTAAAAAGGCCAAGGACTGTTGTGATAGGAAACCAAAGTAGTAACCAGTAAAAGATGGCTCCTGCCTTTAAAGAACTTCAAATTATGGGTGAGGGGAGAGTGTACACAGAATGTTCTGGAACAAAGGTTCCCATCCATTCTCCATTCACAGTGCCCTTAGTGTCCCAGTAGTTTTTCATGGTGCTCCTAGGCCAAAAGAAAGAACTAGCAATTCCATTTTGTCAGTCCAGATAATAAGATCCAGATATTATTTATCCTAACAACATAGCAGATGCTTGAAAAAATAACACATGAATTGAAAGAATAAAGATATTTATATATTTCATTCTTTTTAAAAATAATTGAAGTACAGTCAGTTACAGTGTGTCAATTTCTGGTGTACAGCGTAACGTCCCAGTCATGCATATATATACATATATTCATTTTCATATTCTTTTTCATTCAAGGTTATTAAAAGATATTGAGTATAGTTAGTTCCCTGTACTATACAGAAGAAATTATTTTTTTATCTAGTATTTCATTCTTAAATAATCAGAATGAGTTATACTGAGATATGTGTGCCTGTGGGGCACCTTTCTCAAACCATGGAATCAGAAAGAACACAGTCACCCTCACTTCCTGTCCTTCCTTGAATTTTGCCTGGTACTTGTGTTTGGTTAGTTTCATCACAGCAACTGCCAAAAACCAAGCGTCATAGAGATGGGATATTATTGAAAGGAAGGCAGTGCAATCCAATATTGAAACTGTGAACTTTTTTGAGTTAGCAGGTCCTGAAGCATCCAATAGATGTTGAATATCACTGTTTTCCTCAAAAATTTAAAATACACTGCAGTGCCCCTGCGAGTTCGCTGTGGGACCCCTAGATGCCTTGGGTCCCAAGACATTCAGGTTGGGAACTGTGGTTCTAAAGCACAGAAACTAGTAGTGGAAAATACAAGACCAGGTGGAGCCCGGGTACCCCCTCCCATTGCTTCCCCAGGAAGCTGTTAATAAGTGTTTGTGGGTTGAATGAATAATTTCATGAAAATCTATGATTACAACTGGCTTCCTTTGCAGTCATGTTTTACCGCCTGTCGAATTGCAACAGACTTTTCAAGATGAGCCACAGATACGCAGAGGGAACCAGGATATGTGGGTGTGAATCCCAGCTCTACCACTTACAAGGCTGTGAATTTGGATCTTCACTCTTGCAGGTTTGGCTTCACGGCCTGTGAGTTGGGGATGACAGTGTCTCCTCAGGGTATTGGGAGGATATGAGGCGTGAACGGCCTTTTGCCAGGTGCTTGGTACCTAGTAAGGCCTTTAATCAGTCTGTGCTAGTTCCTCCTGTAATTCTACTCCTGGGGTGGGCATTTAGACTTCAGTGTGATTGAGCATCACAAGTTTTTCTCAGAACGGAGTGTAAATGAGAGGAGGATGAGTGAGTCGTGGAGGCGGGAAGGTGACAAGCCACATCTCTCTGCTCTCAGAGGGCCTTACCGACACACCCCTACTCACCGTGGAACAGAGTGAACCAAGCCTGATCTCTTCCTGGTTCTCCGTCTGTTTCTGACACACCTTTAGGGCATCTGCTGTGTCTAAGACATTGGGACCTCTCCCCATGGTCCTGTGCCAATCTGATGAGTGGCCGGATGTTCCGGAGCCCCAGGCCAGACTTGTTCCAGCGCTGTGCCCATGCAGAACCCTCTCCTGGGAGTCAGACCCCCTTCCCCTTCCATGCAGGAGCATCCTCAGGATGTATAGGGAGCCTTACAAGCCTTTATTACCTGTGTGCCTGTATCCCGGCCTCCTCCAGGGCCTTGAATTATACTATGTGGAAGAGAAAGTATTAAGACTTGATTCCACCCATTTCCTCATCCGTGAAGGGGCTGCTTCCACCTGACACCGCCAGGCAGCCCACAAGCTCTCTAGCTTTTCAGGCTTTCAGTGAGCGTTGCAGGGGCAAACACATACCCCGGTGTGCCTAGTTTCTAGGTTTTTGCCTTTAAAAAATGTCTGCAATGGGAGTTGGGGGGTGGATATAGCTCAGTGGTAGAGTGCATGCTTAGCATGCATGAGGGCCTGGGTTCAATCCCTAGTACCTCCATTAAAAAAAGAAAGAAAGAAAAAGTGTGCACTGGTAATAGCCTATAATGAAAAAGAATAAGAAAAGGTATATATATATAAATGTATATAAAAACTGAATCACTATGCTGTACACCAGAAATTAACACGATATTGTAAACCGATAATAGTTGAATTTAAAAAAAAGTCTGCATTGTTTGCAAATTGTTGCCAAAACAAAATTTTAAAAAATCAACAAAACCTCAAATAACAAGAAAGCCCCAAAGCCTGGACCTTTTAGCCTCTCCTCGGTTGGCTGGACTTGCTGAAACCTTCATCAGCTCAGCACCAGGGATTGTCATCCGGTCCAGAGATGGAAAACTGAACACTGTCCGTTTAAGAGAAAAGACTGGAGGAGGGAAGCCTTGGCCCGTGGCTGGCTTCTGGGCTGTTCCAGGGATCTCTGCATTCAATTAGGGGCTTTGTAAACTCCCCGCCACCCTGACCCTCCCTGGTCTTGCCCATTTCTGTGATTCTGGGCTCTGTGGACAAGACCCTTATTCTAGTGATGACAGTAGCATAGATCTGTCCAGATATCAGCTGCAACCAAGGGTAGGGGTGATTCTCAGGAAAGAGGTCCCGATCTACAGCCTGGACCACTAGCTGCGCTTCAGTTATTCACCAGGGGCCGCTGATAAGGTGCTCAGCTAAACATATCACGCTGCGTTCGCCTTTATGGTTGCACGACCTCGCCTCCCTGCGCCACCCCGTACAACTAGTAATGCCCACGGAAGTCCTTGCCAGGGGTGTGTTTGGTGTCAAGTGAATTGGCACCCCAATTGATGCCTGTAGGCTCTGCATTTTGTTTTCACAAGAGCATCTAGGATCCAGCCCAGGGATTCTGGGCAGAGCGCGCCGCCATCAGTTTGTTTTTTTCAAGGGATTTTTTTTGCTACTGAATCTCAGCAGGAACTTCATTCTTGCAATAGGCTTATTCCTTCCAGCGGACTTTCCTTTATACTATTCATTTCATATTCTCAGCAGTCTGATAAAGCTGGCAGGGCCAGATATCAGCCCCATTTCACAGATGGTTTTTGCACATTGCATCTGTGGCAAAGCCAGACTTAGAACCCATTTTAATTTCAAGTCTTGGTACCTTACCCACTGCCGGACTGTGGTGTACTTACCTCCCTGGCCCTGACCTCTTCTGAATTCTTGTAGCTCTCAGAGCTGACATGAGCAGTTTTTATTTGGAAGCGTTGTTGACTTCAGCAGACATTCATGAGCAGACACCTTTCATGGGTCGGACGGTACCTACGTGTCATTTTGTCCTCAAAGCAGCCTTTTGAAGAAGGTCTTGTTATCCCAGTTTTATAATAAGGGAATTGAGCTTTCTCGATGTCAGATGGCTTAGGTCACACAACTCCCAGTGCCAGAATCAGAACTTGAGCCCACTTCCCCCGACCCCCATTCCACTTCCCTTTCCAGTAAGTCCCTCCAGGGTCTCGGGCTGCTTTATTTATAGGCCCTCAGTGGTTCTTCTGTGCCCAAATCAATCTTTTCAGAAAAGAGTCCAGAGAGCTCATAAACCCATTGTTCTCGAGAAGCATTTTAACTGCCCACAACAGAAATTACCTGACTGATTTTAGTAGAATGGAAAAATTTGAAAAGACATTAATTCATCCCCAACATTTCTGTTGGGGAGGTGGTGGGGAGCGGGGTTGGAAAACAGGAGGAACAAAGAAAGGCTTGGCAGCTGGAATCAGTCCAGATCACACGGAGGAACCCACCCAATGTGGACAGACCCCAATGCTTGTGATGATACTGGCCCTGAACCACAGGTGCTGTCATTGGCATCACTGCCACCGAAGCCCTTGAAAACTGATGTTGCTGCCCCCACTGCCAGCCTGGACTCGCCACCTTTCTCCTTCCTTGTGTCAGGCCCAGGCGGTATCCTTGGTTGCCAAACCCAGATGTGTCCATGCCTTTGCTGCAAAGGCTGCTGGGAAAGTGACCCCCGGCTTGGCTTCCGTAGTGAGAAGAAGCTGTACTTCCCACCAGTATTCACACAACAGGGAGCTTCCCACAAGGAACAAGGGGTGCAGGTGCCGGGCAGCCCCGAACGTTACAAGTCTCCACCACCCTGCCCCAAACACACACAGACACCTAGTTGTCGGGGACTTCTCTGTTTCTAGTCGTCACCACCTTCCCACCACTCGCCACACCTCATCCGTGGTCTAAAATGTGTAGCTGATGTAGGTGGAAGTGCTCTGGGAAGTGGTTTGTTAATGATTATCCACAGCCCTGGCTCCAGTTTGCCCCCAGCCGTTGGAGGGCTTGGTTACTGTTCTCTGATCATCCCCAGAAACACTGCACCTTTTAATTGAAGATGGTCTCACAGCTGGTTTGTTCCCCCAGCTTCTGGCTGAAGGGCGAGATCCATAGTTTCTTGGTGAGGAAGCCTGGAGCGTGGTGCTACTTTCCTTTCTCCAGGCAGGTCTCTGGCCACCCCGAGGTATTTATCCCTCCAGGGACCTGCGTTCCTGGGCCTCAAGGCAGGTGGTGGTGTGGCCCCGCTGTGATTTTGCTGCTGCCACACTGCTTCTTGGAGCTGAAGTCTGCGGCGAGCCCACTGCCGCTCAATTCCTTCTGCTAGGACGGCAGGCGCCTGGGGCCCTTGCAGGGCTTCCTTATTCGTCTGTGGGAACCAGTCACCACAGCGGCCCATTTCCCCAGTCACTCTCCTTCCTGATAATATTCTTTTGGTTGCTCTGGCCACAAGGACAGAGGACATCTACAGGAGCAAGGACATCTACCTTTCAAGGACAGCAGTCACTGTGGTTCTCCCACGTCGAGCCTCCAGCCCATCCTGACTTCCGGCTCATCCCCCTCCAAGCAGTATCCAGCCTCTGCCCTCCAGCATCACTTCTCAACTCTGTGCTGGGCTCCT
The DNA here is from genome assembly GCF_036321535.1 of Camelus dromedarius. NCBI lineage: Eukaryota > Metazoa > Chordata > Mammalia > Artiodactyla > Camelidae > Camelus > Camelus dromedarius. Next base: position 8,583,945 of record NC_087454.1, on the reverse strand, counting down.
GTGGGGCCCAAAGGCTTTGGGCTTCTTTTATTAACCCGCCTGGTCCTCTGAGGCCTAGTGATTTAATTCTGCTTCCACCCTCCCGCTAGAGCAATTCCCTGGACGGAAAATGGAAAATGTCAAGCTTTGGGATCTCAGAACTGAATTCGTAGCGGGCCCTGCCATGTGTCTGTGACTGTGGGTGATTGTGGTCACTCCCAGCCTCCGCTCCCTTTTCTGGACAAAAGGGGGTAACGATGCTAGTGTGATGCTCAGCTGAGGGGATGGGAAGCCCGGGCACCTGGCAGATTCACAGCAGTTTCAGCTCCTCTTCCCTTCCTCCTGCTCACTCCCAAGATGGAGTCTGCCACCTTCCCGGCTCTGTTCCTATTACCACTGCCTACAGGGAGCCCTGAATTGGGGACACAATCTCCGTGGTAACGGGGAGATTTATAATAAGTTTTAAAAAGCCTGGAGTACCTTGCTGAGTCTTTGATGGAGTAAAAACTACCACAAGAACATAGAAGCAAAGCGGGGTTTTAAAGGAATGTCGATGGACGTCTGAGGCACTTTGCTTGGGAAAATACTCAAATCTTCCTCTGGGCGGGGCTTTCAGGAGCTCACAGGCAAATGAGGGAGCTGGGCTGGAGTAATTTTAAGATGGCCTTTGCCCCTGCTGTCACTCCTTTGATTGGTTATACAGCCAAAGAAGGGTCAGTGTGGGTGGGGTGGGCCTAATCTAATCACAGGAGCCCTTTAAAGACACAGAGGTCTCTCTGGCTGTTGACCAAAGAGGAAGTCAGAGGGATTCCCAGCATGAGAAGGATTTAGGGGCTGTGGGGGTTGGGGGGCCTGTGGTCTACAGGAGGTGCCCACACCACCCAACTACAGAGGCCACCGTTCAGTTCCAACTGATTGTTGTCTTGCAGGAGGCTCTGGGGGAAGAAACCCAATGTTTCTGGATCTTTCCATAAAAAAAAAAAGAGGCCAAAAGCTTAGACTGTGGGAAATATACTGATTTTTTTACAAAAACATTTGCTGGGTCAATATACCTGTGATCCCTTCACTAAAGCATAACCCCTCTTGAGTGGGGTTTCCTACTTTTTTTTTTTTTGAGGAGTTGCCTAGTTTAAAGTCTTTTGTCTTTCACGCACACATAGAGTGAAGATGGTGTTTCTCTGGAGAGTGTAAACTTGCAGTGACCACCAGGGACGGAGGTTTTGTCTGGGGCCACGCGGGGGCTTTGGGAGCTAGCACAAGTCTCCCACCCTTTTAGATGTGTGACGAGAATTCCCACTTCAATTAGGAAGAGGAAGTACAGGTTTCTTTATTTCTCTGCAGCCATCCTGATCACCGTTCTGAGCCCCACCCTTAGGAGGGAAGGTAGGGAATGGAGCTACCCGGTCATCCTCCCCAACCCAGTCACCTACGTTTTCTTTTAAGTAGCTAGGTCTCCTTTAGGTGACTCTGGTGGCCGAGTTGTTCAGCATTCTGCCCTTTGCCTGCCTCTAGTGCAGAAGGTGGCTGCTTCTATGGGGCAAGTGTGGCTGGTGCGACTGGCTGTGTTCCCTGGATGCAGGTGGTGCCTCTGACTCCTGGCTTGTCCAGATGTGTGATGGTGGTGCAGGCTTGAGAGAGGCTGTTCCAGGCCACTCCCCAGAATAACAACTGCTAAGGTGCAGCAGGTGTCCTTTGGCTATATGGGACCAACACAGCAGGACCCATGGTTCTGGCTGTTTTCTTCTGTCCCCAAGTCCCTGACCACTGCAGCCACTGCATCCAACCCCAGACCTCTGTTCTCCCAGGGGCCCTCTCCCCACCTCCCTGCCCCTCTCACTTGGGTCTACAGGCAGGAGCTGCCTCAGGCCACCCACCTGGGACGCTTGCCACTAGCCCAGAAGGGCTCTGGCTCCTGCCTACCTACCTGCTGTTTCTAAACCTCCGCTCTTGGACTCCCCTGGGCTAGATGTGGCTAGCTTTTCTTTTCTCTCCTGGGGAATAGCTGGAATGAGCTGTCAGGTAACTTCCCAGCATCATATCCTCAACCTCACCACGTATAAGCCATAGTGATGGAGATGTGTGTGATTTACCAGTAAGGAAACCCCGAATGAAAAGCGTTTCAGGAGTGCTGTCCCCGTTATGGATGGTGTAGGCTCAACGGTAAGATGATGCATGAAACAATCTGAGAAAACCTAACTCCTGATGGGGGCTCCTGTGCAGAAGGAGGGCCTGGATGACAGGCGTGAGTCATGGGGGAGAGTCCATGAAAAGTGACGGTGGGATGGGGCTGGCCTTGAAGGGTGGGTTGGATATGGAAAAGCACTTGAACATCTAATTCAGTTCCATATCCAGTCCCGTCCACATTAGCCCTGCTGACCGTCTTCCTCTGGTTGTCCTCCCCTATCAGAGCCCGGCATCAGGGGGCCTTGACAAAAGGAGCTAAATATGGGTCTCCCTGACCCGTTTCCATCTGAAATTTGACATTAGAATGGAAACTTCATCACGTTGCTCTGAGACTTTCGGCGGGGTGGGGGTGGGGGGTCACCCAGCTGAGTGTTAGGCACCCCATCCCCCACCACCCTGGTTTCTGGTGCTCACTACCGCACATCACTTCCTGGGAGCCCTCCTGTGTTGCTGCGGGTATGTGCCACAAGAATGGGACCGTGTATCATGGAGGTGGATGTCACCTCTGGGTGTTGTACACAGTTTAGATGTGGGTGCAGAGAATAACCTAACCAGCTGGAAGACGAGGGTGGCCGGTGGCATAGGAGTGCAGGAGTGAAGACCAGGTTTGCTCTGGGGCCAGGCATTCTGGGTTCAGATCCCAGTGGTAGCACTCATTGAGTTGTGGAGCCGCAGGCAAGTTGCTTACCCTCTCAGGGGCTCAGTTTCCACGTCTGTGAGATGGGGATAGTGTCATACCTGCCACGTGGGGTTGTGCACACACAGAAATGGAAGTGTGTGTAAGATGTGCACCCTCTTCTGGCACAAGGTAAGTGCCCTGTGAAAGGTCATCATTGCTATTTTAAATGACATCAGAATTATTGTGACCACATCAGGTCAGCGATGTGAGTTGGGAAGTTGTCTGTCAGGAGGTCTAGTGGGGCTGAAGATGAAGGATTTCATCTCTGCAAAGGGACTCTCTTCCCAACTTCTACGGAAGAAGGGCTGGGGGCAGAGATGGGGTTTTGACAAGACATTTCTGCTGATGCTGCCACTTCTCTGGGTGGGGGGGGTGTGTGGTGGGAGGTAGGGCAGGGGAAGGAGAAATGGAAGTGGGGATAAAGGAAGAAAGAGGCTGAGCTGGACCTGTCCATTCAGATACTTAGTTCTGTTAAAAGCAGAGATTTGTCTTGACTTGTTTTTATTTTTCCTTCCCTCTAAACTCTAGTCCTGTTTGATCTCCTTTGAATGATAAGACTCTTTTAAGACTATAACAACCCTCTTCCTCAGAACATTGAACATCAGGATACACACTTTTTGTAAATAGTCACATTGTAGTGGTTTCTCAGACCCAGATTAAACACCCACGTTTTAGACCATTTTTAAAATGGGACCCGAAGCTTCTGAATGAAGAGGTAAACTCTTACACATGCTTCAGAACCCTGCCCAAATGTCACCTTGCCGGCAGAGCTTTCTACCAGACGCAAGTCGGTTGGCCAGCCCCTCCCATGGTTCATCCCTCTATTAGATCCTGTAGTCTGTCAGGTCCTCTAATCCCTCATTTCCTGGTTGGTCTCCTCTCCTAGACTGTGAGCTCCTATTCATCGTTCTTACTCATTTTTTGGGTCCCAGTGCCTAGCCCAGAAGTGCTGAAGGAATGGAGTATGAAGGAAGAGAACGAGTTTCCTGGTTGAAATGCAGAGAAAGCCTTCTCTACACTGTGTGAATGGGAGGAAAAACTAGGAAGCCGTATCTGATGGGACCTCCTGTGGGGGCTCCGCCAACCTGCCCGGACCACTGCAAGCCAGCCTAGGGAACCAGCATCCTTTTTGGCTTTCAGGAGATAAGGGGCTGTCAACACAAGTGGAATAATCAGGGAGAATGGGTGGGAAAGTCGCCCTGGCCTCATAGATCACCGCCATCGATTAGATAAGGGCATGTGTCATTGGAAATGTGCTGGCAGAGAGGGCTTTGAAGTTCCAGGCTGATGATGCTGGGGAAGGATTTTGGTGGCGGGGCGGCAGCCATCCTCCAGGTACCCAGAGATAACCTACCTGATCAAGGGCAGGAGAGGACCAATGCTCTGTGGGACAGCAGAGGGCAGGTGTCTTTCTCTGGAGGTGTTAATGGGCCGTTCCTTTCCTGCTCCTGGGGGGCCCCCGGGGTGGAGTATCAGCCCCTATAAAAGCTCTGGTCCCTGGAAAGAGATCTGGGTGGGTTCTCAGCCACAGCTTAGAGACCCTGAGCTTGCAGACCCTGAGGGGTATAGCTCCCTGAACAGACTTTAGGGTCTGTTGCTTGGAAACTCCTTCCCTGAGTCCCGACGGCACTGATGCCTCCAAGGGCCTTGGAGATTTGGGCTCCTTTACAGAGCACATGCTCAGTAGGTGCTGGAGGAGGCCAGGTCTGCATTTCCCCATGAGGGGTCTCAGGAGGGAGGTAAACTTCCTTCTGAAATGATTTAATGCAAAAGCTTCCAACAAAGAGCAGGCCCACTGCTTTGCACGTGGCACTTTCCCTTCCAGAAATTTCCCATCAATCTCATTTTCTCCCCAACCTCAGCTCCGTGACATGGGGGAGAAGGCATTGATCCCACCCTCTTATGGAGAGGGAGCTCTTGCTTTGCTGAAACGCCAACTGCTGGGGAAATGTCTGGGCTCTGGCAGAACATGCAAGGCGTTTTTCTCAGGCACTCAGTGAGTCCATTTCACACAGCCTGTTTATTGGAAGTGAAATCAAGTCCATATGTTTCAGGTCTCTTTGCTTGATTCTCTGCCATATGATTTTCTCTATGATTGAGGCCCTAAAGTGTGGGATCTTTTGCCTTAGGAGGAGAATGCATCTGGCCCCAAGAGAATATGAACCCCAAGCCTCAAGGGAGCGTGTGCCATGCTGCTCTCTGAGAGATGGATGGATGCAGGGCAATAGAGACAGCCCTGCTGTCCTTTTGGTAAGGTTGTGCACCCAGCGATGAGAGTGTACAGGCTGTCCTCCTAGGGTTTCCAGAGCGGAGACGAGGGTGGTGATTTCCCCCATTAGGAGTCTGCCACGGCTGCGCCTCTCCCTGCCCTCTCCCGTCTCTATCTCCCTGGTAGAGTCTACTTACCTTCATATCAAAGGAATCTCAGAGCCATGGGCATGTGTGTGTGTGTGGGGGGGTGCCCCTATTATTTCCTTTCCAGCACAAAATGGAGAGAGAGAGCTTTTCTCTAAAGAGCCCATTCCAGTACTTTCTCTGGCGGTGGCAAGAAAGGCGTGGTGATAGGCCACAGGAAATTCATGAAGACACCAAAGCCCTATGGTATTCCTGGAGAACCAGTCCCAAAGGCTGGGCTGACAGGGCGATTTGGAAGCTGACTGATTTCTTTGGGAAAAATCCTTGCATATATTCAATGGCATGTGATACCCCCGACTGTGGGCTGTGTCAGCCCTCTGTGCAGACAGTGCACGTCCCTGTGATTTTAGGGGTGAGGGGGTGCTCTGTGCCACACTGATGCACCTACACACACATGCACGCACACTCACATGCTATCTGATGACCGCAAGTCCACAATTAGAATTGTATTCCTTTAGCCTAAGCCCTTGATTCTTGTCACGCTGTTAAGACCCCTGGAGTTTCGGGTTCTGGGTATTTCAGAAGGGCAGATTTGGGTGGAAAAGCTGAGCGAGAGAACCGAAGGATCTTAGCAGGGAGGTGGGGGAGGGGTGGCTCGCAGAGTGGGCTTTGCAGAAGCCCCACAGAGGTGAGGTTTGAGGGAAATCTGTGTAGAACAAGGAGAAGACAGACTCTGCCTTATACATCTGTGAAGGGCCTGCTAGCTCTGCATTTTGGGTTCCTTTGAAGCTGGAAGCATTATATTATTTTTGACAATATGTTATATGGGCTTCCAGGAGCATCTACCATGGAGATGCCCATTCCTCAGACCATGAGGGGACGGTGCACCGGCTTGGGATGTGGGTAAAGTGTTGTGTGTATGTGTGAATAGCATCTTCTGGAGAGGGTCCCTGGCCTTCACCAGAATCATGAAGATGCCTTGAGGAGCTGGAGCAGAAAGACGTAGCAATGTAGCCTGAGCCTTCGAAGCGTCACAAGTTCAGGGTGGGCAGGAGCTGGGCCAGGACCTGCCTGCCCCAGGCTTCGGAGGGCCCTTCTGCCATCACATGAGCTCTTCATGTCTCCTTTGAGCTTGAGAGAAAAAGTCATGTTTTGCTGACCATAAAAGTAGAAAGACACTTAGAAAATCTGGAAAAAAGTAGTGAAGAAAAGAAAAATGAGTCCTAATCCTATTAATTAACTACTGTAAACATTTTGAGCTGTTCCCTTTCGGGGTTTTTTCCTCTTCTTTTGTCTTCTTAAGAGAGAGCTGAGATCATAGTATGTCTATGAATAGAGCCCTTTTCACTTAACATGACCTCATGATCATCTTGCTTGCCATTAAAAAGGTTTTATAAGCATCATTTTCAGTGGCTGTACAATATTCCATTATACGGCTGGGCTACAGCCTACTTACCCATTCTCCTATGGTTGGGCATTTGCAACACTCCCAGCTTTTCACTTTAATAAATAATGCACTGAGAGGCATCTTTGGGTAAGCCGTGCCTACATTTTAGATGATTTCTGTATGAGAGATTCCTAGAAGTCTCTTTTGACTTTTGAAAATACTGTGTGTTAATATGTTGTCAAGACCCGCCTGTAAAGTGTGGACGTTGCAAAGGACTGCGGGCAGAGTGGTGCGGCCAGGCAGTGAGGCACACTGGGTTCCTGCACACTCAGGGCACGCCTCTAGGCGCTGCAGGAATGGTGGAGACTTAAGAAATAAAACGGCCCAGCCTTTATGCTTGGAACCATAACATACTTAAATAGCCCGGAGGAAGAGATGCCTGGGTCTTAGAACCTTGGGGGAAGCCATGCTGTGTTTTTCTGGAAAGGGAGTCTAGAGCTTTCTTCAGTATCTTTTCATCTACAGCGCTTCAAAGAATTGCCCCTGCGATATTGTTTTGGGTATACCGAGTGGGAGAGAACTGTTTTTCTCTATTTCTTCTCTTACTATTTTATCTTACAGTGTTTATAAGAGAAAAAGATAAACTTCTTTTTCATGTGTCATGAACACGACCAGTAGAGTGTATTAAGACGATAGCAGTTGGGTGCTGGTTTTGCAGACTATGAATTAGATATAAGAGGGTCACAGCCTACATCCATCGGGTGGGAGGCAGGTTTTGGTAGTATTTGTCACCTGTACCTACAATGACCTGCCAATCTGTTCACATATAAATCTGCTCCTGCCAACATGAGCCCATGTTACATGAACCTCATGCCGATAGGGCCATATTCTCAGAACATATTTACATGGGTGCCCGGCACATTCGGTTTAACACACCAGTGTTTCCCCATCCCTTCACTTGGCTGCTCAGAGTTAAAGTGCTCTTACTGCTCACTCATGGTTATCAGGAAAGCCAGCCCAGCTCTGCCAGTGTAGAAGAGGCCAGGAGATGTGGTCATTGTGTGGGCTCCAGGCCTTTCACTGGGGCCAGAATTAGATGTGCCCGTGGAAACTGACAGCCATTGACTGTATTTATTTTCTCCAGTCTGTGCTGACCACTTCTATTGCTCAGCCAGCTCTGGTTAGCTCTCCAGAGGGGAAATGATAGTGCCACGTGTCCGTAGCCTTGTCCAGGCATCTCCACTGGATGGCCACCCACAGGTGCAGGACTTCCACCAAACCCTCTGAGCTCAGCTTACTGGGAGTGTTCATGGGTTTTGACAAGTCGAGTGCCCATCCATGGTCAGGATAGCTGGGATGGGCGCATGTCTTATCACCCCATTTCCCCTGTGGCATGTCCCTCATCTGTGGCCAAGCGCTCAGCTCTTCATAAGAGGGCCTACGTGCAGAACATGACCAGACAGTAGAGACTATTTTTTTTATATTTTTGAGTTCCACTTGGCTGTTTCTCCAGGTTCAGCTGAGTTGTTTTTCTTCCCTGACTCTTGGCTTTACCTTGGAATAAATCCTTTTCTCATTCTCTGCCACTCGCCTTCCCTCAGCTTTGTTGTCTCCTGACCCAGAACTACGCAGTCTCTGAAAGGGTTTCCATCTACCTGTAATGTGTGCACCCAGTACAGTCAGCACATAAGCCGAATTCTTATTTGGCCTCAGCTCCGTTGCCAAAGGAACCAAACCCCACCGTGAGGACAGGTGAGGGTCGGGCCACTGCCCACCCCTCAGGTGTAAGGAATATCTGCTCTTGGCCTAAGGAGCAGGAGAACATCAAACACACACATCTGTGACCACTGCCAGTCCTAATCCATAATGCAAAACAGACAAGCAAGAAAACACTCAAAAAACAATCCTTTGTTGATGGTTATGGGGAAGATGGCTAAACGCTTAGACCTTTGAAGGATATGAAGACATTCTTCCTCATACTTAATCAGACTCTCCTTGGCCATGATTTCAGCTTATGTCTTCTGGTTCTGTCCAGATAAAGACACTATTCTCTACATATGGTCTTTTTAATAAGTTATATCTTACATATAAAATAAAACATGTCAAACATTTCCTGTGTAAGATAACTTTTAATAAAATATATTTTGTATGTGAAAAGTTATATTGTATACTTTAATAGAACTCATATTTAAATATTTTAAATATATTTTAAAATTTATATTTGAATATATTATTACAAGTAAAATACATTTGTATATAAAATGTTATAGATTAATATAAATAAAAAATTAAAACATTTGATATTGGTACATTCATTTAAAAATATTAAAATAGACTATTTAAATGTATGAAAATAAATAAATATTGAAATCAATGCCGATGGTTTAATACTAAAATTAAATAATTGGACCCAAGTGTTATTTTTGTATAAATAAAAGGCGTTATAAAATGTTTCTAAATTGTAAAAAGGGTACCTAGTTTGGTCTGGGTCCGTCAGTAAGTTCCCATCCGGGGGCCACAGCGCCCCCTGTCGCTGTCTCGGCGCCAGGGCCCTGATGTACTGTTTGTCCTCCCGCCCGCAGGCATCGGCAAGAACGTCATCTGCGACCGCACGGCCACGCCGCTGGACGCCTTCCGCATGATGTCGGCCGCCCACTACTACCCCAAGCTCATGAGCATCATGGGCAACGTGCTGCGCTTCCTGCCGGCCTTCGTGCGCATGAAGCAGCTCATCCAGGAGGGCTATGTGGGCGAGCTGCTGGTGTGCGAGGTGCAGGTGCACGGCGGCAGCCTGCTGGGCAAGAAGTACAACTGGAGCTGCGATGACCTGATGGGCGGCGGCGGCCTGCACTCGGTGGGCACCTACATCATCGACCTGCTCACCTTCCTCACCGGCCAGAAGGCCGTCAAGGTTCACGGGCTGCTCAAGACCTTCGTGAAGCAGACCGACCACATCAAGGGCATCCGCCAGATCACCAGCGACGACTTCTGCACCTTCCAGATGGTGCTGGAGGGCGGGGTGTGCTGCACCGTCACGCTAAACTTCAACGTGCCCGGAGAGTTCAAGCAGGACGTGACCGTGGTGGGCTCGGCCGGGCGCCTGCTGGCGGTGGGCACGGACCTGTATGGGCAGCGCAACAGCTCCCCGGAGCAGGAGCTGCTGGTGCAGGACGCCACGCCCGTCAGCAACTCCCTGCTGCCCGAGAAGGCCTTCAGCGACATCCCCTCGCCCTACCTGCGCGGCACCATCAAGATGATGCAGGCGGTGCGCCAGGCCTTCCAGGACCAGGACGACCGGCGCACGTGGGACGGGCGGCCGCTCACCATGGCCGCCACCTTCGACGACTGCCTGTACGCCCTGTGCGTGGTGGACACCATCAAGAGGTCCAGCCAGACAGGCGAGTGGCAGAACATCGCTGTCATGACGGAGGAGCCCGAGCTGAGCCCCGCGTACCTGATCAGCGAGGCCATGCGCCGGAGCAGGATGTCCCTGTATTGCTAGCAAGGAACGGGGACCCAGCGCGACTTTGGTTAGGTCCCCCGTGGGGCCGGGAGAGTGGGAAAGGGCAGGGGGACAGGCGGCCTCGAGGAGTGTGGGGACGGGGAAGGGGAAAGGCGGTGTGAGAAAATGGCATCTGGGAGACCGAGCTCCTGCCCAGGTGAGGCCCCCCCCCCCAAACAAGACTGTTGCAGGGCTGAGCTAGTACCTGGGGGTATTCAGAGGGCCTGCTCCGAGGTCGTCCCTGCTGGCGCCTGCGTAGAGAGAGGAGGTTCAGCTGCCTCTGCTGCCCTTCACTGTGGGGCGGGGCGGGGTTGCGGTCCTCTGCACCTCGTCCCTCCCCGACACCTTGGCCTCCTTTGCAAGCCAAATGCTCCTGCGAGGTCAAGGCCCTGTATCCAGTGGCAGCTCAGTTGGCACATCTTCACACGTCCACGCAAGCCTGTGGGTCTGGGGAGAGGTGGGGGCGCAGCGGCTAACGAGAAAGTTCAGATTCCAGGAAGCCACTTAGTGTCTGAAGGAGAAAGTACTTGGTAGCAAAGTGTGTAGCTTTCTTGATTGATTGGTCTTCCTCCCAGGACGCAGGAGGGCGTGCCTTCCTCACTGACTTTTTGCCCTTCTGACCTGAGGTGGGGTGTGGGAATGCCAGGAACCACAAGAAGAGGGAGGGGTTCCCTTGAACCGAAAGGAGAGAGCAAGGGTACACCCTGCACCCAGACAGATGAGGCAGAGAGGAAAATGTCCCTTTGGATTTGTGAGCAGCGAAAAGCCCACGAGGAGCCACCGTGTAACTATTTCCCGTGGGATGGGGTGGAGGGTAAGAGGGGCCGGGTACTGGGGTGGGGAGGCTGTCCTTTGAAGGGGCCAAGGAGACAGCAGGAGCTTGGGGTTTGAGGGCCTGCTCTGTGCTGGTCTCCAGGACTGGGGGCAGCTGTGCGCACCCGGGTGGCAGTGACGGTTCCCCAGCAGCAGAGAGTGAGCCATCCCAGGCCCAGGCTCTCCTAGGAAACTGGGGAAGGGCTCTTCGGAGATTCCCCAGCCTTGTGGATTGAAAAAGGGAAATCTTCAGGTCTACTCAGATATAATCCTCTTCCCTTAAAAAGTAAATAAATAAATAAAAGTCAAGGCTCTTTTCCTTAGCTTTGACCTTTGCTTTCATGAATCACACACCTGAAAAATTTTGAATAGGTATTAAAAGGCCAGCAAGGAATATCATTTTCAGTGTTTCTAAATAGGGTTTCAAAGCCCTCTGATGTGTATACTTCACGTAGGCTTGAAAAGCCTAATGTAGGAAAAAAAAATCTTCCTTCCCTTGGTCTCCTGTCTCTCTTGTCTTGTCACCCTCTGCTTATAACTGTAGGCTTGGAGCAGGCAGTGCGGAAGGGACTCACTGGACACACACACACACTCTCTCTCTCTCACTCACTCACTCACTCACACACACACACGCACACACACACACACGTTGATAAATGCTCACTATCACCAGTGTTACTAGAAATCACTCTTAAAAATTCAAACCAAAAAGAAAGCCCAAGTCAAATACATTTTGAAAATGGGAAATTACACTTTTGTTCTCTTTTCTTAATCCTTCACCCCTCCTCTCCCCCATAGGACATTTGTCAAGGTCAGTGTGGAGACTGTTACTTGTAAATCTACATAGTGTGTGTTTACAGTCACAGAAATCCAACTGTTGTCTTTGGCACACAAGTGAGGCTTAAGCTTCTTTTCAGACGGCTGGCAGGAGGCCTGGAAGAGAATTTAAGGGGCCCAGAGGGCACCCCCAGGCTCTCAGAGCAAAACCTGAAACTGAGCAGTCTGGTCAGTTGCAGCCTCCCTCCTCCTCCCTAGGTCGGTGCACGAGGGTGCAGCGTGGTCAAGCCCCAACACCACGGGGATGTTGGGATTCTCTCACACAGAGGAGTAAGGATTACATTCCCAGAAGGAATGACCTTGCTTCCTGGGGCCTCACTGCAACATGCTGAGGTTAGTCAGCTGAAACTCACCATTGTACGTTAGGTCCCTGTGCTGTTGGCAAAGTTCATGATCAGCGTGCCAGCTTTTGTAGCTATCAGTTCAAAACTAGAGACTTGGTAGAATGGAAGTCTCCCAGTAACAGTTTGAGCAGAGGGTCATGCCATGGACTGTTTTGGTTCAGATTGTCCTAAATTCCTTTCTAGATAAATAGCTTTTGTGGAAATTGAGTGGAAATAATTTTTATTTTCCTAGCTAGCCCAAAGGCTGTGATTAAGGATGAAGAAAAAGGAAACTAGTGACTCTGTGGGTCTCATTTTTCTAAGTCATTTATAATCTAAGTAGGGATATTCCTGTTTCTGTACTTAACTAAAATACTTGGGAGTTTTTTTCCCCTAAAAGATCTCTGAGCTCTGTGATAAATATTTAGTGTCTAAAATAAAAATTCTCACTTGAGGCTGGGGTATAGAGAAAGAATATATATTCTTTAAAAGAAGCATGAAAATATTTTAGTAAGTGTTCTCAAATTTTATCTGCTGAAATGCATGTGGTAGGTAGAGGCAGGGACAAGAGGAAGACAAGACCTAGATAGTTCATTTTTGAAAAAAACAAAAACTATAGTAAATGGGTTCCCTGGTGCCCCTTTGGCCCCTGCCCTACTACTTGCAAAGACTTGATTGGGAGCCACAAGGTACAGCAGAAATCTCAAGCTTTCAGCAACATTCTACAGAAGGACTTTGTTCCGGCCCAGCATCCCTAACAGTCCCCCACAGGGGACTGGGTACCATCAGAAGGATTTGGGCTCAGATGGAGTCTTGGGAGTGATCAGCCCCTTTCTGCCTTATTGATTGTGTTTTGGGGACCTGGAGTAATGGAGTCTCCATTTTAGGGGCATCACACTTAGTCCCTCCTTCCCTGCTTTGTGGCCATCATCGTGTGTTTGCCACTGGTGGCCTCTGCTGATGTTCCAGATTCTGAGATTCTAAGTCAGGCTCTTACCCGGTGCCCACAAGGGTTTGGGAATGCTCCGTGCTTGCTTAGAAGGTTTGGATGCTCTGAGGTTTCTTCTGGAGAGAGTCCAGGACCACTGTCAGCTTCCTTACGACTTCTGCCCCCGACGGCAGAGGCACGGCAGGGGACGCTCCTCAGCCTACCTGGTAGCAGGTACCTCTAGCCTCTAAGGGCAGTCTTGGTTGACTCCAGCTGAAGATGATCTTCTCCCAGACCCTGCCCTGTCTGCGGGGATCCATCTAAATACTCCCCACACTCCCACATGTCCTGACCTTCCACTGTGTGCGGGGTGTTTTAAGTACAGTCTCTCACTTAATCCATAAAAACAACTCCATAGTAGTGGGTTGTTCCATTTTACACGCGAGAACATGGGGGCTGAGAGGAAGAGTAATTTGTCCAGAGCCACAGAACTACTAAGTAGAGGAGGGGTCACTTGAATCCCAAACCTTTCTTCGCCTCCAAACCACGCTGCCTCCCAGGTTTGAGTTTCTCCAGTTCCGTGCGGGGCAGGGAAGCACTCCTGGTGGAACCCTGTTGGGGTCTATGGAGCAACAGCAATTAGAGCTCAGAGTGACCTGCGTGGGGCTCCGCTCTGCCACTGTCGGCACCTTCCCGTTGAGCAGGACGCCACGTTTGATGTTCTGCCAGAAGGTTCCTTGTTGAGCTGCATATAGAAGAGTCGATTTTTCTTCCCCTTCCAAAAGGGGAATGTCACTCAGCTTCTTTTAGAACCAACTTCGTGGGTTGATTCTGATTGTAGGTGATGCAGCAAACTGCAGATTTGGGAAGTTTCAAAACACTGTTGGCCGATTATTGTAGACGGTTGGGTTTTGCTCTTGCTGGTCTGAGTATAACATAGGAAAATGGCTTTTCTCAGGGAATGGGGCTCCTAAAGTTCATTTGTTTGGGACTCAGATTTGAGCTGTGCGTTGTGTTTCTACCTGTAGACTCTCTTAAGTCTTCATCGTGTCTCGTAGCTGCAGCTGTGGAAATTGACCTGTGGTCATAAAATAGGTTTCTGATTGCATTGCTTTTATTCTGGTGGCTGTGGGGTGGGGATTCAGTATTGCTAAGGGTACCTTGGGGAGAAGGTAAATCTATTTTCATCTGAAGGGACTTCAGAGCCCAATCAATATGTTCAGTTCCTTTATTTTTACATCCCGAAGATGTTAAGTGACGACCAAGGTCACACCGCTTCAGAGCGGTAGAGCCAGGACTAAAATTCCAGTTTTCTGACTCTAAGATCCCATCCTGCCTCACACAGCATCTTCAGAGCTCTCAGATGGGGAGCGGGAGGCCCACAGAAGTGCGATGACTCGTCTGAGGTCCCATAGCTAGTTGATGGAAGAGCTGCATTTAGAACTCAGACCTGCAGTGGACCTGAGCTGTTGCAGCTGAATTTTTTTTGGTTTTTTTAAGAAACTCAATGATGTCTTGAGAGGACTCAGAAAACTAGCTGTTTAAAATTTCCCCTTGTGACTGTAATGTGAACAACAGTCTCTAATTTGTATTGTCTTTGGCCAGGGTGGAGGGCACATATGCAGATGTCCACCTTTGGGATTCCTGAGGCCCCCACCCCTCTCCCGGATCAGATCTAGGCCTTGACTCCCTTAGGGCCCCTGCCCTCCCCGCCACCCACTTTTCCGGCCGTCCAAATCCAGAAGTTTATAGGGCAGAGGCCACAACACTGGGGAGCTTTGTTGTTGTTTTTTTGATCAACTCTCAGAGCCCTGCATTTCAGTTCCTTTTTGGGGATAGGAAGGTAATGAAAGAAAAGCTGTATTTGTCTGCAGCCCGTAGGCCCCCCCAGCCTGCCCTGCCCCACCCCACCCCGGGGTAGAGAAGTGGGCAGGTGGGGAGTGCTTCAGGATGTCTCCCAAGAGGAGTGAAGACCTTCTTGCTGCTTAAAGAGGTGATGGGCACAGTGGTCTCATCATAGCCTGGAGGTGAAGCCAAGACCTTATCCGAGTAGCTACACCAGTTAGCAGCAGCAGCTGGTGGCCTACCGACCTTTCCTTCCCCGAGACACAGTCCCTATTTGCCGGAGTTCTTGGGAGGGCTACCCAAGCGGCTGGCTCAGTCAGGCTCCTAAAGTGTTGCACTACTGAATGCTCTCGAATCTGTTGCCCCTTTCTGTTTACGCCAGCAGTGAGGAGAGTCATCACGAGGCCATGTCACATGCAGTGGCTCCATGCTTAGCGTGGCAGTCAAAAGCTTGTCTGGGAGGGTGTGAGCAGGGCCCACAGACTAAGTCTGGTGCCAGCTATCTGTCCTTCCCCGTCCATCCAGGTCTCTGCTGTGCCCCGCAGCCATCACAAAGGCTATGTTGTTGGATGTTCCCCGTAGTTGTTCCTCATAAACTTGATGGGATTCTTTGTGATTCTAGTCCGAGGCTCAGAAAGAAAACACAAGCAGGAGACCTGCCTACTCTTGTCCGCCACCCCCACCCCCACCCCGACCCCTGCCAGGCATCCAGCTGAATTTAGTATTCCGCCCTGTGCCTTGCCCAGGGGAGGGGGAAGTTTCTAGCAAGTATGGCTTTCTGTTTGTTGCCTGGTGCTTTTACTGTACTTCATTTTTTTTTTTTAACCAAAATTGCATTTGTTTGATTGTCAACGTCGAGTATATATTTATTGTGTTTTACAAACATGAGTATATATATGTATGTATATGTATAAAACCAAACATATATAAAAGTCAAGGCATGTATACTAGATATTTTAAAGAGTTATTTATCAAGGGCAAAAGATGTGTGTTATAAAGTAAACAGAGTCTATATTTTATATATAATGTGATAGCAAAAAAATAGCTTATAAATTATAGAAGGTTTGGGGTTTTTTTAATTATTAAAGCAAAACAAAAAAAGACAATGAATGCAACTGTTCTTAGTGTTTTAAAGGCCACATTGCTGTGGGAGGCGGCCTTCCCTACCAGGCCCTCGGGCTGGACAGTCCGTGCCCCGGCCCAGAGCAGATGCCTGCTGTTACCTCTGCGATGCTCAGGGGGCTGTGGTTACCATCATTCCACCCACTGGCCTGTACCACTTCAAACCTGGCTTCCTGCTGTCCTCAATTTGCGTTGGTTGGATAAAGGAATGGAAGTACCAAATAAATATTGAAGAGAAGATACGAGTCCAGCTGTTTTCCTGTTTATTAGAGGGTGCTCCATCTGATGAGTTAGGTACCTGGCCAGTTTATGGGATGTGAAGCAAGAATGGGGTGGGAATGATGGTGGAGCATCCAGGGTGTGTGTGTGTGTCTGTGTGTATGTATCTAGCATGGGAGAAGCTGTTCTTTTTGATTGTAGATACATGTAGATGTGGATGTTAGAACTGGAGGCAATTTAGAGCAATCTGGTTCAAAGCCTCATTTTGAAAATGTGGAAATGGTGGGGAGATAACCTGTATAAGGCCATTTGGGGGGTGTGTGTGTGTGTGTCTGGGTGGTTGAAAGTCTGGTCCCAACAAACAAGAAGATGACAGCATAGACTTTAGATTGGGGGAGAAAATTTTAGAATTCTCTGTTATTTCAAGATCTTGACCTAATACCACCCACCAAGCTCTGCAAGACGTGTTCTAACAGGCTCAGCTGACTATTTTCAAGAGCATCTTTGCTTACTTCGTTCTTAGTAGTGTTTAAGAGCAACCATCTAGAACTGAGCTCAGCCGAATTTCAAATTTGCATGAATGAGGATGGGCTGGCCTTTCCTTTCCACCATCTGCTGTCTTAAAGAACGCACGTAGGTAATTCTTCTGGTCCATGCTTTCCGTTCACTTAAAAACAGTTTAGACTCAGGAAGAAGAAAACAAAAGCTGAGATTCCGTGATTCATTCCTTCATGAGCAAGTCATGATGTTAATGCATTCAGAACGCAGCCCATCTGTTAAGGCAATAAAATTGCAGCAAACTCCTGCGTTCACATGGGTTATTACGATGCACTTATAACATTCTGAACCTTATGACACTGTAGTAAGTCTAAGCTCAGTACTGAAGAAGGCAGTGAGAGAGAACACTTTGTCAAAGCTGAACGCCTCACTTGCCCAAATGTATTACGTGGCTGCCGTGGGGTCCGGTCCTCTGAGTTTCTTCCAGCAGAGTGGTCTGGGAACCAAACCCTCATGGAAGACATCACTTTCCTAAGCACTTATGTATATTTTCAATCCAGGAGCTAGATGTTCCTTCGCAGATTTGGAATCTCTTGGTGATGCTGGTTCCTCTCAATTTAGGCTCATTTCCTGTTACATAAGCCAGGGATTATGCTGCCTCCTACGAAATCACAGGATATGATCGCATTGCTTTCATAGTCTCTGGACTGCGGTTTCCAAAGAACAGTTGCAATTACATTGCGAGTCATTGAGGTTGTAGTTTACGGGTCAAATGAAGAGAAATCTGTCTCCTCCCGTGCCTAGCTACCTCAGCCCCTGCCCCACCACACACACGTGCATGTGTGTGCGCACACATGCATGACCATTTTCTGGTTTTATCTCCCGCTGCTTTTGTCTTAAGCATTTTAGCACCTTTTGTGGAAAAATAAAATGACTGCTACAATTGTTATGAGAATGGACTATACGTGTACAAAGTATGCAGAATTTTGCATAGAAAAATAATTTCACCTCACTCTATAAGTTGTATGCTCCCATTTTATGAACCCACACTTACCTGAATCTTGCCTGAGAAAAGATCCCTCTGCCTTGATTGTCCTAGGCAGTCTCCACATGCCTTTGTCAGGAGCAGTGCTCCCTGCGGAAGGCTGGCCGAGAAGTGACAACCACAGAAATAGAAAAAAGGCACTTGATAGCATGTGAGCCTTGTCATGACCAACTAGACAGCATTACAGCTTACTTTAGCCAAAACCTCTATGAAGAAGCTTATGCAAAATGTTCAGAATTCTTTGCCTTGTTCATTCAAGTTCAGGCTCCCTCTTGAATCCTATCTCTGAGTCTCCATCTGCTGGGTAAATTCTTGAGAGATGACTTGAGCTAGGACAGTCTTTGCAGCACCACTGTGGTCCAACCACACCTCTACTAGATGGACTTCTAAGTTGGTTATTGGACTTGCTCCCAAATATCCTAATGATGGGAACCCCTTTCTCTCCTAATGTTACCCATATTCTAACCATCTTAGGTCAAACAAAACTCTCCTTTTGGCCATGAGTAAAAATGAAAGACTAACTTTAGGAGTAACTTCTTGGGCAGTTATAGATGCATTTCTTTCTTGGTAGATGATTTGTACATTGGTGGGGCTCAATCCCAGAATTACAACCTGGGAGGCACATGTATGTAAGTCCCATTGTCTCTGACCCATTTATCACTGGCCATCAGCCCCTTGGAAGCCGGATGCCCTGGGAGGAGGAACCTAAGAGGGCCATGGGGATCGTGACCATGAAGCCCATGAGGCCCTAGGCTGTCCTCAGCCTTGAACCCCACCAAGTCACTGACTCCCTTTTAGGGAGCATTGAGGGGTCTAAATCAGGCCAGACCAAAGCTGTTTGGGGCTGCCTTGGGAATAGTGACTCACTCTAGGCTCCTTAAAACCAAGATCAAACAGACAGAATAGCTGGTGAAAATATAGAGGCGGAAAGGAAGGCCAGAGTCCCTGCTGTCTTTCTAGGTCTTCTGAGGCTGCTTGTCTGGGATGTGGCAGCTAACAGGTGAGGCTGGGGCCTCAGTCCCTCTTCAGTGTGCTGGGCTGAGTACTCAGGTTTCTACCATGAAGCAGAAGAGAGAGCCAGCCGGGGAAGAATAACTGGGTATCGGGTATCAGCCCTGCTGTGAGGAGCTAAAACATCTGCTTCACTGAGGAGGCGAGTGGGCGGAAGTGATGGGGAGCAAAAAGAGAAGGAACTGGGGTCATGGGGGGTGGCAGCAGGGACATGAGGCAGAAGCAAGAGTGGACATTCCTGCCAAGGGTAAAAAGACGAGCGGAGGGAAACAGGTAGAAGACCAGAGGCACGCATGTAAGATGTGGAAGGTTCTGGAGATAACTGTGTTACGTGAGACACCTGAGACGTGGCTCCTCTGCGGCTGACAGCCTTATCTGTGTGCTGAGAACAGCTTGTTGGAGGAGGAGGAGAGAAGACGAGAAAGCACGAGGGCGGAATTCTTACAGGAACTTGGAAGAGCTGGGCTGACTCACTTCTAGAGCTGTTCAAAGCGATCAAACCGTCGGCGTTTGCTGGGAAAATTTCCATACGACCCTCTGTGTTAAATGAGCACCAGACTCCGAGTGCGCCCTGGGTCCCCTCCTCCTTTCTTGTTGCTTTTGCTGTTTGCAGTCCCTTCCCCCTCCCAAACCTGACGTGTTCAAGGATTCTACATCTTCCATTTCACCCTGTCTGCTCGTCCCCCCTGGGGACACATTCAGGAATCTGCCAGATAGCCTTTATTTTTTCCCACACACAGGATGTCTCACCCTCCTCAGCTTTCAGGGACCCCGCCCACCAGGCCATCACTCAATCTGCTTTCTCCTCTTGCCGAGAGCATTTCTGAAGGCACTCTCCTCGGGGAGCAGGAGGAGGTGCTCCCTAGCCGCATCCAGCCGTGGCTTGCTGCCTTGGACCCCCCGCTCAGTCCTCAGCTCTGTCCCCGATCTCATCGGGTTGCTGTGACACTCAGGTTTTTCCCCTTGTTGACAATAACCTCTTGCTTTCATTTATCCATTCATCCAAACAGAGGTCATCTGATGAGCGCCTCCCTGCCTGTTTTCCTGATCACTGAGTGTGGGTTGTATCTGACTTGCTTCCTCATCCTTGCTTGGAAACAAAGGCGGGTACCTCTGCCTTTGCTATGCTGGACCACATCCCTTCCCAGCCTGCTCCCGCTCCCACCTTGAAGCTCTCCTTGTCCACTCAACACTCCCTTCATCCTTCAGTTGGGCCAGAATATGAATTCCAGGCAGTCTTTGAAGTTGGATCGAAAGAAAAAAACTAACAAACAAAAATCTTAATTTTTACTAACTCTAACTGAAATTCAGCATTTTCTTCAATTGTGGCATCAAGTCACAGGTGGATTAGTGGCATCTGTGACTTTATCACCAATAGGAATCACATATATCTTCAGATCTCATCACTGGTTTTGCCGATATCTTAAAATATCATTTATACTCATGACTTCTCTAAAATTATGGAAATCATTAGACTACAACCAGATCTTGTTATTTAATACTTCAGTAAAAAGCCCATACACTGCCCTATCACAACTTTAAAAAATTTAGAGGTACCTGTATAGCAATATAATTCACTACCTTATAGTCATATGTGTATTATTTTATACATTTGAAAACATTTTCCTGGAGGTTAATGACATTATTCCAAATGTCATTAAATTATAACATTATTCCAAAAAGGGATCCATCGACTTACAAGACTGCCAAAGATATACAAGGCACAAAAAAGTTGAGAACCCCTGAGTCTGGCAGAAACAGCTTTTGCATGATTCTTACTCTCAACTATGAAAATTTTCCATCGTGATTGAATATGATTTAAATAATGATACACTGACATCAAAAGACCCCTTCTAGGTGCCCAAACTGCCATCTTTAGGAAGTTCTTGTTTCAACAAAGCTGGATGGTTAAGATGGTCAATTTTATGTGTTGTATATTTTGCCACAATTTAAAAAATTTTAAGCTCCCCAGGTAACTGAGGGGCAGCCCCAGCCCCCACCCCTCCCCCACCAGCTCCCTCCCTCCCCCTCCTCCCCCACTTCGTCTCCCACCCCTCCCCCACCTCTTCTTCCCTCCCCCCTTTAGGTCAGCCAATCTGACATTCTGGAAACGCCCCCTCTCTTTTGCCTGTCTACCGCCATTCAGAGCCCTTTCATTCGTATTTCTTTATGGAAACAAAAGCCCCCCTTTCCACGGGTGGCTGTTAGCAGAGTGTAAGTGGATGAAAGGTTCTTCCCTAAGCCTGTCAGGAGGCAGCAGACAGCTGGCATTACCACCGACAGTCCCAGCGCTGGGGAGGACAGCATCCTTTTCAGCTCTGGAATGCCTTTCATCCTCAGTGTTGAAAGCTTTGCAGAAATTAGGCCAGGGCTTGTGAAACAATTTAAGCCTGGTCGTAAACAACCCCAAAGTCGACACTAACGCCTCCATGTACTTTCTTTCACTGGCTTTTTGGCATCCTTGACCCAGCTAATGGGCTTGGAAAAAGCCTTTTTCACAAGTGGCACGTTCAGATAAGCTATGTCCCCTGAAATTCAGCACCAGGTGGTGTATCTGTGCAGTTTAACGCACTTCCACTGATGTGGGGACTCGGGCAGTTCAGATCAGAGGGAACAGATCAGAGGTGAAGCCCTCCTCCCAGGCAGCCCCCAGTGCCCAGAGCCTCGGTCCCACGTTTCATGTCAAGTCCGTGGGAGCTCTTGTTCTTGGCTGCAGACGGACTCAGGGCACCAAGTCAGACCCTTGCCTTAGTGACCTGGAAAAGTGACTGTGGCACCAAATTCTTGTCTCTCCCTGTTAAGGAATAACTTAAAATCTCACGTTGAAAAGCCTGTATGTGTACTTCCCACATATATGTAGCTGGCTCTGTGAGTTTGTCCGCGTCTCCATCAGTAGGGTCCTGCCCGTGAGGTTACTCTGTTGGAGAGAAGAATTTTCCCAAGGTTTCACCCCTCCCTGGAGTGCTTTGCTGTGTCATTGCACACATCAACACTTCAACACTTCATGGAAGGAGTCTTTGGTGAGGCATGGCTGTGAACTTACACGTTCACTGGAGAGTCTTTTCAATTTTCTACGCCCTACGTAGTTATTAATGGCTACTTTTCTGGAAGGTCTCATTGTGTGCCAGCCCCCTCCCCGCATTGCCTACACGGTCTTTCCATGCATTCGTGAACTCTAGGCCACTGTCCCCGCTTTCAGAGTTTGACCGGCTCACACACCATTTCTTTGAGCCGCTGTGGCCTTGCCTGGCCCAGGCATGGTTCGTCATGAAGGCACAGGACCGAGGAGCAGCGGCAGTGCCAGGCTTTTCTATCCAGAGAACTGTGTGGCTGCCACACCCATTGTGTGTTCATTTCTCTGCTGCCTTTCCTCTGAGATCAGATTGTTCTCAGACCTCATTCTGTGACTGAGGTCCTGGCAACTACCCTATAAGGTGAAGAAAAGGAGTTGGGACAAGCCCCACGGAGCTCCAAAGGCCCGAATCTCCTGGCAAGCTGGTTTTCTTCAACCCAGCGCTGGCTCCTGGTGGCTGGGTTGCTCAGTGGCCTGATCATGGACCACGTGTAGCCTTTTCAGAACTCTTTCCCGACAATTAACTCTAGGATGACTTTCAAGAGACTTGACTTTTAGCCAAGAAAGGAAATATAATTAACTTTCAGTTCTGCTTTTTGTGTCGTGGGTCGCTTGTGGCCATGTTTTCCTGCCCAGGATTCCTGAGAGACGGCACCAACTACAGTGGGTGCCATGTACGCTGCAATCATTTTTGCTCAGAGTCTTAATCAGAACTGCCCCCCTCCCCGTCCTGTGCTCCCCAAGTCCACTCTAGGGGGTACAACAGACTCTCAGGCTGGGGGCAGTTTGAAAAGTGACCTGCAGAGCAGCAGTTCTCAAAGTGTGCTCCCTGGCTCAGTGCCATCAGCTGGGGAACTTGTTAGAAACACAAATCCTCGGTCTCGGGAAACAGGGAAACTCGGACCTGGGCCCGGCAAGCCCTCCAGGTGAAGGTGAGGCATCACAGCCCTAGGCCAGTCTTTGTTTTCCATCTAGCCCCCTGTAGAATCACTCATGCTTCTAGAACAGTGGCTCTCAGCCCTGGCTGCATCTTAGAATCACCTGGGGGAACTTTCACAAAATAGATACCCAGGCTGACCCCACCCCCCACCTCACCGAGATTCTGATTTAACTCCTCTGCCAGGGGCCCAATCACAGGTCTTCAGGTGATTCTAATGCACAGCCCGGGCTCAAGAACCACTCACGCTCCTCTCTCTGCAGATTTTGGCAGCCTTGTAAGTAACCACCGGTTTGTTCCCCACTCCCTCCTTCCAGCACAGAAGGAATTACTCCTTGTAATTCAGCATGATCCCTCATCAGCCTGAGAGACAACAGGAGGTAAGACAGAGCGTTGCCAGAGGGGACACTTGGGTTCAGCCCCTTTTACTTGCTGCAGGACTTCAGGAAAATTAAATCCTTTCATCTTTCTAGGGCTCAGTTGCCTCATGTCTAAAACAGAAATTATATTAATAATTCCTTCCTTTCTTAAGTCGGAGAGCTAGTTGATAGTCAAAGTCTTTTCCAGCAAAAAAACAAAACAAAACTTATATTCTAGGAGATTTTGAAAGGTCAGAACTTGTCTTCAGCATAGAATTGCTAATATTTAATCTTACTCCCTCCAGGATGGACAGAAAATATTGTGAGCTGGTCAATTTTGTGTTTTTGTAGTATTTCCAAATATAAGTTGAGTCTAAAAGAAGCTGGTACCCTGAGACAAACAGATGCCAAAAAAGAAGCCGTTACAACGGTTTGCGTTCTTACTCTGCTTTAGAACGTCCCAGCGGGCCCTCAGCAGTCTGTCTGGAGGGCGGCCCACGTTCACGTTCAGCCCAGCTACCCATGTTCACGGACGCCTGACTCTTTTCACGTCTACTCAGCTACCTGCCTTTCCTCCTGACTCCTTCTCCCCTTCCCCTCTTTTTTTCTTGGCTCGGCAAAAACTGTACCGTAATCAGCCTGTGCTGTGCTAACGTACAGACTCCTGTTAAAAAAAAAGCAAGCCGAGTGGGCCAGGATGGAGAAAGTGAATAGGCTGAGTGTTTCCTGCGTCAGTTGCTTGATGTTTTTGGTTGGCTCACTTTCTTCTTCCCGGAAAACAAGATAGGTTGGAATTCCTCTCCCTCCTAAACCACCCCCCACCCCCCGACAGTAAGTGATGAGATTCGAAGGCTGAGAGAGGATGGTAAGTGGTTTCAGGGTAATCTTATGTCAACGGTACTATGTAATTAGCCAAGTGGATCTCGAATGTCTAGAAATTCCTTCAGAAACGCAAAAGAAACACTGAAAAAGGAACCTGGGAACTTGGCCAGAGAATACAGCCAGGCCTTCCCAGCTGTGGCCCAAGTCACTCTGGGGACAGTGCAGATCTGGACATTGTGTTCAACATGCCAGAGTCCTACCTTCTTTATATATATATAAATATATATTTATTTACTAATATAGGTATATTTATTGAAGTATAGTCAGTTTATAATCTTGTGTCAATTTCTGGTGTACAGCACAATGCTTCAGTCATATAGGAACATACATACACTGTTTTCATATTCTTTTTCACCATAAGTTACTACAACATATTGCCATACAGTATAAACTTGTTGTTTATTTTATATATAGTAGTTAGTATCTGCAAATCTCAAACTCCCAATTTATCCCTTCCCACCCCGTTCCTCTCCTTGTAACCACAAGTTTGTTTTCTATGTCTATGAGTCTGTTTTATAAATAAGTTCATTTGTTTTTCTTTCTTTTTTTTTTTAGATTCCACGTATAAGTGATATCATATGGTATTTTTCTTTCTCTCTGGCTTACTTCACTTAGAATGACATTCTCCAGGTCCATCCATGTTGTTGCAAATGGCATTATTTTATTATTTTTTATGGCTGAGTAGTATTCCATTGTGTATATATACCCAGCTTCTTTATCCAGTCATCTGTTGATGGACATTTAGTTTGTTTCCATGTCTTGGCTATTGTATATAGTACTGCTATGAACATTGGGGTGCAGGTGTCTTTTTGAATTAAGGTTCCCACTGGATATATGCCCAGGAGTGGGATTGCTGGATCATATAGTAAGTCTATTTTTAGCTTTTTGAGGAATCTCCATACTGTTTTCCATAGTGGCTGCACCAAACTACATTCCCACCAGCAGTGAAGGAGGGTTCCCTTTTCTCCACACTCTCCAGCATTTATCTTTTGTGCAAGAGTTTCACCTTCTAACCTTCACTCCCTTCTCCATTTCTATCATCAGAAAACTTGTCTTTTCTGGAGGAGATGTGCAGGAAGGGGGTGTGGCCAGCCAGTTCTAAGCCCCTAACCCATGTCTCAGCTTGAATTTGGGAGACTCAAGTGCAGCTGGCCGAGAATCCTAGCCGTGCTTTTTATTTAGTGTGCAGATCAAGATCAGTGACCTTTACTCTCTTTCACGTATGTGCCCCTTGCCGTTGAAGAGACTTGTTTTCTGGACCCCAGGTCTGCAGTCCGATCATGCCACCTAGAAGTTTCTCGGGGAGATAGGTAAGGTTTAGAGGTATAGATTCCACACACTACTTCTTAGCGTTCCTACTGCCTTGACGAGTAAAGAGATTTTTGCATCTTGTTTAATGTTTTGGTTGCGTCTTTGATTCTTTTCTTTTTTAATTTTACAATTGAGGGGATGTTTTAACTTCTAACTGTTGTTAAACCCAGATGAGATCGAGTTAGCCTCCAAGACAGCTTCCCCATGCTGTGGGGCGTATTTGGAAATCTATATTCATTTGGCTATGTTTAGGTGCATAAAACAGAGTCTCAAAATAACAGTGGCTTAGGCAAAGTAAGAGTAGCTTTCTGTCTGTGTAGCAGCTGAAGCTAGAGTGGAGGGCCTGGCTTCTTTATCTGGTGGCTCCGTCTTCCCTAAAACGTTGTCTGTGTCCGGATGTTTCTAGGGGGCTCCCCACTATGCAACTGTGTCTGCATCCCAGCCGGCATGAAAAGGGCATGGGAGAACATGTCCCTTCCCTTGGAAGGCATGACCCAACGTTTCACACAAATGTCCCCCTCACAACTTGTGGCCAGGACTTAGCCTCATCATCACACCTACCTGCAGGCAAGGCTGAGAAATGCAGCCTTGATTCTGTGGTTCTGTTATCCCCACCTGAGATTGCCCCACTCTGATCCAACTAGACCTAATTTCCATGTTCACACTTGACTTTCGATTTAGGTCACCCCCTAAAGACCCGTCCTCAGCTGTCTTCCCACTTGTGCTCCAGATCCTGGACCATCTCCCCCACTCAAGGATGTGGCTCCAGTAAATTGCACCCCCCTTACCAAGTCTTCCTTCGCTAACCTACCATCGCGTCCCTGCTGCTGCTTCACCTTGACACGACTTCCTTCTCACCCCAACCCAACAGCCGCCCAGTTCTTCACTTCTCTTTGCAACAAAACTTCTTAAAAGAGCAGCTGATATGTCCTGTCCCCAATTCCTCTCCTCCCATTTTCTCCTAAAACCATTCCAACCAAGCTTTTGGTCTCGTGGTCTTGTCAAGATCATCAACGACCCCCTGTGATCAGTTCTCAGTCTTCTTTTACTTGATGTATCAGCAGTATTTGACGCGGCTAATTGCTCCCTCCTTGATACACTTTCAAAATTTGGTTTCCAGGAAAGCCTCCTGATTTTCGTCCTGCCTCACTGATTGCTCCCTCTTGGCCTCTTATGCAATTTCCTCCTTCTCTCTTGACGTTTTAAAGTTGAAGTGTCTTTCTATTTCCTTCTCTCCTTCAATTACCCACTGCTTTGGTGACCTCATGGCTCTTAGGTAGCCTTTATATGCTGACAACTCCCAAGTGTGTATCTCCTGCCTGGACCCCTCTGCTGAACCCATCAGTTGTGACCAGTCAGGAGACGGACACAACACAGTAACCTGAACCAGGACAGTTTAATATAATTATGACAGGGGACTGGAGTGATGGAGGATTGGCTATCAAGGAGTAAAGAAAACTCTAAAGAATACAGGAATTGCAGCTACAGGGAACACCCACTACCCCTATGGCTGAGATAGAGAACCCAAGGAGGGAACAAATCTGGAAGAGGGGACCCCCCCCATTCACACCCTAGGACTGAGATCCAGACCTAGTTGGATGGGGCAGAGCTGTGGCTCATGGGATGGTGGAGAAGTCCGCTTAGCTGCTGTGCTGGTGGGATTTACTGAGAACGGCCCTCTCTGGTGCTGGGGAAGCTTCTGCTGGTTGGTGCTGTACTTTGGAACTTGCTGCAAAACTTCACAAAAGAGCACCAGAGGAAGCCATCCATGAGGAGGTATCTTGTGTTCCTGCCTGCCAGGGGCTGTCATTGGTTGTCACTGCAAGAGCCAAGCTCTAGATGCCAGGCACAGTGCAAGTGTCTGTCAAGAAGAGTGAACCAGAATCAGGAAAGGAAACCCTTTCTTCTTGCAGGGTCCCTCCAATGCACTCTGCTGAGGAAACTTAATATCATGCCAGAGGGCCAAGTAAAAATGTTCACAGGGTTCAGCTCCATTATCACACAGCAGGTGTTGAAAGGTGGGCTGGGAGCTGAGAGGCATATAATTGACATCTCCAAACTTGTGATCAGTCAACTACATGACATTTCCACTGGGATGTCTGATGGCCATCTCAAGCTTACTGTGTCCACAGCTGAACCAGTGTCCAAATTCTCCCAAATTCTCACTCCCTTCCCCACTCTTGCAGTTTCTGAGGCCCAAGTCTCTCCAAGTCACTGCTCTCACTCCCTGTATCTAATCTGTGAAGAAAACCTGTTGGCTCTACCTTTAAAAATATATCTATAATCTGACCACCTGCCCCCCTATCCAGTGTTACTTCCCCATTCAAGTCATCATCATCATCCCTGTTCTAAAGCACAGTGGATGGATGGAAAGTGCAAGGTCGAATAAGGCCACAGGATCAGGAGATGACTGCCATTGAAAAGACTGTTTGACTCATAGTTCCTAAGAGGAGGGGGGCATGCTGCCCTGTGGGGGGGGCACCCGGGGAAGCACCAGGGTCATCAAGAGGCAGCGAGAGAGGGGAATTGTGGGCAAGAGCGTTTGCTGTGGCTTCCCTTGGAAAGCAGAGACGAGGCAGGGAAAGGAGGCTTAGGATTGGCTGGTTCGAATACTTCCAGTGGACTCTGGGCACAGGGGCTGTCCCTAGGTGTCTGGTATGTGGCCCTGGGAGGATTAGGGCAGGGGAATCGAGGCCCAGAGTGTGAGAGCTGATAAGGGAGGTGCTTGGGGGTGTGGACTCTGGATTGGTTGGTTTGCATTTGAAAAGCACGCTCCTGGAGGGGGACTTCTCCCAAGAAGGGGGCCAGCGAGGGAGGCAGGAGACACGTGGGGACCCCGGCACGTTGAGGTCCTCCAGAATGAGGCGTGTCCGGCTTGTACATGTGGGACAGATGTTAAAACATCACGTTTACAGAAGTTGCAAACGTGCTTAATACCATCCCTGGCTTGGATTTCTGCCTTGGCTCTTAACAGGTATCTGTTTCTCCATGTGTCCCTCTGAAGTCTGTTGGCAACATAGCGACAAATGTGGTTCTTTTAAAATATGAGTCAGACCATGTCACTTCTCTGCTCAGAACTCCCCATTTCACTCCAGAAAAGGCTAAAGTTCTCGCAGTTACCAATGTGATCCCGCCACCCCACCATAAACCTTTCTGCCTACCGCTGTAATAGCTCTGCCCCTCTGTCACTGCAGTCCAAGCACACCGGCCTCCTTGTCATTTTTCAAGTAAAGACATACGCAATCTCACCCCCAAGACCCCAACCACCGTGACCCTCATTTAACTTTTCTTCTTTCCCCCAAATTTACTTATTTGTTGTATATATTGTTTTTTATCCATTTACCCCACTCCATGGAAGGGATATTTTACTTTTTATCTACTATATGTTTATCTTTTTCTTTATTTATATGGACATGCCCCAAGCCCTTAGAAAAGTGCCTTGAACATAGTAGGAACTCAATAAACATTAGTGGAAAAGTGAATAGCTGGTGTGTGTCCTCAACAGAGGAGGCACCAGTGACCACACTTCCTACCAGCTCCTGACCAGCAAAAAGTTACTCTCTCCTCCTGCTAAAAGCTTGTGTTGTACCAAAGGCCCTCCTTAAGGGTCTGCTTCTAATCTGGGGCACATCTCAATGGCTTCAGCCTCTCTGAGGATCCACCTGGGTGTCCACATGCTGCTCCTTACTTCCAACCCTCTCTTTCCAAATTCTGGGACTATCTTGTCCACAGAGTCAGAGAAGCAGTCCCTCCCACCATCCCTCAGTTCATCAAACTACTGGGCATGGATGTCACTCTTGAGCAATTGCAGGTAATCATGGTACTCTTAAGCACTCGACATATTCCTTTTATTTAATTCTCATGTTAACACCGTGAAGCACGTAGTTCCATTCTCCCCGTCTTACAGAAGACATTGGGAAGTTAAGTACTGTGCCCAACCAGTAAATCAAGGAGCCAGAATGCATCTGTGCCTTTTGGCCAGAAAGTCTGATGTCTTGAAAATGACAGTTACTAATTTGGAGGGAGCGAAACCTGACTTGAACTTGAATTAAACATTGGTTTTGAGCTGAATTATCAAGGGATGGAAGTCCAATGTAATTTTCCAAAGTAAACTGCTCTTAATCGGTCTTAATAGGCTCAGATGGAGCCAAATCAGAACAGCCTGACCTCATCCTGGATCACAGGGCTTGGGCTCCTGTTTCTATATGCGTTATTCTTCAGTGCCTTCCCGTGGCTCTTAGAGCAAAGCCCCCATTTCCTCATTTTCTATGACCCCTCCCAGTCTGCATGAATTCTCCTCTGACTCCTAGACGCCATCTTGTATATGCATTACAACATCAGATATCTGTGTGGTTTTGGGGATTCATCTGTGTCTCTTTCTGTAGACTTTGAGCTGCTTCTTGAGAGTAGGGATGTGCATTCCCAGTATTTGGCACATAGTGGGGACTCAAAACATTTGTGGAAGAAGAATGAAGGCTTGCAGCCACCTCCAGTCTCAACTACTCTCCTATCAAATCACATTCTCTGGAGAGAATCTGATAAACTCACATGCTCTCGGACACAAATGAGCAATTTGGTTGAAAGTCTGGATCCTTCCAGGGCTCCTTGCTTTCTAACAGCAGAGAGTCTTAAGTCAATGAAGTGGCATTTAAAGCAGAGCAGGAGCAGAGGCGGGAAGATGTGGGGGGAACCGGGCAACACTTGTTGGCAAATCGTATTGGATGGATGGACATCAACTCTGTGTCTGCGCAGCGTGAGGCAGCTGCTCCTATATCAAGGCAGAGCTGAGCATTTTCCCCTTTATTTTCTCAAAGAAGGAAAATGCCTGAAAGTGAATAAAGAACATTGCATTTTCTTCTTCTTTTACTCTAGCAAACCCCATTCCACATTTAAAAATTTTACATATGCCTTGACAAGTTCTTTTCTGTTTTTTGATTTTCCTATGGGAAATGCCACTTCTCCTAGAACTTTCCCCACCCCGACACCCACACTCGTAAATAGCAACTTTTTGATGCCAAAGCTGGAGGAAGGCCAAGGGCTCATTTTTCAACCGAGAATCAGGTATTTTTTCATCATAAATGACTAGGAACAAATCAGTGTGGAAGCCTGGTTTATTACATGGATCTTGGGATCCTTCGCTGTATCAAATGTATGTGCAAAAGATGCATTAGAAATTCCTAAGGGCCGGTGTTAAATGATATTACTCCGTATGCCATCTGTTTCTTCATTATTTTGTGCTTTTCCTGTATTCATTGCAGTGATTTGGCCCAAAGCTAAGAAGTGAAAAAGGTTCCTGTTCCTTAAGTCTTTTTTTTTTTTTTTTTAAACAGAGGCACTGGAGATTGAACCTAGGACCTTGTGCATGCTAAGCATGCACTCTACCACTGAGCTACACCCACCTCTCCATGTTCCTTAAGTCTTATCAAGATTTCTCCTTCCTCTTTCTCCCCCTCTTCATCTTCTTCCCACTGCTCCCTCCTCCGCTGCCGCCTCCCTCTTCATTATATTATAATCACGACCATCAGTGGAGCTGTTGGAGGATTTACAGGAGTAGCTCCTCCATGTTGTAATCATTGTGCTGGGGGCTCATTTTCCCTGTTAAAGGAACAGATCTAAAATCCTACAGACTTTTACATCTCTGTTATGAATTCCACTGCAGGGCTTCTCAAGCAATCTTGTGGCAAAGAACCAGCTTTCTTGATAAAAAAAAAATTCCACTCTGTTCTGGACTTAACTTTTCTCAAATATAATAAAGATGAATGACTCGAAAATGAAATAAAAAAGACATACACGCGTAAGTCCCCAGTCTTGATTATTAGATGCAACAGGCCTAAAGCTACTCTGTCAAATTGCTATCGGAGTGTCTGACT
Source organism: Camelus dromedarius (assembly GCF_036321535.1). Classification (NCBI taxonomy): domain Eukaryota; kingdom Metazoa; phylum Chordata; class Mammalia; order Artiodactyla; family Camelidae; genus Camelus; species Camelus dromedarius. Next base: position 8,552,786 of record NC_087454.1, on the reverse strand, counting down.
GGGTGCTCTGAACTTCTGTACTTACCAGGTTGCAGACCCATCACGCACAGTCCATGGACCAACACTAGACAGAGGACCACACTTTAAAGCAACTCTGTTCCAGCAAACCAAAGTATCTTGTTTCTACCTTACAGTGTTTTGGTTTATAGGAAAGATCAAAATGCCTACAAGTTCTCCATCTTACCCTAAATCTAAACAACTAACAAAAACTCTTTATGCGCCACACACATACACCCCCCCCCCCCCAATAACAATACCACTCCCTACAGAGGTAATACAATGTAGGTTGAGTATATGGACTCTGGAGCAAGATATCGATCATTTACAAGTTGCATCCACTTGAACTCATTTCCTGTAACATGTGGATGGTAATAATAATGACAACTGCTTCGGGTTATTAAGACAGTTAAAAGGCATAGAATGCATACAGCTCTTCGAACAGAAGGCACTTGGTAAATTTAGCTGTTAATCTTTTCACCTGAGGGAATGAAGAGGTCTTTGTTCCCTTGCTCACATTTCCATCTGCAAGAAGAAGATGAATCTGTGGTTTATCTGACAAGCCAGGGCCCATCTTCCCTTCCCCAGCATCTGGATGTACCTGCTAGATCTTGGTGGAGGCAGAATCCCAGCACCCCTTTGGCTTGAAGCTCAGTGTGAGGAACGTCCCAGCCGCCTACCGTTGCTGCCCTCTGCTGCTTCTGTCGGGGATGACGCCGAGCAGTGTTTCTCCCGCGGCAGCCTGGCAACATCTCCCCGCAAATGGAGGGGATTATCAATTTGTACTGTGTTCAGAATTTAATGAAATGTCCTAGAATTTGTTCTTCGCCTTCCACATCATAGCTTTGCATTTTCACATGGGCAGACCATCTATAACTGCTTCTGGACTTTGCCATCAAATGCAGATTATGTGTTACCTCAAGCTCAGCCTATTTGCAATCGAACGTGGCCAGCTCTCAAACCTGCTCTTTGCTGATGTCCTCATTTTGATGTTTCATGCCCCCATATTCCAGAGGTCCAGTCTTGAGTGCCGAGTTAGCTGTGACCTCCCACATCCTCTCCGCTGCCCAAACTCATCCTTCCTTCCCTCTGCACCTCCACAGGGCCCCCCCTGCCTCCAAGTCTCTCCCCTTTACAGGTCTTTGAGACCCGTGGTTATAACGTCTTCTTGATCCGAGTCACGTCTCCACTGCCCACACTTAGTCCGCGCTCCCTTGTCCTCCATCTGACCCTTCTTGCTCTCAAGTCTTATCTTGTGTGACCCCCACACGGCTGCCACAGGCCAACTCCCATCTCCATATACCCATGATTTCCTTTGAGGTTTAGCGGATGCTGTTTCTTTTGTCAAAAATACCCTCATTTCTTCAAAAATTCTTTACTAACTCAGCTCAAATGCTATTTCCTCCACTGTCTTCTCTTAACACTCCAGGAAACAGTGCCTCAATTTCTATCACATTTCTTATGTGTTACTCAGGTCACCCCGAACAAATGCATTGTTACTTGGGTAGACTTAAGTTACTATTCTGATAAAACGTTTTGTTGAAATTTGGGAAATTCATAAAGAAAATTATGATGAAATTAAAAAATACTTTTGGCCCTTTGCCTCCAACCAAGATGTAGACTAAAAATGACAGGTTTATCTCCCATCTGAAACAACCAAAAAATGGGACAAAATGTATGAAACAGTGGTTTTCAAGACACAGGATATCAGGCAACAAAGGACACTGATTCCCTGAAAGGCAGGAAACAAAGGAGGCAGGTCCTACAGTTAACCTGGCTTACTGCCTTGAGAGAGTTTCCAAGCCGTGGTGCAGGGAAGGGGAGCCCACGAGGAGCCTGGTGGACTCCTTACGTTGAGGACAGAGCTGAGAGACTGGGGACCCAAGATGGCTAGAGTTCACAGGACAGAGTATTGCAGAGGAGAGAACCGTGCAGAGAGCAGATTCAGAGATCTGTAGAAGACCCCCCTCAAGTTTTCCAGAGTCCTGAGCAGTGCATGCATGAGAGGAAACAACCCGAGTTTGGGGGAAGAACCACCCCAAAAGAGAGAGAACTGTATCCACTGGGTTGGGGACATTAGTGCCTCTTCCCACCAGCCAGACTGGGAAGCCTCACAATTCACGGAGCATCAGGTAGAGGACTCAGAAGGCTCTTGCCTCAGTAGTGGGAGATAATTAGCCCTAGAGTACCCATGCCTCTGGTTTCACCTAGCAAATCTTAAAAGCAAGATCCACAGGGATCAAACTGTTTCCCAGGCACTAAACTTCTTTCCAGAACAAAGCTCAAGAATATTTACAGGGATACAGTTATATGCAGCACCCAAACTGTTACAGTTGACAAAGTCTGGCATCCAATACAACATTACCGGGCATATAAAGAAGGGAGAAAATATGACCCATAATGGAAAGAAAAATTGATCAACTGAAACTGACCCAGAACTGACAGACATTAAAATGACCAGACAAGGACATTAAAACAGTTATTATAACCCTATTCCTTAAATTAAAAAGTTCAGTAGAAGCATGGAGGATATAAAAAAGACCGCAGTTGAAATTCTAGAGATGAAAACTACAAAGATCATTACATAAAGATAAAGACGTCACTCCTCATGGCAACACAACAATTGTAAATATATATGTACCCAACACCAGTGAACTTATATATATATTAAGCAAATACTAACAGATTTGAAGGAAAAAATAGACAGCAATACAATAATAATAAGATACTTCAATATTCTACTTTCAACAATGGATAGAACCTATAGACAGTCTGTAAGGAACCACTGGACTTGACTACACCTTAGACCAGATGGACCTAACAGACCTAAATCATATGTTAGGTCACAAAACAAGTCCAGTTACATGTACCAAGGGTACATTATGAAAAACTTCATGGAAATTCTAGATTTGCAGATACTAACTAATATACATAAAATAGGTAAGTAACAAGTTTATACTGCATAGCACAGGGAATTATATTTGATATCTTGTAGTAACTTATGGTGAAAAAGAATATGAAAACATATATATGTTCCTATATGACTGAAGTATTGTACTGTGCACCAGAAATTGACACATTGTGAACTGATCACACTTCAATAAAAAATACATATATATAAAGGGTTAAACAGCTCATGGCAAAAAAAAAACTTTATTGCAATAAATTTCAAAACCTAAATGAAATGGAGAAATTTCTAGAAAGACCTAAACTACCAAAGCTCAATCAAGAAGAAACAGGTGTCCTGAATAGCCCTCTATCTTTTAAAGACATTGCATATATAGTTTAAAACCATCTCACAAAGAAACCTCGAAGCCCAGATGGTATCCTACCAGACATTCAAGGAAGAAATAACAGCAATTCTACAGAAACTGTCCCAAAAAATAGAATAGGAAGAAGGAACACGTCCTGACTTGTTCTATGAGGTCAGCATTAGCCTGATATTAAAACTGAATAAAGATTTTACAAGAAAAAAAAAACTAAAGAATCTTATCCCTCGTGAAATTAGATGCAAAATTTATACATGAAATTCTAGTAAATCAAATCCAACAATATGTAAAAACAATAATACATCATGATCAAGCGGAGTTTATCCCAGGAATGCACAATTTGTTTATCTTTGAAAATCAATTAATGTAATTCACCATGTTAAAAAAGCATGTATGAAAACCTGTGTAATTATCCCCACATGTACTGAAAACACATGCGGCAAATTCTAACATCTGTTCCTGATAAAAACGCCTTTGGGAGGCGTGTACTGCTAGCTCTGAGGTCTGCGGCTTTGGAGTCTCTACTTTCTCCGATGTATGCCCTGCTTGATCTCCACTGCTTTTGGAAACTTCTACTTTATATATATTTTTTCTACTTTCACTGAAACTGAAATGCAGTTTTTATTTTTACCCTGCTGACTTTATGTGCCATCTTGACACTTAAAGGGCCAAAGATTGATGCAAAATATAAGACACGGCGAAGGCCAAATAATTACTGATGGCTAATGGATTTCATTATTTGTTAAATGACCCCCTATGTACGAGGCACCCTGCGACCTCCGACCAGGGGTTTCCATATACCAGGACAGTATTGGAAGTCTATAATCACATCCACCTGATACATATGCTCCCAGTTTTGACAGGTAAAGTAATGTCTCTTCCCTCTAACAGTTATAAATCCTCAAAAAGGACCATCACTACTGTAACATGATGCAAGTATAAAGTAGGCTTTATTAGAGGAAGACTTTACAAATAGGAAATAGTCAAGTGTACACAATCCTTCAAATCTATCCCATGGCTTAGACCAGACCCAGAGGGTCTACATGCACTGCAGCTGACGCTGCAATCAAGGGGAGCCCCTGTGCCCCTGATTCTTTACATATTTACAGTGATGGGGTCGGGGTGGGGTGAAGCACAGAACGGCTATGACACTAAGGGAAGCTTCCTGATTAGAAAGGGGAGACTCGAGTCCTGCAGCTGGTATCTGTCTATGTGATTAGCCAGCCCAGACCTGCGGAACCAACCAGTTCTCTGTCAAATGACCAAAATGAAGGAGAAAATGAGCCTCTACGACCATCCAAATTTGTCCCTCTTTAGATGTTTTGGAGATGTGAGTTGACTTGTCAATTACTTTAATTTATATAGCACCCCGCCCCATCATGCTGTATTGGATTTTTTTAAATTGAAGTACAGTCCATTACAATGTGTCAACTTCTGGTGTACAGCACAACGTCCCAGTCTTGCACTGTATTGGATTTTTTTAAACTATGTTAATTTTAGATGCTACTGAAAATGAAGACAGTTGCCTTAGAGCTAGGACCTCACTGGGTCTCCATTTCCTTACCTCTTAAAAAAAGAGGGCCAAGGGGCTGAGGTTGATGGTATTTGATCATTACTATCCTACTACAGGTGAATTTAAAAAGACGCAATGCCATTCCTAAACACTTTCTGCTGTTTTCATACCCTGAGGTCTAGCTCTCAGGCCCACCACACTGAATGGAACTGGCTGAACTTTGAGTCTCTTTCAACCTTGAAATTTTGATTGTTTGATCAGCAGTGTAATTACTCCCATAATTTAGTAAGAATAACTAACCACCAGAGGGCAGTCGTGTTACAAGGCAGTAAGGAGAGATGCCAGCAAGGTATACACTCGAAGTGAACGGGGGAGTTACTGCAGGACTGTGAGCAGAAGGACCTTTCCAAAGGGTCACTCTGGCTGCAGTGTTAAGACTAGTCTCCAAGAGACTTATTTTCTATAGTAGCTTCCAAAATATTCGGTTTATCAGCTCATCCAAAAGCACAGTGGATGGAGGTTAAAGGCAACCATCTTCTGTCACCATTTAGCTAATAGCAGCCAATTTGAATACATCCTCACTGTGCCAGGTGCCAGGCACTGGGCCAAGCACTTGATGTACTTTCTCCTTTAACCCTTCTGATAACCTCTATGATAGCATCACCACCATTAGCTCTCTTTTAGAGGTGAGAAAAAGAAGATTATAAAAGTTAGTGACTGGTCCAAGTTATTGACTGGTCCAAGGTTTAGATAAAGTCAGTGGAATTCTTGAAAGTGAAAACTTGAAGAATGCTACTTGCTAACGTGCAGAAACACTGCTTAAGCAAGGCTTAGTACCCCAGTACTGCAGAGTTAAAGACGGTGATGGTAGGGGGTTGGAGGAGCATAAATGTTTGAGTTCAACTATCACACACTGCTTTAAAGTTCTGAGGAGCCGCTACACCACAAGCTTACTGACTCTAACTGGACTGACTTTTGTATTGTTGATTCCTAAGATTCCCTCTAGAGCTTGGTCCCTCTGTAGTCTGTTTTGTACAGATTTGGGCTCTTAAGGAAGCAGCTCCTATCACTGAACCTATTTCTTTTGAGATGGTACTGAAACCGTAGGTCAAGACCATTTCATGTGCCTTCACTAATCAAGATCGTTTTAAGGCTTGCTTTTCCTCCAAGTGGCCCATGGCCTAAACAATAAGCTGTTTGCCATAAGTGTTTTGCAGGAACTTTAGAGTTAGCTGTGTCTAGTTAGAGCTGAGCTGGTTAAGACTGGATGGGACCACTGACCATCCAATTGGGCATGCGCGATTAAAAGTGTAGCTTAGTTGCACCTGCGCAGAATGACTATTACTGCACCTTCTCCCAATCACGTTTCTCCGCGCTCCCCACGCCTCGGACCGCCCTGCTTCTTTATTTTTCATCCCATAAGTACCCAAGCCTCTTGCCTCCGCAAACCAGGTTTGAGGCTTGCTCTCCCTCTCTTTGCTGCAAACCTTGGTGTCTCAGCGTTTGGCTTGCTGCGCGTTGGGCAAAATGAGTCTGGTTCAGGAACAGTTCTTCTCAAACCCAACGGGTTTAAAAAACCTGCTCTGGCAGTGCTGCTCACATGGATGTCTCTGGGACCAGTGCTGGTCCGTTACAAGGTCAGTGGGGAAACGCAAAGTGTTTATAAACTTTAATAACTCGTTTAAAGAGTAATTTCGACTGCTGAATCTAGTAAGTTGGGGCTTGTGTTTAGTATATCTTGTTTTAGAACTTCGTTTTTAGTTTTACAGTGCCTTATTTTTTATAGTGTTTTACTTGAGAGGCGGAGTATACAGACAGAGGTTGGACCATATGTAAAAACAGGACTGCCCTACAAACTGCAGCAACCCGCCTAGAAAACCAAACCCTCATCTACAAAAGCCAGCCTACTGTAAGTCAGACTTGCAGGGAGCCTGACTGTTAGCTTTAGTAACAACCCAGGAAGCTGAACAATAACTACTGTAACAATTGGCCTGCACTCGATTAATGGACAGGACTTGATTATTAACTGAACTTTTGTCTCTGCTTCCAAATTAAAGAGCAACCAGAGAAAGTCAAACATGGCTAACGGACCACATGGGACGCCCGCTTCTAGTCTGCCTACACCTTCCCTATGCCAGCAGCCTCCAACAGGGCACACCCGAAACCTTTCCTTTTTCCCACTATCAACCGTTTCCCTCCTCTGCCTGCCTTTGAGTTTCTGCCAAAATCCACGTGAGCGTGGGGCTGCCTCTTGTACAGCAAGTTCTCAGTAAGGTGCCTTTACACTTTCCATTTGGTTGGTCATTTATTTCCACACACCGGGAAAAAGGAAGCGAAACAAAGCAGCAGGGGTCAGCAGACAGCTTGAGGAGCACTGTTTGGGGGCTCTGAGGTCACCAGCATGGCAGGGTTGGCGAGAGCATCCTGGCATTCACCGCCAGGACAGCGGTAGTAAGGTAGCTCGCGAGGTTCTCCAGACCCAGAGTGGGGCGGATGCGGGGAACGCTGTCGTGGGAGAGGAGCTTGCGCCGCCCGCACGTCCCTCCTCGCGTCTGCTACCGAAGCCCTCGGCCGCACGGTGTGGGTGGAGACTGCGCAAGCTCTGACGCACGAGCACTCGGCCCCGCCCCTGGGGCTTGGAGCTGACGTCACGTCCGGCGGCGGCGGGTTGCTGTGTCCCCGCGCGCGTGCGCGAGTGTCGCGCCGTCTCGCGCCGTCTCGCTCCGCCCCGCCGGCCCGCCTTTGGCGCTGTGGTCCCCGGGACCTGGGCGGCCCCGTCGTCGCCGCCCGCCCGCCGGCTGGTCAGCGCGCCGGGCCTGGTTTCCGCTGCCTCCCCGGACCACTTAGTCTCAACCCGGGTGTGGTTTCCACTACTGAAGGTGAAGCATAACAGGGAGAGTGGAACCTGGGGTGCTGGACCAGGGTGTGTGTACTTTTCCCGTCAGGTGGGCGTTCATGGGCAGGAAGGAAACATATTTCCTCCCGTGAGGACGCGTTTGCCGTTGCGTTGCAATTCGAGGATGGTGTCCTTAAGCGGCAACCACCGTAACGCCTTGCAGCTGTTTGGATGCCTCTTTTAAATAAAATCCCTACTTATTTAGCTTCTTAATGCTTTGGAATTCTGTTTTTTGTTTTGTTTTTAATTTGGTCCCAAAAGCCTGAAAACCCTTTAGAATTCCTCAGTGGAAACGAATCGTATTCTTTCTTGTGCCCGATCCGGTCCTTGTCAATAAGGAAGACCTTGGCTGTCTAGAACGCCCCCTTGGTCCCTGGGGACAGCTCAGAATTTCTAAAACCTGAGGCTTATACTCTGTTCACACTGACGCTTTAAGCATTTGGATCGGGCAGGACAGTACTTTTTGGAAAGTGCTTTATATCCATTCTATTGTTAAAACACAAACCTAATTTTACCTTTTCCTGATGACTTGCCATTAGTCTACTGTAGGTTATTGTGAAAGAAACTGAAACCACCAAACCTTCTGAATTCTGATGCCAGATTTTAAGTCGTTATTGTCTCTGACTCTGTAGCATCCCTTGTCAACCAGAAACATTCCTGCCCCTCTTCTAATTTATAATTAATTTAATGCTTAATCTGTGGGTTTTGAATTTTGACCATTACATTTGGTAGGACTGTGCTTGAAGGAAAACTGAGGAACTTGTGGATTTTTTTAAACTTTTATAATTTAATTTTTGTTTTACCCATTTTCGAAATGCCCACTGTAGAAAGCTACAGCTAAACAAGAGAGCTGGAATTCTGCTACCTAAACATAACCATTGTTAATATTTCCAAATAGTCTTAATTTTAAAAATGCATCATATTTAAAACAAAAGCAATCATTGTGTATGTACCCTTTTGCATGGCATTTTGTCTGTCTTCCTGATTTACTTTTTTCTTTGAACATGTACAATGGCTGCAGAGTATTTCATTCTGCGAGGTGCCGTCCTCAGTCAAGTTGGAGCCCTAAGGCATGAACCTTGCCCATCTATTTTAGCAGCTCAGAGGACTTGGTTTTTATGTCTTGGTTTTGGCCAAGGTGCACAGGCAAGATGGTGGTAGAGTTATATAAAAGGGAAGATTTAATATTGAGTCTTATGCGAGAACAGACCGTTTATCATAGTATATGAGATTTATGGAAAAGTCGGAGAAAATCATTAAAAATTTCCTCAATTCTTCTTTGTTTCTAGGCTCATTTATTTCCACTCCCTATTGTCTCTCCACGAATGAAACATGACTGAGGACTCCCAGAGAAACTTTCGCTCAGTATATTATGAAAAAGTGGGGTTCCGTGGAGTTGAAGAAAAGAAATCATTAGAAATTCTCCTAAAAGATGACCGGCTGGGTGAGTTTTGTAAGTTAAATTAAGCTTATTGGTTCTCAGTCTGCCAGATCTTCTGGAATAAACATTACCTTATAAGGCATCCAAAGGTATTTGTCATCTGCCATGTATTTTTTTACTGATAGGATGACAGCAGAATAGTGTATTTTGGGAGAAGTTAAGAATTTTTCAAGTTTACCTCTGACTGAGTCAGAGCCAGACCTTTTTGAAAGGCCGCTTAAGAAGTCAGTAATATTTTTTTCTCTTATTAAACCCATATATTTTCCTTTCTCAGTTTTCAGAGGTGTCTTCATAGCTTCTGGGTAAATTTGCAGCAACTCTTGCCATGATTTTCTTTTACGGAAATACTGAGACTACCTTATATATTGACTTTTTTTTAATCTAATCCAGTCATAATAAGGTCTGTTCTGTTGCTAACTAAAGTAAGATAAACTGAACCATAGTTAAAAATAGTAGTTTAAATGCATAGAGTGCTTTTAAAGTTTCAAAACCACTTTCCACCTGATCTTAGATCCTCACTGGATAGTCCGTGCTTTAAATATTAATTCTCACTTGATGAGTAGAGGAATTGAGTTCCAGGATGGTTGAATGTGGTTTATTGGAGAATGTGCAGACCTGTGGGCTGACTGCCACTTGCCAGCTATGTTAACTTAGTTAAGTCACTTAACTGCTTTGAACTTCAGTTTCTGCATCTTTAAAACAATAACTACCTGACAAGCTTGCAGTGTGGATAAATGAAATGTTCTATACATAGTAACTACTGCTAATGTTATAATGAATGTCGTAATATATGCAAAATACATCTCTTATGCAGTGAAATGCTAATTGTTTTTAAATAGCTAGTTGGAACACCTGGGCTGAACTCAGTCTCGTTTAAACCTTTCCTAGATTTGCTGACTCTATGGCAGACTTTCTGTGAAGAAATCTCTTACAACTTCCAGTTTTAAAAAATGAAATGCACTTGTACGTATCGTGGTCAGCATGAAAAGCATCTAATTATTTTTTTTCGTCCTCTAGATGTCGAGAAACTTTGCACTTTTAGTCAGAGGTTCCCGCTCCCATCCATGTACCGTGCGTTGGTCTGGAAGGTGCTTTTAGGTATGATTCCCAAGAGTTGGAAGCTTTATCTTCAAAAATGTTGAATGATTGGACCATTGGTATCCATCAGTTAGAAAAAGGAGGATGTGTTTAGGCTTTTTACTGAATGCTGGATCTAACCCCAGGAGCTCACTTGGGAAGCCTTGAAGAAGGTGACTTCAGTGGCAGGACACGGAAGGTCGCTGTAAGAGTGTCTGTAATGTTAGAAGAGACAGCAACGTACCTTCCTGACACAGGTGTGGGAAGAGCATCGGGCTGGGAGGAAGAACTGGTCTAGGCTTTGCTGTCAGCTGGGTAACCTTGAAGAAGACCCTTTAGACCTTTTCCCTAGGCCTCTTTTTTTTTTTTTTTTAATCTGTAAAATGAGAATACATTTGAGCTAAATTAACACCTAGGTTTTAGCTTTGTTTTAGCCTGTGACTCCCAGCTGTAGATGCATAACTTCCTGATGAGCTCTATCAGAGTCAAAAAGAATTGGAGGGTTCTTACTTCTAGAAGCACAAATGAATACATTCCAGCGATGATCGGCTGAAGGAGAAGGGAAACATGATCTTGCTTAGTTTCTGTGGAAGAGAAAGTGTACTAGGGGCCCAAAATGACTGGCAGCATTCCTTTTGCGCTACGGATTTTTTGTTCTTAATCATCGCTGAGCCTGCAGATGCGTAAAATACCCATCCATTCCCACTCTCCTTTGCATTCCGGGAAAAAAAAAGTAATCTTAATGACAGGCAGGTATCAATATCCCAGTGTTACTGATGGGAAAAGACTAAGGCTAAATAATTTGCTTAAGGCCTTAGACTGTAAGTGGCAGAGCTAGGATTTGAGCTCAGGTTTGTAGGGCCCTTTTGAAGTTAGGGTAGATTGTAGGCACCGCTTTCTTTCCAAAATGTACAATATTTTCAGGGCTTGAGAAATCTGTAGTCCTCAGTCCGATTATGTGATGTGGGGGCAGCGAGGGGATGCAGGCCGCACTAGGAAGCACTGCAGGATGCCTTTTTTGTTGTGCATCTCAGCAGTCTATATGCTTCTATTTCTAATAGGTCACCATATGGTTAAAATATAGAGCATGTGTGCACAGAAATATAAAAAACCGTAAGAGAATACTGTGAACAACTATATGGCAATAAATTGGACAACTTAGAAGAAATGGACAAGTTTCTAGAAACATACAGTCCACCAAAACTGAATCAAAATGTAGAGCACATGTGAAAACAGTTTCAGTTTTTCCCTGAGCATTTTTTAAGTCTTAATGTTTCCAGTGCCCATTAAAATAAATGCCTTCTAGGGGTGCCTTTTAGGTGGTGGTGTCGATGATCATTTATGTCTGCTGGGAAATACCATGTGTCCCATTAAGTGCCAGTGCCAGTGGATTAGTGTGAGATGGACAGTTGTACTTTGCAGCTAAGCGCCGAGGCCTGTCAGGCTGTTCGTCACCTCTGTTTCTCATGGCTTCCTTTATCAGGTAAGTCTTTGTTCTTGTTTTTGAGGTAAAAGGCACTGGAGGTTTAGAGCTGCCACGCTACATTGGAGACAGGCTGACTCTTCCTAGAACAGGTGGTTGATAGCTCGGGGACCTTGGCATGCCTGCCTCCTGAAACCATTTTAGTTAATATCAGAAGGAGATGTTTTAGGACCAGATCATAGGAGACAAGTTTAACGTGGGAAGCGGGTGCCACCTCGAACAGTGTGCTCAGGGTTTGGCTGTATTAACCCAGGTTGGAGGGCACCTGAGTGTATGTCCTCGGCTTTTCTGGAGGCCTGGCACAGAACCCCATGGCTAAGGTCTGTAAAGATTTATGTCAGGAAAAACATTTAAGCAAGTTTGGCTCTCACGTTAATGTGGCACCATGTTAGCTGGAGTCGGTCAAGCTCATCCAGCTTATGTTTCCCAGAACATTGAAGATGCTGGATCTGTGGTGGTTTGCACCAAAGAGGGGTCCGTCAGCAGCTGTGCTAGCTAATACATATGAGTTTAGTGTGTGCCGTGTGCTTCCTGAGTGCTGTGCATTGCTGATCTGTTGATTCATCATTGCACCTGCATGAGATGGGTATTATTACTCCCATTCTTCAGATGGGGAAGCTGAGGCACAGGGAGATCAAATAAGTTGCAGAAGGTCATGCAGACAGTTAGCTGTAGAGCTCGACTCACACCCAGGAACTTGGACTCCAGAGCTTGTGCTGCAATACAGCCTCATTATGTTTAATGAGGCTGGAGTAAACAAGATGTTTTTCTTTATAGGAAAACTTAAAGCCTTAAATTCATTGTCACCATTTCCCAAATCTGTTTGACCAGGGTACCTTTATTCTCATGAAGACCCTTTGGGCTCATGTTCTGCAGAGAACATTTGGTGAAATGCTTTATCTGCCTCTGGCAGATGAGGAAACCAGTGCCTGGGGAGACATTTGTGAGAGTCCTGGTGTTCACAGCTCTGAGACTAGAACCTGGTTTTGCCGAAGGCCCACCCAGTGCTCTTTCCACTGTGTTTATCCATGCCATTTGTTTGTATAAAAAAGGGGGGGGGGAACCCTCCTACACTGCTGGTAGGAATGTACTTTGGTGCAGCCATTATGGAAAACAGTATGGAGATTCCTCAAAAAACTAAAAATAGATTTACCATATGATCCAGCAATCCCACTCCTGGGCATATATCCAGAGGGAACTCTAATGTGAAAAGATATATGCACCCCAGTGTTGACGGCAGCACTGTTTACAATAGCCAAGACATGGAAGCAACCATCAACAGATGACTGCATAAAGAAGTTGTGGTATATATATACACACAACAGAATACAGCTCAGCCATAAAGAGAATGAAATAATGCCATTTGCAGCAACACGGATGGACCTAGAGATTATCATACTAAATGGAAGTAAATCAGAGAAAGGCAGATATCATGATATCACTTATGGAATCTAAAAAAAGATACAACTGAACTTACAAAACAGGTCTAGACTCAGACATAGAAAACAAACTTAAGGTTACCAAAAGGGAAAGGCAGTGGGGAGGGATAAGTTAGAAGTTTGGGGTTAACAGATATACACTGCTATGTATAAAAATAGGTAAACAGCAAGGACGTACTGTGTAACACTGGGAACTACATTCAGTATCTTGTAATAACCTATAATGGAAAAGAATCTGAAAAAGAATATATATATGTATATGTACAATCGAATCATTTTGCTGTATACCTGAAATTAACAGCATTGCAAGTCAACTATACTTCAATAAAAATTTTTTAAGAATGTGGTTCTTGCCCCAAAGTCTAGTGAGTAGACATCATGTTTAAATGTGTTAATGAGCATAAAATGGCATCAAAGTGTAAGGTGACTTTGTCAGTGAAGATGAGAGATCTCTGTCCTAAAGGTACGGCACTTTGTGAGCAAGTTGTAGTCGTTGGGGAAGAGAAGGATTTGACCAGCTGGTGGTGGTTCTGAGGTGAAGGGTGCTGTGTTGTCGGCTGGGACTGCCTTAGCAAAATACCAGACCACTGGGCTTAAACAACAGTGTGTATCCTCCCAGCTCCGGAGGCTGGGAAGTCCGAGATGGAGGTGCTGGCCCATTTTGTTCCTGGTGAAGCCTCAGGTCCTGGCTTGCAGGTGGCCACCTTCTTGCTGCGTCCTCACATGAGAAGGGGAGGAGAGACCGCTAGCTCTGGTGTCTCTTCCTTTTCTTATAAGCGCACTGGCCCTATTGGATTGGGGCCCCGTCTTACGACCTCATATAACCTTAATTATCTTCTAAAGGCCCCGTCTCCAAATACAGGCACATTGGGGGCTAGGGCTTCAGCATATGAATTGTGGAGGAGGGGGTACAATTCAGTCCATTAGGGGCCAAATGCAAAAAATGGAGATAGCTCTGGAGGCCTAAGGGTGGCCCCAGGCTGACAACCTTAAACTTGCATTAAATCAGTATTGTAATGGGTGTAATTATCTTGAATTTATGTGGCATATTTATTTCATTTCTCCTTAATATCAGTGATTCAGTTGCCATTTCAAATATTGATAGTATTTAAAACTTAAGATTGTATTGTTTTATAGTGAGAATTTCTCAAAGAGAGTCATCACGGTGATTAAATATCTGTGGGTCCTAGTCTAATTTTGATAGGCAGCTTCTCCCGGGATTCTCTTTCGTAGAGGTGGGGTTTGGATTGGCGCCTCAGTATTTTGCCCCTTTCCTCCCCCTTGGGTCTTTGTAGGAATCTTGCCTCCACACCACGAGTCCCATGCCCAGGTGATGACGTATCGCAAGGAGCAGTACTCTGATGTCCTTCACGCCCTGGAAGTCATTCGCTTTATCAGTGATGCCACACCGCAGGTTGAAGTCTATCTCCACATGCATCGGCTGGAGTCTGGGAAGTTGCCTCGAAGTCCCTCCTTTCCACTGGTTAGTGGTACTTTTGTTTGACCCTTGGCTCAACTCGAGACTGCTCCGTCTTGCCAGCCTGTGATCGCATCATGTTTTGCCTTACGAACTTTCAGTGACTCTGCTTCGTAGGGTAAAAGCAGCAGATCTGGCTCTCATGGCCCGGTACCTTCTGATCCAATCTCCCCAATCTTTTAAAATTTTATTTTGAAGTAATTTCAAACTTACAGGAAAGCTGCAACAATACTATTAAGAATTCCCATAAACCCTTTAGCCGGGTTCCCTAGTTGTTAACATTGTACTACCTTTACTTTGTCATTTTTCCTGTATATGTGTATATGTATTTTTTTCCAAACCGTTTGAGCATCAGATGTAGACATGGCATCCCATTACTTCAGATTCCTTCAGTGTGTACTTGCTGAAGATAAAAACTCTCCCCTAGGTGACCATAGTTCAGTCATCAGCACCAAGAAGTTGACACTGATACAGTATTAACATCTAATCTTCAGACTCCATTCCCATTTGACCAGTTGCCCGTATCATTCCCTTTATTACAAACAATAAAAGTTTTGGTTCAGAAATTAGCAACCTCTCAACCACTAGTTATACCTTTTGCTGATTTAAAATTTTTTTGATATTTTAAAATCATTTTAGACATAGAAAAAAAGTTGTGCGGAGTATAGTGTAGCCATGTACCTTCACCTAGCATCCTCAGATGTTACACCTTAATTGTACCCTGGTTATTTACCAAAACCAGAAACTTAGCGTTGATACAGTACTGTGAACTAACCTATCTAGCCTTTGTTGAAATGTTGCTGACTGTTCCACTGATCTTTTTCTGGTCCGGGGTCCCATCTGGGATCACATTTATTGCCGTGTTTTAGTCACCTTTAATCTGAAACAGCCCCTCAGTCCTTTCTTATCTTTCATGACCTTGACCGTTTTGGAGAGTTCAAGCCAGTAGAGCGTTTCTCAGCTTGGGTTTGTAGGTTTCCACACGATTAAAGTCCGGTTGTGCGTTTCTGGCAGGAATACCACAGAAGTGTGATAGTTACTCTGCTGACTTTGATCACTTTTTTTCTCCCATGTGAGACTGCTGTTTTTCCCTTTGTAATTAATAAGTAACTCGTGGGGAGGTACTTTGACACTGTGTAAATATCAACCCACTGATGATTGTGGCCTGAAACAATTTCTGCTGTGCTGCTTGCCAGATGGTGACTTTCTGACTCCTCCATGCCTTCTGCATTGATCAGTCAGCATTCTTTTCTGTGGAAGAGTTTTCCCTTCTCCCTCATTTTTATCAATATGAATTTATAGATTCCTTTTTGCTTTAGTGACCTATAATTCATTTCTACCATGATTTTGATGTTCAGATTGTCCCAGATTTCACCAGTGGGAACCCTTTCAAGCTGAAGTCTGTGTCTTTTTGATAAGTTCCCATCATTTGGAGCATATCCTTACTTTTTGGCACAAAAAGATATTCCTAGTACATTTCCTGCCCCAGGCCTGGAGTTAGCTTTTTTTTTTTTTTTTTGAATGGAGTATTGTATTTAGAAACCAAGAGCAGGATGCTAGTTAGGTATGTTCATTGTTCATTGTCGCTGGTTTGCCATGGCTTCTAAGGCGCTCACAGCAGACAGAGTTAGGAAATACACACATTCACACACACACGTTTGCATGTCTTGTCTCTCCGTAATGAAAACCCTGAGTTCATGCTAACAGTGCCAATTCCTTTCTACTATTACGAGTTCATTCTAGCCCTCACCCTTTCTGTATTTGCACCTTCCGTATCTGGCAGTTGCACATACGAAGAGGCTTCCATTAGCCTCATTGTACTTTTTTGCTCATTCCTCTGTAACCGACACGGCCAGCCACCTCCTTGGCCCTGGCCGGCAGGCCCCACAGGCCTTGTAGTTTCTGACTGCCTCCTTGGCCCTGACCCCTCCTTGGCCTCAGCGCCACAGGCTCCAGCCTGCTTTTTAAACTTCATCTTTTTTTAAAAAAATTTTAATTCTTTATTTTTTATTTAAATAATTTACTGAGGTGAAATTCACAATCTAGAAATAAACCATTTTAAAATGAACAAATTCAGTGGCATTCAGTACATTCCCAGTGTTGTGCAAACACCACTTCTGTCTAGTTCCAAAACATTTTTAAACTTCATCTTTGACACATTCCTTGGTCTAGTTGCTGACTGGACTGCTTATTTATAAAGGAAAGAGAAAGGGAGGAAGAGGAGGGCAGTCAGAGTAATGCCCACAGCTCCGCGGCTTCGGCTCTTTGCCTCTTACATTTCAATCCAGGCATTTTAACTTTTGGCTGAATTGTCAAAAACAGGGATTGTCCTGCAAACTGTGCTGTTCTGTCATTTTCTGGGGCAGCAGATTGCAACCTGCCAGCACAGCAGTTTAAGCTTTGACTTGTTCTTTCTTTTGAGGTTAATGATGTGGATCCTACGGATGAATCTTAGGCCATCCACCTTTAAGTTTATCAGGAGAGAATAACCCTGAGAATAATCGGGACTCTTAAATTTCTGTAATTTTTTTTCCATTGGCAAATGCAGTTAGTTGATAGTACTACCCGACTTCTTAAATTATATGTGAAATTAGGTGAGCTTATCCACTAGCTCAGGAAGTCTGCGTGGTGGGTCATAGTTTCCACCTCCTCTCTGCTCCACTTGCCACGCCCAGGTACCTGTGCTGTGGCCTTGGGCACACTTGCTGCCCAAGGGTTCGTTTTGGGCTCGTGTCCCTTGGGTCACCAAGCCCCAGTCAGCCTTATTTTTTGTATCTTTTAGTACGCCTGTGCGACAGTGCTCAGCCCAGGGCGGGAGCACAGATGCTGATCTCAGCTGAGGGCATTGGTCCAAGATGCTGCCGCTGGTGGACAGCGTGGAGATGGCATGTCCTGGAACACGCGGGGCCAGGCGGGCGTCCGAGGAAGGATGCTCCCTTTCCCTTTTCTTCCTCTTCTCTTGTCTCCTTCCCTGACACATTAACAAGTGTTTTGGAGAATTTTATTTTCTATGGTTCTGCTACCCTTGACATTTTGTAGAATGTTAGTAAGTTGAGAGAGGCCTAAAATGAAATACTTGTATTAAAATAGGGATTTTGATTTAGCTTCAGACTTTTTAGGGGAGTAGAAAGAAACTTTATAGTTGTTGGATTTTTTTTTCCAACGTTAAAATCCTTCAGCTGTTAAGTCCTAGTTGAGAAATGTAAAGCTTTTGGTATAAGATACGGTATTAGAAAACAGATTTTTCAAGTAGATTCCAGTTTTTACAAGATTTCTTTTGAAATTTATTTGAGGGTGTACTTTCATGTTCTGAGTATTGACACCAGGGTTGAGAAATGCCATACTTCCAGGTCCTAAAATTCTAATTCTAGGGACATTTTTAGCTTTTCAGGTGCTTAAAGATAGAATAAAATTGCAAAGGTATGTATGAATGCTTTGAAATAAAATGCTTATTAGTCCTTTAGGGGTCATTTAATTTTTGCAAATTGCTGTGTTGGTGAATGTCTCTAGTTTTTTGTGCTGTTTATCACATCTGTTTAAAAGGAATTCTCTAGCACTAAGAATATTTTTGGGTAGAGAGTCAGCCTTTCCTTGGATTTATGTTGACTCGTTGGCCGTAATGTTAGAAGTTGGAAAATCTCTGAGCGTCAGGCTGAAACCTGATCATCAGAAGCAACACTGGTGCAGACAGATTCCTCTGGTTACTCGTCCTCATCTCCCCCTGGTTGTCTTTTTAGTGACTGCTTTTGGTCCCACTTTGGTTTACTGCAGCCCCTTCAAAATTTAGGGAGCAAGGCTTCATTTTTATTAAAGAATTATGGATTTCTCTCTTCCTCCTTCCTCTTGAGATTTGTTGTTAATCTTTCAGGAGCCAGAAGATGAAGTATTTCTCGCCATTGCTAAAGCCATGGAAGAGATGGTGGAAGACAGCGTGGACTGTTACTGGGTCACCCGATGCTTTGTGAACCAGTTGAATAACAAGTACCGGGATTCTCTGCCCCAGCTGGTGAGGGATGATGTCTTGGCTCCTGTGGGGTGGGGGCGAGCCGTGGTAATAGGGGTCTTCAGGAAATGCCTTTACCTCCCGGTGCCGCTGCAATTATGAGTGGACCCACCGTAGTAGGAGTCAGCAGATATTTTCCTAAAAGGCCAGAGGGTAAATATTTCCAGGTGGGTGGGCCGGCTGGTCCATGTCTGTGCAGTCACTCAGTTCTGCAGCTGTCATGCAGAAGCAGCCGTCGGCAACACATCAAAGAACGGTTGTGGCTTTGGCCCCCGCAGGCCGGGGTTTGCTCACCTCTGCTCTGTCACACTCCTTATCCTGATCTAGAGTCCACTGACTTTTTCTAGAATTATCTCTCTGTCCTGAGGTTTGCATTTGGCTGCATATGATGGAAAGCTCACATAACAGAAGCTTTCTTATCTTCCCTTGTGTAACCCAGAGTCTGGAGGCAAGGCAGCCCTGAGCTGGTGCCACAGCCACGGTACCAACAGACAGCCAGGTTCCCGTCCTCCGCTCCAGCGTTCTTAGGTGTGATTCTTCCTCTTGTGATCATGCGATGGATGCTGGAGCGACTGCCACGCCATCCCTGTTCCAGGCAGGGAGGGAAAGGCAGAGACAGAAGTAAAGGA
Source organism: Camelus dromedarius (assembly GCF_036321535.1). NCBI lineage: Eukaryota > Metazoa > Chordata > Mammalia > Artiodactyla > Camelidae > Camelus > Camelus dromedarius. Next base: position 8,533,562 of record NC_087454.1, on the reverse strand, counting down.
GGAGAGTGTGACCAGCCAGTCCAGCCTGTCCCCCTGTAACAGACTTTCCTTCTGCCAGGCTGGTGTGGGGCAGGACCTTGTCACCAGGCCGCCCTGGTTTGCAGTGGAGCCTGGGACATGTGGCTTCTTTGGTGGTTTTGTGCTGGCACGTGTGATCCCACATTGGATTGGGGATTCTGTTGGTGAAGAGGGAGAGGATGGAGGGAGGCAGCGGCTGTGGGCTGTCCTCTGACAGGAAAGCAGAGACCCAGCACTTGCTTCACCAGCATGAGCCGGCATCCTTTGCTGTTCTCTTCCAGTTTCTTCCGTCATTTCTCATTTATGAAAGTGAATCTGTATTTAAGTCATTGAGTTGTTTCATTTGGAAATTCTGTTGGCAGTGGTGACTGTGGTACAGGGCGCAGATTCAGCCAAGGGGCGCTGGTGGGGGCTGGGGGAGCCGGAGGGTCCCTGCGGTCGGCATGAGCCCTCAGCTTCGGAGGGCATGTGTTTTATGTATTTCACTGAAGTAAAATTTAGTCTTTAGAATTCTAAAATTTAATGCACTTAGCTGATTTTAATAAAAAATAAAGCGTGGCATTGGAGGATATGTAAATGGTAGTTGCCTGATTAAATCAAGAGGCCCAAATTGTATCATGATTTAATTAGCTTTTCTTAATATTGGAGTAAATTCAGTAGCATTTTGATAGTTTCTTTAAAAATGTATTTTTAATAATACAAGTAATAGACACATTGTGGAAGCGAGAAACTATCCAGCTGAATCCAGTTGCGCACCTGCGGCAGCACCTCCCCTCCCCCACCCCTGAGACGTAAGCGTTGTCATCAGCGTGGTGTATGTTTGTCTAGGCTGCTTTGTGTGCACAAGAATGGCTGAGAGTGTGCGTGCGTACCTGTGCAACGTGTGTGTATGTAACTTATGTTTTTTTAAAAAAAATGTAAATACATACCGTTTATATGGCCCTATGTTTTTTCTTTAAACTTAATGTTTTAGAGCTTTTCCATGTTAGTACGCATAAGTAATTTTCTTCCCTGACTTCCTACCAGTGCCACCTGGAAGCGCTTAAAAATGACCAGTGCCTTTCCTCCCCCCAGACCAGTTAAATCAGCATCTCTGCGGGTGGGGCCCCAAAATTCTCATTTAAAAAAAAAAAAACAACTCAAAAGTGATTCTGAAGTGAAGCTAAGATTGAGAGCCACTCATTTAGAACCACCTCTAAAAAATTTTTTAAATTCTCGAAGTATTTTCTGTTAAGAGTTTGCCATAATTTAATGTAATAGCTCCATGCTAACAGTCACACCGCCTGTACGTGACATGTTCCCGTGTGTGCGTGTGTGTGTCTGTCTGTCTCTCTCCCAGGGGTGGGTTACCTATACAGGGAACGCACAATTGAAAGAGACGTCATTAAATTTGTTAACTGCCAGATTACTCACCTACCCGTTGGACCAGTTCTGCTTCTCCAAACAGTCTATGAGATGTCCTCTTTTCCACCCTATTGCCAATACGTGATAGCATTAGTCTTTTCGATGTTTGCCAACCTCATAGTGAAATGGTAGCCCATTTTAATTTCTGTAGCCACACTTCTGAGTGCAGTTAAACAGCTTTGGGTATGTTTATTGGTCGCTGTCTTTGTCTACCTTTCTATTTTGTTTACCTCTTTCCTTTTTTGGGGGGGTTAAGAATTATCGACATATGCTGGATATTTATTATCCTTTGTTTTATAAATTATTTTCTCTCTGAAAACCTTTCTCCCTGTTGTATAAAGATGTAAAGTTGATACAGTTGGATTTATCAATATATATTTTTTTTTGGCTTTTCTGTATCTTAGTTAGAAAGGCCTTTCTAACCCTAAGATTAAAAAAACAGGTTTTTAAAAAGCTATCTTTGAAAAATATTTCAACATTTAGAGTCCTTTAATTTATGAGGAACTTTCCTTTGTGACTGGCGTATCAGATGCAAATGTGACTTTGTTCCTTTGTAGTTAATTGCAGCACGACTTCAGCCAGTACCCCACTGCCCGCCTCCTCCTTCCCACTCTGGTTAACAGTTATTGAGAAGGAGCATCATGCCAGCCAGTGCTGAATTTCCTATATTAATGAGTTACTTTATTTTAACATGTTTTTACAGATGAGGAAACTGAAGCACAGAGCAGTTAAGTAACTTGCCCAAAGTCACACAGTAAGCAGTAGAACTACCAGTTATGCTATTTTTTGTCATTTCATCCTTATTCACAGATTTGTAATGCCACCTTTATCTTCTACTGGATTTCCATATTTATCTCTTTCTAGACACTTTTTTTTCCTCTCAAGGTAATTGTCTATTCCTGGGCCAGCACCATATAATTCAATATAACTTCCTAGCATATTTCGATAGCTGGTAGGGAAATTTCTCTCTTGTTCTTTTTCACGAATGCCTTGAACATTTTTTAGAAGTTTTTTAGAATCAATAAGATACTTATTGTCCCCATGTCCCGTAAGTCTTAATTTCTTCTTGTATATATTACAGTGCCTAGCATGTAGTTTTAAATAGTTATGAAAAAAAAATTTTTAAGTTCTTCACTATGTATTAGAAAAGCTAAATTTTCTTTGCTTTGCTATTTGATTTAGGCAGCAAGCGACTGACTTCAACTTTTAAGGTCAAGTTTTTAAAAGTCTTTAGTTAAACCATGTCTAGTCTAGCTTAAAATTTTTTATTGTTGTATATAAGATCTCTTCTGTTGAGCTTTTTGTTAGCGTCTCCATAATCTTGTCTGTTGTCTTTTCACTTTTTTGTGGTTTTACCAAATTAGTTATCACGAAGCCATTTGCTTTTTTTTTTTTCTGTGAGAATTTTTGGCTTTTTTCTTTTTTAGAAACTCTTTAGTTAGGGATATTTACCCTTTAAGCTGAACTAGATGTTACTATATGGCCCTCTTTGATTAACTTCTGTCCCTTCTTAATGGCTGGCTCACACATCTGCTTTTGTGGGAACCTGCTTCTGGCCTCTAAAGTCTGGGTCAGGATTCACACATGGATGTACCCAGCGCCTTGTGCTTCTTCCCATCATGGCTTTACGACACTGTTACACTTGCCTCTTTGCAGGTCTTTCTCAACCAGGTTGTAAGCTCCTTGAAGGCAGGGGTGCTGTCTTACCCTCTGGCTCTCTTCCCTGCGTGTAGCACCGTGTCTGGCTGCAGTGGACGTTGGAAGGATTATGAATTGCCTCTTTGGCAGAAGTGCAGCGGTGCAGATATTTAGTAAAAACATTTGTGTTAGCCTGGGTGATATGGGATCTGGTTGTGCCCTTCTGGAGAGGGAGTACAGACTTGAGGGTCTGAGAATGGTCCCTATAAATGTAGCAGCCCATGCCAGGTGGATTTGGCCCCATCTGGGAGGCAGCCTTGTTAGCTCCCTAGTCTTCTGGAGGAGTTGGCTGCTGTGTAACTTTACGTGGAAGAGGCGACCTGAGGGAATCGTGGGGCTTTGCTCCCTCTGAGCTATTCCTGTGCCTCCCAGGACTTCGCATGCACATTTTGTGGGGGTATGGAGGTCTCCCTTGCGCTGTCCCTCTTGTCTGGACCTCCCTGCCCCAGGGCACAATGCGTTACACATGGGCCAGCACAGGTGTAGTCAGTGGCTGCAGGGCTCTTTTAATCTCCAGCTCTTTCTGTCTCATTCTTCCAACTTCCCTCTCCCGCTGTAGCCCTACCCTGTTTCTTCGGTCTTAACTTCTCCTTTCCCTGTAGATATAATCTCCTGCCCCAGAGTAGCCAGAACATGGCCTTTCTTCTCTCCCCGGAACAACTGAATTTTGCTTTGGTTTGTCTTGGGCTGGTGAATTGGTTAGTGCGGTTAGTACTAACTAACAGACTGTTCTGTTTAGCCTGGGGCTGTCCCAGGAAACCTCAGTCTGGATGGTGGTTTGCTCTGGTTTGTGCTGATCTGGGGAACCACTGCGTCACCAGTGACTTGGAGGATTCTGAAGTTTTGTTTTCTAGCATTTCTTTGTATTCAGCATGTAGACTTTTTCATCAGAGGCTGTAAGATCAGGTAATGTTACAGGAAATGAGTAACCCCTTCTTGTTTACTCATTAGCCAAAGGCTTTTGAACAATATTTGAATCTGGAAGATAGCAGACTGCTCAGTCATCTGAAGACGTGTTCTGCGGTGTCCAGACTTCCTTATGATCTCTGGTTCAAGAGGTGCTTCGCCGGGTGCTTGCCCGAGTCCAGTTTACAGAGGCAAGTATTTCTTTCAAAGACATACTGAAGGCTTGGAGTCCAAGAAGAACCCTGTTTTGTTTTTCTTTTTTCTTTTTCTTAAATGTAATCATCTCAGAAAATAAATTTGATTTAGAACAATAGTTTGATGCTAACTTCTCCTGCAGCTAACACAGCAACACAAGGTTCTGCTTAGTATATATACAATTAGAAATGTTAGAGTCAGTACTAGTGTAAATATTTAAAGTGTTAAAATATACAGTGAGAAGAATTGAAGACCATCAGTGTATTAGATGCTGTACAGTAGGCACATCTGAAATAGCCTCCAAGAATTTTACATAGGCATGGGCTTTTGTTTTCCAGAACTGAGGTAGATTATAGAGAAAAATCTTTATTTCTTGGACATCTTATGACGTTCTAAAATAGTTGAAGGCAGTCAGAGATTTGACACTCAAACTCAGCTCTTCCATCAATTTCAGATATGAGTTATGGGTATCTCAGAGCCCTGTCCCGCCCCCTCCAGGACTCTGCAGTTGAGGAGAAAGGCAGTATACAGAGATGAATACAAGACCGTGCGTGGTCAGCACAGAGAGGGTAATACCAACTATGAGTGTTACAGACAGGAGCTGTCAGAAGAATAATTTTAGCGTGTGCTCAGTAACTAGCTCCTTCGTTGAGGAATGTAAACCACCAGAAAATGAAATTGAATTTATCTCATTTCATTTGCTTCTTTTGTTGTGGTTCCTTAATATGTAATGATTATATGAGCATTACAAAGTATTAATAAAATCTAAGCTTTGGTTTAGGACTTTCCGGCCCCAGAATGTCAGTTTTGGAGCATGAGGGACTTGGCATTTGGTAGATTCCTAGCAGAGCAAGTACTTTCTAGCTCATCCCCTTTTTTCCTTGCAGTGCTGACTGTGTCTGAAATAGACTTCAAATGGCTGATGTGTTGTTTCCCTGATGATGATCCTTTATAGCTCTTCTCTGGAGCGTATGCAGTCAGCCCTCTGTGTCCGCAGTTGTGCATCTGCAGATTCAGCCAGTTCCGGATCCTGTGCTGTTTACAGTTTGTGGTTGGTTGAATCCTTGGATGTGGAGTCTGCAGGAACAGGGGACTGACTGTACCACCCACTTTTACATGAGGGACTTGAGCGTCCACGGATTCGGTATCCTAACGAGTCCTAGAACCACTTCCCTGGGGACACCGAGGGATGACTCTACTTGAAGTGTCATTTGGTTTAATTTTATAATTTGAAATGTTGAAGTAAGCATAAATTTCAAACTTGTAATTGGATTGTCTTTATTTTTGTAGGGTTTGGGATAAAGTTGTAAGTGGATCCTGTAAGATACTAGTGTTTGTAGCTGTGGAAATTTTGTTAACCTTTAAGATAAAAGTAATGGCACTGAACAGTGCGGAGAAGATAACGAAGTTTCTGGAAAACGTAAGTGTGCTTGTTTTGTTTGAATTTTGAATCTAGAAAGGAAGTTTAGCAAGCCAGATTTTTCTCTTGCATTAAGTTATTTCAGTATATTTTTACATTATAAGAAACTGTTTTTTCCCCTGAAAAAGTTTAAAGTTGGTCTGTGGATTATAGTCCCTGTCGTTTGTTTGTTGGGTGGGGGAGGGGGTGGTCAGTGGTCTGAGCAGCAAGACTCTCCCCATGAGTGTGTGCGCTTAGGACCAGAGTCTCGTCCCCTGATGTGACTACTAGGAGGCTCATCAAAAAAAGGAAGAGATGAGATCTGTCACTTTAGGAGGAGCGATCCTTGCTGATGGAGGAGTCCTGATGTTTTGAGGGATTTTGTAAGCCCTTGGCATTTCTGTTACTGTCGCTGATGGAATCCCAGTTAGACTTGTCATGTGCTTAAGTGTAAACTTAGAGCATGTTGAAAAAGGTCTCAATGAATTAGTTTCCCCCACTTTGTATCTTAGAGTACCCCTGAACCGGGCAAGAGGTGTTAAAGTAGAGACTTCAGATGAGTGAGTTTCACTGAACCCACCATCTATGTATTTTAGCCAGTATTAACAGTTGAACAGTGGCCTGGTAAATAGTAAGCACTGAGTGAGTGCGTGTTGGATAAAGGAGCCACCGTCATTGTCATGATTAGTGGCTCGCAGTGCTAGGGCCCCTACTAAGTATTGTTTGTGAATTATCTCATGTAACCCCTGTAAAGAGCTCTGTGAAGTGGGACCATCATTTGCCCCATTTTAGAGATGGGGATCTGAACCCAGGGAGCTTCAGGAACCTGCCCAGGAGTACACAGTTGTGGGCAGTGCAGGATTGGAAGCCAGGCAGTGTGACCACAGCTCCTTGGGATGACCTCAGGTGGCGTGTGAAGCAAATATCTTGGCAGCAGCCTCTTATGGGATCACTTTCTGAAAAAGCAGTGAAAACCCAGTGGAAATGAGTGTTAGGCCATAGTGAATGAGGGAGATACTGAAGCTGGAAACACATTTCAGAGACCGGTTTGCTTGTTCACAGATTCCCCAGGACAGCTCGGACGCGATCGTGAGCAAGGCCATCGACCTCTGGCACAAACACTGCGGGACCCCGGTCCATTCGGCCTGAACATTCCTGATGTTGTAGACAGTCCGCCCGGCCTCCCCGGGGCATTTTGTTCTTGAGTTGTAATCTGCTGAATTGACAATAGGGTTCTTGCTTTGGTGCTCACAGTGTAATTGTTTTTCCAGTAAAACTATTTAAGGTACCTGGGGTTGCTGTGTTGTGGGATGGCATCTCTTGGTTACACAGAGGTACACAGTTCAGCGCTGAATAGCATTTTAAAAGGGTTGTTTGAAAATAGTTCCCAGCCTTTAAAGCTGTTCAGTCAGGGTGTGGGGGATGACGCTTCAGTCTGTAGCGTGTACCAAGCCTGCCCTGCTTCTCTCATTAGCGCCAAGCTCGTTACTTTCTCGGGTCTGTTTCCGGAATGAAAAACAGCTTCCTTTTGTTGGCATCTCAGATTCGGACTTGGCTGGTGCAGTACCTGTTGAACCCTAAGCTGACTTCCCAAATCTCAGTCTTTGGAAAGCTAAATCTGGTTCCTGGACTTCGTCTTGTTAAATAGGCTGAAATAAAGGCCTTACCTTTTTTTTTCTTTTTCTTTTTCTTTTGGTCTTGGTGCTAGTTGGAATGAAACTGTCAGTAAACAAAATGTGTCTCAATTTCCCTGCTAGGAGAGAAAGGACTTGTTGATATTTTGCTGGACTCAGGCTTTTTCCTGATGGGTCATTAAATGTTGGGTGGACATTAGGGAATGCTCTGCCGCCCGGAATAGGAATGGGAGAACCGGCAGGTTCAGGTTAACACTAATGACCCCCTGGGCCACGTTGTGTCACTAAGGGTAAATGTCGATGGGACAGTTGCAGGCTTTGAGGCAGGCGAGTGACACGGGGCCCTGCGTTTGAGATGGATTCAGTTGTCAGATCTGCGGGAGCCTGAGTGGTGAGTTGGATTCTTCACCCCACCCCACCCCACCCTGAAGAGAAGGAAGACGATGAAATCCTGGAGCTGGGATTCTGGGTCCCTGCCTAAGGTGTAGCTGGCTGCTGAGGGAGTGCAGAGCATGCTGAGTTGTTGAAACCAGCCAGCATGGCTGTACAGTGACATCCAAGAGTATTTGATTTTTTTAAAAACAAAAATATACTCAGAAGAAAATTTGTTAAAGCGAACTCTGCTTACAGTTAATACTTAAAACATGTATTCAGTCCCTCTGCCCCTGTGGAACTTTGAATCCAGTTGGGGATGTGAGATAAAGCACGAGAGAAAGGAATTCCTGCTCCAGTTGTCCACAGTCCAGTGGACTTGGGGGACGTGTGAAATTCACAGAGAAGGCATAAAACAGATCAGTTTCCTTCTGTTTAATTTACAAGCTGCATACCATTACAAACCATAAAAACTTCTACAACTTTTTATTAAAGTAGATTATCAAGTCAAAAGATGTTAGTAAATCCCAACTCCAGAAAAAGAAAAGAATGAGCAAACGATGTCTCAGCGAGAGGCTGGTTCGAGGTGACTGCTCCTGCCCCCCCCCCCTGCGCTGGGGGAAGACGGCAGGGGGGCAGGGGGTGCGGCTGGTGGGGTGCGCTTGGGACTCCTGGGGAGGACGGAGCTTAAGGGGCTGGAGTTTCTCTCTGATGGTTCTGGCCAGGGTCCACATGAGCCAGAAGGGAGAAGGACTGCGGTACCGCTGAGGGATCAGAAAGTAAGTATTCTGCAAGTGTATTCAGTCAGTCCCTGTCTGGTAAAAACCTTTCCTGCTGTAGACTGTGGGCTTTGGATTTTTTTTTTTTTTTTTTTTTTGGAGTCTGATTATCAAGAATTTTCCTTATTAGAAAACTGAACAGCTCTGTCTCGGCAGAATTTAAGGCCCACCGTGAGGACACACTAATACACCAGGTGAAAAACCAATTTCATCTTAACATCAGAATTTCCTTTCACTGAGAGTGAAGTACTTTGAAAATGTTCCTGCCTACTGCCTCCTATGAGGGGCAGAGCTCCTGATGAAAATTCCCTAAATTCCCTTATAAATCAAAACATTCCTTCCAGATCCTGCAGACATCAGGGTTTTGGCTGCGGCCAAAACTATTGTGGCCAGTAAGCAGGGTTCTCCCTCTGCCTGGGAAAGCCAGGATGTAACACAATTAAACTTAGTTTCTAGTTCTTCCCTTCTGCAGTGTCGTCTTAAACACGGATGGGAGAAGTGCCACATCTGCTCTGCGAGGAGGCTCGGAGGGCTGGGGAGGCTTGGGGTCAGTGTGTGTGGCTTTTGCCTGACGACAAATCAGATGGACAGATTTTGTGTGTACAGGCTTGTGTCTGTGTCTGAGGCCGCTTCGGGAAATGAGGTCAGGGGTCATTAGAGTAAAGTGCTTTTTTTGTTGTTGTTGTTAACAGTTTGCCTGAAAATCAGGGGCAACCCTCCAATCACGTGCTGTGTAGAAATAGCTCTGAAGGCCTCACCTTCTGCTGTGGGTGTGACATCTGCCTTGTCTTGAGTCGCTGAACAGGCCTCCCCTTGGCTCCGACCGGCCCCCTGTCATGTGGTCATCAGCGCCTCACTGTGGGGTTATTTTTTTCTCCCTGAAAGTATAGAATATGGAAGGAAGTTGTGGGGATGAGGAGGGTAGAAACAGTGTGTGAGCCCAGGACTAGGGCCGGGATGGGTCCTTGCCGGGGGGCGTCCTCTGCCGGCACCGTGGGGTCTCCAGCAGGAGTAGGGTGCCATGTTCTTGAGCCACAGGCAGCCTTTGTGGGGTTCTGTGTGGTGTGGACGGCTGGCGGGGCGTCTGGCTCCAGGGGTCCCGGAGGGCCAGCAGCTTTTGTCTTGAGATGTGGGTTCTGGGCTGGGAAGGGCCAGAGGCCGCCGTTCTCTGCCTTGACAGTGGACAGTGGGAATTCTGTAGCAGGAATCTGTGGCGATCCCTCTGGCAGGGGGACAAAGAGCTGATTCTCCTTGAGAATCGGTGCCAAGTGAAACTGCTTGTGGCTCTAGGCGCAGCCGTGGCTCCCTGTCAGCTGCTGCTCCTCCGAGTCAGCCCGAGGTGGAGGGTGGGGCTGGTGCGGGAGGGGCCGTGAGAACAGAGGGAGGAGGAACTTTCTGGAAGACTGCCAGGCTGGCGGGCACAGCGCTGTCATCTCCCTGCTTTCCTGACCAGTCCCTCCCTCTCCTTTTTGGTCTCCCAGCCTGGCCTTCTGGAGGTTAACAAGTGGATAGTTCATTGCTAGGTGAGGTGACAGCCCCTTAACTTACTCCTAGGGGCTGCTTTTACTGTAGGGCCACCACCTAGGGAGTCAGAGGGTGTGATCAGAGGACATGAAGAAAATCTTTCAAGAAGCTTGTCCTGACTGAGCAAAACTCCAAACAGACTATCTCAAAATCACACCTAAAACATAGGGAATATTTCGACATTTCCTTACACGTGCTGGGGCCCGCCGGAGCTCACGCCGTCCTCTGATCCTCCTGTCCAGTCTCTTCTTGGCCTTCTCCCGTCACCCTCCTCTCCCTGGAGCGTTAATGAGCAGCAGCCTGGTGCTTGGTGATGTTAGCCTCTCTTTCCCCCGACCCCCAGCCCTGTGGACGTAACGCCATGAAGGCTTGTGGGGGAGGCAGCAAGGTGGAGAGCTTCGGACAATTCTCTTTATGTCCAAAGGCTGCGTCCTCACCTCCCATCTCCCCCTTCCATTCTGCGTGGTTCATTTCTTTTTTTATTCATCCTCAATCATAAAATGACATGTGAGCATACTCCCATTATGGCCCAGGTACTGAGCTGAATTGCTGAGTAAGGCATGTCTGCCCTTTGGAGCTTGTCACCATCCAAGGAAGACAAATATTACACAAGTTTGTATTTTGTTTCCTGTTTTTAAGAGCACATCTCACTCCTGAGCTGCCACACGAGGGTGGAGGTGACCAGAAGCTCCAGAGGAAAGTTAGAATTACTCTGCAATGGAGGAGGTGACAGAGAGCGCCTGGGGTGAGGGGAGGGGTGGGTGTTGCTAGGAAGGGTCTGGGCCTGTACCCTCCCCCCAACTTAGTTCTGTGACCCAAGGAGACCACCCAGTCTGCATCTGTTTCCCCGTCACCAGACAGTTCTAGTACTTTCCTTACTCCTCAACTTGCTTGGGAGCATCGGATGGATCTAGCGTGAAAGCACTTGACGCAGCACGGAGCTCTGAGGAACGCTGAATGTTTTCATAGCGTGGCATGCAGGGCGGGGCCGGCCGCTGCCTCTGTTTGACTCTGCCCTGTGCTTCAAGGCCTAACTCAGCTCGAAGCTTCCCTGGGACAACTTCCAAGCTTAAGTGCCTTCTGCCGCCTCTGAGCTTCCGCAGCATTTCATGTTTAGAGTCTTTGGTTTGGTAGTCTTGACCTTTTATTAGAGTCCACGTGGTTTCCCTCTAAAATGCAAGTTTCTTGAGGCCAGGTTGTGTCTTGTTCCCTTTCACACTCTTCGCCTTTACCTAGTACAGTTCCTCATGCGTGTTTTCTCCCTGAAACCATGCTATCCCCCGCCCATCTTTGGGTGTGCTGTCATCTTGGTCGGGAATACCCTCTCCCCACTGCGGGGACTGTCTCTGATTGGGCTCAAGTATCCCCTCCTCCAGGAAGCCCTCCCAGCTCTCTGACCCTTGGCTTCTGCCCCAGGCTTGTTTCCTTCCATGATACCTTGTCCTTTTCACCATGTTTAATACATTGGTTTACAATGACCTGTTTTGGGGCGACAGTAGTCTGTGAGTCCCTTGAGGGTGCAGATCGTGTCTTATTCTTTTCCTTTCCCTTGGTGACAAGCACATCTTAGCCTGCCTGGGCTTTCCATGAGTATTAGTTGAATACATGAATGCCTGGCTCGGTGTTAAGACTCCTCTCGGGACAAGAAATAGAGCCGTTCTGGAGCTAGCCCTTAAAGGAGACTTGATTACCGGACACGGGGGTGAGGCTCAGAACCCAGCGGACGCAGGGCTAGAATCTGGGATGGGGCTGTGAGACTCTGGCCCCCCGATCTTTGACGTGCTCTGCGAATTTCTGAGCGCTCGCTCTCTGCAGCCCGGGTTGCTCTGGTGGAAGGTGCCTCTGCCTTGCGAGCCTGAGCTCACGTGGTACAGGTCCAGCCTCTGGAGACAGTCTCCTGGCCCCGCTTCCTAAATCCCTGGGAAAGGGCCCGTGGTCAGTCATCCATGGCCGTGGAGGTGGAGGGGCCGTACCAGACACGTGGCCAGCAGGAGCCTCCCGTGTGTCCACGGCAGTGTAGGGTGGTGAGCGAGGGACACTGTCCAGGGTCTTCTGTGGACTGGGAGACCCTCAAAAGCTCCCACTCTGTTTGGCAAATTTGTTGAGTGGCTATGTGCCCTGCAAAGGTGCCAGGAGGGGCAACAGGCCCCTTCCACTGTGAACTAAGTCCAGGTGGGCAGGCAGCGTGGGAACCCCCCGCGGCAGCTTTGCAGCCAGCACCTCACACGGCCAGGCGCTTCCTCGTGAACATTTCATACCGAGCCTAATTCTGGGAGTTTACGGCAAGTTGGCTTTGCCCTGCTCCTTCCCCTGCACCTGAGTCCAGTGAGAAGGCTGAGGGGGACGCAGGTGGGGAGGAAGGGGTTGAGTGGCTGGCCGCAGCTGTGTTTATTGGCTTCTGATTGCTGGGAGGATGTATGGTTCTCCCTGGGGTGTCCAACAGCTGGGTCTCCAGACTGAGTTGGGCTCCAGCCAGGCCTGGCGGCAGTTGGGCGAACCTGGAGAAAGTCGAGGTCAGCAGCTGCTAAGGCTGACTGACTTCAAGATCACAGGGGAGGCACTCGTAGACTTGAGGAATGTCAGCTGGAGGAAAGCTTGCCGATCACCTGATCGACACTCCCCTCCCCAGTACACAGATAAGAAGAGCCAGATTCTGGGTGGACAGGGGGGTTATACGAGGTCACTCTTGGTAGCCAAGCAGCCTTTGGAACCGAGGCTTCCTGGCTTCTGTCTATCTAGAGCATCCTTCACTTCACCAAGCTTTTCCCTCATCCTAAAACACTGCCCCATCCATCCTCTGAGGCTTAAAATGCCATTGGTGCTTTCTGTGTCAGCCACTGTTTGGCAGATTTCCTATTATCTGAAGGCTGCTGAACCCAGTGCTAACTGACCCCACCCGAGCAGATGCAGTTTAGCAGGGCAGACGTGGGTTTTAACCTGTGTCTAAAACTGTCATCCTGCTGAGCACACTTTGCGGGATTCCCTGGTCGTGTGGAGCTGGATTGAGGTCAGAAGCCTGGGGTGCTCAGCTCAGCTTTGCTCTTTCCTGGCAATGTGAGCCTGGTCCTTTTAAACCTCAGTCCCCACCCTGTAAAATGGGGACAATGGATGATATGTGTCTAGCAAGGTGCGAAGTGCAGAACTCACTCCCTGGTGTTGGGGTGGCTGGGGGGGCGGTCCTCAGGATGATGGGGAGGATGTGCTGGTGTTGGGGTGGCGGGGTCTCAGTATGACGGGGAGGATGCAAAGACCAAGCAGCCGCAGTGACCAATGCTGTTGGGAGCAGCAAGGGGATGTACGGGGGTGGAGCTCGGGGACGGGCACTGACGCCTGTGTCAGTGCCTCCCCTGGCGCACTGAGGGCAGCCAAGCGCCGCGCCTCTGCTGTAACCAAGAGGGGTGGGACGCAATGCCCTGTCAGCACTGATGTGAGTCCACTTTTGTTCAGAGGCAGGGGGGCGGCACAAGTAGTTCTCAGCTGGGCCTTGATCCTCCAGCTCGTGAGCTTGAAGCCGAGGCCTGGAAGTGGCCCGACAGTGTCTCCACTCCCCCTATGGCTTTGCTGCTGAAACCCGAAGGCCTGCACCTGTCTACTGGCTCCGAGCAGCCAGGTGGTGTCCACAGTAAACAGCAGTTCCTGTGCCTTCTCTCCTGCTGGCTGGGACCTGCAGTAAGATGTTTTCCACCACAGCAGAACCGCCCACACCTCTTTGGTCCAAATCAGAGCCCCTTTTTGCTTCAAATTTCTCTCAACTACCTTCCCAACGGGAAGCCATCACTCTGTCTTGCTCTCTTCCCCACCCCAATTCCTTATGTTTGGCACCTGCGCTGTCTCCACTCAGGCGGTGCCAGCTGGTTCCCGAAGGGCAAAAACCATGTCCTTAAAATGAACTGCAACTATCAAGAAGCATCTTACCCCCCAGCCTGGAGGTCAGAGGCTGAAATAAGACCGCTCACTGGGAACATCTCACTGCTTGGCCCTGCGGGGCCCCATTTTTCTGACCAGCTGCTAGATGGTCTAAAAATGCCTGCATTTCCTTATTGTGGCCTGTTTCTAGATTTTTTTACGCTGATATGAGTGAAACAAGGTCAGTCTGGGTAGACGTGATACACATGGGTGAGTTTCCTTGTTCAGGGTGACAGGCCACCAGCGAGCGCCATATATACTTCCAATCCCCTCCTCCCTTGAAAGATAATTGTAAGTAAATGTTTTAATGGGACAGGGATCTGTGCGTGTGGGGATAAGAGGCAACCAGGACAGGAGGGTGTGCAGTGCCCTCCTCCTCCACCCCCAGCCCCAAGCCCCTTCCTCAGAAGCAGCTTCTGTTGGCTTAGAAGGGAGTGTGGTGTCACGGGACTTCCTAGGAAGAAGGGACAGCGTAGGAGTGTGTCCTGCCTGCTCTGGGGCTGTTGTGACTGAGCGAGAGAGAAATGAGCATGCAAGGTAGTCAAACTGCAGCAAGGGGCTTTTCTCGTGCCGTGGTTGGATGGGTGTCGAGCGGTGGGGTGAGGCTGGCGCTGGTGGGGTGACAGCGTTTTAACGCTGGCTCGGAACAGTGTCCCCACCGCACCCCCATCAAAGCGGCGCATAGTGTGAACCAGGCCAGCCCACTGGGGTGCAGGGGCCAAGGCCCTGACCTGATTCTGTGGTGGGGGGACTTTGAGATCATAGGCTCACCCGGTGCGCACAGTAGTTTTACCTGTGTGGCTGGAGAGATGGGCTCATCCTCTTCTGGGGGGGACTCTGAACGCGTAGGTCTTGTAAGGATGTAGCCTCTCACGGACCCTTGAGACCCCCACTGAACAAAGTGTTGTGATGACCATCCCACTCCGGGTGGGTAACTAAGAGACAGACCAAACTTTTCTCCCTCCCTTCCACATTTGGTCTTGTTTTTCATTGAGAGACGCGTGTGCCAAGCGTGCTAACATCTATTTTTAAAATTTTTAATAGAATATTAACTTATTGGAATACTGTATAACCATAAGATGAAAAAGTTTGAAGACTAAGAAACTTCACATAATAAAGCTAATTGAAAAAGCGGAATATAAGTGTAAGCACATTGGAATTAACATTTTGTGAAAAATACAAATGATAAAAATTGGTAGACAACTCAGGTATGAAAATCCACTGGGGAACTACGGATAATTGTTTCTTGGTAGGTTTGTTTAGTGTTGCAAATTTTACATTATTTTGTAAGGAAGTCATAAACCATAGTTGCTAAATATAAGACAGCAAAACTTGAAATTTAAAGTTGAAAGACTCTGCTTTCTTTTCATAGTCAAGAGATGGAAGTTTTTGAAGGTAATTTATTTACTTTTGGTGCCTCTTCTTCCCCTGCCGCTGTTTTGCCCCGCCTGCCTTCTCTTTCCCCACTGGTAGCTACTACTTTGTTCTCTGAATCTGTGAGTCTATTTCTGTTTTGTTATAGTCATTCTTCTTCTTTTTTTTATATTCTACATATAAGTGATAACATACGGTATTTCTTTCTGTGACTTAATAATACACTCCAGGTCCATCCATGTTGCAAATGGCAAACTTCCTTTTTTTATAGCTGTAGTATTCCATTGTTTGTATATGTACCATATTATCTTTATCCATTCATCTATTGATGGACACTTTGGTTGCTTCCATGTCTTTAGTTAATTATAAATACTGCTGTGAACATGGGGTTGTGTGTATCTTTTCAAACTAGTGTTTTCATTTTTCTCATATACGTACCCAGGAGTGGAACTGATGGATCATACGGTAGTTCTATTTTTAGTTTTCTGAAGAACCTCTGTGCTGTTCTCCACAGTGGCTGCCCCAGTCTACCTTCCCCCCAGGAACTAGGGTTCCCTTTCCTCCGCATACTTGCCAGTACTTGTGATATGGGGTCTTTTTGATGATAGCCATACTGGCAGGTGTGAGGTGGTATCTCATTGTGGCTTTGATTTGCATTTCTCTGCGGATTAGCAGTGTTGCACATCCTTTCATGTGCCTGTTGGCCATCTGTATGTCTTCTTTGGAAAATTATCTATTCAGACTTTCTGCCCATTTTTTAATCAGGTTGGTTGTTTTATTGATACTGGGTTGTATGAGCTGTTTATATATACACACATATATTTTATATATATATATATTTTTTACCCCCCTCTGGCGCTCCCTCCCCACGCTGTTTATGTATTTTGGATATTAATCCCTTATCGGTCATATCGTTTGCAAATATTTTCTCCCATTCTTTAGGTTGCCTTTTGTTGTTGTTGTTGATGGTTTCCTATGCTGTGCAAACGATTTTAAGTTTAATTAGGTCCCATTTATTTATTTTTGCTTTTGTTTGCTTTGCCTTAGGAGACAGATCTAAAAAAAATACTGCCACAATTTATGTCAGAGTGTTCTGCCTATGTTTTCTTCAAGGAATTTTATGGTTTCTGGTCCTAAACTCAAAACAGATCAAAAACTTAAATTTATTTTTGTATATCGTGTGAGAAAAATGTTCTCATTTCATTCTTTTACTTGTAGCTGTCCAGCTTTCCCGGCACCACTTACTGAAGAAACTGTCTTTTCCCCATTGTATATTCTTGCATCCTTTGTCATAGATTAATTGATCATAAGTGTGTGGGCTTATTTCTGGGATCTCTATTCTATTTTTATACCCATACCATACTGTTTTGATTACTGTAGCTCTGCAGTATATCCTGAAGTTAGGGAATGTGATACCTTCAACACTATTCTTCTTTCTCTAGATTTCTTTGGCTATTCAGGATCTTTCATGTTTCCATTCAAATTTTAGAATTATTTGTTCTGGTTCTGTGAAAAACGTCTTTGGTGTTTTGATAGGGATTTCATTCAATCTGTAGCTCACCTTGGGTACTAGGGTTATTTAAACAATATTCTTCCAATCCGTGAACATAGAATATCTTTCCATCTGTTTATACCGTCTTCAGTTTCTTTCATCAGTGTCTGATAGCTTTCTAAGTACAGGTCTTTTACCTCCATAGGTAGGTTTACTCTGAGGTATTTTATTCTTCTCGATGCAATAGTAAGTGGGATAGTTTTATTAAATTCTCTGATAGTTGTTGTTAGAGTATAGATATTCAACAGACTTCTGTATATTAACTTTGTATCCTGCAACTTTACTGAATTCATTCAGCTTTAGTAGTTTTTTGGTGGCATTTTTGGGGATTTTCTGTGTATAGTATCATGTCATCTGCAAACAGTGACAGTTTTACTTCTTCCTTTCCAATTTGGATTCCTTTTATTTCTTTTTGATTGCTTTGGCTAGGACTTCTACTATGTTGAATAAATTAGCAAAAGTGGGCATCCTTGCCTTATTCCTGATCTTAGAGGAAATGGTTTCAGCTTTTCACTACTGATTTTAGCTGTGGGCTTGTTATATATGGCCTTTATTATGTTGAGATATGTTCCCTCTGTACCCACTTTGATAGTTTTTATCATAAATGAATGTTGAATTTTCTGCATCTATTGAGATGATCATATGACTTTTAGTCAGTTCATTAATTTGATTTTCAGATGTTGAACTATCCTTGCATCCCTGGGATAAATCCCACTTGATCATGATGTGTGATCCTTTTAATGCATTGTTGAATTTGATTTGCTAATATTCTGTTGAGGATTTTCTTTATCTTTGTTCATCAGTGATATTGGCCTGTAATTTTCTTTTCCATATGATATCTTTGTTTGGTTTTGGTATCAGGCAATGCTGGCCTCATAGAATGAGTTTGGAAGCATTCCTTCCTCTGCAGTTTTTTGGAGTAATTTGAGGATAGGTGTTAAGTCTTCTCTAAATGTCTGTGAAAGCATCTGGTCCTGGACTTTTGTTTTTTGGGAGTTTAATTACTAATTCAATTTCATTTCTGGTAATTGGTCTGTTTATATTTTCTATTTCTTTCTGGTTCAGTCTCGGCAGTGTCCATTTCTAGGAATTTGTCCATTTTTTTTTAGGTTGTTCATTTTATCAGTATATAGTTGTTCATAGTAATCTCTTATCATTTGTATTTCTGTTGTATAGGTTGTAACTCCTCCTTTGTCATTTCTTACTGTGTTGATTTGGGCCCACTTTTTTTTTTTTTTTTTTTTGATGAGATTGGCTAAAGGTTTATCAATGTTATCTTTTCAGAGAACCAGCTCTTAGTTTCATTGATCTTTTTTTTTCTTAGTATCTATTTATTTTTGTTTGATCTCTATGATTTCTTTCCTTCTACTAACTTTTGTTCTTTTTAGTTCCTTTTGTTTGTTCTTTTTCTAGTTCCTTTATGTGTAAGGTTAGCTTGTTTGCGATTTTCTTGTTTCCTGAAGTAGACTTGAATCACTATAAACTTCTCTCTCAGAACAGCCTTTGCTGCATCCCACAGATTTTGGATTGCTGTGTTTTTCCATTTGGATTTGTCTCTAGGTAGTTTTTGATTGCTTCTTTTTTTCCCCCAGTGATCCATTGTCTGTTCAGTAGCATGTTGTTTAGCCTCCATGTGTTTGCTTTTTTGCAGTTTTTTTCTTGTAGTTACTTTCTAATCATAACATTGTGGTTGAAAAAGATGCTTGATAACGAATTTCAGTTTTCTTAAATTTACTGAGATTTATTTTATGGCCTACTATGTCATCTATCCTGGAAAATGTTCCATGTGCATTTGAAAAGAATGTGTATTTTGCTGCTTTTGGATGGAATGTTTTGTGTATATCTGTTAAGTCCATCTGGCTTAATGTTCCGAATGTCAAGTCTGAGCTGGTGTTGGCCCACTGTGGGCAGGGCCCAGGCTCAGGGTTCCCAGGCTAGCGCTGGCACACTGGTATATGGGGCCAGGTCTTGGCCCTCTGCAGGGCAGGGCCATGTCCCTGGGCAGCTGTGAGCTCAGGGGTCTGAAGGCAGCAGGCCTGCTGGTGGGTGGGCTGTGTGAACTCTCCTAAATGGCTGCCGAAGTGTCTGTGTCCTCATTGTGAGCTCCAGTCGCCTCCTGCCTCTCTGGGAGGCTCTGCAAGATCAGCAGGTGGGTCTAACCCAGGCTCCTTCCACATGACTGCTTCCACCCTGGGTCCTGGAGTGTGGGAGACTTTGTGTGCGCCCTTTAAGAGTGGAGTCTATTTCTTACAGCCCTCTGGCTCTCCCGAAAGCAAGCACTGCTGGTCTTCCCAGTGCAAGGCCCCCAGGATGCGGAGCCTGATGCAGGGCTTGGGCCCCTTGCTCCCTGGGGAGAACCTCTGCAATTGTCATTATCTTTCCACGTGTGGGTCTTGACTGTACCATGACTCCACCCCTCCTACCTGTCTTGTGGTTCGTTCTTTGTATCTTTAGTTATATAAGATCTCTTCTAGATTCCAGGCTTTCTCATCAATAGTTGCTCTGTAAATAGTTGTGATTTTGGTGCGTCCATGGGAGGAGATGGGCTCAGGGTCCTCTTACCCCACCGTCTTGGCCAAGTCTCAAGAGCTGACACTGAGCAAGGCCTAACTGTGCTAATAATAAGCACTTTGCACATTTTACTTAATCCAATCAGGCCTATAAAACAGGTGCCATTATTCCCATTTACAGACGACGAAACTGAGGCACAGTGAGATTAAGTAACTTGTCTAAAGCTGCACAGCTAGTAAGGGGTAGAAGAGACAGAATTTGACCCCAGGGAGCCAGTCTGACCCACGTGGCTGCTTTGTGACATTTGGACAAGTGGGTCAGGAGCTCAGGGCGGACCTGAATGACAGCTGTAGATAAGGAGTCATCTGAGTCCAGAACAGCACTCGGGACCTGTGGAGCCAGCCAGGGAACATCTCCAGCGTCAGACCTGTCCTTTGGATTAATGATCGGGGGTAAGTAACCACATCACTGAAGTGCCCTTGAACTTGGAGTGCTGTAGGGGACAACAGGCTGGGTCTTAAGCATCACCATTCAAGCCCACAAGCCCCTCCAGGGTGCTGTGCCCAGAGGAAGTGGGTGGCGGGGTGCAGGATGGCATTATCTGGATGATAGCAGCTTTAGGCCGAGCCCCCATGAAGACGTGGGAGACCGCAGGTCCCAGTGCCAAGCCGCCCTCCAGGAGGCTGACCTGTGGCAGAGAAGGGTGGCAGGCGTGGTGCATCAGACTTGTGGGTGGTCTGAAGGAGAGGACGCCAAACTGTTCTCTAAGAGACTTCCCCAAAGCTTACTCTTTCCTAAGCACTAAGTTTAGTGTTTTAAAAATTCAAATAAACCCAAATCTTAGAAAGCTGATGTCCTAAAGGATGTTACAGGACACCTAATTCAATGCCCCCACTTTCCATATGAGAACATTGAGGCCCAGAGAAATGGACTTGGCCAAAACTGTCAAGTTTGACGTCACAGCAGGGCCACCACTTCTGTGATAGGATGACCCAAGAGTGGACACACCAGGTCCTCTACCTCTTGAGAATGCGGAGCCATGACCTTCTTTACTTCAGAAAGGGCTTTATCTTAGGATGACAGCTAGTTTCCTTCCATCTTTCAAGCCGGAGCCTGTTGGTGGCACTACCAAAGCTTTTCTTTCTTGTCTTTCCACTCCCCTAGGTAAGTGCAATCAAGTTCTGACTTGTTAAGGTCAGAATTCTGGAGTGAAGAGAGGGCAGAACGGCAAAGAAGCCCTAACCTTGAAACCCGAAGTCCTTTCTGTGCACCGCGCACGCTCCGCTGCGGCCGCGCTGGCTCGGGCATCCCTCTTCCCACACAGGTGAGAGCTCGCGCGACTCTGATGCGGTTCCGCTGACCTGCAGGGGGGCCTTCCCGCTGCTGCTCGGCAAAGACAAGCAGTGTGCGTGGTCACCCCGATCTTCAGGGGCCGGAGATTCCCGGGCAAAGGGGAAGGCAGCTCCCTTTCCATGGTTCTCTCAAGCCCTGCTCAGAAGATGCCCACGGGCATCGACATCGACATCCCCCGGGAGCTAGCTGGAAGTGCAGACTCGCAGGCCCGCCCAGACCGCAGAGTCAGCACCTGTGCTCTGAAAAGATGCCCGGATGATTCCTGGCAGTGGCCCAGGGGAACAGCACTGACTCAGGTCCTCTTTCCCAGAGCCACCCTCCCAGGTTCCCAGTCCAACGGTATGTTCCTCAGTAATCCCACCACCTAGAATGCAGCCAGCGGGCACCGCAGCCCTTCCTCCCGCCCCTAAAACCTGCAAAAACACGTTAGGACCTAAAGGTTAAGTAATGAAGGTCTCTGCTTTATGGGACAAATACTCCAGTTCCTCAAGAAAGGAGACAGACGTAAGTCAGTCCTCCAAGAACAAAGTCGTCTGGGGCTGTTGCTCTGGGGCAGTGATGCCTGCTGCTACCGAGGTGACCGAGTAATGTCACTCATTGGGTTAATTTCCACCTCATCATTCCCAGGTTACTAAAGGACAGATAGCTGGCAATACATTTAAATATTCTTTGAAAGATGTTTGGAAGGAAAAAAAAAATCCTAGCATACAGAAGTTATCCAGAAAGTTCATTTATGTGCAGTAGTCCTGCCTCCCCCAATACCAGCACCTGGGTGAGGCTGTCCTGTACCTTCATAACCTGCTAGCTTGCTGATAAGCTGGCTTACTCCTCCCCACCCCCACCCCAGCCAAACTAAGTATTTTCCGTGGTCCCTGCTGGTAGTTGATAAAAACACACACGAGTCAAGGAAATGATTTTTTTTACTTTTTTTTTGGTTTGTTTTTAAAGAAACTGCATACATCATCAGAGACAAACAATAATTTAAATACCATGCAGTTTCTGTATGTACAAAACCTAGGCCACAGAGATCCAGCTTGATTTGTATTCTATTTACAGTGTCGTCCTCATAAGCTGTCGTCTGTTACGTCGGAACACGGGCGAGTGCTCCTCTACAAAGACACGCTATGTACAGACACCCGGGGAGCAACTGGAAAAAGCAACTGGTCTGGGGATCAACACAGGGGAAGAAAAAGTCATTTCAGGTGACCTTCACCCTCTGGCTGTGCACGGGGAGAGCCTGCAAATCCACTCATCAAAGCACACACCACGATTTTCATTCAGCAGATACACATACACGTTCAGAAGCGGGAGAAAAATAAAACTCGGAGGTTTTC
The DNA here is from genome assembly GCF_036321535.1 of Camelus dromedarius. NCBI lineage: Eukaryota > Metazoa > Chordata > Mammalia > Artiodactyla > Camelidae > Camelus > Camelus dromedarius. The sequence goes on along the minus strand of NC_087454.1, from coordinate 8,511,603 downwards.
ATCACATCTACCATCGCCTCTAATCTGACAGCTTTACAGAGTTTTGAGAGCCTCTGGGGAGGAACATACCAGCAATTTCGGAAGAGCAGGTAGGCCAATGGGCAGTCTCTCTGGTGGGTGGGGACTCGGGGGCAGTGTCCACAGGGAAACGTTCTGATTGAGAAATGTCACTTTTTTCCCCCCTCATGCTACTCCAGATGACCAGAGGCTCAGCTGGGAACTGATACCCCAAGATAAACCTTTACCCACACTGCAGCTTTCTCAGAAAATGGGCACATCGTAAACTACCTAGCCCATCTTTTTTCCCTCCCACCGATGTCAAACTGTCATCTTGGAGAGAAATACATTTTTCAGTTGTCTTAACAATGTGGCAAAAAAGGAAGTTTGGACAGACGTCTATAAAAACCTCAAGATTTCGAGAGGAGAGAAACAGCTGAGGGCCATCCTGTGACCTCCCCAGGTTGCCGAGCTGCTCACAGGGGGCTGGAGGAGCCCACCGGGAGGGCGGTGACGGAGCTCGCCCAGAAAGGGGCGCTCAGCGGGAGGAGGAACAGAAGCTGCGGCACTTTCTCCCGCACACAGTGAGCTGCAGCGCTTGGGCGCTGTGGGCGGAAGCCTGGCCGGCTGGCTGGCGGCAGGGAACTCGATTTAGGTGTCACGTTCCCAGGGAATCTGAAAGGCCCCGGAGCCGGAGCGAGGCCAGCAGAGAGGCCACTGGCCTTGGTGGGCGGAGTCCAGGCGGTGGACTGAGCTCCCTGAGGCCTGGCTCCTGGGCCGGGGAGGGCCTGATCGTCTGCCAGGCCCCTGGGAGCCACCGGAAGCACAGCTGTGACTTAGGGGAAGCTCAGACTCCGCTCCCGGCCCAGCACCCCCACCCAGAACACGTGCCCACCGCAGAGAAGTTACCAGAAGGGCCCTACACCCTTCGTCACGCTGTCTGCACATTCAAACATCAGTAAGCCTTTTGGGAAGACCCATGTTTACAGCCACAGTAAGATCCTGACCACATGTTTTCTGAACGATACCTCTACCCACAGCGGTAACTATTCACTTCAACAGTCAAAGAACGGATGGGGTGATGGCATCCCCTGGGGCTGGGCGGTGGCCTGCTCCTCCAGGTGGTGCAAGGAAAGCATAGGCGAGCTTCGCGCCGTTGCGGGGCCCCACCTAGGACGAGGGCCCCAGCTCCCCACAAGACACACACGGGTTAACACTGGCCCAGGAGCTGGGTGTGCACCCCCAAAGTAACTTGATCCGACACGGTTCGGGGAAGAGACCTATTAACTCTTTGGTGAAGGCCAAGCTGGCATCTTTCTAAATCCTGGGCCTGTGTGGCGGGAAGTGAGCCAGCACCGAGAAAGCTGGTAGAACCACAGGACCCCCCCGCGCAGGCCTGGCGGGGCTGGGCAGCCAAATGCCCTACAGGCTCCATCAGGAAGGAAAATGGAAGCAGCCTGGGGCTGGAACAGCCTACCCTCGCGTCCCTCTGTCTGCACTGCTGTCCTGCGGTCCCAGGTGGGGGAGATGGTCAGAGAGACATCTCCAGTCCCTTCACCAGCACCGAGAGGGAGAGGTGGGGTGGCTCCCTGGAGAAGCAGGGATGGGGTGGGGGGGGGGGTGCAGCACCGCCAGCGTGGCTGTGTCTGCAGGACTCGGGCTTCTCCAAGACTCTCCAGGGCGAAGAAAGACGGGAAGGCCCTCAGGTGGTTCTGGAGGACCAAGCCCCTAGTCGCTGGAAAGCCAGCCTTTCAGAAAGGGTCTCTGGCCTGCATGCATTGGTCCTCGACTCAGAGGCCATTGACTTCCAAGCCACATGGTCACCAGCACTGGGGCCGGCAGAACAAATGAACATCAGCCACACAGTTTGTCACCCCTCAAGGGCTTTTATGCCCTCAGTAGGGTCCCGCTGCCCCCATGCATGATAGACACGGCTGTGTGCCTGAGACCACCTGCGCCGTCTGTCTGTTTTAATATGACAGCCTTCCCCTTCTAAACCAGAGCTTCCGGGAGGCAGCTCAGCTCAGCCTGAGGGGACAGGAGGGGTGCTCGGTGCCAGCCTTCCCCTCCTGGAGCACACACACTCTTAGACACTCAACCACAGACTCGCCCAGCAAAGGGCTCTCCCCTTCTGTTCACCGCACGGATGGTGGTTGGAGGGAGGTAAGGACAGGAGCCACCAAGGGCAGTGACCCTCTCCACAACACCTCCACGGAGGCCCCCAAACCAGATGCTGCACCTGGAGCCAGGCTGTTTGGCCAAGTGGAGAAGGCCAATGCAGATCCCTCGCTTTGCAGTCTCCAGGCTGGCCCCACCGCCTCAGCTTTCTTTGGACTCAGGTGTTGGACACTTTCGAGGCAGAGGCTCTCTGGAGCCGAGATAAACGTGGTACCTGTCGGCCTGGTTGGAGAGGCCCAGGACGTCTCCGGTGTCTTCGGCCCTGTCCGTCATCAGCGGTGGTGCCAGCAGCTCTGACCACGGAGCCATAACCATCGCATTTTTGCAAACAAAATCCTGATTATGTTCCCTTTTCTTCCTCCTCCTTCTTTTAAAAAAAGGCAGTTCAGAAGATTTACATCGTGATGGGGAAGTGAATAAATACCAGCACTTATGGTTCTTATAAATTTATGTTTTGAAGACAGCATAGCACTCAGGAGAAGTTCGACTGTTAAGGTCGGTGAAACCTAGGGAAACAAACACTCACATCAAGACCACGGGGCTGGCAGAGGTGTTGGGTTTGACAGCCCCAGCTCTCCATCTGCAGATTCCTTGCTCCTGACAGCAACAGGGAGGTTTGGGGGGCCTGTCCACCCGAAGGCCAATAAACCTCCACCAGACCCTTCAAGAACATGAGGCCCAGCCAGTTCACCTTTGGTTTCGGAGTAGTTTGATCAGGAACTCCTGGGGACCCCCAGCCCATGCTCGGACTCAGCGGCGAGGTGGAAACCCCAACCTGGTGTCTGAGTCAGGCGCTGTTTCTCCAGACATTCACCAGAGGAGAGGGTCGGAAGGATTAAGTCAGTGGCTCTGTCACTAACTAGCCCTGTGACCTTGTGCCAGCCCCTTACATCTCTCTGGGCTTCAGCCCCACCAAGTGTCCTCACACAGGACGGTCTGGGAGAATGGCGTGGCGTCACCGCCGTGAACCCACTTGGACGAGCCACGTGGGTTTGGTATTTTGCCCAAGTTGGGTCTCGGCTGACTGGCTGTAAGTTGGCAATGATCTTTTCTCCTCAGCTTAAGTTTTCCTAAAAACACACTGCGGGGCTGGCACTTTTCAGAGCTTTAGTCTGAGTTAAAAACTAGGCTTTGAAAAGGTGGCCTAGACTGCTCCTCCTCCCAGTTTCGGCGACTGCAGTGGAACCCCATGCTGACCTTGTCCCCCACGGCACCCATCACACCACCTGTCCTCCAGAAGCAGCTGGGAGAGTCGAGTTTGGGAGTAAATATATTTTGAGGGGGGAAAAAAAACCCCCAGCTGCTACTAACCTTGTTAAATGTCTACTCAATTCGTGAACTTCCATTTCAGTGCTTTTAAATTCATTGAGCTCCTTTCGAATGGCAGCCTGGAAGGGAGAGAGCCGTGAGTGTGCAGAGGAGACAGACGGACAGGCGCTCACCTCTTAGCTTATTCCTAACAGTATTTTCTTTCTTCGACAAAGCCACTCAAGTGCGGAAAATGGCTTCTCTCACCGGGAGGAAAGGAATCACCGGGGCGATCTTTTAGAACCTGCGAGGCATCCCCTCCCCTAAATCTAAGTTGCCAGACCTGTTCCATCTGGGCGCCCAGAGGGCCTGTCCACCTGCCCCACACTCCTGGGGCCCAAGTACACATGGAAAGGTCAGCCTCTTGTCTTCCTTAGGTAAATCTAAGGTCCCAGAGGCGCAGTGATGCCTCAGGATGGCTCCTTCCAGAGGAGGTGGATCCAACGCCCCAGCCAAATTAAGGTGCGGGGTTACGGCCAGCTTCTGCCTTGCCCTTTGACTTACGAAGCCTCTGCTCTTTTACAGCTCTATTGGTGATGTAGTTCACCCTCGAGGGTAGAGTATGTTTTAAATTCCCTCAACTATGCACGAGATAAACTTGCATGACCTACGGTGAGACGCTCAGAGTGGCTGCAGCGAGCGGGCTGGGCTGGTCCTCAGACCACAAAGTGGAGTGTGGGGCACTGGAGCAGGAGCATGTCTGGAGGGGAAGAAAACCTCATTCCTTCCTTGGGGGCTGACATTTTAAACATGTGCCCTTTCCCATAGCTCTGAGGTGGACATTTGCTTTGATGGGAAGCCATCAACGCGCCGCAAGTCTGAGGATGGAAAAGCCTTTGTGTAGGGTCAGAGTGGCTCCCGCCAGGGAGGGCAGGCACTGGGGTTTAAGTGGCAGCAGCAGGGGGCTCTGCTTCCCCAGCAGCCTTTGAGGAACTGGAGATGCTCCTGCCCACCAGCCACTGAGAACCTGAGCACGTGGGTGTGGAGGTGGCCTAGACTTCCCCTTGACATCGGCTGGTTCCCGCCTCCTGGTCCGCAGGTGCACTGCAGTGGGTGTGTAAACAAGAAAGCGAGGCCACGGTCCTTCCTCTGGTCACATCTACAGGACACAACTGCCCCGGGGACTGGGCCATGAAGGGAGGAGGGGAGTGCCGTGTTGGCAGAGGAGAGCAGAGGCTTCCATAGATCAAGATCTGGGTGAGGAGAGAAGGGTGGACCCACCCCAACAGGAGGCTGTTTCTGGGAGACGTGTCCAGCCTCACCAAACACAGAAGCAAGTTCCCCGGGCTCACCCCCAGCCAGAGGCTGGGCTGGAGGGACCTCCTGTGTCATGGCAGGAAGTCACTGGCCGGGGAAGGATGGGGCAGAGGCAGGGCTCTAGGAGATGGTCCCTGATGTACCCCAGTGTCTCCTTATTGTCACTCGCACATTGGACATATTGTCTCACACTTTAAAAAAAAGGCCCTGGCCCTTCAGGTCCTTGTGGTGACAGGACTGGGGACAAATGAGCCCCAAGCAGAGGTCCATGCGCTGATGGATGGACAAAAGTGTGTGTCCTGTGCCTTCCTGAGAGCCGTGGAGAATCAATGGCCTCTGCACACTGTCTGGGGCCCATGGGGAAGGGGCGGGGAAGCAGCCCGCCCAGCAGGCGCCTCACGCCCCGGGACCGACTGTGACCAGCTCTGCTGCTGGGAGAGCAAGCCCCCAGGCGTGGGGACCGCCACCCTCCTCGCCCCTCTTACTTTGTCAGCAGCGGTGAGGCGGGTCCAGGGCTTGTCGGCCCTGCGGTCGTAGTCCTGAGCGTCTGCCACCTCTACGTAGTCGCTGAAGCGGATGAGGATCTTGCGCTCCCGGAGCTCTTCCACGGTGGGCCTTTGGCTGAGCTGCGGGAGGGAGGGAGCAGTCAGCCAGGGCGGTGCAGGCCACGTGGCCCCTCCGAGACTTCAAAGGTGTGGGAAGGCCACGGACTCATCACACACAAGGGAGGGCCCCGGCGGGGAACATGGACTCCTGACCCCCGGCCCCGGGACCTCCCCAGGACTCTGAGAAGGAGCTTTACTATCTCATGAGCCAGCTCCAGGCCTGTTCAGATGGACAGCCAGGCTGTCTCTTTCTTAAGCACACTGCAGTGTCTTGGTCTTGACAAGCAGTTTGTCTTTCCTTGTGGGCAAGGATTTTCCCACATCTGTCCTGTCTCTCCCATCAGGTGACAGAAACCTTACACAGTGGCTCTGTATTGTTTTGGATTTGTGAGTCCACCTCTGCGTGTCAAAGGTAGTGCTGTCCGCAAGGTGGATTTGTAATCTTTTATGTTTTTTTGACACACACACAGTGTACGTGCAAACAGTACACAAACTCTAGGGTGTGCAGGAATGGGAATATGTTGATTTATGAGATCAAATGAAAGGGGGGTCCACACACACACAGCAGGCCATGTTGTTGCCAAGGGAGACTCGCAATGGGCCGTTAGGATGGGTTCGCGGTGAAGGAGTGAAACGAGTGAATTATTTAACCCTCTCCCGGTGTAGCCCACTGGCACCCCTCCTTCCTTTGAGCTTTAACAACATAAGGCTGACGTTTCTATTATCCCTTCCTGTCACCAGGCTTATTTCTTCTGGAGCAGCACAGGGGCTCTCTCTCTAGGATGCTGTCAACTCATGTTCAACCGATGTTCTTTAAAAGCAATTTTTCCTCCAAGCCCTAGACTGTATTTAATTCTATTAAAAGAAGATGCAGTCAGCCAGAATCTTACCACAAAGGCCTATAAAACAAACACACGCAAGTGAATGCAAACCACCCTGGCTGTTTTGACTCTGTGTCGTGCAGCTGCCATGCACCTTTGGCTGGTGCCAGAATGTTCCAACTTGCTGCCAACTGGCCAACAACGGAAGAGCATAATTAGGTGACGGCCTGGCTGGTGCTGCATAGGATGATGACAGGTACAAGGCTCTGACAGGACCAGCGCAGCCTGCAGCTCTGCCCTGGCCAAGGGTGGGAAGATCTGGGGGCCAGAGGCCTCCTGGGCTGTGGAACTTGCCCCCTTTGTCTAGACTCCGTGCAGCCCCCCTCACAGTGGGTCCAGTCTGTCCTGAGGTGGCCCTGGTTTTCCAGGGATGGGACATTTTAGCATCAGTGGTGGCCTGTCACAGGGAACCAGAGGTTTCCCAGCCTCCATGGCTGGGGCTGCTGTGAACAAAAATGGTGGCCCAGCCTGACTCCCAGATGCCAGTGCAGGGAGCTCTGCGCCATCGTCACACCCACGCAGGCGGCCACCAAACACCACGAAGATTAAGGACTCCTGCTCCAAGCCCCAGTTTGTGCTTCTAAGTACCAGTGAAGTTACCCTGGGCTGTCGGACAAACAGCACTCTTATTCTAAGTGTGCCATGACATAAGAACGGTGGTTAAGCACAGTCTCTAATTTAGATTTCTGGAAATCATGACTTGGATTTTACAAATAGCCTGTCCATGGTAGAGTCTGGACTGAACAGAAAACTAGAGGTTGGCCCTGCGGGTGAGGGGCTATGTTTCATGCCTGAATCCCATGGGGACCTTAGACACAACCTCTCCAAATCAAGATGGGACTGCGCCCAGGTACTACCAGGGAGTGAGTGAGGAGGGCAGCAACTGCTTCCGCTGGGAGCATCTCCGACTAACAACCGCCCAGACTCTGCCGTGAGCGTGGGCTCCTGCCCGGCCACATGGGGCTCAGGAGATGTGCCTTTGGCTCACAGCTGGCTGTTGTCCTTGGGGCACTTGAACCCGAGGTACTTCCTCGGATGCTAAGGAAATAATCTTTGCAGCCAAAGTTGGTTTTCTGCGGATGAGGGCTGGAAGAAGGGGTAGGGTGTAGAGGTTGACAGCGTTATTTTTCAATCTATGGCACCACTATCATCACTGGTAACCAAATACTCAAACAGAAGGGTAAGGTGGGACCCAAAGTTTGCTGTTAATACAACCTGACCCGGATGCATGTCTTCCCTTCCTTGCTTCCATCCATCCGCCTCCCTCCCTTCTTCCCATCCATCCATCTGGCTAGCGTTTTTTTGGAGGGAAGTGGGAGGCAGACTAATATAAGACAAAGCATATAATTTTTAGGTTGGTCTCAATTTGGCTGAAGAAAATGACTGGTCCGTTGCTATCAGTATTCGCTACAGTTTCATTTTCCTCAGTGCCTTAAAATTAACTAGAACGTAGATAGAACGGAATTGAGGAAATCCTCGGGCTGAGGGGAAGGAGGCGAAAGGCAGTCACCATCGCTGGCATCTGGTCTTGCTGAGATAAAGGCTCACGAGGAGCAGAACTCGCCCAGAGCCAGGAGGTGGTGTGGATTCTCTGCCTGCTGGCTGGCTCCACATCTCTGCTGACAACACCTGATGTGAAAGCTGCATCCGGTCTCTCCCTTATAAACAGTTATCCGTTCATTCAAGCTCATTATTTCTTATTCGCCAAGCCAGGCCCAGGGGAGGGCAAACGCTGAAATTACAAGGCCATTTTCCTGAGAGAAGGAAGGAGAGGCAACGAGTAGGAGGAAGAGGCATTTACCTTGTCTTGATGACTTGCAAAAACTATGGGTGTTTGGAGGTACCCACCCCTAGCATCACCCCTCCTAGAGGAGATGTGTGTGGGAGGAGACCCTCTTCTCTCACCCCCTCCTGCCAAATCATTCAGTCAAGCTGCCCCCTGAAAAATCATATACTCTTTTTTTTTTAAATGGAGGTTCTAGGTATTGAACCCAGGACCTCTTGCATGCTAAGCATTCGCTCTACCACTGAGCTATATCTTCTCTCCAAAATTATATACTATTTTTAAAGAGATGAGAATTAAGTGCACATCCAAATCTTTTCCTATTACTAGTTTTTAGCAAGAAACCCTAAAGGTTAGAAGAATTTTGGTGTCCCAGCAATCAACGGCAATGAATTTTATGAAAATCAGATGAAACATTTATTTCTGAAATGTCTAGACCTTTCTGTGTCAGACGTGACAGGTTGTCACCAGTCTCCTTTTGATTAGAACAATCTAACGCACCTCCCCTGGTCCTCCTCACTGCTCTGGCTCATGAAAAGGGATGCCTGATGTCAAAGGTTAGGTCGCCTTAAGGATGTTAAGAGTCAGACTTGGACTGGAGTGGGGGCACCTGGCGGAAGTGAGGTTCCTTAACTCTTGTTCTTGTTTCCCACTGGGGGCCCCAGCCTGTTGCTGGCCTGCCAGGCCCTTGTTTCTCCTGCTTCTCTCAACTGGGGTGGCATTTGGCTTGTCACCAGATGTTTGGGATGCTCCGAGGGAGATAAAGTGTTGAGAAACACAAATCATCACCTCAATAATTGGTATGATATTTTAGGATCTCTGAATTTCTTCCTTTGCATAATATTTCCAGGGAGAAAAATCCATTAATAAACTTTTAAAAGATTAATTTTAATGGGTCTCTTAACTGTCTCTAAGCTTTGAGTATCCTTCTCTCAAGATGGTCACTGTAGGAGGCTGATTAAAAACACTAGTCAGGCAGAATACAGCATTTTATCTTACGTGTCATCAATTAATTACATTTGTCAACATCACCCAAGTAAGAATTTATTATTAAAGGCGCCACTTGTAGGATTAGATCCACTTGGTTCTACACCACATTTCCAAACCATCTATTTCGGGGGTTAAAAGTACACAAAAATTCTAGCTTTCTGCCTTTTATCTTTATCTAAGTGCTTCTCAAATATCTTCATTAGCTTTATCAGTACTTTTGGTCAGTACTTTTGGCATCTTCCTAATTCAGTACTTCAAACTGGATTTAGCATGAGAAACTAAATAGTCCTTAGGTAATAGGTTATGAACAGTATTAAAAGAGACAAGGAAAACATACCTTCCCAGGCTCATAGCAAATAACAGATACTTGAACTATTGATTCTGATGATGAATTTCCAACTGCTTGATGGGCTTAGAGTGAATTTTTAAAAAATAAATATTCACTGTAACTGCAGATACAAGGCACCTGACATTAAGTTGCTTGGGGGTAGGTCAGTGTCACAAAATCTAGCAACACAGGATGTCACCATCCAAAAGGACTGAGGGTCATGAAGCTGACTTGACCTCTGTCCTCTGGAGAGGCCAGAGAGTTGTGTGCTCCGACACCCGAGGAGGGGGACCATTGACGTCACTTCCAAGGGCAGCTGCAAGGCCAACACAGAGCGCAGGAGTGGGGTCGGTCACCCCCTCCCCTCCCAGCTCAGCACAGAGAACGTCTTACCTTTCGAGTTAACCTCCTCTTGATTTCTCTTTTCTCCTCTTGTTCCTCTTGTTCATTCCGAGCTGAAACACACACAAGAGACGCTTCTGACGTTGGTAAGCAGTGTCATGCTCAGGTGCCCCCTCTGAACCTCTGCGGGTTCTAGGCCAAGCACCTACAGTTTGAAAAGGCAGGGAGAGTTCCCATCCCTTACCCTGGCCAGCCTTCTGCCTGTGGGGACACTTTCCAAACTGCCTGCACTGTTTCAAACTGGTGGTGAGCAGGTTGACCTTATTTTGTTTTCTTTATGTCACACGGGGTTTTGAGTCTCCAGGCAGAAATGCTGGGTTGAGGGAGTGGGGCCACAAGACACAAAGAGGTAGGTCCTAAAAGAGTGGGTGCTGTCCGCAGTGACACGGGCATCTGGGGATTGGTGGGGCTCCCTTCTCTGGGTAAGACCTGGGCCTCACTCAGTGCTGCCTCGAACCTCACAGCGACTCACTGTGATGTGGCCCTCGTATCTGGTGCCCTGCGCAGATGGAGCAGAAGACAGGCCCCGCGGGGGCACCTGCCACCCGCTGCAGAAACAAAACGGGGGCCAGCTGACGCCAAACACGAGGGTGGAAGTTCAAAATGCTCACCTTTTGCAAGCCCTGATTCCATTAATTCTTTGAATCTTCCAAGGAGTCCACAGAGCATGTGTGAGGCCACAGTGTGGGAGACAACTGCCTGCATTTGGACTTTTGAGGAGTGTCTCAGGCGAGCAGACTTCAGAGCTTAACTGTTCTCAGCTTCCTCTGTGGGGCGACTGACTCGTCAGGTGTGTAAAGCACTGGAGGTGAGAGGGTCTGGGGACGGGAGCGGAGGCGCAGAGGGCAGAGGGTGGGTGTATTTAAGTCGCTGGATGGCCTTCGGGGCATCACTTTCCTTCTGGGCTTTGGAATGGAACCTTGGATGCCAGCATGCCATTGTCTAGCTTGCACACAATCATGAAAGTCAACCTGGGTCCAACGCCTCTGCTTCTGGTCTACTGAGCTGAGAACGGCATTTGTGAGCAGACACCACTCCGCGCTGGTTTTGGTACAGGCTGTACCAAAGAGGGCCCAGGGCACTTAATCCCTCGCTTTGAAATCACTGTTGTAAATGATGTTCCAATAACTCCCTTAACTTATCGTGTCAGCGTGCCCTCACCGTTCCATCGACTCAGTATAGGACAGATCTTTAAAAGAGGGACCCCTGTGCCTAGAAGTGGGGTCCCCCCGCCCCTCCTTGCCAGCCCAACAGCAGCAACCATGACCACAGCCAACTCATACCGCAGGTGGCATCACCTCCCGCTAGAAGGAATGATGGTGCTTCAGAGCAGGACGCGGGCCCTCGAGTGATGCCCCCAGGGGCACAGTTTGGCTACTGTGACTGCCTGTGGGGATCAGGGTCTTATACTAGGGCAGCACCTGAAATGCCCACAGCCTGCTGTGGGCCAGGGCCACTGGAGGCCTCTGCTGCACGCTCCACAGTGCCCCAGACCCCACGAACTCCTTCCTTTGAACTTAAAAGGTCCTCCCTCCCAGAGTTCCTTTCATAAATGTGTGAATATCTCTTGGATAAAAGCCTATTAAATTGGTCAGTCATTAATATCTTAGCATGAACTAACAGAGATACGCTGGGAGGCAGACAGCCAGACCCAGGAGAAGGGAGCCCCCAGACAGCCACGTTTGCAGGCGGGAGGGAGAACGAAAGGAAAGGTCTAGGGAGGATGCTGAACGCCCAGGAGGCAGCTCCAGGGCACTGGGTTAAAATGCACAGACTCACAGAACATTAGGGCCAGGAGGGGCCTGAGAGACCACCTGGTCTACCGCCCTTGGTTTGGAAATAAGGCTATGAAAGCCCAGGAGAGTGGAGCAGCCGGCCACACGCTCCGTGGCTAATTAGTTAGACAAACAGCACAGCTCTTTTTTCCCGCTGGAACACACTGCCTCTTCCCCTCCACCACATTTTGCCTGGGACCAGCCCTCCTTCTCATTACAGGTTACTGGCCTCAGACTCCAGGCGGGGCCTCCCCATCCTACAGGACCCCTTCCAAGCTGTGGAGGTCGGCATCCTGCGATAGAGCATGGAGCTGCCCTCTCCTGCATGTGTCCCTGAGGTCCCTCTGAGGAGTGGAGGCCCCAACTACCACCTATGGAATCAATACCTTTAGTTCAAAGCCATTTACAAACCCAAGGTCATGAATTCTCAGGCACTGGGTACGGAGGCAACCCCATTGGGCAAGGGGGAGGGAGACCAGGAGAGGGCCAGAAGTCATCACCTGCTGCCACCATCAGAGGCTCATTATGTGCTCAGACCTGCACAGTGTCTCACTGGCTGCTGAACAGAGCAAGTGCTGCCTACAGGGCCGGGCAGCCTGGGGCTGGAAGGTGGGCCGGGCTCTCAAAGCCCCACCGCCCAGCCTTTCCGCCTCTGCCTACCTCTCTCCTGCCCCTTAGAGGGGTGGTTCATCCTGTGATTTAGAGCCCAATTAACCTGAGACTACATCAATGGAGGCTATTTTCTGAGACCACTAAACATTTCTTGTTTAACAATCACAATAGATTTAAAACAGAAAGAAAAACATATTTAGGAAAACAAAGTTCCAGAATGCAGGGGTGCAAAAAAAAAAAAAAAAAAAAAAAAGAACCAACAAGAAAAATGAGCTCATTTCCATAAAGCTCTGAAACTCTGGAATGATGTCCCTGTTTGAATTTGGTCAGATGGTTCTTCAATCTGCACCTACTTGGATAGGACAAGGAGGAAGAGGGAACAGAATGAAAGGGAACCGGTGGGAACATTCTTAAAAGCCCTCTGCTCCCCTGAATCTGAGCCCCCAAGCTTACTAGATGCAAGGAATGGTCTCTGAGACCCAAGCATCTTTCTCGAGGGCGGGAACAACCTAACTCCAAGGACCGGCCCGGAGTCTCCCACGGATCCGGGTGAGCCAGACGTGGGAGCCGGCGCCTTCAGGAAGCCAGGTGAGCAGGGGTTCTGGGCCATCTCTTTCCGACGCCCTTGCCCTTGCCGAGAGAAGTGCCGTCTTCTGAAACCTGAGCAAGTCCCCAGAAGGTTTTAGCTCCTTCACGTCTGAGAGTCAGCTCAGGGGCCACAAGCACCGCGCGGCCCCATCGCTAAACTGTCCAGAGGTTCCTACCGAAGACAGCGGGTCCATGTGAGGCACGCGTGGGGCTGGGGGTGAAGCCGCAGGGGAAGAAGGAAGCACGGCCACCTGATTTCTCTTTTTAGGAATAAACAGTCACTTCCTATTTTTCTTTCTCTAACGGTGGAAAGCTGATAGCCCGGCAGGTACCAGGGTGGGGCAGAAAGGGAGACGCCACAGACACCAAACACTTCCCCGACCAGGAGCACCTCCTGCAAGAGTTCTGACTCTGTTTCACAGCCTGTTAAACCTTTATAGACTTAAAGGTCCCCCGCCCCCCCCCCCCCGCCCCCGTTAGAAAGCGTGTAATCCTACACACAGCTTCCTAGAGATCTGGAAATGGGAGGTGCCCGGAGGGCTGAGGGAGGCCAACGCTGAGGGCGACCTCCGCTGAGAGGTGCGGGGGCGGCCTGCGCAGGGGCGGGTTGCTGGGGCGGGCGGCGCGGCGCGGTGCTCTGGGGGGGCTGTGGGCCCCGCACCTCCCCGACGGCCTCCCTGGTGCCACGCCACGGCTCCTCACCCTCAGCGAGCCATCTGATGCCGACCAAGTCACAGGCCACAACGAGAAAGGGGAGAAAAGTAAAATCAAGAACGCCTGGGTTTAGTCTAAGTGGAAATACCCAGCCACGCAGCCCGAGGCCTCACGTGACTGGCGCGCGTGTGTGCGGGTCTGTGCTCACGTGCGCAACACAGCAGCTCTGTGAAACTGCGTAGCTTCTGTTTCTCTTTTCTGGAGAGAAATTAGAAAGGGATGGGTGTGTGGGGAGAAAGGGTCGTGAATTAACCTAAAAATATTATCTGTTGACCATCTGAGAGCGGTGCTGGTCAGAGTGTGGCAATGATGGAACTGACATGGACAGACAGGTTCTTTTTAATGACTGCCTTTCTCCCCCTAAATTGGGGCATACCAGTGTCCATGAGATTTCTTTCAGTATTTTTTAAATATACATTTTAAGCACCAAATGGATCTTCTGGACCTATTCAAATATCTCTGTGTTCTGACCCAAACCAGAGGCCCGTTAATTTTTTTCTGCCCGCAAATAGAGTGACAGCGAGTGTTTTTCTGACTGAGAGCGTGGGGAGGCACACCAGCGGCCAGCTGTGGGAGCCCTGAGCCAGGACATGAGATCGTCACCTGCAAATGCCTTCTTAAGACTTTAACGCTCAGTGAGGAGGCATTTTATCAACAGCAGCCAGCGGCCATGGAAAGCTGTGTTTTCTGGTCCCAGTTTTCAAATGGCTACTTGCCTTCTTTTAGCCATCAGTATAGCATTTGCAATTTCTAAGCCAATTTGGGTTTCAAGGTGACCCCAACCCTCATTTAATAATATGTCCTCTCTCTCAAATGTTTCAGCCTCTGCAGACCTCGAGCCCCTCGTGAACTTAGTGGATTCAGATTTGCTTTCTCTGTTCTGGATTTTCTAGCACACGGGGATAAAGGCTCCACCACCAGATTCTCAGTCATTTCCACATGAGCACACGGAAGAAACCTTGTGGCCTCCAATCAAACAACAACCAAAGCCACCGCAAAGCACCAGCACTTGCCGTGGGCTCAGTCACTTACGTTTCAAAATGTTCCTCTGCTCCAACTCCTCTGCAGTTGGCCTCTGGCTCAGTCGCCTGCGGAAAAAATCCAGGAAAAGTTTTTGGACCATATCATACCCTCCTCGGGTCATTAAGCTCCCCGGCCGTCGGAGATACATGAGACTGGGTTGGTGGCTGGAGTTCTTGTTCCATCCTGTGCTCTGAAGGACTGACTCTCACCACCAACGCCTCCTCAGTTCCTCAATTTCAACCCCAGGAAAGGCACCGACGTGATGTCATGTGCAGCTGACCCTCCCCCTTCCTCGGCCCCTCCCCAGCCCTGCAGGCAAGCGGACTCTTCCCACAGAAGTCCCTTTCTTTCGTTGCAGTGGCCTCCTAACTTAGGGAGCGTGGCCTCTGCCTTTCTCCCCCGACCCTGAGGCTAGAGCTTGCTTCTTGCCTTGTTTGTGCAGGCCCAGTTAGAACACAAAGAGGCTCGTGGCCCTAGGGAGACAGGAGAGAGCATGCCTGTCTGCAAAGAACAATAGCTGCTCTTCTGGTCCCCACCCATCGCCACCAAAGCCTTATTAGATGTGGGATGACAAATGGCCAGGAACAGGAATGACACTCCTGTTGCTGGCATGGAAGTATCCACAACAAGTGAACACCACAGCCAGGACGTGAACCTGGTGTGCACAAGGGCAGGGGCGGGCACCACACAGTGACAAGTCGCCAGAGAAAGGGGAGGGTGCCCAAGAGGGCCTGTGTGTTCTTAGATGCTTTTGTGGATCTGACTGCAAAGGTAAGGAACGCAAAAGCAAAAACAAACAAGTGGGACCGTATGATTCTTAAAAAGCTTCTGCACAGTGAAAGAAACAGCCATCAAAACAAAAAGGCAAACTACGGGATGGGAGGAGATAATTGCAAATCATATATCCAGTAAGGGGGTAATACCCGAAATATATAAGCAACAAATACAACTTAACAACAACAACAAAAAGAAACAACCGGATTAAAAAACGGGCAGAAGATCTGAATAAAGATATTTCCAAAGAGGACATATAAAATGGCCAATAGGCACAGAAAACGAGGTTCTACATCACTAAGTATCAAGATGCAAATCAGAACCACAATGAGATATCACCTCACACCTGTCAGAATGGCTATTATCAGGGAGAAAAAAGAAGTAACAAGTGTTGGTGGATGTGAAGAAAAGGGAACCCTCATACATTGTTGGTGGGAATGTAAATTGGTGCAGCCACTACGGAAAACAGTATGGAGATGCCTCAAAAAATTAAGAATACAACTACCATATGACCCAACCATTTCACTTCTGGAACAGGAAAACTCTTAATTCAAAAAGACATTTGCACCCCCGTGTTCTCTGCACTATTATTTACAGCAGCCAAGATATGGAAGCTACCTCAGTGTCCACTGATGGATAAATGGATAAAGATGATGTGATAGATATACACAGCGGAATACTACTCAACCATAAAAAGGATGAAATCTTGCCATTTCCGACAACATGGGGGGACCCTGAAGGTATTATTCTGTGTGAAATAAACCAGACAGAGATAGTACATGATTTCACCATGTGGAATCTAAAGAACCCCTAACCTAACGAACAAAACAAAAACTCATAGGTACAGAGATCAGATTAGTGGTTACCAGGGGGGAAGAGAGTTTTGGGGGTGGGTGAAATGGGTCAACTGTATGGTGATGGGTGGTAATAGACTGGTGGTGATGATCACACTGTAGTGCATATAGATGTCAAATTATACTGCTGTACCCCTGAAACTCACATTAAAAAAAGGGGGAGAACTACATGCCCAGATGCAGGTCCAGGAATGGTCACAAGATGGGCCTCAGTGTCACAGAGACACCTGCATTTTTTTTTATAGAGACATTTTGTATTTTTGAGGCTCTTGGAAATTATTTAGCAACCCTGCAATTATTCAGCATTCTGCTTCCCCCACTGGGATGCGGTGTGTGTGAAATGAGCAAATTGTGGAAGGAGATGGAGGCTGCTCGGAATCCTCCAATGGGACTAAAGGGTAGAAAAGAGTGCCGTCCTGGCAACGGGTGGTAGCCCCTCCCCAAACACCGGCAGCTGGTGTCTACAGTCGGCAAGATGTTTACATCATGGACTCTGAAGACAGACTGAGAGTGAAAATCAACAGTCCACAGAGTCATCAGATTGATAAGAACATGTTCACATTCATTACTCATTTTCTTCTCAGAACATCCCGTAAAGGCATTATTTACCCCTGCTGATAAGAGCCAGCTGTGTATTCGGAGATTCACAATCCTGGTTGTTCTAAATGTAAACTCAGCAGTCCTTGCGTCCTTTCTAAAGCTGCATTCTCAGACTGCAGGGGGAAACTTGTGGTTACTCGACTGAGCAAGCTGGTGTCATGGGTCTGGAATGCAGCTCCGGACTCCACTTAGAATGAGTGTCTTAGAGGCTCTGCCTCATCTTTCACTTTATTTTCCCCAGGAATACTGGTTTTTGTTTTGTTTTGGTGTTTTGTAGGGATGCAGAGCCCCCTTTATGGGACCATTTGGTAAAATCCAGGCTTTACACGAAGCTAAGGTTTGGAGCAGTAAGTTCTGAAGAAACCCTCCAGATTCAAGGTTGGAGCTTGCATCCCCGAAGTGGGGACAGCGGTTTGGAATCTCATGCCCAGAAGTGTCTGCAGGATGTTCGCTCACTGGCTTGTGCTCCTCGACTCCATGACCAGATGCGCCGCCTGGTTCTGGGCTGGCCTTTGTTTTTCTTATGGGTCATACTCAGACGGGACAAAACAAAGAGTGACTGAACAATCACCAGAGAAAATTCTGTTAAGAAGGCAGACTTACCATCAGACACACGTAACTTCAAACGAGGCCCTGTATTTACGTTTCGTTTCTCCTGAAAGGGTCTGAGCACATGCAGGGTAATCATAGCTGTAAAACGGAGCCGAGCCCTCCTGCCTCCCGAAGGGTATGTGCTGTAAGTAGCTGTTTTGACTTTGAAAATGCGATTCGGCAGGAAAACGATATTGTGGCATGATGACAAAGCGCTAACAGCTCAGGAGTCAGGGAATCTGGGCTCAAACCCTGGCTCTGCTCTCAATCTGCTTTTCTTGGACAAGGTATTGGACCCGCTCAGCCCTACGTTTTTTCCTCTGCCAATAATAGGTAGTAATTTAACAAGCAAACGCTGATTTAATGGCTAAAATGTGCGGGCATGGTTCTAAGAGCTGCATGTATGTTAACTCATTTCATCTTCAGATCAGCCTCGTGAGGCAGGACGCTGGTCGCGTCATAGAAGCAGAGTAAGAAGATGGGTGTGGTCAGCGAAGAGAGCTGAGGGCAGCTGAGAGGTCAGACGGGGCCTGAAAGAACTGCCCCCTGGGCTCATCCCTGGGGAAGTTATCAGTGACCTCCCCAGAGCTCTTTCCAGGGGGCGATGAGGACAGAAGCCAGGATGGCGTGGTTGGGAACAGGGGGAAGAAAAGGGACACCAGCAGCCTGGAGGACTCTTCCGGGAAGCCTGGCTTTGAAGGGGACGAGAGAGAACTGGTGGTGAAGGAGGCTCTGGGGAGATTCTTATTCTTCTGTGGGAGGAGACTGACCATGTTTAACGGGAAGAATCCAGATGCGGCGGTGGCGGTGGTGAGAAGCTAAGTATATTAGGAGGGAGAAGGCTCAACTGATGGTGTAGGAGTCCTGAGAAGGCAGGAGGGGTTGGGACTTAAGGGACAGAGAAGACTTTATCTTTCAAATGGAGGAGGGACAGCTCTTTACCGTGACAGGAGGATGCAGGAAAGAGGGTGTTGTACAGAGGTCTGTATGTTTGGTACTGGAATTAATAAGGGAGTTCCCAATGGATGGCTTTTACTTACTCTTTCAAAGTAGACTAGAAGAAAGATGACTTAAATTAGTTTAAAATACTATCTTTCCTTGTGGGATCTGCCTTTAAACAGAGCCAAATTCACCAAGAAAAGGGATAAAGCTGCAGAATTCTAGCCGTCAGAATTTTAGGGGAGCGCCCAGGGCAGCCTGCCATCTTCACCAAGTAAAGCAGCCATCTGCTTGGTTCCTTTTAGGATCTACCTTGTGCAGAAGTGTTGGTTCATAGAAAGCAGAATAGCAGAGTACAATTACTGTATTAATGAAGTGGTCAATTTTACGCATAATTCCAAGGAGCTAATAATTCCAAGAATAAAAGCAGAGATGCCCTCTGAATGCACTGTATGTGTTACACTGTCCTCATCTGGAGGGTAGATGTTAGTCATCTGATTTAGACTAACATTTCATTAAAAATTTTCCTGCCTAGATATTTAGATATGACCATTCCAATACTAAATGACACAGGAAACCTTTTTGGGAGTTAAACTTTTATATAAAATGAATTAACCAAAAGTAAAACTTGAATGTCCTCTCAAGTGATCTATTTAAATAGCTTTGTTATTATATACACGACCCTGCTTGATACAGCGTCTCTGAGCAGCAAAATTGTTTCCATGCCTCAAATGATTTCTTCTTTACCATGGACCGCAGCTAAGTGATTTCCATTTACTGTGAACTGAAAAGTCACTGACTTCCATTTAAATGCTACTTGCCTTCAATAGCCAACTATAAGCCTTCTGTTTTCTTTCAAAAATGTAAGAATGGATCTTATTTTTTTTATGAGTCTGAACAACACCATCTAGAGCACTGATCATAAGAGAAAAGCAAACACACTAACATTTTTCTGTGAAGCAAACCCACCAACCCCAAACAAATGGCACTTCGGTGCTGGCTTTGGCAGGAGACTGCTAGTGAGTGCAGCAGCAAGATGCTTTAAATGTATGCAGAGCAGAGGAGAGCTGTCTTTGTGCATTGCAGCATCTCCCCAGAGAAGTGACACAACCCTTAGGTTTTGCTGGTCTGACTCGACGCCGAATAAGATTCGTTCTGCAGGCTTTGGAGCAGCAAGGTCATAGCTTTTATGAGTATTTACAACTGCTTATTGTTTTGCAAGCCCTGATTTTAAAGTGTGGATCTCTGAAGCTGAATCTGCCATTTCAGGAGAAAAAGAAAAGTAGAACTGACTTTGGTTTGCTGCATCTCAGCCCCAGAGGGAGGGAGGTACCTGCCTTTTCAGACAGATGGAAAGAGAAAATGCAAAAGAGCCTGTGCACAATGAGAGAAAGCAAAGTCCTCTTTCCTAAGGCAGGCGGAGAAGGGGGTTTCCCAGCAGATGCCCTAGGCGGGAAACGGAACAACTGGAGATGGACTTGCTCGGGGTTAGGCGGAAGGAGAGAAGCACTGAGTTGTCCCCTGCACCTCCTTCGGAATTCTTTCCTCGGAACCTGTCAGTGCCATGAGGGCTGGGACATTTCTGTCGGTCATCACTCCACCCCCAGTTCCTAGGAGACCACTGAAAACGTAATGGATGCTCATTTAGTGATTAACCCAGATCCTACCAGTTCTGATACCACACGTGCTCCTTGCACGATCTCTTCAACACTTATGACTTCAGTTAGCATCCGCATGCCAATGATGCCAAAATCTATACCTCCAGGCGTAATTTTGAGTCCCAGACCACCTTTCCCAACTGCATTCTTATATTTCCACAGGCCATCAAACTTCAAGGGTCTCAAATGAATTAATTCATCTTCCCCTCCTGTCTAGGTAGTTTTGCCAACTGGACAAATTATTTTGTCCACCAATACTATCCCCACCCTGCAGTAAGCTGCCCAGGAAACTGGAAATTATCCTCTCTGTACTTCACCCTTAGCGGCCAATCAACCATCAAGTCCAAAACATCTTTCACTCCACTGCACCACCGCCCCCTCAGGAAGGCAGGCCACCAGCATCTCTCCCAGTTGCAGCCAGCCTAATGGCTTCCGCCCCAGACAGCATGGTCTTTCCAAGGGGTAAATCTAATCACTTCACCCCCAGCTTGAAAGCAACACACACCTTTCCAGCACCTGCAGCAAGGAGTCAAAACACCCAATGTCCTATGAGGATCTTCGTGATCTGGCTGCTTGCCAAGCACCTCCCCCATCCCGTCCTTTAGATGGAACCACTGCCTCTTGGTTCCTTCCAGATTTGCATGCCCTTCCTTATATCTAAATATTCTTTCTCTTCCTCTTTGTCTGGCTAACTGACAATAATCCCCAAGACTGCAGCTTAAACCTCAAGTGTCACTTCCTCTGTTCACTAGCCTTTTGGTGAAGGTGCTTCTACACTGTGTATCCACAGTCCTATATCTCCTGGATCCCGGTACTTGTCATACTTCCGTTATTGCCCACCTTGTCCACTGGAGCCCAGGGCTTCAGCTTTGTAGGGAGGGGCCGTGTCTGCCCCCCAACCCCAGGGGTGCTTCGTGAGTGGATGACCTGGGCAGGTGCACGGAAACCCCCACTGAGAAGGGCCCTGTGCTTGTGGTTTGACGTTCCCGAGGTCTCAACAACCCATCACAATCTGCCTTCTGTCTACAACACTCTATCACGCAGGAATGACTCCCCCCGACCCCAGGGCATTTGGAAACATCTGGGGATGTTTTTGGTTGTCACCACTGGGGAGGATGCTGTTGGCATCTCTACCAGGTAGAGACCAGGGTTGCTGCCAAACATCTTACAAGGCACAGGACAGCCCCCTCAAGAATTACTCAGTCCGAAGTGTCAATAGTGCCGAGGCTGAGAAACTTTGCTCTACTGAGATCCCTCTCACCAAGGTCATTGATGACTTAAATGCCAAACCCAGTGGCCTGTGCAGAGCCCTCATGTTATATGACCTTTACCATATGACACTTTCGACTAACAGCAACTTCCTGAAGCTTTTCCCTCCCTAGGTTTTTAGAGATCTCACATCTTCTTTTCCCACCTCCTTAGTTCCTGCTTCTCAGCAGGTTTCATGAAAGATGAGAGCACCAGAGATGCCCTCTCCTGCAGGGACAGGACTATGTACGCCAGTGACTAGCACAAGTCCACTACCTGACAGGTGTGGGACCTCAGATGAGCTGGTGTCCCTCTCTGAGCCTCAGCCTTTTCATCCCTGAGCGATGGAGCAGAAGGAATCCTCGGCTGCCAGCCTCTGTCAGACTACCTTGAAGAAATAAGGCTACCTCGCTGCTGTGCCCACGGGGGTGACTAGAACTCTTGGCTTGCGGGACAGCCTTCCTGCCACTGGAGAGGGGCCTCTGGGGAGGGTAAGCAGCAGTTGGCTTTTATCCCTCAGTTCCCTGTCCTATATCTTTTCTTGTGCAAATGAGGCAGCACAATTTTTAAAGCTGTTTATCCATGCACCCAACTCTTTCCAGAAATTTCTCAACCCCGCCCCCCCCCCATCATCATTCCCCTTAAGCTATTAACAAACAGCCTGGCTACTGCATAAGAAAGAGCACAGACTGGGGAAAACAGACTGGGATTTGGAGCCCTGCCTCCTGACTTAACTCTACCATTAGCCAGAGGCTCCGCTGGATACATCACACTGCTTCACCTCTCTGCACCCGAGTTTTACCATATGACGAATGGCCGTAACAACAACCCAGCCTGCCTACTGCATACGAGTGCTGAGAACTGAAGGACAAAATGTGAAAGTCCCCTTTAAAAATAAGTATATAGTGCTGCTATGAACGTTGGAGTGCATGTCTCTTTTTGAATTAGAGTTTCCTCTGGATATATGCCCAGGAGTGGGAATGCTGGATCATATGGTAAGTCTATTTTTAGTTTTTTAAGGATTCTTCATAATCTTTCCATAATGGCCGTGCCAAACAACATACCCATCAACAGTGTAGGAGGGCTCCCTTTTCGCCACACACTCTCCAGCAATAGCCAAGACTTGGAAGCAACCTGAATGTCCATGGACAGATGAATGGATAAAGAAGTTGTGGTATGTTTATACAATGGAATACTATTCAGCCATAAAAAGGAATAAAATAATGCCACTTACAGCAAAATGGATGGACTTGAAGACCATCATACTAAGTAAAATAAGCCAGAAAGAAAAAGGAAAATACCATATGATGTCACTTATATGTGGAATTTTAAAAAATGAGACAAATGAACTTATTTATAAAAATAGAAACAGACTCATAGACATAGAAAACAAACTTGCAGTTACAGGGGCGGGGGCAGAGGAGTGGGGGTGGAGGGATATATTGGGAGTTTGGGATTTGAAGATACAAATTACTATATATAGAAATATAGGTCGTACTGTATAGCACAGGGAACTATATCTAATACCTTGTAATGGCTTATAATGAAAAAGAATATGAAAAGGAATGTATTTATACATGTAACTGGATCACTATGCTGTACATCAGAAATTAATACCAGAAATGAATATTGGAAGTTGACTATACTTCAATAAAAAATAATTAAAAAATAAAAAATAAAAATAAGCATAAAGCGTGATATATTAACTCGAAAAAAGTTTCTCACCTCAACTAGATAAACAGGTTACTCTTAAGAGAGAAATGATTTTGGCTTTATTCACTGGAGACCATAGCCCCACTGTGAGGCCCCATGGCAAAGATAAAGGACTGTAGGTAATAATCAAGAAAAACACTGAAATGATGCTGATCATGTTGAGCTGAAATCAGTTTGGGAATACCAGCGAACTGGGTGTGTTGCTCATGGCATCAAACTTATTAAAAAAAACAATAATTAGTACAAAAACTGAGCGCCTACATAGTGAATACGTTTGGTGTTACTAGGATTATTAGGCATAAGGCTCAAAATTAGCAATCAGGAAGACTTCACTTTGAAAGAGTATCTGAGTTGTTACAACAGAAATTAAGATAGTTAAGTTAACCTAAGAATATAATCATCTCAATAAAGCCATGTTTACATGAAGAAACAATCAAAAGAAATGCTAAAACAACGTGATGTCAAAGGATAAGGAATATGGGAATAAAAACAAATGTCCACTCTTCTACCACTTTAAAGTGCCTCAGGAGATTTGGTCCCCTGTAGTTTAATCTTATCCGTCTATCCATCCATCCATCCGTCTGTCTGTGCATGTGTACATCTATCAATCTTTCTGTTCATGCATGAGACTGTCCATCCGTCCATGTATTCATCCATCCATCTGTGCATGCATCTCTCCATCTATCCATCCATCCACCCACCCATCACATACCAGACACTGGTCTAGGCCTTCAGTTAGAGCTAGTTATAACAGCTAACAATATTACCAAGAATGACTGTGTGTGGATGATAGAATAAAGTTCTGCCATCAAATATACACTGTGTTTTATCCTTAGCCTCTTCTCAAAACATAAGATCTGAAATTTGGCCCTTACTTTTTTTTTTTTTTTTTAAATCCTTCAATAGATAGCTCTACTGCATTTCTATTGTAAAAGTTAACATTCTCCCCGGGAACACAAAACTTTTTTTTCCACCAGAGTCTTCAGCAAGTTTAATATGATCTGCTAAGAGGTCAAGGTAAAAGACTAAGACTGAGGCAAAACTAGTGCATCAGCACCGCCCCAATTACCACACCTCACTAGTCGAGTGGGAACAAATATCCTCAAGTTGTGGCTTGCTGCTCATCCCTGGTCCTCTCCCTATAGCATTTTGTCTTTCTTCCCAATCTCTGCCATCTCCATGGTTTCCGAGTCAGTGGCTCTCAACCTTGCAGCACATTAGAATAACCTGTGTTACCTTATAAAACGCTAATGGCGGGGCCACACTCTGGACCAGTTAAATCAGAATACATGGTGGGGGCAGAGCTTGGGCACTGATACGTACTTTTGTTTTTAAAGTTTACTTTTTAAAAATTATTTTTTAATTTTAATTTATTTTTTATTAAGTATAGCTGATTTACAATGATGTGTTAGTTTTAGGGGATACATACTTTTTCAGGCTTCCCAGGTCATTTCTCAGCAGCAGCTGGGAACTCACTAGCCATGCCAATTCCTGGGCTCCAGTGGAACTGAATCAGAAAGCCTGGGGGTGGAACCCAGCAGCCTGTGTCGCTTTAACACAGGACATGGGCACACAGGGGTCTCCAGACTTGCCCACACACTGAAGTGTGAGAACATGGACAGCATTATAAAACACCGGAGGAGGCTGCGTTAACAGCTGGAGGAAGGTGGGGGGTGGGCAGAGACGAGGCAGGTAGGTAAGTTTAGAGAGCGTGTGAGGATTTGGAGGAATTCTGTATATCCTGAAAAGGGTTTAGTCATTAGTAACTTTACTGAAATGAGGAAGATGATCGAGAAATTAGGGGAGAAATGGAGTGGGCAAGATGCTAGTCTCCATATACAAAGCGAAGAATTGAGATCTATTTTCTATCTTATGGAAATAAAATCTTGAAGAAGTTAGGGGCCATAATTTAGACAAATAAGTTTAATATTTAGTATTTATTTCACTTTAATTCCACTGAATTCAGTATGATTCCTCAGATCTGTTGAACATTTTCCAGATAAGTGCCAGGTAGGTGGAAATTAAAGAGATGAATCTGATGTGTAATAAAACTGGAATTAGAGATGTGTTAGTTTCTTGGCCTCGAGGAGCTAAGAAGTAGGTCTTTCTCGGTTCCAAACTTACCTCCTGCCTTAACTCATTGCATTTGAGAGCTTCCCACATATTGAACACTTCTTCATGTAAAAATAGATAAGCAGGCTATGGCTTTATTGGTTCTTATGCACAGTGAAAAATTAGTTCATCTCATTTGTCAGTTCTGACTGTTTGACAGAGGATGCCTAGAGCTCTGTGTTAAGAAGGATTCTGAAGCCTGTCCACATCTTTGTAATTAGTTCTATTGTAAATAAACCCTCCTCCAGTAATCATAATGAACGCACTGCCTATTTCCTGTCAGATCCTTGATGGATAGGAAGATCATGGTAAGGAAAGTCTTTCTTTTTGATGAAGCTATTCAGATTTGAGGTGCTGAGAAATACCAGAGGAGGACACCCTGGCTTTGCTAGTCAGATAAACATACCAATTCTGGTGATGAGCAGAGTGACAGATGACAATCTGATTAGACTGTCTCCATACCATTTCTCGTTAAGGGTAGGGACTCAAACTGGGGACAATATTCCAACCCAGAGGAAAAAGTCAAGAAAAAGATTCAGATGACTTACACACAGTATTTCCTACGTCAAACACATAATCTCCAATCTTTGCAAATTACCCCAATTACTTCAGGGAGTCCCCAGTTATGTCCTCAGAACAAGTCCTGTCATTACCAAAGGGCACTGGCTGATTTCATCCTTTTATGCCTTAGCCCCTTCGGCGTGGACTCTTGCCTTCACTGCTGGAAAAGGCACCTGACAACGCCTGATCAGTCTGTTGCTGAAGGACGCCTGCCCAGAGTGAGGGCACAGCTGACTTCCCGTAAGAAAGAAGATGTCTTGTCAGACCCAGAACATGCCTACCAAACAAGCTTACAACCATCTGAATCTCAGCCAGAGATCTGATCTAGGCCCAAGCAGGAACTGCTACGCACGGGCATCTGGATAGCCTTCTCTTAACTCGAGCCTTAGCAAGGTGTCCCTGTACTTACTGTCCCCGCTTCTTTAAAGAATGCTGCTTCTGGTGAGCAGACCTCTGCAAGAAGGACAAAAAGTGATTCAAATGAAAAGCAGAAGCTCTGGGGGTCACTGCTGAGTGACTGTCCTGGACAAGACTGTGGGTAGGTTGACTTACATGGTCTAGACCACATGAAAATGTCACAAGCAAACACAGTTAACTTACTCGTCCCCTCATTTCATTCGCAAAACACTGTGGGTCCAGATGTCCCAATGTCTTGCTGTGCTGGGCTTCAATAAACAACACATCCAAGCCTTGATTACTTTCTAAAGCAAGGCAAGGGATGAAGAGTTGGAAGCGGGGCCCCAGGATGCCTTCTCCCATGCCCATGCTCTGACTGTGACACCCGGACGATCCCAGGAGCGACAGAGTATGTGCAGCCCATGCTCTTTTCATGTTCACCCCACAGGCCATCCCTCGTCTTGGGGCCATCAGCACCTCCCACGGAGAGGCTGAAGGGGCTTATGTGAGACAGAAGCTGGGAGACAGGTGCCAAGACCTGGAGACGGAAACAAAGAGCCTCAGACGCTTGAGTGGTGGGGGTTTTGGTCACATTATTTTGCAAAGTTTTCTATAATTCTCTTTTGTTAAAGGTCTCATTTCCATACTGTTTCCTGATCGATGACCTCACAATTTTAGCACAATGCTTCATTTTAAAAATCAATAGCCCCAAAGAACGAAAGAGTGGTGAAGAATGTCGTTATTCTCATTAGCCTATAAGCGCTTTCCCATGGCCTGATAATGTTTCACAAAATACATACAAATATATCATGCAACAAAGAGACATCACTCCACCTACCCACCCACATCTTTTTTTCCCCAGCAGCATGGTAGTTTTTAGGACTGTGTAATCAGTTTGGATTTGTATTTTTGCATTTTTTTGAAAATCTATTTGTTAACTCTCAAAAGAACCAGGAAAGACGGAGTTCTAATACTAGAATGGGTTTATCTGACCAGGGAAGTATCTGTAAGATGGGAAAGGCGAAGAGGAAAAAGAACATAAAAATGGAGTGTGACATGGTTGCTTCAACAGACTTTACCCTGACCACACAGAAAACAAATAGAAATCACTTTTACTAAATTCTTGGCCTTATCTACACAACGGATTGGGAGAGAGATGGCTTGTAAGAAGAGACTGTATCCCCTCAAGTATGTTCGCCAAAAGAGGCCAGGAACACATAGCACGTGTGTAGCGCAGGATCCTTGGCTCCCAGCCTGGTGGATGGTAGTCAGTATCCTTGACTCTCCTGTGTACGTGTGTACGTTTGTGTGTGTGTATAAACATATACATTTCCTTTTTTGTGTATGTGTATACATATGTATAGATATAAGTGTGTGTATATATATATATATATATATATATATAAAATTTCCTTTTTTTCCCTTATCTCCTTGCATTCTGTCCACATCGGATACCCAGCACACACACACACACCCTCACTCTCTCGCATGTGCACCTGGATGTGTGAAGCCACAGGGAAATCAAAAGACCCCAGCAGCACCAGCAAACGGGCACGCAGCTTCTCCATGCAGAAATGCCCCAGCAGGAGCCCAGGGAAAACGTGGGCAGAATCCATTAGCAGCCCTGGGCCGGGACTGCCTGAGCCTCACCGGCATTACCAGCGAAACCAGTTCCTGAGGTGTGAAATAAACACCCACCTCTGTCCCGAGGGGAAGGCCTGACTGTAGAACCTTCCCCCACACCAGGCGTGATCTCCCCTTTCCGGGAGAGCCTGACCGTGGCCAGCATCCTGACCAGCATGTCTTTAACAAGAGGTAATTGTGAGGCCTGAAAGCAGAATCCTACACGCAGCAGACAGGAACGCTCGGACACTCAGAGCCCTGAAAGCCACCCTTCCCAGCCAGGCCAGCATCTACGGAGAAGCACGTGGAAGGGGACAGAGAGGGCCAAGCACAGCCAGGGGACCCATCTCAGCACCTCCTCTGTCTACTTGGAAGATGGATGTTCCTGACATGGGTGTCTGTGTGTCTGTGTAAGATACAAATGTTTCTTCTTTATGCAGTAAGCGTCGTGTAGAGATTTTGTCAGCCTCCTGTCACCACAGTTTTACACACATCCCCACGTTTTGGAATTTGTCAGAAATGCCACCACAACACCCCTTCATACCTGTGTGATGCTCGGTTAACCTAAACCTGTGTCACTGGGCCTGAGGTTACAGATCTGAGGTTAGGCCTACTTTGCACCCCAGGAGTCACGTGCTGTGATTTGACTCTTAGTCTGTGTCTCTCTCACTGCTCCCGACCTTCTCCTGTGGGGCCTGGAATTTAGCTTCAACAGCAAGAACAGGAAGACACTCATCACCCCTGTGAATATTTATGTTCAAGCAAGGCCTGCCTGGCATGGCATGTGGCCTTCCTTTCTTGAGGACAACACACACCTTTTGCTAAAGTGACTCCCTCTGGCACATGTCTGGGGAGCCAGTCTCTCCCTAGCTGGCCAAAAGCTGAGCTGCGCTGCTTTCGATGGTACCTGGGTGTCCCTGAAGCAGCTCCTCTACCTGCTCAGGTAATAGCATTTAAAAGAAGGGACTGTATCCTTAGTGTCACCTCTAAAAGCAATACAGTGCTTCAGATCTGGACTAAGAAGTAAAAGTAAATAGAATCACTTTGAGGGTTAGAGAAATTAGCACAAAGGAAAACCATACTTGTGTGAAGAGAAGTATTTCCAGCCGTCAGATGGAGATACCTGATGGTTGCCCTCCTCCTAGGTGGATCCAGTATCGATGCTGTGACGCTGTGAGAGCAAGGTCACCTTCTCTGAACATCCCTAGTCTAGATCTTCAGACACGTCATCTCTTTCTTCTTCAAAGGGACAGACGGTAAATACAGTTAACCCTCGAACGCCACAGTTTGAGCTCTGTGGGTTGACCGACATGTGGATTTTTTTCAACACTGAACACTACAGCACGACATGGTCCTCGGTCAGCTGAACCCACAGACGCAGAACCTTGGATCTGGAGGAAACCTGACCATGGAGGGCCGGACATGGAGAATCGACTGAGCGGAGGGTCTGCACTCCTAACCCCCACATTGTCCAGGGGTCAACTGTACTTCAGGTTTGGGGGGCCCCGTGGGCTCTGTCACAGCTGCTCTGCCCCATCTTCCATCTGGAAGACGTCCTGTCTCTCGTGCACCGGCTCTTCTGTGCACCATTTGGATAACTGCTGAGTGTTTTTCTTATGCCCCCTGTCCCTGCACTGAGTTCTCATCCTCCGCTGTGGCTTCTGGCTTCTGGCCCCGTGCTCAGGCTTTAGCCCACACGAGGATGACATTTTCGGTGGGTCTGAAGTTGGATCACAGCTGCAGCTAAGCGTTCCTTAAAAGCACGCTTTCCTTAATATGATTTATTGCCTCATCTATTCATTGGCTTTACAGTGATGATTTATTTCCTCTACTAGGGTCCACGGCCTTAGGGCTTTGTTATTAACTCAACCTGAGGATACTGTTATGCACATGAAGCAGATCAGAATTTACCCCTAAACCCCATTTACCTGTCCAAGAGGCAGTTTGAAAACTTACAGAAATGAAGACTTTTAATGTTCAAGAAAATGTCCCATATATTTTTACATATGTCAGTATTCTATTATTAGTCATTTGGGAAACACATTACATAATAAATTCATGACAGATTTAAGCTAATTTCTTAGGTAGTCTAAACATGACATTATATATGGGCTTTTATTTTTTTTAAGTGGATAAGCTGATTTTATTTTTGCCTGAACAAAGTTATATGAATTTACAGCTCCTTCGTGGGAAATGGCCTGAGCATTAGCCAGTGGTACTGTTTGTTGGCTGGGGGGTGAGAATCAGATTTCACAGGCTGTGGCCCCAGATGGTCACATTGCATTAAGGGCTGTGAAGAGAGCGGGCAACGTGATGGAGAAGTGAGATGGTGCAAGAGCCGGGTCAGGCGGGGGAAGTGCTCAGAGCACGTGCCACGCTGACTGGGCAGGCACCAGGCAGAAGGCACCCCCAACCTTTCTCAGCTTCCAGGAACCCAAAGGAAGTGCCAAGTCACTTAAGGAGGGCGTGCTGAGGGCTTCCCTTGGACAGGACATTGACCAGCTTCTTGGGGAGAAACATGCAAGATGGCAGACCTGTTGGTTCAAACAAATCTGGGGATGGCAGCCCCTGCCCAGTCTCATTTTAACACATGGGAAGATGCAATGCAATGACCTGTCCTAGCATCTTTCAAGATGGAGCCTGATAAGTTACAAGATGAGCAAAACAAGGAAAATCATAACAGTCAAAGGAGGGTTGGATTCACTGTGGGTAAAATTCCTTTCAACACGCTGATTACCTGTCAGCTTCTAGTATTTATCTGTCTGCCTGTATTTTTTTCCCCCAAAGGCGCTAATGAGGCTGCCCGTTTTGAAGAACTATTGTTTTAATGGTTCAGTGGGCACAGAACATAAAATTTTCATGATCACATTTCCTAAAATAGAAGCGTATTCACTTCTATTTCAAAAGAATTGCCTTTGGAATCAGAGGGAAATGCGATTTTCCAGGGTTTGTACCTTTGGATGATTTTTCCAGTTTATATTCTGTCAAAAAATTACTAGCTAGCATATATGCAACTTTCAAGGCTATAATGAAAATCTTTGCATTCTAAACCAAGAAGAGTGAAATGAATATAATGACGATAAATAAAATGAATTTCTCTTATTAGCATTTTGCACGAGAGTTGGGGTTTTTCTTTTTTGGCCAGTAAACAAAGATGTGCGGGGACCCATGAAAAACAACTGTACCGCGAACGTCTCCGTTGTAACCCAGCTCCCTATGTTAATGTGCAGGACTGTGTGCAGCTCTGCAGGCGAGCTGCAGAAAAAGCACGTGCAATCAAACCTGCAGCCACGCTGGCGGATGAGGAAGAAAGAGCATTACATACCATGGAAATTATTCTGCAGACGAGAAATGCCAACTTTACCGCTGAAACGGAGAACAAAGAAATCTCAAGGATAAATGATCAGAGCTTCACTGATCATGTGAATGACAGAATCACGAGAATAGTCCAACTCCAAACGAAGGCACCAGCCAAAGAATCTTCTAAAGTATCTGCTCAGTATTCAGAATTATTAATGAGACTTTCTCAGCTGTGTTGAACTATTAAGATGGAGAAACGTCTCTCACTCAGGCACTTGATTTAAATGTTCTTTCAGCTAAGTGAGTGGGACTGAGGGGGAAACAGTGTCCGTGAAAGAACTCACCTATGAGAGAATCCAAGGATTCCTTATTCACGGGCCTTCTGATTTCTGAAAATGCTTCCTCAAGATTTAATTCAAAACTTTTGCTTTGAGTCATTTGTTTTTCTTTCAGACATGAATTGAGAGAATCAGCGAAGATCTATGACTTGGTATACTTTGTAACAGATAAACTGGCCTGTTTCTTCCAGCGAGAGGTAAATGCACTGCTCCCCTTTTTTCAGGGATATTAATTTTTAGCACTGGCTGGGGTCAGAGGACTTGGTTTCAAATCCCAGTGTAGCCAGAAAACTATGCAAACTTGGCTAGCAAGTTAATCTCTTGTGGCCTCAGTTTCCTTAATCGAAAAATTAAGGATGTGAGAGGTGATGACAGTGAGTGCCTGTCGGAGCTCTGAAGTGCTCCAATGCTTGCTTCTTCCCATCCAGAAGATGCAATTGTGAAGGACATGGGAAAACTCACAAATAGACTCCCCATGGTATAGGTACAAAGCCCACTGTGGAAACAAAATCTCTCCAAATAAGCCAATCTGAAAGCACTAAACCAGATTTTGAGGTAGTATTCCATGAGACAGAATTATCTTTCAACTAAAGTTTGAAAGATACTTTGGATGCTTCATAAGATGATTTAACTCAGTTTATTCATTGCTTCCCAGTGAACTCATCAATAGCTTTGAGAGCTCCTTTCATGGATAGAAGGATGATAGCACTGACATCCTTATGACTTTCATCTCATAAAGGGATCGAAAGATTGTAGGAAAGAAAAAGAACGTATTGCAAGAAAAGTGGTCTGACAACTAGCATTGATGTTCCTACTAATGTGTAAGTGTTTAGATTATTCAGTGTTTAAATTATCCAGAACTCTGTCCCACCCCCTTTCTTCTGGAATCATTTTTAAAGGAAAAAAAAAAATGGAAAGACAACTAGTCTAAGATACATCCCACCAATGAAAGACTGTGCTCTACAAGGACCCACACTTTCCCCACAGACCCTGCCATCAGCATCTCTTTCCCAGGCTAAACCACAGAATGATGAGTTACCCTGACCACATTAAACCTCTCTGAGGGACGATTATCCAGCTGCCTTTTAAATGACACCTAGTACAGTGCAGTGCACCATCAATTCCAACAGGATGCCTACAGAACCAATTTGTTGAGGTTCCACGGTCTCCCTTAGTAACCTGTTTCCCTGAAAAGGTAACCTTAAGCCCACAGAAAACAAACTCGTGCTGCTCCAGGTCCACTGTTCCTTTTGGGGACCTCCCAGTTGTACTTCAGCTAGTTTTTCCTTTAAACGGAAGTACTGTTTATTTGGGGACTCATTTTTCTCTAATTGGGATTATCCTGATCTCCTTGAGTTGCTTTACTGAACTGGACCTCACTGATGCAGATCACGGGCACACAGTGATCCTGGCCCCAATACAGACCCTCACAGCTTCTCCACATGATCTGCTCCCCTTGGATTAACCGCAAGTCCGTATTCCAACTGCCAACTGGCTGCCTCCTTCCTTCAGCCAACTTTAAAAAGACTTTCATTTACTCTTATTTTTGACAAATGAAAATTGTATATATTTAAGGTGTAGAATGTGATGTTCTCATACACGTCTACACTGTGAAATCACGACCACAATCAGTTAACGTATCCATCAACTCCCAGTAAGTTACTGTCTTCTTGCATATGGAACACTTGACAGCTACTCTCAAAAAATTTCAAGTATATAAATTACCGTTGACCCTTGAACAACACAGGGTTGAACTACCTGTGCATAGATTTTTTTTGGAGATTTTTGACAATTTGAAAAAACCTACAGGCAAACCACATAGCCTAGAAATACTAGAAAAAGTTAAGTATGTCATAAATGCATAAAATATATGTAGATATACATGTAACATACAAAGTGTGTTAACTGACTGTTATCTATAAGGCTTCCTGGTCAACAGTAGGCTATTTGTAGTTAAGAGTTTTGGGAAATCAAGTTATACATGGATTTTCAGTTGTTCTGGGGAGGGGGTGGCACTCAAACACCTATGTGGTTCAAGGGTCAACTGTACTATTAACTACAGTCACCATGCTGTTCAATACCTCTCCAGAAACTACTCAACTCATAACTGAAAGTTTGTTCCCTTTGAGCAATAGCTCCCTTTCCCCTGCCAACCCCCAGCCTCTGGTAATCACCATTCTATTTGTTATGATGAGTTTGACTGTTTGTTTTCCAAAGTTGCAATATATAAGTGAGTTCATGCAGTATCTACGTCTGGTTTATTGCACTTAGCATAGTGTCCTCCAAGTTCATCCATGTTGTCACAAATGGCAGAATTTCTTTCCTATTTCAGGCTGAGTACTAGTCCATTGTATGTGATTACCACAATCTCTGAAAAGTCTCTTAGTCAAGTCTTTTTCAGATGTGATGGCCCAGATCCACGCCCAGAACACCCAACAAATAAAGACAACCCAGGACAAAAGTGGAATTGTTGCAAAGACACTTTGTGCTTATCAAATACTCCAAGTGCTCCTCTACCTTGTCCAGCCTCCCCTGCGGTTGGATTGGGATCATGAGCCTAGTTTTGGTCAGTGAATTGTGAGCAGAAGTGATGTATTTATCTTCTGGACTCCATCCCTGGCTATGGAGATGCTGGAGCCATGGGTTCTAGAACTAATAATAGATACAAATGGATAGAGGTCATCTGATCCATGGTAGGCTTTATTCCAGTGAAACATACACTTCTAATGTCTTAAGCCATTGGGATTCAGAATTTGCCTATTAGGGCATATTCAGAATATGCCTATTAGCATTACTGTTTTGACTAATAAGAGTCTAGCATAACACAGCATTCAAATTCACCACGAGAGGGAAAGAACTAGGGTTCATTATCTACTACTCACTCAGTGCTCCTGAGGACCTGAGTGGGAGGTCCATGTTACAGGTGGGGAAACTAAGGCTCACGGGAGCCCAGCTAGTCAGTGGTGGATGGAGCTTCCATCTCAGGCCCAGCCTCACAGTCTTCGATTGTCTTTCCTGCCAGACCACTGCTCCTCAAAGTCAGTGTCCATCAGTCACACTTGTTAAAATGCAGATTTCTGGGTCCCATCCTCAGAATTTCTGATTCAGAGTCTGGGGCCTGAAAAGCTGCATTTTAATAAGTTTCAAGTGATGCTGATGCCAGCAACCCAGGGACCACACTGTGGGAACCACCCCACTGGACCACCTTGTTTCTTGCCATGCATCAGGTACCAGTGTCTTGAGAACCAAACCTCATTGTCAAGTGTTTCAGATCTTCCTACTTATTGTGGACAGTGTTACTGAAATGCAAGGAAAAACCCAGTTAAGTCCAAGATGGAAGAAAATCTTCTATTTTTTTCTTCCTTACAAGACTTATCTCTCCCTTGAGCACATCTGCACATATAAGCTTGAGCCACTGATCCAGAACGCCACCATCCCACACAATCCCCACCCAACCACAGGCACCTGGGAGGGAGATGCTGTTCAACATAAAAACTACAACACACTAAACACTGCTCTCAGCATGTCTGCTTGCAATGGGAAAGCCTTGGCTTTGGAAGATGTGTTTCTTTTTGCCACTTGTTGCCCCTAAGGTTCAGAGCTCAGTTTCCTCACCTATGAGAAGGGATCCCCAATTGCAGCCACAGGCAGGGTTGTGGTGAAGACTATCAGAGGAGGTGCTGCTGGGAGAGTGTTTTTTATCATCAGCAAAGTGCTCTGAAGTCTCCGACAATGGCATGCCAGGGACTGTCACCCTGAGTGGTTGCCTCCAAAGACAGATCTCTTTCTTAGCCAAGTATTCTGAGAAACAGGGCCATTCTTTCCGCACCTGCTAAGATGAACAGCAAACAAGAATCACCAGTGCAGACGACCCCAATAACGATCAGGAGAAAAATCCCTGGAACACTAGAAGGGCATCCCTCACCAAACGCTTCCCGGCTAAGAGGAACCTCTAAGCATGGGGCCAAACAGCAGCCTAGAGGACTCACCCATTCTCCGCTTAGTCCATAGTTGAATACAGCGGTACCCTTCCTGCCCCTGGGCCCCAAGTCTGAGATGCTGCTGGAATAATCAGCCATTTAAAAAAGCTTATTAAAAAAATGACTCCCTATCCCATAATGATGGCTACTTTTTTTCTTTTTAAACCTTTGCAAATTTTAAACACTGAGATCGATTCTGTTCCTGCTGGGTAAAAAGCAGCTCCTTTGTCCTTCACTCTTACTCTATCATTGAAAAATGCACAGGCAGCCGGGGCAGCTGCAAGGCACAGACGCAGAGCTCTGGGAGGGCCTGACAAGATGTGGCTTTGTTCCTCAACATCCATTGTGGGGCCTGCAAATTGTGACTCGACACACAAGACACAGAGTCAGGGTCAGAACTCTGTCTTGGCAACAGGATGTCAAGACCGCAATCTCTCTTTTTTATTTTTTTAACTGAAGTATAGTCAGTTACAATGTGTCAATTTCTGACACACAGCATAATCCAAGAATGCAATCCTTACTGCTATCTTAACAGCTGGAGGCTGGGCTGAGAGGGCAAGAGGCTGTAGACACCTCTGCAAGGTTCTGAGACAAGTTCAATGGCTGTGGGTCCCTGTGGGACAGGCTAGGACCTGGGACCCTCCACTAGACTGCTCACACTTGCACCTGGACAGACGTCTCTTCCAGCAACAGAATAGAAAGAAAACTATAAGGGACTAAAAATCACCGTACCCATGCACAGTTGAGACAAACACGAACAATAAGCTACAAGAAGGCCACAAATCAACCGCCATTTCTGAGATGCTGGGAGCAAAAGCAGGGGACTGTGCGTGATCCCTGCACACGGGCACCTCGAAGAGGGTGGCAGACCACCTAGGCTACGCCTCCTGCCCATCCATTCACCCACCAGACCCTCACATTCCAACCTTCACATTCCATTTAAGGAAGCAGCCTGCCCATGTTTGGCACCTGTTACTTGTGTTCGTTCCCTCATGCTGCAGTACAAGTAAATTTAGGGGGAAAAAAAAGCAAGCAAAAAAAAAAAAAAAAAAAAGAAAAAAAAAAAAGAAGAAAAAGAAGAAAAACGCCTTGCCTGAACTTATCCGACCTCTTATCAATTTCTATTCATGAAAGAGTCCAAGGACCCGAGTCGGTAACACCTGTGATGGGTGTGGCTCGTGCCTCAATACCACAACATCTACGCATGTGCTTTTGAAGTTTTACTCCACCTCCTCTCCATACGCCTCCCTCAAATCTTATCAGGACTGCTTTCGTATCTCTCATTAAACAAAACAAATGTGCAGCTGCCCTTAACTTTCTATCAGGCAGGCAGTGCCGTACCTTGACTCAACTCGGCACCTTTCAGAAGATGTCAGCATTTCTGAAGGGCGTTTACAGAGGACTTTCTATTTTGTGCACTGAGTTAATGGGAGACGTCAAATGGTCTGAAAGCAGCTGAGCTGCTGGAGGATTCCACCTGTCTGCTATGCAGATGCCAAGGGATTCAATAACTCTGTTCCCGTCATATTCCACCCTGATTTAGCTTGTTCCAATCACTCAGTTTCAGCTTGGTAAGTGACTGGTCTTCAATGTCAGTTTTGTTTGTGGTAGGGCTCAAACTCCACAGAAAAAGCCCACCGACCTGAGCCAGTCCCACCTAGGCTTTGTGGACGTGAAGATGAGTGGATACAGCGCCCTCTTCCCGCTCCTCTCTGGTCCCCTCTGAGCCGTGCTCCACTCACGCTCCATCACAGTGGAAACGGCGATGAGAACGCTGATGATGCTGCAAGGCTGCAAAAGCCAGGTGTGCAAGGAAGCTTCTCCAAAACTTCATTTGAGTCTATTTTCCTCCCTTTTGTCTTTCAAGCGATTCACAGGGACGCATGTCCAGAGCATACTCAATCAGCCAAAGGTGAACTGAATTCATAAAACCTTTGATTGTTATTCCTATTTTTAGTAAGCGCTTTTGCAGTGGAAGAAATTACCTCGCCTGGGGAGATGCCAGCTCACCCTTAGCATCAGCCCTTAGATTTTGGGAGAGAGACTATTTGCCACCTTGGAACTAGGCTCTAGTGTGGCAAGACTCTTAACACTGATTTTCCCAAACCACACACAGGATGCCAGCTACAGTTAGAAGTCAGGATGGCTGCATTTTATTGCCTGTGCTATGAGCATAAAAAATGGATATCAAGTTTCTCCCCTGAACATTGCGTTATGATTTAAAGTAGCACATAATCCTTTATACACATCATTTTATAGTCTGCCCATAGTGCGAAGTGTGAACTGCTTAGGAGCGTAAAATACAGATTTAAAATACTCTTCCTTTCTAGCATATTGTTAAATTCTAAGTAAGAGGGAATAACATATTAGGTTTCATGGGAATGATCAGGTTATCATTTTTCCACCTCCCTATCTCATTCCCCACCCTCCGGCCACCGCAAAGACAACAGCTTTTGAAGTGACAGCGTGAGCAGTACAGATGAGGAGAGAAGAGGGGGAAATGTGGTAAGTTTCAAAGGCGGCTCCTACACCTAATCCGCCACATGAGGCTTGGTGCTGATCTCATGCTGTATGTATAGATTCAAACTATCCACAGTGACCAGTGTTTCAACCTTAAATCCTTCCGATTTCCAGACTCATTAGCATTAAGGAAAAGAAAGTGGTTACAGCTATTTCAATCGATTTCTTCATTCAACTTCATAAATTTTCCAAAGTCACTGACAGACATTCTGAAAAATCACCTGACTAAATTCCTAAAACAGAGCTGGATCAAAAGTCCTTCCTGGAATACAGTATATTAACAAATAATCCACATAACCACATTCAAGTTAATTTACATCTTATAAGGTGTTCATTCCAAACTGCTACAGAGAAATACATGCACACTCTCACAGGTACATTTATCACACACAGAAGGGCTCTACCTTATGTCATCAAAATGTGTAGTGCACACCACAGGATTTAGGACGACACTGCAGACAGGGAAAAGCTATGGCTTCCAAGCCAGAGATTAAATCCAGGGAGGCCAGGCTGAGACACGATTCTTGGGCTGAATTTAATTCATAAGTATACTATGCTTGGTCTTTACTATGTTTTAAAAAATTTGGGATTTTCACTTAAAACATCCAGATCTTTTTCATAAGATCTGACAAATGGGTCCTTCATTTCTCCAAAACCAAGGGGGCTGCAGCTGAAGAGCGATGACCCCTTTGGATAAAGGATGGACTTTCCATCTCATGCTAGCTCCCCACACTCCCTGTTAACAGTGTTAGAACGGCCTGATTGCCTATGTTCAGTGTTTATCTGGCCCTGGACACACAACTGAGTTTGTGGCTCCTCTTCCAGGTAGATGCACTTTATGCTTCTCCAAATGTTATGGGCTGAGTTGTGCCTCCCCAAAATACCTATGCAGAAGTCCTCGGTACCCCAGAGTGTGACCTTATTTGGAGACAGGCTCTCTATAGAGGTAATCAAGTTAAAACAAGGTGATGGACGGTTGGGCCTTAATCTAAGATGATTGATTTCCCTACAAAAAAGGGGACATTTGGACACAGACACACACACACACTGGGGGGAAGTGAAGATGAGGGCAGAGATGCATACAAGCCAGGGAACACCAAAGACTCAGCAAACCACCAGAAGCCAGGAGAAAGGCCTGGAACAGACTCTCCCCCGTGGCCCTTGGATGGAACCAACCCAGCCAACACCTTGACTTTAGACTTCCAGGCTCCAAAACGGTGAGACCATAAATTTTTGTTGTGTGAGCCATTCAGCACGTGGCACTTTGTTACGGGAGCCCTAGAAAACGGATCCTCCAAGTAGCTGAAATTAAGTCAGTACCCTCTGACCCCTGGGAGGAGTCAGAGGGGAGTGGCCTCAATCGCCAACTATGTCCGGTCTAGGAAAAGGACATCACGAGGAGCAACATCCTTTCTAAAACCAAGCAAGGCTTCCAAAAGGTTCCAAGAGCTTCCTCATTGGATGTTTCCAATTTTCAGAGGGGGCTATGCCTGCTCCAGCTCACAGGGGTGCTGAAAAAATTCTGGTCAACCACAACTTCGAATAAGATGATGACAGTTCACCCGTGGGTGGGAGGGTGATATTTTAAGGGTGAAGAGATATTTTAGGGGCAGAAGTGTGTCAAGGAGGCAGACTGCCCAATTCCTCCTTTATTCCCAAGCTTAATTTAGGTTATATACTCCTACATATACTGCAAAGCCCCTCCCATTTTAGTTTTCTTCCCAGGTTTTTCGCCCTCCTGACTGATCCGAATATTACAGAAGGTACTGGAGGAAATAGAGGGAGAAATCTCAGTTGGAGAGGACTGGGCCAGTTGGGTCTGAAAAGCAGGCTGTTGCCAAGAGGAAGCCTCTACACACTGACTGTTGAGTGACCATGACCAGATCATGTTTTAGAGTCTTAGCTTCTTTCTTTTAAAATAAATAGTCTTAAATATCATACAGTATCTCTTATATGTGGAATCTTTAAAAAAATGACACAAATGAACTTATTTACAAACCAAAAATAGACTCATAAACTTAGAAAACAAACTGTGGTTACCAAAGGGGAAAGAGGATGGGGGGAGGGATAAATTAGGAGTTTGGGACTAACACACACACACACTACTGTATATAAAATAGATAAACAACAAGGACCTACTGTATAGCACAGGGAACTATATTCAATATCTTGTAGTTACTTATAATGAAAAAGAATCTGAAAAAGAATATATATATATATATATATATATATATATATATATATATATATATATGTATGTATAACCGAATCACTTTGCTGTACACCCAAAACTAACACAACTTTGTAAATCTACTATACTTTAATTTAAAAAAAATAGTCTTGGTGACTTACAGACTGATTCACTTTCTAAAGGATATTTCAGAAGCAAAAGCATTACTTCTTTAGGCATCAGACTTCCCTTTAATTCTCAAAACCCCCATTCCCAATGGTCCCGAGCACCATCCTCTGGATGGAGTTGGGGTGGGGGTCACTTCTTCAACACATCAATACCTCAAGCTGGAAAGTGGAGAAGGGCCAGGAGGCACTGTGCCCTGGCTGATCAAGGGGTCACTCACTACGAACACTGAGAAGCATGGCTCCTTGTCTGATTTTTTAAATGATGATTTTGCGGGGGAAGAGGCAGTAAGTTGGATTTCTAATACATAAAATGGAGTCCTGTGGACTCAATATTACTTTCTTGGGGGAGTGAAAAGCTCAGTAGAAGAAGGCAACTGGAAATGGACTGGAGAGCTAAGATCACAAAGTTAGGCTGACCACCTCCTCGGGTTCAGGTTGAAGGGCCCAGAGAAGAGACTCAGAGAGCAGGCAGCAGCATCCTGCATCTGGGGGCACCCTGGAGGGCGAGGGGTGGTCCCGAGGTCTCTACATCTCCACTGACTGGAGGTCACTGGAGAGGAAAAACCTGCTCACCCAGCCCTGAGAAGGGACCCTCAGGTCTGTGGACTCAAAGCTTTTTGAGAACTCTATCAATTTAACTTTTCAAGCACGTACCCTGACATATTTTTTTACTTACAAGTTATATAGAAGCATGACTGCAAGGATACACCACGTACATTATAATACCGACACAGTCAACTCGAATGAGGCAAGTTCAACTGGAAGTTCTACTATTTCACCCCGCCCCCCCCAGAGGACGATCTTGTTGGCCCCTTGGGTCTCTGCACCCAGCCTGAGTCTGTGCACGTAGTGGGCAGAGCAGTGTGCACCCAGCCGACCACGTCCATGTCTCAAGGGCAGCCCGCACTTCTCAAATAGCAGTCAACTAAAATAGCTATTAATTATCAAGGCATCCAGATGACTTTTGACTGAGGTTTAGGAGAGTCTGCCCAATAGCATCAGTCAGAAAGCATTTTTGGAAGAACAGTATTTCTGCATTCTTTGGTAGGAACTCTGCCTTAACATGTGGCATCATTTTACTTGATGTTTCTGTTCCCTACCCCCAATCTGGAATTATTCTCGAAATGCATTTTTTCTTTAATGTCATTAAAACTGCCAGGCTAAAATGATGTCTTCTATCTTTCTCAGTCCATGAGGATTGCAGGCTTGGCCGCACATTTTCCAAAGACTTCCCGTACATCTCACGACCTCAAACAGCCAAAGGATGCCACAGCCTTGAGGCTTCAGAAATGCAAACAGATTCCTACATTCTCTGTTATTTTTGAGGATAATGAAGTTCACATTTTGCACAAAGGGATCAGATATCTCGTCTAATCCCCTCGGATTAGGAAATGTAGGTCCAGAGAGCAAGTGCCTACTTAGGCCAAGGCTCCTGGCCTCAGATTAGTTCTCTCTCTACCATGGTCACCCTCTGGTTCTCAGATTTACCCTCCATTCTGCCCTGGCTTCGGGATAAATGAGTGGCTGGAAGCACAAAGCTGGGTTTTCATTTTAAAGGGAACAGTCCTTAAAACTCCTTGCCTCCAGGAAGACCTTGAGATGTGGACTGGGCCCAGCCACCAGGTCTGCTGAACTCTGTACAACTCTGTCAGCCTGCTGAACACGCCTGGTGGCCTTTCCTTTAGGCTCAGTTCCTGTAATCTGGCCAGAGAGGCCAAGGGTTATACCACGAGGAAATAACCTCCGCAGCTGAAACAGGGAACAAAGACGAAATGGATTCGGAGCTCAGTACCTTGTACGTTCCCGACCCCGCCCTCTCTACCTCCGTCTTTCTCAACCTGGTCAGTGTGTCTCCTTCTGCTGATCAGGGCGAACAAGGGGTGGGTACAGATGTCTACTATGGTGAAACCTCCATGGATTTCGTGACTCCTAAGCAGTACTGAGGTGTTGTTAGAAGAGGAAGGGTTGGAAATGGTTGATTTACAAGGATCAGACTTCAGATGCAGAGTTCTTTCAGGGCAGGGATGGTCTATGTCTCTTCCCACCTCTGGGATTTGTCACTGCCATCACTGGGCACTCATGCTGGCCGTATGTGAGTGTGGGTTCAGGCACGAGAAGCTGGGCTGTCTCTTTTTAGGAGTACGTTCTGGAACAACAATAGCCTTTTTCACTTTGTCAGTTTCCTCCAGGTAGAACAGCTCTACGGTGAACAAGCAGAGCAGCTAGCTGCACACATCTGCTTTCTGTACCTCCCACCTTTGTCTCTCTCTCCACAGAAGATGCCGCCTTGGGCAGCTAGATGGTCTGGCTTCTCATGTACACCTGTAGAGAAGTTCTCAATTTCCCCCACAACCCTGGGGCTCTGCTCATGCTGCAGCAAAGCTGGGGAAATGGGAAGCAGGGGAAAGAACGAGCAGAAAGGACGCCCTCACTCAGGGGTGGAGATGAACTTTGGGAAGGGGGACTGGGTCCAGGATCTGCTCGTTCTCTTTTTTCTAGTCCCCCAAAGAATAGTCCTGTTTGTATTGGTTGTAAAATTGAACGAGCTGGTGCAGGAAGCAGCCTAGAATTACATACACCCACTCCACCCAGCCCCAGAGAGATCTGTCTCTATGTAGGACAGGAGGGGGGGGGGTCTCGGGGAGGAGGTT
The DNA here is from genome assembly GCF_036321535.1 of Camelus dromedarius. Taxonomy (NCBI): domain Eukaryota; kingdom Metazoa; phylum Chordata; class Mammalia; order Artiodactyla; family Camelidae; genus Camelus; species Camelus dromedarius. The sequence continues at coordinate 8,468,946 of NC_087454.1, read as the reverse complement.
TGGGGAGCAAGGACCACTGTCTCCAAGTACCTGAAAGCATGCATGTTAAGAGGGGGGCTGAGGCACTGAGTAGCTGCTGAGAGAAGAGAGTAAGACCAATGGGTGGGAGACCCATGGACAGAGATTTCAGTTCAATAGAAGGAAGGGTGTTTAACAGTCAGGCTCTTCAACAATGGGACAGGCTGTCTAGAGTGTGGTGAGTAATCACTGAGGTAGTAAGAGAGATCGGATGTCCAAGGTGTGGATGTGGTACCAAATTCAATGAGAGAGAGAGAGTTAGATTTTTCATTCTGTAACTTGAAAGACCACGTATCACAAGGTCAAATCACCCACCAGTGTTGACCGTTTTACACAGCCCTGTACCATTAAAACAACATCCTGCAGGAGGAAACCAAGTGAATTATGAGAAAGAGAAGCTGCCCTTAGGTGACAAAGGAAATCAGGTGGGAGCGGGGAACTGCGGCACACGGCTGGATGACGTCCGTGCCCCGTATCCTCTTCATGCACCCGCTTCCTCACGTGCGGTGATGAAGCTGACAACGAAAGTGACTCGACTGGGCTGCTGGAAGGAGAAAACGAAGTAACAGCAGATAACTGAGCGTGTACTCTGGGTCAGGGACGGCTTTAAATGCTTGACTTACATTATTTAATTCTTACACCAACCACCCCATCTTACAGAGGCATAAACACGGGCGGAGAGAGTAAGTGACTTACACGAGGCTCTGCGGCAGGCAGAGGGAGTGTCAGGGGGAAAGCGGGGAGAGGGAGGCCTCTACACACTGGATCCAAACCCCGAGCACAGGGCCAAAGTGGGGGCTCACGGGGTGAATGTCATTACAGAGCGGCGGCATAATGTATGGTCAAGAGGGGGCGCCCCAGAGCCATCCTGTACGACACTATGCACGTAATTCAGGTTCTGTCTGTCTGGTGTTCTTATCCATGAAATGGGCACAGAAAGGTCCATTTCATAGGGAAGCTCAAAGATTAAATGAATTAACACACATACAACGTTTAGAAGAATGCCTGGCAAATAGCGTGCCGCAAATGTTAGCTAACGCCATATAAAGATGTCCTAGGGTACAAATACACACACAGGTGTTTAACCTTAATATGACATCCTGCTTTGCAGACACCTGTAATATCCACACATAAAGACAATCACTCCAGAAGTCACAACTCAGTAAAGATGCATCTTTTCCCGCCACTGACCTCTCAGCTGCACAATCTAACAGAAAGTGCATTTATTTGATTGCTTTGGAAAACTTAACCAAACCACAGTCCCTCTGTGTGTGTCCTCAATTCTACTGGATGATGGTGCTTTTCCTACAGGTGGTTGTTCTCCCTGGAAGTCTGCCTCTCAGCTTCTCCCTGAACCTTTTATCAAGTGAAACGTCCAAGATTTTGGTAAGTGAAGAAGAGGGGACCATAGGAGCAGCCCTGGAGAAGAAATGTTTGCCACTGACTTTTTCTGCAGGCAGCTGCTCAAGAGACACTCAGGTCTGATTTGAGGATGGGGACTGAATTCTTCTACCGAAATCTGCAGAGCCAGTGTTTCTGCGGTCCTACCTGGTGAGCTTGGTGCCGATCTGCTGCCTCAGCTCCAGCCTCTCCTCATCCGTCTGCCGCGGAAGGATGTTCTTTTCTTCCAGTTCTCGCTTGGAAGGCCTGTTGCTGAGTTTGATGGCTAAGGAGTCCTTCCTGCACACCTTCATGGCCAGGGAGCCTGCAGGAGGGGAGGGACGAGTTAGTCAGGCTGTCACAAACCTGCCCGGGCTCCCACGGGGCTGACCAAGGGCCACAAGGTGACAGGCAGGGAGACATACACCATGGCCCAACACCTGGCAGTGGTCAAGAGCTCAGTCAAAGGATACTTTCATATACTTCCTGCAATCAGCATATCATCTCTACCTTGCAGCATGCTGGGCATGTGATGGGCACACAGGGAGCCTGTGATTGGATCTCTGCTCCACAGGGCCCCCCAACATGCGGGCAGCATCACAAAGAGGGGGCAGGACAGTCTGTGGAGTGCAAAACAGAATGCAACGGGCAAAGGAGGGACAAAGGCCTTCGGTAATTATGGAAGGCTTCTCAGAGGAGGAGGAGGGGCTGGCACTTGCAGGATAATGGAGGCAAACAGAATATAGGCTGGCAGGCATCTGCACGTCTGAAAGGTTGGAGGTGACAGATGAACCAGGGAATCCTGGGAGACAAAAGACATCAGCTACAGTGGAGCTGGGGATGGTGGCGGGAAGTAAAGTCAGGCAGACGAAGTGGGGTCAGTGCAGGGCAGGAGAGGGAGTGAGGTCACTGAAACAGGCCATATTCTGGGGTTGTTTATCTTTCAAACATAAGAGGTTCTGAACACCAAGGGCAGAGCTTCCTTACACCTGGAATAAATCCATGATTCTCAATCAGGAACGACCCCCTCCCACTTCCCCAGGCAAAGACACTTGGCAAAGTCTAGAGACATTTTTGGTTGTTAAACTGGGGTTGGCAGGGGGGGTCACTACTGGATCGCAGTGGGTAGAGGCCAAGGATGCCGGTAAACACCCCACAATGCACGGGCCAGCCCCCACGAGGAAGGGCATGCGGTCCAAAGTGCCGCCTGCGCCGAGGCTGAGAGATCCTGGTGCAAAGAGTTTCATTGTTGGGGCAAGAAATGGTAAGCAGGGGCTGGGTAACAGCTCAGGGGTCACGTGGCTCCCCTCCGTGGCTCCCTCCTCGATGCTGTTCTAATCATCTCATGGCGCACCTGGACTCTTAACCAAAGCTCAAGTTTAGCTATCCGAGGTCTGGGAGGTGTAAAGCAAGAGGAAGGGACAGGGAGGCAGCACGTTCAGGGGCCTCCTTTGGATTTTACACAGAAAGGGCTTGTCTTCCTTCTCCTTCCGCTGGTTTTAGAACTTGGGCTTTGGAATGAGACACCGGCAGCTCCAAATCCCAGCGCTGCCACTTAGTAGGTGTGAGGCTCTGGGCAGGTCCCTCACCTCTCCGCTTCCTTCCCTCACCTGTAAAATGGGGCAGTAGTTTATGCCACTGGGTGTTGTAAGGTGTAGATAAGAGAATAAAGTCTTAGCTCACTGTCAGGCACGTTGTCGGTAAAAGGTTACTATTACGTAAGTTCATGTATTAAAAAGTTGACCAAATATCAGCCTATATTCACTTAACTAAAATCTATTTGCTTCTCAAAGCCAGAATGATAGATTTTCAACTTGGCTTTCATCATTTTTTCTCTTGTCTCTTAGCACATTTCAAGGCCTTAAAGAAGAAATTTAAATTCAGGCCTTCTAAAGTGGTGGAGGTAGGCTCAAAAATGAATTTGTTCCATATACAATGCTTAGCAGCACTATGGAGCATTCTGCAGACTCAAATTGAATTTTAAGGTGCCTCCAGCCTCTTTTTTTTTAAATTGATGGGGGTGTTGCATCCCAAGGGAAGCAATCAAAGAAAGAGATACACATCTAAAGAGGCAGGAGATGGTAGCATGGTGTTGCATTTTTGGAGCTCTGAGGCTGTTTAGAGAATAGTCACTCTTTCATTTTACTCATGAAGAAACAGTACCACCAGACCTTGGACTAGAACCCACAAGGGTGGGCAGCTCCTCCCACCAGCCCCGCCCCTCCCACCCCCGGGGAGGAGGCAGATGCACCCACTGGTGTACAGGGAGCTGTCGTCATCCTCATCCTCTTCCTCCTCCTCCTCCTCTTCTCTCGTGTACAAGCAAGAAGAGTCTTCGTAGTCTGACTCATGAGGCACATTTTCTTTATTGTCATCACATTCAATCACAACAGTTGGCACTTGTCTTATTTCCGGAAGGCCCAGAGGTCCTGCTTTTGTGACACTGTCACCCGAGTGCAAACCAGAGCTGTGGTAGGAAGTAGAACAGGGAACCCGCTGCTCAGAGCTGTTGAAAGAGAAGGAGAAAAGAAGACATTCATTCTGGCTAAGGCGTCATGTCAATGCAACACGACCTTTTTAAAACTCAGCTGTCCCGTCCTAAGAGACAAAAGGTCTACTGGGCAATTCAAGCCTCACTTCTCATCTTACAGCTAAATGTGTTAGGATGGCAGCTACCCCGATGGAGGGAGCAGCACGGAACAGGGAGCAAGGATTCTAATTCCCTGTGGATGGATGGTGGTGATGGTAGCACAATTATGAAACTGTACTTAAATGCCACCGAACTGTGTACTGCAGAATGCGGAAGATGGTCATTTTATGTCCTGTGTATTTGCCACAATTCAAAAAAATTTTTTTAAATAAATTTTTAAATTTCTGATTAAGAGTGACAACTCCAGTGGTTGAAGGAAGGTTCCTATGCAACTCACATGTCTCACAGGAAGAGTAAAAGGATTAATTTGATGGTGAAGCTGGAGATTCAGGAAAGAGATGCTGCAAGAGGGTCCAGCCTGCAGAGCTCTACAGCATGAGCGTTCAGGGCTGAGTGTGGGAGAGACTGAAACGTCACAGATGGAGATGCAGAGAAAGAGAAGAGGTGGAACCACCAGGCTGGACCACCAAGCATGACATCAGGGTGGGCATGGACAGGGTCGATTCAGACAAAGTTCTCTCCCAAGGACAAAGCCAGACCCTCAGGAGACACAGGTGACGCCTGTCTGGTTTGCCAGCAGGTCAATGGTCCAAGGAGCAACCATGATAATATTCTTGGTTTTACTCCTTTGGTTGAGCCAACTCAGATAAAATATATTTTTTTAATTAAAAATGATTTGGTTCGCAATGAAAGTCATGAGTTCAATGTAAGAAAATCAGGAAACGTGTGTCATCAAACATAAAGAAAATAGTTATTTTCTTAATAGAGTCTATCCTAGGTTCCTACAGCAATTTAGAATCCTTTTTATGACCAGCTCTGAATGAAGTCCAGCAAGAATAACGGAGCCAGAAACATATAGCTAAATTTTATAATTCTTTTTCAGATTAACTGGTAGTGGAATTTATGTCTTTCATTTAAGGAATTTCTAAACATAGGAAACTGAATGCATTTTACCAACCAAAAGTGTTTGGCATGCATAAGGAAATGAAGCAGAAGGTTATCCTCTACAGCAACAATTTCTTATCCAAAAGAAAAATCTTACTCACGACATGTGAATGCATGCCAGGTCTCCTTTAAAACTTTCAATTATGTTTTAATTGATTGCTAGGTCTAATTTAAATTCAATTAATTTTCCTCCTCCTATTGTTTCCAAAGGGCTGTTTTTCTCTTCGTATTTTTCATGTAACTCTTTAGGGACACAAATGGAAAATCTAGTTAACACGTTTATGAGCTATGATGTTCAAGGCAATGAATTAAATTAACTTAAAAAAAAAACCAACCTTCAACCATTAAGATTAAATCACATATTTACAAAAATGCAGCATCTTCATTAGATATTAGCAGGTTAAGGAGTCCATTTTCCACTTAAATTTAATACAATGGCAGTGAGAGAAGGCAGATGGAACACGTAACAGATGGTCTCCGGGTGACAAATATAATAGCTGACTGAGAGGTGACTGATGGGGGAATTACTGACCCACCTCACGAGATGGCCCTTCCATCAGACGATGATACTCCCTGGGTTCCAACCCTGCTTGGATTCCTACACTGGGTATTAAGGGAATTACGGATGAAAGAGGCAAAAATGTAATTCCATGGCTCATATTTTGCCCCATCCCTGCCTTTTCCCCACCCCATGTATATCTCCTGCAAAGGCAGAGAAGTGGGGACATGACAGGAGTGGGGATGAAAAGAAGCCAAGAGATATTCTTTTCTGGTGGGAAGAATCTTTTGAGGAAATAAAAGTTGGAAACCAGAAAGCGTAAGCATTCCTTAAGGTAGAAGGCTCCAACTGCCTCAAGAGGATGGAGAGAGAAATATTATGCAAAGGAAGATAAGGAACTCAGCTTCACAGGTAGTCTGTGATCAAGAGGAGACTGTGGTTTCTCCTCCCTCCAAGATACACAGGAAGCATGAGACCTTGAGTAGAAGGGGATTATGAGGCCCCTTGGGCAGGTCCTACATAGAGCGCTACCATGGTGACCAGTCATAGTGACCAGCAACTGCCAGAGACCTCACCTGGCCAACCCATTCATCTTTCTGAGTGTGAATCGAGCACGTGACAGAATGTCCAGTTTCCAGAAGGACAAAGAAGGTATTTTCCAGCAAGCTAGGTGAATCCACCAAAAGGGTTTTAAAATATTCTATTAATCAATATCCACTGACTGCCGACCATGGCTTGGGAAAAATTGCTGAGAGGGAAGAAGACAAATACCCGGCTAGCCCACACGTCTGGTAACTCCGGAGGAGCACCGGACAGCAAGAAAAGACACAGGAGCACAGAAGAGTTAGCCGAGAAGGGGGCTGGCAAGGTTCGGATGGGGCCTCAGTTTGAGGAGTCAAGACACAGATCCAGGTCTGAGTTTTGTCATTTACTACCTTCTGACACTGGGCAGATTATATCACTTTCCTTGGGCAAAATTGGGTTAAGTTGTATTTTTTTCACGAGAGCTGGTGCAGATGAAGTGTCCCACTGGCAGAGCCTCAAGGGAGCCCCTCACTTGTAATTTAAAGAAAGGGCCTTCCCTTCCAAATGGTTTCCACGTACTCTCCATGTCAATCTGTTTTCCATACTGTCATCAGAGCAATGTTCAGAAACTCAGACAGAACCATTTCACCCGTTAGAACTCGGAAAGTCTGCCTAGTCTACAAACTCAGCACATCCAAGAGTGAGACACGAGGAAAACCCAGAAAATCCACATTACCAGCTACACTATTCACAGCAAAGAATGAAATCAGCTGAAATGTAGCCCCTGACTGTATATGGCCTCTCCTCCCCACCACTGGTGGCTACGGGCAGGAAGGGGAACACCCAGCCCGATTGGTTTTCTGTAACGGAATTGTCACTCAGAAGCCCTGCTCTACATAAAAGGTCTCACTACAAAAGAAGAGTGAAAATCATTAGTCTGGGAGCGGTAGTTCACACACAGCCTGACAAGCGACGCCTTGTACAATGTGACCCGTGTTATTCACCCAGCCTCATCCCCCTGCCCCACCTCCGTCCCCACACAACTCACCCCTCAGACACATGCAACATCGCACTGTGAGCTCTTGCCCTGGAGTGTGCTCCCACCCCCCCTTCACCTTGTTCATTTCTATTTATCTTTTAGTTCTTATCTCAGACAACACTTTGCCTATGTTCTCAGGAGATTCCACAACCGTGAAAATTGGGAATACCTATTTGCTTACTAGCTTCCCCTCCCCAGCCAAGTGTAGGTGCCTCGAGGGGCAGGGACCCTTTCTTCTTCAGGTTTGTAGCAGGTGCTGGGCACCCTGGCTGACACTAAGTGGACACTCATTGTTTATTGTTCTTGCTGAATGAAAGAAAGGTGGGCTAGAATCACGGACACTTAAGATGCATTTGTGAGTGGTTGACAAGTCATATTCGAAGAGTATTAATGAAGAGATCATTCTTTAATTTTTAGGGAGGCATCCGGTGGTGTGCTGCAGAGTACAGGTGCCCCTGCCCTGATTGGCACTTTAATTAATGGCTTCATGGATAGGATCAAATATATGCAAGAACTGAGGTAGAGAAGGAAAGGCGGGAGTGAAAAAAGGGGAACATTTACTGAATGTCGCCCACTGTTCTGGAAACTTCCACATCCAGTATCTCATATCATCGTTATAACCACCCTGCAGGAGAGGTGTCATTATCCTCACTTTATTAGGCAGGAAATGGAGCCTCTGAGAGGGTAATTAATGGGTCCAGGAGGGCACAGGTAGTAAAAGGAGGAGTTGGAATTTGAACTCACTCTGTTTCAATATGCTGTACCCAAAAATCAAATCATGATACTTGTAAGACTGCACATTTCAGTTAAACACAAACCCCACTAACTGTACACCTGCAACACGAAGGAAACACCATGCATTGTCAACACAGGCACAAAACGGGCACCATTACTTTATAAATATTTAAAATCTTACTAACCAGGGTGAGTAATAGGGTCCTCTCCTGCCAGAGTCGGGCCTCAACTGGGGCACTGACTTTAAAGGATGCATCCTAGACTGGGTTTAGAATGGTCAGGATGGGGAAAGGACCCATCTGTTTACTTACTGTCATGGTGACTTCTACACCAAGATGGAAGCGCTGAGAAGTTCCAACAGAGCCTCAGATACTTACTACCCAGTTCTTTACAGGAAGTTTTTTGACCACTGGTCCAAACCAATGTTTTCTAACCTCCGTCATCCCACACTTGTTAGCTTTTTTGTGTGAGCCATATTTTGAAGTCCATTTATACTATCATTTACCTTGTATTTTAAAGTCAACACATAAAAAAACTTAAATACTGATTTAGCCTCATCTTAAGCAATAATATCTTTGTAATCACTGGTTTCACGTTAATTATGTGTTTACAACTTATGTTAAAACAAATACGCGTCTATTAAAACTTTCAAAACGCTTGTCTTAAACTCACTTTGTGTTCCACTGATGACGTATTTATCTTATTTTGGTTCAGCGTTGGCCTAGGCCAGAGTCTCTCAGGCTCGGCACAGTTGACAGTCTGGGCTAGACGATTCTTTGCGGTGGGGGCTGTCCTGTGTACTGTAGGATGTCTTAGCAGCATCTCTGGTCCCCACTCACTAGCTGCTAGTGATCCATCTCCTCCAGGTGTGACAACCCCAAACATCACCAGTTATTGCCAAAAGTCCTCTGGGGGGCAAAACCGCCCATTTGGGAACCACTGGCCCAGCGTATCCACAACGGCCTCGCTACTTGCTGCATTCTCAGATTTGTACCACGGGAGTCTCCTCTAATGCAAGGTGAGCTTTAATTATCAGGGATTTGCAGTATTCCCTGAATGATGAACTGCCCAGATCCCACCTCTGAAACTCCGACGTGCCGTCTCAGGCTGGCACTCTGGGGGCCGTACTCATAATCTGCTATTTACAGGTCCACTGAGTACGTTATTTGCACCCCTGCTCTGTTCTGAGTCACTACCCGATTAAGGCAAGAGCTCCAAACTGATTCGAGCGAAGCAGCTTTTTTCATTACGTTGCCCAGATTAGTGATTTATGAAATGACAAGCCACCAGTGCCCTGAAAGAGTCACAATCTCCCAGAGTACCTGTCAACGTCCCTGAGGAAAAGCTGACTCACATAATCAGATCTATTCTAGACCATTCGCGTCAACACTCTTCGGGGATTAAGGATTTAGTCTGCTTGGAATCCAAACGGGTCTCATTGCACGGGGGCTGTGCTCACTGTTCCTCTTCCCTGTGGGTGAATAGGAACTAAAACGGCAGGTCAACAGGAGCCCCTCATTCTAACCTCCTAGATGGGGCCTCCCTAACTCCTCCTGGACCACGGCACATAGCGGTGCTGAAAGCTAACACTTTAAATGCTCACACAGTGCTGGGGGTGGATTCATTTCAGCCTCTCAACCACCCTATTAGGTAAGTATTGCCGTTATCCCCTCATCTTGGAGAAGAAAAATGAGGCACGTGGCCATGGTCCCAGCAAGGGGGTGCAGGCATCACTGAACTGCGGCAGTAGGGCTGAGGGGACTGATCTCACGCCGCTGTCACTCTAGCACGGCTTGGGCAGAAGCAGAGCCCTGCAGAGACTTCAAACCTTAACTCTCTTTCCACAGCTTTCTCTCCTCCTCACCATCACCCGGCTCACTCCCTCCTGCTGTGAAACAGATCCCATCACGTAACCCTCCCAACTAAAAGACCTCTGAAGGGTCTCACTGTCAGCTGGATAAACAGCACCCTCTTTGGAATGGACTGGGGGAGGGGGGGAGCGCCTCAGGATCTGGCCCCCTAATTCCTTCCAGTCTCACTTGTTACTTTCTTTACTGTGTACCCAGTGTTCCTGCGTGGCAGGCCACTCCCCACTTCCCAAGCACCCGGGGAGCTTTCCTGCCTCCTCCCCCTGCTCCTGCCATCACTCCGCCTCAGAACTGTTTCCTCTGAGTTTGGAGCATCCCATCCATCCTCAGGGAGAGCGCCAGTGCCATTTCCTCTGAGCAGCCTTTTCTAATTTTCCAGTGGAAATCAGTCCCTTCTCTGGGCTCCCACCTCTGTAACAGCATGTCACATAACGCTATAATGACACATCGAAGCACTTCTCGCCTGCCCTCACTGACTGTCAGCCTTTCAAAGACAGAGGCTGATGATCAATTGTCTTCATATCCCAGCCCCATTTTTGTATATGTTTTTGGAACTGATGGAAAAGTCAATCAAATATTTCAAGTCTCTAGGAATCAATACATTTTCTATCATTTAATTCAATAAACAGTCACCCCTGACCCTTAGATGTCTTGCTGTGCAGGGAGAGTATCCTATGGAAGGAGAGTGAAAGTTGTGGAAATAGTGAAAGAGAGTTCTTCCTAAGAAAATAATTTAAAGAGATAGGCACAGAGAGATCTGTGTAAGGAAGAATGCCACGTGCCCCCCATCCCAGGACAGTGTGAGCACGGAAGGTGTAACAGAGAGAGCTTAAGGTCACTGCATTTTCCAACTCTACATCCACAGGCTGTCAGGCACTCCAGTGAGGACTGTCCAGAGTTAAGCTGTTTTGTAAGGGGAGGTATCTGGGCTAAATGAGATCTAGAAGGTTTCTTCTTATATGGCATTCTACCATGAAGTTAAATTAACACCAAAGAACCTACATTATTTTCCAGGGTGGGGAAAAGATGAGATTCTGTTCCCTGTCCAGGTAGCTTCAAAGGGTATAATCTTCCTGAGAAACATAATAGGGATGAACATGCAAAGAGCTGAGAGCGTTCCGTGACACTCACAAGACGCTGGCCAGCTGCACCGCGTTGGAGTGTTTCCACTCCATTAACAAAATATACCAGGGGCTCCACGGATCAAGGCAGAGGGGAAGAGCATCCTTCAAAAAAGCGACAACAGCTAACACAAGTGGGCCTTTGCAGGTCCTATCGCAGTGCTTCGTACATGTTCATGATCTCATTTAACCTTCACAAAAACTTGCAAAGTTAGGTAGGGTACCGTAATTATCTTGATGTTATGGACGAGGACATCGCGTTTCTGAGGAAATAAGTGGCCACTTGGCTGTGACCACAGCAGGGATATGGACTTGGGTTTTCCCGCTCCAGGGCCTGTGCTCGCTCCATGAAGCACACTGCCCTCTCCCAGAGGACCCCCCGTGTCACTATTTCCTTGTCTGTGGACATGCTGACTATAAAGTGCAGTTTGCACCCCAAATTCAAAAGAAAAACACGAAATAAAATAATTACCTGGATAATGAAAAGCAAGGACAACAGATGCTCACAGAGCTCAATTCCTCTTTTGCTGTGAGTTTTGCTGGGAAGAGCCCCCAGGCTGTAGGCTCTGATGGGACAGAGACAGGTTTGAATTCTAGACCTGGGTGGTACAGCAGTGTCTGTGTGAGTAGCACGTGGCTGGGGTGAGGAGGTGTGCAGAGAGAACAGGATATGAGAGAGAGGAGAGGATGACCACCAAGCTGGATAATCCAGCCTTGGGTGATGGCGTGTCATCAGTAAGAAGAGATGCCGGGGGTTTACTGTGGCCACGTTAATGATGTAGTTCCTTGAGGGCAGAACGGCATCACCATCACCCGCTCCCACTCCCGTTTGTATCTTCTGCAGTGTATACACGTATATACCCAGCATATAACACATTCACTGGTGTATGATCTGTCTCCTCCACTGAAAGCTAAGTTTGTGAGGATGTGAACTTTGTTTTGTCCTTTCTCCCCAGAGGATGGAAGTGCCTGAATATCTACCTTCATGAGAAAAAAGGAGTAAGTCAGGAAGAACAGAAGTTTATCTAAAACAGGAGGCCTGCTATCTACAAGAGACACACAAAAACAGGATTCAGAAAGCTTGAGAGTAAGATGGCAGTCCTAAATTGGTAAAAAGCACACATTTCAGACTCCTTCACTCTGTCCCCACGATTTGTTGGGGAAGTGAAAAGCTATATTCTCTCCCCTTGGTCCTGTCTCCATCAAGAATAACATTTTAATTTCTTTCTGGCAAATTCAACTCTCTTTTTTGACTCTACTAAACCAAGTAGGAGACACATAAATTGAGAACATAATGGCGCCCCTCAGGTCCCCATCCACAATTTCCTACCATTTAAATAGTCACATGCTTCTGAGAAATCCCTAGACTTTGAAAATTAAGAGACTGTTTTACCTTCCATGTTCATTACTGGTGAGGGAGAGGCATTTTATTTTTAATAATTCATCAAGAAACGAATGCCAAGACATCGACAATGACTCGGTCATTACAACAGTTGGCCCCTTTTCAAAGGACCTTTATAACCATCACTTTATCTGCACCACATGGCCATAGGTTGATGCCTGGTACACACTGCGGCTCATCCCTGGGCGCGGGATTACCCATTCTCAAGCACCTTCAACTCTCTTGCAGGAAATCAGGGGCAGGTTTTGAAATTAAAAATCACTGACTATTTTAAACCCTTAATCTTCTTGGAAAATACCTGGGAACCATTTCACCACCATTGCTAAAGAAAAACGTGTCATAAAGGGACACTGCTTTCTGGCATCTGATTACAAATGCAACTACTGTCAAAATGAAAAAAAAAAAAAAAAGACATTAATCTCCTGAAAGGACAGAGACAATTTATAAATCCCTCCAACACGATGCCGAAAATGAAATTAAACTTCAGTGGGAACGGCTTCAGTAATTTACACTGCACAGAGTTATAAAGAGTTCTCGGAGAGGAGAGGGGACAATCAGCTGTTTTCTTCTCGGGGCTTAAAAACATGTGAGAAATTATGTTACAAACTGCAGTGCCTGAGGCTGAAAGAGTGACAGAAATAACCACTGAAACCCAAGAAAACAGTTCATCGGTTTCATTTTAGGAAAGTAGGCACACACTGTGTGTTTTACCATGGCCTAGGATTAGCCTTCTAAGATAAGAAACTCAACATTGGAGCTTTTGTGTTTTCGGTGGGCTTTAGTCAGCAGGAAACGATGCTGTTCTATATATAGACCAGGGGACGAAGCTTTCCTGAGTAGAGAATGTGTTCTGAGCTCCCTTTTTTCCAGTGGTGGTAATGAATTTAAATAAATTCATTCATATCCCTTTCTCTGTCCCTCCAGGGACCAATGACCCACATTTCTGAAATAGTGTCTGGGGTCGGGATGTGATGAATAAAACCATACGACACCCAGAGTCTGACCAACAGCACCTCCATGTCTGACGGAGGAACCACACAATGGTGGCTTTCCCACATGACTTTCTCCTTAGACATCAGCAATGCCCTACGTCTTGCTTGGCTGGATGGTGGCGCTAGGAAGTCAGGACATGAAGTGAGGAGACCTATGTTTGAGCCTCAGCTGAACCACTCACTGGTTGAGCATTTTGGTCTTTCGGTTCCCCATCTGGTAAATGGAGAAACCTATTTCCCTACCTGGCACAGGCTGCTGCAAGATCAGAGAATAATGCTTCATAAACGTCAATGTTGGTAGTTGCTGTTTTAAAAAGGGATGTATTTTAACACCAGCAATTTCTCATAAACCAGTCATGATGGATATTACCCACTAGTTTGTTAAAACACTTCCTCTAGCTTGCAGAATCATTCTGGACAATGGTTTCCAAGATCAAAGAATACTGATGTACTGGGCAAAGGCAAGGTTTCTGCTGATGTACACATAAGCATTCAGAAGCATATTCTCTGTCTTTTCTTTTTTTAAAATACATTTCCTTTTTTATCCTCTTAAGACTTCAAAAGATGTTAGTGATTCATCTAGTCTCATTTTAACCTTCCTCTGACCAGTTTGCTCACTAGCCTTGCAGGGGAGGCTCTCTCCTGCTCAGGGTGACATTACCTTGCACTGAAATCTCATCGTGCCCCTTAAAACAGCAGCTAAACTGCACACCACCACCTACAGATGATAAATACATGCTGTAAAATCAAAGTACTGACCTAAAGGAAGAGATTGATAACTGTGGCCTCAAAGAGTCAGGGACAAATATGTCACCAGAATTGCACGAGATTTTGAAGAAGATGGTCATCAGTACAAGAAAGAGAGTCTTTCTCTGGAAATACATTTCGCTTGAAAATGTACGCCATTTACTATACAGTGAACAGGATACCAAACTTCTTCAAACAAATGCCACTTCAAGCAGATAAGATGTAGTTATTCAGAGGTTCACTTTTCTAGGGCACCAAGGCACATCTGTTGATCATCATGGGACACTGATTTGCTGGTGGAAATATTAACATAAACCAATGCAGTAATTATGTCAGACTGTTAAAGCTAAAAGGAACCCTGAGGATCATCCAGGTCAGGACCAAGAATTATTCTTTAGAATTTCCTGTGATCCTGTAGACCACATGAAGAAAAGTAATTGTCACCCTGAAATGTTTTTATACATTTCATACATGCTCTTTGAAAGCCCTAAAAGATAACTATGGAATGCCAGAATTATAAAGATTGATTTCAATTTCTTCTGTCCAATGTTGAAATTGTTCCTTCTTTAATATTCTTGACAGATAGTAATTTAATCCCTAGCTAATGTATGCAGTGCCCAGTAAGTGTTGCTAAGAGTTCAAGATGGTTCTGGAAGCCTTCTTGGGTCTGGTTGGCCATTGTTGGTCTGGACTAGCTGTATTAACACAGATGTACAACTAACATCCCAGAAGAGGTAAAACCACTGTATTTCTAGAAAACATTCACATTAGAGTTTACAATCTACTTCAGTATCTCTAACGTGGAGTTACAGGGTTGGACAGGTCCTTAGCAGACAATCTCACTTGTAGGGATTTTCTTTATGAAGCACATGAGTAAACCATTTGGGACAGCTGTTAGCCTGATCTTGTAAAAAGATCTTCTGTATTCTCTACAGTGGTTCCTAGGTTCCTCCTTACGTCCGTCAGATTGCAATCGTCTGTCATTTCTCTCACCCTCTATGATTGCTTCCTGTCTCTGCTTATTAAAAATCTCATCACCTGTTTGGAGACAGTGTTATCATTCCTTCCTCTAATCTGCCTAGAATGTTCTCTCACTCCCCTCCTCCCTCTTTTCTTGGCTCTTTCTGTCTGATTCCAGAGAAGCCTGCCTACCAGCTGACCCACTGGGTCTGGGGTGCTTTGCTACGGTGGCCCTAGAGAACTAACAGTCATGATCTGATTTTTGTTAAACCTCATCTCTTTGACTGTTGTGTCAAGGACAGACTGACGAGGCAGGTGTGGAAGCAGGAGACCAGGTAGGAGGGACCACGGGGGCTCAGACCACAGGCAGCGGCAGCAGTGGGAGGGGCCCAGCCTAGATGTATTCTCAGTGTAGACGAGATAGGACTTGCTGACCAATCAGACATGGGGTACGAGAAAAGGAAAGGCGTCAAGGGTGACCTCAAGATTTCTGGTACAGCACAATGTCCCAGTCATGCATATAAATACATATTTGTTTTCATATTCTTTTTCATTAAAGGTTATTACAAGATATTGAATATAGTTCCCTGTGCTATACAGAAGAAACTTGTTTTTTTAAATCTATTTATATATATATATATATATATATATAGGCTAACATTTGCAAATCTCAAACTGTGCCTTACACCAGAAATTGACACACTATAACTGAGTGTACTTCAATTAAAAAATAAATAAATAAAAATTAAAAAAAAACATTTTTTTGGTATGAGTAACCAGAAGTATGAAGTCACCTTTCATAGAGAAAGGGAAGATCTGTTTCAAGCGCACTCCCTTCAGAACCTTCCTAACTTCCTTCAGGGTCAATGGGGGTACACATCCCACTTCATTTTACTAAGAAGGAAACCAGAGGACACAGAACTGGTCAACTGAATTAGGATGGGAAAGAAAATCAGAGGCTGATTAGGATTTTAAGTCTGTATTCCAGGATGGATGCCAACCAGATCACAGAGCCTATTGCAGATATTAAAAAAAAAAAAACATTGTATAATCTTTTTTTTTTTTTTAAGTTTAAATCACTGAACTAATACTTTTGAATGAAACACACTTAGAGCTTTTCCATGTGCCCACTCAGGCTTCAGGCGGAGGGAATGGGTTGTTTGTACAGACATATCAAAGATGTGAAAATTTAAAGAAATATACATAGATATGTATATTTCTCTCTCTGAATTTTTATGGAAATTAAACATCAGAGGTTCTCTCCATCTGCAGATCAAGCTCATTTACCCCAGAGGACAAAGAAAGGTTGCTTCTTATATATCCTCCTTTCTCCTTTGGAGCCTGCCCCACCCAGGAGGGAAGCAAGCTCAGAAGACTCTAAGGCTAAGGAGCTCCAGGAACATGGGGCGCGGAAGGGAGGGAGGGAAAGAGACACAGAAGCCAGGCTCCCTCCCACCTCCAGCAGCTCCAGGGTTGTTGCCAGGCCTCGATCCACAGACTCTCTGACCTGCTCCTGGCTCCAGGGGCTGGATCAGGAGCCATGAGCAGAGCCATGCGTACTGACTATCCTCTTTCCCCAACTTACTAGGCAGGTGCAACACTCACCCCAGCGGCATCTCTCCATTATCCCAGGGCACTGGTTTGCAGCTACAGGGAGAAGCCAGCAGCGGGAGCGGAGCAAGGGCTCTCAGACCACACCCCCATCGACCCCAGCTCTTCTTCTGGGATGGGCTCAATCTCTCTCCTTAGTGGAGGAAAAGCAGCTGAGAGGGAGGTTCCTTGCCAGGCTCAAGCCCTAGTCATGGTTGAGGAAAGAGGATCAGGACAGACGGGGCGGCCCTGGGTGGCAGCTACGCAGTCGTGGGAGGAGGCAGTAGGGTCACCCCTTGGAGTCACCTTCAAAGAAGATGTGAATCATCAGGGAAGAGAAGATAAATGAAGATGATCTAACTCGAGGAAACTGACACAAAATTTCCAACCAGATTGGATCCAATCTATTTGAATACGCCTTTCAGGGGCACTGAAGGCGCACTCTGAGTTCCATAGAATTCTGTTTAACATTCGCCACCATCTATGGGACACTTCTTATATATCATGCAATAAGATGCCTGATGTGGCCTCAGCGTCATTTGTTCCTCGCAAACAACCCAAACGAGGTTGATGGTGGTATTATCATCCCTGTTTTAAAGATGAGGAATCAAAGGCAAAATGTAGTGGTATCTCTGAGACTGAAATCCTGGTAGTTAGATTCTGGAACCCAGGCACTCAGCCATGATGTGGGGAGTGGGGGCCACCTCCAGCTTGGCCACGCTGCCTAGGGCAGCCGGTGACTTCGGATAAATACAGAACTCTTTAAGTTTGCTTCAACTTGTCTCTAGTTCTCTCCTTCTGCACCCTTTACCCCAAATCTGGTGAGCCAACACTATGTAACTAACTACACGGGACTTTTTAGTATCATCAAGCAAGTTCGGGTTAGGGTAATGGTTAAGAAACTCTTCATACAAATCAAAACAGAGTAATCTTGAGCGAATACAAGATGGTAAAGGGTCTAGAAACCATCTCAACAGATGATTCCATGGGATTATCAGCCTGAAAGAGAGAAGCCATTTGATAAAGGAGATAGTAGCTGTCTTCAAAGACTTTCTTGAAAGCCTTTCATGGGAAAGGAAGATTAGCAACAAGGCTGGGACAATGCAGTTATAATAAGGAAAATTTTTAACTTAATGTAAGAAAGAACTCTGAAAAAAAAAAAAGAACTCTAATAATCAGACTTTCTGGACAATGGATTGTGCCATCGTGGTACCTAGGGGGGGGTCCCATTCTTTCAGAGACCAGAGGACAAATTGTCAGAAAGGCTGCAAAAGGCAGTGGCTAGCCGCATCAGTGGTCTTCGGGGGCCCCTTTCAATTACATGATGACTATGTATTCATATTTATGGTCCAACGTCAGGCATTAATGCTGTTAAGTTCATCATTTGATTTTCAAGTTACATACAACGTTTCACCAGGGTCTGGACTATATGGGACATTCTAAGAGATCTCAGGTTCTGCGTTCAGTAATATTTCTTCCTTTTTGCGATTTTTTTTTTTCTGTCACTGGAGATTGCCAGAACAGAGAAATGGTTCTTTCTGAATGAATGAAACTTGGTCAGAGTAAGAGTGAAATCATGTTGACAGGTAGCAGGGAGAATTTTCAGGGGGTAAAAAGAAGGATGACCTCCCCGGAGACAGCACTAAACTGAAAGGTGCCTGTGACCCCCTTCTGCTCCCAGATCCTTCCAGGACTCCTGGAAGATAATGTGGATGCTCAGAAAGCTCTCTCAATCCTTCTTTGCTTGGACCAAAGGCCTCGTTTTCTCTGGAGGGCGATCTTGTCAAAGTGACGCATGCATTAACCCCGTGTCCTGGCTGGTCTACCAGAACAACCCTGTGCCTTGGCCCAGGGTGGGCAGGCGGGGAGACCGAGGAGGTAACAAGGGTCTCAGGGTGGCACAAAGCACAGGAGATTGCCTGGGTTCAGCTGTCAAGCTCATGCTGTCCTTCCTCCGATCCCCTCCCCCACCCCACTGCAATATCCCATTATCTCCCTTCCCATTCACTCTCTCTGATTCATTTCAATAGAGAACCTGACCCCATGTAGGTCCAATAGACTTTCCCACTGGTCTATACTCAAAATATTCTACAAATACACACAGAAACTTCTGAACTAATGAATCTCATGTAATTTGTTAATTAATACTTTCAATGGAAACTTTTTAAATGGCATGTATGCTTTAAGTAGAAATGTTTTTAGCCAATATCCACTGTCATGAGTATCTTTTCCAGATGGTTAAAGCTCCTGAAGAGATACAAAAATGTACTGAGGGTTACGGGAGACGTGGGGGCAGGAAATTAATTGTGCTGTAGTCCAAAGAGTTTTAGATTTGCAGGCGGAAGACCCAGGACCCTTAAAGCCTTGGACCCTTGGCTTACTACCTAGGGCAGTACTTTTCAAAATGTCTATGGGGAGGACCAGTTTTATGGGTCAGCTGGTTGACTTATATATTTTAACTTTCAATCCATCACAAACTGATGCTTTAAAAAAATACAATAAAAACGCACAGCAAATAAAACCTCTTTATATAAATTATTCTGTCAAGTTGCTACAAAGGTACCTAAAAGCTTGCTCTCAGTTTCTGTATAATTTCTGCAGATGGGCACCAAGTTTCTGGACCACTCTTTGAGTAGCTGGTGTTGGGGAACATAGCCTTCCTTAATTTCTCTGCTGACTCAGTTTCCCTAGGTAATGTGAGGATTAAGATGGTAACAGAGGTGTGTGATAAACTACAAAGAACCATCAAATTCTAAATTATTATTGTCCTCATTAACAATGACAGTAGTTGAGAATGATGCCAGTGGGCCAAATATATACATATTTTTTTCAGTGAGGGTAGATATTCACATGAACCTGTCAAGCCAAAATTCTTAGTGATAACAACTTCCCTTAGAGTTTACTAATTTCCCAAACATAGAGTATTTGGCTGAGATAGAAGGAGGGAGAAAGCCACTGAGCGTTGGGAAACTACAACAGAAAGTTCCCGACTGTGTCCATCTTGGCCTCTGGCTCTCAGCCTGGTGATTGGCTGGGCTCTCGGGCTGGAATCTTCCCATCTGCAGGACCCAGTTTAACTAACCTGGGACAGGCATTCAGGACCCCAGCTCAGACACATCCTCATGCCAGATTGCAACACTTCCCCCTTGGCCTGCCAGGGAACTGGGTCAGGCAACACGCCTGGGAATCGTACTGGGAAATCTCAGCTACCTCCTGGGCACCAGCGAGGTGGTGTTTGAAAACACACGTGCACGTACACATGAGCAATTCAGAACCAGCATGAGAGACCTCCCTGGGTGGTGGGCAGTCAGGATCTCTGCTGCAGACCTGCCCTTGGAATCCTCTTAGCAGACCTCCCTGCAATGCTATTGGAGGCAGATTCTGGTGAAAGAAGGGACCTCACCAGTTGTTGGTAAAAATGAGAGGCTCAAACGCACATAATCAGCCTACAGGACTCTGCTCCCTCTATCAGCAAGAACAAGGGCGTACCTCTCTGCCTTTCCCATATCTCTGGTTTTCCACCACCACCCTGCCAGTTCTCTTCTTTTCTTATCTCACATTCACATTGTTTTTTACAACATAAAAGTAAAATACACAAAATTAAAAGACAATTAAGCAGTACAGAAGGACACGAAATAAAAAAGATTTTCTCCCCTTCTCCCTGCCCTAGGGGTTACCACAGTAATGACTATGTGCGTATGCTTCCAAAATAGGTTAAGGCTTACAGAGGCACAAATGTGCTCTCCATCCATCCATCCATCTACATGCACAGACGTACGTACGTATACGTGCTACTTTTTCTTTTTGATAAACGCGATTGTTCTATAGTTTGGTAATTGACAACACTATTTTTTTTCCTTCCATACTTGACATTCAGATTTTGGTCTGATTTTACTTTTAAACTTTTTCCACCCCACAGTGGGGATGAGCCCTTGCCCTGGTCTCCAGATTTCTTGGTCATGGTTGGACCCCCAACCCCCAACCCAGCCAAACTCTCCCTCTTGCCCTCACCCTTCCCTCCATTACCTTTCCAGCCTCTGCATGGTCATGGCCAGCGTTTTGTTCAGCTCGTCTATCATCCTGCAGCCCGAGGGGTGCATGGGGAGGGAGCCGGTGCTGGAGGGGAGGTGCTGGCTGAGGCTGCCGTACTGCAGCTGGTGCTGGATCTGGGAGGGCAGGACCGTGTGGTGGTGCTGGGTCCCGCCCTGCTGGCCGCTCTTCTGGGCGGCATAGGATGCCAGGGAGAGGTCTGGCCCCCCCACAGGCATACAGATCATGACTTTCTTTGGAGGTAGCGGAGGCGACAGCTTCACTGGCAGACAAGGCAATTTCACGGGGGCGCCAGAATCTGTGGCGGAAGGAGGGTGAGAGGCAGATGTGAGTTTTGGAGCATCAGGGAAAAAACCTAGAGCACCACACGTGCCCACCTGAGGACTGTGGGCCTTGAGATAAAATGCATCAACTCAGGTGAGTACCACTCAACAAGCATCCACCAGCTCTCACTTCCTGCTCGAAGCACATTGGCGCCAGGGGTGCTCAGGGACCCAGGTGTCACGGTGTCTGTCACACAGCTGTCAGGTTGAGGCTCACCAGCAGTGGGAAGGGGGAACAAACACACTCATCTGCTCATGGAAACCCACGGACCTTCAAAGAGGTCTTTTCTCGGCTATGCAGGATGCCTACAATTCTGCCATCATACAACAGGCATGGGATTCAGTAGCCCAAGGTTCAGGTCCACTAAGGGCGTGTCCCTCCACAGGTGACTTTAATGCCACCAATTTTAATTCCCTCATCTGGGAACAATCATCCCACCTGAGAGGACGCCTGATCGGATTCACGGTCACAGAGAAGGCTCGGCTGCCCCACGTGGGGACCAGGTGTGAGCATGGCGGCTGGGCTGGCCAGCCTGCTCACGTGGCATCCACGGTGGGCTCTTCCAACTGTAGGGGGCTTCCGATCACACCCTGGGAGCCTGGTGGCACCTGCACACAGCCCACCCCTCACTCCTGAACTGCTGGGTTCCCCAAACCACCTGACGTTTCAAACCCCTGAGGCTTGGTGACTTTTCTTCAGTTCTGTTTTGTCTTCTGGGTTAATTCCTACTGTCCCTTCGAGCTTCAGCTCAAACATAATCTCTCCTGAAAACCTTCCCTGATGGTTACATCCCTGGCTGGACCCACTGCGGCAGTGATGATGATGACAGTAATAAGCTAAAGCCAACCCTTCCACTATGCTTACCACGCGCCAGAGAGTGTTCCAAGCGCTTTACGCATCTAACCAACTCGATCCCCTCAACAAGCCAGTGATGTAGACACTCCTATCATTTCACTTTTACAGATGATGGCCCCGGACTCTGAAGACACTATTCCGTCCTTCCCATTTACACGGTTGTCTCCTCGTACAGAGAAAGGACCACAAATACCTTGTCATTATAGCCTTAGCACCTTGTACGGTGCCCAGCTCACCTAGCAAGAGGCTCCAAACATGTTTATGGAATAAGCTGAAGCTATGATGCTCTGCTCTGGGATAAATTCACACCTTCACCAGAAGTAGATATGCTAGGAGGGAGATGTGAGCATAAAATGGATACAAATTTCAGGATCATGCAGCTGTGAGTGTGTGGACCCTAAACTGCTGATCCTATAGCTGAGATACAGAAAAGCCTAGTAATTCCAGGGGCCTGATCTTTCTAGAAGTTCACATTCCTGGGCTTCATTTGTGACCTACTGAACCAGAATCTCTGGGCCAGGTGTTTGGATTTAAAATGCTTCCCAGGTGCTTACGATACACAGGGAACTGAGAATCGCTGATGCCGGGGTGCTAAACTGCCTGGAGTGGGTGCTGCCTGAGGCTGGGATGCGTCAGTTCCACCCAGCCCTGGGCAGATGCCCATCCTGCAAGGTCATCAGTATGGTGTCCAGGTTCTATCTCTATGTCTCCAACATGTAAAAAGTAAAAGACCAATTTGCCAGAAACCAATTTATGAGAACACTAATTTGCCTAAAATCTCACTTAATGAGCAACTTGCCTATATCTAAAGTTTGCAATTAGAGGATTTGTTTTTAAACCAACTTGTCGAATGGCACTTCCAATTCAATTTTATATTTATAAAAATCACTTATCAGCGAGTATTTTTGTGAATCCTAAGACTTCTTACATCCTTGTGGGTGGACTTTTCCATTTTATTTGCTTTAGAATACTCTAAGGATGTTTCAGACAAATTTGCCTAAAAGAGCCTCTTTTCAAAATTTCATCTCCAGCAATAAACACTTAATCAAATGTTTAGCTTTTCCTACAATTGATTCAGCACATTAGATTCCTTGTCTTTTTCTTAATGATTTTTGATTTGCCCTGTGTGTACAATATGCATTTATCCAACAACGAAGATAACCCAATAAACACCCAATCCTCACTTCTGCTCAGTGAGGCCCTGACATTTCTGTACTAAGTCAGGGAAATGGGATTGTGCTGCAAGCTGCCCACCTTTCCTTTCTAAGATGCCAAATTCTTATGGCAGTAATTTCATCCACCTCATCAGGGAGGTTGGGGGGAGGCAAATTCCTGGGCCTCACTTGCGAAGATTCAGATTCAGTACGTTTGCCATGGGGCTCGGGGGTCTGCTTTGTAAAATAAGCCCCCAGATCACTGTGAGAAGCCACCCTCTCAGTGCCTTTACTTTGAGAAGAGGTTGCTCCCTCCATTGACAAAATGACAAGTGCTCAGGACCTTCTGGAGGAGGACATTCAGCCCTGGTACTTGCTCTAGGAGAGCAAGGCAGGGCTACTGGAGGCTTTGGCTGCGGGCTGAGGGTAGCATGGCCTCGGTGAAATCACCATGAGCTTAGAACTCAGAAGAGCTGGGTTTCATCTTAGCTCTAAGAGCAAGAAGCCCTGGTACTCTCTGCCTAAGACATTTATCCTTCCTGAGCCTCAGTTTTCTCATCCATAGAAAGGGAATACTGCCTACCTTCTAAGTCTCTTATAAGAAGTAAATGGATTAACAGCTACACAGTCTCCACGTAAGAGGATGAGTGGGCTGAAATCCAGCCCGAGGTTTGTCCTGGAACGGGTATGAGTCATCCCAGAGGACAGGGGAACTTTGTGTAATTCATTCCTCCAAAGGGCACCTTTTTATAATTTTACAAAATCCCCAAACGAGTTAGCAGAGGGCCCGAGTATAAAATAATCACAGTACAGTCCTTGATATGTGACAGGAATTCGACAAATGCAGTCTTAATTGATTCTGAAAAAACAGTAATATATTCTGGGCTTCTCCCATAGGTCATCGTGAGGGTCAGACAAGATAACGTGGACATGCTTTGTAAATTGCGAAGCACTACAGACATCTGCAGCGTTACTCACAGGACTCTTGCCACCCCTGTGAGAGTCCACCTCACCTGAAGCTTCCCAGTCAGGGGGGGGAGCCAAAAGCCACGAAAGCAGCAGCGAGGATGGTGGCTGCATTGTAAGTAAGTGGGTGAAAAAGCCTGGTGGAAGTGAATCAAGTCACAGAGCAAAGAGGCAGCCAAGGGACCATCCTGGGAGTTTTCCAGGTTCACAACAAAGCACTGCGGGAAGAGAAAAAGGCCAAGTCGTCCAGGTTTTGGTGTCTTTCCGATCCACACCGCCCTGCATCAGTCCTGAGAGTTAGTGGAGAAGGATTCAGAACAGAGAGCCAGGAAACCTGCACTCTCTGCTACTCATCAGATAAGAAACAGAACCAACGTTTCTGAGACCCAGACACTTTTACCTGTAAAAATCCAGGGATTAAAAATGCCTCCTTTACCCCTGATGGCACCTGGCTGAATCAAACGCTTTGCATCTCCCTGCTGCATGGTATTTATGGATTGTGAGAGGACACACTCTGCCTCTCGCATCCGTGACGACAGTGGCTGGTCCTGCTGGGACATACACAAGGCTCTCTGCTTGCTGACTTAGGGATGGATGAGTCTTCTGCAGCCAGGCTGATCGAGACGCAGTATATTCATAAAACTGTCTCTGCTGATGGGAGTGGAGAGAGCAAAAACCACCAGTTCCAGAGAACTAGAAAAATAAACCCAAATGGTGTCACAGAGTCATAAAACCCAAGGGAGCGGTATTTCCCAGCCTGACACAGCTCTGGCTTACGACTTCAGACAAGGAAATGAAACCCGCAGGTGACTTCTAAGTCGATCCTCCTGCTTGAAAACTGTCCTTTATGCACAGAATGAGTCTGGGCCACACGAATACATCCCTCGTCTCTCTTCTCACTTTTTAAAATTAACACCAGTGGTGGAAGCTGTAGAAACCCATTTATAACTGCTAATGTACCAGAAGTCCTTGACAATGAGAGTAGCACTTGGTATCTTAATGAATGAAAGTGTAAGAATTTCTCAGTCATCTGCCACCTGGTTCCAGTGGGTTAGACTGTCTGATCTCCTTCCATAGATACAGGCACCCACCCAAAGCCACAAAGAGCCTAAAAGAGGTATACTTAGAACTTAAATAAGAGTCCAGTATCGCTAAACTACCGAATCAGATCCCTCCGGCTGCAAGAAAGGTGATCACAGGCGCTCCACCAACCCCGCTGGGCCACCCTGGGGACTCTAAGGTAGCTTGGCCTTCTTCTTGGCCAAATGCCAGGGAAGGCAAAACGTGTTGACAAGGGATCCAAGAGTAACAAGCGATTTGTGCTAAATGCCCTCAGCCTGAAGCCAGCCCCGCACCTGGAAGCCACAGCAAGTGTTTGATGTCCTGAGACCTTCCAGGATCCTAAACTCGAGGGCCATTATTGCACTGCATCATCAGCACTGGACTTCGTTTCAGTGCCACTTTTCACAAAGAAATATCTTTGTTTTTAAATTGACCTGGGAAGGCCACCTGGGAAGGTGACGACAAACGGGGGAAACAGGCCTTGCTGAGGTGCTGACGCTGGGCAGGAGAGGGGTTTGCTCTCCAGCTAACCAGGTCACTTGGGCTGGTCATCTCTGCAGCAATGAAATTCGACTTTGTAAAAGTCAAATTACACCTTATTCATGGTTGGGAAAGGGCTCTCAAAGAGTCAAAACTGCAGATGTTCCTAGGATCATGAGGAGGAAAAAAAAAAAAAACCTGTTCATCAGATCAATATTTTGTTAGAAATTATCAGTCATCGATAAAAACACACTCTATTGTTTATTTTTGCAGCAATGCAGACCAGTGCCGTCGCTCCCAGGGAGAGCAGGCAAGGAGAGGGCCAGCCAATCAATGACTGGGTTGTTGAACCTGAACCTTCTGTAAAACAGGCAAAAAGGAAGGCGAGAAGGTCCAGAGATGGGCAACAGAAAAGAGCTGGATGGGACAGTGCCCTGATGGGAGGGCTGTTTGTGACCGTCCAGGCGAAAGCTGAGAAGCAGTCAAAGCAAAGCCACAAAGTCATGAAGCCATACATAAACATGCTCATCTGGTCTCAGAATGCTGGAACCTGGGGATCTATCTGTGAAGTTCAAAAGCATTAAATTTAGATCACATATGATGAAATACTACATAGAACATATGGAACTATTAAGGGTTAAGTACATTCACAGTGAAGGTACCAAGAAGTTCAAGCTAGACCCATAAATCTTATAAAGGGGAAATGAGGATGGCTACAGTTCATCTCTAACCTTGCATCCATCTGATGCACAATACAATTGTAGGGGGACACACTCAGATTTCTTGCATTTATAGTGATGGTGGTGGCTGGCCTAACCATCTGCAGTGGTGTCTACCAGGGCATCCCCATCTCCCCATGAAATTCCCAGTGTACTGCCTGACATCTAGGACTGGACCACAAGTTTTCCTGATGGATGACTGTCATGTTCTAATTGCTACTCTTATATAAACGGTTGCTTTTCTACCTACGTTGCCCTGTTTCCTTCAAACACTACAGAACACATGAGAATCAGATTTCATTTATGCAGAACTCAGAGCCAGAGAACAATGTGCACAGCTTCTCCTAAATAAGCAAGCATCCTGCTATGAACTCATGGACTAATGATCATCCCGCTCCTCCTTCAACGCTTCTGTAACGGGGTTCTCTCCCTCTCAAGGTCTCCCATCCTGCTGTTGAATAAAGCTAGCTAAGGGCACACCAGGGAACAAGACAGACTAAATCTTCACCCCCAGAAAAGTTAACCCTGAGACATTCAAACAATGCCCAAGAGGAAGAACCAAGGGCAGCAGCTTGGTGCCCTCTGCAATTTCAGGTTGATGCTGGACAGCTCCAGTTACACTGATACGTCCAGTTGTAAAGCCATCTAACAGCAATAATGTCCATCCTACCCAACCAACCTCAAGATGAAATCAACCTCTGGTTGAAATCTAGCAACTGCTGCTAAAAGTCCACAAGAGATGCCCACTTCCTCCTCCAAAGTTAAATCCTTCATCTTGGCTTTCAAGGTTCTTCACAGTTTCCCTTCAACCCACTTCTGACCTCATCTTTCTTTACTACCCTATAGGAATTCCACATCCCTGCCAAGCCAGGCTGTTTGCTATTTCTTGAACATGCTTATGCCTCATACAGTCGTGTCTCTGTGACCTTTGCCTCAAGTTTCATGGCAACCTCCTCTCCCATCCCTACCAATTGTGCTCATCTTTAAGGTCTGTCCTAAATACAACCTCCGTTCTGATGCTTTTCCTGACTCTTTCAAAAGGATTTGCTCTCTTACTATATGAATTTCTTTAGAACCACGTTTATACATCTTCACATTAAACATTTTTGGTAGCTTACAACTATCTACAACTCCAGCATGAAAGGAGTTGATGAGAGAATGCTTTTTGCAAATTGTATCAGGGCTGGAAGAGCACTTTGCACATAGCGCAAGAAACAGACAAAATGGAAGCGCCATTCAGTCTTACAAAGGAAGGAAACCCTGTCATGTGCTCCAACAGGGAAGAACCTTGAGGACACTACGCTAAGTGAAATAAGCCCGTCATACAAAGAAAAATACTGTATGATTCCACTCATACCAAACAAGAAGTAGTCAAATTCATATAAACAAGAAATAGAATGGTGGTTACCAGGGGCTAAAGGGAGGTAAAAGAGAAAGGGCTGCTGTTTAACAGGCAGAGCTTCAATTTTGCAGGATGAGAAAGTTCTGAAAATCTGTTGCACAACGATGTGAAAATATGTACCATTACTGACTGTACACATAAAAATGGTTAAGATGGTAAACTTCATATTATGTGTTTTCATCACAATAAAAGTGCCATGTGAATTAAATCTCCAATTTACCAGTGTTACAAAAAAAAAAAAAAAAGGTATTACACTGCAACCATTGCCCTGATCATAGAGGTTAGAGCAGAAAGTGCCCCTTTTCAATGTGTTTTAATTAATAGACAGTCCTTACATGCACTAAGAATAGAATGTCTCCATTTTGAGAAAAGAAAATTAAGACTGGAAAACTATGGAGAAACGGGTATGAAGAGTAAATTCAGGTAAATTTTCCATTCCTTCGAGGTATCAGTTATTAAGAGACTGTGAACAGTAAACCTTTTAATGAGACTTTTGGGTTACGATTCTTTTTTTTTTTTTTTTTTTTTTTCCATTTAAAGGCACAGATGAGGTCTGGGGCCCCAGTGGTCTAGTCATCAGTTTCCTTGCACTTTCAGAGTAAGATACCAGAAGGGAAGGGAAAGACAGTGGGAGAAGTAGTTAAATGATTTTGGAAGGTTGGAGAGGGAGCTAAAAGAGGAGAGCAAGGAGGGTGGGGTGGAATATCTTGGGGAGAAATGGGGACAGACAGAGGATCAGGGAGCAACAGAGAAACATAACGAAATCACAAATCAGAATGAGACTGCAGAACGGTTCCTGGCAGATGCTGCCCTCAGTTCTAAACAGCAGTACTGGCTTTGCCTTGACAAGCCCTGGAGGGAGGGCTCTCGTTAGTCATGCACTGCGGCTGAAAATAGTGGCAACTACTTCCTAGTGTTGAAACCAGCAACCAATCAGTTCTGATGTACAGTTAGTTTCCGTGTTATTTCAGGGTCTAAAAACAGTGCAAATAGGCCCTGGGCAGGTTCACAGGAGCAGAAGGACTTGTTTTGCAGAATCAGCAGGAGTTTCTTCTCTTTGCTGAATTGTCAGCCTCTGTGGTCAAGTGCTTCCCCTGTGATTGGCCTCAACTTTGATTCTTAGACTGTATCCTTCTAGCATGTTCTTTGAAACCCAACCCAACTGCCTCTTTCCCTCTTTATAATCAAATGCCTTGGAAACATTATTTATTTCTGAAAGACTGGATAATATTTTGTCTTTGAGATATACAAATGAAGCGGAGTTTCTAACTTCTTAAATAGATTTAAAGACAGAGCAAAAAACAAGAAGACCAAACCAAACCAAAACAAAAAACAAACAAAAAAAAACCCAAGAACACCAATAATTCCACCGTTTTGAATTTTAAGAATAGGTATCTTAGTGGAGACGGTGTAAGCTAATGATTACAAGTGAGGACTCTGGGGTAACAAAATAGGGAGACTCCATCCCAGGCACTTAGAGCTATGTCACCACGACTAAGACATTTAACTTCTCTGAATTTCATTTTCCTCGTCTATGAAAAGGAGAGAATGAAGTTAATAGTACCCACCTCCTAGGACTAAATGGTATATTGTAAATTTCTCAAAAAATGGCAGCTGTCATTACTACTCGTGTGAATGTCAGACTGTGATGCTCAGCTATCACATAAGTTGGTGATCTTCATTCAAATGGCACTTATGGGGCACCTAATCGCAGGTACCTTAGGCAGAAGGAATAGATTACTCAGTCTTAAAACATTTGACTTCTGGAGCCAGAAGAGATGGAGAGGTGATTGGTGAAGACTCAGAAAAGTAGGAGACCCCATTTTTTGCCTCAATTATCCTTTTCCTCTAAGGTCAGCCATTATTCCAGGAAAGATGCATTTTGAGAAACATTCATCTCAGATCATATTCATTATGCCACCACTCTGCTGGGCACAGCGCTTCCAGAATGGAAGAGAATCTGATGCCTGAGTCCCTGACCCTGTATCATATGCCGCTGTGCATCCTGATGATGGAGATAAGACGGAGGAGGATGACAGCAGGGGAAAGATGGCTGAGGAGGGGCAGGAGGGCTTCCCTCTATCTCTCTGAAGAGCAGAGAAACTATGTAAGACAAATAACCTTCAAGTTAATTACGGTTTTCCTGATCAAGTGGAAGCAAATGCCAAAGCAGAGAGATTTCGGCATGTCTTTCCCTGATCGTGGATCCAGACGTAGCCCCAGTTCAGGCTCCTACGTCCTCTAGACCATTAACCACTGTCACTCTCTATTAATCATGCTTGGTGTCTTTCAAATTGTTGTCTGTTTCCTTTCAAAAATGTCAACAGAACAACAGACATTGAGAACATGCTACAACTCGTACACCTCCATTTAGAGTTCTCGAGTTCTCAGTTTATTAATTCCTTCTACATGGCCCAGATGTCTCTGGAGTAATTAGTAACAGAACAGGGTTAATGGAGCTGCCTCGTGGTGATGCAGATTCATTATGACTGATTGCTTACTTCCAAAAAGTAAGCAAGTCTCACTAAGTTTAAACCCGAAAGGAAAGCACCAGACTCGCACCCCATGCACATCTGTACCTGTCCTGTCTGCACCGTATTTAAGAGGCTGCCAGGTACACTATGGTGAGGATGATCAGCTTTTATGTATTCTTCTCTATTTGACCCAAGCTCTCTGGATGTGAGATCTATAAATAGATAAAATCCACTCTCTTGGGGAAAGAATAAGGGAAGCCAGAGAGACCGGGCTAAGTGAGGCATCTGTAGTCCTTCCTATAGCAAGAGAGTCCTGCGGACACCAGGCTATCTGAGTTCACGGCTCACGGCTGAAGTTCATGTGAGCTTCCATTAATTAGGTAACTAGATCCATTAAAGGGTGTTGTCAGTTTAAAAATTCTGTCAGTTCTTTTAAAATGCCTTCTCTACTGGCCTGTTCTCTCTTCCCACTGCCAGCAGTCAGATGCTTGTCAGCTCCTAGTTCCACACCAGAAACACCCTCTTGAAGAGTCTCCCTGCCTCCAATTGTTTGATTTAATTCAACTGGTGATTCTGCAGAACGAGACACAGGGCTGGCCTCGGAGGCTTCTCTGTCAGGCCTTCAACCTTCTCCTCTTTTGGTTCATTCTACACCCAGCGACCCAGGAATACATTCTGAAGGCTAGTTTCCATCATATCCCTCACTTCTCGGCTCAAAAACCCCCAAAGGCTCACAGCTGCCGTGGGATACAATCTAAATCCTCACATGCCTGACCCAGCGAACCCCCTTCTTTCTCAGTGCACCCCCAGGCGGACCCTCCACGCCAGCTCTGCCTCCGCGTCACTGACCCGAAGCACGGCCGCCTCCAGGCCTTTGTCCAGGTCTCCTTTTCTGGAATGTTCTTTCCTCATTCCCTATAAAAGTCCATCATGCTTTAAGGGTGGACTCAAGTTTCAGGCTCCCCAGGAACACTTTTATCAGACTGGGCAGATCTGTAAGTATTACACTTGACAGTAGGTAGGCTGGCCCTCTATTTCTGAATATTTAATTAATGAATTATATATTCACATATAAAATACATCATACACATATATTGATGTCTCAGATATCTGTATCCACTTTGATACCTAGCACAGTATTCTGCCTAGAGTCAGGTGTGTTGAATAAACAGGTACTCTATGTAGGAGTTTAGTTTTTCAATATTTAATCTTTCCCAAAGGAAATTTGGCATCAGTCTTAAAAGGTACCTAGCCCTTAAAACATACACAATTTACTTCTAGAATTAGAATTAGCAATTCTCATGACAGGGATAAGTGAGGAAAGACTCAGAGATGCTTATAAAAATATATGCGCGGTGCTGAGATGCCGTGTTTTCATAATAAGGAGGACAGAAAGCTCCTAAGGGGTCCGTCGTGTAAATCCTGATCCCCACCTTGCAGCTAACAAATTGATGTTGTGGAATATTTACTAATGGGAACCTGGTCACAAGACATCACTGAGAGCAAAACAACAGGTGATCAAAGAATATGTACAACGGTGTTTGATTTTTATTAGAGGATAGTTGGACAGTGGTTATGTCTCTGAGGGAGGCGTACAATTCCCTTTTTTCCTTTGTGACTTTCTGGGCATTTAAATTAGTAACACTGAATGTTACTAATGTGTTGGACACTTCCTTTAGATGGAAATGTGCTCTTATGAACCACAAACACCGACCTGGACATTGATAGAGGAGCTTGACACAAACTTACAGTTGAATTTTGATCTAATGCAACTCAGCGCCATGTGAGACATCCTGCCACTGAGGAAACGATACTCATTCATCTAGGAGTTGGGAAACATGAGGTCTAGTCATGGCTCTACTGCAGAATTTCTGCCAGCCCGAGAAAAGTCACTTATCTTCTTGAATCTCCATCTTTTTATGATAAAATAGGTGAACATCCTTCCACCTCCATCCCATTGTACAAAAACGTGTAGAGATCAATTAGAAACTATCTATAGAAATAACAAACATTGTAAAGAGGCAGTCAATCAGTATCAGGTGGGATTATTATCACAGTTGGAGAAACTCCCCTGTGAAATCTTGAATCTCGAATTATACCATAACCTTGAATCACAAAGCGGTTATCTGATTCCCGAGGCTAATGTGCGATGAAATGCAATTTCACTAGATGCCCAACTTAATAACTGTGGGTGCATTTGTTAAGTGACATTTAAACAATGAGCATATAACAGTCATTTCAGGTTATTATAAGATATTGAATATAATTCCCTGTGCTATATAGTAAATCCTTGTTGCTTATCTATTTTATGTATAGTAATTTGTATCTGTTAATCCCGATTATAATCTGAAAAAAATAACTGAATCACTTTGCTGGACACCTGAAACTAACACAATATTGTAAATCAACCGTACTTCAATTAAAAATAGTCATTTTAGGACAACCTTCTTCAGCTTACTCTTCTTTAAAAGTGTTTCCCATAATACTTTGCAGGTTATTGACTTTGCTTTTTTTTTTTTTTAAGAGAATAGACATAAATTTTAATTGAAGAAATACACGGGGCTTCAGATCAGTATTTTAAAGCTTTGGCAAACTCATTATGAAGGCAACTCTTTATCTCTGCAAAGTTTTGACGATGAATCGAATTCACCAAGATGGGCAAATAATCTTGACTGAGCCACATAAATACCAATGTACATATTTACAGACGCACAAGACTGCAGGCTCTTAGCATATGACTGGTGGGTGTGTACTGAATGCTTCTGGACACAAACACATAAACCCAGGTCACGACTGCGTGTACCAAGACACACACAGAAACACCCAAACATCCCACAGAGCAACCTCTCCGAAGAGGTGCCTCAGGTGAAAAAAAGACAGCAAGAAATGATCCCTTGAAGGGAAGGCAGGGCTGGGGCCCCAGGAAGACGTCTCGACTCACCTGTTAAGTGGTTGGCAATCCTGGCAGTGGGTTTGGGAGGCAGGGCGGGGGGCTGCTTGAGAAGGGAGAGCTGCTTCACTGGGGTCTCCTCATGGTCTCCAGGGAAAGCAGCAGATTTTTTGGGGGGCAGGAGCAGGACTGGTTTGGCTGAAGGATCTTGGGACAGGAGGACTCCAGACTCACTGGCAGAGGGACTCTCTTCAGACACTGAGGGGACAACCACAGGACACACAGTGACATTACATAAACGCAGTGCAGGGAGGTCCATCGGGAGCCGGTGGGTACACAGGACAGGGACGTGGGTTAGCAACACAGCAGAGTGCTGACCGCCCCAGGTTGTCAGGGGTGGAGCGTTAAAGAGAGGACATCAGAAATCCAATAAAGCCGAGGTAGGGGTGGGGGATGGAGAGGGAGGCAGACGCAGAAAACAGAAAGCTGGAAGGAGCAAGAGGGAGAAAAAGGAAGAGGACACTTCCTCAAAACCGTCCAACGTGTCACCCCGTCAGTTCCTGGTGTTTATAACACAAGTTCTGTGGGTGCTCCAACATGTGACTCCATAGCGACAATCAAAAGACGGCAAGTGGAGTGGACCAAGGACCAAGAGCCCCTTCTGAACCAAACCAGCGCCAAACGCAGGCACCTTCCTTTGGGACTGCTTGCCCTTTGTTGGGGAGGAAGAGTGGATCCTGGGGTCTCACTGTGACCCTGCTCCCAGGCCTGAGGCTCACAGTAGGGGACAAGGCCCCCACACACCTGGGGTGGCTACTCCTCCAGGTTCGGGGGTCATCTGAGGTGGGCAGCCGCATCCAGGGGGTGCTCTGCAGTTTGACAGGCACCTTCCTGCCCCTGCTGGCTCCTGTACACCTTGACAAGGTGAAGATGCTCCAAGTCAACACCTCTTATCTTCTTCCTTCCCCTCCCTTACACTCCATTTCTCATTGCTCTGCACTGGGCCTGCCTCTTTCTCTCCCCCACAGGGGACCAGGACCAGATCCAGTTAAGAGCCGCCACGGGTGGTAATGTAGGCTCTCCCACCAGCCTGGCAACCTTGCCAGTGACAGACTAAGACTCAATGACTTCCCTAGGATGACAGATCTCACTCCAACCATCAAATCCATCTGATTCCAAAGCCACAAGGGAGGTTGGATAGAAATCTCAATTTACTGCTTTAGCTGGAACAATCTCCCCTGCAGGGGAGGGGGGTGGTGTGGAGGGGGAGGGAAATACAACTCAGATGCACCTCTTCCCTCCCCATTGCTGCTACAGTAAGAACGTCTGTAAATGACTCCTCTCCTGCCCTCTTCTTCCTCCCTAATCTGGGTAGCAGCGTTCCTGGCAGCATCCAGGTCCTGTACATACTCCTCATGAGAACTCAATTCTCCCCTGTCTCAAGGGCACTGTTATCATCAGTGTTGGACACACTGACGGAGCAAGAACTCACTGGGTCCCAAGGTGAAGCTGACTGTGTGAAACATCACCCCGCCCAGCCTCCCCCTGAGCAGACTCTGCACACTGTGTGGAGGAAGGATGTGGCCTTTCTACCCAGACTCTAGATATTCCAAGAGGTCCCTTCCCCCGGGCTCGTCTCCTGGCAGCAAGGACCTCTCCTGATTGGCTGTCAGGAGGGTCCCATCTTCTGGCTAATGAGGACCAGTCTGCAGACCTGAAGGAGTGAGTACTGGCCACTCAGAGGGCTTTGGACCAAAGAGGGAGTGACAGTCAGATGGCATCAAAATTCATCTGTCAGCAGGATATAACGTAACTGGGAAATTATAGACAATTAACATGCTAATTAATTTTATGCAGTAAGCTGTTACAATTTATTAAATTGATGTAACTTTTTTTTCCACTAGATCAAGTAATTTATTCAAGGTCACAGGATTCACAAGGGACCAGCTTCGACTTGAAGGCTTTATCTCCTTTCAAAGCCTGTTTTCATCATCATTCTGATACACTATCTATTTTTGGGGGTGGGTGGCAGGTCATTAGGTTTATTTGTGGGTTTTTTTTTTACTTTTTTTCTAAATGGAGGTGCTGGGGAATGAACCCTGGACCTTGTGCATGCTAAGCACATGCTCTTAAACTCATATAACTACTAACCAGTATATTGGAATTAGGATTAAAGAGCACACCAGGGTCTACTGACCAGGCACCACAGAGAAGCAGAGGACTCTTCAGCTTTAGCCTAACAGAAATGAGTGTTAGAAAACAAAATAATGACATTTTAGATCATCAGTGTTACAACACAAGATATAATCTTCTTTAAGAGATTAAGGCTATAAAAAATGTTTTTAAAGACTGTAGAAAAATAAATGTATATACCTTCCACATTTTTATACTTAGCAAGTCCTCTCTGGTCAGCTCCACCCTCATTTCCAGGAGATCCTTATGCTCAGGGTGGTTCAACACAGAACCCCAAGTCCAGCCAGGCTGGAGGTCCTTAATGCCGTGCATGCTGGGGACCAGCTCTACAAGTCTAAGGGGGCATTACCTGTCCCATCCATGATGTCAGAAGGCTGGAGCACCTCATACGAGCAGGGATCCCTGGGCATCGGGACTGGCTCCATCTCAGACAGGGCGGGCAGAGACAGCTGGCTGGAGCTCAGGGACTGCCCATTTTCCAGGGAGTCATCTTCATTCGATATGGAGAGCTCCCCGTCTGTCAGAGCGAGGAGAACACAGAGTTAGAGCACGCCTGCCTTCCAGGGAAGGGTGACGTTCACAGCCTGCTAACAGGGACTGGATGCTCTGGACAACCTTTATCAAGGCCAGTCTGTAAAGTCTACACTTGTTCTTTTGCTTTTAAGGCGTCTAACCACCAGGCAGCAATTTCCAATGACCTTCAACCATTTGTCTATTTTGTCTCCGTCTTTCTAATGGATTTTGCACGGATTTTCAAATGAGAATTAAAATGACTGTTTCTTCATATATTTTGAAAACTTAGAAGAACTGAGCAGGACTCAGAGACTGGAAAATCAGAATTCCTATTTCAGGGGGCAAAGGGCTTCACAGCATTCAACAAGTACCAGGACACAGTCCACCAAGGTCCTAGGAGAAACTCATCCTGTCTTCTCCCTAACTCTGCCTGCATCCAGTTTCTCCAGGTAGATAAATGTGTAGGGGGGTGGGGTTTACGTGCCAGCTGAGGGCTGCAGCAGCTCAAGGATGCTGGGAAGTGCCAGAATCCTCGCAGTGCCTACCAGGGATCCTGCCGTGTGGGCTGCAGACTTTGGTCCTGCTTGAAGCTCAGCAGGACAAGGGGCAGCTAGTAGAGGATCAAAGCCTCCTGCACAATGGCCGTTTGTCAAATTAAAATCCCCCCCCCCCCCGCGTGATTTCACCCTCGCCCAGGGGAGTTCTGGATAACTAGACATTAGAGTCAAATTAATTTTTAAAGAGGGCTGAAAGCTGTTCCAGTCAGATGCATAAATATCCACATGAAAGACTCTAAGTTATGTTTAGTCAGAAACACAGAAACCAGCAAAGCGATTACCTGCCTTAAAACGGGAAGATAGATGATTCACTTGTAGAAATAAAATAGAGAAATGACTCCAAGGTTAATCTTGGATAAATAATCCTTTCCTTTTGCTATGTTCCTCCCAAGGCTTTAATTTTACACACACTGATAATACAGCAGCGAAGGATTTCTCTGCCCGCCCCTCTTCCCCCCGGTTAGAATTGGCCTGATGAAATGTATGTTCAACAGAGCAATTTATAAACCGACAGGCTTTAGACAGCATATGGTTCAAGGACATAGGCTATTTGACCTGAATCTTCTATAAACATAGAAAAAATGGCTATAGTGGATACCCAAAAACTCACGTGAAGCAGACCATATAAAGCACTGACTCTTGAAGACTATGGGTGCTTTTTCCCCCTTCTTTTCACTCGGCCTCTTCTATGCCGCAAATGGTAATAGCGGTCCCCGTAACTGTGACTGACAATGTGATCAGCGCGCCTCACTACTGAGAGCAGACCAGACTCTCAGGCCGCTGCTGTGCTGTGGGAAGCGCACAGCTGAACTGCGTCTTCAGGATGGAAAGGGCTGCGGGTGCGAACGTGAACGCATTGCCGTCCCAGGATGGATGGTCCCTAGTCTTCCTAACATGTTTTACTTTAGCTTGTTCAAATGCACACCGTGGGAAGTAGCTCTGCTGAAAGTTCCCAGTCGGTGAAATGACGATGCAGCTGCCGTTAGGTTTAATACATCTCTGGGAAACCACTTTGACTTCTAATGTTCCCAGTGCAGTGAAAGTCCCGGATAAGGCCACCCGAGGAGGACGGGTTGCGGGGCTGTGGCCCTGTTCTGCTCCTTTGGGGCAAAGATGCAATGGAATGACTGCTATACATTTTAACTGTTAAAAGTACCACAGAAGCAATATTAGGGGAAAAAAAAGATACAACAGCAGTTAGATTGCTTTAGATGCTATGAATCTCTGTTTCATCAAAACAGCTGGTTGAGCGCTAGAGGTTTTGGTGGTAACAGAGAGGCAGTATGACTTACTTCTCCTGGGAACATATTAACTCTCAAAAAATTTAGCTTCCTATGGATTAAAAGTACCTTTGCTAAACTGCAAAGGCCCAAACCACTTTGGAGAAAAAATAATCTTGAAAATTCTACTCTCATAATTTCTAAATACACATTTCCATTGAAAACATGAAAGTAGGAGAAAAAAGAATAAGACACTGATCATATCACTACCCTAACAGAAAGCTTTTTCCCCACAAGTTTCACAGTTGTATGTATCAAATTTTGTCCTGTTTTTTAAAAACTTTGATAAGCATGTAATTTGCATGGTTATCATCTTAATAATTATACTGAATGAATATACAGAAGCTTACTTAGTTCTCTTTGTGATTGGTCACAAAGGGATTTCCAGTGTTCTATGCTATTATGAAAACAGAAATCTCTGCTGACTACCTTCCTGTATAACATCTTCTCTGCAATTAGAATTCTCCCCCTTTAGGAAAGATTCCAGTAAGTGAAACTTATGTGTATTAATACTTTAATGTCTGGTGACATATACCTGGATCTTATGAAATCGTTTTTCCCACAGGGTTTGTCAATTTACACAGCAGCATGTACAGACCACAGAAATTTCTTGGCTTTTGGTCATTTCTTCAACATTAACACTGGTAACCATGTTTTATCTACCTACCTGCTTACATATATGTACAGACATATCTGGTAGAAATAAATTGAAACTATGCAATAGATACACATTCATCATTAATATCATTTATGACTAAGATGGACAGTGACAAAAGTGAAACCTGATTTGCATTCCTATGACGTGGGGATAGAACGATGCTGCTTCTGTTGAGTAACTGTTATTTTAAAGTTCCTATGACATGTTCAAACCCACACAGAAGTAGAAGCGTTAATGTACTAGACCCCATGTAGGAAAACCGTCTCCTCTGGGAGGAATTTAACCCTCCTGAACAAACTGAGTCTTACGGATTATTTGTATTTTCATCCATCTAGATCATCACTGTCTCTCGTTATCATTAAGAAGACGGGAAAGAGCTCACTGAGTACTGGAAATTATTTTGATGTTTTACAGGCTCTTCTAAAATTACCTGTAATGGTGGTTTTCAAAACAGTACAATTGCTCTAAGTGTAAGACATCTCCCACTAGAGTCAATAAACCACGATGAGGAGGAAGGAAGAGGGCAGCAGAAGAGACCTGATGGGTGAAGGCAAGGGCTCTCACACCTCAGCGGGCATCACAGCTTCCTGGAGGGCACTTACAACACAGGTTGCTGGGCCTCATCGCGGAGTTTCTGACCCAGGGGGTTGGTGTACGCACGTCTAACAAGTACTTGGGTTATACCAAAGCTGCTTTTTCTGGTCAGGGTTCCGCACTTTGAGAACCACTGGACTGGAGGTAAGGAATGTCACAGAAGCAAGAGAACCTGGAATGGCAACAGTGCCTTTTCCTGATGAGGTTTAGGACAAGAAATGCTGTTTACGTGGCTAACATGGAACAGAGAGAGTTGGTTTGACTCTCAAAGACAAAGCAGGAGGTTGCGCTGTCTAGCCATGGATTATGAATATGAACTTGTCACGATGGACACTGGGACTGGAGGGGGCGATAGGGCGGGGAAGAAAGTACAATGTGAGCCAGACGCAGACACATCCGACAAGGCAGAAGCAGGTCACAGAAGTGGCAGAGAAAAGAACGCAGAAGTGAGTGCAGGTGAGTGTCATGACTTAAACGGTGAGACGTGGGAAGCAATGGATTAAGAGAGAACTGGCCACGGACAAGGTGCGGGCCATCTGCTCCTCTTCTCCTTGTGAGGCATAAGAAATGAAGACATTGGTAGAATCAGGCTCAAATCAAATCAAGGAGCATCAAAGGCAAGGTGAGAGTGAACGACTGCATCCAACCGACAAACACCAAGGCAGACCATCTCGTGAACAACAGGGATCACGTACCAGAACTCGCCGACCCTTACAAATGGATTTGCTCTTAGCTCCTTATGATACCTGGAGAGATGACAGCCAGGTTGCTGCCTCCAAACCCTGGCGCTGAATCGCACCCTGCCCAGCCTCTCCTCCCACAAGGCAGGTGTTGTGCCAAATGCTAAGGAGAAAACAGACATGCCCTGGGGAAAGAGTGGGGCAAGGCGTGATGCAGAAACGCAGACAGAGAGGACCTCGTGTGAGCTAGCTGGTGTGTGGGTTGGAGGGCAAGAAGTGGGTAAGAAAAATAAAAGGTGAAGGAGAACGGAAGATGTGTGCTCAGAATAGATGGAGACCACACAGGGGATCTTGTCTTGCATAAGATTTTCTTTATGTTCTAAAAGTACAATCTGCGTAAAAGAAGACTGGCTCAAAAGATACTTTAAAAATATTTGTTTGGTTCAGTTTGTTAAGGGATTACATCCACCTACAACTGGATATTAACGTTGTGATTTTATTCCAAGTGGGTCTCAAAAATAATTGTTGTCTTGTTATTGTTGTTTGTTTTGCTTTAGGAATATTCTCTGATTTCACGGTGACTGACATCAATGTCTGATCAATTACATTTCTCAAAGTTTAAGGCTAACCGAAGACTTTTTTCAAGTGGATGAATGTCTCTATGGAGAACAGGCAACAGGAATTCCTCTGGGTTTTCGTGAATGCCTGTGTAATGACAGTTTTTGTTTTTTAAAAAAGCGCATGAAAGACATTTTGTTCTGAGGCCACTCAGGATTCATGGCCCCATAAAGGCCAAGATTAAAAAAATTTCAATTCTGAAAACCAAAATACTTTAAACAAACTCACCACTTAATCTAATTTTACAGGATATGTATTATGGTTTATATAAAAGCGTATGTTTAAAATTGTATTTCTAGTTGGATAAGAACTATTTATTTGATAAATAATAGTTGAATATGAGTTTAAAGAACTGCTTTACATCTATATATTGAATCACTCATTACTGCAATAAATTTTACCAGGTCACAAAACTAAAAATAAAACTTTAAAACTACAAGTGTTTACATAGATAAATAAATAAATACATGTGTATACACACGCACACATTTTTAGTTAGGCTGTGTAACAGGGAAGCCAGATGGATAATTTTAACTTACTCATAAACTTTTAGATTTTCAATTTGCAAATGAAAATGCTGTACACCCAATATAAGGAAAAACCCAAACAGCATGGTGGGGAAATATGAACCAAACTAAACATAGCTAATAAAAGAATGGCTATTCCAAGTATGCAGACTATTTGTACAAATAAACAAAAACCAAGTCCCAGGTGCCGCTTGTGACACGCACAGCCTGGCTGGGAATGAAAGAAATGCAAGTGAAGTGACCCTGCGGGTGACGCTGACCCAAAACAGTGTGTTTGAAACAATGTCAAGGACAAACGCAGGCGTGGAGAACAAGATGTACATGCTGATCACAGTGACCTCAAGATGAAATATGTATGCAGGTCAGCCGAGTTCTGCAGTGCGTTTGGCATGACAGAGCAGAGCTTAACGATCACTGACTTTTTTTTTTGGTAAACATGCTTATATGTCTAAAAAATAAAAGATCGCATGCTGCCTTCTTAAGTTATACGAAAATATAATAGGTTTTTTGGAGGGAAAAACCCTTTCCTCACTCGTCTGGTTTCTTGAGGTGGTATTTTCCCTAAGCCAGGCTTCTTACCCCTTCTCCACAGGTACCTCGTTGTTAGGATGCAACCACTGGGCCTTGTTTCTCCACCAGGTGGAGCAAATCCATCCAAACAGTGAGCACAGGGGACTCTGCATCCTCCCCTTACCCCCGTGGGCCAGCGCCGCT
This sequence comes from Camelus dromedarius, assembly GCF_036321535.1. Taxonomy (NCBI): domain Eukaryota; kingdom Metazoa; phylum Chordata; class Mammalia; order Artiodactyla; family Camelidae; genus Camelus; species Camelus dromedarius. The sequence continues at coordinate 8,427,765 of NC_087454.1, read as the reverse complement.
TCAGGACTCTGACTTTCCCTCCTGGTGGGCTGACTTGGGGAGAGTAGAGAGTTATCGGCCTCATCACTGACTTCCCGCCGGTTAGAGTTTATTGGTAATAAAGGTGATACCCTACTTCAATTCCCACTTATCTTAGCCTTCAAATGGTTCAGAAACTCAGAGAGGGAAGAAGTGTGCTAATACTGGACCACTCAGATGCTTAACAGTCTGGAGACTTAAGGGAAGAGAATGCTTTTTTCCATCTCAGGTAAAAAGAAACTGAAGGACCCATTGACAGGTGCCAGAAACGATGGTGGTATAAGCCATGCTCTCCTGAGAGGCCTATGTGTCAATCAACAGAGGGGTGCTGGTGAGCACCCCTAACTCATTCTTGAGGGGCAGGAAGAGAGGAGGAGCAGGGACAGTGGAAAGGAGCCAGACTCTGTGCACCAGGAGGGCGGTGTTCTTGTTTTTGCTGTCACTACAATGGACCTCAGTTTCTGTCTCTTGAAAACAAAGTGACTGTGCTGAATGTTGTCCAACGTTCTTCCAGATCAAAGTCCAGATTATCGACAGATGCAAAATGAGAATAAGCTCTCCCAAGCCTGCAAACAAGCCTGAAACAACAGATCAGCTAAACTAGCAAACTGTTTTACCTTTGTTCCAGAAAGGAAACAAAAGTTTTCCTTTTTCTCCTACAACTTACTCTACTTGGGCACATTACAGCAAGAACTAGGAACAACACTGATTGATTTCATGTTTACCATTAGCGAAATAAAGCTTTATATTTTTATTTTTAAAAAAACTAGTAAGTTTTAGTGTAGCGCTAGAGGCTCATACTGTACATAAAACCCTATATACACCACTGAGAGACAAGGAGGAAGAAAGGAAAAGAGGAAGAGATGGCAAAAGAAGTATTTTTGGAGCATTTGGAACATCTTCAGTATCAAGTACCACACTGGACATCTTACATATAATAACAAAATTTTGTAAACTGTATTATTTCAGGAGTTTATTATGTGTCAGGCTCTTGTTTCCTTAATATATATAAAATAATCCTATGAAGTTGGTACCCAAATTATCCTCATTGCATAAAGAAAAGTGAACATTAGATGATTCAAGTAACTTGCATAAAGTCATATAACTAGTAGGCGCTGGACCAGTACGTGGTTAGAGTGAGTGTGTGAGACCTCATTTAAAATGACTGACTTAAAAATTTTTACTTCCTTAAGGATGTCAAAAGAACAGTATAGCAACCCTTTATAACTCAGACATGTAACTGTCACAGCTCAAATTCTGCTACTGTTAGCACTTGAGGCAGAGGAGAATAATGAACATCACGAGATCGTGGTTACACTGATGCTTCCACTATAAAGAAAAACGATTCTGTAAGTGATGCAACATGACAGTTTTAGACCGAAAACATTAGGAAGTGTTAACGACACTACATCTCTGTTGGTAACGCAAATGTGTAGAATTCACACATGCATGCCTGTGAAAATTCAAACACGTTTTCATTCCCTGATCACCGATGGCTCTAATTAAAGCAAAATCAAAAGGTGAAGCCACCTATGTTAAAGCAAATGATTATCTTGGCAAAGACATGGAAGAGGAGCCCTCATGCAGGCATTAGCTAATTGTTTTGTCCCTCTGAGACAAGAGCGGCTGTTGCGGCTTCCCAGACGTGCTCTCTGACCATAAAGGGCATCTCCACTGAGTGGCTGGTGAGTCACCCTGCGGAGCTGAAGGAGCTCTCCCGAGAAGTGTCACTCTGGTGGTGGTGAGCCACAAAATAAAGACTTCAATTTTGTTTGTTTGTTTGTTGACACTGATATACCCTTTCCATTAGAGTAGGAAAAAATTAAACAGTGCTACAGATCTCATTGTGAAGAATTTTAAACACACACGGAAAGCAATGCATCTCTATTAACGGTGCATATTTACTAATTAATTTGGGGATTCTTATGAATTTAAAAAGACGAACTGAAAGTCTTACTTGCAAAAACGAAAACTAGAGTGTGTCTCCCTGTCTCTATCTCTGTCTGTCTGTCCATCTCCCTCTTCTGGTGCACTTTCTTCCTCAGTGAGGAAAAGTTATTTTAAGTGTGTGTCTGTATGTCTAAAAGTACCCGTGTACCCCTAGGATTTAAGGCAGAAATTGCAGGAATTCTGTAAGGATCAGAGAACCTATATTTTCTGAATCCACAAGTTAGAGAATCTTCCCGTTTACATTTTACCTCTATTTGCAGGCAGAAGTCTTTGGATGATTCTGACCAGCCTATACAGAACAATTTTGCCAGAGCCATGAGGTTTTCTGTCTGATACAGGAATCTTTGTAACTCACAGAATCCTTCTGAACCTAATACTACCTTGAAAATCTGTGCAAAATGGATTTCAATCTCAGAATGCAGTGACACTCTGATTGGATGAAATTAAATACAGGATGGAATGGTACATGTCTTTGTGCTTGGAGAATGACTTGGTTTTTTGGTTGTTTGTTTTTAAATAGTTGCTATTGTTCTGGATTTAACATCCTATTTTGATGTTAATGATTTTTCTGCTCTTGTTCAGAGATCTTTGCCTAAAACAATGACGTTCTATCACAAAAGTGGCATTGGCTTTGGGTAGCCTCTTTTCCTTGCACTTCCCTATAGCTCTTTCCTGCTGGATTTATCAGCATTTTCTGCCTTTTACTGGACCTCAAGGTCAGCAAACCACAGCTCATGTGGTTTCTCGGCTGCTTCCTTGACTCCAAACACCTCATCTGTGGTGTGTCTCCCAGGGGTGTTTCTTTCACCTGCCTCCCTCGGTACAGTTATGCCTCCCCCCAGTCTTCACACCAGGTTTTTACATCATTTATCCTGAGGAACTGGGATGGTTCTGACCACTATTTCCAAATCACCACCCTCGTCTCCCAGGTTTGTAGCTGTAAGAGGATCTACCATCTTGCTATTCCTGGGCATCTTGGTATCAAAAATGCAACTGGAGCAGAGACTGAATACAAAATGAATGGAATGGCACAGTTTCTCTCCTATGTTATTATGTGATAGTGTAGATCTCACAGAATCATACATCGTTGTGCAAGGGGCCTTTCAGAGTTAACAGGGAATCCAAGATTTAAAAAAAATCTTTACTGGCTGGAGTTGGAGGAGCAAAGTGATGAGGGCTGACCACTTCAAAATTGAAGCAGCTCTGTCTCTCCAGCTGAGCTCTCCAATAGGAAACCCCTTGCCACATACGGCTATCGTTTAAATTAGCTAAAATTAAATAAAATTAAAAATGCAGTTCCTCAGTCAGACTAGCCACATCTGAAGGGCTCAACAACCACATGTGGCTGATGGCCGCTGCACTGGCCGGCAAAGGTGATGGAACATTCCTGCAATTGCTGAAAATTCTGTTGGACAGCACTGCTCAAGACAGACTTAAAAATCACAAAAATGGGCCTAACGAATACGCAAAAGTGAACCCGTTTCTGGCACTGGGAGACTGAAATGATGTCGCTAAAGTGGTGAAAGTGGCCCACACCACAACGAGTGGGCAGTTCAGCGGATATTTCCTTTAGAGATGAAGCAGTGGTGGGTGGACCACAGGGGGGGGGGGGGAGACAGGGCTTGAGAGCACGTGCGGCCCTGAGAGCAGCAACACACACCTAAAGGTGGGGGGGGGCTTCGGGGAAGTCCTGTTGCCTCACAGTGGAATCTTAGGGAACTAGGGAGAGTCTAGGCTGGGGTGAAGGGGAGCCAGGCAGGGGAGCCAGACATGTAAAAAGAGCAGAGAAGCAGTCCAGGCCACATGCCCAGTGGAGACCATCGCTGACACTGTGCACTCACTCTGGGCAGGCAGTGCTCTAAAAGCCCAAACTGGATTGTGTTCCTTGACCCTCTGACAACCCTATGAGCGGACGAGCCAGGGCAGAATGGAGTCGCGGGGTCAGCCATCCCCGGATGCTCCCTCAGAGACTCTAGGAAAGCCCGCTGGTTGGTAATAGACTGTCTTCAATCAAGCAGGCTGGAGGCTGGGCGCAGTGAGAGGATGAGAGGGACGAAAGGCTTTGCTGGCGGGAGCAGTCTAGGATCCTGCGGTTACATTCAGAAAGCAGAGTCCAGGGAGCTTAGAAGCCGCTCTGTACCAGGTATAGACAGAAGGTGAGGCTGCTGGGACCAGAATCCTGGGCTTGGGGCTCCTAGGAGAGTGCAGCTGTTTCACAGACATTAATGTGGGGGTTAAGGCTCAATGCCCCACTGGCCTGTCTAGCTCTGCATGAGTCCGAGGCAAACGTATAAAGTCAGGAAAGTTCTCCTAAGTATGACCAGCTTTCCTCATATTGGCTACTACCTTCCAGAGTCTGGTTTGCCTTCTCATTACAAACATCAGTGCAGGCCAGTGGCTGTGGAACAACCAGGCGTCAGAAGCAGGCGGTGATGCTCACCATGCCCCGGTACCCTGCCCTGTCCTGACTTCACATCGGGGCCCAGGCCAGGCAGTTGGACGGGTGGTATTGTGGTGGGTCTTCCAAGGATAACTCATACTAGGTAGCAGCTCTTCGGAGTTGACTGCACCTGCAATACTTTGGTTTATGGAAACATCTGTCAGAATTAGGGGAAAAATATCCAGTGGTTATCTCTCAAAATTTTGCTCAATGAGAAATAAGAGTAATTCTGGAGAACTTATGGGGCCAGGTTTTCTTGCTCACAGAAAGAGATACCAAGAAGGGAGATAGCCCTCTCTCTCTCCTCTGGATACTGTCTGCATATGACGCTGGAACTACTGCAGCCATCTTGTTACCATGAGGAGGTGTAGCCTGAGGATGGCATTATCTTAGCCATGCTACTGAGCTGATGAACTAGCCAACCCTGAAGCTGCCCTACCACTCAATTTTATGATGTGAGATTCATTCATTTCTTCTTTCCCTTACTCACTCATTCATGCAATAGTAAATGAGCACTGACAAATGCCAAGCATTCCTCAAGGCCTTTAGTTTGCTTTAGAAGATAAAGCACACAAAGATCACTGGTCTAAATTTGCTTATTGCTGCTGCCTCACTGAGTTGAGTTTTTTGTTACCTGATACCATAAGCATTTTAACTTACACATTGCTGACTGCACACTGGCTTCAAAGGTAACTAAAAAGCCTATGATTAAACAGCATAGAAATCATCAAAAGGACACATGATAAAAATTTTTTTTTAATTTTTTAAAAAGGACACTTCTTGATCCTCATGTTATTTGACATGTCTGTATTTGACACTTTGGATCATTTTTCCCCCACTGAACCACTGTCTCTTGTCTTGGCTTCCATGATGCTACACATTTCTGGTTTACTTCCTGTTTTTCTGTCCGCTTCTCCGTCTTTGAGGGTTTTTCTTATTCCCAGGCCATTTTTTTTTCACTCCCAGATCATTCAGTGCTGGGGTGCCATGGGGTTTTCTACCAGGACCACTTATTTTCTCCTTTTACATCTTCTCTGAGAAATATCATCAATTTATATGATTTCATGGCCATTTACACATGGATGATTCCAAATCTGCATCCTCAACCCAGATCTCCCTCTAGAGCTTCAAATCTGAACATTTAGGGGTCTGCCTAGAAATTTGGATATCTCAAAACTCAGTGCGGTCAAACCACTGCAATACTTTGTGCCCTAAGCTCACTTCCTGTTAGTCCCCAGCTCAGTGAATGCCCCCTGTATCTGTTGTATCTGTCCACCCAGTGGCCAAGCCAGAATCCTGAGTGTCAGTCATGCTGACATCTTCCCCTTCTCTCCCCAGATCTAAGCAGTCACAGGCCCTCTTGACTCTGGCTCCTACAATTCTCCAGCCTGTCCCCTCACCCACCTCCCTACTACCGGCCATCAGGCCATCTGAATCCCACAACAGTGGCTAACTGGTCTCCCTGACTCATGTCTTGGTCTCCCTCCAAGTCCTTCTCCGTCCACAGGCAGAAGGATGAGGCTGCAAATCTGATGGTGTAGAAAATGCTCCCAGAGCTCCTCACTGCTCTCAGAATAAAGAACAAGCAACTAATGTCATTTTTCTGCTTGCATGGTCTGCCCCGACTCCCCCTCACCGCACAGACAGGCTGGACTCTCTCTCTCCCTAACTTAGTGCCTCCACATGTGCGCTAGTCCTCCTATTTAGAGCACTTCCCTACCCATCCCACCTTCCCCAGCTCCTCCTTATCATCCTCCAGGTTTCCTTCCAGGATGCCTTCCCTAAGTCTCCAGGCCTAGGCAAATGATGCTTCCATGTGCCCCAAACGTCCCATACTTTCCTCATCATGACCATCAAGCACCTGAACCCATCCCAGGACTGTAAGCTCCGCGAGTCAAGGGAGCCACCTTGTCCCTCCTGGTGCCCGGAACAGTGCCAGCAACGTAACAGGGACTCAACCAATACAAAAGAGATGGATACATTTGCTGGGGAACGTTTGCTCACTGTTCTAATCATAATTTCATTAATTTTTCGGTTCGGGATAGTAACTTTCTGAAAAACAACGCTGCTTAAGAGAATCTGGATCACAATTTCTCTTTATTCTTCATTTTATCATTTCAACTGCTTTCCATTTACCCCACACGAGGGCAATCCACTGTGCTAGGTGCTGAGGTGCTATATAAATGATTATACGTCGCTGAGGCCGAAAGTAAACACTCTTCATTTTCACAGTTACTCCAAATCGCAACTTGCAGAAGATGCCATTCTAGGTGAGACATCAGAAACAGCTAAAACTGTGACAAAATCACAGCGCCTGGTAAAGGCTGTGAAAAGCATTTTCCATAAACTTCAAGACTTTAAAAGTCTACACACCTGGGATACCAGATAAACAATGGGGCTTAAAAGGCTCCAGCCGACTACATTCTTTTCCCTTGATACAGGGGAGAATTGTTATTTTTATTTTTAAAAGATAATGATCTTTGAATTTAAATATCAGGCTTTTTCCTCCTGAATGCCAGACGGGGGTGGGGGTGGGGGCGGAAAGGCAGCCTGTGCATAGGAGTTGTCCATTTCAGGTGCTTCTGTTTGTGTTGATAATTAAAAATAACACCTTCCAAAACGTTGCTCTAACTCGACTAAGGGAAAAAGCACACCTCAATGCACTTTATTATTTGCTGTGAAATGTTATCTCTAATTCTCAGCACACAGTGAAAAGCGAAGTTGCTCACTGAACGTAATCAGTTCTGTTCTTCCATGTCCCGTGATCTTCTTCCTCCTCCGGTGGGATTCTCTCTTCCCCCAGGTCTTGGTGTGACTGCAGGGAGCAGCCACCTAGTGACTAGGGGCACACCCCTGCTTCCTGCCCCTCTTTGAGCTGTGGACATGTGTCATATGCAGGGACGACACTATATCATTCCACCGTAGAAAGATGGTCGTCTTCCCCCTCCTCCCCTCCTGACAAGTGATATACCCACTGATGTGAATTAAACACACCCATAGTGTACAAAGCAAGCGACGGGACGGATAGAACTGAGGTTTTGTTGGAGAATCAGTGATGAAAATACAGTACAATCGCCACTGATATCCCTAACATCCTTTAAATACAGCACTATGCTTATTTGTAGAAATCATTCACGATAACCACCAACAGCAATATTTATTAAGATCCTCTGACTACCAACAGGCAACATATTACCCTGTTTCTTTCTGGGTTCCCATGAATTCCAAACGAAGGACATAAGGCCTTAGCAGGGGTTTCCAGAGTCCACACTCACTGGCCGTGAACCCTTAGGCAAGTCAATAACCTTGCTGGGCTGCAGCTGCTTCATGCCTACATTGGAAAAATAACAGAAGCCAGGCCAGGTGACCTCTTGAGATCCTTGCTAAGCCTGGGAAATATCGTCACTGTTTCACTGCTGGCCAAACAGTTCAGTTTTCAGGATATTTTTCTCCATAACACTTAAAAGCCACCATTTGTAAGTAGACTATTTGGCATCCATATACAATGAATATAGTATTTCCTATTCAAGTAACTAGCAATAAAGTTTCATGGGCCGTACAAATGAATAAACAAGGGGGATCAGCACTTCAGTGTTCTGGATTTTGCCAACACAGGTGAACCAACCAAGGGGTGTGCACATGCAGAGAGCCTCAGGCTTGCATTTTCTCAATAAACATATACTGAGTATCCACTGTGTCCCAGGCACTGCTATGGGCAACTGGATGCCTGTAATACCAGTGAACACACCAAAGATAAAGATCCCAGTGCGCCTGGTGGAGCTCACATTTCAGTGAGGCGAGACAGATGAGAAAAAGGCTAACATAATATGTAAGTAATTTATAGAGCATGTTTGCAGGTGATAAGAGATAGGAAACAAACAAACAAACAAACAAAACAGAAAGAAGGAACCCAGTGGAGCAGGGTCAGGGGACTAAGGACTTATGGAAGGAGGTGGCAATTTAAAATCTAGGGGTTCCAGGTAAGCTTGATTGAGAAGCTGACATTTGGGCAAAGAGTTGGAGGAGTGAACCATGTGGATGGGTATCCAGGGGAAGAGGGTTCTAGAAAGAAAGCTGCAGCCAGTGTCAACCTCAGGGGCCGGAAAGCAGGGCTGGTGAGATAAGTTACAAGGAGGTCCATCCAGGGAGTTAGCTGAGACAAACTTAGGGGCTGGAGGGCAGATCGTGGATGGCTTCTTAGGCTGTGGCAGGAAGTTGGAACTTCTGAGTGAAGTGGGGAGCCACTGCAGGCTCTGAGCAGGGGGGCCCTCTGAGTTACCGAGGACTAAGAGAGAGGCAACTGTAAAGAGAGGCTTTAATTTAAAAGAAACACTGAGTCAATGTAAAGAACTTAAAGGCTCATGAATTAGGTTTTAAGTTGTTCTGAAGCACTAGTAGGACCCAAACTCCCATTTCAGGCACTGATCACGTCACTTAGGTCTCTGTACAAATATCACCTCCTCCAGAAGTCCTCCATGATTGTATTTATATAAAATCATAGCTCCCCACTCCCTGAATTTCTCTCCTTACCCTGCTGCTTTGTTTGTCTTCATAGTGCTTATTGCTCCTTGACAATATATCATATGCTTATATAATAATTTCATATTTCCTTTAGTTGAATGTCAACTCCGAGAAGGTAAGAAGTCTGCTCTTTTGGTCATCACTGCAGCTGAACACCTAGACCACCTGGACAATTTATTGAATGAACGAATGAATGTCCTAGGAGCCCAGGAGAACCCTTACGTTTCTAATTCAAACAAACAGGCTACAAAATTAGGAAATAAATAGTTCAAAATAAGTTCTCAAATTACAGATTATTTTCTATCATTAGTTGATTTAATATCTTTTGAGTGATGACGGTTCCGTATAATGTTTACATTGTATTTTTCATAAAATTGGTAAATCCAAATTATGAAACATACGGAAAATGAGAGAAAAAAGAATTTACAATTTTATGTTCCTACTACATCATGATTAACAATTAAAACTTTTCTTTGTATGTAGTTTTTAAAGTTTGCTGCACTCCTACATAGCCTCGATATATCCAGAAATCAAACCATTTTCTCTGAGTTTAAAATTTTTATCTAAACTTCCTTCTGGATTCTAATCTTACAGGATTCTATATGGAAACCAATAAAAAAAAAGAACAAGCTGTCCAGTATCCTATGTTCTTTACATTTAACACATCCCATGAAATGAAGAATTCCTGAGCTAGTTTCTACAGATATTGAGAAAATTTCCCCTTTTCAACCTAAGCTCTCATTTCGCCTGATTTAAATTTACTGACCAGTTTGGGATTTTAACCTGCTAAGAAAAGTACAAAGAATTTTGAGGAGAACTATCAAGAGTAATAAAACCTCATTAATTCTGAGCCCACCCTGCTGAGACAGTTACAAATCTCCATCCCTACCGTTTATACTTTCTCTGAATGAGCAAGGTATTATCCAACAAAATTATTAAGAGTTGGAAAACAAAATGTTGCCTATTAAAGATAAGCTCCTTTCCACCAGGTTAGCAACACTGTACCCAAAACAGTATAGCTGCAGCATGAACAGGGGCCGGCCCCGTGAACCAGCTGACGTAACAATTGCAAATCAATGGGCAGCTGTCAGGGACCGCGCATCTCTGGTGGAAACTGTTTTGCTGCCAAAGGCCCAGAGTCATGTGCGCTAACCCAAAAGGCGGTCCAAGATGAGGCATGACTGGCCCAGCAATGTGGAAGGATTGCTGAAAATCTATGAAATTCATCTTTGAGACAAACTACTTGGAAAACCATTAAATGCTCTTTGCCACGTGCTGTTCACTCAGGTTGCAGCAATCAAATTTTATTTGTTTTACTCAGTAGGATCCCAGACACAGCAACCTGAACAGTGTCGTAGAAAGGGAAGAATGAATGACAAGAAAATGGCCCATTTAGAGGCTAAGAGGAGGCAGGGAGGAGGTGTGAGAAGGAAATTAAATCGGGTATCGAGGGGCTTAGTAAGACCACTGTGAGGCGGGTTGAAGAGCCTTACACCTCAGATAAAAGGGGACAGTGATGTCCCTTCCTAACTCGTGGGCCTGCTGAACCAGGGTCAGGCATGTAAAGGGTTTCAAAAAATATAAAGGAAGATGATGCGATTACTTCTACTAACGGTTTGTTAGCAATTTCTCGTGAATGCATGGAACGATGGCCGCTACCTTACTTCACGTGTTATGGACTGGACTGTGTCACCCCCTCGCCTGAATTTCTATCCGAAGCCCAACCCCCTAGCCTGACTGTACTTGGAGAGAGGGTCTTAAGAGAAGAACTGAGGTTAAATGAGGTCATGAGGGTGGGCCCTGATCCAGTGGGACTGATTTTCTTACGAAAAGAGGAAGAGACACCAGGAGTGTGCGGGCCCAGAGGAGAGGTCGTGTGAGGACACAGCCAGAAGGCAGCCGTCTGCAAGCCAAGGAGGAGGCCTCACCAGAAACCAACCCTGCTGGCACCCTGACCCTGGACTTCCAGCCTCCAAAACGGTGAGGAAATGCATTTCTGTTGCTTAAGTCACCCAGCCTGCAGTAATTTGTTACAGCAGCCCAGGTAAACTAATACATATGTTATCTCATATAATCCTCATTATAACAACATCATCCACACTTTCAGATAAAGAAATAGAAGCACAGAGAAGTTAAGCAACTTGACAAAAGTTGCACAGCTATTCAGTAGTGGAACTGGAATTGAATCCAAGCGATCTGATTCCAGGGCCCAGGTTCCTAACTGCTGATGGAATGTGATATAAGGTAATGTCATTAATACCCACAGTGGTACAAAATGGATGCTTTTATCAGAAAAGCCCACAGCAGATACCAACTTCCACATCTACCATGTGCAATGGATTTCTAATTTTAGTCCCCCTCTGCTCCTCCTCCCATCCAAACAGTAAGTATCTATGTGAGCTGACCTATCTCAAGTAATCTGAGGCTTGGGGCATCTCCAAGTAAGCCAATGAGGTCCGTGTTCTCCTGGGGTTTCCGCGCTGGTGAGGAAAGCCAGCCGACAACTGAACAGTACAAGGCACACTGATAAGCGCAAAGACAAAAATAAAACCAGAAGTTGTGGTGACAGCTCAGGGCTAGACTGGTCCCCTCCTCCACAGCCAGCTACTGGGTGCAAGCTATGGAACAACCACGAACAGGACACGGCTCTGAATCCTGGGGGAACTCCTAGTGCCCGCGTGGTGCTGGCAGGCCCCAGACTCAGTACCCCGGCCACCCTGTCCCTTCCTCTTGCTCTAACAGCCTAGTACTGCTTTCATTAAGTCAGGAAGTACCTTAGGCAATACTGACCCTAACCTAGTTATTAGGTGTAATGGAAATAATAAATACTGTAATGAAATGTATTCTCTAGGGTATTCCTGAAGTTTTACAGTGAGAGGTACAAAGGCGGCAGGAAGAAAGGAGGGAGGGGAAGGGGTCATTTAACTGCATCTGCACAGACTTTAGCTGTGACAGTAATGTTCATTTCAGCCATCACTGGGCGCTGATCACGTAATAGCACAGCGGTGGTCAGACACGCCCCTTCTCTACCAGGGAGGGCACATGAAGAACAGAGTTTGGGCTGAAAAACGGAAACTTAAGGTCAATAACAAGGGAGGGTCGGGGGGCTGTACAGAAATTAAGACATTGGATAAAAGTGACAAAATTATGGATTCTTTTTCCCTGGAGAGCTTAATTAATGAAAGATGGTAGATCTTGGTTTGGCCTTACCCAGAAACAGAAAGACAAAAAGTGACTTGCTGAGGGATGCCTTGGCACCAGGGGGCTCTGAGAGTTAACCTCACACCCCGCCTCCCGCACCCGCTGCCCCTGGGGCAAGAGCAGCGCCACCTCCTACCTGCAGCATTTCAGGGTGGCCATGTGTGCGAAGGAAGAACACTCCCAAAGTGCCACCGGGGAGCCCCATGACGGGAAAGAATGAGGCAAACTGCACTAGAGGAATAAGGACCAACTCACTGACGACAGGGAATCACAGAGAAGCATCCAAGTTAGAAACACCACTCGCCTTTCTGTGCTACAACACAGACTAGGCACAGGGAAGACCCACACGAACGTGGTCAACTGACTGCACTGTCGGACTTACAGGGTCACTCTGATGATCAGGGTGATGTAGAGTATGTGATTTAATAATGTGGCCCAACAAATAACACAGGCCTCAAACAATAAGACCTGAAACTGACAGTTACTAGGGATAAGTGTAACAAGATTGGAATCAACAGTTCATCATTTCTTTTAAAGCCTTAAGTGAAGAGTGGTGAAGGAAGGGGGGAGGGCGAGGAGGGGGGAGGAAGGGAGAGGAATACTTACTATACTGTATAAACCACTGCATACATTTGTATTTAAAGGCCAGAATTCAGTCAGCAACAGACACAGAATTAAGTTCACTGGCAAACGCTTGTGGACACATTCACAGAGCATCCGAATCACTGTAACTATTATCATTTGGAATATCTTATGTGTACACTTATATTTTATGCTTTTCTCCACTCTGATTTCTTCTGTTATGGGGAGATGAGCTGCCAAAAAAAATCTGTTAGGGAAATTCTAGATGCTTGTGGATGCTTAACGTCTGTCTTGGGAACCCCTGGTGCCTGAAAGCGCCTAAGCAGTTATATTCACCCCAGCCGTGTGTGTTCAGACCCCAAGGCGCTCACCACCAGCACCGACACCATTCCTGGAGCCGCGTCATTCCCCGTAGCATCCTGCGGTTTGACTTCAACACCGAGAAAGCGGGAGCCCTAGTCCCCTCTGTAACACCGATAGTTTCAGCACTGTCTGCTGCTTCCTCAGATCTCTCTGCGAGTGTCTGGAGTTTTAAAGGGTCAAACTCTGATAAAGTGACACAGAAAACCAAATCCAACTCCGGGACACATGCACACAGATTCCACGCACAGCTTCTATCTGGCCCCCCGAGGCTGGAGCAGTCCTCTTACCTTTGTCATAGATCTCCTTCAACACTCCACGTTTTATCAGCTCCTCTCTGCTTTGCCTCATTGATATTTTCCTTTCCAGGGCTACAAGCAAAACACAGGGAAGCAGGTGTGAGTAAGTAACACAGACGTGTTTAAAAAGCGTCCCTATTTTAAGAAGCACTGAAATGCAACGTATGGAAAAACTTCTGTAAGTTATACTTTACTAATGGAAGCTAATGGTAGCAGTTAGCACTTCTGATACAATCATCAGCATTTTAATCCGATTATTTTATTTAATCTTCAAAACAATCAAATTACCCAGGAGATAGGCATTTTTATTTCATTTTATTTAAATGCAGCAGGTGACGGAGGAAACTGTAGCAGAGGGAACTCAACAAACTCTTGGAGGCACACTGAGAAACGGGTCTAGAATTCAAAGCCAGAAACGCTACTCTTGATCTTGGCGACATACCTATCTTCCTGTGTGTGGCCTTTCCTCATAGGTAGGACTTCTTTTTTAATTACCTAATTCATCCAGATCACATCTCACTGAGGATTCTGTTGCTTCTTGACTATTAAACAAATGACGTGAAAATGTCTCCTAAAAAGTTCCCTGGATTGGTACCCAGGTCTCCGAGAAAAGCCTGGGGAGCAGAGGGAGACCTCTGTGGGACAGCCACCCACTGCTCTCCTCTCTTAGGCTCCAAGCAAGGAATGAACTGCTTGGTTCCCAGATGCACCTCCACTGTGACCCAGCCACTCACCAGAGCCAACCGCTCAGGCAGGTGGGGGATGGAGAAGGAAGAGGGAGCGTTTCTCCTCTCGGATCAGTGGGCGTGACGGAGGGCAAGTCAAGTGGAAACAGAGCCCTGGAGTGGGGAAGTGAGGGGCTGCACCAAAGGGCAGGACTGTGGCTCAGGGTAGGGCAGGGGAAATCAGCAGAGCCTGCAGAAGAAAGCTGTTCTGGCAGCTTACATTTCAGTAAACACCGAGTGGAGGAGGTGAGAGGTGACTGCGGTTGCTTTTGTCAGCTTGAGCTTCTTCACATCTTTTGGATACACAGTTATTCAGGGAGGAAAAAAAAGGTCCAGTTATAAAATAAGGAAACTAAGTGATGCAGACAAATTTAGATACAGATTAACATACACTTCTCATTAGAATTTAGTGCAAATAATATGAGTAAGAACTAGAAAGAAAGCAAAGAAATGAAAGTCATGATTGTAACTCTGTTACCCGCTTGCTGTGTAACCTTCAGCAAGTCACTTGGCCAGCCTGGGAAAACAGTGGTGCCTCAGCCCCAGCCACTCTGACTTAATAGGTCCAGGTTGGACCTGACGTCTATATGGTAATAAAAAGCTCTCTGGGTTATTCTCAGGCATTTCAAGGCTGAAAACCACTGACTCCGTAACTTGGAACTTACTGTTTTAAAAATGCATCCTAACTCCCTCCTTTAGATTACACAAATTAAGTGGTATGAGAAGGAAAAATTAATGTTAGGTTAGGTTGTCCTAGCAGGTAGCTTACTGAGAATGTATTAATAATAAGATAGATATTTATAAATATATACACACAGAAGTGAGGGCAGGAAGGCTGGAAGGAAGGACAAGGGTTAGAGGTGGGTGTGAACCAGGGGAGCTCTGCGCATTTGGGGAGATAAAGGAGTTGTATGTTCAGAACCGAAGGACACAATAGGGTGGGAAGAGGGCAGAAGGGTGTTCTTGTGCAGGAGACGGATGCCTGGGGAAGGGAAAGGGAAGTGTGTGCAATTAGGTTAGAAAGTTCTGCCTGATTTTTAAAAAGATTTGCTGGGCAGCAAAGTGGGAAAGACTGAACAGGCAAGGTGAAGAAAGGTGCTTTGCCATCCTGCATTAAACTACGTAAATGAATCGATTTCTCTTCAATGAAATGAGACGTCCCAGGGGCTTTTCAAAACCACGGACTAAAGTGGAAGGACCGGACCCACAGCACAAAGCGAAGGGTCTGCAGCGAGGTGGGTGGAGCCCTGGGCGTGGAGGTCCAAGATCTCAAGTATCAGCAGAACATGGACATCTTTCAGGACGACCCCTCAGCCATCTGGACCTCAGCTGTCTCTGTGTACTCATTCAACAACTGAGGACCACCTGCCCGCAGTGAAAGGCACCAAGCCAGGGGCTAGACATGACAGTGACCAAAGGGACAGTCCCTGCTCTCACAGAGATTATAGACTAATGTGTGATTAAGTCATCAAATTATAATAGTACCTAATGTATGATTGCAAACTGAGATTGCAAATTGAGTCTTCTTAAAAGAAGACATGGTTCCATCAGAGCATGTGATAACCTCCTCCACTGGGGGGTTAGAAAAGGCTTTTCTGAGGCAGAGACCCCAGGCTGAGTTTAAAAGACCAATATACATTATGTCAGCCCAGAGCGGTCAGGTAGGGGCTGAGGGAAACACTCCAGACATAGCACGCTGGGTAACCGCTCCCGATGGAGGAATCACGGTGCCCTGGACAAACACAGAGCAAGCAGGTGTGACTGTACCACCAGCATCAGGTGGAGAATGATGGTTGGAGATGCGGCCAGAGAGGCAGAGGTGCTGGGCCATGCAGGGCCTTACTGATCAGGTTATTGTAAGGGAAATGGGAAGAAATGATCAAATTTGAGTATTTGAAAAACCAACGTCCACTTTGGCGTGGAGGACGGGTTGGAGGGAAGCCAGTGACTAGGTGGCTACAAAAGGCGAGGCAGAAGATAACAGGAGCTACACTAAGATGCTGAAGACAGACGTGGAGACAAAGGATGCACTCAAGACATGTGAAGCTGGCAGTGTTGCCACAACTTGAAGTTAAGGACTCAGTGTAGGACGTGCAGGGAAGAGAGGGGTCAAGGACGACTTCTTGATTCACGACTTGAATAGCTGAATGGACAGTGGTGGTGATTACTACGGTAGGGTAATCAGACGAAAATCAGGCATGGAGGGAGGATGCTGCACTCAATGTTAGCCACATCCGAGAGGAGATACCAAGAGTGTGCTGGGGAAATGCGACGGAAAGCTTCATGAATCAGGGATGGGAAGTTCAATGAGACTGTCCTGTACGGCATGGACCTTGCCAGACCCTTTCATGCACTAGTGCTTCTCAAATTTTTCCATGGAAACACTCCTAATAGCAAAGGAGTAATGCCAGGGGCTCCAAGGGGATGACTGAAGTTGCCTGTCCCAAGCATGCCATTTTTTAAAAATGCATTTAGTTTTTCCTTAAAGATAAAGGTGGACATCACATAAGAAATCTGCTCTTATTTAACTAAAGTCCCCCCCACCCTACACACACACCAATTTCCAACTTTAATTGACACTCTGGGAAGAGATGGCTTATTCATTCTTGGGCTTGGTCCATTTCCTAGTGCAGAAGTAGATGTGCCCAGAGAGGATACACAGATCATTCTGGGCAAGGCAAGATGTCATGTCATTTAACCTAATCTTCACCACAATCCTGTGAAATGTTATTCCCATTTTACAGATGCGGTACCTGAGGCCCAGCAAAACGAACTTGCTCTCAGTCACAGAGCAATACATAGAAGAGCAGAAACAGATTTTAAAGCCTGTTTTCCCCTCTATGATACCACATTTTTGAGGAGATCATTATAATGTATATAGGCTCTAAATATGATCTAATGTATAAAACTTTAAAAATGAAAGGCAATTTTATTACTAGTTTATTTGGAGCTGAAAGTCACAGTAAAACGACATAACCACACTTTGTATTCAGGAACGACTTCTTTCCAGGCACTCTTGACTTACTATCTCTACTAACGATGTAAGCAGGATGCCTTTCTGCTAATCTTACTTTCAGCAGTTCTTCCAAAGTTAGAGCTAAGTTTAACTGGGGCCAAAGACACAAGCCCACCACCACTCCTGGAAGTGAGATAAAACAGGCCCTCCACCGCAGAAGGACTGATCATCTGAGCCATAAACCCCGGGGGGAAGGTGGGGGAGAAGATTCAATGTGGGGGAGGAAGGAAAATATAACCGTTTCCTCATCACCAACCAAGGCTAGGTCCGATTCTCCCTCTCCAACAACTCTGAATTTGGGTAGAACAGAGACAAAAAAAGGAGAGAAGAGATTATGAAAAGTTACAGAAGTCAGAAGGAGAGGGGCAATGCATCAGGGAACAGAAACTGTAATGCGTACTGCACCTGTCCAAGGGTAACAGGGATGAATCAGGTAAGGGAGCACTGAGGCGTGACAGGGAGCTGATTAACTGGGCAGTGTTGGGCTCTGGGGGATGGGAAATGGAATTTAACAGAACAAAACCATTCATCTCAAAAAAAAAACCACCAACAAAACCCTGAAAAATTGCCTCATTAGACGGGTGGCAGAAAGCATATGAATGGGTAACATTTTCATACAAAAGAAAAATAAAGTCATTAAGGACTTCCTTTAAAACAAGAAAATCTATTATATAAAGATCACTCACTCTAACGTTATTCAGTCATTAAAGCCCAAGGCAGTTTAAAATCCGAGTGACCACACATAGGAATGTTCTGGTATAAATTTTTTGGTTATAAAACTGGATCGTGGTGATGGCTGCACAACTCTTCAATTTTACTAAAATCATTGAGTGGTATTCTTACGAGTTGATTTTACATTATGTAAGTTTTAGCTCAATCAAGCTGTTAAGAAACGGAAAAAAAAAAAAAATAGTGACCACAAAGGAAAATTCTCAACAAGGGCAAAAACATCAATTCAAAACAAAAGTAGTAAATCTGAGCAGATGATTAAATGAATGAATTTTAAGGCTACAGGAGGCAAGGGGACAACATTAAAATACAAGGATTAGAAATATAACATACAAAGGTAAATTTTTAAAAACAACATTTTTTTTTTTAATCTCTAACACAGTGGAACCAACATAGAAAAAGCAGGGAGCTGATTCCCCTCAAAAATGAAAACACAGCTCAGACGGTGACAACGCAACTCCTTGGGTCTTCAGAAAAGAACCAAATTTCCAGGCTGCAGTAAATGCAAGACACTGCAGTAGGCTTTTGAGAGGGTCCTGTTGCAACTGAAACATCAAAACGAGATCACAGAGACCAGCAAATGTGTAAAGACTACTGCAGGGACGTCCAGTCTGAAATGCTGCGCCACATGCGAAACAGCCTGAAGAGGAAAGGGAAAAACATGGCTGACTTGCTTTTACAGACCAACAAAGAATTAGCTGAGTAAGTCCAAACACATTTTTAAAAGCTTCACCTAGTCCTCTTTCTTGTCTGAAATGAGTGAGAGACTTGGCAATTATTTTATCAAAAATGGTCTAAAATGACCCCCAAAAACCACATTCCTCAAAGGTTGGCCTGTCCAAGGAAGGCTCTCCAAGTTTGTCATTAAATAAAATATTAGTATAAAAACCATGTAGAAAACCTTGAAAGGCATAGTTTTTCTTCTAGTTTATCGCCACCTACTACTGATCATGCCCTTTTATTTTCTGTAGCTCTGATCTGTTGACATCTTGGAGCCATGCTGATCCTGGAGAGACTGCCCCTCCCAAGTTAACCAGCTCCTACAGATAGTAAATGACTCGCCTGTGAGGCTGCATTTCATATGCAAACCAAGTAGTCCAGGGGCCCTACCCTCAGCTACCTCCAGTATGGCGTTTTTACACTACAGGCCACAGTTTCCTGCCCTAGTCACCCCAGGGACAGGTACCAGACAACCGGAGACAGTTCTTATGCCCTAGGGCCCACTAAAATGATTCAAACTAGCCAGGTAAGTCTGCTTACCCTGTCCTGCCCATTTCTCCCAGTGGAAACCACAGTAAAGGCTCTTCCCCACATTTTCCTCCCATTCTTTCTGCCTCCTGACTGACCCTGGTGCTTCCACACATGGCCCTCCGTGGCCTGCTGTGACCCTTTCTCTTGCGATCTGTAACTGTGACAAAGTCTCTCAAACAATGGCGGTTGTCTCTTGATTTGCTGGCCTCACCACACCTGAATAGTAATAAAACCTGAATCTTAAAACACATGCCCTGCACTGGTTTATAAACAAAGGTAAACACTAGTGGGGGTTCCCACAGCTTTATGTTCCATTCTATTGCTCTGAAGTCTGTTTACATGTGACCAAGTGCTTTGGTAAGGAGAAGCCTGGTGAAGGACTGATTCTCAACGGTAAATTCCACCAAAGCTGGGAGACCAGCTCTGGTAAGAGAGTGACAGCGGCTCTAATCGCTTTTGTAAACTCTTCTTCTGAGACGTCATTGCCGTCGATGCCGTATTTGCTAAAAGCCAGTGCTCCATCACCTCCCCCCAATTACTTTTTCGGTCTCCCTGTCCACCTAGGTTTGGGCTAAGCCAAAAAGCCCTATGCTTCTTAACACTGATGGACTTAAAACGGGCATCTTGGATGGCCTTGCTCTGCTTAGTGAGTGCCTGGGTTGGATGAACTTGTTAAAAATAACTAGGACATTCCTTTTATTTTTTTGTAAATGCAGACACACACACACACACACACACACACACACACACACACACACACACACACACTTTAATTTTTTTTATTTATCAAAAGACATGAAAACACTTTCACTGTAAATGATTCAAGAAATAGAAAAATTCCTTTTTCACTGTCCCTCCTTCCATAGACCAAACTCATCAAACCTGCTGCCCTTCTCTGATATTTTTATTTTCTCTCTTTTCTTTCCTCCCTCCCTCTCCCCGCCTCTTTCCCACAAACTCCTACACTATGTATAAATACAGATTTTATGACCACAAATGGGATCATTCTGTTTGTACTGTTCTGCAACTCTTTTCCCCTCTCATTCATCCATGTTTTAGGGATCTCCCATCAGTACATACAGCACCATCTCAGTAGCTTCGAGTACCTTATACCATGACATGGGATCTAAGTGCCATAACTTATTTTGTCATTGGCAACTGAAGGAAATTTAAGCCGCTTCACATTTTTGGCCTGTAAACTTTTGCTCCCGTGAATATACCTGCTCAGATCATGTGAACAAGTACAAGAATTTTTCTAGAATCTATCACTAGACTTACAGTTGCTGGGCTCCCAGTATTGCACTTTACTCCCAGGACAGTATAAAGAACTCTTATATTCTGTACCATGAGGAAAGGGGGGCGGAATGTGATATTGATGCTTTTTTAGTTATCTGGTTCTTCTCAGAGTACCAGAACAGGGAGTTGTTCAGATGTTTCTCCAGGATAATCTGTCTCTGTTGAATTCCCTACCCAACTGCCTTTAAATTACATAGAAGTCTGAAGGGGGGAAAAACAATTGAGAAATGATGAAATCTGCAGTAGCTAACTGCATAGTCTTACACCTTGAGTCGTTAAAACAGTCAACCTGCAAGTAAGAACTGTAGCTTTCATCCCTTTGGAATTTTACAACTCCAGTAAAAGTGAATTTAGGCTAGAGATCTACCATGACAAATGGAATGAACCTCCAGAACTGGAACCTATCTCTACTTCCCATCTGACATCATAAATAAAGAGGATTATGAATATGATGCAACAGCCATAGCCTAGAAGGACCCAGCATGAAACAATCAGCCACATTTACACTGTCTCCAGAGAAAAGGCTCCCATTTTTTTTTTTGAAGACGAAGAGACTCTTTCAAAATTAAATCCATACATACAATACATGAAGAGGAGAAAAGAGAGCAAGGATCTGATGGAGTAGGATAAACTTGGAGGTCTTCCATTTCGAAAGATCAGAGGGCAAATGCCAGTTGATCTTTTATTTCATAAGGAAATTAATGAGAAAAGTAATAAGGTTGTCAATCTAAATCCCTTGTTGAAGAAAGAAGTGGAAAAGAATGCAACTCTGAATGTCTAGTTTCAGACAGAATAATATGATAAATATATTCAAGATGAAGTCATGTTAATCTAGAAGCAATCTGGGGGGCACCAAGTATTGTGACTTTTACCAACTCAGATGATGTTCAGGAGTCCCAGGAGTATCTCAGCATTTTGCTACATGTAGAGTAACTAGGCAAGAAGGTTTTTAAACTTGATTATCTAAAGCTTTCTGAATTACTCATTCAAAATGAAAAGTATCTTTAGAAATATTTGGCAATTAAGGCCAAGTGATCCTTAAAATCAGAGAGGCTGATCAGTTTGGAATTTTTTTTTTCCCTGTAAAAATCTAAACCACATGGAAACATCTAAAAGAGAGATGTGTGATGAAGCGTTAAGTGTCCTCATCACACAATAATAAGCAATGATCCTGATTCCTCCCATTATTAAAGCGTGAACTTCAACGAAGGTCCAAGTGGAGGGTGTGCATGAACAAAGTTCCTCACCCCCAACGTGGTAACCCACCTGCTGAACTTGTGCAGTGCTGAGTAGCTACCTTAGATGAACTCTTCGCGGCCCAAGAGGTAGGAGATGGGACTGTTTATCTACTGTTGTTTGTGATAACATCCAAGTCATCTAGGTCAGCACTTCCCACAGTGTGTTCAGCAGAACAGCAACCCCCAGAGATGTTTGGAGGACAATGATTTTGGGAAATGTGTGTGCCACTGGAGACTTGTAGTGTTCATTAGCAGCAGAGGGCCTTGGTTTAACCTAGTGTTTCTCCCAAATTCATTTGACAATATGACCCTTTTTTTTTTTTTTTTTTAATGGAGTACGAGGGGACTTTCTTCACTCTGAGGAGAATCTTCTGGGAAACACTGATCTAAGCACCAGGTTGCGGGAAGCAAAAGTGATGTTTTGTTGTAAAAAGGAATCAGGGAGGTCAGCTCTTCTAACTCAGCAGGGACAAAGAGAGGCCAAGATCTTTTGTAAAGAGTTATCCGGCCAATGTTTGCATCAATCACAACTGAGAACCCAAAGTCCTATAATATTAAATGAACAAGGCATGACTGACTGGAAAGATCCTAACAGAGCAAAGTGATCAGCCATCTACCTCCCTGTCCTCCTGTGGTCCTGGCAGAAACTTCAGATGGCAGAGGTCTGCATTCCAATGAGCTCCTCGATGGGCCAGCCCGCCATCCAGCCCCCAGATAAGTAAAGACCAGACTTAAACTGTGATCAGCTCAATACCACATAGTAGCTGTCCAAAGTAACAATTTTGGTTTTGACATAATTGATATTAGGTACTTCTTCCTGACAGTTATGCAGACAGTATAATTTCCTCTGGAGTCAGAGAGCATGAGAGTAGGACTACGTCACCAGCACAGACGAGGTGATTTATTTCCCCTCTTACTGTGGGAGAGGTGCCGGCAGCCAGCTTCCCCCAGTGATGAAGCGCATGGGAAAAAGGATCACAGACTCATTTTAAGCTGCCAGTTGTGCTGTTTCAAGCACATTCTTCGTGGATCTTGATCCAATCCTAGTCTGAACAAACTAGCTGTAAAAGCATTTTGGGGTCAGTTGGGAAAATATAAATATGGACTGGATGTTAGATGATGTTAGGGAATTATTCTCAGTTTTGCAATATTTGATAACAGTCTTGGGTTTATACAGGATATTTTCCTGAGTTTTTATTGATGAATTTTTAGAGCTGTCTGCCATCTACCTTAAAACACATCAGGGGGAAAAAATACGGCCAAATCTTAGAAACTGTTAGGTGATGGCTTTATCACGATACAACTGTACAATAATATTCTACAATTCTCTCAGTGTCTCTTAATGTTTGAAAAATTTTCAAAATAAAAAGTAAAACACACAAAATGAATCTTTCAAGTAATGTTGAGGGAAAAGAGCATGACAGAACAGATAGATTGTGATTCCATTTCCATCAAATTCAAACTCTGGCAAAACTACATGTGTGGTTTAGAGATGCACCTCTCTCAACTTAAAAACTACAAAGAAAAGGGTATTTTGACAACAAAAAATCAGGACAGTGGCCACATCTGGTTGGGAGGGAATCTCTCAGGCACATTCAGGAGCTTCCGGGCGCTGTCAATATGTATATGTATTTTTTTTGATTTGGCAGCAGTTACATGGTGGTCATTGTATAACCATCTGTTAAACTGTACAATGATGCTTAATGCATTTTCATTTAATGTGAGTTTCCTTTTCCAAAGCAAAACACTAAAACGACATTCTGCTTCTCTTTTTACTGTTGCAATGGTCTCTGAAGAGGAATAAAAAACCCAGCCACCATATAGTGAAATGACATCGCTGGCCGGCAGACTAACTCCTGCTAATGAAAGAAGGTGCAATTATAAGGCAATAAAAGCCACAAGCCCCTTCCTGGTCATTTATTCAAATAGGTTGGATTATGACTATAGAGGGATGGCTCTTCATGCCTGCAAGTCTCTTAGCAGGACAGGGACCCGAAGTTTCACGGGGAGAAAGTTGGCAGGA
Organism: Camelus dromedarius; assembly: GCF_036321535.1. Classification (NCBI taxonomy): domain Eukaryota; kingdom Metazoa; phylum Chordata; class Mammalia; order Artiodactyla; family Camelidae; genus Camelus; species Camelus dromedarius. The sequence goes on along the minus strand of NC_087454.1, from coordinate 8,404,116 downwards.
AGTTTTAGAGGTGAGAAATTTTGCAGAAGCTAGGATTCTGATTTTTGGAAACAAGGTGGACTATTGTTGGAGTGATCAGGAAGAAGCAACTGAGGGGAGAGTGGTTTTGCGAGGATCAGACTCAACAGTGGGAAGGCACTGAGGAAAGCTGATGTTACAATTGGCAGATTCCAATTTCTCTCTTTACCTCAATCTGTACAGGAAACTTCAGTCCAAGTTCTAACAGAGCAACCATCAGTTTTCTCTTATGAGGTAGACAGGACACAAAAGAAGTAAGTCCTTCTCCATTTACTGGTCCCCTCTTATGGGAACCTGGTAGGACATGATTTAATCAAACTAAGATCTGAAAACAATTTATGTTGAGCCCTGTTTACAACCTTCACTTTGTCCTTTCACCCATATTCCACCTATTACGAGAGACGTTTTCATTAAATGTGAAACAGGTGGCCTTAGAGTGATAGAGAATGCAATGTGATCAAAGTGTTTATGTCAGAAATAAAGGTCCAGTTCTTTGGGGTTTGCTTCTGTGACTTGTAGGAAAGTGTGTAATAACATCTTATGTTTTTCTGATGGTGCACAGAGCCACAATTCACATTTCCACCGTGTTCCCTGCTACCTCTAGCAACCTCTCAACACAGGAATAAAAAGAAAAGTCATTGATTTAGAGCTAGTTAAGTGAGTTTCTCTTCCAGATGTAGGAAGCATAATGCTGTACTGTATTTCATTCCAGACACCTAATTATTATTGATCGCTTTATGAGAGAAGTGTACTGCCTAAAGCACTGAAGAATGGAAATCTGAAATCCTGCCCAGAACAGCTTAACACCCCAGCTACCACCTGTTACCTCAAAGATAATAGGGTCCTTGTTCAAAGGGTTTTGTGGTGCCAAGTTAATGGAAATAAGGTTGCCTGCTTCATTGCTTGTTTTTCCACTCATGGGCAGATCAACTCTGCTGCAATGAAGTCTTTTAAAGGCAGCGTTAAGAGGTTTAGGCTTTAAAACCTTAGTTCTCTGACACTCTGTAAGACAGAGAAGGATGTCAGCATTAGATGGAGGGTTTTTATTTGCTCTTATTAACCACGGTCAGAACTAAAGTCAACTAATGATTTTGGACACAAATTTTAAAACTCTTAACTACGTGTATTTATGTCAAAGTTCTTCTCAGACAAACATTTTGCCTGAAAGGGACATTCTGTGTGAAGTCCTGATTGTGCCCTTTCATTGCCATGGTAACACCGTGTATTAGGAGCTGCTCTGCGTGCTTTCCATGTAGTACTTTACGTAAGTTTCAAAACAACTCCAGAGAGTTGGTACTATTATCTCCACTTTTCAGATAAAGAAGATGTGAAGTAACTTGCCCAAGGTACAAAACTGGACTTGAACTCCAGCCGTGCGATTCCCGCATGTGAAGGCTGAAACATGACAGTGTATTGCCCATCAAAGACTTTAAAAGCTACGAATATGCCTCACAGCTTATCCAGACTATCCATAAATAAACATGTGCAGATAGGCCACAGTGCATACACAGAAGAACTAAAGATACAATTTTTGCTGTTTACTAGGCAAAATTTTGTAGCTTGTAAACTATGATCATTTCTTAAATGATTTTATTAAGCTTAATTGTCATTGAATGAGGTTTCACATACACAGACAAAGCATACCGCCTTGCACACAGAACTCAATAAACTGTGATGGTTTTTATGCTCACTCTGCACTTTAGGAAGAAGTTAAACTGGCCAGAGGAAATATAGAGTCACACACAAATTTATAATTTCACTCTTCCTTTATATGCATGGGATAAGTAATAGCCGTGTTTAAGAAGGGAAATATCTATGCAGTTACTTCCCATCAGTCATTTCAAGTGGAGAGAACTACACAGGTAAGAAACGTGCAGATTTGCTATAGATTTTGATGCCCATCCTGGAAATATTGAGCTATATCATGACTTTCACACCATAGCAGGGCAGAAATGCTCATGAAAAACAGATGTATATTACACATAATTAAATAACAAACTCTTCCAAATCTAAGAAAAAGTCCAAGTAATTTAAGAACATCCTTTCCTAGTCTGCACACCGAATATTTTTTTCACTCCTGTCTTAATCTTCTCCTTTTGCATAAAAGATGCTTCACTCAGAAACAGACTGGGTTTGGCTACTTCATCTGAGTATTTGCCAGCTAATGATAAAAACATTATGGCCAAATAGCCATTCTCTTCAAACAGGAGAATTGAAATATTAATCTGTATTATGGGGGGAAAAAATCAACCTTTAGTACTTGGATATTATCCCTGAAAAAAATCCCAGAGTGTTTGAATAGCAGGTGTGTGACTTAAATTATCTACCCGAACAGCAACTGGAAAAACTGAAAAATATAACCACTGCCAAAAGAAGAAAGAAATCTCATAACATATGCAATGAGGAGGAAAGGTCTAGAAGCTACTCAAAGCTTTCCTTGAGGCACTGCTTGTTCTTACAGATGCCACAAGTCCTCCCAGTTATGACAAGGCAGTGAATGTGACAAGCGTCACGCTGCTCCCTTCAATGAATGCTCAGTCTTCTCCATTCATCCTTTGTGACGGCGACTTCTGAGTTTTGTTTCTGATGGGTACTTCTGTGTGTCTTTTGAAGTAACTGTAGCACGCCTAGTGAAAGCTGACAAATGTGCAACCCTTAATTCACAAATGAAAATAGCAGAATTCAATTTCTTTCATTTGCTTGAGGCTGATTCTTTATGATATCACAAACAGAAAATTTTTTCCCCCATAAAGTTGTCCAGCAGTTTCTCAATTCTAGGGATTGACTCTCAGTGATGGGTTGATTTGAGTACATGCTGGACCACAGCAGCACTTAGAATTCAGATTCTGAGTCTTAGTACTGTTAACCAAGCAGGACTCTACTGTCACGAGTGACCATCTGATACCTGTAGTGGAGTTTTGTAACTGCTTAACTGTAAAATGGCTGAAAAGGTTTTCCTCACGCTCTTGCCGACGAGGACTGGGCTGGAGCGGCGGGGGCGGGGGGCTGCTCGGGTGATCTGCCCATGCCCCTCATTGCGCTCCCAGTACCTCAGAGACAGCAGTTGGGTGTTGTGTGCATCTTGTTTTTCATAACTCACCCCACCTACTCAAGTCTGCAGCTATTTTTAGCCCCTTATGGTTTCTCTGTGTTCTGTTGTCCCCGGCTGAGCAAACACTGCAGCAAGAGGTCTCAGGCCTCCGCCTGCCTAAACTGCTAGGAGCATCTACCAGCCTGACTTTAAACTGCACAAGTCTTTCCCTAGAGCACCTTTCCACAGACCCCTTGCCTAAGCCTTTGTTCCAGGCACAAGAATATTAGAAAAGTTCCAAAGCCAGAGGTGAACACCACACCCAGCAGGGGGAAGGAGACCCCTGAATCTGCAAAAACAAGGACAACTTTGCAACAAATTGTTACCCTGTATGTGATCTCTGTGGAAAACAGTGCTGCCCCTTAAACTCCTACTATAAAACCCCCCACCTTCTCTCCCCAGCAGGCTCACAGTCTTGGAAGCATTAGCCCAACCATGACCTCCTTTGCCTGACCAAGAAATAAAGCTGCCTTTTCTACTTCATCCAAAACTCTGTCCTTGCATCTCAGTTTGGTACGCGGGGTACAGAGGCCGAGTTTCAGCAGCAGTGCCACCCGGGCCTGACTGGTGAGGGGAGGAAGTATTCGGTGGCTGTGGTACTGATGGGAACCCAGCTGACAGCAATGGCGTTCAAAGGCGAATCAACGATCAACCCACTTTTCTTTCTTCCTCGCCAACCCACAAACAGGGCTTGGTGGCGCCTCATCACTAAGTTAATAGAAAATCTTGCCTGAGGTTGTGTCTGTACAATATTACAGAACGAGTCATGAAAACAGATCAATCAGCTTGATTTGATTTCTCTTCCTATTAAAACATCCTGTCACCTGACAGAGCTAACTTGATAAATGAACTGCTGTGAAACCATGAAGACAGGGCCTCAACATAAACGGTCTGGACTTTGTTACACTTTCTGTCAAAACTATTAGCTCAGGGATGCCATCAGCTTAGTATTTTTTTAATTATGGAAAAATACACATATCATATGAAATTTACCATCTTAACCACTTCCAAGGGTACAGTTCAGTAGTGTTAAGTATATTCATATTGTTGTGTAACAAATATTTTCATCTTGTAAAACTGAAACTCTATACCCATTAAGCATTGAAACTCCCCACTCCTCTCTCCCCACAACCCCTGGCAACCACTATTCTACCCTTTGTATCTAGGAATCTGACTACTCTGGGTACCTCATACAAATGAAAGCATACAATATTTCTCTTTTTTTGTAACTGGCTTATTTCACTTAGCAAGGTATATCCATGTTGCAGCATGTGACAGGACTTCCTTTTTAAAGCTGAATAAATATTCCATGGTCTGTATATAGCACGTTTTGTTTATCCATTTATCTGTTGATGGGCACTTGGGTTGCTTCCGCCTCTTGGCTATTGTGACTAACGCTGCTACGATCATGTGTATGCAAATAATCTCTTTGAGATTCTGCTTCGGTTCTCCTGGGTATATACCCAGAAATGGAATGGCTGGATCATGTATGTGGTAGTTTTAAGTTTAATTTTTTGAGGAACCACCATACTATTTTCCAGAGTGGCTGCACCATTTTACATTTCTATCAAGAGTGCACAAGGGCTCCAATTTCTCCACATCCTTACAAAATGTTATTTCTGCCTTTTTTTTTTTTAATAGTCATCCTAATGGGTGTGAGGAGATGAGCTTACCTTTAAGATGTCAAAACTCAGGGAGAGGGGAATTATGAGAATCTAATATCTAGCATCTAATATTTGGCTATGAGCTTAAATGCTTTTAAAAGTTGCCATTTCTTCACCTCGGGTCGCAGAAATAATATTATAAGCTAAAGGCCTCTTTGACCCTTTGGGATTATAAGACTTGATTTCTTTATAGAGGAAAAGTAGGGATAAATTTTATGGAAAGGATGAATAATAAGATTACATTTTTTAGAAAAAAAGAAAGGTTTGCTGTTGCTGTAATTTTTACATTATTTTCAAAAATAGAAAAGTATCCATACATCTCTTTATGATTCATGGAGGACAGCAGCTTCAATGCAAATCTGTCTCTATTTTGTGTAATGAAAGCATTTAATTTTATGAGCCAAAGTTTCTAGTTTACAAGGAAACCTGGCTACTGGTATGCACTTGGGTCTCTTTCTTTGAAGCTTCAATGGGCCTTGAAACAATGTTCATTCAACTTGAAATCCTCAAATGAAAATTTGAGGGGAAAAATACAATTGAATTCACAGGTAGAAAGTATGGACTCTGTAAGCTTTTCAACCCCATGTTTAAAATAGAGAGAATATATTTCTAATGCAAAGAATTAGATTGTGAATATGCAGAGCAGGTGTTGGCAAATGTTTTCTGCAAAGGGCCAGACAGCCACAGTCTTTGTGGAAAATACCCGACTCTTGTCATAGCAGCCACAGACAGTACGCAGATGAGCAAGGTGGCTGTATTCCAATAAAACAACACTTACAAAAACAGGGTGGGAGGTGGATTTGGCCTGCGGGTCATAGTTTGCTAACCCCTGCTGTAGAAGGTCCAAGAAAAAAGACTTTAAAAATTAGAGTTTTCTCATAAGTTGAAGAAGGAACAAAGCTTCAAGCTCTGTGGCAAAAAAAAAGGGGGGGGGGGGGGGAGACAAATGGCAAAATAAACCTTCCTGATACCATTTCTTTCAAAACTAAATGTGGAGAAAACTATAATTCAAAACAACCCCCCCCCCCCCCCCGTTTTCACAGCAGCACTATTTACAATAGCCAAGACATGGAAACCACCTCAATGTCCATCGACAGATGGATGGATAAAGATGTGGTATATTTATACAATGGAATACTGCTCGACCATAAAAAAAAGAATGAATTAATGCCATTTGCAACCACGTGGATGGACCTAGAGTTTATCATATGAAGTGAAATAAATTAGATAAAGAAAAACAAATATCATATGATGTCACTTATGTGTGGAATCTAAAAAACAAAATGATACAAATCCTATTTATAAACCAAAAATAGACTCACAGACATAGAAACTATGTTCTCCAAAGGGGAAAGGGCAGGGGAGGGATAAATTAGGAGTTTGAGATTAACAGATACACATTACTATATATAAAATAGATAAACAACAAGGATCTACTGTATAGCACAGGGAACTATATTCAGTTTCTTATAATAACATATAATGGAAAAGAACCTGAAAAAAAAGTATATATGTATAAATGAATCGCTTTGCTGTATACCTGAAACTAACATTGTAAATCAACTACACTTCAATTAAACACACACACACACACACAGACACACAAGGCCTAAGTATAAAACTGTGGTTTTCATGTAAAAAAATGCATTTCAGGGGTCCATGTCATGTTCACATTTTTGATCTTTGATCTGAGGAAACTTATGGTATGTGAGAATCAACATAACCTTGGATGTGGAACGCTGAGTCCCAACTTGCTCAAAAGCTAAAGTTTGACTTTACAGAGAAGAAAATCTCAGGTAGAAGTGGCACCTTTCATCACAAGTCACTTAACAAATTCTTGTTGTCAGAACAAGGAAATGACATTTTCCTCATTAACCACACTTGGAGGCGCCATGGTAACCAGTGGAAGCAACGCTGGACCAGTCCCACTGACGTCCACTTCATTTCCCCCTTGCAGTTTCTCCCAGAGTGGTCACAAGGACTCTCTCCTTGACCAAACTCTAGTCAGGCTACCCTGAGCCTCTTCTTGACTTGGGCCTCAACGAACTCAATTTTCAACACAATTTCATCCACCCTCGACATTAAGAGACTTGAAGAAACACACAGTTTCTAGCAACTCAAGGCCTTGTCTCTTGGATGATGACTCCAGCCCCCAATAAAGTGCCTCTTGAGAAAGCTCAGTGCTGCCAGAGAATGTACTGCTCGTCCAGCCAACACCTGACGCAGGCCCCTGGACTCCCTTTTCTTCAGGCATTTACTTGAGAAAGCTTACAATAGTCAATCCTTTCTCTGTCCCTCTGAGACAGAGACAGACGTATATGTATCTTCTACAACCCAGGAGTGTCTTTCTCAAGGACATGGAAGCCATTCCTTTGAAATGCAATCATCAAAAAGAACAGAGTCCCTGTCTCTCAGTTCCTGTGGCAGGCAGGAGCTGAACTTTCATCAGAGCCCGTGAACAGACACAGATGGCATGATCACATCTGTGACCGGCCTTTAGGGCTTTTCTGTTAACACACCCAGTGTTTAAAAGGCCTCCTGCCTTTTGTTGCCATGAAGCTGAGCTCAGGTTACACTGGGTACTACGACTGCAATAGCAATGAACAAAATCTTTCTTCTCGCCTGTAACTAACGTCCAGCTTTCTCTTTGACAGTGGTTACTGCTCCCCATTGCCTTCAGGGGACACTGCTCCATCTTTAATGCTCAGGGCCCAAGAGGGACAAAACTTCCTCCTCTTATTTTCCTTAGCATGTCTTGCAACACATCACCCCTTCCAGTCCCAAGGGGCCCAAGCAGGCTCTCCGACTGATGCTTCATAGGCAAGTCCAAGAGATGTATTTTCCTCTCCCACCCCCTGGAGCCTGCTCTCTCAATTTCACACTTCTGGAGAGACAAGGCCTCTTGGCCCAGGTGGATGAACCAGTAACAGACTCACCCATTCCCAGTCCCAGTCCCCACGTGCATGGGCCACCTGTGCATTATTACCACATCTTCATACAATACAATAGCATAGGATTCAAACCACAGGAATTACTGAGTACCAGACTTACTTTACCTTTATTTTGGACAAAAGAGGATGAAGGAAAAGGTATATGGATGCCTTAATCCCAATAATTTAAACCTACCAGTGAGGCAACTTTGGAAAGTACCATTTTATGTGGGACCTCTAAATTAGGATGGCTTGGGTCCAAATCTCGTTTACACATTCCATCACCAAAAACTGAGCTTCTTTATCATGAAGGCCCTGGACTAGCTTTAGGTAGTAGGCACATTCCATTAACTTGATTCCTTGGTACATCTTGAAAAATTACTTTTTATCTTCTGTACTTACTAAAGAAAAACAGAGCAGAAGCAAACCGACCCAAAATCTAACGCCTCGTATTTCCAGGCTTTGCAAAGGGAGTTTCACATCCTCAGCACAAAAGACTGTCCACTGATTAACTCAGAGGCCTTAACTGCTAGTTTTCCCTGGTGCTTCCCAAAGATAGTTATTCCTCCTTGATGAGACAAATAGTAATCGTCAGCACTACATCACTGACCGTAAAACGTCATGAACAGACATTTGCTACATATTTACTATGTGCAGGACGTGAAGGATGGCAGGAGGCCTAGGCATTTGCAGAACACAAAGGGCAAATGAAGGCACAGGTCTCTGGGGAAGGCTTTCAAGCTCAAGGCCAAGGTACGGGGGAGAGAATAGAGGCTACCCTGGGTTCAGAGGAGGGAGGAGTCACCTGGTACGTGCCTCAGGTGGGAGTTCGGCTGGGATTAAAAGGGAAGGCAGAAGTCAGCTCTGTGGTAACCTGCGCTGGGAAGTTCCACTAGTTAATCAGAACTAGAACAAAGGACTCAACCAGTTCTCCCACCAAGTAATGATAACCCCTTCTGAGTTACTGATTCTGAAAGGTTCTTTTTGAGAGAGTTAGTACATGAATCTCTAACAGAAGAAAGTGATACCTGCGATGTGAGTCAATCTTCAGTTTCATGTAGTGAGGGGCCATCTGAATTTTCTTTTCTTAAAAGGGAGTCTAGTGCACTATTTTTACTTATAATGGGTCTTGGAAAGGGTTTGAAGAAAGGAGATTAGAGAATTTCATGAAATTCAAATTCTGAGAGACATCTGAGTTTAAGCTTTTTCTAAACTTCTGGCTCTGTGAAAGCTCCTTTCTACACTATTAAAAGAACAAGAGAGATCTGTATGTTTGTGTTTGAGGTTCAGATCATTGAAATAAATCCTTAAAAATATTTAACAGGTCTACTCAACAGGTCAAAGAAGCTGAGGAAGTGTTTTTAAATATTTTAAATTATTATTTTAACAGCAGAATGCCAAGTTATCAAATTAAATGAAGGTAAAATTTCACAAAAATCTGAATAGGCTTTTGAAACAGCGAAACAGTAACTGAAGGGATTTAAAAATAAACCCTGCTCTTAACTTATTGGGAGTTATAGGAATTAAAAGTAGCATCCACATAGCTTGTGACAAAAGTTATTTTCAGAGAAATACCAGGGACAGATCTCACCAGATGCACTCAATCTCAGTGGAACATGCATCCCCACCGAAGGCTGACTCTCCTTGGGCACCAGTGCCCCGAGCCTTTTTGGCAGAATTTCACACCAAAAGGAAGAACCACCAGACTTCAACAGTCTGCTCTGCTTCAAGTCAATGAGCAAATTTTGAGTATTTTATTGGTGGATTTCATTCACTGTTCTGACAATTTTTTTGTTTTTGTTTTTAATTTTTTCTATTGAGTTATAGTCATCTTACAATGTTGTGTTAATTTCCAGTGTAGAGCACAATTTTTCAGTTATATGTAAACACACTTATATTCATTGTTGCATTCTTTTTTGCTGTGAGCTACTGCAAGATCTTGTATATATTTCCCTGTGGTACGTTTTGATTTGAACACATGCTATGGTCCAGGCACAGAGGTAGGCATTAGAAATAGAGTGGAGCATAAGACACCCAATCTGATATTAAAAAATCACAGCTAATCCTGCTCTGCTCAAGTGTTTTGATTCCAGAACCCCAGTGTCAGTGTTATCCTTGAACTCTCTACTGTTAGGAACTAAGATTCTTCTGTTTCTTTCACTTTCACTAACGATTTTCTTCCCCCTTGAGGATTTTTGCTAGGGAATGCAGTCATGCACTTTTGAATCCTCAGGACTTTGAGTTTCTGCTGCGTTCCTTCCTGACTCTGACTACCCACCCACTGAAATATATTCAGCTAACTTTTCATTACCTTTTCATTCTCCTAGTGATATAGGCACCTGATTTCTTATATCAAATCTCTTTCTGCACCGAACTTCAGTGATGCTCCAACCATGATGGAGAGGTCGGGAAGGGGTCTCCTTTGGGGTGGGGGGTGGGATAGAGGAGGTGGTCTTATCCTTTGAATGAGTTGGAATATCTCAATGAAAACGCCTTATGGGCAACGGAATATATGTAATTGGAGAACTGACAAGAAGTCAGAAGCCAAGAGACAAACTAAACAGATCTCAGTATAAAATCAAGGGAGGGAAAGGGCTTCCTAGGGAAATGAAATTGGACAAGAAACGACAAAAGGAAGATGACTGAGCCTTAGAGACAATCACAGTGACGAGGCTGGAAGAAAAACATTCACCAGAAGTGAGAGAGGAAAAAGCAAAGCTGCTGGAAAGCAGGCTGGGACAAATTCTAAATTTTGAATGTTATATGTAAGGAGTCCTACCACTCTATTTCCTAGAGGTCCTCTATTTCACACAAAGGTTGTGTAATCTTGTTTGAACCACACCTTTAATGGGACTTACTGTATCATCCATCTTCAAAGCAGAATTTTTACCTTCTTAAATGTTCATGTAAAAGGGAGTCATTTCCTAATTTGCACAGCTAAGAAGAGGCAATTTTACCTGCCAGATGAGTCAATTACACATTCAAAACTTGTATGTCTCCACTTATGAACACTGCCTACAACTGACTTATTCAGATACAGAGAAAATCCAGAGTCGTATTCTCCTACCAAGACACCAAAGATAAGAAACAGATTTATAGACGAAAAAAGGGTTGTTTAAAAAAAAAAAAAAAAAAAAAAACTAAGTCTTTGGCTTTCAAATTTGAGGTGGGAATCTTACAGGACTAGCTTCCTTTAGAGCATACCAGGCTTTGTTCATTTGGAATACACCTAAAAGGTTATTTTCAAATGCACCTGTCTAAAATCACAGGTTGATTTCCTAATGAGGCCATTAAACAATTTTCAAGCCTCACATTACTAGTTTATGAGAAGGTTCAGTTAAAATTTTCATTTGCCTCAAATGAATTGCAAAAATTTATACTGGGCTCATGGTTGCCTAGCAAAACTATGCAAGGAAAAAAGTCCTTCAGATTGTGAACTGAAGCTAAAAGATGAAAAATCTTCCATACGTGTCAATTTTTTCCCAGTTTAAAGAAACTAATGGAATAGCAGGTGAGCCAATTAAATGAGAGAATAATTCAGAAGCTCAGATAATGTTTTTCTTTATATTAATGTATTTTAAATTAGAGGGACTTCACCTTTATTAATGATTTGAAATAGACTCAACAAATTGTCTTCCTCTCCAAGTGTTACTTTAAAACATTTTTCAGCGTTTTAAGGCATCACAGCTACCACGTGCCTAAGCTGCAGTCAAGTTTCTAGCAAGCAAGAAGCCAAAAAAGCAGTGCAGCCAGCAGAATGGTTGGCACAAATCCATGCATTAAAACTCACGCAGTTAAATCATTGTGAGGGCTCCCCAAGCTCCCATCCCTAGCTAGTTTACTTTAATTTTGGTTACAATTTAAACGGGCTTGGTAGTCTGGTTTCCTAGCCTATCCCAGATGAGAAATATAATTTAGAAAGCACGAGGCAGCCTGATAGGAGAATGAGCACGGTACAGGAATGGGGAAGAGGGGAGGGGATTTTCAAGCAAAACAGATCAAATTGTCCTACACCCTTTATTAGCCCCTGTGAGCATCATTAGTCAGGGCGGGCATAAATGTTTTACTAAGGACCCTGAAGCATCAAGAAAATATAAAATCAGGTTTACTGTACTCTGAGGAAAAATGGGAAAGTACACATTTCAAAAAGACTTTTACTGCAGGCTGATTTTAAAAATTATTTAAGGCATTTCAGAGAGATAATCTTTTGGTAAAATCACTAATATAGAACACCCAATTTCCTAATGCTTAATGAAGCATTATGATATTTCCATAATGATGTAAATTGACATAAATCACATGGAGACATGATTGTGTATACAGCTGCATAACACTGTGTGCCTGATTAAAAAATCAAAGGAATTAACAATTTAATAAAGCTATACTGATGCTACTATTTTCTAAGTGTTTCGACAGCCTCAACACGTATTTTCAAAGTTCAGCTTACAAAGTGATGAAGCCAGAACACGGTTCTAACTCCACTGTATCAACTCATCAAGCCTAGTTCGTTTATATATCTAGATCCCTAGAGGCCAGTGGCAGTTAACACTTCTGGTAGCTGTCACTAAAGCCATCTACCATTTAGAGTAAAAGGATACCTTGGGGGTCCCACTGGTCTCTGATTCTGAGAAGTATCTTTGGTCAAACATGAAAAAATCCAAAGAAGCTGTAATTTGCATGAACTCTCAACCCAAAGATGGGGCAAAGTCTATCACAGAAAAAAAAAAATGGCCTTCAAGCAAAATGAATCATCAATACACAATACAGTATAAGAGACACCTATATATTTCATACACATAAGTCACTAAACCTTTTTGTAAGTTAGAGTATGTGTCTTCATATCATATGAATATAGGAAAAATATCAGAGACATGGAATCAAATATTTTATGAATGGATGAGAAGACAAGGACTATCTATTCCAATTTTCAAGAAGCAGAAGCTGAGAGAGGGGCCAGTGATGTATGGCTCTGATATTTAAATGAGCAGATAGATACTAAACACATGCTGGACATCTAGCTTGGATGCTGTGGCGGGTTACACATTCTGGTTCTAGGCCTAAGAGGCCTGTTCAAGGCCAACCCAATCTTTGGGGGGGGGGGGAGCTCAGTTTCTTGGTGTAAACCAGTCACCCATTCTCCTCACTTGAAGAGGTCTACCCAGCATTTAGCACGCTTCTGTCAGCAAACAGTATTTTATAGGCACCTGTGGTTATTTTCTTTCTTGACCATTTGAAGAATCAAGTAGGTAAATTCCTTCTCTCTCATTCTCTCCCTCTCCCTCCCCACCTCCCAAATTTGGATCTGGATTCAAGATACACTATTTGCTAAACATAAATGCAATAATGTATCTTCATGAATTAGTAGAATAAGATAATTTCTGATTCACATACACATATAAACACAACTAACTCAGTCATATCATTTATGCTACTTTTGTCTTTTCATTTTTCTTCTTGTGTGATTATTTGGTGGCCTGCATCCCAAGAAGGAAATCTTATTTGAATAAGAGCATTGTTTTTAAATATTATTAAATTCTTAATCTTAAATATTAACCAGGTACAGATGCACAACTTGGACATCTTCCATGTGGAAACATCTTCACACAAAAGGCATTTATTTAACCTGGAGAACGTTCAACATAATATTTTTTAAAACACTAGAACTATGCCTCTACATATTAGGGCTTTCTCATTTAAATTGTTTAGCACAGAGTCAAATTTGATGGATTTTTAGAAATGATACATTTCTTCCTCTGTTGGAGGGAGACAGAAGATGACGTCATAGGAGTAGTGATTATAAATCATTTTTCAGTGGGTTTCTTCCATTGATAGTAACATTAAAAATGACTGAAAGGTAAACTAGAACAACCCCCCAAAACTGCTGGCTTTGAAAACAAGACACAATCAAGTTATAAAACTAATTGTAATAGAATGACTGCCACTGGGTTTACTAGTTATAATCTAAGAATACAAATAAAAATTAGAGCAGAGCAAATACACAAGAATGTTCAAGAACTATCTTCCTAGAACCACCTAAAACTGTAACTACAGCAGGAAATAATTACAGTTAATGCCCATTATGTGTGGTAGTTGTATTCTGGTAAGAATACTGGATTAGTGAACACTGAACCATTGCTCCTAGGGGAAGTACAGGGATAGGTTCCTGCAAGCCTCAAATCACAACTTTTCTGTTAAGAGATCAGCACATAATTTTGTTTTATATGTATTTCTGGCTTTTTTTTTTTTTTTTTTTGCCCAGCCTTACTAAGGTATAACTGACAAATAAAATTGTAAGATATTTAAAGTGTACAAAGCAGGGAAGGGTATAGCTCAAGTGGTAGAGTGCATGCTTAGCATGCATGAAGTCCTAGGTTCGATCTCCCAGTACCTCCACTGAAAAACCAAATAAATAAATAAACCTAATTACCTCCCCCTGCAAAAAAAAAAATAAATAAAAACAAAGTGTACAAAGTGATTGATACATGTACACACAGTGAAAGGATTCCCCCCATTAACACATCCATCACCTCACGTATGTATTTAATATATGCTGTTGGCCCATTAACCTTGAAATCTGCCAACAGCAATGCAGCTCATGCCGGAACAAAGCTTATGAAACACATGTATTTCCTCCATAAGGCACATCGCAGCCTTCTGGCACTGAGGACCACTAGACAGCACTTCAGCACTATTTTAAACAGAGAAACCACCAAAAAAAGTATTAAAATACAAAAAACATGGCACCAGATAGGCTGCAAAAAGGACGCTTATTTACCATATTAGAGCTGAAACAAGGCAGCAGATTATCACCTTGTTTGGCCTCTGCTGGGAATGTGTGTTGAGGAACTAAGAATTTTCACTGCTCCCCAGATGTCTGCGGATGACTGCAAAAGTGTTACGAGTACTGATCTTGGGGTTACAGATAAATTTTAGCGAGTAGGTGAATTCGCAAACATGAAATCTGTAAATAATTCTCAACTCTCGTTACAAATGAAGCCACCAATATAGTGGCAATCAAATTGCCCTAGTGCCTTAAATATAGTACTTGATTACAGGAACATGATTTGGAAGGAATCATTCCTTTTTTGTGAGATGAGGCTCAAATCTACATCCACATAAACATTAACACACTGCATCTCCGACACAGGTGCAGGAGTGATTACTCACTCATAAATAGATGATGTTACCCTTGTGCAGAAATATGGCTATCCAGCAGTGGTGCAAAGGGTTTGACGAGAGGAATTAGAACAGGATCAATGACTTACTCAGTAAGTGTGTCCATCTGCCAGAAGGGAAGTTCCTCAGGAATTGTTTGGTGGGTATAAAACTGAATACCACTGCTTCAGTAAAAACTGAGGTCAGAACTGTTAGAAAAACAAGGTCAAATTCTCAGTTGTCCTGGCTTGTGCTGTCCAATATGGGAGCCCCTACCCATCTGTGACTGCTTAAGTTCATTAAAAATAAATAAAATTCCATCACACTAGCCACATTTCAAGTGCTCTGCAGTCACACATGGCCAGGGCCACTAACCTGAATGGTATAGGGGAGATGGCTGGTCTGTCGAGTGAGGGGCTTCAGGCAGAGACCTCTGTTTTGTAGAGGATCCCAGACTGTCCATATCTGGAAGAATTTCCTGTGGCCTGAACACATTCCTTAGTTAAGAGTCCTCTAGTTTCTTGCTTGGAAACACAAGCCCTGGCTGCCGGCATTTCTAGCCCCTGGGCTGGGGGGGTAGGGTGGGAAGAAGAGATGGGTCCATCACAGGTCAGTAGGAGGCCATGCGTTATATAAAGTGGGCACGGCCCATGTGGCCATAATCACTTGGGTTCAAGTTCCACAATGATTAAGCCCCATTTCTTTTGCCAGGATTCGGGGTGGAGGGGGGGAACAGATGCTTCTTTGCATAGGGTGAATGAGGGGATCCAGAGATCTAATTGCTTCTTATATGATCTTTCAAAGAATCTACCTTTTCCAGCCCCACTGCCCCCAGGTCTTTAAAACTACCTGAAGCCTTTGGCTCCTGAGCCTTGCTGACGTCCTGCATGAGTGGCCCGTGGCTGCCCCACTGCCAGAAGTTAGTTTTCACCGTTCTCTGGTCTGCTCAGTTCATTCACCTGGTTTTCAGCTTTGAAAGTTTGTTGGACTTCAGCTCTGCAATTATGTCCTCTGCTATTTTTTTTCCCCAGGTAGGTTCATATCTCTGTTGCTCTTTAATGCCATTTACTGGTGTTGCAGTAGGGCGTGGTGATCAAGTCATGTGTTCAGTCCACCATGTTACCTGCATGCTCTTAACTTGCATTTCAAGATTTGGGTCTCATCACAATCTAAATATTTGTGTCCCCTCTGCCCCGCTTCAAATTCATATGTGGAAGCCCTGATGTGTTGGTATTTGGAGGTGAGCCTTTGGGAGGTAATAACGTTTAGATGAGGTCATGAGGGTAGGGTCCCCATGATGGGATTTATGTCTTTAAAAGAAGAGGCACCAAGAATTTTCTGTCTCTCTCTCCACCATGTGAGGACACATCCAGAAGGCAGTCATCTGCAAGCCAGGAAGAGAGTCCTCACCAGAACCCAACCAGGCTGGTACCCTGATCTCAGACTTCCAGCATTCAGAACTGTGAGAAAATAAATTTCTGTCTGAGCCACCCAGTCTGTCGTAGTTTGTTATGGTGGCCTGAACTAATACATGTTCCTGTCTTTAATCAAAAGGTCTTTATAGCTATAAATGAAATGTTTGGCTAAGAATCAAAACAAATTTGAACTGTATTAGTGGCCACAATGCACACAGGTAAGTGGGGTACCACTGACAATAAACTGACTAAGTGACTAAATCATAAGGAGCCTGCACACTGAACGACCACTGACATGCTTGCTTGAATGCTCTAAAGTGGTGTCATTTCATAGGGAAAACATGCAATTATTTCATTGATTAATTTAAAAAATAAATGGAAACACACGTTACAACTGCTTCTAATGAACTGACCCCCGGGGAATACCACTGGTTGGGGGATCCCATGGTATGGGAGCCATGCTCTGTGGTTCTTCCAAGTCAGCTGGAGATGCAGCCCTGCCCTGACAGCCATACCCCGAGGCCCCAGTGGCACACGGCTGGTTAAAACGCTGGGGAGAGGGAGGCCTGCACACAGGATGCTGGAGCACTGCACACAAATGAGCTTTTTGTGGTTCAACACCCCCAGACCTTTTGATGAGGTTCTTACTCAGCCTTTTAAATACTGTGGCTTTCTGTTTCCTTGGGTTATTTGAATATGATATTTGAATATGAGAGGACCTGTTCCCCTCTTAAACTCGAGATAGCAAGCTCTCTTTGAGACTTGGGCTGTCTGACCTCTGAGCAGGGTTCACTGCCTTCATCAGCAAATCAGCAATTTGCAACACTCCCCCTCAGGGCTGTCTGAGCCCCCACCTCCTGACCACATGCCACTGGGATGGCCTAAATGCAAGTGACATCTACCCACTGTGGTACTCATGTAACTAAAGAGACATGATGGGGGCCAGCATTTCTAGCAATATATACAAATGCAATTCATAATTTTTTAAATTTAAGTCTAATCGATTTACAATGTTGCATTAGTTTCTGGTATACAGCATAGAGGTTCAGCTACACATATGTATATATTCTTTTTCATTATACATTATCACAAGCTATTGAATATAGTTCCCTATGCCACACAGCAGGACTCTGTTATTTATCTATTTTGTATCTAGTAGTGTATATCTGCTAATCCCAAACTCCTAATTTATCCCTCCCCCACTTTCCCCTTTGGTTTGTTTTGTATGTCTGTGAGACTGTTTTGTAAATAAGTTCATTTGCGTCTTTTTTTCAGATTCCACATAAATGCAATACCATATGATATTTGTCTTTCTCTGATTTACTTCACTTAGTATGATAATCTCTACATCCACCTATGTTCCTGCAAACGGCATTATTTCTCTTGGTTTCAACTGGATATTCTTTTATCTGCTTTAGAGGAATGGCTATGAATGCTGGGACTTTCATCAAAACTTCAGAGATTAACAACAAAACACCCCCTCTATGCCCAACCCCTCTCAAACCAACAAGGACGGACAGATGTCTGCCAGTGGGATGGAGGATATTATCAACTCTCGTTTTCTCCTACCAGAGCTGGCTGCAGGATCCAAATTTAAGTGGCCTTCCAGTTCTCATTTTGAGAGAGACACACCCATTACAAGCCTTTAAATGTTTAATGCTTCGCACCTGCTGTGAGAGGGGGACAAGCTGTTAAGCTTCTTCATTTATATTCTGAGGACAACCCCATTCAGGACTTACCATTCTTCCAATTATAAGAATATACAGATTTGGATTCTCTCAATGTCTTTAAAACGTTCCCACCTTGAAATCTGATCCCTTGGGAGCTCAGCTGTCATCTGGCCGCTCAGGAAAAAGGCAATAAAACTCTCTTCCAAATCATTCTCTGCACCCCAGAGCAGGAGACAGGCTGAGCTGACTTGAGGTGAAACTGAGTAAAAAATGTTTGTCTTCAGCATCTGAACTACTTTATTCTTTTGCTTTCTTAGGCCCTTTTTTTTCTCCTTCCAAGATCTGGAAGCCGCTATCCTTGGGCAGTTTACTAGGTTCTGGATCTTTATGTTACTTCTTCAAAATTCACCCCATGAGTGATTTCCTGAGAAGCCCCAACTTCACACTCTGGCTTCTAAGGAGTCTGTTCATTAAACAGATGAAACAAACCAAAACAAACTGCTGCTGTCTGATGAATATTTGTTGGGCACTGTGTAAACTCACAGGTAGCAACCCTTGCTCATTTTCAAAAGGACTAAAGGTATGCCCTTAACTGATGGAGTCAGTGTATCAGCCTGGTGGGAACGTCAGGCTGAAAAAAACAAGTGGTCCTTCCAGCGGCCCTAAAATCATATACCATATCCTCTCTGACGCATGGTTCCTGACAGTATCTTTCAGTTCCTCAAAGTGGAATTCTTCTTAAAAACTAAAGAAAAAATAAGATTTCTAAAGTATTTGAAAGCAGAGAGATTAGAACCATGAAGCCCCATCTCTCATCCCCTGTCTTCAATAACTGTCACTAAAATTCCCACAAGGTGGATAAGTTAGCACTTCTCTAAAGCAAAAGTCCCGTATTTGGGTAGAACAATATATAGTTTGACACTGTCAGGATGTCCCAACCTTTAAGCACTATGTTGATGTACATGCAAGTTTTCAAAGCCTTCTTTCTTCCTTATGACAATGATGAAGCTCTTTTCAGATCAGGTGTGGAGGAAACACAGTCTCTTCATTACTCTAATTACAGACGTAAGTGGAATACGTATTTGGGGGTTAAATCAGTCACAGGTTGTTATGCAACCCTAGTTAAAAATAACTCATGAAAGCACGAGGCACTGAGATGTAAGAAACCAGTCCTTATACACTGAAACCCTTCAAAGTGATTTTTTAAAGAGTAATTCTGTCATTGGACTTTTTACTATTTAGACAGTGCTGGCCAGTATTCCAACAAGAGATGAGTTCCTACAGAAGAGGGGTGGCCGCAGGGCTCAGGAACAGGCTGCTCCTGTAGCACACTGCAGCAAACACACAATCACACCATACACACATGGCAGGTCCTAATACCGCCTGTAACTTTTCTTACAAGACTATGTGTGTGTGGACAGATTTATACACACACGCATAAATACAGACAGACACACAATTACATATGCACACACGTACATGCACTTAAATACACATGTTTAAAGCCCGGAGTGCCCCTGAACTTCATGATGCAGGATATAAAACTGAACCCACGAAGTCCCTCTCCTCCTACTCCATTCACGGTAGCATCTTGTTCATATGATCTCCGTCACTTCCTGCACAGCCCTGCTCCAGGCGGACGGCTGCAGCCTGGGTTACAGCCCTTTTACACCCTGTCTGGACTGAAAGAGGCATCTGACACATCTTTCTTCTCACAGTCTCACCCGTTCCTCACCTATCCCTCATGTTGCTGCCGAAGCTGTTCTCTGCAAACCATGTCAGACCGTGTAAAATGCACCTGGAGCCCCTTCTCCGTCTCCCCGTCACTTACAGAATAAATTGACATTCATCATATTGGCACAGTATGCCCTATACCAGGGAACCTCAAATTCTAATAGCTAACTATTCTATTATACTATATGTATATAGTATTATATAAAATTATATACTTACTACATGTTATATGATCAATAATATAAGATCTACAATATATTATATTAGAATACTTACTATACAATAGCCATATGAAGGAGGCACTATTATTCCCATTTTACTGATGGGGAAACTGCAGCACAGGGTAGTTGAGTAACTTTCCTAAGGGCACCCAGCTCTTCTTAAAATTTTTTTATTATTTATAAATCTTCTATTGAAGTACAGTTGATTTACAATGTTGTGTTAGTTTCAGGTGTACACCAAAATGCCCAGCCCTTAAGTGACAGAACTGAGAGTTAAGCCCAGGCAGTCTGGCTCTGGAGTCCAATCCCACTGGAATTTCACTAGAAGGGCTGCTTTTCCCCCTATGCATGAGGCCCAATTTGTTATCTTCTGCCATGTGAATAATATACTTGGGGATAAAGAGAAGGGATGTTGAAAAAAAGTGCCTCACTCTGTTCCTTATGAGTTAGAAAACCCAAGGAGAAAGCCTGAAAAGGCAAGACAGGGAGAGGAAGTTTCTTATTAACTCTCCAGTAAGGGAGAAGAACTATCTGCTCGGGGCCTATAATGTGTCAGGAGCTTCTAACTCCTAAGTACCCCTACTACTTTGTTAGCATTGTTAAGTCCTCTAGTTACCATTTTACAGATGAGGCAACTGAGCTCAGTACTGCAGGAACGGCAACAAAAGACAGAGTCTAGAATGTGGCTGGGCAGAGGTGCAAACCTGGTGGTTCCAGCTCCAGTGCCTGGGTTCTTTCCTCTGTACCACACTGCCCCTCCTAGATAGGGCCCTGCTCGGCCACACATCAGAACAATGACCTTGTGGAGGGGTGGAAAAAGCCCCCGGGACCTGGGTAAAAATCCCAGACAAGTGGCTTCTGGATTCTTGCTTCCCTGAGGCCAACGTCTCTGTTTTGGCCTTTCTGAAGGCTGGGATGGGAACAGCAGAATCTGAGTGTAACTGGTGAACACGCAAATCTTATTCCACATCCATGAAGCCTAGGTGCTTCTGGGCAGTAAAAATAATGGACAAAGAAGAAAATCTATCAACACACTCAGTTCACTCTTCTTTTCCATTTTAGAAAAGTTTAAAACATTTCTCTGAAGTTTTGATTCATAGGTAGAAACGGCCTGAATACTGAATTTATCATTTGATTCCCTCTAGTTTTGAGGACCAGCACTGAAAGAACTACATACTGGTTTAAGGAAGAGAGTAATATGAGATTCTACACACAGTGTGAATATTTAAAATTATCCTCCTGCTCATAAAAACCAAGAGTTGAGTGGAGAGGCTATGGTGTGCATTAATTTACTTGAGACATCTGTTGAGTGCTTCCCAGATGCAGAGCTCTGTGCGCGGTGCTATAAAGGTGAGAAGAAAAAGTAGAAAGGCGGCTGCTAAATGAGATGACAATACCCGACGGGTGACAGAAGGATACAGTGCTACAATCACCAATCAGCATAATGGAGGAAGGAAGAGACGTGATGTGATTGGGCTAAGATTACAAGGTGAATTACTAAAAATTATGTTAGATGCCAGTTTAAAAGCCTAGCTTGGTAGGATTTAAAATACGTACACACATTTGCAGATATCCCATCTTCCTGACCAAAGAGCCCATTTCTGTGAAACTTACAACAAGTGCTAACTACTCACAAAACAGTTGTCAAATAAAAACTTGCTTGATTGCATCAAACATGTCGGATGGTGACTAGGATTCAAATTGGAGTCGTTTAACAGCTAAGGATGAATTTTAATTTGATATTTAAACTGTCCTTTATTAGCAGTTGTCTGGGATTATTCACCCAATTCACAAACACATCCACATGACATCAGTCCTGAAGAGGAGTCTGTTTCAAAAGATGACCACACCTGACACAGGATGGAAAGGTTATCAACTGAAACCAAGCCCTAAACCCACTGAACGTGGCACCTTGCTAGAGATGGGGGGTGGGTGGGGATCAAGTCTACAGAAACTCGACTAAGTGGTCTCTTGTTTTTGCAGCTACAATTAATCGGTAACTTTTAATTTAAAGGAAAATCCAAGAGATGGACGAGAGTAGCTGGTGTCTACAGAAAAATGTCAGCTGCTCTAAAATAACATGGTGGCCGACTTCTTCCTATGTGGCACTAGGACACTTTGCTCTTGTCACATTGGGCCTCAAGGTCTGAGGGTCTAAGCTTCCATCAGTGAGTGACTAAGCCATCACAGGCTTGCTCAGGCTTTGAATAAACCGAGAAACTGCTGAGCACCTCACTTCAATGGGCCAGCTCTGACATTTTAAAAAATGAAAACCATTGTGTTTAAATAACAAAACTCACCAGAGCTCCGGGTAGTATGACCTGAGACAAGTAATTTGATCTCTGTGTGCCTCAGTTTCCTCATCTGACAATGGGGTAATAATACTGTCATCTACTTCATAGAGTATTGTAAGGATGAAATGAGATAACGCTTACAAGTTTCTCACTATTATTGTCTCCTCCTCAGGAGTTATAATTTTTCTATCTAGTCATTAAACAAATGTTTAATACTTTAACCTCCTTTCAACTGCAAAAGATCATGCACTTACAAAAAAAGATATAAAGCCTGAATGTATTATGTGTTGTGAAGAGCACATCTCTGTAACCACCACTTAGAAATAAGAAATAGAACC
The DNA here is from genome assembly GCF_036321535.1 of Camelus dromedarius. Lineage (NCBI taxonomy): Eukaryota > Metazoa > Chordata > Mammalia > Artiodactyla > Camelidae > Camelus > Camelus dromedarius. Next base: position 8,381,586 of record NC_087454.1, on the reverse strand, counting down.
TTGCCAGCTGCACAGAAGACCCTCATGTGCCTCTGTTCTCTCTGCAAGTAAACACACTGTTCTGTCTTCTAAACTACTACGATATTCTCTCAAGGTGTCCTTAAAGATTTAAAGCATGATAAACACTCAATAACTGATGGCTACTGATTTTTTAAGAAAATACAAGGCACACTCAAGAAGTTTTCCGGCTTCTTTCTATCTCATTCTGTAATTGCACTTATATGTATGTAACGCATCTCACTCAGCATGTCTCAGGGAATAACCAGCCTGCATTTGTCATTTTGAATACGGCTGTCAGACTTCACAGCACATTGGATTTCTAAAACTGTGTTAATTTAATGCACATGCCTCCAATTTCGGTCTAGTTAACTACTATTGTTAGCAACCTCAAGAGCAGCAATGAAGAAATGAAGCCTTAACAATTGCCTCTTGTTCTTTGGATTTGCTCAGAACTTTCACAGAAAAACCAGATAATTCCAGTAGCATCCTGAAAAAAAAAAAAGTGAAGAGATAATGTGTCTGTGTCAAGAAGAAAGTCTGTCTGCAGCACGCTAACCATACGGGGACCCATCTGATCACATACATGACGGCTCCATATTACACCAGCAGGAGACTGGTGTAACAAGACTCAGTGGAGAAATCACTGTGCATCTGCTATTTTGTCACTGTGCTTGGTCAACCTTCCAGAAGAAATGAGTTGATATCCTTTGCCCTAATTCTGAATTTAGCTGTAGCTGCGGAGGACAGTTCCATGTGAACTCAGACCCAAATGCACTGAAATCATCCCCTCTCAAGGATACAGTGCTCATCTGCATCAACCCACCATCTCCTCTAAGCCCTCTGCGTTCAGCCCAAGCACAAGTGCAGCCTGAAATAGGTGGATCTAAAGCAGTGGGTACAGGAGCTCCCAACGCTCACACTGACAACCTAATAACACACCTTTATACTGGCTTTTCTTCCTCCCTTACTCTGCCTCATCCCTGTTTCCCGAGCTCACCTTCCAAACTGAATACCTGAAACCAAATCCTTGCCTCAGGCTCTGCTCTCAGGCTAACCCAAACTAAGATAAGGGTGGAAGGGCGAAGAAGGCATAGCTTCAAAAGGCATTTCTTTGGAGGAGGGCAGAATCAAGTGTCATAACGCCTGATACCTGGAAGTGGGAGATGGAGGGGTGGGGAGGGCTTTTCGCAGTCTCGCCTTTAACCCCAGCCGCGTGACCTTACGGAGGTCACTGTACATGAAGTCAAGTATTAGTAAAACAAAATCTTCAACCAAACAGTTCTCTGGTAGCACAAAAGCAAGTCTGGGCTAAACCTGTCCCATGTCATTAGAGCATTTAACTATGAGGACTGAAAGAGGAACAAACCTACATTAGGATTCCACAAAGTTCTGTAAATGAGGGCACTGACTGTGACTTGGGAGACAGTTAAGCCTAGTTAAACGTTCTGGCCCCTGGAGTCAGACAGATCAGTTCGAATTCCAGCTTTTTCTCCCTTAGTCACTGGGTCAGCTTACAAAAGTTTTTAAACCTCTCTAAGCCTCAGTTTTGTCAGATGTAAAACAAGTGTAAGAATGGTATCTTCTTCATTCAGGAAGAGCCGTGGAGGTTCCATGAGAACATATATGCGATTTATTTAGCACTGTGTCGCAGATAAAAGTGCTCAAAAAATGTCCATTGTTCTTATCGTGATGATGGTTTAGATTTATAACCTTTGGAGGATGACTCGTTGGATCACAGAAGGGTTTCTCAACCGCAGCACAGCTGATATTTTGGGGAAGACCATTCTTTGTTGTGGGGCTTATATCATAGGATGTTTAGCCAGATTCCTGGCCTCTAGTCACCAGATGCCAGTAGCACCAACACCCACCGCCACCATCCCTTCGAACTGTGACAACTAACAGTGTCTCCAGACACTGCCAAAAGTCCCCTGGACAACCGCCTCAGCTGAGAACCACTGAGCTAGAGAAATTAGATTCTAACGCTAAACTTGTTGATTACTGATTCTGAGATTTATCGTGAGAGAAAATGTCTTCCTGCTGTATATGTAAATATTTGTTTCTTAATACATATTTTTAGTGTTCAAATTTCCAATTGCTGCGCAAATGTCATAATTTACTGAGCTATAACTGACATAAAACACTGTGCAAGTTTTAAGGTATACAACATACAGATTTGAAACATTTATGTTGCAATATGATTGCCGTTGTAGTGTTAGCTAACACCTCTACCCAATACATCATCGTCATTTGTTCTTGAGGTGGGAACAATCAAGATCCAGTCTCTTAGCAAGTTTCATATTTATAATACATTTTAATGCTTAGGGTATCTTGTTCCTCTCAGCCTCTAATAGAACAATACTTCCCGGGGGGAAGGACATTTAATAGATGGTCCAGATCAAGAAAGGAGCACCTGAGCCTGGAAAGACCCAGCAGTTTCTCATGCGTGTACCAACACCAGGAGCTCTAGGGATGAACTCACCAGATGCTTTCCCCACTCTAGAGACTTTTCTGAGAGGTCTCAAGGGAACAGAGAGGTTTTTGGGGTGGGGGGGGAAAGTAACCTTTCCTGTTCTTGAGTCAACCCATGGGAGCAGCTGGAACTTCCCTGCCAGAGGGAAGAGAAAATGAAGCCATTGGGGCTACTCTGTTCGTGGAACTGCGAGCAGGAAAGCCAAGCCTGGGTGGCACTCGGTCACTTTCAGGATCAGATAGGTGTGCTGTGCATGACTGTGAGTGAAGTGTTTTTGCAGATCTTTCTGTTTTCATTTTGGATTTTCTTAGTATTTCCTTTTTTCCCCCCAAATTAATACAGTTTTACTGCTTTTTACCCATTTGAAACTTGGTTATTTGTAGCTTATCTTGTTCAATACTTTTACTTCTAATAACTAATCCAAGAGTTTTGTGTGTGTGTTTATGTGTACGTTTGCCTAAACTATCATGTAATCTGCAAAAATGACAGGTTCTTCCCTTCCAATCTTATAATTTTAATATAATGTTCTTACCACACTGACTGGGTCCACTGGTACAATGGTGAAACAGAAGCCTGAAAAGTGGACATCCTTGCCTTTTTCCTGATTTTAAATGCTTTTTAGCATTCAGCATTAAAAATGATGCTTGCTCCTATTTTTGTCTTGTATTTGGTTTTGTTTTTGTTGTTGTATGTTTTATTAACATGAAGTCGACTATTTCTAGTGCTTTTGTCATTGTTAATCATGAGTAGGTGTTAAATTTTGTAACGTCACTTTTCTGAGTCTATTGAAATGGTCATATGTCTTTTCTCCTGTAATTTAAAACCTATGAATTATGAACTGAATCTAATTGAATGAGGTAGGGTGTGTCCCTTTTTCCTTTCCCTGGAAGAGACTGGTTAAGGGTGTAATGATGTTTCTTGCAAGTCTGGTAAAACTGGCTTTAAAACCTTTGATGCACCTTTGTTGGAAAAACTTTATCTGTCGATTCAATTTATTTAATGGTTACGGATTTATTTACATTTCTATGTCTTAAATCAGTTTTGATTCATTATCTTTTACTAAGAATTAATTTTATTTAAATTTCAAAATTTACCTAAAGTGGTATATTATTCTACATAAAACTGTCATATTTCTTATTACCTTTTAAAACTTTGTCCCCTTTTTCATTTCTAATATCATTTATGCACCTTTTTTTTTTTCCTTGATCTCTTCACCAAGTCACTCTATATTGGTCCTCTGTATTGTATATTTTTCTATCTTATTAATCTCTGTCTCTGGAATCTTCTTCCTTCTACTTTCTTTGAATTATTCTTTTGTTCTTTTGCTTAGTTTCTTAAGGTGGAGGTTTTAATTTTTACTCTTTTCTCTATAAACACTTAAGGCTGTGAATGTCCCTGCATTCCACAAGTTTTAATAATTGGTAGTTAAAAAAATGTTTCTGTTCTAAATGTTAAATTTCCATTACAATTTATTCTCTTGCCCATGGGCTGTTGAGATGTATGCTTATAAGTTCCACATATAACAAGAATTTTAAAAATTTATCTTTTTGTTGGTGCCTTCGATCAGTATTTGCTTTTATGGAAATCTAATTTAACTTATTTTTTTTCCTGCTAAATAACTTCCTCTCAGGTGTCAGCATAAGACTTTTTGTTTTTGCCTTTTTATTGCAGTGGTTATTTTACGATGGGAGAGGAGCTCAAAATTTTTATCACTTCGTAAAAACTCAGCAAGGCTTCATGCTTAAATACAGACACACAATGAATGGTCACCTGGATTTGATGGGAGACTTTTATATGAAAGAGGGGTACCAGGACAAATTTTAAAAAAAGGGTCTTAGGAAAATAGACACTACAAAGAAGAACAGAGTATTATTAAAAGTTCTTTGAATAAAGATGAACTGTATGCTTTAAAAAAGAAACAGAGAACAACAAAGTGCTCTTGAAAATAGAAAATGACTGCCAAAATAGTTATATGTATACGAGTTAAAGTAGAAAGTCAAGAAAATATCCCAGAAACAAAAGGCAAATGAAGAAAAACAAAATACAAATTTCACTCAATGAAACAATCACTCAATGAAATCTAACATCTGATGGACACTATTTCTAGAATGAAAGAGCAGAGAAAGCCAAAGAGAGTAAAGTTGTAAAAGAAATAATTTTAAGAAAATTTTCCAGAGCTCAAGGACTAAAGTCTCCAGATTGAAAAGGTCAGCCAGATGCCAGGCACAATGAAGGTCCAGGAGCAAAATTATGAGATTTCATAACACCAAGGATAGAGAGAATATCCCAAGATATTCCAAAAAATAAAAGGTCATTTCCCAAAGAATAAGAACCAGAATTCATTCAACTTCTCAAAATCACTGAGTGCTATAAAACAACAATTGATGCTCAAATGTTTATGAAAATTATTTTAAACCTGGAACTTCATATTCAAAGTGTGAGATTTGTTGGAATTTACTTGAGAATATGCTGCAAAAAAATCCATAGAAAACCAAAGAGTAAGATCAAGAAAAAAAATATGAGATCCAGAAAAAAATGAGTTGCATGTAGAAAACAGCTAAAGAAAAGTTCCCTGATGATAAAATGGCAGGTCTAGAGAGTAAATGGCCTCTACTTAAACAGGAAGATGGAAGGGAGGTGATTGTACAGAAAAAAGGGAGGTACTCACTAAACATAAATATGCTAAAGCTAAAAAATAGTATCATTTTAAGGAAGATATTGCAGGAAGAAAAGAAAAACAATTAGAAACTTGAGGAAGGCAAAAAGCTTTCTAAGATGAAAACTGTAATAACATAATACCATCTCTGAGAAGAACATCCTTACTCAGACACAGTAATGTAAACACTGTTTACTGATTTAACTATACAAGTATGTTGAGAGGATTGGGGAAGAAAGATAGAGGATTGGAGCAAGAGTCTAACCTAAAAGAGTAAGAAGCAAAGAGGAAACATTAATATTAATAACTGAAGCAGTAGCAATATAAGATCTAATTTAAAAGTGTGAAGACTTAAAACTGGTTTCCTTTGAGCAACAGGACTGGGATGATGAAGTATGGGACAAGGAACGGCTGTTTTCATTGCAAAACTTTCTCCATTATTTGATATTTTAAGACATGTACATAATTTAACTTGATGGGATTTAAATAAGTAAGTGGCCAATAGGTATTATGCAAATTCAAGCATAGCACTAATAAAATGAATGTCCAGATGAATGATGTTCTGACAATAAGATATCAATTTTTACTTAAATTGAAGAGTTAAAAAATATTTCAATATCTAGCACTAGCAAGGTCATGGTGATATGTACAATCTCATACAGTGATGCTGGGTTTAAACTAAAATAATCTTTCTAGATTAACAGTTTGGTAATTTGCATAAAAAGCCATGCAAATGTCTACTCCCTTTGACAAAAAAAATTTCATTTGCTCCTATGGCAATAAAAAATGTACATTAATATTAATGCACTACAACTGGGGTCGATGTTCTTACGTAAATTATGAGGGATTCTCATGTAAATGATGGTATATCCACTCAAAAGACTCTTCAGTCAATCAAAGGAGAATTTCTGAGAGGTATGGAAAAGATTTAAAATATAAAGAGAGGAAGGAAGGAAATAGGGTACAAACTCTAAATGAAGGGCAGAATTTCAGCTTCCAGATATGACAGAGAAATCTGACTTGACCTTTGACTGTAAAAAACTAGGAACTGGGCAAAACTTAAAAACAACTATTTTCAGACAGTTCAGACAAACTGAAATACATGAGAAGAGGGTAAAAAATGAGGTAAGCCCCATGATCTCCACAGATTTCTGTCTGGAGTCACTTTAAAGATTTGGTACAGAGACTTGGATATCAAGTAGAGCTCAGCAGTCTTGCTGAGATGAAGAGATAGAGATTAAGGAAGTTGGAATATGAGAATTAGAGTACTGGAGGTGAGAAAGCTACACAGAATAGAGGTAAAGAAATCCCCTTGAGTTTTTAGCTGAGAGTCAAAGTTTTGTGCAAACTACAACTTCTGGGGAAAGAAAAATTGCTGGAAAGCTGGGCTTATTCAAATTCTGATCATTAAGAATAGAGAACATTCATTGAACACCTGTAGCATTCTGTACAGACTCCAGAAGGCTGTAGTAGAAAGACTAAACTAGCCCTAGAGGAAGAAAATACCCCAGACCCATCCAAAACAAAATTTAAAACTAGTTTTGGAAGAATCACACAAATAATCGCTAGCTAGAACAAAACTCAACACTCTATAGTGGAGTCCAACAAAATCCAGAGTGTCAACAAGTGATAGCACAATGCTCAGTATTCAATCAAAAATTACTAGGTAAATGAGAAAGCAGGAAAGCATAAACTATAACCAGGAGAGAAACCAGTCAACAGAAACAGACCTAGAAATAATGGAGATAACAGAATTTGCAGACAAGGACTAAAACACAACTATTTTATTTATACTCAAGGATTGAAAAGTAAACATGAACATAAGAGAAATTGAGAAAAATTTAGGACCTCAAAAAGAACCAATAAAAACTAAAGCTAAAAAATACTGTATCTGAATTAAAGGTTTCACTGCATGGGGTTAACAGAAGATTAAACAATGCAGAAGAAAAGATCAGTGAGTTTGAAGGCATAGGAATAGAAACCATGCAAACTGAAAAACAATAAGAAAAAAGACAAAAAATTGAACAGAGCCTAGGAGTCTTATGGGACAATTTTAAATATCCATAAAATACATATAATTTGAATTCCAAAAGACAAAAAGAAAAGAGAACGGGTAGAAAAGTTTTGTAAAAATAATGGTTAAATTCTTCCAAATTTGATATTTAAAAACTATAAAAGTATGAATCCACAGATCCAAAATACTCAACAAACCCCAAGTAGGAGAAAATAACACCAAGACACAACATAATCAAATTATCCAAAATTAATAATCCAAATAAAGTTTTTTAAAAAGTAGCCAGCTAGTAAGATCTATTACATATAGGTAAACAAAATTAAGAACAATCTCTAACTTCTCATCAGAAATAATGCAATCAATTAAGGCAGTGGAATAGTATCTTTATATTGCAAAAAGGAAAAATTAGCCCATCACCTATAATTCTATATCCAGAGAAAATATCCCTCAAAATTGAAAGTAAAATAAAGAAAATTTCACATAAACACAAGTTGTATGAATTCATTGCTAGCAGTCCTCCACTATAAAACATATTAAAGAAATTCTTTAGACTGAAGAAAATTGTATCAGACAAAACTCAGATTTACACAAAAGAACAGAACAGTAAAATGGGAACGACTTCTCAGCTTTTAATATACTTAAAAAATAAATAACTATATTAAAGTATTAAAAGACATTGTGAGGTTTATAATAATACATAGAAATAAAACATATTTCAATAGCACAAGGATTGTTGAGGGAAATGGTCATTTACTGTTTTCATGTTCTTACATTATAGATAAAGTGGCATATTACATAAAGGTACACCGTGAATACAGTAAACCCCAGAGCAACCAAAAATAATAAAAGAACAAGGGAATATAGCTAGTAAACAAAATACATGTTAACAAAAAAAAAAAACCCCAAAACCTCAAAAGGCATGAAAACTGGGACAGAGAACAGATGGGGCAAATGGGCGGTAAGCAGCAAGAATGGTAGATTAAATCCAACTATACTGATAATTCCACTAAAATAACACCCTAATTAAAATGCAGAGACCCACTACATGTTATCTACTACAAACAAAATACACTTTAAATATAAATACACAGATTGGTTAACAGCAAAAGGATGGAAGAAAGATATACTATTCAGACACAAATAGTAAGAAGCTGGAATAGCTACATTAATATCAGACAAAATAACCTTCATGACAAGAATATTGCCAGATACAAAGAATTCCATTACATTATGAGTCAATTTTTGAAGAAGATATACATAATAATGCTAAACAGCAGAATTTCAAAATACATTAATCAAAAACTGACAGTATGGAAAAGAAAAACAGACAAATTCATCATTATAGTTGAAAATTTCAATACTCTTTTTGCAGTATTTGCTGGAGAAGTAGGTTGAAAAACAAAATTTGAACAACACTATCCACCAGATTGACCTAATTGTCATTTATAGGATACGTTACCCCAGACTGTAAAATGCACATTCTTTTCATGGGCACATTCACCAAGATATACCATATGCAGAGCTAAAAAATAAGTCTCAATAAACGCAAATCAGCTGAAATCATAATGTCCTGTGACTATAATGAAAACAAATTAGAAGTAAAAACCAAATGTTTTTAAATAGTTATGTATTACAAAATTAATACCAATATATATAACCGATAGTTCCAAGAAGAAATCATTAGAGAAATCAGAAAATAATTCAGAATTGAATAATAATAAAAATACAGCCTATCAAATTTGTGGGATGCAGCTGACAAAGTGCTTACAGGGAAAATTATAAAGCTTTAAATACTTAAATTATAGAAAAAAATCAATGATATAAATTTCACATTTTAAAGGAACCTGGGAAGCAAAATTGAACTGAAAAAGTAGAGAAGGAAATAACAAAGACTGGAAATCAATGGGAAAGAAAATGAATAATAGAAAAACAAATCAATGAAACTAAATTCAGTAAAATTGATAAGCCTCTAGTAAAACTGATCAAGAATAAAAGAATTTTTAAAATTATCAATATCAGAAATGAAAGAAAACTAAAAGACATCACTACAGATACTGTAGACATTAAGAAGATGACAAAAGAATATTGTGAAAAATTTTAGGCCAATAAATTCAACAACTTTCATGAAATGGATAGATTGCTTAAAAGACAAATTATAATTGATACAAGAAGAAAAAAATGCAAATAGTCCTATATCTATTAAAGACATTGAATTTGAAATTAAAACCTTTCCTACAAAGAAAACTCTAGTCCAAGTGACTAGACTAGTCCACTGCTGAATTCTATAAAATACTGAAAGAAGAAATAACAAATTTTTAAAAACTCATTCATAAAATAAGGAGAAGGAAATATTTTTCAACTCCTTTTACAAGGTCAGCTTTACGCTGATAACAAAGCCAAATAGACATTACAGGAACATTACAGACCAATGTCTCTCAAAAACATAACCATGACAATTCTTAACAAGTCCAGCAATATATTAAAAGTATAATACAGCATGACCAAATGATTTTTATACCAGGAAATGCAAAGTTGCTGTAACATTTCAAAAGTCTTTAAATTGCAATCTATCATACTAACGGTACAAAGGGAAAAAATCAAATGATCATCTCAAAAGGTGAAAAAAAAATGTTCAACAATATGCAGCATCAATTCATGATTTTAAAAAACTCACGGAAAACTCAGGATAGAAGGAAACTTCCCTAGTAAAGGGCATCTATGAATAACCTACAGCTAACATCATACTTAATGGTGGAAGACTGAACATATCTCCTCTAAGATCAAGAACAGACAAGGATGGCCATTCTCACTATTTCTGTTGAACATTGTACTGTATTATAAAATGTGCTTTAAAATATCCTAGGTAGCCAGCACAATGGAGCAAGACCAAAATTAAAAGGACTACAGATTGGAAAGGAAGAAGTACATGTTATCTGCAGGCAATGTGATCACAGATTTAGAATACCCCAAGGACAATGTCAACATACAGAAATTATTTGCATTTCTGTATACTAAAAATAAATTGTTAGAAAATGAAGTTTTCATAAGTACTATTTACAACAGCATCAAAACATTACATACTTGGGGATTATTTAAGAAACTGTAAGAAAATCTATAAACTAAGCCCCAATATTGTTTAAAATGCAGAGAAAAATGATTAAAATGTATATAAGAATATTCAGTAATGTTTTGATTGTGTAGGATCATGGATGTTTATTTTCTTCTTAACTTTTTTTGTATTTTCCAAACAGTATGCGATGTCCTGTATTTTACTATCAGAAAAAGAATTTGAAGAGAAAAAAAAAAAACCCAATAATTTGGCCCTTGCCTTGGGCGGGGGACTCTGAACCTTAGCAATCTCTGAGTGATGAGTGTCTTTGTTATTCGTGGTGGGATCTGGTAGTTTATACTAAAAAGGTGACCCATGGTGGGCCTCTGCATAGTTTTGTAACCAAGCAGGATCCCACTGTCATCGGTGACCATATGGTATTTGTAACTGTTTAATTGTATAATGGTTTAAATGGCTTTTCTTATGCTCTTGTGGACGAGGGTTAGGCTGAAGAGAAGGGGGGCTTCATGCTCAGTGCCCTGCTTTTGATCCTGATACATCAGAAATGGCAGTTGGGTGTTTTGTGCATCTTGTTGTTCATAACTCGCCCTAACTGTGCATATCTACAATTGTCTTTAGACCCTTACGGTTTCTTTGTATCCGCTGTTTAAGGTGCAGGGCTCAGCCTGACTTTAAACTGCACAAGTTTTTCTCTAGAGCATTTTCCCACAGACTCCCTTCCTAAGCACCCTTTGTTTTAGGCACAAGAATGTTAGAAGAGTTGCAAAGCTGGAGGTAAACTTCACACCCAGCAGAAGGAAGGGGACCATTGCATCTGCAAAAACAAGAACAACTTTACAACAATTTGTTACCCGATATGTGATCTCCATGGAAACTAGCTCTGCCTCTTGAACTTGTACTATGAAACCCCCTGCTCTCTCTCCCCGGCAGGCTCACAGTCTTGGAGGCATTAGCCTACTGTGGCCTCCTTTGCCTGGCAAAGAAATAAAGATGCCTTTTCTACTTCATCCAAAACTCTGTCCTTGAGTCTCAACTCAGTAAGTGGGGTATGGAGGCTGAATTTCTTCAACAACAGTTTCAGGATAGTCAGGCTGGGAAGATTATATGATTAGAGGGATGAAGCTTTGAGCTACATGGTATCAGCCTGACTTTCTGATCTCCAGGGAAGAAAGAAGGGGTTAGAGACTGAGTTCAATCAAGTGGTCGATGTTCCCTCATAAAGAAACCCTAATACAAATACCACTCAGTGGAGCTTTCTGGTGGGTGAACACACTGACGAGCAGGGAGGGTGACACGCCTTCATTCCTTGAGGACATGGGAGCTCTGCACTCAGGACCCTTCCAGACAGAACCCTATGCTTCTCTCCATTTGGCTGTTCCTCATCTGTATCCTTTACAGTAAAACCGTAGCCATAAGTGTAAGTGCTTTCCTGACTTCACTGAGTCCTTCAGGAGAATCATCGACCTAACAACGGGAACCCCTGGATCTGCAGGCAGTCAGTCCAAGGTGCAGGTGGCCTGGGGACCCCACTTGTTGCGGCCTCAGAAGTCTGGGCAATCTTGGGGATTTGTGCCCTTTGACTTGTGTGGTCTGAGCTGACTCTGGGTGGTTAGTTCAGAACTGAATTGCAATATACCTAAGTTGGTGTCAGAGTAGTTCGAACAGAATGGAAGAATAAAACAATGTGGAACTGGCGTGTGTATCTCCACTCAACAGGCATTTTTAAGAAGAGGTGCAGCATCAAGAATTCCTGCCATTTTTACCCACAGGACTATGTTCACAACCGTCAAGTACACATGTGACTGCTGGGGGAGAAAACAGGCAGAGGACCGGCATACTAAGAACAGCTCAGTTTATAAACGGTTCGCCTGCTCTCCAAAATCACATGTCAGTGACAACTTTCAGTTTCTCATTCAATAAAAACCTCACTAATTTGAAATTTGTAGAATATGGCCAAGATTCTGGTTGTGGTTTATTTTTGCTTAGTCAACACTTTTTAATAACAACAACAACGGTAATAATAATAATAGTAAGATCCTTCTCAGGGAGCATATTTAAGGAACCGAATTATTTTTTGAAGTTAAAATAATTTACTTCATACAAATAATACTTAACACTAATTATAAACTGGCCTTACATATTCAATAATAAGAGCTCCTAAACAACAGGTAGAACAAAAAATCTCTATCAGTTTAGAGTTTTGTAAAACTAATGAAATAGGGCCCAATCTACTTTCAATTATTATATTTTAAAATTTGAATTCGGCCTTTGTTTTTAACGAAATCTAAGTGGCTTTTAAAAATTTAATCTGAATTAGTAAAGTTTATTGAATAAAACTAAGTTGTCACATGTCATTAATGTACTAGAAAGGTCTTTGGAATATTTTTCTTCAAGCAAAGGAGTTCAAGTGTTTTCCATTCAATTATCATACCCATCCCCAAAAAAACACACAAGATCTTCCCATACATGTTACACCAAATACACAAAATGTTTGCTTTTTAGGAAACATTTTTATGAAAGAGAAAGAAGAATGGAGTACCACAGATTAGAGGAGACTAAAGAGAAATACCAACTCAATTCAACTTGAGGTGCTAGATAGAACCAAGAAAAAAAAAACTAATGGAAAAATGAGTGAAACTGGAATAAACTATAGTTTGGCTGATAATATGATACCAATGTTAATGTTCTGTCTTTCATCATGTATTCTGGTTATGTAAGATGCCAACATATAAGGAAGCTCTGTGTGCTGTTTTTGCAACTTTTCTATAAGCCTAAAATTAGTTTAAAATTCAAATTTCAAAACAAAGGAACATTTTTTTTACCCCATATTAACATTTTTACATTTTACAAAAGTATGGAAGGTTTTGGAAAGAGGAAAGTTCATTTAAAGAAGCTCCTATAGGTAGCGGGGTGTCTGTGAAATAACAGTGGTCCTACAAATTGTTACCGTATGTTTTCACTATAATTTTCTATTACAAAAGTAACATGACCACACTTTAAGCTTTGTAGAAAGTATTTGCAAATTCTCACAATTAACCAATCTCTGCTAGAGTTTTGTTAACATCTCTTGTTTTCCTTGGAAAGTAATTCAGGTGCTCTCCTGTATCTAAAGCTGGTACAGGTCTTGTGTTCCGACGTGATCGTGTCTAATTTATAACATGCCTCCAATTAGATCCCTGCTTTAACACTAATGTGCTTGCCAGAAAAGCAATAAAATTAACAGCATGGCATTTTTTTTTTCCAACAGGGAAAGTAATTTATTTAGAATGTTCCAAGCCATATTTACGACAAGCCTTAATAGGTAGAAGTAAGTAAGAAATCTGTATTTTTTGTTTTGATGGTATCATAAAACAAATTCACATCACATTTGAGCCTGGGCAGGCTGAGCTGCTCCATGGAGAAATAAAACAGCACAGTATGGACTCTCTACTCTGCAAACAGCGACGTTAAGGTCATGAGCTCCTTCAGCGAGCAACCTTCTTGGATAGAGGTTGACAGAGCAAAACTAGGCAGTAGGTGTCCGTCCATCTGTCACTTTAGAGATTATTTCTAAAGGGATGATTTGCTTATGAGTAATATATAATGAAACATCAATGACATTTTCTAGGTAGTATACACTACTATCATACCAGGATGTTTTGTGAAATTTTCAAAATAAGTGTTTGCTGCTAAATGCAGATATATGGAAACATTTTTTTTTCTCCCAACCCAATTCTGTGCATCCTTGAAGTTGCATTCAGACTGTCCAGACATCTATGTTGGCTGATGTTGGCAATAGCTTTGGTTGCTCTGCAACATTTCCGAGCCAAACAAACAAGACAAAAAATACACATACTTCTTAGAGTAATTGCTCTGAATGAACAGGCTATGCTGTTAAATACGAAAATCCTCCCTGCCTTTCAGTTCTAATTACAAAATCTACCATGGAGATTTACAAATTTTATTCATTTCATTTTTGATCCTTTGAGAATAAGAAAATATTCCAAATTGCTGAACTGTGGTTTTTCACACTGTAGATGACCCTCCTCGCCAACAAACCCGGAAACTCCCATGCTCCAAGGCAGGGAAAGCGGTTTTAATGAATCTCTGGAACAATTCGGTCAATGTTGAACTCTGATGATTAGGCTGAAACTTAATTGTACTTTCTTCTCCTCCAGCCCAATCAATAGCTCTTCGCATGGGGCTTGTTAGAAGCTGCTTGTTAAATACTTGGCAACTGCTTCACCCTCAGGGAAAACAAAGGAAAGTGCTACTCTAATTGAAGGGGTGCAACTCTGGGTCAATGAACAATACAAATGTTTTCCCAGTTAGCCAGATTTTGACTAGCATCCTCTAGCTGGTGAGGAAAGCCTTTTCAGAGGTTCTCTTGGGTATCCAGAGAGTGGACACCCAGCAGGACCTCTCTGAAACCTGGTGGTATTAACCTGTGGGCAGCAAGAACCCTCCAGGGAAACCTAGTGTTCTAAGCATCTGACTTTACCCAAGGCAATGTAACAGAGCTGAACAAATCTGACTCCATATTGGATCTACTCCTTTCACTTTTTTTTTTCTTTTTAACAGAGGTTATCTGTATTCTATTGCTTTTGTTACAAGTTAAGAATGTTGCCCATAGCCTGAAATACACAGGACAGCCTATTATCAAAGCTCTGACTTTTTTTTTAAAACTTTTTTTTTTATTAAGGCTCTGACTTTTAAAGGTGTAACACTTTTTCATTCATATAGAGAGAAAAAGTTGCAGAACAGAGAATAACATTTGTCTTGTTGGAGGTTTACAGAAACACGGTGACCTGAGGTGACCTGAGTACAAGAACCAAGAAGTTTGTAGCAACCAACCACACCCCTCTCCCCTTTTAGTATAAAAGAAGCCTGAATTCGGTCCTGCAGCAAGCAGTAGGAGCTTGGACGCGGTAACAAATCAGAGGTTCTCATAAGACAGTTTGGAGATATCAAGTAGAAGTCTGCAGCTCAGAGGAAAGTCTGGATGGAAACGTAAACTTGGGCTTTGTCAGCACAGAGATGACAAAGCCACGTGTGTGATGAGAATCCCTAGAGAGGGAGTATAGGAGATTTCAGTGGTAAAGGGTTGGGGAGCAGTGGAGGAGTGGTCAGGGAGAGAGAAGAAAAAGCCATAAAGTGCAATGCAACAGAAGCCAGGAGAAAAGGACATTAAAAAGGAGGGATGGGTCAACGGGGCAAATGTCTTTGGGATGTTAAGAAAAAGGAGAACTTGGAAGGAGCCACATGGATCGCATGGACCCTTAAAGGAGCATTCAGTCAAGCAGTGAGCAACTCGAGAAGTTCAGCCACAAGGGATAAAATGCCTGCACTGGTAGCTACAGGGTCAAGGGAGAGTCTTCTAAATGGGAGTTGCTACAGCACCTCTGACTGGCTACGGGAAGGATCCGGGAATAGACGAAAACTGAGCTCTAAGAGAGAAAGGAGGTGGAAGGGGATTATGACTACATGGGAGAGTAGGATCTCGGTGGTTTTTGTTTTTTGTTTTTTGTTTTCTTTAATAGGGCAAAGGGATGTTTCATTTAACATGACAGGAGGACAGGATGCAGAGAACAGGTAGAGGAGACGCTGGGAGTTGGGAGCATTCCTGTCTGAGGCTGGCCGTTCTCTAGAGGCTCATAAGGTAAAACTGCATCTGGGGGCTGGGAGTAGGGGCTGGGAGCAGGGAAGGGGAATGAAGGGACGCACTAAGGTGCCAGAGGAAGGATGCGTCACCGCGGACAATGGGAATGTGAACATGCTAGAGAAGTATAACAGGACTGCAGAGTGGTACCCAGGTCCCCATTGAGGCTGCTGGGCTCACAATCTGCCATGGCTGGATGTGAATCTGGTTCTGAACTACTCAGTACACATTCTGGCCAGTTAGCCAGGGCAAGAGGGACATTCTTCAGTTTTAAATCAGTTTCCTTGTAGCCTCTTGGTTTTGTATGGCTTAAAAGTAAAGTAACTTTCTTTTGCTCTAACAACCAAGAAAATAAAATCTCAGAATGTTACTACAAGTAACTCATGATTAAGCATAGAAATAACAATACATTAGTCCCCGATGAATTATCTTAGAGTACAATCACTGCTTTATACCATTCCTGGTGGCTGTCAGGGCAGGAGGCGAAGGGGGTTGGGGACTGGGGTGGGGAGAGTGAGGACAGAGAGAAAGAATCGGTGGGGGGAGGGTGGGTAAGGCATAGATTAATTTACGTCAACCTGCATAATACTTTCTTAGAAACAAATCCATCTTTAATAGGTACAATGCTTCCCATTCTCCATGGGAAACATAAAAAGAAATCCAGTAGTCCATTTGGAGATTTAAAAACAGTACTCCTTAGCTAGAACAAAGCTCAAGGGAACTCAAAGTGACCCTATCTGCCACCTTGTGGGTTGCAAGGAGTTAACTTTGTTCCGGAAAAATGGTGTATGTCCGCCTTGTGTAAATTTGCATTTATGGGAAACACAATTTCCAATTATTTCCCCCTGCCATATGAATGCGTATGACAACAAAGAAGCTGAGTCTTTTCTTAATATCAGATTAGTTTTTCCCTATACATCTAAAACTTATGCTACCCTGACTTTCTCTGCCATATTTGGTTTTTCCTTCGGAGCACAGATGCACTATTCCAAAAGCCATGCCTGACAGCAGGGAGAAACGACATGCCTCTTCTAACACTTCACAGAACAGACCCAATCTTTACTTGTTATGTTTCCTGGCACCTCTGTATCCGGGGCCCTTTCCTAATAGTAATACCCACAAAAGGCTATGCTTCATAAACAAATCTGTCACAACACTGACTTACAGCCCAGATGAGAATATTTTAGAAACAAGTGAAAAATGAAGACTAGTGAAGTTTCTGCACAAACTGCTGTTCCCTGGGTTTTGTCACGTCCTCAGTCTTCGCACATGGTCTTTTCTCTGCGAGGCAACTCCTCTTAGAATGTCCACACCCACACAATTCTAATTACTAATATTAATCTGCACCCACAATGTCATCATTTGATTTGTTTTCCCAAGAAGCTTCCTAAATGTGATTTTCATATGTTTAAAGAGTAAAAAAGCGGACACATCTGTAAGCAGCCTTCCTCCTCAGGCTCTGTGAAGGGAGTCCAACTACTTCTCATTAACCAATGTGCTGGAAGGATCTGAAACATTAGTTTAATCTCTAATCAGAAGAGGAATTTCTCTTTTACCTTTAGAGTTTTATGAATGAGCCCATCACTTCTTTGCTCCTAGGATAACAGAACTAATACCAGGGGGGTGAAAAGGCATGGTCCCATTTATTTAACTAATCAATTTGATCTTTATCCAGGAAAGTATGTCGGTAAGAAGAGAAGGAAATAAAAACGTGAGTGAGAAAGGCTCTCATTTTAACCTCTGTAGGCGGCTTAATGCGCTGGCTGACTGTACAAGGGCATAAAAACTCAGACGTTAACATCGTTTGTGGAGATGAGTTTTAAAAACTAGGGAGCACAAAGGGGAAGAATGTCATCCCCAGCTGTGATTATTTCAGATTCTGGTTATTGGAAGGCACACATCGATCAAAAGAGATCTATCTCCCTTCCACCTTCTGAGTTTCAAAACCTGCAACTGTTCTACCCACTTGATCTCTTGTACTTACGTGACTGAACACATAGACATGAAATGGGATAAACAACAGATCAAAACTCAGTTCCTCTTCCTGGTAAGTTATCCAGTTAGTGATCTATTTCCTTATTTCTGTTTGTCTGCCTGACAATCAATTATCAACAGACATGTATTAATAAGTTCATTCATTTATCTTTCTGTTTGGCCACCTTTTGCTGTATATACATTGTGACTATGGAGTTAGTTACATATGCACATTTTTTTTTGATCATGACATATTTATACTGCAAGTATACCTCTCCAAAACATACATATAGCAAACACCTACAAGCTAATCTTTTTAAAGAGGATATAACTTCTGATTTGCAATACCACCACTATATTTAGTAACCCGACCCAGTGATTCTTAACCTATTTTAGATCTGACACCCTATTGAAAATCTGATTAAAGTTCTTGACACCTTCTCTAGAAAAATACATGTACATAGAAAATTTGGTATAAAATTTGACAGTTTCACAGCCCCTGATAGAGATATAGACATATTTTGAATTGTTGTATCTTCCTAATGAACGGCTCCTTTTATCACTACATGATGACCCAACTTTACATTTCTTGCCTTAAAATATATTTTGCCTGATATTAATGTAGATAAACTAGCATTCTTTTTAAAAAAAATTATTGGTTGGTGTATCTTGTAATGCCTTTTTATTTTAAATCTAACGTCGTACATTTCATAAAGCACTTCTATCTGGATTTTGTTACATACTTTTTAGCAACCTCAGTCTTTTAACTAGTATATATGGATCATCCACGTTTATTGTAATCACTGATATATTTGTATTTATTTCTATTCTTATTCAGGCTAATCGTCATGATTTTTCTTTCCTTTTTCCTTCTTTATAACCAGGGATTTCTTGCCCAGTACTTTAAACACTGCACTCTATTCTACTCTCTCCTCATGCGGAGAAATAATGTATCGTTATTCAACACATTCGGATTTAATGTTGATGTAACAAATTGTCTGTACGCCGAGTGCTTGCTGTATTTTTCTAAAAATATTCTCACTTTTAGCTCAGCCTGAAAAATCCTCTAGTTTTCTATTAGTCACAGAAGCAAGCCATTAAAAACTTTTCTCTTTTACCGAAAAAGTTCTAAACTAAGAGAACAGAAAGTTTAGGTGGAGACGGTTCTAACATCACTGTACTGTCTAATCCCTAACACCTCCTTTTCTCTTTTCCACCAGGTTTTCTTTTGATATTTTCCTTCGTGTAACATTGTTTATTGTCCTCAAGGACAATGTAAGGGAATTTTGTTTTCAAAAACAGTATTTCTGGCTCCAGATCATCAGATATAGGCCATGCACAGTGATCAAAATGGGGGGGGGGGGAGAGCATTTATCCTATTTTGCCCACTGAGCATTTGAATTTTTAGTTCTTGGAAGACCATCTGTGAATTCAGAAGGTTATCTCATTTTACAAGACTTTTCAGAAGGAAATCACACGTACCGTTGATTTAGTTAGCTTAGCGTCCTGAAAGCCTCATCCATGTAGACCCTGTACGCCCCTCAGTTCCAATTAAGGCGGCTGGCTAAAAATTTCAATAGGGTTAGTTTTGCCAGCAGAGCAAGTTCATGCTCACTTAGACTCTCGCTTCATTACAGGTCTCAGGCCAACTCTTGTCCAACAGAACCCGAACCTCCAGCATTTATATAACTTTTGAAAAAGTCCCTAAAGAAAAGTGTTCAATCTTCTAAATCAGGAGTGATGGTTGCGTGGGTCCAGTGGGAAGGAGGGCAGAGAAGGTCAGGAGACAGTCTTCATTGTCAAGACAGAGAGCTGGCAATGAAGCTGTCCTAATGGGAGGATTTCCATGGGACATGCTTCTTACACAAAGCTTGGAGCAAGTGAATTTTTCGCCTTCCAACACAAAGATCCTGCTCTTGCCTAGAAAAACAGTGACAGTGTGAGACAATGGTTAAATGATTTTCTTTGTTCTTGTAGAGAAGAATGCCCTGCTGCTGTCAAAATGAGAGGGCTCAGATGTAACAGACTCTTGGACACGGTCCAGTCTAAGCCTCATACTTTGAAGATGAAGAGATAAGGTTCAGAGAGGTGAACTCACTTGTCCATAGCCTTACAGCTCGTAGTAGCCGGACCAGTGACCTTGCTAATACATGGCACTGTTACTCCTTAACACCCAATTAAAAAAAGAAAGAGCAGATCACTGCCTACCCTGATACTGGGATACAGTGCAACTTTCTCAAGGACTAATGGGGGCCCCATAATTAAAATGCAGGCAGGTCCCGGGCATTTCACTTGTCAAATTCCCTGAAGCTGTTTCTGAGACCTATTGCCGGGCGCAGAAATGGCTTGCCAAACATTCTTTGGCCTGCAATCCTAGCTCTGCATATCTGTGCGTCTCCTGCAGGAAGAGGAGTGAAAAATTAATGGGGAGCTCAGAAAAGCTTATTTTCAGGGCTACAGAGATTGGAAGGGCAATGAAAATTGGAAGTGAAGGGAAAGGTTTAAGCGATCAGCCTCGAGCTCTGGCAAATCATATAAATGTGGTGTAAATGTAAATATACCCACACAGAAATGGAAAACCACCAAAGAGCTATTTAAGGAAGGACTGGATCTGAATTATAAACACCCAAGGCAGAGAGCTCTTTGTGATTCATTCATGGGTGTCCATGCGGCTCTGAGATGCCCAAACTTAACAGCCATCTGACAAAGAGCATAGCCCAGAGCTCCTTGGGTTGTCATTTCATGAGGAATGACCATGTATCTTGATCCAAATGTGTTTTCTTCTGATACCGCTTGGGTATAATAGCCCAGAAGCCTTAGGAGGATGAGGGTAAGAAAATGAGTGAGGGTGAATCTGGAAATCTGGGGGAGGATTTTTTTTTCCCCAACAAGGTGATATAATTCATTTTCCAAGAAGAAAAAGTCTAATTAGAGTTAAAACCTATAAACTATTTTATTGACAAAGCTTGATGTCCAAAGCAGAACAAAATGGGTACAAATCACTCCCTACTGGATACTGACTACGGCATCTTCTTGGCACCTTAACGCCTGGGTACTCCCAGCTCAGGCTCTGGTTTTCACCTGTCCTTTCTCTCAAGCAGTTTACTCCCAAGTAAGAGTACTCTAGGCATCAGGTGTGTGCTCCTGGCTATGAACTACTTCTCCAGGAATATGATGTTTGGGACAGGGACTGTCATTGCTTAGATGTGCTCTAGGGCTGAGAAACCAGGAGAGCACTATTCGTGGGAATCATTCAGGCACTAACATTCTTCTACTGATTAAAAGTACTTGCAAGTCCAGTAAGAAGTTGTCACCAGACCTCAGTTCTTACTCACATGATTAAAAAAAAATTTAAGCCAATAATGACTTGCTCAGAAACCTCCAGAAAATGACTAAGAAGAGAAACCTGGTTATCTTTTGACAGCAAGAAGGCCTTCATCTCGTTCACTGTTGTTATGGGTTGAACTGGATCCTCCCCAAATTCACATGTTGAAGTCCTACTCACTATGTCAGAATGTGACCTTATTTGGAAATAAGTCCATTAAAGATGTAATTAGTTCAATTAGGATGAGGTCACGTGGGTGGTAGGTTGGACTTCTAATCCAATATAACCGGAGTCCTTACAAAAAGGGGAATTTTGGACACAGACACACGTATAGGGAGAACACGTGAAGACGAAGGCAGAGATCAGGAGGCTGTATCTACAAGCCAAGGAATGAGCAAGGTTGTCAGCAAACTGCCAGCACCTAGGAGACAGACGCGGGACAGATCCTCCTTCACAGCCCTCAGAAGGAACCAACCCAGCTGGTACCTTGATCTCGGTCTTCCAACCTCCAGAAGACGCTGAGACAATAAGCTTCTGTTTTTAAGCCACTCAGTTTGTGGTACTTCATTAGGGAAGCCCTGGAAAACATACACCCCTGGCTCGTGCAGTTAAAAACTGCTCTCTCTTTTCAAGACACAGCAGAACCCACCCTGGGCGCCCTGTACTCCCAGGAGACGGGAGTTGTGTGATGGGGGTCTTCTAGGTCCTTCCTGGCCATGAGGATTCCTTGTCAAAAAGAGAAAGCCCTTTCTCTTCTCATCTCCTAAATTCAACTCCTACCCATTCCTATTTAAAAAAAGAGAGAAAGAAAGAAAGAACCACCAATCATGAGTCACCGGGGTCACAAGCTCAGAGCTATCTTTGATTTCTCCTTCTCCCTCTTCCCCACGTCTCCTCTCCCAAGTCCTGTCACTTCTGCCTCCTCGCTGTCTCTCAAATCTCTCTCCTCCTTTTCATCCCCGATGCCATCCCCCCGTGCGGGCTCCAGTGATCTCTGGCCTAGGCTGTAACTAACTGGCCTCCCCCTGCCAGGCTCTCACTGTCCCAGTCGGTTGTATCTGCCACTGCCAGTGAGTCACGCAAGGGCCAACTGTGATTATGTCACCTCCTTGCTCAAAAGTCTGCGAGGGAATAAAGCCCAGCTTTGCGGCCTTCACTGCTTCCCACGATCTAATACTAACTTTTCTCCCAGCACCTGCCTATTTATTAACCCATGTTCCAACTAAGTCAAACTCCTAAAACCCACTTGTGATTGCCCACTTCTGTGCCTCTGTTTATCCCATCTGCCCTGTTTGGAATACCCTCTCCCCTGATTCCGTATGTCCAAAGTCTAGCCACTATTTAAGGACTGTGGCTAAGCTTGCAGGTTCTGGCGGTCAAAGAACAAGGTCGATGTGGCGCCCCTAGGCACTGAGACTTGACATCAGCGCGTTGCGGAACTTCCCTGCATTTCAGTTTCCACAAATGCAAAACGAGGATAATAATACCTTGTGGGGTTACAGCGAGAATTAAACAAGAAAACGCATCAACCACATTTAGCAACAGTAGCTGGCGTATTAAGCATTCACTAACTTTCATCTACTGTTCACAAACACCTCTGTGGGAGTTGGAGGTACCAGCACTCTCCCCTGACCTCGCATAGCCCTCTGACTAATCTGCTCTTAGAGCACTGAGGTTTCCTTTATAATTCCTTTTGGACCTGTCTCTCTGCAACTTTGCAGCATTTCTTCCTGTATCTGGAATGAGTCTTCTCTCACAGAACTTCAACACCAGTTCCAAAGTCCTTGAGGAGCCTCCATCTGTCTGCTCTTCTCTTCAGTGCTCTGCTGCAGCCTCCACTCCTGCACCGCTGGGGCCACGCTCATCTCTGAGGGTGGGAACTGCATTCTGTCATCTTTCTGTCCAAGGGCCTAGCTCAGTGCTTAGCACTTAGTAAGTATAAAACGAATGCTCACAAAACAAATAGGAGACCAAATGTTGAGCCGCTAGAAGGCTCAACACCCCAACAGACAGTAACTCTGTCATATTATCTTAGGTACCATGCTTGCATTTCTAGGTGCTACGTAAGTGTGTGTTGCACGCAGGCACAGGTGAAGGGCTGAACTACCCCAAGGCACCAGTATTTCCCAATGGGGACTTCCGGTCATTTCCCTGTGCAGTAATTCTCAACTGGAACTAAATTAAGACAATCAAGGAATTACTTCTTTGTGCTTCCAGACACCTTGTATATATCCCACGATCACTAATCTCGCAGCCTTGGAATTACTGGTTGCCAGTTCTGTTTATTCCCTTAAGGGTGTGTTCAGTGTGGGCAGATTTTGTCTTATTTAGCTTTCAATTTTCTGTGCCTTGCATTTAGGAGATCTTGGGAGACCTGTGTGTTGAACAATGGAATTTGCAGGAGATATTTCAGCTAAACAACAGGGCACCAGGGGCCATTAAGCGGCATCAGTCAGAAAAAGAAAGATGTTCTCTTGCATTTTTGAATATTCCATTGCTAAGATGGTATATCTGATCAGATACAATTGTGGTTTCCACAACATAACATGAAAAGAGTGAAAGTCTTAGTTGTAGTCATCTAATCACCCTGGCTTTGGAACTAGCTTAATTTACAGTGTTTGGTTTTCCAAGCTTGACACAGGGATTCAGAGAGCAGAAAGACCCCTTGGCATATGATCTTGAACTATAAAGCTTTCTGCTGCGGGGCAGTCAGGAGGCCCAGCCTGGGATCCCGCAGCTCGGGATGACAGAAGACAGATGTGAAAGTGTCCTAGCCAACCCGCTGGTGGGGGCCCACAGCATGACTGGAAGGGGTAACTCTGTGCATGTCCCTTTCAGAAAGCAAAACTAAGGCTGATAAAGAGGAAGGAAGGACTTCCCTCCTTATCTAATGGCCTCATTGTGGACAGATGAAGGCTAAACAAATTCTGAATCTGAAAAAGAGGCACCTGTTGGAACCGAGGCCAGAAACACTTCTGGCTTCTTACTGAATAAAACTGTTTAGTGACTGAACAAAAAGAACTTCAAATTGGTAACAAGTAATAGTATATGGGTCATTCCCAAGAACTTACTCTAGGAAATAGCTTCCAGTCTCTTTTTTTTAAGAGCTGTGTGACCCTGGGGCAAGTAGCTTACCCTCTCTGTGTGTCTCTGTTCTCTCATCTGCAAAATGGGAATAAAGATACTTCTGGTCTTACATGGGTCTGTGATTATTAACATGAGTTAATAAATGTAAAAAGCTTAGAAGAGTGAATGGCAGATAAGTAATATATGTGTTGATGAACTAAGATTAAATCAGCTAAAGTTGATGTTTGGTTATAATTCAGTGAGAATTTATCTTTTGTAATTATTTTGTATAAAAGTAATACATACCTATAGCAAGCATTCAAATGCAAAGGAAGCAATATGATGAAATGCCGAGCCCTTCTCCTTCGTCTAATTGCAATAACCAGTTCTATTTCCTAAAGACCACTCTAGTCTTAAATGTTTCTTCCATATTTTTGCAGAAAAAGACTATTCAGAAACCAACATGTCTATGTATAACCTAT
Organism: Camelus dromedarius; assembly: GCF_036321535.1. Classification (NCBI taxonomy): domain Eukaryota; kingdom Metazoa; phylum Chordata; class Mammalia; order Artiodactyla; family Camelidae; genus Camelus; species Camelus dromedarius. The sequence goes on along the minus strand of NC_087454.1, from coordinate 8,356,891 downwards.
CCCTCAATTAATAATACTGTGTTGGATACTGGAAATTTGCTAGGAGAGCAAATTTTAGGCGCTCATCTCACACACACACACACAAATGGCAACCATGTGAGGAGATGATGTGTTAATTCCCTTGATGGAAGTAATCAGTTCATTACATGTGTATCAAATCAGATTGTACACCTTAAATACAATTTTTATTTAAAAATAAAATTAGAAAGATGAAATGCAGAAGTAAAAAAAATCATAAGTAAAATCATAATACACCTACTGTTCTGCACCTCACCTGGCTTGTTCCACTTAACTGTACATTTTAAGGTTCTCTCCAATATCTGAAGATAGACACCTACCTTACAACACACATTTTTTTGTGGCTCACTGGCACCACATTACGTAGAAAGACCATGATTTATATAATCAGTCCTCCACTGGCGGCATTTGTCTTGTTTCCAGTTTTCTGATATTTATAAATAATCTGTAAGGAACAACCTTGCACACCCATCTTACTCCAAGCAAAATGTAGGTTAAATCCCTGGAGACATACGACTCCTTCTGGGCATGCCCCTCCCTCAGTCTGTAACTTTGCATCTTCTTTTCCTATGTCTGGAATCTTCTTTGTCTCACCATCCTTTGTTAGGATGATGAATTGCCAAGGTCAAGGGCAAAAGCATTTAAAATTTTGATTACTTTTGCCAAGCTATCTGCTAAAAAACTTACATTGATTCAGTCTTCCAACAGTGTATGAGAGCGGGTGTTTCCCACACTACTGTTGCTCTTGCTGACACAGTATAGTTATCAATTTCTTTTATCTGCCAAAATCATAAGTGAAAAATGGCAGTGTCTCATTCATTTCAATTTGTTTAATTATGAGTAAGAGTGAAATATTTTTATCTATGGAATCTTTACATTTTTCTTTGATCTGCTAGTTATTCCCTTTGCCCAATTTGTTTTAAATCAAAAAAGTGAACTCTGCTACTTCCCTGCTTAAAACCTTTAACAGTGACCCACTGCCTATAGGATCAAGTCTGGAACCCCTAATATGACAAAAAGGGGCCTGTGTCCTGGTCCCTTTTAAGCCTCCTCTCTCAGGTACTTGCTAGCCTTGCCTCAAAACTGAAGGTCCAATAACACCTGGCTGCTTGTGATTCCAAGTCTGTATCATAAATAATATGTCCATCATGGTTTCTGCTGGTTTATACTGATGACTGTATCTAGGGATCGTCCAGATGGCTCTCACTGCAGTTCTTGCTGAAGTTCAGCCATTCTGATGGGGAAATGTTAGGTTACAAGTGGGCCGCCATGCTCACACCAGGAGTTTAAAATGAACTATAGAAGAACTTAGTCCAAGTAGAGGTCAAAGATCACAACGGCTTCCCTGAGGGCCACTCTGGACAGATGATCCCGTGCTGAAATACCCTAGACATCCTTGCCTACTCTCCCCGAGACAGGAAGGGGACAGGGAGCAGCCATTCAAGAAATGCTGCAGCAATTAACATCAAAATGGTGAAAGATTCAACCCCCAGTAGCCTTGAGGCTCAAGATGGTGGGAGATTTAACTTCTAGTAGACTTTGAGCTTCATTTTATGCTTATTGTAATACATCAGCATGGTGAATAACATGCCCACAGGTACCATGACAGTCCCAAGGCTAGCCACAGAAGGTCAAAGAGTGGGAAATGGCCAACTTCCTGCCGATCCCAGCCCCTCCCCCAGGCTAGTTAGACTGGTCCTTCCACGTATTAGCATATGAACCCACTGGGCCCATAAAAACTGGCAACATGGCAGCCTCTCTCTCTCTCCCCCTCTTTGGAGATGGCCCACACTCTATGGAGTATGTACCTACTTTTAATCTGAGCACCCACCCCCCACACCTCATGGACTTTCTCTCACCCTTCAATGTATCTCTCTGGATAAATCTACCTTTACTCAACTGTGGCTCCATCTTAAATTCTTTCCTGTACGAAACCAAGGACCCACACTTGGCGGCCACGTCCCAGGAGCTCAACCGAAGCCTGGGACATGGCCCTCCTCACACCCCACATCCATTTTTCCTGCATCAGCCCCTCCTGATTTCTCACTGACCACAATTACAACTTAACAACATGACACATCCTTATATTCCAACCCTGCTAAGTGCAAAGTCATTACTCTCCACATCACATTATAATCTTTCTGGAACGCAAGGGCCAAAAAAAATATTCACACCCAACACGGCCCAGAACCAGTTCTCTACCCTGAAGGAAAAGTACAAAAGAAAGAAGTGCTACACACACAGATGTCTGTGGCAGGGTTGTTTATAACAGCACACACCCAACGGGATGCTTCGCAGTCATTAGGAAGGTGACTTGGCAGACTATGACCAAGAGTTCTACTATGACATAACATGAAGTTAAAAAATTAAGATAGCAAGGTCGAATTATACTTTGATTTCATCTATACAAAGTCATTACGAATGAATGAAGCAAATATGTGTAGGTGATCATTTGTAAGCATGTAGGATTAAGGGTGAATTTTCTATTTTCAAACTTTAATGGAATCTATTCTTTGTATTCAAAAAACTCTCAAGGTTTCTTATTTAGAATCTAAATACTAGATTATGACAGTAATAATCTTACATGGGGATGCAGTTTGTGATAATGCCCTTGTATGACTTTTTAAAAGAGACAGTTTAGTATTCAACACACAAAAGCCCAGTGGTCTCACCAGAAACTGACGTGACTGTGGCCGTCAGGGAAGGCCCCTTATTATAAGTTTCTCTGTAAACATCTACCTGATCCAGACAGAGCAAGTGAGGTTTCAATCATTCACGAAGCAGGCGAGAATCATCCTCGCTGTAATGGCAAATTTTCTGGTAATAAATCCTTCCAGTTGTCCATGCATGAAATAGAGTTTTGTGCTAGGATGGAGAAATTGTATAACTTTTTTTTTTTTAATATAGGAACATAGTATTGCAAAATGATGTTGTAAAATGCCAGTTCATACTGGCTTCATATAATCTTCATAGAAACATCTGGGAAGTGTAATTAGCATGATGCTCAAACTACTGCCTTAAACAACCCTTTGCTGGAGGCTGGGAAGCACTTAAAGGCTCTTTTCATGGGCACCTTTGACAACCACGTGCAGTGGTAGCAAACAGCTTCCTATAATTTCAGAGCCTCTCAGGGCTCCTAGAATACAAACCCCAGCACTACGCAACAGAGCAGCTTTCCCGAGGACACGAAGATGTTGCTATGCCACAGAAGAGACATTCATTCTCTTTGGAAACTCACACTTGGTTAATTGGAGGACAAAAATAGACTAAATGTTAACAATACTCTTCTGTGCCAAAGTTATATCTGCATCTGAACATCACCAGCATGCCTCTCTGACTTCTTCTTCCACAAAGACCTCTCAGAGCTCCGCTGAATTCTAACTCGCTGGGACTAGACAGGAACGTCCTCTGCAGCATTTGGGGTTATCACTCGCGTCCCCCTTCCCCAGGTCAGACCCCCACTCAAGGCAGGTTCTCAACACACAATGCTCTCTTTCATTTACATGATTTCATGAATAGCTCACACATTTTAAATTGACACATTGCCCCCATCCCAACTCACCCACGAGCTAACGAAAAGAATAAGGAAGACCTTTAAAAGTGACCTTCAGAAACAATCTGATTCATGGGTGGACTCACGGTCTATTTTCCTATTAAGGTTATTCGGTGTTTCAGTCAAACAAGCCCCGAAGAATAATTGCTTCACTGCCTAACGTCATTCTTCTATCGCCTATAACCTTATGAGGAAACCCACACCACCACAAGCCAACCAACACACAAAGGAAATCATTTGTTTCAAAGATAACTTAATGCACTTCCTGTAGGTGTCTCTGTCTGTCTCAGGAATTCCAGCATTAAGCACTGAATTGCCAAGTCTTATTTCCAACATTATTTTGTCCCCTTAATGAGATCGGCTTTCTGAACTCAAGAGTGTTTAACACCTGTCTATCTAAATGTACATACATCTTAACCTTTTCACTCTTTATGCTTTCAAGTCACTTGTAACAGTGATATTTCCGAGCAAAGCCTGGAAGAATTTGGTGTGAGGGCTTTACCATTAACCAGCCAAGTGACCCTGGGAAGTCACTGACCCTAAACCTTGTGACCCTCATCTGTAAGACGGGTATTAGGAGCAACTGCCTCGGACTGTTGAGGCAGTGAGAACTGTATCGCAGCTAGTTCAGTATCTGCCATGTTGTGCGCACTCGACTATCCTCTGTTACCTCTTATTGCTAGAGCTAGTATGTTATTATGATGCTCACAGTCACTAGAAGCCCAAGGGAAAAGGTCAAAGAATTCTGGGGAAACACAGAAGATCCAGATAAACATCTACAGGCAGACTTCAAAGACATTGTAGGTTCACTTCTAGACCATCGCAATAAAGCGAGTATCGCAATAAAGCCACATGAATTTTTTGGTTTCCTGGTGCATAGAAAAGTTATGTTCACACTATACTGTGGTCTATAAAGTGCATAATGGCATTATGTCTAGAAAACAACGTACATACCTTAATTTAAAAATACTTTATTGCTAAAAAAAAAAATACTAACCATCATCTGAGCCTCCAGTGAGTTGTTAACAATAACATCAAAGATCACTGATCACCATGACAAATAATGAAATTTTGAAATATTGCACAAATTACCATCATGCGACACTGAGGGATGAAGTGAGCAAATGCTGTCGGAAAAACAGCGCTGACAGACTTGCTTGAGGCTGGGTGGCCACAAATCTTCAATCTGCAAAAAACGCGATCTCTTCAATGCGCAATAATAAAGCGGAGCATAATGAAACAAGGCACGCCTGCGTGTGAAAGAGACAGCGGAGAGAGGAGAGTGCACTCTGAAATTAGACTGGATATGTACATAAAATAGAGGCCTGATTCAAGGGTGTCGGCAAAGTGAACGATGATGCATTTCACAGAGTCAAGGTGCTCCTGGACTGGAAGGCTGTCAGGGCAGAAATGAGGCATTTGGTACCCACATGTTTATTTAGGGTGAGAGTGGGAAGGTCCGGCCGAGGGGTAGAGCCTGGACCTGCCCACAGAGATCCGAGTCCAATACCACCATGCGGATGGTGCCTGCGAGTGTCTGGGAATGTAATGAACTCAGGAGACGTCAGTGCTTCAGATGGGACAAAGGAGCACCCCCGGGAGGAAAGGGGAGGGAAAGAGTGAGAAGGGAATAGAGCGAGGAAGAGGAATAAAGAAAGAAGAATGTGGTGAGCTCAGGGAGAGTCGGGCCTGCTTTCAGACCTGGTCGAGGGGGGTGCCCTCCTGGGGGGCCTCCAAGTGGGGAAAGGCACCCTGCCTGCCAGCGTGGGAGCTGATGACAGGAATCATCAGAAACTGCGGGGAGAGGTGTCGAGGGAAGACGGAGTAAATTATCAGAGGAATAAACTGGCTATGGGACAGAATTTCCAATCAAGACACTCAGCTGACGTGCAAGCGGAGAGAAACATAGTCTGGGGGATGGGAACAAAGAAATTTAATTCTGTAAAGATGCTTAGGGTCTCGACTATCATTAATGAATTCAACTGGAATGGCAGACAGTTGAGGGCCATTCTGATGCTCTTAGCCCCAGCGGCCCCTTCTACTTTACTCTTGCAAGTTAACCGACACTTCTATTCTGTTTGCACAATGGGACTGGCCTCAGGGTCTGCAGTTTACTGCAGGCCGTTTTGCATGGGTGCCCATACGCCCCGCCTTGCCCAGGGCAGACTAATTTCATACTTATTGTCCTGGCCACGGCAGTAATGACATCTCATTTTCCCGTTAAAGATGTCCAGGTTTGGAAAATAAAGTGCATGATCATCCTGCTGATGTCTTTCTCTATATTTGAGCGTTCTGACTTGCCACAGAGATCTGATTTTCAGAAGGAGACGACACCCTCATTATTTCTTCTCCCCCAAGAACACCTCTTACATGAGTATTTTTGCCTACGATGTAGCAAAGGAGAAACAGGATGGAGTGCTTCCTCAGGAAACATTGTGTTTGCTGACTTAATTGTAAATTCACAGAGAAGAGGAAATACTTTGGTGAGCTAACTTGCTGGTACCTAGGAAAACACGGGGAAGACTCTAGCTCTGTGGAATTGTATGATGTGTCTAAAAACAAACTCTTACACTGAGGACCTAAATAAACATTTCCTAAATCTAAGAGAAGCTCATCACAATTGTCATCTGATACACACACCATCCAAAAACTGAAACTAAGAAATGAGAAGTCTTTTGTTACTCTTGGATGTTTGCTTTTTAATGCCTTCCTTGAAAAAGAAGTAATGGTAGATAAAACCTCCGTAAAACTTACTATGTGTAAGATGTTACTCTAAAAGCCTCCACGATTAACTTCTTTTTCAATCCTCACAGCTCTGTGAAGTGGCAGTTTAATTCCTATTTTAGCCGAGGGAACTGAGCTCAGAGGGTACAGATAACCTGCCTGAGAAACATGGCAGTCAGGCTGCAGGGGCCGTCCTCACCATTAGCCGGTCCACACCACCTCCCTGCGTGGAGCTCCCAGTTACCTTGGAAGCCAGCAGCCAAGCAGAAGCCTTATGACAAACGCTGTAAGGTTTGTGTCCTTTCAGGATCAGTTTTTCAAATGTCTCGCCCTAAACCCAGCACCCACCCCAGAAGCCTGTGTGATCACCGTCTCCGTAACCACCCAGGCATGTCTTGTTGCTATGCCCCAAATAGCAAAAAGACATGGCGTCCTGCTGCACACATGAATGCAATGGTTTTGAAGGGTTTTTGTCTGCAGCCAGTATCAATTTATTTATTAGCCATTTCAACAAAGCATTTGCCATGTACATGGCCTTGAACTAGATACAAAGATGAGTAAGAACTTAACCCCTGCCTCTAAGGACAGTCAAGAAAGATAGTATGACGTCCAGTGTCAGTTTTTATAGATGAGATTCTCTCCCTTGACATTTTGGCTTTCTAGAGAGACGTCAGACAAGGGAAGTATTCTGTAACATCACTATTCAGTGCGGATGAATGATGTGTTTTAAAGCATCTGAATTATGAGTTTGATATGAATTATGAATTATGAATTATGATATCTGTGGGTCAGAAATGCAATACAGGTGGTAAGACTCCAAGGCTAAGTTCAAATTCCAGCTCTGCCGTTTCTAACTGGAAAGTATTTAGTTGCTCTAAGCCTCAGTTTCTTAGCCTGCCAGATGGGATTAATTACACCATGCAGGTCTGGTGTGAGAGTAAAGTAGTAAGGCATGGAAAGGGTCTTACGTATTTCACATTCAGAGGGAACCCAAGAGTTCACAGCAACTGCTGCTGTCGTAGATATAAAACTGTTAAAGCACATTCTACCTGGAAAGAAGGGGGTATGCAGCACTTGAACTTTTCTTACACCTTGCCAGTGGTGGTTGCTGGCTTCCAAAAATGGCACCCAGTGAGCCATGCTCCTGGCGTTCACCCCCGTGTTTGTTTCGCTCCATGATTAGTCTGGGCTAGTCACGCGACTCATCTTAACCAACAGAGCACTGCAAATGTGATACTGGGCCAGTTCTGGACTCAAGTCTTAACAGGCCTGGCAGCTTCTACTTCTGCATTCCTGGGGGCCTGAGTTCTCCCGCAGGAGAGACCATGGGAAGACCCCACATGGAATGGCACTGAGGTTACAGGAGGAGGAGAGAGGCCAGGCTCCCCCCAGGTCATGGTGAGCCTCCAGTCCCATTTGTCTGCAAACACAAGAGAGATCCCCAAGGGAGACCAGATGAAGAACCACCCAGCTGAGTCCAGTCAATCCTCAGGTCACAGGACATAATACAACTGAGTCTGTTGTTTTAAGCCACTAGGTTTTGGGGTGTTCTGTTACATGGCAACAGATAACCCAAACAACAGTGCAGCCCAAATAACCAGAGATCCAATACACACACAGTCTTGTAATTAGACTTGTGTACAACTCTGGGGATCTGAAAAGCAATCAGGAATGATGCCAAGTTCTTCCAAGGCTGAGACTTTCTGTCATATGAGTCAATCACTGTCCTCACCTTTTCCTTTTTAGATCTATGACAATATAGTTCCCCGGCCACCGCTTGTGGGTACCCACTGCATCAGGCGGTCTATTTAATGAGGGGGGACTAAGGGGCAAAGGCAGGACTACTGTCATGAAGGACTTTATAGTCTTGACATGTAAGCAAAGAGAGATGGATAAAATTCACTCTGAGAGGAAACACTGACATGTTTACAACCCCCGCTCCAGGGGGGTGCTGATTTCCACAACCTTTACCCTGTACCTACTAGAGATGTTCTTTAAAAACAGAGCCATTAAGTCTACTTTGCCGCCTAGCTCCTAGGTGTTCCCTTTGTGGGTCAGGATGGATATGCAGGCAAAAAGATTCTGTGCCTGTCCACGCTCAGCCTCTTTTTTTGTTTTTGGGGTGGGTTTGGGGGTTTTTTTTTGGTATTTTTTTAAATTGAAGTATAGTTGATTTACAATGTTGTGTTAGTTTCAAGTGTACAGCAAAGTGATTCAGTTTTATATTATATACTTTTTCAGATTCTTTTCCAGAATAGGTTATTGTAAGATACTGAATATAGTTCCCTGTGCTATACAGTAAGTCCCTGTTGTTTATTTTATATACAGTAGTATGTATCTATTAATCCCAAACTCCTAATTTATCCCTCCCCTCCTTTCCCCTTTGTTAACTGTTAGCTTGTTTTCTAGGTCTGTGAGTCTGTTTTGTAAATAAGTCCATTTGTATCATTTCTTTGGATTCCATATATAAGTGATACATGATATTTGTCTTCCTCTGACTGACTTCACTTACTATAATAATCTCTAGGTCCATCCATGTCCTGCAAATGGCATTATTTCAGTCTTTTTTATGGCTGAGTAGTATTCCACTGTGTGTGTATGTGTGTGTGTGTGTATACATACACCCTACATCTTTATGCATGTATCCACTCATCCGTTGATGGACACTTAGGTTGCTTCCATGCCTTGGCTATTTATTGTAAATAGTGTCGCTATGAACATTGGGGTGCATGTATCTTCTGAAATTAGAGTTTTCATCTTTTCCAGATATATGCCCAGGAATGAGACTGCTAGATCGGATGGTAACTGTATTTTTAGTTTCTAAGTGATCTCCATACTGCTCTCCATAGTGCATGCTCAGATTTTCTTTTTTAAGTTGAATGTTTCAATTGTACAAAGAAAACTGTGATCCAGCTAGGTGCTGAAAGCTACACAACTTAATGATTTCTTATTAAAATCAGATTCTAGCTAGCACCTTATTTGCATGCTTGTTTCCCCTACTCATGAGAATTGTCATTACTGGAAAATGTGTGGAAATATATTTATTTGGCTTCACAGTCACTGTGCTGATGTTTCTATTTCCTTTGGAATGTCAAAGCCGTGTTAAGGCAAATTTTGCATCTTGACACAATCCAACCAATCTTAAACAAAAAACATCTCCATCAAGCTCATATCCCCTTTTGGCGATTACTATATTTTTCTCCTCCTCTCTCCCAGCCAGTCTCCCCAAAAGACGTCTGCTTCCTTGCCTCTCATTCACACCTTAACCATATGGTTTCTACAATCCCAGCCACACAGCTTCCCTGAACCTGCTCTCCCCAAGGACACCCAGTGGTGAGCTGTCACTGAACATACCAGACACTTCTCAGTCCTGACCGTCTCGTCAGGACCTGGCAGAGTAGATCCTCCTCCTTCCCTGAACTCTCTCCTACTCTTGTTAGGGGACACCAATGGCCCCGCTGGTGTTCCCCGAACTCTCCAGGGGGCCTTGCCTGCCCTCTTCTGGAGACTCCACTGCCTGTGCCCCTAAGTTACAGGCCAGGGGGCCCTCAGGGGGCTGCCACGGCCCTGTCTTTGCTTCCTGTGTCACATTCTCCTTTCAGAGTTTTCACCCCATGGCTTCTGCAAATATCCAGGTCCTGTGACCTGCAGATCTGCATTTCGAGCCAGAAATCTCTTCCGATCCCCATCCTCTATATTCAGTCTCTCTCAATCTCGGTTTTCTCAGAAGCACACAAAAGCCAGCAGGCCGCCAAATAAATGCTCATTTCCCCCACATCCCTGATGTAGTGAGTGGGACCTCCACTCATCCCACTGCATGTCACTGTTCAGCAAGAGACCAGAGTGTGCTTCTTTATTCTTCCCTCATCCTCCACATCCAATCTGTAATCAAGTCTTGCTCATTCTGCTTCCTAAATATCTCTTGCAACTGCTTATAGTCTTCAGTTCCTAATGCCACTCATTTAGTCTAGGTTCTCTTCATCGTGTCCCAACAGTATAATCAACCACCTGCTAGCCAGTTTCCTTGCTACCAGAATCAATAGGGGCACTTAATATTCCGTTTGATGGGACAGCAAAGAGGTGTCTTCTGAATCCTCTCACAAGTAAATCTTCTCTCATTACAGACATCAATATATGGAAGTAGTTATATTAACTTCAAAACAGCATTTGGTACCACTCCAAACTTTCCCCTTACTATAGAAAGTGATCTTTCAAACAGGCAAGTCCTCTGAGAGCTGCATTAGGATGATGCATGAGGAGAAAGTCCAGACGCCACAAGATTCTCGTAAGAACCTTTCTGAGCAGACCCTTGCCCACCTCTTCATCCGCATCTCTCCCTACTCCGTGCTCCCCCACAACAATCCTCTTCAAACTGCCACCTCTTTCCAAGCTGAAGAGTGCCAGTCCCTCCTCCTCTCCAAGCTCTTACACTCAGTTCTTTCCACTGGGAGAGAGGACTCCCTTGCATTCACTGCCTAACTCCTTGGCTAAACATCCATTTCTCTAGGAAGCCGTTCCTGGTAACCTGAAACTCAGCTGGGTTTGTCTCCTCTGAGTTCTTTGAGCCCCTGTGTATCTCCTATCATTCCACTTATACTTTGTTGTAACCACTGGCTTAATTACCTGTTTTTTCCCTCAAGGCCGTAACCTTTGAGAGGCAGGGGCCATGTCTGTCCTCACTGTTGCCTTTTTTAGGGACAGTGGCAGTGTTTGGCGCGGATACAAGTGCAACATGCCAAGCTAGTATCATTTCTGAACTCCCTACGGTTTACAGAAGTCTGAAACCCCAACTTCTGGCCAGGTAGATAACATCACTTTGTGAGCTTGAAAAAGGGGAGCTCCCAGAGAACATTAAAGTTAGGGTACAAAAGCCTAAACCAACTCTCTTCCAAGCACACATGTGTCTATTCCTGAACATCAATGTTTACAACCTCTCAGTTTCATCTCTTTGTCTAAATGGAAAGAATAGAAACATCCAGCTCAAGAGGGGTGCCAGTGAGAATCCCAGTGGACACAGCCAGTCTTATGCATAAGGTTCCATTCATCAAAGGAATCTTCAGTCCTACACTAGAAAAGGATGTCAAGCTAATCCTCGATATAAACCTTAGGGTTTAGGACTTCCTTCCAGGAATTGCAAACGTACTCCCCCAATCCCACAGCAAGCTGGGAATCCCTAACGGAGAGGATTTAGCAAAGCAGGGTTAAGATGGGGCCCAACCATCCTAGACTCAGGGACAGACTCATCCTGAAGAGCCAGGAAGCCCATCACATCAGGTCCAAAGGCAGAATCCAGTGCTGACCTTCTTCACTGCCCAAGGAGTTTTATTTGAAGAGGAACAATTCTAGGGACAGGGGCTTCCCAGGAAGGGATTCCTTGAAACTAGTGGTTGCTAACAGCATCAGTAACTCTGGGTGAATCTGTGGATAAAATATAGGAAGCAGAGTCTGGCGCTGAGGGAAAGGAGCAGCCAGAAACTAGCTGAAGCAGTCAGCTAACAGGCCAGGGTTCAGGGTTGCTCTTGTTCTTGGGTTGGGGTGGTTTGAGATGAGTGGAACCCACAGCAGAGGGGCCTAATGAGAGGGCTGGAACTCCATGCTCAGGTGAGTTCCTAACAATCTCTTACCCACAGTTACGCCAACGTTGTGTTGCACAGAAAACACCGGCCAGTCACACAGCCCGCTCCTGGATCCCATCATAAGTACGAAGGGAGCTCCCGATGTATTTCAGGCCTGGCCCCTCATTACCGCTGGCAGTTGGGTGAGGCAGTTTTGTGAGCAAAACTGAGGCCATAGTGCTCAGGTTCCCAACTGTGTGGCAGAGAAGCAGGTGATCCATTACTCCTGCTTGAAAGTTGCTGCTACTGCAGCACAACTTTACCCACGTTCACTGGGTTTGCTAAGAGCTGGAGGGAATACTTAAAAAGCAATTTTCAATTTTCTATGAATCAATTAAATGGCGGTACTTTACTGACCTGAAAATATTATGGACTGAAATATCTCAATTGGAAAAAGAAAACAGAATCTCTGCAAGAAAATATCAATTCAGCAATAAGTTGAATGCTGTAATCAAAAAGGAATGCTTTTGTTTCTTGATTGAATATGGAAAATTAAAATCAGCACAAAATTTTGCAAATAAGATGTGTAAGTGTTTGTCTATTAATTGATGGGATCATTTACCGCATTTTCAGTAACTTCCAGACTTAATTCCTCCACCTCAGTCAACTACTTCCATGGTTTTAGTCTGTGCTTTATCTCCGTAACTGCACCACGTTCAAAATCACAAATTCAACAATGCAGCTCTGACCCCACAAGCTCCTGTCCTGGCTCGCTTCTGGCAGCTGCTCCCACTGACTGCTTTAAATTCTTTGACCTCTTTGGAACTTAAGTCTATTGATTTTTCTAACTCCTCTCAACCCACTGGACCTCTCCTTTCTTATCGAATTTAAAGTCCAATAGTATAGTGGGCTGAATTGTATCCCCCTAAAAGGTAGATCCAAGTCTTAACCCTCCTTAATATGATCTTATTTGGAAATAAGGTCTTTGCACAAATAACTAAGTTAAGGCTCTCTGGATGAGATTATCCTGGATAGAGAGCGGACTCAATCTAATATCTGGTGCCTCTGTAAGAGGAAGGAGCTTTGAGACACAGAGAGACCTGGGGGAAGGGCCGCATGAAGACAGAGGCAGAGATTCAAGTCAGGCAGCTGCAAGCCAGGGGACACTAAAGACTGCCCGGCAGCCACCAGGAGCGAGGAGAGAGACACGGGGCAGATTCTCCCTCAAAGCGTCTGGGAAGAACGGGCCCTGCCAACCTTGATTTTGGACTTCTAGCCTCCAGAACTATGAGGGAATAAATTTTTGTTGTTCTCAACTGCTAAGTTTGTGATGATCTGTTACAGCAGCCACAGGAAACTGAAATCATCTTCCCCCTTCCTTCTTTCCCTTTTACACACGTGGCGGAGCTCCAGCCCTGTCGGACACAACTATACGCTTTACCGATAACTGCACTTGGCCAAAGCCACTAAATCAAGTCACCAGTGTCATGGACACTCGTAATCATCAATCTGAAGTGGGCTTAACTCTGCATGTCCCCTTCCTCTGCTCCCTGTTATGAGCCAACCTTACTACCTAGAAGAAATGAGGGTTACTCCCAACTTCCCACCTACCTAGGAAACCAGCCCCTCCAAGTGCCTCATGTCAGAGGAGGTTTTCAACCCTTTTCTGATGCTCACTCTCCCATCTGTACGTCACATCTCAACTACTCCCAACTTCTCAGCATTCATACCCTTCTGTCTCGTATTTTTCAACTCTTTCCACTGGATCTTCCACATCGGCTTCTCATGCTTATGTCTCTTGCATCATAAAATGACAATGATAACAACACATCACAAGGCACACATACAGCCCGTCCCAATCAAAACGCACACTTGTAAGAAGCCCCTGTAGACACAGCACAGGTCCTCCACTGTCCATCCTCGTCCTACTCTTGATCCCACGTCACAGCCAGACATTTTGAAAGCTTATTTCCCTTTTCCTATTAATTTCTCACTCCACACTAACCTGGCATCTCCCTTCAGAGAATCCACCCAGTCACCTCTAGCTAAGTTCATCGATGACCTCTAGCTGATCAGAATCACTAAAGTCAGTGGGCGCTTTTCTGTGCCTTTCCCCTGACTTCTTCACAGCAATGAACACAGCCGATCAGACCCTCCCTTGAGATACTCTCCCTCTCCCGGCTCCTTTCACCACATTCTTCTGGTTCCCCTCCAATCTCTCTAGCCACTGCCCTTCTCTCTCTTGCACAGGTTCATGCTGCTCCATCCACTCATCAGTGATGATACCATTCCTTTGTCTGTAAGACAGTCTTTGACCCACTTTTATTTCCATTCTCCACTTGTTCCCTTGCCAATCTCATACATGCTCATTACTCTAATCAACATAGGAATGCTAATAATCCCAAAATTAATAAATCTAGCTAAGCCCTCTCCTTTGCCTTCCATGTATTTGATTACCAACTTTGGTACCACAAAGTCAACACAAATAGGGACCTAAAATTAGAATCATATCTCCTGCACTTCCCTACTCAGCCCTGCTCCTCCAAACCTGTCACTCTTTCAAAGGACTCATTTCAGGTAAGGCCACCAGCATACACCCTAAACTAACAAAGAGCATCAAACCTGACGTTTCTCTTTTCCTTCTTTATCTGACCTGTTGCTAAGTTCTGTCACTTGTTTCTTACAACATCTCCCAAATCCACCCATTTCTATCTCCAAGTATTAGTCCAAGCTACTACTGTCTGCACAATGGCCTCCTAACTGGCTTTCCTGCAGCCATTCACACTCTTGTCTAATTTGTTCTATGGGATACAGGCCCAGCAAGGGTCCAGTCTCTGGTTACCTCTCCAGTCTCAGCCCACCCCATATTCCTCGCTCTCCATTCTCTGGCCACTGGTCTTCTTGCTTTCCTAGGTTGCTCACCCCTGCTTCTTCCACCACAGGGCCTTTGCACATGCTGTTTCTGCTACCTAGAGTATAATTTTCTAAATTCCTGCCCCTCCTTCAGTTCCCAGTTCAAACTTCTCTTCTTCAGGGAAGTTTCCTTGATCCCTCAGACTGAGTCAAACACCCCCTCACTCTTCCAGGTACCTTCCCTTCACTGTCCTTATCACAGTTGTGATCTTAACCTTTACTCTTGTGATCTGATCGTCTGCATCTCCAACAACACCATGCATGCCATGAGCTCACCAGCAAGGTCTGGTTTTCTCACAGTCACATTCCCAGGGCCAGCTCTAGTTTCAGCATGCGGTAGGCACTCAAGAAAAGTTTTGTTTTTGTTTTTTTTTTTTGCTCAAGGCTCTAGGGATGCAGGAAAGCTCAGAAACACAAAGGGAATTTTGGCACACTGTGGAATTTTAGGGCCAACTCTTGCAGTTTGTGATTTCCTGTCAAGAGGAAACAAAAGTCCACAATGGTATCTTCACAGTTGATTCCTGCCAGTTCTGCTTTTCTATAAATACAGTCCTCATTTTCAAGGAAGTTGGATACGAATGTCCGCAGTTGACTATTTTGGGGGAGGCACTGTCGGTTCTATTTCAGAGGGGATGTTGTCATCTGTCTTTGTTCCTGCGGCAGGTGTGGGGAAGTTTCGTGGACACCTGTTGCTGATTCCCACAGGAGAAGCGGGACGTGACAGGCTAATTGCTTCACAGGCCCTGGGCAGGGCCCCTAAGGACAGGCTGAAAGGCCTGTCAGGATCATCTCCCTGAGGACCCATTATTTCATGTTCTATCCATTACTGTTTCACTCCTACTGTCATGTGATGCATGGATGATTCTGAGAGAAACTCTTTGTCTTATAACACTTTCACCACCACCCAGGGGCCAGTGCTGAAGGGCTTTTAAGGATGCTGGACTTCAGCTTAGGATAGGAAGATGTCTGAGCAGCATGGGACATGGAGATCTGTCTTTGAAAACTTCATGTAATTGTTGATGCCAAAATTGAGGAAAACGTTGTGATCATAATTTTCTAATGTAACTTTCTTACTGCTAATACAACTTACAAAGCAAGATTTCTGGGTGTACCTTTGAAAATGCTGTATACGCAGATACACATCCTGTAACTTGAGTTACAGTAAAACTACAGTATAGATAACTATGGCAAATTATAAATGTAATTCATTGCGGAAATAATAATAGGCCAACTACGCATCGTGTTAATGCCCTTTGGTGTATTCAAGAAAGCATACAACTTTAAATACAAATACATATTGTAAATTTAATATCTAGACTTATTCTTTTTATTTAAAATTGTGGCAATCACTGTACATATGGAAAGATATTACATACACACGCATACAAGACGAATATATGCACACCAGCTAAAACTGACCAACCAATTCACATTCCCACACTTGGTCAATCCTCTTGTATATTTAGCATTTGACTCTTATTCATACACAGGGAAGTCTGCACTTCAAAGTATTACTTGAACATATATACAATTTATCATGTCAAACATCCTTAAATTGTCAATTATTTTTCTCTTTGGGGCTAAGAACTAGCACAGAAAGTCTCTCCCTTCTAGAAATAAGGAATAGTATTTCTGAGTCCAGTTAAGAACAAAGGATACTACAGTGTAAACCACTGACTTAAAAACAAAAACAAAACTACAACCATCCACATATCAAGACAGACATCCTATTGTCTATCCTCTATTTTCTCTCATCAGGAGCTGAACGTCTCTTTAAAATAAAATCACATACAGGTGTATACACACACACACACACACACACACACACACACACACACACTGGAAAGTTACTCAGCCATAAAAATGAATGAAACAATGCCATCTGCAGCAACTTGGATGAACCTAAAGATTATCATACTAAGTGAAGTCAGTCAGACAAACACAAATATTACACGGTATCACCGATATGTGGGATCTTGAAAAAAAAAAAGTACAAGTAAACTTATTTACAAAACAGAAACAGAGTCACAGACATAGAAAACAAACTTTTGGTTACCAAAAGGGAAGAGGGGGGGAGGGATAAATTGGGAGTATGGGATTAACAGATGCCCGCTACCATATACAAAACAGAGAAACAAGGATTTCCTGTATAGCTCAGGAAACTATATTCAGTATCTTGTAATAAACTATAATGGAAAATATTTGAAAAAAGAACATATATATGTGTACCCAAATCACTTTGCTATACACCTGAAACTAACACACAATATTGTAAATCAACTGTATCACAATAAGAAATTTAAAAACCACATACAAGTATCACACTCAGCTGCCAAATTAACCAGTCTGGGAATCGAGACCACAAGAATTTTGTAAGAATAGGGAATAATAAGAATGATTAAAGTTGCTGCTTTGCCTGTCTCATGTTTGAATTCTTTCTCCCTGAAGAGTTTTAAATTGTAGGCTTTTAATGGTTCATCAGAAGTTTGAAGCCATCGTATTTGCATCCATCAGAGGACAAGTTTTCTGACATCTTAAAGAAGTCAGCATAATGGTCTGGGCGGCTTTTCACGTGAGAAGCATCAGAGCTCTGCCCTGTGGTCTTGCTACATGGACTAAGCAAAGCTCTTGAATGCCAGGAGGAAAGGCACCTACCACACCACCAATCAGGCGTTCATGCTGATAAATGGCAATTCTTTAAATACATGTTTGTACTATTATGAACCATTTTCACTGTAAAGTCAGGAAGACCAATGTAAAGGAACTTGTGGAACCTTTGTTACGATTTTTCCCAGTGCTTACAGAACATTCCCTCCTTCTTTCCTGTTCTTTGCCTAAGAAGAGACTTCATTTAGATTTCTCCTCTCCAAGGCAATGATCTAAGTGCCCTTTTCTGTTTCACTCTAGGGGATACAGAGGAGTCACCCATTCAGAGTTTTGCTTGCATGTAAATCTCTCAGGAGTGTTTTGAAATATGTGAATGACCTACACGTTTGATGACACCTTAACACTGTACAGTATTGATGACAGGGGGAGAATGCAGTCAGGTGAAGAGATGCATCCAGAGGGGTGACATTTTAGAGATTCATGGAATTCGGAAGTTCACTCTAACTCAGGAAAGAACAAATTATAGCAACAGGGCATTGGGGCTTCAATCTGAGAAACAGTCAGAAAGCACGAAGTAGAGATGTCTACCGTGAGAACTGTTTAAAATTTCAAGACATTTCACAACTTTCCTATGTTTGGTTCTCTCTTTCATTCCCCAAAGCAACTAGCATGAAAATTCTCAGATCTGTGGACTAGTTGTTCAGGGAAGAGAAGCATATCATTTCCTATTTCACGGTTAGTCTGGGGGTGAGTCAAAGGGGAAGAGGACCAAGAAATAGCGGAGGTGACGATTCAGACAAGGAGAGAGAGCAAGCTGAGTTTTTGAGGACGCACAGGAAGAGGCAATGGAATGACCTGGGCACATAAACGCCAAAACCGGTACACAAAACAGAAAGAACAATCTACATCACTCTTTCATCATCTTATCTCAAACCCGACAGGGTGAAATCAGAACTCTTTGGGCTTCTTTCCCTGTACATCTCCCTCTGCAATACCCTTATTGAAAAAAATACCTACATAACGTGCCGCAAGAACGCCCCACGGTACTCAGTCGTGTCGGGTGCTATTCTGACCTGTCTTACAGACAGGGAAGCTGGGGTACAGAGCTCAACTGAGCACGGTCCTGCAACCACCACGCGCCAGAGCTGGGACCTGAATCCAGGCCGTCTGACCCCGGGGCTGTGCTCTACCCACCTCAGCCACGCTGGCTTCCCCCAATCCCTCCGCGGCCCACTCAGCCACACACTGTCTGCGTATCTTCATTATTACAACGCTGCTTCCTTTCCATTCTCCTGCCATGTCCAGAAATTATTTATTCAAGATTTTTCCTCCATGAAATAACCTATTCCTATCTGCCAACGACCATATATAACTTACTTTCTGCTCGGTGCAGATTTTTACCGGAGCAGTGAAAATAAGGGTGAAGGGTAAGAAATGGATTGTCAATGCCAGAATGAACGCATTCACTTATGGGAAAGGTGGGGCTCTAAGCCCAGATATTCATAGAGCCAATAAAAGTGGTGGTTTTTTAAACGGAAAAACAACAACAAAAATCCTGAGACAAGAGAGAACACATGGGATCTAAAAGCCATTCTCAATCACATTGAAGAATTATTTAACACAAGAGCAATGCCAAGGCTTGATTTTTCCCTTGGGTTCAGATAGTCTACAGTAATTAAATTCTACTAATGAACACAGAGAGTTGATGTCAACAAACGCCCAATGAGAAATAAAGGAAAAAAATCATCTCACCTGCAGACGTGTGTTTGAACTTTTCGCTTTTCTTCTTCCTCCATTTCCAAGGCTTGAAAATCCTTCCTAGGTTGGCAAACTTACTTCTCCTCCGGATGGGTGGGGTGTGGGTACCTGGGACGAGGGAGTCAGAACGCATCGCCGCCAGCCTCTCCACTTCCTCAGCTTGTTTTCCCGAGAAAGAGATGGAAATAGAGAAAGAAAAGTGTTAAAATGGGAGCCTCACAGATGGCCAATGTTTTCCATGGTTACAGATAACAGAAACCACATGACTGAACTTCCGTCTCTCTTTCTGCCTTTTGGAATGGAAGTCATACCAATGTGTTCCAAAGGCTGGTGACAGTCAGCCAAACCCTAGGGATTTGGAACACCCCAACCAAATTTGCCCAACCTTAACCTAAGCTTGGGAAGGAAGACAAGGAGGTGGAGGAGGAGGAACAGAGGCCTCCTGACATATCAGAAACCCCCACACAAGGCAGGGACAGGGCAGCGGAAGAGTCAGTCTAACTACTGGTCCAGCAATTCCTCAACTTAGACTTGGTGGATGCAATCACTATAACACCATCTGCTGAGAAAAGAGGAGGGAGAAAACATTTATCAATGGTCTATTCCAAGGCCAATGTCTCCACCACCCAGGACTCTTTCCTAGTACCATGCTTTACTCAGACCTGCAGAAGCACAGGAACCTGTCGAGTGAGTGGCTCCACCTTAAAATCCACGGACCGACCCATTTTAGAATCACTCATGCTTCGTTAGATTCTACAACTGCCTTAACTCCTCTAAGTCTTTTAGTTCCTGGTGCTGTGCTCTAACAATTTTTTAAAATTCTCGGAAATTGAGAATCAAGAGTGATACTAGGTACCATCTAGATTAACCCCAATTAACTTGAGATTTGAGGACATGAAGACCTTCATACTCATAATGCCCAGTGGACCCTTTCTTAAGGGCCACAACCACTCTGACCTCACCCATCACTTGGAATACAACAAACTCTTTTCCAGTGTACATGAGCATGCATGTCTATGAGGTAAACAGACCCTGACTTGAATTTTTAAGACAGGAATAATCAGAGAAAATAACCTCCTTGGCAAAATCAAGGAGGGTAGGAGGGACTTTCCAGAAAGTCCACTTACATTTAAAGCTGTGGCCAATCCAGAACCACTCTGTTGAGCCTCTAACACTGTCCTTCAGGAAAGTCTCCTAAATTTGCAACACAGGCTGTTCTCGGAAGCTCAGCCTTGCAGCCTGATAGTCTACCCGCTATCGTCCAATATGGTTTTAACTCAGGAGATTCAATATTCAACAGATATACAGGGAATCTCAACCATGTGCGATGGTGATGCACTGGTTGGTAGTCTCCTGGGCAAGACTGAGAGGAAGGAGATAAATTTGAGACACGTCTGAGAAGTCAAGTCAGTAGGACCCAGTGACTGATTGGGTGACTGGATCACGTCCGTAGGCTGCGCTGCAAGAGCCAGTGGAGAGAAAGAGACTGAAGATGTAGGAAAGAGGTTGAGAAATCTGTGAAGTCGGCTTCTTAGGGAAGAGAAGAGGAGGCGTCAAAAGCACTTATAGAAGTTAGTCGTCGGAAGACTTTACTCTGAGTTATCGAAGTCTGAACTGAGGTCTCCGATCACAAATGGCAGGACCACATGTGGGCCTCGAGAAGATTAATCTGGCGGCAGCGGGTGAAATGAATTACTGGAGGCTAAAAGGAAGATAAAGATAGAGGAGACTTGGCTAGGGAGAGTGGTTTAAGAAACCAGCTACACTGGGGAAGCAAAAGGAAGCCAAACGGAGTAAGTAAACAGCCTCTGGAGCAACACTGAATTTGGAAATCATTCTCTTTAAATGGTGTCAGCTGCTTGAGTTGGTGCTCCCTCAAGAACACTCCGTAGTTGGGAAGAGCCACACAGTGACAGTCGTGGGAACCCAAATCAAGGAAGGAGCTTTTGAGTCCAGGATGGAAATAAAGCCAAGACAGTCTAGCCAACTGATTCCCACAAGTTCGCCTTCTCTTTTACACCCATCGCCGTTTTAAATTTTCTTACCTTAGTTGATAATCTCATTGTTACCTGTCCAGATTTTTCAAGTCTCCAAGCCTACGTTCCCAAATCAAGGCTCCTGCCTTCAGATCTGTATTTTAAATTGTTGATACTCTTCCAGAAGCCTACTTTTCTCAGAAACTTTCAGTGGCCCCCTACAACTTACAGTAGAAAGTTCTAATCTCTTGCCTTGATCTTCAGGAACCTCCATCTGAGTTTCCTGCCCCAATCTAACAGTAGCTCTCTCAACACACGCTGCAGCCAAAATGAAACACTGCCTGGATCCCAGTGGGCTCTGTGGTGGGGCAGGGTGGGGGGCACGCAAACCACTGAAATTATATGCAAAAGTTCTTGTCTATTTGAGTATCTGCATTTGGTTGGAAGAGTTTCCATCTTTTTCTTTTGAATCTCCAAATAGTCTAAGACACCTTTTGTGTCTTAGACTTAAAGTATCCAGGTTGAGGCTTCTATGAGTTCACCTGACTTAAAACATCTTCTAAGGATTAAAGGGAAAGAGTATATACTGGAGCCAAAAAAAAAAAAAATCACGATACAAGTTATTCAGAATTGAACAACTCTATTAGCACTCATAGTTGGCACTCCACAATGATTTGTTAAATAAGTAAATGAATGAGAGCATTTGATTCAGCTAATTCACACCATCTCTAGAGGTATGAAAATCAGTGTCACTATTTGACTTAAAAAAAATGCACCACTAGGACCAAAAGGCTGTTTCATAATCACATCTTCCAGGACTGAATAAAAATGATTCTGAAATTACCATGTTAAAATAATTATAAGAAATTAGGAATGCCTTTGAAAAATTGAGAGTGGCAATGAGCTGACAAAGTGTTATAAAGGCCTAATTATAACTCCACAGTTAACGGAGCCCTTAAGAAGTGTATTATTAAATTCAAGATGTTTAGCCCTCACATACAGATTTTTTTGAGCAGACTGGATTATTTTAAGTTTAACTGATTCATAGTTTAATCATCTACAAGTCTTCCCCCACCCCCCAACCCCACAACCCATTTGATGATAGAGCTAACCTGATCAAAACCTGTTTGTTTTGCCACCAGATAATGAAATCGGAAGGTCAGAGTGAGGAAAGAGGCCAACTGCAAATACAGTTTGAAGAAGGAGATAAACAAGAAAACAAAATAGTCTTGGAATAAAGTGGCCTCCGTCTGACCAATCGCAGGGACATGAGAGAGAACGGGATAGAGAAGGTGTGTTTATGGAAAAAGCCTTTTTTTTTTTTTTTTTTAGATTGAAGTATAGTCAGTTACAATGTGTCAGTTTCTGGTGTACAGCATGTTTCAGTCATACACATACATATATATTTGTTTTCATTCTTTTTCACTTAAGGTCACTACAAGATACTGAATATGGTTTCCTGCGCTATACAGAAGAAATTTGTTTATCTATTTTTATATACAGTAGATATTTGCAAATCTCAAACTCCTAATTTATCCCTTTCCACTGCCAGTGACCATAAGATTGTTTACTATGTCTGTGAGTCTGTTTCTGTTTTGTAGATGAGGTCATTAGTACCTTTTCACTTTTTTTAGATACTACATATGAGTGATACCATACAGTATTTTTCTTTCTCTTTCTGGCTTACTTCACTTAGAATGACATTCTCCAGATCCATCCATGTTGTTGCAAATGACATTATTTTAGTCTTTTTTATGGCTGAGTAGTATTCCATTGTATGAATATACCACAACTGCTTTATCCAGTCATCTGTCGATGGACATTTAGATTGCTTCCATGTCTTGGCTATTTTATATTGTGCTGCTATGAACATTGGGGTGCATGTATCTTTTCACATTAGAGTTCCCTCTGGATATATGCCCAGGAGTGGGATTGCTGGATCATATGGTAAGTCTATTTTTAGTTTTTTTGTCAAATCTACATACGAAACAGCCTTCTTTTGAAGCAGATCAAGAAAAGGCTGCTTTGCCCAAGCCCTCTGCTCTCAAAGGTGGCTCCCTCCTGCTGCTGAGAGAGGCGACAGCTGTCTGGAGAAAATGCTCACTTAGCCATGAATCAACTCAAGTGTCAGCTGCCAGGATAGAAAATGCTGAGCCCAAAGGCAGGAAGCTGGGCAGCTGAGCTCATTCAGAGAGCTGAGGGGTTGGGGGAGCCTGAATCAGATGATCTCTGGGGTCTTTCCAGAGCCTCCATCCAAGAAAATATTCTAAGAGACTAGACTGTCTGGGCTCCCTTTCATGACAAGACTGGAATTTGCTTTATCCATATGGAGGGAAATGGTTGGGGGGTGATTTTTCTTTCTCTTTTTTCCAAAGAAAAGCAGGCAACAAAACACCTGATGGGTGCATGATTTTAATCCCCAGGAATCCAAGTAGCTGTGTCTGTTTGTGCTCTGATGCCACCCCTCAGGGTAAGCTGGGGGGCTCTCAGAGCAGGCAAGGAGGAAGGGTGGGCAAGGGGCACTTCAGCTGACACCCTTACCACTGTATTTCTCCTGGTGGGTTAGTTTTCCAAAGGCTTATCCAACGAAAGCACCAACTTTGGTGTCCTGCTGACCTAGGAAGTGTTAGTCATTCAGTGTCCCCCTGAGAACTTTCGAAAAAAGGAAGCCAAGGTATCTGTGCTGTATGAGGTCTTGTCAACAGAAGAGGCAGACAGGCCAGGAGGTCTGGGGTCCCCACTCAGATCTCTCTACGTGCTAAGTGCTCTTAGGATTTTTGGAGGACTTGAGATTTCAGAGGTTGGATACTTGTTTCTCAAGCCAAAGAGAACCCCCAAACTGAATGCTAATGTAGCAGGATATGATAACATTCATTTTTCCTTCCAATCTCATGGGAAGGGGTTATGTTCTTGCCAAATCTCACCATCCTAGGAAAGGGAGCCAAAGACAGGGGGAGGGGGTGGGTGGAGGTTAGCTGTCAGTAACTACACTGAGCTGTCCAGGGCCTAAAACTGTCACCTTTCTGCCTCAGGCAGCATTACCTTTTCTTACAGCTGCAAAATGATGTCACTCAGGTCCCTAGCCATTGAGAAAGTTCTCAACAACTATGGCTTTCCGCCTTTTTTAAGTGCACTTTCAGTTTTATCGATACCTTATTGCAGGGAAATGGAGAACTGATATGAATCATCAGGCCTAGGAGGGCAGTGCTTTCCCTTTTTCACTCCAAAAGAAGTCACAGCACCCTCTCCTATAGAGGCCAGATCTCTCTGAAGAGTTTCTGTCTAATCTAGGATGGATCTGTGTTAACTACAATGTCTGTTTAAAAAACAAGAGTGATGCATTATTTATCCTAGTCCCCGGAGATGAGGAATGGGATGGAGATGGGGGTGGAGCGGGCAGGAGGACTGGGCATTAGAGGAGGCGGCCATGGGGGCAATGGAAGTTCTAATGCCCAAAGAACGTTGCCTGATTTAGAGAACACATGTAAGCCTATAAGGGCTGGGACATACTAAAGGGTTCAGTGCAAACACAGGCTACAATTAGGAGCTCAGGAGGTGCCTGTTTGGCCTGGATTAGACTCAGACCTGCTATACTTAGAAAATGCTATATGTTGTGTGTGGGAAAGAATGTTAGCTCTGAAGCCAGGGGGCTGTGGGTTCAGATCCAGAACCTACCACCTAATAGCTGTTGACGGACAAGAGTTCTTTTTGGCAGAGCTGGCCTGGGCTTCCTGGTTCTCCTCTGGAGAACCACCTCTCCTCCACTTCCAGTTCTGACAGTTCAGGAAAGGATGATCTCACTCCTGACTCCAGAGGCGGGCACGTGATTCAGCGCTGGCCAATCAGAACACTGCATTCTTCACCCACCTTCCTACCCCTGGTAATTCATTCAGGGATGAGCAATTGGGCCTCACTAGGCAATAAGATTCAATTATAGATTTTGCAGGGGCTATTGATAAATGTGCTCCTTCAGCTAAGATTGCAACTAGATAGGCTCTAAGCCTGGTCAAAGCAGGGGCCATAAACTTAAAAACTTGTACTCAAATTTGGTTAACATTAAAAAAAATTTCTAGGGTACAATGGTAATTCATATACTTTGAAAGGAAACTATTCCATCAAGTACTTTCTGTTTTCTAAGTACTGTGCTGAGAGGCTATTCCTATTCCATGACCACAGGTAGTCAATGGATAAAGAACACTGCCAACAGACTAGACAGGGAGGGAAAAGTCTTATTTAAATGCAAATTTATACAGGTCTGTGTGGTTATATTTACTGAGATATTAGATGTTATCAAAATTCTTCCTGTAATATACAAAACAAAATTCCTGTTTCATCTCCTAGGAATCTAACCTTCAACTACTAAAGCATGTAATGACTACAAAAACTTACAAAACATTCTACTGTTCTTTTAATTTACAGAATACACTTGTGCTGGGAATGGAATGTCTTTATGTAAATTGGAAATGAACTCCCAAGTCTTGTGTTAATCCAAAGCAACAATCTTTAAATAATGTAGGTTCTTTGTTCATCTTAAAACCGCAGACCCTAGGGTCTGATACTCTTGATGTAAATAAACAGTGTCTCACAGATTCAAATCAAACCTCAATGAAACCTAGTTTCTCCTGCAGGGGTCAGCAAACTCTTTCTGTAAAGCCAAATCGTAACTACTTTGGGCCTTACGGGCCATACACTTCTGCTGCAAATGCTCACTTCTGCTGTTGCAACATGAAAGTAGTTGTAGACAAATGTACACAAATGGGCGTGGCTGTGTTCCAAAAATTTTTTATTTACCAAAACAGGCAGCCAGTCTTTGGGACCATAGTTTGCCAACGCTTGTCCTATAGAGTAGAGCGGCTGGTAGTCTTTCTACCACCTTGAGGAGACAGCCTGCCTGAGAACTGAGCCACTAGAAGATAAAAGAGCTGAGGGAAGGATCGCTCAGGTGGGACTGGGACCTCATTACATCATTTGGGCCCCTGGATCCAGCCATGCCTGAAACCATTTTAACCCTGGACATTTTCCTGACGTGAACCAATAAATTCTCTTTGTTACTTAAGCCAGGGTGGGTTGGGTTTGCTTTCACCTGCAACCCAAAGGGTTCTAACAAGTTAACTGTGACCTCAGGAAAGTCCCATGAGTTTTCTCTTTCACCACTGTCTTGTAAGGATTAACAGGTATGTACTTAAAAGTACTTCTTTGGGGCAAAGAAGAGGGGCTCAATGAAAGTTATCTATAAATGAAGTCTCCTCTGGTACTAGGCAGACCACCTGGCCAATAAGGGGTCCTCTAGGGGTACAGTTCCTTACCTCTTCACCCTAGGATGTCCTTTAAGGAATTACATGAATTTTTAAAGTTTTGGAGGCTCTGAACTATGCCAAGACTGCACCCCACCCCGCCCCGCCGCAAGGCTGATACAAGAATCAAATGAAGTTATCTGTAAAAATTTTTGATCACTAATTTCCATCTTACATCTGCTGAACCAGGATATGAATGCATAATAAGCATCCCAGGTAATTCTGACGCCAGAGTTCTGACGATCACAGAGAAACATACCAGAGCATTCCCACAGAATCTAGAATTCCACTCCCATCGCCCCAGTTAAATCCACAGCCTTCAGGTGGCTGGCTAAAAAGGAGGATCCCCAGTGTAGAAAATGAAGTTGTTCCAGCGCCATCAGCCAGCCCCCAAATCCTCAAATCACCGGGAATTCTTTAAAGAGTGCTTTATTCTTTCCAAGTGCTTTGACGTCTGCTATCGCATTAGAGCTTCATAACCTGCCCATTATGTAGGTAGGGTATCAAATTTCCTAATTTTGTTTCCCTACAATTTATGATTAACATACGATTTTCTCTTCTCGAAGAATCCCATCACAATTTAGCCTTTTTAAGACTCGGAGAAGGTCTGCAATAAACCTTTAACACTTTGTTTCCAAAACTTAACTTAATCACACATATGGTTATGCACTTTACTTGCAATATGGTATTTTCCCCTTTCCGAAGTTTCCAGGCATTAAACGATAAGGCATCAGGTCAAGGGAAAGGACAAAAGGTGCCCTGAGGTACAGACTGAGTTCAGGCCTCTCTCCTTAAATCTGTACTTTCAGGCACTTTCAGCAAACCTTTGTTACACATCTATTTCACAACTCAAGTTTATGGGATAGGGGAGTTAAGGGAAGAGAAGATGAAGCTCCTACTCTCTAAAATCCTAAAATGCAAAGGACTACACAAAAGCAAACACTATTCCAATTTTAGATGAATTTGAAATTGATATAGGCATATAAAGCACATACACAATGAAAGATAATAGAAATTCCTTGCTCTGTGTGACCTTTAATAATCTTAAAGGTCACTGTTTAATGCAAAAGCAACATCTGTTTCTGGAGCCAAACTCAGAATTTTAAAAGCATATCTATTATTCACAGATAATTCCCGCCTACCCTAGAGTTTAACAGGGAGAAGAATTTCATTTGCTTTTATCCATGCCTGAATCTCCAGGCACCATATGTAGCTTCAGTACCTAAAACACCCTGCTAACTTTGCAGTCAGTTTCTTAATGATGATGGCAACTAGTTTCTGAATGATAGAGCCATTCCCTTAAATGCAGTCACCATGAGGGATCCTGGCTGGAATCCTTGTTATACTACCGCTAAGTCAGAATGGTGAAGACCAGGTGGGTTAATGATATAACTTCTGTCCCTACAGATAATTCTCCCAGTTTATCCACTAGACAGCATTCCTTGGACAGTGCCTAGATTCAGCACACAGTAGGCAATACTGACAAGACATTTTACCGCAGAGCTAATCAAATATCAATCTTGGATATTCTGAAATTGATTCTGAAAGAAAAAGGAAGCTTTGCCATTGGAACACAAGATTTGTAGAAAAATGTTCTCTCGCCCCCAATTCACGTGTCCTGCTTTGAACCTAACAAATTAGTGAAAAATCTTAACGGGCTTCAGGATTTTCTCATCCAAAATACAAATGTCTACTGTGTGCAGGAGTTAATGGTCATTCTCACAGCAACTTTTTGAATAACGTTTTCTCATTTATCAAGCACTTGCCCATTATTGTATCATCTGATCCCTACAACAAATCAACAAGAAAAGTAAAGCAAATATTTTAATCCCTACTTTATAAAAGAGCAAATTGACAATGGCAGAGACGGCTGGTTGCCCGCCAATATCCATCCTTCCCTTCCTCTTTAGTGAAAGCTTCCTGGTGTTTTGCCAAGCTGAAGACCGCTTCCTGGGCTTCTCTGAGGAGAGGTGTGGCCATGTTACCAAGCTTTGACTTGAGCTTATATATAAGCTGAAGTGTTGTGAGCAACTTCTGAGATGTCTGCTTACAGGGAAGGGATGTGCCATTTCTTCAGTCCACTTTTCTGTTCATCCAGTTTTCTAAAGCAGAGAGGTGGTGGCTGGAACTTGGCAGCCACTATGAGGACAGAGGCCACGTCATAGTAAAGAAGGAGCAGTAAGTTAGGTCGCACCTTGGTCCTTAGGAACTCTGTGGAGCCATCATACAGAGAGCTTTGAACTGGCTGCCTCTGCACTTTTCTGCGGGAGAGAAATAAGCCCCTATCTTGTTTAAACTACTACTGTTCTGAGTTTACAAGTTCTATGCAGCTGAATCTTATCCTAATGCTTCAGAAGCAACTTAAGTTTTTATAAACTATAGTTTAAGCGGCGGAACAGCAAGGGCTAACATCCATGTCCGTATTCCACACTCTCTGGTGGAGTTTCAGAACTGTTTATAACCAGTTTCTTTCTTAGTTTGTAAAGGAGTCAAATTCTTTCATGTTTTTTATTTTAACACTAACATTCATTTTAAAAAGCCAAACTATACGGAGACTTTCTTCCTCCCTTCCCTTCTCCCTCTCCTCTATTGTCCTTTTCTGTCTCAGACTTTGATTTAAATCCCAGGGTTCAGCTCTCCCTAGACAGTGTCATTTACTCTTATGGCTTTCATTAGCATGGATAAGCTAGATATTTCTACATTTACCGTTGCAGCCTAGAAGGTTCTTCTAACCAACACTGCACTTACTAGCTGTGTGACTCTGGCCAAGTTACTTAACTTCTCTGGGTCTCAGTTATCACATTCGTAAAGTGGGGACAGAAACAGTATCTACTTCACTGAGTTCCTGGGAAAACTCAAGTATTTTACACAAATAAAGACTGAGTGGCATCTAAACCTCTACTACTATCACTACTCTTCTCCAAATATTTCACAGGCACCTCAAATTCACCTTATTTAAAGTGAATTGTTTTTACCCTCAATCTGATCATTCTTCAGTAATGGCAATGCCAGTTACCTAACTGCTCAGAGGGAAACCTGAGTCAATCTCAACATCACCTCTTCCCTCACCCCCCTCAATCCAATTCATCACCAAGAATGGTCA
The DNA here is from genome assembly GCF_036321535.1 of Camelus dromedarius. Lineage (NCBI taxonomy): Eukaryota > Metazoa > Chordata > Mammalia > Artiodactyla > Camelidae > Camelus > Camelus dromedarius. The sequence continues at coordinate 8,327,390 of NC_087454.1, read as the reverse complement.
AAACTCACTCTTACATTATGTCTGAACTCTCCCCACTTCACTCCTCAGGTCAGACCATTTTCCACATCACTCACTTCTGTGTTCTTACTCCTGCCGGTCACCTCCAGGCCCTCCACACAGCAGCCCAGGAATCTCTCATCAACTGAACTAAAGCATGACACTGCCCTGCTCTAACCCGCTGTGAGTCATCCTGCTCTCAGAAGGTCCCAGAGTCAGAGGGACATGATCTGCCCCCTGCACTGGCTCCAGCCCTGCTCAGCTTTGTTTTCTTTCAACACAACAAGAGACACATCATTTCTGAGTCAAGGTCTTCACGTCTGCAATTCCCTCTGCCTGGATGATTAATTACTTGTTTCACTTCTGAACGCCAGTTTCCTCTTTGACAGAATGTCATGCCACTTTCTGCTCATCTTCCCTCTTAACAGAACCCAGAGTATCACCCTGCTTACCTGTCCATCCCTTCTCCACAAGACCACAAGCTTCTGGGGGGTAGGTCCCAGCCACAGCAGCACAAGGTGGATCTTTGATCAGTGACTGATTAAAGGGTGGGGAGCCTGAGCACGTCTGGCCACTGAGATCCGTAAGTGGCACCTGTACAGGCAGCCAGGCTCCTAAGGATGGCTTCCTTGCTCTTAGAGACATCAAAAGACAGTCTTATTTCTACCTCTCTTCACAGTGGTGTCAGGATATAAGGCCTCAACTGACAGCCATCTTGCCACCAGCCTGAGAAAGGAGTCCTGAACTCAGGAGGGCAGAGGAGAGACTCACGGGGCAATGGAATTGTGCCCGAAAGCCTGCTTCACTTTCGAATTTACTCCATAAGACAATAAATGACTTCACTGTTTCAGGCCAAGATGCACAGGGTCCTCCTTCCTGCAGCCAAAAGCATCCTAATTGACCTGCCCCTGCTAGATTAATTCCTCTGAAGAGCAAGGACCATTTATGACACCTAGGAAATGATCAGCAAATATTTCTTGAGCAAGCAAATGAATGAAAGTTTCTTAGAAAAAGACAAGATAGGAGATGTTATATGCACCCACGCCAGAGCCCGGCTCCTGGAACGTTCACAGTGAGGACAAATCACTGTAACTGTGATTCACCCTTTATTTACGCACAGGCAGAGCCATGGCTAGAGATGGGGCTGTGGGATAGGAGACAGTGTCTACCTCTCAGCCGCAGGCAGAAACGACACAAGGAGAATTGTCTCCCATGCAGGGGATAGATGGGAGGCTGTCACGTTTCTGAGAAGAGTTGTCTCAGTTCTAAGTGCTATCCCAAATCGGACTGAACTGAAGCTTTTGCTTCAACACAATCACTGGCTTTTCACAAAAGATTGTCCCATACGGCACCAGATATTTGCAAACTTGGGTCAAGTCTGATATACTGTTGAAGGGTAACATCATAAACTAAACTCCATTTGCATCTTAACAGCATAAAAAGACAGTAACCCAAATGGTCCAATCACAAGGGATTTAATTAAGGGACAACCACGGAACATACAATGATCTGGCCCTTAAAAATGATGATGGACATCTTTAATTATTGACTTGAGAACTGTCATGGTTTCCTGTTCAGTGGAAAATAAGTTGCCACAAATTATATATAGTATAATGTGGTTTTTCTAAAACAGAAGTTTACTTACTATCTATCTACCCATAAGCATAGGATCTGGAAGAAGAAACTTGGTTACACAGTGGTTCTAGTTGGGTCAAAAAGTTAGAGATGACCTTAACTTTCTCTATAATTTTATTTTCTGCAGAGGGGGTGGATTGGATGTGACCCCATCTCTGCCATTTACAAGCTCTGGGCAAAGCCCCAGTATCTACCTGTGTACAATAGAGAATCTAAGAGAACCTGTCTCTTAAGTTGTTATGAAGAATGAATATATGTGAAGCATTTATTTTGGTATCTAGCATATTAGCCATTGTGATGATTCTATCACGAAAAGTCTGTTGCCATTATTATAATGTGAATATTGCATTTGTGGTTCAGTGTAACAGGAATCTACCAATGGTACTTAGCAGAGGTGTGGCTGAGTATACAGAGCATAAAGGAATTACTGGTAACTGAACGTGACCTCTCCTACCAGAGGCTATCACTGGTATATGTGTGATGCAGCATTTAAAAGCCTGGCTTTGGAGTGGACAGACATCAGCCTCATGAATTAAGGCAAATTTCTTCACTTTAAAATGGGATTGACAGTATCTTCTTTACAGGTTATTGTATTACACGAGAGAATGTACCAACATGCAGAATACAGTTCCTGGTCATAGTTAAGAGCCCAATAAATATTATTATTATTACAAATTCACCATAAAATTATATCTTAAATATAAAAATATTGCCGTGACATTCTTACCTAGCAAATTTATCATATTTTAAAATAGAGTTGTAGGGATTTTTAAACAAAAACTAGAACAGTGTACTAAAATGGTTGGCCAAGTTAAAAGAAAAATCAACCACATAAAACTTCTCTGGAATATTAATATTTCAAAAGGAGATAACTCCTTTCTAAACAGTGGAGGCAGGGAAGGGAAGGGACTCATTATAAGAGGAGGGTGTATGTAATACTTTCAAATTTAATTGGATGCCAAACTTGTCTTTATCCTAGGATTTAATGTAGGATTTAATTTACATGAAAATGGCACTCTACTGAAAAGTGGAAGTGCAGTCTTTATAAACTAATTAAAACAACAGAACCTGCTAGGTGGTTAATAAGACACAGTTACAATTAGTTTTTGTCTTGGGGAAAATAATTTGGATTTTAATTTTAGAGCTAAGTTGACTGAAAAAGCAAAGGGTAATTCAAATATATACACAACACGATCACACAAAGCACAAAGCAAACACGCCATGAATTCTTTGAAGGCTTCAGGGGCATGTACCTAAACAGAAACTGCCTTGAGATCTCGGGTAGATCCACTAAGTAGAAAGAAATTCGACACCACGAAGTCAATATTTTCATAGGCTTTCCAACAGTATTTGATATTTGTTAAACTATCCTTCAAGAAACATTGAAGGTAATTTCTTCATCTATTTCCTGGCTCTCTGCTCCCCAGAAAAGTAAATTTTTGCCATTCATACTGGCTCAAATGCAAATATAACTTTTCCTTTTCATGTTTACTTAAAAATTAGACGCAGTTACAGAATGGAATGGCTTCAAGAAAGACTCAACTCAGGAGGACAAGCCAGGTGAGAAGCAAATGGAGAAGACACAGAAAATTTAAGTCCCACAAATACATACCCTCTGTAACACCAAGATACAACCACAACCCCAAAGCCCATGAGAGATTAAAAAAAAACTCTCTGGAGAACTCAGCCACACATCCACTGGGGAAAAGACAGTAGCTGTTCATTTTTAGATCTTTCTCGGCTCACCAAGAGAGCCGTAACTGAACTTCTAAGATAAACTATGGGAGGAAGTGGTTTGGAGGGGGAAAAAATCTATATTAAGGACTTTATCAAAAATTGGCTTCCCCAACAAACTGCCTTTTATGAATTCAATTCAAGCAACATTTACTGAGCATCTGCTTTCTGTACAGCTTTGTAAAGCAGACAAGGATGAGCCCCGACTCTTCAGAAGTGCTCACAAGATGGTGAAACACACACAATCACACACAGCTTAGACAAGATGTGGAGAAAATAATTTTCAGGTTTTCCCGAAGATAAGGTCATGCAGAAATTTTAGCAGAAGTATTTCTTGGGAACGTTTTGCTCTATCGTAACTCAGTATGAAGAATAGACAATTTTATTTAAAACTGTAAGCTAGCACTTTGTTTAGGGCAATCTGTGGCACAGGAAGAAGGCAAGTGAGTTCTATCCTTACAGCATCAAGAAAGTTCTCTTCTAGAACAATTTCAACTGTAAAAGTTTCAGAATGACAGTAGTCAGATTTGCATGAATTAAGCTTCAAAAATTCTGGCAGATTGAATCAATACCACATACAGAATTTTCCTTTCTGGTTCTGAACTTGATCAACTAGGATAAACAGCTGGAAACAAACAGTATTATGTGTTGGTCTTAATTTTTTTTTAGTGTCTAATTGCCAACAACTGTTACGTATGGCTGTTTCTAGAAAGAATAATATAATGGTACATTATAGCAGAATGTGCCCATACAAGACAACTTGTCCCTAAAACTCTGGCAATACTTTTTGTATAGTGCTATCATGATACCAGCAACTAGAGCAGGTCAAGTAGATGCAGTTATTGTACTCTGAAAATGAAAAATAAGCTCAAATAGTTACACATCCACAATTTAGTTGGGGCTAGAACGAAGGGAAAATACCCTCACTTGTCAGTTCCTTGTAAAAAAGGCAATGGTAAATATTTTGCTGGTGTTAAAAATCTAAAATTTAAGCATTTGAAGACAATTTTTTGAGTTATTCTTAATTTGGGGGGATCTGGAGGGAAGGAGGGAGGGAGGGTACTGAGTAATGCAGCCATTGGCCCTTTTGATGACAAGAATATGCACCAATGCTGTATTTATATGATCGTGGAGAAATTTTAGCTCATTTGGTTGTTAATCAGCTACTAGTTCTCCAAAGATTCTTCCCCTTATAAATAAGGAGAAGTTAGGTTCATTTTCATGACACTCAGGAAAAGTAAAGTTTCATAAAATTGAGATTTTTAACTGGAAATTCTGATCATAGTTTCAAAATAATAACAAACAATAGCAACAAAAAACCTCTCTCATATCATCTATAGTCTCAAACAGTATAAAAATTCGAGACAGAGTTAGTAAATATCACATAAATAAACAAGGCACAAGGGATATTCTGCACATACTAAAAGAACCTAGAAAATACTGTTGTAAACACAACAACAATAGGCTTTATTCAGCCAGGACCTCAGAAGAACTAAGCTCAAAATGGACAGGTACTTGGTCATTTACTTACACAGTTCTTTAAAATCAAGCATTATAAAAGAGGAGGGAAATAAAGGCAAATTATTACATGTACACAAATTCAGGAAAGAAAAACAAATAGGTGAGCTTAAAATCATTGTTTTGGGAAACCCAACTTTCTAAAAATATATAATACCATAAGCCACAATTATTTTTCAAGGTACTGCTGTTCAGTGGAAGATGAATCTCTTCAATAAACAGTAAGTTTACAATGTTGTGTCAATTTATAGTGTTCAGTATAATGCTCATACATGAACTTACATATACTCGTTTTCATATTCTTTTTCACCATAAATTACTAAACGATATTGAATATAGTTCCCTGTGCTATACAGTACGAACTTACTTATCTACTTTATATATATTAGTTAGTATCTCGAACTCCCAATTTATCCCTTCCCCCTCTGGTAACCACATCGTAAACTGACTATACTTCAATAAAATATATTTTTTAAAAAAGGTTAAAAAAAACAGTAAATATAGAATAGTCCAGGAATAATTTGGCAAAATTATTCCCAATCTATACAATATTAGAAAAGCATCTCCACAGGTAATTATTCTACAACATTAGGTAAAATATATTCCTGAATTCCTCTACCTGATGCCAAAAATTTGGTGTTTCATCAGACTCGTAAATGCCGTAAGTCTCAGAATAGCAATACAGAAAAACTATAGGCATGTTCTGCCACAAATACTTTTAAGCCATAATTTAAAACCTGACACCTTTCTCAATATCCCCTATAACTTATCTTATTAAACAGCCACACTGTCATGCAGCACTTGGTGTAAGACGTACTAAGAAGTACGAACGTTGATTTCAGTTTTCTTGCTACCTTTACTTGGGCAACGGTGAGTTTAAAAGAAAACTGGTAATTTTTGATACTTGTTTTAAGACATGAATCATGCCAGCCTTATTTTACAAATGGTATGCACCCTAATGATAAAGGAACCTGCTTCAGGTAATACAGCCAACTTGCCAGTAATTACCTGCAAAGGTATCTTGGTAGACAGAACGATACTCATGTATTCCAAAAGGCCATCCCTTCCCAGTCACATAAAATGTGACTAAACCAACCAGCAGTGATGATACATGTGAGCCACCCCCCAAAAAAAAGCTTTACCTCAAGCACCAATATGGAAAAAACCAGACCAAAACATTGTGCTCTTCTGCTTAAAGTTTTAAGTGAAATTTGTTTCAATTAAACGAAAGCAAACTTCTGTCACTCTCAGGATGTAATTACATTTACTATCATTCATGGGTATGAAGTGCACCAACTATTTGTCTAAACAAAATTCACGGAGACTAAACATGAACAGTGATACAGTAAACATCTTCAAACCTTCATTCCCAAACAAGACAAACACTGCAGAGGGATGGTCACCCTATTTTCAAATTTAAGAAAATCAGCTGAAGTGGGCTTCCAAGCCTAGGCGTATTTGTTGGGTTACCAAATTTTTGAAATTAAGAAAAGAAAAAAAAGAAGACTATCCTGAGAAATCTGGCATGTAGGTTTCCATGGGGATAACTAATCATTGCTTGGATATACAGGGCCATGTTGTCTCCAGGCACTGTTTAATCATTAGTTTACTCCTGTGGTTCTTAATTGGGGTGGCAGGGGGTGGGGGGAGGCAAGGAGGCAGGGGAGACACTTGACAATATTTGTAAATATTTTGGTTGCGACAACTGGGGTGGGGGGTGTTACTGACATCTGGTGGGCAGAGGCCAGGATATTGCTAAACACCGTACAGTGCATAGGACAGCCTACCATAATGAAGAATTACGTGGCCCAAAACATCAAGAGTGCCAAGACTGAAACCTTGTGGCCTGTAACTTAGAACACATGACTCGGAAGAAGCCAGGCTTCGGCCAACAAGCTCTGCTTTTGCCTCCTGTATATATTGCTGCTCCATCACTGACTCAGCGCATACATGACCATTCACAGTGAGTGCTCCCAATATGTAAAACAGACTGTTCCTCACGACCAACAGACAGCTGTTTTGCCTGTGTGATTTACCTTGTTCGGGCTCTAATAAAAACAGACGCATTTTTAAAAGCAAATGCCTTGATTTGTTTTAAAGTTCCTAGTTTGTGAGCAGTAGATTCCACTGTAGGAAAGCATTCATCAGCACAGCCAAGCAATTAATCGATTCCAAATGTAAAAAAATGAAGTCATTTATGTATACTGAATGCTGAAACCTCCCCATAAGAACTCCTATTTCACTGAAATGCCACAACATTTCTAAGTAATTAATGAATGTCTTTACATTCTTCATTCTGAAAACATACAGTACCAACTTCTTCCCCCTTTTAGCTATAACGTACGGAATGCCATGACCCAGGCACTGTGTGAATTACTGCACATGCATTTTGTGCTCACAGCAGTCCTAGGGGGCAGCAACTACAGAAGTTCTCCTTACCATTCTTCAAACTCAGGAAGTCTGCCGATAGGAAATGAGGGCTGCAAATCAAACATCTGACCACAGCACTCACATGCATGAATTCAATCCGAATTCACTTAACAGAATACAATACAAGAAGGAAAAAAGCCCAGAGGGTATCAAGAATATTTATAATAATTACAATACTAGCCACCACTTACTGAGTGCTTACTATATGCTAGGGTCAGTGCCAAATACTTTATTTACATTATCTAATTTGATCCTACCACCAGCCCTAAGTGTGGATGCTGTGAGAGTCATCATTTTACAGATGCAGAAACTGAGGCTTATTCTGAACAAGACCACACAGCAAGTGACACAGCTGGGGTCTGTGTCCTGTAAAATTTCAGAGCCTACATGAGGGGTTGGCAAACTGTAACTCTCGGTTTAAACCTGGCTTGCTGCCTGGCTTTGTAAATAAAATGTTATTGGAACACAGACATGCCCTTTCATTTATATATTGCCCGTGGCTGCTTTGGGGCTACAACAGCAGAGTTGAGTAGTTGCAACAGAGACCATATGGTTAAAGCCTAGAACGTTTACTTGCCTGGCCCTTTACATAAAAAGTCTGCTGACACCTGTGTAAACTCAACGCCACCATGCACGCCACACTGCTAAGCACTGAAGTCCTTTGCTCTCCACTTCCTGGGTAAGCATCTTCATTTCCTTTCATTATGACCTCCTGCTTCTATTTTCGTAGCCATCCTGAGGACTAATACCATCCTTCTCTTCAGGAAAGAGCTTGCAGCATGGTAATATTACACAAGTCAAACTTATGGAGTCTGATTACCTCGCTCTGAAATCATTAAGAAGCCAAACAACACACAAAAGCAATGATTGATCATCTACTGGGAACAAGTTACGTGCCAGGAATACAAAAATGAATACAACACAGTCTCGCCCTCCAGGAGCTCCCAGGTAAGCAGGAGAAAAACAGGTACACAGACAGCAGAGAGGCTTTCCCTGCACTACGCCCAGGGGCCTGGGAGTCCAGGGAAGGGATATCTCCTCCTGGGCCAACCAAGGCCTCAAAAGGAAGACGACATCTGAAAAGCCGTTTCTCTTTTTAAGACAAAGGTCTCCATGATAATGAATTAAACAACAGAATTAGGTTTGATTTGTTCAGTAAGTAGAACTATCATTCAGACATGGAATGACAGAGCGAAAAGTAAGTTACAAGCTCAGCCCCTTTATTTCATAGTTGGGAAAACCAAACAGCAGGTAAGCGTCCCCAGTGATGACAGAAGATGACATCGCCCAAATGCCCAGCACCTGCGAGTACATAACACCCTCCAGAAGCTGCATAGCTGGGTACTTAAGGGCATGACTGTGAAGCCAGATTTGGATTAAGCTTAAACTTCTCTGAGCCTTGGTTTCCTCATCTGCAAAATGAGATTGCCTTCCGAGGTCATGGTGAGTAATACGTGAATGCATATACAGAAAGTGCAAAGAGCTGCCCCTGGCTGATAGTACGTAAGAGTGTGCGCTTCTATGAAAATTAAAAATGAGGCCTGGAAATGAACTAAAACTCCAATCTTTAAATGAGCCCACATTCCACCCTGACCTTCCATTACACCTATGCCCTTTCCACTGGGGGGATGGCCATTCTAGGCTTTTGTCTTAGATGCTATGGAATAACCTCCTCTTCAGCCTTTATTTCCTATCGTCAAGACACTCTGACACCTCTTTCCACTCCAATCCTATTGTCACTCCCCTCGGCCCAGCACTGATCGTCCAATCTCTATCACTTGATCTTGCTCGGCGCCCCCCCGCCCCTCCAGCCCACCTGCAACCAATTCCTCGTGCCTGCTGCCTGCCCCTCCTTGCTCCTGTTCCTGTGAATCCTCCTATGTGGGATTTCTTCCTCCCTGACTTCTGCCAATCTAAACCAGTCCCTTCGCAAACACCCTCCTCCTGGGATTTAGTCCGCGTACTCGCTTGCTTTGGTGAACTCATGGATGCCACTACCCACTCTGGCCTTTAATCAGTGATTCTCAAGCCCAGGGGTGATTTTTGTCCCCAGGGGGCACTTGGCACTGCCTGGAGACATTTTTGGTGGTCACAAGTGGAAGATGGGTGTATTAATCATGTTTTTTATTTTCTGTATTTTATGATACTCTGACATCCTGGGGCCTGGAGAGACTGCCCCTCCCAGAGCTAGCTAACTCCTAGAGATAGTAAACAACTTGCCTGCCAGCATACTTTTCCTCTGTAAACCAAGCAATCCAAAGCCTGTACTTCTGACCTCCTCCCGTGTCTAACTCTCATACACCAAGCAGTTCCTCTGCTCTACATCACCCCGGGGCAGGGTACTGAACAATTAGAAACCACCTCTGCAGCCCTGAGCCCCTCTGCCTCCAGACCAACCGTGGTACTTCCCCACAGGGCCCTGCGTGGTGTGGTGTGCCCCTCCCTTTTAGGAACTGTAATAAACTCTTCTTTCAAAGACACTTGTCTCCGTGTTTGTCCCCTTACCATACTTGAGTAAAACAAGTCCCAGGAACACTTTAAGATCGTAGGTGCTACTAGCATTTAGTGGATAAGGCCAGGGACGCACAGAACACCACTCCTAACCCCAACAAACAAGCACCTAGTCCAAAATGTCAGCAGTCTGGAGGCTGAGAAACACTGGCCTACATCAGATCGCAGGTCTCTGGAGGCCCCAGCCCTGCCATATGGTTCCGTCACATAGCCTGACTAGGGAAACAGAAGATGCACCTAATTCTTAGATTAACTGAAGCAAAGATACAATAAATATGAGAGTCTGATTTGCATCGATTGCCCTTTTAACCAAAAATCACTCAATAAACATGTTTCGCAAAAGTGCAAGTATTTCTTCTCAGTTACCAAGTAAAGTTCAGTGCCATCAGCTTCTGGTCAGAAAGAAAAATTCATCAGCGAACCTCAGGGTTCCGTGTGCGGTTCTGTACTTCTCACAAGCGGGAAACGTTCCATCCATGCAGTTCTTTCCATGGGAGGCTTCTACAGCAGTACCTTTTTCTCTAGGGTGTTCATTCATCATCTGGGACTCTCTCTTACCCTGCCCACCACCCCATCCCACCTCCAGCCCCCACCCCCCAAAAAACCCCACTGTGTGTGATAAAATAAGTTTGGGTAAAGAAGTATCTACACCCCATTTTTGAAGTTTCACTATGCCCATGGGCACACCAAGGGCTCAGGGGTCAACTTAACTTTAAGCTCAGTTTTTCAAATTAGTTTGCTCTTGAAATATTTCACACACTATTACCAACTTATGGAGCATGTGTCAGGTGGGACATGTTTTGGAAAACATGTCACTAAAGTTGACAAAAATTTCAACACTGAACTTTGGAACGTGAGTTTTCAAAGTTTCTCACACTGCAATCAGAGCTGCTCTGGGTCGCTACACAGCAGAGAAGCAGGGCACAGCCCCTGTAACCGTCAGACGCCTTTGGCAGGAGGACTGGTGCTTCTGCAGGTCTCTGTTGGCACAGCCCAGACCCTGGAATTTGGGCAGACCATACTTCCAAATGGCATGGAAGAGCTTGTCTTTTCCGACTTACTACCCTGGAATGGTTCTAACAGTACAGACTGCAATGCATGTAGACACCAGGCAGAAAATTAGTATTTTCCCACAAGCAGTAAGGCTAATTTAAGCTTTTGCATGTTGGGGAGGAGCAAAAGAACCAACAAAATATGACCCTTCCTGTCTGTAAGGAAGCAAAGGGAGGGAGTAAATTAAGAGTAAAGGTGAAGGTACAAAGTACCCGGATTTACAAAGTACCACTTTCTGACGAGTCCACAGTCCACTCTAACATCTTTTATCCCTAAGTCACACACACATTTGTGCATTTAAAAAATGGTGTGATACTTATGGATTTAGCTGGATAGCAGAGGACTGAATTCTGAAGAGGATCTGTACTCCCTAGGGGACCTGGGCCCACCCACTCTGGCTTAAGTCCGAGCAGCCTTTGTCTTTTGGGCAAGGCGCCTGGGTCTCTCACACAGCCTTCAGGAGACTGCGCTTCAGAGCTGGCCACAGCTCTGTGACCTGTGTCTGAACAGGGCTCAGCTGGGTATAGCGGGGAGGCCACGCGCAGCCAGAAGCAGATGGCGGAGTCGTCCGTTCACCGAGCTCAGGGGCTCCCTCTCCTCTTTCACCTTGAGAGGAAGCATCTCTCATCTTCCCAGCCCTGCAAGTCACACAGCCCACCCCGGTCTCCATCCTTCCACCATCACCGTGAACAGAGAGGAGAACGCGAGGAACTCAGTTCCTTCAACCCTTTGGAATGTGGAAGCCAGTACAAACAGATTGAAAAGCACAAAACCCACTGTGTTTTCTATTTTTGAAAGATTTCCAGAAGCTTCCTGAATATTCTGGAAAAAACAAGTATGAGCCTCCTCTCCTTCATCCCCTTCCGCAAGAAGGGAAACAGAGGCTGAGACTAAGTGATCTGCCTGAGGCCAGTTTGTGCCAAGGCTACTGGCACCGAGACCGAGAAGCCCGACTCCCAGAGGATGCTTTGTTTTCCTAAACCTCCCCTGGAGGCTGCTAATTCCTTCTCTCTGGTAAACACTGCCAGGAACTGCACTCCTAGGATTTTGCAATAAAAATAAGCTGTGTTTGCTTTCTAAAAGCATGGTGGGAATCCTCCCAGTTAAATCTTAACTTTAATTTAGGCCATGACATTTTCAAAGTAAATTTGTGCCATTTCATTCATGGTGACTTACGTACTTTAAACTAGTAACACACACAGACCCATCCATCATACTTATGGTTAAGTGCGAAGTGTCATTTCTGTTTGGTCCTCAACACTTGCCTATAAATCCAATGGTGAATTTCAACAATGTTCCATCAACAATGTTAAGAAAGAAGCAAGACGGACAATATGCCTGATCCAACTTGATTTTGAGCAGTTGCTTTTTTTAAAAGAGGTGATTATTAATGTTGGTATGAGATTAACCATTCCTCTTGAAATAATTTGAACCTAGAATCGTTAGGTTACTACCCATTTATACATGATGCAAAGCACATCTTCAGCCAATATACACATTTTCCCCAAAATTAACTCTAGCCTGCGGTATACCCAAACACATACACGCAAAAACCTATTAACTTATTTGGTTAAATCTTATTCATGTCACAAACTGCTCTATTGGAAGTTTCATCATCTTCATAGGGTAAAAATTTGGGATATAATGTCCCATTATAAGCTGACACTTGTATTTTAGAAATACAATAATCATGGTTTATATATGGGAGTCTTCTAAGGTACTTGTAAGTTTCCTCTTCCAAAGAGTAACTCTCATCTTTGGTTATATCTCTTGTCTTTTATTCCTTGAATATAGATACTCCTTTCTCTATGTCTTCCCTCTTCTGCCTTCTAGAAAAACTTGAGAAAAATTAACCTAGGCACATGGTCCAATGACTACCACACTCACCAGTACTCCGAGCTGTTCCTGTTGTCTTAGCACAAGAAACCTGTGTTCACATTCATGCTTCCACCTCAAAGACCGGGGCGAGGATGGGGAGGGCCCAGCAGCCCATCATTTCCACTTCCACTGCAAAGGGCTTTCAGCTGCAAATATTAAAATCTGTTCCTCTGAATTCAGTTTTACTTTGGGTAGTGGTGTTCTGACCACAGGCTGCCTAACAGTGCATGAATAATTCATATCATGGCTAGCTGGAAGCTGCAGCGAACTGTTCATTCTGGACATGAAAACATTAGAGCTTTGGGCAAGCAAAAAGGTTCACTATGTGTTCATCTGGGGGATGATAAGCCCCCGTCTGTGACTTGTTTGGTTTTTTTAAGTGAGCTGGCAAAAGGACCCATCAATCAGTGCGTTACTGAAATTTGGGGAGGGTCATTCCTGAATGCATGGCAGACCCATCACGGTGCCCACAGCCAAGACCTGTTCTAGAGACATCTTCTCATTAGGTGGAGTAGCCCAGCTTATCAGACAACGAAGTTTCCAAACATATAAACATAACCTGCACTATCTGCTGCCATAAACAGACTTTAAGTTTCTCAAGAAATCAGCCAATTCTGGTACATGCCCAGCCTGTCAGTGACGGATGGTCGCTAACTGTGTGGCAGATTTCACTCCTCACTTGGTGCCAGGAAATCCTGGTGCCAGCTCTTACTGGGAACACCTTCAGAATCTGGAGGCCTCACTACAATGCAGATCTCCATAATAATTCCAACCAACCAGCGATTGAGTCCATAGGCTGTTACTCCCCTTTTAAAGTTTATTTCCTATTACCTCAATTCAATCAGGCTTTGCACTTCTTTTCTTGCTTGCTCCTCTGTCTTTCCACTTATAACCTTGGAGCACTGTTTTAAGAAGGTCGCATCAGAAGCAGCTGGTGCTTCACTGAAGACCACGGTTGTACTTGAAATAACACAAGGACTAAGCTAAGAGGGGAAGGGGAGCAGAAGGTTACAGTCCTAAAAATTAAAGTTAAAGAATGGGAAATTTTTTCCCCCTCCCAAGAGTCCTTGCTGAGGTTCCAGCTTGTTCAGAAGATAATTATTTGAGTTTACAATTACATTGTGGGTTGCAAAATAATTACTGGGAAGGCACAGCTCCATGTGCCAAAACAGCAGAGGCGACCGTTCTAAAGTTCACACCGAAACAATAACAGAGGCAAGAAGGTTAGCTCTTCAGTGGGGATTAGAAATCCATCCCCTTTGTCACATGCACCAGCCTGAAGCCCACATAAAGGTCAGGGTGGGGGTGGGGACAGCAAAGCTACTCCACCAACCCTCCTTCGAAGAGTTGTTTCTTGTCAGGTTGATTTTAATTTTAAATCTGTCCCTCTGCGTACACTAGGACATCAAGGAGCCTTTTAAAGAGACTAAAACTGCAGTTCTGGTGATTCTGTGATCGGAATCCCTGTCAATTCTAAGATTAGATGTAGTGCCAGGATGGTTCAGCAGCCGCATCTCCTAATTATAGGAGCTGTGATCTATCAGGGTTGGGAGGATTTTGTTTGATAAGGGCTAGAGAGTAAATATTTTAGGGTTTGCGGGTCTCTCGGGCAGCCCCTCAACTCTGCTGTTTCAATGCAAAAGCCACCATGGACAGTACGTAAATGATTGTGCTTGGCTGTGTTCCAACAAAATGTTATTTATGGACACTGACATCTGAATTTCATGCAAGTGTCTTGTGTCACAAAGTATTCTTCTTTTGATTTCGGTTAGCCATTTGTAATTGTAAAAAACATTCTCAACTACAAAACCAGGTGGAGGACTTACAGACCACAGCTTACGAACTCCTGCTCTAGACGGGTTTTAGGCATCTCAACATCTTCAGGGAAGAGAAGTAAATTTATCTCACAGGTGGAAGACACTCAAGACAGAGGTAACTCAAGAGTGGGCAGAGGGCACCAGTGGTCCCTGAGGCTTCCTCATTCTAACCAAACACACTCTACCACATCATGTCCCCTTTCACTTTTTAATGAATTGACAGTTTGCTTTCAGTGTTCCTTTCTGCCTGAATTTTCCTTGAAGGAATTACTTTCACATTTAATCAACGCCTTTAAGAAGTTAAATCTTATTGGCCAAAGCAACTAATCTCTTCTTAGAGGGTCATATCTCAGAAGCAGCCAGTCCTGGCTGCACAGGTAAAACTGGAGAGACAGCCCAGGTACAGCAGCATCAGCAGGTGACACGGAGGAAGCCAGGCCCACTGACCCACCGTTTCCTCTTCTCTAAAATGGTCACAACACTATTTCAAACCTTAAAAGGTTGTTCTGATGATTACAACGAAATAATAGGTGCAAATTATAAAGTGTAATATATTTATGTCTAGGTTTTCTGAACTTATTGGCTTTCTTAAATGGACTGAATACTTGCTCTTTGACCACCAATTGATAACCTTCTCACTTTCTCTCTTAATCCTTCAGGGTGGCTATAATCCAGAACACAGATAACAACAAGCACTGGAAAGATGGAGAGAAATGAACTTTATCTTCATTGCTGCTGGGAATGTACAATGGTGCAGCCATTTTGGAAAAAAGCCTAGCGGTTCCTCAAGTGGCCAGACATGGTGTTACCCTATGATCCGGCAACTGCACCCCTAGGTGTGCACCCAAGAGAAATGAGAACACACATCTACACTAAAACTTGTACATGAATGCTCAAAGGAGTATTACTCATACTAGCCAAAAAAAAAAAAAAAATGGAAATGACACAGACTGATTAGTGGATAAGCAAAATGTGTCATACCCCTACAATGATTCAGCGATAAAAAGAAATAAAGTACTGCTATGCCTTCCAGTGTGGATGAACTGTGAAAACGTTATGGTAAGTGAAAGAAGTCAACCATACAGAACCACACGGTGCCTGATCCCCCTTATGTGAAGTGTCCAGAATAGGGAAGCCTGTAGAAGCAAGACATAGATTAGTGGTTGCTCAGGTCTAGGAGAGATAAGAGGAGTGGAGGGATAGACTAAGGGGAGTGAGGTTTCTTTTGGGGGGTAATGAAAATGTTCTAACACTGATTGTGGTGATGGATGTACAACTCTGAATATATTAAAAGTCATCAAATTTATATACTATAAATAGGTGAACTGTATGGTGTGTGAACTACATCTCAATAAAGCCACTAAAACTCCAATGACATTTTTCACAGAAATTAAAAAAAAAAAATCCTAAAACTTGTATGGAACCACAAACAGCTAAAGCAATCTTGAGAAAGAAAAGCCAAGCTGGAGGCACCACACTTCCTGATTTAAAGTGTATTACAAAGCTATAGTAATCAAAACAGTACAGTACTGGCATAAAAACAGACACACAGATCAATGGAATATAACACAGAGCCAAGAAATAAACCCATGCACACATGGTCAATTACTTTATGACAAAGTAGCCAAGAATATACAATGAGGAAAGGCCAATCTCTTTGATAATTGGAAAACTGGAGAGCTGTATGCAAAAGAATGAAACTGGACCCCTATTTTACAAACTACACAAAAATCAACTAAAAGTGGGTTAAAGTCTTAAATATAAGTCCTGAAACCAAAAAACTCCTAGAAGAAAACATAAGGGGTAAGGTCCCTCTATTGCATTGCATAGGTTTTGGCAATGATTTTTTAAACTTGCATCAAAAGCAAAAACAAAACACACACACACACACACACACACACACACACAAAGCAAAAACAAGTGGGACTACATCAAACTAAAAAGATTTCACAAAGCAAGGAAAACTATTAACAAAATGAAAATGCAATCTATGAAATGGGAGAAAATATTTGCATCATATATCATATCATATATATGCTCAGGGATTAATACCCAAAATATATACTCAGCATATATAAAGAACTCATACAACTCAATAGCAAAAAAACCCCAAAACCAAAAAACCCCAAGGAATCCAATTAAAAAATGGGCAGAGGATCTGAACAGACATTTTCCCAAAGATTTCAAATGGCCAACAGGTGCATGAAAAGGTACTTAACATCACTAATCAGGGAAATGCAAATCCAAACTACAATGAGATCTCACCTCACACCTATTAAAATGGCTATTATAAAAAAGACAAGAAATAAGTACTGGCGAGGATATGGAGTAAAGGGAGCCCTTGTGCACTGCTGGTGCGAATGTAAATTGGTGCAGCCACTATGGAAGAAAAGAATGGAGGGTCTTCAAAAAATTAAAAATAGAACTACCATATGATCCAGTAATCCCACTTCTGGGTATATGTCCAAAGAAATGAAAAAAAGGGGATATTGATGAGATATCCTCATTCCATTATTCACTGTTGCATTATTCACAATAGCCAAGACATGGAAACAACCTAAGTGTCCATCAACAAGTCAATGAATAGATTGGAACTGTCCCATGAGAAAGAAGGAAATCTTGCCATCCGTGACAGCATGGATGGACCTTGAGCACATTACACTAAGTGAAATAAGCTAGACAAGTAAAGACAAATACCACATGGTGTCACTTACATATGGAAACAAAAAGTCAAACTCAGAAACAGAATAGGAAAGTGGTAACTGGGTTGCAGGGGAAATAGGGAAACGCTGGTAAAAAGATACAAACTTTCAGCCATAAAATGAATTCGTTCTGAGGATCTAAAGTTCATGATGACTACCACTGATAACACTGTGTCGAATTACTGAAATTTGCTGAGAGAGTAGAACTTAAATGTTCTTATACACAAAAAGGTAAAGATGAGAGGTACTGGATGTGTTCATTAACTTGATGGAAGGAATCCGTTCACAATGTATACATATATCAAGTCACCACATCTTACACTTTAAATATCTTACAAATTTTTTCGTCAATTATGCCTCAAAGTTGAAATTTAAAAAAACAAATTTAAGCTGTTAAAAAAAATCCTCCAGGGCATCTTGCATCTCAACCTAGACCAAGTCCCAACTCCTCCACGTGGTAACCAAGGCCCTTCATGATTGACCTCTACCTATTTCTCCAGGCTCCTTCCTCGTCATTCCCAAGCCTGTATGTTCTACCCCAGTCATCCCAAACAACTGGCCGTGCAGTCGCTTTAATAAATGAATAGAGTTACTGAATAGATCAAAAGTTAATATATATATTCAAATGTTGACCACATTTTTAAATGCCTATTATCTGTGCACTCTTCTAGACACTGGCGATACAGCAGTGAAGACGAGAGACGAGAGACCTCTGTCCTGAGTAGTTTACACCTGATGCCCCCTGTGGGCCTCCTGACCTTTCTCTCCACCTGCTCTTCATCCTGCCGGAGTGACTCTCCCTCAGGCGGCTCTGCCAGCCTAATCCTATGCATCTTCCCTGATGACCTCACTGGTCTCTCTCAAGACGATAGAGTCCCCACCCGTGTCTGGAGGATCCTGAGCCTGCCTCTACGTAGCAACGTCCCTCACTTGACTGAATTTCTCAAAGGCCAGGAACTCATCCTGATCTCTCTATTTGTACATCACGCTCACTACAGGTACCGACGCTTGCTACGTGAGGTCACAATGCTTGTTACACCTGCCTCTCACACACTTTAAAAACGTCTGTGCATGTGTTTGTCTACCTGTGCTACGTTATAATGTCTCTGAGGGTAAAGACCATTCTATCTTACTGACTTTTATATTTCCAGTGCTTACCCTGATACATAAAAATGCTTCACAAATATATTGTTGGGAAAAAGAAGGAATTGCCCCAACATATGTTTCCAGACTACCTCACGACATTTTCCACATTCCACTAATTCTACCTGTGGAACTTCTCTCCTCTCCCAAACAAGCTGTTAAATCTCTTTTCAGTTAAATCGGTTGCAGTTAAATGTGATTTTTTTTCTCCTTACCAAAATGCCCTTTCCTCTTCATCTAAGAAAACTCCTCCATTAGGTCCTAGTCCAAATATCACCTCCTCTGGGAAGCCCTCCTGCCTTACTCACACAGTTAATGGCCTCCTCCAATAATGTAGCAGTTTACTTTCCTGCTGCTCTAAGGTCCCGACTTCAGAGACAACAACTGGTTGTTGTACCTGTTGGCACCTGAGGGGGCCCTACACACACAAGCTGCTAATTTTATAAATGAACGTTAACAGAATCAATCAATAGCTCAGTTATGTGAGTGCAGCCTGCCCTCTGTATCTGCAGATACACAAGCCACAGATGCAGAAGGTGGACTGTAGTCATTGCACTAGGCCATTTTACATAAGGAACTTGAGCATCCCTGGACTTTGGTACAAAGTGCCTTGAACCAACCCCCTGCAGATACTGAGGGATGTCTGTACATGATACTTTAATAGAATTTTAAGAGTGCAACTGCATTAGAATTCCCCAGTTCTTTACAGCCCCTCCTAACACCCCACTAAGCCCTTCTTCACCTCTTCACTACTGTCTGAGCACATGCCTTTCTTTTCAGGGTTCCACACAACCGTTACTCTCTGCCCAAGTTAGAGCCTTTAGATACATATGCATATCATTTTACCTAGGAAGAAAAGATTATGATTGCTAAAACTCTAAAATCACCACAACCAAATACTTTTGACATAACATAATGTTGAAGGAGCTCCTCCCCGATCTCACTTTTACTTTGTTTTTATTAGAAATACACGTTTTCACCATTAAATACTGAGTAGAACTGGTGTTTTCATCTTGGACCCAACCTAGGGACGTTTAATTACAGAAGAGACCGAGGAGTACAGTATAGCAGCAGGAAAAACCCAAGACAGAACTGGACTTGGCAGTAACAATACAGAGGCTAGTACTCACAGCTCATACTTCTCAAGCACTTTCTCTTGCCAGGTATCATGCTAAGTGCTTCAAACCAAGTATCTCTTTTCATCCTCACAACTCCATGCAATAGATAATATCACGGTATCCTAGAGCCATTCAGCCAGCAAGTGGAGGAGCCGTTATTTGAGGACAGTGAGATTCCAGGATCCAGCCCTAGACTGGATCTAAAGGCTACTACTACTAAAGGCTTCTTCCTCCATCAAGAGACAGGCTCTGTTGGCAGCCCTGGCACCCAATGGCGGTTGAATTTTGGAGGGCTGTTCACCTAATCTTTATGCTCTTCAGTTTTCTCACCTGCAAAATGAAGGATCTGACCCACAGAAACGCACAAGGCTTTCTTTTCTAAAAAGGCTGTCTTGCGGAATGAAGCAAGTCAAAGCAACAGAAGTATAATCACAAACTGTTTTTGTTCTAAAAGATACTGGAATCCATTAGAAAACATGTCAAATATTTCTAATCCCAAAAACAAAAGTTGGAAATGTGTCTAGTGAGTCAACAGATTAGCCAATTTGTATATGAATACTTGAAGAACAGAAATCATATTTAGTGAAATGAAGACAATCTTGAAATATTGATTAACCCCATGTAAAAGGCACTGAGTAGCAGCTGTAATCGACACGTCCTATTTCTGACACGTCCTATTTCTAACTATTTACTTTGATTACTTTTTAAATAGGCCATTATAAGATAGAGGCTTCAAAATATTTCTAAAAATTGTTTTTAAAATGTCTTATTCCTATTAAAATTACTTGAAATTATATCTTAATATATAATTATTAGTGACGTTATAATTCCTACAATAATTTCTCACTACTAATAGGCTCAAAAGGAATTCAAATGAGAATGGGAAATACATATGAAATTATATATGGAAATATCTTGTCTTGAAGAGATTTCTCCCTAGTTGATTTTTAACTATTTGTAAATTAAGTCATGTTCCCCTTTGACTTCCAATGTAAGTTCAGTGATAATGAAGTTATGGTTCTTGTAGTTTTACAATGTACATAACTTCTATCTACTTAGCTAAAAATTTCTTCTCATCTATTCCTACCAATGCCAGCCTCTCTATCAAGTAAGGCAGACAAAATTAAATGTACTAGGAAACTGAACAATTTCTTCTACTTCTGTATCTTAATAAACCTGGCTTATCAAGACTACACATGTATGTAACACAGACACACACACACACATCACAGTTCTTTCTACATTTGGTATAGGTATCATATAAAAAAATCAACTTGATGGCATAGTGAAAAGCTCTTTAGTTTTAAATACAGACAAGGATTTCAATCTTTGTTCTACTTTTACAATGGGGCCTTTACAATGAAGTGCTATATAAGCTGTTTCCTCATCTGAAAATGGCTTGTTATTGAACCAAAACAACAAAGATGAAGGAAACACAAACTGTCTTTGGCCTTTAATGGTGAACTGCATTCTATGATTTTTAAAAGTTATTTTCTATTAAAAAATAAAGTCAGCAAAACATCTTTAGAACTAGTTAGTGGACATCAGGAACGTTGGGAAACAAGAACCACTCGAGTAAAATGACAAGTGTTAAAATGCAGTTTTACATTTTATATATGTTCATCTAGCCAGGGAAATTTTTCCTCTTAAAATTTATTCTCTATCAGCCAAATACTCTTAGTTATATATGTTGTCTTTAGGCTGAAAGTTATTAAAATCTACTTTCAGCATGTTTAAACATGTTTTGTGTAAATGTATTTTATATATGAAGAAATTAAGAATGAGACTCAGGGAACAACGCCTCTAAAATTTTCCTTGTGTAAAATTTCAAGTGAAGGCTTTCCAGTTGGACCAGAATTTTCCTTGGTTGCTACTAAATGGCCCCCTTGGTGCTGAATGAGAAAATTAACACATTTACAGTACTGAACACAACGCAGGTATGCCCCACCATAAGAAATGTCCTCCTCCATGGGGCCCAACCAAATCTGTCGGCATTACTACAATCTTTACTACACACTTCCTTTAATAGCTGGCTCTCCTGGCATACAGCAAAGATGACTCAAACTGAAAACAGCTTCTTGAGAACTTAGCTAACAGAACACCCACTCATGACAAACTATCTTTCAAGGTCAATCCTTGCAAAAAGTGAAATTTATTTGAACTTCCTTTCCTTTCTCAGTGGGCAGTGCTGCTTTGGCCTTTGGTAGTAAAAGTAGAAGGGTTAAAGCTCCTGACCTCATTTGATTTCAGCGACTAAAGGAGAGCACCACCCACTGGAAGGCAGGATGAGTGGGTGTAGAATTCAGCGAAAGTTAGACACCACAATGTGAGGTCTCCCCTACACAAGAATCCTTTAAAATTAAAGGCTTTAGTCATTCCAGGTGATATGTGACCATCTATAGGTAGCTCCTTAAGATATTCTGGGGGGTTTGAGTCTGTATAGATGGTGCATATTGTAAGCAGCAGCACTGTGTTAATAAGTATACACATCCTTGAGTGTAGATACAGAACTTTCCTGACTGTAGCAACATTCAGCGGTCCTAATTTAAATAAACCCCAAGGTTGTGGAAGTAACCCATTTGAGAAGCAATCCAGTCAACGGAGAGATTTAATAAATATTCTAGCCTGCATCTCATTCTCTGTTACATTAAGTAAGTCTGGCTTTGGATTATCCCGTGAATCCATTTATATTCCATAGGAGTCATCAGCTTATAAACTAACCAAAGGACCAAACACATGCGGTGTGTGCTGCTCACAGGAGGCTATCCTCCCCCAAACCTAACAGGAGCTGCCTTCCTGCGTTCTGTGCGCCTGCCTTCCTCCTGTATGGTGGCAGTTTTCCTCTTGGATGCCTAGTACCATCCTGCACAGCCTCTCCTGCAGTTTAATCAAAGAAAAGTATAATTACGCTAGCAAGACTCTAATTTTGAAAAGACATTAGCCAAGCCACAGTCACTTCATTAAGCTGCACTTTGGAGGCCAGCAAGGAACCAGAGGGAGTGTAAGTAACGTGTATCCTTCCAAAGGGAACAAGCGAACCCTGCCTGGTTGACAGGAAAATCTGCCTGCCCAAGCAGGTGTGAGTGGTCAAGCAAGTCAATGAGCTTCAGGCTGGCCAGTAGCTAATGCTCTCCCTGCAAAATCTGCTGCCTAAAACTTTTCTGAGACCTTCAGTGGCCCTCCAGAGTCTGCTGTGAGCTGCTTCGGAACCGCCTATTGGATCCTGTGAAATGCACCGCCACCCAGGCGCGTCCACATCTGCAGAAGCTTCCGCCCGGTTCTTTCTGCCCAGTCTCTGGCAGCCCGGCACCCTTTCACCGCCCTGCTTCAGCTCGGATTCGGTGGGGGAAACTCTTGCTCGCACAAACACAAGGCTCACCTGGAAGAAGCCGCTGCCCGCCCCCTCCCCCACCTCCCACGTTTTGGCCATTAGGCATCCTTCCAAAAGGGGCCAGCAGCGGCACTCCAAAAATCACGGCCATGTTTTACTCTGAACGGACATCATTCAGCAACTCCACAAGTCTCTGGGGCGCTGGGCGCTGTGGCCGAGGCCAAACCACCTCTCCAAAGTGAATTCACCCGAAGCCCACATCTGTAACACAGCCCAACAAAGCTTATATCCTATCATAACGAAAGGATGGGAGAACAGCTAAGAAGCCCAGAAAGCTAAGAAAGCGAGTGTAACCATCTTTTTAAAGCTAATAATGTTGCCCCGGACAAATCCCCTTAAATCCCCACCTTTTCAAGAGAAAAATCCCCGAGTTGCCCCTTTAACTGTTTCAAACCCCTCTTTGCGGGGAGCATTTACATCTATGGTCTATATACGGATGCGGTACGAGTTTGGCTCCGGGCAGCACTCTGCAAAGTGCCGGGCGAGCGTCACGCTTGGGTCAAGGGCGGCTGTCCCCGCAGTTCTCCAGGCAGAGACGCCGGCGGTGCCCCTAAACTGAGGACCAGCAGAACCATCTCCCCGCCTCCCGCGCTCGCCGCCGCCCCGACGCGCCCCGGCCCTTACCGTCCCGGGCGTCCTCCCCCCGACTGCAGTTGCTGCATATGTGTTTGATCTCCTTGCCTAGTTGACAGTGGATCACAAAGGACACGTTGTTGTTGTTGGGGGCGGGCTCCTTCAGGGGCTTCATCCTCAGCAAATAAAAAGCTTTCTTTTTGGGTCTCTGGGCGCTCGCGCCTGGCACCGCGCCCTCCCTGCAGCACCGCGAGCGGAGCGCAAACCTCCCCGGCTCCGCGGCGCGCGTGGGCTCCGCCATCCGGCCCCCGGGCGCCCCGGGCCGGGCGCTGCTCCGGGCCCCACGCGCTGCCGCTCGCGCCCCGCCGCCTGGCCAGCATGCCCCCGCCACGCCCCGCACCCGCGTCTCTCCAGCCACGCGACCGCGGCGGGGCGGGTCAGGGGAAGGCGCCGAAGGGGTCTTGACCTCGCTGACCTCCCCGCCGGAGCCAATCCGGATCCCGCGGCCGGAGGAGGGTTTCCGGAAGGCGCTCCTCGGTCCCACCTGAGCCGCTCCACGCCCACCCCTGGCGCGGCCTCACGTGCGCATCCTCCCCTGGCAGCCCCACCCCTCCGTACGTCTCAGCACCAGCGATTCGAGCCTGCCGGTTTTGCAGCTACCTTCACTCTCTCGAGCTCCAGAGACGCCAGCCTCCCCCTCCCCCTTTTCCTGAAGCCTCACGCTGCCAATTGAAAGCAAGATGTACCCCACAGAAGGTGGCTGCTCTGGGAGCTCTCGGGGTGCAAGCGCCTCTCCGGGGCCAGAACAAATTACTGTTCTCCGGTGGATCCAACCCACAGCCCTGACTTTAACTGGAGTCGACAACCTGTTACAACATAATTGATGTTTTCACGTTCAGTAGAAATTCCCCGGCCTGAAGGGGGCCTTACACCAGTGTCAGTAAAACTTAGAGCGAACAGGAACAAAAAAAGGCTACTTTTATCAACCCTCAGAAACGACAACTTGCAACTTTGGGATCCCAGCTAATTTGGCTGAAGCTTCCCCAGCTGTTTTAGCACAGTGAATAAGATTTAGCAAGGCCAATTACATCAATCGAGATTTCTAAAGAACAGTGTCTTTAAGATGGCAAATCCATGGCTTAGTAATAAAAGCAGCTATAAATTACCATGCCATTGTTTGTTCTACTTTTTTTTTTTTTTTTCAAAAGGATACTGTATCTACGTAATAATCCTGACTCCGGTATTGTGAATACTGCGTCACCTTTTAGAGAGCTAAGGCTTTGAGAAGCCTCATAACATAACCGCCTTGTGTGCTTATTCTGAAAACAGACTTTTGCGACCCCTCACCCCCCGCCCTGAGATTCTGGTTTAGTAGGTCAGGATAAGGCCCAGGAATCTATAGTTTTAACAAGCTCCCCAGGTGATCTTGATGCAAAGCATAAGTGGGGAAAGAGGTGTTTACAGCCGGGTTTAACTGGTCTGACTCCAAGCTCTATTATTCACTCAACACCCCATTCCCTGTGAGCCACAACCTTTGTCCTCTTTTCCTGAAACATTTTCTATTAAAGGATGCACTATCACCACCGATTGTTTCCAGGAACTTCTACAAAGTGAATTTATTTCACATAATACCCCGTGGCTGACATTTCCACCGTTGCTCTCTCCTCCTGGGCAAACTCTACATGTCCAGCTCACCTTCTATGGAAAAGACTCAACTACCTACTGGGGATCTTAAATTACTGTGTTATCATGTGCTTCTGATCACCCCAATTCTCCCACTCGCTCATTTATATTACTTCTCATCTGCAAAGCGTTCTGCCTAAATCAGCACATTTTGAGCTTCATTTGCATTCTGTAGTGAGGAATGCCAGGTGTCCAGCTGCCATGGCCTGCTCTAGAAGGAGATGTCAGGGAATCCTAGCGTTGGAGTTGTGCTCTCTTTAATTACATCACAATCAAGTCTCTTTCCCCATGCCCATCGGGGGCCTTCAGGGACCCCCTCCCTTCTCACCTGGATGACCAGCCAAACCACAGTAAATCTCACTGCTTCTGCTCATGTCAGATTCACTTGGTCCCTGACTAATCATAAGCCTTATCTTGGAGATGGCCAAGGATTCATTGGCTCTTCTAGTGGAGTGTAAGGGGGAATTTATTGCTTTGTGTTAGGGCAAATATTTGTTATTCTCTTTTTCAAATCCTAGATCCCTCTCCCAAACTGTATCACCACCTAACTACCTTCCGAAAAGGAAAAAAAATTTTTTTTCTTAAATGAATTTCTGAAAAATTGCAAACCTTTTCCACCTTACCCTCTGCCCACAGATCAGAACAGCAGACCTGCATACACCCTGCATGGTCTTGTCAAAACAACAGAGCCCGCAGCAACCTTTCTTCACTGGCTGAATACTAAACCAGACCTAAGAGCTCAGGTGTCTCTACTTTAGTTGGCCACGTGACGTTGTAGCATAGAGAACACTGACACGGCCATCAGCTGAGTCTCAAATATTAACAGGGATGCCCCGCAGTTGTGGGAGCTCTTTATTCAAGTTCAGTGTATAGAAGCCTAACGTGTAGCTCAGAGAGCTGTTCTCTTGTTTGGTGGTTCACCTTCCTAAACAGTCTTCCCTGAGTTTGCAGCTTCTGAATGTGTCGGCCAGGATGGTATCCACCAGCCACATGTGGCTATTTACTTTAAGTTAATGCAAATTAAATGAAATTAAATTTCAGTGCCTCAGCTGCACCAGCCACAGAGTCACATGTACGTGGCGGCTACTGTGCCAGACAGGGCAGGTGGCAGGACGTTCCCGCTGTCATTGCTGCAAGCACTATTAGGCCTTGCTGCCCTTAGAAGACGCAGTCAAGCACCTACCACTGAGCTACACCCCGGGCTGAATTCAGAAGCTGAGAAGCAGTCTTCTGTTGTCACAAGGGCAGGTGCATGGAGAGGGGGCCAGGATGGAAGGTAACTTAGTGCTGGCAGCATTTTGGAAGAAGATGGCTGTGTCTGGTGGCTTCTGACACCCCCTTTCCTCTGACCCTCAGCAGCCGTCAGAACAGGGATGCACACAGGTCTCGTGTTTTTTCTTGGCCCTGCTCTGTGCCCTGAATGCTACCTCACTGAAGCCTTCTTCCAATACCCATTACTCTAATGTCCCTGTAACTCCCGGTGCCAAGACGTGTCCTATACAGAGTCCGTGTCTGCTCCATCCCGTAAGACAAATCTGTGCTTAATTGTGATCCTTGTAATTATGGCTCAGCCAATGATAATCATCTCCCTGCAATAATAATGGGAGAAAATGGTCATCTTGCAGCATTCCTGAAAAAACATATAGTATTGTGGGATTTTTTTTCACTTTTAAGAAAAAGGAGGGAAACACTGAAGGGACGGAGAGTCCAGAGCACTCTATCACTTACATCAGGGGTTCTGGTTCTCAATGCAAGGCTATGCAACTTGCACGGGATTTTTACCCAGATGATCTAAATGGGAAAGAAGAAATGCAGCTTCTCAAACTCTACCCCAGAATTTGTAAATTAACAAGACCTCCTGGTGATTCAGAGGCATATTAAGTTTTGAGAAGCACTTGGTAGGAATCAGCCTGGAAATAGTATTAATTGTCCACCAGTGGGGCACACATTTTGTTTGTCCCATAGAAAATACCAGATGGGACCCCTGATATCATAGAGCTTAAAATTTAATAGGAGAGGGTACGCACTCAATGAAAGGACCTATAACAAAACACACCCTGCTGAAAATACGTGTGCAAATTTATAACTAGGAGCAGCCCTGGAGAAATATGCATTTACTATCTGAGTTGGAGTCGTGTGTAAAGGGAGTTCTGCAGTGATTAATGTGGAAGAGATGGAGCTGATGAAGGAGAATTTCCCTGGGCAAGTTGGTCTGCAGTAGAGGGGTGGTGGCAGTAGTGGTGGCAGTGAGCAGAAGGCAAGCTTGTAGGCTAGAAGGAGTTCACGGTGGGGGCAGGATGGGGGGAGTCATTAGTCCCGCAGGAGAGTTACACCCAGCAAGGCAGGGTGTGAAAACTGAGCTTTCCAGAAGACACCACCATTAAGATGACGGGAAGGCAACCGCAGACACTGAAACTCCCCAAGTCTGAATGTGACAAACAGTGTGCAGTCAACTTGGACCAGAGGTTTTGCTCTGCTTTCTGTTTCTCTATGCCCCACCCTACTTTTAATGCTCAATAGTTATTAGGCTTAAAGGAAGTCAGAATCAAAGTTAAGGGTACAAATATGGAAATGCTCATACAGTGCTTTAACTCTTATGAAAAAGATAGAGTCAAAATACAAAGTAGTAATGTCAATACAAAGCAAGCAGTGGAAACATTCAACGAGAGATGTACTTAGAGAAGTATCACTACACGTATTTGATGTAAGAGAAGAAAAAATTTTTTTCTTCTCAAGCTATCCATTACATTTTCTTCCTGCTTCTGTCTGCCTCCTTTCTTGCCCCTAAACTCCCAC
Source organism: Camelus dromedarius (assembly GCF_036321535.1). Taxonomy (NCBI): domain Eukaryota; kingdom Metazoa; phylum Chordata; class Mammalia; order Artiodactyla; family Camelidae; genus Camelus; species Camelus dromedarius. The sequence goes on along the minus strand of NC_087454.1, from coordinate 8,299,411 downwards.
TGTAGGTCCATGTCAAATCCCTGGAACCCATGAGTAAGACTTTATTTGGAAAAAAGTTTCTTTGCAGATGTAATTAAGTTAAGGATCTCACAGGAAGGAGGTCTTCCTAGATTATCTGGGGGGACTCTAAGCCCAATGACAAGTGTCCTTAGAAAAGACACAGGAGAGATACAGAGAGAAGACACAGGCAGAAGAGAAGGCAATGTGAAGACAGGCAGAGAGTGGAGTGAAGCAGTCCCAAGGAATGCCAACAGTCACCAGAAGCCAGAAGACAAGGAATGGGATCTCCTTCAAGAGCCTCTGGAGGGATCACAGCTCTGCTGACACCTTAAATTTGGACTTCTGGTCTCCAGAACCATGAGAGGATAAATGTCTGTTGTTTTAAGCCACCAATTTTGTAGCAATTTGTTACCACAGCCATGGAAAACTAATACACTCCCTAACTATTAACAATATGTTACATATCTCAGATAAGAAGAGCATCTATTTTTTCCTAAGTTTGATCTAAATGTAATATGTTAAATTCTAAATGTAATATGTTAAAAACCAGAACTGTAAGCTACTCTACAAAGTACAAATCTAAAAACTGCATTAAAAATTACTGCCAAACGGTTCACAGACACAGAATTGTGCTCCACTACTGCTACTTCTGTGTGCGTGTTGTGTGTGTGTGTGTGTGTTGTTTTTGTGTTTGGTGTTTTATTTTTATTTTTGCAGATGCTGGAATGGAAGTATGAAATGGAATGGAAGTAGGCTGTCATTAAGAAGGGGTTACAGCTTCCAAGCTTTTTTATAGTTAGTATAATGCATTTATATTCTGAGCAAGGAGACATGATCAGAGCTGGCTGTGGGAGGCTGGTGAAAATTCTTCAGGCAATTTGGTGACGTATAAGCAGAGGTCGTAATCAGCCCTTGTGCACTGGTACAGCTGTATGGATTGTTTGTGGCTGGTACCTGTTCTAATAGGTCTTTCTGACTCTTCCAAGTTTAGTTATTAAATATTTTGAATGTTACTGCTGCAGATAAAGGTTAGAAACCAGCTGTACTATTGGCAAACCTCGATTCTCCCTTTTAAAGAAGGGCTTTCTACTACAGTGTTTCTCTTCTAACTGGGTTTTAGAACCTACAGCAAAAGTTCTTTTGGCCTTAGCTTTTCCCTTATGATTTCTTAATTCAACCTGGCAGGGTTTTGGTGTAAGAGGCAGGGAGAGGTCAGCAGACTATAGGTTTGAAGAAACAATTTCATGTCTCTGTTTTTAAATGTTTGAGGCATCTGAATGATGTGAGCAGTTTTTTGGTTGTATTTTGGTGGATTTTTAAAATTTTTGCTAAGGGTTTGCTTTTTTTTTCCTCCTAAAACTTTGAATAGGAAGCAATTTTACTTCTAGGCTCATGATAATTATGCTTACTAAGGGACTGTTCTGTGCAAATTGTTCTGCAAACATTTAGTAGATAGTAACCTGATGAGAAGGGAAGATTGGAAGCACTGAGATTACAAAACAGGTGGAGAAAGAGGTGACTGAGGGGAAACCATCAGGAGTAAACTCCTGTAGTTTCTTGATTGCAGTGTTATTTTGGGATGTTTCTTTCTTTTTCTGCCTTGCCATGGACAGGAAGAGGACTGGAGTGGTCTAGTTCTTTAGTCCAAATAGGAAGATCATCTCCATCACAGGCCATGCTTTCAGAGTGAACAGAAGTTTTGTGACTGTGATGGAAAGAAGGCAGGTCGAGTAGGAAAATTTCCACAAAGTCTTCTTATGTCAAGCATCTTTAAAGTCCATACTGCCAATATCCAAGGAGGGCTCTCAGTCTAAATTTAAAAATTAGACATCAAATATTTCTGCTTATATCCAGGAAAAAATAGAAGAGAAATTAGGTAGAGGTTGTGGATTGTTAAAGATTAGTGAGACATCTGTTGTTCTGAACTATTAAGTTTCTTTACATTTTCCTCCAAATTATAAATCCAATTTAAACCGAGAATTACAGCTTTATAAATATAGCTTTATGTTTTCTTTTTTGAAACAGGTTAATTTTGGCAGATTTTGACACTTCTGGAATATTTATCTTATAGAAATGAAAGCATCAAAACAGAAAGATGTTGTAAATCTATAACATAGGCTGTTTACACTGCAATAAAATAAAGTTCACCAAAAAGAAATGGTCACATAAATTATGGTATATTTATATTATGATGCCACTAAAAATAACAAGTTGTATCTAAACAAATTGGCTCGGAAGAATTTCCATAGTGCATTCCTAATGAGAAAATTAACAGTCAAAAAACTGACTACAATATTATGTAATTTTTGTAAAACACGTATTGTAGGCATTAATATTGTTCTCCAAATATTTCTGATTTACTACCTTCAGGTACATGGTAGGACTGCAGTCTGTATACCTAGATCCCCTTAAGGGTGGGTGAAACCAGGTGACCCTTTCTGACCTATGTCATGATGAGCTGAAGTTCAAGGTGGTGGCTGCTGCATCCTTAGGGGTTCTGAGTGAGCTGACCCTCCCTGCTGACACACAAGGGTCCTGTGGTGTGAGAAACAAACTTGTGTTGCTCTAAGCTACTGAAATTTTGGAGTTGTTTTTACTGACGATTAATCAAGCCTATCAAGGCTCACACAACAATTTACTCAACACACCAAAACCGTAAGATGGAATTATTATTTCCATTTTATGCTTCAGGAAACAGAGACTCAGTACAATTAAATAATCCCCCAGGTTACACAGTTCGCGATTTGCCAAGTAGAAATCCGAGCCAACGTATGTTTAACAGCAAAGCACACCGTTCCTTCTCCAACCATTCCCAGGTACATTTTCTTCAGAGGACCCTATTTTAGCACTATTTTAGGACAGAAGCATATGGCATCGTGAAACACAACCAAGAAAGGTTATGGGACAACGGGCACGGGACACAGAAACCTCGCCTGTCACGCAGAGTGTCACTGCTGGTGGTGAAGAGAACTGGGCTAAAACAGGACACACAGGTTCTCACCTAGCATCTCTATCGGCAGATTTGTGCCATTTCAGTCTTGAAAACAGACCACAGTTGATACTGTCATCCTTTGGGGCCGGACTGTATCAACAGTGTGGCGAGCCCCTCAGGGCTGTTTAACAAAAGCTCACGATCAGCTAATGAGAATTGGCCATGGGGACTGAATCACAATTGTGTTTGTACAGAGCAGGTGCAGGGACAAGGTAATAGGATAAAGTAACATTGGCAAGAAATGCAGATTGGCCCTTTTTCCAAATGGGAGAACTTCAGTTATACATTAAACATAACGGAGTGTGTGGGGGTAGCTGTGAGCAGCCGGCTATGAGGAGCTTTTAAGTGGGTATCACAGGTGTTTAAGTGTGTGCCATGCAAATTATTCTTCGTGGAAAATCAGATGGTCGAATTCACTGAGGGAAACGGTAGGCACTAAGACTTGTGAAGTGAATGATCAAAGGAACATCTCTGCTCAAACAAGCCAAGATGTACTCATCCTGTGATCTGGTGAGCCTCCAAAACAGTTTATAAGAGAGAAACTGTGTTGAAGAGGAATTATATTTATTTGTATACATTTTATGTCAGTAGAGCTTCTTCCTCTAGGATACAGATATTCACACAAAGTACTGTAAGGACAGTTTGTTGCCATCTTACATGTAAAAGGAAATGTTATTTATAGGAATGGAAGGGTAAATTAAAAAGCTAAGAAGAGGGGTAGGGTATAGCTCAGTGGTAGAGAGTCTGCGTAGCATGCACAAGGTCCTGGGTTCAATCCCCAGTAACTCCATTAAAAAAATAATTACCCCCACAAAAAAAATCTTAAAAAAAAAAAAAGGCTAAGAAGAGTCTAAGGAGACAGCATATTAATTAGAGGAATAGATATACACCTGTATATATAAGTAAAGCTATTCTCTAAAACCCATGCTCAAAGGGTCACAGTGATTAGTTTGCAGGGGAAGACAACTTATTGCAGGGAGGGACATATCCCTTGGTGAGCTTTAGTGTGTTTGGGAAACTCTGCTGGGCTTTTTGTTAATGAATATATTAAGGATTTTAATGTATACATTATTTATAAAATACATAATAACAAATACATCAAATACATATTAAAATTAAATGTTATCTAATATTATCTATTTTATATCTATTTTATATTTTTAACTAAAAAAAATTAGCATTGAATTCTCACAATTCCAAGAGTTGAGGTGTTCTGACCAACATCTAATAAGGAAGAGGCAAAAAAGATGAAAGAAGTTGCCCAAAACTGTCAAATGTGGACAAGGCAGAGCCCAGATCTGAAACGAATGCAGATTTCCCATTCAGAGACCAGTCACTCTCCGCTATATCATGCTGCTGTCCAGAAATGTGCACTTAGGAAAGATGCTGTAATGGAGGTAAAAATATCTTTCCAAGCCAGTCTGGGGAGAAATTCCTGGAGGACTTCCTTAAAGATGAAGGGCAAACCTGTTATATTTAGGGTCTACCCATTTACACTGGAAATAAATCCGCCTCTCAATTTTATGGATTAAAAAAATTACTGAAATGAACATCCTTTCATTCCCCAATCTGTAAGTAATTTATTTCTAAAACCATTTAATATCATGTCTTTTTTCCTTGAAATTCAGCAGGTGGAAAAAAAACAGAATTATTAAACCTTGACAAATATGATCAATGTTTAGACAACATGAGTCATGATAAAAAAATGAAGGAAACATTCAGAACCTATGGATATTAAATCAACATATTTTTATATTTTACCAAACTTCCTGTGCAGAAACTATTTAAAATCAATTGTGCAAAAATTTTAACTATGCGAGTTTTTATCCAGACTCCCTTTCTCTACCTTTTCCAAAACTGACAGGATGTCAGAGGAGGCCTGGAGGCCCCAGATTAAGGCTCCTTGATTTCAAGAAAATAACCATGCCTTCCCAGGCTGGTGCCCCCTACATCTGTCAATGCCTTAAAAGGCAAAGAAAGCTTTTACTCTTCTAAATCCTAATCTTCACTTTACCTTAAAACACTCCTGCTTTGCTTACAAATGGTGTAGACGCTGCTTAACAGTCTACATCCAATGTTCCAAAGTTTTCAGACATGTCCAAAGGTATTAATGGATACGAATTACAAGCATGACCTACAAAGCTTTCCTGCTAAAACGTTCATGAACCCACACAGGGCAAATACTAGCATTTTTGTATATTAGGATACACTCATTTTTCCTAAGTGGTGTATATTAAGTCAACTTGAGTTGTTCAGAACATTTTATACACAGTTTGGGAACTACTGCCCATTACGAAATTTATTTAGAGTGAACTCCCAAGGCAGGCATTGGCAAAACTAAGCTCAGGTTTTTACAGCTGCATATGATCAACTGATCGCTGGCCTTGCTTTGATCCTAGGTTTACTCTCTACCAGGGACAGGCTCTGTCATTTCTGTTACTGTGCTTTTAAGCATGAGAGTTAATACAGGAAACACACAATAATCACAGGAAATGCTTTCTGTTTAAATTTTCCCTCAGGTTTTAACATGTAAATAACGAGAGACACGGATATTTCCACAAATAATATTGGAATTAAAAGAGAGCTGAGCAATCTTCCTATGAATAAATATTTGCAACTAACAAGAAAAGGGAGTGGAAATGTATAGAACACTTTGTAGTGTATGGTGGCATTCTGCCAAGTCAAGAAAGAAATGGGATAGCTAAGCTAATGTAGCAGGCATTTGTGCCTTTACCTGAGACACTGTTGTTTGCTAAGAGAGATGAGCAGTGTACTGCTGTGTTCTCTAAAATGACCTTAGCTCAAAATTGTATAAAAGAGGGGAAAAATCAGTAACCCAGAAAGAAATGGGTCCATTACCTATAAATGTATAGTTTTGGGTGTTAATTATAATTACAAGCATAAGTTTCATAACATGAAGAGGCTGCCCAGAACTGTTCAGATCACTAATTGTTGGAGAAATGAAGGAATGAGTCAATAAAATCATCTCCAAACCCAGGCTAATGGTACTCGCCACACTAATCACCTGTCAGTGTCACCTGGACTGAAATCTTCGGTGATGGTAGTTTTATGAATTAGAGTAATTCTTCATGAACATCCTGGTTTACCTAGGGCTCAAGCATGACATGGAGGATCAGGAAACAAAGATTTCAAACCAAAGTAAGAAAAAAGAGAAAAGACTGGAAACAAGAGAACACATCCCTAAAGTGAGGGCACACTATTTATTGAATTTCACTTTTCAGGCTGCCAAATTCTTCTTGAGAGATGGTGTTTGAATCAAGAAAAGGAAGAGATTGTCTTTCTATGGTAGAAACCACATTTCAGAACATGTCAGAGCATCCTTGAGAAAGACTCGATCACACTTATCTGAGCTATTACAAAGCTGTGGTGTCATGGAAGGGGCATGAACCAAGCTGATCTGCAAGGTAGTCATATTCTGAAATTCAACAGTCTGAACTCAAACCATTCTCACTGTCTCCTTGTGTAAACTGTTGCTGCCTCCCAGGTCCTCCATTCCTCCCAGTCACCTGGACTGGAGCCCTCTGAGTTATCTATAATCCTCACTTTCTGTATATAATGACCAAGTCTTATGCATTCTTCATCTTAATCCTCTCATTTATGATAAAAAAAATTCCCAAAGGGGCACCCCATCTCATTCTTCAGAAAATGAATTAAAGGGACAACTTCTTCAATTAATTTTCATTATTAAGAATCCACCAAATTAATTTGTAATTTATTAAGCACCCATCTGTATATATATCACAGTATTACTTTCACGAGATCTACCAATGAACAACTTCTCTGGATACAGTCTTTCCCCTGATTCCTTCCTAAGTCTTTCCTAGGAATCTATCCTTCCAGAAAGCCAAAGGAGTTAACTGGGATTGCAAAGATAAAAGCCTTCAGAGTGGTTTGCCCTCAAAGTGATCAGGCATTCTTCGGTAGATAAAATGAAGGGAATGGACTAGTAGATGATTGCTAAGGTCCTTCCAATTCCAATTCTTTGACTCTAATAGTCGCTAAATTGCAGCTTTTGGAAGACTGTCTCAAGGAGGAAAGAACCCTAAAGAACTGATCGTGTTGGAAGAGGAAAGTAACAGTGGAGATAGAAGCAAGAGCTTTCAGTGAATGTTAACCTTTCTAAGACATTAAATCTCAACCGACAGCCAAGACAGGTCTGATCTTCCTCTGTAGCGGCATCTTCCAGGACCTTGCGTATCTCCTGCCACTTCAAGGTTAATTACTACAGGTCATTCACAGGTCCCACAATGCCATGCCTTGTCATGGCTTTGCACATGCCATTTCCTCATCTGGAAGACCTTCCCCTTCCCTCTCCCAGGCGGCTATTTCCCATTCTTTGTATCACAGCATTAAGAGTGCCATTTTGGAAGGCTCTCTTCCTCAATGCCACCTTGGAACCTACTGCTGATTGAATGCTTATTGTAACACCCTGTAAATATTAAGTTCTCATTTATGATCATCAAAGATACAGAAAAAGATAGTGAAGACGTACTACTCATGTGTGTATTACTCAGGGTTTAAAATGTTAACGTGTTCTAGTTGCCTTAGTGCTTTTAAAGAATACAAAGGGATAAAAATTACATATAGAGCCAAAGACCACCAATCTTCCCTTTTCCACCCTCTTTCCCATAGGCAGTTACTATCCTGAAGGTGATGTCTGCGTATCCTAGCTGTTTTTTTTGTATTTTTACCATATATGATGCACTTGTAAGCATTACATAATATTGCTTTGTGGATTTCAAATGTACATAAGTGGTATCACATTTTAAGAATCACTTTGTAATATTATATATTTAATTCAATGTTACGTTTTAGGATTATTGCATGTGGATTCATGGAAATCTAGTCCCTTCATATTTCCTGCTATATTAGTATTCCACTGTATCACAATTTATTTATGAATTCTCTCATGGAGGGTTATTTAGTTGGTATCTAAGTTTTTTTGGCAATTACAAACAATCCTCTAGTGGGCATCCTGATAGAGTTCTCTTCTTTGCTCTTATGCAGTTCTCTCTCTAAGGAATGTAACTAGAGTTGGGATAGCTGTATCGCAGGATATGCACACCTTTAGCTTAACTAGATATTGACAGATAGTTACAAAGTGATTGTAACAATTACCACCTTATCAACAATGTAGGAAAGTGTCCCTTTCCACCTCTTTGTCACCTGGTATTACCAATATTTTAATTTTCTTTCAGCATGCTGATAGTGATTTAATCACCCCATCCTGATTACCTGTTAGGTATTCAGATTTCTTCTTCTGCAAATTGCTTGCTGATGTTTTTGTCCATTTTGATCCGTTGTTTATGTTTTGTTCTGTTTTTGGACTTTAAAAGGAATGCTTTCCCACAGTGAGGTTATATAACTGTCATCGGCTTTCTATTTGCCTTTCTCCTCTTGGTCTCTGATTGACAGAGTTTTCTTTACTCTTCTTTTTCCTTCCTTTTGTTTGGAAGCTATATGTTTTATTTCTATTTTCTTTACATTAACCATTAAATCTTTAACATCTTCTGAACTTATATCCACTATATCCTGAACAACCCTAGAGTGCTTGAACTGATACCTATCTCCATCTTTCATGTTATTATAGCCTTGCTTTTAGTTCTACCTTGTTTATAATCCTCCTTATTTAAAAAAACATTCCAACATTCCATCGCTTTTGTTTTTGTTTTACTTTTACCAACGTACTTGCCAACTTCACATCTGCTTCTTGAATCCCACCTTTCTTGGTTCGCTTCCTTTCTTCTGAATAATACGTGATTAGTTCACTTAGTGAAAGTCTATGAATAGTAAGCTCAAGGTCTGTCTGAAAACATCTTTAGTTCAGCATCAATCTTGCATAATTGGATTATAATTATCCAAGAAATGCATGTAAATAGCTTAAAAATTTTAATAGTGCTAAAAGTAGTAGTCTCACTTCCCCAGAGATAACAATTTTCAACTTTTCAGGGAGAATTATTCCTTATGGTATTTACCTCCATGTTTTAAAACAGTGTGCCTCTCTTAATTCAGTAATTTATAATACTATTTATCAATGACGTATTATGGTGGACATCAATTAAGTGCTAATGATTTATCTCAAAGTTACAAATTTAAGGCTATGAGAGTGATAAAAGGGAGGAATAAGGCAAAGAAGGATGGGAAGTGATGGTAGGCAATGCATGAGCGCACTGGGTACTGCTTCACGATGAGCCAAAAGGAGACAGTGCAGGCGGCTCCCAGATGCGTATGGAGAAATGGGCCTGAGAGCGGTTCATTGGGAGGAAGAGTCCCGGTTCCCTCCTCACCTCGAATCCCCATCCCTTATTTCTCTCCGCATGAACTTTTTAATCTGTAAAAGTGGGGCTCGTAATAGTACCTACCTCAGAGAGTCATTATGGGTCTTGAATGAAATAATAGAGAGAGGCAGTGTGAACAAACAGGGCTTGGGACACAGTCAGGACGTAACAAGTGCTAGGTCTTACTCAGTTACTATTTTCCATGTCTCTTAATGCATCATATTTTTCTTCTTATTATTTCTCTAGGCTTCATCTTGAGTGATTTCCTCAGATCCTCCAGTTTATTCATTCTCTCTGGCAGGGTCCACTCTGCTGTTTAATCCGCTGAGTGCTTCATTTCAAAGCCCATCTTGTTCATTCATTTCTAGACGTTGTACTTGTCTCCTTTTCTAGTCTGTTTTTGTTTGCCTGTTTTTCACTGGGGCCTCTTCTTCCATGATGATCTATGACTTCTTCAATTGTCTTACTGCAAGCATCTGTAGTTTATAATAACCTTTATATTTTTCTCATTTCTAGCTCTTCCTTTGTTGCATCTGCTGACTCTCCTTATTGTGGTCCATTTCTCCGTGTGATTTGGAATTTGTCATTGTGAATGACAGGACGGTGTTCTTCATTCCCCACAGAGTGAATTTTTGTTGGATTCTATCACTATCCCAGTGATTCCTATGGTCCGGAGAAAAAGTTCAGTTTTGGAGCTGGGATTCCTGAATCCTATCAGCAGTGTAAGTTTGAATCCCACATAAAGAGGGGGACAGGCTTGCTGTTTCAGTGTCTCCCAGGGACTTCCCTGTCTCTACTCGCATCACCAGAGCTTGTCTCCTCGCTTCCTCCCTGCCCTTATAGGCAGAGTTTTCTTGTCTGTATTTTCCTATTTCCAGGTTTAGTATGGGCTGACCCTTGAGGGGCCTTCCCTTAAGCAGGGTCTTAGCTCATCACCTCAAGCAAGGCCAAGGACACATCTCTTGTCCCTGAATTGGGCATTGAAACTCCAGCCTTCAGTGTCTAGGGTGTACATCCGGGTCAGGCACCCCAGTGGACCATCAGTTCAGCCACCTGTGCTACTGAAAATCCTTCTAGTTGAGTCTCTACCTGTTTGTCTCCCTCAGTGGTCAATGGGCATCTCTAAGGCAAGAACCACAGTTTGTCACCTGTCATTTTGCTCTGCTCCATTCTCCCAGCTTCTAGCATAGTCCTGGCACTTGGTAAACAGGAGGTCGGTAAGCATGGGATGAATGAACGAATGACTTTAATTTAGGTGAGTCTGACATCTGCTTAAAAGTTTCCTACAACTTGTCACAGCATGAGGTAGAATATTTCCAAGACACAGATAAGAGATGTGTCAGAGAATTAGAGGACTAGAGAGAGACACTTGGAGATGTCAGTGGTACATGATTGTTCTGACCTCATCTTCAACTAGTGTTCTTCCTCATTGTTTGAGACATTGTTTAAGTTAAATAATTAAAACTGTATTAAAACCTGAGAACAGCCCTCAGATGATATATATATATATATATATATATATATATATATATATATATATATCTTCTGACTACCTAGTAATGCAGTGCACTGGAATGCGGCAAAAAGCTTTTTGGCAATTTAATTAGCATCTTTCTAGATCATCTTTCAATTTCTTAAAAATACTGGGGTGCTTCATTTTCAAGTTGCTTACAGTGCAAAAGGAAAGCACTCTGATTTGTCCTTCAACATCTATCATCAGGGGACCTGGGTGTAGAACTGTAGGAGAAATAAAGAGGAAAGGAAAGCCTTGTCCTTTATTAACCTAGAACTCGTCCTTTTCTTGAACTCACGTTGTAAGTCAGTTGTTTACCTTTTGAACATGGTAAATAGCCATGCATGTGTTGTCAGTGAATCCTGGATGTTAAAAAAACAGCAAGAGTAATTAGGATTGAAAGACCTATGATAGTGACACCACACAGAGTGATGTCAGTGCCACAACTGGGTAAGGCCATGTATTCTGATGTGAAACTTGCAAAGTTTATCACATCGAGTACTTGATATTTTCATTTTCTGAGATCCTGAGTGAGCTTTTAATGAAGTGTGTTTAGAAAATATTGCTCATGTGATTTCCCCTCCCTTGGCCCCAACATGATAGTTTAATCTAATTAAACTAAGTCCATTTCCTTTTCGGGCTCTCCACAGTGTGCTGGCCCCTTCTGATAATGTGCCTTGTCATCCAAGTCTCAGCTTATTCCTCCGAGGCTGGCCAGCTCCAGATGGCAACAAAATGCTGATGAAGTTGTTTGAGTTCTTTAGTTGTAGTTGTTTTCTTTGTTTTGTTTCTTTTTAGAGGAAGAGAAGATGTACAAACAGGACCCAAACAGGACTGTGCCAGGAGATAAACCAAAGAGCAGAAGGGAGTAGTTTTAATGAAATCAGAGAAGTGGCAGAAGCCTACTTTTCTATATTGCCAGCCTCTTCAGAAAGCATTCTGTTGGGTGAGAATTTTCATTATAATGGAACAAGCTATTGTAATTACTGAGAGCTGAAAGTCAGCTCTGTTAAGAGGAAAATTTTCCACGGTGGGGCAGTCCTGTGGAGACACATGCTACTGCTTTGCAGACCACAGCCTTCCCTCGAGTGTGCAAGGTCTTTGTCTATAGGAACTATCTGAGTCACTCCAAATCAGTGCATCAGCACTCATCTCACCTGATTTACAAAAGGAATAGCATGCTGGCCAGTGGGAGCAATCTGCTAGGCAAGTCACCCTCCTGGAACAAGGGATAGGCCAGAGAGCCCACCACCCACCCACAGTTGGGAGTTCTGAGCTCCTTGAGGCATTTTATCAACCTCACATGCCATGCATGGAGTAGGATGGAGTCCAAGGATTGGAGAATATCCCCAAAATGAAAAACAAGCATCCAAGGCCCCCATGGGTTCTGGTCCAGGTCTAGGGCTCCCCACTCAGACAGCTGCCACCTCTCCAGGCCCAGGCTCCCAATGAGGCCTTAGAAAATGTCAAGAACAATGTTCTAAAGTGGGGATTGATGGGGTATGGGGCTGAGGAGAATATTTTAGGATGGAGGGCCCTGGAACCTGGAGATTACATTGCTGTAAACAGCCCACGATCCCAGCGTCCTAGCTGGGTGGCCTGCTGGACATTGGTACGACCTGCAGCTCAGAGGTCATCTCCTGGATGGGACTTTCTTATGCAGGCAGTTACCCACTCTTCCCTTGGTGCCCATCCCCAGCATTTGCTTCATGCCTCAGCTCTCACTTGGCTTTGTGAACATGTAGTTCTCGCTCCCTCTCCCCTTGCAGGTTTGGCGATTCCATGGAGAATAATTACATACTGTGTTTCTTTAAGTCTGCAGTGCCTGGGCACCTGGAGCAGCAGTGATGTCTGGAAAATAAATCAATGAATGGCTTGTCCCCCTGGTAGTCACCTCCTGTAATAGTATTCCAAGTGCTGATTGCTAATTTCCACGTATAGGACACCAAGCTCAATGGCAGGCATTGTGATGCCGTGTTAAATATTCACACTGAGTGGTTGAAAACAGTTGCCTCCTTTTTAAGCCTTTATTGCAGCAGCAGGTTGAGCAAGGAGCACATTGTTCTAGGGGATCGATATTCCTCGGTGGGCTGTGTGAAGTCCAAACATGTCTATGGGAGCTTTCCATTCCAGTCACACTGATGGTATCTTGCATTTGAACACTGCTTTCCCATCCATTATCTCTCTGATCCTCTCAAAACTCTGTGAGATGGGTGGGCTCTTTTATTTTACAGGAAAAGATAGCAAAACAGACTGGTTAACTGATGCATCCCTGGTCCCCAAAATTTCCAACATGACTGTCTTGACCAACTCAGACTTTTTTTCCCACTATACACCTGCTGTCCTGATGCTGCCCAAATCACTTAACTTCTCATCGATCTTTTTAGATTTTGTATATAAAAAGAGGGAAAATGTACTTTACATAGTGAGGGAGGTGAGATCAGAGATTTAAAAGAATGCTTAAATACTTTGCAGGTATTATCATTTTGTGTCTTGGTGGGGGTTTTCCATGACTGTCTGAGGGACATGTCATTCACATGCATTCATAATGTTATCACCCCCACCAGCATTGTTGATAATTCTGTAACTGAGGATCAAAGGGGAACCTTCTGCTTCAAGACTTCATTACGAATATTTAACATGGCATCCAAGCAATTTTCACACCCTTTTGCTACCTACCCATGGTAATTGGTGATCTGTGTGATGTGACCCTGTGGCACATAATACTTTGAGACGATTTCTAGGTCATCTACAGCAATCAGTCTGGATGAAGGCCATTTAATTTGTAATTGCTTATGACAATTCCTCTATATTTTAAGAAGCTCTGAAGGAAATGGTGCCTTTAATCCCTGTGTATTTTGCTCACCAATATGTACTGCAAATGGAGCCCAAACCATTTGGTTTCCTATATTAATTCACATTAGTTACCTTTGTGGACTGTCACATGGTAAGTATCACATTAGAGTTGGAGGTGTGCCCTGTTATCACATAGTTTTGCCCTTTCCCATGGCCATAGACTAACCAACCCTTTTATAAACGCCCACCTTGAGCCACTGAGGGGCTTAGCTAATCCAATCCAGTACAATTGCTGAAAAAAATCCACGGCATTCATGCCCACGTGATGGGGACTGGCGTTGCCACTTTCATATGAATGGGCTACTATGGCAGTTTGTAGTTACCTTCAGGACTTAGAATTCTGCCCTATGGTGGAAGCACCATGAACTCTTCCCTCTCATTCTGTCTCTAGCCAATCTACATCCATTCAACTGATTTTAAAAATTTTAAAATGTGCTACCTCTGCTGCTCCGGTCCTACTGAAGCACTGTCATCACCCACATGGAGATTATTAGTGCTTTTCCCACCCCTTCTCCCTGAACACTGCAGCCGAATGAGCTTTATTTGTTCAAGAACTATTTTTATCCCATCACTCTCCTGCTGGAAAATCTCCCCTGGCTCACACAGTCAAGTCCAAAACCTCCTTTCTGGAACTAGGAGCTGTCTTAATCTGCCACGATTTCACTTGTGCATCCCCAGATCTCATTATTTTCAACAGAAATATTTGTCCTCAACGCTTTGCTTTTGCTCACACTTTGCTTCAGCCTAAAATGTCCTCTCCCCTGTGTTTTTCCTCTTTCTAAACATTACCAGTCTTTTCAAGATGAGCTCTGCACCCGGGTCTTTCCATAAAGCCTGTCATCCACATTCTGGTCTGCGGTGCTGTTTCCTCCTCTGACCTGTAGCCTATGTTGACATAACACATTTCAGAGCTGAAGCAAATATTATTCTGAATTGTTCTCCATTTGTTTCCATTAGTAATTCATTCTTTCTCATTTCTTATTTGTCTATAGAGTAAAATCCAAATCTTTCGGATTCTGGATCCTTTTTAACCCAATCACAGTAGATCATTGGCTTATGATCATGATATTTCAAGCTACATCCCTTTTAAAACCATAACGCATATAGATTTTTTTTTTCTGATGGTGAATACAGTATATTCTTTTTGTAGAAAATGTGTAAATGAGAGTCTTCTATAAAGAAACAGGAAAAATCTACCCCTCTGAGGCAGCCCCATGTCCCAGAGGACATCTTGGTGGCTGTCCTTCAGATGTGTCTCCCACCAAACCACACACTTTCACATCCCTTGGCCTTTACTCACATTGTCCCCTCTAATGATACGGTCCTTCAAGGGTCCTCAAATGAGCATGACTCAAGAATTGTCCAAATATACCTCACCTGTAAAGCTCCCCTTACGTCCCATCCTCACAGGTAAGGCTAATTCCTACTCCCCACCCCAATCTTCCATGGGTTTCTAAGATACTGGCATCATAGTGTTCAGGTCAAAATGACTTGGCAGTTACATCATTTGCATCCGCAGAATCTAATTCCTACATCTATTTGGCCCGGTTTTTTTCCTTGTCAAATCTCAGTAAGCTTCTTTTCCTGATTGTCTTTGGAAGGAGATTAAATGTTTGCACACTGATTTTCAATATGACCACTACTTTTGGCTTTGTCATTTCATAGATACTAACCATTATTTATAGAATATTAGCTACAACTAGTTTCTAAATACTTCTGCATGTATCTATATCTATATGGAGGTGAACAGCACACTGAAAGATACTCTTTTTTGGAATACCAGGGGGAATAGATTATGTGGGCAATGATACATGTTCCTAAGGTTAGAACTGTCGATTTACACTCAATCCTGACATGGCATGTTCCTAGAACCTGTCCTTTTCTCTCCATTACCACTGTCCATGCCCTTGTGGGCATTCCAAACCAACCTAGACTAAATTTTTAGGTGTTAAACTATCTCACACCCCTAGGCTCCTCAAATACCTGCAAAGGCTGTCCATTACCTAAAGGGCCAACGCTCTTGACCATGTGGCCTCAAACTGTTAAGTTTTAAATCTAAACGCTAAACATATCTCCTTAGAAATCCTACGCTCTAGTTAACGTGAGTCTCTTTTGTTTTCCAGTCCACACCATGCACTTTCAAGAGTCCAGTTTTACTTCTGTAATTTCTTCTGCCTGGAATGGCCTTCCTACCCCCTACTTCTCCATTCATCCAAATTTTTCATAACCATCAAGACCCCCATGGAAATGCCATCTCCCCTTTGAATCAGAAAAATTACAAATATATTTTGCTTTATTTAGCATTTACTTCATCCTGCCTTATATGATTTAGTTGGTGACATATTTGTTTCCCCTACTTGTTCACAATCTTTTTGCCTGGTAAGGACTTCTGATTTGTAACCCTGTTTGGTGAGCATTCCTACCAGTAAACTTGGGGGAAGCTGGCCAGGTTTATGTCAAACAGAATGGTAGCACATCCCCAGACATCTGTATAACCTGCATACAGCTCAAAAATGGAAGGAAGAGTAGGTGGAGCTATGAATACTGATGCACAAGTTTAATTTTAAAGAAATTGTGTAGGCAGATTCAGTCCTACATGGGAATTTCTAAAAAATTAAAATAAGACTAAGAAAAGATTGTATAAAGGCATATAAATAACAGTTAGACTATCTTGTGGCCATCATTATCTTTGGTCTGCACCCATGTGTCTAGGAAACAGTAAGAAGAATTTATATATGACTTAGGAGATGGGAGTCTCAAATAGTTTTCACAGACATGCAGTGGGCATTGTTTTAAAAACCTGCCCACTTCATCCTACCATCTCTGCCACAACCACACAGAGAAGTCATTCTGCTTGGGACTCCGAAATGGTGAACCCAAACCCACCGCAATTTCAATCCCTAACTCCTATGCACTCAATCCAATGTTTATGGGGCACTACTAGCTAAGTGCCAGGCACTGCACCTGCTGTCCTGGTAGCAGAGCCCAAACAAGGAGAGCTCATTCCCTTCCAGAACTTACTGTATTAAAATGATAATATGAAAACAAATACATGTATGTATATGCATGACTGGGACATTGGGCTGTACACCAGAAATTGACACATTGTAATTGACTGTACTTCAATTTAAAAAAATGATAAAGCAAATAGCAGAATAACAACAATGCAAAGAATGACTATGATTAGCATTATAAGAAAGACCCAAACCAACTGTTACTAGAGGGAAAAGCATCTGGCTTGAAGGAGCAGCACGTAAACCTGGATCAGCAACCGTGGGAGAGAGCAAAGGGATACTCCAAGCATGGAGCAAGGTGGGAGCAGAAGCAGAGAGGTCGCCCGGCACAAAGCACATGCCCCTTTTTGGAGCACATAACGGTACTTCTGTGGATGTATCTGACACTGCTGGCTCTGCTGCCAGGAGGTACTGGGGTGGGGGGAAGAGCGAGGGGTGGGAAATAATGAATCATCCTCTCAGCCCGGTCATTTTAAGGCCCCTGGAGGGATGGATGGGTAGGAGCAAAGAGAGTGAAAGAGGCAAAATGATAAACTCTCCTAGCATTTGTTGTGGGCGCACACACACACCCATCCAATTTATGATTTTTTTCTGAAAGCTTTTCAAGTCCCCAGCGTTTTCACACTGTAGATAAGAAACTCTGTTACATCAAGGACTTACCTCGCTCTCCTTTTGCTATGACACAAAACAACTCTCCGTAATTTGACCAGGATATCATAATTATGTTATCGTTTTACCAGCAGTTGATTGAACATTTCTATCTATGGTGAAGAGAATTCTCTCTACTCGTGGCTAATAAATCATGCTAACTGTGAAAATGATTTCATTCCTATGCAAACAGAAAAGAACCATTTGGAGGGCCATCCTCGGAATGAGAAGTCTTAAATCAGCCATTCCAGATCAGCTGTGTTATTTAGCAAGCATCTGACAGCTAAAGATGGGAGAACTTTCATCACCGATTTTGTTTTGGAGAGACCCATAGTGCCTTCCAGAATTCCCAGAGTGCACACTAACATTTGTTGTATTTGTTTTGTCTTGTTTTGTTTTTTGGTGAGAGTCATTTACTTGAAAGGAAAACTCACTGTCTTGGAGCTCCTCCATGCACAAACATAGAAAGGGAATGTTTCTCAAAACAATAATGTCTGTGTGCGAGGCTCACAGTGGTACCCAAATTATGCCAGGACAGCACAATAGGAGCAAGGAATGCGTGCAGGTGTACGCAGGCTGGACACACTGCTGGTCTTTGGGCAGGTGGGTGGGTGGGGTCTCCCTCCACTGCCAACTGCCGAGCTGAGCTCTGGAGGGCCCCCTAGACTTTGATAACTTTGCTCTCTTAAGCACATTTGCACAGTGAACTCCTGAAGGTAATCTCCACTAGCAGCGCTGCATCCTTAGCTCAGTGCCCAGCACAGCATCGCTGCCTTGAGAGAGGCAATTCATAGATTCAGAAACAAATTTAATGATTATAATCATGATTAGAAGGAATCCATGCAAAGGGAGAAACTAGGACCCAGGTGGAATTTCTCAAGTGGCAAAAATAAAGCAGGACTAACCCTCCCTCTTCCTCCACCTGAAGAAAGAGAAATACAAGTCTCTGGCCATGGTGGCCCCTGGTCCCTCAGGGACAATGTGCTCAGTGGCTGGGCTGGAGGTGGGGAGGGGAGGGGACATCTGGCCTCACATTTTAGCTGAGAGGTCTCCAGGACCACGCTCTTCTTCAACTTCTTCCACAAAGCATTGCATTTGATTTCCCTTCCTGAATTAGAGCTACATTTCAGAAAACGGCGTTGATAATGGCTTTTTCAGTGGGCTAGGAGCATCCCCATCCTCTTTTCACTAATTGGCCTCATTATCCCTGCCGTAAAGATGCACCGGAAATGGTGGGCCAGGCTTGAGGGTTACTAGGAATATTCCAATGAAAATCTAAGACGATGATCCTGGCATTAAAGTAACTCAGAGTCAACCTGACCCTCCTATCTCATGAGTTCCTCTATTTCATTCTGAAACGTTGTCAAACACGTATTTCCCTTAAGCCCTGATACTGCTGTGGTGATTAAAGAGTTAATGTTGTGTGGACTTTACTGAACATATTCCACGACAACTATGCTCCAATGTTGCGAAAACATATAAGACTGTCCTCCAGCTTTGTAGGGGAAGAGGTGAGTAACTCATCGGAGCAATAAAGTGTCCCGGGAGTTAAGGCCCAGGCATGCAAAGGTGAGCACAGTGAGGGAAGGAGGGGACATTTTTATTGGGGATCCTGGAGAGGCTTCACCATCAGATGATTTGGGAGCAGAGTCAAAAAAGAGGGGTATGCCAGGCAGACACGGGGGAGAAGGTGCAGGTGCAGGACACGGCAGCCATGTAGGCAGGAGAGCCCAACCTCCTTCAGAAACAGCAGACAGCGTGGCTGGCTGGAGTGTGGAGGCAGGGCTGGCAAGAGAAAACACTGGAGGAGCAAGGACTGGCTCCTTCCTGGGGGCCTTGGATGCCTTTATGGAGTTTGGGCTTCTCCTTAAGATGATGGGGAATCAGGGAAAATTTACACGAGAGGGAAACATGATTAGATTCAGATTTTGAGCACTTACTTGGGGAGCCAGTGGAAGATGGACCCATGGAGTAGACTCAAGGCAGGCAGGGGACCAGCCAGAGCCGCTGCTGTCAACCTCACCAGAAAGGATACGGGCCAGATTTCTTGGGATAAAAAGAACACTGTGGAGGACACTGGGACACACGGACAGATCTATCGTGAAGGTTATGACACTTAAATTAGGCACAGTCCCTTTCCAAGGCCCTGGTGGGGGTGCGTACCTAGCAGTACCTTCACAGGGACATGGTACTTCCTAAATTTCCAAAGTCAGACATTTTTGTATTTTTTCTTAGAAAGACCCTTCTAAAATAAGATACACCCCTGCCAAGAAGATTATTCAGACATTAGGAGACTGAGGTTCAGAGAGGTTAGATGACAATGACGTTGGAGCGGGTCAGGGACAGAGAAGCTGAGAGAAGCTGGACAGACAACACAGAAATGTGGCCTTTTTTTTTAAACTAAATGTTCTGTGGTATGTCATGGAGATCAAAGTGAGGGTCACTTCGCTCAAAGTGAAGATCAAACGGGGACAAGGTCTAGAAAAGACTGTTCCTGTGAAAACAGCCCCTTTCTCCATCAGGGGCGCGTTCCTCCCACCTCTGCCCTGCGTTAACAGTCAAGGATTTTGTTCTCGGTGTTAAACAAACCCCACAACACAAATCCTCGCAGACCTCATTCAGCAGGAGGTGTTCAAAGGTTTACGTTTATCACGGTAAAGCCAAGGGCAACTTCGTAACTTTCTGGGGGGTTGTGTGTGAATCTATTACATGTAGGGATAAGCTGCAAGAAAGAGATCCTACAGTGCGGTCCTTTCAATTCAGGTGTTTCATTGTCTAAATGAACTGGGGGGTGGGGGAGGAGATGTGTGGCCATGTGGTGGGGTAGAAAGAACACTGGATGGAGTATGAGAATACTTGAATTCATAAACTCTGTAGTCCTGGAGGACAAATCTCTGAACCTTTCAAGACCTTGGTTTCTTCTTGAGTCAAATGAGGGTTGAATTTGACACTCTAGAAGGTCTGCTCTTATTCTAAGAATCTAAGTTGCATGTAAGTCAAATCTTATTTAATATTCACCCAAGGAGCTTCACTTTTTACCAGACTGTTTCCTAAAGGAGTTACACCTATACTTGGCTTTATCAGAATATTCAATATGCCATTCGCATACCGCCTCTCAAAGGAAGTCTAACAGTCAGCAATCCTGCTCTCATGTCCTGAAATACAGAATGATTGAAGCTTGAAGTTCCTTGGCCAGCTGTCTCCTTCCTCTTCCATCACCTCCTCCCCTAGTGATTGATTAAGGCCTCTTCTATTTTTCATAGATGTTGGCAAGTCGGGTTCTCAAGAATAAAGTTTAGAAGGAGGAGAATGAATTGAATTATCCCATTCCTCCTACCCCCATATTTCTAAGAGCTTATCTGAATGCTGAAACTTTTAAAAGAGCAACGGATGATCATAGAACCAACTGGCCCATTTTACACAGAGCACTGGCTCTGCATTAGGGAAGGCTCTTGGCCAAGCTGAGCCTTCTACACCAAGCAATTAAAAATGAGTTCCTTGTTAGTTAAAATGTCACAGCATGGTAGTGCTTTAATGTGATTGCCTGGGTAAGGAGAGAAAATTTTATGGCAGATTTTTGCAGCACGGCGTTTTAAGAGTATTTCTATGCAAATAATATAGAGTATCCATAATTTACTAACACTTTTCACTCGGGTCAGGATTCTGACATTTAGATACAGTTTATTCTCTTGCCCGTGCCCGCCATGAAGGCAACATGTACACACTGCTAAACCCTGCAGAACAAGAGCTTGTAATCTCTGGAACATTCTTGGCAAGTTTAAAAGGAAACCTACTGCCTTCCTTGTCTTTTTGGTCTTTCTTCCCCAAATCTGTCAGTCCTTCCTGAGTGCACCTCCCAAATAAACTACTTGTACTCCAAATCTTATCTCTGGGTCAACCTCTTGGATACCCCGAACCAAGATCCAACACACGGCTCCCATAACCACTAAATGTTCTGAGCTTATAAGATCTTGGAACTGATAGGCACCTCACAGTCCTATTAGACAATCCTGACAGGTTTGATTTTCATGGAAAAACCGAAACCAGACAGGCTGACCCCGAGGTCACATAAGCAGTTAATGGCAAAGAGCAAATACCTTGAGTCTCCCAGGATTCTACTTGGAGAGTAGAACTTAAACCTGGTTAAGGACCCAGGACATGTTTGAACTGAAACACTGCTTTTAGCAGATGCATGTCATGGGGTTTGAACTGAAGAACAGGAAAGGTCCATGGTGGTACGCTGACTGTAAGAGAATAAAAAATTAAGAGGAGGACCTATTCTGTGAAGGCGGCAGCAGTTATAGAGAAAGGTATTATTACTCCTGTCAAGGAGAGATGGAAGCACACAGGAAAATCTTCATTAAAGGATCACCTCCATCCTCGTCAACTCCCGAACTCTTAGCGTTCAGTATTCTGAATGTGCATTTCAAAATGTGGTAAGGTTTCCCACCTTTGCAAGAACAACCCCTCAGAGCCCCAGAGCCTTGGATAGTAACAGGTAAGTCTTTCTCTATACTGTGCTTTTGGTCAGCAAAGTCAAGGCCATCTCACGGCCTCTGGTTTTGCTCTTTATCTTCTGTTTGGCCCTTGACTTTGACAACTTCAGCTGTTGCTGTAGGATGTAAACCTAGAGGGAAACAGACACCTATACACCACAGAACTTAAAAAAAAAAAAAAAAGACCCTGTCCTATTTAAACAATGTCTTATGAAGCACACAGTCACCTTAAATGACAGTGTGGAAGAGAAAGCATGTCTTGAAACAGTTTATGAGCAACATAAACATTATTTGACATGTGTGTTTGTTCTCATTTGTCCAAACATCCACATTCCTCTGGCATGAAATCTCTCTGCGGGCTTGACATACTAAAGTAACCCTGTAATTTATCAACTAAAAATGACACCTTCAAAGGAAAGTAGTATTCGTGATGGCACCTCATCAAGCTTTTTTTCTCTTTATTTTATTCCTCTAAAGTCTCAAGAGACAAACTGGAGACCAATAATTAGCATTATTTAAGTCTTCATTTTGGTTCTTATGACTAAACAGAAACTTTTGAGTTTACGTTCAAGGACAAAATATGGACGATTACATTTATTCAGAGACTCCTTTCAAACATAGATTTCTAGAGCAGGGGTGTGCTGGGTAGAGTAATGCCCCTCCCCAGTGATGTCCACATTCTGGTCCCCCAACCTGTGACTATGTTACCTTACAGGGTAGAAGGGACTCTGCAGGTGTGATTAAATTCGGGCTCTTGAGATGAAGAGATTACCCTGGATTATCCAGATAGACCAATGTAGTCACAGGGGTCCTTCTAAGAGGGAGGCAGGAGGGTCAGGTCAGAGAGGAAGGAGATGTGCTGACAGGAGCAGAAGTTACAGGAATCCCATTGCAAAGAAAGAACCAGAGCCAAGGAACGCGGGTGGCCTCCAGAAGCTGGAAAAGGCAAGGAAACGGATTCTACCCTAGAGCCTCGAGAAAGAACCACCGCTGCCTTTATCCCAGTGAGACTGCTTTTGGTCTTCTGACCTCCAGAATTGGGAAGAATAAATCCGTGTTGTTCTACGCCACTAAATTTGTGGTCATTTGTTAATATAATAGCAACAGAAAACTAATACAAGGGCATGTCAGAGTATTAATGCTGAGCAACCTACCAAGTGGTTTAAGCCCAGGCTGGGCACACAGATTTGCCCAATCTCAGGGCAGCGGGGTGGAGCAGAAAGAGCAGAGCCTTAGCTCAGTCAGACGTCCCTTGAGTTCTCCTGGCTCTGCCACTTACTGCCTTGTGCTTTGGGGCAAGTCACTTAACCTCCCTGAGCCTACCTATGAGAACTGTCTCACAGGTAAAGCAGTGGTTGTCTGTATTTCAGATCTGGTAGAATTACATCTCTATAGCAACAGCAATAAATCATCCAGCGAGAGTAAAGGTACCAGTATGCTGCTGTGAGGCTTAAACGAGAGGATGTGTAGCAGGTGTCTACACAGTGTTTATCACACAGCAGATGCTCAGCGGAGGCCAGTTCTCGACCTCACCCCAGCCTTGCACAGCAAGGGGTGCGCCATCCCAGGGGGGTGCTTTCTAAAATGCAGGTGCATGAGTCTACATCATCAGTACCTTCCTGCCTCAACCGGGAAAACATCCAAACTCCTTAGCAGGGTTTCTGAGATGCCTTTTTATTTTAACAGCATTATTCAGACATAATTTACACACCCTAAAATCCACGCATTTTAATTGTACAATTCGATGAATTTTAGTATATTTACAGAGTTGTACAACCATCACCAGAATCTAAGTTTTGAACATTTCCAACATCCTAAAAGGAAAACAAATGCCCATCTACCATCGCTCCTGAGTCTCACACTAGACCTGCACAACCACTAACCTGGGTTCCCTCAAACGGATTCCAGATGTGGTTTGCCCTTGCTTCTAGAAGAAAATTTCACTATTTAAGCAAACTGACACCCATGAGCTTACTGGCTATCACTTCAAAATTCTACACTAGCTTTTTTCAAAAACGACAAACAGGATCTACCTGAAAGTATTCCTGAAGGGGAGTGGGTTTTATTGGTCAGAACTTTCAGGATTACAGGGAACTGGCACTTAAAGGGTGCATTTTCAAATTATGATTTTTCAAGAATGTACCACTTTAGATGCTCCCCTCCTCACTCTTCCTCCCCAATCCCTACTCCCAAACTCTCGTCTCTGTGGTGAGAGGACCCAGGGTTCCAGGGGTGAACATAGACGGACACAAAGTCCCTGGAGAGGGCATCAGCTCCCAAGTGCATGTAGAGTGGTTCCCAGCCCCCTCTCTCTCCCCTCCTCCCCACGCTGGTGTCTTCAGGAATCTGAGGGCCAGATCCATTTCACTTTGCTCACCCCAGGCTTCTAGGTGGTCTTCTGTATAGTTGCTGGGTGGGCCTGGCTAACGTCGTCACGGTGGGAATGGGTTCCTTGGGGATGAGTTTGGACAGGAAGTTTCTGACTGAAAGCAGTAGGGGATGTGGACAGCCACAGGGCAGCCAAGCCTAAATCTGTGAGGAAATCTGATGTCTAAGTGCTGATGAGGACAAAAGTAAAGTACGATGTGCAAAGAGGCCAAGAGATGAGTTCCAGGCCCTGGAAATTTAGGAGCTCCAGGCTGGCACTGGGAGAAGATGAAATCAGAGAAGAAACAAAGGGAAGGGATCCCAACTATGTCCTCCCACGCTGGCTGGTTTGTGTTGCTCACGCTGCTACATGAGTGCACTAAGTCCACTCCAACGGCCAGGGCAGAGCACACAGGAGCTCAAAACAGTGGGCGGGCTGCACTGAAGACCAAGAAGCACCCCTCATGACCGTACTGGCCGTGTCCGTCCTACTACCATCATTACGGTACAGTTTCAATTCATGGAGACATGGGTAAGAAGACAACTTCTGCAATGCTGATTACTTTTGTCAGTCTCAGATTCATGCCCATGAACTACCCATAGCATAAAATGAGGAACATTTATATGTCATCCAAAATCTTAATTCCTTACAGCCTGTCATCATAATACCACTGGCAAAAAAATGGGGTGGGAGGAGATGGCTTTTGGACGGATTAATCTAACTTCTAAAATATGCTGGGCACTAAAGTCCCCTTCTTTGGGGTTTAATGTTTAGATAACTTGATACAGTTATTAGACAAAGTGGGTCTGTATCCATCTACCAGAGTAAACAGGGATACATTTTTTTCCCTGTCTTGCCATAGTTTCATTACCAGAAATGAGCAGAGACCTTAAGAAGTAACTGCAACTGTTGGCTAATTATTGGGGGAGAGAGAAGTTCAACTTCAACTTGGCTACAACTGGAATAATTGTATTTGGCAGGCATTCTCTAATGTTTAAGTGTACAACATTTAATTATTCAACCACAGACAGCACATTCAGCTACTTATGGGTGCACTTTGCAAGTGACTCATCCAAAAAGGTCCACTGGGATGCAGTTATAAGCACAATCAGATGTTCCACAGAACTAAGATTACATTTATTTTATGCTGGAGACAAGTGGATTGAAACAGTTTGACATTGTTAAAGCGAATTTTTCTCTTCATTGTGTGTGTGTGTGTGTGTGTGTGTGTGTAGGGTTCTGAGTTCTCAAATATGTGTCTAAGTACTTGAGCATTTTAATCATCTTTTGTTGGCACGTCAATGTTGGCTGTACCCATAATTCTATCTGTAGCTCACCTATAAGAGTAAATAGGGAGGTTCTCTGTAGAGGAGAGAATACGAAACAGGGTGCTAAATTTTCACAGCTGAATTTCAACTCTGCAGTCAGCAGGTCAGGAATCTAAAGCATCTGGCTCTTTCTTTTATCAGCAACATAGAAATAGGCACTTAAGGCTCTTTTTACAGAAGTATGAATTCACTGCAATCTAATACTCACCAAATACTGGGGCGAGACATCTGACTTTGAGAGAAGCTGCCTAGAAATATTAACTCTGCTTTTCCAGGTCAGAGCTTCTCAATGCTGGCTGCATATTAGGTTCACCTGGGGTGCTTTAACAATACCTATGCCCAAGCCCTACCCTGAACATTTGACTTAGAACTTTTGTAAAGGCTTCCCAAGGTCGTGGACTACTATTCTAGAACCTTGCTTCTCCCAGTGTGGATCGTGGACCAACATCATCTCCTGGGGGACTCAGAAATGAAGTACCTTGAGCCTTACTCGAGACCTGCTGAATCAGCAGCTACTACTGACAAAATTAACAGGTGATTCTAATGCATTTGAAAGTTCGAGAACCACTTTTTTTTTTAAAGGTTTTATAAGCTCTTTGTGCTGTCAGATCATCACAAAGCAGTGCACCAGCAGACCTCTCTGAAGAAATGCCTTCATTGAGCTCCAGCCTCATGATCTGCCTGAAGATCAGTACAGTCCATCAGGATCAACTTACAATTCTTATTAAAGACATTTTCTCCATTATATACCCAATATTCCTTAAGCAAGAATTCATGCAACAAAAGTCCTCTTACATTTTAATGACAGAAAACACTCATGTCATCAGATGAATTAGTTCCTACTTTTATATAATTGTAAAGCCTGCAGATAGTCTAATTCATGAAAGTCTCTAAAAATCATAGGCGTTCTATATACACTGGCTTCGTGGTACTCCCATTTCCTAAACTAATTCTTTGTAGAGGCCCCAGAGTTACATAATCATTCTAATAATTCTGTAAACTATTTCATTTCTTTGGACATGAATAATGATCCATAGGAATTTTGAAAGATGGCATCCTTGTAAAATCGAGACACAAGTAACCATTAGAGGAACCATTAGAGGAACGGGCTCCACTTACACCTGTGCTTTAATGCCCATCTCCCTGCCACTCAGCTGCCAGCCAGTGATGAGAACTGGAAAGAAGGTAGGGTAACGGGTCTCCAAGCAGGAGGACCAGGACAGCAGCATCACCTGGGAACTGGTTAGAAATACAAGCTCTCGGGTCACACCCAGACCTGCCCGATCAGAAACTCTAGGGGTGGAGCTTAGCAACACATATTTTAATAAGACTGTCAGTGATTCTGATGTATGTATAGTTTGAGAATCACTGGGAGCAGTAGGTGTGAGGTGGGCTCGGAGATTTTCCATGTCTAACAATTTCCCCGGGTGAAACTGATCAGGAAACTTACTTTAAAAACCACCGATGAAGACCAATGAGAGAGAAAGCAGCACGAACATTATTTTATTTAAAGCCATTTTAGGAGACTTTTAAAAAAAATTCTGAGAGTTTTAGTTTATTTTTTTAAAAAACTCAAAAACAAAGAGAAAAAAATTTTTTTCCTATTCCTGGAGTCAGTGGCTCCTTTGAAGCCGCTGTTTTCTAAGCTCATTTATGAAATTCCACCTTAGGTTTGTAAGGGCTAGGATGTTACCATTAAAATTTCGGTAGAGGAGTTATCTCCTGAATTACCAGTTAGCAAACAAACTATGGTGAGAGGGATATAAAATCTCATGAAAGAGAATGAGTTTGAGTGAGAATCATGGAAGCCAGTGGTCACCCTCCCCTTGGGTTATCCTCCCCGAAGGATTTCTATAATTCTAGTGAGTGGAGACCAACACACACACCACAGATTCCCCAAAGGCAGTATGAAATTGGCTCTGCCAGACTTGGAAATCTCAGGACCCAGGGCTCTGCCGCCACAACCAGATCCAAAACCTCTGTGCAGGCATCTGTTAGCTCTTGGCAAAAGAGGGCTTCCTGTTTCCAAGATAATGTTTTAAAATGGCTCATAAAAGGTTTCTTGGATATAACCAGTCCTTGCAAAGCAATATTTTGATGATTAAACTATAAATAAATCAGAAACATATGGAGCTAATTTCCCCTGGGTTTGGCAAAACACACTTTGGAATTTATTCTGTCCAGAATATTTGAAGGATGGTTTCAAGTGTTTGTTGACTCAAACATGGCTTCATTTTCCCCAGTTCCCTTTCATGCCACGGCTGCTGAAGAAGAGGACAAAGATTCCTTAAGGTTTCTTTGTCTTTGCCTTTGTTCCTAAATTACCAGGTCTCTGTACAAATGCAGAATTTACTCACCTAAGCGTCACAGTTGACTGAGTGTATAGTCCAGTTGCCAGCAGCACTGAAACTCTCCCTTCTGGTTTCAGAGCAGTTCAAGAGGTTTCTTTTTAACTTACAAAGGGAAGGTTTCAGACTTGGGTCATTTCAAAGAATAGAAACTCCCTTGTAGGTGAACTCCTTCCCACTTAACTACAGAGATTTCAAGCTAACTGTTCTTGCAACCTCTGGCCTTTGAGCTCTGTGGGCAGAAGCGTTTTTGTGGAGTTCACAGCTCCGGAGAGCACCTTCCGTGTGGCCAGAAACAATGTTCAGCTTCCGGACATCTTGGGGGGGTGGCATATGAGAAAGAAAGAAGGAACCAAAGATTCTGACAGGAGTTTTTCCCCTATTATCCACTGTTAACATGTTTTTGAATGTAATAAATGGCTCTGGCACTTTTTAGATGAAACACCCTCTGTTTTGGGAACTCATTCCATCCCCAGGCACAGTCCTACTAGGAGTGCTGTGAAAACAACACTTACACCTAAATGTTGGGGGAATATATAATTTCTTAATATCCCAGGGACATGGGCAAATAAGTCTCAGTGATACAGATTTGGGAAACTTAATGGGACACTTTATATCTTTTAAAAAAGTTCAAAGGTAATTGATATCCAAGATGAAAAGCAAAACAAGGACCATGTCATTTTATGCCACGTTATCCAAATCTCATATACAAATAGCATAATCATGTTTCCTCTATTGATGGGAACACCTGTAAATAAACCATAATACTACTAATGTGAAATGCAAGAAAAATTAGAAGAATAATTCTTCTTTTTTAAATGGAAAATAATTGACTTATAATATTATATTAGCTTCAGGTATACAACATAATGATTGAGTATTTTTATACATTACAAAATAATCACCATGCTAAGCCTAGTTACCACATGTCACCATGCAAAATTATTACAAACTCACTGACTATATTCCCCATGCTGTACACTTCACCTCCATGACTCACTTATTTTGTAACTGGAAGTTTGCACCTCTTAATCTCCCTTACCTAGTTCACTCATCACCCTATGCCCTGCCCCTCTGGTAACCACCAGTTTGTTTTCTGTGTCTATGAGTCTTCTGTTTTGTTCTGTTTGTTCATTTGTCTTGTTTTTTAGATCCCACATATAAGTGAAATCATAGGATATTTGTTTTTCTCTGTCTGACTTATTTCACTTAGCATAATACCCTCTAGATCTACCCATGTTGTTACAGATGGCACTATTTCATTCTTTATTTATGGCTGAGTAATACTCAGAGAATAATTCTTCTTAAGTAACATGTATTACATTTTAGGAAACCTTAAAATGTTCAAACGTTTTTAACAATACAACATAATATAAAATGTAAGGTGTCCAATTTCTGCAGCAACCAAATCACTTTACACCTTTGCAACACTAAAAAAGAAAAAGAAAGAAACCTAAAAGCTAGAAGAGAAGAATAGTATTATTGTAGAAGAGAAGAATTTGAGTAAAAACATGAAAGTAGGAAATATGCAGTGTAAAGAGAGAATATTGGAAAAAACAAAATTAAAAAGAAGAAACTAGAGAACAAGATAGGGTAGTATTAACACTAATGCTTCTCTTCTTCCAAGATCTTAAACTCCAGAATTTCTCTCTGTTTATTACAACCTCTAGGGTCACTCTGCCTGGGTTTGAATTCCCTGTTCTGTTGTCTATAAGCAGGGTGTCCTTAAGCACCTTACTTTACTTCTTTGAGCTTCACTCGTCTCATCTGTAAAATGGGCATGAATAGTCCCTGTTTCGTGGGGCTGTTGTGAGGATTAAATGAGATCATTAAGCTAAAGGCTCTTAACAGTACCTGGAATATAGCGACTGCTCCAAAAATAACTGGCATTTATGTTCTCAAGCCCCAGTTCCTAATCGCAGTTGACCTTGCTGCATAACCTCCCTGCAGCCTTCCTTTCTCAGGCCCTCCTGATTCCAAGAGGTTATCACCTCCGCCAGACTTCAGACTCCTCTTGGACCTCTCCTTCCTCTTTGCCCTCCCAGTGCAATCAGTGGCCAAATCCTGTCGATTCTACTTCTTAAACCATTTGTAATTTACCTTGTCCCCTCCATCCTTCATTGCTCCCACCTGGTCCAGGCCCTTGTTATGTCATTACAAATGTATATATCACATTATGACATTCCTATCAGGTATACTGGGTTTGCGACTGCTGTGTGGCCTCAGGCAAGGTCCTTATCTCTCCAAATCCCAGTTTACTTCTCTGTGAAAAGGAGATTACCAGTACATTCTTGATATTCACAGTAGCCTTGTTCTATGAAGTCACTGTGAATACTGAATTAGTGAACACTGAACCATGTTCTTAGGGGAAATGGTTAGGTTCCTGTGAGCCTCTGGCCACAATGTTTTCAACAATTGATCAATTTATTCCTTGTCTTATGTGTGCTTCTGTTTAAAGGCAGCTTATTTAGAATACATTGTTGATCCATTAACCTTGAACTCATGGCCAACAGCACTATGAAAGCATGCCTAACTCACAGATCTTCTCCATTAAGCACAATACAGCCTTCCTATGCTTAGGAACACTAGACCGCACATCAGCACCACACCTGGGGACCATCTTAAACAGCAAGATTGCCAACAAAAAGCAAAAAAAAAAAAAAAAAAAAAAGTGAAAAACGTGAGACTAAATAGACTACAAGGATGACACCCATTTATAGTATGAGCTGAAACAAGAAGACAGAGCATCACCTTCCTTAATTTCACTGGGAAAGTACACACGGGGCAACTCTGCACATGTCCACAGATGACTGTGAAAGCACCATGAGCATTGGTTTGGGGTTACAAATAAATGTAAGCAAGTAAGAGCATTTGCAAATACAGTGTCTGCACCTAATGAGGACTGGCTGTATTCATACCTGCTTTGAGGTTTGCTGAGCAGATGAAAGGAGGTAATCTAAAGAAAATGCTCAGCAAGTATGGAGCACTCAATAAGTGAGAGCTGTTTATGACCGTTATCATTACTGTTAACCACTATTATGTCCTCCGCTGCTCGAACAGCGGTGTAACTGATGGATGCACTCACCATCCCTCTCTATTCACCCCACCCTACACATAGTTTTAAGCTCTGACCATGTCATTCTCCACTTGATACTCAAGTGCTTTCCAGTGTTTCTGCAACTGGTTGCCTTCTTCACCCTCTTCCCCCAGCAGAACTGGCCTGGCCACCTTGCCTCACCTACAATTCAGGTGTGCCTTCCTCTATGGTTTTGCTTCCTGCTTAGTTCCTCTCCTCTGCTGGGAATGTACCCTGCCTCCCCCTACTTAGATCCCTCCCCCCTCTACCTCTTCACCCGTCATACAGAAATATTCAGCCCTCGAGACTCTTGTTAGAAACATTTCCAAAGCCTTTTCTAGCTGGAATTAATATTTCCCTCTTCTCAACCTCAATAACCATTTTTTTTTTCCATTCTCATGAAGCTGTCATTCTCTATACTTTGTTAACTCTTTTATGGACAGTTTTATTTCTCTAAAGAAATATGGGCAAATTGGATTCATCTCTTTTTTTATCCTGAAAAACTCTGTGCATAACACCTTGCGTTAGGTTCAGTAGACAGTGCTTACTGATTAAATACAATTAACAGCAACAACAAAAACTCCAAGGTAGTTATTTTTTATTTTGTGCTTTTATCAAACACATTTTCATTTGAGAAATGCTGTATATTAACAAACCAACTTAAATAAGAGTTCCTAATTTGTGTTCCTAATTTATAGGAAAGCCAAAGAGAACCAATACTGGTCTCCTTAAAGTTTGATGGCTTATTCCTGAGTCTGTGCCCCTTATTCTCTTTAGCCTTTAGGTCCTTTCCCTGGCAAGTCCTGAACCTTAAAATCAGGGCTAAATAATGCCGGCACTGAAATACTCTGAATTACACCATGGCTCCTTTCAACAGCCCCTTCCCAGTAACCCACACAGGAGCGCTTGCCACTTGGGGAGAGCACTGCGTCCCAACAGGCTGAAGGCTGGGCAAACTGACCTAGTGCACAAGCCTGTTCCTTCCCCTGCCGCCAGAACGGATCCTGGTAGAAAGGGAAAAGTGTGTACTAGTGATGAAGTGTTTTCTTGTTTGTGCTGACACAGCACCAGAAAGGATCAGGAGGTATGATCATGACCTTGGGGAACTGACTCTTTCCTCCTGGGCAATGCAAGCACCTTTTATTTTTAAGGAAAAAGGATACCATGGGAGTATTTCACAAGTTACTAAATACGTGCTTCTTTGTTGCTCCCAGTATATTTTTTTCACCATCATCAGTTGTTTAAAAAGGAAAATCAAGGTGTGTGCCTTGTTTGCATGATTTTCCCACATGTCCTGTGTGGATCTAGCACCCACACTGCTAACAGGGATCTCGGATGTGCTGGACCAGCGCGTGTAAATGGTCCACCTACAGGGGCAGCTGAGATTGGGGAGGGGAGGGGAAGGCAGGGGGCACACCCCTCCTTATCCATATCCACCTGGGAATCCCTGTCATCACTTTCTCCTTCAAGCCTTTTCATGCCTGTGAACTTCAAATAGGCATCAGTTCCCTTCCTCACTTGCCATATGTGTGGGGACATCTCAGCTGTGAGCTGGGCCCCCTATCTCCTTCCCTGAAATCAAAGATCTGAAATTTAGAAAGAAAGCAATGTGTAAATATCACGTACAAATCATCTTCCTCTCTAATCACAAATTCTGTTTCAGGAATAAATAAAGGTGTGTGTGTGCACATGAGTACGTGTGTGTGTGTACTTCAGGTTACCATGTCGCTGAATAGCATGGTTCACAGTGAATGGGAACTGGGAAAGTTAGGGACTGACTGAGGAAATAGTGAAAAGTATGCATGACCACACCAAACACAGCAGGAACCCAGATGATGGAACCAATCTTAATCTTCCTTTAAGAGACAGAATATTGAGAGGATGTGGGAAACTAGCCCATGAAATGCCATAATCCTTTTGATCTCAAAGGAGCCTCTAATCTCAAACAACATTAAATCCCTCCTCCAAGAACAGCTGTCACCATAGAGATGTGACCTTGCTGGGGACAGTCTGCTAGTTCTCTGACAGAATGCCAGGTGGAAGTGAAAAACACAAGGTCCTCACTTTCCCTCTTAGTTGAAATATGCCAGGAAGGCAAGTTTCTCTTGAATCTTGGGCCACATCTATCAGGCTACCTTCCATGGCATGGTCTCCCTACAGCAATTTGGAGATACCATTTTCCTCTCTAGAGATAACATTTTCTTTTATAAATTCCTAGACCAAGGATATACCTTTTAACTAGAGATGTCATAGGATGAATAGTATTTTCCCCAAATTCGTATGTTGAAGCCCTAACCCACCCAGTACCTCTGAATGTGACTATATTTGGAGATAGGGCCTAGAAAGAGGTAATCAAAATTAAATGAGGTCCTGTGGGGTGGGGTCCAAATCCAATAGGATTGGTGTCCTTACGGGAAGAGGAAAAGACACGGGGCTGTGCACACACGGAGGAAAGGCCATATGAGGACACAGGGAGAAGGTGGCTATTCTCAAGCCAAGGAGAGAGGCCTCAGCAGAAATCAACTCTGCCAACATCTTGATCTTGGACTTCCAGCCCCCAGAGCTGTGAGAAGATAAACTTCTGTTGTTTAAGCCACCCAGCTAGTGGTATTTTGTTATGGAAGCCCTGGCAGACAAATATAAAAGTTAATGGTTATTCATCAGCTATTTCTTCTTCTGCGTTATTAAGAAGAAAATTCTGTTTCTTTATAACATACATATTCTTTTTTTGGTCAAATTTCTTTAATTCTATACAGTTACTAACACCTGCCTGATAGACTCAGGTGGAGTTCAAGTTCCCAGTGTGGACAAGAGGAATACTGGTCACCTCTCCAGTCTTGATACCTGTTCCTCAGCTCATCTGTTCCTGTCAGTAGCCTTGGGTGTAGGGGCAGGAATTATTTTTATAATTTTATAAAAGAAGAGATAGATTCAACTGAATGATTTACCCGGGGTATAGAACTGAACTTATAACCAGGTCTTTCAATCCCATTCTCTCTGCTATTTCTCCCATGTTCCACCACCTCCCTCTTTTCCTTAGCATTATAATATTTCCAAGTGTGGGGTGTTTTTACATGTCAAAATTTGGGGGGTTTTTTGTTGTTATTTTTGAATCTAGCATCTTATTTTTCTGTAATTCTGTTCGTTTTTTTTTTTTCTGTTTCTATTAATTTTAGACTTTGGTGTTGCCTTTTGTGGTAGATTTTTTAGAAGAAGTCATCCTACACTATTCTCCACTCTGCCATTTTATGACCAATCCCAAGTCAGGGTTTTTATTTAGTTAGTTTCCTAGGGAAGCCCAGGCTATACCTGGAAGACCTTTCATGAAATCACTTCTTTTAACCCCTTCCTTGTACCAGTGGATTCTGAATTTTACAAGAAACTGAATACGCATGAGATGTAAAAGTAAAGGGCTTTTGACATCTTTACCCTTCAGATTAATTATGTGACTCTCTTTGGACTTCACAGTATATAATGGGGAGTTTGCTTTATGGGAGGCATTAAATCCCTATGTTAGAAGTCTGCGAAGAGAAAATAGAAACACAGTCTTTCATGCAATTTCAAGAGTACTGTCATTAAATAATTTTTCATGTTTTTCAATT
Organism: Camelus dromedarius; assembly: GCF_036321535.1. Classification (NCBI taxonomy): domain Eukaryota; kingdom Metazoa; phylum Chordata; class Mammalia; order Artiodactyla; family Camelidae; genus Camelus; species Camelus dromedarius. The sequence continues at coordinate 8,264,871 of NC_087454.1, read as the reverse complement.
TAAAAAAAAAAAGAAAGAAGGGGCTAGACAAAGGTAGCAGATTCTGTGTTGTCCCCAGGAGAGACTTGGAGAGCTGCTTTTTTTAAGGTTTTTTTTTTTTAGTTTAAATTTTTTTCTATTTTGGGGGAGGAGTAATTAGGTTTATTTGTTTATTTATTTTTAGAGGCAGTACTGGGGATTGAACCCAGAACCTCGTGTATGCTAGGCATTTGCTCTACCACTTGAGCTATTCCAGTGGAGACTTGGAATTGGGCGTTCACGGTCACCACCACCCATTGGTATGAGCCAGCCAAGTAGTCAACACCTGTAAGGGTCCTCCACCCAGCAAGTCCAGGAGGAAAGAAAGGCAGAGCCACAGCTAATAGTAGGGCTGAAGCAGGGGAAGGCAAGCCTGTGGCACCAAACTACACCCCTGCGAAGGTGTCAGAGGCTCTTCAGAGACAGGAGCTACTCTGCCCTTGTTGGACCACCCCCGATGTGGACCCTCCACAGTACCATCAGGAGTGGTGAGATCCAGGGGCAGGGTACAGAGTCTGAAGGCAAATCTTCCCTCTCTGGTTCTGCCACTGATGTCCTGTGTGCCTTAAGCCAGTTCAACGGATTCTTCTGTGCAAAACATGGGGATAGCGATGTCTCCTTATATAGAGGAACAGACAGGCCAATGACTTAATTCCAGAACAGTCTGACGCTCATGAACCTTGATCTAAGGTTGTACAATATATTCTTTATCTCTGGCATATTAAAAGGTACCCTCAATGATAACAGTCGTAACAGCAGACACTGTCTGTTAGGTGCTAACAGTTCCACATACTGTCCTAGGTGCTGTTCTAGTCACATATTATTTTATTTACTCCCATGCAACCTCCAAGGCAAGTACTGTCACTATCCAATTTTACAGAGGAAGAAACAGCCTTAGAGAGGCCAAGAAACTTGCCCAATGTCAGTCACTGAATAGGTGGCAGAGTTGGAATGCAAACCCAAGTCAGTCTGAACACAAAAAAAGTATGCTTTTAACAAAAGCATCTATATTTCTATGAGGGTTGAATTTTCCAGAGCTACCCTATTGCACACCTTCTGACCAGCTATCCCATAAAGTGTTGAACTGTCCCAGAAATGGACATCTGAACTACAACTTGGCATCTGAACTGCATTTCCCAGACTGTCCCTCACACTGAAAGTAACACAACAGTCCTTTGTAAGAACACAAGTCCTGGTTCTTGGTGTGAAAAATGGGGGCACCACAATTTAGGCAGATTGCCAAATTTTAGAGAATTAGCAAGAAAATGCACTCAAACTATTCAGAGCATCGTGTTCTGATCTGTGAGCTGGAAGGCAATGATGATTTCTTGTGGTGTCTGAAGGTCATCCTTATGAATTTCCATCCTCATTTTATTACTGAAGTGCAGAAATGCAGGTTTCCAGCAAGTTGCAACCCATGCAAATCTGGATAAAAGGAACTCACTGTGCTGACATAAATTATTTAAGCAGTACTTTCTTGAGGGACCACCATGGCTTGCACAAGATGCTTGATGAGCTGTTTTCTTATATTATGAATATTTATAATATTTTCCCATTGATATTTCAAAAGTGGGCTTTAATTAGAAACCTCATTATGCCATGCTCTGGGTTTGTTGTCATTGTTTAGTTTTATTTGTTCAGCATCAGAAGATGGGGGTGTTAGGGCCACAACAGAGAGATGACTCTAGAAATTCATCATCACCTAAGTCATTTCAATTTCCCAATGTGGTCCATGGTCTCAAAGATTTAAGAGCCACTGATTCAAGATCATTTTTATTCTAGCACCCGAATATCCTCTTGCAGTGATAACTGTATCACTCTAAAGAGTTGTTAATATTAGACACATTCAAATTATATAATTTGCCCAAAACTGGGAGCAGGATGGGGAAGGGGGGAAGGGCAGCAGAAACTTGAAAATGTCTTGTAGGCATCATTCTAAGCACATTTTCCCTTTGGTTCTAACATCACCATATTTTGTTTACAGGACCTCATGTGGCCAGAAGGAATAGCTATTAGAAATGAACTCTTCCAGACTCAGGTCTTTTCTGGTTCTCAGGGTCTCTAGGAGTCAGTGGGAAAAAAAAAAAGACTCCATTGTAGCAATTCTTATTCATGCCCCGTGAGCTGTCATTGGTTGTCTTATTGATTTTTATATCCACGCTGCAAACCTCAAAATGGCACAGCCTGAGACAGGATGCCCCCAAATCTACTCCTTTACTAACTCTTTTATTTTGCCAGTCATCTTTCTCCCTGATCCTTGATAACAGCTCCCAGCACCCACCTTCCCCAAATTAACAATTGCCTATGCCAGGTGGATTTCTCCTTTCCTACCTCTTTTTTCCCCCTTATTTTTATTTTTATTTTTTGAAATATAGTCAATTTACAATGTTGTGTTAGTCTCCGGTGTACAGCATGGTGATTCACACACGTATATATTCTTTTTCAGTATAGGTTACTACAAGATATTGAATACAGTTCCCAGTAGGTGGGGGTAGGGATGAACTGGAAGTTTGGGATTTGCAGGTACTAACTACTACATGTAAAACAGATAAACGACAAGGTCTTTTCCTGTCTCTTTAAGTCAGAAACTTCCTGAGATTCCTAAGTGCTGGCTGCCTCAGCAAGCATCCAAGACTCCCGGCAAGTCTCCATTGCAGGGAGATTTGCAAGTGAATCTCCCCGATCTGAAAAACAGCACGGCTTCCTAACCGATCTCTGACTTCCAGGCATCTACAACAGCACCAGGGGGTTCCAAGACATCCAGCGAACCAAGTCCGAGGACTGAAAGACCAAACCAACTCATATTGGCAGCTCCGAAAAGAGAAAATTCCCTAAACTGAACAAAACGTAAAGCCACTACAAGATCCAACTAACAAACACACAAAAAGCAATGAAATTATTTAAGACTCAAATGCCTACCTCACAGATTTCCCAAAGCTCTTTGCTCACACGTGTATTGTCCTCTACCTCTGCTCGCTGGCTCTCCAAAAGAAGCTGTGCGTTTCTAGACTGAGCAACAGTCTCCTCAAGTGTCAGGCTCTGAAATACACATGCTACACACGCCCAGACAGCCTCTCGGTGCCAGGCAGCCCCTTCTCCTTCCTTCCCAGCCCCGGGCCAGCCGGTGCCAATTCCCTGACTACGACCAATTCCTCCCGGGGATGGAACCAGGGAGGGGAAAAGATCAGACAGGGGTTGCAGACGGATCCAACTCACCACGGACTGAGTGGCCACCCATTCACGCAGGAAGGGTCCATCTTATCCCTTTTCTAACCTTAAAACCCTTCCACAGAGAGTTTCTCCAGCCTGGTTCAGATCCCAGAACAAGTAGGCAGACTCCTCCTGGCGTTCCCTGCTCGCACCCAGTCCACTCCCGGGGCGGCAGCCCCCAGCCGCTAGGACGCGATAGCTTCTTACCTTCACAAAGCCCTGGCTCTTAAAAGCCTTGCTGGAGTCTCCAAGGAGTCCTGTGCTTTCCTTGACATTGGAGGTAACCAGTTTCAGAAGCAGGGAACATTTCGAAATGAAACAGAAAGTAACCCGGTGATCCAGACCAGACCCCCGACCTGCACTGGGCTCTCCGCAGCCTCTGTGAGTCCTTGGGACTCAGCCAGCCAGCCCAGCTGTTTCAGCCTGGAGAGAATTCAGAGGAAACTGCAGCTTGGAAGTCTGGAACTCACGGCCTGGGCTTTGCTTTTTTTTGTTTGTTTTTCTTTCTTTCTTTCTTTCTTTTTTTAAGAGTATTTGTTGAGCTTTTTAACATGCAGTTTGTTTCCTTCTGCAGGGAATTACTCAGTGAGCCTGTCACCTGACTCACAGCAGCTCCATTATATAATTCAAACTGTGCTGTTTGCGTTCTGATCAGAAAATCACACTCCCTGACCCCTCATCTGTCTCCCCTCCTCCTTTCCCCTCCCCCGGAGTGGAGGGAGAGACACTCCAAACACCAGACAATGACAATTAACCTTTCTTGAAACTTCAGGGGAGTGGCTGCATTTTTGCAGTGTATTTTTATCTCTCTTTGGCTTGATTCTTCTTGGGCAGAGGACCTCTTAAATACAAATGCTGAGTTAGCAGGGATTTCTCAAGACGTAACATCTCAAGATGTAACTGTAGCAGCTTCTTTGATTTTCATTTAGGGTGACTGTCTGTAGATTAAATAAATCAGTGAATGGATTTGCAAATGACAGATTGCATCATCAGTTGAAAAGCCTCGTGAAGATTTATCACACCTGTGCAAATCAAATCCAAAAGCTAGAATGTTTATTACTCTAGTCACAATATCTAAGTTCTGTGAAATGCCAAAAAGGGGTAGGTTGGATCGAGGCGTCTTTAGCCAATCCCCTCCCCTGCCCTTGACGATCATAAACCCTCCTCCAGCCACCTCAAATAAGCATAGTATCCAACTGAAAACTGCATGCTTGCTATGCAAACACCTCAATGTCTAAAACGCAGCCTCTACTATCAACCATGTGGAAATCCTTATGGCCCATCTATATGGATATTTTGAAGCCAGCATTGGCTTGAGGTGAAGGAACTAAGAATCATTTTAGTCTGTTCCAATTTTCCTTTCTCAGCATCTCTCATCTCTGTCCGGATGATATATATTGAGGGACAAGTATGTTAAAATAGAATTGACCCAGGAATGAGAAGATCTTCGAGAAACTTAAGTGGCATAAATGAGCACAACACTTAATGCATCATGAAATGACTGACATAAAAAACTCCAACCTGTTTGCTTTTTCCATGTGAAAGCTGGGATGAACTCTCTGCAGCAGGGGCTCTGGACTCCCAGGCTTGTCCCAGACAGTGGAGACTTGTTGCTGAATATGGGAAATACCCGAAAAGGGCAGTTACAGTCTAGGGGAACAAGGCTGACGCTGGTCACCTGCTTTTGGTTTTTCCTGGTCTGACCTCTTTTCTCCCTGCTGCATTCCCTCACCCGTACTCACCGAAGGAAACCTCTTGTCCCTTCTGCCTGCCTCCAGCATTGCACTAACAATAGTAGATACCATTACTATATTAAACTGGGTGACATTAGACTGACACTGCACCCTAAGAATAACTTGCAAAATACTCCGTAGCTATCTATCCACGTGTCCCTCTAAAGTGGGCACGGGATAGTTATTCCTCTCCTCATACAGACCCAAGGCAGCCAGTGACAGAGGTGGGAATTAGAAGTCAAGTTTCCTACGCTCAGAGCTCTGTTTTGCAAAGGAAGACCCAGATATACATGAAAAGAAACATAAATATGTAAACCTGAATGACTGATTGATGTCTGTTTATATCTCTCCCTCCAGGTGTGGTAAATACAAGGCGTTGCAGCAGTTGCTATGGTAACTACTTTTTTCTTAAAGAGCATAAGGACACCTAGTGAAATATTAGAAAACATCAGGTGGTGAGACCCTCCCCAGCAACGGGAAGAAAACCAATAATGCAAAATACACCCTTGGTCTAGTTGTTCAATATTGATGCTGCAAAAATCGAATTTCCCAGACCAGTGCTGTCCAACAAAAGTACAACGTGAGCCACATATATAATTTAAAACTTCCTCGTTGTTGCATTAAAAAAGAAAAAAAACTAGTGAAATTAATTTTGGTAATATATTTTATTGGATCCAATATATTCAAAATACTATTTTGACATGTAGTATATAAAATTATTAAGAGTATTTTGTATTCTTTTCTTCATACTAAATCTTTGAAATCTGATATGAATTATATATATTTTACACTCACATCACATCTTAATTAAGAGTAGCTCCATTTCAAGTGTTCAGAAACCACCTGTGACTAGTAGTCACCATATTAGACGGTCCAGCCTCAGAGTATTATTTAGTTATTTTTGGCTTGACATCTGTTCTTTGAGTACACGTTTGTCTGTCCCTCCTTGGAACTTTTAGAAAAATGAATTGCATTCATTTGGTTCTGACTTTATGGCATAATTTAAGTGGTATTCTCTTGAGTGGAGCAAGAAAATATCAAAAAAACTCGGAACTGAAATGGTATTAAAGATTCAGCCTCTTTCATGCTACCAGAGGATCATGAAGATTAAAAAAAAAAATCTCAGGTTTATAAAAAGTTCCTTCCTTGGGTTGCCTAAACGCCCAAGTTAGAGACCTCAGAGTCATGCTTGACTGTACTTTCTACCTGCCCACTCTCTCTGCCCTCTCCTCACAGCCTCTCCCAATAGACCACTTAGTCTTTACAAGTCTACCTGTTGCCTCTGCTGAAGTCTGGGGTCCTCCGCTATGACCCAGATGATCTCAAGAACCCCTGCATGGTCTCCCTGCCTCCATCCTCTACCCACTCAATTTCATTTTCTTTCCTGCCTTAAGCATGGAGCATGTGTTGAAAGCAAACATTTAATCACGCAGCTTCTTCTCAGCTTAAAGCCTTTAATAGCAGGGTGCTACCTTTCAAATAAAATCCATACTCCTTGGTACCATACACTAGGCAATCAGCAACTGGCCTTCAGGGAACATTCTGGCCCATCTCCTGGCTACACTGTCTTTGATTTTACCCTTGTCTACATTTTCGACTGTGCCATGATTTCCATGACTCCATGCTGTTTACAGTCTGTTCCCTCTGCCTGTAACGTCCTTCCTTAAAATGCCTTCCCCTCACCAAACAGCAAAATCCTTCCAGCCTAGCTCCAATATCTACTGTAGCATTTCTTGATCTTGCAGTCAAAATAACAGTTCCCTCATCTGTGTTATCATGCCACTCTTACGAATCGATGTTACAACATTTATCACATTCCATGATAGTTGCACGATACGTTAGCCAAGGATTTCTTCAAGAAGAGGAACCACATGCCGTTTACCTTTGAATTCACCTTGGGGATAATAGCATCTCAATAAACGCCTAAGGAATTCCAATACGCTTTTCTTTCCATTCCTCTTTCTCCTTGTTGTCGAACTGCCTGGTACATCATCACCATCATCGCCACCATTACGTAGCAGCCAATGTTTATTAGCACTTCTATGAACCAGACACTACGTCGAGCATTTTACATACATTTCATTTAATTCCAACAACAAATCCACAAGGTGGGGACTTAGCCTCAATTTTTAATAGCTGTGGTACCCTGAATGCCACTTTATTCTTTCAATGGACGCTTGATGTCATTATGACAAGCAGGTATGCAGGTAGGCTTCTGAAGAATGCAAGATCACATAGTTGTTTGTTAACTTATTTGTTAACAGGCTAGTGCGTGTGTCTTTGGTTTTACGCTCTGAGTGTCTCCATCTCTTTAATGCTTCCAATTCTTAGTGGGCTGGGAAAACAGAAAACCAGACTTTTAGTATTTTGTGCAGAGTAAGAATTGGTGGCTTTGAGTAAGGGCACGAGAAACTCTGCTCCATGGAACATCACAGGATGTAACATTGAGTGTTGTTGCTCAGAGGCATTTTTGACTTTACATCTGGCTCTCTAGCTGTTTCCACACAATCCGGTTCAGTAGTGCTTTAAACAGTGCAGGGAACAAGCCCAAATGCTGGTGAGAAACTCTCTTTCATTGCTCGGGGGAATGCAAAATGGCACCACCACTTTGGAAGAGTCTGGTGGTTTCTTACAAAACTAAACATACTCTTGCCTAACAATCCAGCAACTGCACTCCTTGGCACTTACCTAAGTGGACTGAAGATGTACATCCACATAAAAACCTGCACCTGGATGTTTAGAGTAACTTTATTCATAATTGCCCAAATTTGAAAGCAAACAAGATGTCCTTCAGGAGGTGAATGAATAAATAAACTGGTGCATCCAGGCAGTGGAATATTATTCCGTGCTGAAAAGGATGAGCTATGAAGCCATGAAAAGACATGGAGGAACCTTGCATGTCTATTACTAAGTGAAAGAAGTCAATCTGAAAAGGTTCCATACTGCACAATTCCAACTCTATGACATTCTGAGAAAGGCAAAACTATGGTGGCAGTAAAAAGATCAGGAGGTACCAGGGGTTGGGGGGACAAGAGGGATGAATATGTGGAGAACAGAGAGATTTTTAGGGCAGTGAGACTACTCTGTATGAGACTATAATGGTGGATGCTTGTCATTATACATTTGTGCCAACCCACAGAATGTACAGCACCAACAGTGACACCTTATGTAAACCAGGGACTTTGGGTGATGAAGATGTGTCAGTGCAGTTGTGGTAACTGTGGATGTAGATCCATCAGCTGTAACACGTGTAGCGCTCTGGTGCCTGATGCTGACCAGGCGGAGGTCAGTGCAGGACTAGGGGTGGAGGGTATATGGGAACTCTCTGTACTTTCTGCTCAATTTTGCTCTGAGCCTAAAATTGCTCTAAAAACTAGCCTATTTTTTAAAAAAAGGAAGGACCAGAGAATGGCTTGCCCGTGGGTGCCCAGGGATTGGCCTCTGACATGATGTACAAGTTGTTTTCCTGCTGGGTTGTCAGTCGCTTCAGTTTATTAATTGCTTTCTCTACTTTGTTTCCACACCAGCACTAAATAAATGGCAGTGCCTGTACTCAAGGATTAATAAATTCTTGTTTAAATGAAATGAAGGAAAAACACACTTAATGCTTCAGATAATAAGTACATATTTCCACCCACAGAAACAGCATAATAGCCTTAGTGTCAACAACAATAGCAAAAACTCTTACTGAGGCAGTTTCTGGAGACTCTGGAGCCTGGGACAGACTCAGACTTGGAGGAAGGGTCATGTTAAGAGGCCTGGCTCTGGGCTAAAAGGGTGACTGAGCTGGGAAAATTTAACTCGTCCTTTGACTGAATCCTGGCAGTGCTCTCTGTGCCCTTGGGGACCAGCCCTTGATCACTACCTGATAGATTTACAATGCACTGCCCAGAGCAGGGCTATCTCTGTTGGCAAAGTACTTGCCCCCATGCGCCTCAGTTTCCTCATCTGTAAACAGGGCTGGAGGATATAGTGGGTTATTTTGGGTGTTCACGAGATCATGTCTATAATCCCTCTGACACAGTGACAGTGTCAATTGATGGAAAATGTTTATTCTTAGTATTACATACTGTTAGATATTTCATAATAATAAAGCATCAGAGATGGGCTTGGGGAGCTCAAACAATGGCGGTGCCAGTGTGCACTCTTCTTCTACTGTTTCACCACATCTTCTTTCTACTCAATTTGCTATTGGCACATATTACAACAATGAATTTATTGACTTCCATAACCTCTGTCTGCCTTCCTTCCTGTCTTCCCTCCTTCTTTTCTTCTTTTTTTCCATCCCTCCCTTCCTTATTTCCCTTCTTCTTCCCTCCGTCTTCTCTTTTTCTCTCCCTTTCCATTTATTATTTTTAAAATGAGTTTATTTTGTCCCTTGCTATTCTTGGCCAACTAACTAAGACTCTTTGTATCGAGATCTTCTTGCCAAAGCCACATTAAGCTCCCCAGGTTGCTAAACTTAGACCAGCCTGTTTCTGCTCTCTCGGAAGGCTTGCAATACGAAAAACAAGCGAGGTATGAGGTCAAAGGATTCTTGTTCAGAGCAAAGGGGGCTGCTTCACACAGAGCTTCCCAGAAGGAAGGCAGAGCCTGACAGGAAGAAGATCTGAGGCCTCGGGCATAACCTATATGAAAGCAGTTAATACCTCACTCCCTGCCAAGTCAATGCGACTGCCAATCTCAGAAGCGATCTTTCAAATTGCTTTTTGGCCAGCTCAGCACAGTGTCCATGTGGCAGCTCTACTTTGGGAGAACAAGAGAAAAAGGCAGGTTCCCAGAGGGATAGGCAACTTCGTTGCTTCCTTTCATTCTCTCCAGAGCACCGTGTGGCATTTATGGGACGACCTGTGTCCAGAAAGACTAAGCTCCAAGAAAGACACAAGAGGAGAGATGAGACACATAGCGGCCCCAGTAATGGGGCCCATGAATGAGCTTTCAAAAGGCAGAAAATGCGGCAGAGGGATTGAATTCTAGTCCTGCCACCTGCTCACCAGGGGCAAGCTAATTAGCCTCTGTTTCTTCCTGTATGAGAGCCTAATAGTAATAAACTGAGGTGGGGGGTAGTCTGAGGGGGTGTTTGTAAAGCATCTGTCAGGGGCCTGGTGTAGAGCGGGTGCAAAATGACCCTGACCAGGTAGGCAGAGCCTCCATTTTTCATGTCTAAAATGTAAAGAGATTGCAATGTCCCCTTTATAAAGTTCTTTGGTGGAAGTTAAATGAGATCCCCAGCAAAGGGTAAATATCACAGGTACGTATCTTCCCTCTCATGCTCCTCATCCCCGGCCCCAAACGTCCACACTGCAGCTTATATTTTCCAAAGATGGACACCACTGTATCTCCCACCCCACATACTCTTCTAGAACCTTGCTCCTCCCCTGTCGCATGGTGGCATCTAATTCCTCTCCCTCTGAATCTGGGTGGGCTTGGAACATGCTTGTAGCCTGTGTGGTAGAAATAATTCTTCAGGGCTACAGAGGCTAGGCCCTAAAAGGGGATGCAGCTTCCACCTGGTTAGTTGGATACTCGCTCTTGAAGCCTTCTGCTGGCAGGTAAGCAGTTGACTGCACTGGGGCCACCCATGCTAAGAGGAAGTCCAACCTGGCCTATGTGGAGAGACCGTAGAGAGAGTTCCCAGATGCTACCCCACCCCCGCCCCGACTCCCACCCCCAGGCATTGTCTGACTGCAAGCTCAGGAGAGACTGAAACCAGAATCACTCATCCAGCCCTTCCTGGGCTGATCCAGGTCAGCGAGATACAGACAAGGAACACACAACAGAACCCATCAGGAAGAGAAGCATGGCTTCCCTTACACTCTCTGAGAGCACAATAATATAGGATTTGAAGATCAGACCCTCGAACTGAGGAGAACCAGAGTTTAAATTGACCCCATTACTTCAGCTTGTGACCTTTAACAAGTCTGCATGTTTAAAAAGGCGACAGAAATAACGCCGAGGTCTCAGGATTACTGTTAGGATAAACGAGGTGGTTCATGTTAGGTACTCAGCATCATGATGGGCACAGAGCAGACACACATTTTAGACACTGTTTGTCATCGTCATCATCACCACCACCAACTCTATTCCACTCATTATAATGGATTTTGCTACTAAGGTCTTTAGAGCTGGCTGGAATATGTCCTCTTTCTCTTATCATAATTCCTTCTCTTTAGACCCACTCCCTTCAACTCATAATATGTATAACTGCATTTCTCAGCCTTCATGCTAATGTCACAATCATGAGGGATTGTTTCAAAACATCCAATCAGTCTTAGCTGCTACAGACAGCTCACCCACAATCAGCCGTCTCATTGCCCTCAGTGTTCCTAACTGTCTGAGTCATCATTGCGTACTAAAGGCCAAATACTCTGCAGCAAGAAATCTGTTTTGACTAAGGATGCAGAACCATCCATTCCTACATCTGTTGGACCACTCAGCTCAACTTTTTCTTTAGTGATGTAGAAGGGCTCATCAAATACCTACAATGAGCCAACAGAGGAGACAATTGAGGTTCAAAAAGATTAGAAACAGCATTATAGTATCATTGTTCATTCACGTATTCATCTGCATATTTATTCAGTCATTCAACAAACAGCTATTACAGATGTCTATGTGCCAGGCTCTGGACCTACAAACATGAACAGTCTCACTGCTTTTGATTTTGATTTTCCTCCAAGTCATTAATTCAACTCATCACTCATTCAAAAGTAAATATTCTGTTTTTCTGTGTGTTTTTTCCCCATGGTTTCTTCTGTTACGCAGCTTATAGTTTTGCCCAAAGGGCAGATAATTAAACATGCAACAACCACAAAACGTGCGAAGAGCTATCAGAGGGGAAATAGAGAGCTGTGGCAGTGCTTAGTAATAGGACTTAATCAGTCTGGGGGAATGGCTAGGGACGGCTTCCTGTAGGAAGTGGCTTCATAAGGGGGCCTGAAGTTAGACAGACGGAAGCTGGGGGCAGAAAGGGGAAGAGTGATGTAGGCAGAGTCTGCTTGTGTGAAGGTCCTGAAGCAGAGAGAACATGGGGAGGACTGAGGAACTAGAAGAAATATCAACTCAGAGGTCACCATGAAGTCTTCAATACCCCTTTAATCTCCACTCCCAGAATCTTCCCGTCTTCCTACTCTACCTGGCTTAAAAAGCACATGTTTCATAAATGCTTGTTGAATTGCTATTTCACTTATAGTAATCTTATTGTGCTGTTATTTTAGGGAGACAGATATGGTCTGTTGAAGCTACACACACACACACACACACACACACACACACACACCTCCAACACTTTTAATACATTCAGAATAAAGGAGTTATTTTCAGTTAACTTTTTTAAGTTGATGTTTGTGGACATTGTGTTATTAATTTTATTTCCAATTTATTTTCTAATTAAAAAATTAACTATAGATATGTAACTGTGAATGGTGAGGTGATTTTCTTAATTAACTCCATTGCTGTTTAATCCTCTTTAATATGTTTTCCATTCTCAGGCAAGCTGGCTTTTGTCATCGAGCAAACAGAGAGGTAAAACTGTAATTGGGCAGACTGAACTAGACGCTTAGCACTGAGTGTTACCTAAGAGCCCAGACGTTGGACTCAGCCTCTCTGTAGCCACTAAACTGGGATTTCTGCTCTCTCTGGCTACCTTAATTCCCAGACACACTGTAATTCTTGCCTTTCTTTCTGGGGCTGCTGTCTGGTAATAAAAGAAGAGCTGTCCCTTTTGTCATCTGTAGAACAGAGGGTAATGTCTCTTAATTAACGAAAGGAAATGGTGCAATGTGGTGAGAACACTGCAATGGTTTCCAATTAATCCCACATGCCGTTTGGCAAAGTTAATAATCCATAGAATGACCTAGGATCTAAATGCGGAGAACCATCATCTTTTATCTGTCATTTTTCTACTTTTCCAGCAAAAGTAAGAAAATTCAAAGGCTAGATGTAAAGTAGGACTACAGATTTAGAGTATCGTGAGTTCCTGAATATAATCTCAAATAGAAGAGAAATGTACATGTGCCAATCAGATCTTATGAACTCCCAAATATTTTACAATCTCTGTAAGTCATCACATACTGACAGGTGTCAGTTCAACCACCAGTGGAGCAATTATTTGCTGTTTACACCATTTGTCATTGAAGCAAAGACACCTTCACGGTCATGGCAGAGCAGGAAAGACCTTTTAATTTCATCAGACATTGCATTTTTAAATCCTTCAAAGATAGAGAATGTGTCTTGTACATTCATGAACCCCTAAAAAATGTCTCATGGAACATCTTACCCCAGATCCATAATACTTTTTTTAAAAACTGAGGTCAAATACACATAACATAACATTCACCATTTTAACCATTTTAAGGTGTATAATGCAGTGCAATTTAGCACATTCACAATGTTGTGCAACCATCACCACTATCTAGTTCAGTAATATTTTAATCAACCAAAAAGGAAACCCTGTGCCCAATAAGCAGTCACTCCCCATTCCTCTCTCCCCCTAGTCCCTGGCAACCACTAATTTACTTCCTGCCTTTGTGGATTTCTCTACTCTGGACATTTCATATCAACAGAATCATACACTATGCAGCCCTTTGTATCTGGCTTCTTTCCCTCAGCATAATGTCCTCAAGGTTCATCCATGTTATAGCATATATTAGTATTTTATTCCTTTCATGGGTGAATAATACTCCATTGTGTGGATATACTATGTTTTGTTTATCCATTCATCAGTTGGTGGATATCTGGAGTGCTTCCACCATTTGGCTATTGTGAGTAATGCTGCTCTGAACATTCCTGTACAAGTTTTTGTTTGAACACTTATTTTCCATTCTTTAGGGTATCTACTTTGGAATAGAATTGCTAAGTCATATAAAATTTCCATGTGTAAGTTATTGAGGAACACATAATAGTTTTTTTTTAAATGAATATTACTAGGATTCTACAAAGGTTGAGTGTGGCTGGTAGGGAAAATTTACACCTGCTGAAATGCGCCGATGGAAACACTATAGGACACTGTGATATGCGTACGTATATCACGACAGGTCAGGAAGATTTTTGTGGGTAATTCATCTCTTTGTTAACCTATAAGCTACTTTCTTCAGTCAAGCTTTGCTGCCAAGCACTTGGGCTTTGGAGTTGGATTATGCGTATTTCAGCACCAGGCATGGTATGTATCACTGTATGACTTAAACTCTAAGAGTTTTGTCATCTGGAAGTGTGGGAACAGCTGTAACTACAGGATAGGTTGTGATTACTTTAAATAGGGAAGCGTCTATAAAGGATTTAGTGTATCAGTTGGCTAATGAATGCTCAAAAAGTGTGAGCTTGGATTGTATCAGTGCTTCTCGGTATCCTTGTGGTGTTTAAGCAGCACAGTGCTAGGCACACAAAAGGCACTTAATCATATCTGGATAAGTAACATGTTTAATGGGAAACAACTTGAGTCATTTTGAAGGTTTTGAGTTTCTTTTCTTCTTCCTTCCTTTTTCTCTTTCTCTTCCTTTCTTCCTTTCTTTTTTCTGTCCTCTTTTTCTCTCTCTCCTTCCTTCCTTTCTTTCTTCCATCCTTCCTTTTCCTTCCTCCCTCCCTCCTTTTCTATTTCTTTCATTCCTCTTTTTTCTTTCTCCCTCCCTTCCTCCCTTCCTCCTTTCCTCCCTTCCTTCTTCCCTTTCTTCCTTCCTTCGCTCTCTTTTCTGCTACTTGTGTGTTAGAATATTTTCTTTCCTGAAGGGTGAGCAAGAGATGGGATTTGTCATTGGAAGCCCGATATCCACAAACATAAGCAAAGATCCCCTCATGGGGGCTTGTCATTTAGTCACTTTATGGGTGAGGTCTGCAGGGTAAGTGAGTGTATGAATCTGGTGTTGCTTGCTCGAAGTTGCTCATACCTTTGGGAGGAGCTTCTCGAAAAGGGAATATCTAAAACTCTCTGGCTGCATTAGAAGATTTATTTTTATTAATTCAAGTCCACCTAAGGTATTTTGATTGCAAGCCCTACATACTAATATTTCAGTCTACATCATGTAAGTTCCTATACCAGTGCATACCTTCAGCTCTACAAACATCAGATTGTATAAACCTCCGCTTACATGCCTGTTCTTGGCTTATCATGTGCCCCGGGTTCTCATAATTCTGTGACCCTGACTTCTGTCTGCTGTTGGCTCACCTGTCCTGACATAATTCACAACTCTGCAGCTTCCCAGAATCCCAGGGTTACACTAGAAGAATTTTTAGCTCCCACCCACTTTAGATGAGAGTCAGATTCAAGTGGAGAGACCAGAAATGGTGACAGAGCAACAGCAGGTCCGGCCGCGAGCTCTCCAGAGTCCTGGAGAGACGTGCTGGGTGACGAGACTGCTCAGCTCCACTTCCTTTCCCGTCAGTCCTCCTGTGCCCTGGCTTTCCACTTGCTTCTGCTCACAGTTGTAACTGCAAGGAAGATCCTCCCTTTACTTGTCAGGGGAGATCTATGCCATAACAAATGGTCATCAAGAGAACCGCATGCCATGGGCCACGTGATGGACACCATACAGGAAGGAGGCTGGCTAACCATCCTGTACTTGTCATGAATATGCTGCCCCTCTAGGGATGCTCCCGAAGGGACATTTACTGCTGGTCTGGTTTAGCATTTCACCAGCTGAAGGTTTGTCCCAATGTACTGGGGCCCAAGGATTTTCTGTAGGTGAACTGGTGTGGGTGAATGGCTTCGGCCGTGAATCTCATCAGCAAATGATTGCTCACGTGGAACTGGCACCATAGGGAGCCCAGTAAGCCCAACATCCAAGTGAAAATTCTACGCTTGCCAGGCAAACACCTCCTCAAGACCATGCCTGCAACCAGCTGCTGCCTTAAACCATACTGAAATTCCCAAGGCCCATCTAAATAGACTTTTTGAAGCCACCAGTATCTTGGCTGAAGGTAGTAAGAATCATGTCAGTTTCTCCCAATTTTTTTGTCCCACGACTGGCAATAATAAAACAGCAAGTGTCTCTCTCTAAATGATGCATACTGAGGGGCAAGCGTATTAAAACATTGGAATTAATCTATTCCTGAGAGGCTCAGAAACTTGGATGGCATAAATGAGCATTGCACTTAGAGATGCATTAACACGACAATTGACATTAACATGACCAACCTGTTTGCCGCCTTCACGGCAAAGCCGGGACAGGCTGGCTGCGGGGCGTGACACAGGGAGGTTGGAAGTGGGCATCTCAGTTCCTTCTTGGCAGCCACTGTCTCCAACCAACAAAGCTCTGAGAACTCATGTCTCCTCCCATTCAACGTTTGAGGTGTATTATGAACCCTAAACTGAGTCCTGGTCAGCCAACTATAAAGCAATTTTATCTCCACTGAACATTTCACCTAAATAGAAACTCTTTCAGCTATTCCTCTGTTATTTAAGTTGTTCTAGAGAAGAGTCCCTCTAGAACAAATATATGGAGGCTTCTGTGAGATAAAACACAAACCTCTTACAACCACGTTCTGTATGACAAATTCATCTTTTAACATCGAAAGATGAAAGACGGTTTAACGAAGCCTTAACAATTCCATCCTACCCTGCAAGTTATTTAATCACAGTATGAATACATGTACCAAGAATCATTCCTTAATTAGTCTAAACCTAAAACAGCAGTTGTGAAACGTGTGATTTGAGCTGATGCAACAGCGTGTGCTTTGCTGTTGTGCACCAGGGACAGTAAGGCTGTTTTATTTTTAAAGTTTGGGTAATTATAACTTAAACAAACAGAAGAGGGGAAATGAATCATTTATTTGTCTCTCTTATTACAGCTTCTCTCCTGCAGAAGTGTTTCTTGCAGCATTTACCTAGCTAGCGAGGTGTTACTCTGTGTCCTGAGGACTTAAGCATCTGCGGTTTGATCACAAATTGTATAGTAAACATACTGAGACAGATGACTGCCACCCTAATTCATTGTAAACTGGGAAAAAAAACCCGCACCCATTTAATACAGCACATTGGCTTGCTATAAAACTAGAACAATCAACAAGCAGCAGTTTCGTGTAGGAGAAAATGGTCTGGATGATGTGATGTCAGGAAAGCTTCTGCCAGTGGCTAGGGGTCACTGCAGTCACCCCCTCACTCCCTGGGCCTTGGTCTTCTCACTTGCTTTTTCAGATTGTATGCAGTGCTGGGATGCTAGGATCCTGGTGAGCAGGAATGAATGTACAACCCCTGGGATAATCTACTGCTTTCCTCTAACTAGTATGCGCCATGAGTCAGCCTTAGACTTGGTTGGGATTTTGACTGATGAGGAAAGAGTTCTGGAGAGGACAAGTGACTTATTGGCAGTCACACAGGTAGTAAATGCGGGAGAGAAACCGCAAACCAGGGATTTCTGCACTAGGTTATTGATGGCAATCTCTCCTGATGGAGAAATCAAGCGACATCTGAATTAAAGGCTTTGCATCTATATTTTTCAGTGGCTACTCATCACCCTTGGACTAGGAAGGGATCACAGCTTTTGGAATCTAGAAGTCTTGATTCTGGTTCAAGTGTGATTTTGCCACACAATGTAGCTTCTATGCATCCTATTTTTAACTTTTGAGAAGTTGTATTATATAATGGTTAAGTGAGTCTAAGTCAAAGATTTGTACATGAATGTTCATAGCAGTTTAGTTTGTAATAGCCCCAGACTGGCTATTAATAGACCAATGTCTGCTAACAGGTGAACGGAGAAATAAATTGTGGTATATCCACTACAATGGAATACCACTCAGCAAGAAAAATGAACTGTTGATCCCCGCAACGACATGGATGAATCCCAGACTAATTATGCTGAGTGAAAGAAGCCAAACAGAAAAGAGTTCATACTATATAATTCCATTTACATAAAATTGTAGAAAACACAAAGCAGGTCAGTGGTTGCTTGGAAATGGGAATGAGGAGAGGGAAGGATGGGGGATTAAAAGGAGGCACCAGGAAACTTTTGAGAGTGAGATGTAAGTTCATTATCTTGACTGTGGTGATGGTTTCATGAGCATATACATATGCTAAGAATTCTCAAATTGCACACTTCAAACGTGTGGTTTATTGCATATCCCTTACACTTTGTTACAGATGTTTCAAAAAATAAAATTCCCCCCAAAACCTCAGGGGGCCTGGAGTTGAAACCTAGTCTCCCTATCCACTAACTACGTAATCCTTGGTGAGTTACTAACCTCATCAGCAGAAGGAGGATAATAATAATTTTTACCTCCCGAAGTCGCCGCGAGGATGAAACGGGTTAATCCTTGTAAGGTACTTAACACAAACTAGTTCTTCTTATTTTCCCAGAACCACAGAGAAAGGATTGCTTTATCTTTTGCATCTCATTCCCATAAGATTTGAATTCATTAGTCTATTTAAGGCATATTAATAAAGGCTCATTTATGCAGATTTTTCAGATCTCTGCTTGTCACCCTGTCTGGGAGCTTTTTCCTGACCACACTCTAAAATAGCACCCTTTCCCCAGTCACTCTTCAGACCCTTCCTCCGATTTATTCTCATTCTTGACTCTTATCACCACCTGACACTTCGTTATATACATTTCCCTGTTTATTTCTTTACTCTGTTTCCCTCCACTGGAACATAAGCTCCCTGAAACCAGGGAGTTTGTCTGTTTGGTTCACTGAAATAAAAGTCACTCCATGAGTGTGTGTTGAGTGCTGAATAAATAAATGACTGCATTATCTCCAAGAACCTTCCTTGGGGATGGTGGTAGTGGGTGCTGGCCCTGTCATCATGGCACTGTTGATGCTGGTAGAGTGTATAGGTCCCTGGTTCCCCTGTGATTGGTGCAGCTGGGCTAACCCCCAGAGATAGCTGAGCAGAAAGAAGACCTGAAATCGGTCAGATCAGTGAGGTCCTAATCTTGCATCATTCCTGGCTCTGTAAGAGCAAAGGACTGCATAGGCTGAATATGACATTTGAAAAAATAAGATCTAGGCCTGAGACTGTTGTTAAAATGATGAAGAGTAAAGATCTGAAGTTTCAGCAAGTTATGAACACATAGACTTTGATGTGATCCATCCCTAGACTCTTTCTTTGATAGTCAATACGGAAAGAAATTGACTAAAAATTGGGTCCAGTGTAAGAAGTCACCCTGCCCTCCAGGGGCCCTGGAAACCAGCCAACTGGTTCTAGTTTGGGTAACTCGAGACCTGCTCAGACTGTCTTTTTTCCTTCTTTTTAATCCTCTAAATGGAAGTCACGTATCTAAGCCTCAAAGGAGTTAATTCTTGACTCGCTTCCATTTGCCCATCTTGTCTTCCTGCTCTGCTGTTTCTGCAAGTGTGTAGCTTTAGGAGAAACCTGAAAATGGTATTAACGTCAGCTCAGCGTTACACCTTCTAAAAAGATGCAGCTAAACAACGCTCTGTGGAAGGTAAGCTTGGACCTGCAATTGGACTGCAATCAGTCCTCGTGTGAGTACGTTTATCTGCTATCTTCGTGTAAGCAGATCACAGAATTCATTCTGCCTTGAACTCTCTCCTTAGGAATCTCCAAACAATGCTTTATAAATAAGTAGCACACATTTCAATGCATACCAAAGACTTTCTGAGTTAGCATTTGTCATCTTTAATGTTTTAATTATCTCATTTGATCTCTCTATTGTTGCAATTACATTCTAATTTTGTGTGCAGACACTTGAGTGCCTTGGGCTAGATTAATCAATTAATATTACAATGATAATGATACACTATAAATATAAGTTGCTAGGTGGTACAGTGGCTCTGGGTCATTACTTTAATTCTGAATAAAGAGATTCTGGCTGTGGAAAGTTCTTTCAGACTACTTTGAAGGAAAAAGATGAGATTCTTCCTCAAATCCTAAAGGCACAAAGGGGTTTGGATGGGGTTTTTTGCTTTGTTTTGTTTTGGCACTAAGTCAACACTGTTTTTGTTGTTGTTGTTGGAAATATGCATAGTTTTAAAAGGAGCAACAAGACTGTCTCTTATCTTGTTTTCTATGATGCTTAGTCTGAAACCACAAGACAGTGGCCTTGATCAAAGGCTCTCAGTGAACGGGGAGCTTGAGCAGGTTGTGAGGACATTAGGGTCCAGGAATAATCTCTTCTCAGGCAAAATAAGGAGATATATTTCAGCCATGGGGTGACCTCCCCACTCAGAGCACAAGTCTAACAGACTTTTCAGGAGCCTACTGATTTCACATAGGCTGCAACCACCATGAGTGCAGGGGGCCAACACAGAACAGAGTTCGTCCTTGGGGCTTTGCAGGAACCCTGTGGTTAGAGGGAAATAAAATGAGAAAGACAGGGTCCTAAGATCTTTTTCAGCCCCAAGAAAGATACTTTTCCTCCAGATTACTGTTCCCTTAACAAACTACCTCCAAACCCAACACACACACATACAGAGTTACCCTCATCTATGCACTCACATGCAAATACATGCATGCCATAAATAAAATAATAAATCACTCTCTGAGATGGTCCCTTTCCTTTGTCTGAACTTCTATACTATAACATGAATATATTATATTGTGCTTTTGGGTCTTATTTGTTGTCTACACCAAGGGCGCATTTTGTTCACACATTGGATTGAAGCCGTTGGTAACATTTATGGAGTCTTTGCTGCGGTCCACACAGTGACTGTTATCTCATTTAACTCTTGTAATAACCCCCTGAGGAAGGTGCCACTGTTATCCCCAGTTTACAGACAGGGAAACCGGAGCACAAGACAGGTACATAACCTGATGAGATAGAGATATGGTTTGTACACCTCAAGTGTGCCTCCAGAAGCAATACAAACACATGCAAGGTGACCAGCAGGAACTATCAGAATTGAAACCCACCCAATGAGTAAAGGCAGGGTCCTTGGGAAGTTGATGCAGATCTGAAGTCCTCCTCAAAGCCATGACCCACGAGAACTGTGGAGTGAGTCTTATAAACTGTCATGGGTTGAATTGTGTTCCCCACAAAAGATCTGTAAAGTTCTAAGCCCCAGAACCTGCAGATGTAATTAAGTTAAGACGGGGTCACTGGGTGGGGTGTGTGTGTGTGTGTGCGCGCGTGTGTTCTAATCCAATTTGACTGGTGCCCTAATGGGAAGAGAAGAAAGCCAAAGACAGACGTGTACATAGGAAAGATACTGTGAAGACACACGGGGAGAAGGCTGTGTGAGGATGGGGTCAGAGGTGGAGGGATGCATCTACAAGCCAAGGGATGCCGAGGTTTGCAGTCTGCCACCAGAAGCTAGAAGAGACAAAAGAGGTTTCTTCCCTGAAGTCTTCAGAGAGAGAGCATAGTGCTACTAGCACCTCAGTTTTGGACTTCAAGCCTCCAGAACTGTGAGAATAAATTTCTATTGTTTTAAGCCACCCAGTTTTGAAGCATCCCTAGGAAACCAATCCACACACCAACCCATATTTTTCTCTTTCTACAATAGATCTAAGAGTAAATGTCCTTTCTGACTTCTAAAGTCTCCTTGAACAGGGCTCATACTGAGTAAAGAATTGCCCAGCTGCAGTTGGGACCCCAGGTGTGGGCTAATGTAGTTTATGTAGGAGCTCTCTCAAGGAGTCCATGGTTTCTAAGGAATCCAACTCTAGTCAAAGAGTCTAACTCAAGTTTTGGCATTGCTGATCCCACTCTTGCTTCATCCATATCCCCCAAAAGGGAAAATTCTGGACCTTGTGAGAATATGAAGTCATTAAGGTATGAACCCAGGTCAGAAGGAGAAAAGATATCCTGAGGTATAGTCAGGTGTCTAATATCCTGGCATGAACCTCCTTTGTTGGCTCCTCCTTGTTTGGCCCAGGAGCTCTGTACGGGACCACTAAGATTTTTCACAAAAACAGTCCTTTAGGGGGAAATACAGTCTTTATTCCGAGATTATACCCTTTCTATATTTAAAATCTTAACATGTCCTTTGTTCTGCAAAATGAAGGTGATTCTAAATAATAAGTTTTTTTCTTTTACTATCCTTCCTTGACAAAGTAAACAAAGTTAGTATTCCTACGTCCATCCTTGATTGTTTATTGAAATTTTATAATTTGTACCATGGAAGTTCAAAGTTTGACTTCTTGGTTAGGCTGTTTGTAGCCCAGAACTATATCAGCTACCTTCTTCCTGATCTATTGTTTAGCAGAGAAATATAATGGAAGAGAGATGACAGAAAAAAGAACTGGGAAAACTGAGGGGTTTCTAACGTATAATTTACAGACAGTGAAATGTACAAATCGTAAGAGTCAGTTTGATGAGTTTTGACAAATGCAGAACCCACATAGGGAAGGTGAGTTTTAATTCCAACTCTACCATTGTTCATCTATAGGACCTTGAATATGTTACGTAACTTCTTGGTCTCAGTCTGCTCATCAGAAAACAAAGAATGGGCTAGTGGGCCTCTAGATAATTCTCATCTCAACAGGCAGTTGTTGAGGGCTGCCTGACTCTGATATTTTCCTTGGAAGCCCTCTTTGAAGATGAAGAATAAACCCCATGTTTATTTTTCTAAAACTTCATGGTGTACACATACTAGGTGCAAGGCCTCCTTCTAGATCTGGGGACATAGCAGGGGACTGTCCATGAAGTAGTCTGGGGGAAAAAGTACTTTTTTTGATAGTGTTGGTGGTGTTGGTGCTCATCCCCATGAAGATAACTCTAATGAATCTATTTGCCACCTTTGCCTCCTTTTCTTTCCTCCTAGTTTTCACGGCATTTGGATTCTCAAATTATGATTATTTAACCATCACTTTTTTTGAAATATCCCTTTAGAACATCCAATTTTATGAAATAACATGTCTTTTATAACATGAACATTTTAATTCATATAGTCATTCTTGAGTATGTAGATATTTGTAGGACATTTAAAGCTTCTAATTTACAACTGAATTTCCAACCTTAAGAAAAATATGAAATCATTACTTCATCAAGATTTGGAATAAATGCTAGACATATAGACACATAAGATTGAGGGTATTGACTTTTAGCTGGTGAATTTCTCCCCTGCCATTTCCAAACTCTGTATCCCCAGGCAAGCATGTTAACCTTACTGAAGCTCAGTTTCTTCACGTGTAAATTGGGAAAAAACAACAGTACCTATTCCTTAGGGTTATTATAAGGATTAATGAGCTAATGCTGATAAAGGATTAAGAAACTATTTTAGTCTGTTTGAGCTACTATAACAAAACACCACAGACTGGGTGGCTTATAGAGAATAGAAATTAATTTCTCATAGTTCTGGATGTTGGAAGTCCAAGATCAGGGCACCAGCATGGTCAGGTGACCTCCTGCAGGTTGTAGACTTCTCATTGTATCTTCACATGCTAGAAGACACTAGGGATCTCTGGGGGGTCTCTTTTATAAGGCACTGATCTCATTCCTAAGGGTTTCACTCTAGTGATTTAAGTACCTCCCAAAGGTCCCACCTTCTAACACCATCACCTTTAGGGGCTAGGATTTCAACATATGCATTTTGGGGGGACACAAACATTCAGACCATAGAGCAACCATCATGATCATTGAAAGATGTTTGTTATCTGAGGAACTGGAATTGTTTAGCTTAGAAGAGAGAAGAATAAACAATGATTTAATAAATGTCTTTTAGTATACAAATGATAACTAGAATGACCAAAGACTGGAGAGCTCTTGAAAAGATTTAAGAATACATGGGCTTACAGAAAAAGAAAGAAAAATACCATATGATATCACTCATACAAGAAATCTAAAAAAATGACACAATGAACTCATTTATATTTACAAACAGAAACAGACTCACAGAAATAGAAAACAAACTTATGGTGGGGAAAGGGGGTGGGAAGGGATAAATTGGGAGTTGGAAATTTGCAGATGCTAACTACTATATACAAAATAGCTAAACAACAAGTTTATACTGTATAGCACAGGGAACTATACTCAATATCTTGTAGTAATATACAATGAAAAAGAATATGAAAATGAATATATGTATGTATATGTATGACTGAAACATTATGCTGTACACCAGAAATTGACATAACATTGTAAACTGACTATACTTCAATTAAAAAAAAGGATATCTGGGCTTACAATACAATAAGAAGAAGTTAGGTTATAAAGAAAAGAAAAATATCTTGCCTAAATTCAGGTTACACTGGAACGAGCTAACAATTAAGAGCACTTATGATTTCCACACTTGGAGATATTCAGGAATAGTGTTGGCCGCAATGACTATCTTGGATGGTTTACATATATACTACTATACAGACAGACGGGTGAATAAGAGTTTTTTGAAATTCCATTCTATCTAGGATTCCAGAACAAGATCTCTCACTCTCTTCCTGTGAGATCCAGGCCACGCCAAGCTACATTTTGGGCTGCACTGTTTTTCTCTGAAGACACTGAATGGTAATGGCTCAGTAATGTCAGGAGAAAACAGATAATTGAGGGAAAGCAGTTATCTAGAGTTGTGGTTTCCAGACTTGAACATGCATCACAATTATCTACAGAGCTAATTTAACACAGATTTCTGGGTCCCACCCCCAGAATTTGTCTTTTAATAGTTCTGCGGGTGGGGCCTGAGGATTTGCTTTTCTAGAAGTTTCCAGAAGATGCTGATATAACTGATCTGGGGACTGCACTCTGAGAACCAGTGACCTGTAGTGAAAGGGATGCTGAGAGGGGAAGATTCCTATTGTCTGAGTGATGTCTGAATGCCAGGGCAGCAGCCTCAGTCCCAGCTGGCTGAATTTCCCAGCTGTGAGATGCTGAGATCACCAATGAAATGAGAATTAAGCTCTTTCCTTGGTTTCCCAGCACACATCTGCCAACCTCTGCTGGCCAGCACTTAAGAGGATATATCCAAAGGCAAGTCAGAGTGCACACTGCTAGGTCTTTTGTGCTTATGTGAATCCATCTGCATGGGACTCTGCTTTGTGAATATCACCCCTATTTAACTGGAGTTTCTGGATGCTGACATGAACATTTTCATTTCATTCATCCATTTACGCATTCACCCGTCAATCCAGCCTTTGCATAGGTACCCAGTGCTTAAAATGTGCATAGCACTATGGTGTGTGCCTGCTTAGACTTCACTTCCTGTCTTCTCCTGGATTTATCTGGGGGTCCCTGAACATTTACATTAACTTGCCATGATAGAGACTGATGATCCCTTTCTTTTAATAAGAGAACCCCCTCAGTTTAGTGGGACATACCGCCATTATGCTCAAAACTAAGTTTGCCAACCTTCCATGCGTATAGAGGTTTGACCATGAGACTAAATTTAGGCTAAAAGGAGATGAGTCAAAGTAATGTGTGTGGCTTTTCGGTATCTTCTTTAAAGAGGAAAGTGCATCTCCAAACTCTCCCACCGCACTCTCTACAGTGAAAATGGCTGGGACAAGCCTGGAAGTCACATGCTGAAGATTGCAGAGCCACTCCACCAGCCCTACACCACTTCTTTCTAGGCTGTTATGTTAGAGAGAAAAAACAAATTTCTGTCTTGCTTAAGCCTGTATGGGGGCCCCTTTGTTATAGCAGCTTAGCCTTTCCCTTAACTAACACAATTGCCTACATGGTTGTCCTCTGCATTTGTTTGGACGCAAGATTCAGCTCAAACCCTTAGAATCATGGTGCTGATACATCCTTTCTTATACCTAGAACCGGCCTTGAGTTGATATTTGTTTTCACTCTTTCGAAGCAGAGTCCCAGACTAAGTCCCCTGTGCCCTCCTCTGCAGTGACTCACAACCTGGGGTACTTGTGCAGGGACAGTACGTATTGCAGGACAGATGCGGCTGGCTATCCTGATAGACAAATGTTGTAACAACCCAAGCAAAGACAATGATTATCAAATACTCGAGTAATTGTTTGAGGGTCGACTGTCAGCTTTCTTACACTTCTCTTCCTTCTTGTATAGTCCCCAAAGTAGCTCTCCAGACACACGCAAAAGCTCTGTTCAAAGGGACTGTTTGGAGGTTTCACCATTAGATTAGAAAGTCCTTTACTTATGGTATTTTGGAGGTAAAATATTTTACTAAAAAATATTTGGAAATAAAATATTTTCCAAAAAAAATCAAAGGCCATGTTGGTGACTCAAAAGACATTGTCATTTGCATCAACATTTTAAAACAATGATTACTCAGCCAAGAAGTGCCACGAAGGCATTTACAGAAAATTAAAATGATTACTTCTGACAAGCTTGAATAAAGGCGCAATCTCAGTGGAGGCTGATCAGTTAGAAACTATTCAAGAATATCATCTGGGGATCCTGGATGTGTTTTTCTAGACTAAGACAGCATAGTGAAGAAGCTGAAGGCTCTGGCTGTGAATAAACAGTCCTCAAAAGAGGTGAGATTGGCAGCTGTTTATGTGGTGTGACTGAGGAACAATGAGCCATTTGTTCTTTAGATCTGTCTGCCTCACATCTGAGAGTCACTGTGTTGCCTCAGTCTTCCTTGGATTAAACCCCTGTTCTCCACATTCGTACGAAAAAGGGACAATGCATCATTTGCAGATACCATTTTAGAGGCCATACATCCTCTGGGAAATTTTACCACCATCACTACACAGAAATCCACCTTGAGCATTATAATGAACAGCTTGAAGGACTGGGGGGTCAGGAGTCAGGTACCTAAAGCAGAACCCAGATGGAGTTTCAGGCGCATGTGACTTGCTAGGTGAAGGCCCTCAGGCAAAAGAGAGTGAGTAGGGGCAGGTTAGGGCAGGGAAGGGGCTAAAAGCAAGGATGTGATCTCGGCTAGGTTCTAGCTCCAGCCTGACCCATGGGGATGCTCTGAAGCATGAATTGCTCCACAGAGTTGGTCCCACCCTTTAGGCAAGAGGGCCAGCCCTCTGTCCCTCTGGGCCAGCCATTCATTCATTGGCTGCCGGCTGCCCTGAGCGGGGCATGAGTGGAGGAGGAATTGGTGGGGCCTAACTTCCCAGATGGAGCAGTTCTGTTTTGGGTAGGGTGGGCCCCCAGAGCAGTGCTTCTCAAATTTTGCTACACATTGGAATCTCCTGAAAGGTCTTTAAAAAATACCGTTGTATTTCTCCCTTACTCAGACACTGTGATTTAAAGAACTTTGGTCTGAAACTCCTTGACTTTCCCCTCTGCTCCTTCAAAACTCATGCACCCTGACCCTGTGCAGCTTTTCGGTAGCCCACCTCGAGGTGAGTGAACACAGCAACTCTGCCTTCTTCTAGAACCTTCACCTCTCTTTGCTATAGCATGAATCACCCTCTATTGAAGTTGTCTTTCTACCCAATCACCTTGTTCGCTGGACCGGGTTGTCCCTTGAGGATACGGACAGTTTTAATTTGTCCCCCTGTCTCAGCCCCATCACAGCGCCTGGCTCAGGGAACAGCCCTGGGTCAGGGTTTGTTACACTGGTTTGTTACACGATTGGGTGGACAGAATGGAAACTTCTCAGACGAGGGGCACAGTCACAAAGGCTCCAAGGCCCCTGAGCAGGAAGCAATCCCACAGGATGGGAGCAGGCTTCGAGGGAAAGGTGGCCACTAAACCAGCACACTGAAGGAAAAAGGCAAAAGCCTGCAACGTCCTAGTTTCGCTGTCTATCTAGAATCAGGGGCATTAATTTCAAGCCGGTTTTGGTGGTAGGTAGTGGGACGGAAGCTGGATGAACCTGGAGTTTTCAGTGCCTCTCTCAGCAGCCTTCCAGAAGGACTGACTGTGGTTTTTAACACACATAGTGAAAACTGCTTTGGAAGGAGATCTTGCCCTTCTCCCGTGGTTGGTTGATGAAAATCACTCACCCACCAGCAGGCCTTCCACTCAGGAGGCATCTGTCCTTCTCCTGCTCAATGTGTTAATGAGCCCTAGGTGACACACTGGGGTATGTGGGCACGGAGCCATCACCCTGGCAATGATCAATGGTGTGACTGAACCTCCTCATCTGAGCCTGACAGGGGGCTCCGTAGCTTACACAGAGCCTGCATGTGACTGAGACTTGAACGAGAGCAAACAACCCAGCTGAGGTTTACTGCTGGACAGAAAGCAGTGATGCTGGTGGCAAGAGACACCTGCCGGGAGCAGTGAGAGGTCCAGCCCTCTTAACTCTGAGATGCGCTAACCTGCCAGGAGGATGATTCCTCTTAGACTGCCAGGAAACAGCTGAGCTGGCCCTTTTTCTGCATAGAAAAGTTCCATCTACCTTCTTATAGGTGGGTTTCACAATGCCTCTGGGTTCATCAGACTGCTTTCAACAAAAACACTTCAGATTCTCCAGTGGTCCTGAGCCGTAGGCTTTACCGTCATGGGTATTTGGTGTGTGCGTGTATGTACCTGTTCCATTCTCCACAGTGTTTAAGGGCCCAGGCTCTGGAATTAGGTAGCCCTGGATCCAAATCCTGGCTGTGTGACTTTAAGCAAATAACTGAGTTTCTCTGAGCCCTCGTTCTATGATCTGTATAACAGAAGTAATGATAGTACCTTCTTCATAGGCTTATTGTGTTAACTAAGTGAGATTACCCAGCTGATATCACAACTTAACTGTGTTATATCAACAGGTTAGTTTGAACCCTCAATAAAAAAGGTGATAAAGTTGTTGGGAGCTATTTGTGCTTGAAATTTGCATCACAAATTTCCTAGGAGATACTTGATTGTATATAAAACACAAACGACATCTGCTGAGCATCTGTATTACAGCTACTGTCGGGAAAGCACATGCCAAGATAAATAAGCAACTTAGGTGATGGATCTGAAAAAGAACCAGAACCAGAGAAACAATCCACGCTGGCATAATGAGCGTCTCACAGATGATTTCTGTCATAAATGGTGCATGTGGGAGGGTGATGCAAAAAGAAATGACTTGAAAATGTCTTATTTCCATTGTGATCATCAACTTGTAATATAAATGCATAAGAAAAAGCACTTATGCCTTTTTAAGATGGGTCCAAATGACTGTAAGCAAGGGCTAAATATGATTACTTACTATAATTTAAGAGTTTTTAATCTCACTTTATGTCTCATTAAGAATTCATGGAAATTAGTGCATTGTCAAAAACTTGGCAAATCAGCGTTAATGAGAACAAGTTTAGCGTGGTTGCTTATAAAAATACACAATAAAACCAATAATAAAACTTCTACTTTCATTTGTATATGGTTTAAATAACCTAAATAACTATGAATGTACACACGTTTGTGCATATGGCTGTATACTCACATACACATTATCTATATCCATATAAAATAATGTGTGTATACATGTGTTTATGTACATATGCACATATTATCTAGAACAAGTAGTCTCAATAATCCATACTATAGTTCAATTTAGCCTAAAGTACAAATCTTTTATATATTCTAAAATACTTCCAAAAATTTAAAAAAAAACCCCATAATTTGTGCTTGGCGATGATATCTTTCAAGGTTGAATTAATACATTAAAATGTTTAATGCTCAGAGTTTACTTTAGAACTTTATTATCATGAACAGAAGCTCCTAATTATCCAAACTTCCACATTTATTATGTGTTCACAGAAGCAAAAAAAAATCACAATGTACATGAGTCATGGGTAAACCTATCACTTATAAGTCATCACCCATATCACTTACTACACACCATATACTAAAGTCTATTCAGGTCCATCCTGTCTTTGAAGGTCAGTTTCTTGCTAATGGATAATCTTATCTGACAACACAATGCAAGTCAATTATAAAGAGAAACAGCAAATTCTATGAAGAATATATGGTTCCGAGAAATGAGTGAAAATGATGATGGAAAAACTGCAAAGCAGTGAAACATGAGCTTCTGAAAGAGATTAGTTAGCTACTGAAAAGAGGAAAAATTGGCAAGGATAATGACATGATAGCAGCTTCAGTGGGAATACATTCAGAATCAAGGGACTGGTACTAGGAGAATGCAGAAGTCTTCATATAATTTTGTAAATGCAATTCCTTTCTGACTCACAATGCAGACATCGTATGGGACATCCAGGTGGCGTCATTGTGCTATCAAAATATTTGTTGCAAAGTTATTTTAAGTAATGTATTCTTTTTGTGTGTTTGTTTTATGAATTAGAGCATAGCAGTGTTTTATCCTAAATTTCATTAAATATGATATGAAACAGCTTATGTAGATTCATTTTTCAAGGCAGAGTCTCAGTCATATACCTTTCCTACTATTTATTGTTAAAATACGGCCAATTTTGGAGTAGATTCACTTCCACAGTCTTTGATAAGGATCCATCCATCATAGCTTAGACCCCCTGAGTCTCTTCTTCTTGGAATCTCTTCTAATTTTGGTGCATTTCTAGTCTCCTTGGCTTTACTTTTTTAAGCTACTGGAATTCTCTTTAAATATTCCTAGCTGCAGAGGTAATAGGTCTATGAAGGAAGGCTCAGTTTCTGATTCTATCCCTGTAATCTCCCATAGCCACTGACCCAGTGTCTTGCTTGCAGAAAATATTCGGTAAATATTTGCAAAATGAATAAAGGTCAATTTCCTTCAATGTCCCATGCAGAGTCCTGGCCATAAGGTAGAGTTGTGGGAGGAAGGACTGTTCCTTTAATTAATGCAGGTCTGACTTTTAAGGCAACATAAGTCGTGAAACTTCTTTTGTGTTTGGAAATTTGTGTCTAAGAAGGTGGTATAGACACCCTCTCTTTTACATGAAATAATGATAGATAGCTGTGGCAGCTCTCACAAAACAGGGCTAATTTTATGTACAATAGCAGAAGCAATGTCAACAAACATAATTATAAATGCACTGTCAAAATTTGTGCTCAACTCCTTTCACTGAGTGGAGATGTAATTATGTATGAAACAAACTGTGTTTGCAATCTGAAGTTATGGATTTGTGTGCATGATTACAGCAGCTACAGCATGAAAAGTAGCTG
Source organism: Camelus dromedarius (assembly GCF_036321535.1). Classification (NCBI taxonomy): domain Eukaryota; kingdom Metazoa; phylum Chordata; class Mammalia; order Artiodactyla; family Camelidae; genus Camelus; species Camelus dromedarius. Next base: position 8,234,123 of record NC_087454.1, on the reverse strand, counting down.
TTCAGAGGAGGGATGGGCATTTGAAAAGGTCAGCCCAGTGTGTCCTTAGAGCTATCTGACAATTCCTGGATGAGGAGGAACGTGCTGAGGAGATATGCGGCGGGGCCAAACGAACTGCCCTCTAACTGAGACTGTGAACCTATCCTGTCTGGTGGAAATCACTTTGTGGCTTCTGATAGGCGTGATTTTCCTGGACTGATTTACAAAGGTGGTCCATCATGCAATGATACCGTTTGGTGGCACATGGGGAGAGCACAGGGTGAAAGCTCTGAGTGGCTCTGCTGTTCCCGTCCTGGCACCTGATCCTATCACCGTGGGTGGTGCTAAGCTTCACGTCCCAGCAGGCAAGATCATGTTTTTGTAGTTATTTCTGCTTCCCATCAAGCACAAAACTGGATTCTATATTTAGTACTACCATCAGAATAGTGATGCCTGGATTGCCTGTCACCTCTGAATCCCCGAAGTTCTGGGTTCCTGAGCACAATTCAGTCAATGCGGGTCCCGTGTTGAAATGAGGGGCAACATCCACCTCGTGGTCTGAGCTGCGTTTCACTAACTGCTGTCTCCTTGGAGGTGACCACAGGCGGCCAGCTCGCAATGAACACAGATGATTCTGCCAGCGTATAAGTTCCCCTCTAGGGTCAACTTGAAAAGCTGGAGGTCTGGAACTAGGCTCCCACCTTCCCGTGCAATGGCCCTGGGAGAAGAAAAACCCCAGCTATGCTACCTGTGTCCTTGAGACAAGTTCATTCAGGAACACTCACTAGCACTTACACTGAGAGCGAGGAAATAACACACTGGCGGCTGCCTGAAGAACTGTCCCTGGTCATGGAAAAAGGAACTGATGCAACCAATGTGAGGATTAAAGGGGAGAATTCATGGGCAGCACTGAGGTCCTGGCATATTTACTTACATTTTTATTGAAGTATAGTTGATTTACAATTTTGTGTTCACTTCAGGTGTACATCAAATTGTGTATAAATAAGTAAATAAATATATATATATATATATATATATATTTTACACACCACACACACACACACACACACACCACATCTTCTTTATCCATTTATCTGTTGATGGACACTTAGGTTGCCTCCATGTCTTGGCTTTTGCAACCAGCTGGCTCACTGACTTATTATTAGTGGGACCCAGAATTATAGTCACAAATGTGCACTCTGCTTACTTCTGCTGCTCTTTTTCCACCTAAACTTAAAAAGGTAATAGAACTAGAAATCACTGGATTTCTGAGTTACCGTGGATAAAGTGCAAAGGCCTCTCATGCTGATATGTTGAAAGTAAAAGCCATTAGTCCCTTCATCACTTCAACAATTTATTCTACACAGGAGCCCAGGCCCAAAAGTATCCAATTCTCCTGAGATTCATAAGTGATTAATCATTTTGAGTTAGCAATTGTAAATTTACTGGTTGTCAACATTATACTTTTATTAAGGGTGTGCAGATAGGAATGTCTAGCGTTTGTATTTTGCTCTATTATTTTCCCCCCACAAGACACGTATCCTGACTCCCTGAATGATATTGCTCTCCCAATTGCAGAGACATAGCAATAAATTTGCTGCAAGACTCCTGATGCTCTTCTCGGCATCCACTCATCCCTCGTTCATCATCCCACAAACATTTGTCGAGTGTCTATCCTGTTCCAGTCACTGTAACAGGTGCTGGAGGTAAAGAGCTGAATAAGAAACAGTCCCTGTTCTCCAGTTTGCAAACAGATGACAAAGTCTAACATGTAAACAGGGAATTTAAAATATTTCCTGTTAAGAAATAAAATGAGAGTGGAAGGAAATAAAACAGCTAGATTGCCCTGGTTGTCTGAAAGGTTTTGCTGAGAGCTGACATCTGAGCTGGAAGTTGAAGGATGAGTAGAAATTTTCCAGGGGAAGGAAGCAGGGAAGTCGTCCACACAAACGGAATGCCTTGTTTTGAAGGAGAGCTGTGGAAATTCAGGACTTGGTATGGGAAACTCAGTCTGATGAGAATGGAAAGATGAGGCAGAATGACATGAAGGTTGGGAATGACCTGATGCCAAGAGAAGGAGTTTGGCAAAGGTGGGGGGACCACAGAGATGGGTTTTTTCTTTAAGTTAATAAACTTTTTTAGAGCAGTTTTAGGAAACTGAGTAGACAGTACAGAGAATGCTTATATGCCCACCCCAACAGTTTTTCCTGTTATTAACATCTTGCACCAGCCAGTTAGACACCAGACATTTGTAAGCAAGAGCATAAAGATGATTTTGTTATTTTAGGAAGGTATCTGGTATTTGCATGGTGCTGGGACTAGAGTCAGAATATGCTGGTGGCAGGAAGGCCAGTTACAAGGTTATGGCCAAAGGCCACGTGACAGCAGAGGGGAGGATGAACCAAGGCAGAGGTGGTAGGGGTGAGAGAGAAGGTGAATTCCCTTCGAGAGACATGTATCTGCTAAGTGGTTAGCAAGGTTTGGTAGCTGAATGCGAAAGAGTGAGCAGCAGGGAGGAGTTTAGTCTGGGCAATCATTCCAGCCATCAGTTTATTGCCTCTCAGCTCCAGATTCACCCTTCAGCACCTGCTCTGCCAGAATAAACTGGCCCCTGTAATCAGTTCTCCTTTACCACATCAGTAGAGGGGACACTGCAGGAAGAAGGGAGCTTCTCTTCCTGCTGTGGTTGCTGAGTGTTGCTCTTTCTTGCTCTTGCCACATGGCCCAGCAGTGGTGCAGAATGTGCAGGGACATCCAATGGCTCCCTGCTCTAGATGCACCACAAAATATGCCGTCCTTGGCTTGCTCTGGTACCATACTGCTGTAGCCCCCACAAGGCACACACGACACACTCCAGGACTCATGCTCATCGTGGTGTCCTGACTCCCTCTGTGACCTGTCTTTCAGGCTGGGCTCACCTGCACCCCAGAGGGTAGATTCCTGTTGCCCAGTGACTGTTGATAAGCTCTGGCATGGACACCCAGGCAACTTCTCCATCGTCCCGTGGGCTGTAACCCACACGTTCTCCAATGAGATCTGAACCCCAGGCCTGGGGAGGAAGATCCACTTCCAAATTTGTCCATCCTTGGGTATTCTCCCTCAGCCCTAGGCTGCCCTTTAGAGTCCTCTTTACATTTTCATAATTACTCTGCTATCCTACTTTAATACTTTTTACATTAAGCTTCCTCTTTTCAGTTTCTATGAGGTTTATGCCTCATGACTGGACCCAGCTACTAGAGCAACTGAGTGGATGGTGGCCCTGAGACAGGGGAGGAGGAACACCTTTTGGTGGTACAGATAGTGAATTCATATTTGCAATTGCTGCATTTAAGGGGCCTGTGGGACTTCCAGGTGGACAAATCAGATAGGGGATTGGGACAGGGATCTGGAACTCAGGCTGGTGATACAGATGTCTTGAGCACATATACGGCAGTTGAAGTGAAGTCATTCAAAGACACATAGAGTCTCAAAGGTAAGAAAGGCCAAGAATGGAACACTTAGGGTCCCCAAAGTGGAAGGACGAGGCAGAGTGAAGGAGTCAACAAAAGAGGCAGGAGAACTAATCCTGGGGGTAGAAGAAGGATTAGCAGAAGTAAAGGAGGAGGCACTGAGATGTCTCAGACCACTCAGCAGAGTCGGCTTGTTTTCAGAGCTTGCTCAGAAATTCAGGATATTCTCAGGAACAACATCCCCAAGAGGGTCAAAATGTGTTATGTAAACTCGTCACCTCCGTGAACACTTCCCGTTTGTTAAGAGTGAAATGTTATTAAGGGAGAGCTGGTGTATTCCTGCCTTTTCTTCATTATGAAATACACCCACAGGTTTACAGCTCATGACACCTCTGGACCATAAAAAAAAAAAAATCACTCAGATACTCAGATCCCTTGGGATTTGAAGCTCTGAGCTCCTCTCTGACATTGAGAAGGCACTGGGTGAGTGTGTGATGCATTCTGCTATTTCAGAGGTGGAGTTTAACAAGGATATCAGAAAACTCATTCCACCCTTTAGGAGTTCCCTTGAGCTCGAGGGTGTGTGGAGTGGATCTGGAGTCAGCTGGGCATCCTTGGAATGATCTGAGAACTGTCTTATCACTCAGACATTTCCTGGGGAGATACAGTCTCAGATGGAAGCTGCTGGCATCGTTCTGTGTGATCAATCTGTGTGTACCCAGTTCTAAGCTGCCCAGTGCCTAACTGGCATATGGCTCTTGGATTTGTAACAAGAGGGTCTTGGGACTTCGAGTGCTAAAATTTGCATGCAGCTCTATTCATTTAACTACCTGAAAACCAATAGGTGAGAGAGGATGGGCGAAGGAAAGTGCATCACTGAGAACAAAAGTACATCACTGAGAACAAAGAGACATAGAACTCACGGTCAATTTGCCAGGCAGTATGCTGCATAGACAGTTCACTTGACAAATCTCTGGACCCAATGCTGTTAGTATTCTGTATGACCTCTCTCCACTGAGACCTAGGAAATCATTTTCTATGCTCTTATCAGAAGGGGCCACTGTATTTTTATACTTTGGTCGTATGCCTACATTGGCTTTTTCTGTAGGAAACTCGGTATCTAATCTGATACGCTAAACCATGCTTCCTAGGGACTGGGGGGACAGACATGAAGCCTTTTTAAGTAGGATGGAGCCATCCTATGAAACGTATTTATGATGGCTCTAAATGCCAATTTTTTAAAAAAAATTGTCATTTCTTGACACACGAGGACTAAACGGAAACTATTTATTAGAGAAGGCATGCTCCTGGGGTGGGGGGTGGAAGGTGTGGTTGAGAAGGGCTCAGCATGGACAGTGTCTGCACCCCTAGTACCGTCATTCTTACGTGGGCACACCCTAGCTTTAGAGACGTGAGCCAAAATGACCAGCCGACAAAACCTTCTCAAAACCTAACGACTGATTTTCTCCTTGGATAACACAATCTGTGCATGCACTACATATAATGAAATAAAATCATTCACACAGACCTTCTGATTTAGGTTTATAAATAGGATCCCCTAAAAGCCTGCGCTGCCAGCTCTTGAGATTAAATGTTGTTGTGAAATGTCTCTTTGTCCTCGCCTGTCCTCTCTCACCTGTTGGTTTTCAGGTAGTTAAGTGAATAAAGCTTCTGAGGATTTCACAGTCGGTAGTGGAGGAGGTTAGCTGCCTCCTTGAATCATACTGAGGATATTTTGTGACTCTGGAAAGAGGACAAGAGCAACAGTAAATGTGTCCACCATAAACCCTTTGAGAAACAGCAAAACCTCAAAGGCTGCTCTTTTTCAACTGAGATGCCTCTGGGCTTTGTGGATTTTTTTTTTTTAAAGACCCATTTGGGTAGCTCACAGACCTTGCTTTTGAACTTAAACAAAACAAAACAAACGAACAAAACGTGTGTCACCCCACAGAACAGCCACATTATTATTGAACATAGGTTGCCCTCTAGCAGATGACTCAGTATTGCAACTATTTCATTCAGTAAGTTATTCTGGCACATATATGAGATCTATATTACAGAACTAGAGCAGGTCTAGAAAGACGTGCAGAGGAGAATTTGCCCAGTTCTCCCTCTTGGCCAGCCTTTCCCCTAAGTATCTGGTACAAAGGCTGGACTGGGCTCTAAAGTATGCAGAATTGAAGAGCAGATGGACACATCCTTATTGGAGCTGGAACAAGTGAGATTAAGCAGCTCCATTCTGCAGAACTCACTGCCTTGACCAGTGGAGGGACTGCACAGCTTGCCAGGGCAGAGCTAGATGGATACTGAGGACCCCTGGATCTTAGGATGAGGGGCTGTGAGAGAGCACAAATGGTCATTTGTTTTGTTAGAAGCGGGGGGCATCATGGCGGTCTGGCCGTGGGCATGTATAAGAGGTGAGCTTAGATGCTACCACACATAACTCCTGGGGAAATTTCAAGTATTCATTGCTGAGAGAACACCCCCAAGCCTCAGCAGGATGACCAGGATGCCCTCCTCTTGCCGTGGGCACTGGTCCCTTTTCAAAGTGACTCTTGTGAAGACTCCACACGGCAAATGTACTGAACAGTTACTGAACTTGGAGGGGTCGCTGTATCTACACTGCACTATGACAGATGAGCAAGGTTTGATTTCAGCTACTGGTAATAATCATTTCTTTAATCTACTTATGAAGACATGCATCGCACTCAACGCCATGCCCTTTGTATTTTTTAATTCACTTCCATGTTCAATTAATATGATTACAAAAAGAAATTTAAAACAAATTACGCCTGCCTATAATTCTGTATCTCACAGCTCAGCACTGGCAGATACAGGAAGCCGTAGCTATGATGACAGTAGTTCCTAATAGCCTGGACTTGTGACTTAATTGCAGTTTAAGTTGACGTCGTGATATAAACAGTGACATTGCTATTACTTCAGGACCATTACACTGTGAGGAAGAATGGGTTGCAATTAAGCTATGGTAGGAGGGTCATCAGGTTCCATCCATATCAAGACAGTAACCAAAATGGTGAAGAGACAGGAAACAGTGTGGCATGGAATGGTTGAAAAGGTTGGAGTCTAAGAAAAAAAATCTTCCTGCCCATGCATTTCTTGGACATTCAGTCAAGTTCTGGGTCCTGAGGATTTTACCCGCATGACAATCTGGGTCCCCACACTGCCTCTCCATCTCCATTCCAGGCATCACTACATACCAGTCTTTTTCCTTTCTCCCTGTCCTGTCATCCCTTCTTCTTCTCTCTGCACAAACATCTGACAATTTTACTGAAGTGCAAATCTGACAGTGTCTTTTCTCTGCTAAAAGTCATTCCGTGGCTCTTGATGACTTGTTGGATAAGCGGTTCTCATGTTGCCAAGCAAACCTATGAGGACCTTGGGGATGCTGCCTCCTTTGTATCATGGACCATCGCCTCCTTCCCTTTCCTCCTACTGCCCAGGATCCAGTGCCTGGCTGACCTGCAGTTCCATGAATACACTGTTTTTCAATCCCACCCCCTGCCCCAGCCAGTGATTTCATTTGTCTGTGCTCCCTCTTCGTGGAGAGGCAGCCAGGTTCTTTCCCCTGCCAAACTCCATCCCACTGTCATCTGCTCAATTCTTATCTGCCTTTCAAGACTCAGCCCAGACAGCATCTCCTTGCTGATGTCTTCCCGGACTCCTCCAGGAAGCGTTATCTCCTCCATCTTAATGCCACACATCATCCCGTTGTTAATCTCTGCAACTGCACTTACCACAATTTAAACTCGTTTTGATTACACATTGTGTCCTTCACTAAACCTTTAACACTTAAAGACAGCCACCAACCTTTACACTAGAACTTAGCTCACTGCTTGATCGAAAGGCAGTCTCTATACGATATTCAATTCTATTTTTGATAAAGAAGAACTTTGGTCTAAGGAAGAGATGGACAGGGACTTGATAACCGTCTTGGAACATTTGAAGGGTTGTCATGTGGAGAAGGACTTGGGTCATTCTGTACTATGGTGGGTTTTAAGTCGAGCATCAATTCTGCAGTGCTTTGTTGTCCCTCGTAATTCCTAAATTCCATTTATGGTTGAATACCACTGAACATAAGAACTAAGATATTTTTAAACCATTCCAACTAAATGGTTAAGCCAGAGCTGTCAACAGGCCTACTCTCTGGGAATTGATTTTATACTTGGAATGCAACTGACCTTTCCAGTCTTCTGTCTCATACACAGACATTGATACACACATGAAAGCTGTCTTCATTAGTCTACAAGATAAACAGAAGAGTGGGAGTAAAATAAGGGAAAAAAGCTTGCAAAGTCATTCTACCTGTGTTCTAGAACTTAGAAAGTTACAAACAACATTGGGAGTCACTTATTCAACCTTTAAAAACACACTGTGTCAGGATATTGTCACACATATTTCCCAGGAAATCTCACTAATGGGATGTTGCTGTGATATTTAAACCCCTACGATCCTAATACTATCCCCAATGTACAATAGGAGTCTACAGATTTACACCAATAATTTTAAGATAAAGCAATATTAATTCATGGTGGTTACATAAAATTGGCAAACCCTCCTTCCCATCTGTGTCACCAACATCCTATCATTGGACCTCTCTTCTCTGTTCAGTTCATTCCTGTTCATTCTTATCATCACATTCTCTGGATATGCTCTCTGGCCCTCCCCTCCCCTACCCGGCTCCTGCTCCAGTGCACACCTACACGGGAACACGTCACCCAGAACTGTCACTTCTCCTTGCTTCCTCCATTAGACTGGGAGCCATGCAAGGGAAAGATTGTGTCAGTTCTGGATCCCAGAACTCAGTTCAGGCACAGTTCTTGACACATACGTTCAATGACTTATGTGTTTAAATGGACAAGTGAATGCTGATTCGGGCTCTAGAATCAGCACTGAAGATCATACTTGAACGCTATCTCACACGCTACATTCAAGTGGACCTCGCCAAGAAAATGTGCCTACACGGCTGTTTACCATCAAACCTCTGACTTACCAGAGTGCGGGGACACTGGGTCCTGCTCACCTGTTAGTCCAGGAGGTCCCAGTCCTGGAAGGTCACTAGAATCCCATGGGGGACTTTAGAAACATATAACTCCCTTGTGCTCATTTAAGTCAGGCTCCCTGGGGGTGAACATCAAGCATCAGAATTTTTCAAAAGTCCGCTAGGTGATGTTAGTACTCAGCTAAGTGTTGCGAAACACCGAGGTAGCTAATGGATAGGAAGGCTCTTGTACCATCAAATCTGCTTTCCTATGACTTTCCTGTTATTTCTGTGGAGGTGATGGGGATCATGCCCTAATAAACATCATGTGCTCAGGGCTCACTGGATGCCACGCACTTGACATAAATCACTTCCACAAAACCGCAATCATTTCTCCCACCATTGTTGAAAACCACTTTGCTCAAACTTAGACACTGGAGTTTACTAGGGACTTGGGTCTCAGGTGCGGACTCTCTTTTCTCTCTTAGGCTGTACAATAAGAAGATTGATAGAAAACCCCCTGAATTTTCATTTTCACTTTTTTCCCTCCCTTCCTTTGCATTAGCTTCCCCACTCCCTCTCTCTCTCTTTTTTAAACCATATTATCATCTTTCGGGGAAGATTATAAGGGGAGCGTCTTGTTCTTACATCTCCTCAACCCTCTTCACTTTTTATGAGGGCCAAGGTGCAGGTGTTTATACCAAAATTACTTGTAATTGTGGTTTTGGTACAGATGTGTAGGTATTGTTGCAAAATTGCTCTTATTAGCAGAAAACAGAATCCTCATTACCCAGCTACTCAACTCAGAGCTTCAGGGCCTCCAAGAGCCCCTTCTCTGCCTCACTTCCTGACTCAACATTCTTTCCTTGTTCACACACACACACAAAAAACTAAGTAAAGATGAGCCACTGGCCTGGACTCCCCGCTGCCCCTTCCCCTCTCCCCAGGGAGGACAAGAACCCGTGTGCTGTTCTTCAAAGCACAAGTCAGCCTTCTGACTATCCCCTTAATCAGTATGTCTCTTGAACTGCCCTTTGTAAAATAAGAGGAAAAAAAGAATCATTCAAAAATAAAAAGAGAAGATAATACTTGTCTAAGCAACATAAGAAAAACAAAGCAAAAGAAGCTTGCTCGTCAAATGGTCAAGTAAAATGCTGAACCAAAATGAAAAACACACACCCAAGGGTTAGGGGCGATTAGTGAACACTGGATAAAGTAAAACAAGGCAGAGGATAATTCATTTACGGAGTCACACATTGAAACTCGGCTTCAATTGAAAACAATTAATAAAATATTGAAATAAGCAAAGACCATGTGAAAGAGCTAATAACGTAAGCAACTGGGAAATCTAAAGCTTGGAAGCCCCTCAGTGAAAAGACAAGAAGTAAAAGTAAGGCTAAAATAATAATACATCGCAAGATAAAATGGTCAGAAAAAATAGGAGGAAATAATGAGAAAAGGAAGCAGTCAAAAACAACAGAACGTAAGACAATGAACTGAAAACAGAGAACGGGGACAGGATTAAGACAAGCAAAAATAATAAAGAAAAAAGTTGAAGTTCACACAGTTTAAGGGACTAGTGAACTGTAAGAGGAAGCATCAAGCAGGGTGAAAGGTAGCGTCCGGGGACCACAAGGTGGTGTTGCTGGTTGTGTCGGAGATTAGGTAGCCAGAGAAAAGAAACTATTTGCCACATATTTGCTAAATCTGGCAACCAGATTTCTAGGAGAGCCAGCCAGGCAGAGGCAGTCCCCTGACTTGGTGTTTTAGCCACCAAGGCAGAGGCCACTGGTGGTGGAAGGGCCAGGACTGTGTGGCCAGGGGCAAGGGCTCCGTGCCTCTCAGCTGGAGGGACAGAGGCAGAGGGATGGGGTGCAGAGCAAGGATGTGGGCTTCCTGCAGATGAGCCGGCAGGACCGCACAGTCCCCTGACCAAGGGTGATGTCACACACTTCCCTCCTCGGATGTTCAGCTACTTACTCTTACCCAGAAAGTCTGAGTTGATGTGAACCCAGAATCACGCTTTTAGGTTGGTCCTCATCAGTCCTTATGGAATCTTTTCCACACTTAAGCTATTCTCAGTCCATCCAGAAGAGGGCATAGGCAAACACACGTTGATCGCTAGGAAGCGTTAGTTTGCCTCCCTCAGCTGGATGCTTATTTAATATAAGAATTTTATGAAAACTTCAAGTATCTGCACAGAGAAACAGCTTGAATTACAACTTCATTCACGTGGACAAATTAAACAAAACATATTAGTTGCGCCAGTTTAACGGTTTATGGCATATAGATAAGACTAAAAATTACATTAACTAGAGTAACAGGTAAAGGGCTGATTTGTCATCTTCTTTCTGGGGGTGATTTTATTACTTTAATGCATTTAAAATGATCATTTCTATCGGGATTCCTCATACCATCCCTGCACTAGGAAAATAAAATCATGCTGCATTTATTCAATTGCTATTTATCCGTCACTGACTGTACGTCAAGCAGGTTATAGACTTTGCGGGAGAGTGATGAATAAGATTCAGACTCTCCCTTTATGGATCTGCAGTTCTTCTCAAACCAAGAAGACACAGAAAAAGAGGCCATTTCAGTCCAGTGCATAGGTGATGTGACTGAATGACATATCCACGCTCTGGGTGGGCAGAGGGGGCCATAATCACAGCCTTGGGGGATACGGGAGGTGAGGACATGCGGATGGTAACTAGACAGAGCAGTGGGGCGGGTGGGGAGTTCTGCTGGAGGCGGGTGTGTTTCAGGTCCAGGGAACAGCACAAACAAGGGACTGAGGTGAAGCACAGTAAAGCAAGTGCCTGAGTCCTCAGTGCAGCGGAGCTGGTTGACAGAGAGGGCTGGGACGAAGTGTCGGTGGGAGACTAGAGAGAACCCTGCAGAGCACATGCCAAGGGGTTTGTATTCTACAAGCAACAGGGAGGTCCTGATAACTGGGATGGACTGTGGTGTTGAAGGTTCTGGCTGCAGCGTGGAGACTGGATGAGCAAGAACAGAAGCAGTGTGTCCCATCAGGAGGTGCTGAGGTGGTCCCAGTGCAAGACAACACTAGCTGCCGCGATTACAGTGACAGTAGCTGCTTTAGACTGAATGTTTGCATCCACCCCCCCTCGCTCAATTCATATGTTGGAACCTAGTTCCCAGTGTGATGGTGTGTGGAGGCAATCAGGTCGTGAGGGTGGGGCCCTCAGGAATGGGATTAGTGCCCTTATAAAAGAGACTCTGCAGAGCTCCCTCATCCTCTTCCATCACGTGAGGATACAGTGAAAAGACGGCCATGCGTGGACTTGGATGCAGGCTTCCACCAGATACGGAATCTGCCAGCACCTTGATCTTGAACTTCCCAGCCTCCAAAACCATGAGAAATAAATTTCTGCTGTTTTATAAGCCACCCAGTCTTGGTATTCTGTGACAGTGGTTTGAATGGACTAAGACAGTCGCTAAGATGGACAGAGGGGTTGTTTGTGAGACACTGAGGAGATAGGCCTGTCAGGATAGGGTGGTTTTGTCATCAAGGATGGCTGCTGGGTTTCTTGTCTGACAAATGGGCTCTTGGGCTTCCCACTCATGGACACGGGGGAGACAGAATTGAGGGGGAGAGCTGAGTTTGGGACATGCTCAGATTGTGGGGTCTGATGGGTGCATGGTTTTAGGGCACAGGCACACGATCAGGGCTGGAGTGGAGTTTGAGGGACGTCAGCTCGCAGCTGGTATTTGGAGATGTGGGGGTGGATGGAGCCCCCAGACGAGACTCTACAGAGAGGAGAGAGAAGGGTGGAGGGCAGGACAGTGTGCAACCACAAGATGTAGGGGAGCAGAAGGAGGCATAGGAGGCAAAAAGGACCCCAGGAATGGCTAGAGAAGTGGGAAAGAATCTCCAGAGAAGGTGGTGGCCTGAAGTCAAGGAAAATGGTGTTCAAGGAGAGAGTGGTTCACGGGCTGTGTGCTGCCTGAGAAGTCAAGCAGTAAAGTCACCAAAGTGCCCATTACATTTTGGAACAAAGATGTAAGGGGTCGTTTGGGTGGAGAGGACTTAGAGGAGTGAGAAAGGTTGAAGTGAGATTCAGGATATAAGTGAAAGGGAGGAAGTGGACGCCGTAAGTTAGGTGAAGAGTGTGTGTGTGTGTGTGTGTGTGTGTGTGTGTGTGTGTGTGTGAGGTAGGGACTTAGCTGGATGGCCTGTGGCAATAACAGAAGGATGTGGGGCTTTTATTTTTTAACATGGGAGGGACTGGGTGTGTTTAATTCTAATGGGAACCTTGCAGAAGGTCGCAGGAGAGGGTGTGAAATATTTTCTGTGTCCATCATGAGGCAGAGGAACACAAAAACTAAGGCCGGTGATGACTTTCATTTATTATTCAATTCAATTAGGTGCTGTTTTCAGAAATGGCTCCTTTAAGGAGAGTGCATGTGATCATCTCAATTTGAGGGCTTGTCTTTAAATCCAACTTTTCCACGTCTGCTGCTGACCCAAGTGACCGGATTTAGGTGGAATTCATTGTGACACTGGGACCTTAAAGTTCAAGGTCAAGACACATCAACAGAACTTCTGGCTACTTCCCTTTGAATTCTACCCTTAGCTCATAGGAGATAGATACAAAACTGACCTTCCCAGTTCTCCAGAGAGAGCCTTCCATCCCTCCCCCCAAAACACAGGAGTGATACTTAAAAGACAAGAAAGAGGTACAGAGATCAAAACCAATTGTGTAGGAAGAAAAACACATAAAGGAACGGTCAGTTCACTGGAGTTTTAAAAATGAGACTTTTATTCCCTAAAGAAATATGGTTAGAACTGTTTTTGGCATTGAAGAATGTTTCTCTGCTGTTTACTTTTATTTTTAACTAGAATCTCCCAGGGAGCAGGGACTACATCCAATGCCCTTATCTTGATTACATCCCATGGGACTGTCTGGCATTTTGGTCCCATGTGAAGCATTCATTGTACCCTGGGATGGGGTGGGGATGGGGTGAGTGATCTGAGCATGTTCAGTTTGGAAAGGGTTGCTCAGAAGTCTGGTACATGTGAAATGAGAGCAAACAGCAATCAGGCTAAGAGAACTGCCAAAGGAATATGTGGTGTGTATTTCCAAAGAATCTGAGAGGAGAAATTCCCCCATTAATCTACCAAATGGTTCTAAACCAATTACAACGTAGGTACTGTATGCAGTTCCCAGGGTAATTTCTTCTGCCTTGCAACAGAAGCCTGCTGTAATGCTGAGGGGGAGCCATAAGGATAATGCCTGCTAATGGGTTTACTATATTACAATGGAGAGATGCGGTCTGCGTGTTTATGACTGATGTATATAAAGTCACTGTGGTATTAGAAGTCATCCAATAGATATTTACTCTACTTGCATTACTTCTGTTAATTCCCTAAACCAGCTCTGAGCGGTTCCAATTAGTGTGAGGATGCAGGACCTGCGGCACTGTCTCTGAGAAGAAGGACATGCATGCCGGGCATTCTGTGTCCATCTTCAGTCACACACCCACGGGGGCTGCTGTATTAGGCTGTCTCCCCTCTCGTGCGGTCTCCCTGACGTGAACTCTGCGGATAACTACATTTAAAGTAGAGTTCTCTCTACTCTGGCTGCATATTAGAATTACCCTGAAGTCCTGGAAAACACATGTGAATGATATCCACCTGAGACCAATTAAATCACAACCTCCAGGGCCTGTAACCCAAGCATCTCTAGTTCTAAAAATTTCCCCCAGGTAATTCTCCATTTGTAGATAGACTTGAAAATCACAGATTAATGTTCAGAGGAAGATGATGTCACTTTGGTCTCATCCTGATGGGTAAATCTGTGTGAATACAGACTCTTCTGTATCACAACTGTATTTCATTTTAAAAGCAGTCATCACCATTATTGATGCTGATCTCATAATCACAAGGTTTACAGAAGGACCCCTTTACCACAACTTAGTAAGACTCAAAACTCTACTGCCCTTGCTTATTGTAGTTTTGTTAGCGATAAAAATTAAAATACATATATTATTAGATAAAAGTAGATTGGTTACATAAACATGGGGAAGCCCCAAAGTGGAATGTTATACAGGTATTAAAAGCAATTATGTAAATTGTTTATTCACATTCACTTATTTAACAGCTACCTTTAGGGAAACCCCTTGTGTGCCAAATACTGTTCTAGGCTCTAGGAATATAGCAGTGAGCGAGAAAAAGGTGCCAGCAATTTTTAAAAAGATGTTTAAAAACAGCCTGCGTTATGACACTACTTTTGTAACATATATGCATAAAATATGGGAGAGATACATAAAACGTTAATTGATAGCATTATCGCTGGGTGATGAGATTTAAAACGATTTAAATTTTCTTTCATTTTTGGTATTTTTTTCTCCATGCCAGGCATTGATCACTTATGTAGTTTACGTATATAAGGCATATATTCCATTCTCAGATACCTCACACGCTAATGGGAACGTGTTAAGTGACTTGTCATCTATCAAGACTTGTCTAGCTCTGCAGGAGCGATAGCGTGGCTGGGCTGAAAGGTCAGTTAGAGGCTGCATTTCAATGTCCCTTTAAATCTGGTGAGGCAAATCTGACTGCTGCGGTTTAAAACATATTAAGTGATAAATTCAATAATAATTGTAGGATTTCTTACTCTTTACTTTTACTGGCTTGCTTTTCTGTGCAAGTGTCTAAGATTTTAGGAGCTCAAAAAGGACTTGTTGAACAAATGAGTAAATGAATGGTCGCCAAGGCCAGTTAACCTGCACCGAATCCTTCACATGCAATATTGAAAGTAGCCACGAGATGGCGATAAAGTTTAAAAAGTGAAAGTTACAAGGGTTTATAGAAGAAGCCCCACAGGTCAGGCGTGGAAGATGTGTTCTGGTGCAAACTGCCATTAAGTAACCCACACACGTGCTGTCTTCCCACCTGGGGAGTCTTCCCTTCCTGGTCCCTGCTGGGTGGGGCATGCAGCTGGCCTCAAGTAAACAGAACTGAGTTCTTGAATCTTCTCTCCCTCAAGCATATGGTTGACAAATAGAAGTTTATTGAAAGGGCTGCTTTGCAGAATCTGGAGGCCCATGTGAGTCCTGTCTCAGAAAAGGGTTTTGGCCTTGAGTGAAGTGCCCAGGCAGAGAGGACCTCAGCTGTTTGTCCCCAAGGGGGAGGCAGTATCTGCAGTAACAGTGGAAGAAGAGAAAAGATTAAATGGTTTCTTTGCTTGTGATCAGCCTGAGGCTGGAAAAGAGGGGCTGACAGGTTGGCTGGAAGCTATTGGTGTTACTATCACACAGGCTGCAGAGGCCCTGGGGTGTGACAGGTCACAAGGAAGACGGATAAGGTGGACCCCCAAAACATTTGAAAAACCATATATATAAAAAGAAGGGATTCCAGGGCCATTTGCTTATATCTACAACCTGTCCAGGGATCAGCTGGCCAGTTTGTGACTTATCTCTCTGCTTACTGACTTTCAAGCCATTCTGTTGTTTATATTATCCTGCTAGCAATTCCTGTGGAGAAACTGGAGAGGTAGGGAGAGTTAGGGGAACCTTAAAGCAGCAATTTTTTTTTAATGGTTGACAAATAAAAGTTCATTGAAAAATAACAGCAAAGTCTTTCTCCCCTTGACTCTATTTTTGGATTTTGACTTCCCAGCCTAGGTAGCATTTGTGTATCTGATGCAAAGAGAGTAGGCTCTAAGGTCAGACAGCCATGAATTCAGCTTCTGCTTTGCACCTGACTGGCTCTGTGACCCTTTTTGACCCCTCAGAGCCCCGGTTTTCTTGCCTGTACAATGGGCTTTACAGGAGGAGCCAGGGAATCAGGATTCTAAAGTGCCCAGCACAGCCCAGTACATAGTCAGGGCTCAAATAATGAGGTTTCCTTTTCTTTCTGATTTTATTTTCACCACATTACTGGCCTGAAAGTTTTGCCTGGATGCTCTTTATACAGTCAAGAATGTCCCTTTTCTGTTTCTTTCCCCTTTCTGGAAGACTCCCTTCTTTGCCTTAAGAAACCCCAGCATCTGAAAAAAACGAAAGCCCACCTCTTCCTCAGAGCCCCCTCAGCCCATCCCTGCACAGCTTCTAACAACACCTCTTCTTAGCGGCGCCATTCACATCACTTTAGAATCGTCCTGCTCAGTGGGAGATGGCAGTCTCCACATCTTCCACCTTCCCTTACTCCACATGGTGTATTTCCTGAGGACACAAGATCATGACAGTGTCTTACAGGTCCTCGAATCTCTAAATAAGTAGGATCACTTTGATTACTCACACTATCCTGTTTCCATGGAAAGGAAAACTGTGTTCATAAACTGTCTGAAATGGTACCTGCCACTGCTTCTGCTCTGCTTTACCATCAGCTCAAGCTACAGCCAAAAAAAAAGGAGACATTTGAATAGACCCTATTATTTTAACAACCAAACTGGACCCTATACTTGAAGATTTTGCAACTGAGTCTAAAAAACCCCCAGCACAGCTATAAATCCAAATGGGTGTGTATGTTTCACGACTTGCCTCGGACAGATCCAGATGCAGCTCTGTCCTGATTTGATCCAGATCTGAAGAGCCTCTGTCCAGGCAAGAGCAGTTATGCACATGTAGTCTATTATTTGAATAAGGTGAAGCCCACATTAAATGCATTAAATCTTAAATGAGCTGAACACTGCCCTGGGCCTTTCAGATTTTTACAAAGAGGACAATTTTCTCTGATGCGTTCCTTTGGCAAATACTACTAATTTTAACAAGAAAGTTTAAACTCAGTGAAACTGCTTGCCCACTCATGTCATTAGGTCTAGCGACACAAGAGGAGCTGGACTTTTCAGTACTTTCTTTGGAAAGGCTGAGGGTTCGTGGGGAGAGCTGTATCACTCATGTGTTCAACATGGACTTCTAGCGTCCCTGTTAAGCTGGTTGCTTTATAGGGAGTCACGTAGACTCTTTAACATTCTGCTTGAACAGGATTGATGGAAGAGCTAACAGAAGCCCTATATGTCTCATTCTGTCCTCCATCAACCCTAAAATATGCCCATTTTACAGATGAGGAAACTGAAGCTTAGGGAGTTGAAATGACTGTCTGAGGGTTATACAGCCAGCAGGTGGGTAGAACTCAAGCCCAGTGTGATTCAGAGTGAAATGTTAATACGTGCAAAACCTTGTAAGACTTAGCAAAATCAGGTTAGTTTGTTTCCAGTTCATAATCTAAGGTGTGTTGTATGTTCATAAAATGCAGAGTCTGAAAAATCCTGTCAACAGGGGGCACAGATACTCTCATAGATGCACCAGGAATTATGGAACTTGGTAGAAGGAGGGGATCAGGAAGGCTATTTGGCAGCAGGGTAAGTTAGGTCATGAAAAATAGGAGTTATTTGGAGCAGCCTTGATCAGGTTTACCCATCAGTTCCAGCCTGCCTGTCAGGGGAGCATGGCAGGAACCCAGGTGACTCCAATCAAACTCTGCCAGTTTGGGGGGAGTTAAAAAGAAAAACGGAACCATGGAAGATTGTTGCTTGTAATCAGGTTTCAAGTCTATCTCTGAGTTCTCTCATTTATTAAACAAATGAATTGGTGAAAATAAACACTTTTTAAATGCATCAAAATGGCAGTAATGGCAATGAAATACTGGCTAAAGGAAGACCGTTTAACTCACGAGTGGATCTTTCTTGCTGCCATCTGCTCCCAGATGGCACAGAAATCGGAGAGAAGGCTGACAAAAATCACATCAGTTCCCTTCCAGGCCTCCAAAGCGCAAAGTGGAACCCTGGTGTCAGATTAGTGTACACTCTCAAGTATCGTGATTCCTTGACATTTGTAATTCTCCCAGCGTGCACTGACTAGTACACGTTTGATCGTTGTATGTCCTTGAGATAGACATACATATAGATGTAGCCTCATCCGGCCAGCAAAATAGGCTTACTGAAGGCCTGGGAATTCAGTAAATATTTGCTTCCCTCCTCCACCCCTTGCCCGTGGGAAGCATACATCTCCACTCCACTGATTTTGACCTTGATGTTGTGACCTGCTTTGGACAATGAAATGTGACTGAGTGTGACATACACCTCATAGAAGCACTTCAACAGACACTGCATGTATCTACCAGTCCTTTTACTCTTTCTCTCTTGAAAGATCAGCACACTCCGGGTACCTTCGGCCTGAGTTTTTAAATCGTAAGACACATCGAATAGAGCCACAGCTTATAAGAGAACCCATATGAAGCAAGAGTGAGAAATAGATGTTACAAGCTACTGAGGTTCTGGAGTTGTTTGTTACTGCAGCAAAATTGACTAATATAAAGTCATGCTGGATGACTGCACTTTCTAGATAGCGAATCTAATTAAAACACACATTTTATTTACCAAAAATATGTTACTCAATTTATGGCTTTTAAAAAGAGTCAAATGGCTGAGTTAAATAAAACTCCTTTCTGATAATTTGGGGGTTTTGAACTTTGTGATGAATTATAAACTGATAACCTAGATACAGTCTATTAGAATTTGGATTTCTGCTCAAAACTATTTCATTAAATGATAGATTTCTTGAGATGAGAAGGAGTATAGTAGCCATCATTCTATCTCTGGCACCTGGAATAATGCCTGGCACATCCTGGACTCCATAACTGTTTGCTGAAAGTATGTGGCAAATGAAGGCAAGAAAAACAATAAAGTGCTAATATCGCACTCAGTGCTGGAGAATTGCTGCTCTTTCGACTCAAAAGGTAACGTGACAAGGACGGACGACAGTACTGGATGATGTGGATCAGTGACGCAGGGGAGAAGGGAGACCCCGAGTGCTTAGCTTTGCTGGTGGGTTTTGGATTAGCCAGGAAGACCTGCACAAACAGAGAAGAGAAGCCTTGGGCGGCACGCTACACTGAGCAGAAAGCTGCAACGCATTGAGCTGATTGTAACATAAGCCTCCCCTTCACTTTCTGCAGGCGCTGGGCATTCTGGCCTGGAAGTCCCCTCCTTCTTTCTGTTGGTGCACATTCAACAGAGCCTAGAAGTCCAAGAGGAGAGGAGCAGGTGGAGGAGACTGGGGAGCTCAGGAGATGGCTTGATTTCCCAAACTTGGGAGGGACTGGCTAAACCAGAGGAAAAGGAGGCCCCCTCCTGCTGGCTGGCTAAGCGAGACAGCACATGGCGGACTGAGAAAGTCTCCAGCGCAAGAGAAGAAGGAGAACATGGAGGTGGAGGAGAGGGCATCTTATCTCGTGGAGCTGCATGCTGGTCTGAAGCCAACCAGCCATTTCTGCTGGGATCCCATGCTTGGAGCCAAACTTTTTTTTTTTTTGATCTACATCCTCTTGTCCTTCCCTCTACTGTTTTTTGAAGTGAAAGTATTATTTGGATCTGCATTCCTGAAGTTTCTGCCTGCCTGAGACTCCTGACCATCCCTGCTGAGCGGCAAGTACCAGACGTGAATAATGACAGAGCAATTCTTTGCCCTTTTGGCTGCTCCAGTCTCCTCCTCTCTCTGCATCACACAGCATCATGAGGGTCAACAGGTTTCTCTCGGTGGGTTCTCTGGGTCTGTGTAGTTTGCAATCCAAGAGACTGGAGTCCTGTATCATCAATGATGTTTGCTCGGAATGAATCACTTGGCTTTAAAGCCAGGACACCTGGTCAGCCATCTCTCCTGCTGCTCCTTTTCTTCCACAGCCAAGCCCTGACCTGGGAATAGCAGGTGGAGCATTTGAGCCCTGAAGTTCTGCTGCTCCTCTGGTGGTGTGGCCTTGGGGAAGTTTACCTCTCTCTCTACTTCTCTCCAGTTACTACTATGGCCAGTAAAATGGCCATAATAATCCCACACCAAAGAACCGTTTTGAACATTTTATGTAACAAGTGTATTTTAAGTAGTGAGTATGAGCAAACATTTGGTAAGAAGGCTTATAATTATAGAAATGATTATTGAGACACTTGTTTCCAACAGGAATTGCTAGCACTGAGAGTGACCTTTTAACTTGCAAAAATTTTCCTTCATGTTCAAGAATGTAAATCTCTGACATTTGAATGCGTTTTTTTTTTTTAAAGTTGCTTTTTTTAAGCAATAAGACAACAATTTTAATGCAAGGACATATGCACTTACAGTTTGCTTTATCACAAGGCCACAGTGAACCCATTTCTTAAGGTCATAGTAGAATCAGAGAACTCTTTTCCATTCCATTACGCCTCCTCAGACAGGGTCTGAAATGGTCAGTTGTGTTCCCAGACCTTATTCCCCGTGTCCTGGTCATGAGATGAGATCTTTGCTCATTTCTCACATTTGTAAGGATGTATGTAGCTAATGAACAGTATCTTCTCTTAGGGACACTAGTGACAAGAGGCTGTGTCACTGTCAGGGAAACTTTCATACAACAGTCCTTCTGGTGAAGTGATTCTTGAAACAAACCCCATAGGAGGAGAGGCAAATAGAGAAGGAAAATATATCTTTGCCGCTTCTAAAGCCAGACTACAATTTAAAACTTCAACGTGAAATAAGTAGGCAAAGCCTCAAACACTCCCTACCCCAGCTTTCTAGAAAACCAATTTTCCAGAAAATTGTGATTCTCTGATCAAAGGCACATAGGCGTTTCCTGTCAAATGGGTCAAATGACAATTGCCTATGTGAAACACCCACGTTAACAAAGTCTTCAGCATTCTGAGAGCCTGCAAGGGATTTGGATGGCTTGCAGGCAACTGTCCCCAAAATACTTTCCCAAACAGCACCAGATGAAGCGGAAAGGCTACTCTGGTGCAAGAGGAAAGCATTTCTTTACCATGGCGCTGTCTGGCCCTGATGCAAGGAGATTCCAAGGACCTCCCTGCAATCCACAGGGATGTGTGGGAACCTCGCTCCAGTCTGTGACGTCAGTGATGACAGTGGATTTGCACTGTCTCCAGGTGAGTCAAAGGATGCTCCTGTTTTTCCCCAGGACCCTCCTCCCCTATGGCCAATGCTTAGTTACCAAGACAACCCGAGCGGCTCCTTTATCCACCACTTTTATTAGAATATGTTAAGCCACCCTGTAATTATTTATGATTAATCTTTTTTTAAAAACAAAACCGAGTTACAAGAGAGCAGGAATTGTGTGTGTGTGTCTATGTAGTGTGTGTGTAGTGCGCACAGTGCCTGGCGATAATAGGCACTCAGTGGTGTTGAATGAATTAATGGATGAATGATGTATTCATTCATCATTGGTGCCATTTTGAGGAGTGAGAAATTCCAAGAATTCAACAATCTAATTCTGTCGTTTTCTGGAATGAGTCATGATGCTCATCTCTGTGTGTATATAATCCTTTTAATGAAAGTTTGTGCTAACTTACAAATGTATAGAAAGAATTGAAAATGGAAATAAAATCCATGAAGATTTCCAGGGCGTAGCACTGTTCCAGGTCCCAGAAGGTGAAGGTGTCTGGCATTGGTCCCTGCCTTGAAGTGTGCACGGTCCGCTGGGAAGATGTGTGTGCCTGAGGAGTGTGAGGGCAGATGAAATCGTATATATACTGTAATCTTACAAGACAGGACCTGTTGCGGTGAAAGGACCGGTATAAGTGAAGAGATAAAGACGGTAACATAGGAGGAAAGAAAAAGGACTAGAATATGATCTGAAACCTGAGAGAAAGAAGTGATTCTTTGCCAATTCTAAAGCCAGACTACAACTTAACACACCAAAATGCCATAGCAATTATAGCAGTTCCACTCCTGGGTATATACAACTGAAAACAACAAAAACACTAATTCAAAAAGATACATGCACCTCAGTGTTCACAGCAGCATTGTTTACAATTGCCAAGGTGTGGAAGCAACCTAAGTGTCTATCACCAGACAAAGAGCTAAAGAAGATGTGGTCCACACACACAATGGAATATTACTCAGCCATAAAAATGAACGAAACCTTGCCATCTACAGCAACACGGATGGACTTGGAGGGCATTACGCTAGGTGAAGTAAGTCAGAGAAAGACAAATACTGTATAATATCACTTACATGTGGAATCTACAAAATAATACAAACCAGTGAATATAACAAAAAAGAAGCAGATTCATAGCTATAGAGAACAAAGCAGTGATTACTAGCACGGAGAAGGAAGTGGGGAGAGGCAATACAGGGCTAGGGGATTAGAAGGTACAAACTATTATGTATAAAATAAGTTATAAGGATATATTGTGCAACATAGGGAATATAGCCAATATTTTATAATAACTATAAATAGAGTATCACCTTTAAAAATTGTGGATCACTGTACACCTATAACTTATATAATACTGTACATCAAATATACTTCAGTTTTTAAAAACTGTGAATCACTAAAAAAGATGCCATAATCCATCAGCCCTAAAGCCCCAGCTTCAACCTGTCCCAGCTTTGACCCTATAGGGGAGAAGAGGGCAGCAGGAATTGGACCATCCCTGGAGAGCATGGAACTCTGAGAACTCAAATCCCTTGATGCCTGGAGTTTGGGGCATTCCTTTTTCTCTGTTGTATGAATTTTTTTTTAATCTTATACCTTTTAAAAGAAAACTTCACATTCTTGCTTTGATGTACCTGAGAATGCATGCTACAGACCTGGCCCCCCCTCAGTCAGGGGCTGGAGTGGGGGTCCTCTTGCCAAGCTCCCCATAACTCAGATTTATCACTTAGGTAACGTGGGAGGACCCCGCTGCTGGCCGTGTCGGATTCCTGCCCCCAGGGCAGCATCATCCCCCGAGTCATGAAGCCTCCTGTTGGTCCACATCTTCCTCCAAACAGGTGCTTTCAAAGGTCTTTGTAGGAGGTTGCTGGAGACCCATCAATCACCTCGCAAAGGGTGTATGCAAAGCTGTCTTGTTACATCTGGGATAATAAAGTCACTTTTAAGCATGACTGCACCAGCTTGCATTCATTTATAACACACTCTAAGTGCCTTACAGCATATTATTTTTCTATCAAACCTATGCAAAAACCTCCCAAGGAAGGGAAGAGTCTGGGAAACATCCCATTTTCCAGAGTGGACGGCCACAGTTCAGGAGGGTGGAGCTTCCACCAGGTTGCTGGCCAACGTGCTGACGAGAGCCCTGCTACTTCTCTTTCCTTTCTTTATTTTGACTCTCTTCGTCTTTCCCTAATGATTTTCTCATTTTGCTTCTGATGCTCTGTTTTGCCCCTAAATTGATTTTAGGTGAAAACAGGCAGGTCACAACTGCCAACAGGGCTGAGTGTCACGAACTAGTAAAGCAGGGTAAGGGGACAGAGAGTGCAGGGGGCTGCTACCCTATCTTAGGGTCAGGGAAAGCTCTTCTTAGGAGGTGACTCTGAGCTGAGCCATGAATGATAAGGAAGCCATGGGCACCTCTAGGGGAAGAGCACTCAGGGACTGAAGCAAGGACATGCATGACATCCATACAGATGACGCCAAACTCAGGGCCACAATTCATGATGTTTTAAAAAAAGCTCTCATTCCCTCCTTCCAACTGCTTCCTGGTGATAGTCACTGTCACTGCAGGTACAGCTTGTCTGCAACCAAACTCAACACGCCTATAAAAACTGGCTCTCTCTCTTTCCTGATTTCTCTGTCTCTTGCATCAGTGCCAGTTAGGCTGGAAACTTAGGAGTCATCTGGCACATACCATTGTCCTCTTTTCTAATATTCAGGGTGTCAGTAAGAGTCCCTAGCGTCCCTTGCTTCCTCACCCTCCACCCTTTCATGCATCTCCCTGTCACTGGGTTCCTACCTATATAATTCATCCCCTGACCCACAGTCAGGTGAGCAACCACCACTTAACACTATTCTAGGCATGTGCTAGGCACTTCACACACTGGCTCATACTAGCCATAAGGCCGTGTGAATAGCTCTATTGCACAGACGGAGAAACTGAGGCTGGTATCCACCTAAATCACGGCCTTCACTACGTCTCCTTTTCTGTATAAAAAATCAACATGAAAGAGACCACATTTCTGAGCCTGGCAAAGGCCCCCAACACTCTTCTGAACCACAATCCACCCGCTCCTCTCAACATGAAATCTCGGACCTTCCTAATCAATAAATCTATCCCGTGTTCACCCGTCATATTTTCTCACCCTGACCTCCGTGTCTGGAATGCCTTGCCCTTTTTCATTTTGCTGGCTCAAATCCTGCCTCATCTTTGCTCTTCTCCTCACTGACGTGTTCTCCATTCCCTTGGGCCATGAAAACCCACAAAAAATGAGATCAGTTTTTTTCTGGGCTCTTGATCATGCATACATTTCCTCACCATAACCGTGAGCAAACCTGTTTTGCAGCAGAATGTGATGCCTAAAAGTGTGAACTCTGCAGATCATCCCAGAGTTTGAATCCTGGACCTGTCCCTCAGTGGCCATGCGATCTCTGGGTTCTATTCCTCATCTATAAACTAGAGTTGATGCTAACAGCACCTACCTCACAGGGTTGCAATGAAGTCAAATGAGCGAATGCACATAAGGGGTCATTAGTCTGGCACAGACTGCACATTCTGTGAGTGGTAGCTGTTTGCACCCCAGCTTAGCATGGTATTTGGGGAACAGTGTGGCCTTGACGAATATCCTTTTAATACCAATTTATTCAAATCAATAAACGTGCATAGCAGTCTTTTAACTACAATGAGGATAGAGGGAAGCACCCATTTAAGAGCAGAAGAACTGACACCGTGGACCAGATTCATCACCGACTATTCACAGAACAAGTGTGTAGTGAAGTGGGGGCTGTGGGTTCAAATCCTGGCACTTTACCTCTGTGCTGCTTGGCTTTACCATCTAAAAATGTTGATGATAATATTATCTGTTTCAAAGAGTTCTTACGAGGAGCCAATAAAGATAATAAATGTAAAATATTTAGTACTCCTACAATGGAATACTCCTCAGCCATTTGCAGCAACATGGATGGACCTGGAGATGGTCACACTAAGTGAATTAAGCCAGAAAGAGAAAGAAAAATACCATATGATATCACTTATATACGGAATCTAAAAAAATAAGACAGATGAACTTATTTGCAAAATAGAAACAGACAATGAAAATAAACCTGTGGTTACCAGGTGGGTTAAAGGGGAGGTGGAGGATTTGGGAGTTGGAGGATAAACTGGGAGTTCGGGATTTGCAGATACACACTACTACATATAAAATAAACAGCAAGTTCCCACTGTATAGCACAGGGAACTATATTTGGTACCTTGTGATAGCCTATAATGAAAAAATATGAATATATATATATATATATATATATATATATATATATATATATATATATATATATAAACTGAATCACTATGCTGTACACCGGAAATTAACATGACATTGTAACACAACTATATACTTCAATAAAATTTTTTTAATAAAAATAAAATACTTAGTACTCAATAATTGTTGGTTCATGATATTATCATGTATTGTTGTTGATCCAGTCCTGCATATGTCTCTGACATGAGCACAAAGGTCCTGAGGGAAGGGTCACAGATCAGATTTGAAGGAAATCAGGAGGAAGGAAAGAATCAGAACATGAGCCTGAAGCTTCTGGAGGATTCTGGAGGATTCTGGGCACCTGGGGAAAGTGAGGGAAGGA
Organism: Camelus dromedarius; assembly: GCF_036321535.1. Classification (NCBI taxonomy): domain Eukaryota; kingdom Metazoa; phylum Chordata; class Mammalia; order Artiodactyla; family Camelidae; genus Camelus; species Camelus dromedarius. Next base: position 8,208,178 of record NC_087454.1, on the reverse strand, counting down.
TGCAGACAGGAGACAGGGGGGTCTCTCTGGGCCTCTCAGTTGCTTGATTCAGAGGCTTTCCTGCACTGGTTCCATTTAAACAGGCTGAGTGGCCTTGGACAATGACATTCCCCTTGACTCCACCCTCCTGCTCAATTTCCATGTTCAGCTTGGAAAAACAGACCCAGGCTCTCTCCCCAGAGAGCTTAACCCTCTCTCAGGTTTCTCCTCCTTGCATCTGGCCCACTGCCTCTGCCTTGTCACCAACTCACAGTTCGAGTTTCTTGCTAAGATGATTGCTTCAGCCCCCTGAAATCTTCATGGCCTCCAGCCACGCCTCTGTAATCCTCTCTACACTTGAGCAAAGTTAACCTGCTTGAAAAACATAGCTGCAAGCAAGAACTGTATTAAAAAATATTGAAACTGTAAAGCCAACACACAGCATCTCCAGATTATTAACAACCCCCCTGCTGCTACATGAGTCATCTCAATGCTGTTGACACAAGAAGATGGAGAGGTGAAATTTTAAGTGGATGAAAGATTGATTGTATGGGACCATAAATTTCAAATGAGTCCACTACAAACAGTGCATTTGAATCTGTCTCAAACGTCTTCATTCACCTCCTCCCGTTTTAGATGACAGTTCCAAAGGATAATACATAATAACACTTTCAGGACCCAGGGAAGTTAAAAGGAAGACAATTTAATGAGGCTGAGCGGTGCACAAGTGCTCTAACTATTTCAGAAGCGATTCAGTTCTCAGAGACCCACTCTAAAATCCCCAGGGCAACTGTATTTCCAGGCTGAACTCCAACTACACTGGTAGTTGTGGGAGTACCACTCAGTCCTTGGTTACATACAGTATCCGTGTGTAAGTGAGCAAGGCTTCTCTGCAAGATGTAAGTTCCCTGAAGACAAGGATCAGGGACTCAAGAGATTCACCTGCTTATTCTGGCTCTACTGCCTAGTGGTCTATGACCTTGGAAATAATTTAAAATTAAATTTCCCTCTGTTTCTCAAATATAGGAGGTTGAATTACATCTATAAGTCCCTGGTAAACAGCAGAGGTCTTTCATAAGTTCATTCTTTAAAAAGTTTATCCACTCATGAGTTTGGATTAATAAATCCATAGCAGCCTATTTATTTTCTCAATGCACAGATATTTCAAATATCTACAATTTTGTGGGAATCATCAAATTTTGATTTATAAAGGGGATCCTTATATACATGGCAAAGCATTAGATAAGATACTCTCTGAGATCCTTGGCTGCTCTAATGTTTATTCATCCTTTTTTTTAATTTAATTTTTTTAACATTTTTAATTGAGTTATAGTCATTTTACAATGTTGTGTCAAATTCCAGTGTAGAGCACAATTTTTCAGTTATACATGAACATACATATATTCATTGTCACATTTTTTTTCGCTGTGAGCCACCACAAGATCTTGTATATATTTCCCTGTGCTATACAGTATAATCTTGTTTATCTATTCTGCATTTTGAAATCCCAGTCTGTCCCTATTCATCCTTTTTTTTAAAAAAACTAAATATTCACTGAAGACTTCTTTTAGGAACTCTGCTAAGTGCTCTGGAATCACAGGTGAAAAGGTATGATTTTGGCCTTAAGGGGCAACAGATTTTAAAGAGACAACTATGTCCAACATGATACGAGTAGGAAACACATATTAGAAACTTCCTGGAATTTTACGTGAGTATCACTTGGCCTTCCCTCACGGTAAAACAGGTACTCTCACCATCCCTGTTTGCGCAGGAGTCAGCTGATGTCGGACAGTGAATAAGCCTGGGTGGGAGAAAACTCTGACTCCAAAACCTGAATTCTCGACTCTAAACCAAAGTGCCCTGATGAAGGAGAGCACTCCATGCAGTGCGAGAGTGGATGGAAGAAGGAAGGTTTGGAGAGAGACAGGGAAAATGTCACAGCGTGACTATGTGAGCATCATCCAATGACTGGGGAGCAGTTTGCCAGCTCATTCCAAGGAGTGAGAGCACATGGAAAGCCACATGAGTGGGAAGGCGGAGGACACACCCAGGGAACGTCAGAGTGCTGTGTGCTGGACCAGGGTGACGGGGTATGAAACAAGGCTGAGGAGGAGATAAAGGGCCAGGTTCTGTGACTCTGTGCACCCCAGTTCCTCTGTATACTGGATGGTCTGGTATACAGTAGGCGCTCTCTAGTCCCAGTTGGTTGATTAGGACTGGATTATGTGCATTGTTCCTTTATGCAGTGTTTCCCAGTATTCTCTTTCAGGTGATGCTTTATCTTGGCTAAACTGACATCCAAGCCTTTGATGACTATATGCTGAACTTCAGAAGGAAACAGCCTCCTGTACCCCAAACACACACATCACCAGCATGACACTAGTTCAAGCAGACATGCAAGTCATTTTACTACAGCTGGCTGGTGGCTTTTAGCATCCATACAGATGGCTTTGCTGTGACCCTAGACTACAGGTGCTGCAGGTTTGGGGCGTTTCTTCCCTTGATGTAAATTTTGGAATCGGTATTTCTGAGGCTAGGCGGAGTCTCTTTAATCAGACTGCACAGATTCAGTGTCTGCTTGCTTGGCCTTGCAGAAGTCTTCCCGGAGAAGACAGTGATGGTGTGATCACTCCTACAGGCAGGGAGAAGCTGAAGCTCAGAGAACCGTTTTCTCACCAGAGCTGAATTCTAACTGTAAAGTTCACTAGCTGTGTGACCTCGGGTAGGTCTCCTACCTGCTTCTTGTCTCAGTTTCCTCATCTGTAAAATGGGAACAATCATGATGTCAATATGAGTATTGCCATGATTGTAAATAACACTCACATCATTGGATTACAATGAAGGTCACAAAATTTATATATGCTTTTGTTTAGAACAGTGCCAAGCACATTGTAAGCAGCATTTAAATATTTGTTCTCCATACAAGGAGGCCCTATAGAAAGGGTGTGTGAAATCCAGCCTTTACTCTGCTCACAGACCCCTGTGCTGCGCAGAGGAGAACATTTTCCTAACCAGCCCAGAGGCACTGGCTGGACTAGCAGCAGCCCTGCTTGTGAAGGCGATAAATTTGCTCTCTTTCTTTGGTGTTCACTGAGAAATATTTGCGGAGCAGACACACTGAAAAGCTTTATTAGATTGGCTACAAGTGTCCCCACTTCCCATTCATGTTTCTACCCTCCACAGCTTTACCATAACATTTAGCCAAGAAACACAGTGGAGCAGACCTTCATTATCATTCCGTGCAATGTCCCAGGTTCTCCTTTTTATGCACTTGTAAACAGAGTGCTGGCACCTCTTCACCAGGGACACTTAAGGCACCTGTTACATGTAGTCACATTTGGTTTCTTCAGTCCCTCTGAGAAAAGCTTAAAGCATTCTGACAATGCAAGCCAAGCTTATCTAGCAATTTCTCCATTGATCTAACTGAAAATCTCCATTGCTCCGTGGGAACTGACACAAATTCCACAATGGTGATTTCCAACGTCAGCCCAGAAAACAGGACAGCAGCTGAACAACACTGGGGGTTATATGTAAAGGTCAAACTGGACTAGGCAGCTTCCATACCAGTCTGTCAAGCACGAGGTACTAAATGGATGATTTTTATTCATAGGGGTAGCACAGAACATTGAAGAAAGCCCTTTGTTTGAAATCAGAAGGCTGAACTTGACTCTTGGTTCTGGGTGACCTCAGGCAAATCCACCAAATTATGCTCTTAGAGTGAGAGCAGGCCTCATTGGTCATGATGCAGATACTGAGGTGGTGAGCTTAAGCAACTTGCCAAGCATAAGTGAGTTAGTGACAGAGTAAGGACTCTCCCTCTCGGCTCCTGGCCCAGGGCCCTTGGAGAACCAAGAACCCTTTGGAGTCATGACGAGGGATAAACGATTTTTCTGGATAAACTGTAACATGCACTCTATTGAACATACTAAGTATAAAGTCCATGTGTAAAGCTTCTGTGGGAATTCAGTCTTTATGTTTCTGAGTCATTTGGAGTTAACTCACCGAAATGTTACTCTTCTGAGAGCTACTGAGGTCCAAAGTGCCCTTTAAGCTTAGTTCTTTACAGAAGACTTTCTTTCTTTTCTTTCTTTCTTTCTTTCTTTCTTTCTTTCTTTCTTTCTTTCTTTCTTTCTTTCTTCCTTTCTTCCTTTCTTCCTTTCTTCCTTTCTTCCTTTCTTCCTTTCTTCCTTTCTTTCTTCCTTCCTCTCTTTCTCTCTCTCTCTCTTTCTTTCTTTCTTTCTTTCTTTCTTTCCTTCCTTTCTTTCTTTCCTTCTCTTTCTTTCTTTCTTTCTTTCTTTCTTTTTTCTTTTCTTTCTTTCTTCTTTCCTTCCTTCCTCCTTCTTCCTTCCTTCCTTTCTTTCTTTCAAGAAATAGGACATTCTTGGCCACAAATAAACACGTTTGAATGCCAGATGATTTAAAATTTTCTTTCAGGCTAAATATCTGCCAAATCTCAGTTAGTTCTAATGCTCTATTTTAAAATAAGAGGAGGGAAGGTTCAACCCTCATAACAAGCCGAAATAAGCAAAGCATAGCCTAAGTCACTGGAGCAAGTGTTCTTATTTTAGTGTAATGTTATAAGGATTTTGGAAAGGGGTAAGTGGAAATCAGCATTGTTATTACATTTCTTATGGTTCAAGGTAGAGACCCGCTGGATTTTCTCTTCTTATGTTTTACAAGAAGTCCTTTTAGTTTGATACTGCATTTGGAAAAATGTTTGGTTACCACATTATTGCGGCTAAGAGAGGGATGTAGATGGATGGTCAGTGGGGATGAAGTGCATGGGGGGAGCCTTATGTAGCCCACCAACGAGGAGATCTTTAGTTAAGAAGGAATAGAAGTGGAGAGAATGTATGCAGAGAATATAGTGACTATGGTAAAGCCTTGTTTTGAGGATGAAGAAAAATATAATTAATGGCCATTTGGTTTCTAAAACTGTTCTTCTAATAGTTTCAGCTGTAGTTGCTGAAACAGGGATTTGCATCTCAGTGAACTTCAATTAAGTCAGGTTATACCCAGGTTATATCTGGCCGTATCCTCAACTCTGAGATGCCTTCTGATGGATTGTTATCCCAGAAGCACAAGCCCTGAGAATCCAGAGTTTCTCTAGATCTTTGCTACGAAGAGTGTCCTGAACTGTCTAGCAATGTTGGCATCAGCAGGAAGCTTCTTAGAAATTCAGAGTTTTAGGTCTACTTAGTCCTATTGAATCAGAATCTGCATTTAAACAAGATTCCCAAGTGATCTATATGCAGATTTAAGTTTGAGAAATACTGTTCTGGAGAAGAGGTGGAGAAACCATTTCAGTAAAGGACCAGACAGTAAATATTTCAGGCTTTGTGCACCAGAAGGTCTCTGTCCCAAATACTCAACTCTGCCATCACAATACAAAAGCAGCCATCAACAATCCGTAAACAAATTGGCTGTGTTCCCATAAATGTTAGTCACAAAGCCAGGTGGGGGCTGGATTTGGCCTGTAGGGGGAAGAGTCACAGGCATATTGTTACTGAACAAAGCAGAAAATCAAGCCCCTTTCCTTGTGTTCTTCTTTGTCGGTTTATATTCCTCTGCCTGTGGACATCTGAGACAGGAGGGAGGGGGGCAGGGCACAACCATGAAAAGAATGACACAACAATTGAGGATGGGACATAAACTGGTTAGTACCTGCTAAGCCCAGGATGGCGGAAGACTTGACCTCCAGTAGAGCTGGAGCTCCATTACATGCTCATTGTAATACATTAGCATGTTCAGTCACACACCCACCGGTGCCATGGCAGTTCTGAGGTTGGCCACAAAAGGCCAAAAAGTGGGCGGTGGCCCAATTCCAGGAAACCCCTGTCCCTTCTCCAAAACAGCTGGAATAATCCTCCCACTTGTTAGCATATGAAATTACCTAGCCTATAAAAACTAACCACCCCCGTACCCCCTAGCCCCCCCCCCCCCCGCCTTCTGAGACAGCCTACACACTTGTCTGTGGAGTGTGTATCTACTTTTAAACTAAACCTCCCACAGCTCATGGCCTCTTGCCTTTTGAGCCTACACACATTCTGCCCATGGAATGTGTGTCTTCCAGGGCTGCTCTCCCTTTCCAAAATGACCCCATCTCCCCGGGCCTCTCGTGCCTTCTGAGAAGGCCCACACTCTATCTCTGGCGTGTGTATCTGCCTGAATAAGCTTGCTTTCACTTTCCTACGGCTGGCTCTTGAATTTCATCACGAAGCCAAGGACCCTCACCTGACACGGTGTGTCCCACGGGCTCGCCGGAAACCAGGGATGTGACCATCATTTCTCACCCCACTTTCCTGCAACAGATCCCATTTCCTCTCCCTAAATAATTCCCTCCTCTTCCCTTGATTCCATTCCCTCTCATTGTCTGGGGAATTCCTACTCCTGTTTAAAGGCTCATTTCACATCCTACCTTTTCTCTAGATTTCCAGTTCTGTGCTTCCTCAGAATTAATTGGTCCTCCTTCACATTTCAAATTGGACTTAACGTTGAAACTTTTTCTCTTCCGCTAACTTCCAAGCTACTCAAAGGCTCTGTGTGCACCTAATGGTTTATATGTCTTTCTTTCCCCTTAAAATGCAATCTCCTTGAAAGCAGGTGCTGTGTTTTTCAAATTTATGTTTGCATATCTGGTGCCCAGTACAGTAATACAGTGCATACCAAATAAATACTTATTACTTCTTTCATCCTCATTTAAACTGGTCTTACATTAAAAAATACATTTAGAATTGAAGACAAATATGGACCTAGAAGAACTGCATAACCATGGGAGTGCCAGGCACTGAAAATCCAAAGATGTGGTCCCTGTCCACAGTGAGGAGGATATTCCAGGATCCAGCACATCTAAAGAATTATAGCAGAGAATAAGAATGATGAAGAACTCCAGGGGTATCTTCATGACATCAGGGAAAGAAGTTGAACTAAAGAAGTCCCAGGATTGAAATAAATCAGGTTCATAATAGGGGATTCTCCTTGTTAGGGACTAAATACTCACATCCTGTATCTCCCTACTCTCCTCCCTGTATCAAGATACTAGGAGAACTGAGTAATTAAGATGTTGCTCTATGTACGTGAAATCAGAAAGAAAAGTGAAAAGTTAGGTGTGTAAATGTGTGTGTGTGTGTGTGTGTGTGTGTGTGATATAACCCTCTTTTAAAACTTTTTATCATGGAGATTTTAAAACATCCAATTAAAGTGGAGTAAATAGTATTAAAAAACCTACGACACAGCCATCAGTCACTTCAAATAACATTTTCCAAACTTTTTTTCCATCTCTCTACTTTTTAAAAAAGTTAGAATTTTTAAAACAAATCCAAGCGATCATGTCATATATCACTAATACATACTACAGTATGCACATTTAACAGTAAGTTTTCTTCTAATGTAGCCACAGTATCCAATACACAATATTTTCTAGCTCTGTCCAATGATAAAGTTCAGAAGCAATGAAGATCCAGTAGTAATGAACACCCCTAAAACCTAGATGGTGGTTTGTAAATACCTCCCACAATACAAGGAATCAGGGCTCCTTGGAGAGATGAATGAATGACCGCAGGTACAGGCTGGGAAGTGTATGAAACTATGTATGAGCTATGAACATCTTATTGTGCCAGAAAGCAAGGATGTTATCAGAGACCCCCACAGCCATTTCAAAAGGCACAGGAGCTAACTTGAAGGTGCTCCTACCAGCCAAACATGACACAATTTGAATGTCAAAAGGAATAATGACCACAGTGGATTAAAGCACATTTTATTTTAAAACCCATGTGTTCATAGTGGTACAAAAACTCAATGGTCACTAACTGATTCCTCTAAAAATTTATAAATAAAAGGAAAAATAATGAATCATACAACCTGCTGTTTACACACCCTAAAATTGTATTTCAGGATAATACAAATGTTTGATGAGGGAACATTTTTCTTTAAAAAAGAAATTCAGCTACTAAATGCAGAAGAAATGAACGAATTATAAAAAAATTTTTTTCAACCTCTAATAAAATAGTGAAGCTCAGCAAGAATCATTAATGGCTGTTAAAATATTTGGATATAATTTTGATGAAGAACCTCAGAATGAATGACAATACCTAACAATACTTCACAACTTCAGGCTGATGATACCTAAGCCATTAATCAATCTTAACATCACTAAAGTGGGACAACCAGATATTCTGTGACTACCCATCAAGTACTTTTGGCAAAGAACTGAGCCTGAACCTACGTGAGCCAGTTTACAGGAAGTATGGGGAACAAAGTAACACATTAAATGACACCATGGGAATGAAATGAACTAAATCTAGAATGTGAGGAATTCTACAGATGAAATGACCTGATTATTTCCACCATAAATGAAATGATAAAGGGGGAACTTATGAATGAAAAGGGACTTATAAACCAAATGCAATGTGAGAATCTTTTTTGGGGATTTTGATTAGAACAAACCAACTAAAAAAACCACTTGTGAGATAGGACATTTAAACACAGTGGAGAGTTTTGAGGCATTTTTGGTAGGAGGTCTGAAACACGTAAATGCCTAGTGAATCTCAGGTGTTGGATCTACAGACTCATGGACCAACGTCCATAGCTCACAGAGCTGGATGAATACTGACAAATTCTTTATTTGTCCCTTTTTCTTTGAATCTAGCCTCCCATTCTCGGTGAGGAACTTTCTTCTTTCCTGGGCTTCAACTTTTGTAGTGACCACCACAGGCCTGAATTAACCAAATTTGGGTGTTTATGTGTTTCAGCCGCATGTTTAGTGACAGTCTCCTGTGACTCTTGTGGTTTCTGCACAAGTCTAAGTTCATTCCTTATAGATGATAATTATAGTTCTATTCCCAACATGGTGATTTTATTTCCTGGGTCTGCAAATTAACTACTTTTCCTCAGGTGCTGATATTAGCACGTGTGTATGTGTGTGTGTGTGTGTGTGTGTGTGTGTGTTTTAGAGTGAGGTGATTTAAAAAAATCACTTCAGTGAAGGCCTTTAGAGGCTGATGAAAGTCAGCTTCCAACTCTCATCAGTCCAAGGAGCGCCACCATGGAATGAACATATGTGGCTCTTTACTTCTGGATGGAAGTGAAAGTATGTGTTATGGGGTTGTGTGTATTTTGAGGATAGTGTTATGAAGCATTGTACTCGGATGGGGAGACCTAATGTGCTTCAGCGTTCAAAGAAGAGAAAGACAAGGACGCACATGGGTATGTGCATGTATGCAATTACGGGTGTACCTGCTGGAGGCCCTCAAGAAAAATTCCCAAGGAATCAGGCTCCTGTCTGTGTTTTCTGGATGATTATCATTTTAAACTTTTCACAGGCTGACATTTTCTAATAAAAATCATTCTACCAAGTCCCTCTCCAGAAAGGGGATGGATTAAGTCCCCTTGATGAAACATGTAATCATACATTAATGAATCTTCCATTTAGATGAATTGAATTAGGTTGTACAGCAACAGCCTGAAAAGAAGGGGGAAAAAAAAGAAAAGCATTCCAAACAACATACATATTTCCCTGAAATCAGTGTGTCAAAGAATCTCTTTGAATTGACAGAGCAATGTGTTATTACACCTACATGTACTGCCAGAATCTCTGCCATCTTATTGAAGAAAATGTGTATGTTTTATTTGAGCCAATTAAGGATGCTTTTGACGCATGGAAAGCATTGGAGTGATTTTTTTTTTTTTTAACTGTGCCCCTATTCAGCTGCAGTGATCATTCAGCCAGCTAATTTGCCTTCCCTCTTTCATTCTGTCCAACATAATGGGCAGAGGATCTGTTACTGGCACTTTGCCAGATGCTCTAGGGACATATAAATGATCAGACCATAAAATAAGGTCATATGAGGCCATGCCTTAGTCATCTTATAACATTACCACCTAGGACAATGACTGAAACAGAGGAGGAGCTTGGGGACTTTTTGTTAAAAAGATGAGGCATTGCACCCAAGTTCACAGCCTTTACAGTCTTGTGTGTGTGGGCAAGATATATATGATGCATCTAACCATAAAAATAGAATGTGCAGGGTAAGTAAGAAGAGCCATAGACAGAGAAGATGGAAGGAGAAATTCTGATCCAAAGGGATCTCACACAGGTGGTAAATTTTAAAAGAGAATATGAAGGGCATTTAGGCAAAGTAAACATCATTAACAAAAGCATCATGGTTGGCAGGAAGGAGGAGGTTGCATCTGCTATACAGTGAAGAGTCCAGGTTAGTTGAAATAAAGGGCATAGGGCTGAAACTCAGTAGAGTGTCAGCAGGTGGATGTAGGGCTGGACCATCAGATGGAACTGCAGTAGGACCACCCTGTGTTACAGGAGTGAGAGGTAGGACTAAACAAGAAGATAGAGATACAGGAGTGGGAGATGGGCTGGACTATGAGGTGCAGGGGGTTGGGGATAGTGCTGGATCATCATGTAGAAGTGCAAAGGATGGGAAACAGTGCTGGCCAATCAGGGAGAGGTGCAAGGGGTTGAGATGGGGCTGGCCTATTAGGTAGAGGATGCAGGGGATGGGAGACAGGACTAGACTATGAGGTAGAGGTCCAGGAAATACGAGATTGGCCTGGATTGCTAGGTAGATGGTGAAGGGGTGGGAAACAGGGTTGGGCTATTTATTAGGTGGAAATATATGACAGAAGGACCTGAATGTCACAGTAAATTTGCTCCTCATTTTGTATGCCTTGTGGAAGCACTGTTAGCTCCAGGCTGGGAATATATCACTGCTTTGTGAGTCTCTCTCCTGGCTCAGAGTTATTATATCCGAAGCACATGATTGCAGATTTGAAGGAAGGTGTAGGTGGCAGTGGAAAGGGGCTTGAAAGAAGAGGAAAATATGCTGGACACTTGCTATTGATTATAAAATGAATTCATCAGTAAAAGTTACCCAAGATCTGGGACTTAACAGCGGCCAAGCGTGTGGCTACTCCCTCCCATAAGAGGTTCTAGATAGTCCATGGATAGGACTGAGGTTCCTGGCTTTTGGTGAAGGGACTACTCAAAGATACTCATTTCTCATTGTTCTAAATGAACAGAATGCCTGCCTGGGGCCGGATCCTGGGCAAGTGTTAAACAGTCCTTAAGTTTTCAAACACTGTTTCTAACTCTCTGCATGACTCTCAGGGGAAAGGCCAGGACATATGCCTTTTGCTATTTTGGGGGTGTTAAGACAGAATTTGACAGCTTTCTTCTCCTTTCCCTCCCGTGTTTCTTTCTCTCTCTTCCATGTCATATTTCCATTCAGTCTGTCTGTTATCTATCCCTGGTGCCATTTTGGTGAAAACTGATGAGAAAGTCTTGACCCACATGTCTTGATAGACCGTAGACTGTCTACCACCCACTCCGTGTTTCATGTGTCCTCTCCCTCACTTCTCTATTGAGTCTGCCATCTCCAGAAATGTCTTTTCATACAGAATACATCTTTAGAGTGTAAGTGCAGATAGCATCATGAAAAACAAGAAGAAAAAAGATGGCTATCATTCCCTAAGGGCTCATAGAGATAAGGAAGTGTTCAAGGGGTCCTCTCAAGCACTTGGTCAGTACTTGAATTTCTTATTCCCACCAAATTTGTCAGTTGAGATAGAAACATTAATTGGTATGGACTGTGTGGCAACGTCAGTCTGAAAACAAGAGCACTCGGCATTCAGACTCTCCCCTACCTTCATCCACACATGAATCGTGGACCAACTCCTCCAATAATCTAGCTAAATCAAGCAAGAAACAAAAAGAAGGGGGGAAAAAACAACCTGTAGCTCTATCTTTCTTCATTTGCAATCCAGGTCACTATGACTCCAAAACTCTGACTATTGATAATGACAGTGAACCTGTATTCTGAACTTGTGAAGAGCTGCTATGTGCCAGGTGTTGGCACAGGCTGCACCTCTTGAGTCACATTGCTGGGGTTAAAGTTCTAACTCCTCCATTTTCTAGTAGCCTCGTGGACATAAAATTAATTAACCCCTAGGGCCAGTCAGTTGCCCTCTTTGTATCTCAATATCCTCATCTATGAAGTGGGGACAATGACTGAGCTGGAATCATTACTGTTCCTAAGAGGATTAGTGAATTAATGCATGCTAAGCACTTGGAAGAGAGCGTGGTAAGCAGGAACAGCTGAACAAGTGTCCACGAAATGACTTTTCATTTAATCCTTGGAAAAGCCTGACCAGTTAGGTATTGTTATTTCCAGTTTACAATGAGCCTAGCAAGGTTTGGCTCTCCTTTGGCCCCTGGAAGCAGCCAACACCAAAGATCCCAGCAAACACATGATATAAAGCCTCTTGATAGGATCAAAGGTCACATGACCTGGATTTGGATCTTGTCTGCCGAATTGAAGACCAGTACAAATGATCAGGCTGGTGGTCACAGGGAGCTCTGGATTAAACATGTTGCAAAACCCCCTCTACTGGAGGGTCTTATTTTTTTTTCCACCAGTGTCCTAAGCAGCTTAGCAGTCTTGCAAATTGTACTGGTAGTAATTAACTATGTGAGCCCAGACAAGCTATGAAATCTCTCCTAGATTCTCCTCTTATTCCATCTGTAGAAGCTGGTGGTTAAACCAGATTACCCTCTTCTTAGATTCTGTGATTCTCCAGCCTGTTACCTACATAATCAGGTTCTGCACCTTCTTCTGGTTTATACCCTGTCTACTCTACCTCGAAGGGCTGTCTCCATAGAGGTCATCCATCATCCCCAGCATAGAGGACATCTGTGTCCAGCTCTCTCTCTCTCTCCTGTTTTCTTTCTCTTTCTCTCTTCCTCCCTATTTCTATTTACCTATGTCTTTCTCTTCTCTCTGTATCTCCATGTCTCTTTCTCTTTATCACTCTCTGTATCTTTATCCTCTCTCTCTCTCTGCCTCTTTTTCTTTGTCTTCTTTCTGTAACACTGAATGCATATCTTTTTTTCTCTTTTCGCCTCTCTGTATCTCTGTTTATCTTCTCTCTCTGTATCTATGCCTCCTATGTCCTTCTCTATTCTTTTTCTCTATGTCTCCTATCCTCTCTTTCTTTCTCCACTACCAGTTTCTAATGGTTACCTAAGCTCCAGATTTAGTAAACACAACAGGCAATTGAAGGGAGAGGAGAAAAGGAGAAATAACAGCATTCTGCAAAGTGGGACTCTAGCCTAGTAACCTAAGAGGGAACACATGCTTCCTTTGAAAGATTTAATTTAGCTCAACAGCAGTGAAAAATAGAAAGCCTAGTTTGGCATCCATGGCCCCTTGACTCCTTAGCATAGGAGGCTGCAGAAAACACTTCCTAACTATTGTTGGTAGTTCTTTTCTGCCGCCAAAGCATGGAGCCTCTTCTCCACAAGGCAACTTGCATAAAATTTTATTTGCAGAGGGAAGTTAGGTGCCCTGCGGGGGCTCCTTAACCTTTGCAAACACAAATGGAACCTTTTGAATGTGATTCTCAATTATCCCATCTCAACCTGCAAAAAAAAAAAACGTGGCATGTGTTGGGGAGGAAAGAGGATTGAGCAGGCTAAGCCTCTCAGGCACCAATTCTTTCTGACAAAAAGAATAGCAGTACTGTATTGCAGGGGAAGAATTCCTGAAACTTTTCCATTCTCTCTTGGGGAGGAAGGGACTGATGAGAGAATTTCATCAGAGTTGCGTGGAACCAGTCCTTTACCAGGGATGTGGGTGGAGGGAGAGAGGAAGAGGTTAAAATAGCCCATGAGTGGAAGTTGCAAATGCAACCAAAATCTTTTTTTCTCACTTCTTTCCTTTCCCAGGGAAAGCTCAGGACCTATAATGCATGAGATCTGCTAGCTTGATACACCATTTGTTCTGGTTGAGAGGAAGCGAAAAGCTTTAAGTCTGCCATCACAAGCCCCTCCCGCAGCTCGGATTACTTAGACACAGCAGAAGTACACACTCTTGGTGTGTTTATCATAATGTTTCTTCCCCAGAACTGCTGCTTAGACTGAAATGTGCTGGGTACAGCACCCATCCACAGATGACATAAAACATAATGGAAAGAATCCTGTATCTCCTTCCTTTCATCAGAAAGAGAGTAACTAACTCGGGGGTAGAGGAGAGAAAGGATGAAAACTAAAGGATGGAACGGAGGGTCAAAAGTTCAAGTTCTCCCGCTGAACTTCATTCATGGGTCATTTGCATTCCTTGGGGGAACAGAATCATAATGTTTTATAGCTGAAGGAAAACACATTATCAAACTTCCCAAGCCCAAAATTGCTCCCCCGACTCCCGCAAGGCCACGGACATTTGTGGGGGACAATGTAACAAGCTCTCTGAAAGAGGGACAGTCTCGGGAATCGAGAAGTTAAAAACCTTTAATTTTATAGCTTTGCAAACTACAATATTTGAATAGTACTGATAAGTGGAGAGGAGGAAGCTTTCACAGTGGCAATTTATGACAGTTTTAGACTACCAAGCATCCAGTGCACTGCCTGTGGGAATAGTGTGCAAAGGTGCCCGTTAGAGGGACTGAAAAGACCAGGGAACTGAAGGCGAGAAGAACTTGGGGAGAAGGGATGGTCTCTACACTCATGGACCCATTAAGCAACTGCACGGTGTTTCAACAACAGCTTCACCCTGGAATCTATACAGAAGGCAGCAGGCATGAGCTTGCTGGTATTTGTCAAATCAGTTCATCGGTACTGAAGGATATTTTTCTGCACCCATGATACCATCATTGTCAAAGGATTTCACCAGTCTGAAGCATACTGTTAGTATGATGCCCTGATCAGTAGTCATTACCCTCCCTTCTCTCCACCCTCCCCCAAGGTCATTGGCAAGCTTCTGCTAGAATGACTGACTGTCCTGGTTTGCCTAGGCTGAGGGGTTTCCTGGGATGGGAAATTTCAGTTTTAAAAGCTAGGATGGTACCTGGGCAAACTGGGATGTGCTGTTGACCCAACTTTCTACTTAGTCTCTCTCTACCCTCTGCTTCTTGCCTTTGGCTAGCTCTAACTAGCATTAACACAGTACTAACATACTAAACTTGGCTGTGTGGACAGAGGTGAAGAACATTCAATCAATGACACAAAGCAGAGAATCAAGAACAAAGAATGCAGTGGATTATAAAATGCTAGGCTGTACAAATCATACCCGAAATCCTTTAAACTACTGAAGAAACCCACAATGGAAACTCAGTTCTAGGTGCTAATCTGTGGAGAGTTTCATGTTGATCTCATGATTTTTCATCTGAACTTTTCAAAAAGACCAATTAGCTTAAGGAACTATTTCTTAGAATTTAAGACTCAGTGTTGGGGTGTGATTTCTTTCTTAATTACATGGAGTTTGAACCAGCAACATTGGTATCACCTGGGAATATGTGGGGCAAATTCTCAGGCCCCACCCTTGACCAACTGAACCAGATACTCTGGGGCTGGTACCCAGCAATCTGGGTCTGCACAACCCCTTCAGGTGACTTACATGCCTTCAGCAAAAATGTGAGAACGCTGAATTGATGTACCTATACCCTATCTTCCTTGCTTTGTGATTGATAGTCGATGGGTTAGTAAGATACATATGTAACCACAGGACCAGCTCAGATTCCTCCTATTCTGTGGATAAAAGGATGTCTAGTTCTCTTGCAGACAGAGCACAGCGAAAACTGCAAGTCATGTAACCCGGGCATGCCCGG
This sequence comes from Camelus dromedarius, assembly GCF_036321535.1. Classification (NCBI taxonomy): domain Eukaryota; kingdom Metazoa; phylum Chordata; class Mammalia; order Artiodactyla; family Camelidae; genus Camelus; species Camelus dromedarius. Next base: position 8,192,584 of record NC_087454.1, on the reverse strand, counting down.
AGGAGGAAAGTCCTCCTCGAGTAACACTCAGAACCACATTTCATCCCTGTAGAACCAAGAAAATTGGAACATGACAGGAACACTTTTAGAAATGAGGGGTCCACTGTCCAGGAAGATCCAGTGCTGAAACCCACCATTCCATACCTTAATGGACAAGTTTAAAGCCTATGCAAAAACCTGCCCTGCCAGCACTTCTGCACACCAGCCTGTTACCCCTAACTCTTAAGAATTTGACTGCCCCCAGATCAGAGCGATAGATTTGAGCCCTGCCTCCTGTCTCCTTGCCAGGCAATCTCACAGTAAAACTCTCTTTTCTCAAAGGCCTGTATAATAGTATTGGCTTCTATGTGTTTCGGGCTGCAAGCCCTGCTCAGTAACACATAAAGATTCCAACTTCATAGCTTCTCTGCCTGCACTGTTGGTTAGTAAATGATGTTGACAATGATAAAATTTTAGAGTTCACAAAACCTTTCATGGATTATTGGGAGTCCCTATATAATGGTGATAAACTGGGGTTCTGGGAGCTGAAATGACTTACTCAAGGACACAGCCAGTAAGGGGTAGCACTAAGCTAGAACCCATGTCTTCCAAAGCAGAGATCATTGTTCTGTGCACTGCAACAAGGTTACTTCAGTTGCACAGGGTTTAAATTACATATTAGTATCTATCACATACTAGTACAGACATGAATGTGTGTAAAGAACTATGTATTTATATGTGCAAAGTTTTTGTAAAGTATATTTATATACATACACATTCATATATATTCACAAATGTGTGTTTATATGTACATATTATATATTTATTTCAAATGTTAATTAAAATTGATTTAATAAAAATTATCTATTGTGGTATAGGGCTGGTTTTTGAATTCCAGCTTGCCAGAAAAGGTGATGTGAGATCTCACACTTATTATGTGTACATTGGAGAGGACGGTTAATTACGGGTTTGAAGACAAGGGAAAGGAAACAACTGAGAAGGACACTTGTGTAAATTCCACTTTCACAACTGACCTAATGAAACAAAGATGACAACTGTATGGCCTTTGCATACAGCACAGATCCCCTATTCTCTTTCAATACGCTTAATCCTCTCACAATAGAGAAATCATTTGTTTAGAACAGTGCAGTGATGGGAGGTCACCAGGGGAAGTGTTTGCTCAGTTTCTCTATTTCTTTTCATTGCCATAGAGATTACATTACAACATGTAGCTAAAATGTTTGTTTCAACCTGAGTTTCGTACACCAGCTGTTTTAGTCTCAGAAGACTGGGAGTTGGCATTATTATCATTATTTGCATATGTTGGTTTAACAGGACCAAATGAGATCCAATCGGCAGATCACAACGCTGTTTTTTCTCTCTTGAACTGGAGTGTTGGCTGACCATTTTTCAGCTTCTGCATGGGTTGCTTCTCTCAAGAACTGCGAGCCATGACATTTGCCCAATGGGCAGGTCCCTGAGGCTCAAGAAGTTCAATGTGAGACAGAGTGTGCCTACTGGCTTTATTTTTAAATGTTTCCATGATCAAAAAGGTTTTATGTTTGGGGAATTTATTTCTAATGTATTGAAGAAATAGTTTTCGGTCACCAGCATATCAAAAGTGTGTGGGATGTTTTGAGAAGAGAGGCATGGCCCTCTGCAATGGCATTCTGCCTGTGGACCACATGAGCAGGGCATTTTGTGAGTGATCTGAAACTGCATATCCACTTTATAATGCTGTTTTCCTTGTCCAACAAAATTACTATAGTTTGTGTAATACACCAGCAACTGATCTTGTAATTGTCAAACAATCCTTAAATCATACCCTTGGGAAAATGGTACTCTTAAGATACCATCCTTAACCCATGGGTAAGAATTTTTATAGAAAATCCAGTGGCAACTTAGTGCTGTTGGTGTTCCCTAGTTCTAAAAGCTCTGTGTCTAATAATACCAGAAACTTTAAAAAAGCTCTCTCTGGAATTACCACCTGCTGTCTTCACGTGTGAGAGTCCATGTTAGTTAATGATAGTGAACACACTGGTTCTGGGCAAGGGTACAAAGCAATGGTTGATAAGTCACCATCTATAACCAAGAGGAGGGCTTAGTCAGCATCCATGGGACAAGCAGGCTACTTGGGTGATGCTCTAATTCATAGCCCTGCCCCCTGAGAATGAACTTGGCACACACGGTTCCTGAAGTGTGTTTGCCGCTGCTGTGGAAAAAAAAAAATCTCTAGATTGCTATCTTCTCTCATTGCCTCTGGACTTCTGCCTACATAAACCCTACCACTGTGTCAGATTTAGAAATCAGTTAGTACAACATTACTGGTACAATACTGAATTCATGAAATACACTTGAAATATAAAAGCCATGGCAAAGCCTCATCGACATGTGTAGAACAGGAGGGAAAAAAGCTCTAAATTACTATGTAAACAGTATAGATTTACTATATATAATACATATATTGGCTGAAAATACTATTCACTGTTATAAAGCAGGCTTGGGACAGTTTTTTTATGATTATATCCCAAGTGCTGTATATTGCCATAGGCAAGAAAGTATGTGTAAGTGGTTAAAAAAAAAGAATAGCTAGTAACTTGTGAGAATAGTATCTAAAACCAGCAATTATTTTCATAAGCTTTCCCTTGTTTCTTGCCACATCCTATTAAGTCACTCTTATAAAGGTGTTTGCAGCTAATAAGTTCTTGCAGATATATTTTTATTATTTCATAGGAAATTGTATACTTCATGTCCAACACCACAGGTTTTAGAATAAACCATTTTCAAAAGTTGGCTGTGAGGCCTGTTCATCGTGTGGTCTTGAGTAAGTTATTTAAATTCTCTAAGACTTGGTTTCCTCCTTTTTAAAACTGGCATAATACTACCTCCATCTTAACACAGAGGGAAAGGATGAACTACATAAAAGACACTGCACAAAAGGACACACATCAAGCACATAGCGCAGCACCTGGTTTAAACATTCCGTGAATGTGAGTATTTGGATAGCTAAACTTTGATCTCGAAACTTACCCACACACTTAAGAGGCACACTGGGAATGTATATTCACTATCATTATTGTCATGTTGACAGATATGAAATCAAGGTGTCAGGTGTAATTATCCAATCCCCTGGGCAGTTATATGTTTATCTGTAAATTAACAAATTGGTTTTATGATTTATATCCTTTAGCCTTCTCAGAGTACCAACAGCCTGATGGGCACTGCGACCCTGACCAAAGAGAATTTCTAAGCCTCTAATGATAAGAGTGACATGCAGATTGTTAGAGAATTTATCAATATTACTGTCATCCCGTTAGGTCCCTTTAAAAGCCCCTCCCAGTCTTTTCTCAAACTCACTGTGTGCTTCCCATGCCAACTTCTATAACCTGTTATTTTAATGCTCATGTTATAGGGTAATTGTATCTACTGTTCAGCTCTACTGTAAATTTATTGAGAACAGGCTATATCATTTAATCTTTGCCTCCTAAATGCCTAGAATAGTAGCTGACATGGAAGAAGCATTCAATATTGTCTGTTGAATGATTAAAATTACCTGGCCAAGATTACAGAGAATAAATGGTGAATTCAGGACTTAAACCCAGACCTTGTGATTACAAATCCCTTATTTTGTTCCTGCAGACTGTAGCTGAAGCAGGGTAACTGAATCTCGTATCTTAAGAGTGGGAGAATCGTAACTAGTCCTGAGATACATTAATCCTGGTAAAGGGCTGAAAGATACAGCCTAGGCTTTCGTGATATAAAAAACCCCAAATCCCAAACTCACGTTGTTAGTTGATTCAGCATGATTTTTTTCATCACCAGTGGAGTACTACTCAAGCCTTGGAGAATGCCAATTTGTGTGTGTGTGTGTGTGTGTGTGTGTGTGTGTGTGTGTGTGTGCACGCGCGCATGCATGCAACTATATTGATCTGGCTTTAAGTGACCTGAGTGTAATTTATAGATCTTTTCCTTATGATAACATTTGACCCAATTTTTATCTAAGCAATAAATTCCCATCTAACTGTAGCCCATAGGCAAGAAATAGCTAATAGGAAAAATAAACACAAATATCCTGTGAATAAAATCAGCATTTGGTCACCTCATACACAGAGCTACTTACTGAGAATAAGAGATTGTTTTCAGGTTCTGTGTTTGAGGATCATACTTTTCTCAGTTGACTGTTGGTCTGTTTGGTTGTTGGTCTCAGTTAGCTGCTGGTCTCAGTTTTCAGTTGGTCTGTATGAAACACAACATTCCCCAAACAGAGTAACTCCCCATTTCAACGGAGAACAAAATGATTGAGACCTCAGTTTTCACAGGCTGAGAAGGATTCTGAGATTTCATTACTTCCACGGGCCCTTTTCTGTGGTCCCATTTCTCACGAGAGCAAGATCTCTGATAGTTAGTGGAGAAGGAATGCCCAGGGCCCTTCTGGCTTATTTCTCCTGTAAGCACAGAATTCTGTTGAGAGACTGTCTAATGGTGTGGCACTGCCCTTTTCTGGGTGCTTCTATGAACTGGTCAAGGCGAACAGCCAAGGAAGGTGGAATATGGGATCATTACAATAAACACCCAATAGGAAGTGGGGTTCTCTGTAATTATAGGCAGGTCTCTTGAATATTTGGTTAATCATCAAGGAAGATTTACATTTGGTTGGGCAGCTATGTTTTAGATAAGTCAAGAAAGAGTGAACTTGGGAATTCAATGTAAATAGATGGTGACTTAATAAGTTTAAGAGACTGCACAATTATACTCCCCTGGGGACCCAGGAAGCTAGGCAGTAGTTGAACTCAGATTAGCTGAGCTTTTCCACTGATAGCCTCGCATAAAACCCTCATCATTAAGAATATGTATTACCTTTAGTCACACTCTTAATCCAGTTTAGCAGCTTTTGATTGTGACTATTAATGTCAAGGTTCACTGTGTGCTGCGCTGTAAGGCTCTGGAATTAAGAGAAATCACGAATTCACTGTAAGCCACTCTGCCGGCAAGCAGCCAAGGTGATACATTTGTAACTTGTATTTCCATTCCCATGCCACATTGTTCTCATGTCATTTTCAGATTCTGAGCCAAATTTTGTAAAATTCAGTATTCAGGAAGTCCTTGGACAGAAGCCATCGATCACACGGTGACACTTTCATAGGTATACAACACAGCATTCTATCAGGATTTGATAGAAACGAGGAAAACGCTAACAAGGTGCAAACATCCTTTGAGACAAGCAGGTCAACCCAAAATACATCCTATTAGCCTGAACTACTGCCCTATATCTGAGGAAATGAAACAAAAAAGAAATATACACATTTCCATGACAAAACTTTAAGCAGATTTTGGAGGACCCTTGCATTTGGCTGCTCTTTGGAAAAAATGGGTACTTCAGATATTTATGGTTCTATTGTAAGTGAATTGATTAAATTAATATATTGTTATTTTCCCCTCAAAACACTTCTATTATTTCAGAGAAAAAAGGTTAAATTTCCTAAGACATTGAAGGTCTTCCATGGCATGACTTTAGGTTACTTTTTAGTTTCTACTATATCCTTACATTCACCCAGTCACATGGAGTTGCCATCACATCTAGTTCCATATACATGCCCTATATGCTTTTGTTCCTGATGTTGTCCCAGTCATGAATGTTCATGTCCCAAACATCTATCCACTGACATCACATTCATTCTGTCAAGTCTTATTTAAATACTTTGTCCTCCATGAAGTCTTCTCTGCTCCAACCATTTAGAATAAACTGTCATTTCTCTTCCCTCTCTCAGCACACTATTTGAATCTCTACTTAGCACTACAAAAATTATCTTGAGTCATTCATTACTGGTGACATGCAACGTGGTTAACAAATAGATCCTATCTCCCATGGCCAATCTGATCAGCGTCATTTGCCTGCCTAGACGTCGTGTTGAGGATTCTGAAACTGTGTCCACTGGGGGAAAAAAACACCAAGGATTGCTGGCAAATACCAGAAGCTGAAAGAGGCACGAAAAGACCCTCCTCCAGAGCTGTTAGAAAGAGTATGGCCCTGCTGATACCTTGATTTTGTACTTCTAGCCTCCAGAGCAGTGAAACAATGAGTTGCTATTGTTTCAAGCCACTCAGTTTTTGATACTTTGTTACAGCAGCTTATGGAAACTAATACAAATACTGAATGAGGCCCATGGTCCTTCGGAAACCCAATTGGGCTAGAAAGTGATTTTTCTGCTAATTTGAAGACAAATGATGAACAGTCCCTTCTCCAGGCAATGTCATATAGGAAGAATGGTAAATCAATTACATCTTCTCTGCAAAGCTGATTTACTAGTAGTGGCTGCTGGGAGCGCCAATTCAGAAGGATTTTGCAGCTGTAACCAGGCTTGGTGGGAAAGAGAGCAGGCATCCATTAGGAGTTCCTACAGGGAAGGCAGAGGACAGAGGATGGAGGGGTAGATATCAAGCAAGAGCAGAGCAACAGTTGTTATTCTGGTGCCTTCCTGGAAGGAACAAAGAGATCCAGTATGGGGTAGGCTTGGAGAATGTGGAGTCAGGATGAAGAGGTAAAATTTAACTGAGGCAAAAGGAAAAAGGAATCCCTGCTTGTTCCAAGTTTTAGCCCAGGCATTCAAATCCTGTGACAAGCTGGAAGAAGGGCCACTGAAGACAAGAAACCCCCTACATCTCAAAGCCAGTCCAGGAAAGAGAAGCAGGCACTGACGTTTATAGAATGAAGTCATCTAGGAAACCTTCATGACTCTAAGCAATCTGCTCACTTCGTTTTGAATAAACGTGCCTTTATTTATTTTCTGGAAATTTAAACCTCCTAACATAACTTTGTGACCAAGAATTGTATATGTATGGTTTGTGTTTTGAATATTCCTAGGAGTCCTGGGGACAGAGGAAGGGAAACTTTTTCACCATTATTATCTGATTATCTGGAGTTGGGGGAAAGCATTAAATGTTGCAGAGTATAATATTGATGAACATAATGTTGGTGTCACAGCTGGTGAAATCTGAGCTATCCTAGGTCTCACCAGCTCCACCACAGCAATGGGATCATAGTAACAGCAAGATCTCAAAATTCACTGGCTTTCACTTTTCTCATATGGAGTCTCTGGCCTCCTCCTAAGCTTCACCCTGTTGTTTCTAGGAGTCCACAGACTACGTCTCCTCTATGCTGACAGTCAAGTCTGCCAGCTGCTATTATGTGTGCTGTGCGTTACTTTCTTGCTCTTCAGATCTGACCTACAATCCATGTCGCCACAGGGTTTTGCCTGCAGCCCTTCTCCACAGGGGGTCACAGACCATCTGCCATCATCTCTCCGCCCCCCACCCCTACCCCAATCTCAGGGCACCGCCTCTTCCCAGCACGTTCATGTGTCCTTACAGAGAGGTGCCTGTAGGTCTAGCTGACTAGATCCCCTATGTGGGACCTTATTACCCCTAAATGTGATTCTCCGGGGGCTCGGTAGTTAAGTTTTCCAGAACTCCCAACAGTGAGCCCTTCCTAATTGGCTCTTTCTCTCACTCCCAGGGAGCTTCTGTTACTGCCTGTAAGCCGGAGAAACTGTAGCATCTGACTCAGCAGTCTCCTTGATGCCACACCTGGGACTTCCTGCTGGGGAGAAACGGCACCCACCTCACCTTTACAAGGAGTTGCATTGTGGAGAATGAATTAGGCAATATCTGCAAAGTAATCTGAGTTGTAGCAAAGAAGAATATTCCCTGACTTAGAAATCCTAGATAGAACAATCATCGGTAATTAAAGGCGGTCAGATTAAATGTACTTTGAGATATCAAAAAAAAAAAAAAAGTCTCCATTTCCTTGGTATTTCAGTGACTTTAATGAATGTCTTTTGGTTTCAAGCTGTAAATCCAGAATCTTACAGCACTTAAAAAAATTTTTTTTTTGCTTCCTTAAAATTGAGGTGGATTTCTGTCTCAGGGGAGGTCATTTAAGTGTTCTCTGACAGCAGAAAACCATTTGAAAATAAGTTCAGAAGCAGAAATCTAGCTGTTTTCCTCATTGTTGTACAAGTTTGCATGTCTTGTTTTCAGAGAGATCAGTTACACTGTAATGTTTATCAGGATGTGGAAAAGAAAGCTATTAAATGTAATTTAAAATGAGATAATCTTCAGGCGTGTTGCAAACCAAATGTCTTGAGAAATCTTTTATCAAATTCCACCACCACCACCCTTTCTAAATGGACTGCTATTAAAGTTCCAAATAAACATCTCTACTAGTTGCATTAGGTTTTTAATAGCTACGGATTGGCACCTTGAATCAGTCCAATGGAGCCTAAAGGAGCTTGGGAAAGAAGATAGTAGGAGAAAAGAAAAATGAGATAACTGCCCTCATACATATTTGTGTTTATACAAAATCTCATATATTTAAAACACATGTATGTACATATATGTCTAAGACCATAAACAGAGAAAATGGATACAGCTTGGTCTTTCATCAGTGCGCGATCATTTCTGCTGGTTAAAGATAAGGATGTGATCACACAGTCTTGATCTCTGTGTGGGTGGGTAGCTCTGTTGTGGAAAAATGCGTTAAAGCTCAGTTGTGACAGCAACCTGGATCCAAGCGAGAGACCAAGCGGCACTCAGAGAGTTGGAGAATTCAGGTTTATTATGCCAGTGGGCCCAGAGAAGTTAACACTTCAAACTCTGGACCCCGGCTGTACTTTACACAGGCCTTTTATAGGCTGCTAGTTTTATACTTTGCAACATCATATGCAAATAAAGTACAACAGAAGTTGACTAACCAGGAACAAGCTTTGTAGAAATAGACCAATCAGGAGTGAGCTCCATGCAAATGAAGTACTACAAATGGACCAATCAGAAGTTAGGGAAGTGGACCAATCAGAAGTGAGAGTAATAACCAATCAGGAGTGAAGGAAATAACCAATCAGAAGTGAGCTCAGGGAACCAATAGAATTCTAGGTGTAAGTGAGCTGCTTTAGAGGCAAAAAGTGAGATAGAGCCTCTGGGCCAGGAAATCAGACGGTGCTAAGAGGAGAGCAGCGGCCTTGCCAAGGGGTCCTGCCGGTCTTTTTATGGGGCTTCCCGCCTCAGCTCTACTCTGTTTATAACCAACATGTGCTATTACTGGTCCAGCCTAAAGTTGCAGGTGCCCTGCTGCAAGGATAACAATGATTAAGGATCATTTCTTATACTTTTCTTTCTTGTGTCCATCATGTATGTATACTAGTATCACCCAACGATCAGCTGTGGTTCCCAGGAAATGTTCTCCTAACCACGTCAGGATGAGGGGATCTATCACAGTTCAAATAAAAGGTAATGTAAAGGAAACAGTGAATATTATTTTTAATACCTCAGCTAAATGATATTATTGAATAAATTGTTTTAAAGAGGTATACTTTGAGGGATGTTGTTTTGTTCCTTTAAAACCTCACTGTAATTTTTTTTAATCAACTTTGGGTGAAAATATCTCCAAATACATTAGCTATTTTCCTGTCTTTGGAAACAGAATACATATCTTGAACATAAAGTAGCACTCTTTAAACAGTTCCATACCGAACACTCTACTGCTGAAACACCTTGGGACATGCTGTGTAATTTTTTTTTCTTACACTGTATGGGCTCAGAACCCTGTTCTCACTGAGGTTTTGTGTTTATTTTTATAGTTCTACTGTTTCTTTCTCTCTGGGCTAAAAAATCCTGGACATTATCAATATCAACATTAGTACTAACATCAAGAGCAATAACCAAGTGTGTTAGAACTGGACATAAAAGAAGAGTACTAGACCATCAGTGAGCACTGGAAAGTACTTCCTACGATTAAGATTCATGAGCTGTGTCATCTAGTTTGGTGACTGAAAGCTCTTTTTAATTTGTTCTCTTGGTTTTTGACTCATCAATTTGTCATAGATGAGATTACGGAATGTTTAATTTCCAAATAGCTGAGAGGCTATTATTTATTCATGTCTATTTCTCTATCTCTGCTAATACGTACATACATATATATGTTTGTGTACAGAGGTGATGTTAAAAATGACATCACTAAATGTGATAATACCAGCTGTTGCAGAATAACCTACAACTATGAAGACTATGCAGCAACATAAGATGCTTATTCTGGAATATTATTTTATAAAAAAGCAAGACATGGGGTGGCATATAAAGTATAATTGGAATCATCACAAATTCTCCAAGGCTATGGAAAAAAAGCCAAAGAGAAATAGGCAAATAGAGGCATTCATTATTGGGTGACAGTGATGCTATTATACATTTCTGTATTTCCAAAATCTCTGCAGGGTTAATATTGTTAAACTAATTAAAGAGGCCATCAGACTGAGGTAGTTCTAATACGTCAGCAGCCTACCTGAGCAAACCAAAACCTAAGCCCCAAATATATTGAGGTTAAGAAATCGAAACCTAAGGACAGCCAATCACAGACAGCCAACTGGGCTTTCTCAAATAATGCAACTGCTAAAGCTGTAGCCAATCAAATTAATTTCTGTGCTTTGCCTCTTCTCTATAAAAGTCTCGCCCCTACCTCCTGTCTGCAGAGTGTCCCTAATCACTTCTGGCTTGGCATTGCCCTTTTGAATCCAGTTTTGATCAAATAAACTCTTAAAATTTTTCATAGGCCTCAGTTTCTCTTTTAAGAATATCATTTCAAAGGTTAAGCAAATGTGCACCCAAAAAGCCCGATAAAGAGCCCAAAGTCCCCACAACACTTTACTCGTAAGAAATATGATTTTGATTAGTAAGCAACACAGTGCATGCCTTCCAGCTCCAAATCTTGGACTCAAGGTCTACCCAAGGCTTTGTTAGAAAAAGAGCATCCTCCCATAAGGTTCACTTACCTAGCAGCAGGGATCCTTAAAACATGAGAGAAAATCGGACTTACAGAGTCCTTGGAACTGTCACTATTTTTGAAGAAAATGTGCAATATAATCCCATAAAGAATATCTAATATGTGGCATCAAATTAAAATGTTCCATTTCCATATCATTTAAGATTACATTCAACATTTAAGAGCTTAACTTTTAAGATCTCCATCTCAGATGTAAACATTGATCAGTCATTTCATTTCCTCAGCAGAGATTTATTAAGCTCTTACTACATGTCAGACAGCACAACACAAACACTGAACGATAGTCAGATAACAACTTGGGGCTAAATTCATCCTTCTGAATGGAAGCCTTCATTCCACAATGTTTACACCTCAGCTTTAAGAAATAGCTTCAAAACTGGATTCAGTCCTCTCCTTTCCACAGTCCTCATTTTTGCTATTGGCAAGCAAATTACATTGAAACTATTCACCTTGTTGGCTTGATTTTGGAACATGGTAGGGAAGAGCGATGCATGCTTTCAGCAGATGCATAAGGTCTGCTCACAATTAATTGCTTACTTTGTCAGATGAAATGTTAAGGTCAATAATACAAGAGCTCTTTTGAATAAAGAAGTCAAAGTGACTTTTAAGAGTATGCTGCCTTCTGGTGAAACAAATGGCCTTTTAAAAGGAATAAGATACCGTGCATTGCAGGGACACATGGTGAACAATTCCATAACTGAGCTGACAGAAAGAACTGAATACATTGCCAAGATCTGGTATCCAAGTAGCAGAGAGCATGCTAAATAGATGCATTAACCTCAGTAGTTATCTTCCTTTCAGGAGTATTTTTTTTGTAAACAGTACACAAAAGCCATATGTATGATAATAATCTCAGCACATTAGACTGTCTCCATGCTGAACAGAAATAGTAATCCCCGAGGTGAAGTATCTGCTGCGCCATGGATGACAATACTGCCATCTGATCCTGCAAAGCAGCAGAAGGAATGCTCGGTACTAAGGGGGACTTTTCACAATGATATCTTTGCACTCCACTCCTTTTTACCCGCAAAAGAATGAGCAAGCACCTGGCAGCGGAGATTCAAATGCAGAGGAGAGTGGGGAAGGATTGACAATAGATCTGGTAGCATGTGTGATGGGTAACACCTATGCACCGTGAGAGCTGGTGAAGTAGAAAAGAGACCAAAATAATGTGGAACATTTCCGCACTTCCATCATATAGATCATGCTAAGATTTATAAGCACATCAAGCATGTAATCAAACTGTAATTAAAAAACCCACAGTTTTGCAACACACAGACTCTTTTAACATCCTGAAGCAGCTGTATGTAAATATGCAGATAAAAACGCACATGCCACACATACACCATTACGGCTTTATTTAAATTTTTTTCTTCAAAATCTTAACTCGGGAGAGAATTGAGACAAAGTAGGTGTCCCCTTCTGCAATCAGTTCATTTGTGGTGTCTTGGGCTGCTCAAGTCTTGAGCATAGTTATTTGTTTCCAGCAACAGAGAGCTGAACCTGGGGGACAGTTTCCTCCTCTATATCTACAGTTTACATTAACTATGGTCCCAATTTCATCCACAAGACACTTCTACTCTGATTTTTTCAGGAGTACCTTCTTCTGCTGTTTTTCCATCTCTTTCACATTTACTTCTTTCCTCAAATATCACCAGAACCATTTCAGGTTCTAGAAGGCAGATAATCCACCCAGTATTTCACTTCACTCTGTAGCACAATGTTTTGCATATATTTATAAATCCCATCAGCTATTGAACCTGTTTATCAATATATAAACTCCTAGGAGCAAGGACTTGGTCTGTATGCTTCCCCTCTCGCCTCACTGTTTGGAACAATGCCTGGAGCATCAGGGAGAACACCAGGACCCGTGTGTTTACCCATAGGGTAGCTGAGCCTCACAGCTGGATAATTGATTCTTATAGTTAGATTTTTAATCTCATTCTACATACAAGGAATCTGGGATTCAGAGACATGAACAACTTTGCACAGGGTCACACAGCTAGTGAGGACAGAACTGAAATTCAGACCCGTATCAACTTGACTTGGAATGTATTTTATTTCTACTACAATATACTTATTCAAAGAAAGAAAGGCTTTTATGACCATATAAATATTTCATACAAATATAAATATTTAAATTGACTTGTTTTCAATGAAAGACAAAGAATTTTATTTTTTGATTGTCTATCAGGGTCACATCCAGTTCAGGGCATGTTACCTATATTACTTCCTCCACTTAATGTCAGGTCTTTATTAACCATGTTTTGAATATCTGCAAAGCTCAGTTGCTCATGTAGGACTGAAATCCTTGATCTGATTCTCATTGGCATTTGGAAGGAGTTGTAAATTTATGATGCATGGTTTAACACATCACTTATATGGAATCAATGGTTTCCAAGCAGCTGCTTTGCTCCTCAGCTTCAAAAGAAATAGGTGTTTCCAGGGAACTCCCTCTGTGTGTGTGTGTGTGTGTGTGTGTGTAAAGCTGCTGTCCCTCCACTCTCTTTGCCCTGCTTTCCCCATCTGCCACCTCCCCAACCTCATGGCATCTTCACCAGGTTCTATGGCTCCTTATTTGTGTTTCCTCTCTTCTTCTACCTCCCATAAAATTGTCATTGAAATGAGAACAATGAAAAGATGAATCAAAAGATGGGATGGATGAAGCTCTTGGTGTCCAAATTCCCAGAGTGAAGGTCCTTAGAAGAGGTATAGAAATGACTTTTATTTTCATGTATTCAAAGACTGACTCTAATTAATTACTGCTCTTAGCTAAGAATAGGAAAGTTTTGCATATTCTTTTTGCTGAAAGAGATTTTTAACAAAAGAAAAGGGTGCTACCAACCCCAACTTCAAGACTCTTGGACCATCAAAGCATCACCTTAAAGTCTTTTAACCTCCAATGACAAAAAGCAGTTTTGTTGATAAATTTTTTTTAAGATAGTATATAATGAGGAGATAAGTCAAATTGTGACCCAGACGACATATATAATTATGTGCTAGCTGTGCACTTTTTGATTAGTAAGCATAGTATATTCACACTGATTTTTACAAAATTTAGAGAAACACTTTTACTGTTTAAATGCGCTTATTAAAATGAGTTTTACTGTTTAAATGCGCTTATTTAAAATAATTTCAAAGATTTTAAGTTAGATACCTTCCTTTTAACAGATTATCAATAATTTATGACATTGAACCATTGGTCAAGCTCACACAGCCCACTGCTAGCAACCATGTTCTCACAGGAAAATATGACACACTTTTTATAACTGACTTTTCTCAATAACACGGGGAGAAGTTGAGGACTGTTTGTGTAGTATATAATACTGACAGAAGTGACACTAATATGTCATGAAGTTATGCCTTAAATAATTAACTAAACCTGAATAATGCAAATGAATGATCTGGTTGTTTTTCAAATTTTTTCAATTAAAATTTTAAGGGTAGGACACTGAGCAAGCATCATTTTTCCTGGTTGAATACAGTTTTTTCTCACTACTATTTTACATGTGCATTTTTATTTATTTTATTTGTAATGTCTCTTATTAAGTGGTAGAAAAACAGTTGTATGCTTATCATGGAATGAAACTCCTTATTTCTAGGGGCATAAAAATACCCACTCGTGAGTGCCTTGTATGATGCCAGGAACCTGAAGAATATTGTCAGGATAATAACAAGAGGATCTAAAGAGGACTTTTTTTATTTTTAAAATAAAGGTGTAGGAAGCCCCAGGCAACTGAAATAAGCTGCTTCATTAAGTGATAGTATCACCAGAAAAGTACCTTGTCAGAGCCTAATGATCCCCACGAGAGAAACACCAGATCCAGCAAGATGATTATCAAAATGAATTTTAGTATAAAATTGAAATGTTTACTGTACTCCTTCTTGGCCAGCTCTATTTAATTCTTTAAATAGAATACTTATTTTTAAAACTATCATTTCTAGTCTCCCTTTTGAGAGCTGGATGGCTACAGTAAACACTGAAATACTAAATTATTCCATTTGACTCACATTTCTTCCCAAGTATGATGGAAGTTTCATTTTATGTTAGTCATCAGCGTATCAAAAATAATCTTCTTTTCCTAGTAATATAACAAAAAAGAAAATCTTGCTATCTTATGCTTAATTCATATATCTCCTGCTTTCCTCTTTGCAACTATAAGTATGCAGAACTGAGAAACGAAGTCCCTCTTGTTTTAATCAACAATAGTCTCCTAGAACTTGGCAAGTTCAAGGTAGTGGTCCCTCAGATTACCCTGTGCAAATATTTAGGGGTGCACTCTATTGTTAGTAGGATGATGTTAATGTGCAGCAAAAAAGAAAAAGAAGGAAGCAACACACTGGTCTAACAGAAAAAGCATGGTCTTGGGGTCAGTGCCTCATCTGACAACATACTAAATGTCTGACCTTGAGTGTATCACAAAACTTCTCCAAATCTCAGTTTTTTTATCTCACACCTCAAAAAGTTGTGAGGATTCAATGAAATAACTGCATCTGAAGAGCTTAACACACTGCCTACTATGCAATAGACAGTAAAACAAACTTAGTTCTCATCAGATTTTTCACTATAACTCACTCTAATGCAGCCAAGGTCCTCTCTCCTACAGTGCCACACTTTTAAGGTCTTGTCTGAGCATCGTGGAAGAAGGGACCATGTTATCCACTAAGTCAGCTCAGGTGCTGAGTCTGCAGCATTATTTCCTCACCAGTGCAGAGCAACAAGCATTTATTAAATGCTTATTATTATATTATATTATAATTATGTTAACTGCTTATTAAATGCAGAACTCTTCTTTAAAGCACTGATAACACCCCTAGATATTTTTTAAAAGGTAAGAAGTAGTCACTATCTTTTAAGACATACACATTTGTAAGTGGAGGGTATAGACCTATGCATTCTTCTTTTTTGGCAGAGATAGTGATATAGAAAATATAGGTGTGGGTACAGAAAAGCCATGCCTATGTTACTCATTAATACAGAGGATTTCACTCAAATCTGCATTATAAGGTATCCTCAGAAATTTCCCCTGCTGTTGATGCATTAGTGTTTCTCTCTGTGGATGAGGACGCAGGACCAAGCGGCAGCACAGAGGTCTCCGTGTATGTCTAGCTGTCGGGGAGTCTGTTGCTACAAAGCCATCCCGGAGTGTAAGCTTCCTTGGCACCTTTATCAGGCACAAAAGGAAGCTTTACCTCTGTTATGCATAGATTGTGAGCATGCTGGAGCAAGTTTATGGAATGAACAGCTACTATTTAAAGACAACAGAATAGACATACCATAATATCGGCTTGACTAAAATCAGCTATTCTGCATTGTTAGATAAATTTCTATGAAGATCTAAACCATGCATTCTTGAAGGAATTAACATGGAAAAAGAATGGAATATAAAAGTTTAGAAATAATTTTTAAAGTTGGTGAGATAGAACTGGATCTCTTTGAAGGCTCCTACAGGACACCCACATAAAAACTCTGTGCGTGACTTCTATCAATATATATAACTCCTCTACACTGGGGTTGGCAGTAATCTCTGGTAACAGAAGTGTAAGGTAATGATCCTTTGTTCTTGTTTGGTAGTTGTATTACACCTACATTCTCACGGCCTACCATAGACATTTAATTTCTCCCCCTGTGCAGCCTACTCTCACCATATCTGACAAGGCAAAGCACCTGGAACATTAGCACCTGGAATAGTACCAGTTGGTCTTAATTTCTTTCATTTCAATTTAATGAGATGTGTATCATGTGATATGGATGAACTCACTGCCCCTCAAAATGTGTCCATTTCGATCTGTTTGTGACAGGTATTCTGTTTCTATTAACTGCATCACACTTTGGGATCAAGTTGGGAGGCTGAGCCCTGAGGGACCAAGGATAATCTGGGTACCCATATTTTGGGTCATGGGAACCAAGTAGAAGGGGGCCAGCCCATGGGACCTATGGAATATTGAGCAAGGGCAGCCTGCCTCAGGTATGTCCTGGTTACTCTGCTTGCAGGCAAAGGACAAGCCTGGCTCTCACTGACTCCCACTAAGGACTCAATGTGTGGGGTTCAGGGGCTTGAGATATCCTGGCCTATTCCCACTGACTGGCTGTGACAAAAGGGGTAACAGCTTGATGGTACCTGGGTGTATGTTCACAGTAGCTAGGATGGGGTGAGAGTCAGAGCAAAGGCTGACATTCCTTGGTCACAGGTATGACTCTTACTCATCTTCAACAAGATAGTCCTATGACATTCTAAAGAGAATATTTGGCCGCACCTTCTTGCTTGTGTCTTAAAGTCCCTGGTTTTTTTACAGTGAGTTCTGAGGTTCTGAGATTGGACCTTTCTATGGTTAGAATCCAAGCCCTACTACTTACTAGCCATGTGACCTTAATCTCTCTAAGGCTCAGTTTCAGCATTTGTGAGACAGGGAATAATAACAGTTCCTTTCTCACAGGGTTGTATTTGATTACACATATGAAGCATTTTAGAATAACTGGCATGTGATAAATACATAGAAAATGTTAGCTGCCATCATCATCATCATCATCATCATCATCATCATCATCATCACCACCATCATTATCAGCAGAAACAGCCTTATAATCATGAAAATCCCTACCATCTTTGGAAGACCCTAGTTCTCAAGAGACTCCAGAGAACAGAGATGCAGGTAGGGCGTATCAAACACGGCCAAACTACCCAGGATGACTAACACCTACAAAGACGTCATTCTACCCCATGTTGGGGCTTGTGGCTATTTTTTTTAAACATTTTTTTTATTGAGTTATAGTCATTTTATAATGTGTCAAATTTCAGTGTAGAGCAAATTCTTCAGTTATACATGAACACACATACATTCATTGTAACTTTTTTTTTTTTTTCACTGTGAGCTACCACAAGATCTTGTATATACTGGGCTTGTGGCTATTCTTAACCACACTTATGGGGAACAAAATCCACAGCCATTTCTCGGCTATTCAGTGAAATTATTTTGCAGTGCCTGTGTTTCATGAGTGCTTTTGTACTCAATTGATTCAGATTTGCAATTATTTTCTGTACACACCCCAACAAAATGGCATCAAAAGCATAAACAAATAGGAGGAAACAAAAAGCCTTCTGTTTTATGAAATTTTACTTAACTACTAATTTTACTGAATACAATTTAACTTATTGTAAAACACCAATTTTAATATTTTCCACTGCAGGTTATCTTCTTTTCCATTTTATTTCTATGAAAGTTTAAAGTACTGTCTTTAACTACTTAGACAAAGAAGATTTTGATGGACAGCAGAGGTCCCTAAGAATCAAAAAAAAGGAAGGCATGGTAAGATAGCAAAGAAAGAACTGGGTATTGGACAATGTGATGGGCAGACCCAAGGTGGACCCCTGATCCATGTCTTCTTGTTTTCACATCCTTGTATGATCCCTTCCTCTTGAGTGTGGGCAGGAACTGTGACTTGCTCAATAGAACTGTGACTTTACTCAACAGAATATAGCTTAAGGGATGGGATGTCATTTCTGTCATTATGTAACATAGGGAGACTCTCTCCCTGCAGTTTGATGAAGTAAGTGAATCTTGTTGGGTGGCCCACATGACAGAGGACTGAGGGTGCCTTCTAGGAACTGAGGATCCTTCAGCCAAAAGCTAGTAAATATCCAACCCTACAACTGCAAGGAACTGAATTCTGCCAACAACTATGTGAGCTTGGAAGTGGATCCTTCCTCAGTCAAGCCTTCAGATGAGTCTGTAGCCCTGGCCAACACCTTCATGGCAGCTTTGTGAAACCCTGCAGCAGAGGACCTAGCTAGGCTATGCCTGGGCTCCTGACCATAGAAACTATGTGATAATAAATGTGTGTTGTTTTAAGCCACCAAGTTTAGGGTAATATTGTTATGCAGCTCCAGATAACTCACACAGACATTACTGCCATTCACTGGATTGTTACTTTCACTTATACAGTGTTACAATACTCCCAATAATTCTGTGAAGGAGGATTTATTCATATTTTTATAGACAGAAAGCTGATGCATGGGGTTGTTAAATAACTTGCGTAGGGCTATTCAGCTACATTGAGGTAGTGTTGTAACTCTTATAGAGAAAGACATTTGTATGGTTTGTTTGTTTCATCTTTTATTTTGGTCAAAATGTGCTAAGTTGGATAAAGAGTGTCTCCCCCTTATCTTTTATTCTTCATAAATAGAATGAAAAAGATTTGAAATATCAGTTCCATTTTTTTTCATCTTATTAGAACTAATAAGACTGATGAGATAATGCCTTTAAGAAACTCCTTGCTCCCTGGAGAAAGGCTTGTAAATGCAGTTAATATTTGAAATAATTTTAAAGATTTTAAATTATAAGTGAATTACTGAGGAAGTACTTGCTTTCTCAGAGCCATTCTTTCTTCTTTGTAACTAAAAGACAGTGATTTAACAAGTATGTAATTTAGACTAGTAATATTACACAGAAGGTATTTCAACTGTCATTTCTAGAAATGGACACCAAAGGTAAATGTGTCCCTCTCTGGCATACACTGTATTTCTTTTTATCATTCTTTATTGCATTTGTTCCAGAAAATTTGCGAAGATGATAGCTCAATTAGCACTCGAGGATGCCTCTTTACTTTTCAGTTCTCTAAATATTGCTGGAGACTTTCTACTCTTATATTCAGCCTAAAATCCTGCATGCTCGACTAATGCTATTGGTTTCCAATAAAGGGATAGAAGAAAGTGCTAAAGTCCTGAAAACTAAGACTCAAAAGAAATCAAGATTTTGACTTTGCTTTTTGAGATTCACCGAACTGCGCCACCAGAAGAATTCAGATAAATTGTCTGGCGGCCAATGGGAAAAAGGAGACTAGGACTAGAATCAGTCAGTAGAATAGAAATAGTATTTGTCCTATCTACCTTTCAGGGTGTTGATAGGATAACATGAAACTATGGTAAAGAATAAACCACTATATACTTCATAAGTACATTTTAAATATTCAATTTGTCCCCCATTATAGCTCTCCAAAAAGGGGTCTATAAAATTTTTATAACATTAGTTGGTGGGAAGAGACATTTTCATTTGCGTAGCCTTTTGAAACTTTTGAATTTTGAATGATAAGAATGCATGGTCTATTCAAAAATAAATAAATAAAATTAAAGCCATTAAAAGGTTAGAGAGAATGTTTCCTGCATTTGACCTTCCTTTGGGCCTGGCACAGTGAAATAGTTGCCTCCCAGCTAAAGGATTAGACAAACGAGCGGTTCAGACCTCTTCTATCTTATACTCGCCTGTCCCCAGAGTCTCATGTCTCACGCTCTGACACAGGCATCCCTGGAAAAGTCTCATTTTCCTTTGGCCAGATTCCTTTGTTGGGCTGAAAAGGAAGCAATGTCTTCATAATTTGGCAGGACCCAGTCCCAGTCCTCTCACAGGTATACTCTTCCTCCAGGCTTATCCTAACCCTCAGCACACGTTCCAACTGAAGTTCTACTCTGTGCACAGATTCTCTCCCTCTGGGTTTGCCCACCTATTCCCCACTCCTCCAGCTCTTCACATGTCACCTAGGCCCGAGCTTTAAGTCATCCTCAATTTTAATGTTATACATAAACGTGCTCACTCTGGCTGCCACACAGAGAACAGACTGCGTGTGAAGTTGTATGTGTATGTGTATGTGCACACACAAGAGTGGAAGCAGAAGACCAGTAAATAATTCAGATGAGAGAGACGGTGTTTCCAAACATGATGGTAATGGTGAAGATGGAGAGAAGTAGACACATTCAGATTATGTTATTCAAGTAACAGAAGCTCCTAGAATAGAGATTATCTGGCATATCCAAAGGTATCTTAGATGTGCCCAGCTTCACACAAAAAAGGAAACAAAAACCCAAACAGCATGTGGATAGTTACTCTACATCATAGCATTTCTGAGGTAGAAGGGATTTCAGAAGTCACTCAAGAGATGAAAAGACAGCAAAACTTATAGTTAGATAACTTCCTGAAGGACATACGACGAACTTGTTCCAGAACCAAGACTATGTCTCTTCAGATCCTGTCTTCCTCACCGTAGGTCAGGCTAGTTGCTAATTTGGAATTTGCCACTTGGATCACATTATAGTTGGTATTCTAAAGCTGCAGGTTACCTAAAGAAAATCTCAGAAAGACCATTTACATAGAAGCACCTCATATGTTCTAAGACTTTGGTTGTGATGGAAAAGAAGTCAAATATCTTTCTGAGAGAGAGGAGGTATTTCAGCATTTAGCATAGCCAGAGATTTGCCTTTCTACACCCCTGAAACTGTTATTGGTACTTCTGTGTGCCGGACAACATAAGGGGAACAAAATAGAAGAGAATTTTCCTCTTCCAGGTCATAGTTTAAAGATCTGAGACTAACTTATTTCATGAGGCAGAGCAATAGGGTAAGCATTACACTGAATTTTATAAAAGCATTTCAATTTTGCTTGCTTTAAGAGTTCATCAACTTTCAGAGTTCTTGACTCCTTTAAGTGTTTACTTGCATCCCACATAGCAGGGCCAGACTGGAAGAGCCCAGAAGGGCTTCCTGTTGGCAAGGGATGAATTGTCTAACTAGTTGAGACACGCTATAGCCACGAATTATTTTCCAGGGTTTACTGTTTTACACCCATAACTGGACTGTAACTTTCTTTACTTTCATGCTAAAATGTGACAAATATGTTGACCATGTTTGTCAACCAATATGGTAAGGGGACCAACAGTCTAAAACTAAACATCTATGAGCATACATCTCAGTTGCAGGTTATATAGTGTGATTCTTAGTTCTTATAATGTGCTCTTTCCAAGTGCTCTTCCCATAACAAATGTTGTGTCCTAGAA
Source organism: Camelus dromedarius (assembly GCF_036321535.1). Taxonomy (NCBI): domain Eukaryota; kingdom Metazoa; phylum Chordata; class Mammalia; order Artiodactyla; family Camelidae; genus Camelus; species Camelus dromedarius. The sequence continues at coordinate 8,170,952 of NC_087454.1, read as the reverse complement.
TTTCAAAGTGCTTTCTTCAGGGAATGTGAGGAGGGATCCCTAGGTTGCACCATGGTTCTGACAGAAATGAGTATCACCATAGTCTGCTCACTTGTTAACTTTTTCAAGGTACATTGTTTCCTCCTTTGTAAAATGAGGAAGATATCTAGATTAGATGCTCTAAGATCCCTTTCTTAGGAAATTAAAAGACATAGCAGCTATTTTAAGAACTTATTAAAAATTGTGTGTGCCACAAACGACCAAGACCATATTCATGAGAAGGAAGTTCTCCAACTCTTAGACTTAATCTTGTCTTTTCTTTTTCTCCAAATAGCCAATAGAATTTGCATATTTTGAACCATCCTTGCATCCCAGGGATAAATTCCCCTTGACCATGGTGAATGACCCTTTTAATATGCTGTTGAATTCAGTTTGCTAATAGTTTTAGAATTTTTACACCTATATTCATCAAGGATATTGACCAATAGTTTACTTTTTTTGTAGTATATTTATCTGGCTTTGGTATCAGGGTAATGCTGGCCTCATAAACTGATTATTCTCCTCTTCGACTTTTTGAAAGAGTCTGAGAAAGATTAGCATTAATTCTTCTTTAAATGTTGGGTAGAATTCACCAGTGAAATTGTCTGGTCCTGGGATTTTCTTTGTAGGAAAATGTAAAATTACTGATTCAATCTCCTTACTCATTATTGGTCTGTTCAAATTTGTTATTTCTCCATAATTCAGTCTTGGCAAGTTGCATGTTTCTAGGAATATACCCATTTCTTCCAGGTTGTCCAATTTGGCTAGGAGGATTAAACATAATTACTATGAGAGCATTAAACACTGATGGCTTTAAATCATACAGTGTTTGCCATTCTTGTTATGTCAAGGAATGTGATAGAACATAGAATAATCCCACACTGGCCAAAGTCTCCTAAGAGGCAAGAAACACTTCAAACTGGAACAACCAATGTGAATTTAAACAGTGGGTAGACATCTGATCTACGTCTTTATATCCAAGTACGGCCTACATGTCAGTTAGTTAGGAAATGATAGATGAAACTTCCTCCTATTTTAAGGATGTCATCCCTTGCTCTAGGTTGTCGAAATACAAGGCACAATAATATGTACCTGAGCTCCTGAGTGAACGATTCTTTCCTAACGATTCTCCTCGTTTTGGTACCATGACACTCTTTATCTTCTAATAAATGTAATGTCTATAGACTACAAAAATTGTATCCCTAAGTGCTCACATAGTTTTAAAAATGCACCATAAGTCCAACATTATTTATTTATTTCTTCATTTATCTAGTTATTCAGTGGATATTTTTGAGCACCTACTATGTGCAGTGTAATGGCTTTTCAGTCAGAAAATATGGAGAAACATTAAAACTTTATTTTTCTTTCTCCATGGGAAACTTAAATATAAAAGTTCCTTCATACCTTCATAAGCTTAGGTTTGCATAATTTTACTTTTTAAAGTGTTATGTCTTAGAAGAATTGAATTGTCAATTAGTATATGCTGCTACTGGTCATCTAAAGTCCATGTTCTTCATTTTTTAGTTTTTTTCCTATCTCTCTCTTGTGTCTCTGTCTCTCCATCAAGTCATCATTTTATTTATATGTTCAATATAGAAATGATATTGCATAAAGATACACATCTCCATAGAGCAGAGATTTAAAGAAGCAAATATCTTACTATCAATGCTTTTTTCACAGATTCTTTTTTCCTAAGACCCTTGAATCCTATTCTGAGGGCAATCTACAAAGAGAATAGAGTAAGATTCTGGGAAACCAGGCCAACTGGGTATCAAACCCGATTAGAGTTTTTGGTTTATTTCCAGTTTTTAGATTCAGTCAACTGTGAAATAAATAAATGGTGTATCTTAGATTAAGTGAACTAAGGACAGTTTTAATTTTCCTTTATAATCTTTTATTCATCTCATCCATACCACTCATAAAACTAGAGCCCATTTCAAGATCATTTTAGAAAGTCTCAACACCTTAAACTCATTCTGCTATTATTCCATTCCCCAAGCCACTGACCCAGGGTTGCAGATTAATTTTCTAAAGCATAGCACTAATATTATCACCCACTTACTCATACGCTTCCAGATTAATTCTCATTACCTCCTAAATCAAGCACAAAACTCCTTGGTCTTGTACTTAAGGCTATAATGGGGCTCCAAACTCTTCCATTAAACCTCCTAAGAGTCTCTCAAAGCTATCTCAGGCTGAGATAAAACTTCATGTAAGTAGTTCTTTCCACTGCTAGAAAGACACTCCTAGAAAAGCTTTTTCTCTAACTTCTAAGTTTGTGGGTATTTTAAACTTTTTTTTTTTTTTTAAGAAACCCCACTCATACTCCTTCCAACCGGCTTCTGTAATGACTCCCCTTGGCCAAGGGCTGAAGTGTAGGTCATGCCTCTATTCCAAATTGCTTTTTAAAAGGATCTGCTTTTACAACAGACAATTATTTTCCCCTCAAATGAAATTTCTTTTGTTACCTTTTTTGCTCATTATAAAAGCAATATATTTCCACTACAAAAAAAAATTTGGAAAACAAAGATAAAGAAACAATGGGAAATAGAAATCACCCATAAGCCTACCCATCCAGAGATAACCACAGCTGAATTCTAATGTATTTCCCTCTCCTTTTATAAGAATACTACTCTTTAAAAAGTTCTCAAATATGGATTTAAAGTAATAATAAGACACCAATTATTACAAATAAAAGAAACCAAAATGAACAGAAACTCCAGCATAGAATACCCTTGATTATCTACTTCTCATTGTTATTTCCTTATAAAAAGAACACATCCCCATAATTTTACATCCTTTTATACCATCTAAATTTACTTCAATCTCTGGGTTTTCTCATGTGCAATGGTTTTACAAAATGCATATAAATATGCTATAGAAAATGTACAGTATCAGTTCTAACAATATTTAAGTAGGTAACTGCGAAAAACAGTGGCAAATCGTAATTAGTAGGAGAATAGAGAAGCATAATGTTCCACTTTAAGCTGAGAATTTCATGATGTTCTATAAATAAATCTTTTGGGTTCACTGGCATCATATGTAGCAAATTCACAGAATGACAACTCTATTACCTACCCACTCAGCCAACTGTGGTTGGTTAAGAGGCAATCAAAGCCCACAGCTACTTCTTTGTATAGATAATTCTAGCTCTGATTAACCTGACAATCACACTCCAAAATTAAGTTTCTGCTGGAAAAGAGAGACATTAAACAATTGTTGGAAACCAAAGTGACTAATGAGTATCAAAAAGGTACAACTATTACATCATAATAGATCCTAAAAATTCTATTTATTGCAGGGCCCCCTCCCTCATGTAAGACAGAAAATAAATCTCTTCTTTTTACTTTTATGTTGTCATGTAATGTGGTTGGAAGTTTATATTAGAATCCACTTCCGCCTCTTCCATATCATTGGTATGATTGCTAAGGGTTAGTCTTCTCAGGAAGTGTGGACAATTTTAAGCTGGCTTTGCTTCTATAAAAAATATTATATTTTGGCAGCTCCAACAATATCTCAGTCATAAACATCAGCCTCTTTAAATTCCAGTAAATTGTATACTCATTTGTGTGGGGATTTATGTTGCTTTTCCTGTGAATGAAAATACCTTCACAGTCTGACTACTGACATTGACGTATGGTCATTTCCAGTTAAGTCCCAAAGCAAGATTTTCCATACGCAGGCTTTCATTTATGTGTGCTTATCTTAAAATAACCAGATTAAGTCAAACGAATAGCATCGTTAGGTTAGAGGACCTTTGTATAGACTCTAGGAGGCCTACAAAATTTCTGAAATTGTATATAAAATTTAATATTAGGAGTCCTTGTGCATTTGTCTGGGGAAGGGGTCTGTAGCTTTCATAATTTTCTTGAGAGTTTGTGATGCCAAAATGTCTAAGAACTCTTGCACGACACTGAATACATTTGAGTGACTATGTTTTCATGTTGACGCTGTGAAGTTACAGCAGCTATTTGGATAGCCCCTCTATCTAAAGTGATTAATCAAAAGATAGGAAAAGTTTTTCAAGAAAAGTCTAGGAATTTTAGCCAAGAACATTATTTCAAGATGTGTTGCTTTCCTACATAATTGATAGCTTAATGGAAATCAGTTTTATGACCATAAATCATTAAAGAGGTTGACAAATGATGAAATGTAGGTATCCCACAGGATTAACTGCCTTTCTATAGATGCTTATTAGGATGTCATTAGCAGCCCATTTTTCAGTTGGGATAAAACTGATGTATAACGATGTATTAGTTTCAGATGTACAAGGATTCAATATATGTATATATTACAAAATGATCACCTCAGTAATTCTAGTTAACCTGTCATCACACAGTTATAATTTTTTTCCTATGATAAATACTCTTAAGATCTACTCTCTTAGCAACTTTTAAATATATAATACAGTATTGTTACTATAGCCACCATAATGCACATTTCATCCTCAGGACTTATTTATAACTGGAAGTTTGTTCCTTTTGACTGCCTTTACCCATTTCACCCACCTCCCATCCCCGCCACTGGCAAACACCAATCTGTTCTCTGTATCTATGAGTTCGGCTTTGTTTTGTTTTGTTTCTTAGATTCCACAGCAGCCCATTTTCAAGGCTGTTAAAATAATTAGTCCAATGGAACTTCCTGATGTTTCTATCAGGATGTCATGGAGAAAGCTATTCGTTGCATAAAAGTGAGCTCATTTTCATGAAGAGTCTCAGGAGAAATTCCTACTTGACCTTTGTTTCAAGATTAATTGTCTTTAACTGAGTCATTATTTCCTTTACATTGATTTGTGGACATTGAGAATTGTGCAAACCTAAAAGTTCTCCAGGAAGGAATGTTTAAGATGTATTGCAAGTGACTTTTATTATTAATATTAATATTAATGCAATGAGGTTTATAAATTATGTACTTAAGAAATAAATTAGAGAAGATTTAAGGATAACCTATAACAATGTCAGTCATTTGAATTCCCATATACTTTCTTCTTGAGTGGCAGAGAGAATGAATAATAAATAGCAAACTGGCTACAATTGGGTCTATCTGTCCTATAAGCTGAGGCAGAGAATACATGGGAAATTGTTACTAAATCTGATCAAGTTTCCATTTTTTCTAGCCAACTATGTGAACTCATCCAAAGAAGAGGTTTGGGTCACTATGACATATGTGTGTAGTCTCTCTGCTACAACGAATTTTGGTTCTCTTTTTTTGCAGGGGAAAGGGTGTGTAAGTTTAAATTCAGATTATCTTGTTGGAGAGTATATATTCCTGTAAACTGCTCAATTCCTTTCCAGAAAAAAAAAGGCAAATACATAAATGAAAGAAGTGTAATAGATGTACACTCTCTCAGCTTTCTTGTTTCTAAGTCAATCAGTGAAGTATTTGGATGTTGGGTATTAGCCACGGGGAAAAATTACAGAGCCTTGTACTCTAAGTGAACACATAGAGCCATATGAGAAACACTCCCAATCTATTAAAATTATTAATTAAAATTCAGGTAAAACTTTAGGAGAAAACATCTCATTAGTCATGTAAACTTAAAGCTGTGAAAAAAGTCTCTTCCTAAAAATGTTTCTTTCCTTTTTGTTTGTCACTTTGGAATCATTTTACAGATGCAGAAACCCCAATACAGGGGTATTAACATTACATGTGCTGACCTGCATATTTCAATTTAACACATACTGCAGTGATTAAGAAAGCACGGATTCTGGAACCAGAGTACCTGGTATGCATATGTATACTCCCACTAGGGACATCAGGCAGATGACAAAATTCTCCTTTCCTTGGAAGGAAAAAATGAGTAACTTTTGCTTTGGTTATCTTGGGTAGGTAAATTTTCACTTCCTTTTCCTTGGGGAAAAAAAAATCATGACAAATACAATTCAGGAATGCATCAAGTCAACGTGTAGTCACACCCCAACGAAGCAGCAAATGACCCCTAACAGCTAATGAGTTCTAGCTTCTATCTGTCTGCAAAATAAGGACAGAAAATGGATGCGATGAAGGAATACTAATTAGGAGCTTCTAAAGTGGAAGGAAACAACTTCCACCCTATTTCATAATAATAGTCAAAACCCTTGCCAGAATCAAAATAGAGAATGAACCTTGAAGTTCTGCCTGAGAGATCTTAGAAAAATCAATGACTGTAATTCAGCACGACACTGTGTCCTGAAAATGTAAGTGGATCAGCTCACTTCCAGGACGTCCACACAGATCTCTGATCACTACCAAAACCAACAGGACAGATCCCTCTAAACCCAAAGGTGGGCTTGCTGTGCCCGTAATAACCACCAAAGTACAGTGAACACTTGATTTTTTTCCATATCACTCAAAAAAATTTCCTGCCTCTTATTGTTATTCACACTGCTGGAACATTTCTCATATTTTATTATTTTTAAACTCATTGCTCACTGAAGGAGTGGATGCTTCCATATCAGCTCTTGGGTCACTGTGTTGATTTTAGTAGAGTTTACTTAAAAACACCAAATGAAGTGCTCCCCATGTGTCAATTACTCTTCTAAGCATTTTAAATATATGAAATTATTTACTCCTCTCCCAGCATCTTATGAAAAAGTGACATTATCCCTACCATTCTGCAGAATGAGAGGTCTAAGCATGGAGAACATAAGTAACTTGACCAAGGTCATAGGGGTGACAGTAGATGACAGAGCCTCTGCAATCAGCTGGTGTCTGCGAATGGTCAGATTTTGTAACTCTGCCTTGCTGTGTAGTACTTTGTGATGGGACACCAAGATGCCTATTATCACAGTATTGTTCAGTAAAAAAAAAATCCATCCCCCAGGCACCATGAGGTTTATCTGTTGTCACTGCTAAGCCACTCCTATCCCTGACCCAAAGGCTATTGCTCAAGGAGGACTTGAGGGTAAAATCAAAAGGCATTTCCTTACCCACTCTCATAACCTTTCTTGAAAACTCTCTCTGTGGACTCATGCTCATCCTCAGGGATAACAAAACAAAGTGAAAAATCCCTTTCTCACTTTAGACCTTGAAACAGTCTCCATTCAATAATTAACGTGTCCAGTCTGGTTTATTATACACATGCCGAACACTAGCTGAAGTCAAAGCTGTAGGTCAGGACTGCTGCAGACTAGAAGCCCATTCTGGGGAAGAGAGGCCAATCTATTTCTTTTCCTTTTCTTTTCTGATTTGAGCTTCTGCTCCTCCTTTCTTCCCTGCCCCTGACCTCAGCCACACACTAGCTAGATTCTCCTGCTTCTCCAGGGCATGGGAGAGGCAGGGCCAGAAGAGAGAGGAGGAACAGGGAATGTCTCAGTCGCTTAGAACTTTTGTGAGTTAGCACGGGTCTCTTCTGGCCGTGGCATGGCAGAGTTTTAAAGTCCTCTCTCTCTCTTTCTCGTGGAGAGCCCTGTGGATTATCGAGAGGGCCTTTATCACCCGCTGTCCCCCATTCACTTGGTATCTCCCCCTTGTGGCTCCCTCACCAGGGTGTCTGGCTGTTTCCTTGTGGCTTCCCCTTAGGTCCCTGGTTCTCAGAAGTCTGTTGTCACACAGGTTTTCCCCGTTGGGGTCTCACTGCTCCTGTGGGTGGCCCTCTATGCAAAGTCTACTTAGGAGAGTCTCAGGCCAGTTTTCTGTTTCTGTCCACATCTTATCCCCTGGAAACACACATCTTTGACTGTTTGTTGTTAGAGTCAGTGACTTCCAAATCTACAGGCTTCTATTCTGCTGCCACAGCCGGGTTCTTGTCCTTTATATTTCTCAGGACCAAGTTCTACAATAGTCCACTGTGCTCACCAAATATCACAGGACATATAACAAACTCTCCTGATTTTTAAAATGTTTTCCTTATTTGGTTTGAGGCCTGAGGGAATCCCCATCAACGATGATCTCCTTAGATGGCTTACAATTAAAATCAGTTTCTCCAAAAGTTTCTTTCAGGGAATTTTCAGATAACTGATGTTTCCAAAGACATAGTAAAATCTGATCACTGAATTCATTTATTCACAGCTCTGGGTTCAAATATGGATCAATTTGGATGAACTTTGCCAACTTATATAACCTCCCTTCCTGATTCGTAAAATGTAATAATAATATCTAGAGATGTTTTATTTATTTATTTATTTACTTATTTATTTATTTTTTATTCATTCATTCATTCATTCATTTATTCATTTATTTATTCATTTATTCATTCATTTATTTGGGGGGGGGTAATTAGGTCTATTTATTTGATGGCAGTACTGGCGATTGAACCCAGGATCTCATGCATGCTAAGCACAGTCTATCCTGAGCAATAACTACCCACTTCTAGAGATGTATTAAACACTGACAAAAACAAGTACAAAACATTTAATCCAATATCCTGGCACACAGAAAGCAGTCAATAAATTATAGGTATTATCATTGTAAAAGCCTTAATTTTTTTTCACAAAATATCCCTTGAATCACTTCCATTTATATATAGGCACTGAAAGACTAAGTGATTGGCTGCAGGTTGGAGTCTAGAAAGGTTAGAGGTAAGAAATACCCTGGGATTTCTGGTCTGTGGTTTAGGATCTGAGCCATATTCATTGATGCTCAACTTCTCATGCACTTATCTTTTTTCATTTGAGTGTTTAAGACATAACCACATTGAATCACCACATTGGTAGACCTCAGAAAGATTGTCTAGCTTTTACAAGTGCTCACAAATTAAGTCTTTCCTGAAAATCTTGTATCTCAATACTAGGTTTTCCAAAAAGAAAGTATTTGAAAGTGGTCTGAAAAGGTGAAGGGAGAAACAAAGTAAGGCATTATTATCATCTCTCAAAAGCAGATAGGGCAGGTTTCCTTTTGCATGTTTCTTTTCTTTTTTTGGCTTGGTTTTTGATGCTGATAATAACAAATTTTTAACAGAGTTCATACAGGTAGTTCTCATATTTTAGCATTTCAATTTCTATTCTTCATTGGAAGAAGTACATTGGAATATATTTTTAAGTTTGAAAAAATAAAGAATTCAAATGTTCAATGAAATGTTTAGCTCTCTGATTTCATATTGGTTTCCATTTTCTCTTGCCAAAGTGAAAGTTTGACTTTGTAAATCTCTCTGGCAAGGAAACCTTCTGTAAGGATATGGTACCCAAAGATAAGAGATCAGAGTGGAAGTAGAGAAAGGAATGGAGGAGAGGAAAAACACACAGGTGAGGACTAGAGAGATATAAAGCATCTCTTTGCTCTGAAACCAGTTTTTACTGTCTTTAGAAACATGACAAGTATTTGTTCTCTGATGATGTCATGAGAGAGTGAACACTCAATGGTGTATTCCAAAAGGCTAGGGAGATAATAGGTAATTTACCCTTATATGAAATATTCACCCTTATCCCATCCCCTTAAATATTTAAGTTCTCATTGTTTACTTTCTTTCCTATGTCTGAATGGAGTACCGCTAATGTGTAGAGTGGTTACTAAGAAATGAGCTGCTGCAAATTTGGGCAGCAACCGGAAGGAAGTAATCCACGATCTGGATAATTAGTATCTAAATAACTGAAAGTTCTGGCACCTTAATAATCCCAGACAAGCTAGAATGAGGACGTTTGAGCTGATACAGAAATGGCTTTCTTGCTTCTCACTTGATGTAAAATTTATTATTTGTCCTAATCTGAAAATGGTGAAAGACATTACTGCTTAGTGAGCCCCTTACTGCTCTGAATGATTACAGATGTTTCTGAAGCTAGTAATAATAATGATAATGCCACATCTCTCTATATTTTTATTATTTGCAAATCACTTTTCCATACATGATTTCTTGAGTATCACAACAATACCTCTTGGGATAGGCAAGAATTTATATTTCCATTTTATTGACGAAGCAATTGAGACACAGTGACGTTGTTTGTATTGCCCCAATTCACACAGCTGAGACAGAAGGGGTGAATTTAAATTAGAATCCAAGTTTGTTTTTTCCAGATTCTTATTACATAAGTGAGAAGTTATCATCTATATCAATATTCTGTTCCGTGTGGTTGAATTATGCAAGGGACCTGGAGACAAGCTGTTTGAATCACTCTGGTATTCCCCACAAGAGCTATTACAGAGTGAAAGAGAAAACCCAGTGACTCCAAGAAATATTTTGTTTGCAGAAAATATAGCTGTAAGTTGTAACTGCAGAGAGTTTTCCACTCACATGACACACACACGTCTCTTTTCTCATCACTGCTCTCAGATATTAAATGATGAGCCATAAACAACCTATAAAAATCCAAATAACCCAATAAAGAAAAGCACCCTGATATGGAAATAAGAGCTATGGACAAGACACACTGATCAATCTGAAGATGCCAAGGATTTTTAATGGACTACTTGATGTTCATTGTCTTCAAGTCACCGTCACTCAGCGCTGTGGCTGAGAAGTTGCAAAAGGTGCAGCTGCAGTGTTGTTTGTTTGGTTCAAACACTTTCTAAGCTCTGATTTTTCTAGCTATGTTCCCTGCAAAAACATCTCTGGCTTTTCTTAACCTTTATTTTCTTGAATGAATGTGGAGATGCAGAACCGCTCCACTTTCCAACATGTTTTTCCAAGAGTAAAAGGAAGCCTGACTTGTGTAGAGAGTTCTGGACCAACTTGCTTTGGCTATAATCACCTTGCAAATTTTATACCTACATTGGTAGTGGTTGAAAGGCCAAGAAGTAGATGTAGATAATGATTCTGTATTCAAAGAAGTGTTGCACTTTTTCCTAAAGGCTTTGACTTTTTTATTGGAAAGAAAGCTGTAGAATCACTACAGAATATCCTGAAGAACTCTTGTTACAGCTGTGTGTGGAGATGAGAAGGGCTGGCTAACTAAAGCCCCTGCATCGTGGAGTCAGAATGGCCAAACGTCTTCTGCAGTAACTCCTACAAGTGGTGGAGGCTATGCTCCTTCAAACTGGGCTGGCCATGTGATTTGCTTTGGCTGATCAGCAAAGAAGGCTTAAAGAGTACTTGCTTATTAAGGGTGCCCTTTCTAACTGCTGGAAACCCTTTTGCCATTATGTGAACAAGCCAGGCTAGCCTCCTACAGGATGAAAAACCTCTTGGACACAGGTTCCTGCCAGCCCAGCAGTCTCAGCTGTCCCAGCTGAGGCAGCAGACATGTGAGTGAGACCACTGTCTATCCAGCCCTACCAGGACTGGTCCAGACCAGAAGAAGCACCCAGGCAACTCATAGAATCATGAGAAATAATAAATGTTTTAGGTTAAGTTTTTGGATGGTTTGTTGCATAGTAAATGCTTACTGGTATATATTCACGCTCCCAAAAAAGGAAAATAATTTAAAAGTAAACACTTGCTTAAAATGTCCATACAAAACAACCTACAGAGTCAATGTAATCCCTATCAAAATTTCAATGGCATTTTTCACGGAAATAGAAAAAAACAATCCTAAAATTCTATGGAATCTCAGTGCTTTAGACATTATCTCAACCAGAGCTAGGAAGATTTTATTCTTCCTCTTTTTTAGTTTACAAAACGGAGGCTCAGAAAGATAAACTTATCCAAGATCCTACAGTGAATGGCAGAGCCAGGATTCAATCCCAGATCTTTCTGATTTTCAGTCATTTTAATTTATGGCTTCCCAAGGCATTTATTACCACTATGAATAAGTTTAAAATAATTTTCCCAGAATTTAATGGATGGAAAAGTCTACAGAGGTATAAACAGCAGTAAAAAGTCTGCAGAAGAAGGTGACAGAAAATGTGATGATAAACTTCACCTGCTTCATAATTTTGCTTTCTATCACCGTTTCCTTGGTTAAGGTCCTGTTTGTAAAATAGTCTACCCTTTTACCATCCACTAAAATTCCCAAAAGGCAATGAGGGTTTATGAAAAATCATGTTTAAACGACTCCACAAGTATGACCAAACTTGTACCTCCCTGCCAATCAGGAAAACTAATATTACCACTGTAAAAATCCTCTCATTACACGCACATGCACAAGTGCACGAGCGCGTGCATGCACACACACACACACACTGCCCTACTTTCTTCTCTCCCCTTTTCAATATAAATTATGACTGTCCTTCTGAGCCGCCATGCTTTTTTTCTTTCTCATGGCTAAATCAAGTGGGAACTCTCAAGGGTTAAGATAAGCCATAATTCCATTGCTCATTCTGTTCCAATCTAAATATTGTTCTGATAATTTTGTATTCTTTCTCAAAGCAGTTCTCCTGAAGTCTTTGGACACTTTGTTAACATCCTTCTGACCACCCTGGTTTGTTAATAGGATTGGGAAGATTTTTAAAAAAACAACAGCAATAACAACAAAATTAAAGCCTCTTTTAGGGCTCTGGCTATTACAATTTATATAGACAAAAACAAGACTTACTACTTCTGAAAAACTGTATACTACTTTAAAGTTGTGAGGATAGAAGAAAGCTGTCACACGTGATTTCTCTGGACAATGACACATAGACAGATGTCTCCAAGTCATGATGTACTATAATGCAAGGCCCCAAGAACAAAAAGTGTCCTGTCTCAGAGTAATCACCTTCCCCTGGGGTGAACCTAATGAGGCTCCATCTTTCCTTAACGTGAAACACAGACATACACCCACGGAGTTTAATTACATACGTCTAGAAGACTAAAGAGAATGACTGAATCTACCTTAGAGAGAACTTCAGATTAAGAGAGGGATAAAATGTTTAAGAGATGATATCCATTCTTTGCAATTCAAAAAGAATGGAGGTGATGAGATATTTCTCAGAAGAAGGTAAGTGGTTCAGAGCTCTTTTGAATACAGCAGGTATTGTCAGGTATATTAAGGAGACAAAGTTGACAGCTTCTTCATGAAAATGTCAATGTTCATGAATCTCTACATTAAGAACCACTTACTCAGTTCCAATTCTTTGTTTAGGTGGAGCCATTTAAGGTAGCCTTAGTGGCAGGTTCTAGAATACAGTAATAATAATAAACAACTCTTGTTCACATATCCAGTACGGTCCATCCTCAGGGGTGAGAAGTGCTCCTTTAACTTGCTTTTGTCCTATCCCCCTGGAGAGATTCTTCCCCTTGAAAACTGAGTATTGGCCCATGGCAATGTGCCTTGCTCCCTTGGAAGATGGACATACACAAGGATAAAGGAACTAACTTTACTCCATAAAAACCTTTGGTTCTTGGGTTCATTTAGGTATTAGAAGTAGGTTAGGCCAGAAAAGAGACAAAGGGACAAAAGAGCCAACAAGGCATGAGAGAGAAGAAAAAAGTAAACAGATCCCTCTTTTATAACTTTCCCTAATGACTGGTATTTGACCCCCTGTTTTGGATGTGAGCTGGAATTTCTGGAATTTGACTTGGTCTGGGAGAAGGTAAAGTTAAGTAGACTGTTTCTGCATCTCTATCTCTTCCTTCCTACCCAACTGACAACCTACACTCCATAAAAAAGGGGGTGATTATTTTCTTCCTTTTCTATTCTAAAACACAAGTAGATAAGGGTAATTTCGCTAGCAACCACTGAATACTTGGGAACAGATTAATTTGCCATATTTGCTATTCAGTAGCAGTGACCTGGCTTCAGAGAGAATGATGAGAACAGTTAAGTTTGGCGTAGGGAGATTCAAGTAGAGGAAATCCCACAGTGTGAGGTTCTCAGTAGAGAAAGGAATCTTGGATAGCTGTGGAGACAGGCAGCTGTGGGGCCTAGGATTAGAGGAAAAAGGAACTCTAGTCAATACTGAAAGCCACTCTTCAAACTTCCCTGGTTTGGGACTCCTTGAGATGCTTTTGAGAGAAAAAGCAGTATCTACAGGTTGTTGAAAAATTTTCTGAGACTGCAAACAAAGCATGGTGGCCCACCTATTGCATGGGCAATGCGTTTACATTGAATTATAATTCAAAGCAAAGCAATTAGAACAGATTTCTTGAGCATGATTTTTAATTGTCTGCATGGGAGACTGTATCATTACAATGACAGTTGGTCATGATGGATAAACACAAAGTATTGAAGCTCAAAATTAATCTTTTCATTTTGTCACAGAGGAATTTGCAACTGTGCTTAATGCATGTGAAGTGTGCTGTGTTTTGAGGCAAACTTAATGGAGGATATCTCACAAAGGACCAAAGATTGGGCTCTGGGTTACATTTAGCAGCCACAGCAACTCAGAATCCCTAATGGAGGGGATTAATGTCTGCAGAAGTGGAACAATGGAAGTATATCTCTCTCAAGAGATGCCCTTCAAGAGTCTAATTCTACACAGTGTAACTTTTTCACCATTTGTAGAACATCTGGTGGGTGACGGCTTCCTTTGGGAGACAACACATAAAATGACAGAGTCAGGAAGGATCTGAGAGAGCACTGCTGTCAAAGCCTCATTTTATAGGTTGGGAAACTGAGGGGAAAGGGACTTAGCCAAGTTCACACAAAGCTAGTCAAAGCCTGATTAGGGACAAGAAAAGCAGATCCTCTAGCTCCCAATTCAGCGCCCTTTCTGGAGTTTAACAAGGATACACAATTTCAGTTACACAAGATAAATAGGACATAAATTCTGGAGATCTACTGTACAGATTAGTACCAACAGTTCTCAATACTGTATACTTTGTATACTTCTTAGTAGAGGAACTCTATAGCAAGATGAGGAAAAACAAAACATGCAAACAGAAACACCAAAAAGAGGATACTTTTTTATACCTCACTATGTTCTTTAATTATATATCTTTCCTTTACATTTCTACCATTGATTTTTTGTTCCAAAGATTGTGCATTTTTTTTCCTTTTTTAACTGTGGTTAAAAAATGCACAGAAATTTAGTAGATCAGTACATATTAGGTACAGGTGCATTTTGCACACTTAAAATTTGCTAAGAAGATAGATCTCAGGTTAAGTATTCTTACAACAAAATGATGATGAAGGGAACGGGAGGGAACTTTGGGAGGTGATGGATGTTTTGGGGAGGTATGGGAGTAATAGTTTCACTGTGTTTTTTCCCCTAAGCTCATTGAATTATACACATCAAATATGCACAGCTTTTTACATGTTAATCATACCTTAATAAAGTGCTTATTTTAAAAGAAAAGAAACATTTTTGGAATATCAACTCTATGTGGAACACAAAGTACTTTCCATAAGTATCTTTGATCCTTATCCCAACTCTATGAAGATGAGGAAATTGAGGCATGGGAGGCTGTGACTTGCTCATGACTGTTTCACTCGTGGAGAAAGTGATTATAGAAACTAATCTTCTGATTCCCTTCTTTCTTCTTATCACAGCACCATCAAGAGAGGGCAGTCCCTAGAGTCTGTGCACCAGAAAGGGGCTGGAGCTCAGATCACATGCACTAGAAACTGCTGCTAGGTGACATGAAAGAACCATGGGAATCCTATGTGACACAGAGGAGCCAGAATCAGGGTGGAGACCTAGGAGGATGTGGCTTCATAGGGGAGATAGCAGGAAGGAACCGTGCTGGGGTTGGATGGTGACATCCAGAACTATGCACCTGCTAAACCAGTGTTTCTCAAAGTCTACTATGTTTAGGAATCCCCTGGGCATCTTGCTGAAATACAGATTCTGATCGAGTAGGTCTGGGTGGGGCCTGAGATTTTACATACATTTGTAACGTGTCCCGGGGGGTGCTGATGCTGCTGGTCTGTGGACCACACTTTGAGTTGCAAGGCTCTGATCATTCTTTTTCTGCACCTCCAGAAAACTACCTCTAGTAGCTGACTGGCTTCTAGTGTTGGCCTTCATCTAGCTGCTCCCAGTGTTTACTGCAGTCTCTGAACTGGTTGTATGAGTTGGTTTACTAGCAAGAAAGGCACAGGTGGAAAGTGCACAGTGACCATTCCAAGGCTACAGCCACAGGAAGAGCTCCAAGCCCCTGCTAAGGGGTCAGTTGGCCATCAGGGACTCTGGGATGGTAGAGGCCCCCTAATACAGTGCACATGTGTCTCCTCACATTGCAGAGGAGTCAGGGTCCCTAGACTGCTAGACCACTGTTGGCTGATGCCTCAGAGTCAGAGAGAAAGTTGTGACGTAGTAGTTCCTAAACCACGACAATCTGATAGAAGCTCTGTATCTTCACCCCAGAAAAATAAACACACACAGAATGTTTTCCAGATAATTTCAAGGTATTAATGGACCCGCTGAGCACGTTCATAACCCCAAGGTTAAGAATGCCCCCCCTCAACTCTCAGAACTTGTGTTTAGAACCGACATCCCAGAACAAATACAGACAATACACATCTCTGAAAATAGAAACAAACTTCATTGAAGTGCAATTCATAAATATTTAACTATTTGTTTAAGAAGTACTCAGGGCCCTCTTGTCTGTTTTCATCTCTCTCTGCATTGTTAATACCCAAACTCCACCAAGTTTTACATTTTTTAAAAATTGGTAATTATTTTTTTATTGCCTAGTTGACAAGGCTTCATAACCAATTAAGGAAAGAAATAGGCCTAATGAACTAATTATTAAAATCCACCTCTGCTGTTGCTGTCTTGGTGAAGCTCATGCATATTCAAAGCACTCCCCAACCCTCTTCCCAATAGTTTAAACAGACCTTGAAGAGATCTTCTTTCATGACCAGCAGGTGATGAAGGAAAATGGCTTTTAGCTTCAATTGGATGAAACTCCCACTACACAGCACTGGAGAGCAACAGAAATTTCTGTAATCTTCTCAGTGTCTATATTGAGACTTACTGCATATGATTCCAAACAAGTGAAACCATAAGCAAAGGTCTGTTTGGCCCACTCTGCAATGTCGGGCTGTGCCACTATCATACCAGCAGGTAGTGGAGAGACAGATGCGGATGTGAAGTTAGGACCCTACCTATGCTGGGATGAACGAGCTAAGGAAATCAGGAGCTAGCAAGAGAGACAGCCCAGGGTAGTGGGGAAAAGCTGCGCTTGGCGTCAGGAATTTGGGTCCTAGGCCTGCTTGGCTTGTTTGCTTGCTTTATAAACGTGGGCTAGACATTCACTTCTTTGAACCTGAGTTTCCAGATCTGTAAAATAGAGATAATAATATCTATATCTTAGGGTTGTTATGAGGACTCCATGAGGTTACATATGTAAAACACCTGGCACGGCATCTGTTCGCGCTCAAAAATGGCAGCATTTTAGCCCTACAAAGGAACGACACAGATACATGCTACCTGGCAGGTGAACCTAGAAAACATCATGCTTACTGAAAGGAGCCAGACACAAAAGGCCACACATTATATGATTTCATTTATATGAAACATCCAGAATAAGCAAAGCCACAGAGACAGAAAGCAGATTTAGTGGTTGCTGTGGGCTGGGGGAAAGGCAAGGGAAGGAGACTGCCTAATTGGTATGTTTTCTTTTGGGGCCATGAAGGCGTTTTGAACTAGACAGAGCTGGTGGTTCACAACATCGTGAGTGTACTAAATGCCACTGAATTATAGACTTTAAAATGGTTACTTTATTCAGTGCATACATAAAATGTAAAAATTATAAAATTTCTATTAATAAAAAAAAATGAGTGCTTGCTCATGTTTCCTTCCCCCTCCCCCAAAACCCGTGAACCAGCTTTTTCTTTCAGAAAAAAAGGAAGGGCTGCGGATCACTATGGTTCCTTGCAGTTCTGACATTTTCTGACTCATTATGACCTTAATGAAATCCTACCATGAGTTAAGTCCTGTGCTGGCTGCCATGGAGACATAAAGGGAAAATAAAAGACAGGGCCTGCCACCAGAAAGTGTACTGCTAAGTAGGCAGGAAGAGACAGACACACGAGTTATTTAAACAAGGGCAACTGACAAAGTCAGAACCAGAGCAGGGCTACCTCAGAGGAGGAATTCAGTAGAGGGCAGAATAACAGGAAGAGAAGGGAGGGCACTGTGGGGCATATTTAGGCTACAGACCCAAACTGGAGGCAATTTGGCCAAGAAAGGGATGAGAATTAGGAAGCAAATTACGTGATGTCCTTCCAAATTAAAGAAGAGCAAACATAAAATAAGATGCTTCAAGTACACTAACCTTAAGTGTATAACTCAGTGACTTTTACATTTGTAATATACCCTTGTAACCGCCACCCATGTCAAGATATAGAACGTTTCCCATAAGAAAACATATAAACTTTGAACAAGTCAAATCATTAAAACCTACCAGTTATTTCCAGTAGTGAAACTATACTCTCAAGCATAGCTTTATATAATCAGGGATGCATTTTATGTAATGGTTTTAAATAAACCCAGGGCTAGACCTTGCCATGTATCTATTTTAAAGGTTTACATGAACAGACATCCACTACATTTTTCTACATTTTCTCAAACTTTTACACTTCTTCCTCCTATGATTTCGGAAGCTCCCTTATGTAATCCAGGACTGACAGCAGAACAAGAGGCAACTTCCTA
Source organism: Camelus dromedarius (assembly GCF_036321535.1). Classification (NCBI taxonomy): domain Eukaryota; kingdom Metazoa; phylum Chordata; class Mammalia; order Artiodactyla; family Camelidae; genus Camelus; species Camelus dromedarius. Next base: position 8,152,625 of record NC_087454.1, on the reverse strand, counting down.
TCATGGTAAGTCCCATGTCCCCTTACAACTCACAAAACAATCTAGGAAATCAATCTTGTGCTGGATGTGCTACAGAAGAGGTCTTCAGAGCATCTGCTGAATCCACAGCCATTTTTGATGTGACGTGTTTCTTAGGCAGAGAAGCACCTATTAGGCAAGAAAATGGTCAACTGACACAGAGCCAGCCATCTCTAGTCTGGGCAGCAGCCTGAGGAGCCTGCTGCTTCATGGGGGTGCTCTGCCTGCTACCCGAGGGTGACTGGACCACCACATGTGCTCGTTCTTGAGGAGTTTGAGTGAGACGCACTGAGAAAGGAGACATACAATAGAGTGGAACAGGAGCAGAGACTCATAGAGGGAGAAGGAAGTAAGCAAGAGCCATGATAGGGAAAGGAGGTAGCAAGGAGGTAGGTGATGGTTGAGGAGGGAGAAGATGCATTTTAGTGGGAGAGGCAGAGTCAACAACGTGGAGCTTTGAGCCGGGCACTCCAGGCCGGTTACTATCGGGTCTCCCTGGAGAAGATGTGGGAACTCAAGCTACCGTCACCTCCCAACAAAGGAAACAGCCTTCTAGTTCTGCAGCTGCTGCGAGCTCTCAGGGGTCTGTACCAGAAACCCCATCCACTGAGAGAACCCAAGTGCATCCCTGTTTCCTAAAACCCCAAGGAGCTTCACACAAATTCTGTCTTATGTGAAATTCAGTGAGAGCACTTTTACAAACGCCTGGGGATATGGAGGGATACATCAGGTCTTTGGGAAGAACACTGTGAATTACTTTAGGAAACAAAACACATAATGCAGGAACAAGACTAAATTGTCATAAAATAGGGGGCAATTTTGGTCCCCCTTTTAAAATTAATTATCAGTGAGGGAAAAAAATGAGTTTAAAAATACCTAGATTTTGAAATGTGTGTACCTTACGAAGAGAGAAATAAGGTGAGGGAACATTTCATTTCTAACCCAGATAGATTTCACTTGAGTAGTTCTGTTTCATTCCCATCAAAACTGAATGCATATAAGAGTTAGGAGAATTCTTGAGGAGCAAATGTGACTAGCCAGGCAATGAAAGTAGGCTGTTTAGATACAGGTTTTAAGTAAATCCAGTTTATTTATTCCGTGTTTCCACCTTCTAGTATTAAGGTCCTACACCACTTTCCTTCTAAGGGTGAGGCCTTGGACTTAAATACTGAGGAGATAAGAATTATTTTAAGATATATTTATTGTTCCTACCATTAGAAGAATAATCAAATCATAAGGTTTGCTATCCACAAAAGATAATGTTTTATATATTTTATTTGGATGGAGGAAAAGTTCTAATCCACAGGCCTTTCTATCTATATCTGGTCTTATAAGGACAATTGAATTATAAAGCTTATTTAAAGCATCTTTTTTTTTTCCTCCATAAAAGACACCTGTCTTCATACCTACCATTTGTTTGGTCTATACTACTTCCCTGGAAGTAAAGAGAAGTTTTTACAAAGGGAAAAATTGAAACATTCCATTATATAAAAAATAGAATGCAAGAAGATAAATCTTTAGTTCCTGGTAACAGAGTTTTGTTTTGTTTGAGTAAAGTTGGCACGTAGGTTTCATGTCTCACGCCAACTTGAATTAAGGGATAATGGCTGCCAAAAGCATTGTTCTCAGAAAATTTGAGGTTTCATCAAGGTTGCTCAGGGCAAAGCGCCCAGATTGGTGAGTGGTGCCTGCCTGGGGGTGGAATATCTGGTATTCCTGCACTGGGGAAGGGGTTTCGTTCTTTTCCTGTGAAAGAATCCATGTAAATGTCAATGACAGCTTTTATTTTCTTATTGCTAAAGCAATCCCTGCTCATTGTAGAAAGTTAGAAAATATAGATAACTACAAATAAGGCAGCAGAAATCATTACCGTTCTATGCTGATGACAACAACACTAACAGATACCTCCCTTTCCCATCCACATATAATTTTCTAAAAAAGAGGTTGTACTTGTTTAGTTCTGCAGCCTGATGTTTTAGCCTTGATCGTATCTCATGAAAATCTTTCTAGGTCATTTAAAATATCTTCCTTCTTTTCCATTATACCAGTTTTATGTAGTTCAACCACTCTTCTTGTATATTATGATGGTCTCTAATTATTATTATCTCGATACCCTCAGTTCCATGAAATTTGTGTAGCTACATCTTTTGGCACCTACATGATTATCATACCAGGATAAATTTTCATGAGTGGTATTGCTGGACCAAAGTGAGCACAAATTACTTTTGATGTGTATTAATGAACAGCTCTCCTGAAATGCTATAAAAATTTGTTCTCCAACAACTTTTTAAAAGTTGAAAGTATATTTTTAAATGTGCCCAAAGATTGAGTAAGAGTACTAAGATTTAAGATATTATTGGGAAAATCTGTAAAAATAAAATCATTATTATGTTGTACACCTGAAGCTAATATAATGTCACATGTCAATTATATCTCAATAAAATATGTATCAATATAAAAAAGACTTAAGAGACTGATAAAGAATACTGTTGTATAGATTAGCAATTAGCTCTCTAAAAGCTGGTTTCTGCACATATGATTACAATGAATCATTTTAATGTAATGTTTGGAACTATGTGGGTAACAAAACACATTTTTTAAACACAAAAGTATAATGGAAAAGTTACCCACCTGTCACAAATATTTTGACTCATTAGGTGTGTCAGGATTTGACACTGAACTTTACTCTGAGATGTCTTAGAGAAAATAAGAAACAGTTCCTACAAATAGGAAAGGCAGAGTTCTACATTGGGATCCCTGCTTTCAAGATGCCTTGATAAACAAATTAAAACCAATAGATCAGAATCAATTAAAATGAATGGATCAGAATAGAGAGCCCAGAAATAAACCCACACACCTACAGTCAATTAGTCTTCAACAAAGGAGGCAAGAATATACAATAGAGAAAAGAGTCTCTGACAAGTAGTGTTAGAAAAGCTGGACAGCCACAGGCAAATTAATGAAGTTAGAACACTTCCTCACACAGTACACAAAAACAAACTCAAAATAGCTTAAAGACTTAAGCATAAGACAAGACAACATAAACCTCCTAGAAGAGGTTTAGAAGAGAACACAGGCGAAACATTCTCTGATATAAATTGTAGCAGTGTTCTCCTAGGGCAACCTAGGCAATAGAAATAAAAGCAAAAATAAACAAATGGGACCTAATTAAAATTATAAGCTTTTGTACATCAAAGGAAACCATAAATGAAGTGAAAAGAGAACCTACTGACTGGGAGAAAATATTTGCAAATAATGAGACTGACAAGGGCTTAATTTTCAGAATACACCAATAGCTCATGCAACTCAAAAACAACAACAAAAAACAAATAACCCAATCAAAAAATGAGCCGAAGACCTAAACAAACGTTTCTCCAATGAAGACATACAATGGCCAATAGGCACTTGAAAGAACACTCAATATTGTTAGCTATCAGAGAAATGCAAATCAAAACTACAACGAGGTATCACCTGACATCAGTCAGAATGGCCATCATTAAAAAGTCCACAAATGATAAATGCTGGAGACGATGTGGAGAAAAGGGAAACTTTCTACACCGTTGGTAGGAATGTAGTTTGGCGCAGCTGTTACGGAAAATAGCATAGAGATTTCTTAAAAAATTGAAAACAGATTTATCCTATGATCCAGCAATCCCACTCTTGGGCATATATCCAGAGGAAACTTTAATTCAAAAAGATACATCCACCCCAATGTTCATAGAAGCTCTATTTACGATAGTCAAGACGTGGTGGCAACTTAAATGTCCATCAACAGATGACTGGATAAATAAGTATCTGTGGTATATTTATACAGTGTAATACTACTCATCCATATAAAAAGAATAAAATAATGCCATTTGCAGCAATGTGGATGGACCTGGAGATCATCATACTAAGTGAATTAAGCCAGAAAGAGAAAGAAAACAAATATGATATCACTTATATGTGGAATCTTAAAAAAAGAACACAAATGAACTTTTTTACAAAATACAGACAGACTCACAGACATAGAGAACAAACTTATGGTTGGTTACTAGTGGGGAAACAGGGTGGGGAGGGATGAACTGGGAGTTCAGGATTTGTAAATAATAACTACTATATATAAAAATAGATAAATAACAAGGTCCTATTGTATAACACAGAGAATTATGTAACTATATTCAATACCTTGTAATGGCCTATAATGAAAAAGGATATGAAAAGGAATATATATATATATATATATATATATATATATATATATTCATATATATTCAATATATTCATATATATATATATATATGAAACACTATGTTGTATACCAGAAATTAACACAATGTTGTAAATCAACTATACTTCAATAAAAAATATTTCATTATTTAAAAAAACTAAACCACACCAAATGTATTAAAATTATGGAACCAGTTCTGCAGCCTAAATGCAACACTTGATCTCTGAAGATTATATTTGTGGATTATAAATCTCCTTAAAATAACTGAGGTTGAAGTGTGAATATCTAATATATTTACCCTCCCAGAACAATTCAACAAAATTCATCAGGAAACCAAATTATGCCAAACACAGTGGATGCAAAGATTATTAAGAGACAGTCTCACCCATTCAAGCTTATCACAAAGCTATTGGGAGAACATCCAAATAAATATTTGGGGGATTAGAGTAACAAATGCCAGTAAGAAGGTGCAAGACACAGGGACAAGTGGAAGCAACGCACTCTGCCTGTGGACCATTACTGAAGGCTTTATAAAGGAAGAATATTTTAAGACAGACTCACTGGGAAGACTGGGTTGGTAGGAGATTTTTGGTCAGAGTTTCTACCTCCTTTTTGTAAGGATTTCACACGTCTCTGTTCTAACCAGTCTGCTGATAAAGTATCTGAAATCACACTGATCAGCTGCATCCATCTATCCACTATCCATCCTGTCTTTCTCAGTTCCTGTGTTTCCTGGGGTTGACACAATAATTAATATGGAGAATCAAAACTCTTCAATGCACATTAGTATCTCTCTTGGTTTGAAATTCTCCGGAGAAACGCTATCTACCTCTTTAATGTCAGCCTGTGGGGGACGAAAAGAAAATAGTATCAACAAATATTTTGAATTTTCTTTTCTCATTGCTCTCTCTCACATACACAATAGCTTTTAGAAAGATATGCTTAAATAATCAAAATATTAATCACTGACTCGTCCATTCACAAGCTCCTCATTGGGTACCCACTCTGTACTAAGCGCTGTGTGGGATTTTTTTTTAAACAAGCCCATCTCTACAAGACAATTAAGTACACAGGAAAAAAAAATCTATGAGAGCACACATGTGTTACAACATCATCTTCCAGAATCAGACTCTTCATGTTTTGGGAAAAAAAGAGACTTGTTTGCCAAAATACTGTAGCATGGGAAGAAAAAAATAAATCTCTTTGTGCTTTTGACCACAACAGCTGCTTTGAAAAAAAAAAAGTCATCTTAAAAATAGTTAAGCATGGAATGGTAATTACTCAACTTGTCATCCGATTGCTAGATTAAAAACTGCAGATTTGTAATTGCAGTTATCATGCAAACAAATTCACAGTTCTGAAAATATATGTCCTACTGGCCATGTTTTTTAAGGACAGTCATTTTGCCCAGGGATTTTGATGTATGCTAAGTATTTGAATCATCCTAAAGGTTGAATTTATAGCTATTACTAGTGAAAATACATAATACAGACCTGATTTGTAAAAAATTCATTGTTTGACTAAATAATATTCTATAAAAGATTATTTCTATTGTTAAAACATGATATACGTGGCAGAAGTCATGCTTTTAAAAAGACTTTGAAAAATCCAATTAGCATAATTTAAAATATTCCATTAACCACAATTCTGTTATTTAACAGACTAAACCTCTATATTCTATTACATAATCATTCAAAAGACATGAGAGGATGTCTTCCAGGGGCCCTCAGTGTTAAGAATCAGTTCTGAGTTGAGAGGATCTGTAACAAAGTGCAGAGGGGAAATGCGGGGGCAGCCTTAAGATGCATCAAAGAAAAGTGCTCTCACTGGAGCGCAGAGATGAGCTCCTTGGATCTAAGAAGGCAGGGGAGTTGCACATAGCTCTATTCACTATCCGTATGACCCAGAGGAGAGTAACTCACGAATAAAAGTAGGGGAGCTGAGGACGCTTGCATGGACACTCAGCAACTGCTTACTGGAGACAGGTTTGCACTGTGGTTAGTGCTGACATGCATTGTTCTGAGTCTTGGAATTATTTTAAATGCACTCTTGAAATGTCTGGAGTTCAAGAGGCCTGCAAGCACAAGAAGGCTGAGCACCACTGAGCTAATCTTTCAAGGGCGCCACAGCAGTGTTTACATTGGGTGAGTTTCATCAGTGTAGCCTGTAGACCTTGGAGGAGTACCCTAACCTTGCTGGGCATCTTTAGTTGTCAGATGGGGATCTTGCATCTCCTTTCTTAGAGCTTTTAAGAATTGAAGTGCCCCTTTTGAAGGGCTGGATATAGAGCAGATCCTCTATGACTTTCCTAATTTGGATATCATTACCTTGAATTCTTTCTGGTCAATCATTAGAAGAGCAGATTTGCTACTACTTTAATTGCCCAGCTAATCTCAAATAGGGAATCAAAGTGAAGCAAGAATTTCAGCAGTGTATGGCTACATTTGAAATTATGGAATGGTTACCACCACCTGTGTGACACAAAAGCTCTCACGCTCTTCCAACTTTTATTCCCCGCCCCCCAATTCTGCTCTTACCTGAGAAAATTGGGCCTGTGAATATTATTTTATATTAAACATACATGCATAGTCACAGTGACTCAGTCTTATAACTGAATAATACTTTAAATGAATCAATAAATATTAACAGTACAAAATGGAATAATAAGAGTTCAAACCACAGATGTAGGACAATTGGGTTAATTTAGATGTATTCATTTTAATATTTAAATTTCGTGCCTCTCTGGGAAAATGCTCCTCTTTGTCTCCAGACACTCCTTTGGATAAAACAATTGTACAAACAGCAACAGTAGCTGTGAGCTTTGTGTGGAATAAGGCACATTCTGAAAACACAACTTCTTGTCTCTTTGATACTACTGTGCAGTTAAATTTTTCTTCCCAGAGATCAGACAGTCCAAATGGTCTGAAGTCAACACCACAGTATCAAATAGGCCTCTCATAACTGAATAAGCATGTGAGATTAAAGAGTGGATTTATTTTATTAGACAATTAAAGCTACTCTGCCAAATTTTAAGTGCTCTTTCATTTCTCCTGATAACCTTCTGGATTCTGATGAATTACATCACTCACAAATTAAAAAGTTTTATTCATTGTTTTCAATTCTACTTTTAAAAAATAGAAAACAGGTGAAAAAATGCCGAGAGGCGGCATAAAGCAAAGTAGAACACACACACACACACACACACACACACACACACACAAGCTCCCTATCCTTGAGCTTAAAATCTACCAGGGAGGTCCAACATGTGCGTATAACTGAGAAATAGGGAAGGACTTTGAAAATGAGACGATAAAGACACAAGAGGTAACTATGGGAGCAGGACAAAGAATTAGAGACAACCTTATGGAAATTTTTGAAAAGGCAGGGAAGATTTTAGCAGGGAGAACAGGAAAACAGTTTTCATGTTCACAAGCGTTAGCACACATCAGAATCCGCTGGAGGGCTTATTAGAGCACAGGTGGCTGGGCCTCACTTTCAGAGTTTCTGATGCAGCAGGTGTGAGGTTGGCCTGAGAATGTGTATTTCTAACAAGTTCTCAGGTGCTGCTGATGCTGCTGGTCCTGACACAACACTCTGAGGACCACAGTGTGAGCAGAAGCACAGTGATGGCACAGGTGGAATATATTTGGGAGATGGCGAATTGTCGGGGTTGGCCAGAGCGTGGGACATGGCAGATATAGGTCATTTGAGGTCAAAGAGTAAAAGACATTGGATGCCTGGAGAGACCATTGAAGCTTTTTGAGCGTGGGAAAAGCAAGGCCAGTTCCCATTTCCTATAAAGGAAGAAAGAGCCATTGTTGATAAAGTGGTAGGTTCTAAGAACAGCTTGTAGGATGCATTTGAAGGGAGAAAATCAGAGAGGTGCTTAGTCCCTAAGAGAGGGAACAAGGGCCTGAACTAGGATCTCGAGACTGAAGGGGAACGGAGAGGGCATCAGACACAACACAAAGTGCCTCCTACCTGATGGGCAACTGATACAATGCGTGGCGTGAGGGAAGAAGGGGGCATTAGGACTTCCTTTTAGGCTAAAAGTCTGAATGATGGCAAAGAGGATGGTGCTCTCACGAGACTGGAGTAGAAGTATGCTCAAGAGATAGGATAGTGGAATTAGTTGTAGAAAATCGAGGCCCATGTAGGTTAAAAAATGCAGATCTGGAACTCCAAAGATGTGTATTTTGGAGGCGGGTACTAAAGTCTTGAGACTGGATAGGATTGCTAATAAAGAGAATGTACACGGGTTATCAGGCCAAATATACAGTACTGAGATGCACTTAGTAGGGAGGGATAGGAAACTGGGGACTTGCGATTTGGGAAGCAGGAGAATGAGAAAAACGCGGCATTACGAAGCCAAGGGATGGAAGTTTTATGACGGACTTTAGTCAACAGTGGCAAATGCTACTAAAACTTAGAGGAAGCAAATAAGAAAGAGGCCATTCACATCGACAATTAGTAAGTCATTGGTGTCTTCCAGAGAATGACATCACAGGGCAGAATTTGGGGACTGATGTATGAACGTGAGGTGACAAGGGGAGGCGGTTAAGGGCTGAAGAGGATTGCTTGCGACTAAGAAAATGTGAGCCAGAATTTCAAGCCACATAAATGTTTTGTGCTTTTTAGAAAAGGAAAATATTTGAGGCCCTATGATCTCAAGTAGAGCAGGTCATTTAAGAATAGATTTAGTCAAAAAAGAATTTGAAGAATTTGATTTGACACCTCAACAAGCATTGTTAAATAAATTCCATACAATGTGTTAATTGATGAATTTCAAGTGTGATATATTCAAGAGCACAGATGAGTCATTTCCTCCAAGGTAACATTTTCTGACTTTACTAACAAGACAGCTTAATAGGTTTACCCCAAACTTTACACACACACACAAAAAAAAGTTAAAAAGTCAAATCCCAAACAACCCACATGTAACCAGAAAGAAAAATTCTTTTTCTATACATATGTTGAGGATAATAGGGGTGGATTCTGAATGGCATATGAAGTCGTGATTGTTGTTACTGTACAATTTTGTAGCAATAACATGTAAATTAGATAATATTTTTTAATAAACTCCCCACGAAGGTGGTGGGCCTAATCAGACTTAGTGGTGCAGGTGCAAGGGAGAAAGGGAAGAGACTGGAAAGACAGGCCACCTTTGTAAATCCTGCCTCATCTCCTCCCACCTCGTAGGTCCTGATTAGCTTCCACTCTTGGCTCCAGGTACTGGAGTTCTGTAATTTACTGAGGGCAGCAGTGCTGACACATATAACTTTCAAATAAGAGAACACACAGAGAAGTGATAAAATAATGGACCATACAGAATGAAGCTCAGCAGAGCACAGATACGACAGTGCAGCTTGTCAACAGAGCACAATGTAACACACAAGGTTTGAAAGGGCAGCCTGGTATTTTAACATGTGTGCTCATTTCTATTACATTATACAATGTGTCTCCTCCTCCTTAAAAAGCCACACATATATCTTCACATAAGGTTTTTATTTTGTCACTCTTGTCATCTAAGAGCAGAGAATGGATTTAATCAATTTTCTCTTAAAGAAGGAAAAAAAATAAACTTGTGATGACTTTAAAAAATTTCTCCTTTTAGAATAAAATGACTGAGATGAAGATCTTGGGTGTGATCGAGTTTCGAGAGGTAGTCAATTCCTATGTGGTTAAGCTTAGGATATCATATTTCACTGATTCTACTGTACACACTTTTAAAAAGATTTTAACATTTAAGAAAGGATGCATTTATAATTGATCTGATAAAAAAGCATTGTGTCATGGTTTAATTGGTTTTTCCTTTTTGGTAGCAGATTAATACATCCTACAATTGATGGCATTGTAGATTCAGTGAAACAAAGTAAATTCTTTCCAAATTTCCTAGAATCACTTGGATCAGGCAGGTCATCTCTAAAACTGCTCCTTTTTTGATGCTTGTATATATATCTCTTTTCTTTTTTAAAAATTTGCTATATGCACCTGGGAAGGTGAAATTTTAATCTAGTGATACATTCTATTTGCCAGCACATAAAGCATGATTAATTTTGTGTGTGCTTTTTGTTCCTAAAATTGTTTTTTTATTTTATATTCTTACAAATTGCTAATGAGGACTACAAACTAATGAGCACTGACATATTTTTTTCAATAAACAGGTTAGACTGGAAATAGAAGAATATAGACAGAAGTTAGTATCTACTTATCAGCTTTGGCATTAACTGGCTATAAAGTTTTACTCTAATTGTATAAAATAATGCATGGCTCAATTTTGTCATGATTTTAAGGGGTACAGAAATTCAAAGGGTTGTGGGAGGTTAAATTATCACACCAGAACATAGAAATTATATTTTCTTTTCCAATTTCAATAATTTGAATCAGATGAGGCTACTAATATGGTATATATATGTAATGCTAAGCCAGGATATCAAGACTGGATCTGACAATTTATGAACTCCCTTCTCAGGGGCTTAATTCTTATTTATATGAGTAAAGATATTGGCTTATATGTTGCAAAGAGATCTCCTATTTCAGGATTCTAGGATACTGGGAAAGAACTGAGGCAGAGTTTCTATTTGGCTCATAAAGCTTTATTAAATAGTTCTCATTTGCAGAAGATTTTTCTTGCTCTTTCTCTCAAGTTTCCCCAGCTTAATTTAGCCTCATTAATTCCAACCAAATCGCCAGATGATCTCTAAGATGCCTTACAGTTTTAAAATTCCAGATTCTGCTAACTGCTTCCTTCCTAAACTTCTACAGACTCTTAGTTCCTTCTTTGCAATTAATTCCTCCCCCTTCTGCCATCCATGCCCCGACACAGCTGTCAGCCAAGCAGAGGATATCCTGTTCTTTTTATTTTTATTCTTATGTGTGAACCCTTGTGATTTATTTTTGTGGCCTCATTCTGAACTCATTCTCCTTTGCCTACATTCCTTGTAAGAATGAGATGCCCAAACCATATGCACCTGGGAAGGTGAAATCTGCCAACACACGGTCCAAGAGGATATGTGGTGCCAACTCTGTGGACTAGACCATCAGTCCCATGGCCCTGCTGACCGTCTCACTAATATGACACAAACAATTGAGCTTTACCACCAAATTAGACTCTGTTTCCCCAGAATTCATTTGTACCCATCTTTTCAGTCTTTTCTCCCATCTCGACTATTATCAATATATATATTAACATGCTCAAAATCTTTCTCTAAACTACTTTCTCTAAAGTAATAATTTACTACAAATCAATAATTCAAGACACACCATTGCACTTGTCATTTGCTTTAGTATCCTGAATACAAAATTCAAAAACCCTAATGAACCACAATATATAATTACTATATATTATCTTTCCAGAAGTTTCACCTTATTTTAAAAAATTCTTCTACTTAAAAGTTTACTGGCACAATTCACTCCTTAGAAACTAAGAGCTGGAAGGGTCTATGGGGAATGAATTACTCGAGTTGAATTTTAAACTTCTTTAACGCAGTATTTTCTACACCAAACAACACTTTTTCTTTGTTATGACTGACTTAATGAACTCACATTAAAATTAGGAGTCACTCTGCTGACTTCAAGAGAAAAAACGATGGCATACAATGAGACATAAAATCAATTTGCTTAACTTGAACCTAAGAAAGATTTGTAGTTGGCACAAAATACAAAAAGGATCTAGTCAGTCTCCCTGCATGTGTTACCCACTCACTATTCTTCTTGGGTTGTATCCTTTTGGTGAGATGCCTAGATTTGGGGATTTTTTTCTCTTGCAGATATCAAATGATGATCCCTGGATATAAAAGAATTAACTCCAGGGATTCATATCCCCTAAAACTCATTCTAATCAAAGAAAAGAATAAACACCCAGTTTTAAAATTTCCTTTGTCACTGCTTCCTGTTTCTTTGTTCCTCCTTGATGGAGTAATGGAATGATCATGGGGCTGGAGGTCAGAAGTTTAATGTGTCAACAAAAACGGCCAGTGTGGCTAGAGTGCACTGAAGGAGGAAAAGAGGGGTCTAAGGAAAGGTTGATACAGTAGGTGGGCTGAGATGGACCAGGGTCTCCGCTGGCCACAGGGTGGATAAAGCTGACACCTGCCTTCCCCTGCACTCCCACTGCAGTTGATATCTCCTCCATCGAAGCCATTAAATTGTTCTCTTCCATTATTACTGTTCACTCCCTTTTCCTACTAGTCTTTAAGCTACAAAATATTATGGAGAAGATACACAAAGAATGATTTATTGAGAAAAGTATGAATGAGTTACTTTTCACTTACATGTCCCATGGTTAGAGCCACTGCAGTTACTGAACTGAAGAGCCAGTGGATAACAAATTTGTTGATTACCAGATTAAAAATTCAATGAAAGTACGTATCCTGAAATTACTACACAATAGCAGTCCACGAATGTATGTTTTTGGTTGTTGATCTGTGTTAAATAAATATTCTTTTCCCAGGGGCTTCTGGAAGGGCCCAGTTGCCCCTTAGCTGCTTGCAGACTGGATGCTACAGAATTGACAGTGCGTTTTCATCCCATCAATCTGTCTTACTGCATTTATTGTGTACACCCTAGACTAGCCATCTCCATCACTCCTGGAAGGCCTCAGGTATTGCAAGATCAATTCTCTTCTCTCCAACTGGAGTTCTGTTGTTAGTCACCCTCCTCTCAACCTCTCTCCCTCTCTCTCTCTCTGTCTCTCTCTGTCTCTCTGTATCTCTCTCTCTCTCTCTCTCTCTCTCACACACACACACACACACACACAATGCTAGGCTTCCCTAGGCTTTCCTGAGTTTGATATACGGGCTCTGAAGTCTGACTCTTCTACTGAAAAGCTTTGCGCCCTTGAGTGGGTGAGTTAGTATTTCTAAGCCTCAGTTTTCTCTTCTATAAAGTGGAAGTGGTAACAACTGATCTTCCATGTTGGTGTGCAGAGTATATGAGAATTTTGCAGAAGTGCCCAGCCCAGCATCTGGAACACAACGGGCAAAGAGAGCTGTTAGTTGCCTCTTTCTGCTCCTGCTTCAACCCGCTCATGGACTCAAGCCTTGGCGTGTCCTGCTGTTCACCTGCCACAAGGCCCAGCGAAAGTCTTTTCCATGATGCTGCCTCCATTTATGCTGAACTATTCCTCCCAAGTCACTTCTCTCCTTAGGTGTCTGTGGACATTCTAGACACCAATACTTAGCACATATATTGGGAATCTGACCCAGAAATCAAAGATCAGAAGAAAATTAGTTATCGACTGAATGCCATGTGTCCAAAAATCAAGGCATCCAAACTCTAAGTTCATTTTGCAGGGGCTTCTTAAAGATCCAACTTGCTGTGTATATAGCATTAAGTATTGAAGAACTGTGCTAGTGCTCGGTCAGTGGGCTGAGGGGGACACTGCTGCCACTTCAAAGTCTGTGCTGGGCACTAGGTCTCATGAGAAAACAACAAAACAGACAGTCCTAAGCATCAGCAATCTTCCAAGTAGCTTGTCCTGGGAAAAAGAAAATGTTGTCTCGCCCGAAGTGTTTTGATCCAAATTGAGTTTTATATATAATTGCTATAAACCAAAAAGCATACATGCTTACTTAAGTCAGAGGGTACTCAAAATATTGTAAGAGAAAAATGCAGATATTTAGAAATGACAGCAATTAATCCCCCCTCCTGCTAATACATCCCCCAAATGCTGTTCTTTTGCCTGCCTTCCTTCCCAAGATCTTTCAACTTATTTGAGAAAAAGTCAGCTTTTTGGCCTTGGCAAAGTTTAAGTAAGCTATACAGTTTAAATCTTTGAGTTCTCAAGGAACAGATGTATATGTTGGGATCTTCTAATTTAAAATATTAATTCTTTATTTACTTAATAACACAGAATGGCCAAGAATCATTTGGGAATCTTTAATGAATTTTGAAAACAATAATTTATGTTTCTTCATGAATTTCAAGATTTATTTTCTTAAAATATAAGTTCTGGCTAAGGGAGGACAAGTTTTCCATCAAGAATTTTCCCTGAAGAAAATTCTCACTCTTTTACAAAAAAAGAAAAAAGAAAAGAAAAGAAAAGAAAAAAAAAAGAAAAAAAGAAAAAGTCAACCTAAGGAGCTAACTTACTTTGCCCTTTAAAAAATGGAGGAATAAAAAAGTATATAAAATAAACTTCAAAAACCATGTTTACTCTCCATATAGATCAACTGACCTCCCAAATTATTTCACTTATATTGACACAAGGAAAAATTCACCACTTTTATTGCCACCCCCCTACCCCCCCAACCATTACTTGGTTGCCTGTTTCCTACATCAAACACCAGGACTCATTAATCACACATCCAACCTTTACATGGGCAATTTTGTTACAGTCCTGTGGTTTCCAACTCATTTGTGAATCAAAATGTTCTTCCCCAGGAGCATTAAATCACAGGCAGTTTGTGCTCAAAATGTCTTTATCCTTTTAACATGAATTAATGAGTTTCCTGGAAAGGTTAAGGAAATTGAAATTCAAGATAATGGTTGCCATTCGCATCCTTAATTGACACAGCTAGTTAAGGGGGAAAGGGTGACTTCCACAGGAGATCAGTGCTCAGTAGTTAATTCTGGACTGCAAAGTACTAGTGTCATCTGTTTACATTTTGATTATTAACTATGGTTTCTCCCTCCTCTCTAAGTAAAATAATCTTTTATATTATTGTTTAGTTTTCATTTTTTTTAATTAAAATTTTTTAAAAAATTTTTGGGGGGAGGAGGTAATTAGATTTATTTATTAATTTATTTTAATGGAGGTACTAGGAATTGAACCCAGGACCTCGCATATGCTAGGCACACACTCTCCCCCTGAGCTATACCTTCCCCACCTAGTTTTCATTCTTTTTTTAAAAATTTTTTTAATTGAGTTATAGTCATTTTACAACGTTGTGTCAAATTCCAGTGTAGAGCACAATTTTTCAGTCATACATGAACACACACGTATTCACTGTCACATTTTTTTTTCGCTGTGAACTACCACAAGATCTTGTATATACTTCCCTGTGCTATACAGTATAATCTTGTTTACCTATTCTGCATATGCCTATCAGTATCTACAAATTTTGAAATCCTAGTCTGTCCCTTCCCACCCCCCACCCCCTTGGCAACAAGTTTGTATTCTATGTCTATGAGTCTGTTTCTGTTTTGTATTTATTTATTTATTTATTTTTTTAGATTCCACATATGAGCGATCTCATATGGTATTTTTCTTTCTCTTTCTGGTTTACTTCAGTTTTCATTCTTGATTCTTGCTACTCGAAGTGGGGTTTGCGGACCAGGGGCATCAGCATCGCGCAGGAGCTTGTTAGAAATGTAGGATCTCAGCTCCTGCCTCAGATCTAGAAAGTCAGAATCTGCATTTTTAACAAGATCGTCAGATCATCCCTGTGCACCTCAAAGTCTGAGAAGCAATAGTCTATCTAGATCATTTGTGACAGCCTCCTAGGCGATGGCCCTTCTTTCAAATGCTCCCTCCTGCACAGTGATCTTTGTAAATTACAGATCTGGTTGTATAATTCTCCTTACACTTGTCAAGTCCATTTCCATAACCCAGTTACAATTTGTCATCCAGTCCCTGTGTTCCTCTTATCTCTGCTCTCTCTCTAACCACCAGGCTCCTTCACACTCACACACCCCCATTCCACGTGGCCACTACAGCAGCCCCAAGTCACATGTGGCTACTGAGCACCAGTATAAACTGAGAGGTGCTGTAAATTGGAAATACTGATTTTTAAAAGCTTAGTATGGGGAGAACAACATAAAATACCTCTAATTTTTTTACATCGATGGCATGTTGGTATGTTACTATTTTAGATACACAGAAACAAAATTAATTTCCAGTGTTCCTTTTGCTTTTTTAAATGGGGCTTCTAGAAAAGTTTCATTTATTTCTATTGAACAGTGCTGCTCCATGACCAATACATTCAGGCTTGTGATCTACTTGGGCAATTCTCCTGGTTTGGAATTTTCCCCCTTACCCTGTCTTCCTGAAAAATGTCTTCTCCATTCAAATACTTCCTCTGGTTTCCTGACACTTCCTTTTAAGATAAAGCAAAGGATGCCCTCAGAACTTCAGCAGTAACTCACTGTAGGTTTATCAGATTGTATCATTGTCATCTGTTCAGTTTGGTCTCTCTTTCTAGACTGCTTAATCTGTGAGTTAAAGGGTAGGGGAATGTCTCACACTTGAGGATCTACTCTGTGTGAAGGAGACTAGGCATCTTACAAAGCGTCATGTTCTTTATCCTCACAAGTAGGCCAAGTGGGCTGATGCTCAGAGCGGTTATTTTCCCAAGGCCACACAGCTGCTAAGTGGCTGAACCAGAATTCAAACTCAAGGCTCTCTGACTTAACTGTGCCCTTTCTATCTTATTTTGCTTCATATCTCCAGGACTTAGCATAGTACTTGGCATTTTGTTGGTGCACAGTAAATTCTTCCTTGAATTAAATTTATTTCTAATTCACATGAATTCACACTTTATAGTCTCACTCGAATTACTCGTGGCTGTAAGGTAGTTCTGGAGGAAGCCCTGGGAAGATGATACTGATTATGTGAGAAATTGGATGATTCATTAGAGAAAACAAACACAGTGTATCTCAGAAAAGCTGATTTACATTATTCATTTATTTTTCCCTTACCTTTGGGAAATAGAACGTTATGGTTGAAACACCACTAAGTTGGTAGTAACAAATCCTGAATTCTTATGTGGCTTCTACTACTAACTCAACTTTAAAATACCACCCACCTTCTGGGTCTGTGTCTTAGGTGATATAATCAGAGTTGAGAGAACTAGGTGTCTTCTAGACCAAAGGTTCATAAAAAGTTTATTTTCTCTGCGATTTTTGCATTTCCATTCAAATCTTAAAGCATAAAAATGACATTATATTGAATTTCCTTATGTTCACTCGATATACAAAAAGGATGGAGAAAAAGATACAGGAACCAAAATCCTGCAATATCCCATTCAGTTCATCCTTGTCCTTTACCAAATAGCTTTCTTTAAAAAAAAAATGCCAATTACAGAAAGGATAACAAATCTGAATAAAGGAAAAATTATATGCTTTGTAGTTACAAGATTTTATAACCCAATAAAACTTTAGAATCAGTACTGGTGGGAATGGTTGCCAACACTCGCATAAGGAAACACTTGACATATGTCCAACTTAGACTCTAAAACACTCATGAAATATTGCTTAATAATCTTTTATCAGAGCACTTGAGAAATAGTGCAGCAAAGAATGAAATACCTAATGTGAATGATATCTAACAATTGTCCTTTTCTTTTTTCTTTTAACATGGGGCAAGAGTTGATAATGACCTTACTAAGGATCTTAGGGGAGAAAACACAACCTTGAAGATAAAATTAAAATGACGAATCTCACAAACTTGACTAGGAGCAAGAAAAATGTAAAATCTAAGTAATATCTCTGACTAGGAGGGAGCTTGCCAAAAATAGCAAGCATGTAGGTGTAAAGACAGAAAAGCTTCCGAATTCCTTTGATGATTACTCCCTGAAAAAAGCTTTTATTTAAGGTACAAATTTAGTGGTAATATCAAGCTTCATAAATGTATAGCTCTATTTAATATCCCTAATTTTTGAATTCCATTTTAACTCCACGCTTCAGAGTCCAAAATAATGCTAGCCTAAGTTACATTTTCAGGATTCTGAACAGAAATTGGAAGAATATGATCACAACAGACTAATTTCTAAGACATAAAAGCACTGACATTTTTCAGAACCATAGATCTACCTTGAAATGTATGGGCATAAATGTGATGTGTGCAGTGCTGTATCTGAGTTTTCCCAATAATAAAAATTATTCTGTAGATTTTAATTTTTTCAGGGTGATGTCAGAACCCTTCATTCTTTTATTTCTGATCATAGCCTAATGTGCAAATATGAACGTGTAAGTAGTTACATATGTAAATATACACATTTATATATATGCCGACATCTACTTTCATACACATGCAAATATTTACACTTGTATATTAACACCTCCTTTGGATCTCTGTTCAAATGTCACATTATCAGAGAGGCCTTCCTTCACCGCCATTTATTAAATATTACCCATTTCCACCTAATTACTTTCTATCTTTCTTGCTTTTCTTCCTTTGTTTTCATGACTCTTATTACCAGAAGCATATTATGAAACATTTTATGTATCTACTGTCTGCATTTCTTGCTATGGTATAACTCACAGGAGAGGGGCAATTTTTTCTGTCTTGGTCATTGCTACACCCAGAACAGAAGTTGGACGCAGAGGTGTTCAGCAAATATTCACTGAAAGAACGAATACGTAACACTGCTTATCTTGTGTGTGACACCCTGCTGGTCATTCCACACACAGCAACTCATGGTCTCATTTAATCTTCTGAAAAGACTATGATTTTTCTGCATTATTATCCCCTTTTGCAGAGGTGAGTCTTAAAGAGGTGAAGAAACTCTCCCAAGCCACCCCCACCTGCCACTGCATTCAACCACTCAACTCTGCTACCTCCTCATCTGTCCCTTTGCTGAGGTTACTGGGCAGGCACCTTCTTTTGCCAAAGGTCTAGTCTCTTCACTTCTCTCTGAGGACACCACACTCATAGCCACTGTAGAGCTCTGCCCAGGTCACTTCATCTGTGGAGAAAGTGAGATCAGGGACAAGTTCCCAGGGTCTTATTCGTCTCTGGATATTTGCGCTAATCTAATTCCTTAAGTAGATTCCTCCATTCCAGGGACAGAACATGAGCAAGTATCTCAAAATGCCATGAGAGGGGTCCTAATTAAGCATCTCCTTAGCACCCATAGGTGAGAGAGATGAGGGATGAGATTGCTGAGATCCTCTCTAATAAAATATCTCCACATCTTCTAAAAACTTTCAGCTATTTCTCTCCTCCATCTCTGCACAAAGAAGCAGTCACTCACTTTTCTATGTCCCCATTGAAGCTTAGTCTGTTTTTATTACACATAATTACTTACATGACTGTCTGCCCCTTCCCTACACCCCATTCCCCGTGAAGTCCCATGCATGGCATACAGTTAGCACTCCATCAGTGTTGGTTGAATGACCACTGAACAGGCTTCTATTGTGTTTTCCTGATCATTATTCATTTTCCCTTTTGAAAAATAATAGCATGCTAATTTTAAAGAGAGGAACTGATCTTTCTCCATTTGTTCCAGTTTTGAGAGAACAGTCCATTAAGCTACCCCACCCTCCCCTGGCCCAGTGGTCAAGCCGGTGACCAATCTAGGCCAATCAGAAGCTCTCTTTCTGGAATTTCAACCTTGATCCAAAAGGAGCTCATGATTTAGCCTGATGGTAGGGACCTGAGAAGATGGGTTTCAGTCTTTCTCAAAACCTAGCTCATCACTTTCCTTTCGATTCTTTGACCCATCCCGTGTACTTCCAATAATATCTTTTCCACAAGTTAGCCACGGTCAGTCTCTGCCCCTTCATTCAGCAAATACTTAACCGAGCACTTACTACATAGTCTCGACTACTGAGCAAAACACACAAGAATCACTGGTCTTACGGAGCTTGCATTTTATCAGGACAGTGGACAATATAAAAGTAAGAGCGACGGGTGTGGGCAGGTAGTTTGCAACTTTAAATAGAGCGGTTAGAGGACCCTCACTGAGATGAATGACACGAGCAAAAATGTGAAGGAGGTGAGGACATGAGCCTTGTGGTGCTTGGAGAGAGACTTCCAGGCACAGGGAACAGCCCGCAAAAAGGCCGTGCGGCACAAGCCTACCTGATGCATTCAATAGAACAAGGCAGGTCCTCGTGGCCGGATCAGAGTGAGTGAGCAGGGCGATTCTGGAGAATGCGAGCAGAGGTAACAGGGTCCCAGCTTATGAAAGGCCTCTCAGGTCGTTGTAGAGATTTCAGCTTTTACTCTAACGGAAACTGGGGACCAGCAGAGGGTTTTAGTAGAGCAGTGACAAGACCTTTCATTTTAAAGGATCGCTCCTGCTTCTGTTTTGAGAACAGATTTCAAGCAGGAAAAAGTAGACACAGGGATTATTTGGAGGCTCTTGTAATAAACCAGGTGGGATACGATGGCAGCATGCACCAAGTCGTAGCAGTAGAGGGGGGAAGATGTGGTCAGATACTAAAAATATTTTTAAGGAAAAGCCAATAGGATTTCCAGATGTAGGTGATGAGAGTCAGAGAAGAGTCAAGAATGACTCCGAGGTTTTAGCCTAAGCAGCCAGAAAGATGGAGTAGCCATCAACTGAGATGGAAAGGCTGAGGGTAGAGCTTAATGGGTGGAGATGAGGAGTTCAGTTTGGGACACATGTTGGGCATTTAGGTAGAAATGGCAAAAAATAGTTAGATATTTGAGTACAGAATTTAGGAGAAGAGTCTGGGCTCAGAACACAAATTTGGAAGTTATCTCTGTATACATGGGATTTAAAATCATGAGACCAGATGAGATCACCAAGGGAGCCGATGCAGATGGAGAAAAGACCAAGGACCTAGCTCCGAGGCACTTCAATGTGAAAAGATCAGTGACAGGATAAGGGTGTGAAAGGAGACTGGGAATAAGTCATCAATGACTTTGGAGGGAAACCAGGAGAAGGGACAGTCCTGGAGGCCAGGCACATGGGGAAGTTTGCCAATGGAAGGTGGGGTCCTATGGTCCCAGATGATGCTGACAGGTCTAGAAAGACGAGATGTAGGAACTGACATTTTATTTAGATTTAATAGGATGGAAGGCGTTAGTGGTCTCAGCAAAAGCAATATCAGGGAAGTGTGAAGGCAAAAAATGTGAACCCAGGTGATTTAAGAGGAAACGAGAACAGGGGAATTGGGGACTGTAAGTGTTAACAAAGAAGAACAAAGAAATGACTGTATCATCCAAAGGATCACAGCAGATAGAAAAGTAACACAGCTATTCAGTTCCTGACATCTTCCTTCTCCAAATACTCTTGATTTTCCAGTTTCCATCTTTTTTTTCCCCAAAGTCTAACTCATGTCATCCTGCTTGTCCCTGAAGATGTGTTTTTGCATTTATTTCCTCAGCCCTCAATTCAGCATTTAATCAAATTCTGCCTCACATTGTTACTCTACTCTTTTCTTGTATGTTTTATCTTTCTCCAAAATTATTAGCTCCTAGAATGCAGAGACAGTGTTTTAAATGTGTTTGGTGTTCTTATAAATGAGCACTAGACTATTACCCACACAATGGGCACCTGACAAAGCCTGACTGCTGTTCTCTGTAAGATTAGTTTATAGTCTCTGATAAATTAACCAATTCCACCCTTTATTAATATTTTAATAGGTAAGAATAATAACAAGGACAAAATTAACTTTGGTATCTTATTCCATCTCAAAAGCAGAACAGTGTATCAACGTGAAATAAAATGTCATAGAAACTCAGAGCCCAACATAGCCTCAATGTCCTAATGAAACCCTCTCATTTGTTTTATTTCTTTCCTCTCCTCTGCCCCATGAGGTCCTCATTAAAAACAGTAGATTTTGTACATCATTGTTAGGTCATTCAAATTGCCCAAAAATAACTCTGACAAGATAATATTCCCATCTGGCCCATCCTCTCTAGATTTTTCTTCTGCAAACAGGAGAAGGGGCTTCATTCCTGCAAAGCCTGCATCTCGCTAAATGGTTGAAAATCTCAGGACAACTCACACCAGCAGATGTCGTGGGGAGCTTGAGAAGGAAAGCCAGGTGATAGTAGTGTTCAATTTCTCTCATTTGGGTTGTCCGAACCTGCTGTTAATGGACCCACCTGCCCTCTTGAAACCCCAGGTTTAGGCCAGGGCAGAGGCAGAAGCCATGGGCTCTACAGTTTGTCTCTTACTCATCCTGAGGTGCTGGTTCCGGCCTAGAAAGGTCACTCTGGGTAGAGCACTGCAATTGATAAAAGCCCGGGACCCAAAGGGGCAACATACCAGCCTGTTCCTGCTAAAATCCCTCAAAGAGGAAAAGTGCTGTGATTTAGCCCCTGACCTCAGCCGGACGTGTGATTGATTCTGAGCAGATCTGCCAGCCTGCTACAGGAGCCTGCCTATAAATTAGAACCAACTAGAGCTTTTTCTCACTGCCCTCTTAACCTTTGTGTAAAGGCACGTTGGTATAAACTCCCCAAATAGGTCTTTGTTCTTTGCATCAGTATTCTGGGAAACCATTTGCTCAGGATACATCAGACTTTCCATCTTGGCCTTGAATATTTAAGATCTGCTGCACAGAAGATCCTTTTTACCTTTCACATTCAAGTCATGGGAGGATACTGGTGTCTTTTTCAAAGGAAGTCTTTTTCTACAGGGAAAGTTCAACGATGTTGAGTTTAAGTAAAACTTCAAAATTCTCATGTTTAACTCCTGCTTTTAACCTCATACCCAAGTTCTAAACTATAATAATAATAATAACAAGTTCCAACTTAAAAAGGCAGCATCACTAGTAGAAAGAAACTGACAAATTGTTCCCACTCTGCATCAAAGACTGGCCTCAACTCCTGATTCAGCCTTCTGCTTTCTTGTGTCACATTTCCTCAACTGTAAAATGAGGGGGTGACCTCTAAGCTCCTGTCTATTCCAATGTTCTATAAAAACTGTCCATTCGAATTACCTCTTTTCAGACAGTTGGAAAATAGTCCTGATTTTCAACGGCTTCACTAATTGAAATATTTTCCTTGGTAGTAGTACTTCGCTCACACCTTAACAGCTTATTTCCTAACCTCTCTGAATTTATATAAAACTTATAATTTTCCCTCAGTTATAGAAGTTCGGATGTGCTGTCTGTCCCACACTCTGTTTCCCAAATCTCATACCGTAGGTGATTTAACTTGGGAGTTCTGAAACATGTGATTTCATAGCTGGAATATTTTTATACATGACCATAATTTCGACCATGCCGCCTTCTGTCACTGCAGCTTAGCTAAGTGATTCAAAAGTAGGAGGGGGAAAAAAAAACAGACAAAATGACTACTTTTACCAAGACTGATGATAGTGGGCACTGAAGGGGTTTGCTTTGGTAATCTGGAAACAGCTGTCACTTTGAACTCAACTTCAGAACATCAGTTTCCAGATCTGTAGCTTCCCTGACACTTCAGTACTCCAAATAGTGTGGTAAGGGAATCTGTCAGTTAATATTGATCCTAAGCCAACCTGAAGCACATATGTACAACCACTCACAATTGACACTTTTCAGAAACAGAGAATTTGGGGTTTTTTTCTCCTTCCTACTCTCCTTACTTGAGTACTGATTTCTGAAACTTATAACCCAATCATGTAACAAACATCACATTCCAGGCTGCTTCAAGCCTTGTATTTAATGCTTTGAAATTATTAACAAAACACCAGAATTTGTATTTAGAAATATTTTCCTATTCAAAAGAGTCACCTTAGAAAGTATGAATTTATAATGCTGGCAGTGCTGAAACACACACACAGAAGAAAAAATTAGAAGCTCCTCATTTGGGATTACCATCGGTTTATGAGAGCATAAGAAAAGCAGTCACATTCCTTTATAATCGAAATGTGTTATATTTAAGACCCTAAAGGCTACGTACCCAGACCATTATAACAAGTGCCCTATTTACTAGAAGAATCTGCAGTCTTTCTCATCATCATGTTGATACATTTTGAGCTCCCAAAGTCAGAGGGAAAATTGCATTAAGAAGAAAAGATTTTATTTTCCCTTCGACGAGTGGTTTTAGAATCTCAAAACTACTATACTGCAATGAGCACAATGCAACCCTTGACCTTTGAAGGGCTGTCTTGTCAAGACAGAATTACTTCCAGGGACGCCAGAATAGACATCAGCAAGAGGATGAGTACAACCAGTGAAATATCCCCCACTACCCTGCATAAAGTTGAAACTCAACAGATGTTTGTTGAATGAATGAATGAATGAATAACTAAAGCCGTGATGAATGATTAATGGATAAAAATATAAATGAAAGTAATATAAATAACACATGTTAAGACTAGGAGTTTGAAATTTGGAGATACTGACAGATATATATAGAATAGATAAACAAGTTTATACTGTATAGCACAGAGAAATATATACAAGATCTTGTGGTAGCTCATGGTGAAAAAGAACGTGAAAATGAATACATGTATATTCATATATGACTGAAAAATTGTGCTCTACGCTGAAAATTGATACAACATTGTAAACTGACTATAACTCAATTTTTAAAATTAAAAAAATTTTTTTAATTAAAAAAATTTTAAATATATGTTACATACATACAAACCATAATATAAATAAATGAATAAAAACATATTGGCAAAGGAGAAAACAGTTTATTTTAAACAAAGTATATTAAGGTTTGCCTTAAGAATCTTTTCTTGATGACATCCAGATCCTAAAAAAAAAATTCTAAATTAGTTTTTCAATGCCACAGAATCTTGACTCAACACACTGTAAAAGTAGTTACTTCAACCCAAGGGAAGAAACCAGAAACTTCCATTTTTCTGCCACATATAGTGACTGGCTTGGCAAGTCTGCAGTGATTTGGTCAACCCTGTGCTACTCTGCTTTGAGACAGCCAGGAATTTCCTTCCTGAGCAAAACATAAAAAAACCCTCTCTACCCTTATATGTCCACTTAATGCATACACTTCTATTTATTGCCCTGTGTAACAGCTCTCTATGGAATAGCAATCAAGACAAAAGGAGGTGGGGTCCAGTAGCCTCTTCCGTCTGATGGCAACGTATGCAGTTACTACTGGTGAGGTCCAGTCCTCGTCTGCTGGTGAAATACATTTCTTAATGGATATGTACTATATTTCTTCTTAAACTATAAACTCCTAGGAAGTATTTAAATTTTGTTTTCTCTTTCTCTTAATTTTTAATTTAAAAAAATTGTAGAATAGTCTATTTACAACATTGAATTAGTTTCCAGTGTACAGCACAGTGAGTCAGTTATACATGTATATTCCTTTCCATATCCTTTTTCATTACAGGCTATTACAAGATATTAAATACAGTTTCCTGTGCCATACAGTAGGACCTTGTTGTTTATCTACTTTATATATAGTAGTTAGTATCTGAGAATCCCAGACTCCCAATTTATCCCTCCCCAACCCCTGTCCCCCTGTTTTCTCTTTATCTTTATAATATATATGTGTGTATGTGTTTATATCATCATGTATATGTACATATCATGTATGTGTGTATAAGTGTATGTGTATCTATATATATCATGTATATGTGTGTATATGTGTGTGTGTGTGTGTATATATACACACATATATATACATATCTCATAGTGTATGTGTTTGTGTTACTCATTCTAGCATTATCTCCCAGAAAAGTTGCCAAGCAAGAGTAGGACTAATCTCTTGTGTTGCTCTTTCCTTTCTCTGAACTTCTAGGGTAATTACCCAGACTATTTTATTTATTTAACATGATATAGTAGGAAAATGTGGATTTAAATTCAGATAACCTGAATTTGAATTCTGAATCTGGTTATTTGGGCTTGTCACTTAACCCTGCTCACTCTTACTAAAATGAGATAGTAATTTATATGTTTGTATATGGTTAGAAATACATGTAAAGCATTTAGCGTACAATAAATGTTGACTGCTATGGCAACTGTGTTTTAATGATCGCCTTTCTCCACAATATGATCAAAAGCTCCTTGAGGCTAAAAAAATGTTATTTTGGAATCTACCAGTGGATTTGCTTACCAAAGCAGCAAGTACATCATGCGTTTATTATATATGCGTTTATTACGCTGAAAAATCCATGAAGTTTGGACTATACCAAAATAAGTTTAAAGATAAAGTTATCTCACTATCCTAAGAACATAGGCAAAGCCCACTCACATTCTCTATGCCTCTGTTACCTCACCATTACACTTCAGCTGTCATTGTGCCCCAGATATTTCTGAGCACAAAGAGAGCAAAGAGGCATATTTAAGTCTTTAAATGAGCACACTGAAAAATAAACGTTGTTACATATAATTTTTACACTTTGAACCAACGCTAATCCAAAGTGGATTTGATTTCTGTAAATGTGAGGCATATGAACCCCCACAGATTCTGATCAGCATATTCCTACTTACCTGCCAGGATGCACAGCACAAAAAAGTCTGTGCATTTGCTGCAACCCACCTGGGCAACAGATGCAAAGAGATGACTTGAAACCAAGGTTCCTGACATCAAACAAGCAATACTCAAGCAAAGCAACAGGGTTTGACAGCCTTCCCTTTTCAGTCAACAGCTCAGACGTTCTTACAAGGCACGTAAACTCAAAGTGTTTGCCTGAAACATGGCTAAACTAACTACAGGACATCACAGTTCATACAAAACATTCACAGCTGATTTTTTTCAGATTATTTACAATGATGTCACTCCAAAAATGAAACAAATTGAGTACAAATATTTTTTTCCCTCTCTATCTCCCAATTGAGTTTCCAGCTGGCTATATATCTCATAAAAGAATAGGCACTAAGATAATTACTATGTCTACTGAACAATTTTTCTTTTTGATAGCTACACAGACCCTCATTTCCTATCATCAGGGTGCCATCCAGAGTCATTATTTTCTGTTTTCCTCTTACTCTGCCTGTCTAATTAATAGCAGTCCTCTTTCTAAGTTCTATTGCTGGCCACTATCCAGCTTTAGCCAGCATTCCCTAAAGGCCAAACACATCTCTTTCAGTTCTTGTAAATTTATTACTACTTGTAAAGTTATTACTATTTTTCCTGTAATTATCCCATGTGCCACCATAATTCAAGCTCATGAAAAGTAAAATATTAGATTTATAGACTTAGGTGGAAAAAATTTACATCAGTCAATATTTTTATGAAAAACCTTAGCCATATCCTCAGTACTACAAACCTACATGCAAACATTAGAAATAGTCCTAGAAACTGGACTCAAAACACAAGCTGATTATATTTCATCCTAAAGAATACAGTCTTCTTATGGTCTGACATTATACTGGAAGGTCAGTATAATGGTACGGTCAGTCATGGTACTTGCTACATCTAATGTGCTCTCTGAGGACACTGGTTGCCCACATGCCCTGCTGGAGAAAGAAGCCATAGGCAGTTCGCTGTGCAGGGACTCGTGCTCTGTGCCCTGTTTTTAACCTCCAGATCTAATGAACTGGACCAAGCAGGGGTGTCTGACTGTTAAACCTTAGGGTGACCTGAAATCTACAAGATGACTTCGTACAAATGCTCATCCCCAGTAGAGTCAATATTCATTTGTTAAGACAAACACATTCTTTCTCTTGGAATTTTTGAAAGGAAAAATTTCAAATAAACGGTTAGCTGGTAATGAGAGAAGATTAAGAATTTGTTGTGTAGTTCCCTCCAGGAAGAAGTAGAGATGGCCAGAAACAGAGCCATCCAATGAGATGGGAAAGAACTGCCCAGTCCTGGAGGACCCACCATGAAGGTGCGCAGACAGTGCCTGATCTTGGACTGCCTGCCTCCCTATAGCTATGCTTTTTGTTAAAATGATCTCCCATGCATCGATATTGCCATATTGAGTTTTTCTGTTCCTTCCAAATGAAAAGTCTAGCTAACAGTGGGCAAGCTTGCTGAAAATGTTCTTTTGGACAGGGCAACCCTAGAACCCCTGTGGGCCTGTTTGGAAAATAGCTTGCCAAACATTTCACTTCTTTATTAGAGTGAGTGTTGATTTGAAAATGGCTTTGTCATTAGAGGCTCAGGTACTGGGTGGAATGAATATTTAGTAGTGAAGGAACAATCATAAACTTGGTCATCTACAGCAGGTGCACATGGGGTCTGGCTTCTCCACCCTAAAGTTACCACAGAACATGGAACTCACAGTGAAGCCAGAATCATCCCAGATGCAGAATGTGGGAGACAAGCAGGGAAAGACTCAGAACCACCAGCTTCCAAGTTCACGTACAGAACGTAGTAGGGACACCAAAATATTTGAAGAATTCATTTAATTTCCTTTCTTCAAGTCCCTCAGTCTTCCCTAGGAGAGTGACAAGGAATACGAGGCCTCTACATCCCTCACTGGAAGGAAGGATTTCAGTTTTTCATGAGTGACTTCTAGCAATTTGCCTGAGGATAGCATGAATGCCAAATTGTGCAAAGGGTCCTTCTGTAGCTGAGGGGGAAAGAGCTAGAACAAAAATATGTCTTTCCCCGATCCTTTGCCCAGTTTATCTGCCCTCCTAGCGGATGACAGGGATGAAGCATGGAGCCAGTATGCACTCCGGTATTTCAGAAATTATCCATTTAAGATTTGTACACGTTTTTAGAGTTTTGGAGATCCTTTCCATAACTTTTGCTTAGATGTGCTTAGACAACCTTTAGGCAGCTTGAATGAATGTGTGCAAACACCAGGAAGGCAGCACATAAAAGTCCCTGCCTTGAGTGTGCAGTTCTTTATTTGCTTGCCCTGAGGAGGTCATTCTGCATGCAAGTAGAGGTATTAGGGACATATCCAAGGCTTTGACTCTAGGTAGAAGGCAGTGCCTAATGCTCTGTTCCTTTGCAGGGATCTGGCAAAGATTTACTCTGTGATAAACGGCCATAATCCACTAAATAAAATTGCCTCTGCATAATTCCTCTGGGTATGAAGCTTAGAAAAGAGAGGATTTACTATATAAACTCACAATCGCATAACAGCAATTATCTGTTTCTGTGTATCAGGCCTTGATGTTCATACATAAAGTTGCCACTGCCAGAATGTTTAGGTATATGCATTTACACACGCAAAACGGAATGGCTTCTCTCTCTTTCTCTCTCTCCACACCACCTCCCCACCCAAAATGCAATGCTTCCATTGCTCTATCTTCTAGATATTGGGTTTTTAATAGGCATACACCTATCAAATACTTTAAATATTTAGGCAACAATAACAATAAGACTAAAATACAGTCAGGTTCTTGAAACCCTTGATCTTCCTGATTTCTACCTCCAGGTGTCATCTGAGAGTTCCCTGCCATAGGTTCTTGATGTATTTCTCTCTTCCATTCTCCTCTTTGGGCTAGAGCAGGGTGGGCTTGCACACTGAGAAATGACCTGTAAATAGCACTTAAAAGCTCAGTGAGTAATAGTCAAGATAACAGTATTATATAATTCTCTGGGATGTATTCCTGTTTGAAATGCTCTAAGAAAAGGGCACTTTATTTAAATTAAATTATATACACACACACACACACACACACACACACACACACACACACACACACACACACACACATATATATATATATAACAGAGAAAGAGAGAGCAAATGAGAGGGGAAAAATATATCCCTGTATTGCTGCTGAAGAAACACTGTCAGAGAAGATAGTAAAAACATTTCTTTCTAATCCCAATCATATAGTAAATCAGTGGTTCTGATGACCAGTTCCAATGCAGGGAAGGGGGTTTCCCCTACACCAGCAAGCAATGCTTGTTCACCAGCTTGGTGTCCTACAGTTCAACTCAGTGTCGACACTATCTACCCTGGAGATAGCATCAGATCCCACAGGTTAAGGGGTCAGTCCTACAAGACTGTCCCCTCACCCCCCACTTCCCATCAACTTCAGAGGGAGTCACAAGCCCAGGCTGCCACCTATGTGTCTGATTGATTGGCTATAGATTAGATTCCAACAACCTCCTTCTTGGGTTCAATTAATTTGCTAGAGTGGTTCACAGAACTCAGAGAAATACTTTACTTACTGGATCACCAGTTTATTATAAAAGGACATGGTAAAGGATACAGATGAACATTCAGATAGAAGAGGTGAGTGGGCAAGGTGTGTGGGAAAGGGCGTGGAGCTTCCATGCTCTCTCTGAGTGTGCCACTCTTCCAACATCTCCACTCTCCCCAAATCTCCTCCAGCCCAGAAGCCCCCTGAGCCCTCTCCTTCTGAGTTTTTATGGAGGCTTGGTTAACTAAATCATTGGCCATTGATGTATTTGATCTGCAACCTCTCTTCCCTTCCCAAAGTGGGAGGGGGTAGGACGGAAGGTTCCAATCCTCTAATCACATGGTTGGTGTATAACCAGCCCCCATCCTTACGTTACCTGAGGACTTTCTAAAAGTCGCTTTATTAATATAATGAAAGATACCTTACTGCTCTTACCACAGGGAATTCCAAGGGTTTTAGGAGCTATGAGTCAGGAATGCTTGATGAAGACCACATGTGTATAAGAAATATATTTTGGCCATCCAAATGACCAAATACGTATTTCTTATAAATCACAATATTGCATATATCAAGGAAATAGTCTTTTCAATAAATAAAAAGTAATCAAGACGATGTGAGGGACTTGAAATTAGAGTTTGACTACTTGGTCAATTGTATCAAATGGAACAAAATGGGAAGAATGCAATGAAATTAGGGAAATAAGTGGAAATGGAACTCATGGGTAGAAGTGTCTTTTATTTAAGATGAGGTTACCAGGAATAATTTCCCAAGGGAAACTGCATAGAGTATCTCCCAGTTCATTTGCTTTAATTAACTGAAGTAAATATGACATTTCAAAGAGGTTTAGCTTAGCTAATAAGTCAATTTGAGAGTCAGGATTTCTTTCTTTAGAAAATGAAATGAAGAAGAGGATTCTTGTCTCCTTAACTTTTTAATATACTGGGTCTGCCATGTACAGTTGTGCAGGTTGTCAGAGCATGAAGGCACCAAGCCAGGGGGCAAATCCTGCTGAATTCCTGTTGGCCCCTGTGGTTAGGACTCTGCTTGGGACTGTGTCTGCTGGGAGGGACTCCTGGTTTTAATTTGCACAAAGGAACAATATGGGTTAGTAGTGAACTTGCAATATACTATGTAGAAAATCAAAATGTATTTTCATTTTTTATAATGTGACACTGAATTTCAAATCTTGATGCTTTTTGTACAGACTACCTTTTCACATAGTACAGGTTCAGAACAAGTTTACTATTGTTAAGGAAAAAAAAAGACAACAGGCCCAAAATGTGCCTGATGTGCTGTGTCCCTTGTGCTTAGTCCCATGTCAGCAAACTGACTTAATGCCTAAGCTATTTGCGGTTTCACCTCTCCCAGGAATGTAACCTTTAACCAGACAATGTGGAATTTTTAGGTCAGCACTAGTGAGGTAAACTGCCTGAGAGACCTCTTTCATCCCCCAAGGAAAGAGGAGGTAATCCACTCTTTCCTAGTCCCTGCCTCCTTCTGCCTGTAAGTCTCCCATTTTGTACAGCTCTGTGGAGCTCCTTTCTGTTTGCTGGATGGGATGCTACCCAACTCATGAATTGCTGAATAAAGTGAATTAGATTTGCTGATGCACTCAGTTGAACTTTGCTTTTTAACACTACCTTCTAGGGCACTGGTTTCAAACAGGTGTCCATGGTCATGAAGAATAGGGGTGGGGGAGTTCTTGAGCATGTTTTTAAGATTCTGCAAATTGTAGGAATTGATTTGATTTGATGCTTTTATTCAGATGATAATCTAAAAGTTAATAGAATCTCTTTTGCAATAGCAACAAGTAATATTAATAAGAACTATAAGATGAACTTAATACTTCAATGATTTATCTGCACCAAGTAGATCCAAAGAAGACATTATTTGTTCTATCAGAAAACCATCACCTGGCACTTGGAATACGGAGGCATTCTGAAATCAAAAATCCCCGTTCCTGTAACAGTCAATACCATATTCACACTTTGAATGGCAATTTAGTTTCAGCTCAACAACATGTTTTGCCGCATTAAATTAGTTTTGTTAATTTGATTTTAATTGATTTTGTAGCTGCTACTTGATTGTTAATTTATTTTGATTTTATGGTTGGACAAAGGCTCTGAGTGTAAAGAGTTTATAACCAGGTTTGCACGTTACAGGTTTAACATAGCTATTATGTTGCACGTGTACATAGACATAATTTAATTCCAGGGATCCAGTAATATATACTTTTTTCTTTTAAAAGGATCCATACATTACTCAGTTCTGAGAAACCCCCTTATACCTTCCATACCACACTGTTCGAACTGCTGTGGGACCACAGAGTTATCAGAGGCAGTCATCCCATCCATGTGTATATACCAGATATTAACTGTAGTCTGAATAAATCTCAAAAGTGTCCATGCTATTATTCTTCAGATGTATGCAAATACTGCTATATTGAATAAAGTACAAAAAGTCTGCATATTACTCAATTCTTCATCATTTCCACCAATCAATGAATACTAAACACAAATACTATATGCATATGATGCGCATCTTTATGGTGGAGGCAGGGGAGAGTGTTCGAAAATTTCTAACTTTCAAACTGAGTGTTTTTACTAAAAAATGAATGAAAATTATTACTCTGGGAACCCATTGGCTATTCTGTGGAAAAAGTATGGGTCACAATTTCTTATTTCCATGTATTAAAGAAGATATTTTTCAACAAGCTGTATCATGTAAATAATCCTACCTGGTTTTCTTCCTTTTCTAAAGAATCTAAGAATCTTTATTATTCTGCAACTCAATATCTTATTTCCTCAGTCTATGGATGAGTAGGAAGAAGGAGGTAAAGATTAATTTGATTACATAACTAGTATGTGAGATTTCTTATGTTCTTAAGTCAGAGAAGACAGTATGAATGATCAGTCAAAACAAAAACAAACTTTAAAATAAACGTCTATTTTGTTTAAATAACTCTATTTAATGGGTGGGTGGGATTTTACTCAGACTATGTGAAACTCCACATGTGAAAATGGAGTAATAGAACTGATTATAATATGCACAAGGTATTTCTGATTTTCTCTAGAATCTGAGCCCACATCTGCCCAACGACAACTGCTGTCTAACGCTTTTCAAAGCTGAGTGGAAACCTTTGCAGGATGGACGGTGCAGATGCCAGGACCACTGCAAGTGAAAGCTGGTGGACATGATCCAGCACCTGGTTTATCAGAGGCTGCTGAAAGCAAGGATTCAGGCTTTACAGAGTACGCTTTTTCAGCAGAAGTAGAAAGACTGTTTTCTTATTCTAGACTATCTTAAATCTGTAAATGGTAACGAGGAGTTTGTTAAGACAACAGAAGAAACTCTCACTTTTTTCCTTCAATCTATAAGTAAACAGGAAAAGAAAAATAAAGACATTGTTGGCTACACAACCAATACTTTCTTCTGTTGACAAAGATATGTATAGTTAAAAAAAATTTATAGCCAAGAGTTGGAGGAAAAACCTCCTGTTTGGTTAAAATATTGTATATACATTTTAAAGAAAAAAGGATCTTTAGACAATAGTCTTTTTTAAAATTTTCAAACATCACTTGAGTGATTAAGGTGACCTTTAAGATTGTAAGAGCCATTAGAACAGGGAATATGACTATATTGTTCATCACTGTCTTTCTACCTCCTCAAATAATGCCTGGCATAGACTGAGCATTTAATAAATAATTGCTGAATGTAGTAATTATTTTTAATTATTTAGTTTTCATTGATTTTAACATAAAAAATTGATGAATGGTTTCTTGCCCCCTAAATCTATGAAAATACTTGAGAATCTCTTGTCTTTTCTTAGATCTGGTGGTAGGTAAGCCTGGTGGTACATTATATTCTAACCAAAACTATTGGCAGGAGAGAATCTTGGGCTCTGAGATCTTAAAATACCAAGCTTCTAAAAAATGTACTAAAGTAAGAGCAAAAGAAAACCAGCTGCTCCTGGAGTCCCATATGTACAAACTGCGTTTCATCCTGCCATGTATCTCACATGAATTTGCATATTTTCTTCACCATAATGGATAAAAAAAAAACCCATAACACTGAATCTTTTTTTAATTTCTCGTTTGGCAATCAAAAATAAATGAAGTATCCCAGAATTAGCCTTTATAATAATGCAAATTTAAAATATGAGTAATTCTGTGCCGTCACATTAGGCCCCGTGATGAGTTCAGTGAATGGAAATAGATTTATATCCTCATATTGTATTTACTACTTTACTAGTTAACTATGTGGCAACAGATGGCCAGATCCAACTCTCTCTAAATAGATGTTTTTAAAAATGTAAGATATTTACTGTAATTTTTTAATAGGAGGTGTTATTTCATTAGGGGTGTTTTGGGAGAGCAGAACATTGATTTAATCATAGGGTTACAAATATTAGGAAACCGGTTGTTTGAAAAATTGAATAAGACAGAGTCCCTGGGTAATTAATGCGTCGAAAAGTTTAAAAGAGACTAGGTTTGCCCTCGGGAGATAGGACAGTGACATCCTTCACTTGCTCAACTTTTTAACAGGCTACTCGGGCTAGAGAGGCCCTGGGAGGCTCTTGCCTGGCACTCTCATCTTTTCAACAATTCCTAAGTGGGAAGTCTCCTTGGAGACACAATAGAAAAGTCTCAGGTCCTTCTGTTGTAGACACATTCTAACAGTGACTCAGGAACTTCTTAGCAACATCTTGCCTTACTTTATTTGGAAATGACTTTGCTTTTTGGGAACTAAACTGGATTCGATGCCAAGGCTCGCACCCCTTTCTTACAGCCTCTACTGAAAACTATCAGCTATAATATGTCTGTGTCTGCAGGTGAGGTATTATTGCATTTAAACATCCCACGATACCTAACTGCTCAAAGAATTATTGGTTTGAATATGTTCAAATCTCTGTGAAGTGTCAGGGAAATACAGACATGCCTCATGGTTCCCAGGAGTTTACACTGCAGTAGATGAGATAAGACAGGATAAAATAGGGTAAGATCTGAGAGTGCTTTGTAAAGTGTAGGGGGTTGTGCAAACATTCATCATGAATATTACATATAAAGATAGCTAATAATACCAAAAATACATGTAAGTATAAAACAGAGTATTTCCAATACAACAATATGTATCCATCTCATCTGGAAGAAACATTACTGCCACATATATTAAATTTTATTAACTCACCTAGCAGTTGAACATCTTTCTTTTTACCCACTACTGCTTTTTCTTGCCCTTTACTTCTATCTGTGTAAGCTCTTTAATTTCCCAGAGTAAAAGTCTTAAGCAAAAATTCTAACAGAAAAATGGTTTTTATTTTCATAACCCATTTTCGGGGCAGTAATTTTGATTGCCTACTCAATTAACCAACCCATACAAAATGGGTGAAAGTATGTTCTAGCCTAGAAATAAAAAGGAGGAAAAATAAACTTCCCAAACAAAAAGATATTTCTGACTCTTGTGTGACAAAATTGGATGTTTCAGTTAAAGTTTGATATTTTTAACCATTAAGTGAGAAGTAGATATTCTGGCAAAGAGAAATGTCTATGTGGTCTCAAAGATTTTTTTTAAATGCCAAGTTAATGCCTGAAGCAAATATTCACAGCTCAGATATTATGAGATCTGTGAAATCTGAGGTTTTATATTCGAATTGAGACCTGACTTTAACTGACAGCCTTCTGATTCTAACGCGTATTGTTCTTACGGTTAATTTGAAATGTGGTATTTTTCAAGTCTCTGACTTAAAACAAGGTAATAGAATTAATAAAATTACATTTGCTATCCCTCTAGAAGGTAACGAAACTGTGGAAGTCTGAAAAATACACTAGTGATTCAGGTGAGACTAGCTGGTACAGTTATAGTAACTGGAAGTTAGTTGAGGAAAATAGAACCATCTGCTATAGCACTCTTAAAATATTAAGCAAATGCAGAGCATACAAGTACATACAAGGGGCAACTCCTGGAAACAAAATACCATTAAGAAACCTTGGTGTGAAATGGAATTTAGCTGAGACAATCAGTCTTTTTATTTGCAAATTTAAGCATCTTTTAATATCCACCCAGAATTTCATTTCAGGAAAATGCAAACAGAAACCACTGCACACTAATGATTATGTACTTTTAACTTCCACTAAAGAGAGGCTTCTGCTATGTATTCAATCAGTTCACAAGATTTTTCAATTCTTTTTATTATTTTAAAGGGCAAATTTTCTTATTTAAAGGTCTCCTTCTTATCACATCTATATTGTATCTTTACAGAAACGTCTGGAAATCCTACTAGATTTGGTACAAGCATAAATGAAAAATGGGACTTGAAAAACAGGGGCCATTTGCTATGATCTTTAATCAGTTCTAACATTTTTTTGAGCTTGAATGACACAGCCTCATAAAAACAGAAACTTTAAACATGTTTTTGGGGGGCATGCTTTACCCAATATAAACCAATGTACGGCTTTCAATTTAAAAGCAAAGGTAAGGTGATATTTTTGATCAACAAGTTGTTGCCCAGGAAGAGCTGATTTCATGCTTAAGCCTAATAAGTATATTTGCTTGGCATTTGAAAATGATGAGACCCACCCCCAAGTACCATTTACTCCACCAAAAATAAGTCAAAACACTACAGAAGAGGAACATATGGTCCAGGCATTATGGTAGAGAAAATGTTACTTAACAGATGAATGTAGGAGAAAGGCCAGTGTGCAGAGAAAAGTGGGCACAAAATATCTTGTAAGTCAGTCCAGATCAAAGAAGGTAAAGAAGATAATTATCTACTGAATCATAATATTTTTAATATATTCAGTACTGTTAGTTAACTTCACAAAATCTGCTTTCTTTCCTTATGAAATGTGTCTATACGTATCTGTGTAAATGTACTAAGAAATTACATTTGAAATTGACGCACACGCAATTAATGTTGTTTGAATAATTCTGTGACAAGGATCAGCATGTAAACCTGCATGTCCTGAATCAGCATCTGGACTATGCCCAGCGCTGTGGGGAACACGGTTGCTTCTTTAGGGAGCCTGTAACCTAACCAGGGAAATCAGATTAGCCACTCCTCTGTGAATTACTGAAAAACAAAACCAAATCTTTTTGAAGTTCATCTCACTCTAGCTAGCTAGGGTACTTGTTCTCACTTTTCTTTCACAGCCAACGCTCTTAAGTGAGGAATCGGTGTTTAGTGCCTCTGTGTTCTCACCTCTACTCACTCCTCTACCCGCTGCAACTGGACTTCCACCACTTGATAAATAACCTTTGATAAAGGCACCAAAGAAAAGGACCATGGTTCAGTCCTCCCTGGGTCTCTCCAATGCAAATGAACCTGCTGGCCATTGTATTTCCCTAGAAAACCCCCTTTCTCCTGGCTTGCTCTTGTTTCCCCTCTGTCTTCTGTCCCCCTCAGGTGCCAGTGCTGGTTTCTCCTCTCTCTGCACCCCTTTCAAACAGATGTTCCTTGGGGGGTCTGTTGCTAATTCTCTCCTAACTCTCACCACGGTTTCCCTAGCATAATGTTCCCTTCCTAATGTTCTGCCAGGTCATGTCAAATATAGAAAAGGATGGCGATGGATGTTAACTAAACTTATTGTGGTAATCATTCTGCAATATATATGTATATCAAATCATTATGTTGTATGTCTAAAACTAGTACAATGTTGAGGGTATCCATACTTTGGCACAATGCAATCACTGATGAGACAGTGAATAAGAATCTTTGACCTAGATCTCACCCACCTCTGATTTCTAGTAAATATGGACACTTCTCCCTAGTTCCTGACCCATGCATTCACTTCTTGAGGGGTCCTCCTCTAGGGTGTCACACAGGCACTCT
Source organism: Camelus dromedarius (assembly GCF_036321535.1). NCBI lineage: Eukaryota > Metazoa > Chordata > Mammalia > Artiodactyla > Camelidae > Camelus > Camelus dromedarius. Next base: position 8,114,970 of record NC_087454.1, on the reverse strand, counting down.
AAAACCCACCTGTGTATGGATAAGCCCATTAACCTGTCCCATGAGTATTTTCCCCATCTGCTGTACCCTGAATTGGTGACTAGAACTGAATGGGTCAAGGAAGAAACTTAGAGGTCCTCCATGCCTCCTCCTGTAGTTCCATAGTCAATTGGTCACTAGGTCCTGGCAATTCCACCTTTTAAACTATGTTGATGCTAAATCAGTTTTCCATCCCTGCTACTACCACCACAGTTCAGCCCTCTATCATGTTTTGCCAAAGATAAACTAAGTACCTCCCTGCCTCCAGCAGTGGCATTTTCCAACCCATCTTTCTCACCATTGTTGAGTATGACAGGAAGCCCTGCACTCTCCAATTCTCTCACCAGTCTCCCCTCTGCAATTTCCTGCTCACATGATGTGCTCCAGTCCCCCCAGCTTCCTCGCTCTTTGTGGTTCGTGCACACAATAATTTGCCTTCATACCTTCATACACACTGTCTCCTCTGCCTTCCTGGGGGACATCAGTCATTCTATAAGCCCTACTCAAGCACCACATTCACTGTGAGCCTCCAATGAGGTCTCCCTGTGAGATGCCAAGGCTCTGCTTGGGGAGATCTATTTCCTCCTGACAGTTACAGCACTTATGTTACATCACAGTCTCCTTCCATTGCTGTCTTCTCTCTAGTCTGTGCTCTAGTCTAGCTCTGGGCAGAGATGCCCAGAGCCAGCTCAGGGCATTACAGATCATATACGTAGTTTTTAAAGGAATACATATAAAATCTTTGTGAACCAGAGTACCCTAAGTGCCAAATGCACTTTGTGCAGACTGTTTCCTCTGATTAGAGTGCTCTTCAATCCCAAAACCCTTCTTCCATGTGCCTCTACATATGATTTCATCCATGGGAAAGATCTACTCATTCTCTGAGGATCAGCCCAACTGTTCTCCTCAAGATGGATTCGCAATTCTCCCAGGCAGGGCTGGTCTCTTCATTGTTTGTGTCCAGTGATGCTCTGTCTGTGCCTAGACTATGACACTTTGCATCAGAACCATCTGTTTTTTATTCCTCTACCCAAGCAGACTCGGGCTCCTAAGAATTAGGGGTTTCCCTACCTATCTTTGTGTCCCTAGAGCCCAGCACAGGGTCTGGGTGCAGGGGATGCTAAACAGAGGTATGATATAAAATAGCTGTACTAACACCTAAAACACTGGCTCCACTATCACCCACTGGGATAATTGTGAAACCAGGTAAACGAGTTCTGTCAGTGGGAGGACACACCAAGGAGGCTTTCCAAATGAAAGGGCAAGAGGACTAAGTCTACACTGACTCATACTCTGCTTCCCACATCTTGTGGCATTTCAAACTGCATAATCATCTCAAGCAGTTAGGATTCAAAATGACTAAACACTGGTATATCACATCTTTTACCTGCCTACTGAGTTAAATACTTAGCCCCATAAATTTCCTAAGTTATCTAAAAGAGGCTTGAACATTGAATCTGCTTAGTCACAGCCTGAATGATGGCTTGGGACAGGTTGCTTCAGCCAAGACTCCATGTAGGGGGTTAAAGAGGTTTTCCTCTGAGCCTCTAAGCAGATCTGTGCAGAACAAGGAACAAAGCAAAAGCATCGACTCACAGAGAGATCCACAGCTGAGCCAGCTGGCTCTGCTCACCCCTAGTCTGTCTGTGCTCTTCTCCCAGCAGGTGCCGAGTCTCTAAAGCTTATTAGCATCCTGGGCTGACTGGGCCGGCAGTCCCCACTAATAACATCAGCGAACATTTGCTGAGTGCTTACTACGTATCAGAAACTCTTTAAGGACTTTATACATATTGCCTTAGCTAATCCTCAGAACTGTAAAATAGATGCTATTATTATCCCTGATTTACTGAAAGAGAAGAAAGGCACAGAGGAGTTCAGCAACTAACTCAATGTCCCACACTTAGTGAGGGTCCACTCCACAGTCCATGGTCTGACTCATAGACACCAACCAAGACCAAGATCAGAATTGATTTCTTTCTCAAAGGACAAGAAGGTGAAAAGAAATTTGCTGGCCATACGAATTCATCCTATCAAGACCCTAAATAAGGAAAAATCCAATCTTTTCTCAGGACCTTTTGTCCAACAAGAGTTTGATGGTGATAATTGTTCTTGCCAGGATCTGTTCCCCAAAAGGGGTTTGATAGCATTGCTAAGTAACTGTCCTCACAGAAAGAAAAGCTGTTGTACCAAGTCACATCGGACTTGTCAAAATCAGGGCATTGCAGTTCCCAATTGATTTATCAATTGTCCCAGTGAACCAGGTCTCCCTTTTTATATCAAAGAAAACTGCTAGGCCCATTATGCAATAATTTTAGTCCACATAACACTAACATTTTCTGCTTGATTTATGTATCCAGCTAGAATATGTTAAAGTAATTCAAACAGGATTTATTAATACCTTTTAAGTTTGCCTTGTGATTTCCCTGGAATTCTCCATTCTTTGGCCATTTTCTTAATTAATGACCTCTCATTCTGAATCCCTTTATACATTTTCTTCTGTATGTCAGAATGCTCAGAAATGACCTAGAGAGCTTTAAAGATGCACCATGAGAACAAATATTCTCATCTATTACCATATACCACCCTGATGCATAAACTGTGAGGTTCTAATTTGGTTTCTTAGTGTATGGATGGATACTCCTTTATGATTGTCACGGAGTCACATTTTAAAAAGAAAAAAAGAGAGTAAAGGAGGTTGTTCAAATTCCCTACAGCAAGACAGGTGTTCCTCTGGGGCCCTCATTTCATCTACAGCTGCACTCACTATCCATTAACAACTATTGAGAAAACAACAAAAAAGCTTTCTCTCCCCTGCTTGAAAAATATATGTGACCTGCAGAAACTGAAATATAATTTTAAAAGTGTCTCTTTGGAAAGCCTACTTATGATGACTTTAAGAAAAACTTCTGGTGTAATCTAGCAGTTGTGCTAAGGACAGACAGCTGGGAGAATTCTAAATAGCAGTCAACTCCCTGCTTCAAGATGCATCTTACCAGTTGGCAAGGCTGGTTTGGGGACATTATAACTGATTCATCATTAATTTGATTGAAACTGGATTCCAAATCGCGTTAATGTATTACAGTAGCATCAGCTGGGAAATGTGGAAATGCTGCATAATATGCTGCAACACTGACCAACTTGATTTTATTATTGGATGGACTGCAAAAAGAAATCCATTTTCATCTTCATAAGTGTCCCAAATATAGTATACAGTGATAAAATATTTTCCATGAAAAATTATTAAATGGTATCATACATATTTATATCTATTTTAAAGATGAAAGCATATTTTCCATAGACATGCTTATATCCTTCACCTTAGCCACACTGATTTTTCCATATTAAAGTAATAGGAAAGCAATAAAATAGCAACCTCACCTAGCAACATGCCCCTAGATCCTTTGAAGTAAATAAACATTTGAATGTTAAGTTGTCAAATTAAATTGATCAAACAAAAATAGTCTGATGCCTTTCCTTTGACATTTTTAGTATCTATTAAAACATGCCTAAACCACTCATATATTATACTCAGATGGTGCTTAGAGTATTTCTATCAAATATCAGGCTCAGCTCTGTGAACTGAGCACTAGTGTGCTGGTAAATGTTTAACAACCAGCTCTTTTAAAATGTTCTTATTTATAGTAGTGCTTGCTGATTTCCAGGGGGTAAAGACTCCCTCAAGGATGATTTCAAACCACTAATATGAGGTCACTGAATGTGCAGCTGGGAAGAGATGTACCCAGTTGGCTCCCACGACCCTATATGAGTTGATTCGAGCTCATACCTGAAACTGAGCTACTTTTAAATGTCTAGAATCTGAGGACTTTTCCTTTTACTTTCTTTTTTCTCTTCTTGGGGAACCACAGACTCTCTAGGACATAATTTCCTCATTTGCAAGATATGTTAATTGGAATAGGTAATCTTTAAACTTTAAGCTCAACTCGTTAAATATTTCAATAATCTTCCTGCTCTGAATTTAAAGGCACCCTGAGTCTGACTTAGAATTTTTAAAAAATTCTGTTGATTCCAAGTTCATTATCTAAGGACTTGGAGATGAAGGATGGCCTCCAACAGAGAGCATGTTATTTCTATTTTGGTACGGTTTATTTTATAAAATTTAGGTATACTTTTGAGAAATACATAAAATGGGAGGCTCCCATGATCTTGTCACAATGATGTCAGTTCAGCTCAAAAAGGAAAGAAACGCTGGACCAATGAGGAGAAACACATCATGATCGGTTGTACCTGCTTCATTTCTACTTCCACATTTTCAAAATGGGTAAAATCAAAGGTATCCCTATTTCTGATGTGTGGGAGAAGGAACAGCTAGGCTCCTTTGCAAGAACTGCACCTTTCTTCACGTCTAGGGATTCACTTGAGAGGGGACCATGAACTGAATATTGATGAGAAAAAGTTAATGGGATCATCCCAAGTGCTAGTGCAATGATAATGTAACAGGCGTAAAAATCAACATAACCCTTTTGTTCCACATTTTTCAGAATCCTGACGCAAACTAGAGCGCATCAAGCCTGTGGATCTTTCCGCAGGAGAGGAGGGGCTAAAGAGGCACACACAGCAAAGCTGCGAGGCCTGACTGGCTTGCAGGCAGCCCTGGGGGGTAAGCCTGTCTCTTTGTTCTATCCCTGCTTACGGAAATTGTCAAATGTAAATGAGAACCAGATATGTGAAGATGTCTATAGATGTCACTAAAAAATGAAGAAGAAGAATTCTCATTCGTCACTGATAGGAATGCAAAATGGTACAGCCACTTTTGAAGACAGTTTGGCAGTTTCTTACAAAAGTAGACACACTCTTACCATATGATCCAGCAATCGCACTCCTTGGTATTTGCCCACAGGAGCTGAAAATTATGTCCACACAGAAACCTGCACACAGATGTTTATAGCAGCTTTATTCATAATTGCCAAAACTGGGAAGCAACCAAGAAGTCCTTCAGCAGGTGGATGGATAAACTGTGGTACATAGAGACAATGGAATGCTATTCAGCAACAAAAATAGGCTATTAAGCCATGAAAAGACATAGAGGAAACTTAAATGCATATTATCTTAAATGCATATAAGTGAAGGGAGCCAATCTGGAAAGGCTACACACTGTATGATTCCAACTATATGACATTCTGGAAAAGGCAAAACTATGAGGGCAGTAAAAAGAACAGTGGTTGCCAGGAGTTTTGCAGGGAGGGAGAGAGATGAGTAAGCAGATCACAGAGAGTTTTTGTGGCAGTGAAAATACTCTGTATGATATTATATTGATGGATATTTGTCATCATATATTTTACCAAACCCAAAGAAAGTACACCACCAAGAGTGAACCCTAACGTCAACTACAGACTTTGGGTGAAGATGACTTTGGGTGAAGCTTCAATGCAGATTCATCAGTTGTAACAAATGTACCACTCTGGTGGGGAATGTTGATAAGAGTGGGGGTGGGTATGCATGTGTTAGGGCAGGTGATATACAGGAAATCTCTGTACCTTTCTCTCAGGTAAAATTCTTCTTAAAAAAATAAAGTCCTTTTATCAGCACCTTATATACCTTAAACTTACATGATGTTATATGTCAATTGTATCTCAATAAAATACTAAAAATGAAAAAATGAAAAAAGTCCTCTTAAAAATATGAAGAAGAAATCCAACAAGTTTGGTGTAAAGACGCACTGACAGCAAAGTGGCCATTACCCTGATACATTTCTCATGACAAGAACTTTCTGAGCATCTCTTATGGGTCATGCCCAGTGCCAGATACTGAGGCTTCAGGGGTGAAGGACTCAGTTCCTTCTCTCAGAAAGTGGAGTCCACTGGATGTTGATGTCCCTACTGATGGACTCAGCTGTTGATGAAACTGTTAAATCTACGTTGAGCCTTTGATGAATGTTTGTTATGTTGTTATGTAATGAAATAAGTCACAATAAACTATAGCAAGTCATCCTTTCTTTCCTGAAAATTGTGTCCATGTTTGATCAGAGGGCTTTAATAATGTAGTGAAATAACTGTCACTGTGATACAACGTTGAGATTTTATGTTAATAAACTAAACTGAGCATGTGCCTTGCTTGAAATTCTTGAAAGGTGTTTATTAAGCACTTGCTATGCCAGGTCCTTTGCTTTATATCCCTCTTCATGTAATTCTCACAACAGTTCTGAGAAATGAGCGCTCTTAGACTTTTTATTTTATTGGTAAGCAAGCCGGAGTTCATAACTATAATAAACTTGCCTTAAAACTGACAAACAGAGTCATAATTCATACCTGGGTATGTCTGGCACAAATCCATTCTTTTCCCTCTACACGTAATTATTTAAGAGCTGTCAGAAGGGTCATTACACCTTTGCCTGACCAGAGATCCTCACGTGAACCAACATGCCCTAGACATTTTTCTCCTTCTATGTAGGATGGTGTATTATAAATCTGTGGGTACTCCAGGAAGTTTATCCCTGGGAAGACCAGATTTCTACCTTTTACTTGCTGCCATACTTTCTTTATCTGCTCCTAACTGTACGGCTTCTAGGTCTTCATCACAACAAGGCATTTTATTTGAACACTAGGCAGAGCCAGGAACATAATGGGAGAAATTACACGAACCTAAGGCTTGAAACCGTTCTCCCACTCGGGGGAGGAAGATAATGAACTCCAGCAATAGATTTATGGAAACTAAGGCCCTATGGAAAAATTTATGTTTTTATGAACCCATATAAATAACACAATTGTTTCTCCTCAGGTCGCTAAAGAGCAAGCATGAGAGAGATGAAACGAGTTATAATTTAACAAGACACTAGCATGCGCTCAAGATTTCCTGTGGTTATCGGACCGTAGTTGAGGTTTCAACAGACTGACAGAGAACAAAGTCCACTGAGAACCAGCAACCGGAAAGAACATCACACCAGCTTTAATATACACCAGTGTTGGGTGTTTTTGTCCAATGGCAGTGAATGCAATAAATATCTGAATCAATGCACTAGTAGCCATAACATGCTTCTCATTTCCCCCTAGTTCTGAATGGTGAGTGTTGGCTACAGGAAAGCTTCCATCTGCACATTAAATCTATTTCTCTACTTGGTCCCTTTTTAGGCTTCTTCAGTATAACATGTGTGATTTCTTTTCAAAACCAGTATCACCACTCAACTCTGTTTGAGATAACAAATTTAATATGGTCTGAGCCTTGGTATAAGGTTAAAAGGAATCACATCTTCAACAATTGGACTTTTTCCCCCAACAACATATTTTTATCAATTATTATTTAACAATGTGTTTTATTATTATTGTTATTTAACTCACTGCCACTTGCCACCAAAGATCTCAGTTATCAAAGTACTATGATGGTTGAATTTAAATTAAATAGCCAACTAATACTTTCTAATGAATTGTGCACAATTTTTTGCAAATAAGTCAGTGAGATATTGAAAATATATTCATGACTGTGCACAAAGGGCCTGCTTATAGGTTTTCTTTAGACAAATCACCTATAATAAATGAAGATGACAATATAGCAACAGAGAGAACTAAAGTTATGCCTGATTGAGTGATGACACCAGTCTTTTCTGTGTTGGCTAAATTCAGTCACTGTTTCTTCTCCACTTCAGTATTTCCACTTCAGTGTCTTTAATAAGTAGAACCAAGGAGGATATAGAACACAGATCCTAGAGCTATAACTCTACTGAACTGTTCCTATAATTGGGTTTATGAAAGGAAGCTGTAGATGATATATTTCTTCATGAGGTGACTTTACAGCAGAAATTGTTCATACAGATCACATTATACAAGCTGTAACCGAGAGGCCAATGAAGTGAGTTTAAGGCTGATTTGCGCTTACTTTGGGTTGACCTGGTATTATTTTTATGGATGTTTCTAGTTGGTCTGAGATGTAACACACACTTCTGTTTATGTGGTTGCCATTCTATGAGACAAGTGGTGACACAGTTTGACTCTGGTCTGGTGAATAAGAAAAATAAAAGCACATCTCCTATTCTGAGAAATATAAATGTTCCTAAGATATCTGAAAGGGTATAGGTGCAGACATGAATAAATTTTGAAAAACAAAGGTGAAACTTAGAATCAACTAAATAAGCAAACCAAGCATCGTTTACTGTGACCACTGACCATGCTGTCTGTTTGCTTAAAAACTGGAGAGGATTTTTGTGGTGAGAATTGAGTAGTGCATGGGGTTATAGGGACAATCTTTAGCTAAAATGTCAGAAACCACACTAATGATTTATTTCTGCATACTCAGAATGAACTACTTACATGAGTGGATAAAAGAAAACTACCTCAGGCATTTTACAACTTAAGGAAAGATTTAGTTGCTGTGAATTTTTATAAAATTGTAATAATGTATCAAGCATTTAATTTGCATAAGGTCTATTAACCAAATATCTTTTTATGTCAAAGTGGAGTAAAATACACTCATGAAAATCATGTGGCATCATACATTATGTATAAAGGGGAACCCAAGATTAACCAAAATTTGGTGTGGTCTGCATTACCCATCATAGCTCCAGACCCAGATATTGGCTGAAAAATTTTGCTTTAATATGAATGAAATCCATAGCTTAGAAGAGCCTTCAAACTGTAAAAGTCAAAGACAAGAAAGAATAAACATAAAAAACTAGTCACTAATAATTTTGTTTTTGCCTGTTCTATTTCAACTGATCAAATCGAACATGGAGAAATTGTTTCTAGAACTAAGAAGTTTCCTTACATGTAGGACAGCTCTGAGTCTATGCCAAAACTGTTGGTAGAAGTTACTTTTCTTACTGAAACAGTTGCTTCTCAGCTATTACTGCCAGCGTCATGACCAGATATAGCAAGGATGTTGCTGGAAAGCAGCATGGAGCGAGGTCTGGGGTGAACGTAGGGCAGCTGGCTCCACAGCTGTGCAAACAGAGTAATTCTATGATTGGAGTGGGAGGCAATGAACATCCCTAGCCTTCTGCAGATACACTGGGGTCGTTTAACCCTCTCTCTTTCTCTCAGAAATGAAGGTTTTGCCTTGAAACCTCTGGCTCTGTTTTTTAAGGTAAATGTATATATTTACCATGTATACACACACACACACACACACACACACACACACACACACACATACACATATATATCTGATATTCAGTCGGGGGAAGAAGGAGAGGGTGAAGAGAAAAGGAGAGGAGACTGTGAAGGGAGGGTGCACCTGGTTGTTTGTTTGGTTGAGGGTCTGCTGAAGGCCAAGGTGATCTAATGCCCCACATGGCACTGGCCAGTAGTTCTAGTGTGCAGTTACTCATAACTTGAACATGACAGGTACCTCCTCCAGGACTGTTATCAGGTGGAAAGTTAAAGGATGCCTGGGACTACACTAAAGAAGTGAAAAATTTCTGCAAAGCACAAACTCTTGTAAAAATTCAAGCATTTTGTTTCTTATGGATGGATAATAATATCCTAGGGCGACCACATTTCATACAATAGTGGGAATTGACAGTGGAGGCATGAATATAGCCTAAATTTATAAATCAGTAGATGCTGTATTTAGTCTTTCTGGACTATTAAGGCTGTACTGAAATTTGGGCCATGGCAGAGGCAACATGTTAGGTAGAATTAGTCTATTTCTCGCATTTCCATTTGTGTGCTTTATTTGTGTCAGAGCTAGACATTTAGCTGTCCCATTCACCCAGATCATATCTGTTTCTTGCCTTTTTACAGCACTTGGCTGTTGGCAAAGCATTTTCACATTTGGTCCTCAAAGTAACAATGATAATTGGGCAGAGTATTATCCCCACATTACAGGTTTCAAAGATTGAGAGATGATTCAGCTCATAAATACAAGACAGATTTTGGAAACAGCAAATCTCCAAACCCATCACGGAACCCTTCTGTTAATTGCTCAGAGAAGACATTCCTCTTGACTCTCAAAAATCAAGATTCTGTGATTTTTGATGTACTCTCCTGACCGATATGGATGGCTTCCTCAAACTGAGCTTTGTTCTTTGTCTTATCCCCTCCCTCCTTTCTTCTCCCTGCTTCTCTTTCTCTGCTCTTTTTTTCCCCTTCCCTCACAACACCTCCTCCAAGTTCAGAGGATTGTTGGAAAGTCCAGTAGGTTGTTTTCCACATGGTTGTTTTCATGTGTCTTTTGCAAAAGACATTTCAACGTTGATCCATTCAACTCTAGTCAGAAGATAGAATATTCTTAATGTAGATTTCCATAACTTTGAGTTTGAGGGTGACTTACTTTCGCATTTTGGGCAGGTCCTATTCATTCTGTAGTATAAGCAAGAAGGATTGGATGGGGGTAAAATTTACTTAAGAATATTTATTCCTTATGTGAGACTTTCTGAGTCTGTACCACATTTGGTCTTGTAAGATGTGGTACCTAAAAGGGCACTTTTTTGTATAGTATCTTGGAAGAATAGAACAAAAGTGAGACAGAACATAGAAATATAATGGAATAATGGAGTTCATTCTTCACTGTGTAGTGAATACCCATTATGTGGCAGGCATTATTCTAAGTTTTTCCATGTTTAAAAAGCTATTTGTTATTCAAAACAAACCTCCAAGGTGGTAACCATTCTTAGTCCCCTTTTACAGGTGAGAAAACTGAGGCAGGGTAAGGTTAAATGCCTTGCCCAAGGTCACACAGCTAGTAGGTAACAGAGTAGGGTTTTGAACCCAAAAAGTCCAACTCCAGGATATAATCTCATAATCACCATCCAATCTCAAAAAAAGAATTTTTTTCTCACTGCTCCTCCCTCCACCCTTTGCAGGGCTGGCTGCATTATGCCTTTCTTGGGTCCTAGGCATGTTTGTGTATATAGATGCCTTTTAACACAAAATTTTTTGGCTTGTATTGTTTGTTTTATGAGGGGGAGGTAATTAGGTTTCTTCATTGATTTCAGTTTGGAGGAGGTACTGGGGATTGAACCCAGGACCTCTTGGGTACTAAGCATGAGCTCTACCACTTGAGTTATATATACCCTTCCCCCTACACAAAAAAGTTTAAAATATATTTTATGATATAAATATTACAAAATATTTATATGTGTTGGTAAAAACGACGTATGTAAAACAGGTTGGATTATATTTATTTTTTCTTCTGATTTCAGAAGAAATTAAAACATTTTTGTGGGCTTTAAGTGTATCCTGAGGCTGGGATCTGTGCCTACTGTATCCAATAACTAAGTTGGCCTGTACCCTGGGGTTTTTCTGTTTCAATTTGATTCATGTCCAGCTAAGAGAATACATCTACCACACTCCTAGGGAGATAGTGGAAGTACGAAAGAGGGATTTCCTTGCAAAAGCCTTTCCTTGCAGAAATCACTCCTAAAAAAACTATCAATTAAGTAATCTTTTTTAAACTGTGGGTTACAAAAATCATTCAGATGGGTCAAAACTAGCACTTTGTTAACTAAAATATGTTAGAATAAAATGAAGTGGGAAAGGATGGGATAATATAGAAAACATCAGAGTACATCTGCACATTATAAGGGTATTTTGAGGAATATTTTATTCCAATTATCAATATGTATGTGAGGTGATATAAAGTGCATTTCTTACAGTGAATCCTAGACAAACATTTTTTAAAATGTTGAACTAAGATGCATTCCTAATTAAATCTCTTTCTTTCTCTTAGCCATGTTCAGCTGAATACATGACTTCATAACAAAGCTAATAACATAATCTTGCTCTCTTATAATAAATCATGGCCATTAAAAAATAGATTTTGAAGTCATATAAAACATGATCTGAATTCTAATTCTTCCTCTTATTCCTCTTATTAGCTTCATTGCCTTTGCTAAGTTATTTGACTTTTTCGTTAGTTTTTGCATAGATAAAATGAGAAGAGTAATAATAATACGTCTCATAGGGTCATTGAGAAATGAGAAATAAATGAGCAAATGCTTACAAAGCCCTTTATAAGGGCTCTCTCTCTATATGCTGACAACTCAAATACCTATTTCTGGGCCAGATCTCATTTTAACCTTAGACATGCATAACTGCTCATTGGATACTTCCACTTGCATGTCTAGTAACATCTCACACTCGACATGTCAGTATTTGAAATCCTGACCATCCTCCCCACACCCCAAAGTGGTCCTTCTATCCTTCTAGTTGCTCAGGCCGAACTTTGAGGTACTCCTTGCTCCTTTCCTTCTCTCACAACCACATTCAGTCCATTGTGAAAGCCTGTTGGCTAGATCTTCACATACATACAGAATTCGACTTCTCACTGCTTCTGCTGTACCACGCTGTTGAGCCAGCACCATCTCTCAGCACCATCTCATCAACTATAATACCTTCCAAGCCAGCTTCCCTGCTTCCTCTTTGCCCCATTATAGTTAGTCTGTTCTTAACACAGCAGCCCCAGTGATCCTTTTAACATCTATTTAGATCATGTTACTCTTACGCTCAAATCCTTGCCTTGCACCACATTTCAATAAGAGTGGACAGTGGCCCACCAGACCCTCTGTCATCTGCTTCCTGATCCCTCCTACCACTTGATTTAATCCCCTCCAGCCACACTGAGTTCCTTGCAGATACCAAAATCCACAGATGTTCAAATCCTTTATGTGAAATGGCCTAGTACAGCTGGCCCTCCATACCCACAGTTGGTTGAATTTGTGGATGCAGAATCATGGATACAGAGGGCCGACTGCATATTGAATCCTCATGTCTACAATTATAGCCCAAGCATTTACTGTTCAAAGATTCTGCTACTGAACTTTTGGTATAAGGCATACAAATGTGGCAGAAAAGATCAATAGGAAATCTACAGGCTTTTACACAGCACTTGCCTTCATAAACATTAAATGAGATTATTCTTGTTGTCCCTTGATAACCTGTTTAGAAAATCATGCTAATCCATCACCATTCAATAAGGCCATAAAATTGATTTTTCTTCTATTTTAACTATCCTTCATTATATCAAAGAATTGTAAATTAAAGCAATTAAAATGTCAACATGGCCCACATTCCACCCATCCCCCGCCCTAGAAATCACATCCACTTTATTACCTACTAAAGTGGATGAGGAGAGTTATGAAACAAAATGTGAAGATTCTAGTTTGTTTTTTTTTTCTAGAGTTTTTCTTGTATCATACAATGAGGAAAAACGTACGTCTATTATTTGTTCCTTCAGGCCCTCTTCTGTTTATAAAACATAACAATACATACATTATATATATGTATGTATATGTACTGTATATGGCTATAATGTATGTCCCCTTTTTCACCTTATTAAGTCAGAGAAAAATAGCTCTACAAGTTATCTTCTCTTCGCACTTGAATTTTAACTCTTTTACTTATATAATAAATAATGATGATGAACTGAAGTTGTGTATGTCAAAGAGTAACTCCATAAGTAATTTAAAAATATTTTTGTATTAAAATGTACGAAAGAAAATCTATTTATGCACTTATTCTGACCAATAGTTTATTTGCTCCTGTCAGTTTATATGCTTGTGACAAAGAAGGGGGAAAAAAAAAAAACAACAGTTTTTTGTCATTCATGGTCAGATTTTACAGACAGTGCCTAGAAGTTAGGATTATTCTATCTGCAAATTTCAAAGGGATATATTGCAGCTTGATTGAATCCTGCCATTTAGCTAGTATTACTTTCCCCAGTGATTTTAAAGGATACAGGGAAAATATAGATCTTACAGGTATACCATTTCATTTTAATTATGAAAGAGAACAGGCTATAAGACTTAAAATGCCACCTGGGAACTGCATTAATATTTAGTTTCCTGACTATTTATGGCTAAGATTTCTCTAATACCGTATTCAATCACTCAACAAACACTTATAGAGCATCAACTGTGTTAAAGATGCTAATCCCTGAATATTCAAATTAAAAACATTTTGATTAATATGGTGCATATAAATGTGCCTTCTGGCAATTCTTTATTAATTTATTTTTTAATTATTATATAAATTATTATTTTAAATTTATTAGCTGTGTCAAATATTTTAATTCTTATTGTAACTATGCTATTCTATATGTTTTATACCATAAAGAAGACTATATGTAAAATCAGTGGCATAGTATGTATCCACTAGCAAAGCTAGAAGTACCAGTTATTCATACAAATTTTTTAGATTGGATGGGACTTTCGAGATTTAAGAATTTAAAGCTGAGTGAATCAAACTTAGAAAGGTTAAATGACTTGCCTATGTTTTTAGAGGAAGAGATTAGAATCAATCTTGATTCTTAATTTTTCATATAAACATACCTTCATAGTCTTCCATGAAATTAAAATATATGGGCATATAAAAAACAAACCAAAAAGAAACTTAGCATTTAGTGATAATGGTAAATATAATAGTTAGATATTTAAAAAAATTTTTTAAATAATGCCCAGATTAAAAGATCCTAAGAAAATTTAACTATGCAATGCAGATTTTGTGTTTGAGTTGTCTCATAAATGTATGAATTATTGAAACAGTGACATGACAAGCAGCCAAGTTAAAGATTTATGGCAAAGGACTTCCATTTTGTCATAGTGTTACTTACTTTTCTGTACCCGGTGTATATTATTTGTGTTATCTGGAGTGGTCATCATTAGTACCACTTCAATGCATGACATAATGGGATTATCAGGTTAGCTAGCTTTGCCAATGGCACAGAGGAGGGCAAACCCTCAGAGAGTCCCACAGTAAAGGCTCCTGGTCAGCTACATAGTCAGCCACTTGGATTCTGGCTACTGAATGCCAGAAGCAATAATTTAAAGGAGATTTTGGACCCACCAAATAAAAGCCAGACCCATATACCTGCCTTCAATTTGAAATCAATGACAAGAATATTCTGAAGGATACATTGGCATTCTTTAGATAGTGAAGGAGGATGCTTACCAAGACCTTCAGATTGTCGAGACAATCTTGGTTCAGCATGACAATAGTCTTTTTGCCTAGCGACAGTTCTCTTTGCTAAATGATGATAGCACACTCAGGGATGTCACTTCTCAATACCAAGGACTTTTATAATTCAGCTAAGGGATAAAGGTCTTCCTCCTCAAAAAGGTAGGAAAGGGATCTCAGTTTAAAACTTAATGTGACTGACCCATCCATTCTTACAGATAGGCAGAGCAAGAGAATTTTGACTGCAATTTTCTTCTGGGCCTGAAAGAGTGGAGGAGACCAATGGCACTCAGAAACAACTATCCCTGGCTAACATCAGGAACTAGAACAGATCTCAGCCTTCCAAAGAGGATAAGTATTCTGGGGTTGACCATGCTATTTAAAATCTCCTCCATAAGTACAAAGCCATTCTGAAATGTCAACAAAGTTTAAATGTACTTATGACTAGAGAAGAACTTATTATTCTCAATAATGCAAAATGGCTGGTTTTGTGTTTAGCAATCTTAAAACATCACAATGGCTAGCCTTCCCTCTTTTGACTGCCCTCTGAGAAAGTTCAGATGTGCTTAAATCTTCCATTTATCATAACTTTCATTTATTTTGATGTGTAATTATGGAGAACCTTTTCATTTCAGTATCTTCTATGTATCAAATATTCTTTTGTTAAGATAAAGATGAATACATTAGCCCATAGTAAAATATTCGCCAGATGAGCTGCAACTCTACACTGCATTCACTTCCGTGCAGGGAATGGATGACCTCATAAGGCAGGGTAAGTTCTTACAAGCTAAACATCAGTGATGTTCATTACTGAGTGAGAACACAGTTAGAAACACTTGCTACTAATACTGTGAACTTACTGTTCTGTTACACGATGTCCTTTTAACACATTTGAATTTCTCAGGAAAAAAACTTCTTCCAGTGTTCTAAATAAGATCTAATGTGTCTGGGTAACTTTCAGGAAATACATTGGCTTAATTCTCTCTAGAATTTACATGATCTTCAGCAATCATCTATCAATGTTTTCATAATATGCTAAATGCTAAACAAAAGTTAAAAACCTACAAAAGGGGCTCTTTTAGAAAAGTAAAGTCATGGTTCACACAATTTCTTTCTCTAGTCTTTCAATTTAAGATGAACCCTGAAATTAGCATCTTCATAAAGTGATGAAAGACCCACATTTTGGTTCCCACATTCTTTGACTGACTTGGGACTGCAGGTGAAGGATTATATCCTTCACTCAAGCTGTGGAGTTATTTCTGGAATGATATTATTATGTACCATTAGGACATGGTATAGTTGAAGAAATGCTTAAGAATTTAATCAGCATTTAAAATGCCCAGGCCACTTTATTTGGCAAGTGTACAGGTTAGTTTTAAGGGAGTTGGTCCCCAAATGATTTCATGATATCCAAGTAAAATGAATATGTGTATATTTATTTCCTTGAAGCATTGCTGAACCACTAAAATATTAAACATGGACTTATATATAATGAGTGGGTATAAGAAAGCAAATATTAAACATAAATAGCTTAAACCAATAAAGAATTTCTCTGGAAAGAATAAAGAGTAAGTGCTAGGGATAGAGAAGAGTGGAAAGGAAGGGCAGATAAAAGCTTCCTTGCTTAATTGTTTATAAATTGTTGTTAAGAGACAAACAAAATTCTCTCTATGCCCAAATTATGTAATTTATCCAGAGTGTGCAGGCTCCTCTGTTCAGCAATGCTGATAACGACACTAATAGTTTAATTACAACTTTCTGCTCAAGGAGATAAACAAGGCTGTTTGCTTTTTAAACCAGGGGTTACAATTACTTTTAAATGCAGGGGAAATGCACATCTGCGGGTAGATCTTACTATGTCAGGAAAGCAACCACAACCAGCTGGAAAATAAACAAAGCCCCAGGAGTGAGCAGCCGGTACAAAATTAGAGCAAAACCTCCCGATTTGAACAGTGGAGTAGTAGGCGTGAGGTGTAGTAAACAGGCGGCAAACATAGGTGGGCAGGGATAGAAAAGTTTTCAGTGGCCAGATATTGTGCCTTTTCCATGGGATTCCATCACGAAGAGACTGAGCACTCCTTCCTCTGCTGTCCAGCTTACAGCCTTGTCTGTGTCGCACAGCCCTATGCTTCAGCACCACCGAGAGGACAGCTCCCCTAACCGCAAAACACAGCCGTCAGCGACTGCCCTCCCTCCTTGACAAACATCCTCTCCCACTGCATTTCTTTCTTGCTGCTGTCTTTCCTGACACTTTGCTTTTAAGGATATTCTAAGGGACATATGTAAGGGACTGGGAGCTTGTTCTGCTTGTTTATTTCCAGATGAAAGGGCGACAAGTCCAACCTGAAAAGTCCAATCTTTTCATTAGCCTCCAGAGCAATTTAACCAGAATAAAAGACTGCAAGTCACTGGGTTTAATCTGGTGGCAAAATGGCTCAACCTAATTCAGTAGTAGCAGAAACTTAAAATTCTTTTTTTGTGCTTTATTTTATTATTCGTTGTAAAAGCAGCACTGGAAGGTAAACAACATTTATTAACTGCCTCTTTAGCCCTTTTCCTTCTGTGCTAAGCCAAAAACACTAAGGGAATATACCAGAGTTTGACAGCAGTGGAATCAAAGGAATAATTCTTAATATTGCTGGGTCAGAAAACAATCTCAACACTAAAAGAAACTCTTTTCAGTCCTTCCCAAGACTTCTCACAACTATATTCTGAATCGGGAACACACAAGTGAAGGATTAATAGTTCCATAGGGAGAATACAGGCTACTACAGAACACCACAAAAACTGTCAAAGCTTCCCCCAATAAAGTCCTCTTTCTCCCAGTCCCAAATACAGAGAGGCAAACATTTCAGGAGTGACAAGGAAACACAGAATTAAAAAAAAAAAAAATCACCAAGGTAGGAAAATTAAACTCCAAAGAACTTGGCAACTTTGGCACATTCAGTAACCAACCTACCAGTCACACATCTTGTTTCTCTATGCAGAGCTTTCTCTTTTGTTCAAACTTCTCAATACTGTATAAAATAGTCATTATCTGAAGTTTCTCTTTAGTCCAGCATGTGCATGTGCATGTGCACACACACACACACACACATTTTGATTCAGTTCCATTACCAAGGGTTTAGTTTCCTAAAGAAAAAAAGTATCATCTGCTTTTTAAACTTATTTTGAAGGTGCATCTTCAGGAAAATGCCCTTGCTCTTTTTGCACTGGAGTTGCTAGAATACTAAGGGGCTCTAGAAAGGAAGAGATGCAATCTTGGGTAGAGACTTAGCAATCTTTCAGAAGAGGCAGCAATGCGAAGTTAGTGGTGAACACCTTCCTCCCAGTGATAGTGACCATCTGCTAGTAACAGCAGGTGAGGTCTGCCTGTGAACCTGGAGCAGCAGCAGTGGAGACAGCAAACACTGGGTGCTTCCTTTCAGATAACCCTGACAGGTCTCAAAGCAGTCTGACTCCCTGAATCCCTCAGTGGTCTTTGTGGTTCCTTCTTTCCCTCCCCCTTCCTTCTTCTCTTCTCCTTCCCTCTCTCTTTCTCTCCCTCCTCTACTTCAGTTATCTTTTTCACTTAATTCCATCTGGGCCACTTTGGGCACCAGTTCTAGTGACAACTTCATTATCACCCCACATGTATCCTATAGACCATATTATTATCATCATCACTATGGTTGCTTGCCAACTCTTTGGTCCTGTTCCCATCTGTTAACCCCACCCCTCTCTTCACTCCAAAACCGCAGCAGTGGTATAAACTCCGCAAAATCACCAGAGTCTGAATGTCACCAACAAGTTCCACCCTCTTAGTAACCCCACCAGCAAACCACACCAGCGGAGCCTTGCCAGACCCTCCGCCCACAGACAGCACACTTGCAAACCGACCCAGCTCTTGGCTACGCCCACGATCATTGTTATCAGTGACACTTTCTTCTCTTCAAGGAAGGGGAAAGCCTGCGTGTGACTCCTGGGTGGATGTAGGGCTCCAAGCACTACCCTCCCCCACCTCCGCAAAACACACACACGCACACACCCCTCCTTACTCTGCACACAAAGAGAGCAAGCAAGCGAGCGCAGGCACCCGGCTGGGTAGGAAAGGGGGCGGGAGGGGAGGGCACTGCCGGGAGGGGAAGACCAAAGGAGGGGCAGGGGGCTGAGCCAGCCGGCGAGGAGGGAAGGAAGCCAGGCGGGGTGGGGAAGAGAGCAAGTCAAGAGCTTCGTCCTTACCTGCCCCTAGGTTAAAGGAGATCCTGGCCTCCGCGAGGTACGGCGTGTCGCTCTTGGAGCGGACTCTTCTGATGGGCCGCCGGTCTATATCGTCCTCCGAAGATGCCGCCATTAATGTGGGAGGCAGGAGCAGGGTCGCCCGGCGAGCTGAGAGGGAGAAGGAGATGGGGAGAGAGAGAGAGAGAGAGAGAGAGAGAGAGAGAGAGAGGCGGAAAAGGGGAGGAGGGGAAAGGAAGAGGCTCACACACGGAAAGGGGGAGGGGAGAGGGGGATGGGAGAGGAAGGGAAAGGGATAGGGAGGGAGGGGGAAAAAGAGAGGGAAAAAAGGGGGAAAAGAGAGAGAGAGAAAGAAAGAGAGCAAAGGAGAGAAAAGGGTGAAGGGAGAGAAAGAAAATCCGTTAAGGATTTGTGGACTGGAGCAGAGATCAGGCTATCCCTGGCTATCGCTCAGGGCTCCCCCTAACTCCTTCCCCAGCCTCAGGGCCAACGGGTCAGTGCTCAGACTGACACCCCACCTCCTGCCCGCAGCCCCAGTTTTCAGCTCTTGGCACAGATAGGCTTATGCGAAAGGGAAGACTCCAAAGCAAAGATGCTCAGTCAGCACTGTGCCCTCTCCCGCCAAACGCACTTACTCTGCTCTTCAGGTGCACACTAGGGTCTCCTTAACCCACGAGACTCTCCAGTCTGAGGATGCCCAACCAGATATCCCAGCTTTCGCTCTCCTTGCATGGAATTATTATTTTGGGGTGCAAGCCTAGGTCCAGGTGGTCATGGAGGAGAGCACCGTACACAGAACAGCCTTCTGCTCCCTCTTTCCCAGCCTGAAGCTCTCTTAAAGACAGAACCAGGTACAGAATCCCCAGAAGCTCTCATGCAGGCCCTCCTTGAGCCTGAGAGGTAGCGGGCAGAGGAAAAGTGTATACAACTTCGGGAGCAGTTTGGCAGTAAAGTTTCTAGAGTTGATACTTTGAATGTAGACTAGGCATATTCACACAGAACTGAGTGGCCTTCTTACCACCACTGACTTCTAGGATGTGTTTATCTCTATAGAAGTACCCATTCATTTTAACCTTCAACTTTTTATTTGGTGACTTAGAGCACAGATAATAGCCTTTGGATTGGATCTGTAGTCTACACTACTCTACACTACTGTTTCTGAAGGAGGGGGTGAAGATCAAGGGCACCTTACATTTCTTTGAATGTTTGCACTGTGACCTTCTCATGTTATACAGCAGGAAAAACCAGAAGGGTTTCTGGAGTGTGAATCAGAATGCTTTAATACTCTCACTGAACCTATTGATGGGCTCCACTCTTTTATGTTTGTCTTTTGGCAGCTTCAGTCACTTGGTCTTTTTGTGGCCTGATGTTGCCACTTTTCTTTCTAATAAGAGCCCACCTGGAGGATACAGATAAATGTTACCTCGATTCCCTTCCCGCTACAAAGGAAATCTCAGTGTCAAGTCATGCCCCTCTCAGAGGATGAAGTGCTGCTTCAGCCTTGCAAGACTTCCCTCTCCACTTCAGCTGTCAGTTCTAACTCTCATCCTGTATTCTTGCATCCTCGAATCTGCGATCTCTTAACATTGGTCTCTTAGTTCACACACAAGTAGTAGTTCTTCATTTGCCCTTGGCCTTGCTGCTTTCTCAATTCCTACCAGACTACTGCTTCCCCATTCTATTTAACCTTCCACTGGAACTCTTGGTCTCACGGGCTCCATTTTTTCAATCTTAATTCCCTTCTTTCACCCCTACCACAACTTTTTATCCCCACCACTCAAAGTTATTTTAAAGGTCATCAATATCCTTTCAATAGTTAAATCCATTTTTTTCTTGGCTTCTTTGAAGTATGTGGTAATCTTTCCTTCTCGAAATCATCTCCTCCCTTGGCCTTCCTCTTCTAGACTACCTTCCTAACTGGACTTCTAATTGTTAGCCAGTTCCCTGCATGTTAATTTTAAATTGCTTATCCTAGCATCCAGGGCCCTTTATAATCCGATTTCAATCTATCTTTCCAAACTCATCTCCCATTATTTCCCTCCAGTCTGTTCAGGGTTGCCCAACAAGTCTGGCTCATTTTTGCATCTGCACCTTTCCTTGCGTTGCACACCACAAATTTCTTCCCTATAAACTTTCCATGTTCTCCCTCAGGTATATAAGATAACTGGCCCACCAGTCTGTGGCATGAATCCAGGACAGAGTAAATGCTCAATAGATACTTTTGAATAAAAGGAGGGAGGTTTGGGTAAAGGGAGGAGGGAGGAAGAAAAGAGAAGAAGAGTAGTGAAGGAGAGTTATGTAACTAACGAATAAATGAGTAGCTGAACTGGGGACCAAATCTATGTCTACCTGATTTCGAATCCTGTGTCCTTAACCAGTATATTGATTTAGTAAGTATACATGTTTGGTTGACTAGCCACGTTTTAAATTCATTTTCCTGTAACATTTGCCTCCTTACTATGCCCCATTTATCTCTGTTAAAACATAGATTAAAAATGGATACCTCCTCTCCCAGGAGGCACAGCAGGGGCATTTGGCTCATCAAATGAACCATGAAGGTTAATGCTTTTAGATGACTAATAGGGCTGCAAACCAATATTATGATTATAACATTTAGGTTCAAGCTCTTAAGGAAGTACAAAAATAGGGAAATCAACTCAAACAACTCTGAATACTGTATGAACTATACATCTCTTTGAGTTAATGCAGTGCTATTTGATTGTTCAAATTGTTTGGGATTTTCCCACCCCCCTGTATTTTCCTTCATGTGCCATGTCTCTAAAAAGCAATAAAATCATCTGAAGGAATACCTAGCCTTAGTTTTCTCTGCGCCTCTTTGATATTACATAATAATGGTTCTTGATATAGAGAAGTACATCTTTGAATTCCTGTTTCTCACTCATTCAACATTTTAAAGCATCAGGAACTTAACATTGTTAAGGTTTTAGGTTTATCTTTCTTCTCAAGAATTTAAATGTACTTTCACATAATCTCTTTCATATGAACTATTATTATTGAAATAATTCTAGATACACACTTTTTACAAAAGTGACATGAAAATACTACATCTATCTCCATGTTCTTAAATTATTTTATATTTTCATTGCTGACTGTTATCTTCCATTTTTTGGCCTCCATAACTTATTGTCTTCTTTATCTCATTTACTAAGAATGAGAACATTCTGTTTCCACTTAGCCTCTTTTTTCCCCTTCCATCTTAGTTCTTTAATAACAACTTCCTGACAAAGTCAGTCCCATTTCATGTATCTCTCTTATCCTGTATGAAGGGTTCACTCCTGTATGAAATTTTTACTCTTGTGGACTTGTCCCAATGTTTCCACATTCTTTATTCTTCGGGATTTCTTTCATACATGTGACCTATTGTCATAAAATGTCCAGCTGAGTAACATCAGGGGAAGAGCCCTGGAGTGGGAATCAGGGATGGTGGGTGCTGCTCTCAGTTCTACCACTGCCTCTTCAAGTAACACTGGGCATGTCACTCAGTCACCCCAGCTATGAGAATGTGAGGGTTATACTGGCACAAACACAGACACATGGGTCTATGGAACAGAATAGAGAGCCCAGAAATGAACCCACACTTAATAGGTCTATTAATCAAATTAATATTAAATAAATCAATTAAATTAATTAAACAAAGGAGGCAAGAGTACACAATGGGGGAAAAGAAAGCCTCTTGAATCAGTGTTGTGAAAACTGGACAGCTACATGTGAAAGAATGAAATTAGAACAATTGCTCACACCATATATATAAAAATAAACTCAAAATGGATTAAGGACCTAACTGTAAGACTTGAAACCATAAAATTCCTAGAAGAAAACATAGGAAGCATGCTCTTTGACATCAGTCTTAGCAATGTTTTTTTGGATAAGTCTCCTCAGGCAAGAGTAACAAAAGCGAAAATAAACACATTGGGATGGCACCAAACTAAAAAGCTTTTGCACAGTGAAGGAAACTGTCAACAAAATTAAAAGGCTGCCCATTGAACGGGAGGAGGTATTTGCAAATAATATATCTGATAAACAGTTAATATCCAAGATATACGAGGAATTCATACAACTCAACATCAAAAAAAAATGTTGATTAAAAAATGGGCAGAGGATGACATAAAGACATTTTTCCAAAGAAGACATACCGATGGCCAGCAGTCAATAAAAAGATGTTCAATGTCATCAATAATTAGGGAAATGCAAGTCAAAACCACAGTGGGCTGTCACTTCAAGCCCGTCAGAATGGTTTTTATTCGGAAGACAACAAATAGCAGGTATTGGCAAGGATGTGAACAGTGTGGGGGTTCCTCAGAAAACTGGAACTAGAACTACCATGCAATCCAGCAATTCTGCCCTTATTTGTCCAAAGAAAATGAAAACACAGATTTGAGGAGATATGTCCACCCCTATGTCTACTGCATGATTGTTTACATATTCAAGGATATGACAACAACCTGGGTGCCCATCATGGATGAACGGAGAAGATGTGGTGTGTGTGTATATATATATATATATATATATATATATATATATATATATATATATATATATATATATATATATATATGCATGCAGTGGAATTATTACTTAGCCATGAAAGAGAATGAGGTTTTGCCATTTGTGACAACATGGATGGACTTGGAGGGGACAGAGAAGGACAGATGCTATGTGGAATCTAAAAAGCAGAATGAATGAACAAATATAACTAAATAGAAGTGGAGTTGTAGATGCCGAGAAAAGACCAGTGGTTGCTGGGGGAAGGGATTAAGGGGTGAGAGAAATAGGTGAGATAGATTAAGTACAAATTTCTAGTCACAAAATAAATTAGTCATAGGTAAGAAATGTACAGTGTGGGGGAATATAATCAATAACTATGCAATATCTTTGTATGGTGACATTTTAACTAGTCTTGTCAGTGGTGATCATTTTGAAATGTATAGAAATACGGAATCACTATGTTATGCACCTGGAATTAACATAGTGTTGTAGGTTAACTATACTTCAAAAACAAACAAACTCATAGAAAAAGAGATCAGATTTGTGGTTACCAGAGGTAGGAGCGAGAGGGGGAATTAGATGAAGGCAGTCGAAAGGTACACACTTCACGTTATAAGAAAAATAAGTTCTAGAGATATAATACACAACATGATAAATATAATTAACAATGCTGTATCTAAAATATGAAAGTTTTTAAGAGAATAAATCCCAAGAGTTCTCATCACAAGGAAAACATTTTTTCCTCTTCTTTTCTTTTGTATCTATATGAGACGGTGGATGTTCACTAAACCTACTATGGTAATCATTTCATGATGTATGTAAGTCAAATCATTATGCTGTAACCTTAAACTTATACAGTACTATATGTCAATTATATCTCAATAAAATTGAAAGGAAAAAAACGCAAAGGTCAGATAACATGACCTTAATGCTCTACTTAGCTCTAATACTCTGAGTATTTATAGCTATTCTTGGATCTCTACTTCTTTTCATAAATATCCATGGCATATTTTGTCTCCTAATCTAAGAATATACATTGTTCCCTTGACTTATAATAAATCGTATTTAGGAAACCACATGGCATCCATACTTCTCTCAAGTTATTTCATGTTATTCAGGTCTATTTGATGTAACTATGCATCCCTTAGAATCTGTTTCTTTTCCTTCATACTGTTTCCATGATGTGGCAATACCCATATGATTGTGTGTGTGCCTGTGTGGATGTGGCTGTGCAGGTAGAAAGGACTGAGTTCAACAGTGACCTCAACAACTTCCAAATATAGTTTTGTTTTTTTTTTAATTGCTTCTTTTTAATGTGATTGCTGACTCAGGGTAAGGACTGTTCTCTTTTTTTTTTTCCCTAAAGCCAGTCAACATTTTAACACTAAAGACCTTTACGTGCATGTTATAACCAGAGCTAGAGTATCAAGTTATACATTTTATATTTGTGTACATCATTCTACATGTGTTTTATACTATTAAAAATAAATCTTAGAAAGCCTCTAGCTCACAGAATTAGGCTTACTTTAACAAAAATTTGCTAGCTACCATCAGCTACATATTTAGAAATAAAACAATTACATCGTTCTTATAAACAAATACATTCTGGGGGATATCATACTAATGATGTGGAATATCATAGCTATTTGATACCAATCATCAATTTAAAAATAAATGCACAAGCTCTTTTGACATTAAAAAAGCTTTTATCTTATTAAAATAGAAAATAAATTTGAAAATTACTGCATTTAAGTACCAAAGCTGCAAAATCACACTATTAATAATAATCAATTTAATATGGCTTGATTTGATTACTTAAAATAATTTCTTAATGTCTTGGGCCATCTTTGTGAATACCAACCTTTCACTGTGTCAAAATTCTGTAAGTTTTGTTTCAGATTCAGCCTTACTTTTAGTCTGTCATCATATTTATCTCTTATAGCAATAATCTTTTAAGTATTGTGCTCCCAGTGTTCTGTGGTGCATTGAAACTGATGACAAATATCTAGATTGGAAATGAATATAAGGAATAAAGAAAGAATGATTGTAGTGGGCTTCTGGTCATGCCAGAAACAAGACAGCATTCCTCCCCAATAAGGAGGCATGTCACAGAACACAAGAGCCAGCTTGAAGGGTCTTGTAGTGGCCAAATCTGGGACAATTTGAGCACAAAAAACAATTAAGTCCATTAATGAATGATAACCTATTAATATAATACATATATATTCTCTGTCTCCCTTCCTCTCTTCCTCCTTTCTGTCTGTCTGTCTGTCTCTCTCTCCATCTCTACATATACACTTTTACACTCTTCTCTGGATAGATCAATGGATCCATCTAACAGCAGACAGATAATAGACAGATTAGAGACAAGAGGCAGCAAGTGATAATCAAATGAGGTCAAATACTATCAACAGGTGAATTTGCATAAAGGGTATACAAGTATTCTTTGAACTATCTTATTTTTGCAACTTTTCCATAAGTTTTAAATCATTTCTAGTAAAAGTTAAAAAGTACTAGTAAAAGCATGCTTATTTGTATTTATGAAAGCTTCCAAGGATTAGAGATGGTGTCCCATTATTATTTTAAATCTTTCTGAAAAATTATCATTGTCAGGCATCCTCACAGGCTGTGGATAAATACAGTATTGGTCCTAAGGGTAACTGGTTCTGCATTTATGCTAGAGATGTTTGAATTTTTATTAAAAATTGATTCTGGTATTGTATTGTCAGACAGATTAAGAATCTGGGCTGTACAGATGAAGTATCTATGTCACTGTTTTGCATATCTAACATGAGTTAGAAATATAAGAACATTTACACCTTGCAATTAAACCCAGTATGACGTCACTAGAGTGATGTTACTAAAAACCATTCATGTAGAAAATACAAAATGTAAATAATGAAGATGATTGTTATTAACTATAATATTGAGCCAACAAGATTGCAGTAGTAATTTACATATTTTAAATAGGCTTAATACCAACATATCAAAAAGGCTTTTGGACTTTTTATTATAACTAAATTTAGTATGTAATGGCTAAGATATTTTTTCTTTTCTATACATAGACATGCTTTCCTAGAGAACCAAGAATCTGAGGAACTGTTATTGGTACATCTTAGTGCTCTCTGCTTAAACTTGTAATTAAAGGAGCTGTCCATTCTGTACAGTTTTGATATTGATTTCTTTTTCCATCTGGATAATTTTGTGGGGTCCACAAGCTGCCTAGCTTTTTACCATCATTGCTGCTTAATTTAGGTCTTTAGTGCAACTTCAGACAGCGGTGCACCGTTTACATCATTGTCATGTTAGTGGAATTATGGAATTAACAACTTGTGCAGCCATACCCCAAAGGTGGTGGTTTCCCAGAGAGATGGTTCCATGCCTAGGCATTCAAGCCAGACATGTTTCTTATAACAATATATGTCTTTGTTCTGATTCTTCATTTAAGGCTTGAATACCTAGCTCTCCTTGAATTGATGCCTGGATAAAGATGGATGCAATACTATTTAATACTACTTAATAGCTAACATAACATTGCATAGTGCCTTCTCTACCCAGAAGGACTAGTATTTTGGTTTATGTAATATTGTGCCTAGTTTTAAAATTATTTGAAAGATATGAGATCTATTAGCAAAACCTGTTCAAGTCTGGGGACCATGTTCTCTACGTTTTTTGAAATTTCTCTGCTTCCATAAAGACTTGTATGTTGTGATAGCCAACCTCCAAGATGGCGTCCAATGATCCTCGACACTTGGTATCCATGCCCTCTATAGCTTCCTCCCACATTCAATTAGTGTTGGCCTCTGTGACTATTCTACAATATGGTAGAAGTGATGGTGTATCACTTCCAAAACTAGGTCATAAAATACATTACAGCTTCTGTTTTGCTTTCTTTTTAGGTCTTGGGAGAAGCCAGCTGCAATGTCACGAGGACACCCAAAAAGCCTATGAAGAGGTTCATGTGGCAAAAAGCTGAGGCCTCCTGCCAAGCACCATTTGCATGAGCCACCATGGAAGCCCCAGTTAAGCCTCTGGATAACTGTAGCTCTGGCCAGTATCCTGACTGCCACCTCAGACTCTGAGCCGGAACCACCCAACTAAGACATTCTTGAATTTCTGACCTCCAGAAACAGTGAGATAACAAATGTTTGCTGTTTTAAGCCACTAAGTTTTGGGGTAATTTGATATGCAGCACTAGGTAAGTAACATACATGGGTTCTCAATGGACTGAGATCATCAATCATGAATGCTTAGATGCCATTTATGTCTACCAGAAAACCCAAATCTTAACCAGCTTGATCAACTGGAAATTTTAAGACAGAAGATCCAATAATGAAGAAAACATTATCAAATGACAGTACAAATGTTTCCACTGAAAAAACCTTTCTTTTCCTTCTTCTTGCCAATCATTGTCTGTCTAAACTCTGCCCGTCTTTTATCGCTAAAATGTTTTTATTCTCATCCCCAATCCAGCACCAATGTGAGAGTGTAGTATTTTTCACTTTCTCTCTACCTGTGGCACTTTGTAATTTTCCCTTTGTAAGAATATATAAATAATGTGGATATTATTTTCCTTCTAGACAATATGCAATAAATTTAATTACATAGGCTTTGGGGTTAGCCTTCCTGAGTTTGTACCCCAGTTCCATACTTAATAGCTGAATGATTTTATGCAAGTCACTCACCTCTTGTACATCTATAAAATGGGCCTTACATAGTACTTATGTCTCAGGGTTGCTTTAAGGATTCAAACTTGTAATCTATGTAAAGTGTTTAGCAAAGGAAATTCCCAATAAACATTTATTATTTTAAAACTATTATTACTAGCCAACTTCAAGTAAAACTGTCACTGTGAAATTAAACCATGGCATAATTCCCAAGCTTAATGTTTATTAGATCTTGGAAAAAAAGTTTGTGAGCTCTCCAAGCTTTAGTTTCCTTACATGTAAACTAGAAATAAAATAAACTCTCTCACTGGGCCTTCGGAGGATAAAACATTATATAATAAATGTAAAACATCGAACACAGTGCCTGACAAACGGTAGGCGGGCAACAAATGTTCATTGCTTCCTTTCCTCTCAGCTTCTTAAAGTAGATACTGTGCAGAGTGCCTGGGGGCTGGCTGCTAAAACACGCTAGATGCAAAAAGGAAAACGTGTTTTAAGCTTGGTATGTTGAATTGAGCTGGACATAAAGCTAAACAGCTTTCTATTACTTAAATGTTGAACATGCCTGGTTAAGATATACAAGTCACTTTTCCAATCTTGTTTAATAGTATAGGTAATGCTAAATCTTATCTATTTTATTTTTATTTTGTTCATATTTTTTATTTGTATATTCTGCATGGCCGATTTTTAACACAGTTGCTGTAATTAATGACCTAATTTGAAATCTAAAGATTCTAATGCTTCTAGTTCATGTTCAGTGAACAAAAGGATGATATATACTTGGATTTATCTTTGTGTGGTAAACTGTTGGGTTTGGCCACTTGCAAAGTGATCTTAGGGGCAAAGGCTATGGGCTTGAATCCCATTTGAGCCCCACATACAATAACAGGATATAGAGATACAGGCATCAGACTAGATAGTAGGAGTCCAGGTCTGCCACCACCCAGCCGTCAGGTAAATCACCTCGTTCCAGAAAGTCAAAATGTTGTAGGGAAAGCTGAGTTAGAAAGACCCACGTTGGAATCCGGGCTCTGCATCTTCATAATTGTGTGATTCCCTGGAGTTTTAGTTCCCTGTAAGTTGAGGGCCGTCATATCTAACTTACAATTTTGTGATTATCGAATGAAATAAACATGCATAGCCTCTAGTATGTGGTAGATATTTAATAAACAATGTTTTTGCTTTTCCTTTCTTCCCTAAGCCTCAGTTTTATCACCTATAAAACAGGCCAGTTGAATCTTATTGCTCGTTTAATGTTCTGTTATGAACTAAGCTGTTAAGTGGTACTTGGTATTGAAATGTAATGAAGTGCAATATCTGGCTATAATAAGAATAAAAGCACATTGTGGTGGTGGAGGGGAGAAAACATAAAAATTCAAATGTACGTGTCTAAGAGGAAGGCCCACCCCATATAGATTCAACAGTTACTTCATTTGCATTCTGTTGTGCCTACAGATGGGCTGATGACAGTGATCAGTTCACAGGGTATTAGTCAGAGGCTTGTCTAGTAAATAATGGCAGAACAACAGATCCAGTAACATCAACCCAGCTGGCAAAGTCACCCTTTGGGCGAAAACAAAGCATGGTTGACTTTTTCCTCTTTTCTCCTGAACCATGTCTTATTATTTCCTACATCAGTTAGAATCAACTACCCCAAGATACAATTTTTTAAATTTTTTTTTAAATTAAGACAGAGAAAATTGAAGGTAATAAATCTGAGGAGCTTGATTTAGGTTGGAAAAACATGTATGCGTATAAAAAGAATGTAAGAATGTTCACAAGGTTGTAAAAAGCACCTGTTTTTAGATGATGGGGCTGGTTGAGTTTTTCCTGTTTTGTTGTTTGTCTACATTTTCTGAAATTTCTTTCATTATTATGTGCTACCTCAGTAGTGAGAGGGGAAAATGGGCTATGAGTATAATAAGTTCCCATGGGGACTTGGGCAGATTGCCTTCCTCTCCTCCACCTACCCCTGGAATTCAACCTAAAGGATGGAGTTCTCACCACCCCCTAGCGATAGTTTCCCAAGTAAATAAGGTAAAAATTCACTTTAAGAAGCTGAACCTCAGGGTCTAATTATATAGAATGATTCAACTGCCACATTTATTCCTTACAACACTGAGACATCCTATCTTTGAATGTGTGGAAAGACATGAACGTCTATACCTCCCTACACATCTGCTCAAGGAAGCCATTTATAGAATTGCCATGGACATCAGTATACAATAGGACTACAAGGTGTAGTAGGAAAAGTCACAAGGTTCAGGATTATAATTCTGGCTCCATGCCTAATAGGTGTGTGTCTTAGGGAGTTACTTGATGATTAGAAGCATGGATTACTTCATCTATAAAATGAGGATCATAATAAGTACTTCACAAATTTCCTGTTCCAGGACTAATGAGGCCATAAATACCAAGCCAATGGCACTTAAAATGTGGGTCTTCCCTTCACTCCCATTTCCTTTTGTGACTTCTGTGTACGTGTCCAGATTATTGCGCTAGTGTAGGATATGGGGCTAAGGTAAAAATCAGCTTTCCAGTATGATGTTTGAAGTATGGTTTTGCTTTCCAGAGACAAGGATTAAACTGGACTAAGCCAAGTAATTTTTTCTCCACGTGTAACCAATCAAATTTAGTCACAAATAGTGCATAGTCAACTAAATGGAACAGAAGATCTTACTGCGTAGGTTCAAAAGAAAAGTGAAGTCTATTTTTAACTAGCTATAGCTGAATCTCTTTTTTTCTTCCTTTGCAACATTTTGTGACAGCCTACAGTTCTGTAAAGTGATTGAGCTGCATTGAGATTTAAAAAAAAACCAAACTTGTTTTCTTCAGATGATCTCATAAGGGTTAACTTGGAATTTTGCTTCCTATGAAAACACGAGCCGAAATTTGAATAATGTTGGTAACTTCAGACGTTTCGTTTTTGCAAATATTTCAAATGGACTATTAATTTTAAGCACTAGTGCTAGGGAGAAAATATTGTACTTACAGGAAAAAAACTTTTAATTTAGAAAATAAGTGTTTCCTTTAAACAATCTCCCAATCCTTCAAATAATATGGAAGGAAAATTAAAGGCCCAGAGGAACCACATATTCAGAGGCAGATGTAACACATGTTAGTGAAATTATTTTAGGAATTACTAAGGAACACTGAGTGTTTTGGATAGTTTTCTAAGCTTTATGTCTATAGAATTTATTCCCTACTGGTAATCTATATTCGGATATTTTAGAGTGTCTCCAAATTCAATATATTCTAAATTGAATTTATATTTTCCCCCTCCATCTTGATTCTCTTCCTTTATCTTCTTTCTCAGTGAACAGCTTCATTATCTATTCAATGAGTCCAAGTAAAACATCTGGGGATCATGGGACATACCCCCTTCTCACACTTGGTGTACTTATTTTACCAACATGTCATCTGGTAAGAACTTTCCTAATATTTCAAAGATCCCTCCCTCCTGCTGGATTCACTCTGTCAATTTCCTTTCCAAACTGTCTATCCTTCTTGCTGGGATTACTGCAGTGGCTTCCTTATGGTTCTTTTTTCCTCTAATCTTATTCCCTCTAAACTGTCCTCCATATTTGTGGTCTTGATCTGAGAGCAGATCTCCTTTGCATTAGATTCCTTAGCGGGTTCAATGCCAGGTTTGGAATTCCTTAGTTAACCATGCAAAGTCTTACATGCCTTTGCTCCTGCCTACTATTCTGGTCTCTTTCCTTGCCAGTCTAGATAACTGTAATGCACCTCTCACTCTGCAATACTTTTAGCTCCCCTAAGGTATTACACTCTTAATATGCCTTCTCACATGCCACTTCACACTGCCCAGAACATTTTTTTTTCTCTCCTACCTAAATCTAACTCAAAGATTAATTATCATCTCTTGGACACTAACTTGGAATCACATCTAACTTTCTCCCCAATACACAAATACACACACACACACACACACACACACACACACACACACACATTTCTGTCTCATTTGGATGCCCTCGCTTGTCCTTGCAAAACTCCCAGTGTGCAGATTCTTCCAGAATTTATCTTTTGGGACTAAAAGAAATGATTTCTTTATTTGTCTCCATATTAGATAATTAACTTCTCGAAGCCAGAGGATTTATCTATTTTGAGTTTGAATTCCCAGTCTATGGTTAGTGTTCAAAAAACAGTGAATTTTGAATGAATATAATCTTGAATTTTTTTTTTTTGCACTTCACTCATTTACCTCTCTGGGCTCCATTTTCCTCATTTATGACAGTAAAGAATTGGACCAGTCAATGGGTCTCAAATTCTAGACCTCACACTATTTGCATCAAAGCATCTGGGAACTGCAAAAATAAAACAAAACAACCCCTCAAAATAGGAAAAACCCAGATTACTGTACTTAACTCCCAAAGATCCCGATCAGCATAGCTAGGCAAGGGCTGCAGAATATGTAATTTCTGATATGTAACAAGGTTTGGGATCAACTGGCCTAGTAGGTCTTTGAGCTTCAGAAACCATTCAAATGCTCTGTGTTTCCTGTAGAGCATTTCTTAATCTGGTGTTCAGGGTCTCTTTCCGTGAACCCTATTTTTTTTCCTGCAGTCTCAGGTATTATCTTCACCTTCTTGCATTTTCTGATCCAATTGCACTGAATTGCTTATAGAAAGACCTATACATGCTGTCTCTTTCTGCAAGTAATGCCCCGCTATTGTGTTAACTCCAGGACAGAGCTTAGGCACCAACTCTTCCATGAATAATTCTCTGAATTCCCTTTTCCCACTTTGAGATCCTGTTTTTGCTTCTCCAAGGGTATTTTGTATTATAATGACTTTGAGCTTCTTGAAGAACAAAACAGTTATTCAATGAGTGCTCTCTCCTTTCTTTATTGTGGCAATTTACTTATTACTTCAACAAATATTTACTGAGAATCTACCATCTACACTGATAATCTACTAACTTAAATTTATTTATGTCATTTTATCTTTATACTAATAACATTGCAAGCACTGTCCTCATTTTGCAAATGAGGAAATAAAGGCTTATAGAGGTTCAGACACTTGAACAGCCAGCTTCGTGGCTGTTTTGACGGTTGGGTTAGAAGTAGCTTTCAGGTGCCTTTGATGTCACTTTCTTCACAATACCATGTTTTTCTTAAGGGAACAAAATAAAATAATGAAGATAAATACAATTTAAGGTGGATTCTCCTAAATCTATGTCCTCATTTTTAGGTAATTGCTGGCTCATTTTTAAAATTGAGGTAACACTGGTTCATAACTTATGTAAGTTTCATGTCTGTGACATTATATTTCAACTTCTGTATACACTCCAGCATGCTCATCACCAAAAGTTTAGTTTCCATCCCACCATACAGGTGACACCCTTTATGCATTTCAGCCTCCCTAAAGCTGATTCATTTAAATCACCCCTTGGGAGCCACAGTCTGATAAACTAGAATTTGTTGTGAAGTCAGAGGAAGTCAGTACAGTTTAGTCGATGTTTTAAGCGAATTTGAAGGAAGAAAATTCCCAGTAGTAAAACTATAAAGAGGATTCTTTTGGGATTTGTGAACAATTTAATTTAAAAATCAGTTTTGATGCTTTGTCTTTTTCTTGTGTTTTAAGACTGTTGCACCTTTCCAAGGGCTTAGAAATTTGAATTAGGAATGAATGGCGGCAGAGAAGACCAGACTGGGCAGAAGTCTCTCTTGGGGGGTTGAGTCCCTGCCATTTTCCTCTGAGGCTTGACAAGATTAAAAGATAACTGACATGAGTTAATATGTATTAAATGCATATTAAGTACTCGACATTTTGTTTAGTGTTTTATATTCATTTGTTCAGTGTTTCTGAATGTCAGTAATTCCTATATCACTTTTATGGACTTTGCTACCCCTAAGTGTCATCTACACTATTACTTAATGTTTTCCCTTAAATGGATTTCAGTCATCCTTTTTATCCCCTCTTGTCCTAAGCAGTAGTCCGTAAGTATGAAGTCCAGTTATATATTTTTATATTTCAATCAAATATTTTTCAATTCACATTAAAAAAAAACACATTAAAACAGATACATCATTATTACAAAAGAGTTCACGTATTACCCCAAAATCATATATTGGACCACAGTTTGTGAAACACTGTTTTGTTTCATTTAAATCCTCAAAAATAACCTTTTGGGTTAAGAACTCATTATTATTTGCATTCAAAAGTGAGGCAAAAAGAAGGAAAAGTGAGGCAAAAAGAGATTAAATAGCTTGCCTAATGTCACAAGCTGAGAAGTGGTAATCATGGTTTGAACTCAGATCTGTGTTATTCTAAAGCCCAAGCCACAAAATACTATGACAGTCTTCAGCCTGCCCTGGGAAAGATTTAATTCATATTCCCAATTTTGCATATGCCATAGTTGTAACTTTGTAAAAGTATGAATGTGCGTGAAAGTGACTGAAAGTAAAATAAGAAGTTAAAACAGATGTGTAGGGCTGGTTTTCCTTTCCATCTTTTTCCCTAAAGATTTTAGTATTACATGTGTTTTACTTTTATGATTGAAAAAAAAGGTAGACAGATTTCTGAGATCATCTCTCTGTTCAGTCCTAGCATTTCAGAAGTCCAATTTAATACCAATATTCATTCAGTGGCTTTATATAATTGTGTGGGTCTAATTGTTTACTAAAATATCTTTAAAACCTTAAAAACGGTATCAACCATGAACTGATTTTGATGTGCTAGGCTCTGCATCCTTGCCTTGGCCAGCTGTCACAGAGGGCGGTACTGAAAGTTTTTAGAGAAACAAATGTTTGAGCAATGAGGAGTGAGAATTTTTTTCCAAGCACCTGTGACTTGTTTATGCTAACTGGGTCACGGCGGATGCTGGCTGTGTGTGGGCTGCATCTTTTATGCTGTAGGTGAAAGTAAGAGTTATTAATTGGAATTATTTTATTGTATTTTCATATGATTTTCCTCTTCTCTGTCTCTCATCCTCTCATCTTCTCTCTCTTGTCCTCATGGCCTACTTATGAGCCCTGAATCACAGTACGTGACAAAGCAGATGCTTGCTGGGGGCAAAGGTACAGCCAGCATTGGAAGGCCACGTGCAGGTAAATTGTCAGCACCGAGAATGCTGCTCTGTATACAGAGAAATGTCCTGTTTCAAGGGCACACTTTAGAAATGGGAGGTTGGATTTCATGGTCATCTATATATGGACAGAATTGGCAGCCTGGGTATCTCCACAATATCTTTCCTCTTGATCTGCCTCCACCCTCTCCTTCACACACAGTGTTCCTTGCGTTAAACACAGGTTTGGAAAGCCTGAGTGTGAGCAGTCAGAGGTCTAAAATGGAGTACGTGGGAGGTTAGGAGGGAAGGCTTGGTAGTTAGCTTGTCATCCATGAGTGAAGCACAGCATGCTGCATCCTGGCTCGAGCTACAGAGAAAAAAACAAAGAACCTCCCCCACCTCCCCCCCAAAAAACCCCAAAGCAAGTATTTGTTGAGGGTGATGACCTGAGCACCATAAAAACAAGGCTGGAATCTGGGTAAGGAAAGTGTCATCTGAAGCACTTCTCAGAAGCAAGGGTCTGAAAAATAGTACGGTTGCATGTAAACTACTTGGTTAGGTCATCACCATGAGGACACAAGAGATGTGGCCAATTTTGCTGTGCTGGTCCTAGCAGGACTCTGAGAGGCAGACTGATGAATGGAAAAGATTATAATCCAATTGGCAACCCAGCCCCAAACGAGGATCCAGTTCCTTTACAATCACTGTTTTTGCCTCAATCCTTAAGGAGCAAGTAAGACTCACAGGTCCAGATATGAGACACATCTAAGACCATGACATTAAAATTTGGGGGGACAGACATGGAGACAGAAGACAAAGTGGCACCCCCTCAGCAAGATTCCTAGAGATAGCATGACCAGGCTTTCAGTGAGTGGTTCTCAAGGTGCACTTCTCCTGCATGGGGCTAGGTGGGTATCTACGGCCACCTTCCTTTGAGTCTGGTCAGAGGTGGGAGTGTGAATGGTAGTTGGTTTGAGGATTAATCAGCCCAAAAGTATAAGGACTGGACTGGGCAGTAAGCATCTAAAGAAGGAAGGGGAGAGGGATCTCAACTAACGTACAGCTCAGAGCTAGCTTCCTAGACATATTCAGAGCGGCTTTTGAATTGATCTCAATTAAGTTCATCAGAGTCAGTGTTGAGGGGTCACCTCTTCCAGTATTCTACTTTTAGGCAGAATAAAAACTCAGCCTTCACAGACTATTGTACATTAAACATTAGAAAGTTCTAAGAAGGGTACTATTCAGGAACCTTGGAATTCTATTTCAAAAGGTTAATTCTCTTCAATAGTACACCAATTGCCTCCTGCTGTATTTTCTTTTTGCTTCTGGCTTTTAAATTCTTTCTGTTTTATAGAAGATGTAGCAGAGTTGATGACTTTCTTCCATTTCGTGTGTCTCTATGCAATTGAAAATTATTTTTACCTGTCCCTCCCTTCCCTTCAGTCTTTAAATAGAGCCTCTATTTTCAACTAAAGATTTTAATTCTTTAAAGGTCTTAGGAAGTTCTATTTTGTCAATCATGAATTGTCAAAAGTCCCTTTCCTGGATCCAAAGATTCTGTTTGTAATGCAGATTTAGGCATTTTCATTCCTTCAGTTCAACAGAGACATTTAATAAATCTTAATACTACTGTATACCAAGGATGCTACTAGGCACCCAGAAAATGGTATTTAAGGACTTCACCATGATCTCGGTAGGTAACAGACACCTAAGTAATAACAAAACCATGGCATCAATAATAAAGAACAACAATGTACAAAACACTTTATAGGCATATAAACTCCTTTAATTCTCAAAACCCCCTATGAATTTGGAGCTAGTATCAGATCCATTTTGATTCGGATCCTGAGAGTTAGAGAAATAAGGCTGTTTAAATGAGTTCATGTATCTAGGAAGTGGCAGAAGCAGAATAAGACAGTTATAGTGGCTATAGTGTAGGCTGAACAGAATACTATGGGAGAAAGCCCTGGAAAAATCAGGCAAGGCTTCATAGAGGAGGCGGCATTGGGGGTGAGTCTTGAATTAAACCCAGGAAAGGAAACAGCATGAGGACATTACATGCAGATGATTATTGTCAATGATTTGCAAATAACTGAGTGCAACTAAACGTCAAGGAGTCCCAGAGACTTAGAGTTTAGCTTCAGAGTACACTTAAAGCTAAGGATGGAAAAACTAGCAGTTCTGATAGATTTCACAGGGCAGGGAAAAGGTGGAGCTGGAAGGTGGTTGGAGGGGTGGGGATGAAATGGTCGACAGAGGGGTTTTAGATGAATTTCTCTCTATTTCCAAATACAACTTGAAGAGGCTCTTAGCTTCTCACTGTGGCATTCATCAGTTGTCAAAACTGGCATTTCCCTTTGTTTGAATAAGAACAATGTAGACGGCAGAAAAGATGCATCGTGATGAAGTAACAATGGTTCCAAGGCCGAGAATTATTTAAAATGATTAAAGAGGGGAAATTGTGAGCAGGAATCATAAATGTGTTTGTCTAGTAACTTCAGTCAAATAGCTGCCTTTTAATGTATTTTCCCTTTTGAATATAATTTTAAACACCCAAAGATATTGATGGTCTTTGAGAAAAGAAACCTAATGCAGTAGACAGGGCATTGGTTGCTGTGGTAAGAAGACATCTGATTCCAGTTTCCATCTTCTCACTGTTGTAAAGTGTGTGATTTGGGCATGTGGCTGAACGGCTCTGAGCTATACCATCTCCAGAACTATAATTTGGTTACTAATGTTGCCTTTACTACCTGTGGAGTTGTGGGAGTCAGACATGCTTGAATTCAAATTCTGGTTATGCTGCTATCTAAATGCGTGGTCTTTTCTAATCTGTGAAATGAGCGTTATAATTCCTCTCTCCATCAATTTCTTTGAGGATTAATAGATACAATGAATATGCAAAGGGCAGTGCCTGATACGTAGTCCAGTCCTTTTAATAAAAAGTCCATTTACACCTTTCCAATGGTTTGGATTCATTTAATAAAAAAGACCTAGATAAAGAAAGCTACTCAGGCAAGAACAGCTGCACAAAAGGAGCTGTTAAAACCTCCTTTACTGTCAAATAGGAGGTCAGTAGTTCTTAGCCCTGGTTTCACATTTGAATCACTGGAGACAATTTAAAAGATTCCGTATGGGACTACTGTAACCCACCTGTGGAGCCTTCCCAGCACAGACCCCCTACTAAGCCCCCGAAGTCCCCCACCTGTAACTTATCTGTAGAAAAACTTTAGCCTCCCAGGCTTCCCCGAGTTCCAAAGAGTATATTTAATCAGAAGTGAGAAAATACAGAAGGAAAGGAAAACAGTCAAGCAAGACAAAATAATAATAGTTTAGCCATTAAACGAAGTGAAGGACCTTTAGTTCCCCCTCAAGGTCTAGAGATAATATTAAGTCACAGCCCTTGAGCTGTTTTGCAGGGACTGAAACCCCTACCAGGTGGAAGAAGTTAACTATAATCTGCCCAGAAGCACATAGACCCCAGACTGATTGGAACCTGGTGTCAGAAGGTTGACTTTACTGTCCGTGGGCAGGTGGACCCAAGTTTGGTTTGGTAACATCACCACCAAAGATTCTGCCTTAATTGGTTTTGCCATGGTACTTCAGCCTTGAGATCGTAAAAGCTCACCAGGTGTTTCTAATGTGCACTAGATTCAATCATTGCACTTGGCAATCTTTTTAAAAATGCAGATTCTGATTCTCTAGGTCTGGGGTGTCTGAGATTCTGCATTTCTAACAAGCTCCCAGGTGAAGCTGATGCTGCTACTCTGGGATCAAACTCTGAGTAGCAAGTGATGTAATGATCCATACTGATTGTTTTCAACCTTCAGTGTCCATCAGAGTAGCCCGGTGGCTTGTTGAAAATGTAGCACTGGGACCTGGTCTGGTCCTCACAAATTCTGTTTTACTGGGTTGAGGGAGGGGCCAAGGAAAATCACTGAAGTATAACATCCATTTCCAACCTGAAAATTCTATGATGCTAATTTTGTGATTTTATAATATGATTTCCCTCCCATTTCAACTATACTGTTAAAAAAAAAAAAAAAGAGAGTCCGAAATTGAGTGTGTGGGAAAGATGAGTAAATTCAAACTATGTGATGTCAAAACAGAGCTGATCTTGATATCATCTGTATTTTCAACCTCCAAAAATTCTCCCCTTGAGTTAATGAGGATTTTCACAGAACTCTGCATGAGCAGGATTCACTGTTGACAAAGCACTCACAGATGAATTGGGAGAGGAACAGGTTAACCCTGGACTTTTTCTGCTCTTTGCATCACGCTTTTTAAAGCAGAATCCCCGGAGAAGCAGGCTCTCATCTTTCTTACCTCAAGATCGAACCAAGGGAAAATGGAGATGGGAGAAAATAACAAGCTGCTTTATTCAGCAGAGCAGATGATTGAAAATCTCTGGGAATTTCAGCAGAGTTTGCCCCAGGATAGACATCAGATCACTTTTTCCCTTCTTTTTCTTATCCTCCTGGATTCCTCTTGCTTTTACTAAAAACATCCCCTACCTACCTAGGGACAGGCGTTTAGTCACTTTCCAGGAAAAACTGAAAAACAACCATTCCAGGGTCCAAAACATGATAATTCTTGTATTGTGGTTTTGGATAACCATTTTGCATGTAATTAACATAGAAGGGGGTTGTTCTCAAAAAGTTTATGAATTTGTAAATCAACTGATGCACAGACAACAATGTGGAAAATGAAACTCTGATTTTCTTGCTTTCTTTAAAAACATTTACATCTGTAAGATTAAAAGTATTTATACCTGTAAGAGCACTTGATCCGTCCATAGAAATAGCTGCATGCCCTTGAGAATGGACAGCTCAAAAACATAATAATCACACAACAGTTTGCCAACCAAGTCCTAGGTCACCCTCATTCCAGGTACTTAACTCCATACTGTGTTCCCATTTGGACCTTCTTTATAGAAGAGGGTGTCAAATCAGGGCCACTTGACCTTACTAATATTCCCTCTGAAACTGGGCTGGCCTGGCCAAGTAGAGAGCAGCACAGGGGCCGTAACTGCTGCCTCAAATGCTGTTCTCAAGAACGAGCCACTAGGCTGCCCTCCTTCCACTGGTCCTCAGGGGCTTACCACTGGTGAGATACGAGCTTTAGTCATCTACCCTAAAAGATGTGCATTTGGTTCAGAAAGGGAGAGGGTGCACGCCATGATCCTCAGCCCTCTGCCCATTCACTTGGAGCCCTTTATCAGGCGGAGGGACTTGTTATCCAGGAAAGACTGTGCCCAGTGGAAGGGGACTGCCATGAAGGAGCTGGAGCGATGCAGTAACAAGCCCCACATCGCAGTGGCAGCAAAGCTCCAGAAAGGAGACTCTGGGGGTGACTGGCCCCAGGTGGTGGGGCTCTGGGGCAGATGCTGGGAGGAGAGGGGCTCTCAGTTTTCAAGTGAAATGAAGGACGAGGTAGATAGGGAGTCCCAAGACAAACTTTTACTATTTTTCAATTTTGCCCTGAGTTGGGTTTTGATGTGACAATAATCACTGTGTTTTAAAATATATTTAAAGTTATTTATTTATTTAGCTAAAAAATAGGAGGTTAACTTCTATCAGGTAACATTCTTGTTTGTAAGGCAGCGGCTTCCTTATAGAATCTCAAACACAGGAGGGATGGCCTTTTGCCAAAAATGTTTATTTCATTGAATTGTTTATGAATGGCATTTCCCATGTGGCAGACAGTTTAAAGCACTTTAAAATCTTATCTCATGAATGCGCTTAACAATTTATGAATTGGGCACTATTATTATTTCCATTTTTCAGAAGAGGGAATCGAAGATCGAAGAGGTTATTTCTCCCAGGATCATTGTGGTAAACCCAGGATTTGAACCTAGGGCGGTCAGGGTATAACCACTGTGTTATCCAGCCTCTAATGCTGAGGAAAGTGTTCTCATTCTGGGGTGGAAGGACAGAAATTGGACAGGATGGACTGGCTCTTAAATGCAGGTCCCCAGACTGGTGTGCTGGCTAGGTAATCATCATTGGAGCTCTTGCTTGAAATGCAAAACCCTAGGTCTTAACATCTTGATTTCTGATTCAGGAAGTCAGAGGGTTTTGAAAAACTGACCTGGATGTTGTTTAGGGAAACCCCACTCTTACCACAGACCCAAGATGCCTTGATTGGAGCATCATTCTGATTACCCTAAAATGAACGTGATACCCAGGAGCAGTGGTAGCTTATGCTACCACCTCCCATGCATTTCCCAGTCATTCCAGCTCCTGTGTCTAAACCACAGTCACCAGTGGCGACAGTTCTGACCACTCCACCCCCAACTCCATCTGCCGACAACCATCAGGTTGCCTTGAGTCCTCTGAGCCTCCCATACCCTGAATGCTTTCCTTCTGTAAATACTTGGAACCCACAGTCTTCTTAAAGGCTTAAGCCATGTCCACGGCAAGGCAAAATGACATCTTTATTAACTATAGTTAACAGCCCCTCCCCTTCTCTGTTCTGCCAACAGATGTGCAGCCCAGAGGATGACCCCACCACCAAACATTTTTCTCCTGTTCAAATGGAATGGACAGAGGCAGCAATGTTTAAACACAGAACTGGAGATGGAAGTGAGCCCTGCCTCAGCCCCCTTTTCCCTCTGGCCTCCATTCTCCATCTATTCCTAGCATCTTCCTACTTGCAAACCCAGAGGGGGCCGGAGGTTCTGGCCAGCCTCTCACCCTTTTCCTACTTTAGTACATTTTCATGTCTCTTTAAGTGGCTGACAGTAGCAATGCTGACTACATACAACCACAGGGATGAGAATTAGCTACTGTACCACTTTTGCTAATACTGATGAGTGAGACTGACCCAAGCAAATCAACCAGATAATTACCAGCCTCTCTTGGCTTTAAGACTGGATCCTGCCCAGGAAAATGGAAGTGGAGAAGGAAGAGGCTTACATGCCTTTAAGGTTGTCATGAGATACTGACTTGAGAGCCAGGTAAAACCAATTCAGAAGAGACTACTGAGAAAGCCAAGGCAGAAAGTTCTCAGTGCCCTGTGTGAAGTACCCATTACTGCATACAGTGAAAGATGCCAGAATTATCAAAACAGCATTTCCTTTTCAGTTCTGCCTTGAGACATCCAAGAATTCAACTACTTCTCTCTTTAAGAATATGGATGCTGCCTTTCTCCTCAGTGCGTTACTTGTACCATTTGGGATATGCCCATCATCAGGTTGCTTTGACCGAATACCCTAAATATTCCATGGAAAAGAGAAAATAGGCTTAAAAGAAATCTCCTGCCTGTCAGGAGAGCCCATTAAACACTCCAGCTATACATTCGAACTAACCCTGGAACAGAACAGCAAGCAAACTAGAGTCTAACTGACCATCTTAGAGTCTGTAATAAAAATGCATATATCAGCCACACTTCACAAGGGGCATGTTCCTTACTGCGTCCCAAGTGCACTGTTTATTCCTTGAGGCAATAACTGAATTCTAAAATAGATAAGGCAGCTGTTGAAGCATAAAGCTTATTTCAGGAGCCCCTCATCCAGCAGGATCTCAATCCAAGAGGTCAGAGTGCCCTAGATCTTCTCCAGGGCAGTGTCTGCAAACTGAACTTTTCCCGGGGGCTAAAAACATCCTTAAGCCTTTGAAACTTACACTTCGGTTGCAAAGAGGTGGGGGAACAATTTTCTAACATAGTTTTCTGAATGGCATTTGTGCTGAAAGTTGGGTAGGTTGCTTTTTTACCACATCCAAGAAGTCTAGATTTATTTATTCCACTATATGCCTGCCTCAGTTCCAGGAACAGTTTGATAGAGGTTATCAATTTACAAATCGCAGTCATTGAACTTCTGCAGTAGAGCACACACTGCTACAGTCGACACTGCACTGTTAATATAAAACCAACATGCAAACAAGAGGAGTTTCCTCTTTCTCCCATTTAATTACCTTGAGCTCCTTGACTGTAGAAGAATCTTTGAGCCGACTCAACATCCAAGAGTCTATGAGCAGACTCGACATCCAGAAAATAATCCATTTTGGGATAATCCATCCTTGATGTTCCAAAAACAGAGTTTTAAGACAAAATAGTCACTTGTATGCCTATGAAAAAGGGCAAAAAATCCACAGTATTTTAGACTGTCAAATACAATTTTGGAATAAGAAATATCCCATTATAATATCACATTACTTGACTGACATTTCCAGTTTTAAGTCCCTCCCTCAACACAGCTTTCCTCTCGTATGAGAAAATGCAGCATTTAGCCAACATTTATTAAAAGTAATATATTCTACACAGAAAATAAAGACGATCCAGGCTAAAGAGAGATAACATACCAGTTTTTCCTTGCTGTGTACTAACTGGAAAACACACTTTTAAGGTCATACGCTGTTTTCAAAAGGTCTGCCTGATAAATGACATCATTAAGGGTCAGCCGTTCTGAGCATTGATCCTCAATTGATCCAGGGAGTTCCAATTCCCCACAAGCAGCGAGAAATGCCAGGGAATCAGACACTCCACTTAAGCTGCTTTGCGTTTATGACACATGCTGACATGTTTGCAGTAAGAATGCCTTGCGTTCTTTCCTTTCAGCGTTTCTCAACGTTTTATAAAGTGCTACAGGATCATC
This sequence comes from Camelus dromedarius, assembly GCF_036321535.1. Taxonomy (NCBI): domain Eukaryota; kingdom Metazoa; phylum Chordata; class Mammalia; order Artiodactyla; family Camelidae; genus Camelus; species Camelus dromedarius. The sequence goes on along the minus strand of NC_087454.1, from coordinate 8,071,096 downwards.
ACCTGCTTGCCCCTAACATAGGCTGCCTTTGAGAAGGAATTCTAGTTTGTAGAGCAGTTTATTCCAGAATTGCAATGATCCCCGTAATATCATCATGCACTAGCCTGTCAGGAAGCTAATATACTTCATTTAAAAACATTCAGCCTGTTAGGTTCTTTCTAACATATGTAGCCTTTCCCTGATACGTGCACAAATGAAGAATCTCTATTTCTGCAGGATGTTTTTGGAAATAATTAACAAGACAAAGTCATTAAAATCAAGCTCAGAAGGATAATCCAATTGGTTTCTCTTTTAAACAGTGCATATTTTCATTTAAGAAGCCAAGTCTGTTAAGAGGAAACTTTTAAAAATACCACAAGCTACCCCAACAGCAAATCATACTTACACTGCAAAAAAAGAGGAAAAAAAAAATCAAGGGCTAACTGCCGGTAGTAAGAGCAAGAGCAATTTCAGCCAGAGTGTCTTTGATCTCACTAAATATTCCTGGTGAAAGTAAACAATTTTGATTGTTTGATTAGAACGGCGATGAATAATGTATACCATCCACTGGACTTTCTTTATCAGATAAAATGGCCAGAGCACGTTACCTTAGCAACGGAAGGTGACGCCAGCCTCAGCCTCTTTGTATTCACCACTGTGAAGGAGGAAAATGACCCGTTTCCCGTGTAAAACTTTGGCAGAAAATCATCACCATCAAAGTCTACATGTCACTATCACGCGGGTAGACTTCCCCATCTCCCGCCCCCCGCCCCCACCCCCGGCCGCTGCCGCCCATCTCATGCAGAAAACTGTCATAGCCATTAAAAAAAAAAATAAATAAAAGGTTTTGGTTTAATTATTTTTATAGCTCCAAGTCTCAGTTTTATTTGCAATTATAACAGAATTACATGATTAAACAGTTAATCTGATAGCAAAGTTGTCCCGGTACCAGCTCTTACCCTGACACTGGCTAAGGGTGGTGGGGAAAGGCCATTTTAGCTAGCATATGTTAAACATTCCTCCGTTATAATTAATACATGGAACACTCACCAGCATCTAGGCTGAAAATAACTCTCTTCCCTTCTGCGAATCAGTCACTGGAAGAAGCTTAAAAAGCTGTCTGAAATTTCCCAGGTTTTGAAAGATGCATTATAAATCTTTTGGGAAATTTCCCCCCCATAAAGGAAAGATATATGAAATGAAGAGTCTTGAAGTTAGCAGATACTCACCAGCACTTGTTGGCCCCTTTCAATAGGACAGCGTAGAGCATAAAATGAAGCTGTGTTACGCTGCTGAGCCCACAAGCCCAAATGAACAGCTTCTAATTTTCCCTTCAATCTCAATTCAAGAGCACTGAGCAGAGGAAAGTGATGGATTTGCCCATTTTATATTGTGATGAAATGCAACCCCTAAGAAGAGATCTGAGGGGAGCTGCTCTTTAGAACACATTAGACTGCTAATTTAAGAAAATTGAAAGGTTTTGTTTTACTGTCTTTTATGTGTTCTCTCTGCTACCCCCTCAATTTAATTTGCATTTAAAATTATGCTCATGTCTCTTTGGTTCTCCAAGGTGTGGAGTACTTTCTAATCACGACGGCTGCTTGGGTAGGGTTTGGTGCAACGCCACTTTTATCCTGAGCTGCAAAACAAGGTGGGTAATTATAATTGCGAGCTGTTTTCTGGAGTGAAATAGAGGGAACATTTGAGTTCACCCCCTCCCTCTTCTCTGGTCTTTCTTCCTCTTCCGCCTGTGATTGCTTTGGTCAAATCTCCAGCCCAAATCATGCCAATTTGTCTAAATGCATTCCTCTCTATCTGAATGTAACAAAATGAACCTAAAAACAAGAAATTTCAGTGTGGTACTTGAGATTATTCTGGTTGAATATCCTCCTTACCAAACCTCAGTAAGGACTTTCTGGTACAACACTTGACATCTGCTTGTGAAAGGCATAATGATAGCCAAATACATCTATACAAATACAATCTAGTGGGTTTTCCATGACCCTCTTGGGCCCTTTGTTGACCAAGCAGAATTGGTAATACGCATGGTGTGGAGTATGATATGTTGGATTGTTAAGAAAAGAGAAACTACATTTGAGAAGACTTGGAAGGAAGATCACCAGACTCCCTTCTCCCTTACACACAGCTCTGCTGGCTACTCTTGAGACAAACCTGAACATCTTCGGTTTGTCTTATGGGCTCTCCTACCCAATCAGAACAAACCAAACACCAAGCTAGTACTGCAGAGGAAGCTGAAACTACCAATCATATGCCCTTGTAGGGAAAGTCAACTTTGGGTTCAGAATACTGAGAGCTTTGCCCAGACCTAAGGACTTACTTCTCTAAAGTTACATTTCTGTTCAGTCCCCAGTGGAGACATGCTGAACACTTGACATTTACAAGAGGAGAAAGCTGTCTTCTGGTTCCTTTAGCTTACAGTAGGGTGTGGGCGACAGCTTCTGAACTCTATTGTGATTCTACTGAAATTGTAATGACTCACAGGTGAGAGAGTGAGAGAGAGAGAGAGAGAGAGAGAGAGAGAGAGAGAGAGAGAGAGAGAGAGAGAGTATGCAGTCTACTGCTGCTGACAAACGTCAAACATTTAGGTGAGCACAAATGTATGTATAATTGAAAAGGAGATGCTAAATTGGAAATCTGAAAAATAGAGTTGGTTCCTGGGAACTGGGGTATGAGTTTGGAAGTTAGTCATCTCTGGAGAGTTGACCAAGAAAGGGAACTTGAAATGTATTACAAAATGAACATGTAATGTGAAAGGGCCATGGTTTGAGAAAATTCAGAGAAGAAAATTTCAACTCGGAGGAAAAAAATGTATTTGGGAGAGGGTTGATTATTCACTTGCAGAAAGGGACTTTATTTTCCTAAGTAATTAATGACTGAGTTTTTTTTTTAAACATGATATGACCCGGTTCTGAAACAGATTTTCAAAAAATGATTTTACTCTGGGGAGCATACATGTAGATCACATATAGGCATATCTGTGAGAGGAATTATTTTTAAAGGTGGGGAAATACTGTAATGTTCAAAAGCCAATGTCAAAATCCGATCAGCTCAGCTCTGTTTTATAACTTTAATCTACTCAAAAGCAGCACTTATAATTGTTCTGAGATATAATAGAACCAGACAGAGAAGAAGGCAAGGTTAGAGCAAGTACTCAGAATAACACTTATGCAGCAGGGAACAATTCAGCCCAAAACATCCTTGAGACAACAGCTCTAAAAGTTAAACACTGTTAAGATATCTCAGCTAGAAATTTAAAAAACTATTTTTAAAAAAGCCCAAGTAGAATTTTATCTTTTACATTGATGGCATTGCAATATGAAGGTTTAGAATTGTAAGGCTGAAATAAATAATCTAGTATTATTTAAAGTACATGACTTGGCAGAGATGTTTCTACTTTTTTGTTCAGTTTGGTAGTAAGAGGGTGTGTGTGTGTGAGTATTCTATAGAAAAAAGGAAGAAGTTTGATTAATTCAAAATGGAGGCATAATTCAAGATGGAATCTGGAGATCAGGGAAGATATCTGCTTATACTGATTTATCTTTGAGGTGTACTTGTTTATGCTAGATGATGGCATAAAATCCAAACAATCTGGGAAAGAAGATCACAAGATTTGTAGTTAGACAATTTGCTCTTTTAATATCATACAACTGACTTTCATCAGAGTCAGTCTGGGTTTATTCTGTTTGCTAAGAGATAAAGATGTTTGTGTTATTGACAATTTTTTAAATTTTGTTTTTGTTTGTTTAATTGCCTTACCATAGTCCAGAGCTCTCTGGAAGACCACGTTTATATCTGTGCTGACTACATGAAGTTCTGCCTTCCACTGGCATGAAATCTTGGGGAAGTTTCTCTTTTCCCAATAGATCCAACTAACTTTAAAATACTAAAACTCTCTTAGAGTGTGGGACTATTTTGGATCTCTTGTGGGTTACCTAGATTGAAGATCTTTGGTTAAGTGCTAGATTGCTAAACAAGTATAGAATATATTAATTTATTTTTGCAAATAGTTGACCTGAGAGTGATATGTTTCAATAGCAGTAGTTGCTCTCTGCTTGGCAAGTCACTCTTTTATCTCTCGACACATCACTCAAAAGAAATCTCTCCTCTTCTCAAGAAAGCTTATCATTAAATGGTAGGGGCATTACAAACATTTTATCTGAGGCTTTATTTATATTGAAATCTCCCTGGGAGAGGAAACACTTTAAGCCATCATCAATTACTTTTACTTTACAGTAAATGAATTTTCAATTTTTTCTGGTGATAATAGTTGGAGAGCAAAAAAGGCTGGGAGGGTTGGAAAGATGGATTGAGGGAAAAAAAATAGTCTCACAAGGAGGAGGAGCCTAATTTTATTCCTTGTAAGCATGGAGTCATATTTTGAGGGCTTCTGTTACGTATAAGATGCCAGGTATTCAGCTGGCAAAGAAGGGCATTAAGTCTGTAAACATTAATTTGGACCAGGGCTTGAAACTGCCTTAAAGGACCAAAGGCAGACTCCTAAATCCTATTCAAAATCATTATGTCAAAGGAGATTCCCCTTGGTCCTTAGCTAGCAGGAAAACTCTTCAAAACAAAATCATGCAGCCTTCTGTTCTTGAAACTGCATTAGAGACAGACACACTTAGAAGGGAAGCTGCATTGGCCAATATGGTAGAGGCTAGGGCCAAGAGTAGTGAAGTCTTTGGTTCCATTTGCTGTCTCCTTTGAAAGTAATCTTTTCCCTCTTTTAATACTTTGTAGAAGGGTCTATTCACAGAATGAAGAATAAGAGTTCAAAGTGTCATCTTACCCTTCTGCCAATGGATTCTAGTAAGTTGATCTTGCTTATAATGTGGAAATTTCTTGGCTTGGCAGAAAGAATACTCAAAAATTATGTTTTTATCTCAGTGTTTATGTGATTGATCCAGAAACAGGGAAATGAAGAAATGTTGAGTAGGAAAATGAGGAAGTTTTAAGCAACTCTCTACTTACTATAACTCTTAAATCCCTAAATATGAAGACATGAAAATGGCCAACTAATGATGGAGAAATGTAGCAGCTTTTTTTAAACACAAATTTACAGATGTATAATTGATATTTGACTTCATTCCCTCTGGCAAGAAAATCACATTGCCCTGAATTCGTATGCGTGTGTATATGTGTAATTTGTTTCAGCTTTCTTGTAGGGGGATGAAAAAATCTATCACAAGTTCAATTGTGTTTTCCTAGTCCTCCTAAAATTCCAGATAGGAACCTGAAAAATATCCAAAAACATGTTGAAGAAAGAGAGCAATGATTTCTAAGGGCCATGAATCTTATAGATCTTACACAGAAGTTATGAACCCTGAACTTCCAGAACACATGAGGAAAATAGGATTGGCTATAGCAGTGGGAGCCCACAGGGAGTGAGTGTGAACGCTATCAAAACAGTATAAGTCAGTTTTTAGGTCATTGTGAGGTCATTTTTACAATCCCACGTTACTATGCAAAGTGAGGACTGCCAGTTGATAGATTAGATAGATAGATAAAAAGATATAGAGGTAGAAGAAGAAATTAGAAAGAGTCAGAAATAGAGACAAGATAGAGATATACAGAAGAAAATGATCAAAATGAATTTTGGCAGAGTGGTGACTTTGAACTACCTTTTCTTGTGTTCCCAAGTGCCAAGGTCAAAAAACAAAACAAAGCAGTGTAAGTCAAAGGAACTTGGGTAACTTTCTTTCCTTTTAGGCTTTGAATATACTGACAAATTCTACAGCAAGTTCTATGTGCTTCAGTATTAATACTAAATGTTTTTCTTATGCATATATGTAAAGGTATTTTATGCATATCTTTGCAAAGCAAATATTATTCATGATACAGTCTCTGGCTTAATTTTAGAGTTGAATGTCTTCAGGATCCATCACCTGAAGGCACTGAGGAGTTATATCATGGGTATCAGGTTTCCAAATCAGCATTCTCGGCTCCTAGTGGATTGAAAATAACAGAAGACCCACCCGCTTCATGATACCCATGAAGCAGGGTGATGGTACATGGGCACTTGCTTCTGAAACAAAGAGAACCTTATTGGTATTCACTGCGTTTTTAAATTTCTCACAAGCATTATTAGTATGTGGGGAAAATGTCATATTCAGCCTCACAACACTCACTGCTCTATAATAAACACCAAGGAAATGTTATCCAAGAGACAAGGCAGTAAAATAGCTAAGAGTATTGTTGCTTTCTAGCAGCTGAGGAAGCTAATGTCTTTAGACCTCAGTTTCCAGGTCTGCAGAACAGGAATAAAAATAAGAATCAAAATCTCTGTAGACAACATAGCACTTGACACACAGGAAGTATTTAGGTTAGATATTATTTTAAAATATTTTTAACAGCTTGCAAATGCAAGGAGTTGTTGGAGTGTGACACCCCATCCGAACAGCATCTGTTTCACATACCAGTTGAAGTATTACTTCCATCACTTTGATTGCAAATAAGCTCCTGGTCCTATGAAATCTCATGGTATTTTGTCTGTATTTCTAATTTATGTTATAATCATGTGTACATGAGGATTAAATGAGTTATTATGTGCAGCACATTTAGAGTGGTTCCTGGCCCATAGTAAGTACCCCCAGGGTGTTGGTCATTTTAATTATTTTCCCCTACAGGTGGCCCTTAGTGAGCTCTTCAGTGCATGTCCTTTTTCTGGACAGCCATGCAAAATAGGGGAGCATTGAGGACCCATGCCAAGATAGCCTCACCAAAAGGGCATGTGTTATTGTTTTTAACACTATGCTTTCCTGAGAAGTTTGCAACAGGGAATTGCACACTAGAGCAGAATTTTGTCCACTGTTTTTCATAAACTCATCTTCTCTTTCCTCAGCCAAATTAAGTGACATAATATATGTAGTTGCTGGGCACAGAATAGGTGTTTTATCCACTGGGTACTGAGGGGCTCAAAAGACGGTCCTATTCTTCCAGGATGAGTTGCAGATGCTTCCCAATCTAAACGTTCAGTCACCATTCATTTATTCATAAACAATTATCTGCCAATAAACAGTTACCATTCACTAAATGCCAGGTACCACATGAGTGGCCGAGAGTACAATAATAAACTAGACCCACTCCTCTCCTTAAAGAGATTACCAGTTAGGTGAACTTAGATTCTCCCAACATTTTTCATATTAAGATATATATTGAAAATGACCATGTTTGTAATTGAGCAGATGTGTCCAGAGGCAGTCAGCTTCAGGGGCTCAACTTGGCACACCAGTTGGAAAGCATTATGTAACGTGCTCAACTTTCAATGTATTTAATTTCTCCATAGCTTTTCATATTAGATGAACAATACAGTGTCTAGATGGCAGTGGCGGGAAAGGACGAGTAGATACTAATTAAACTTGGTGCAGTGTGTAAGGCTGAATTTGCAGGTTGGTACCCTGCCACCAGAACTTTGAATTAGCAAATGAAAGGATTAGCGGGCTAACTGGTTGGGGAAATGTATGGAGGTGGGGCACCATATTTTAAACAAATAATCTCTAAGACGGTTTCAAGAGCTATTGGTTTTAAAACAATTGTTTGGTTTTTAAATACTCTCTCACAACAATTTAATAATTAACTTGGTTGAGTTACCATCCGTTACAGACTCTTTTGTGTATTTCATAAATCCCTTCTGGGGAAGAAAATATCAGAACTATATTGTGTTTCACTAGCTTAGAAGTTGTGGGACCCACAAGGTACCTGGGAGAAGCCTATGTCTTTTAGCTGTTCGAGCCTTGGGAGTGACATTTTTTTCAGGTTAATGCAGCGTCCTTTGGGAGAGTAAACATTTACGCTGCAGTTTTTAAAGAGCCATGATTTTAAAAGCTGGTAGTGGTAAACAGCAAGAATCCACTGTCACTTTTTTTTAAACATAGCTCCAGAGGAACTATGACTTAAAATCAAAAGTCTTCTCATTCCTATGGCAACAGAAGTATTCAGCTAATGCTACACGCTGTGTACATTAAGCGGAGCATTGTGTACCTCCCCCACCTTCTGCTACCTCCTTCCCTATGGATTCAACCTAAACTTCACTAAACTGTATACCTTGAGAAAAGGCTCTTTCCCAGACTCAGCGTTGTTTTCCAAGCTGTAAGCAATCAAACCCATGAATGTAAAAGGGAAGAGTCCTCCCGGAGGAAACCTTTACAAACCCAGAGGGGAAATGTACCCCAAAATAGAGACACCGTCTGCTTCCCTGACTTGACAGGTTTGAGAGCTCCTTGTTTTAAAGCCAGACATGAATCTGTGAAGAGATTCCCCTGAGTTACAATCCTTTTTGGGAGCAGCTACCATGAAGATAACATATGTGGTGAGACAGAGCCAAAAAGCACCCAGTGGGCTGCAGCGCAGCTCTTGGAACATTTATAACACATTCTCAGGAAGCTGGAGTGGTTAGTCATGGGTATGGAGAAAGACCCTCGCGGTGTTGACTGTCTCACAGCGCGGGGAGTTGGCTGTCATCACCACTGCCTGTTCTTCAAAGAGGACTCCGGTGGTTCTGTTCTCCTGAAGGGCTTGTTTTTAAAGAGTCAGAACCTGAACCCTGGGGTTCAAAGATGCAAAGGCCAAGCAAGGACGGGCTGAATCCTGGATGAGTGTATTTTTTAAATTTCCAAGAAATAAAAATCTTTTTCAGAGTGGAGATGGCTTGGGATGTTGTGCATAAAATCTTCCTTAGATTCCAAGATATTGACAAAAGGTGGACTAGTCATTCACTTCTGTTCCTTGGGGAAGGTTCAGAGGAACATCCCGGACCAGAATGAAGCACGATGGCCCTGTTCGCTTCTTTCTAGAGGCCCACCATAGTCCCTCTGTCCCCCATGCTTCCTCAATCCTTTAGGATGTCCGTTTGGGGGTGGGGGTGTTGGGTTAAGACCCTGTCCTCAGTCACTGTATTCCAGGTAAGTTTAAGGATTGCAAGCTGGAAAACCCAGATGTTGATTCCCAGATATGTTGGTCTGCGATGTGAGATGTGGTGCTTACCAGCTCTGGGCTTTCCTTTCCCTCTCTTGTAAGACAAAGATGTTAAACAATTTAGTCTCTAAGTCTCCAGGTATCTTATTGCTCAAGAAGTCTAGAATTTCCAGAGCTGAAGTCAACAGAACTGGGATCTGATGAAAGCTTTCTGGCTTTTTCTTTCTTTCAGTAAAGGGAGACCAGAATATTTAGAAGTGAGGCACACGATGACTCTTGCTGCTCAAAGAGTGTCCATGAACGAGCAGCATCTGCAGCACCTGGGCCCCTGGGAACGGTAGAATCTTGGGCTCTACTCCAGACTGACTGTTTCAGAATCTGAATTTTAACAAGTTCCTCAGGAAATTGAGGAGCACTGACATAGGGTAGTTACAGAGGCTGTGTTTCTAGTGATGAACATGCTGGCAGCAAGGTGAAGTGTTTGAAGCACTGTGATCCACCTCTCACATCCCCTTCCCCCAGAGGTTTTTACTTATCAATATCCCCATGTAACAGATGAAAAAACCAAAGTGCAAAGAGATCAGATAACTTGCCTATAGTCACACAATACATAGGTTATTAAGTGGTGAAACCAAGATAGATTTAAGGTAGATTTGTCTGTATAGCCAGTCAACTAAGAGGGGAAAGGAGTGTCCATTAGGCCTTCTTCAGATTGTCCACCTTAAACCTCCCTTGTTTATTAAAAGGTAGAGTCTCCTGGCACAGACCTTATCCACCTCCCAACTTGACATAGCATGTTTCAGTTTAAGAATCATCACTTGATTTTCATGACAGCATTACATGGAAATCAAGGGTGGGATAATTGCTTAATTTTACAGAGGGATGAGACCCAAAGCCTAGAGAACTAAATTGACTTGTTTAAGCTGGTAAGTCACAGAACCCAAGCAAAAGCCTGGACCTTTGGCGCCATGCCCAGTATGGTATCATTGCCTTCATACTGTGTTTGATTTAGAATAGTCACTGTGCTGCCACTTGCTGATTTGTGTGTCCACGTTGACTTCAAATATCAGAACAATGGATAGTGTCTTCTTAGTGATGCTCTTTTTAATTAAATATTAATTATAATACAATATGTATAACATGAAATTTACCATTTTAACCATTTTAAAGTGCATGGTTCAGTGGTATTACATACGTTTGCACTGTTGTGAAACCATCACCACCATCCACCTCCAAAGCTTTCATTTTACAAAACTGAAACTCTGTACCCACTAAACAATAGCTCCCTCTCCCCTATCCCCTAGTCCCATTCTACTTTCTGTCTCTATGAATTCTGACTATTCTAGGTACTTCGTGTAAGGGGAATCTGCAGTATTTGTGTTTTTGTGACAGGCTTATTTCATTTAGCATAATGACTCCAAGGTTCATCCATGTTATAGCATGTATCAGAATTTCCGTCCTTTTTAAGACTAAATAATATACCTCTGTACATATGTTAACATTTTGTTTATCCATTCATTCATTGATGGACACATAGGCCGCTTCTACCTTTTGGCCATTGTGAATAACGCTGCTAAGAAAGAAGGTGCACAGATATCTCTTTAAGATCCTGCTTTAGGGCTTATGCCCAGAAGTGAAATTGCTGGGTCATATGGTAACTCTGTTTTTAATTTTTTGAGGAACTGTCATACTGTTTTCCATAATGGCTGCACCGTTTCACATTCCCACCAAGAGTGCAAGAAAAAAAAAGGTTATTTTGTTAATTGAAAGAAGATTTAATACCATAATTGATTTTAATCTTTATTTTTGTATCTTATTCCTTTTAGTTAATATTCTGGGAGATTGAAAGGCTGAGTTCTAGAGACTTAATCTGGTACAACAGTATTTTCACTGCTCAGAAGGGATTATACCACATCTTTTACTCTTAAACATGTATAACCTATTGTGAGACTACTACATCAGACAAGCAGCAGTTCTTGCTGTAATTAGTTTTCATAGCAGAAAGTCATTTCAATAATGCAAGAAGTAAGCTGGTCTTAAAAGAGGTAAATATATCAAGGAAGATATATTTTTGAGATTATTAGGCTAACTCACGGTGTTTTCAAAGCCAAAACGTCATTGATGTGGGATATAAACATACCTCAAAAAGTAAAAAATGGTCCTTTGGAATGGTTGTGTGGTTATCTCGTTTCACAGAATGAGCAATTGTTGAAATAGATTGTTAAATGGTGTAAAAGATTTCTCATATCATCACTTGCGCAATGAAATTAACAGAAACATGGCTCTATCCTGTTTCATTTTGACTCTGGTATCCTTCAGCGACTGGCTGGTCTGAATTTCTCTAAATTGTCATCAGGAGGAGGCATCTTCCCCAAAAGCTCACTTAAACATAAAACATTCATGGAAGAACATTTTACATCTTCCAGAGTTCAGTTTTTCCATTTTAGCTTTTCATCTGCTCTTAAGAACTGTTAAGAAAACCTTTATCTATCTGTCTATCCATCCAGCCCTCACAAACATGTACACACTGAATGAAAACTTGTTTTCCTAGGAACAAATATTCTCAAATTCAAAGGGTCTATAAAATTTTAATTAACGTATCAGAATATGACAAGGCACAAAGGTCTTATTTGGTCTCTATTAGGGCTGAACTGTTTATGTCTTTAAAAACTGGGAAAATCCTCATTGGATCAAGGGAGCAATTGAATAGTTTATAATTTTGTCATTTCATAAACATTGTAACACATGAAATTCATGGAATAAATGCTGACTTTCCTTTTAAAAAGTCCAACCCTGTTAAGTGGAATATCAATGTGAAGTAATTGACTGAGTATTCAGTTATTAAATATTGAACAATTATTAGGTTTAACAATATGAAATTATTGGTATTGAACCACTGTTGGTCTGTAAAAGCATCAGGCACTGGTAAGGTGCTTAACATTCAGAAATGATTGAAAATAAAATCCCTGCATTCAAATAATTCACAGCCTACTGAAGTGAACAGACTCAAAATATGATTAACATGACTGTTCTGTAATAGAGACATGCACATAGTATTTTTTGATGCCCCTGTTTTTAGCCATATACATGATTTTACATTTACTGGTGCTAATAGGTCTTCTAATCCTTGCAAAGAACTCCTTTCTTGTTAAAAAAAATTACATAAAGAAAAATAAGCTGAAGAGAACATTTTCTAAACATTTAAAAGTTTTAAACACCTACTCACATTAAAAAAAAAAAAAGAAAGCAATTGCACAGCAAACCTGCTGATGTCACTTTCCATGAATGTTGACGCATTTAGGTTGTCAATTCTATTTCTGTTCACTTAACCATAGCCTCTGATTTCCACTTATAGAATTTAGCCTGGAAATTTGGCTTTGTTCAAACTGTGATGGCTGAAAAGCCATGTAAAGCATGATACAATAAAAATACCCTTGAAACTGCCTCACCTTTTTTGACAGATCTTGAGTTGCTTTTGTGATGCTAAGCATGGCACTTTTATCTGGGGCGAACTATGGAATGAAGGATCCAAAGATAGGCAACCACATTACTTAATAAAAACCACCATTTATGCATTTGAATTCATCCTAAAGTGCGAGTATTTGTTTTTTCTATTCGCTAAATTGACATCTCCTAATTCTGTTGCTCTCTAGGGCAGCTAAGCAATCCATTTGAGTTTAAACAAATAAACGTTCATCGAACAAGAGAATGAAACAAACAAAGCCTGAATTCTTTCAGAGAGTCAAAGAAGGCAACATTACTGACCATTTAGTGCTACCTATTCAGTTTGCGATTTCTTTGGTTGATTCAAAAGGATTTGTGCTTAAATAACAACAACAAAGAGAGACAAAGAGACATCAGAGTTTTTTCTCCTAGGGCAGAGGTGGTGGGCGGCTCTCGGTTCAATAAAGAAAATGTCCTAAAGCAATAGTTGCAATTCAAAGTTCAAAGTGATTTAGCAGAGACCTGGAAGAGGGAATTTGACCAACTCATCTTGGGCTTTAGAGAGGGTTTAAGAGCAACTGTTGTTTTTCCCAGGTTAACTGCTGAGAAGCAGGGAAGAGGGAAAGTAGAGTGGAGAAGAAGGTCTTAAGGCAGAGGGGGCAGCCTGAGAAAGGCATGGAAGCAAGGAGGAGCCAAGCTTATTTCAGGCAGAATAAAGAAATGAAGAGACTCCTCCAGAGGACAAGTTCAGATCTCAGCAGAGGATGTAGAGGTAAGCAGGAGTCACATCATGGAGACCCTATTCTGGCTTTATGCTTAGACTAGAGGCAGGGAATCTTGCTAAGAGGCAAAAAAAAAAAAAAAAAAAAAAAAAAAAAGTCCAAGCAAACTCTGATGGGGGCTTGAGTTAACGACAGTGGAATTCAGTTGGAGGCACTATGAATTTCAAATGTCTCAGAAACATTCAAGAGGAGATGTTTAAAATGGAAAAAGAAACATGAGCCTAAAGGGAGAGGTCTCACCTATAGATACGGATTCTCAATCAGCATACTTAGAAGTTGAAGCGGTGAAAACAGAGTGGGTTCACTTAGGAGATAAAGTGTTCCACAGAGCAGCCTAACACCTGGCAGCTTGTTAGAAATGCAGAATCAGGCCTCATCCCATACTGCATTGGAATCTACATTTTACTTAGATTCCCACGTGAGCTCCATGTACATTAAATTTTAAAAGCCCGCTTCATACGTTACAGTTGACCAGGGTATTGCCATCACACAGGTCATGGGTCATGCGTAGAAGTTAATTGGGCTGACCTGGCCAAACCCAACCAAAGTATCCCCTGAACTGCTAAAACAGTAGTCTAAACCCTGGCACACATTGAAAGTACCTTCCTAACTTTAAAAATATTCTGAAGCTCAGACTTTACCCCCTTGAGATTCTGATTTATTTGTTCTGGGATAAGACTCAAGCATTAGTATTTTAAAAGCACCCAGGTGATTCTAATGTATAACTAGGGAAAAGAATCATCATGTTTAAGGGGAAGCAGAAATCTAAATTCAATCAAAAACAGTAGGATTTTTTTTTAAAATAATGAGAGCATAATGCTAGGAATGTATTAATAATAGAAGCCTTAGTTCTGTGCAGCAGGATGGTGTGAAGGTAATTTCTGGAATGTATCACTGATGACATAAAAGACGGCATATTCTTTAAGAAACATTTTAGTTCTTATTAATCGCTTAACTTGTAAGTTTCAATTAACTTAGGAAACTTACACAACACTTTCTTAAACTTAGCAGGGACAGGATAAAACCTTGTTTTATGTTAAAGTAGTTTGGGAGAGAGGAAGGGAGCAAGAAGTCAGGAGAAGGAGAGAGATTTTCCTCTTGGTGGTAAAGAGCTATATGCCTCAATTTGCTAAACCTTGAAATGTTGACATTTTGTAAGACTGAAAGACTTTGTGTAGGTGTAAGTAGAATGTCAAGGATGAGTCAAAGATTAATACCTAAATTATAGAGTAGGATCTGAGTTTTATGCCTCTGCCTTGGAAATCAAGTAGGGGAGAAGGAAGTATTGACTGATTCTAAAGCACTACTTATACTGGGTTATAATTTAATCAGATGGATGATGCCCAATTCCAAGAATGGAGAAAGACTGAAGCCATGTATTTTTAAATAGTTCTGCAAATTTTGTCAAGCATATAGCTTATCTATTGGCAGGCTAGCTCCAACTATGTAGAAAGAGATCTCAAAAATTTAGGAGTTCTTAATTATCTCAGAATGCATTATGAACTGATTGTGATAAGATTTTCCCAAATGCCCAAGTCATGCTATAATGGAAGTGTTGCAGTAATCTCAAAAATGACCTACCAGCAGAAAGATTCTCTATGAAATGCTTTATAGAATGTCTGTACTTATGCATCAATAGCTGCTTGTTTTTTTTAATTACACTTTTTTTTGGTGGGGGGAGGTAATTACGTTTAATTAAAAGCCCTCAGGTAATTCTAATGTGTAACTAGGAAAGAATCATCATGCTAAGATGTCTTAAGGGTAAAGTAGAAATCTAAATTCAATCAAATATAACAGGGTTTTTTAAAAAAATAATGAGAGCATAATGCTAGGAATGTATTAATAATAGAAGTCTTAATTGCTGTGCAGCAGGATGGTGTGAAGGTAATTTCTGGAAGGTATCATTGATGACATAAAAGATAGCATATTCTTTAAGAAATCTCTGAGTTCTTATTAAGCACTTAACTTGCAAGAGTTTCAATTAGGAAACTTACACAACACTTTCTTAAACTTAGCAGAGACAGGATAAAACCTTTTTTTATGTTAGTTTGGGGGAGAGGGAGGGATCAAGAAGTCAGGACATCTCAAAAGTTTAGGAGTCCTTAATTTTCTCAGAATGCATTATGCACTGATTGTGGTAAGATTTTTCCAAACGTCCAGGTCACGCTATAATGGAAGTGTTGCAGTAATCTCAAAAGTGACCTACCAGCAGAATGATTCTCTATGAAATGCTTTACAGAATGTCTGTATTTTTGTATCAATAGCTGCTTGGTTTTTTAAAATCACATTTTTTTTTCTGGTGGGGGGAGGTAATTAGGTTTACTTATTTATTCTTACAGGAGGTACTGGGGATTGAACCCAGGACCTCATACATGCCAAGTACTCACTCTACTACTTGAGCTATACACCCTCCCCAACAGCTACTTGTTAAATTCTCCAAATTATCCTGGGTACCTATGTATGGTATGAGAGAATTGCAGGACACTATCCTCGAGGAGCTTAAACATTCAATAAAAAACAATTAGATTTGGGCATCTAGGTAAAATATATTATTGTGAAGATACAATAAAATTGCACTTAAAATTGAGAAAATCTATAAAGTCATAAAGCTCAAGGTTTTCAAAATTGAAAGACAGCAATAATACTGGGAATGCAAAATAGCCACAGATGGTCTAATATCTGGTGCAATATTTTAAAGAAATTATTATGTCAGCTTAAGGACACAGAACACTGGCCTGAGAAGCTGTATTATTCAGTAATTCTCTTTAACTTAGAACATAGGCGTAATTACCTGCTCACTCCAGGTCTTGTAATAGGGTAGATGCAAACATGATTGCTCTTCTCACCTGAACATGTTAATTTTACAAAGAAGATGGAAAGGGAGCCTATTCTGTAGTATTCACCCCATGCCCCGTCTGTTCCCTGGTATTTTGTGAAGGTGGCTACTTTTAGAAGTGAATTGGCTACTGCAGATCGAAGAGAGTTGAATGTATGATAGACTTTTAGTGAGTGCTTACTATGTGCTTCACTTTCAAATAAATCCATTTTATTTCATTTTTGGAAAAATCCTTTTAGGTGGTTGACAGATGAAACTTTCACAGCTTGAAAAAAATTGAAGCTCAGAGATAAAATTAATTGCCTAAAATCACACAAAGGAGCATTTCAAACCCAGTTTTTTTTAACCTAAATTCCCTACAGCACAGGACATTTGCTCCCAGGGTTGCAGTACATTGCTAGAAAAATGCAATAGCATGAATTTATTTTCAAAGGCACTCAAGTGCAGTTCAAGGTTCTCACCTTAGCAGCTTTCTTTGGGTCTTCAATCTCAAGGTTTAGGAACTAGGAATGTGTTCCCTGATTCAGATTTTGGCTCAGCCATTTCCTCGTTCTGTGGCCTTTGGAAAGTCAACTAACATTTCTTGTTAGACTTTTTTCTTTTTTTATAAGAAGAATTAGTGATAGTTCTGACCTCACATGGATGTTTTGAGAATTAAGTGGGTGACACACATGAAGTGCTTAGAAGAGTACCAGGCATGTGGTAAACATTCAATGAATGTTAGCTGTTATTATCTCCATGATTCTCAAATTTTTGTCTCCAAACCAGCTAGCTCTCCTCAGCCGCAGACTCATATCCTCATGGTGCTGCTGGTGAGGATGCTTTCCTGGAGAGTCACAGACCTATCAAACTCATGTATAAAATAGAACTCACCTTTGATGTAAGATAATGCGAAGAGTCTGGCACGACAAATGGTGAGTAAGCACTGAATAAATTTCAGTGGTGATCACTATGTCTTCCTGAGCTACTCTCTCTCCTGTATCCTTCTTTTTGGAAAGGGCACATCATCATCCAGGGTATCTCATCCAGAAAGCTGAGAGGCGCCCTAAATTCCTGAATTTTCTCCATCCATCAAGATCTAGCCATTCATTCAGTCCAATCAATTTTTTCTCCTCACAAATATCTTTTATATCTTCTGTTCCCACTGCCTCATCTTTTTTGCTTCAGTTATTTGAACAGGTTTCTAATGGTCTCTGGGATCCAAGTCATGTCCCCCTCAACCCATTCCCCTCAATGATGCTAGAATGAATCCTTAAAATTCAAATTGAACATGTCATTCACTTGTCTGAAATACTTCACTAACACGCATCCAGCCTACGGGATATCTCTCACGCCTTTCTTGCCACAGTAAACAAAACCACCTTCTGCTAGAGCTTCGCTTCTCACATGTACCAGATATTGTAGCCACATGGTCTTCTGAAGTTTTCTGTACACTCTTATCTCTGAGGGCCACTGAAAATGTTGTTTCTCAAACCTAGAATGGGCTTTCCTCATCTCTGTAAAGAAATGTTTTTATCCAAAAGGTTGGGAAACAACAATTGTTTGAAAACATTCAACAAATTTCAAGTATATGACATCATATTCAATATAATAACTCTTTCGGGAAGCTAAAAATTTGCCAATAAGTGGGTACACAGAATTCACATAAGAGATGCTTTGCAAAAAAGGGTAGAAATTGTCATTACTAATGGCTTTCTAAATAGAAACTAGTATAATCCTTCAGATGCTGAGAAAACTATAATCAGACAAAGTCTCTTTGTTAAGGAATTATGAGCCTAACACAAACCCAAACTTTAAACATCATTCATATCACTACTGTGGAGAGGGTGAGAGATTCTTATATAATTGAAGTATGTCAGTCTCTCCTTATTGCCTAGGTGTCTTTCAGAACCTGATGTTAGTTTTTACACTGCTCGCTGGCATTGATTCAAACTACACGGGCTTCTACATACTACTCTCCTAGAAAATTATCTCCTGGCACCTGGAGAGGGACCACTTGGATTTGATCCTGAAAGAGACTGTCAGGAAAAGTGGCAGTTAACACATCAACAGAAAAAAAAAGTTTAAAAATTCAGAGAAGGGTGTTCATACCAAACATTTCAGGGAAAAGAAGCAGCAAAGTTCCAAGCATTTCAGTAAGTGGTTGAAATAAATATTTTGCATGCAAAAATTCAATAACAGATCATCTTTGCTGGGTCAATCTGTCTTTTATACACAGCTTGTAAATGTAAACTTAGGTCATTCAAAATGTGTTTCTTTTCAGAATCTTCTGTCTTAAACAGTCCCAAATTAATGTCAGCCTACAACCTTCAAAACAGGAAGGTTTTGGTCCTGCTAGGAACAATGATCTTTGGTGATTCCTTCTTTCTTCAGGATGCAGTTCAAATTTCCTAGTATGACACACAGGACTTCTAGATTTTTTCCTTTCAGCAGTTGCCCCATGTCATTGCATCTCCACAAACATCACCCCTTCTAGTCAGACCAAAACTGCTGGTTTCTAAAAGCACATTGCTTCCTCATGCCTCTTTGCCTTTGTATTTGTTCATCTTCTGCCCCGTGTACCCTTCTCTCCCTGAATAACTCTCTTTCATCCTTCCACACACCAGTTCCTAAGGACTGAATTAACATCCTACTCATGTTTCCCTCTCTGATATTCCTATAATACTAGTCCATGTTTCTGTTGTGCATATGCACTGTATTGTGGTGATGATGATGATGATGATGATGATGATGATGATGGTATCAAGTATTTCATTCTAGGCTGTGAGCTTTTGAGATAAGGACTATTTCATTCTTACTTTATCCTCAATTTCTAACTCAGGGACTCAGACATAATACTGTCTATAGAATGAATGAGTAAAGCATCACAGTATTCACTAGATATTTGCCTTTTAGATGGTTTATATTAAGAATTGTCTATAAGATATATGGTTGGCTTTTAGGTGTCATCCAATTATTACAGTCATAAATCTAAACACACCTTTACAGCATGTCTGATGTACTGTCTTGTCTCTGTTGTGTGAAATTTATGCTTGATTCCAGTGTTTGAGTAAATTTCCTATCATCCTCCTTCTCTCAAGCCCATTCTTGGTGGATAAAATAAACTGGATGAGACCCAAATGTCACTTTTGCTTTGACATCTGAGCTGGTATAATGTCTTTCCATTCATCATCCATCATTCATTTATACATATTTATTGGGCACTTACTATGTGGCAGGACCAGTTCTAAAATCAATTATACTCCTATTGCATGTTGTATTGCACTTTATTATGTGCTATTATCTTATAGTTGTGAGTGAATGTGGTTGCTTTTGCTCACCTGGTACAGTTCCTGAAATAGACATTTAATATATGATAATGTGAATAACTGATGAATATATGACCCAATGGCTCAATTTGTTTATCCTGTCAGTATTTAAATTTCAGACTTAATTGTCAAACAGAACAGTGGCTTAGGTGTATTTTCCAATTCAAATGCTCTCTGTTCATACTTTCTTTGGGATTATAAAATACCATGATTAGATCAGTAGCTTTCAAATATATTTAAAGTGCTAGAACTTTGTTTTCAAATGAAGTTGAAAATACAGAACAGTATACAGAAAAAGTGAAGATTACCCTTAATCCTGTTGTCCAAAAGCAATGTTTCAATTTCAATGAATGTCTTACTTGCAGTTCCACAGTTTGGCAACCACCCAGATACACCATTTACACAGAATTTATTGTGAATTGTGCCCTCTTGAGTTGTCCGATGTGGCAACACTCATTACCTTGTTATCTTTCTAATATGTATGTCTATGCATATTTTTATCATTTGTATTTTCATTAACATAGCATCCTGCTTTTCTAATTTATGTTTCTAGTATTTTCCATATTATTAAACTCATTTTACTAGTTACCTCTTTTAACTTATCACTGTTCTGTTCACAAAATTTAGACTTATGTAGCATTTGTAGAGCCCCGGAGACATGAGTTCATGCTTTCTGTTAATTTTGTGTTGCTCCCATCAGGAAACTGATACATAGAGTATTTCATATAATATCAAGGCCCTACCAATGCAGTTTTTATTCCCACAAACCGTATAATATTAATCTGTGGCAGGACATTTCTGAAGGTGGGGGGTATGGTGTGTGAAACCGTCTTATAGAGCTAACTGCCAACAACATTCATTATTAGTTTCAGTTAATATAATCCTTTTAAAAAGGAATATAGCTAAAAGCCGAAGACAAGTTTGACCTAGTGATACTAAGAATTTATTATAAGGAAATAGTTCAACGGTACTGAAAATATATGCTAATGATCTTCATTTCTATATTTTTTAGTATACTATGAGTCTTATGTACCATTATTCTGTTGATGCCCTTATTTTATTCTACATAACAAATGCCACATGGACTTTAAAAATGAATCTAAAAAATGGAACCATCAAAAACAGGAGAAAATTTTATGTGACTATTTAATAAATATTTAGGTGGGGAAAACTTTCAATCTATGAAAAGAACAGAAATAATAACGAATGATAATACTAGAATATTTGACTATATAAAATGAAAACTTTTATAAATATGAAATATAATAGAGTGGAGCAGAAAAGGATTAACATCTTCATAACTCAATAGAAAATTATAACTCAAGACCAACTATAACTCAATAGAAAAAATCAGCACAAATCATGAAATACATAGGAAAAATGGCTCATAAACATATAGAGATATTCAAACTTAGAATCTAGAAGTGAATATTTAACAAATGGAAAGCTTTACTATACGTCTTTCTCTCTTTCCAGTGACTATCTTAATAGTATTAATAGTCATGTTTAAACCCATTTGTCTTTAGCCTGTATCAAGTAGAAATGCACTTGTCCCAGCCCTTCATGGTGCAGATTTCCTTATGGTTTGTTACCTCCTTCTCCATCTCTCCACTAGCATTGTACACAATAATGCAGAGATGCCTCCCCATCCAGAGCCAGGCACTGCACCATCTCTGAGGAACCCAAGGTCCAGCTGTGTGGGGCCAACTCTCATGTTTCTAGAAGTAGATGTCATTTGTCAAACTTTTTGAGTAATCTCATCAGAAGATTGGAAATAAAAAGGACTCATGGACTTCCATCCAAGCCAGGATCCCAGTTTCCTCTGATTTAGCATATAATCAGGAAAAAATTGAAAAATATTGATGCATATATTGTTGTAATTATTAACTATATAGAAAATATCTTTGCATGAAGAAGAATATATACAAAAAAGGAAAACAGCTGTGCTTCAGTGGTGTAGTTATTTACAGATTACTGTTAAAACAATGTATTTTTTAACCTGCTATTTTTAAGTTTTAATAGAAAGTAAGAAACGTATTCACAGTTGCATAATAAACTAGAGCTTCCAAGAGGGGAGATGTAGCCTGCTTTCCTCACTAAGCACCATCCCTTACTCACCTCCCCATCTGAAACCTAAACAATCTTTGCACCAATTAAAAACAAGCAAACATACTGCCCAAGGCAATCTACAGATTTAATGCAAGCCCTATCAAATTACCCAGGACATTTTTCACAAAACTAGAACAAACAATCCTAAAATTTATATGGAATCACAAAAGACCCAGAATTGCCAAAGCAATATTGAAAAAAAAGAACAAAGCTGGAAGAATAACCCTCCCAGATTTCAGACACTACAGAGCTACAGTAATTAAAACAGCATGGTACTGGCATAAAAACAGACATATGGATCAATGGAACAGAACAGAGAGCCCAGAAATAAGCCCACAGACCTATGGTCAATTAATCTTTGACAAAGGAGGCAAGAACATACAATGGAGAAAAGACAGTCTCTTCAGCAAGTGGTGTTGGGAAAACTGGATAGCAGCATGTAAATCAATAAAGTTAGAATACTCCCTCACACCATATACAAAAATAAACTCAAAATAAGTTAACGACTTAAACATAAAACAAGACAACATAAACCTCTTAGAAGAAAACAGGCAAATCTTAGCAATATTCTCTTAGGGCAGTCTACGCAGGCAATAGAAATAAAAGCAAAAATAAATAAATGTGACCTAATTAAACTTACAAGCTTTTGCAAAGCAAAGGAAACCATAAGCAAAAACAAATGACAACCTATGGAATGGGAGAAAATATTTGCAAAATGATTCAACTGACAAAGGCTTTATTTTCAGAATGTATAAACAGCTCATACAACTTAGTAACAAAAAAACAAACAACCCAATCCAAAAATGGTCAGAAGATCTAAACAATAAAAAATGTTAAAAAAAAAAAAGATCTAAACAAGCAATTCTCCAATGAAGACATACAAATGGCCAATAGGCACATGAAAAAATGCTCAGTATCACTAATTATCAGAGAAATGCAAATGAAAACTATAATGAGGTACCACCTCACACCAGTCAGAATAGCCATCATACAAAGTTCCATGAATGATAAATGCTAGAGAGGGCGTGGAGAAAAGGGAACCCTCCTACACTGCTGGTGGGGATGTAGTCTGGTGTAGCCATTATGGAAAATAGTATGGAGATTCCTCAAAAAACTAAAAATATACTTACCATATGATCCAGCAATCCCACTTCTGGATATATATCTGGAGAGAACTCTAATTTGAAAAGATACATGCACTCCCAATGTTCATAGCAGCACTATATACAATAGCCAAGACATGGAAGCAACCTAAATGTCCATCGACAGATGACTGGATAAAGAAGATGTGGTATATTTATACAATGAAATACTACTCAGCCATAAAAAAGAATAAAATTATGCCATTTGAGCAATATAGATGGACCTAGAGATAATCATTCTAATTAAAGTACATCAGAAAGAGACAGAAAAATACCATATGATATCACTCATATGTGGAATCTAAAAAAAAAAGGACACTGTGAACTCATCTACAAAACAGAAACAGACTTGCAGACATAGTAAACAATCTTATGGTTACCAGGGAAAGGGGGTGGGAAGGGATAAATTTGGGAGTTTGAGATTTACAAATGTTAGCCACTATATATAAAATAGATTTTTTTAAAAAGGTTTTTTCTGTATAGCAAACTATGTTAAATATCTTATAATAACCTTTAATGAAAAAGAATATGAATATGGATGTATAGGCATGACTGGGACATTGTGCTGTACACCAGAGATTGACACATTGTAACTGACTGTACTTCAATTTAAAAAAACAAACAAGCAAACAAAAAAACAGTGAAAAGTCTACTTGAAGAGCAAGGTAATGAGAGATGTTATCATGATCCAATCTTTCTCTCAGATGTTTTAAGTCATAAAATCAAGTCTATTTAAAAAAAAACAAACTTTAAAAAGTACTGAGAAACATCAGGGGGAAACTGATGAACTTTTGGTGAGAGATTTATTTCACTTTGTTTTGTATTTTGCTTTATATGTCCTGTAAATAGTAGGAAATATTTTTGGTAACTTGTGAATAAATGATTTTATGTTTGAAAATTTTAAATAGGAAGGTGTGAATTCTTTACTTGTTAATTCCATGAGTTACATTATGAAACAGTGTCTCTCTACATTTTCTGATTGCTCAATGACTGAGAGGGGCCATGCACACAATTTTTTATTTCTCTCAATAGTTACTTCATAGATATCACAGCAATTATTTGAACAGTGGGGCAATGATTGTGTTCATAAGAGAGAAGGCCACTCTATTTTCTCATTAGAAAGACCCACGAAATAAGCAATTTTGAGAACATTAACCTATACCCTTGCCTGGGAAGGACCTGTCTGAGCCTCTTTCTTTTGTGGAACACAGGGTTAAGCTACACACTCGTTTTAGCAAAAAATTTTGAGACGAACAGGACTTAGAAGCATCCAGTCAGTAAGTTTTACAATTTCCAAAATTATACAAATAGGCTTTTACTTCACTTGAATGGGTAAACACTCATTTTTGAAAAAAATAATTCTGATGGCCTAATATTCTCCCATGCGTAAAGAGCACTGCATTTAAACTTTGTACTTGAACAGTCTCACCATTCTAAGGGTAAAAGAGATCTCTGGAGGCCAAATTTTTACTTATTTTTAAGTCTTTATAATGCATCTTGCAATTGATCAAATCATTGCTCTAACAAGCTGAAGAGAGGTAATGGTGAAAATTTGAGCCATAAGAAGAAAGAAAAACACACTTTTCAATGAAAGTGCATTGCATCTATCCTGGCTGTTGGTCTCTTTGGGGGCATTTTAGTAGAAAGCCAGGTGAGTAAGGCTGTTCTTTACTTACAGAGATGGGTTTATAACTTGAACGTTTCACTGTTTGCTGTAAAATTTCATCTTTCCACAAATAGGTTTTAAACTTGAGCAATGACTAAGGCAAATAGTTATATGAACAATTTGCAGGTAAAACACATTTTATGCCTTAGTTTAAAAATAGCCCAAAGGCTCACTCTATGAAAACGGGCTTAAGGGACAATCATAAGCAAAATCAGGACTGGCATCCTAGCTTGGGCACTAATGGATGGTAACTGCCTTACTACCTTCTGAACCACATTATCTCTCTTAACTCTAGTGAGAATGAGGCTCTCCCACCTTATTTCTTCTCTCCTTTTCCCAATCTTTCTCCCCTGCATACACAGGAGTGGGCCTGTGCCATGAGCTCACATAGTCAGCCTAAAATTTTCCTTTGCACACCCCAAGACTCATTAAAACCCTCTGCTAAGTAATGGTTCATCCAGTCCAGGCTCATGCTTTCTCCTTCCTTTATCAATTTTCAAAAGTGGGAGAGAGTAAAATAGATATTTATTTCCTTGCTAATAAGATTACAAGAACTGATTCTTTCCTCCCTCCACTCAACCAACACAGAAAATGGGTTATCAGAACCCATCTTTTCCCCCTTCTCTTTTTTTTTACAACAGATGAAGTGTCCCTCCTCCAATCTAAGGCTCTTCCTTCTGCCTGGGCTCTAAATACTATTCCCTTTCATCTCCTCAGTGACCTCAATCTGTCAGTCATCCCTCCTCTCTCCTCTAACTTCTATTTTGATATAATTTTAAACTTACAGAAATGCTGTAGGAAAAGTACAAGAAAATCCATGAACCCAGATTCATCAATTGTTTACATTTTGCTCCATCTGCTTCTCTTCTTCTTTCTCAATCCATAAGGAATCATTTCAGATACATTGGAGAGACAGCATACTTCTTATCTCCTAAATACTGCAGGGTGTATTTCCTAAGAACAGCGCCATTCTCTGACATAACCACAGTGCAATGATCAAAATCATGAAGTTTAACATTGATAACAATACTATTTAATCCACAATCCATATTCAAATTCCACCAGTTTCCCTAATAACGTCCTTAATAGCTACATTCTTTTTCTGTTCTAGGATCCAGTCTCAGATGATGCCTTGATTTAGCTGTCATATCTCTTTAAAGTCTCCTTAATCTGAAACAGTTCCTCACCCATTTTTATCTTTCTTGAGCTTGACCATTTTATAAAATAAACATCAATTGATTTTTAGAATGTCCTTTAATTTGGATTTGTTATTTGTATATGATTGGAAATCAGATTATTTATTTTTGGTGGGACTGTAACAGACAGGATATTCTGTCTTATTTAGTACATTTTATCAGGAGGTTCAGGATGTCAATTTGTCCCAATATTGGTAATATTTACTTGGTTAAGGTGGTGTCTGCTGTATTTCTCTACTGTAAAATTAGTAGTTTTCCCTTTGTAATTAATGAGTTATTTGTGAGGTGATAATTTGAGACTATGTTAATACCCTGTTCTTCAATATTTCACTCATGAACTTTAGTATCCTATTTGTAACCTGCGGAAAATTGCCGATTTTCTAGCCCTATCATTTCTTCCATATTTATTAGTTGACATTTAGCTGAAAGGAAGAACTTTCCTTTCTCATCAATTAATTGATTGTATTATATTACTATGGACTTACGGATTTTACTTTTAAAAAGTAATTTCTACTATTTCTATCATGATTATTTTAACGCTCACATTTTCAAGGTTTGGTCATTGGCAGTCTCTCACCTGTATCTTTAGCCTCTCTCTTTCTGCTTACTGCTTTCCACCAGCATTTAAACATTCACCCTACATCAGTCTATTTTGCATCTATATCACTCCACCAAAACTGTCTCATCAAGGTAAAAAATGGCCTCCTGTCACTAAATTGAGACAATTTAGAAATATTCATTTTTGATAACTTTCTCTTTTAACCTCTTCATTATCAACAGATGCAAAAGAAATCACAGAGACTATATAACTTACTCAATTACAAGTTGAACACTCTGTTAAACATCACTCGGGCCAAGAAATAGAACTATGCCTGCCACCTGGAAGCCCCTCCTTCCACAAATAACCTCTATCTTAACTTTTGTAATTATTTCCTTGCATGTCTATGTGCTTTTATCACTCATGTGCATCACTAAAACACTTAGTCTTGCCCTTGCAAAATATTTGATGTAGCATTTTAATGCCTTTCATCTACTTTCCTCTTCCATTCCTTTCTTTCCCTTACAATCAGACTGTGGAAGAACCCTGGCCATTTCGCTGTGGATTGTCCCAGTCTGAATTTTGCTGATTGCACACTCCTTGTGCAGGGTAGCATGTTCCTCTGTCCTATTTCTTGTAAATTGACAGCTGGGCTCAGACACTTGATCAGACAGACTTGGGTCTGACTTCTTTGGTAAGACTATACGTGGCTGTGTGTTCTTTTATCAGGAGGCCTATTATATCTGGTTGTATCTTTTTGTGCTGTCACTAGCCCGTGATTCTCAGTGCCTCAATCTATTAAATAATAGGAGCTGGCATATTCTAATGTATTAATTCTTTTGAACTTATTAGTTGAAAATCTTTTATAGAAACACATTAATCTATTATTTGGTTGATTGAGGAAAAGGTAGGTAAATGCTTGATTCATAATCTTTATTAGTTTTCAAGATAATGATGGTTCCTTGTGATCTGACAATAACTATTGTTTTAAAAATATTATGAACTTGTGGATTTAAACATATTTTATAATTTCCAATGTATTGCAAATCTTATTTTTATTGAAGATCAAAGCTTGCTCACTGTAGGTTCTTTTGCTCAGTGGGGCACTCTTATTTAGAGTCTGAGTCATTTTGACAATGACCCTAGTAACATTTAATTTCTCCCTTGATATTGAGTAGGTCAAGGAATCCCAAAATCATCTTGTGCATTTCTTTCCATAGGCCTGGAGCCAGCATTTCTCCAACAAGCCCTGGTTTCTTTTTAATGGGAAATAATACTTCAAGACTACAAACTAAGTGCTATAATTTCTTTCTCTCTCTCTCCTCCCACTGTATATACCATAATCTGTGTTTCTTTTCCTTTATACCAAGAATCCTGGTTTACAGGGACACAGAGCGTGAAGTAGAATTTGCATACTCCATTATTGTTCATTTGCTTTATCCAAGTGGTTCTCAGCCAAGGGTGAGTTTCCTCTCAAGGGATATTTAGCAGCACTCAGGAGACATTTTTGGTTGTCACAGCTGCAGGAGTTGGGGCATTGGTGCTATTGGTATTTAGGAGGCAGAGGCCAGGGCTGCTGTTAAACATCATAAAAGCACAGGACTAGTCCTCACGACAAATAATATTTGGTCCAAAATGTTAGTAGTGCTAAGATTGAGTAACCCTACTATCCCATATTATACACAAACAAACAACAGTCTCAGAATAATACTACTAATGCTACTACCATCAATTATAATCACTAAAGTAGTTTAAAACTTATTTGAATATGTCAATCTTCTCATACATGCCACCTAATGACTGTAACAAATTTACATTGTCAGATCATGTAGCGATTACATACTAAACTCTCTCCCTTTTAACTCCCTTTTCGTGTTGGGCTCCAGACCTAGGACTAGATCAAGGGTTGGAAGGTAAGTTTAATAAGCAGGTGGAGCTTGGCTCCAATGAAATGATGTCACCAGATTGCCACATCAACAGTAAATCAGTTTAACTAAAAAAAATCCCTGTGCTCAGAAGCTGTGGAGAAAACAAAATACAACTGGGCTATTTTATACATTGGCCTATTTGCCTCTTATGACTATAACTGAATCTGTTCAAGTACATTAACTGATGACTAATAGAAACAGAGTCATAGCAGTAGACTTGAGGAGCTGGGTGGCAGGTCACAAGAGCTTGGAGCAAGATAAGCCCTCCTATTTCCCATTACTGCCTTTTTTTTTTCTGATTACTTTCAACAATCTGAATTTACAGTTTTTTTCTGCCAGCGACTGCTGCATTTTAAGTTTTTATAAAAGGTAGTGTTAGTTAATGATTATTCATCAGTAATTCGTTAACCACATTCATGGGATTTGACTCATAAATCAGAGACTTTCTCTCCAAAGTTGTCTTCTGTGTATTTCCTTCTAACTCTTGCACTTCTTCCAGGAACACCCCCACCTTTCCTGTATTTCTCTCCCTCTTCCTGTCCTTGTTTTCTTCCAACATCTCTGCCCTTCTGCCCTTTCATCTCACATTCTTTGCTATGTATTTTTTGATCTTTTCAACTTATCTCCTGACAGAGTACTTGTTCTTCTCATATTTAAAAGATTTTCACAGTTCACAGATCTTTTTCTCTCATCACCTCTCATATCGCTTCCTAATCTCAGCTCTTATTCTCTCCCCTGCCTCATATTCCACTCCAGTTAACCTTATTAACATTCACGAGAGAAGTGGTGATTATGGCTTGACCACTTTACTGTCAGCTTTAAGTCTCCCATGCTTCCAACACCATTTTGGGGTGTTTTTCTAGGGTTGCTGCTTTTGTTATTGTTCTGATGGGACACTCACAGGAGGGCCTTTATCATGCCTGTCCATCTCCCTCCAGCATTCCCGCTGCTTTCTTATGCTTTTGATGCCAGGTAAGGAAGATGGTCTTCAAAACAGGGCTATTGCTCTAATTTTATAATCTAAGGGAAAATTGCACTCCTCTTAAATCTTTGCAGAGAATTATATCTCACTCTGTTTTCCTTATTCACCTTTCTTCTGCACATTTTATTTCCAGCCTTTCTTAAACCACCCCTTGGACCTGCACCTGAATTCACTGTTGAGCAGAAGACCTCGCCCCTTTTTCCTAATCTGGGCAGTGGGAGCCAGGATCTTGTTACTGCTAGCATTGAGGGTTGACATGGACTCCTGGTGTCTAGTTATCCAGTTTGGGCTCCCCACAGTTGGAAGACAGCTGGGATTTGAGATGGAAGTGGGGAGGTACGTGTAGAGGGGAATGATCACGATTTAATTGTTGCCTGGAATACCCTCACTGGTGGTGGGGCTGGCTCTGGTGGTGTTCACCTGGTGATAAGTCCCTACAGAGCTTGATCTTGCTATGCCAGGGCTCCCTGATGGGCACCACGCTGCTCTGCTGCTCCAGTAGAGAAAACAAGAGGAACTGACACATTTCTTCTTAACACACAAGGACCTGAGCCGAGCAAATGGGAAAAAAAAAACACCAAATTTCAAAGTGGCCTTTCTCCCTTGGGACATTCATTTCATACATAAAATTTTCTGTATTTCTTAATCAGGTAGCACACGGTGGCCATTCAGAGTTGTCACTTGCCCAGCTTGAGATTCCTGCGGTGATGGGAAGTAGGTTACTGAGAAGTTAACTGATCCCTCCACCCCCAACACCGGCCAATTCCTGGAAGGTGAGGAAGGTAAGCCTACGAACCAAACGGAGAAATCAGAGAATGCATTCTTAAAGCAAGAAGGGACACCAAGCATTAAGAAAGCAAATTTCCATACAGGAGCAATAGACTGAGAAACTGCCTGTGCGTCCAGTGTCAGCAAAGCCTTTCAGCCTCCTCATGCTTCTTGCCAATTTCTGTCACAACCCACAGAAAGCAACCAAGCAGGGACCTGCTAGACAGTCAAACGCAGTCCTCAGAATCCATCCTATGCTGCCCAGTTATCAGAGGAGGGAAGAAAGAACACTTTTGCTCAGAGTTCCTCAAACAGGGTCTCAGCCTTCACTTTAGAATTTTAAAACCCAAGATTTCAAAGTCAATGGAATAACAGTTCCATTGACCCCTAACATGTTGCAAATCTGGCAATTAAAAAAAAATCAGTGTGCTGTGACTGGTGTCTTCGGGCTAGCATTTAGCATTTCTCCCTGCTTATTCACTATTGGAAGAGATCCAAATGTTTGTTACGAATGCTGGTCAGAAAAAGCTGGACTGCAGCAGATAAAAGACTTTTTATCTTCAAACATCAGTTGGTGTAAAAGCATCTGTAAATCTGTCTCAAAATAGGGAAGGGAAGAAAATGTACAGTAGTGTCAGGAGCCCAAATGTATCTTAAGTGTAATACAAAAAGGGATGCTCACTCATGGGTTAATTGTCAAAGACACTTTTCACTCTTCTCTCTTTTGCACTAGCTTCTTAATTCAAATTTAAGCAGTATATCTGGGACTCTAGTCCCAGAGTTCTTGGCACATTCCAAAATATTTGCTGTCATTATACATGAAAGATAGCTTGTGTGGGACTGTAATTCTTGGGTCAACCTCTCAGGTAGGCAGAGGGCATGAGAAGGTAGTAAACACAGCATAGACCAGGATATGGATGAAAAAGCCTTTTTATATGGCCCAGGTTTCAAGGAAAACTGTCTATAGGAAATGCCTTAGCAGAGAATCAAGGCCATTGGCCTAATGATTCAGCTTTACAGCAGCACTGACTGAAGGAAACTTGAAGTGCACACACGGCTGGTCTATATATTTTAATCAGCTTTGCTAGGCGGTTACTCACCCATCCACATCGGTCCACCAGCTTGATCCATCTTAAGAACACCTGCTACTGGTCCGTGTCTCATTATCTAAGGGAGGGCGCTGATAATTGGGCTCAGGTGAGGCTGCAGGTGATTTGCAGACAGGACGCCTTAAACGATGCCAAGCTGGTTTTTGTCTTCTGGTTTTTTTTTTTTTTTTTTAAATGTAAACTCCCAAGTCTCCTGGTCATCCTCTATCATCCACCCCTCACCAGCTAAGCTCCTTGAAGAACTGACCTCACCCATCTTCCTGCCACCTCCCTTCCCATGTACTCAGCTTTCTGAAGCTTTGATGCTGGCTTTCTTCCCCACATACTGATACGTTGTCCTATTTAGTGAATGTTTTCCGTTATCCTGATTGGTCACTATCAGGTACTCCTTCATTTTAAACCTCTACTTTCTTGGTTCCCCCATACATTTCTGCATGTTTTAATCTCTGTATCCTGTATAGGGCCTTTTGTTTACCAGCACCCCACCCCCACCCCGCCATTACAGCTAGTATACCCTTGTTCTAGCTTCAGCCCAGCGTTTTTCTCTCATCTCATTATTGCTTTACAGTAATGCCCCATATTCATGTGCACAGCTATTTATTCACTCGATGCTGATAAGCCCCAAATCTGTCTAGCGCAGACTTTTCAGGCATTTACCCAACTGCTGATGGACCTAACGACCTCAGCTTCAACCAGGTATTAGCTCCACTGCAGTTAAAGGCAACTACTAACATCATCTTCTTTGGCATCCTGTATTTTCTCTAGGTTGACAGTATCTCCTAGGTAACACAACGTGGGAGCATCCTCGACTCCTCCATTCCTCTGAAGTCTCCCACAGAAAATAAGTCTGTAAACCCAGTTTTTCACTTTATAACTGTTTCTTCAAGCCCTCACATCTTCTCTCACTTCATCACCCCTATCTAAAACAGACATCCTCTGTGGGGGGATATTGTACTAGGCCCCTAATCACTTTATCAACCTTTGGTATTTTCCCTCTCAGATTCATCTCTTGCAAAGCCAGTGGGGTGATCTACCCAAAATATTAAACCAACAATGTAATTCCACAGCTCAGAATTCTCTGCTGGCTTTCCAGGACCTGCAGAATGAATCCCAACTACCTAACATAGAGTATGTGTCCAGCCCCTGTACCCTCTCAAGCTTTACCTTCTGTATTTTGTACTGAAATGACACTGAACTCCTTGTGGTCTCTGAGCACACAGAACACATTTTCCTTTCCTGTTTTTGCTCATACTATTCGTCTGCCTGAAAGTCGTCTTCCACCACCCACCCCATTTTGATATTCTACTCATCCTTTAAGAAAAAAAAAGTCATGGCATACTTATGCAATGGAATACTACTCAGCCATAAAGTATAATAAAATAATGCCATTTGCAGCAACAAAGATGGACCCGGAGAATGTCATTCTAAATGAAGTAAGCCAGAAAGAGAAAGAAAAATACCATATATCACCTATATGTGGAATCTAAAAAAAAAAAAAGGCCAAACAAACTTATTTACAAAACAGAAACAGACTCACACACATAGAAAACAAACTTATGGTTACCGGAGTGGGGAGGGAAAAATTGGGAGTTCGAGATTTGCAAATACTGACTGATATATATAAAATAGGTAAACAAGTTTATACTGCATAGCACAGGGAACTATATTTGATATCTTGTAGTAACTTAGGGTGACAAAGACTATGAAAACGAATGTACGTATGTTCCTATATGACTGAAGCATTGTGCTGTACACCAGAAACTGAAACAACGTTGTAAACTGACTATACTTTAATAAAAATATCTTTAAAAAATTTTTTTTAAAAGAAAGAAAAGCTTCAGGGTCCTACCTACATCCCTAGGAGCCTTTGCATTTCCCTCGTCACGGCTTCTGGTAGGTTCCGCCGTCTCCTCAGAGCGGTAATCCGTACTTTCCCCTTTAATTGAACGGACCACAATGCCTTGCGCGCGCCGTTTACGTCACTCTCTCCCCCTGGGCTTCGAGTTCCTTGAGGTCAGAGGGCTGTCGGCTTCGCGCAACCAAAGCCAGGCAGGGTCCCTGAAGGAGCGAGCGCTCCGCTAGCGGTTGCTGAATGACTGACTGAACCTGTGAACATCTCTGGCTTTTAGTTTCGTTTGTTAACTTAGAAGACAAGAAAGGGGAAAGAATAGGAAAGCTAGAAAAGGAGACTTACTGAGGCGGTTGGTTTTGCCCGATGCACGGCGAGCCAAAATGCTGAGACGCCGACGTTTGAGGCCTACAAAGAGAGAGTCAAATGCACAAGGCAGCCAAGCGAGAGGACCGGAAAACAAGCTTCACATCCGCCTCCCGGAGGGTAAGGGTCTTGGGGTGTTTGTGGCATGAACAAAGAAGCCGGGAGGTGGGAGGCGTGGGGAGCGTGGGGAAACGTGATTGGGAAAAGGCCCGATAATCGTAGTTCTCCGCAGTCTGACTAGGCTACAAATTATTTGCATGCTCCAGAATATTTGTTGTCATTATACATGAAAGGCAGCTTGGGTGGGTCTTTAGTTCTTGGGTCAAGTTCTCTTTCTTTGAAGATTTTGGGGCAGAACTCCATGTTCTAACACTGTGGCAAAGTCTGAGACCAGACTGGTTGTTTTTCTCCTGGTATTTTAATTACGTATTAAAAGATTCTTTATCTTTGAAGTCCGACAGTATTACCAATTAGTTATCCAGTGTCTGCTACGTTAGCTTTGTACCTCCATCCTCAAATTACCTTCTACGTTTTTCTACTCCTCTTCAGTAAGAAGGGTGAAGCTAAGCCGTGGGCCAGTGCTCCAGCCCCATCCACTCGCACCTACTCTTGAACCTTGTCCTTTTATTCTCTCTTTCACTTGACTTGCCAGTCTCCCCTCCTCTGTGGGTCCCTTTCTTCTGAGTCATCAGGCTTATCTTCTCCTCATCATTGCTATGACCCTGCTAAGCCTTCCAGCTACTGCCTTTTTCCTCCCTTTGCATCACCACCAAACTCATTAAAAGAAAAATGCCCAATCATTATCTGAATAATGAGACTTTGCAACTCATTTATCTAATCCATAAATAATGAACATATGGTGGAGGGGAAGCAGTATATTGCAAAGGAAAGGACCGTTTTGCTTCAAAAGCATCGTTCAACATTTACATTTGTTGTAATCTGTTGGAGGGTATGGAAGATAATTCAAAAAACAAGCAGTTAAATTAAGACCTCCACGTCTATTCCACCCCATCTCTTTCTTTTCCACTTTCTTCCTTAAAGGCCAGTAGACTCCCAGAGCTTTGATAGTCACCTTGATCTAGGCAGGTGACTCGCAGAGCTACATCTCTGATCTGCACTCCATACCTTCTCTGTTTTTCTGCCTGATAACCTTATTTGTGAGTCCTAAATTTTAATATGTCAAAATTTCAACCTGAAACTCTTACGAAACCAGTTTCTCTCTTCCTCTTGACTCCTCTATATTCATGACCATTTTTATTGGCCTCCTGATCATTCAAGCCCCCTGACTTCTTTCAACGTGTCTCTCAATATAATCACTTGCCAGGTTATTTTCTTACACTTTTGTAACAGCCCTGAAATCACTTTCCTGCATCCTATTCTCATAGATATCATGAGATCCTATTTCTTTTTGGCTTAGGTATTGAAACAGCATCTCTTGTCTGTCCATCTTCCCAACATTGTATACACACTGCTGCCAGAATAATATTCTCAAAAACATATAGTGAGTCTCTATTGCCATCAAATAAAGGAAAAAAGAAAAAAACCCCAGAAAACAAAAGCAACAATAAAATAAAATCTTTCTCTGGTTTCCAAGGGATTCTACAGTATAATCTCATCTTATTTTTCTATCCATCACTCTAAACCAAACTATATTCAGTATTCCTGCTCCTCCCCTTGGGCACAGTGTCTGTGCCAGGAATGCATTCTCCCAGGTTGAAGAGCTTCTGGGGTTATATCTGAGCTACTCCGTGTCCACCTCCATCATCAAGTGGCCTTGTCCTACAGAACCCCCCTCACCCCCTACTTCTACCCCAGGTACTTTTCTTTTTGCAGAGCCTCCTCATGTCATTATAATTATCTAGGCAAGGGGGAAAGTGGGATGGGAGGAAGAAGGAAATACACAGAGGGCTGGACAGTTTATCTCACCATTTTTTAATCACCTTCTTTCCCAAACCATGTTCCAAAATTTCTCTGATATTACCCACTCTTCTCTCTGGCATTAGGCTGTAATTATAGTTTTCCTGTTTTATGATAGCAGATAAAGTGGTGGAGGAGAGAAAAGGACACATATAAAACATGTTCCCCACCAGGTTCCCCATCCTCTGCTCCCAGCTCTTCACTGCCATTCCTGCCACATATGTGGCAGTAAAGACCCAGTTCCTTCTCTCCTAGGGATTTCCTTCTGTTTCTATGTTAGATTCTAGGATCCATCAACCGCCCTCACTTCCATGGCGTCTACCTCTTTGGATTCATGGGAAGGAGCCAGTACCCTCTGCTACTTTTCCTTCTTTCATTTTTATGCCAATAAGTTGGACATCCCTCCTAAGAAACACCAACTAGGTCACAATAAACTCATCTTTCACAAAAGTTACTTGATAATTTAGTAAAGAACTTCCACAGATAAGCTCAGGTTTCTGGAAGTTGTTAAAATTCAGTAGAACTATTCTGAAGAGAATTGATATATAAATGGCCATGAAAACAGGGGTGATGAGGTCCCACCTTTTAAGTGCTATAAAGGCAGATGGACTGGTGAAGCATTTAAAAATCAGAAAAAGCCTCAAGTGATAGATAAATACTAACAAAGAATTGCTAATGAGCTTTAGTATCTTCAGCAATAAGCAAGCAGAACTCACCTACACCATATGTAGTAGGGGAACATAACAAAGGTTGGTTTTCTGACAGCCCAGAGTTTCAAGAAAGAATAAAGTGCCGTGGCTGCCTGCCTTTATTAAACTTGTACATGTATGCATCTGATAGAACTAAAGTGAGAAAACACATCTTTCTTCAATCCATTATTTTAGGAAAGCAAAAATACTACATTATTGAGATCATTTAAAAAATGATTGTTATGAATTATTATAAGAAGATTGTTCCAAACAATTTCCTTTGAGAGTTACACTTGGACTAGTCAAGGATCCTTTTGTTTGTTTTTGCCTTCTCTCCTTGAACTGTGAAATCAAAGTACAAGTGGAGTGGAGGAAGCCAGTGCAAGCTAATTCAGCCAACACTGGCAGCTGTCTGTCACTGGAGCTTGTCGCCTTGAAGCAGGAAATTGTTTTTTTTTTTCCCATTGCACCAGAAAAAGAGCGATGCAAACAAGGTGGATGGGAAGGTTATCCAGACATACAAAATTACTAAAAAGGGAAATATTTTAACTTTGCCTCCTTTCCAGATTGTCCTAAGAATAATGAGATCATCTAAAAAGAGGATGAAAGAGAAATTAGATTTCTATAAGTATTTCAAAATAAAATAATTTAGAAATGTCTATTCAGTTGCTGACAAGGATAGTAATGAAATTCATAAATAATCAATTATCCCAAATCAAATATCCCAAATATACTTCTCAAATTTCCAGAAAAGAACAAATCTCAGCTTTCATTTTAGTAAAGTTAGAGAAAAATTTGGACAAATCAACGTTTTCCCAGGAAATACAGTAAGGTTCCAAATGCCTATCTATAATATAGTTTTTATGTACATTCTTTCAAATTGTTTCTCAAGCAGATATAGGTGATTTGTACACCTAGTTGTGGGTTTCCAACGTACATTGAAAAGAATTTGCCTTTTTTGACATAGCATTTTATTACGTTTTTATAACATGAAGATTTTCAGACACACAAAAGTTGAAAGAATTTTACAACAAACACTGAATGTGCACCCAGATTCTACCATTTTACTATTATCACTTTATCACCTATCTGTCTAGTCACCCTTCTAACCATCTAGAATATCACCACTCCTACAGCTCCCCTATGGTTTTTCCTGTAAATCCCCCCCACCCTGCAAAGGCAGACCTTAGATTTTCATCCATCTTAGATTTAAAATTCACATTTAAATGTCACTTAAAGACTTCCTGAATGCTTGTATCATTTTGAAGTATTGGGGAGTTTACATAATTCTTTTAATTTTTAAAAGTAATATGTCTAGTAAGTATTTTGCTTTCTAGACAAACAAATCACAGCCCACATTCTATGAAGAATCTTCCATCCTTAAATAGGACATGTCTGGGTGGCATTTAACATCACTTTGGGTGAGAGAGTTTATCCCTTTTAGGGTCAGTTCTTTATTTGTAAAATGGAGGTATAAATACCAACTGTAAGCTCACCTCAGGATTGTTGTGAAGGTGAGAAAAAGTAGAAGCAGTTAAAACTTCCATAGAAATGTACACTGTTCTCCTTATCTGTGTAATCAGGCAAGATGAACTATTAATGGCACGTTGCAGGTGCAGCCTTGGAGATCACATACTTTCCTAAATAGACATGATGAGCTTTATCTTGTGGAAAATTGGGTAGAATCACAGAATTGGCTCAGTGTGCTATAGTTCCATTTTTCTCATTAAAGACGTTCAAATTCTCACACTGACAAAGCTTGTGGAATCACTGAATGTTTTTGGCATTAGCCTTTAATAATAATATGCTTATTTTTAGTGCACTGTACTAATTCAAGTCAATTTTATTTATTTTTATTGTTAATTAGATGAGGATTTGAGAATAAAAAAACATTAAGGCCTTTCCCCTCTATCCAACTTACAGGTTATTTTTTAATTCTTTCCTCAAAACCAGCATAAAGAATTGACAGCTGATCTTTCTGATTCAAAGCAGTTTTCACTCTGCTAAGTTACTCTACATATCAAGCACATAAAGCATTTCAGATAAAAGTCAGTTAGAAAGTGAGTAATATAAGCATTTTGTTTAACTAACTAAATAACTAGCTTTGATGAATTTTTCATTTCTCAAGTGGTTATTCTGCTGATGGTGTATATCTCTATATATGAATGCTACAGCAGTGATTTCAATCTTGACATATTCAACATGAAAGTCACCTTAACTAAAATTAAAACTTAATAATATTACTGTTTGCTTGAAGATCCATATCATAGTGTTCTTTAGGTTGGAGAAAACTGAAAACAACCTAAATATCCAATCTTAGGGGAAAGGAGTAGGTAATTTATGGCATATCACACAATAGGGTATTATATTGCCAGCACATTCAGAGTTATAAACCTATGTGTAGTTTGCTTACAAGTGAGCATAGAAAAAGATAGGTGCATATGCATCATAATATTAATACTGGTTAGAGCAGGATCATGGGATTATGGTGTTTAAAAATTTAATTATCAAATTTATTTCTTAAACTGTTTTTATTTATTTCTCTCAGGTTAACTACGATGCTTGCATATGTATAAAGCTACAAAACTGTGCATTGTATTAGACATATTCCATTGCTGTTTTTCCTAATTAAAATATGAGCTTTTATTAAAAATACAAACATTACAGGCATGTAAATTTAGAAAATAAAAATTCTTATAATCTGATATATCAGAAGATTATTGCGCTTTTTGTACACACACACACCACATCACATAAAGTTTAAGAGCATGGAATTAATCATACCTGAGTTTGATTCTCAACTATGTTGTGTGGTCTTAGGAAAATTACTTAATATCTTTAGGCTTTAGTTTTCTTGTTTGTGAAATAAAGATAATGATAAGACATTTCAAAAAATGCCCAACATTATTTATTCAATAAAAATGAGTTTGCATGTACATATATATATTTAACAGAGATGGTATATTTTACATGCTGTTTTTTTTAACCCCCTTTTCCTATATGACATATCTTAACAATTCATATCAATTCATTATGTACCTGTCATTTTTTTAAAAAATGGCTTCATAGTATGTCATTGTCCGTGTGGAACACAATTTACTTACAAGCCCCTATTTTATTTCAAGCTATGCTGCAGTGAAGCATTATGTGTATATTTTTAACTTCTGCAATATGTCTGCAAGCTTAATTTCTAAATATTGAATTGCTTTTTTATAAAGAATGGGAAATATAAAATTGGAAAAGAGCCATTCATTGTAGCAGCAACACAAATAGTGACAACAACAAAACGACTACTGCAATTCACATAAAATACCTAGAAATAAATTTAATAAGATATAAATATATAAAAATGTTACAAAACTCTACTGAGTGACGTGTATTCGCAGATTGATAATGGAAAATACATGCTTTTCCTTAGCCAGAAAGATTCAGTTATAAAAATATGATTAATATGTAATTTAAAGTACAAATTAAATTTACCAGTAAGACACTATTTTAGTCACAGTAGCTTTTATCATAAATGCTTGAAGTCTTGGGGGCAAGTCTCACTTAATTTCTCTTCTCTTTCAGGATTTTACTATTTTCCCTTGTTTTTCCTTACAGGTTAAATTTAAACTTATTTTATCAACTCCTAAAAACATTTTATTGGAGTTTTAACTAGAATTACACTGAATTTATTAAGTTTATTCCCAGGTATCCTATCACTTTTAGTTTGTTGTTGCTTATTGTGAATTAAAAAAGAATTTTTTTCCCTTGTGTTTTTCCTATATATGGTGTTTCAGCATCAGGCATACCTGACATAATTTAATCCTGTTAAGAAAGCATTCATTCAGCTGATAATTTTAATGAGCTGGAAAACATGGGGATTTTTTTTTCCAGTTATTTTCATAGCTCTTGCAATAATCACAATTTCCTATTGGATCTGTTTTATTACTTGGATGGTTGAGGAGCAGACAAAAGGACAAGTAGAAAAGTAAGATTGGGTCAGGGAGGTAGAAATAGCATGATCAGGAATCAAATCCTGGATTTACCTTTAACTAGCATTGACCTTGGGCTGGTCTGTCACAGTTGGGTGTTTTAATTTTCTTTCAGCTTTAAGATCATCTGATTTGTTCTCTATTGGGTTAAACCCACAGAATTCACATATTTATAAATACCTGTTGAGTGGTTTTTGTTTTTTTGTTTTTTTTAATGTACTAGGCACTGCATTAAGAGCTTGGAAATCTGCATCCTAGAGAGGCAATACAGAACATTCAAGTAAGGTGGCCTTTTGTTTCCAATTCCTCATGTAAATGTTACTGTCTTTAGATATCCTAACTAATTTACATCTCTGAGTTGTAGGTTCTGGAGTGCAGATGTTCATGGTGTGATTTGCGGCAAGGAGCCTGGGTTAGTTCTTCCTCCAAGTCAGCTTCTTCCCAGCCCCCGGTTTCTCCTCTGTGGAGCCTGGAGCTCTTCCATTTAACCTTCTGTGATTCTCTAACTTCCATGTAGTTTCACATTTGACCAACCAGCAGAGAGAAAGCAGGAGCATGACATTCTCCAAGACAGTGATTCTCATGCTTTTATGCATCTAAGAATCACCTGGGATCTTGATAAAGTTAGCATGTCTGAGATGGGATCCACAGCTCTACATTTCTAATCAGCTCCTAGGTGAGAACTCTGGCTGCAGTTCCACAAACTACATTGTAAATAGCAAGGGGCTAAGTCAGTTTAGAAAAGGAGTGAGAATGAGTTGTTCCCTAAGCAGAATAGCCTACTAGGGAAATCTTGCCATAGCTGTCGAATTCATCTAATTGCACAGTAACAGGTCAAAAATATAATCAATTCCTTTCTTGTTGTTCAATCTGCCCTGAATCATTTTTTCCCCCTCGCAGGCAAAATGACTCAATACTGAAAAACTCCTGCTGTCTTAAATCTCAAAGTGGGATAATCAAGAATGAGGTTTTAAGCAATCTTCAGTAGAGGGAAAAAAATAATGGAAAAAAACCAAACACCCACACATTTGCTGAAATGCAAGAGTAGAGAAATCAGGGAACCTTTCTGAGAGACAAATAAAAATGTATCCTTTCCCTTTACTATTCCCCAAATTTTAGTTTTTTAATTTCCCCCCACTTTTAGTTAAATTAATAACAAACTTATGGTTAATAATTTGACCAGCAGTGAAAACAATAAACAGTAGAGTAAAAATTATCTAAAATCTTTATATTCAGATATAACCACTTCTAATATCTTGGAAAACATTCTTCTATGTCTGTTGGTCTAACTCAACACACACCCACACCCTATTTAATTTAATTTTTGCATAATTAAATGCATTTTTTACGTATTGCATATTGATTATTTTTACAGAAATAGATTTACCTAGCAATAAGTCTTAACACTAGTAGTTAATTTTTTAAAAATAAATTTGAAGTATAACTGTGTAAGTTTAAGGTGTACAGCATGTTACTTTGATACATTTTTCTATTGTAATAATCTG
This sequence comes from Camelus dromedarius, assembly GCF_036321535.1. Lineage (NCBI taxonomy): Eukaryota > Metazoa > Chordata > Mammalia > Artiodactyla > Camelidae > Camelus > Camelus dromedarius. Next base: position 8,030,072 of record NC_087454.1, on the reverse strand, counting down.
ATGTAGCAATTGTTATCATATTATATAATTATAGTGCAATATTATTGTCTACATTCATTATAGTGTGCATTAGATCTCCATGGCTTATTTACTACTTACTAAAAGTTTGTAGCATTAAACATCATCTCTCTTACCAGTACCTCCTCACTTCCCATCCCCTCTGATTATTATAGGTTACACTCTGATTATTATAGGTTTAATTTTTTGGGATTCCACATATAAGTGATACCACATAGTACTTGTCTTTCTCTGAGTTATCTTGCTTAGCATAATGTGTGCAAGGTTTATCCATGTTGTAAATGGGAGGAGTCTTCTCTCCTGTAGCTGAATAATATTTCACTGGGTGTGTGTACCACATCTTTTTTATCCATTCATCCATTGATGGGCATTTGGGTTGTTTCCATATCTTGGCTATTGTGAATAATACTGTGATAAACATAGGAGTGCATATATTTCATCAAAATGATATTTTCATTTCCTTTGGGTATATGCCTAGAAGTGGAATTGCTGAGTATGGTAGATCCATTTTTGATTTTTTGAGCAAACTCCATATTGTTTTCCATAGAGGTTGGACCAATTTACATTCCCACTCACAATGCCTGAGTTCCCTTTCTGTCACATCCTTGACAACACCTGTTGTCTCTTGTAATAATCATCCTAACAGTCAACACTAGTACTTTAAATAGCTGCTTAATAATTCCTGGTATTGTTCCAACAGAGGTTATTTTTTTTCAAATTAGAAGACACACTTTTAAAGAATATTTTATTAATTTTATGTACCTTACTAATTATATAAGTTCAGACAATATAATTACAGAGCAGAGAGCAAAATATCACCCCAAATTTAACTATCTGGTGTACTTTCTCAAATATTCAGTGAGCAGCATTCCTGAACAGTTTTCTATGCACATCTATACAGTTTAAAAATAGGCAAATAAAAACTCAATTTTTATGAAAATGAGATTATAGTGTACATATAATTTTAATTGAAATATTTCAAATTTAATTATCACATATTAGGGAGAGAAACAAACTGAAGTCAAAGGATCCACCACTTAACTTTCTATGGGGACTTGAGCAAGTTACTTAATATTTCTTGTGTCTCAAATTTCTGATCTGTAAAATAGGACTTATAGTACCTAAATCATAGGATGTTGTGAGGATGAAAAAAGGTAATATAAACAAAACATTTAGAACAGTGCCTAGAATATAGCGATTCATACATGTCAGTTATTTTTACATTAGCTCAATTATATGAATTTATTTTATGGAAAATTGGTTATGAAAAATATCAGAGATAGGAGTCATGTTTTTAGGTTAGGTCCATCATTGAAAAAAAATTCGTAGCTTTCTGCCGTGAAAAATGGAGAAATGAATCATGTTTTCTCCCCCTCCCTCCTACCTTCTTCCCAATCACATCCTGACTTCTATCTTATTATTTTTATTTAGCTGAGAGTTTTAACATCTACATTCTGCTCTATGCCCATAATTCCAATAGTCGTCTCCCTTTCTGAGAACTTTATTTCAGTTCATCTTCTGATTCATGGGTTTCACCTTGGCATAACTCCTTTCAACAAAGGCCCATGGATGCACTACACCATGATTATTTTCTGATTAAGAATGTCTTTCTGTTAGTTTAGTACTTGGACAAAAATATAAGCTGCGTATTATATTCTTCAACTACTTTTCTCTGATTTTTATAAATGTTTTTGTATTATCCCCTGGAACTTGATAGCAGTTATTTTTCCTCTTTGTAAGTGAACTGCATTTCCTCTGGATGACTAAAGATTTCTTTTCTCTCATTATACTTAATGTTTAGTAACTTCTTTGTGACATGTCTTGATGTAAATATTCTATTAAAATAAATCTTCTGCAGAACATAAAATGTCTTTGTGTCCTGCAGATTTAGTTCTTCCTCTATTTAGGGAAATTTTCTTCTACTTTATCTTTAAAAAATTAATTGTGAAAGATATCTATATACAGGTGCAGTTCTGGGCTCCCCAAGACCACCCTCATGTTCAAAGATCCAGCCGTCAATGCCTGGAATGACTCACAGAATGCATCAAAGCTGTTATGCTAACAGTTACGGCTTATTACAGCAAAAGGATGCTGGCTAAAATCAGCAAAGGGAAGAGGTGCATAGGGCAGCATCCTGCACACCAGGTGTGAGCTTCCAGTTGTCCCCTCCCAGCAGAGTCATGCAGGCAGGTCTTTCCCAGCAACTATGTGTGTCAACGTGCAGCGAGTATTGCCAAGCAGGAAAGCTCAATCAAGCCCTGGTGTCCAGGGTTTCATGGGGGCCAGACACGTAGGCATGATGGACTGCCCACATGGCTGACCTTCATCTCCAGCCTCTCCAGAGATCAAGCTGATAGTGCGTGGCCCAAAGCCTCCAGATAATAAACACACTCTTACCAGGCAGGACATTCTAAATTCTTAGGGGTTACTTCTCAGGATCTAGTTAAGGGCCAAACCTTCCTTTGGTCAAAGTTAATCCTTAGTGCGGAACCAGAAACTGGGTATACATATAGGGAGACTAGATAGATAGGTAGGTAGGTAGGTGGATAGATAAATAGATAGATTTAAGAATTTTAATACAACAAAGAACTATGTATCCTGTGCTCATTACCCAGACCAAGAAATAGAATGTTACGTACTTTTAAATTTTCCCAGTTGTGTTATCATTTCTTTCTACCAAAGATAACTACTACTCTGATTTTTATGTTGAACATTTTCTCTCTTTCTCTTTCTTTTTTCCTGTGTGTTTCCTTATCTACCTATTCTTAGTTTTGAAAATCTGAGCAGCAGGCACAAACCTGTTTATGTTGGTATTCTGAAACGTGGCAACAAAGTGCCTTGTTTGCACCTGTTTTCACCCATTATACTAGAAACCTAGCCAATCATTTAGAAAATGCTTTAATGAAATACTCTTCACATATAAACAACTTTAATGAGATATAATCTACTAACAATTCACTCATTTGAAGTGTACAACTAAATGGTTTTCAGCTTATTTAAAGAATTGTGCAATTGTTACCACAATAAAATTTAGTAAATTTCATTACCCTAAAAAGAAACCCCACACTTATTTTTCTGTTTGCTTTTTGGCTTCCCAAGTTGTGTTACAGTTTTCACCTCTTTTTTCTGTTAACATAGGATTATTATTACCACATTTATTGTTAATATTATTATTATCCTATAGCTACAGTGGAGCATTAGGATGGAAGATTATTTGCATATGTTCAGATCACCATCCTTACCTTAATTTATTTGTCATTTTCTGCCTCAAGGAGAGGAGCTCTCTTGATGCAAGATTGTGTTTGTCTTTTATATCTATTATTTTCTTTCTAATTGCCTTGCCTGTTTGCCTACTTCCTCAGCATTCATTATGATTATCCCAGAGGCTTTCTTCTTTGTCAGTAATTATTTTCAGCCATACTTAATCATTCCTTAAGGTTTCTAATTTATTTATTTGTTAGGTAATGGTGAGCTTTTGATTGTCAATTTAGTTCCTTGGCTGGAAAGAATTTCCTCCTTCTCTCTTATTATGTGGTTTTATTGTTTTAACTTTGAGTCCTTAATTTATCAAATTCATATTCTTTAAAAATTTTTCTATCACTTGAGGCACTGACTAGGAATTTTCATCTATCCTTTGGTTTATGACTTCTTTTATTGTTGTTCCTTTTCTTTTGTTCATGGTTAAGATGGATCACACTGTCCAGACTTAAATTTTTCTGATAGAGTATGAATTAACATTCGTTGACCATATTACTAATTCCTCTCATGCCAATATACTAATGTGGCTTCCTCTTTAACCTACAGTTTAAGGGTAAGGTATTTAGTTTTATTTGTCTTCCTGCAGTTTGTGGGGACTGGAGGGGACAAGGGAGTTTGAGAAGTAGGGAGAGAGATCTGCTGCAGATTTTACTGAATGGTGTAGATTTTAGTCTCCCTTCTAAGATTGTGTTAAGTGTCCTGTTTCAGAGTTCCCTCCTTCTATTTTGGGGGTGTACACCATTTTCTTTATAGGGTATCTTGGGATACTCCATTAAATGTACAGCCCCAGCATATGAGCTATGGTGGTTTTTCTAGCCTTTACTGATAAACTGTATTATTAGGTAGAGGCTTTAATTAAAGATTTTCTCCCCTTGAATTTTCCCTGAGTTGCCTACTTAGAAATTTCATTCTCTTTGCTATTCATTGATCACTTTGATACTTTTTCATAGATCTCAGTTTCAAATGGTGCTTACCTTAAGACAAGGAGTAGCCTGAGGACAACCAGATTCCAACTTTTACCATGTTATGCACATAGTGGTTCCCCTCACATTTTTCTAGGGGTCTAATTCTTAGAGTATAATCTGTAAGTCTAGAATTTGCATCAGAACTTCTCATTCTCATTTTGATATAAATGACAGATATTAACTCAAAGTGTGACTTACTCTGATGGAATTTTCTGTTTCTGTTTATTAAAAAAATACTGCTATGATTTACTTTGCCAGTGGTATATTAGCTTGTTTCTCATAAACCCTCTGCCTGAAAACAGCTAGAAGAACTGCAGAGCAGAGATTTGTGTACTTGAGAAGAAAGTAAGCCTAGATAGTTGAGTCCTCAAAATATTTGCCTGTTTCTAAAGCAATGTTGAAAGTTTAAGAAGCTGAGCAGAGGTATCAACAGACTCAAAACTGGGATGGGAATGAAGTGAGAAAAATTGAAGTTCAAGGTCCACCAGTGTGGAAGGAGTTTCAGAAATACTCCAGCATAACTTTCCAAGGTAAAAGTAAGGGGGACTAGGAATAGAACATCCTTTATAGAGTCAGGACTAATTTTAGATCATCTCAGTTCCTGATCAGAAAAGTGAATCTTGGATTGCTAGTACCCCAGCATAGCTGCCTGCTAGAAGCAAAATTAAATTTTCTCTGGAGAAAGATAATATTATCTAGAATCACAAAACATAGGTACAGTTTTGCATATGAAATATCTGGCTCTCAAGAAGAAATAATCAGTTATGTGAAAAGACAAGACTTGACCAAAAATTGAGAGAAAATTCAGGAAATAGATACCCAGATACAGGTAATGGAGTTATCATGGACAAAATGCATGATATGTGTTCAAGGCTTTAAAATAAATAAATGAGAATCCTGGAAGGAAACTATAAAAAAAGAATAAAATGAAGATTCTAGAATGGAAAAATACAATATCTGAAACTACAGACTCAATAGATATTTAACACAGATTAAAAATAGCTAAAGACAGAATTAGTAAACTTGAAGATAAGACAGAAGAAAATATCCAGACTGAAGCACAAAGAAATAAAGGAATATCAAATACAGAAAAGAGTAAGAGACATGTGAGACTTGGTTGAAAGGTATAACACATGTGTAATTGGTATCCTAGAGGAGAAAAGAAAGAGAATGGGACAGTACTATTATTTGAAGAGATAATGACTTAAATTTTTCTGTAATTGATGAATGACATCAAGCTACATATTCAAAGAGTGCTAAGAACTTTAATCAGGTTAAATACAAAATGGATCATATTTGCACCTATCCTATTAAAGCTACTGAAAACAAAGAGGATGTCTAAAAGCATTCAGAGGAATAAAAAAGTAATGCTTACTTGTTTAAAAAATATGACAATATTGAAATGTAAACACTCTTTCCCAATTATATTCCTAAGCTTCATTTTTCCTGTCTTTTTTAATGAAAAATAAGACAATATACACATATCAGCAGGAATCTTGTATTATTATTTTCTGCATAATATGTATTGTATATCTTTCAATGTCAGCAAATATAAACCTCATTATTCTTTTTAATTGCTGTAAGGTATTCCAATATGCAGATGTCTAAAACTGATTTAGCTGATCTTCTATTGATGGAGATAAAATAAATAGAACAAAAATTTACACCAAAACTAAAAAGAACATTGAATATTAATTTTATAATTATTGTGCTTGGTACTGCCCTAAGTGTTTAACATGTATCAACTGACATTTAAGTAATAATTTATTTCCAGTTTTTAATTAATGATACTCATATGAATATACTTATTTCCAGAAGTAGTATGCAAAGATACACAGATGTACATCCATAAACACACATGAAAATACTTTCATAAGTACACACAAAGACAGATATATCTTTACATAGTATTTCTGGAAGTATATATGGCCTAATTTCCTAGAAGAAATATTGTATTGTGATGGGTTTATGCATTTACTTACGCATTTCATAGATACTACCAGAATTTCACAAAAAATACATAACTGATGCAAATTTGTGCCCTATTAAAAAGTTATTTTCTATCAGAAAAGGTAAGGTTTGTGTGTCTTTAATAGTTCTTCAAGAGTTTTTGGTCTACGAGTGGACATGTGTGTCAGTTCTGCTCAATGAGACTCAAGGGAAAGACTTGAATGACCCTTCTTAATGAAAAGATAGAGCCCTAGAAACCAGGGTCTTTTGGTCCTTGGACCTTTCTTCTTGCTTAGTGTTGTCACATAGCATCCTGGAGCTGCAGCAGCCATCTCTCCATCATGGGATGATAAGCATGGAAATAAAAGCCACAAGTCTGGAATGATGGGACAGGAAGATTGAAAGACAGCAGTTGAACCAGGGCCAACAGCTTCCATCCTCCCAGTTTTTATGCTTTAAAAATTAAGCACCATTTCTCGAATCCATTGTTAGTTGGGTTTTTCTGTTACATGCAGACATAACTATCCTATACAAGTCGTAACAGTTTATCTACCTAACAGCATTTTATGAGAGTACCCATTTCTCCGCACTGTTGCTGACACTGAATGTTTTCAGTCTTTTAAAATTTTTCCAATCTAATGGATAAAAATATATCGCATTGTTTTAATCTAAATTTTCATTGCTGGTGAAGTTGGTAAGCTTTCCATATACTCATATCATTTTTATTTGTGATTTAATGATATCTGTTACCCAGTTTCTATTGGGTGGTCTTTAGGGCCTAGCAAACACTTGAATTTTCAGGAGCAGACTACATTGGTTCTTTATCTCTTTTGTGTTTCTTCTGGCTGTACTGAGCATATGGTCATTTCAGTGTTCATTAACACCTTTCCCAGGCAGTAGGTTGAAGGAAGAAGAGAAGATGAACTCCAATTCATCCATCTGTGGTCTTGTTGCATGAATCTCACCACCCTCGCATGCAGTGCTACAGAACTTTTTGAATTCGTAGTGCAAAGTAGAATTACTTCTCACTGAAAAATGATTCTTTTGCACCCAAGTGTAAAGCTCATGTGAAAAGAATAGAGACCAAAAGTAAAATAACATCCCTCACACTGAGTAAACAGTGTATGAGTGTGCTTGTTACAGCTACAGGAATGTTTAAAACAATAAATATATATTTTAAAATTTTGGTACTTCCTGGTACTGCTGGCTTTGAAATAATTATACAAGTGTGGATATTCATAATCACAGGTACAAGCGAGTTGGCAGTATAAATTGAAATGTTGATAACCGTTATATATTTTAGCTCTTATTGTTTTCTGGTGTGCATGGTCTAATATGCATAGGAATAAAATACAATAAAAATTAACTACTTCTTACTTCATGCCCTGCCTAAATTCTATTAATTTTTCTAGTATTAACCAATGTTAAAACTAGCCCTCAGTCAAGTCTTAATTTATTCCAAGATTTTCTCCATGGTCATTTTTCAACATTTTCTCAACAATGTTAGCCTATTATATAAATTAATTTTATTTGTAAAAAAAATCTGTATCTATCTGCCTGCCTGTCTGAGTATCATCACTACTCTTACCTAGTGTATCATCTACTTAGATACATAGATAGATTCTTTTTTCCTATTATATATAAGTATTTGGTTATTTTAAAAGTTATATAAATATATGCTGACATATATATACACACACACACATAATATATATCTCTCCAAACCTGAGATAATATTCCCCAAAATTATCCTCCAGTAAAAAGGATATTGCCTTATATTCAAGTCCTTGAAAAATTTCATACTAAATGCCATTTCTTAATATTTTGAATAGTAAACTATCGTTTGGGAGAAGGCATATTTTTCCCAGATAATTTCAATCAATTCCCAATGCTAGGAATTGAAATGCTATGCTGGGTTGTCTTTCTGATGTCAACTTTAACCTTTTATGACTTCAAATATTTTTATCAATATTCTTGATACCCTACATTAAAAATGTTATTACTTTCAAGTTATGCTAATTTTTTCTAATATTGATATATTTTGACATTTTAATATATGATCTCTCACATCAGGATACTGAAAATAATGGTGGTACCATCATACATTTTGTTATTTTTCTCTGATAGTAATGTGTTAAATCAAGTATTTTTTTAAACATTTTTTATTGATTTATAATCATTTTACAATGTTGTGTCAAATTCCAGTGTTCAGCACAATTTTTCAGTTATACATGAACATATATATATTCATTGTCACATTTTTTTCTCTGTGAGCTACCGTAAGATTTTGTGTGTATTTCCCTATGCTATACAGTATAATCTTGTTTATCTATTCTACAATTTTGAAATCCCAGTCTATCCCTTCCCACCCTCCGCCCCCTTGGCAACCACAAGTTTGTATTCTATGTCTATGAGTCTATTTCTATTTTGTATTTACGCTTTGTTTTTTTGTTTGTTTGTTTTTGTTTTTGTTTTTTAGATTCCACATATGAGCGATCTCATATGGTATTTGTCTTTCTCTTTCTGGCTTACTTCGCTTAGAATGACATTCTCCAGGAGCATCCATTGTTGCTGCAAATGGCGTTATGTTGTCGGTTGTTATGGCTGAGTAGTATTCCATTGTATAAATATACCACATCTTCTTTATCCAGTCACCTGTTGATGGACATTTAGGCTGTTTCCATGTTTTGGCTATTGTAAATAGTGCTGCTATGAACATTGGGGTGCAGGTGTCATCCTGAAGTAAGGTTCCTTCTGGATATAAGCCCAGGAGTGGGATTCCTGGGTCATACAGTAAGTCTATTCCTAGTCTTCTGAGGAATCTCCACACTGTTTTCCATAGTGGCTGCACCAAATGTCTTCCTTGGAGAATTGCTTGTTTAGGTCTTCTGCCCATTTTTGGATTGGGTTGTTTATTTTTTTCTTACTGAGTCATATGAACTGCTTATATATTCTGGAGATCAAGCCTTTGTTGGTTTCATTTGCAAAAATTTTCTCCCATTCCGTAGGTTGTCTTTTTGTTTTACTTATGGTTTCCTTTGCTGTGCAGAAAGAAGCTTGTAAGTTTCATTAGGTCCCATTTGTTTATTCTTGCTTTTATTTCTTCCAGGAGAAAATTTTTGAGATGTATGTCAGATAATGTTTTGCCTATGTTTTCCTCTAGGAGGTTTATTGTATCTTGTCTTATGTTTAAGTCTTTGATCCATTTTGAGTTGATTTTTGTATATGATGTAAGGGAGTGTTCTAGCTTCATTGCTTTACATGCTGCTGTCCCGTTTTCCCAACACCATTTGCTGAAGAGACTGTCTTTATTCCATTGTATATTCTTGCCTCCTTTGTCGAAGATTAGTTGACCAAAAGTTTGTGGGTTCATTTCTGGGCTCTCTGTTCTGTTCCATTGGTCTATATGTCTGTTTTTGTACCAATACCATGCTGTCTTGATGACTGTAGCTCTATAGTATTGTCTGAAGTCTGGGAGAGTTATTCCTCCAGCCTCTTTCTTTCTCTTCAGTAATGCTTTGGCAATTCTAGATCTTTGATGGTTCCATATAAATTTTATTATGATTTGTTCTAGTTCTGTGAAATATGTCCTGGGTAATTTGATAGGGATTGCATTAAATCTGTAGATTGCCTTGGGCAGTGTGACCATTTTAACAATATTGATTCTTCCAATCCAGGAGCATGGGATATCTTTCCATTTTTTAAAGTCTTCTTTAATTTCCTTCATCAATGGTTTATAGTTTTCTGTGTATAATTCTTTTACCTCCTTGGTTAGATTTATTCCCAGATATTTTATTACTTTGGGTGCTATTTTAAAAGGGATTGTTTCTTTACTTTCTTTTTCTGTTGATTCATCGTTAGTGTAAAGAAATGCAACTGATTTTTGACCGTTAATCTTGTAACCTGCTTACCTTGCTGAATTCTTCAATCAGCTCTAGTAGTTTTTGTGTGGACCTTTTTGGGTGTTCTATATAGTAACATGTCATCAGCATATAGTGACACTTTTACCTCTTCTTCTCCAATTTGGATCCCTTTTTAAATCAAGTATTTCATCAAGTGTTGATGTGGTTTCTGGTTTTAGACTAAATTCTTTATTATGTTTAGAAAATATACTGTTATTCCTAGTTAACTAATAAGTTTTGAGAATTATTTTCTGTTTGACATGAAAATACTTTAGGAAAGGTTAATTTGATGCTTTGGGTTTAAGCTTTTTATGCATTTCTGGTACTAATGTAATGAGATAGGAGAAAGTAGTCTGTATAATTGTTATTTCTTGGAATGTTTTAAAGTTTTCTTTCTGGACTGGTATAAGATCCTGTTAAAAATATTTCAAGGGCTTTAAAAATGGATATCTAAAATAAAAGCATGTACACATGTATATACATATACTTACACACATCTGTATTGAATCCAAGTTTATTGGCTGTGTGTATTTCACTTAGAAATTGAGTTTTGAGTCTAAAATTAAGCAGGACAGCATTTGAAGGCAGCCATCCCTGCTTTATGTCTTATGGACCTGACTGATTGGGCTGCATATCTGTAACAGTGGTTATATTTACACATATGGAAGAAAGCTGTTTATAAGCTGGAATCCCCAAGGTTCTGATGATATTCAAGGAAACGAGCATTTTGGGGATTATTTTCAATGTGCTTAAGAGTGTAATAAGTATGTTACATCATGTGCAAGAAAGCTCACAAGATAATTGTCTCAGTTACTTATTGCCCTCAAAACAAGGAGTTTTATGCTCTATAAGAAACAGTGATGTGTGTTTATCATGTGGGGGTCAGCTCTGGGTTATCCAGGTGACTCTGCTGATCTTGTTTGAGCTCACTCACCTGCTGGGGGTTGGCTGACCTAGGCTGGCCATGGCTTCTGGCAGACTAGCCAGGGCATGTTCTCATGGGGATGGCAGGAAAACAAGAGCAAGCAGACACTTGGAGGCTCCTTGAGGCCCAGATTCAGAAGTAGCCCGCTGTCACTTCCACTCATTCTGCAGGTCAAAACAAGGCACATGGGATGGAGAAACACTCCATCTTTAAAGGAGGAACTCTAAAGTCACTTGACAAAAGGTGTGGAAACATGAAGGGGTAAAGAATCCATGATGCAATTCATCTACCACAGTACATCCTCTGCAGGAGGAATTCAATCAGGTTGACCTGGCTTTCTCGTGACAATCAAAAGCACTGACATTTGTTTACAAAAGCCTTTGATGATTGCGACAGGTAATAATAAATTGGTATTTAATATTTGGAGTTGTGTTAATAAAATATTTCAAAATATAGTCATGATGAAAAAACATGATAAAAGTCAAACTTCACTGTAGAGATTTGGTGGGCAATTGATACATTTGATGCTAATGAATATGTACAGGCTGCAGAGTACTAATATAATGATGCTGTGGTTCTTTGTATTCGAAAGTTCCTGTTTGTAGTCTGATTTCCTGTAACTGTGGCCTAATTTCCCTCCAGCTTTAGTGGAACCTAGTTAATTCAGTTTTCAGGGCAAAAAGATGCCTCTTCAAGCTGTTTTATCTTTTTATTTTTTAATTTTTTTAATATTTAAATTTTTCTAATTGAAGTATAGTCAGTTAAAATGTGTCAATTTCTGGTGTACAGCATAATGTTTCAGTCAAGCATATATATATACATATATTCATTTTCATATTCTTTTTCATTAAAGGTTATTACAAGGTATTCAGTATAGTTCCTTGTTTTATACAGAAGAAATTTGTTTTTTTATCTATTTATATATATGGTGGTTAACATTATCTTTTTATTTTTATTATTCTGGACCAGGGGAGGATGGGGAAGACACTCAGTACTTTAGGATCTGGAAGACCATATTTTTTCACTTAGAGAACAAAAAAAGGTAAAGTTTGATTCTTTTTTTATTTTGATACCTAAATTTGTGATAAAGATGGCTATTCATAGGCTATTTTGGCTTTAGAAGCTGTGAATTTTTTATTATGTAAGTTTTCAACACTACTGAGTTCTTGCAAGCTTTCTATAGAATCACAGCATTGCAGAGCTAGAATGATTTTTATAGTTCCTCTAGAAAAATTCATTACCCATTACAAGAATCCTTTATAGAACATCACTGTTACATGATGATCTGACCTTGTCTTGAACATTTCCAGTGATGGGGAGCTCACTTTGATATAAAGCAGACTGTTTCATAAGTATGGACCAGTGCACATTATAGCAATCTATTTTTCTTTCCATTAATACTCCTTGCTTGATCCTAATATTACCCTCTAATCTAATCTGTTCTCTTTTCCAACATGACAGATGGTCAGAGTTTTGAAACTCATTGTCATGTATCCATTCGATCTTCCCTTTCCCAGGTTAATTATTATATGTTTGCTGTATCATTTCTCATGTGCTATAGTTTCCAGACCGTGCTGTTCTGGCAATGATATGCACACCTGTTTATTCATGTCCTCTTATAGAAAACTATCCAGCTTTGAACCCCATGCTCCCAGACACAACCTAAAGAACATGAAATCTTATAATACTAGGACCTCCTCTGGAGTCCTAATGGTTAGAGATGAGAGTGATTATAGAAAATGATTAGTGACCCAATGTTTCAGAGGAAGAGACTTAGATCCAGAGAAATTATATGACTTGCCAGTGGGTCTAATTAAATGGCAGAATCCAAATGAAAATCAGATGACTGGAAATGCAAAGTTAGGCCTAGAAATCCCAATGGTAAGGGCCAGGACTGACCAAGGTCATTAAAGAGACTTTAACTTATCTTGGTTTCCTTGACTGTGTCAGGTGCTGCTCTAGATATTTTTAGCTGTCATCACATTAAATTATCAAAACAATCCTTGAAAGTGAGTACTAACAAACCTATTTTATTAGGTGAAGAAATTAAGGTTCAGAGAAGTTTAATGACCTGCCTGTGTTTCTTGCTAGTTAGAGGAATAGCTGAGGTTCAAGAGAAGTTTCTTCCAATTATAAAGTGCATGGTATTAGGTGGTTTTAGTGTCCAACAATGGATCCATATACAGTTGACAGAAAAGTTAAATCTGTTGATTCCTGGTGTAAGGATAGACTTATAGATCAGTGCAGCAGAATAGCAGATGAAGAAATGAACTCCTAGACTTAAAGTCAGCTGATTTTCAACAAACATTTCAGGGTCATTCATTAGGGGGAAAAATAGTCTTTTTTTTAACAAACAATGTCAGAACAATTAGATATTCATATAAAAATAAATCTCCAAATTACTTTACAATATATTACAAAATACATATTTTAAATATATGTAAATAATATTACAATGCACAGTATAATAAAAATTAACCAGAAATAGATCATTAGTATAAAAATAAGAGCCAAAAGTACAATAATTTTAAAAGATAGCATAGTAACATTCTCCTCCCTTGTGGGAGGAAAATATTTCTTAGTTATGACATAAAAAACATAAATCACAAAAGAAAAAAATCAATAAATTATATTTCACTAAAACCCCAGAGTGCTTTTCAAAAGACTCTGTTAAGAAGGCAAGTCACAAACTGGGAAAAATATTCACAATACACATACAAGAAAGAGTTTTATTTAGAACACACAAAAAACTCTTGTATCTTAGTAATAAGTTTTCAAACGTCCGATCAGAATGAGGAAGATTTGAACAAACTCTTCACAAAAGATGTACAGATGGTCAATAAGCACACGAACAAATACTAAATATCATTAGTAATCAGGGAAATAAAATGAGACCCCACTCCTTGCCATTAGGATGTCTAAACTTAAAAAGACTTATAATATCAAATGTTGGTGGGGGTAGAGCATCTGAAACTTCCATTCATTGTTCTTGGGGAAATAGCTTGGTATAACTACTTTGGAACAGTTTGGCAGTCTTTTAAAATAAAGTTAAGTATTTACTTAATGCTATACAGAAAATCCATTCCAAGACATTTCCCTAAGAAAAACTAAAGCATATGTTCACAGAAAGACTTCTACACAAGTGTAATTAGAAGCCTTATTTATAATAACCAAAGGCTGGAAACAACCCAAATGTCCATCATTAGTTGATATGATAAAGTGTTGTGTGTCTTTAAACTCAATACTGAACAGTGAAAGGGAACAAACTGTGGACATATGCATCATCATGTGTAAATCTCAAAAATGTTATGTTGAGGGAAGAAGATAAACATAAAAGACTACATACTGTATGATTAAATGACATGAAATTTTCAAAGAGGTTAAAATGACAAGTAGTGACAGAATGCTGACCAGTGGTTGCTGGGGGTGAGGTTGGAGCAAATTGACTGCAGATACTCTACCTCTCAATTGTAATGGGTGTTATATATATTAGGATGCCATTTGCCAAAACTCACTGAAATCCACACTTAAATGATGTATATTTTATTGTATGGCAATTATACTTCAATCAAGTTGATTTTTAAAAAATCTATGGGGTTTTCTTAATTGTAAAAATAATGCAACTCCCTATACAAAGTGTGAGAAACAAAGAAGGACCAATCCAAAACAAAACTATTACTCTACATCCAGAGAAAACAGTATCAAATTACAATATGTTTTCTTCCTTTCTTTCTTCTGCATATGTGGATTAAAATACAGGTATATTAAAGTTATATTGCATTATTGGATATTTGATGGTATATAATATTTTGTTGGAGTAAATAATGCCAGAATGAACTTTTCATATAAATTCTTTGACTAAGTTTCTAATAATTTCCAGAGGCATAGTCCTGATCAAAGGGTATAAAAATGTTTAGTGTTCTTGCTATACATTGTGAAATTCCTTTCTGGAATGGCTATATATTTTTACTAGGCATGTGTGAGGTGTGACATTGACCTTTGCCAAATTCTAACCACCATTGCTAACACTGAATACCTCTTTGCTAATTTGAACAAAGGTTATTTTCATAACTTATTAAATTAAATATTATCTTAAAATACATCTGTAGTTACTTGTGCTTCTGGAAATTCTATTCAGGTCCCTGTCCTTTTTTTCTATTAGGGTCTTAATTTCTTTAATAGATACATATGAGCTCTTTATCTCTTAAGAACATCACCTTTTGTAAATCGTATTTGTTGTAAATATTTTTCTCAAAAATTTTTTTCTGGTATTTTGGATGTTAAGACACTTAAATTTTGTGTAGTCACATTTTTCAATCTTCCTATTTGAATTCTGCTTTTCAAGGTGTCAGCAACCAAACTTTAGAGGAATCAGAAATATTCTTATATAAAGCACAAGGCAGTAGAATAATTCCAAATGTGAAGACATTAAAAAAAACAACAACAAAAAAAAAACTGGGCTCTAGGAGGAAGGAAAACTTTCAGGAACTTTGACCTGCCTGAGGCAGGTGAAATATTTCAGCCACCTTCTTAATGAGACATTAATGGTAGTTTTAAGAAAGTGAAATATGGAAAAGAAAAAGCATTAGATGGTGTTTTGGCATACACCACTCCTTACAGACAAGACGTAGAGCTAAGGAGGTGGAAGGTTATGATTGGCTAATACCTGTTTAAGATCGAATGCTTGAAAGCTCTCCTGAGTGGGCCCTAGGGAGCTATTGCCAGGTAGTGAGAGAAATATTTGGACATTGCTAACGTGACTCTTCCCAAGACACTGACAGAAGAATAACAATGAATCTGAATTTCAGAAATTATTAGGAAAACCATGACATCAGTTTTGAGTAAGCAGGCCATGACGTGTTGTTCAAGAGTTTGAGATGATAGGAAGGGTGCCTTGTGTATCAGAGGGAATGTGACCACAGAGGTCTCTCTAATCTGTCTGTGAGCACCGCCTGCTGGCCATAATGGGACAGCTGGACACTGGAAAAGTTCTATATGGAAGCATTCATCCACAGACAAAATATCATAGTCTTTGAAGTTGTTGGGCTTTCTGAAAACTTTAGTGATGACTGACTACAGAAAGAGATTTTTGCTTTCAAAGTTTCTTGGAATGTGAGGTTTTAAAAGAATCATTTTTCTAAGTGGAGCATGTGTAGAGAAAAGTTATTTTCATGGACTGTTTGCAGGAGCATAGATGGTTGAATCTTTAGGAAGTGCATTTTAGTAATGTATGTCAAAAATTAAATTGAACTCCCAAATTCTGTTTTTGGGAATTTATCCTAAATAAGTAATCAGAATATTTAATGGAGGTATATTGCAAGGATCTTCTTCAGAGCATTATTGTAGAAGTAAAAGAAGATGAGGGAAGAAGCCAAACTAAACTCCATCATGTAGAGATCATTGTATCATCTAATGGGATACTATGACTATGCAGCCATTAAAAGGATGTATGTATTTTGATATGTTACCTAGGATTTTAATGCAGGTCATTAACAGCACCTAACGTACTGTGGACTTGGAATCAGACTCCCTCATTTCACTTTCTGGCTTTGCCACTTCCTAGCATTTGGCTTTGGGAAAGCTGACTCTTTTGTCCTCAAGATTCTTCATCTCTAAATTGAGAATAATGACAGTACTACTTTTTAGGTGGCTTTTAAAATTAGAAAGGAATTCAAATAAAGTTCTGAAGCACACTGCACCTAAAATAAAGTCTATTATTCTGCTTGCACTTTTGTATTCGTATATATGTTTGCATTTGTATTTCTAGCTATGAACAGCTAGAAGTCCAGAAGGATATACAAACATAATGGTGAAGTTTATTTCATAATGTTGGAATCAAAGGTATTTTTTCATGTTTGCTTATACCAATTATACCTTTTGATTTTTGCTTTGAATTTGAATTACAGATAAAACTTAAAATTAAAAAAAAAATCAAAATATTTCTATACCAAAAAAGAAAAGTAACCTTACACTGCAGGAACAGTAGGATATTATTAACAGCATACTTTTTTACCTGAAAATGATCCAATTTGATATTTCATATTGTATTTAGAACATTATAATCACAGTCAATGGCCTCAGTACTTACTGAAAATCTTATTTTTCTAGTATGAAATGTCTATGAAAGTTGGGAAAACAAATTGAATTTTCCAAAGGAATATTTTCCTTGTAATCTTTATGCGTTAAGCAAGAGTAGGCTATGCACTGATGTGCATGTGATTATTAATAATGATGAAATCAGACTGAATGCTGCATAATGTTACTCTTCTGTCTTATGTAGTCTATGGAGAGGAATAGATGAAGAGAAGGAAAGAGGTCATGCGTGGTCATTTTGGAGGTGCCGCTTAAATTACTTGATTTTTATTCTCAAAGAAATCTCGTTTGAAGTTTGATGTCAGTGTATTAAAACAAAAAATCATCTTAATGTGAAATTCCCAAAGTTTCATTTGTGTCTCTCTAAAGGGAACTGTTTCACAATACTCATTTAGCAAATCTTAGGGTCTGCACATTGCTTCACACTCAAACTTGGAAGCAAGGGGCCATTTCTTTTGAGATTACCCCATCTAAAAACTGCGTTTTTACAGTCAGAAGAACAATGCATTCATATAAATATTGACCACCTTATGTTATGGGTAAGTGTCACAATTGGGCTTATATGATTACTAAAGTTCATGGGAGAACATGAACTTGTCCATTTGACTTTGTGAAATAATTCATTTTGTTTCTGATCCAGTAAATTACCCTGACTCTCCACTTTAGGTGGTAAAATGATTATATCACAGTTATCCAATATTCTCCTCCAAGTTCCCTGGAAATAATTATTGGAAACCTGCATGGCCACTGGGAACTATAGAAGGGCACTATGGATTTTGCATAACATCTGAAGAATTTATGGGAGAAGTGGTGCGATGGACTCAGTTTGATAAAAGTGACCCACACCATTTCTCCTGTAAAAGAGCAGTGTTTCTGGGCATGAGTGTTCCTGACAAACACTGGCAAACCTCCCAAAACTCAGAGAAGCAAGGGTTGGAATCAAGCACAACCTATTTGGCAGGATTTGGACCCCACCAGTTACACTCCGTTATAAGATGTCAAGTGGACATCAACGCACATGTCAACTCCAATTGATTTATTCTAACTGCCCCTTTGTGCCGAGAAGAATTTAGTACTGTGACTGGGATGAGCAGTAGGGTTGTCAGATAAAATACACGAAACACAAATAAATTTGAATTTCAGATAAACAATGCATACTTTTTTAGTATAAGTTGGTCCCAAATTTGCACAGGACATACTAAAACTACAATATTATGTGTTGTTTATTCAAATTTAACTGGGCATCTTGTATTTTTAATCACCATATCTGGCAACCAGGTGTAGCAGCAAAAAATAAAATACACTGACCATTGGGTTTGTCTGTCATGATTACTGAAGTGGAACTAAGAACTCCTAAGGAGATGTGGGGTTTTCTACTTGTGGCATCCGCAGTCACATGGAGAAATGACATGGACAAAATTGACTGCTAGGACTACTTGTGGTGCTGACATTTTCCCCACCACCCAGTACTCAGGACAACTCAACTGACAGTGCAAATTTATCCCAATAAAAATACTTATTCTCCCTATTTACCTGGACCTGAAGAATCAGTAATAAGGACACAACATCTCTCTCACAAGCCCATCTTCACTTTGACTTGACTCTAAGTCATATGGGCAGCAATAGCATGCTTCTGAAAGGTTTAGTAAGTCATAAATCCTGGAAAAGATAAAACATTTATTTTAGGTTAAACCATATAAAATCACCAGGTTTTTAAATTTAAAAATGGCTGGGATCCTAGCAATTTTATATGCTTCAACCTAATATAAGAATAGTTCTGAAGAATTAACGCAAACACTTTGCTCTGTAACAGACTTGCCACAGGAGACAGTAGGAAAAAAAAGTTCAACGATTCCGACTGTGTTATCAATGTGCCTTAAGAGAATTTGCATATGTGAGTCCAAAATAAGCAGTCATGAAGTTCTAAAATCAGAGTGGTATACATAGAGATGAAAAGCACAGTGTTTAATAAAAACCATGACGTTTACAATGAATAGTAGCTTGCATTCTGAAAAAGTAAAATTTGTGAACTAGAAGAGAAACTCAAGAATTTTTCCTGAAATTAAGGCAGAAAGTATGGAGATAAAAGTGAGAGAGAGGAGAAAAACAAAAAGTGAGCAATGCAGAACATAATTAGGAGTTCACATTGATGTAGAACGGAATTTCAGAGGGAGAGAGTTCTGTTGATGAACCCAAAGCAGTGATCAAAGAAGAGAGAAGGAAATGTTCCTGAGCACTGGAGCCTGTAGATGAGAAGGGCTCACAAGTACTGACGAAAAAGAGTGAAGACCCCTACTGGTATTTTACGCAAAAAGATGATGAAAAATGCACTTGGGTCTCTGTCAGTTAGTCTAGCTAACTGAGCGAGAAATCAAAACAGAGTACTGGAAAGTGTGTGGGAAACAAGGAATAGCAATGTCCTTTTGTGAGCATTGAAACTAATATTATAGATAAATCTAACTTCCATAGATACACACATACAACATAATAAAAATGTCAGAAGTTCTTTATAGGTAATCTATATAATGTTAAAACACTAATAATAACTAATTGAATAGTAGTTACATAAAAATAACCTGGTTCTAAGATTCCAGATTATATCAAGGATAGGAGGAGGTAACTAACACTCATATTTTTCATCTTACACAGTAGGAATTGAAAGATTTTTTTCCTTTTTGACTTTGCAGAGTAGAGAAAAATAAATTTAAAAATAAAGTGTGATCACTAATAAAACATAAACAAGCTATATCTAAAAATAAAGTATAAGAAAAAGAGACAGAAACAGTCCACTTGGTAAAAGACTAAAAGAGAAAGAAATAACAAGGGGGAAATATGTTAGAAGGATTAATTGTTTTAACTGCCATATTAAGTCTCTCAGAGAAAAAAAAAATCCAAAAGCCAATTATGTGGAACTTTGCAGCCATGGATTTAAAGTAATAGGACATGTTTAAGTCAAAAATAAAAGTAATGGATGATAATTTTCAGGTAAACACAATCAAAAGAAATTATGTACCTATAGATACACGTATTAGGAAAGATACAAGCCAGGTATTGATAGTGTTATCTCAAGGTGTAGATGAATGTGAGCTTTTCTTTTTCAGTATTTTCTTCTTTATACTTACTGATAATTGCTGATTTTTTTCCCACAGTGACATGTTTTATCATCCAAAACAATTATGGTTGCTTTTAGTTAAAAAATTGATGAGCTTAAAGAATAAGAAGAAACCAGGCACAACACTGGTACATGTATGGGGTGTTACTATCTTTAATATAGAAGTAAGTTTTCAAATCAGTCAGAAAAAGATGGATGGTTCCTTAAAAATTTGGGCAAATGAGTAGTTTATAGAAGAAATGGAAATATTCAGTGATGTGTGTTATGATTCTGATTTTTAAACACATGCATATGCATTGCTAAAAGCCTTGAAAGGAAAATTTTAACATGTTCACAATGGTTCTTTTCAGTATCCTCTTTGTATCTGTGTTCTCTGGAATGAGCATATATTATCCATGCAATCATAAAATAATGTGAAAGAAAATAACCTCTCAAAGGAAAAGAAAAAAATAAGAACAATGTGTCCTAAAATTGAAAGTAAGTTTGCAGAATTTGAACAAACTTGCTCAAAGCTAAAGGAAAGATTATGTCTGGGATGGCTCCCATCCCCTTAGAATGTTCGTCTGCCTTTCCCATCTCAGCCAAAGCCTCCTGGAGCCTGGCTCTGTCTACCAGTTGTACAATTAGCAGAGAAGTGAGATGAGAGGCCAGATGTGCTCTCAAACTGAAGCAGAACATACCAGACCATGTTATTTGGAAGCATCTCTAGGAAAGCACACTCTTGGTTTCTGGTGGCTAGTATAACTTTTCCTGAGAGGTAGTATTCTTGGAGCTTTAAAACGGCCATGCATTTTGCATCTCTCTTTATTTTATTTTAAAATTTTTGTAAGTGAAACTGTATCTATTCAGAGATAACATTGTCATCTGCATCTCTCTTTAGATGACAACCCATAAGCCTGACTAAAGTTCCCCCTAGGTGTCCACACACCTAGGAAAATGCAGTAGCAACTGAAAGGAAAATTGTTTCTGTCAAACAGCTGCACTGGGACTATTTCTTAGGAGTGGAAGACCCTGTATGACCCTTCTCCATGTTACATGCCTTTCTACATGGAAAGTGGCATTCTCTATATCCAGACCCACTGCCAGGAATTCCAAGTTCAGAACAAGACATTTTTCTGTTTTTATAAATAGCTAATTGAGAGCCTCAAATCTAGAGCTGTATATCTGTCTCTCCCCAAAAGATTTACCAGCACAGATGGCAAATAAGCCAAAGATAGATGTATCTTCGTCCCAAAGAAAGAAATGTGATTTCTCGAGCTACTTCCACTTCTGTAGTCGACATTACTAGAACCAGCTCTGCATCCCCCATAAGTTCCTACAGATCCTTCAGGTGAAGGAGGGATGTAAGCAAAAATCATGCACAGATTCTTTAAAATGTACACGCTTTTTCTATTTCTGTGTAAAATCTTAATATATAGCAAGGATATTTATTTATGATCAAATTCTGACACTCTTCCCTAGTCAGTTTCTCAGCTTGAGTTGGGAAGTCCGGAAGGACCCCATCCCCCCACCGGAACAGGAGACCAGTTGTAAGCAACTGGAAGGGACCCAACTGTTGGACAAGATTCCAGGGTTCAGAGAAGGCCTGTGAACATTTCCACAAAACACACAGTTGAGCAAAAACAGAAACAAGAGTAACTTAACATTTTATAATTCATAGCATTTCACAAGTGTCTTCCTTAGGCTTCACCAGTTCTCGTGAAGAATTCCGAACTGGGAGTCTTCATTCCCAATTCACAGATAGGGAAATTTACTCAGAGAGGTTAAGTGACTTGCCCAAAGTCACACAGTAAGTGTTGGAAGTTCAACTTCTTTCTGCTACATAAGAATCCTCATTCTCTTGCTAATTTTTGGTGTTTCTTCAGCTGGATGGCACTGAAATTACTCACTAGGACTTCATCCCTTTAGCTGGAGCCTGTGCTGCTTAAATTCCTTTACAGGTGCCTGTATGCTTGCAGATGGGCGTGAGATCGAGTAACAGAAGGATGAGATGCTTTGGGGCTTTAGCTCAGGTAGCCTATCATAATTTTAAGATTTCTTTACAGTCTTGTGTTCTGTCTTTACAAGTCTTGGGTTCTTTGCAATCTCAATTTATAAAGCCATGCTTGTTTTAATATACAAATTAATATTTACATTCAAGAAGATGTACCATATTTTTTCCGGAAACTTTGCATGCTCTGGCAGACCAAATGTACTCCTAGGATTAAAGGTACCCTGACAAGAGAAGCTCAGCCATTGTTTCTTGTTAAAATGCAGTTATCTGAATGATAAAAGGAGGTGATGGTATGTTAATTTCAGTAGTTATTTCCAAGACAGACTTTGACGGGTTAGGTCCTGTAAGTGGTACAGACACAGTTCTCCCTGGAGGATAGAAGAGAAGGTGGGAGGCGGGAATTGGGCGATGCTAGGAAACAGATTGGGTAAATGGGCTTATGATTTTGTCTAAAGCCAACCCTGGGTATATGTCGCTAGGAATCATGACTCGAGAAAAGTAAACACCTTGATTAATGTAAAAATAACTTTACCAACAAGCTAAAGAAAAATGAAAAAAATAAAATCATATCCTCAAGCATTTAAAAGAAATTCTAATTCAGGATACACAGAAACTGTGTTCTGCATTATCTGTATTAACAGATATAAGAGACAGGCATATATTACTTCATAATTTATACAGTAAATATTCTCTTGACTGAGACTAGTCATTGGTAACATCTGAAATAATCATGACAGCAGAAACAAGTAAAAATCAGACTGTTGAGATGTCTACCGTATACAGTCTATTTTAAAAAATTACAGTCTCAGTATCACTTATAAGCCAACAGGAAACTTAATTACAGTTAATCTTGGTGTTTTGTTTTTCTTGTTAATATTAGAACAACACAACGTTATTTCGTAAGTACATATGGATTTTCATATTGGGTTTTAAAAGTACTAAAAATATCCTTTGAAAGGTGAACATAATTTTTTTTTCCAACAACAGTGATCTGTGGCAAAAATAATGCTACAATTATTGTAACAAAACACTGCCCCTTTTGCTTTGCACAGATCACCTCTGCTCTCTGATACCTCCCGTTGACTTGGAAGTCCCCAGAGCAGCAGTAGCCCCTCAAATGCAAGCCTATCTGGAGACCTATCCTAAGACTTGTCTGGTTAGTGAAGAGTGATCCAGGACACAGATGTTCCTGGATACCAGCTGGCACCCTCTAGTTCCCTCATTTCTTGCTGTCTTGCTGTCAGTGACAAAAATGGCACCCATGCCAGAGATGCCAATTCAAGCTCCTGCTGGGGTGTCAATGCCTGCCCAAGGTGTCCATCCTGAACCCTGTCACTGCCTCTTCCTAAGAATGTTGATGCCTGACAGCAGAGGCCACTGACAGCCACCAGCCAGCCCCCACTGTCTCTCGTTCTGCTGCCACCACCAGTTCCAATACTGCTGATATGTTTCTCCTTCAATTTTTAGGGAAATTTTGCCATGGTAGTTCTTTTGGGTTTTATTGCTCTTTTCATTTCAGTCTTTTGCTCTAAGGGAACAGAGATGGAAGATAATCTTCCACTTGGACTCAGAATTCTCTCTTCATTATCCGTGGGTCAAAGTTGTCTGCCCGAAATTTAAGGGTAGGATGTTCCCTTCTGGGTTTTTCACCAGAGTCTGAACCCCAGTACTCCTGCTACATAGCAAGGAGGAAGGAAAACTAGTACTAGCTGGAGAAGGTATTGGTGCTTATTCAAGAACAAGGAGCATCCTCTACTTCCCCATCCTAATACCCATCACACCTTGTAGTAATTTCTTGCTTGATGTCTGTTTTATTGTTGGATTGTAAGTACTGTTACACGAATAAAATAGTAGTAATAATAGCAATAACAACAATAATAGTAACAGAGGTAAATAGCTTTTATGTAGCATGTGCTATACTGGGGGCACTGTTATGCCTGCTTCACATTAACTCATTTAGCCTTTGTAATAACCCTATGAAGTAGACACAGTCATTCTTCTCATTTTGCAAATGAGGAAACTGACGCACAGAGAGATTCAATTTGGAAGTACTAGAGCCAGATTCTCAGTTTCATCAAATGAAAGTCAGTTGTTCAGCTGAAACCCTAAGCTTCCTAGGGCAAAGCCGTATTATTTCTTAGTTTCTTATCATTCCAAAGAACAACATAGTAAAAATGTCTACACATTGAGATCAATTAATTTAAAAATTGCTTTATTTCAAACCCTAGTTGTTAGTAACTTTTCATTCATTATTGCTTGACTGAATTATTTATGCATATTTAATTTATATATATTACATATATACGTGCACACATATATATGTATATATATGTAAATTTCTAAATCTTCCTATGGGTAGATGCAATCCAAGTCCATTGTAAATGACCTCATGCTGTTAACATCTCCCTGTTATGGTCACAGTGGCAATTATTGCAGAGATTATGCAATGCGCTTATAGCAAATGTTCTGTATTTACACTACAGAATCACTTTCACATTTTCCAAAATCAGTTCAGTATTCATTTGTCAAGAGCCCCCTGGGCTGAAGGAACTATTGTCGGGCACCTCCTTGTGCAAGTTGCATATGCAGTGCCGGATCTGTGCAGGTTGGATGGCTGTGCAGTGCCGGATCTGTGCAGGTTGAAATGCTCCCAAAGCCTGCAGGCTGTGTTGTCATTGTTAGGATGCAGAAGACAAACTAACTCTCAAGTTGTTTCTTGGACCATTTGCCTCTGGTAGCTAAAAGGTTAAAATTTCCTTACATCTCAGTTGGAAAGCCCCTTTTTCTTTGATTTCCTCAGATGTGAAATAGTTTACTACTAAACCCTGTCTCCTAGTCTCCCTGCTGGGGTTCTGAGCTCAGTCAGATAATATTTGTAAAGCATTTTATGCTCAGAAGAAAGGTCACACTTAGAAGGGAAGTATTATCCACCTGACTGCACCAGGGGCAAATGTTGTGACCGGCCAAGCTTTTGTCTGCTTTCACATGCCACGTACCAAAGGCGTGTGTAATAAAGAGAAACTCACTTTTCAACCTCAAGTACAAGAGAATAAAGCAACTCTCTTGTGCCTGAGGGAATCTTGGAAGGCATGTGAAATAAAGCAGAAAGCAGTGGTTTGTCTTGCAAATCGTTTGAAAAATCATCAGACCACAATATTCACGATAGGCCATAAATTGCATTAGTCTTACCCAGGCTTACAAAGTATGCTCGTAACTCTCCATTTGTTGCCTTTGCAAATATTTTTCCTTTCTCTGCTCTCTTGAACTGGAGATTAAAAGAATCAATAAGACAACTGTTCAACTGCTGTTTGGATTTTAATGAACTATAGCCACAAGACCATCATATCGCTAAATCATTAACCACTTTTGAGAGTTCAACACATTTTTATTATGAACTATATTCATTGAATAGGTTCCTGAGATAGAGATGAATAAGACAGTGAATGACTTTGTTTATGAAATAAATAGACACCAATTAAACAATTTGATAATTTCAATTATCTCAATAGCCAAGAAGTATTAACTGCAGTGTAAGAAATCATTTTTCAATTGGCCATTATTACACTTTTAAACTTACGTGCCGTGCTTTCTGTGGGGTTTGGCATATAGAATGCTGACTTCTTTGGTTTCTTCTGAAAATTGGAGTCTTTGCCATGAGCACCCTGGGTGGACTTTATATTTTTGTTTATCATTCTACCTCCAGTGTCCAGCACAGTTTCTAGCAGCAGGTAGATTGTCCATAATATTTGAAGACTGAGTGAGTCTATCACAGAGTGGTAAATGGACATATGAATTATTTCTTAGCACAGCTTACAGTGAGGGTCTAATAAATAAGGTAAAGCACAAGAAAGCAACATATTTTAAATTTTTTGAGCCGTCTTTTTTTTTTCCATTGTTTTTGTCTGTGGTTGATGATGGTTACTTCATCTCATTTTAACGCTGATGATAATAAATCTTTAAAATGAGCCCCAACAAAGGCCTATTTTTAACAGCTTTACTCGGGTATAATTCATATTCCGTACCATTCACACGTAGATAGTGTACAATGCAATGTCTTTTAGTGTATTTAAGGCATTGTGTAACTATCACCACAATCAGTTGTAAAACACTGACATCACTCCAAAAAGAAATGCCTCTTAGCCATCACCCTCAAGGCCTCCTGCCCATCTTCCCCAGCTCTACGCAGCCATGAATTTACTATCTGTATTTATAGATTTGCCTATTCTGGACACTTCACATAAATGGAGTCATGCAATGTATGGAATTCTGTGCCTGACTTCTTCTATTTAGCATGAAGTTTTCAAGGTTCATCCCTATGGTAGCATGTGTCAGTATTTCATTCCTTTTTATTGCCGATTAATATTCCACTGAATACACATGCCATGTTTTATTTACCCATTCATCAACTGACGGCCATTTGGACTGTTTCCACTTCTTGGATGTCATGAAAAATGCTGCTGTGAATATTAAGGTATGCGTGTTGTGTGGATATATGTTTACTTTCTCACCTAGGAGTAGAAGGGCATATTCATCAATCCAAAAAAACAAAATGAAACAAATCCCACATCCATTTATTTACTAGAAGAAATAGTGGGAGAATTTTAGGCATATGGAAATTGCATTGACGAGGTGTCTGTCAGGAGACCAGGGCATCCTCCCAGTTCTGGCACTAACTAGGCATGTGACCTGGAGCAAAGGACTTCTCTACTTTCTTAGGCATATGTGATTGGGCGCTTATCTCAAAAGTCAGCTTGTAATGAAGGTATTCAAAGAATCTAATGTAATAGTGGCCTAGAGTTTTAGTTAAAATGTAAGCCTAAATTGAGAAGTACTAGGTCCAGAAAATGGAAAAAAAGTCTAATAAATATGAAGATCAACATAATTAAAAATACTCTCATGTTGCCTTTAGGAATAATTAAATGTTGTATCAGAAAGAAAGAAAAAGTTATATTCTTGTCATTTTATAAAGCACTGATAAATAACTATAAAAAAGAACTAAGAAAATATTTATGCATAGAAAGAAAACAGTCCTGCTTGTTAAACAGACTCTTCTCTACTTTCTAAGAAATGCAGATAAAATTGGATTTGCAACCCTACCTTTTTTTTAATCTATGGAAATCTTCTTTAATTACAAAGAAAAAAGAGCATTTTATGAATACAATTGAAGATGTAATAACTATCTCTGAGAGAGAACTATTTGAGAAGAATCTTATGTTCTCATGAGGAATGTCAAAAATTTAAAAACATTCATGTATAATATTTCCTTTGTTCACATTACCCAGTGATTATATCTCTGGTCACAGCAGAAGGTGGCAAACATATCGACTACCCCTGTCTTTCTATTCTTTTTCCCTTAATTAAAAGCACTGTTCGTCCAGGGGGGTTCCCTCACTGCTTCTGTTCTTGAATTTCACTTAAATATTTTTCAGCTTCCTATTAAAATGTAGATAAGCAAGAATGCAATAGAACCTATAGTGATTAGAAGAGAATTTGGAAAAGTGGATAGAGTCCCTTTTTAAAAAAATTATGCTTAGTTAATGACATAAGTTAATGTCCTTATGCCTAAAACACGTTTTATACAATACGCCTTTTCCTTCCCTTGTGCTTAGAAATACTTCGTCATTTTTCAGAGGTGGAGACGGGGTGGTGCTTCTCTCGTCCCATATAGGTCCCAGATATTACCTGGGGGATAGCTTGCGTATAACTGTAATAAGACAGAGATGTTCTCACTCTCACATTTATCAAAGCCTCAATGCTTCCCTCTCTTTTACCACCCCCCCCCACCCCGGGTAAAAAGAAGTGGCAGATGGGAAGGTTGGAGAAGTGTGTTGAAGAGGATACAGGCGGTTCCACTCCACTCCCTGTGTGCTGTGCTTGGTTTATATGAGCCTCAGGTTCTTTGCTGCCATTCTTCCTTCTCCTGTTGCATAGTGGCCTCCCTGGGTCATTGCCTCCAGCTGTCTGGTCAGTTGAGAAAGTCACAGTGGAGGGAGAAGGTGAGAAGTGGGGCTAGGAAAGTTGATCCAAATCCAGAGAGTTTTAAGCATCATTTTTGGGGATTACTTTTTTTTTCATTTTTGTTTTTAACACTGAAACATATGGCATTAATTTTATGAGAAACTAGGCATTTGGAAAGAATGATTTTGATATGAGGTTTTTGGCCTATCCAGAATGAATTTCAATCTTTTCCAAATTTTCTGTTTATTCAAAACAAATAGTTTTTAAAAAACTGAAAAAAAGAAAAATACTCATATTAATCAACAGTAGAGTGGGTAAATAGATAATGGTTTTTTTTAAAAATAATAGAATGTTTTATTGCAATGACGTGAATGAACTACTGCTTCGTGGAAAACATGCACGAATCTCAGAAATGTGATGTTGAGAATCCAGATACAAAATAACAGACTGATGAGTCTACTTATATAAAATTCAAAGAAAAATTTTGTAGTGCATATTTAGAGGATTAAGCTGTAAAGAAACAGTAGGGAAGTGATTACCATAAAACCCAGGATGATGATTTCCTTTGCAGAGAAAGCAGGTAATGATTGGAAGAGGGTATGAAGGTGTTTTCCAGAGTGTTAAAATAGTCTATATTTGGACTTAGGAGATAGTGACATGGATATTAGTTGTGATAATTCCTTGAAGGTATAAGGAAGGTATAATTCCTTGGAGTATAAGATATGAAAGAAAACAAAACATACATTCATTGCTATTTGGAGTAGAGGGAGCACAATTAAATATTTAGTCAGTCTAGGTGATATCCCTCTGGCTCAGTCCTAAGAGTTTTTGGCAATGATCTCATTGGGGGTTCAAAGAGAGTTATAAGGGGTGATAGGTCTAGCAGTGCCCTGAGGCTGCAAATTAATCTAGGCCAAAGGTACAAAGCCTGTGTCCAGAGCTTCCAGGATAGAATGCTATTCAGACTCAAACTAAGCTGGAGTGCAAAGCATTCTTTGGCTTTACATACTTTTCTTAAGAATGTTGTATTTCCCAATACAAAACCTTAACCCTTTATGTAAGCAAGTACGGTTGTCATCATACACAGTGACACATTGTTCCCAGTTACCTTTTCTTACGTAGAGCTATTCTAAAACTACCATGATTTACTATGTGGAACCATCCTGAAGTGTGTTCCTTTTAACATTCACTCCGTGGGTTTATCCAGTAATTGGGAGAAAATAAATTTAAAGATTTTCTTTATTGCAGATCCTTTAAGAAGCTTTGTGCTTATATGTTCATTGTAAATTACTTACTGGTATCTGGTGGTAGAGCATTCCAATCTACATGACAGTGGAGAAATACTCTGATCCACATCTTCCCTCCACTCTCCTTCTTAGACCTTCCATGGTAAACTCTGGTACACACTGAGTAACATAATGCCAGTCATTTTTGATAATCTGACACAACTTAAGAGGTCAGCTGCAGAAGGCTAAAGAACAGTTTTTAAAAAAAGGCCACCCTGTCATTTAATAAAGGAAGTTTACAAAATGATCCTTAATCTCTAAAACGTCTCTCTCTTTCACATATACATACACACAGACTCACATATGTAGAATTTATTGTTTTTTAAAATAAAAGTTTAGTCAGTTTACAATGTTGTGTTAATTTCTGGTATACCACATAGTGATTCAGTCATGCTCCCCTACGTCTGAAATGAAAATGACCCTCTGAAGGTGACCTTGGAAATCATGTGTTGAATATGAGAGACTCCATCGGCCCAGGTGTCTGCATGCTGACATGACTTACATGAGCAAGAATTAAACATGAATGTGTTTGCACCAGTATGCTTTTTGGGGGTGGGGGGGATGTCTATTTGTTATAGCAGTTAGCCTTCTTTAAGCAATACATTGAGGAACCTCAAAATGTCAGTATCTGTTTTTTCCCCTCTGAGTTGATTCACTTTCTCCAGAGATGGATCCTGCCTGGAGGTTGTATTAGGCTGACTATTGGCATTCTGTCACTTGGGGAATGAGATAAGGCAGGTGTGTAGTGTGTATTTTTTCTTCTGACTGCAGTTTAGTACTTCACTACCACCTTCCTCTGTCCCTGCAGTTTCTGAATCCAGAGCTTCTTTTTCTGAAGAAATTACCTCTTATGTTTAATAGTGGAAGTGGAAAAGAAGTGGCCTGATCGTCTATAAAGGATGAAGCACTGCGTATTTAACAGCTCTTAAAAGAGATTTTCAATGAAACTGCTGTGTTTATACCCTCCCCTGACTTTCATCTTACAAAGCATTTGGTGTCTCCTATTCCTTAGCCTTTCCTGGGTTCTAGAGAGCAAATTGGCTTGTTTATTGGCATCACCTTCTATAAACTTAGTTTTGACATTCCATAGCTCTGCTAAGTTGTACTAGTTCTCCAATTTTTTTCTGCTTCCTATTTTGTGGTTGAGGTTTGGAGATTTCATCAAAAAAAGAGTTTGTGTTCTTTGTTCTTTTTATCGTTGAGTGATTTTCAAGAAGAAATAGGTGAAGAAATGTCTCTGCTTGATCATCCTAAGGCTAGAAATTGCCTGTCATTTCAATTAACCTGTGAAGATTAACTACCCAAGTGATGATTTAAAAAAGACAAAGAGATCCAAGACTAGTTATTTCCAAAAAACCCCACAGAATCTATAAGTTCACTTAACTGCCTAGTAGAATAATAAGCCAGGTGTCTAAGAGAAGGCACAGAGATCATGCATCCCATTGTATGCTCATGACCCCACAATCTCACATGGATATTTGGCAGTCTTGAGACCTGCAGTCTTGAAGTCTTGTGGTCTCAACATCTCATCGTTCCACAGTCCCAATTCTCATAATCTTCAGATTTGCAGGCTAATAGGCTTGAGGACTCATGGTTAATGAATGTGCCTCGCAATCCCATGGTCTTAAGTTTTGTGGTCTCGTATAACTGAGGTCTCATTGTTTAAAGGTCAAGTAGTCTTGTGAGTTTGGCCTTAGGGCCCACCAGGAGGGAGAGGTAGTCAAAGCTTTAGAAACCAAAGGTGAACTAAGACTAACCAAAGCTGCAACCACGTACTCATCAGGATAAACGCAAAGAAAACAACCCCTACATACATTGTCATTAAACTCCTGAAAATCAAAGATATATATAAAAATTTAAAATAAGCCAAAGAATAATACACAAGTACATACAGGTGAACAATGATTTAAATGAACAGTAGCTTCTCATCAGAAGGGAGCCAGAAGACAGTGGAATTTTTAAATTCTGAAACAAAAACAAGAATCATCCTAGAATCCTATATTCAGTAAGTGTTTTGGAAAATAAAGGCAAATAAAGACATTTTTAGATAAAACAAAATTGAGATAATTTGTTACCACAAGACCCACACTATAAGAAATGTTAAGGGAAGCTTCTGACTTGATAGCAGATAGAACATAAAATCTAGAGGAAAGAATAAGGAACACTTGATAAATATGTAAATAGAAAAAATTAATTTCCTAAATTAATCAAGTTTATTGACTATTAAAAGAAAAAATAGTAACAATGCACAGTGGAATTTAAAACATACTTAGAAATAAAATAGGTACCAATAGGACAAAGGGAAGGAGGGAGTATAAATAGAATGACATTATTTTCAGGTTCTTGCACTGTATGTGAAGTGGTATAGTATTCAGAATGGATTGTGGTAAGTTGAAGAAGTATATTGAAATCCTTAGAGGAATCACTAGAAAATATTACAAATAAGTATATTTAAAAAACCAATAGAATAAATAGAAAAGACTACTAAAAGACATTTGTTTAACCCAAGGAATTTTCCATTCATGTCCATTAGGGCACTTTTGACCATAGCCCATCACAACCTTAAAGTCAAAATCGTCTCACTAAGAATGAGCATACGATCACCTAGTAATCAGTTTCCCAAGTGATAATTTTTTTCTCCCTTCTATGTCATCACCTTGGTTTTAAGTCTATGGTCTAGGGAAAGAAGTGGGGATATTTTAAAAACAAGGAGGGACAACACCTGTATTTTGGTGAGAGAGTATTTGGGAGACTTCATGCCCACTCTGACTCACTCTTCTCATCCCAGGATTTGAAAGGGTCTCTTCCCTCTTATGTAATTCTAGAGGATGGCAGAATTCTTTCCCCAGAAGCTGATTGCAAAGAATCTCACTAGAGCATTCATATAACAGAATGATGTATTTCCTTCTCCAGATATAATCTGAGAAACAGAACTTCTCTACCAAGGAACATCTCTCATGCACAGTAAATTTCAACACAGTCAATGTGATATGTATCTTACCACATTGTTATCCCCAGAAAAGGACATTATAAGATTTGAGAGTGTCCTGTGGCAATTATTCTTGACACAGACTTTTGGGTTGTTCAGCCTGTCTGCCTTTTTATTTCCAAGATTGTATCCTTAGTTTCTTTTTCTTTGCCTTGTGTTACTAGAGTTGTCATGATTTTTTAACTTGCGACTACCAATTGATTCTGCCGTGACAAAATATTAGCTTCAAATACTCCAGGTAAAATACAGGACCACCATATCTTTTTAGACCTAAAGATTTTTCAGTGAAACCGTAGAATCTCAGACTTTTACAGGTTTAAAAATTCTGACAGAAAACTATAGAATCATGTTTTCATTGAATTATTGAATCTTACAATGAGTTGAAAGGAAACATGCTCATTCCAATTAAACTCAGAGGCATTTATTAGACACTTTATATGTATATAAGATATAATATGGTCTGTAAAGATGAGCAATGATCTGTCTCTTTAAGAGACTTAAGAAGTTTTTTTTAATTGAAATATAGTTGATTTACAATATATTAGTTTCAATACTCTGTTAAAAGTTATTGCAAGATAATGACTATAATTCCCTGTGCTGTACAATATATCCTTGCTGCTCACCTATTTCGTACACTGTAGTTTATATCTCTTGCCCATCCCATCTCCTCATCCCCTCTGGTAAACACTAGTTTGTTTGTTTTTTCCTATATCTGCAGGTCTGTTTCTCTTTTACTATGTACATTTATGTGTTTTATTTTTTAGGTTTCATGTATAGCATTTATCATTCTAAGAGACTTTTAGACAAGACTGCAGTAATGGCTACAATATAAGGCATTGTGAATACAGTGAGACAAAGTAGGAAAGAAGAGATGCTTTTTCACGGTAAAAGTCACATAGTAAAATCTCCTGCTTGTGTAAATGAAAAACTGAAGTCCCAAATCAGTTAAGGAGCTTGATTAACATAAAAAGCTAGTCAATGACAGAGCTGAATCCTCTACTGGAGTTCATTTCTAGTGCCCAGCAAAATGTTTGACAAATAAACTTGTTCTCAGTATCTGTTGATTAGATGTTCTTTTCATTGCACTATGCTAATTTATAAAATTACAGATTTTTAAAGAGTTTGATAGCTTTGAGAAACATCTTGTCTAAAAAATCTCACTTTAAAAATACGGAAATTGAAACCCAGATAAGACAAGTGACGGAGGTAAAGTCACATACTAGCTAATAGCTGGTCTAGAATTTAGGTCTTTTAGCTTCTCAGTTGTTAGTACTTTGCCCATAACATACAGATGTAGAGAGGGCACTGTTCAGAGCATTATCACAAGTCAGAACCAGACCTTTGAAGCAAAGGGCTGTTCTTCAGTTTTCATTCAATTGAGAAGCATATCAAACACCTATTAGGTGCAGTATCTCGTGCTTGATGCCAAGGAGGACATGGTTCTTGCCTTAAGAAGTGTTCATTCTTTTAGTTACCAAGTATTTACTGAACATGTGCAAGGCACTGTGAGGGACAAAAAGATAAAACACAATCTTTGACCTTGAAGGCTCAAAGCACCTAGTAGCCATGTTAAGACATATGCAAAAAATTATAATTCAGTGAGGATATAGTGAACCAAAGAGAGTGGGTGAAAGTGCTGTAGGCATTTAGAATAAGGAGAAGTTATATCACCATGTGAACATTGTGTGAGCTATCCTTGGAAGAGCAGGTGAGGTTGCCTTTGAAAAATGGGTGAGTTTTCAAAGAAAAAGATGAAAGGGAGCCAAAGAGTCTTCTAGCTAGTGCAGCAGAGTGAGGAAAGGCCTGGAAATAGAAAAACTTTGGTCATCTTTTGGGTGAAAGGAATGGTGGAGTTTTTGTGGAACATGGGTTATACTTTAGGAAGCAATGGGAGATAAAAATGGGAAGGAAGGTTGTGAAGGAATGATGCCAAACCTTGAATACTTGTACAAAGAGTTTGGAGTTTATTTTGTAGACCAAGGTTCTCAGACATTAGGGTGCATCAGAGTCCTCTGCAGGGCTTGTCAAAACTCAGATTCCTGGGCCCTACCCTCTGAGTGCTGGATTCAGTAGGTCGGGGAGTCGGGGGTGGTCCTGAGAAATTGCATTTCTAACAAATTCGCAGGTAACGTTGAGCTGCTGGCCCAGGGACTACACCCTGGGAAGCACTGCAGATGACACTGGGGAGCCATTGGAGGGAAGTCTCTCATCAGGGCCGTAACAAGGTCAATTGGAAGTCGGTAGCAAGGGGTAGAAGGATTAAGGGAAGGAGACACTGGATGGGGGTCTAGTCCCAGTGTGAGCAAATGAGACCTAAACTAACTGATGGGGAAAAAACTTGAAAAGGACAAAATAGACATGAGATACTTCATGGAAGTGAAATTAACTCAAAGTCACTGAGAAAAATAGTGTACAGAGTGGGATACTGTTTCCAGTTCTGTCTCTTTCTATTTCTGCCCCCGACCCCCTCCTTCCCTACCTCTCTCTCTGTGTTTTTCTCTCTCTGTATCTCATATTTATTAATCTAATCATTGCCACTTTTTCAAGTCCTTCTGCTGAACTACCTTATAAAAAGTGACTGCATGTTTTAAGGCTTTAATTTTCTTAACTTTAAAATGAGAGAATTGGATTAAACCCATGCTTTCCATCAATTTTTATTTTTTTTAAGACACAGAATGAGTTGGACCATTTGCTTGAATTGGGCCTGGCCCTTGATGCATTTCTTTAGAATTCAGAGAGCTTCTAGGAGCAGTTTGGAAACCACTCTTTTTTAAAAAAGGCCTAGCATAAAATGATTTCTGAATTACATTTATGAACTGACAGAATTTTCTCCTTAAAAGGGGGGGGGGCATCAATCAGATTCTGGGTGCTCAGACAGAAACATCAGAAAAAGTCTGCCCAATGTATTAATTATAAACTAAATATATTTTAGTATTTTTAAAAAATAGATACTATTTTGGTATCATTTATTCCTGTGGAGAGCTAGAAAGAAAGGAAATACCGTGTAGATCAGAGCCATGCTGATAGTTACTTTCTAAAAGATTAAGTAACTAATCATCAGCTCATCTGTACTTCATCAGAAGATTAATCTAAACTAGATTTTGTATTTTTAAAATGGAGATTTAGGTTGTATTTTGGATTTACTCTGAAAACAACTTTCTGGATTTACAGCGCCTTAAATTAGGAAATGAAAGCTTTTTATAGTTACTTGTATGTTTTGATTAGCAATTGAACATGTATCTCTTTTTACTAGTATCTGGATCTTTGCTTTTATTTCTACCATTATGACTTGATATAATCTAGCTCTTGGTCTTCAAAAAGAAATACTCAAAAATCAGTGTTCTATTTGTTACTCTGTGATTAATAGAAAGCACTGCTCTCCTGGGCACATTGACAACAGTAATAATATTAAATGCCCAGGAAAGAAATTGCCAAACACAATTTAATTGCCTCTAACACCAAAGCTGAATTTGGGTGCCAATAGTCTCTTTTAGAACTGTAGCTCATTTTATGATAAAAAAGCACTTTAGCAATAACAAGTTTCCACAGAAGCAGTAGATGTGTGGGAGGAAACTGAAAACAGGGACAGGCATAACATCTTATTGTAGGTGGTTTTTCCCTTTTCCCCTACATGATGTCAGTTCTGTGCGAACTTAATCACAGCACGTTACCTTTTATTTGAGGATTTTCATATCTTTTAAAACCCACCTGGGTGCTAATGTCAGTTCTCTTTTTTTAAAAAAGAACAATTGTTAAAGAGTTTGTGATGCTTACTTGAAAATGTTCAGATCTGCTAGGTTCATATGGGCACAACTGAATCTTGGTCCTAGACTTTGGCCAAAGAGATCATCTCAGACAAACTTGGTTCACCTTGCATCACACGAGAATTCCCAGCAATACAGAATTACTATCCTTTTCAAAAGAGCCCAGTAATGACAGCAAATATTAAACACAAAAGAGGTTTGAGGGAGCCATTCTTTACTTAAACTACTCATGTTGTGGAAGAAGCTGAGTGCTGAGTTAATTTAGGGGTGACTTACAGTCACATAACTAGTTAATGACAGTGGTAGGACACTAGCCTTCTGAACAGTGTTCTGTCATCATTTGCCCAAATACAGTGCTGAAAAATTGGGCTCACTGGTGTATATATATATGCTTGCTGATAAAACAAAGATTGCCAACACAAGACAGAGGGGTGGGGTGGGAACTTTTTGTGCATAGCACTGTGTTTTCTCTCATCTTTCCTTTCGTTGCCTTTAAAAAAAATCTTTTCATCAGATGTGCATTTTATCCATGAGATGAACACAATGAAGAGCTTTTACTGAGTGACAGGAGGACTAACGAGTTAACAGATTATTTGGGAGTAGCTGCTACATCAGATAACGTAAATCATCCACCCCCCTTTCCATGGACCACACTTTACCTCTATAAGCAGGAGTCATCAGGTTGTGGAATATTGTATCTTTCAGTTAAACTTGAAACGTGAATGTCTACCTCATAGGGTCTAGAATTAGATTACTTTAAAATTGATATAATTAACATACAATGCCATATACATATCTAAATGTTTATTTTGATGAACTTTTAATACTGTTTCAACATTTTATTATGAAAATTTTTAAACAGAGGAAAATTGAGATATATGTACAGTGGACACCCATATTCTATCACTTAGACTCAAGATTGGCTTATATTCTTAGATCTACAGATTTTGTGTTTCACCAAATATGGAAAAATTTCAGCCATTACTTCAGATAATTTTTTGGGAGGGGACTCATTCTCTCTTTCCTCTTATTATTGGACTCCAAAAATTCTGTATTAAACCTCTTGATATTACCCCAAAGGTCCCTGAGGCCATATTCATTGCTTTCAATTCTATTTTTCTCTCTCCTGTTCAGATTGGAAATTTTCTGTTTCTTTGACTTAGAGGTAATAACTGATTCTTCTGTAATTTCCAATCTGCTGTTAAGCTCATTCATTGAATTTTTAATTTCAGATATTTATTTTTTCAGTTCTAAAATTTCCATTTGGTTCTTTTTTTCTAGTTTCTATTTCTTTTCTATATTTCCTATCTTTTCTTTTACTCTGAATTTTCTTACATACTTTAGCATAGTTGTAATAGCAGCTTTAAACTCCTTGCCTGCTAATTCCAATTATCTGGATCATCTTGGGGCCAGTCAACATTGATTGCCTTTTCTCTGGAGTGTGAATAATATTTTCCTCTTTCTTTATTGAATACTTTTGGATATAATCTGAACAAATGATATGTTGTTGTCACTTTGAAGTCTGTATTATTTTTGCAAAAATATTGATTTTTAGGGTTAGGCAGATAACTTGACTGGACCCAATCAGCAAACTGATTGACGTCTGAAATTTCAGTTCAGTTCCTTTAGACGTAGCTGGTTTGCCACAGCTGACTTAGTTGCTCTCTGATGATTTCAGATAGTTGCTTTTTACATTTTATCCAGAGTTTATAGTTATTGTCTGTGCATGGAATGGTCTGGTAGGAGCAACTTGGCCATTACCAGAAATGGAACCCCTGTCACTGAATCTTGACATTGTTTATAGCCTTGGTATGTTCATCCGAAACAAGATATAGAGCATTTCCATCTCACAGAACATTTCTTTCTGCTCTAAGTCAAGTTTTCCTTTCAACCACTGTCTTATTTCTATAACCATCTATGTAACTCAGTAATGTGAGGTATAGATTCTTATACCCATTTTATAATTAAGAAATTTAGATTCATTAAGAAATTTCCAAAGCCACCCAGCTGGTAAGTGGATGTTTGGGGATTCATACTTTGGTTTGTCTATCAGCAAAGCCTGTGTCCTTCCCACTGCTCACTGTGCTGTTTCCCTGGTTCAAGGGCACCATAAAATTTACTACAGTGGAAGGAAATTCCAGACTTTAAGCTATTGTCAAGGTAAGTCACTTATGTAGTCTCATGTTAGCTTGACAAGCTGTAAACACCTTCAGAGATATTTCCTGTTGTTTCTCTATGGTAAACTTTGACCTGTAGGTTTATAATTTGTCTTTCTGGCCAATCCTATTTCTCTTCTCCAAGGGGAAGTTTAGATGTCACTAAGTCCTTTTTGGTGAAAAAACGAATAAAGTCACTTCTAGTTTGATTTATGCAGTCTTGGATTGAAAAGATTGGGTAAACTGCTGGATTTTCTTTTTTTAGGCTATCCTTGGTTGAGCAAGTGGGAACAGAAGATTAAAAGAAACAGAAATGGTTGGAAGGAACAAGAAATTAATCTAGTTTGGTTTATTTTCTCAAGTTGATTATTTGTGGCTGGCAGTCTACAGATGAAGAAGTTCAGTGAATAGAGCTAGAAATATGCACTGTGCTATTTTGATTCTGTTTCATTAGTATA
Source organism: Camelus dromedarius (assembly GCF_036321535.1). Taxonomy (NCBI): domain Eukaryota; kingdom Metazoa; phylum Chordata; class Mammalia; order Artiodactyla; family Camelidae; genus Camelus; species Camelus dromedarius. Next base: position 7,991,245 of record NC_087454.1, on the reverse strand, counting down.
TAAGCTTGCTGGAGGTACAAAGAGAAAGTTTTTCTTGTTTAAAATAGCATACCGTATTGATGATCTCCTCGAAGTTGCTCAAAGTTATCATTTAACTCAGAATTTTATACCGGCTTACCAGAAGATATGGTGATGCTTTAGTTTCTTTTTTATTTTTAAATTTTTTTTTTACAGATAAAGCACAACAGCACACACTGTCCACCTGCCCTTTCAATATGACCCATTGCAGGAAATTAGCTAACATTCTTGGAATGTGCAATCTTTCACTGATCAAGGTTTTTGTTTTTCAACCTTTTACAGAAAGGATTGTTCTTAACATCCTACCAGGGGCACATCAATAGAATCATCATCACAACTGGTGGATATGTTCTGTTATATTGATAAAACAGTGTGCCAAAGGACTCTGCCTTCCTTATGTAACACTGCAGATGTCAATCGATATTTCTTAAACAAAAAATAGATATTTTATTATCATCAGGCTTATTAAGAATACAGCAATTGGTAACTCAAGTTCTGCACCAGGAAAGTATACTTCAGGGTGACTCTCTCACAAAAGCAGTTTCTCTTTGCTTAATATTTAAATCAAGATTCTTGTTCCTGGCCTCAGCACCTCTGTAATGTATATGTATATCCCCCTACACGTGTGCAATTTGCATTATTATTCATCGTCTAAATATTTTTTCATTAATATCATAGGTAGTGAGCTATCTTCATTAAGAATGTCCTCAGATACATAGGGACACAAGAGAGCCAGTATGGTCAGAATAAATTCTTCATCCAAAATCCAGTCTTCCTTCCGGTAGCCAACTACTGAATGATAAACATGGAGGAGGCTCACCTTTGCTAGAAGTGAAACTTGGTAAATTAGACTGTTTAACTAAAATTATTCAGAATTATAAAAGTAAAGATAAATTTTACATTTGCTCTGTTCACAGATCCTCTGTGTTATGCTCCAGCATTTTAAGTCTATATCCATGTAGAAATGGATGAGGAAGATGGGCTGTCAATTGGGAAATTTAAAGAGTAGGGATCAACTTTTACAGCTGTAGGTGTTGAATAATTCATTGGTTGTTCTGATGCCAGGAGAGTGATTCTGTGACATATATTTCTTGCAGAAAAGAAAGAGGAGAGGTAAATTTGTGAGTACTTGTATCTGTGTATGAGGGAGACCAACCATGGGTGTTAGAACTGTGAGAGTATCAGGAGGGAGGAAGGGGACAGATGAGAAGGGAGAGAGATGCTGGAGTAACCGTAACAGTGAGGCTGAATTTTTTGTCTTTCTTATTGCCTTAACTCATTTTTGGCTCTGAGTTGCTGAGGTCCTTCTTCTGTGAGTTCTAATATTTAAGTCTCGTGTGATCCACAGGGAGATGACAAACAAATGTTTGCTTGGGACTAGATTGATTGCTGAAGAGGACTTCTTCTGACACATGGCTTTTGTGTATGCTGAAAAGGTCAGCATGGCAAGTTCTCATGGACACTGGGCTCAGTTCTTGGATCTACAGTGGAGGCTGGTGCTTCCAACCCATTATTCAATCAGAGCAGGCAGTTCTATCCTCCTACTTCTTTACTGATAATATATTCCTTCCCTTCAAACACTTCATCTTCAGATTTTGATAACTTCTGCCCACCTTAACTCCCATCAATCAGACTTTACGTAAGAGCACTGTGTTCTCTTCCCAAAATGAAATCTATTCTTGAGAACAGCTATAAGTGGATCAGGCTCGAAAGAAAGTAGATGTCAAACGCTGTTTGTCATATCCTAATAACAACTAGACTTTCAGAAGTAATACCGAATCCAATCATAGCTGGATGTAAATGGAAGACTTAAGTCGAAGAAGTCTAAGATTTTGTAGACAAAATAAGGAGAAATTTCCCTTGTACTAGGTCCTAGTATCCAAAAGGACCTCTAAAAATGGAAGACCCAATGAAATGCAAATCCCTCCAAAATTCTACCAAAATTTTTGTAATTGTATTACACTCATATGGTAGAGCTGGAGCTATGAGGATTCTTGTAATTGACTTCATGCACTTTGAAACTCGGGTGACTGAAAATGTGTAAGGTGGTTTTCCAGTGTAATTGAGACTAGAACTGTCCCCCTACCCTTGCCAATTCCTATTGTAAGACATTAATGAGAGTTGAATCTTATGTGATGGATCTTATGTGACTGGATCAACATGGGAACAATAATTATCACGCCACCCATGCATGCTTGCTTTTACATTATGTGCTCCCTGGTAAATAGCGTCCAGTTTGTCCTTCAGTCACCAGACATAATTTAATAGGTGACAGTCTATCCTGGGCACTAGGTGGCAGCAAACTGCTGAGATAAACGATCAGCCAAAGGACAAAGAAACTCAAACCTTTTCATGATTCTCAGAGGGAGATGATGCAAATGAACGTGGATAAAACTGAATGGTATGAAAGAACACACTTGGTTGCAAAGTTTCAAAGGCATAACTGTAAGTATTGTATCTCCCAGTATTTCTGAAGCTTCGTGATGTTATGTCTTCTTACCTTTAAACTTCATAGAGCAGATTTATACACCTAATAGACCCTAATCCTAATGAAGACCACATCCTGTTTTATTATTTCTCTGGAGTCAAAGATATTCAAATATCATAGCTTCTATCATAGCTTCATGAAAGGTTAATTTTAAATCTGTGTTGCCAACTAATCTCTTACTTATTTTAGATCTGTGCTCGTAGTTGTTTTAAGTGGTAATATTTAAATTCAAATAATTAATAGCAACATAGAAATATATATATATATATATTCCATATATGTATATATATCAGCCCAATGCTTAGTACAAATGTTTTTAAAAGTATAAGCTGTTTAACTGTGTACAAATCGCCACTCAGTGTTGGTTAAGAATATTAATTGCCTATGAAAGATTATTAGACTATCAATATAGGTTTAAATGTAAAACAAATAAAAATTGAATCAATAGTTTGACAGTGAGAAATCAAAAGACTCTATAGAAGCAGATAACATAATTTTCAGCTTGTTTTTTCCCCTCTAAATCTTTCTTGTAATATTTCTTTATAAATTGTTCCATCCTATTTTATATGCTCCTAATTGGCTTCTAGTGGTCCATTCTGTACTCCCGGGACATAAGAATGGGCATAAATTATGCTAAATATAAACCCTAAAAAGAGACAGAACAGCATTCCCAATGATGGAACCCAGTGTTTCAGGAAAATTCCAGTGACATTATATTTGGAGTGAATTCTATGCATACTATTACCAAATAAAGTTATACAAGAAAATTTGAAGTTTTGTGAATTCATTTTGAGGCTTTTAGACTGAATTAGGCTTGAGGAATTTCAAAATTCTGCCAAGTCCAAATAGCTCTTTGTGGTAAGGCCATTAGTTTGTCAACTACACATCATTAAAGGTCTTTGTGAAGAGCAAGTGGAGAAACGAGGCAACTGTGCTTTGCGTGGGTAACTAAAAATATTCTTCAGCCTCGTATAGTCATCAAAGAAAAATAATCAAAGTATAGGTGTTTTATCAGCGCACTAACATTCTCTTTGGGAATCTTACTTCTTTAGCCTAGACATACATTGCCAGTTTTCTACAAGATAAAATAGGATCTGATGAATAATTTTCATATAACTAATTAGTTATATGAAAAGTTATATAAAGGTATGAAATTATCATTTTGACTTGCCTGTTTAATGCCATGCTTTCTAGAAAGGAGTAAGTTTATTTGAAAGGATTACCCAGAAAATAACTGAGACACGGTTGCTGAACAAACAAAACAAATTTTAAATGACTTCTTTAGATGACTTTTGAAGTTCAAATTTTGCTTTAACCATAGGAGAGAACTTTCCTCTTTCGATACTTGGCTCTACTCTCAGCCAATACCTTCCAGCCCATGAGAGAGAAATCTCTCGTATCTCAGTGGATACACATGCTTTATTGTAAGAGGGTCTGTTTCTTCTACTGTCAGAAAAGGAAAGATTATATACAATGCCAGAAAGCATCAAGTGGTGGTAATTTTTTGTACTGACATCGATTTTATTTAATTTTTTTATATATATTTTTAGTATATTCCTTCCTTCTCAAACTCCCCGCCAAATAAGGGGCTCCTTGAAGTTAAGGACCTGGCCATTTTTCATCTTACTGTGTCTCTTTCTGTCTAGCACAGTGTCTGACATCCAACACATTTTAATTGAATATAAATGAATGACACCCCCCCCCCCCATGGCTCAGTAGTAATGGACAGAAACCCAAACAGAAGTGAGGTTGTGGTGATTTTCAGAAAGGATTATTGAAACTATCTGTGGAGGTAAAGTTTCCATTAATAAATCAGTCAATTTAATTAAACTATAATTTAATTAAACTATACATTTGTTTTCATTCAATCAACTTCTGAATTTTGGGTTTATAGGCAAAATAGTAAGATGATGCTAGCAGTGGCCTTGAATTTGGGTGTGTTTTTTTCCTAATATGAAAACCAGTACCACTAGAGGTCACTCCAGCCATTAGCAACAGAGAGATTGGAGTGGTCTTTGTCTACAGGATAAGGCAGCTCTTGCAAGCCCTTAAAATTTACTATCAGCAGGAGCAGAATAAAAATTAAACACTCACAAGTGGTCAGTGCAAATATATGATTTGCTCTGTCTTTTTTCACCATCACGGTTTACCTTCCTCTGTGTCATTCTCTTGGCTCTAGCTAGAGACTGACCAGCCAGTTATAACCACCCGTTTATTGTGTGCTTATTATGTATCAGGCAATATTTTAAGCATGTTGCAGCACTTTATAGTGACTCTATGAGGTCCGTACTGTTACCAATTTACAGAAGATGAAATATCACATGGCTAGTGAGTGACAGAGCTGGGAATCAAACCCAGTGCCCACACTTTTAACACTAATCAGATACCATTAGCAACAAAGAAGTATGTTTGGCTGTTGTTTCCATTTAAATAACAGGCTTCAATGTCATAATAGGAGAAAAGTTTAGGGGTACATGTATGTGGCAGCAGAAATGATACTGTATAGGTCAGGCAAATGACCAGTGTGAGGAGGTATTGTGTGTGTGTCGGTGTGTTGGGAGGGGAGGTGATTTGGGGAGAGAATGGGAAATGAATCTAGCAAGTTAATGGTGGGATTTGCTGTTCAACATAGTAGAAATGGCCAGGCCAGCAGATTTATAAGTTCATCACTTTAGAGTAATTCATCAAAAAGAAAAATGAAACAGGTCTTTCCAACCCTGCCATTAAAAAGATACCACTGGTTTTGAGCAGCAGTTGAGTAATGTATCAAAAGCCAAAGAAAGTACTTTTTCTAGAACATCTTCAGAGTATCTTCAACAATTTGGATTGAGACCCAGGATTCTGATTCGCACCCTGTTCTACACAAAAGAGAGCCCTAATGGCTAAACAAAGCCTTTATTTGTCAAGAAATGATGATACCTATGTATTTCCATAATACCTATCACCATGGCATGTCCAACTCAATAGATGAAGAAATGGAGGCAGAGGGATTTTAAAGACACATTTGCCAGCTTACAAAGCAATTCAACACAGACTGAGTTTCGAATCCATAGGCTTTGTGTTTCCACCGAATTCTTGGTCTACTGAGACATTGCTTTGTGTTTGTTTGTACTGAACTTGAAGATCTCCCTTGTTGAATTTTCTTACAGGATACCTTTCACTCAGAGGGGACAAAGGGTTACAGCTTACCCTAACACAGCAAATAGCTTAATCTCATAATGAAATCTTCATGAAAACCCCCTCTGCTTTCACCCTGAGCCCATAAAAATCAGTAATCAGAAATACTCCTCATCCAGGCAGTCGCCACAGTTGGCACCTGTACTGGCCGTGTGCCTTTGGAATGGAAAGTCAGGATGGTTTCAAAGTTTCATATACAATAACAGGAAAAAAATTAAACAAAGGAACATTTTAAGCAGCAGTCCCCACCTCTGAGCTGTTCCTTTCCTATCTCAGCCAAAGCTGTGCATACTTAAATCCCCTTGAGAGTACAGAAGACTATAAAACCGACATTTGAGGTTTTCTTTGCCCCACAACAGAGGAAATACAAATTGTTATAAACTTTCTCTTCTAGCATAACTTGCTGCCTTACAAAATGTTCTTGAATAGCAAGTAGAGACAGTTGAAAAGAAGGAAAAAATACTGATCTCCAATCTATTTATCTCACACCCTTTAGCATCAGTACAAGAAGTGGTGTTTTCTGGAAAGATGTTAAAACTTAAAACAGCTTTTGCATTTCAGGTCAACCTTCACATTTTAGCTTTAGTACATAGGGAACAACAAAAGTAGTAGATTAAAAATTCTTTCTAACTTGAAGGATGGGGAAATAGGATTTAAGGAAAGAGGAACCTGGTGATATATTGTGTCTTATAATAGCAAACTATATTCTCTAGATGAAGGGTTTATTAACTGTTAAGAGACTTTCTATATAAAAGCATCAGTCTTATTATGAAAGTTCCATTCATGAAGCTTAATGTGGTCAGAGAGGCAGTGTTTATGTTAGAAAGTTCTCTGGAGAAGAAATCAGAAGAACTCGAACTTAGCTGAATGACAATTTCTCAGGGCCTTGGTTTCTTCATTTGTGAAACCCGGGCAATAATACCCTATTGTTCCTTTTTCGTGGTTTTCATAAAACTTTTTATATTACAGATATTTTGTTAGGATCAAGTGAGCCTTTTAAAGTAATATATGGTTGCAATTTTTTTTATTATATAGCATCTTTCAACGACAGTCTTTAAAAATTCTCTATTGAGTATTCTTATTTTACCATTTGGAAAGATAAATACAAATGCAGAAGAGGAGATCATGTTAAATTATTTGCCTTAAGTTTCCCCTAAGTGAACTGGTGTCACACCAGTGGAATTATAGTGAGCAGTACACTCTTCCATTTGCTGGGACAAAAGCCATGCTGTCAATCTTGATTCCTTTCTTTCTTTAACCCACCAGGTTCATTCCAATAGGAAATCCTGTAGTCCCCACCTACAAAATATACCCAGAGTCTGACTGCCTCCATTGCCAGCTGCTTGGTCATCACTACCTGCATTACCGCGTATTTAAAAATGATCACCTCAAACCTACAGAAAAGTCACAAGTGCATTGCAGACTTTTTTCCATGATGTTGTTTGAGAATCTTCTGCTGACCTGTTGCCTTGCAACCCTAGAATGTTTTACTGTATCTTTTCTACAAACAATACATTCTCCTATGTAATCACAATTTAACCATCCAAACCAAGAAATTGCCATTGGCACATTACTGTCATCATTGGTTCTAATTGCTTCTATTTGGGCACCCTCTCACAAATCCATTTTCAAAACAACAGCCAGAGGGATACCTTTAAGATGCAAGTCAGATCACATTCCTCCTCTGCTTGAAGCCAAACACCCCTGCCCCATGAGTGCCCATCGCCCTCAGAGAAACAAATCCTTTCAATGGGTTACAAGGCTCTGTGCATCTGGCCTCCTAACTCTCTGATCTTGCTGCTACCAGCTGGCCACTCTGGCTTTTTGCTGTTCCTTGAACACATAGTTGTGCTGCCATCTCAAGTCCTTCACGTCTGTGTGCGCAACTCTGCTCGAATGTTCTTCCTCCAGATAGCCTCACGTTCACACCTCATCTCATTCACCTCCTCAAGTGCTTTTCAAATGTCACTCTGTCCGTGATCTCTCCCCTGAGTATCACATTCAAAATTGAAATCCACCTCTCACTTAACCCCGGACTTTCCTGTCCTTCTTCCGTATTTTATTTTTTTCCATACTACCTAGCATCTTCTCATCTTTTAATATATAATTTACTTCTTTCTTTTATTTGTTTGTTTGCATTTTTTCTCCCCCATTGAATGTTTGCTCTTAAAAGGAAGGTATTATTTTTTTCTCTTTGTTCTCTGCTCATCCCCACATTTAAATGCTTAGTAGGCACTCAACCACTTTTTGCTGAATGAATGAAAGAAACATACAATAGAGATGTGAATACCTTGGCCTCATAGTGGGGTGGCTTCTCCTAAGAACCAAGGTAACTACTATTTCACGTATCATACTTAATCCACAATCTCTTTGTGAGGCAGATGTTTTTATCCATACTTAACTGGCGAATATGAGGTGCCAGATGGCTGTCTTCCTCTAAGTTGTATAAGCAGTTAGAGAAGAACTGTAATAAGAGACTTAAGCTCCTTCCAACTTTCAGACCCAATTTTTTTCACATCCTTCACTCCACTACCTCCCCAAAAGGACAGGGTAGATTTTCAAAGTTAAGCTGGTACCATTTTGTGTGAATCACATATTTTTCAGATGAAGTCTTCAACTTCCATTCTATATTACAAAACTGTTGCTTAAAAGAATTTTTTCCAAGAATTTATAGGGTTTACATTCTTAACAAACAGTGCTATTTGTGCAGGCAGGTGTGTTTTTATATTTTGCTTAACTGACACATAGTAAATGCTCAATTGGGTTTTCCAATACCTGGAATTAGACCAAAATATATAATCTCACCAGATACGTAGCTATATCATCATTTCAATTTCCATTTTAGAAAAGAAAACTTTCTTTAGACCTCAGAAACACCTTCATATTTGGATTGATCTTCAGAAAGATCTTTTGAACTAATTAAGCACAATAAATTCATTTTTTTTTCTCTGTATGTCACAGTGAACCACTTCTCAGAAAGCCAACCACTCAAGATAACTTTGGCCCTTTTCAAAATGATTCAGTTTTGGGGGCAGCCCTAAGAGTGTCATTCTGTTTATCCAGCTTTGGGTATGATAGCAAGCCTGAACACTGTCAAGAAGTCACCTTCAGTAATGGTGCCTATGATGTAGTAAGAGAGATGCTGTTTTTCCTGCTGCTGTTCCCAGGCTGGCCTTCAGAAAACAAAGACATCAGCTATGTGGATTCTGTGGTGAAGCAATGGTGAAAGAAATTATTCGTAGACTCGTGGGAGTACAGACAGACTTTCAGAGGTTATCAGATCCCTTCTTTCCCTTTCGGCAGGAAATGATACCAATTCTTACAACATGGCATAGGAGGTGGCTACTGACTTGAAGTGTTCTAGGTCACTGTTGTTCCAGTTGTGACATGAACTATCCATGCCTTACTGGGTTAGGACCTTAATTTCCCAGGAGGAACACAGGTATCATATGACCATGAAAACAATCTGATAAGGGCTACAGGTGGTGGAATGAATTAAGTTTTGTAGAAGCGAAGAAGAAACTGTCATTAATTTGCCTGGGAAATGTGTTTGTGTAGGATGCAGGGAATAAAGAGAAGTACCAAGAAATGCTTCAAAGAGGATGTAATTCTTTTGTGTGTATTTTACAGAATAAGTCTTAATTTTTTCCAGGTTGAGAAATTCAGGAAAGATATTCCAGGTTCAAATTTAAGCAGAAGCAAAGACATGAGGTTCAAAAGTCATGGCACAGTTGGACAATTTTCCCAAATTTATGGTTGGAGGATAAAGAAGGGGAAGAGACATTAGAAAAGTAGACTGGGATAGATCTTGAATGACTTTCTATGTCACAATGAGAATTTTTAAGCAGGGAAGCAACATAAGATGTATCACTTAGAAAGATCACTCTGGCAAAGTGTGGAAGAAGAACTGGAGGGTTGTCAGAAGAGAAGCAAAGAGATGCATTAGGAGGCTTTTATTCTAAACCAGGTGAGAGACAAGGGTGGCGTACATTGAATAATGACAGTAAGATGGATGTAGAGAGGAGGTTAGAATTGACAAATGCAAGGAAAGAAGATCTAACAAATTTCTGTTGGTTGAGCATGGAACTTCAGAGACAGTGAGCCCTAAGAGTAAGTAAAACTTCTTGGGAAAGCTAATGGAATTAGAAGCAGGTCAAGACCTGAACTTGGGACTACAGACTTTTAAAGGATAAAGAATGATACTATATCTAGAAGCAATATTTAGATAGGTAAGGGAACTGATAAGGAGTTAATATTTTAGAAAAGAGAGCATTGCAAGAAGAAAGAAATGAGTGGCAGTCTTTAATGGTGCAAAAAAGTCAATTGGGATGAGAATTGAAATGAATTTATTGATTTGTCAGTGAGGAAATTAATAAAACAATTTGAGAACAGATGGAGGAACAACAGACGAATTGTTTTAATAAAATGTATGAGTATTTGTGTGTGTATGTTTGCTTTTTGAGAGAGACAAGAGCTGAACTTTTTTCATGCTAAACTGATGCTAAGGAAGAGGTTGAAGACACAGGAGAGAATGGAGGTAATAGTATCATAGGTTCTAGATGAGATATAAAATGTCCAAGTGAGAGTGATTTAAAGAAAGGCTTAGGTTCATCAGGGTGAAGAGAGGAATATATTTCCCTATAAGATAGTGTTGTGGCGTGGGAGTGGGGAGATATTGGAGATGCTGATGGGTGATGACAGAGAAATTGAATAATTTCATGAATGATGTCCTGTCTTTCCTCTGAGAAACAGAACTAGGTCATCTCCTGAGAGTAAGTAGATACTGTGCAGTGTTGAAGGCCCCAGGAGACAAACGTGTAAAGAGCTGGGGAAGAGTGAAAGAACAGCATGAATTCTTGAGAATCCACTTGAACTGGATTGGCCACAAATGATCATATGCTGCTACATGCTACTGCCTCTTTTGTGAATTGTTATTTATTCCTCAAAGCTCCATTTAGATGTAATTTCCTCTGGGATAGAGTCTGTGATAAAAGCCATCCATATGTCTTGTTCAACTATGAATCCCTAGATTTTAGTTGAGTGCCTGCAACATACTAGGTGTTTAATAGAGGTTTGCCAGATGAATGGGTATTGCATGGCATTGCATGAGCTAATTCCTAGAATGGCCTGAGCCAGTTCAGATAAAAGTTTTAAATCAGTGAAATTAATCTTCGTCTTTCTCTCATTTCCCCTTTTCTATCATTTTTTTGTCCCCTGATGTCTTTGCCATCTCTCTTCCTCTTCTACCTCCTGCACCCACCAGTAGTTGTCTTCTCTTTGGAAAGAGTCATTCTTGTTCTCAGCTGACTGTACTAATTTCTTCCAAGACACCACTTCAAAGTTAATCCAAATATCAACAACACTTAAAGTAAGTACTCCTCCCAAGTGTACTTGTTTTAAAAAGATAAGACACTGAAAGTTGTCTAGAGAAGCAAATGAGCTTGAATATTAAAGAGAAACTCCTGTCCCAATACTTGGAAGCCTTCTCTCTGGGTGGTTTCCCTTTGGCATCTCTGCTAATAGGCTCAGCTAGTTTCTTGAGGGGAAAGTTGCCATCACCACCTTTTCCATTCTGGTAAGGGAAGAGCTAACCTTGTTCATAATTTGGAAAAGGAGTCGGGAAAAATAGACACTTGGCGCACTGCCTTAATAAGGATTCAACAAGTATGTATATGGTGGCCATCCATGCTCTGAAACACAAATTGTGTGCCTCTCCTCCCTGTTCCAAGCAAACTCTGTCAATACCTTTTACCTTACTGAAAAGCGTCCACTTTGAAGGTTAATTAATGTGACATTTCTTGGAGTCAGTTTTGACAGGGAGAAATTCTTGTAAGTTTCCCTGTCATTCTCCTTCATGTTCTTAAGTCTTCAATAATGGGTAGATACCCCTTTTACCCTGAATTGGCCAGGGATAGTCTAATATATGATTTCATGACTCCTATCTCTTGCTAAGCTGAGACTAAAAGGGAAAACTGAATTCCCCATGTAGGAAAAAGGCAGCCTTATAATCAAGAAAAATGAAGACATTGCTGATAATGTTTACTGTCCCATTAGAGTTGGCATTAATTTGCTTAAATTTGGGAGGTGTGAGTCTTTTTGATACCGAGGATGTTTCTTGGATATAATGCAGCCTTTTAGAATAATTCTGAGTGATCTTCCTATACCCAGAGCTTAGCATACCTCAAACCAGTAAATAAAGTTTCCCCCTTGTAGCTAAACCGTAATTTGATTGCAGTTATTCATTGACTACCATGAATAAATTAGCAAATGGCATTTTTTTCCTCTCCTAGGACTGTCTCATTCCAAAGCTGGGAACCTGGGCATTTCTTTTTACTCATTCTCTTGAGGCAAATTAAATTGCTTATCTCCTAGTGACTCCACCATTTATGCTTTTCTTAGGATCTCTGGAGGCTGAGGTATAACTAAGGCTGGTTTTGCCTGAGGGGTATTAAAACCTGGACATTTGAATCCTATTTTCCCAAGAGTTTCCTAGATGATCCCATTCCACACCTTCTAATCCACAAATATACTGGATCTGGAATCCCAATCAGATCTTACCTATGCCATCAGCCACTGTTTAGAAAGAAAAAAGCAAGAAGAAAAATGGAACAACCACAGTAAGAACTTGTAGTTTTCCAGTTTCTGTGTGACCCTTCTTACTCTTTGTTATCTCTCTGTCCCTTCCCTTTTTCTATAAGCTATTATTCAGTAAATGGTTATATGCAAGTTGAGATTTCTGAAGGAAAAAAATAAACCAGATCTTTCTGACTTGGTCCTCTAAGGACAAGTTTTGCAAAACAATGACTTAAGAGCTGAGACCATGTGAAGGAGAAAGACCCTCAAAGGACCACTTTGCAGAATTGCAACATGCTTGGGATGGCCTAGGTTTAGCCTTATGTGGTCATCACACCTAAAAATAGTTTTCTTTTGTTAATAAAATTGGAGAATGTTGATAAATTCAGTTGAAAGGGTCAAAAGAGGAAAGCTCATGAATTATAGCATTCTATTAACTAACAAAGCCACAGGAATGCATATTGGGAAACTGTAAGAAATGCAGGTCATCTACTCTGTGATGAGAAAGGAAGCTTCCATCCTTTCCTCCACAGACAAGATGAAGGTCTCAAAACAGACCCCTCTCTAATCTCTAAATCAACTCTGTTAATTCCAGTTCCCATGTCTCTTTCTTTTACTCATCTCGGATGAAAAAGGAATTGAGGTGAAAAAAAAACCCAGGTATACTCTTTAGAAGCTCAAAACAGAAGAAAAGTTGGTCAAGGAAATAATTGCTACTCCCACTGTATTTCTTTTTTCTAGTGATCTAAACAAATACACAGATAATTCTCCTTTTCCTCCTCTTCCTTCTTTTTCTTCTCCTTCTCCACCCCCCTCTTCTTCTCCTGTGTCTCTCTGTCTCTGATGATTTAAAAACTTTCTCTCCACTCATCTTTTCCAATTACAGCCATAGCATCTAAGCTCCAGATTTTTCCTTTTTGCAGTGTCTTCCTGGATGAGCCCTTCAACTCCCACAGCACCATTACATCTTTTCTTTTATGAACAGGATGACCACATAATTTACTGTCAAATTGGGACACTTTTGAGAGCGAAAGGAAGGTACTGTTAATAATTATCCTGGGACAGAAGACATAGCTGAGGCACTAGCAGGCACCCATCGTCAACATGCTTTCAGTCACCTATTTTCAGGTAGCTATTTAGTTGACATAAGTTGTTTTACATTTGTTGACATGCTGCTTTTGGAATCTTTCTCAGATTGCTTCTTGTGGGCCAGCTGGGTAGCAAACTCAGTGGCTTCTCCTTTTCTAGTATTTCTCTACCTTATCACTGAACCCATAGCATCTTAGCAAAGGCTTGTTAATTTGTTCATGTCAGGGGAAAGCATTTAAAATGTCCTTTCTGAAAGGTGTGTATTTAAAAGGTTGAAACCTGAAAAAAGTACAGATGTACATAAAAAATCTCTTTTACACTGGCCTGCTTAATTCTGGTACCCTTTTTGGGGGTCCTCTGCTTTAGCAGGATCCTCTCTGCTTTTTTGTGTATCTAGAAAGAACTTCAGGTAAAATAAAACAAATAAAACTGCATTCTGGTGTATAAAATATATACAGAAGAGACTATAAAAACTTTATGTACAGTTTCAAGAATGACCGTAAAAGGAATGGCCATGTACCTATCAGCTATATTAAGAAATAAAATGTTACCAGTATTTTAAAACCACCCCCTTCACCTAATATATCTCAGTGATTATGTTCTTCCCCGTCCCCTTGTCAGAGGTAACTGCTCTCTTTACCCTGCTGTTAATTATTTCCAACTTTGCTTTATAGTTTTACACAGAAATATGCATCCCTAAACAAAATCTCTGCTTGTTGCTTTCAGATGGTACTTTCATGTCATCAGGAAAGAAAAAACACTGTCATTCTTCTTAGCATGGGAACAAACTGTTCTTTTTAGGAAGAAAAAAACTGAAATGTGATGTGCTTTCCAAATACTTTACTGAGGGGAACATCCACACATGTGTAAGGCAAGAAGTTGAGGGAGAACCCCCAGAACTTGCCTTCCACTTCCCAGGCTGTCTTTGTTTTCCATTTCCTTCTATTTTTGTGATTGAATTCCAGCCTTACATTATTCCAAATTTACATGAAGAGCTAATGTCAGCAGGGAAGTGGTGACTGATGTGGGATTTCCAACCTGTGGCAACTCTGTAGGCAGGAACAGGGCATGGCGGAGTTATTAGCTATGTGAAGCATGTTGACGATGGGTGCCCACTAAATTCTGGTTCTCTTTCCCTCCATGCCCACCCTGGGTAGCCAGTGCCCTTTCCCAGCATGTATCATCTCATCCATCCAAACCATAAAACTCATCATTTGCATTGATTAACTTTAAAACAGGGCTTTTAAAAATTCCCTACCAAAATGATCCAGTGGCAAAGAATAAGGTATTTTGAGGAGCCTCTGGACATATACAAGCTCAGGTAAGCATAGATTTATTTATTTTTATTGTGGAGAGTATCATGTACACAAAAGTGCCTAAAATACATCTCTACTATAGAAGATAACAAAGTGGGTATCCACCTACCTACCACTCAGCTTTAGAAATAGAACATAAGCTACAGTTTAAATCCTCCTACATGAACCTCAACAGCTGCTTCCCCAACTCCTCATCAGAGGTAACCACTATCCTGAGTTTTGTGTTAATCGTTCCCTACTTTTCTTCATAGTTTTTGCATATGTGAATCTATCCCTAAGCAAACTATAGTTTAATATTGACTTTGGGGGAATTTATATAAACAAATTGTTATATCTGTATTTTCCTAGGACTTAATCCTTTTGCTCAAAATTATGTGTTAATCCATCCACATTGATGCTCATGTCTGTAGCTCACTGTTTTCACCATCATGTAGTGTTTCATCATATGAATTCATTTATTCTGCATTTAACAGACATTTGCATTTATCCCTTCTGCTTTATTCATTCTAATTTTGACTGACACTTGATTTTTTTTTTCTAACTCAGGACTACTGCAAAGAGCACTGACACGATTTGGGGGAAACTTCTCTCCTGGTGCCCATTTGCAAGAGTCTCTAAACTAGAATTCCACCTAGAAATGGAATTGCTGGGTCATAAACTGAGTGTTCAAATTTCTTGTCAATTCCAAGTTGTTTTCCAAAGTAGTAGTACACATTTAAATCCCTACCAGATGTGAATGAGCGTTTCCGTTGCTTAACATCCTCTTTAAAACATGCTATTGTCTCCATTTTCCCCCCATTATGGTGCATTGTGATCTCGTCTTTTCATTTCTCTGATTGTTGAAGAAGCTGAGCATCTTTTCATGTGTTTATAATAGGTCTTACGTGTTTCCTTTCCTTTGGAATTTCTTTTTGGGTCTTTTGTCAATTCTTCTATTGGGTTATTCCCCTTTTTTCTTATTAGTTGATTGGAGTTCCTAAATGTCAAAGTAGGAATAGCAACAGGCAATAATTTAAACTATGTATTCTTTATTTGTTTTTATAAATTCTATGTGAGGTGATTATCCTTTCTCAGTCCATAGCCAATTATTTCACTCTTTTGGTGGGCTCATTTGACAAAGAAAAATTCTTACTTTTAAAGTCATTAACTTCTTCAGTCTTTTTGTTTAGAAACCCTAAAGTGTTTTAAGTTTTGTTTACAGATACCTCCTACATTCTCTTCTTGGGATTATGTAGTTTGACTCTCACATCTATTTATTTATTCCTCTTTTAATTTGATTTTTATGTATAATGCAAGGAGGTGCTGTAATTTCAGTTTATAAAATTTGAATGTAGCATCTTTTTAATAGTTCATCTTTTCCTCATTGATTTCAAATACAATCTCTGTCATAAATCAAGTTTCCAGATCCAAGTGGATTTATTTCTAAATTCTCCATTCTGTCCTTTGGTCCATTTCTCCATTAATGTACAACATCACTTGTTAGTAACTTGATTAGTTTTATAATAAGTCTTGATATTTAATAGGACAAATTCCTGCTTATTTTACTTCCTTGGGACATATTGGCTATCCATTATCTTTTTATTCTTTTGTATGAATTTCAAAATCAGCTTGCCAAATTCCATGGAAAACTTTGAAATTGGTATCGTAATTATATTAACCATTTAGAGCCACTTGAAAATTGACAGCTGTATGATATGACCCTTCTTATCCAAGAACGTAGTGTATTTTTCCATTAGTTGTGTTCTGTAATGAAATTCAAAAAGCTTTCTAATTATACATGGCTTGTATAACTTTTGTTAGATTTATTCCCATGTGTTTATGTACTTTATATAATTTATTGCTTTTGTAAGAGGTATTTTAAATTATATTTTGTATCTAAATTTTTTTGATATCTAGAAATGCAATGGATTTTGTTTGCCAGCTGATTTGTTGATAATTTTTAAAATTAATGCAAATTTATCTTTTGACATTTTGGGTTTTCTCTGTAGATAATATCATCTATTAATTGTGAGAGGTTTGCTCCTTTCTTTGCAATTCTTGATTACTTATTTATTTATTTAGGTTTTACCTTGATGGTTGGGACTTACACTACAGAATGGAAAAAAGTGATGATAGTGTCATCCTTGCCTTGCTCATGATTAAAAAAAATAGTTTCAAACTTCTACTATTATGTATGATGTTTGCTCCTAGAGGTTTATAGGTCTTCTTTATCAGGTTAAAGACACTCTTTTCTATTCTTACTTTGCCAAAAATTTTATCACAAATGATTATTGAATTTTATTGGACTTTTTTTGCTACTATGGGTGCAATTATATGATTTATCTCTTTTAACTTGTTAATGTAGTGAATTGCATTAATCCTGACCTGTAATTTTCCTATTTTGTTTTGCCCTGGGCTGGTTTTTATATTGAGGTTGTGCAAGTCTCATAAAGTACTTTGGGAAGTATTCCATCTTTTTTCTATTCTCTGAAAGAGTTTGTGTAAGAAATGTTCGGTAGAATTCACAAGTAAAATAATCTGACATGTTATTTCCTTTGTGAGACTTTACAGATTTAATCACATTTTTCGTTTGTAGAGAATTTCTCTTTCACCTTGAGTCATTTTTATGTGTTATGTTTCTTAGAAATTTATATATTTCATCAGTATACAAACTTAGTAGCCTAAAATTATTCATATTTTCATTTTTCTTTTTACTTATCTGTGGGAACAGTATTTCCTCTTTTTTTATGCCTAATGCTATTATTTGTGTATTCTCTTCTTTTTTCTTGATAAATCTGTCTTTTCAAACTTTTATCTCTTTAAATGTTTATATGAAATTTTACTTTTTATTTGTTTCAGCACTTCTGTTATCTCCTTTTTCTCCTTTCTTTGGGTTTGTTCTTTTCTACTTTCTTAGACTGGATATTGAGCTTATTTAATTTTAAGCGTTCCTCCTTTTTAAAAAATATAATTTCTTTCTTCTTTCTAATATAAGAATTGTACTGTTTTTCCTTGTAAAAGCTGCTTTTTTTGCAAACCACATATTTTGTATTAATATATACAGTACATGTAGTGTTTTTGTTAGCTCTAACTGCATAAATATTGAATAAATAAAGCAATTACCTAACATTTTATTTACATCATCTGACAATACGTTGAGAGCATCTAGGGCACAGAACATGGTTTTCATAATTTCTAATGTATGTGTTTCTCTTAACCAAGACATACCTCAAGTAAATAACTCCATAATTTCCTTTCTCTTGTATGTATGCATGTCTTAACAGGGAGAAAAAGAAAATTAGCACAGTTAAAATCAGAAAATGTTCCTACACAAGGTCAATGGCCTTTTGCATTTTTGCCACCTACAACATGGAGAAAACTGAAGATGATGTAGCAAGAAAAACCAAGAATTCTTCCCCATTAGGTACCACTTCTCTTGCTTTCAGGCTGTTTAAGGAGCCCTGTTCTCGGAGCCCAAGATCTTGAACTATCTTTTTTTTTATTATTATTATTTGTTTTTATACTGAAGCCTTTATCCCTCTGTACTTTTAGCAAGCCTCAGTTTCCTTAGTTAGTAAAATGAAGATCATAAATCAAAGTCCCAGGATTTTCCTGAGGATTTAATGAATGTGGAAGCACTTTTTAAAAAAATGCTATGCAAATATAAGTTGTTGTTTTTCTTCCTATGGCAGGATTACTCTTCAAAATTTTATACCTCAGTTCTTTTTCTCATGTGTGCCTTTTTCTACTTCCTCTGGGGAGCCTTCACTCTCCCTCTCTAAAGAATCTTGGCTCTAGAGACCACATGTTATAGATTCTACTCTATAGTTGTAAAAGCCCTTAGAGGTCACATATTCAAAGCTCCTCCATTTGCAGATGAAAAAACAAAGGTCCAGTGAATGATTATCCCACCATCTATAAAGAGCAGAGGTGAAATTTCCTAGTAGTTAGTTAGTGGCAGAGCCAAAAAGAGAACGAAACTCTCAGGACTTCTGATCTGGTTTTCCTACCGTATTCCTACCCTGATGAGTGGCACTTTTGATTTTTATTTAGCTTTGAGTGTTTTGACCAGTAATTAGGAACCATTTATGAGGCAGTTACACTTAACACTATGTCTAACAATGGCCCTCAAGGAGCCTACTTGAAAGAAATAAGTTCTACTGAGAGGCTTAAAGGCAGCTGTGTGATTTTGCCCAGAGCGTGCGCATTATTTTAAAGAGGAACCTCAAGAGGCCTATATACTTAAAAGTAAAATTTATTCAACAAAATACAATCCTCCATGGTGAAACCAGAGAGCTAAAACCGGTATTGGAGTATATAATGTGGGACTGGATGAAAAGTATCTCGGTGTTGTCCATTTACTTTTCTGCCCTGGAGGAAACAAGCCCCTCTTAGCAAGTCACTTAAGTTACGAAACAATAGGCTTCATTCAATTTATATTGATTGATTTGACATCAACAAATGAACCACATGACATGAACTACGTGGTTCATTCAGTCCTTGTATGTAAGAACATTCGGGCTGTCACGTTTACCTATAGGTGCCATGGCATTGGTGCACAGAACGTGAGTATCTCCAGAAAGTTCATTAAGTCTGAGTAGCAATGGATGTTCCTAATTGAAAGGACACAGGCCCAGGCCATCTGGTTGCTACAGCAGCTTTAACAATGGCTGTATACTGTTGCTTGTTCAGCCTGGCTTCAGCATCCCTCATGGAGAGGAAGCAGGTAGGGATCTGGTCAGTCATGTCTAGTTGGGCAGCTACAAAGAGATTTGGTAGGGTTGCGGGATGAGGTTAACAGGCCACACTGCTGCCTCTGCACTGAAGCAGTTTGGGCGTCCACTGTTGGGCTCCAGCAGCCCTGAGCGCAGAGGCACCGGGAATCTCTAGTCACTAGGCACTGCAGAGAAATCAAAGAATTCGAGAGCGAGGCCCTGGAATGCCTGGCTGCCTCCCAGCTCTCTCACGAAGAAGTAAATTCCATTGTTGTCTCACTCCCCTTTCCGCACCCTCGGAATCAGCACTTACTGTATGCCAGCACCTTTCTCCCTCCAAGGAGACTGTTCAGCTATACCAGGAAGCACAGAAATCTTGTAATGTAAACTCAGAGCACTCCCCACATTTATCTTCCACACTGGCACCCGTCTCTCCCATCAGGGAGTGTGGGCTTCGTGACTTTCTCCATGCACTGGACTGTCGCATGGTCACGGTGGTTGGGGACTCTTTGAACCCATCCCAAGCTCGTGTCAGAAAAGGCTTTGATTGATTCTCTGTGCCATCCTGAACAACAGATTAGGATATCGCACCTTTAAACTGTAGGGCTTGGTAAACAATACAGCATGTACTCAGCTTCATAAACACTCTGCGTTGTTACAAAGGGCACTGCAAACTCAGTGTGATAGGACTTGACCTTAAAAGCTATAGACAATCTAGTGGAGCACAGACGGTTTCATAAAGTACAATCACTTCCTGGAATTCTTGGGCTAGTGCAGTCGGAGCCGTGCAAATCCTGTTTTCCTTGCATTGTTTCCTGCATGTGAATATCATCAGTCTAGCAGGACCGTAACCATGGCACTTGTAAATAGCCGAGGGGCGACGTCTGATAAAGGCATACAGTTTTAAGAAGCTTTTTTTTTTTAAAAGACGAGTCCGAATCAAACCTTACAAATGCCATATGTCAACAACAAAATTGACAAACTGCAGTTTCAAAAATGTACACATTCAGACCCAGATATGATTTTAAATTGCCAAAGGAAATAAAATAGTTTCCCATAGTACTGAGAGTAGGATGAGTTGTTTTTCATTTGTTATAATGTAAACTTACACGAATTCTTACAGGGTGAGCGGGAATGAGGACTGACCAGAATCGTTAAGTGATTCTCTCCATAGTCTGGTTCCTCTTCTACTGAACAAGCTTGTGAATCTTAATTGTTGGTCCTTCAGTTTCTCTATCAGTAATAAAAAGAAAGAACATTGATGTTACCCCTTGAAATACTCAGTTTAAAACTCTTACTCTTCAAGAGTTTGACGTCACTGTTGGGTAATTCTCCTCCAACTTTATTTGGTACTTGACAGATTCTTATTTACACTTTGAGATGATATAGAAGGGGAAACAGGACAAAACAGACTACTTTAACCTCCACAGAAAGTCCAAAGATATGTTTTCCAGATTTGTTATAAATGCCTCAGTATATAAAATTTGGACCTGCTGAATCTATGATTTTTCAGCCTTGTACATGATTGAAATGTGGGTTGAGCTGACATCATCAGTTAAAGTTTTTAACAGATTTAAAACATGATGGGTATCGGGCAAATGTTGACAGAAGGGTTTACCTTTTTGAGAAAGATTTCCTTAGGAGAGAAATAAAGAAAAGAGAAGCTTGTAAGACTGTCAGTGATGTTTTCATAGATGATTATGTTTTATTTTTTAACATCTAAAACTTTAAATTATTTCCAAAATAAGTCATGGGGATGTAATATACAGCATGAGGGCCACAGTTAACAGTGCTGTGTTGTATATATGAAAGCTGCTAAGAGAATAGATCTTAAAAGTTTTCATCACAAGAAAAAAAACTTTTGTAACTATGTGTCGTGGTGGATGTTAATTAGATTTGCTGTGGTGATAATTTTGCTGCATATGCAAATATCATTATGTTGTACACCTGAAACTAATGTAATGTTATATGTCAGCTATACCCCAATACAAAATCAAAAAATTTTTAAATTATTTCTATGTCTAAATTTTAAATTAAAGTCAGTCATAGCTGACCAGTATTTTCTTGTGAGTATCAAGGATCAGTTTGATGCCTTTGGGTAAAAATTAAATCTTTATTTCCCTAATACATTACACATAGTAAGTGCTAAAAGTCTTAGGATGCTAATTAACAGAATGCTTCCTAGTTCAATCCTTCTTCTTAAAAAAATAGCACCAGTATTTTCAATAAGTTGTTTTGCTCGAGACATATCTTAGAATAATGATCTACTTTCCTATCCTCACATTGTCCAGAATTACTCTGGGTTTCGGGTGTCATTTAGCTGTTTCATACAGTCTTTCATAAATGGCTTCTACAAAGCAAACAAGGCTCAGAAAGTTCTCGTCTAAAGCCACATAGCTAGCAAGCACCTGAGTCAGGATTTGAGTCCAGATGTTCATGACTTCAAAGCAATTTTATTTAACCCCAGCAATGCAATTGCATTGACCACAGACATCAGACACAAGTGTTCTGAAGAATCTGGAGAAATAGGAAAAGTTCAGACAAAACTGATGCACGTGGTGGAAGAGGCTGTGAAACAGGAACAGGAAATAAATGGGATGGTTCAGACATGAAGCAATGTAATTTCAACCTGACTTTCCTTCTCCATTGTTTTTGCTCATTGTCTAGCTTGTAATGTGGTCATGGTTATGTCCAGTGGCTGAATTCCTGCATACATATTTGGTTTCCTCATAGGAGGCAAGTAATTCCTGATTGATTTAGATCAACAAAATAAAATAAATGCCAGTTCTCCAAACTTCATTCAGTTCCATAGAGGCAAAACATGTTTTTTTAATTAACGTGTTTAACCACCTCCCCTACATAAACTCATGTTCTGATGCTAGTTCTCAAAGGATCTGACTGCTCTTTGTTATCAGGAGTTCCCTTACCTCATGGACAAGGTAAAGAACACTTTCCCGGCAGCCCGTAGGCTGGAAGACCATGTCCCGGCACACCCTGTTGGTAAAAACCACTTAATGGCGTCCTGTTAACATATTGCCTGCAACCTAATAATGGCGCTCCAAATTTGGTCCTCTGATAAGCATGAGTAACTTCCTCTATAGCCAAAGAGAGGCACATAACATGATTTTGGAGCCAGGTTTGGCTTTATATATTGTATTGACTTTGCAGAATTCATTTACGGGCATAGGCAGGGAGATAAAATATCTCCTTTTCATGAGGGTCCCAGAGGGACAGCAGGCGTACAATGTCGCTTCATACCACACAAACAATACAACACAGAAGACTTCTTCTAGCATAATAAACAACTCACAGTCTACAGTCTCCGTGTTCTTGACATTGACAATGCTTTTTAAAGTTAGATCAAAAAGTTACTTGGGATTTTTTTTTTTTAAATTAGTATCTATCTGAACTGGGCAAAAATTCTGTCCAAGTGTTGGATGCAATACACCTGAAAATCTGATAATCAAAAGGAACTGTGGTTCCAGCATGTTGAGGGCATTTCTCCTTCAGAGCTGCAAGGTAGAAAGAAATTTCAGGTTTTATTTCTATCCATTGTGTTATATTAATTATAGATTATATCACCTTTCTTTTGGCAATTTCATTATGCCTGGTGGAATAGACCAATTCAATAAAGAAACTAAAGTCTCTAGAGTATCCCTGAAGATATCTCATATTTGCAGTTTCAATTAACTATTAACTATAACTTAATTCATAATAAGTGTATATTACATTTTTGATAGGATTTTAAGGAATTTTTTAAAAGGAGCAGTGACTGACTTTTCTCTTTTAAAAGAAAACAAGCTTAAACACATAGCACTTACAATGTGTAATGTATTAGAGAAATAAAGATTTAATTTTTACCCAAAGGAAGTAGGAGAGTAACATCAAAATGCTTCCAAAAGTTAATCTGTCTTACTCTTTCTGTCTGTCCCTTTCTTTGAAATTTTTGAAAACCTATAATAGACAGTTTTCCCTAAATGAATTTAAATATCATTTAACCCAGCAATAGGAATAAGGACATTCCCAGTCCTAAGATTTCACCTACAATTATCAACACATTCCTCTATGTATAGACATGTGTCTTTCTATTTAGAAAAAAAGGAAGTATTATTAGAACACGATCTACTTACACTCATTAATAATTCATTTACCAATAGTATGTGCTAGTACTCCGAGAGTAACAGTGAGTAAGGAAAAGTAATTCAGACCTGTGTATAGCCAACATGGGGTCACTATCTGGTAAAGGAGTTAGGACATGAGCACATGCATGACTTGGACAAATATTAACGGAAATAAATCCCCAAAGACAGATATAAAGTGCTAAGGGAGGTCCTATTTGAATACTAATAGACTTAAATGCAAACTCAAGCCATCATGGGGGTAACAATACACAGTTTCCTCAGGTGTCAAAGTGCTTTAATTCATCAGTGTCTCTGTTAAACAATGTGCTGCATGGAATCGCCAAGATATTTGCTTTAGTAAGTTACCTGCTTGCAAAAACAACCAAAATTCAGTTTAAGTACAGCTTATTCATAATTGGCAGTTGGAACTTCTAGACTTCTGAGAAATCCATTTTGCCCCAGTTGAAGGAAGATGGATTGTCTGCTGTAGGCAGAGTGTGTATGGACAAGCTGTATGAGAGTTTATTAGCAAATAAATTGTCTCACAAAAGGACATAATAGGAAATATCTTATTTCAGCCATCAGAAATGCCTCATTGATGTCATGGTTTTTAAAGAACAATTTGTACAGCTGTGATCCTGACCTGTAACAGTCAATTATATCCAAGCACCTTGTGAGAGTTGTTTCCAACCACCCCTGTAAACAGCCAGAGCATCATCCACAGTTTCCCGAGGTAATTGATTTAAGCTTAAAGGCAGATCCAGCCCTCATGATAAAAGCCAACCTCAGGAGGGTGTTTCTCCTAATATAGGCTGGGAGAAAGAATTAACGTGTTTCCCTGCAACATTGGCAAACTCAATCCACACAGAAGCAGAAATTTTCCACTGTTTCCAGCTGTGGCACTTTTTATCAGACTCCTTGTGTCTCAGTTATTTCCGAGTGGTTGGGAACAAGCACAAACAGACTTTTTTTTCCCTCTCTCTTCTTTCTTCTCCACCCCACAGCCCCCACCTCTCTCTCTCTCTTTCTTCCTTTCTTTCTCTCTTTTTACATTTTTCTTTAAGGCAAAGGCAGGAACCTTTGAAAATCATAGGTTGGTCTTGTAAACACTACTGTACTGTAAAAATAGAGAATGTGTTACCCCAAAGTCGAGGCAGTCAGGGCTCCTGCTAGGGCTGAGGAAGCAGCTGCTACCCACCTGCGCCTTCTAAGGAATTTCACCTGGTTGTGGGCAGAATCATTTTTACAGTCAAAAGATGAGGTGGCATGCTCTACAGAAGTTAGAATTTGGAAAAAGTTATTCATTGGACCTCAAAGCATAAGTGTAAATTGTAATTCTGAGACTTTGAAGAACAAAAGGAAAGTTTCCAAATTTTCAACATATGTTGCTCCTCAAATGGTTATTATAGAACAAGTGATGATATACCAGTGATAAGATTAGAGTCACCTCAACCAAGTGCAAAAAATTAGATGGAGATTTATGAGATTCACAGATGTTCCTTGAGATTATTCCTGCCAATGAACATAGCTTTGGGCTTAATCCAGAGGACATCCATAAGCAGACTTGAAATTAGACAACAGAAACTGGGGACAATGGAAGGATTACTAATATTCTGGTGTATCATCTTTTTTTTCTGAAAGGCTTTAGATACTACTAAATTTTTTCTTTTAAGAACAATAGATAATAATGGTGACTCATTTCTGATTCTCTTGGTCACTTCAAATAAAAGAAGTCAAAATAGCTCTGGTAATGTCATGGTGACCAAGTCTATTCTATATAGTTTCATTCAAATAATAGCTATCTGTAGGCTAACAAATTGTACCTAGCTCCCCTGGGTTTTGTTTTTCTTTGAACCACGTTTGGAGCAAGAAAAAACAACTATCATTGCGGAATGATGAACTGGATTTAGTCCTGGCTGATTCAGGCCTGGGCGATGGCTCTAAAATTCTTGTCTATGAGTCTAGACCTGTTGAGTCATTGAAGATCAGCAGTGCTAGGGTGCTATATGCTGGTGTAGTGCAAACTCAAAGGCATTAAAGGACCCAGGGCAAGAAAATATTTTGCTCTGGGTTGCCTGGGGGATAATCACTTCAAAATGCCTAGACATGTACCTAAAAATAGGAGGGGTCTTCAGCTCTTTAATAATGCCAGCCCTTCTGCTGGTGAGAAATAAAAGTTGTTGGATACTTATGTGTGGGATTTTTCTCAAATTGACAGTTGATTTTCTGTCTCTTAGCTTAATAGTAATAGAGAATTGCCATGAAGGTAAAGTACTGGGCTCATAGTATAGTTAAAGGAATTAAACTAAATTCTCTTGACTTCATTTCTTTATTTCAGATAATTCTGTCATCTTTATTCAATAAAAGTCTTGGAAGTTTGTGGTATATGGCTTGTGTTACACTTGAGCAACCTTGTCTACACCTTCAAAATCTCTTGCACGTGCATGTTTAGGAAATTTTCAAGAATCAAGTGTAACTGGTTTTTGTTTAGCAGCCAGTCTTACCAAGAAACATGTGAAACATAGGATTTACTTCTAAAAATTTCATTTCCTTACTCAGTCAGTGACTTAAATTAAGTCACTTATACATAATACAAAAGGGCCCTGGAGGAGGAAGTATAAGATAGGTTTGCCTTGCAGAAAAGGATACACCTCAATTTGTCAACATAAAATTCTGCACAAATTTTACACTAAATGGATAGGATTTCACTCTCTGTTGAATCAGTTTCTCCCACAGAAGTGTTAAAAACCAGCCCCAAATACCCAGGAAAACCTGACAGCCTGTTATTCACTGCCATGTCTCACTACAGAATGTACAATACTTTGTGACCTTAAGGAGATTACAGAGCTACCTTTTTCTTCTCCTCCTCCTTTACTTACTTACTTACTTACTTACTTACTTACTTACTTACTTACTTACTTATTTATTTATTTATTTATTTATTTATTTATTTATTTATGGGTGGGAGGTAGGGGCAGTTAACAGAATGGGGTATGATGATTGAGCAATTTTAAGACATTTTCATATCCTTTTGCTCTTAGTATCTGAGGCAAAGAAGTGGCCCTGTTTTTGTGTGAAGTGTGTGGATGAGCATCTCCAACCTGCCTTTAGGCAAGGACTGAAGGACTAGAGATACTGGCAGTTTTAGAGAGCACTTGGACTCACCCAGGAGGGGCAAAATGCTCCTTGTAAATTCCTTCAAATCACTGAAGCTGCCTGTCAGATTCATCTGTGTTCCCGCTCATCAATCAGACCCGCAGGCTATTTCCTGCTGTGAGGGTCCTGGTCACTCAGCAACGCCAGGGAAGCCAGCCCACTGACTGTGAAAAGTGTCAGTGGGCTTAGTTCCCCCAAAGTCACACATCCCCTCGGGTAGACAGCCTTCTGGAAAAGTGGACTCTGGGAGGTACTGGGCATAAGATGAAGAGAAAGATAGAGAAGAAGGAAAGAGGCAGAAGAGAAGGGAGGAAGATAGAGATGTGAGCAGGACACCCACTTACGTTCAGCCGTATCACTGGACCCATGGTAGTAAAGTTCCGCTTGACTCGGGAGAATTTCTCCAACCGTTTATATAACATGTCTGGATCTGGGGATCTGCAGATGTTGAAGGCAGGCTGTACACCACCCAGAGGAATTCTCAGGAATAAGAAGGTTTTGCTTCTTGAACATAAGTTGCCCTTGGAAGTGCATTCTCCTAAGTGCTGCCTCTTGAACAAGTACTCATGAGGATTAAAGAAGTGATTTTATGTCTCATGAGGATTGGGATGACCATTCCCATGGGAAATGGAGATCAGCACACAAACTTGCTTTTTAAAAGAACTTATAAAAACAAAAAGGTGAGACTGTCAGCCAAGGTTGATCATCTAAATAGTGGGATCCTAAAACAAACAGCAACAGTATTATTATTGTTACTATTTTTGGTTTATTTGAGCTCACACTTCATGTAAATTCTTTTTTTTGTTGTTGTTATTGAAGTATAGTTGATTTACAATGTTGTGCTATTTTCTGGTGTACAGCATAATGATTCAGTTATACATATATATATTCTTTTTCATATTCTTTAAGATTATAGATTATAAGATATTGAATATAGTTCTCAGTGCTAAACAGTAGGACCTTGTTGTTGATCTGTTTTATATATGGTGGTTAGTATCTGCAAATCCCAAACTCCTAACTTATCCCTCCCTCCTAGTTTCCCCCCTGGTAACCATATATTTGTTTTCTAGGTCTGCGAGTCTGTTTCTATTTTGTAAATAAGACCATTTATTTAGATTCCACATATAAGTGATATCATATGATATTTGTCTTTCTCTGTCTGACCTACTTCACTTAGTATGACAATCTCTAGGCTCATCCATGTTGCTGCAAATGGCATTATTTCATCCTTTTTTATGGCTGAGTAGTATTCTTTATCCAGTCATCTATCAGTGGACACTGAAGTTGCTTCCATGTTTTGGCTATTGTAAATAGTGGTTCTATGAACATTGGGGTGCATGTATCTTCAAATTAGAATTTTTTGGATATATGCCCAGGAGTGGGATTGCTGGATTGTATGGTAAGTCTATTTTTAGTTTTTTAAGGAATCTCCATACTGTTTTCCATAATGGCTGCACCAAACTACATTCCCACCAGTAGTGTAGGAGGGTTCCCTTTTCTCCATACCCTCTCCAGCATTTATCATTCATGAATTTTTGAATGATGGCCATTCTAACCAGTAAGGTGGCACCTAATTGTAGTTCTGATTTGCATTTCTCTGATAATTAGCAATACTAAGCATATTTGATTTGTATGTCTTCATTGGAAGAATGTCTGTTTAGGTCTTCGGGCCATTTTTTGATTGGG
Organism: Camelus dromedarius; assembly: GCF_036321535.1. Lineage (NCBI taxonomy): Eukaryota > Metazoa > Chordata > Mammalia > Artiodactyla > Camelidae > Camelus > Camelus dromedarius. The sequence continues at coordinate 7,962,927 of NC_087454.1, read as the reverse complement.
TCCAACAGCATAATGTTGATAATGATTAATCTGCTGAAGGACTCCTATAATGGAAGCGTTAAGGGTGGGGTGGCAGCAATATGGCAGAAGAAGAGTTTTTGAGTCTGGTGGCTCTCTCTCTACACAAAACTAGTAGATAAAGGTTCATCTGTTTATAACTAGCTAGTTGCTACTGGGAACATTTGGGTCTAACCAAAGTTCAGATGGTTACATTAAAAAAAAAGTCCAAATCTTTACATCAATTTTTCTGGATGGAATGTAAACTGATGAAGCCAATTTAAATACTTTTATCATTTCTCCACTTTTTGATAGTCTTCCTTTTATTCTCCTTCTTTTCCTTATCCTCATGTTCTTTTTAATAAAATATTATCCATTTATTTGTTTTCATCTTTATCTTTTTAAATTATACAAGTAATGTGAATACATTCACATGGTAAAACATTCAGTTATGAACATACACAAAATAAACATGAAAGCCCACTTCATGTGTCCCTGTATTCCCACTCACCTCTTCAGAGGAAATCCCTATCAGTAGTTTGGTATTTATCCTTTCAGCCATGCATATGTACATGTACATACACATACATAAACACAATTATACCCATGTCTACATGTACACTTACATATACACATGAACTGTACATATGCATATACTACATACACATATATTACTAACACATCTATATATACACTTACATATACACATACACACATAGGCACACATACACATATATGTATATAATTTACTTAGTTAACCAGAATCATGATACTCTTCTTATTATTAAAATCTTCAAGAGACAGATTAAAAGTTTGGTAATATATTATTATTTGAGAGCCCCATGTCTAGTAACATCTCAAAACTAATGTGTAAAATATGCCATCAGACACATTTTTTCAAGCATACATGTCTTCCATCCCCATTTCATAGTAAAAGTAAATCAGGGCTAAATTCTGTTAGCAAATCGTGGTTATTTCTTTTTATTTGTATATTGCATGTACTGATTGGAGAGATACTAAACTTTTGGGGATTTAGTAGAATATTCTCCAAAATTCTTGAAATCACCAGTTTAGTTACAGAATTCCACAGGCGTGAGTTCTTACATGAAACTTGGAAGTACAAAGATTAATGACCTAAGCATTTCAGTTTTAGCTTCAAGTCTAAAAGTGGAAAGAGACCCACCCATAATTAATGAAGTAACGTTGACTTAGATAGGCTGGTAGATCTTTTTACATAGAGAAAATAACTATATCAGCTTTAAAAACAAAATTCAGTCTTACCTATTTGAGAATACTTGGCATACTAAATCGAAACTTATAAAACAAACTAACAGAGCATAATGTTTCACCAATGAAACAGATTTCTAACTTTATAAATACTTTCACCTTGGAGTTAATATAAATACTAACTTGACCTCACTCATAGACTTCCAAAATAATTTAATTTTCAGAAATGATCTATTCTCAAACCCTCAGGCATAAGTATATAGTACAAGTTCTATCCAGAAAAACTGAAAATTCAGTCTTTAAAAGATGCAAGGTAATCATTCATCAAAGTTGCCCTAGAATAGGAGATAGGAAAGCTTTCAAAATTTAAAGTTGGAAGTCAATTTCGTGTCTCTTTTTATATCACAAATATGGGATGGGTGCCTGTAAAAATTATATCAGCTTCTTAAAATAGAAGAGGCAAAAGGAAGTAATTTGAACCTCATTTTACTTACGTGCTACCTACGTGCTGATGACTGCCATGTTAACATTTTTGGCCAGTCATTTTTTTCCCATCTCTCTCCACTTGGATGTCTCACAGGAATTGCAAATTTATTACCCCAAATTATTGAATTCTTGATTTCTGCCACGGTCCCCCTACCTTATAAACCTACTCTTTCCCAAAGACATCCTTCTCAATAAAAGGCCTCAACTATCTGCTCAGCTGCTTGACTAAAAGTTGTAGGATTATTCTTGACTCTTACCTTTCTCTCAAACCCTAGCCTAATTTACCACCAAACCTCATTGGTTTTACTTCCAAATAGATCTCAAACTTTTTCATTTCCACTATGGTCTGTGCCACTATTGCTTCCTACCTAGAATGCTGCTAGAACTTCCTAAATGTTATTCTTATTTTTACTTTTGCTCTCTCATTTTCCAATTTCCAGATAGCAACCAGAGTGATCTTAAAAAAAAAAAACTTTGAATAGCTTTCCATTTTTCTTGAAGTAAAACCTTATCACGTTAAAGTGGCTTATAACTAGGGTGACCATCTGTCTTGGTTTGCCAAAGACAGTCCTGTTCATCAGTTGACTGCGTTTTTTATAACAACCATTCCCTTTCATTTCCAAAGTGTCCCAGTTTGGATGATAAGTTATGATGACTTTACTTATAAGACGTTACATGATTTGGCTTCTGTTCTCTCTTCAACATTGTCAGGCTGTTCTGTCTCTTGTTCATGCTACTCTAGCCACATCAATCATCTTTCAACTCCTCAGATATGACAAGGTCCTTACTAGCTCAGGGTCTACACACCTCCTGTTCTTTTCCTCCATTCTACATCTGGCTATTTCTTTCCATCTTTTCAGTTTCAGCTTAAATATCCCTCTGAGAGAATCTTTCTCTGATTGGTTGCCCAAACTATCAAAAGAAGATTTACCCCATCCTAAATCTTTCTGACAGCACCATGTTTTTTTCCCTAGCTACACATATGAATATTTACAAATATACTTTATCTGTGGATTTATTGGTACAAAAGAGAGTTTTCTTTATAGAAAATTTGCTCCAAGTGCACAGAGAACATGTATGCTTTGTTTCAACATTGGAAACTCTGTGCCTAATCCAGTGCCTAAGACAGTAAGCTTTCTGTTGAATGGATAAATGAGTGAATAAATACATGAAATGGATGATCTTTTATTATAAATTAGGAGAATTCGAGACTGATCCAGCTTTGGATGCAATAGGAGGAAAACTAGCCACAAAAATTGAAAGCTTCTTGAAAATCAGAAAGATCAAGCAAGATAATAACAGAGACATAGTTACTGATGTTCTTAGAACAGTATTAGTGGAGTGGATAAAGGAGGAATGTAGTATAAACTAGACTGCATAAGAAAGAAGAGTAAATTGGAGGTGCAAGCAGAATGAGTATTCATAGAAATGTGGATGAGCATGGAATGGGGAACAATGCTATAACCAAGAGGTCCAAAAGAGTTTGTCTGATTAGCACAGAAGAGACTTGAACATGGTTATAGGGTGAGACAACGAAGCCAGTTGAGGGAAGAAGACATGAATCATTAGTCATCACAGAATATTCTGGAGGATAAAGGAAAAAATATTATCAAGAGAATAAGTAGAATATCTTTCTCTTTCTCACTTTCTCTCACACATCACAGAATGTTGATCTTTCAGAGGGAATACAAATTGTAAATACCAAGAAATTCAGCAATAAGCAACAAATCATTTGTGTGGTAACTAGAGGAAATATGAATAACTTTTCCACATTGAGTAACACGGGATGAGAAACAAGAAACAAATATTCTACCACAAAAAAAGGATGGGCAAGGCCAGTCAATAAGAGAGAGAAGGAGAAAAGATAAAGATTAGAAGACAGATTAGAAACTCTTCTCTTACCCTGCTGGTTATAGGCTTATTATCTGCTTCTTAGAAAGGAGAGGCTAGCCATGGTACCAAAGTTCTTATTCAGAGTAAATTGCATGTAGTTCTCATTATAGAAAGCAAGTGTGATTTTTCTCAACAAATCCTTTCATTGTCCTCAAAAAGAACTGAATTAAAGAATAAACTTCTTAGGGAACTTTTTCTAAATTGTGCTCACTAGTGCCCTTTGAAATGTTAATAAATCATTACAAATAAAAGAGGGTGATGGTCTACAGGCAAATTAGTTTTGAAAACACTGAGTTAAAGTCAAGCAGATTTCTTAACAGAAGGACTTCTCAGAATCATTACTGTAATTACATGCATTAGGAATTATTCAAGTGAGTGATATTGTGGATACCATTTCCCAAACTTAATCATTGTTTTCATTGAACTATTGTTTTCATTGAACACTTGTTGACTTCTTGCCACGAACTGGTGTCCCAAGGGGCACAATTTGGAAAACATTGCTCTAAGGTATTGTTAAACTCAGTAGTGACTACCTGATTAATTAGGGTCATGATTCTTGTGCCTAGCATATTTAAATTAGTAGATACCCCCTTTAAAGAATTCAATTTTAAGGCTTACTTCTAAATAAACATACTGTAAGTCATTAATACACCACAGTGATTTCTAGTTTTGGTGTTATGTTTCTGTTTTTTATTTTATAATACATCCCCACTTCTGCAAAATAGTCCATGGACATAGTAAACTCTCAATAACAATGTTTTGATTGATGCCTTTATATTTTAGGTGAATTTTAAAGTAATTTTTCTTTTGTAGTCACTAGTGACATCCAATGGGTAGGGAGAACCAGAGAAGGCATCATTAGTGTTTATGCCTCAGGAAGAAACACGCTGTGCCCAGCACATCTATGAAGACCACAGACAGACCAACCATGGCATTGCTCATCCAACAAGTTTTTGTCATTTGGTTCCATTAAGAACAGCATGAGACTTGTGGAAAATGCTGCATCTTGATTTTTTTTTTTAGAAGAATATCATACGCATTTTTTATTCATTTGAAATTCAGAATGTGTTTGAATTCCAATTCAATTTAGATGCCATGGACATTAACCAGAGAGTAAAAGACGTGATCCCCTACTCTCATAAGCTTACAGTTGGCTTGAGTAGATAAAAGAATCAATGAAAAAAATCAAATCATATAAAGGTTAAATTGTGTTACACATTAAATATAAAGCATCATAGGACAGTACACAATTAATTGAAATAAAAAGATAGTAGACAAGGTAGTATGCATCACGTCTAAGTGCCTGGATGTGTATGAATTGAATTGAACACACATGTGTATATATTCCCAGGAATGTGCTACCCAAAGTTGAAGTCCCAACAAGATAGTCAGGGCTGCTTCTGTTGTTCTGAGGAGAGAGTTGAGACAAATCTGTTCCTTTCACAAGTCAAGTAACAGCTGAGAGAACGGCACTATCCATGTGTTCCCGAGCACCCCAGTCTCCATCGACTTGGATCTCAAAAAGTTTAAGTTAAGGTTTAGACTAACAGAGAGACTGCATCTCTCCACCTGGATCTCAAGAATCTGGTCTGACACCCAAACCAGACATCCGGTAACAGCCAGGCATTCCTGACGTGATTGCTTGATGAGTCATTTTCAGAACTCTTAAATTTGTGAAGTGCACTGCTTTATTTTCGTTCTCTCTCTCTCTCTTTTTTTTTTTTTCAGCTAGAAAAGCTTCCTGGCATTGCTCTTCCTGTAAAAACATGATTAATATTCTGTCCTTGATTAGATCCAAATTTCTGTAGAGGGCAATGAACAGGTTGTTTTGTTCTTTCTCTCCAGCTGAGAACTCAGGGAAAGAACGTCATTTAATTTCTTTTCTACCTCAGGGAGATTCTTGGTGGCTTTGTATGCTGTGTTACAGACTTCACAGGGATGTATTGTATGCTTAAATGCAAACTTGCAAGCTAAATACCTTTTGAAATCAGCCAGTAAGGATATATACCAAAGAATTGGTGAGCCAGTAAGAGTTGAAAGATTGTAGTTTTCAACCAGCAGCTCGATTTGATAGCTCTTTACCCGATACAAATTGTTAACATTTTATTAAAATGTATAAAAATGTGGAATGGAGGGGTTTCCAATTGGGCTAGAAATTCTAGATATATTAGAACTAGTTATACATGGCATCAAGGCATATTCAGGCCATGACAGATCTAGATAAAAGTGAATAAACTAAAAGGAATTGACATATGAAAGAATACTGTTCACTGATGCATATTACAAGCATCCACCTTCAAAATAATATTATCGTTATTTTAGTAACATATACCATATCCTGAACACAGTGAAGCTCCTAACTAATGTTATAAATATCTTTTTGACCCTTTCTTAGGATTCATATTTTATTTATTAGATTTATTTGCATCCATTTTTTCCCAAAATGTATTTTTGATCATGGTGTTTATTTAACAAATGATACTCTAAGTATTGTGACAAGAAAGTGATAAACCAATCAATAAATGCATGTAAATTGTAAACAGTCAACATGGAAAGCTCAAATGGTGTTAACACCTGTGGGAAAATAAAATAACATAAATAGATAAATGTTTCACATATTTTTATAATTAGACATAAATATATAATGATAATATAATGGTTGAAATGCATGTGTCTACATAGATATATGAACATAACTTTTATAATCCACTATAAACATGTATGTTAAAAAACAAACACGGAAGGGAAAAGAGAAGAAAAATAATTTATTGGAGTTACAGGAAAATAGAAACAAATATTCCAGCTTTGTTTCATTTTGACACAGTTGCACAGTAATCAGTTCTTTGGGGGTTTTGAGGGCATTTAATTTCCCTCAAGAACTTTTCCTGAGGATAGAAAATAAAGTACTCTTAATTTGAAAGACATGCAGTAAAGTGAAGAATTAGCAATTATCCATAAATATGTATAAGAAAACGACAGCCTTCCACTGCTGCGAGGTTTCAGTAATTATAGGTAATATTTTTAGCAAATTATAAGACATTTCAGGAGGTATCAACAGGGCTAGGTCCTGAGTGAATGAGGAGACAGAAATTTCTGGATTACTGTTATTTTTCATGTACATAATAAGTCTTTGAGTTTTGAAGAGGAATCCATTATCAGAACACATGACAGCTAAGCCCCATACATACGTATCCTCTGGAACATAGCCCTCCTGATGGGGATGCATTCGGAACACCCAGATATAGCAATATTAAGAGAACAATAACTCTTTCGTAAAGTTAAAAATGCATAGTTCCAAGAATATAAATTGGCTTAATACATGCCAAAAATGAATCATATATGCTTGAGGGCCCCAAAATGAATTATTAAGTACCATGCTTTAAACAATGTAAACAATAATTTCTTGATTTTCAAAGTTATTCATTATTTATTGACTTTTTTTTCTGAAAATAAGGACTTAGTATTTTTACATGCTTCCCTTACCCCTATCCTAATTATCAGTAACTGAACCGTGTAAGGTACTGTGATTTCATTTCTCTTTTTGAATACCTGATCATTTTTCCTGGAGTTAATTATTGCTTTACCTTTTGGTTTTTTATGCAGGTAATACACACTCATCCCCAAACATACCCAATAAATCAGTAAAACCTCTTTTCATGTAGTCAAATACATCAGTCGAGCCTGTCAGCTCCATCTTTTTCTTGGAGTCGATTCTTTTCGAGCCTTCCTCCTCCTGCTGTAATCTGAATAGACTGCCCTCCTGCAGGCCTGCTACACAACTGTCCTCTTGAGATATTTCTTCTCCTCTCTGATGGGAGTATCTTTCATTTCTCTTCTCTGTTGGATTCCTATTTCCTAAACCCCACATCTTCCTTTCTCCTGGTACACCTACTCCTTTAGTAACTCCTCTGAGTTTCTGGGAATCATTACAGAATGTTCAGCCTAGAGCAAAGGCTGTAGGCCAAATTCATGGCCTGTATTTTTATAATCAGTAAACTAAAAATGGTTTTCACATTTTAAAAATGTGGTTAAAAATTAAAAGCAATAACAAAGAATAATATATAACAGAGATTAGATATGACCCCCATAACCTAAAATACATGCTATCTTGTCCTTTGCAGAAAAAGTTTGCCAAACCCAGGCCAGTCCTTGTAGTGATTTTGCAGAGGTCAGTACTCTACACTAAGTCCTTTACTTTATAAATTAGCTGGAGTGATTTGCATTATCTACACTGATGTGCCTAGTGTTTTCTTGTTTATGATTTTAGATGACTGATTCAGTATCTTAAGTGGCTACTTTTCTATTTCAAGATTTTAAATTTTTTCTTGAGTCAGTTTTGATAACTTTTTAAAAAATATGTGGGGTTTATTTTTGGTCTTGATTAGATGACAAGATGCTATCAGTTTTATTAGTATTTGCATAGAATAAACTTTTGGATTTGTTAATTCTCTATTTTATCTCTGCCTAGTATGTTACTAACTTCAAATTTAGCTTTATCATTACAGTCTTCTGCACTTTTTCCTGCTGTTCTTTTTTAATTTCTTAAAGTTGGATGCTTATTACTTTAAATTTCAGCTTAAATTTCAGCTCTTAACATTTTCTAATACAAAGATTTAAATTCTATGATTCTAAGTATTGCTTTTCAGTATCACTCATGTTTTGATATGTAGTATTTTTGATACTGAAAAATTCTAAATTTTTACATGCATAATTGTTTCTTTTGTGACTCAAATGTAGAATTTTTAAAATTTTCAGTTATATGGAATAATACTAATTCTACTTTTATTTAAGTTTTCATCTTGTGGTATTGTGGGCAGAGTATTAAGTCTGTATCATACCATATTTTGAGATTTGTTGCTTCATGATTTGTGCATATTATACACCAAAGTTTAAAAAAACTTTTGCATGATTTAAAAGTATGTTTTTGGTCCAGTGTTCTATATATCCCTCTCATATATTATAAATCAACTATGCTTCAATAAAAAAGAACTTGTTAATTGTGTTATTCAAATATCCATATCCTTACTGCTTGATTTATCAAGTAAAACAAGGGACATGTTAATGTTTTCCACATGATGGTGGATTTATATATTTCTTCATGTGGTTCTGTCAATTTGTACATTATATATGTTGGTGATATGCTATATGTATCATGTTCCTGGTGAACTAAAAACATTGTATCATTATGTATCTCCAGTATTGCTTTTTGTAAAATCTATTGGATTTTATATTAATATAGTGATGCAGTATTTCTTTTGGCAAATATGTATCTTTTATTCTAAAGTTTTCTGCATTATAACTTATATGTACTCTTGTTAATAGCATAATTGGACTTTTTAAATCCAGTGTAATTATCTTTACTATTTGGCCCTCCCCAGTGTGGGTGGGCATCAACTAACCATTGAGGGCCCAAATGTAACAAAAAAGCAGAGGAAGGGTAAATTTGCTCTCTCTGCTGGAGCAGAGACATCTGTCTTCTACTGTTCTTAGATATCAGCTCTCCCCAGTTCTCAAGCCTTCAGACTCAAATTGAGACTTAGACCATCAGCTCCTCTGGTTCCCAAGCCTTTGGACTTGGACTGAACACCACCACCACCTTTTCTGGTTTTCTAGTTTGCAGACAGCAGTTTGGATACTTCTCATGTTTCATAATTGTGTGAGCCAATCCCCATAATATATATCCTATTTGTTCTTGAGAAAGAAGAACACTTAATACATATAGTTACTCATTGCCTTTGCCCTGCTACCTAATGTTATAGAAACCAATACTCTATAATCCCAAACATTCCCTCCTTTCTTGTATGCTATATACTGCCAGTGCACTGAATTTTTGTTCTCTCTTGTGTATTTTAACCAAATTAGAAATTATTACTGTTATTCTATGCAGTCACTGCTTGTGTAGGTTGCTCATATACTTTACCAGTTTCGTTACTCATCCATTCTTTCTTCCCTTCGTGATTACTTCTGCCTAAAAGACTTTCTCGATACTTTATTTCACTAAATAATATTAATGGAAATACTCTCATTTTAGTTTTTCCTAAACATATCATTATTAGATAGTTTTCCTGGATATACAGCTTTAGATCAATAATTGTTTTTGCGTAGCATTCTGAAGATATCATTCAAGGTGTCTAGGCATCTATCATTATTGATGAGACATCAATTAAGCAAATTGTTTGTCAGTATTGTTTTCTCTTAGACAAATTTTCAGATTATTACTTATTCTTTAGTGTTTTTCAGTTTTATATGGTAAATAATAACTGCAGACTTTTTTTTTTATCTTGCATAGGATTTGGATTTTCTGATGCTAAAATCTGTTACTTTCTACAATTTTCAAAAATTCTATTATTCTCTATTCAGATATTTCCTTTTCTGTGTTTTCCTGATATTGGACTCTCCTCCATGTCTCTTAAATTCTTTTTTGTGTTTTCTCTTTGGCTCAATATGCTAAATTCTGGATAATTTCTTCAGGTCTGTTTTCAAGTTCATTAACTCTTTCCTCAGCATAGTCAAATATGCTGTTTAACTCATCCACTGAGGTTTTTAAAAAAAATTTTTATTGAAGTGTACTCAGTTTACAATGTTGTGTCAATTTCTGGTGTACAGCATTATAGTTTAATCATAGATATTCATACATATATTCATTTTCATATTCTTTTTCATTATAGGTTACTACAAGATATTGCATATAATTCCCTGTGCTATACAGTAGATACTTGTTGTTTATCTTTTTTATTGTAGTAGTTAGTATCTGCAAATCTCAAACTCCCAATTTCTTCCTTCCCACTCCCTTCTTCCCCTAGTAACCATAAGTTTGTTTTCTATGTCTGTAAGTCTGTTTCTGTTTTGTAAATAAGATCATTTGCCTTTTTTTTCTTTAAGAGTCCACATATAAATGATATCATATGGTGTTTTTCTTTCTCTTTCTGGCTTACTTCACTTAGAATGACAGTCTCCAGGTCCATCTATGTTGCAGCAAATGACATAATTTTATTCTTTTTTATGGCTGAGTAGTATTCCATTGTATAAATATACCACAACTTCTATATCCAGTCATCTGTTGATAGACATTTAGGTTGTTTCTATGTCTTGACTATTGTAAATAGTGCTTCTGTGAGCATTGGGGTGCATGTATGTTTTCAAATTAAAGTTCCCTCTGGATATATGTGTAGGAGTGGGATTGCTGGATCATATGGTAAGTCTATTTTTAGTCTTTTGAGGAATTTCCATAATGGCTGCACCAACCTACATTCCCATGAATGTAGGAGAGTTCTCTTTTCTCCACACCCTCTTCAGCATTTATCATTTGTGGACTTTTGAATGATGGACATTCTGACTGTTGTGAGTTAATACCTTATTGCATTTTTGATTTACATTTCTCTGATAATTAACAATACTGAGCATTTTTTCATGTGCCTATCTGCCATTTGTATGTCTTCATTGGAGAATTGGTTGTTTAGGTCTTCTGCTCATTTTTGGATTGGGTCGTGCTTTTTGTTGTTGTTGTTGTTACTAAGTTGTATGAGCTATTTGGAAATATTCTGGAAATTAAATTTATTGGATTTGGTATTAATATAGTGATGCAGTATTTCTTTTGGCTAATATTTGTCAGTCTCATCTTTTGCAAATATTTTCTCCCATTCTGTAGGTTATCTTTTTGTTTTGTGTATGGTTTCCTTTGCTGTGCAAAAGCATTTAAGTTTAATTAGGTCCCATTTGTTTATTTTTGCTTTTGTTTCTATTGCCTGGGTAGACTGCCCTAGGAGAACATTGCTGAGATTTATGTCAGATAATATTTTGCCTATGTTTTCTTCTAAGAGGTTTATAGTGTCTTATTTTATGTTTAAGTTTTTAAGCCATTTTGAGTTTACTTTTGTGTATGATGTAAGGGAGTCTTCTAACTTCATGAGTTTACATGCAGCTGTCCAGTTTTCCCAGCACTATTTGCTGAAGAGACTTTCTTTACTCCATTGTGTATTCTTGCCTCCTTTATCAAAGATTAATTGGCCGAAAGCTTGTGGTTTTATTTCTGGGCTATTTTGTTCCACTGACCTATATGTCTGTTTTTGTACCAACACCATGCTACTTTGATTACTACCTCTGTAGTATTGTCTGAAGTCTGGGAGGGTTATTCCTCCAGCTTCATTCTTTTTCTTCAGTATTGCTTTGGCAATTCTGGGTCTTTTGTATTTCCATATAAATTCTAGTATTACTTGTTCTAGTTCTGAGAAAAATGTCCTGGGTAATTTGATAGGGGTCACATTAAATCTGTAGATTGCTTTTGGGTAATATGACCATTTTAACAATATTATTTCTTCCAATCCAAGAACATGGGGTATCTTTCCATTTCTTTAAGTTATCTTTAATTTCCTTAGTCAATGTTTTGTAGTTCTCCACATTTAAGTACTTCACTTCCTTGGTCAGATTTATTCCTACGTATTATATTTTTTTGGATGCAATTTTAAAAGTGATTGTTTCTTTACTTTCCTTTTCTGATACTTCATTATTAGTGTAAAGAAATGCAACTGATTTCTGTGTGTTAATCTTGTATACTGCTACCTTGCCATATTATTTTATCAACTCTAGTAGTTTTTGTGTGAAGCCTTTAGGGTTTCCTGTTGGTAGTATCATATCATCAGCATATAGTGAAAAATTTTCCCCTTCTCTTCCAATTTGGATCCCTTTTATTTCTTTGTCTTGTCTAATTGCTATGGCTAGGACTTCCAATACTATATTGAATATAAGTGGTGAGATTGGGCATTCTTGTCTTGTTACGGATTTTAGTGGGAAGTCTTTCAACTTTTGACCATTGAGTATTGTGCTGGCTGATTGTCATAAATAGCTTTTATTATTTTGTGGTATGTTCCCTCTATACCCACTTTGGTTAGAGTTTTTATCATAAATGGGTCTTGAATTTTATCTCATAATTTTCTTCATCTGTTGAGATGATCGTGTGATTTTGTCCTTCTCTCTTGTTGATGTGGTGTATCATGTTGATTGATTTGCATATGTTAAACTATTCTTATGTCCCTGGGATGAACCTAACTTGATTATGGTGTATGATCTTTTTTATGTGCTTTTGGATTCTGTTTGCTAATATTTTGTTGAGGAGTTTTGCATCTATGTTCATCAACAATATTGGCCTATAGTATTCTTTTTTGGTAGTGTCTTTGCTTTTGGTATCAGGGTGATGGTGGCTTCGTAGAATAAGTTGGGGAGTGTTCCCTCCTCTTCGATCTTTTGGAAGGGTTTGAGAAGGATTGGTATGAGCTCTTCTTTGTATGTTTGATAGAATTCCCCAGTGAAGCCATCTGGTCCTGGATTTTTGTTTGCAGGGAGGTTTTTTTTATTGCTGATTCTATTTCACTTTTAGTGAGTGATCTGTTCAAATGATCTATTTCTTCTTGACTCAATTTTGGTGGACTGTATGTTTCTTGAAACTTTTCCATTTCTTCTAGATTGTCCAATTTATTACCATATAGTTATTGATAGTATTCTTTTATGATTTTTTTGTATTTCTGTGGTGTTGGTTATAATTTCTCCATTTTCATTTCTTATTTTGTTTATTTGGATTCTCTCTCTTTTCTTCTTTTTAAGCCCAGCCAGAGGTTTGTCAATTTTGTTTACTCTTTCAAAACATCAGCTCTTGGTTTGATTGATTTTTTTCTAGTGCTTTTTTAATCTCTATTTTATTTATTTCCTCCCTGATTTATTTCCTTCCTTCTGCTGACTTTAGATTTTGCTTGTTCTCCTTTTTCTAATTCTTTTAGGTGGTAGGTTAGGTTGTTTATTTGAGATTGTTCTTGCTTGTGAGGAAGATCTGTATTGTTGTGAACTTCCCTCTTTGGACTGCTTTTGCTGTATCCCATAGATTTTGTGTGGTTGTGTTTTCATTGTCATTTGTCTCAAAGTAGTTTCTTCAATTTCTTCTTTGATTTATCATTGACCTGTTGGTTTTTTAGTAGCATATTGTTTAGTCTCCATGCAGTCATTTTTTTCTCATGTGTTTTTCTATTGTTGCTTTCTTGTTTCATGGCATTGTGGTCAGAAAAGATGCTTGAAATAATTTCTATGCTCTTAGATTTGTTGAGGCCTCTTTTGTGCCTGATTCTGTGGTCTATCCTAGAGAATGTTCAGTGAGCACTTGAAAAGAATGTATATTCTGTTTTGGAGGGATGTAATGTCCTAAAAATATCAACCTTGTCCAACTTTTTTATTGTCATCACTGAATTTTAAATTTCAGTTATAATAATTTTTACTTCTAAGTGATTTATTTCCCTTTGCCAAGTTTGTTTGATTGATTTTTTTTATTTGACATTTTTTTGACATTTGTTTATTCATATTTTAAATCCTTTTTTCTTTTTTAAACCCATTAATTATTTTTATTAAAAATTCCAATATCAGAAAATATAGGCTAATCTGATTCTACTATACATTGTTTCTTTTGGCTCTCATTCAAGGCATCTTTTTTATTTGTGTAATTTGTAATTTTAAACTGTGAATTCATATTCTATGAAACATGATCTTGGGAAATATTTTATGGTCGGTGTTGGGAGCGAATTTCTGCTGAGATAATTTTCACTTGATTTTCTGAGGTGACTGGGGCACTAGTAACCTAAAGCTAACTCTCTGAAATACTCCAACCACTCTGTTTTTCACATATACTCCAGGTGACAAAATGATTACTGATCAAATGTAGCACCCTCTTACCTTCAGATCTTTACACTTAACTGTTCCTTTTGACTGAGAAGTTCTCTCTGATACTGTAGATTTCAGCATGACTGGCTTTATTTTATTTTATTTTTTTTTACTGATTTATAATCATTTTACAATGTTGTGTCAAATTCCAGTGTAGAGCACAATTTTTCAGTTATACGTGAACATATATATTCATTGTCACATTTTTTTCTCTGTGAGCTACCATAAGATCTTGTGTATATTTCCCTGTGCTTTACAGTATAATCTTGTTTATCTATTCTACAATTTTAAAATACTGTCTATCCCTTCCCACCCTCCACCCATGACTGGCTTTTAAACTCATCATTCAAGACTATCTCAGAGTGGCAATCCCTAACTTCTTTGCTGAAACAGAAGACCTGTCTTGATTACCAGTCATTCTCTGTCTCATTTTTCTATTTTTTATAGCAGTTATCATTTTTTTAAACACTATTATTATTTTTTCTAGTTGTTTATTTTAAATCTTTTCCTATTATAATATACTTTTGGTAAGAGCACATATCTTGTCTGACTTATTCTATGTCCCAGAACATGGAAGACCCTGGTAGACCCTGTTCTGGGGCATAGAACAATTATTCAGAAATGAATGAACAATTTCTCTCCTTTTCCCCAAGAACCAGTCACAATTGCTTTCAGATGCTTTATTCACATTGAGACATTAATCTTTGAGTGGAAATAAGTCATTATACAAACTTTCTTTTATTGGGAAGGGGATTAAATATACTAATATATATAGAGGACATTTTATTAGCTATAGAACAGAAAACTAGTTCTGATTTTTAAATTCTGACATAACAATAAATTGTGAATACTGGAAAGGAGCTTAGTGAGGCAGTATGAACAGTATAGTAGTAAAGCATTTGGGGCTTATTATGGATTGGATTCTACTTTGCAAATTACTACCATTCACTTATCATGACTTTGGGCAAATTACTTAATTACTATGCTTCAGTTTCCTCACCTGTAACTTAGCAATACTACTAATCATTAGATTATACACAGTACAGAATTTTGTGAGAATTAAATAAGTCACTTTAATGGAGTAGAAACTTGGTTCAAAGTATTTGTTCCACTTACTTTTCTTTCCTTAACTTGCTTCGGTCTTCTAAAATTGATGAATTTGGAGACTCAAGAGGATTAATTTCTTTAGCTTTGAGGATAGTTTATTCAAGAATAGAGTTACAGTAGATACCTGGATAATAATATCTTCATTTGTTACTCAAGTGTTAAGGTAAAGAATAGATAATGTATGGAAAGATTCATGCTTTACTCATTGGGAAATAGAAAAATAATTGGGGAGTCAAAGGCTTATTTCCCAAGGTCTTGGATTGAATTCAGGTTTCTTTGGACTAAGCTGGAAATGCAAGATTGAGTAGCAAACCTACATATGTGCCAGAGAGTGGTTATGAATTCTTCAAGGAGATTTTTTTCCCCTTCTGTCCATTTCTAAGGTCAGGACAGGCATTTTTCCTCAATGTCTCCTTCTATACGTGGATGTATTTCTAGTTTGCCTTGATATGTCAAGTTCTAGGACCTGTTAGCTGATTATTAGCTATTCTATTCATGTATAAAAGCCATTTTTTTCTTAAATGTTGATACATGCACTCCAATGTCAGAGATGATTATTTTATTGTTTGCAGCAAGCTCCTTGAAAATTAGAGCACAAAGCCTTTGAAAACTGATCTGAAGCATGTGTAGCTCAGGAAAGTATTAGCTCTGTTAGCCAACATTCAGTCACATCCTTCCCAATGGCAATGACCTTCCTTTTTTTCATTGAATGTTTTATGAAACATGAAACAACTGGATCACAAGGACAGTTCTAGAGAGCATTGTCATCAGATTGAGCTATCATTATTGAAACAGCTTCCAACCACCAACATCTTTGAGGTGAGACGTGTGAGGGGGAGTCGGCCAGGCTTTCCTTTTTTCCTGCTGGTATTTGTTTTTGCCTCTGATGGTATTCCCTGCTCAGTAATATATGCTTTGACTTTGTGACCTGTCTTCCTGCAATAATTCTTTGGTGGAAAAATCCAGTAATACAGCCAAGAGTTAGTTCTTCCTCTGGCCCCACGTGCCTGGCCCAGAGATCACAGCTTTTTGGGTTAGCAAACACATCTAGCGGGTTACTGTGTTAGTCATTCAGGACTTTTCCCCTAATGCTGGGCCAACAGGGCATCATTCTCTTTCCAAGTTCAAGATTTTGGTTAATTTATGGGTAGTGGAGGATGAATAAAACCTGGCATAAATAATGACAAAAGAGCTGGTATACCAACTTCTATCTTTTTGGAGTATAAGTCAGGGTAGTGGTACTGTGAGAAAGCAAGAGCAAAATTGAGGAATATTTATTCTTTCAAAGGGTAGAAAAATCCATTGGCTAAAATATCACAAGACTCTAACAGAGATAATTAAACTGATTCATGGCAAAAAATAACATTTGCATTATTTGTTTTAATAATGCAATAAGCAGAATGATACAGGGCACTAGATTATGTCAAGAACATCTATGGGAATATTCCTATTTTCCTTGTATTGTTTGTGAGGCTGCAGCATCTGTCTTGGTTTCTACATATATAATACTATCAATTGTAGAGTATTTAAGAATTAAGTTTGACCTTTGTTCCCTGACACTCTTGTGGGAATCTACAATGGAAATGGTGCAACCACAATGGAAGACACTAAGGTAGTTCTTTTAAAAAGTTAAAAATAGAACTACCATATGATCCAGTAATCTCACTTCTGGGTATACATCCAAAATAGTTGAAAGCAGGGTCTTGAAGAGGTATATGCATGCCCATGTTTATAGCAGCACTATTCACAATAGCTAAGAATGGAAGTAACCCAGCGAGTATCAGTGAATGAATAGATAAACAAAAGGAAGAAAAATCCTGTCACATGCTACAACTTGAATGAACCTTGAGGACATTATGCTAAGTAAATAAGCCAGTCACAAAAAGACAAATACTGTATAATTCCACTTACATGAAGTATCCAAAGTAGTTAAATGTATAGAAAGTAAAATAGTGGTTACCAGTGTATGTGTTTTACCCACACACACACAAAATATTTCCCTCATTTTACAAACTAGGTTCTTTGTGTCTGCATGTGTGTAAAAAACATGTATTAAAATGCCTGATGTGAATTATTTTGAAATATACAGTTCACTAGTGTTAAGTATATTTACATTATTGTGAAACAGATCTCCAGAACTTTTCTATCTTGCAGAACTGAAATTCTGTACCCATAAAAAAACAAATTCCCTTTCTGTCCCCTATCTTTAGTCCCTGGTAACCTTTATCTGATCTTCACATCAACCATATTTCCAATTGATTGGAAACAATTCAAGAATTTATCAATAGGGCTCTATTTACACAAATGGTGGCATATCCATGTAACAGAAGACAATGTAGCTACAAAACAAATGATGAGAAAGCTCTCTGTATGGAACAGTGTCCAAGAAGTTAAGGAGAAAAAAAATAAAAAAGCAAACAGTAGAACAGAATATGTAGAACAATACTTTGGTGTAAGAAACAGAAAAATATATCCATATATTATTGTATTTTTATAAAGAAATTATAGAAGAATACCAAAGAAATTCATAAAATAGTTAATCTGTAGTGAGAAGGGAAATAGAGTGTATGGAATAAAAGTGAACATGAGGTTTTCAAGCTTTTCCTTTTCAGAATATTTTGATTTTTGAAACATCAGAATGTATTATTGCCAGTTTTGGGAAAAGATACTATGTGAAAAGAATTTTAAATGCTGTAAAGCATTATCTATGTGTAAAGTATATTGTTATTTTTATAATTATTAATAATACATCAATAATAATTATGTACTTTATAGACATTTGTTCAATCAATAAATCATCAATCAAATCCTTTTCTGCTATACTCTAACCAGAAAAGATTCAATTTATCTGGTCTTCCCCAAGCTCCTATAGCATCGGACTGTTTTGATTGGCATACTCTGATTCACCTCCCTCCCTCTCCCAAGATGTCTCTTATACTCAAATAGTTTGATTTCTAAATTTCATTTGGAATTCCTGTCACCCCCCTGACAACCAGAGCTGGTAAAGCCAATAAAAATTAGTGGACAATTATCATCTTGCTTTCTCACCAGTCTGTCACTCCTCGCTTAGCTGTAGGGTGGGTAAGTGGGAGGTGATAATCTCCCCAGAAGGAGGTGAACCATTCTTGGATCATGGGGAACAGAACCACAGCTGACCCCAGGCTAAGGCATAATACCTCCTGGTACAGTGGTTCTCAGTGATGTCTGGAGATATTTTTGAGGTCATGACTAAGAGGCAGACTTCTGCTTGTATTTAGTGGGTAGAGGCCAGAGATGCTGCTAAATATCTGACAATGCACCAGACAGCCCCTCACAGCAAAGAATCATCCAGCCCCAATGTCATAGTGCCACCAAGGTTGATAGGTCCTGTCTTAGGAGAAATGGCATCCTACAGGACTTTTGAGAACCGAGAGCCATTATTGCTTGGACTACATTAAGGAATGATACAGCAAATACACTGAATGAGAAATGGTGTGGCCATTACCTTTCCACACTGGTGCCTCCTACTGTGGACTGGACCTGCAGAGGGAATGTAACTGGACTTTGTTGTATTAATCCTGGGGAACTGCTCAGTTGCAGTTTAGTGCACTGCCATCAGTCTATGTGGGAGTATGCTTTAAAGAGAGGACCTGTAAAATTTGGCCTCATGCCTACAGCAGTGGTTGCCAGAGTGTGGTACCTGGACAGCAGTGTCAGTAACACCTGGAAGCATGTTAAAAATACAGATACTTAGACCCCACCCTATATGTACTGCACCAGAAATGTTGAGAGTAGCAATGGCAATCTGCTTTAACAAGCCTTCCAGTTGCTTTGATGTACTCTGAAGTTTGAGAACCACTGGTCTATAGTAAGTATATCATTAGGGATGTTCTTTACTACTTACCCAGTACCATCTTTAAGAGGACTTAGAAGACAAATTTCTTTCTCATATACTTTCTTTAGCATTTAAAAAAATCTTAAGAAGACATAATTCACTTCTTAAGTGAAGTATATAATTGATTGGTTTCCTTTTCCATTGACAGCTAAAAAGCTAAGAGTCACATCAGTGTCTCTTACAATTGTTTACATTATGGTATATATTGTGTTAGCTTCTCTCTCTCTCTTTTTTTTTAATATTCCTCTCCTTTTTCTCATGTACATTTGATTTCTCTATTTTACTGTATTTTATGTTCCTCCCCAAATTTCTCCATGCTTTTTGAAAATGTAGAATATGAATATCTCAGTGTCAAAGTGTTAGTATTTGTTACGTGTCACTCAAGGTTAGGCAGGACTAGGGCATTTGACATGCCAGTGAGAGTTAAAAGTGTTCTTTCCCTATTTCAATTCATCTTCCATCTCTGGATTTAACTGGCTGTGGAGCAAGCAGTTTTAAGTACGGTAGTTCTTAGGTTTTTCCTGATGTCCAGAGCTTGAAAGAGTCCACATGCTCTGGAGGATTTTGGAACTCTGGCTCCTAACTCAGTGCCCTGAGTCACTCTTAAAACTTGCCACACCAGTTGGCTGCTCTGCCTATCCCATGGTTGTCCCAGAAAGCCTCTCTCTCTTGCTCAATAGATGTGTTCCTAAAAAGTTGCATGTAATTTGAACCACATTTACACTCTAGACCAATATTTAAAGGAATCTTATGGTGAATCCTTAAGTACTTCAAAGAATTGGCCTCTCCTGCAGTGTATTATTTAGAAACCATATTTTTGGACATCAGAATTTATACATAGTGAGATTTCCTAGCCTCTGCCTTATGGTACTCTAGCCTTCCTTTTACTATAAGATATGGTAAAAGAGTTCCCTCAGTTTGGAATGGGAAAATTTTTTAATAAAGAGTAGGGGAAAAACCTGATAATCAAAACAACAAAAATTTAATAAGGTGATGCTTTTTCATTGGCAAATGGTTGAGTCTGATGAGCATTTGGGAAGGGCTCATTTAGCCAAACTTTTTTTTGTGTTAAAGCAGAATTAAGTCAAACCACACCACTGCATATTAGGAATTTTTGGAAATACAGTGGAACATTCCAAGATAAAATATTAGGTCATTTCAGGGAATAAGGTGGGGTGAAGGGAACTACATTGGTCCTCAGATTGTTTTTTTGGTTTGGGTTTCTTTTTTTTTTTTTTTTTTTTTGAGAGCTAAAATGTGCGCTTAAGTGGGAAAAGCATGAGAAGGGTATCAGGAATCATAGACCATTCATTCAATAAATATTTATTGTGTGCCTACTATATGCCTGGCACTGTGCTAGTTCTGGGGATATGGTAGGAAAAAAATGGACAAACATCCTGCCTGCACAGGGCTCACAATTTTGACTGTCAACCTTGCTGTGTTCTACTAGGGGAGGGTGGTTTTGGTCTAGTCATTTATCTGGCCCTGAGTTTGCTCGTTTGTAAAATAAAGTTGTTAGACTAGATGATCTTTCTCTAATGTCTTTTATAGCTCAAGATTGTTAGTCTTTCATTCTTTAAGCAGAGACTCTTTGATAATGTAAAAGAACTGGATGGTCCAGAGTTTCTAGTTTTAGGGTACCAAATCGATTGGGAGGGGGAGATGGAAGAATTTATGTTAAAGCTACATTTCTATAGTCAAGATAGTGTGTAATTGAGGTTGAGTGCCACTTAGATGGTGCACAAATGGAAATTAAACCAAGGCTCCAGTCCCCATCCATCCTCTTAGCGCTGCTTCTGCTCTCTCTTCTTTCTACCGCTTTCCTTTTCTTTGCCTCTTCATCTCAGTTTGGTGTGTGGAACAACTAAATTTGACAAAATTAACTAGCAAAGTCAGAGCTACCTCAGAGCAGGAGAAAATGAACTCATTCAGTTCCGTTTTGGTGCATAGAGTGGGAAGAAACAGGGGTGTGCTCCAACTTCAGAGTCAATTAGCATAGAGAAAGAAAAGCCAACACAACCTAACTGCGCTATCTTGAGAGCTGTCTGGATCCAGGATGAGAGCAGGGGGCCAAGGGAAATTTCAAACAGGGCCTGCACTTTCCTTTTCTGATGTCCACAGGAACATCAAGCCAAAGAGACCTTAAAGAATCATCTAATCCTAGATGCCATTTGTGTTGGTAGTCATAATTACATCCAGTTTATTCTAGGTGGACAAGAACTTCTCTGGCTTTTAAAGACCTCAGGAAGGTGATAATGAGGCTGATAGTTACATCCTTAACTGTATATTTTTGGGTTGGAGAAGTCTCCCTATTGCACATCTCATCCTCTTGGTCGTTCTGAATCTCCCATTCTATAATTCCTTTCTATTTCCTCCTTCTGCCATTTGCTTTACTGACTAAAGAAAAGGCAGCCCACCATATGCTTCCTTTCCAGTTAAACATTGTACATCCTACATGCTTCTTTGGAAAAAGTATCACAGCTGTACATTGGTGACCTAGAGATAGCATGAAGTTCATTGTAAACCCCAGACCATTTTTTTTGTGTCATGTTATTTTCTGTGTGTGTGCATTGCCTGGAACACATCCCTAAAATCTTCACTAAGTTCCTCCCCCACGTTGAATAAAGTCATTCTGAATTTTAATTTTCTCTGGGTCAGCCTTGGGTCATCTGTTAACATAAAGAATACAAATATGTTCTTGGTGCCATCAGTGAGTTGTTGCTGAAAATATGAAACCCCTACAGACCGAGGACCTACCCAACAGATATCACTCCCCCATGTTATCACATTTCCTTCCTGGACTCATATGCACTTTATAGGGCTCTTGTTCAGGAATCACATTGCTAGTCCCTGAGGCTCTAGACATCTGTTTTCTTAACATTAATTTTATGTTCTTTTTCATATCCCCCAAGTCCTTCTTGCAAAGCATACGCCTTGACACCAGGGAGCATAGTCCTTTGGATGGATGTGATTATTTGAAAACGCCTGTTTTTAATTCTTTCAAAGCTTTAGGTAAACCTCTTTAAATTTGTACAAATATCACTGATTTGCAAAGATTCGCTCGGTA
The DNA here is from genome assembly GCF_036321535.1 of Camelus dromedarius. Lineage (NCBI taxonomy): Eukaryota > Metazoa > Chordata > Mammalia > Artiodactyla > Camelidae > Camelus > Camelus dromedarius. The sequence goes on along the minus strand of NC_087454.1, from coordinate 7,940,578 downwards.
CTTTTTATGTAGCCTGCTAACAGCTTCTGCATAGGAAAAGCACATTGCATTATGTTTGTGTCTCTTGAAATCCAAAAAAGATGAATCAGCTCTACATAATATTTAATAAAAACAGCAACTCATTAGAGAGCGGTTACTTCTAGGCAAGAGTGTCTAGAGATCATTTTGCCTTTTGCCAATTGAAACAGAATGCTTTGTTTTAGATAGTAGCTCCATTGGGTCCCTTTTGTCAAAGCTTAGCAAGCTGACAAGTATAAGACAGGGTCAAAAGACAACAGTAACTTATTGAATGGTTCCCAGTTAGGCAGATGGTGCTTTGGACTAGTTTAATGAGCTCCTTAACCTGTGAATGCCTGCTGCTATTTTGATAGCAATGGAAAGAGTTCTGAAATGTTCCTCTCAATTTCATAACCAGATTTAGAACTCAAATAGAAGTCCTGTATTTACTTCAGCTGGTACTTCACTAGGGGCTGTTCAAAACCAGTTAACAGGAAAGTTGCCTGCAGACTGGAAGATCTTGAAACCAAGGTGCAAAGAAACTATACACTGATCTAAACACATATAATGAGTTATCAAGCAACCTAGGAAATGAATCCAATTTTTTTGCCTCAAAATCCAACTGACATAGGGTACTGAAAAGAGGTACATCTGGGTTCACATCCCAACTGTCACTTGTAGGTAATGTGACCTTAGATAAACCATTTCTCCAAACTTCTGTTTCCCCCTCAATTAAATGGTAATAAAACCTCTCTGAGAGTTGTAGTGAAGACCAACCAAGAAATGATATAACATGAGGACAGCATGTGGAAACAGATGGGTGCACAATAAATGGTAGCTATTCTGTCAACACTTACTCCTTTTTTTTTTTTTTTTTTTGCTTTAAATGATTTTAATTCTGCAAATCCTATGAAACACATCCAGGATAATAAAATAACTTGCAGATGTCATCATACAAGCATCAACATCAATCTTTAAGAAACCATAGAAATGGCCCAATTGCTAGAAACCTGGAGAAAGGCAAATATTGGCTACCACTACATGGCAGAAAGGGGGATTCAATAAAATACAGAATTGTCAGTTTTACATGGATTCCTAGCACAGACTTTGGAAAGAGTGAACAGTGTTTGTAAACACTTACTCCTTCTATGTATTTCTTTAATGGTTTCCTTTAAAAATAAATACATAGATAAAGAAACCGCCAAGCATTGCTAATCATTCTCCAGGTATCTAATTCTACATACACAAAAGAGTCAGGGACTGCTGAACAGGACACTGCAATGAGAACAGGGGACCTTGATCTTGGACACGAATTCAAGCCTAATTCAGAGAAGATGTGAGAAAGCAAACTTTTCTGGGTCTCTCTCTTTCTTTCTCTTTGTCTCTTTGTCTTTTTCCTCATATTCACATATCCTAAGTTTCCCGTCACTAGTCGTTGCTGATACTATGTTGTCATACTTAATTTTCTTTACTTTTTTCTCCTATCGTATACATTCATTACACATGCTTTTCACATCTTAACTCTTCTCCAGTTTCTCTTGTTCACTTTCTGTAAATACATTAAGCCACAAAGTGGGCATATCTTCAGTTGGTGAGGTCACATTCTATATCCTAGAGAAATATTTTACAAAATTTCCTAATACAAAGAATCATCTGATCAACAGTTTATATTCCTAGACTCCAACCCATATCTAATGAGTCAGTCTGGATTGAGGGCTGGGTGAGTGAGGGTGTGGGAACTTATACTTTTAGCAAATGCCCCAAGTAATCCTTCTAATCTGACATACTTGAGAGACGCTTCTCCCTGTGGTCAGTTGGCTTTACATAGTTTTCTGGACCCAGGCAGCCATTACTAACATCTTGAGTCTGAGAGAGCTGGGTAAGAGAATACGGATGAATCTACACCAATTCACACCCTTTCTGAGAAAGTATATTCTCTAATGCACATCCTATGGGTCTTAGTTTGGAGCAATCTTATTTTTCAGACAGTGTGTCATGGAAGCTTTAGAATTTATACACAATAATATTCAAAAGATTTTATTTTTCACATTTGAGATGTATATAGATTATTATTAAAGAATACAAGCTTAAACAATGAAAACAAACAAAGGACTTTTCTTACAATTATCATCGGTCCGTTTTGTTGCTGTGGTTGTTCAACCTAAGATGGTTTACATTGTTCTTTCCAATTGTTGGTTTCCCTCTTGGACCCCATCTCTGTTGGGGAAGAAACTAGTTAAAATGTGGTGGGTCCAAGTAGAATTTATAACTTCAGTGTGTTGTTGGATAGTATGTCTAAAAATCTATCAGATAGTGAGGATGATTTACAGTCTGTCCTACCCACACCCAAACTTAAAGAAATAGTATCTCCCTAGAAATGTATTCCAAGATCTTTTGAGAAGTTGTCCATCACGTTTTTTTTTTTTCTGGCACATAAAAGATTCTAAACATTTTGTTAAGTTCATTTTCTTGCTTCACATCAGATCCAAACATTTGAACACCCAACTTTGAGGGAAAAAAAATATAGCTATGGTTTAAATCAGTCAAAGTGGATTTTAAGAGAGGTCTTGCCATATGTGAAACATGTTTCCACACTAAGGAAGCTCACCTCAGTGGTTGACTAAAGCTCATCTGGTCAATGAGAGATACTGAACCTCAAAAAGGAAGCCCACACCCATTTGCCTTAGATGATGGATAATTGAGAAGGGGCGTATTTAAGCCCATTGTCAGTAAATGGATAAGGGTCAATGCAGAGAAGCAGCAGTACATGGAAGCAAGCCAGTCTGTTTAGCCAACACTAGCGATGCTAACTAAACAGTGTTCTGCTAGAAGAGCCAGAACAATAGAGGAACTCACCCTGTGGGGCAGACCACACACACCTGGTATGCCATGTGTGCAACTCAAGGGGATTCCATTCACTCCCATGTCACCAAAGAGGGAGCTTTAATTTCTGAACATTTCTAGAAGTCAGCTCATGCCATTTACTCCAGAAGGAATGGCAGTCAGCCATAGTGGAGAATATTAAACAGTTCTAGCCAGTCTCAACAGTGCCTTATTGTCTCAGCATAAAAACATTTGTTTAAATATTAAACAGTGAAATCTCGCCTGTCATTAAAACCCATAAAGAAAAAGAACAGGACGGAAATTGGTTAATATAATAATCTTAGACTTTGGCCAACTGAGTGGCTAGAATGCCATTTGTCTTGGTAGCATGTCACCCACCCAGAGGAAGCCCTGAACATCACAGTCGCAGCCTCATTCTCACACAGTGTTTACAGTGCTCTCTTGATACGTGCTTTTCTTCTCATCAGACTTGCAGATGCTGAGTAAAATCATTTTCAGTTTTCTCAAAGGCTGTTTTGAATAACTCTGAGACTTGGTATTCTTAATTTCTATTGACCACATACCGTGTTTTGATCTAGGAAAGAGAAAGTGAATAAAAATGCTTCTTAAACCAAATGTAAGTCAGTTAAAATTTACCAGGATGCTTAAAAAAATTCCATTCCATTGCAAAGTATTAGTGGATATCCACAATGGGCTTATCTTCTGTCTACCTGGGAGCGGGGAGGTAGGAAAGAAGGCTTCCCTAACACACATGCCACATATTACCTGACCAGAGGTGATAACACCCTGGTTAATGTGTCATCCTAATCCTAATGACTTTCTTCTGAAATAGCTTTACTAATACGGCTTTCCACCACTGTATCCATCACTGATATGTTCCCAAGAGTCTTTTTACAACTTCTGTCAAATACAGTGTTAAGAAGAAAGATGTCAGGCTGTGCTTTTCAATCAGTGACCTACCCAGGTAAGTAACTCTTCCACGAAAGTGTGTTGTATTCTCAGTAGAATGAAATACTGTCATCACGTTACCAATAAAAACCTTATGGCTTCTTTAACCACCTTAGGAAAAATCATTATATACATAGTATATGGATGAGGGATGGTTATTTTCTTAAAAGTACTTGATATTTTTTCATTGGAATGTGATTATTTGCATTCAGTATGAACATATTTTTCTAACAAGCTTTCAAATAACATAAGATAGTACACTGTTAGCAGTACTGTGAATTTGTTTTGTGTTGTAGATGAGGTTAGATGTCCCAGTTTCCTTTATTCCCCAGGTATACACTGTGACAAAACCAAAGATTCTAAGAGACTGTGGCATCCTGGAAGCCAAGGGAAGAAGGAGTATCAGAGAATAGAGCAAACAGGTACACCAGATGCTGTAGGTAGTAAGTCACGTAGCATGAGGATTGAGAGTTGAAATATGGATTTAAGACCATTGCCGCCTCTTTGAGAACAATTTTAGCAGCGTATTTAGAGTAGGGAGGGTGAAGGCTTGATTATAAAAGTTTAGAAGGGAAGCAAGAAGAGAAATTGAAGAAAGTTCTAAAGGAGTTTTATGTCAAGGAGATATAAAGAAGCAGGACCATAGAGAGAAAGTTTGGTTAAGAGAAAATTTTTTTTGGTTTTTTATGCTTTTTTGTTTATTTTAAGATCAGAGAAGATAAAAGCATGTTTGTAAGCTAATGGGAATGAATCAGTGGAAAAAGAAAAATAGATGTTACAGAAAAGAGAGGAACAGTTGACTTTTACTCATTGTATTATTTAAAGAAAAATAGATGTTACAGAAAGGAGAGGAACAGTTGACTTTTACTCATTGTATTATTTGAGGATTCAGATGTAGAAGAATGCAAAAACTATCTCATGATCTAAGAAGTAGAGATATGTTGCTTATTCGAAAGCCACAGCAAGCAACTGAAATTGTACAAATGGGAGATTGTAAAACAAAATTGAAACCCAAACCGTGCTTTAATATGAATAAATCTGCAGAGTACATGATCAGTATGTAGCTTTTAACTGTAGCAATTGGAGCTATACACTAGAGATTGTAGAATATTTTCACAACAAGATTTTATTTATCCAGAATGTTTGAGGAATAGGCTGGTTTGGTTAAGAGAACTGTACTAAGTTTACCTAAAGTGAATTTGAATAATGTAAAATATACTTAACCCTAAAGCTGCAATCAAGTAGACCTAAATCTTTTATGATTTAGATGCCTCCTAAGAAGTTGCAAGGAGTCTTCAGGTCAATATTATGAACACTGTAAAATATTGAGTGCATATAATATACAGGTAGACAGATTCATTTTATATCAGCCCTTTTATACCAATCTGTAAAAGGCCAGATAGTCGATAACCAGCTTTGTAGAACATATGGTCTACTCCATCATTATAGCCTTAATGTAACCATAGACAATCCATAAAGGAATGAGTGTATTCTGATAAAATTTTATTTACAAAGGCAGACAAAGAACTGGATTTGGACCATGGGCTATAGTTTTCCAGCTCCTGCCCTAGAAGATTATTTATTTCAAGAAATCCCTTAATATTAGAAAATCTTATATTATGATTAAGGCTTCAGCTCCTTAGGTAGCCTTAGGTATTACCTCTTTATGGAAGCTGTACATCTGACGTAAGTAAATCCCTGACATGAAAGGGTATTGCAGTATTAAGTTCTCAGGATTTGCAGCCAGTTAAAGGTAATTTCTGATGACCTCGAGCAAGTTGCTTAATCTCTTTAAGCTTTAGTTTCTTCATCTGTAAAATGGAGATGAGGTCTGTTTCACAGTGCCTGGTGCTTAGCAGGTGTTCTGCAAACTTTTGATTAATATGTGCAAAATAAATAGCATCAATGATATTAAGTAAAAGTACTCATGGAAGAAAGAACTGGCTGATGAGTGGTCTTATAGACATGAAGGCTCTGAACCTCTTTTAAGGGAAAAAAGAGATTCCATATGCCATTCTAGAGTACAGAAGTTTTTTAGAGCAGTGAAAATACTTTGACATTATAATGATGGAGATCTATGTAATTATACTTTTGTCCAAACTAAGGTGAACTGTGGACTTTGGTGATTATGATGTATCAAAGTATGTTCATCTTTATTTAAAAAAAAGTACCACTTTGGTAAATAAAAAAAAATGACTATGCATATGTGTGCAGAGGGAGTACATGGGAAATTTCTGTACCTTCCTGTCCATTTTGTTGTAAACCTAAAACTGCTATTAAAAACAAAACAAAACCCTTAACAACAAGAAAACTCAGGATAGACATTTTCGGTAAAACTTTGGTTTCAGTCATATACATATGTTATATATGTGTGTGTATGTGTTGGATTGTGATGTAAAAATGTGTTTTTTAGGTCAAAAAAAGTTTGCAAGCTACTGTATTTGAGTTACACTGGCAAATAAAAGCAAAAATTAACCTCAGAAAAAACCTGGCTGAGATAATATTTAAAATAGAGAGGAGTACTTGTCTCAAACTCATCAAGATGTATACATTAAATATGTATAGATTTTTTTTGCATGTCCATCATATCTCGATAAAAAAATAAGTAAAATAAAAGGGAGTCATTGCTGTGAGTGGCCTCATCAGTAAACACTACGTTTTATTTCAGTTATGTTCAGCACTCCCCAATCCCACCCATAGCATAACTCTCTTAATAAAAAGTAAAATAAATAAACTGAGGGAGATGGCAAAGAAACAAGAATAGGGGCTAACAGGGACAAAGGGGGGGAAACTACCCCACAACTTTTTGTGTTATTCTTTCCTCTTTATTTCACTCATCTTCCCAAGTCACTTCGCCTTCTAAGCAAATGAGAGACGATGCCCGCCACACTTCCCTCCTCCTATTACTTATCTAGATGGGTGGTAAGTCCAGTGGGCAGAGGTCATGTCTACACTCCACAAACCTTTCAAAAATATTTACATTATAGGTGGGAGCCAATCCTTGTTCACAAACCTGACCCACCAGAGAAAAGAATGCAGAGTCAGTAGAAACTGACCAGCCTCCTCCACTTGTGCTCAGGTTAAACTTTCCATCCTGATGCCAGACCACAAAGAACAGAGTGCCCAGAAGCTTCCTGGAAATTGGGCAGCACCGGGATGACCTTAAGCCAGTGTTGCCTTGGAGACCGTTGCACTGTGTTGGACTCAGCCGTGTGGCTGCATGTCCGCTGCGCTGACTTCGCCAAAGGGAAGGGCAAGGTCAGGAGGCCTCGCAAGAACCATTTCTGTATGGCATATTGATTCAGGCAAATATGTTTACACATTAAACTTTTTTTTTTTTTTTTTGGCACTTCCATTTTCCAACCAAATGACCTCGTTTTCTAAGTTACGGCACAGTTCCTTCTGTTCTCAGAGCAGGCTTGTATTACAGATGGAAAGAGGAGCCGTGACTGAAAACTCTGGGTATTGGACAGACCTAACTCCATATCTGCAAGTTAGGCATTAGAGACATGATTGGATGCCAGTGAGAGACCCTGGCTTGCGTTTCTTTGAAGACCAGTGTTCTCCATCCCTTTCCTTCCACACCATTAAAAGAAGACTGGCTCTCAGCGCAAAGACACTGCTCTTGGATCTGAAATTCTACTCTCATTGCCCCTGCCTCAAATGAAACCTTGGAAACCTCAGCCTCGCTGGCTGTAATGTGGACGCTGAGATCCTTAATATTTATTCTTAAAGAACAAAGAACTTGCCATATACCAGGTAGTAAAAAACACCGAAATTCCTTAAACATCATTTTTACTGTAAGGGAAGCACTTGTCAACCTCCCAGTCATTTCAGATATGATTCCTGAAAGGGGACATTCTTTCATTCTTTTCTCTCTACATGCATAAACATTCTGCATTTTAAACTTGAAACATACAATGTTATCTACTTCTGGTGTCTTATGTAACGTTTCAGGAATGCTGCAAGACTTTCCGGGCTCTGAGAGGTTGGGAATGGGGAAAGGAGAGAAGGGGGCTGGAGGTGTGGGGGAGCACGAGGAGGAGAAGAAAAATCAAGTGTTTCCATACATCACCGCGTTGGCTGTTTGTGACAAGAAGTTATTGCAATTAAGATACAAGCCGGATGTGTGGGCTAAACACTCTCAGCTGATATCACAGGCATTTATTGATAATGAAGACTTGGAGGAAGGGAAATGGAAAGTTGTTGTCTTTCGTGGTTTCCTAGGCAAGAGGACAGACCATATGGATTAATCAAAAAATTACTTCACCTTATCTAGGAGAAGAGAAAACTGTTTATTTTACTGCAAAAGGAATGTTTCTGTCAAGTTTTAAGTGTCAGTCTTCTAGGTTTGGGCTTTATATTGTACACTCCACGCATAAGCACATTGTCTTGCTTTAAACAATCATTTTGGAGTTGCTGAACGACCCGGCAGACAGCCCCAGCTATAAGAATAAGGGATAAACATTCAGGGGAGATCACATCCAGAAATCCTTGTTACACGGGCCGCTTTAACCCAACTAAGCCTGAATTTGCCTATCCAGAGACTACGTAAATGTACCCCTAGACCTAATAAAGCAAAATGGATTTCACTTGAAATCATGTTATTTTCAAGCAAGAAGTTATTAGGAAAAAGCCTTAAAAAAATCTGGAATGTCTTTTGGAAATGGTGTGCTAAGTTAGTGGGAATAATTAATGAAAATCAGAACCCTTAGGAGATTAATTTAAAAGTAAAATATAAGGATAGTGTACCTTAGCTAATGCTAAGCAGAGAGTAGAAAATCTGGAAATATTAATATCATGCACAGAAAAAAACAGTGATGGAGCAGAGAGTGAGCATGAAGCTTTCCAGAGAGTTAAACTTCAAGACCTTTTATGAAAAAACTAAATGGTCCATGTGAAATGAGCCTTCATAATTAAATGTTCACCCCATCTTCTTTGCCTTCCTAAAGAATGCACTTTGAAATTCCCACATTTCAGATTTTTCTTGGATGAGCACGTCAGCAAATTTGATGTATCAACCTCCACAGCATGACTGAAAAAGTCAGGTTACTTATCACAAATAAAACAAAAATTGGATGAAGATGATTCCTTGAAGGATACTTATCTATATGAAAAAGGCTGGCCTGCTAGATTATTGAATTAATAAACATATGAACTCATGATTATACAAATGGGGCAATATCTCATGGGAGTCTTTATCAGACTCAAAATAGCCCAAACCCAATCTGTATCAGCTCACATACTCTTTAGAAATCACTCAGGTAACTTGTTTGGGTTGGGACAAATCTGAATTTACAGTAAGAATTTAGGTTGCTTCAGAAATACCTTCCAATAATAGCTGAAGTTCAGGGAATTCAGATGAATGGTTCTGGCTTTAAAGATTTAGGTAATTTTAGTGTCAGGTCTACTTGCAGTGCAGCCTATGTTGAATGTACCTGAGTCATAGAAAAATATGATGCCTCATAGAATATGAAATGCATACCTATTTGAAATAAATACTGAAGTTCTGGAGAACTCCTCACAGGAAGAGGAGAGAGGACCTGTTAATATCATCTGCTCTCTGTGAGGGTGGAATGGTCTCTCCTCCGGATTTGCTTTCTTTCTTTTTATCAAGAAGATCTAATCAGGTAACCAGATATAGTCTTCTATATCTGACAGTCAGCTAAGAATCATGTTTGTGCAATAGACATGTATGAAAAAAATAACTTTCTTAGCTATAAAGAGATTCATGTGTGTTGTAGACCAATCAGAAGACTCAGTAACTGGGACACTGAGTCTTAATGCAGCTGCATTCTGATGAGGCCATCTGTTTCCCTGGCAAGGGCAACTCTGCAGACACAAACCCTGGATTCCCTTTAACATTACAGGGAAGAACACACAAGCAACCATAGAGGGGCTTTTATTGGGTATGTTTACAAAATCTTCCTATGGTTTCCCTCTTAAAGGGGAGAAAGGGAAGATTCAGAACATTTTTCAGATATGGGACTCATAATCGCACAGTTTAGAGGCTCTTATGCCAGTGTGTTCGTTCTGTTATTCCTAGAGTGTCTTTAGAGGGTTCTCAGGGAAGTTTCCAAATGCAAATGAACCATTAAACTGGCCAACCTGTGAGTGAGACTCATGCCACTACTCACTGACATGTGTGTATACATGCATACATTTGTAGATAAGTCCTAATCTTCAGGAAGCACAGGGCAGGGAAGATTCTACAGCTGTCCAGTGTGTTACTTCCTCTACACACTAAATCCAATTTCCAGAAAAGAAGGAAATGTCAATATCCTACCACTTTTCAATTCTTCCTGCTCTACCCACACCTTACTGGGCAAAGACCACTTTCATTGTATATGATTTGCTTGCCTTCTTTAACCCCAAGTCAGATAATCTATCATCTTGCCTTTAATTTATTCCATGCAGAATTCATTATACCTGTGTTTATTTTTCTGTAGCTCACTGGATAGCAAAATTGGGAGTAGCCTTATACTATCTACTCCAATATTCGAACTGAACTTGACTTTCCTCTACTATCCATCATTCTAGGTAGACATATAATTGCAGCATGATCCTACCAATGACAGGGAACCCACTCCCATGCTTAGCAATTTTAATTTTAAGAGAGGTCTTCCTTGTATCTAAGTTTGATCCTCTGAAGGGATGCAAAATTAGTTTGCTATTTCTTTCAGAGCAGATTTTTAATTTAAAATAGATACTGTAGACCGTATTTCCTTTCCTCCCTTTTCAATTCATGTTCCCTTGACAGAAGTTTCTGATGAAGACTAGACAGGGCCAGTTCTAGAGGCAGGTGACATAAATGTATACTTGCCTCCATTTTTATAAATGATAGCTGGTATTACTGGAGTGTTCCTTCTCTCAGGTTGGACAGTGGGGACAAATTAGATTACTCTTCTGTTTCTAATGTAAAGAGATGAACACGACCTCATTTCCCAAAGGTCTACATGCTGTTCCTTGTGGTTTAGGAGTAATAGAAACAGTAATGGTAGTAATAGTAATGCAGTGCGGTTTGGCAACTCACTCTCTTTCAGGAATTGGGCTAAACAACTGCAGAGGACTGTGGGCTCCTAAAATGCAGTTCAGCACCAGATGATGGTAGAGGACATCGGGGATGGCATCAGTTAGGACTACATGTAACACAGCACCCTAAACATGAATTACCCTTCCTGCTCCCTGCAGGGGGAACTCAGTCCCAGGTAAGCCCTGTGAGGAGAAGCAAGAGAAGGAGCCTTCCGCTGTCAGAAGGACCCCTAGATATAAGTGTGCTCTCGACAGAAGACTACCACTGACACCCCAGGAAAGCTGCAAACTTTCCACTAATCTTAGGAAGTACATGAAAGAGTTTCCCACTAGACTTAAATTTTGCTGTGGAAGAAAATCAAAGGAGGAAGGTTTAGAAATCTGTGAAGCTATGTTGCATGTGGTTTTATCTGTTTATGTTGGAGAGGTTTTTCTTTTCCACATCTACGGAGATCTTTCTCAGTATTATTCTCAGAGAATGTGTAAGTAGAGTGCTGTGTGCTTGCTTCTTTCTGACTATAGGAATTTACTGTTATATCCAGCAATGAATTCATCTGTCAAGAAAGGGAGGTCCAAATCTCTCCAGACATAGATGGCACCTCCACTCCACCCCACCTAGGCAAATAATAATAATTTCCTCCTCTGGGCTGGATGTTGACATCATTTTTGCAAGTGATGATGACTAGCCCTCTCCTGTTGATGTTAGTGGAAGTACATCTTTCTTCTCCACTGGCCTGTAGACATCTTTAGAGTAGGAAGGCTGTGTTGATTGATTTCCTGGTAGCATCCGCCAGCAATTTCTCATCCCACAAAGATACTTACTGCCTTAGAGGATTTTTCTTTCAAAGACCAGCAACTTTCTCTAGAAAAAAAATCTGTAGTGGATTCCAAAACGCTTTAGGGTAATGAGGAAATGCACCCACCCAGCTCTGCAGATCCAAGATGGCCCTAAGGACTCCAGCCTTTCCAGAAGGGGAGGCAGTAAAAATGTCCTTGAGTATTTAAAGAGACTCTTGCTTAAATAAATGCACCATAAATGGACAATGGATTCAGGAAAAAGAAAACATTTTCATGATTCTAATATACCACATTTGCTTTTTCAGCCCCAAAATAAGTATACACTTAGTAGCATTCTAATGTTTATGTGTAATTTAACATGCCTTGAAAGAGGAGATAATGAGCCAACATTTTGTTTTCTCTCCATATGAAATAAGTCAGGAGCCAAAAAGATCAATGTTTACAAAACATGAAGCCTTTAATAGCAAATATTTTGTATTAAAAATATCTGGACTTCTGACATGTAGATACAGTTATGAACTAAAAGGTCAAGAGTAGAAGAATGAACCCACTCCCTAGAGTACAGAAACCTCCGACAGATATCCAGGATTGGAATCCGAGTGATTCTACTCAACTTTTGTGCAGTCTGGGCCTAAATCCAGACTCAAACAATTGTAATCTCAGAAAGTCCCACCCTGAAAAGCAGGATGGATTTCCCTGTGGAGAATTACTGAGTCTGAAGACATGTGAGGATTGATAGGTTAAAAACAGCTCACTGATTTGGTCACCCCACTCTCTAGGCATCAGTTGTCATCATCAGTGCTGCTGGAAATTCCACACAGCAGCCAGAATGGACGATGCATTGTCCAATAAAGCTTCCAGAAATGAACAGCTAATTTGCAGGCTCTCCAACATTCTATACGAAATTTTAACAGTTACCTTTGGATCTTTACCTGAGTCACTGACTCCAGCAGAGAGGCCCCTGGTGGAGAACACGTGGGTATACACAGAATAACACACATTTCTATTCAGTTTCAAAACAGAAGACAGGACAAATGGGAAGCCATGTCTGCTATACGACTCTACATTTTGTGTTTGGAGATGCCTGTTTCTGATTATGCATTCATTTTTACTTGCATTAAGTATTATTTTCATCTCTGGTTATAATCTATGAGAAATAAGGTGTTTTTTTTTAATTCAAGCATTTGTTATGCAGAATTGCTATTTACCAAAGACAGAAGTAAGAAAAAAATAAGAAGCATTCATTTTAATAAATCTTCATAATGACCTTAGATTGGAGGATTTATTTTTGATGATTTTACAAATAGACTTTACCTCCTCTCTTGGTTTGGTTTCTAAGAAACCAAATCTGCCAAAATCAAGATTGAGAGAGAAGCCAGAAGAACACTATAGCGAGTATTCTTACTTCATGTAATTGTGGTTATTTATTTAGTAGTCAACATCTGTTCTACAGTTTTCACAGAATGATTGTGAATATCAAATCACATAACATGAAAAGCACCTTTGCAAATTAAAAGTGCTATAAAATGTGCTATTATGAATTGAGGCTTCTGTATAACTGACTCTTAATTTGACACATTAGAAAACCTAAGTTTTATACAAAACACAGGAATTCTACAAATTCCTACAAAACAGGAATCTGAGTAACAGTCTTTGAAATCCATTTACAGAATTATCTTGAGACCAGACTTTCAAAATCCTTTCAAGTGGAAATTTATTAAAGAAAAAAAATGCATTCTATTATGTTCTTCTTCCCCATCCTTATTTTATCAAATAAATCAGAACATCTCTGAAGATATACCAGTTCAAAAGCCCCCCAGTAGCTAGCTGCTAAGATTGTGTATAGACCAAATTCTCTAAGAATGACAGTATTAAGTGTGAACCTCCAACCCATTCCACTCTCTGTTTGTAATAAAGTCATTCAGAAATATTTTTATTTCATAGACTTGACTTCCTTCTAAGTCTTCATGAAGTCAGCATTAAATATCTCCTTTCACTCAGGGAAGAGGAAATGCAGTGTACTTTGCCAACAGATAGTCACACAATAAAAATTAAACTTAAAAAAAATAAGACATTGGAAACTGGGAGAAAAATGGATCTTTAGATGTTCTGAGAATGTTAATGGGATAAAGTGAAGGAAATCTGTTTTTTCTTTTTTTGTTTTTTATTGAAGTACCTTCAGTTACAGTATGTCAATTTCTGGTGTATAGCACAATCTCCCAGTCACACATATACATGCATATATTCATTTTCATATTCTTTTTCATTAAAGGTTATTACAAGATATTGAACATAGTTCCCTGTGCTATAGAGCAGAAACTTGGAAATCTGATTTTTTTTCCTGCATCTAAAAATTTTTAGAGCTGCTTTAGATTTAAAGAAAATTGAACTGAAAGTACAGAAAGTTCTCATAAATCCTCTCCTGCACTCATTTCTCCCATTATTAACGTTTTGCACTGTTGTAGTACATTTGTTATTATTGAGGAAAAAATATTGGCACATTATTATTAACTAAAGTCCACTGGTTACATTAGGATCACTTTTTGTGTTGTACATATTATGAGTTTTGACAAATGTATAATGATATGTATCCACCATTACAATACATACAGAATAGTTTCACTGCCCCCCAGATCCTCCCTGTTCCAGCTCTTCATCCCTTTTACCCCACCAACCCCTGGCAACCACTCCTCTTTTAGTGTCTCCCTAGTTTTGCCTTTTCCAGAATGTCATATAGTTGGAATCATGCAGTATAAAGCCTTTTCAGATTGGCATCTTTCACTTAGCAATAGGCATTTAAAGATCCTCCATGTTTTTTCATGGCTTGATAGTTCACTTCTTTTAAATGCTGAGTAATATTCCACTGTATGGATGTGACATGGTTTGTGTATCCAATTGCTTATGAAGGACATCTTGGTTATTTCCAATTTTTAGCAGTTATGAATAAAGCTACTATAAACATTTGTGTGCAGGTTTTTATGTGGACATAAGTTTTCAATTCATTTCAGTAAATACCTATATGTATGATTGCTGGCTCGTATGGTAAGACTATATTTAGCTTTATAAGATACCACCAAAGTGGCTATATGAAGGAAATATTTTAAAACTATTTTTGGAAGCAGTAAAAAGACATATATTGCATGATACGAATTCATTCATCATTCATATAGTGCAAGATATTAAAGATAAACTAGATAATAGAAAAGAGGATGATTTTGTTCTTACATTAAGGAAAAGCCTGATAATAGTCACGTATGATGAAGAGACAAATATGTATTATTTTAATTCAGTTTAACCAACCAATTCCATTGAATTTCTAGCCCTAGAACAATACCTAATACACAGCAGGCCAATAATGAGTGACTCTATTTGCAAACATTATATAGATATAGATATAAATATAGATATAGATATTATATATATATAGATATAGATATATAGATATCTATATAATATATATAGATATTATGTTATCCCGTGTCCTTCCTGAATGTCAAAGTGCTTCAGCCTCAGATAATCAGCAGCATCTCTGCATCAGCACCATCTCTGCCAAAGGGCCATGAGAACTACAAGGGTGCAGGTGATGCATGCTGTATTCTTCCTCTGTGGCTGGGCTTCATACAGGTCCTTGACCTAAGGCAAAATCATTCACATGGCTGACTCCATTGTTGTTGCTGTGAGGTCAATCTTGCGTTGTCACAGTCGGTAGCAGCCTCCACTACTTTCCCCAACCACTCAACTACCGTCTTATTCCCTCTACAAGCCCCCGTACATAAATACTTGGGATCCGAACTTCCTCTCTTCTTCCATCTTGCCTTCTTTCTTAATGTATTGAGTGTAACTTTGCAGGGTGATAGAAGAAATCAGACAGTGCTTTGTCTAGAAGATCTCGAGTTTCATAGTGAGGGACAAACACATGACCAGAAAAGTGCAGGACCAAGTGTTAAGTGAGATATGTGACCAAAATGCTCTCAGACCACACCTGAAGGTGGGGTGAGGGTAAGCTAAGCCTGGAAGTGTGGGCAGAAGTCTGCTTAAAGCAGATGAGGGTGTGGAAGGTAAGACTGAGTAAGAAGTGGGTCCTCCCGATTAACATATTTTGCAGAAGTTGAAAACAAAAGTAGCTCACTAGAAAGAGGTAGAGATGTGCAGGAAGTAAAGAACATTTTAGAATGTTCTCACAAGGCATTCCAAAAGGAGGAGAGGCCCAGCACAGCTGGAGGCCACTGAGACTGGCAGGGTGTCCGCTGGTGCCCCCATACCTTGAGATGTGTGATTGTCCACCTGTGAGGGTCACTTACGCTCATTTTGCCTGAGGCAAGGCCTACTTTCTGTGAAGACAAGCCTGAGTATTCTGAATAGCTCCGAATACAGGATTAAGGCAACCAGTTATTGGAAATCAGAACTAAGAAGTAAATATACTTGGCTTTTCAGGCGGAAGATCCAAATTAGTGCTTTAGATTTCTGGACCAGCGGTATCAGCATCCCTAGGAACTTGTAAGAAATGCAGATTGCTGGCCCCCTCCTCCGCCCACCATATTTTCTGAATCAAAGACTCTGGAGATGGGGCCCAGCAACCTATGTTTTAACAAGTTCTCCAGGGAATTCTGATTCTTGCTAAAGTTCTGGAACTGCTGCGTTAGACAAGTGGGGTCGTCAATGAGAGGAATATGGAAATTGTAATCAAGGCTTCATTTATATCATTAATAAAACAGATTCTAACTAAAGAAAAAACTCGTAACTCCAGCAGTGGGACAGTATCAGGATTTTAGCTCAACTGGTGCTGAGTAACCTAGTAAAACTAATTGAGTCTATTGCTTCACTTTCTTGAGATAAAGGAAATCTTCTGGACTTATGCACGAGTATAAAAAGCATAATAAAGGTTACTGAACTGTAAAAATTTACAGTGCTTTATTTATCCATGTTGACAGTTCGGTTGTAAATGTTTACAGTACTTTGTAGACCACATGAAAAAAGCACATCGACCCACAGGAAATACATAACAGTAACCCAGGCTTGAGAAGTGTTGACAGGGGCTGGGGGCTCATTGCAATAAAGTCAGAGAAAGGGGTCTAAAGGCCAAGTTGTATTGATAAATATTTACAAGTAAATCACTGAAGAATGAGAGAGGTCCTATTATAGTCGAAAGGCAACAGGTCATTTTTGAATAGTGGCATCTGAAACTGGAAACAAATTTGTTGCTGAAATACAAATTGGAGGAAATTGCTTTTGTGGGAAAACATTTCCTCTCCTCAGTGGGTTTCTCTTTTGTGTTCTGCCTGTTCTGATCGTGGAATTTCAGAGGCAACTGGGATCTCCTGATAGGGGACTGGCTTTGGTTCCAAGCTCCCCACGGTGGCCTTAGGGAACGTGCCTTCTCCCCTGTGTCTGTTTTTTCTCATGGAGATGGTTACCTTACTACCTAACTCTGTCAAATGCTATATGATCTTCAAATGATTGTTTCTAAATACAGAGCATTAAAAAAAAAATGAGTCAAGCTCATTACAATCATCCCAATCTTCCCCCTTCTCCCTTCAGTGTGAGTTCAAAATTCTGAAGATTTTAAATCATGGCCTTGAACTTGAGCTTGGTGCTGTCAGGAATTTTTTCAACGTAGAAAGGAGTTTGTGTCTCTGAAAAATATGAACAACAGGAAACAAAGACAGCAGTCCTTTTCTCCAAATAACAATACTTACTGACCAAACATTGGTATCCTGCACAGGGACTTTTTTAACGTGCCCACTGAGTTCACCTCCTTGGAAGTTATCATTCAGAGATCATTTGAGCAGAGCTTGAAGAGTGATATCACAGAGTGAGGAGGAATAGAGATGGGAGAGGGCCTGTGACCTTGTGACCAGGGCGATGACCATCTGCAGGAGGAGACCCACGCTCCACCACTGCAGTCAGCCCCCTGGGGGCCCTAAGCATACACACAGGGAGGGCTGGGCTCTTTGGGAACGACAAGGCAGAAGTCACTGCCCTGGGCTGACAGAGTCATGTCATGTTGTTTGGAGATGACAGGAGCCACTTGTCCACCCCCAATCCAGATACCAATCCTGTACCAACATGGAGGTTTCAATCCCTTGGAGACTGTCCAGAAGCTGTGGGTTGAGAGGTGGGCTGGTGGGAAGGAGAGCTCAGTTTCCCCACCCAAGTCCGGCCTCACATTTTCATTTTCCCCCAGTCTCCACAAATGATGTAAACAGCACGCACAGAACTAATAAGTGCCAGACTAGACTTTAAATCCAAGTCTGTCTTACCCCAAAGCTCCTGCTTTTAAGAGCAACAAATAAACATTGCATATTTACTTATGCAATAAAAGGCCTTAGACCATCGCCTACCAATTTGAAAAAGGGGGAAAAAAAAGAACTCTTCTACTTCATACCATATATGACATGAATTCCTAGTGGATTATCAAAAGACAGTATAGAATAATTTTAAATCTTTGGTTGGGACCGTCTGAGCAAGAGAAAAAACCCAGAAGCTCCAGTCAGATGAAAGAGTGATTGGTCAATTGATAGAATTCATACAAGTGAATTAAAGAATCTTAAAATGGACCCAAAAGTATGTATTTGTCAAAAGACAGAAATATTAGCAAAAATGTATGTCTGATATCTCTGGAATTACTAATTAAAACAATAAATGTCATATTTTACCAACATAATTTAAAACCTTTAAAAGATAAAGTCTACCTTATTCTTTTGGTGAAAGTGCTAATTGGTAAAGAATTTTTGTAATGTAATTTGGTGCCGTATCTATCAAAAACAAAGGAATTCATACTCTTCTCAGCTGTCTACCTTTAGGGAGTCTATTTTATAGAAATAGATCAGCCACACAAATGCAGCAGTTTTTTAAATAACAAGGAACTGTAGTAAGCTTTAATGTCTATCAATCAATAAATTACAATATATTCATTCTATGAAATATTTTATAGTAGTTAAACAGAATAAGGTAGACTTTATATACCTAAATGGAAAATTCTCCAAGACAACTTTTTAAGGGAAAAATAAAGCTGCAGAATAATACATATGGTGTAATCATGTTTTTGCAAACACTAATAAAGGAAAAGATATATGCAATTGTGTGTGTGTTAAGAAGCATGGGAGACTGGAGAGATGGATAATAAATCACTTACAGTGCCTCTGGGGAGGGCAATGAAATTTAGGATAGAGAATGTGTAGAGAAGTGATATGGGAGGGTGGGCAGGAAGGAAATGCTTGGATAATTTGATATTTGAATTTTCTACATTAAAAATGTATTTATATATAATACATAAATAATGCCTACTTGTAAAATTAAAGGATTTTAATAAAGAATCATGGTTAAGGCATTAGCATGGATTTGGGATGATATGCATAAGCAAAACTAGAAGCGGTGAGACCATTTTGAAGAGCAGTTCAAAGCTAAAGCAAGATATAATGGCCACCTAGGCTGAGGAAGTTTGGTTGGAGATGTCTATTTCTCAAAAAACAGACAAATTCTAAAGTTAGAAAGAAGGCAATATTGAAAGGACTTGGTAATAATTATATCTGGGTGGACAGGGAGTCAAAGTTGACTCCAGCTTTCTTGCACCTCCCTCTGCCCCTCCCCACCTCATACATTCCCATCCTAAATTCCCTTCCCAGGGGCATTACCATTAAAGATTTAGTACACATCTATGCAGCCTTTCACCTTAATTTCATTGTGTTTTCACACAAACACATAACCACAATTTATTTCCTTCTTTCCTCCCTCCGTCTTTATTTTTTTTTCTTTCTCCCTTTATCTCCCTTTCCTTTCCTTTCCTTTTTCTTTCTTCCTAATAAGGCCTATACCTTACATATTATCCTGCAAACTGATTTTTCATTTAATAAGATGTCTTGGAAGATTCTTCCTTCCTTCCTTCCTTCCTTCCTTCCTTCCTTCCTTCCTTCCTTCCTTCCTTCATTCTACCTTCCTTTCTTCCTCCCTCCCTCCCTTCCTCCCTTTCTTTCTTTCTTCCTCTCTCTCTCTCTCTCTCTGTATCTATCTATCTCTATCTCTACCCATCCATCCATCCATGCTTTGAGTTCAAAGAAGAGAGCACAAAATAACAGCAGCCTATTAATAGCTGATGCCATGGTTCCAGCAAAGGCTGTTGCCTGGAGCCTTACTGTAGAGCCAGGAAGGGAGGGGCAGCTGAAACTCACAAATATGATTTAGTGACCACAGTAAGAAACCTCTGTGAAACAGTTATGGGAAAATTTAAGTGTGGTTCCTCATTCATTGTCAGGGGATCATTTTCACTGTCAGAAAATGCAGAACAGTCAACAAATGTGTCCCTCTGCCGCATAGTCTTCTTAGCTATCTCCAGAAGTACTTTCATTATTTCCTATTTACTCAATTACAGAATTATTACTCAGGCTCTTTGGGTGTTAGTCCACCTTCCCTTGATGATGGTGCGAACAACACATTTGATTCTCTCTGAGTATTCATTTGCTTCAAGGGTGATCTATCTATTTTAAGGAAATCACAATGCTTCATTTATCTTACACCATCTGTAGAGGAAGATTTTGTTTTCCATCTCATTGCGTAATATGCTTTTAATCTCCAAAATGGTAACAATTTTTATATTTTCTTTTTGAGCATAGTTTATCTCTTTTTTTTAACTCTCTGCATTATAATTTGATGATATTTGAGGAATATAATACCACTTCTCCTTTGAATTTTTTTCCATCTGTGATGTTTCAATCTTCTACTTACTTGTGCTTGTCTTGATCAGTCTTTCCCACATATTTCTAGTTTCTGATCAAGTTCATGAGAAATTATAAATCCCAATTTGTTTGAATTTCATGTTAATTAGTAGTCAGTGATATCCTGAGTGCTCACCAAATGAGGCCTTATGAGAATTATCGGGGTGCTCTGTTCAAAAGTCTTTTTCTTATTCCCAGTATTACAGGCTATAAGCAAGACAGTTAATGATAAGAAGGAGTTGACCTTTGAATAGTAGAGTTGACTGTATTTACCAATACTGATGTAACATGTATCAGTTGCATGCCTAATGTACATGGATAACCATAACTTCATAAAGTGAAGTTTTATTTCCTAAGGCAGTTACTCATAACTTCTCTCTCATGGATCCTTTAGTGTGGCTAAGTAAAAATGATGCTTATCAATCAGGTTTCAGTTGCAGTATTTTAAGCAGTAGGGAACTCAAAACAGAGAATCAGATACTGGAGGAACAGTCTCTACGTCTACCACAATCAGAATACTTGGGAGGCAGGAAGCCGTTGTCCTAAACCTGTCTGCAGTCCAGTGCTGAGATCATCATCATCTCCCAGATCACACGTCCTGAGCTATGGTCTGGGATGAGGGAGTCACCGTTAGAATGACTGGCTCTAGAACCTGGTATCCCTATGATACGTGCGTCAGAAAAACGGATGCCAGACATACTGCCGCCTGGTTCCCCACCTGGTTCAGTGCTAAACTCAAGACCCTCAAGAGTGCCTCTGATCAATAAAACCTAGACCTGTTCAGAAACCCCAGCTATAAGGGAGTCTGGGAAATGTTGTTTTTATTTTCTTGCCAATGCAGTGCAATAGGACACACCAGGAAGGGGTGGGGCAGATAGAAAGGGAATCTGCCATATTGTGGATTCCCATGCAGTCTTCATTTCCATTTTCTTCTGATGCCTTCATCTCTGATATTTCCCCTTCAACTGTACGGGGGCTTCTCTCCAACCTTTGCACTTTGGAGAATCATTTCCTCCAGTCCTTTTCCCCTCTTCTTTTCCTCGCTTTTCTATTCTGTCCATCTCTCATCAAATACTCTCGCCTACCTATACTTTGGCAGACTGCCAAAAGGTTTTAAAAGAACTCAGCTCCATAGAAAGGCTAGATTTTTGCAGAATCAACTAAAATTTCTAGTATCTAAATGTACATATCCATATAAATTCGAAAACTTTAAAACATTTAGATGTCTATCTATCACTACCACAATGCAAGAATTTTTTAAAATGTGTTTTGCAACATGTTCTGATGGCCAATGAAAAAAATTTTGTTAGAATTAAGAAAAAATAGATTTCAAAGCAGAGGACTATCATCTTGTCTTAGACAATATAGTTATCTAATTCCATGAACTTTAGAATCAAGAATTGTGAGGTATCTTATAGGAAGTTTTTTCTTGACCTTTCCAATCATCCATAAAATTTCACTATACCTAAACAGCATGTATATATTTTACATACCTATAATGTAATCCTTTATCAGTTAAGATGAAGCATTCAGTGAAGGCTAACTTGTGCTTACAAGAAGTTTGATGAAAACTAAGCTTTGCAAGGAAAAGTACAGATACTTTTTAATACAGATTCCACTGACTTGGATGAGGCTCTAGAAAAAAAAAAACTCAGTTTGAAAGATGGAGGGCAATGTGTTCAGGACAAAATCATCTCATACATTCAGCAAAGTCAAATTTTGGGTATTATATGATGGTAGCTAAATATTCAAATTAAATTAAGTTATATAGAAAGAATAGCCAATGAGTAAAGAATCTCAAGACACACTTCCAACTCTCTAGTGTGTTGATTTAGCTTTGAAATAGCTTTCAGGAGCTTGTGTGTGAGTATGACATTCCCTGCTGCTGACCTCTTTGGAACTGGTTGTGTAGAATTAATCACTCCTGAGGCCAATGTAATCTGTCAGTTGAAAGCATTTTCCACCCATCTTCTCAGTATGCATCCCTGTCCTGGGAGCTGTGTGTATACATATGAGGATGTTCAAAGGGTTAGAAGAGGAGGTA
Organism: Camelus dromedarius; assembly: GCF_036321535.1. Lineage (NCBI taxonomy): Eukaryota > Metazoa > Chordata > Mammalia > Artiodactyla > Camelidae > Camelus > Camelus dromedarius. The sequence continues at coordinate 7,918,204 of NC_087454.1, read as the reverse complement.
CCAAAAATCAAAGCAAGGTATGTCAGGGCAGGAATGCTTTTCATTGTAGTCGTAGAGAGAAAACTTTCATGAGTGAAAGAAGAGAACAGCTCAGTGGTAGAATGAATGTCCTGCCAATTAGCACAAAAGAACCTCAAGGAAGAGAAAGTTAGCCACCTTCTAGCTGGAGGTTTGAGAGTCTCCAACTTGGACTCTACCTCCAATCTAGCCTTCCTCCATCCTCTGTGCTTCTTCCAGAGACTTCCAAAATGTGCATCTTTTAACTTAATCTCACTGCTTTAAAAATTTTCAATGGCTTTTTACTTTCTTGAGGATAACATCCAACCGCTGTAGGACAAACAGAAAATGATGAAGAGCTGACATCTCCTACCTTTCCCAACTTACCTCTTGCCTCACCATCCCTCACCCACCAGTCCCACCCAGGTTCCTACAGCTCCTAACAAACCAGGATGCTTGGAGCTGTTGTGCCATCACATGCAAGGTCCCTCTCTGAGGACTATCCCTCTCCATCTTCCACATTCACCCTACTTGAAAGACACCTGCTTACACATACAAGATACTTGTATGTATAAGGTCAGGTTCATGTCCCAGTAACATTAAGTATTTTCTGGACGACACTACCTTGACCAAGTTCAGTCCTGTCTGTAGTTTCCGAATCCCTTTATTCTAGCACCTGTGATATTTTATTCCTGAATCTCCACGTTAGGCTGTAGACCTGTGGAAAGACTCATGGAGTCTTTGTCCCTATAGCAGGGTTCCCTGCATCTAATAATCCCTTCATTTGCCGAATAACAGCCAAAGAATTGCTGAAGGATACAGTGCTTGTTCTGGGTCTTGAGCTACTGGTAGGATTTGGGCAGGATTCTGAGCAGGGTAAGATGTATGAGCAAAGAATATATATGTATATATACATACACACACATATATATATATAATGTTTGTGTGAGAGAGGGAAAAAGAAAGTGAGATGATTGGAATAGGGGAACTTAAATTTGAATATGTAGCATGAAACCACATTCTGAAACCCTGAGAAGTGACCACATGATGATGCTACCATGAAACAAAAAAGCCAGGAAAATGGGCCTATATGTTGCACAAAGGCTGAAGAATAAAATTATGTTGATTTTGACGGAAGGAGCCCTATGATTGCTTCCTTTTCCTTTTATGTCATATCTCTTTATATAATCTTCTTGCCAAAGGAATTAATATATAGTAGAATGAAATGTTAAGTACTATGTGATTGGGAAAATAATATGAATAAAGCATATTTAATCTAGTGCCTTTAATTATGGTTATAATCAGTGTATTTATCATGAACAATTTGCATATTATCCTTTGATGACTAAATCCACTAATAATAGGTAAAGTTTGTTACCATGGTACCAAAGAAGCCTAAAGTCTACTTGGGGTTGAATGGGTTATAAAGGGAACTAATATTAAACATCTACTATAATCTAGACACCAAAATATGTATGTAGTTTATCCAATTTAGTCCTCATGACTACCCTGGATGGTAGGAATCACTGCTGATTGGCATATATGAAGAAACTAAAGCTTAGAGAATTGAAATAGCATCCCCACAATTATCTAGTTATGGGTTGAGGAGCTTTTATTCAGCCCTAGTCCCACAGCACTTGAAGATGAGAAACAAAAGTCATCCTTTTTTAGCATCCTAGAAAAATTCTTAGGAATACATCTTATATCAAAAATATTTTAGCATCTTAGTTATTAGGAGAACATTTCTTAAAGTCAACTCTAATTCTAATAAAATCAATTCTAATTCACACAAAAACATGTACTTTTTGTAACTAATGTGGAAATAAACTTTTGAGATAAGGGGAAGGAAGACAAGACAGTTATCCACATAGAAATGTTGATTAAGCCAGTGTTTTGTAGCCCCCAAAAAACTGTGATATTAAGTACTTCAATTAATTTAGTTCTTCTTACCAATCTCTCCAGAAAGCTCTTAGGAGATTTAAGAAACTCAATCTGAAAGTCATATAGTGACTTTTAAAATTAAAGTGGAGAATTCTTCCACAAGGTTTGAAGGAAGACTGGGCGTGTGACATTCTTTAGTGAGGTGTCCTTCCCCTCCTGCCTAATCCTTTCATCCCACCTCTGCGGTAACATGTAAAATGACTAAAGCTATCTGTGCTCTCAGTGCCGTAAATCTTCATGTAAGCAGCATAGAGCTTAGCAAAGACAAATAGCAGGGTTCTTCAGTATTTTTTTAGTAAAGCTGCTAGTATCTCTAAACCATTTGCTTTTCACTCTTCTTGCTCAAAGGCATAATTGAAATGCAGGGGAGTACATTTAGTGGATGTATCTTTAACTGGAAGATTTGTGGTCATATAACCAGGTTTCTGTGTCATCTTGGGCATGAATTTTACAGTCTTTGGAACTCAGTAACAGTGTCCTTGATACGGCCTTATTTCTTTGCTGTAGGAATCAGCAGTTCATAAGAAGCAATGACTCACTATTTGAATAAAATAATAGAACAACTTTGTATATCTATGTGATTAAAGGTGAATGTCTGGTAGACTGTAAGCTATCCAGGTAGATTTACTCCCAAGAAAGCAACTTTTCACTATGTTACCAATTTATTATTTATTACCTCTTATTATATTCCTTCTTAAAAAAGTATGTCTGCAAATAGTCACAGTCTGTATTTCAAAAACTATGTTGAAAACAATTTGGGTTTAAAATATAATTATGCTCCTTGGATGTTTATTATTGTGTGTAATTATAAATGTCCATTGAGTCTTCTGAGCAAGAAGTTCATGACAGAATGGAGGGAAAAAGTTGGATTTTAGGAGTTTTCATTCTTTCTTTTTTTTTTTTTTCCCTAAACATGTGTGAAGATTTTTCAATATTTCATCATCCTGGCAGGACAGAGTTTAAAATGTTTGTAACATCCCTGAGTGAACTCAGTTCACATAAATTCCACAAGTAGCTAGGAAGTGGCAGCCCCATTGATAAGCTTCCCCAGTCCACAGAAATTGAGCCATAACATTCCCATTAACTTTGTTTGGAGCCGTGATTAATGATAAAGAATAGAGACAAATCCAAGTTAATATAGATAGGGAAATGTTATTTTCCTCATCCTCCAAAATTTGGCTATCACTGGATAAACATTCCCTTCTGTGGAAGCCTTTCTTCTTCCCTCACGCTGGCATGCCGGCATTGTTGGGGACACTCTATGAAAGGACACAGAATCTCCTCTTCCCCGACCAGTGCCCCCATCCCCTCAAAGCAAGTATTCCCTCTATACTATTATACCTCAATTTCCCCAATACCACCTCCAGTTTCACAATACTTAGGCTTACACAGCTTCTAAACTTCCTTAGAATAAAAAATACAAAGAGGATTGTAGGAATATGGAACAGTTTCCACATGGTGATCTCTGAAAACTGCTTCCAGTAGCAGTCTGACTGGCCAGGAGGGCCCCAGAGAAATTACCTACCATGGACCCCAGCCTGACTTTCAGTCTTAAGGACCCTGAAACCAGATATGTTAATGCAATGAGAGAAGGAAGGCTCAGATTAACCTAGGTAAGACATCACTCTTATGTATCCAGTGTGTTCATTTGCAATGAGAAATATAACTGTCAGAACTGAAATACTCATGCTGGCATCGTTAGTGAAATTACTCCCTGAAGTCACACCTGCATGGGGTGAACTGGCTTAGATTCAGCACATGAGGAGTTCAAGGAAGGTTCAAATAGGTCAAGCTCTCAATAAGGGGGGTCTCAGCTTAGCAAGGATTTCAGCATTTAATGATACACTTATTTGCAAGACTCCTTAGTTTTTGCTGAGGCATAAAACTTGAATTATGTTTAATTGGGCAATTGCTTTCTGGTTGATTAACACATAGAGTGTTGTCAAGATACAATTTGTTTAATTGGGCAATTGCTTTCTGGTTGATTAACACATAGAGTGTTGTCAAGATACAATTTCAACTGAAGGATGTTTCTTGTGCAAGTATAAAAGTTTTCAAAATGTCTGTGGTCAGACAGAGACAAAAACTCCAAATGTAAATCAATTCTTTGAGGCTCTGACAAACCGGAAGTTAACCCCAAAAGATAGATCATGCCAGTTGACTGAGAGTTGCCCTAACATCAGCAGAGCATCAAGAGTAATCCCCAACTTTGTAGCTTCATGACTCTTCATAAAGGAGAGATAATATCATCCAATCTCCATTCTCCTGTCAACCTGAGAGATAAAGTTCTAGCAATGCCACCTGCAAAGCAAGTAAATATACTAATAAATAAAAATCATGATTTTCGTGCCCTATGGCTTCTTTTCTCACCCATCCCTACCATTATGGAATTTGATAGATATTCTCAAATAGGTATTTCCATCTTTCCAGATAATACAAGGAATGAGCAGAAACTCTTTAGTTTTAAAAAGCACTTTCCCTAGGAGGTTAACTGCCTGAAAAATGGATTTAGGAATATACCTCCTAGAGAGAAACTTCAGCATTGCTCTTGCAGTTTATATCATGTGTAGCTACTTTATGTTAAAAATTTTTTTTTTACTCTCTGAAGATGTATGGAACAAGTCATTGCATGCAGCCCAATCGCTGTTACTTCTTTCTAAGGTAAGATCAGACACAAGAACTGTCAGAAGTTGGAAATGGGTTTTATGGCCATTATCTCCACATACTTATTCATATCTATGGAAAATTCTCCTTAACTACTGCCAAAAGGCTCTTCTAAAATGTTTTGTAATGCATGGTTGCTTGGAGACATTTTAATTTCAAAATAAATAGTTCTGCCTTGTCCAAAATGTATACACACTGCACTAAACATAGATTCTTGGCGTCCTACAAACTTCTAAGGTTGACATTGCAAGGCTTGCTTCAAATGCATTTTTGGCAAAATCAAATCCTTAATTATTTTTTAAAGAGCGATATGTTAGAAATGTGCATGCTATTATCCCTAAAAACACCAGAAGAATCTAAAGAACTCCTTTCTCCTGACAATGCTGCTAATTTGGATGTAAGGAGGTACAGAAGAACTCAGACAGACAGCAATACCACAGACAGCAATGAATCACCCTTCAAACAATTGGGTCTCACCCCCTTTGTTGCTTATAGGATTCAGCAAATTGTGATTAAGGAGCAAAATTTCATGTTCATTCTAGTAACCAGTGTTGCCACTGAATAACTTGAGATAATTGTGCCACTGTGTCACTGCACAGAAGCATCCCAAGGAGCCTTGCTTACAACTGGCGTGTCTACTGTCTTAACAACCAGAAATAGATTGTAAACACAGAATGTCTCAGGAGAAGTCCATAGAGGTCAGTCTGGGGCTGAGACAGGTACTTGAGCATGCTTATCATGGTATGAACACAAGAAAATACCAACTTGAGTATTTCTACTACTTCCTATTTGGTACAGTTATTGAGGGACGCTGTGGGGCATAAGAATGACATGATATTGCAAAGCAAACAGAGCTAGGTGGATACATGGCTCAATCTTTAAGATACCTCTTCCAGTCCTATGTACTTCATATAGTATGCTAGATGAAAAGCAGATAAACTATTTCCAGCTTATCTCAATTGAGATAATCTGTCTTGACACTAAATGCAGTTTACAATAGTGATGTTTCTCAGCCACCTCATCTGGGTTGTTTTGAAATGTCTGCCCATCCCTACTTGGGAATCATTTTTGGCGATTGAAAATAAAGACCTAATTGATGTCAAACATGATTTCCCTATTTGCTGCAGAGTTTTTTCCTCTTTCATTTCCAATGAAATATAAATCTCAAGGACAGCAAAAATTTGAGTACTCTCTGTTCATCTCTGAACCCCATGGTCTCATTTTGTCAGACTTTAAAAGAGCCTAAAATAGTTACATAATATGAAATCTCTGGTTGATTCAGAAACCAAATAAGCAAACCTCCAAAATAGACAAGACATCAGTTTGTGAGCAAGTCAGCCTGCTGAGCTGGGATTTCTGTCCAAGAGGCTCACGCCTGGTTAAGTAACAATGGAGACCTGTAATTTTTCTGAAGCTCAGTTTTCCTTTTCTCACCCAATGTTCGGAAAGCTTCCCGTTTTCTTTTTGACAAAAGGTAAATGGCTTCAGATTTCATTTGTATTAATGTGCTTCTAATTAACTGACTTTAATTTGATTCTTTAAAAATCTTTGCAAGTTAAGTATGCCATTTCTGTCCTATAGATAATAACCTTACTTTTATTTACCTGCTTACATCATAAATGTCAGAAAGAAGAAAGTCACTGGAAGCACCAAGCCATGACCAAACACTTAGAGTTCATGTAACATGTTCCTTTTAGGTTGGCAAAATGCAATCTTATCTCAAATCTATTTTCCAGTTGAGTTTGGATTTTCATCTTTTCTAGGACACAGCACAACTGCAGCTTGTCATCTCTGTCATGTCATCTCTATATGCAATAACTATAACCACATTAGCCATTGGGGGACTACGTGCAGTGAGGTAGTGAGAAAATTAGCCTCCTGATTGACTAGAGTTGACTAGGGTTAGGATATCTGCATTTCTGTTTATTCTCTGTGTGACCCTGCCTTAGTCACTGAATTTCTCTGAGCCTCAGCCTCCTCCTCTGTTAAATGGAGAAAATCATGTATTCTTTATCTATTAAGGCGCATTTATAGGAATCACCATCTTTATGTTGTATGGAACAAGTCATACACATTAACACTATGTGTTAATGTAATACAAGAAAAGCATCTTTTGTGTAATGTTTGATTAAACTCAAATGAAACATTAAAGTCAAATTAAAGTTGAACAGGTTTCTTTATTGCAGACCTTCTTGATATGTTGGCACAATAACATGAATCTCCAATGGAGGTATGGATTACACAGCATTATCAAGACTTGCTTAATTCTAAATGCAAAACAATTTTGTATTTTTATGTGATTACATTTGAGGGTTTCTGGTTCACTCATATTACTTTAGAATTTTCTAAACTTCATGGTGATTAATTAGGAAAGTATATGCAAACTGTTAAGCAAGCAGGAAACATAAAGGATTATTCTTATTCTTAAAGAATGAACTTTTAAAAATTGCCTGTGATGTTACCTTGGCTATAAATGTGAATGTATTTTTAAACTCCTAGCATTTACTAGTAATTTAAAGATGTCTTCCTCCATTTTATCTTAAACAAAAATATTCCAATAGCTTGCCTTTAACACATGCTCTGTTTACCATAGTATAAATTTTCATAGGATCATCTTCAAATTAAAGAAAACCAAATACATTCCCTGGCTTACCTTCATAAACTTCTGTTGGGTTATAAAGTGGTACAACCTTTCTATCAAACAATTGGGCAGTATGTATCAAGAGTTCTCAAAAAATTTGTATCTTTGACCTTGTAATTTCATTCCTAAGGATCTTGAGGAAACCGTAAGTAAGAAGTACATTTGCAAGGATGTTTTTGCCCAGAATTATTTATAATAAAAGAACTGAAATGACCTTGATGTGTCAGTTATGGTATATTCATATAAAATGATCCATTTATAAAAATGATTTGTGCATAGAATTTTAGTAGCATGGGAACCTGTTTATAAGATAAAATTAAGAGAAATAAAAGCAGGATGCAAAATGTAATCTAGTATGGGTAAAGCATAAAATGCACGGCCAAATATAGCTAAATGTTAGCAGTGATTGAGTCTGAGTTTGGAGATTTTCAGGCATTATTTTGCATCTTTGCAGCTCCTTAATGGTTGTAACAATAATACATTCAACAAAGGTACTAATCTCACCCTCAGTTACTTGGCCTCAAAAACATTTCACAATTGTTGACATAACCACATATTAAAAATCCTTTTCTGTGTCTTGTCAACAATGGATGACATCATTGATGTCTTAGCAAACAAAGAAATGTATGATCAGTTACCATGATTAAAAGGCTGAAAACCAAGACCAGAAAAGAACCTTCACATTATAACCTAAAGAATCCCTCAATGTACATATTTCAATACCAATATATACTTAGGAGATGTGTTTTGAGAGTTTTGTGTCTTAAAATGACCCACTGGCTTTCTGATTTCACTTTCCTATCTTTTTCAAAGCTACTAAAGAAGATAAACTTTAAAATGAAACATAATACTCCCTAGCTCTGATGTTACATAACTTGAGAAAAGTTGGGGGAAGTACATTGTAATAGGCTAGCTAGCTCTTGTACTTGGATTATAAAATATGCATAAGTAAATATACCCTGGACTTACTGAGTAAGACATCTCCTTGCACATTCAAAGGAAAGATCCCATATAAGGCTACTGAGGGCTCTTATTTCTTCTAGTCTTAGAGAATATCTGAACTGTGGTATCTTAGGAGTCCATTGGAAGTGACCTCCAACTTGCTTGTAAGTTGGCCCTTGCCTTGGTTCAAACTCACTCTCTAGAATGTTCTTGGGGCAGAATGGCTCCAACAAATGATCAAGGCTGAAATGGCTGCACTCTTAGCAATAATTTCTCTTCTGCCAACTTGTCATTTTTCACTATTTTCTGTAGTAATGACAAATGTATGTGCCTCCCCCACCAGAAATAGAAGCTACAATGTAAGTCACCCGGCCAAGACCATGCAGTAGACAGTAATTTATATGTCTTTAACAGTATGGGCCACATGCTTTCAAAAAAAAAAAATCTACTATTCAGTTCTTATCTGGCAAACCACAGAAATAGGAGTTTTGTTTCCTGTTATTGCAGTACTTGTGCAGTTGGAGAAATGCTCTTGATTTCCTTTCATAAAGTTTTCTTTCTGAAACAATCAGGATTGTAGTAAACACTGACCCAAAAAAGAGGGTTCATTTCATGAATTTCCAGTAATGCCTGTGCTCCAAGGTTTGTTTTTGTTGTAAAAGATATGAAAGTCTAATTACTAATGTCACAGGGATATTTCATTTGTTTCAATTGCTGATATTTTCACCAAAGGTTTCCCAAATCCTGGGTACTGCTGTGTTCCTAGAGAAACAGGGGCAATGCCACACTTGCTGAGCTCACTCTCTCCAAGGCTAAGTTAATCAGTTTAGAAATTCCAGGTGATCCCCATGTCCCTGTCTTTGTCCAACTACCCAAGAGCTTTAGGCATGGATGGACACTTGACTCTATCCTGACTATTCAGAATCAATTTTGCTGGCCACAAAGATTAATTTAGGGATTGGCATGTGATCCCATCCAAGCTAGTCAGAGCACTCTCTTGACCCTTGCCAGAGCTACTGGAGAAGATGGTACCTCTTTCTTTGAAATGAGATCACAGATCCATGTAGACTCAGAGTTGCTGGGACCAGATTGTGAATTTAAGAGTAGACCAGGGACGTTCACTGCTGAGGACAGGATTCAGTCATATCTAGACTTCTAAGAAATTCTTTTTGTTTTTCTTTTCTTTCTTTTATTAAACTGGATTGAATTAGTTTTCTAACCCATATTACCAAAAGTCTCAGAGAGTTCTTGATATGAAGGCTGGGACTTCCCTCTGAGAGATCTCTTGCCTTGGGAAAGTTTGTCTGAGATCTTTAGAATCTCAAGGAACATTCTCAACCAGCTTCTTTCATCTGCATCTTTAGCACACTTGTCTTCTTGGAATCTCATCAGGAAAAGACTGGGAATCAGAGTGGAAAGAAACAGGTCTCTCTCTCTCAGGACCCCTTCTGTCTTCACTGGTGTCTGGTTTAACCGTAACGGAAAGCCTGATGAGGCCAGTTATCTTGGAGGACCTGTTAGAAAGTTGGCTGCGTACAAAACCCATGACAAAGACTAGGAAGGGACTGTTACTTTTTCTTCTGCTCTCCCTGGAATTATTTATATTTCACTGTGGACTGACAGGAAGGCTGTTCGCTCTCTGCTAAGTGCCAAATATCATACTGGAGTGTGCCAAGCCAGCTCACTGGAGATTTTCCTCAGAAGGCCAAGGAGCCATCATCTGAGAAAAGACCCTTTTCCAACAGAATTCAAAGGTGGCACACTTGTTTTTCTGCTGACAATTGTCTTTCAGTAAACAGGCAGGATGGCTCCAGAGTGCAGATGCCTTGGTTGCCTAAGACTTGGAACAAATATTGCTGCCTGACTGAAAGGTTCTGGTAAGTCTTTATTGGCTCTTCCATCTCCAGAACGAATAAGTCTTAACCACAGTAAAATTGATTCTCAAGTCAAGAATTTCTCAAATGCTTTATCCAAGATCAAAAGTGAAAACAAAACCAAAAACAAAACAAAACAACCCTGAAGGAAAAGGTGAACCACATGGCCTAACATTAGGGTATTTTGTCTTGGTGTCAACCTCTAACATACGGTAATTTTCAATGACTGACAGATGAAATGACTAAGAAGGAGAAGGAAAATTGTTTACTCCTGGTAGCAACTGACAGAGGTTTGTTTACTGTAATTCTTTAAAAAGGATATCAGGCTGTTTTCACAATGAGAAAAACTTTACTTGGAAAAGAAAGCAACTACAATCCTGAAAGCTAAAGTGCAAACACAAACACACAATCAAAACTAAGCTTTATAATAAAATGTGTAAATGTCTTCCCAAGGAGAAACTAGCCTTCTACTCATTCATACAAGAAAATCTTCACTTGTATATGCAATTATATAGGGGCCTGCTAACAAGGTGATGATGGGAAGAGGAATCCCTCTGCTGCTAATAATGTCTAACAAATATTTCTGTAATAGTAATAAATTGGAAATAATCGTAATGGATCTAGACTGATTTGGACTCAGGCATTTGTGTATTTAGCTATGCAATACTTTATATAATTATATATATATATATATATATATATATATATATATATATATATCTATATTTCAGTTGTGTAGCATTATAATTTGACATCTAAAAAGTGATCACTACCACAAGTCTAGTTACCATCCATACTGTACAGTTGACTCCCTTCACCCATTTCACTCACCTCTCAGCCCTTGTCCCCTCTGGTAACCATTAATCTGTTCTCTGTAGCTAGGGATTTGTTTTATATTATTTGTTTCTTTTTTTAGGTCCCACATATGAGTGAAATCATATGGTATATGTCTTTGTCTTATGTTCAAGATCCATTCATGTTGTTGCAAATGGCAGGATTTCATAATTTTTTATGGTTGAGTAATATTCCATTGTATATATATATCACATCTTTATCCATTCATCCATTGATGAACGTTTTGGTTGCTTCCGTATCTTGTCCATTGTTAATAATGTTGCAGTGAACCTAGGCATGATTGTACTTTTTCAAATTAGTGCTTTCGTGTTCTTTGGATAAATTCTCAGAAGTAGAGTAGCTGGGTCATATGGTATTTACATTCCTAATTTTTTGAGGCAACTCCATACTGTTTTCCATAATGGCTCTACCAATTTACAGTCCTACCAACAGTGTATTAGGGATTCCTTTCCTCCACATACTCTCCAGCACTTGCTATATAGCTTGTCTTTTTGATAAAAGCCATTCTAATAAGTATGAGGTGTTACCTCATTGTGGTTTTGATTTGCATTTCACTAATAATTAGTGGTGTTGAACATCTTTCCATGTGCCCATTGGTCATCTGTATGTCTTCTTTGGAAAGATGTCCATTCAGATTCTCTGCCCACTTTTTAATCAGGTTGGTTGTTTTTCTCTTGTGTTTGGATTGTATAAGTTCTTTATATATTTTGGATATTAACTCCTTATCAAATACATCATTTACAAATATCTCTTTCCATTCTGTAGGTTTCATTTTTGTTTTGATGATGGTTTCTTTCACTGTGCAGAAGCTTTTTAGCCTCAGGTACATTTTTTAATGGATCTCCCAGGGCTCCCTTTCACCTGGATTGCATCTTTGGTAAATAGGACCAGTACTAAAATCTAACACAGAGGTCCTGAGAGTCCAAACCTTCATACTGAAAGTCTGACTTTAGTACATCCGTATCTTTGTTTCACAGGCTTCAACTTCAACACTGTGGACAGTATCTCACACTTACCTCTTTTACCAATCTTTTTTTTCCAAACCAGTTCCTTTTTCCCAAACCTATTTTCATGAGCACCTTGCTTTCTGCTAAACGTCCTGAAAAAGAGAGTGTGATGACAGGGTTGCATCTTCTCAACATGGAACCACCACCCGGAGAGGGGAAGACAGTGAATCAAGTCACTGTTTTCTTGGTCAGAATTCTCCCTGTGTTGCATTTGTTACAAATCGGAGAATCAGTAACCATTCCTCTCCCCAACATACATCTCCTTTAAAAACAAAACAAAACTATAATTCAAGTTGAGATAGCTGTAGAGACGAAAATTAGGGAGTATTATTGAGGACTGATATAAAGAAGTTATCTCTGTTTCTTACGCTCGCAGAGGAGTGATGCATGGATGTGTGTCCTTGCTTTCTTGGTTTCTCCCTTTGCCACAGAATTTACAATGTCTGTACAAGGTCTAGAAATATTTTTCTTCAATTCTCAATCATGTTATGCTCTGATTCTTCAAATGTTGTTGCCCCTGACTGCCCTGCACATGTCAGAATTATACCCCTGGCTATGGGATACATCCACTTAAACCACCTCCAAGATGGCAATGAGAGACGAATGAAAGACTCTAAAAGCATTACGTTTCTTCCAGCACTGCCGATGGATTTTGGGGAGTGGGGGCAGGGGCGGTGTTGGTATGTATCGGTAGATGTAGTTTTCTTTAGATTTAATCATGCATTTTTATGGTTATACCACTGCCAGGTAAGGGAATCTGTTTGTGTTGCCTTTAACTGTAAAAGAAATGGAAATACAGGAAGATAAGCTTATTTGGCTCATTTTCATGAAGCAAATTTGCCATGGCGTGTTTCTTAGCTAAACCTGTTTTCAGAGTCCCAATGCTCTTTTTACCTTCATCAAGACAGTCAGATGCTCCTTTTGGCTTGGGAAATGTAGTGGAATCTGATGAGGAAGAAAGCTGACATAAGTATGCATGGTTATCAAACTTGCCAGAGTAAATGAAAGTCTGCAAGTAAGTGGAAAATTAACTCAGAACTAGCTTGAAAGGATTTGGGTTTTATAACTTCACTGACCAGCATAGACAGTCACCTGAGTGCATAAAGAACTGCTTGCTTTATGGAATATTTTCATACTTGTAAAAATTGATCATATATCACTGTCAGGTCTAATTTTCTTTTCTGTTCTAGGAGGAAAGTTCATCCCCCTCCTACTTATTAAATTTGAAAAGTAAATAACCACAGCAGTATCTCAATAGACTTCATGTGTTTATTTTACACTACAAGAATGTGAAATAATTGGGCAACATGTCGTGGGGGGAAAAGACCAGGAGAACAGCTTGTTGTGTTTAATAAACTAACATTGGTTCTATGTGCTGAAAAAACAGTTATTGACAGTTATATATCTTGTTTACAAGCACAGACCTAAAACTTTATTGGGAGGGAATAAAAATACTCAAAGTTGTAGCTGACGAAATTGCTTTTGCCAGCTTAGGGCAATTGCTTCAAAGAAAAAAGTATAAATGTTTGAACTTCCCATCCTTTTGTTATTGGACAGAGGAAGAAGGAAACATTCCACAGAGATAAACTGCCCCATTGAATACTGCAGGAATTTAAAAGCAAAAATATCAGTATTGACATGATTATAGATACAGAATTACAGATTACTTTGGAAAATATTTACCCCTTTTTTTCTTCCTGGTTTAAGGAAAAAAATCTCTTTGCCAATACCAGTAATTCAAATGCATTAAGTATAAGATGGGGAAAGTTTTCTTTTCTCTGCTCTGTTCTCTTCAAAAGCTAAGAGTATTTCTTTAAATTGTAGCCTAGGATGGTGGCAGCCAAGGGCTGGAGAGTGGGGGAAATGGGGAGATTTTGGACGAAAGGTACATTAAAAAAAAGTTTTCAATTATTCCAGATGAATAAGTTCTGGAGACCTATTGTAGGGCATGGTGACTGTAGGTAACTATACTGTACTGTGTACTTGAAATGTGCTAAGAGATCTTAAATGTTCTCACCACAGACATATACACACATATACACAAACAGATGGTAACTATGTGAGGTGATGAATGTGTTAATTAGCTTAATTGTAAGTATCATTTCACAAGTATACATGTAACAAAACAGCACATTGTCCACCTTAAGTATGCATAATTTTTGTTTGTCAATGATACTTTGATACAGCTGGAAAAAATTTTAAATAATAAAAAATAAGCTGTAACTTACCTTTTATCATGAGTGAGACTGAGGAAGTGAAGAAATGTTAAGGGGCAACTTTGAATAAATTATCACTGAATTTCTAATATTTAGCTGACTCACCTGTGATGAAAGTTAATTACCATTATTAATTATAATTTAAAGTCTGTGTTTTGAAGATCTTCCAGGGTTTTCTAATTCTGACAGCATCTGTCAGAGGGAGGTAGTGGGGAAGAACTTGTCTTCAAGGCACAGAGAGTTTCTGTGGTTTGTCAAAGTCACAAAGTCCCAGAGGCAACCAGAAATGCACACATCACTTCTCTCCAAGCAGCCCACACTTCAGCTGTGAATATAGATTTAGCCACAGAAAAGAGGTGAGGTCAGCAAGCAAGAGCTGAGATAGGATTCCTACAGATACCAGACCTATTACCCAGAATGGGGATTTCTGCCAAAAATGTCAGCCTGTAGACTACTTATCTGAAAGGAGAGCTAGTGTCCATGGGTGACATATGGCTCAATGACCAAAGTGGAAAGTTGAACTATTGCTTTAAGAAAAAGAGCCCAAGAACCTACGTGGGACTCCCTAATCTGAGGAAGAAGCTTCCTGATTTCAGTCCAAATCCGTAAAACACATGGGAAGCCTGAATATTTTTTATTCCAGTCTGTCGTGATTGATTAGCATGAAGTTCTGTGGATTAAATAACAACCAAGTGCGGTGCTGCTGCCGTCCGAGTGCACCACCATCCATGGCTCTTACAGCTGCAGCGACATGATGGTCTTATCAGAAGACTCCTGTCAAAGCGTTTTATAGTTTTTGGGGCACTTTCTCCAAAATAAATCTGCTCCTTTCTCAGTCTTCCACAAAAATAAATTGACATGAAGTGAGAATAGGTCAAAGCTAAGATGAAAGCTGACAAAGCTGACACTCCAGAATCTCCCACCTCAGCGCAGGAGAGAGGTAAGAAAAGCCATATAGCCCATGTTTACAACAGGGCAGTGACATAACAATAACAAAAGCAGGAGCAGTGGCAACATCTGTCATTTAGTGCTGAGACCAGAGGAAAAAATTTCCCGTAAGCCTCACCAATAGTCTCTCATTTTACAGAGGTGGAAAGTGTTGGTCAGACGTCTGTGTAGCTTTTCTGGGATCTTAGTCCTAAGAGATGACAAAGCTTAGAAGGTAACCCAGGTCTTCTGGATCTAGTTTGGTCCCCTTTCTCTTTCCACCCATAGACTGTCTGCTAGTGAAACTTAACCCTTGGAGAGAAGAGGAATTTTCATCATTCTTACCTGGCTCTGAAATGTTGAGGAAATACACAACTGACCCTTGAACAACAAGGGTTCGAATTGTATGGATCCACTTATATGTGGATTTTTTTTTCAATGACTATATTGGACCATTTTTTGGAAATTTGCGACAACTTGAAAAACCACAGATGAACCACGTAGCCTAGAAGTATCAAAAACTGAGATAAAGTTAGGTATGTCATGAATACCTAAAATATATATGCTAGATACATCTATCCTTACATAGGTATAAGTTGAGTGATATTTAATATAAAATTAATGTTTTACTTTTTTATAACTTTGCTTTCAAAGAATTATATTACCATACAGTATGTCTCTCTCTCCGATAATTGACTGCCTATCAGCCTGTCATCACAAAGTGGTTTAAAAAGTAACAATATTTCAAAATTGTATTTTGGATATGACTATAATACTGTATGCCATAAAAAATTTATAAGTATTCATTCATTAGTGTGTAGGCTAATCTACCATGAAACAATTGTATCAGTTACACTAGGCTACCATAAAGCAATCACACTGCTGCTTCCTCATTATCAACAGGTGAATCATTATACTTGTAAATAAATGTGAATTTATTTTTCACATTATCTTTTTATTTTCAATGTCTAATATTAGTAATACATGTATCGGCTACAGTGTTTTGTATAATATAAGACTATTGATATAGGTACTCACAGACAATTCATCTTGTAAACAGGTGATGTAAACTTAAGGTATTGATAAATATAGTACAGAACTATAAATGTATTTTCTCTTCTTTATGGTTGTCTTTATAACATTTTCTTTTCTCTTGTTTACTTTATTGTAAGAATCCAGTAATACAATACATATAACATACAAAATATGTGTTAATCAGCTGTTTATATTATTGGTTAAACTTGTGGTCAACAATGGACTATTAGTAGTAAAGTTTTCAAAGAGTCAAGTTATATGAGAATTTTCAACTGTGCGGGGAGTCGGCACCCCCTAACCCCTGCATTGTTCAAGAGTCAAGTGTCCTCCCAAGTCGTATTTTCCTCTTTCAGCATGTATTTCTTTTTTTTTTTTTTTTAACTTTTAAAAATAGCTCTTGGTTGGTTCTAATCTAGTGACATGAGCTCAAACAATGCATCTTGAGTAGTGTGAACCCTCTTGCATTCAAGGGGAGAGCACAGTTTTACTCAAGGTAAGGTGAGAAATGGTAGAGAGATTCGAATTTTGAAGACCGTGAGAGAGAAAGCCATAGCTATTTGGATGCTGTTTCATGAAACAGTGTGTTTCTGTTGCTCATTAGCATCTTTGTCAGTAGTTGAGGAGCTTTCGGCTCTCATTAATTTATTCACGTGCCCTGGGCACATGTAAACTTCTGCAACCACTGTAGGAAACTAGCTGATTGTTTTTCTTAACCCTCTCCTTGATATTCTCCTAAATGACTTTTGAAACAGCTTGTCCTGTAGATCCCTCTTAGTTGCAAGTCTTCCAGGTTTTAGAGTCACCTGTCTCCTTATTTTACTTGTCTACATGTTTCACTGTTTCATTTGGTCTTTATGCCAGAATCTTCAGGCATCACCTTCTTCCTCATCACCACTATTGCTATAAACAATAGTTTAAAATCAGCTCTCCCTCAGAAGATCAAAATCTCACCCAATCTGCCTTCTTACTTCTTTTTTTTTTTTGAAATGCATTCTGAACATAGCTACTAAAATCATTTTTACCAAATGTAATTCATGTCTTATTAGACCCTTTACTCCAAGGATACCAGTGGCTCCTCATTACTTATAAGAGTAAATCCAAGCTCTAGATTATGAGCTGCTCTCTCCCTGCATTTCTCTCAGTGCTTACTTCCCTCTGTGATCCGTATGCTCTTTCCAACAAAGCTTCCTTCAACAGCCACACTCACGAAGGTCTAGTACAAGTGACTAATGAGAAAAATGTTAATAGAGTTTTATCCTCACTCTCTCTCCCCACCCCTCATTGGTAAAGATGCTAATGATTAAGAGAGCTTCTCCACGTAACACCATCCACAATAAATCTACAAATTGATCTCTTTCATCATCTTCAAAGTCTAAACCTCTCTACCATTTCTTACATCAATTTGAGTAAAATGCTTATCAACTGCCAGGATTTTGCAGCCCTTGATAGCTTTCATAGAAAATATGTACATTATGCAATATCATCAATTATTTTAGGGTTATTTCTTCCCTAAAGCTAATTCAGCATATGGTAGAAGTTTGCTAAGTATCTGTTGATTTAATCCATAGGAAAGGACAGTACAGTAAAATATAATCATTTGGATAACTGTAGTAAAGGTCAATCTGAACTAAAAACTTAAATTGTAAAATATAGTCAGTGCTTTCAAAGACATATAGGATGGATTAACTAGATCTAAGGGCAATGCCAAACGGCAATCCTCTGGGTTTTTATTTTGATGGAAAGATTAAAAGGATTCAGAATTAGGATACTAGTTAGAATGGAAGTGGTATTTTAAAGCTCTGGAAGTGTTCCTTTTGGAGTCTTGTTTATTCTGTTTACTCCTTTGGCAGATATTTTCTTCTAAGATGAAGCAAAGGTAACTACAGTGTGGTCCCTGTCCAGATGACCCCAAGTGTCAATGAGGTGGAACAGAATGTTGAGGTTTCATTATCTAGGTCAGAAGGATTAGAAAGAAACATTTTCTATTGGATGAAACATTCACCCGTTGCTATAGAATTCATAATAGCCCTGATTGATTTTAATAGTTGGACAAGTTCCTTCTGCCTCCAGCAACTAGTCAAATTACCTTGTTGTTTTCTAAGGCTGTGTTTCATAAAAATTTAACCTGTAACACGACACCTAAAGGTGTTCTCTTCAGTGTGCAGAGGGCTCCACTTTTGCAAGCTATTTCTCTTAATGTCTCTAAAACATACATTGCATTTTCTACCTCTTTGCTTTTATTTGGGACCCATCTCTTGGGGTTCCACTTCTTCCTTGAAACCTTCCATGACCATCCCAGATTCAAGGGTCTCCTTTTGAGAGCTTTGGAGCTCATTTAAGTGCTCAGCACTCACCCACCTCCTGGTTATATTTCCATGTGTATACACTGTATCTCCCTCCAAATAGCTCTAAGCTCCTTAAGGAGGGGTGACTCCTTTGCTTTCTGTTTCTAGAATCACTGGTTCATTCATTAGAAAAATATTTTTTTCCCTGGGGGCTAGATTCATAGTTTGAAAAGATGGAAAATTTCAGTGGCTACCTGAGGGACCTTACAGCCCATTTTAGAGATGAGTAAATTAAGGTTCAGAATGATTAAGTACATTGACTATGATTGTGCAAAACTCAGTAGTGGAGACTGGAGTGTGAAAATGTTGCACTACCCATTTTTATCCAAACTTTCCACCTTCCTCACAACCCTTATGAAAGTTTTAACTACAGAAGTTTGTGTCACTGTTTTTCTGCCTCTAAATGTCTTTAGTCTTCTGTTTTTGTATTAGTTTGTTAAAGCTGCTGTAGTGAATTACCACAGGTGGGGCAGGTAAACAGCAGAAATTTATTTTCTCACACTTCTGGAGGATAGAAGTCTGAGATCAAGGTGATGGCAGGGTTGGTCTCTTCTGAGGCCTCTCTCCTCGACTTGTAAACCACTGCCTTCTCATCTTCCATCTTTAAGTGTCTGTGTCTGAATTTCCTCTTCTTATAAGGACACCAGTCATATTGGAATGGAGCCCATGCTGATTAACTTATTTTAACTGTAATTACATCTGTGAAGACCCTATCTCCTAATATGGTCACATTCTGAGATACTAGGGGTTAGGACTCCAGCACATGAATTGCAGGGTGGGGAGGGGGACAATTCTGTCCATAATAGTCACCTTTAAAATTTCTTTCCTTCCATTTACTCTGTGATGGAGGCCTCCTGGAACTACTAAAATAAATCTAAACTACACATACTATGCCCTTTCCTTCCATGTCAGTTCAGTATCGAGAGCTAACTTTCCCAACAATTTTTTTTTAAAGAGGAAAATGGGTTCTTCACATTCTAATAGGAATAGCAGTGCTGTTATAGCTTTGGAAACTTCTCTGACATTTTTCAAATCTACTGAGGCTCCACCCACTCTCTTATTCACATCGTCCTCGGTGCCAAGCAACTGTACCACTGCAATTTCCAATGAGTCTGCTCCAAAGGAGACCAAGTCACGCTTGGTTTTCCTTACCAGCTAAGTTCTTGGTGGGGCATCAGGCAATTGCCAAGGCATGTCAGAAAGTATCTGTTGGGTGATCTCAGTCTACACTCAATTAGGCAGTGAAACAGAACATCTAGAGTAATTATGTGGAATTAAAAATAAAACATGCCCCAGAGACAGCTGTTTCTACTGAAGAGGTTTCTGACCAAATGACACTACAAATAGATTTCACCCAAAGGTGATGGAGGGAAGAATCCATGGATCAAGATATGGATGGAATGCCATGACTCTGAGTTTTAAATATCAGACCTTAGAGCAGTTGCATTGCATATAGTTTTATTTTTCATCCCATGTAATCTCAAAAAGTCATTATGTGACTGGGTACATTTTACTTTCCACCTTAATCATCCTTCATAGCTTACAGCATAGATCTGTCTTGTTCTATGCAGAAGGCCAGTTAAATACCATAAGAGAGAAAGAGGCAGACGTGCGTTGACCAAAACTCTAACAGACTGTCTAAGGGGAGAGGGTATCAGTGTTAACAAGAGCCGGGGCACCGCAGTTTCCCACGGGCACTGGCTCAGGCTCAGGCTGGTCTCCAGCCCCCTTCCACTTAATTTTCAATCTAAGTATTGGATTTGTCGTAAAATGAGAATAAAGAATTAAGAGTGTGAGCATCATCGGTTTATGTGTTCATTTCATACAGTCATTCATTCAACAAATAATTACTGAATGCTCACCATGTGCTTGACACTGCGCTCATAAATTTCATGCTGATGTTAATATTTTTATGTTTGCCAAGGCCGAAACTTCACCCTAATCTGAAAAAAATAAAGGAAAGAAGTGCTATTTTTGAGATAAAAAGAGTGAACATTTATAAATTGCTTTCTATGCACCAGGCACTGCTCTAAAAAGGTTAAACATATTAACTCACAGCAACTTTCTAATGTAAAAACTGTTATTATCTCCACTTTACAGTTGGGGGAACTGAGGTGTATTTATCTTAATAAGTAAATGGAAGTCATTAAGTTTGCTTTCAATAGGCTAGTCTTTAAAATTATATCACGTTTTGGAACATGGAAGCATAACCCCCTGAAGCTTTTGGTATCTGAATAAATTGTGTGAATCCAAGGTTAACCAGATTGTCATCTGTCTTGGCTTGGGATGGGGAAAGTATAATAATTAAGAAAAATGAAAGACAAGGTAAGAATTTGCATTTCAACAATCAAGTATTTTTAACAGTTAAAAAAAAAAAAGCAAACCTAACACTAGTTGACTAGTATTTATCTATACCACTGGAAAGATCTGAATTGGACCACTTCCTTTTCTTTGCATCCTGCATTTCTGGGGTATCCTTTGCCTTTGTATTGACTTTAGACAGCCTCCCCACCATCCAGGTGTGTCCCCCCAGTTGCCCAATGCCCAGCTCAAGAACTTCCTTCCCAGCAAGGGGAGCAAATAACCATCCTTTTGATTATTTATTTATACCGGTGTCCCTACATTCAAATCACAACTTAAGAAAGACAACTTTATTTCTCTTCCAGATCTTCTTATAATTGAGTGTATTTTGCAAAAGCCTATTCAGTTGGTTTTCTACTGGATTGCTGACTTTATTAATAACCTCAATTCAAAGAGAAATTTGTCACTTTAGTAAAGAGTGACATCTCTTTATATTATTATCATCATTATATATTTATATTTATAAAAACATTGACTAGGAAGTAAATCCTAATATCATACAAATTTAAATTATATATTGAAAAGTAAAATTCATATTATAATGTTACTTTGGAAGGCTTATTACACTTAATTTATATAATTTGACATGACATGGATATGCACTTTAAAAAATACGTGTATGGTTGGGAGACAATTCTCAGTGGATCATTCATATTCTGAACATTTTGTGAGCAGAGGCAAAGGGATTGACTGTCTTTTTTCTGGACTATCTTTTCAGAGATGTCTGTGTAGTAAACAGCCTTCGAAGATAGAGATACTGTCTCCCTCTGGAGCAAAGGTAAGCATCCTTACCTTTATAATAGATTCTGGTTCCTAGAGCTCAGGGTTCCTTTCTTGTAAAGCAGCCCACTGTTCTTATAGATGTCACCTGGCTCTTTGAATTGCACTGTGTAATTGGGGCTGTGGAACCAGCCTAAGAAAATGCTGCTTCTTGGCCTGTTGGCTATTATTGTGAGTCACAAAGTTCTTTGTCTCTGACCCAGGAGTCTCATGTCTCCTGTCAGCATCTATAAAATGGTGGCAGGCTAACTTGTTAGCTTTTATGTAAGGTAGAACTTTAGATCCTTCACAGTTTTTGACACATGGAATATATTAAATAATTTCATTTTGAATGGGTACTCTTAATAATGAACCAAACATAAGATATTTCCTCTGAAATCTTATCTGTAAATGAGATCTATTACTTTATTTCAAATCGTATTTCAGAGAAGAATGAATATAACAATTTAGCAGTTGACTTTTCATCCTAAAAACTTGATAGTGAAATATCCCTAAAATCAGTTATTTATGGAGGCAGCAGGGGGAGGTGGGGGATGACATAACCTATAAAATTTCCTTCTGTATGTTAGCTTTCATCTTCTTGTGATGAATGTTCCCAAAGCAAGTGACAAGCCAGCAAAAGACAATTCTAGGTATTTTCAAGATTGCAGAAGTGGCAATACATAGGAGAGGACTAGCTGCAGGTCTTCAGGTGTCTGATCATTGTACTGACATAAGTAGGTTTGGATCAAACGTCAGTTAACAAAAGAGAAAGGGATGGAGAATGGGGACTGATTAAAGAAGGTAAAATCTTTCTTCACTTGATGGATGATCTCTTGATTAGGAGAAGAATTGTTAATAATTACCAGGGGCACTTATCAACTGAGTCTCCACTTTATTACCTTCCTTGCTCACGCAGCCATCAATCAGTTCACCTTTGCCTTCCTGAGCCAGCAGGAGAGGCCATAATCCGCAGAGCTTGTGTGGTCACCTGGAGAATGAAATACAGTGTTTCATGTGGGAGCCATATTCCACTTGACTAATGTTACCTTGCCTCCATTAGAATGTTCCCTTCTGCTCCTATTTCTCTGTCAGTCCAGGGGTTTGCAGCCGTCTGAAGTCTTTTTAGTGACCAAAATCTTCTAATGTAGGTAAAGAGAGAAACAATGGAAAATGGTATTCACATGATTCCCCTCACTTTTTCAGCACTGAACTGGGCTCCGAGCCTCTCCCTGCTCTCTCTGCACCCAGCCTGCTCTCTCTCTGACTAGCTTAGTCCTGGAAAGAACTGCTTCCCCAACATTCCCTTCATAAATGTTGGAGAGACTCCAAAAGTCAGGTCAGGAAAATCACCTCCAACATGTGGGTACAAGTAAGGTAACGCTGAGTAACAGGCCGCATTAACTGGCTCACTGCACCTCCTTACACAATGAGGCCCTCACTACACGCTGCCCTTATCTCTCCCGTTTATCTCTGGGACTCCCTTGGTGGTTCACACGTGCTCACCGAGGACCTTCCTCTGTTGGTTCACACTGGTCCAGGCGATGTTCACTGCTACCTCTGTCCACTGGCACCTGCACCCACTACCAGGCTATAAATCCTAAGTCTCTCCCAGCTGTGGGCATCAGAACTGTTGTTTGCGTCCCACTTGTATACAGGGAGACTGGTCCTCTCTTCACTCTATCCCTGTCCCCATGATGTCTTTTGTCACCGAGGCCTCAAAGCAGTTTTGCACAAGCTCTGTATCTCTCAAATCCTCCTTTTCAGTTTCTGTCTTCAGCTTCTCTTTTGAGAAAGCTCCCACCAAGTTCATGGGCCAGGCGGGGAGAGGCTTATGCTCTTCACGTCGAGCTTTTCCCTCCCTCTAATTACAAACTTTTTTTGTGTGTGTGCCAACAGTCTCCTCAAAGACCCTTCCCTTTCATGCAAATCAGTATGCACATAGGCCCTGAGGCTACTTCTCTACCAGCAGTTCATGATTCTTGATGTGAGTAATTTGAGTACAGCCTCCCTGAAACCTGAGACGGTATTTTGTAATTCTTCTGTGTCTTACCCAACCATCACCACAGAGCTGAGAATAGCAGTCAAAAATACAAGACCTAGTAAATGCCTGTTGACTGGTTATCTGTACTAATAAATACCTCTTCTGCCGTGAACAACCAGGACTGGAAGCTAGAGGCAAGACCTAAATTACAAAAACCTACACACCTAACGTGAACGTTGATTGAACAAAAGCATCCTTAGGTCCTTTTACTGTTTCTCGGGAACAGAATGAACTTGTATTAATTAATATGACACAGAGAACCTCTAAGTCAATGATAAGAGCACCACGCTGCTGGCTGGTTTATAAAATCTTAACCAGTATTTGTCCCCAGATTTAAGTCATCTGAGTCATCGCTGGTTGTACCAGGCAAGGCAGCCTGATTTGGAGATGCCTGCCTCTTCATGTACAGGCAAGCAGTCACTGATTGTCTCACCTTAATCTGAAAATGCATTTCAGTTGGTGCTCTGTAATAAATATGGGCCAAAGAGGGCATTCTGATAGGAGTTAACATCGGCTTCATAAGGACTTGTGGGAGCGGCTGGTCGTCAGTGAGTCAGGAGGTTGCCAAGGCAACAGCAAGATGCTCTTTCTGGCTGGTTGACTCTGCCTCAGGTCCAGGAGGGGTTATGAAAGAGTTGCAACTGAAAAAATGAAAGTATTTCCCCCAGTCTTCTTCTTCTTTTTCTTTTCTTTTTTTTTGTAATGTTAACTCTTTTCCAGCTATCCAAGGAGATAGAAATTTGACAAAGAAAGTCAAAGAGTTCTAATCTGAATTATTTGGAAATAGAAGAAATGGAAACAACACATTAAACAAAATGACACAGGCTTGGGAAAAGTTAGGACAAAGACAAAGAGAAACACTTCCTTAGTGCCCAGACTTCGGGAATGTGTGTCCATGAGTTTATAGGAGTGAAAAGAATTTATTTGAAAGGGTTTTGGTAACACAGCTCATACAATTTAGGAGATTACTCTAATTCTGTTAGATAAATGCAACACAGTAAAGAATATTAGAATAAAGCACAAAGACATCTCGATTCTCCATCTGATTGTGTAAACAGAAAGCTAGGAGTAAACCTAACTTTCCCAGTAGTCATGCAGAGACTGTCACCAAATGATGTCAGAAGAATTAGCGCCACTTACAGTTTTCAAACACTTCGTTTTGTTTTTCAGTGTATGGAAAGATAGGAATTATATATAAGAATGAGGTCTGTTTTTTAAAATGTTTTAGAACCATGCTACTGAGGGTTGCTGAGTATTAAGTTACAGTCTTAGGGCATTTGACAAACCAGGAAGCAGGCTTTTTTGCTGAGGTTTTAACTAAACATGGGTGTTTGTTACATACTCTGAAAGACGACAGACTCAGAAACAATGCTCACTGATTAAAGGGCCATTACTTCTCCTTCTGCTTCTCCTTGTTCTTCAACCCACGTTTGACCATTTGGTTCTCATGGGTCCCCTTTCTGATGGGAAGGGCCACGAGCAAGTCTGCACAGACAGATGTGAGAGGTAGGTGGCGTGTTCCCCAGCTGGGGCTTCCAAGGAAACCATCCTCTGGATAAAGTGCTGGCTTTTCCTCCTTCTGTTGTACATCTTCCCTCTCTTTCTCTATTCTCTATTTTGATCATTCCACCCCCGCCCTCCTTAGCCAGTTGAAGCAAACAATATAACCTAAAAAATTCAACAGTAATTTATGAAGCACCTGATTTGTACCGGACACCGTTGCTGGCCCTGGTGATGCACTAGTGAACAACACAGCTAAAAAGCCCAGACTCCGAGGAGCTGGGGCAAGGTCGGGGAGACAGACAATAAGTAAATGCGTGAAATATATTGAGATGATAGTGCTATGGAGAAAAATGAGGGTGAGAGAGATGGCTAGCTGCTGGGCCAACTTTAAGTGGAGTGCTCAGGGAAGGCTTCTGTGGGCAGGTATCAGCTGAGCAAAGACTACACAGGTTAGGGAGTAAGGTGTGAAACTGGGAAAACACCCAGGGAGACAGAAGAGAAAGAATAAAGGTATGGGGCCGGAGTGAGCTCAGCAGGTCAGAGGGTGGCAGGAACAGGGTGAGCTCAAGGGAAGAGATGAGATCAGAGAGTAACTGGGGTGGGGAAAGGAGGAGAGACTGTCCAAGGCTGGGGCCTGTGGACCATTGTAAAGACCTTGCCTTTCACAATGAGGGAGGGGTGAGTACTATTAACCCTGTTAATAGTGACTATTAATCCTGTTAATCAGTGACTCTAATTATGTCCCCGGTACTGTGTTCCACACTTGGCTTGTGTTTCCCCACTTTATCCTCACCATGACCCTGGCAGTTAGATATCAGAATCTTTACTTTACAGATGAGCAAATTGAGGCCCAGACGGGTAAAGGGACTTGCCCAGGATCACTCAGTTACTAAGCAGCCGAGAACAGGACCTAAGCTTGTATGGTTCTCAAACGCACATTCTTTGCCCTATGTAATCCATCTGGCTAAGGATCACAAGTCAATGGAGAAATGCAAGATTATTTGGTAAACGTTGGGAGAGTTAATTTATTATTTTAACATATCAGTTGAGATCTTAACTCACACGAGGGATTAGAATAAATTCCAGGAAGATTACAAAATTAAAGTTAAGCCTTAGAAAACTAGGAGAAAATAAGAGTGTGTGTTTGAAAACAGAAACGCATAGATATAAAGAACAGAACACTAGTTACCAGAGGGGAAGGAGAATGAGTAAAGGGAGCCAACTCTATGGAGACGGCTGGAAACTAGACTCTTGGCAGTGAACATGCAGTAAGGTATATGGAAGTCGAATTATAATCTTGTATAAATGAAACCTATATAATCTTATAAACCAATGTTACTTCGATAAAAATAAAAGTAATTTTATCTGATGCTACGCTGAAAGAATGCTAAATTTATCACTTATCAAATTATCTTAATTCATTACCTATTTAACTATACATTAAAATTACACGTATATAAAAGTAAGTATATGTTTGGCAAATTACGAGGCAGGGAAAATTTTACTAACATTAGACATGATAGAAAAAATTGAAAGGGAAAAGATTGATAGATCTGACTGTATAAAAGCTTTAAACTTTTTATACAAAAAAGTCAATATTCAGGGATATTTCAAATTCAGACAGTCAGTAAATAAAAGGTCAATTTCATTGTTTTATAGAGTTCACAAAAATTACAGTAGGGAGTGAAAAATAGATTCTGTTCAGACAGAGGGTTGGCTGTGGGCACAGTTTTGAGGTAGCTATAGTTTACGTTTGGTATCTACAACCTTCTTTTTCCCTTCTTCACAATAATCCTGGAAGGTAGGAATTATTTCTATAGGTGAGGAAACTACGATATAAAAAAAGTTTACAAAACTTGTGCAGGACACACAGTATCCTGATGATCCTCAGCAATGCCACTAATGCTCTCCTCCAAATGCACGTATGCACCTCCACGTACACATCATTTCCACATTTAGATCTGCTGTCCTTATTTCTGGATTTCTCTTTCCATCTGCCCCAATTATCCTTGCATTTTCAATCTGGTAAACAAATTCTGTAGACTTGTGTAAATGTGTGACCCCTTGAGGAGAATTTCTATTCTGAATGATTTTTCCTAGATAGAAAAGAGAAAGCTGTTTCTAGAGCCTTGGGTTCAAGTGCCAGGTGTACTATTACTAGCTGTGGGACCTAACGTAAGTCATTTAACTGCTCTGGACCACATGACTTCAACTGTACATTGGAAAGAAAAATCTCTACCTTGCAGAATTTTCATTAAGGTTAGAGATAGCACACAAATAACACCATTGTGGGTATTCCAGAAATTTTTATTGTTTTCTCTAATCATTAAAAGTGATAAACCAAAAGAGTATCTCTTAAGGGAAATGGCATAATGTCATGATACGTACGTAGGGAGATTCTTTGGGCAAGGCAATGTCCCAGTTTCTTCAAATTCTTGTTGACAGTAATCTGAGATCTAGGGTCCAATTGCCCTACTTTTCAAATGTAGGACCCTGGATAAGTCACATACTTTCTTTGAGCCTCAGTTTCCTCAATGATAGAAACCAATATTGTGTAAATGCTTTGCAAACTGTAAAATAAAGCAAAGACAATGAGCAGAGGAAGATTAGAGCAAGCTTGTTAAGAATCAACAACTGGGTTCAGGGATCAACTCCATCCCTCCAGGTTCCTAAGGCAAGTAGCAACTGCCTTTGTACAAAGTGGATTTTGTGCACAGGAGATGGAATTAGCTCTGAAGATGTCCTCCAGATCAACCCATCTGATCATTCAGAGAAAGTTCTTTGTATTTTTAGATCCTTGGATGGTATCAGTTGGCCAGTTGTGCCTTCCTAAAGAGAATGCAACCTCTTACTCTTGCTGGCTGTGTATAACTTTTTTAGGTAAAGAGAATACTATAAATGTTTCAAGTTCACATACTCTAATTGTTTTGGCTGTAAGGCATTAGACTAATGTTTTACAGCACTTCTTATGGTGTATAAACAACTTGACTTACTCTTATCTTTTGCGCTTTTATGACTAACACTAGATATGTGTTAAAACTTTGCATTTTTCATTAAAACTTTTGCTACCAACATTTTAATAACAGGCCAGTTCTGATAATAGAAGTGTCTTATCTGTAGAGCTCAAAACTAATTCAGCTAGCATGGACACTACGAAAGCAAACACTATACCTTTCCACTAAGTTGAATTTTATATTTCAGATCAGCTTTATTTCACTGCAACCTGAGATTTGTGGTCTACTCTAGTTGAATTGCTAACAGAAAGTACTCCTTTCAAAAGTAGCACTTAGCATTTAAGTTCTAGTTTCTCAGCACACCTTAAGCATAGTATAAGCCTAAGGGGCTCGTGGAGAATCGGGAAGTTAATTGAAGTGGAAAGAAGAATTTGGAGATGGAAAAGATAAACTGGGTGAAAAAGTACCATGAAAAACTTGACATATCTTGTCGAGTAAGACAGTCATAGAAAATTCTTCTTTTTCTTTTTTTTTTTAGCAATCAACGTGTTCCTTTATTATTTTTTTATTGAAATATAGTCAGTTTAGAATGTTGTGTCAATTTCTGGTGTGCAGCATAATGTTTCAGTCACACATATTGAAGATTATTTACTTCCCAGTAAGAAGTAGCCATACTCTTTTACTCCTTTTTCTTATTAATGTAGATTTTCAAGAAATTCTAATGTGGTTGTTGCATGCTTTTCTTTAGTCATCTATTTGAAATTTTTGGCTCTCATTCAAGAGAATACAAAAATACCACAAATATGAAAGTGTTCCTCATAGTGTTACATATCAAAGTGAACACAACCTAATAGAATATAATTCAGTAAATGATGGTATTTTGGGAAGAGAATGTTGCCTACTCACTTTAAGTGATGGTTACCAAAAAACAGTGATTACATCAGAAAATACTTATATCGAATAGAAATAGGTAGATGTAAAATGATTAATAAAAAACTCTCTGAGTTTTTTGTATATATAAGGAGAAAGAGCGTGTACTCTGTACACACATACAGATACACACATATAGATGTGTGTATAGATGTGCATGTATAATAGGAATACATACATAGAAAAAAATTTAGAGGGAAATCAACATAAATAACATTATAGTTGTTTTTGCCAAATTCTGGTATTAGAGAGACCTGTGTTTATCTATACATTTCTAGATGATTAAGTCTGTTATAAAGATTATTAATGTGTTACTTCAATTCATTTATATGTGTGTGGACATTTCTACCCTGGATTGCTTTGAAAAGGATTTTTAAGTGGCTAGTTTTAGGTCACTAGAAGAATCTAAAATTGAGCACCAAAAAATTACAATGTTTCGCAAACTAAAAAGGTTTCAGTGGCCACTATCTAAATCCCCTCCTTCAACACACACACACACACACACACACCCTTGACACCTGCACTCACAACATATGCAATTACACATGTTCTCAAGGAGCAAGCAATCCTCTCTTCTAGGGGGATTGCAAACTACTACTTGTGGGTCAGATTCAGCCCAGTGCCTGTTTTTCGTGTGGCCTCACAAGCGAAGAGATTTTACACTTTTAAAGTGTTGTTGATGGGGCAGGAGAAAGACACAAAGAAATGAAGACTGTGGAACAGAGGCAGTATGTGGCCCTCAAAGTCTAAAATATTAAGATACACAAAAAGAATGTGTCATTTTGCAGAAATAGTTTGCCCTATTTCCCTGCACACTTCAGGAATCTCTGGTACAAATCCTGGAAAAGTCCTCTGTTGTGGGCTTTGTTGACAGAAAAGAAAGTCATCTAGACGTGGAGAATTCATAATATAACATTGAGACAATTCTCCCTACATTCCTATATCCTGATCTTTCCATTGAGTTCTGAGAACTGGAGAAGCTCTCACCTGCATTGATAGAGAATAAAACAATATGTTCAAATATGAATTAAACAGACATTTTAGATGCATTTTTATTATTTTCACATACATAATTTAGCAAAATGTTTCCAGATAGAAGTTTTGTTCATGATGAAAGAAAATGACACCTGTGTAGCAGGTTTCATTTGCTTTCACACAATGGTTGTGTCTTTAACATTTCTTCCTTTAAGTAGATTTCTCTATTTCTTTAAACTATTTTACTCCGAAAATTTATTTAGGAAAATTCCTATTCATGGAGTGCAAAGCTAAACTCTGGTCAGACCTGAATTTTCGTAATTGCCTGATAAATGGAGTTCAACAGAGAACTCCACATAGAACATATTACACAAAGAAGCAGACAAGATAATCACAGTGATGACTGGGAAGAAGGGAAACACACACACGGTACAAAGTACTGGGGTGCAATTTGAATTACAAAACTGTGCTATATGTTCAAAGAATTAATAGCAAAACAAACAAGCAGACATCACTCTTTTCAGTGTGAGAAACAATTGGTTCCAAGCTAGAGGCAGAAAAACACACAGCAGAGAGATCATCTGTAATGTGTTAAGAAGACCAAGATGTCTTCATTGACTCCTACACTGAAATGGCAGAATAGAATATAGTTTATGTACAAATGATGAAATGTCCTTAATCCTTGCCTCACAAAACAATCACCTCACCAGAACTGCCATGATGACAGACAAGGCCTTAGACTTCCCTACTGAAAGAAAATTTCCCCAACCAATGGCTGATGGAAAGAAAACCATAGATACTAGTCCACTAATCACTCACAGAAAACTATGCAAAACTTTAAAAACAACAGAGACTAATTAATTAATGAAATCTAAATGTTTCCTGGAATATGTGGGGATGATTAAGGAACAGCATTGAAAAAAGCAAAATCGTACACTGGGAAATGCAACTGATCCCCCTGGTAGGACTCTGCCATGGAGACCCTTAGGCTAGGTCTATGTTACACCGCCATTTATTACTTTGGGTTTGGACCCATGCTCTTGTTTGATGTATGAGTGCATGACTAAAGTGGCAAATCAGTTGGAGATTAATTATTCATCTAGCCAGCCATTCAGTGGACATGTATTTTACTTATTTATTTATACATTTTTGACAAATCTAATTGTACATATTTGAAGTGTACAACTTGATGATTTGATATACATATACATTGTGGAAAGTTTACCAAGATCAAGATAATTAGCACATCCATCACTTCACATAATTAACTTTTATTTTGTGTATGTGGTGAGGAGGCTTAAGATCTACTCTCGGCAACATTCAAGTATACGACATCATATTATTAACTATAGTCACTGTACTGTACATTAGATCTTCAGAACTTATTCTTCCTGTAACTGAAAATGTGTACCCTTTGACCTATCACCCTATGACCCTCTCCCCAACCTCCTGCAACCACCATTCTATTCTTTTTTTCCTACAAAATCAACTTTTTTTTTTTAGGTTTTAAATTCCACACATAAGTGAAAACATACAGTATGTGTTTCTCTGTCTGACTTATTTCACTTAGCATAAAATCTTCCATTTTTGTCACAAATGGCAAGATTTCCTTCTTTTTTATGCCTGAATAATATTCCATTGTATGTATATAATTTATATATAAAGTGTATCTATACATATATAAAATATCATATTTTCTTTATCCATTCATGCATCCAAGGATGTTAGGTTGTTTCCATATCTTGGCTGTTGTGAATAATGCTGCAGTGAACATGGGTTTGCTGAGAGCTCTTCAAGATACTGATTTCAATTCTTTCAGATATATATGCAGAAGTGAAATTGCTGGATCGCATGGTAGCTCAATTTTCAGTTTTTGAGGAGCTATCCTACTGTTTTCTATAATGACTATACCAATTTACATTCCCACAAACAGTCCCTAAGAGTTTCCTTTTCTCCATATCCTCATCTCTTGGCTTCTTGATAATAGCCAGACTAACAGGTGTGAGATAATAGCTCATTATACTTTTGACTTGCATTACTCCGATGAGTAGTGATGTTAAGTACCTTTTTATATATCTGTTGGCCATTTGTATGTCAGTGGAAACCTATTAAGTGTCTCTCATGTTCAGACACTGTGAAAAGTGCTGGGACCACGGAGATGACTAAGAACGGCATCTTCTAAGGAGTTCACAGTATCATGTGGGGAAAATTCTGTATACAAATAGTACAATCCTATACTGATGTATTACCAAATGTACAAAGTGCTAATGAGTGTGGGACAAGGAGAGCAGAACCACTTATTTGGGGTAGGAATCTAAGAGAAATGGTCCTAGAGTAGCTCATTAAATCTGGAGTTGTACGTTATGCTTCTCTGGTGAACAAGTATCGACTGAAATAACATCACAAGAGAAGAGGGTCAGGTCTTCTAGAGTAAATAGCTGGGAATCACATATGCCTTAGGAAGACTTGAAACAAATCTGTCTATGCAGGGGAATTGGGGAAAGCATGATTAGGCAGTATTTAAAACTTAAAGTTCAATTTCAAAAAAAGAAACTTGGTTAAATTCAAAATGGTTATTTTGAGAATAATCCTTATACTTCACTGCTGCAGTCACATTGTGTGTGTGAATGAGTGTTGTGGAGTGTGTGTTCAGCCTTTACATGGTATATTGTATATGTGTGTTTCTTTTACTATATGTGTTTGTAAGGACATTTATGTGCCTAACGGTAAGGGTCACATCTTCTTGCTCTGGGATCTGGGACAGTATTTTGCCCTATGAGAGAATGGTGTTTAGTTATTTGTTCCCATCATAATGGCTTTCCAAATTAGGCTGAGTTAAAACTTATGAAAATAAGGATCCATTAATGAGTTTTGCCCCTATAGCAGGCAAGAAAGAGCTAAAGTTTTCTGTTGCAGACCCAGCTAGCACACCAGGCTCCATGGAAGGAACCCGGTCTGTATATCAGGCATTGGAGAGGTGTTTGAAATTGGGAGCAGGAAGAGACTATGGACTGAGAATCTGTGCTTCACTGGAGAGCAAGTCTTCATGCCGTCTGACTGCCAAGAAGCTATTTCTTTCCTCTCAAAACCACAAGACAAATAGCCCTTTTAGTCTGCTAAGAGCGATCAATGGAGCTACAAAAAGACCTCAGAGATCTGAGAGTCCGTATGTGGCCTCCAGGGTTCTGAGGCCAACCTGCTTGGTATGGACTCTGGTCAGGCAGCCTGCAGAGGCAGGATCTGCTCAGTGGGACCGGAGGCGAGAAAAAATCTAAAAGCAATGAAGATGGGCCCAGAAAGAATTAGGAATATGATGAGTGAAGTCATCGGCGTGTGGCCCAGGGTGGAATCCCTCAGAGGCTGCACATTTAGGAACATTCCCTTACAGTGCCAAAAAAGCAAGAAAAGAAGTGCAGCCTTCAGTGCAGAGAGGAGCGCTGTGCATGGCGGAATCAGAACCGACACAGGACAGCACAGAGCTCACAGAAAGTCACCAGCATACCACTGTTTCTGGAGAGGAGAGCACATGATTTTACTGAAAAAAATCAGACTTCCAGCCAATTCCAAAAGTGCAGAGAGTTCTGACATCGACAGTAAGAACTAGAGAAGTGTCTGAGAGGTATCAAGGCAAAATCAAGGCACTGTCATCAAAGAAGCAGATCAGAGACTCAATATCTTGGTACCCTGGCCAGAAAGATTCCCTTCCTCAGTGAGGAGAGATGGGCTGTGGGAAGGGGAGAGGGAAGGTAGGGAGACAAAGGGACAGGGGAGGATGTAGGGATGAAAGTCACAAGGGATTAGTTGGCATTATATATGATGAATCTAACCTTGTATTGTAAGAAAAAAGATTCCTGAATTGAGAACTCCCCAAGCAGTCATGCAGTCAGGGACCTGATGCTCACTGGGACATCACCATGGAATGGCACCTGGCTGGGATGATGAGAAAAATGGAGCCTGAGCAGATGCTACCTCTGACTTGGGATTTCCAGTTCTACATCCCAGGAGCCCTCAAATCCAATTCCAGAGCTCACTGTATCCTAAAGTTACACTCAGGCTCACCCTCTCAGGATCTCCATTTCTTCTTTATGAAAAATGAAAGTTTAGAGTAATGATGAGGTGCACATAAGCAATGGGGTTTCATCAATAGAAAAATTAAAACTCACAACCTTTAGAGCCAGATTAATATTTAACAAAAACCTCTTGAAATGGATCTGTATACACTCTGATCAGTTATAATCCAGGGAGTCTAAAATCATTTTGTTTCCTAGGACTGTGTTTGATCTCATCCAATATTTCAGATGCAGAAATTCTGATGTAAGAATCTCCTTACTTTTTAATTAATTTACTCTGAAGACTGAACGCTATTTTTTTCTCATTTCCAATGCACAATTTGCTTAGACTCCTCATTACAACTAGTCATGCAGCGAATTAAGTAGGGAAAAGAGTCTCCAAGCATGGACAACAACTGATGGGAGGGATAATAGAGTAAGAGACCAGAAAGACAGCTTCAGTTAGGGTTGGAGTTTCAGGGTTTTCCAAATCTGTCAGCCTCACAATGTGCTGTTTCAGTAAAGGTTGAGTCATGACTCCATTTCAATTACTTCACAAAAGAAAGAAAATTGTACGTGACAGTAGACCATGAACACCCTAGAGCTGCTAAATCTGCAAAAAGAAAGGGCAGGAGTTGTGCATTTTATCAGTAATGTGGTTTAAGAGTACAGAGCACCCTGGTGTTTGAAAGCCAGGTATGAGGTATGTTCTCTATTTGTGTGTGTGAGGGAGAGAAAGAGAGTAAGAGAAAGAGTGTAATAATAGCAATAATAGTAATTATTATTATATGAACAGAGACAAATGGCTGGACATCGGGTAAATATAATTATGAGACAGTTAAGTGTTGGTCTATCTAACAAGAACACTAAAGGAATTTGGGTATTCACAGTCTGCTAACTATGGAGCAGTTAGTTCTTCTTTTGAAACAGTGAGTGTCTGATTCAGGCAAACTCAGTTACACAAGCCGGGGTTCCCATTTCTATGATGATGCTTGGCACAAACTAGGTGCTCACTAAATGTCAGTTATTTCATGAATTCCTAAACTGAAAGGAAGTATCAACTTGCTGCTTCACAACCTGGTAGGAATGTTCTTGTCTAGGCAACATGCTTCATGCTGACTTGCTCCCACATTCTTCCTTTAGCATCCAACTTAAAATCACAGGGGCAGGCTCACTCTTCCCAAGCCAGGAGTGACAGCTCATGTTGGTTAGATAAAGTGATATGTGACAAGGAGATCTCAGGCCATTATACAGGCCCAAGGAAAATCTCTGGAGAGTCTCTCAAATCTTGAGAGCAAAATACCCTTCCAGCCTGAGGATGTTCATTGAGACCAGGGGGCAGAGCTTTCTGCTTGACCTCTAAATTTCTTCCAGGGCTTTTCTCTTTCTGCTCCAGGCACCTGACAGCCGGTTCCCATGGTAAAAACAGACAAACCTCCACTCATTCACTGGATGTACCTTCTTTTCACCTCCTGCTTTACTTTGTTGCCGACTTCTAACTCAGTGGACTCTTAGCTGAAAAATTAAGGAATCCATATGAGAGAGTTGAATATTCAATTACAGGAAAAATTAAGAGCTTCAAATACTTGATTATTAATTTGAGGTCTGGCAATGTGTCACAACCCATAGTCATGCAGATCTAAGCTGCTTGATACTCAGTCGTAGATGTGGACAAGGGTTAGGACCATGATGAGCAAGACAGTGGACAAGAGGACCATAAACCAGG
This sequence comes from Camelus dromedarius, assembly GCF_036321535.1. Classification (NCBI taxonomy): domain Eukaryota; kingdom Metazoa; phylum Chordata; class Mammalia; order Artiodactyla; family Camelidae; genus Camelus; species Camelus dromedarius. Next base: position 7,882,459 of record NC_087454.1, on the reverse strand, counting down.
AAAGTCTTAGAAATGGTGACAGGTTAACCTGAAGCTGTAATGCTCTTCTGAGGGAGGGACTTTCTATGCATAAAAATAATCAGGAAGGTCACAAAGAAGGGTGATTTTGACAACATGAAAAATTAAAGCCAAAGAAACCCCACCCAAATCAAGAAGCAAACAGTAGACTATAAAAAGTGTAACAACATGACAAATAGCCAATATCAAAATCTTTAATACTTAAAGTATGCTTAAAAATCAATTTTAATAAGTAACTCTGAGAAAGCACAGAGGTGTGTATGTGTGTGTGTTAACTATCATTGGTTGGTATCATGGAACTCAAAAAGGAAGCTATCTTATATATCAATAGACGGTTAGTATTTTCACTTTCCCACTCTTCAAATTGTCTTTCACACCTTCACCCCTCTGTTCATGTCACATACACACCCCTGTTCCTGCCGCCCATGAATGGCCTTACCTCTCACATTACAGAGGAAACTGAAGGATTCAGAAGGGAACTCCTTTTCATCATCATACCTTAAACCCCCTGCTTGTGGATCCAGCAAGTCTGCCTTGTCTCCTGGTCCAAGATCAGAAATGTGTCAAAGGATGGAGTTCCAGCCCATCTCAACTTTGAAAGGGTATAGCTCCCACACTTGAATTCTCTTTGTTGTAAAATCAACTTCCCATAGTGTAGAATCCCATGACTTTGTATTTTTTGATTGACAAAAATCCTTTAACTACTATCTCCTTGAAACACTCATCTCTCATCTTTTAGGACACCAGACTCTCCTAGTATTCCTCTACAAAGATCTCATGTTTCTTCCTCCTATGTTTAGCCTCTTAATGTTGGAGCACTCCAGGGCCAAATCTTTGGACCTTTTCTCTGTAATCTCCCGAATGACCTCATCTAGTCTCATGGCTTCAAAGACCATCTGTTGTGAGTTGAATTGTATTCCCCCCAAAGACGCTGAAGTTCTAACCCCTAGTCCCTATGAATATGACCTTATTTGGAAATACATCTTTATAGCTGTAATCAAGATAAGATGAGATGAGATCATTATGAGGGACTGTAATCCAATAAGAGAGAAATTTGGACACAGAAAAGGACAGGGAGAAGAGTGCCATGTGAAGACAGAGGTAGAGATTGGACTTATGCAGCAGCAGGCCAAGGAATGCCAAAGATTGCCAATGACACCAGAAGCTCTGAGAGAAGCACAGAACAGATTGTCCTCTGGAGACTTGATCCTTGTCAACACCTTGTCAACACCTTGATCCTTGACTTCAAGCCTCCAGAACTGTGAGGCAATAAATTCCTGATGTGTTACACTGTCCATTTGGGGGGGGGTATTGTTATTGCATCCCTAGGAAACTAATACCCATCTGTATATTATTTATTCCCAAATGTTATATCCAGCCATGACCAACTCTGAACATCACTTTGCTTATATGATTGCCCACTTGACATATCATCAAATGCCCAATAGGAACCTCAAAACAGAAGTTGTGATTCCCCCCCTGCAACCTGATTTCTCTCCCAGTTTCCTTCCTATCAGTAAATATCCCACAATTCTCCCAGTTACTGAAGATAATGTAGGAGTCATTCTTGAGTCCTCTCTTTCCTTAATCCCTGTATTCAATAAGCACGTAAACAAGTCTTGTCAACTCTACTTTTAAAAGGGATTTCAGATCTGTCCACTTTCTTTCATCCTGACTGCTACCACCCTAATGGGAGCCCTCAGCATCTTCTCCATCTGGACCATCTTCTCCCATCCTGACCTCTGCAGTGATGTGCCATCTGGTGTTCCTGCTTTCACTGCAGCCCACGCTTACAAATAATGACCTCAAAAAATAAATAGCCCAGTTTAAGCTGGTCCTCTGCTCAAGTCCAGAGCTTTAAAGAATAACAATTACACAAGCTGTCTATGCTGCTCTTTAAGACCTTACCTGATCTGGCCCCTCTCTGTTGTCATCTTGTACTAAGCTTATCTCTGCCCTGTCATGTCCAGCCATACTTGCTTCCTTTCTCCTCTGAAGAATACAAAGCTTTTACTATCTTAAAGCCTGCACACTGGTTTCTTCCACTGCCTAGAATGATTTACCCCAGACTGTTGCATGGCTGTCTCTTCCTCGTTATTCAGGTTTTAGTTAAAACTCTGTCATATTATCTTGCTTAATCCTTACCAAATTACTAGCACTACTTAACATATTTTTATTTGTTTATTTCCTGTCTTCCCCTACTATATTGAAGTTTCATGAGATGAAAAATCTTGTTGCCTTATTTACTGCTATATTCCCATCCTAGAACAGTACCTGACCCTGGATATTCCATAAATAGCCTTTGTGTGGCAAAACTGTTGAATCCCCTATTTTATAGAGGAGAAAATAGAAACAGATTGAGCAGAGGTTTGGTTGAGTCTTTTCCATTCCAAGTGTCCAAAAAGACAGTTACTATTATATCTGTTGGTGGTCTTGTTCCTTCATTCTGGACCTCTATTTGAATTAGATGAACTGAAAATCTGAATCTGTTCACTTGGTCAGTCCATCAGTTAATCATTCAAAATGAAGTGCCTACTATGTGCCAGATACTCTGCTTTGTGCCAGGAATATAAAGCCAAATTACAGGGAGTTCCCACCCTTAGGAGTTTTGACATGTGAACGTAAATAAATTGAAAGGTAAAGTAAGTGCTGTAGCGAAAGCTAGAATATAATGCTGCAAGAGCCAAAATAATGTGATGAAAGAATATTTTCTCCGTATAACAATGTAATTAACAAAACCCATCTATAACATTTTGCACACAACAAACTCCAAATGACCATTATTGGCTGGCAAGTGGAAGGGTTGTTCAAATTCTCCTTCTCTCTGAGGAACAGGAGCCTCTTATTTTCCTGGAGACTGTTAAAGGTAGGACAGATTCTCACTAACTTGGGTGGTTTAGATAATAATAGCAACAAATAAAACCTGAGAACTTAACTATGTTTCAGTCACTGTGCTGATTCTTGGCAAGCCCTATAACATGGGGATTGTATGAGTTTCCCAGGGCTGCTGTAACAAATTACTACAAACTTGATGTCTTAAAACAACAGAAATTTATTATCTCACTGTTTCAGAGGTCCATCAGTTTAAAATCAGTTTCATGGGCTGGAATCAAGGAGCCAGCAGAGCCACAACTCCCTGCAGAGGTCCTGGGGGAAAGTCTGTTCCTTGCCTCTTCCCACCATCTTCTCTGGCTGTGGCTGCATCACTCCAATCTCTGCGTAAGTGGTCAGACTGATGTTTCATCTTCTGACTATAATCTCCCTCCCTTACTCTGGTAAGGATGCTTATGATTGCATTTAAGGCCCATTCAGATAATTTTAGATAATCTCCCCATCTTAACATCATTCAATCACATCTTCAGAGTCTTTGCTATGTAACACTCAGTGGTTTCAAGGATTTGGAAGGACATGGTTATCTTGGCAAGGGTGGGGGTGGTGAAACTATCCAGTCTATCACAGGTACTGTTATTAACCCCAGGTTAACCCCAGTAACAAGCTCTAACATGGTTCTAACCGACCACAACTGTATCAATATTTGAGTATAGTGTATTCCTTCTGTGGCAAAATCCTGGGACTTAGAACTGCTAATATCTCTTTTTTCCCTCTTCTTTCTCTAGAATAGAAGAATACAACTTCATGATATTTTTTATAATAAGAAAAATCTTGAAATAAAATAACCAATGCTAATAAAAAAATGCAGTCCCGGGGGAACAAGAACTTGAGGACTGACTAGGCAAATAGAAGTCTTTGGAGGAATAAATGAGCACATAAAACCCCAGTGAGGATTGAAGGGTCCTCTAGAAAACATAGAAAATGCCATATAGAGAAAGGAGAAGAGGCATTGAGATGATAAACTCTTAAATTACTCTTGCCTGCATAAAGTTAAAGATAATTCTAAATTTTTTAAAGAAAAGAAGGGAAGTTATCAAAAGAAATGAGTAAATACATGTGCATAGTTTTCCAGAAAATAGGAGGTAGAAACCATTGCACCTTTCTTTATGATGAGATTTTATCCACTTGGCTTTTTTGATTCACCAGCCAAGTTTCTGGTCCTCCTCATCAGGAGATGGAGAGAAGTAAGGGACTCCAAGGATTTTTAGGAAATATTTCAGCAGAACATAGTTAGGAGGTAGGTTGAATGTGGAGACACAGACAAATCAATGACAACTCATTGGTTCATGTCATGAGCAAGAGTGTGAGTGAAGGTGCCATTTACTGAGATGGAAAAATTGGAGATGGTACATTTTAGTTTGCAAAGAAAGTAAGCTTTTTAAATGTCCATTATGAACTGACTCTAAGATATTTGGATGTATAAATCTAGAACTCAAAAGAGATGTTTGGACTAGGCATGAAAATTGAGAACTGTCAACATTCAGGTGATACTTGTGTATGTGAGAATGAATGAGGTTGTCCTGGTAAAGAGTACACCAAGAGAAGAAGGTCCAGTCCAGAGCCCCAGAGAGCTCTGATAAAAGTTAAATGGAGAGAATGAGGTCAGCAAAGGGGTGGAAATGTTTCCCAGGAAGAGAGAGTGTGTCTTGAGAAAAACAGAGAGTGTTTCTAGGCAATCTCACTTGGGCTTGAGTCCCAGCTCTACCACTTATCATCTTTGTACACTTGGGGAAAGTATTTAGCTTTTCTAAACTCAAGATCACTTTTGAATTTGGAGAAGTATTACATACATCTGCAAGCGTCAAAATGAGTCACTTTTAGTGCCCTAAGGCACCTGTGAAAGTGAGAACAAATTCCTCTTTTGATTTGATTAAAATAGTTTTGCTTAACATGTAAGGAAATTGGCAAGAAAAATAACATAACCATAGGTTTTATATAATGCTCACAAGAATTTTATTCCTATTTTCAAATGCTTTCTAAGGAAATGATTGATGTATTTGCAAAATATGTAGAACAGGTTAAGACATAATTTACTTTATCTGTTCATACCTAAGAATGATTCTCCTTACCCGAGGCACTTGAGATACCTAGCTCAGCAAATCTTGAAGAATTTTAAAAATTTCTTTGGAAAGACCAACTTGTCAGACAAGGGATGTCTCAAATGATTTTTCAATCAATTCCTGTTTGAGGAGGAAAATACAATGAGTTTGTTACAGAGAAAATTCATCTAATTATACCCATCTCATATAATTTATAACAAAACCCATTGGTGAATTTATCTTGATTTCTGGATAAAGCTCCCAAAACTTTGAAAATACTTGTTGTACTTGAAAACAAATTTTTGTCCTGAGAGAAACGTGGATGTCTGTTCCTTTAGGTTTCAATGACTCCTAACTTCAGCCATGTTTTAGAATCTTCCTTCCTATTGCATTTAACAAAGTGATAAAGAACCTTAAAAAAAACCATGTTGCCTCTTTAGTCTATTAGTTAGGAACATGCTTTAATTTATTAATATATATAAATTTATAATATATAATACAATGGATGTTATATGCACATTAATTTTTACACATCAAATCTCAATTCTCGTGATAGTTCTCATTAGCACCCAGGATGATTATCAAAAGCTCCTCAAAATATAGTCAGTCCACATAGAGATAGCAACAATTTACTTTTTAATAGTAATGAAATTCATATAATTAGTAGCATATAAACATGTGCCATAACCTAGAACCAGTGTTCCACTAGGACTCTCTGTACTTTATAGAGGATCATTTATGTATTTCTTTCAGGGAATATAATATGCAAATTGAGTTTTCATCTTGTCTCTGAAAACAGAAAATGATCCATTCTTGCATTTCAGTTTTATTCTCTCTGGGGACTATAATTCCCCATTGGAAAACAGTGTGTTTGGTTTGGAGCAATTAAAACTGATTTCTGAGTTCCAAGTTTAAGAGAATGAACAATCTTTTTAAGTCTATGCCATTTGAATTGGTGGAAGTAACTGATACTGTGTTAAAAGATGTAATTTTTCAGGTATAACTGGCTAAAATAAATGAACACATCCAAATTAGAAATAAATGAACAAATTCTTTCAAGAAGATTGAATTAACAAACCCATATAGGAGATCGAAATTAGGGCTCTTCTTTCAATTAACCTCCCCTTTATACGGTTTCTTATTCACCTGTGTTTTGGTTCTCTAGGAGACAGCAAAGTTTGAGCCAGTACAGGGAGATGGGTGGAAAGGTTACACAGATCAATCAGGTTACCATACAGACTCTGAACTCTTCAGCCAGAAGGAATTTACTCCCCTACTCTCTTGTTAGAATGCCTTGAATACAAGAAAACCCTTCTTTACAGTGAAGCAAAACTACCTCCCAGGATCTTCTCAATATTACTTCTAATTCTTTGAAATAATGGTACCTACTATCTTAGTCAGGTCAGGCTGCTATGAAAAAAATACCATAGACTGGGTTTGAACGACAGATGTTTATTTTCTCACAGTTCTGGAATCTAGGGCATCCAAGGTCAAGGCACCAGCAGATTTGATTCTCAGGGAGGGCTCTCTTTCTGCCTTATAGATGGCCACCTTCTCTTTGTGTCCTCACATGGTCTTTCCTTGGTGTGCACAGGTCTCATGCATCTTCCTCTTCTTCTAAGGGCACTTATCCCATCATGAGGGTGCCACACTCATAACCTCATCTAAATCCAGTTACTTCCCAAAGGTCCTGTCTCCAAATACCATCACACTGAGGATTAGGATTTCAACATAAGAATTTAAAGGGATGCAAACATTCAGTCCATAAACCTATTGTCTGCCAGGTAGTTTTAATGTCTGTCTTTAAATCGTCTTAAGGTAGAGGATTATTATTATTTTATATATATTATATTTATCATCATCATCATCATCTTCCCTTTACATATCATGAAATTAAAATTCAGATGGGTTTAACAAATTATCAACCTCCCACACAGCTAGAAAAATGATGTGATGAACCCAGTTGTTACTTAAAAGCGAAATATTTTGAATTTGCTCTGCCTTCCTTCGAATGTCTTGAGTTTGAATCTTTTCACCATTCTAGTGTCTCTTACCTAAATACAGTCCATGTAGTCAGCATCTTCTTAAAGCATAGTACCCAGAACTGAGCACACAACTCCAAGAAAGTTCTGACTAAGACAGGTCTGAGTGGGATCAATATGTACTTTGTTACAAGTATTATACTTCTGTTAATACAGTTTAAATGTAAACTTGTGCAACAGCCACTGTGAATTTTGTCCATAAGCGTATTATAAGATTTTGCCAAATGCCTTGCTAAAATTAAATACCCAGGTTATATCAGAATCTTCTAGGTATCTACCCCATGCTAACCTTATAAGCTAGCTGTGTCATCATTAAATAAAGTCAGTTATTTTTCCACTTTTCTGGCTGTTAGGCAAGATTAATTTTTTTTGTTTGTCTCATCCCAGAGCATGAGCTGTGTCACTATACACAAGTCATCTTAACCCTGGGGAGAGTCAACTTTCCAGTGCAAAAAATACTATATGTTCTGTTGCTTGTTTTATAGACAGGAACGATCAAACAGAGGGAGATGTAAGTGACAGAGCATTTCAATAGTTGAGCCAACAATACAAAGGTTTTTGAGCAGAAAAAAAATGTCTTGGTGTTTTGTTTTAGAAAGATGACTGATAAAAGCAAAAATTATTGCTTGTAAGTCGTCATGACCTTTTTGCTTAATCCAAAAGCCACAATCCTACGCAAAAGAGTAACATCATACTCAAATAGGATCCATAGGAATAGTTTTATTAAATAAGTCATTCATTCACTGGCAAACTGTTTTGGCAAGAAAATAGTAATTATTTCACTTATTCATAGAAGCCTAAAGCAAAGGGCAAGATTCTGGACTAACATCTCACAAGTTAAAACCAGATCTGCAAGATACTCCCTGCCTCAATTAGTGACAATGAAATAATCTTGAAATAAAGTACATGGGTTCACTATATGTATTTGCAAATTATCAAAATAAAATAAATGAGTCCTCCAGGAGTTCTCATTGTGTATCAAATTCTAATAAATTAGTGCTCTGACCTGAGAGCAACTCCAGAGAAGTCAGTCTGTTTATATAATGTACTTAGAGGTCAGTCCCAAAATTCATTACAGAAATATCCATCTCAGGAAGATGACCCCAGAGACATCATCTGTATTTACACTGGGATAGATAATGTGCTTTGAAATCTATAGGAAAATGACAATGGGAAAGTATCACTCCCATAAAAAGAAAAGAATGAAAACAATCCAAGAGTTAGATGTTGTGTTGCCAGTCATGCAAAAGGCTCCCTCTGCGTTAACGTGCAGCCTGTCAGCATCACTGACCCAGAGTACAATTGTCTGAACACTCAGTCTGGCTGTTCTGTTCTGAAGGAACAGGAAACTCTTCAACACTATGCCATATAGGATATCTTGATAACATCAGCACACAGAACATTGAGCACACGCCTCCTGGTCACACACACACCCCAGATGAAAAATGATGAAAGCAGGAATTCTTCTATGTTCTCATCAACAACAGGGAGGCATACAGAAACAGAAACAAACGATTTTTGAAGATAACTTTGTTGGTCACTAAATGTATTCATGGTAGTGGGAGAAAGCAACCTTTTTTCACTGCAGTCAGGAGAAACCAAGTCTCAAAGAATCTTTACAATTTGCAAAGCATATTTATTCCATGCCACCCCTCTCCCTGGCTTCTCCTTCACAAGTCTCTCCTCTAGTGCAAAAGAGACCCAGGAAAAAAGACATTTTGAGGGGAAATTCCTATTCTTTCTTTGCCTCACAGTGTCTTTAAAACAGTAAGTAGAAATATTAATCACTGCTAATGTCCAGAGAAATACCTAAGAAATGAAGATCCAAAAAAAAGAAAAATAGAAAAGCAAAATCTCTATAAATTACCTACTAATCACCGCTAATTTTGAGTAATATGGAGCTATTTTATTCCTTAAAATGAAAGAAATACTTGCCCTGCTGCCTGAACTGAAACAGAGATAAAGAATTACCATGGGAGACAAACCCAAAGTTTAACTAAATGTAGACAGTGTAATCTCCCTCACTTGTAGGCATTATCATATTTTAGTCATGAACACTATTATCCTTTATACATACTAATGAATCCATTAAACTTAGAGCTTAAAGAAAGATAATTAGCTAAGATTTGGGGCTGGAAAGAGACACCAAACAAAAAACCCAAGGGAGTATTTATATTTTATTTATATTAGTCTCCTAGGGCTGCCATAAGAGTTACCACTGAAATGTACTGAGGACCCTTTAACAACATGGGTTTGGACTGCATGGGTCCACTTATATGCAAATTTTTAAAAACTAAATACATACTACACTACTACATTATCCATGGTTGGTTGAATCCTTGGATGCATACAGAACCAGGGATATGGAGGGGCCACTGTTAAGTTATATGCAGACTTCTGAATGTGTGATTGGTTGGTACTTCTAACCCCTTCATTGCTCAAGGGTCAACTGTATTCTTTCAAAGTTCTGGAGGCTAGAAATCTGAAATCAAGGTGTCAGTGGGATGATGTTCTCGCTGAAGTCTCTCAAGTGGAGAATCTTTCCTTGCCTCTTCTATTTTTTGGTGTTTGCCAGCAATCCTTGGTATTCCTTAGTTGTAGATTAATTATACAATCTCTGCTTCACTTTTCACATGACCTTCCCCATTGTCTGTCTGTGTTCAAATTTCCCTCTTGTTATAATGATATCAGTCTAATGTTACCTCTTGTTACCTTGATTACATCTGCAAAGACACTTTTTCCAAATAAAATTACATTCATATGATCTGGGAGGTTAGGACTTCAACATACATTCTTTAGGGACACAATTCAACCTATAACAGTATTCATTTAAATCACTGACTCACTCAAAAAGCCAGTTAGCAGTATTGCTGTAACTCTTGGGTGCTGGAAGATAACAGAAATGGAGAAGAAGGCACATGGCCTACAGAGAACAACCATGTATTTTTGTATCAGGACCATGGACAGTAGTTCATGTTTTCTTCCACCACTTCCCCCATCCCACCCCAACATAAGTTATGCTTATGCCTATAGAGAGAAATGCCTTGCACAAAACAAGGCTTCTCTAATGACTATTATATTGTTTCTCTACAATTTCTAAACTTGTATTTTGTAAATCAATTTATCTTATAACTTTGCCTGGTATTGTGTAAAGATTATCATAATGGAGAATACTTTGCTGGCTTATAAAGGCTATTGCTACTTTTCTTTAATCCAGGGTTCTATCTTCATTGTAAAATGAACCTAAAGACTCAGTTTGGTGAATGATGATAAGGTGAGAAAAAAATGTCACTTACCATTTAAACTTATTCAGAACTTTTTTCAGAAAATCAATAAAATTATTGTAAGATACCTAAGCTATAAAACTTACAACATTTATGTTGCTTTTCTAAGATGAAATATGTTAAATTAAAGCAATGTGTAAAGAAATACCAATGGATTGGAATCGACATGTTTTAAAGCCAGAAATGGGAGGATGGGAATGGGAGATGGGACAGGAAGTGGGCAGAGTGGACATATCAAAGATTAGGTGACAGAAGGCCTTATATACACTTCTGAGTAGCCTGTACTTTATGGAAGAAAATGAGGAGCTATGTAAGTGTTTTAGGCAGAGGAGTGACCTAGTTAAATTTGCACTTTATTAAAATAATCTGATTGTGCAAAGGATGATGTAGAGGTTGGTAAGAAGAGAGGCAGAGACATTTAACTAGGCCAATGACAATACAAATAGGAGAATGAAATAAATTTGAGAAATATTTAGGAGATGGAATCAGTAGGTCTTAGTTACTGGTTAGGTATAGGGGGTTACATTCTGACTTGAGTGACTCAAAATACAAATCTGTTTAGGGAGAGAAGGTGGCGAATAATGAGTTTGGTTGCTAATACGTTAAATTTGAATTGCCATTGGACTTCAAAATCTATATCCCTGTAGGCTGTGCTGCAGAAGCATTGCCCTCTTTCCTAAACCCCTCGGATCAGTACTTCACACTGTTCTTTCACTCTTAGATCATAAACTCAATGAAGGTTATCTTCTTATGTTCAACCTTGGATTACTTAGAGCTTGAGAAAGTGCTTGCTTGCTAACCATTTCTGATGCCATCCCCAACTCCTCAACTGCTTTAGGAAGAGGGATTGAAGAATTTATTTTTAACACCTGGTGGATTCTGTTGTGCTTCCATCTAGGACAGGGACTTTCTTCTGAGGACAAAGGGAAAGGCTGAGGGCACTGGGCTGCCTATAGTTACTAAATTATTGACAACAATTAAAGCAAATTTTCATGACACACTCTGCACATGTGTTGTGACTTGTCAGGTTATTTGGATTCTTCTGAATATCAGGGATTAGCATGTCCACAACAGAGTAGGGCAGAGTATGTGCCTCTCTAAGGAAGAGTTAGCAGCTTAAAATGGCAACCATTATGAAATTCATGTATGACAATCATGCGTTATCCTGGAAATGCCTACCCAGAGAACAGATACCTAACACTCTGATTCAAAGAGTCAAGGTTACCATGACAAGACAGATGGCTGTGTAGGTGGAGACCAGGCTTCCTGGTGATTCATATCCCCACCCTTCTCATCTCCACATATTGGTGGGGGGTAATGTCAGTTATAAGTAAGTGGAGGCCATCTCTTTTTAAGATCTCCTCCATTCTATGAAGTGAGAACAAAGGAAATAGAAAAGTCTTTCCCTTTCGTAAATTTTACTATTAGAAGACACCATAGAAGCCACCTAGTTCTATACCTTTAAGTATGGGGAAACTGACCTAGAAAAACAAAATGAAGTTCAAGGTAGTGACAAAATTTGAGTAAGTATCTGATATCTGTGGTTTACAGAGCTGATATCTTTCTATTACATGATATTACTTCTTTTGGCTTCTATTTTCTTAAATTTGGATACAGGGCAAAATTAGTCAGAAGGACCTCAACTGGTTATTTTAACAAGCAATTACACTCTGTCTTAAGGAAGATCATCGCAATGAATCCTTAGTTTAGGGAGCTCCTAAATGTTGACTTAGTGTTTTTATTATTAAAATTCAGTTTTCCAGATAACTAAGGATATGTCTTATTAAAATTTTAACGTTTTTCATCCATGATCATTTTGATATGTAAATCAAGATCCTATTTAATTGTAATACAGATTTTCATGCCTTCTTGTTGAATCTAAGACCTTATTCCCTGAAGAATACTTAGCAGTGCTTGAAGCACTTACTCATACATGGCTTTCTTATCGCTGGTATTGCACAAATAATTTCACCCTCAAGATACTAATGAGAAAACAAATACTTAAGAGTTTAATTGACTTGTCCCAAGTGATAGTGTTAGGACTTAAACTCCTGTCAGTCATTCTTTGAGAAATTGCTGCTTCTATATGATGAACATGTCACCTTTTTTTTCTCAAAGCTTCAGTTATAATTCTGCAGTTACATCAAGATGATCTAGGACTTGCTGAGAGATGCATGATATTAACACCAGACTTTTGTGCTTTTACATATACTGACGTGAGCTTTCAAAATAAATTTCTATCTTCTCTCTTGCCTTTGGGTTATTGTTTATTGCTACTATCGTACACCTGATTAATGCCATATCTTTCTGTAGTCACTGTTTCTATTTTCTGCTTCAAGGCTGCTGTGAATAATGTTATGGGCTGAATTGAGTCCCCCCAGATTCATATATTTATTGAAGTCCTAATGGCTAGTACATCAGAACATGACTATTTTTGGAAATAAGGTCTTTAAAGAGACGATTGATTTAGGCGAGGTCCTAGAGATGGGCCCTAAATCTAGACGCAGGCAAGCACACACACAGAGGAAAGACCACGTGTAGGCAAAGGGAGAAGATAGCCATCTACAAGCCAAGGGAAACCGCTCAGAATGAATGAACTCAACCCTGATCTGGGACTTTCCAGCTTCCAGGCCCAAGCAAATACATTTCTTTTGTTTAATTCATCTTTCATTTAATCAATCTGTGGTGCTTGTTATGGCAACCATAACCAACTAATATAAACAAGAAACAGAAAATAGCTAGTTTTTTGAATGGTTCATGAACTACAAATAAATAGATCTTGAAGGTGGGCTTGCCTCTGAGTCATGCTCTTGGGTTTATTGCATGAACACTGTGATACTGATTGTAGCTTACAGTTATACCTTTGACTTTGGTTATGTTCTTGAGCTGGTGAGGGGGTTACAGGAGAGGTGAATTCCAGGTAGGTGAGGTCATAGTTCCCAAAACAAAGAATTATAAAATGTATACCAAGTAGTTCTTTAAAAAAAAAAAGGAAGTTTAAAAAAAAACTTAATTAGAATGCTGTTTTGATATGCTCTTCTAGCCCATTTAAAGGGCAATTTAATATCCCAAACCTTAACCTACTCATGCTCTTTCAACAACATACCAGCTGTAAATGTAGCGTGTTCCGTGTTTTATTTTGTATTTCCTTCACTCGGGCTGTACAGGTAGTTGCAGGCATCATGCACTTACTATTCCTAAACCTGAGGTTGCAATGAATTTTGAACTGGACTCTTTGGAAGTTCAGAAATGCTGACTAAAGTTCACTTGCCAGTGAGTTTGCTCTACCCTTCCTCCCCAGAACTGCTTCAGTATTTTGGTTGGAAATCCAAACCCTCTATGCAGCAAGGGAAGAACAAATACAGTTAGTGTATTTCTGTAGTAGTAACTCAGACCATTAAATAGACCCTATCAGACAGGAAAGCCCATATGGATTTCGAAAATAGCACCCATGTGTCTGTGAGCTGCTAAAAAATGGATTTTAGGCCTTGGAACACAGCCCTGGAAGCAAAATCTGACTTAGGTTCTGGAAAGGCTATAGACGAGTTCCTCAGAGAATTACAAAAACATGTACCTTTTGCATTCCAAGAATAATAACCCGGCACAGGGGGACACTCAGTGCCAAGTTTCACATTTAGAACAAGCAGCACACACGGACTTGAGGGTTGAACTCTGGCCCTTCCCAGGTTGTGTGCTGGTAAAACATCATTCCTAGGTTCAAAGGGCAACACTTACAGAGGCATCCTGACAAGACATCACAGGCACACAAACATCTGTTCAAGACACATAAATTAAGCATAAATGAATAAAGGATAGAGTTGAAATTACATATCTTTATCTATCTCATTATATTTACATACATACATATACATATGTGGAATTTAAAAATCAAGGGGAAGTTAAAAAAAAATTAGCTGGGTTTGTTTAGGTCAAAGGCATTCTTTGGGGGAAATAACCCCATGATGTTTTATCAGAAATGAATTGCCATCATATTCCTATTCCTGGCAATTAAAAAAAATTACACTTTATATCTGTTTTGAAAAGGACATGTGGTTAAAAAAAATAGTGTTCAAGATGTGGTTCAAAGTCATTTGCAAATCTCAACTTCCTTCAATTTTGTTATCTCTCACCTCCATATACAGAAATCGGAAGCACCATATCTATTTTATGAAGTGTAAAGATTGCTGAGAATAAAATATCAGAATTTGCATGTTATACCTAATGAGTCAAAGCTTTTTGATATGGCAGACATCCAGGTAAAAATTATTTAGCCATTTTACCGTACTATGGAAAAATTGAGTGAAGTATCATTTTCTAATGAAATAACATGGGAGGTTTAGAGGACACCTTTAAAGGCAAATTCACAAAAGAAATTCTCATGTCTCCTATGTGATAATGAAGTGTGTGAGGAGTTACAGCAAAGTAGAGCATAACAGAATGCAGTTCTTGCTTTTAAAAACCTCACAGTCAGATATTAAAATCACTACAGGGACAAACATAACAGAAAAGGAATTATGATCAAGTTCGGGATGTAAATGTAAATGGCATTCAGGTATGATGGTCTGAGTATGTAAACTCTCCTGTCACAGATTTTGTATTGCTGGTTAAAACCCTGAAAAACTTCAATTGTTCAGTGTATCAACTGAGAGAAATATGGACCATATTTATTCTGTTCACTCTAGTATCTTTAGCATTTGGCACATTTGCTGGCACAGGAGAGGTCCGCAATAAAAATCACTGAAATGAATAAAAATAGGTCCTGGGACACAAAATATAGAGCTGAGTTACTGATGTAGTTGGTTTAGGAATGTGGCTTGAGAAAGTAGATCAGCTCATGAGACGCTACCTCTATTGGGAGACAGTTATCCACAGGTATCTCACATGAGAGCAGAGGCACTGACTGCCTTTGTTGTAGAGTACCTCTTCAAGGATATCTGCACAGCAAACAAAAAAGAAATAGTATTTCCCTCCACAGCAAAGGGCAAATATACTTGCTGCCCATTATAAAAGATTTGTTTCCTTAAACTCAGGGTTCACCTATAACACAACCCACTGCATGTACAGGTATTATCTGGCCCTGTTTATTGCCCTATAGG
The DNA here is from genome assembly GCF_036321535.1 of Camelus dromedarius. Lineage (NCBI taxonomy): Eukaryota > Metazoa > Chordata > Mammalia > Artiodactyla > Camelidae > Camelus > Camelus dromedarius. Next base: position 7,867,088 of record NC_087454.1, on the reverse strand, counting down.
AACTGATGCTTGGGAAATGGGAACAAAAGTGATGGTATTCTGCACAGCCCTACTGTTCGGAGTTATAAAATCACCTTTGTTGGGTTCAGGAGTCTTGTGTCTTTGTCCAGCATCCATAAAACAGGCAGGCTGCCAAGTTAACCTGCAAGCAGGGTAAAATCTCAAACCATTCACAGTTTTGACAGTTTCCTTTACCAAACAGATACTGTTTGGAAATTTCTGATTCAAACAAAGAGAATTCCACTTCCTTCTAGGAAACAGTGTTGCTTCCATTCTGACAACAAGAAAAAAACTGGATAAACTGTATATAAGAACTTTCCTTGAGCTCCTAAGGGAGCTGAAGTTTCAAGGCAACCAACAGGACTGAAGTCTAAGTAGAAACAGGCTCCTTCAAAGAGATAGAATGTGGACATTGGCTGAGAAAATAATGGCTGAAAACTTTCCAAACTTACAAAAATATATCAAAACACAAATCCAAGAATCTCAAAGAACCTCAAGCAGAATAACCACAGGGCACCCCACACACACATAAGTATCTAAACCCATTAGATGCAAACTTGTAAAAGCTGAAGATGAACAGCAAGTCTGAAGGCAGCCAGAATAAAAGACACATTACATTGGGGTGCATGTATCTCTTCAAATTAGAGTTCCCGCTGGATATATGCCCAGGAGTGGGATTTCTGGATCATATGACAAGTCTATTTTTAGTTTTTAGAGGAATCTCCATACTGTTTTCCATAATGGCTGCACCAAACTACATTCCCACCAGCAGTGTAGGAAGGTTCCCTTTTCTCCACACCCTCTCCAGCGTTTATCATTTGTGGACTTTTTAGTGATGGCTATTCTGACTGGTGTGAGGTGACACCTCACTGTAGTTTTGATTTGCATTTCTCTGATAATTATCAATATTGTGCATTTTTTCATGTGCCTTTTGGCCATTTGTATGTCTTTGTTAGAGAATTGCTTGGTTAGGTTCTTTTGCCTATTTTTTGATTGGGTTGTTTGTTTTTTTGTTATTAATTTGTATGAGATGTTTATATATTCTAGAAATTAAACCTTTTGTCAGTCACATCATTTGCAAATATTTTCTCCCATTCTGTAGGTTGTCATTTTATTTTGCTTATTGTTCCTCTGCTGTGCAAATAGCAGCACTATATACAATAGCTAAGACATGGAAGCAACCTAAATGTCCATCAACAGATGACTGGATAAAGAAATTGTGGTACATTAATACAATGGAATACTACTCAGCCATAAAAAATAATACAATAATGCTATTTGCAGCAACATGGATGGACCTGGAGATCGTCATTCTAAGTGAAGTAAGCCCAAAAGAGAAAGAAAAATACCATGTTATATCATTCATATGTGGAATCTAAAAAAAAAGAAAAAAGAGGACACTAATGTACTCATCTACAAAACAGCAACAGACTCACATGGTAAACAATTTTGTGGTTACCAGGGGAAAGGGGGTGGGAAGGAATAAAGTTGGGAGTTTGAGATTTTCAAATGATAACCACTATATATAAAAATAGTTAAAAAACAAATTTCTTTTGCCTAGCACAGGGAACTATATTCAATATCTTGTAATAACCTTTAGTGAAAAAGAATATGAAAATAAATATATGTGTGTATAAATGCATGACTGGGACATTATGCTGTACACCAGAAATCGACACATTGTAACCTAACTGAATAGACTAAACATGCAAACATTAAATTGACTAACAATGCCAGGCAGTTCATAGTAAATCCTAAATTAGCAGTCTAGACAATATGTTTTATAGGTATTATAAGGAAGAAAGAGAACTCTGAGCTGAAAAAAGACATTCTTCAAATATCAAGGCCAGGGTTGGCTTTTTAAGATGGGAAGGCATTAGAGGGCTAAGAGGGTTAAGATGAGAATTCGGAAACAAGTAGCAGTTTTCACTAAGGCGAAACATAGGAATGAACTAGCCTGATTTATGCTAACTCTTCACATACATTCCATAAACTTACATAACTTCCAGGTGCTTTGCATTTATTCCATTTGTTTGCACACATTCCAAACTCATTTTTTACATTCCATTCATAATACTTTATTTAATTAATGTATTTTATTTACATCCAGACTCATTCCAACAGGGACTTGAAGCAGCTAATATGTATCATTTCATTTCATACTCATAACAACACTATACAGAATTGTTAAATCTCCAGTTTGTACAGGTGAAGAAAAATGAAGTAACTTCTTCCAGGTCACACAGAGCAGGGATTGGAAACTAGATCTGAAGGTGAACTGGGTCTGTGTAAAATAATACATGCTTCTCTCTTTTTTAATGCTTGAAATGGAAGCTAAACTACAGATGAAGTTTGTGAGGTTGAGAAATAAAGATTACCACTCAGGGTGGCACCAGGCTGTGGAGGATCTTGAAAGACAAGTAGAACAATTTTCTCGTAAATGGAAGGAAATAGCGATCATTATAGACCCTCAGTGAGAGAGACATGATGGAAGTATTTTAGGAAGATGGTGGACATGTACTGAGAGGCTGTAAAAAAGAATAGTTGGGAGGCAGATAGAACAGTCAGAAAGTTATGCAAAAGCTGATAATAATAGTAGTGCCCAATGTTGATACCTTTGTAAATGTGACAGGACTATTCTATGTGTTTACATATATCAATTCATTTAATTCACTAACAAGTCTGTGAGTGTCATTATTATCTCCATCTGACAGGTGAGGAAAAGAAGACGCAGAGAGATGGCATGAGTTAGTAAAGGTTACATAGTAAGGAGTAGAGCTTGAACCCAAACATAGGTGGTCCAGCTCCAGCGCCTGTGCTCTCACTGCTACCCTAGATGTGAGCTATTGAAGACCTGGCTAAAGTGATAGCAATGGAAAGAAAAGGAAGAAAATAGATGTAAGAGACATTAAAGAGAAGAATATCTGTATATAGTTTAGTGGCTGGCTGGATAAATAGCTGAGAGAAAGAATGAAAAATTAAAGGTAATTCCATGGTTCAGCACATTGATTTCCCATGAATGAAAATAGGTAGGTCAAGAAAAGGAGCCAGTATCGTGAGCAAAGGAGGTGAATTCGGTTTCAGAATATGTTGGGGTTACAGTGATAAAGTATGACATCCAAATGGTACTGCTCAGAATCTGGTAGGAAACAAAAATGTAAGCTCAGAAGACAAATGGGGGTTGTTGGGGGGGAGAAGCATGCTCAGAGATGATCACAGATTTGGTGACTGAAGCTGTGGGATGTTTGACTGAGATCCCAGAGAGAAAGCATAGAACAGAACAATCAAAGGCCAAGGTCTAAAATTTGCAAAGATCCCACAGGGAAAGATGTAGAACCAGGGAAGGAGAAAGAATAACCAGAATTAACTTCCCACAGACAGGAGAGCACTTCATAACAAAGGATGTGATCAACAGTCCAATGTCAAAATAGTGAAAAGGATGAAACTATGGAAAGGGCATTAAATATATTATGTGTGGTTTACTGAAAGTTTCCAAATAACAGCTTCTGTAGAGTCGTGGAATGTGAAGTCACATGTTAAGGGAATTACAAGAGTGAAGGGGCCATGATGAGACAGAGAAATTGCCGTAATAATAATGAGTGACTGTTCTCCTGGACATCACAATGTAAAGAGCAGAGCACATGGCCATCACGTCAGGTGGGTAGAAGCACATTATGTGTGTATTTTATGGGGCACAGACGGATTACAAGATAATTCTAAATGTAACCTGCTACCCCCATTAACTAACTCAGGCCCAATCTACATTCACTGCTCTTAAATTAGGCTAGTAATTAGATTCATGCCACCACAGAGTGCTACACAAAGCAGCAGGGATGGGTGATACTTCAGGACTCTGAAGTCACTATTGAGACACTTTCTTTACTCACTCTTGGCCTGCCTACTGAATGAACCCATTTTCTCCCATGACTTCAACTACTACTCGTAATCATCCAACTCTCAAATCTATCCTTAGGCCTAAGCACCTGTCCCCATTTGCTTATCAGACATCTCAACCTGGATGCTCTGTCCACACCTCAAATTCAGAATGTCCAGGACTGAACTAATCATTTTGCTTCTAAACTCCCCGCACACCCTATGTTATTTGTCTCATCAAATGGAACTACAGTCACCCAGTAACCCAAAGCAGAAAGCTTCCTCTCACTCACATCCACCTGTCACCAAGTCCTGTCACCTTGATATCCTGTTCCTGCTGTTGGTCTCCATAGCTACTGCTTTTCTCCTGGCATTTCTAATGCTTTGCCCACATCTACTCAGTCAGTAAGCCATTCTGTCATTAAGCACATACTTACTAAGCATTTACTACACCAGACACTCTGCTATGAGTTAGAAATACAGGGAATTAGAAAAAAAAAAAAAACAGTTCCTCACTTCATGGAGTTTACATTTGAGTGAGGAGACAGATATTTAACAAATTAATATAAGATATTGAGTAGTAATTAGTGCTTAAAAGAAAAAAATAATAAAGGGGATAAGGGGGGAAAAGAATAACCAGGGAAAGTCTGGAGCCTGAATAAAATGAAGGGAAAAACACGTTGCTGACTGGTGGCAGAGCATTATAACCAGAAGGTAAACAATGTGGAGGCCCCGAGGAAGGAGCATGCTGGGTGGGTTCAAGAACCAGCAAGAAGGTCAGTGTGGGTAGAGGAGTGAGTGAGGAAAGAAAGGGCACAAAGAAGCTGGAAGGCAGCCAGGGACCACATCATGTACAGCCTTGGGTCATGACATGGAATCTGGATTTTATTCTAAGAGTAAAGGAAAGCCATTGGAATACCTTGAGAAAATTAACTACCTGATAAAATTTAGAGCTTTAAAGGGCTGTTCTGGGTGCTGAGTGTAAAATAGACTCTAGGAAGGCCAGAGTAGAACAGGAAAGTCAGTTAGAAAATTATTCTAATAGTCAAGACAAAGGTATAGAGCTTTTGACTAGAGTAAAGGTTGTGAGAAGTGCTTGGATTCTGGCTACATTTGGAAGGTAGAACTAGCAGGATTTATAGATGGATTGGATGGAGAGTGAGGGAGAAAGGTCTAGAACCTAATTCCTAGGTTCACAGTCCGAGCATCTAAGTAAAGTAAGTGACATTTACTGAGATGGGAATTCAGGGAGCTGAATACAATGAAGATAGAGAAGCCACCATTAGGTTTGGTGGTGGCGAGGACACTGAGAACTTGGCAGGTGTCATTTCAGTAGAATAGAAGGAGGAAAGCCTGACTGGAGCTGAATAAATAACTCAGGCATCACTTCCGCCATAAAGTTTTGTTGATACCCAAAACTTCCACTTCTGCCTCCACCAGACACACAAGGTGTGCATCCACCTCACACTCTCACACATATACACCACACCCACTCATTTCATACCCACACACTTCACTCACACACACCCCTCATCACACATACACACAAATCATGCTCACACACATCTCACATTTACATATATACCACACACAGCCACGCCATGTACACACACACACACACACACACACTTGTATTTCAATCACTATGAGTTAGATACCCCTTCATTGTGCTGCCTGAGCTCCTAGGTTCATTCCTTTCTTAATTCACTTAATTTACTGTTGATTGCCCACCCCCAAAATGGGTGTGGGTCCCAGCTCTAGGAAGCACCATTCACATAGACTTGAGTGTGACTGGTACCCTTGGGTTCCAGCAGTGCAGGGCTCTGTCTCCACGTTAACACCCGCAAATTGAAGAGAGACTGTCTTATTCACCCACTCATCACCTGGCCAATGTGGGAACGTGGGAGACAATTTGTACATAATTATTAAAGAATTATTAGACAAATTTGCCACAGTCCATATTCCTCCCTCCATGCCCCTCAACATCCTCTAAGGTGTGGATCCTAAAATGCAAACAATAATATTATAAAATTCAACAAACAAAAATACACCATCATTTTTTGCATACCTCTCTATTATAGGCACCAAACGACATGATTTTACATACATCATTCAATTAACTTTATGAGTTGGAGTGATACTTGAGGATCAATAATACTTTAGGAATTCAGTTATAAATTTCAATCCAAATCTAACCAGAGAGGACAAATAAGACAGTGAAACATCCACCAGTGCTCAAAGTAGATGCATTCAAACATATTCACTATAAAGCAAGTATTAGTAGACCAATCTACACTTTTGAATATTAAAAAAGTGAGATCAAACAAGTGCATTTTTGGTCACTGAAATTCTATAGGCATGACAGGCCAGGCATAAAAGAGATGGCAAAGAATGATTTATGGGTACCCATAACAGATGCAGTTATGTGGTAGGCGTCTCTTCCCACTCATCTTCTGAAACTTAAACATACGTACACATCCACAGAGGCTCTTGTTAAAATTCAGATTTTTATTCAGTAGGTCTGGGGTGAAACCTGAGATTCTGCATTGCTTGTTTTTTTTTAATATTTAATTTTTATTTTTGGGGGGGAGGTAATGAAGTTTACTTATTGAGGAGGTACTGGGGATTGAAACCAGGACCTCATGCATGCTAAGCATGCACTCTACCACTTGAGCTATGCCCTCCCCCCCAAATTCTGCATTTTTAACAAGCTTCAAGGCAGTGGTCACCATGCTTGTCCATGGGCCACAAAACTTCATAGAAAAGGTTCTAAATAAACTCCCTTCTCAGCTCCCTGTCTACACTGAATTGCCATGTTCCATTGTACGCAGAATCTGTTTCAACAAGTGTTAGTTTTTACACGTGGTATCACTTTATGATCACCAGTTTGAAGGGTGTGTGTGTGCAAGGGGCAGATTTCACCTAATTAGTGCAAATGAGGCAAAGAGATTTCCTATAAGTAAACATGTTTGGTAGGAAAATAGTGAACTGCAGTTCCTCCAGAATCAGAGGCACCACCTTTGTAAAAGTTGTCTCTGGCCAGGACCAGCTCTAATCACATTTCATGCCTAATACTATAAGCATTTTTTCTTTAATAAGTAAACTTGGCAATGTAGACAGGCTCCCTGGTGTGATTTCCAGAGCTCCTTGGTTTCATCCAAGCTGAAGTCAGCTCTGATGTGTGGTTACGTTCCCTGCTGAATTAAAATAGAATTTTACAAGGAATGGGTAGGGATAGACTAAGGCAGAAACATAAAGCAAAAAAGAACTTGAACCCATCAAAAAAAGAATAGTAAATGGGAACTGTTAATCCCTGATGGCAGAATTGCTGAGCCGAGTAGCAGACGCAGTTGAGAAAGAAGTGATGAGAAATGACAATAACTATGTACCACAGGGATATTAATAATATCTGCCTTACTGGGTTGCTCTGAGAATCAAGCTTGATGAAATTACTGAAAATTCATTGAACATTTTAAAGAACTAGACAGATGTTTAGAGGTGTTATAAGAGCATCATCATTTACAAAATGCTCTGATACATTCTGTATTACCACAAAAGGGAGCAAAACATAAAGTATGGTCATAGATATGCAGTTAGAAGGCCTGGGTTAACATTGCTCTGCTACATACCCTTTGTGAGCCCAAGTTTCTTCATATGCAAAATGAAAATATGAAGTCAATAGTGTAAAATATATTTTTATGTTATTTCTGAGTAAAATTCTTACCATCAGCTTAAGAGGGAACAGTCACCACATAGCAATGTATTTGGCTGCTAGAAAGAGACTCCCTGACTAATAGAGACCTGAATAAATAGGGAGAGCATGATACTTTTCTTACATAACAGGAAATTGGGAGGTCGGCCATGGTTGGAGTCAATCCAGTTGCTCAGTAATCTCTTCCAGGGTTCAGACTTTTCCATTTTTCATTCAGCCATCCTTAGCACATTGGATTTTGTCCTCTGCATATCACCTTGTGATCACAACATGGTTGTCATAGTTCTGGTGTCACAGTTGCATTCAAGGAAGAAGGAGGGTGACAGTGGGGTTGAGATGTGGCACTGGCTGTGTCCATGCCTTTTTACTAGGAAAATAAATGTTTTCCAGAATTTTCCACCCCATCTCAACAATTACTTACATCTCATCAGGTACTTATATCTCTACTTACATCAGCTTGCTACATGACACAGCCATCTCTGGCTGCAAAGCTGGCTGGAAAATTCATATTTAGCTTTTAAAAGTAGGCAAGGGAAAAAGAGAATCAGATTGGTAACTCAACACTGTCTGCTGCAGAAGGGTAGGAAATATCAGCATTTTACTCTGAGTGAAGTCTTAAATGGCTCACCTAAATTCACTGAGTAAAGCTAGAAATAAAACTTGCTCTAGGGACCACAATAAGTTGAAAATGTTACATGGCCTGGTGTAAAATATGACTTTAATTTTAACTTAAATTAACCTGGGATAGTGCTTGGCACCTGGCATATGATGAATAAGTATTTGTTGGTCGCTTGAGTGGCTACAAATCAAACCCCAAACTTGACATGTTACCTTTCTTTTCTTCATGAACATTTTTTTTTTCTTTTGGAGATGTACATGCTAGAATTCCTCTACATCTGAGGCTCTGGGTATAAGGACATTGTATGCTCCAAAACATATACTAATAATTCTTTAAATGCATTAATCTATTAAATTATGTAGAAGACAGAAATGTGGAATTCCGAACCAAAGTGACAATAATACTAGCTTTTGGATTAATATTTTTTAATGTATTAATCTCTTCTTTAACATTTTTTATTGATTTATAATCATTTTACAATGTTGTGTCAAATTCCAGTGTTCAGTACAATTTTTCAGTTATACATGAACGTATATATTCATTGTCACATATTTTCTCTGTGAGCTACCATAAGATCTTGTATATACTTCCCTGTGCTATACAGTATAATCTTGTTTATCTGTTCTATATTTTGAAATCCCAGTCTATCTCTTCCCACTCCCCACCCCCTTAGCAACCACAAGTTTGTGTTCTATGTCTGTGAGTCTATTTCTGTTTTGTATTTATGTTTTGTTTGTTTGTTTGTTTGTTTTTTAGATTCCACATATGAGCGATCTCATATGGTATTTTTCTTTCTCTTTCTGGCTTACTTCACTTAGAATAACATTCTCCAGGAGCATCCATGTTGCTGCAAATGGCATTATGTTGTCAGTTTTTATGGCTGAATAGTATTCCATTGTATAAATATACCACATCTTCTTTATCCAGTCATCTATTGATGGACATTTAGGCTGTTTCCATGTCTTGGCTATTGTAAATAGTGCTGCTATGAACATTGGGGTGCAGGCGTCATTTTGAAGTAGGGTTCCTCCTGGATATATGCCTAGGAGTGGGATACCTGGGTCATACGATAAGTCTATTCCTAGTCTTTTGAGGAATCTCCACACTGTTTTCCATAGTGGCTGCACCAAACTGCATTCCCACCAGCAGTGTAGGAGGGTTCCCCTTTCTCCACAGCCTCTCCAGCATTTGTCATTTGTGGATTTTTGAATGACGGCCATTCTGACTGGTGTGAGGTGATACCTCATTGTAGTTTTGATTTGCATTTCTCTGATAATTAGTGATATTGAGCATTTTTTCATGTGCTTATTGATCATTTGTATGTCTTCCTTGGAGAATTGCTTGTTTAGGTCTTCTGCCCATTTTTGGATTGGATTGTTTGTTTTTTCCTTATTAAGTCATATGAGCTGCTTATAAATTCTGGAGATCAAGCCTTTGTCGGTTTCATTTGCAAAAATTTTCTCCCATTCCGTAGGTTGTCTTTTTGTTTTACTTATGGTTTCCTCTGCTGTGCAGAAGCTTGTAAGTTTCACCAGGTCCCATTTGTTTATTCTTACTTTTATTTCTATTCCTTGAGTAGACTGTTGTAGGAGAACATTTTTGAGATGTATGTCAGATAATGTTTTGCCTATATTTTCTTCTAGGAGGTTTATTGTATCTTGTCTTATGTTTAAGTCTTTGATTCATTTTGAGTTTATTTTTGGGTATGGTGTAAGGGAGTGTTCTAGCTTCATTGCTTTACATGCTGCTGTCCCGTTTTCCCAACACCATTTGCTGAAGAGACTGTCTTTATTCCATTGTATATTCTTGCCTCCTTTGTCGAAGATTAGTTGACGAAAAGTTTGTGGGTTCATTTCTGGGCTCTCTGTTCTGTTCCATTGGTCTATATGTCTGTTTTTGTACCAATACCATGCTGTCTTGATGGCTATAGCTCTATAGTATTGTCTGAAGTCTGGGAGAGTTATTCCTCCAGCCTCTTTCTTTCTCTTCAGTAATGCTTTGGCAATTCTAGATCTTTGATGGTTCCATATAAATTTTATTATGATTTGTTCTAGTTCTGTGAAATATGTCCTGGGTAATTTGATAGGGATTGCATTAAATCTGTAGATTGCCTTGGGCAGTGTGACCATTTTAACAATATTGATTCTTCCAATCCAGGAGCATGGGATATCTTTCCATTTTTTAAAGTCTTCTTTAATTTCCTTCATCAGTGGTTTATAGTTCTCTGTGTATAATTCTTTCGCCTCCTTGGTTAGATTTATTCCTAGGTATTTTATTACTTTGGGTGCTATTTTAAAGGGGATTGTTTCTTTATTTTATTTTTCTGTTGATTTATTGTTAGTGTAAGGAAATGCAACTGATTTTTGAATGTTAATCTTGTAACCTGCTACCTTGCTGAATTCTTCGATCAGCTCTAGTAGTTTCTGTGTGGACCTTTTTGGGTTTTCTATATGTGGTAACATGTCGTCGGCATATAGTGACACTTTTACCTCTTCTTTTCCAATTTGGATCAGTTTTATTTCTCTCTCTTGCCTGATTGCTGTGGCTGGGATTTCCAAGACGATGTTGAATAGGAGTGGTGATAGTGGGCATCCTTGTCATGTCCCAGATTTTAGTGGGAAGCTTTTGAGTTTTTCACCATTGAGTACTATGCTGGCTGTAGGTTTGTCATATATAGCTTTTATTATGTTGAGATATGTTCCCTCTATACCCACTTTGGCGAGAGTTTTTATCATAAATGGGTGTTGAATTTTATCAAATGCTTTTTCTGCATCTATTGAGATGATCATGTGGTTTTTGTCCTTTCTCTTGTTGATGTGATGTATTACACTGATTGATTTGCATATGTTGAACCACCCCTGTGTCCCTGGGATGAACCCCACTTGGTCATGATGTATAATCTTTTTTATGTGCTGTTGGATTCTATTTGCTAATATTTTGGTGAGAATTTTTGCATCTGTGTTCGTCAGTGATATTGGCCTATAATTCTCTTTTTTAATAGTGTCTTTGCCTGGTTTTGGTATCAGGGTGATGGTGGCTTCATAGAATGAGTTTGGGAGTAATTCCTCCTTTTCAATCTTCTGGAAAAGTTTGAGAAGGATTGGTGTGAGTTCTTCTTTGTATGTTTGGTAGAATTCCCCGGTGAAGCTGTCTGGTCCTGGACTTTTATTTGTAGGGAGGTTTTTTATTGCTAATTTGATTTCATTTCTAGTGATCAGTTTGTTTAAGTGGTCAGTTTCTTATTGGTTCAGTCTTGGTGGACTGTATGTTTCCAGAAATTTGTCCATCTCCTCTAGGTTATCCATTCTGGTTCCATATAGTTTTTCATAATATTCTTATATGATATTCTGTATTTCTATGTTATTTGTTGTAATTTCTCCATTTTCCTTTCTTATTTTGCTTATTTGTGCTCTCTCTTTTTTCTTCTTTGTGAGTTTGGCCAGAGGTTTATCGATTTTATTTACTTTTTAAAAAAACAGCTTTTCATTTGATTGATTTTTTTCTTTGTTTTTTTAAATCTCTATTTTGTTTATTTCCTCCCTGATCTTTATTATTTCATTCCTTCTGCTGCCTTTAAAATTTTTTTTCTTGTGTTAAGAGCTCTTAGGATCTACTCTGTTAATAACTTACAAATAGACCATATAGCAGAGTTTAATATAGTTATCATGTTGAACCTTACATCCCTAGTACTTATTTAACTTATAACTGGAAGTTTATACCTTTTGACTACATTCATCTAATCCTGTATCTCCCCACTCCCTACTTCTGGTAACCACAAATCCAATCTCTTTCTCTGACTTATTTCACTTAGCATAATGCCCTAAAGTTCTATCCATGTTGTCACAAATGGCAGAATTTCCTTCTTTTTTATGGCTGAATAATATTCTAGTGTGTGTGTGTGTGTGTGTGTGTGTGTGTGTGTGTGTGTGTGTGTATGTATATATACCACAACTTCTTTATCCATTCATCCTTCAGTGAACATTTAGGTTGTTTTCCATGGCTTGGCTATTGTAACAGTGCTGCTATGAACCCAGGAGTACAGATATCTCTTCAAGTATTTTCATTTACTTTGGGTGTATTCCCAGAAGTGAAATTACTGGATCATATGGTTGTTCTATTTTTAATTTTTTGAGGTTCCTCAATACTGTTTTCCAGAGTGGCTGCATTAATTTACAGTCCCACCAACAATGCATAGGGGCTCCCTTTTCTCCACATCCTCACTATCATCTTTTTGATGATAGCCTTCTAACAGACATAAGGTGATATCTCACTGTGGTTTTGTTTTCCATTTCTCTTATGATTAGTGATACTGAGCATGTGTGATGACTTCCTAATTTCCCTTTATGTGTGCAGTTGATTTGGAATATTCCTAGTCATTCATATCTGACTCCCTGGGTCAGGGGGAGAAAAGTAAGCAGGGGGAAAAAGGGCATCAGCCCTTTAGATCCCCTGGAAGATATGTCAGCTATAGGTGAAGGGATCTGCAGCAATGGGGACAATACAACAACAATGACTGTCCACCTCTTCATCTGCACCTCTGAAATCAGAAGTAGCAATCAGAGCACAGATCCATGATATTTGTAGAACAGTTTCCTTTTTGCCCACTGTGATGGTTAATTTTGTGTGTTAACTTGACTGACTAAAAGATGCCCAGATAGTCGAACTGCAGCTCCAGCTTTCCTAGTTTACCAGCTTGCAGATAGCAGATTGTGGGGCTTCTCAGCCTCCATGACTACATGAACCAATGCCTTTAATAATCTCCTATTATTATAGCTACATCTGTATATCCTTTGGTTCTGTTCCTTTGGGGGACCCTGGTTAAAATATCCACCCTGGATCCCAGAAGTTGTATTCTAGCTGCCCCTGGAACACCTGCATAGCTCCCTGCCATGGGACTGGTTTTGGGAAGCGGCTACTCTGCTAAGAGTTAAAATTGACTGAAATTAGCCACAATTTACCATCCAAGTCTTCCCCTGAGGTAAGCCTTCAGTAGACTCCAGATTTCATCAGACAGGTTCTGCCAGTATAATTGTTGTCCAGGTGGAGAAACAAATTCCTCATGCTTTCTGCTCTGCCATCTTCTCAGAATCCCAGGAATAATGATTCTTACAACGATGGAGTCCAAATCTCCTTAACAAGCATTCAACCTTCCCACATTTCTTTTCTGGGAAGTGAAAGTCCTGCATTTTAGAAAAGGGGACTGAAAGACAAAATGAATTAAGGTTAGCCACCCAGAGAAAATATTGAAAATCTTCCCTTAAAATGTCTAGTTTTCCTTCCTCTTTAATAAATAAGGTGCTGTATATTCTTCAAGAGGCAGCTGCAGTTTGTATTAATCACTGGCATTTAAAGAGCCTAGCCCTGAAATGAAATATCTGCACAGGCAAAATAGAATAAAATAAGTGGAAATATGCTTGTATATTTTATCAAATAGAAAACCATTATGAGAAATGTTTCATAACATTCAGTCTAAAATTTGGCCAATATAATACAAATGTTTTGATCTAATTGGGTATCTTAAGTAGATACAGTGGCTTTGAACCTTGTTACAGAAAATACACTCAAGCTGCCAATAGTAATTATTAAAGTAGGTCCCTCTCCACTGCAATATTCAATTTGATCTTATCTTTAAATATCAAATTAAGGACTACATGCACAAAATAGATCAATTTTGATTATGTCATTAAAAAAAAGAATCTTTATTGTATGAAACATCATGCCTATTGTTTACTGTGGTTTGCTGGCAGTCAAAGTACTGTAAGTCCCCCAGATCTGGTCACTCAGTCTCTGCTGACATTCTGTCCTCTTCAGTTCCCCAGTACTGGGTCAGTTGAACATCTGTCATTGCTATGGATTAATCTCTTGTTTCTGTGGTTTATATTTGGTAGTGAAATTGTATAAACTCTCCTAATTGTAAGTTCTTCAAGGATAAGAACTATGACTTCCATTTCCTGTACAAATGTCCCCACATTACCAAATAACAATCAACATAAAAGATGGTGTTGACCAAATTACTCATCTGGGGATGAAGTTAGATATCAGTTTACGGCATCTATGAAAATAATATTTATTCCAGCTTCTAGACTATAGTTCATTATGCCTTTCTTGAGCTATATTTCCTCCCTCTTTCTGATGACCTAAACCAAGCATCTATAATTAAAATTTTAATAAAGAAAAAGAAAGATATTTCAAATAACAGGACATAGAGCCTTATGTAGATAAATACATCTGAATAGCTGGCTAACATTTATTTAGTTTTTATTAGGTGATTTGCATTATTTCAGTACAACTTTGGCTCAGTCTGATTAATATGATTAGTTCCCCCTTTTTTTTTTTCATTCTCAAAAACAGACGTTGTGGAACAGAGACACCTAACAAGTCTTCTTAAGGGCTATATGAGAAAATAGTTATCCTAATGGCCCATTTGGCTTGCTTTCAAGCCCATGCGCTGTCCTTTTACATTCTTACTTCTTATTTCTACAAATCAAGTGCTGCATTCATCATGGGGTATATGGAAACTAATATTGTCATAGTGTTGTGCTCATGTTTGCAAACCAGCTTTGAGATCCTTGATAAAAGGTACCATCACAAGCTCAAAATATTTTTCTTTTATTACTAGGCAACACAAATAAAAATTGTTCCAAAGAGTCAGAAAGACTGTACTATACATGCATTAATAAGCTCCACAATAGTGGGGGGCGGGAAGAACCTGTGGATGGGCAGATCTGCAGCATTCATGGTTCACTGAGGGTCTCACATTCAATTTTAAAAAGGATTTGGGTATTAAAAAGAAGCAGGAAGTCACATTTTTGGCAAATGTGAAGAAATTCAAAGCCCAAACAGTGGTCAAAATTCTGCTTTCACAAAAGCTAAGTGGGCCATTTCAGTCCCTTTCAAAGAGGGAAAAAATGTTTTAAAAGGCTAAAAAGCAAAAGCATCTTGGACATTAGGTTTTTTTCTCAAAATAAAGACTGATGAGTTACGTGTAAAGGAATCAGAAACACATGGATTAAGCTTTACTTAAAACAAACATAGGTTTAAATGCGGAAAGAAAGCCATAGCAAAGTCTGTTAAGAGCTTTCAGTCCCAAATATTTGCAAAAAGGGTTGATTTTTCCAGCACATCAAAAGTTTTCTGTATCTAGTTTGATGGTATCACTCACTAGAAATTGCCATTTACCTAGTACTTTTCTGGTCCTAATAGCTCTGCCATTTGCTCACTGTTGTTCATTTCCCCCAAATTATTATTGATTGTTCTCTATGCCATGTGGATGCTTGGTTACAAAAGCAGACTCAAAGAGCAGCAGATAGGCAGCTCCACGCCTTTAAATTTGAGGCATGTTCTGTGCCTGAACGGGACCAATAAACATTACCAGGTGCATCTTATAGGCATTGTTTCCAGAATGGCCATGTCACTATGCTTCTGATGCCTCTCCAACCACTTTGGCTAAATTGGTTTCATGTGCCATTCACTCTAGATTTGTGGAAGGCTGGCTTTTCTCTAGCAATGGGTGACATTTTCCTGGCCCGGCAATCACATGCCTAGGAGGTTTCTACTCTTGCATGAAGGCGAATTCTGGCCAAAGGAGCCTGGCTGACATGCTGGAGGCTCAAATCCTCCAGACACCCAGCATAGACAGAGAGCAACTGGCGCCGGGCTGCGCGTTCCCACCCATCTTCAGCATTCCTAGCGCATTAGGGTGAGTCAAAGGTCTTCCCTTTGTTTTCAGCAAGTGAAATTAGGTCTTGAGGATCTAAATGCTGAGTTAGAGCTCAGCTCATGGAAGAAATGGGGGGAATTGAAATAAATTATCTAAATTAAGTAATTAAAGCAGTGGGTCTCCAATTTGACTGTGCACTGGAATGGCCAAGGAGGCTTTAAAAAATCCCGACGCCTGGGTCCTGTGCCCTAGAAATTCTGATATAGTCAGTCCAGTAAGTAGCCTGAACATCTAGAGTTTTTTAAAGTTCTCATCTAGTTCTTTTTTAAAGTTTTAAAGATGATTCTACTGTACAGCCAAAGTAGAGAACCTCTCAACTAGAGCTTCAGGTTTCATTATCATAATGAAGCTAAGTATTGGGATAGAATCAAACCTGGCTGCATATTGGAATCACCTCAGGTCATTTTTAAACTACTAATACTAATACCCACTGCTGGAATTTCTGTTCAGTTATATAATATTTACTGTGGCCTAAGCTCTATTCTATTTTTTATATTTTTTAAATTGAAGTATAGTCAAGTTATAATGTTGTATTAGTTTCTGGTGTACAGCACAGTGATTCAGTCATATATATATACATATTCCTTTTCATATTCTTTTTCATTATAGGCTATTATAAGATATTGAATATAGTTCCCTGTGCTGTACAGTAGGACCTTGTTGTTTATCTGTTTTATATATAGTAGTTAGTATCTGCAAATCTCAAACTCCAATTTATCCCTCCCCACACCCTTCCCCTCTAGTAACCATAAGTTTGTTTTCTATGTCTGTGAGTCTATTTCTGTTTTGTAAATAAGTTCATATGTGTCATTTTTTTAGATCCCACATATAAGTGATATCATATGGTATTTTTTTTCTTTCTCTTTCTGGCTTACTTCTTCACTTAGTATGATAATCTCTAGGTCCATCCCTGTTGCTGCAAATGGCATTTCATTCTTTTTATGACTGAGTAGTATTCTATTGTATAAATATACCAGAACTTCTTTATCCAATCATTTGTTGATGGACATTTAGGTCACTTCCATGTCTTGGCCATTACAAAAACAATGCTATGAACATTGGGGTGCATGTATCTTTTCAAATTAGACTTTCCTTTGGATATATGCCCAGGAGTGGGATTGCTCGATCATATGGTAACACTATTTTTTTGTTTTTTAAGGAATCTCCATACTGTTTTCCATAATGGCTGCAACAAACTACATTCCCACCAGCAGTGTAGGAGGATTCCTTTTTCTCCACACCCTCTCCAGCATTCATCATTGTGGACTTTTGAATGAGGGCCATTCTGACTGGTGTGAGGTGATACCTGATTGTAGTTTTGATTTCATTTCTCTGATAATTAGCAATATTGAGCATTTTTTCATGTGCCTATTAATCATTTGCATGTCTTTATTGGAGAAATTTTTTTTAGGTCTTCTGCTCATTTTTTGATTGGATTGTTTGTTTTTTGGTTATTGAGTTGTATGAGCTGTTTGTGTATTCTGGGAGTTAAGCCCTTATCAGTCCCATCGTTTGCAGATATTTTCTCCCACTCTGTAGGTTGTCTTTTTGTTTTGTTTATAGTTTCCTTTGCTGTGTGAAGCTTATAAGTTTAATTAGGTCTCGTTTATTCATTTTTGCTTTTATTTCTATTGCCTGGGTAGACTTCCCTAGGAGAACATCATGACAGTTTATATCAGAAAATGTTTCTCCTTTGTCTCATCTAGGAAGTTTATGGTCTCTTGTCTTATGTTTAAGTCTTTAAGCCATTTTGAGTTTATTTTTGTGTATGGTTTGAGGGAATGTTCTAACTTCATTGATTTACATGTTTCCCAGCACTGCTTGCTAAAGAGACTGTCTTCTGTCCGTTGTATATTCTTGCCTCCTTTGTCAAAATTAATTGACTGTAGGTGTTTGGGCTTATTTTTGGGTTCTCTATTTTGTTCTGTTGATCCATATGTCTGTTCTTGTGCCAATACCATGCTCTTTTGATTACTATAGGTCTATCTGAAGTCTGGGACAGTTATGCCTCCAGCTTTGTTCTTTTTCTTCAGTATTGCTTTGGCAATTCTGGGTCTTTTGTGACTCCATGTAAATTTTAGGATTATTTGTTCTATGAACAAATTATTATTAGGTTATTAGGTCTATGAAAAATGTCCTGGGTAATTTGATAGGGATTGCATTAAATTTGTAGATTGCCCTAGGTATTATGGCCATTTTAACAATATTAATTCTTCCAATCCAAAAGCATGGGATATTTTTCCATTTCTTTAAATCATCTTTAATTTTCTTAATCAATGTTTTATAGTTCCGAGCTCTGTTCTAAATGTGAAGTATACACACACACACACACACACACACACAACATACATATTTTTGCAGCAAGCCTGTAAATTAGGTACTTGTAGTAGCTACCCCCAAAATGGCCCCCAGTGATTTTGCTTCCTGACACAAGTGTGCAGTCTCCTCCCAGATTGAATCAGGGCTGATTTGTGTAACCAGTGGACTACTGCAGGAGTGATGGTGTATGACCTTAAGGCTAAGTCATAAAATGCATTGCAAGTTCCCCCTTGGTCTCTTGGGTCATTTGCTTTGGAGGAAGTCAGACAGCATGCCATGTGGACTCTCATGCAGTCCATAGAGAGGACTTTGTGGAGAAAAACTGAGGCTTCCTGTCAACCATAAGCACCATTTTGTCATTCATGTGAGCAAAGCACCTTGGAAGTGGATCTTCCAATCCTAATCAAGCCATCGGATGGCTACAGCCCTGGCTCAGAGAAACCCTGAGCTGGAATTGCCCAACCAAGTTGCTTCTACATTCCGACCCACATAAACCATGAGAGATCTTAAACCATGAGAGATCTTAAGCCATGAGTGTTTTGGGTGATTTGTTATGTAGCATTAATATGATACTATTATTATTCCTATTTTATAGTTGAAGGAACTGAGTCATGGAGAAGTTAAGAAACTTACTTAAGATTACACAGCTATAAAGAGTATATATTTGGAAACTAAATTAGCTAATTTGCCCCCAAATCTGTGCCCTTAAAAACAGTGCAGTTAAGTCACCCATGCATATTGTTAAGAATCACTTGATGGAGAAGAATTACAATGGCAATAATAAGCCAAAGAAAGTAAATTCATGCAAACATCTGACATGTTGTGTACGCATTGCCAATTGTTTTCAAAATTAGTAGACCATCAAAATGCTATCCTTCCCATAGTTATCTTACATTTTTTATTATTTCCTTTAGCACAACAGTTTTGAAGGTGCTGTCAGAGCATCATCCACTCCAGCCCTGTGAATTTTTTACTAATACTCCAAGACACAGATTATGGAGACTACATTACAGATGGACCAACAAATAATTTCCTCGTTTCTAAACTTTTTTCTGCTTTAAGTTAAATGTTCGTTTAGGTTTTTGCAATCTTTGAGAACTAAGCAGCTGTTTATAGTTTAAAGAAATCCTTCCACGTGCTATAGGAAATGTCTAGATGTTTAAGAGGCAGAAAGACTTCTGCTTGGTCTTTGCTGTGTGACTTTGGGCAAAGCATTTGATGCCGAGGTGCCACTCTCGGGAATTTTGATTAAACTGTCCTGAGGTGGAGCCTAGGCATGGGTCTTTTTCAAGCTCCCTGCATAAATCAGTGTGCAGCCAGAATTGTAAATGACTGATGTGACCTCTTGCAGTTTCAGTTTCCTTGCTTGTTAAGTACAGATAATAATACTGAGTCTTTGGTGTTTTTTGTGAGGATTAAGGGTAAGTAATTAAGACAAAGCTCCAAGGATGATGTTTGGCACATAGTGGGTACCCAGTGAACACCATCCACCAGTATTTGTGGCTTATTTTAAAATTTTTAGTGTGTTATACAGAGGTTTAACACTTGCTTAGATACATCTATTGATTTATTTTCCCTAGTGAGTCCTTCTAATGCATTTATATTTAGAAATCCCTTTCCATTCAGACAGGGAGTAAATATACACCTAATTTTCTTCAAGATTCTAATGATTTCATTTTTGCATTTATCACATCTATCTGGAATTTATCTAAGTATATAATGCAAGGTGAGGCTAGGGATAGGTTTTTCCCCCCTGACATGCATTGAATCTACTCCATCCCCCAGTGATTACTAATATTTTCTTAGTTCTTTATTAGGTTTTTAGGTATATACCAGCATTTATTTCTGGCACAACTACTTTCATAAATGAATTATTTCTTTATTCTTGTCCTAGTCTTTTTTAAAAAAATGCTTAATTATTAAGGGCATCAAAGTTCGAATATTTTTCTTCTTTTACCAAAACTTGTTTTAATATTCTTATCTGAGATACATTTTAAAATATCAGGTTCTTATCCTGCTTAAGATCCTTCAGTAACGCCTTGTCAACTAATGGAGTCACTTAATTTCTCCACTAAGACACCTCAAATGGAGAGAAAAGTAAATTATTTACTCATGTTCAGGGGATATCATCGCCCAACAGAAGCCCAACATTCCTCTTAAGTCTAATGTTTCATCTTTAAAATCCAAGCAGGTTTACAATCTGTTTTCTAATATAACTACTGTTTTTTTTCTCAAGTAAACTTTATTTTTTAGACTTATTTTAAGTTCACAGCAAAACTGAGCAGAAGGTACAGAAATTTCCCATATACCTCCTACTCCCACCCCTACTTGTATAGGTTTCCCCATTATCATCGTCCTCCACCGAAGTGGTACTTTTGTTATAACTCATGAACCTACACTGGCATATTGTTAGCACGCAACTTCCATAGTTTACATCAGGTTTCACTCTTGGTGTTGTACATTCCACAGGTTTTGGCAAATAGATAATGACGTATGTCCACCATTATAGTATCATACACAATAGTTTCACTGCCCTAAAAATCCTCTGTGCTCTGCCTATTCAAGTCTCCCTCCTACCCACTGGAAACCATTGATCTTTTTACTGTCTCCATAGTTTTGCCTTTTCCAGAATGTCATACATATAATCGTACAATATATAACCTTTCATAGTGGCTACTTTCACTTGGTAATAGCCATTTAAGTTTCCTCCATGTCTTTCCATGGCTTGATAGCTCATTTCTTTTTAGGGTTGGGGTTTTTTTTCCCAAATAAAATAGTACTTCAGTAGATATGACATGTGTTTGTCCTGTTGCTTTAAATAGCACTTGTTCCCTGCACTTACGTGCCTTGGGGTTAGGCCAAGTTGAAAAGCAAAGACTTAGTGGAAAAATTCAAATGCTGTATTATGACACACTAAGCCCTTGGACCTATCTCCGGTGTATTTTACAGACTCATTTGCTATCACACCTCTTATGCCCCTGAAAGCCACCACTACAGAATGACTTGCAGTTCCTTATGGTAATGTTATTTTTCCCTTCATGTTACAAATAAGAACACTGAAAAATGTTAATGTATTCCATATACAAGACTTCATAGAAAGACCTGATATTTTTAAAATAAAGAATAAGAGTAGAAGTATCATAAAAGAAGTACTAAGAGTTAATTAACATTGAGGGGAAAAAGTTCTACTTCAGTATTCAAGGTAATAAAAATTAAAATAATAAATCCCTTACTAGTCAAATTAGCGAGAGTGCTTTTTAATGAAAATTCTGAATACTGATAATAATAATTATGATGATACAGTGCCTAACATCTTTTGAGTTCCTGCTACACACAAATCACAGCTATGTGCAGAACCTGCATTAAGTCATGTGGTTGTTTTAAAATAAATCCACAAATTCTCTGACAATCTTCTTTTCCAAAGATAGGGACTAATTCTCCTTTCCTTGAGTGTAGTGCACAAATAATGACAAGCTTCTAATGATTAGAGAGTGGCAGAAGTGACAGTGTGAGACTTCCGAGATTTGGCCAAAAAGGCAAGGCTAGTTCCTCCTTGCTGACTTTCTTGGATCATATGGAAGCCAGCTGTCATTTTGTTAGGACACTCAAGCAGCCCTGGAAAGAGATCCACGTGACAGGGAACTTAGACCTCCTGCCAGGAGCTCACACTGACTTGCCAGCCACATGAGTGATCATTCTGGAAGCAGGTGCTCCAGGCTTGGTCAGCCCTTAGATATCTGACTACAGCCCCAGATGACATCTTGACCACAGCCTCTTAAGAGATATCAAACTAGAACCACTCAGCTTAACCATACCTGATATCCTGACCCATAAAAACCATGTAAGATAATAAATGTTTATTATTGTTTTAAGCACCTAGATTTGGGGCAATGTGCAATGCAGCAAAAGATAACTAGGAGAGCTTATTTAATCCTCCCAATAATCAATGAGATAGTCAACATTAATAATCCCCACTTTACCAAAAGGAAACTGGGGCATAGAAAGATTAATTTACTTGCTCAAAGACACACAGAATCAGGAATTGAACCTAGGTGATTCAGAGTGCAAAGCCCTCATCCTTACCCCACAACTCATGCATTTATGCCTCTGTGCATTTTCCCACAGTGAGCCTCCAGACCACCTCATTCCTCCACCTTGGTACAACCTTAACAAGGAATATAGATGGTGCAAAAGAAAATGATTAAGGTCACTACACAAATAGGAATGAAATTAATTTAAAAAATCAAATTAACTGTGCTGCCAAACCTGAGAGAGCAAATGAGAGTCTATGTGGGTCATTTGACTTTAGCCTCATTTGAACTTATAAATAATTATCCCCACTTTCAAGAACCTAGTAAGTGCCTGGTACTTGGTATAGCAATATATCTAGTTTTTACTGCAACCCTAGAGAATACTTATTTTTACCTTCATGTTACAAATAAGAACACTGAAAAATGTTAATATATTCCATATACAAGATACAAATAGACTTCATAAGAGACCTGATTTTTTTAAAATAAAGAACAAGAGTAGAAGTATCATAAAAGAAGTACTAAGAGTTAATAAACATTTGGGGGGAAAAAGTTCTACTTCAGTATTCAAGGTAATAAAAATTAAAACAATAAATCCCTTACTAGTCAAATTAGCAGAGAGTGCTTTTTAATGAAAGTTCTGAATGCTGAGATATAGCTCTGAAAAGGGCCCTTTTTTATATGTCAAGTGCAATTAATAAATTGCTACAACATTTATGAGGAGCAATTGGGTAATATATACTAAGAATATTAAAAACTGCCATGCCCTTTGATCCAGTAACTCCATTTCTACCTATTTATCCTAAAATAATAATCAAAGAAGTAGACAAATATTTGCATACCAAAAATGCTTATTGTAGCTCACTTTAGAAGAGAAGGAAAAAAGAATGAAAAATGAAGTTAATGTCTAACAGAGAAATTATAAAATAAATTACTGTGTCCACAAAGCAAAAGATTAGGTCACCCTTAAGGAAGACATTTTACCCAAAAATAAATAAGTAAATAAATAAAGGTTTTGATAAAAAATATTTAACAGGTGGTGAGATCAAAATATTCAGTCATTACAATGAGATTGCCGAATTTAACTGTAGTATTAATTTTGTGTTCCAGTTTATTTGCATTTAGGGATTAGGAGAAGTGTATCAGTTTCCTAGGGGTGTCATTTAAAAAAAAATACCACAAACTGGGTGGCTTAAAACAACAGAATCTGTTCTGTCACAGTTCTTGAGGTTAGAAGTCTACTATCAATGTGTCAACGAAGTCCTGCTCTCTCCAAAGCCTGTATAGAAGGAATCCTTCCTTGTCTCCTCCAGTTTCCTGTGGCCTCAGGTGTTCCTTGGCTTATGGCTGCATAACTCCAACCTCTGCATTCCTCTTTGAATGGCTTTCTTCCTGTATCTTCACATAGCTGTCCTCTTACTAGGACACCAGTCATATTGAATTAGGAGCCTGATCTACTCTAGCATGACTTCATCTTAACTAGTTACATCTGCAACAATCCTAATTCCAAATAAGGTCACATTCTGAGGTCCTAGGGGTTAAGACCTCAGGGGCATGGGGGGCAGGTCACAATCCAACCCATAACAAGAATAAAGGTATATGACACAGGATATGCTTACAGATCTTGGTTCACTGAAAAGATGTGATAATAGGTATCTGTCCTCAGTTGCTTCTGGCTCTGGAATGATTGTCCTGTATGAATCTAGGTGGTAGTTAGTCCAGCTATTAAAAGGCATCCAGTTCCTTTCATAAGAATGTGATATCAATAGTTGTAGTGCAAGTAGGCTAGTATCTGTATCCTCACTTTGGATGCTTGGCAGTTTTGAACCCTCACTTAATTCGATGGGAAAGTGGGATGATACATCCACTTCCATGGCAAATCAAGAAAAGGATCCACATCCCTGATGCTATCCCTTTAAAAACATGAAGGATTGACACACATTACTAGTATCTCTGTCATGTTGTAAACTTTCCTTCTGTGTTGCACAAACTCCTAGCATACCTAAAAGCATTCATAAAGGTGAAACCACTTTTATAAATTAGTATCTGATTTAAAAAGAGGGCTTTTAAATACACAAGCCCTTCCCTAGCCCCACTTTCAGAGAATTGAGAAGCTCTGAACTTGTTCCTTATCTGAAAGGCACATCAGACCAGCACAGCGTTTACCATGATCAAAATGGGCATTACTTTTGGCTGCTATGGTGCGGATGTTTATCCATCACATACAAAGTTAAAATGACCTGTATATACTTTCAAGAATGCCGAGAATATTTATCTCGGCTGAATGAGAGTGAGGGGAATGTTTCACAAAACACATTGAGACCCAATAAAATTTAAAAGCTCTTTTATTCAGAGAGCATAGTGTTAAGTAGAGGCTTTTAGACAAACTATCTTACTGAATCTTCTCAAGGTACTGTTGTGCCAAAGTAATCAACAAATATTTGTTAAGTTCCTCTACCACATACAATAGTTACTTATTCAATATACCGCATACAATAACCAAGGAGCTTCTTTATGAACTTTAAGGCTCTTCTTGTGAAATATCTAGAGAATTAGTTGCCTTTCATTGTGTTCTCATTGAGATTTCTTGGACTCCAGTATTCCCTGTTTTGAATAATAGATAATCACTTCTCAGATTCCCAAATGAAAAATCTTGGAGAAAAGCTTCGCACTTTCCAGGACCCTTTATGTGCTGCCTCACTCATATGCCTCCTCTCCTACCACTCCTTTTCTTTATTTAGATTCTCCAAGCTACAAAACGTCTAAATCAGGCCATGTCAATATGTCCACGTCTTTTCCAAACTATTTCCTCTGCTTTGAATGAGCACTGTTTTTCTATGGCCAAGGGGGAAAATCAAATTATCTATTGTAATGCAACTGAAGTGTTATATCTCTGTAAAACTTTCTCTGATTTTCCCAGAGTTATTCCTATATATATTTTTTAAAGGCAAACATTTTAGAGTGGGTCTAAATGAAGAGGAAAAGTCTTCCATCAGTTCCTTTGATCCCCAGGCCCACTTCCAAGAGAAAATCATGTTTAATCTGTTTGTGTTTGTATTTGTTATTTATTGCCACATTTCTCAGTAAAGTTGATTTGTCACTGATCTGCATTATATTTTGACCACTGCTATGAAAGAGAATTTAGCCCTTCTGTTCTTCCCTACCTTCCTAATTCCCCTAAATATTTCAGTTACGTTGTTTCTTTTGCTCTTTTGGTTCATCTACTTTTCTATAACTTTAATGTTTGTATAATCTCTAGTTTCAGTCCCATCAACTTTACGCAAATATATCTTGCATCCTTGGTTTGTAAAATGAGGAGACTGTGGCTCCTTATACTACCCTCCATTTTTCTTTCACTCTCCATTTTCTTACTTCTTTCACAGAAACCATTACTTCTACATTATCAAGTACTGTAATATTTGTATAGAAGATGTATTTACATTTTTAGACTTTGTATAAACTATTTTGTCTAAATTAGAAATCAGTAAAAGAGAGTCCTGCTTCCAGTAATGGCATCGTAGGTAGTTCATCCCCAAGGAGGGAAGCCGACATTTGGGGCTGCATTTCCCTTAGGGGTGTCTTCTCATTCAAGCATAGATTGTTTGGAAGATAAGATAGACTCTTTGTAGTCTTACAAAGCTCCAGGATAAAAATTAGACCTAAAAATCAGAGCTCAGACTTGTAAACTGGATGGGCCTGGTAAATCACTGAGACTTTGACTTGTGGCTCTGAAGGGGCTATACTCTAGGAAAAAACAGTGAACCAGAAATAGGGTGAAACTGAAGCCCAGCCCTGGAAGCGTCTCAGCCCCTCAGAAGTCGACATAAATCCTCTCTGGAGAAATAGAACATTATCCTGGACCTCATATTAATTCTATAATTTTTTATAAGCAATGTCTAGCACTCAAACAAAAACAACCAGGAATAAAGGAAATAAAAATTGATTTAAGAAGAAGAGAAGAAAAAAGAGGAAAAGGAGGTGGAGGGAGAGGAGGCAGAGGAAGAGAAGGCAAAATATAAACAAAATACAATAGATACAGACCCACAGGGATTCAGAAATAGTTGTCAGACACAAAATTTAAAACACTCATACTTAATATATTCAAGAAATTAAAAGACAAGATTGAGAATTTCAGCAGAGAAATGGAAACTATAAAAAGAGAAAATCAATAAACGGCACTTGAACCCATTATAAAATTTTATAGTCATAGTTCCCCTCTAAATGATGCATTCTTTGAAAGCAAAAATAGTGTCTTATTCATTTTTTATAACCAATACCAAGCAGATACATGGGTCACAGTTAAGACTTTAAAAATTAAAAGCTAAGTAGATTTAAAAAGGAAGGAATAGTTGTATAATTTCCCCACAAGTTTCCTAAGTGCACTAGGATAAATGCTTTTGGAAAACTAACTATATTAAGTTCCAGATTGACTTGAAACTGACCTTTGATTATTCATCTTTCCTCTGATTATTGGAAAATAACATATAATTTAATTTAAATTATAATTATCTGCATTCTGTATTATCTTCTTAATAGAAATTTCACCTGTCCTAATTAGAGCCTTCATTAAAGAAAAAATAGGTTTTCAGTTTATATTTCTGTTCCAAAAAGAAAATCATTTGGCAGATGTCTTGCTAAGAGTGGCATCTAAAAGAATCAATAGAAAACAGGAGCCTCCAGAATACCTTGACATTAGTTTTGTAGGTTAGAAATATGAAAAAAAAATTTTAAAGACTAGTTTTACATTATGATCCAATTTTCACACTGATTTTAATATAAAACTGTTTCCAGATACATCAATATATATTTGGGAAAATTCCATGATATAATTTGCTTAATTATATAAACAATCTCCCCATCTACCCCTCCTAGACAATTTTTAGAGGTTGAAGATTATTCTTAATGGATACAAAGGCTCATGATTCACAAAATCTAGGTAAGTTATTTTAACTTTGGCCAATAAGACACCTTTCTCAACCTTTTAAAAGGATTTATGATCATAACTGTTTAATTAGAATTTTCAAAAATTCTACTAAAATTATTGAAGTTTATTAAGAGTACGTAATTAAAGGAGAGAGCTAATAGAAGTGGATTTGAAAGAAAAGAACTTGGAATACCATTGTGTTAGCCATAAAACATCCCTCTGTCCTGCCCCAGGTATTATTTCGTTAGTTGCCAGGTGAGTGTCTCCAGTGCTAGTCTTGTCCCCTCCCACCCATGCTCTTCTTTGCTCACTAGTAATTCTTTCTACTCTGAAAGAATGGGAATCCCATTCTGAGAACCAGCGTGTTAGACTTCTACCAATGTGACAGATTTAGAGAACAGCTGAGTTCGGAAATATTGCCCCTGAGTCCCCTGATGGAGTAATAGATTTCTAGTAGGCCACTGGATAGCCAGTTTAGGAGCTAGAGGAAACAGCCAGGTTTGGAGATAAAAATTTGGATGTCAGCACATAAGAGATGCCATAAATTAAGCCATGGAGATGGGTAAGCTTGTACATGTAAAATGTATAAAGTGAGAATAAATTAAAAAGAGAAGAAGGCTAAATAATCTTCCTGAAAATTTTTTTCATCATGTCACTTTTTCTTTTATTCAAGTATAGTTGATTTACAATGTTGTGTCCTCATGTCTCCTTTCGAGAAACTATAATTGCTTTCTATTTTTGACTCCGTCGTTCTCAAACCTTTTAATCCAATATTTTCCAGTGTTCTCTGTAGATATAACAAAATATTAGTACACTTGATTATGGTATAATATTAGGGGCACTTTTGCTACAATAAAATAATCATAGCTAACATCTACTGATGGCTTATTCTGTGCCAAGCACTGTCCTAAAAACTATATATAGATATATACACACACATACACACACACACACACACACACACACACACACACACACACACACACACACACACATTATGTATATTATACTCCAGATACATATTTAATTCTATGAGATAGGCATCATCATCACTATTATCCCCTTCCTCATTTTGTATGTGGGGAAACTGAGGCACAGGTAAAAATATAATAATAATAACTTCTTGAAGATCTGTACTGGGGAGAGGTGGAGCTGGGATTCAATCCAATCTTACTCTACTCTGAGGTTTGTTTTCTTAGTTACTACACTGAACAGTGGCCATATTTGACTGTAATAAGTATATGTAACCAAAAAAATTAGAACCCCAAGTGCAAGCCTTCCTTAAAAGCAAAGCAAAATGCAGACTGTCAGATTCTGGGGGATTGAATGGTTCTTTCACTCCTAATGTCTTTTAGAATTAAGCTAAAAAACAATCATCAGCAGTAACCAAAAGTTAAAGAAAAGTTATGGGTTAAAAAACAACAACAACAACACTAAGAATGAGATAATTTTGCCTCCCTACTGTAATGGAATTGAAAGAAAACACATACTTTTACACTGGTAGAGAATGCCTTATCCAGCTGGGGGTTCTCCAGCTTTCTTCAGGATTGTATGGGAGTCAAGCAGCCACATTATCACTATAGATTCTTCTGCCTAGATGTCAAAGCCCACTATCACCTGGCCACACCTTACCTACTGATTCATTTGTGTCTGCTGTTCTCCAAGGGTACCTCTACTCCTGTCAGGAAGGGGTTTTTATTGTTTGTCTGGTTTTAATGTTGCTTTCTGTTTCTTTGTTGGATCAAGTGATTGTTTCTCACTGGCCATGAACAGAATGGCCCCTTTTTGATGCTTGTTGTCCTCAAGCTTGTCCAGAATGGAATCCATCTCAAAGATCACAACAAGTTGTACTTTCTTCTGAATATTCCCTCATGGCTCTGATTCCCATTTAGGTATCTCTTACCCTATTATGACTCCGAATCTCTCAAGTTCAACCTTGTTGCTTCATTAAGTCACTTGTAGGAGTCTTCTTTCCCTAGCAAGACAGACAGCTCCTTGATGGTCTGAAACAAGGCTTGCTTCCTGATATACAAGAGAGTAATTAGAACCAGGCTGCACGCATACTCTACAAATAATTATAAACTTTCTAATTTTCCCCAAGTGGATGAAGCTGGGTGCTTATATGCATCAATTCTGCTTCCTTCTGCCTGAGCCAAAACGTAAAGACAAAAAAAGCTATTGAAACTCAATCAAGTAAGTTGGAAGCTTGTCTTATCAATTCTAATAAAATGTTTAAAACAATTAATAAGCCAAGCAAAAACTATTATCCCGTTATGAAACTAGTGTATAATGGGTTCTAAACAATACTTGATGTTATTTAAAGTGCTTGCAAGAAAAAGAAACCTTCTACCAAAAATGTATATGAGCAGCCTAGAAAAGCTATTTGACTTGCAAAATAAGAGACTAAATACAATTTTGCTCATCTATTTAATGTTAACAGAATCTTAGTCATGTTCTGTCACTGAATCTGGATTATTTAAGGGTCACTGGAATTTTCTGCTAATAAAAAATACAGCACATGGTGAACAGAAAATGGAGGAGCTTTATGTTTACCAAATGTTACAAAATGTAGTCTAATCCCTGAAATCCTCTCTTATTATTCACATTGCATTGAAAGGAATCCCACTAGCTATTCTCAACAATTTCAGAATGTTGCAGTCATCTTCCCATTGATGATACTGACCTAGAGTTTCCAAGGCATTAATTTGCCTCCAGCTGTTTCTTCTTGTTTTGGTGACTGTTAGGTTGAAAATTCTTAAGCTTAAACTGAAAAATCAAGATGCTAAATCATTATCAAGATTCTTTAAGATATGGGTTGTCAATAAACAACTCTGTCCTTCCCCTGTGAGGTTT
This sequence comes from Camelus dromedarius, assembly GCF_036321535.1. Classification (NCBI taxonomy): domain Eukaryota; kingdom Metazoa; phylum Chordata; class Mammalia; order Artiodactyla; family Camelidae; genus Camelus; species Camelus dromedarius. The sequence continues at coordinate 7,837,037 of NC_087454.1, read as the reverse complement.
ATTTTTCTAAATTCTAGCTATCCTGAGAATCCACTTCTGGGCTATCTTCTACATTTCTGCTTATTTTTGTGATCTTCTGAGAGACACAGGAAGCAACAAAAGGACTTACTATTCTGGGCCAATTTCTGATTAACCATGAATATATAATTAAATAGAAGTAGTGAGAACACATAGGTCAACGATTTCTTCAAAGAGGACAGTTCAAACCCCACTTCTTTAATGAAAGATTGCCCTAGTTTCACATCTTGGGATATTGTCTCCTAGATCTGAACCCCCACATCTCTGGCAAAGGTTTTAGGCAACAATTTGGTATTTAAAAATTAATTTTCTGTCTACCTATGACTTGTTTGCTGAATAAATATTTCAGTTCATTGAAGGTGTGGGAAATGGCTTTAGTTTCCTGCTGTACTAAATGCTTAGTATGGTACCTGATACATTGCACACAGATAATACATACAGTTGAGTAGAGGGTTATAAACAAGAGTTTTGTTTCAGCCAACAGACATTCCTACAGACTGGCATGTAACTTGAAATTTCCTTAATTGAGTTACATGTTAAATATATAGAAGTGCTCTTATTTAAAGGAGTCATAGAGAAATTGGATCTTAGAGTTGGCATTAAAAAGCCATATAATATAGTTACCAACCCATGTAAACATACCCCCCAAAAATGTTCTTGAAAATGAGCCTTGAGCCTCTGTTGAAAACCTCCAGTGAAAGAAAAATAGCTATTACATCAGAGTCTGAAAAATTCCTGTCCTCCTTTTGTGACTATTCCATATAGCAAAGCCTCATTTTTCAGTCTACATTTTAGAAAAGAATTTGAATTTTTCACACATTTATTTAAACCTCTCCCTTCTTTAACCACAGACTAAGGTGGTCTGTGTACTTGTACTTGCTCATGTGATTCTCAGTCAAATGGGTTTTCCTGAAACACTGAGGTCGTTCAAAAGTCCTTTGAACAACCAGAGATTTACAGCTGCCAGTTAGTGTGAGAATTAGCCAGCTCTAAGACAATATCTACAACAACCGGCTAAGTGCTTGCGGCCTCTCCAGAAATGAAGGAACAATGTCCTCTCTTGGCAAGGCGGCTCCAGCACCTCCGTGGAGCCACAGGTAGAATGCAAATTTGGAAAATTGTGCCGCCAATATGCTTCAGCTGGAGAAAAATCTGTCGTAAGATGCTTATCAGACATCCTTTTATTGTCTCCATAACAATGGAAAGCAGTTCCACAAGCAGTCACTTTGCATGCCATTCTGAGCAGAACAGAGGTCGCCAAATAATAAGAAGAAGAATACAGGAAGGCACCAGGGGAGGGTACTCAGCAGGAAGATGATGTGGAGGTATCAGGTCAAGATGAAACTGGGTGGGGTGGGGTGGGGACAGGGATGAAGATGTTATCTAGTTTGCACCCACCTTACTTCCTCTATTCATCTTAAACCATTCTAAATAAGATCTATTTTAAATGTGTTGTATGAAGGGCAGTGATTCACCCTGAAAGGGCTTTTTTTCATTGGTTTTATTCTTTGGCCAACAATTTGCTGACAGTAATCCTGTTCCAGCCATAACTATTTTATGACAACTTGTCAGGAAAGCTGGAAGAGGAAAAATGCAGCCTGGGAAGGGTTAAAAAAAAAACCAAAAACCTCTTAAACTAGGATGAATTTTGGTTCTGATACCTGCGTGGCACTAGAGTGTCAAGGCTCCTCTTCCCGTTTTGTTCTGATGCTGTCAAGGCCTAGTTTCCCTCTCAGCTCATTTATAACAGGAAGCTCTCAGTGCTCCTGGTGCAGCTTCTCAGGGGTCCTCAGGTCATACTGACCAGCCAGCTCCAAACCTCATCCTAGCAAGAGGTCAGGCTCTGACACAATAATAATGTGCTTTGGTGTCTTACCTCATTGCCAAGATCGTCAATACAGGCACTGCATGAACTTCAGCCTTTTTTGCTCTACTTATAGTCAGGATTGTCACTCTCCATGGTCACGGGAGTAGAAAGAGTAAGTCACACTTGGCTTCTAATTGAAGGATTTCTAATCAATTGGACAGATAGCAAAATTATTTGTTTTACTGTGTTTTATCAGAGGAAATTGTTCAGCTCTTTTCAAACAATATTTCTTAAACATACTAGGGCCCCTGAAGTAAAAAGATTAATAAGTTGGCTCCACTCCTGAGTGGACTAATGTGTTTCTCTGAGAAAGAGCCAATTCCACTGTAGTGTGGTAAGTGCTGAGATACTGGGTTTTCCCTGGGAGTTGGAAGAGAGATGGGTATGTAGCCAGGCTGAAGGAGGGAGAGCTGCACTTAGGGATAACTTCCTGTGCTGATGGCCCCTCTTTCTCCATCCCTGCAGACAGGGTTAAGGACAAAAAGGGCAGAGATTCTAATAGGAGATATAGCAAATTTTTTACTTGGTAAAACAGTGTTTCAGCCCTTGACCCTCACTTTTAGGTCAGCTACTCACCATGCTTCTCATAACTTCTCTCCTTACTCTTGGATCTCTTTTCCTTGTGAGTTGCTTGTTGCTTCCTTCTCTCCTCTTCTTGACACTGAACCGAAAAGGCTGAGATAAAATAAAACAACAAAACTACAGTGTGCAGTCTGGGTGACTTCAGGAAGCTCTGATTTGTGCCTTTGGAGATTTCCTTTCTCTTAGGGGTGTACATTCCTGTCCTTTTCTTGCCAATAATAGTGTGCAGTGGCTTAGAGATTTATTGGGGATAAGAAAAATGGCTGTAGCCACAGATAGGGTTGGAGAGAGGCACAGAATTTGAAATACTGGCTGGGTTCCTCTTAGACATGTGACTTTCTATGTCCCAGGCATTGTCATGTCTATTGATAGTGCATCACAAGGGGCAGAATCAAAACAGCCATGTCCCAAATTCTGCTTTAGTGCTGCTTAACAAGCACATGGGAGAAGGTCCCTTTGAGACCCTGTTGGTAAGTGGTGCTGTTGACCTGTTCTCACTGTCGAGGCACAGGTGAGCAACTGAAAGAATGGCAGAACTGTTGCCATGCTGAGACTGTCTGGAGCAGGCCTGTCAGTCCTTCCCACCCACAGCCCATCCTGAGTCCTACTTGGTTAGTGGAAGTGAAGGAAGAAGGTATGGAAAGGTAACAATGAAAGTTGATGCCTCAAAGGGATGCTGTAGTGGACAGAATGTTTGTGTCTTCCTCCTCCCCAAATTAATGTGTTGATAGCTTAATCCCACTGTGATGCTATTTGGAGGTGGGACCTTTGGGAGGTGATTAGATCCGAGGATGGAGCCCTCATGACTGGGATTAGTGCCCTTCTAAGAAGAGGCCAGAGAGCTAGCTAGCATTCCTCCTACCACGTGAGGATACAATAAGAAGTTGACAGTCTGCAACCAGGAATTAGGCTGTCACTAGACAGAGGATCTACTAACACCCTAATCTTGGATCTCCCAGCTTTCAGAACTATGAGAAATTAAATCTGTTGTTTATAGGCCACTCAGTCTATGACATTTTGTTATAGCAGCAGGGATAAATCAAAGACAGGGAAATGGCTGTGTCAATGACAGATAACAGAGTGGAGATCTACTCAGGCTGATGTCTGAGTCGTCCTGGGCTCCAGAAGGCACCAGTGTATCTGCCTCTTTTCTCAGATGCCATGTGATCCTGCCTGTCCTTTTAGTATATACATCCTGAGAACGAAACCTTCATTTCATCTCTGATTAGTCTCTGTAACCAAAGGTTAAGTATCTGGCTAAGAGGATAAGATATACATAGAAGCTGCTGTGTTGGTTTTAGGGAGACACAGAAACTACCAGGAGCTGAATCTAGCAAGGACAGACACAGAAACACACAGTTGCAGTATTATTGTGTGATCTGTATCAGGACACCCATCAGCCAAAACACCTGTGACTGAAACGTACACTGGCTTCTTAGGATTTTGTGGATTAACTGCATAGTAGCTGATTGATTAAGTTCCCAAACTTTTTCTCTCTTTCTCTCTTTTTTTTAAGCATTGTGTGCTGAGAGAGAATTTGGTTCTTAGCTTAGGACACTGGATAACATAGGACACAAAACAAAATTAATAGATAGAAGTACACGGTGAACCAAGCTAGACAATAAATAATTATGTTAGAAGAGCAGCTGAAGGAAGAAAATGCAGATGGTACACACTCTACTGGATCAAGAAAACCACTTTAAGGCCAAGGAGGGTTCCTAAGATAAGCCCCTGCCTTTGCAGTCCCCAAATGCCCCGAGTGAGAAAAGATGGCCTATTACTTAATTATTATCCTTTCAGGTTAGAAACAAACGAAAACAGAAACCTCACCCATGAGCACTATTCCAAAATTAGGTCCCCATCTCTTACTCCTCAAGCCTCAGAGGGGAACAGTCACAGGATCTAAGAGTGATTTCCATGTGTCAAGCACTCTTCCAAATGCCTTTTTACACATACCACTGCCTGATGCTACCATTTTTTATTACACCCATTTTATAGATGAGGAAAACTGAGGCACAGCTACTTTAGGCCACTTGCCCATTTGCTTCCCTATAGTCAGGAGAGTATAAGTAAAGACAGAACAGAGTCACTTCTGCATTGGCCTAGTCTCTTCCCTGGTGAATAAAAAACCAGAATTCCTTGTTGGAAGTCGTTTGACAGACAGCAGGCAGTAGCCAGTGATGGTTTCCAACTTGAATTCACACCTTTCCACCATTCCCCCTGGAGTGGAGCTTATCCGAGGAAGGAGCAATCCTGCGATTTCAGGGGATCTAGAAAATCTCCCTAGCCCCTACAATATTTCTCCACCTCCTTTAGGCCTCATGACCTTCTCTGCACCATTTGAGGAAAATATGAAAGTGACAATTCCATTCAGAAAGGTAGCGATCAACCTCAGTCAACACTCAAATATCGGGCAACGATCAGTATCTTTTCTGGAGTGAGTAAGACAGCAGGAATGTGGGGGCCAGAAGACAAACCTCACCGATGGCCAAGGGTGCCAAGGCCTGACTCCTGCTGACCAGACAGTCTCAGGAGTCGCGGGGCACCTGCAGAGGTGGGAGTGACCAGGGGCGCCCTCAAGTCTGGTGGCCTTAATTAGCCTCGGGGCCTGGCCCAACAACACACAGCCCGAGCCTCGGCCCATTGGAGTCCTGGTGCCCATAAGATCAGGAGACCTCCAGACCACTCCTCCTGTCCCACGATCTCCCTGGAGGGAAACCTGAATTGTCAGGGCCAGATGACAGCTGACAAGCCAAGCCATTTCTAAAGGGAGGGGGTCATGCAAAGTCCTTTCAGATGTTGGGATTAATATCCCCCACCGCACTGCATAAATCACAGTTAATCCTTAAACACTCTGAAGGCCCAGCCTTCACAGAGTCTGTCTAGTGGTTAGGATTCCTAGGTTTTCTTCTTGGGGCTAGTTAGGAATTTTCTCATAATCACTAATTCCCTGAAGATGGAGACTCTTAAAGAGATTCCAACATTTTCTGTTTTTAAAATTCTAAAGCTCCCCCTTTATTTTATTGGAATACAGAGGCATAGTGATGGAAAAGGACAGTTATCTCTCAGAGATGAGAGATGGCTGTTTAAGAAGCAAATAACCAGGAAGGAAAAAAAAAAAAACAACACTGGCCTGGGATACTCTCCACAACCAATCTTTTATTTCTGTCATCACTCAGACCTTGAGCAGGAAGAGGGCAAGAGAAAAGGAGGAAAGAGAAAAAGAGAAAAAAAAAGAAACAAAGTTTTCTAGAGTTTTGCAGACTTGAGAAGAAGCCTCTTAGTCTACCTTCTGGCCCCTGCAGAGGCCCCGGTTGAACCAGTGAATCAATTTCTTACTCATTCCCTCACTTTACATTGACTAAGACTCCCCTAAACTCACAGTGATCAAAAGGGTTACACTGGGACATTGGTGGCCCTCAGACAGAGTGTTGATTCTAAATGAGTCCTTTCCTAAATTCTTACAGGCAGGCGGCAGGCAGGCGGCAGTGCAAGGTCATAGATTTCCACTTTACATGGAGCCAGTCAGCTAAGTAAACCATTACAAGTCACACGAACTTCACAATCATAAACCACGAGTAGCCTGTTATTGGATTTTACTGGAGATTCTAATCTCACATTCTACAAAACATCCAGCCTCTTAGCAGCATCGTCCAGGTCCTATGGCATTGGCCTACATGCCGATATTTGGAATTCAGTAATTTTTGAGAAAGTGACTTTCATATCAGTGCCTCATCATTTTTATTTTGGTTGCTTGGAGTTTTCAATGGCTGTCATTCTTGGTCTTCAATGATAAATTACTCTTGCTCCTGCTTTATTATTACCAATCTAGTTTGGTGTAGTTTATTTGATTAACCCTATAATGTGTAGTGATGCATTTTCGCATCAAGTTTACTTTTGGCCTATAATTTCCTAATTACTAAACTAAGATATGTGTGTGTTCCGGTTCAGATATGACTCACCCACACCCTTGTGCTAGAGCAGATGTAAGCCTACTTGAATGGTAACACCTTCAGGTGTTATATGCCATCTATACATTTGTTTTATTTAAGTAATTTGTAACTTACTAGCAATATAAATGTAATAATGTTACTGGATTAGTTTAGGTTTATTTGACATGGCTTTATAACTTGCAATCATGTATATAAGCTCAAGAGATTTTCACATAGAGTAAGTGTTTCTTACACACTGTCAGCAACAAATTTACCACAATGTGTTTTGCTTTGTTTCTCTCCAATTTTATATGACTGATGGAGAGTGGAAATAGACTGAGAGGGTAGGTCATGAAGATTTTCCCTGCCTAGTTGGGCTTTGATGTTAAGAATGTTTGAAACCTATTACCTTCAGATAGTGTAGGAGAAAACTTTTTTTTTTTTTTTAAATCTTGTGCTTGATGAAATTTACAGCAGACCAGAAGGACTAGAAATAGTAAATGTAACAAATCTTCACAGTATGATCCTTGTTTTCACCATTGCACCTCCTCTTAAGCATAGTGAAGGAAGAAATCAGACTTTAAATAGTACTTTTGCCTCATTACAAAAATAAAATATGTTCAAATTTTTCAGCAAAATCCAGAGGCAAAAGTATTAATAGGCCTGTTATTTTACCACCCACTCTTGATATATTAGAATATTTAATCTAAGTTCTTATTTTAAGCAAATATAGGTATAAATATAGACTTTTGTTACAAAATTAGAATCCTTCTGTATACACGGTTTTGTAAGGTGCTTTTCCTGAGCAATATATCATGAACATTCCCTAAGTTTATCAGATGTTTTTTCTGAAACATCATTTTTATGGTTCTAAAATTAACAATGATGTATATATAAATATATCATCATTTATTGAAGCAGTTCCTCTGGGTCCAAGATCTTGTTGTTATAAAAACAATGCCATGCACCCTTGTAACTAAATCTTTGCCCTTGTTCAGTTTCTTTCTTCATGATTGATTTCTAGAACTGGGATCATAGAGTTAAAAGTCATGAATATTCACCAAGCTTTTGAAACATGTAGTCAAATGCCCTTCAGAAAGGGAACCAGTCCTTTTCTGTGCTTTAGAGAGAAATATGTCGAGTGGCAGAAAGCCCAGTTTCCTGCCTCTCTTGGAAAGTTGTCCTATGGCGAGGCTGAAGGGGAATTGGACAGCCTGCTTTGTGAAGGCGACTCTAAATAGTCCTGCCATGACCTTGAACTACAGTAGACCTGCCTTTACTTCATACCCATTGTTGGGAATCTAGATTGCAGTGGGAAGGGTAGTGGGCTTGGAGACAGGATGTCTGAGTTCAGGTCCTGAGCCACACACTAAATATGTGACAAAATTGAGCAGATAATCTAATATCTCCGAGCTTTGTCTCCCCACCTAGAAAATGAAGAATTTATTCTAGATGATGTCTATAATGCCTTACAACTCAAAAATTACGTAATTCTGTTATATGTTTTAGACAAACCATCAATCTATTCACCAGTACACAAAACTGAACTGTGAGCTCAGTCCCTGGGAAGTTCCATGTCTGGGTCCCCTGAGATTGTTGGCCATAAGAGAGGGCACAAAATGACCTTCAGGATAAAAGATTTTCCATGTTTCATGAAGTTCACATGAATTTCATCACCTCCAATTAGTGATATTCAGAAATAACAAGACTTTTGGACACTAATTTAAAAACAACTGCCTAATCTATTGTGGAATTCCTCAGTCATGGGACATTCTAAAAGTTTCTACTTGTAAACATGACATTTCATGCTATTCTTCAGGATAATGACCTGAGGTGGAAAGAGGGATCTCATTCAGGGCAGTGAGTTGTCCCAAGTCAGCAGCCAACTAACTCACCCTAAACAGAGACATTATGTTCTTTAGTTTTTCAACTGGAAAATAGCTTAGAAATTTTATAGCCTCTTAGGCAGATTCAAGTGGCAGTTTGAAGGAGGTGAATGTGAGCTGAGATCAAGTTTTTTTTATTTGCTATCTGTGCTAATTTATTATTCTCACCAAATACTTAGGTTCTCAGGGGTAGGACAAACATACACCTGCAAGAGGGGGAGTTCCACGTTGGTTTGTGAGCCGTCACCTGGCTTGTTCTGCACTCAGGCTTCCTAAAACAAGAAGAAAAGAAAACTGTTTAATTCTCTTTTAACCATAAGAGCTATCATTTATTGAGAGTTTACTGTATACTAGGGACTGGGCTAAACACTTCAGATACATTAGCTGATAACAGCAAAAACAGCAGGGAGGATGGTATAGCTCAGAATTAAAGTGCATGCTTAGCATGCATGACGTCCTGGGTTCAATCCCCTCCCCAGTACCTCCATTTAAAAAAAAAAATACTGAAAACAACTCTGGTGCAAAGATTAATCATGCCAATTTTAAAGATAAGGCAACTGGGCAAAAGGAGGCTAAATAATTTTTCCAAATTCAGACACATAAAGAAGGATGGATTTGGGATTTAGATACAGGTCTGATCTCAAAGCCAATAATCAATTTATGAATTTTTTTAAAAAAGAAGAAGAAAAGGAACTTAGAAGAGAGGAAAGTGCTATAAGTTTCAAGGCAAAAGACGCTGGTGTCTGCGGATGAAATAGAATGTATTCTACTTCTTCAAGAGTATTGGGTCTGTAATACCTATTACTCTGGTTTATCTGTGTGAGTCTTGCTGTGATTCAGCCAGAGATTAAACCCTAAAAGTAACATTTGATCCCCTAGCAATATTTCTCAAAATGTTTACATACATTTTACATACATCCTTCTACATACAGTTGGAAATAAAATTTTATATTGTGATTCAGAACATGTTCCCACGCACACATATATGAAGCAACATTTCATGAAAAAAATATTTCTTCTTATTAAATGGAATAACCCTGTTTTCTATTTTGTTCTGTTTTATTTTTCAGTGCTATTTATGATGCAATAAACTGATTCATGACCTACCAGTGGGACCTGTAGTTTGACACACTTCACTATACACTAAACATTCAGTTAATAGTGAACATTTGCTCCAGGCTTAGTGGGTGGTTCCTTCATTATCTCCACTGCTCTCCCATCCTCCCTTCTCTGATGTTCATCCTCCAAGAGAAGAATCCAATGCTTCATATCAAATATTTTAATTTCTTAAAACTCTCCTTGGTTTTCTACTCCAAGGGAAGTCTGCCCTCTAATGATACAAAAGCACCATTGATTTCAAAGACTCATCTAACAAATGAACAAAAAAAGGAAATTCTGAATGTAAGAGGGTTGAAAAGGCATTCGCTTAGTGTAAACTTCTTATTTGGAACTAAGGGAAACTGAGGCCCAGAGAGGCATCTGTCCCATTGTCTTAGGCAGAGTGGCTACAGGTAAGAGAAGGGTACCATCTGCATCCCATTGTGGACCTATGCTCCCTGGGACTCCGAGAACTGTGTGAGAACTAGCAGCAGCAGGCAAGGAGAAGTGAGGAGAGCTATACACGAAGGCTTGTACTTAGTGGAAAACACAATGGAATCCGTATTTTGAGAAAGACCCATTAATTTGGACTTAAGGGAGCAAAACAGAAGGATGAATGTAGCCTTAATTCTGAAACTTTTGAGCAAAATTGTATCCGATAATTGTCCAAAGGGACTCCAAGAAGTGAGTTGACGTGTTGCTGTGGAAACAATTACAAGAGGACACGACTCTTCCTCTCAGCGGGGAAGGGCCAAAGGAGAAGCAGAGTGGAAGTTAGAGCCTGATTTTCCTCATCCTTCTAGCATGTGCTGCTAAAGCACCCCACCTCTCTCTCCTAGTCCTTTGTAGTTTTTAATTAGACTGTGTTATAACTGTCATTTCACTTGTCCATAGTTCTTAAACAACAGCATCATCTTGCGTGCTGAAAACAACCAGTCCACTTTGTTAATCACTATGTCCCCGGCACCTAGGTAGGTTTTTCTGGTGAATGAATGAATGGATATTAAAGCAGGCCAACCCTGTGCAAGGTGTATTTGGAAACAGGCACCTGCCTGTTTCCTGCCCATCTTTCACTGTCCAGCTAAAATATCATCTTTTGTATAAACAAATCCTCAACTTGCCCAGAAAGAATCAGAAATCGCTTTTCTGGGCTCCCTTTCTGCTTTGTGTAAGCCCTGCTTGCAGATAGTAGATTATTGAGGCATTTTTGACCCTTTGTGTTCTACCATTTAACATCGCAAAGGATAAGTGACCAGTATAATTCATGCTAGTCTAGATGCAGAATTTAGAAGTTGCTCTATAAATCAAGAGAGTGAGCAATTTAGAATCCAGCCCCAGTCTCTAATTCATTTACCCTGTTTTTCTCTGGGATCACTGGCTTTCATGGTGTCTGAGGACAACTGCAGGAGAATAACTTTTGTGTTTGTGTAGCTATATGTATATATGTATAAATGGCAGTACCATTTAGGCAGGACACCACATGAACCACCCCGTCAAAAACATTTTGGAAAAAAAAATCATGAAAATTCTCCCGGGATCCACTCAGCTGTTCTTATTTGTGATCAGAACAATGGACCCTCTCAAAATAGATTTTATCAACTGCCATTCTAACAGCAGGTATGGGGACATGGAGGCATGTCTTAATAATGTGGGGGGAAGGGACACTCCTCAGTACAATCCCGGCAGAACTGATTAAACCGAGAAATATTCCATTGTGTAGCATCTACAGTAAATCCTACCTCCCTCGGCCCTTGCAGAGCACAAACTTATCTATCCCTCCTCTCTGATGGAGTCTTAGAAAGGCGAAAGGAATTCGGCATTATCAATGTGCTGGTTTATCAGATATGAATTCATTTGTTTTTCTCAAAATGACTTATCAGCATGAACAGAGCTGGCTGACCAAAGCGTGAATTGTGCTCCAAATACCCTTTCTGAGTTCCCCAGAGTTCGAGAATGTTTTATCTCCCAGTTTGGTTCCCCTGTTTGTTTGTGTTTTTTTAACTTCTTACCTATTGAGGTGCATTTCTGGGTCACAATTCCTGTAAAGACCCTAGGAATTAGCACTGCTGAAGGCAATGCCCAGCTCAGGCTGTCTGGTGGCCAGTGTGTCGGGTAGGATTTCAGCTTTCATGGGAAAACACTGGACAGTTGGAAGTGAGATGAATTGCCTGGAGATGGCTCCTGGGGCTGAGCCTCTGGGGCTCTGCCTCGTGCAACCATTGTTCTCTCTCTCTCTCGCTCGCTCTCGCTCTCGCTCTCAACAGTGGAAAATGTCCAACATGAAAGGCAGGGCCCAGGCCAGCAGCCCTGTGTGCTAAACCAACACAGCAGGAGAAAGAGAAAGGCACCCCTCAACCTAACCCCGTCAGCTGCCTCATCTCACCTCTGACGGGTCCTGCAAATCCCACAGTGGTTATGCGGGGCAGCCTGACCAGGGCTTCGTCCTTCCCAGACTCTTTGATGTCTGATGTCAATTCATCTTGTTCTGTGTTTTCAAGACATTCTCTTGCCTCGCACTTTCCTGGGCCGCAAGGTTCATCTGTAGAAGGCTTCACAGCTGTCTCCTTCACACAGATGTGTGAGGCGAAGGCTTAATTCAGAAAAGCCCAACTTGTTTTCAATCCCTTAAACAAAAAGCAAGCCACAACAACGTAAAGAAAGTTCAGAACTCTCTCTAAAGGTAAAATAAATGAAACAGGTGTCAATTTATATTTCTTACTAGAAATATTTAATGGTTAGAGGAGAAATAGAAGGCCTTCATTTTTGTGGTTCTCGCTTTAGTTTGTATGGTTGTAATTCTACATTCCTTTTAGTGTTCCTAAGACTTAACATCCACACAAACATGACACATCTCATGTGAGGGAGACCTGAAATTGAACCTGAGATGAGACTGTCAGAAATTATCTGTAACCCACAGAAATTCTTTCTTTCCAACGTGGCACTGTGTGGCTTGTAGCAACAATGCTGGGAAGGGTCATAACATTGTAAGGATGCCTCTGAGGCCAAGGCTAGACTTGTACTATCCAAGCAAGTTTATTCAGCCTCTCTTATGAAAACTTCCCAAGGAAGTGACTCCACAAACCTCCTTAATGAGGTCTTACAGCAGTGTGGTGTCTGAGAAAGGCAGTTCAGCAGGGAAATCCAAGTCAAGGTCAGGACTAGCAAGTGTGACAACTGTATATGAGTGTGCTCTTGGCTGAATGCAAGCACGAGCCAGGTGTCGGGAACTTCAGTGGTCAAGGTAAAAGGCCTACAGCATATGCAGTTACCAGAGAGCAGAGAAGAAAGGCAGGGATCCAAGATGATCAGCCATTAGTTATTGGGAAGACAAGTGTCTAAGGTGCGGACATGAGAAATGCTGAGAAACTAAGAAGAAAGTCTCAGAAAACCACCTGCAAGTCGATAGTGCTGATGGAGCCCTGAGTCTTCAAGGTTCTTCAAGGTTCATCATAAACAGGGGTTGATTATATGGTCCTTGATGTGGGACTTGGGTTAGGACGGGAAGGGGAGGGATTTCCCTGAACCACCTGGAGAGGGCGGGGACCCTAACTTTAGACATCCTTATAAATACCAAACCTCACTGGAAATATGAAAGCCGCATCACCTCCTTTAGCCCTGTGTGACAACGTGCACCTCCATTTCCATCTCTCTAGACTACTGAAGTTATTAACACCAAATTCTGCCATGCTTGGCAGGATTTTTCTAGAATGGCTGCTATCCAAATTCACACCACCCTCTTAGTCTACTAAACTGTGAGACTGCAAAGCTCAGCAGGGAAAGATATCAAGATCTCTTAGCAGAAGCCAAGTTCCCAGCCCCTACATTAAAATTCTGAATCGATTTATTTTCTTGAAGTTCACTATTAAAGCAAGTTAACTTCCTAGGGAGGGCCAAGGTGCCTCCTCTGCAAACCCAGCTGGACTTAAATAGTGTCTTCTTACTTGGAAGTTGAAAGACTGTGATGATAGACTTAGGAAAAAGCCTGAGTCTTTATAAACCATATTTTAAATATGCTTTAACATTGTGATAATTCTCTACACTGCCAAAAATTAAATTGGTTATTTATTGGCTATTGCTACCCTCTAAAACGGGATAAAGATGATGAAGAAACATCTTCATAGGGCTTTCATTTTTATTTTAAAAGTCACCAAAACATAAGGAAATCTTACTGTCTATCATGTTTTGATCAAAGGAGAAACATGTACCGTGTGTTGTATTAAGGAATTTGATGACTTTTTCCTGTGATTTTTTTTTAAAGACCTTGAAAATAATTTAGAGATTTTTCTACGTGACTCATGATGGATTTGGAGCCCTTGGAAAACTAGTAATTAGTGATGCTGGAGGCTGTCTGGTGGCCAGTGTGTCTGGTAGGATTCTGCTCTCATGGGGAACTGGAAGTGAGATGAGTTGCCCAAAGATGGCTCTCGAGGCTGAGCAGACAATTCGAAATGCAGCCATTGTTTTTTTCTCTCTCTGGGCACAGTGGAAAATGTCCAACTTGAAAGGCAGAGCCCGGGCCAGAAACTTGCATGCTAAGCCAACATCAGTGGAATCAACTGCCTGCCATACCCTAATTCACATGTTCATCAGAGCACAAGTCACTTTTGTGGCACTTATCTCTGTCTCTGTCTGCCCTTAACTGGTGTCTCTAGCTTCTCTCCTGGAGTCTAGAAGTTGCTGGTGACAATGAATTCTACAACTGTAGAATTCAGCGTTGTTTACAGGATGAAGTCTAAACCCCTTCCTTGGCCACTTCCTCTGCCAAACTGACCTCATGACTATGCCAAGATCACACCTAAAACACCTCCATCTCTAGGATTTTACTCCTATCACTACCCTGCTACGGATACCCTAACATCTCCTCCGGTTACTGAAGTCCTACTTATTTTTCAATATATATTTCAAATTGAACTTCTACCAGGAGGCCTTTCCACTGCTGGAGTTTATTAGAACTTACCATCTATACCACCTGTTTGGCATTTACTATCCCATGTTAATTCTACTAGACTGCATATTGTTTCCTCACCTACATATTAACATTCTTAGGGACATAAACTATGTCTTTGATGCTCATTTTTAATTCAGTCTTTTATTGATTAGTTGAGCCATTCATTGATCTGAAAAATTTTACTGAGCATCTATTAAGGACAAATAAGATATTTTAAGGGAAGAAAGATGAATTAGATACAGCCCTTCCTTAACTTCAAGAATCTTAAAATGAGCAAGAAAGCACTTTCTGTATAACAAATTTCAAAGCCTAACAATAATGATTGATTGATTACCATTAAAAGAAGTCATATGTCTCTATTAGCAAAGAATGAAGAGGTATCTTGCATCAGAATCATAGAGGCAAGATTATATTTTTGAAACTTAATACATGCATGATAAAAAAAAATTGAATTTTGGCCAACCCAACAAAGCTATCAGAATAGATTATCTATCTTGTAACTAGTGTTTCTCCCCGAAAAAAAGTGAGAAACAAAAAAAAAAAAAAAAGAGGCCATTTATTCAGCAGAGCATTGATAACTTGACTCACTTGTTCTGTAAGAGCTGCTGAAAAAGGAGACACTGTGCAGGGGTATCTTTAGGGCAGAAAGAAAGCAATTATTTGGTTCGTTTTTGCAGTATCTCTGTTGTGTCCTGGAAATGTGTGACTTCAGGAATGTCCTGCAAGTTGTGTGTGCAACTGATGATAATTGGTGCATGACCTCCTTCCTGAAGGCCTTCCTTGCTGATAAAAGACTGGCACTAACAGAGCAGAGGAAATAACTTAGAGGCACCATCATCCCCATGAGTTCTTATTTCCTTCATTACCTTCAGGCCAGGATTAGATAGATTCCTAAGAGAAGAAAACATCTATGCCATCAATTCCCTTTAAAATGAGCATTTTTCTGTGAAGATTGTAATAACTCTGATTATATTTCTGCAGAAGTTATTTTCTACTCTGCTCTTTGATCATCCCCTCTGTTCTCTCCCTTTTCAAGAGAGAGATTATTCCGTAAGAAAGAAATTGCTCCCAAAGCTCACCGCTTTCTAAAGTTGTTACCCTAACACCGTGTCTCTTCTCCACTGTTACCCATAACATATCTTTTTTCCTGAGTGGATTTACCCAATCATATTGCTTCCTAAATTACCCCATGCCACCCCTGGAATTTAGTTTTTCCAAAAATCTAGTGTCTGGATGACTCCACAGGTTAGTTTCCTTCTAGTTCCTTCTCTGTGACATCATTAGAGAATCAATTAAATCATTTCTTTGAATTTATATTATTTTCAATTCTGCATCCATGAACTTATTCTCTGTAAGGACTCTGGATAGAGAGGATCTAAGCATTTTCTACACAGATATTCTAAGAAATAAATGCATCAGAAAAGAATTCTTCTAAATATATTTCCAGAATTTTAAAGATGCATAGGTCTCCCAAACTAAATATTTTATGTGTTGAAATCCCAGTTATTTCTAGTGAAATCTTTTGTCCTCTTCTCAAATATGATGCATCAAAGTGACAGTATTGATCCCCTCCAAGAAGTCCTAGTCCTTGAGTGAACGAAACCTCCCTTTCCATACATTATAAAACTATAGTAATTAATTTGTACTAGAGTTCAATGATAGTTAAGTTGTCATTGAACTAACTTTAAGGCAATATACAATGTATGTATGTGGTCAACAAACATTAATTAAGACTCAGTTATGTGCCAGACAGTGTCCAGGCATTAGAGATTATAAATAAAATGTTCTGCCCTCATGGAGCTTACATTGTGCAAGAGGATGATGGGCATAAAATAGGTACATAAAATAGGTATGCATTGGATAGTGGTAAGTGTCTAGGAGATAAATAAAGCAAGAGAAAAGGATAGGAGCAAATTTGGTTGGCCAATGAAGGCCTCACTAAGAAGGCAGTAGTTCAGAAAAGACCCAATCAGGTCAGGGCATCAACTGTGTGAAAACTGGAAACAATGAAAGTATGAGGGAGGAGCCTGATGTGTCAAGATTGAGAGTGAAGCAGAGTCCATGAAGGTGGGGAGAACCATAGTTAATGGCGTTAGGAGGAAGCGGTGGGGCGAGATCCCGTAGGGTTTTGATGGCCACTGTGGGGTTGGTGTCGAGATGGAAAGGCAGCAGAAGTTGTGGAATAGAGATACAATGGACTTGACATTAGTTTCACAGTACTACAATATTAAGATGAAGTTGAGCTGGCTAGCGTTTCCATTTTAAAGAGAAAAAACAGAATGGAGAGGCCACTGAAATTAGAAGAAGTTCTAAAGAGAAAATCATGGGAGGGAAGACAAAGAAAATCAATTCCTTTTTACTGGTTGTACGATGATTTTAAAATATTTCTAATATAAGTTTGCATAAGAATATCCTGCTCTTTCTTTTCCCACCATTTCTAACATCTTTTCTGGCCATTTATTCCTATCAATACAGAAGTACTAAACTAATGTGTCTGTATATGCACAATTCATTATTTAAAAATTATACATTTATATATACATCATATGTGACCTAAGCATAAATTTTTAAAGAATATGATAAAAACAAAATACGTTTAAAGGTAATTTTTATTTCTTATTGATTCTATTTTGTTAATAGTTCTATTCTCTATTAATGGTACCAAATAGCTTTTAGCTCCCACTTAAAATATTAATAATGTTTGAATTCTTTTTAAATGTCTTTCTAATTGCCATGGTTGATATCTCAAACGACAGCTACATATCCTTAAATGAGATTCATTCTTCACCACAATGACTTTAAATCCATATATCAAATAGTCCTCCTGATTATTTGAGATTTTTTTTTTACTTCTTGGTTACTATAATTTTGATGTCAGATTAAATATTCATTATTTTTACCTCCCAGTTTGGCTGATGAGAGCTTATATGGGATGCAGAAGAGTCAGCTCTTTTTTTTCTCCTTTTGCCAAAATTATTACTATTATTTTAATCTGTGATTTTTTGCAGCCATTTTTGTAAGCCAGTTAACCACATCATGAGATTTAATTTAGTAAAACCAAGTAATATAATCTATAGTCTGCTCAATCGGGCAAACACAAATGACAGTATGTGCCACTGTGCTGGCAATTGGTGACCAAGTGACAGTCAAGCCTCTAGGACCCCTTTCCATCAGGGTCCCTCATGGACCATGTGTGATATGTCACCTTTTGTCATTCAATCCAAAAAAGGCAACAGTGTCAAGACTCAGAGTAGAGACTATAAAGTTTACTGTTTACTGTTCTTTAGGTGAAACACAAATGAAAATAGTAGTTTCTTCCTCTATTGCCAAAAGATTGCACTGCTCACTGATGAGGGTATGAACATCTCAACTCTGAGCCCCCTGGATGGGAGCAAAGGGCTTCCAGGAGCAGTAGTCTGGGATGTCTTGACCTCGTTCAACCTTAATGATAGGGAATTATATCCTAGGAAAGGATATTAGTATAGAAACACTATCATAAAAGGCAGAGGAATGGGGACATCATATTGGTTTGGAGTTAGATGGGTAAATGTTAGATGGGCTTTCAAAGTGTTAAGACCAGTGTCTGAGAGTATTAAGAAGATATGACAGATGATCATTGAAATGAGAACACAGGAGAAAAGGCATGAAAAATAGGAGGTCAAGGTCCGAGAGCAAGGGCCTAACCCATGTGAACACCAAGAATTCAGGCATGCCTGGGCCTCTGGAGGAACCAAGTGGCCTCAGGAAAGATACAGTGAGTAGACATGTCGAGGTAGTGACAGAAATCCAAAAATGGACTGTCCTGGAATCGAGGCCACTCCTTAACATTCAGATCTGGCTCCTAGTGGGGAGAGAGGGGCATTGTGACTGAGATTGGCTCGGGGCTCTAAGTACAGTGTGGGGCACAACACTCTGATTATCTCCCAGACTGCTCTGTGGGAGAATGAACTTAATGGACCATAAACAAATGGGAAGTAGGTGTCCCAGAGACTAAAGCATGAGGGCATTATCCATCTAGTTCAGTGAGCCGAATACAAAAGCAGTGAGGATCATAGCAATATCCCCAATATGGAGAGTGAGAGAGATTGCCACAAGTGGGGAGCACTGGGGCAAGCTGAAGACCAGAGACCAACAAGAAGGGGTGGGAGAAGAAAGCCATCTTGAAAGGTGGAAAGACATAGAAACTCCTACAAGGAAGGGTCTCCAAGAAGCCTGGGATTCTAGTGATCCACTGGTGGACACTAAGCCATAGACTTCTGTTTTATTGCTGTTATTTATCATAATCCTATTGATCCTCAGGCTGTTGCGACTCAGGGAACTTCTTGAATACGGTTTTCTGTAGAAGAAGTTACTCTGGCTGTTCTGGTGGTTAGGCCAGTAGAGAAACTTAATGAATATGTAAGCTTCTTTCTCGTTCCTTCTTAATTTAAATTTGGGTTGGGGACAGATAGCACCTTTAGTCCAGTTTAGATTTGGTCCAGTCTAGACAGTCTAGCACAGAGTTAGTCTTGTGGTGTGACTTGGAATAATCCAGGTAATCTCAATCCCTGATGAAGTTCAAATAGGAGAGAACAGGATTTTAACATCGTCACAGGACAATCTTAGATTCCCTCTGATAGGTCAAAAATTAATAACTAGGATAGTGTACAAGAACTGTAGCTATCAACTTTTGAGGAATGGATGAAATACCAGCCAAGAGATAAATTCCCTATAACGTAGGAATTCAAGACAGAAATCTGAGATATTTCCCAGTGGAGCTCAATTTTCCACAGTTCTTACTTTCAACTTTGGAGAAGTGACAGTTTTGGCTCCACAAGATTTCATGTCTCTGTTATTATGATTAATTTACATTTATGTTTTGTTCTGAGTGCATTTATTTATTTTCTTAGCCCCTAGTTAGAATGAAAATGGCCATAATATTCTCCCAGAGACTTGTTCTTCTCCTGGAGTGGTGGATGTGAAAGAAAGAAGAGATATTGGCTGTCTTACAAGACTCCAGCCTAACTTAGCAACTCTTGCTTCCATGTGGCTTAGAATGAATATACAAATGTGTATGCACTTTGGTCAAATAAATTTGAAAGGGACCAATGGAGAAACATTCCAAGTCACATTGGATTCTTAAAAATATGTATTAGTTCCCACTGTACAGGGGGCCCATGCTTCTTGTTGTCTCCTTTTCTCATTTGATCAGGATTCTCAGACCTGATCAAATCAGAAGCTTGTGATTCCCAAATGTCCCTCAGGACAAAGAAAGATACAGGTAATGAAAGAAACCAGAAGAAGGCTTTTATAAAACTCAGAGTAAATTAAAAAATAATTTAAAATAGGCAGTTTGGAGAACAAGGCATGTACAGAATTATTATTTGGCCCAATTTTAGGAAAAAAGACCAAGACAGGACCTAAACATCTCATAAGTGCTTGGCCCACTACTATAGATCATACACATCTACCTACTCTTTGTAGAAAATATGAGACTTACTCCTCACGTATTTCTACAGTTTACAATAGCTCCCTCCCTCTTTATCATTTCTGAGAAATTATTATATAGACCAAAGTGAGAGGTAGGCAGTTCCATACAAGTTAAAGAGGGGATGAAGATAATTTGAAATTTAGATGTGTAGAATTTTTATATTCCATAAAAATTTAAATTAAAATAAGACTCATCAAACTTGGATTTCCATAAAATACTGATCCAGAGGATAAATAGAAAAGTAGAGCTGTATTGTTTTATATTCTGACGTCTAAACACCTATAACATTATTATCTCTACTTATAATGGACACCATTAAAATTCTGGCTTCAACAACCAAGCATCCAGAAGAAGACATGGTTGAATGAAGCCTTTTTGTGAAAATGCAAGGGTTTCCTAACCTGACCTGAACAAATTGGTAAAAGGAGCTAGCAAGGCAGCTGTCAGACTGAAGACCAGGAAGATGGCAGAATTCAGACTTGCAGTTTGGCTGCCAAACTTGGACATGCCCACAGGGAAACTGGGGAGTGGAGGCTAGGTGGATGGGGGACTACAATTCGAGATCTGGCTCCCAGAATGATCCAGGTGTCACATGCCCAGTCCAGACCAGCCTAGAGAGCAGCGTGGAGATGCCTCGGTCTTGGAAAACTTCCATCAGCTGGATGGCATGAAGCCGCAGCTGCAGCAGCAGACAACTCAGCACTTCTCCAGGAAGGATTCTGGGACGTGCAGTGATGCTGTGAGACTGCAGAGCCAGGGTACATTGGTCCTTCTCCAGCAGCTTTGTTCAGACTGTGGAAGCGTTCCAGATGTGTGGAAGCCTGGTTATGCTTTACACATAGAACTCTTTGGCGTCCTCACTGCGGGAAGTAAAAACATTCATGAAGACCCCCTCAGAGACAGGGAGGAAGGCCTGGATGTTTCAGCGTTTAATACTCCATGTCCTACACGGACACTACATTGTTTGCATCATTTAAGCAATCCAAATGGCCTCCTTTGATGTCTGTCTGGCACTCCCATAAATTTAAGAGAGACACAAAACACTCTGAATGTTGGGTCTGAAAGGCAAGTGTCCAAAGAAGAAGGGAGGCCATAATGTCAACCCCACCTCTTTCACAAGGTCCTTTCCTAAAAGCACAGGAGAAACACTGATGGAAGAAATACCAAGTAGCTTTTGGTGGAGGAGGGAGGGGTCCCTGAAAGAGAAAGAAAAATGAGACTGGCTGGTGTGAGAAGAACAAACTGATGACATCAGCTTTGTTTTTTGGAACATGTGCCTCAGCGAGCAGAAGTGTGTCCTCTTCCAGGAGTTGCCTGAAAAATGGCAACAGAAAATGAAGACAGAAATCGCCAATCTCAGTCCTAGGATGCTGTCTCCTTCATTTGGCAGGGTGTAGGGGAGGGTCTGCCCCAGGGGCCCCGCCCCTACGCTCCATGCTTACAACCTGCTTTGCAAATCAGTGACTTCTCCAGCATTTTACCAGCAAAGTGGAGTCCTACCTTCTCTTTCCTAGGCAACAATCATCTCCAAAATCTCTTTTAATTTTCATAAGAACACTTAACTTGGGAACGACCCTTTTAACAAAATTTTAAGTGTGTAATACGGTATTGTTAAGTATAGGTGCAGTGTTGTACAGCAGATCTCTAGAACTTACTCATATTACATGACTGAAACTTTATACTAATTGAACAGCAACCCCTCATATTCCTTTCCCACCAGCCCCTGACAGCCACCATTCCACTCGCAGTTTCTATTAGTCTGACTATTTTGCAGACCTCATATAAGTGGAATCATGCGGTATTTGCCATTCTGCAACTGGCTTATTATTTCACTTAACGTAATGTTCTTCAGGTTTAACCATGTAGCATGTGACAGGATTTCCTTCTTTTTTATTGCTGGATAATATTCCATCATTCCACGTTTCCTTTATCCTTTCATCTGTCAGTAGCTACTTAGGTTGTTTCCATATCTTGGCTGTTGTGAAAAGCACTGCAATGAACGTGCAAGTATCTCTTCGAGATCCTGATTTTAATTCCTTTGGACACATACCAAGAATTGGAATAGCTGGTCAGATAGTAATTCTATTTTTAACTTTTTAAGGAATTACCATACTGTTCTCCACAGCGGCTGCACCAGGTTACATTCACACCAACAATGCATGAGGGTCCCAGTTTCTCTATATCTTCACCAACACTTGATGTCTTATCAATAGCTATCCTGACAGGTGTGAGGAATCACAAATTTTACTGGACATGCTTCCCACATGCCCTAAAAAGTCATCACGATACGTTTAAGACACATCTTAATAGCTTTCAGTAGAAAATAGAGCTTCAAAACTCAGCATTTTGCATTAAAAATATAGAGACCAGGAAGATTAAATGGTATAGAGAAAGTAGCCTTAGGATTAAAGTCACACAAAACGTGTTTGAGTCCAAGCTGTGCCATTTAATAATTGTGTAGTATTTGTGAAGTCATGTCCTCACTGGCCTTCTGTCACCCAGCGGTGAGAATTATAGGAGAAAATGTGTACAAAAGATTTTTGGAAACTGTAAGACATTATAAAATCTAGGATTATATTAATATTATAGATACTGTGTGAGCATGCTAGCATCAATTTTATTTGGCTGTGGAATAGGTTCTCCATTTTTTCCACTTATGTTTAATTTTGCCCAGGAATGGGAGAGGGATGTGGTCTGCAGGGAAACACATCTCAAACTTACAACTGTGCTTGTTAATTCAAACAGCATGTCCTAAATACAGATGTAAAGTGAGCTGACTAGAGTATAGGACAGTTCATTCAGTGTGACACATATTGGGGGACCTGCTAGGTGTTTGAGGTGGTAGAGGTAAATAAAGGAGTGCCACATGTCTCCTTCCTTCGGGCAGATGAGAATTAGAGAGGAAAACAGGTATGTCAAGGAGAAGGGGAAGCATGGCACATGAGAGCCACACACACATTTCTTTTGTTCGACAAGCATTTATTAAGTATTGGTCTAGACGCTGTGAGTACAAAGTTGAGTTGGACATAGTTGCTGGGCTTAAGGAGCTTACAGCTTCCTTGTATAAATTTGCAAACAAACCCAATAGAATGTCACAGGTGCTACCACAGAGAATGATAGCACTTCAGCCCACATCTCT
Source organism: Camelus dromedarius (assembly GCF_036321535.1). NCBI lineage: Eukaryota > Metazoa > Chordata > Mammalia > Artiodactyla > Camelidae > Camelus > Camelus dromedarius. The sequence goes on along the minus strand of NC_087454.1, from coordinate 7,814,097 downwards.
GACGTGAACTCCAGACTTCTATACTCAGACTTCTACTTGAGGTTTCCACTAAGGTGGTTAGTGTGCAGCTCAGATGTAGTATGCCCCAAACTGAGCTCCTCGTTTCCCTCCTAAAAGCTGCTCCTCCTGCTGGATGCCACATGGCAGGAAATAGCAACCCCAGCCTCCCAGTTGCAAAACCTTAAAGTCATCTTTAACTCTCTGTCTCTGTCTCTCTGTCTCCTTTTCTTTCCCTCTCTCCCTCCCTCACAGCAAATCCTTCAGTATATCCATTTGCTGACTCTACTTTCAGAACACATCCCAAATTTCAGCACGTCGCACCACCTCCGCTGCGAGAACCCTGGTAGACATCGCCGCCATCTTATTCAGGATTAGCAGAACACCCTCCTATCTGGCTTCTCTGTTTCTCCCCTAGCTGAGTTACAGACCACTCTCGGCACAGAGCCAGAATGAGCCTTTTAAAACATAAATCAGATCACTTTAGTGTTTCACTCAAAGCCCCCAAAGGCTCCCCATCGTACCCTTAGTTAAATCCAAGTTTCTTCCAAGTTTCCTTTATCTCTGATCTCATTTTCTATGATTCTCTGCAACAGTCACATTTTCCCCACCATGCTGGCCACCTTGCTTTTCCTTTAAGGTGCCAAGTGCATGCTTAACCCCTGGGCTTTTGAAATCATTGGCTCCCTGCCTAGCATGCTGTGCTCTCAGTTACCCACACGTCTTGTTCCTTTACTTCATTCAGATCTCTCCTCAAATGTCACCCTGTCAGTGAGACTTAACGCTGACCATCCTATATATAACAGCATCCTCTCCCAGGAATCCCCCACCTCCTTCATTTGCTTCATGTTATTCCCTAGCCTTAATCATAAACTTCCATGCTGTATATTTAACTGTTTTTATTTATTGTCTTTGTCTCTCTACTTTATCGCAAAATCCGAGATAGCAGGGACCATGCCTGTTTTGTTCAGTATGATATCTTCAATGATAGAATAGTGTGTGATATAGAGTAAGTGTTCGTAGATATTTATTGAGGGAATGAACATAAATAGTGACATAAATTTGACATGATTTTCAAGTAAGTCAGGAAAGGATACATAGAAAAGTTGAAGAAGGGCTTTCTGAGAAGAGCAAACCGCATGTACAAAGGCAGGATGACATGAGCTAGCCTGGCCAGTTCTCTGAATGTCAACCAATTCAGGATTGTGAAGCATTTTGTGTAAGGGAAAGAGGAGAGGGACAGGCAGATCTAGAGCTTGGAGAATTGTCCGTGTCATTCTCAAGACTTTGGACTTAGACCTGTGGATGAGAACGTTACATCAAATGGCTCTAAGAAATGATGAGATGTGCTCAGTTTTGCATGTCTGAACCGCAACTGTGTAGGATGGTGAGCATAGAACCGAAGAGGGAATTATGTGAGCAAACTGCTGCTAATATCAAGGCCATAGTAGTGGGCACAGGAAGTAAAAAGAGATGTTAAAGAGGGAGAATTGGTTGTGAATAATGTCTGAGGACTGAAAGGAAAAGAATACACCAGAACGTCACCTAGATATCTGGCCTGAGTAGCTGGGTCTGTCATATGTCAAGATTTGGAAGACATTAATAAGAAGCGTTTTGAGAGAAGATATAAAATGTTAGTATATCAATCAGGGTCCTTAAAGAAAACATGCCAAACTCTAATGAGTAATTAAAAGAATTTAGTCGAAAGCCTAATTACAAAAGTTGTGTGCAGGGTTTAGGGGTAGTAAATTACCCCAGGGCAAGGGCAGGATCCATTACCACTACAAGACCTGAAGGAGGCAAGGAGTAGTGACCAGAAGCCAGAGGGTCCTCTAATAGGAACTAGATCCTTAAGTAGAGCAATGTATCCTACCTCCATGATGGAAGCTAGGGGAATAAATACCCTCCCTTCACTCTCTCTTCTTGCCCTCTGGACTCCTGCTAGGGCCTTCTATTGGCCAAACCCAACAAGAAGGCAGCTGGTGGGACCATTAATATAGTCCATCAAAGTAAGCCTTTCTCTGCAGAGTAAGATGTGGAAGGGTGGAGAGTGGATTCAATGGGCAAAATAAAATATTCAGTCCTCTTCTTTGCCCCTTGGCATCTGCTCTTGTCCTTTGGATGGAAAATACTGAGATCCCAACATAAGAGACACACATAATTCTAGCAGTTGCTGTATCCTCTTTGGATAAATTCAGTCATCATCTCATTGGAAACTTAAAACATTTGTCAGGTCAATACTCTTCATGTAAGGTATAAGATAGCAGTGGGGTTGGGGGAAGAATCAATTAGTATAAAACATCGTTCTACTTTTGTAGCAGATATGAGACCAAGCTGACAAAGATACCTGCCTTCTTCTACGACCCATCCCATGTTCCCTTAGTTCAACATGGCCAGACACGGTTCTCTATAAGGATGTAACTAAACCTTAATTTTTCTGAGATACGAATGCTTAGTCATCCTATGTTTATTGCGTTGCCAGAGTTTTCCTTTTACTTGACCTACTGACAAGAGAGGTACTCAGAGGTATTCTGGTGAATCCATTAAGTCCCAGCCATAGCCCTTCATGCCCTCATTGTGCAGTGATGCAGGGTGATGGGAGAATGAGGCTGACTGAGATCCACAAGGTGACTTGTCTTGACTACCTGATTATTGAAGTCTCTGAAATGGCAACTGGACATTTATTTAGGATACCAATATCTACATACTCATTCTAAAAGTTCACCCACCTACTACTTCCCCCAGAACTTCTTGCACAAATATATCAATTTTCCAAGTCCCTGTCCAGCAGATCAGTTCATCAGCAACCTGTCAGGAATGAATACAAATCCATACCAGGCCATCCCTCCATCCACATGAACTGGACAACTACATGGAGTGTATGAAGTTAGGCCCTCTGGGCGGGCCCTTGTCACTTTCATTCAGGGACAGCCCCGTATTTGACTGTAATTTGATGCTGTACAGATAAAATCTGTAAACCAGGTTTACATTATTTCCTCCTCCGGCTGATCCTAAGAAACTTCCGTGTGTCTGTAGGTAGGGGTCAAGGCAGAAATTACAAAGCAGTAGGAGTGGGTACCACGGCAGTCTGAGTTTCCTGTCCATACAGTGTACTTGTACTTTCTGGACTATTCAGGTCCAGTTTTGTATATTTCATCTCAATACAATGGGCATGGAATGCTACGACTCAATGGATCCAGTAATACCCAGTACATTAATAGAGCTGCAAAATCACTTCATCTCCCATGATCAGGCATAGCCTGGAGCTGCTTTTCAAATGGAGAATTGTTGGCAGAAGAGGACATATCCTTACTCCAAAACCTAGAACTTGTTCTGTGAATCTCTTCTTGAGGTTTTCCAGAGACGCCCAAGAACCACAGATATTCCTAATGCTGTGGATCTGGTGGAACATGTGATAAGCACCAGGATAGTTTGCAATACAGCATAAATCTACAGAGCCTTCTTTTCTTTTGGGTCCATTCCAACTCAGCATTCTTGCAGAATGTCTGATAAATGAGTTGGAGCAGCATGCCTAAATGTAATATATGTTGCCTTTAAAATTCAAAGAAAACTGTCTATCATGTGCCTTTTCCATTACTGCGAGGCTTGGCAAGTTGTCTTACTTTAGAGGGGCTATCCCAAATTCCCCAAAGAATTGGACCCCTAGAAACCTCAACAATATTTCAGGCCCCTGATATTTTGTGGTTATTGTTTCTTAACTTTGGGCACTCTTCCATTTCACTTAGTTACCTAGGGCTCTTGCTGCTCCTGCCAGCCAGGTCCAATAAGCATAATGGCACCACATGTCTGTACAAGGCATGATGTTTTGGGGCATATCAGCCCTTATGACAGCAGAATTGACGTAGCCCAAGGAAAAGCAGTAAAACAGCAGTTACAATGTTACAGTGACTAAGGGAGGTTTGACCCTTTCTCATCAAAAGAACATTAAAATATGCAATTTTGAGCAAAAAAAAAAAAAAAAGTGAACACTAAAGGAAGTAGTAAGCTCCAAAAGCAACAAAGTGGTATAAAATCATGGCAAGTATAAGGAAATGTTGAATAGAAACATAAATAATATTGACAATATTTTTTTCTTTTGTGTTTAAAACGCATTGAACCTAAAACTATGCATCACTATCATGAAAAGAGAATAGATTGGGAAAAAGTTCGAGCATGCTCAGAGCCTTCTCATCTTTAGGGAGGAGGATAAGGATACTGATTAACGGCTTGTCTTGTCTTGTTTGAGGTATTTTTGCATATAAAACAGAGTTTATTTTGTTAATAAAAATTGTATATATTTAAGGTGTGCAACATGATTTGATACACATGTACATAGTGAAATAATTACTACAATCAAGGTAGTTAACATAGGTATCCTTTTTTGTGTGTGATGAGAGCATCTGAAACCTACTCTCTCAGTAAATTTCCAGTATTCAGTACAATATCGTTAAATACAATCAATCATGCTGTGCATTAGCTCTCTAGACTTACTCATCCTGCCTTACATCATAACTGCCACTTCGTACCTTTGATCAACATCCCCCCATTTCCCCTACCTCCTGGTCTCTGGTAACTACCATTCTACTCTTCCTTTCTATGTGTTTTTGTTAACATTTGTTCAACATATTTTATAGTTTCCACTTTGATCTCTTCTTTGACCCATGGATCATTTAGAAGGATATGTTTAATTTCCATGCAGTTGGACTTCTCTCTTTATTCTTTTGTTATTGATCTCTAGTTTAACTGCATCATGGTGAAGGACACATTCTCAAAAATTTCAATTTTTTGAAATTTATTGATGCTTTCTTTATGGCCCAACATATGGTCAGCTTTAGAAAATATTCTGTGTGCCCTTAAAAAGGTTAATTTTATCATTTTTGGATGCAACTGTCAACTAAATCAATTTATTTAATGTTGTATTCACATAATCTATACCTTTACTGATTTTTTTATTTCCTTTTATTATGGTGTTGAGAAAAGGCCTTAGTATGTCCACTATAATTTGGATTCATCTATTTCACCTTTTAATTTTGCCTGTTTTTGCTTTATATATTTTGGAGTTTGTTTTTGATATGCATATATTCAGGGTTGTGATTTCATCCTGCTACATTTACCACTTTTTCATGGTGAAATGTCTTTATATGTTTAGTAATATTTCTTGTCTTAAAATGTATTTTGTCTGATATTAGTATAAATTTACCAGGTTTCTTTTGATTTAGTTTTGCATAGTGTATCTTCTTCTATCCTTTTATTTTTAAATTTTATATTTTTGTAAGCATTATAGATTTTTTCTTTGTTTATTGAGTCTAGTAATATTATTCCTTTACTGTGAGTATTTATTTCATTTATATTTTACTTAATTATTAAGTTTCAGTTTATATTGACTACCTTTTAATTTGTTTTCCATTTGCCCTATTAATGTTTCTCCTTTTTTCTTCCTTTCTTCCTTTCTTTTGAGATAACTGATTTTTGCTACTCAGTTTTTTCTTCTATTAATTTTTTAGTTTTAAATTACTTTATTATTCTCTTAGTGGTTATTACAGGCATCCTTGACTTGTAATAGTACTAATATAAATGATTACTTTTACCACTTTCCTGATATTGATAGAAACCTCCATTTACTCACAGTCACTGTTGCATTATCACTGCCATGCATTTGTAGTTCTGCATATAATTTACACTCCACCAGACGTTAAAATTTTTGTTTTGTATAGTCAGCATTTGTTTACATTTCCATATATTTTCCTATTATATTATTCTTTATTTCGTCCAACGTTTCAACATTTCCATCTGGAATCACTTTTTTTTAGGTCTGAAGGAATGGACTCTGTGTTCTTTAGCTTTTTCTTCAGTACAGCCTGGTTTTAACCAATTCTCTAACTCTCTGCCTGAAAACATATGTATTTCACCTTAATTTCAGAAGGAAGTTTTTTCCCTTGTATAAATTCCATATTCTTTCTGAATATAAATTGGCTATTGTTTTTCTTTAAACCTTTCAAAAATAGTATTCGATTACCTTCTGACTTTCATCACTTCTGTTGAGATTTAGCTCTCAGTGTTACCTATTGTTCCTGGAAAAGTAATAGGCTTATTTTTCCTCTGGCTGCTTTTAAGGTTTAAAGATTTTGATTTTAAGCAGTTTGACTATAATTTGTCTGGTTAAGTTTTTTGTTTATCCTGTTTAGAATTTAAGTTTGTTGTTTTTAAAATACCCACTTAATTCCTTTTTGTAGATTTGATTTGTCTGTTAAAATTATTCATACTTTCATTGACTTTGTCCTTTCTATTCTATTTTCTTTAGCATAGTAATTATAGTTTTACTAAAACCCTGTCTGCTAACTCCAATATATTAATCATCTGTGGGTCTACATCTATTGTATTATTTTTCTGTTGTTTATCAGTCAGTATTATTTTTTTGCATGATTAGTGATTTTTGACATTTTATGGATATTCTATACTAACGAACTCTAGCCACTCTAGAAGATAGTCTTACAATAGAGAGTATTCCCCTTTTCCTCTGTTAGGCAGATAAAGTAAGGCTCTGATCAAATCAATTCAGTCAGATACTGAGCTGAGTCACTGCTGGGTTGCAGTATAGTGAGAATCATCTCCTCTCTGGTTCACCTCTGCTCCTAGGAGATGAACCTCTGACCTTTTGACTGAAAGCCTGAAGAATCTGTCTCCTCACTACTGGAAGCTTAAGAGATCCAAATCTGCTTTGCATTAGGTTCCAGCCTCATGCCCCATGTGTCTTTAAAATACGGCAGAGATCTTGAGGGGCCCTATGTCTGTGTAGTGAAGTCACCTGCTATCCCAGCAGTTCTTTGTTCCCAAGTACAACAAGACTGTGAGAAATTTTACTCTGCCTTTACAAATCTTCCGTCTTGGTTCACCAGTCTTCCGCATAGCACTTGAACCCAGGAAATGTCCCATGGGGAAATCCAGAGGTGCATTTATGTCCCTGTAAGTTTCCAATCTGTCACATCAGCTCTGCATGACTGCTACAGTTTTGTTGATTTTCTTTCACCCAACGGAATCTTTTTGCCTGAGTAAGTCCAATTCTTAACCTATACCCATAACTAACAAATGTCTCTAAGATTTAAAAAAAAAAAGTCTAAATAACATTGTCCATCAGAAACATTTTCCCCTTACTGGGAATTAGTTCATCCAATCCTCCTTGCCTCCATAGTTACCTAGTATCTTTAAAAATAGAATGTTTTTATAATTTATCCAGATTTTTGTTGCAGTGAAAGCATTAACCTATATCCAACCTGAAAGCAGAAATCCTATTTATTTAATTTTATGTATCTCTTCATGATTTAGTTTAGAATCATTAACAGGAAATTTTGTCACTGCCATTATTTCTGATTCATTATTTGTCACACATTTTCAGTAGGTATTGAACCAGAACATCTGAATACTGCAATCAAAATTCAACTTTATAAGTATTAAATCATTATGTAACTGCTGCATCAATAGATAAATCAGTAGAACACAGTAGAAAGTCTAGAAATAAACCCAAAGAAATCCACCTTTAGTACATGATAAAATTAGCATTTTAAATTCATAAGAAAAAAATACATATTATTAAGTAATGATGTTGGAACAACTAGAGATACTTGGTAAAAGTAAAGTTTTATCCATGCCTTTTACTTTATATCAAAATAAATCCCAGGCTGATCACAGATTTAAACATAAAAATAAAAAAAAAAGTAAGACTATAGAATACTAAAAGAAAACAAGAGATTTAAAATATATAATCCTTAGAGTAAAGAAGGCCTAAGTATACATCAAAATCCATATTGAATTAGAAACCATAAAATAAAATACTCACAAATTTGGAAATTTTTGCCTGGTGAAACAATGAGCTAAGTCTCAAAATGCGCTAAATTAAGAAACAGTATTCATAACTTACATGAAGCAAAGGGCTAATTCTCTTGATATTTTATTAAAACCTCCCATAAATCAATACAACAAAGACCAAGAACCAAACGGAAAAGTGGACAAAAGATGTAAATAGTCACTGCAGGTTCTTAAACATATGAAAAATGCTCATCTTCACTTGCAATAAAAGGAATGCAAATATATGCTTCATTGACTTACTATTTCCAACTTTCAAGCTTACAAAAATTCTCTAGTTTACTCAACACAATCTGTCGAAGATGTCAAGAAATAAGCACTTTCATTGCATTAGTGAGTGTAAACTGGTACAACTTCAGTGAGTGGAAATTACCAAGATCATTTTCTCATTCAACAAATATTATAACAGTGTGTGATTGGGACCATGGGTGTTCTGACAGACCTTACAGATCAGCTTAGAAAGCAATAATTAAGTGAGCATCTATAATAAAAAGTAATACATTTGATGAGAGGGCCCTAGCTGGATACTATGGGAACATCAGGAAAGGTATTCTGCTCTTATGTTAGCATCTTGCTGGTTTCTGGGATCAAGGAACCAACCTCCTCCTTCAATCCCTCCAGGCATAAGGATGGTAATTATTTCTTGTTTTTGGCAATTTCTGAGTTGTGCCACCTCCTCTGCTTGCTTTCTCAGTTCTTCCATCATCTATGTGACTAATTCTCTGTATTAAATTTCTTTCTGTATGAAACTGCAGTGGTTTTCATTTTCCAGAGTGGACTTTGATATACAAGAAAAGGAGGGTTAGTGCTCCAGAAAGTGAATGTCCTAAAAACATGTGTTAAAAGTAAATCTAGCCAGAGGAAAAGAGAAAAAGAAATATGATGGAGGGAAGGGAGAGAAAGGGGAAATGATGTGACTCAAGATCAAGGCTTTTCAGGTAAGAGAACCCATTGATGAGATTTTTATTCGGGAGGATCACCCTAGGGGGAGACTGGGAGACAGGGTTCAGTCAGCAAACTGCAGTAGTAATTTAGGCAAATGATAATGGTAGTTTGAATGGAGTTGGTGGCAGTGGAGACAGAGAATGGACTTGAAGGATATTTAGGAATAAGGATGAGTAGAATTTGGTGGTTAATTGCATAGACAGAGAGAAAGGAATGCAAAACCACTCCTCTTTTCCTCCACTATTTCTTCATTTGATGCACAGAGGGTGTTACAGAATAGATAGTTTTTCAGTACTCTCATTTGGGGATTCCCCTTTGAGTTATTTGCATCCTGCCCTAATAAAACAGGTGAAGCACTAGGGTATTTCCATGTGCATTTTCAAGTCTTTGATACCTGGGCTCTTGAGAGAGATTGTCATACTAACACATGTTGGACACCTGAAGTGGGTTAGTGCTACTGGGCCAGAGATAAATGAAGCCTCTGTCTGGCGCATTGGTTTATTGAGGTTGGTTATACAAAGAGCTCCTTTTACAGTCCAGACATATCCATAAAGGAAAATGCAAAAGCTGCTATTACAAAGTTCAGTTTAAAAAAAATTTATTGCTGTGTGTCCAAACCAGTTTCTAATCATTTATTGAAATTATTCTGGGAAATTGGAGTGAAATGTAAAAAAATAAAAAATAAAAAAACAAAAGTAGAGAAGAGTGATTCACAGTCTAGTTAAGAAAGGAAGGAAAAGGGGCACTCTAAAGAGAATGGACTATAAATCTTCATCAAGCTTCTAAAGTTTGAAAGCTGAAGGTCTGTTGTTTACAATTTGTCTCCCTTTCATAATGAATTCTTGGAAAGAAGTAGTTTGGAGGGACAAGGAGGGGTGGTCAGAAACCACAGAAATCTTGATTTTCCACTGTAAATCAGCTTGAATCCTTCACCATCCTGAAGGCCCTAGAGGGGCTAGTCCACTTCCTAGAGTGACAATGCAGTAGGAGATTTAAGAACACAATTCTGGAGTCATGCTTCCTGAGTTCAAATCCTGACTTCACAGTTTGGTGATAGCATCAAACTACTACTGCCACTGCTAATGGAGAGTTACTTAATGTCTGTTTCTCAGTATCCTCATCTATAAACTGAGATATCAGTAGCAAGACTAGAAAACAACTCCATTTACAATAGCATCAAAAAGAATAAAATCCATAGGAATAAACTTAAAGAGGCAAAGACTTGTACAGTGAAAAGTACAAAATATTGCTGAAAGAAATTAAAGACAGAAATAAATGAAAAGACATCCTGTGTTCATGGATTGGAAGACAATATTGTTAAGATGTCAGTACTACCCAGAGTGACCTATAGACTCAAGGCAATTCTTATCAAAATGTGAGGGACATTTTTTGCAGAAATAGAAAAATTCATCCTAAAATTTATATGGCCTTTTAAGGGACCCCAAACAGCCAAAAAAAATTTGAAACAATTTTAAAAACAGGAGAACAAAGTTGGAGATCTCATATTTCTGATTTCAAAACTTAGTATAAAACTATAGCAATCAAAACAATGTGGTAGTGGCATAAAGACAGACATTTAGAGCAATGCAATTGAGTAGAAAACCTAGAAATAAACCCTGGAATATAGGGACAAATGATTTTTGACAAGGGTGCCAAGACTGTTCGATGGGGAAAGGATAATCTCTTCAACAACTGGTGTTGGGAAAACTGGATATCCACATGGAAAAGAATGGAATTGGACCTTTACCTTACACCATATACAAAAATTAACTCAAAATAGATCAAAGACCTAAATGTAAGAGCAAAAACTATTAGAAGAATAGCAAGATTAAATGCATCTGAAGCTCTTATAGCCAAGCCTGGAACTGAGCAAATGGTACAACTCTGCAAAGGCCATGCATGGACGGCTCCATGGGGCAGAGTGCCCTGCTGACTTCATTGAGCAATGCAGCAGGGAGAACGGCTTATTGGAAACAAAACCAAATAATTGGAAACAAAGTGGAGAAGTCTAAAGACACAGAAACCTAAAATCACAGACAAGAATTGAATCAAATCTTGTAGTTCATGCTGCTGGTGGCAGGAATTCCCTCTGAACATTAGAATAAGTTCCAGTGAAGGGAAGCTTGCAACCCCACAAGACAATCCACTACCTCATTTGAACTCTAGTTCCATGTCTGTATCTCTTTATCGTTATCTGCCTCTTTACAGCATCTACTATTTGGTATAGTTCTCCTCTCTCTTAAGACAGCTTTAACATGTATTTGGAGATATTTACCATGCATCTTTTGACAGACATCTCCCCAGTCACAGCCAGGAGAAGGTGGACTCAGCTAAAAGCAGATCAGGACTATGTGACTAATCTGCTAATACAAAAGCTAACACACAGTGAGGCTACTTTATTGAAGGTACCAGGAAAATAATAGTCCTTCTGCACTCTGTATGGTCCAGAAAATACACAGAGCATTGTGTGAATAAGTGATGGCCTGATAAATAAGTGAATCCATGAAGGTCATTGAGCATAAGGGGTCTAGAACCAAATACAGAAAACGTTTACGTTCCAAGTGCAAAAAAAAAAAAAAATTAAGTATGACAGGTCTTAATATCTTTAAGTATCCAAGGATTGTTATGAGAAGGAGTCTTTCATTCTTAAACTTACAAATTAAACTCTGTTTATAAAGGATACGAAATGACGAGAAGAAGCTTGACCTTACATATTACTTTATAGGTGAGAACTAGGATAAATATGAAGAAGTTAGAGTAATACGGACAGAGGCTCATATTAAGGAAGATCTCCTTTAAAATTAGAACCAAAAAAGAAAGATGTTCCCCAAAGATTTGAGCTTTCCATTCCTCACAGGGCCTGTAAGTATGTTCTCGAAGGAGGCCTGTGTCAGGTGAGACCATCCAGGTGTGATCCAGGACTGAGATGCTATGACAGCTACAATCTCTCAAGGCAGCATCTTCAGCTTTGCTAGCAGTGTGAGGTATTGTATCCTGATCAAACTCCTGTTCTTCAAATAGGAGCCCACAACTGAATGAATTCCATTCCCTTCTCCTAGGATTCAGAACTGAAAGGCTGAAAGACAAATAGAGAAACTTCCCTTGGCACACTTCTACTTCTATAGTTTATATTTTTGCTGTACAGATTTCTAGAGGCTTTCATCACACAGAATATCTCAGCTCTAGGCATTATGGGGACTTCCAGACCTTGGAAATGTGAGCGAGAGATGGACAGTCTTACCAAAAGTTTCCTTTCCCACATGGGGATCAGATTAAATAATACTATAGTACTGATTCAAGAACTGTCACCAAATTCATAGATGGATGTGTCCTGCCTCTAAATACTGCCCCAGTGCCTTCTGGCCATTTCTGCTTTTTGTTCTGAAATGTGGAAAAGGTGGTGTCACTAACTGTCACCATCACACACAGCCCATGGGCATCCTCAGCACCAAGGAGAAGGTCAATGGTAACTGCCGATTTTTCAAAATGAAAAACTAAATAAACACTTAAACACAAAACTTAGTTACCCTCAGGATATGTATTCCTGAAACAAGCTGCAGACTCTGTCACACTCCACTTAGAAAAATTGAAGAAAACATAATACATAAATCCCTTGTAGTGAATTCAGAAAGAGGGAGATTTTGTCCCTGAGTAGGTTGAGGCCTCCAATGGGAACAGAGATGCTCTGGTCCTATTACTCTGCCCCACCTTCCCAACCCAAGGTTGCTCAGTGGCTTTAGGCAGTCAATTAGTTCTCCTGCACCTTAGTTTTCTCAAAAATAGGGGAGACAGTAATGTCCCTCTCCTTCCATTCTTGGCTTTTGTGAGACTGGTAAATTGTATATCTCTTCTCTTAATCCCACTAAGTCGCTTTAGTTGGGCTCTCCATGGTCCTTCACCTGGCGCACACACAGCCTCTGCACCATCCATGAAAAATCAGTATGACTTTCTGGGTTTCCATCAATTAAATTTAAAATGGTTCAGCAAGATTCTTGGTGTGCTTGTCGTGTCAGATTTGGCAGAAGATGAGTTGCCGCCCTTGGCAACTTAAGGCCTCTGATATAGTATCAGGTTTGTAATGAACTAGCTCCAAGGTCACCTCAATTTCTGAGACGTTTATGGCATTTCTCTGTTGATTATTTACCTTGGGTGCTATCTTCTTAGTGAGCTGCAGTGACCTGAAAAGAAAATACTGGCAACTGTTGAGTCAACCTTTTGTAGGAATAGAGTGACTTCCCTAGGCAATGTGGTAGATTTTCCTAGTGGTTTTCCTCAAACTCTGTTTTTAGGAAGGGGTCTGAGTTTCTTGAGTGAGACGAAACTTCTTCAGTCAAATTACAAGAGCCAGATAAGACATGTTCAAAGATACTCTCTTCTAGCTCATGGAAAATTTCAGGCAATTCTCACTTCTGCTACTTGTCTCACTTGAATCAGAAAAAAAAAAAAAACTTTATTTATTTGTTTGTTTGTTTGTTTAAATTGAAGTATAGTCAGTTACAATGTGTCAATTTCTGGTGTACAGCATAATGACCCAGTCATACATATACATACATATATTCGTTTTCATATTCTTTTTCATTAAAGGTTATTACGAGATATTGAGTATAGTTCCCTGTGTTATGCAGAAGAAACTTGTTTTTGATCTATTTTTATGTATAGTAGTTAATATTTACAACTCTTAAACTCCCTAGTTTACCCCTTCCCACCCCATTTCCCCTAGCAACCATAAGATTGTTTACTATGTCTGCAAATCTGTTTCTGTTTTGTAGATGAGTTCATTAGTGTCTTCTTTTTTCTTTTTTTAGATTCCACATATGAATGACATCATGTAGTATTTTTCTTTCTCTTTCTGGCTTACTTCATTTAGAATGACCATCTCCATATCCATCCATGTTGCTGTAAATGGTATTATTTTCTGAATCAGAAAAATTGATCCAACTGGCCAGGCTCCCCTTTTGTCATTCATTCAACAAGTATCCATCAGCTCCCTTCTCTGTGTTAGACACCGGGCTTCATACTGAGTATAATTTATATGGAACGAAGTATTCATGGTTCCTGGCTTCTTGGCACTTAATGCTACTGGGAGGGACCATTGAGAAAGTATGGAAACAAGGAAGCAAATAAATAATTATTAATTGTGATAATTCTGAGAAGTAAGCAAACAGAATATAGTGATACAGAATTGTAGAGAAAGAAGGTAGAGATTACTCTGTGTCGGGTGGTCAGGGAAAACCTGATGGACAAAGGATGAGAAGGCATTTTTGCTGGGGAATTCCAGGGAAGTGGTTCCAGGGAAAAAGAGCAAAGGCTCAGGGGCAGGAAAGTTTGACAGATCAAGGAATAAAAGAACTTTTGTGCTTGCTACTCAAAGTGTGGTCTGCAGACAAGCAGCACTGACATTCCCTGGGAACTTCAGGGAAATGTAGAATCCTAGCCCCCACCCCAGACCTACTGAATTGAAATCTGCATTTTTAACAATTAGGGGACTCATTTTCATGGAAAAGTTGAGGAACATTGTCAAAAACACTGGTTCCAACCTTGACTGCATATTGGAATCTGTTGGGGAACTGTAAAAAAAAAATTCTGATTCCTGGATCTCTCTTCCCCAGAGATTTATTTGGTATGGGCTACAACATGGGCCTCAAGCTCCCCAGGGGATTCTGAAATGCAGTGAAATTTGAGAATCACTTGACTAAAGTACAATACCTGGCACACGGTAGGCACTTGATAAATATTTGTGAATCAAATGCTTAACCCTTTAGTTTCCCCAGAAATTCCCACAAGAGGCTGCAGGTAGGCATGGATATTACCCTCCTCTTACTTAATGCAGTGGAAGGGGCCACTCTCCCCAGAAACATGAAGCCAGACCCTAAACCATTTGGAAGAATGAGTTTAAAGACAGCAGTTAAATGCTTCCAAATTCTGGGCATTTTTATGAATTTACTGGAGTCGTCAGAGGCATCTATCTAGTGGAGGGGACACAGGTGAGGAGATGCAATCCTGAGTTGAAGGCAATATAAAGGTAGCATGATTTTCAAATTACCTGTACAGCTAGGGAGAGCCCACAACAGAGAAAACCCTTTTCAGGGCAGTCTGGTAACATTCTTGACTAACGAGCTCAGAACAGAATGTCCCTACCCTGGCGTTATCAGGGAAGACTTGAGGGAGGAGAGGTGTGAAGAGGGTACAGGATGTGATCAAGCCAAAGATGTGCACAATACAGAGCTGTGGGGAAGCCCGCTGGGTACTTCCTGCACCTGTAGGTGGTAAGAAATGCGCAGCCAACAATGCATACATTAGCGCAACACAACCTCCATGTCAAGGACAATTTAGTGACCAGGGCCACAGTCAGCTTCCCATGGCCCAAGAAGGCCCAGCCACCAGGAAGAACTGAAAATGCACAGAGCGACTCCTGCACTTGCCACAGGAGGTTGCAAAAGATTTTCAAGAGAATAAACTTCATTCTTTTCCTCCCTGTTGGGGCCCTAAGCTTTAAAGATCACTTTTGAATATTGTTGTTCCAGGTAAAGGACAGGCAGGCAAGTTGGGTAATAATGTAAGTCAACACTGGATGAAGGGACCAGAAAGGAAATTTGGGTGACACAATCTCTCTAAGGACTATCTCAACCTTGTGGGAGAAACAAAAGGTTTCAATTCTAAACATAAAATGAGCAATACCCTGACATAGAGGAGATACTGTAAGCCCTGGAAATAGCTGCTTTCACCCTTTCAGGCTTTTCAACAAACTACTGAATCTGCAGAATGAACAGATTTCCAGTTGGGGACTGCCCATTGTGGAGCATAGGCACTAGATAAGGTTGCCATGTTTTAAGGAACATGAAAATGTTTAGTTGAACTCCAGGTCTAAGCAGAGTTGAAAATTACATGGGCAAAGGAATATGTAAATATATGTTAATTCCCCAGAGATAAGTGTCTTTGAAAATAGTAATGTAGAAATCTAACATGAATAGAATACCAAGGAAACAGCATAGTCTTGGGAATAAATAGTTTCCCATAATGTACATCATTCAAATCCAGTGTACTTGTTTTGTGAGTTTCCTAAGGAACTGGGACATCTAGTCTTTCTGATGGCTCTATGCACACGATACCAACCACAAGTACAACCTTTGGAGGTACATCTCTTGGCCTATTCCACATCTGTGCCTGGGAGGCTAAAAGACCAAAGGAAAAA
This sequence comes from Camelus dromedarius, assembly GCF_036321535.1. Taxonomy (NCBI): domain Eukaryota; kingdom Metazoa; phylum Chordata; class Mammalia; order Artiodactyla; family Camelidae; genus Camelus; species Camelus dromedarius. Next base: position 7,798,103 of record NC_087454.1, on the reverse strand, counting down.
GCACTGATGTGCTGCCTGGTCCTACTTTAATCTCATGACCACAAGCCTCAGATGGATCCTACTGCTGCCAGACAGGCATTCTATATGCACAGACCCCATTTCCTCTCCCTTTCTCCTTGGTGACTTTCCCACCTTCTCTCCCCTGAATCATTCAACTCTCTCCCTTACTCATCTTCCTAAGCTGCTACCTTACTTTACTTCTTTTTCATTTTTTTTTAAAGTAACAAATAGAATTTTTGTTACTTTAGATAATTCCCCATTATCCCATCATCATATCTACCCAACTGCTGGTATCTGTGCCTATCCATCTATTCTGCTTTCTCTCCTTTCTCCATGGATAAGCTCCCCTTGCTGCCAACCAAGACCAACCACAACACATATGCATTAGACCCTGTCTTGTCTTGTTATCTCAAGGAGTGAGCAGCCCCCTTATTATCTTGTCTCGATTCCCATGAGTACACAAACATTCTGTAATAATGCCCTCCATCTTTCTAACCTTTTTTTGACGCCCCTCTCCCTGCTGCCAACCTCCCTCCACGATCACCTATTTTCTCTGCTTCTCTTTAGAGCAAAACTTCTCAAAGGATTTTCAAAAGATTTGTTCCTGCTGTATCTTTAGCATTTAGGACAGAACATGGAACATAGTAGGTATGCAACACTTTGTCAAAAAGGAGGAAATGAATGAATGCATGGCTACAGCCAATTTATTCATTGCTCCAGTGTAAAAATACCAAGCAAGTCAAATCAATTTTAATTATCAAAATGGTTGTAAACTTGAACATAGATAATTCTACGCTACAGAGAATTCACTGTATGCTAAGCATTGTGTCAGATGATGTTATGAAAAGACAGTAGTTGTTGTTCACTCTTCCTTCAAGAAAACTGAAGATCATTAGAGAAGGTAGTATGCAAACACAAACCAGGTAATGCATTCAAGGAAAATATAGCAGTTCTCACCTGGAAAGAATTTAATAACATAGATATTTGTGGAGGTCCTGCTGTGTTGTATTTAGCTAACATTTTTTGAGCTTTTAAAATATGTCAGGCACACTATGCCAATATGTGGGTTTCACAGGTATTAACTCATTTAAAGCTTACCAGAGTATTTTGAGATAAATACTGTTTAAAATCCCATTTTACAGAAGACAAAACTGAGTCACAGAGAGTCAAGTAACTGATCCAAGATTTTATAGCGCAGCATAAAAATAGTGTAATTAGATAAATTATAAACTGGAAATGTACAGACTGAAAAGCAGGAAGAGGCTAGACCTATCAGTCATCAAAAAACACCTATTGGTTCATTACCTTCTCACACCATGTACCACGTGAAGACAATCCCTAATAGACTATTGTACCTTTTTATGTTGACTCTGCCTTCCAGAAGAGTCACTAATGGGATGTTAGGGCCTTAGACCACTGCTTTTCAGACTTTAAAATGAATAGAGATCAACTGAGGATCTTGTTAAAATACAGATTCTAATATTGCAGGTCTGGGTAGACCCTGAGATTCTGTATTTCTCACAAACTCAAAGGACATGTGGACTCTGCTGGCCCAGGCTTGCTACTTTAAGTAGTAAGCACTTAGACAAATTAGTACCTACATCTGATTTTTTTAAATTGACCTATCTATAACAGACAAGAAGTCACCTCAAATGAGTGAACTATGCGCTATCGTGAAAGAGAACCTCTTTCTGCCCATTTTGATCACATATCAAAGGAAAAGTAAAGATTTCTTGAAAAAAAATCTCTTTTTAAGTGTACAGTTGTTGCCAATTTCTATGTCATAGTTTCTTAAAAAAAAAATTACTCAGAGATGAAATTGGCTTAATCCCCAGACCTGTAACTTATCTATTGTTCCCACTGGACCAACAGCTAGCTCTTAAAATACCTTTTCAGTTTATCTTTAACCCAGAAGCATGGGTCTTTTCCTGGTCTTTGGCTGGCTCCCTGCTTCCTTAGCCTAAACAGAAGTCTGCCCTGCTGTGGTCACTTTTCCTGCTTGCTGCTAAAGGAATTTTAGGGAAACAAAAACACAGAGCCTTCCACTCCCTCCATCCCCCATCCAGGAGGCCTTTTTGCTTTGAGATTCGGCTGAGAGGCTCCACAGGTGAAGAAGCCCCAGCAGCAGAGCGCCTCCCTTCCTACTTAACAGGCATGGTGAGGTTAGAAGGTTAAGGTAGCCTGCTCTTCAAAGCATTTCACAAAGATTAACTAATCCAGACAACAGCGAGCCTCTGGCAGAGCAGAGGAACATGAAATCTACAGTTACTGGGGGAAACTGCCCCAGGCAGTAAGGGCACTGGTATTTCTACAGAAATGAGGAAGTTTCAAGCACAAATTAAACAGCATCTCAGAATCATGCGTGTATATGTGTACAAGAATATAAGTAAAATATATTACATATAATATAATAGATTTTATTTTACATGTTTATTTTTATATGTAGTTAATCATACATCTGTGTATGTGTGTGTGTATATATATGTATAATGACCTCCTGGGTCATTAAGACTATAAAGTACTACTGTAGAATCAATGATTTTCATTCTTTTAAATGGGTGAAAAAATGTTAATATAACAATATATAGTATATAAACCTTAAATGAAATGAAAAAAATCATCTATTCCAGATATTTGACTGATGTAGTTTTCTTTTTTAAATTAATCAGGAATCCCACTTCTATTGTATTGTCTCACACACGCTCTCTGTAGAGACAGAAAATGTTGATTTTCAGTGATAGACTGTACATGCTGTATGCAGGCCATTTCTTCCAGTTGCATTGTATAAATTAGCTCTTTAAGGTGCTTGCATGTGCGTGTGCGCTCTTCCTTTCTCTCACTACACACACACACACACACACACACACACACACACACACACACACACACATATTGTTAAGAGCTGAATTATGTCACTCCAAGATTCATCTATTGAAGTCCTAACCCTTGGTACCTTAGAATGTGACTGTCTTTGGAGACAGGGTCTTTAAAGAGGTTATTAAATTAAAATGAGGTCATTAGGATGGGCCTTAATCTAATATGACTGGTGTCCTTATAAAAGAAGCACAGATTAGGATATAGACAATGCACAGAGGAAAAACCATAGGAGGACAAAAGGAGAAGATCGCCATCTGCAAGACAAAGAGAGAGATCTCAGAAGAAACCAACCTTGCTGACATCTTATCTTGGATTTCTAGCCTCCAGAATTAGAAAAAAAATTTCTGTTGTGTAAGCCACCCAGTCTCTGGTATTTTGTTATGGCAGCCCCAGCAAACTAATACACACACATGTGTGCACACACACACGGTGGCCACAAAGTCTAGAAAAAGAAACATTTTAAAAGGCTTATTGCTACCACCTTATGATAAAGTAGTATTATCTAAGAGTCAAGACTTTATGGCCACCCTCTATAGGTACAAACAGCTACAAACATCTTGCCTTATCCAGGCCCTGGGAGAGAGAAAGGAGTGTACGGTAAATATAGAGTCAACTGATAAGGCTGGGAAAGGATTCAGAAATGCTACTGCATAGCTTTTGGCCAGATATGGGAGTCGGAGGGAGTGTTCTCTTTCCTGAAGAACAACTTCTTTAGAGTTATTTTTCCTCTGTTGGCCATTGGGTTCTCTTTGAAGTTTTTCCATAAAGTAGCCCAAACACATACCTCCACTTGGCCTTTAACTAGACACTCTCCTTGCCTTGAACTTCTTTATTCCATGTGAATGTCCTTCCCAGACACTGTCCAGTGAAGTCTCAGGTTGGGGCAGAGTTATGCCTGTCTTGGGATGTTAATAATTTCCAAGAATTTGTAAACACTTTGACCATGACTATGCACAGAAACTGAAATGCAAAAGTGAAAACAGAATCCCAGAAATGAGAAGGAAGATGACTGAAAGGAAGAGAACCCAGCTCAACCCTGTCCAGCTCTGGAAAATATGTGACTTCAGGGGAAAAGCAGAAGTTCTTCCTTTCCATCATAGTAGTGATTATAAAAATAGCAGTGTCACTGTTTTGTTAAATGAGGAAGTCCAAAAAGAAGTATTTTAGACTGAGTTAACAACTTACCATGAGATCACAGGTCACTGAAAGAAGGAAAGGGAATTCAGATATTTAAAGAACATGTTGTATGTGCCAGGGGCTTTCTTTGGCTTACCTCATAATTTTCATCATAATCACGTGAAGTAGATTTCATTATCCTCAATGTGTACATGAAGAATTAAAGAGAAATTAAGTATAGGCATTGCCAGTTGGATGATTCAGCAGACATTAGCCTTTTCTTTCCTGCTGTCCTTCTCTGTAGAAAATGGAAAAGGTAAACATTTCTTTTCTTATTGCAACTGAGGGTAGCCTGACAATATGACAAGGTTCTAGTTAATGATACGTAAGCATATGCAGAAGATTCCCAAATTTACATCTATAGTCTAGAATTCTAGTCTAAACCGAAACTGAATGTATCCAACATCCTGCTCAACATCCTTGTGTAGCTAATCAGAATCTCAGCCTAACATGACCAGTCTGATCTGAGCTTCCTGGCTGTATCTGCTCTCTGCTAGTCTCTGCCATCTTATTAATGCAATTCTGTCATCCCCTGTGCACAGACCCACAAAGTTGATTGTCCTTGTCTCCTCTTTCTCTCACATTCCATCCATATCCAGTCAGTCCTCAGATTTTGCAGCTCTGTTGCTTCTCTTGCCCTCACTGCTGCTATTCTGCTCCAAGTCACCAGCATCTCTTGCTCAGAAGCCACCTACTGGGTCTAGATGTTTCTATCTTCCCACCTCCTTTACTGTAGTCTCAACGTAGTACTCGGAGTGAGTATTTTAAAATGTAAATCACACCATGTCCTTCTCTGCTCACAATGGTCCCATGGCTTCTTGTCTCAATCAGAGAAGAAGCTAAAGTCATCACAGAAGCCCAGAAGTCTCTATATAACCTGGCTGCCTTACCTACTTGATCTCTTGTCTCATCCTCTCCCTTTGGCTCTGCTCCAGCCACATTGATCTTGCATCAGAACTTTGCACTTGATAAACCTCTTTCCTAGAAAATTTGTCCACAATATATTTGCATGGTTTATTCCTGTAACACCTTCTTGTCTTTGGTGAAGTGTCACCTTCTCAGTGGCACCTTTACCAACCCATTCCATTTAAAGTGCAACCTCTCTCCACTACCACCGCCTGGACCATTCTACCCTCTTCCTGGCTTTATTTTGTCTATAGCACTTATCATCATCTGGTACTATATATTTTACTTATTTATCTTGTTTACTGTCTGTCTCCCCCCAGTAAAATGTCAGCTTCATTTGGACAAAGATTTGTCCCATTAACTAACTGCAGGATCACCTAGCATAATACCTGACCTGACATAGCTACTCAAAAAAATATATGATTAATTGATTAATTAGTCCATTAATGCTAGGGGATTTGGAGAAAATAATTTTCTCCTTTATGTAAGGGAAAGGCAACAGAGATGTCATTGCTATCTTTTAAAATGCTGAGAGTAAGTAGAAAAATGTTAGGTCATGTTGAGCCACTGAAGAATTACCTGCAATCTCTTAACTCTAGGCATCTTATTATGTGGAGAAAATATCACCTTATTCATGTAAACCAGGTGTCAGCAAACTAAGCCCCTGAGGCCAACTTTGGTCTCCAGCCTGTTATGAAAAAGTATTAGTGGAATAGAGTCACACCTACATATTTGCATAATGTCTATGGCAGCTCTCATCCTACCACAGAGTTGTATGGCTCACAAAGCCTGAAAGACTCACTGTCTGACCCTCTACAGAAAAAGTTTTCAACTCTTGATTTAACCAAGTGTTAGTAGAGTTTTATTATCAGTCAGAAGCATTGTGATGGCCACGTGCAATGCAGATGTCCTGCTGTGGGGAGCATAACTAAATGACAACCCCACCTGCTGCCCTGGATTCACGACCACATTCTTGGAACCCATGCTTCAAACAGACTGCTTCCACCCAATAGCTAAGCACAGATGCTATTTCTGTTTGATTCAGGGATCCTCCAACAAGTGACTTTGGCTCAAAGACTCCCATCAACTTGGCCAAAACTTTCTTGCAGCTGTTCTGGAATCTTAAGACTCTTCCTATCCAGACCTCCTTCCTTTTCTCCTTCCCAGGGGTCAGAGCTACATCACAGTCCGAGGGCTCTCACTATATACTCTTCTCCCTTCTTGTTTATCCTTCACAGGCATTTTCTCCAATAAATCTCTGCCACATCTAGTCTTGTTTTGCCTTCTGCTCCTCAGAGGACCCCAAACCACATCACCATTCTTTTTTGGTGGGGGAGGTAATTAGGTTTACTTACTTATGTACGTACTTACTTACTTACTTACTTACTTACTTACTTACTTACTTACTTATTTATTTATTTATTTATTTATTTATTTATTTATTTATTTATTTATTTATTTATTTATTTATTTGGAGGAGGTACTGAGGATTGAACCTGGGACCCTGTGCATGCTAAGCGTGCGCTCTCCACTTGAGCTATACCCTCTCCCCAACATCAGCATTCTTGACTGAATGCTTGTGTTGGTCTGAATTCTTGACTGAAATCACAGAGCTGGTAAGAAGTGATTTTTACATTGGAACAAACATGGACCTGACTCAAAAGCTCCTGCTCTCTCAACATTGCTCTAATATTACTTTTCCTCTAAACACTTACTTTGCTTCCCTCCTTATGTTCATTCATTCAGTAAGGAATCCACAAAACCTTTATGGTATTTTGTTCGCATTTATATTCCTAGCAGCGCTTTTCAAACAGTTGGCAACTTTATATATTGGTTGGATGAGTGAATAAAATGGATGAACAAACTTTGATTGAAAACCTAAAATGCTTGCAGTTGGTTAAAGGTTTTACAATTTATGCAGTCTAGTTGAAGAAATGTCATACAAATGACAATGTACAAGAATGACTCAGTAGCATTGCCTAAAATGTACTAAGAGATAAGACCCTGGAGACAATGGGATCAGCAAGGAGATTATTACAGTCGTACTGACATGATATAATAAGGGGCTGAACTTGCTCACACAATGGGAGTTGAAATAAAAGGACAATAAGAGTGAGATTTTTAAAAGATGAATAATCAATGAGCCATTAATTGGTAACAGAGGTCAAACAAGAATAAGGAGCAAGATGACTCAAAAGTTTTGAGTCTGGATGACTAGACAAAAAACAGTATCATTTGCCAAAATGAGGATTTTAAGCAAAGGAGCGAATTTATTAGGTAAGAGTTTATGAATTCTGTTAGGGAATGGGAAGACCAGGAATCATTTAAAAGATGATTAAAGAAGTGCAATTAGCCTTAAGAAGAGCTGTCAGAACCAGAGACAGCCTTGAAAGTCATCCTACTAGGAGAAGATGGTTGAAACTACGAGTGAATGAGTCCTAAGATGGAGCGTATGAAAAAGACAAAAGTAAACTCAAGTGTGATACCTGCATTTAGGAGATGAGTGGTGGCAAAAAAAAAAAAAAAACCCATAAAGATAATGTGAAAGGAGTGGGAAAGGAAAGACTGAGAACCAGAATAGTGAGGTGAGCCAGAAACCAAGAGAAAACTGAATGTCAGAAAGAGAGTGGTTGATGGGAGCAAATGATTCAGAGAGCTCAGAGTGTGGACAGCAGTGTAGGGATTTTGGAGCAAATAAAAGAGTTTAAATAAATGAGAACTTGAAGAGTCAGCATGATCAAGCATCAGCTGACTGGTTTGGTTTGGTCCGTTTGCGTTTACTTTCTTCTTCCTTAAAGGAAAGTAGGCTATTCATGTTTTCAGCAGAGAGTAGAACCTCTTTGGGGGAAAGAAATTGAAGAGAATAAAAAAGGAGATGATGAGATAACAATTTTCAGGGGAGGAGAGTTGGGGAAGAATGAAAATTAGGAGTCTGGTTTTGAACGGGAAGATGAAGCTTCCTTTAAGTTGGAAAGAGAGGATGAGAGTATCCGTCCATCTCCATGTCAGACCAGACTTGTATTCAAGTGTTACTCGACATCAGAGGTCACTGTAATATAAGTCCCACATCTGCCAACCCTTAAAGAAGGTTAGATGTGATCTAAACCAACCCCTCATTTGCATGCACTTATCCAACCATATTGACACAGAACCTAATAGATATTTCTTTTGTGTTTGAATATACTGTGTATCCTTGTTAAAAACATAATGATCATTGAGCTAAAACTTACATGACTATCCAAATGAAAATGATAAAATAAAGGAAAAAAACACAGTCATCACATATGAAGGCAGAGATTGCCCTGATTACCTCAGAGGAAAGTAATGATAAAAAGCAGTAGGATTTTCCAGCAGCACTATCTTCAGTCCCCCTGGATGATGGGTTTCTGAGAAAGCTCTACATGTTTGCTTCTAAATGGTAATCTTACTGATGAATTTCCTGTGGGTCATTAAAAACACACATTTTATTCAATGTTTTAAATATCTCCATGTAGATTTCAAGTTACCATTATAGAGAGTCTTGAAGTCATTTTAGTTAGACAGTTCATATACTGCTGGAAGTCTTAAACTAGCTCACAAAGATCTCATTAATGCCCTTTCTCAAATGGATGTTTCAGTATACATCAGTTTCTCCATTAGTCTGATTTCTGACTAATTTTTCCTTCTTTTTTTTTTTTTTTGATTTCTTGAACTATTACACTTTAATGTGGAAGTATGCCAGAGTGATGCCACAAAGTTTAAGTCAAAAGTATTAACCCAACCGACAGATTTTATCATTGGGGGGTGGGGACAGACTGGTGAGGAGGGAAAGGAAGAAAAAGACCTGGGGGGGCCTTATTGTTTACTCATATCAAGAAGAATTTTAAAGAGTAAATTCCACCCTCCCAGTTTCTTTTTAATGTTTTTAGTCTTTGGGGTTGCTCTAATGAGTTCAGATTTAGATTAAAGCAATAGCTGCAATTTTGATTTCAAAAGCTCTTGCCAATAATGATGTCTCCATTTGGGGGAGATGAAGTGGAACAAACTAAAGGTTAGAAATCAAAACACTTGGATTTGATTCCTGGCTCTGACCACTTACTCCTTTGTAACCTTGAGCCAGGGGTTCTTCCCAGACATGGGTACATGCCACATGCTCCCCCAGTAACTGAGACATGCACCCAGAAGCACTGCCCTTAAGCAAATCACTCAAACTTTGTGAAATTCCATTTCCTTAACTCTATAAAGAGGGTATGGGACTCACTAGGGATTCTGAATTCTTGCTGCACATTGAAAAACACCTGGGACACTTAAAAAAAAAATAACGATACAGGGTCCCATCCCAGACCAACTGTATCAGAATCTCTGAGTGTGGGGGTCCATGCCCTGGTGTCTCTTTAAGAGTGCCTTAAGTGGTTCTGATATGCAGCCAGAATTTAGAACCACTGCACTGATATTCAGGCATTTTACCAATATTTCAGCATTCTAAAAATCACTTACTCAGGGGGGAGGGTATAGCTCAAGTGGTAGAGCACATGCTTAGCATACACAAGGTCCTGGGTTCAATCCCGAGTACCTCCCCTAAAATAAATAATAAGTAAACCTAATTACCTCCCCCCCTAAAACAAACAAACAAACAAATCACTTACTCCAAGGCTCACATGCACAAGAGAAAATAAGAATCCACTCAGATGGCTTTATGTTCACTTTATGTCCATAATAAAGGTCTCCAGTCTGAGTCTTAGAGACCTGTGCATGGCTGATTCCTGGGGATTTCTGGGGGAGTAAAAGGACATACCAAAAGCCAAGTTTTCACTTTGCTTTTTTGCTTACCATTTTTCTTTTTTCAATTTAAAAAAATAACTACCTTTTTTATTGATGTATAGCATGCGTAAAATTTGATGAATTTTTATATAAATATATACCTGTGTAGCCACAACCCAGATCAAAATGTAGAATATTTCCGACCCCCAAGAAGACTGGTCCTACTATTTTGAGAGGACATAGTAGGTCTACAGAATTTGGCAGATGGCCTGTCTCCAGTAGCCCCATATTGTTTTCTAATTGCTTTGTCACATCATAAAATAATTCGATCTTATTCTCCCATCACTTCTGCCACAGTGTGTAATGCCATCATATATGCTTTCTTATTTCTTTGGAAAATATGTGCCTAATTTTCCCTTTATGTCCCAGGGATGTTAGCTCTATAAGCCCAATCCTACTGGCCCTTGAGGGTAAGGACAAGGTTTGTGCTCCTCACTGTTGTATCCGCAGCCTTAGTACTTATGAACATCCGTTGATTGAATACTAAATACATACATGACATTTAGGGTGGGCATAAAGAACGGTAGGAGACATGCTTCTGCCGTGAGTTGGGGGAATTTGGGTTGAGGCACATTCCAAATGCATTCGTACTTTGTGAGCAATTATAAAACAAAATATCATTGGTGGAAAAAGTTTCAGTATTGACTCGAACTTGAATAGACTGAAAACTTAGAGGACAGAGGAAGCAGAATGAAGAGGTCATCAAAATAGGAGCCTTATTAAAGAGAGTGGTTTCCTGGATAAAGCATTTAGGTCTTCAGAGAGGCAGACAGAGTAGAAAAGAGATAATTCCAGATGAGTGGAAAGATTTGAGCAAGCCTTAAGGGTAAATATCTAGCTAGTCTCGTGAAGTGAAGTGCAACAGGTAATCTGAGTTGAAAGCAGAAAGACCATGTTGGGGAGAAGTAAAAGAGGAAGGAGAAAAGTGAAGTAAAAATGAAGCCAGTTGCTGGAGATCTAAAGAAATAGGCTGAAATTTGTCTTGTGTCACTCGATGCCCTGCAAACAGCACCTGCAGAAGCTCATTCTGGCAGCCACGTGGACGGCAGCCAGGAAGGCTGAAGGCAGGCGAACTGATGAGGAGCTGCTTCCCCCATCCAGATGTGAACCTGTTCAGGGTGCTTGGTAGTAATGATTATGAGCAAGTGATGCCCCGCGGCCTTAGAAAGTGAAGGAAGTCAGCTGTTCAAAATCATACTGAGGTCATGGTATTAGTTACACAAATGGGATATTTGAGACTGGGTGACCACCTAGGGGAGAAACTGATGGTTTTAATTTGCTCTTCTGTTTGGTATTGGGCATGTTTTAGGCCTGATATTAGACAACATCAAATCCACTTTTTGGACCACAGAGAAGGAAAAAGGAGGGTAATTCCATTCCATTCTCATCGTCAGTAAGGCTCACTACTGCCTAAAGTTGAGACTATTTTACCCACACTTGTTATCCTCCAGACACATTCAATGTATTTATATGTATGCCCTCCAGGGGAATTATGAAAGAGACAATTAGGACCAATCTGGAGAAACTGGTGGGGCCACCACTTTCTGGCCAGGTGAAAGGAGCCTCTGCAGTTTACAGGCTTGGCTGAGCTCTCGTCTGTAAATGTTCAAACATCCCTGATTTAGAGCCAATAAAATAAAGCACTAGAACCTCCCACAAATGCACATCAGATCTTAATAGCAGCAAAACCTAAATAGCAAGATGATTGTGTCTCTTTAAAAGGTGATGGATGATTAATAACTATGTATCTTATTTGTTGATATGCCAGCAAAAATAGACACAATCAAAACAGACTCTTCAGGGTGGGAACTGATACACAGAGGAATTTATAAAATTCTCGCGTGCCATGGGTAGTATTTACTTCCTAATCGCCCAGGAGCATAACTGGCAGTCTCTTTTCCCTAAATTATCGAATACTGGAGGCAGAGTAGCAGAACTTAAAGGGCAAAAACAAAGTCTGACATGACCATTCTGAGAGACAGTGGGAGAGTACACTCTACCTCCTGGGTCTCTAAGCAGCTGACCGTGCATGTGAGAATAATAATAATAATAACACGCTCCAGGCTCTGGAGGGCACGTAGTGTTCTCTTGGAAGCAAAGAAGGAAACATAGGATCTAGCTGGCCTTTTTGCCAGGAACTCCTCCAGGAAATTGTTCAGATAATTTATGTCACTGAACTATACAAACTGGCATCTTCCAGAGAGCAAAACACAAAGCACACACAGACCAAGAAAAGGAAAAGAAAGGAAAGGAAAAGAAAGGAAAGGAAATAAAATAAACCACGGAATAATATTCTTTTCAGTATGGGATTTGAAATGCAGTCTGCCCCTATGATTTTTTTTTAATGAAATGAAGGACTCCCAGTATAATATATTTGTGCCCATTCAGGCACAGTATTAAAAAAAGAAGTATCTTTTATTGTCACTAAGATGGAATTGATGCACTTTTCATTTGGGCATAGTCTGTCTGTCTGTCTGTCTTTCTTTCTTTCTTTCTTTCTTTCTTTCTTTCTTTCTTTCCTTCCTTCCTTCCTTCCTTCCTTCCTTTGTTCCTTCCTTCTCCCCCCCCCTTTTTTTGGCTATTCCATAATAACTTGTTCATGTAATGAAGTTAAGATTTGTTGCTTTACCATGATTACACCATAGCCAGACACCCACTTTTCTATTGCAAGCTACTTTGATCAGTTGCATTGATTAAATGGCAGTGGTGACCCAAATTCGCTATGGGTTATGAATCTTTTATTTGAACTCAAGACATGCAACATAGAAGCATGAAAATATAGCAATCCTTTCAGGCAGACTTTGCCTTCTAGAGGTCAATCTTAGATTCCACTTGGTCAAAAATTCTGTTACAGCTGAAAGAATGTTGTTGTGGGAATTGGCAAAACTATAGCCAATACCAGAGGAAATTCAGTGAAGCCTCTTGAGTTATAACTGAAGTTGGAACTGGCTCCAAGAAACATTGTGAAAGAGGCAGAGTGGGTCTTTGGTGCCTCCTTCCTTTTAATGAGCATCATTTCCAGGACCCCTGTTCATCTTCAGATTAACTCCATCTTGACCATGGGCCTGCCATCAGCTTCTGATGATCAGAGCAGGAAATCGGGACATTTCTCCCCAGGAGTGCACAAGGGGCCACTGCAGCCCAACAGTAGGTGGCTCACTTACGATTTTCAGTGAGCCAAGCAATGTTTCCATGGCTTGAGAAAGAAACGGCTGAAAATAGATTTGGGGTTCATTTTCAAAGTTGATACTCTCAATGTTCTTATATAATATATATGTGATAATGAGCAGAAAAGACCCACATGTAACACTAAGTGGAGCTATGGGAAAATGGAGAATTGGAATAAAGGTGATGGCTAGTGTGTGGACTGGGAGTATAAGAGTGAGAACTAAATTTCAGAGGTATTTTAATGGAGAACGAAGGACTAGGAAAAGTAATCAGTAGACTATGTTCAGAGGATCATTGTAGAGAAGAATTAAAAGATAAATCAAAAGGCTTGTTTGCCAGTCAGGATCAATTACAGTCTCTGTTTACAACAGCAGAGGATCGTGGGGACAAGTGCACGTGTCCATTTGTGTGCACACACAGGGTCTGTTACTCTTTGTTTCCAGGGATCTGTCCTTGTTTCCTCCTTTTGTAGAAAGATTAAGTTAAGATCAGGAGAAATGTGTCCTTCAAGCTGAAGCTACCACAAAAGCATTTTCTCACTACGGTATTTTTAACATTCCTTGTATTGTCATGGAGTTCGTTTGGGGGCAGCGAGACCATGTAACAGGGCATCACTGCTTAAGTCCAGGAATCCCTCTGTAAACAGAGGTGGCAGAGCTGTCCTGTGCTACGGGTGAGTCTATTGTTCCTTGGGCTTTAAGTGTTCAACAAGTAAAAACATAGTAAAAATACCTCTGCAACGAAGAATAAAGCACCCATAAAAGTGAAAAGAAGTGACCAAACCCACTTTACAGTCTTTGTTAAGTTTCTCAGAAATAACACTGAGCAGGAAGCTTCAATGCTTGCCCATAAAGTTAAGGTAGGGGAGAATAGCCTAGCTTGCGCTTCGACAAAACAGCCCACTAGGGTACTAGGAGTAATTCAGAGATACTCAAAACCCATTCAGAACACAGAGTAGCTCCCTGACCTCAGCGTACATCCAGAAGCTCAGGAGTTCTGACCCCAAACTGCTGAATGCACTACTGTTCTGACTCCCAGAACCCACCCAACCCCCAAACCAGCCTCATCCACAGTCATACATTCTTTCATTGACTCATTTAACAAATATTTATTGTGCCTCCAGTATGAGCAAGGCACTCTGTTATGCTTTGAGGGTATAAAGATGAAAAGACACAGAATCAAGTGTGGGAGGGACGTGTAAATCAACAATTAGAGTGCAGTGTGGTGGAGGTATGGCCCAAGGAGACCACACAGGTGGGGGCACTGAGCTCAGCCTGGAGGCGGCAGGGGAGCAGAGGGGATCGCATTCCAGGTATGAATGAACACAGTCCTCCGAGATCAAGAATTTCAGGAGCACGAGGCACGTGCTCAGGAGCAACAGAAGATGTCGTTGGCTGGTTTAGGGACTCTTAAAGACCCCTGTGCCTCCAAGTGTTTCCTCGTTAACTTGAGGATTTAGTGAGCTCGAAACACTCTCATCTCTAGTGACTTTAAATTAAAGCTCTGTTAATACTGAAATATTTCTTTGAAGAAGTAAAATATCTGAGTATTACTTGTCATCAGCATTTAGCTTAAATTAACAAGCCCTGAGAGAATAAGACATTAGATAAGGAAGTGTCATCAGGGGAGAAAAAAAGAAAGACAAGATTAGTCTAGACATAAAAGGTTTACAATGGACCAATTCAGTAGGACACCCAAAGTCAGGGAAAATGGCCCGGATGCTTGAAGAAATCTGTACCAACAAAGGAAAGGAGAGTATAAGAAGGAAGCAAATAGGACCTTAAAAACAAACAATGCCATTATTGCCAGCTCACTTAGATAGATGTGGTACTAGAAAGTTCTCACCATAACCACTGTGCTGTTGTGCCCGAACCACAGGGTCAGAGTCATCACCGTATATAGTCTTTCCTCGTTTTACCCTGCTAGGCAGGCAGCCTTAAAGCAGTGCTTCTGAAATTTCAAGTGGGAGGCATGTGGATCACTTGGGTGTCATGTTGAAGTGCAGATTCTGATTCAGTAGAGCTAGGGTGGGGCCTGAGAATTTACCTTTCTTAGAATCTCCTAAGTGATGCTGAGGCCACTGGTCCCAGGACCATGCTTGGAGTCACCAGAATCTAGCAGGGTCACCTCCCTGGCATCACTCGCACCCGTTCTTTTGTTTCCATGCCCTCTGTTACTTCCTTAGTTCGGGGCCTCTCTGCCTCTCCCCTGGAGAATTATTTCTGGACCAATCCATTCCCCACGCACCCCACACATAGGATGATATATATATTTTTAATGACCATGTTATATCCCTGCTTAAATCCCTTCAAAAGAAGTTATTTGGCTTTTGCCAAAAAAGTTATTTTTAGAATTTTGCTTTTCAGTTGAACTCTTAATACAGAAGCTTCCCTGAAATCCAATATTCAAAATGTATGCAAGCGGCCCTGCTCTGGAGAGAAGAAGGACCTAAATTCCAGATCCTCATTTCCCCAGCTTCCCATTTCCTACTGGTGGCCTGAGATACCTCCATGTAATCCTGGATTCTGGATTTAATTGTTAGACCTCAGAAGCCATTTCAGGCTGAAATCATTATACACCTTTCGAGAGGTGACTCTCATTTTCTTCCTTGGGTAAATGAATGTAAGATTGCCTACGTATAGAATTGTCTTGAAGATTAAATTGGACTATGGGCACAGCATGATCCTGGGGACATAGTGGGCACTCAATAACTGCTTGTTCCTTTTACCTTGTAACTTTACTGTTAGATATGTTTTCCTTTGACTTGAATCTTCTTTCCCTTCATAAGGATAACATGCCAAGATTATTGGAAGAGGTAATATGTTGATCTTTTTAGTGTGAATAGACTTGGTTTAGGCTCTTTTCCTATGAACAGGCTTTGACTGGGGGTGGGTATTGTTCGAAGAAATGAAGAGATAACTCCTGAGCAACTAGATAGAGGGGACGGAGAGCTGGCCAGGAGGGTAGAGAGATGCACAAAATGTGGGGCCCAGGCCACTGAAAGGGGGACCAGTTTCACACTAGTGCTATTACCAGCCCAATGGCTTTCAAAATAATTTGTATTGAATGCTTAGAAATTTGGAACAAGTTGAAACTAACTAGACAAGGTTCTTTCTGCATGTGTACCCTCGAGGGCATCAGGCTTCCTAAGAAAGTGCACTCCTGTTGGCCTCACTCAGACCGTTTGTGACAGCATGTTAGGGCTGAAGCATGTTCCTTAGACCTGCTCTGCAGGCGTGGGCACTGCCCCTGTGCTGGAGTCCTCACGACTCAGGGGCACAAGTGGGGGCAGTGGTCCTTTCCCTTGTCCACATCTCTCTCTCGCTCTGGTCCCCTAACCCCTCCCACTCCTCCCAGAGTCCACGTTGCATCCGCCCCACAAGAACTCTCAACAGGCTGTCTGTCCGCAGCCTGATTCTGGAGGCATCTCCAAAACTGTCCTTCCCTTAACTCTCCTTGATGAGCAGTTTGCACAACAGGTGGCAGGGTGCCCTCGGGCAGCCCGGGGAGTGGTCCAAAATAGGTGAGAACAGGCTGCTGCTTTTCACCAAATAGGACAGCTCTACATGAAACCTGAACCTTGTCTCCTCAAGGATTTTGGCTGCGTGAGGTTCCTGGTGTCAGTTCAGGAAGCCAGACTGAAGGCAGGGACACAGGGCACCCTCCCTGCCCTCTACTGCCTGGCATTTCCTCTGCAGCAAAATAGGTCGGCCCCACTGTGGGGCCTGGATGCCATCTCATCTCCCTGGAGCCCCCCTGCCCCCCTGGGAGAACAGCCTCAGAAGGTCTTATCAAGCCTGGGCATCTCGAAACCCCTGCAAGGCCACTAACATCAAATGATAACCTACCCAGCAGAGTTAATAATCAGTTACAATCAGTGAAAAGCCAAACACATCCCCAGCTCCAGTCAACGACAGGGAGGCACTAGAAATACCAGCCAGCTGGGAGCTTAGCAAAGCAGATGAGAGAAAGGCGAACAGGGGCAAAGGAAAGATCCACCCAAATCTGTGGACTCGAGGTTGCAAATGCCAGGACGGTTGAATTCTTATCACAGACTCCTGCAGTCTCAATCTCTCCCATCAGAAATGTGTTAACCGTCCTACTGGACAAAAAGGTAAATGTGTATGTTTCTGTACAATAGGACTCATTACAACAGTGCCCACGGAATCCCCATCAGAAGCAGCTGGCTGTCTCACAGACCTCTTGCAAATACAAGGAAAGCAGAATTCGTGCACAGAGAAAACATTTCAGGTGTCAAGCAGCTGCAGATGGACTTTGCTGATAGTCTTCCACCTGCTTCTGACAACACCCAGGGTGGATGTCTAAGGCGATACATCCGATGACTCTATCGTCCCACCTGTTTCTCCAGAGAGCCAATTTTGTATCCAATGATAAGAAGAAGCACAGAACTCGACGTTATATCTGAAAAATGCACAGAGGACCTCTGTGGATTTTCTAGGTTGGAGGTTAATTCTAACAATCGCTCAAGGAAAAGGAAGGGCACGTTCGACTCCTGTGAGTTCCAGTTCATTACAAGCCCAAATAACAAAACCTTTTCTCCGTGTGACATAGAGGCGTATGCTTTAGAAAGTGCTTTCACATGTGGTCTCCCACTGGCTACGCACCACCCTGCAAGAGAAGCAGGGCGGGGAGGCAGGCTAGACTCGTGTCATTGGTGGAGGAAGAAACGTGAAGATGCTTAGTGGTTGGAGTGTGGGTCTCAGTCCCTGGCCTTGTGCTCTCTCCTGTATGGACTGCTCTGACTCACTTCAAAGCCAGGCTGGGAAAACAGTGTCACCGAACAAAAATAATCTAAAACCCTGACTTGAGCCAGCACGAGAGTTTGGACCTCAACAAGGCAACCATTTGTCAGAAGCAACACTGAAGGACTTGAAAGATGCTGGTAAACCTGAAAAAAGAAATAACACTTTTATTTTCCCCTTCAGATTTTGCTAATATTTCAGCAGGAGACTTCAGATAAACCATGTTATGCAATGAAGAGGGTTCTGTGTCATTAACTCCATGAACAGAAACACTGACTTGCCATTTCCTGACTGTGGCTTTTTTTTTTAAGTGAGAATCCAAAGTAAGAAGAAAGTGGAGATTTTATGGAAGAAAGTAGTATATTTGAAAGCATTTTTAAATTGAAAAGAAAAATTGATTGCTGAAGAGAATAGAATTTAAGAGCTTTTTGCCAGCATAAAGTGTTAAAAAGGACTAAATAAGAGGTCCTAGAGAGTTTTTGTTTTTTTTAATAACTCTGCCCCAACCATGCTTTTCAAGCTCAGAGGCTGTCAACCAAGGATCCCAGCTGACCCAGCCTTGAGGGGGTCAGAATCTCACCTCCACCGATTTCTCACCTGTGCGAAGTTCATTGAGCGTGAGCACTGCAGCCTCTCACTGAATGCTGATGTATATGGGATCCATTAGTCTCTTGATTTAAAAACAGGTATTGCTGGGCAACTAACGCTGAGACATAACCATTCCCAATTCAGTCCTGGGGAAGATGGGAGGAAATGGTGTCTTCTTGGTTTTCTTGCAAGTGTCAGGAAAAACCCTTGAGTTAGCCTTAGTGATCTTCACTTGCCCTTAGTGTAAAAAGGGGTAAATGAGCCCTTTCTACGCATTTGGTTCTCCATAGAGGAAGCTGATACTGTGGAAATGGACAGGTTTAGAATTCCATTTGTAAGGAAACTGTAGAGGCCATTTCAGCTACATCACGTGACACTAACTCAGTGTAAATTACAAGCACAGAAATGTGCTTCATTCATCTGTAGCATTGGAGAGTGATGTAGTTCTTGTAAAGGAAATTTCTGGACACCTGAAATGTGTTTTCTGCAGCACCAACATTTTTATATTATAATCATTTTCATGGAATTTTTTTCTAGAGTCTACTGCACATGTCCCTCCCTTATTAAACAGAGCACAGCAAACATAAGTCACCTTTACATGATGACTATGAAAATGATTCTTTCAGTGAAACAATGAAAATTGTTGCTCCACTGGACAGAAATACCCCCAGGGCTAAGGGGAGGTCTGAGACCTTTTTCCCCCTCTCCCTGGTGGTGGTGCCTTGTGAACTCTCCTTTCTGCCTGGTGCTGTGGGGTGGGTCTTTCCCCCTCACTCTCACCTGTTACTTCTAATCTGCCCTGGGCCAAAAATGGAAAGTGCCAGGCTTGTCCCAGTTGTGTTTAACATAAACAGATCAGCCACCAAGTAAAGGACTGAATAACTGAATACATCCCAACCATGTCTGGAGCATGGGTCTAATGGCATTGATTTTATACATTTGGAAATGCTCTTATTCCCGGCTTTCTTTAGTGTGGTTGAGGTTACCAGGCAAAGCCCCTCATCGTCCCCAAAGGATGTATGAAATGCAACTGTACATTCCAGCTGGTTAGACAGGTAGAATACATATTGACCAAGCCAGTGTGGAAGTCACTAGAAGCTGCGAGAAGTTTGAGACTCCCTGCCTGTTACGACCATAGAAGATATGGCCTCAGATATTCAGCTGGTATTTGAAGAACCTGCAGCCAGATTTCCTTGTCACTGGGAGGGGAATGGTGAATAAAGGAGGTGACACCTAGGAGCGTGCAGCCCCTATCTCAGAGCCATTCTCACTGTGGGGTGGGGACCAGCCTGGCAGAAATGACTGTGCATTACCTTAGGTTAATAAGGGAGGGAAATAAAGTACAAAGCTCATCACTCCTGTACTTTAAAAAAAAAAATTAAAAAAAAAAAAGAAAGACAGGACTTGCAGCTTCAGGATAAAGTCCAAACACCTTAGACAATTCAGTCTAGCTCTTTTCTAAGGCTCCCTTTTTCGTCAAATCCCCCAATGAAGATGATGCCATCCCCTCTTGCCAGAACACCCTCTCCTCTAGCCTCACCAACAGCCCCATCCTGGGGCCTCCCGTGCCATTTCCCCCAGCCCTCAGTGATGCATCCCACCTCTGGGGTCACAGGCTCACTGAACCTGTGACCCGTGGTTCACATCCTGCACTGAAGTTGCACATATACTTGACTGGCCCCCTTGACTGCAAGAGTTTAAGGACAGAAACTGCTTCTCAATCATTTCAGTGACTGCAGTACCCAGCCCAGGGCCTGCCACACAGATGCTTAATTAATGTGGGATGAATGAATGAATGCACATTTTTATTCATGAAAGCAGCCCGAGGGAAGCAAAGTACATTAAAATGTCTCCTCTCCCCACCTCGACAAAGCCAAACCACTGATAAAACACAAGAGTGAATTGCTGCCATCCTGATGAACTTTGATCTTCCCAAGGGTCAATGTATCACTGATGAGTAGACCTCCCGCAGATGAGGTTACGGGGAGAGGCAACCCATCAACAGTGCCCAGAGAAGGGCAGAGTCTCTTTAGCCCCCAGCCCCCTCCCCTCAACAAAAGGTGACCAGAGTCCTCTGGTCTCCTTGGAGGTGGCACTGACGCCAGAATCCCGAGGGACGCAGGACTTGAGAGCAGCCCAGAGACCTCCATGCTGCCTCCAGGCCAGACTGTTACCTGCATCATAGACCATCACCACGGCAACATGCAAGCGGCGTCTGGAATGGAAGAGGTCTCGTTAAGGGCTTGCTTGATTAAATAATTCATCAATTCGAACTGGAGAGAGAAATATACATGAAGTTGAACTACACAAGAGGAAATAAACATGCCAAGACTAAATCAGTACTGGAGGCATTCCCCACTTCACCTGCCAAAGAGTAAATATTCCTTGTAGGAAAGTGTCAGGTGACTGACAGCTGATAACCGCAACTCTGCTGGGGCGTTGGGTGTGAGGTGGCGGCTCAGAGACAATCTCTTCCTTCATTTTTCCCTGCTGTGTTTAGGGCTATCTTTATGGCCTTATGCTGGGCAGGTGAAATGGAGTGGCCTGTAACAGCTTCAAGGACTGTTCCTAGATGCTTCCAAGTTTAAGGCCAGCAGGGCTGCATGACTGCAGAAGAGTTGCCAGTGACTTGACTTCCAGCTGCTTCTCTGTTTGCTCTCGTGTTATGGCCACTAGTAAAAACTCCTCCTTTGTTTATTTGTTTGTCAATCGGTCTGTGAGATTAGGTCAGCTCTCAGCCAGGCTCTGCCCTGAAGGACTCTGCTGGGAAAGGACTCATTTTACCACCGCTGACCCACCCGGAAAGTCTGGATGTGTTCTTTCCTCATTCCAGCCCCACCAAGCAAAAAGGGAAGACACTTACAAATAAGGAGCTTCTGAAAGTAGTGAAGGCTGAAAGTTTGGTCAATGAAAACAGGACCCTTGGAAAATCTGGGCTGCTGAGAAAAAAAAACAAATCCCTGAATTCATTGCAGAATAAGACAGATCACGCGCTTCTCCCGGCAGGTGACCTCAGTGGAGGGCCAGCGGAGTTGGCACCAGCTCACATCTCCTTTGATCTCTCTCCAGACCAGTGAGACTCACCCTTGAGATGCTCAGTTAATCTGTCTACCTGGAAACTCTGGAAGTCCAGAGGATTGGGGTTTTCCATTGTGAGTGCCATGTTCTAAGGAGCCTGGAAGGACTCTGTTAAAAACCCACTGTCACCCCTTGTTTTATCAAATTTCTACTCTCATGTGATAACAGGTTCTAGTGAACAGAACAAGCAAGGGCTTTGGACTCTATAGAGCTTTGGCTGCATCTCTTCCTATTTACTAGTTATGTGGTAAATGATGTAACTTCTCTTAGGCTCTCTTTGATTACCTATAAATAATAATAATAAAAAATAAGTTAAAATAGTAATAATATATGTATTACAGGGCTGTTATGAACCTTGAATCTGAGACAACAGATGACAGGCTCTTGACCCAGGACAACCCTTGATAAAAGTTACCTATTGATCACCTGTTGATAAACTGACCCTTTCCCTTGGCTGCCCCTAGCTGGTAAGAACTTTTTGGTTGGAGTTCACTTGTGGCCTTCGAGAAAGAAGACAAATATAGAAGCCTAGTGGCATTTAGTGGGCCAATTTCTGTGGTTAAGTAAAAAAGTTATTCACTAAAAACATGATACCTACTCTGGGAGCATTCTGGTTGCTGTTTGGAATTATAGGAGTAATATAATAATTGTCATAGGAATAAACATACTAATCCAGACAAATAGGTGAAACCTCTAGGGTTTTATTATTCACTTTCAAATAACTAGAAGTGCCTGAACCTCTAAGTATACAGTAGCGAAAAGAACCCAAAGGCTGGGATTTTCCTTGAGCTTCTTTATGGATACGTTATGGTAAACCCTGTACTTCAGATCCTAGGTGTATCAGATTTCAATGTACAGGCTGAAAAATGAGACATAAAACAACTGTGCCTTGAAGTGGGAATTTTTTCTCTCAGAGGCCAAATTGCTAAGGAATAGTTTGATACTCTGCCTTAAGAGATCAAAGACTATCTCATGGAGGAATGTAACATCAGTTTTTATTTTGTCATTCACAAAGTCATCCATCCATCCATTCATTCATTCATTCATCATAAAACTAGCAATTATCTACCCTATTTCAGGCACTGTGCAAGATGTTGGGGATACAAAGCTGAATTAGACGGGAATTAAGCATGGTTTCTGCCCTCAAGGAGCCTGTGGTTGAATCAGGGGTGTAAACCCACACACCATTAATGGGCTTAATGTGACCCAGGGGGCAGTGGGTATGTGGTACACTGTTGTGCAATAGATGTTCCAGGTATAACCATGGGAGGCAAAGCACACTGTGTGTCTATGTGCCAAACGGGATGTGGGGCTGGGAATATGGGTAGCTGGCATCCACTGTGGGAAGTTTAGAATGCCATGATGAATACGAAAGGAGAGGAAACAAATGTAAAATGTAAAAGGGGAGTTAGGTCAAGTGAAAGCAGAAATTTCTCTCAAGACAAAAATACTCAGACATTGGTATAATTAGGAGAGAGGGCATCGAAGACTTTAAGTCATTCCTTGATGAACCCCAGGGCCAGAGATGAATTGTGCTGTGTAATTTCTCAGCCTTCCTTAGTCCTCCATAGTGTTTCTGCAAGTTTTTGAAGGTAGGTTGGAAATGTAATAGCAAGGGCAAAAAATACCATCCTGGGTGGGGAGGGGCATTGTATTTTGCCTGATGTGAGACATTATGGAACAAATGCATATTTCATTTGGTTTCATTATTAAACAGATGATTTTATATTTTCTGACTTCAAGAGTCATACATGTTAGTGTTTAAAATAGGGAAATGAAGGCTTGAAGAAGGAAATAAAGCTTTCTATGTAGATTCTGATATAATACAGATAAGGTGCTCTTTTGTAATTGGCTTTCTACTCAGGCTTTTATGCTTAGAAATGGTTTCCCTTTCAAGAGATCAGATAAAAGTCATCTTCATATTTCCTTAGAATTCTTTTTTTTTACTTTTTATTAAAGTATAGTTGATTTACAGTGTTGTGTTAGTTTTTTGTTTTAATAGCATAGTGATTCAGTATACATAATATATATATATTCTTTTTCATTATAGGTTATTACAAGCTAGTGAATATAGTTCCCTGTGCTTTACAGTAGGAACTTGGATGGACCTAGAAGTTATCATACTAAGTGAAGTAAGTCTTATAATTCTTTTTTGTTTTTAGTTTTTGTGTTTAACTCTTAAGTCCATATTGAATTTATTTTTATGAATGCTCTTAGGTAAAGACATGGTACATTTATGAGCCTTGAGCCTCTTTTTTACCCATTAAACTACCCATTTAGTTCTTCATCTTGTCACTAGCTTTGCCCATCTCTTGTTTTTGTAGTTATCAACAGTAGGATACACGTTTCCTGGACACATTTTTCTTGCATTCATAATAAGGTACCATTGCTAAAGCCATTCCTTCTGCTCCTGTTTGTTCTGTCCCCAAACTGGCTTCCATGACCTTGGCCTTTGACCCACTGGCTACCTCCCTGAGTCATTGAGCTGTACTAGCAGCTTAGAAATTCACAGCAGGGCCTGTAGAAGGGGCCCCCATTTGGGCCCCTCTGCAAGATTTTTAGCAATAACCGGGCATCTGCGTGACATATTCCTGTGCTGATCCCCTGGGGACCTTCCAAGCTGACAATGAGGTGATACTATCCCAAAACATTATCACCCATCCACCCCTTAAGCAATACAGAACTTCACTCATTCCTTAAGGAAACACTGGGCATCAGATCCAGAGATGAATGAGCGGCCATTCCTGCCCCCAAGGTACTCACTTGCCCTCCTAGAATGCTCCGGAGGAGCTGCTGAGCTGAGCTCCTTTATGGGCTGACATCATGGGAATCTGCCCAATCTCATTCAACTGACTCAATAAATATTTGTTAAGTTCCTACTATTTGCCAAGAACTGTGCTGGGTGCTGGGATTCCAAGAACTCCAGGAGCTGGCTGCTGAGGGGAAAACAGATAAATAAATAGGTGGTTACACTCCAGCGCGATAGAGCCAAAGTAGGTGAAAGCTTAGGCCTCAGATGTTATGGGTTTCTGGGTTATTCATTCTCGCCTGCCAAGGACTTATCAACCATGTTACCAAGGCATTTCTTTTCTATTCAAAGCAATAGCAACTAAATTGTAGTCTCGATCACCTGAGATCTAAACTCCCTTCCGATCCAACTGTTAGAGTTAGCAGGAAGTCAGCTGAGGTGGATGAATGAATGGATGAATAAATGATTTGAAGAATGAAAAGAAGTAAGAGATGAGTGAATTGATTTACTCCTCTCAACCAGGAACTTCACTGGCTGCTTGGCCTCAGAGCAGTCAACACCAAGAGCAGCTGCCTGGGAAGAGAGAACAGAAACAGGGCACATTAGAAACATCTTTTCCTTTTAACCAGTGACCCAAATCCATGGGCCCTACCGATGTTTGTTTGGGGTCCTTTGCTCTGAAGCCTAGGGCAGCTCTTGTGTGGTGGGCTGTTCAGTTGAGAAATCTTTTAATGGACAAATTAGCAAGCTTCTTATGTGCTCACCTGGTAGATCAGACAGTCTTCAGCCACACAAAAAACTGGAGAATTAGCTTTTTTTTTAAGCTGCCCCCCCCAACTGCAAGCAACCAAATCTTGATCATTTTATGATAAAATTTTGGAATATTCTGAGCTCCCTCTCTCCATCTACATAATAGGGGAAGGAGAGAGAAGACATAGAAGGAAAGCGAAGTATAAATAATGAGTTAAGCCTCTGTTAGGCAGTCTTCCAAGCAGATTTGTTGGAGGAAATTACAATGAAGTTTTCCTATTGTTTTGTTTTGTTTTTCATTTTTATGCCCCTCCATTCTGGGTCTCTTATTGATGAGTAATTAAGAGTGGGTTTGTTTTTTTATTGATGTAGATTTGATTTACAATGTTGTGTTAGTTTTTGCTGTACAGCATAGTGATTCAGTTATACATATATATTCTTTTTCATATTCTTTTTTATTACAGGTTTTTACAAGATATTAAATATAGCTCCCTGTGCTATGCAGTAGGACCTTGTTGTTTATCCATTTTATATAGAGTAGCGGGTATTTGTTAATCCCAAACTTCTAATTTATCCCTCCCCCCGCTGACTTTCCGCTTTAGTAATCAGTTTGTTTTCTACGTCTGTGAGTCTATTTATGGTTTGTAAATAAGTTCATTTGCATCATTTTTAAAGATTTCACATATAAATGATATGATATTTGTCTTTCTTTATCTGACTTACTTCACTTAATATGACAATCTCCATATTATAATGCTGCAAATGGCATTATTTTATTCTTTTTTATGGCTGAGTAGTATTCCATTGTATATATAGACCACAACTTCTTTATCTAGTCATCTGTCAATGGACATTTAGGTTGCTTCCATGTCTTGGCTATTGTAAAAATGCTGCTATGAACATTGGGGAAGAGTGGGTTTTAGAACAGATCTTTGCTTTCTTATAATACCCTTGAAATGTTCCCTTACAGTCTCTTTTTTTAACCCAACAATTACTTTAAAGCTTGCTGCAGTCTCCTTTGCAGTTCTAACATTTGAACCCCCTCTGTTCCTGTTTAGTAATTCACACTTTTAACCACACAGTATTGCCATCTTAACATGGGGATTGGGGTAAGACGTGTGTTGGTGGGGGCTGATATATGAATGAAATCTACATCCTCATTCCTATTCTACTGGAGATTTTTTTACATTCTGCTTATTCCAAAATCCTTTCTTAGTGCCGCTACTTTCTTTTCTTCTTTCCTCTCACTCTTTTGCATTTTTTTCTTTGCTCCTTGAGTTGTCACTACTACAGTTTATTCTTTATGCTCTCAGCCTAAAGATACCATAGTTCCCTGAACAGGAAGTGACCTGAGTCTCATAAGGTGGGAGGACAGGCAGACCTAGGGATGGGTGGATGGTGCACATTTGCCTAACTCCCACCTTCAGGGCTCCCTGGCTTATAATTGCATTGTCCAGATGCCACTTTTGCATCCCATCCCCAGGGAAGGGGCCAGACCCAACCTCTCCCCTCTGCCTGCCTCAGGAAGGCTTGTTTGATATCACTGGTGTATGTGCCTTGTTCTAAGCCAAAAATAAAAGAAAATGAATAAGACTTGCAAACCATTCCTCACCACTATTGTTATGAATCCGCAAAGGAAGTCTTCATCTTATTGTCTTTTCATGAACCACACTGTTTTGACTTGGGGCTGATGGGTTAATTTTTTTCTGAGTCTTGTACACTGCATGTGAACTAAGAACCCACGATTTTTCAAAGTGGAGTGCAGAAGTTTAAGGGTCAATAATTCTTGCCTAAGACAGTAATAAAGTCCTCGTCTTCCTTCTTCCCTTCCTTCTTCCCTTCATTCCTGGATCATGTGCACAGATTCCTGAGCCTTCCTCTTGCTTTGCCAGTTACATTGCCTGCTGTATTCTCGTGGGGAGGGGAAGTGTTCCATGGAAAATGGAAACTTCTTTGGGGTGGGGACCTAGTGGCTCCATGTTCTCTTCTGTTCAGCACCTAGGATGTGTTTCTCTTTCTGTCACTCCAGGATAGATGCTTCCCCTGGCAGTTTGTTTAATTGCACTGAGCAGAATATGGATACTTAATTCGGTAGGTCCCTCTGACCTATGGCATCTGGTTACAGAGCTCTATATGAAGGGTGCCTAATGGCTACTGTGGATTGGCTGCCATGTATCCTACTTTCACCACCTCCCCTTCAATAACTCTTCAAATGCAGAGTTGGGAGTGGAAGGCAGCCACAAGGCAGCAGCATAAAAAGCCAAAGATTTGAACTGTGACTAACACACAAGCTCATATGTGAGACTGTAACCGAGCAGAACCTTCTGGGGCCTTCCTGGGACAGACCCCTCCCCTGTATCCTCTGCTTTAGCTCTTCTCTGAGGTACCCAGATCACAGAGTATCTCAGAAATATTTCTGGAGTTTTTTTAGATTCTAAATACCACCACCAAATGGAAGAAATTAACTACTTAATGATGATGAGCACATGGCCCCCAGACCTTCTGGCGCCTAAGGATTGATCACCATCAACAATCAGAACTGTGCATAGCTGATCACAGACCCTGGGACGCCCCTCCCTCAACTGGCCTTTAGAAATGGTCAGCTGAAACCCTTGTTTCAGTTCGGGGGTTTTAAGCGTGAGTTACCCGTTCTGGCTACCCAGCTCAGCAATAAACCTTTCACTGCTCCAAACTCCAATGTTTGGGTATTTTTTGGCCTCACTGTGCATCAGGCACACAAACTGGTGCTTGTAACAGATTTTAACAAAGTCAGCCCAGGAGTTTGTGCCTGTGACAGGTCGACCTCCTGCCAGGGGCAGCTGCTTTCTAGGGTCCCCAGCAGCTGCCTGAGCTCACTTTACTCCCAGAAACCCAGAGGGACACTCCCTGACCCACGCCAGCCACCCCGGCATGAGGCTACTTAAAGCCGAGAAACATCCTCCGCTACAGTCCACGTTCAGTGTCGCCTGGGGGTAAGTCGCTCCAGCTTGCACGAGCTGGGAATTCTCTCCACTCCACCTGGGCTCATCCCTTTACAGAAAGTGAGCCATCCTGGGCTTATTGCGAGCCACTCTGGGCGATTCTCTTTTGGGAGCCAGGCCACTCTGGAAGCCTCTGTCTGGGAGTGGAAGTGGAATCAATCACCTTATCTGATCTTTTGTTTGTGGGGCCATGTTTGTCATTTGTATGTGTGTGTGTGTATCAGTACTTACACTGACCAGTTGAGACATCTTTGGTGAGTTATGGGACTCGCGTGTGACGACACCAGGGTATCCTTCCCTATGGCATTGGCCTTGCCTGTCGTGGAGCCTTGGTTGGGATTTTCCCTTTCTAGCCTTGATCTCTTGTTCAGCCTCATTTCTGATGGGGTGTTGGTTAGGGCTCTCCCCTTTTGAACTGACAGGGTATTAGTTGAGAATCTCCCTTTTAGGGGCTAGGGAATTGTGACTCTGAAAGACCATTTTGA
Source organism: Camelus dromedarius (assembly GCF_036321535.1). Classification (NCBI taxonomy): domain Eukaryota; kingdom Metazoa; phylum Chordata; class Mammalia; order Artiodactyla; family Camelidae; genus Camelus; species Camelus dromedarius. The sequence goes on along the minus strand of NC_087454.1, from coordinate 7,769,782 downwards.
ATTGTTTTTTGTTTGATATTTAATAACATTGGTCATGAATAAGTATGGATGATCAGAGTTCTGTTCCATCTTATAGTTTCCCTAGGGTATATTTTGCAAAACTAGGAGACCTTCAGTTAATACTCCCACAAAATGAAAGAAAATGATATTTTTTATTGTAACACCATGTGGGCTCAGTACCCCCTGAGAGCTGGAGAACAGTGGCCTCTAATGCCTCGCTACTATATCAAGTTGGGCCTTCTGCAGTTGCTTCCGCTTTTATCTTGAGGGAGTGTGTGTATGAATGTCTTGGTACCTGGGTCCAAATCCCATTCCCTTCCTGGTTTTCCTGAAAGTGAGGCATGTGAATGTGGGTGAATTTTATACGTATGTATTATTACTGTTACTGTTATTTCTTGCAACTGAAGCGGGTATTTGGGATCTAGGGGAAAAAAAACCCTGAAAATAGCCAAGATGCTTATAAAAGCAATTAGAGGAGGAATTTCCATTTCTTTTCCTGTGCCTTTGAGATGTAGATGATCAACCTGGGCTCTCAAGGGGAAAAGAGGGTTTTTTAAAAAAGAAAACTCAGGTGGAAAAACTGTGAGATCTCTGGATCTGTCTGTCTGTATGTAAAAAATTAACTTGTGGATGGATGAGCTCTATTGAATTGACTAAAAAGTAAGTGCTTACAAATTAAATAATTCTAAGTATAAAAGAAGCTAGACAGAACAAATTTCAGGTTCATGTGATATAGGAAATGTTCAATATTGAATTGACATCTTGATATTAAAGCTAGCTTGGGGCGTGGGTAGAGCTCAGTGGTGGAGTCAGGCTTAGCACGCACTAGGTCCTGGGTTCAATCCTCAGTAAACCATTTTAGAAAGGGGAGGGGGGGTGACTAGCTTAAGCCTGTTGGTATAGTCAATACAGACTTGTCTTTTATTATACTTAGGTTTACTGAAGGTCAAAATTTCATAAGTTTGTCAGCAGAAAGAAATAATTAAGTTGGTATGAGGAAATTCTTATAAGTGAATTAAATGCAGGTAAGAGCTTTGGATGAACTCTTTAGAAATAATATGTTTTAGAAATGTCTGCTTAAAAATGATCTCTCCAGAAAGTTGGTAACTTGAAATTTTAGAGTTGTGCTAAACTAAGTCAAATGATGAAAGTTTATTGAATAGTAACATTGCTAGATCATTCCCAAACAAAATAAGATACTGAAACATTCACTAGAAATTAAGATGTTTAAGAATTGAGGATTCTAATTTAAATATGTAACTGAAGCTACTAAAAATAAAGTGGGAAGCAATTCAGTGTACAGTAGGAAAGTAGGATATGTTTTGAATGAAAAAGGTACGAGGAATGGAATTGCAGTTTGTTAAGGGAAAAGAGAGTGATGTGGTCCTAGAGCTGGTTGTTTCTAGATGGGAAAAAATAAGGGTAAACTAGTATGGATACAGAAAGTTGTGGAAAGTTTGTAGAAAAGGAGCCCCAAAAAAGGAATTCAGTGCATGGTCAGGCTAAGATTGGACTAAACTTAATTAGGTAGATGGATTTTGTTATTTAAAGTAGGCTGGTACAGGACCTCTTTGTTAAGAGAACAAGTTCCTCTCTGTGAATAGAACAAACTTACTTAGAATACTTCTGATAACAGAATGTGTGAAACTTTCTGATTTTTTTTTTTTTTACAAACTTCCTGTCAAATTCTAATTAAATTTCTTTTGACTTCAGCTAACTTTGGGATGCTTCAGAGGGCCTCTGAGACATCTCAGAGAAAAATATTGGACAAAACTAGGATTGGTTGGTATGCTGGATTGCATGGGGAAGCATTGTCAAGTGAGTGCGAAGCCGCCTCAGATTATATGGTATGGATAAATGTTGATATGGACGTTCTAGGGATTGTGCAGTTTCTGAAATTTAGATATGTCCTGGTGTAATGCTATCCGTCATGATTCTGGCTGTTATCTTGGAATGTTGCATGTCAGAGCAACTTAATTAAGCTTCTTTGTCAAAAACATTATGGTTGGATCTTTTTACCTTGCCTTTTTGGGTCTTTTGTCATTCATGGACAGTTAAGTTAATGCTTTGCAGAACTGTTTTATCTTCAAGAGGATTTGTAAAGGGTTGTTTTTTTTTTTTTTTTTGACAAGTACAGATTTATTTTAAATGATGCTACTGAGCTGGGTAAGGTATTTAAGAAGTTCTAACCAAAACTGTGATTTCATGAAACTGTTAGTAAAAGGGATTGATTGGATGGGATCAAGTGCACTGACAAATATGGTTATAATTTTTTGGTTGTCTGAAGTATTACTGGCTTTTAATCTATGTTTTGTAGTTGAACTGTTTACTAAATGTTTGCCTCCCTATCAATATTGCTCTCAATGCTTAGGATAGAAAGAGAATTCTTGAATGGAGTTGTCACAGGCGTAACTATTCATGATGTATAACAATGCTTCCTTCAAGTCTATTGCTAAAAGCATATGTATGGTGCTTGTGTAACAATTGGGTATAAGTGATCAAATTATAACCTATAAAGTGTTTTCCCATTAATATACCTCCAATATCTGATTAGTTTTCCCCCAATATGGATAACTAGACAAATATAAAGGAGGACTTGCACTGAGGGACATGATCTAAACCTGAGAGAGAAGCTACCACCCTAACATCAAGGGATAGATATTTTGATCATCAGTGCTTTCTATTGAAAGATTTATAATCATAAGGGGAAATGATGGAAAAATCTGCACATGTGAGGAAGTCATTCTGGTTTATGCACGGTTTGAATTAAACTTTACTGACTAAAGTGGCCTGTTTTATGGACTTTTGGGCATGTATTGTACATCTGCTTTGGCCTTGAGAAGGAGAATGCATTTGAAAGTCAAAATGGAGTAACTGTGTTGCAGACATCCAAGGTGCAAGTAGGTGGCCATTGTGATTTCAGACACATTTCTGTATTGTTGAGAACTCTAATTCTCTGAGTTGTGTCATACTTGGGACACCACCAGCCATTCTCAAAGCAGTGTCTGCTGGCAGATGACAGCTGCAACCTTATGACCTCAGGGTCTCCTCTTGTAACCATTAAAATTTTAGACAATAAAATTGCTTCAGATCAGATGTTAGCAGAAAAAGGGAGATGTGTAGTGGCCAATAGCTCTTGTTTTATGTGTATGTTAATACCATAACAAAAGTTAAAACCCACTCAAATAAAAGTAGACAACTGATTACCTGGCTACAAGTCTTCCCCAAAGTACCAGGTCCAGACTGATTTTTCATGCTTACTCTCCTGAATCTCTCAGGAATGAGATATGAATCATACAAGACTCAGATCCAGGAGTTGGAACTAGGGAATATTTCCAACTCGATGTCCATTCCTTAAGTCAAGGTAGGACTGTACCCATTTCAGCAGGAAGTAGCCAGAGCAGTCATCACCCCATTCTCTGAAAGATTTGGGGAGGGATGAAACAGGATTAGAGACTGAAACTGAGTTCCTCTGCCGAGTTTATGATGAACCTCTCTGTCCAAAATATTATTCCCCTTCTTGTCCAACGCCTGTTCTCCTCAAGATTGAGGAGTATCAAATAAAAGGGGGAAATTGTAACCAAGTAGGACCCTATGGGGCCTTCCTGGGAAGGACCCCTCCCGGGACGGACCCCTCCCCTGTATCCTCTGCTGTAGCTCTTCTCTGAGTTACCCAGTTCAGAGTATCTCAGGAATACTTCTAGAGTTTTTCAAACGCTAAAACCACCACCAAATGGAAGAAATTAACTATTTGATGATCATAAGCACATGGCCCCCAGACCTTCTGGCACCTAAGTATTGGTCATCATCAACCAATCAGAATTGTGCACAGCTGATCACAGACCCTGGGGCACCCCTCCCTCAGCTGGCCTTTGAAAATGCTCAGCTGAAACCGTTTAGGCATTTTGGGGAGGGCATGAGCCACCCATTCTCCTTGCTCAGCCCAGCAAGAAACATTTCTGTGCTCCAGACTCCAACGTTTAGGTATTTTTTGGCCTCACTGTGCCTCGGGCACACAAACTTGTGTTCCGTAAAAAGACCAATCTTTTAAAAAGGAAGCAGTGACTCAGGGGATCTCTAGAATCTAGCCTGATATATATATAAAGCCGGGCTTTAAAATCTATTTTGTCAACATTGCTGTATATTTTTATACTCAATGAAAAATAACATAGAACCTCAATAAATCATTGAATTCTACAGTTGGTAGATTATGAGCTCCATGAGGGTTAAAGGCTGGGTCCAATCAACTTAGTGCTCCCCAGAATAATCTTGCACACTGCCTGTCTCTTGGCAGATGCTGAAATAACTTTTCTGAGTGAATGAATAAATCACCCCTTACGTGCTTCCTCTAGGCTGGCTTTATCTCACTAATTGTAGAGAAATTATACTTCGTCATGTTCTTAATGATAGTCAGGGAGGAACATCTCACAATATTCTTTAGTCTTGACATCAAGTGCCTAGAAGTTCTTCCTGCTGGGAGTCTTTCTTAATCTCTTCCAAGTCTCAGCAGCAGTTATATGTTTGAAGATTATCATATTGTCACCCCATTCCCATTCCTTTTTCTTAAACCACTTGAAAAAAAAAAAAAGAAATATCTCTAATTCCACCAGGAAAATCCTAATTAGATGCTTGGGTCCTGAAACAAAGGCTTAATGAGAGAGCTTTTGTAACCACCCCCGGGATGTTGACAAGGTCCCTCCCCAGCCGAATTTCCCATCATGAGCTGGCAGAACTCCTACCACCCAGAAAGTGATAGATGAACCTACTTTAGATGCCTGGCCCCTAGGGGTACTCCAAACTGAGAAGACAAAGGCAGAGCAGTGAGATAACCTGCTAGGCCGGTAGGGAGGTAGGGGGGGTGCTCCCTGACCCTGTGTTTCCTAACCACATCCTTGGTGGGGGAGCAGAGGAGGCGGTGAAGCCTCAATTAGTCACCGTCAGCACTCGGCATGTATCTTCTGACCTTATCTGCATGATGATTACACAGTAACAGCTTGAAGGGCAAATACCCCTGTCTCCTTTCCCAGAGTGAAGGAGAAGAGAGACCTGTATGGAGGAAAATGGAAGCTATATTGACTTGGGCTTCATTCTCCATTGACGAAATCAGCATTCCTAAGTCCAGACCTTGTGAGAAATAGAAAGGAAAGGACTCCCCCATGATCCGTGACAGGGTAGGTGCAACAAGATCAACAAAGATTCCAGCCTTTTGGTTTACAGATCCTCTCTTTCTAATTCAAAATCACACAGTCCTGTTTGACAAACTGGGCTCTTGGCTGATTAAAGAGTGCTACAAGGCTAGCTAACACGGCCTGTGGCCTCCTTGGGCTAAGTTAACAAATACCATGCTGGTGAATCACACCGGGGACACTCCTCGTCCTCACAGCCCCATAGAAACAAGTCACTAGGCACTGGATGCCTTTCGCTTTCTTGTACATTTTCCACAGAGTGACTTCTTCGTTTGAGATGGGCTTTCCCCTCTTTGACGTCTACGGTCATCTAAGAGGACCCCATTCAAGTAAGCTAACTGGGGGGGGGGTGAATACATACAGCATCACCACCAGCAGATGGAGATGGCTGGAGTCCTACGTCAGGGTGGGTTTGACGGCAACAGGTGTGTGCTCCAGATACCTGTGCCTGTGACTTGACAATGACATTTCCTTACCCCTCAACCAGAACTCTTAAAACTACAGCAATTTTATGTAAGAGTTCTAAGTCTCATGAACCTAGGATATCTATTTAAAAAATAAAATGGGTAAATAAGGGGGGAATAATTAAAAGAATTAACAAAAAGATGAATAAATTGTATTTCATTCATTCATGAAATTTTCATTATTAGTCTGAGAAGCTCTTTTTTTATTGAAGTATAGTCAGTTTACCATGTTGTATCAATTTCTGGTGTACAGCATAATAGTTCAACCATACATACACGTACATATATTCATTTTCATATTCTTTTTCAATATAAGTTACTACAAGATACCGAATATAGCTCCCTGTGGTATACAGTAGAAATTTGTTGTTTGAGACGCTTTAAAGGAAAAGGAAAACTGCTGAAATTTTCTATGAGAAAGTTGTATGGCAACACAGAACACAAAGATATATGCCCACACAAACACATGTGATTTACTTACATTGTTTGAATTAGAATATATTTGAAAAACATTTCCTCGCTAACTATGGAAGGCTCAGTAAAAAAGCCTCAGGACTCAAGCATAATAATAAATCATCCATTCAAATATTTACATCAGATAACTAGAGCAAAAATAAAAATAAAAGCCAGCAACCCACATAAGTCTAACTAATAGTACTCTGTCTGAGTAAATTGGTTTTAAGTCTTGCATCTTATCCCCAAAATGATGTTGGAAAATATAAGTTTCTACTGATAATTGGTTTTTTTAAAAATGCTGAGTTTCAGCCAGTGAGTTCAACTTATGACTCAAGACTATAGCAGAGTCAGTCATCTATCTTTCCGGGATTTAAACAGTATTTGAGGCTAGGTATTCAGAATAGCTATGTTCACAAACATGACTTTACTGACATGCTTTTCCTTGGAGCACATATTTGGAAGGACCCTCCAAAGGCAAAGTCTGTGTCATCGCCAATGTATTAATTATCTCAGGGCCCAACACAGCACTTCAGAGTAGTGGCCAGTCATGAAGGTGGAGAAGAAGGAATGGTTCTACAGGAACACCCCAATGAAGTGAAGAGACACTGGACCTAGTTAACTTCAAAATGCAGACCATAGCTGTATGAACTCTTGGGACACAAATTTCCAATGCTCTAGTCCTTTGACAAGCACTGGAATACTCAGGGAAAGACTTCATAGAAAGGATCCACCAGATGGCAGGTGGCATCTAATTTCATTCCCTGATTCATTCGCTCACTCACGCGTTCATTCAATCAACCTTTATTACCAACCCTACTACGGCAAGTCATTGTGACCAGGGATGTGACCGTGTGTAAAATCCACTCACTGCCTTCCCAGGATTAGGGAGAAAATGCATCTATTCTTCCTTTCCCTCCCATTCCTTTTTGAGTTGCTTGGTAGTTAACCAGTATTTGTTGATGAAAAACAATGAATCTGCTGTGGGCAGTTGTTCATATTCCTTTCAAACATGGGTTCTCAACTGCAGCACCATTATTAACATTTTGGATCAGATAATTCTTTGTTGCTGAGGGCTGTCATACTCGTTGTGGGAAGTTTAGCAGTATCCCTGGTTTCTACCCAGCAGACAGATGCCAATAGCACTCACCTCTCTCAGCCAAGATAATCAAAAACATCCCCTGCGGGGCAAAAGCATCCCCAACTGTGAACCATCGCTCACTGAGAAGAACTGAGCAGCAGAAGGTGATCCGGATGGCTGGGTAGGGAAAGACTTTAGAGAAATTAGGAATCGGAGAGTGATTTTATTCCTTTTTTTTTTTTTTTAATGGGTGGTCTAGAATTTCAGTTGCCAAATGATTCTGAATGTCATTTTTAGACATTTGCTTCCTGCTAGGATATAAAAAGTAGCAAGAGATGATTGTTTCTACCTTTTAGCAAAATACATCCCAACAAGCTACAGAATTATAGTTTTAAGAAACCTATCGAAGAACTGTGGAGCAAAAAAACGTTAATGAGGTGAATTTCAGGAGAGAGAAGTCCAAGACCTTGACCAAAACCCTGACCAAAAGAAGGAGTCTTCTGTGGAGGAAGTGAGAAGTCAGCTGAACTTTTGATGGACTTTTGATGCCCATGGGTTAGCTGGGATGGTGGACTGGAGTCTCATGAATCTTTAGTCACAAATTGAGTGACTCACTCCCTCATTCTTTCTTGTGGCCCTTCACAGAGTACACAGAGACAGTGCAGATGGTGGGGGACAGGGCAGAGTCCCGAGAGAACACAGATGAGATACAAGGGGTTTTTGACTAGTGCAAGTCAGAGGCTTCCAAATGCTGGAGATGGGGCAGGAGAGCTGATGGAATCCCAACAAGGCACTCTGGGCTTTGGCTGGAAGCAGGGTAGGATCCCTGCAAGATGTATCCCTGAGATATTCTAAAGCCAAGAGCAGCACAGTGGTCTGCTGAAGGCTGGGATCAGGGCACGAGAACTGAGATAAACCCTTCCACGGTACAGCAGGACACAGGGAGGAGAAAGACCTCACAAAGTGCAAAAAGCCAGGCAGGGCCAGAGGGGAAAGTGTGATATAAAAACCCAACAGCCAGACTGTAAAGCAGAGAGACAGCGGAGTTTCAAAGCCTAAGAGGATCTCCAAGGTCCCACTGGTATTCAGATGCCAAGCCCAGATGAATGGAACATCTTGATCCTGCCGTCAAGGATTTGAGCCAATGGCGAATGGAAACTGACAGAGCATACCGACTGCCAAAACCTGACGGGAGAGCAGAAGAGTCAAGAAACTGCCCCGCCCCCCCCAACCCCCCCCCCCCCCCCCCCCGGCCTTACACCAAGCTGCAGGGAGCGAGGGCCGGCAACTGGGAAAGGGATGGGGATTCTGAGGAACGCTAGAGAACGCCATGTGCCTGTGTGACAGAGAAACAGCAGAGTGAAGAAATCTGCCTACACTCCAGAACTCACATTGAGTATCAGGGGAACAGAGCACAGAAAGGGACCTTCCTGCAACGCAGGTACTTGGCACCTGCCTGAGGCTCAGGGCAGAGCCGGCAAAGCAAGAGAATCCATCCTGGAGTCTCTGGTCCTCCAGACTAGATGCTGAGTTAAGTGTGAGGCACCTTTGTCTGCCTGTGTGGGAGAGACAGGATAGCTGAGAAAGCCAGAGGCACAGAAGGCCTGTGAGGAAATAAAGGTGATCAGGAGAACTCAGAGAAACCCCTCTCCTGGCTTTATACCAAGTACCAGGAAGGGTATAGTCTATCACCATCACCAGGGGGAGGGGAGGAATTCTAAAACCCCCTCCCGCTGTTGTGCCCAGGCACGGGGACTCCTGAGGTCTGATGGCAGAACAGGGCACCTGAGGGACACCTTCTGGGACTCCAATGCTTATACTAAATACGAGGCTGTATAAGTGCACTGCTGGGGAAACTTTAAACATGTGGTGTACAGACAACAACGGATTTCAGCCCACCTCACCCACAATTGTTACGGACCAAACCTCTATACTAAGTGTGACGGAAGATGAGACATGCCTTTTCCCAGGTGAAAATAAGTGATTTTTCGTCTCTATTGTTCTTTTTAATGCACAGTGTTGGGCATTAATCTAAAATTAAGAAATGTATGTCTATAGCCAATATTTTGTAATAACGTGAGTGGAGTGTAACCTTTAAAAATTATATAAAAATTTTTTTAAAAAACTCACAAAACTGAATAAGTACAAATGAAATTAAAATAATATTTCAAATGATGAAAAAAGAAATGTATGAAAAATCAAGAAAACAATCAAAAATTTTAAACAAAATTCAGATATTGGCAAAAGAAAAAATAGTATAACCAGATCTTAATACATATTGGTATTTAAAAAAAGACTTTAAAATTATATTCTAGTCATATGGATATAAAAAATATATAAAATCCTTAATGAAATATTAGCAAATAAAATCCAGCAGCACACAAGTCATAGTTAACAAATAAGTCATAACCAAGTAGGATTTATCCAGAAATGCAAGATTGGTTTAACATGTGAAAATGAATCATGGTAATTTGCCATATTAGGAGAATAAAGAAAAAAATTATCTCAGTAGCTGCAGAAAATGCACTTGGCAAAATAAAACACTCATTTAGATAAAAACTATCAGCAAACTAGAAATAGAAGAAAACTTTCTCAATCTATTTATAAACTATTGTTCAACCTAATAACATTGGATGCTTTCCCTCTGAGACTGGGAGTAAGGCAAGAATATCCACTCTTAACACTTCTATTTAGTAATATTCTAGAAGATGTGGCAGTTCTATAAGACAAATTAATACAATAAAAAGCATAAAGCTTCTAGAGAAATAAATCAAACTGTTATTATTCAAAGAAAATTATGTGCATGGAAAACTCTATGGAATCAGCACAAATATTATTAAAACTAATAAGTGAATTTAGCAAAACTTCAGGTTCCAAAATCAGTATACATTATATACCATATCCTAGCAATGAAAAATTGGCAAATAAAATTTTTAAAACATCACTTACAACCACCACCAAAAAAGTTAGTAACTAGGAATAAACATATTGAAAGATGTGCAAGATCTCTACGCTTTGAAAACTACAAAACAGTGTGAAGAGAAACTAAGCCATATAAATGGAAAGACATACCATTTTTATAAGTTTGAAGACTCAACATGTTAAGATGCTTATTCTCCATGAGGTGATAAGTCAACCCAATTACAATCAAAAACCCAGCTGCCATTTTAAAAGAAAGTGATAAGCTGATTCTAAGATAAACATAAAAACCCTGAAGATTTCAAATAATCAAAACAATCTTGATAAAGAAGAAAAAAGTGAGAGGACTGATACTAACCAATTTTAAGACTTACTTACTCTAAAGCTACAAAAATTGAAATCCTAATCTGTGGAACTGAAGAGAGTCCAGAAACAGATCATTAAACCAGAAGAGAAAACCAAGGAATAGGCATATACATATGTACCAATTGATTTTCAGCAAAGTACCAAGTCATTCTAACAGAAATCAAAGTCTTTGAATAATCCTGCTTGAACACCTGAAAATAAGGGAGAAAAAAATCCCCCTATTTCATATCGTGCACAGAATTCAATTTGATATGGATCTTAGACCTAAACATAAAAACTAAAACTATAAAACTTCTAGGGGAAATTTTATGAGACTATCACAACCTTTGGAAAGGCAAAGATTTTTTGAACAGGGCATAAAAAGCACTAACCATAAAAAGAAGAAATTGTTAAGTGCGACTTCATAAAAATCAATAATTTCTGATCATCAAAATCACCATTAAAAAACTGAATTGTCAAACCACAAAGTCCCCGAAGACATTTACTGGAAGACAGCAAAACACACACCTCCTGAAACCAATTGGCTGCCACACTGTTGCAACCTGACAACAAGGATGACTCTTTGCATCTACTTCCTGTGCACATCGGCACAAACCTTTTTGGTGCTGCAACTGTGTCTAGCTTAGTAAAGATGCTAAGTTCCTCAGACAGTCATGGAATTGACCAAATGGAAGGACCAGTGGAATTGACTAAAAGAAAGTAAATGCTGGTTTGGTCTCGAAGTCAAGTGTCAGCCGACAAACACACGTTGCCAAGTGATGCTCATCCTTACCCCTGGTTTCAGGTCACAGATAAAGGGAAACATGCTCCTAGGGAGCCCACTTCAGTCAGTGAGGTCCAGGAGTCACATTCTGCAAGCTACTCAAGGCAGTCAGCAGCAACAAAGAACCGCTTACACACCAGCCAGTCCTTCCTGATGCCCTTTCTTTTCCCGGATATGTGTGTTGATGTCATGGGCAAAGAGAGCTTAGAGCGAAACCCAAGCATTAGTAAGAAATTAGAGTTGATGTGTCAGTGTCGAGTGGGTGGGGGTGGATACAGCATCTCTAATGTCAAGCATGTTTCCCACTAGTTACAAGGCTTCATATTTTCTGATGTGTCCTTTCCCATGCAGAAAGTTTCTTTGTGAGAGAGAGGGAGGTGAGCTAGCTCGTGGGAAAAAATGTCTCGGGCTGTGAGCAGTAAACTGGCTCATGCCCAAGCAATGTCCTCAAGGTGTGCCACAAGAGATGAAATCACCTGGCTCATTTTACCATCTTCAGGATGGCGTCAAGACCAGACAAAGCCAAGCAACACGTACAAGGAAACTAATCTAAGACACCGCAATGGTGCTGGAAGAGCCTTTTGTATGCAGGCAGGATGAGGACCTTATTAAAAAAAAAAAAATGCTAAGGAGGCCTTTACTCTGAAGACGAAAGCTAAGTCGTAGTGCAATGAAATGAGTTGCACCAAGTGCAATTGCACATCAGATGCCTGGATGGAACCACAACATATACACCCCTTGAAGCAGGCTATAATTCTGGCACCACTCAAAACTACGATTCTGTATATATTTGTTGAGCATTTATTATTGAATAAAAGGAAAATAAAACTGCTTTTGGGGAGAGGGAGGTAAGCTTTCTTGAAATATAAGACATGCGGAAAAGAGCACATGTCATAATGTGTGGCCCAAAGAATTCCCCCAAAATTAAGGCACCTGTGATTTCAGCACCCAGACCAAGTAGAACATCAGAAGTCCCTCAGGCTCTCTGCTAGTCACGACCACCCCTCAGAGGGAGGGACTCTCTCCACTGCTGACATTGAAACTGCTTTCCTATGCATGAGGTTATAAAGCTCTTTATGTTCACATGTTACTAAACTTATCTTTTAAACTTACTTGGAATCATCTTCCATTTCATGGCTTATTGTGTTGCCCAAAGCTAGAGAGCAATGTTTATTCACACTCGTAGCTGAAGGTCAGTGACACGCATATAACTACAAAGCATCGTTCCCTAGAAAGAGGACCTCATCATGTGGTATTTGGTTTCACAATGTCAGCTGCCTGTTACTGCTGACTCTGGGTGCTTGTCAAGTGGCTGGACTCAGAGATAGTAGCAGCCTGTCATTGCCCTAGTAACATACCCATAGCACAAAAATAGCAAAGCTAGGTTGATGCTAGGAAGGTTTTTATTTCTACTCAAGAGCACTATTGACTTTGGCAGTAGTAGAACAAATGTCTATTTTGCCAGTAATGAAATGAGTTGTATGTGGAAAGCTGAGTTAGCAGGCACCGTTTTTCTGATTTTTCACTGTCATGCGTTAGCATCATTTCTTAGAGACTAGCACCCCAGAGATACTCAGTCTTTCATCCACTATATGTATTGCAAATATTTTTTTCAGTCTTTGCCTTGACAGATCTTACTATCTTCTGGCTTTGGAAGACTCTCAGTGCAGGATTATAGATGAGTTTAAAGCCAAGGACAGAGAGAGTCCAATCATTCTTGAACTAGAGGGTTGGGATTGTCATTTCAATTACCAGACATTTAAAGCGTGCCTTCTCTAGATGTTGAGGACAGAGATAAATAAGACCCAGTCCCTCCCCTCTAAGAGCTCACTACTGAGTGGAGAATTAGACTTGTAATCAAATACCAGAGGAGAGACGACAAAGCCCTTTTGCCTTGAGGAGTCCAATAAGACCTCTTGCAAAAGAAAACATTTGAAAGGAGACTTGAAGAATAAATAAAATTTCACTAGCAGAACTGTGAAGAAAGAGCATTCTGTACTGAGAAAGCAGCATATGAAAACCTAGGGTGGAGACAAATTTCACAGCCAGGGTACAGAATGGCTAATGGCTAGTATTGTTTTCAGTTATCATCTAAAGCTCATTGACATTGGAACCACCCAGATGTAGCTAAAGCAAAGTTTTCTGCGTCCTACCGTGTACCAGATTATAATTTCTGGGGTTTGTGACCTAAAAATCTTCATTTTGGCAAACTTTACAAGTAATTCTATTGCACACAAAATTTTGAGAAAAGTTGCCCTAAAATAGTACCTAAAATAGAAGGTAGTGGTGGAGGTTGATAAAACAGGAAAAGTAAGTTAAAGATACACTGCAAAGGTTTTATTTCATGTATTGAGGTCTGGTCTCTGGAATTTTCCTTTATGTGGAACGTTAATCTTTACAGTCACACTGTGTGGCAGATCTTATGATCTCCATGTTACATACAGAATAGATGGAAACTCGGGAGAGTAAAATAGCTTTCCAAAGGTTATATAAATGGTGGATCCATGATTTTAATCCTGGTATATCTGAACCCAATGACCATGCTCTTAGCCATTTAACTACATTTGGGCTAATCTCCTTCATGCGTTTGTGCTGACCTGGCTCCCTTTTCTTCCCACATTCTCCTGGTACACAAAGGCTCTCTCAGTTTGATGCAATGACTTGGATAAAATTGAATCTCACCTTCGGATTCCCGTTCCACCCAGCAATGAGCTAATCAGGGCCCTTTGTGCTCCTGACTGGTGACTCGGGGACCCTTGTCCAGAGGTAGCACAGTAAAGGTTTGATTTTGATTTTTTTGGAGCACTCATTTGATTTCTGATGCCATCTCCTTTTGGTTTCGTGGTCTAACCATTTGATGGTCTCTATAAACAGTTGCTGGTTTATAGCAATCTTGCTTCTATTGAGTGAAAGGTATCAGAGAGTTTGGCTTTTTAGTCTCTTCTCTTTGCCTAATTTTAGTTCAAATCATCTAAGAGTTTTGTGTGAACATGGAGGTGAATATCTGGACTGGTGAGTTTTTTATTCTGGGTTTATGCTTGACCCATGGCTGAAATTTTAGAATCAAAAACTACAGTCTTTCCCTCTGTGTATGTCTGTATGTTTATATGTCTGTAAATTAGAAAGTTTTTTGCCTTGTGAGTGTGTAATATTTTCCTATCACCTGGTGATATTAATAAACTAGATTAGAAAATCTTTAAATTAAAGGAGCTCTAGTCTGATTGGCCTAGAGATAAATGAGCACTTCTATAACTTGACTATTCCTTAAATTCCTAGAAAATAAGAAAATTGAATCTCTAATACTTTCACTGTGGAAAAAAAGAGGTATTCTTATAGAAACTAACTCAGAAATAATTTAAGAATATAAATTAACATTATTTAGGTAAATTTTTGGCAAATAGTACTAGTTTAATAATTTTGGTTTAATAAAAACAGCTATGTTTTCTCTGATTTATCAGTGTTAAATAATCATAGATTTTTATTCTACTTGTATATGTTCTTCCTAAACTTATAGAGATTTACTGATTGAATAAGCTAGCATAACTTCTGGTAAATGTTTAAGACTATGAAAAGTGTAAATTAGTGGTTAACCCATTTAAATCATTACTCTGAAAAATTTTATTTCAGTAGTAATTATGTTTTACAGTATGTTGGCCTGAAGATAATTTGCAAGACCTTTAGGAAATGTAAACCTTGAACTAATAGTAAATTGAGTTAATGAATTGCTATTCATTAGATTTCTGGATCATTATGATTTGGCCTCTGATTTGTATGTGGTACAAGATGTCATATATATGTATGTGCATTTCCAGAGGGCCCCTGGAAACCCACCAAGGTTTGTTTTCATCTTTGTAAAAGGAATGGTACTGGAAATAATTAGATCTATTTGATATGTTCTTATTGATTAATTAGCACATCAGAAAAAATGCTTAGTTATCCCTAGATAAAATGCACATGGGTGAAATGTTATAAGTATCTGAGAAATTGTGTGCAATATGAGAAATTCCTAGAGAATTGTCAGTGCCATCACTGTCCTTACTTCTGAGTCTTAGTGGCTGCTTTGCTGAATATTAGACAATGAAGTATAGTGCTATTGGTCATAATTTCAGAGGTTTTTAAAGAATATTAAGTTGGTCACAATTTCACTTCCTTATTTTGCACCTGGCATCTTCTGGCCACTGATTTTTCAGTTGGGATTCCCATCACTTACCAATGGAGTTCTATTAACTTCCAGGTGTTTAAGACATTCTCTAGACCTATAGAATCTCTTGTTATTCTTGATATATCCATATATATTCTAACTATATGCTTGGTATACTATGTTCATGGTTTGTTGTGTCAGGATCATCACAGTTACATCTGAAGAATTTTTTTCACCGTAAAGTTAATATTCATTTATTTTTATCAATTAGATATAATATCCAGGTATGGTTGTGATGCTTCAAGATTTTCAGTATCATGGAATTATCCTTCCTGAATTTTAGTGGGACAAATCTTCTCTTGATGAGATAGATACCTGCTTACCTTTCTTGTAAATCAATCATATAAGCACTTTAGGCTATGTTCTTTTTATCAAGTCCTCTGTAGGTAAAGAATTTTCTTGAGACTCTTCTATACTTTTGATGGAATTATAAATCTTTTGAGTGGTATCTTGCTTAGTTAGGGGCTCAAAGCCTATTCCTCAGAGACTCTTCCCAAGAAACCTTCACTGAAACCATCACACTTTCTGTTTCCACCCCCAGGCAGAATGGGTCCCTGTCACTTTTACACCATCCTAGAACTTGTTCATCCCATAGTGTAGCCTTTACCACTGTTTCTTCTTAGTCACAAAGCATAGTGCACCAGTTTATCTGGGTCATACCAGGCTCTGCCTCTTAATTAGCTGCCTGACTTTGAACAAGTTACTACTTAATCTCTCCCTGAGTTCCCTCATCTATAAAATAGGGCAAAGAAAAGTACCTACCTCACAGGGTGATAGTAAGGAGGAAATGAGTTGATGTGAGCAAACCTCTCAAAGGAATGTCTGGCATGCAGTAAGCACTACATAAATGTTAGCTATTACACATGTTTGTCTCCTTTGTGATGATGAGTCCCCTGAGGTCTAGGAACCTTGGTTGTTCATTCCCTCTAAGCCCCAGACCCACATAGCCAATTGACTATTTCACATTTTATTTGGTTGAACAAAGCATATCAAATTCACTATGTCCATATTGAAATACTTACAGATGAGATGACAGTGATACCCGGGGTTGCTTCAAAGTAATCCAGGAAGGGAAAGCAGAGTGTCAGTAGAGGTGAAACATGATCAATCATACCTTGACACCTGTGAAAACTGTATGATGGGCATATTGCGTTTATTATATTATTCTCACAAATGTTGAATATGTTTGGAAGATACCTGTAATAAAAAATTTAAAGCTCAAAAATTACAATACCACCTTCTAACCTTTCTTCTAAATCTGGTCCTTCTCTTTCCTCCCTGCCTCAGTAGATAGCATTTTTTATTCTATAAGCAAAGAATGGCAATGGGAGATTTTTTGAGATGGGGAGATAACATACATTATTTTTAAGTTCTTTCCAACTCTGCATACATGGAAATTGTGGTTGAAGCACATGGGGAAGATTATTATGATGATGGTGATATGCAGGGTGAACTGGAATAGAAAGAAATAGAAACTCACCCAGTTGTGACAATTACCACTAAAATGGAGCCTGTAAATAAAGGCATACTTTGGCTATGCAAACTCTCCAGAGAGATCCCCATGAGTGGGTCTTGTGAATCTTCTGAAGTCTCATCTCATTATCACCTTCACCCCTCTCTTACTGAACCCTGTAACTTATCTGTACATTTATTAAGTCATTGATACATTATGCCTGAAATTCCATGCTCAAAGCTGGAGGCACTAGAGAAGGTGAAAGTTCTCTGCCCTCGCCTGGTCGGCAGATACAGAGATAAAGACATTGAGTCTGCTTAAACAGGGCCAAAGTCCACGTCATCTCTAAGATATCAAGGTGGTTCTGAAAGTCTGACCTTCTTCAAGGCTTGTCCTGTTTGCCAATGACAGTCCGTGGTAATTGCTAAAAGCATCACCAAGCGCTATCAAAAGTGTCCCAGTTGTAATGATAAATTATCTGGCCACCCTTTCAGTTTCCAAAGTTAACCTAAGAGGGCAAGACCCAACTTTACAAGCAGCTCCTTTTTGAAAATCCTAGAGCAGATCTAAGACCCTAGCAAGTCTTGGTCTCAGGCAATCCTAGTTTTGGCAACCATAAAATTGTCCTGCTAAAAACCTCCAAGGACACAAAGAATACCCTAGAGCATTTCTACTTCTACCAAAGGAGATCAGCGCATGAGTGAGAGGAACATGAAGCGTGAGAAGACCACACAGGGGGATGCCGATGCAGCAGGAACACAAAGGGACAAGGACAGAAAAATATGGGACGAAACTTTGGAAGGCATGCAGACAGTGTGGTCCCACTCAGTGAAGCTGTAAAGAAAGTAATTTAGCAAGAATTTTGATGCTTCCAAGTCTGACATGCACAGGGGCAGGTACCAGTATATTTGTTTTTCCAAGATTGAAATACTATCATAATGGTCTGTAAATAGTCATAGCAGCAAGAAGTCTGGAAATTCCATCCCAGCTGCCCATACCCTCCCTGGATTGCCGGATCTTCCCACAGTCCAACATCTGGAGGTGTGACATCTGGCCTAGCTAGGGGCCACCAAGAACCACTCCACGGCTCTGGCTATCCCAGTTGGTCGGAGCCTGTGCCATGCCAGTGATGGCTGTTGCAGATTTCACCCCTAGATGCCCCTACAGCAGTTTAGGGTGGGAGCCTGGGATGACTCAGAATCTGAAAGAGAAAAATGAGATGCAGAAACACAGGAGACTGAACCAGTAAAACTGCACGTCAGATTCCCGACATGCTGCCTTTTGGGGCCATGCTGCCTGTCACACTTGGGACACATCACATCCATCAGTCAGTGACCCCCAAGGCCAAGACCCTTCTCTTTTCACTGTCCAATGGCACCAGCCCTAGATCTTTCTCTGATCATTGCCCAAGGATTGAGGAGATGCTATTGCCGCTGCCATCACTTTCATCACTGTAATTTCTTCCTGTGTGTTGGATCTATTTGCAGTGGTTATCAGTGAAGCCCTCCATGAAACCAGATTTGGAGGCAGGCATGGTAAATTATGGTAATTTTTCTGCCAGCTGTGCCTTGGTACCATGGAGATAATGTAGTAGACAAATATCATACAACTGAAATGTTCACGACCAAGGCTTGCAGACACATCGATCTTCCTGAGAGAGTAATAGAAAGGATGGATGTGGTAGCCATCATCTGTGAGGTGGGAAGGCAAAGCTTTTATGAAGAGTGATTTTGCTTTACCGCCCAGAACCCTCTATTAAGATTTGCTTGAGTGTCTGTCTCCATGGACCTCCAGGTACCTCTTGAGAGAAACAGCCCTGCTCAAGGGTTCAGGCTACAGAGATGCTACAGCTCGCTGCGTGACCTTGGGCAGATCACTCCCCTCTCTGGGCCTTGGCTTTTTCACCTGGGAAGACTGAAGATTGCTCTTTCTTTCCTGAAGGAACTCCTGCATTGTGCAATACCCAGAGTTGTGAGAACTTGAGTATTTGGGGGAAGCTCAGGTAGGATTACAGCCAGTGGTTTCCATCACAAAAGAGGCCAGTCCCTGGAGTCAAAATGAAACACTTTAGTGGACCCCACTCCTTTCACCCAAGATCACCTCTCCCCACCCAGAATCCTCTGGTCCTTGGAGCCCTGAGATCAAAGCTCTGCCTGGCTGTTAGTATGAAGAGAGAAATCTGTCCTAAGTGGGCTTCCAGAAACCACACTTCTACTGGAAAAGCAGGAGGAAGCACGACTGGCTGTGCCACCAGTTAACCCCTCAAGTTAGCATTGGCCTTAAGACTTACTCAGTCTTTTCTCTACGTGCTTGAAAAATATTTACTTCGTAGGAACCTTCCAACTTAATTTACTACTGACTCTCACGCCCAGGAGAGCTGCTTCGCGCGTTTTGCTTGTCTTGCTGGTTACTGACAAGGAAGCATGGGGGGAGAGGATTTCAAAGTCTGAACAATGAAATTTTTAAAAAAGAAAGAAAGAAAAAGAAAATCTTATCTCCGTTGCTTACCGTGTTTTACTTTTGCTCAATGGCTTCTCCTCCCATCTCCCTCTTAAATATATTAGATCCGTGTCCTCCGAGGGCTAATCTTCCCTCTTTCCTGTCCCCTCAACCTCTTCGTGCCACCTCAGACTCACTCTTGGAGCTGTTAAGAGAAATTCCTCCCCTTCCTCATTTAACAGATGAGGAAATTTACAATGCCAGGGGATCGAACGGTTGTGCAAGTTTAAACAGCGGCTAAGTTCAGGCCAAGTCCTTTGTCAATGTGGGCAAGACTTCACAGTCCCCTGGAGAACTCCAGAACCACACACCGAGAAACAGTTTGCGGGAGAAAGTGAGTTTTATAAGCAATTCTTCCAAGACACTGGACTGTCTCTTAAAAACACAAGAGTGAGAGATGAAAAACAATGCCAGCAAAGATAGAAACCCTGCCCAGGACAGTATGTATGCACACCTGAAGACTGTTATTTAACATCCTTCAGCGGTGTCACTGTTTGGACACCAGCATCCCCGAGAGTTAATATTTGTGGAATGCCAGACATTCTTTCAGACAGAGAAGGACGGTGAAGATTCTCGAAAGCTGATCAAGCTCTTATGGGCTCCTGCTGGTAACTACCGTTTGCAGTGCTATTCTCCCCAGTGGGCTGGCGGGTCAGCCTAGGGCAAAGTTGGGAGGAGGGTGGTGCCTTGATGCGGGACGCCTGGAATCAGCATTTGGCATCTCCACCTCCACAGGCAGGTGTCCAGTCCTGGGCTACCATGAAGAAGAAGCAGAAGTACTCACTGTTCTTCAATAAGCAAACTTCTTAATCTGTGCAAATAAAAAGCCATTGGGAGCCCTTACTTGCTCTGTCATTTTCCTAAAGGACGTCTGGTGTGGAACTGTGTATAATTAGGTACCTTTGGGGAGGTTACCTGGCCGTCGCTTCCTCCAGTTTATTACTATGGAGAAAGCACCTCTCAGCACACCATCAGCTTAAAACTGTTGGATCCTGTCTAATGGCCCAAGCAAAGTTTAATGGATAAAGTCCCTGGAGAGTTTTCAGGTAAAGGAGAAACAGACGGCAGCCATGCAGGGAAAGACAGAGGTGTAAAAGCTGTTTATTTTGTTTTGTTTTTAGCTTAATGCAATCTAAAGGTGACTGTTAAGATATAAATCAAATTCTTGTTTTAATTAGCGCACGCTGTTTTCCTCCTAAAGATTACCTCTCCAAGAAATCATCTTTAACCCTTCCCCTTCATTCTTACCACTTTGGCCCACTTCTCAGGATTTTCCAAAATGATTCGAAATCAGTACATACAGTAGGGAAAAAATATTTATTTTCTAAAGGCATTACCTTGACAGGCAAAACAAAGCATTTTCTCAATTTCATTCAGAAATACATTTCTAAAAAAATACATAGACCAATATGGCCTGCCCAAACATATATTTCACATGGTAAATATAAGGAATAAATTGTTCGAATATAAATATCTATAAAAAAATAAGTACATCAAAATTTAATCCACCTCTTCCATTAGCCAGTTGCATAAAGGAAAATAATTTTACTGCTTTAAAGCATAACCAATGTTCCACCCTTCAATGTCTTCCATATCCAACCCTATACCACAGTGTTTCCAAAAATCAAAGTAAGGGAATCTCCTGATTCAATGATTTTTTTTCTCACGAAACAGAACTAGTAGATTACCATGAAAATATTATATCTACTATTGACACATTAGACAGACTTCCACGAGGTTAGGATTTAGTATGAAGATTTTAGAGGAGGGAGCAGTGGGAGAAGGAAGAGTTTGGGGAGACAATAATTAAAGGTGGGGAAATACTTCAGCCAGAGTGCAATATAGGTGAGGTAGACTCATATTTATGCAACGCATCCTGATTTACAGTAGTAACAGTTTCTTTCGGTTTGCATTTTATGAATTTAAAAAAAAAGTCTTTTTTTTTTTTTCACTCGAGAGTTTGTCCTTCGAGTGTGTTCAGTCTGTGCACTCCTTAGACAATCTTTGTGTGGACTTTGGAGTTTCTCCCTGAAATGTGCCAGGCGCCTGAGTGAGACACAAACACTCCCTTCGGACCCTCTTCCGGAACTCCGCCCGCACGTGGAATCTCCTCTCCTCCCGCTGGAGGAGGCCAGCCTAATCTGCAGGTCACTGTGTCTCTGCCTTCTTGGAGCGGCCCACTGTCACCCCAGAGCAGGAGAGAAAGCAGTTACCACTGATGGAGGCAAATGAAGATGGAACGGGGGACTCCTTAACCTTTCTTGGAATGTTTAGACCGAGGGCACTGGTCCTGTGACAGTCTGGAACAAGAACCGGTCTAAGCAGGGAGGGTGCTTTTGCTCTGATCCCAGCCATGCGGAGAGAGCGCAGAGTCAGGCCTGGGGCTCGCTGTGGACGAGATGGCTTCAGACAGGCCCCCACAGCCTGCCATCAGTGTGTTCGGTTGTGGGTCACTTTCTTCTCTCTGTAGAGCTTGGCTTTCAGCTTGGCAATGTGAAAGGATGTTTTGATGCTGTTGCTGATGGCCTCCAACCTATTAAAACAAGAGAAAACAAAAAAAAAATTTTTTTTTTTTGAGCAAAAATCATTCCTGGGCAAAAGAAACATCTAAAATTAGAAACTGGCACAAACAAATCTAAATCTGGATCCTGAACTTTCACCCCCACCCACAACCGCATGGTACTCTGCTAACCTCAAGTGAAAATAAACTACCCTTTATGCCTAGAATGGGGTGGGGGGAGGCTGGGGGGAGAAGAGGGATATGGTCATATCTAAAGGGAACTGGGTATTAAATACAATTTTAAAGTACAATTTTAAGGTAAACTAGAGATATTCTCTTCCCTCCTTTAGCCCTCCCCCAACCACTGTCCCAACCTCTGTGGGAGTGTGTGGAGAGACCAATTCAGCACAGGTTTCAAAGAGTCACGAGTGTCTTCTTAATCACATAAGGAATTGAAGGTGACTTAGCGGGAAAGAGATTTAAAAAAGAGGACCCATACAGGTAGGCCCAAAGCAAATGTTCTATGGCAATTTAAAAAAATTTGTTTTTGCAGGACAAAGAAAGAGGGAAGAACTGTAGCACTGATTTAATAGTTGATATAATAGAAACTAAGAGAAAAAATAAATAATTTCCAAGTCAGCTCAGAAACGTTGTTTTACGTAATCTTGAGATCTAGGGGAGTGAGCATTAGTGGCCTGAGTTCACAAACAGGGAAACTTTCAGGGCACGTGGGATGTCACAGGCCGCTAGGATGTCCTCACGTCAGTAGTAAACAGCTCAAAAAGTCATTCCTGGCTGCCAGGCCTATGCTCAGAACACTTGGATCCTGGAACTCCTTGCCAATGGATTTTGAGGAGAAGTTTCCACTGACCATGATAGGGAAATGTAGACTATGGGACAGATCTGAAAGCAGGATTCCTCCCTCCTGTCTGTGAATTCCAAACTGTTTGGGATTTGGAAGGGTTGTCACTCGAGAGCTGCTCAGAGCAACCCTGTGGTGTTACTTCTAACCCAGATCCCTTCTCTGCCCCAGCTCATGACTGACTGAAAAACGAGAGAGCTTTTGGGAATGACACTGGCTCTGTCGACCAGATGCATTTCCCTGTTTAAAAAAATTAATAAATAAACCTGAAAAAATGACCTGTTCTAACTCTCACCAACCCTACCTAATAACTTTATTTTCCCTTTGGCCATTTGAATACTACTTTTTGAAGAATTGGATTATACATGACACTTTGATTAAACAAACAAACAAAAATCTCCCTGAAGTGATTTTTAATTTCTTAGGGAAAGCAGTAAATATACTGACTCAGAGAGGCAAAAAGTAGATGTGATCAAATAACAAAGGTGTCTCTTGATACATCTTGTTTGGAAAATCTACCTTTAGAATGAGTAGTGTGTGTGTGCTAAAAAATCCCCAAAATGTACAGTGGGCAGCAGTCTGCATTCAAGGCCTTCAGGAAAACATTTGAGAGCGAATCCTTTGGAATGCAGAGATCCCCCTTTCCTTTGCCATTGTCTCCTAAGCCTTTCCCCCATCGAGGTAAGAGTGACTAGGAGCAGAGACCATTCACAGGGGATGGGGGCCAGCTGTTCTTGGGAGCCTCTTACCTTCTTATTTTCCTTCCTGCCACTAGCTGCTGCTGAATACACTTCTCGCCAGGCTGGGAACAGTCTCTGCCTTTCTTTTGGTTATTCCAGCCTTTCTCCATAGTGTCTTGGTCCCTATTAAAATACACAGAGGGAAAACATTTCAGCCACGGTACCTCCAGTTGCTCTCAAGGCCTCAGTTAATCTTTCAAATAACAAGGCAGCATCATAAGAGGGAGAAGGTCAGGAGGCCATAAAACTGATAGAAAACAAAGTTGTTTTGACTCACCTGAGTTCTTTTCCTGCTTGGCAAAAATTCCAGCATTTCTTGTCTTTTTGGCTTGCACACTGGCATCTGTTCCTGTGGAGTGTCGCCTTTGTGGGAAATAAATCCTTTAAGGATCGCTTGGACCTAGAAGGGCTTCCAAGTCCATATGGAACAATGTGCCTGTTATTGAAAGAGAGGAACAAAAGAGATTAGCATAATTAATAGTCTAATAGTCTCCAAAGATTGCATTCTTTGGGGCAGTCTCATTCCATTAAGACAGAAGGAGCTCACGCCACAATGTCTGGTAGTGGAACTTAGGATAGTGAAATGTAACAGGATCACATGCCTGTCAATGGCCCTGCGCGTGTAGACCCAACCAGGAGAAAATCAGTTTTTCCGAGTCATTAAAATTCTATGTGAACTCTCAACAACATTCAGTTTCTTCTCGATATATAGTAGCCTTGTTTTTTGTCCAAAATTATGACATCTCTGCTTTGGTATCTGTTTCATATTTTCTTCCCCTTTCTAACTTTCTACTTTGTTAACAGTTCTTAGGAGGGGGGCACTTCCACGCGAAACTATGACTCACAAGGTTTTGAAAACCTATTTTCCACTCAAGTTGTACATGGTAATGCTGAAAGGGGCCCCGGAGGAGACGGGAGGGGGCATCGTGCCATGTGCACAGTTCCTGCCCATGCTGCATGTCTTCTGTGATCTGGTAAGATCACATGACTGTAGAAGGGTCCCTTGCCAGAAGTCTGTCCAGTAATTGCCAATGTGTCTCTTTTGATTCTCACCTAAGGAATAAGTCCTCCCCTTGGAAGTATCACCTTACTCAGTATCAGGCTCGCTGTGGATTTTGTTTTGGTTTGATTTGATTTTGTTTGGATTTTGGCCGTCCCTCATGGTAATGGGACCCTGCAGGCACAATCAATGTGTTTTTGTTTTCGACTCCCTCTGATGGGTGAACTAGTCTTCAGAGGGTAACGGAGGGGGAACTACTTTCTTCACTCTGGAGACAGAAGGGAAATCTAAGGACTGGGCTTCGAGTCGGACACCCAGGATCTAGGTTGAGCTCTGCCATAAACTTTTTCCTCACAAGTGGCTTCCATATTTGGGGTCTTAGTTTTTCTAGAAGTAAAATGGGCAGGTGGGACTATAACTATAATCCCTTCTGCCTTTTGAGTCTCTCCCATGAGAAGCTTAGGTTGGACCAACCCACATAAGATCTCAGCAATGTATCTCCTAAACCAGGCAGATTCCACAAAAAGAATACCTCCCCCCCCCCCCACCAAAACCCGGGCCCCACACCTACAGAGTCCAAGCCAAAAAGTAACAAGAGTGAGCTCCGGTAACACCAAAGGGGAGGAGTGACTAGTGTAACGATGCCCTCTAGAGACTCACTCTGGAGTGTTGACCCAGATGATGTCCAGGTGGCAGAAGTAGACACACTCTTTATCCATCAAGGAAGAGCAGGAGCAGCGCTTGGACCGGCGGGGCCTCCAGGGAGTGCTGGGAGAGGGCTTCTCCCCTCCGCCCTCCACTCCTGTGCTGAGCTCGGCGCCCAAGACCGCTGGGGAGAGAAAGAGCAGGTCAGTGGGAGATGTCTCTGTGGAGGCCCAGAGGCACACAGGTCACGGTATCGACGCCAGATCTGGCAGAGCAGATAAAAGCCGATGAAGCACACGGCTGCCTTCAGCAAGAAACACAGAGGGAAAAAGTTTTGTTTTGTTTTGTTTTTTTGGCCCTCCTTAACATGACTTCACCTTTATCGCCACTGGCTTATCTCTTTCAGAGAGATTACACAAGTGCAGGGGAAACCACCACCTGAAAAGGGACTTACCAGCCCCTTGAAACAGCCTTCAAGGAAATGCTGCCTGCTGGAAATTTGGATTGGCTTCTGCGTGGACCCTAGTAGGACAGCACAACCTACAATGCCTTAAAATTGGCTGATGACCAAAAATCTAAAACTAAATAAATCATACTGCCTTTTTTTTTTTTTTTTAAGATTCAGAGCCATGACCTTCCGTTGAGGGCAGGACCCACCAGTTCACACCCTGTGGAAGGCAGGGAGTAGCCCGGGTGATACACACCTCTTGAAATAAGGTGGAGGTCCAGAGCTTTGGGGAGGTGATTGGAGAGAGAGAAGAGAAATCAGCTCTCCAGTATTCATTCCAGGCAGTCAGCTCCACAGAAACCACAGACCTACAGAAGCTGAGCAGCAGGGGACCTGGTCAAGGTCCTGGGAGGTTATGAATTCTGAATCTCCGAGCAGTATGCTGTGTGTGGGATTTGCCTCCTCCCCGCTCCCCACTGCAGCATTGCCTCCTCTTACTGACAAGTTAGCCATGCAGCTTATCTGCCCAATTTTGTCCATTTCAAATGATCAGACACATTCCAGGATTTTCCTTCCCTTGACATCCTTTCCCTTTAGTCAGGGTCATGAAAAAACAACAAAAAAAATGCATTGACCCTAAAAGAGGGAAGCAGGCAGATGCACCCATACTATCTAAATCCTTAAGCAGCCAGGATTTACCCTAGCTCCCCTCTCAGGACAGGTGAATCAGACTGGAAATGGAACCCACGCTGTTTTGAGTGCCAAAAACCTGCCAAAAGATACCTAAAGTCAGTGATGACAAATTTTAAAGAAAACATCTGCATCGCCCTGACACTGCCTGAGGGGGTTTTCAACCAGACTCCTGCAGGTGATTTTACTGCTCATATATTGAATGACTTGAATAAAATTCCTTGGCTTCAAGCTGAAATGTTTAAATGTTTTACACATTAACACACTATTAAAGAGTATTTGAATAAGATATAAATTAAGACATAAATTCCTGTATGTCTTACTACCTGTATGAACACATATATTGCAAAAATACATTTGGCTAAATTGTATCTTGTCTTTAATTGAGTTATATGTTTAAAAGCCAAGGAAATACACTAGGCAATGATAATAATATTACTTTAATGCTATAGGAGCATTTGTCTTCAACAGGATTTTTTTTTCCACTAGAAAACTTAAGCAGCTTTGAGCAATAATTCCCCTCCACTGGATATCCCAGCAGCAGTCAGAAAAAGAAGGGGGGAAAAAACAGAAGCAGGAAAGCATGAAGGTGGCGAAGAAGACATCAACATTCAGGGATTACAAGTCAACGTGCCTACCTGTTTCTGTAGCTCCGTGGAAAGCCACGAACAGCAGAGCGAAAATCATGGGGAAATAATCCATTCTGAAAAAGGGATCAAAATCCTTCCCCCGGCGAACTAAACCCGAAGGGGGGGGGAACAAAACACAGAAAAGCAGCTTTAGTTCCCTTCAAGCGTTTCTGGTCATTCAGATCTCAAAGTGATCCTTCAGCCCGAATGCTCTTTAACGGGAGAAAAAAGAGGTTTCTGCCGGGAGAGGAGGCAGTGGGAGCGGTCGGAGGACGCACGCGGCCGTGGAGCGCGGGGACCGAAGACCCTGGCGGCGCTGCTCCCAGTGCCGAGGCAGAAGCGCGTCTGACCTGGACAGCTCTCAGCAGGCTTTTTATATTGAACCCCTATAGAGTGGGGGTAAACAGCTCCAACTTTATTCCAGCCCCAGACAATGTTATTGTGTTATTAGTCACCAACAGGCAACGTGCAGCCGGAGATAAGGCTGGGCTCTAAAGGAAATCACTGCTAACTTCAGAGGCAGACGCCCGCCGTCTGACAATTCAGGGGCAGGGCTTAGAAAAAGAAAATACCCATTAGAGACCTTTGGTAAACCTGCCCGTGCAGCGCTGGAGTCTGCTTCCCCTTTGCAAGCTGCCAGCCCCGGAGTTCAAGAATCAGAAGAGGGACTCCAGAAAAGTCATACCATTGGTATGAAAAGTATGAGCCACAGTTTAAATAGATGGTATTGTTGTGTGTGGGGAATTTTTTTTAATTGTTGTTCTCTTCATTTGCCTTTTATGTCTCTCCGATTTCTTAGTGCTGATCAGACCAGGGAAGGCTCTCCCTCTGCGCTCCCCCTCCCCCGACTCGGGGGTCAAACTATTTTGGCAGATCCATGCATTTTTCTCTTACTTCTAGCCCCCTCCTCCAGGTCTGTTTTGCTTAAGTTCTTTGCTTCCACAGTGGGAAAGATCAGAGAGCAACTGGCAAGGAAAGGAAGTTTAAAAAAAGTAGAATTCTTTCAGGCACATACCTAATCCGTTCAGTATTGCTGATTAGTAGCCCTCATAAACGCTGTGTGTGCGCGCTCACCCTCTCCCCTATCCCGGATCGCCCCGCTTTCAGGAGCACCAATTTTAAGAAATAGCGAGAGAGGAACGCCAGGGGGCGACGAAGAGCTACCGGGGCTGATGTTTTCGAAGGACAAAAGGTAATAAACAGCCTTGGCTTCCAAATAACAGAAGGAAACTCAGCCACCTGAGACGGGAGCTTAGGAAAGGAAGGGACGGCGCCTGACACAGAAGGCGAGATGCCCCTCAGAATATAACATGTGGTTCCTACATCGGGACATTTTATGGGAGCCTTTTTTTTTTTTTTTTTTTTGGCTTCATCTTTTTAAGTCAAAAGGGTGTTCTTGTACAAGTTTAGGTGACTACACAACCAGGGTGGTTTTGGGAAGGAGGAAATGCCCGAGCTGAATAAGGGATCAGACAATACCTCACTTTTAATAATATGTTTATGTTTTCAAAGCAATTTCCTGTCTGTATAACCATGAAATACCCCTGAGGTCCCCACAGGGCACTTACTGCGGAGGAGACAACATGCTGTAATGTATAGAGCAAAACATGAATGTAAGACATGTGCCTTTTTCAATTAGCCTCATTTTTCAAATGAGAAAGTTGAGGCACCCACAAGTTCTGTGCTCCATCAGAGTTCTCAGTGTGGCTGAGTAAAGCTCTCAGGATAAAACTAGAGCATCTTGCCTGCATAGGAAAAAGATATGCCTTTGTCTAGCTCCTAGGGAAACCATCAAATAGATGCTTCTGCCATTTCTTCATCTTTTTTTTTTTTCGCCAGTACCCCCATACACCCCGGGATTGGAATGTGGACTCATTTCGAAAACTCCTGAGGCGCCAACAGAACCGTTTCCTCCTGCTTCTGTCTGCTTACTCTCCACCTCTAGAATGGAAAGGACAGATTTTATCCTGACACCAAAGCCATGGACCTGGGCACACTTGGTCCCCTGGGCCTCCCCGGAAGTCACAGCGGGGGAGATAGTAACAGTAGCAGTATCCAGTCCATAATGAGATCTGCCCCCTGAACAAGCCACTGCAGCAAGAGCTGAAGATAGGGGAGAGGCAGGGGCCCTGCCCCCCCCCCCCTCCACTCAGTCCCCAGGGGTCTCCTCCTCCGGGTGCTTACCTCAGCCCAGCTCTGGGGCCGGGGAGGGTGCAGCTCCCCTAGGACTAGGTGCCACCAAGCAGGGAGCCAGCTTTGCCTGCCTCGGCTCTGGCCAGTGTGTTCTGACCTCTTCCCACCAGCAGAACACAGGAGAGTGGAGGAGACTTGATGTCACATTCACAGGATCCAAGACCCCCCCCCCCCCGCTGTCCTGGGAGAAGTGGCCTGGGAAGTGTGTCTTGGCAGGGATCCCACACCTTTTTTTTTTAAACTCCTGGCGACTTTAACAAACATTGGCCACAGCCAGGACCAGCTTGTCCTCAGCTCCTCCCCGGAAACGAGGGGAGCCTTTCCAGGTCCAGTCTGTCTCAGTCTGGCTCCTCCAGCAGGGAAGCCCATCTCCATGCCACCCCTGCCTTGGTGAGGCTGCCCTGACCAGTGCCAGTGACGCCCAAAAATCAGGAGAAGTGAAGCAGAATGCAACTGCCCACACACCTTCCCACAGCCCTCCTCCCCCACATCCCCTGTGTCATCCTATGAAGTATTTAAATTACAAATACAAAAAGTGGACAGCAGCCATCCACCCCCGCCCTTCACCCAGGGTCTTCTTTTCAAGTAAATGCACAGGTTTTCAGACCTGGAAAGGTCCCATTGTTCCAAGGACCATCTTGCCCCCATCTTTAAATCTTGAGTTTCCAAGATACACACTCACGTGGGTGTGCGCCTGTGTGTGTTTCCATTTTTCTCCATGTGTCCGGAGGCAGTGGTGGGATCTGCCTCTCTGCGCACCTCTCCATCTCCAGCTCTTGCCGCAGCCTCTTTTCTTCCTGTAGAAGGAAGGGGGAGCCCCTTTCAAGCACAGAGAAGGCAGCTATGGCACTGCTAGGCAGCTGCCCAGCAAGATATTTTGCCAAGAACCGAGAGCGGGAGGGAAAAAGAACCCCAACAAACAAGTTTTACAAGCTTGATGCTCCCACTGCTCCTTCACTTAAAGCCTTGCTAGGGAGGGAGGTGGGAGAGGAGGAAGTTCCTGGACAAAGGAATAGAAGTGGAGAGCCCACCTCCCTCCAAGTCCACCTGCCCAGCCCTCCAAGATCTAGCAGGGGGAAAGCTCTTTGCAGACACAGACCTCCTCAGAGAGGAAAGGGAAGGGAGAGAGGAGGTAAAGAGATGGCTTTTTCCCCCAGTGGAACAGTTTTCTGTTGCTGTTCTTCCTTGTAATGTTACACTTGAATACTGGAAACTATTTGATAAAGCTATTTCTTATGTGTTCCCTTCTGTATCTCTTGCTATGTATTAATAGATAGCTATAAATAAAACACCCTGGGCCCCAAATACAGATACTGCACAGTAGCAAAGTGTACTGTTTTTAGCATTTTTCAGCTTTGCTCTTTCTCAACTTTTGCGTAATAAAATTTGCATCTTTGCCAAGCCAGTAAATCTGGGGTGAGACATGGCATTGAGCTCAGCAAAAAGAGCAGTCATTTCGTTTCTTGACAAGAAGACAAAGAATAGGGAGTAGCTTACTGTAGAGATGGTGAAGCTCTCCAGGCCACCAGGCCTGTTTCAATTGTATATTGTTGACTATTTGACATCCCTACTTTGCATGGCACTGTATGAAAGGTTGTGCACTCCAGACATTACCCCATGACATGTTACACACCTCCAGGAGTCATGAACAAACACAGCTTCTCCCTGGGTCCAAAATATAATGGCACTTGGCACAGGAGATAGGATGATGCTCAAAAGAGATTCATCCCATGCATTTAAAAAACATAGAACATTAAGAGTCATCGACAGATGAATGGATAAAGAAGATGTGGTGTATATACAATGAAATGGTACTCAGCCATAAGCAACCACATGGATGGACCTAGAGGGTATCTTGCTAAGTGGAGTCAAACAGAGAAAGAAAATACTATATGATTTCACTTATATATGGAATCTAAAAAAACAAAACCAGCCGACAAACATAACTAAAAAATAGATTCATAGATACAGAGAACAAATTGGTGGTTGTCGGGGGTGGGGTGCTGAGCGAAATAGGTGAAGGAGATTAAGAGGTGCTTCCAGCTATAAAATAAAGAAGTCGTGGGAATGTAATATATGATGAAGGGAATATAGTCAATAATATTGTAATAACTTTGCATGGTGACAGATGGTAACTAGGCTTATCATTTTGTAATATATAAAAATATCAAATCACTATGTTGCACACCTAAAACTAATATAATATTGTAAGTCAATTATGCTTCAATTAAGAAGGGAAAGAGAACCATGTAACAAATGCAACTGTACTTCCTTGGCACGTTCATCCTTAAGATGATGACAGATAGTCGGTATTTAGTTTAAAAGAATATGTCCAGTTCTCTAACCTAGTGTTTCCTAAACCTCAGACGTTCAGAAACCTTTCACAACTTTTACCATATTTGTGCGCCACCCATAGATTTTTACTGAATATTTTTCTTTCAACTGACTTCTTTTACTTGAATAACTTTAAGAAACTGTCACTACCATCCTGAGCAATAATATGTATGGAATCATGGTTTATATAGTTAAATAATATACATTTTAATAGTTAAATAAGGTACATGAAATCGTGGTTTAATACAGATTAAAATAAACATAATTAGTGTGTTCATTAGGCTATTAGAAATAAAAACTGTCCTGCCAGATACTGTCACCTGATACACCAACCCCAGCATGCTCACCACTCTTGGGGAACACCATTCATTCCACTCTGATATCTTATGTCTTATTATGTTAAGAATTAAGCCCTGGTTTAATTCCACTCTCTGAGTCTACTTTCAAGATAATATCTAAATATTCCACATCAAAACTCTCATATGGATGCATTTCAAAGAAACAGAAATCCTGGCATCCAGAACCTAGAAAAACAAGGAGTTCGCAGTCCCAAAATTTCCTAGTTCATACTTCTCCTTGGTTTATGACTTTAATGTTTTGGCAGTTGTCTTTTATTTTGACCCTCTACCCCCAGTTTAAATATCCTCTCTAAGTGGTTTTGCGCGCACGCACGCACGCACGCACACACACACACACACACACGTGAACCTATAGACTGGAATGGGATAGTAATTGTAATATTTCACACATCCAAGAGACCAGAAAAATGTCACAGCCAATAGCTGCCTCCCCATCTTTTTCTCCTTAATTCTATGTCATTCATGACCTGTGGAACTAAAGAGATTCTGATGCAGGGGTTAAAAATTAATACCACTTGAGGGTAAATGGAACAGAGTCAAGTCACTTCATTAAACCTAATTTATGTTGTCATTCTAGACAAGCTTTTCTTCCAGGTGTTTGAAAGGTACAGTAAAAGGAACTAATTCTGGAGGACAGGTGTGGTGTAAATACGATGGGTACCTTTCTGTTTTCCTAAGCAAGTGGCATGTGTGTGACATTCGCAAGGGTGGGGTGACTCTGGTTAAGTCCACTGCTGCTAACACCCTTTTTGTGACACCATTTCACTACTAATTATGCATTTCTTTTTTGGTTTTTAAAAGTTTTTTTGTAGAATAGTGGTATCAGGGGATGGGACGGGGTGAGTGAGAGAAATGGGGAAATGTTGGTCAAAGGATACAAACTTAGAAGTTTAATTAGTTCTGGGGATCTAATGTACAACATGGTGATTATACTTAACAATACTGCATTATATACTTGAAATTTGCTGAGAGAGTAGATCTTATTCTCTTCACTAAAAAAGAATCATAACCATGTGATGTAATGAAGGTTCAGCTAACACTGCAGTGGTACTAATTTGCAGTATGTAAGTGTATCAGATCAACACAACTTACACAATATTGTATGTCAACTATATCTCTATAGAGCTGGAAGAAAAGTTTCTTTTGCACCTTGTATATAATGGCAAAAAAATAAGCCAAAAGTCTTAGCTCTTTCTCAACTTTTGTGTAATAAAAGGTCTTTGGTGCCCTGCTGAAATTTCCAAAACTATCCTAGGAAAGTAGCAAGAAAATGATTCATTTGAAATTCATTTTCAGATTGGAAATCTGAAATCAGAAAGCTTCTGTTAATTCAGTGTTGTGTGCATATATGTGTAGTGAGCCCCCACTGGGTGTCCAAAGTAATTCTAGGTACTTTGTGTATTTCAGTGTAAAGGTATGACGACTTCATATTCATAGGTCAGTGGATTGACATGGAATTAATAAAAGCCATCGGGGAAAGGCAACACTTGGGAGGAGGGAGGGAAGCAAAGGTACCTACAAGAAAACAAGGGATCTGAGGGACTAAATGATTCAAGAAATAACCATAGAATGAAAGAGGCTGAATGAAGGTTTTAAAGGATAGCAGGAAAGATCTTCACAGATGAGAGGAGTTAGGAGCTGTTGCAGAGGACAGAAAATGGCTAAGAGGAGAGGGAATGTTAGCAACTTGGTTTGGTTATTGGCTTTATAGTTCCAATGGGACCAGGTGATTGATGATGATGCAAGAGAGAAAGATTGTGTAGAGGACATATGTGGTCGATATTTTTAATATCTCTGTAATGTGCCAGGATAATGTACAATGTCTATAGTTTTCACCCTGTGATTTCTGAAATTTTGAGGATTCACATGGGGCACAAAGAGGAACTTTTTCCTAATGAATAAAGTCAAATGATTTTGACAGTTCATTGTGTGGACTATGTCACCATTAGAAGGTCTGGATTTTATTTGTATTAGAAAATATTAAGTGAGTTAAAATTATTCCCACATTTTGCCTATCTCCTTTTTGGACTCAGCCATTTGCAGGGAAGAAAAAATCTTCACTATAAAGGTTTAGAAATGTTCTCTGAGTTCCTACATTTTTCCTTATCTCTTTCTTTCATGAGAAAAGATTTAGTACAAGGATTATTTTTATTATTCTTACCAGCCGCCTACCTGCAAGTAACTCAAACCTCCCTCTTTAAACTATGATTTTGATAAAATTAAATTTCTCTCCAGATAATATTTTTTCTTAAGTATGAGTGCTCAGTGGAAAAGGAAAGAATATTTATTACTGGTTGTCATCTTAGAAAAAATATTGGGGAAATAGTGGGTTACTTTTTTAAAAGGGCATTGGATTCATTTAGAAATGCTAATTTAATTTCACAAGTCCCAGAATATATTTAATGCTAAGGATTTTGTTTGATTTGGCATTTGCACTTATTTTAATTTGTTCTCTTGATGGAAAAAAAAAACTTTTGGACTGGAGACAAGAATCATTTTCCTGGAAATTGATGTCTTCAGATTTTTTTTTTCTGAGAAGCTTAAAAAAACACCCATATACTTTTTGTTAATATTATTTAACAGTTATTGATTATCATCTTTCTCTGAGTGTAATTTTTACTAAGGACAGTGTGGGAAGTCAAAAGACATTGAAATACACTTCTTTCCCACGTCTGACTCACAAGAACAAAGAATGTGGCTTGATGACATTGTGTGTGTTGCTCCCTTATTGTGTTGATTTATTTTAGAGAAATGTGGGGAAAAGAAAAAGGGATTAAAATGAAGGCCTACAGGAGGTGTCTGCTTATGGCTGAATTTCAGGCTCTTGCAGGACTTCAGGGAGAGCAGTACTGCAGACTTACTTTAGAAGGAGGAGGAAGACCAGGCATGAAGCTATGGCCCAGTTCTCAGCCCTCCTCCTTCCTGGGATGTGAGGGGAGCACAGAAGCATAAGTTAGAGACTCTTGCAACTCACAATGTTCATGTAAAGCACACAATCTTGCTACAAAATGGAAAAGATTCTGTGAACTGCAAAGTAGCTGGTTTAAAGACTTTTTTCCAAAGTTGTTTCAAGACTGTTCCGCGAGGGCCAACATTTTCTAGATAAAGCATTTTACGGCATTGTTTCTTTCTGGCTGTCCTCTCTCCCCCGACATCCATTCTATTTTTGTATGTTATCTGGAAGAAACTATCTTTTTGGACTGGTGACCAGGTCTCTGCACCAGCAACCTCCTTTTCCCCCTATTCTCTCCCATACCCCTGCACTTTCCAAGCAGCATTTTGCCTCTTTATGATGACTTGAATCTCCCAGAATGGGCCACAGAGTACAGGTTCCCAGTACACACAGAGATTTCCAACGAAGCACCTGCCTCCCCTCTTTGATTGGTTAACATCTACTTTATATATATATGTGTATGTGTGTGTGTATATATATATATATAGAGAGAGAGAGAGAGAGAGGTGGTGGGGGAGGGAGAGAGAGGGTGGGTAGAGATATGGATTTTTTTTCCCTACTCTCAAAGGATGACTAGAAATCACCTAGGACAGTTTAATCCTTATTATTCTTTTTAATTTCTTTCAGTCAAATCTATACTTACTTCATTCCTTTCACTTAAAGATGATATGATATTGATTCAAAACCTTAGCTATGTAATTTAAGGAGTGATAAGTAAGTAATAAATTCTTAGTAATTTTCCAGGACTTTGTTTCCTTCCAAGGAACCTGGAATCTGAAAATGACAACCACCTTTGGAATAGCCACCACCCACTAACGTAAGAGCAGGCACAGAAAACGCACGCACACACACATACACACACACACACATTGGAAAAATAGAACTTAAGGAGGGGAAATGACCCAATTTATAATTAAGCCAGAATGATAAATTATGAGAACACCCAATTCTTAGGAAAGTGAAACTCTTAGTAATAACATGGTCATCAGGAACTAGCATCAGCGGATTGAATAACCCCTCACTCAGCCACACAAAGTACTTGGTGTCTCTCTATCTGCCATTTCCCATTATACAATGAGAAAATATCTGCTACTTATCTCAAGATGCCTAAATGAAAGTATTTAGTCGAGCTCCCTAGTTGAGACAACCAAGCCAATTGGACAAGTTTAATTAATGAAGTATACCGAGATCCACTTGCAATTCTTTTTAAGTCAAGGATCCATAAAAAAGAAAGAACAAGACATTATCAAGTGTAGAATGTAAAAAAAAAAAAAAAAAAGAAGTAAAGAAGAATGGAGGGACAGTTTTACATAAGCTCTATTACTGGATGTTAACTAGGGAAAAACATAAGTAATAGCAGAGATCTTTAATTTGAAAAGTCAAAAATAAAAGCCTTGAAACACAAAGGACAGATTCTGAAAGAGGAAGGAGTAGGCAATCTGAATGAAGACATGGTTTCTAGGTAGAGCATCTGAGATCTTAATTCTAGCTGAAAATGTAGGACTCAAGCTATGCAGTGGGCAGTGGAGAAAATGTAGTTTGTAAATAAAAAAGGAAAAAAATTATTAGAGAAAAAAAGCCCCTTTCACTTTAATGGCCTCTAATTGTTTCTTTATCTGGGATGAAATTTGTTATAGAAGTTTTCTATTGGGCTATAGAGATGCTAAACCAAATATATATATAAAGCAAAGCACTAAGTGCCTTAAGTAAGAAGATAAGGAATGAAGAATTTAGATTTTCCCATTTATGACAATATGCTAGGAAAAAATGTTCAAGTATTATTGAAAAAACAATAGTGTATGCAAAAGGTTATTGTGGAGTGTGAAGTTATTATTAATAGCAAAACTATGCTCTTAGTAAGACCAAATTATTACAGAATATAAAGAAAGAAATTTTCTCTCCTGGCCACATCAGCACAAAATCTCAAAGGCAGAGTTGGTGTTGTTCATCTCCATCGAGAACGCATGTTTTAAAGAACTTTCTATTGCTCTGCTTAAGTATTTTGGTAATGTCAGCTCACTCCAAAAACTAGCTTTTCTTTTCTCTTATTTTATTGCAGAACTATTTTTTCACAGATAGATTAAAGCCATCTTTCCATGTATACTTGGTTATATTCTGCTCCTTACTTTTTTTGTGTGAGTTTTTTGCAAGCAACTCCAATAAGACATCTTCCTGGTTTATTAAACAAATTTCTCTCTTTTCCTTCGTCAGAATGGTTTCTAATTGGATTTCTCATAGTTATACTTAATCAAGTCATACTTTTAGCTTCCCATAGTTTCTAAATCCTTTTCCTTTTTACAGTCCTGGGGGTTTATAGCTAATTTTCCCTGTAAGTTTTGAAATCTCCTCTCCAGAAGTCTATGATGTTGTCTGCTTTCATTCTGGATTTTCCTTCTTTCACGGTTGAAAAGAATAGTAGGTTGCAGTTTCATTTAAGGTTCTTAGCATTTTCGTTTCACCAGTCAGATTTCCTCTTCAAATTTTCCTAATGGCATCTTTCTGAGAAATGATTTTGCAAAAAAAAAAAAAAAAGACACTGCAGAGGAAGCGTGTGTAAAAGGATAGATAAGAGAAAGTCTGTTCTCAGACTCCCTGACTTAGCAAAATTTATCCTCAACCAGCCCTACCTTGATCTCTCTCTGACCCCTGGTCCCATCCTTCCAACTTCATATGTGTGTAAGTCCTCTTTTCAGCTCCTGTCTTGGTTTACAGGCTCCTTTATCCCCCATCCCAACACTTCATCTTCTAGTTCCCAGCTCAAACGGACCTCCAACTCCAAACTCAAACTGACTTCCCCCTGAAAGTGACTACCTAACACTACACTTCTGGGGGAGCTTCAGGAGTGGGCAGCTCTGCTCTTCCCATCTCCTTTCCTTGGGGCCATGTTTGGAGGATGTGCCTCCCCTCCTTACCTCGGTACAGTGCGGTGCGTTGGAATAAACAGAGTGCTGAGCTTGAATTGCAATTCCTGTCTCTTTAGATCTTTAAGGTGATAAGAGAAACAGCCAAACAAGTAAACTGATAAATAAAAATTAACAAGTTCAGCTAAAGGCTATACAAGCAGAGACTATGATGGGTTTATGACTATTAAACTGGGAGTTTAGCTGCAAGCACTCCCAGAGAAGTGGGGAAAGAATAAAAATATAAAACTTCAGCTGAAAAGAAAGTACTCTTTCAAAAACGCAGCCAAGCGTTTAACTTGATAAAGGACTCAAGTGTACAAGGTGGCTTTTGTAAGAGATTTTTAAATGTAGGATATGAAGGAAAAGCAAATGTATGGTGTATGTGACATATATGAAAGGTCTACGTGGCTGTGACTAGTCTAAGGAGGAGTGGGCAAGCATCCGGGATTAAACACCTTCAGGGACCCCCGGGAGCTGCGCAACTCCCCCACCCCCACCCCAGCAATGCTGTTGCAAGGATGAAGACCAGCGCTGGCTCAATTCAAGAAAAGGAAAGGGAATGACCAGCTACCCAGTGGCCTGAGAAAAGCCGAGATCTCCAAGAATTGATGTCCTTTGCTGAATTTTAATCTAGGGAAAATATTCCATGAGGTTAACTTGGCAATTATTGTAAATAATAGGGGTTGCCAACAAACTTTGCAAGCTATAAGCCATCGAGTTTAACCATACCAACAGTGAGTATTTTGGAGATAACTGGGGTCTTCTGCTGCTTCTCCTAGATGCTTTCCAGCCAGTATTTTTAGTGGCGAGTAAAGAAGATATAACATCTACATCAGTTAACTTTCTAACTCAGTAAGTGCTCTAGTGAAATGTTTAACGCAGAGGAGATTAGGCTAACCACCAGCATTATAATGAAGGGATGATCTGAATTTTACTTCAGAACCAAGTCCTAGTCCCTCATCCCTTATCATCCCAGATAATCAAGAATCCAAAAATAAAAATAAAAATAATGTGTCAATCCTCCAAAGGCTGCCTTAATCACCAAGGGGCCAAGGAGCAGTGGGAAGACTACAGCATCTAAGACTCAGCTCTACCACTTCCCAGATTCCATTTCCTCCTCTGGAAGAGGCAGTTGGCAATCCCAACATGGAGGCCCTTGGCATCTATCACACTGTTGTCTTCCGAGGTCTTCAGCTCTTGGGCTGATGCAACCCCATCTCTTCCACAGGTGTCTTCCTCTGCCAACTCCTGAAATATCAGAATTTCCCAAGGTCCTACCCTTAGCCCTTTCCTTTTCTCACCCAACAGATGCCTTCTGGGTAATTCCATCCGTTTGGTTTTTTTTTTCCTTCAGCGTCTATGAACTAACCACTCCTAAATTTGTTTCTTATTAATTATGTAACCTTGGGCAAGCTACTTATTTATTCTTTTCATGTTTCCATTTCCTCATCTGTAAAGCGCGAAGAGTATTACATCTTCACGTTGTTGTAGTAATCAATGAGTTCATGTATATAAAGTGGGTGGAGTAGTATCACTCCATAGTTAGTGCTCAGTAAATGTTAGCTGTTGTTTTATCACCATCCTCCTAGTTGCTCAGGCCAGAAATGTACAAGACATCCGTGTCTCTGTCACCCCCTCCTTCCCAGTTGCATCCATTCTATCTCCTGGTAGCACTTCTACTCCTTGGATTGCTCAACGACCTCATGACTGGTCTCCTGCCTCTAGTCTCACTTTCTTCATAATCCAGTCACCCTATTGCAAGACAATTAACCTAAAGAAGTTGATTTTATCACTTACAGGCAGTTCCAGTGAAAAGTTTCATGGAGAGAAAATTAGGCTAACAGCCAGCATCATAATCAGGAGATCACATGAACCAACAAGTATAGCAAGGTCCCTGTCCCTCATCCCTTATCAAGCCAGATAATCAAAAATCAAACAATCATATGCCTTTATTCCACATGCTGAGATTTACATGTATAAAATGCAAAACTAATTCTGTTTTTCCACTATTTTAAATCCTTTGTTGATTTCCCAGTCATCAAGATGAATCTGAACTCTTTAAAATGGCCTTGCCTCCCAGCCATCTGTATGTGAACAGTGTCCTTGAACTTGTCAAGCCCTCTCTTGCCTCTAGCAGCTTCCTCATGCTTTTCTCCTCTCCCTGCAATGAAACTGTCTCTGCAGTTCTGCGCCAGTGACTTAAGATTTAAGGTGAATGTCATCTCCTTAGGGAAGTCTTCCTAAAACCCCTCCACATACATATTTACGAAGCCTGGTCTGACTGCCTGTTCTAAGGCTTGTCATCCTTTGGTTAAGATTAAGTGGAGGTGCCCCTCCCAAATGCTCCTGCATAATAACTCTGTACAGACTTCTTGCATAACACTTATTACACCCGATTATAATCACCCGTTGTTCTCCTGCCTCACCTTCTAGACTGTAAATTCCTTGGCGTAAAGGAATGTACTTTATTCATCTTTGTTTCCCAGCCTTTGCAGAGTAACTTACTTTTGGAAAGTAGTCGGTAAAACAGATTTCTAAGTACAAATTGAATTCATGATGAACATAAAGTCCCTAACACCATGCCTGCACGAACAGTCACAGAACTCCAGCTGGGTAAAGATTTTCCCTCCTAGAAACCGTCCTGAAACGATCAACATCTTTGTGTAAATAGTAGAACTCTGTGTGTGCTAGGATTCTTCTTTTTCATTTGTATACACATACAGGTACACACGCACGCATACACACACAGACACACACATGCACACACACAAAACACACAAGCCAAGCCCCTCTCACTCCAAGTCTTCACTTTGCACCCTAACCAGCTAGCTAAGAAGGAAGATTTGAATGCGAGGCCTCTACCTTTTAAATGTCCCGTGTAACACTTCCAAAAATCGCATTTGTTTAGCATACCTGAACATGTTTGCCCTGGATCCTGTTAGTAAGAAAGTGGGAAATTTTATGTTTTTATGATGTGTTACCATCTTCATGGTCAAGTCCAAAGGTTGGGGAGGAAAGTGGATTTTAGTTACAGTAGAGAAGAAAAATACTAACTGCAGATCTGCTGCGTCAAGTGTAAGATGTCTATTTTAATCAGGATTTTATAACAAAAGAAATATGTGTAACCTGGCCAAGTCTCTCTTCAGGAATTCATGCCAAGGCTTCTTCCCACCTCCCTCCTGCCTCCTGAGTGAGAAGTGGCTTTGGGGCCAAAAATGACTCATCAGGACAGTACTTTCTGTTTGTCCATGTGACTCTTAAGGAAGCCTGTGTGCAAAGAAGGGAGCAGGGTGCCAGCAGCAAGCAGCCAAATGGGGGGCCCTGAGGCCTAATGGCCCATGTACGCAAGTGGCCCATGGATGCCACTGGAGGTGCTGTTGGGATAGGAGTTTTTGAGGTTGCCTGGCTTCCTGGTGTATCACTAAACATTAAGATCTGGAAGGAACTCGACTGGTAACTTATCCAGTTCACACCATGGGTCTTTGGAGACATATATACCAGCAGCAGAAGAAAAACTTGCAAAGATTTTGTAGTAGGCAGGACCCTGTCCTCCCACCAAAGAACCAGAATTATTCCCTAAACCCAAGATAATCAGAAACCATATTGCGAGTGAGTTTACAAGGCCTGGGTGGAGTCCCAGATCTGACACTCACTAGCTATTGGTCCTGGACAGTTAGCCTCTCTGAGCCTCAGTTTCCACATGGGCCAAGGGGATACCTCATTAACTCTGATGAAAGTCAACAAGACAAAGATTGCAAAGCATCCAGCACAGTGCCTGGCCCAAAGTAGGTGCGCAGATGATTTTAGTTCATTCTGGAAATATTTATGTAAAGTGTTATGGACGAGGTGGTACTCTAGATGCTGGCAGTACAGTCATGGACCGTACAGTCCCCGAACTTGTGCCCTTAAAACCCGACTAGGGGAGAAACACAAGAAATGAGAATAATCTGGGCTGAAATCAACATTTTGAAAATGAATTGCCACTCTTCCATCAGGAACCTATCTTCATTTACTGGGGACTTTCTGTGATGTAGTAAATATGCCCGATGAATTTCAGTTACATCACAGGGCTCTGTTCTAAGATGCAACCAACTGACTCTGGCAGTCAGTCACTTCCCATTGTGCTCTCTGTCAAAAAGTCAAAGAGCCTTTTATTAAAAAGTTCTCAAGTTGCTAATTGCTTCACAGTCCTTCAAATATTAGTATTCATCTGTATCTAAATATATCTATACCCATTAGAATCAGTTGCATCTCTGACTCCAATCTGAGCTAGCCTGACACATCTTGTGGGGCATGGTGTACTTATTTACAATTCACTGGTCAAAAGACAATTAATTTAATCACAATGAAAAGGTATCAAATACCTCTTTCTAAGATGAAAGTTTTTTTTTTTTTTTTAATAACAATGAAGACCAAGTGAAGGTAACATGAAATTTCATCCAGGAAGCCAAATGCAACACATACAAAGAAAAAACTCTGTTCCTTTGTTACGGAAACGACAGGCCAGTCAAGAAACAAGTACCACTCCGAGGGTTGGAGTACTCAGATGTATTATGCCAGCGGGCTCAGAGGGGCTTCTGCTCCAAAGCTCTGAGCACCTCCAAGACGTGCACATGAGGTTTTATAGGGTAAAGTACAAGCTTGGGGTATTCGGCCAATAGGCATGGAACAGCTTTAGCAGCATTATCATCACAAAAGTGGAGGTGGGGAGGCAGCAAACCACCATTCCAAAGCCAGATATGTATCTTTGAAAACCCAGCTGGCTAGCAAAAAAACATGAACAGCAAACCAATGCTAATTAACCTAGATTTACAAGTTAGTCTAGCAGAACTCAGATCAGTATTCCAGTACTTAGTTTTGTGAGTTATCTTGTTAGCCCAGCCCAGCCTCTCCTTCACATTCCTAGACTTGTGAGTTATCTTGTTAGACCAGCCCGGCTTTTCCTTCACACCTTTAGTCCCCTGACCCCAACCCACCCAGTGGCATTTCTGAACAGTGACTGCTCTTTTATTGTATGACCACTTCCCATTTAAGTTGATGGCTCTATTATGTTCCATTTTCTACATGACAAGATTTTCTTCAGAGCTCCAGTTCCTCCCTTCTTGACAGAAGGGATGATTACTACAATTCAAGGACAGCACAAGAACCTCACTTAAACCCCAAATCCACTAAAGTCTTCCCTATGGCCAGTTAAATTGGGGTGCTAACTCAGGACCCTGAAATTTGCAGCTCCTTGAGTTATTTTTCGAACCAGCAACTTCATAGGTCAGCTGTAACTTTAAAACAGATGGTCCTGACTACCATTCTAGTTACATCTCTCACCAGTGTTTAAACACATCCCTTTAAAAGAAAAAGTATATGTTGCCAAGTTTCCTGTTGCCCTCATTTATCTTAATTGGAATAGTCCTCAATTATATGCACATCATTTAGATGATATTAATTTACATTATTCAAATAAAGACATTTTTACGTTCTGAGAGAACCACTGTGGGTCTCTTCCCTTGCCCTTCCTCCTACCACTGAGAAAAGCACAAGATTCAGAAATACCGTTTCATACCTGTCATGGTAACTTACCTACCGTCCCATGAGTGAGTCATGATCTCTCATCTCATAAGCTTTTCACAAGCCTGAAATGCACCTCCACCTCTCTCTGCGTTTGCCTAACCCCTCTTTTTCTCGTAGAACTTGGCTTAGACATCCCCTTTTCTCAGAGTCCTCCTCTGACCCTCTGTATTCTCCCCAGCAACAGGCAAGGCATTCCCAGCTTATGCCATGTCTCCCCATCTTAGCACTTATAACATTGTAGTCCATCCACAGTTTACTGGTCAGAGTGCACTGGACCAGAAGATCCTTGAGAAGATGGGCTGTGTCTTTCCTGCCTGGATCCACATCAAATAAATGAGAGCAATTCAAGGGCATATAATCATAACTGGACCAGCACCACTCCCATTACATTATTCTCTACAGCTCTCCTGCACATCCTCTGTTCATCTCCCAGAACTCCCTTAGGCTACCATTGATATTCCGTTTAGAGCTTTCAGGGTCTCTTCTCCACTTGTTTTTGCTTTCAAGGCTATCTTTGGCACACGATCCCCAACAAGTACAGTTCAATAAACATTAGCTCCCTTTTCTTCCTTGATGTTTGTTCTGAATTGTTTCGCATGTGTAAAATGTGGGGGGTAGTCACATGGTGAATTTTCTCCGACCCTCATTCTTCCTCTGGTCTCTTTCTTTTCCTAACCAAGGCCCAAATTCCAGCTTCTCCTCCTCATCACCTCCCCCGTCCCATTTGCGAAAGAATGAACTGAAACAATGGTCCTGACATCTTACCTCCTCTTTGAATACTAGTCAATTTTCTAGAAAAAAATTCTTTCAAGGAGTGGCCAGTCTCTGAGTCACTAGTAAAGGGTGGTTAAGTAGTGCCTCAACTTTATGTCCATCTCGATTGCATTTTTCATGTAGACTTTTGTTTCTGTTCCTTATTCATGTATGTCCCTATTTCTCCAACTTACTTTTCTCCTCTCACCTAACTTAGTCATTTAGAATGTTAAAAAAAAAAAAAAAAAGTTGCTACCATGGGGATAGACAACAAGTGTAACTAAGGCATAATTGTCATCTGGAGGAATATAATAATGAGAAGGGTGGTATATTAGTTTACTAGGGTTGCCACAACCAGGTACTGCAGTTTGTGTGGCTTAAACAACATAAATGTATTGTCTTGCAGGTCTAGAGTCTAGATGCCCGAGACCAAGATGTCAGCAGGATTATTTAAGGAGAGAACCCTCTCCCTAGCTTGTAGGTGGCTGCCTTCTCCCTCTGTCCTCACATGGCCGTCTCTCGGGGTCCACGCATGCCTGGTGTCTCTCTGTGTGTCCTGATCTCTTCTTATAAGGACACAAATCACTGGATTAGGACCCACCCTAACAATCTCATTTTGCCTTAATTACCTCTTTAACAGCCCAATCTTAAAATACAGTCACATTCTAAGGTACGTAGGGTTAGGGTTTCAACATAGGAATTCGGAGGGGACACAATTCAGTCTTTAACAGGTAGATTCTTATTTTCATTCATGCAACAAATTCAGAAATTATTACACATCAGCTCAAGCACCTAGCTTGGCATTGGACAAGGTCTGGTCAAAGCTTCCTAC
Organism: Camelus dromedarius; assembly: GCF_036321535.1. Classification (NCBI taxonomy): domain Eukaryota; kingdom Metazoa; phylum Chordata; class Mammalia; order Artiodactyla; family Camelidae; genus Camelus; species Camelus dromedarius. The sequence goes on along the minus strand of NC_087454.1, from coordinate 7,724,991 downwards.
AACCCAGGCAGATCTAACATCGAGATCTCCCATTGCTGTTGGCTTCTAGGGCGTTTCCTCCAAACCTCCTGCCTCCTTGGAGGCTGCTGCAATTCTCCGCCCCCAGCTCATCTCTGACTCTGCATTCCCATCTCATTCATAACAAAGCTACAGCCCTTAATTCTCTCCCTGTTCCCAGGTGTCAGACTGATCCCTTCAGATAAATGAAGTAGCGTTGGAGCAAAGATGAGAATATGGCTCACAAAGGAAATCCCCATTAAGAAATCAAGTGCTCTGTGATCAGGTTCTACTAAAAAGACATCATTATTATGAAACACGTGGGCAGAGAACACTGCCTGAGTCACCTTTTACTTTCTTCATCTCCTCCTACTCCCAGCTCATCGTCCATGTCCGAGGACAGTGCCGTGCCATGCCCTATATCCAGAATATCCTCTCTTTAGTGATCTCCCTTCCAACCTGCTCACTGAACTTAAACAAGAACTCAAATAATTTCCCCTTTTATATAGACTTCTCTCGTTTTCAGAAAAATGATTATTCTGTCTTTTGGGACCATTACTTCAAATCCACTTGTCCACACTTCCATCTATCACCTATACACATGAAGCTCAGAGAAGTTAAGAAAAATTTTCGAGTTTATAGAGTTATTGGAGCAATATGTTCAAGCCCAGGTTGATCTCATACTCCTAATCATGGTTCCCTGCTTCTGATCATGCTTCTGGAGCCTGGATTTCTTCTCTCACTAAAGTCATTGGCATCTTGATGAGCAGAGACCTAGCCACAAGAAAGAAGAGAATCTTCCTACCCCTATCAGAGTTTACATCCATCTTAATGTTACGTGAGGAATTACTCTTTACTCAATAGAAATTCTTGGGTGTTCCAGGTAAAAAGAGTTACTTAAAATCTGTTGTTAAATGATACTCTGTTTCTTAGAGAAAATAATATTAAATGTTGCAATGAGTTCAAAAGAAAAATCAGTGAGCTCAAACCTAAGATCAGGGAGAGTTGGACTTTCATGAGCACGCCTCCTTTCACTCATTTTAGAAATCAAGGCAACAGAGCTGTGATTTAACATGCAAAGGTCAGTTCACAAAGATAATTTCTAAGAAACACATTCCTTTCTTTTTTTTAAACAAAGACCTGCAATGGATAGAGAAAATGGTCATGCCAAAATTAAGCCCCCCAGGAAAGGAAAACACAACAGAGAAATGTGAGGAACTTGTAGCGCTCGTAAAAGATGTCCAGAATAATCCATTTAACCCTGTCTTCCAAGATCGCATAGTGTTTGTGTAAGTTCAGGCCAAGCATCCATAACAGCCAAGTTGATTTATGGTGGTGAAAGATTTTTCCCTGAGAACACTGATGATGGAAATAGAGTATCAGGAAGATAGAAGCATCTGTGCAAACCCAGAGTGGTGGGCTGGACAATGTCAGGGGGGTGAAAAATGAGGCCACTTTGTGAACACCCATACCCTGGATGAGGCAGAGGTAACAAACTTCGTTCTCCATCAATAATTTGCAGATGTACATCCGTTGTAACAGATTTCTTCTGTGCTAACTCCTAAAGGAATTTGTCCCTGCTGGTTTTGATAGATATGGTTGTAGATGCAGGATACAGAATAAGATTTCTTTTTAAGACTGGATAAGCTCTGTTCTGTAGATTTACCAAAACTTATATATTTAGCTCATCAAATTCAGAAACTCAAGTGCAGCGTCTTAGGAATCTGGAAGGAGGTAACCAACTGGTCTAAGAGGGTTTGAGTAGCTCTGAATCTTCTGTGTCTGTCAGAGGATGCAGTACATTCTCTATTATCTACATGAACCATTTCTCAAAATGTGGGCCAATGAAACATTAGAAAATGCTAATGACTGTAAGATGAAAGGACTGTCTTCTTCACAGTTAAGTGGTTACTGTAAAGACGATTGTGCCCATGGACTCTTTTTTTTTATTGAGTTATAATCAATTTACAGTTTTGTGTCAGTTTCTGGTGTACAGCACAATTCTTCAGTCGTACATGAATATACATATATTCATTTTCATATTCTTTTTCATCATGAGCTACTGTAAGATACTGAATATATTTCCCTTTGCTATACAGTATAAATTTGCTTATCTATTTTATATATGCCAGTCAGTATTTGCAAATCTCAAACTACCAGTTTATTCCTTCCCACTCCCCTCCCCCCTGGCAACCACAAACCTGTATTCTATGTCTGTGAGCCTGTTTCTGTTTTATATATAAGTTCATTTGTCTTTTTTTTTTTTAACCTGAAAATAAGAAAGTATCTGTAAACATACTCAGCTCCCACAACCCCACCCACTTTGAATGATGCCCTAGGTTAAAAATACACATTTGGGGAAGTAGGAAAACAAAACGTCATCAGGTGGATAATTGAAACTTTTTGTGTGTCTACTTCTAAAGCGTGAATCCTTTTTGCTCCCTCTTTTGGTCTTCCTTCACTAATTTACTGTTGCGCCTTCCTTTTGTCCAAAACCCGAGCCATTTCTGGCAGATTTTGTCCTCAACAATGGAGTGAAGTCCATTCTGCTAGGAAGCCAGTTTCACACCTCGCTCCACCCTGACTCAGAACTCAGCCCAGATTTCACACAGTCGCCGAACATTCCCTTGCAAACACCCAGCCTGTCCCAGCTAACCTGAGCCAATACTGGATTTTCTTTTACTGTTGCAGCTCCAACCTCTCTCATCTGTGCTTTTTTTGTTTTAATAAACAAATAATCCTAAATTCATCCTCCTCACCACTTCATTCTCTTGCAAAGCATCCAGTCCTAAGCCATGGGGTTTCCCCCGAAATATTTGTGCATGGAGCCAACCTTAAAACTCCCGATAAGCGGGTAAGTGGACCTGAGGTAGTTGAAACAGTAGTTTGTGGAGGCGTTTTCACAATTCATTCCCACATTTCGGTTGTAATTCTGGGGCTGTCAGTTCCATCCTGTTGATTCTGTTGATGCCCGACTTGGCCCAAATCCCTTCATTCCCAGAATTTCTCATCCTCAGTATTGATAAGGGACAAATTTCCGGTGGCCCACCCTTGTCTCATCTCTTCATTAATTCAGAGCAGCCTGACCATTCTCCAGCACATCCTCCCTGCTGACCTTCCCTGAACCCTGCCCCAAATTATTTTTTCTGGTAGCCCTGCTCAGCTGCCAAGCAGCTTTAAAAAATTTAGAAACCTTTGCCTCAAATACATACTCCTCTGCCTCATCCCAGCTGAAACCTGGATTTCCCCTGATGACATAATTTTCCTTGTCACTCTCGAGATGAGTCTGCGCATTTCCCACACACCCTTTCCCCAGGACCTCAGCGCTTGGGCAATTATTTGCGGCTCCCTGTGAACTTTCAGCCTTTCTCCAATAATAGTCTTCCCCTCCTTGTCAGTTTCACATACCTACCTAACTCCAGACCCAGTCATTCATAGCTGTCTTCCTCATTGCTTGGAAGCATCACTACCATCATTAAATTAAAAATAAAGCCCCTGCGACCCACGTGGGCCATGCATTCTGCAGAAGGTTGCCATGTGAATAGCTACTCTACAGTCATTCAGCATTTGGGACTTTGCTGTGTATACTTGTATCCTTTTATTTGCAGGTCATTTTGAAAGCTGACTTTGCTTGCCCTGGCTAGGTCTCCCCAAGATGTGAAACATGGCCCAGCTGGTTGACAATCACATAGTTTTCTTATTACACTTCCGTTTATTTCATCCTTAGTTTTAGATGCTTGAAGACAGCCATTTCGCTCTTTGAGGTGTTTCCCCAAAGTAGATTTCAAAAAGTGTTCTACCAATGAATTTCAATAAATCCAGAATACTCTATAATCTAGTAACAATTCAGGAACAGATGGACACTTAAGTCATTTCCAATATTTTACAGAAATTTTGTGGCAGTAGTCATCCTAGAACATAACTCTGTATAATGCCTCTGGTTGTTTTCTTAGAAGAAATTTCTCTAAGTAAAACATGGGGTCAAAGTCTTTGAATGTTTATAGCTTTCGACACATATTGACGACTTGCTTGCCAGAGCGGTTGTAACAGTTTACACTCCACCAGCACTGTTTGAGTGTCTCACCACACCCTTTCTTTCTATATAATCTTTTAAACAAATCTTTGCAGAACAACCAGCCCAGATTGCAGCAGAAAGCTCTAGGATTCTGCCAGGGTGGTTTAAGTCCAGGAGAGGATTTGCTAGCATGCCTGAAAGGGTAAAGAGTTTGAAAAAAATCTGACAATATGATAAAGGCAATTAGTGCTATAAAAAAATAAAGGCAATCAGAAATTCCAAAGGAACAGGGGGCAAAAGACTATAAAAGACATATAGTCATAAAACATTCCCTGGATTTGCGGGGAATGATATTTACATGGTCATAACAATGTAATGATTTAACTTTAAAAAGTGATATAATTGTATGAGTAGGAGACGAGAGGAAAGTGTATTGTAAGAGGGTGGAACTTGTTATTTGTCACTGCAGAGATTAGTAACTGTGGTATAAAAGCAATTAAAAATAGGAACAGTAATTTAAACTTATTACTCAGAGATATGAACGTAAATATGAAAAGAAACAAAGAGTTAAGTACTTGCTTTCAAAGAGTGGGATTTGGAGTAGGGAGGAGAAGAAAACAAGCCTTTTGATTAAAATTATGAGACCTTTTAACCAGGAGCATTTTAACTTTGATAAAATATATTTTAACAATATTCAAAAATGTTGAGATTGTTGGAAGTCTATCAATTTTTTAAATTGTTATTACTTTGAATTAGTATTTTTATAAGCATCAGAATTTCGTATTTCTTTTGTGACTTGTCTGTTCATGTACTTATTTATCAAGAGAAATCACTGGTTTTCTTATTGATTTGTAAGAACTTTTTATGTATTTGTCTGCCACACTTGCTAGGAAATATTTTACTCAGTTTGTTGTTTGTATTGTATTTTGTTTCTGGTGTTGGACAAAATGTTGCCAAATATATTAATTTTTACCTTTTTGCATAGAAATTCCCAGATTAGCTTGTATTTTCTTTATTTCTAAAGGTTTGACATTTTGCTTTAAGTTCTTAATTTATCTTGTTACCTTATTTTTTTAATAAACGTTTTCTGGAACTTACTATGTTCCAGGCACAATTCCAAGCTTTTCCTAAATATTAATTCAATTAAAGTTCATGAGAGAGGAGACACTTTAATCGTTTCTCCCTAAACAGCTAATTTTCCTACAATATTTACCGCAAGCGCCATCCTTTCTCCACTGGCTTGGGAATCTTTTTCTGATAATTTATTTTGTTTCAGATCTACTTTCAAATTTTTTCATAAAATCACACTATTTTACTTAATGTTAGTTTATAATACAGTTTATATATGAAAGAGCAATTTCTTCCCACACTTTAATTTAAAAAAAAAACTTAGCCAATTTACCCATTTATTCTCTAGCTGATCTTTTGATTTTGTTGTTGTTGTTGTTGTTGTTGTTGTTGTTGTTGTTAAGCTCCAGAATAAATTCTTTTGGAATTGTGACCAGAACTTTGTTAAACCAAAACATTAATTAAAAACTATTTACTCTTTACAATGCTAATTTGTCTTGATAGTAAAAGTTATACTTCTCTAATTATTTAAATCTTATTTAAAAAATCTAAGGTGCTAAAATTTTTGGTTGCCAATGACCTCACATCAACTCTAAGAATATTTCAGTTGATACTTATAAGTTTTGTACCATTATATTCACATCATCTACAAATAATGGTAATTTTACCTCTTCTCCTTCAGGAATTATATTTCATTTCTGTTTCATGATTTAATGCATTAGTCATTATATTTAGAACTGCATTAAGTAGAGGGATATTGGCTACATATTTTGGAAGAATACTGAAAAGCCAAATATTAAAAATTAATATTTATCCAAAACCATGGCAAAGCCAATTTATTAATATAGAATAAATTGCAGGAGTGAAAAATTAATCTGAAATTCTATTTAAGAGTATCATTATAATTTTATCACTAAAGTTTTTAGGAGTCAATTTTTAAAAATTTGATATTATAGTTTAGGACAGGACTCTGATAACTCCTCAGCCCTGTGAGATGCTAAATTGCCCCTATCGGTACCACAATGCACATTGATAGTGTTAAGTGAATGTTCAGTTTCAACAGAACTGGTAGAGGAGAGAGATTTTCTGGATAGTTATACAAGAATAGGCACTGCTAATGGACATGTTGACACCAAACTTTCCTTCATCTCTGATGGGCACAAAAAAAGGCAGCTACCTTCCCTTTAACTCCTGGCCTTGGAGATTTGGTTGAGGGTGATAACATAGTTTCACTGAGACAATCTCACCAACTTAAGCTCTGTGCACTGCTGAAGCAAGAGCTTTCTAAATACTTCCAGAATCACACTTGAGATTTTTACATTCACTTATACTGTATTTCTAATATACTTTGCATTCAAATAAATCATTTGATTAAAATCTGTCCTCAAGCCTTGGATCTAAAAATGCCAAAATGGAATGTAATCAACTCTCAGGATAACGGAATAATCTCTGATTTTCCCTTTGCAACTCAGCTTCTATTGCCTGTAGAGAAATTGCAGCAGTCTTCTCTGGAGCGGAGTGATAAGAGTATTTTTATAGCAGAAATCATGTAAGAAGTATTTGCACTTTTAAGACTCATCAGTTTGATTATTTCTTGAGGTTCCAGTGAAAACGTACTCTCTCTGAATAAAAAAAAAAAAAAAAAACGTTGGCAGTTGGTACATCCTGCTAGGCTGGTACCATTATCTGCAGCTTGCAGTACTTAATTTTGTTCAAGCCACATTTTTGCACGTAATAGCTACATTCCTACCTTTTTTTTTTTAAAAAAAAACATAGCAAGCCAGTTCCAAAATCTCTTGTACACCATGAAATTTGTCTCTGATCAAAGAATAATAGAAGAGTCCTATGGCCTTTCTTCTTAGATAGGTAATCCTGTTAACATACACTGTGCTAGAATTAGTTTCCAAACACAACTGAAGGGTATGAATAAATGAGTTGATGACTCCTGTTATTCATAAACTTCATCATGTTTATCCATCATTGATGATAATTATCTTTACTGATTTTCCATTCTGTAAATATTTCTGCATCAAATTCATTATGTGTCCTCAAATCTCTCATTCAGCACATAAAAAGAGAAACTTAGCTAATTCAGCATAAATCCACCACGCTGTCAAACTTAAAAGGACTTTTGGTGGGTTTTGCGTGTCCCAACAACTAAGACACAGGACACAAAAGTAGCACATTTAATAATGTCAATAAGCTCTCATGCACAGTAAAATGGAATTCAGCAAAATATTTTTTAGCAGTATAAATACCAAGAATCGACTTTGTACCTGGGATTCATAGATTGTGCAAACCTGAATACCCCCCCTCTTTCAATTCCTGAAAATGTTAGCAAGTCTGCAGCAATCATTTCAACAAGCTTTACAGTAAAACTTTTACCTTTGAAGTCTCAGAGATATGAAGGATTATCTTCTTAGCACATTCTTGTTAAATCTATTTTTTTGAGGGTAGATTAGGAACATTAGCTGTGGTTTTGGTTCCTCATTTTTCTCTTACACTCTTTCCTCATACTCTTCATTCTGTCCCTGTAAATCATCAAGATAGTTGTCCATGATTTTAGAGATTCTTCTCCTCATGAAAATTTAAGGTGGTAATGATGACGTTCAGCTGTTAATTCATCTTCACACGATGAAAAGAATTCCCAAGCTGTGCGTTTCCCTGAAATACCCACAGCTTAAGGAAAGTTAAATAACTGAAAATTGGATACAGTGCATAATGATTATTTTATTCCATGATGTGAGTACTAATATGCAAACGATCCTATGAAGATTACTAGCAGTATATAATCTGATTCCATTATTTTCCTTATATTGTCATTTTTTAAAATAAACCTTAGTTGGTTCCAAATGGACATTATCATGTCACAGACTCGGGTAACCATAGCCAGGATCACCTGGTGCAGGATGGAGCTCACAGGGAGAAAATCAAGTTTCTTATCCATCCTTTTGGCCTCATGAGGAAGGAGATGCTTTCTCTGGTCACAGCTGCATGCCTCCTGGAGGTGTGTCCCAGCCCTGTGCCGCTTTAGGCTCTCTTTATTAGGTTGATGTTTCCTTGGGAAATGGAGGTGAGTGTGGGGGAAAATGTTTTAAGTTCAGATAACAAACAGTCTTGTTTTGTGCCAACTTTTTAGGGGAGTGTTGGGAAACACTGGTTCCTAAGCACCTGGGTAAGAGAAGTTGTGTTTAGGTACAGATTCATCCTCACCACACACCTGGTAACAATTTCTGGTTCACTCCTGAATTCCTGCTTATCTCCACAGATACAATATCCTCCCTAAAGTTATTTAACAAACATATTTCCTCTCAATACCTATATTAAACTAAACCATTTTTTAAAAAGGCTGACATTTGATCATTTTGACCTACAAATGAAAATCTCATAGGGGTTAGCCCAATACTAACTGTCAATCATCTTTGACTAGATGCTATGTTCATCTACATAATCATATGACTTTTGATCAGGCAGAATCTCAGGGATGCCAGAAATCCAGCTGAAGCAGGTATTTATCTATTCGGTTTTCCAAAACCAAAATCAAAGCAAAAACCTACCAGTAGATTTTGGTCAATTGTAAGACACAACTGATGTTCAGAGCAATTCTATCAATAATAATGGTGATATGAGGCCTCCTAGTCTTAATCCTGGTTTTAATGAGGGAACCTCTGCTGTTTAGCCATCAGATATTCATTAGCAATTCAAATAAATGTCCTTCATGTTTTAGTTTATGAGAATTTTTATCCAGAATGATGAAATGGTTTTTTGAGCTTTACTATATTTTTTTTCTCATGAGATCCATTTACGTAATATGCAAACCTATTTCTCTCATTAAGGTGTTCTTGAATTCCTGGAATAAATCAGGCTTGCGTGCAATGGATGATTTCTTAAGGTGCTATTGTATTTAGACTGTAATTATTTTAAGGATTTCTGCAGCTATACTCACAGATGAGGTTCCTATTCAGTTTAGGAATTTTGAGTTATTTATTCAGCTTTTTGGAGCAGTCATTTCATCTTCATACTATGAATGTGATAGTTTTTTTTTAATTTTCTTCTAGTTTATGGAACAATTTCTCTAATAGAAATGATCTGCTCCTTGAAAATGTAAAAGCTGTAAAGCTGTCCAGCTTAGTAGCCTTTTTTAAAAACACAATTATTTGAGAATTTTTTCCAAAGTATTGGAGTTTTCAGACATCTTAATTATGAAGACAGTTTTGGTCATCATGTTGATCCAGGAAATTTGCCATTTTAAAAGATGTTATAAATCACAAGCATAATTTTAGATATTCTTGATCTCTCTTGTCTGTTCTCACACCAAATGTTTTTCCTGTTGGCTATGTTTTCCACAGATGTATGCATTTTATGTTGTGGTTTTTTTTTTTTCTCCAAAGAAATACTGTCTTTCTGCTTTCTGGTTTTTTTTTGTTTTTTTTTTAATCTTGGCTGAGTCTTTCTATTGAGTTACTTTGGCATAATTTATTATTAATTTTTACTGATTTTTAAAAAACATTTCATGGGGGGATAACTAGGTTTGTTTGTTTGTTTGTTTAAAAGGAGGTACAGGGGATTGAACCTGGGACCTCATGCATGCTAAGCACACTCTACCACTGAGCTATACCCTCCCCCTCTTTTCTAGATTCTTAGGTAAATTTTTACTTCTCTTAAAAAAAACACGCTTAATTAATAATAAAAGCCTTTCAGGGCAGATGTTTGGCCTGGGGGTAAGGCCCACAGCTTCATGGAGTTCATAGTCTAATTTGGTTTGCAGACATATCAATAAGCTATTATAATGAGAAAGGTGCTCTAATAGGAAAAGTTCCAGGTTCTAATGGAACACTTAGAATAGTAACTCCACCAAATCTGCTACAGGTGGGAGTAAAGAAAAGTTTACAAACTGAAGTGATGCCTAAGCTCAAAGTAGGACTTCTCCAGGCAAAGGAAGATAAAAAGAGAGGGAAACAGCTTGTGCCAGGACCCCAGGATGAGAAAGAGCCCAGTCCTGTGCTTGGCTATGGCAGACGTTCGTGGGGCTGGATACAAAAAGCAGCAAGAGTGACATTAGCTTGGAGAGATCAATAAGAATCAAACTAGAAAGGGAGATATCAAGGAGAGGGACAGTGGAATTCCAGTAGTGTTTTACGCATAAAAACGACATAATCATTTTTTGAAATGATTTTTTTTTTTTTACTTCAGAAACTCTGAATGATCACTCTGATCTCCCTGTGGAGAAAGATGACTTTGGAAGATGATTTTGATCTCCCCGTGGAGACTAGATTTGATGTAAACAAGACAAGAAGCAAAGGAACCAGTTTTGAGGTTGAGGTAGAAAGCCAGATAAGAAATGGTGTTGCCCTAAATGAGCAAAGCAGCATTGAGTGTGAAAGGAAGGAGACAGACTGAGATGGTGTAAGAGGGGAAAAGCTTAGAGAGTGATGGATTGGGAGTGTGGGGTGAAGGGAGTGGGAAGTTGCTGCCGGTAGATCCAGCCGGTGTTCCAGGTTCTTATCCCGTCCCAGAAAGAATTCAGAGACAAGACTTAGAGGTTAAGAAAAGTAAAGTGAGGATTTATTAAAGGATGAATAGTACACTCTAAAGGGGAGAGCCGGCAGGCTCAGGTGAGCGGCTGCCCTGAGTTTCTTTGGCAAGTTAGTCACATAGGGTGTAAAAATGAATGGGCAGAATATTCATTGAGGAGGGAAGGGCTTGGGGTCGTATTTCCTGATTATCATTCCAGCTCCAAAGGGAGGAGGGATTTTTGTCCTTATTTAGTCTGGATCAGAAGTGTCATGGCGTCAGTGCATGATGGGTACTTCTGACCTGCAAGGCTAAATTTATTGAAATGAGGGAATAATGAGCAAAATGTTACATTTGGACGCTGGAAATTCCTGCCTTTTCTGACCTTTCTTTGTTGGTCTCCAGGCCAAAAGGTGTGGCCCCTTATCAGCCCAAAGATTCCTGCTTTTCCTTCTCTGCCCAGGGACCCTTGGTGCTTACATGATGTATGTTTTCCTGCATTTGGCTTGTGCCCCTCCCTTCTGCCCAATTCCTGCCATTTGGTCTGTGTCCCCTTTCTCTGCTCATATCTAGCTATCTGCCTGCTCTAACATAGTGAAGAATGATGCCCAGGTTTTAGCCTTGACTTTGGGGCTGTAGGGCCCTCCCCTGAGTTAAGGAAGCAAGAGCAGAAACTGAGTCAAATGAAGAAGACTGACCCTGGATGTGCCGACTTTTTACTATTATTATTAATATGAATTGTTCTTTTGTCCTGTTTAGTGCCATTTACTTTGGCTTCTATTTTATCTAAGAAATAATGTTTCTACCCTTCATTTTGTGTGTGCGTATATGTGTAAATACCTGAAAATTATCAAACTTTTTTTCTTGTTTCTACATAAAGAATTTATCCCTCTTTTGCTCATTTCTACCCTTTTCTATCCATATTCCAATTTGGGTTAATAAAATCTGAGATATTGTGCCTAAATTATTAATCTTGTGTTATTTCATATTATGCCTTTCATTTATTTTATCTTGTTCATTTTCTCATTCTTCTGCTAGACTATTAGCTCCAAAAAGACAGAACTCATCTTTTACTTAATGTTTGTCTGATTTACTGCTATCATCTGTCTAGAACAAAGTCTAGTTTATTGGTGGGATCTACCAAATATTTGTTTAAAAAAAAGATAATTTTTCCATTATGCACCTTCTCTTTCCCCCTTTTGACCACTGCATTCAGTTTTTAAATCACTAATTTCATTGTTATTAGTAATCTATTTCACAATTTAGCTTGAATTTTATTCAGTTCTCAGTTGCCTGTAGTGTGTGTTCAAGCATTTTTTTTCTTCTCAAAGAGAATGTGGGGACATGTTTTCTGACCTCCACCACAGATACTACACCTAGAGTATGGCTTGGTCACAGACTTTCCTCTTGAAATTTTGTAAGTTGTTCCACTGTCTTTGGCATTTAGAGTTTTGAAGAAATGCTCTGAGGTTATCTGGATTTCATTTCTTTATACGTGACCCTTTTGTTTTTCTTCATGGATGCAGGTTGGATATTTTTCTTTATCTTTTAACTTTAAAATTACTGGTTCCTTGAGGACAAGTTCATTCACATTTGTAATATCTTGCAGGGCATACAGCTTATCACAGGGGTGGAGTGAATACTGGATGAATACATACATGAATAAAGACACAAATTATATTTAGGTAAACTTAAAACCGCACCAGTGTTTCTCTACCTCATTATCAATCTCCAGGTTAACTGACACTGATACAACTCAAGAGAAGTCAGGCATGCCACCTTGTATTCCTGCAGAATCACCAAGACCTGAAAGTTCTGTGAAAACATTATGACCATGCAGAAAACTTCACCACTATTGGAATCCAAGCCAAATTAGCCCCTCTTTCAATAACTTTATTATCCCACAACTTCAGAGCCCTACTCAAAATGCTCAGTTTTTCACCCTAGAGAATTGGCATGATAAGGGACAGAAATGAAACCTAATTTTTATATTTCTTTTTATGGTTTGGATGAAACAAAAGCATTGTCAATGACACAAAACAAATCATGTGAGAAATTAAAATATCTTTCCTTCATTTTCCTTTTTATATTCTTCCCTTGGCTGCCTCAAAGCTAGTTTCTATCAGTAGATGGAGTATCCCATCAGAATTAGCAGCAATCATTTATATTTATACAATAAACTGCAAACTTTTGTTTCACCACCAGATTTTAGGTGCAATTGAGATGGAGAACAAAGCAAACTGAATCCAAGTCAAACAATACTAATAGGTGTATCAATCTGCCCTAATATAAACGCAGGAAGCTAGAAGGATACTCTGTATATCCTTTGTAGTTTGTCTATTCATACATATATAATTAAACACATATAAATTTAAAATGCATTTATATCAGAGTCACCTAAGAGTGCACTCATTTTAGACAATATAGTAATCCCTTCTTGGAAATTCAAAAGATAGAAATTGCAAGTATGTCTTCTTGCACCTCAAGTTTGGTGAAATATCCATCCAAGGCATATGAACCACATTCGTTAGTGTGATCACTGGTTTTACCTGCTTTATTGATTTTTTTTCTTAGCAAGATCTGTGGCATTTATGATTCTCGTTACATAAGTCTTTGCAATGTTCTTACTACAGAGAAATCCATCACTGATCTATGCATTTTATCAAATGGTGAAATAACTAATCAGTTGACTCGGTTTTGTTGAGTATGGCTCAACATATCTTTTAGTGGTCTTTTGTTTTCATTTTAATATTCTTTGAGTTACATGTGAGCACTGTGATATGTGCTTTATCAGTATCCATCGAATATTTAACTTAAGAGGCGTAGCAGTTAAGGTGGAGCTCCCCTAATTATGTTGTGTTGCTGGTCTGTGCCTTTCATCAGTCCAATATCCCTTTATCTTCTACTTGCAGTAATTTTAGAGACATTTGCCCTAGTCGGATTCATGCTAACCTTTCAGTCTCAGGAAGCATAATATGATCTGTGTTTTATCAGTTAGGCAGAAGTGACTTGCTGGATTTCATTATACATTTCAGTGGTATTATTGGCAATGACTCTATGGATAACCTCTTGGTATATTCCAACATGCTAGGGGCCACTGGAAATGTGTGCTTAGGGGGCCCTGGACTTACAGATCAACAAGGATAACTGACCTCATTGTTTAATTCCATCTCCTCAAGAGATATCTTTTGAAGAAACCTTTTACAGGGGCATTATTTCTTAAGGCATACTTTTATGGTGAGTCAAAAGAAGTCTTTCTGTGGTAAAATGAAATTGGGACATAGAGGGGACTAAAAGGGCTCCTTATAAACATTTCCAAAGTTTGCTTAGATGTAGGCAGGAGGAGGCATTTCCTAGATTATGCAACATGAAACGTTTTCAAAAATCAATCTTACCCAAAATTTCTCCCATGGAACATAACAACTCTTTAGCAATACTGAAAGTCTCTACTCATCGATAACAGCAGGAAGCCCAGAAATTTGGAATTATTTGAGTAAAGGGTTGAAGGAAGTTGATCCTGAAGATACCTGCTCCAAGTTAGTCATCCGCAGCACTTCTAGCTGTTTTTACCACTGGCAGGTGTCATAAAGACCTGTTGGTAGAGTATCAATTCCAGGGGCAAGTCTAACTTACAAAAGAAAAAGAAAACAAAGAACTGCAAGCAAAATACAAAAACTGTGCATCAGCTTTATCCACCTTAGGTGGTTGACAACAAAGGTGACACCATATTATTTCCAACATTCAACAAACACTCTTACTTAGAACTCTGTGAAATTGATTTATCTTGTATACTCCTGAGGAATCTGGTTCAGTAGGAGTGGGTATCTAAAGCACATTTTTTATGTAAAAGATGCTCTTGAATTTCAGTTTTACTTTATGAATTACAACATCTTACCTAATACACATACATTCATATGTGTGTATGTACATATACACATATTCCAAAAAGATACAAAAGATTGCTTCATGGAAGAGTTTTAGCCTTCCCTTGACCTCTGGGAACCAAGTCTGGTTCTGGCAGTCCTTTGTGTCTGAAGGGAAAGAGGTCCCAGAGTAAGCCATAAACAGCAATAGGTAGAATCAGCAGTAGAAATATGCTTGCCATAAATCACAGTGAAATAAACAATACCACACCCACGTGCTTACTAAGCCTTGCAAACGAGGACTCTGGCTTTACCAGCTCTTGTCAAACTTTTCAATGCCTTTCCTTCACTCCAGGAGGCACCCAGTCATAAAATTATGAAACAAACCTTCCTTACCATTTCCTAAACCAATTCCTCATCCCAGATGAAGGACTGTTTGCAAAGGAGCTGTATTGCCATTCCAGATTAGCCATGCTTTCTCACTGGCTCTCACACTGTTAACTTTGTCTTGTCTCTAAATGCCCAGAATTCTAGATCTCCTAAATAAGGATGTATCATTTTATATCACTGGAAGCAATTTGTCACACATCTCTGAAGATCTGCTTTCCAGAAAAATCAACCAATCTTCAGTATTAAGCATATATTCACATCAAACACTGGAAGCTCAAATCACTATGATGTAATTCTTCAAAATGCTGGGGTTTGAACCATTCTCAGAGAGGAATTATGATATACTGCAAAAGAAAACAACTCAAGTTCACGTGGCATTTTATTCATGGAGAAAAACTATACACTTCAACATTCAGTCTAATACACAGTGTACTACTGGATCAGCAGCCTGCACATAAACAGAAATTCAGAAATACAGAATCTGGGGCTCCATCCAAAACCCACTGGATCAGAATCTGTCTCTTAGCAACCTCTTCAGGTGATGTGTAGAAACATTAAAGTTGGAGGAAGACTGTGATAGACTAACTTTGACTCATTTATGTCTAACCATTTTAATATTTGGACTAAAGAATGAGAACAGTGTAGCACCAATCTTTCAAAAAATTAGAGGTGGAATTTTAAACCTGAGATCCAAAAATTCAGTATTCACACTTGTTCTATTGTCACATTGTAAAAAATAGTTTTCCCATTCTCCCAAATAATCACTTCCCTGTGTGTGTACACTAGCAATACCACTTAGGTGTGGCTTCAAGTGGTAATAGCAGTGGTTTGAGAAAAAACCTGCTACAACAGGAAGTCATAGACCTTATACATGGGGTCTTCAGAAAATTCCACAGGCTCACTGAAATAACCTACACCCTTTTACCATTCTGGAGTTTCATGAAATATACCAAAATTATCTCAGGCCAGGCAGGTAAAAGAGCTTCTCTCTACAGTTTACTGTCATTCAGTGGCTTGTAGATGTCCTTCTCTTTTCCATCATAAGGATGGTTCATAAGGATATTCAAACGTACATTCAGTTCACTCCTGGACTGCCATGCGGTGTGGCACGTAGGATGGAGACAGAGGTACTGATTGCAGGATAACTACTCACGAGTGTGCCAGAGAAACCAAAAGGAGAGGAGGACCGTCTTAGTCAACTTGGGCTGCCATGTCAAAACTCCAGAGACCAAGTGGCTTAAACAACAGAAATTTATTTTCTCCCAGTCCTGGAGGCTGGAATTTCCAGACCAAGGTGCCGGCCAGTTAGGTTTCTGGTGAGATTTCTCTTCCTGGCTTGCAGACAGACAGCTTCTTGAGCCGTCTTCACATGGCGTTCCCTCTGTGGCAGGAAAGTGCAGGGATTGGAGGGGAGGAAAGGGTTGGAGAGAGAGAGAGAGAGAGAGAGAGATCTGGTGTTTCTTTCTCTTCTTACAAGGACAGACAGCAGTCCCATCAGATTAAGGCCCCATCCTTAAGACCTCATCTAACCTGTATTACCTCCTTATAGGCACTGTCTCCAAATACAGTCATACTGGGAATCAGGGCTTCAACATATTGATTTGGGGGGGCAGGAGGGATACATTTCAGTCCATAACATTCCACCCTCTGGCCTCCCAATCTTCATGTCCTTCTCACATGCAAAACGTATTCACCCCATCCCAACAGCCCCAAAAATCTTACTTCATTCCAGCATCAACTTTAAAGCCTAATGCCCAAAGTCTCATCTAAACATCATCTAAAGCAGGTTATGAGTGAGACTCGAGATATGATTCATCCTGAGGCAAAACTATCCAGTTGTGAACCTGTGAAATCAGGCATATTCTGTGCCTCCCAAATGCAGTGGGAATAGACATTCCCATTCCAGAAGGGAGAAATCAGACAGAAGAAAGAAATGGCAGGTCTCTAGCAAGTCCGAAACCTACCAAGGCAAGCTCCACTAGATCTGAAAGCTCAAGAATAACCTCTTCTTTGACTCCATGCCCCTCCTTCCAGGGCTGCTGGGACAGCAGTGTCATCCTCATGGCCTTAGGTGACGCCTTGTCCCAGAGGCTCTGGCTGGCTAATACCAAGAGATGGCCCGGAAACCAAGAAGGAACCAGCCCGGCTCCCTGGGCCGATGGTGGTAATCCTGATGACCCCTGAGTCACCTTTGGCACCTGATTCCCTTTCCTTGAAGGATAATTCTTGTTTACAGCTGGATAGTTCTATTGTCTCGTCCTATGGAATCCCAGGAGTCTGCCTGCCTTCATTCTGTTCTGTTTTCTCTGTTCCTCTTAGTCCCAGCTGGCAGCGTTTCTGATGATATAATCCCACCTCTATTCTGAGTTTCTGCTAAAACGGCTCATTAAATTTGTGATTTACACCCATACTAATCTCCTCAGCAAATGAATAGGAACACCTTTAGTGTTCTCTCCAGAATGCCAAAATGGATAGGCTGAGAATTTTCCGAAGCTTTAAGTTCTGGTCTCTTGTTGCTTAGCGATTCCTTCAGTTTACCTCTCTCCTCTGGCATTGTGCCATGAGCAGTAAGGAGAAAGGAAGCTACTTCTTCAGCTTTGCTTAGAAATCTCCTCAGCTAAAATATCCAGTTTCATCACTCCCAGGTTCTCCTTACACAGAACACTAGAACAGAATTCAGCCAGGTTCTTTGCCACGTTACAAGATCACTGTTCTTCCAGTTTCTAATAATATGTTCCTCGTTTCTGTCTGAAACTTCCTAAGAAAGTCCATATTTCTACCGCCATTCTGTCCATCATGAAATAGGTATTCCCTCAGATGATAGAGGCTTTCTGTATAGCTCTCCCCTTTTCTTCCTGAGCCCTCATCAGAATTACCTTTAATGCCATGTTTCTATCAATGTTCCTTTCAAGGCAATCTAAGCTTTTTCTAGCACGCACCTCAGCATTCTTCTTGCCTCCACCCAGCACTCGAGGCCAAAGCCACTTCCAAATTTTTAGGTATTTGTTATAGTTGCTCGTCACTTCTCTGTCTTAGATTGCCAGAACCAAATACCATAGACTGGATTGCTTAACAGAAATTTATTTTCTCAAAGTTCTGGAGCCTAGAAGTCCCAGATCCAGGTGCGGACTGATTCGGTTCCTAGTGAGAGCTCTTTCTGGCCTGCAGATGGCTGCCTTCTTGCTCTGTCCTCACACAGCCTTTCGTCTGAGGCCCCCAGGGGTGGGGTTGGAATGGAGAAAGAGCTCAGATATCTCTTCCTCTTCTTATAAGGACAAGCCCTATAGGAGAATTAGAGTCCAGCCCTTATGACCTGATGTAATCTTGATTACCCACTTCTAGGCTCTATCTCCAAATTCAGCTCCATTGGGGTTTAGGGCTTCAAGACATGAACTTAGAGGGAACAGAATTCAATCCATAACAAGTGTATAAATCAGAATTCTTCACAAGAATACTTCTAAAATTCTTCTTTTTGCTATAATCCTGGTATTTGCTATCATCCTTTTTTTGATCTGGAACTCCCTTGAAGTTTATTTTCCAATGGAAATAAAATTTCCTTATCAGTATCTGTGTCATTCTGTGTTATATGAAAACGTGGTATGAATGTGTAAGACCAGCCCTCCTGGGGACCAATGTTTGCCCTCCAGCAACAGCACTTATATACCAAATTTCCTCCATCACAATCTGCTGGGCAGTGGGTCAGATCCACATAAAGAGATGTGATCACGGAAAACACAGCAGATGGCTTGGAAAGAGATCCTTGCAGCCCTAGCCGGGGCAGGACCCAGTCTGCTCCTAAACTGAACAGAACAAAAGCAGGGGTCTACAGCATTGCCTGCTATTAAGATCGTCTACAAGAAGTATAATAAAAACGTTTGTAGTTCTTTTACAGTTTGCAAAACATTTCCAAAAATAGTAATTTGTTTAACTAATGTTTATTGAGCATCTGCTATACACTGTTCTAGACTCTAGAATGAAGCAAATAAATGTCAAATCGTGTTACATAATAGCAATTGATTGTTACAAAGATCTTATAAAGCAAAGTAAGCATTATTACTCCCAGTTTTAGGTGGAAAACTGAGACGAAGAGAAGTTAGCGGCTTTGTATAAGCTAATAACTAACAGTGGAATGTCCAGCCTGGGTCCCTGGGACCATGTTTCAGAGCCCTTTCCTTTATGCTGTGAGATGCTTCTCCATCCTGCCCAGATTTTATATCACCTTTCATCCCAGGGAGCTCACACTTTTCAACTGAGAACTGTAAAGCTGGAAACAACAGAATCAAGAGTTGGAGGTGGAAGGAGTCAAGAGATTATATAAAAGGGGTTAAGGGTGAGGGAGGTAGGGAAACCAGATAGTGGCAGAGTAAACAATTAATTCCAATACTCAGCCTTGACTCTTACACTAGCCCCAAACAGCAGGGTTACCAATGCTTATATGTGTGTGTCCAGGATCTCACCCATCGCTCACAGGAGAGGGACTTGGGAACTGATTGATATTCTTGGCACAGAAGAGCAATGTCATTGCAACTCCTAGGAAAATTGCTGCCTGAGAAAATGGTTTTCCACCCAGGCAAGCTGTTTTTCAAATGGTAAGAAGTGATGGCATCTGAGCAATGTGTATTCTTGTAATCTCTCTCTGACCCTGAGACACAGTGTGCAGAAGGAGGGCTCTGAGGCTGTCCTGCCCGCCAGGTGGCTTGCATCAGGCAGGTGCCATTCAAAAACATTTCACCTGTGTCTTCTATTGAGCTCCGGTGCTAGGATTTAAAGAGTGGTGGGCACAATGGAAATAAGAAAAAGATAGGAGTATTTTCAAGAGGGAAGGGTCCTATGACATGGAAGTGGAGAGAAAACAGCTGCTTTTCTCTACACAATTGGAGGCCTATATGTTTCTTTAAGGATCTTCCTCTGCCTTTGAGAGGTAACATGGCTCACATAAATATAGCATCATTACAGCAATTACTTACTGGTGACAGGTGAAGAAGATTCTGTTACCTGTAACCAGCTAGTAAATATGAACATGACGTTTTAAACCTGCCTCTGCTTATAGGACCACCAAGTCATATTTCCTTCTCTTTTGCTCAGCATGGATCCCCAACCACATCCTCTTCACCACATTCTGCCTAAATCTCCAAAGAGTATCCCCAGTCACTCACGTGAGGCCAAAGGCACCAGACTCCTTAGCCAAGTTTCCCCTCCAGCTCCAAAGGGGAAGGAAAAATGCATCTGTACTTTCAGAGTGAGCACCTCCAGGACATCGGGGGTGGAAGGCTCAGTCATCGGAGGGTGTTACTCTAATCTGGAATTCCAAATTTAGCAAGTGATGTGCCCATGCTGAGAGAATTCCTTCCTTTCAATGAACTCCCACCTATCAGCAGAAATGGAAACTGGAAAAGCTCAAGGGAGTCACACTTTCCCTGCAGGTTTTCAGTTATTTTGCAAACTCCACCTTAGGGATTTCCACAGTCTCCGAGTTCATTGGAATCTTCTCATTTCATTGAAGTGAAACGTGTTTGCTGAGGCTGAACAGACCAAGTGGTTCAGGGTGGTGAAAAGGAAAAGCCTTGGAAATGGTAACCAGAAGGACTCCCTTGGTCCCACCCTCTTTTCCTTTGTGACTGTGGGTGAGTCATATTCTCGGTCTCCTCACCTGCAAAATTAATATATGAAGCCCTGCAAAGCCACATCACAGAGATGTTTTCAAGTTAAAATAAAATAAAGCATGATAAATCTTTAGGAAAAGAGCTGCTGAAAAATGCACTCAATGGGGATTTTGTAGTTATTCATTATGCCACCTCTTAAATTCTGAAATGTTTTCAGGAGTGTAAATTTTGAAAAAGACATTCTTTTTAAAATTTTTAATTTAAGTATGGTTGACTTACAACGTTGTGTTAGTTTTAGGTGTACAGCAAAGTGATTCAGTTGTACATATACATATATATTCTTTTCCAGATTATTTTCCATTATAGGTTATCACAAGATATTGAATATAGTTCCCTGTGCTATACAATAGGCCTTTGTTATTTATCTATTTTATATATGGTAATGTGTATATGTTTATCCCAAACTCCTACTTTATCCCTCCCTCTGACCCTTTTCCCCTTGGTAACCATAGTTTGTTTTCTATGTCTGTGAGTAAATAAGTTCATTTGTATCATTTTTTTTTTTAGACTCCACATATAAGTGATATCATATGATATTTGTCTTTCTCTGTCTGAATTACTTCACTTAATATGATAATCTCTAAGTCCATCCATGTTATTGCAAATGGCATTATCTTCCAATTGGAAAACAATATTTTCCAATGATCAATGAATTATGTGGCAAAATCATGCTTGAGCAAGTGATCCATTAGGAAAATGTTAATTTCATTAAAATGAGTTATTTTTTGCTAATATGCACTGAGTTTATCAGTTATTTCAAACAAATAAATATCTTATTTTTTTTAGTTTTAATTTCATAAAAATTATTTTAGTATATTGAGTTTCTCAGTGTTAGTTTAAATAAAAATAAATAAATATTTTAAATACTCTCCAGTATTATTTATAATATGTTAAATATAACCCACGTAACAAAAGCTTTTTGGGGTCCTCAATAATTTTTAAGAGTATAAGGGATTCTGGATTATGGCAAAGCTCCTCAGCACTCTTCTTTCTGATCATTTCTGTTCTCTGTGTTGGAAGTCAACCTGGTGAGGACTGATTGTCAAATCGCACTATCTACTGAGCCATATTGTCAATATCCTGAAAGACTGCCCAGCTCCAGGAAGTGCTGGATGTAGGGTGGGTGAGGGAGTCCAGGCTTCTCCCTATGTCTCACCTGATGTTGCAGGGACAGATTTGCAGCAAAGAGAAATATGCTGTTGAGGAAAATCTTTCCAAGCTGAGTCTTCCCCTTCCTCATTCCAGGTCAATTATACTAATACATATCCTATTACCTAATGGGTTTGTGATTTAACTTCCTTTTCTCAAGCCTTTTATGGGAAAGCAGTAAAGATGGGGACAGCCCATACAGAGTACACTCTGAGGGTTTCAGGAGAAATCCCCACTATGACACCCTTGCTTTCTTTGGTGTACTGAGTTTAAATTTTTATCAGGCCTGTGTGTTGATGCAATCTGCAAAAGTTGCTTAAGATAAACCTTTGCTAGGGAATGTAGCAGAGTGGAAACAATGAGTCTTCAAAAAAGTTTTACTCATGTGATTATCTCCTACGGAAATTAATAAGAAAAGAAAGCCCTGTTTTCAATTCTGAATTACATTTAATTTCTGAAGAAAGAAAACAGGTGAACAATTATACTGATCGTCCACTTACCATAGAGCAGTGGGCACTCATCGGGGAAAAATGTAGAGCCACGACTCTTGTAAATAATTTTTATAACATACATGCTGAGCCTGCAGAAACCATGTTGTGCCAGTGCCTCCCTTTCGTCCTCATCTGAGCCATCTCTCCTCCCATCATGATTTCTTAAGGTGTCTGCTCAATCTGTCTATCCTCAATGTTCCATAGTGAAAATGTTTTCCTGGAGTAGCTGGGAGCAGATTCAACTGAGAGTGACTGAAAAGTTAAAATAAAAGTGACTTACACTAGGTAAAAGATTGTATAATCTCTTACATGAATGTGTCTGATCTAAGACGGGAGTGATGGCTCCACCATAGTCAGAGCATCCAGTACTTTCTACCTCAATGTCCCATTATCCACAGCAGGATCCAGCACCAGCCATCATGTCTGCATTCCAGGCCACACGATACAAAAAAAGGAGGTAAGATGAGGCTACGTTACCTCCTGTAAGTGACACTTCCGAGGTAAACACGCCACTGCTATGGGCAGCCCTTGATTCATTCACTGAGGAGGACAGAGAAAATAGATATTTGAAGACAAGGAAATAGAGTTTTCTGCTAGGTGGTCATGACTGCTAGCGTTCAGAGATTTCATTATCGAGGAAGAAGAGGAACATGGACATTCGGGAGTACTTAGCAATTCTATGTGTATTTTTCAATGACTTTACAGGAGGCCCTGGGTTCAATCCCCAGTACCTCTGTTAAAAAAGAAATTAATTACACCCCCACAAAAAAGTAAATAAATAAAACATTAAAATTTTTTTAATTAAAAAAAATGACTTTAGGGGAATAAACAATTACTCTAGAGACTGTCATGTATATCACAGCAAAAGAAGAACAAGCAACGTTCGGAAAGAGAGGCTGCGTACTTGACTTGCCTGCTCTGGGCCCAGAATTGTACAGCAATGGTCAATTGTGGTTCTTCAACCAACAGGGCTCTTGCTGTGCATGTGTCTGATTTAGACCAAAGCAGTTTCTAGAGGTTGGAATTTTATGCCAACTGCTAAAAGGCCAGTTGAGGATGGCTCAGCACACCTGGCTGATATATACAGGTTTTCAAACAGTTGGCCTCTGCTTTGGATATATCAATCAAGAAGTGATACAGAGTATGGTTCTCATGCAATTTCTCACTCATCTTCACTGAGGAACTAGGAAACTTTTAGTCAGATGGACCTAAGGGAAACGCCTCCTTGCAGCTCTTGCTTGCACTGTGTTCCGATTTCCTCTTTGATACCACTTCTGTGGTAATAATGGAGATTTCCTCCTGTCAGTTCTTGCAAACTGAGGGCAGAGGAAGGGTGTCAGTATCTCTTCCTGCGAGAGCTAAACATCGGTGCTTTGCCCACAGTTTGCATCAACCCTGGTTCTTGGGAGCTTTCCTCTCCTATGAGGACACTGGCAGTCAGAGGGTTGTTATCAGTTAACCCTGGAAAAGGTTTTCTCTCTGTGTACGTCTCTGGTAGCTCTCTAACAAATGCCTTTGACCAACGTCCTCATGGCTTGGAGGGTCAGTGAATCTCGGGCAGTTCCTGTCCGATGGTGCCGGCTATTCCCTCTCTGCTGCAGCCACTTGAGTGGGTGTGGAGTGGCTGGAAGGGGCCTCTGCTTCTTCGATGTGGGACCAGTGACTCAGGACTTGGGAAATGACCTCACAGGATTATGGACTGGTTTCCTCATGGCGTAAATGTGCCTTCAGATCCCAGTGAAGCTTCTACATTATCTCAGTACAAACACCCCTGAGAAACAAATTACAAAGAAGTAGGAGCATGGGCTTCCTTTGTCTTTCTGCAGTGCAGCACTGTGGCTTATTTTAATGCCCTGAAGTTGTGTTTGCACACATCAGAAGTGTTCATGCTCAGGAAATGCAGTTTGGGGGGTTTCAGTCACTTTCTGGAGTAGGGATGATCCTCTGCACCATGGTTAAAAGTGTATGAAGAATCCCTCAGAGGGAGCCCTGGTCCCCTAGGATGAGGGGGTCTCCGTATCATCATCATAAAGCCAGGACAGGCCCAGAGCAGCAGACCATCACATGATCCCAGTTTGAAAACTTCAAACGTGTAGCAGATGAGGAAAGACACCAGGGCTGCCACTTCTTCATTGCAGATGACAGTCGGAGTCTCGTGTTTACTCGTTGTCACCACAGATTCTGAGATGCATCAGTATGCTTTTTCATGAGAGGTTCCATGTGTTTATAAAAATTATATACAGGACTTTTAAATCTTTTCTTCCAGCAAGGAGTCACTTTGTCAGGACTGTCACTTATCTGAAAACCTCTTTATATTTTTTGAGGATAAAGGCTTCATTATGAGATTAATGGGTATAATGTTACTCAGTCTTTGTTCCAGTTAAGAAATACTGGGCTAATTAATTAGAAGCATACTTGGAACGTAAGTCGAGTTTATTCAAGATAGAAGTTATGTAATAAAGCATTGAGAATTTCACTAGTTTTTTTCTAACTTGATCCTACAGATCCAATATTTTAGGAAAAATACACTTACATATATAAATCACTACTTCTAAGGACAGAATTCTATTTTTATTATTAAATGTTTGTTATTGAAAATACTCATTAGCTGGAAGACATTCTATGATTACCTTCAAATTTATTCTATTACTGACCAGAAGAAAAAATTGACAGAGTGAGAAATACTTCCCATTCTACTTAAAACTAAAGAATAAGTTCTATTTCTGTGGAATCAAACAAGGATTCATTTTCTATTGTTTAGTGTAAAATCAAGAAAAAATTCAGCTATCTCAAAGATAGAATACATTTTACAAAAACTGATATACCATTATACTTATGAAATCCTGTTTTCAAGAAAAACAAAACAAAAAAAACTCAATCTTTTAAAGGTCTGCTTATCAAGCCAGTATTAAGGATAGCTCTGTTGTGATAGATGCTTGATGTTGTATGGTTATCATATATGATAGGATGTCAACCATACATGATGGCTATATTTAGCAACCACAATGTCTGCAACAAAGATCTGTGTTTTAACAATGCTGTAGAGCTGTACTCTCCAGTGTGGTAACCAGTAGCCACATGTGGCAACTTAAATTAAAATGCAGATGAATTAAAACTCAATAAAATTAAACACTCAATCCATCAGTCATACAAGCCTCATTTTAAATGCTCAGTAGTCACCTATGGTTACTGACTACCACCTGCAGAGCACAAATTACACGTTCAGCATTGCAGAAAGTTCTATGGCTCTGTTCCGGGGTCTACCCTAGGACAGATGATCTGCTAAAAGGAATGTTCAACAAACAGGCATCTAGAGTGAACCCAGGAAGGAAAGAGAAGGAGAGAGGCTCTGAAACAAACAGGCACTGTCTCAGTGTCTCGTAGTAACCCTCCAAGGGAAGAAAATCCATGGCGGTGCTTCCCCTTTCTGTGGAACTGTTCAACACTTTTCATGTTTCTTTTTGGTGGATGGAAAGGGACTCAGAAGTCATGAACTATACGGATTTATCTCCTTTGGAAAAACAGAGAAGCGTATATCTCCTGACCCTCACCCCCCAGATCATCATCACTAGAAAATGTTATTGAACATCTCTGTGTGCAAGTCATTGTGTTACCAAAATTAGCAGCAGATTTGGTTGAGAATGGGGAAGAAGCGTGGGCAGGGCAGACTTTCTAAGGAAATGGAGAAAGCTGAACTTCTCCAACTCAGACTTTCCACAGCTTCATTGTGCACTATTTTAGAATTATCTACCTTTTAGTAAAGTCCAACCCTCTAGTCTACAAATGAGATCACTGAGGCTCAGAGACAAAGAAGTGATTTACCCAAGGATATTCACAATGTCACTGAAACAAGACTGGCACAAGGTCTCCTTTCTGATAGTATTTTACCCACATTACTACTACCTGCTCACCTTATATACTAGCCAAACAGATACTCCAACCCCCCTTTAAAACAAACTATATGATAAAATAATGACTTTTTAAAGAAGATAAAATATCATGGATCAGGAAAAGCACTATAGTTGTACGTGAATATTTGCCAAATATCTCTCCCTGGTTTTGTTTTTTCATAAAATGATTTAGGGTCTGGTCACTTGTTCAGTTACTCTCTGGTTCGTCATCAAAATCCCTCACCTCTGACCATCTCAGAAGGTGGATGGGCACCAGTGAAGTCTCCACCTCTGAGTACAGACTTTCCTTACCAAGGAAGCCTTGGAGAATGGGTTACCTCCAGCACACCGAGTGAAATTCAGGTTAAACTCTAGCTGCTTCTGATTTGATTTAGCGCCCAGAGCCACAGTCCCCTAGGAGAGAGAGAGCTTGAAATGGATCCTGGTCTTGGTCTTGGTCTTGGTCTTGGTTTAGGGGATCAGCAGAGCAGCGGTTAAGAGCAGAGACTCTCTGTTTGGAGGGCTTGGCCTCCAATCCAAGCTCTGCACTTCAGTGTAGCTGGATCACTCAGTGACCTCAGACCCACCTCACAAAGTAGAAATAGTAAGACCCATTTCCCTGTGGTTTTGAAAGGATTAAATTGGTTACTCATTGTAAATAACATAGTATTTTAGGTCAGAAAACAGGAAACTCACACCATGAAGGGTGATGCTGTAGTTACCTGAGCCAAGAACCCCCCAGAAGGAGCAGGAAGACACTCCGGGGCTCCTGCTTCCTGTCAGCCACCCTGGAGTCTGCTCTCAGACCACGGCTTCTCTGCCACCAGCTGAGGGAGCATTTCTAGTCTTAGCCCTCAAATTCTGCCACTTTAATAAACGCATCAGGCCACAAGGTGGTGCTTTATTCTAAAGTTTGATATTAGAAGGCTTTTCCAACCACAAAATGTGGATAGCAAAGTGCATTCAACAGTATTACCAAGTGTCAACTTCCCAATCCTAATACAATGTCCAGGTAGGCTGCGCCCTCTGTGACTAATGACCAAGGAGCACAGGCCACCTACGGAGCGCCTGGTCCTTCTTGCTCTTCTGTCTCTAACTGGGAGGGAGGTGACAAGAGCCCCCAGCAATGCTGACGCCTTTCTCTGGTTTCTTTTTCTATAGCATTATGTAAACTCCTGTCAAACTTACACACACGCTCTGTGGTTTCCCCCAATTTCTGTCTTATTCAATGTCCTGGTGAGCAATGGTTCACAGAGTGCAGAGATGAGGAAGAGGAGGGTGTCTTGGTGACAACTGCCCTGAGGTGGTGAAAAGTCCACTTCCCCCTTGTAGTGCAGTGACTGAAGCTTGTGGCTGTTTTATACACAGATCACGGGGCTCTGTGTATAAAACAGATGCCCACCCCTCTTAATTCGCAGCTTGCCAACACACACGCCACCCCGGTCTCAATGAGTTGGCATCATGACAACGGTAATCTTGCCCATTGGGTTCACTACCTTCCATTAGTAGAGCTGCTGGGCTATCTAAAGGACTTTGCAGCCAATGCATAGCTATTATTGAGCAGGAGTGTAGAATTAGGAGCTGAGAGTTCTAATCCAGGCTCAGCTCAGTCATTACCTGGCTGAAGAGGTTCTGCATCAGCTAAAATTTGGGCTGTTGTGGAGGCTGGGAGGGCTTTATGGGGAACCCCAGACAAAACCATGCAAAGTGAAGGCAGGAAGAGAACAGAGCAAGGAAGGACTGGACTCAGAGACTGAGAGGGGACTGAGAAAAAGGGAGAGTGCTGGAGAGAGATCAACTCACATCCTGTAAACCGGGCTAAGGCATAAAGGCAAAGTGAGAAGTTTTTGTGGAAAATGACTTCTATAAAGAGGAAAAAAAGGGGAAAAAGGTAAAGGATTTTCTTTGGATTCAGCCAAAGGATTAGCTCGAAGATTGTTTTCTAGCTGATCCTCTGATAATAACTTTCTAAAGGCTTATGTAGACTTCCCTTCACCAAGTCCTTTGACCTTTTAATCCTACTGAAAGTGACCCACCCTCTCTTTCCCCTAATGAGAACAGAGACAAATAAAAAAGTCTGCCAGCAGTCATTCCAAGAACATTCTGTTGATTTTCTCATTGCTTTTAAGGCTGCACCCAACAACCTTTCATTATAAACTAACGAAAAGACCTATATATGAGTCACAACAGCTACAGTCAATAACCTGCCCCCCTAATTCATATCTTAGAGCGTTTTCCTCTAGGCTGTTCATGTTTTGAGCGGAAGAACCAGGATCAGTTAGGATCAGCTTCATTTTGATAGACTCACTTTCATTTTCATTAGGAAATTCATAAGTTTTTCTTCTAAAAATAAAAACACTAACACTTTGATGGAAGGCACAAGGGATGAAAAATGAGCTTGACAGCATCAGGCTGCTTGGCTCAGAGAACAGACGAGGCAAGATTGCCGCATTCCCGGAGTTAACAGAATTTGGAGGAGAGCTGCAATTGTCCTTTTGAAATGATCTGACTCAGCTTCTTGAAATTTTATAAGCACTCTGGTCCTGTTATTTGGGAATCATATGACCCTTATTTATTTTATACTGGACATTTTATTGTCTGGTGAAAAAAAATAAACTCAATTACTAAAAATAATGAACAGACTTCCAAAACAGTGATCTTGCCAGATATATGTATTAATGCAGACTATGATCATGTTAGAAGCAGCTATATATATTACATATAAATATATTTATAAATCTTTATATATATCTTAAGATATGCTATATATATATCTTAAGATATGCTATATATAATATATATTATATATACACATATATCTGTGTATATATATATTAAGATATGCTATATATATAACCTTAAGATATGCTATATAATATACGTATTATATGTAATATGTATGTATATATTAGATGTTACATTCTAAGAGATTATGTAAAAATGGTGAAGAACTGCTCTCTCTCAGAGAAAATGTCAAGATTTTACCCTTTGTCTCTTTAATTCAAATGTTAATGAGTTCTTTGTGGCTTTAAGTCTTTGGACTTTTTTTAACAAAACTGTTTTAATCCAAATCCACCACTGATACATCAGACTTATACAAGAGAAAAGCTTACCAAAAAGAAGGGATTACCACTGGCATGCATCTTGAGTGATATCTCTAAGTGAAAACTAAAGGAGTAAATCAGGCAAGACTGTTATTCCAAGAAAACAAGGTCAGGGTTACAGTGTCTTTAAATTTTACCCATTCCTTTTCTGTTTAATAAAATAAATTTATAGCTTTAACCTATGACTCTACAGATAACCATGTATTTTCTTTTGCAATGGTTGTCAAATAAGCCCCTGAAATGTTTTCATTTTGCTTCTGTACAGAGCATGACCCTGGAAGAATCTAGAAATCAAATTATAGGCTAGTTCTAATGGGGGAGAGAAAAAAAAAAATCATTCCTAATAGTCAAACTTGAGCAGCAAATGCAGACAGGAACCACGAGAAGTGCCTGTTCTGGATGGATTTCATTACATGACTTTTCCATTAGTTTTTAGATTTGGGTCATTCCTTCAAATCAATAATTAAGTCTTTTCCTGTTAAGGATGGATTTGGCTTTTTTGATTTATCCAATTGGAATTTTGATGCATCGTTGGCCTTTAAAGTGAAAGTGCCAAGCAAGGGATGTGGCTTACAGGAGCCTCACACCCCACCGTGGGTCAGCGTGTTCAGTCACCCACCCCCGGCAGGAACTCAGCGCTGCTGCGGAGGCAGGAGGGCCAGGGTTTGACAGCTGAAAGTTCACAGCAGCTTCTGGGCTGTATGATCTCATGGCTCACTGTCAAGCTATAAATCTATTGTTTATTAAAATATAATTACACGTACATGGTGACAAAGCTTGCATGTCTCGGCAAGCCACTTCTCACACTAGGGTATCTGCAGACAGATGGCTGGGGATGCAAGGAATTCTATTGCTCCACCTTAGGCTAGTTAGCTACTAGTCGGGTACCACACCTCTCACAAGTCATTTTCAACAGTCTTGTGGGTCTCCGGAAAATGCCTAACTGCCTCCCCTCACCCTTTTTTCTACCATCTGCAAAAGGCTCCATCACTTAATAGGGAGGAACAAACACAAGCAAATCCGCCTACTTGCTAAAATGTCTTTGTAATCCCCGAATCAATACTCACAGCACTTTCACAGTGATCCGTGGACACGTACAGGAGGACAGGGATGCATATGAGTTACCAGCGTGCACGCTCCCAGCCAGACAAGACGATGCTTGGCTTTCTTGTTTCGGCTCTCATACTAAAGTGTCCTCTTTACTATCTCTTTAAGGCTACATTCTTTGCATTTCTGTGCTTTTTCGAGTGATTTCACTGTTTAACATGGCCCCCAAGCATAATGCTGAAGGGCTGTCTAGCATTCCTAAGCACAAGAAGTCTGTGTGAGGTGCTTTATGCAGAAAATTGCATAACATATAATTCAGGTATGAGTTACAGTGATGATGGTCTTGAGTTCAGCGCTCATGAATCAACATGATATATTAAGTGTCTTTCAACAAAAACACACATAAAACAAGGTTAGGTATTGATCAATGGATGAAAATGTGACCAGAGGCTCACAGAAATCTAATCTCTGTTTCCCCTGGGAGTGATGGTTCCCAGTTCACCGATTCAATGTTCACAGCGACTTTGTAGAACACAATACCACCACAATGAGAATCGGTTGTGTCTACCATGGTGGCTTTTCTGTTTCCCAGAATGCATATTTCTGCTTTTTTTTCCTTTCTTCAGAAAGGAAACTGGAAAGGAGATAGTTCAGAGAAGAGAAATGAATAGTTTGTAAAGAGAGAAAAAGAATCCTAGGATAAACATGAAAAGGAACTGAGGTTTGTTGAGTTAAAGGAAGAAATGCACTTAAGAGCCTTTCGGACCTCCATTGCAATAGAATACCAAAGAAGGGGGAGGTGGTCCCACATGAAAGCAGATAAGATGGTGTTTGGACTCAGTGGAACATTTTACCGATCAGGGCGATGACACTTTGGAACACAGAGTTCCTCCCCTAGAGAGCATCAGGAAAAGAAAAGAAAACTGACGTGATTGCACAAAACTGCCTAGTGAATTTGAGAGTTCCAAGTCAGCACTCAGACCGGCTTTTTACAGCTCTGGGATCCTATGCATGGCATCTACTTGCAAGGGGCCCCGCTAAGCTGAAAGGCAAGGTCTGTGATTGTGGAATGTTTTCACCCAGGACGGAATGAACTCTTCTGAATAAGCCCATATAGGGCTTCAAGCGAGGCCGCTGGCCATATCCTGACCAATATTTTCCAGACTATATTTTCTGGAAAGTGAAGTTCTATTTCACTAGTGTGTATGTGTGTGCGTGTGCGCGTGCGCGTGCGCGGGTGTGCGTGTGTGTGCGCGCGCGCGCGCGCAATTAGTGATTTTTTTTTTATATTCACCTTTCAATTTGACGTAAGGACATATTATTCAGCATTTCCTTTTTTCTCTGAGGTATGAGCCTGTAGGGTTTCTCATCACACAACTATGAGTTTGAAACTGTGTGGTCTTGGGTAAGTTACTTCACCTCTCTGACTTCAGTTTTCTCATCTGTAAAATCGAGATCACTACGTCAGCCTTGCAGGGTTGGGAAGAAGATTCTCTCTCTGGTTCAAGTGGCTTTCCCACCTCCTGCTGGCCCGTAGCCCTTTCACTCACCCTTCATTAAATCGACCTGCGTCTCTCACGTAAAAGGGCTCCAGAAATGTCTGTTGACATTAAACTTCTGTTGGAGAGTCATTCCCAGTTCAAATTCTCCAAAAGGTCACAGAATGAAATTCAGATTCCTTACAGGACCAGAAAAAGCAGTGTGGAGTCTACCCCTGCTTACTGAAGCCAGCTCAGCTCTGGGCACCCTCCTCCCCACTCCCAAAGGCCACTGGGCAGGCTGGGCAGGTGGCCCCGGATAAGGGAGAAACAGTGTGCAGTGGAGAGACTCCTCATCCTGGAAGCAGAGTCTCTCTTTTTCTAATTGGTTGGCCTAGAGAGGAACCACCTCTTTGTACTTTGTCCACCTTGAGATGACGCCGTTTCCTGTTTTGCACTAAAGCCCACGGACAAGCAGCATCCCTGAGCTCCAGCCTTGTGGTTCCCGTTCCCTCGGGATGCGCTGAGCAGTCTTGCCTCCAGGCCTTTAAAGGACTTGCTCTTTCTTTCCTGGGCTCAGCACCATTTCCCTGTAGGATTCAGCTTAAATACCACTTCTTCCCCAAAGCCTTCCTGACCCCCAGAATAGAGTTAATGGTCCCCCAGTACATCATGTTTGCTTCTCTTCTGGCATCCATTCATTTCTTCGCTCAGATATTCAGCGATTATTTTTAAGTGCCTGTTGGCATGCAGTCAGTATAGAGCCATCAGTGGGAGGGACTCAAGTCCTGCCTCTTGAAGTAACAACAAATCAGGGGAGGCAGGCGTTAAACAAATCACTGCACAAAAAGGCTTTGGTTTTAATTTTGAGGAGACTGTAGGTTGCTGT
Organism: Camelus dromedarius; assembly: GCF_036321535.1. Taxonomy (NCBI): domain Eukaryota; kingdom Metazoa; phylum Chordata; class Mammalia; order Artiodactyla; family Camelidae; genus Camelus; species Camelus dromedarius. The sequence goes on along the minus strand of NC_087454.1, from coordinate 7,692,433 downwards.
GTAAGTGTGTATTAAACTGGAATAAAAATCACACTCTGCACGCTGTACGGTGACTGCCTGATTCTTGTCCGGCTCCCTTGTAGGGTACAGGGTGTGTGAGCTCTGAACTTCACTTTTCCTCGGAGCTGTAGCTCCAGAGCTGAGTGCAATAGACCTAATATGCACCCAGTAAATTATAAATATTCCCGATATCAATAGCACTACCTTGGAAACAGGTTCTAAAAGGCTCTGCATTTGCTCACTTGCGGCAACACGGGATTTGGAGTCTCTCTGTGTCCACAGTTTTCCTTTGTCCTGAACAGGTAGAAATAAAGGGCACAGGTGTGGAAAAATCTTGTGGCTCTGGAGGCATTTGCTTTTAGGAAAGCTGAGTCCCCTTACTCCCTCCTCCTCCCCAGTAGATGAGCCTTTCCTCCTCAAGCACGTACAAAGCTCTGGGCTTTGTAAGTCACCACTTAACACTTTGCCTGAAGCTCATTCATACCCGTGTGTCAACTCTCCCTGGGAGCTGCATTTTCAGCCTTCCTTTCAATATCTAGCATGAAAGCCTGTGTGTTCTGTAAAAGGAATTTCAGGTAATTGTGAAAAGTTAGGGGAAACTGACATAGAAGTTCCATCACAGCCGTGTGAATTTCATGCCCAGGGGTCTGTGTACTATCATTAAGGGACAGAATGTACTCAGATTGCCTATATTCTTTTGCATGACTTGAGTACTACAAATAATATGACTTATAAATGGAAAGACTCTCTGAGTTCTACAGGCAAGCTTGGTTTAGTGATGTTAAGATAAAATGGGTGTGGATCTTTGGGAGTCCTGAGCTTCAGGTGCTGGAGAGTAACTGGGTTACTCCCTCACCACTGCCCTTCACTGCTCCCTCCTTTCCCTCTCATTCGTTCCCAAATGCCCTGGGCTCTGGGGCTCAGAGTCTCTGTGCCATCTGTTCCATTCTGTGCCCCGTCTTTGTGTCTGAATTTCCCCTGCACTCCTGCAGCTCGGCCATGTGTGTGTCATGCCCTCAGACAGGCTGCTAAAAGCACCCTCCAGGTTCCCAGATCCCTGGGGAGCTTGGACTCTTAGGGATGGGTGGAGTGAGTGTGTATGTGAGAGTATGTGTGTGTTAGGAGTCATGTGCAAGAAGATGGGTGCAGTGGGAGGACAAGAGCAGACGCAGGGTCCTCAGCATTGTGTTACAAGGAAGAGCATCTCAGGACTAGGGAACCTCAACTATTGGTGGCATACAAACAAGGATGTGATCATCTGTGCATTCATGGAGACTCCCAGAGTCACTAGAGATTTTGGACTTTGCTGCCAATTATAGACATCACAGAAGTGGTCAAAAGAGAAGAGAAAAAACATGACTGATTTGCCTAAATGATCTCTTTGTCATGTATGCCTACTGTGTGTCAGATGAAGTGTGCTGCAGATTGTATTGAGTTAAAATGGTAAAATCTATACCTATTAATGTAACTTATAGATCATTGAACAGAATTACACACGAGCAAACATGGCAGAAATGTGCTTTCTTCCAGTCAACACCAGCCTTTGAGTAGAAACATTTGGGCCACAGTGAAGAAATACAAACCTCTGTTTTATCTTGTCTCCTGGGGAGAAGAGCTTTCTGAAGGGCTTTTCTGAGGTATGTGGTTTCTCCCCTTTTCCCTCTGTCCCCTCAGCTCTCACTCCCTTCTCTTTAATATTTATAACTGTGAGAGTCAGTCATCCAGGACCAACCGCAAACAATGGGCAGCTTCAGAGAGCATGAGCTTCCAGTGGAAATATGGGATAGAGAGGGCTTAACAGGCAAGCCCAGCTTCAGGGAGGGAGGGCAAAGAGAACGAGAGATACCCTTATTTGCTGTCTTTAGTAGCTGATGGAAAAAAATCACAGTAGGAAGAGAGAGTCAGTACAATTCAAGAAGACTGTAACCTGTAGAAAAAATATTTTTCCACGTGCGAGGCAGGGCTCAGGCATTTATAATGTAAACACACCAATAAGACATAAAATGAGATACATTAATGTAAATATAACACTAACTTTAATCCGTTATGAAACTCCTGAAAATTGATGCTTAAATAACACACAGTACAATCCATTTATTTACTGAATGCTGACTGTATGTTAGGCATTGTACTAGGAAGCATCAGGGAACAGTGATTACCCAAGCTAGACGTGGGTTTGTGCCCTCACAGACCTGATGGTCTACTAGGCATGGCGGTGTCTAATCCAGGAATCCCCCAAGAGAGGACGTGAGGCCGCATCTCTGATGGAGAGTCCACGGTACCAAGCCAACGTCTCAGTGCAACTTGCCCGCTTAGCAGGGGTAGAAACAGGCCAGGGAGTGCTCTTTGAGTAAAATTACATTTCTTGAGAAACAAAATCATTATGGTCAGGATTGTTATTTCATTTAACAGAGTTCATGTTTCCTGGTCCTCAGTTTCTTAAAATTTGGCTGTCACAGCTGTGACTCTGCCAGGTGAAGCCAGCAAGCTGGAAATTCATTGTAAATGTTAGCTTCCTGGCTTCTTACACATCACTAGAGTTTTAAATGTCAAACATGTGACTTCAGGACTTGATTTTCTCTTATAACTTTATATGCAATGTCTAGGTTTTTTAAAGTCACTTACTTATTTAACTAAATGTGGCTCTAAACACGTGTTATACCCCGTGCTATGTGTTCAGAGCATATGGTAGATACCAGGTAACAGGGAAATGTATGAATAAATGTAAAATTACAATCACAGTGAGTATTTCTTTATGGGTCAGGGTTCTAAATTACAGACAACAGGATCCGCACTAGACAATTTAAGCAGAAAAGGGTGAGTTAAAAGATATAGCTGGCTCCCTAGCTATATCTTTTTTAGAGAGGCCTAAAGAAACAGGCTCTAGGCAAAAAGTCCAACATCAATGCCCCAAACCATGATGCAAAATTGGGCCAAGAAAGGAGCTTCTGCCTTTGTCAAGGTGAGAACTCTCCTCCTCCAGGCTCCCAGCCAACCAAATAGCTCCCCTACCTACCTACCTCCCTCTCTCTCTGCTCACACAACAGCAGGAAAAATCCACCTCCTGCATGTATGTCTGATAGGCAGAATCTCAACCACTTCTAGAACCCAGTTTCAAGGAGGCCTGGGAACGGCAGTTTCAATGTTAGTCCCTGCCTTCTAGAAGGAAGTTGGAAGGCACATTGAGGGAACCTGCCCAGTCAGCCATAGTCACTGAGGGAAAGAGCAGAGACCTGTCAGAAGGCATAGCCTGTGAGATCTTTAGATTGAGTAATAAAGCAAGGCTGTTAAGAAGTTGCCTTTAAGCTAGGTGTAGAGGAAGGACTAGGATTTAGTCAGTGTGTGCAAAGGCCCAGAGGCAGAAATTTGGTCATGACAGCAAACAAGAAGAAAAGGGGAACATGGGCGGGGAACTTAAACAAAGGCTGAGAGTCCTTGGAGAGGGGGAGGGGTTGGTGTGTAGCACCTGGTGGACCCAGGTTAGGACTCTGTATTTTATTCTACCTGCAGTGGGAGGCCCTGAGGGTGGGAGGGAATGTCTGTGAAAGGGAGTTGTGATTCCAGGATTGGTTCAGTTGCCCAGCGATGTCCAGGATCTGGATCAGCTTCTTCATGATCTTGAGGCTGTTCCCATGTGGTCACATGACAGTGGTTACCATTCCAAGGACCACGTGCTTCCACCATGGAAAGAAAGAACAGGGAGAAACCTTTCACTGGAAATTAGAAAAAGAAAGATATTTTTCTGTAACTTTCAAGCTCCTTTGGCCAGAATTGGGTGCCATGGCTCCTGCTGAGCTGCAAAATACACCAGGAACATGATTATCTGTCATTGTCAGGTTCTACAGCAGGAGGCAAACTCTTCGAAGAAAGGGAGAGGAAGGAGTGGGTGTTGATGGGGAACTGTGGCGAATGCCAGAGCTGTGTTTTATTACAACAGCACCTTCCATATGCACTCCTGTCATCCCCAGAGGATGAGCATCCCAGGGTTAGAGATGAGCTAGAGCAGGAGTGATGTTAGCCTAGACTTGTCTGGCTAGAGAAAGGCACAGAATGGATGGTTAAAATAAATCCACACTTGTGTAAATCAATCATTTTTTTTCCTGTGCTACTTAGAAACTTTGTTCATAAATTTTACCATGTGCATATTCATAGGTGATGCAAATCAATGACATGCTTGTAATACACTTTCCTGGGCTATGGCCCTAGGCCTGGGCAGGGCTGGGCTCACCTGCACCCTGTGTCTACTGGGGGGCTTACAAATGACTCCCCTTAGTCTACTGCATTGCTGTTTGGCCACCTGCCCGCACCTGTGTGTGCCAGACTCTTTCCTTTCTCTCAGTGCCAGGGTGCCAGTATGAGAGGGTTCTACGTGGATGATCATACTCTTTGCAGTTGGTGTTATTAAAGATGAATCTTTTCTCTGTCTCAGATCAGGAACAGCAGAACAGCATTTTAACTTCCTCGTCTAGCTTCATTCTTTTATCATCTCAGAACAGTTCCAAATTTCTCCCTCCCCAAGGAGGGGGGGGTGGCTAAGTCATATTTTCCAGTCGATGTTTGCACAAGAGAGAGGCAGGCCGGTGCACCCCCAGATAAGTGTTATTTTCTGTTTCTTTCTCTGATCGGAAATATACTTATTTCTCTTACTGGAAATATGCTTATTTCTCTTATTGGAAGAGAAATACGCTTATTTCTCTTATGCTTATTGGAAATATGCTAATGACCCTGTCAGACCCCAAGGTGATAACAAATCTGGAATGCAACACTCCTGCCCACTAGGATGGAGTGGTGAATAGTCATCTGTCTCTTTCGTTCTCATCACAGACTTGGCCTAATGTATTCCCAGCTCCCTCTACCAAATCTCTCTGGGCTGCTCTCCATCTGAGAGAGCAGGGTTCACTGGTATCTCTGCATCTGACATTGTGGTTTTGTTACTCCAACTGCAAGAGGGGCTTATTGTTAAGTAGACTAGACGGCACTCCAGAGATTTGTTTGCAAAATGTCCAGTGGAAGGTGTAGAGAAAATGGAAGAAGCGGAGGGATGGATGGCCAGAGAAGAGAATTTCTATGGAACCCTTCAGCTAAATGACAGATCAATTGGAGAATATCATACTCTGTACCGTTGCAAAGTAAGTGTTGTCTCTCCTGCTCTCCTGGCTCGCTGCACTGGGAGTTGGAGTGTTAATGTTAAAAACTCAACCTGATGCCCCACCCCTTGGTGATTCTGGAGGCTGGCTGTATGAGTGATGAAATGGGTGTGGGAGGAAGGAAAGAGAAACGGGAAGAGTGGTGAATAAAAAGGGAAAATAAAAGGAAGTTATCCAAAAAATAGAGTCATTATGCCAGAAAACTTAAATGCAAAAGCATGCAAAACTAAACAATATTGTTTAGAGGGAGATAAAAATAGAAGAATAAAGACTTGAGTGGGAAAGAGAGGCAGAAAGCTCTGGTAGTGTTTATGGAGGGGCTGCAGTTGGGAAGGCTACACAGTGGCCCTCAATGCCATTGGTAATGTTTTATAGCTGGGTGGTAAAATAGGAGTGTTGTATTTTCTTCTACATATATAAAATTTGTTTTTGACATCCAAATTCCAATATATTGCTGCATTAAAGAAAGATACTTTCTCAAATAGTAGTGAGGATGGTGAGGGTACAAAGGGGATGATGGAGGCATAGAATCCTCCCTAGACCATACTTGTAAGGGCTACATATTACTCCATCACATGGATGTATCACAACTTATGTAGCTAATCTATTATTCCAAGAACTTAAGTTATTTCTTCATTTTTTAAGTATAAATAACAACACAATGAAAATTGTATTTTCCTCCAGTAGTTTCCCTAGGATAAATTCCTGGAAGTGAATTATTAAATCAAGAATATAAACATTTTTATGAAACATAATTCCAAATGCCTTAAGTCTAACAGATGGATAAAATGTGTACTCTACGGTAGCTGATTACTTTTTGTTCGCCTCCTCCTTCCCCAGCCCTGACCCTAAGATTGATTCTTGTCCCTTTCTGTTTTATGTCCTAGAAAGTTCACTGGCAAGAACTTGATCACATCATCTTGGCTTTTTTGTACATTTGAAATGTTTCAAATGATGATGTAATGATGTAATGATGAAACATGATAGAAGAAAATAACGGCCAATGGATTGGCAGTATCTCTCCTTTTCTGAGTTCTGGTGTTTTGCCACTCACTAGCTGAATGTAATCTTGAGCAAGTTACTTAAGCTCTGTGGCCTCAGTTTCCTCATCTGAAGAACAGGGATAGATGTGCCTACTTCTTAGGGTGATTTTTGAGGATTAAAAGTGAAAATATATATGTATTAGTACTTAGACTAGTAATTGGTCCCTGCCAAGCACTATATGAATGGTTCTTCTTATTATTATCATTAATGTCTTTTTCTGGGAAATTGCTCGAAAGATTGGGAGACATTAGGTGCTTCAAAGCACCTACCTAAGTTAATGGAATGTGTAAATCAAGAACTAGAAAATATTAATTACTACAGTCCTATTTCTCCTATTGAAATATAAATATTAATGAAGTATCAACTTAAATAATCACTACGGACTTTCCTTCTTTCAGATAATCAACAATTGCATCTTCAGAAACAAACAAACAAAAATCCATACTCCTTTATTATATTATTGGGAGATGGGGCATGGGCTCAGAAGGTATTTCTAAAAATGTTAATCACATAGCAACACCCTGTAGTTAATAACTGCCCTAGCTACCTACCATTTGAAGAGTGCTTGCTCAGTGTCAGGCACTTTATGTATACTATCTCATTTACCTTTTAAAGAAATCCCAGCTGAGATTATTATCATCTTCATTTTATAGTGATGAAACTGAAGCCCAGAGAGATTCACCAACCCAACAACGAGTGGATGACAGAGCTGAATTCAAAATCCAGGTCTGCAGTCTTCCAAACCATGGTCCTTAAATCTAGATTCTTGATTGCAAAGTAGTTATGAAATTACTAAACAATGAATCAGACTTTAAATCGGCAGCCCCAGTAGGCTTCAGAGACTGTTTCTCAGCAGTAATGGGGCAATGTATTAAGTATTTATAGAAGAAATGTGCAAACTGTAGGAATTCAGTGGAAATCTTAGGTTTATTATCAACACAGGGAATTTAAATTATCTACAGGAAGAGACCGAGGTGGTGGGAAAAGATTAAATATAAGAATGAAAATTATATTTATTGAGCACTCACATGCCACTGCACTGCACAAACGTTTGAAAATTAAAGACACTACGGTCTCTGACAAGGTCTTTTTCATAGAGAACTTGGTGTGCTTAAACCCATCTTCAGCAGGTGCTTTACTTTTAAATGTGCACGCTACAGAAATTATTTGCAGGAATTAAGATCTCAGGTTAAAATGAAACCACACAACAAGCAATTAAAATGAGGTGAGGTACCAGAATATCCACCCAGGTGCTGGCAATCTCTACTCATCAGGGATGATTTGTTTTAAAAAGTCAGCAGAATCAGAACAAATTTTTGAAAATGCTTCCGATACGTTGATTTGACATTTTTTCCATGGCATCCAATTTCCTCACGTTTTACTTGATCAGTGTTGGCAACCACCTCGGTTTATTAACAGGTGGTGTTGACAGGTTAATTACAGGAAGAAACCGAGCACCCATCAGAGACCCAGCGGAGCGGCCCCTACTTGGAATCACCTTTAATTGTAAACGATTTGCTACACCTGATGGGCAAAGGGTTTGGACAATAAGAAAGTTGCGTGGAACTCAGGCCTCGTAGCAAGGCAGGGAGTCTAGCACTGGCTCTTTACTAGAAACTTGGCAAGTCCTCACTCGAGGGCATAAAATTATTAAAGACAGCCGCAAGGCCGCACGTGAAGGTCTAGGGCTGTGATAACGAAGGCCCACCAGCTGAGTCGTTAAAACCCCGGGGGCTTCTGGTCCGGGATCCTGGAGACCGGAAGTCTGAGCTCAAGATGGCGGCGGGCGGTTCCGACAAGGCGGAGCCCACGGTGCAGGCGGGCTGCTGCAGCCCGGCTTTCTACGAGGTACCGACCCTTGGGGCGCTTTGTCAGGTCCGCTGGAGGCCCGAGCGGGTTTGGGGGAGGGTTGGTGGTCCTGGAGACTGAGGTTTGGGGTTGAAAAGGGCTGCCGGGTCAAAGAGGGCGGTCAGGCCGAAGCCTGAGGCGGCTGAGTCAGCGCTTGTCTCCGCTCCATGTGAGGTTTAAGGGTCCCCGGCTCCTTTCTGTTTTGAAACAACATGTCGGACACCTCTTGTGTAGTTCTACTTCTAAGCCTTCTTGCATGCTGGTGCGGCCTTTGGTGGAAAAATGAGAAGCCCGAGAGGTTGCAGGGCGGCTGGGAGCTCCCTGGAAGCAGCCTGCGCGAGGGTAGGGGAACGGGGTGGGGGGGGGGTAGGGATGAGGGAGGAGAGGTCGGGGGGTAGGGTGAGGGAGTCGGGGAAGGAGCGGGTGGGATGTGTGGTCACAGCTCCGGCCCCCGGGACTGGCCAAGCTGAGTACCGACTCCCACCCCCTTGGGGCGGGGCGGGGGGGGGGGTGCCTCGCGGCATCTTAGGGATTCACCTTTCTACTAGGGTTCGGGGCGAGTCAACTCTAGTGTCTGAAGGGGAAGCGGGTACTGGATTAAGAGTTAAGATGGATGAGAGAAAACTAGAAACCCTTGAAATAGGATGGGTAGAGATAATTGTTTGAGGCTTGGGTAATTGCATGGTGCCTTAGCCCCTCTAACAGAAGGGAAGGCGAGAGTTATAGGCTTTAAGAATTAAAATGTGAAATGAATCAGGGGGACACAAGTGGGAAGGTAACTAGTTTATCAGTTACCCAGTGTTTGAGAAGGCAGTGTTGATTTTTGGTTTTTCCAGGTGTTTTTGTTTTCACTGGGAGGAAGGAGATGCATTTCTATGGGATCATAGGGCTGGAAAATGGAAAAGGAATTTGAGAGTAGAGGGTTTCCAGCTTCGGGATCACGTAACAGAATGAAATCCTTGCAGTTGAGTTTTGCCATTATAATGGTCCCTCCTGCTAATTCTCCCTATCTCCTAGGTAAGCCGCGATGTTACAAGGTCAGTACAAAATCTCCCCAGCTGTTGTCTGTTGGTCAGTCTCACCAAGCCAGCATCTCAAATATTTGAGAGTCCTGGCTCTGTTTATGAAGGGCCTTGTATAATACAGGAGGATTGTGAGTACACAGAATGTATTCTCACTGGGTTTCGTCTCAGCATACCTGTTTTCCGCCACGAAATTTTATTTTTATTAGGTGGTTGTAGTTTCCTAGTTTACTAATTAGCTGTATGGAATTGGATTAGCAGTCAGGCGGTCATAGCACTGTGGAGAATCACCGTTGGCATTTAAAGGATCTCAAGCTTTTTACAAGTTTAAATCTCTTTAGCTGGTCAACGTAAAGTAAAAATAGTGACTGCCTGGTGGAAAGGAGTCTTTTAATGTGCAGCTACTTATATTATTAGTCTAGGCTTAAAACTTGGTGCCAGACAAAAGAACTAAGTAAAATTTGAGACTTCATTAACTTACATTCTTCAACCTAATGGTTGCCTTCTCTGAAGGACTGCAGATACAGTTGTGGCAAATGCATAAGAAATGGACTCATATTTTCCTGTCAAGGGTAGATAAGGTTCATCATTTTTCTGTCACTCCCCCCCCCAATGGAAAATTGCCAGATTCTCACTGTTTGGCTGTATGGTTCTTGTGTACTGGAGGTATGCGTTTTTTTCCTGGCATATTGAAACATGGAAAAGGATTATTTTGCCTTAACAAATTATTTTCAGCATGGTGGTAGGTGGAACACCATTTCTTTTTAGCCAGGTATATTTTATTTATGATGATCACCTGCTGTACATACACTTTTTAAATTTATTTATTAGGTTCAATAATAAGATCATCAGTTTGAAAGTTTTAATAAAGATTGTGTTCACTAAAAAAAAAAAAAGCACAACCTAAAGTTGAGAATTATGTTTTATTTGGTGGACTTTCTGAGGACTTGAAGCCTGGGAGATAGCCTCTTAGATAGGGACTACTCAGAAGAGGATGGGGAGGAGTCAGGGTATATAAGAGTTTTTGCATAAGACTAGGTAGTCAGAACATCATAAGATTACTGTTAGTTAAAGAAAAGCAGATCTCAAGTTAAGGAATTTAGTGTTTTTCTTTGTATGGGAAGGTGCGAAAGTCTGGGCTCATTGACATTGTTCCTTTGAATACGTACCTTAGCTGTCTCGGGCCAGTATCCTGTGCTTCCATACTGAGGCTCCTCAGGCTGCACCATTGAGGGTGGCTGCCTTGGCTGATGGTGGGCATCCTGTATGCATCATGAGTTCCCTCCAGGCTCACCGTTGGGGGTGGCTGCAATGTGATGGCTTGATGGCTGCAACACCCTTTGTTTATTGTTTGGCAGGCAGTATTTTTCATTCACAATTGTTTACCACCTTAAAAAATAAAAAGATATCAGTGGAACATGCTCCCTTCTAAAGGTGCTGGGAAGAGTCCCTTCCAGGCCACCCTCCTGGTTTCCGGTAGTTCGTTTGTTTGTGACAGCAAAGCTCCAGTCTCCATCTGGGTTCCCTGTGTGTGTGTGTCTCTGGGCCCAAATTTCCCCTTTGTATAAGGACACCAGTCATATTGGGTTAGGGCCAACCCTAATGTCCTCATTTTAACTTGATTACCTCTGTAAAGACCCCATCTACCAGTAAGGTCATGCCCTGAGGTTCTGGGGGTTAGGACTTCAACACAGGAATAATTCTTACAACAACCCTGGGGGGGTGGGTACAGTTGTCACACAGGTGGCACACAAAAGTAACTTATGCTCAGTCATACAACTAGCAGGAAGCAGAGGCATGTTTCCAAACAGGCAGCCTGACTTAAGACCTAGGGACTTAATCACTGTACGATGCAGTAGATCATATCTTACTTGCTTTTGCTCACATTTTTACTGACTCTCCATCTGGTTCAGAGGGAATGTCAAGATCCTGACTGTGATCTATAGAACCTCAGGAGATCTACCTGCTTTGTGACCTTGTTTCCAGTCATCCACCTCAAACCTTCTGTGCCTGCTCAACTACTGCTCTTGAATACCCAGGCATTCTGTGACTCAGGACCTTTGCTGTTCCCTCCAGCTGTAATGCTTTGCCTCTTGGCTTCCACAGGACTCCCTGCAGTCTTTGCTCCAAAGGCATCCATCTCTCCACCCACCCCCTCTCTATGCACCTTATGCTGTTTCGTTCTCCTCCATGTTATTCGTTACCACCCGATGTGATTTATGTTTGCTGTTTGTACGTTGCTTCTCTTCACCAACCCCAGAGCTTCATGAGAATAGTCTTTGTTGTTTGTTCACTGCTGTCATCCCAGTGCTTAGTGCATAATAGGGGCTCAATAAACACTTGTGAATGGGGAAACAAGTCAATGAATTAGGTGACTACAGCTGGGCCTGATCACGCTGAATAAATCATCTTTGCCATTTTTAAAATGCAGAAACCAAAATTTATTGCAGGTGGCGCAGAACTGGGCTGGGAGCAAACTGTTTTGGCCAGGGGATTTTCTTCCCTGAAGACTCAGGAGGATGCCTGGTGCTGAAATTCAGCCTGCATCAGGCTTTGCCAGTTGTTCTTGAGGGAGGTGCCCGGGATACAGGGAGAACATGAGGAGAGGGAGGGAGAGCAAGGACGGCAAAGGAGGGAGAACCGGAAGGGAGGAAGTGTGAACACCTACCACGTGCTGAAAGGTGTGCCAAGGAGGTGGCGCGAAAAATGGGAAACCAGGGGCTCCTGTGAGAAGGCTGACATCTGGGAGCCTGGGAACGTGTCCTTGTCCCCTACAGTACAAATGGACAAGAACCTCCTACTTTTTGTCAGTCTGTCTGTGTGCTTGGATGAACTCTCTGAGTGCCTCTCTTCCTCATTCTCTTTTATGAGGAGAAAGGATTTTCTCTGAGCCCCTGACCTCCACTTCTTTCAGCCCAGCAGTAGCAAGACCAGCAGTGAAACTTCTAGATACTTGGTTACCTTCAGAGACATTTTCTGTCCTTGGGACCCAGTTGCCTAGCCTCCTGTCAATTCATTTGCTCGTTGGCTTGCAAGCGTCTAGATAAATTATTTTCTGAAGGGCTTTTCTGTGTCCTGCTGCTGCTCCCAGCAAAGGAAACAGTGGCTCGCTAGTGACCCTGTGCCCGAGTCACCTGGATAGCAACACATGACCACACTGGACGGCTGGCAGAGGCACACTTGCTCCACAGGAAATGCATGTTGGCTTGCAACTGTAAATGTTTCAAAAAAAAAAAAAAACATAGTGTGGTCAGTGTCTGCAATGAATGACAACTCTGCCAGGCTCTACTCTTCCCTGGTCTGAAACAAGAGCCGCTGTTTAATGGGTGACCAGGCTACAGCCACCAAGCATTCTCCTGTGGGACGTCCTTATCAGCATTGAAAGTCACCACATTCCAAACCAATCATTCCAGCACAGTGTGTGGTAAGCGATGCTACTATATAAGGTCATTTCCAGCTGCCAGCGTGGTGCTTTCAGTGACACAGCTTCCTGTGTCAGACCACTCTTCCCACGAATCAGGGGCAAGAGGGAGAGACTTCTTCAATGAGATCTTTTGGGAATTGGACCACAAAATGCAGAAATGTGCCACCATGATGTTTGACATCAGTGTACATTAGACACCCAAAAATGTATGTCCTTTTTTGGAATCTAGAAAGGCCCAGTCTTTGGCAGGGAGGGGTCACAGTGCACAAATGCACATCCTATACTTAACATTCACTTTCTAGATTTGAAGGGGTATCCCTGTGATTACTTCATTTTTCAGAAAATTGAAGGAGATGGGAGCTCTGATTTCGAAGTAATTTACTAAAGCTAACTTTTCTGACCTTAAACTGAAGGTTCACACTGTAGGGGATGGATCAATATGGAAATCTAGCACCCATTGTGTTTGGTGCAGGTGGGAGGGTGGAATGCACTTAACCTTCCTTGGGATGCATTTTTAAACTTAATGTTACCAATGAATTTGCATATTCTGGATGTGTGTCAGCTCTTTCATATTCAGCCAGCATTTATCTGCAACATACTCTGTTGACATAAAAGGTTTGGAAAGAAAGAAAATGTAGGAAGGGGAAAAATGATCCAGAAATGTTCTAAATCAATTATAGGGGGAAATTAAGAATGGACAATACCTAAAACCGTCAATAATTTTGCATTACTGGAAACATAGCAAGAAAATGAGAAATGCACTCCAAATTATGAAATAGAATAAATCAAAGTTGTAAAATATGGAAGAAAAGACTCTCCATGATAAAGGATAGTAGAAAATAGAGTGTCTACTGGAGTATTTAAAGTTGTTTAAAATTTTTTTTACCCCTAGGCAATACTAGAAAATATGTATTTAGATCAGTGTTTCTCCAAACTACTGAATTATAAAAAATAACTTCTTCAGTGCAGGGGGAACCATTTTTGGTGGAACATATTCAGATTTCTTTCCATTTCCTTTTATCCCCCAAGTCAGCAAAAGCTTATCTTTGTGTCATTCTCATGAGACCCCCACCCCCATGCATAGCCATAAAAATCAACCTATAACAAGTTTACTAAAAACATCTTAGAAGCAATGAGTTAAAACTTAAAAAAAAAAAACAAAACAACTTCTCATATTGAAGATATATAAGTTATTTTTACCTCCACAGACTAGGCTTTCTTCAAGTTATCATAAAGTGGGTGGGCCTCATCCAGTCAGTTGATGGCTTTACCGAAATGACCTTTGAAAAGGATATTCTGCCAGCAGACAGCCTTCATACTTGAACTTCAGCCCATTTTGGGGTCTCCAGCCTGCTGGTCAACCTTACAGATTTTTGGATTTGCCAGTCTCCACAATTGTGAACTCCAGTTCATTAAAATCAGTTGGTCTCTCCATTCTCTTTTCCTCCATAGAAACACCCCCTCCCACACACACACACCATACTGGCTCTGTTTCCCTGGAGAACTTTGACTAACACAGCCTCCAGTAGTCTGTCCTCAACTCAGCCTCAAGATGATCCTTTAAAAGCTGTCAGACCTTGTCTCTCTTCCGTTCACAACCCTCCACTGGATTCCCTTCTCAATGATTTTGAGAACCCAGAGAAAAGGCCACGCTCCTTACAAAGACCTACAAACTGATCCGCGATCTGTCTTTGGTGCCTCTCCCTGGTCTGATCTGCTGCCCTCCTCCGCATTCATTCTGTTGCGGCCACGCTGGCCTCCTTGCTGTTCGGTGAGGCTCCAGTTATTTGCACTGGCTGTTCCCTGGCCTAGAACATTAGAAGTCTGCACAGCTTTCTCCTTCAGCTCCTTCAAGTTTTTGTCACCTTCCCAGGAAATTCTTCCCTGAGGACTGTTTACATCACACACACATGCTGTCCACCAGCACTCCCTGTCCTCGTAATGTGGCCTTATCCTCTGTAGCACTTGTCACCTTCTGACATACTCTATCAATATTACTGATTTTTTTCTGGCTCTCTTGTGTCACCATTTGAATATAAGCTGCGTGAGGGCAGGGATCTTTTGTTCCCAGCTTCACAGAGGAATTCAGTAAATATTTGTTGGATGAACAACTGAATGAATACCTTCTGCTCCCTCAGGGGAATCACTCTAGCACTGACCTGCTGTCTTTTGCATCTTTAGACTTTCCTTTGGCTCTTTCCTCTCAGAATTAAAAAACAACAACAACAACAACAAAAAACTTCATGAAGCTCCTTTTTTTTTTTTTTTTTTTTAACAAAACAAGACAATAAAAATCCACCACAGACCTTTTCCATTCTCAGAGGTCCTCTGACCTTGTCAGTGTCTACCTCCTCCCTGGGTAACTTTATCAAAACCCAGGGCTTCAGCCATGATACACACTGACTGAGGCAGGTGTCCATTTATATCATGATCTCTAGCCCAGCCCACTCTTCAGAGGCTCCAGATCCCTTGAGAAAACTGCCCACTGTACTTCCCAGCTTTGCCCCCCATGCTTTACAAATGTCTCCAACTTGATACTTCCAACACTGAAGTCACTATCATTCCCCTAAACCTAGCTTCTTGTGTGTTCTATTTCCTGTCCCTGCAACCTGCCTAAGCTGGAAGTTCAGGCTCCCTTACACCTCCTCCCTCTTCTGCATCCGCATCTATAGTTTTTCGTGAAGTCTTCCTGCATCACTCTCAAACCCATCTTTTCTTCAGCAGCCCAGTTCACCTGCACTTGCTACCTTCCTTCCTCGTGCCTCTTCCCTGCTGTCTTACTCTTCCTTGGCTGCCAGGAGTCGTCCATTCCCTCTAATATGCAGATCACATCCTGTCACAGCCCAGCCTAAAACTCTGCCTTGGCTCCCCACATCACTGAGAAGTGGAATCTTAAATCTTTGCTGATGCAGAGCCAACCTACCTTTCCCACCAGCTTTACCACCACCACCTCCTCCTGCTCTACACCGTCTCTGTGCCAAACAGAATCCAGTTCCCGTAGCTTCACTCATCAGGCTTTCTTGCCTTTATTCGTGCTTGCACTTCTGCCTGGAACACCCGTGCCCCTTTTATTTACACTAGCTTGTACTTATTCTTAAACACTCACCTTGAGTAACTCCCTCATCTAGGTGATTTAGGTCCTCTTGCTCACAGCATCACATGTATACTTCTCGCGTCTAGCATCTCTTACCCTGAATTGAAGTTGATTTACTTACTGCCTCCATCTTCCTAAACTTCACCATTTTTTGAAGGCAAGGAATATGTCTTTATGCATTTTTTATCCCTCTTAGCTCCATTCCTGGCATAGAATAAGTGCTCAATAAATCTTATTTAAATGAAATCACTGCTTTTCTTGTCAGTTCCTAGCACTGCATAAAGTTCCATCAATCTTAATTAGATGAAAGGGGTGGGTTGTGACACTCAGAGCAGCTTGAGATTAAGAGTGAGGCTGCTTGCACGAGGAGCCAGGAAGAGAATTCTGCTGCTGTGGAGTGATGGCCCCTCCCCTGTCTCCGCCAGGGCAATGTGTGAGAAATGAGTGACTCGGAGCTGTGATGGGGTGGCCAGTGATGATGGAGGGGGAGGAAGGAATGATTTGGAGCCAGAGCTTGTGTCACTGTGACAGCCGCTAACTGCAAAGTCAGTCTGATGTCAGTTCCCATTAGCAGGGAGAATAACAGCAGTGAAGGTATTCCGAAGTGGTGGCTGCAGAGTAGAACGTGAATGTTTGTCACTGCTCCACGCCCAAGAACCCTTTTTGGAGCAATCAGAATGAAAAGACCACGATTCTGTTGATTCTTTCTTGAGGTCTAAAGAGCCAAAAATTCCATTTAACATGTGCACAAAGGTACATAAATGTCTAAACGGAGCATACCTCTCATAGGAATTCCATTGCTGTCACTTCTTCTACTAGAGAAGGAAGAAGTAGAAAAGAGGACGTGTAGATGGGAGTGTATCGCCCAACTGTCAAGGGGTAGGAATTGATATAACGTCTTGTGATCAGCTAAAAGTGGCAATGTTTCTCCAAGTCATAGACCACATTTTTTTTTTAGTATGAAAAGGTCAAGAACAGAAACCTTTCGCCACATGACTTCCTGTTAGTTTTACATCAACTCATTAATTCGCACTACTTGGGATCAGTGGGTCCACATACTGCTAATTGGTCTGATCATCATAATCCAGCTTTAGTTTTAAGACTATTACAACTGTCCTGCAGAGAATCTGTCCTATAGAAATTATCAGAGATATTGACCACAATATTCATGTGGAATGTTTACTTCAGAATTACTAATAAAAGCAAAAACTGGAAACAACTTCAGTGTCCAAAATGGGAGATGGGATAAGCAAGTTATACTACATTCATTAGATAGCATATTAAACATGTATTAAAATTATGATTATGAAAGCTTTCAGCAATAAAAATATAAGAATGAAATGTTAGCTGAAAAGCATAGAATGAAATTTTGTATACCTTTTAGATATATTTTTAAATATGTATTTTAATATGTAAATATGTAATATATTATTTATATTAATATATTTATGCAAATCAAAGATACTAGAAAATAATATCCCAAAATGAAAACAATGGTTCTTTTTGGGTAGTAGGATATAGAGGAGGATATTTTTTATTACACGTGCTCTATGTTTTAAGAAAAAAAGATTCAGTTTATTTAAATTTATTTAAATTTGTACATTTAAAAAGTCATTTGTATAATGTTAAGGTGTTGCAGGAGCATATTCAGTCATTTTCCAGTTGGCCAAGAAAGGACCTGGGTCTTGATTCTAACAAGCTGTGAGACTAGTGCACACCTTATAATGCTTCTTGGCCTGTTTTCTTACCTATAAAATGAGGAACAGAACTAAATGACATTGCAACTTTTCCAGGTCTAAAGCTGTCTGATTTTACAAAAACAAGGGCCGGAATGATCTCTGTTGTGTTTTTATAGCAAGGATCTAATGAGATAGTATTTATGATTTAAAATGTGAAAAAAGCCTGATGCCATTTTACGTTGGTACTGCTGCTAAAATTCAGCTCTGTAACTACACTGTGCGTTGGACTTCGGCAAAAATAATCAAATGACGTTGAGTGTCAACTTATGTATATATTTTATTGTTTTCCTTTATGAATTGGGCCAACAAATTGAGGTATATGAACTAACAGCCCCCCGAACAAGTGTGGTTTCTCCATGTCTTACAGTAAACTAAGTAAGAGGCTGATGTATGTTTTAAGAAAAATTAGTTGACAATTACACTTGAGAATTATGCTTCTTGAGAATTAAGGGAAAAAAATGCTACTGGAGTTATTAGTCCATTTGGTAGTTGCTAAAATTACATTCTTCTGTGCTTTTTTTTTTCCTGATTTGGTTGTCAAAGCACTGATACTGTTAAGAAAAATGAGCAGCCAGCTGTGCATGAAAGTTTAGTGTATAAAGCAGAAGAAAACATTGGGCATCATGAGCGTTTTAAATACTAAAAAGGGCCACATTTTTACACTTATGTACCATTCATGCAGTTACTCTAACTTGTTATAAAACTTTTGATTTTTTCATGAATGAATGAATCTATTCAAGAGATGCTTGCATTCTGACCAGGTTGCAGTGTCAGGCTGTATCAGAGGTGTTGACCAGAGAATAAAATAGAAATGGTACTGCAAGGAGTTTACAGTCTGGAGGAGGAGTGTAGAAAGATACTGAACAAGCCAGTATACAGATAAAGAAATAAACAACTACCATCTGTGGTAAGTGTGAATAGAAGGAATTAGGTGCCTCCCCCCACCCCACAAAAGACTACTGAAAAAGGAACCTACTTGAGAGCGGTTGCCTAAGGGTGGGGCCGCTCTGAGTAAGTGCCCACCAGAGCCAAGAGTGGGGTGGAGAGGGAGCTGCCATGTAGAGCCAGGGGAATAGAGCTGAGGCAGAAAGGAAGTGCAGATGTTCTGAAGGGGGAGAGCTGACTTTGTTCTGAGAACTGAAAGAAGGTCAGTACAGTCAGCTCTCCATATCTGTTGGTTCCACATCTGTGCATTCAACCAAACACAGATGAAAAATATTCCCCCCCCCCAAAAAATTCTAGAAAGTTCCAAAAAGCAAAACTTGAATTTGCCACAGGCTGGCAACTATTTACATAGCATTTACATTGTATTTACTACTAGTTACGTAATATTTACATTGTATTAGGTATTCTAAGTAATCTAGAGATGATTTAGAGTATACCCGAGGTTGCGCCTAGGTTATAGGCAAATACTATGTCATTTTGTATAAGGGACTTGAGCATCTGTGGATTTTGGAATCCGAGGGTGCTGGAACTAGTGCCCAGTGGATACCCAGGGATGACTGCATAGCTGGGAACCACAGAGTGTGAGGAGGACAAAGTAAGAAGGTGTGACTGAAGAAATGGGGAAAAGCCAGTTCAAGGAGGGCTTTGACTTTTATTCCAGGTGCAATGGAAAGTCACTGAAGTGTTTCTACCTCTATGCCTGCCCCCCCACCCCCCGCCACTTACTCAACTTTGAAATTTTTTATTTTTTATTTTTTAAGTAAGTCATACATACAAATAGTAAATAATTCAAGGGGGAACAAAAGGTTATCTGATGAAGAGCCAGCCTCTCTCATTTCTCCTTGCTTGCAGTCCTGAGTCCCCTCTCCAGTAGCGGTGTCAACACAAGTGATGTCTACATGTATCTGTGTAAGAGGGACAAGGGGGTGGAGATGTGGGCTTACATCTTCATAGTTTTTCTCAAATGGTAGCATAATATACACATTGTTCTGCACTTTGCTTTCTTGTTTACTTAATATATTTTAGTGAATGTTCCGTATCAGTACACATAGATTTGCTTCATTTTTTTCAGTGGCCAAATTGTATTCCATTTAAAGAATATCTCATAATTTAATTACTGTTTTTATCTGGACATTTAGCTTGTTTCCAACTTTTGCCATTACACGTTGACACAATGAATATCATTGTTCGTTTTTTTTTACATGTGAATATATTAATAAGAACAAATTCTTAGAAATAGGATAAATTCCTAGAAATATTTGTCTTTATGTTATAGTGCTGAATGGCCTATCAGATTGGGGGAACAATTTTTTATTCTAATCAACAATGCATGAAACTAATGATTTCTCCATGTATTCCCTCAACCAGCATTCTTTTTTCTTTAATTTTATTTTATTGTGGTAAGAACATTTAACATGAGGTGTGCACTCTTAAATTTTCAGGTGTCCGGTACATTATTGTTGACTATAGGTAAAATGTTGCACACAGATCTCTAGATGGATTCATCTTACTCACCTGGAATTTTGTGCTCACTGATTTATAACTCATTTCCTTCCTCCTTTCAGCCCCTGAAAACTCCCATTCTGCTCTTTGATTCAATGAGTCTGACTACTTTAGATACCTCCCATAGTGGGATCATGCAGTATTTGTCTTTCTTTGACTGGCTTATTTCACTTAGCATGATGTCCTCAAGTTTCATCCATGTTGTCACGTATTGAAGAATCACCTTCTCTTTTTTTTCAAGGCTGCCTGGTTTTCCATTGTATGTATAAACCACATTTTCTTGATCCTTTCATCGGTTGATGGACATTTAGGGTGTTTCCACGTCTTGCTATTGTGGATAGTGCTAGAATGAACATCAGAGTGCTAATTCCTTCCTCCAGAGCCTTAAATCATAGTGCACTACCAAACACTTTTGTTCTTACTGGTAATCATTTATGAGGAGTGGTATATAGTAGTTTTATTTATTTATTTTTATTATTTTTAAACTTAAAGTATAGTTGATTTACAGTATTACATTAGTTCCAGGTGTACAACAGAGTGATCCAGTATTTTTATAGATTATACTCCATTTACACTTATCAAATATTGGCTATATTCCCTGTGTTGTAAAATACATCCTGGTATCTTATTTATTTACTACATAGTAGTTTGTATGTTTTAATCTGTACCCCATATCTTGCCCCTTCCTCCTCCTGTCTCTGCACTGGTAACCACAAGTTTATTCTCTATATCTTTGAGTATATAGTGGTTTTAATTGACATTTCAGTTATAAGTGAGATAGAACATTTTTCATAGGGAAAAAAATTGTTTTTCTTCTGATTAACCATTTCTTCATTTTTTTGCCAGTTTTTCCATTGACTTGTTAGCTTTTTCTAAGCTGTTTTCTCCATTTATTGTTTATAACTTACTTTACGTGTTGCTTTTTTTTTTTACCTATGCAAAATTTTCTTTTAATTTTTGTATCATCAAATTCACTGGTCTTTCCTTTTACAGTTGCTGTATTTGTATTATATTTAGAAAAGGCTGTTCTACTCTCATACCATTAACATAGTTACACATGTTATACTGCTTGGTATGTCTCATAGGTCACTTCATTTTAAAGAAATCTTTGTACTTAAATTAAAATTTTTGATTGCCCTTCATTAAATTTACTGTTACTTTCTGTATTTTCCAATCTGCTGTTCAACCCATCCAGTGAATTTTTCATTTCTGACTTTGTTTTTAGTTCCAGATTTGCCGTATATTTAATTTTTATAGTTTTTATCTTTGTGCTGAAATTCACCATATCTTCACTCAAAATGTCTATTTTCCTTTTAATCCTCAAAACAGGTTTATAATAGTCTTTGAAAGTTTTTATTGCATAATTCCACCATCTTGAGTCATCTCAGGTCTATTTCTATTGACTGTTTCCTCCTTGTTATGGTCACATTTTATTGCCTCTTTCCATGTCTGATAAGTGTTTACTGCATGTTGGACAGTGCAGCTGCTGTGTTGTGCAGTCTGGATTTAGCCTCCCTTTAAGTAATGTTGAGTTTTATTCTGGAGGCAGTTAATTTGCTGGTTGATCAACTTTAGGCTTTATTTGGATGGCTCTAGAGTGGCACTTACTCTATGGTAATATAGCCCTATTTTTTTTTTAAACAACTCAGTGATTTTAGTAAATTTATAGAATTGTGTCACCATCACCACAATCCAATTTAAGAACATTTCCATCATCCCCTAGAGCTCCTTTGTGTCATTTACAGTTAATTCCAGCCTCCGTCTTTAGTCCTGGGCAGACAATGCCCTGCTTTACTACTATAAATTTATTTTTTGTGGACATTGCATATAAATTAAATAGTCTTTTGTGTCTGGCTTCTTTCATTTAGCACGTTTTCAGCTTAATATATTTTGTAACATGCACCAGCAGTTCATTTCTTATAATTGCTGAATATATAGGATCATTATATGGATATACCCATTTTTATTTATCCAGTCACCAACTGAAGAACATTTAGATTGTTTCTCATTTGTTGGTTATTATAAATAATGCTTCTGTGAACATTTGTGTACATGTCTTTGCATAGAGCTATGTTTTTATTTCTCTTAGGTAGATTTCTAGAAGTGGATTTGCTAGGTTGAATGGTAATTTACATTTAACACTTTAAGAAACTGCCAAAATGTTACCCAAGATAGCTGTCCCATTTCCATTCTCACCAGAATATGTGAAGTTTCTTGTTTGTCCACATCCTTGGCAACACTTGGTGTTGTCTGATGCTTTATTGCAGCCATTTCAGTGGGTGTGTAGTGGTATACTGTTCTTGTTTCGACACATATTTCCCTAATGACTAATAATGTTGAGCACTTATTAGCCATTCAAGTATCTTTAAAATGAAATGTATCACTTATATGTGGAGTCTAAGGGAAAAAAAAAGGACACAAATGAACTTACTTGCAAAACAGATACAGACTCACAGACAAAAAGACAAATTTATGGGGGCAGAGGGAAAACAGGGTGGGGAGGCTTAGATTGGCAGTTTGGGATTTGTAAATACTACTAAGTATAAAATAAACAACAGGGTCCTACTACAGAGCACAGGGAACTCTATTCAATACCTTGTAACGGCCTATAATGAAAAGGAATATATATATGAATAACATCACTGTGCTGTACACCAGAAATTAACACAACATTGTAAATCGACTGTACTTCAATTAAAAAAAGATCTTTTGCTTACTTTTTAATTCAGTTGTTAGCTCTACTTTTAAGGTGTGGCTTTTCTGTGATTTTGACAGAATGCCTGGAGCTGAGTGAAATGCTTCCACCCAGCCTGGTCAGGATGCCAGCGCCTCCTTAACACCCCCCACCCCCACCCCCCCGCCACCATTTCAGCTCTCAGCCTCTCGGTAGCTCTTCTTTGATAGGAATCACTATGTGTCCCTCTGAGCATGGCCAGCTTAGTATCTGGGGAGAGACTGAGGAATCTCTATGCAGATTGGTAAGGCCACTTCTCTGTGCAGCTCTTTCCTCTCTGGGAGCCCTTCTCCATAAATTACAGATGACTCAATAGCCCTGAACACTGGCATCTGTTTTGTCCACCCAGCAAGACCCTGCTCTCGGTCTGGGCTAACTTCCTCGCACTGTGCTTTGGGAAGTGCCCTGGGCGAAACGCTGAGGTGAACCCGGGACGTGGGTGCAGCACATGATGTTCTCCCGAGAACCTCAGACCCGTGTGGTACGTCGTCCAGGGTTCGCAAACACTTCATACACTCTGTCCAGGTTGATGGTCGTTTACTTTCGATAGTTAAATCCAATACCTGTTACATCAGCATGTCTATAGCCAGAAGTCCCTTCTTTTTTTAATACTAAAATGTTTATCCTAGAAATTTTACTTTAAAAGTATGTATCCATAGAGAATATATATGTGTCCATCTCCCCGTACATTATTTAACCTTAAATTTTGTAAAAATATTTTGAAGCCTCCACTGCTTTTCATTTTTAAAGAAATAATGCTTTCTCCTAGGAAGATTGTTAATGTTGCAATAAACTAATAGTACATGCCACTTTTCAGCTGAACCCTTTATTTAATCGTCTCGTACAATAATCACTTACAAAAGTTTTTATTTTATTGGTGGCATTTAATGAGCATGAAGAGATTTTTTTCCTATGTTAACTGCTTCATAGAAACAGAAAAATGCACGCTAAAATATTCCATCCGTGACAAAGTTTGATGCACAAAAGGGCCACAGTTCAAATTGAAGAGGCTGTTCAAAGAGAAAATGGAAGTGTCAATAGCCTCATTATTCTGATCATAATGGAATTAAAATATAAATATAGTCTGCCAAAATGGGATTGTTAGTGAAGGCCGTATTAATAGGTGGCAGTGATACAGATCAAAATACACTCTGTGTGCACGTCTGGAAGAGTGGAATGAGGGGCAGTTTGTTTAAGTCTGTTTAGTGTGATGATACTATGATTGTAAAGAAAACCTTTTTTTTTTTTTTGTATTTGTGCCAAATGTTGTTATAGGGATTAATGTCTCAACCTTCTGTATTTGTCCTGAGTGCTAGTACAGGGATTAATATCTTAACCTTTTGTAGCTAACATTCTAGAATATTCCAGGTCAGCACACAAATAGATCAGCTGCATTCTCAATACAGAGGTTTTGAGAGATCCCAAACTGGGATCCTTGCTGAAAACACTCTGCCTAGTCTCTTGAAAGCAAAAAAGAAAGGCAATCCCGTATCATCTATAACTGTTTCCCAAGTGCAGGAACCTGACAGAAGGCTTCTTTCTTACCATCCCCTTCTAAATTCTGACAGATAGCTCACACGTCCCCAAAAGATTATCTATCAATGAATTCCTATTAATAATGTGACTCAGTCTACAATCCCTGCCTTTAAAAATCTTTAGTTTCTTAAAGTAATGCTGAGCTTAAGCATCTGAAATTCTTTATTTTTATTAGCAATTTATGTTGCAAACCTTCTTCACTTCACATAGAAACATATAAGCATAGATTCTCCCCCTTGTGTATCTAGTTTCAGGGGATATAACAAAATTATTAAGCTTGTAATTCATCTTTATTCATATCCGTATGTGCTGTAATATAATTTTGAGTGGGTGGTGGCGAGACAGGATCCAAAAATGAGCTGAAATCATTGTCCAATAATTAAAAGATCGTATCTTGTATATGTGAAAAATGATGAAAGTCGGCAAAAAGATTAGGAATCAGGAAATCTGAATTCTAGTCCAAGAAGAACAAGATTAAATTAAGTGATTAAAACAGTTATCTCAGTATCCTTCTCATCTAAAATGTGAGGGCTTTTATCTGAGAGGTCGCTATAGTGCACATCTCCAAGAACTCCACAAAGCAGCTTTGCCACCCAGACGTTTGCACAGAAGATTTAATGAACACCAACAGGGTGCTGGAGCCAAAGATCGCTCCGTGCAGAGTCATGTCATCTTATTTATTTATTTATTTAATATATTTTTATTGAAATATAGTCAGCTTACAATGTTGTCAATTTCTGGTGTACAGCATAATGCTTCAGCTATACATGAACATACATATATTCATTTTCATATTCTTTTTCACCATAAGCTATTATAAGATATTGAATATAGTTTCCTGTGCTATACAGTACGTACTTGTTGTTTATTTTATATATAGTAGTTAGTATCTGCAAATCTCAAACTCCCAGTTTATCCCTTCCCACTCGCTTCTCCCCTTTGTTTTCTATGTCTGTGAGTCTGTTTCTGTTTTGTAAATAAGTTCATTGTCAGTCATACCCTTTAAATGTGCCTTTCCTTCTCTGTCTCTGTCTGTCTCAGGTTGCCTTCTGAGTATTTACCTGTGACGAGTACTGCAGATGATGTTAAGACCAGTACCAAGGACAGCTTTGTTGTACCATGTTTATGAATTCGTCAGCTCTCAAGTGTTCTTGCTTTTCAAAATAATTAAAACTACAGTTGGTACACACCCAACCTTTCCTTTGTCTTAACACTTTCCAAAAACAAAAAACAAAACAAAACATTTCTCTTAGCTGTCCCAGTTGAAAGTACATTGTCTTTTTACTACATACATTTTCTCTTTTTAAATGTCCTGTGACACAGTCTCCCCAAAGATACTATTAGACTGCAGTTTGATCTCTGGCATTGTTCTTACATCTTCACTTTAAAAAAGTTAGGTCTCCTTCTGTGCTAAGATGCACATCCTTTTCTGAGTCACTCGGGAGGGCCACCACCTGAGCTGACACCACATGCTTGCAGTAAGGACTTGCACAGTGCCACACTCATTATTAATCACAAGGAAATTCTGATATTAACGAGGACACCTACTTGAACAGTTTATTTTCCTGGGTGATTCTAATACATCTCTTCTTTGGCTCTTCCTCGCAAGACTCTTTGGAGGCAGGCATGGCAGGCATGACTTTCAGAAGGAAGAAATGAAAGACCAAAGATAGTGAGTCACAAGACAAACACGGTAGAGTCCGGGGAGAACCCATGTGCTCCAGCCCCAGGTCCAGGACTCCATCCACTAAGCCATCCATCCTCCCCCGAGAAATAGGCATTTCCTTCAGCCCTGAGTTAAAGTGAAAACTTTGACATCTCTATGCAAATACATGGTTTCATATTAATTCACACACAAGATCAGAACTTTTGCTGCTTGTTGGAAGAAGAACAGTAGATGATCAGTGTATAATAAGCTGTTGTCTTTCTGCTTCACATCCCTGAGGAACGGGATAACGAAGTCATTTCTGAGTGTGATTCTTCATATACCTTTTTTTTTCTTGGCTCTTATTTTTCCTTTTCTTTAAATAAAAGGGGCAATTTAAAGAACAAAAGAGAGAAAAGAGGTACTGATACTACATGTGAATTGTTTTCTCTCAACATGACAGGTTCCTTCAACAGATTTCTAAATATCTGCTTTAAGCAGCATCTTACATCGCTTTCCCCTTTTGAGTGATATTTTGTTCCCTCTTGTTAATACAGAGAGTTGCTTGAGCTTTGGCCCCTGTGTATGGCTGTCTAATCTCCAGATCTTAGGAGCTGTGAATAAACTGTGGAATTACTGGATTTGGATGTCTAGGGAATCAAGTTTTGGGAGAAGAAACATAAAGTACTTCATAGTTTCTATATCTTAGCTCGTCATAATCTCAGTCTGTTTTGGCAGATAAATAAGTAGCCTCTCTTGTCTGTACTGCAGAATACATTATCATTATCAAAAGGTGGGGGTGGATTTTAAGGTGCGTAATCAAGATGTTAGCTTTCTCGTTTTATGGCAGGAGAAAACCCAGATCTGCACTTGACAAATAGAAGCCACTTACATCAGCACAGTGGCATCCAGGATAATGCTCACATTTTCATATATTGACTTTAGCAAGGGAGTCAGTGCTTCGGCATTTGGGTGTATTGCTGTTGGCTCAAGAAGCTACTGGAAGTCCCCAAATACTTTTCCATAACTGATTACCTCAGTTCTCTGCAATAACATCTTGGATCAAGTTCACAGGCCAAGTTAAACATACATACAATCAAAGTTATAAAGTAGCCTGCACATTCGGAGTTTCGGCTCTTACCTTGAATCTGACCCAGCTGCCCTCACGGCGATGTGGAGATGTATATTCTCGTGAGGTCATATGTTGTTTATACCTTATTTGATCTGTCCTTTCAAGCCTGTTTAGCGTTAAGCAACATTTACAATTAAAAAAAAACCCTTTGCTGCAAATGAAAACAAGGATGTGTTCATGTATTTGAATACAAATCTCTTGTGTGAATGTCTGACTTTGCGGAGATGATCTGAGGTAATCCAGTAGGAAAGGAATCTGTGGACGCTTCCAGGATAGACTTGAGCCCATGGTCAGCCTGACACTATTTCACATCAGTCTGTACTTTATGTACATGTCCCTTTATGTATTTTTAATATAAATTTATAGTAATTTTGGAGACACTGGCAATTAAGCAGGAAAGGAATATGGTTCAGGCATTACCTCACTGAAGGACTTTTGGGTTTATAGTTTTTCAATATTACCCCCCTCAAAAAAAATCACACAGTTGGTTTTTTTAGTTCATGTCTCCTTGGGAAGTGTTCGTTATGGGGTTGTTTTGGAGAGGTGGTGTTTGCTGGGACATAGACTGCATTTTCAGTTCTAGTAAATTCTGCTAAACTGTCCTTCCCAGTAGCTTCATTAGCTTAGACCTCTGCAAGCTCTGTCTAAAACACTGCCTCCTCCACAGCCCTGCCCATACCAGATGTGATTGGGTTTGTAATGTTTGTCTATCTAGGTTAAAAAAAAAATCTCATTTTAATTTTCATTTTCCTTCTTCATATTGAAGGTGTACACTTTTAATGTATTTGTTGGCCATTTTTATTTTTTCTACTTTGAATTTCTTACTCTTACCTTGTGAACACTTTTCTGCTGGGTCATTTGACTTACTGATTTGTAAAATATTTAAAATATATGCTCGGGTGAGAATCCTTTGTTAGATATATAAGGCAGATCCCTTTTCTCAAAGTTGTCTTTTTAACATTTTAATGTTTTTGTGTAGAGCCAAAGTTTTGCATTTTGATGAACTTGAATTTATAAGCCTTCATGATTTTGGGGGTTTTGTTACCTGAAAACCCTTTACTATCTCAGTGTCTTAAAAAGATAGTATCCTATATTTTTTGTTATAAATTTATAAATTTCCTGTTTATATTTCTTGAAATGTTACCATAAGCATTTCAAGTTAAAGTCACAAAACCCACAAACCTACCAAATTAAAATCTTTCAAACATTGGTTATAAATAATCAAATTCTTTTGAATGTTTAACATTACAAGCATAACTTTTATATATCCAATTTTTTCAAGTACTTTGAATACTGATCTGGGAGATACACAAAAACAAAAACAAATAATCCTAAGCATAAAGTTTTCCTCGCCGTGCAGCTAGCTCATTAGAGGTTTAGAGTAAACTTTCAGAGCACGAAGGGATGTTTGATTGTCTGCTGTCTTCTGGTTTCTTTCTAACTTTAGTTTCCCCAAAATAATACCAGTGAGTGTAATAATAACAATAATAAGAGGTAACTTTGATTGAATGCTTATTACAGACTAGTTAGGCCTGTTCCCAAACACCCTACATGAGATCTCATGTAATCCTCACACTGACTTTGGAGGTTGGTGTTGTTATGCCCACTTTACAGATCAGGAAGTTGAGGTACAGGAGTGTTCAGTGACCTCAGGTGTAGAAAGCTCATAGGCAGAGGAGGAATATAATCTCAGGCACTATCTCCAGAGCTTTGTGGGAGTCAGTGTGAATATGCCACTTTGTATTTTCCTTAAAGGATATAATTTCCCTCTTTAGACATTATTTTCCTCATCTATTAAATGAGGAGATTGAAGGAATTAGCTTAAGGTTTCTTTTTGCATCTAAAATTCTATGATTCTTAAAAACACACCGAAGACTTAAAAAAAAAATTTACCTGGAACTGACTACTGACTATAACTCTCGGACTAATGAACTGTTTCCAGTCCCTACTTAACAGTCAGATTTGAATATCCTCCTGTCCATTTGGGAGTGACCTTGAAGTTGCCAGGTAATAAAAAGCAGCCCCAATTCCAGAATAACGGGAGATGCTGAGAGCCCCTAGCCTGACTCTGCTGAAGGGCTTCTCACAGCTCTGGGAGGTGTAATCTTCATCCTTCTCTGGTCTCTGGGCAGGTCTGGGCGGGCCTGGGTCCCGCGGTGATCCTTTGCAAAGAAAACTCCTCTCTGTGCCCACTTCCTGCAAGAATAAGGCAACCACAGGACAGCTGGGAAATGTGTACCTTCCTTTTGAGATGGTGCTCCATCATCTGCAAATATCATGCACACTTTTTTTTGCCAGCTGACAGCCCATCTTCTGCTTGGGGATGAACAGGAGTCACTTTATTTTTTCAAACCTTTAGACAGAAAAGTTCACGTAAGCTGTTAGAGAGATCCCCTGTTTGGTTTATTCATTGTACTTCTGCTTTGTCTGGTTTTCCTGCAAAGCAGAATGTTAGAAAACATTTTAAACATAGCACAGCACTTAAAAAAGGGTGTCAGTGGTTTTCAACATAGTCACAGATAAAGATCTGACCATAGTCTTGCATGTGGTAGGTGCTTTATAAGTATTTGTTGGATGACTTAGTATCTGTCCTGTTGTAAAACTTCAAAATCATTGAAAAATTCAACATAAGAGCTAACATTTATCCACGTATTTTTATGCCAGGAATTTTTACTGCTTTACCTATTATCTGCTTTAATTGTCTCCCAAACCCTATGAGGTGACTACTTTTGCCATAAATGGCAAATGAGAACCTTGAGCCATAGAAAATAAACAATTTGACAATTACCTGATAAGTTGTTGACCTGCGATTTAAATTTGGGCAATCTGTACTTAAGATTGTTTTAGTATGCACTGTTACTTGTTTCCATATGTAATATTTAAAATAAGAACAGAAAATTAAGCTTCTGTTTTGATTTGACAAACTGTAGAACATCAGCACTATCTATAATAATTTGTTGCAGCGTGTAGATTATGAACCTGAGATTGTTTTTTTGTACATCTGTTCTCTCTTGTCTATACCCCATGTGGTCATAGATTTGTGAGATGATTTACAGCAGTAGGGATACAATCTTACAGCCACTAAAATAAGCCTTGAGCAGAGACTGAACCAAAATTCAGTCACACTTCAGCCAACATATAAGTGTTCCCTAACCTTGGACTGAATCAGTGAAATGTGCAGGTTTTACAAATCGTTTTATTTATAAATCTGTTACATTACTTTACAAATCATTTACAGATACATCCAGCATGTATTCTACCTACTGCAAAGACCGTTATTTAAATAGTAACATGAAAACAACAGCAACAGAAGCTTTAAGTTGCCACTAGGAGACAATAATGAAAGACTGTTACGAAATATTTATTCTAGTTCAGCTGAAATTATAAGGAATTTATGTCTCTCCCTATGGCAGAAACTTTAAATGTTGTGACTCCTGAACCTGTTTTGTCTTCCAAATCCCTCTTTTTTTTTTCTTTTTTAAGAAGGATTTAGAAAAAATGACAACAAAGAGTTCACAGGAATTTGTTTAGCTACAAAACAAAACAAACAAAACATTTTCTGAAAGATAGGCCCCCAGGGGCCCTGTGTCAGTTCTGATCTTTATCTCCATTTAAAGGCCCTTCCGAGCATTGACCTGAAAGCATTCAGGGCTGCCTGAGCATCAAAGAGGATTGATGTACCAAGTACTGAACATTTCACAACTATTAGCAACAGAGGCTGAGACAGAGAAAAATACATTTTATCAGTCATTTAACTTCATGGCCATTAACAAAAAAGTCATTAATGATTTGGATCTGAAATTCATTTTTTAAAAAGTAACTTTTAAAAACTTATTTTTCTCCTCATAGATGAGTTTTTGAAATTCAGTTTCTTAATCAAAATTAGGACTTAAAAAGATTGGAGCCCCATTTGCAGACAATGAAGTGATGCAAGTTATTTTACTAGATTAACATACTCATAATGAAGACTTGGATCTTCCAGTCAGTAATTATGATGGTACATGGTTGGTTATAAATAAGCAGACACTCTGCATGAAATCCTAAACTACTTCTAGAGAACTACTTTTAGGGAATATGAGTATCAAAGTAAGAGAAAATGTCTTACTGTATTATGTACAAAGATGTTCCAAAATAACTAACTTCAAATGTATCAGAGGCTACAACTGCTGAATCAAACCCAGTCTTAATGTTTGACCTACGGGGCAAAAATAAGCCTTGCTATTAGCAAAGAAAACTAGGCATGCCTGGCTAATTGGCTGATCTCAAAGCTGGCTTTTCTTTCCATGACTGACCTTCAGGAATGTGAAGCCGCTTGTTGTCTTTCACCCGATGTCGTTTCCGTACATCCCATTCGGCAACATTCATAGGTAAACAACTACACACACGGTCTTTCACAGAACTGAAAACGAATGAATGAAAGATGTCTTGTCTCAAGCAAAACCAACTGCATAACAAATGGCCTGTTGGTCTTTATATCTTTTTAAAACCCACAAATATATGAGCATCATAAAACATATCTAATTATTCACTTCCATATTCAGACACCAAAACTAAGGACTAGAAGGAAAAAGTTACATTTTATATAGTTAGCTCTGTTGGTTTATTTTGAGATATAGAATCTCTTGCTAAAAAGTTCAATTATTTCTTTTTTCTCTCTTACTGCTTTTATAAAAAGAATTTATAAGTGTCTTAATTTCCTTCTAAGTTCTTACCTTTGCTTTCTTTACATTATTTTTAAATCTGCACACTGGAAAAAATAATACAACTTGATGTCTCTTAGAGAAGAAAATTATTTAAACATATTTCTCCTACATCAGAAGTAATGGAAAATTACTTTCTTTTTGGAAATATTTCTGAAAGGATCCAATTCAGAGACTTGATAACATTTTGCTGTGCTGTGCTCAGCCCTTGTTTGTATCCAAAACGGTGTGAATCCACGCTCAGTTCTCCTCCTTCCAGTCTAACTTTTATCCTCGTAAGACGTGTAACAAAGACATTTTTCTGAATAATGGTTAATAATTGGATCCTAATACACTTTGGAGATTTACATGTTTTATGCTTGATTAGAATTGTCACTTCAGATTGCCATTTTATCTCCTGCTATTTAAATTAAATGTTTTCTCACCAAATATTTTTATGGCTCCTATTATATCAATTATGAGAAAGGGTGTAGGAAAAGGTTACAAAATCTATTACCTATACAAATATGCCTGGCACCGGACATACTCTTTTCAGTAAGAAATTTAAATGGGATGTTTTATGAATACTAAGCAGACTTTCACCTAGAAATGAATACAATATGACCTAATTACTGTAAATCATTACTGAAAGCAGCATGGTATAATAGAAAAGAAACCGACCGAGTTTTAAATCATAGCACCACTCCTTAACTAGCTTTGTAACCCTGAGACGTTTTTCATCCATAAATGAGGATAGCATCATATGGTATTTGGCATAATTGTTAAAATTAGAAACACTGCGTTACATATAATGTGACTCATTCATCAGACACTATCATGGTAGCAATGGAGCATGACTGTGTCTAATCTCAAAATTTAAATCTGTATGAATGAATACCTTTAGAGACAATTTACCTAATTTTGAAAACTACTTTATCATTTCCTTTTAAGCCAAGAGATTTTCACCTTTAATTTGAGGTTTCATAATTATGTGATTCTGAAAAGATGTAACTAATTCAGGTATATGGCCTGAGGTGGGGAAATAAAATTTAAAATGTTCTAGATCCTTAACCTTCCGTTCTTCCATCATTTCCCCATCCCTACCACAATTGAGTGCCTTAGAAGAATAGTTCTTCAGTGTCCTGAAATAAGTTCTTTTTTTAAAAGCTTTTATTTTTTATTTTATCTCACCCCCACCTCAGTAATGGAGGCACTGAGCATTGAACCAAGGACCTCATGCTCACCAGGCATGTGCTGTGCCACTGAGCTGTACCATCACTCCTAAACCCTTAATTTCTAATGTAACCCATTAGAATGTGAGAGCCCTAACTTCTCAGACAACCAAAGCAAGGCAATGAGAAACACTTTTGTTATTTGTCATGGGGACTTTTTAATTTAGAAAAGGCCCAAACTACAAAATAAGCCAAACTTGATTCATGACTTTAAGAAAAACAGCCCTTGGTCCTTCTCCCTGATACTAGAATGTGGGTGGGCCACTGCCTCGGTGCTTTGGTGGAGCAGATCAGGCCCCCAGCAGCCGAGCCCTGGGAAGCGGGGGCTCTTTCAGAACTCGCTTCCGAATGCAGTGGAGGGAAGAGCAGGTAAACGTTCCCTCCCCTGGCTGATCCCGACATGGTTTAAAGGATTGGTGTGAATACCAGCATTTTTAGTCTTGCAGTCTCCCTTGAAGATAAATATGTTCCTAATATTGATGCCTGATCAGTATACCAATATGAGTTTTAGTTTGTGAGCCGTGAATGCCCACTGGCTGCTTGCTGTGAGGTTAATCCTGGCTTTACACAAAAATCAGTGGAAACCTGGAATTTCTCTAATAGTCTGATTTCTCTTTTGATAATCCCCAAACTCTCTCCATTACTGGATGAAAAGACAACTATTATTATGTATTACAAGTATTCTTTACATTTCTGCTGCTGTGACCCTCCTTAAGTGCCTTCTTAGCTATTATGATGAACCATCCAGGTTGTCCTGCCTCTGGAGCCAAGTGGCCTCGAAATAGACTCCTTTGTCTTGTTCACGCTTGGAGTCCAGAAATCCCAGTTAGGAAGGATACTCCCATGATGCTCTGTTCATAAGGGTATAGAGTGTGGATATCTGTTATCTGGGTTTAAATACTGTATTGCTAAAATCTTTTGTGAAGGGATGAGGATGGCATGTTCTGAACTTTGTATACATGAAGCTGCTACATTTTAAAAGTTTTTTTCAATGCAAGTGCCAGAGGATCTGTTCATATCATCTCTCCAGTTAGTCCAGTCTTCTTGTATGCTGATCCTCATTTGTTGAAAATCTCAGTGAAACCTCTCTCTTCCACTTACTGTTCCCTGCAGAATTTTAAATAACATGTTCACTTCCACCTTCATTACTCTATTTTTGTTCTACTGCTTAGCGTCATCTCTGTTCTTAAGTCCCAATCCTGTATCTCCTTAAAAAATACAGCAATCCCCAACATACATAAATCATTCTTTAATTATTAAGGCAATAACTTTCCTGCTTTTCAAAATGTTCATAGTCTGTGGTTTCTAAGATGTGTGTGGGCTCATTTGAGTCTCTGTGGCCTAACTCTTAAGCAGGCCTGCTCCTTCAGGATAGGAAGTGTGCCTTCTTATTCTGTCTGTATCTTGCATAGTATTGGAATTGGTTGCGTTTTGGATGCCTGAGCATCTTTGCCAAGCCTACCCATGATTCAGAGGACAGGGAACACTTAATGGCAGGTGTCTCTGCTTTAATTCTTAGGCCTACAGTGCCTTGCACTGTACCTTGAGTGTGCAAGTTTCTAGATATTTCTAAGAGTCTCATTAAGTTTCAGATTTTACAGTTTGTAGAGAAAAATATTGCACTATCCTTTGAATTTTTTTTTTTTTTTGGTTATGACAGCAGGAAGTTACTGTCATTAAAATATTTGTTACAGATGTTACACAATAACCTTCATTGAATATTAAATAGAAAATCCTCCAAAGTCATGGGAAGTCAGTCTTAGGGAGATTTAATATCCTGTGTTTAGAATTTATAGATGGTTTTGAAACAAGATTACTCCAATGAAAGTTACCTTTTAGGTGGTGCTTGATCTCAGAATGATCTCGACTTCATCTCAAACTTCATCCCAAAATGTAACATTAAAAACAGAAAAGAGCATATATTTTGCCTTTAGCATGCGTCAGGAAAGAAATGTTACCTACCTTGACCATCTTCCAACAAAAAATAATCGTCCCTGATCCTTATTTAGCGCCACTATTTAAAATTCAGGTCAGAGATCAACAAGAAAAGTGTTGTTTATACTGTTTCTGTGAAAGGAAAATCATGGCTGTATTATTTTTAAAAAAGAAAGAAAATCTATATTAAATATTATCAGTTGATCAAATCTCTGAAATAATTATCATTGTAGCCTAAAGTTTAGGGAATGAAAATAAGTTACTTTAGTGCCATTGAATTATGTTAATTTATAACAAATATTCATAAAACAGATGTACTAAGCTTTGAAAACTAGAAAAAAGACCTTTGGTTCTTCTGATATTTCCCACACTTCAGATGGTGTCATTGCAGTGGATTCATACAAGAAGATACTAAAGTTGTTTCACATGTTTTTCACCTGTTTTGACAATAACTTAAAGAGATTTGCTATGTCCTTGAATTCTAGTTCTATACTGACCTGAGTCTTTCATGACAGTACTACAAAAGTCAAATGTAGTCTCCCAGCTCTCTGGCTTACTTGTAAGTAATTTGTTAAGTCGTATTTAAGAATGACTTGCTCCTTGGGAAAAGTCAACTTTGGAGAAACAGTTCAAAATTACTCCCTTGTATTTTGTTCACGTGACTACTTTAAAATATAATGGCACAAACTTTGATGTTTCTGATTTAGCTGCATATTTCAAATGCTAGCAAAATATTTGAAAGTCACATGAAAGCACTATAGTTAGTAATACTAAAGATATGTGTACTATGTAATGAATCTTAAAAAGTCAGGAGTATAAAATAAACCTACAGTTATATTACAGCATTATGAAATTATCAAGGGAGTAACCAAATACATCACATTTAGTATTTGGTTAAATGGAGGAATTCTTCAAATTAAGAAAATTCTGTCTATATAAACTAAAAAAACCCTCAATGCCCAAAATCTTAGCATTACTTTTGAATTTAGGTAAGTCATATCATCTACCTAAAATGAGATTAGGAAACAAGGATGTGTTTATTACACTGCTTTAAAATTTGGGGCCTTAAAATTATAAAAAGGTGTGATGCAACATTAAAACTTACTTTGAGAAATCTGACAGATAATGGACCTCATTTTCAATAATTACATTGTTAGAGCAATGCAATTCCTACGATAGAAGTTTCCAGAATTCTTTTTCTTTTAACTTTTTGTTGGGGGCGGGGAGGAGGTAATTAGGTGTATTTATTTATTTATTTATTTATTTATTTTTAGAGGAGGTACTGGGGATTGAACCCAGCACCCTGTGCATGCTAAATATGCATTCTACCACTTGAGCTATATCCTCCGTGACCCAGAATTGTTTTAAAATACATCTTAGAATATAAAATGTAGTTTTATTGTTTTTGAGAATTTTGTTAATTAATCTGTGGGAAGGTATACATGCAAATTGCAGCATGCATCAAAGGCATCATTGACCATTAGAGCCTGTTAGGGCTGGGGCACGTTTTAGCCCCAGATTGGAGCACATGGGCTGAGGTGACAAGTACTTTTCCCAAAGTCCCAGATTTGAAGCAGAGGCTGGCTATCAGCAAGCCTCCAAATTCCTTAGAATATTTTCCCCAACCCACTGTTGTCTTACCAACTTCATATCGCTGAAATCTTCATGAAGGAGGCCTTTAGAAACATGAACACATTGCCTTAATAATTGCTAAATATTCAAATTCCAACAGTAAAACATATTTTTTCTACAAATCTAGCATCTATAATACTCAGATAATAATGCACATCACTGCAGTGGTAATTGCGGGTTCCCTCCCCGTTTTTCTGAATCAGTAAATTTAAGCCTCTCAGGACAGTGTTTCTGAAGAGTCATCTTAAGTAATTGGAAGTCTGAACTTGGTTCTTCTGTGAATCGTGGACTGTCTATGGTTTGGAACTGGACAGGGCTCTCCGGGTGGGACAAGGGCAGAGGGAGCTTGTGACTCGTGCACAGACCCAGTTTGGAGCCTAAGGGTGGGTTTCATGGGCCTCACCTGAGCCAAGCTCAGGACCGTTGTTTCTTTAACATAGAGTCGTGGTACCCACATTTAGGAACTTTGCCCGTTTCCAGCTGTATTCTGTGTATACTTGCAGAGTGTTCTTAAGTACTGAATCTTATAATAATTTAACAGCTACAGAATTATTCCTCGCAAATGGAAAAATTGGTCTCCCGGCTAAATGGGGGAGGAGGGTGAGCATGAAAGGAATGTTAACCTAGGGCTATTTTCTGAATGCAGGTTGCTGGTCACTACATGATGTAAAGAAGGCACGGCTAAAGCACTGGTAAGTCAGTAAACAATGTTTTACTGAAACATTTCATAACACGGAAAATCTGTCTGAAGTGTAAAGTTACTGTCTTACACAAGAAGGACAGACCCATTTTCAAAGACTAATATGAATACAATAAATATGGAGTTTACATACTAATTTATACACAAACTGCCCCACAGCCATAAAAATTCATATTTAACAGTGCAACATATAATTTAATCATTTGATTTATTTGACAGGTTTCTCTTGCTAAACACAAATAACTACCTGGTTTTCATGTACATATATAATATATATTTTATATATATAGGTATTCAACAATCTGTACAGTTCCTAAACATAAAACTCCTAAAAGGCACAATTGTCTATACAACATGTACAAAAATGGCTGGAGCTGACACAAAACGACAATTATTGGTCAAAAGTTCATGATTGCACAAAGATGAGTCATGAGTTTGTCAGAAAAATGTGCTTTAAGGAAAGGAGGGTTTTCAAAGAAACCTTTTAAGTGTTATGTAAAAAAAAAAAACAACCAAAAAACCCCAGCATCCCAACCCCCCCCCCCCCCAGTACCTGGCCCCTACGTGGCGATCACGAGCCTGTCCTCGTCGTCGTCACTGCTGAGGTCGCTGAGCTGCGGGGCCGCCTGCCTGCGGGTCGGGGGCGCGGGGGGCCGCAGCGCCCGTCTGTCCAGGGGGAGGGCCGGCGGGGGCGCCGAGGCCGGCTGGCCGGGCCGGGCGGGGGGTTCGTGCTGGGGCTTCACGTGGTTCACGGGGCCGGTCTTCCCCGTGCCCCTCTGACTGGAGCTCTCGAGCCTGGAGTGGTCTCCGGCGGGGGCCGGCAGATCGAGAACCTTCTTGGCGTTTTCCCGGCGGACTCGCGGTGAGCCCTGCGGCGACGTGGTCCTGCCGCCCTGCTGCGCACCGGCGGCGGGCGGCTGCTGGGGCTGCGCCTCCCGCGCTCGGTTTTGGGTAGCGGGCGTTTCGGGGGTGTCCACGGGGACCCGGCCGACCGAGGGGATCAGCGCGGGCAAGGCTATGTTGAGGATCTGGAGGCCGGGGACGGGAGCCGGGGGGCCGGGGCTGCCCTGGCCGCAGGGGTCGGCGGTCAGCACCTGCAGCCCCACGGCCTTCAGGGCGATGCTGGGCGGCCGGGCGCCCACCAGGTTGACGGTTTCCATGCTCAGGGGCTGCAGGCCTGGAACGCGGATCTGGCCGATGGGAATACAGGGCAGGACGCTGCTTAATTCAGTCACTCCGGCGGGTTCTGTGGTTCCAGAAACTTCTGGGGTCAGGTCCCCAGGGGGGCCCACGGTTCTGTGAATGACGTTGACAGCAGGAATCGTCAGTTGCATGGGCCCCGCCTGGATGGGGACGAAGGTGGAGTATGTGAGGCCAGCAGGGACCACCTGGATTCCCCCAACGGGGACCAGGTTGTAAGGAGTCCTGGACTGCTGCTGGGAATGTAAAGGAAGGTGGCTGAACAGATGGGTCTGGGGAGAAGGCAGGCCTGGTGGCGGATGGAGCGTTCCTGGGGGCTTCTGCGCTTGAGGCGCGGGCTGCGGCGAGGAGGCTGGAGGAGGCCCCCCTCCGGTCTGGGGACTGCGCTGGGCTGCAGGAGGAGGCGGCCTCGGAGATGATGGGCTCTAAAAGACAAGACGGAAGAATCCTTTTTTTTAGCTCCTTTAAAGTCTGCCTTCTGAGGTAAAAGTATGTACATTTATAAATTTTTATGGGAATTACAAGCTTGCTAAAAATTATTTTGATCAAAGTAAATTTCCAACTAAAACCCTATTACACCTTTCACCTTTAGTTTTCTAGTACAAATAACAGCAACAAATTTTGTACAGTATTTTACATTTTTCAAACAAATTTCCTGGATATCGTATCATTTCTACTAAAATGAACTGAGAGGTGGCCATAATTATATTCTTCCATCATTGTTATTGCGGGCACCACCATTCCACTCTATTTTAGAAATCAGAAGTTACTGAGAAATTTTGAAATATTAGTTGGCTAATGAGTGTTTACTTGGGGGAAAAATTAACTGGAGGCTTATTCATTTATGCAGTAAAGAGCTGTCATTAATGAAAAGGTCTGCAGTTTTCTTTGTTCCTTCATTCATTCATAAGTGTATGAAATGTCTACTGAAAACCAGATTTATGACCCTGGCAGGTGTGAGATTCGGGGTTAAGAGACGCTTAGGGCACAGGTGACTATTATGACAGTAATGAAATGGTATTAGAAGGGATAAATATTGCCAATCTTCCCTTCCACCTAAGATTATCATTTAAATATTAGCTCTCTTCTGTGATATATCTATATTATAGGAGCTATATATGTATGTTAATTTAAATATGAATATAATTGAAGTATGTATATAATTTAAGTTATATTAATGTAGGATAGTCTATAGGAATCCAGACTTTCACAGTCTTTTTCAGCAGTGGCACTCAGCAAACCCAGTTTTGCCACGTTTAGAAATAAATCCCATTGTGATCATCCATCCACACAGGTGAGAGACCTATCAGTGAGAGGGGAGAATGAACCGAATGGATTCCTCACAGAATTCCCTGGATTCCACCGCAGTTTGTAAAAGCAGGAAATCATTCTCAGCTCACAGGAGGGTGACTTTCCCGAGGCCTGAGTCTGGCCCTGAGCTAGTTCTTGGGCTGAAAGCTTTCTTAAGCTGCCACAGCGATTGGATCATTTAAGCAAAGTGAACTTCTTCATACGTTTTTGGGTTCACATTAACTTTGCCACGGAAACTGGTAGCTGCCTTGCCAACAGAGGCAAATGCAAAACGTTGGGACCATTTAGTACAAATCTATCACACCAGTGCCAGTGGGAGAACACAGAGTAAGCCATGGAATACACAAGTCCCAAGACATGTTCTCCACTGGCACATACACATCTTTTATAGCAAGGTTTTTTCCTTAAAAATGCAAGTAATGATAAATGAGTATGTTCTAAGGATCCATTTGGTTCTTTCAGATTTAAAATGTGTGAACTCTGTCTAAAATACCTAACAAGAATCCAAAGGACAAATGTCCGTTAGCCTTAAATAGAACAAAAAAATCAGGTTAAAGAAATGGACTTAGCTATAAATGAGTAACTTAAGTACATTATTTTCTTAAGACATTAGGTTCTCCATATTTCATAGGTTAAACAAAAGGAAAACCACAACCAACCACTGTATTACCTGTGTTAAAGAAATAACCTCTCCTGCCACGGAACTCCTTGGGATCTCTTCAGATTCAGGGTAGTCTACAGACATCTGGTGACATGGGGACCGGGGCGCAGCCTCAGGTGACCTGGCAGAGTCGGCGGGAGCGGCAGCCTCCCCCTCGTCTCCCGCAGCCTGATGCC
Source organism: Camelus dromedarius (assembly GCF_036321535.1). Lineage (NCBI taxonomy): Eukaryota > Metazoa > Chordata > Mammalia > Artiodactyla > Camelidae > Camelus > Camelus dromedarius. The sequence continues at coordinate 7,652,094 of NC_087454.1, read as the reverse complement.
CGCTCCTCTCCAGGGACCCTGTCTTCCTGCAGTGGTCGGACCGCACGGCACTCAGCACGGTCATCTTGGTGGGCAGCGCCCTGGGCAGCACGTCCATCGGGTCCGTGTGTCCCCCCGGAAAGCACTCGGGAATCCTGCCGTCCTCGTCCGCACCCCCAGGGTCCTGAGGGCTGCTTCTCGCCGGCAAGTGCTGCGGGCTGGCGGTGGCGGAGGGGGCGGCGGACAGGACTGACTCGGCCTGGCTGTCCTCATCCTCATCCTCATTCTCGTTATCCTCCTCGTCGGGGCCATCCGATTCTTCCAGATCATATCCCGACCGCTCGTAAGTGAAGCGCTGTTTTTCATCTGATAAAAACAACCGAGAGTATGTTATAGAATGTTTTGCAAGTGGACGAATACAATCGTTTCTTTTTCATAAGCTTGGCAACACAGGGAGGAACAGTCAAGGCAAGGGCTCCACCCACAGAGCCCACAGTTTAGTCGAGGAGAGGGACACGGGGAGGAGGGCGGTCCGGGCGGCAGGAACCCGGGAGCAAGGCCGACAGAGCGTGTGGCCAGGACAGGCTTCTCTAAGGATGCAGCACGTGAACTCCTGAGCGCCAGAGGGGGGCGATACATAAGGAAACCTAGAAATAAGGGCCTCAGGTAGACTTGTAAACCCCCCAAGTAAGAATGAACTACCCCCCAAAATTTAATAGTTAAGTTCAACTCTTTTCCTGAGCTCTTGTCTCTCTGCTCGTTTGTATCTCCCAATTACTGAAAAATTAAAACAAAAACAAACTGATGGCATTTCATATTTGTGAACAGACTAATTTTCATTAATATCTGAATAGTATTTTAGATGTTTCTACTTCCTCTAGTAGTAATAGTCTCTAATATTTAATCTCTACTTTTTTTTTTAACTAAGAAAGGTGCTGAATTTTCCCATTTTTTTCTATGATAATTCAACCCACTTCTCACAAGAAGGGGAACATTAATTAAACATCATTAATATCTTCAGCCTTACAATGTAATGTGAGACTGTTTAACAAGAACTATTCAAGATAGTTCAGGGAATACTTTCAGAATTCTTGTAAGCTCATGTGAAACTAGACTGAAAACCTTATCTATTCAAAATCTTGCAAAATTACGTGCATTTCCCTTAAAAAACTAATAAACTTTAAAAAGTTAAATGGCAGGAGTGCAGTCTCTATCCCAACTCATTGTCACTGAACTATAATAAAGGCATCAGACCACATGCAGCTTAGCTGCAATACCTGCATTTACATATACTTTTTGAAGAGAAAAATATGTAAACAGAGAAGTAATTAATAGGTATATTTCCTCGGTTTTCCAAATAGTTTGCATATTAATTTACTTTCTATATTACAAAGATAAGTTCTTAGAGAAAAAAGCATCAATGCCCAAACATTTGAGGATGATAGAACAGACTAGAACTTATATGTTGTTTTGACATGTTGATCACCCACTATGGATCGGGTGCCCCTGAGGACACAGCTGTCTCCCAGATTTCGGTGACGTGGCAATCAATGTGTTAAAACATTCAAAGACAAAAGATACGCATTTAGGTTCCTTTAGTATGTGTGATTTCGTAAGTCTTTTTTGCTTTATGGGTTCCACTGTTTTGCTGTAAAATGATACATACAATAACACCAATCTGTTGAATCCTTTCAGAAGCCCACACCGGACACGGAACGGGTGATTTCTGGTTAGATGCCCTGACTCCTGCCTCAGATACCTCTCCTTTACCTTGTCTGATGTTTGAAATACTAAAATTTGTCATTCCCCATATGTTCTGAATTTGCCACATTAGTGCCAAATCAGGTATATTTTTAGTGATTTTAATAAGAAAGAAATTTTCTTTCAAAGGATAAAGTAGAAAAAAATCCAAGAAATCAGAGGACTGACTGGCAGAAACAGTTAAATGGAAAGAAAGGCTGATTTCATCAGAGGCCAACCTTGCTGCAAAGTAAAATATGACTAGGATGATACTTGCTTCACCTTAAAAAAAAAAAACTGTTAGAACAGGCCTAACTTTAAACTTCCATCTTGTCCCTAACCCATCATAAGGCTGAAGTTCCAGACAATCAAATAACCCAAACTCTAGCAACATAGAGACAGTGTCTGTAGGAAGAGAGGAGACACAAGCTTGTGTCATGTGAGGTAGATGCAACGGGACACTGGTCAAAGGAGTTGAGCTAAATGGTTGACAGATTGTCTAGAGCCAAGTGTGGGCTGGCAGGACTCTGGGAATCCTCTGCTACAACTCTCCTGCAGGCTGTGTGTTATGCACACCATTCAAGCACTCCAGAAAAGAACACTGAGTATCCAGTGTGGTCCTGATCTGGGGGAGAGGAGCAGCAGCCATTTAGGAGGGACAAGGAACTCCACCCGGATCCATCTCCCCTCTCTCCACCAGGGAACAAACACTTTATCCTGTGAGAGAAGGGCACAGAGCATTCTTGCCCCTAGGACACAGGCGAAAACTTACTACATTCGGGAGGGGGGATAAGTAGAAAAAATACTACTCTTCAAGGAGGGACAAGAGTGCCAGCTGAGTCTACCATAACAGCTGAGGGAGGCTAGAACAGTGAGAGGGCGACAGGCCCAGAGACCTGAGAACATGGTGCACGCAGAAGACAGGCTGGAGCAGAAGAGAGGTAGCGTCTTACCCTCCTACCTCCTAATGCTGAGCTAAGGAGCTTCAAATGAGCGGTTAGAGCAAAAAAAACTGCTGGGAGGGGAACAGAAGAACAGAATGTGTAAGCCCTCTGAGGCACAGCACAAAGGAAAGACTGAAAACTGGAACCAAACAAGCATTTCTCTTGTAATCCAACCCCCATCCCAAGTAAAAAGTGTCTCTATAGGAATCAAGCTCCTGGTACTCTGATGGTAGCCTTAACAACAAATCTCTCCAGTCCAATCTAACTCCTCGCTAGAGAAGCTCCAACTCCCTCACAGAAGGCCTAGCAGGAGGGGCATGCTCCTTGTCAGGCAAAAAACTGTTTACATTAGTCTCTACTGTCTTCCGCAAGACGTCTAGCTTTCAACAAAAATTACAAGGCAAGAAAAACCATAGAAAAAGCAATCAGAACCAGTCATATATGATACAGATGTAAGAACTTTCAGAGAATTTGAAGTAATTGGTAAGTTAAAGGCTTTAGTGAGAAAAGTGAACAACATACAATAACAAGTGGGAGTTTCAGCTGCAAGATGGAAACTGAGGAAAAAAATGGGAGTGCTACCAGTGAAACACGGTAACAGTGACAAAACAGCAACAAAAAATTCTATGCCCATTGAAAATAGTTTTCAAAGATGCAAGATAAATACAGAATTTTTTAGAAAACACAGACTGGGAGCTCCAGTGCCAGCAGACCTACTGGATGATACACGTGAAAGGAAGCTCTTTAGGCAGAGAGAATACGGTATTGGATGGGAATTCATATTTACTCAAAAAAAAAAAAAAAAAAACCAGAAATAGAATAAATGAAGATAAAATTTTTTAAAAACTTTAAATTGCTCATTCTAAAAGATAATGTCTATGGTAGTGACTGTGCCGTGTGCTTGCAGCATGTATAAATGTAAAAGATACAACAACAATAGCACAAAGGATGGAAAGAAGGAATTGTGAATATACTGTTACAAAGTCTTTATATGACATGTAATATTTGAAGGCAGACAACTAAATTTTCTTAAAAGACAAGTCAATAGGAGAAAATATATATAACCATAAAAATGTTTAAGGCATACAAAGAAGGAAAAAAATTAAACAAATAGAAAATAGCTGGCAAGATAGTAGATTTTGTTCCAACTACATGAAAAATAACATTAAAAGGATTGGTCTAACACATGAATTAAAAGATTGATAGACTGTATAAAAAAGCAAGTCCCAAGTTGTATTGTGTATGAGAAATCCTTTTCATATAGAAAGACATAATAGATTGAAAGTAAAGTTTAGAGAAAGAAGTACCTTAAAATATTAAGATACAACTGAAAAAACTATATACTAATACCGAAGTAGACACGTATTATCAAGGATGAACAGGAATATTATGTAATGATAAAGGGTTTACCTCCCTGTGAACATATACCAATAGTAAATGTGTAGCAGTTAAACCAATGCTTCAAAATTAATGAAGCTAAAACAAAAAGTAAGCAAATCCACAATTATAGTTGAGGACTTCAACACTCCACTCTCAGTGATTGATGAAATAAGTATACAGAAAATCAGTAAGAACAGAAGACTTGAAAAACACTGTCAACCCCCTAGATCTAGTTAACAGTTACGTTCCATCCAACAGCAGCAGAATATGCTTTCCTTATAAGTGTGCACGGAACATTCACTAATATATAGCATATTTTGAGATACCAAGCCAATCTCAACAAATTTCAATGTATAAACATCATACAGAGTATGTTTTTGGATAAAAACAGAATTAAACTAGAAAGCAATAGCTGGAAAATGCCTGAACAAGCCCCAGACACTTCAGAATTACACACAGCTGTAAACAGCCCCGGGGTCAAAAAAGGACATGTCAAAGGAACGCTAGAAATATGCTGAACTGGATAAAAATTAAAATATGAAATTCAAAACTTGTGGGATGCAGTTAAAGCTCTGGTTAGTGGGAAATTTACTATATCTAACATTTCTATTAGAAAAGAAAGTTCTCAAATAAGTTCTCATCTTTAGAAATTAGAAAAAGAATAAAACTAAACCCAAAGCAAAGAGCAGGAAGGAAATAGAGATGAAAAAAGAAAGAAAACTGACAAAAGAAAAACAGAAAAAGCCAATGGAACAAAAAGTTGGGTCTTTGGGGGAAAATTATTAAAATTGACAAATCTCTACTAACACTGGCCAAGAAAAAAAAGAAAAGATACAAATGACCAACATTAGGAAAGAAAAGGGGGCTATCACTGCAGACCCTATACAGATTAAAAGTATAGTAAGGAAGTATATGAAAAATTCTCACACCCTACCAATGAACAACTGGAATTCAAAATTTAAAATACAACATTATTTACATTAGCACCAAAAGAATGAAAGACTTCGGTATAAAATTTTAAATGTGCAGGTTCTATATGTTGAAAACACACACACAAAAAAGAAATTAAACGTGGGAAATAAATGAAGACGTATACTCGATTCATAGGTTAGAAGTCTCAATACTGTTAAGATAGCATTTTGCCCCAGTTTGATATATCGATGCAATACAGTTCTATTAAAAAGCATTTTGTAGATATTGACAACCTAATTCTAAAATTTCTATAGGAAAAAAGAGAAACTAGAAGAGCCAGAACAATTCTGGAAAAAGAAAAGTTGAAGAACTTACACTAAAGACAGTGTAGTACTGGCTGAAAGTCAGACGTAAGCAATCAATAGATTAGAAAAGAGAGTCCAGAGACAAAAACTACACAAATACAGTTAGCCAGGTTTTGACAAAGGCAAATCCATGGGGAAAATACAGCCTTTTCAATAAATGGTGCTAAAACCAATGGGCTTACGTGTACCAAAAAGTGACATATTCCTTACACCTTATACAAATAGTGACTCAAAATAGGTATATAAAGTATAAAACTATAAAACTTCTGAAGCCACGTCACCAAACAAGACATTTGGAAAGCAAATAGCACATGAGAAGATGATCAGTATTCAATCATTAGAAAAATAAAAATTAAAGCCAAAATGAAATACCACTATGCACCTATTAGAATAGTACGTTGTACACACACACACACTGCTGGTAAGGTTGCAGAATAACTGGACTTTCATACATGGGTGCTGGGAATACATATGGTCCAGACACTGAAAAATCATCTCAGAGTCTCTTACACAGCTCAGTGTATACCAAACCTATACCACAGAGATCTCACTCCTAGTATCAAACCCTGGAGAAATGGAAACCTCATTCACATAAAAACCTGTACAGAAATGTTTCATAACATTATTTACAATTGCCAAAAATAGAAAGGAATGCAGATATCTATCAATTGGTCAATGGATGAGAAGCGATGGCCCGACAATTCAGTGGAATACTACTCAGCTGCAGAGGAACGAACTGTTGACTCACACAACAAGGATGAGTCTTACATGTATTCTGCTAAGTGAAAGAAGCCAGACCCCCAAAACTACTTATTCTGGTTCCTGTCATGACACTCTGGAAAAGAGAGAAATACAGGGAGGAAAAGAGATCAGTGGTTGCATGGGGTTACTTGGTGGGTGGGCGGAGGGGAGGGTTGTCTGTAAAGAAGTGGCACAGGGGATTTTTGGGGTGATGGAGCTGTCCTATGTGGAACTGTAGGGGTGGACATACAATCCTATGCATTGGCAAAGACCACAGGACTGTCTGTACACCATAAAGCGAATCTTACAGGGTGTAAATTACAACATAACCAAGATGTGGGGGGGAACCTATGATGGAATGCAAGCTGAGCTAGGTGACTGAGCACAAATGAACCCCATAACCATGACCTAGGTAACCCTGGCAAAGAGGGTTCTGACCAGATACTGCAAAGGCGGAAAACAAAAGAGCTGTACACACACACTGCTGTGATTGAGTCTGCTTGTCACAGGTGGGTCAGCCTTTCTGGAGCCAGTCTACTGGTATACTAGAGTTGAACAAATCAGTAAACATATTGTAGATGAGAATCAGGTTTCTCACTGTAGGTGAAAGAAAAAGGAATAAACTCCGTGGTGCTGGATTGGTGTTGGAGTTATCAGTATGGACTCATATACTCACTCACATGTATGGTGCGTGTGTGTATACACACATACACAAATACAGACACACAAATACAGAACACAGACGTGTGTGCAGGTATGAGTCCGCATATGTGCATGTAGCTCCCAGCTGTCTCCAGTGGGAAGGGCTAGAAGCAGTGACAGGTTAGCTGTGAACACCACCCAGCGGCTGTATCTTGGCTCCTAAATACCATTCTCCAGTAAAGGGACCCAGGGTCCCTGGAGAAATGGTCAGTTCCAGAGCTGGAATACCTTGGGGTGTCAGAAAGTCTGGAAAGTCAGGAACTGCTTAAAGAAAAAAAAGAGGCATTTTGAGAGGAACAGGAACAGACCTCAGAGAGTTCTCAATGGCCAATGAGAACTTGAGCATCACAATAAGTAACAATAGTACTGGGTTGTAACCCCAAATAAATACAGATCCTTGCATCCATACTGATGTAAATGAATGAACAGATGAATGAACAAATGGAGAAATGGTAACTTTTCCTTGCAGAATATTCTCATTAATAAATTAAAACTCTATAGGAAACTTACCACAAGCAAGATCCATCTGCAGAGTCTCCAAGTATCTCTGCAAATATTTAAGTTTTAAAGATTTATAAGGGGAACAACAGTAAGTTTATAATAGGTAGTCCTGGCAGACATCACCTTAGCCAAGCAATGAAGGCAGCAATACTCATTGACGTAACGTTCCCCTGATACGACGCACTGAGAGGAGCACAGTCACCCCGTGGCACCTTCCCAGTGACGAACCACCTCAATCCAGCCATGAACACATCAGAAAAACCCAGACTGCAAACATTCTACAAAATAACTGATCAGTACTCTCTACAAATGTCAAGGTCAGGAAAGACTGAGGAATGCACTGTGGGAGCCATGACGACTACACCACGTGGGAGCCTGGAGGGGAGCCTGGGACAGGCAAAGGACGCCAGTGGAAAGAGCAGGAAGTCCCAGACCTCAGTGAGGGACACTGAGCTGAGGTTAACTTCTCAGTGTTGACAAATGTTCCACGGTTAAGGAAGAGGCTAGCACAAGGGGAGGCTGAGTACAGAGTATACAGGAACTGTCTTACTAGTTTTTCAACTTTTATATAAGACTAAAACAACTTTTTAAAAATGACATTTAAAAAAAAACTATCTGCCAATGCTCCAGGATCTTTTTTACTTTATTGACACCAATATTCTGTCTCATTTAGATAAGTTTGCAGTCTCCATCTCCCTGCTTACTGTACTCACCAAGACATCTCTTTCTGACAAGCAATTTTTTTCTTTCCTGTTTAATAGGAAACTATTAATTGAAACAAATGCCAACACTTCTCTTGTTTAATTTAAAAGCACAGGAAATTTCACCAAAAGATACCTTAACCCATATATATGCTTTAAACATCGAGCACTTAAAACTATTCCTGTCTTGTGTCTTGTGCCTCTTTTTTGCATCTTACTCAGTTGTGCAGATGAGCCTAAATGGCTCTGCTCGGGTTCTAGCCATCCAGACTCTTATTTAAGAGAATCTGGCTTTGTGCTACACAGAGCAGTGCTATCTGATCGTAACAAAAACAAGGACTAATTAAGGACCTGACTTTTTCTCAGTGATTTTTAAAAAATTTAAAAGGCAGCTAATTATGTTAAAGTGTAGTGCTCACCACAGCTCAAGTATCAGAGCCAAGATTCAAACCCAGGTCTGTCTGGCTCCTGAGTCTGTGCTGAACAGTCCACACTGGAATGTCATATTATAAAAACATAACAGAATGATCTGAAAGAAGGTCAGCAATTAATTGTAGTCAATAACCCAGCTTATAAATATGCATGAGTTGAATATTTATAGGTACAAACATTAAAAGCTTCAAGTAATTGTATTATGAATAGTAGAACGTATAAAATACAATCCCCAAGAAGAATGTAAACTAATAAACTTTAATTTCACAAGAAATTCACTGCATTTTGTGGTAAGTATGGAAGTTTAAGAATAATTATAAATCTTATGTTTTATTTTACATATAGACATAAAATTCGAGTGTATGCAACTTATGTGAAGGAGTTATAAAAAGTACCATATGCTTTTTTTTAATAGGGAAAGGGGAAAAACTATTTGGCTCCATTTTAATCTGTTTTTGCCTTGATGATACCAAATTTCAGACCAAGGTTCGCAGTATTGTGGGGGGAGGGGGGGACACACAGGACCTTTTTTTCCTCCCTGGACAGAGCCATGTGTCTACAGCTCACAGAGGACTTAGGAAGAGCTGGTATTCCTTCCTAGAGTTTTCCTTCCCCAAGGTAAGGACTAAATAATGTTTCTCTTTCTGCATGCAGTGTCTTGAAAAACCTGAAGGGGACGACTACACTCAATGTTTGGAAACCTGAAAATGAATTTGGGATCATTACAGATTTGTTAAACAGGGTGGCTATTCTAGAGTGACGGAGAGAAGATAAGACGGGTAACCTAAATGAACCTAAGACATTGGCATCCTTTTAATTATCCACAGCACTGAAACAAAGCCCAGACACCCCTGCTCTCTCTTTGGATTCAGGCTAATAAGGTCCTTTCATATTACTGTGCTGCCCCCTTAACCCCTCCCCCAAAGGAGACTCTTACTACTGAGTCAGAAGTTGTGCAGATAGAAGACCCAGAAAGGAAAGGTGACTTGTCCACAGTCACATGGCCAGGAATACAGACCTGTTAACTGCTCCAAAACCTGCCATTTTGGACTTTGTGGTACTGTTCATTTTGCTATAGTGAGTGACCTCCCCCCCCTTAGTAACTACAGGGCACCCGACTCCACAGCTGCTGGCCCCGTGTGGCCCCAGCCTGTTCCTTTACATGAAGGTTTTCTAGAACACAGCCAGGGCCATCGTTTACACAGTTTCTGGCAGTTTTTGTGCCATAGCCACAAGGTTTAGTCATCATGACAGAGACTGTGGCCCATAAGCCTAAAACATTTATTATCAGGCCCTTTACAGAAAAAGTTTGCCAACATCTTTACTGTCATGTTTAAACTTAAAAACAGCCACCTGTGACAGAGTGGATACTAAATTCATTTTACACACAGAAGTCAAGAGACTGAGACATGGTTAGAAAGCAAAGCCAGATTTTGGAAACCACTCTTTATGTATTTGAAGTCCTGTAGTTATTCTAATAAGATACATTAGTCATATGACACTGTCCCTTCCTTGGTGTGTACAATACAGACTGTGCTGTTCCCGGAGGGTGCAGCCTGTGGCTCACCCCTGCACCCCCCAGGGACCCCAGAACAGATACAAGGAACCCACGCATACTTAAAAAATTCCTAAGTAAATGGCCTATAAAACTTCTATTTACGTGCTCCTAGACACATTCCCAACTCATTATAAATAAAACCTTCCAATACTCAGTAAAATTTTACATAAATGTAAAATTAATTCTATGAGTTTAAATTCATGAAGGAAAAAAAGAAGGGATCCAGTGTAGCAGTATCATTTCTCCAAAGTTAAACCACTTCCCTAATGGGTTTCAGTTGGATGAACTGCAAGCTGCCCTCCCATCGCTGCCGGACAGCGACCCCTGCTGGCGGAGCGAGGACTACCTCCCCTCAGGCTTCCCGGGAAGCGAGCGACACCTCCCCCTTGAACATTCTTTTGTTGCTGTAATTTGCCTGTTTATGTTTTTCTCATGTGTTTAGGAAAATTACTCTGAAATCCAGACAAACGACAGCAACCTGGGGAAAGTTTTTTAAAGACTGCAACTACTGCAGCCATGGTTTTGTTTGGGGTTTTTATTAAACTATGTTTTCATCTTAACAATATAATGGGCCAGAGTTGAACGTTTGTTAACTTTAGGAAGTAAACCAAAAGGCGGTGCTACCTGTGCTGCTCACAAGAATACTTCTTATTGTGCACGTAAGGTTTTCTTTTTTACAAGGAGTAATGTTTTCTATCAAAATCCCAGTGACAAAAACGTATTCTACAGGTTTCATTTCGAAAGAATTTCATCTGGGGGAAAAAATCACCTAATTGATTTTAAGGATAAATGTGATATAGGTTTTAAATCCTGAACCATCTTCTTACACACATTATCCTCAGTATTTAGCCCCCAACAAGAATAGTTTTCAGCTGTACTCTGCACGGCTCCCCCAGTTTGGAAGCTGAGGGCACGTATTAACATTCTTAGCATTGACGCCCAGCATTCTGTTGACAAAAACATTCTCTGGATCAAGGCATGAAAAGCAAACAGCCGACAGTATGATTTTTGACACAAAAGGTAAAAAGGAAAAAGTATTTACTAATACCCCAAGAACACAGGGACAAGATTCCTGAGACTGTGTAATTCTGTGTGACAGGAACACATGGCCACGTGCAGCCAGCTGGAGGGGTTAGACTTGGCATAAGCACATACTAGTTACAGCTTGAGTTGCTAGTTTTAAACTAAATGGAAATTTCTGTGAGATGTCAAAGGTCCAAATTTTAGTGGCTGCCTTAGATAAATTTGTAATTCCCTCTGCTTACTTCAAAATAAGTGTTTCCCAACATCTCTCAATTTACTCCATCTGAAAATCAGAACAAGTTTTCATCTGCTGAAGGATAAACAGGCAGCCCTACAGCCGACTATGCTAAGTGTAGTAAAGAGTCGAAAAGCCAGGGTCCTTGGTCCTTCGTCACAGCATCCTCACACTGACCCGGACTAAGCACTCTACCACGCAGGGCGTGTGCATGTTATGCTGGTGAATGACATTCTGGGTATCGAGTTGGGACAGAGCAGAGAAAGGGTTTAGGACACTTAGAAAAAGAGAAAGACTGACGATCATACCAGGAAAAGAAGTCTAATAGTTAAGCAGAAACAAATCTAGAATAAGCCTTTGATAAAAACAAAACAAGGCAGACATAAAAGAATAATTAAACACAACTAGGGAACAGACTTGGACTTTTCCCAGAAAACCATCAGCTGGCCAAGGTAGTACCAAATGGTAATGGTGTTTAAAAAACAAATATTATGGTGGGTACTGTGCATTAAGGCTAGCCTGGAGAGAGCGTTTAACAAGTTTTGTTGAATGACTGAAAGCTCAGAGACAGTGTTTCTTGACGATTATGTGTGTGCTAAAGAAAAGGTCAATCAAGTGACCAAGCCCCCCAGTTTTTCCTATAAACCTAGAAACACTATCCTTAGGTTTCCGGGTGCTATTTTGCAAAGTCTGGCATTCACAATCAGGTCTCCCAGATAACATCCTCGTGAGGTTTTTTTTTCCCCTTTAAAAAATTTACCCCATTTCCCAGTTGTTGAGGTGATCAAGGTTTAGGTGTCTGTACCAAGTTCTTGCACATTCTGTTAGCACTGACCTCTTAGGGATATGTGCCTTTCATACAAGTGTGCTGAATCTAACAGTCCTTCTTAAGGGGACGGCGGACTCCACTTCTGACACTGCTTCCCCACTGCTGATGAGAAATGTGAAGGCGGCTATCAGTTAGGAATTTTATTCAGTATCTAGAGAAGACAATGTCACAGATTTTCATATTGATCCCGACTTGACGCTTCAGAGTACTGGTTTCCTAAAAGACATGTAGCTCCTGAATTTGGCTACTTCCTTTTTTAAAAAATCACTGTGTGATTTAAAGGCACCTGTAATCTAGTAGCATAATTGAGAATTCTGAAAACCTAGGTGACAAGAGTCAGTTTATACGAGTTTACTGAGTCATTTCAAACTTCCACTTCTCATGCAGCAGACCAGACGTCTCTGGATAACTGCAGCTGAGAGGGCAAAATGAGCGGCATCTGAAAAGCCTCTGGGATCACCTTTCGCAAAACAGGCGGGAAGGGTGACTGTGATGACTGCTGTGGCACCTGACTGCAGGCCAAACCTTAGCGCTGCCCTGAATTTTCATTGCAGACACTGCAAATGGAATCCCAGAGTGGTTTCCAGCATTGTACTGTGCACTGGGCCCAATATGAGAGTTACATTAGATTAAGAATACAAGAAATGGTATCACGGCCCCTGGATGGCACAAACGCGTTTGATAAAACTGTTCACCATGAAAGGGAAAAGACAGCCAGTTATGTGTGGAAAGACCCTACATTACACAATACGGTTTTGTCACTTACTGTCATCTACTGGGCCAGGAAAATGGGGAATACACTGCCAGGCAGGCATCGCGAGATGGGGTGAGGATCCTATGTGGCTGAAGTCTCAGGAGGGACTTGGCCCCGAGCTGATCCCTAAGAGGGGCGGTTTCCTCTGTGACCAGGGAGGGGGCGGGGGAAGCCCAGCCTTGCCAGGTCACTTGGCACTGACCAACCTCCAGACCCGAGCTTCATTCTCCCAGCGATGTACATTGCAAAGTTTAAACCTGTGCTACGTGAAAATATTTATTCTCCCTACTTTTTAAGTCAGCCACTTCTACTAGTAATACATGGCTAATAATTTGTACTTTGCCTCGGAAAATCAAACTGATAGTAAATTGAAACACTTCATAACTTGAGCTGCTACTCCTTACAGCGTCCTTACGGAGCTCTTCAGGGCAACATATATGGGAACATTAAAGGAGGAACAGATGGCGTCCGTATCTTTTATGGTAGTCTATTCCATGGGGAAGGTTCTACACCAGAGTGCTGCTGAGTCCGAGCGGAAGTTAGAAGTAATGCTCCCTAATTTAGTAAACGGAGAGTAAGGTTTCTAGATGAGTCATTATACATTTATACATATATATATACAAAATTGGATGTCATAAGGAAAAAAATCTTAGCAGACTTTCCACCCAAACCTGTAAACTCCATCTCGTGGAGTTTGAGGGATGCTGGAACACTGAGGTTCTCTGCTTATAAAAACACCCTTTCAGAAAAAGATTTCTGCTGTATGGTATTATCTGTCATCGTCATTGCTGAATGGAACTATCCACTTAATTAAATCATGGTGCTTTTAGTCATTATTGTCTAAATACCCACTATAAAATAGAACAGTGGCAGAACGTAAAAACAAACAGGAAAAGGCTCAGCAATGAAAATTCCAGGGACACAGATTAAAAGCCCTAAGATTTGTTGTTTCCTTTCTTCAAGAACATTTGAGAAAATAATCCAGATTACAAGTCAGATGTATATGGGACTCAAGAGACAACGGCTTTACATTACTTCAGATGATACAAAAAACAGACTTTCTTAAAGGAACATGCTAAACTCTCTGCATAGTATGCACGTCCCCAGCCCATCTGGGCATGCGCCCTGTCCACTCTCTCCTGCCCCACCCACACTCTTAATGCTGGTTCCCCTCTCCCAGCCACTGGGCTTTTGCCCAAACAACTCCCTCTGTCCAAACCGCTTGCCTTCCCTTACCCCACCCCTCCTCATCAATACTTTTTCAAAGCAACGTATGAATAAATACATCCCTCCCCAACCCCCAGGATACACTCTGTCATCCCAGCCTTAGGGAGCGAACCCCTCCGAGCTCACTCCAACCTCACAGCTGCGGGCGAGGAGCTCCTGGGGCAGGAACTGTGCATATACTGAACCACTGAGATGCTAAATAAATACATGAATCAATCTAAAAGAGAATAAACTCTTCTCTGGAACTACTGAAAAACAGAAAAGATCTTAATCTGGACAGATCATTACTGAGGATGAAAAACAGAATAGTCAGAATAACCTAAAATATCTTGTAGTCTTCTGACCTAATAATCAAAAAATAACAAATTAACTAACACATGCCCAGCATCACTTTGACAACACCTGTATCAACCACGGTCAAATCACGTAAACACTATAGGTAAGGACATTAAATACTGTTATTATAGCTGCCACTTAATTTTAGTGAAGGAATTTAATGGAAAACTCATATATCAAATTCCAAAAATAACAATATTGAATTATTTCCTTAGAAGTTATAAGTCATCTTTTTTCAGTCATCCATTCAGTCAACAGCTGTTTACCATCTACTGCTTGAAGCTACAGTTCTAGCAAGAGCTGGAGACAGAGCTCCCTGTCTTTATGTTTTATTTTCTAGTTGAAAGGAACAGATAACAAACACCCATACACTTGCGCATACACACATACCTGGTGCTGGTAAGTGCTATACAGAAGAATAAAGCAGAAGGGTGTCAGTACAACCTGGCAGGAAGAGAATGGGGCGCTTTTTCCCAAGGGAGGGTCAGGAAGAGCTCAGTGATCAGGGGACGATCGTCGTGAGTGGAGCCCTGCAGAGGTGGTAGGGTGTCTTGCAGTATCTGTTGGGAGGCATTCCAGAGAGGAAAGGAGAAATGGCCCGAGACAGGGGCCAAGCAGGGAGCTCAGTGTGGTTGCAGCTGAGTGAGCAGGGGAGGAGTGGGACTGGGTTTCAGAGACGGTGGGGGGCAAAGGGGGTGGGCCGACAGCTCGCAGCAGACCACGACTGTGAATGAGACAGGAAACCGGTGGAGGGTTCTGAACAAAGTGAAGACATAGGTTTTAAAATCCACTTTGGCTGCTGTGTTGAAAGCAGTCCATGAAGAGGCAGCAGTTGAACCATGGAGACTAGTCAGGGGCTACTGCAAGCAACTTTCAACTTAGAGGACACGACAGCACCCTGACCAGTGCTGGATGGCAGAGGTGGTTCAAAGCGGTTGCCTTCTGAATACATTTAGAAGGGAGAGCCAGAGCTTTTACTGGTGGATGAGAGGCAAAGGACGTCAAGGAAGACTTCAAGATTTTTGGTCTAGCAGCTGGAAGGATGACAGACCGTAGGGGAAGCGTGCTGCTTAGAGGTAAGGGGTAAACCAGGGGTTTGGGACACATCGGACTCTAGGTGCCTATTAGACATCCGAGTGGAGATGGTGAGGAGGCAGACAGACGTGCAGGTGCAGAGTGAATACTTGAATCATCGTCACATAGACGGTGGTTAAAGTCGGAAGTCTGGATGAGATTACCTAGGGAAGGGGTATAGACCGAAAGGATGAGAGATTTAAGACCACAGCCCTGGGCACCATGCTTAGAGGCTGGGGAGATGAGGAGGAGCCAGTCAAGAGAGTGAAAAAGAACACCTCGTGTACCCCAGGCTAGCGTTAGATGAGAAGACAGTACACCCTGCAGACACACAGCACCACACTGCAGGCTTCTCGGCTTTCCCTCCACATAGGTATGTGAAGAATTGCTGAGCAAGATTCCCATCTCTAATGATCATCAATTTAATGGAGTGAAACTTCTTCCCAAAGAATAATAATTTCCAACCTTAGGATAGTCATCAAGAAAACATAAGACAGCAGACTATCATCCTTCAACGTGGCCCTAAGTTAAAATTCATAGAATATAGTTAAGGAGGTACAGAAATAGAAACTGTTCTGGAGAACAATTTAAAATGATAAAGCAAAATTAATTTTCTAGATATTCACATACAAGGTGGTACTATTCATGCAAATTCAGAATACAAACTTAAAACTCATGCTATGCACGGATATAGACATGTACGTTTATACTGAGTGCAGTTAGTGTTGGCCCCGGGAGGGGGAGTGACTGGACTGCACCTAACGTGAAATGCCTTACTTAGCTTTTTTTTTTTTTCCCCAAAAAAACACTGAATTTATGAAAAAGACTTGAAGCACATTCAAGAAAATATAATCACCAAGTCTGGTGTCAATACATGAGTGCATGTAATAAAAGTCTTCATAATTTTCTGGTATTTAAAAACTCAAAATCTTTTAAAAGCAGAAAAGACAATAATAAAGGGAAAACAAGACCATTTGTTTAGAACAACAAACGTTTACTACATTTATGTCTACATTCCAAGCCTGTAATAAAGCAGCAGTGGAGGAATATATTTTTTTGGAATATCATAAAGAATTATGCGGCCTCTGGTATGACACAGTACTTGGCAAAAGCCACCTCTATGCTACAAGTTGATAAAAACTGTGAAAAAACTTTGAGTGCATTAAGGAGAAATTCAGTAATTAAAAAAAATTAAACAGAAAAACAGCTGGAACTACCCAGTGTTACCAGAGGATCTCACGTGAACTGGGAATTAAGCTATCCAGTCTGAATTATAACCTAAGATCTGCTCTGAGTGCTTCTGCAATGAGATGAGAAACAACCAAAGTGAGTGGACAGGTATGTAAGTCCGTCCGTCAGCCAGTCTGAACAGTGCACGATCATTCATGGAAACGACCTTAGTTCTCCTGTGTAAACGTGGGGTGTAACACTACCTGGGCAACTGAGAAGATTCTACAGACATTTTACTTAATATTTTATAAGATTCATTTTCTTAAGTTAAAACACCTAAGAGTATATATAATCGTAATACTTTTTACATTTATATGTTTTTCAGAAATGAGTCATTTCATATTATACCCTCTACTTCGGCTTTTTCTAGTCTGCAGGTAATAAATATACTCACTGAAACCACTACTCATTTTTCCTAACTTTTCAATTCTGAATTGCTCAACATAATAGCAATAAAGCAAATAAATAATAGAGGGTTTTTTTTTCCACTTAAATAGTATGGTAGTTAATTTAGTGCATGATTACTAAGAGCGGAAAATAAACAATTTACATTAGAAGTAAATTATTAGGTAAATTAATTTTATTAAATGTGTAAGTGTCTTTACACAAAGACACCAACACAGAATTCAATTCCTAGCAATTCAAGAATCAGCTTTTAATAAATACGTTCCTAGGACAGAAAAGTTACCCGTATGTGAATTTGATGATGTACCTTTACATCCTGGTACTGCCATCCCCAATATGTATCAAAGCATCAAAGTGTCTATAAAACATGAAAAGCCTCCTTACTGTCCTAAGTTTGTTATGATTATCTTTTTCTTCTGTTAAGAACACATCAAGTTTATTCCCCAAAATTAAAGGCAGTCTTTTCCTTGTGCTTAAAATACTAAATCGTATCAACTGTAACACTTAAGATGTGAGTCACTTCTTTTGAATATTTAGAAACAAATTTAGGCTGATTCGTTTAGTTTGCTACTGGTTGTCAGGTGGAATTAAAAGCACCTACTTTTTTTGCCTATATTTTCAATGATGTCCTCACCATTTTCTCTTTGGATTTTTCTTCTCCATCAAACTAGGACATACTAACTAAAACACAGCAAGAAGGTAAATGTTTAATTTAGGGTATTTTTCAAAAAAGCAGTAGGACAACTTTTTTTTTTAATTTATCTCTTCTGTTGATAAATTCTTAGGTTGAAACAAAAAGTCTTACAAAAAGATAATTCTTTTTGTCTGATTAGTCAGAACAGAGGAACAGGTTTCCTTTCCCTCAAAATTGGTTAAGAGATAAATAATTTTTTGTTGAGTTAAGAAAACAACCAGTTAACTTTTTCAAAATAATAAACATTTTGGGGACGCAGACAAATGTTTTGTTCCACAAATATTTCCGGAGCAGCTGCTCGGTGGAAGGTGTTGAACTAAGGGTTACGCATGAAGCAAATATTACTCAGTCATCACTTCTGCTCATAATATGCTTGAGAATCTCAGCAAGGAGGTAAGGTAAGCAGATAAATTAAAAACAAAAACAAAAAAAAAGAGGCAGAAAGGGATTCAATACTTTCAGAGAGTAAACTCTAAAATATTACAGGTGTTGAGAGAAGGGAAAAATTCTTCCCGCAACTGGTGCGGGAAGGGAAAATCAGAGAAGGCTTCATGACAGCAAGCGGATTTGAGCTAGATCTTGAAGGAAAATAAGATTTTGACCAAAGCAGATGGGGAGCCACGCTTGTGTGGGGACTGAGGGCAGGGCTTCCCGGGAGGGTTGTAGGTAGAGCCAGATCAGGGTCAGGTGAGCAGGACATTCAAGCGTTACGGCCAGTGGAAGAGAGAAATGAGGGATAAGGCGGAAGAAGTAGGTAGGCATCGGATTATAAAGGAATTTGAGGAAGTAAGGGCAAGGGCTCAAACTTTATTTGGTCGGCAAATGGAAACCAAGGGAAGACCCGGAGCAGGGAGCAGGATGATCAGACATGCTTCAGGAAGAGTAACTTAACATCGGTGGGGAAGAGATGGAAAGGAGGGAAGACAAAGTAAAGACAGGAAAACTGTTTAGGAGTCTATCACATAGTATAAATAAGAGGTAATGAAAACAGGAACTGAGAGCATTAGTGGGAATGGAAAGAAGAGTATGGATGCAAAAAAAAGTACATTGTAAATAGCATTTATGAAAAATATGGAATAAAGCCTTACCTGATTCTTCTGTATCTTGTTCATCTATTAAACCTACTGAGACGCCTAAATCCACACATTTCTTGCTATGTGTCTTGGACTTCATGTGTTTTGTCAGATTTCCTTAAGGGAAAAGAATGTTTACTAAGCTTACATAGTATAATTTTGCTATCGCATTTGTCAACACTGGCAAATTCCATTCCTATTTCAAGTGAAAGTCAGGTTGTGGTTATGCAATTCCAATGACGACAATTTGCCCAAAAGAAAGCACTGGTATCTGTGTGTCGTAATAACCTCGTTATTGGTAATCATTTCTCGTTTTCAAATCTGCCGCCTCTGCTTTCATAATGTCTACTTTGGCTTATGGTTTCTGTTCTCTAGCCCTTATTTATTTCTTAGAACATTTTATATGCACTTAAAGTCCCTTTTCGGTTGTACTACGATCTGTGGTTTCTGAATTCTCTACCACTTGTGTCTGCTGGCTTTCCCTCATAGCACTGTTTCCTTGCCTGCTTTTTAGTTTTTATCATCAACTTATCTTCAGCAAGATTGTTTTCCATGGAGTCTTAAGTAGCCTGGGCTATAAACACATTTCTATATGTCAGTCGTCCAAAAGCTTCTGCCTAGGATCTTAACAGTTTCATACTGATAATTCTGGATCACTTTGTGGGTTTTTTTTTTTTTTAACTCTTTTCTATTCTTATTATTGATGGTTTATTATTTTCAGTGAGTTTTTATATTCCATGTAACTGAAAGATCTTGCTGGGAGCCACAGCAACACTGGCTTGTTCTTTCCTTCCTTCCTTCCTCCCTCCCTTTACGGAGGTGCTGGGGATTGAACCCAGGACCTCGTGCATGCTAAATATGCACTCTACCACTGAGCTATACCTTCCCCGTCAAGTTTCTGGGTTTTTTTTTTACATGGCACAGGTATAGGGTTTCGCCTTTTAGTAGGTAGCTTTTCCGCCACATGGTCTAAAGTCACCGGATAAGAGAGGCAGGCTTATTTCAGAGACCTCAGACTCCATTCCAGGACCAGCATTAAAACCCCAGGCCCGTGGGTGTATATCTGGCCTGATGTCCTATGGGCCTTTTTTTTTTTTTTTTTTTTTTTAAATATCTGTTCACCATGCTAGTTTGGAGTTTTTTATTTCTGGATCCTAGGAATTTGCCTTTCTAAATTTCAAGCTTGGCTATCTATTAAAAACTGTATTTGGTGGTGGTTGTATTATAAATAGTATTTCTGTATGTTTGGAACACAAGAAAGGATTTCCTGCATTAATTAAACTTCACTATCCTGACTAAAAGTCTCATAATAGTATCCCTAAGGGTGTGTTTCCTCTGGTAGCTGGAGTATGGGCCTCTGTAAGTATCACCAGGTTAGCTGGGAACTCCTGGGTGCACTGGCCCCTGGTGATCGTGAATGTACCGGAGAGCTCAGGTTCTTCTGAGGATACAAGAAGCCTGAGTGGATAATGCCACACACCCAGAAAACTGCCAAGGGAAAATCATCTCTTTCGAAAATAAACAAAATCTAAATGCTGAATCTGGCAAGCAGGGGCAAATTAGTATTTGAGAATAAACCTCTAGGAGGGCTAAAAATGTCTGAACCATTGGTCCAGATTTTGAGCTTACAGTAGCTGAAGGACCTGCAAAACTGCCGTATTTATAGAGCCTCAATTCCACTAAATATGCACTAAGCCCCAGGAACTGGTCATACCTGTTCAAGCCAATTCTTGCACTAGACAGTGTGCACAGCATCCCAGAGCTTGGTGCTTTTAGAGGTTCAAGTGTAAGAGGGGCCCAGACCAGATAACATCTAAGATCCACCAAACCCTGACAGCTGTGATTCTAGAGGTAACGCCCAGCTTAGGTGGCTTGGCCATGTCTGGCATTTACTTTAAATACACTTAAAAAAATAAAATATAAAGCAAATATGGCAAAATGCTAACAATTATTAAAAGATGATGGGTATACTGGTGTTCATTATACAAATATCTACTTTTCTGTACGCTTCAAAATTTTCACATTAAAAAGTTATAAAAAATAGTTTGCCCATCTTATTATGGCTGAAAGTTCCACTTATAAGTCAAAACACTTTCTAGTATTAGGACAATATTATAAACCAAATTACAAGGTCCACTAATAGCTTGCTTTCAAAATGCTTTTGTTCCCTAAGTAGACAGCCGTAGAAAGTCATTTGCTTTCTAAGAAGTTAATGTGTAATTGTAGCTAGGAAAATTTGGGAATATAAGTTGTTAATAAGCATTATTTTCTCATAACTTGAGCTATTACTTATTATTAACCAACTTCTTAAATAATTTAAAATAAACAATTTGCATTTCACTATGCAAAATATGCATATTAAAATGCAAATATCCCCTAGCAATGCTGTAAACTCTGTGTATTAACAGATATATTTTTCAACAGATTCAGTAAGCATTAATCTAAATCCTCTGGAAAGTATGACAGATTTTGTTTCTGGGCTTCTGCAGCTATATATAGAGCCCCGCCTTCTGTGATATAAATGGGACGAAATCCTGCAGAGATGCAAGGTCACTGTTCATTTTCTGCTGACTGACCTTTAAAGCAGAATTGTGAAAACAAATCAATTAAAATTATTTTGAAAAAGTATTCATAAAGTAAACTAAGAGGACAAATGATGAAGCATTAGCGCCAGAAGCATCGGTTTCTAGAAGAAGGGACCATCCCTCTGGTAGGATTACGCTGTCTTGGCATAATCATATCTGCCGCAAGTTGCTACGTCACTATTACTTTCTGTTAATAACCAGACACATTCAGTAAGGAGTAGAGGTGAACTGGCGGGGACAATGAAGTAAATCAGAGTAGGGCAAAATCTACAGCCTAACCTAAAAAGAAGTCTATTATTATTTAGCTTTAAAAGGTACTATGGAATCTGTCCTACATATATTCACAAAAGGCAGACTTCTACGAGGAAGCTGACCATAAAAAGGAGAACTGCCATGCCAAGAACAGGAAAACCATGAATTTCTAATATTTTCTTCACCAGTCTCCTTAGCTAGGGTAGCTTTCTTCAGATAAGTATTAATAATTTCAGTGAATTATCTGACAAAACAAAACATTTAATGTAAATTCAGATATTCAAGAAATGAAAGACATGCAAACTGCTAACCTACAATGCTCGCCCTCAAGAGTCATTATGCCCTGTCCACCATTAACAAACATTCATCTAAAATTTTTACATGATGCTGTTTTGAGATCTTTCATGAGTATCAATACTTAGTGATTCACAATATTTTTCTCTGCCAAGATATCCCTGTAGTTTCCTTTGGTTCCCCACATCTAAGTTCTCCTTCCTTTCCTGCCCTTATTTTATAAATATGCTTTTAAAAATATCCTGATTCCTCTTCCTCCTTCTATTGAGAAACACCCATTTCACATTATACCTTGATCTTCTTTTTTTTGGTGACGTCACTCGGTACCTGGTAATCTTTTATTTGTAATATTGGCCTGTTACTCACACTGGAAATTATTTAACAGACATTTCTTAATCATAGTATCAAAACCAGCGTAAAAGCAATAAATTGGGTTAAAAGATCATAGCGCTTAATCCTATCAAAGCCTTCACACAAGATCAGGAAAATCATCCTGAAATGCACCCTCTGTTTCCAGAAGGAAATGCGTTCTATGTCACAATCCAAGAACGACAGAATTAGGGTTCCTCCCAACTCACGATTTCTTAAAACTTTTTAGAAATAGTCAAGGCTGTCTGAAGAACAGTTTTGGTTTCTCCCCATCATTCTCGTTTCAGGTACTACTGGCTAATTTGAAGCAATTCAGTTTCTGCATACTATAACTCTCTTTAAATGACAATAAATACTAGCCAAAAAAAAAATGTAATAGATTTTGCTAAAGAGTTGATCAATCTTTAACACAAAAACTGCAAAGACAACCAATGTAGTCAGAAAAAAGCAAATGTGAACCTAAAGGGGATAAAAATGAAGTAGTTCTTTAAAAAAAATTGATTAAATATTTTTCACAGATAGTCCTTTCATACAAATAACTTTATGATTATACTGCTTTGTATTTGAGACATTCTTACTTTCTAAAGTAATGGTATATGAAATTAAAGTCTCAAGCAGCAAATTTTTATATGATTCATGACAAGGAGGCTAGTGGAGAAAGCAGACGTTTTATAACAGTGTATTCATTACATGTAACAGGAAATCTGTAGAGAGTAAAATTAACTATAATAAAGGCTTACAATTTAAATAAAAACATAAAGAATATAGAAAGAGTACTAAATATAATTTTAATTACTAGTTCTGAGTTCTATAAACATTAAATAGCACAAAAGTTATAAAATTTTTGAAGCTGAAATTCAAGAGAATTTGGGTTAAAAAAGTTTCACGGAAAAGAAATGGCTATGCATGCCCAAGATTAGATAATAAAACATGAATGTCATCATTATAACTTTACTGTAGTTACTAATTTTTCCTTTCATCTTTTAGTACTGAAATGCATTTACTTATGATCATGAAAATTTCTTTTTCTTCTTCAGCCCCAAAGTAAGTAATTTTGAAAATGTATTAGTCATCATGTTATGCAATTATAATTTGGGGAGTAAAATAAAAAAAGGGCAGTTGCTCCTTTTCAAATGTCGTATTTATTACATATATTCTAAAAACATATAATTAAAAACTTTTTCCCAAGAGGTCTAGAAATATACAAAGAAATAAGACTACGACATTGACAAGATGTAATTTACATCAGTCTATTTAAGCTACTGCATCCTTGCTCAAAGATTATGTAAAGCTGGATCTTAGATCTACTAACTCAGTGCACATAATAAAGGACCATGAAGTGACATCAACTCGTACCTTTAGTCTTAAAGGAGAAGTTACAGTAAGTGCAGTGGTAGGGGCGGACATCTGTATGGGTTCGTATGTGTTTCTTTAACATACTAGGTTTCTTACAACGGATTCCGCATTCTTCACAAATGTACTTTCCTCTTCCCCTGCCTCGGACATATACATACTCTTCGTTTGATTTATATCTAATTTAAAGAAAGAAATGAATAGGGCAGTTGGATACTATGTCTTTGAGAAAATGTTGATGATTAAAATTCAACCTAAAAAATAAAACAAGGCACAATTTTTATACCCAATCAATATAAATTTTATGCACGTATAAGTAACTTCAACACTTAATATTCTAATAGCTAATTTTAATAAAACAACATTATTCAATACCAGGTTTAATTTTAAAATGTTTCCTCTAAGTCACTGGTTTAAAAGTTTTCTTTATTGTTAAGTTTAATCACAACTCTATTGAAATATTCCTGAGCTTCATTTTAACTCCAGTTGGCGTTTACAATTTGTTTCTCGCATAACCAAATTCACAAAAGACATCGAACAGGCAATGAATTCATCTCTTAGAGCAGATTTTCCAGGTCATCCCTTACTGTAAATCAATGTGAAACCCATTGTTCACTCTGAAAACTTTGTGCTTAGCTGCCTCCTAGAACCTGCAATGCTTCCTAAATAGTTATCATTTTCTTGATCAAAATGGATTTAACATAATACCTAACATATATTTTGCCATGAAGATTCTGTTAATAAGCTGAGAAACCTTGCAACATTTATATAAAATCGGCTTCATTCACATGAAAGCAAATGTACATTTAAAAAGTAAGTTTAAATGTACATTTAAGAAGTAAAATTTGTACTTGCCCTCCATCAAATATTTTAATTCTTCTTGGTTCACTTTTGATTAAGGAATTTTCTTTATCTTGCTCACTGTTAATTTCAGAGGCATCTTTATTGCTGAATTCAACTACTGTGGACTTTTGATTACCTAATGCTCTCTGAAAGGGAAAAAAAAAAGAGACACTAATTTAATAAAACTGAAAACACAAACATGCTAATGTTTCACTTGGAAATTAAAACATGGCAGAATACAGTGCATACAGTTAACTCAATGGAATGTGTTTCAAGGAAGTAACAGCTTTAAAGGTTATTGCTTTATTTCCTCCTCTATCTTTAATATATCTGGCCTGAATCTCAGCAAACTGATCTCATGCTATTTTCAAATCCCACCACAGTCCACTGACACCCCCAAATAAAGACTTTACAACCCTCTACACCCCCATATTCCATGCATTTAATAGGAACTTTACAAAATAGACTTAATATTCTTTCTTATAGCTTACCAACCATTCATACTACCGTTTAAGTATACTTTTTAAAGAGTTTATTCTTTGGAGACAGAGAAGGGCTAGTGGCCCCTCATGGTACAACGTCTCACACTCCTGAGAAACATGCCTAACTCCCCCTCCACGTCCGTGCGCTGTGAAGTTAAAGCAGTTCCCCAGTGTTTTATTCTCCCCTTCTCCCATTATATTAAACCATCATTATGTTTCCTCTCTGTATTTCCTCAAAAGTTCCTGAGTACTGATAACTGAACCACAGGTCAGGTCAGAAGTTAGGTCCTGGCCTGATAACAATCAATCTCTAGAAAAAGGTAATGAACGTCAAAATGATAAGCAACATGTGTTCTTCCTATAGGAACACTGTGGTGACACCACCTCAGACTTTGTACAGCCACACTGCTCACGACCCCCTTCTCACTCCTCCGCCAACTCTGCTCTCACACATCCTGGGGAGGCGGGCAGCCCAGCAGGATTACACCCCAGTGAGGAAGGACACACTCAGGGTCAAGTCCCTTGGCAAGGTCAACTGTTAATAGCAAAGTCTCAAACTCCAGTCTCTGGCCAAACCCAACACAAAGCACAACTTTTCTGATCTGTTTGTTACAAACGTCTTTTAAAAACTGCATCACCAAGTAGACAGCTGTCATACTGGGATGACTTCATGACAGTAAGTGATGAGGGGGTGTCTGCATCACGGACAGAGGGCCTGTGTGGCCTCAGAAAGAATACCCTGGCAAGGTCCTGTCTGTAAAAGCCAGGAGTAAAGGAAGGCTGCTGGCCTGTGTCTCAAAAAGCTGGTGTGAAGGGGTAATGACACTGACCCTGACAGGCACAAATGCTGCGTCTCCTCTTGTTCTGGCAAACACATCTGGGTTCCCCGCAATTTGGAAAATACACACACACACACACCTTTCCTTGCCTTTACGCCTGTAACAGTAATCCCATTCTTACCTTCTTCTTAATACCAAATTCCCACTGATTTTTTGCTTTCTTCTTGCTATCAAATCTGGCTTCTAGTAACCAACGAGCTAAGTACCAAGATCTTTATTATTTCCTTAGTCTATACGCTTGCCCTGTTAACATCCATCTGTTCTTTTCCATTTTGAATTATAAACACATCAACATTTGGGTTGTGAGCTGACAGTCAACCCAGTGCCAGTCTTCCACAGCCACTTGCCCGTATGACGCGAGTCTCAGTGGCATGAGAACCATTCAGTCCAGACACCACGTTAGTCTTCATCTTTGTTTGACCCCTTGGCTAGAACAACTCTCCCTAAAACACCTTCTTCCTTGATCTGTGTGTCACCCTTTCTCCTGGTTCTCCTTCCTCCTCTGTGAACAGCCTCTTTTAGGTCCCCACGTGCTTTCTTCATCCTTTCAGCCCTTTAAATAGCAGTGGCCTCAGGATCCATTCCAGGCCCTTCTCTCTCCTTCACGCTCTCCCTGGACAACCTCGTTCGTTGCATCCGTGCGCGCAAGGACCCGACACCCTCCACCCGGACCTCTCTCCTCGCGCCACATCTAAATGTGCGTTACCGGGGCGCTTCCACGAGGCACTTCAGGAATACACACACCTGAGTTCTGTTTAAATTCTCACGCTCATACTCTTACTCTGTTTAAATTCTCATAATCTCTGACTTAGTAGCTGTAGATTCTGAGCATTTAAAAATTAAATTCTGAATGGTTTGGATGCACCCTCCTCCCTCACCCAGGAAGTCTCAATAGCTCCCTCCTACCACTCATACTCTCTGGTCTTTACCTACATTTCCAACTTCGGTGTCAGTGTTTCAAATGTCCAACACCTTCTGGTCACACTGGACTCCTCAAGGTTCTTTAAATGAACCAAGTTCTTTCTCACTTCCGTATCATTTGGCAGACTTAAAATTTCTCATTCTTGTTTGACTGAAAAAATCCCTCCCCCCTTTTTTATAAGACTCAGCTAAAGTATCACACTTTTGGAATACCAGCCTTGTATCCATACCTCCTCAAGCTACTGGCAGAAAGTCTTCCTTCTTGTAAAGTTGTATACAATTCTAGTCTAATACTGACACCATGCCATTCTCTTGTGGATAAATAACTATGTATATATTTAGAACCTGTATTCTGTGCTTGTGAGCCTCAAGAGGTCAAGAACTTTGAATGTCCGGAGTCCAAACTAATGCCCTTACCTATTCATTAATTCTTAATCATTTAAAGGATTTTTCCCATTTTATAAAGCCAGCAACTTGAATAAGACTGATGATTCCACAAATAACCCAAAGTTATAGTTTTATGAGCTTACTCTGTAAATCTTGACCAAATCAACTTATTATCAAGTGTACAGCTGGTCATTTTGTGAATCTTCTCTCTGGTCTAAGATGACTCTTAAACTACACAGCAAGAGAGCTGGATCAGCATGGTGAGGACAGAGTGGTCCGGTCTGCACAAGACAAGTCTGGATGGCTCTCTGCTTTTATTTTAAAATGAAATATAACAATCTTCAATATTCACACCGTTCATTAGCAGGGACTGAGCAAAAACATAATCTTCTCTGACCTAATAGGAAAAATCCTTCATATAAAGATAAAAGTAAAACTATGATGATCTGCACCTTTAAGTAAAGATTTAAATACTCAGCCAATGGGAAAAAAAGTGCTCAAAGCAAGTTATCATTTTCAAAATGCTTCAGGATGGAATCACTGAAAGGACTCCAGGTAACCTTTACCGGTAGAACTCCTTGGTAACCTTATCATTCTTTCAAATTCAAAATTAAAATACAACTTCCAGTGGAATTACTGAAAAGCATTCAGACATGTTAAAACTAACTTGTATAAACTATTTTTGAAGATAAATGGTATTTCAAGTACCTTGCTTAAGCCGCTTTTCCACTTGCTTGAATAGACCAATAAATCTGATTTGAAGTGGGTAGTTATTGCTTGACAATATAGTGATTTTCCGGTTTTCTGTTTTGAGTTAAGGAGAGAAAGAGCAACTTTCGTAGGCAAACCGAGTGGGTTGGGGTTACTGGCGCTCACTGTCCAGTCAGTGTAGGCCGAGGTCTTCGGGTCGTTCTGAGGCAGGTGCAGCGCCTTCTGTCTTAAGAGGTAACACCACGTGAAGCTGGTGGCGGTCTTCAGGCTGGGGAAGGACAGCTGCTGAGGGTCTCTGGCCTCACCCACAGAAGGCGCGGTGGCTGCAGGTGGACTCTGTTCTTGGATGTCCACTGTGCCACCTGCATTTTTAACTCCTGGAGACACCCCGTCCCAGCTGCGGTCTTCCCGTTCCACAGGAGAGATGTGAGTGTCCTCTGCAGGGACAGGCGACCTCCTCGCTGTAAGCACCAGTGATGCGGCTGACTTAATGTTTTCAAATTCCTGCAGTTCTTTTATAGGTTCTGTCACCAGGGGCTTGGAGTGTCCTGATGACAGATTATCAGCTGGCGAAACATTAGTCAAGTGAACAGCCTCACTACTGACTTCCGGGTGGGAGAAGACATCCTGCTCCAACACGCCGGCGTCCAGGGGCTCGGCGGTGCAGACCTGCCTCACTAAGGCGGGCTTCCTCTGCTTACTGACCTCAGCGGCTCCTGAGCTTGGTGGGTCCCGTGGTCTGACATCTGCTGCACAAACGGCCCCATTCTCATCCTTGGCTCGCTTCTGGTGCTTTTCCATGGCAATGTCTAAACTATTTGCTGGGGAAAGCATCCTTTTACTTGAAGCAGAAGATTCTTGCTGGGGGGAAAGTCTACCAACAGACATTTTCTGAGTTATGGGCAGGGATTCCAGGAGAGAAGAATTCTGGCCCACCTCTGAAAAGACATTTGGGCAAATGAGTTCTGCCTCCAGGTCTGGCAAAGCATTCTGGTGATCTTTTTGCAGTTTTGGCATGGAATTTTGTTCCTCGCTGATTGGCACCATACTGCGATTAGCCTGGCAAATTGGCTGACTGGACAGATCTTCGGTCACTAGGATTTGTGGCAGAGGTGTGACTGTGGCAAAACAGTAGCCTGAGACCTGGCCCTGCAGGTGCATGGGCAGCGAAAACGACGTTGGCACTTTCGGCCCCTGACCACCAAGTGACCCAAGCTTCAGTGGCGGCAGAGGACACGAGTTAGACGCGGCTTCTGCTAACTTGGTGGGTACTGTTAGCGAAGTCGCACGATGCTTGGCCCCCACTGGATCTGAAAGCACAGGCTTTGGCAGAGGATGTACAGGATTAGAAGCGCAAGACTGGCTCGAAGGGACAACCTGACACTGAAGTTGGTACTTGGGAGCAAAGCAATCCTCATTTTTAGAAGATGCGCAGACAGTGAGGCTTGCCTCTGGCTTGACACTCTGTGCAGACACCTGCAGAGGCAGCGGCGTGTTCTGGTGGCTGAGGGGTGCATGCATTTGATTTAACAAACTGACACCAAAAAGCTGTTGAACAGGAAAGATGTTTGCAGAGTTGGAACTTGAAGTTTCTGTTCGCAGATCCTTAAGTTGAGCCTGGGGGTGCAAAGTGTTTGCCGGAAGCTCAGCTAAAGAGGTATTAGCAAGCTGAGGCCCCTGAAATGGCACCGTGTTCACACCAGGAAGAGCAATAGTTCTGAAGGACACTGGGCTCACAGGAGACAGATGACTCTCCGGAGCGAGGTTCAGAGAGATCTGCCGTATCAGGGGGCCTCTCCTCCTCTCTAAGAGAGGCACGTGCCCGGGGACTCCCGGGCCAGAGGGGGACGTTGAAGGCTGCAATTCACCGAGCGGAGCTATCTGAGGCGGAGTGATGCTTCCACAGTCGAATGATTTACTTCTGAAATCGGAGACCTCCATCGACGTGGGCACGCAGCTCATCTGCTCAGACGCAGCACGCCTCATTTCCCGGTGACTTCCAGGAACATTCAGTGTATTAGAGCTAGCTGGAATCACGAGAAACTCGGCCTTATTCAAAAAGTCAATTTTGGGGGGACCCTCAGTCTTCGAAACATCCTCTACATCTAAGGAGGCAGAGAAACTCGAAGTGTGAGATAAACTACTCTCCCTGCTTAGACTCCTGGACAGAGTGGAGTCCAAACTCGACTCGGTTGAGGAGTGCTCTATCTCGGCCAGACGGAGCCTCTTCTTTTTGGGCGGCAGTTTCTCCGTCGGCAGTTTGGACAAGGTTTCACTCCGCTGAGGCCAACTGAACTTCTCTGCTTTGTCCTGCTCGGGGCCTTGGCCTTCGAGGTCCCGATCTGGCTCTTCTGTGACCAGGATCTCTGGGACTTGGATGTGGTGCTGCCGAACAAGTCTTGAGGACTGTCCCAACATGTGCCGCTCCGCGGACATCCGTCTTGAGGCTTCCTGCAGTTCTGCTCTCGGGGCACCTGGCCGCACAGGCTGGTGGGGGTGAGACGTGCTCCGGGGAGGGCAGCCTTCCTCTTGGCCGATTCCCATGACGTTCAGAGACCCGGGCTTTGCTGGCCTGCTAGGCTCTTGGAAAGAAATGGGAGAAGCGCCTTCACAAGACTCAAGCTTATCGAATGAACTGGGGCGGCTCAGCGAGTTGGTGTGCTGGATGACGGAGATGCCGGCCCCGTGCCTCTTCAGCTCTGCCTTGTTCTGGGCGGCCGGGCTCATCTGCTGCTCCACGGCGGCTGCCAGCTTTGGGTCCAGGGTCTGCTCGGGGCCTCTGGCCACAAGTGGCACCTGGGAGCTCTGCAGTTGGGTATTTCTTCGCTGCGGGTCGCCCGGGACGGTGGCGTTCTGTTTAGACGCAGAGCCCAGAGCGCTCTGAACCTGAAGGCCTTCGGAGCTTCGTGGAGACGCTCCATTTTCATTTTGCTGCGATTCGTCATCATCTCCAACACTCTTCATTTTCCTCCTCTTTCTTATCTGGGGCGTCTGTTCCCAGACCCCTGTGGAGGCTGCCACCCTGCAGTGCAGAACCGGGGGTGGTGCTCCGCTGGGCACAGGGCTGTGCTCAGGGTCTCTCAGAGCTACCTTTGTTTTTGGTCCATGCAACTCCGAACAGTAAAATTTCTTATGGTTTTCAAAATTTTCCAGTTTTCTATACCTGTTTCTACAGGTCTCACACTCAAACATGGTGCCCCGTCCTTGATGAGACTTCTTCTTTTCCACGTGTGAGCCTGGCGCCAGGGGCTTGCTCCTTGCAGCTGCGGTCTCACCAGTGGTGGGACATCCTTGATGGCTCTCGTCCAAGGACTGCCCGACAGCCAGAACGTGATTTTCGTTTGTTGAAGAGTCTTCCACTGCTCCTTGCCTGACGAGGGTGCGGGGATGTCCACTTTGGGGCACAGAAGTGTTAGGTCCAGATACAAAGACATCATCATAGAAAGCACCAATTTTGTCATCAAATGACTGACTTCCTCTCAGTGGATGAGGAGGAGGGATGATGCTCGCAGGTACCGCTGAGTAACCTGTGGTCGGCATCGAATTACTTCTTGTGATAGGCAGACAGTCGAGGGAAGGTACAGACAGAAGAAACACTTGCTTCGATTTCTCAGTGGGGGTGAAAGGGGACTTTGGTATATCAGAGCTTGAGCTTGTTCTCCGTCCCATTGGTTTTAAATCAAACTGGAAAGAATCCTTAAATATGTAAGATTTGGGGGAATCGATGCTTCCCCGTCGTGAGAGAGAGGTTCTCCGTGGCTTTACGCTATCCAGCTGCTTGTCGTCTACCAAGGCTTCATTGTCTGAGATGAGCTTTGATATCCGCTCCTCAAGGGTTTTTGTTGCCAAAGGCGGGCGCATCTGGCCTGGGAGGGGTGATGCCTTCTCACCTGCTGGTAGAGCAGAAGTTGCTGGTGCAGTGACACGAGGTGTGGGGGGCCCGTTAGTCTTACTAGAGTCCTGTTCTGCGGCCGGTAACGTTCTGGCAAAGGGAGCTGGTGGACTCACTGTTTGATCGGCACTTTCAGAACGTGAGAAGTAACCAGAATCAGTACTTCCTAAACTTCGAGGACTCAGAAGTTTTCCTTGCTGCTCTTGAGAGTAATCCGTAGCCTGCTGCCTTTGTAGCTGGGCGTGGGCTGTTCCCACGTGAGATTCCTGTTTTCCTCCTGGCTGACTCACGTCTCCCTTCTGACCAGACTTCTCATCAGTCTCCAGGGAGGGTGCCCAGGCTTGGGCCAATACACGGGTTATCTGAAAGTCTTTCTGTTTCTGTGCGCTAGACAGTTCGGGCTTGGAGTCTGTAACTTTCGGGCTGTCAACTCTTAAAGGGGACACACCGATGGGGTGGACCACAACCTTTGGTAGCTCTGCCACAGTCTGTGAATCTGAAGATTTGTCCTGTAGTGAAAAGTCTCCTACCACGTGATCTGGGTTGTTTGGAATGGAGCTTGATTTTGGTAACACTTCCGAGTTGGGTACCACTTTCATTATCTGCACGGGCTGCAGGTCCATGGAGCCCCGGTGGTTCTGGTTCTGCCTTTCATCAGCAGCGCCCTCCTCATCGCTCTCCCCACTGTCGTCCACATCTGAATGGATACCAAGTGCTTTGGGGGACTCATGGGACAAGAACAAGCCCCCAGCATCTGGTTGCAAGACAAGACCCAGTTTGATAGTATGTGCATGGGATTTTTTGTGCTTGTACAGATTACTTTTAGTCTTAAATGAAAACCCGCAGGTCACGCAGGGATAGGGTCGCTCACCAGTGTGGGAGCGGATGTGCTTTAAAAGCACACTGGGCTTTGCACAAGCTCTATTGCAATACTCACAAATGTATTTTCCTTGTTTTTTTGGCTTCTGATCTTTCAAAAGAAGATTGCACATTTGTTCCACGCTGTGATTAATGGCTGGGGCAACAGGAGTCGAGTTGTAAATCGGCACGGGGGGTGACTGTGTCGAAGGGGCGGGACTGATGGACGCGGGTGAAGCGGAATCCATTTGCTGGTTTGGAGGAGTAACCTGAGTTCTACTGGAGGGTGAAGTCAGACCCGCGGGCGACGTCACTGCTGTGTAATACACGTGTTCAAGTTTGGCGTTCTCTTGATTTTGCAGATTCGTCAGTGATCTCGCGAAACCCGAGCCCGCTGGAAGCTGCTGATTTTGTGGGTTGGGTTTGGGGGCAGAGGGTTCGTGCGGACTGTATGGAGGAAGAGGTGGCTGCACCGGCGCTGGGTCGCTCTGGGCCGCGGACACGGGCCCCGTGGAGCAGGTCCGAGGACAAGGCTGCTGCTGCGGCGGCGGCGGCGGCGGCGGCGGCGGCGCGCCCGGTGCTCGCGGAGCCGGGTCCGGGGCGTCCCTCGAGCCGCTGATCGGTGGAGAAGGTGGTCCAGCTTTATTCAGCCTGGGCTTCTCTACCTTCCCCGCACAAGACGAGCCCTTTTGCGACAGGGTGCTCAGCTCCGGCTCCATGGCTTTCAGCAGGACATCGAAGGCGGTGCTCGCGTACACGGGGGCCGGGGGGCTGCGGCGGGACGGCGCACACTCGCGGCGCTCGGGCCCGGCCTTCCCCGACGGGCACGGCGCGCTGGGGTCGCGTCTGCCGCCCGGCACGGCTGACGCGGCGGCGTCGTAGCCCCCCGGCCCCCAGCGGCGCGGCTCCGGCGGCTTCCTGGGGGGCCCGGGGTCCGCGGGGTCCGCGGCCTCCCCGTTGTGTCGGCTCAGCTGCTTCCCGGCCTTGCCGGCGGCGCCGGGGCTCTGCTTCTTGTGCGGCCCCGACGCGCTCTGCACGACGGCGGGCGGCGGCTCCTCGGTATTCTGCTTATGTTTTGCCTGAAGAGGATTTCTCAGCGGGGATTTTGGTATTTTTTTCAGGTGATTCTCAGCTACAATCTTTTTACGTTTCACACCTTTAAGTGATTCTGAAGTTCCTTTAATACCAGCCTCTAAGATTTCTGTTCAAAAAAGAAAAGGAAGAAACCAATTGGTAAAACGGTAATATACACTATAATTTTTTAAAAAATTAACATTACTGTCATCGAGGTGTTATGACAATTGAAGAAGGCAGTTTAAGGAAAGCCTGTTTTGGATAAAACTGCATTCTAATATTCTGGCAATCAAGGTCTACTGAAACACCCATGCACGGGCCTCAGTGTGCATTTCTAGAAAGCTGTGTTCCTCTCTTGACGCCTGTCTCACCTAGAGCCTGGAACCTGATCTTTCAAAACTAAATTATCCTCCCCTTCACCGTTGCAGCCGAGGACTGCACAGCAGTCTGAGAGAGCCAGCCCACAAAAGAAAGAAATTCAGGCTTTTAATGCTGGGTATTTGTCTTATCACATTTAGTATGTTTTACAGCAAAATTTTTACCAAGTTTCTAAATAACAGTATTGCTCTAAAATATGCAATACAGACATTCTTCTGAGAACAAAGGTTACGATACACTGATTTTTAGAACAAACATACCTCAGATGATCATGTGATATTCACTGGTAGACCCATGAAGAACTGCTAATGTAGCCATTATATCAATAGACAGAAAAATACTAAAGTGAAATAAGACACATACTTGTGGTTCTTCACCAACAAAATTTAAAAGTCATAATGTAATGGCCCTTAGTTACAAAAACCCCACTGTTTTAACTGAACACAATATTCAATGGCTATTTCTTTGTCCTTAGTGATAGATGGGCAGGTGGGTGGGTAGGTTAGGTGGGTTAGATGGAGCTTACTGCAGGAGAGAAGAGCTGAAACCACCTCCATTTCTCGCTGTGTTGAAATAAATCATCATTTAAATGGCATCAACCACCCACAATCTCTGTCAACTATTATATTTTTGAGCAATAATTGCTTGCCATAATTTAGTTTATTTCCATTTGTCGGATCCTTGGGCACATAAACAAAAATTACTCAAGCTTGTATTACTTACTTGTATAGAAGCCAAAATGCTAATTCCTAATTATTTTCAAATAGCTGTTCAAACATAAATATATATGTATTTGAGATTCCTATTAGACCAAAATATCTACAACAAAATAACCACTTTGCATTAACTGAAGAATTAACACAAAATAAATTCTAGTCTTATTGTGACATCAGTTTATGTGCTTTCATGCACAAATTTAATGAAAAAAAATACATACTAAAGATACATTTACCCACCATAATCAAAAGGGCAGATAAAAAGGTGGGGGTCTCATAATGAAAACATTTGTGCTAAAGTAGAATAGAAAAAAAAATCAGTATTGTTGATACCTTTACAAAATGATGTTGAGCAAATCGTTTTTATTCTTCAATCCACTCACTTATAAATGTTTCCCTACTGGTTTTCCCTCTTCAAGATGAATGCAATAAAGTCAGTGATGTACTTTATGCCTCTCAATGACTATACCAAGCAAGCGGGTGAAATAAAAAATGATAAGCATCATCTCGGGCGAGTAGGTTCCCTACTCACTTCTCAGGAGCTTGGAGGTGGGTTGTAATAAAAGTGAGAGCCACTCGGCTGTTGGAATGAATACAGAAACAGAGAAAAGAAACCACCTGGATGAACAGCAGTTCCAAGAGTTTTTTTTTTAAAGCTGCCTGTGCCAAACCCCATCCATAACCTACGCAACCAGAGCCTCGGCTGTGGCAGGTACGTTTGTTTTACTTACTTTTTGGAATAAGATTTTATTTTTAAAGTTATTTGCAAACAAGAAAATTAAACAATATCTTGTTTAAACAGAACTCCAAAGGAAAAAATGCAAAAATTTACCCCATAGGCAAAACACTCAGAAATACCACATTTAAGTTTTAAAGGGATAATTCTATGTATGTTTTAAACAAAAAGAATACAGTTTAACCCTGTACTTAAAGAAAACGAAGCCGAAGTGAAATAAAGGAAATCACTACACTTAAGATCCCTATTTCTTTACAGAGATAATTCCTGTAAAGTTAAGAATTTGAAAAAAATACATTTTAAACAGATATTTTTGAACTACATGTTTCAATTTTAGATGTGTTTGAATTTTAACACTTACTTGGTGCTAATACACGAGTTCTTTCCTACAAAACCCTGTACGCGCCTTTGCTTTTGGCAATCGTAGAGATTCTGTTCCTGCTGCCAGCCTGACTGGTAGTTTCCCCTCCTTGAGGTTAATGTGCTTTTTTTCTGCCTGTATGTCTGCAAAATCCTTTTCTTCCCCAAAGTCTGATAATATAACTAGTAGTCACTCCAGAGTTGACCACTATACAGCTTTTAATTTTTTTTTCCTGGAACACAATGACCTCTAAAAGGAGACTCATTTAGTTTATTTCAGAAACATTTTCTTTTACTATATCTTCAAATACATTTTCTGGCTAATTGCTTCATGGGGGTGGGTTCCCCTACTTTACTGATGTGAGTTATCTTATCTTTATTCAGGACCACCCTTACAGTGATGTAAAGTGCTTCCATCTTTTTGTTTTTCTCTTTTGTTTTCTCTAGAATCGTCTAAAGCTTTTCCCCATAGTATCAATAATTTGATTTTCAGGCCATTAAGTTCCTTGCTGTTTCAGATTTGTTTGTAAGTTTTGGACTGCTGTTGTTTTGTTCTCATTTTGTTCCCTTAGTTCTGTATTTCCCATTTCATCTCATTTTATTGTCTCATATTATGTTTGAGCTCTTGCTTTAATAAATTTATGATCTTATTAAGTTCAATGCTTAAAAAATACTCATTTCTGAGGTAGTATTTCCTTTAAGGCTGAGTTTTTGGTCTGTCTTTTCATGCTCTCTCTGCTTTTCTGTTGCCTGAGATCATGGGGAATCACTGCGGCCGGTGGGGTGGGGTGGGCATTCAGTGGAGAATATGTTCCTGTTTTTCTGAACTGTGTTCACTCTTCTAAGATTTTGTTGGATCTCCTTTAGCAGGGTTCACTCTCCTTGTTCAAGGGATAAAGTCCATTCCATTGTGGGTGGTTGGAAGTGAATGACCCTGGGTGTTGGATCAGTCTCTAAATATAAGGATTTTGTTGTTATTGTTCTTGCTCTTAGGAGGGAAGACAATGGTGGAGGGGATGAGAAATGTAAAAAGAGGGAGGGTACCAGGCACATATGAAGGGAATCTCACACTATCATTCTAGAGGTGGAATTAAAGCAAGCTGCATGTGGTTGTCACTCTGTATCCTTTGGTTCTCAGGATTTGGGGCTGGAGTACACAGAGTGGGTGGCCAGGAATTAGAAACAGAAGCCTCCTCTTGAGAATCAATGCCCTGGAGTGTGAGGTAGCAGGCCCTTGGGTCTCTGAGAATCATGCACTCGGGACAGTTTTTTCAACTCACATTAATCTTGATCAATTTCAAATCTATCTATGAGAGCATGACTAGTTATTTACTCCTGCCCCCTTATCTATGAGAAAGAGCACAGTCATCAAACATTGAGGCTGTATCTACAACATCTGGTATACAGTTACCACAGGCCATGGAGCTAAGAAGGTGTATAGACCAGAATGCCTCAAAACAGAAATACAGTTTGGGGTGGAGGGCAGGAGCAGAGCAGCTGTTCACCATCAGCACTGATGCTTTTCAGTATTTGAAAAGGCAATTTGTTATTATGCTAGACTCAACTGAAAATAAATTAGAGGAAGCAAAAAGACAGACCCTGAGACAGCGGTAGAAGGCGCTCAAGGATGGTGCCTCTATAACACGCTCACTCCCCTATAGACCAGGGTCTGCCTCAGAGCACGGACGCCTATTAGCATAGTAGGATCCCAGAACTGCTGGTTTTTACCAACACTAGGGCTGGACAGACTTGGGGCACATAACCCCTTTCCTTATGTAGTGAGAACACACACTCAGCTTGGGAACGGGGAGGGAAAGGTTCACAGTCAAGGTCAACCAACTCCGCTGAAAACTCTGTTCCGGTCAGCATGCTACTGGAAATGGCTGAAAATCAGGCAGAAACTCTGAGGCACTGACAGGCCAGAAATCCAAATGGGAACTCATTTAACAGACACAAATCACACGAAGAAGAGGGACCAAAATTGGCAGGGTGGCCACTGTCAGAATCTCTGACCTGTTGGGCTTTATAAAGAGCCAGCTCTCCCTCAGGTAGGCAGTCAAGAACAGGTTGGAAAGATCACAGAGGCCACTTGACTAAAGAAAGGTGAATGGTGAGGGAAACAGGAGCTGAAGTGTGACAAAGGACACTTTGTTGAGGGCAGGGATGGTGAACCACAGCCTGACAGTGTGTTGACAATCCTGCCTTGACTGAAGGTGAATCTCTTTGTCAGACCGACTCAGAGACACATCAATGTGAAAAACTTCAGATCTCTCTTGGGTCTTGGGGACACAAGGACTATCTGTTTTCTGACAACTGAGAGCACAGTGTGCAGAGAATCAAGAGACCAGAGGCAGGAGGACCACTTAGAAGGCCTTTCAGTGGTTCATGCAAGAGCTGAAATGCTACCCTGAACTCAGGGAGTGACAGGGGGGCCTCTTAGCTGATTTAAAGGAAGAAAGCCTGAGAAAGGCTTGCGGAAGATGCTGCTGAGGTTTCTTGTCTTTATCTGGGAGGACTGAGCTAGTTTGGGAAGGGAAGGAAAAAATCAATTCACTTTCCATTCCACCAGACCTCAGAGTCAATCCCCATGGGCAGAAGTAACTGTAGCTGCAGATCCAGGATGAGAAATTTTCAACAGGGAAACGGTGAGGCTAATGATGGCAGAGCCACTTAACACAACATTATACATCCATTTAGAATAATTACAAAGATTATGCAATGTGAAAATTATGATACATTAAATATACATGCACATTCTTTCATTCCCTAAAGAGAAGAATGGGCTGGAGGCATAGATCTGGGAGCACGCAGTGAGAGCTGTTTTTATAAAAGTACAGAAATGATAAGGCAGAGAGAACACACGGTAGAGAGAAATCTGCATCAGTAGCTTGGGTAATCCCTGTATTTAAGGGTGAGCTAGAAACGACAAGAAACAAGAAGCCAGGATTTAGGGACTTATAAGGAAGAAGATGTGAGCAATAGTGTCAAATATCACATTCAGATAAACAGGATGAGACACCAGGGTGCCTGGTTTGGGGGTCATTATCTCAGAGCAGTCGTCAGTTGGGTTCTGGGGGTAAAAACCACATCACGAAGGGCCAGGAGTGAGGGCGGGCTTGGGGAAGAGCAAGGACCAGCAAATACAGGCCACTTCCTGGGACTGGCTGGGAAGGAAAAGAGAAAGACAGGAGGTAGGTTTCAGAGAAGAGGAGGCTGAGGCGAAGTTTCTTTAGGAGAAGAGGGGCTGAGTGTGCTTACAAACAGGAAGTGAAAGTCAGCAGAGAAAGAGACTGAAAATGCAAGATAAATAACAAATGAATTAACGTGCAATAAAGAACTAAACTAGAGGAATAATCAGGAAACAAGCACGGAGATGTGCGAACACCTAACTTCACTTAGCATGCGCCAGAAGCCACATCCATCTCCAAGTTCTTCCCATCCCTCAGGGAATGGAATTCAAACATCTAATTTGGCTAAAAGACAATGCTGACCACCTTTCCAGCCTCCCTCCACACCACCCCCCTTACTCATGATGCTTCAGCTACAGGTGACCTTGATCCCCCAACAGCTGGCTCCTTCCTGCCCCGGGAGCTTGCCC
Source organism: Camelus dromedarius (assembly GCF_036321535.1). Lineage (NCBI taxonomy): Eukaryota > Metazoa > Chordata > Mammalia > Artiodactyla > Camelidae > Camelus > Camelus dromedarius. The sequence continues at coordinate 7,612,611 of NC_087454.1, read as the reverse complement.
TCACGGTCTCTGGAAAAGCCCTCCCTACTCCCAACTCTAAACGGCAGGATCACTTTCAGACTTTAAATCCTAACACCAGTGTCACCTCTGGCGGTTCCTGTCCACCTGCCTACAGTAGTTGCCCCATACTGCCCACACCCGTTCATTTTTCATAATTATGAGCACAATCTAAAATGCCCTATTTATCTGTTTATATGTTTTTGTCCACCTTCTGATTAGAATATAAGATGTAACAGATCTTGTATTTATTATTCATCTCTATACATCCAGCCCTTAATGGGTGTTGGAGAACTAATTGCTAATGAAAGAATTCTCCAAATAAGAGAAAATAAGGGATGAATTTAGTGTCAGGCAGCCTACTGATACACTTTCCCACATCGGGAAGATAAATTAGAAATTCACATGACCTTTTGAATAAGACTGAATGATATTTAATAAAATTCAACACCCATTCCTTCTTTTGAAAAATAAAAATAGCTGAGTCTGCTTCAGGATGTAGAAACTTGAAAAGTGTTGCCCGACCCTAACAATAAGAAAAAGCCAGCCACATTACAAAGGTCAGTGGGCTCTCCTGAGCCCACCATAAAGCTGAAGTTACAGGGCAAGCAGACAGCCCAGGCTCACAGAGAGCCATGTAGACCAGCTCAGCCGGGACCCAGCAGGGAGGAAGATTCTGAGGAAAATGTGCCAGCCACCCACCTGAGTGAGGAAACATCACCCCAAACTGTAGCAAACTGGTGGAGGCCAAGCATGGGATGGATCGGCCTGGCCTCGGACCTGGGGGACTTCACCCTCACACCCAGGCGGTTTCTCGTGGGCCTCCACCAGGTGCTCAGTGGGTGGGCAGGAGACCAGAAAAACGGCCCTCCCCGCGCAGGCAGGCAGGACTGGGTCAGCGGCCACTGCAGGAGAGAGGGCCCCAGGCCCCGCCTGGTCACCTTGTCGCTTCTCTCATGTGGAGCAGAAGCCTGAAGCTTTAAGCTGCTGGGAAAAGAGCAGCAGCCAGCCAGCCAGCCACCCACTGGGAATGTAAAACCCCTGAGGCTGGGGGAGGGTGGAAGAGGAACCCCCTATCCCAGGGGAGAGACGAAACTCGCTGACGCGGGACCAATGAAACAAGAGGAGCAAGAAACACGGGAACTGCCCACGAGCAAGGCTGCACGGGGATGACGAGCGACCCTCACTTGCCCCCACCCAGCCTCGCACCAACACGCGCTCCACCCCGAAGGGAGGACTGAGGAGGTGGCGACTCCAGATCCCCAGCCCCACTATGAGCCTGGGGAAAGGGCAGGCCATCACTGGAAGAATTAGATGCCAGTGGTACAGTGATGACAAACCGCAGTCCCCAAATCCAGCCCAGCTCCTGAACAGACTGCCTCAGCTCCCGCCTGATGACCTGACAAACAGGACCCATTTCCATTAAAAACTACTGACCTCAGTATCTACTGTTATGCACACAATTGCCGAAATTCACTAAAAAGTTAAGATACGTTCACTATCAACCCACTGTCAAGAGACAAAGCAACCTAAAGAACCAGACTCAGAGATGACCCAGGGGTCAGAACTCTCAGACAGGGAAGTTAAAGTAACCATAACATGTTGAAAAGATCCAAGAAAAACACTGACAACACGCATTCACAAATGGGAATTTAAACAGAGAGGGTCAAATGAAAATGCTAGAAATAAGACAAAGTAATAAAGAAAGCCTTTGATAGGCTCATTAATAGACTCAACAAAACTAAGGAATTAGTGAACTTACTGACAGGCCAGTAAAAATTAACCAAACAGAACACAAAGAAGACAAATAGCATGGGGGGGGGGGCAAATCAAGAACAATGCACCCAGCAGCCACAGGACAGTATCAAATGGTCTCTTGTATCACTGGGATCACAGGAGGAGAAGAAAGAACAAACAGGGAAGAAGAAATATGTGAGAAATAAAGACTAAGAATTTTCCAAAAATAAACAACGAACTTTAGATCCAAAAAGCTTAGCGAACCCCAGCGGAATGAATAAGAATAAGAAAGGCTAAGAAATGAGGAAAGAAGGGGGAAAAAAACAAGTGGTTAAAAGAAAAAAAGGAGAAAGAACCTTAGACAAATAATATTCAAACTCCTGAAAACCAAAGATCAAGAGAAAATCTAGGTAAAGGCACCCAGAAGATAGAAAAATATAGAGAGAGAATCAAAGATAAAAATTAGAGCCAACTAATCAACAGAAACTATGGAGTGACATTTTAACACTATTGAAAGAAAAAATAAACCACCAACCCAGAATTCTGCATCAAAAACAATAGCTTCCAAAAAATGAAGGCAAAGCAGAATTTTTTTGAAAAACAAAAGCTGAGAGAGTATTCATTGCTGGCAGACCTGTACTGAAATGTTAAAACTTTAATTTGGAGCTATACATATAAATGAAAAGCTCTAAGAATGGTTAAAAAAAAAAAAAAAAAAAGGAAACTTTAAAAAGAAAATTTTAAATGCCATGTAAAGCTGTGCTGCCCAACATGGTAGTGTGGCAGGCAAAGTAACGGGTCTGCCAAACAGCCACACCCCAGTCCCTGGGACCCTCCAGCAGGCTCCCTCACATGGCAGAGGGGGCTGCAGATGGGATACGGTTAAGGCACCCATGTCGGGAGACTAAACTGGATCATCACAGGGCCCCTTCACATGCAGTCAGTCGACAGAAGAGACAAAAGAGAGATTTGAGGTTGAGATCTGACCTGCCATTTCTAGCTCTGAAGATGGAGGAAGGGAGCCAGGAGCCAGGAAACGCAGGGAGACTCGAGAGGCTGGGAATGACCGTTAGTTGACCACCAGACAGGAGGGGCTCAGGCCCACAGACACAGGAATGTAATTCTGCCAGTAACCTGAATGAGCAGGGAAACAGATTCTCCTCTAGAGCCTCCAGAAAGAAACATGGCTCTGCTGACACCTTGATTTTATCTCAGTAAGACCGTGTCAGACTCTGATCTACAGAACTATAATAAGTGTTTTTTGAACTCCAAAGCTACAGTGATTTGTTACACAGCAACAGTAAACACAGGTAGCCTCTGGGCACATGTGACAATTTAAATTTAAAAACAAAGTCTGTTGCTCAAAAAAGAACTTGGTATGTTCTCTGCCCACAACAAAGTTAAATGAGAAATAAGCAGCAGAAAGACATCTGGAAAATCCCCACATATTTGGAAACAGAACAACATATTTCTAAAAAGCCGAGGGGTCAAATAGGAAGTCATAAGGAAATCAGAAAAATCAAAACAAAACTTCAGAGCACTAGGAAAACATGATAAAGAGTATTTACCATGCCAGTGACAGGCAACACTCAAAATCAAACCCTAGAGACATCTCTGAAGTCTGGGATAACAAAAGGATTCCTGTAATAATCACTATGATTTTTAACTTGTCCAGATGATACAGCTAATACAGTAACAGAGTAAGGAGAAAGGAGCCACAAATGATGGTAAGGAAGAAAACAGCATTATTTGCTGATAGCATAATGGTTTCCTAGAGTTATTTCCTAGGAGAAATAACTGAAACTCTATCACATCTAACAAGAGTTCAGTAAGTTAGCTGCCTACCCAAAACATACATATATCTACCTTTTCACTTTAACCAAAAATAGTCTGTTAGACAACATAGTGAAAAAATATTCTATTTATAACAGCAATAAAAATAGAAAAATGCCTAAAAATAAATTTAGCACAAAATATTTAAAACCAACAGAAAATTGAAGTTTTCTGATATGATTTTAAAATGTGCTTATAAACACCCGTGCTCCTGGAGAGAATCAATATTTTGATGATATCAATTATTTTCAAATTTCTAAACTTTATACAGTTTCAAACAATTTTTGAAAACTGCTTTTTCCCCGCACTCTATGATCCAACAATCCCACTCCTGGGCATCTACCTGGAGAAAACTCTAATTTAAAAGGTACATGCACCCCAGCATTTATAACAGCACTATTTCCAATAGCCAAGACATGAAAGCAATGCAGGTATCCATCAACAGATGACTGGGTAAAGATGTGGTATATATACACAATGGAATACTACTCAGCCATAAAAAAGAATAAAATAATGCCATTTTCAGCAACATGGATGGACCTGGTGATCATCATACTTTAGTGAAATAAGCCAGAAAGAGAAAGAGAAATACCATATATTATTTACATGTGGAATCTAAAAAATTTTTTTTTATTAATTTTAAAAAGGACAAAAATAAACTTATTTACAAAACAGAAACAGACTCACAGACACACAAAAGAAACTTATAGTTACCAGGTGGGGAGGGATAAATTAGGAGTTTGGGATTTGTGGACACTAACTGCTATATATAAAACAGATAAACAACAAGGTCCTACTGTATAGGACAAGGAACTATATTTAATATCTTGTAATGACCTATAATGAAAAAGAATATGAAAAGGAATATATGTATATAAATATAAATATAAACATAAACATATATATATATATATATAAATGAATCACTATGTTGTACACCAGCAATTAACACAACACCGTAAACTGACTATACTTCAATAAAAAATGTGTCTTTTTAAAAATATGACATGACTTTAGTCTTCACTTGGGAAGATAAATATTCTAAATTAGACAGTAAAATTCTGAAAAATTATGTAAAGACACCTACATGGAGAGAGAGTAAATGATTAAACAGTATTCTCTCAAAATCAGATTAATGGTGAAACTGAAAATCCACAGAAAGACCCCATCAGACATATGTACTTAGTAGATGAAAAAGTGCCATATTTCAAAATCTTGGTAAAAGGATAATGTACTTCTAAAACATGCAATGCAGGTTTCACACATGAGACAAGAAAGTAAAGCAGATGTTAAGCAAACACCATGTTCCAGAACAAGTTCAATGAGTCAATGTGAGAAACAAAACCACAGAAAGAACTAGAAAAATATGGATGAATATTTAGCTATTCTTAACAGTGGAAACAAGTCTTCTAGGAATAAAAAAAGCAAGCAAAAGAAAAATCACTTGAATATATAAAAATTAAACTCTCAGTATATATAAGAAATAGTTTAATGTAAAAAAGCAAATGATAGAGAAAGTATTGCAATAATATATAGGCTGACAATGGGTTAATGTTCTAACTGCATGAAGAACTTTCATAAGGGACTTCTAACAATGATGAATTAAGTAAATCAAATGACCCTCCCTTAGCACAGCAGAATAGCTAAGCAAAATATAAATACTATCAGTGTGAAGGCACTGAAACTTTAAGAAGGCAGTGAAAAGTTACTCAGCCAAGAACCAGGGGAGTATACAAGTCTAAAAAGTGAAACTGGCATTGGGACTCCTTTTGTTCAGGAGGAGCTAAAAGGCCAAGAAGCTCTTTGGACAAGTTAAAGGAGTGAAGGGTGTAAATGACAGAGCCCAAGGCAGGCCATACGTGGTGTCCCTATGAAAACCTACATGCTTCCAGTTGAGAGCCTGAAGGGCTTCATGCTAAGAATAAAAGAGAACTGAATGCAGACCAAGCTTCGCATGAACCGTAACTCACTTACAGTTGTCCAGAAAATCACACTTCAAACTCATTAAGCTGATAATGGAAGGACTAGTCCTGCTAGGAGGCTGACAGAAGCAAACTAAAATCTTCTCTGGAGGAAAGTATCATCAACTTAAGCTTCAAACGATTTCATTAATTTTTCAGATAGAATGTCTAACTCATATTCAAAGATAATCAGGCACCAAGAAAAGAATTCAACATGAAAGAACCAGTATTATGAACAAATTGACAGGGGTTCAATATATCAGAATTAATATAGAGACTTAAAAATAAATGTGCTTATTTTGTTCAAGGACAAGCATACTGAAAATTCCAGAGAAGAATGAGAAAGCATGAAAAGGGAGGCAGTGTACTGGAAAAGCCAAATATAAATTACAGAATTGAAAAAAATACAATCAAATTTAGACTCACTAGAGGCATTTAAGTTCAGAACAGAACAGTTGAAAACAACAGAGAACTGGGAGATAAGTCAAAAGAAATGACACAGAATAAAAGGACCAGGAGACAAAGGAATACAAAATCCAGGAGCTAAATCTAAAACAAAGAGGATAAACTGCAAAGGCTGGACCTGGAATCTCAGAAGGTGAGGAGATAAATTACTGGGCAGAAGCATTATTTGAGGAGATAAGGTCTAAAAATCTCCAAAAACTAATGAAACACATGAATCCACAGATTCAAGAGTGCTATAAAACACAAGCAGGATAAATACAGAGAATTCACACCCATACACATCACGGTGAAACTGCAAAAGTCAGAGACGAGGCCAAAAGTCTTACAAGTATCAGAAAATTTAATTATAAAGACAGATTCCCTTCAAACAAGGAATAATTAGACTCATTAGCGACATCTCAACAGCAACAATGTGCTTCAAGAAATAAATTGCCAAGCTAGAGTTCTATGCTTCTATACTCAGAAAAAGTATTTTTCAAGAATGAAAAAGAAATAGACATTTTCTAATAAATGATACTTGAGATAATTTGTCACAACAGACTTGCACTAATGGAAAATTAAAGATGATTCTTCACATAAAATTATCCCATATGGGGAACTAGAGACATAAGATGAAATGATCCCCAAAGTGATTAATATGTGGATGAATCAAAATGAGTAATAACTTCATAAAAATAATAAAAGAATATATATGGAATCCAAATACATGATAAAAATGGCATGGAAGTCAAAAGCAGGGTAAATGGACAGGCCCATCAGAGAGGAAGGAACAAATGCTACGATGCAGAGCTCTGAAAGCTTGGAGCCAGTGTCTGACCGGACAGCAGCCTCCGGGAGCATCACCACGCCTCCCTAAAGGCATACTGAGCAGATCAGAGTGGTTCTTGGAGCATTTAGTGAAATGCAGTTTTACCAACCAAAATAGATTCAAAGGCTTTGAATATATTCCTAATGGAGGAAATAATGCTGAAAAATAATCAGAACATAGCAGTAATTCTAAACAAGAAGCTCAGCCCTAAACAGAAAAGCAGGAATGGAATATAAGTGGAATTTAAGGTCAACTGCTTAAAAGTAAGACCAAGGATAATTTAGTCAAGAGTTTAAACAATGCAAGGTTCAACATCAAACTCTTACAACGTAACAAGTAGCCAACAGAATACATTTTAAAAAACTGTTCAAAAGAAATAGAAAAATAATTATAGGGTGGGGGAGGAAATCTGAATTCACTATTAATAGGCTATGATGCAGCAAAAAGTCAGGAAATAGAAAAAGAATACAGATTTTAACAGAAAAGGAAAATGTAGTAGAATAAAAACACACTAAATTGTATACCTTACAACATCTTTGTTACAATAAAAATTTCATAGTTTCAGAAAAAATGAAAACACTATGGATTTGGAGTATAGAGATGGCAAATCTCTACCTATCCCCTGAAGTTCTGTATTTTTAAAATCATTGTGCACAGGTACTATTCACACACAAATAAATGTGTAATGAAATACTCAACCTCAAAGCAGGTCGATTAGCAAATTAAGAACCCAACAAATAACTGCTTAGTTAACAATAATTTAAAATAATATAGATCGAAATCTAGCCAATATAGACAAAAAAGGGACTCAAATATTTGTGTAATTAAGCATTCAAAGGCAAATAAATACCACAGAACTTTTTTACATACAAAAGAAAATCTGCTAAGCAGTCAATAATAATTTCAGAGAAATAATTTTGACTGTAGAAATATAGGAAAAATGAAGTCAAATAAATCAAACTGAAAAATGTTTAAGTAGATAAGTAACAATTAAGTTTGAAATTTTTAATTAAAGAAAAAATCAAATAAATGTTCTCAGAACTGAAAAAGGGTAGGATATTAAAAACAGAAAGCTACTTAAAATTATGAGGTCATACTCTATCTTAATATATTTAGATACTTAAATAACATTTAGAATATAAGAAATTATAAATACATTTACTCAAGAAGGCACAAACTTGAACAGGCCTCTAATTACAGAAGAAAATAAAAATACATTTGTTCAAGACCTATATATGCTTTTCTTCCCCCACAAACACTCAACTGTCAAGTAACTTATAGTAACATTTCATACTAAATATAAGGAAAACCGCCCAACACAATCAATTAAGTCCCGACACATCAAAACATTACAGGCCAATCTCTGCACGGCACAGCCATTCATGCAGCTGTCACAGCCAGAAATTACCCTAGACCCCTCCTACTCTCGTACCAGTTACCACTTCTGCTTGTTCTTTCTCCAGATCATCATTACTTAAATATGTTCTCTGGTGGCCTCTGGGCAGAGGAAAGCCTGGGTTTCAGACCTGGCTTGACCACCTAGGTCTGTTACTGTGCTTCATTATTGGTAAAATGCACATAACGGTAACTCATGGGGTTGTGAGGATTATTTGAGACAATGCGTGTAGAAAGCACGATGTGGTGTCCAAAACTTCAATTTTAGCTTATTAATATTGCTACTGTTGATGAAGTTGTAATTATTATCATTGTGTCATCATCATCAGTGGAATTGACAGTAGAACAAAATAGGTAAGCCAGTATTTCAGCATTTATTTCCTGTAATACCAAACTGAATACTGAATAACACTGATTAACACTTACATTTTAGCTTCAGTGAAACTAAATTTTTAACTCTTCTAATTAAAAAATCATAAATATACATTTTATTTGATGTCTTATAAGTTTATAAAAGAACATTATTTTAATATGTTCTATGTATTAAAAAGATTAGAAAACAGATTCAGACTTCGATTCAAACAGTAAGTTTACAAAATAACAATCATACTTCCCTTATTTGAGGTCATTCAAATTTATGTCCTTTTGCTTCACTTTCATGAGAAAGATTCCAAAAATCTTGGTGATTTTTCTAAGAAAGATCTTCAATTCTTCAGAACATCACAACTTTTCCCACCAGGTAACTAAATGTTACTATATTACAAACTACCCCAAGAGTAGTCTTAGTGTTCGGATAAAACCGAAAGAAAGATTCATTTGTAGTAATGTGCATTAATGGAGTAATTCATTTGTAGTTTATCTATTAAAGAGTAAAGAATTAAGCTTTTATTTTTGTTATACATAAATTATTTGTATAAATCACTGCAGATATATACAATTAAATTATAATAAAAGATTTACTTCAGAGATGCAATGTAGGTTACAGCAGGAAAATTACAACGTATCTATTTAAACACACATCAGAAACAGAAGAAAGTAACAGTATGTCGTTTAGAACTCTTCTGCTGTGTAAAGGAATTCATCCTTACCACCTCTGCCCCATCCACCCACCTACCCACGCATCCATCTTCATTTATTAATAAATATTTGCCAAATGCCTACTCATGCCCCAGGAACCACAGGAGCTGCTGGGACATGACACTGGGCAGAAGTGAACTGGAGCGTTTATGAGGACACCTGTGTGGCAAGGGTGAGGGAAGAGGTGACTGAGATGGATCTCACGGGCCAGGAGCTTTTTTTTGTCTTCATGCTAAGAGACACAGGAAGCCATTACAGGGTTTTGTTAGCAGTTACTAAATGGCTAACTGCATGCTAGGTGGTGGGCTTCCAAAAATTAACACGCGTAGAGACATCCCTATTCCTGGCTCCGGTGCAGAGCTACACTCCTAGTACAGTGTGAAGTCCACTTCTTCCCTAACAAAACATCCAACTGTGTGTAACATGCTACTATATACATTTGTTCTCATTTAAATGTTCTTCAGTCCTCTTCCTGCCTTTTCTCACTCATCCACAGAATCTCATTTGTTGCTTCTAAATCTTTTCTTGAATAAAATAGTTAATGTTATCTCCTGTGTTTGGTGGGTAGGGCAAAATTCTAGTTTATCATCCTTTAAAATTTGATATTCTTATACACAGCAGAGCCCAAAAAAACACATTCGGAATAGTGAAACAGTGGCAAAAGAATGTCTCATCTTCGTGAAATGGTACTTGGCTGTTCCAGTAACCGTTTTCTTTTTAATTTTTTAAACTTTATTTTCTAGAATTTCATGCAGTGGCTTACCTGTCTTCACTTGATTCTGCTTCCCCTCACTTCTGTTTTCTATTCTTCCCCAGATTTATATCCCTCACTTTGACGTGACGTGTGTACCGCCCTCTCTGGCCTGAGTAAACATGAGGAAAAGAACTAGTCTCTAGGCGAGCAAATGTCTGAGCTGGCCTCCCTTTTCCTCCTTTCTCTTGCCCCACACATAGATCACAGCGGCCAAGCCGCGGGGAAGCCTAAGTAAGCACCAGCAGCACGCAACGCCCTTCTCAGTCACCAGCACCATCATTCACACGGAGAATAACACGGAGGCACAAGCATGCGGTCAATTATCTAAGAAGCGAAGATAGTAAATTAAACATAATCTGGGTTTTTTTTTCCTTATCCTTCCTCCATGAATCCCCAAGTGAACAAACAGAATGAGAGCCACTCACTCCTTTGTTTTCCACAGTCCTCAGGGACGCTGATCTCAAAGCAGCTCAAATCCACACATTATCCGAACTACTTCTCTCTTGCCAAAAAATGAAGCAGTGGACAGAAATACAGACTTTATAGAATCTTAAACAAATGTATTTCGAACATTTTAATCTCCCTGAAATCCCACTGCATCTTCCAATCAAGTCTAAGAGCAGTGTGTCATAACTTAACTGGCGGTGACTTTTTCCTTTTGTAAATGGTGCGTGAAATCATTGTGCATCTTACAATCAACAGCATTTTGAATTCAGTGGAATAGGCTATAAAAGTGTAAAAGAATGCAAGCCTTTCTTTGAATCCTATAAGTAAAATCATGCTAGTTATTTTAGCCTCTAATTTAATAAATGATTACTCAATAGAAAGCAATCAGTAAAACTGTTAGGAAATAAATTGAGAGTTTTTGCCTCTCATATTTTGCAGGAAGCAAAGTTTTTGCATATAAACAACGTGAACAGAATATTTAAAGACACTTACTGTACTAAAAAATGCTTTGTTTACCATTACGCAAATCATCTTCTATAAAGCTGGTACAATCTAGCTGAAAGGCAGTGATCTCTTGGGATTTGGTATTTTTAAATCTCAAAATGTTGACAGGATTGACACATGATACCTTTAACTCACACACATGGCACAATTAAAATAATACCAATTTTCCTGTAATTTGAGCCATTAGCATTGTCTATTACAATACAAGAACATTTCAGGAGACCTGAATATTTAAATTTGAAATTCCAAGTAATATAATATTAAAAGAGAAAACAGATGACTTTCTTTTCTGAAAAACAGAAAATCTGTTGCTGTTTTCCCAAGGGAAATTTATTAGGCACTGCTGCCAGTCTACAGAAAACCTCATGAATTTTGATTCTACCAATTCAGATTTTATGATAATTTGGCGAGAGCCGAGTTACAGCTTACAGGTTCCTTTAGGGTACAGACTTTTCCCTTCCTATCTATTTCCCAGGGCCAAAAAGAATGGCTGATGCACAATAAAAAATGATTGAATAAAAGAATGAACTAGTAACTTTACAAGAAAAGAAGTATGAATTTTTTATGCCTATAATATTAAGAAAGCAGAATTTATAAACATTTTTCTTTAAAATAAACACCCATTAATGCTTATTTATTTCCCAATAATTTATAAACCCAAGGACCACAACTTGTCAAAAATATGTACTTAACTAGTTAGCATTACTGTAATACTGAAATAATAAAGCTGTATGCCTTTAAAATATTCTACACTTCGGACATCTCACTAACATATTACACTAGCCTTTCCATTGGCTGTATCACTGCGAGCTTTCATTTTATAATTGTTAATGCCTTTCTAAGTTTATAACATTTTAACTAAGCCAACCAAGTTCTGTTTTACTGCACATACTTTCTCCCAGACTGTTTTAAAACATTTTTATCTTATCTTCTATTATATTAACATTATTCATTTTAATTGAATAAAAATCAGTCCAACTTTTCCATTATGCCACCCAAATTTTAGTCTTCCTTAGGCAGGACTTCAACACCACTAATTAAAAGAACATGCTCTTGTATTTTCTTAGGTACACCTAGCAAAGTTCATAAGGAAGAGAATGTCACGGGCATTAAAGCATAACCTTACTCACATAAAATACTATTCTAAAGCAGCCTTCATTTCTTTTTTCCAATATCACATGTGGTATTTAAAAAAGAAAAAAAAAAGGGAGTATTTTTCACTGATTGCAAACTTAGTCATATTATAAGGAGCTTTAAAAAAAAAAATTTAGGGAAGTAGGTGAGCCAGTCCTAGCTTTCTTATTTACCCTCCAATTAGAATTCACAATCTAGTTTTCTGCTCATCAGTCTGTCACTCTCACTTCTGAATTACTCAGTCTAGTTTTACATAGGAACCTAACTTCCCTCAAGCTTCCCCAGATAACAAGACAGTAATTCCAGAACGTAAATCATGCCTGTGTTAGCAAAAATCCTAGCTGTCAGGTGACTCCTTGGAGCAAGTCTGAGTATCACTGAGTCATTCCAGCAGGACAGACTCCTTACTGTATTTCTTAAGCCATATAAACTACTTACATGCTTACAACCCATTACTCTTGTATACTTGGTAAAAGGGATGATTAACAAATTATCTTTTAAATAAAAACTTTGTGACTAGAATATGTAATATCAGAGCGATGGCTACTCTCGGGGAAACTACAGGTATTATGGTGGTGATCTTGGGATTTTGCTGTTTGAGACAGAATAATATGAAAAATCCCAATGCAACATGACCTAAAATCTCCACCTTTTTGTATACCCATTGTCCCTCCTATTTTTTCCTAAATCACAATATTCTTCTCAAAGGTGATCTCTTCAAAGGGTTAATTTAGAACAGGACTAACCTTATTACAGGTTCAACTCGAGTACAGCTCTCAACCAGCTATGATGCAAAGTAATATTAGAATAACATGGCTTTGAAAATTCCACATGCCACTTTCTGGCTCCAGTCCCTGGGGTACGGTTATTTAACATCTTTCAACTCCAGCTTCTTCATCTTTGTAAAATGGTGAATTTATCTGTAAAATGCTGAATTCTATATTCCTAACATAAAATCTAGGAGCGTTTTTATAGAACATTCCCAGAAACTTTTGTTTATCCTGTATTCAGAAACAGAAAGCAAATTAGTTTAAAAATACAAACTGCTTTTAAAAACCAATTAATGTAACAATGCAATTAAGTTAGAAATTACTAACAAAAAGATAAACAAAATCCTCAACCATCCCCATGGGGGAAAAATTGTATCAAGAGCATCAGAGAAGAAACCAGCAGGAAATTAATAAAAGTAGCAAATATTAAATCATGTTTAATATAGCTAAAGCAATGTTTAGAAGGAAATTAATAGCTTTAAGTGATTCCAATAGAAAAGAACAGACTTAAAAATGAATAAGCCCAGTTTGCAACCTAGGAAATTTGGTAACAGAATAAACCCAAAGAAAGGAAGAGGAAAAGATAATAAAGAGCAAAACGTAGTGAAACTGAAAAGTATGATACAAGAGGCTATCAAGAAAACCAGAAACTAGTACAGTAAAAGGTACAATAAAAGGGGAGTGAAATGGAAAAACCTTTGGCAAGACTGATTTAATCAGGACAGAGAGAAGAGGTACAAATAAACGATATTAATGAGAAAATGGAGATACAATTATAGATCTAACAGCAATGAAAGAGTAAGGGAACACCATGAATGACTTTCTGCCAATAAATGTGAATACTTAATAAAATGGATAAATAAGAAAAATACCCGATTGAAGAGAAAAAAGAAAGCTCGAGAAGTCTCATATTATTAAATATATCGACTTGGTACTTAAAAATCTACCCTTAACCCCTCTCCAAAATCAAAATATATTCTAAGACTTGCCCTTAAAGCTATCATTCCAGTATCAGATAACTCCATGGGAAGCAGGGGGGCACAGTCTTCAGATCATTCTATGGAGCTATAAAACCTTAAAACAAACCAGGGAAGGAAAATAATAAGAAAGCAAAATCATAGACCAATATCTCTTGAACACAGAATACCTAATTCTTCATGAAATATTTAAACATTTTAATGGTGAAATATCAGAAGCATTCCCTCTAAAATTAAGAACAAACCAAGGATGCTACACTATCATTCTGCTGATTTTTTACTGGAGAACAAAGACAAGGAACAATGATTTAAAAGGGAAGAAAGAAAACTTTCATTACTCCCAGCTGATAAGACTGTTTACAAGAAATTCTAAAGCATCTGCAGACATATTTTCAAAATGAATGAGTTCAGCCTGGTGGCTGGATATAAGATGAATATACAAAAATACATTGCATTTCTATTTGCCAACAAGAGCTAGAAAACAATTTCACAGAAAAAAAAATGAAATCAGTTAAATAAATAACACAATAAACCCAAATAAAGTTCCAAGAGAGAAATCCAATAAGTACAAGATCCATATGTAAAAAAAATTACAGGACACTGAACAAAAAACACAAGTATCAAAAATATACTATCCTTATGGATAGGAAGCCTGAAAATTGTGACAACTGTCAGTTTGCTCAAATTCAATGCAATCCCAAAGTTTCAACAAGTTTTTTTTTTAAGTTGATTCTAAAATTTAAAAGGATGAGCAAAAAAATAGAATCAAAGATTATCATGCTATTCTTATGCTTTATAATAATATAAATTACATATATTAATATACACATTATATATTAAATATAGGTTATAATATATAATAGTGCATATGTATATAATAACATATATTAGTTATATTTACATACATTAATTTATGTGTCAAGTACTGTGTGATAAAAATTTAAAACAAAGCATTAAAAATTAAAGCTTATTCATGAGACAGCACATAAACGCTCTCCTAACCTATTTATTTTTCCCAGTTTATTTATACACATTCCATCACTGTATCTGTGACAGTCACTATTTATTTTATTCAAATCTCTTGCAATAATTTTAGAAATAGTGTCAAACATAATGGATGCTAAGAAGTAAGCAGCACTGTAAGGGAGAAAACAGGGACATAATAGAGAACTGTATGAATGTTGCATGCTATATTTATTCCCAAATTGATAAAAACCAAAATAAATCAAACTCAACTCATCCGGTTTTCATTTATAAGTAGAGAGAAAGGATAAAAGAAATACAACATAATTTGGTGCACTTCTTTATTCTGTTGGTGTATAATGAGCAAAGTCAGTTTCTCTGTCACCATATTACACTGAACGGATGAATCCTTCCTTAAAATGTCAGAAAACAGGAAAGATACCTTTTCTAAGCTACCAATAAGCAAGGTTTGTTTTTCTCATGAGCCCATCGTTACGCTAAATGCTTCTGAAGATAAATTATTACTTGTCCTAATGGTTAAAAAAAGAAGACAGGGAGAAAGAACCTCAAGTAGGTTAAAGACCACAGCATCTTCCATGGAGACAAAGCCTCGTAACAATGAGCAATGTAGGGAAAAAAAGGCAGATGTAGAAAAAATTTAAACTTTCAAGGGGAAATAATCAAAAGCAAGTTGGAAAAATAGTGAAAAACTGATCTAACCTAGTTGACTCATCTTAATCAATAAAGAAGATAAATAACTCTAAATTTTTAAGTATATCCTTCAAAAGAAGAAATGAATCTCCTTTAATAAAACAGACAGCTCAGCAAGCAAAGATCTGAGAAATCTCAAGATCTTTATTACCCAAAGATTTTTATCTCATGTTGTTAAAGACAAACTGATATTATTCCTTAATTATACTTGGGAGGAAAACTATTTTATTTTTAATTCGCCCAGAATGCGTATGTAAAAATGAAAGCCAAGCAGTAATTCTAGGCAGTGAATTGCACAGAACAATGCTCACTTGGTATTCATACTAGGTCTTAAATAAGTGTAGCCTGCCAAATGTAGCCCACTGGATTATTCTCAGCCTCATTATCCAATTTCTTTTTTGAGAACCTTTGTTCCATTTCCTCCTTCCTATCAGGCATTTAGTTCACTGTTTTTAAAGCTCTTTGCCACAGGAGTAGGAAAGAAAGGAGGGAAAAAGGAAGACACATTTATTTTCCTAACTGAAGCAGCTCTAACCCATTACTAGGTGTGGAAAAGGCTGACTATGACAAAGAAGTTTAAATCATAAGGTTCTTATAGCCCGAGTGTCTCAAATACTTTTATGATTCTGGCAACGAGGGGAAGGGATCTTGAGTCAACCTTTCAAAGGGACAGCGTGGCTGTGGTGACCTCTGCTCTTCTTAGACTTGTTTCTCTGCAAGAGTGTCATGAAAGGGTCATATCTGATAAGGGCCTTCCAGAGAGTCCAGGGCCAGGGGGAGTGAGGGGAGAGGAAAAAGAAGGAAGACACTCTAAGGTGGCCGCACATCATAGCATCACTAGTCAGACTAGCTGGAAACCACCCTGGAGGCTTCACAGGCTGCGCCAAGGGATGGAGAACATGGACAGCGAGAAATTATTTCCACTAAAGACTCCTAAATGGGAGTCTAGATTAAAAAAAAATCTAGACTCCTAGATTAAAAAAAAAAAAAAAAAAGACTTTCAATTGGAATCCTCTGTGGCTAAATTACTCTGCCAAAATATCCCATTGTTTAATTCAAAGCTATAATGAGGACAAAGAAATAATAAATCATGAAATCTAAACGCCATAAAGAGAATCTTACATCTTTTTAATCAATTTCACCCACTAACAGAGTGCTGGAACTCTGTCCCCCTTCCTGTCTTCCTCCTTCCCAAAGTTCTACATATATTTTTTTTCATATTATCTGGGAAAATAATTAGTATACTATCCATGAAGAAAAATAATTTTTGCTTTTAAACTTTTTATTTTTTATACAAAATTTGCCCACTATAACTAATAAAAGAACACAAATCCAGATAAATAAAAGAATCTTCCTCTGCCCTTCCTCTCACCATTGTTAACATTTGTGTATAAGTCCATTCAAACTCTATCCAATCCTATATAAACATGTGTGCCGGCACGTTTTTGATAGGAAAAAATGGTGTATTTTACATTCTACATTGCAATTTCATTTTCCTCATTTAGCAACAAATCATCATAGTCAATTGAAATAATTAACATTTTTAAAAAGCTGCTTAACATCCCGAGATGTAATGTACTACAACTTATTCAACTATCCCTGCACTGACTAGCATTTGGGTTATTTTAGTTGTCCTAGGTTTTTGTCATTTCAAGAAAGTACTGCACTGCATGAACACACCTGTGCACACACATGTGTGAATACAGCCATCAGCATCCATTGCACTGGTTCCTTTATTGCTACAGGAAAGTCTCATGAACAGGACTTTCAGAAGAGCTGTAACAGTCTTTCACACTCCCACCAGCAACATATTAGTATTTCTAGAGCATGCTGTGTAGTTAAAACATTGCAAAAAGCAAAGTCCATATACTTGTAGGGATCCATCAGTTTAAGGTGATTTTTAATTCTGTGATATGCTTACACTGATTGATTTAGCAAGGCTGCAATTACAAGGTGTCTATATAGGAATCTCTGCAAGAATAAAATCTATACTGGGGTTGATTTTAATTTACCTTTTTTTGACACTTCTGCCCCATTAAGTTCTTTTTGTGCTTCTTCAATTTTGTCTAAGAAAAACAAAAAAAAAATTATAAATCAATACATTATATACAAATAAGAATACAGTAAAATAAACACCCTACTTATAAACAGTACCTAACATACAGTAATAAATATTTGTTGAATGAATTATTTATGGAACAAATATGTGTAAACTATTAAAGTAATGATATAATCCTTTTAAAAATTATATTTGTAATTTTAATTATTTCTTAGTCACAAGGCCTACAATTGTTTCCATAATGCAAATAACTAGTGCATTTAAAATACCGAACCATAGTTTAAAAATGTTTAGCTGCTTAATAAAAGTACCTGAAAATAATACTTGTTTATGAAGACATAGGGATTTTATTAGAGAGATATAACAAATGTCTACTGGCTTAGGAACAAGTCTAAGCAAAGGTCATAGATGGCCTAAGACCTAAGACAAACATGTAAGAAATAAAAGAAAAGATGGACAAATAAAGGAAAAGATGGGCTGAGGAGCAGGAGCCCGACGCCCAACACTTGCACCAGCCCCGGATCCCAGAACGCCGCGCGGAAGAGACCCTGTACAAACTGGCGGCTGCAGAGCGGCCACCTGCGCATACGGCTTTGAGAGAGCGACCCCCAAAGCTGGGAAGGCTGCCCGCGGGGCGGACGGGAGACGGAGGCGCCTGGGCCCAGAGCCTACAGTCCTCCCAGCTGAGCTCTGAGCACAACTGGATTTTGTAAATAAGCACATATTCTACTTTGGTAACAATTTAAATTTTATAAGGACATACAGATTTCATGACTATGACAGCAACCAATTCCAAGCTTAATGCAGTGGTCTAAGTGCTTACTATAATGGTAAAAGTTACAAAATTCCTAGGACACTATTTTATACTGAAACGAACAGAGTAACCATAATTATATTAACATTTTAGATAGTCCATTGGAGTATAGCTTAAATGCTTTTGAAACATTGGTACTTCCAGCACACACCATTTATGCCTTCCAGCATACACCAGCAGCCCCCAGAATGGTCTCCAATGCTAAATACCGCTACTGGCCACGGAAGATGCAACCTCCAAAATAGCACCCTCCCCAGATAAATAAAAGGCACAGATCCCACCGTAGGCCCTTCAAACCCTGGTCTATCTGCCTCTTTCCCTGTCAGCCTTGCCAGAAAAGCCAGAAATCCAAAGAAACTTTGATTTACTGATCAAACTTCTTTCAACTGCATATTGAGCCATCCAGCCTGCCCAGTCAAAACGAAGGGGGGGCATCCGAATAAAGTGGGAAAACTAGCTGAAAATATTAGATATTATGCACCAGCAACAGCAAACAAAACTAGATTTTCTTCCTGCCAAATGCAGTCCCCTCAGCAGTTTCCTACTTGCTTCCTGCTAGTGATCAGATCCGGAATAAGATCTGAGAGGAAAAGAGACACCCTTTGGAAATAACACAATTTTTTCTCAAAAACTTTAGTTATTTCTTATGAAATGCCAAGTGAAACTGGAAACAGGACTGATAAAAACAGTAACCCTTCTTAAATGCAGAAAGCGAACACTGCATTTAGCAGGACTTTTACTTCAAAGGGAGAATTTCAAATGTATGGATGAAATTTATATTAACATAAGTAACAAAAGACAAGGCCCACTGTCTCAAAAAATAAAATACATTAAAGTACACTGTAGACATTCAAAATGTAAACAAGTATTAAATACATAGTCTTAGAAACATAAAAATGAAAAGCACTGTTATTTCTATGCCAGCAGTTTCTCCAAACTTAAGAACCATAAATAATACATACGGATATATTAGATATATATTCAAAGCAGTAATGACTGTGTTTAAGGGTTTATGCACACACAATTTGGCATTATACAATAAAACAACTTCTTATTAATAGAATCAACTGTGGCTTAAGGCAGCAAACGCTCGACTGTATTAATATGCACTTAAAGAACAGGTTCTGTCTAGTATATTGAGGTTTGGCCACCTTCTATTTGTACTTGAACATAACAAATTCTCACAAAAACGACCTTGATTTACATTTGTGTTAAATCAGTAGATTTAGGACATCTACTGTGTTAGGTACAAGCATTTACTTAAATGCTTTTACCTGGAGCTCCAGTTCAATAGGTAAATACAATCTTCAGTAAAAGCATTATAAAAGCCATCATAAGCTTTCCCCTCAATTTTTATAAAAAGTCTTGTTTATATTTAACCTTTGTTCAATGTTTCTCCTGGTAAAATATGATGTTTTAAAGATACTCTCCACAACTACAGAGAAAGCACTCACTTAATACATGCTCTTAATTGGTTCAGACAAGGCAATTTATTAACATTTAAAGGCAAAATTTATCATTTTTTTCACTATGACTCAGAGTAAGAAACATATTTTTACATTCCAACCAATTACATGTGTGTGTATATATATTATGTGTATACATAATGCAGAAACCAAATTACCTACACTCTAATTTCTATCCTTTCCTATTAAACATGAAAAATGCTGCCTTGCCCAAATACACTGATTTCAAAACTCACTGCTGGACTGTAAATCTGCAGCCTGAAACTCACTGATAGAAGGGCAGTCCTCAACCAAGGGTACCACAACGTGTCTCACTGTAAGCCTTGATTGGCGAGGTTGGGGATGGGCGGGTACATGTGATTTAAAATGGGTAGCATGGGAATCTCAGATGCGGACACATCTTCCATCAGACCCTCCCCAACGTCACTGATAATTTCACAAAAACTACACATAAAAAATAGATATACATGGAAAATGGACATTCACATCACGCTAGTAAATCTAAGATGAGTAACATATCTTACTGTAACAAGTTTTTACTCTATTTAAGATGTAAGCCTAATTAATTCAAATTTTACCAAATATACTTGGAATTGTCACCTGGAAAAGATCCCAGCAACACATGAATGGATCCAAAATTGTCCCTAAGATCCAGAGGGGCCCATGGCTGAGACAGTGGCAGGAAAGAGAGGGTACCAACAATGTAGGTGATATTTTGGTTCTGCAACTATTAAAAATGTACCTTTTTACAGTTTGTCTTCTCTGATAAAAGTGCAGAAACTATTTGTTAATGGTTAAGGCTATTAATTATTTTGTTTAATGCCTTACATATTTTAAAATTTTGTTTATATAAGAAAACCATGCAAAAATATTTTATCTTCATCATAGGTAAATAATTATAAATAAAAAGAAAAATGTCTCTTTGTAAAACATAATCTGAAACCACTGAACCAAAAAAAAAAAAGTCCTGGAGCCCTCAGGAAACCACCTTCCTTTTGGGGTTCTGGGAAGAAGAGTGGATAATTAAAAACAAATCACTTATAAAAATAAAGCAATCTTCAAATAAAGGCTCACAGTAAGCACCTGCTCTCTAACCATTTTTACCCTCCCCATCTCAGATCCTCAACATCACTCCTCAAGAGCCCTGGGATCCAAGACATCACAGTTTTGGAGACCAACACACTAAACTGTTACGATTTGGTTCAACGAAAGCTGTGTGTTTCTATTGTGCTGAATGTCAACTTTGTGTCAAGTACAAAAGGAAGAACTAGAGATAGAAAAAAATTTTTTAAAAGCTCTCCTGGAGGGGCTTATGGATTATTATACCCTTTAAAAGATCATTTTAATATTAATTTGACAGTAAATATAAAGCCTGAATCCCCTGTGCAGCTTAACGAAGTTCTTTCTGATCCCGTTACCTCCTCTCCCCACCTGCCAGACCCCACTCCGTTCTTTTCAGCTCCAGCCCCCTGCCTGCAGGCTCCGTCAGATCCCTGAGCCTCTTCCCAGCTGCCCCTTCCAGCCCATCCCTTCAAGACGTCGCCTCTTGTAGGAAACCTGCTCTAAGACCCTCCTCAGAGCCGTCACTCCCTTCTCTGTGCAGCCAACCCCTTGCGTGTGGAACCCATTTCTCTCCAGCTCATGATCATCAGTAATAGCGACAGTAAGACGGACTGAGTGATCCACTGACAGTGTAAACAATAACCTGCCAAGTGACACAGAGAAGCACGGACGCATTCTGAAACAGAGATAAAGGAATTTCTGCACACAAACCAAAAACTGGCATTAGGTGGTTTCACTTAAGAACCTGGCGCTTTATCTTCCCTAGCATCATAAATAATTTCTACATTCGGGAAACGGCATCAGTACACTGATGGCACTAGAATCAAGTATTTATGACTCCATTAGACCCACCAAAGATCTAAATGATCTCTGCCTTAATTCCGTTAGCTCCCCCTTCTCTCTCGCTGTTCTGATAGCACCAATAGCCTCTTCTCCGACACCTTCAGGCTCTCACCCCTCACTGAGCCCTAAAAACACACAGCAAAAACACTATAGTTAAATTTTATGAGGAAGATCCTAAGGAACTGTAAAAAGCACCTCTATTTACTGAAAGAGATACCATCTGATTGAAAAAAGATCACCATATGTGGCTGTAATATTTTTACTACTGAATAAGCCTAACTCCCACATCCCCTCATTACACGTCAGGACAAGCTCCTTATTCTTACTGTTAACTGCTAGAGCAATTTCAGTAAGACTAAGTATATGACAAAGATGTAATGTTAAAAATGCATTCAATACCGGTAACCGTGTATACACGCCCTTCTAAATGAAGACTAGCCCCAGTGTTCACTACACAGTCAGCTGCGTAAAGCTACCTTTGTAAGTAACATGTTTTAACCTGTATGTTACACATCGCTTGTACCTCTAGACCTATGTCTTTCATGAAGTCAAACTCTATGATAATGCCTAAAATGACAGTCTAGACTAATATAATATTTCAAATTGAAAAATATTGCTTGAATAAGTAAAAAAAGAGACTCAACTCTTCACCAATGAATTTAAAAACTGTGATTGGTAAAAATTCTTTTAAAAACCCCATAAAGTTACTCAACTTGATCCAGAAAGAGAAAAACTCAACTAGAATAACCATGGGTGATTGATAAAGTTACCAGATAATAATGCAGAATTACCTTTATTGTAAAGGTTAAAGGCCAAGATGGTTTTATTATCAAATTCTTAACCAATTTTGAAGAATAAATCATTTCCTAAACTGTTCCAAAGCACAAGCTAACACAAAAGGTTTTCTAAATCATTTTAAAAAGCCAGTATAACCCTGATATCAAAATCTGACCAAGGGGCAGAAAAGTCTCACAGAGGAATATGGATGTAACAGCCTGTATTCAGAAGTATATTCCAAGATTAGAAAGCCATGTCCAAGTAGGGTGTAAAATAAGTACACAGAGGTATTTCAGTATGAGGAAGCATGTTGTCATAATCTGGAAAAGTAAACAGGACGAGGCAGAGGCAGGGGGAGAGGTAACTTAAATAATACCCAAAACATACTTTTTGATTAAACACATCTATCTCTAGTGTAAACAAAAACAAAACAAAAAACCCTCAATGATGAATAAAAAGGATACGCTTCATTGTATTAACCTGGTGTTATTCTAATAAACATCCCAAAACAAAGAAATTAGCCAATACCCCTGTAAACACCTCCTTTAGGAAGCCTTCCCTGACTCAGGCCCCCGGGCCCTGGTCTGCACCCCAAGCAGTGTTCTCGGCCCCAGTGCAGCGTTCATCACAAGACAGTCCGAGAGCCTGTGTGCGTACTCGCTTTCTTCATTAAACTGTATCTTATTCAACAGAGAACACAGGTGCCTAGATCACTAGACCCTCAACACGTATTTGTTAAATAAATGAATCACTATTGCAGTATTTACTGCAGCATTTATGTTAACAATTACTTGGGGACAATTTTACATGTAAAACAGTAAGGAACTAGTTAAAGAACTATGGTAGCCCCATACAATAGAATTTTATTTAGCCATTAAAAATGTTTTAAAAATACTTATCGGCAGAAAAAGTGCTCAAAGTATATTACATAATAATATTTTGTGCCACCTAGATGTATATGTGTACACACACACACACAACACAAACACAGATCTACAAAGAAATAGGCTAAAATGCAATGATTATCTGAGGGTAGTACATTAACAGGCAGTTTTAATGTTATTTCTGTTTTCTTTAATTACTAAATTACCCACAATAAATATTTTAATATAAAAATAAATATTATTTAAATTTAGTAAAAATTCTAAACCCCCTAAATGTGCTTGAATTATCTTTAAAAAAATGTTGGCTGGCTATAGGTTCTAAATTCCAAATTTCCAGATCATATAAAACACCCTGAGGGTTATTTCTAAAACTTAAAAACATTGATATACTGAATGGTTCATTTAGTTCAGAATTATTTATTAGCTCCTGTGTGCTGGCCCTGGTGATACACAAAGATGAAGAATCCTACGTGCAGGAGCTTACAGAAGTAAACAAGCAATCCCTGCACACGTGGTAGCTGTGTGACTATGTCCACTGGGCGTCAAGGCAACACGGAAGGGTGTAAATGTGGCTGTCTTGGAAAAAGGAAAAATGGTCCTAAACACCATCATGGAAGAAATTATACATGGGCTGAATATGCACAGAAGAAAACGAGAGATCTCGTTGAGAGAAGGGGAGGGCATCTGACGGGCAGGGAGCAGAAGGAGGCTGGAAAGCAAAGAAAACAAGGTAGAATGTCAGGAACTCAAAGCGGTTTGGAACATAAATCTGGAGACAATAGGTCTAAAGATACAGGATATGAGAGCCACCTTCTTATGTAATTGGTTGTTAAAACCACACCAGAGAGTAGGTGGAAACAAAAATATAACTATTCTATGAAGTAATTTGGCCATAGGCATCAAGATCATTGAAACCCACCTTTATCTATTAATATACTGAATCAACTTACAGGGAATCTAGACTAAGACTGTGAAAGGAGTGAAACAAAGGCTGTTCATTACAGTACTTTTCTTAACGGAAAAAACCTAAATAATCTATGGCACGTGGAATACAGTAGGTGCTCAATAAATACATGTTGAATGAATAATTGAGAAATGGTTAAGTAAATTATAGTACCTCCGTGTAATAGAATGTCATAGAACCACTATATTATAGTCTTCTAGAAAGACCCACTGGATCAGAAACCATACATATGGTACCCCAGACTGAGTAAGTTTTGAAAGCTTTGACAAGTGGGCTACCCACCCTCCAGTTAAGAATCATTGGTGGGATGAGAGGTAGAGGAAAAGAAACCCAAGAGAAAGGCAAAAGAAAAAAAAAAGGAAGGGAGGAAGGAAAGAAAGAAAGAAAGAGAGAGAGAGAAAGAAAAGAAAGGAGGAAAGAGAGAAATGAAAAAAGAAGAAACGGCTGAAAAAATTAGAATAGAAACAAACTGTCCACATAAGTCAAGAGAACAGTGTTTCATTGTCAAATCATTAGATGATGCAACTGATAAAGACTGAAAAAGCTCCCACTGGATTGAGCAATTAAAAGGTCCTAGTGATGCTTCTCAAAGCTTGTAGTGGAATGTCAGGCCAATGGGCAGAGGGCTGAAAAAGTGATGGGACAGGAGGTAAAGGAAAGAATAGAGCAGACGTGTCATTCAAAACATTCAGCAAAGAAGAAGAGAATGAACTTAAGGGCCAGAGAGAAACAAAGGGTCAAGGGAAGGCTGTTTGGTTTGATGTTTTTCAAAGACGTTTATAGACCCAAGGGAAGGAACCAAAACAAAAAACAAAAAAAAACACCACCACCCCCCAAAAAAACCTAGAGTAAAGATACAGGAGAGTGGGGGATGTGGAGGATAAGGTTCTGAAGACAGGAGAGGCCAGCAGCAGGTCCAGGAGAGGGGCTGGTTTTGAAGAGGGAAACACCCAGGGCGACTCTCTGAGGTCAGAGGGAAGGGAAGGAGGAGAGAAGGGTCTTCTCTTGGGAAAAGTCTGCTGATGGGAAGGATGAGACAGAGGCAGTGCACAATCAACTGCCACAGTTTTACTGAGACCAGAGGCATGGTTGCCTACAAAGGAAAAGGAGTTTGGTGTTTATGTTAAGGAGTCTCAGAGATTGATAAAAATTAGACAAAGGTCTGATGAGAAAAGAAGAACTGACCAACTTTAAGGACAAATAAAAGCATTGATGAATGGCAACTAGGGATCCGTGAATGTGGAAATCCATGCTTTTGGTACAATGTGTTCAACAGTATTCTTTACTCTAACAAAGTTTGGAAACTGAGAAGGAATGCCAAATTTGAATTTTTCCAGGAGGAAGGACAAAGAATTCAGTGAGATGGAGGTGCTAGAGAGTTGTTCACGTGACCAAGCTAATATACAAGGTGAGTGGTGGCTAGGAAAGAACCGAGAAAAAAAGACATAGGTACCAAGGACAGGGGAGGGGAGCTGAGCATCTCAGGGCCCAAAAAATCTGGCTAGAGGTTGTGATCAACTTCTGTTAAAGGATTCAAGGGTTTTAAAAAGATCCAGATGGCTGTGGAAAAAGCAGGGTAGAGATAAAGGTTAACTGGACATGAACAGTCTCTTAAACTAGTATGATAATGAGTCGTGAAACACCAAAGAAGATTCAGAACAGAATGTCGTAATAATTTTAAAATGTGAAATGCCTAACCTTACTATGATTTTATGGCCTAGTCTCGGCAAAACTATTCATTTTTGTTAGAAAGCATGTTTCCATTATGGTAGTAAGAACATCTTGAAATAGTTCAAAGGGAAAGGTAGATATGAGCTCCGTTATGCTTTAAAATTATGGATCAATTAAATGCA
The DNA here is from genome assembly GCF_036321535.1 of Camelus dromedarius. Classification (NCBI taxonomy): domain Eukaryota; kingdom Metazoa; phylum Chordata; class Mammalia; order Artiodactyla; family Camelidae; genus Camelus; species Camelus dromedarius. The sequence goes on along the minus strand of NC_087454.1, from coordinate 7,586,356 downwards.
ATGTTTCTTCTATAAGACAATCATCCTGATATCAAAACTGACCATGAAAATAACAAAATGTACAGACACAATGAATGTGTTATACTGAACCAGCTTAGGCTTTTGAATTATTTTTTGTCCCTTAATAACCTATCAGCTGGTTTACTTTGTAGGCAGTTAGTAGCCTTGATAGGTAGAGCTGAGAACTGTTAGTCCACTGTGCTCAAACTCTGCGCTTTTAATAGTGGGGTAATTATACCCTCTAACCCCTAGAAGGCGCTACAAAGGCTGCTAGCTCTTATGGTTGAGGACGCATTTTCCAAGTAAAAAGCAAAGCAAACTCCCAGTCTGCTTCCCAAAACCTCACACTGTTTGGGAGTCTGTGAGGAGTCCAGTAAGGGGTTAAGGTCGAAGTTGAAAAGCTCCTTTATTGAACAGCTACCTAAGCAAGTCGGCCTGAGGTCCCTTAGTGCCACTCTCCCAGCTCCTGATTTGCTGACTGATTATACATCACCTAAAAGAGTAAACCTCAAATTCTGCTACATACTCCAGTCACTAAATATTAGTCTCAGTGTTTAAAACTCTTGATACCGAGGCTGTACCCAATTAAATTAGCATTTTTAAAAGTTTTCCAGGTAATCCCAACATGCAGCCAAACTTCTCTAAATTACACATATTATCAGATCAAGATTCAAAAATTGAACGAAATGCAAGAAGTAAAGGGAAAAAATCTTAAACGCCTGCTCTTCAAAGCAACTTTTTACCAAGCAAGTGGGGCAGCAGCAGCATCATCTGCCTGCCAATCAGAGGGGCTGCTGACGTGCGTGGGCCCCAGGGAGGACCGGGCGGGGGGGCGGGGGGGCGCAGAATTCAAGTACACTTCACAGCTAAGGACGTCCACTCCACTATATGTCTAGAATGCAAAGCCAAAGCATATATTCTTAATAAGCATACCACCAAAAACAGATTTAAAGTTAATTACTAATATGAGCCCTAAACTAGAAAGTAAATTTCCAGCTAAAAATTCAATGTATGAAAATACAAAAACTAAACATAAAAAAGTATTGTGTAAAGATGCTGAAAACTGACATAGATGAAGTTTTCTAATAATTACATTAAAGTACTTTGCCCACGGTGGTTTAGGTATCATTATGAGAGCATGACAACGCTGGTTTCCCCCTCCTACCATGTGATGATTTCTGATGTAGAGAATGAAAGGTCGTCATGGTAACCACAGGGTGAGAAAGGAATATGAAGACAGAGGTTCTTACCCTGAGAGGCTAAATGCCAGGGTCCACTAAACTTGTGTTACTAACCCAGTAATGGCTTCACACGTGTACCCATATGCATGTATGTGCCCCCACATACAGAATCCAGGGCTAAGGATGAAGATGTAGAGACAGATCACTGAGAGACACCCAGGAGGTGTGGATATCAGATTAAACAAGTCTACTGTCTTCAAGCTAGCATTCTGACCCACCCCCGGTCTGCAAATAACACATCCATTTTCCTTATAGTACATTTCTTAAAGGTCCTCTTATTAAAAAAAAAAAATAAAGAAAGAAAAGGAAGGACTTAAATACACGGTGTTGTGATCTTACAGGCTAAAATATAGAAACTAAGCGTAGTGAACTCTGGCGACCTGGCGGGCGGTGCACTGCCCACCTTCTCCAGGTCAGCTTCCTCCCCTCTCCCCAGAAAGCCCACCATCCATCACCAGGAAACAGGGAATGCTCACAGTATTCTAGGAACTGTGGGAACTGTACTTACTATGTGTCGAGGTAAATGATATTTTGATATTTCAGATTTCTGGTTCCACTGGTTCTGTTTTGTGATCTCAAATTACTACAGATACAAATAAATCTACATTCCCTAAGAAATGAAAAGGAAGAAAGAGGATGAAATTAGAAACATAGGGGAAGAAGGGAAGAAATAGTGGAGATAACTGTTTGCAAACACCTTTTGGGTAAAAAAAAAAAGTATTAAAGGCACAGAAGACTGGAAAGGGAAGGCTACAACTACATTTCTTCTAGAACTCTAACTGCATGAAATGTCAGTTTGGGGTAAACAATACTTGATATTTCAGTTTCCCGTGTCAGACCCAGCAAACAGCTATGACGAAAGGATCTGCCCAGCCACCTGCCGGCGGACTGGTGACACTGTGTCGGCTGCTTCTGCCCGTGGACATCCCCGCTCCACCCTCCCCTCTGGGTCAAGCCCCGCTCTGCTGGTGGATACACAGCATCCCCTCAGCAAGACACATGGCTGCGGAAAGACTTAAACTCCAAGACACCCAGGCCACACCGCAGAGACTCTGAAAAGCCTTTCTCTGGATGACATGAAGCAGTTGACCACATTCTAATTCAAAAAGAAATGAGAATTTTTCCTCCTCGAGCCCTACCACAAACTTAGCAGACACAATACATTCATTATCTAATGTGAGAGGTATAGGCACCTCTCACAGTTGTCTTCAAAGTAATTCTATCTGATTCTGTCTTATTTTTCCTTATAAACTTTTATTTCAAAGAGCATTCTATATTTCAAATCTACAAATACAGATTTGAAAGCCATAAATGAGGCCATAAATAGAATGATGTTGGCCAACAAATGCATGTTCAAATATAATGTGATGGTATCTAAAGAATATCTAGAAACTTAAAAGCCACCAGTTAAAACAATTTCAAAAGAAATCTATTTATATATTTGACCATTAAAAACAAATCAACAATGAAAAATTCTACACGACAAAAAAACCTAGCTTCTCTGACAAATAATTTGCGAAGAAAGGAAGAGAGAATTAGAAATGGTACTTGTAGATGAAAAAAACATAAAAAGCAGATAAAACTACAAAACACGTGGACTGTATTTGATTCTAACAAAATGTTTAAAAATTATGACACTGTAGGGAACTGGAAATTTAAACACTGATAGGATTTCATCAATCATAGTAAGGAGTTAACTTTTTTGGTCTCATACATGAATTGTGATTATGTGAAAAAACATTCCTTGTCCTTCAGACCTTATATAACAAAAGCATATCAATGAATGCTGTATCGGAGGTCGTAAAACATTAGGGGAGCGGAAACACCCAGGGGAGTAGAGGGAACCAGACTGCTCTCAGGTGTGAGCTATGAAAGCTGGATGCCGGGCAAGTAGACGGTTATTACACCATTCTAGTTGTAATTATTTTGAAACCTCCCTAACTAAAAGTATAAAAAAAAAAACAAAAGAAGATGCCCCATCTGAAAAAAAAAAAAAAAAAAGGAAAAAAACCTGAAAGGTTACCAAAGTATTATTCATGTGCTGTTAGTGCTATGTTCAAATAATAATCATAAGCAAGAAATGATACATAACCGTGGGCAATAAATGAGGCAAAGCATCCAAAGGCCCAGCACACAGCAGACATTCCACCGAGGTCACTGCCCCCAGAAACAATCAGAGCCAAGAGGAAATTAAATAATTTCTGAGCTACCACTAGGAGGCAGGTTTGTACACACCAAAACTGAAAAGGACAACAAAGAGAATAAACGGTCATTTCTAGAAATATGACATCCAGTGTTCTTAATTCCTTTTGGTAACGCTGAGGGAGGGTAAGAATTAAGACTGTAAAGCTTTCCAAGATACAAAGTTAAAAAAAAACAACAAACAAATCAAAAAACAAAATCCAAGGAGTAGAGCAATGTATATAGCATGCATCTGTCAAAACATAAAAATGAGTGTATGAGTGTGTGTGTGTGTGAAAGGATACATAAGTCACTCACTACTGCTGGTGTTTACAGTCTCCCCTGGGGAAAGGGGACCAGGGAGAATGATATATATTTGATTGTACTTAATTTTTATTGTCATTTCTTTTTGAATGAGTTAACACTGTAAGATTTACCTTAGTTCTGAAACATAAACAATGACATATGATACAAGAAGGAAAGAGCATTTCAAACAAATCAACCACTGTGAGCACCTTAGGTTCCAGGTCATTTTTCATGTTTGTGCGTACACACACACACACACTTTTTAAAATGACACAAGAACTATATGGACACACTGTCTTCTTCTGTTTTAATATTAAAATATCTCCATCTTTTTCCAATAGTGATCTATCACTTTTTCAATTAAAAAAAAGCTAGTTTACAAGAAAAAGAAAGTGAAACTTCAAAATGTCTCTATTAAAAAAGTCCATGTGACCACTGTGCAGCATCTCCTAGTCAGTGAATGACACACACACAAACACACATGCAGTTCTGTACACGGGCTCAGGGACTGTCGTCTCTATGGAGACCTTAAACCCAGGTGAGGAACTTCTGATAGAGACCTAATCTACATTCTCACTGTTCTTTTGCATTCTGGATGAGGAGTCAAAGGTGCATTTCCATAGTAATACGGAACATGTTTTCATTTTTTTAGTCGTTAAATTTCTTAATTTCTCCCCAAATAATGTAACAATGTAGCTCTTACTAGTACAAACTATTCTTACTTAGCCACATTAAAAAAAAAAAGTAATTAGAACAAATAATCTGTTCCTTTCCCCAATTTACCAGTCCAATTATATTTCACAAACCTTTACACAGTGGAGGAGAGTAGACAGGAAAGAAAAAAGTACTGGCACCAGTTCATCAGGCATTGTGCTCGGCACAGTACGTCTCATTCCACCCTCAGCACCTACCGTGTGCAAAGCTTTGAGCTACATACAGTCTTCCCTTGAGAACCCAGGCTCTAGTGGAGATGAAGATACATTAATCAAGTAATATTAATGTGTAGGTACCTATAATGTACAGTAAATAGTGATAACCTCACAACAGCAAAAGGAAGAAGGGACAATGAAACAAAGCTCTCACTGTGAGAGCTGATAATCAGTCCACTTTTGACACAACAGTGTGTAGCCGCGAGTACTGTGGTGGAGCCAGTCATCCCAGGATACCACACTCATGAACCAAAGGATCAGAGCACTAATTCCTCCCCGTGCCAGCTTGGGAGTCTTCCCAGAGTCTCTTAACTCTTCAGATAACCATCTGCCTAATTCTATAAAAACTTGCACTGATATCAAGAATGCATTATCTACTCATTCAGGACTTCTGGCTTCTGGTAATGGCAGAGTGGCTTATATGGGACTAACCTTCCTGTCAACACAATAAAACCATGGACAATATATTTAACAACAACAACAACAAAAAATGATAAACAGGAAGGTACTGGAGAGTGACCAAAAGCAGGCAGAAACTGGATGGGATTTGACCCTAGAAGGATAAGAAGCAAACGAGGTAAGATCCACGTTTCAACGACCCTTCCCGAAGGACAATCACCCATGAGGCTGAAAGCAGTAGGCGCACCGGGCTGCTGCAACAGGTGGAAATTGAGGGAGGAAATCCCAGAAAAGAGGGAGCCCCAGAGAAGGGAGTCCAGAATCTGAGAACAAACCCCTCAAATCCTTGGCTGAGTCCTGAACTGCTCGTGCGGAGGGTTAAGACTTCAAGGAACCCAGGGGAAAGCAACCCACGGGCAGGCGGAAACAACTGAGCAACGTATCCACAGCAGCTCCCAGTACTGGACACAGGACTTGGGGTTCAAGTCCTTCCAAGACAGAGGAGCCTGGTAGAAGCCTTGCCTTTCCACTGACATCTCAGAAGGCTATGCCTTACCATTAACATCACATCTTGGCATCAGGGCATATAAAACAGACCTATTCTGAAAACCCTAAAATCAATCTTCCTTGAGTTTCAGATGTGATAGTAATTCAACTGTCTGCTAAAACAAAACCCAGCAATCTTCAGAAGATAACAGAATCCAGAGCCTCTAAAATGTATCAGCCACACTGCTCTCTATACAATAAACAGGAATTCCAGAAGAAACTCTAAAAAGAATGTAAATAATACAACAGAACATACAATATCTGAAATAAAACAACAAATGGAACTCTGCAAAAGAAAAGATTAGTGACCTTGAAGTCAATAGAAATTATCAAATGTGAAGCCTAGAAAGAAAAGACTGGAAAGGAACTTAGTTTCAAAGGCCTGTGGAACAGTATCAAGTAGTGTAACACACAAGTAAATAACGTCCCAGAAGGAGAGGAGAGAGAAAACTGGAGAGAAAGAATGGCTGAAGAAATAATAGCTGAATTTTCCCATATTTGATTAAAAACATCAACCTACAGATTCAAGAAGCTCAGTGAGCACCAAGGAGGATGAATACAAAGGAAGCCACACACAAGACAGGTCATGTGCAACAGCAGAATACTGAAGGGGCTGGGGGACTTACTTTTAAACTGCTGAACAGAAAAAAAAAAAAAAGTCAAACTAGAATTCTGTATCTAGCAAAATTATGAATGAAATGAATGAAAAAATGAAAAAAGAAATCTGTTATTAATGAGATGAAAATCTGTTATTAATACTATGAGCAATGCTACAAGTGGTGATTTAGGCTGAAGGGAGATGATAACAGATGAGAATACATGGAGAAGCAGCCAGCAACCTCCGGTCTGGAGGCCAAATCCAGCCCACAGCCAGTTTATGCTAAGGCCTATGCATTATTTTAAATGTTAACAAAAGGGAAAAAGAAAAAAAGAAGTACATGTGATGGAGACTGTATGAGGCTGCAAAACCTGTAACAGTTACTGTCTGGCCTTTTCCAAAGAAAATTTGCAAACTGCAACTGATGAGAAGGAAGGAGGGGGTGGATCAAAGGAGGGAGGGGAGACACAAGGCAAATTCAAAAGGCTACGTTCTTCTTCAGTTTTTAAAGACAGCTGACTGTTTAAAGCAAACATAACACAGCATATTATAAAGTTAATCTGTGTAAGCAAAATATACAACAAAACATTTACTCATCTAAAAATGTCCCGAAGCCCAAGGTCATCCTGATATGATGAACTCACAACCCAATCTTAGTACCTTCAACTTATTTCATATTATTTCAAGTAAGTCTTAAAATACTAAATTGAAATGATTATTTTTTAAAGAGCACAAAACTGAAATAGATGGTTTGTTCCCAATCTACTCTCGGATACACATGACAAATAGCAAATTATCAGCTCTGGAAATCTTTTGAGAAACTGAAAGCACTCTCTCTTCTTAAAGTTCTTTTAAAATAAATCACTAATTAGTTCGCCCTATTAAATACTGGCAAAGTGTGAGAGTTGATGTAAATTCTAGGGGAAGTGAAAAGGCTTCTGTGAGGAAAGACATAAAGAAGGAGTAAGCACTCAGTACATGGGGCACCATAAGCAGGTGTTTCATGGCAGAAAGTAAACGTACAGAGCAAGAGGAGAACATGGTTGAGAAGTCAGCATACTGCACAAGGAATCAGTCTAAAATGACACGGAAGTTTGGGTTCTGATGGCTGGACAAATGATGTGTCTCTGTGTCACAGACACAAATAACCTGCCTTCACCACCATCCACCCACACCTAGCACAATACACACGTATGACGGGGTGAGCACTCTACCAACATTTAGGAGTCACTCAACCACTTACGATATGAGCACACGAATGAAAAATCAAGGCTGGTCTACTAGAGATGGGCTGTCCATTTTCAGACATGATAATGAATTCGGAACACAAGGCCGAGGGGACTGGGATTACCCCAGGAAAGACGCTTAAAGGGACGCCAAATAGAACACTACTGTCCGGTCAAGGCTGGATATCCAGATTTGAATTGAGAGTCTAGAGTTCTTTTTTATTTTAATAGATTCTGGTGTGTGTTCTATCATGTTTGGTCATTAGAGAAAACTGAAAGTACTTTGTTCTCATACTATTTCAAATGAATATTCTGTAAATAATACTATTATCAGTGAGAGAATTAAAAATCAACAATAAACTGAAAAAGACACTGATGGGTAGGAATAAATGGTAATCGAAAACCACGCAGCAGGTAAGAGGGAGCCAAACTTATCAGTGGTCAGTTCACCAGCAGACGGTTTTCTACCAGATAGATTTACTTTCAATTTAGGTTTGTAACTGAGGGGATGTGGGCAATGACTTCTTGGAGTAAGAGAATCCTAAATTTTTTTTAAAATTAGAGGCTCAGATCAGTATCTATTATGCAATTCAATTTTTGTAGACGTGTGTGTGTGTGTGTATATATATATATATATATATACACATTTTAAATGATGTTGCCATGTCTGCATAAACATTTCTGGGAAAAGTGACAAGAAATTAATATGGGTGGATACCTGAGTAAGAGGATAAAGAGCTGGGCAGGAAAAGAGGGAAATGCTCACTTTTTAAATTGTTTGTTTCTGAACTAGTTAATTTTTTAAATTAAGTTCATGTATTACTCATATTGAAGATGTATCACTTACTCCTTTAAATGCATACGTATATATAAAAGTATATGTATGTATGTATGTCTAAACATGGGTAGCCAAATCAAAAACAAAACATGAATGCCTCAATTCTCTAGAAGAATAAGTGCTTACATACATGCTTAAAAAATAAATATTACTATACATACATACACATGAGTATATATATTCTTTCAGATTCTAATATTCTTATTTAAACTCTATATTAATTACTTCATGCTTTCAAATTATTTGATGCCTATTTCTTCCTTCCAAATTGAGGCTATTTTAACATTTACCAATCAGTAATAATACCATTATAAGTAATACAATACACTGTTCTTTACATTTTACTTTCCTTTAATTAATCCAATTCAATGTGTCGAAATATTCAAAGGTCAGTTCAGAAGTCTGTCTTTTCAACTCAAAATAGTCCAATCTGCATTTCTCCCAAAGGGTAATTCCCTAACCAGCAAGAATGAGAGGTAAAAGACTGAAAAATTCTAAGTAGGTGGTGGAGGGGAGAGAAATAAAATAAAAACAAAGTCTAACAGGTTTAGTCATCATCCACAGACATGACCTTTACGGTGGGAATTATAGTCAAAATAAACCAACCCCCCTAACATTTTGTAGTTCATCAAGGCGAAGTCAGGGGCCACTGGTAAGTACCAGTGTACCACCTTACAGCGTCCCTCCCACAGCAGTCACCTCACTTACGGTGAGCAATTCTTGCCCAAAGGTCTGACTCCTCACCAGCCCAGCAGCTTGTAAGGGCAGAAACCAGGCAGGTGTTTATCACCACTGAGTCCCAACGCTGTGCCGAACACAGAGCAGGTAAGCTATCCAATAATCTTGACACAGGCATCGGATAAACGTCTTAAAACCTAACCATCCTATACCATACATAAGGCTACTCAGAAGCAAGGAAGAATTAAAATTCGATAACCATTAGAAAAATAGACCTTAAAAAATCCAAACTCGAAGTTTACGCTACCTACATCTTTTAAACAATCCTTGTTATCTTTTCCATGCCATAACTTAATAAATGGCCTAGAGTAACTCAGTTCCCAAACTTTTCATAGTTTCACGGAGATAAACAGAAACAAAAGAAAATCCGTAGCATATAATTATTTCCAATTACTAATATTCTACGCTATAATTTTAACTGTAAATGATATTAACCACTGAGTGATTTATTACAAATACAGAATGTAAAGAAATGGAGAAACGTGTAGCTGGTCACCTGTGTGATCCACAATATTAATGGTCAACCATGAACGTTAAAAGTTAGCTTTTTATTACTGGCCAACACATTCAGAGAGAAGGTCCTTAAAATGACTTTGAAAAACGAGTAACACTTAGGAACATTACTCAAACATTTCTGTTTGAGACTATCAGAAAATCAGAAAACAGTTCATACAACTTTGAATACATGTGCAACTGCCTGTGTATAACAGATGTGTGTTTGTATAATATACATAGTGGGTGTACATATATGACCTTGTTTGAAATACACCCACCACAACACTGTGTATATGTATACACACACATGTCCTCTACTTGTCTTCACTGTTACCTAGTAATAACAGCTTATAGAAGATAATGATAGTATTGGGCCCTTAGTACACATAAGTGCTTATGAACAAATATTTATGATAAATGTTATAGTGCATAAAACTGCCAATCTACAGCTTTATACACCAATCAGTAAAAAAAAAAAACCTCATATGCTTTAAGCAATCATCAGCACTGAAACAATGAACAAATGTCATTTTTTCCACAAAGGAAGTACTTGGTTACCTCCCACACTTGCAAGGACTCCAGCCAAAAACAACAGTAATTAGGCTTGTAACCTCGTATATATGGATCTGATCTAGTCAAGCCCAAAATAGCTCTGGTCATTTATCAGCTGTTGTCATTTGTTTTAGAGGTTAACTGCATCATACAAACCAAGTTGGGCAAATTATGGTGAAAACACACTAAAATATAATCGAACTTAAAGCTCTTTTTGACATAATTGAAAGCTCTTTTCAGTAATATTGTAGCACATGAGAGATACCCAGGATACAATTATTTTGGATAGCTAATAAGGTTAACTATTTCTTAAACTCCCTAAAACATATGTTAAACAAACCAGCAAAACACAATTAATACACATACATATTTCTTAAAACTGGTGGAGACACCACCAGTTACCTGTTCTGACACGTGATCATTAGCCTCTCTCCTCTGGAAAACCTTCCTCTGGGAGCAGCAGCCCTGCCTCTTGGGGGCGCCACCTGCAGCTGGCCTTCCCCCACCACTGCTTCTGACTCCCCTGAGAACCTCCTCCCAGGGCTTCCCTTACACCTGCCCGGGAAGCCCGCATCCTCCTCCAGACGCTACTAGGGAAAAATCTATCAATAATGGCCTCAATGTCAGACCTGCTATGTGCTGGCACTGTTCTAAGGACCTCACGTGCACTCTCTCAAAAACCGACCTGGGAGGGAGGAGCTGCCCCTGATCTCCATTTCACAGAGGAGGAGACGGCAGCCCACTCAGCAGCAAACTCCATGGAGTTGATAAGGAGACGTTTCCTGCCAGGGTTAAACCCAGGCGGATGGCTTCCAGAATGTGAACTTCTCAACACGACGTGGTACGACTTCTCTGTATTATTTAAGTGCATCAAAAGGGTGTCCTGCCTGAGTTGCCAATCCTTCACCCTCCATTGTTAAGCCTGAACACCACGTGCTCTGGAAGCCTCTCCTGATCCCAGCTGGGCCCCCAGGGTGCACGCCAACAGCACCCCAGCCCCTCCTGCATTAAGTACGTGTGTGAGGTCACTCCTTTCACACCTGTGTCCCCTGCTAAAATCATAAACTCCATGATAAACATCTCTCACGATCACCCTCTATCCCGGCCCCCAGTATTTATCCATACCTCACCAATTTTTCATGACAAAGCTTAAATCCCAACTCTCTGAAACATCTACTCATAAATTCAAAAGAGCAATAGCTTCATACCTTCCTACACATCCCACAGAACTTCCCCTATCCCATATTGTATGGGATAAAGTATCCATTTAACGGTATTTAATGGGATCCCATTTGCCCAATATGACTTGTGGTCTCATTTATTCCTTAAATTCTGTTACATGTAGATCTCTCTTCCACCTCTGAGATTTTCAAGCTACCGGATGGGAGGAAAACCCATCGCCACAGCATGAGTGCAACCCTAGGCAGACAGCATGTGGTCACACGCGGGTGAAGTCACCCCTGTCAGAGCCAGAGAACCGACTGGAAACGTCTCAACTACTTCACTTGGGCCACTGGGAGGACGACTCAGGATGGAAAATCGAGTTGAAAGAAAAATGACGCAGCCAATAAGTTCCCTAATGATGGACAGACCGGAGTGGGGACGTGGGGCCGAGGAGGGGAGAGGGGCCGGGAAACCAGCCTCCGAGAGGCGGCCTCTCTCCTCTTTTCCTGTCTCCCCCTGTCTTCTTGAGCCCCAGAGACTTCACAACCAACAGGCCTCAGTTCTGGCTCAAAATGAATTTCCATTCTTCTGTGGTAGAAGTCACTGACAGACACACTCAGATACACACAATTTCAACAACATGATTTTGTGGGGGGAAAACGGTTTTATCGTCACTGCTGAGGTAACTGGCATTACACTCCTGTAATGTTAGCATTTAAGTTACAACTACAAGTCTTAGTGATTTTACTATTAGCAAAAGATCATTAAATTATGCTTAGGATGATCTTACTTAAAATAGCCCCATTAAACAGCCTGTTGAAGTTATTTGCTGTGGAAGGAGAGAAATTCTATCAGTTTCCCTGAATGCTGTCCCACAGAAAGGGCCTGGAATGCTCTGTTCTTACCCTCGTTAACTTTGGGTACACACTGAAGCCATCACAGGGATGCACTGCTTTAAGAAATCTGTAAACTTCAAAATTGCGACTCAAAAGCAAGATAATTATTTGATGTCCAAAGAACTATTTACTTTACAAGTGGCTGCGTTGGAGGAGAAAGCTCGGGGGCCAAGGACAGAAACCTGGGGAGGGCAGGCAAGGGCAGGAGCCCGGCAAGAGCCTGCCACGGCCAAGAGGTGAGGACTCTCCTTTCTCAAGAGCACATCCGATCTGCACAGCAAGGCAATCGTTCAGGTTTTAAATATGCAGTCACTTGGCAGTCACGGATTAAGACTCACAGTTTCCAATATTCACAAAGGTCTAGGACATTCGGTAATTCCTAACTTTGCTGAAAAACACATGTGAGTCCTGTGCACGGCCAAGCAGGCACTCAGTGGGCTGGTGAGTTAGTCCTCAGACTGCCCAGCGGCCACTTCTCAAACCTTACTGTTCTCTATTCTTTGTTGGCAGGAGTGTAATATTCTAGTAAACTCTGAGTCCAACGATTCTCCCTGTAAAAACCTTCCCAACCATCCACCTCCACCACCTGGTCCAAGCCCTCACCCCTCACCAAGACCTCTGCCACACACTCTGCACTGGCCTCCACGCCTTTCACGCCCTTCCCTGCTGGACCCGACGAGCGGCCACACCTGCCACAAAAGCCAGTCTGCTCCCTCACCTTGTTCTCACTCTAGCATCTTGGCCTTTCCCATTAACATCCTCAACACACTCTGTAATTACATTATGTTTACTTGTTTGATTAATGTCTCTATATATCTTGGAGCAGTTTTTGACCAGGGGTGATTCTGCCCCCTAAAGGGCATCTGACAACAGCTGGGGACATTTTTGGTTGTCACACCTGACAGGGAGGGCTTGGCATTTAGTGGGTAGAGGCCAGGGATGCTGCCAAACATCCTACAACACACAAGACGGCCCTCAACAAAGGACTATCCAGTCCAAAGCATCATTAGTGCCGAGGCTGAGAAACCCTGCTTTAAAATGTAACATTTGAATGGCTATCCAAAAAAAGCATTCAACATTACTTTAATCATATTCTCTACTCTTCTTTTAACCTGGCAATTATTTCCAAATGGAGCAATAAAACATAATTTGGATTACTATCTTATATTTTAACATAATGAATAGTAATACATGTTAGCAGTAACTACTACCATGGGGGTGAGGGGAAGCAGCCTCCACACCTGCGCTAGAACTGATGAACTCACACATATTCTAGCGTAAAGTATCTGAAAACGAGTGAGGCATGAAGAGGTGTGACTTCTGCTATCACTTGGCTAAGACATGGAAAGCTGGGATTCCATCCCAGGATACCTGAATAGGAAGATTTTCACACTGTGCCAGACAATAGTTTTTACATGCAAGAAATAGTGTGGTGGTTAAGAACTCCCACAAGTTCAAATCCTGGTCCACCGGTTTGTATCTCTATGTCATCAGACAAATTACCCTCCAAACCTCAGGGTCCTCATCTGTAAAATGGGTATATGTATATATACATATATATATGTATATAAAAAGAACCCATCTCACAAAAGTGTGTGAGATTCAGAAAAGGCAACAAGAATAAATGCTTACAATAGTACTTAGCTTGTAGTTAACATTCATTTAAAATTACTTATTATTATCCAACAAATATAAAGTATTTTACACCTCATCGCCCTTTGACTTGCATGAGTAACTGAGAAAACTAATTTTGGTTTCCTGTTGAATAGGTGTACTTTGGAATTAATTTAAAAATTAAGAAAAATAATGAAAATGTCAACTCCATCAATATCCATACCTAATAACTTGTAAATTTTTATGCCTCTGAATATGATATTTAAAAAGTAAGAAAATTTATTCTTAATATACAATATTCTAAACACAAAAGTACATTTTAATAAGCCAAATAAGGTTATTACTTAATAGTTTTATATATGTAATCTCTATAAATATTTATTGTACAATTTCTGAAATACCCTACTGTGAAGTAATACCTTCCAAGTAAATTCAGCAGTAAGTCTGTACATTTTACACACCTTTACAGTAGTACTACGTATCACTGTGTATACTACACCTAGGTTTTATGTAACACTATCTTTATTTTTAAAAAAAAAAGACTTGGTTTGGCATTTCTTTCATGGATTAAACTAGGCAATTAGTTATCATTCTTAAAGTAAGCTGTAATATACAATAAGCAGTCAGTGACTGTAACAGCCTTACAATGTATTCTTCACCTAAACCGTTTCTGGCTCACCTACTATAAAACAATCATGCAGATTTCATCAAAAACTAAGGCATCAAATAAGTTTCTTTATATTTCATAAATTTAACATATTACATGTTTTCCTAAAGAGAAACATATTTTTACTTAGAAATATTCTACACAGTAGCTCAGAGTTTAAGCTAAAATTACCAGTTACATTTGTTTTTAAACAAAGGTGTTATCCACAGTGATAGCCAAGAGAAAACAAGACTGACATAATCATTATATTCAATTTACCACTGATGTCAAAAAATCCGAAAAAAGCCACAAAATGTTCATACTACAAACTCATTAACAAGAAGCTTCTGTTTGATATAAAACTATTCCCAATAAAATAGATAAACAGAACTGACAAAATTCCTAAAATTCATTTCTTAAGATACAAGCATATTTTATCTACAAAACATACACCTGATTTTCTTCTACCTGTTACGTAGAAAAATTCTTACAACTTTCATTGTCCCAGTTTTCTAGTATCATCTAGCTACAAGGCTCTGACATCCATATATCAATGATTCCAGGTTAGTAACACATCCGTTTCTGGTTACGGTGTAACCTACCATATTAGATGTTTCTGAGTGTATTACGCCCATCACCATGGATCTGACTCGCTGTCATGTCATTTATCTACACGCAAACATGCCGAATGAAGTTGGCCAGTCTCTTATTATAACAAGGGCGCACGTTTGGCTTAATATGTTTAAACTCTCTTCGTTAAATCTCACGTGTAAGAAATCACGAAGGGTGGAAATACATACAACATTACAATCCTTTCACTTCACATAGAGAATCCACAGGCGCTTCCACAAACATGTCTGTCACACCCAGGGGTCTCTGCACAGTCACGTTACCAGCCATGACAGGTCAGCCAGCCCCATGATCGTGCAGCCTGGCACACCTGAGCTCCCTGCCCCAGCGCTTCACAGTCTGGAGTGGCTCGGAGACGGAACTGATCGCACAGGCTGCGGTCCTGGGAGTCCTCCCCCACTACCTCTCCATGGCAACCGCAGCTACAGAGAAGCCAGTCCACCTCTTACGCAAATGAAAAGAGGCCACAAATGTCAGCAGTCACAACATCCCCCGTTTCCCTCCCTACTTAATTTCCTTCTTAAAGCAACAGTAGTGCATTCTTCTCATTTTGCTTTTTAGAACACCCTCCACGTTCAATGGATGGGAAAGCAATTTAGGAAAATCAGAGTTAAAAATCCATCTGTATGACCACTTATATAACGTAACTGAGAATCCAAAGATGACTATGATTTGCTGAGTTTCATTTACCGAGATAGTGTCTCAGCAAGTCCCCTTTGTACCTAGGCATCCTAGTATTTGAGATAAGAATCCTTTAAGATACTAACGATCCTGTAATTTGGCTTTCTGAGAGAGAGAGACAGGAAAAGAAAGAGAGGGAGAGAGACCATCCATTATGATTACCAAGAAATACTCAGTATTCAAGATGCATTGTTTCTTCTGCAAGTTCATATTTACTTAGAAAAATCAAGGTTTGTTTTTATTTTATGACCAAATAGTCGACTATCTATTAATGATGTACAGAAGGGAAAAGCTGAATAATTATCCTTTAACTGTTATCCTGTTTAGCTCATATTGTAATTGAACAGTTTCCTTTCCTAAATATATTTTAAAGAAAAAATATATAATGGCTAGTTTATACTTCATATGGCTACAGAGACTGGGGAACAGAAGTAATCCTTGTCCATAAAACCATCAAACAGCAATTGATAAAATTTAAAATGCTGTATTTTAAAACATATGCTTTAATCCATAGGATGTACCAAAATATCAAATTCTGTAAATTGTCATCTAACAAGAGACCATCTATTAATAAGAATTCCCACTGAAACTGCTTGGAGTAAGCGCCCATTGGTGGCTGATGAACAATATAAATATAGTTGCTTTAGTATCTCCTAAAAGATGTATTTTCCAAGGAAAACTAAATTAGAATCCAAAACAGTTATACTTACATGAAAAACAATACAACAGAATAGTCAGTAAAAAATTTTAAATACACCCAGATGTGCGAACACACTTTTTTTTTTACTGCCCCATGAAAAAGGCAGTTTTAAAACTTTCATTATTTAATTATTTAGCAAACTTCTACCGAATGCCTATCAATGTGCAAGGCACTCTAAGGTTTCGGGACAGACTCGAGCCATGCTCATGAGGGACAGTCTGGGGTGGTGGGTGCTGTCCCTCAACCAGCCCAGGCCAGGGTTCTGGAAGATTCCCCAGGGCGAAGCTCTCGGGAAGAGGTACGAGTTCACAGCAGAAGTGGAGTCGAGAGGTTCTGAGCAAAGCACGAAGGCTAGAAATAGCCTGACAAGTAGGCATCCAGCCTTTCTGAAGTTCAAGTGTAAAACAGAGCACAGAAGGGATGTGGCTGCAGGAGTCAAGATGAGGAGGGACTTGGTACCAGAGAGAAGATCTGAGCCTTGATCCTGAGCTCTACGGCCAGAGTGCAGGATTTTAGAGAACACATGATACAATCAGATTGAAAACACTCAAATGATCACTCAAAATTGCTTTTGGTTCTAAATGGTTAGTGGGAATTCCCTCCCCAACCAAAAAAAAAAAAAAAAACAGTGTGGGATAATAAGAATATATGGACGCCTCTGCATCTCAACTGAACAGCTGTTAATTGCACAGAGCAGGTGACTTTAAAAATAGGTACTAGGTGAAACTTACTTTTTCAAAGCTTAATAGTCAACCCAGTGTGAACCAGGTCATCAGACTTGTGTCAAGAGACCAGGAATCTAGTCTCAGCAATGCCACCACCATTATGGAGATGTACACACCTGGGCTGACTGCCCACCTGCAGGAGTCAAACCCACAAAACGTGGGAAACCCACCTCCCGCCTAAAGGTTCCATTCCAGAACTTACTGTCCCCAAGCAAGCTCTTTATTGAGGTTATCTGTCTCCCAGACTAGATTTCAAGCGCAAAAGCCATATTTTATTCATTTTTATAACAGCTAACAAAATATTTGCTCCATCAGAAATACCCCAAAATATTTTGAACAAATGCTTTCGAGGTTTCTTTTGAATGTTAAGAGCAATTATTTTAGGATTTTATTTAAGAATCAACTTCAAAAGAGCCAGCCAGCCAACTTGAGAGTGGGACTAAAATGTTATTTACGTCATCAGTTGCTTCTTTTATCTATTTGTATTTCATTAAACACAGGATTGGATGAACACTATTTTCAAAAAACTAAAATTTTCAGATTACTAGTAAGCAGTTTACAAATGCAGTAAATATAAATTTTACACAACATTTTCCAAATGTCACTGGCAATACCGACAACTGGCAAATGCTCCCAGGTCAAAACCATTTACATTATAGCAGCATTTTGATTGTAAATGATCTTCTTTCTAGAATCCACACATTTAGCTTACAGATTCTGTAAGAAAAAGAAAAGAATATTCCCAGATGCTCCAAAGACACTGAGGCAATTTTTAAAAACAGATAAAATAGCTATGAGACTAAATCTGATCATCTAGATTCCTTCCTTCCACATTAAAGAGACATGACAATCCAACATTTGGGCTTCAGGGATTTATTAACTCTAAATGTGATATTCTTCACATTGTACAATTACTGTGTAATGATTACTGATTTTTAGGAGGGATTCTAAAGAAATACCAACTCCCCTCCCATTCTCCAAAGAATGAATTATATATTCACCATTCTAATTTATTTAGAAAAGATAACCGAGATAAATTCTTAAAATTCCTTTTATTTCTGAGATTGTTGGACGTGCAGATTAACTTCAAGACAGTCTTCTAGACAACAGACTCATAAGTAAAAGTACTGGAATGAGGGCAAGGGTGAGCCTTGCTTTTAGGTTTCTAGATTACTGATTCCCAGCATTTCGAGTGCGAGGATCTCTTTTTAACAAAAAATTCTGTAGTCCTCCCAGTGACCGTAGTTATACTGTCACTATCTCTGTTGATTTAGGAATCTTACCAATGATAAAAATATATAAAAGCAACTTTTAAATGGATCCGTATTTCACGAGACACAACAGCATCTATATTCATTGATCTAATTAAAATAAAGTAGCACTAAAATATACTAAATGATTAAAAGATCATCACACCAAGTTGGATTTATCTCAGGAATGTAAGGATAACTTGACATCAGGAAAAAACTATTTCTACAATTCACTACATAGATATGGTGAAGAAAAATACCACTATGGAAGCCAACATAGAGTGATAAAAATTGCATACCAGTTCCTATCAAAATGCCCAGAAACTTAGAATTAGAAGATAATTTCTGAAACTATGTAAATAATATTCATAAGAACCTAACTGCAACCAACATACTGAGCTGCAGACTATCAGAAGCATTACCACCAAAGTCAGAATTCTGTCAGTGATATTTAATACTTTAACTAGCGGTCCTGACAATTCAATAAAAGAAGAAAAGAAATTTCAAAGAAGCATGAAAATTGTAAAGGAAGAAACAAAATCATTTCTTAGCAGCTGATATGATAATCTAATGAGAAAAATCTAAGAAAATCAACTGAATTGCTAAGAACAAGTAAGAATTCAGTCAAGTGGCCATATATACAAAGTCAACTTACAAAAACAGATAGTTTTCATGTACTTTCAAATGTACTACAAGCAAAACCAAAAACAGTATATCTAGAGAGAAGGGAAATGTGGCAAGATGTAAACAGATGTGAATTTAAAGGAAGGAAACATGGGTATTAATTATATCAATCTTATTGCTTTTAAGAATATCATACTCTTTCAGTCTATGGCTCCGTACAACATGGGAAATAAATTCAAGACACTTCCTTCCTCCTCAAATCTTCTCATGTTGCCAGTTACCCTACTGGCGCTTTATTTATCCTGTTTTACCTCCGAATAAATCCAAGGGCATTTAAACTTATTTTCTGCTGTTTTTTTCACTCTGGTTCTGCATTAACTAATCACTCTATATGCTGGCTCTTTTTCCAACTCTGCACCAGATCGAGGTTAAATGTAATTTGGACCCTACAACAACCGCCCAGGGCCTTTCTAATTCAATACATGGCTTCTGTTAACTAAACTGCTGAGCAATCACATGTTTAATAATAGAACCAAATGTTAAGTCATCTTTTCCACGAGTATTCCACGAAGCCCAGTTCCCCTAAATGACGTACTGCGACTTCCATATCTCACTGCATTAAATTTATAAACAGCACTGGCTTAATCGGACTCTTGTCTTAGACATATGTTTATCCACACCATTTTGCTTAATTTGTGCTTAACTTGCTTTGTGAGCAGGTCAGTGTTTTTTAATCATGATGATGGAACCTCGTGCTTCACGACCACAACGCTGGCTGAAAGAGTTTGACTTACTCCCTGAAATTTGCTAGCGCAGAAAACATTCCAGCTCAGAAGTCAATTACTCAACAGAAAGCATTAATGGCTTCTCCTCCAGCCTGGGGATTTGGTGAGAGGAAAACACATAAATAAAGTGTCTAAATTGTATCCTCTGGTTTGTGGCAGCTCCTCAGATCAAGCACAGAGGTTTTCAATTTAAAACAGAACCCACAAAAAATAATCAAATTAATGAGAATAATTAAAACTGAAGAATTATCTTTTCTTTCCAGTTTAGATTCCTCAAGTATACGTTCTAATAGCCCACTGTAACTTTTGGTTTGTTAACATTTATTATACCTGTAATCCTATAATGATTAAGGTAATTATCTCGTACCATAATTTCCCAGTGAGCAGTAAGCTCCACAAGAATAGGAAACTCGTCCATCTCATTTTGCACTGTAGTCTGAGGACATGAAGACACTCAATCTACATTTCATGAAAGAGTGGATGAAAGGAGATCAAACTGAAACTAACAAAGATAACTTCTAAAATAGGTATTTAAAATACAAAGGTTTTTTCCTTAAAATTATTGTGGGATAAATACAAAAATGGAGTATTACAATCCTGAACTGGCTTCTCAAATGCTCATTTTAGTAAACAAGAAGCAAGATATTTTTGAACAATCATATGCTATACCACAAAATCATGTTAATTAGAAAAGTGAAAAAAGAGGTTCCACGATAATGATCAGATAAAATGGAAACTAACCAACCACACAACAGCAAGAGAATGTTAATTATGGCACAAAGTAATATGACGCAATATCACGTAGTCATTTGAAACACTGTCTATAAGGAATTCTAATGACACTAAGAACTACTAGTGACAGACACCATGAAAGGGAAGTGCCACAAAACACAGACTATATGATCCACATATGCAACCATATGTTCACATGCATATGTGTGTAAATGTGCATGTATGGAGTCTAGGTACATGGATGCCTATATACATATGAAATACATCAAATGGTCAGTAATTATCTCTGGATGATACAATTACGAGTGACTATAATTTTTGTGAGTATGTGGATCTTTCAAATTTTCTGCAACAGACATATTTTAATAAATAATATTTTTTTGTTAAGTCTACCTATGGAGGGAGAAAGATGAACTATACTCTGTTCTTCCTATCTTAATTCCTACAGCATAAACATTGGTATCAATCCAATTATTAACACAGTCATCAAACATGTGAACCAAATACAATACTCCAAAGTACCTCAGATAGGCAGAAATACCAACCCATGCACCATCCTCCCCCACAACCTCCCCGCCCACAGGAAAAACAGCCAAAAACAAAGACGGTTACAGTCTGTGTGTTAACGTGCAAAGTGTAACTAGACTCGTTCCCTTTGGAAATACAAAGCATAGGTCAGTGTACACATGGATACACCCACACTTTTATATTTCATCTATATAGATTACCTATGTAAATTACATAGTACATGTATTTACATATACACACAAAGGAAAGGCAGAAACGGAAGCACAAACCAAAATTTTCTGAATGGCTACTTATTGCAGGAGGACACAGCGGGAGCTGGACTTCTTTTCACAAAAGCTTGTTTTCTAGATTACACTTGGGAACCGCGTGAATATTTTATGTAATTACAAAACAAAAATGTAAAATCGAACCACCCCTAAGATTCAAAAACAAAATCAGTATGTACTGAGTTGTGGCATAGCCATGCAAAGATGAACAAGTGACATTAAAACACAACACTTCGACCACATATCCCTAGTGGTACGTACACTAAGGAAAAAGGAAAACACAAAAAAATGTTGATGGTGGTGCTGGTGTTATTACTCTCAAACTATTCTGGGTATATCACGAGGTAAAGCAAGTAATTCCATCATTCCAGGAGCATTTGAGAATCAGGTTTCTCACTGTGAGAGAAAGAAGATACAGATGTAAGATCAAAGAGGGTAAGTAAAAACCCTCTAGTCCTGATTTCTGTCTTAAAATACATGTGTGTATCTGTGTATGCACACACACACACGCAGAGTCTACCGAGTAAGCCTGGGAACCATGGCCAACCCAGCAGCAGTGAACACACCCAGCACCTGGACTGTAGCTCCCAGACACTCCTCCGTCTCCCACCATGTCTGAGCATCATCAATATAGCACTTCAACTGGTGGAGCCCAAGAGCAAGAGCACAGCCAACTGAAGAGAAGGCTGAGCAAAGACTTGGCAAAACAAAGAAACGCAGTCTGTTTGGATGAAGCACAGGGGCAGGGCCAGGCCAGAGGGTGTACGGTGAGGACACCTTCAGTGAGGCTGGCTGGAGGGGGAGGAGCATGGACTGTCTGACTGCCAGGACCAGCAGCTCATCCTGAAAGGAAAAGGAACATTTTCTGGTTTTTGAGGGGAGGGAGGGAGGAGACAATTCAGATTCAATGAATACCTACCTAGTCGCTGTACCAGCTCCTTTGATGAATTACAGGACTGAATCTATCACACACATCTGCGGCAGGCAGGACCTCTCCCGTTTACAGGTGAGGATGTTAAGGCTTATCTATGACACAGGGAGTAAGTGGGGACACTGACAGTGGTCTCCTGAAGACAGGCTGCTCCCCCTGGGCTATCAGAACAGGTGCCGCTGCGTCCAAGGCAGGTAACAGTGTCAGTGTTTGGACAGGTTAGAGGCCAGAGGCCAGAGGCTCAGGCTGAGCTGATCAGACCGGAGGCTTCAGATTTCTCAGGAGCTACAGGACCAGAGACATGGAGCGTGCACTGACCTACGCCCTGCGCCAGGGAGCCCGCGACGCCCGCCAGCACACCGTCACGGGCACTCTCCTGGTGAACATCTGCGTTCACAGCCTCATTTTAATGTCACAAACCAGGTCACCAAATTCCAGCTCTTTCTCATTAGAACAGTTACATGTAAAAAGGAAGCAAAATTTCACAAAAGAAATGTTCCCTCATTACATAATAAAAATTGTTGAAATCCTAAATAGGGCATGCTAGAAGAAGGAAGTTTATTCAATAGAACTGTTCACACTTGCCAAGAAAAGTATACACTTATTAGTGAGAGAAACACAAATTCAATTTGTTTTTAAATGACCCTGAATCTTCAGTAAATCATACTTCCATCCTTTTTCCCTACATCATAATGGTATTTCTTACCTGAGGGAGCAGACAAAATTATCTTCTTTGGCTACTTGTGTTGATTTTTTAACAGAGAACTGGGTGGAGTTTATGTATCGAAAAGCACTTGTTAGGTTTTTAATAATCGATAGTTGGTGAAAGAGAAGCAACGGATCAGGCAGAGCAGCTGGCAGGATGGTCCCCAAACACGGCAACCACAGCTGCCTGGGAGCTCAGACATCCCTGGCTCCTCTTCCCCAGGGTGATGACCCGCCCACCTTCTGAGAGAGAGCCGGAGAAACAGAGCAAAGGGAGACGGTGGGGGAGAGTGCAGAGAGCCCTTCCTATGGGGGGCTGCTTGTGGGGAGGGGCGTGTGCCCAAATCACCTTTCACCTTAAACACACGTGGATTCTGCCATAATATTATGAATCCCAAACTTCCATGCACCTCTTTCTTAGCACCTGTTTCAAGGGTCTATTATTTGCTAATCTAAATCCTATACTGAATGTTATGGTTAGAAATCTTTTGAGAGTCACCTCCCCTGACCTCCCCACACACATCTCTTTTTGTATCTCTACTCAGCCATTCTCCTTTGGACAACCAAGAGTTGGCTATATGCTGGAATCCATAATTTTATACCCAATGAATTTTAACATCCTTTTCTGACATTGTTGTTAAAATGCAGTAAGAAGCCAGTAGGTATCACATAAACACTTCGAGACTTGATTCTGTTTGAACTGAGCAGACTAGTGGTGAGAAAATAAAACTATGTTCCCAAGCGGAAGGAACTGCTTCGCCGTTTTGCTCAAAGGCAAGCCAGAACCTGGGAAGAAAGTATCACAAAACAAGCCCATGTGCCAGTTTCTCAAAGATTAAGGACATTTTTTTCGAAATAATATTAGAAAGGGTAGAAATCTGTTTTTAACTCCTAGAGTTCTTCAACTCAACTGGAGACCTATTTTGAAAAATAAGCATTTTATTTTGGACTTGTATATTGGGTTTTCAGATAGAATGTACCTAGGTGCCATTAACAACAGGTTCACATGCATGTTTTGAAATACTCTGTAAATCACAAGTAACATCTTGATGACTAACTAAAAAAAGGGTAAGCATTTTGAGAGGGATGGGATTTTCAGTTGGAAGGCCAGGAGACGTAGGGAAACAGTGTTGAAAATATAAGCCATCGCTTCCAAGTCCTAAATGGTCATTTAATGTCTGGGTGACAAAGTTTAGAAAAATACAATCACAATTCTTTATTCAAGCAAATTTGCATCCCCTTATGGAAAGAACTAGAAAAACCGGGACTCCTGGGCCTCAGTAATACGCTGTTTTCAGGAACAGTGTTGAGGTGCCTTCCCAAGGCCAGCCACATGTTCTGCACAGCCCTCCTGCCCTCACCAGTGAACCCCAAGGTGCTCAGAATTCATGACTTTTTAAGAGGAACAAATAACTGTCCCTTCAAATGGGGGTGCCTGCTTAACAGAGAGCCTGGAAAAAGCTTACAACACCCACGGGCACACAGGCTGACAAGAAAAGGAGGTTCCAGGTGGATCATGACTGCTGGACGGAACACGAAGGTAAGCAGAGTTCATGGATAAACTCGGAGGGTCTCCACCACACCCCCAACCCGCAAACTGCTCAAGTACTCAGATGCTAAAAAAAAAGGAGGCTGCCATTCTCAACACAAGAGTGCAATGAATCCAAAATGGGGTCTGAAACTCCTTCCTCGCTGGCTCACCGAGAAAACTCAGTATTCCTTGGCAGCAGGTAACACCTTAAGGCGGAGAGAGCAGCAAGTTAAAATGCCACCTCCTTGGTGCCTCCATAGCAGCAGCCTGCATGGAAGGACCCAACGCTCCAGGAATTTAGGGATGAAAGCAGAGGGAAACACCGCCCTCGGACAACGCCCCCCAAAGCTGAGTGAGGGAAGGGCAGCCAGTGCAGCGGCAATCAGCAACGGGGCCAGGTGGTGAAAGAGGTCCAGGGAGGCTGCGCGTCTCTAACAGTTCTGCTGGGGGGCTGAGTGACCTGGGACAGGCGACCTCCACTTCCTGGGGCTGAGGACCCTGCCTCCCCAACACCGTGAGCGCGGAGACCGGCACAGTGCCCGCACAGAGTGAGCAGCAACACGACCCACCTCCTTCATCTTCCCAGGGATTCCTCCCCGCACACTGCTTCACCCGCTGGCCAGCTTCCTGACCCCTTTGACAATCACCTCAGCAAAGTGCCTCCATTCATTTAAAACTGAACGGTCTCTTAGCATCCTGATACATCACTAGACAAGGGTTACACTTTACGCTAGCACGTCTCCAAACTTGAATTTTAATAACACTTACACATATCTCATAGGCATTCAGTTGTTACTATTATGTCATCTATAAATTACTGCAAAAAGCATCTAAATAGCATTTTATGCACTTCCAAGTGTGGCAGCAGTAAGATGACAGGTAAAGGTTTCGTGAGACAGATCAGGACTCCACTTCCATTCTTGGCTCTGCCATTCAGTTCCTGTGGGACATGTGGCTTCTGGCTCCTAGTCACCTCGGTTTTCCTCTTTCTCAAATGGGAACAAGCAAGTACCAACTTGCTAAAGGATATTTTTGGGGGATTAAATGAAGCAATGAGATTAGGACAGGTCCAGAAATACAGTAAGAACTCAATAAATGCTGGCCACTATCCATAATAGCATATACAAAGTATTATTACCATATGGCTAATTTTTAAATTACTACTCAAGTTTAGAATGTCAAAGTGTTTGAAAACCCATTTTAAAAAACTGACACAATCTTAAGGTTTATAAAATCTACAAAGGTAATTCAGATACTACGGACAACCAAGGTAAAATTTTTAGTTTCGATATTGCTAAAATTATTTTTAAAATTTTCTCCCAGTGTATTCTGGGTAATTTAAATTACCACATGTATTTCATCTCTTTAGTCAATGTTTCACAAGATATTTAATATTCCTTTGAAAATCACATTCATTTATAAAAAGAAATTTCAAGTATTAAGAATACCAATGAACTGCTGGATTTCAAATGGGTAGAATTTAAAACACAATTGAAAAGCACGGCTTCCCAATATCTATAAATGTTATAACCAAATTTTTAAAAGCCATGTCTGTGCCACTACAGGTGTTATAGAAAGCATTTAACAGGCATGCACTGTAAAAGTCATAATGCATGTTTAATTGTTAATAAATGAGGTTTGAGATCGTTATAAAAAGCTGTTTACACACTGCACATACTCCCTCGGAGGCTCAGGTGGGTCAATCTCCACTGACAAGGGTCTCTCAACAGAGAGGCTCACTTCCTTAGCAAACATAACTCGACCTGAATTACTGAAGAAATTAACCAGCCAGCTCCGGGCCGTGCCCGTTGCACAACCCCAGGCAGTGCCATCCCCACTGTATTCTGGAGTAAGCGGTACAATATCCCTGAGCCACCTTTCCACTCTGCTGGCACTTTGAAAACTGTGCCCCACTCACGACATTTTAAAGGAAGTATACACACCAAGTAAATCTCCGCCAGCACGTCAAAGTGATTCAAACAGGCTCCACCTTCCTTTCAGATTAATCGAACAGGTCAGGAGCCAATGCTAACGTGGAGCAAATCTCCCGCTTCTCCATCTACTAAGCAATTCATAGGACCCTCCAAGGACCAGGGGTCCAGCTGCTGGTCTGAGACGGATGATGGATTACTTGGATCCACACCCACATCACACAATCTAACTTCTGAATAATGGTATGTACAGAAATGCCCAGTGGACGACCAGCATTAGGCACAGGGGTGCAGGTGCCGAGACCCACATGCTGTCTCATCACTCTGCTGATCTCTCTGGTCTGGTTCCCGACAATTGGCTAAATAGCCATAGAAACCCATCACCAGAAATTAAAGCTCCACAGACACCTACAGGTGAGCAGCACAGTGGAGGCTCCAGGAGTCCAGAGGAGGGATGTGGGGCCGTCGGCTTGGGAAGGCGGAGGCCAGTGCTGATGCGGTAACTGCAAAGTGCACTGGCTGGAGTCAGAGAGGGGTGGTCTGAGGGCCGCAAACGGGGCTGGGGTTAAGCCTCCAGAGGTACACTCTGCTGCCCCCACTGAGGCCTAGTTAAAATGCCACAGTTTTAAAGTTCAAGTGAAAACCTTTCACTTGAAATTAGAAACTTAAATATATTTTCCCTTAGAAAAACATTATACGTGTTGGCTGGTGTGTTGACTAGCTCATAAGAGAGTCCACAAATTTGGAGGCAATAACGAAAAAAAAATTTTGAGAAACAATGACCATGCCTAAAGAGTAGAGTTACAAGTAATATCAAAAAAGACCTTATTTAAATAAGTTCTCGTCTAAATTCTAGACACACAGCGTGAACCTCGAGGCCATCTGGCTGGCTTGGACTATTTTAACCGTTGTTAGGTACCAATTCAAACTGTTACTGGCGAGCCACTGGTAAGAACATCCGAACTATTAAAACAGTCAAATTCAAATGTTAAACTACCTCTGAACTGTTAAAAGTAATCTGAATACACATTTTAACTCTGCTAATGGTATGTAAGTATACTCAAATACTTTCCCCCAATATATTCAGAATTTGTCCAAACTGAAAATTTTCCAAGTTTCTAAGATAATTTTAAACATACTCAAACTGAAAATCCACTCTTGTCTTTATCCTGACAATGAAATAATTCCACTTTGAGCACAGCGACCCTACCCCACCTTCTTTCCACCCCACACAGATGGAAAATTGAATCAAGGGGCCTATTCCATTCAGTAGCATCCCTTCCTGCCCCAGTGACAATCCTAGTTGTCACCTGGGTCACATTACAAGACAGGTAAAGTGTGACGTGTCTGCTAAGATATCCCTTAATCTTCAAAAATTTAAATCATAGACGTTTTCTGTCGGGCAAAAAGTTATAGAAATTGAGTGTTTCTAGCTTCATAAAGAGCATAAAGCCATCAGCATATTGACTATATTACTACTTTTCCCCAGTTTTCATAGTTCTTCTTTTTTCTAGAAAGAACAAAACAGTGTATTAGTCTCAAAAATCTATGGTTAATTTAAACCAATGGCCAACATTTTAAGTTACATAAATCCACTTGTTTATTAAAGACAGAAAGAAGGCAAGAATCAGACTGACAATCCTTCATCACGTGGTTGAAATAAACTCTAAGGAAAATGACTTAATTTAAAATTTGTCTTGTTTTATAAGAGGATTTAACTTCTGTGAACATCATAAAAGATTTGCACCACCTGGTGGAAAAGCAAAGCTTCAAACACATTAAATCTCTTTATTATAGAGTGTTTTTCGGCTGCTCCTGGATCAAAGGCCCTCTGAGGACTCTGATGAGAGCCGCAGGTGCCCCCCTCTCCAAAAGCAGGCACGTGCACACACCCTCCCCGCAGGTGCACTCAAACTCACAAACGACAAGCACTTTCAACAACTCCTGCGTCCAGCAGCAGAAAACACTCATCTTTCCTTTTGTTTGTACTTCCCCTGAGCTGCCCAGCCTCTGAATCCTCCACCACCAGGTGAGGCCCTCCATCCTCTCTCCAGGGCTACCGGGCCAGGTGCCCGCCCTGACAGACTGGCTGCAGGGCAAGATCAGGCAACCACCAGGTGCCCTGCACGCTGCCCCCCAGGGCACTTATTCACAGGGTCTCCCCACCACGCGCGGTCCAGGATCCCGGAGTGCCCCACGTGGCAACCTCACCACGCAGCTCTCTGCTGTCACCCTGCAGATTCTGGCTGCACACACAGCTTCCTGCCTGCCTTTTAAACACTGATAACCACCTGTGCTGGCGATTATGTGAGCTATCTGGTATCTTTCCAATGAATCCCTTCACTGAATTAGAGTCTGTTTCTATTCTCTGCAATCAAGAACCTTGACTGTCTACTTCTATTTTATTATAAGCCTCTGCCAGCCCACCCCACCCACCAATTCTATGGCCTTCTTACCAACTTGGCACCGATGGGGGAAAAAAAAAATTAAAGAATGATTGGAAGTGAAGATAAGCGAGAGAGGGTGACCAGTCACAAAATTCAAGAATGTTGCTGTCAAAATTGAAGCGGGATTCCTACCGCCCCACCCCACCCCAAAGACAGGCTTGTTTACCAGGATAGCTTCCAAATCGCAGCATAGCTGGTATTGAAGACACCATGCATGGTTTCAACCAAAGCTGGCAAACATTTAGTGAAAGAAAACTGGTAAAGAAAAGCTAGGTGGCATAGAAACAAAAAATAACACCCACCAATATAATCCTGCCTTTAGTCAACAAAGGTTTGTGCCTTCTCCCTTTGGGGGTGTCACATGGAGACACATCAGTCCAATTTGAAAAAGGCAACCTCAATTTTCAAAATGATCTCAGAATTTTTTTAGCTGAAGTAGAAACAGACAAGTCTAAATCCATTTAGTTTAGATAAATACGTAACAAAGACCAAGAAATGGTAAGTAATTTGCTCAAGGACACACAACTAGTCTCTGGTAAGACGACCAAAGGTAACAACATTTATCCTACATGCCAGTTACCCCACCAGGTATATTACACAAGGCATTTATTTGAATCTTCATCAACATTTTTGACAGGTATATCACTACTCATTTTGTAACGCAGAGAATAAAGCTCAAAAGTTAAATGTCTCATCCACAGAGCTACTAAGAGGCAGAGTAGAGAGATTCAAAACTATTTGTTAATTCCTAAAGTTCATCCTGGTCCCTTCACTTCCTGGCTTTAAGGTTTAGGGGGTGGGGGAGTACAGTTCTTAACTTTTTTTGTGTGCAATGTATAACTTTGCAGTCTAGTAAAATCTATAGACTTCTTCTCAGAATGCTTTTTAAGTGCATAAAGCACAGAGGCTAATAAAAAAAGAAACCAACTACAACAAAAGGCAGCTCTTAAATACTAAAAAATACATTTGAGAAATTGTATCTATGCTTCTTTATGAAGACACTATATAAGATCTAGCAGAGCACTTAGTAACTATTATTATTTGCCTTCAATAGAAACGACATCACAACCCAATCAAAAAATGGGCAGAAGATCTAAATAGACATTTCTCCAAAGAAGACATGGAGGAGGGGAGGGTATAGTTCAGTGGTAGAGTGCATGCTTAGCATGCACAAGGTCCTGGATTCAATCCCCAGTACCTCCACTGAAAAATAAAAATAAATAAGCCTAATTACCCACCCCCATAAATAAGTAAAAAGAAGCTGCCACTTTAAAAAATTTTTTTAAAAAGAAGACATACAGATGGCCAACAGGCAGATGAAAAGATGCTCAACATCACTAACTGTCAGAGAAGTGCAAATCAAAACTATGATGAGGTATCACCGTGAGGTCAGAATGGCCATCATCAAACAAGTCTACAAATAACAAGTGTTGGAAAAGGTGTGGAAAAAAAGGAACCCTCCTACACTGTTGGTGGGCATGTAAATTGGTGCAGCCACTATGGAGAACAGTACGGAGGTTCCTTAAAACACTAAAAATAGTTACCATATGATCCAATGTTCCTACTCCTGGGCATACATCCAGCGGAAACTCTAATTTGAAAAGATACATGCACTTCAGTGTTCACAGCAGCACTATCTACAATAGCCAAGACACGGAAGCAACCTAAATGTCCATCGACAGATGAATGGATGAAGGAAATGAAGAAGTTATACACAATGGAATACTACTTAGTGATAAAAATGAAATAATGCCATTTTCAGCAGCATGGATGGATCTCAAGATGATTATACTAAGTGAAGTAAGTCAGACAGAGAAAGATAAATATCACATGATATCACTTATATGTGGAATCTAAAAAGTGACACAAATG
Source organism: Camelus dromedarius (assembly GCF_036321535.1). Classification (NCBI taxonomy): domain Eukaryota; kingdom Metazoa; phylum Chordata; class Mammalia; order Artiodactyla; family Camelidae; genus Camelus; species Camelus dromedarius. Next base: position 7,555,649 of record NC_087454.1, on the reverse strand, counting down.
AACTTATTTACAAAACAGAAAGAGACTCACAGACATAGAAAACAAACTTATGGCTACAAGGGGGAAAGCGGGGAGGGAGGGATAAATTGGGAATTTGGGATTGGCAGATATAAACCATTATGTACCGAATAAATAAACAAGGTCCTTCTATATAGCACAGGGAACTATATTCAATGGCTTGTAGTAACTTGTAAAGAAAAAGAATATGAAAAAGAATATATATATGTATATAACTGAATCACTATGCTGTACACCAGAAACTAATACAACAGTGTAAATCAACTATAATTTTTAAAAGTTAAAAAAAATACAAAGGACATCAACACAGCTCAAGTCACTAAAACATAATGAATTTGCATGACATTAATCTCTAAGAGATACATCATGTTCCTTAATTTTTTCAATATAGGATACTTTAAGAAAAACAATAAATGGCAGAATTTATCATTTAGATTTTATAATGTTGAAAAATATTTTTTTAAAAACAGTAAAACACGGCTACCACCTATTGCATACACAAAATTCCTTATATCCAATAAAACTTATTTCCCAGCTCCACAAAACCACATTATTCACAAATATGTTTTTATTTAGCTATAACCTATTACTCAGCAACAAATTGCTAAAGGGAATATAGTTTCGTGGATCAGGACTCAGAAGATCTAATTTTTGCCACTGGTTCATGTAAATCTCAAGAAAATCATCAATGATCAATACATGAATGGCCACAACAGTAAATACAAAAACCTACACAGACGAGCACGTTTTCTGTGCACTTCACCATGTTTAGCGAACAGCAAGACAAGCAAAAGCTCAACAATTTTGAGAATGGGGAACAACTAACAAGACACATTGCTCCTCCTGTACTCAGAAGCAGCAGCTGTGGGCTGAAAATGAGGCAGTCCTTTCCATCCTTCGAGACACACACACCTGACCCCTGCATGCTCCCCACTGTTAAACTCACCCTGGAGATAAGATGGTTGTTGGAAATGTCCACATCGCCCACGTTTCACACATCACACTTTATCTGCACTGTCGCCTCTGCTCAGATCACCTCCTCCCAGATGATCTGACCAACTCTATCATTCACCAAGACAAGCTCTTGCACAGTCTTCTCTGTAATGTCACTCTTGTAAACTGTATTTTGAGCTGAGTGTCCACCTAAAAGATCATTTAAGATCACCCAGGGAGCTCCACATGCCTGGGGCTAGGGCAGTACCCAGAACACAGCCCGAGGAGCTACACTGCAGAGTCACTTCGCACAAGCTCAATCAACATCTGAAAGAATTTTAAATTCTCACAATGCTGCTATGCTAACAAAAGTATTTCCACAAAGACCAGGTAATTGTAGATTTTAATACAAATATTTTTACACATAACAAGCATTTTTCATCTTTCCAAAGGATCTCAAAAACCTATGACTTTTAAAGTCTGCCAGTGCACAGGCTCACTTCATGACTCCACGTTAAAGGGCACACAAGTCACTTCCACCACTTCACCATTAAAGATAACACCAAGGGACTATCTCTCAGAAACAAGTATCTTTGCCTCTGACAAATTATTTCTTTGGGATAAATTTCAAGTGGTAGAAAACCTGGGGAAAGGGGTTTATTTAAAAGGGTTTACACTCAGGTTTATACCCCTTTAAAGCTCCACCACGTCATCAACAACAAATGATTACAGCGGCTCCCCACAACCTCAGGAGACCTGGGTGTTGAGGGTTTTTTAATACCAAATTCATTGGTAAATAAAAATGATCTCTATCCCATTTTTACTTTTTATTACTGAGAGTAATTTTTCCAGTTATAACTTTATCATTTCTAGTTTCCTTTGTCCATTTAACTATCATATTTTCTTATATGCTGAAATAAGCTACCTTCAATATTAATTTTGTCTGTCAGCTCTGAGATAAATATTTTATACTTCTGTATCTGCCATGCCTTTTATTTCAATTCTAATTCTCCAAACCTGGGAATGTAATCTCCCCAAAGTCTGATATGTTTCACATTTCTTACTTTTTTTTTAATATTTTGATTTTCTATGTGTCCACTCTTTAAAATTCATGTCGACTTGCAGGGTGAAATTTCAGTACCTTCCTTCCCAGGCACCGACTTGCTTAATCCCAACATCATTTTTAAAAGATCCTTCCCTGTTTGTCCAAATGCTTTCATGTGTGTATAATTCCAAAAGTGTAAATGTTAGAAAATAAGATTCACTTTGGAAATGGATTTTAACACCAACTTTGCTGATAAACACACAGGTCCACAGAGCAAGGGGTACGTGAAACGTGAAATGTACTCTATGCAATTTTTCACTGAAATTATACGATCGCAATTCTTTCCTAAAACAGCAATGCACATAAATTTGAAAAAGATAAGGCATTATTTAATACTACATTGTCTCCACTTTCAGTAAATCCTACAGGCAGAATTCTGTAGAATTAATCTGGATACTTTTGGAAAGATTAAGCTGTTATTCCACTGAACAGAAACACTATGATTTATTTTATTTTTTCAAATAACTGGGGAACATACTGATCAGCTTTCAGTGTCACCGATTAAACCCACAGATCAATCTAAGCCAAGGCCAGATACGGGTCACACCCGGACAGACTCTGCTACATACGCACACATGCTGTATGTAACTAAAAATAATAATATCCACATCCATGAGGTGTCAGTAGTTCTTCATACATTTGGTACCAAGGGCTTGATTCACACAAACGGTATTTTCCCCAAATCTAACATGCGTCCAGCCCCCGTGCTCACTTGAGTTGTTTTTCCAGGGTATTTTCGTCAAGATCCTGCACTTACAGGGCTTTTCCAGTGACAAGTCAGGTCAGATGCCACAAGCAGCCCGGCCCAACCGTCATGTGGAGAAACCACACCAACCACCAAGCCGCTCTCCTTAACCAAGTCTCCCACCACTGAATCCCTCTTTCCTCCCTTTCAGGCTCCCACAGTGAAAGGAAATCAGAAAAAAGAAGAAAAAAATGTAGGTTTTATGCACTACCATGGGGCTTGGTGAATTAGTTCAACACGGACACAAGAAGCAAAGAGAACCCCTGGGGTTCAGGGGTAGCTTCCCCACTGAACCGGAGCGCACCGCCTCCCTTCCCAGTCTCCCCTGAAGCTCCAGGGGCCCCAGGGCACCGACCACTTCGCACTTGTCCCAGCTAGGGGCTCGTCTTGCCGCTCCTCCTGAACCACATGGCCGTAGGGGCTGGACTTCAGGCTGGGGTCCCTGTGGGTTCCTCCACAGCGCTCAGTGGGCACAGGGCCTTACACACTTACTCATCAAATGTTTGCTGGGCATGTGGAACAAAATATACAATCTACAAATAGAAAGTCTAAACCTTTACTTCATTTAATAAAACTCTTCTAAAATTTTTTATTAGAGATACTGCTGCCAAAAATATGGTTTGTAAAGCCTGAAGCGGAAGAAGTAATCATTTTTATGAACCCGTTATAGACCTGTTGCAAGAGACACATTTGTGTCAGTGTTTAATAGAAGCTATATGAATATATAGCTCTGTCCTTTACTCCTGCCACAAATGCAAGTGCTAAAGGACCACTTAAGGTTAACAAAATCCATTATTTAACTAGAGAACTTGGCTGTATCATGTACGTCACAGGCATGTGTGAGTTGTTAAATCAGACCTCACTCCAGACAGCATGGGCTGCATCTGTAAGGGCCAGGGGACGGCCTGTGAAGCAACTGCCTGACCCTGTCTACCCCGGAACCAGCAACTTCCTGCCTTCACCTCACAGTGAAGGAGCTCAGAATCCTGATTTCCTGCATTTCTAAATTCTGCAGTGTCAATATTGCAAAACTTACAGCTTTATTTTCAAGTAGTTTATTTTACTCTTGATAAACACATTATTCACAAGAAACACATTCTTCAGAAGAAAATTAAAGGCTTCTGAGAAGTGTCTAGAAATCTAATTTTTTTTCAATTAAGAAAAAGCATCACAAAACACTCTGGCATAAAGTACTCTGCCAGAGTTAAGTCAAATGCCAAGCAGGAGGAATTGTTAACTTCTCAGTTCAATGCATTATATGGAAGTACGGCTATTATTAAGAGGAGCTGGATATACCATAGTCCAATCACATCCTTTCCAAAACCAAAGACAGTACTAAAACCTGATGTCACGAAAGTCACCACTGTCTTCGTATTAACAAAAATATCATAGGAAAATAACATAGGACCAAAGTCGCCACCACTTCCTCCATATTAGTGAAAATATCATAGGACAGAGCCTCTGAGGTTGAACAGAGTGAGCTCTGGTCCAGCAAGATCCAAGAAAATTTCTCTGCAAAAGTGATAATCTCTACTAGAGACCGTTTTGTCCCTTCCAATCATGTTCTGAGAATGTCTAGATAATGATCTGCTTTCATTTTACAGACCTCCCTGCAAGACAATCTCACATACATATGCACTCTTTCACTACAAAGAGGCTGTAGAAAGTTTCATGGTCACTTACGAACACATAAAATTTAGATTTTAGAAAGGAAATCACTATGAAATACTGGGAACATTTGGATATCTGGAAAGAGCATTCAACCAAAGGCACTCGAGAAAAATATATTGTACGCTTCAATTACCATATAAATACCAAAATTATTCAATAAAAGGAGTGGAAAACTTAAGATGCAAAGCCAAATAAAGCAAGCAGCAGATAATCTGATAAAAACTTACCAAAACTACTTTCCCAACCACAAACGTGTTGGGTGGGTACACTAACATTTACTAAATACCTACTATGTGCCAGATCTGTGTTATTATATTTCATCTTCACAATAACTCATCGGGTAGGTATTATTACCCACAACTTAAGGTGAGGAAACATAGGCTCAGAGGGGTCAAGTAACATTCTATAAATCACACACCTCGTAAGTTGTAGACTCAGGATTCAATCCTGATTCCACAGCCCCAGACTCAAAAGCCCTTGCTTTTTTTTTTTCCCCCACTAAACCACACATTTACTGATAGAAGCAAAAGTTATCAATGGGCTAATATTTATATGAGTCGCATAGATTTAAAATACTAATAACGGCTTCAATACTATCCTAAAAACACAGTCATCTCATCTGTTCTATCTTTTAAAAAGCAACCAGTTTTTCAGCCAACTTGTTGGGTGTCTATGAGCAGTCAGGTAGCAGCTTGTTAAAATACATGTGGGACGTGATGTCCACAGGGCCCCAGGTGGAGCCTGCCACATGGGGACCCTCTGCACACTGTCAGAGGAAGTGCAGTGATGACAAAATGAGGTCAATAAATCCCCTCCCTAAAACACAACTTTTAAATCAAGACAAAACTCAAAACAATCAGGTCAGCACTCTGGATGTCAATGAAGCCATACACACACAGAAACGCTTCTTCGTGAAAAGCAGGGAGCTTCAGGTTAAGACCAGCACAGCACAAGCCCCGGCCCTTCTGCTCTGGGATGTTCCCGTCCTCTCACCCTCAGCTCCGTCAGCGCAAAGGTTCGACCGGCTTCACTGCCATCGCCAGCTCACCTCGCTAGGTATAGGGCACACTCAGCTAAGGAGGCGATCTCATTACAAGAGAACACAAAGGCCAAAGGTTCTGCGAACCTGGGGCTGAGGTCATGGTAGGTCAAGCAAGAGACCAGCAGGTCTCATGGGGGGCTCCAGGAGGTGACACCACAGCGCACTTGATAACACTCTCCACAGATGTCCCAGGCTGACCGGAGATTCTGTGCACACATTGCAGATGCCAGAGCGGACTCCTGCCACCCACATAGCCCGCACCTACACACACAAAGACGCTAGGAGGTCCGGCTGGAAAGTAAAAGCCGGGGCGGACACGACAACCACGTGGAACGTGAATGTGCTCCCAGCCCACACATGCTCCACCCACAGAGAGCTAAGGCTTTACTGATTCCATGTCAGCCTCTGGTCAGTCTTTGGCTGAACACAAGACTATGCTGCCACCAGGGTGACCCTGGGAAGCTAGGCTGAAAAGTCGAAACAAGAAAACAAGTAAACAAAAATCAAGCTGAACAGAGACATCAGCAACCACATGATATGGGAGAGACAGCCTTCACAGACTGATTCCAGGAAAGTCACTAAACAAAAAACCACAGAAATAACAATGAGCAGACAAGAATCAGAATCCAGAGTTGCTACAATCTATCATGTGAAATGTAAGATATTCAACAAAAAACTTGGAGATATGAAAAGAAACAAGAAAGCATGACCCATACGCAGGGGGAAAAAAAAGCAGTCAATAAACTGTCCCTAGTAACCCCAAATGTTGGATTTAACGGGCCAAGACTTCAGAGTCGCTATTATATGAATATATACATTCAAAGAAATGAAGGAAACCATGTTTAAAGACTTAAAGTATGATGATAACTCAACGAATAGAGAATCTCAAAAAAGACATAAACTGTAAAAAAAAAAAAAAAAAAAAAAAGGAGAGAGAGAGAAAACCAAATGGAAATTGTAGAGTTGAAAAGTACAATAAATGAAATGAAAGTTTTACTAGAGGGGTTCAACCGCAAATTTGAGATGGCACAAGAAAAAAGTCAGTACAGTGGCGCAAAGGAAATTAACCAATCTGAGGAACAGAAGAAAAGATCAAGGAAAAATGAACAGAGCCTCAGAGACCTGTGAGGCAACATTGAGCTTCCCAACATATTTGTAATGGGAGAAGAGAAAAGGATGGAAAATATTTGAAGAAATAATGGCCTAAAACTTCCCAAATTTGATTTAAAAAAAAAAAAACCCACTAATCTCCACATCTAAGAAGTCAAAAACTCCAAATAGGATAAACACAAAGAGATTCACCCCTAAACACACAGTATACAAGCTGCTGAAAGCCAAAAACAAAAGAGAAAAACTCGAAAACAGCAAGCAAAAATAATTCATCATGCAGAGAAAACCAACACGATAAACAGCTGATTTCTCATCAGAAACAATGGAGGACAGAAGGCAGTGGGACGTCCACAGTGCTGGGGGAGGCAGGGGGAGCACCCAGCCAAGAACTCTATAACCATAAAACCACTTTTCCAAACTGAAGGAGAGAAGAGATACCCCATGATTTTTTTAAAAAGATAAATTATTGCTAGAAGATCTGCCTACAGCAAAAATGCTATATGAAGTCCTTTGGGTTGAATGGAAGTGACACAAACAATAACTCAAATTTACAAGAAGAAATGAAGATTGCCAGCATGATAAATATAAGACTCTGTTAATATTTTTTCCTCATTTCTCAAATTCTTTCTCATTTCTTCTCTTAAATTCTTTAAAAAGCATAAGATAATATAAAACCATAATTTAACACTATATAGCTGGGTTTATAACATATTGGGATCAAATATATATGACAATGATAGCACAAAGGGAAAGAAAGAGACAAACTGGAACAAAATTAGCAGAGCTGTTAGCATTATTCTCAAGCAGACAGTAATACATTAAGATGCATATTATATTCTTTAAAACAACCACTAAGAAAATGACTCAAAAACATAGTAAAAACAATAAAAGCAACAGGGAAATCAAAATTGTACACTAAAAAATATTTAACACAAAAGAAGTTATTGAAATAGAGAAAAACAAAAGTATGAGGCAAATAGAAAAGAAGTAACAAAATGGCAGACAAAAATCCAGCAATAACAATAGTTACATTAATGTGAACGGAATAAACACCACATTCAGAAGACAAATCATCAGAATGGTTAAAAAAGCAATTCCAACAACATGCTGCCCACAGAGACATTATCTTAGGTACAAAAAAACCAAAGGTTTGAAGTAAAAGGACAGAGAAAGATACATTACGCAAACAGTAATGCTAAAAGAGCTAGAATCAGAGATTAATTTTATCAGGTAAAACAATGTTAACCACCAACTTGACCCAAGCGGCATTAACAGAAACACCAGCTAACTGCAGACTTGGACATGACTGCTTACAGCAACATTTTTCATAATAGCCAAAAACTAAAAGCCATCCAGGTGTGTCCACCAACTGGTGAATGGATAAATCAAATGTGATACGGGTCATACAACAGAACATTACTTAGCAATAAAAGGTAACAAAAAAACAGACACATGCCACAATGCAGATGAATCTCAAACACATGCAAACTGAAAGAAGCTAGACATAGAAGTCTACTAATTATATGATCCCATTGTATTAAATGTCCAGAAAAGGCAAACATAACACGCCAGAGAGCAGACCAGGAGCTGCCTGGGGCCAGGAACGGGAGTGAGGATTGACGACTAACAGCTCAGGGAAACTTCGAGGTAGGATGGACATGCTTTAAAACCGGATTGTTTCAAATTGTGTAAAGGTTACACAACTCTATACATTTACCAAATATCATTGAACTGTACGCTTATAATGGGTGAGTTTTATTGCATGTAAATTAGATCTTAACAAAGCTGTAAAAAAAAGATACATTATACAGGGGTTTGACTGAGGAACTACACACTACTGTCTGAAGACTGACAAAGGCACTCCTGCCATGAAAGGCCACATCACCAAATACAAACTTAATGCGAACCCTCTCGTCCAAGATGTTCGTGTGAATGCTAGGCGTGTAACTCATCACTTGTGTGGCACTAATTCCATCAAAACATAACATGAACTTAAAAACTATCAACAGCTAAAAGGCCAAATAATGCATTGAGCCCCTCTGTCACACAGTCCCACATCTGCTTATGGATGTTAATTGAATATTACTTATACGCTCACTCATCAAATGTTTGCACAGCTGTCTGAACTTGCATGTGTAAGCCATTATGGTCTTTGTAGGTCTTCCACTATAAATGTCCTGGGAAACAGGGGCAGAGCTGTTGAACTCCACAGTGTGTCTGACACATCACAGCAGGGCCTACAGAACTCCAGGCTGAGGCCTGAGTCACTGCGCCACCCTACAGCCCTCTTCCTTTCACTTAGAAAGGCAACGGGTTAAGAGTTCCTGATTCTCACTCCTTTTTTGAGCCATGTACTAACACCAGCATGTACCAAAGTAAAGAGGCTAATGTTCCAATGTGTCTGCGGAGAATTAACAGTGCTTTCAAAAGCATTTCCCAAACTACTTAAATAGTTATTATGAACTCAGCCGAGCCTGTCGTTAACACAGGGTAGTTAAACTTGAGCAAAATAAAGCAAAATGAAACCAGAACACAAAAATTGTCATTTCCTCTACTCACACTCATCCCACTTCCCCCAAACCACCAGAAATAAAGACCTGCTTGGAGATGAAAGAAGGTGTTGGAGATAATATTGAGAATTCGGACGTACCAGATATTTAATCACATTCAAGAGTGATGTCTAACGTGTCGGCGCAGTTATCACTGGACGGATTACCTGTCCCGTTACCGAGGCCCCGTTCCCGGCACACCGCCCCCATGTGGCAGGACTGCCTTTTACAGCCCCCCTTTCAGAAGGCACTCTTGTTTCTCTGCAGAACAATCCTTTACAAGATGTACAGCACTGGAAATCACTGCTTACAGTAGTAGATATTTTTGCACTACTATGAGTTAAATATAGAGGTGACTAATGGGGACAAGACAATCAGAAAAAGGACAGTGCTCTGACAGAGCAGCTGGCTCCCTGACGACCCAGGCCGTTAGGGTGGAGCCCCACTATCCTAGCATCAGAACATCAAAAACAGCTGAATTTTTTCCGCAAGACCGACTCAACCTCGAAGGCCCCACCTTCACCTTAGAACTACAAGCAAAGGGACTTCTTCCCAAAGACCCTCATGTACCCAGGCAGCAGTCCTCTACAGAAAGAGTGTTCTGACTTATTCCTAAACATAAAGGGGCTTATAAATAAGTAATCTACTCCTCTATTTCCTCAACAGGGGTCAGCAGACTTTTTCTGTAAAGGCCTTGGGAGCCATTTGCAACCCCCCGCCTCTGCTGCTGTGGCGTGAAGGCAGTCAGATTACGTGGAGATGAACAGGCATGGCTCTGCTCCAGTAAATCACTACGTTTACAAACACAGGTGGAAGTCTGGATTTGACCCCTGGACTGTAGTCTATGGACCCCTGCCTGGAATAACAGCTATTTAAAGCTAAAAAGGAAATTATGGATCAACATCACCCTGCCCCTAACGCTGCCTGCTCCCGTGCTTTCTTCTCACTGAAGAAACTAAATTCAAGTTATTTGCTCAATGTCATGTATTACACTTTTGCTGTTCTGGTCATGTGTGAGAAGATAATTTTCTGAAATAAGACAGAAAGCGAGAGAGACTTATTCTTTTAACCTACCATCCTATTTCCTGGATATCAACAAATACTGGCCTAGGTGGAGATGTGTTTGTTTTTGTTTTTAAATACACTTTATTTTTTGGAGCAGTTTTAGGTTCACAGCAACACTGAGCAGAATGTACAGTGATCTCCATATGTCCCCTGCCCCCGACACACACCAGGGCGGTACATGGGCTACAGATGACGAACCCACCCACCACCCTCATCCACAGTCCAGAGCTGACATCAAGGTTCACTCTGGGTTTGGACAAATGTTGAACAGCACGTATCCACCATCACAGCATCATACAGGATAGTTTCACTGCGCTAAAGATCTTCTGTGGGAAGGCTGTTTTTTAACTTCAAAGTATCATAAAATTAAGTCCCTAGCCTTTGACATATCTTCTGTAAATAGAACTCAACTTGGCAATTTTACAATTAACTACACATATCAAAACTAAAGTTTTCTCTCCTCTCCTCCCTTCAAGGTCATTGAGAAATCTGCTCTAATCAGGCAAACTAGACCAACAACCACTTCTGTATGATCTTTCTTCTCTTTCCTTCTGCAAAAGTCTCAAAACAACTTATTTTCTCTATCAATCTATCCTTTTCTTTAAAAACGCATTTCAAAATGCCACCTCCTTCAGGTTTTCATGGAGAACAAAGTTAACTCCTCCAAGAAGTAGTTTTTGCATTGCTTTTACCCAGCTCAGATTTTAATTTTTTTGCTCTGTTTTCCTTCTGAGAACTGCATACTGCATGTACCATATTACTCGAAGTCATCAATGTGTTGCTTTATATTGCCTTTACATCTTTTTCATGTGTTTGAGGACATATATTTAAAACTGTTAGAAAGAGGGTAACAACATTTATTGTTCACTACTAAAATGAAAGACTAATAAAATCTCCGAACTTTGATCTCCTACCCCTAAAAGTGTTTCTTCATTTGCCCTTTACCCACCTCTGATCTGGATACAGGTCCGCCTAAAATTAGTACACTTTTATAATTTTAATGTTTTCATTAGTTTTCCCAGAAATAGTTTCTAAGCCTTTATGTCCGAAATTTCAACCTTCAGGCTGAGACCCCCGTTTAAATACTGCCACTCTCCACCTTAAGCAAGACATCTTTACTTTCAACTACATTTTACTAAGCAAATCATGTAAGCAAACATCTTTGATGGAGCAACTCTTCTTTTTCTCTTGAAGAGCTTGGAAGTTCCCTTGACTGTTTGCGATGGGAAGTCCAGCCTGGACTATGGTATGCAGCCACAACTCTCAAATGGATTCCCAACAATTAAAGACTTCAGGGCAGGGGGAGGTGCTTCCAGAGTAACGCCGGCTCTCCGTCGTACTACGCCTGACAAGCCTTAGTTTGTAACTGGGGTGGAGAGCACTTCCCAGCTCTTACTCTGACCAGGGAAGCTCTTTCTACTCTCAACAAGTCTAAGCACGAGAGTCCAGAGCAGAGGCACTAGAACCGCCTGGCCGCGGGGCCCTGGGCCGCCAGCAGCGTCTCTGGGCCTCACTGCCACGTCCATACATCTCACATGGTTGTAAGAATTAAAGGAGCAGACGTGTCAAAAGCACTTTGAATAGAGCCTGATACCCAGACGTGTGGACAGGCTAGCTCTTCTCATCACAAAAATGACCTATTGCAACCTCCCTCCTGCTGCCAGCCCACAATAAACCGTAACTATGAGACGCAATAGGATAAAAAAAACTTCTAAAGACTACTCCACAAATACCATCTCAAACAAGGCACAAGTAAGCTGCTCAAGATCAAGTCACTGACACTTCTCTGCCCAACTTTCTCACTTGTAAAATGAGCACCATGAACTAAATACCTCAAAGGCCCACCTTCCCAGCTGCAAAACTTGGGTAATTCTCTTGAAGACGCATCTGAAAAACTAACAGTTGGAGAGAGAACACCCTGGCATTACTGATCCACCTTCCAGGTCCATGTGCAGAAGCCCAGTTCATCTTACTTATTATTAAACTATCAAACTCTGCCCCAATTGTATGCTGAATCCATTTCTATGTGGATACTATAATATTAAGCAGCTAAATGCTGACTGTATCTTTCTTCACCGGAGAATCAAGTTGGAAGATAAGCACATATAAATAAGCTTACTTCAAAATACAAAACAATACAAATGTCTCAGTAAATTCACTCTAATCATATAGGCACACGGAAATACTATATGCACATAAACACCTAAGTATCCTAACAATCAAGTTGTGTATGTATTAAGTGGATGTAACTCCTAGACCACTATGGTTCCATTTCACACGTCCTGACTGCTATTCCAGTTCATTACAAGTAGCCAACTATTCTGTGATCACTATATTTTTTGAATACTTTTTCACAGCAGCACAGCCTTACAATATTTTCTGGAACAAAACTCACCATAGAAAATTCCTAAGAATCTTCTAAAAATCCTTCATTTTAAAGTTATTTGTAAAAGGTCACAATTAATGCAATGTTGCACCAAGTATAAGCTTTAAGCCTAATGGTCAAAAAGAACTTCCTTCTGGAAGAATGATCTGAGTACTTGAGCAGGGAAGAAAGGACCTATTTGGTGGTAAGTTTTTGTGCAACAGTGAATAATAGCAAACAGTATTAGAAACATCAAGTGCTTTATAAGAATACCTTAGCATCATTTGTAATTGGCACATTATTAGTATGTAAAAAATGCTGTTTTTCAAAGAATGTTTTAAAAGAATTAAATATGTAAATGAAAAAATAAGGCACTTTATTTACAAAATATTTTTTCAGATAACACAGGAATCAACTTTAGCACAGACTTCTTCAAATTAAATTGCATTCTAAAATGTGGACCTTTAAAATGTATGTGATAAGAAGTTTCATGCACATTATGTATTTTTCTGTTCTATAAAATTATACCTCATCAGAACACATCTTCTGCAAAGACGTTCTAAAATAAAATCGTTACTCTAATTAATAGTATTATTACATTTTGAATTTACTTTTAAAAAGAAAAAAGCATTTGGTTATTGTCAATAAGCACTCAAAAAACATCAGGTTCTCAGTATGAGCTGAAAAGTAACTATCTGGAAAAAAAAAATGGAAGGCTTGCTATATTAAGTCTACTCTATTTTTACCCTAGTCAAACTAAATAATACCAGCTACTTACAGGGTAATTCCTAACAACTTCAACTGCTTTTTCACCTGTATCATAAAAACTATATTTTAAGTTATTATTCATTTCCTTCTAGCTAAAGTCATTTACAGAATTTATTTTTTGTAAGCCATGGGGTTGTTTTCCCTACAGATTTTCTGACCTCTCAAATCTTAAGGCTGTCAGCACAGAACTGCTGACCTAACATTCAAATGTGAAAAACAACGCATAAGCAGCTGGAATTCCCTCTGAAAATCATCAAAATTAAACCTGTTCTACAGATAAGCTCAACAAGATGATGCCCACATAACAAGAAAACATACGATTTTATAAAACCATCACTGGAGTGGGCTCATGCGCTGATGAAAACATTCACATTAATCAGACCAGTCCTGCAAACCCTGCCGGGTGTCCATGGTATCACACAGGAGGGGCGTGGGGGATGGCGAGATGGTACCGTCCGAGAATCCTAGATCTCTGAGGATAGCTCGTGCATTTCACTTCTATCCCACGTGACACTGCTGTCAGGAGTTTTGACAGTAGTTCACTTACGATAAAATAGAAGACCTTACCATCAGTTTCCTGAGAACTAGGTGCAGCCAGAACAAATGACGTATTTTACTTCATTCAGTGCTGTCAAAAAATGAGGCAAGGTTAGAAAGCAAACCAAGGCGGCCGCGCACTGGGTAAGAATTTCCTCTTCACACAGTTGTCTGCACTGACCTCTTTTCCAAATCCCAAGCCTTGAGGAGTCAGGACAAGGAGGAGGAACGTCAGTGGTCAATGCTGAGCACAAGTGTATCTTCCTCTATGCAGTTTATCAAAGCGGAATTAAAGGGTTCATGTAGGTATTCCTCGGTTCCCTCTGTTTGCAAAGCGTGTGCAACTCAAGAGTTTGACATAAACCAGTTCCTCACAGAAAGTAACAAACAGCTCTCTGGATTGAGTGTTTACCCAGTGTCAGGCACTGTGCCAAATGCTTACACTTGCCGTATCAGCTAATCTTCACACATCTCTATCTCACAGAGGAGGAAACCAACATTCACCGCTTGCCCAAGGCCACACAGCTAGCCCAGGACAGCCTAAAGCCAAACTCTTTACCGTTACGTTAATTAAATGTACCAAAGGGTTAAACTCTAGGAATCCTATGGTGAAACCTCACATAAAAGTTAATAACTACTTGGGTTATCGTTCAAGGAGATTCAAATTTTATACTAGAATAGGCTTCTTTATCAGAGGCTACCAAATATCGTAAGAATCATTTGCTACTTGAGGTTCCAAAAAAACATAAATTCCATGAGTGCAAATCATCTTTAACCCTCTAGTCTGCTAAAAAGCTAACACAAATGTTATTTTGTTGAGCACAGATAGAAGACTAAAACAGTCCCTTTGACATATAATTTATACCCAGCTAAGATGACAGACCTGCAGAATAATTATGACGCAGTGTCAAAAGCACAACATGGCAGCTGCAGACACAAGCCATGGAAGGCCACTGTGGGGTGGGGGACGCGGCGGGGGGAGAGGAGGAAAGGGGAAAACTCAAAGAAGTACTGAAATCTTCCTTAGTAGACACACCTCCCACACAGAGTGGAAATGGGGAGGTGGGGAGGGCAAAGAGACACTTTCCAGGAAGAATAGCAACAAAGAAATGCTGGGTTTGCAGGCTGAGCTCCTGAAACGGGAAATGACCAATTATGAGATACACAGGAGAATGAGAAGGCGGTGAGGACAGTGTCCCGGCTCAGTTCCCGACTTTGGACCCCATCTTCTGAGGCCATGGGCAGCCACAGACCCCATGTGTGGATCTCGGCTATGCTCTGATCACCCTCCTGAGCGTTACTTCTCATGCCATAATAAAGCTGGCTCTCTGAGGGGAAAAAAGCTCTCCTCTCTTGCAATGCGTTCAGAGCCAAATGCACTCAACCAATAAAAATGAAAAGCAGCCACACCAAATTCTCAAAATATGCTTTGCAAAAGGTTAATCCTTAGTATTTTCCACATTAATTTCCAATCTTAAAGTCAGTGAGTCTTTGAAACCCTAGGCCCAAATACAATGAAAACACCTATTTTCTTTTTTTTCTCCAAAGCTTTGAAATGCATTCACAATGATGACTGGAATAATACAAAAACAGCCCTTCACCTTAAAAGGTCAGACATGGAACCCCTGCAAGTCCCCAGTTCCTCCATTATATGCTACCCAAGCGTCCCAGGAAAGACCTGGGACGGTGGTGGTCAGGGGGGAGTGACGGCTGGGGAGGATGGAGCTGTCTCACTGTCACATTCGTCACGACCACGTGTGGGACTCCCACCCTGGAGTTTGCCACAGAGTGGCCGAGAGCCTTCTCCAGGGAACCTAGGACAACACATAAAGCCTTTCTTCTCAACACCAGGTGCTCCTCTCATGCTCTTCAGAAATTCGTACTCAGCCTCACAAAGGAAATGTCAGTGTTCAACTCTACCCACCCACACTGTGCCGACAGGCACCAAAGACAAAGGTTCGACCTGGTTTCTGTGGCGAAGGGTGAAGACACTCAGCAAACCCCACTCTCCCGAACTGCACAGAGCACCCATCTGTCGGTCTCAATTATGCCCCCAAAATTCACATCCCACTTAACATACCAGTTCTTCTCACACCTCTACACGGAAGATCCCCTAGCATCAGAGAGGTGGAAACCCACCTCCTTACGGGAGCACACCCTTTGATGCCTAATTTGAATCTAAGCCAATGTCCTATGCACAACAGAGCCCTGTATTGTATTTTTTATACTTGATAATACTTTAACACAGGAATACACACACGTGGTTTACTTACATTCCCCCAAGTGAAATTCATCTTCCAGAAAGTTACATATGTTTATCCTGTGGCTCTGCACGTCCACAGGAGTATACCAACCTCCGCGGAAAGCCCCACAAATAAAGTAAAGTAAAATTATATTTTAAAACTGCCATGGAAGCAAAATAAACACATAATTTCAGATTCTTCACATGTAAATCTTTCATTATTGACTTAATTACCAAGCACAAGACAAATATTTTACATTTTCTAAGGAAGACTAAAAAGAGGCAACATGTTTAGTGAAAAGTCCTAACATGATGGCATACGGAGCATGAGTGATGAGCCGGTCTGACTTCCTCTCTCCCCTTGTCAGAGCTAACTTTGTGAGCTAGGTCTGCCAGAAGGCAAAGCAGTGGGTCACAGGGAAAGTGAGACAAACACGATATTCCAGCTGTCACAGTGAGATTCTAAAACGTCATTCCTCAGTATCTATGGGGGACTGGCCCCGGACCCCCGTGGACACTAACATCCTGGTCCCTTCACTTCCTGGCTTTAAGGTTTAGGGGATGGGGGAGTACAGTTCTTAACTTTTTTTGTGTGCAATGTATATCTTTGCAGTCTAGTAAAATCTATAGACTTCTTCTCAGAATGCTTTTTAAGTGCATAAAGCACAGAGGCTAATAAAAAAAGAAACCAACTACAACAAAAGGCAGCTCTTAAATACTAAAAAATACATTTGAGAAATTGCCCAAGTCCCTTAAATAAGATGGTCTAGTACAGTCAGCCCTCAGTATCCATGGGTTGTGCATCTGAGGATTCACCCAACCCACAGTTGAAAAAAACCCACATACACGGGGACCCTTGCAGTTCAAACCCTGTTCAAGGGTCAATAGCAAATGCTAAAAAATTCATTTTAGGAGCTAACATTTACCTGCTTACTTTAACACCCAAATTGTACCCAGGGATAGAGTCCTCATATACATTTTTAGAAGGCAAGCGGAAATTTTAAAGGTGTTCTTGCCTTTGTCCTTAGCTTACTTAGGTTTTCCCAACGGGAACAGCTCAGCTCTCATTCTTCTCAGCTGAGTGAGCCAACTGGCTCAGACACCACCTCTTCCACGAGGTCCCCCTCCTCTGAGCTGGGGAATCTGCCGTCCCGCCCACATGGCTGTAGTAATGTCTTGTGCTAATCTACTCTGATCTCTCCTTCAGTGGCTGAGAGTAACTCTCCTCCCTGAATAGAACTTCTTACGCTCTGGTCATGGACAATAACTTACATATAGTAGCCTGGGTTCCCCAAGGTGCTTCCTCAGCTCCTACCCCAGGATGAAATGCACTCACCCTGTCTTGTCAGCCTCCTGGATAATCTCTCAGCCTTAACAACCCAATTCAGATGTTGCCTTTCCTTCCCACCCCTGCCCCTTTCAAACTAGCCCCCCACAATCGGGATGTAGTATCATCCCTGACTGACCTCTGGGGGAATCTCTGAAGCCCTGCTCTTCCCTCACTGCATCCTCCTGGCAGGGCCCGTGTCTGATGATCACTTTATCCCTGCCACCTGGAACAGCAGCACGTGAGGCTGTTCAAAAACAGCTGCTGAGTGGTACGATGATTTGAGACAGAAAGGAAATGAGCCTATGGCCTAAAAATCTGCCTTTCTCTGGATAGCCACATTACCCAGAATATGATAAAGTATGTATTTTAAACATGAAAAACTTTTATGACCTAATGAATAATACTTCCAGATCAATCATGTATTCATTCTTTCAATGAGCATTTGGGCTCCTTAATAGTAGCTGCCAGGAGCTGTGCTGGGCTAGGGCCCCGCCAGCCCCCACGCTGCCTCTGAGCACAGGGATCAGAACAGGATGCCCTCTCTAGACAGATGAACTACAGAAGCTGGGCCCAGGATTCCACATGCCTGCCTCAGCTGGTCGTGAGCAAGAGGCTCTGCCTACAGGAGCAAATGAGAGGAAGTCCTTTAGGGGCCTCAGATGCTAGTGAGGGAGACAGCAAATACCCAGTCAGTTCTCAACATTTTCTATGTGACCCTGAAAAATCAGACTTCCGGATACAACACAACGTACTCCCTCTAAATCCTCACCTCACTAAGCAGTGGGACTATAATCATCAATTTGAACCGGGGCCAAGGCATCCCCCTATGCCAGCAGAGAGTTCTAGTACCTTTAGGAAACAAGCACTGTTTCCAGATTCAAGCAGGCCTCATAACTGACTACATTGTCAATTATAACCTCATAGTGACTGGCCAGATCATTTCACCAAGGAATACTTTCAATTCATTTGTTTGATTTTTAAGTCATTTCTTAAATGCATGTGCTGGAGACTATTTTTTCTGTAATTGTAAATATTTCACAAGATACTTTACTCACTTAGGAATTATTTGCTTTAACAGTTCTTTGGTTAACACTACTACTCTCTAATCTACTAAAGTTAAATACAAAAGATAATTGCTGTTCCCAGCTGCTAAAACACATCAGAATAAAACAAATCTTTTAAAAACAGTAAGCTAAAATAAACTGACTTTCTTAATGTTAAAATCTCTTCACAGTTAAGAGAAAATGCTTTTTTGTTTTTATACGGAATGTATATTATACACAAATATATTTTTGACCAATTGCTTCCCTATGAAAAATGTATCAGTTTACCTATTTTCTGAGTTCTGCAAATAATGATCTGAGTTAATGTCAACTACAACTCTCTTCACTTCTTGTTAATCTAATGTACAGAGTAGTACAAACATAAATGTCAAAAGAAGTATGGGGGAGGGGGTGAAAAAAATTCATGGTGATCCAGCTGGCAAAGAATATCCAACCATTCATTTAAGACTCCTCTATCCAAATAAGGTACCTGTTAAGAGATAGTAAATCTCAGACTTTAATACGCACACTAATGGTTGGGAAGGCATTGTAATTTAGTCAAATTCGACTAATTCATTCAACAAATATTTATGAAGCATCTCCTGAGAGACAGGAATTGTGGGGGCAGGTGGAAACGAACCAGAGAAATGGAACCAGTGCTCCTGGGGCCAAGTAACCATGAAGCAGGGTCACCATCCAACAAGCTGCCATTCCTGCCACTAAAGAGATACTTCATAATACAACTTATTACAAACTCTACTTTTATTTAATACAGAGCCCTACCTCTTAGATTTCTGGGATGAATCTGTTTAGTTCGAGGCATCTTCTTTGATTCAGGGGCCCCTTTTCCTTCTTAGAAACTGTAGGAAGAGCAGGTCACAGAAAGGTGGCTCCATACACCTAATGTCCATCAATTAATCCATGTGCTGAAAAAGAAAAACAGTCACGTTTCACTACCTGCAAAGGAAAAAAAGACAGTTCAAAAGTTATAGCTTAATATAGCACTAATCTAAATTTAACAAACGGTAGCCAAGCTGAAGACCACTGCAAACCATTACTTCCTAACTTTTAATTAAACACAGGACACGTCCTTTTGCCACTATCTGGGCTTTCCCATTAAGAAAACAGGAGAAAAAATATCACTGTCCCTTTACCAAAAAAGAGTGAAAAAGTGAATTGTTTTAAAGTCACATTACAAGGTACCATTAAAGTACAGCATCAGGCTATAAAAGAGCTTTGCTGCATATAGTACATGTCTAACCATCTATAAGTTCTTTGGGGACAGACAGGGACCATGTCTCATTCATTTTGTTTTACTGAGTTAACTCAGTTAATATGTGTGGTTGCTATGGGGGGCTGTTCCCCAGTTCTTCCAGTTCCCCCTTCAAGCGCCTGTTAGGACTGTACTTTCTGCCTCCCTATGTTTAACTAGAATGTGTGACCAGTTCTGGCTAATAACCAGTGAGTGGGAGAGGCAGGCATCACATCCAGGCTGGAGCGTTCCGTTATCAAAGCAAGATCTCTCAGAGCTCTCTTCCCTGTCCGCCATGGGACAGGCACTGTTCTAGACAGTGAGTCTGACAACACCGAGCTGAGCTCTTGCCAAGTCAACACGACCATGTGGCATAAACACAAAAGAGATCATTATTATTTTAAGCACTGAGGTATGAGAGTTATTTGTTACTACGGCATAACCCTGTCCTGACTTACACATTTTAAACACAGTGATTGGAAATACAGTAACAATCCAAAACTTAATCATCTCTTGTCTCAAATCAGCTGCCTGTCTCCTCTTCCACAAGATCCTCAAGGATCCTGGGGCTAAAATTTTAGTTTTAGCTTCTTTTGATAAGGCTGATAAGCAAAGCCCAAGATGATGTTAAACATTAAATTATGTTTCATCACTAAGCAAGGACACAAGAATGGAATACGAATGGTTTAGAACTTTCATAATACCCAGTACTGTAGAAAAAACAATACTTACTGAGCACCTACTGTGTGCCTATGTACTTCCTACACATCACCTAATTTAATCCTAATGATAACTGGTTAGGTAGCTATCATTTATCCATTTTATAGATAAGAAAATTGAGACAGGAACCTGCCCATGGTCAGCAAACAAGGAATGTGGCACCATGTGCCTCATGTACTTTCAGCATTTATTTCCTTGCTGGACGTAATACTTGCCCTGGGGCTTTTATTCAAGACACCGTACAACACAAGTCATGACTATTTTGGGTTCAAACCAGACTGAGTTCAAAGTTTGCTGTGTGGCCTCATTCAAGGTACCTAACCTCTCTGAAGATCAGATTTCCTGACTGTAAAACTAGGAAACAGTACGTACCTCACTGGGTTGTTGCAAGGACTAAACAAAACAATGTAAATGCTTTGATCACTGCCTAGTACACAAAAATATCAAATATTAATTCTCCTCAAGAAAGCCTCTATGGGAAAGGCTGTATCTAATATCTCACTATAAGATTTTAGAAATTTATGGTTTCAATACAACAGAAAAGAAACAGAAGGGAAGAAGGCTATAATTAACTTCAGAATTTTATCCCTGATAAGGCGGGATGTGGGCACCGCACAAAAATATTTGCAATTTTTTAACTGCATGGGGGAAAATATGAAATAGGATGGTCCAATCTATGTACTTCATCGAACACTGTGCTAAATGATCTGTAAAAAACATGGTTCGTCAACTCCCTGCAGCGAAGACATCCACCATTCAACTGACGAAGCCCCTGTTTCAAGAGTATTTAGAGACGTCAGGGCCAAATAAATTGTACGAATGCTTAACTCTGTTTCTTGTTAAAGCTGTTAAATGATCACGATATTTCGAAGTTTTAAAAGCATGAACTCCGACAGTAATTCAATCACGTGACCCCATAGGATCGGGAGCCTGCTCTTAAAACATGCAAATTTCCAATCAGTACCAGCTTTCCGCTACTCTGTTCAGTGCCAACCCACTGTCCCTAGCTGTCCATCCCAGGTTTAAATCCTTGTAGGCAGGGAGTCAGTATTTTCAAAGACAGCAGCATTGTAGAGATGAACACGAATGACAAACCGTTCCTTTACAAGAAAGATACACTACATGGAGCAAAAACATGACACGATCAAAAAGCGTAGACAGTTGCAGAGAAAAAACATGAATGAATGTGGAGGGCGGAGCCTGGGAAAACCCCTCTGCAACGCTGCACTGAACAAAGCGCTTCGCATGCCAGGAGGAGGGGGGAATGGAAGTGCCAGCTCAGGAAGGAGCCTGGAGTGGATGCGGAGAGCAGGAGGAGGAGGACGAGATGAGGCGAGTGCGGCAGCCCTGAGACTCCTCCTCGCCGCCAGCTCCGCCGCCGCCCCCTCCCCTCTCCAGCTGCAACTCCTTCCCCAGCCCGACCCCAAGGCGAGCCTGAGCCGACCCGCGCCCAAACCCACCGCCCTCTTCCCAACTGCAGCAGGCGCGTTCTCCCAACCCGGAAAGAAACTACCCAGGTGTCGGGAGTAAACAGATACTTAGAGCAAAGAACGAAAGGAAAAGAAAGCCACAAAGCCGGGAGGTTGGGAAGCCGAGGCCTGGTCTCCCTAACCACCTCCCCCTTCTTGCAAAATGCGTCTGCGGCTGGAACGCGAGTGGGGAGGCTGGGTCCCTCCGTACCTGCTCGGCTCGCAGGACCGCAGTTTGGGCCGCTCACGCGCAGCGAGGGCACCCTGAAGTGACAAGAGTCTCCCACACGCAGCCATCCCCTCTGCAAGGTCGGCGATTGCACACACACGCACACACACACGCGCGCCCGCACGCCCCCCGCCCGCGAAGAGGGATGTGGTCCTGCCACCCTCCTCCCGCCGCCGCTCCCTCGCCGCCCTCCCAGCTGCAGCGCCCCCACCACGGAGCCCGCGCCGAACCTGCTGCCAGGACGCCCGGCGGGGCCGCTGCCGCTGCAGCCGGCCCCTGGAGCTGCGCTGCTGATGGCGGCGGCCGCAGCCCGGAATCTCCGCGACCCCCGCGCAGCAGCGGCGGCGGCGGCGCCTGGGATCCCTCCTTCACTTGACAACCCCAAACACAAACATAACCTCCTTCGGCTGCTGCTCCAGGTCCCCTGGCTCCGTCCCCCTCCCCGTCGCCGCCCCAGCAGCAGCCACACTAAAGGCCGGCGACTGGCACTCACACCACCCAGCGCTGAAATATTAAACAGGGGAGCCGACCGGGGGGCGGGAGGGGGAGCGCGGGGCTCGCGGGCGGGGGCCGCAGGCGCCGGGCGGGAGAGGCGGCCGCGCTCGCCGGCGCCCGGGGCAGCGGCATGACCGCTGCCGCCGCCGCCGCCGCCGCCGCCACCGGGGAGGGGGCATCCGGGGGGCCCGGCGGCGAGGCCGGGGGCGCGCGCCGCGGCGAGGCGGGGCTGGGCGGGCGGACCCCAAGGCCCTGGGGCCCGAGGCGAGGAGGGCGGGCGCGGGCTTTACCTCTCCCCGGGGCAGAGTAGGGCACGTTTAGCGTCTTTAGGGGCGACGGGAGGAGCGCGGGCCGGCCGGCGCGAGGGAGGGAGGGCGAAGGTCGGAGGCTTTCCCGTGGGTGGGCGGGGCGGCAGGGGATCCCCGGGGGCGGGAGGCGGGGAGGCCACGGGCAGCGACGCGCGGGCGGGGGAGGGGGCGTCCCCCGGCGGCGACCGAAGCGGGGGCTTCGCTAGGGGAAGGGCGGGGGTCACCCCGGGCGCGGAGGCCCAGCTGGACTGGCACGGCCTCCTACCCCCTGGGGTAGGGGTGGGGTGGGTGACCCAGCTCGAGGTTCGTGCGGAGCGCGGAGTCCCGGGTCTCCCCAGCGGGGCGGGCCCAGGACTGCGCCTCCCCACCGCCGCCCGCCCGGCCACGGCTCCGCCCCGCCCGGCCGCCGCAGGGACAGCAGGGGGGCGGAAGGAGGCGGCAGAGCGGCCCACGGGGGGAGGGGCGGGGTTAGGGACGCGAGGGGCGGGAGCCCGGGGTCGCGCTGGCTTGAGGACTGGCGCCTCGCGGGGGCGGAGGGGCGGGCCCGCTGGTCACGCGGCCCCGGGAAGGCCTTGCCGGGTCGCGCAGTTGGGGGCGGTTGGTCCGGGAAGAGGGGCGGGGACGAGCGGGGCGGTAGTTTCTCTTTACCGTCTCTTTACTTTCTAAAGCAGGATGTGGGCCGGCCCGGTGACGTCATGGGGTCTCCCAGCCCCGCCCCCCGCCCGGGCCGAAAGGGGGAGGGTAAGGGAGAAGGGCGGGCGGGAGGGTTGGGGGGTACCCCAAGGGGGTTTCCTCAGCAACGCGTTGAGGGAAGGGAAAAGTCATTGTGAAACTTGAAACTCATTAACTTTGAAAAACAACTTTAAAAAAAACGGGAGGGGGGCGGGCTGTTGGGTTGAAGGGTGGAAGGGGACGTATTAACCCTGAACTGAAATGAAACTACTTTTTGGTGGCGGATGTTCTATTAAAAGATTGAGGGAAGCCAAGGTTATTCCAAAGGCCGCTCCAATGCCCGCTGGTGGTTCCCAGAGCCCGAATTGCGAGCGCTGTTAACCCTTGCCTGTCTGCCTGACAGCTTGGGGCAAGGAGGAGAGGGGTCTTTGAGGTCAGGAAAGGGGGTTGTGGGTCTGGACCGCCGAGCTGGTCCCAGGGACTCAAGGGAGGAGAGAAAGGGGGAAGAGGGAGTAATTACCATAAACCAGAGTTTGGCCCCGGCTGCTAGAAAGCAATAGAGGAAGCAAGGAGTGGAAATCTATGGAAAAGAAATCAGGAGGGGCTGCACAAGGGTAACGATAAAGGTTTTCGGGGTGAGACCTAAAGAACGTTAGAAGTTTGGGGCGCAGAAATTCCATATGTACACCTAAAGAAGCAGGCACAGTGACTGGTTTAAGGAGCCACGCTGAACTTGGGAGGACTAAGGTGAAACAAAAATTTTGCGCAGAAGAAATTCTCAGATAAAACCAATCTGCTTTCCCCTTTTAAGGAATAAAAATGCTAAACGACCGTACACCCACTCTGCTGGCCATGTGTGCAGACTTGAATTGTTTTGTTCCCTGGGGCTTCCATAAAGACATCTAGGTTTTTCCTGCTGGGGTTGACCCTTAAAATTCCCCTGAGGAAATCCTACCTCTAGCACATTTGAGCTAAGTAAAGCTTAACGCACCAGAATGCGAATGATTAAAAATGGAATACTCAATAATGGCGAGCTTGTAATAAAAAAATAATGTAATGTAAAGAGGGGAATATACCTGTGAAAAACTGGATTTGGTCATAAGAGCAAAGAGCAGCCAACAACTACCTAAATTTGAAATAATGTTTAGCATACTATGCTTCCAACCTTGCAATAAAATAATGCAGTTTTTTCATTTTCGATGTGATAAAACCATCTCTTTTATGAAATGAAATGACACCTAATGGATTGCAATCACCAAAAAATTATGTAAATACCAGTTTGCAACTTGAATTAAAAAAAATATCAATTTAAATGTGAAAGTATCCCTAATTTGTCAGGAGATTAAGATTAAAGTAGCTTGGTGATTACTGATTCTACTTTGTGTCACCTGCTAAGTCAAAAATGCTAACTGAATATATTTTTAACCCAATAGGTGTCGACCATCACAAATGCATAGTGTGAACACAATGTTTACATGGGATTTGGCATTGCTGTGAACTTTCTAACAAATTAAACATGAAATCTGGAGTTGTAATAGATTAATTCTGTCATTTCAATTTGTTAAAGAACTTTTTTCTTAAACAGACTATTCACAATTTAACTTTCTTGAGCACCAACTTAATATTTATCTTTTTTGTGATATATACAATACCGAACAGTTTCCCATTTTCTGTTTTCGAGTTTTCTAAATTCAGTTTCTTTTCCTAATTCTGCCTAAATTCTGTCTACAATTCTAACTTCCTAGTTATCAGAATGCAAGGAAATCCAACTAAATAAAGTGGCTAGTTTCGGCTTAATTATTTTGTGGCAAATTGAATACAACTTCTCAAATTTAATCTTATAAACGGAATGTGGTGGAAAATAATTTTTTTGAACCACAAGATAAATGTGAATGACAAGGAGCAGTTTGAACTGTCAAAAATTCTGTAGCAATGGGGGAGGTGATCGTACTCTGAAAAAAAAAGGCGGGGGGGGCTTCTAGGACCCCATTTCTCTTTGGCTGCACCCCTCCTGGCCGTGAGAGTGCTTCTGGAGCCCCCGTCGGGAGTGAGGTTCAGGTGAGGGCAGTGTCACTGGGAGGCTCTGCACACATTTTCCTTGCAGAGCCGTTTTGGGAGAACACAAGTCCCCCGTGGGCTTTCCGCGGGGCTCCGCCATCCCGCCGCGTCCACCGGGCTCCGCGCCACCCCGCCGCCCGCGCGCCCCCTGTCCCGGTTCCCACGCGGCCGCCTGACCCGCCCGGCTCGGGCTCCCCCCTGGCGCGGCCCCGCGGCCCCGGCCCTCCGCCCTGCGCTCGGCCCGGCAGCGCCACCGCCACGCGGAGATCCCGGAGGTTCCTCCCCGCTGGCCGCCGGGTCACGCCGCCGCCCGTCCCTCCCCTCCTCCCTCAGAGCGCGCTGGGCTTTCCCGTCCACCGGCCGAATCCCCTCCTCCTTGGGGCGACCCGGCGACAAAACCTGCCCCGCACGCTCTGCCAACTCTGCCCCACACCCAGGCTCTTCCCCAGCCAGACGCCAGACAAAAGAACCAGAAAACTTACCCGAACTGCCACGCGAAAGTCTGATCCAAAGCTTCCTGGGTTTAACTTTTAATTTTAAAAACAACAAAAGCAGAAACCAAAAGCCTCCTAGGTTGGAAGTGGGCGTGAGAGGAAATGCGAGGGGGAGGCGCTTCTTTCCCTCGGCTGCTTTGGCCCCCCCCCCTTTTCTGGCCCCTGCCTGGGGCTTTGATGTTATCTAGTGCACCGCCTACATTGGGTTTATACCGTGGGCTCCGCGCCGAGCATGATACACAGAAATTCGGCACTTTATATGCTGGTTTATAAGCAGGTGGTCACGGTAAAAGGATTCCCACTTCTTAACCCCGCGGGGAGAAAGGAGCATTTACCCCGCTGCCCTTTGTTACCTGGACTGAAATGAACAATCCACCCATCTAGTAATCCTGAGCGCTGCACCTTGTGGCATTTTCTGTTAGACACACAAAAAAAGAGGCCTTCAAAATTAGATTCATTTTCCCTCCACTCAGCACAAACTTAGAACAAGGTGATATTGTACGTTTTCTGAGGCTTTGTTTGGTTTTTAGATCTCAGTTTTGAAAGTAAATATTATTTCCCTTCTAAGATAGACCTACAGACTTGAAGAGACAAGATACCTCTGAAGAAAACTCCATAATAACACAGCTTTCATATACCATTCTTACAGATCAGACTCTCCCAGCACCCTCCCCCTCACGTTACGGAAAGCTTGTAACTGTTAATTTTATCTTACTTAACTGGACACTAGCAGAAACTGCATATATTTTTACATTAGATTAGTCGTCTCAGGACCATCACATAAAAGCACTAACAAAGGGTGCTTTTTTTTTTCCTTAAAAAACAGGTTAGTAATCAAGAAATATTGCACGTTCTGCCATTCAGGCTTAACCTTGATCCACTTTATGCCAACACCAACCTGTGTTCAGGCCTTGCCCTCTGGGAGTTTACAAATTATGGAGACAGAATAAACACATGGAAAAATACCTAGAGGGAAAAAGATACAAGAAGCAGCTTATAAACAGAGCCAATTAAAGTTATACAGAGTTATTTACATGATTGCTGAGAGCTTTCTGGATTGGGTGGAGGGCAGGATTATCAGAGAAAGTTCCATCCTCAGGGTGAGTTCTGAGCAGGATTTTGAAGGAGAGAACATTCAGGATTTGGCAATAGTATGAGAACAGCATTCCAGGGAAATAAGCTTGAAGGTGAGAGCAAGTGAACTGTGTGTGATGGTCTGGCTATAGCAAAAAGTCAAAGTAAGTGTGAAAAAAGAAGGGTGGCCATATAAATATAGCATCCAGATCAGGGCACTTTTGAGAGGGAAGGGGAGGCCGTGAATAACTATCCCCAGGTGAGAGGCATTCACCTGCACTGTCCTGGTCAAACAGAATGACTGGGTTCCCTAGTGATGAGCTATGAAAACAGAATGGGCAGGGAAAAGCATTCTTGGGCATCCTTAGGAAGGAATTAACACATAATAGATACTGTGAGCAGTTGGTAGTCATTTGGAGACATCTGTACTGAGAATGATCTTTTTAAGGAAAATTATTGTTACTGAGTGATTTAGAATCCATCATGATAGTATTTATATTGGCAGTAGTATTAATAGTAGTAGTATTTGGATCAGCAGAAATAGCCATAGTAGAGATCTTCCTTGACTTAACAGTAGTGTCACATCAATAAACCCATCATAAGTTGAAAACACCGTAAGTCAAAAATGCATTTAATACACCTAACCTGCTGAACATCATAGCTTAGCCTAGCCTAGCTTAAGTGTGCTCAAAACACTTACATTAGCCAACAGTTGGGCAAAATCATCTAACACAAAGCCTATTGTATAATAAAGGTTTGGATAGCTCATGTAATTTATTGAGTACTGAAAGTGAAAAACAAAATGGTTGTACATGTTTGGTTGTCCACCCTCTTGATGGTGTGGCTGACTAGGCGCTGTGGCTTGGGGCCACTGCCCAGCATCACTGTAGTGAGAATTGCTAGCCCGGGAAAAGATCAAATTAAAAAGTTTGAAGTATGATTTCTACTGAATATTGCTTTTGCACCATCGTATGGTTAAAAAAAAAATGTAAGTTGAACCATCCTAAGTCCAGGACGGTCTGTAGTATTTGTATCAGCAAAAATGTTAATAGCATTTGTACGGGCAGTGGTAGTAATCTACTATTTGTACTGGCAGTAGTAGTACTAGCATTTGTCTGGGCAGAAGCTGTTCCAGTAGGATCTGTATCAGCAGCAGTACAAATAGTAGCAGTAGTGGTGGTGGTAGTAATTGACAGTTACTGAGAATTTATGACTTGACTTGCCAGGCTTTCCTGTATAAATTCATTTACTCACCACTATAAACCTATGCCACAGATGAAGAAAGAGGGGCTTAGAAATGCTAAATAATCTGCCTGCAGCCACAGAGCTGGTAGATGGTAAACCCATGACTGGGACCCAGAGAATACTGATATACTATAGCTTAAAGATTACACTTCATGAAAAAACATTACAATAACTATAATGTTCTACATCTGTGGAACAAAGGAGAAAAGGGAATGAAAAAAGTGTCCATTGTTTCAAGTTTTGAGACCTTGGTAGATTGTGTGATGAAAATGGGGAAGTTGGGATGGTGTGGTGCTTAAGGAGGAGAAAAGGACTTTAATTTTAACCATGTCAAGGCTTAATAAGGATGATTTAAATCACATGCCACTATTTATACTATTTATGCCAATACTGATACTATTAACCTTACAGATTACACTAGCAGAAGGAACCGGGTCTCTAACTTCATTTAAAAACACCTAGTTCAAGGCCTGCTAGTAAAAAAAATTTAATGAGTATCATTTGGTGTATTATCTGTTAAGGAGGTAAAAGAATACTTGAAGTGATAGAAGTGATGCTTGTGGTTCATAAAAGAATTCCTCGTAAGCAGTGTCTGCAAGCTGCATCCTGGGAAACATTAGAAAGAGGCAACAGTGTTCAGCTAAAACAATCTAACCTTACCCATGATCTAAGATGTAGTGAGGAACAGAGGAACCGAGGGGAGAACACAGCTAGTTAGTAACACCCCTGCTGCGCTGGAGCGAATCATCAGTTCCAGGATCTACTACTAACAAGCAGCATGTGTTAAGCATTTATGGAGAAGGGTAACCTGTGGTTAAAAGCATGAATTTGGAAGCTAGCAAGCCTGAGTTGAATCCCAGCTCTGCCAGGTGCATTATCTTGGGCAACTGATTTGACCTTCCTGAGCCTCAGTTTACTCATCTGTAAAGTAAATGTAACTAGAGGCTTCATAGAATTATTAGGAGGATTGGATGAGTTGGTGTTTCTAAAGCATTTAGAATAGTGCCTGTCACATAGTCATAACTACACACACACACACACACACACACACACACACACACACACACCAATTCCTCATTGCATGTCTAGCAATCTACTAAGTGTGCTTTAACATTTATTACCTTTTAAATATTGAAAACAGTCTGTGGAGCCTGGGGAGACCTGATAACCAAATGGAACATGGTACCCTGGATGGAATCCTGGAATAGAGAGAAGACATTAATGGAAAAATTTAGTAATATCCAAATAAAGTCTGGAGTTTAGTTAATAGTAAGGTACAAATGGCATTTTCTTATTTTTGCTCAAATGTACCATAGTAATGTAAGGTGTGAACAATGCAGGAAACTGGGTGAGGGTATGCAGGAGCTCTCTGTATAATCTTTATACATTTTCTGTAAATCTAAAATATTTTAAAATAAAGTTTATTTGGTGGGGAGGGTATAGCTCAGTGGTAGAATGCTTGCTTAGCGTGCACAAGATCCTGGGTTCAATCCCCAGTACCTCTGATTAAAAAAAAAAACCCACTAATTACCTCCCCCACCAAAATGAACACACAAAATAATAACTTGCTGCTACAGGTACCATTGTTACCCACACGTTCTGATAAAGGAACTCAGGCCTAGAGAGGTAAAGTAACATGTCCAGGGTATAACCACATCTGGTCTTCTAGAGACCCTCACTATCTGCAGGGGAGACCACCTCCTGGACCCCCAGACCTGCTGCCTAGAGTCTGACCTTTTCTTTATACTTGCACCTGTAGCCGTCAAGGGCCTCGGGGAGCAAGTGGGGCCGAAACACAACTCTGAAGCAGTGTTTTCTCAAGTTCAAAATGTCAGGTTTTTAAGTTATTCCTGGCATATTTTAATGGGGGTTATATCCATAATTATGGAATTTCAGCGTCAGCACAGGGGTACACTAGGTGTGTGGACCAGGCTACAGGACAAGATTCAACACATTAAAGTATTTCAAGTTTCCCTTCGATATCATTGGTTACAAGTAAACTTCCCTTCCTGTAAATAAACCACCAGCACCACAGCTCCACCCCTACCAGCTTTAAAGCGCTCTCTTTCTCCAAACATGTCTTCGCTCCCAATGTACACCCACCTCCTCCACTACCATCTCTGTCACCCCAAACCTTACCAGCTCCCAAACTCACCAGCTTCTGGCTGTCTACATATTTTGTTGGGCTCTAAAAAGTTTTCTCTAGATGCCCACTTACTGGATGAAATTTTGCAACTGAACTGCTTCTGGTAAACAACTTTTAAACCCAACCTTTTTTTCTCTCCCTAAATTCAGTGCTGTACTACCGTATACTATTTCATTTAAATTTAAATGGTTAAATTTACAATTTCAAGCTTACTGGTATCTTTTCATTGTGGTTCCTATTAGGCGAAAATGTCTATGGGTATCAATACAATGGAACCCAGGAGTCAAAGTCCGAGCTGGGACAAGTTGGAGAAAGAGCAATAGGCAGAACTGACTGTATAAAATCTAAGGAAAACAAAAGTAATATTAATGCACAAGTAAGAGGTCAGCAAGGAAGTGAGATATAAGAATACGCCACAGGACAATAATAGCTCCTGGTAAACTTTAACATGCTTTGAGTGCTTTTTAAGTTTCAGCTATTTTAATTCTGTAGGAGGAAGTGGAGCTTAATTTATAGTAGATGTTTGGAAATGGAACAAGGGTTATAATAAGTCATCTAAGTAAGCCTGTGTGTGTGTGTGTGTGTGTGTGTGTGTGTGTGTGCAGTGTAGAGTGAATATCAGGCAGCCAGATGGCCATGTAACCCAAAGAGGGTGTAGATATTATCTGCAAGATTTTTTGCAATTAATGGATTGTGCATACAAAGTTTAATAATTATAAAAAATACTGATGCAAGCAGGAAATCTTGGCACAGTTGTGGTATGTAGTGCTCAGAGCAGGAGTAACAGGACACACATTTGTCTTATGCTTGCTACTCATACAACTGTCATTCCCAACTGTTGTGGAACCTTCTGCTTGCAAAATTCCATCCCTCACATAGTAACAAGAGAGTCAAAACAGTCCCTCCCTCCTGAGCTCTGATCACACAACAGTTTCATAAGCCTGTTCTCTCAGAAAGTTCCACAGTCCACCTCTGTGGAATAAAATAAAGTGATTTCCAGAAAGGTAAATCAGACATTTCCCTCACAGCAGCTCTCTCCTGCTCGTCGTATTTTAAAAGCATAGTTTTCTATTACCAGAAAGTCTGGGGGAAGGAAGGTGGTAAGCTTCTGAATTTTCTTAAAAAATATTTTTTTTACTGTCTCAATAATCATTCCTTTTAAGTATCTATTCTGAGCAACTGATGATCTTATACCATTTTGGTACCATTAAAACAGATTCACACATCTTCACTCAAATCTCTAATGAGATTTCTTATTAAGAAACTTACTATTTTCTTATTTAGGAAAAAAAACAAGTCTTATCCCAAACCAATTATTATTCAAAAAAGTTTCCAAACATAATTTACTTTGTGGCGGTGGTCTATGATTCCCTTTCCCAAAAGACCAAGCTACTATTCTGCAACAAATCACAAGAAAATCTTTTATTTGTGTCTGTTCTCCCAAATTCAAAGAAAACCAGAATAAATTTGGACAGTACTTACAAAAGTAATTCTGGGATGCTGCAGAAATATTTGCAGATAAACATGACTATGGATTTCTTGTTACTAAGATATCCTTGAAGTTTGCTTGGTTTTTCTGCTAATCTGAAATACATGGTAGCACTGAGATGTCATCATGGCGTATTGACTAGCTGTGTAGCAAATAAGTCAAAGTCTAATTTCTAGGTTAAACTAAAAATCCCAGAAAAAAGAAAAAAAATTAAAATTTCTTATCACGGCCAAATTACAACTCAGATACATTGTTAATTAGCAAGCTAAGATTAATGTGCTAAAGTTACTAAGGAGCATTTTACAGTGTTCTCCTCTCCAAAATGGAGTGATAATCATAACCTACTTCCTAGGGATCCTTAACAGAAGAGCAATGAGAGTTTATTAAGTAATCGGGATGTATCCACTTCTACAAAATATCTAGGTAAATAGCTCCTTCACTTTACCTTCACTATGTCTAATGTCTTTTGCATTATTCTCCTGTGTTTCATTATATCCTCTCTTCTTTCTTCACGTACATAGTACGTAATTGGATTCCTTTTAAAGTAAGCGTTTATTTCCATATTTGTAACCACTTGCCATTCTACTGCTCTATTTTCTTCCTCTTCTTTTTTTCTGAATTTGGAGTGAATGGCTTATTCTTAAACCCAGGACAGTATTATTTTTAGGTTCTATGAATTCTGTGAATTGGACACCAGCCTTCTTAAATTCAATTGCAATTACTTCTTCTATTAATATTTACAAGCACATTGAATTCTTTGGATGAAGACTACCGCACAGTTTTTTTCTTCTAGTTTGCATTGGCCTGACATCTGGCCTCTTGAATATAGATTCTCTGACTAATTAAAATCAGAATTATCTCTTTCCAACCACCCATAACCCACAATTTTGACATTATTTCCAGCCACATTTTTCTAATTCCTTCAATTTTCTCCTAACCAACACCCTCCTGCATGTTTCCTCAACACTAATTCCCTGTTTTCCCCCCTATATTTAGAAGACTTGGGATTTCATTATCACCCTAAGATGCAGAGATGCACTGTGATACATTACAGTTTTTTTCCTCACTATTTTCTTCAAAATATTGCTAAAGTTGAAAAGCAAATACATCCCATTTTACATTTATTAAGAAGCTTCTCAATAGTAGATTAATTCAGCAGTACTCCAGTGCCACCAATATTAACATTGGAGGGTGTCTGGAGAAAGAACACAGTTGTCAACCATGGAAACAACTTGCAAAAGATAGGGCTAGAGTCCAAACATTCCGAGCTTCCCTTAATCAGGCACTAATTATCTCCTAAAAATACTGCTTTGATCCTGTAACTCCCTTACTAAAGAAACCCAGTATTTCCCGTTGAACTACAGGGTAAAGTAAGTCCATATTCCCAAGCTGGCTTTCAAACTACAGTGTGATCCAAGTGTGAAAATCCTGCATTAATATCAGCTGCTTCCCTAAATAAAGTCTTCACTTCAGCTACATGGTTCCACTCCTTGTTTCTGCAATAAGTTTGATGCTTCCTTTCCTTCATATTTCCAGTCACTGCAAGGAGTGCCTGCCTTCCTCTTCTTTGTTCATCCAAACCCTACCCACTCTTTAAGATCCAGCTGAGTTTCCCCTTCCCATGACCACCACTACATGAGATGGTCCAATGGACTCATATATAATTGGCAGACTCTCAATTAGGTAGTCATGCTTACAACTGTTGTTTTACTTTTTTTAGGTTTCTACCTTCTGGTCTAAATTATTTAGAATAGACAGCTGTTACTCCATATAACCCTTTTTTTGGTCTTCCTTATTAATTAATTAATAACCAACTCTGGATGTTATCCATGAAGCATCCTTGCAGGGAAATGAGATCCACAGGCTATTACATGTTGTGTCCAATACTGTGTGTGTGTGTGTGTGTGTGTGTGTGTGAAACATAGATAGGTAAGTGGCACCTTTCATCATTAACACTGATGCCTCATTGGGTCTTAGTTTCTACCTGTAAATTGACCACATTCAACAAGCTCACTAAAGTCTGTTCTAGGGTAAAGAATCTATGGTTTTGTTGGCTCTACTTCAAAGACTGGTGAATTTTCTAATCAGATAATTTGTGATAATAATCTTTAGTCATGAGCCTCACCTTTGTAGACTTTCTTTAATCGATTCTCTTACGGTGGGCTCCTTCATCCTGTTTCCTTTTTCATGTTGACCTTCTTGAGATGACATTGTTAAAATCATATATTAGTTCAATATAGGCAAACATTCAACTATCTTCAGTTATAATGTGTATACTGCATATTTTAGGCTCTTTTCAATCTGGGATAATATACTAGATATAATTTGCATTCACTGTAAAATACAGATTTTAAAACAAAATTCACCAGTGCATTTTGCCCCTTCCTTCTGTACTATATAATTTTGTTTTGCCTACAAGAATTGTGATAATTTCCCCAAATCTCACTGCATCTCAGTAAAAATTAAAATTAAAAAAATCTTCTTATATTACTTCTCTTAGAGACTATTGAGATATGATTAGAGACTACTGATTCAAAATGTTTCAAAAGGTGATACAAAAATACAAAAAATTGGTCTTTCTTATGATTGCCTTCAAATCCTAACTAGAAGTCACCAGGTTAGGCCCAGTACCACAAATCCAAAATGTAAATGTTTATTTAATCCTTTCAAAGTTCTCCTCGGCCTAAATACTACTAAAGCAAAACTATTTTCTAGGTCATACAATTAAAAATGGCAGATTAAAAAGCTATGGGTTCCACAGAACTGTATAAGGAGTGAATTGCTGTGTAAACTATGGACTTTAAGTAATAATAATATATCAATTGTAGCAAATGCAAAATGCAATGCAAAATGTTAATAACAGGAAAATGAGGTTGAGAGGAGGAGCACTCTGGTAAACCTGAAACTGTTGTAAAAAAAAAAAACTTTTAGTGTCTTTTAAACTCTATAGGTTCTAATAAATGTGAAAACTGCATAAAACTGATGCCTTCTCAATGCAATCCATCCCCAATGTCTTTAAAGAGAGAGCACACTAGTTTTCTCTGTCTTGTTAATTTATCCAGTTTTTCACTTTTTTCACTCTCAGCTGAGATCCAGAAAGGCCTCGTTCTCCAAAAGAAAATCTTCTTCTTTTTCTTTGCAAATCTTTCTAAACTTAGGTGTAAATACACATTCCTTCACTCCGATTTAACTATGAATCAATTATGAGTAAGTTAGGATTAAACACTTGCTTTCAACGTCTCCTGTCCTCAGGATGTGATTAACCATGGAAGCACTGCAGAGTAGAAAAGGTAAGATTTCTGTGCAAACGTGAAATGTTAAATACACTAGTTCCTAGTTGGTTTTAGTATGATCTCTTTCAAAAAACTTTTTTTCTATCCAATTGTTAGAAATTTGCGTTCATTCATTGCAAACATATACACTGTATAATACTAACCCCAAATATTTGGAGCAATCTTGACTTCAGCTCAGCTCTATGAAGCTTCCAATTTTCTTGCTGACCATGGAACTATCCAAGTAAGAACACCTATTTCATAACTTAAATAGAATGATTTCTTCCCACTAACAACCAAAAATGATCTTTAAAAAATTATTACAACGTGAGATAAGAAACTTGCGGATGTCATCTTGGGCAAGTTATTCCTTTCTCAGCTTCAATTTCCTTATTTTATAATATAGTGATAGTATATGAAGACTCATGAGATAATGCATGTTTTAAAAACTGTTCAAAAAGCATTATATATGTTATATAAACTGTAACTACAGTGCAGCATACCTCAGCGTTATTGTGGGTTCTGTTCCAGACCGCTGCAATAAAACAAATATCACAATAAAGTGAGTCACATGAACTTTTGGTTCCCAGTGCATATAAAAATTATGTTTACTCCATACTGCAGTCTATTATGTGTGTAATAATAGCATTAAGTCTAAAGAGAAGTATCTACCTTAATTTTAAAATATTTTATTGCTAAAATATGTCAAAATAATTACAATAGTAACATCAAAGATCACTGATCACAGATAACCATAACAAATAATAGAAATGAAAAAGTTTGAAATCTTGTGAGAATTATGAAGCCGTGACCCAGAGACAAGAAGTGAAAGAATACTGCTGAGAAAGTGGCAGCGATGGACTTGATCACTGCAAGTTTGCTACAAACCTTTAATTTGTAAAAAACAAAAAAACAAACACAGTATCTGTGAAGCACCATAAAACGAAGTATGCCTGAATATTAATACGCTTCTTTGGTCTCAACGAACTTGGTTAAATTTAGCCTTGACAGACCTTCTCACAGCTGGCTCTGTACCCCTGCCTCCAGGACTGGAAACTTGCCTGCCCGCCTCCAGCTCCTAACTCCTCCCCTGTGT
Organism: Camelus dromedarius; assembly: GCF_036321535.1. NCBI lineage: Eukaryota > Metazoa > Chordata > Mammalia > Artiodactyla > Camelidae > Camelus > Camelus dromedarius. The sequence continues at coordinate 7,519,107 of NC_087454.1, read as the reverse complement.
CACCCACTTATCTTGCTTTTAGCAGAGGCCCCTGACTAGCTTGGTGGAGAAAGTTAAGACTATTGAAGTAGGAAGCTCCTTAACCCCTGATACTCCCCAATTTCCTTGTTGATCCACCTCCTTCTACTTTGTTTGCTCTCCTTGTCTTGAGGAAGTGGAATCTGTTCTCCACTCAAGACCAGTGTGCTTCCCCACGGACTGTGCTTCGTTTGGTCTCTTCCAGGTCTTTGCCCATCAGTCGCTCCCTCTCTTTAGTCTACAGTTCTCCCACTCTGTACACTTTTCTGCTACCCATCTGTTCAAACACCTCCTAGATTCAAAAAAGCTTTTCTTAGACTCAGTTTCTCAACCCAGTGACTATCCTGTCTCCACTCTTAAGTTTTTCTCTTCTTTTGTTCTCATCTCAATTTATACAATTTATATATCCTTGAAAGTTACCTGATACCCTTTAGACAAAAGGTAAAGATTTTTAAACATTTTCTGATTTACTAATAAGGAAACTGATATTCAGAGAAGAGTTTCTATGACTTGTCAGGATTTTCACACACATTAAATGAGAGAGGTAAAATTTAAACTCAGACTTTCTGACCCCAAACTTAGTACATTTCCATGAAATCATGGCTAGCTTCTTCAATAACTGATCTGTCTCTTCCTTTCTACTTTAATGGCTAATGGATATAATCAAGTCCTTTATTTTTCATTTCTTTCCAGCTAACCTGACATCTCTCACGTTTCTAATAAAACTGGTATCCAACCATCAAAATTAAGATCCTGACAATCCTCTCCTCAAATACTTTCTTATTCTTTACAGTCTAAATATCTTAACATGGCATCAGGGCCTTTTGCTACCAACTCTTATCTTTCCAATCCTATCAAGCCATTCACTGGGCAAATGTATATTGAGTATCTATTATGTGCCCGGCAATATTCTAGGTGTTGAGTATACAGTGATGAATAAGGCCACAAGATTCCTGTGCTTTTGGAGTTAACATTGTCATTTCTTGTTCTGTTTATATTGAATGATTTGTAACCATACCAACTGGCTGCAACATTTCCTTTCTTAATGATTTTGCTCATTAGTACTGTTTGGTCTACCTCTTCCTTCAGTGTTCAATCCAAATTGCCATATCCAACAGGAAAATGTCTCAATCTGTTTCTTTTACATTGTCACATGTAGTTCCTTTACCTCCACAGTAGTCTTTTTGTTCATTTATTCATACAGACATGTAGAAACGTGTTTCACTTATCTTTCCTATGGTTTTCAAGTAACAAAAGGAAGGAAATCATGTAGTATTCCTTCCTATTTATGTTTTCCATGGTATCTCACATGGCACTTTGCACAATGTTCATTCACACCATGACGATATATATCAGTGAATTAAGAAGTAGAATGGTATGATCTTTGTCAGATAAGTGATCCACCTTAGCCACATCTGCAGGAATAATTCGCTCAAAGATTTCTGAGTATATATACATATTTTTTAGTGCACAATTTTTCATCAAAGTTTAAAGTCAGATATTATAATACATTTATGGAAAAAAGCTGATTCCTACCAGCTCCATTCTCATTTTTTTTTAATTCTTTAAAAAAATTTTTTTAAATTTTTTGGTTGTTGTTGTTTGTTTGAGTGGGGGAAGTAATTAGGTTTATTTATTTACTTATTTATTTAATGGAGGTCCCAGGGATTGAACCTAGGACCTCATATATACTAAGCATTCACTCTACCACTGGGCCATACCCTTCTCCTCCAATCTCATCTTTTCCCACTTATACACAAATAGTCTCAATCCTCTTGGCCAATTCTTTAATATTGACATCTGTAACTACAAATAACATAAGCATGTTGCTAATTTTTGACTTTTTAATTTAGATGTTATCTATTGACTTCTCTGAAATGTGAGTCTTTATCTCCCTCTATCATCACCACTCCCTCTGTCATGCAAACAAACAGGTACAATGCCATCCCTCATGTGTCCCACATAGATTATAATTTTGCTTGGAGCATCAGTGTTTACAGATACATTATCACCATGACCACGTGTGTTATTATGAACACTATTCACAGCCAAACCATATAACATACTAGAGTACTTTTCCTTTATTTCCCTGGTGGAAATAATTCCCCAATTTATATATTTGCTATGAATTTATTCATTCAATCTAAGATGGATAAAGGCCATCTTAATACATTCAAACTCACTCGAGATAGTATTAATTTGGTCTTAGTGAATAGCTCTGTCCTGGAGCTTCTTGACTTATATTCTGAAGAGTGACCCTCTAGGCCTGCCACACCACTTTTTTCAGGGGGACTCTCTTTACCATCATCCTCAGGGTTGTTTCCCAAGTGGGGCGCCATTTCCTGGAACCCATGTCTTTTTCTTAGTTTATTCCCTTATTTGGGTGGTACCCATCCTCCAGGGGCTTCCTAAAAAGGGAGTCAAAGAAAATTAAGCTTTTTGAGACTTGGGACATCTGAGAATGTCTTTATTCTACCTTCACATTTAATTTATTATTTGTCCAGATAAGAAGTCTAGGTTGGAAACAATTTTTCCTCAGAATTTTGAAGGCATGAATTCATTGTCTTCTAGCTTCCAGCATCACTGTTGAGAAATGTCATACTGTTCTGCATCTTGATTCTTCTTATGAAATCTCCCCTCTTTCTAGAAGTCCTTGGTATATTTTTTTATCTCCAGAGTTCTGAAATTTCACAATGAGGTACCTTAGTATAGGTTTGTTATTAGCTCTGGTGCTGGGTTTATTTTGATCGAAAAGCTCACAGCCTTTTGTTTGGGGAAGTACTGAGTTATTTCATTGGTGATTTTCTCTTCTCCATTTTCTCTGTTCTCTCTGAGCAACTCCTATCAGACAGGTGTTTGACCTCCCAGACATATGCTCTGGTTTTCTTTCTTTTATCCTCTACTTTCCATTTTTGTACCACTTTTGGAAGATTTCCTCTAATTTATCCCCCAAGTCATCTACTGTATTTTTTATTTCCATAATTCTATTTTTAATTTCTAAGGGTGATTTACCCCCCAAATAATGTTTTTTTTCTAAAATGTCATTCTTTTCTTATCTTATACATACAGTAGCTTGTCTCTGAGTGTATTACCAATAGTTTTTAAGTTTTACTCTCTCCCAAAGCCTCTGTTTTCTCCCACTGCTTATTTGTTTCAGTCTCTCTCATGTTAGTATCAGATCTGGTCATCCTTGTCTGGATGCTCTCACTAGGAATGCAGACTAAAAGCTGATAGGTGAATGCATGTAGTTTTTATTCACCAAGGACTTCACTGTATGGTGACCTGGCCTTGCTCTTCCAGAAGGAACCCTCAGAGTATTTTCAGATCTTTCTCTTATGCTGGTCAAATTTCCTAGAGAAGACTTCAATCATGTGTATGTGTGTGTTTACCAGTGTTCCAGAAAAGGGCAAGAAATACTGGAAATCTTAGCACTCAGTAGGTAAATTTAATCCACCTGTTTTTTGGAGTGTATACTCTACATGTCTGTTTCCAGGAAATAATTCTCTCCAGTCATCTGCTGCAGGGGTGGCTGACCTGCTGCGTGGAGTAGGGGAAGGGATCTGGAGGTCCAGCTCCTTCTTAAGCAACCTTATCTGCAACAGAACTTCCAGAGGTACCTGATGATGCCCATTCCTGGATTTTTATTTGAAAAATTTCCCCACAAATCAGGCTCGCTCTCAACTTTTCTCACAGCTGGGTTAGAATTTAGCTTTCTCATATCTTCTCCCAGCTTCCAAAGTTTTGTTGCTGTTGTCTCCACTCTTCCTTATTTGTCTTCGTAGGTTTGTGCCCTTCAAAAATAGATGTTATGATTTGAGTGGAGGAAATGAGCTAAATGCTAATGGTTACTCTGGGGAAGGGGCAAGATAGGGGTATAGGATTAACTACTATGTTTAAAATAAATAAACAATAAGGATATATTGTACAGCACAGGGAAATATAACCATTATTTTGTAATAACTTTAAATGGAGTATAATCTATAAAAATATTGAATCACTTACGCTGTACACCCAAAACTAATATAATATTGTAAATCAACCATATTTCAATAAAAAATATGTAAAAGAAAAATAAAATGCCCCAGGGTATCTATTTACAGTGGAAAGAAGATCCAGATTATTTTTTAATAATGAATTATTTTTTAACATGAGTTTTCATAAAAACAGAATTTAAGGAAATGTATATTTTATAATTCATATTCCCTGGAGGGGGGAAAATCTGCCATACAGTTACCATAAATGAATAAAAATTAAAAAAATAAACAATTAAAAAAATTTTTTAAACAAGGACAAATGTTTTAAATCCTAAATTTTAAATAGTAGTTTTAAAATACATCCTGATTCTTGTTTTAGTTAATTCGTTCCCTGTTAAACTGAGCCTTCAGAGTCTATGGCCTTTCAGCTGGCTGGCGCTGCTAATCTCGAATACACCTGTGCCCACGAGGTTCCTGCAGGTTAGGTTTTGCTGCTGAGGAAACTGACATTACTAGCACTGAATTTCAATGACTTCCTGCAGGCAAACACCTGGAGGCAATTACCTGTACTTGTCTGCCAGCAGACACAAATGTGCTTTGGATAGAAAAACTATACATCTGATTTTTGAAAAAAAAAAAAAAAAAAGACCAGCTCCTTTGTGTAATGTTTTACTTGAGTCTGAATGAAATGTTAGAATTTTATCCTCTAACCTAGTACATGTTGATCAATCCATGTTTTCAGCACAGAATTTCCCAACATGAGGGATTTTTCTGTTACCCTCACCCTCCGTCTGATGCCACAGCTCTTTTGCTCTCTTACAGAATATGGGTCAGTGAAAATGAATGAAGAAAGAAGAAAAATCAATAGCCTATTTTTTAATGTAAAATGGCAGCATTTTAACTTGAGATTCCTTACTAACAGATTTTCCAGTCTATTGAAAGAAGGTCGGGGTTCAGGAAGGAGTTAAAGAATATGTAAAATTATATCCCACTTTATTTTAATATCCACGTGGACTTAGTAATATTTTATACATGGGCTAGAGAGGGTCTCTAAAAACAATCAGTATGATGACCACTACTTTAGCTAAACCATTAAAGTTTTGCATTTTAAGGTAAATATAGATTTAAATTACACCTTTAGAAGTATCAGAAATACCATCAAAATACCTTTTCAAGATTTAAAATTACCTGTACTGAAAAGGATGTTTGAATATTTTTATGATTTTATAGACTGCTGCCTTGGGGTAGATTATTAATTGCATTATGCATGCAAGTGCGCCTCAGTACTTAATCAGTGTAACTTCAAAGTTTCACTTCTTTGTGCTTTTATTCTTATTCAGGCAAGACTAAGAATGATTAGCAAGCTCTGAAACTTCCTCTTATAGAATAATCAAATTTCAACAAAAATTTAATTTCTCTCTCATGCTTCTTTCTATAATCTGTCTCATTTTTACACTTAAGGTATCAGTTTATTTTTTAATCTTTTCTTCCTCTGCTATTTATAATCACAGCTTTCCAAGGCCTTTAATTGTTATTTTATAGATATATCTAACAATTCAGTTCTCCCTAGCATATTTTCCAAATTTCTACTGTACACATTACTATTGCACAAAATTTTAGTTTTGTTTACATGTCCTACCTAGAGCTCCTATCAGAATATAATTGTAAGGCAAATCGTATTTCCCCATAGTTTTAGTATTATAATTAGTTATTGTATTCCCAAAGACTTGATATTACATAAATCAAGGATATGACCAAAAATAGGCTGTAAAAATGAAACTATGAACTACAACTCCCTTTAATGATTTATAAAATACTACAGTGTTTTGTACCAAGCCCTAAAGAACTTTAGAATTGGCAGGAAACTTAGGGATCAACTTTAACACCTGGATTTCATAGGCAAGGAAATGGAAACCAACACTTACTGACTTTCTTGGGTTGCATAGCTAGTTATCCACTTCCTGCTTGGTCTTCTGTCAACCTTCTTGTTGCCTCCTAAACACAAGATCTCTGACTTAGGTTCCTTCTTCAGTGTCTGGGCTGTTGTTCCTCCCAATGCTGAAATAGCCTTCAGCTTCTCCCAGCCCTCTCTGGCATCACTTCTTATGCAACTCCTGCCTTTCCCTCATGATTGGATGATGCCTGTTTGATGGAGCATTGACAGATCTACTTTCCATTGAATTCCTATGGATTTCTCTCGTTGAGATAGTACCCATCACTTCTGAGGCTGCAGTTTTAGCTCCGTATCTTCCAGGGACTTCATGCTATGGTTGTTTACATGGAGGGGCATGGGCTTTCTCTGATCTTAGAGCTAAGGCACAATGCTCTGAAAACAGTCCTCTGGCCCACTGACTTTCTCCTGATTACCTCTTTATTACTACTAATTGAGGATAAGGGACGCCAAGGGTTATCGATCACCTTAGCACCATGCAGTCTTCGCAGGTCGGTGAAACTCCCTCTGCATATGACTGCCTCCCTACCTGACAGATTGCTAAGTCTCTAAAGTAAAACATGAGAAAATCTAAACCTATTTTCTACTTCTTTCTTCTGAGTCTAAAAGCTTTGAATAGGGGGCTGGTGTCAGTCAGCTTTTGTTGTATAACAAATCACCCCAAAATTTAGTACCTTAAAATAGTTATTTAGCCCACAATTCTGCAGTTTGGCAGTCTGGCAGGCTTATCGAGGTGGTTATCCTGGTCTTGGCTGGGTTTGCTTATGAGTATGTATGATCAGATGCTGGGTTGGTTAAGGCCTGGTTGATTTAGGAAGGCCTCAGTTAGGATGCCTCATGTCCTCATGTAGGTCACTCAGCCTCTAGCAGGCTAGCTGGATCTTTATTTGGTGGTTCTAAAATTCAACAGAAAGAACCAAAATGCACAAAACCTCTTGAGGCCTTGTCTTTGGATTGGAATCGGTACATGCCCCTGCCATATTTCACTTGTCAAAGCAAGTCAAAGGCCAGCCCAAATTGAGGCTAGGGAAATAGACTCCAAATCTTGATAGAAGCTGAAAAGTCATATAGCAAAGGGGTGTGCATTCAGTGAGGGAAAAAGTTGCTTCCAGTTTTTATAAGACATACCAAAGCAACCCACAGAGCTCGAACAAAACCCATCTGTACTACCAATACTGGACAAATGAAGACTTCCTTCCATAGGGAAGAGCTAAAAAGAAACAGCAACAAATCACCAGGCATATGAAAAGAACTGGAGGTTCAGAAAAGGGGACAAATTTGAGACAATAAAGTAAATCCTTCCTCACCAACTTTTCTTTATTTACTTCAAGAAATAAAAGACTCTCTGATCTGTATTCTCAATATGATCTGAAAGTACATCACAGCTATTAAAATTAGAGCAGGTAGTAATAAAAAGGGAAGAGTCTGAGAACAGAACAAACAGAAGGAAAGTGTTGTAATGTTCATGCATTTTCCCAAAAGAAAATGAAAGTTATAAATTAGTATTAGACTTTTGATAAGTCAAGAATGATAACTCTAATCTCTAGGCCTATCGTTACAAGAATAATTAATATGAGTGTATTGTTTCCAAACTAGTAGAGGAAAAACCAAAGAATAAAAATAATCAATCCAAAAGAAGTTAAAAAAAAAAAAAGGCAGGATAAAAAGGAACATAAATAGGTGGGACAACTAATAAAGCATTCAATAAGATGGTAGATTAAAAAAAAGTTAGTAATTACATCAAATGGAGATGGACTAAATGATCCAATTAAAAGATAAAAATGTTAAACTGAATAAAAATGTAACACTCAGCTGCTTAGATGAAACACACCTAAAGCATAAGGGTATATAATGGTTGAAGATAAGATGATTGAAAAAGATACACCACATAACTGTCAACCCAAAAGCTAGTGTCTCTAGATCAATATCAGTCAAATGAGACTTAAGGCAAAATCTAATCTCTTTACCAGATATGAAGTGATGCACTTTAGTGATAAAATTCCAATTAACAGGGAAGATATAAAAAATTTAAACTGACATATACCCAATACTGCCCCAAAATACATAAAGCAAAATTGGCAGCACTATAAGGAGAAAAAGGCAAATCTTCCATCATATTCAGAGATTTTAGCATGTCTCTCAATATCTGATAGAACAAGCAGACTAAAAGGCAGCAATAATATAGAAGATTTGAACAATACAATTGAAAAACTTGATCTGATGAACATATGAAACACTGGAATCAAATGACTGAGAACACACATTCGTTTTAATCACATGTGGGACATTGCAAAATTTGACAATCTAGTGGGCCACTAAATAAGACTTGGATTGAAATCACACAGTGAATTTTCTCTGACTCAGGGCAGTTAAATGGTAACACAACACAAAAAGATAAATAGAAAAAAACTTATGTGTTCAGAGACCAAGAAATTAAGAAATACAAATCTATGTAACACAAGGATCAAAGAAGACACCACAACGAAAATTAGAATATAAAAATAAAATATTGTATAACAAACTTGCGGGATGAAGTTAATGCTATATTTAGAAAGAATTTTATGGCTTCACATAAATTAGAAATAAGAAAGACTGAAATCAATGAGCTAAACATCTACTTTAAAAAGTTAGAAAAACAGAACAGTAAGTTACACACAAAAATATATATAAAAGGGGATGGAGTTAAGCAGTAATTAAGACATAGACATCATGAAGAAAATATTTTGGTAACTGTGCAAACACAAAGCCCTTTCCTTTTTCCAGTGAGGAGGACACTTGGTTGACTGATTCAAAGGTTGGAAGGTCGGCCTTTTAAAGAACCTTACTTTAAAAAGCTTGTTTTTGTTTAACCTTTCATAGGACACAAATCTACTCTTGTGGAAGTAGATAAACTATGTCTAGGCTACTCCAAATTCTATCCATTTCTCCTGCTCTGCCCCAGTTATACTACACTGTCTAACTATGAATGAATGATAAGAGAAGGTGAATCTTCTTTCCAAAAACAGATTTGGGTCGGGTCTTGCCCCCAAATTAAATAAAAGCCCTTGGATCCCATTATATCCAATGTAACACTGGACCAGTCGTCACTCTTCATCTTTAGGATTTCATATGGCCCAGATCCCAAAAGTCACTGCACAAATCCAAACAAAGTTTCAAATTGCTGGATGGAGTCCTGCCCTCCCCTGAACCTCTCCAAATAGAGATGCACTGCAAGGGATGAGCTCACACCGAACAGGCCTGATTTGCAGTGGGTTCGGGAAGAAAGAGGGAACGCATGGCAAGCAGCCCGTCCCAGGATTGCAGGGCTCCATGGGCTCCCTGGAAGGCGTTCTTGTCCCTCCCTCTCTATGCCTTCTCAATGCCACTCTTCCATTCCATCCCCAGGGCCTCTCCCTAAAATTTCCAGGATAATTGTGTTTTTAAAATGTACTATTTATTCTCTAATGTCACTGGGCCCTGATTTTCAAATGCTTTTTATATTGAACTTTAAACTTTTGCTAAAGAATTTTAAAAATACAAGTCATAATAATAAATATAATAAAATCATGAAATAATAAAATAGGAGATATTAATGATAGAAAGCAAACATACTGAAATAAAAAAAGAAAGCCAAAAGTTAGTTCTTTGACCAAGAATAAGAGAAAAGGCAAAAATAACCGATGTCAAGAGTTTTAAAAAAGATTAAATTATGTAATCCTGAAAAATGACAATGATTATGAAAACATTAACAAAAACATTCTTCTAATACTTTTGAAAAATGTAGATGAAATGGAGAAATTCCTAGAGAAAATATGAAATAGACAGAAGAAGAAATAGAACATCTTAGTAGTCTTTTTTGTTAAAGAAATTGAATCCATATTAAAAGCCTACCCTTAAAGAAAACTCCCAATCATTTAAAGAAAGATGATTTTTTTTTAACTTTTAAAAATAATAGAAAAAGGACTGTTCCTCCTCTTATGAGGCCAAAACAACCTTGATCCAAAAAACCAAAGAAAGTATGAGCAAAAAATTACAGGCCAATTTCACTCATGAACATAGAGAAATACAAGTTTATCTTTAAGGAAATAGCTCATAGAATTAAAGTAGGTTATATGCTTTCCATATATTTAGCGGGAAAAGAAATTTAAAAAGGAAAATTTCAATAGGAATATTCTGGAGAAAGAAAAATGGAAAATATCAGATATAAAGCAGAAAACATAAGGCAAGAATCAAGTGAAAATTCATTAGTATCAAAATAAAAGTCTAAATGAATTAAACCATTCTGTTAAAAAGGAAAAAAACAAAGATTCTAAAATTGGATAAAAGACAAGGAAAGATCTTAACTACCTCCTTCCTACTGGTACAAAATAGATTTAAAAAATAAAATAAAGATTACTTTTATAATCTCACAAAATTTTTGAGCAGCTATTTTTGGAGTGCTTGTATTTTTGTTTCCTCTAGCGAAGATGTTTTTGAAAATGTTCAGACCCTGTGTAGGGAGTCCCACCCTCCAGGCCAGGCCGGTCTGACTCTGGTCCCAGCTGGGAAGGCACTATTCATAGGTGGGTGTGAGATGACTGACTAGGACAGTCAGTTCTGTGGTATTGGTCATCAATACTTTATCCCATTCCTCCACCCCGTATTGGCTCCGAGGTAAAACAAAACAGCCTGGCGTTGCACAGGGCGGATTTCCACATTGCTGTTTTTCTTGGCTTCTCAACCAGTTGCCTGAGTGACAATTCCAAGGAAATCAGGGCCTATCCTGTCCTGTTCCAAGAAGCAGGGGAACCTGTTTTACCATTGCAGATAACGTTTTCTTTGGGGATAGTTCTCCTTCATGGTGATCTCAATAAATTACAGTGAAGCTAATTTGATATTGGTCATGAGAGTCTTTTGGTTAAGAATTATGCCCTCCTTAGACCTAGTGAGAAAGGACTAGAGATTAAATCCAAAATTCAGGACCCTTCCCACCAAAACCCACAATGTAACTGAGAACAAAATAAAATCCCCAAAGCAGAAGTGGTACAGATAGATTTTTGATCACTGTGCTATAAATGTAACCAAAGATTTAAAACTGAAAAAAAAAAAAAGCCAAAACCTTCCCTCTTCCTCTAAGTCCAACTAGTTGAATATATTAAAACACCTACCTAAATAACATTTTGAGTTAAAAAAATGTAATTACAGATTTAAATATTATGAATATATTTAGACATTGGCCATAAGGAAAACATTTATTACTAATACAATGAAAGCTATATTCTGAGAGTAAAAACAATAATCTTGAATGCTTTTCCTCCACCTTTAGTGCAGTATAATTGACCAATAAAAATTGTATCTATTTAAGGATTTCAATGTGATGATCTGATACATGCATACACTCTGAAATGATTACCCACTTACGCTTATTAACATAGCCATCATCTCACATAGTTACCTCTGTGTGTGTGTGTGTGTGTGTGTGTGTGTGTGTGTGGTGAGAACAGTTAAGATCTACTCTCTTGGGAAATGTCAAGTGTAGAGCACAGTATTATTAACTATAGTTGCCATACTGCACATTAGAGCCTCAGAAATTATTCATCTTATAACTGAAGTCCTAAATACTTTTATCACTAAATCAGAAAAAAAAACCCTAAAAAATGTATTTAAGTCAAGAAGCTAATATCTCAACAAGATGAATGTAAGAAAAGGAATACAAAATAATTATTAAATGTAAATTATAATAATTAATCACAAAAAGAGAAAATTAATCAATACAACAGATCATTTCCTAAACAGTCCAATAGAACTGATAAACATCTGACCAAGTCAGTTAAGATAAACAAGAACAAAACTACAAATGCCTAAAATTAGCAAAGATAGGGAATACTTGACTACAGATTAAAAGAGATTTAATTTGAATTAAGGAGTGAATACTGTCTTAGTTTCCTCTAACATGATGTGGATGTATCCTTAGGAATGACCCAGAGTGGTCTGCAAATAAAATACTGAAAAATCTAATTTTAGGTTTTTTATCTAAAAAATTGAAAATAAACTTTCCTAATACTGAATCCAGTACTTTACAGTGGATCTCCACTCCATCTGTACATCAGGCCTGTCTCCTTGGTAGGTGAGGGGAGGTGAGGATTTCAGCGTGCTGATGTGTTGACATTGCTGCCTTTGGTTTTCATTCACTTTCAGTGTACTGGGACAAAAATCTAGTTAACAAACAGGTAGTTAAGTGGGATTTAGACTAGGTTATTTAAAATAATAGAATCTTCAGAATTCTTTGAAATGAGATGAGGAAGTATCATGAATGTCTTTTGTTTTCCATAGATATTCCCCAGTTACCTTTTGGGAAAGTATTTAAAATATATATTTTTTAAACTGGTGGTCTTTTTTTTTTTTTTAAGGGCATACAATGTGGATAGTTTAAAGGACTCAGTATGCAGAGCAGAACTTTGATCTATCTTCTTCCCTAGTATAATGTGGATTCTTTTCTTTCTTCTCTCCCCTTTCAAAATAGCCTTGTCCTACTTTATAAAAGAAAGTTGAATTGGTCTGGATGCTCTCATAAACAAGCCATCCCAGAAGCTCAGTGACTTAAAACAAAGATGTTTATTTCTAATGTATGCTGCACATTCAACCAGGGAAATTTGGGGTATCTGTATGATGTCCTTGTCAATCTATGACCCAGGGAGTCACTGGATGGAATGTTGATAATTATCATGGCAAAAGGAAAAGAGAACTCTGGAAGGTCTTGCAGTAGACTTACTGCTCCAGCCTGAAAAGGACGCCCATCGTTTCCCTGTGCAATGCAGTAGGCAGAACTAGTCCGTTGGTCTCACTGAGTCTGCATGAGCCTAGGAGGTAAAGAGCCTGGGCAGGTTCAGTGAACAGCACTAACACTATCGTGAATTTTAGCACGGTTGTGTATTGCCCCGTAATGAAAGGAACCTCCAGGGCATTAAACCAAAGGACTTCTGGAAATACTACTTTCTTGGAAGCGTCCTTTTAATGATTAATCCACAGATCAATGTAAGTCCACAGGGCTGCTAGTCTTTCCCTCTCCCACACATATTTCTTTCTCAAGCTACAGCAAATGTATTGGAAACAAGAGTTTTTGCCCTTGGTAGGTTGTCCTGAAATCCCACCTTTCAGGGACAGGGGAGTGACGGTAATTTTCTTTTACAACCTCCCTTCTTACCTCTCACAGGAAGTGCACTGCTCTCTGAGGGAGAGCTGAGTATGGACAAAGCAGAGAGGACACTGGTAAGACACATGGATGCTACAGTGACTGTCTGTCTTTTCTTTCATTTAATAAAACCTAAGCAATTTTTTTTTAAGCTATGCCCAACATTCATCCCTAGAATGTGTCACTGACTGGCAAGAAAAGCATATTCAAAGAACACACATTAGTGGTACTATTTGCTTTAAAGGTAATTGGGGTCTAAATTCTTCAAGTTATCCTACATTTTTTTTCTTTTTAGATTTGGTATGTATTATTCAATTATTGATTAAAACTTGTATAAAGTCATGCTAAAAATATTTTTTCATCTAAATTGCTTACTTTTTCTATCTCTTATTAAAATTTCAAATTAATAAGACAGTTGCTAGAATATTAATTTTTTGTAGTATATAAAACTTCTTTCATTAAATGTAAAAAATGTTTGCTCATGATGTGTACAAAATTAATAAAACTATTTTTGTATTTTTTATGCATTTTTAGTTAATTATTCCAAAAGCCAAATGTCAAAGTCCAATACATGCATGCACACTTTTAATAAATACCATATTTTTATTATATTTCTCCCTTTATAATAACATCATTTTAGCTATACGTTGGACTGCAGTATTAGATTACAGATATAAAAATAGTGTATAGATTTATTCTTGCTTTTTAACTTGTAAAGCAGATAAATTGATCATATTGAATCCAGACAATTTTAACATTAATCACTTTCAGTAAACTATATTACAACATGTGTTCCAAAATTTATCTTGCAGTAGTTTTTAAATAACATTCCTTGAAATAAGTATTAGCAAATTTATCTGAACTGAAAAATGCAATGTTTTTCTGATGCAAGATAAATCTGATTTAGTTGATAGACTTGAAAATGAGGAATTGCTTTGCTAATTACATTTCATAGCAGACATTATCCATAAGTTGAATGCCCTATATCTACAGTTTTAAAAACATTAATAAAATACATATTTAAAGAATGTGGTAAGTTAAAGAACCTTATAAAAATTTTGCACTGGAAAAAGATTTTAAAATTAAAAAAACCGTTTTTCTCAACTCCTTATTTAAAAAATAAGTTTTTATTTGAAATATAACATACTTACAGAAAAAGTGCACAGGTTATGAATGTACAGTTCGATGAATTATCACCATGCAAACTCACCGGTGTATCTACCACCTGCGTAAAAAAAAATAGAATATTACCAGCATCTCAGAAGCTTTCCTCATGCTTTTCTTAATCTACCAACACTTTTTCATATACTGTTTTGAACAAGTTACTACTAAGCAAAAACTAGACCCAAAATAAAAACAAACAACAGGAGGGAAAATAACTACAGGTGTGGTAGATTAGATTACTGGTTAGCAAACACTCGCTCCTCTACCTCACACATCCATGGTAGGAACGTTCATCCCACCCCACTGCAGCTGGGCTTGGTCACCGATTTTCTTTGGCCAGCGGAATATGGGCAGAGGGGCAGTATGCCAACTCTGAGCCTAGGGTTTAAGATGCACCACATGCTTCTTCTGACTGCTGGCATGAGGAGATCATGCCCACTGTGCCTTTATTCTGGATTCCAGAAGGAGACATGTGGAACCCACAGCCTGAACCAGAGTTGCCCCTGCTGACCTACATACTTGCCAGGGAGAGAAATAACTGCTTTTAGTTATATGCCACCGAGATTTTGTTGCTTACCCAGCAAAAGCTGACTAATATAATAATCACTTGGTAAATCTCAATAAAGCTTAAGTGAATGAACTCTAATGACTGGGTAACATATCCATTCTTTGCTTTAAAAAGAAATTGAAGAATGAATTAGAATTGTCAAAAGACACATTATTAAAAGTAATTTCATCAGTAGGTGACCTTTTGGCATATGATCCAGAAGTGGTTAAATAAATTGAGCAGCACTGCTCTAACAAAACCTCCATCCCTATCTGTTTATATGAACAAGGTTTCTCAGGGCTCACATCTGGAAACATGAAATACATGAGTAGAATTGATGTAAGCCCTGTCTCATTCAAATCATAAGCAATATTTACCCATGGATACACGAAAATAACCCAACCTCATTCAAGTCACCTAGAGTTTTTCCCAATAATCAAAAATTTTTATTTTAATGATTATTTATAGAGATCTGTAATATGGATAAGTTGTTTTGACCAATTATGTACTACTAACAATTGTAATGATAGCTGTATCCAAGAGTCAATTAACACTTAGAGCCTTATGTTCACAGGTAATTACAAAATTAAACACTCAATTTATATGCATATTTTTCTTGTAGAAAATACTGGTGATTAACATAGAGCTTCAAAAATAAACATATATTAAAATAAATGTTCTATGGGAGGAAGCAGTGGAAGCAGAATAGAAATATAAGGAGACAAAGGATGAAGTACAATTTCCAATTGTTAAATAAGGTCCGATTCATATATATTTTTAATTGAAGTACAATTAATTTGCAATACTATGTTAGTTTCAAGTGTACGGCAAAGTGATTCAGCCATATATATATATATATTTCAGATTATTTTCCATTATAGGTATACAACGTGTTTTCCATTATAGGTATTCCATTATAGGTATACAAGATATTGAATACAGTTCCCTGTGCTATACAGTAGGATCTGTTGCTTGCCTGTTTTATGTATAGTTGATTTTATCTGTTAATCCCATATTCCTAATTTATCCCTCCCCTCTCCCTTTCCTCTTTGGTAGCCTTTGTTTTCCATGTCTGTGAGTCTGTTTCTGTTTTATATAGAGTCATTTGTATTATTTTTTAGATTCCACATATAAATAATATATAATATTTGTCTTTCTCTATCTAACTTACTTCACTTAGTATGATATACCCTAGGTCCATTCATGTTGCTGTAAATGGTAAAAGTTCATTGTTTTTTATGGCAGAGTAATATTCCATTGTATGTATACACCACATCTTCTTAAACCGATAGTCTGTTGATGGGCCCTTGGATTGTTTTCATATCTTGGCTGTTGTAAATAGTACTGCTATGAACACTGGGGTGCATATATCTTTTTTAATTAGTTTTCATCTTTTCTGAATATATGCCGAGGAGTGAGATTGCTGGATCATATGGTAGCTCTAGTTTTAGTTTTTTAAGGAACCTCCATATTGTTTTCCATAGTGGCTGCACCAATTTATATTCCCACCAACAGTGTAGGAGAGGTCCCTTTTCTCCATACCCTCTCCAGCATTTATTATTTTCAGAGTTCTTGATTATAACCATCTGACTTGTGTGAGGTGTTACTTCATTTTGGTTTTGATTTGCATTTCTCTAATAATTAGTGATGTTGAGTATCTTTTCATGTGCTTATTGGCCATGTGAATGTCTTTAGAGAAATGTCTATTTAGGTCTTCTGCCCATTTTTTGATTGAGTTGACTCAGATATTTTAAAAAATAGATGGAGATGGTTATCAAATTATTATGCTATTGAGATGCCACTGGATATAATGTGATTTAAGTTTCATTTTTAAAATGTCAATAATTTTAATATGGTTTTAAAAGTCAAATTCCACAAATCATATCTTTGCAAATTTATAAACTTTTAATGGAAACTATAAGATGTTGACCTAAAAATTAGTAAAGTACATGGGATTTCATTTCCTCTTAGAAGACATCTGAGACTTAAATTTGAGAACATTGATTTAAACTATTGGTGAGTTATGTATGTTTCCTTTATTAAGACAAGTATTCCAAATTTGGTGACCATTTCTGCCAAGGTAAAAGGCCATGAGTTGTATCAACTCAGAAGTCACTGAAAAAAATATTAGCACAATCTACCACTTGAAAGTAAAGATGGTATTTTAACAAGGAAATAGAAAGTAACTGCTTTTGAAAGAAACTTCTGCTATGGAGAGAGCATTTTAAAGAATCAATGTCTGGAAATGTTTCTACCATTACATAATTTTGTTGCTGAAAATTTGTCACTTATAAAATTTCTTGTATATGCATACTTTCAAAACCTAGATACAAAATGACTTAACTTACTTTAAAAATATTCAAAATATATAGTCCCAGTGGTTTTAAAATTCATTTGTTAAAAATATAAAAATTCAACTTCTGATTATTTTAAAACTAATTGGCTTTAGGGAAGGTGAAAATTTCCTAATAGTTTATCAGTGTCTATATAATTGACTATAATGAATTAGACAAGATGAATATAATAATTTAGTAAGCTTGCCAATGATGCATCTGTTTTTTCCAATTTGGACCTATGTGTTTCTGTGAGGTATCCTCACACCATACACAAAAATAAACTCAAAATGGCTTAAAGACTTAAATATAAGACAAGACACGATAAACCTCTTAGAAAAAAACATAGGCAAAACATTCTCTGACATAAATCTTAGCAGTGTTCTCCTAGGGCAGTCTACCCAGGCAATAGGAATAAAAACAAAAATAAACAAATGGGACCTAATTAAGCTTGTAAGATTTGCACAGCAAAGGAAACCATAAGCAAAACAAAACAACAACCTACGGAATGGGAGAAAATATTTGCAATTGATGCAACTGACAAAGGCTTAATCTCCAGAATATATAAACAGCTCATACAACGTAACAGAAAAAAACCCAATCCAAAAATGGGCAGAAGACCTAAGCAAGCAATTCTCCAATGAAGACAAACAAATGGCCAATAGGCACATGAAAAAATGCTCAATATCACTAATTATCAGAGAAATGCAAATCAAAACTACAATGAAGTATCACCTCACACCAGTCAGAATGGCCATCATTCAAAAGTCCACAAAAGATAAATGCTGGAGAGGGTGTGGAGAAAAAGGAACCCTCCTATACTGTTGGTGGGAATGTAGTTTGGTGCAGCCATGAAAGAAGATAGTATGGAGATTCCTCAAAAAACTAAAAATAGACTTACCATATGATCCAACAATCCCACTCCTGGGCATATATCCAGAGAGAACTCTAATTCAAAAAGATATATGCACCCTAATGTTCATAGCAGCACTATATATAATAGCCGAGATATGGAAGCAATCTAAATGTCCATCGACAGATGACTAGATAAAGAAATTGTGGTACATTTATAGAATGGAATACTACTCAGCCATAAAAAGAATAAAATAATGCCATTTGCAGCAACAAGGATGGACCTGGAGTTTGTCATTCTAAGTGAAGTAATCCAGAAAGAGAAAGAAAGATACCATATGATATCACTCATATGTGGAATCTAAAACAAAAAAAAAAAAAAGAAAAGAAAGAAAAAAGAGGACACTAATGAACTCATCTACAAAACAGAAACAGACTCGCTGACATAGTAAACAATTTTATAGTTACCATGAGGAAGGGGGTGAGAATGCATAAATTTGGGAGTTTGAGATTTGCAAAGGTTAACCACTATATATAAAAATAGATAAAAAACCAAACTTCTGTATAGGATAGGAAACTATATTTAATATCTTGTAATAACCTTTAATGAAAAAGAATATGAAAATAAATATATATATGCATCACTGGGACATTATGCTGTACAGTAGAAATTGACACATTATAACTGACTATATTTCAAATAAAAAAAAAAAGAATTAGAAACTATGGGTGGCACAACAAAATTAAACATTTGAAACCCTGACTTCCGGCTAGGACAAGAAAATTGTACCTGCATATGGATTATTATTTGTCTGTCTTTCTATTAAAAAAAATCACCCTGAAAAAAAATCAAAATAAATTGAATTTAGAATAAAGACCTGTGATAACTGTATCAAAAAGTGTAATTCAAGATTTTTTTTAAAAAGCCTATTTAATCACACAACTTGTACTAAAATATTAAGCCTGTTTTTATGACAGTCTGGGTGGGAGGTGAGGGAAATGGGTTGTTGGTCCAAGAGTACAGACTGCCAGTCATAAGATGAATAAGCTGTAGGGATCTAATGGGCAGCATGGTGTTTACAGCAAATAATACTGCATCGTATCCTTGAAAGCTGCTAAGTGAGTAGATCTTAACTGTTTTCACCACAAAAAAGAAATGTAATTATATGATGTGATGGAGATGCTCCCTAATCATTTTGCAGTATGTAAGTGTGCTAAATTAATAAATTGTACACCTTAAGCTTAAACGACATCAACTATATCGGTAAAGCTGGGAAAAAAGGAAACTATTTTAGAGGAGCATAAAGGTTTTTTAAAAAAATTCTATTATGAAGATAAAAATGTGAAAATTATTTTAAAATAGTTTTTTTCATTTTTATCTTATCCCTTAAATTTTTCTGCCACTGTTTGTTTTATAATGAAGGTAATCCATGAGTAAAGTGGTAAATACATACAATTCTTAAATAAGTAAATTGTGATGCTCACTCAAACATTTTTAATTGATAGGATGCATGGATAAAACATTGGGAGACACTTTTCTATAAAACTTTATGCAAGTGAGTTAGATTATCATGATGAAATAGGTTGTCAGCATGGAATATATAAATAACCAAAACTGGCTCAATATGTAGAAGATCCACCATGAATAAAATTGAAAAAGATGATAATTATCCCCCAAATTTGCCAAAACCAGATGATTTTATAGATGTTATTTTAGACTCTGAAATTATAGAGTTCTTTTGCAATTTAAAATATCCCAGAGAATAAAGAAAGATGGAAATCTTCCCAGATTATTTTAACCTTATACCAAAACCTGATAAAATTATCACAATGAAAGAAAACTACAGCTAAATTTCACTTATGATTATAGAGGAGAAAAAAATTCCAAATAAAATATCATCAATCCAGATGTATTAAAAGAACAACAAATTACTACCACAGTAGGGTTTATTCTTGGAATTAAGGATGGCTTTGCAAAAAATCTGTTAATGTAGTAGATACAAATGATAAAAATAAAAGGGTTATATCAAAAGATATCCTCCAAAAGTGCCCAAGTTAATTCAACATCCATTTTTTGATAAATTATTTAAGGAAACTAGAAAGAATATTCCTTCAACATTTCATATACATGCGTATATATTCACACATACACATATACAAACATACACACAGATACATAGATACTTCGATGGATCTCCTCTCTCTCTCTCAATATATCTGTTTCAGAAGCATTCCTATAGAAGTCATAAATACTTGATGTAAACAGTTAATTACTATTTTGTGATGCTGGAATCTTAGCCAATATGACAGAAAAGCTAAATGAATTGTAAAACTTTCAGATGTATGAGAGTATTAATGGTATCAATGTTTGCAACAGGAAAATTCTTAAAATAAATTTAAAAATTCAGTAAAATGACCATTTACAAAACATACACACATATAAATTCCAAAACAGTTTTTCTATAATAACCATTGATAACCATGCAGAGAGCCCGTCATAACTGCAACAGGAGTAAGTTATCTAGACATATACTTAATAAGATATACACAGGATCCACAAGAAAACATTTACAACATTTTCCAAGGGACACGGACAACTATACAACAATAATGCTGCCAGATAAGAAGACTCAATATTAAGATGTCAGTTTTTGCTAAATTAATTACAAGTTTATCAGAATTCTAATGAATGTCTTTTCATAACACATAATGGAGTTATTTCAAAGTTCAAATTAGAAAAATAAATAAACTTCAATAACCAAGAAAATTTTGAAAACTAAGAATGAGATGAGATTTTCTCTCATATTTTTCAAAATAAATTATCAAAATATAATAATTAAAACAGTAGTACTGGAATAATAGAACAATGAACAAAACAAGAATTCTAGAATTCCAAGCATACTCAAGAATTTAATATATGTTAAAGTGACTTTTGTTAGCAATAAGAAAAAAATATGTATTATTTTAAAATGATGTTGAAACAACTGGTTAACAATCTGAAAAAAAGGCAAATTTCCCACTCTATACCGTAATGAAAAATAAATTCCTGATAGAGTAAAGATTTTGAATATAGAAAATCATGTTTATAGTTAAGAAGAATTCTCAAAGTATGATACAGATGTTGTATCCAAGTTTTGTGAGGCCTAAGCTTAATCAATTTTAGAGTTTTCATTAAACAAAACAATGTAAAGATATAAATGCAAAATTAGAAAACAAAAATGAGTATCTGTTATGAACAAGAAAACAAAGTTGATAAATTATCACAGACATTATAAAATCTGGAAGAAAATAAGATTCTTATTAATTAACTGCTTGACACACTCTGTAACACTTTTCTCCTACATTTTTGGGCTGTATTGCTGCTTCATATGCCAATAATTTTTAAAATATCATTTTTGATAGATAAGAAAAGTTTCCTATGACTTTATGACTCATAATGGATAGTATCATGGAAGTTTTTAGTATTGTTGCCGAATTTGGGAAAATCTCTAACAAGTTTCTTTCATATATAACTTGGAAGACATTAGTTCATTTCAAGTTTTCTTCTGTAGAGTATAATCTTTTTTTTGTAGGTTGGGGGAGGTAGTTAAGTTTATTTATTTAAATATTTTTTTTAAAATGGAGGTACTGGGGATTGAACCCAGGACCTTGTGCATGCTAGGCATGCACTTTACCACTGTGCTACTCCCTCCCCCCTGTAAAGTATAATCTTAAAACACTTTTTGAATTGATTACGTTCATTTAATCACTTTACCTGATGGCACTGTGTTGTTGTATTATGTTATCGTCCTTGATGTTAGTATTTCCTGACAAAATAGCAAAAAACATAAATTTTTTTTCCAATTTGTTAATATTATTCACTTTTTCCCCTTAACTGGAAAATCAAACAATCCTAGGACTTATTCACTACTTCTTTCTTATAGTGAATTATCTTTTCAGAATTGAGTTTTTTAAATTACAATTTTCTTTTTAATGTCAGAATAATTTTTATTGATATTATATAGAAATAACACAATTTTATTATCAGACATTAAAAAATTACATATGCTGCTTTATCAGTTTTTAATTATTCACACTCATTATCGAGAGAAGACTTCTGTCATGACCGGGCATTGCTGAGAACCAAGCCCTGTGCTTGTCATTTTACATGCGAGGATCTTCCACAGACTTGTTCCTGGTTCTGTACATTTCAAACATACTGTGCCTCTTCCTGGAAGCCCTTCCTACAGAGACACAGTAGCAGGAACTAAAACTATACTCAGAAATGAGAGCAAACCATACAAACACCTCCCACTGAACTCAATGTATCCTGAACTTAACTTTCCTTGGTTAAACGCACATAGTCTCTCTGACATAAAGTTCAGTGTATGTAATGGAGAGGAAGTGAGAGAGAAAAGAGACTGAATATGATTAAAACATTTGAGTTTTGAAAAGGCTTATTATGCCCACGTTAACACATTATCAGGCTCCCTTCCAGAACTCTGAAAAGGACTTACAGGCAAGTAAGGAGCCTGGAGCTTAAAGCTTCATGGAAAAGCCTTCTCCACGACATAAAAGCAAGACCTTGTAGAGAACAATATTTATCAGTTAAATAACACAAGCATTTTAAATAACTATGTCCAGTGTGTCATTCACAGTTATAAGGCAAATTTCAAATGGGGTAAATATTTGCCTTATATATGACAAATAATAATTCATATTATAATATATATTGACTATAGATAATAGAATTCAGAAGAAAACACACCAATTAAAAAATGGACAACTACTTCACATAAGTTTTCAAAGTATCAGACTTCTTCTCCAGGTCAATCATTTGATCATATCTATACTCATCTATCTGTCTTTCTAAACTAATGACAAACATAAGAATTTTAAAAGATCTTCTGGTACTATAATGGGTTACAATTATTTCATTAAAAAATAAAGAAGCACTAAGGTATATTGCCTTTAAAATTTTAAGTTCCTTTAGAAATTAATTTACTAATTTGGATTATTTTCCCCTAGCTTTTTTGAGGTATAAGGGACAAAATTTGAAAGTGTGCAATGTGATGATTTGACATATGTCTACATTGTGAAAGGATTCCCCTATTGAGTTAATTAATACATCATCACCTCACATATTTACTTTTTTTTTTTTGGTGAGTGCATTATTTCTTAAGCAACACATACAAAGTAATTGGCAAACCCTGTAGAATGATGCTTTAACTCATTATTCAAAAATGATGTGTAGAAAATGCTGAGTTTTCCATTAACCAGTTTGAAATAAGGAAAACCAGTTAACATATAGAAAACAACACACCAAATAGAACAGGAAATTGACAAAGTCACAGAGAATGAGTGACAGAAAATACTATTGAATGTGCAGAAAAAGAGTATCAGAGACCGAGAATTCAAGCAAGAAGAACAAGTGTACACCAACCAACTGGCGGCCGCGCCTTCCAGGCTCCGGCCAGGAGAGGTGTGTCTGACGGCAGAGGGAGGGCCTGGCCTAACCAACAAGGGCTGTTCTGCGACAGGTATGAAAAAGGTCCTCATACAAAAAAGGGCAGATTTTGGAAAAAGACAAGGCCTGAGCTGGGATAAATGGTGACACTGATAATTATTTTCTTTTTCCTTTCATCCATGTTTATTTCTTTTCCTGTTACTGGCTTGGTGTAAATCACCGATTCCCTCTCTCTGTTTCCTCTTTTTACTGTATATCCTTTGGTAGGGAGCACAGCTGCTGAAATTTAGGGAGTTGGGATATGCTTCTTTGATATTTCATTGTGCACCATCACTGGTCTGATAATGCTGGTGATAATCATTTTATCCCACAGTGGGTAGACATGCCCAGTTATCCTTATTTAATTCAATGAGTTCTGTCCCATTCCACAAACGCTTATTGAGTCTATGAAGTATCAGGGCCCTTACTGGTTTCCGGGGACACACAGAGCAGGTCTCCCTATCCACGTGAGGGCCACACACAATAACCTCAATCCTGCACGATGAGAACTACAATGGAGACGTCTCATCAATGATACAACGACTCGGATGAGGGAAGTGAGACTACTTTCTGAACGGCCCTAGTTGAGCTGAGTGGTAAAAGAATAAGGCACCACACGTCCACTAGGAGGGAGAAAGGCACACAGGAAGTGGAAAATGGACATGGATGATCATCGTGCACGCAGGGAATGTTCTGGTGTGGATGAAACAAAAAACAAACCATGTGAGCTGGTCTCACAGTCATCTGGAGTGACTATCCTCTTAACTCCTACAGAAACCAATGGCAAAGGGCACACTGAAGCCACTTTCAGAGAAACAGTGGGGTCCAGAGTACAGTGCTTCCTTCTCAGGGTAAAATTTCTTAAACCTGCTTTTTTTAAAATCTTGGTGGGAGAGGAACAAGGGAAAGAGGAAGAGTCTGTCATTTTCTATCCAAAACCTTCTGGGGCTTTTCTTTGCTTTCAGAACACAGCTCAGCCTCCTGAACACGGCTTACAAGTCCCTTCCAAATGTAAAACTAGGGTAGTTTCTATTTGCTATTTTTTTTCCCCAGATTTATTATGGCATAAGAATCATCATTTCAAGAACTTCTTGGCAGAAGCTAAGGTAGAAAAATAACTTTTATATCTGAACATGCTTGCCTTTAGTAAAAACATCAAATTCAGAAATAACATGCAATAAAAGTATGGTTTTCAGAAACCGAGACACTTGAAAACTTCAGACTCCTGAAGCAACTGAAATTGGGAAGGACCAGGACAAAACCTCCAGCCCACCTGAGGCTGAGCCCACACAACTCACAGCTTTCAGCTCACTCACTGAGCGGAGGCCAGAGCCCTGTTGCTATGACAGGTCCCCTGGAGCACTGCGGTTGATGGTGACATTGAGAAAACCTATTTGCACTGGCCTGTGTGTTTGCTTGGCGGCCAAGAAATGTCATTAAAAGTTTGGCCAGAAACAGGTCAAGAAAGAAATGACTCAGTAGAGAGCTGAAGAGATAAGTGGTTACTTAAGCCCTGGCAGCAACTTAAATGTGGTTGGAGGAGCAGTAAATAGACAGTACTCTGACCACAGAGGAGATGACAACCCTCGATGAAGACACAGAAGTCAGAACAGCTGCTTTGTACTCCAAGGGGACAAACAGCCTCCTGCACTGAACTACAGATACAGTGTCCTTTAGACATGAGTAATGTGTGAATGTGTGTGTGTAGTTGAAAGATTTCATTTCATTTTGTACAATAAGCCAAATGCCAAAAATGCACGGTAACATCAATGACTTTTTCGATTTTAGGACCAGTCTTGGGGCCACATAACCCACACTGTCTTCACTGTCATCAATAGCAACTCACAAATAAGCTCATTGTCCTCCCCTAAATCCCTGTTCCTTGTGGGACATTCCCTTTCCCATCTCAGCAGATGGTTCCGCCATCCACACAGAAACGTGGACCAGAAGCCCAGGAGTCATTCTGGATCTCTCCCTCTTTTGTACCTCCTACCCTCCAGATTATTTTTAACTTGTTTTCTGTATACATATTGTTATCTACTACCTTCCATAAAAAACGGACACTATGTCTTCTCCACTGGAGTGTAAAATCACTGAGAGCCTAATTCCTGTTTTTGCATGTGCAATGCATCATGCACTGCCCTAAACACAAAACAACAAATATTCTGTAAGCTGAAATAATATTTAAATACCTCCAAATGGGTTCATTATGTACCACACAACATATTTAAGCATTCGAACATTTTCACATTATGTTTTTTTTTATAAAGGTCAAGGATTTAAAATGTTAATCCTCAAAGATCAATAAAACTGGTCTCTACGTTTGACTCGCTCCCTAATGGCTGTGCAGAGCACACACAGGTCTACAAGACTCTTTTCGGTGCTATAGTGAGCCCTCCTCTGCTACACTGCAGAGTGGATGTCCAAGTTCACTGGCGGATAACACCCCTCAATGTCATCTAAGCCTGCGGATGGTGCTCCTCAAGTTGGGATGCATTCAGACCATTCATGTTCTCAAACACATTCATTCCAATAATTACTCAGCACTACATGCAAGATGGCAAAAATTAATAACTCTTTAGATAAGTGCAGAGAGAATTGCTTCTAGATTTATACACCAAATTTCACCATTGTTTACTACAAGTAAATAATATTCCTTATGCTCAAGAATCTTGTACTCCAAAAATAGATAAGATGGATACACTTAGAGATAGAAAAGAATGTAGACAAACAAAATGAATACTCTGACTTCATCTCAACGGAAACATCCCAAACTAAATTAAGAAACGCCTAGCCTTCTTCTTTCTCAAAGCTTTTTTTGGTTGTTGTTGTTCTGCTATTGCTTGTTTTCATGGAAGGAAAGAGAATCATTTGTTTTGACTTTACCTTTTCATAATCCCATTCTTCCTCCATCATTCTGTTTTTCCTATTGTTGTCATGGAAGAAAGAGATTAAGGGAAATTTTGTCAGTGCAGTGAGGCTGTGGTAATTTTCCATCTAATTTTGACTTTTCTTTCATTATCACTTGGAACCATCCCCTGTTTTAATTTTCTTTGTCTTTGTTACATTGCTTATATTTCCCCCTTGAAACTAACTTATTTTGAGAACACAAAAGCCCAAAATTTCATTCTGGAATCACTTTATTGTATTTGGTTTGAGTAGCTGAGTCGCTTGTGAGTTTCTTGAGCCAAAGCAT
The DNA here is from genome assembly GCF_036321535.1 of Camelus dromedarius. Classification (NCBI taxonomy): domain Eukaryota; kingdom Metazoa; phylum Chordata; class Mammalia; order Artiodactyla; family Camelidae; genus Camelus; species Camelus dromedarius. The sequence goes on along the minus strand of NC_087454.1, from coordinate 7,492,437 downwards.
CTGCCCTCGCATCCGAAGTAAAGTTTTGGATGCCATGTTTCTGTGGGATGAATTGCATGCGACTGCTTATTAAATAAGTGTTCAAGGGGGCATTTGCTTGATTGTTTATGACTGATTAACTTCTAATCAATCATTTAGACTAGAACCAGCTATTTAGGACTGTGACAAAATAGTGTTTTCAGCATTTTCTGGTGAGTTCAATGTGGTTATTTCTCTTTTGACGAAGTGAAATGTTTCTTTAATAAAGTCATTTTTTAACATGCATTTACTGTTTTATTTTCCCTTGAATGCTTGGTTTAGCTCAGTGGTAGTACACATAGGAAATACATGGAGACCCATTGTATAACCACTTATGGTGCTCTTAGTACCAATGAACAGAAACCCACAGGTGGCTTCCTCAGAAAGAGAGGAAATGAGTTGCCTTTTAGATTTGCTCAGCTTGCATTTCATTTATTCTGTAAAGAGCCAACAATGACACATACTCTTCAGTTCCAATTTAATTTGTGCTGTTTGTGGTTTAAAATTTCACAGTGTCTGTTCTGTTTGCCAAGGCCTGTTGTACAAGGCTGGCAAGTTCCTTTTCCATTCCAGTACTTCCATACTCTGGTGGATTATCCGGAGTCATATTTGCCCAATGTTCCATTGTCAAGGCTGTTCATCCCTTGATGCTCCAACAAACTTCTGGTCTGAGGATACAATTTCGCTAAAAACAACCACAGCAACGACAGACTGGGCAGTAGCTGGCTTGCAATTCCACTTTGCTATTTGCTAAATGTCTTAGTTTGGGTTCTCTAGTCCAAGGAAGGAATGCAGTGGGAGGAGTAATTTATCCTCCTACCTCCAACCTTGGCCGATTGCATTTTCCCTTGGGGTGTTACATCTCCAGTATTCCCAGCTGCCCTGCATGCTGGCTACATAAGTTGGCATAGTGTGGGCAACCGAGGAAGTCTCAGGCAAAGCAGCTGAGAGATGCTGTCAGGAGCCCGGAACTGTCCACTGCAGATATAGGTGAGCTCAGCTACACTGAGGATAACCTTCCCTGCAAAAATCTTGGTGTTACGATGAATACTTGGAAGACACTGCAAAATTGGGTGTTAGCTTAACAAGGGTACTCATTTAAGAAATGTGTATCCTGCCTGGAAGAAAAAAGATAGAGATTCGGCAGAGAAGACTGTTGCATCCCTGGCAAATTACAGACGCTGGTGAGAAGCAGTGAGGTCTAGTGATTAAGCTCAGGGTCTGATCGCTTGGCTGTGAATGCTGACCTGAACACTTGTTCCCTGTATGATGCTGGGCCCATTGCCAACCTCTCTAGTTCTGCGTCTTCATCTGTATCATGGAACTAATCCTAGTATTTACCTCTCAGAGCTGTTGTGAGGACCAGCTGAGATCTCAAACATGAAGCTCTTAACACGGACCGCACGCTAGAGTGTATGTTAACCATTATCATGAAGACAAAATAAAGTCCTTGCTGCTTCTCAGATGAGGGAATGTACAGTTAAGGAACTGGTGTTAGGAACTAGTGTTATTACTTAATGTACATTGTTAGATAATCACACAAAGACAAAGACCCTGTGACTCTACTTATACGAGGAATCCAAAGCAGTCAAATTCATGGAAGCAGAAAGTAGAATGGAAGTTGCCAGGGGCTGGGGAGGGGGAGAAATGGAGAACTGTTGTTCAATGAATACAGAGTTTCTGATTTGCAAGGTGAAAAAGTTCTGGAGGTTGGTTGCACACCAGTGTGAATATATTTAACACTACTGAGCTGTACACTTAAAAGTGAATAAGATGATAAACTTTATATTATGCATTTTTAACCACAATTAAAAATAAAATATTTTTAAAAGCATCATGTTGATAAGCTCCATCATTCATCATTTAGATGTTGTATCAATCAAATGAACCCACAGCGTGCTGTAAGTGTTGCTCTTGTGTAGTGGTCACCCGCCTCATCACTGAAATCTGGAAGACATTTCAGAGCATCCTTATATTTAGAATCCATGTCCCCCAAAGTGCCACTTCATTTTTGGCACCCAAGGGAAGACCCTAGCCAGTAAGAGAGCTTTACTTCTTCCCAGAGAGATCGAAACCGTTGTTCTTAATATAAACACTGCCTTTAAACAGTAGGCTTCCAGTAGGGACAGGAAGATACAAGAAAAACACAATTCAGAGATTTCGCCAATCAACACAGATAACTGATTTTGGATCCATGGCGGGTAGATTCAATTTTCTGATTGCAAATTCAAGAACGAAGAAAGCCAATTCTCTAAGAAGAAAGACCACTGTGAAAAATAAGATGATACCACAAAACCAACCAGCACAAAGTCCAGGAGTTGTATTCTCTGTAGTTTCAAGGTGAGAGGCCTCACGATACTCGGGAACGCTGACGTGCCTAAGAAAGCAGCACATTTCAGTCATGCCCTATTTACTAGTATGCTCACTCTCAAAGCATCTTCTATTAAGGTGCTTTGCAATTGGCAAAGTCACAAAGATATTACAGAAAGTGGCCTGAACAGTCTCTCAAAAGTGTCTCTGACATGGTAATACTGGGCATTGTCCCCTTTCCCCACATTCTGGTCCTTAGATTCAAAATCTACTTTCTTAATCACTCCAGTTCTTTTGAATCTAAGCACCAGACTCCGGTCCTCATCACGCCTCGACTTTATCATCTCGTAGGAACTTCCTAGGTTGATCATTCAACTTCTCTGAAACTGACTTATGTTAATCAAATTTATAAATGACAGATACATAAATAAGACTTCCAATGTAATAAACTGTCTACAATCCAGACCCCAATTTCTGATACTAAGGGCAAAATATTAATCAAGGATTGCTGATGTAGGTGGAATTAGAAATATAAAAAGTGGGATAATTTTAAGAGAGACCTCATACAGACCAGGAGAAAAATCATCCTTGTCTCCCAGTGCTTTGCATATGTCTAAATGACTTAAATTTCTGCTTTAGCTGGCTGTATTAGATTAATACTAACAAATTAATCTCTATTGTAATATCCGGCTAAGCTCTAGTCAGGCCATCTTCTCTTTCAACACCTTTGCCAAAACAGGCTATATTGATAAGTTCCCAGCTTTCATAGTTACAGTCATACTCCTTCTCTGATTTCTTTGTAAGACTCTGTTTTTTGAGCTTGGATCTTGCCCAAACTCTCCAGTCATGTATTTACTGGAAATCTCTTGGCTTACTTTCACTGATCCTATGCAGGCCAATTGGTCTACTTTCACTTTTGGAGGGGAACAAGTCCTTAAGATACCTCCCTTAAAGATTTTGAGACCATTTAAGACCATTCTCAAGTTTGTAAAGGCTTTCCCCCAGAGCAAGACAGCAAGGAAACTAGCATAGTCATAAATCAAGAGGGCTGTTTTACTGCCTTTGACTTTTCTGGTATTTAGCACAGTGCCTGAAGTACAGGAGGCATTCCATATGCTGGATGTGCCTTTATTGCTGCTACCATATTCACAGAGCTCACAAAATCTCTGTTCACATTAGTCCTGCTCTAGAATGAGTTCTAGAGCAAAGAGAGCATGATATCTCTAGCACCATGTACAGTGCCTGGTATGTAGTAGGTACTAAAGACATTTTTACCTATTCAAATTAATATAACTGTCATGGATTCAATGGTGCCTCTGTTAAACAAAGGAGGAGCCATCAGGAGATAGCAAGACAGGGTTATGCCAACTGAAGTCACATGACTTCTAATCCTAACTCTGTCACTCTTCCAGAGATGTGAGCAAAGATAAGTCATTTATCTCCACTGAGATGTCTCCATTTCTGCACTTGTAAAATTGAGATGATGGTACGTAATGCCATCAGGTAGTTGAGAAGAAAACGCATATACAAAAGAACCTGTGATGATACTGGGTAAGATGTAGAAACTCAATAATTGTAAGTTCCTTACTCTAACTTCCTGTGGTTTTCCTCAACTGTCCCGTGGTCCCCAATCTTTTCAGCCCTCCTGACCACTTGTCGTTGGGCTCTATAAGCCAACTCAGTAGCTCTCAGCACTGGATCCCAATTAGGCAGGCTACCCTATTCTTGTTCCTCCTGTCTGGCCTTCATCCAGCCCCTCATCCTCCCTTACCTACTCTCAAAATATCAAATATGGAAGAGCTTTTGAAGTCAGATAGTCTTGTCTCCCTGTGACTGTGGGTGCTTCCCAAGCCCTAACTGCCCCTTCTACATACCTCGCTGATCCTGGTGGTAGCGAGTGTCTTGCTGTACCACTGCCACAGGCCAGCACTCTCAGCTGCTACTACCTGTTGCCTAGAGGCTTCTCCTCTGGGCCCAATTCTAGCATAACCCAGTGGGAATGAAAAAGACCCTATAATTTCAGGATTTTATAAATATCTAAAGGTCTACTTCTTGATATGGAAAACTTAAAGATTTTCTGTGTCATTTCAAAACATCTGATATCCAAGATAAAGGAAAAAATGCAAATTTACAGCATCCAATGTCATCATTTTGGGCTCTCATATCAACGCTGTTGGTAATAATCCACTTAAAGTAAGAAGGAGGTGAGCCTAATTCAAAAACTAAAGCAGAACTTCCAGACCTTACAAGGCTCCTGCATATGTATCTGCAGTGCTTTCCTTCCATAAAACTAAGCCTTAAACCAGTCCCACCCACCTCCCTCACCTCTCACAAACAGAACCTAGTATGCTTGGTCCAGATTGGGATTCAGAGTTCTAAGAACACTGGGGGAAGGAGAGGGTGGATCACTGCAGGCATGGGACTAGTCTAGTTCTTGTGTTAAAAGTGCAGAATCAAGGGTGATTCAAAGAGTAGCAACCTCCACATGAGAAATCAAAGCCCAAACATAAAATGTCCATCTCGGAGCTACAGTAGAGGGCAGGTGTGTTAAATAAGACCACAGGGACTGGAGGTTTGGAGTAGAGGGCAAAAGGTGTAATCTGCCTTTCCCAGAGGCTTCAGGAATATTCTGCAGCTACTTTCTACAGGCTACCTACCTTGTCTGGAGGGGGGGGTATTCTATGGACTAATTGCCAAGTACCCACTGCCATCAGCCAATGGCATGTGTATATTTTCTACTGCTGTGTAACAAATTATCACAAACTTAGAGCCTTAACACAATACCCACTTATTAGCTCACAGTCAGTATAGCACAACTAGGTTCTCTGCTCAGGGTCTCAGAAGGTTGAAATCAAGGTCAGCCAGACTGAGTTCCCATCTGGAGGCTCTGGGTAAAAATCTGCTTCCAGGTTCATTCTTGGTGTTGACAGAAATAGTTTCTTGTGGTTATATAACTGAGGTCTCCATTTCCTTGCTGGCTGTCAGCTGGGGGGTCACACACAGTGCCAAAAGCTGCCTGCAGTTCTGAAAGATGGAGCCCCTCCATTTTCAAGCCAGAAACAGCGTGTCCATGGAATCTTTATTGTGTTTTGATTCTCGGACTCTTCTTCTGAGACCAGCTAGAGAAAACTGTCCAAAAAGCTGCTTTTAAAGGGCTTGTGTGACTAGGTCAGCACCACCTTGATAATCTCCCTTTGTGAAGTCAATTGTGCCTTTATCACATGACCTCATCATGGGCGTAAACTCCAACACCTTCACAGTTCCAGGGGTTACGTGGAGTACGCACACTGGGGAGGGAGGGAGAAATCTAGGGAACCATCTTGGAATTCTGCCTACCACAGCATCTCATGTGATTTGTTTCATCAGTAAGATGCTTTCAGCTGTTACTGACTAATGAGCCTGGGCTATATTATGCTAAACAATTATATAGATTTATTTACCAGTGGTAATTCACTTTGCTATTTTGAGTATGTGTTTTACCACAAAATCCCAGCTGTCACTGAGTGTATCTACTTCCTCTTGAGGGATTATGGGGGAGATCCAGGCCAGTGTATTAGCCAAGGAAACCAGAGTCAGGGGCTGGGTCTGAAAGAGCTGGAAATGGTGCAGGTCACACAACTCTAGGCAGCTTGTTGCTAAGGAGAGGAGTCCTACCAAAAGTTAGCAAGGAGTACCGAAATCCAACCAGGAAACCGTAATCCAAGTGCCAATTCTGAAAGGCCAAAAAAGGACCAAATTTGAAATGAAGACCAAGTGCAGGAGCCTGGTGGCATGGAAATAGAATAGAAGCAGGTTAGAAACCAAACCACAGAGAGGGTCCTAGATGATTGCTTCAAAAATCCACTGGGGTATCTGCCTGGGAGAGTCAAGGTGAAAACATACGTGCCCTTTGCCTTCTCATGAAAGAAAAGGTCACCTACAGAACAGATCTCTGAACACATCAACATAGGAGCATTTGAGGTTACCAAAGAATACATTCCACAACATTTACTTCTGCCTGCTCTGGCCCTGTAAAGGCAGCCAGCCCTTCTACAGCCTCACAGCAGTTGCCAAAACTTAGAGACAGCACATTTCTGCATGATGTTACTGCTCTTCACCACCGCTGAACCAGCTGAACTCCTCTGTGAAGACAACCCCTCTTCTCCTGCACTAAATCCCATCTGCTCTGCTCTGCTCTACTTCAGCAAGCCTCTCTACTCTCTCCTGCATCATCACTTCCCCTCTTCCATGGGGCTGCTCTGCTGTAATTCCTCCTGCCTAACTAAAGCTCCCTCTTTACCTCCTTTCTTATCTATGGCATCATTCGTTTGTTCTCATTCACAGCAAAACTCTTTTGAGTAATTATTACTTGCTGTCTTCCATTCCTTTATTCCAGTTCCCTCTTTACCCATTCAATCAAGCTTTCATCCCACAACCCCACTGAAACTCCTCCTTTCAAGGTCACCCGGGGACTCAGTGTTGCTAAATACAATGGTCAGTCTCTGGCCTCTTTCCATGATGTCTCAGCAGCATTTCACACTACAGGGCACTCCATCCTTAGCAGCTTTCCTCACTTCCTCTCCACAATTCCATACTCTCTTGTTTCTTCCTTCCACACTCCTGATTCCTCTGTCTTCTTCTCCTTTGCTGGTTCCTTCTCTTTCCCAGATCTTTTCCTGTTGGGGTATCCCAGGGCTCAGCCCTTGTCTCTGTCTTCTATTCACATTCACACTTCTGTTATCTCATCTGGTCTTTTGGCTTCATTCTCTGGACTCCTTCCAGCATATTTCCAGAGATGTGTTACAACAAATGCCTACCTGACATAACTACTTCGATGTCTAATAAAGACATCAAAATTAGCATATCTAAACATGGGTATGCTACTCTTGATCTTTGCTACAAAACCTGCTCCCTCTCAGCATTCCCATCAAAGTTGATAATAGACTCCATTTCTTCTTTCACTCCCTACGTCTGATTGTTCAGAAAATATTTTTGGCTGTATCTGAAAAAGATATTCCAATTCTGACCACTTCTCACCACTTTCACAGCTACCACCAAAGCTGAGGTATCATCACTTCTTGCCTGAATTACTCAATAGCCTTCAAACTGATATCACTGTTTCTGCTTTTGCTCCCCTGTAGTCTTTTCCCAATCCAGCAGCTGGAGTGATCCTTTAAAAACTAGGCAGGCTCACATCTCCCCTATGTTCAAAACCCTGCAAAGACTTCATCAAATGCATTGAGAGAAATGCTGAGATATGGAAATGAAAAACATAAAACAAAGTTCCTATCTTCATGAAGCTTACCGACTTCAACAGTCACCATCTATCTCAACCAAGAAATTATCTAGTTCAGAGTTTCTCCACCTCAGCACTATGAACATTTTGGACTGGATAATTCTTTGTTGTGGAGGGCTGTCCTGTGAACTGTAGGACATTTAGTAGCACCTCTGGACTCTACTCACTAGGTGCCAGGAGTGGCTCCAAGTTGTGACAATCAAAAATGTCTTCACATCTAGAGAAGGAAAAGACAAACCACATATATATGGAGAAAATATTTGCAAAAGACATTTCTGATAAAAGCTATTATCCAAAATATGCAAAGAACACTTAAAATTCAACAATAAGAAAACAAACAATCCAATTTAAAAAATGGGCAAAAGACCTGAACAGACACTTCACCAAAGAAGATATACAGATGGCAAATACATGTATGAAAAGATGCCAGCACCATATTTCATTAGGAAATTACAAAATAAAATGACAATGCGATACCACTACACACCTATTAGAATGGCTAAAATTCAAAACAGTGACAACACCAAATGCTGGTGAGGATGTGGAGAAACAGGAACTCTCATTCATGGCTGATGGGAATGCAACATGATGTAGTCACTTTGGGAGATAGTTTGACATTTAAAAAACCCAAAAAACTAAATATACTCTTACCATTTGAGCCAGCAATCATGTTCCTTGGTATTCACTTACCTAAATGGATTGAAAACTTACATACACACAAAAACCTACACATGGATGTTTATAGCAGCCTTATTCATAATTGAAAAAACTTGGAAGCAATTGAGATGGCCTTCATTAGGTAAATGGATAGATAAACTGTGATTCATCCAGACCATGAAATACCATTCAATGTAAAAAAATTAGCTATCAGGCCATTAAAAGACATGGAGGAAACTTAAATGAATATTACCAAGTGAAAGGAGCCAATGTAAAAAGGCTATATATATACTGGAGAATTCCAACTATATGACATTCTGGAAAAGGTAAAACTGTGGAGACAGTAAAAAGTTCAGTCATTGCTAGAGATTATGGAGAAGAAGGGTTATTACAAGGTACTGAATACAGTTCCCTATGATATATATATAGTATACTGCTCTACAGTAGGACCTTGTTGTTTATCTATTTTACATAGAGTAGTTAGCATCAGGGCCATTGACCTAACATCTAACTTTTCATGTCAGGGGAGAAAAGTCTCAAGAGCCTCACCTTCCAGCAAGACCGAGCTGCTCCCTTTGATCCGTGGGTGTCCTCTGTGACCGAGCTCTGCGGTGCTGCCTTCTTTACAAACACCGAGGTCTGCAGTTAGTGGTTGACATGGAGCTCTGCAAGGAAGAGGGGAGATGGGAGGAAGAGACACTGACAATGGGGGATAATGGAAAGGTTTGCCTTTGGTACCACCGCACAATCTGATGTTTCCCTTAAACATTTTGTCAGGATAACTGGCAATTAGATAAACACCATATTACAGATACTGCAGTTGATGAAAGTTGGCAGATCTAAGGGAAACCAACTTCCAGCCCCAAACGTGGTCCACGAAAGAGATTGGCAAACTCGTAGCATCTAGCTTTTCAACAGGTGGCTAGGCACAAGTGTTCCTTGCACTGGGTCTGTGTTTACCTTAGGTGTGCAATCACCTGCTTAGTCATTCAACATATTTCTTCAGTACCTGGTATTTTGGGAGATTTATTCTAGGTCCTCAAAGGTCAGAGGAAACAGGAAAGAGAGTCTCTATCTTCATAAAGCTTCATTCTGGTGGGGGTGATGGGTAGAAAAGAAGTAAACTGAAAAAACACAATGATTGAAAATTGTAGTAGGTGCTGTAAGGGAATCAAAAGAGAGGCTGGGATAGGGGTATTTTAAAAGGGTGGTCAGGGAGGGTGTCTTCAACACACAAAATGAAATCTAGAAAACAGGAAAGGATTGTCCATGTGAGGGGTCGAGGAAGCATTCCAGGGAGAAGGAAGAGGATTAGAAAGGATCCAAGAGAGGAAGCAGCTGGTCACAGTGAAGGGTCTTGTGGAAATAAACAAAGACCAACCAAAAGACAACAAGCAAAGGCCATTTACCCGGAGCTCGCTATATAGCAAGGGCCTCAGCCATTGTCACTGATGTTTTGGCAGAGACACAAAGGCTCTCAGTTACTAACAAACCTTGGTTGTTTTGGTCTGACTATTGAGGGATTATTGTTTGCTTTCCTGGATCGGCTGTGACACCACGGTCTGACTTCCCAACAGTCTGACTTAGAGACAGCAGGCTGGCTTCCTGGGCTGGTTACTGCAGGCTGTGGGTCAGAGTTCTATTTTTATATATGGTCGGGCCACTGTCCATTTGTGTACTCGGTCTCTCAATCTGAAAGCAGACTAGTGTACTGGGGAATCCAGAATGCTGGGGAAAGGGGCCTCTGATGAGATTGGAGAAGTTGCAGGGCCCAGATCACACAGAGCCTTGTATACTATGAGTAGGGGGCTGGATTTTTTTCCAGTGTAATGGAGAACCATTGAAAGGTTTTGAACAGAGAAGTGAGGTGACCGGATGTATGTTTTAAATGTAACACTTTTGCTGCTCTGTGCTTAATAGATTTGAGAGGGGGAAGTGCAGAGTACTGTTAGGAGGCTGTTGTAAGAATCCAGGCATAAGACAATGATGGCTTATTCTAAAGTAATGGTACCTCTGCAGCACAAGTAATCTGTGGCCAGGAATCTTTCTGGGCTGTAGTTACCATTTGGATATAATTTAGCAACCTCTCTGTCTTCTATAGAGAGTGATTGAGCTAAACAAGGATTGAGAATCAAGTTAACTCGGCAGTTATACTTTTTATTGTAAATTAATGAGTTGGCTTTGTAATGTACACATAAATCCATCATGTGTTTATTCAGTATAAGTCAACTGTTAATCATCATAAGTGCATTGACAAAATTGTTTCTGGGCCCAATAAGTGAGGAGCAGACATGGCAGCAACACTGAGTTCCTAACATACCATCTGGGTAGCCATGTGACCTCCCTAGAGGGCCTGTATCTATACCTGTATCATCATTTATATCTTTAAATCACATGAATAATAGTTATTCCTATTAATCTTCATCTTGCTTGGCATTTCCATCCCTTCAAAATGCTTCTGGACTTGATTATGCTGGTTTGTTTACTGATTCATTTATTGAACGCTTACTGCATGTCAAGTACTAGCCTAGACACGGGGAATACAGAAGTGAACAGACATAGTTCCCACCCTCTTTCAATCTGGGGGAGATGCATATATTTGAATGAGTATATAATTACACATTTCTGTAAGCACTATGAAGAACAAGATTAGAGACCAAAATGGTAGAGGTGGGGGTTATTTTAGACTATGTGGTCAGGGAAACATCTGTTGGTAAATATATTTTTTTCTTCTTTATTCATCGTAACATTTATTTCCATTAAATACAAGAAATGCATTCAAATAAGTAAGCTTGTTTTGCTGTTACTGTTCTAATTCAGTGACTCTTAAAAGTGAGGCTGTACTGGTCCCCAGAATACACTGTGTGAACAGCTAGGCTATTAACTATAACTGGGGAAATCCTTGACCCCTCTGTCTCCATCTCATCCTCAAAAATAAGGAAGCAAAAATACTCCTTCCAACAATTTACCTGACTCATAGCTCAATGAGTTATGTTTAGGAGGAAGTTATTCACATTCCCAAGCTTTACCAAGAAAATCTATTGCTTAGTTTAATCTTAGGAATACATATTTTTGGTTGAATATTCTACTTTTAGCTCATTTTCTTCTTTTAAGTGTGACCTTAAAAGTTGGACAAAATAACTGTATTTACATAGAGCTGCTCTAAAACATATGGAAGCTTATTTTTTCACTTTACATTTTTAGCTACGTATGTTATAAATGAATATATTCTTAATGCAAAACTTCAAACCAAAAACTATATGAAACAAATACAGGTAAAATATGTAAGTTCTCTTTCAAATATATGTATGTGTACATATGTACACTATCATACTCTATCAATTGATATGCAACCTAGCTTGGTACACATAAAATGTCTTAAAGATCCCCCCATGTTTATACATAAACATTACCTCATTCTTTTTAATAATTGGAAAGCATTTCAATGTCTGCAGGTACTATAATTTTTTAACCATTTCCCTTTTTAAGGATATTAAGATGGTTTTCAATGTTTTGCTATTATAGATAATTCAAATGTTCTTTTCTATACATGCTTCTTATGTACACATGTGAATATTTTTGATAGATTCATAGAAATTAAATTGTTGAGTCAAAAGATATGTGTATTTTACTAAAGCAATAGTCTATGTGAGCTCTTGACTTCACATCTAACTATCACCATTGGATATTAATAATCTTCAAACATATTGTCAATTTTGTAAAAGTAAACCATTATTGTTTAAATTTTTATTTATTTCTTTATTAAGGGGTTGAACATATATATTTGTCATTATCCTCTTTTTTTTCGGTGAATTGCCAGTCATAATCTTTCCCATTCTTCTATTGAGTTGTCTTTTTATTTATTGGAACCTGATATATTTTATATTCTAGTTTATCTTTTATATACATGTAAATGTTTTTCAGTCTGTTCCAATCCTTTAGTTTGTTTATCGTACCTCTCATCATGCAAGATTTTTAATTTAAATCTTTCAGATTTTTCCTTTATGGCATATAGATTTTCTATCCTGTATAGAAAGGTCTTTTCTCATATTTTATCTTAATATTTTTATAGATTAAAACATAGTTACATCCTGATTACACTGGAAATCTATTTTTTGTACATGAAGCTGGTTAGAGAACAAATTCCTATTTCTAAAATATGCATGCATTTAAATATTTGTTGAATGAATAAATGAACCTAATTTTTTCCCAAATGGATTCTAATTACCCTACGGCAATTATTGACTAGTTAACCTTTTCTTCACTAGATTAAAATATCACCAGTATCCTACACTAAATTCTCATGGATGGATGCATCTGTTTCTGGTCTTTATCATGTTCATTGATCTCTTCTTGTCCCATCACTTCTTATTACACCACTTTAATTACTATCGATTTAAAGTTTGTTTTTAGACTTGTTAAATTATTAAGATTTCTTTAGAGACCCTTGCTTATTTTATGTTTCAGATAAACTTTAGAATTAGCTTATGAATCCCCGTAAAATTCTGTTGGGATTTTTTTTTATTGGAAATATATAGAATTTATAGATTAGTTTGAAATATGTTTATTCTTTATTACTCTTGTATACCATCATTATAATTAGAGATGTTTGGTCCTAATTTCTGGAAAAATAAGAATTCTTGTCTTAATATCAGTTATTAAGAATTACTTAAAATAACTGGAAAAGTATCTATGTATGTATATGGGCGTGTGCGTGTCTATGTATCATGTATCATTAGATGTCTTTTAGCATGGTGCCTGGCACTGAGAAGTCATTCAATAAATATTGGTAAGAATGTCATTATCATTTAAAATCTGTAAACTATTACAGCTATATCATTTTTCTAGATTTTAAAATTAGAATAATTTCAGACTTACAAAAAATTTGCAAAGCATTCCTATACATCTTTGCCCAGCTTCTATAAACATCTTACACAGCCGTAGTATAATTACTAAAGGAGGGAATCAGCATTGACACAATACAATGAGCCACTTCACAAACATTATTCAAATATCAACAGTTTTTCCACTCATGTTAGTTTTTGGTCTAGGATTCAGTCCTGAAATCCACATGTCATTTAAATGTCTTGTCTCCTTACTTAATCTCCTTCAATCTGCGACATGTGACAATTTCTCAACTTTTGTTTCTCATGACCTTGACATTTTTGAAAGGCACTGGTCGTTTTTTTAGAATACCTCTTAATTTATATTCGTGTGATACTTTCTCAGGATTAGATTGGGATATTTGCATATCTTTGGTGAGAACGCAGAAGTGATTTATGCCCCCTCAATGAATCACATGAGGGGTACATGATGTTCATATATCTTATTACCGATGATGTTAACCTTCACCACATGATCATGGTGGTATTTGCTGCTTTCTCTGCTGCAAAATTGAGATTTTTCTCTTTTTAATAAATAATTATCTTGTTGGGAGATACTTTAAGGCTATGTAAATATTCATCTCAGTTTCTCATCATGATTTTGCTTCCTAATTTTAGCATTTTTCCATGGCTCTTGTGTTTGCCTAAGTGGTTGTTTTCTATCTATCTCATTTCCTTCATTTTATTAATTGGAATTCTACCATCAGGAAGAGTAGTCTCTTCTCTATCAATCAACTGATTGGTTGATATATGTATGGACTTGAAGACTTCTTTTATTCTATGGGTTATAATTCAATATTATCATTATATATTTTGTCACTCAAATTATTCCAGCTTTGGACATTGGAAGCTCCTCCAGATTGGCTCTTGTGTTCTTTTGACATGGTCCCATAATTTTTTAAACGTATCTTTGCTTTTGGGTATCACAAGATGTTCTGAGCGTGTTTCATATGTTCCCTGCCACAGTCCTGGAATCAATACATTCTCCAATGAGGTTTGGTTCCTTTTATTAGAAGATGATATTTAGAACCAGTATCTGGGCTGTAGGTGTGCAAATTGCTACTGGGTTGTCATTGCTTCTAGGCCCTCTCAGCAGATAGATCTGGGAAATATATGTCTGTATACTAACCCGTGCATAAGAACATATCTATGTTTCTTTGTCTATCCATCTGCATATATATTAAAAATCATGAATTCATACTAACACCTTTAGTTTCACTCCAACAGCACAGAGTTTATTATATTCTTTCCTTATTTGTAACTTTGTTTTTTCTCCAAAAGTGAAAAACCTGGCTCTCATTATCCACAATATATTTATGTATTAGTTCAATCCTAGTATAAACATAAGTAGTACTATGGACTGTCTCAGAAAAACTCTTGGATATTATTTGCTATAACTCCTTCATTTTACAAATGAGGAAATCCAGGCCCCTCATGATTAAGTTGCCAAAGGAAAGAAGCAAATTACTAAATGAGAAGAATTATAAATGTTAGGATTTAAAATTTTACTGTTGTGGATATTTCACAGGAGGATTTAGAAAGGACAGGAAATGTAACATCAGGTAACAGCTAAGAAAAAGCATTAATTCACTTTTCTCCCCATATTGATACACAAGTAAAACCATTCTGGCTAAAACAGTGAGACATTTGGTCAGCACGGCTTATGTATATAATATGGCCAAAGGCCAGAAAAATTAGACACAATACTCATGTGGTTTTAAGACAGCCTCCGGAAAATGGAAGAACCAAGTGTTCCATTACCATGTCTAATTTCTACAATTATTGATACAGTCACGTCCTCAGAGGTCATTAAAGTTTACAGACCTTATTAGATGAAGCAGATGTAAAGGAGGGATTTTATTTCTTTCTCTGTCACAAACATCAACATTTTGTATTTCATGACTATACTTCAGTCACAGGGACTGAAATTTCTAAAGTTGAGATGAACAGAATAGTAAGCCTCCTGGAAAACCACTTATTTGTAAGCCTGAAAACTGACAACAATATGCCACATGTTGAAACCTGATTATTAAATCCAAACCCTTTCAGTGTTTTGTCTCCTCTCTGTTACGGAGATCTGTTTTAATGATGCCTTAGGATCTTGATTTTTCTTTGAGTGGCTCAGTGCTAGACCACAGAAGAGGAGGAGTTCGTCCTCATTGTCAAGATGACAATAGGAAAGACGTACTTACTACCTTGAGAATTGAAATATGCAGCTTTTCCTATAAAACAATGTCACATGTGATGGTCAGGGTCTAAGTAATGTAATATACTAATGTATACTAAACTTACATTCCATTATAATGTTAATTCTGCAGGAAAATATTTCCAAGCAATCAACTTGGAATTTAACTCATAGGCTGCTAACACTCTTTTGAGTTCTTGTGTCTACAGTAGGAGAAAACTGCTGAGAACTGTATTTGTTAATTTCTAAATCTTTATTCAGACTCTGAACAGATTTCATCCTTGTCTTGGCTAGAGCAAGCCCTAGGAAATGGCAAATTGAGTCACTGCCTTGGGCTTTGATGAGCTAAGCAAAGCTAGTGGGTAGGATTCTTCTTCTGTGGGAGGAAGAACAACAAAGGAACCCAAGTGAAGTTAAAAAAAACTTCATACATGTACGGTTATTTCACAACTTATCTTCAAAGCAACCTCTTCACTCCTGTTTCAGATCTCCATAGTTGCCCTTCTGAATTTTCTTCTCCTTCCATTTGTATCTGATAAATATTTTATCTTCATTTGTAATCAAATATTTAAATGGAGATGAGTGTATAGAATGATTGAAACCAAGATCACACTCTGGGGACATGAATTAGTCACAAATCTCTACCTTGATTCAAGATATTTATGGGTATTAAATTAAGAGATGTGGGAAGTATCTCTTGTATGATTTAAGGAACTGGAATTATTTCTGAATTGTTTGATTGAAAAAGAGATCTATAAACTTTCCATCTCACAAAACATTGAAGGGTTTATTTCTTAATTAATCAAGAAGCAAAAATTCTTACCACAAATGAAGCAGTAGCCTTCTTAAAGAGGATCTTCATATTGCTTCATACTGCCGAAGACATTATTATAAAACTTTTTCAGAAAATGGACTAATTCTTGTGTGTGGAATTTTACTGAACTCTTTTTCTTATTTATCAAAGGCAAAAATATTTCTCAGAAGACTTCTTTACTTTCTTTCAGTCCAACAAAGTCAGAATATTTATAACAAAAGAAATAAGCTTGATATAAAAAAACCGGTACTTTTATTCTGAGGAATCAACCAAGAATTATGGGGTGGGGTGACGAAAAACTGATTCAAACATATGTATCTGCAAAAATAATGGAATGAACTGAAAGTTGTCTTCCAAACAGATTATACTTTCTCTTTTTATATCTATCAAAATGAGAAAGTTTCTCTTTAAATTTACAGGGATTCAGACTGCTTAAATTGTTTACTTATCTAGCCCCAATGGGCCTCATGGTGAAAAAAAATCATTCCCAGAGTATATCTAAATGACATTCTGAAATGGGTCCTGTACATTTTACTGCATTATACTCATCTTCTCACTTTTGATCCATTTCACACTTGAAATAAGAAATTCAGTTAGAATAAAAACATCTGTAAAAATAGTTTACCTGTTGATGGAGTAGACCCTTTAGAGCTCAAGCTGACAGGCCACAAGTTACTGAAAACATTCAAGAAGAGAATGTGGATAATATTCCAAGTTCTAAAAGAAAAAAAATTGACCTAAGAATTAAAATCCTAGGGATGAGAAATCAGGTGAATATTCTACCTTTTTTTTAATCATATGATCTTGTTTAAATTATTTCTTAGAAAAATTTTCTTCAGACCTGTGACTGGACACAATTTATATGAAAAAGGATTTGCCAAGATTCTAGCCTATTTTAAACAAAATCTAATTCACTATCATAGTTTTCCCATATTTTAAAGTGATGCTCTCTGTAAATATGAATAAACATGCAGGGTTAAAATGATATATGAGAAATCACTTTGGAATCTGCATATATATGTGTGCATATATTTTCTTGGTGTTTCAAGAGTTTTTTTATGATTGCTACATTTTTGTGTTTATTTTAGTGATATTCTAAAAAGTCACTATTCAGTAACATTTGGATGACTTTTTTAAAACTAAACATTCTATGTTAACTTAGTATTTCTATTTATATTTAGGACCACAGTAGAGCCAAGAGTTCTGCTTTGACTGTTAAAAGCAACTGAACAGAGCAGTTGATGATGCATTCAGGGCAAGTGAAGTCCAAGTTGTACATAGAAAGGTTTCTTGAGAAGTTGTGGTAGAACAGAGTCATCAACAATCCATACTGTGAAATACAAAAGAATCTAGCACCTTCTGGTTCAAGATGGTGAACACACCTAAGAGCCTATTAAAATGGCAGTAATGGATTCTGGATAAAGCACCGTTCTCCATCTTCAAAAATAAAGACAATAAAGAGGAAACACTGAAGTTAAGATATTTCAACAAATGGAAAATTGTATGAAGAGTGTTGACTGATGATGGCAAAAGAAGCTACAACCGAAAATACATGCAGATTTAGGTATGAGGAAGGATGGGAACAAGGTATAAGGCTGGAAGTAGGGTGATCAACTGTCCAGTTTGCTCGGGATGGTCCTGATTTTAGGGCTGAAAGCCCCACACCCTAGGAAACCTCTCAGCCCCATGCAAGCTGGGATGGTTGGTCACTCTAGCTGAAAGTATATGGTGTTATGTAAAATTCACATATAGACTGAACTGCTTTCCCATTTCCTCCCTCCAGAATCGTGCATTTAAGAAGAGAAAAAAGACATATACTAAACTGGGTTGGTCTCTAAGTATTAGATGTTTGGATAATGTTAACTGGTTTTATGTCCTGTGGTATTTTATAATTTAAAAAAATTAAATATAAGATATAAATCTTATTATATAAATTGTATTTTAGTTTTTATAATAAAATATAAATGTTTAATTATATGTAGTTTTATTATCTGTGAAATGCATATATTTATCATAAAACAAAATGATTTATAAATATGTAGTTATAAAATACAAAGCCATCAAAATCTTCATAATTTTGTGTCATAGCTGTTAGTCATACAACCATGCTAAAGCAAGGATTCGAGCTTATGTATATTACCTAAGTTTGATATACTTTTTTCCCTCTTTATTTAGATATCCTGACAGTTTGACTCCACTAGAGTTTATTTCATTTGGTTTCCCAGCATTTTCGTCCCACATTAAGCTGAACTTCAACATCCAGCTGTGTGACAGAACAGCGCACTGGCTACTTGCAACTGGCTTGATCTGCAGGTCACATCACAATTCTTTACTAAACACATTACCTTTGGAGGTTCTTATCTGAATTATGGGATACAAGGCCATCAATCACAAAATGTACCCAAGAGATAACAGAGTGAGACAATCAAAACCTTCTTTTAACACCTAATGAGCACTGACATCTCATAGTTTATGTTGGTTCAAGAAAATATTTGACTCTGAACAAGAGGTCACAAGTGTGTGCAGTATGAGCACAAAACTTAAATATGAGTTTTCCTAGAGATTCTGAACAGACACTGCAGCCCAGGAAACCAAACACTCTGTATGCTATGTTTTGTCCCATGTATTGAGGGAAAAGTTGATGGGAGGAGAGTAAGAAAACAGCCTTCTCTGAATGTTGTTGTGCTGCAGTGAATATGTGACACTGTGGAGCAAGGACAGCCATGGTGTGACATTTTCAAATCCATCAATCATGGCAATGGAAACTTCATCAAAGAACACTTTTGAAATAAAAAGATCTATAAAATCTAATTGATACACTGCATATGAGCTTCAGAAAATGAGGCCTATTTTTAGGTTTGGGATTTCAGTGATTTAGGGTAAGTGGGTGGCTGCTCAGTAAAATTATCTATGTGGCTGGGAGTTAACAATACTTAGTGTTATTTTGACTGCTAGGTACTATTTAAATAGTCATGCATTATTTTTCCTGCAAACTTGAAGCTCTTTTAAGAAAACAAGAGTAATGTAGTAACATAAACAAAATTATGGTAAGGAATTATATAACCTGCTACGGACTGAACAGTCTTACCTTAAAATTCAGATGCTGAAGATCTAACCCCCAGTGTCACTCGATTTGGAGAGGGCTCTTTAAGGAGGTATTTAATGTAAAAGAAGGGCATCAGGTGGGGTCCTAATATGATGGAACTAGAGGCCTTTTAAGAAGAGGAAGGCCTCTCTCTCTCTCTCTGTCTTCCTTTCTCTCAGTCACGTGAGGACTCACCAAGCAGGTGGCCATCTGCAAACCAGGAAGAGAGGCTTCACCAGAAATCAAACTGGCTGGAACCTTCAACTTGGACTTCTAGCTTCCAGAGCTATGAGAAATGCATTTCTCATAGTGGCCTATTCTATGGGATTCTGTTATTGTAGGCTGAGCAGAGTAACACACCTTCTTCAACAATATTTTCAATAAGCGTCCGGAACTAGATTTAAGACACTTCAGGCCAAGCTTCATATGTTATTCACAGTTGACAGTGTAGGGCCTACATTGTGATGCAGGCAGAGTTGGCTTCTGGAACCATGAAGCCCCAAGTTCTTTGGCTTTTTGCTTCTGTTGTGTCTCATTCCCACATCCCATGCAAACAAGTAGGGTTCTGCTACTGACAGTTTCCACTTGGGTACAAGCAACCTCCTAACACTGTGTTTCCTTTAAGTCTTTTAGCTCCAAATCTGTAATGAAAGACTTGTCTAATGCATAACAATATTGGGATAACAAAATGGTGAATGCAAAATAATTTTTTTTTCACAAGCAGGGTTGTTGCACTATTTGTTATTCTTGAAATACCACTGTTACTTACAGGGAGGACTTAAAGTTAATCCATGGGTTGTTTTAGAGTGATGAGGACACTAGGGTGTCCAAAGAAATGGTGCTTATTTCCATATACAGCTCTGCCCTTGCTGCCTTGGAGGAATAATCTTGGGTCTGGTCCTGCTGGATTTATTGAAAGTCTACACAGGAATGACTGGAGTGTGGAAGTGATGCTCAGTGTTTCGTCTGTTTATTTTCCGGTTCCAGCCTCAGGATTCAGAGACCGCTTTACTGTGTGGAAGTCTTCCTGCACTACCAGATTTTTTTCACCCTTTTCCCCTCAAGCACAAGACCAGCCACCTCCTTTTACATTCTTTTCTTCCTTCTCTCCTAAGACTCAGATTCCATCAATAAAAAACCCATCAGTATAATTAATGTTCCCTCTTCTTACTGAAAGGAATTATTGCTATAGCTATTGGCAATTTTTCAAGGATCAGATCATCCATTGCCTCAAGCCTGGACACTAGAAAACAGCCCCCCCTGAATGATACTAAATTATGACGTTTGTGAGAGAAAAGACTAAGCCTTACTGATTTCTCTAGATCCAGTGTTATGGTGCATAGCTTGTGAGAAATACCTGCTGACTGACTGACTGAATGATGACTGAATAAAAGTACATGGGTAGGAAACAGATGCTGCCTAAAGACCCTCAGGAGTGAGGTGGAAGTTGGATAGGTAAGAAAACAAGATGAGTAAATATCAGTAAACACAAGAATCAGCCTCTTTGGATCATAGGGTATTGTGGTGAACAGAACGTTGATAGCTGTAGAATTCTGTAGGACCTCGGGTTTTTTCAGGAAGTGTGGATATGTATGGGTGTGTACAAACACTGACCTATGGATTATGCTGTACACGATATAAGAGAAATGAGTATACAAAAGCAACCCTAACAAAATGAGAAGAGATAGACTACAAAATGTGGTTTAGATGAGTTGAGTTATATTGATCGTAGCCACTTAAGCATCTAGTAATCTGGAAGCATAATATCATTTATGTAAATTAGCAATTTTATTGTAACTCATAGAATACTAAATTAAATTCAGGACTACATGATTTTTATTATGTATTATGTAGGTAGCATGGTTCTGTGTCATAAGTGAAAAAATCTATATGGATAAAGCTATTGATAAATTTCACATACTACAGTGTCTGACACATAGTAGGTCTAATTATGCACTGTTAAGTGAAGTTGTAAGAAACTATGCATAAATCTTCAACTGTGGAATTTTACTCTCAATGAACTAATTATATGCTCCCTTATATCTCTAACAAAATGACTTTGAAAACATTTTATGCTAGGATAGGTACATTTTCCAATAAGATTTTTATCTTTGTGTTTTTCTTGTCTATAACAAATACATATGCATATTTGTATAAATACACCCTTTAAAGGACAAAGCCTGATGATCAGCCTAAAGCAGAAATTTATTTTGATTATCATGAACAGTGGTCCAAAGTGGGTGGAGATTTTAAAAATACTCAACTGCATATTTTTGCAATGTGTGTGATATTTGTTGTTCTTTTCAATTTAAATCAGAGAACAAATATTATCAAAAGCCTATTAAACAAAAGGTGCATATGAGATAATTTCTGTGCTTGCCTGGGTAAAGAGACAATTATATAAAAAACAAATAATAAATAATTACTAAATGCGAAGGGCTGGAGGTTCAGACTGGAGAGCTGGACCTAGGTCACATCTGAATCAAAGCTGTGGAAGGCCCACACTAAGCTAGGAGAATAGGAGGAATGTAGCCAGCATGAATGGGTTGACAGACACAGGGCAGGAAGTATATTTTAACGGCAGAGCACTGAATCACAGAATTTAACACCTTCCTCCTTCCTCCCAGCAGATGACCCACCTTGTCACATATGCCACAGCAGCAGCTATTACATGGGAGCACCTTCCATTTCTTGTCTATTAGGGTCATTTTGTATTCCAAACTGAAAGACTGAAAAAGACCCATGCCTAAGTTTGTAGAGATAAAACTTCTCAAATTTCACAGATAAAGGAAACAAATGCTATAAGTATGGAACCAGAAGAAAAAAGTTCCAAGTAACATACTGCATTAATCAGTGTACTCCAGAGAAACAGAACCAAGTGGAATGTGTATTTGTATGAAGACATTTTATAAGAAAGTGGCTTAGATGATTAGGGTGGTGACAGCTCCGCAGGAGAGCTGATTAAGGCTGTCAGGCAGAAGAATTCTCTCTTATTCAGGGGAAAATCAGCCTTTTGTTTTATTCAGAACTTCAACAGATTGGATGAGGCCCACCCACATTAGGAGGGCAATCTGCTTACTCAGTTCACCAATTCAAATGTTAATCTCATCCAAACACTCTCACAGAAACACCCAGAATAATGTCTGACCAAATATCTGAGTGTTCCACTGCCCAGTCAAGTTGATATATGAAATTAACCATCATATATATGAAGGCCAACCTCATACTTTTTCTCCACCATACTGTGTATCAGAAGACAACAGCTACAAATTTGTGAGGAAAAACATTGTGACTCAAGAATTCCAAATCCTGACAAGATGTCATTCACATGTGATGGCAACAGAAAGGATATTTTAGCTATGCAAAGGCTCAGGAAGTATCCCTGTAAATGTCCTGATAAACTTACTCAAAGATGCATTACAGCCAACGAAGACACAAATAAAATTCAAAAAATCAGCAATATGAAATACAGGATATAAATAAATATTGCAGATAAATAGTTAATATTCTTAAAGGGACAGAGAAAGACTTTGAACATCCATAAGAATGGCACCAAATCTTCAACATAAGAAAAAAAATGCCCATAAAGACATAAAATGACATTTAATGTTATAAATAATCAAAGAAAGGCAAATTAAAAGAAAAAGCTATTGTTGTATGTCAAGTAGGGACAATTAAAATGTTGATAATCCTCACGGTTGTGAACTAAGACCCCATTCACTACTCAGGGGCACATCTTTTTTGGAAGGAAACCTTGCCATTTGAGTTAAAAATCATTAAAAATGTTCCAGTCCTTTTACTCAACATTTCCATTTTTAGCCATGTGCCTTAAAAATCAATTAAAGGTATGCACAGAGATGTACGTATAAGGATACTCATGTGAAGATGAAAGATTAGAACTATCCTAACTTCCAATACAGGAACGGTGTCTAAAAGGGCCCATTCATATAAGGAAATGTGATGTAGCTCTTGCGAGCCATGTTTTGAAGCCTAATTAATGACCTGGTACACTACCTGCTCTACAGGTTTATATGAAAAAGACAAAATACAAGTAAGTCCAAATAAGTCTGATCTCAATTTTGTTAAATA
The DNA here is from genome assembly GCF_036321535.1 of Camelus dromedarius. Lineage (NCBI taxonomy): Eukaryota > Metazoa > Chordata > Mammalia > Artiodactyla > Camelidae > Camelus > Camelus dromedarius. The sequence continues at coordinate 7,469,121 of NC_087454.1, read as the reverse complement.
TATTTAGAGGGAGAGAGAGTTTAAGAACTGGAAGATTATCTATCAAGATGTTACCAGGCCTTAATTATAGGAAATAGAATTTAAATTATTTAAGTTTTCTTCTTCGCATTTTTCTATATTCCCCAACATTTCTCCAGTACTTTTTATTAAAAAAATCAAATAAGAGTTATTTACCAAAGATCATTTATAAAAATGTCTATTAAAAATGTATTTTATGAGAAAATCCAGCAAAGATTATTTATAAAGGCAAATAATTTGTCCCACTGATAAACATATAAAGAAACATAGAGTATTTTACACTGCTACTGAATAAGGGATGAGAGTTTAAATTAGCAATAATTTTATGGAAATTAATCTAGAAATACATTTTTTAAAAAAGCTTCAAAAGAGTTTATTCTTTTTGATCTAGCAATTCAATGTACTGGATTTTATCTGAAAGGCATAAAAAGGCACTGAAAAATTTATATACTTGGATGTTACCTGCAAAGTATTTGAAACAACGCAACTGTTAACAGTAAAGGGGGTTAAATAAAAAATAGTGGATTCATCTGTTGTAATATTGGTCACTCACTCATTAGACATCATGTTGTCAAAAATTATTCAATGCCCATAGAAGATAATCACAGTATAATACTAAGTAAAAAGTGTAGGTTTTGAAATTGAAATAGGATAAAAATTTTATAAATAAGTAAATAATAGAAGAAAACGCTCCAGAATATATTTAGTAGTCTATTCTGGATAGTGAAATTATAGAAAACTTAAAAAAATCTTATAATACTGTCTATTTTTAAAAGCATATATGTAAACATAAGAGCAAGATCAAAATCTTTTAATAACTTTCAATGTCTTAAAAGATATCTCCAAATTCCTTAACATGTCACACAGGTCTGAATAATCTCCAGGCACATTCCCCACCACCGTCCAATGGTACTCAGTACTATAATCACACTGGTAAACTTGCAGTTCCTTGAGCAAGTGTGTTCTCCTGTTTCATGCCTTTGTGTTAAGTTGTTTTGCCTCCAAAAATAACTTCCACTCTTTTCAACCTTCTGGTTAATGGTTAAATAAACACAGTATCAGATTAAGTATCACCTTTTAGGGAAGCTTTCTGGATCCTTTCAGATAGGTAAGATGCCCTTAGTCTCTGCTCTAAAATTACAGTCTTTCTTCTTCTCTTACAGCACTAATCATATTGTCTTAAGATAACTTTTTGGTCTGCTTCTTTTACTAATATGTCAAAGACTTGAAAAAGTAGGATGAGCGTCTTCTATATATCCTACAGCAGCTTACAGATACTGTAGGTACTTCGTTCTAGGAACTCAATTAAATAGTTCTGAATTAACAGATTACTGACAACACACACATAATCCCCCATCAAACCAACCGCCAACAAAAACAATTCACCAGGATTCATTATCTGATTAGAATTTCTTAACAATATGAATGATATTTTACCAACCCATGTGACAGAACTATTCATATGTACAGGCTTACTGAGCCAGGTGGACTAAAAACGGTGCAAGTAAAATGAAACTTTACTTTCCTCACTCCCTCTTCTGCGAACCTTGTTCCGTGGACCCATGCTTGTCTTCATGCTCCTGGGTAAAACACAGGCACGGCCGAGAGCTCCCACCATCTCTCTCACATAATAACAAGTCCTCTTGCAGATGGCAGGAAGTCCACCCAGTGTGATCTCAAAATGCCAAGTTCTCAATACATTTGAAACTTTCCCTCCTTCCCTAGTTCAGGTTTGATTACTTAACCAGTTTGAAACTTCTCTTTCTCCCCCAGCTGAGGTCTAATTTAGTCAGAGACCTGCAGTGTAAAGGTGGTGTCAGTTTCTTCTCATTTTCTTTTGGCCTCTCTCTCTCCTTCTGCTGTTTGAGGCCCCTCCAGGGTTGGCGCCAGGAGGGGACCAGGGCATGAAAGCTGTACTTGCCTAGTACTCTAATCACCTATGTTAGTGATGTCTGGGTTTAATAGATACCAGAGCTGACCCTTTCACTTAGGAGTTGTTCTTTGGGACTTATTGGAGACCTTCTCCTTCCCCCAAGCCCCTTCTATCTCCAAGGATCACTCACTGTTCCTAGCCTGGGTGGTGGCTTCTCTAACTGGTTGCTTGCACCCAGCCCCTTACCTCAGCTTCTGCATCTGATGATTTGTCTCCAGGTTCTTTCATGCTAAGAGTATCTCGTCCCTGGCAAGACATGCTCTTAGGCACAGTCTTTTTAGAGGAACCATGGCTTGACCTTCTGTAGGTCCCACATCGGTCTATGGAACACACACACACACTGTTCTCTCTACAGGCAAGCTCCTCCTGTGGCAGGCCTCTTTGCTCTGACAGCCCAGTGCTTCCCTCTTTAGCTACAGCCTCTTTCTTTTAGATATTTTAGATATTTCAGAGAATGAGTCAAGTTAATCTCCATTAGCCTCTGACTACCAAACTCCAGCGTAACCACGCTCTTCATGTGGTTCTCTTTTAGGCTCCCTTACCTGGCTTGAGGTAAAGGGAAGCAGCCTCCTCTCCTTCCCTATTGGGAAGAGGGAAACATCCAACACACCGGCAACTTTCTCCAAAGAAATCCTCACTATCGGCCTCTTCAACCAGAGAATGAATTCTTAGCCTCCTCACACAGCCCGGAAGTGACTGATGGGCTAATGTTAGAAGAACAAGTTTCACAGTCCCTAAGGGTGCCTGCATATGTGATCTAGTACCTGGTTTTAGCACATGGATGTCTGGCAACTATTGTGTTATTCTCCACCTTTGGGGTCTTTGGTGTCTTTATCTAAATTCTAGATAGGTAAGGCTACATTTAATATCTCACTACATATCCATACCCTTCCAGCTACATGCTGGTAGTTTTAGTGACAACTACTCTTATGACTATACAACCAAGAGTGCTAGGGAAACAGAAGTGACAAATACACATTACAGCCAAAACCCACATAACCAATGTGGGCAGCAGGGAAAAACAATTAGCAGATTTTAACATTCTGCTTTTGTCTATATCTCTTGTTGTTCAGAATGATTGTGAAAAAAGCCCTTTGTTAGAGTTCCGGTTGAGAATACATGTGCATTTCCTGGTGGTTAGTTAATGGAAATGTGTGGAAAGAAATAGATTCATTTTACTGAAGGCAAAAATCAGCACAGAAACTCACAGACAACAATTTATTTTTGAAATAGAATGGAAAATAATAACACAGTACAGATAGTAATATTGATCATATATTACCTGGGCTTCTCTGTCATTTCCATCCTCTCTTGCAATTGTGTTGGGGCCATGGGACTGGTTCTGGTAAAGGAACTGAAGGCAGCTGAATGGTAGAAGTTGTCCATGCTCTTTTTTTCCATCTTGCGGGTCCCTGCTGAGATGGAGGCATCACAAGGTGGTGAAATGCCCATTATTCTTCATCTGAATAAATCTGTGGAACAGAGCTCCTTTCCAGTAAGCACTGGATACGTAACATGAACAAGAAATAAATCTTTGTTGTGCTAAGCTATTTGAAATATGGGGGTTTATATGTAACCACAGATATCTTATCCTATCCTAATTCAAGCAGAGCTAGTGAATTAATCTTCATTCTAAAAGTAATTAGCTAGAATTTGACCCGTTTTCCTTCCTTGCGTTTACATCAGCTTCCTCCTATTTTTCCTCACTCTTGAGATTGTATTGGCTTCTTTTTCTCCTTCCTGGTTTTCTCCCAGGACTCCAATCATCAAGACCCATCAAAACTCTTATGAATCTTTCTTGATGATTCTGCCACAGTGTCTACCATCCCTTTTTCATAACGCCTAAACATTCCTAGATAATGCTGAGCTAATTCCTCTTCGATCCATTGCCTTATTTATCTTGTGAGCTATACCACACAGCTTTGATTACTTGCTCAGAAACCTGCCACTCAGAGACTTACTATTCATGAATGTAATCTGAACTCTTCTTGGGCTGACATTCAAGGTCTGTTATACCGGGTTTGATCACTCTTTGCAGTTGTAACTATTGTCACTTCCCTACACGTCCCTGCTGCCTCAAATCAGGCCGACCCTCCCCGATATCATTTTAAGCCTTTGCTCATATCAGCTGCTCCCCAGCCAGTCTATCCAAACCCTCATCCCTCAGAGGGTACCCCCTTATTAGTCTTTAGGGTCCCTCCTTCTTCTGAACTCCTTGTGTGTACCATTTAAAGCATTTATTTGATTACTTAACTGTGTGCTGCTTTTTCACATTTTAGGGATCCAAAACCTGCCAAGGAAAGTGGTTTTTGTCTTTAACAAATCCTTATAGATGTCTGCATTCAGACTCTAAAGAATAATCATTTCATCAATCCTGTGCTTTAATAACATTCTTAAGAAATAAAGTATGTAAATAAAATTTAATTTTCTCATCTTAAGCATCAATCAATGATTTGGAAAAGGCAGGAGCCTGTAAAGTAGTACTGAATTATAAATATTCATTACAACATTCTATTCATTATTTTAATTACGAGCATGGTTTTTCTTTTAATTGCTTTATTAGATACCTAAATTTTCAATCTTGTCAAAATAGCTCATGAATTGATCTCTCTGAATAAAGCTAAGGCCTACGAACTTGCTTAAAACTCACTTGTATCACTGTCAATTTACTAAGTGAAATGTGTTCTTTAAGCAACTAAGTGTTATGGGTTGAATTGTCCACCCCAAAAATATCTGTTGAAATCCTAATCCCTAGTAGCTCAGAATGTGACTTTTTTTTTTTTTTTTTTTTTTTTTTTTTTACTGAAGATGTAATTCATTGAGAGATGCAATTCGTGAAGGTGGACCCTCAGTCCAATATAATCGGTCTCCTTGTAAGAGAGACATAGGGAGAAGATGGCAATGTGAAGACAGGGGTAGATACTGGAGTAATGCTATTCCTACAAGCCAAGGAAGGCTGAGGATTGTCAGCAACAATAAGAATCTAGGAGAGAGGCATGAAACAGATTGTCCCTCAGAACTCTCATAAGGAACCACCTCTGCCAACACCTTGGTTTTGGCTTCTAGCTTCTAGAACGGTAAGAGCATAAATATCTGTTGTTTTAAGCCACCCAGTCTATGGCACTTTGTTTAGGTAGCCGTAGGAACCTCATATTCCAACTATTCAACATAACTATATTTAACAGTAGATTCTACAACACAGGGGCCAGGAACTATTCACCAAATCCTGGCCACTCCCTGTTTTTATAAATAAAGTATTATTGGAACACAGCCATGCACATCACGCTTTGTCACGGCTGCTTTTATGCTTCAATGGCAGAGGTGGATAGTTGTGGAGAGACTTTACTGTTTGGTCTTTTATAGAAAAAGTTTGCCTATTCTTGCTATATCCTACTAAATCTTTAATTAAAAGACTAAATATGTGTAACAGTCTAACTCTAGATTTTTATTTAAACTTCAGGACTGGAATCCAGTCTTAGTCTCTGTATGAGTCAGGACAGGCTGTGCTGCAGAAACAAATACCTCCCAAATCTCAGCATTTTACATGACAAAGGTTTATTTTTCACTCATATGTCCATTAGAGTCTGGGAGACTGCTCAGTGCAGTGATTTACAATGTAGATACTTCAATGTCAAGTCCTCACTATCTCATATTTGTCTCTCAACCCTGCAGATTAAGAGAGTCCAAAGAATTGTTCAAGATCTTTTCTTGCCTCTGGCGAGGAGTGACACTTCATTTCCTCTCACATCCATTACATGGCCCTGTCTAACTGGGAAAAGTAGGAGAACAAACAGAATATTTATAATCACTACTTATCTCCATCATACTAACACTTTGATAGTGTATTAATCTCATAAGACTAGCACTTTAGTGACTCCCAGAACCAAAAATATATATTCTCCTAGTCAATACTGTTGAAGAGTCACAGATGAGTTCCACCTATAATAAGGTAATTCCTTAGGAATCCCTAGAAGCCACTTATAAACTTGTGATTTTTATAAATGGTGGGACTGAGATTTTGTGAAACACCATAAATAATGTGGGATATTTTTTCTTTTGCTGTTGCCAAAGAAATACTTTGTGCAAGTTACAGTGCATTAAAATTAACAACTCCATGAAGAAACATAAAAATCTGAATATGGACACCATGCTGCACATGTGTTTAAGTACTATTATTAATCTTTGCCTTCTTCATTCATGTGAAAGGAACTGGCTCACATTTGGTCAAATATGCAGAAAGAGAAATTATATACGTAGTTTTTTCCATATGAGTGTGTAGGGTTTTTTTCTAGACACAAGCAAGTAGATTAAAAGTACCACAAAAAAGTCTTTGTAATCCCAGCTGTTACCCCCTCACTGGAAGAGCATCAAGGAGTGAAATGAGGGATCAGGAGGGTGATAATCCGTCTACCCTTTGCTCTGTTTTCATCAAGGCAAGAGGTCAGCGTGCACTTTGTGCTTGGGAGGCAGAGCCCTGAGTCGAGTTTATAGCCCTCGGTGTCCTGATACCTCGACTGCTGTGCTTGCTCCCATGTGGCGGCAGGGCCTGCGCAGGGGTTCCGAGGACAAGGTGATACCTCATTCCCCTGCCTTCCTGCCACTGGGTACTCTCGAGTCCTTCATGCGCTGCCCTAGTCTCTGCCTCCACCACGTTGGGACTGCTCTCCTGCTCTTCCCGGGGGCCAGCGTGGCAAATCTGGAGGAAACTGTGGTTCCTCCTGCAGTATTTCTCCAGCTCTTATCAGCATTCTTTTGTTGTGTAGCCCAAGGGAATGGATGGTGGCTTTGTTGTCTTTGCCTTCACTTGAAAGGTTTGTTTTTGTTTTGTCCATTGAGGCATCAGTTTGTCTGCTGAGTATTTTCTTCCAGTAACCTTGATGACACCTTAGCCTTGAGGTTTATCTGAAATGTGATTGTTGCTGATTATTCATCACTTCTAGGCAAGCTGATGCAGCTATCTCAAAAGTTAGTGAGAGTCAGGGGTTTTGTTTTGTTTTGTTTTGTTTTGAGGATGGTCATATCAATTCACTTAAAAACATAATTATATACTTGAATTTTCCTCATAAAACTCCAAAAGTACAGTGTAATCACTTGAATTATTAAACTATGTAAACATGCTTATCAAGGCAAAGTGTAAATAAAGCCACAAAACAAAATGTTCTGGAAAAAGAAGAACTTCATCACTCATAGGACTGTCCTGTATGATGACAACATATAAATATGTATTAAATCTACAGATACCCACTATGTATTCATGTTTCTCACAGAAAGAGAGCTTTTAAAACATAAAGCCAAATTCTGTAATAAGCATTGTAATAGATTTATTTGAGCAACTGAACTTAATAGATTTTAAAAAATTGTAGTCACTTAGGGAGCAAAAAAAAATTCAGTGTTTTCAGCAGTAGGTGAAATGAATTTGACTAATCACACTTGCATCATTATAAGAAATCAACTACTTCCCAACTCACAAATTAACTGATGTCAATACTGGGATCTACAGGACCAAAACTGTATCTTGATAGTTTGTAGAGTTTGTTCGCACACATCATCTCATCTGCTTGCACTGATTCCTATAACAGTCTCACGAGGTAGGTATTATGATCCTTGTTTTGCAGGTTTAGAAACAGGCTTTAGAGTAAGAGGCCCCCACGAGCATGGGACAGTGAGCAATCCTGGAGCCCAAGTCTCTGACTCTAAGCACATGTTCAGGAGGCTCAACGAGACAGTTCTTCATCAGCAATCAAAGCTCTTAGTTCATCAAGATATTTAGATATTGTCCTCATTTGAGTATTCATAAATGGCTCTGTTTACTCAGGAATTACTCTACACCTTGCTGACAATTTCTCATACAACAATGCCCATGTTTACTCTACAGATCAGTCCACTTGACCGCTCCAGGTGTTTCCATCCCGTTCTTAGGTAGGTTTCATTGGTAGAGGATAGAGGGAGGCTTTTGATTTACTTTAGGCACATTTAATGGTAAAGTCGGTAATCTCAAAAACAATGAAATAAGTAATCTGATCATTTCTAATGAAAAAGGCTAAGGAAGATTCATTTTTTGGAAAAGATTAACTTTTATTTTGTCATAAAATTATTTGATGTTTTCCTTTCTTTTTTTCAAGTATCTGGTGTCTTAAGTTTTTCGATGGAATCAACATTAATTATCTCAAGAAAAATGTATAATTATAACTGGAAAATTCCAGAAATGCAATAGACTAATACTAAAATGTTTATTAGTATCTAAAATATATAAAAATCCAGGACGTAATATCTTTGAATCTGTAATTCCTATTTCTGATATACTTCTTTTACCTTGGCTATCAGGGAGCTGAGTCTAATTCATAGCCTAGTTTGCACTAGCTACATCTTAATGCCCTTCTCCATTTCTTCTGAAAGATTTTACTGATACTTTGAGTTTTATGTTGATGAGATACATGTTTTAATTGCAATTTGCCTCAATTCCATTATGGAAGTTGATGTGTTTTGTTTAACATTTCAGTGTTTCTTGAGCACTTACTATCTACTAGATCTGGGGATACAAAGATAAGTAAAACAGCCTGTCTTTAAGCGAATTAATGAATTCACAAATAGACAAATAAGTAAATATGCAAACAAATAAACAGCACATGAGTAAATACAAACACAAGATCCAGAATCCTGCCTGAATCAAATGTATAATAGTTGTAAAGAAACTAACAGATTTCCCATCTCAAAACAGGGTAGATACTCAACAGATGTTTGTTGAGTGAGTGAATAAGTTAATGCCTGGCTAGAAAATAATAAAATATAAGATATAAGGAAATAACTAAAAAGTAAAATTTCAGAGAAACAAATGTTAGATTTTAAAAAACTGGGAGAAGATATAACTAATTCTAGAGTGATCTCAAGAGAGACAGAACATGGAGTTCTCACGTCCTCCTTGTCCCAATGGGTCTATGGGGATGAGCCGTTGTGGAGTGCAGAACACTTCACGGTGCTCCAGGATCCCCCTCCTTACCTCCCCACAGGAGACATAGGTTGGGGTCCCTGTTATACTGTGGACTTCACTCACCTTGAGCATGTGATGTGTACTCTGTACAGAACTCTCTGAATAACCCAAAAGACTTCATCCTCAGGTCACAGTCAACTGGTTCACTATGCAGGGCATTGATGCACAAAATCCTTTATCTGCTATTCCATGAGGATCTACCACGCGAAAGATCCTTTGAGATGGGGAGCAAAAGGAAAGATGGTAATTCAGCCTAAAATGAGACATTGATGGTTCTGACCATCTGGATCACTGATGTTGCATACTTTTACAAAACTAGTGATGTCTTACAGATATGTAAAGCATGCTAAGAACTGATTTGGAAAGAAAAAAGTGTTTATGGAAGATGTCTCAGAGTATCTACTGCTGAAAGCACAGGAAAGGTTACTTATTAAATAGAACGGATGTAATCAAAAGCGTCTTCTATCTTCCAAATATGAGCAAGGTAGTTCTTTTTCAGCAGCAAGCCAATGAAGAAGGAATTGTGCATTTCATTAGGCATTCTATAATTCTGCAGTCCATCTTCTGAAAGACCCGTACAAGGTAAACAATTTTTTTTATTTTCTTTTCCTATCTTTTCTTGAATGGGGAAGGCTGAGGCAAAGAAAGCAAAGAGCTTTGTAAAGCACTATATATTGGGCAAAATTGAGTTCCTCTTACTTCTGCTTGTTATCAAAACTGCCTATGCTACAAAACGTGTTCTTTGCCACACAGATTTCAACTTGTAAATGTGTTGCAAAATTTGAGTAAGGCTTACTAGAGCAAGCCAGCCTTGTTCCTGAAATAAAAATAAGTGAAGGCTGAAAAGTATTCAGGCAACCAAAAATCATCCCAATAAATCAGATTTTACCTTGTTCACTATCTCTTCCAAATTCATTAGGCCTTCGCTGAAATGCAACAGTTTATCTTAAAAACCAACAATAAGTGAATGGCCTAATGATTACAGGTACAGGAGGAGCCAAAGAAAGAGAGGCCAGGTCATACCCGACTTTGTAAGAAACCTGAAATTGAGTACAACTGAAAAGATCAGAGAGGGTTAGGACTCAGCCTCTGGCTATACCTTAAACTATTTTACATTGAAGCGTCATTGACTCTAATTAAAGGCAGTAACTAACAGCAAAGACTAATAAAGGCTGTAAACACTCTTGGGTTATTTCTGAATGGGTTTTTTATAATGGGCCCAGCAATGGGTAATGGTAAATAACCAGGCCTAGTGTCTTCTTCCTCTGCCTCCTGCTTCCTGGACCCTGAGCTGGAAGAATATGCAGACAGAGGCTTTCCTCCTCCAAACACTGCATGTGAAAGGCTTTCATTTAGATCTGATTTTTTTCCAAGCCCATTTTAGTGCCTATTTACATGATCTTTCTAGGTCTTATTTATGTGATCACTCTTTCTGGCTTTTAAAATTCTGTTTATATCTTCTGAGTCTGAATCAGAGCAAGACTTTTGGGGGCTTATCAAGTCTGCATTGGCTCTTGACTCCACCAAAGCTTAGGGCTGGCTCTAATCAAAACTGTGGGAGGAAAATCATAGGTCAGCACTTTTGGACCCTAACTGCTGGAACCTTCCTCTTCTTGCCATGATACTTCCCCCTCTTCATCTCCCTTTCTTTCTCTTCTTCTTCATCAGTCACCATTCTGAACCCATATACTCTCCGCCAAGGCCCTGTGGCACCTGGCTCTCCTCTCCTCATCAGACCCTGTGTGCCTGGGCACCTGCGCAGGCCTGACTTCACTGGTAGGTGTTGGGCGCTGCCCCAGCCAGGGGCTTCCCTGTGTCTCAAGGCACATGCTGCCTGCTTTGTGCTCCTGTGTGAAGGTGATACCCTCAACAGGGACCCTCCTTTCTTTTCTGGGTGACCTGCACCTCAACAGTGGCCTCCTGGAGACTGCATGCCAAGGATCATGGGGAGAGTCTGTCAAAGAGAATGGACATGCTCCTCTCAGCCCTGTGCTTTTGATTCCTTAGGTCTGGATTGGGGCCTGGAGTCTTTATATTTAAAATGCGTCCCAGGTAATTCTGATATAGTCAGAAATCAGATATATATTTCAGATGGCTGCTTTTACTCCCAAGAGAGGTCAAATAGGATGAGGTTTAGATAGGAGGCAAAAAATGCCTCCTTTGGAGGCACTTGCTTTAAGAGCTAAAGCTCTGAGGAGGCCCAGAACTCAGGGAAAGCCTTTTCCAAGAATAACTCCTGTGGGGCCTGCAGGCCCCCTCCAAGCCCCTTCTGCTTTGTTTGCCTAAAGAGAGCTACAGAGGATGTTAAAGATAAGGTGGGGTGGAAACTAGCCCAGGTGCAGCCAACTGATAGCCAACCAAGAGGCTTCTGTATGGAAAACTCCCCTCTGGGTCATGGAACACATCTTTTGAAACACTGTTTTGAAAAATGTTTTTTAGGGGAGAACATTTCCAAGTTGACATTAACGTACCCACCTATTTATATAGTTCAGCCCTTCTCAAACTTTTTGGTCTTAGGAAATCTCAGAGAGATTTTTAAAGTGCAGGTTGTATCTACCAATATTTATTTACTGTATCAGAAATTAAAAGAGAAAAATTTCAATATTTTCTTATTAACTCATTTAAAATAACAAAAATAAATCATTTCATCAACCTAAGTAATATTTTTAAAATAAAAAATAACTATTTTCCAAAACAAAAATAATGAGGGAGAAGAATAGCAAAGTTTTGCATTTTGACAAATCTCCTTAATGTGTGGCCTGAGTAAAGAGCTGGATTCTCATATCTTCTCTTCATTCAGTCAAATACGTTGATCGTGATATCACAGGTCATGTAGCCTTTGGGAACTAGCACCATACACACATGGGACAGTGAGACTTACAAAGGTGAATAACATCTCAGTATTACTATCTAAAGAGCTCTGACCTTGTGGGCCCCCCAAAAGGTGGTGGGGATGCCTAGCACACATTTTGAGAACCGCTGGATAGTTTGTCCATCTCTTTCCACCTTGATTCTTGGTTCTTAAATGGACAGGATTTTATGAGAGATAAATTGGAACATTTTTCTATGTGAACAAAACTTACCAATAATAGTTCTTAATACTTAGCTTTTATGAATGATGAATGTTCAAAAAGAAACATGTTGTTGGAGCTGCATGTGAATAGTCTTCCTTTGCAAATGTCTGTGTGTTAAATAATCTTCATAAATTGAGTTTAGTCTCATGCTTACTCTTTCAAGACAAATTTTATTTCAAAAAGTCTGCACCTTCTAGGAATAATAAAAGGAATCTAGACATTGGTACAGATGGTGGTAGAATGTGTGACATACTGACTACCTGGGGACATGACTCACTTTGGGAAAAGGGTGGTTTTGATTAATCACTGGAGATGGTGTTAATCCAAGCAGTTAGATTTAGCTTGTCAAATAAGTATTGGATATGGATGAACTTACGCCTTATGGAGTGTGAGAACTCACAATATGTGTACGTGTGTGTGTGCATGTTTGTGTGTGTTGGTGGGTGGTGATGCAATAGTATACAGTATCGTGACATATTCACAGATAAGACCTTCCAAAATGGGACATACAAGTTACATCACTGTGTAATTTGCCACTCACAGCTATGTCTGCCCCATTGTAGCCCAGAAATGGAAAGGATTAATTAACCTAAATTCCAGGTTCCTACGCTGAGAGTGGGGGTGTGTATCTAATGACAGTCCTGAAGCAACATACAGGGAGTCAGTGGGGGAGGTTATTTTTTCATTTACGGCAAACACTTTGCAGAGTAAACATTATAAGCTAATGAACCTCCTTAAATTCGAACATGCCTTAGATTTTCATAGTTACAAATTAGAAGTACAAAAAAGTGCAGCTCTAGAAAACTCAGCACAATACTCAGAGTATACTCATCGAGTTAACTGTGTGAAAAATCAGCTCAGGTACAAGAAAATAACTATTTCAGTCCAGAAGAGTATAGAGGGTGGACTAAAAGAGGGAGAGGAGGGAAAAAAGGAAAATCCCAGAAGGTGATGGGGAGTTAAAATGACAACAGAAAATCAGTTAGGACTCAGCTGGAGAATTAATTGTTCTTGGGTAAGGATTTTGCCAAGGGCATAGTGCAATATACTTAAAAATTTTTTTATTTATTATTATATTATTTAATTATTTTATTTTAGCAGAGGTGGGTGTGTGTGAGATAATTAGGTTTATTTATTTTTACAGGAGGGACTGGGGATTGAATCCAGGACCTGGTGTATACTAAGCATGCACTCTACCACTTGAGCTATACCCTCCCTGCTTTTCTAAAAAAATTTATTTATTATTGTATTATTTATTTATTTATAACTATGTACTTTTTAATTAGCAGTCTGTACTAAATGTGGGTTATCAGTCATTACTCATTTCAGTTCAGTTTATCGGGTACACACTACTTGCTTCATGTAATGCATTAGACATGGGGGACAGAGGAGCATCAGATGTCACTCCTGCCCTCAGGGAGGGCAGGTTCAGTAGAAAGGAAAGACCACAACATACACTATGATGCAGCAGAGGGAAGCTCACAAGCATCAAAAAGTAAAGAGCCACCTGGTTGAGCTTGGAGTTAGGCTGGCAGACAAATGGGGAGAAGTGGAGGAGGTTGGCCAGACTGAGGAACAGTGTGGACAGCCTGGTGGGCTTTTCTGCAAGTAAATTAATGCTGCTGGTGCCTAAGGTGACACAGTAGAAGTGGAGGCTGCAGGGGGCAAAATCGATAGGATGACTGTCCCATGTGGTGGGGGCAGGTGGAAAGGGTGGGGCCTGGGGCCCAGGGTGTCTGGCTTGTGTGCCTGGGTGAATACTGACGATGCAACAGGATGAGGGAAGAAAAAGGAGAAACAGGGGAGTGTGATCATTATTTTAGCGTACTTATTAAGATTTTGTGACAAAATAATTCTTTTTATTCCTTACATGAAGGTTACCAAAAGTAGATCTGAAAATCAAATATGAAGAAATCAACAGAGGCTCCTCTGTTAATAAGGAAGCATTAGTCTCAGAAAATTAAATTTCTAAAAAATTATTACTACTACTTACCTTTGAGATATGATGCATGATAATGTATTTCCAGGATGTCACTGTTTTCTTTTTTTCCTCTTTCACAACTGAATACAGTCTACCCAGGTTAAAATCTAGTAAATAAAGTATCAAATTTTTAGCAGGCTTAGCAATCTTCACCTTCATTTCTACTGTACTACGTATATGACGATTAATGTATGTACCATTATCAATAGTATCTATTTTCATCTGTATATATTTTAAATTTATTTATTATTCTTTCATTCATCTGCAGTAAGGAGATCACTTCATGTTCTTCCTGAACACTGCCTTGCTTAGGTATTATTTTTAAAAAAATAAATTATACATTACATATTTATATCTATATAGGTACAGGTAACATTCTCTATGTACCTAAACTCATTTCCCTCCTTTTTTCCCAGAGATAATCACTATCCTTAAGTTCATGTTTTTGTTTCCCTTGTACATTTTTATAGTTTAACTACAAGTCTTTGTGTGCACACTCAATTTTTATTTTTGCTTTACATAAATGCTAAGGCATTGAGCCTATCCTTCTGTAACTTGCTTTTCTTCTTCAAATATTATATTAGAGATCAGTCTATATTAATCCATCTAGTTTATTCATATTGACTGCTATATAGTATTACATTATATGAATATACTAAATGTTTTTATACATCTAATTTCAGTATTCATTCAGTACTCTATTTGAACATTACAAAATTAGCTTTAATGAGCCTTCTGGTACACATTTCTTTGTACATATAAGCTAGAGTTCCCTACGGCATATACCTAGGAGTAACATTGCTGAGCCTAGGATATGAGCATCCTCAACTTGACTCAGTATCATCACATTATCTCTAGCCTGGTTGATCTAGTTGTACTCCCACCAGAAATGTATGAGAGCCCTCTTATACTTAGAATGGTCAAATATCAACATTTTACCAGTCTGATGGCCATGAAAGCATTCAGATTCTTCACCTATTCTTCCCTACTCCTCCAAGCATCTTTAATCCATTCAAAAGGGTTTTTTTTTTTTTTTGCATCTGGAAAAAAAGCACAACAAACAAACCAGGCTAGTATGTTTTCAAGACTGACATACACTTTCTCTTACTGTGAAATGCAGTTTTCATTTTACTGTTCAAATGCTATACAATGCATTCTTTTTATGACTGATTACTGAAACAATGTGTCTTTGTGGGTGCAAATAGCTACCTTACAATGAGGTTTCTGCACACTTCCAAAAGATGGGAAAATGTATTCTGCAACCCCTGCCTTCAGCTAAACGTATGTATGAGCCTTTCCATGAAGCATCATTTACTGTAACTAATTTAAGGTAAGATATATTGTGTAAAGTTGGACAATAATAGAATATTTTAAAAATCTGTTATATAGTGAGTTGAAATAACTGTAATTAAGAAGAGTTTTGAACATATAATGGCATCAAACCACAACAAATGGCTACTGAATAATAACCAAGCAAACCTGAGGCAGCTACATTCAGAGTAAACACAGGTAAATGAGCAGCATGGCAAGTAAAGGAATAATATTCCTAAAAGAAGAGGGGGCTATTTTTGGTAACTTTGGGCTGTAAAGAAACTTTAGGTCAGACAATAAGGAAAAGGACCTTCGGTGAGGAAGTATTTGATGTTCACTTGCCCCAAACTACAGTTGTATGCACAGGTAGCAGTTAGTCAGCAGTTTCATACTCAATTTCAAGAAAAAAGATCACAAGCATTAAATATGCATGCGTGGAAGATACTTGCATAATTATCTGCACAGGAAAAAAGCTGATTTAAAGTAAAAAGAAAAAGTGAAAACCTTTAAATAGTAAAAATAACTACTGGGCATTTTAATTAATTGCCTTTTCAAAAAGAAAGGCAGAATTAAAAATTAAACAGTAATGCAATTCTATTCCTTGTTAAATATTTCAGTAAAAGAAACCCTTAGTAATTCTTAACTATAATTAGAATTTATACAATAAATAGCAAGATGAATATCCTGAAGTAGTTACAGCCGTTACGTGGTATTCACCACCAGCCCTACAAATATGGTTACATAATTCACAATACACAAACATGTACTCTAGTATACCAACACCATTACTACCCACGTGCACCTGTGTGTGAGCGTGTGCACACACACACACGCACACACACACACACCAATGTACCATCACTAATATTTTGGAGGGAAAAAGCAAGCAAATAGCTGCACAAATCGTGGCATTACAAGACTGATATAGCCGGAATGGTAAGCTAGTTTATTTAATTACCATTGTGTTTCCATTAATATGTTACACAACTTCCTTCAGACCATTTTTCAAAAGTTGCTAATTAGGTTTCATTTCTTGGTATTTCATCCGTGTTTCCAACTGCTTATCTTGTTCTCCATTCTTCTTGCTCCCCACTGCTTGTATCAGCCGTCTTAAATTACTTTTTAAAAAATAGTCATTATACTTTTATAATATTATACTTTTAATTTTCTATCATACTACATTTAAGTCAGTATTTAGTGCTAATAGGAAGAGATTTAAAATTTTCCAGGTCAAAAACATTGGCTGGTATGCCAATATGAAATCTATGTAATAATCCTCAAAAATACCCTCTTTCAATAAAAAAAAATTGAACCTAATGGTGTAAATTCAAAATGAAAAAGAAATGTCTTTCATGAGCCCTTCACATATGATATTTAAATATCCATATATTTTGTCCACAAAGAATTTTTGTATATGGTTATGACAGAACAATTTTTTCGAATAATGTCCTACTTGTCAATCAAATTAGCATACTTAGTTGTACTTTAGAATAATTCTGTGTACCATTCAGAAATATATTAAATATACACATACACATATGCATTTATATATGTACGTATCTTTATAAATCTGCAGGCTATAGCCAAAATCAAATGTTTCCATAGCAGTCTCTTATGTGAAAGAAAATTACATTATTCCTTGTCTCTCTTTTAGACTTCATGAAATGTACAAACATGAAAAGTTACCAAAGTTTCCCATATAGTTAAAATAATGTTTCTAAAATAGTTTTTATTTGAAAAACTTACAGTTTACAAACATTAAGATCTGTTTTTACATGCAATTGAAGAGCTAAAAATCCTAACCCTCAGAAGAGAGAAAAGAGACTAAAAACTAAAAGATGAAGAGACAGAGTTACAAAATTACCCAATTGTGTAATTTGAGACTGCCATGAAAACCAAGTGAAACCAGGAAAATCAACAGAGAAGGCTTCAGAAAAGACGTAAACCTCTAGCAGATCTAAACGGACCACAGTGTTAATGGAGCTCAAGCATGAGAGCCTCCACTTGCAGGGATCTCTCAGTTCCAGAGCTGCAGGGTGTTCTAGTTGCCTAAGGGGGTCTCTGAAAATGGGACTCAAATCTCCAAGTTTCTGGTAATTTGCTGTGATTTCTTTTCTCATTCTAATAAATCTTCACATTTGTTCTTAACTCAGTATTCATAATGTTGAACTGTGCTTGCCAAATACGGTTGCTAGATGTTAGACTGCTAGGGATGTGTCAACTGGAAAAAAACTGCACAACCTAAAACTTGAGAGTTATGTTTCATTCAGGGACCTTACTGAGAACTATAGCTCAGGAGAGAGCCTCTCTGATAGCGACGAGGAATTGTTCCCAAGAGGTAAGGGAGGAACCAGGATATACAGGAGTTGTTGCTGAAAAAAACTCCAAAACTCATGTAGTTGAACACCAGAAGATTACTGCTAATCACAAAAACCAGACCTCTCAAGTTAATGATTTTACTGCTTTCCTATGTATGGGAAGATGCAAGAGTCTGGGCTTATTGAAATTATTCCTTTGATATGAATCTTAACCATCTAGGGCCACTATCCTGTTTTTCTCCATCCCAATTTCCCCTCAGGGCGCACCGCTGGGGGTGTCTGTAGTGCTGATGGCTTGATGACGGACAACATTCTTTGTCCACAGGTGCCATAGCGAATACCACAGACCAGGTGGCTTAAACAACAAAAAATTGTTTTCTTACAGCTCTGGAGGCTGGAAGTCAAGGTGTTGGCAGCTCTGGTTTCTTTTGAGGCCTCTCTTCCTCGGCTTGCAGATGGCCCTCTTCTCCCTGTCTGCACATGGTCTTCCCTCTGTACCTGTCCAAATACCAGTCATTTGGATTAGGGCCCATCCCAATGACATCATTCTAACTTAATTACCTCTTCACAGACCCTATCTCCATCTAAGGTCACTTTCTGAGGTCCTGGGGGGTTAGAACTTCAACATATGAATTTTGGGAGGACACAATTCAGCCCATAACACCAGATTTAGCAAATAAAAATACAGAACTCCCAGTCAATGGGAATTTCAGGTAAATAGTGAGTGGTTTTATAGCATTTGTATGTCCCAGGCAGTATTTGGGACGTATAAAATAAAATTATTCATTATTTTTCTGAAATTTGCATTTAACTAGGGGCCCTGTATTTTACTTGACAATTCTACCCCATATTACTTAAGCTTCAGGCAGGGAGAAATATTTAATGACGAAGAGATACTCAATGAGGAAAACCTAAGGACTCATTAGAATGATTTCACTTTAGAATAGACAGAGACTTTAAGGAACCTCCAGGATAATCCCTTGTCAGAACTCAGAACCCCCGAGGCCCAGGGTTACACCACGGCTGGGAGTCCTGAGGCTTCACCCTAACCCCAGGCCAAGCCCTTCCTGAGCTGAGACAGTTACTGGAACCTCTATCTGCGTGCTCCCTTCAGGGCAGCTTCCAGAAGCAAGCCGTGAGTCAACAGGGGTGGGTCTGGCTCTCGCCCTGTCTGCTCTCACACTGACACAGCAGAGTGTCCCGGCCCTATCTGACTGTCCACTTGTCTCCTCCATCCCCAGCTGGAACACACTCTGGGATCTCTCCAGGCCCCACAAACCTGCTGCGCTTGACAGAGGCTGTGGATGGCTGGTTTGGCTGCTGTTTCCACTACAGGAGTTCTTTAGTTACAGAGCCTTTTGAGAATCCAATGAAAGCTATGGATCCTCCAGCCCCCAGAGCTCACAAATGCACCAAGACAACTGTGCATTTAACTTCAGGTGAATCATAGCCCCCCTGAAGCCCAATTTTTGGACACACAGCATTGTGCCATGCTTATGCACTGATACATATAGGGAGGTTGCTGCCCCACCAAAACAGTGCAGCACGTGTGTCCTGAGGATCCCAGGGCACCCACCCCCAGGATGGGGCGTGTCTTGCACACAACACATTCATGGGAGTGGGGAAGCATTACAAGGCATTTCAGGATCCGCTAAGCTGCATTTTTAACAAAGGACATTTCTTAAGAAACCAGAGTTCTCTAATAAGGAACTTCAGGCATCAAGAAGGGCTGACTGGGAAAATCTCTGCGTGTGGAGACATATGCCAGTCCTCCTGACAGCACATCATGTTAGGAATGGCCCACACTGCCTGTGCAGGCTGCCAGTGACAACTGAGAAGAGCTAGCATTCGATGTGTGCTCTTTTATCACAGGCACCGTGCAACGTATTCTGACAACACCTCTGCAAGGCAGGGACTACTATCATCCTCTTTATTCAGGTAGGAACACAGAGGCTACGAGTTTAAAAACTCTGCTCCAAGTCCAGCAGGTTTGCTCCTGGGAGGGTGTGAAGCCACCTCATTATGCACCAGCTTCCATGAGCAATCCACCATTGTCCTTTGCAGGTTCGGTTACAGCTGTCTGGGTTTCGGACAACCAGCTGCCGTGTCTGCTCGGCCCACTCACCACCCTCCTTTTTTGTCCTCTCGGCAAACATCTGGCAGGGGGAAAATTCCATGGGCTGCTTTAGGGCTTAGTTCTCAGAGCATTTGGGAGGAGGTTTAGGGAGATGCTCCAAAGCCTGGTCAAAACAGAAGAATTTGAGTCTACTTTAAAAGTTATGTGGACCAGGGGAGGGTACAGCTCAGTGGTAGAGTATATGGCTAGCATGCACGAGGTCCTGGGTTCTCAATCCCCAGTACCTCCGTGAAAATAAATAAATAAATAAACCTAATTACCTGCCCCCCTTAAAATAAAAGTTACGTGGAATTTACACAGCTTCTTTCTCTCCATAATTTCTTTAAATTAAAGAAGGTATGTGGGTGATTGTCTCAGTAACAGAAGTAAATGAACAAGTCCTGACATTTCAGGGTCTCAAAAAAAAATCACATATATCCCATTCTTTGGACCAGGGATCTGAACCAGAGGATTAGGTGACAGAAAATACAGAATAAACTGTGACTTGGCTTGATCATCTAGACAAAAATGTGATCCAGCAGTAGGGTATTTCCAATCCAGCCATACTGAGCTGAGCCATTTCTCATCTTTCTCTCTCCTCCCAGGCAACAACCTCACATAATTGGCTCCTCCCCTTACAAGGATCCTCTACAAGGAACCCTGCTCTGTGTAAGCAGTAGGAAAACTCAAGCTCTACTCAGAGTCCTCACATTTTAAAAACACAGGTTTTAAACCTCCTCTGTCCTTTTGGGAATTCTCTGCTTAAAACTCTCTGCTTATGATCATTCCAGTGTACACTTTGTGAATTTAAACCTATTGTGGATTTAATGTGGTCTAATGAGCTTTGCTTAGGAAAAAAACTGTTCTTGGGTCACAGAACCACATTCATTGCTGTCACCAGTGAGCTTTTAATTACATGCTTTTGATTACCAGGGCAACGAGGGGAGAGACTGGGTCCTTTGGGTGACCTCATCGCCACCAACAGAAAAACAAGGAAAATAACAGGCATTCCATCTTAGATGGAACATTACTTTTATCCAGTAGGACAGCACATTTGGAGAATGACTTTATCTTAATAATGTTGCTGGATGGCAACTGTTTGCTAATTGGTTTCTGTCTCTTTGTAGACTTCGAACTACTTGAGAAGAGACTGTATTCTTTTGTTTAGAATTCTTTGCTCTACTAACATACACAACACACACACACACACTCTCTCTCTCTCACATTCTATATTACCGAAGACACTACTTTCTGCTGAATTAGGTTTTATTCTTCCTTAAACCTACAGACATAGAAATTTTAAATGTCTTAGGAAAGAAACAGGCATCTTAGAAGCTTCAATAGATCAGGTGTAGTGAAAAGGCAGTTTTTAATCTCTAGGGAAGCAAGAATTTTCCTAGGAACACTCAGATCACAGGTGGCCAACAGGAAGGCCTACGTTTTGACAACAGAAGCAGTAGAGTGCTCTGGATTCAGAGGAAACGTAAAAGACCCAGTTTGTCAGAAGGTCTGTGATACCCAGTAAGCAACAGTGCTCAGGTGCAGCCAAGGCTATCGGTCCCCTGCTCACACCCCTGTGCCTCTGCCACCTCAGTGCACACTGGCCTGACATCCACAGGCCAAGAGAACCTGCCTTGCTTTTTCTGAAACGATCTCTCAGTAAGTGAAGCCTGCTTTGCCCATCTATGAAACAGGCCAGAAGTGCCAAGAAATTAACACTCCTGGGAGCAAGTCTCACCCAACAACCGACCAGAGCTGGTGTGTGTATCAGACAGCCAAGCTTCCTAAAATAATAGCCAGCCACTGTTGTAAAACAAGTGTTTGTTATTATTTCTCATGACTCTGCAGGTGAGAAATTTGGGCAGAGCTCAGCTGGCCTTGGGGCACTGGCTCAGCTGCCTCAGCTGAGGGGCTGCAAGGCCCACGAAGGCCTCCTTCACATGACTGGCACCTGGATACTCCTCTAAGTGGCCTCTTTCTCTCCACACACATCTCATTATTTAGTACCTGAACCTAGATTCTTTACAGGATGGCAGCTGGCTTCCTCAGAGAGTGTGAAAATGGAGGTTTCTGGGTCTCTTCCTGGCTTAGAACTTGCCCAGCCTCACTTCTACCACCTTTTATGGATAAAAGGAAGTCACCAGCCAGCCCCAGTCTCCCCCTGCGAGGAAAGGGGAGGCCTACAGGGCGCGGAGGCCATCTTACGTGGCGTGTGAAGGTCTAGCTCCCTCACCTGTCAGCACGTCAGGTCGTCAGGCTGGGTCACTGGCAGGAAACGCTGCAGCAAGAGTGGGAACTCGCTGACTCCTCCCTTTCCTATCTCACTGCCTCAATCCCTTGATTCATTTCCGGGGATCACCTCCCAAATAAACCACTAAGACTCAATGTCTTTTCTCAGGGTCTGCTTCTACCTAGACACCAGGGATGGCGGATATTGAAAGCATAAATACAAAGGGCTCCTATTTCCTGTTGAAAGCTGTGAGTGGGAATGGGGGCAGATGAGGGAAACTTAGGACAATTTTTCCTTTTCTCCAATTTCACAGCCCTTGGGATAAACTCAGAGACTCAGCGCTAAGAGTGAGGAATTTAAAAGAAGGAATGTTACCTGTGTCTTCTTGTCTCCCACTGACAACATCCTGGGCACTGGAATGTTGGCAGCATCCTCTTCACAACTGGCTTTGGAGACAGGGCACCGTGAGTCACTTTCCACTAAGAGGGTGTGCAGATTCAATACAAATCCTGCTACTAGCCATCTCTAGGTTAGTAAATGTGCCTCCTGTCCAGAGCATGATGACTAATCACTTAGATGTATGATGATTATGACACGGGCTTGTTTTATTGTTTTAATCTCTGAATTGGGAAATGTAAATAAAGCCCAGTTGTACTACATTTAAGAGGCTGTTATATTTTTCATATTTTAACAAACTTTTATATAACAAATGTACCTCAATCTTAAGAGAACTAGCTCTGAGCAGATTTGGATGTTAGCTCTCAGGGACTTTGTTTAGTTCCCAGCTGTGTTTTCAGCACTAAAAGCCAGGTCCCAGCACAGAGTAGGCACTCAATAAATATTTGTTAGGTAAAGGAATCCCTGTACTGGGTAAGGGGTGACTAATGACACAGATAACACTTCTGCAGTTCCTTACCACTCGCCTCATCATTTTCCAGATAATGTAGCAGGGAATAAAGGTATGCTAAATGGGAATAATTATTTTCTGGTACTGATAGGTGATTCAAAGTATAGAAAAAATTGACATCTACATTATTAAGATACAGGAAATTAACTGTTAAATATTTAATGTAAAAAATTTGAAGGTAAAATGTTAGAAAATGAAGGAAGAGGAATATTTAAAAAAATTATACACAGCTAATACAAATCCAAAAGGAAAGTTAAGAACTACCATTGCTGAATAGACTTACATTTTCTTTGACTCTGACCATTTGGAGTTCTACTCTGTAAATTTAATTCACCTTTTGTAGGAGAAGGGTAATTGTTATCCCAAAGTAGCATAGCAGGAAAAACTAGAAGTAACACAGGAAGAGAAAGTGACAGTGATCTTTAAAAGATCAAGATGATATATATTTAGTTCAAACCCAAGACAAAACTGCAAAGTAGGTTATTCCACTTTGGGGCTTCTCTTTCCAGCAAATTCTTTCTCTCAACTCTTACTCCTTGAGTATTTGGTCTTTGTCTAGTGTCCCATTCATTCTACTTTGATTCACTGAATATTACTGAACACTTGCTATGTGCCAGGCGCTGGGCCAGGAGCTGCTGGGAGTACAGAGGGGAACCAAGCAGAAGTGATCTAACCCTCATGGAACTTACGAACTGGAAGAGAAGGTAAAGAGTAATCACAACTGTGATATTATACAAAATAAATACCTACAAAATGTGGTAAGTATTGTACCTGGGTATGAGTTGCAAAAGTCATTTGTCTGCTTTCAACATTTGAGCAAACTTGTATTATATACATACATACTCAATTAAAAATCATGTTTTCTATATTAAAACATTATATATTTTAATAAACAGTCTTAGCTATACCTACCTACCTGACATTATAGTTCTCCAACGGGCCTAGCTGGGTAGCACCCAAAGGACTGACCAGTGCCATCCAACTCCATCAAAATATTTTTACTATATTTTAGTCCCTGGGTATTCTATTTTCTGATAATGGAAACCATGATAAGTCATTACTGGCTGATAGAGAGTTATTTTATTGCCCCTTTTCCAGAGAAGCAATAACATCAACAAAATGAAATAAATATTTAAAGGAGTTTCAGGTTCTGAGGACCAGCCAGGGATTATTTGGGGACAAGAACTGCTTGACACCCTCTAAATAACATCATTCAAGTCAATACAGGCTCAGACTACCTATAAGACTGTTGTATGGTAATGCAAAGCATTCCTTTAGTGCTTCCGCTGTGCTGTGCACTCAATAATATCTTCGTAGTTGGAAAAGAGACAACACAGGCTTCCCAAAGGATTTGCTTATGTGATTTTTCTGAGGGTGATCTCTCTCCACAGTAGTTTCTGTACAATGAACCTGCCAAGGCATCTTAAGGGAAGTTTGACTGTCTGACAGAGCTCAGCTACAGACTTTGGCAGCAACCATGGAATAGAGAGACATTTCACATTTATTCTTTGGAAATCCCGAGGCAAAAATATTCCTCTTCCTTCCTTTGGGCTCTACGAAATATCCTATTTGACTTCCTCTCCAGCAAGCTGTCTAACTCACACTTTTAAATTCACCTCTCACATCCATTTCCTCCAGAAAGCTTTTCCTTGGCCAAGATAAACTCTCCTAAATTGTGTTAAACCATGCTCATTACTCTAACATTGCAGTTCTCACATGTCATGGGTTATTTTCCCCACAAAAATGGCCATGATCGCCCCAGTGTGATCTGCTTGCAGGTGTTCTTGTGTTTACGCATTTAATTTCAGTTTTGAGTTTGCTTATTACTATTGTTTCTTATGGTGCTGAATGCACATTGCTACTCTCAATAAATTGTAAATTAATGTTTTTGCTATCATACATGATTATTATGCAATTCACCCATCATCATCATTATCATCATCTCTGAATGGAGGTGTAATCATAAGAACCCTTTCAAATTCCTCAGCCTCATTTGTGCTCACATACAGTTTATCATATTCTTTTCTTTTTAAAAGCTTTATTGTTTTTGAAAAATTGCTGAATGTTCGTTGTTAAAATTCAAGCAACATGGAAATAACATAAAGTAAAAATCACCCTAGATTCTGCCATTCAGAGGAAACCATTATTAAAATTTCAATGAACATCCTTTCAGACATTTCCCTATTTTATATACACATGTAGATACATGCATATCATTTTGTATAAATGGAGTGTAACTATTTATACTGTTCTATGTATTTTATTTATAGTCACTATTGAACTTTTTTCCATGTCAGTTTATAATTTATTCCTCATTTTAATGTTTTCATAGATCCTTACAGACATGTCCCATATATAACCCTTTGCTGTAAATATTTATGTTGTTCTGCAATTTTTTCTAATCTAAACAATGATATAGTGAAGACTCTTGTGCATATAATATTTTGCACTATGACGTATCTCCTTGGGGTAAATTCCTAGAAGTGAAAATAACTGGTGTCAAAGGATTCACACAATAATATATTTTCATACATATTTTGATACTCATGACAACTGGCTGTAATCAATTCACACTGACAGCGCAGGAGAGTTTTCTACTTTGTCTTCCGTCATAACATCATCACCGAGC
Organism: Camelus dromedarius; assembly: GCF_036321535.1. NCBI lineage: Eukaryota > Metazoa > Chordata > Mammalia > Artiodactyla > Camelidae > Camelus > Camelus dromedarius. Next base: position 7,443,616 of record NC_087454.1, on the reverse strand, counting down.
CTGAGAATATTTTGGCGGGGTGGGGGTGGGGGGGCTGCTAATTCCCGAGCTGAGTGAATAATAAATTAGCAGCAGTTTTTAGACATTGCTTTCTTGTCAGCATTGTGGAGGTTATCACCTTCATTTCTCTTGTCACTATTCTGCTCCTTTGTTTTCATCATCTGAATGAGATGATTTCACTGAATTATCACACACAAGGATTTTATGACAGTCAATTTATATGAGCACCTGAACCCATTATACAGCATAATTCATACTTGATATGACGTGACAGTTGCTAGCTGACTGCACTGGCATTCCTTTAGAGAAGACAATTGCTCAACAGGAATCATTCTGAATCAATTAATCGAGCCACAGTTCAGCTGTAATGCTGTGACAGTCTGTCACCAGGAAAAAGGAAGTACTAGAACATTCGGCCCCATACCTGTGCCCACATAGTTTTACACTGCTGAGCTCATGAAGGCCATTAGGTCGACAGGAATGTTATCCATCTAACACCCTCAGCCTCCCACAGTGGATTTGGGAAAAGCAGGCTCTTTTCCTTTGATTTTTATCTGCTAGAGTGGGTATAGTGAATTTAAATACATACATCTATATATATTTCTGTGGTAAGAATATAATTGGATGAGTGTATAGCAATTCATGAAAAATAAAAAATTGATTTCTGGTGTGACTATGACCTTGGGAAATTAGAATATGTTAATTAGCTATGAAATCTGCCTTAAGGGTCTCAGAAAAATGAGATTTGAAAAGGTATACAGGAATAAAGAGATATTTTAGAAATGATGGTGGGGACTTCAGTAAAGGACACAGACCAGGTCTCAAAAATTTAATGGATTTTTCTCCTATGTCAGATCCAGCGTCTTCTTAATCACTGGCTTTGCCTCTACAGCCTTGAAAATAATCTTCTCTGTGGTCTTAATCAAGCCAACTCAGACTCATGGGCCATCCATAATCCCAGTACTAATGTCTGAGTCCCACCCTTGGAGATTCTGAATTCCCTTTCTGGAATGTGGCCTGTGCAGCAGCATTTTAAAAAAGTGACATGAAGTCAAAATTACAAAAAAACTGATTTGGATGAAGAAAGACATTCAATATGAATGATCAAATGCAAAGTATTTTTGAAACTCCTTCAGTTTTTTTCTGTATCTCATTCAATCCAACCAGTTAAAAATCCTCCCGTTACTCTAAGTACTTACATATCTTTTACATTTAAAAGCAGCTACATTACCCATGAATTAAGAGAACAGACTTTTTACAGTGAAAGGATACCGTACAGGTAATTTTCCTATTGCTACTCCTGACAGGGTAAATCTAGAGTAGGAGTTCTCAAACATCACTATGCATATGAACCACCTGGGGAGTTTATTAAAACTGAGATTACCAAATCAAACTCCTAGAGATTAGGATTTCAAGGCTGGGAGGAAGCCTGGTAATCTGCTTTTGCATTGTGCACCCCAGTGATTCCGAATTCAAGGGATTATGAACCACACTTTGCAAACACTGAATTGTAGGGTCTAGACCTGCTATAAACTGGATCGTGGTTCCCCATTTAGCAGACTTTCTGAAGACCTGGAAGAGCAATTTAAGAAATGTGAAAATGACTGTAGCATGCTTTCTTTTGTTTCCAACAAACAGGCTCATATATAAATTCTCACTTATCCTTACTAGCCTTCAGATAGCTGCCTGAAGTTCACTGTCAAGGAAGAAATGCATAGAAGGGAAAACAATCATATACAGCTCAAAGTTTAAAAGGGTAAAGGGTATGAGAATGAAGGAAACGATGCAAATAAATGTGGGACATGTAAATTGACTAGAAGAGATACAGAGAAACAGAAAACAAACTTTTGTTTTATCTGCCAATGGCAGGCAGGAAGGTAAAATAAAATCTAACTCGGGATATTTCAGGTAGCACACAATTGATGAAACACCCATTCAAAACTGGCTTAAGCCAAAATCAATGTATTGACTCAATTACTAGGAAGACTAATAATGGGCAAGGGTAGCTTCAGGCATTACCTTCTTTAGGCTTTAAGTATATTGTCCTTTTGCTCCTTTCTATGGCACTCTCACCTTTGAATTAGTCCTAATCCAGGTAGCGTGTGTTGCTGTCAGTAGATCCAGACTTTCTCCAGATGGTCCAAGCAGCTACAAGTGTTAAATCTTCATGTCATTAAAACTAGTGGAAAAGAAAGTCTGGTTCTCTACCTTTCCCAGTTGGCTCCCTAAAACCTATTATTGGCTGTGAATATGAACCAATCATTATGGCCAGGGCATGGGATTTACTTACTGGCCTAAAGACCAAGGTGACCCCATTGCTGGGGCTGGCAGTGGACTCAACTCTATCTGGAGGCACATGGACTGATGAGGGAGTGGCGTGATTTTCCAGAGGAAAGTCTGTTAGCAAAGAGCAGGCAATGTATGTGGTCTACTTAGTGACTAAAAACCTTGACTGTCCGTTGGAAGTAATGTTCACTGAAAATCATCTTCTCCACGGCAGTCAGTTTGCTTCAGAGCACATCGAAACATCTTTGAGAACTTAAGGAGTAAGAGCTACTTCAAGATTTTTTCCTGTACAAAAAAGGATGAGGCCTGAAGCAAAGGATTATGGGCTGACAACTTGGTTTTGACCCCCCTGAGCAAATGTGGGATTAATTTAAATTTAACAAAAGACAGAACTTAATAACTAAAGGTTTCCTGTTCCTCAAACCCCAGAAAATATAAATTGGCATTTCTGTTGACATTTTGAAGCATGAAATGTGCACAGAAGAGTGAGAAGTGATTCCTGTGTCAAAGAGAAGTTTACAGAATTTCCATACATTCCCCGCTCCCTCAGCCTCCCAACTTCCAAAGCATGTCTAGAAGACAATTCAAAATAACACATCTTCCTAAAAAGTAGCCATAGCCCAAATAAGCACATTTTTATGAGTTTCTTCATCTATTTCAGCTGTCATTTAAGGGCCTTTATCTCCATCTTGTCTGCATTACTTCTTGTTGGTTTAAAAATGTCCCTTTTCTGACAAATTCTACAGTTATTTGTTAAATTCTATTATTACTTGTTCTAAAAATGATTTATAGAGACGTACAGAATATGTAATTATTTATATCTTAATACATTAAGACATAAGATAAAAATAAAAGAGAGTGATCTAGTAAAATAAAAATAAGTACCGGGAAAATCAAATCAAATCAAAGGAGATGTTAGTCTACAATAGGTGGGCCACTAAGAAGGGCACAGCTTTCAGAAAACCACGGATATGACATGACTGTGAACTTTCCAGTAGCCAACAAAAAAAGAGGAGATGCAATTATTTATCTGATTCATAAAATACTTACAAGGTCAAGACATAACTTTTCCTGCTACTATGTGCTAAAAGAATTTCTTTCCACGGGTCCTTGGCAAGAAGAACCTGTATAATGATTCAGTGGATGGAGTCCTTGGTTAGATCAAGAAAGCATGTCCAACACCAAACTTCACAGGTTTGTTTCTCACAATGCACGTAAAAGCAGGCTGATACTATAATCACAAAAAAAAAAAAAAAAAAAAAAAGGACTATTAAAAGAAGTTCTATGGTGCTAAACAGAAAAGAGCAGAGTTCAACCTGATGGTCTGGCTTAATCCTGGAGAAAGTTTAAATTACTCAGAGGAGTAAACTGCATGTATATCAGGCAACCCTCAGTAAATATTATTTCTCTTTCTGGACTCTTAACAACATTGAGTAGCAGTAATTTTGAGGTTAGCTATATTGTTAATCTCCTCACAGAAGTCCTGGAATGTCTTAATTATTAAATATAAATCTATGTACTTTAAAAGTCAGCCTAGTTGAGGGGTGGGCTGCTATCACTTACGAACTTTCAGAAGTCTATTGGAAAGCTAGCTACCTTCAGCCTACTTTTGTGAGCCTGAATACTCCTTGAAAAATATTTTGGAAGTCAAGTTTCTTTCTACTGATACGAACTTTCTGATAAACTTAAAAAGAAAATTTGCACACAATTCATGGGCTTTAAAATCAGTTTACAAATCTTATTCTATTTCAGAAGTCTAGCAAATTTTATCAGTTACTTTCAAGGGATTTTCGAATTCAGTTTGGTTATGTTTATACATTTAGCCAAAATGTTTAAACCTTCAAACATTGCATTTATAAATTTGACATGTTTAATTCTGTCTTAAAATACATGTATTTCAATTGTCCCCAAAATTGATACTGGACAGATGAGACTGATAGCAGTTTTTAGTCCCACACACTCACAGACTGAGGGAGAATATTGCACACCATGCAGGGCTACCAGGGGGTTGCACATGGGAACAGAGTGAACCACCAAGGGCTGGAGGCAGGCATTGCAGTATCAAGAGGACGGGTGCCCCCTGGTTCCCACAGGATAATGTGATTGGTTTGTTTGAATAATTCCACAGCTGGCAGGGAACTGAAACCTACTACTCAGGGATATGCAAGAACTACAGCTGTTCCTCTTGGTAAGAAGGGTTGTTTGGCTAGGGGACCTTATTAACAATAGTAGAGTGGGGAAGGGAACTTGTGGTTAGGCCAGATGAGGCCTTCTCAACTTCACCAGATGTTAAGTCAGCACATAATATTGGTCCTTAATCTAGGTGTCACACCACATTTTGATTATTTTAAATTTACCGAGGTTGTATTATGACTCAGGATGTGGTCTATCTTGGTCTGTGTTCCATGGACACTTGAAAAGTGTATTCTGCTGTTAGATGAAATGTTCTATAGATGTCAAATAGATTCTGCTGGTTAATAGTATTGTTCAGTATTTCAATATCCATGTTGATTTTTCTATTTGTACTATAAATTGTTGAAATAGAGATGTTAAACCTCCAAATAATTGTGGATTTGTCTCTTTCTCCTTTCAATTCTATCATTTTTTGCTTTATAAATTTTACAGCTTTATTGTTTGGTGTGTACACATTTAGGATTATTCTGGCTTCTTGGTGAAACTTTTATTATAAATAACCCTTCCTGTCTGATACTCTTCTTTGTTCTACAGTTTACTTTATCTGACATTTACATAGCCATTCCTGATTGTTTTTTGATTAATGTTTGCATAATATATATATTTTCCATTCTTTTTACTTTTAACATGACTTAGATCACTACATTTGAAATGCCTTTCTTACAGACAGCATAGAGTTGGGTCAAGCTTTTTTCTTTTTTATCCATTCTGTCAAGCTTTGCCTTTTAATTGGTGTATTTAGACCATTTACATTTACTATAATTATTGATTTGTTAGGCTTCAGTCTGCCATTTTTAATTTTGTTTTCTTTTTGTTCCCTTTGCTTTCATTACTTTTTCTTGACTCTGGGTGTTAACTGTACATTTTTAGAATTCATTTCTATTGATTTATAGCATTTATGACGGTATCTCTTTGCAAAAAACTTAAGTGGTTGCTCAAGGTATAAAATTATACACACATGACACATTTCACAGTCTACTGGCATTACCATTTTATCAGTTTGAGTGAAGTGCAGAAACCTTACCTTCCTTTACATTCTCTTACCCTCCCCCATTTATAATATAATTGTCTTAAAACTTCCTCTACCTTCTTTTAGAGCCATATGAAACAGTGTCGTAATTTTTGTTTTAGTCCTCAAACATGATTTAAAGGACTTGAAAGAAGAAAAGTCTATGGTATTTGCCTGTATTTTTGCTTACTGTATTCTTTCTTTCTTCCTGATATTCCATGATTCATTCTTTTATTGTTTGCCTGTTTAGAGAGTTTCTTTTGGCCATTCTTTTAGGGTAGGTTTGCTGGCAACAAATTCTCTTAGTTCTTCTTCAGCTGAGAATGCATTAATTTACCCTTCATTCCTTAAGGATATTTTCACTGAAGATAGGATGCTGAGTTGACAGTTTTTTTAATTTCAGCACTTAAAAAATTGTGGCATTCCTTCTGACCTCTTTGGTTTATGATGAGAACTCCACTATCCTTTGAATTGTTCTTTCCCTACAGGTAAGGAGTTGTTTCTTTCTTCCTACTTTTAACATTCTTCTGTGTTTTTAGCTTCCAGAAGTTTGACTATATGTTTCGGTATGTATCTCTTTGAGTTCATCTTGTTTAGAATCCACTCAGCTTCTTCAAGTTGTAGGTTTATGTCTTTTGCCAAAGTTTGAACATTTTTAGCTATTATTCCTTTGAGTATTTTTTTCAGTCCCACCTTCCTTCTCCTCTCCTTTCAGGACTCCAATGACATAGACATTAGATCTCCGGTTAATAATCCTACAGATCCTTGAGATTTGTTCATCTTTTTCTCAGTCCATTTTCACTCTTTTGTTAAGACTGTATAATTCCTTCTCTATCTTCAAGTTTACTTCATTCCTTCTTATATTTCCTCCATTCTTCTTTTGAGCCCATCCATTGAGTTTTTAATTTTAGTCACTGTATTTTCAGTTCTAAAATTCCCATTTGGTTCTACATTATAGCTCCTATTTCTTTGCTGAAACTTTCTACTTCTTAGCTGAGATGCTTTTTTTTTTTTCATTTCTTGAAGGATTTTTATGATAGTTCCTTTATAATCTTTGTCAAAACATTCTAACATGTCTGTCATCTCAGTGTTGGCATCTATTAATTGTATTTTTAATTCAGTATGAGATCTTCCTGTTTCTAGGTATGAGTGATTTTAAACTGAAACTGAACTGTGTGAGTATTATGAGATTTTTTGGATCTCATTTAAGTCTTTTCTTTTAGCAAGATTTTTCTGACACCACTTTGGGAGAAGATTCAAAGAGACCTGTTATTGCAGGTGGGTGGAGAAGTCCAGGTTCTTCACTCAGCCTCTGTTGACATCCAAGGGAGGGGACTCCTCATTATTGCTGGATTGGTGGGTGTTCTGGCTTCCCCTAGGCCTCCACACATACCTTTGTGAGTACTTCTGAGAAGGGGAGGATTGTATTACTGCTCCACATGTGATCTTCACTGACAGCCTGGTGGAGGGTGGCCTCATTACCACTGGGTGGTGGTCAAAGTCCTGATTCTTCTCTGTGCTTCCTCAGATATCACCCCATCAGGAAGCAGGAGAAGTGCCTTACTATAGAATGGAAGTGAGATTCCAGAATCTCCACTTGGTCTATACTGATACTCAAGGGAGGCACACATCACTGCCCATTGGGGATGGAAGTCCTGGGTTCCTGCTCAACCTTCTCTGCCATCACCCTTGGAAGGAGGTTGGGGCATCTCATTACAGCTTGACAAAGATAGAAGTCTAGGTTCTCAACTTAGCCTTTGCTGGTGTGGGTGGGGTATGGCCACAGATTTTTTTTCCACTTGTGGTATTTGACTATAGTAGAGTGCTTTTTTTCTAAAAGTTTTTGGTCTTGCTAGACTGCCCCTTTTCTGGTCCTTTGGCTCAAGAGACCAGACTTTTGTAGGGGCTTTTAAAAATTCTGCGTTTGTTGATATTTCTGGGTTGTTGACTTCTTTACCACCCAGTTTGGAATATACGGAGCAAAAAGAAAATGTAGGGAACTTACCACAATGTCAATCCTTGGGAGCTGAGGTTACTAGCTGTTCTACCTTCTTCTCTCCACCTTTTAGAGTCTTCTGCTTATATTTATTTCATATATAATGTACAGGGTTTTTAGTTGTACTTAGTGGGAAAAATAGGGAAAAGTATGTCTACTCCATCGTTCTGTAAGTGGAAGTGCCCCATCAAGTCCTTTTGATTGTACCCCTTAATTAGAGGAAATCCTTGGTTTTCATAAGTATTGGGTTCCCATGTAAGAAGTCCCTAATTCCTGAATACACACTAATTATAAATATAGCATACCATAAAATATATCTCATATTTTCAATATATTTTACAGTAGTATGTATTGTATACACAAAATACTATAGAACAGATTAGATTTTATCACATACACACACATATATATGTATGTGTGGGTGTATATATATACACACATACATACATACATACATATATATATATGTATATATGTTATTAATAATACAAAATATACTCTGTGGAAGCAATGAGGTGCTGATGAGGTTTCCTGCCATGGGGAGAATAATGTGTGATGGCTCCAGCTGCCATCCCTTGGATCCACCATCACATTCACACTAAGTCCATGCTTCCTGTGGGCTGCTCCCAGCTAATGACTGAGCACAATAGGGATACTAACACAAGCCCATTCCTGAGATCTTGGGGCTCCTCTGATTGGTGACATTGATTCAAAGACTCCTCAACAGTCTGACTGAACCTTTCTTGGAACTCTGCTACATTCCAAGACTCTTTCTACTCAATCTGCCTTTCTTTTTCCCTCCTCCATGAGTGTCAGATCTGCACTGCGGTCTGAAGGCTTTGCCTGTACACTCTGGTTCTCTCCTTTCTTCCTCACAGGCATTTTCCTCATGTACAGCCAGTCTCACCTTAACGTATACTTTTTGGAGGACCCAAGCTAATACAATCATCCAGTGTTTTATATATCTAGATCTAAATCTTTGATCTAGATCCAGATATAAGTATAGATCTAGATGATCTAGTGTTACAGTACATAACACTATATAACAGATAAAACTATGAATATAAATACATGTGTCAAACAGGACAATTTGACAACTACCAATATCACTGATGTGACAGTTTTATCTGTTATGTGTAAGGTATACAACAGGGATAATGTAGCTTATCAACATGTCAACCCACATGCCCAAACATGGTTCAAATTCATGCCCCATAAACATTAGATTCTTATGTCATCAAACTTTACAGTTAATCATAGATTTCTAAAAAACAAAGGTCTATACAGTATTGTCTAATAGAACTTTCTATAAATGTTGATATGTCTTATATCTTCGCTGTCCAATAAAGTAGACATTAGCTAAGTGTGACTATTGAACACATGAAATACGGTCAGTGTGACTATGCAATTTTTAATAATACTTAAATTTTTAATGATATTTACTTTTAATTAATTAAAATTAAAATTTAAGTAGCCACATTTAAATTTAAATATGGTAGCTAGTGGCTACCATATTGAGTGTGGGCCGTAGTAGTTCACAAATCCTTACCCTACCTCCATCCCAAGGATCACTGACTGAGTCAGGCCTTCATGCTCACATATCTGGACTATTACATACAATAGCTTTCTAAATCTTTTCCATGTTTACCATTTGGCCTTTAAGTTGCCACCAGGATGTTTGCTCTAAAATACAAAATCATGTCAATTCCCTTAAAAAGAAAAAGCATCCCAGAATCTTGGGACTGTGACTTACTCACTTGCTGTATTCTCTCCATTTCCCCTACACCTGGCACCATACATACCTGGCAGCTTTTAGGCCTAATAAATGTCTATTGGGAGAAAAATGAACATATTTTGACAGTAAGGCATTCTCAGGATAGCTTGCCTTAAATTACCCTATTTTGGAGGGTTTAAGGCCTTTTGGCAAGGTAATGAAAGATTAATTTGGGGAGGTAACCTAAACAGATGTCTATCCTCCACTTCCCCACCTCCACTCCCCAAAGCATAATCTTTATGAGACTTATTACATGCTGGTGAGCGGAACTTCTTTTCAAGCATCCATCACAGTGTATTACCAACACAGTGGTAAGGGGAAGAAATGTATTTCTGTACCTCTCCCAAAATGGCCCTTTGTGAAACACCACCATGGAACCATGGGTAAATGCTAAGAAAATACAGTTTTCAAGAAGGGAAAATCACATTTGCAAAACATATATGCAATTTTTTAAGCCCAGTAAATCATTTCACTAATAAATCTATTGTTTTCCTTAGTAAAGCTTTCCCTGTTCTTCATAAGGCAAAACATGACGCAAAGGACTACTGTCAATAGCAAAGCTTATTTAGCTTAAACGTGACCCCCTCCCCCCATATATTTTTAGTATTAGCAGTAATTCCACGTCTCAGGGACAAACACACACACACAAACACACACACACACACACACACACCCCAGCCATGAGTGTATATTTGAATACAGAAGGTCTTCAGATGAGCACATGGAGTTTTCTCTCTGCCTCCCCTCCAGCTACCTCCTGTTTTCATCCCATCAGTGGGTCTTCCCATAAGACAACATCCCCTCTCTGCAATCACAGTCTTCTCTATAGGAGATGCACTTGGTTTCTCAGCTCAGTGAACTCACCGTGTTTCAGGGAGGAGGATTTAATTGCAGGGTTTCACATTTTCAAAGAAAATGTTTAGACTGGGAGGGATCAGCCATATTAGAGAAATGTGGCTTGCTCAAAAATGAGTGGCATAAATCCCCTGCTTTTTGCTAGCAGGGATCTCAGGGAGAAACTCTCTGGCTTTTATTGAAATAATCCATATTTGATTACTTTTTTTTTCAAACAAGTGCTTGATTTACTTGGAATCCAGTTGTGAGGTCTGATGCACAGTCAGATAAGTCTGCAACTGCACATGTGGTTCATGTGCACGTGATGGGATAATCCTATAACTTACTGCAAAGCTGGCTCCTAAATATTTTTGCACACAGCAATAACATTTAATTATTTTGTAACTTGCAATTATGACTCTGACTGTTCTAAATCCTTTGCCTTGCTTCACCATTAGTGACAAAGTTGTACTGTTTTAATTCAGCTCAGGCATGAAAGATGATATTATTACTATTATCATCATCATCATCCTTTACTTGACCAGAGGCTAAGGAAGACATTTGTCTAATAAAGCCAACAGCAAATGGCAGGAAGCAAAATGTCACCCACAGGGGCCTGTTTATTGGAAGCACACTAACGTAAAGTGGGAAGAAACAGCACCACCTGCAATTATACATCAAGCTCTCATTTTCCATTCTGGTGCATCAACATTCAGCCAGTAAGTCTCACTTTCTTGTGCATCTCACTAGCTTTATGCTTCAGTTCAGACAGCAGAATTCCCCAACTTGGCCTCCCACCATCCTTTAACTTTTTGTCATAACTGCATAGCAAAGCTGTTATTATCTTCCTCCTTTAAAAAGGCCCAGTGGAAGTTCCTTACCCCATCTGTTAGAAACCGGATGTGCTTATTGGCAGACTGACGCATATAATGCTGCCATGTATACATTTATTTCCATTGTGAATGTCTTTACTTGACACATTTTGAGGAGAGCAAACTGTTACACTGGGGCAGATTAATGATTTCCTTGTCAATGGGACAGTGATGTAAGGTTGTAATAAGGACATATTTGTAAAATCTCTGCATGCTTGAAAAAGGCCAGATACAAAAGAGTATATACTATCTGATTCCTCCTGTACAGAGTTCAAAAAAAAAAAAAAAAAAAAGCAGAAAAAGAAAACAGGTGTTAGAAGTTAGGGTAGTGATTACTCCTGAGGGGCCAGACTGGGAAAGAGCATGAGAGGGGCTTCTGGGTGCTGAGCATGTCCTGTTTCTTGATCTGAATAATAGTTACATGGGTGTGGTCCCTTTGTGAAGATGTATGGAGCTGTACACTTAGGATATGTGCACTTTTGGCTTGTATGATATACTTCAACCAGAGGTTGACATTTACACTAAACCATACTAAAAATATGCTAAAAAATGTTCTCCATACAGGTCGTCAGAATAGTAAGTATTTGAGGGTTTGGATCTAAGGGAATCTGCATATAGAACACAGGATGTTCTTGCTGTTTTTTGTCTTTACCATGTCTTATGACTATTAAACACCAAAACAAGACACTCTAAGTGACCAGTCACAGTCCTTTTTCTGAGACCATAAGCCAATTGCTTACTTTCCAGGTATAAAAACATGAATAAAATGCAATAAATTTTCTAAAAAGTACTCTACGGCCGAGGGAGCTCCAGGAATAAACGCCAGGGCCTCTACCCATCCAGAGAGCCATTTTAAAGAATACTTCCAGCCACCCTCAACCCAACTGCCACCAAATGGTTGAGCTGAAGGGGAAAAATCCATGCGTACTGCAAAACCCGAGAGCAGGAAGTCAGAAAGCATGGGTAATGATATTTACTCAGAGCCGGATTCACATCCTACTTAACTCCACAGGAATTCTCAACAGTTGGTCTCAACAACTCCAGCAATTCTGAGCCTCATTAACCTATTTGCAGGTGCTCTGCTTTCTGAGCTGCCTGTGTTCAGAGGAAAAAACATTTTCAAAATCCTCTGATGCAGCCTGCCGCCTCAGTTCTGAGGTAATCATGACGTTTTTCAGGGCTCTTAGATAGGAAATGAAAGCTTTGGGTGATTCTAAAGTGGCAAGTTTTAAAATTAGTAATCCAATCAAACATTTAATGTGAAACACACTGTAACTGGAGAGAGACATGCTAAGTAAACAGTCTTCTTGAATGGGTGGGCAAACCTGCCTAGGCTACTATTTATGAAATTAAGCTGTGCTAAAACTCTCAAATATCTAAACCATTGAGGACAGACAAGAGAGAATGAGAGCATTTCCTCATGTCCTTCCTTTATTTCTTAGGACATATGTCTGTATTTTTCTGCTGAATCTCCAACTGGGATTCCTGAGTTAAACTGCTCTGTCCAATGAGGCTAAACCCTAGGGAGCTGGGCAACTCTTGTTCAGTGAATTCTATTATGGGTTGCCTTAGAGAATCACATTATTTCTAAAGTGCAAGAACTGCAAAATGTTTTGCTGGGTACACTTCTTTTTGAGACATTTTAGGATTTGCAAATTTCCCTCTTTTCCTCTGTAAAAGATTTAGTCTTGAATTCACCCTTTATAGTGGGGTCTCTGCTATACCATAACTTTGTTATAACAAGGTCTTTCCCAGAATTTGCAGGAATGAATTTCTTGGACACAGGTCAAGACCATCCTGCCGTATGCTAACTTCTATGCTGCCCAAAAAGGGGTTGGAGACAGTCTGTTGGCTATTAATCACCATTCTGCTCTAGTTTCTAAATATGTCCTTACTAAGAGTCACCTTACAAATAACCTCTCTCAGGAATATTTAAGAACTAACTCTTTTGATATCTTAAAATCTGAAGCTTTCCCTGAGAGTGTTTAGGTAGAAGCTTAGACAATCCAGGGGAAATGACTCGACCATATTTTTGTGGACTTGGAAGGAGGGTGGTCAATCATACTCTGTTTTCTTGGAGGAAATATGGGTTCTAGTTCTTAGCAGAGCAAGGGTTGGGACACAGGTCTGTGGATTCTTATTCCAGAGATGCTACCACTAGATCAGACCCCATCTTGTCATGTATTTATTGTTGCAAAACCAACCTATACCGATCTTCTGGAAGCTGGAGTAAATAATCTGCAAATTCTTGGCAGTCACAGGATTACAGGATTAAATATAGAGACAGGTAGCACTGCACAGAGACTTGGCGTTTTTCTGCCAATACCCTGCACAGATTCCTTGTTGGATTGAAAGAACCACTGAAAAGTTAGGAGACTATTCTTTGCTGCTATGCCTTCATATTGGTCTCTTAGTGCTACTTTATTCACATAACACTGACCCTACATCCTGTAAACAGCTTTCAATATATTTAGTAGTACTGAGTAAAGCAAAACTAGATGGAGAAATGTTTACCTCACCAAAAGAAATAGCCTTTGTTTTGTTCGAAAGGACAGTCTGAAGTAGATTTCATCAGTTTTGCATCTGAAGGAATATAACTTGACTTTGATGGTTCAGATGTAGCTTCCATTAAGAGGAGTAAAGTTCAGGCTTCATGCTGAGGAGAAAATAACTATGTATATCTGAGGCTGCTTTGCCTAGAAAGAGGAGAGAAATGAGTTAGGTGATACTGTGATTGAAGACTGTACACCAAGGAAGATGACTGCCTACCTAACTGATGAAAGACACGTGTGGCTGAGTGAATCAGCTTTTGCCATCGACCTGAGCTAACTGCTTCATCTGTGGTGTGAACTACAACTTTTGGGTCTTTGGCCACTTGTAACATAAACTGATTATGATCTATCTGTTGGATCCACTGAATATTTAGACGTATCTAAAGTAACTGTACTGTGAAATAAAAGGTAAATTAATCATTGCCTTCAGTGAAACAACTTTAGTTTGAAGCTCAGATAAAACCTTTCAGCTCATCTCAGCATACAAACCAATCCTCATGAAGGCCTACAAACGGCACACAATCTGGCCCAGGCGACAGCTTGCACCACCCTCTTCCTTGCTTACTCTGTCCTGGCAGTCACAGCCCCGCAGGGTCACTGAACACCCCAAGTGTGCACCCCTCTTCCTCAGGGTCCTATTGTCCTAGTTGCTCCTTTTGCATGGACCATCCCCCCAAACTCCCATACTTACCTGGCTCACCTTTTCACTTCCTTCTTTCTTCACTCAAATGTAACCTCAGCGAGGCCTACTCTGCCCACTCGTTTAAAATGACACACACTTCTGCTTCCCCCTCCTACTGAATACGGAATTGACTGCACTCATCTCCGCAACCACAGTCTGCTTGAATTTTTCCCCAATGCACTCTCACTATTCTAAAAAGTTATAATACTCATTTAGTCACTGTGTTGACTTTAGATTGTCTCCTTTTTCTCCACTAGAATTTAAGTTGTCAAAGCAACAGGGATTTTTATTTGTTTTGTCCACAGATGAATCTGAAGAAGCTTGAACGATGCCCAACACAGAGCAGTCACTCAGTATATATTTGCTGAATAAATGAATGAACAGTTGAATCTGTTTGAACATTGGTAAAGAACTGGGTGCACAGAAAACTAAGCAGTAAAAATGTGAGTTGATCACTACCACCTTTAGAAAAAACCAAAAAGTTGTCTGAGAAAGGAAATACAAGCTTAGTTCAGAAATGAACAGTATTTATATGATCAAAATAAGTGCTGAATATTGATTAAATAAACATTTTAGCTTTATTGGGAAGGTGAAGAGAGAGGAGGGAAAGGTGATACTGATGTGAAAGAGCTAAATCCTGACTTACTAAACAGAAAATAAACAAATAATGTCTAAAATTAATAACTGAGAAATCTCAGAGAAATTATGTTAATTTAGAAAAATGGATGTAAATACCAGAGATACAATGAAAATGTCAAAGTATTGTTTCCAGGAGAGTGGGGAGGAGTGGAGTTAGGGACTGATGTTTTTTGTTATAAAATACATTACTGTTTGAGTGTGTGCATACTACCTTGATAGAAATAAAAATAAGCATTTCCTACAAGTACCTTTTTCAGAAGGTACTACATTTCTTTCCATATTCTTTTTAACTTTTCTCTTAAAAGAATACTTTTAGATAATTATTTCTATTTATTCTATAAAATGTAATATTAGATATCAAAGTATTAAATTACTAGATTAGTGAAAACCTATTTAAATTGTTTTAAGTACATCTCAGAGACAATGGCTAACTATTTTCAATGTTGGCTGGATGTTAAGATTTTTAAAATAATGTGTTTGCAGGGTTAAGTTTCAATTTGCTATTATTAGCAAAGATGTAGCTTAATATCCAAAAAAGGAGAAAGTAAATTGAAGAAAAACAAATAAGTGAGTTCAGAAAATGTGAGGATTTTCTTTTGGCTGAAAGTTACAATGTCATTTAAGCCAGTCAATGACTCATTCTGGACATACCGCTATATGTCATGAGTGAACTTTATTTAAAACAAACAAAAAATAGCAACAATAAAAGTCACTAAACACACACATATGTATAAATATAAATAAATGATAGATGTATATAAAAATTATTTTTCTGGCATATTGATTCCAAGCACAGAAAATTAAGCCTCATATTCCAACATCCAGAAAATGTCTCCATGTATCATGAAAAGACTTTGAAAGACCCATCCAGAATGTCTGATTACCTGCAAGTGCACTTTGAGTATGCTCTCAGAATTGTGAGCCATCTAACAAATAGCATATTACCATCAACTGAATCATTTAAAGTGATCTTCAAAGGAGCATGTTATATATTTACCTACTTATAATAATCTCTATATGTATGTTTTGAGATAGTTGGATTGCTTTCTGAATATTAAGGTAAACACACACTTGTGTAGACAGATACAGATATGTGGACACAATTACATGGACACCACACACACATGTGTATAGAGATATGTGTACATGAGTGTATTACTTTTAGTTATTACCTAGCAACAGGTTGGCATGTGATAAAGCTTTTAATGTAATATAAAGCTTTTAATTCAATCAGCTTGTGGACATAATTCATAGATGTACATAACACAGAATGTAAATTATTTAAGGTAATAAATTATTTATGATGATTTCAATAGGTAGTTATACTTTATTTTGTTATAAAATTAACATTTTTATATTTTACCTTAAAAGGTATGATGAGGTCTTTCAAAATACAGCTGTGTGCTTACTCCTAGCATAGCAGTCATTGCCTAATATTGTGATTGACTGCTTTCTCAGTGCCTGATTCATAGTTGTAATTCAATTTGTGCAAAGAAAGGGAAGGAAGAAAGGGAGGGAGTAAAGAAGAGAGAGAGAAGGAAAGAAAGAGAGAAAAGAAAGAAATGAGGTACATCCCCAGAGTGAATAATTTGGGTGTCTTATTTAATAAAGGTGAGAGTCACATGGCTAATACAAAACAAAAAGCTATTACCTTATTGTTACTTTTGAGCAGCAAATTTTCCAGGCTGTGTTGTGAGTGGAAAACTCAAGTGAAAAACACTATGTTCTTCTGGAGACTTACAGACTGACTCCTGCATTAAACAGAGAGTACACAGAGAATCAAATTAGAGTGATCCAAGGAAGGCCAAACAATCTCTAAGAGGACTATAAGAGTTCTAGAGGGACAGTGTAAAGCATGACTTTAATTTAATGGGACAACAAACTGGTGAGCACTGTGGCATCAGGCAAACAAATCTGGTACAAGATGGGCACCATGTGTTGAAAAGGGATTGCTGAGTTTTTGGTTCCATCCTTGTACAGTGGTTTCTACTTAACATTACTATACTGTGTCAAGTGACTGGACAGAATAAAGCCAGGTGACCCAGTCTGGCACTTCACATATACAAGATGCATTCACTCAAAATTAGATGAGTAAGACCACCGGAGTCTTTCAGGAATTGGGAAGATAAGGCAGTTTTCACAGACCAAAGGAGGCATATCCTGGGTCCAAAGGCTAGTGTGGCAGTGCTGAAGAATGCAGGCAAAGCCCCTGGGATAAAAGTCAGGAACCCGGCAGATGTGAGCAAAGGGAAGCAACAGCAAGACTCCACTGTGAGACAGAACCAGAGCCTCTCAGTACCTTCAGGAATCCTCTTGTGCTCTTGATGGTGCATAAGATGGACTCTTTCTGTGAAGGCAAAGAGGCCCACGTGGCCAATGAACAGCGAGAGCAACAGGGAAAAGCTCTTCCGAAAACTGTACTGTTGGGATCATCTCTCATGGTGAAGATGGGGGAGCTGTAGAAACAAGGGGAAATTAAGCTGCTTTTAAATTTGTAAACTTTTTTCAGTCTGTTTTCAACCCAGAACTAGTAAGAGGTAGACTGTTCCATGGTTGTAGAGAAGCTGAACCAGATGCAGCCCCAGGCCCATAATTCCACTTCTTCATAACAGCTCTCTTGCTTTATACCTGGTCCAGCAATGAGACTTGTGGAAAATAGACCATCTAGTTCTCCCCCCTATTAATAGAAAGTCCTCCTTCTAGTGTCCACCTTCAGCTCTTTAAGATGTGTGCTGGCAACCCCATTAGCGTACAGGACAAATCCCACTGCAGCAAATTCTCAATGTCCTAAAATCTGGCTGCATTGAATATTGCTTGAAATGAGAGGCCTGAAGATCAAGAACATTCTTATGACGATGGTATCTATCATAATGTTACTTGACCTGTGTTAATATTGGTGCTTAGGTAGAGAAAACCTTGAAGATTATATTTTATGCCATCTTTTATTGAACCCGGCTAGATTTAACTTTATTCTTCCTGCATTTAGGGCTGGCACTTTGGCTTCAGATCAGATTTTCTTCCCAGTTTTTCAAGCACTGACTCTGTGCTATAGTGTTTGGGTTGCAAATATTGCAAGGGAAGGCTAAACACAAACAAAATGTCTCACCGATTAAATGTCAGAGTATGGTTTGCTTCCTGAAACTCAGCGAGAGGAGCCAGAGGCCTGGGCTCTGTGCCCAACTCTTCCCGCGACATTCAAGGTGACCTTGGGGGGAAATGATTTAACTGTTTCCTGCCTTACAGGCTGTGACACTTGGGGACATTGTAAACATACCGTTGAAGTTTGTGGGTTCTTTGCAGATTTTCAGCCAGTGACAGCATGGCGTTACATGGACTTCTCCCTTTCCTCTGTCCACATGTCAAAATGGGTGCTAGATACTAGGCAGTTCTGGTATTAATGGTATCAATGACAGCATTATCTTTCAGAAGTAAAAGTAATGAGTGCTTTTTCTTGTACTAATTTTTAAAAATATTTATTTTTCCTGGACTAAGCCCAGCATGCCTACCATTGGTAAAAAGCACAACTTCTCCATCCCCTGTATTATCACACAGTGAACTGGATAAGAACTTGAACTAGAGTCTGACTGCCTGTGTGACCCTACTTTGGCAGATTACTTAACATCTTGTGCCTCAGTTTCTTTCTCTTCAGTTCAAACTGTAAAAACAACAACAACGAAAGCTGTATCCATCTCACAGGCTTGCTGTGAGGACAAATTAGTTCACACATTTAAAGTGCTTGGAACCATGCCTGACACTTAGTAAGCATTTGATAAATGCTAACCCTCACTGTTGTCATTCTTGTTATTATTATGATTAACCCTCGGAGAGAGAACATGATGCTAAATTTAGAAAATAAGGAATTGGTTGTCCAAGGTGGAATGAGAAAGAAAGTCAGTTATAAAAAAGAAAAGTGTTGCTTTAAGACAGAAAGTGGGAAGAGGCAATGGATCTTTGTCAGTCAGTGGAGCAGGAACCAACCCATGGTTAGATGCCCTCCAAGAATCGTAAGGACAGTGTTAAACACTTCATGACACATTTGACCTCATCCTGTACCCAAGGCAGCAGGTGTCTCCTCCTTTGTTGAAAGCAGGAAATTCAGCTTCAACCAGGAGAAAAGGTTTAATTCAGACTGGGGCTGTAGCCTAATCAGGCAGGTGCCTTACATGTAGTGAGCCAGGCCCACTGCCATCAGATCTCTGTGCAGCTGTGTCCAGTCAATGATCGAATGTGTGCTATGTTCCACTTAGAGCAGGATCTTGCTCCGCAGTACAGCTGTTCTCACCTTCACTAGGACTAACCAGGCCTGCCTTTGATGCAGGGCTCAGATTCCATCCTCAGATTTGCCACAGGTTGACCCATAACCCTAAAGATCCCTTTCTGTGACTAACACTGATCATGTCTCAGGGAAATAGCTCCATCATACGTCCTTGAAGCAGTAGGTAGGTGTATCTGACTGCTGAGGAGATTTGGGGGATGCCCTGCTATTGACAGAGACAAATACGACTTCAGAGTGTAGGGAGAGTTTAAGGGGTGGAATCATTTGGAGGAGAGAAAAGACAAATTAATGAACTTGTCAAATTCTTCTATTCTTGGACAATAAAACATTGCTTCCCGGGGTTGCCCAGTATCCATTTTCTTACTTCTCTTCCTGCTCCAATTTGTGGTTCTCGAAGCACTCAGGAATTAGCAAAGCCTTTTAATCAGTTGCACATAGTGGCTATAAGACATTCTGCTATGTTAAATGGTTCATATTTATTTATATAGAAACAGGTATAAATTTATGTAGGTCTAGATGTAACCTGGGTGCTATCAACTCTTTATGCTGGCAACTTGGATGAATACCGAAAGCTAGAATTATAAGTAGTTTTTATAAAAATACTTAATATATTTAAAAGGTCAAGTTTATTTAAATACTTTTTATTTTAAAAATTGATATTGATTAATCATAATTTCTATTTAAATAATTTTAATTATTCATTTAGATTTTATAAATCGTAAGTTTTATTTTCTTTTAATTTTGGCAGATAATTTAAATTATTTTAGAAGAAAAATAATAAAATATATGAAAATAATTTTCATTTTTCTACTTAAAAATTTATTTTAATTTGTTTTTAGATAAAATATATTGATATTTTGCATATACTACACACATTTAATTTTTAATACAGTTTTAATCCTTTGGTTTATTCCTGACCATAGAACAAATTATATGAATATCTTTATTGTAACAACATTATTGGTGTCTTTGCTAAAATGAAGTCAAGAAAAAAAAACCATATAGAATAGATATATAATAATGCACAAATTATGTATGTCTTTACTGCTTATCCAAACATTGCCAGCCTATCTGTAGGACATCAAGATATCCACAATAATATGAATTTTGTTTTCTTTGATATTTCTTTTGATATTTTAAATAAGAATTCTTAGGTATTTAAAAACCATTGCTTTGCATATCTTCTTTCATTATGTCATTATGAATGGGTATTTATTAGGGTAGGACGTTAGTACCATCGATTCTCATTATTTGTGGTAGTTTTTTGTCCTATGAAGTCCCCTAGAACACTGAGTTAGTGAATACCAAACTATTGCCCTAAGGGAAATAGATGGTTAGGTACCTGTGAGCCTCTGGTTACAAAATTTTCATCAACCAATCAATATATAACTTTGTTTTATGTGTGTTTCTGTTTAAAGACACTTTATTTAACATATTTTGTTGACTCATTAACATTGAACAGCCCTATAACTCATGCTTGAAAGAAGTTCATCTTACACACTTTTTAAAGGCCCATCACAGCCTTCTTGCACTGAGGAACAATAGACAGCACTTCACCACTATGCTTGGAAGCCATTTTAAATAGTGAAATTACCAAATTGCATAAAAATGTGAAAAACATGGCACTAAATAAACAATGAAAAGGACATTTGTTTACAGTCTGAGAGCTGAAACAAGATGGCAGAGCACTGCCTTGTTCAACCTCAGCTGGGAATGTACACTTTAGGCAACTCAAATCTTCAAATATCTGATAAGGAATTAACACATAGAATATACAGAGAACCCCTACAACTCAAAAACAACAACAAAACAACCTGATTTTAAAAACTGACAAAGGGCTTTTAGGCATTTCTCCAAAGAAGATATTCAAATGGCCAGCAGCATGTAAAAACATCACTAATCACCAGAGAAATGCAAATCAAACCGATGATATCATCACACACTCATCAGAAAGACTATACATAAAAAAACACTCATAAAATAACAAATGTTGGTGAGACAGAATGCTTGTGCACAGTTGATGGGAATGCAAGCTGGTGCAACCATTATGGAAAACAGTATGTTAGTTCCTCAAAAAATTAAACAAGAATTATCATATGACCCAGAAACCTACTTCTAGGTATATACTAAAAAGAACTGAAAGGATCTTTAAGAGATATTTGCACACCCATTTTCATTGCAACATTATTCACAATAGTCAAGAGGTGGGAATGACTTTGATGTCTACTGACAGACAAAAGAATAAACAAAATATGGTGTGTGTATATATATATATATATATATATATACACACACACACAATGGAATACTATTCAGCTTTTAAAAGGGAAGACAATCCTGTCATATACTACATGTTGGATGAACCTTGAGGACATAAGGCTAAGTGAAATAAGCTGTTACAAACAGACAAATACTGTCTGATTCCATTTATATGGGGTATCTAAAGTAGTTAAACTCATAAAAACAGAAAGTAGAATAGAGACTGCCAGGGTCTGAGGGGAGGGGAAAATGGAGAGTTGTTAAAAATAAAGGTTATTTTTTATTTTGTTATTAAAATAAAAGCATTATGTAAAAAAGATACAAGTCTTCTGTAAATGAGTAGATAGTACTGGCTAGCCTTCCATCCTAATCTTTATAAAATGAAATACATCTACAGAAATCTCATTGACCCTTAGGAAAACTTTCCTTACATGAAGTAAGAAAATGTTTCAGTCAATATAATGAAGACCTGAGCTGTTGTTTACCAGGGATGATTAAAAACAGGCTAAAAGATCAGTTAGTAGGAAACTTGTAAGAGGGATTTAGTCATGAATGGATAATGAAGATACAGAGTCTTCAAGATCAACATCATTATTATCTATAAAAATTTCAACTTTCTCTTCATTTTTGGTTTAGTTTTCAGAAGTTATCTTAATACTAACTTATTTTTCATAATGCCTCCAGGAAAATATCAAGAATAATAGTTAAAAGGGATTTGTATCAAGTTCTGTAATTCTGTATTTCTTGAATTACCTTTTTTGGACAGTATCTATTGACATCTATTGTGAAAATTAAGGCTTTTGCTTCAACATATTATCTTGCTTACATGCACCATTTCATGACTATCTTTTCATTAGTCATAGATCTTTTACTGCCAAAGTTTGTAACATTTCAATTCAATTAGTAACCTTTAATTAATTAATTAATCACATGCTTTGTTAGATATTTATTCTAAAGGAGATCCTGTGCCACTAATTTTGCTGCTCTGAAGAGAATGTCCAATGGACAACTATTTGATTCTTTTAAAATCTGTTTCCAGCCTCGCTCACCTCGTCTAGGTCACATTTCATTGTTACTGTCTTGTGTCTCATGTTATTCTTTTTTGAAAATACCTTTATTTCTAGAGTATCCCTTCAGATAGTATTTTCATCTGAGATGTATGAGCAGTGCATTTTTTGTGTCACTGCATATCAGGAAATGTTTTTATTTGACCATTGTACTTTAATGATTATTTGGCTGGGTAGAGAATTCAAGGACCGAGGTCAGTTTCCATCAGAACTTTGAATGTTTTGCCACCTCGGCTTTTAGAGCCCCTAGTGTTGCTAATGGAAAGCCTGATACCAATTTGATTTTCATCTCTTGGCACGTGGCCAGTTTTCCTTCCTCTCTTGGGAAGTTTTTAGGCTTTTCTATTAGTTCTTTGGAATTCTGACATTGCTTATCAATTTGGATCCGGGGTATATTTTTGCTATTTTTGTTCATCCAACTGCTTAACCCTCAGTAGACGGTTTTCATATGAAGACTTCTATCTTTTTCCAACTCAAAACAACTATGTGAAGTATGACTATCATTCTCAATTTACAAATTAGGTTTAGAGAGATAAACCAATCTGCCCCAGGTCACTGCCTGTTTTCTCCACTGTGCTATATACTCTTAGTGACTTAAAATAAACCCGAAGGCCACACTTAAGATTACTTTTGGTCAAAAATATAGAACACTTTGATTTTAGATTTAGAAAGTTGAATAGTTGTTGCCTTGAAATTTTGGTGTTCATATCAATAATGATTAGTAAGTTGATGAGTTCATATTTACAAGTTCTACTATTTAAAAAAATGAGAACTACTTGAATAGTTACACCCTCATGGGACCGACCCCTCTCTGACTATACCTCAAGCAAATCACTTCTTTTGTAGGGCCTTAAGGGTAGGAATGAAGTAGAAGTAGTGGAAATAGGATTTTCTGGAGGAAGCAAGAGTAGAATTTGGGGTTCATCCTCTAATCAAAACTTCCCTGTTAGTAGAGGGAAAAGGTAGGCTAAAATATATATTTATATAGCTATAGATACAGATATGTAAAGAATTCATAGCTTATTTTTAAAAAGCAAATGAAATAATAAATTGATAGAGGCAAGACCATGTGCCCTCAACATGAGACAGATCATCAAGAATTTATTATGACTCATAATATTTTTAAGCCAGGGATTTCCCTAAGGTCATGTTGCAAACCAGTGGTAGAGTAAATAATAAGTATTTTTTAAAAGATATCAAATTCCTTTCCCATCATATCAACTGAAGACATATTTCCTTGCCTCATTTCTCCATAGGCAGTCAGGAAAGTTGCCACGACTAACAAGGAAAGCACCAAATTCTCTCTTATCATATTGAGCTTTTTGAGCCATGAGTAATATGAGCTGGAGTCTCCCACTCAAACTGGTGGTCAGTTCTTTGACTAGACACACACAGAAATGGGGGGACGTTGTGTATTCAGAACAAAAGGATCATAAGTCGAAAGGCCATTGGTAATTGTTCTGGTCTATTATGGGTGGAATTCTCTGTTGAACAGAATAAAACGTAGTGTTGTGATACATAACCAAGATACTCTTTATCAGGGTCTCTCAGCCTTGGCACTACTGAAATTTGGAACCAGGTAACTGTTTTCTGCGGGAGGCTGTCCCGGGTATTACAGAATGTTTTGCAATGCCCCTGGCCTTACTCACTAGATGCCAGTTGTGAGATTGACAAGTGTCTTTCAGACACCACCAACTGTCCCCCTCTGGGGTGGAAAACTGACCCCGGTTGGGGACCATTGTTCTACACAGATTTAATAGAAAACATTTTTTAGTAAATAACTCTGGAAAATACATAACAAGTTTTCTAAAATACATTCTGCTTTTCACACTGAAGTCTTTGCAGAGTATGTGTTAAAACATAAACATTTCAGGCTCTGGAAAGAAGCAAAGAATCTTTGTATAAATACAGTGAACCACTGGGACCATCAGATAGCAATACTGAAATATACAAAGTAAAATTCCGTGTGTGGCATGAGAAATAATTTTCTGAGAAGATTATTAATCTTAGCCTTGTGTTACTAATAACACAAATACAGCAATTTATTTCTCTGTTCATGTCTTTATGCTACATAATGTCTAAACATGATTTGAAAAAACATATTCTTACTTTGAAAACAGAACAACTATTTGTAAAGATGATTCCATCAGCAGGATGCTCTGGTTGGCGCTCCCTAACTTCTATTTTTGCTGATAGGAGTGGCTGCCTTGAAAAAGAGACACTGAACTTTAGAATGTGTTGAATCTCTTTTGCTGCACATTTTTGCCTGGATAAATTTGTTTAATGGTCATAACTTATGCCCTGAAAGATAATCTAGTGCCAAATGTTTGGAAGGTAAATGAATTACTCAGTCTAACAAGGAGGCTGAAATAGACAGTTTCCAAAAAAGTATTTGAATTTTTTGATTGTGGCCTAATACTGACATTTCTTACTTCAGTTTACTATATGGACAGTGGAATGTTGCCTAAGTTGCCTATAAAAGGAATTTTCTGTTATTTTAACACTGACCCAATCTCTCTTTCCTCGACAGGGATCTAGGGGTGGTGAGAATGTAATAAAATGTAAAAAGTTTCTAGTGAAAGAAAGGGAATTTTAAGTGAAAATGGCTATTTGTAAGTCCAAAGTGTTTTTCTACATTAAGTTTTTAAATGGCGTTAGATCCTTATATATAAATAAATAAATGTATGTGCATATAAATGAATGTATCTGCACATATTTTATATGTGTAATACATATTATACTTTTTAAAAATATATATACATATATATATAATACACACACACGTATGTATATGTGTATATATCTGGTCTCTTTAACAACATGTAGTCCTGAAAAACCACTATTACAGAGCCTCATGGAAGATGGATATTGTTTAATTTGTGGGGTGGTGGGATTAGGAGTAAAATTGTTCCATTTATTAGTATTTCAATAACACTTCCATAAAGCTATCTACGAAGTCAGTTGTTCAATCAATTCATCAATCAGCCAGTCAGTCTCAGGGGGCCTGCAGGTCTACAGGAGGATAAAGTTCCTGAGCTTCCTGAAGGAACATGTGTCCAAAGCTTATATGGGGAAAAAACCCACCAACCCAGGAATCAAGATTAAAAGTCTCTTCTTTGGCCAGCATTTCTTAATATTTAGAGACTCTTATTTAGAGGAGGGATAAACAAGGAATATGTATATCCCCCAACAGAGTAGAGAAAACACAAAAAGCATGTTGCTAATAGCAGGACAAAGATGAGAAGCAAAGTAAGGAAGAAAGCTAACATAAAATGAAAGGAGGGTGTGCCTGACAGAAGTTCAAGGCTTTGATAAACTCCAAAGAATCCCTTTTCAGGCCTCTGCCCTGCCTAACCTATAAGAAAGGGAAAGGGCGTCCTTTCCTTTCTCTGGGCTCAGAAAATAGAAAATTCAATAGAAAACTTGAAATGAAGAAGCAGCAAAGGTTATGCTGCTTCTTTCATAATAGAGAGTAGCTTCAAATGAAGCCTTGTGGAGAAAATCCAGAAATATTCCTAAAAATACATAAATAACATTTCCTTGAGATGCTCTTGCACCAAGGAAAGCAAACAAAGGAACTAGTGTGTTTCATATCGGGCTTTCAAACTAGAGCTGTTTGAGAACCCATCAGCTGTCTTCTGCAAGCCACGGAAGGGAGAGCAGCTTACTTCCCCTGCAGGGGAGGGGGGCGGGGGTGGGGTGGGGAGGGAGATTCACTTCTACCTTTTAACACTGCTCCCTCCTCTCCTTCACACTCGCTCAGCACTGCTGCAGTGAAATAGAAGGAACTTGATGCTCTCTGGAAACCCCAAGTAAAATGCATCTGTTTTACACACCTCTAACATTCTACGTGTGAAATACTGGCTATAAATATATGAAGCAACGGACTTAAAATGTTTTTTAAACCAAAATGTGTTATGCAAAGTGGAGTTATTAATATCAGGAATAATAACCCATCTAAAGACCTGATAACCAAAAGTTTAAAGCTAACTCTACTGTTAGTAGGAAATGTTTCTGAAAGAAACACAAAGGTTCAGCATAACATATTCTGTGTGTTCATGTCTTTGGTGATTGTTTTCATTCATGCAGTCATTTGTACATTCAACCATGTAATCAATTATCCATGTCTGTAAATAACTATTAAGAATCTTTAGGTCAACAAAATTCTCTCTGGTCCTCCCACATTTCCCACCACTTCCACCGTATCTCCATCCACCACTTTCTCTACACTATTAGGGTAAAAGTAGATTCCAGCTTGGACTAAAAAAAGAACTGCTCAGATTCCCTCTTGAAAAGACTTTGTGAAACAAACAAACAAATATTTCAGGAAAAACAGAGTACAGAGTACAGTCTATGATGTACCAGTTTCTACTGTGTTTTAAGTCCTCCTAAAACTTAGTGGCTTAAAACAACAACCACTCATTAGCTAATGATTCTGACACAGCAATCTGGACTGGGCTCAGCAGAGCAGTTATGCTGGTCTCGTCTGGGCTGACTCCGTCACCTTTGGTCAGTGGGCAGGTGGTTGAGAGGCTGCTTAGTCTAGGAGGGCCTTACTCACCTGTTTGCTTACTGGTGCTCACTGTGGGCTGGAGTGAGAAGTGTCACTGGGCCAAGTGTCTCCAACAAAATAGCCCAGGCTTATAGTGTATGTATATAGATATGAGCTTTATATGTATATATATAAAAAGATAGCCCAGGTTCTGGCAACTTCAGGATTCCCAGGGGCAGCAATAGAGAAAACTCTGACAGGCAAGTACTTTTCAAGTCTCTGCTTTGGTTAAAGGAACATCTATAGCTATGCCCAATCAAGAGGCTGAGAAATAAACTCTCGATGGGAGATGCTCCCAAATCATACTGCAAAAGAGTGTGCATAAAAGAATGGGAGAAGTATCGGGGCACTTTTTTGCAACTTACCATATATGGCTACTGGTATATTTTTCAAATGGAGGTTAGGAGGCACATTAGTGAAGTTCATTCAGGCCAATCTCCCATCATAAGATTGAATCAACACCATATTCTAAGTGGTTTTCCAATCATTGCTGTGATTATTTAAATCCCTTGCTTATAATAAAATGGGATTGTATTCACGTAACTTTCATCTACTGGTGTCAGCACTACCTGTGAGCTCAGACACACAGACTTTCTGATGTGTAAGATGGTGGCCTTGCCCCTTGGGCCATCCCTTCTACAGGCTGTTCATTTCAGGTCCTTCCACTTTAATTCATTAGATATGGTTGCAACACCTTCAGTGTTCTACTTGCTCTCCTCCACCTTTGCCCCAACTTGAAAATCTGATGCCAACTTGAGCCAAAAGCAATATTCCAGGTGTGATCCACCAGCATCCAACCCATATTCTTTACTTCCATTAAGGAAGCCTTGGATCGCTCTGTTAACTAGGATTATATATGCAGCCACAAATTTCCCCAACTTATACAAAGATATTGTTGTGGAAGAAGATACAAATCCTTATATTCTTGTTAAATTTTATTTTACAATATTGATCCCATTTTTCCCTATTGCTGAGTCCTTTCAGGATCCTTACATTGGCTTGCAAAGTATTTTGATGACACAGATGTAAGCCATGAATTCAGTCAATGTGCTTTCTGGATCTTCATTCAAGTGTTGGATAAACTACTGAACAAGACAGGGCTGAGATCAAAATTCTAGGGCAGGCCACTAGGAACTTACTTTCCAACTAACTGGTACCAAGACAACTGGTCCAATGATACCGCCATCTTGTGTCTATCTTTTATGTGTCTACCTCACTCAAGGATGGAGGAGTGGAAACTTTGTCAAATTCATCACTAAAATCTAGGTGCATGGTGTCTATTTCATTCTTTTCATTCACCAGACTGGTTAACTTGCCTCACAAGAAGTAAGATTAGAGTGATTCCTGGTGAAAACAACTTCCTTTTACCAAATCTTCATAAGATATCCCTAAATGTTTCTGAGACTGACATTAATCTAACCAGTCTACGTTAAAAACCAGAGTGCTTCTCTTATCTGATTTCCTTGTACTTTTTCTGTGTTCTACTGTTTATTTCCCAAAGAACATTGACAGTAGGTTCAGGTGAATATTCAGTAAGCTCTCTCTGCCTCTCCTGGGATATTATTCCCCTAGGCTAATAAACCCACTCATTAGGCAGCTGCATATGCCTTTTGCTTACCTCAGGTATCAAAATGCACATACAAATTCATTCCTCCATCCAACCCGTATTTATTAAACACCTACTATGTCTTAGGCACTGGAGCCTTTAGCTAGAGGGCTGTCTGTGAATGAGCATGTCTAGAAATAAAACCAAAGAATTGTTGTTTACGCCATGCTTTGGAGTTTGGTATTCTTCTATACACAGCAGAGATCTGTTGACTATTATCAAAGCAGGAAAGTGATATAATCAAATCTGTAGATGAAACAGATTGCTCTAGAAGAAGTTTAGAGGCTGATGTACAGGTGCAAGTTAGGAGACTCTTGTAGTAAAACAAGAGACAAATAGTGAAGAGCTAAATTAAAACAGTGGTAGTGAAGACAAAAATGAGACACATTTAAAAATGGAATACATTTAGGAATGGAAAGATCTTAGCAACTGATTGAATAGGATGGGAGTGAGAAACAAGGTCCTAGGATAACTATCCTTAGTTTATGGCTCAATTAGTTGGATGGATGGTTGGAAATTTACTGAGAAAGGGAATAGGTTATTGATTTTATGTTACTATTTCCAGGGCTACACATATTTTATTAAATCTAAATTATGTTGAGAATTTCCTAGGGAGTCACCATCATTTTCCAGGTCTCTTTTCTCTTTCTTATTACTTGATGTCTATTGTGATTGTATAATCAGGCAAAAATATTCTAGAATATCCAAAAACTCTTGAATTGCTTGCCCCCTTTAGTATTTCATTTGGTTGATATACCTTAATATTTTTCTTAGAAATTTTAAAATCAGTCTTTCATTTGACCATGTTCTACCTTCCTCACTCTGGTTACCAAGAATTCACTCTCTCTTAAAGTTCCCATCACATCACTTTACCAGTAAATTTCTCTGAATCTGAAAAAGATCTAGATTACTTTGTTTACCTTTTGGGACATAAAATGATCAGCAGCCAGTCTGGAATTTCTCTGCTTTTTTGCTGAATGAGATTTAGAGCTGATATCTTGATGCTTAAAGTCCATCATTGCTCACTTATGTTTCTTGCTTTTGTGTCAATTTTATGATTTGTTTCAAAAGCACAGTTATCTATTTCCTACACCTGGCCAAGAAGTCTGTGGAATACAATTCTATCACTTACGTATCTGAGGAAGACACTGGATCAGACTTGTAGAAATTTCAAGCCTAGAAAGGACTGGAGATCCCACCTAATGCTCCCTTTACAGTTAAAGTAAACCAAAGTCCAGGAAGATTATGTGATTTGTGTAAGCTCACACAACTGGTTAGTTAGGGGCATAGCCAGGGCTAGAACATATGTCTCCTGACGTTTAGTCAAGATATGTATTATGTTTTTCCCTTGGCAGGAATTCAGACACTAGGACTTAAGAAAAGAATTCAGGGTATTCTACTTCTAGCACTGCAGGAGCCCAACGACACACTAAGAATATAACATAAAAGTGTATTATTCTGTGACGCTGCGAAGATGTCCTTATATAGTAATAGGTAGATTCTTGGGTACTGATGCAACCAGCTACATTTTTCAATCTAAAGAGCCCACATAGCTCTTTGACCCAATAGCTTTCTTACTCCTAGGAAGTTACACTGACCACTGGAGAGACCTCTGTGAAAACCCATGACAGCATCAAGAGTGTCCACTCACTGTGTCATTGATCATTTCTGTTTCCTTTTGTACTGCTTTATCTGGTTCAGTAGCAAACTAAAAGAAAGTGACATTTAAGCAAGCCCAAGTTGTTATTCTTGTTCATCTCTAAACTTGAACCAGTGCCTTGTGGTCATGTCTATTTCAGGGGAGTTCCAGAAAGTCCCCTTTCACCAGTGTTCCCTGTAAGCAGGGTACCAACTATATCTAACAAAAAGAAAAACATAGTAAAATAAATAAAGAAAAATAGCTCCAACAGAGAGAGGGGTCACACACAGCCTTTGCCTGTAAAAGCTCTGTTTAGAAGCCATTGAGTCTGAGCAGATGGAGGTGACTCAAAAGATGACCCATGTGCCATGCTCTAGCCTGTCGTTGGTTGCACTATGAGTACTGCCAGATGAGCTATCACACCTAACTAGACTGCAAGGGTGGCTTCCAACAACTGTTCCTGAGCAGAAAGAGCCCCATCTGGAAGATATCAGCCCACCTGCCTGATGGAGATGTTGTAACTGACTCTGAGGGGAGAACTCTGAGTTGGCCATGCCATTGGAGACCTTGGACCCTAGACGGCCAAGAAATAATGTGAGGATCCAGCATCAGAGTGTGGTGCCAGGCTCACACAGCTTGCCCTTGGTTAAAGCTCCTTTCCTCTGGGACATCGGAGTATTCTTGTTGGACCAGAAAATACTACAGATAAAATGGCATTTCCATATGCTGTCTGCAAAACAGACAGCAGCCACTGAATTTCCATCCTTTTCATTCTACTTCCTTAGGACAACTGAAATGAAACAACCTCGGCTCTAATATGAAGAACACTCAAGTTTGGAAAGGGAGGAATGTGGCACCTCCACCACTTTACCCCCACCCTCATCCCAATTATTAACCTAAGATGTTCTTTCTATAAGTGATTTGTTATTAGGGCCAGTAATCTGAAAGTGAGAGTGAAAGCTGGAGGCTAGAGTCCTCAAATCTTATTTCCTGCTCTGTTTTGGCTTATTGTCCCATCAGAGGTTCCCTGACAAAGACATCTGAATACAGATGCCACAAGTCACTTGCCCATTGATAAAGGGTTGCAATACAATACTGCTTCTTTTTAAAGTGAATACATTTTTTTTAATGTTGAAGAGAAGAGATAAAAGTTTATATTATTCATCCTTCTACCTTATAATAGCATTTTAGTTCTTTTGAAAGACATAATATGACAACACTATACACATTGCTAATTTATTTCTTCAAGCTTACTTTGATCTCTTAAAGAACTATGAGCCACCTGAGATATACCAGCAAGTTGCCCAAGGTCTATGTCCACATAACCTGAATCCGTGAGAGTATTACATTCTTTCGCTCTTTCTCAATAGAACTGGTCCTGCAAGTCAAGTTCTTTGGGAATTGGAGAACAATGCATCCACAGTTCACATAACTTTAAAATGAAAATTGGTTTAGAATATCCATGGAAATGTGTGGTAGGACAATAATTTTCCATCTCATTGTCAATTTGGGTTTTAATCCTTCTCTTCTTGGGGTATACAGGGTATTTTAAATTCTGCCAAGGTAATATCTTAGGGTCCTAGGGAAAAAAACCTGAGCTCAAGTGACACAACCTTTCTTTGTT
This sequence comes from Camelus dromedarius, assembly GCF_036321535.1. NCBI lineage: Eukaryota > Metazoa > Chordata > Mammalia > Artiodactyla > Camelidae > Camelus > Camelus dromedarius. The sequence continues at coordinate 7,411,756 of NC_087454.1, read as the reverse complement.
CACCTAGCACTTGAACTTTCCCCTAAAATAATCAGATTAGATGATCTCGGTGTCAAGTACTTATATTGGCTAGTTGATGCCAACCATCTACCTATAAAGTGGTAGATCTCCTCAAAGTTAGTGACTTTGGCAGGACATCAGTTCTCATCCAATTCTAATCAGCTGTGTCCAGAGAAAACACAGTAACAGATTTTACTTCCCGAGCCAAGGATCCTGTGCAAGTCAGAATCAATGAGACAGGACAAAGGATTTAGGGCCAATTCTTAGAAGGGTGTGTGTCATGCAGGCACATATGACTTCATGAACTCTTCCTTATTGTATCTATTATCCCTGCACCCCTGTGACCACCAACTCACTCAAGTCCAGCTACTATTTAAAATCACCTAAGCCTAGACTGCAGAAGAGATTTCTATGATTGCAACACCTGATCTTGCTACACATTTTGAAAAGAAGGTCATCAAAGGATTTACCCATTAGAGCACCCCTCTGAAGCCCAGCAGAGAAAGTTTCAAGTGGCCTTGTGATTTCCCAGATAAAAGGGATGACAGAAGTGCAAATTATTGGCATTAAATGGGAAAGAACACTGGAAGATCAAGTGTAGTTTGGGAGAAATTAAAACTGAGAACAAAGGAAAGGAAATTAAATTCAGGTCTGTTCCTTAAAAGGATGGATTCTGATTTTGATCTCGAAAAAAAAAGTTTTCGAGGAAAGGCTGTTTCCAATACTATCCATCTTCTAACCTTTTATAATGTCTTTCATCTATTGAATGATTTGGAGAGAAGGAGGGAGTTGATGGCGATGAAGCAATTATTAGACTTAATATTTTAAAATAATAGCTTGTTCATATAAAATAATGGCAGTTCTACAAACCTGTCTCAAATATCTAGGTCAGTGCGAATAAAGAGCAAAAAATATTAACTTGCAGAAGTAAAACAAAACAGCAGCAACAAATTTATCATTATTATTCTAATATGACTCTCTTGCTTTTTATCTCCCTCATAGTGGTATCATGTTTCATTTCAGGTAGGAAACATAAACTATGTAGACACCAGAAGGGGCGGTATTGTCATAACTGAACTCTTTCAAGAATTACTGTGTGGCTCTCCCTCCTTTCCTCTTCTTTTCAGCCTCTCTGGGGAATTCCAGGAGGGACACTGTCAGTCAGATTGACAGTTAGACGTAATGTAGCAACAGTTTAGACTGCAAGCTCGGTTTGCAAGTGTTGTAGTCAATGCCCTCATTAATAAAATTTGAGACTATTTCTCCCAAAGCAACTGCCTAGAATAAACAAAATATTTTTAAAAATTCAACATTAGTCTTAATGAACAGAGTTTTCAAAAACACAGTTTTCCCTAGTGGTCAGGGCACAGAGTTGTGAGGCCAAGGACCACCTCCTCTGCTTCAGTTTCTCCAACAGTAATGGAGATAAAATCATCTGCCCTGGCTCTCTATAAGGTGCAAAGAAATTAAATAAGGTAAAAGATGTGATGATTCTCTGGAAAATTCTAATTCATAAACATTTAGGAAGGGTGCAGCACCCATAATACTTTTGTGTCCATATGGCTGTAATCTGTAATGAAGAAACCCACTGTAGATGTTAGAATGATTACAAGCAGTACCAGCCTTAGACAAAGTGGGAAGTAATGAGGCATTATTTTGGGTACCACTTCTTCAAGGCTTCCTAGTGAAAACCAGTTTTCTTCACTCTGCTCCACCAAACGCAGATACAACAGTATTCCCCACTCATTGTCCCCCACTTGTCCTTGTTGCCCTTTAAAGCATTTTTTATGTCATGACTCTTCAAAGCAATTCAGGATGCTGTGATAATGGTTTCATATGCCATTCTCACCCAGGTCTTTTTAGCATTTTAACATGGAACAGTATCTTAATCCACAGGAATGACTCTAAGGACAGAGGTCTTGGGTTCCTATTAATTCACTCATTACTGTGTTCTTCAAGCTTCTGATCACTGATTCAACAAATATTTACTGAGTGTTGACTATATGCCAGGCAATGAGCTAAAATTGGAAATGCAACTGAGAACAAGGGGAACATGGTCTGGGCCCTCATTAAGCTGACTTGGAAACAGGCATCCCATCCAAATAGAGATGAGGTCCCTTCATGTGATGAGGGCTCTGATGGAGCAGCCTCTGACACTGTGGGAGGCTTCTAAGTCTTGGGACAGGCTATTTGGGAGACTCTGACACAGTGTGTAGGTTTGATGCCTACTACCTAAGAGAGTGATGTCTTTCTTAATCTATAAATGAGGCCAGGTCTGCTCAGAAGAAACTAATTGGAAAAGGAGAAACAGTACTGGATTGGGAGTCAAACACCAAAAGTGGAGTCTCAGTTCTGCTTGAACAGTTATGTGTCTCTGGAGAATTCACTCAACTTCTCTGAGACTCAACTTCCTCCTCTGCAAAAAAACCAGGGCAGAATAGGTGATTTTTGTGGTCTTCATCAGCTTTATACTTTTATATCAAAGTGTTTTTCTAATATCTAAATTAACCCTTTCAAGTCTAAGGTCCAAAATACAGTTCTCTTTGAATATTTACAAAGGGTAAAGTTCATCATCTACCTATTTTTTTTCAGTGAAGTTATTTCTTGGCCACTGTTCATTGCTGTACCTGTAACTTTCTTGGAAAATCTGATGTATGGGCCTTGCTCAAGTGAGTGATAAGCCTGTGTTCTCTGTTGCTTTCCCACAGTCACTGAAGAAGAGTCTGATAACCAACCTGGAAAGCTTAACAAAGCCTGGTTCTTCCTGTCAGATGTCTTATTACGTCAGGATCAGAATGCCTAGATCCACTGCACACGGCAAATGTAATGAACCTAGACAGAGGGGGTAATGGGAAACATTAAAGGAAATAATAATTCTAAAACAGATAAGTACACATTGTCATGCAAACTTTCCTTATTGTCTGGCTTTAAAAAACACGATCCTAATAGAACCAAATTAAAATGACAACTTTTCTTAGGCCAATAATTATAAAAAATGAAAGGCATTCTAAATGGCACTTGAGCCAATGCCTGCACTTTAGAGATGAGGAAATTGAGGATCAGATAGGATAAAATGTTTTGGCCAAGAACCCACAGCTGGTTGGAAGCAGGCCAAGACCAGAATTCAGATTTTCTGATTCCCAGGCTCCGGGGTTCTTTGTCTCCCTTACCTTGCTACCTACCTGAGATTGTACCATTTGTCTTTAAGCGGTAGGTATTCCAAAGTGACCACAGTCTCTCTTGCAGTCTGTTCTGGTTCCTCACTTCTGGAGAGGAAGGAGGATTTCCTTATTCATCCTTAAATTTGCCACCAAGTCTTCAGATCATTCAGCACTCATTCTGTGGGTGGCTGGCCTCTGTTCCTGGCCTCTGGAAATCCCATTTCCTTTATTGTCTGTTTTCTTCATGGTCTAACAGTGCCCCTACTTTCAACCAAATGCATCCAAGTTCAACACAGAGCAAGAGTGCTGAAGAACCAGTTAGGAGAGTTGTTTCCCCACCATATGTTATTTTTTGTGTTTTCAGGCATCTCTTAAAATTTGGATGCCGTCTCTGTGGAACAAATGCCAGAGCCATGTGTAGAACCATGAAGGCCAGAGACAGTTCCCCGTGCCAGGTCGGTAATGCCTCTGGTTGCGTTGGGGCCTGGCCCAGCCCTTTTAATGTTCCCTTGCTCTTCAGAGGGCATGCTGAAAGACAGGCCTGGAAGGTGACCAGTTCCACAGCCTGAGCTACAGCACCTGTTTCCTCCTCTACCAGTGAATGGTCTACCCACAGGAGGGAAAATGAATGCTGTGCCAACTTTCTTTTCCGAGTATGAGGGACATAGGTTTTAATTAAAATGATATTTTGGAAATTCACCTTCATTTTCTCTGAGAGAGGAAATGTGCCCCTGTTCTGCATTCTCTTTAAGATGAATCAGCAAATACTTGGCACATACATTACAGGAAAAAAGTCAATAAACCACAACAAGAACAAGATAAATGGATGGTCATACTGACCCAAGTAGAACAAAGACTGTTTCAACCCCCACCCCCAACACATACTTACCTTCAGGAGTTTTTAACTATGTGAATGGCACTACATTAGCAGTTTTTGTGATATCTGAATTCCAAAATTAGGGCGGATTTACACATAGAAAATATAGTGCTATCTAAGCAAGAGGAGAAAAAGCAAGCAGTAATGTATCCTATGCCTGGTCTGACACAGTGCTTCCAAAGGCCAGGTCACCCACCTGTCAGTTATTTTAGGAAGAGAGATGCTGGCAGCAGCTGGGACTCTGCCATAAATAACCTGCCCACCAGTGTTCTAACACTGAGCCCTTCTTGTCACATCTTCCTCTCTAAGAGAGCTTGATTTTGGACGTACTGCAGGTGACCAACGATGAAGGCTGCCATCTTCTTACCGCCCCTTCCACTCGCAAGCTGGCTGCTGGCTGCAAAGGACTTCCCACTGTTGCAGAGTCAAAGGCGCAGCAAATGCAAATAATCACCATGACTGTGGAGGCCACTGATAATCCATTAAATGATTAAACCCACTCATGTTTCAAAATCTTCCAGTAACTCACTACCATCAATTTTAACCTAAAAAATCCCAATGTTGGTTTCTGTAGCTCCCAAAGTTCCCAGCCTTCCCATGATTCGGCCTCCTGCCTCCTACAGCTGCGTTGGCTCCTTCTTGATTGTATCTGATTCTTGATCCACCAACCAATGGCTTTCCTATTACAGGAAGAGCTCAGCATCCTCCTCCTCCCCAAAGGCCTCCCTATCACACAAACTGGAAGACTCTTAACCTGGGATGTGCATTATACATAAGTGTGTACAGGTACGCATGCATTTTCTGTGCCATGGCCATTTGTAGGTAGGCTCACCTGCACAGTGCTAAAGAAAATTCAAGTCATTCAAAATCATGACATGAATGAATTTACCCTCAAGACTGGCATCAAAACGGCAACACAAACACACACCCTGATCCAAGTGATAGCTTCAGCTGCTGCCCTAAAGAGTCTTTCAAAAGTCAGCAAAAGAAGGTTCCTTCACAAGGAGGCTCAAGTATCTTTTATATATCTTACCTTTTTTTTTGAGACATAATTGACATATAACATTAGTTTCAAGTATACAACATAATGATTTGATATTTGTATGTATTCCAAAATGACCACCACAAAACATCCACCACTACACAAAGTTGCAAATTTTTTTTCTTTTGATGAGAACTTTTAAGATCTGTATTAGCAACTTTCAAATATACAATATAATATTAATAACTGAGCCACCATGATGTACAGTGTGTCCTCATGACTTAGTTATTTTATAACTGCAACTTTGTACCTCTGACCACCTTCAACCATTTCACCCACCACTCTGCCTCTGGCAACCACCAATCTGTTCTCTGTATCAGAGTTCAGTCTTTTTTTTTTTTAATTCCACATATAAGTGAGATCATAAGATATTTGTCTTTCTCAGAAGTCTGATTTATTTCACTTAGCATAATGCCCTCTATACTAAATTGCTTAGCTCTCAGAGTTGCATAACTTTTGTTGCTAGAGCCCTTTCAGACACAAAAAAAGTGTCAGTGAACAACAATTTGGGGGCTTTGATTGACATTGTTTCTCCCAATATGGACATCTGCAGATAAAAGAACCACAGACAGAAATGTCTTTATATATGAGATCAAGCACCATTTTTACTCCACTTCTGTGGATAATATTTAATCACTGTATACAAAATCTGCAATAAGATTCACATCATCTTTAAATTATCCTACTACAGAGTCTTGTCCTTAAGAGGGTACTCAATAAATGCTTGTTGAAGCAGCCATGGAGAATTTAGTTTGCAAGAAATCTAAGTGATTGTCAACAAGCTCAGCAGACCTCAGTGGGAACCTGTACTAGCTATCTGATTTCCCAATAGGAATTAAATATTCAACCTCACCTTGGCTTTCTTTTCTATAGATTTCAAGAAGATCTTAATGGCTTTGGAGTTTCAGGGTCAGCCTTTCCTTAAATTGCTTTTCTTTTATGCTGAGCATTTATAGCTTTAAAAGATACTAAGCATATTCACATAACCATTCTATTTGACTTTATAAGAAGAGAGTTATGGTCATGGAAGTTTTTTTTTTTTTCCTATTAACAGAATGTAAGGGAGGATTTTCTGATAATTGTCTAGTTAACTAAGGGTCAGTGAAATGGATTAAACATGCCATTGACTTTTGACATCGCAGAAACATGTATACTTCTGAACTGGTGTCCTACATCCTTTCCTTCTAGGAGCAAACAACTAATTTCCAAAACTGGTTTAAAGTAGTATTTAACAATGATAGTCATTATTTTTAGGCAGAATTTTTGATGTTGTTTTCAATTAGTTCAAGTTATGTTTATCTATTTCTTGAGTGGAAGATAAAACTCCATGAATGAGTAACAGTGATGAGTGTCAGTTAGTTTGAGCATTTATTTGGCAATCAAGTAAGAATCCCATGAAAATTTGTCATTAGACCATAAGCACCATATCCCGTTCCTGTGCTTCCAATGTCTCTTCCAGACACAGACACATGTGTTAATGGGCTTCTACATGACACTTGCGGAAAGGGTGGATCCATGGAGTGCTGGGCTTTTAGCAATTCAGGGAGGCAGAATGTAAATAGAATCGCCAGTTTGGCTGTACCCATTTAATAGTTTTGAGTAGCTGCTGTGAGAGTTGTACAGACCCACCAAGTGTAGAGGAGGCAGTGAGGACAGTGACCACATCCCTGTGTGACCTTCTGCCACATGCAGAACTCTTAATAGGCAGAAACCTCCAAGATAACTCTCCGCTTTGTGTCAGTCCTCCTGACCTCCATGAAGTAGAGGTCCTTGTGTCTACCTGAACAACAGAGATCACCGGCAGGACCAGGGCAGTTACTCAACTCAGTGCAGTTAAAAAGTCAGTTTACTGAAATATCCAGATCAGCAACTCACACTCCCACGCCACTGATTCTACTGAACTACACAAGGACAGTGTCTTTCTTATCCAAGACTGTACTTTAGCACCCAGTACAATGGCTGCCACAGAACAGGCATTCAGCAGATTTCAACTGGATGACTTGCACGAGCTGTTGGGTAGGAGTAAAGAAACTCCAGTATCTTATTTCCACAACTGCTAAAGTTCACAGCTGTCAGGCCCTTAAGCTCCAAGGTCAGCCCTGGAAGGGCAGCTGTTAGAGGCTGCAGCATTCACCCAGGCTTATGCTTAATCTTTGACCATTCCCTCTAAGCCCATTGCTGAATGGGGCTCCTTCTAATATCTTCCACGACATCAGTGTGGTCAGAATTGCCCAGCGCTTTCTGCTAAAGCTAGTGTTCTTTGGCTAATGCTGGAGTGTGTCTTGGCTTGGACTGATGTCTATGCCTAATGTGATAACGTGCTTAAATGCCGGCTCACGTTTTCTTTTCATCTTAATATTACTCAGAACTCTCTTGGGAGTTTACTCTTTTGTGACTGTGCAACAGCTAGTTGATTTTTCTCTCTTTCTACATTAGTGGTGAAAAGGAGATGTTTTCTCATTCACACCACTTAAGCCAGGGAAAAATACTCATTTTTGGTTGTGTATTAAAGTTACACTATTAGTACAAGTCTAGAAAAAATTTAAAGTCAAAATATGTCTCTAATATTATATGAAAGTATATGTGAGGAATTTATATGAGAAATACTATAGCACATCTACCTAGTGGTTAAGTCAGAGAACAGAAATCAGAGACCTATGCAGGACATCTATACATAATAGGATAGCTGGTGATCGCTGGCACATCAGCTAGCCTCCCTGTAACTTTTTGTTGCAAAGGTGACTAACCCTTTACTCATTCGTCTGGTTAGTAGACTAAGACTACCCCCTGCCCACCTGAGAGCTCTGCTCTGAAGAGATGCCATCGTTCTGCGCCCCAACCCGTCAGGCTCTATGAAGACAGGAGCACGTCTGCCCTCCTGATTAGTGGGAACACAGCACCTGTTCCCTGGCCTGGTGCTCAAGGAATATCTGTTGAATCCGTTTAATGAATGCTTGCAATGCCAAATATGCCTGACAAATCTTTCCTTACTCTAGACAGAGTTACAAGTTTGTTCTACTCAAATAAGTTTGTTATGGATTCTGTAGGAAGGAAAACAGTATCAGTTCAATAGTCCCCTCACCCCTACCTCCGCCTTGGTGAATAAGGAAAAAAAATTTTTCGTAGTGTAAATAGGCAAATATAGACATTAAACATTATTAAAATTCAATTGTTCCTAATTGAGTTCAATAAAATTGTTTCTCACTTTAAAAATCAGAGAACATTTCTTACTTACTTGGCAGTCACTTTCAACACTTCAGAATAAAGTACTGGATTGATACAAAGAATCTTAGAGAAACATATGGAAATTAAATAATTGAACACCGTCATATCAAACTGACTGACTTAAAGAAACTAGTGCCTATTCTTTTCCACACTGTGCTAATTTACTATTCTAATCACCTAGAGTGTGCATTCAACAAATATCATAGCTTCATGTGTCACAAGCTTCATTTTCCCCGACACTGACCTTGGATTAACCCTTCACCTTTCACTTACAGCTAATTAAATCCAGTGACATGTCCGTGAGTCACTCTTCACTGAAATATTTAGTGAGGGTCTTAAATTCCTTCATACTTGTCCCAACCGCTATGCCTACTTCCCCATCATACATCTGCTTCAGTGTCACAATATTTTGTCAAAAAACTACCTCACTGCCATGGTAACATCATAAACCCTCCCTTGCCCTCCTCTTCAAGGAGTTTATAAAAATCCAGCTGTAAAAGTTGGCCATCGGCTGTGTAAGCTCGTTGTTTTATGTGTGGTAGTTAACCTCTTTTTCCCTTTCTTTCCTCACTGCTCAGACTCCTAAACCACTCATTTAAAAATATTTACAAAGTAATTTAACATTTATTTAGCCATCAAAGAGGAAACTGGAGTTGAGCTCAAGTTGACTTTTCTTACTACCATACTGCTTTCTAAGGTTAAAATTGTCACTTTTTTTTTTCTTTTTACCATCTGGGTGAGCTCAGCTGAAATCAGGAGTTCATTTTTCATCCCCCTCTCATTTCCGCTTGCTTGGAAGTCTTCACTTCCCTGAGTTCCTTTTGAATTCAGTGAGAGCCCCATATATAGGAAAAATACAGAAGCATTCATGGGAAAGGGGGCAGGCGTGGGAGGAACAAATCATTCCAACACAGTTAATTGCCATTTTACTGGAACCCACTTAACTCCACTTGCAATGGGGTGAAGTTGTTCCTTTTATTATTTTTTTCAAAGAAGTTACCTAAGGTATCTGTTTCTCCATTATTCTTAACAGTTTTTTCTTTTCACTGGTTTGGGCACTTGTATGGAATTCCCATTTATCCTTATCCTAAATTTAGATAAGGTTGAGTGAGGTTATACCACTCACAGTACACAGAGTTGACAAAGGGACATCTCCTAAAGAAAGGAAGATTTTAAAGTTTTTTTTTTCTTAAATAAAATCAGATTTGTCAGGTGAAGAGAGAAAAATCCAAGAAACAGTCAACCAATATCTAGTGGACTTATTTTGAGTTAGTCTTTGAAAGCATATAAATATATAAGTACAGAAATGTTAATTATATGAGATTTGATAAGTTAGATGCCCTTGAGCAAAATTCAGTGGGAGGTTTTGATACAATTATCACTTAGGCTAGTATACTTCAGGACAAACACAGAATGTGTATAACTAAATAGTTCCTAGTGAAAGGAGCCTGAATGGTCAGAATTGCATCTCTAAGTCAACAGTGGAGGTGGGCTGCCTTTGGGCAAATATACACAGGGTCTATTCTGAGGTTGGCAAGCTAAGGTGTGTGTGTTCAAGATGCATATGGAGTGATTCTCAGTGGAATGAACAAGCAGCCCAGGCACAGTCACAACACTGGTGAGGTCCATGAGCTTGTCTTGGAACGTTCCAGTCTTCCATTACCCCTGTCTCTCTCCCTTGCTTATTAGCACAACACTCGATACCTAGAGTAGATGCTCAAAGTATGTATTCTTTGCAAATGATTTGATTTTACCGCTTTCATTTCTAATTAGTAATAATTAGTAATGTATTATCTCAGAACTGTATAATTACATCTAAAATCTAGACAGTTGCAGTATCTTGAAACTGTTCACCATAGCTCAATAAATGAACAACTCACCTCAGACTGAAAAAAAAATTCCCCTCTCCTACACTAGCAGTGTGTGGTAATAACATCAAGAGTCCTTAATCATAAAATGACAGAGTCTCAGAATGCTTGCAATAGAGATGGTTATCAGTTAACTTTAAAAGATTATTTTCATGCACTCTGCAGCTTGGAATTCCCCCCCTTCCCCTGCCACCTTGATGTCAAGAGGAGCTATACATGTGGGTCAGCTCTGTAAAGGGCCACACAAGTTAATCTGAGATTACCCTGGAAATTCCCTCCTATGGGTGCGGTGGTACAGCGGAATGACAGGTGATTTTTATGGGGTAAATATGTTTCAATACAACAAACATTCTAAACAAGAAAAAAATTAGCACCAACACCATATACTTCTCAAGGTCTGTTATATTTCAGGCAGAGGCAAGTGCATGGAGAAGTCAAGTCAACACTTTTGATCTACTGATAAAAAACTGAGAGTTTTCTGTGTATTAGTGGGATGAAGTTATGTGGGTGGATGAGCTCACATAGAAAGAATATGGAGTGAGAAAGGAAGATCAAGGTCAAAGTCTTAAGGAACTCCAGCATTTGACTGTTGGAGAGTAAAAGATAAGCTTGAAACTAGGTCTCCAAAAAGTGGTCAGAGGAGGAGGAGAAAAATTAGGAACACGTGTGGGTTGCAGAAACCCAGAAAAGGGTTTCAAGAAGATAAGTGTGACTAATACTCTTGAATTCTCATGTATGGTCAAGTAAAATAAACAAAGGAAAAAATTATTTAGCATATTATGGACTGAGGTTATGTTCCCCCAAATTCAAATGTGGAAGCCCTACTGCCCTATGCAATTGTTTTTGGAGAGAGGGCCTTTAAAGATATATTTAAAGTTAAATGAGTCACAAGGGCGGGGCCTTATCCAATATGCCTGGTGTCCTTGTAGGAAGAGGAAGAGACTCAGGGATGCATACACATAGAGTAAAGGCCATGTGAGGACACAGGGAGAAGGTGGCCGAGTATAAGCCATGCAGAGAGGCCTCAGGAGAAAACAAACTTGCTGGCACCTTGATGTTGGATTTTCAGCCTTCCAGAACTGTAAGAAAATACATTTCTGTTGTTTAAGCCACTTAGGTCTTTTGTTATGGCAGCCCTAGCAGACTAATACAAGCAACAGTGGTCTTAAATGATCTATGATAAAGTTGTTTTGGGGAGAGATGGAGGTGAAAAACAGGAGATGAGTAAAGAGAGACAGGGATCAGAGCTAACTTTTCAAGAAATTTGAATGTGAAGAGAATAAGAGAGGGTGATAAGCTGGAGAAACGTGCGGTTTCTAAACTTCAACATTAGCAAATAATGAATGAGCTCATCTATGCAAAAGTCACATTAAAAACACAAAATATTTCTCTGATTAAAGAGCAGAATTAGAATATAGTCATAAGAGAAACAATACTAAAGGTGGTAAGTCAAGAACAGTATCACTTATTGAGCAATTTATATAAGCCAAGTTATGAGTGTCATGCTTTATAGATTTTATATAGTTTTATCTTCACAGCATAGTGCCTGCAATCTACCAGGTATTCAATACACATTTACTACTAAATAACAAAGACTCTGTAAAATAGATATTATTATTATTCCCAATTTACTGCCCATTTATATATGAGGAAATTAAGACTCACATAGTTTAAATAACTTATCCAAGGTTTATGTGGCTCTAAGGCCTAATCAATGATGTAGACATGTCCAAAGGAAAATGCTTTAATACAAAATGAGAGGTCAGAAAGGCAAAAACTGAGTGTACTTTTATACTGCTGTCCAGGAGAAAGGATACAGGTCCGTGGCGCTATTGGCCTTGGAGAGCACAATCAGCTCTTGGAAAAAGGAGCAGGAGGCTCCAGGCTTCTGGTGATGGAAGGCCATACCACCATTCACCCCCTACCCAGGATCTGGGGACCAGACTGTGAACCTTGTAGACTCCTATAAGAACTCCCAGGAAGAAGGAAAGCTATTGGAGGGTTCTAAGCAGAGGAATTTTACCATCTCATAAAAGTTTGCTAGGGCTGCCAAAACAAAATATCACAGACTGGGTGGTTTAAACCACAGAAATGTATTTTCTTACAGTTCTGGAGGCTGGAAGTCCAAAAGCAAGGTGCCAGCAGGGTTGGCTTCTCTTGAGACCTCTCTCCTTGGCTTGCAGATGGCTGCCTTCTTCCTGTGTCCTCACATGGTCATCCCACTGTGTACTGTCTTTGTCCTAATCTCTTCTCTTTAGAAGGGTGCCAATAATATCGGATTAGGGCCCACCCTCAGTTCTAAAATGAATTAAAATACTGAACTATAAAGACCCCATCTCTAAATACAGACATTTTTCGGAGGTAATGAGGCTTAGGGCTTCAACATATGAATTTTAGGGGGACACAATTTAGTTCATAACACCTCACATGTTTAACATGAACTGGGCTGCTGGGATGAGAACAGACTATGGAGCTGTAGGGACACAAGGATGCAAGAAGGGAGAGCAGTGGTGGTTGTTCAGTCTGAGGTGACAGCATAGCTGACGTGGTAATAAGAGTTTGCACTTGGGAAATATCTTAAGAGCTGAGCTGAAAGAAACTGCTTTTGAATTGAGTACAGACTACAAAAGAAAGAAGTTCAAGAAAATCTCCAGGGCTTTTGGCCTGAGTAGCTAGAAGGATGAAGTTGCCATTCCCAGAGATGGGCAGATTATGGAGCAAGTAGACTGAGGTGGGAGGATTAGGGATTCTGTTTAGGACATTAAGTCTGAGATGCCTATTGGACATCTAAATAAAGATGTCAAGCAGGTATTTGAACACGAGCCTGGAATTTGCAGTAGAGGTGTAGGCTGGAGAAAAATTTTGGAGTCATTACTATATATATATATATATATAGTGTTAAAAAAAAAACAAGAGGCTGTATGAAACTGCTGAGGGGAGTAGATAGAAAAAAAAAAAGTCCAAGAGTTGAGTTCTGGAGCACAGCAATGATAAGAGGTCAAATGCATGAGGAAGAACAAGCAAGAGAGACAAAGAACGAATGGCCAGGGAGGTAAGAGGAAACCCAGTCTTGTGGTGCTTGGAAGCCAGGTGATGTCATTGTTTCTGGAGCAGAGGAAGTGTTTGCCAATTGCTATGGATAGTTCAGTAAGATGAGGACTGAGATCTGACCACTAGATTCAGCAATGTGGAGGTCTCTGGTGACTTTGAATACTTGTTTGCTTAATGTGAGTCATTGCTTAAGAGCTTAATCAACTCTGGGGCCCTTAAAAGTTGAGTTTGTGGATCAAACTGCAGAGGGCCTGATGCTAAGGAAAATGTAATCCTCATGGCCTGACTACATGTCCAGCTGCCCTCTCTAGGTACTCTGCTGCCTCTTTCCCATTCAAACCACAACAACTGCTCTGTGTCTCAAAGATAAGATTGGACATACAGTCAACACAACTTGGTTTTTAAGGTCTCTGAAGTCTCAAGTTTTTATTTCTGTTGTCATTAAATGCTATTACAGTGCTTGGCACATAGCAGACAATCCATAAATACCAAATGAATGGATTAAAAATGAAAGTTGTTGGGTAAATAGATATTAACCAACAAATGATTAGTTTTCTTCCTCTACTCTGTGTTAATCCAAACCCTCCAACAAGAGACCCCAGGATGAGGTTTTCCAAAGGGAGATGTCTTTGGGAGAAAGATAGGGATGGAGGCAGAAAAGGCTGGAAGAGCCACCCTACCTTGGAGAAGAGAAGGAAGGTGAGTAGAAGCACCTTAGACTGCAGTGCAGTTTTAAGAAAGCACTGGCAAAGTTACTGGAGGAATCCTTGAGCCACAGATGCCCATCAGAAGAGTCTTCGTCTTCCAGGAAGGGGCCTGACTTGTAACTCTGTCTACCTCAATCACTGGCTGGGAGCAGCCCATGGGAAGCATGGCCTTGGTACCAAAGTGGTGGTGTATTTCTGAGTATGTAGCTGGGGCTGTTGGTCAATTATGTCACCTATAGCAAAGATCAGAGAGACATTTTTCAAAGCCACTTCCTATCCCATATTTATGTGTACCTTCCTACTCAATATTTTATATAAATGAGTGGATATAAATAAAATTCCAAAGGAAATTTGAAAAATTGTCTTTTTCAGAGTCTCTAGTCAACTACCCGAATATCCATAACATTACTCAGTTAAATAAGTCAACTAATGACAACAAACTGTAATTCAGGCAACTGAGGATGGGTATACAATTAATCTTTGATCATAAATGTCTAAAACACTGCCACTGCCTCATAAAATGATGATTTCATATCCTTTAGTAGAAGATAAGGTAAATGAAAAAGACAAAGAACACACTCTCTGTTCTGCTTCCCATTTATCCTGTTAGTTACTAGCCTTGAATTAGCTCAGACCCCAGCTTGCCTCTTCCTCTTCCATTCCAGTCCTCTTCCCACGCAGAAGTTCCTGTCAAGGTGACTTCTTGGATTGCTGCTCAGCATCTTCCCCAGAAAATCAAACAAAGCCAATTGTTCTGAATCTATTTTTCAAAGGAAACCTTCCATCCATGAATGCACACTTGTGTTTTTATAAAAATGTGATTCAATAACCACGTACTAAGAACATATTTCTTACAAGATAGGTATTGATGAGTCAAAAGTTAATGATTTTTTTTAATACAGGGAAGTCTGAAGGAGAACATCTGGCCTGCTCTTCTCAACACTGTGCACTGTTCATTTTCCAAAGAAGTAAACTGAGTCACGGGATAAAGAATGATTTCGTTTTCACATTTTCTTTTGAATTGATATCAAAGTCAGAAAACTCAGATTTTCTAATCCTGCACTACACTTGACTGCTGCACTGAGACTGCACCACTTCTACAGGCCAAGCACACCTGAGAATCAGGCATTGTGCATGATAGGATAAAGAACTGTACTTCCGAAACTGAATATTGATTCTTCGTGGTCTGTCATATTAGACACACCATTTCATTTAAATGAAGCAATTTCCTTTCAGTGTTGCAGAAGGAAAAAAAATAGGTACAGGACGGATTTTCTGTCTCCATTACTTATGTGAGAACTTTATTTTTAATTTACCAGTAACCATGTTAGTCTCAGCTTTTATCATTCTCCCTAGGAATATCTGTGCATTTAGGATTTAAGGTGGGAAGGAAAGAGAATCACAGATCAGGGAAAAACTGGATTTTTTTCTTAGGGTGAAGAAAGCCAAGAATTAATAACTACATAATGGATTTTGTCATTAGCCTTTTTTTCCCTAAGAATTGAAAACTCAACTGTCCCTATACAGGTAGCATTGACACCAACATCTACTGTTTCTAAAGATGAAATAAAAACTGTATAGAACCTCATTTACTTCATTAAAGTGTTCATTTACTGGGAATTTTCATTATTCCATGCTAAGAGTGATCCAGAGGGGTTAAAACAATTTTCTCACGTCTTCGTAAGACCATTCCTATTTTGGAGCTTCAAGGTCATAGACTCACAGTCTTAGGAAGGTCCCTAAGATGTATCACCTGCTATTTTGTTCAATACTGAAATGGTCAAAACACAGCTTGGAGATAACAATCAGATCCTTAGGTCAAGATTGCTGCAGCAAGTTTGAAAATGGCTACTCTAAACTGTGGTGATTAGATGTTATACTATGTTCTTTAAAAGACTTGATACAAAACTAACACACACAGATATATGAATCCTGAAAAAAAAAATCTGTCAATTTTATTTCATGCAATAAATTACTATTCTTTTAAATGTGGCCTCTGCTCAGTAACACTAGTGAATTCTGGTTCACATCCTTATTTAGATTGGCCACACTTATTGGAATTCTATGGGCAGAATTAAACCTAGATTTCCTGTACAGATGAAAATCTGTATAATCTTTCGTCTAGTTTACAAAGACCTCAGAAAGAGAGATAATGGAAGTTTTGTTCCAGAAAGTTGTTCCTCCATTTTTCCTTCTTTTCAGTGATTCTTATTTCCTTAAAAGTGTTTGTTTGTTTTTTTGCTTTTTAACAAACTTACATGAGTGCCTTGATTAGGGAGCTTCTCCACCAACTTTCCAGGCTGCAATAATCATCATCTTATGGTTTACACAAAGATCTTATATTGCAGACTTAAATAACCTGAAAGGTTCTCTTCTTATTTATTCATGTAATATATTAGGTCAGTATCCACCTCAGGCGAGGCCCAAACTCGGTGCTGTGGAGAAGGCCTGCAATTGATGCAGGTCGAGAGTCTCTCGGGCAGTAGTGGCACATGGCCTCAAACTGCAGGACACTCCTCTGTGCTTGTTTCAGCTTGACGCTCCTCTCTTATGTTTGCTTAATTCTCCTCACATTGATAGCAAAGAACAGAAAGAAAGGAGTGGGGAAGGCCTTCCCCTGACTCTTTCTTCAGTCTTTCTTTAAGAAAACTTTTTAGAAGCCAGGAAACTTTTCCTAGAAGCCCTCCAGAGCTTTCCCCTATTTTTTGAATAGCCAGAATTTGGTTCTAAGATCACTGCTAAAACTATCACTGGTAAAAGAATGGGATTACAATGTTTGGCTTAGACGAACCATTTCAGATGAAGAAGCTATTGAGAAATCAACCAGAAGAGCTAAAGCAGGTATGTAAACAAGTCATAAAGTGCAAGATAGAAAGGGCTGAACCATCAGAGAGACACAATTAAAATGTTTTGGATGTTAAACCTGGAGAATTTATTTCCATCTGGGGATTAAGAAAAAACTGCCTTCTGAATTGAAGACGGGAATTAGGCACAAGAGAATGAAAAAAGCATTTTAATTTGCAGTCAAGAGATGGCAATGGGAAAGAACGAAACATATATAAAGTTACAAGATACATCTGGCTGAGATAAAAGGTATATGAAGGTATATCAGTTAAAAGGTATTTCAGTTAGATTTTGCTATGATAACAAATAAGCCCCACATCTCAGAAGTTTATAACCACAACAATTTTTGTCTTGCTCACAGATCTGCCGGTTGTCTGTAGCTTTGTTTGGCCCTGCTTCAGGTGTCTTCCTATTCTGGGAACCAGACTGAACCTCTATCAGAAATATGCTCCTCTTGTGGCAGAGGGTAGAAATCCAAACCTACAGTGAAGTCTCAGGGGCCCAGCGGGCTAGGGGATGTTGAGTTACTCCCTCGGGATGAAGCTGACGTCACATCGTCTTGTGCCTCTTACCACTGAGAGGAACAAGGGCTGGCGGGAATCTTTGGATTCTGGAGGTAGCACACTCCACAGTAAGTTTCTGTTCTAATCAATTTAGTGAGGTATTATCAACTTAGTAAGCCAGACAGTTTTGCCAGGGGTTGAAAGCAAGAGAAGGACCTGCAACATACCCAGATTACTACATAAGCTGCTCTAGAACTTGGATGCTTTGATCTAGTAGATCAGATGGTCAATGAAGTGTCTGAGATGCCAGACAGAGTATGTGAAAACCTGGACAGGACAATCACTATGCAGACCTTTAGGAGCTGGATAAATAGCTATGTCCTCTTTTGTAGACCAACCACTACTCTTCTTGTGAAAAACAGCTCCTGGCTTGCTACCGGTAAAGAACGAATGTTTGACCATGGAAACCAAATTACCATCAATCAGACTGTAACTGCCTCCACAAAATAATGGCCTCTCCTTCTCCCTTATAAATCTTGTGCAAATAATTCACGTTGGCAAACTGTAACCTGGAGAAATATGGAATAAAGTTTTGAAGAAATGTTATCCCTGGCGTCTCTATAATGCAGAGGCCCCAGGAAGGATGGTAGTGATGCTGGATTGGCAAAGGGAGATGAGACTGGAAAGACAGACTGACTCAATCACAGAGGGCCTAGAGGGCCTTAAATGCTATACCTAGAGAAAAAGCAATAGGGAGTCTTTTAAGGTTTTGGGTAAAAGCGTGGCACAATCAGGGATGCACTCTGAAGCTCTTTCAAGTTCTCTGTACACAGAAATGTCACAGGGGGACCCAACAGAGTCCTAACACCTACCCCTTATCTGTGATCTTCTGTGCCTGACACTGAAATATATCATTTTATTTAATCTTTAGACTTAAATCCTTTTAGTCCTTTATATATTATTCTTGCAAGGTAGACTTTATCATCTCTATTTCTAAGACAAGGAAACTGAGACTCACGACAGGTTAAGGAACTCGCTCTTCTTCCCCCAGCTAATCAGATGTAGAACCTGGTACCTAAGCAGGTTTTCCTGATTTTGGCATCTGAATGTGTCCACTATGTAAGACTGTCTCTCCCTGTGGACTAAGGCATGGAGATAGGAGCCCTACAGCCAGAAAAAGTTCAGGGCAGGCAAGTCTGAGGGGCTGACAGCTCCTTTTTGCCTTCATTCATTAATTTATTCCTCCATTCAACACATCACTAGGGATTACAGGTTAGTCAATTTAGAAGAGAGCTGAAGGGCACTATTTTAGCAGGCCTTAAACTGTGGCTCTTCTGATGTTGTGTTTAACTTGGGTCCAAGTGAATTAAACCCAATTATGACTACTGATTAACTATCACCTCCATTACAGTTTAAACTCCAAGAGGGTACAACTATGTCTATTGTGTTTCCAGTGCCTAGCACATAGCAATTTCTCATTAAAGATTTGACGAGTAAATGTGGGAGTGACTGTGTAACTGGCTGAATGAATCAGAACCACAGAGAATTTACTTCTGTGGTGGTCGTGGGAATCAGCTGGTAGTCTTTCTCTCGCTGATGAGACTGGTTATTTAAACCCGGGGCATGAGCTCTCCCTCACACCCTCCAGATTAAGAGCTAAAAATGCCTAATAACTCTTTTCCGGCCTCAGAGTTCCTGCTAATACCTAGCCAGAAGCAAAACAGACACTTCAGTCATCGTGGTATTCTCCCAATGACAAACCTCCGAAGATCCTCCATTTGACGCCGAACTTTAGCATAACATATAAGGCCTCTTTGAGAGTCTGTCTTCAGACCATCTTTGCAGCTTTCTTTCCATCACTTACCTCCAGCTCCCCAACCCTCCGGATACTACACTCCATCCATAGGGGACTATCTGCAATTCCTTACGGACTCTGGGCCCTCCTCCATTTCTCCACCAAAACGCCAACTTACCCTTCAAGACACAGCAGCTGAAAAACCGTCTTGATCGTCACACCTCGTTTAGAGCTGTCGCACCTTCTGAGATCAATGACACTTCGTTTATAGCTCTCTTCCCCTACTGCATTCGGATTAGGTATTTCCACGTTTATGGCTCCCCAAACATCAGAGGGCTCTGAAGTGAGGCTTTGTTTTTGCAGATGATTCCTAGAGAGGCAGCCAGCACGTCATAGGTGTTCAGCAAATGGTAGTTGGACGAATAAGATTACGGAGTGAGTGATTAGAGGTTTCTGCGCGGCCACCAGGCTTCAGTCCAGGCTTCTTTGCCTGGGTGTTCATGCTGGTTACAGATGGTTCCATGGACTTGTGTCTGCCACTGCAAGCAAAGGAGAAACTTTCCATAAATGCCCAGTGTTTAGGTTGTATCTTTTCTGTCACAGAACCATCCTCCGCTGGTGCTGGTAACCTGGGGTGGTATGTCGGAGTTTCCCCAGGAGATCATCCTCCGGAAGAGACAGCAGTTTAAATCTGAGATGCTAGCCTTTGGATCAACCTGACCCGCTTTCACCCTGGCTTTGTTGTTCTGACTAACTTGCCCTGGTGTGCAGGCTAATTTATGAAAAGAGAAAACACACAGCTGATGATTATGTAAAACTGGTAACTGCATGCCATCACATCAAGGCACGTTCTAAAAGGGGGCAGCAATGATGTTCTTGTTTTTTGAAGTCCAATAATGTTGAGGATATGACCAGACATGCTCCCTTTCAGCTGAGAAATATTCCCCTCTCCTTTGCAGCAAGCAGGAGGATGACCGCAAACTTTCATCTTCCCTGACAAGATAACTCGGACATTTTCCTCAGGGAAAGGCAATTGATCATTTGGTTCTGCTCAAGGGTAACATGAAGTGTATAAAAGCACTCACAGGCCCCACTCTCTAGAGCCGCCTCCTTTGAACACAGTTGAGAACAGACAGGATGCTGTTCATTAGACAAGGAACCCACTTGTGATTTTTATTCCTAAAGACTCTTGAGTACTGGGAGCTATGACAAGAGGCCATTTCTGCTCTGTAATGCAGACCAAAAGCGCTCTTCTCAGGCCCCAGATGTGCCTCTAACCTAACCACTCTGCTCAATATTCATCTCTCTCCTCTCTGAACTTTTAAAAGCTCGTTCTGCCTGAAGCGTGCTGTAGAACATTTATTATAGATTACACTGGGTCATGCACTCTCCTCTTATGTTTCATGTTGTTTCAGGTAGATTTAAAACTTCTGAAGGACAGAGGATCCACCATATGCTTCTCTGGTAACTGCTAGAGTGTCTAATACAATGCTGAGTACATACATCATGCTCAATAAATAATTTGATTGATATATTCCCAAACACAAGATATAAAAAGGATTATGTGAGAGAAGATTAATCATACTATGTCAACTTATTTTTAGGCAACTTCATAAGACGCTATCACCAATTCCTAACTCAACAGTATTTCTTTTTGTAACCTAGATAACAAGCAATGTTCTGTGATCAATGACAGTTTCCTGTCAATCTGAAGCTGGTTCCCTCACTTGTGCTAACGAGACTGTTTTTTAATAATAAGATTAACATAGCACCACATTCTTGACCCTAACCGAGATACAGCTAGCTACCTGAGGAATCCTGCATGTCATTCTGCTGTCACACTTTAAAAATAGTTACTGAGAGCCAGAGGGACCTGCAGGAAAGCATTTGAAAGAGTAAAGTGATTGGATGCATTGTTTTAGGAAAACCAATACTACAATTCTTTACTCAGACTACAAAAAGGATAATAACAGATACAAAGTTTATATAATCACAAAGATGAAAACAGAGTGACCACAGAATTAGCTACTAAAAGCTGTAATTTTACCACCTAAAGACATCTGACAAACAGCAGGCTTGGAGAACCCCTCATGTAGTGATCATATGATTAAAAATATAAATAGATCTTAGAAGACTGGAATCAACTAATGGTACATAGAACAACAATATATTATTTAAGCAAATCAGGAACACTTGAGGTTCTTGTGCAAAAGACTAAATAAATTACCATGTCTTCTTGCAAAAATCTTACTTAACAGCCTTCTTAGACACGTAATATTGAAGGGATGAGCGGATTATGTTTCCCTATAATATGTTTTAAATTCTTATCCCCAGTTCAAAACTTTTTTTCTTCTCCTTGGATTCCTACAGAAGTTTATCTGTACCAAGAATATAGTAAATAATCTGTATATTTTCTGCCTTCTAGTATAATATGGATGTTATTTATCTTACTAGGTTTAGAGGTCCTTAATGACAGAAATAATGATAACGATAATGATATAACAAAAGCTAACATTTATTATACTTTTACTTTCTGCTGCGCTTTGGTGGGCTTCATCAATTCAGATTCGTTTAATTGCAATGCACTCATTTTTGTATGTCCATTAGGCCTAACAGCATTGGAATAAGAGTACCTGTGAAATCAACAAATGATAAGTAAGTTCAATGGTTTATTTTCCCTTTGAGTAACCTGGGAACATGGGCAGATCTTACTGAGATCCAAATACATGACTGGCTTCTCTCTTCCTTTAAAATTTTCAGAAGCCTCTTCTATCAGGCAGGAAATGTCACATCTTCTGATGTCACATTTTCCTTCCAGTCCCTAGTGCAGTGGTAGCTACCTAATAGGTTCTAGGAAAATGCCCATTGATTTAAATATTCCACAGCACCAATTATGAAAAGTGACTTAGCATAAGAAATGATGATAGCCTAAGAACATTGCCGTGGGTATATAAAACTATATATAATATAATTCACATGTTTCAAATAAGCCCTGTAATGAGTTTGAGAGGTCCTGTGTGTTTCTAACTAATTTGACTAAATCTTTGAAAGTGGGTGGGCTCTAAAATGCCTGGTTCTGAAACATTTTAATACCATGAAAATAGTAAAAGAGAAACTGTTACTATTAACACTCTAAAAGGCTTAAAAATAAGTCACAAACATCCTAAAGAAACTCCCAGTCTTGGGGAAATTATTAACTTGTGAGTAATGTGAAGACATTCTCAATAGATTCCCAGCTACATATCCCATTGTCTCCACTGTTTACTCTTTAATTTAAGTGAATCCATCCCATATTTCTCATGGACTCCCAAATACATAGAATGGCCCCATTAAAAACAATTCTTCTTCCTACTCTCCTCTCTGTCCTGCCCCTCACCCCTTCTAGCACCAGTGTGGCACTTTCCTGGGGTTACAGTCTCCTAAGGGAACTTGCCCTGGGGAATGGAGGTTGTGAGCAAGGGGGCTGGGTAGTACGAAGCAAGGAAACCATGGCAAGTTTGAGCTCCCTCACTACCCTGAAAAGTTCTGAAATGGCCTATCTTCATAACAATTTATGGAAGTTGCCCCAAAGAGGAAGGTGAAGAGTTTTCTCCTTTTCTGATGAGGGGAATCTTAAATACTGGTCTCAGAGTTTGCCTGTTTTTCTTTTTTTTTTTTTTTGGTGGTGGGCGTTAAGTCAAGATGGCTGAATTCCCAAACTTTCTGGATTTACGTGAAAGTTCTCAGCCTCTACCCAAGCTTTTTCTCTGCCAAGTGGTGTGATAAAACTTGTGAGAACAGGTTTTCCTTGTGAGGTAGCTGATGCATCTGCACCCATTTCTGGCAGGAAACCAAAGTAAAAAAGGATTTGTAGAAACCTTACAAATATCGTAAGGATCTTGATACGAATTTGCTTTAGGAGTTGAATGATCAAGGGAACGTGATTTTTGTTTGACCTTTATCCAAGCAGTTTCTCCCTATCACAGCACTCACACTTAGCTGTAATTCAGCTTATCCAGCCAGGACCCAGGCAAACCACTTTTATTTAGATGAATTGTAAGACTTTTACCAATTCAACATGATCAGCATGTGGCCTAGGAGGTGTTTTTCAACAATGAAATTCCATAATAACAAAGCCTTAGAACTGTGTAAGCAACAGAGATTTCAAAGGCCTTTGATATAAGTTACCACTTTTAATACTAGGAGAGAACTGCTCCAACTGTTTAATAAATTCATTGATCCTAATGTCTCAGTAGAAGAAACATTTTCTATTTTCCATCCTTTCTCTTTAATAAGAAAAAGAATCAAAGGGAAAATACATATTCTTGTCTTTCCTTCACAAATGAATAGAGGACACAGCTAGGTGTTGTACCCTCCAAAGGGCTAAGGTCTCAACTGGCCCTTGGTAGTGTCACCATGATCAGTTTTAACTCTTGCTTAACCCTCCAATCAGACCCATGGGAGCAGCCAGGAGGGCTGTCCGTCACTGAGAAGCTGGGTTCCCCACACCTTCCTCTTCTCGGTTCTGCTGTGAAAAGCCCACAGCTATCCAATATACCCTTGGTGGAGAATCCAAGCAAGCCTCAAGATCACCAACCAATGTAAACTTGTAAAGTGCTTTACTGGTTATCTCACTGAACTCTTAAAACAGTAGTTTTGGGGGAAAATATAATTACTTGCCAGTTTATAGATAAAAAGTCAGAATTTTAGTGAGATTAAAATAATTCACACAAAGTCAGGTAGAACTTGGATTGAACCCATGTCTCTTGGCTCATTGACAATGGAATAAATTCACCTTGCTATTCAAAGCATGGTCTGCGGACCAGGAGCATCAGCATCACCTGAGCGTTTGGTAGAAGCGCAGAGCCTTAGGCACTCCCCAGATCTACTGAATCAGCATTTTATCTAGATCCAAGGTGGTTTGTATGCACACTAATGTGTGACAAGTACTGCTCTACAATATAACTATCTCCAGCCAAGGGTAAGTTCAGCTGTGGCCCCAAATGCAGAGGGACCTAATGAGACGGATGTGTCCCTAGGAGGAATCTTACAGCAAGCTCACTCTAATTTTGTATTCTTCATTTACACTTAACCCCAAAATTGTAATCCCTCCAACTCATCCAAGTCTAGTGAAACAGAATCTCAACCTGTATGGAGCAGATGGACCTCTGTTCAATGCCTCTGCTTTGGGGAGGAGAGCGCTACTTTCATATGAATCTTTTTGCAGGCTCCTAATGAAAAACGGCTCATCATTCCTGTTAATGTTGGGGTCCTAGCTGATGTTGCTTTTGAGAAAACTCATTTAGCTTGAATACTATTGGAGATATTCATAGATAAGCAACATTGATTTTTGCCTGAACAAAAGATAACTGGTAGTTGTAAGGGATGGGAAAGAGTTGGGGAGGAGAGGGCTGTAAAGACACCCAAGGCTACCTCTGACTTCATTCCCCTGATCACTGAGCATCTCCTACAAGAGAGGGCTGAAAAGGCCACTCAGGGCCTATTTAAGGTGTCATAACCCAAATTAAAGTGTTTCTGGATTCTTTTCACCTTCTACTCTTCCCACGTTCCCATAGAAGCAGTCAGTAAACCAAATGGCATGATTTCAGAGATTGGGAAAGTTCAGTTATCCAAAATGTACCTCATACCCTTACCAACATCTGTCCTCCAATTACAGGAATTTCCATTAGTTAGTGTTTCTGCTCAAGGTTTTTTATTTTTTACAATTGGGACAGTACTCCTTTGCATGATGTAGCCTGGGGTGTTGGGACAGCTAGAAAATTCAAAATGCTAACTGATGCTGGTGGCTGTCTGGGAGCTCAACTGGGCTACTAGCTGGGAGCTTCAGTTATCCTTCATCTGGGCCTGTCCATGTATCTGCCCTGGCTTCCTAACAGTATGGTGGCTGGATTCCAAGAAGGAGCCTTGCAAAAAGTAAAGGCAAGTAAAAGTTAAGACCTTGCGTTGAAAACACACAGTGTAATTACATAACATTTTATTAGTCAAGAGAGGTCACTGGGCCAGCCTAGATCCAAAGGGGTTAAGAAGGAAATAAGCTCCAACTTCTTATGAGAGATTGGCAAGATCATAGCACAAGAGGGCTGCAGAATGAGAAATATTGTTGTAGACACCTTGAAAACATAACCTACCATAGGGCATAGCCCTCTTGCATGGTATTTGAACTATTTTAAAAAGCAGGAAAAAGATTATGATATCTCCTTAATAAAACAGAGGGTGAGATGCCTGAAATTTTGATAGCTCTCCTATTATAGAGGTACATTTCTACTCAATGGATCCAACACATTCCTCATCAGGGTATAGGGTGGAGAAAGGTCAGGATTTGTTTTCACTACTAGATTGAAATTATCAATTGGTACTGCCAACTAACAGAGCATCCCAGTGATTACCCTATGGCAATACATTTTGTGCATTCCCCATTGCTAGCACTAGACTAGATATGGTGGGTTACACAGGAAGAAAAGAGCTAGTCCTTACCCTCCAGCACTTGCATACTTAGATGTATGTTTGAAATGAGAATCCCATTAGAATTGAGTTTCCAAAAGTCTACCTAGTCACATACATCTGAGAGTTATGGGAAATTTGCTTGAACCTATCAAGAGCTTAACAAACTCTTGAATCACTTAGGGAACAAACTAGGAATCACTTCTGGTCTTGCTACAATGCTTTAAAAGGGAGCAGTTAGTAGAACCTGATCTAGGGTGAGGTACAGACCACTCTTGTAGGAGAATGAGTCATAGGAGCAAAATCAAATTAAAATTGGAGGCTACATGGGGAGTGGAAAGGTTCAGAGAGAGAAGGTAGAATCCTGAGGATGTTGTCCAGGCATGTGACTTTCAGTTGCCTGGCCTCTTGCTACAATCAAGTGTAGTGTCAGAAGCTTTGTTGGATAATCTGAACCTGGACAAAAAGAATATTTTCAAGTACTTTATTATGATAAACTCTGGCAAGAGAAGAGCTGGCACTCTGTAAAATAATCTGGACATTTTTATCAAAGTGAGAGACAATAATATGATTTGTCTGTTGGCATAATATAAAATCTAGTCATTTTTTAAAATAAAAAAGTACTTAATTATGTAAGTGTCTTTATGGTAAGCATTCTTCCAAGATAGGGAAATGCTCAATGTCTCCAGATTTCTGGATAATCTTATACAGATTTATGACAATGATGAGATTTGACCTTCCCCTTCCCAACATGAAGTGTCTAGTACAAGCTTTCTATGTGGATTGACTGGTCACCCTTGGGTGTCCTAACTTGTGCAGGAGCAGCAAACATATAGTAGGCATTCAGCAATAGCTACTGAATGGATAATTGCATGATTGGAACAGACATAACAGATTAATTGGGTTTTCCAAGCCTCCCCATCTGCTCCCAGCTCCCAACTTACACACACACACACACCTACCATTTGAGTTGCCTTCAACGACCCAAGAGATTATAACTGGTTTCAGATCCTGAGGTATTTCAAACCAAAAGCATAGTAAATATCCCTAAATCAAAACCACACAGGCTGCATTCATTCAGTCTACTACTTTGGAAAAGTTGCTTTCCATAGCAAGACACTCAGCAGTTGTAAGGGCTCAAGTGGAAAATATTTGTAAAGGGAACAAAAAGCAAATGGTGTTGTGTTCGCCAATGACATCTTGGAGAACCAGTGGGTATTTAAAAGAGGGAAAACAAAGAGGCCTGATATTATAATATGCCTTTCTTTCAAGCACACACATACACACAACCAAAATGAGGCAAGCCCCTTTCAAGCGGACCACTTCTGGCAGAAATAATTGCTCTATACTTACTGCTGCTGGAGTTGTGGCCCAACAGGGGAATAGAAGGTACAAGGCAATGAAGTAAAGCTGCAAGGGGGACCAATGGGCACTGAACAATTTACAAAAGGCTCAGTTTGTTCTACCTGGAGAGACGAGTGTATATTTTAAAATATCACATTTAATTAACACTTGAAGAGAGGAACCTAATGGTGTGAACCTAATCACACCAGTGATTCCAGGCAGCTTTTGTATGAAACAGATGAAGGGGAAAAAACCTGATTAGGCACTGGCCTTAAGCACAGTTTCCTTGGATTTCCTTTTTCTTCTTTACCATATAATAACATGGCTGAAAATTAGTTCTGACAGCTAATCAGAGTGAGTGGCTCTTTCTTTTCCTGGAGTGGTTAACAAGCACTGTGCATTGTGCCAACACACCATACTGCTGAATGAATGTAGGAAGGAAAGAAATGATTAGTTATTTCACTGCAGGCAGTGCTGTACCTCCTTTCGGTTGAATCAGAGGGATTCTGTTATGTGTCTGAGGGCAATCTGAGAATGTCAGAATCCATCTCTGCTAATATGGTGGCTCCCCCTCCTACCTCCTGGCCCTTATGTACCGCCCCTGCCTCCCTGCACCCATCCCTCTCCAAAACCTCCCACTCGTAGTCACTTTTGCTTCTGATGGCACATTGGAAATCTGTACTATAAGGATGGAGTGTTGAACTAAATTTAGGTTGTTAAATGATAAAGGAGGAATTAGCTAAAGACAAAAGAACAAAATCAAACCCAACTCTCTAAGAGAAGAGCTTGAGACCCACAAGGTTGGCTAAAAACAGGACAAGTATTTGTGTGTAATGAGCCGATGTGAGTTAAGGCCATCCTAGGTGAGTGGGCAGGAGCTTCCTTCTCCAAAGAGTTTCCTTTACTTGGCTGAAGGGAGTTTGTGTGCCTTACCAAGAATTTTGTTTTTATAGTTTGGAATGCAAAAGAATGATTATTGCTAAAAGGACTGTGAAGGAATGGAATGGAGGTAAAGAGCTTTCAGATTCTCCACATAAAAGCTGTGAAAAGGGGTACAATGATTGCCCCAGCAATTAAAAATAACAGCAACAGCAAAAATGACCAAAAGGGAGGTATCTGGGCCAAACACAGCCCCCGGGATTTCAAAACCTGCCTTGAGCTGGGTCTCATTTGAAATCCCAAGGAATATCCCTGAGACTACAGTTCCTGGCATGCCCCCTTCCTAGGGAAGGACCCAGGGGAAAAGGCTCTGAGCTTATTAGGGCAACATACAAACCAAGACCTGAACTGTGGCAGCTCCCATTAAGCCGAGAGTAGCCATGTCCCAGAGAACAAGCTGGGGTGTTTGCTCATGTCCCAATTAGGCTCTTGGTTAGGCTCCTGGAAAGTTTCCCTTTTAAACTGTCCTTTGAGGGAGGAATGGGCACTCATATTCTCCAGTCCAGTTCTCGTTGGCCTTCTGGAGGGGGTTAAGCCCCTGAAACAAGAATGAACCTTTTTGAGCACAGATGTCCTGGCATTTTAGGGCTGTGTTTTACTATATCTATGCAAGAAGTTCAAAGAAAAAAAGAAAACCAAGTCTTCAAAATCAGTTTTAAAATGCACAGGCTGTATTTTGGCTGGATAACATTTGTTCTATCCTTTTTTAAAAAATTATTGTTATTTTGTGGTAAAATACACATAATAGAAAACTTGTATTTTAATCATTTAGAAGGGTCCAATCCAGTGGCATCAAGTAGATTCATAATGCTGCTCAACCGTCACCACTATCTAGTTCTAGAACTTTTTCACCACCGCAATAGGAATCTTGTACCCACTGGTAGTCACTCCATCATTTCCACCTCCCCCAGCACCTGGCATTCACCTGGCATTGATTTCTGTCTCTATAGACTTGCCTCTTCCTATATTTCATATAAATAGAATCATACAACATTTAGCCTTTTGTATCTGATTTCTTTCACTTTGTACAACGTTTTCGAGGTTCATCCTTGTTTCGGCATGGATCAGTACTTCATTCCTTCTATGGATGAATAATATTCCATTCTATGGATATACCCCATTTGGTTTATCCACCCATCGGCTGATGGACATTTGGGTAGTTTCCACCTTCTGCATATTGTGAATAATGCTGCTATGAACATTTGTGTACAAGTTTTTGTTTGAACACTTGTTTTCATTTCCTTTAAGTATATACCTTTGAGTGGAATTGATAGGTCCATAGGACAATTCCATATTTAACTTTTTAAGGGATTACTAATAACTATTTTCCATCAGGGCTATAGTATTTTACATTCCCACCAACAATGTATGAAATTTCCAATTTCTCAACATTCTCACCAACACTCGTTATTTTTCTGTGAATATGAAGTGGTATCTAATTGTGGTTTTGATTTCCGTTTCCTTAATGACTAAGGAGGTTGAGCATGTTTTCAAGTGCTTCTTGGCCATTGGTATCTCTTCTTTGGAGAAACAGTCATTCAAATAACTCTTGCTTATTTCAAAATTGGGTTCTTTTGCCTTTTTGTTGTTGATCTGTTTGTTGAAAATATTTAAATATTTTCTCCCATTTGGTAGGCTGTCTACTTACTCTTCATTGTCCTGTTTTTAAAGAGAAGATACCAAACAAAGCATCCACATGCTTTTAAGAGAGGAGTGCCAAATAGGACAGTAATAGCCATAAGAGTTCTGAGCTAAGGGAAGTCTCCTTGCTGTCACTTTTTTCTTTCCTGGCCTCTAGCGGGTAGTCCACATCCCAGTGTCTCCCTGAAATACTACAGCAACAGTAAATTGTGTAAAGACTCCACGTGCCAGACGGGGTGCCAAGTGCTTTAACTGCATTTTCTCCTCCCTGCGGCTACCCTGCAACCTAAGTGTTATTACTCCTATTTTATGGATAAGGAAGCTGAGGTGCAGAGGTATTAATGAATAACCAAATGTCTCAATGCTCCAAAGTAGCAGAGTCAGAATCCAAATTCAGGTCTGCCAGACCTCTTCCTACTCACAGGTTTGTTAACTTTTGTTCTGGGGAGCTTTAGGGCCTTCATGTAGGTGTCTCTCGGGCCTTCCTGGACATAGGAGGATCAGTGGAGAGTTTAGGTCTCTAGGACCAGCACCCACTCCAACCAGAGAAGATCTGCTTTGATCTCTTTTGTAATCTGGGGCTCAGGTGTAGGAATCTGAAAAAAAAAAGCAGCTTCCGGTGCTTTAAAAAAAAGTTTGAAAACCACTGCTAAATCATGCTGCTTCATGGGAGGTAAACCTAAAGCTCTTGTAACTTCTTGTGAAATAGAAGTTTAGTTAAAGGAAAATCAGTTCTAAATGGGAGTTGTTGTTTAATGGATATAAAGTTTCAGTCACGCTAAATTAATGAGTTCTATGCTATACAACATATGCCTACTGTTAACAGTACAGTGTTGTGTACTTAACATTTTGTTAAGACAGTAGATCTCATGTTAAGTGTTCTTACCACAAAAAAGCAATTTTTGTGTGTGTGTCTATTCATGGCTTGATAGCTCATTTCTTTTTTTCCCCCAACATTTTTTATTGAGTTATAGTCATTTTACAATGTTGTGTCCAATTCCAGTGTAGAGCACAATTTTTCAGTTATACATGAACATATGTATATTCACTGTCACATTGTTTTTTGCTGTGAGCTACCACAAGATCTTGTATATATTTCCCTGGGCTATACAGTATAATCTTGTTTATCTATTCTACATATGCCTGTCAGTATCTACAAATTTTGAACTCCCAGTCTATCCCTTCCCACCCTCCGCCCCCTTGGCAACCACAAGTTTGTATTCTATGTCTATGAGTCTGTTTCTGTTTTGTATTTATGTTCTTTTTTTTTTTTTTTTTTTTAAGATTCCACATATGAGCGATCTCATATGGTATTTTTCTTTCTCTTTCTGGCTTACTTCACTTAGAATGACATTCTCCTGGGACATCCATGTTGCTGCAAATGGCGTTATGTTGTCATTTTTATGGCTGAATAGTATTCCATTGTATAAATAGACCACATCTTCCTTATCCAGTCATCTGTTGATGGACATTCAGACTGTTTCCATGTCTTGGCTATTATAAATAGTGTTGCTATGAATATTGGGGTGCAGGTGTCTTTTTGAAGTAGGACTTCTTCGGGATATAAGCCCAGGAGCGGGATTCCTGGGTCATATGGTAAGTCTATTCCTAGTCTTTTGAGGAATCTCCATACTGTTTTCCACAGTGGCTGTACCAAACTGCAATCCCACCAGCAGTGTAGGAGGGTTCCCTTTTCTCCACAGCCTCTCCAGCATTTCTGACTGATGTAAGGTGATACCTCATTGTAATTTTGATTTGCATTTCTAAAAAAAACAATTTTTAGAAAGCCTAATGGACACAAGGAAAAGTTGGAAGGTGTTGGAAATGTCTATCATCTTGATTGTAGTGATGGTACCACAGGTGTTTGCATGTGTCTGAATTCATCAAATTGCACACATTAGTTATGTGCAGTTGTATATTGATTATAATGCAATAAAGCTTTTTTTTTTTTTTAAAAAAAGGAAAACCAGTTCTTAGCTTCATTGATAGCTGTTGTGTTGTGTTCACACCCCCCCCCAAAGACGTACACATTCTCCCTCCATTCCCTATTCCTATAAATTTCTACTTCAAGTGGATGATGCCAGCTCTAGAAGGAGTTGTCTCTGAACTCCCACACACACACACACACAAAAGTGGCTCTTGCCAGAGACTGCCCATACTTCCTGGCAGCCATGACTGTCACCATTCATCCATCAGGTATGCTGCCTGCTCACTTTGACAGCATTCTCTCAGCCAACCGGCCTCAGAGACCCTCCAAACCAGACCCTTTTTTCTTTTTTTCTTTTGCAGCCAGCAAAATGAGTTACCACCAACCTGCAAGGGAGACTTAGCACAATGACCGATGACGGTACTTAGGAAGAGAGCCATTCTGTAAAAATCACACAAGGTGAGGCCAAATCTTAAGAAAAACAGCTTGCAGGTGAGCATCCTCCTTGGAGAGGGCTGCATGGCCAGGTGAGGGCCGAAGGGCCTGCCCATTCCCAAGCAGCATTTCTGCTCTTTGGGGCAGAGCGGTCCCAGCAGGGTGGAGCTCTGGGCCAGAAATCCCCTGTACACAGGAAGTTGGGCTTGGTCTCGAGCTCCCTCCCTTCCCCCTTTAGGAAACCCCAGCAGCCTGAGGTGAGTTCCACAGACGTTAGAGTTGGCATCTGAGCTTCACTGCTGTGTGAAAATGAACAGTTGCTGAGAGGGTGAGGGGCCTTGCAGTGAGTAGGCAGGGACGTGGATTTGTGCTGCTTGCTTCTCAGAACTGCAACTTGGGTTTCTGAACATTTATTCTCTGTGCCAAGGAAGTGCTGCCAGATGTCTGCTCAATTACAGTTTCAGTGTGAAATCACACAGAGAGGTTTAATGTCATTTACTGCTTTGGTCAGAGATGACAAAGAGCTGATGGAGACCCTTCCTGGCCTCTAGATAAACTGAGATCTAAGAGCAGAATACCTTTTCATTCTCCACTTTTAGTTTCCTCAAACTTAAAACACTATGCAGGGCATCTTGTTTCCTTATGTTCTCAAAAGTTACCTAACTGATGGTGGGTATTTAATATCAAACTCCTATAAGGTAAATGATGCCTCCTGCCCCCTTAGGTCCTGACCATGACAGTTTGGGCCCAAACAAGCTGCAGACAGAAACTGCAGAGCAGTTGTCAGTAGGATGTCAGCATGATGTGTTTTCCAAAGCACTGAAAGACTTTCCTCACCTCTAAACCTTCCCCAGTGGCTTGCTCAAGCACCACTCCCCCTTCTGTAATCTAGCAAAATCTTTCTTAAAGTTCAAACCACTGAAGTCACTAGTAGGTTAGCCCACCAATATGGGACTGTTGCTGCCAGAGGGCCCCTGGTAAAGCACACACAGCACTGCAGACTCAGCTGCCGAGCGACCCCTCCCCGGAAGACCTAGGCCACATGAACTCCGTGGATTTGATTTAGAATGATCCCCAGTGTACTGTTCTCTCAGGACTGACAAGATTTCAATGAGCAGCAAATAAAAGATTATGCTTAAGAACATGCCTTATGTGAAGTCAGGAAACAAGAAACCCTCCTTTCTCACACCATAAGGGTCTCCCTAAAGCCCTCCTGCAACTCTGAACCTTCAAAACATAAACTGCAGGCAGCAGTTCAAAGCGATCACAGGGCACAATTGTATACAGTGGGTTAGATACACAAAATATGGGTAGTGCAAACATACTTGCTGAATTAACCATGGCTTGCCAAATTAATTTCTATAAGCAAAGAAAAGAAAGAAATTTTCTGACTAATTATGCTTATTGATTCTTCAAGGTCATGCCTCAAAACAAAGAAAAAAATGGTAGTTTGAAAACTGTAATAAGACTTTATGAAGAGCCTGTATCTGAAATGATGTTTTATTTCTATTCCAAAAATCACTACCATTCTCTTTATCAGTTAGCATATTTAGGATCCTACCTTCAGAACAACACCCTGTGTTCATGCTGGATACAGACAGGTTTGGATATGCTTAGGGTACGGAGAGCAGGTTCACCTAATTAGGGTCTATTTGCTGGGGCTGAAAAGGCTTCTAGGAAATAAAGCATTCATCTTCCTCTGCCTTCCCAATTTCATAACTCATGTGCAGCAAATAGCAAAATGTATAGTTGGAAGTCATATGCTGTTTGCGTTCTTTTGGTTTCCCAGTAATAAGCTTACCTCAGGACCAAGATTCACACCTGACCTAAATCTCATTATTAACTATGAATCAAGATGTCCAATTTAAACAATTGTCTTTTTGAAGGGGAGAAATGGCACAGTTGTTAATGAGATATGAATTTACAAATAATTCTTTGGAGGTATAAGATTAAAAAGGTATGATTTCTAAAGGATTTAATTTATCAAAGATGGATACATTCAAAACAAGTTTCCTCTTTGAGAGAAAGAAAACCAGTTCTAAGTGTTTAGCCTCATAGACAGAAACCTGGTGCTGCATCTGCTCACATCTACACACACATTCACACACTCCCTCCCTCCATTTCTCCATTCCTAGCAACTCTGTGACAAAGATCATGCTTCTGAGCAGTTGTCACCATGTAATAAAGTAGAGATTTTTTTACTCACTACTGAGGGTGCATTGGTGATCACCCATTCCCACTGTCTCCTCCAATATTTCTGGAGATATGAATAAGGTCCGATTGTAGACTGCCTGCATGGGGTGTGAGTCTTATTACAAATGCTGATTCTTCCCAAACCTATTGAAACAGAATCTCCTGGGGTGGAATCAGGAATTTGGTAACAAGATTCCCAACTAATTCTTATGCACAATGAAGTTTGGTAACCACTGACAGCAAGACTGCAAATAAACTGGTTCATAAAGGAACCAGACCTAAGGCCTTGATTTCATTCTAATATTTATCTCAGCAACTGTAGCTTTAGTCTTCACCATCATCCTCCAATGACCCAATGACAAGAAAAAGAAATGCCCAAGAGTGGATTAAATAAAAATCTAAGTAATAAATGCTAGAATGCTGAGATAGGGTAATTTTTAACTCTCCTTAATGACACAAAGACACCCAAGATATCATTACTTTTAAGGCCACTGTGATTCAGGTAACCAGTATGACTGACATTAAAAATACATTTTAATACGGATGCCAGTTTAGGTCAAATGAACTAGAGATATGAGAAAAGCAAATAAAATAAAACAAAATAAAAAGTGGACTTCTTCAAAACATAAAAACATGTTTTATCAAAATGTATGGAAACAGTAATTACCAATAAATATACATATGCTGGGGACACAGCTCAACATTTTTGCTGATACAGATACACAATCAAAAGTGTCTGGAGACCACTGCTTTATTTCATTCCTTCAGCATCTTGATAGTTGAGATCAATCAGGAAAACTTAAAAATTATAATATGATGCTAATATATGGTCCTATGTGACCTCTCTTAGAATTATCTGTATTTTAATAAAGCATAGTGTTTACCCTAGAGGAATTCAATTCACTGGTGAGTTTCAGGCACTCTGGTTGGCAGGTAGATAAGATGTTGGGGTAGAGAAGCCTTTCCCAGGAGAAGCAGATCCAAGAAAAAACTTCTAAGGGTTCTTAACTGCACTCTTACCTGGAAGAGGAAGTCAAGGCAGTTGTGATTTTTCGTGAACTCACCAGTTATCTTCCACTTTCCCACGTGAGTGGGATTCAAAATATTGTCATCAGGTTACTGGTATTTTCCTACAGTAGTTTGAGGATGAGTGTCTTGTTGGTGTGTTCTATATTTATATTTTTATTGCAGTTTTAAATTGACTACTTCAGTTTTAAGAATCAACTCTGTTATCTCATCAATTCATTCATTTGAAACAATATTTTACTTGAATTTTGCTTGGGAAGGAAAAAATCTCAGTTCTTTATATTGCCTCTCCATTTCTCTCCCTTTGACTCTACACTATGACTAGCACATGTATAATTCTCACTTCCAAAAATGCCAAACATATTTTACATACAAAAGGATCTATTTTAGGGTGACTAGCTGTCCTAGTTTGCCTGGGATTGTCTTGTTTTAACAATGAAAGTCCTGCATCCCAGGAAGCCCCTCAGTCCTGAGCAAACCAGGACAGTTGTTCACCCAGAGCTGCACTACCCAATATGGTGGCCACTAGCCACGTGAGGCTAGTCAAATCTCAATTAAGTTAAAATAAATAAAACAATTCCTCAGTTGCACTACCCATATTTCAAGGGCTTAATAACTACATGTGGCTTGTGGCTATCTTACTGGACAGCAGAGATATAAAAACCTCCATCACTGCAGAAGTTTTGTTGGATAGTGCTGAGCTAGAGGGTATTTCCAGCAATTACCTAGAACTAACATCTTTTAAAACAGTACCCTCGTCAATCACCAGTTGGTTGAGCAAACTCACGTGATGGGGCCTGCCATCTCAGTGAATACACAGAGTATGCTGGCTCAGCAAAGCCTCAGTGAAAACTTGTTTTTCAGAGTTCGCATTTCCTGATGCATCAGGCTTCTGGAACTATGCCCGCAATCTTCCTAACTCCCAGGAATTTAAAAACAGTTGTTGGCATTTAGTGAAAATGGGGACATGGCATAAGAAACATTTAACATGCCAGCAAGAAAAGACAATTTGACCCCTTTTAAATTGTGTCCATAAAGCATGCAGGTCACACTAATTTTGTTCTCATTTGTAGATTTTCCCTTGATGTGCAGCACAGCAGAGAGGATAGCTGAGTTAGAGCTGAAGGATGATATATGCATGAGGAAAACTATGTTTGGAATGGGTCGCATCCGTACCCCCAGCACCAGTTGGATGGAGCAACAGGACTTCTCTTACAAAGTGGGCAAGAGTCATGGAGAGCACAGCACTTTGGCAACATTCCTTTCCCCCCAAGGCAAAGGCGAATTCGAAACAGAAACAGAAACAAATTCCCTGTCAGTTTGAAGATTCACTGCGGAAAGATCTAATTGTGAGCACAGGGACTTGTTTTATAAAATGTTACTGAGCACCTAATGTGGTCGCTACTCTTGAGCCATTCATGGTCTAGTAGGGGAGATGAATATGCTCACTGATGTTTAAAAGGTAATGTAACAATGATTATTTGTGAAGATAGTGATAGTGATGATGATGATGATGATGATGATGATGATGATGATGACGATGATGATGATGACGATGACGACTAATATTTACTGGGAGCTTTCCAGGTGGCAAGCTCTGAGTGCTTTACATGAAGAAGTACAAGAAAAATACTTTGGGAATATAGATGATGGAATGATCCCCAGGTGAAAATATAACACATTATTTTTCAAAATTTCTGGGAAATTTAGCATACAAACAAAGCAAAACTCTCATACATTATTTGAAATAGTAGCACAGTAGAGCAATTTTGATAATGGGTTTTTTTTAAATAATCTTTTTATTTTGGAATGATTTTAGATTCAAGGAATAGTTGCAAGGCAAGTACACAGAGTCCCCATATGATAATGGGTTTCTGAGTTAGACAGAAATGGCTTCAAGTCCCCAGTTTGTTATTTATTATTGTGTCCTTGGATAATTATTTAACCACTCATACCCTCAGGTGTGGCTTCCTGAATTGTAAAATGGCACAACAGTACTTGCTTTAGAGGGTTGTAGGGAAGAAAAAATTGAGAGAATATGTGCAAAGTGCTTTGGTCATGCATGGGCCATTTATGTGCTTAATACACATTAGCACATCATTGTTTATGTGCATGATATATCTGTTTTAACAAATTAATGAAAATCATGTTATAGTAATTTTAAATGGCCAATGTCTAATAATTACAGTTTTAGTTCTTCAGAGGGTAAGTTCCATTTCCTTCCTTATCTTGTTCCTTTTCTTAGGCAGTTGAAGGTGCTCTCAGTTCTAATCCTCACCCAGGCTCAGTGCATACCAGGCCAAATGGATCTACCATCATTTGGTCTCACATGGTCAACATGTCTCTTCCCACTTAAAGAAGTGGAGGGAAGATGGAGTGTGTATACCCACTGTCTTAGACAGCTTAGGCTTTTATAACAGAAATACCATAGACTGGGTGGAGAAATTTGTTTTGGAGGCTGGAAGTCCAAGATTGAGGTGTCAACAGATCCAGTGTCCAGTAAGAACCCACTTCCTGGCTTGCAGATAGCTGTCTTCTCATTGTATCCTTACAAGGCAGAGAGAGAGAGAGAGAGGAAGCCAACTCTCTCCTGTCTCTTCTTATAAGAGCAGTAATTCCATCGTGAGGGCTCTATCCTCATGACCTATTTACACCCCAAAAGCCCCCATCTCCAAATACCATCAAACTGGGGACGTGAATTTTGTGAGGACACAAACATTCAGTCCATAGCATCCATCCAGGATGGGGAGCTGAAACGTTCTGCTCTGACTATTTAATGCAAGCTCACTGAGGGCTCCCAGAGCACCTCCTCAGAAGCTATAGGCCTGAGTACAGGGACTCCCTCTTCTGTAGAGTTTGTGAATGAGCTGTAACTCAGCATCCCTTTGTCTCCCTGCTGAGCTGGGGATGGGAGTGGAAGGGCAGAGAAAATGGGAGACGAAAGGACTTCTTCCCCTTTCTTTCTGTTTTATGATCTCAGAGGTACTGAGGGTTGTTCCCCTACTTCCCAAACACAGAGAACTCCTAGGATATTTGGGCCTCTGTGTGGTCCATTAGAGTCATGCACACTTACCTCCATCACTGATTAACAATCACTCTGGTATCTGATTTCTTAAGAAGAAAATATTTCTAATTAGACAGTATTTGCTTTATGCATTCAAATTAGTTTTCTGAGGCTTCAAAATTTGGTAACCAGTTGAACACACTTTAATTTTTCCATATTTCTCTCTGTTACCAGAAGGCACTTTTAATGATCACTCAGCATCCCCCTGGATCAAAACAAAGATACCAGCCAACTCCACAATGAGTGTTTGCTCTTCTTCCTACCCACCCTTGCTTACATAAACCTGCCCCCATACATACACACACACGCACACAAAGACACACAGACACAGACACACACACAAAAAGAGGTGATGATAATCCACAAACCTTGGACTTTAGGTCTATTTCAGTTGGTCTTTTCAATTCCTAAGAAACTTAGCAGGGGGCAGTGGGGAATTCTGAGTTGTTACAGTCTTAGTGGAAATCCCCAGGTCAAGAGAAATAACTTTTCTTTTCAGTTTAAAGCTAACTTTGGCCTTAAGAGAACTCTGAAATATGTTTCAAAATTGTTCCCATCAAATGTTTTCTGGAAAGAATTCAAGCTGCTTACAATGAAGAGTCTACTGATATATTTAGCACCCAAACCATGCCATTCTCCAGGGACACTGCAAAAGTTGTTCCTATAACCATACTTCCCAGTTGATTAGGTACTTGTTGAGAGTCAGGCAAGCATTCTGATCAGGTGGTGGCTGTGAGGAGTGACAGGCTGTGAGTACTCCCTATCATAAAACCTAAGGCTTATTGAGAACGTATGACCTTAAAGATCTATCCTCAGCACTTCACATGTCCTGTCTCATTCTATCTGCATCACCATGCTATGAGTTCGGCACTATTATTATCACCATTTTACAGTTGAAGAAACCAAGCACAGAGTTTCATTAACTTGCCCATGGTCACACAGGTGTGGAGAAGTGAAACTAGGATTTGAAGCAGGGTACACGACTTTGGAGCCCACACTCTTGGCCACTTTGCCTCTTTTCACTTTGGAGTCCATGCTTCTTTAGAAGCCAACATTTAATTGCAAACCAGATACCTCACCAAACGGGAAGCAATCTGAGGGCCACTCAAATCATCCACAATCCAAACATTTCCTCAGTCATCTTCTCTCTCATAGTATCCCCATAAAGATGCCACTGATGGTAGAAAAATGGCATAGCCAGGACTGAGGGCTGGGTTTTCCTACTTGGCACTTTGCCCAGTGGCTTCTAGGCCAAGTGTGTTCTGTCTTAGCTCCTGAGCCAGTGCTCACTTTGAAAGCTACAGCCAGATTGATGGAAACAGGGATGCTCACACTGACTCCACTAAAAAGCCAAAAACGATGTGAAAACTGTTTTATGTTATTACCACAATAAGGAGGGAATCATTAGGCTTACAGTGAAACATTCACTGTTTCCAAGAACACAAAAAAAGTCAGTTCCCCAGAACTTCAAGTAAGTTCACTGGCAAGGAAGTCTCACGATTTGAGGATAATCTTGAGGACAAGTGGCCAGGCTTCAGTTACTCCCTATGTAGGCCTTTTCCAAATCATTTTAACATCATTTCCTCTGAATCTTGGAAGGTGGGCAGAGAAGGGGAAAAGGCAGAATAACATGGGAAAAAAATTTGACGTCTTTAAAAACAAATATATAAAGGGTTGGTACTGGATCAGATGGTCAGGAAGAGACATTCCCTCTAACCAGCTGAGAAGCAGCTGTACTTCTGTCTCCAGGAGCTCACAATCTATAAAACATTCTTATCCTGAGCAGGCCAGGTTTCAAAGAAATCTACTGTTGTTGAAGGTAAGAGAGACATGCTGAAGTTACTCTGTATTGGCATGTGATTTATTAGGTACCAATAAAAACTGGAGTCACATTGAGTAGCCCAAAATGCTATGAATGGTCTAGAGGAGAACAGTGGAAAATGCACCTCAACCAACCAGATAATGTGAAGCAATTCTAGATGAATACTTAATATGTAATGATTCAGACTTGCTTGGCAGGCAGAAAATGCCAAGGAGGCCAACATATTTGACCTTAAACTTTAGTCATTTTGCAAACAAATGTTCTGTGAAGTTTCATTTCATTTTCATGCAGGTTGAGGATGGCATTTCTATTCAGAGGGCAGTCAAGTAAATGATTAACCAAAACAACTCCTTTTGGCCAAATGAGTCAACTCTGCAATAAACAATCTGGCAGTTCATATAGTTTTTTTTTGTTTGTTTGTTTTGTTTTTTGGGTTTTTTTTAGGAGTTTTTTTTTTGTTGTTGTTTTGTTTTGTTTTTGTTTGTTTGCTTGTTTTTTTTTTTTTTCAGAGCACAGCAATCTTCTTGCTTTTCTGAAACACTGTCCTATGTTTCCAGGCAGAAAAGCAAAAACTTTCAAAAGGTCATATGATGTCATTTCAGCAATGCAGAAATAAGAAGAAAACCAACTAACAGGAAAAAAGATGTATCTGATAACAATCTTTGGCAGATGTCTTAAAGCAGAATATATAAACATGCATACTATATATGCAATGCTAAGAGGATTTCACATTGAAACTTGATAGCTGCAATTCTTTAATAAAGACCACTTGTTTGTCAAGGGCTAGATTAACCTCTGAGCTGAGTTATACTGGAAATCAAATTCTGTTTCACTGTTAGAGCCATTATCAATATCCTCCCTGAATACAGGTTTGGGATGTAGTAAGAGGTAAATAAGGCTTTTCTTCATCTCAACCCAAATGAATTAGTGCATGTATACACAGACTGGGATCCTAAAGTGCTTCCATAAGGCTTTAGGGAAGAATATATTCCCCAATCCCCACAGGTCTATGGCCTATTCTACACGGAAGACATCAAATTCTGGTTTCTATAGATTAATGGTCCTTACCTGGGGGTGATCTTATTCCTAGGGATTTTGGGTAGTGTCTGGAGATATTTTTGGTCATCATATTGAAAGTCTCAGTGGCACTGAATAAACAAAGCAATCAAGGTAGATCACAAGGTTTAGGAAATTAAATTGTCATTGGAACCATAGCATACAAAAGTCATGCCAGGACCTGTAGGCTAACCTTAAACAGGGTAACTGATTGCTAAAATAAAAAGTCTCTGAGTCCTATTTATCTCTTTAAGAGAATAATCAAAATGTCTAGGATACAACTGTAGATCCTGGCCATACCAAGAACAATAAAAAGCACAGCTTGAATAAAAAAAGATAACTGCCACCAACACAAAAATGAATCAGATATTGGAATTATCTGACATAGATTTTAAGGAAGTTATTATAAAAATGCTTTAATGAACAATTGCAAATTCTCTTGAAACAAATGAAAAATAGAAAATATCAACAAAGAAACAGAAGCTATAAAAAGAACCAAATTGAAACTATAGAACTGAAAGATACAGTAACAGAAATAAAACCTTACTGGATGAGCTCAATAGTAGAGTGGAGATAACAGAAGATAGAATCAACAAATTTCATGAGCAATTTGCTCAAGTTGAAAACCAGAGAGAAAACAGACTGAAAAAAACATTAACAGAGCCTCAGGGAACTGTGGGACAACAATTAAAGGTCCAAAATTCGTATCATTAGAATCCCAGAAGGAGAGCAGAAAAAGAGTTAGATTGAAAGAGTACTCAAAAAACTGGCTGAAAATTTCTCAAATTTCGTGAAAGATGTAAATCTACAGATTTAAGAAACTGCACAATCTTCAAATATGATAAACCAAAGAAATTCAAGCCAGAACACAGCATAAATAAACTTCTGAAAACTAAAAACAGCCTTTAAAGCAACAAGAGAGAAATGACACATTAACCATAAGGGAACACAAATTCAAATAAAAGCACATTTCTTATCTGAAACCATGGAGGCCAGAAGGAAATTACACAGTATTTTTCAAGTGCTGAGAGAAAAGAACTGTCAACAGTGAATTCTATATCTCACAAAACTATTCTTCAGGAATGAAAGGGAAATAAAGACATTCTCAGATGAAGGAAAACTTAAAGAATTTTGTTACTAGCAGACTTGCCCTTAAAAAATGGCTAAAGGAGATACAGTCAGCCCTCTATATCTATGGGCTCCACATCTGCAGATTCAACTGCAAATCGAAAGTATTTGAAAAAAAATTCCAGAAAGTTCCAAAAACCAAAACTTGAATTTGCCACACAGCAATTATTTACATAACATTTACATTGTATTTACAACTATTTACAGGCATATCTCATTTTATTGCACTTTGCTTCATTGCACTTTGCACATTTTTTACAAATTGAAGATTTATGGCAACCCTGCATCAAGCAAGTCTGTCAGTGCCGTTTTCCCAAGAGCACTTGCTCACTTGGTGTATCTGTGTCACATCTTGATAATTCTCACAATATTTCTCATTATTGTTGTATTTGTTTGGTGATCTGTGATCAGTAATTTTTGAGTTTCTACTGCAATTCACTGAAGGCTCTAATGATGGTTAGTATTTTTAGCAATAAAGTATTTTTTATTTATGGTATGTACATTCTTTCAGAAATAATGCTATTGCACACTAAATAAACTATAGTATAGTACAAACATAACTTTTACATGCACTGGGAAAACAAAAAAAAACAGCATGTGATTCACTGTATTATGATATTTCCGTTATTGTGGTGGTCTGAAACTGAACACACAATATGTCCAAGGTGTGCCTGTACATAGCATTTATATTGTTTTAGGTGTTATGAGTAATCCAGAGAAGATTTAAAGTCTACAAAATGATGTACATAGGTTATATGCAAATACTACACCATTTTATATAAGAAACTTGAGTATCCTTGGATTTTGGTATCTGTAGGAGTCTTGGAACCAATGCCCCAAAGATCCTGAGGGATGATTGTAATTCAGACTGAAAGACAATGATAACAGATTGAAACTTGAAGCATTGGAAGGGATAAAAGGATAATGTAAAGAGCAGAAGTATGGTACATACAATAGACTAACTCTTCTCATGAGTTTTATAAATCATATTTAATGAGTAGAACAAAAATTATAACACCATCTGATTCTCAAGATTATGATATTTAAAAGTAGGAAAAGTAAAAGACTAAAATGGAAGTAAGGAGTCCACACTTCAATTGAAGTGGTAAATTGTTAATGCCAGTAGGCTTAATAAGTCACATGTATATTGTCATACCCAGAGCAATCACTAAGAAAACTATACAAAGAGGTACACTCAAAAATACTATAACTAAACCAAAGTGGAATCCTGAGAAGTGTTAATTACTTTTACAATTAATTAATTAGTTAATTAATTACAATTAATATACAGTAGACAAGAAAAGAGAACAGAAGTACAAAAAAACAAAACAAAACCAGAAGAAACAAAGAGAAAACAAATAATGAAATGAAATATTTAAGTCCTAATATATTAAACAACTACCGTAAGTGTAAATATCTAAATACAACAATTAAAAGGCAGAGACTGGGACAGTGGCTTAATAAAACCTCACAAGTCATCCAAGCTCTTTGTAAGAAACTCACCTTAATTTCAACAAAATATGTAGACTGACAGTAAAAAGATTAAAAAAAATGTACCATGTAAACATTAATTTAAAAAATAAGGAAAAATAATATTAATATTAGATAAGGTAGACTCTATCTGAGCAAATAAACTTACTAGAGACAAAGAGAAGTGCTGCATAATGTGTTAAGAGGATTAATCACCAGGAAGACACAATAATCCTAAATACATAAGTACCAAATAACAGTCTCAAATATGTAAATTAAAAACTGATAGAGCTGAAAGGAGAGACAGTCTAATCCATAATTATTGTTAGGGAATTCAATGCTGCCCTTTCAGCAAATTATAATTATTAGAAAGTCAGAAAATCAGAGTATAGTTTACGAATATAGATGACTCATAAATGGTACTATACAGGCTGCTAAAACAAGGTAACCCCCTGGTCTTCTTGCAGTGAATTTCCCAGGGAAACAGGCATTTATATGAGAGTTTCAGAAGACTGAAAATGGAATGTGCTGATTGAATCTGTACTGAAGACATTTTTTAACCTTGCTGATCAATTCAACATATAAAATCTATCTGAAATATCTGAGTTATGACAAAACTTACGCATTTCTGATTAACACAGCATTTTCAAAATGTGAAATCTGATGTAGAATCTAAAAAAGGCTTTCTTAGGTAGACAGTTTCTCTTTAATAACTTCATCAGATC
The DNA here is from genome assembly GCF_036321535.1 of Camelus dromedarius. Taxonomy (NCBI): domain Eukaryota; kingdom Metazoa; phylum Chordata; class Mammalia; order Artiodactyla; family Camelidae; genus Camelus; species Camelus dromedarius. Next base: position 7,367,472 of record NC_087454.1, on the reverse strand, counting down.
TTACACAATCAAATATGCACAAACTAATTCAAGCAAGATATATTCATCTGAAAATTCTGGAACTTGGTATAAAACAAAGCAATTCAAGAAACAGTGAAAGCTCACTGGCTTGCCTGTTAAGAGACTTGTTTTCTGGTCATTGCTCTCCTGCAAACATCTGTGTGATTTGGGGCAAGTCCCTTAACCTCTATGAGCTTTAATTTTTCTCATTTGAAAGATGAAGAGGTTGAATTAACTGGCCTGAAAGGGTTCTTTCCTGCTTTAAACTTTTAAAACAATGTGAGTCAGTTTCATGCTTGTAAACAGGAAAAGTTCTTTGGCCTCCCAACTGAAAATGCACCATCAAAACTACCAACGGAGAACTCTGCTCCTCTGAGTGAGTACGAGAAGATCAACACAGAACATCGCATTCCACTGTGAAAGCAGAGCTAAAGATCCAAGAAAAGGCAGATCTGAATCAGGTTTCCCAATGCAACAAGCAAAGTGATGGGCCAGGAAAGTTCTCATTGATTAAATTAAAAAAAAAAAAAAAAAAAAAAAAAGGTTTGAATGCCTTTCCGAGTTGGCTTGGTTTGGTGGCTGTTCTCACCAAACAGACTTCAGATCAGAACCTTTAATAAATGTTCTAGTTTTTCAAAAGCAGGGCAGCCACAGTGACCTCTGAGAAAAACAAGTGCTCTTAGATGTTGTATAAACAATCCAATGAGTGAAACACTTCATTCTGTATGTACAACAATGGACAAGGGCTCCTAGGGATGCAAAGTCCACTGGAATGCAGTCTCCCTGATTCTTGGCTTCAACTGGGAATCACACACATTTAATTATTTCCAGAATCACCTACCTTTTATTGGGGAGAGAGCCTTTAGAAGACAGTGGGGATGATATTGACTTAGAAGCAGCAGGGCTTCTACAGAAATATGTACAGCACTGGGCGATGAGAGTGGTAACCCGGTGTCAGGAAACCCAAGGGTTAGAGAACCCCCACCCCAGGTAGATATTCGGAATACAATACCAGAACTGATCTATGCAAACAAATCTTTATTAGCATCTGGAATTTACCTGCTACCATAAATAGTGCTGAGGGTCCAGAGGTGTATCAGATAGATCCTGGAGGAGCTCACAGTCTGACTGGCTCCATCAGTTAGAGTTCCAGCAGGAAAAGGTAGCCCCACTCAGCTGGGAATTTAATAATGGGACAATTTACCAAAGGGAGGGTAAATCTAAGGGAGTCTACAAGGGCTGTAAATGGTACATATCAGCTCTAAAGGGAATGAGCCATCTCAAAATAGTTCTATTTAGATTAAGAGGGTAAGTGGAGTACTGATAAGTCCCATCAACATGTCTTGTATTGAAGTTTAAAATGAATAGGCCTTACTGGCTAGTTTGTTTAGCACCATTAGCTGGAGGAGGCCTCTACTTTGTTCCAGAATGAAACAATCCTCCCTCAACCTTTTCACTATACCCTCAAGAATTCTGAGCTCCACCATCCTCAATTCTTTCTCACCACTGTGCTACCTGCAGCCATCACTGTGGAGAGGGTCTTCCAACACCTTCCACTACGGTTGGCTTCAGGATATGTGTGGGAGTGGCTGTTTATCTCTGTGGGCTTGGGACTTCCTTCTAGGCTCTACAGAGGCCAGTCCTCATCAATTACTCCTTTAGTCCAGAAGATGTCCTGGCTTTAGGATGTGAGACAAATGCCACTCCAGATTTCCCAAGCCCTATTTCACACTTAAGGGAACTAACACTCCAGTGAGGCTGGTATCTGACCAGCTCAAGGTCATGGAATAGACTCAAGCCCAGGTTTGAGCCCCTGCTCTTTGTACCTCATCATTCTGTGACTGGCCTAGGAATGGGTTACAGTCTCTATCAGGTAAAACTGTTACCTGTGCTGGTGGCCATGACAACTTTACTCAGTGAGATTACATTAATTCTTATATTCTCCTACATGACATCTAGAGTCTCCCATGATTTACTCATTGCATTCATTTTTAACCCCATCTTCTGCATATTTAGAATGACAGAGTAATTTGCAGGATAATTTAGGCTCCATTAGTACGTTATGCATACCTCTATTATAGTACTTATCATGTCGTGCCATAATTTTTTGTTTACATATCTGTCACTGTCACTTGACTATGAATTCCTACAGGAATTAACCTATGTCTTACTCATCTTAGAATTCTTTCTCCTCCCCAGAACCCAGCAGCTGAACATTTTGAACATAGTGGGTTTTTAATGAATGAGCTGGCTTTATAGCAAGGCTCAGTAGTCAAGTACACCCAATTTGCACATACTCATTTATGCAACAGATATTTATTAAGTTCTCACTGTGTGCCTAGCACTATGCTAACCTCTAGGAATTCAAACACACCACCTGTGAACCCAGGGAGATAATGGCACACAAAAAAATTAATTCCTAGTTGTTGTAGACTGTTTCTCCAAAATTCATGAATTGAAACCTTAACCCCCAAAGTGATAGTATTAAGAGGTGGGAACTTATGAAGATGATTAGGTCATGAGACTGGAGCACTCATGATGGGATTAGGGCCTTTACAGAAGAGGCCCCAGAGAGATCTTTGGCCTTTTCTCACATGTGAGGACAACACAAGAAGATGACTGCCTACGAAGGAGGCTCTCTCCAGAAAGAATCTACTGGCAGGATAATCTGCAGGATAATTTAGGCTCCATTAGTGCGTTTGTTGTTTATGAGCTACTCAGTATATAGTATTTTTGTTACAGAACCCTTAATGGACCAAGGCACTTATCATCATGTAATTTGCAGAGATGCATGGGGTGTTAACGAAGACTAGAAGTGACTGTTTAATATAGCCTTGTTGAGGAGAGAGTCAGGGAAGGGTTCCTAGAGAAGGAAACTGATGAGGTGCATTTCAGAGTATGGTTATGAGATAACCAGTCAAAGACATGTTGAGAGGAGGCCACCAGGGAGAAGAAACAGTAGGAGTAAAGGCACTAGGACGTGACATAGCCAGGTATGGTTAGAAAACTACCAATCTGATGTTATAGGAGGAACATCAAGTAGGAGACAAGAGTGAGACTGGAAAGAGTACCAAAGCTAGATGGGAGTGGGCTCTTTCTCAAAAGTTATGGAACTTGGATGTTACTCTGTGACATTGATGCAGTAAAGGGACTTAAACTGGGGAGAGATGTGGTAAGACTGGTATTTTGGGTAGAATCACTCCCCGACCTGGTGAAGAACAGAGTTACAGAGTTGGAGGATAAGACTAGAATTAGGAAAACCAATCAGAAGACAGTTACTATAGTACTGGAAAGATATGGAGAAGATGTGACCTAGGGAAGTTGTGGAAGGGATGGAAAGAAGAGGACTGACTTGAGCTTGATTTGGGAGATGAACTTGGCAGGATTTGGTGGTTAGTTGGATTTGGAGAGTAAAGGAGAGAGAGGAAACAAGGAAGATTCCCAGGTGGAAGATGGGGCCATCCTCACAGACAGAGAACAGAGATGAATAGTCAGGTTTGGGGCAAGTTAGTGAGTTCATTTTAGACATCCCAAGTTTGAGGTGCATCTAACTAATTCAGGAAATGTCAAACAAGTAGTCAAAAATATGTCTGAAGCTTGATGAGGACAGGGAGAGGGCTGGGACAAGAGATATGAAAATTGTGATCATAAACTAGAAAGCAGTGGTAGAAACCATGTCACCAAAATCACTACAGTGAGTATGTCGTGTGCGATGGACAAAAGGTTGGACCAGTTCCCTGGGAAATACCAGCACATGAGGATCTGGCCAAGGAAAAGAACCTCACAAAAGAGACTGAGAAGGACAGTCAGAGCATGCTGGGAGTGTGGGGATTACCAGCCTTGCTCACACATGGCTTCCTCAGGGCCAGCTTCCCTGACCTCCTGACCACCCCAGGTCTGGTACTGGTACCCAATAAGTCCCTTGTGTTTGTCCTTCACAGAAGCTATGGTACATGTAAATTAATACCTGATAGTGTTATTATTTAATGTCTGCCCACCCGCACCCCTCGCTAGAATAATAAACTCTATGAGAGCAGGAATTAGATCTCTCTTAATACCTAGGAAATCCTAGAGACTAGCAAGTGCTTGGCAATTAGTAGTTGACTGATAGATACTTGTGAAATTAAAGAATGGTATTTCATACTCGAGAAGGTAGAGATTTTCAAAGAATGTCACTTTTAATAATCAAGTTATCTAGATACTGTTCAATGCCAAATGTAAAATGTGCTTGTTTTATATTTGTACTATTTCCCATGTAGCAAAATTAAATTTTTGTCAGTTTTTTCTTTAAGGTAATGAACATTTTTCTCCCATTTCTCCTGGAGATAATAGGAGGTCTCCAAATACTTGGGAGAATGGAGAAAGGTGGGATAATGGTAGAATTGTATTAGTTTGTAATATTGTGACACTGTCATTGTTCCCCAAAGCTACACCTGGTCTCAGAGTAGAAGACAGATGGCCAAAATGCTTCATAGAAATTTATCTGGTTATTCACCAGGGACAGAAATTATGATGTGAATATGGTCACAATTCAGAATTTCCTTTATGCAGTACTTTTGTGGAAAATTTTATAAGAAAATATATTGAATTAAGATATAACCTATTTTCTATTACAAATCCATATATATATAATATATACACATAAATGTATGTATATAACATACGTTATTACTTATTAAAGTGCTAACAGTTGGATTCCAGTGTCAAACAACTCTCTTACAAACACATTTAAATAATTGTATCAATATTTATGAGAGGCTTCATCTATAGGTATTAAGACCAATGCTCCCCCCCAAAAAATCCAAGTGTCAAAAGGCCAATATCTAGTTTTAGACACATAGATTTCAGAGATATAGGTCTTTGTCTCTTTCTTTTCCCATTTTTCCTCAAATCCTTACCCATCTGAAGAACTATGCTTGAGATTTTGTATAAAGGGATTAAAACCCCCTAAATTCTTAATGATGTTTACCATGAAAACACCCTGAAAGACATAGCACAATAACTCATATGTGCACCAAGTTTCAAAACATATCTGATCCTTTCCTGAGAGTTTTCTGATGGGAGAGATAAAGGAATAAAAGGGGCTCAGCAGAGAGTGGAGAAATACTGCAAAAGGAGTCTGAGGGTATGCAGGGCCAATGTTGTTTCATTGTGGTCAGGCACACTGGTTAGAGTGCAGACTGCAGCTCTGCCTGCCTCTTACTAGTTTTTGAATGCATCTATTTAGCAGCTTGGGCTTCAATCTCCTCATTTGAAAATGAGGGTCATAATAGCACTTACTTCATAGTGATGTTTAGAGTATTAAATGAGTCAATATGTGCAAAGCACTCAGAACAATGCTTGCCGTATAGTAAGTACTGTAACAGTATTAGCTCCTATTGTTATTTACCATTTTAACTTAGGCCATGGAGTTGTGTACAGGGTTTTATGCTTCCCATTTCGCAGATCACCCTCTCGTTTGGGAATGGTTACAATTCAGACTCCACATTACTGGCTCAGGCTTGATCTACCCCCATTTATAATTCCTGATGTTTGGGATCCAATGACTCTGAGGAAATAGGTTTGTTTTTGTTTTATACCCCATGCATAGCCTGCAGTTCTTTCTTCCAGTACTTATAAGCCCTGGTTAAAAATCACTGAACAGCACCAACTGCCGACTTATGTAACTGCATCAGGAGCATTTTCCTTAGGGGTTTGCTCAGAACCCTCTGAGTCAGTTACCCAGGGAAACGAGCTGGTGACGTCACAAGGTATCACATTTCCAGCTCTCTCAGGTCCCTTCTGTAGAGTGTGAGGCAGAGCCTCAGTTCTGAAAGCTTTGCCCAGCCTAAGCAAATTCTTGCCTTCTCCAAGGCAATGTAGAGACCCTCATTCTCTCCCAGCAATGTCTAAACCCAGGTATGTTGGGGAAGTGACCACACATCTTTTTCTGATTCTCTGACCACAGATCTCTTGCTTTGCTTCTTTCCTTCCAGGGAATAGAGATGCCTATGCAAGTGGAGTGTCCAGGACAGCTCTCCATAACTCTTGGTTCTCTAGGATATAGATAAAAAAATTGAAAAAAGAAAAAAAAAACCCCAAAAACCTAAACCCTGGGGCTGCTCCTTGGAGAATCAAGGGTTGTTTCAGGTTTTACAAGGCCTTGGAGGCCAAAGGAATAAGTTACAACACGCTTTTTCCTTCTATTTACTTCCCTCCATGAGCTAAACATGCCCACAAACTCTCCCTTCTGGTTTGTCAACCTGCTTTTCACTCTCTCAAGATACATTATGGCAACTTCTTTGTTCCGCCCAAATGAAAAGAAAATATGGCCATGATGGTATTTCATTAGAGTTTACTGGTGTTTAATGATAAGGTCATTTAGTCTTGTCTCCAACCCAGTCAAACAGTGCAAAGTACATTTCTTGCATTGCTCCCTGCCCTTTTCAAAGCCTATCATACTGATACTTATGCAAATCTGTGGATTACCTACTATTATCTAAATGAAGGCATCTGATAATCAGCAACAATCCTGTCTCCCAAGTTTATGAGGAAAGGAGCCTATGAGAGAAGCAAAATTCAGTCATGTTGAAACTCTCAGTCCCAGAAGGGCGTGTTTTACAGCTCTCTTCTGCTTTAGGACTTCAGCTGTGACCTGCAGAGGTATGCCAGAGAGAAGCTACTTGAGACATTTACAGTTCCCTGGTCAGAGCTAGCCATGACGCGGACTTCTACGTGCATATACCACTTTCTTGTTTTTAGCTGGTATGTCTTCCTCAATTTTCATATCTCACAACAAGTAGGGGATCCGCGGAAATCCAAACTCTTTATAAATGGTGGACAATGGAAGTACCTGACATTCCTGAATCTGGTAAGTTCATATGGCTGTATTGGGAAGCAATCTATTTGTCTATAATATCAGTGCCTCTACACATAGCAGCTTGATTTTATTAAATACAAAATTCCTTGTCTTTCTTCTTTGTCTGTGAGCTTTGGCTTTCTCTTTTATTTCACAACTTGCTCTGAAGAACCCAATTCAGGAGTTACTCATACCTACCTTTTGTACTGGCTAACTATTAAATGCTCTTTTGGAAAGAATCTTATCTTGAAGTTCTTCTCAAATGAGCCCAAATTGGGGACTAAATTAATGGTTTCACCATGGGATTGACTACAAAGGCAGAAAGGATTTTGAACTTTGCTTGGGGAAGTCTGGGGGGGGGGGGGAGCAGAGTGGTGTATGTTGCGTAGGAAGTGCAATTTCCAATGGAGGAATAATGCCATTTTACAGCACACACACAGTGACAGATTTACCTAAGAAATGCAAATACATTTTTCCATGTTCAGATCCCGCATCAAGTTTTTGTAGGCTCAGGTTTCATCTTAAGGACAAATCACCCGACCAAATGGCAAGTACACATTTTCAACTATTTACAAACCAATCACATCACTTGATCCCTTCTTGTTTTCCTAGCCCAGCTGACCACAATCTGATGAATGAAGTGATAAAGTGTGAATGAATGGGAGAAAAACAGATTTTTTAAAAATGTTTTGAGAATATTTTAAATTATTTTTAGAGTTAAAAGTTAAAAATGGTGCATCTTTGGGGATGCTAATTAATGTTTGAGACTTTTTTAACTTAAATGTAAGGTATCATATAAACATCTGATTTCAGAAACTGGACAAAATATTCCAATCCTATAGAATCATAATGCTAGGCAGAGGTAATGCCTAGGATTATGATTGATTGATTGATTGATTGATTGATTGATTGATTTATTAACATTTTTTATTGATTTATAATCATTTTACAATGTTGTGTCAAATTCCAGTGTTCAGCACAATTTTTCAGTTATTCATGGACATATACACACTCATTGTCACATTTTTTTCTCTGTGAGTTATCATAACATTTTGTGTATATTTCCCTGTACTATACAGTGTAATCTTGTTTATCTATTCTACAATTTTGAAATCCCAGGCTATCCCTTCCCACCCTCCACCCCCCTGGTAACCACAAGTCTGTATTCTCTGTCTGTGAGTCTATTTCTGTCCTGTATTTACGCTTTGTTTTTGTTTTTTAGATTCCACATATGAGCGATCTCATATGGTATTTTTCTTTCTCTTTCTGGCTTACTTCACTTAGAATGACATTCTCCAGGAGCATCCATGTTGCTGCAAATGGCATTATGTTGTCGGTTTTTATGGCTGAGTAGTATTCCATTGTATAAATATACCACCTCTTCTTTATCCAGTCACCTGTTGATGGACATTTAGGCTGTTTCCATGTTTTGGCTATTGTAAATAGTACTGCTATGAACATTGGGGTGCAGGTGTCATCCTGAAGTAGATTTCCTTCTGGATACAAGCCCAGGAGTGGGATTCCTGGGTCATATGGTAAGTCTATTCCTAGTCTTTTGAGGAATCTCCACACTGTTTTCCATAGTGGCTGCACCAAACTGCATTCCCACCAGCAGTGTAGGAGGGTTCCCATTTCTCCACAGCCTCTCCAGCATTTGTCATTTGTGGATTTTTGAATGACGGCCATTCTGACTGGTGTGAGGTGATACCTCATTGTAGTTTTGATTTGCATTTCTCTGATAATTAGTGATATTGAGCATTTTTTCATGTGCTTTTTGATCATTTGTATGTCTTCCTTGGAGAACTGCTTGTTTAGGTCTTCTGCCCATTTTTGGATCGGGTTGTTTATTTTTTTCTTATTGAGTCGTATGAGCTGCTTATATATTCTGGAGATCAAGCCTTTGTCGGTTTCAGTTGCAAAAATTTTCTCCCATTCCGTAGGTTTTCTTCTTGTTTTACTTCTGGTTTCCTCTGCTGTGCAGAAGCTTGTAAGTTTCATTAGGTCCCATTTGTTTATTCTTGCTTTTATTTCTTCTAGGAGAAAATTTTTTAAATGTATGTCAGATAATGTTTTGCCTATGTTTTCCTCTAGGAGGTTTATTGTATCTTGTCTTATGTTTAAGTCTTTAATCCATTTTGAGTTGATTTTTGTATATGGTGTAAGGGAGTGTTCTAGCTTCATTGTTTTACATGCTGCTGTCCAGTTTTCCCAACACCATTTGCTGAAGAGACTGTCTTTATTCCAATGTATATTCTTGCCTCCTTTGTCAAAGATGAGTTGACCAAAAGTTTGTGGGTTCATTTCTGGGCTCTCTATTCTGTTCCATTGGTCTATATGTAAGTTTTGGTACCAATACCATGCTGTCTTGATGACTGTAGCTCTATAGTATTGTCTGAAGTCTGGGAGAGTTATTCCTCCAGCCTCTTTCTTTCTCTTCAGTAATGCTTTGGCAATTCTAGGTCTTTGATGGTTCCATATGAATTTTATTATGATTTGTTCTAGTTCTGTGAAATATGTCCTGGGTAATTGGATAGGGATTGCATTAAATCTGTAGATTGCCTTGGGCAGTGTGACCATTTTAACAATATTGATTCTTCCAATCCAAGAGCATGGAATATCTTTCCATTTTTTAAAGTCTTCTTTAATTTCCTTCATCAATGGTTTATAGTTTTCTGTGTATAATTCTTTCACCTCCTTGGTTAGATTTATTCCCAGATATTTTATTACTTTGGGTGCTATTTTAAAGGGGATTGTTTCCTTACTTTCTTCTTCTGTTGATTTATCGTTAGTGTAAAGAAATGCAACTGATTTTTGAACGTTAATTTTGTAACCTGCTACCTTGCTGAATTCTTCAATCAGCTCTAGTAGCTTTTGTGTGGACCTTTTAGGGTTTTCTATATATAGTAACATGTCATCAGCATATAATGACGCTTTTACCTCTTCTTTTCCAATTTGGATCCCTTTTATTTCTTTCTCTTGCCTGACTGCTGTGGCTAGGACTTCCAGGACTATGTTGAATAGGAGTGGTGATAGTGGGCATCCTTGTCTTGTCCCAGATTTTAGTGGGAAGCTTTTGAGTTTTTCACCGTTGAGTACTATGCTGGCTGTAGGTTTGTCATATATAGCTTTTATTATGTTGAGATATGTTCCCTCTATACCCACTTTGGCGAGAGTTTTTATCATAAATGGGTGTTGAATTTTATCAAATGCTTTTTCTGCATCGATGGAGATGATCATGTGGTTTTTGTCCTTTCTCTTGTTGATGTGATGTATTACACTGATTGATTTGCGTATGTTGAACCAGCCTTGTGTCCCTGGGATGAACCCCACTTGGTCATGATGTATAATCTTTTTTGTGTGTTGTTGGGTTCTATTTGCTAAAATTTTGGTGAGGATTTTGGCGTCTATGTTCATCAGTGATATTGGCCTATAATTCTCTTTTTTTGTAGTGTCTTTGCCTGGTTTTGGTATCAGGGTGATGGTGGCTTCATAGAATGAGTTTGGGAGTATTCCCTCCTTTTCAATCGTCTGGAAGAGTTTGAGAAGGACTGGTATGAGTTCTTCTTTGTATGTTTGGTAGAATTCCCCGGTGAAGCCGTCCGGTCCTGGACTTTTATTTGTAGGGAGGTTTTTAATTGCTACTTCTATTTCCTTTCTAGTGATCGGATTGTTCAAGTGTTCAGATTCTTCTTGATTCAGTTTTGGTGGACAGTATGTCTCCAGAAACTTGTCCATCTCCTCTAGGTTATCCAGTTTGGTTCCATATAGTTTTTCATAATGTTCTCGTATGATATTCTGTATTTCTATTTTGTTTGTTGTAATTTCTCCATTTTCCTTTCTTATTTTGCTAATTTGTGCTCTCTCTTTTTTCTTCTTTGTGAGTTTGGCCAGAGGTTTGTCGATTTTATTTACTTTTTCAAAAAACCAGCTTTTGGTTTGGTTGATTTTTTCTATGGTCTTGTTAATCTCTATTGTATTTAATTCCTCTCTGATCTTTATTATTTCCTTCCTTCTGCTGCTTTTTGGGGCTTTTTGTTCTTCTTTTTCTAATTCATTCAGGTGGTGGGTTAAATTGTTTATTTGAGATTGTTCTTCTTTTTTGAAGAAGGCCTGTAACGCTATAAACTTCCCTCTTAGCACTGCCTTTGCTGTGTCCCACAGGTTTTGAGTGGTTGTGCTTTCATTATCATTTGTCTCAAGGTATTTTTTAATTTCAGCTTTGATTTCCTCATTGATCCATTGTTTTTTCAATAACATATTGTTTAATCTCCATGCTTTCCTTTTTTTCTCCTTTGTTTCTCTGTTGTTGATTTCCAGTTTCATGGCATTGTGGTCAGTAAAGATGCTTGAGATAATTTCTATCTTCTTAAAATTGTTGAGGTTTCTTTTGTGCCAAAGTACATGATCGATCCTGGAAAATGTTCCATGTGCACTTGAAAAGAATGTATATCCTATTTTGGGGGGGTGTAATGCTCTGAAAATATCCACCAAATCTAGTTTTTCTATTGTAGTATTTAATTTCTCTGTTGCCTTGTTTATTTTCTGTCTGGAAGATCTGTCTAGTGATGTTAATGCAGTGTGAAAATCTCCAACTATGATTGTATTCCCATCAATATCCCCCTTTATCTCTGTCAGTAATTCTTGTATGTACTTAGGTGCTCCTATATTGGGTGCATATATATTAACGAGTGTGATATCCTCATCTTGTATCACTCCTTTAAATCATTATAAAATGTCCTTCTTTATCTTTCTTTACGGCCTTTGTTTTAAAGTCTATTTTGTCTGAAATCAGTACTGCAACACCTGCTTTTTTGGCTTTTCCATTTGCATGGAATATCCTTTTCCATTCTTTCACTCTCAATCTATATGTGTCCTTCTCCCTAAAGTGGGTCTCTTGTATGCAGCATATTGAAGGTTCTTGCTTTATTATCCAGTCTGCCACTCTGTGTCTTTTGACTGGAGCATATAGTCCATTAACATTTACAGTAATTAATGATAGATGTGTGTTTATTGCCATTTTGAACTTATCTTTGCAGTTGAATTGGTATATCCTCTTTGTTCCTTTCTTCTTCCTTTTGTGGTTTGGTAATTTTCCTTTGTATTATCATGGACTTTATTTAATTTTTGTGACTCCTTTGTAAATTTTTGGCTTGTGGTTACCCTTTTTTGTAAATCTATCAACCCATTACTATAACTGTTTTTATTAAACTGATAGTAACATGATCTCAAACCCATCCTACTGTTAAAAAAAATTTTTAAAAAGAAAAAAAAAATATTCTATATTTCCCTGCCTCCCTCTCCCACTCTCAGTGATTTGTATGTCTTCTTTTATAATTTCATGTTTACTTTATTTGTAATTCATGAGTTATCACCTTTCCAGTTGTGTGTTTCTCATTTCTGTAGCATCCTGCTGCTTTTCTATTTAGAATAGCCCTTTCAATATTTCTTTTAGCATGGGTTTAGTATTGCTAAACTCCTGCAGCTTTTTTTTGTCTGTGAAACTCTTTATTTCTCCTTCTATCCTCAAGGATAGCCTTGCTGGATAAAGGATCCTAGGCTGCATCTTTTTTTCATTCAGGGCTTTGAATATATCTTGCCACTCCCTTCTGGCCTGTAGTGTTTGTGTAGAGAAATCAGCTGAGAGCCTTATGGGGGTTCCCTTGTAACTTACTCTTTGCTTTTCTCTTGCTGCCTTTAGAATCATTTCTTTATCCTTGACTCTGGCCATCTTGATTATGATATGTCTTGGTGTGGGTCTATTTGGGTTCTTCCTGTTTGGGACCCTCTGAGCTTCCTGTACTTGGATATCTGATTCCTTCTTTAAGTTTGGGAAGTTTTCAGTCATGATTTCTTCAAAAACCTTTTCAATCCCCTTTGATCTTTCTTCTCCTTCTGGGACCCCTATTATGCGAAGATTGGGACGCTTTATATTATCCCATAGGTCCCTTATGCTATTTTCATTATTTTTTATTTGCTTCTCTTGTAGTTCTTCTGAATGGGTGCTTTCTATTGCCCTGTCTTCTAGATCACTAATTTGTTCTTCTGCATTATCTAGTCGGCTTTGCACAGCTATTAGATCATTCCTCATCTCTGTCAATGAGTTTACCCATTCTACTTGGCTCTTCTTTATAGCTTCAATTTCATTTTTGACATATTTTATATCTCTAAACACTATCTCTTTTAATTCCTTCAGCAATTCGATCACTCCTTTTTTGAAATCTTGATCTAGTAGGCTATCGATGTCTATTTCGTTGATCTTTCTTTCAGGGGATTTCTCTTGTTCTTTTAATTGGGAAAGGTTTTTCTGCTGCTTCATCTTGCTCATACCTCTTTGGCACTGTGGTTTATGGAGTATCAGTTGTTTATTTTGGTCCTTAAGGATTTTATCTACCTGATGCCTATTTAGGAATAGAACTTAGGAAAAAAAGAAAAATAAATAAGAGAGAGAGAGAAAGAATTTTAAAAGAAGGGAGAAAGAGGGTTTGAAAACAGTGTATAATGAATAATAGAAGAGTGAGTTGAAGCAGAGTATTAATCGGGTTGAGACGTCCTTTTAAAACCTTTACAAAAAAAGGGGGGGGAGATGAATAGATGTATTTGAAACCTGTGTCTAATCAATAGCAGGACATCAAAACCCAAGAGAAATAGAAATGAATTAAGAAGTAAAGATTAAGAGAGTAATAGAAAATAGAACAGGTAAAAACAGATTTAAAAAAAAAAGGGGGGGGGGGGTTTGTCGGTGTTCTCCTGGAGTCTGTGTGCTTTTAATGTGAAGTCTTTCTGTCTTCGTCCTGTTTTAGAAGCTCAGCTTGCTGTTTTCAGAGGCCCTCCATTGGCGCCCTCTTCTGTGCTGCTCCCAGCACCTGTCGGCAAGCAGATCGCGCCTCCTCCTAACACTGGGTCAGGTGCAGCTCTCTGCTGTGGGCGGGCGGGTCGCTGCCCCTCCGGATGCCGCAGTCAGATGTTGCAGACTGGCCAGGTAGGAGGGCGGGTCGTGCCCCCTCCCAGCACCTCGGTCAGGGGCTGTGTTCCTGCCCCAAAGGCGGGGGGGGGGGGGCCGCTCTCCCTCTACCTGCACCGCCGGTAGTTCCGCTCTCTGTGCGGCTGCGCGCTCCGCCCTGGTCGGCGCTCCGCGGGTGGGCTCGGGGAAGACCGAGGGACAGCCCTGTCCCTGCTCCGAGCCAGAACCCAGCTCCTTGTTTGTCTTTGTGGAGCAAGTTCTCTGAGGGACCAGGATGGAAGGATCCTATCTGCCCCAGGCTGCAGGCCAGTCTCAGTCTGGCCTTTGAGGCTGCTAAGCCCTTCGGTGAGGATGTAGGTTTCGCCCCCACCCCCGCCTGAGTGCTCAGCGCGGAGGATATGGCGGCTGTGCCTGAGCCCCGCCTCTCTTCCCCTGAAAACTTTCCGCGGGTTTTCAGAGATGGGGGTGTGCACCCTTCCCCCGAGAGCACATCAACCTTGCTGTTTTATGGAGGGCCCAGGTTGTTCTGCCCTGTGCACCCACAGCCACGGCGCGCAGCCCCTTGCGTTCCCCCCGGGGCTGCCTCCGTGCAGCCACTTCCGTCCTCCGGCCGGCTTGTGCAGCCTGGCCCTGCCCGCCGCTGCCGGCCCGCATCTCAGGCTGGGTGTCGGGGGGACGCTCTGTGCCCGTTTAACTTAGTTCTGTTAGTCAAGGGCTGCTCTGTACAGATCCGAGCCTCGGAGGCTCCCCCTCCGTCCCTCTGGCCTCTCAGTTGGAGAGGGGAGACCCAGCGAGCGAGCGCCAGTCCTCCTTTGCCGCTCCCTCCCCGCGGGACCCGTCCCGCGCTGCTTTGCCTTTTGTTCTTTCTTTTTTCCTTTTCTCCTACCAGATTTTTGGCGTCTTTATCTTTTGAAGAGGGCGATGTTCTGTCGGAGATCCACAGGTGTTCTGGTTGGCTGAGTGGGTCTGTAGATGTGGGTCTTGGTGTATTTGTGGGAGAGGGTGACCTGCGAGCGTCCTTCTACTCCGCCATCTTCTCCGTCTCCTGATTTATTTATTATAAGAAAAAAATGACGCTCTGAAATGCTAAGGAGAGGAAATTCAGAAAGTTCAAATCAAAGAGGCCTGGAGGTTCTGCTTCCTCCTCTCTGGTACTTTGCTGGTCTTTGATTTTGGCCTGAAAGATCTGAGCCCTGAACCTAGCTCTACTGTGCTTGAAAAATATCAAGATGACTGCTTGTTTAAATCATAGAATTTAATGAAAACACAAACTAAAAATAGAAATAGTAACAAAAAATTTTTGTAGAATTAGAATAATACTGTAAAAATCTCAGCTTTATGTACCTATTAGCTTCATGTTCAGAAGAGTCAACTTAAAGTCATCAGTGTCTGTAGCCAGGATTGATGGTCTAATCAAACCCAGATTCTAGTATGGATGTCCCACCTCACTCACACTAAGCATGGGTAAGACAGATTCATCACCTACCCCAACAAACCAGCTCTCTTGACTTCTTAATTCTAGCTCAGTTACAGTCTCAGAGACACTCATCTGTCAAAGACATTGTTATTTCCTAGTGATAATCCCCTTTTTGTTCCCTGATTAATCAGCCACCAAATCCTATGTTTTTCCTTTTGCTAGGTTCATCCCTTTTCCCCCAATCCTACTTCCCCCTCGTTGCAGGCTCTTATTAATTTGTACCTAGATGATCAGATCATCTCTTCATTTTCCTCTCATTATCAATCCATCCAACTACCACTCAGATTTCAGATTAATCTTCCCAAAGCACTGTTTTTGGTTTTTTGTTTTAAACATCATGAGCCTGCTTGAGAAGTGTGATCTGCTACTCAAGAAACTGCAGTGGCTCCCTTCTACCTTATGAGACCAATTCCAGACTTTTGATTTAAGAGCTTACCTGCCTACCTAGCCTTCTGGCACTCCTCTCCCCAGGAAGGCTGCTCTGTTCTCCAGGAAGGCTTGTGTCTTCTCCAGTGTTGGTCCCTAGGCTTTTTCTGTCACTGCTCTATGCATATTACACTTTCCTTGAACGAAGGGCCTACCTGCTTCTCCAGTTTTCTGCTTTCATAGACCACTTGAAATCACATATTCTTAAACATCTCTGATTACCAACTCTAGCCCAAATTGGTTTTTCCTTTCTCTGAGGTTTTATAGCATCTCTCAGTCACTGTTTATGTGTAGTATTGTCTTCTTATTTCTACTCACACATGAATCTTAACATTGTAACCAAATTGTAAATGACTCCAAAACAGGAGTTTTCATCTCCTGGGTCCTTGCCAACCCTAGCATTCTACAATTTTTACATTGTATTTGATACAGTGGCTGGCAAAGATTACCCTCATAATAAAAACTGAGTGACCTGGTATGTTGACTGGACTTGACCTCAGATTCTTCTGCATTCCTGAGCAGTATAGTCTCTTCTGCCATCTTCTGGCCCCTGAAATGGGCAGAGAGGGCTTACCTGGGGCTGTTTCCTTTCTGCTCTCTGTTAGGTGCCATTTTGAAAGTGTGACTTAATGCAACATTTTCCAATTAGTGAATTTGGGATGAATGTGTTTTAGAGAATCAATTTAAGGACAGACTTCAAATAAGTTACTTTATGTGAAATATTGGGCCTTAAAATTTCTAACTCTTGAGGTCTTCTGGGCTGACTAATAGTTGTGTTTCTTAATGATTAATTAGTGTAATTAATTATTAACTAGTTAATGGTTGCATTTATAAAATCATAGAGATTTCAAAACTTGCTGTAACACTCAACTTTATATACGCTTATTGAAATCAGAATCCCATCCTGATTTCCAGGAAATTTATACCCCTCTTCTTTTAACAGCTTTAATTTCTAGTTGGCTGAATATCAGTTACAGCCCCTAAAAACAAAATCCACCTCAATGCAAGTCAGCATTCTAAATGTGCCCATTTCCTCCTGAAGCTACTCCAGGAGATTCAAAGGATTGATGCTTGGGGGTGGGATGAGCTGGTGTGATGGGGTGCCACTGAAAACTGGTCATGGTGACCAAGTCCTGCATAGTGCCTAAGGAGAATAAAGGAAGGAGAGGGGAGATGTGAGTCTCTGCCTAATGAGGGAGTAAACTGACCCCAGGGAAGAGGCAGCTAGTTCTCTGTTGGAAGGGGAAGACAATGTAACCTAGCAGTTATAAGCATGAGCTCTAGGATCATCAGCTCTCTGGGATGGTACCTCAGCTCCACCTGTACTGACACTGAGACAGGTATTTCTTTGTATCTTCTATTTCCAAATCTGTCAAATGGAAATAAAAACAGTGAATAGCCACAGAGTGACCATAAGGGATTAATGACCTGACATGAGGGAAGCATTCAGAATGGTGTAAGCAGTGGACGATGGAAAGAGAAGATGGGAGGGTGCTGGTGAGCTTCTAATCATCTCATCTTTGAGTAGAGCAGAGGCAGTGCAGAAGGGAAGGTGATTTTTGGGGACATCAGCTTCTCACTGAGCTCCATGGTTACTGGGTCATGGATCCAGGCAAGGATCACCCACCTGCTTCATTGCTTAAGTATCTCCCTCTGCAGGCTTCATGCTCCAACTTCCCAGCTAGAGGAGGATTGCTATGCAGCCATTGTTTTCCCTGTATAATAGCTGCCCAGGTGGATGCCCTCAGGCACTGGAGAAGTCCCAGAGGCAGACTGCAGGCTCAGGCAGAGGGCAGTGAATCCTCTGAATGAGGCAGCTCCCAGAAGCTGGTATGGAGACAAGGCAGTGCTGTGGACACCCTCAGGGTGCTCGTGCTGGCTCAGACTCCCAGTGCCTGTGTCTTCCACAAATGTTGTGGTCCCTCTTTTCTAACCACTCCACTTCTGTCCAGGGACAGTCCCTGACTCTGGGGAATGCAAGCTACGGGGAGGAGATGGAGGGAATTTTCAGCTGCAATTTAAACTGGCCTGCAGAATTCATACAGTTTGCAGGGTTTTTCTCTTTTTAAAAATAAATTTCCCTCTGAGACATGGTTAGAGGTGGTGCTTCATAACTGGGATCTCCAGGGGAGATGCTGGGTGGGCCCCTCCCTGTTTCCCTCACCCCACTTCACCAACATAGGCACAACCTTTCCTTTCCCTCTTTACAAAGGTGCCCAAGCCTCAGGCAGCTCTGACCTCATTTTCTTCAAGTTCTCAGGATGACAACAGCAACCTCATTACATAGGTCCTCAGGGATGGCAAGCAGGGCCAGGGGTAGAGAGATCCTTGAGGATGTTCCATTGTCCAAACTCCAAGGTAGCCCATGAACGTGAGAAGGCAGGGATCCATTTACAGTATTCAACACCCACTTCAGTATTTGGGGCTAACCTTTCATTTCCATCATTGGGTTAATATATTACTTTGTGGAACTCTTCAGCTCAGCAGAGTCAGAAATACACTTAACTGTCTATTCCACAAAAATGCTTAAGACCACTGTTTTTAGCTCTCAGATAGCTGAAAGAATGAGAGCTGACAGAAAAGAAGAGTCACTACCAGCACCCAAAATAAAATAGCTGTAATTTATTGAGCAACCATGATATAGCATTTTGGTAGGTTCTTTGCACACAGTATAGAGATAAGTGATTGAAGACCTAGCTTCTGAAGCCAGACTGCCTGGGTGCCACTTACCTACCGCGTGATCTTGAGTGAGTTACCTAACTTCTCTGTGCCTCAGTTTCCCCATATGTAGTGGGTACCGTCGTGTGGCACACAGATGCCCTCATCTCCCCAGTATGGAGTTACTCATTCCTTAGTTCCTGGAGAAGGAGTGTTGGCCACTGATGACCCACAGTTGAGCTCTTGTCCCAGAATTGTCCTCAGCAAAAGGTAGCTACCCAGACCAAGGCTTAGAGCCCTCCCTGGGGTTGCTACAACCAATGACTGGCTGATCTGGGGTACAAAGGCCAGGCTCCAGGACAATTCTGAAGGGGCAGCTCAGCTCCAGAGCTCCTTTGGGGATTAGCTAATCTCATGCAACTACACTGCCTTTCTGGATTTCCTGCTGCTCAGTCCTTCTCTCTGCCTCCCTCCTTTCTTCCCACAGATGTTCTGAGAGCATTTCTCAATGAACACTCTGCAGGCAGATCTCAGAATCTCAGATTCTGTTTGCCAAGGAACTTGACCTACATAATGTAAAATAGTAAATGTACAGAAAATGTTCCTCCTCCGCCTCTTTCTTCTTCCTAATAAAAACATATTAACATAGAGCCTGCTCTGGCCTGTACTGTGTCTAATTTCTCGCACCTAATAGGCATTCTGTGAATGCTGGCTGCATAAATAAATGATCAGAACATGATTCTAACTGGTAAGAGCCAATTTCTAGAAAACCCCACCCCACATGTCATGTAGACATGTAAGACAGTCTACCCCATGGCCATTCTACTGCTACCTTGAAGCCTGCTGTCATCAGCTACACAACACTGGCCAAGCATTCTTACAAATCTTCCTCCCAGCCCATCCCTCAATGTTCTTACTTTCTTCTCTTTTTTTCTTCATCATTCCAGCTTGTTCTTCATATCATTTCTTCACCTATGTTCTTTATTTCATTCTTTTATCTCTTTCATAAGCTAAGTGCACATGAATGATGGCTGAAATAGTATATGACATATAATACAGAATTATTTGGCAAGTCTTCCTCTACCTACACCAAATACCACCACCCTTACCACCACAGTCCCCTTGTACAGAATACTCATCACAATTAGTCCCCATGTGCTGTTTTATTCTGGATTAGTCTCCATGGCAAGTATTGCATCATTTCAAAGACAAGACCTGAGAAAGTCCCAGCCTGTCTGAGTCAGGCACGGAGAGCTGAGCTAGGCGCTGGATGACTTGACTCATCCAGTAAGAGTTGTAATATCTTGCTCAGGAAACTTGCGGAATCTCCCTCTCTGGAATTATTTTTTAAATGAAGAAATTCTCATTTCCTGGGATAGTTTAAGAGGGTTGTAGCTTAAAGCAAGGAAAATAAACTTGACAACTTAGAAAGGTTAAGCTTCTGTGATTTCAAGATTTTTGTGAGGACAGAAATGTAAAAACTAAATATTCTTTAGCTGTGGTTTCTTAAATTGCACTAATTATAAAAAAATTTAAATTCAGCTCTCCCAGGTGGTGAGTTTGTCAGCTAGTAACAAAAATGGAAGACAGCTAACAAACTTAGTTCAGCAGTATTTCAGAACAAGGCATAAAAGAACAAACAGAATGAGGGAAGAACTGGTAGAAAAGACAAATTGGAGAACAACAACACTGAAGTAACCCTTGCCCAGTAGATACCATTAGCTCTTCTTTTTTGAGCAGCCAAATTAGTTGAGAAATGTGAACACCTGTAATTTTATTGTAAGAGTCATAAAAGATGACCAGTTGTTACTGTCTTATTTTAATGTTGCTGCGTCAGTTTGCTGGGGCTGCCATGCCACAGACTGGGCGGCTTAAACAACAGAATTAATTTCCTCACAGTTCTGGAGGCCAGAAGTCCAAGATCAAGATGCTAGCAGGACTGATTTCTATGAGCCTCTCTCCTTGGCTTGTAGACACTACCTTCTCCTTGTGTCTGTGTGGGTCTGTGTCCCAAT
Organism: Camelus dromedarius; assembly: GCF_036321535.1. Taxonomy (NCBI): domain Eukaryota; kingdom Metazoa; phylum Chordata; class Mammalia; order Artiodactyla; family Camelidae; genus Camelus; species Camelus dromedarius. Next base: position 7,347,097 of record NC_087454.1, on the reverse strand, counting down.
CTCCTCTTATAAGGACACCAGTCCTATAGGATTAGGGCCCATCCTACTGTCCTCATTTTAACTTAATCACCTCTCTAAAGATCCTATCCCCTATACAACCACTTTCTGAAGTACTGAGGGTCATAACTTCAACATATGAATTTTGGGGGGGATATAATTCAGTCCCTAACAGCTGCCATTTTCCCCCTTGGCTGTTCTTTCTGTGCATGTCTTATAAACACTCCAGTGTATTGTCCTTAGAGAATGAGCAGACCACTGTACAGTTTGATGAGCTGATCCAAATCTGTAGTTGAGACCCTCCAGGAAGCCTCCCCATTGAGTGAGTCAACGCTGGCTCCCTCTCCTTGCTCCCCAGATCTGCTGTGGTTTCAATGGGCCCCAGTTCTTGCCTATTTATTTTCTTCGCAACACCCTAGCCCCTCCTTCCTGAGCTCCAATGGGGGCGGGGGCTCCATAAATATTCCTTGTTGATACAGATGATGGCATGTCAGTATGGATTAAGATCAATGGAGACAAGGCTGCTTCATTCACACAGCTGGCATCTTTCCAATGTGGCATATGCCTGTGAAATAGTGTGTGAGCTGAGGGTGGAGGGGGAGATGTGATTGGCAAGTCTGTGGTGTGGAGCAAATTTCTATCGGTGAAGGAGAAGCCACGGAGGCTCTGAGTAATGTGTTCTTTTCCCCAGTCCAATTTCCACATTCTGTGACTGGGAAAGGCAAGAGAAAGTCAGGACAAGCTTGACTCATGTTGATGCTAGGAAGCTCTCATGAAGGAAAGTGGTCACATAGACTTCACATGCTGGGTGGAGGCAGCCTCTCCTCAAGGATGGAAAACCCAGCAGATGCTCAGTGCTCAGTGCGTGATTAATTGCTGTGTTGATACGACAGTGCAGGCCTCTTCATCCTAGGCCCAGGCCCCTTGCCTGTCCTTCCTAACTATAGCTGCTGCCTGTGGTGGCCTCAGGGGTGAGGTGAGAGCTTCTGGGGGAGAAGGGAGGAGGCAACTTCTTCTACCATCCATGTGCAAAGATTGCACTCCAAATTCTACAGCCCTTAGGGGCTGAGTGGCAAAAGTAAATGACAAGTATTGGGGTGGCAGCCTCTTTATGCGTTGAAAGCTGTTGCCCCCTCCCTGGGACACCCCTTTCTGGCTTAAAGCCTCCTCCTCCCTCAGGGGCCATGGGGTTCTTGAACACTTCTAGTTTTCCACCATCTGATCATTCTTTGCTATATTGCTTATTGCTGCCCGCTTAGCCCCTCTATCCCCTAGATGAGGGTATTTTCCCAGCATTTGCTTCTCATTTCTCTCCTCTCTGTCCTCTCTTCATTAATCTCATCCCACCACGGGGTTCACTCCCTGGATCTGCACGCCCCACCTCCTAGGTCTGCATTTCCAAATGGAAGTTCCTCTAGGCAAGTGGTTCTCAACCTTGGCTGCCCTGATTAGAATCACCTGAGAGAATTTTTAAAACTCCTGATGTCTAGGCTACACCTCAAGACCCATTAAATTAGAATCAAGGAGTCTGAGAATCAGGCATCAGTATTTTTTAAAATAATATTAAATTCTCCCACTTGGAGATAATGGTCTCTCTTCTGACCTGTGCTTTGTCTTTATTCTTAGAAACCTTGTTTTGTTTTGTTCTGTTTTGAAGTCTGGCTCAAGAAGCAGCCTCTGGGTTTCAAATCCTGGCTTTGACATTTATCAAACATGAGACTGTAGGCAAGTCTGTTCATCTCTCTGTGCCCTAGTTTACTCACCTGTAAAATGGGAAATGGAGAGGCAATAATAGGATTTAATCTCATAAAATTATTATAAGAAATTAAAAGCTTAGATCTTGTTAATGCCTGGCACATAACAAATAGAATTGAGTAGTCATTAAGATTTTTAAGTAATAAATTTATGTCTAATCCGGTGGCTCTAGAATTTTAGCATATATCAGGCTCACCTGGAGACTTTGGTACAAAATAAGTTCCTGGGCCCAATTCCTGGAGATTCTGATTCCATAGTCTGGGGGGCGGCACTTCGAACGCGCTTTGGGGTGCTGCTGGTGCTGCTGGTCTGAGGACCCAGCTGGGAGTACTGCTGGCCTAATCCATCTCTGAGTTCTCTTCTACCCACCCTTTCAGCCCTAGGAGATGCAGGAGGCTGGCTCTGCTAGAGCTTTGCTAGGGTTCAGAGCTCAGAGTTGGTTCCCCAGCAGCCAACTTTGCTAGTCATTAGTCCAGCCCTCCAGGTTCCAGAACTTGCCTGACTCATACTCTCAGAGCAGAGTCCAGGCTGTTACTTTTGTAGCAATCCAGAGCTTTCAAGAAACAGGACAGATTATGATGCAGTAACTCAAAACCAACCTTAACTCTGTATTGTTATGACCCTTGGCACAGAATGACAAGATGCCATTTTGTGCATCTCCCTCAGGAGAGCACAGAGCTCCTCCATGGTGCTCTTGATCCTGATTCTGGCTTCTCTAATGAGATTGCAGCACTAAGCATTAAAAAAATTTTTCTTCCTAGGAAGAGGCCAGAATATATCCACCATTGTGTCTGGATCTTTGCTCTTGGGCTGTTTATTTGGTTTTTCCCACCTCTGGGCTGCCAAGGTATCTATCTCATTACATTCTCTTTTTAAGCTATTTTGTTTCCATTTTAGCTCTACTCCATTACACTAAATACTGTACACATTATTATCCCCTAAACAACTTTACTCAATCAGTTTTAGCAAGCAAGGTCAGGGCCCAGTGAGCTGCAAGACCAGCCTTTGAATTGGCTCCCAACCAAAACAGCCAGCAGCCCCCTCCTTCTCAAATCAATATTGCTCCTGAGGGATAGTGCTTTACGTCAGTGAAGAATGTATTAATTAAAACAAATGAAAATGCCCTCATTTGTTGTAATGAATTTAGCTCTTGCAGGCCATTTTCTATGGGGTCGCCTGCCTGGAAGATGTGCTGAAAATAACTACAGGAAAAAAAGACATTAAGTTCGTAACTGCCTTCAGAGACCTGCTTTTCACCACACTGGTTTTTCCAATATCCACAGTAAGTGATAGAGATGTGCAAGTAATATACTACACAGAGCACATGGATGGACCCTTCTTCTGGGCTGTTTGGGACCCCTTTATTGTAATCAGGGCAACTGCATTTGCAAAACTGGACTGTCTGAGGACTGTTTCACATTGCCCAGTGTCTTCTGGAAATAAGGCACATTACTGACAAGATTTATCATTATCTTTTGTATTTTTGTGAATATTTGATATAAGATCTTTATTGATGTCTAACAGGGAAGACTGAAGACCCTTCTTAATCAAAATACAACTGCGATAACCTTGGTTCCATCAGGGTGATGGGAATGGAGGGTGCCGAGGAGGGAGATGACTCATTTCCCCTTATATACAGCTTGTTTTACTTGCTGCAATAAACATTTGTTACTTCTGCAAGTGGAAATCATAGAAAAAAAAAGGCATGAGAATCTTTAAAGTTGGCACATGGAAAAGACACCTGAGGAGAGGCAGATAGTCTACCTGAAATATCTGGTGTGGCACTCACAGTAGGTTCCCGATTCATTTCGTTAAATGAATGGACATTGGAAAGAAGCAAGACATATGCAAGGGACAGTAGGCTTGTTGCTGATACTGTCCACATTTCTATGGCATTGTTCAGTTCATGCTTTCATTCGTTAGTTAGAATGGCAACAAACAGATCAGGCACGCCAGCTGCCCAGCGGGGCTTATAATGAGAAATGACTACCTCTTTACACCTGCCATTGTTCTGTTTCCTACAGTATTGAGACATCAAACTTAAACCCAAGACAAAACTCTCCAAACGCTGATGAGTACTCAGAGAACAGAGTAAAGACTGGCATTCCAGCCTTACTTTTCAGGATGCCTCCTCCTCCGTGCCCATAAATCTTCTAAAGGCCAAGTTTTTATAACAATGGAGTTTACTCATTTTTTTAAAGCTTAGAAATTGTGCCTTTGGAATTTAAGAAGATAGGAAGATCAAAAGATTAATAGTTATTTCTATCTTGACTTTGACTTTGTAGCATAGAAGACAGACATTTTGAAAAGACAGCCAAGGGGTACAAGAGGATGGGAATCAATCCAAAATTCTGAGCAATAAAGAGATACAACTCTCAGTTAAGTAGGTTGTGAATTATCCTGGACACCTTTCACTTCTCTCCCCCAGCCTTCCTGCTTCCCCTTGCCACGCCTATTTAGAGAGTGGGTATGGAAAGTGTAAGACTCAAGCCACTCCATTTGGCTGCTCACAGCACTCCTGGTGAAAGCTTAGGGAGGAGAGAAGTCATTGGTTAAAATGAAATGACCTAATGGTCTACGAATCCTGTTTATCTATATTTTCTCTGCCTGCCCCGATGACAAATAAGTGATCCCTCTTTGGAATCCCCAGAGAGACTGGATGTTGTGCTTTTACAATAGTTTTTTTCCTTCATTTTACATTTCTATAATGTATATATAAGATGTTCTTAAGGCTGTTATCTTTTTATTTTGCTATGTTTCCTTGATTATCTTAAAAACCACTGATTGAAAATAAACCTAATGATGCTATTTTTGTGTTCTATTTTCCAGTTTGTATTTCTGTCATTCTGGAGCCTCTTTCTCTATGATCGAGAACTCGTGTACCCTAAGGCCCTGGATGATATCTTTCCAGTATGGTTGAATCATGCACTGGTGAGTGAGAGAAAAATTTAGTGACTATAGAAAGGTAATAGCCTCTATACTGAGAACTCCAAAGTGCCTTATTTATGTTTCCAAACTTCTCCTTAACCCCTCACATCCCATTCACTACCCTGTCTCCGTCCTGTCACTATTTATTTAAAGAGCACACTGAGAATACAAAATGAAGAAAAAGTGGTGCTGTAATTGGAATCACTGAGAACAGACCAGATGTCCAGGCAAGACTATCTGGCTGGTTGCTTATGAAGTCATTCAAAAGACATGAAACCATAAGGGCAGGCAACTTCTTGGAGGCTGCAGTCCTGAAAGAGAAGCAACTTCACCAAACAGCGTGGAATGAAATTTTGATCTAGGAATGGAATCAAGCAAGCTTTAAAAATAATCCACCCTGGATATTAACTAGACTTTTTGTGGTAATCATTTCACAATATATACAAATACCAAATCATTACGTTGTACACCTGAAACTCATACTCTATATGTCAATTAGATAAAAAAAAAAAAACAAAACCCACCTAAATGTCCAAAGCATATCTCATAGCTGAGAAGTAGCCTCTTAGCTAATGCTTGATCAGGACTATTTATCACAAATGGTTTACATATTCCTATGAATATGTTCCCATTTGGTTCCTTTATTCATGCATTTACTTTTGAGGGGCCAAAGAGTAAACAGAACCTGTTCTGAGATACTTGGATCGCTATACCTGAATACCACTAACAGTGACTTGAACAAGCAGAGTTGGAGCAAGGTTGTCTAGGTCTTGGATAAAGGAGGGGGTCTGAGTTACTGGCACTACATTCAAAGTACTTGCTCAGCTTCTCAATATTTACCAATGTATTTCCACATTAGTCAGGACTTCAGAAGTAGGTCTGAGAGTCTGTGAAGCAAATGACATTTAAAAACCAGGGGGAAATCACAAGGGCTCCTCAGGTTTACAGACTTTCTTCTACTCCCAACTTTTCCATTGTCTTAAAACACACAATTACCAATTTGGAAAAGCAGCTCAGTCCACTAATTTTGCTCCACCACATGCCCTCCCCCCAGAAAAACATACTTTCATTTTAAATATGTGTTCAGTGAGGTACTGATTATTAACTAAGGTATATAAGTTCTGATCTAGAGTTCAGAACAAAAACTATGTATTAAATAAGTCCCTTTCTCAGAGAACCCTCCTACTACCCTCTTTTTACCAGATCACCTCATCACTTTCCCAATTTCCAGTTAACATTAATCTGAGACCCATACATAGGGAATTTTCTGACCTTTTTATGGCACTTCACACTGTATTAAGCATGTTCCTCAAATATGAGCCAATTTAACTCACACAACCTAACTTAGACAACAACTACAACCCTGATTTTTCCAAATTAAAAAGATAAAAGCTCAGAAAGGTTAAGTGGTTTGCCTGGAGCCACTGAACTCATAAATGGGACAGTTAGGATTTACATTCAAAGCTCTTCCTTGCCTTATATAAAGTACAGAATTTGTTGTTCGATCTGGTTTCATAATTAACCAGGCAATCAAAAGGATGTCATTTCACTTGATTAACACAGCGAAGTGAGAATTCTCACTTAAAAAAAAATCCAGACTCCCCATCTGTATGCTAATAAGCCAAAACTATACTTCAGAAAATGAAGTAATTTGGGACAACTGATCAAGCTAGATGTTGCTAAAATAAAAAGGCAGAGTACTGAAAGTGTCTTTTATTTGGAGCCAAACACATACAACAAACACCTTTTCAAGGCTTTGTGAATTCATCTAGTAGTTTTCCTACAGCTATTACAAACTTCCTATCTCTTTGGGGTTCCATTTTCCATGTGGAAGTAGTTTTCTTCCAAATAGTTATAATGGTGATGCCTAGCATTTGTGACCTTGCTGAACAGTCACATATGAATTTTTGGTAATTTTGGAAGCAGACAGCTAGATAATGTACATCATAGCCATGAGCTAATAAGCAAGGCAGAAACTATACAACAGAGAACATAAAATATTTGTGTGCCTTTACAACCTAGGGGTTTCTTTTGACCCTATTCTTGTCTTTTGGTCAATCAAATAACCTGAATCTCTTAGAGACAAGGGGCCAGGGTCAAAGGAGGTGGGACAATGGTGAAAAAGAGATAAGAAGAGGAAGCAACCTGCCTTGGGTCAGACCCAGATTCTTCCATGATTCTGTTAATTTCATTGGAGAAACTCCCAACAGAACCATTTCTGGGGAAAATGTTGGCATCAGCAAAACCATCATTGGGTGTTCCCAGTATGGTTATTCCCCAAACTTCCACGTTTGCTTTTGGTGTCTGCTGCAAATCCAGTGTCCTCATGACTGCATCACATCCCTCTCTCCCAAATTGTGTCCCTTAATCTGGACATTTTCTTTTCTCGCTATTAAATACTCCTGGTCTATTACCTCAAGGAATGCTCTCTGTTAACATCTTAAATACTAGTATAAAAGTATATGGAAATGGTTGTTATTGGGTTAATTTACTAACACTTTCTACATTTTAACTGTGTCTTTCCATGACAACTCAAATGAGTAAATACTCGCAAACCAAAGTGGCAGCCAAAGTGATGATGGGCGGTCAGACAGGACACTTGGTAATAGATGCCTCCAAGGGGACCTGCTTTTAAAAGGAAACATTTCCTGTAATGTTCCTTTTTCTCTTTCACAATATAAGAATTCTTGCTGTACAAAGCCACAGTCATGCTTTCCTGAAAGGTTCTTTCATGTCACAACAGTCCTTATGTTTTCCTATTCTAGTCTTAGCTTTGGACTACTCTCCCTATTCCCATTTGTAATGCTGCCCTGGGTTTTATGAGTAGTATGTCAAATTAAGAAACACCTCTCTCCCCTTTAGCACAGTGTAGTTCTAAAACCTTCATGAGTCATCAAGTCTTTCAACTCCTCCCTGCCCAACCCTTCTAACCCATTAAAGACTTGCCACTGCAGTTTACACCATTCAAAGATCACTATCATCTCTAATGGACATTTTTCTATCCTTGCTTTGTATTCAAACCAAATAGTAACATCGGTGAAATATTTGCATCGACCATAGACAGACTGACTTATTCAAAGTAGATTAACCTGACTGTTTCATTGCTAAGCAGTTCTCCAGTCTTCATGAACAAAGAAAAAGAACAGCAAAGTATTCCTCCAGGTTTTGCCAGGAAAACATTAACTCCTCAGGTATTATCTAAATGACTACTAAAGATAGAACCAGAGCAGACAGATTTAAATAGCAGGAAAAGGACTCAGTAACCGAGGAAAATATCAGATCCTAACCTGAAGGGAGCTGGAAATCTTATTTCTCCAGAAATCAACCTGAATTGTTCAGAATGCCCCAAAGGAGGGGTGCAATAGACATGAGAACCCCCTCTACATTTGAAAATAGTACATGATTATTGAGCATATGTATACAAGCACCTTATTAACTATAAAGGACTGCACAGATAGTTATTATCATGTAAGACACTCAATCCATGATCACAGAGTTTTAGAACTGAAAAGGCTTTGTTTATATTCATGGAAATTTTAAAACCATCTGCTCTTAAGAGACAAGTCTTACCCTGAATCTTTAAATTGGAGCAAATACTAAATACAGCTACTTAGTTATTTAATGTGTTGTCATTTATTCACTTGAAAAAATAATTATTAAGTACCTACTATGTGGGTAACACCAGGATCAATATTTGACAAGGGTTTTGACTTCTGGCACCCTTAAATCTGGTTGAACCTAGTATACATGCACAAAGTTGAAATAATCAAAACATTGGTTAATACTAATACAAGACATTGGCATAGGTGGTCATGCAGCAGTATGTGATTACTGCCCAATGAACGACATAGAAGGAGGGCTGTATGTCCCTCGTGTCCTCGCCTGACTGTGACTGACATGTGGGTCATGACTGAACAATCTGGAAGGCCTTTGAGCCCTCTATAAGAGCATGCTGGGGAGTCAGAGTATCGAGGGAGTGAAACTCTAAACCTTCCAATTTCTTCTTCATGCATAGCATGCAAGATGTTGTCCACCACTAAATTCAGGCCCAGTCTCAGATTTTTCTCTCATACCTGTAAGCTTGCTGGGAAATTGTCAGGCTACTAGGTAGAAGGTAGGTGAGTCCTGATGACTAAAGGAGGTCACCTGTGTGCACATCAGCACCAGATGGCTGCCCTTTGCCCTCAAACATTACAAATCTCTCACTCATGCTTTCCTGGTTCCTCATCCCAGTACTTCTGGGCAGAGGAGACCCACAATCTACACATCTCTCAATAGCACAGTGGTTTTCAGCTTTTAGGAAATAGACCTCCTTGTGAATCTGAAGAAATCTATGAACCATTTCCTACAGAAAAAAACAAGTGCCCATAAAGTTTGCGTACAATTTTAGAAGGTTTATGGACCCTCAAAATTCCATTTATGGGCCTCAGGTTAAAACCTCATGACATACTGAGCATATACTTGAAAAGTGGGCCTCCGGATGAGTTCTAATGTTGAGTTCAAATAAGAGACAAAAATCAAGAATTATTCATGGGGGTGACAAGAGAAATATGAGGTATGGTTTCTAATCTCAAGAAATTTATAGTTACACCTATTCACAGACCTATTCCCACCCAGCCTTTTAACTTGCTAAAAGTAGAGGCTGTGTTCTGTAGCATCACTGGAAGAACATTTATGACAGCTAAAAAAGAAAAACAACCCCCTCCTCTCCGAAAGTCCATGTCTGAAAAGAAAGAAGGACCTAGTCAGGGTTCCTGTGGGGGACTCTGCCTCCCATGTACTTCTATTTCTATATGATGTAAGACATTAGCCAGAGTATGTTCTGCTGATACAGCAGCACTCTGGCCCATGTCACGCAGAGGCTGGTAAGTGAGATCCTTTGGAGGCTTGGACTAAGGGCATGGCAGTGGACTTGACGTGCTTGTGTTCAGTTCAGATCTTGAATATAGAGCCATCAGGATTCACTAAATTGTGGCAAAAAAGAAAAAAAAAAGAGAGAGAGAGATAAGATCATTAGCCTAAAACACAGGGAGGGGTATAGAGATGCTAGGGGAGGTCCAAGGATTGTGGAGGGGAAAACTGTTTCATTTGGACATATTTGAGATGCCTATTAGACTCAAAGTTTCCATGCAGAATAGGCAGTTGGACATATAAGTTTAGGGGAAATTTTTGGGTTGTTGACATAAATTTGGTTATCTTCACTGTAAATACTGTTTTTAAAGTTAAATAAGAACACCTAGGGAGTAAGGATGGTTAGAGGAGATAGCCCAGGACTAAGCCTTAGAACATTCCAACTTTCAGGGCTGGGGAGAAAAAGCAGCAGAATTCAACAAAAGGGGTTAAGAAGGAGGTGCCAATGAATTAGGAGGAAATCCAATGCAGTTTAGTCTCCTGCAAGTCAAGTATAAAAATGTTTCAAGAAAGGGGAAGTATTTCATGTCAAAAGCTGCTGAGAGGTCAAGAAGAACAACATTGTAAGATGAGTTGAGTTAAAAATTTCCATTGAATTCGGCAATATTAAACTCTCTAGTACAAAAACACTTTGATGAAGTGGTGGGGGAAGGTAGAGCCTTGGGAATAGTATTAGTTTCCTGATGCTGTTGTAACACAAACTTACTGGCTTAAAACAACACAAATTTATTATCTTATAGGTCTAGAGGTCAGAAGTTCAAAATAGGTCTTGTGGGATAAAAATCAATGTATCAGCAGAGCATTACTCCCTCTGGAAGATCTATAAGAAAAGTTTCATTACCTTTTCCACCTACAGTCTGTCTACATTCCTTGATTCGTGGCCTCTTCCTCCTTTCTCAACTCTGTTGTAAATTCTAAAATCTTCTCTGGCAATTTTCTACTCTAGACCAAGTCCACATTAGAAAGAGAAAATATGACTGCCAACAATGACCAGAAAATGGTGTTAGCAAATAACCTGTCATGTGAGGGAGGGAAGAGCTGCCCTAGTTAAGCCAATGACTGGATGCATCAACGGTGTAGCACACCAAAGATCCCTTTTCAGGGCATTGTTCCTAAAGTTCCTGAGAAAGAATGAAAATAGAATCATTCACCAAACCCTGATATTTACTTGGATTTTTTTTTTTCAAGGTTAATCACTACAGTGTTATTTATGAGTTGTCCTCTTGTTTTAAAACACTTTATTCATTCCATTCACTTCCTAATCTAAGGCAGGTTAGACTCTCTAAGGCATTTACTTGGGAAACACTGAGAAGTTAAAACTCAGCAGTGAAATCAGAAGCTAAACTGGGATTAGGAAGCAGAGTTAGCTGAGTAAGGACAATAAAGCCATCCTGCCCCTCAGGAAGTCTTAAGGTAAATAGAGGAGATTCTGATAATGAACTGCCAAAGGATTACCAGTCCACTTAAGGTTTTATATAACTTAGAACCAAGCAATCATAGCACCTGCTTTCTTCATCTCCTGAGAACAGGAACCAAAATGGTGAAATTGTATCTTTTTTTTTTTAATCCCAATTCAGAGAACTTCCAATGTGTGCTGAAGAGTAGCTTGCTTTTACAGTTTCATTATCCAGTGATGCTCTACCAATGGATTCTTTTTTAAATAGAAGAAAACAGCAGAAAATATATCCCTATTTCAAAATCAAAGTCAAAGGTTTCAATAATCAATCAAAAAAATTTTACATGTCTCCTAAGAAGTTACTGGGAATTTGAAAAACTGAAATCATTCGGTGCCCTTGAGGGTTTGCTAGCAGGTCTCCCCTCTGATGTAATTAATCCCCACTTGCATGGCAACCATGTGTAACATTACCAAGGGAAAGAATAACTGCACTGGAAAATAACCAGAATGTAGAAACTCACAACAGAGATCCGAAAACTCTCGAAATACCAAAAGAAATAAATAAAATCTAAGCGGATAAGGAAGAGCTAAAGTCCTATGATCTCAGAACAGAAGTGAAAATGCCCAAGAGCAACCTAGAGGTGGGCGAGATAGCCTTCTCTGTCAGATTCGAGTGGACATCCCCTTCCTGATTAGAGAGCCATCACAGAAAAGCCACTTTCACACTTCTAGTTGCTTCATAACCCCACAGACAGACACCAACAGCTGCAGAGTCCTGACCTGGAACAGGGAGCTGCTGACAGGCTCTCAACCAGCCCCCACAACTCCTTCCCTGGTCTCTTTATCTTCTCTGCCTATAAAGCAATCACTTGTGCCTAACTGGGAATTTCAGTTTGTCCAAGTCCTTATCTCACTCTCACCTCCAGGTCCTTGGATTACCAGCCAGCAGATGATTTCTGCAGGACATTATCTAGTCTACTTGATGGTCATTCCACTAGCCCACATATTACCCACCATCACATGGATTCCTAGCTCTCACATCCTATCTTAAGTTTTGAATCCTCAGCCCTGCCCTTCATTCCCATCTCTCAATCCACTGGGCACATTCATTTATATACTGGTACTTGCTTTGCCAACTGCTTCCTAAATCTCACCAACTCTTCCAACCTCCTACCAGTCTTACTTACATACCAGCTTCGTCCTGTTCCCATCACCTTCATGTATTCACTAGATCATCTATTTTCTCTAAAAGTTTATACTTAGAGCAAAGCTGAAGAGCGAGAACATGGGAACAAGAAAGAGCTCTTTCTCTATGGAGCTCACAACACTGAGCTGTGGGAGACTGGGGTGACTGCCAGAGTCTGTGAGAATGTGAGTAAAAAGTGAAGATCTTGCTCCTGTGCTCAGTGATTCTACACTAATCGCTTAGTATATACTTGCAGTCTTTTAACAACAGAGTGACATGTAAAAGGGCCCAGATGCCATTAAAGATTACCTCCACTAACACAAAGATCTATAGACATGTTGGCGCACACTACACTGATTCACTCAAAGAACCAGCTATCTAATTATGAATGTTCAAAAACAGAATAAAAAGCTGATGTTAGAAACAAGCCTGCTGATCAAGGGCAAGAGGGCAAAGCCATTGCTTGGAAGTGCTGTTTTTGCTATTGTCTTAGCACTTATGACTAACAGACAACAATACAGTGATATTTCCCTTCTTACCCAATTCATACTTGACAATAAATATTCTTTTGTAGCAATGATTGGCAGAGATACTAAACTTATCAAATAGTATTTAATAAAAGTCTTTTGTCACCAATCAACCCAGGGAGTTTAGTTTAAGGCTTATATGTGGGAACATTTTAATTAATATGCATACTTTTTTCTGAGATATTTTAAAATACTTTGCTAACCTAATAATGTCAGAGTTAGTGGCATTAAAATATCATAATGATCACAGAAATTGTAAGCCTAGCAAAAAAAAGTGCTTAATATTTGTTGAATGATATTTGACAACTGGAATATTAAGTTGCATATCCAATGATAATGACACTTGATCTTAGTGGGGTTTTTTTTGAGGTGGTGACTTTTACAGCATGGTTCAGACAGTCCAAGACATCTCCAGGTACAGGTCACCAGGAAATGGACTATCTGGTGAACCATATTCTATCTTCACAAATGTCCTTTCACATCTGTTAAGGTTTTTCTTGGGCTAAAAAGTTGGAAGGGATAAATTATTATGAAGAAAGGTATTGGAACTGGATCCCTCAAAATTAGATTGGGATGAGGGGAAGCAAAATTTCTTATCTCTGTGTCTCAGTTGTAAAAATGATTGATCTCAGCTGTTTTCTAAGAGCTAATTTTTGATTCCATGAAAATAATTGACTTAAGAACCAGGAAACGTCAATTCTGGCCCCATTTCCGCTATTGTCTTGCTTCGTGGTTTTAGAAAAGCTAATAGACCTACTCTGGGTATTGGTTCCTTAAAATAGGTGTGTTTACTGTTCTTAATTCTCAATGATGTTATTAAGAGCAAATAAAATAACATGTGTGCAACATAAAGTGCCGTCAGTGATATGTAACAACCTCTGCCACGTGTTGTCAGCTTGGAATCACCAACACCCCTTCTCTATTCTCTGTGTAACAGGGGATATGCCGAACCAACATACAGCTCCTAGAATTCCTTTCTCCATATGGTTCCAGGTGAGAGTCAGCCGATGAGAGGCACTCTCTTGAGACATGAAAGTGAGGAAGCAGTTTTTCCTAGTGGCAGCTGAGAACAGATGTGTGGGAAGATTGCAAACATGAGGTTAGCATTAGTTGCTGGACAAGCACCCAGGAATCACAGGCTTTACTACGAGCAGCAGAGTTCAAGGGAGGCAGCCCCTGGAGACTTGAGATTTGCCACTGCTTCTTGGCCAGCTCCCCCGAATCACCCCCTTCTAGCAGAAGTTTCCCTGACTTTTATTGCCCTACCCTTTCTAACAGCTGCCAAAGCTTCTAAAACCTTCATCCTTGGAATCCTTCAATGGGTTTCTGTGTTCCTGATGGGATCCTGGCTGATAACATAAATTCCTGCATCCTTCCAAATCATGCCCACAACTCTTAACATGAGGAGAAAGTTATCCATCTAAAGGAAACAAGGTCCTGAGTGACTTTCGTTTCTGGCTACAGAAAGCAACAGTAGCCTAAAACAAACAAACATACAAACATTACAAGACATGCAAAATGTTGAATAAAATATTTTTAAATGTTTAACTTACTGACAAAAAAAAAAAAAAAAGGAAATTCCCCAAAGGTAAAATAAAACAGAAGAGCTGAGAAAGAGAGTGAGGTTTAGGCAATATTTGAAGAGAGGAGCAGTGATTCTTTCTTGGAATATATGAAAAATTAATCTTCAAATTCAAGAAGTGCCAAAAGCGGGGAGGGTATAGCTCAGTGGTAGAACACATGCTTGGCATGCATGAGGTCATGGGTTTGATCCTCAGTGCCTCCATTAAATGAAAAATAATAATAATAAATAAGTAAACCTAATTACCTTCCCCCCAAACAAATAAAAAACAAAAATAAAAAAAAAGTGCCCCCAAAATGACACACAGGACACAGGGGAGACATATAGCCATTTGTATGACATCACAGACACCTTAAACAAAAAGATCCTAGAAGCAGCCAGGTTAATAAAACTGATTTCCCAAAAAGAAACTACTGTTAGACTGATAGCTGATTTCTCTATAGCAACATAGAAGCCAAGAGAAGTGGTATAACAACTTCAAAGTACTGAAGAAAAAGACTGCCACCCTATTTACTCTCTGAAAGTATTTTCTGAAACAGGGACAAAATAAAGTCATTTTCAGACACACTAAAACAGACATTATCACCCACAGACCCTCAGTAATGGGAAATGCTAAAGGCTGTACTTTAGGAAGAAGGAAAATGATCTCAAAAGGGAGGGATGAGATACCAAAAGCAATGGCAAGCAATTTGTTCAGTTTATGGTGATTTTTAACAAGAATGAATTAAAATCCTGGATGAAAACAGAATGTAAGTTGGGAGAGGGCTGACTGGAATTAAGGCATTCTAAAGCCCCCTGGATTGCTGGTGGGGAGGGGTTAGAAATAATGACTTACGTTAGCTGTAACCAAGTTAAATAAGCATGTTACGATGTCTAGAATAAGCACACAGAAATGGACTTTATGACTTCTGCAACAGTAGACGAGGAAATAATGAATAGGAAAAAAAAAACTGACAAAAATTCGAATCCACGGTCAGAAGCTGCTCTAGTGGAGAAAAGCATGGGACAGGACCTGGAAGGACATAGATTCAAATACATGAATACAGAAGTGGTTTATGGTGGAAGGATTAAGTTTGTGCAGGATTAAGTTACCTCCCTTCACCCCCTGGAAGCATTTCCAGTGTTCTTGAAGGCACACATCTCTAAATTATGCAACCAACCCCTAATTGAGCAATTCCAGTTACCATTCCATGTAGTCAGATATGGTGGGGGTGGGGAGGCAGTATGGGAAGGTCAGGATACACTTGAGAGGAAAATGCAGTTTCTAAAATACTCATTATAAAGGGGTAGGCATAAGCAAAAGTGGAGAACTAATGATTAAATCATCCTTTTTGTTCATCCCTTTATTAGGGACAAGAGGCCTGTTCCCTAAGGCTTATTCCACAGTTTGCTATTTAATAATACTAAATTGTGATTATAGATCAGTTTGGTGGCGTGTTCTCCTTTCTAATCCTGGCAGCTGTCCCTGGAGAGGAGGCCCTTAGTGTTTTCCAGCAATTAAGAAAAGGCTCTTGATCATAAAGTGATCTCTGGAGGTGACCACACTGCCTGCCTTCCATACCAGGCAATGCAACAATTAAGCACAAATTTGTATTATCTTATATTGTGCTGCATGCTGTGTACTATTCTCTGGTGAGAGGGAATTTTGTGACTTTTTGAGAAATTTTGTTTTATTTTTCCTAAGACCACGTTAAGGAAGTAAGCCACATTTCTGGGCAACAGGAAGACTTCTCAATGCCCCAGGCTTGCATTCCCAGGAGTGCAAAGGGTTCACTGAGCAAGCAGACTTGTCATCAATTTGTCTCACATGTAGGTTCCCAAATTTTACACTTACAAACTTGTCCAGATTTCCACCCACTCTTAGAGATTGTGGGACAGATGGCAATGGCAGTCATGGAGATATCTCAGTGTTAACTTTCTCCCAGAGCCCAGGGACTCCAAGGTGCAAGTCTAAAAATACTATGAACAGGAGGTTGAAACCCAAAGATACAGGAGACTGGACAAGGAACATGGGAGTCAGACTAGAAGGAAGAAGGAGTAATTTGAGACACGAGAGCAAGCTCTGTGCTCACCACATGTTCTTGACTCAAAACCAGGGGCACTGGTGTTCACATCTTAATACCTTTCCTTGACCTCTGACACATGTGATTACATATTTTTCTCAAAATATCCTCTTTCCTCTTTTACCTTACCTCCAGACTTTGTGACCACATCTCGTCAACTACCTTTGAAAGATGCTCTTCTTTTGCGCATCACTTAAATCAAGGATTCGCAAATGGGATTCATTTTGTTCTCCAGAGGACACATGGAAATATCTGGAGATAGTTTTGACTGTCACAACTGGGGGCAGGTAGGGGCTGCTGGCATCTAGTGAGTAGAAGCCAAGGATGCTGCCACCCATCCTACACTGCAGAGGCAGCCCTCCACAATAAAGAATTATCTATTCTTCAACATTAGTAGTTCAGAGATTGAGAAACCCTGGCTTAGCTATTGCTGTTCCACAGTGTTTACTTCTAGATCCTTTATCATTCTTCTCACTCAAACACTCTCTTTGGGTCCTCTCACCTACTGACACTAAAAAAACGTTCTGCACTCCGATGGCTCCTAAATCTCCATCTCCAGCTAGATTTCTCTTCTGAGCACCAAACTTGTGCATCTACCATCCTATAGGACTTCTTCAGTTTGATATCCTACAGGCAGCCCTTTTGTTTTCATTCTGTTTCACTTTTTGATTCTCAGAAAGAAAAATAATTGTTCATAATTTCAAAAGTAGTCTGTGATTATAGTTACCTGCTGTTAATAAAAGAAAATTATAATTTACTTTTATTTTGAAATAACCAAGCACAGCTTAAGTAGCATTCAATGAGATGAGACGACAGAGTTTGGGATGCCACAAAAGCTGCTGAAGAGAGCTCTTGAGTCTCTTCGGTGGGAAGGATTTTCACCTAGTGCACAAAGGAGAAGCAGGTCTTTGTGGTAAACAAGAACTTGTTCTCTTCCACTGTGGACTCCAAGGGCTCAACCCAGTGCTGCCTACTGCTGCCTAACACTTTCAGAGCCCCCACTACATAATGCTTTAGAACTAGCCTAGCATGTAACCTGTAGAGTTACAATATATATAAGTTGAAATTCATTAATTTTTTCTTTGCGTTCCAAGACCATATCTTAAAGACCTTTTAATTGCTTGGAGTGCTGAAACATAACTGCTTCTCATGAGATATTTGATGGACATCAAATGAGGGCATTTTCTGAGAAAACTTTTCCATTTCTTTTACTTCTAGGCCCCATTCCCAGCCATCTTCTCCCCTACTGGGAAGACCCCTACAGGGAGCTCATATGCCCCTCATACAAACTAACATACAGGCTAAATGCATTTGGGAAAATCTCCAGTGAGCAACCGCCATTCTTGCAGAACAGCTGGTGAATCCCTTTAGGAATAATATCCTGATGGGTCAGCAAGGGAAGGCCAGAGGCAGGAAGAAGAAAGTGTGGAAACTGGCCCACCACGGGATCAGTCACATGAAGAGTCTAGAACGTATGCCCTGGTGCGTATGCTTATAGGGTGCTTTCCTGAATCACTGTTCTCTCCTAGGGAAACCAGCTGCCTACACGTTCTGAATCCTTTATTGAAATCAAGATGAGGTATCTGAGAGGAACGGATGGTGCCCTGAGAGATGGTGGCTCTAAAGTAAAAGCAAATCCCTATGCTTCCAAAACTTTCTCTTTCTTGAAAAGAACAGTCTCTTTCCTCCAACTTGGAGCAGCTTTCCAGAGAGCTGCCCATCTGTCTATGTCTTAAAAACAAGTCTTCATGTGTGTGCTCTGTGGAGCCAGGCGCAGAAGCATGGAAGGATGGATTACAGATTGACATAAAGGAGGATATACAAAGAAGATATTGAGCAAAACTTGAGGAGTTTCAATCTGGCCCAATCTCAGAATGGAGGGCCATAGGCCAATGGGTCCCAAACAAAGAAAAGCCTTCACTGGCCAACTGTTTCCTAACTTCCTGCTTACTCCTGCAGGGCTGCAGGGTGGTGACATCCCTTTAGCAAGTCTACAGTTTAGTTGCCGGGATGTTGCCATGAGGCTGTTCTCAAGAGTCTCATTTTCTCACAGGTTTCCCTGTGACTCACAACACCCATTTTCAGGATTTGCGGTGCCATCTACAGCTATGGCTAAGGGTAAAGGTGACTAGCCTGAAGTGGGATTGACACTGCGGCCCTGCTAACCACTGGCACACCCTGATAATGCCAGTTGAGTCTGGCCTGCAGCTGTTATCCTGTCACTCCAGGATGCTGACTGTCTCCCAAGGCTATGTGAAAGAACTCTTCTTCCTCTTCTGCTCCACTCCACTGTTGCACTGATTCATTCATTAATGCCACAGAAATTAATTGGCCAGAGAGTTAAGCGCTGTGTTAGGAACTAGAGATGAAATGGTGGCAGCCCGGGCACCTGCCAGGAGGCAGTGATGTCTACGCTGAGTCCTGTAAAGTAAGAAGAAGGTGGAGGGGGCTCAAGGAAGGGAGGCGTAAGTGTGCACTGTATCAGTGATGTGAGAGAGGGAACTGTGGGTGGAGCGCAAAGTAATCTGGGAGTAAGGATAGGGTGAAGGTTGTAGGAGCAGGCAGCATGGTGTGGAAGTAAGATAGGACAGGTAACCAGACTACAAGGGACTTTGCAGGCCATATTAAAGGCTTAATTCTATTTTGTAACACATAGGTTCAAATGAAGAAAATCAGTCAAAAAGTATTCATTAATCAGAGGGTGGAGAGGAGTCCTGGAAAAATAGGAAATGAGAGCTTTGATCTCAAATTGTTTACAATCTAACTGAGAATAGAAAAGAAAAATACATGAAATTGAGACTAGAAAAATTAAAACTAAATGTAATTAAGCACTGAAGCATCTAGTGCAAATCAAAAGAGCCTGGAAGGACAGGAGAGAGTGAGCATCTCATGCAAAGGCAGGATGTGACATGGGTGTGTCATGCATGTGACACAGGCCCCAGAGATTGCAGAAAGGGCTGTGCATTCAGCTCTGAGAGACAGGGTGGTTCCCTTGGTCAGGCTTCTTATTTACAATAAAAGAATGTCAACATCACCGACTCTGAATTCCTCCAAGCATTTAGATCTCTGTATCATCAACAGTGTATAACACCTACACTCTCGGCTCTGAACAGAATAAAACGCTGGCTATTGTCTGACTCACAATTGGAACAAAAACAAACAATACCACCCATGGGGGAAATGGTATTTTTGGAGTCTCCCTACTGCTCTGATCATCAGAAGCTTACATGATTATAAAATATTATCTCCATACAGGCAGAATCCCCTTCAATAGATTGTGTTTTACTATTTTGCCTTCAAATTTTATCAGACTTTATCATTTTATGGAACTTAGATCTCTGAAATGTCTTGTTATAAGGACACTGTTGAGAGCACTGTCTACTGTTATTTAGTGTTCTCTAAATTAAATGCAATGGCAGGAATTTCTTTGAGGTCTAATTACTAGTGGAAAAACTTAATTTTCCCTAAAATAAGGAACTGTACACATTCAATCTCTCTTTTCACTCTGGTTGTCTGGAAAAGAATTGCTAAACTGGAATTTAAGCAGCAGCCCTGCAAACCTCTGGCTGGCACGTTCCTGTTTCAGAGTTCTCCTGGGTCCTGATTTCTTTCACATCTTCTCATGTCAATGTGTGTGCTTTTGGCTGGAAGGCATCTCAAAAGTGTGTGGATCTGGCTGGGAGAGAAGAATTAAAGAAAAGTTAGGTAAATGAAAAGAGGGAGGAATTATAGGCAGGCAAACAGAATGAAACACAATGAAGAGAACGGATTGAGCTGAAGGGAGGAAGCATGTTGAGATACTGTGGGAAATGGGAGAAAGGTGAGATCACATGAGTAGATAGTAGACTGAGTCAAAAGGGAGCCACAGAAGGTTTTGGGGGGGAATAGTAACTTGAAATTTGTTTTGTGAAGGTTGATCTGATTGCAATGTTGAGTAAATACCAAAATAGGAAAAAGCTATGGAGGTAATGCTGGGGAAGATAAAAGAACAGGCAGCTATGGGAAGTACCTGAGGGGGAAAGTGAATCAAGTTCGGATACGAGAAGGAAAGGAATGAGCCACTGATTATAACTGGTGTCTAGGGTGTTATTAGTGCTGGAGAGAGTTATACTAGAGGAAGGGATTCGAGTGCTTTAGAGAAGCAGGGAGAGAGGGGAGGAGAACAGAACGGGAAGAGGCAGATTTATTCCTCACTGTAGGGTCTTAAGATCCCAGATCTTTCTTTTGACTTAGTCTCAACTGGCTAGAATGTAAATGGCTACTTCTTCACCAAGCTGGACACCACCAAAGCTGACTAGCTTCCTAGAAGAATGATGCTTTGAAATGCTGGCTAAACTACATATTAACCAAAAGGACAACAGTGTAGTAAGTAAAAATCACTTAGAAACTCCCCTTAGAAGGTTAAGGAAGTTATCATTTAACCACCTGTTCAATTCACATACAAGTTCATAAATAATGCCATGGGTTTTCTTTATCAGCTCAATGGAGCATTCATTTCTCTTTTCAGGTCAGTAAAGATTATTCACATTTCTCTCAATATTTTTTTAGGCAAATTTTCAGACATAAAGCACAGTTGAAAGAATTTTACAGTGGCCACCTGTATTACCTGCCACTCAGGTTCTGCTATTAATAGTTCACTGTATTTGCTTTATCACAAGTCTGTGCATCTATCCGTCCAACAATTCATCTTACTTCTGGTGCATATCAGAGTAAATTGCAATCATTACTACTTTCCCACAGTAAATAAGACTATTGGTTTTTAACTTCTGTTCTCTGAATTTGTACCTAACCGGGCTGTGTCAGCCCACCTAAGTAGACTATGGAGATCAAAGAGAAGACTTTGGCTCTTTCCTGTGGTGGTTTATCTTCCCAATCCCTCATCCCCAGGCATTTGAACATTGACTCTTTAATTATAGTAGTGTCTTCTCTGTGCACTTGAGTTCCTAGAAAGTAGAAAAGGGAATTTTTACAAATCCAATTATCTTCCAAACTCTAGTATTTGAGATGAAAAAAGATTCCTGCAGGTGGTGCAGGTGGAAGAGTGAAAAAAAATCAGCCCCCTAGAAATGTAAGCAATATAGTGTATGTCTACATAGCCAGATTACCATATATTAGATTGACTTAAAGCAGAATTGCACCTTGAATAACACAGAGGCCACAGAGAATACAGATGGTGCCTGCTTTTGGATATAAAATATTCCCAGAAAGACAATCACCACTGAACCAAACTGCAGGAGTTAGAGGCAGAAAGTGCAGTGAGGGAAGTTGGTGAGGAGTGAGGTAAAATTTTTTAGCTGGCAAATGAGTATTATCAAAACCAGAGATCGCCCTACTAGGATTTACAAAACAATGATTACTGCGTGGTTTTACTGTGTGTAGTTTTCAAGCTCAAGGAATATGATCCAGCAGTGTAATAACAAGCCTGAGTGTAGTGGCATTCTGTTAAGGTTTGTTTTGCCTCCATTTAATGTCTGTTGTTGTATTTATGTTTAAGTTTTAATTGATGTTTTGACCATGTGTTTGCCCTAAGGAGATTTTGTGAAGGCTTTCATTTTTTAAATAAAAATTTTAAATGATATATTTAATATATAGTAAGCAAAAGTATACTCCTTAATGTACCCAGACATTAAGACAGCAAGAAAACTTGCTGGTATACTAAAACTTCATTTTAAAATATCTATCGATTAGCACCATAAACAAACCAAAGACATTATCTTAGAGACTTGGGGAAAAGAACCTGTTTGGGAAGAACCAATGTTAAGGAATTAATTCTCGGATCCAAGTGTTGCTTGAACAGAGGAAGGGAGGAGAAGACAAGCAACTTTGAAGTGGACAGTGTTCTATAAGCTCATTAGTAGAAACAGTATATGAAGGAGAAAGCCTCTTAATGACCAGTCAAAAGGTAGAAGCTGGCCTATTTATCTTGGGCAACTCAACACAAGAGGTAGTGCAATAAGGAAATGAAACAGAGGAAAGAGGCAGGGAGATTATTTTTAAATGTTATCATCTGATTTTTAAAAAGTAGCCTCTAAATTTCTTTCACTGGAGAAAATTAGCTGCTCTTGGACCCCCAAGAATCTTAGAGAGAGGAGTGTGACCATCCTTGCCTTCTGGAGTCAGTCTTTGGAGCCTGTATGACAAGGATGAAGAACTACTGGCTCCTTGGGTTATCTCAGTGATTGAAGCTTGCCTCTTTCTCAAGTCGGGCAAATGCATCCCATCATAAGTTTAGCTTCAGACACAGGGAAGCTGTTTATAGAAACTACTTATCTACTGGTATGAGACAAGTAAAAATAACTGCTCATTACTTTCCATGTCGCCACTCATGTAACCTTGTAGGAATTCTCTATGGGCTGGTAAATTTTAACACTTATTTACAAGGCTATTTTGCAACCAAGGAATCTAAAGTGCAATGATTATACTAATACTTAAATCAATCTTTCATGTTTATAGTTCTGTCTCCTAGACATTCAGATGAAAGTAGGCATCACACTGAGGACAAGAGGAAAAGGAGTAATTTGTAAAAAGGATGGGAAAAGAACAACACTGTCCTTTTAACCAGTGCTTTGGAATGAGGTATTTAAAGAAAAATCAAACAAAGTGATGGCTTAATTGACAAGGAAAGATAGTTTCCTTCCATCCCCTCTATTTACACATACTATTGTTTCAGCCTATGATGTTTTGTTTACTTTGGAAAGAAATATTTTACCCTCTTTGAGATAATTAATTTTTGTCAGCTTCACTGTTTATAAGGGAAACTGAGAAACTGTTAATTGAAATACAGAGTGAGTCACTGTTTTCAGTAATTTTTGGCAGCATTCTAATTTGTGTCAATCCCAGCCTAATTATTAGAGTTTTTTGGAAGCAGAAAGCATATTTGATTTTTTTACTAAATTTTTTTTCTTTTTAAAAAAATACGTGCTGCCTGACAAAGGTTATACAATTTATATCAACATAAGGTGAAATACCAGGAGGTTTACTGAGTCCCACCTGACTCTTCACAGTAGCTCCATGTTTAGAAAGCTCACAGAATGTAGCCTTCCTCCTTTTCTCATTCCCACCCCAAGCCCTGATCAAAAAAAAAAAAAAAAAGAAGTGATTCTTTTAAAGGTCTTTTAGCTGGTATTAAGCCACAGTATATGGCCCATCACTAATGACATCACTGAAGTAAACTTCTCAGAAGCCATCAGGGAGAATTCATTTGGAAATCCAATTGAATGTCACTTGCAAAGGGCAGGCTCCTAGAAGAGGTAACCAGTCATGCATTCCTGAGTTATTTGTTGTAAAAGCATTAATCACTGTGAACTCATCCGCTCCTAATGCAAACGCACTACACTATTCCACAAGAATTCTGTTCCAAATGGTCATTAATGTAAAGAACAGAAGTTGCTGACTGTGAGCAGGGATAATAAAATTTGTTAGATCAATGGCCAGTATAATGGGACTGCTAATGGTTCCTAGTACAAGTTGGATCCTCCTGGCTGTGGCCGAGTGAAGGCGGACTGAGAGGCAGGCAGCTATACTGGGCAGACAGCTGTGGCCTCTTGAAGTGACCTCTGGGTGAAAAGAACAATATTAATCCCAGAATATTGCTAGGGCTCCGAGGTGGCAATGGTTAGGAGCGTAGGCACTAGCTGTGGGCTGGGGAGGGAGCCGTGGGGCAGCCATGGGAATGGCCTTGCTATCACACTCCATCTGCCTGCAGGCCACAGGCCAGAGTGCATCTGGGCACCTGACGCTGTGGACATCCCACAACCTTGCCTCACCCCACTTCACTCCAGGCCACCAATGAGACAAGGGATGACAATCACAAGGCTAATGGTGACAGTCATAGCTAATGCTCACTGGAAGCTCTCCTGAGCTAAGGACTAAGCCCTTTACACACACTTATCTTAGTCCTCGGAGCGGTACTTCTATGACATGTGTACTATCTGTTGTCCCATTTTACAACTGAGGGAGCTGAAGTTCAAGACAGATTCAGTAACTAGTTTAAGGTCAGATTCGAAAATGTGTATCCCTAAACACCATGCTTTTTTCCTGGAAGGAGACACATAGAAACTGTAGCCTAAAATTAGACCAAAGAAATATGCAGGGTGTCACAGTGGGCCTGGAAGTCTTTACATATGTATGGCCAACCAGTAAGTATGTTTAGAGCCAACCTTGGACAAAGTCTATAAAAGCTGTGGTTTGTCTGCAATGCTGTTTCTCTAGGCTTTTCTATCAAAATGTGGGTGCCCAGGGCCTTTAAGAGGCCTAATTGCTCTGTGCCACCCAACTGCAGGTGTGACAGGGCCCTAGGAGGCTCCCCCTACCCAGTAATGTCCTATATTTAAGGCTTGTTCCTTCTCATCCCATCCCTGCTCCATCAAAACTTGTCACATTTCGATTTGCATTTCTCTGATAATTAGTGATATTGAACATATTTTTACGTGCCTATTGATCATTTGTATTTCTTCCTTGGAGAATTGCTTGTTTAGGTCTTTGGCCCATTTTTGGATTGGGTTGTTTGTTTTTTACTTATTAAGTCATATGAGCTGCTTATATATTCTGGAGATCAAGCCTTCGTCAGTTTCATTTATCTCACACCAGTCAGAATGGCCATCATTCAAAAATCCACAAATGACAAACGCTGGAGAGGCTGTGGAGAAAAGGGAACCCTCCTACACTGCTGGTGGGAATGCAGTTTGGTGCAGCCACCGTGGAAAACAGTATGGAGATTCCTCAAAAGACTAGGAATAGACTTACCATATGACCCAGGAATCCCATTCCTGGGCCTATATCCAGAAGGAACCCTACTTCAAAATGACACCTGCACTCCAATGTTCATGGCAGCACTATTTACAATAGCCAAGACTTGGAAACAGCCTAAATGTCCATCAGCAGATGACTGGATAAAGAAGATGTGGTCTATTTATACAATGGAATACTATTCAGCCATAAAAACAGACAACATAACGCCATTTGCAGCAACATGGGTGCTCCTGGAGAATGTCATTCTAAGTGAAGTAAGCCAGAAAGAGAAAGAAAAATACCATATGAGATCACTCATATGTGGAGTCTAAAAAAAAATAAGCCATAAATACAAAACAGAAACAGACTCATAGACATAGAATACAAACTTGTAGTTGTCAAGGGGGCAGGGGGTGGGGAGGGACAGATGGGATTTCAAAATGTAGAATAGATAAACAAGATTATACTGTATAGCACAGGGAAATATATACAAGATCTTATGGTAGCTCACAGAGAAAAAAATGTGACAATAAATATATACATATTCATGTATAACTGAAAAATTGTGCTCTACACTGGAATTTGACACAACATTGTAAAATAATTATAAATCAACAAAAAATGTTTAAAAAAAAAACTTGTCACATTTCTTGTCATTGAAAGGTGCTGATCTCCTGACTGCACCTTCGCTAGCTCACGTGGGAAGCTACTGGCTCCTGGGGATGCCTCTGAGTATAAAACTGGTATGAATGGCAGCAAAGGATGCCCAGAGCCAGTGCCCAGGGTTCCAGCAGCACAGCTTGGCATCGGAGCATGTCGACACGAACACTGTGACATTCCTAAGTCCCAGCCTATTGTAACTTAAGTGCTGACACAGCTGCCTCGGGGCTCAGGAAAAAGGATGGGAAGGAGCTTGCAGGTGGAGGCTATGGATGCAAGAGCCTGCCAAGAGCTGAGCAAACTGGGGAGCAGGAATGAAAGAGGAATGATAGCTATAAATGTAGAGAGGGTAAAATATTAACACTATGAGTTGTTACCAGTAAGTCAGAGTATGGCAGAGGGGACTTAAAAAATGTGTTTAATAAGTGAAAGGACATTGCACATAGATTCAAGTCACCTTTCTCAGACCAGTTCCCATCACCAGGAGAAGAATGGAACTCAGCAGCCTTTGCATCCAAAAACACCGCTATTCCTAAAGACTTTAGTTTCTTGATTATGTCATTTTTAAAACTCCAGTGTCAAGGGTTTGAAAGATGTGAGAAAAGAAATGGTTATGAAGCAGGGGATGAGGCAGGGAAGGAGTGGGGAGGACACTGAGGTTTCAGAGGGAGGTTCTCCCACAGCACCCACCACCTGTCAACAGGACAGTTAGGCAGTGTCACATGCAATGAAGGATGCAGAGATAGGCTATGTATGTTCTCAGCCCCTCCCTTGCAGAGTTTACGAATACACACCACAAGTGTTAGACTACACAGCACAAGGTATAAATGCAGCAGAACTGAGTGAGAGAAAGCAGCAAGAGGAGAAAATTCAGAGACAGCATCATGGAAGACTGCACTGGCTGCGAAGAACACGAACGATATAAATACAGGGGGAGAAGACACATTCCACACAGAGAGTTAAGGCGTGAGCAAAAGTGTGAGGATGAGAGCAAGCATGCTGAGTGCAAAGAATGAAGGAAACAGCCATGTTCTACGAAGGAGAGTGTGCATGTGCGTGAGTGCGTGTGAGTGTGGCCGTGTCAGAGTGGTGCATGTGTGTTAGGAGAGGGGAGCAGCGGGCAATAAGTAGGACCAGAGAGGGTGACAGCACATTACAAAGAACCTGGGTAGTCAGACAGAGGAGTTGGGGCCAGTATTGTAGGTGGTAGGTCCTTGGGCATCTAAGGAGTATGATCCGAGCCAAGTTTTGGAAAGTTGCTCTGGTATCTGCTTAAGAAGGTGGACTGGAGGGGGAAGAGTCAGCGGCACTGTATCATAACCGATACTATGACTTGTCATCTTTTTCCTTGCAGCACACATTCATATTGCCCTTCTCACTGGTCGAGGTCATCCTCAGGCCCCACTGCTATCCACTGAAGAAGAAAGGACTCACCTTGTTGACTGCTGCTATCGTTGCTTATGTCAGCAGGTAAGAAGTGCAGAGAGAATATCAACTTAGACTTGTCATTCTAGACTCTGAGGACTATTCCAGAAGAAGCATACTATTCTGTAGGAGTGCCTTTGTCTTGAGTTAACAGGGATTTTACCATCTTTAAATTTTCAGGAAAGAAGGTGTCTTATTGTTTGCTTTTGATACTCATGGAAACATCACATGTACAAGAATACGCAGGTGTGCGTGCATATACACACACAGAAAGTCACGAGTTCCCCTCTCCCTCTCATGAAAAATTAATCATTGTAAAGCTACACGTGTTACTTTCCCCAGGAAAACATTAATCTTTGGTTCCATTTGTAATTAAAACATCTTAATGGCTGAATGATCTCAGGCATCTAAATATATTCCATCTAAAAAGACATTTGACAGGTTGAGCATGTGAGGTTTGGTCCATTCCTGTTGCCTGTATCATTATGGGCCTATTTGAATCAACATCTGGCACTAGAGCACCCAGAGGGCATTTGAGCAATTGTCCAGGGGCCTGCAGAACAGCCTAGCTGGAGGCGTGAGAGATAATTTAAGTAGCTGGCCTAGATTTCATCATTCAGCCACCTGGCGACACTAATTCTCAGAAATGCTGCCCAATGTCTGTAATCAAGGGAGAGTGTGTGGCCTTCCACCCAGTGACTGGAAAACCCCTTTTCCATTCTATGGCCTTCTCACCCACGGCCATGCTCTTGCTCTACTGAGAGGAGCATGCCAAGCATAACACCTGCCGACTGGAAACTAGTCATGATGTTCCTTCTCTAGCCTAGACTCACATAAGCTTTTCAGGTCTGACAATCCGGGTAAGCCCCCAATCCCTATGTGGGGGGAAGTTTAACTCAGGGCAGTGCTCTGCCAGAGACAGAAGCCAGATAGCACATTGCAAAGGACCTAGGTTCTAGCAGGGCCTGCTTCATGGGCTTCCCTAGCCTTTGTCATAGAGCCAGTAACCTCTGTGATCAGAACTCAAGTGACGGTTCCTCCCCTAGCCTTTCCTTCCCTTCTGTGAGGTATGTTCCTCCTACCCTTCTGCACCTCTCTTTCCCTGAGTACCCAAAGTCTGTCTTGTTTCTCCTGTCTCGAAAAAAGCACTTGCTCAGTAAATCTACCCCAAGGCTCCAGTGATCTACACTGTTCTCTAGCCTGGGGCTTCTGCATCTTAACAAAGGACACTTTTAGAGAATAAGGTATAAGCTGGGGACCTACTGGTAGTTAAGGACTGGAGCACTGTGTTGAGAAGGATTCTGAGGCCCTACCAAAAGAGCTGTGCTATCGTTTAGCAATATCTGCCAATAGCATGTGAATGGAGATTGGTGGGATATGTGCCATGTATATTCCAAGTCTGACTTAACCCGAAGGAATAAATCCCTAAAGACAGAATATCTAGGACCTGGGGTGGGGTAAGAGTGTATACATAAAGATACTTCTTTCCATTGTATTTGTTGAGGAGAAGCAGTGTGGTAGTTGGTTGATTACGCACACGAATTTCCATACTCTGTTCTTAGGTGGACTTTGATTTACTCTTTCTAAGTATAAATTTTGGAGTTCATATATAAGATAGCACTTTTGGCCTATTAATTTTTTTCTACCTAAGGACTTGGAGGTTGATCATCAATCCTCATTGCTAACCTTTTTTGCTCTTTTTCTCCTCAGAAACCAAGAAGGTAAATAAAAGAGTATCTAACACTGCTGGTATTTGGCTGAAATTGTGGTGGCCATAAAGATGAGAAGCAGTGGTCAAGATGACTTGGCTCGCTGGCACATAGGCATCTGTTCTGACAGTGCAGGGAACCAGAGGGGTTAGAGAGAGGAGGGCCAACACCAAGCTCAGGAGGGACACATCATATGTCCATTCAGTTATTCACAGTGCCAGGCACTTGTACTGAGGATACAAGCCACTGGGCTGCTGTTAGGGTCTGTCTGGGAGGGAGGAAAGTACAGTAACAGAGGGAAGATGGGGTGATGAGACTGTAATAGGGATAAGCACAGGGTACTGTGGGATGTTGGAGGATTGCCTTCTTAAAGGAAGTGGTGTCTAAGCTGACACCCAAAGAACAAGTAAGAATAAGCTGAAAGAAACATGGAAAAGACCTTTATGCAGAGGGAACAGCATCTGCTAAAGGCTGGAGGAGCTAAGGGCATGCCTGAACTGAAGGACAGGGAAAATCTAGATCAAGAATTCACATCAGTGAGTTTGGACTTTTAAACTGAGGGCTAAGTTTTAGGCAGAGAAGTGAAATGATTTGGCTTCTGTAAGAAAGATTATTAAAAAGATGATTCTGGATGAAGTGTGGAAATTAGAGATGAACACGACAGGAAGGCCAGTTGGTGGCATATATAGTAACTCAGAAAAGTTGACATTAGCCCAAAGATGACAATGTCCATCAATCTGCAAACACAATCAGAGAGGGTGGACGGTGGAAGGAAACTTAGAGATCAACCAGCATTGAGAACCCGAAGCCTCAACGGGTTAAATGACATGTCCAAGGGCATGTGGCTGGGGAAAATAAAAACAGAGACCTAAACCAAGGACTTCTATCACCAAATTCAGTTCTGTTTCCAGTGCATTCAGATGGCCAGATATTTGTTCAGCTCCCTGCTTGTGTAGAGGGGTGAGTGTGAAGAAAGCTACCAATATCTCTACAGTGTAAAAGCTTTCATGATGTTATTGCTCCCAGCTCTGTGCTTAGGGTGGATGTTAAAAAGTGATGTAATGGAGCAAATGAAGGGAAGGGATGGAGACCTAGCACCAGTAGGAATGTGACTGGGTGGACCCTGGCAGGGAGCTAAAGTGGTTCACGATTTGGACCTTCTTATCATTAATGAAATAGTATACCAGCATTTTGACTATTAGGCCCCATTTTTGTTAGAATGAAACAAATAAACCTGTATGTGGGCATTTTATGCCGCCCATTGACTGAAACTTCCCTGTCTCTGTCTGTTTCATCATCAGGAGAGCTCAGACTCCTTCTGCTGACTGTCTCCACCCTTATGCAACACTCTGGGGCCCATGGGCCTTCACGGACACAGATGGCCAACAGCAAGTTCCACAAACTGTGGATATCCATGGAGATATTTTAGGGAAGTGGCTATGGGTCAGCTGTTAGGCGTGCCAGTTTGGACACTCAAATAGGGAAACAGCATAGCAGGAATGAGGTAAAGAATACGGTCCCAGACCAGAGAGAGCGTGAGAAACAAACATGAGTCAGAAAAATGGCAATAACCCTTTGCTGGAGAAGCTTTTCACTGCCAAAACCACGTTATAATGACCTAAAAATAGCCACGGAGAACATGGGGACTGCCTCATATATGGCACTTGCTTTTTGTTATTTTTCAGATTGCAAAATTGTAGGGCTGGCCCCTAAGTGGGAAAATAAAGCTTTGCAAAGTAGTAATAACTGTAGATCTTTCATTTCCTTTGGAAAGCATTAGTCATCTATAAATATGGTAGTTCACTCACTCCTCCCTTCTCTCTCAGCCCAGAACACATCACCTAGCTCTCTCTGAAGAAGTACTGAGGAGCAGAAAAATAGAAATGTTCCTAGTGCTGGTTCTTATTCATTCTTTTATTGAACAAATATTTCCCCTAACACAGGGCTGGTCCTGCTGGGAAAAGCAGTTATATAAGGCCAAGTCTCAGCCTGTAGGGGGCTTGTACTTAACAAGTGGAGATGAGCCACACATACAAATTACAAGAATACAAGACAGGAAGTGATAAAATGTCGTAACAAATACAAGAAGCCAACAGGAAGATGAGGAGGAAGCAGTTATGTTTGGCCACACAGTGCAGGAAGTACTTCATGAAAGGTGTCTTTGGATCTGGGCCCTGAAGATCCTGGGCTGGATGTGAGCAGCAAAAAAATGAGAGAAAGTGAACAACATAGCACAGTCTCAAAGCCAAGAGGGCACAGGTCACGTCAGAGCAATAGCCAGCAATCTGCTTTAGACAGACCTACTAGTGAAAGAGACTAACGGGAAATAACCCTGGAATTGCCGGCTCACAGAGGCTTGTGGATGGCAGGCTGGAGGAGGCCAAACACAGTATCAACAATGAGATTCAGTTGTTGCTGTTGTTTGTTTGGCATGGAGGTAGGAGTGAGAATTATTAGTAACACAGCCAGAGAGTTATGATTTTAAAAGGCTATCTTGTATCTTAACAATACTGCTTAAAATGGACTGAAGTGGCAAGATTTGGGAAGCAAAAGAGAATAAAGCAATATACAAATAAAGGTTAGTCAGAATATTCTTAAGCCATCTAATTCAGTCACAATGTTTTATTCTTCATCCATAGTTGTTTCACTGTTTCAGTGTCATCCCATGTCTGGGTGCTTGGAACACCCTTCTGCCTGGCCCAGTTCTCCAAGACCTCCATCTCTAAAGAGTTTTAATAATCCAGTGAGTGTTCACACACACCCATGTTGTACACTGTCCTGAGCATTGCTCTGCCACACAGACTGTAAAGCCACCATACCCCTCCTCCTGGACCAACACCTCGACCTGGCTCTGCTTTAAAGTTAGCATGCTGTCCTCAGTGCTGCCACTGCCCATTAGTCCCCAGTGTTGGTCGAAGCAGAACAGTGCTACTGGCCACTACAACAGCCCCAGCTGGCTTGTAGTGTACCACCCCCTTGCTCTTGGTAGACAAGAAATCTGCTGATGCTGTTCGTGTCACTGATAGTGTATAAGGTGTTGCATGCCAAGTGCAAGTGTCCCATAGATATGCAGCTATAACCCAGCCTGGAGGGAGTTATTTGTAAAATCACTTCTCAACGGCAGTTCCTATGGGGTGAGAGAGGTGATTCCTTTCTTCTATACTATACTCACTCAGGTGAGGTCCCACAGCAAAGTTGTCTGGACTCCCCCAGGTATAATTACCCTCTAAATTCATGCACCCATTTACACATACACACTTACACAAAGAGACATCTTACCCCTAGAAGACATTAAAAACTGCCAGGGGGTTAGACTAAGCTAAGTTCCAGGATTAGCCGCCTATTAAACCCAGCATCAACGATCCTCTCCTACTCCCCACTAGAGCACTATGTGAATTCCCTTCCAGAGCCACTGTTACCCTTTCCTGAAATATGACCTTCATCTGGAACCATCTAGAAGCACCATGGTTTTATAACCTAGAATCTTAGTGGGGATCAGAATCCCAGCCCGATTTTCCTGCTCAGCCCTCGTACAAATAATACATGAAAATAAATATGAAGACACCATGCAACTCCCCTTCTTATCAACATGTAGGGTCCAGGCCAGCCAGCATGCAAACTGAAGAGGGGTGGATGTGGAGAGTTAGGAGTATAAATGGTTACCTTCTTGTCCAAACCTCAGCCCCTGCTCACCCAAAATGCCTGTTACAGAAACGAGAAATAAGAACAACCTGAAGAAAGATTCAGCTGTACAATTAGGAATGAGGGACATACCTGAGACACTGAGACACACTGTTGATACAACAGGATAGGTTTTGTGGATTAACTGGCATGCAGTGAGCAAACAAAAAGGAAAAATCAAGGATAATTCTAAGAATTTTCAGCTGGTGGACTGGGAAGATGGTGATTCCATTAACAGATCTAGAGAAGTTAGGAAAGAAATGGTTTGGGGTATAACTAAAAAAGTCAGTTTAAAATCCCATACCTGGTCCCATTCCAAATGATCCTGAATAATGGGTTCAAGATACATCCTGGGCATCAGAATTTTTAAAGCCTCCAGGGCTATTTAATTTTTAGCCAAGGTTGAGAACCACTTGCCTAGAGAAACTTCCATTTGTAAATGCAGACCTGGCAGTCTCAAGGGAGGTGGAGCTGTGGAGATCCAGGGGATGAACCTAGTGATAAGATGACATTGTTGAAGAGAGGACAGAGGGAAGAGAAACAGGAAGCAAATGCTGGGGAAATGCCCTCATCTAAGGGATGGAGGGAGTAAGGAGGCAGCAAAATAGCAAAGAATAATCAGATGGTAGAAAACCAGGAATGTGCAAGAACCCTATGGTTCCTGAGAGAGGAGGAAGCTACCAGCCAGAATGGAGCATTCCAGGGAGAGTGGGCAACAGTTTTAAACACATGAAGAGGCTGCCATTCCAACAACTCTCAATATTGCTAATATTTCCAACATCCAGGTAAACTAACACTCTAGCTTCACAGTTTCTTTTCACTCCTTTTAAAAATTAATTTATTAATTTATACTTATTTTTTGTTTCACATAAAATTAATTTGAAAGTAAATCATGCTAGGAATTCATTTTTTAAGACAATGGTAGAAATTCACAACTTAATATCAAAAAGTCAGATTTAATTTTTGTAGCTTCTAAAGCTAGATGTTTTTAAATCTATTATTTGCACTTGATTAGGAGCAGTTTGCAGGGAGAAAGAGAAAATCCTGGAAGGCAGGTGAACTGGAGTGGGAGTTTCAAAAGCAGCACCAGGCTCAAGACCCACACTAAGGATTCACTCGGTTACTTTCAGTGTCAGAAGTCTTCTGCTAACTTGTTGAATTCATTTGCAAAATGTAAACGCAGGTAGTGCTTGCCCTCTGGCATCAAACGTAACTCACAGGGTTATTCATGAAGTCAGCATGAAAACATGGAACCAGAGGGTCCTTTTATTCTGCTTATTTTGCTGGACTAGAGAGATATGACAAGGATTAGCACTAAGAATTACATGCCTAAAGCTGACAAAACCCCTAGTTACCTACTAATCTTTAACCCACAGACTTCCACTATTTCCCTACTGATGAGACATAGCAAATACAAATTTCATGATAATCATTCGATGCTACAAAATTTAGGATGAGGAGATTACAAAAGATTAATTTTTGGCTACCAATTGGTGCCTGCCCAGCCTGACTCACATAGATGCATACTTGCAGACAGCTCCACATGTAATATTAACTGCTGAACTGAAGGTCAGAATCACTGGCCTCTTCAAAGTATTAATAAAGCGAGCATCCGGTTAACTAAAACTTGGAAGGCTACTGGTGACACTTGCCAGTTTTCAGAGGCTGTGGAGTTCTTGGTGGGTCAGGCAGCTGAGACCTATTTATATTGTAGCCACAGTGAACAGCAGTTAAAAGGAAACTTAGGTGCTGCTAGAGCCACCAAACAGCCATTCATTTAAAAATATAAAGAACTTGCCATGTTTCCAGCATTTGGGAAATGGATGCACATGATACGTAAAATCCTTGACCTAGCAGAGCTTCCAGGTTATGGAGAAAGACAGTCAAATATGCAACAAGGGTAAATTCATGGTAAGGGAAGCACATGGCATAAGAACCTAACTGAATGGGGGTGGGGGAAGGTACCTTTTCTAGAGAAATTAACTTTCAAGCTGAAATTCAAAGCATAAGTAAAATTCAGCCAGGGACAGAACAAGCAGTATGTCCCAGGAAGCAAAAAGGTCAGAGGTGTTCCAAGTAGACATGATAGCATGGGTGACAGCCCAGAAGCTGCAGAGCTTGGCCCATTCAAGAAATAGAAAGGGGTCCAAAATGGCTGGACTACAGATCTGAGGGTGGACAGGTGTTCAGGTGGGCAGGGCAGGTGGCCTGATAGGCCAGGTAAAGGAGTTTGAGTATCTTTCTAAAACAGTGGGGATCCACCGGGAGCAGGGGAGCACCATGAACAGATTTTGTTTTTTAGAAAGAACACTGGAGGACTGGTGACCTACTGGCCTGCTGTGTAGAAACACGGTTGACAGGAGCAAGAAAGCCCAGTGAGTAGACTATTACAGAAACCTAGGCGAGTTGGAGAAGCCTGGATTGAGATCATGAAATGAGTGCACAGCCAGAAATATTTAAATATGATTTCATGGGTTCCTATATGGGAGCTAGGGAAGAGCTGACATTGACTGAGATGAAGGACAGTGATAATTCAGTTGCAGAAGTGCTGAGTGCCTTTCCCTCCCTCACTCCCTTTCTTCCTTCCTCCCAATCCTCTTCCTTCTCTCCTTCCCTCCTTACCACCTGCTTCCCCTTTTCCTCCTCTCCATCTCTCCCCTTTTAGCATATATTCAGGCAAGCTATCCAGAGGTGACAGAACCTGAGCATGACTATCTCCTCACTCAGGCCTCTCTACTGACTGCCCTTCATTAAATGACTGCAATCTTGCCTGACACTCTGTGCTTACATTACTTTTCCCACTGTCAGTTAACATATCTATAACTTTCCTTGCACTTTATCTGTGAAAGTACAGACTTCAGACCTACCTCAGGAACTTCCCTTTACAAACCTTATGGAGGAAACAAAATGAAGTAAATAAACAGAAACTTTCCAGGCCTCCAGGGGAATGTCCTTATTTGTAGACTATCTTACATAAATGTGCATGGAAACTAGGAAGCCCTAATTTCAAGTCTATAAAGTAAACAAAGTGAACTAATTAATGCAACCAATTTGGAGTGTATTTAGATCTTCTCACTGACCCCAAACTCCTGGCCCTAGTTACTTGATATTCACGTTCTGTCCCTTATACTTTCCCCATCCTGTCATGAGAAGCAGCAATGCAGGAAACAAGTCTTGTGGATAGCCTTCTAAAATGCGTCCACGGGATACACAACTTTTAGAATTCCAGTATTAGTAACAATGATAATAATTATTACTTGTTTTCAATCTAGTATAATTTCGAATATATGAGTAGCATCTAGACAAATTTGGGGCAGCAGAGTGATACCAGCAGGGCCAGGATACCAAGGGCCAATCCTACATATGCACAACCCTAAGACTGATGCCTCCTTAAATTTTTTTACTATGGGAAAATACACATAACATAAAATTTACTATTTTTAAGTATACAGTTTAGTGGCTTTAAGGACATTCATGTTGTTGTGCAGCCATCACCACTATGCACCTCCAGAATGTTTTTCTTCCCAAATTGAAATTCTGTACCCCTTAAATATAAAAACTCCCTATTTCCCCCTTTTCCCTAGCCCCTGGCAACCATCATGCCACTTTCCATCTCTATGAATTTGATGATTCTAAGTATTTCATATAAGTGGAATCAAACAATATTTGTTCTTCTGTGACGCTTATTTCATCCAACATGTCCTCAAGGTTCATTCATATTGTAGCATGTGTCAGGATTTCCTTCCTTTCAAGTGCATAATATTCCACTGTGTGTATATACCTGTATCACATTTTATTTATCTGTTCATCCTTAGATGCTTCCATGTTTTAACTATTGTGAATGATGCTACTATGAACATTGGTATACAAATATCTCTTTGAGTCTTTGCTTTCAATTCTTTTGAGTATGTACCCAGAAATGGAATTGCAGTCACACCACTTTACATTTCCACCAACAGTGCACAAGGGTTCCAATTTCTCCACATCCTCTTCAACACTTGATATTTTCTGGATCTTTTTTTTATAGAAGATATTCTAATGGTTGTGAAGTGGTATCTCGTTGTTTTGATTTGCATTTCCCTAATGATTAGTGACATTGAGTATCTTTTCATGTGTTTATTGGCCATTTGTATATCTTCTTTAGAGAACTGTCTATTCAAGTCCTTTGTCCATTTTTAAGTGGATTGTTTATTTTTTCGTTGTTGAGTTCCAGGATTTGTTTATATATTCTGGATAATAATCCCTTATCAGATGTATGATTTGCAAATATTTTTCCCATTCTGTAAACTGCCTTTTTATTCTGTTGATTGTGTCATTTGATGTACAGAAATGGTCTTTTAAATTTTATGCTGTAGGTGCCTTCGTTGCTTCCCCCTAGTCCTAGCCTTGATATTAGCCCTTCTATCTTCCAATAAAGCATTTGACAGACTTAAAGTATTTGAAACAACCAAGATCTCACTTGGGTTCTGAAAGTTTCATTAAGCACAGAATTTCGTTCTTCCATCTGAACTCCTTTGACAACACAGGGTATTCAAATATGAATGTTGTTTCTAGGCTATCCTAATTGTTACAAGAGATGAACAGCCTCTGCTGACACAACTCCCATTGTATCATTCCTCAGAGAAGTTTTTAAAACGCTTATTAAGTGATTACAATGTGCCAGGCACTGTTCTATGTAATTTACGTGTGTTAAATTAAGTCCCTTAATGTTTACAATAGACTTGTAAGGTGTATGCTCTTTGCATTCCACAGTATACACCACAGTAGGGGGACAGAAAAGTTGAACACATTGGTGAAGGTAACATAGCTAGTAGGTAGCAGAACTAGAATTTGAATCACAGAAGACAAGTTCCACATTCTGTACTCTTTAGCAATAATAAACTGTAGCTGATACATCATCTTCCCCATATTTAATTTTAAAAGTTATTTCAGACTCTGGCATCTTCTGGTGCAGTTTGTTTCCAGAAAACTACATTTTAAGGCTTCATTTAGACATCATGGCTCCTCTCCTAGCATTGCTTTTCCTTCTCTTGGCTTACAGAAATGACTTACAATCTATCCTCACATGAGCAAGATGTGAGCCTTCTGTAGATCTATCCATTTCTAATTAACACTCTATCCATGGCTATATGCGTGAGCTAAAATCTGGGCCAATAATTAAACACCAGGCCTATTATATCAGAGTAATAATATTCACTCTCTGCCCCTCCTACCCCAACAGGCATGGAGAGCTAATGGAAAGCTACACTTAACTCTTAGGTACAGAAAAGCAAACCCCACTTGTCTGGCTGACAGTGAGCAAATGGCACCATCTTAGCAGGTTCAATGTCTCAGCAGGTCATAACTCTCAGGGAAAGAATAATTCATGTTCTTACATTGTTTGGCTAATGATATGTTCAATGTTCTCCCATATTCTTTCACCACCATTGAATTTTAATGGATTAGGTAAAAATAGTCAAGCCCAGTGCATGAAACAAATGTATGCTGTGTCTGTTTTTCATCTGCCTGGGCTTCAGAACTCCGCTGATCTTGAGGAGACTATGGCTTTTTCCCCTACTGTCCTAATCACTGTGACTTGTCATTTTCTGCAGGGTTCTATGGATCTACTCTGAGACGGGCACGTGGGTATATCCTGTGTTTGCCAAACTCAGTCTGATGGGTCTAGCAGCCTTCTTCTCTCTCAGCTACATCTTTATTGTCGGCATCTACCTATTTGGAGAGAAGCTCAACCACTGGAAATGGGGTCAGTTCACTTCTCTTTTACCTACAGAAACGCTTCTTAGTTATGCTCTCTCTACTCCTCCTGGACACAGAAGAATCTAGTCCAAAGCAGAAAACAGTGATGTTTGATGCCTTTGTCCAAAGTAGGTAAAGGAAAAGTCTAGGGGAAGTTCGTACTTTCCCAAAGGACCCCATCAAATTATCTTCTCCATTTCACCAACAACACCTTGTTTAACTTTAAGGCTAAAAATCATCTTGTTTAGAGAGCTTAGGACCCTGAGAGCAAGGTGTCACCATTCCCAGCATGAAAAAATGGACTCAGGGTCTCCCTCCCTTAAGTGAGGGACACAAGCTGTTAAATGTCAAAATTTCCTCTGAAAGAAATGTGTTCAGATGACCCTCTCAGCTCTTCCAACCCCAGCAGTGCCTTCCCTGATGAGTTCCCACTCGTCTCCCATTAGGCTGCTTCTCAACTTTCAGTAAACTGTTTACTAGGTAAAAGCACACCCTTACTTGAGATTGGAATTCTCACTTGGGGTTTCAGGCAATAGGAATATGTCAGTAAGCTAAGCTTTCTAATTATAGGTGGGCAGAACCACGTTGCTTCTTCATAAGAAAAATCTTAACTTAGTTGACTTTAAAATGCAAGATTTTACTCTCCTCTCTGCTTCCCCCACTAATCCTACTCCCAGAATATTTTTTGTTGGAAAAGTAACCACCAGAAAGTCAGGTTTCAAAATAACCATGATTTTTTTTACCTACCTAGGAGACATGCAGGAACCCCTCTCTGTTTTTGTACCTAAGGAAGGCAAGAGTCACATACAGTCCCCCACATCACACGCCCACATGCCATTCTGTTCTATCAAAATAGAAGTGGTATCTTCCGCCCAATCTATGAACTGGTGTGAAAACATAAGCCTGTGTATGAAAAAAAAGAAAAAGAGAGACAGTTTCAGAAGGTTCAGTACAAGAACCTTCTGAAACTGTCTCTCTTTTTCTTTTTTTTGTATATTTCTGAGAGGAGACTGAGATCCTGGAGAAATAAGCATGCAACTTGGCTTTTTCACATATTTTCTACTCTTAGAGAATTTAACTGGTTAAGAAAGTCTCAAAGGCAATATCCTCCTTGAAAGCAAACACTTTAAAAATGGAATACTAAAAATTACTCAAAAAAAATCAAGATTCCAAATCACAGGAAATTATCCAGAAAAAAAATGTGTTGACATTTCAGATGTGTTGACATCTAATTCCAACTAGTTTTGGCTCTGTGAAGTTCTGGGTAGATTTTTGATGCTTTCCCCAAATCTATATTTTTTAAAAAGGAAGCAAGAAACTAATCCATTTGAAACTTGGAAGAAAATGTGCTGAGAAAAATGGGATTACTCAGAGCTTAGAGAACAATAACTTTTTAAATCAATTGTATTGAGTTTGATAATTATTAATGTTTAAATTGATATTCTACAATGACTTTCAAACATCTACTGAATTAAAAAACAAAATTTTCACTATATTAATATATTGAGATCACTATTTTTTAATACTTTTTATTGATTTATAATCATTTTACAATGTTGTGTCAAATTCCAGTGTAGAGTACAATTTTTCAGTTATACATGAACATATATATATATATATATATTCATTGTCACATTTTTTTCTCTGTGAGCTACCATAACATCTTGTATACATTTCCCTGTGCTATACAGTATAATCTTGTTTATCTATTCTACAATTTTGAAATCCCAGTCTATCCCTTCCCACGCTCTGCCCCCTTGGCAACCACAAGTTTGTATCCTATGTCTGTGAGTCTGTTTCTGTTATGTATTTATGGTTTTTTTTTTTAGACTTCGCATATGAGCGATCTCATATGGTATTTTTCTTTCTCTTTCTGGCTTACTTCACTTAGAATGACATTCTCCAGGAGCACCCATGTTGCTGCAAATGGCGTTATGTTGTCTGTTTTTATGGCTGAATAGTATTCCATTGTATAAATAGACCACATCTTCTTTATCCAGTCATCTGCTGATGGACATTTAGGCTGTTTCCAAGTCTTGGCTATTGTAAATAGTGCTGCCATGAACATTGGAGTGCAGGTGTCATTTTGAAGTAGGGTTCCTTCTGGATATAGGCCCAGGAATGGGATTCCTGGGTCATATGGTAAGTCTATTCCTAGTCTTTTGAGGAATCTCCATACTGTTTTCCACAGTGGCTGCACCAAACTGCATTCTCACCAGCAGTGTAGGAGGGTTCCCTTTTCTCAACAGCCTCTCCAGCATTTGTCATTTGTAAATCAAAACTACAATGAAGTATCACCTCTCACCAGTCAGAATGGCTATCATTCAAAAATCCACAAATGAGATCACTATTTTCAACATGAAGCTCTGTTTAATATGCCTCATTGTTTAAGTACTATATCCAATTTTCCACTCCAATTAAGTCCCAAAGAGCAAACAGGCCGGCATCAACATGTGGACCTTCCTTTGCATCATGCGCATGTGAATGTTCATGTGAGTGACAGATACTACTATAAGTGGCTATGTGTCTCTCTCCTGTCTCTTGATTTTTAACTCCTTAAGATAGAATAGGTAAAAAGTCCTACACAGCATCAGAATAGGATCATAAATGTGTTAAATTTTGAAGATCTTAATTATAAATAGTTGAATACAAAATTAAAAGAGAAATTAGATCACTTAAAATTCCAATGGTAGTAAACACTTCAATTGCCTAAAACTAAACAGAACTATATATGTGCACACATTTTCTCATGTCCTTTTCTGGGAAAATACTGTAAGGCTTTCCTCAAATTACAGATGAAAATCTAAGCCTTTGAAATGGCACATAAGGGTCTCTGTGACTCAGTCCCTGTCTTGACTCTTGCTCTCCTTCTTCTAAACGAGTGCCCCAGCAACACCTAACTGCTTGTTTTCCCTACACATTGATGCTGTGGCTCCCCTCTATGGGCTCTGTCTCACTTTCCCCAGTCTCTGGCTGTCTCACACCATACACTCATTTCAACTCACCTCTTCCAGGAAGACTTCCCTAGTCTGCCTAGAAATTTGGTTTTACACTAAACCCTGAGTTTCTTAAGGGGTAGATCTTTAAATTCCCATTTCCATTGTCTTACCCAATGGATTAATCAATGCAAACAGAAGACAATCAAGGCCTCTTCTCTCTAGGTATTAAATGGAATTTTGTGCAAAAGTGTTCTGGAGACTGGTCAAGGAGTGACTCTAATAGCTGGAGATTAAAGGACTGGACAGGGAGTTTAAGGAGCATAGGAGGGTGATACCATGGTATAATGGTTTGAAAGTTGTTGAAAAAGAGATGAGAGAGATGAAACAGGGGGAAGAGCATTGGAATCAGAATTTTAAAAAACTAGGGTATGTCCCTCACCTGGCCATGAACCAACTATGTATCCTGTGTCAGTACACTTCAACTCCTCAGTGAAAGGATGATCTCTAAGAAGGGCAAACACATATCTTAGCTTGCCTAGGACAGTCCCGGTCAATGCCTGCTGTGCCAGTGTACATAGAGTGTAACACTATCCAGGCTTAGACAAGAAACTGTGTGCTCCCTCTATCTCTGATCCCTCTCCAAATCGTCTGTTCTGGATCTACAAATCTTTGGAAACACGTAAGTTGCCACCTACTCTGTCCAAATGCAGGGCTAACTCTATCTTCTCACCTTTTCCCACAGCCTGAGCTTCCTTGGATGAGTGCAGAAATTCAAAGGAGTGCTTTGGTGATGCAGTGGGAGGCAGTGGTTAAAGAGAAAAGTTCTGTGCCTGATTTGCCTGGATTCCACCCTTGGGCTTACTATTTATAGACCTGTGACCCTGGGCAAGGCACTCGATGTCTTTGTGTTCCAGTTTTCTCTTACACATCATGGAGACAATATTGGTTCTCTCCCCCTAGGATTCTGGAGGACCATAAATGATGGGATTTGTCAAATGTGAAGAACAGGGCCTAGCACATAGGGTTAGTCAATACTAATTTCATTCTCCTCTAGCAAAAATCAGTAGTTTCCTTTTCTATGTGGATATTCCAATCCTCCCCTTCAACTTTATGGATAAATTACCAGTTTTCCCAGCTGAAGGTGATTAAAAGTAACAACTACCTAACTGAATGCAAATTGACAGAGATGATGCAGTTCCTGAAGAACTAACAGAGTAAAATAGGAGGTCAGGGTATTTGAAGCTAGAATTAATTGGAATCTCTGCTTCTGAAATCCTGGTACACAGTGTGGCCCAGCTGGGAGTCACCAGCCAAATACCAAATGGTCAAGAAGTGTTAGTCAAGACCCATCTAATATATGGGTACCTCTCTAGTAGTAGTACTGGACCCTAACTGCACATCACAGAATCACTGGGGGAGTTCTAAGAATACTTAC
The DNA here is from genome assembly GCF_036321535.1 of Camelus dromedarius. Classification (NCBI taxonomy): domain Eukaryota; kingdom Metazoa; phylum Chordata; class Mammalia; order Artiodactyla; family Camelidae; genus Camelus; species Camelus dromedarius. The sequence continues at coordinate 7,304,437 of NC_087454.1, read as the reverse complement.
TCCCAGGTCCACACAAGACCAGTTAAATCTGTCTATGGAGATGGGCACTCAGCATGGGTATTTTTTAAAGGCTTCCCAGTTATTTTAATTTGCAGTCAGGGTCAAGAACCACTCACTGTAGAAGAATAGTGCTTCTCAAACTTGTATGTGTCTGCAAATCTTGTTAAAATGAGGATCACGTTAAAATGTAGATTCTCATTCAGTAGATATGGAGGGCAGCTTAGGATTTTGCTCTTCCCACATGTGCCCTAGAGAGGCTGATGCTTCCAGACTCCTCCCAGTTTAGATAATTATGTCTAAGCATCCTTGTCCAACGTGGTGTTCTCCCAAGCCACCTGCTGGGCTGAGAAGGGTGTTGGTTATGATGGTGACAGTTGCTGAATGTCTGCCTTCTACCTCCTCGTATGTCACAGCAGTGGGTGAAAATGAAGAGGACAGTGAGAAGGGAATAGGGAGTGATACGAAGAATCAAATATAAACTTGGAAAAGTGTGTGACATTCTCCAGGAGTACATAGATGCAGAGAGCTGGCCCTCTACACTGGGGAGACAAATGTTGTCAGGCCTGCAGGAAGGTCCTGCTGCCCTACAAGAAAGTGTTTGGCTCAAAAAGCTCTCAAGAAGTTCCAGACGGCCATCCTGCTTGACTTCTCATCATCTTATTCTCTGACCTTTGCTACCTTTTATGTGTCATGGGATGGAGGGCTGGACAAGCACTCAGTTATTGGGACCAGATACCCACTAGGAAAGAGTTAATTTCTACTTTTCATGTAGAGTTAGGTGGGACATTGATTTCAAACAATGATGGAAGCCAACAGGGAGAAGCAGTCTCTGGCAGATCACTGCAAACTTGACCCACCATGTCTAAGCATACAGGGATACTCCAGACAGATTATTTCCACCCTAATAGGGAGAAAGGGGCTGTCAAGGGATCTCAACATAGGCCCCCTTCTCTGCCACTTAAGTACTTAACTTTCTTTTTTGTTCATGATAAGACACAAGGATGCTGACACCAGGACACAAGGCCATCAGCAAGAAAAACCCAACCCACAAGATATAAACCCAAAAGATACATCAGGCACTGAAAGCGGCTAAGCCTCCATGCCAAACTGGAGAGCCTCTTATATGCAGGTGTAGCCAGAGAGGCAGTCAGCTTACCTGTAGTCCTTGAATCCTCTCCTTACATTCACATGAGGGATACATGCCAGGGGTCAAGCTATCCTTTGTCAGGGCCCAAGACAATAGATACTTTTCCTCCTAAGGATAGTTTATAAGCTGAAAAATCCCAATCTGGCCAAGTGACCTTGTGATGGTGCCTTGGGCAGAATTACATCAAAACCTTCCTTTAATACTATTTCAAGACCAAATTTTTTAAAGGAGATTTTATTGTTGAAAGCTGCTTAGAGGCCATCTAGTCTACCACCTTGGTTTTATCCATGAAAAAATTTGTTATAAGGTCTGTTTATTGCATGTTGTCCCTGATCAGTTCGTAACAAAAGAATATTACCATGAATTGATTCCACATGTATTTACAAAGCATGGTCCCACTGGGCAGCATTTAGTCAAGAACAAAAAAATATCTCCCTTTTGCCTTTCCTGTCCTAACTTCATCTTCCTAAACTCAACGAGAGTCCACTCAGGATTATTACCTCTCCCTCTTCCTCAGCCTCTTGTCCCACCAGGGTTTCTCCAGCCAGCCATCAACTACTCCTACTTCTGCACTGTGACTTGTGCTCATCAATGCTTAAATCTCATTCTTCTAACACCTTATATCCCCCCAAAATCTGCCTTCTTACCCTTTTCCAAGCCAAGACTCTAAAATTAGGCAGATGGTCTTCAAATTTTCAGTTCAAAGCTGAGCAGTAGCTTTTGTGACTGTAGAAACATAGGTGTAAATCTTTTTGAATAATATTTTTTCACTTATCCTGTGTTCCAACTATTGAAATAATAAGGTATATAATTACATATGCTGATGTTGATTAAAAGAATAGTTTCCCTTACTATGCCAGCAGAAAATGTTTGGATCCTGCACAAGAGGAACATTAAACGTTTGGCTTAAAATATCTTTGGTACTAACAGAGGATAAAGAAAGGACTACGATAAATCAGTGTAGGAGGAAGTCAAGATGGGATGACACTGGGTTCATCTCTCTTCATGAACACATCAATACTACAACTAATTACAGAGTGACTCTTGCTGAAATCGACCTGGGGACCAGCAAAATAGCTATTCTACAACCAAGACTGTAAGAAAGATCCACATGGAGTTGGATAGGAGGGGAGGAGAAGGATCTAGTCAGGACCCACACCCCTAGTGGGAGAAACAAAAAAGGAGGGGGATTATCAGGGATCCTCCCTAGGGAGCAAGGGGTTCGAGCCATGTATTAGGCACCTCAGCCCTGAGGTCAGACACTGGGAAGATAAGCCCCCTTAGCTTGTCTGGAAACCAGTGGGGCTTACTGAGGGCTATAAGAAACTGAGACTCTGCTCTTGAAGAGCACATGCACAGATTTGCTTACTTCCAATCACAACATAGACTGAAAACTGCCTAGGGACCGCCCCAGTGTGCCATGCCCCTCAGCCTATACCAGGCTCCTGCTCCAGCCCCTCTTGCTCCAGCGCTGCTCTCCTTTAAGGCAGAGGCTGCTGTTGCCAACAAGGGTGTGCACACTAGGAGAGAATGGAGGGGGCTTGGACTCCAGCCCTGCCTCTGACTAGGAAGGAGGCAACCATTACCAGCTCACGAATCTCTGCCCACAGTCTGGAGGGAGAGTACCGCCGCTGGAGTGTACATCCCTGTGCACACTATGGAGGGCATGAGGCCAGATCAGAGGCATGGTCCCAACCCAACCTCTAACCAAAGGTGCACACTGGGGAAAAAGTAAAACCAGCACAGAAGTGCAGCCCCAAGCCCTCAAGCCCCAGCCATGTCCTAAACCAAGATGGAGACTGCCATCATATCTAGGAGAAACCCAGCTCTCTCGGAGCTCCTGCTCCAGCCCTCTGCCCTGACTCCATTCCCAATAGAGCCACTGAGTATAGGAGAAGCCCCAGGCCATGCTCACTTCAAATCCAGCTGTCCCACCAAAGCCACTGGACTCACATAGACTGCACAGGGATGCTCCCACACAAGGACATGACATCAAGACCAGGATAGGCAACTGTTTCATCTGATTTCATACAGACAGAGAAAGTTAAACAAAATGGGAAGACAGAAGCATAAGTTTCTGATGAAAGAGACAAATAATTTACCTGATAAAGAGTTCAAAGCAATAGTAATGAATGCTATGTGAACTGGGGAAAAGAATAGATAAACACAGAATTTCAACAAAGAACTTGAAAATACAGAAAAGAACCAGTCAGAGCTGAAGAATACAATAAATGAAATGAAAAATACACTAAAGGGAATTACCAGCAGATTAGGTGATACAGAACAATGCATAAGCAATCTGGAAAATAGAATAATGGAAATCACCCAATCCAAACAACAAAAAGGAAAACAAATTTTAAAAAATTAGAACAGTCTAAGGAACCTCTGGGACAATACTGATAGTACTAACATTCACATTATAGGGATCCCAAAGCTACATCATACTGACACAAAAACAGACACATAGTTCAATGGAGCAGAATAGAGCCTAGAAAAAAACCCATGCACATAGAGTCAATTCATCTATGACAAAGGAGGAAAAAATATGCAATGGGGAAAAGACAGTCTATTCAATAAGTAGTCCTGGGGAAACTGGACAGCTAGATGTAAAAGAATGAAATTAGAGTATTTTCTCACACCATACAGAAAAATAAACTCAAGAGGGATTAAAGACTTAAATATAAGACCAGAAACCATAAAACTCCTAGAAGAAAACATATGCAGTACATTCTTTGACATAAATCTTAGCAATATTTTTCTGGATCTGTCTCCTCAGGCAAGGGAAACAAAAGTAAAAATAAACAAATGAGACTACATCAGATTAAACTTAAAAGCTTTGGCACAGTGAAGGAAACCATTAACAACATGAAAAGACAAACACAACATTATAAATCAATTATGCTTCAATTTAAAAAAATTGAAAAGACAACCTACTGAATAGAATATATTTGCAAATATTATATCTGATAAGGGGTTAATATCCAAAACATATTAAGAGTTCATAGAAATCAGTATCAAGAAAACAAACAACTCAATTTAAAAATGGACAGAAGACCTGAAAAGACATTTTGTCAAAGAAGAATTACAGGTGGCCAACAAGCACATGAAAAAATGCTCAATATCACTCACTAATCATCAGGGAAATTCAAATCAAAACTATACTGAGATATCACCTCACACCTATTAGAACAGCTATCATCAAAAAAGACAACAAATAATAAATGTTGATGAGGATGTGGAGAGAAGGAAACCCTAGTTCACATTGGTGGGAATGTAAATTGATTCCCCCCAAAATTAAAAATTGAACTACCAGCAATTTCACTCCTGGGTATATATCTGAAGAAAATTAAAACACTAATTTGAAAAGATATATGAATCCCAATATTTATAGTAGCATTATTTAAAACAGCGAAGATATGGAAGCAACCTAAGTTTCCACCAGCAGATGAATGGATAAAAAAGATGTGATACACACACACACTGCAATATTACTTAGTTATAAAAGAGAATTAAAATTTCCCATTTACAACAACAAGGGACAGACCTGGAGGGTATTATGCCTAGTAAAGTAAGCCAAAAAAAGAAAGACAAATACTGTATCTTTTCACTTATATGTGAACTCTAAAAAACAAACAAACAAACAAACAAAAAATAACAAAACAGGAAAAGACTCATAGATACAGAAAACAAATTAGTAGTTACCAGTGGGGAAAGGGGTGGAAGGAGGGGCTAAGATAGGGAAGGGGATTAAGGGGTACAGACTATTAGGTATAAAATAAGACACAAAGATACATAGCACAGAGAATATAACCAGTATTTCATAATTTTAAGTGGAGTATAATCTATAGAAATACTGAATCACTATTTTGTATACTTGAAGCTAACATAACACTGTAAATCAAGTAGACTTCAATAAAACAAAAACTAAAATATACAGAAGGAATCAGGGTGGACCTAACTCCCTAACCACCAACTAGAAGGGATTTCACCTGGAAAGACTCCCTTCAATGAGGAAAAGAGTGATGATAACAAGCAACACTATTTCCCAATCAGAGTTTGAAATCCATTTTGTGGATTTTGTTCAGGTAAGATAATATATTCAATTATTAAGTCAACACTTCCCTTATCTCCAGCCATACACTATGGAAACATGGTCTGAGATAAATTCTGAAGACTCAAAGAAGCCTAGAGACTGTTCAGCCCCATGAGAATTCAGGACTAAGGACCTATCCCCACCTGCTAGAAACAAAAGAAAAATATGATTTCTGTAGTATTCACACCATATACATCTTAACAGAATTAAATGACTGTTGGAGCTCCACACACAACCCATTTGGGGACGGTGTTCTCCAGCAAATTGGTGGGCATGTGGGAATGTCTTAGTGCTCCATCTAGCTGCGCGGTGCTGGACATGGGAGACTACAATCCAGTGGAAGGAGCTACCTGCTCTCCTCTCCCAGAGGAACTTCCCACCACCACTTCTGCTCCTGCTTCTGCTGTTCTCTCTAAGCCATTGTGTTCTGTTATTTCTTAACTGGAAAAAGGAATCTCCAATCCTTGGCACCTGGGGTTGGATAATTGAGGTCTGGATTACAGTTAGACCTGAAGTGCTCGTGGGGCTGATAACAACATGGATAAACAAAGTTTTAGGTGGCCTCAGAATGACTACAAGGGGAGCAAATATGAGAAGTTTGTACTGACCAAGCTTCTTGAACAGAAGGAAATGACTGTGTTATCTGAAAACTGATTCATTAAAGGCCCTAAGTGTATACTTCAGAAAAGAGAAGATACTGCACTTGTACTCAGAGACCTAATGTAGAGAAGACCTAACTGGGGAAAAGAGAATTCACATCAAAAATTTAAAAAAATAAGTAGAAGCATACATGAAAAGAACATGAAGCACGTAAAGCTGGATGAATCAGCAAGGCTTCAGTGAAGTGACTGGACGTAGTATGGATTGATGAGGAGTAGAAGAAGAAAGGAAAGGACTGTGCTTAAAAATTTTGAGAGACATGAATACAAGGGTGGCCATGAGGGCTGTGTAGTTAGGAGCTGACTGTCAAAGTTCATGTGATGAAGGGGTCACAGTAGGATTTGAGATCATCAGCACCATCTGAGAAGGGGAGCCCAGCAAAATAAAATTAGAAGATATTTAAAGTTTACTATCAAGGATATAACTGATGGAGCAGGCAGGGTCCGAAGGGTAAAGCATGGAACTGGGAGCATGAGACTGCTGTGGTAATACCAAGCCAAGACTACAGGGCTCTAGCGTCCAGAATGGATGAGATGAGGCAGAGCTGAAATAGTTTCAAAGTAGGATTGACTATGTTTGGCAATAGACAGGAAGGATAGAGTTTTAATGAAGTTTTAGAAGTTTTAAAGCTTATGCAAAGATTTATGATCATTAAATATGGAGATACCAATTGTTGGCTAAATGGAAGTCATTCTAGAAATTTAATGCTATGATTTCAGTAGAATAAACCCCTCTAATAAGCTTATTAAAAAACTAATCAATATGCCAGTATATAACTTTTCTAGCCAGGCTGATGAGCTGGTTTGGTGAGAGGTCACAGAATGGTTCCTAATTAGGTGAATACGCACTCTTCCACTCTCCTACTTTCTAATTTGATCTGCTTTCCTTAATTCCATCTGCAGAGTCTCAGAGTTTGTTGATGGACTGTGTTCAGCTTGCAAACAAACACATGGCCAAAAGCAACAGCCATCAGTGGCTCACATAAGATACTCAGATGCAAACAGCACTGTTGGTCAGCTGGTCAGCTGGCCAGCTGTGAGCCAAGCACCAAGTGGGGCAGCAGAGGTGTTCCTTCTTGCCCTTGTGGCAGTGCTTGTGGTTTTTCAGAACTCTTTAAAGTACATTTTCTTGCCTTGGGAAAAGTGTCCTCATCTTTCCACTGTTCTAAGTCAGGGTGAATGTCTGCCCACACAAGAATACCCATTAGGGAAGGCTGAGGTCTCTCTGTTCTTGTTTGTGCAGGTGACATGATGCAGCTGAGGAATAAGAGGAAGTGATTAGAAGCCATTTTCCAAGAACTGAGGACGAAGAAAACACAACAGTTTTTTTCATCTTTTCTTTTTTTTCTGGTGGGAGGGGGTAGAAGCAACATAGGAAGGTATAAAGGACAGGGAATGATATTTTAAATTTAATAAGAAGGTTATAAAGGTAGCTTAATTTGAGGACTCTTGGTTCTTTGAAGCTTTTACTGGACGTGCCCAAAACAACTCCTGCTGTCTCAGAATTTGTTACGTTTGTCTGACCTCTGTGGAGGATGGTCTGAGGTCAAATTCTGGCCAAAGAAACTCACAAAATGTGGTGTTAGAGAAAGTTTAGAGAGAAAAAGGAACTTAGGATCATCTAAATTCTTCACTTTACAGAGGAGAGTGCTGAGGACCTTGATGAGAAGTTACCTGCATGAGGCCAAAGAGTTAGTGTCAGAACCAAGACAACAGCTTTTGTCTCCCAGATCTTCTAACTCCCAGTCCTGTACCATTTTTGAAAAAATCCCAATTTTCCTAAAATCAAACACTTTCATAAGTTAGTTATTTTTCATGGATTGCTCATATATATTTTTTCCTCAGTCTAGACGGAAATGTAGGAAGATGGATGCTACTAAAGTTGTCTGTCTACCTAGTATAACAGCAAATTAGCTGGGGCAGTGAAAAAATAAATCCCAGAAAATATTGGGAAATCTGTTCTTCTTGTGAGCAAGCATTTGAGGAAAGTAAACAATGAACATAGTGACGCTGTCAAAGTCTCTTCCACTTTAATATAGATTACTTCATCAAATAAATGTTGCACATTTTACTTGGGGAGTGATCTGGATGGGAACTAATATGATTATGAGGACTGCTGAGACTGCTTTGGCACAAAGCACTGTGCTGAGTTAGTCTATGGTTTAACAAAGCTGATTGTCAGGTGATAATAACAAGTACATTCATAAACCCTGCTTTGATTTTCCTAGAAGATTCTTCTAGATTTTCATTTACAGACACATTGTGTAAAAAGCACAAATGACTAGTGGTAGGTAAAAATGTTCAGGTCCACTGATACGTCAACAGTCCCATGTGGGCTGGGGTGTGGGCACTGGAGTAAAATGTACTTGGGCTTCCCAACCTAACATTACACAGGAGAAATCTGGTTAAAACGGACACAAAGGTCAGTCCTTGGAAAGAAAGCAGAATATCCCAAAAGGGAAGGCAGTCTCAGGGAAGACTAAGACAGTCACCAAGAAACCTGCTCAATCCTCTACTCCTTTTCTATGATTATATAAATATGAACCTCAGGTCTTTTTGGATTGAGTTGGAATGCCACCTCTATTCCCACACCTGCTGCTTCTTGACTGCTCCAAGCACCTGGTCTCAGCAGGAGCCCAGAAGCAGCTGTCACAATGGAAATTCCCCAAATGTGAAGCCCGCAGGGGATCACCCAAATTTTCCACACCCCAAAGATGACTCGGCTGCACACTTCTCAGAGATATAGTAAGCTCTTGGCTGGGATGAGCCTGCAGATTTCTATTTGTGGCTTCACTGTCCCTAGGACCAAATTAAACCTTGATTGCTGCATGACTGGCCACCGTGCAATATCTATTCCAACACCAGAAATACCTCAGAACCATTTCCCGCTGAACACACACACATAAGCACACACTGCTTCCTTGGTGTTGCTGTAGCTTAAGAAAGGAGAAGCAACAAAACACTTGTAATGAACACTGACTAAACATTCATTAAAAAGGAGATGGTAATAGCTGCCTATCTAAGACTATGTGGTTAGAAAACAACAATACAAACCAAATGATGAAAAAACCAACAATAATATTTGTACTGTGTCATGTAATTTACAGTCATTCTGACCTCCATGACTTTATTTTATCCTCACAGAAGTGTTGTAAGTAAAAAATGTATATGTCCTAATTTTTCACATGGGCAAACAGTTTCTGATACTGGTGTGCTATTAACGTTTAAAATCCAACTCTCTGGAAAAAAGAAAAATTTAAGGCCCTGATTTATAGTGTTTGCCCATTGCCATGGTATAAACACTCCAACATGGTCTTTTTCACAATACCAACATATCACTGTCTGCAGAGTTAGGAAGAGAGACATACAACCACTGGATCCTCAAGAGTCTGTACAAGCTCACTCCAGCACACCACTGGGTTCAGAGGAAGGGAAATGACTGATTCAAGGTCACACAGATGGTTGATTCCCGAGACCATCTTCATTCCTCTTTATTAAAGACCTGGAAGGAACTGAGCATCCGAAAGCCTTTATTTAAAAAAGCAAAAATGTATGTATATCTTCAAGGCTAGACAAAAAAAGGGAGTAGGGGACCTTAACTTTGTGGAAACTCTCAGCCATACAGACAGGGGCAGGAACACCACCACTGCCTCATGGACTGGTCTATACCTGTGCTTATGTTCCAGACTTGCTATCTCACATGTGACGCCAATTTTGAATTTGAAGAGAAGACTTACCTTTTTTCCCTAAATAATACACAGCCCCATACTCCCTGCAAATGGGGCATACATTCTTAAGCTATTTTCAGCTCCTCTGCACCTACTCACTTGCAATACTTGTCATAACAGGAAGTCAGTTTCATATACTGTAATCCCCAAACATGTTGCGCCGGCATGTGGGGGGCACAAGGGGGATGAGGAAAGTATGGGGAGGCTGGGCCTCCCAGAAGGCCATCTGGGTAAGCACTGAACCTATCCTTAATCTGGGCATCCCCCCTCTGAGGGCACAAAGTGTCAGAAACCAGAATCCAAATATAGACACTGTTATCCTTTCTCATGCAGTCGGTGATTCCTTTTATTTTTTTTTAAATAAAACATTTGAGTAGGCAGCAAAGCCAGTAAGAACTGTTTATTTATAGCTGTGGATTTTCAATGCTGTATAAATTAGAAATCATTGCTGAATGAGGCCTGCGCCCACTCACACACGCAGGGCCGCTATCTGAGTCCTTTCACGCAGTTTGACTGTACACAGTCTAAAATGGGAGAAAATGACATGCTCCGAGTCAAATGATGGAGTCACAGCTAAACTGCAAAGCAGAAAACCAGCAATTATTTTTCCTCAGCACAATATGGGGAGTACGACAGGTACAATTATCCAATATTATTTAACGGCACCGGTTTGTGGTGTAGAAAGAAAATAAAGGTTTCTGTGTCTTGAAGAGAAAAAAAAAAGAGAAAGAACCTGCCTCCCGGCTCCTGTTTCTGTGGATTAAACTGTGTTATGTAAATTGAAACTGGCCTGGATTCCAAAAACAGAAGGAAGAACCACCTGGCTTCCTTGCCCTTGCTCCCCGGAAGCTTGCCACTTGCATCACCAGGGACTTCTGAGAAAGACCCCTCACCTTGGGGACCCTGAATATGCTCCTCAGAGGCAGTGGCTCCAGGTAAGACTGAGGGAAAGGCCGTGTTTCCTGAGCTCCTGTTCCTTAGAGGGAAACCTCTCCTGCATTGGCTCCCTCTCTCTCAGCTGAATTAAAATGAGGTGAAAGAGAGGGTGGCCCACAAGGAATAACTTCATTCCCTTGATTCAGGTCTCCCCTCTTTTGGCCTCTATAACATTTTTATTCCTACTCCCAAGCCCTTCCTTTACTGGTCATCCTACCTGGAAAGACCTCTCTTCTTCCAGCTACTATCAAATAAGTTGTCTTCCATGGCTTCAGACCCAACTTGAGTGCCACTTCCCAGTTCTCCTAAAAAGTTTTCTCTTACTTCCAGGTCATTGGGCTCTTCCCTTCTGTAAACTCCCATAGCAGGCCACATCAGCCCCAAACAGCATTCTATCACTTTCTTCTTCACCTCTCCTCCTTGGCTTTTATTTCCACAACAGAATGGAATGCTGAAAAGAACATAAGCTTCTGAACTAGACCAGATCTGAATTTAAATCCTGACTCCACCACTCACTATATTTATATAGAACGCGGGGAGAACAGTTTATTTTCCTGAGTCTTGGTTCCTTAAAGTCATAAGATAATACCTACTATGATTAAATAAGGTTACTTAAAGTGATAAACGCAAGTGCTTGGCATCCAAGATTTCCCATCCCACCTTGCTTGACTGCAAACTCCTTGAGAGCAGGGTCCACGTCTAGTTGTCTGTATCCAAGTAAAGCCTAAGTACCATTGGAAAGTACTGAAAGTACATACAGATTGACTTGAGGATTACTTATAAATTCTTACTCTTATAGGCGTCATCTCCAAATAGCTTCCTCCTTTCCCAGAAGCTGAGATTCCCAACATGAGACTCATTATCATTTACGATACTATCTCTATTTTAAATCCCAGACTACTATTAACAATGACAATCAAATTATAGTTTCACGTGATCTGGCAGTAGAAAGCTTATTGGTACAATGAGACACAGGACAAATAATTTTTGATAAAGAAAAAAAGGAGATGAGGGATGGCCTGAAAAAGACTGCATGCAGGTGACACTCCAGATAGGACTATAGGAATGACCTCGATTACCCCAAGGAGAACCCATGGGGTACTGGGGTCCAAGTTAGGGAGACCGATCTTTAAAACAGAGTGGGGGCGGGGAGGGGCACCAAAACCAAATCTTGTTTAGATCTGAATTTATTTTCCTTTAGGTGCCTGCTTACCCCTTCCTTACAGATGATATCTGCTGTCACTGAGGTCTGGTCTAGTATGACTCTCATTTCATCATAACCAAGGCTTCAGCCACTTCCATGGTATATGAGTAGAAGAAAGGGCCTCTACTGCCACCCAAAATATCTTGCCAATGTACCAAAATATAAAATTCTTCACTAGGAATAAAAAAGCCTTTCATTTTACATGGAGAGACAAATTTAACATGTAAATACTTATGAAAGAGGTGACCTATGGTCTTGTACTCATTCATGTTCAATCATCAATGAAGGATATTTGATGATTTAAAAGCAAGTTTTAACATGAGAGGAGGCATGCTTGGTAGACTAAAAATAGGGATATTGTGAGAAAAAGAATGGTACAGAAAGGATCAGCTACAGACTCAGAGGACAAACTTTGCCTAGTTCACAATGTTTTACCATATGTGCTGCCAAAAAGCGAACTGGGTATGTGTGTTTGACTCTCACCCCTCCCTGAGAGAACTAATCTATGGTTAGAGTACCCCCAAATAGAGTAGACAGTGATCCTGGCCACTGATGGGTCAGCAAAATTCTGTATGCCTTTGAAGGAGTGGAAAGAGGAGGCACAGCTGTGACATACCACATTTTATGATTTCAGTCTTGACTGGCTGGCACTAGAGGAATTCAGACTTGCTTTATGGCTGGGGAGAGAAGTTAGTGTTGGGTTGTCACCACTCTTAAGAAGAGAGGAGACAGCAAAGAGAAAAATGGATTCCATTGGCTCCTGAAGAAACTTCAGGCAGGGTGGAACTTCCCCAAAATTCCTTCTTACCCAAACATCTCATCAACCAGTCCCAAAGACCCTGAAGTGTTAACTAGAGACTGAAACTTATTAAGAACACACTGTGTTCTTTCTTGAGGGCAAGGAGTCTATCTTATTCATCACTGTATCCCACACACAAAGAACAGTGCATAATATAAAGTTAATTTTAAATACACATTTGACGCCCAGACAGATTTAAGTAACAGCCTCACTCTCTCATGATAGCATCAAAATTCAAACCCAGATCTATCCAACCCAAAAGCATCAATAGTTTCTACTCATTCAGTGGCTTTTAATATTTCCTGACTGATGCTTTCAGAAATATATTTTACATCATAGCTCAGTAGAAATACACACACAACATATGCACACACACTGTTAATACGTGTGATAGACCATTTTATTTTCTATCCTGTTATTTGCTATTCTATTATTTGAAAGATATCATGATAATTAAATTGATTTCTTAATCCAACAATAAGATTCCAACCAATAAGTTGAACAACACTGCACTCCAATGTATTGTAGGATTCATTCATTCATTGAACAAGTAATTGTAAAGTGCCTACTATGGTTTGGACCTGGCCATATGCACACCATGGCCTGAGAACAGGGACACGGTTGCCATTGCCCTGGCCATTTGTATTAGAGTTTAGGGCTTGCCTCCTTTTACCCTGCAGCACCTTTGGGAATGTAGAACTAAGCCTTGTTTTTCCAGCTCACTCTGTTAGCAGCTGCTCTACTAGACTCAGCTCCTCTGAGATGCTGACAGGAAGAAGAGAAAAAAACGCTTCCACTACAAGAGCTTACAAAACCTTCCGCTGAGGCTTAAGTGTGGCCTGAGCCAATATATTTGGTTACACTTTAGGGATTTGTTTTCACTCAACACCTAATTTTATTAAGATTCAAATTATGAAGTTAGATGATGTAGAGTTAGGAAAACAAATACTATATGACTTTTACTTTGCCAGGAATCTGGTACACGATTCTGAAAACTCTCAATCTGGGTGTGTTTTATTCCATTTGAAAATTTTTCTAACTAAATTCTAAAAGCACTCATGTTGACATTTTATGTAATGCATTAACTCAACTTTGCCAATTTTTCAAGTCACAGGGTTAAATAAAATTCTTGTAACTGTAAAATAGATTGCATTGGCACTGCCTATATTTTCTTCTACTAGATTTCCTGCCATCGTGAACTTTCAGTGTCCTCATATCACCAAACTAAGAGAAAGAGGCCAAGAGATGCCTGCAACCAATTCAGTCATAGCCTTCCTGCTCAGCAATGTGGATTTCTGGGTAAACCTCACATCAAGGAAAATAAAAGACCTTTTGCAAAATATCCTTCCAACTTACAGACGAACCTCTCTTGGGCCTGTCTGGGAGCCATCTTAGACCCTGGGCGTGGAACACAGGGATTACTTGTGTGACTGTATCAACAATGATAAAGGGAGACTGCTGTACATTCTAGTGGGTTTAATGAAAACGTCACGTGCACATGAATCTTGGTTCATAGATGCTTATGAGAGAGATTGAAAGCACAAATTCAGGGGAGGGTGTCCAAGGATGATAGCCAGGAAAGCTCTAAGCTATTTGTGTGTGCTTGTGTTTATGTGCATGTTACAAGGGGTCGTGCTTGTGTGGTTGAGATCAAAGGACAAGCAGTCCTTTCTTCCTGGTTGGTAGGTTGAGGTGCCAAGAGCAGGCAACACTTTGATTTTGACCTGCTGCCTTACTACCTCTCACCTTGCCCACTTCTGCACTCAGCACCTGCCATTTCACTTCATCTTTCACACAGTCACCTTTGAAAGGCCCTCAAAGTGCCAGGAACCCTGGGTCCTAGCACACAATATTATCAGACTAGGCTTTTTATCCAGGAAATAGAGCTGACCCCTGAACAATGCAGGGGTAGGGATGTCAACCCTCCACACAGTGCAAAATCTGTATCAATCAACCCTCCATATACAAGGTTCCTCTGTATTCATGGTTCTACATGCACAGATTCAAACCACAGCAGAACATGTGGTACTGTAGCAGTTACTATTGAAAAAAAAATCTGTGTAAAAGTCGACCCATGCAGTTCCAACTAGTATTATTCAAGGGCTAACTGTAGTCCAAAGAGCAGCTAGAGTGTATACAGCAGAGCTATTCAGTACTGCCTGCATACCTGGAGTCACCTGGGGAGCTTAGATCCCTCCTCCAGAGATTCTGAATTGTTCTAGGCTATGGATTAGGTACTGGGAATTTCAAAAACACTTCTAGGTCATTCAAATGTGTAGCTAAAGTTGGAAACACTGATATATGGGAATTCGGCTTGAAAATCACTTGGAAATGACAGCAGCTGAGGTCTGATTGAATGTATAAGTTTAGGTTGTTTTAAACATCACCTGGGAGAGCCACCTCCCTCTATCTTAGCTGCCTTCTGGAGCCCTGCCATCCGAGCACTTGGCAGCTGGTGGCATGATTGATGGTCTACTCCCTTCAGATGCAGTATCGGAGGTGACTTTGAGGCAGCGTATGGAGCTGGGCTCTGAGAATGGTTTGCAGTCCTCTCCAGAGCTTTCTGGTTGGGCTTTCTCACATCTACCTTCAGATCTCAGTGCAGCTCCCCAGCGGTGAAAGAGCCTGGACTACCAGAGCTCAGCGGAGGCTCCTGTGGGAATTCTGCCAGCAGACATCCTTTGGATTTGAAATGCAGCACTGTCTCTCCTGGATCTCCAGCCTCTAGCCCACTCTGCAGATTGAGGCTTGCCAACCTCCACAACAGTGTAAGCCAATTCCTTAAAACCTCTCTCTCTCCTTCCCTCCTCCTTTCTCTACACACACGCGCACACACACACACACACCACACCCTACTGGTTTTGTTTCTCTGAAGAATCCTGGCTAATACACTCCTCTACCTCTCCTTTTCCCTGGCCTTGCCTTCCCCCTGTCTGCACTGTACCCCAACCCAGGCCCTTGCTCCATGCCCACCCCTCACTCACTCACCCTTCTCCAGATCACTTGCCTGCAATCCCTGTGACTCACAGGTCTATAATAAGCCCTCAGCTTCTGTTTTGCCAAACTCTCTCTCTCCTCTTCATTCAAGAGTCTCCCAAAATCCCACATCATCCAGTCAAGGAAACAACCGTCTGTCCTCCCTCATGAGTCCATTCAGTGGAACAGATTTCAGAAAAAAAATCTAATGTATGAGTGTTGCTTTGAAAATTAACATCTGAGTCTGTTCCACATGTGACTGTAAGGGGACTTGGTGTTTCACAATGCTCTGCTTTAGAGGCTGGGCTGCAAGGGGGTGGGCCTGTACTGCACAGATTAGTATTTGGTACATGTGCTTATGATGCTCACAAGGCCATGATCTTGGGGTGTGGCTTCCTGATTGAGGTACTAAAGGCCACCGCCCTCCACGGCTACAGATTTTACAACCAACCTCACCCTACCATCCTGTTCATATGACACTGCTTACTAGGTAAACTGGGTAAGAATGTATGAAGGGGTCAGGGCAAATCCATAAGCTTATGTCCTCTTGCCTTCCTCCTGGGGGCAAAGCCCATTCTCATACAAGTTCAATGCAAATGATCAATATATCCAATCACTGCTCTGGGGGCTCCTCAACCCTGCCTATGTTTAGCTGCAGACCATCCCACAGTCAGAGGCCAGTAGTATCCGGAATGAGGATAGTAGCCATGGCCAAACCATGGCAGTTACTACAGAAGACCGGCAAGGGTCTCATCACTGCCCTCTACACTGTGGTTGACTGAGGGCTGGGGGGCACTCTGCCTTCTCCCACTGCACATGGGGAGGGGCCTTGTGATGTTGCTGCAGCCACCATTACACGACACTCTAAGTAGACATTTCAGGGGCTATAAAACATATTGTCTTATAGCTCCACCAATGAGCTACAGTTCCAAAGACCCCTGAATGGCTTGGGGAAAGGAATCTTTAGGTAGTCAAAGGATAAAGATAACCCAAAATATAAGCTCATATTATGGGTGCTACTGCAATGTCAGAAAGAAGATGACCTTCAATAGGCAGGCTAAATTCAGTTAGTCCACAGCATTTATTATCTTGGGTGACTCATTCAACCTTTCAGATCTGGGTTTCCTCCTATACAAATTAGGGGAGCAATACTTGTGCTAGAGTTCCTGTAGGGATGGACTATAATAATGAACCTAGAACACAGGCCAGTGGGTGGTACTCAATAATCCTTCATTTTCATCTCTGCTCTCTTAACTCAAAGACTCTGTTAATCCAATGAGGGATATATTTACAGGTTAACACTTGTGATCTTGGTGGATTTAGTGTTAAATCACAGAGCACAAAGCAGCCAGTCGAGCTAACAGGGGTAAAAAGATTTTAATGGGAGGGACACTAGCCTATTGTCTGCATAATTTCACAAAATGAACAAAAGGATCCAAATCATTCCCTGATTTCAGGTACAAATAGGAGAGCATTACATATAACCTAACAGAATAAAAATGGGAAAAGGCAATGAAAAATTGTAAATGCCACAGACTTCAGCAATCCCAGTTTTTAGAATCCTCTAAGTCTTCATTAAGCACTAAAATTTCAGCAAACATCACCACTTCAGGTAGTAACTCCCTCCTTCTTTCCACCGAACCAACATATGGGAATGCAGCCTAAGCAGTGCCTGCATTATTTATAGGGATTAGAGATAAATTCACTTTTTAACTAACGAAAGACAAAGAGGCCCTCCCTGACATTTGGAAATCGAGTATTTAAAGTACATTTTAAAATTCCAATTCTCTTATCTTGCAATATGATGATTTGGCAGGATATCCTTACAATGATAGTATAAAGTTAACGGAGTAGGAAAGGATATATATATATTCTCTTTTGCTCTTCAACTGTGCCTTTTTCTATCTCATGAACAGTTCTAGGTATACAATTAAATGGAATGATGAGAGCCCCCTGGTGGCTGAATAAACCCTTCCCTTTTCTTAGAGATATTAAAACAAATTATCTTAGGTTCTGAAAGTCCTATGCATTGTTCTGATTAACAACTTGCTGCACGAACTTCATCTTTTCTCCATCTGTGCTCCCTCACCCTCAGGTAAAAAGATGATGAGATATTTTATTTTCAGTATCTTTGATGCTCACACTCTGCAAATATCTGGGCAAATATTTAATACCCCTTCTGAAAAGATAAAAATAAATTTTCAGAAATTACTTTCAGACATTTATCTAACAAATATCTACTGGGCATCTATAACAAGTCAGACACCATACTATGTACTGTAAGAGACACAGGGAAATTTAAAATATAATCTCTAATTGCAAGAACCTTATGAAACAATACAGGAAAGAATAGCCTTGAGATTTTTAAAATGTGGTATCTCTATAAGACTTAATTATCTTATCAAATACATACATTTTCTTCTAAGAGATATACTCTTAGGTTCTCTATCTTTTATCTACTTGTGTGCCTATAGCAGGAATCTGAGCATCATTCTGGACACTTCTTCTCCCATTCACCACTCCAATTACTTACCGTGTCCTGCCAATTTTACTTCTCTTAGCTTAGGGCACCATCATTTCAGGTTGTTATAATACGCTTTTTAAAAATATTTTCATTATTTTTGAGTGGTTAATGCATGCACATATTATAAAATTCAAAAAGTATAAGAAGAATGCATAAAAAGTAAGTCTCTCTCATACCATTAATTCCCTAACCACCCAGTTCCCCTCAACAAAAGCAACTATAATTCCTATCTCTTGCATATGCTTCTAGAGATACTATACTCATGCACAAGCACATACATGTATCTTTTTCTCACAAATGATGACATGCTGTTCTGCACCTTGGTTTCACATCTTTCAGCTCACATTGGAGAAAATCCTAAATGTATGTATGTATGTATGTAAAGAGGGCTACCTCATTATTTTTTAAGTGATTCATAGAATTCTATTATATGTATATTACCATAATTTATGTAATCAGTTCCCTATTGATGGAGATTCAGATGGTTTCCAATCTTTTGTTATTGTAAGCTAATGCTGCAATAAAGATCTCCATACAGACATCATCTTGCATGTGTGCATGTATTTAGGATAAACTCCTAGAAGTGGAATTGTTGGATTAAAGGAAATGTGTGGGTTTTTTTTTTTTTTACTATTAATAGTTATTGTCAAATGACTCTTCATAGAGGTTTTACCAATGTCTATACTCACTGATAAGATATGAAGCCCTGTTTCTCCAAATCCTCAACAACACAGTGGGTTATACAATATTATGGATAGAAATCCTATCTCAAAGTAGTTTTAATTTACATTATTCTTATTCTGAGTGAAGTTGAGCATCTTTTTATGTCTTAGATGTATTTTAGTATGTATAATTTATATGTACTTCTATGAACAGACTTTTATATCTTCTTTCTATTTTTCTGTTTTGAGGGCCTCTTTTTCCTTATTAAACTGTAGGCACTTGTAGCAGGTAGCCTCCAAGACAGGCCCAGGTGACCCCCACCTCTGGTATTCACACCTTTGTGTAGTCCCCTCCCATGTTGTTCCAGGGTTGGTCTGAGTGAAATAATATTATATGGCAGAAGTGATGGTGTGTCATGTTCAAGATTAGCTTGTAAAAGTCACTGTACGTCTCTCTTGGTGGCTCTCTATTTTGGGTTCCTTACTCTGAAGGAAACCAGCTGCCATCTCAGCCAGCAGCTGAAGAAGAAGGCCAGTATTGAGGAATCGAGGCATCCAGCAAGTGGCCAGTGATGAACTGAGGTTTCCCGCCAAGAGTCACAAGAATGACCTTAGAAGTGGGTCCTGTAGCCCTAGTTGAGCTTTTAGATGAGACTGTAGCCCCAGCCAACAGCTCTACTGCAGTCTCATGAGAGACTCTGAGCCAGAGCCACCCAGTTAACCTGCTCCCGGATTCCTGACCCTCAAGAACTGAGAGATAATAACTGTTTGATGTTCTAAGCTATTAAGTTCTGAAGTGATTTATTGCACATCAATCAATAATAATGTAGAGCTCTAAGTATATTTTAAAAATCAGTCCTTTCTTTCCTTTGAGCTTTTTATATGAGTTTCAAATATTTCTCCCCATTTGTTGAATGTCTACTGGCTTTCTTTGTGATTTCTTTTTTATTTTTCTTTCTTGCCATGCAGAATTTTAAAAATTCACTATGTAAACATATGTAAATGTAGTGAAACTTACCAATTTAGGGGAATACTTTTATTTTTATACTTAGAAATGGTGAAATAGAGACTATTTAAAAATGTTCCAAATTTCATTTTCCTCCTTTTCCAGTAATAAAGGGCTGGGCCATTTGCACCAACCCTCCTGCCAAAATCAACTAAAAATTGATAAAATAATTTTCAAATCTCCTTTAAACCATCAAAGGAATGACAAGATAATGAGGAATTACCAGATGAATTTCTAAGAAACTCCAAGAACCCAGAAAGGCAAGAAAAGCAACCAAAGACTTTTGCTTTGAGGACATATGCTGGGGGACTTATGCTACTATTTTGAAGACCTCATAGAGGAAGAGAGACAGAAGGCAAAGCCTAGGGTCCACCCAGGTTGACACGTTACTATTAGACACCACCACTTATGTTAACCTAGACTCCCAAAGGAAGAACCCACAGGATAAAGGTAAGCCAGAAGTAAAATTACCTACCCTTCACTCCCTACCTTCAAAAAAAAAAAAGGAAAAAAGAAACAAAAAACCAGTCCAAAGATAGAGATGTCTTAATAGAGCAAAGAAGGGAAACACACACACACACACACACACACACACAATCTGTCCTTAAGTAGTTCCATCCAGAGATAAGCACCCCCCTGAGACTTTATAGCACAAATTGAAAACCCAGAAGTCATTCAGAAAACTTCAAGCCATGACTTTAATTTGAACTGGTTACAGAGAGGTAGGGCCCCTAAATGTCTGGAGAGGCAAATGCAAAACTTAGAAAGGCTCCTTCACCCAAGTCACAGGAATCACTAAAACTACGTCCCAGGAAACGTAAGAAGTGAGAAGTCAATGGCAACCAAGCCACAAGGAAAAAAGTTATGATGAGAAAGAAACAGCAGCCAAAGAAAAATACAGAACTATATAAACAGACCCTGAAAGACTTCAGGCAGGTCCTGGAATAACTGGAAGCAAATTATAAATTATCTATGTTCAAAAAAATAAAGACTTAAAATCTGCAGTTAATAGGAATTTGAAAAAAATGACCTAGTGTGTTTGAAAAGGAACCAAGTAGAACATATAGAAATGAGAAATACAAAAACATAAATTAAAAACTCCACTGATGGGTTTGAGAGCATAATCGACAAAGCTTGAGAGAAACAGACTACAGATCAAAAAAATTATCCTAACTTTAAAACAGAAAGACAAAAACAGAAAACATAAGGCGTTAGTTAAGGGAAATGGAAGATTAAAGGAGGTCCACCATATATAGAATCCAGAGAAAATTATATAAAAAACCCACTACCAGAACTAATTAATGAATTTATCAATATTAGAAGACATAAGGTCAACGTGCAAAAATCAATTATCTTGCTATTTAATAATAGCAAAATATGGAAAATAAAACGTTCAAAAATACTATTTACAGTGGTATAAAAACATAAAACATTTACTTTTTAAAAATTAAGGTAGAATTTATATACAGTGAAGCGCACTCATCTTAAATGTTCAGTCTGATGAGTTCTAACGAATGAGTACACCTGAATATGCACATCTCCCGCCCCCAATCAGGATACGAAACATTTTTATCACTGCAGACAGCTCCCTCCTGCCCCTTTCAGGTCAATCCGTGTTCCACCTCCAACCCCAGGCAATCACTTTTCCGACTCCTTTCATCATAGATTAGTGTTGTCTATTACAGAATTTCATATTATATTAGATAGGATGTGTTCTTTTGTGTCTGGCTTCTTTCCCTCAGCATGCACATGATGTTTTTGAGGTTATCCATGTTTTTGCATCCATGTTTCAGCCTTTTTATTGCTTTTGCTATGTATGGATATACCATAATCTGTTTTTCCATTCTCCTACTATACACATTTGGTCAACATCAGTTTGAGTTATAAATAAAGTTGCTATGAACTGTCTTATACAAGTACTTTTGTAAATATATGTTCCGTTTTCTCTTAGGAAAATATTTAGAAGTGGAACTATAAGGTTAAAATGTACTCACCACACCACATTGGCATTATCCACATAAATGGCTGCCTTCTTGAACTGCAAGCTCTTTGAAAATAGGACCAGGTTTGGTTCATTGGCTTATCTCTAATGTCTTGCATTGTAAAGGGCACACAGAAGGCATTAATCATATAGTTGCTGAGTCAATATATTGAGGAAAAAATATTTAAAAATGCAAAATATATAAGCAGACAATATATTTTCAATCCAGCTTGTCTTGGTTATACCATGGTACTGTTTGAAGGATAGGACACCTTATTAAAAAGTTCTTTTGACAATTTTGTGAAATAGATCCCATGAAAAAGGCCCAAGGAATTTTCAACTTGCAGTGATAACTGTTTTGAAATAGCTAATATTTACTGAACTCTAATAACACTAAACAATTTACAATAATCATCACATTCATTCCTTGTACTCCAAAAAGTAGGTTTAAAGGACTAAGGCTTACAGAAATTAAGTAACTTTCTTAATGTCACACAGCTAAAAACTGGTGAATCTGCAATTAATATGAAGGAGGAATTTTGACTTATTATTTTAATAAATATTACTTTTGAAAACAGTTTTAGTCCAAATTTTTCTACACAAAAAATGGAATGATGATAATAAAACTGCATCACCTATGTACTACAGGGATCCAATGAGACTATTTATTTAATAGGAATTCATTCTCTAAACAGAAAAGCATGATAAACAGTAAGATCTTATCTTCATTGTCATCATCATTATCATCATCATTAGTCCATTTACTAACTGTGTGTCCTTAGGTATATTACTGTTAAGTTGTAAAAAGGGGATAATAATCCCTACCATCTTACTGCGACAATTAGAAGACATAACTGGCATAATCGCTCAATACAGAGCTGCTGCTGCTGCTGCTGCCCTTCTTGGCTTGTTCACATCATGGTTATTGTTCATATTTTCATTCCTGGCCAACTCATCACTCCCTAGTAGGTAGAAGGGCTCCTAATCAGGCTCCATTATTCTCCCTCTCACAGCCATACCAAAGCCTTGATCAAAGTAACCAATCAGAATATCCATTAGAGAAGTGCCTGTTATCAATCACATCAGGTTCCAGTAATAACCCAAGTATTTGTAAACATCAGTGTCCTTGTTCTCTCATGACCTTTTGTTAAACTAATATGAATAAAATGAACCCTGAGTGTAAATCAGTGATCAATTTTTCTAAACATAAAGCACCCCACTTACAGACCCATCCGTTTTTATATAAACCAAGGAATAAAATTTAAACTTTGTTTACCTATTTGTTATCTTTTGAACCTTGAAATACTGACATTATATTATCCTTAATTGGAAGCATCACTTTCATAGAAAATGTAAATGCTACAAGATCTCCCTAAATCACAGGCCATGTTCATAAATGTAAACTAAAGGGACAGAGGCATAGCTCTTCTGACCTCATATTAACCAAAGGGTTTGATTGCCAGGTTGATTCTGCTGCATCAGCTGGTACACAACCATTATTCCCAGCCAAGCCTATGCCTGTGAAATAAAACAGCCACATAGATGCCATGGGACTCCAAACACTGCCAAGTCCCTTGGCCACCCTCTGCCTTCTCCCATGCCTTCTCCCATTAGTGTCGAGTCAGTATAAGGAATCTCAGAGTAACAGGTTCCTCCAGGATAGATATGGCCAGCCGATAGCCAGGCCTGGGGCAGCCTCCAGACTGATCCTCTCTAGCTGCCGCCCACCCAGTCTGGGTCTGATGCCAGTGAGGTCAGAGGGCAGGCTTTCTGTCCCTGCTCTGCTTCTCCACAGCTGCTACTTTTACCACCAGTGCACTCTGTGCCCCACCACCAACACCAACTGTCACTTGGCTGCTGGCTTTCTGGTGCGCTCACCATTTCTGTCCCAGGAGTTACAGGTAAACTGCTACCTGAGGTACCTATATTTATTCACTTTTACAGCTTTCTCTATTGAGGTCATGTTGGCAGCTTTTTCTCTATTAAGAAACTTAAATAAAGTCATCTGGTTGTTATATGGGGGAAGATATTCAGCAAAGCACCACACAGCAGCATAACTCCTCTTCTCCCTACCAAGTTCTCTGTGCTCTAAAGAGAACTCTTGTTCTCCGACTGCCTCCAGCCCCAAGTAGGCCTTCTACTTCACAGAGTTCTCTTGCCATGGGTTGGTGGCAAAAACCTCACTTCCCCTTGCTGGAGACTAGATGCAAATGCTATGAGTGGAGAAGGTCATGATTATAGTCTTTTCCCTTAAAATGCAGGGGCTTTTCTGTATAAAGGGTTTCCAGAGCCCCAGTGGCCATATGCAAACTAACCCAATGGTCCTGGGTTTAGACAGTCAAAACAAATAGATGAGGCATAAAGTGCCCTTAAACTTTTTATAGCCTCAAAACCACAACATGTAAATCTAAGAGCAAGCACTGAGTGTGTTTAGCTGCCCAAACTCCTAACGCCCTGAGGTGGCTCTGATAAACGCAGTGGTTTCTTTAAACCGTGTTTTTCAATCATATATTTTCAAAGATGATGCTTGCCACTGCATTTATCCCTATTCTGCACCTTGTAGTAGCAGGGATATAAGAAGTCTGTGAAGATACGTACAGACTTGTGGTTCACTGCAAATGAAGATGTGAATCCTAGATACGAATCTCAACAAACTGGAATACATGTTCCTAAGACTCAAGCCCATTCAGAAGAACAGTCAAGAAAGTATCTTCCTTGGAGATCCTCCAAGTAGCAGGCACATGTATTCTAAATGGGTTAAGGCAGGCAGAGATTGCTCTGTTTGACCTCTGAGTTTGACTAAAGGCATGTCCTTAAACCTAAATAATCTTCAAACTCCCAGGAAATGGTCCCTCTTATGAGTCCCTAAATGTGATGACTCAATTTTTCTGCTAATAGTCTCATTTTCACACACTTACATATTACTTCTATTTAATTTTTTTTTAGAGTAAAGGTACATTGATTTATTGGAATAGCAGCATACAGAATGACACCAAGAAATTATAACAGCTCAGAGAGAGCCTAAAGTCATATATGTATGTCTGAAGGAAAATGAAAGCAGAGAAACAATGTAAATGGTAGCTATGTTTATACTATTTGTCACAGTTTACAAAGTAATTTTACATATATGGTCTATAATAATCCAAATTCTTGGTGGCAAATAACAGAAGCTATTTCTGGCTAATTGCAGTGAAAATAAAGCTCCACACAGAAACTACTAGAGCTGATAAAAGAATATGGCAAAGTAGCAGGATACAAGATTAACATACAGAAATCAGTTCCATTTCTTTACACTAACAATGAAATAGCAGGAAAAGAAAGTAAAGAAATAATTCCTTTTAAAATTGCATCCAAAACAATAAAATACTTAGGAATAAATTTGACCTAGGAGGTGAAAGACATATACATGGAGAACTACAAAACACTGATTAAGGAAAGTAAAGATGATTTAAAGAAATGGAAAGATATCTCATGCTCTTGGATTGGAAGAATCTATAATGTTAAAATGGCCATACTGCCCAAGGCATTCTAGAGATTTAATGTGATCCCTATCAAATTACCCATGACATTTTTCACAGAACTAGAACAAATACATAGGATCACAAAAGACCCAGAATTGCCAAAGCAATATTGAAGAAAAAGAACAAAGCTCGAAGAATAACCCTCCCAGACCTCAGACAATACTACAGAGCTATAGTAATCAGAACAGCATGGTATTGGCCTAAAAACAGACATATAGGTCAATGGAACAAAACAGAGAGCCCAGAAATAAACCCAGAGACCTATGGTCAATTAATCTTTCACCAAGGAGGCAAGAATAATATACAATGGGGAAAAGACAGTCTTTTCAGCAAGTGATGCTGGGAAAACTGGATAGCAGCAGTAAATCAATGAATTTAGAACACTCCCTCACATGATACATAAAAATAAACTCAAAATGGCTTAAAGACTTAAATATAAGACAAGACATGATAAACCTCTTAGATGAAAACAGGCAAAACTTCTCTGACATAAATGTTCACAATGTTCTCCTAGGGCAGTCTACCCAAGCAATAGAAATAAAAGCAAAAGTAAACAAATGGGACCTAATTAAACTTATAAGCTTTTGCACAGCAAAAGAAATCATAAGCAAAACAAAAAGACAGCCTATAGAATGGGAGAAAACATTTGCAAATGATGTGACTGACAAAGGTTTAATTTCCAGAATATATAAAGAGCTCATACAACTTAATAACAAAAACACAAACAACCCAATCAAAAAATGGGCAGAAGAATTGAATAAGCAATTCTCCAATGAAGATATATAAATGGCCAACAGGCACATAGAAAATGCTCAATATCACTAATTATCAGAGAAATGCAAATCAAAACTACTTAGCCACTCTATATAGAAATAGATATCAAAAATTTCTTCTGTATAGCACAGGGAACTATATTCAATATCTTGTAATAACCTTTAATGAAAAAGAATATGAAAACAAATATATGTATGTATATGCATGACTAGGATATTGTGTTGTACACCAGAAACTGACACATTGTAACTGCCTGTACTTCAATTAAAAAAAAAAGTATTGGAAGAATAATGGATAGTTCACAGATAGTTTACATAAACACCAAAGTATGGAGAACAGTCAGGAACTTAAGGGACTTTGTGGCACTACCAAATTCATGCCATAGTCATTGCTGGTCTGAAAGCTGCCCCAGACTCTGGCACCATGGCTGCCATCCTCTGGGGTTGATCTCTAATGGCGCCTGAGTATTTGTGTCCTTCCCTCCAGATGCAGAGGTGCAGGTGGACACATCTAATTGGCCAAGCCTGTGGCCTAGCTGTTACGGGGGTAATAAAAGAAAATATCCATTTCCTTTACCCCTCACCTCTTGATGTTCAGTACTGAGTAACTGTATTAGTTCTTTTGCTGCATAATAAATTACCACAGATTTAGCAGTGTTAAATTACACAAATTGACTATCTCACAGTTTCTGTGGGCCAGGAATTCTGGCATAGCTTCAGCTGTGCTTTCTGTTCACAGTCTCATCGGGCTGTAATCAAGATGTCAGCTAAGCTGCATTCTTATCTGGAGGCTCAACTGGGGTGGAACTGTTTCCAAGCTCCCTCAGGTGGTAGCAAAATTCATTCATTTGTGGCTGTATGTCTAAGGTCCCTGATTTCTTTTCAGCGTCAGCTGGGGACCATTCTCAGCTCTTACAGGCCACACTTAAATCTTTGCCACATCCACAGGTCCATCCCTCATGGGCAGTTCACAGCAAGGCTGTTTGCTTCTTTAGGGCCATCAGGGTGTCTCTGGCTTCATATCTCCCAGTAAGGCCCCAGTTTCTCTTTTAAGGGTTCACTTGATTAGGTCAAGCCCACCCAGAATAACCTCTCTTTCGATTAACTCACAGTCAACTGATTATTAACCCATCCACAGGAGTAAAATCCCATCGAATTCACAGGTGTCACTTACTCTGAAGCGGAGGAGGTTACACAGGGTATGTATACCAGGAGTGGGAATCTCGGGCTCCATCTGCTTACCACTGAAAAAAAACACTTACCAGTAAATGACAAGAACCATCCCTACTTCATCTTATTGGAGCAGCAGATCAGGTATAAATTTCCCAATTTTATAGAGGAAAAAAATAAGACTCAGAGAAGTCAGGTGATTTGGTTGTAGCCACAGAATTTAAAAGTAGCTGAACTGGAATCTGACATTAGAACTTCTGACAATACTCTATCTAAAGACAAATGAGAATAATAGTAGTAAATTTAAGCATTCATGAAAATAGGTAATTTGACAACTGATGTTACAAATTCTGATGGAAGTAAGAAAGGAAGAGTAAAGATGGAAAATTGTGACTAATGAGCCCAAGGCATGCTAGGGTAAGCCGTTCTTGAGCTATAGGAAACAATGCCAACAAAGAACATGAGCTGTCTGTTTGATGTTAGAGAGAATGACATGCATCTGTGACATGACTGCTATTTTTATAAGCAGCAATTCAGAGCAAGTTTCAAAGGTGAATATTCAAGGTGACAAAGGTCTCCAGAAAAGACCAAGCAGGAGCTTGAGACATCACTGCCAGGGCCCTGCAGTTTTCACTAGCTCTCCGCCTCTTTGTGCTCTATGCTTCCTGTTCTCCCCTTCACGGTTCAGAGACCACTCTGTGTTCTAACGAACCACCTTTGGCAGGATTATCAAAGAGAACTTAAGCTTATGTCAAGCTAACCATATTATTTCCTTCATCATCATCGTGAAAGGTTCCCAAAGAAGCTTTTGAAAGACAGGATTTAGAAAGATAAAAGAGGTAAGGTTCTCAAAGATTTAGTTTGTATTCTACAAATGACAAATTGTTGTTGTCTAAGGATATATAAGTAAAAGTTTAATAAGTCTTCGAACCCATGTCTGTGTATGAAAAACCTAAGTGTATAGTAGAGACAGCAGAGTTTTAAAAAATATATTCAAACAAGTCTGAACACATAATAACATATTTAACCTCTTCTATTTCTATGTATAACACATGCAATGAGTAACAATAAAGTTACTGGAAAATCTGTGTTAAGTTGGGCCTTGCCACTGTCCAGCTATGTGACCTTGGAGATATAAGTTAGTTTTACCTAGGCCTCAATTTTCTACTGTAAAAATAAGTCACTAGAAAATTTCGTTTCTAAAAGCCCTTCCAACTTTAAAATTCAGTAATTCTTCAATTGGCTAGATAATGTGCAATAATCAATATTCAGTAAGACCATCCTCCTCCCTCATCTTTAGCTGGGCGAGTGTCTGTTCACTTTAATCACAGGTGACTATGAACTTGGTTACATTTTGGATTACATTCAGCTAAGAATATTATGCAGCCCCGATGGTTATTTTCGGATATTTGCCTACTGTAGAACTACTTACCACAGCCAAATATCTAGCTATCTAGAATCTTTCTCTCTCTCTCACACACACACGCACATACATGCAAGAAATACAAAGACAGTATAGTGACTAGATTAACAGAGCGTAAGAGAGGAGGAGCTGAGTCAGCAGAGGCCTGCAGGAAGAGAGAAGAATAGAAGAAATAGTACTCACACAGCTTTCACAAATTAACATTATCCATATGCATCACCAATAATCATAATAGTCATCTCCATCTACAACAAGCACACAGTTGACTCTATGTCTATGCTTTACTTATATTTTTTAGCATTTCTTTTCTCCTTTATTTCCTCCCTTAGGCTGTTAATTAACAGTGAAAGATAAGAGGTCTTCATCATGTGGTCTTTTTGGCCTATTTTTGCTCCCTAATATCTTGGACTCCCAACACTTTTACACACAAGAGTACATTTTAGCATGATCATCAAGATAGCCAGCCCTCTTCTCTTCTCTTAACCCCTCACATTTTTTTTTTTTTTTTTACTGCTGAAAAGCAATTTTTATTGCTGAAGAGCAAGGCACAGGAAGACTAGACCAGAATCTAGAACCCAGGTAAAACACAAGTGGAATATCTGGGACTCATGCCCATTTAATTTCTCTAATCTATGCAAGACAAATGCTTAGTCTTGATATGACCTTCTTAAAAGCCAACTGCATTCTCTTCCAGAGAGATATGGAAACACACTTTTTGAGGAAAGAAAAGAAGAATTTCCATTTTGTTGCCATGTCTGCTTCACATATCCCTCTAACCAATATAAACTGAATATCCTATAAAATAGCCTTTTTCACAGAGGTAACTTCTTAACAAATGGTATTTCAACTTTATTTATAATTCAAATTCCAATGACCCGCCCTCCCCCCCCCCCCAATTTGTCTACTATCTTTACAGCCAGAAATTACCTACAAATCGTCTTACTCAGTGGGCACGGTGCTTTCATTACTTAACCTGAGGTCAAGCTACTGTTAAGCACCCCCTCCTTTGTGAAATTCTCTCCTCCTTTATATTCTGTGCCTTCTCCTTCTTTTCCTTCCTCCCACTCTGACCACTCCTTTTCTGTCTTTTGAGGGGCTTTCTTCCTCTGCCTGCTTGAAAAATGTAGGCATTCTTCACAGCTCCATCCCTCAGCCCTCTGTTCCCTTCATTCTTTACACTTTTCAGGATTTCATCCAAATTCATGGTTTTCCTTACTACCCATGCAACAACTACATCTAAATCTATTTCTCCAACAAAGGCCTCCCTTCTGGAGTCTAGAAATACGTACTGCAATACCTACTAGAAATCACTATTAAGGTGCTCCCCAGATCCTTCACACTCAACTGGGCTGTCTTAGAGTTCTCAGGCTGTCGTAACAAAACACCATAGAATAGGTGACTTAAAACAACAGAAATTTATTTCTCACAGTTCTGGAGGATGGGAAGTCTAAGATCCAGGTGCCACCTGATTCAGTTCCTAGTGAGTCCCCTTCTTGGCTGGCAGATGGCACCTCTTGCTGTAAGCTCACATGGCCTTGGTGCCTGCGTGATGTGTGTGTGTGTGTGTGTGTGTGCGCTTGCATGTGCACACGTGTGTGTGGAGAGAGAGAGAAAAAGAAAGGAGACTTCTTCGTCTTCTGTTAAAACCACTAATCTCTTCACACCCTCACGACCTCATGTAACCCTAATCACATCCCATTGGCCCCAACTCTAAATACCATCACATTGGGGATGAGAGCTTCAACATATGAATTTAGGGGGGACATAAACATTCAGTCTATAACATGGGCCAAAACCAAATGCCTTATCCTCCCCTCTTTAATCTGTTCCACTTTGGCCATGCCTCAGCTCAGTGGAGGACAGCACCACTCATCCAGTTGCCTAATTGGTGACTAGAAGGCCACCTTCCAAGTTTTCCACATCTGTTTTTCTCATCTATAAAATAAGAATACTAACAGTATCTGCTTCACAGAGAACAAGATTAAATGAGTCAATTTACGTAAAATGCTAATAAAACGCAAGACACAAAATAAGTTATCAGTAATACAGCCTATCACATTTTTTCTTCAATGTCTTCTTTTCTCTAACCCCAGAAAAAATGCTTTAGATCTTACCTTACATAGTATTCTTGGACTTGCAAACTTTCCTCTACCTGTCCCTACTACTTTGGTTTTGGGCATCTCACTGCACACACGGTATACTGTAATTGTCTCCTAACTAGTTTTTCTGCTTTCTCTCAGCTGTCTAATCCTTTCTACACACAGGTATGTAAGTAATCTTTTCAAATTATAGTTTCATCACAGTCCTCTGGTCAGAAGTCTTCAGCGGCTCTTCATGCTTTCAGACAAAGTTCACACGCTTTAGCACTGCCTAAAATGCCCTACTTGGTATAGCTCCTGCTTAACTCTCTAGCCTGTGTTGGAAGAGACAGTCCACCACGGGTGCTAAGTGTCTCTGCCCTCCTGCTGAGTGTGCGAGACTGCAAGATTCGTCCATCTCCTGAGACTGAGCAGTTTGTGTAGCCAGGCACCTAAGTAGATCAAGGTAACCACAGCATGACTACTATGTAACTGCTCACTCCATTGGAAGGGGAGACAGGAGAACTGGCTCTTGCACAAAAAGTGCTGTGCCGTTGGCTCAGTTCCTCAGCTGCAACGCAAACCCACTGAATGTGTAGCATCCAACTGGGTCCATCACATCACCCTTGTGGGACTTGGGGGAAAGGGAAACTGATGCAAATCTGATGCTCATGTTGCCTGCTATACCATTAATAATGAAGTCCTTTGTTTTCAACCTAGGAGTCTCATGTCATCTGGCAGCATCCATGAAACAGTGCCAAGTTAACTAGTTAGTTTGCAAATAGGAGGAAATTCCATACCCTTCAGTTTTTGACAGCCCCACCTCATCCTGTCCCTTGCTTTCTCTCTCATCCTATGCTATAGTTGTACTGAACTGTTTTCTGTTCCTGTGCCTTAAAAGATGGTCATCTCTCTTCCCCAAATTATATTTCCTTTATTTGCAACCAGCTAAAAGCACTATTTCCTCCAGGAAGCCTTCTAGACTTTTAGGGTGATTTTGAATCCTTGGTCTCTTCTCCCACAGCACCCTGTGCACATCTCTATAGAGCTCTTGACACACTGTACTGTGGCTTATTTCACTCATGCAGCATCTCCACTGAACAGAAAGCTCCTTGAGCTGGTAAGGATCATGTCTATTTGTCTTTTTATGTCTGGTGTCTAGAGACTTTGTATCCTGTAACACTTGGCATGTAAATGTTCAATAAAAAGTATACATGCCTGAATGAATGACTGGCCCCTAATAGGTTTGACTCTTTCTGAAGGATGAGCTTAGAAATAAATTACCCTCTATCTCTCTCTTTGCCTGCCACACTTTTTTCTCTTTTTACCTTCCTATCTCTTCTTTTTCTGTTCTAAGCCACACCCTACTCTGTGTGCTTAGCTAGATGCAAATAGACTTAAGTGAGGCAGAAGTATGACTGCAAAGCAGTGAGGTGGATTCCATGCACCATATGGGAGAATTAATTTCACCTTATATAATCAGTGCCTAAAAAGAGCGGGCTCAAAATTCTTTCCCTCTCCCAAACTTCCTGAGAGATTGCAAAAACGTATTAAATAGCAAGGATGAGGTAGTGTTTCTATTTTTTTTAATATTTAAAAATTTCTCTCTTCCTTTCTCTCTCTCTCCCTGTCCCTTATACACACCACTCCTTCTAGTGATAAAGAATAGACCATAGTAAAAAAAAAAAATTGCCTAGGACCTCAGCTGGCTTCAGACAAATTTGCTACTGCCACAGTGGAAAACTCATCTTAACTTTAAATGAGCCTTTTTTTTCTGTCTACAGAATCCCCGGGCAGCAACACCATAAACCTACAAGGTACATCTTGACATGTGTTAAATGCATGAGCTAATAATGTTCATAGTATAAATGAGTATCCCTATGGAAGTTACTTAAAAAATAACATTTTCATAGGGAAACTAATAATATTTTCTTTCCTAGGGTAAGTATAAGTCCTCTCCTATCTGCCTAATTACCATTCTGACTTCTGACCATGTCTTACAAGCATACTAAATGATAAATGGTTCAGACTTCATCTTAGAGCATTTTATCAGTGACCCAGATATTAAGCTATTCTCTCTCCACTTCAAATCCATTCTTCCATACTTGGCTTTGGGATCCTGGCACTGACTCTGCAAATTCCATTTCTGCTCTGCCATTCCCTCCGTGTTTGCCTCTTCCATTAGAAGTTGATAGAAAAAGAAAGAACTGACTTGTTTGTTTACCATTGTTGTCAGTGTCACCAGCCTTACTTTGTCATAATTCTGAAGAACCTCACTTTTTTCCCATAAATGGCAAAGAGCCACCCCCAGCATCTTCATTGAGTTTATTTCTGCCTGCCTTCCTGCTCACTTCTGCTTGCTAACAGCACTCACGTAGACTCTGCTCTCCCTCCAGTCACGTCACCATGCTGCCTCTTCCCTTTCTTCTCTCCCATTTACAGCACCCTGTGAGATCACAGCACTGTATTTATAGGACAACTGCTAAAACAGCAACTGAGGTGAGACTGAAAACTAGCAGCCAAGAAATAAATATTTGTGCTTATGTGCTTAAAAATAACCAATCTGGAATGACATAATAGGAAAAATCCAGAGAAAATCACCTTTGCCTTGCTCTGAAGTCACAAATGGCTTTACTGCTGGATGCACTTTTTCCCATTTGTACCACAAATATTTAAAAGTAAAAATAGTCTCCTGCATTCCTTAATCTTTCTTCTCTCCAAAACATACTAAGGAATTGAAATTTTTCTTTTAGTGTCCAGCATTACTTTTTCCATTTGAAAGAGGAATAAACTGAGGTGCCAGCAATTTTAGTGAGATCTCATAATTTTTAGCTCAACTAAAAACTTAAAGCTTCATTAATTTCTTGAAGAGATTATGCAGCTTGGGTGGGGTGTGTAAAGAAAAAAGAAAAAGCAGCAGCGACTACCACTGCTGCCACCCCAAACTCTGTGGTCAGTCGCTTATCAGGTAGATAAGCTCTGTGCTCTCCTCCCCCACCACCCTTCTGTGCTCTAGAAGTAGATGGAAAACTGATGAACAACTTACAGAATGCTGATCAGCAGCCTCATTGTTGCCCCCAGAGTTGTCTGAGAAATCTACCCTAGGGTGCTTATCAATTTTTCAGGAGTAAATGACTTGAATAAAGGTGTCAACAATGTGCCAAGCAAATTGTAAATGGCAGTTGATAAAAATGCTAGCTAAAACTTTCCACGGGCAAATCAGGGTCCAAAAACGTCTCAACAAGCAGACCAACAAGATTAATTAGGACATTTAGGTCCAAACTTATGTATTAGATAAGGGAAGGCTGGCATGCGGTGGAGGTGAAGCAGTTTTACTGACTGAAGATTCAATATGAATCATTCATGTGACATGGTTATTTATATGACCACACACAGCTGCATTAGGGACCCCTGCCGCATGTTCTCTTAGCTGTCCTCCCTATGTTCTACTACAATGCCTGTAACATAGTACTGCAATTGTCTATCTTCTCTACTACACTATAAGCTCTCAGAGGGCAGGGACTGTGTCTTTTTCTTTCTTTCTTTTATTATCCACATGTCTAGCATAATATATAACCCACTGTGGAAACTTCATGTCCATTCTCAAAATGAAGTAGACTATAGCTTTTAACTATAAAACTCAATACCATTTATACTATACCAAAATGAAGTTATTTGAAGATTGCAATACTACCTGTATTGTATTGAGATGAAGTTATATGAGACAGTATAGTGATTAAGGCTAGTGTTCTGGAATTAGATGGCCTTGGTGCTAGTCCTGTCTCTGCAACTTAATGGCTGAACAACCTCGGTCAATTTCCTTAGGCCTTTCTATACTGTAGTTTTTGTATCTATAAAATGGGGATGTATAATAAGCACCAATTTCACAGGGATGTTATGAGAATTAAATGAGATAGTACACATACAGTACTTAAGCAGGCCTGACACAAAGTAAGCACTCAATATATTTTGACTATATTGTTATCAGTAGTAATATTAAAATGATGATGATGATAATGACAATAACTCAGTAATTGAAGTTACAAGACAGTGACAGACTGGGAAATAATGTCTGCAACATATAAAACAAAGGAGCAGCATACAGAATATATATAAAGCACTTAAAACTCAATTAAAAAATAGTATCAAAAAATTAGGAAAAGAAATAAAAGGCAAGTCACTGCAGTAGAAACTCAAATGGCCAACAAATATTTAAGCCCAAGCTTATTAATAATTTGGAAACTATAAAGTAAAATCCACGAAATAACATTTCTCACCTATAACATTGGCAAAAATTTCAAAGTCTGATGATACCAAATGTTGACAAGTATCTACGGTGATGGGAATGCCCATGCACAGGTGGTGCAAGTGTAAATTTGCCAAACACCTTGGAGGGCAATTTGGCAATATTTACTAAAATTGAACATATGCATATCCAAGAATCTGGTGGTCTTCACACCAGGCTTTCAAGGGGTTCATGAAGATGGAGAGTTTTACTGATTTGACCTAAAAGCCTACTTGTGTTCACAAAAGCCCTTTCTACACCCATCCCAAACCCTACAATTCAGTGTACTGTTCCTGAGTTGAAAAACCTTTAGGTAACTAAACAAAAGAGACGCCTCCTTCAATGATTACTCAGGGCACCATAAAGTCATTGGTCTTCTAGTCTTCCCTATATTACACACATTTAGGTTAAGAGAGAAGTTCTGGGTTAAAATGAAATGTTCAGTCATGTGGTAGAGAGAGGTGGAAGAGATAACCTCTAATGCCTTTTACTCTGTTATTTTGCCTCTATTATTCCTAGACTAATGTCAAAAATTGCAACTCTACTGGTAGTAGAGTGGGGGCAGTTCATGAGTACAAATCATGGGTAAAGTATTTTTAATACTCTATGACTTTTTTCATGTATTTACATGTAGGCAATTCCTTTAGGCTACCCTCAATATTTATGTCTAAAATGTACCACTCGTTGGAAAGAAAAGCAGCTTTGACTAGCCAAAGGAGTATATGTCAGTGACTCTGATTTTTTTATTCAAATGTACCTAAAATGTTTTTCTATAACTATCAAACTGCCCAAAGTAAACTGGATAAAATCCACAAGTAAAACATAGGCTTATAATTTCTTTCTGATTTGGTGTGTGCTTTTCAATAAAGCAGTTAAAATGCACATGATAAAAGCATATCATTAAACATCTATTCCAGCTGAAGTTAATTCTCACCTAATTTCATTTATAAAACACTTAATGCTTTCTATTCTTGTTAACAAAAAATAATAAAGTTATATGTTTGCTTCTAGGAGTTTTAGCAGTAGGTAGCTTTTTCTTCCTTTAAATACTAGGAAAAGTTTTACCTGAGGTCTAGAAATAAATAATGTTATTTATGATATTTATACTTGGTTCCAATTTAATTATTCCTCATAGCAGAATATTAATAATCAATATGTGTACACAAACACATCTGCTAAAGAAACACCATCACTTAAAAAAAATTCACAATTTCTGTTAAATAGTATGTTACATTATTATAAATTAAATAATGAGAAACATCTCTATTCATTTTCTTGTTTGTATAACAAATTAATTATACTACTCGTGCATCACTTAAACCTCTAGAATATATATTCTGAAATATTTCTTAGTAGTTTTAGTAGGATTTAATGTTTACTCAATATTAAATACAAATTAAATTCAAGGAATAATTAATGAGATTTTTGAATCCAGTATTAACACTTGAATTAAAAACAAAGTTAAACTATGTCTGTCAGAAAATAAGTCTTATTTTGCTGATAGCTTTAACATGAGTATTGTTTTGTTTATACAGGGAGGGTTTTTTTTTAATAAATTAAATGAGATAAATCTGCAGCTTCAGACTTTGATAAAAATATTTTAAAACATGGTAAGATAAATATTTTTATCAGTAACAAAATCAACAATTTTTTTTTTAGTTTTTCAGCTATTACAGACAGTGATATGCCACTGTATATCCTAATGCCCCAGCCCTGAGTTTACTGCATCTTCTAGTGCTAAGGGCCCAAGTCTTTCTGCTTCCCAGCAGTTACTGCTATAAAAATGGAGTGGGGACAGGAATAAAATCAATAAGGAAATCTGTATTGTTCTAGCATTAAGCCATTCATTAACAGGTACATGAACTAATTGGAGAGAGCAGCACCATTTCAAGAGAAGTATTTTTAATTGTATTTTATTTTTTCTATTTAACAAATTACAATGTAATAATTATTTTGTAATAAAATGTTGTCTTGATCAATTGTGTAACAATAACAATTGTAACAACTCAATCTACAAGAAAGTTTAAATGCACCCTTATGATCTAGGAAATAAAACAAATTTTAAAATTTCAAATTCCTCCAGAATTTTTGATAGGGTGGTTCACAAAGAGACTTTCTGGCATGAAAATATATTACATGAAGATAAAATTCTTTGGAAGAATTGGAATGGAATGGAGAAAATGGAAAGAAAGAAACTTTCCACAGGAAATTGTGCATGCATTTTTTCATAATGGATTGTGGTTATTGAGTCAAATTGTTGTGGTATTTAGATTCCTTTGGATACACTTAAAAGGGTAACCATTTTAAAGTGTTAATATTTACAAAATGACAGAAATTTTATTCCTTGCAACGGTTTAAACCTATGATTTAAATCCTTAAATGTCAATGCTAAACTATGTGAGGGCACATAATTATTTCAAATTCTTTTAAGGGTTATACAAAATATAAATCTGAATTATGAATTATAGGTGGAATTATGTCCCCCCCAAATTCATGCATTGAAGTCCTAACCCCAGTACCTCAGAATTTAACCTTATTTGAAGATATGGCCTTTACCGAGGTAATCAAGTTAAAATTAGGTCATTAGGGTGAGCTCTAATCCAATATGATTGGTGTCCTTATAAAAAGGGAAATC
This sequence comes from Camelus dromedarius, assembly GCF_036321535.1. Classification (NCBI taxonomy): domain Eukaryota; kingdom Metazoa; phylum Chordata; class Mammalia; order Artiodactyla; family Camelidae; genus Camelus; species Camelus dromedarius. The sequence goes on along the minus strand of NC_087454.1, from coordinate 7,266,837 downwards.
TGGATACAGAAACAGACAGGAAAGACAATGTGAAGAGACACAGGGAGAAGACAGCCAACCACAGGCCAGGGGGAAAGGCCTAGAACAGATTTTCCCTCCCAAACCTCAGAGGGAACCAACCCTGCTAACACCTCGAAGGCAATGAATTAAAAGACTCAAGATGTCAATTCTCCCCAAATTGACATGCATATTTAACACAATTTCTATCAAAATCTCAGCAAGAGTTTTTTGTAGATGTAGACAAGATTATTCTAAGATGTTCATGGAAAGGCAAAGGAACTTTGAAGACATGCTTCCTGTATCCAAAACTGGCAAATGCTCTTCTATTCTTTTCAGATGTCCTAAAGACATGCATGCCTTGACCACAGTTTCCTTCAGATTCTTTCCATGCAATTGTGTGGCAATCTTTGAGGCTGCAGTGATATTTTTGACACACTTAATAATGTCAAAGGACTTCCACCAGTTCCAAAATCGGAGGCTAATTTTTATCCTTCTCATTTTCTTATTGTGCCCTTTCCCCTACATCTATAAAACTTGGATTTTAAAATCCAGCATGATTCTCTTCCTTTGTTTCTTTGCAGAAAATCTGGTTCTATTTCCTCTTATGTTATGGGACAAAACTGGCAGAATCTAAAGTAAATAAAAGAATCCCTCCCTCCCAAAAAAGTGGACTGATGAGACAGATGGAAAAATGGATAGACAGACAAGTATGTGACAGTGACTGTAGTAAAAGACCAACTGACCAAGTGCAGAATCGGTGCTGGGGGTATATATTAAAAACTATTATGAAAACTCAAAACTTCAACTTTGCTGTATGTTTGCAAATTCCCATAATAAAATATTGGAAAACAATGAAAAAAACAAATGGGAGACAGAATGGCTACAGCACAGAGTAAACAGCACACATTACAGAACCAAGGTTGACATCAACTGTGATGCCACGTTGATAATATGTGTCCTTGATACGATGTGATGAGAATAGCACTTTACCTCTGGGATTTTCTTACCACAAACAGAAAACCCCAGTGTGATTATGAGAAAATATGAGACAAATTCCAACTGAGGGACCATCTACAAAATATCTGACCAGTGAAACTTAAAACTGTTAAGGTCACTGAAAATAAGGGAAGTCTGAGAAACTGCCCCAGCTTAGAGGAATCTAAGGAGGTATGAGGACAAAATACTGAGATTAGCTAATCATACTGAGATTAGTTAACAACAGGAGATGCTGGGTGTAGAGTAAACAGGAACTCTCTGTTCTATCTTCACAATTTTTCTGTAGTCCTAAAGCTGTTCTAAAATAAAAAGTTTATTTAAAAAAAACACATAGCAAATAACTACCTAAAGTAATTAATGTTGCTTTGTTATTATTATATTATAGGTGCTGTTAGATATATAACCCTCTAAGTGCAGTTTCAAGGTCTTTATCTGTGTGTCCCTATAGAATAAACGCTTTTATTTCCAATGTTGACCATTGTAGTAGAAGGTAAAAGCAAGGCTAACACGGGAGTTGTGTGTGGAATTAAAGTATCCAGTCAGATCAGTTGGTATCATCAACTTTGTATTTCTGTGTTTTTGGTTTTGCTTTTTTTTTGAGGATGGGAATGCAAGATGATGCCAAAAGATAATATAGAACAAACAACTAAATTAAAATAGAAGTGATGGCATTTTCCCAGATTTGAGTCGGTAATATGTGTTATACATGTATAAACACATTAAAATAAAAATACTTTATGAGAATGCCAAGAGTATTCTTATTCAATTTATTTACAGTAGGCATGTATAAGATTTCAAAGTGTATGAATGTATTAACTGTAATGCTTTTGCTAAGACACCCATCTTTATTCTATTTTAAAGCAAGAGAAATAGCTTTAGAAGGATGTCCTTCAGGGAGTCAGCTTTCCCTGTCCCTTCCTCTCTTTTGGGCCCTCTGCTAGTTGCTTTACAACCTGCTATCTAGGCCTTTCTCTTCTAGAGTCTCCTACTGTTTGTTCACTGGGCCTTCTCCTTCAGCCATTTAACGCTCACTTATTCCTTTAAAAAGCATTTTGTTGGCCCCCAAAAAAGTTTCAGTTCCAAAGGTTTTAAAAAGTAACATTTACATTACACTGAAAATTATAAAGTGTTTCCACATATCTGATTTCATTTCATTGTCACAGAAATCTTAAGAAATACCCCTTTCTTAGCTAAGGGCACTGGGACATCGAGGGTAAGTTTAAGGGCATCCCTGACTCTGGATGTTGACTGTTCTTCCTCTTACCTATCCAGTATCCAATTATCCTTGCAGCATGTGTAGAATCCTTCATCTTACAAGGTAAACATGCACATTCGCAGCCTCTGTTTCAGAGTGCACCCGTTTTGTCTGACTTTTGTCACCCAGCATAATTATTTTGAGATTTAGCTTGCTGCAAGTATAACTAGTTAATTCCTTTTTATTGCTAAATAATACTCCATTGTATAGACAGGCAACAATTCATCTATTCATCTGCTGATGGGCATTTGGGTTGTTTCCAGATTTTGGCTATTACAAATAAAGCTGCTATGAAGAATCTGTTATAAGTCTCTATATGGACATATATTTCATTTTCTCTGAGTACATACCTAGGGTGGAATGGCTGGATAATATGGTAGGTAAAGTTTAGCTTAAGAAACTTCTAAGAATTTTCCAAAGTGATTGTACCATTTTACATTCCTGCCAGCAATATTCTCTGCAATACTTGGTATGATAAGTCTTGTTAGCCTTTCTAATAGGTATTCAATGATATCTCATTGTGGTTTAATTTGTATTTCCCTAATGACTAACGATGTTGAATATCTTTTCACGTGCATATTTACAATCCGTATATATTCTTTGCTAAAATATCTGTTCAAATCTTTTGCCCATTTTTATTCAGTTGTTTGCTTTATTATTGAGTTTTGAGAGCTCTTTACCTATTCAGGATATAAATATTTTCACTTTTTTTCCAGCTTGTGGCTTGCCTTTTTAATCTCTTAAGAATTTTTTTAAAATCAGAATTTATTAATTTTGATGAAGTTCACCTTATCATTTTTTTCCATTATGAACTGCTTTTAGTATCACACCTAAGAAATCTCTGCCTAACTCAAGGTCACAAAGATTTTCTCCTATGTTAACTTCTAAAAGTTTTACAATTTCAGGTTTTGCATTTAGCTCTATAATCCATTTGGAATTAATTTCTGAATTATGGTTTGGATATGTATTGAAGTTCTTGTGTGTGTGTTCAAGTATTTGGGCATCTGATTGTTCTAGTACCATTTGTTGAAAACACTATTCTTTCTCCTTTCGTCTTTACTGAAAATCAGGTGTCTAAATATGTGTGGGTCCAATTCTGGACTCTATTCTGTTCCACTGACATTTTAAATCTATCTCCATGCCAATTTTTATTACTCTAGATTTAAAGTAAGTAAAGATCTTTCTTTTTACTTCTATAGGCATTTAGTACTATAACTTTCCCTTCAAGTAGTACCTACAGTGGCACCCTACTAATTTTGATATGTTGCATTTTCATTTTAATCCAGTTTAACACACTAATTTTTATTTTGATTTTTTTTCTCTTTGGCTCATGGGTTACTTAGAAGTACTATTTTATTTCTGAAAATTTGGGCACTTTTCTTGTTGATTTCTAATTTAATTCTGTTGAGCAAAATAACATACTTTGCATTACTTGAATCCTCTGAAATGTGCTGGCACTTGTTTTATGGCCCAGAATATTGCCTATCTTGGTAGATTCCATATGCAGTTAAAAAGGATGTCTATTCTACTGTTGTTGTATATTTGGTTTTCTATCAATGTCAAATAAATTAAGTGGTTTGATAGTGGTTTTCTTACCTTCTGTATTCTTAATGATTATTTCTCTTCTTGTTCCATCAAATACTGAGAGATGGGTCTTGAAATCTGCAACTAAAAAATGTGAATTTATCTACTTCTCCTTGTTTATATATTTTCAAATTTTGTTATTATGGGCATAAAAATTTAGGATAACTATCTACTCTTGATAAACTGACATTTTTTCCATTGTAAAATGACTTTTTATCCCTTGTAATATTCTTTGCTTTCAAATCTACTTTATCTGACATTAATATTGTCACTCCAGCTTTCTTTTAATTAATATTAGCATGGTATATCTTTTTCCATGCTTTTATTTTTCATCTATTTATATCATTATATTTAATGTGGTTTCTTGTAAGCAGTATAAAGTTGGACAATTTCTGTTTTTAAACTGAGGTATTAAGACAGTTAATGTAATCATTGATATGATTAGGTTTAAAGCTATCATCTTGTTCTTTGTTTTCTATCTGTTCTTTGTTACATGGTCCCTCTTTTTCTGTGCTCCTTTGCATTAATTGAACATTTTTATGAGTCTACATTATTTCTTGTATTTGTTTAACTAGATCTGTTTTGTTAGTTTAGCATTTACAGTATATAGTACAATCTTTAACTTACCACAGTCTACTTTTTTAGTCATTTAGTCTAGGGCTAATTATTTTCCTCATTACTGAGTTAAGACACTTTTAAGTAATCTAAGTAATTCAATGACCCATTTTCCAGTCAGTGCACAGGCACTATGTGTGGCCTTGTGTGAGCTATAGATACTGTTCCCTCTAACCACCCTTAACCTTTCAGGAGTTTATTCTCTGGTCTCAGGTAGTTTTGTATCCATGAGTGTTGCTCAGTACTCATCTGAATACTCAAGGGGGCCCTCATGTATATCTCCAGAGTTATCTTTTGCTGCAGCTCTCTCCTCTCTGGTACTGCAACCTAAAAACTCTAGCTGCCTTGAATTAACTCCCTGGGGGCTCCACCTCCTCAATTCAAGGTGTCCAGCTGGCTCCTCCTGGGTTTACCCTCCCTGCACTGTGACCTAGAAACTCTCTCAAGGCAGCAAGCTGGAGTATCTTTAAGGCTTATTTCATATTTTCTTTTTATCATCCCTTAAGGAAAACTGTCCTTCACTGCTTAACGTCTAGTGTCTTAAAATCCATTGCTTAATATATTTTCTCTAGTTTCTTAGTTGTTTCAGGCAGAAGGGAAAATCTGGTCCCTATTACTCCATTTGTCTCTAAGTAGAACTTCTGTCTGCCAATACCCTTCTTACCAATTCCCTTCAACTTAAATAAGACAGAGTTAATATCAACTGTTTGCAAATAAGAGTTCTAACACATACATGCGTACCTCTCCCTTATCTCATATATTCAATTTATCTCCCAGTCCTGTCAGTTTATCACTTAAAGATCTTTTGAATAGTAACAGTACAAGTTTATATATATGTACATTTATATATACATGCATGTGTGTATGTGTGTATCTATGTACATATACATACATATATGTGTAGTGTGTGACTATTATATACCAGGCACTTTTCTAAGTATTTTATTTCTGGTAACTTAACTTAATCCTCTCAATAACCCTATGATGTAGAAACCATTATTATAATTCACTTTACACATGAGGAAACTGAGGCACAGAGAGATAAATTAAGTTTTCAATGTCACAGGACTAAGTGGCTGAAAACTGATAGTCTGTACCGGATTCCACAGAAGCACCATGGTCTCTTCACCACTTCCTATGTCTCCACACTTTCACCATAGTTCAAGCCATTATCATTTTTTGTCTTACCTACTATCTACTTTCAAACTATTCTTTTCATTGTAGTTAGAATGATCTTTCAAAACCTAAAGCTGATTATATCACTGCAGTGCTTAACACCTATCAGTGGCTTTCCCCTGCTATTAGGATGAGACAAACACCTTAAAATGCCTGCAGTGCTCCCCAAGGCCTTGCCCTTCCTCACCCAGCTTCAATCCTGCCTGTCCCTTCCTTTGCCACCCAGCTAAAAGTGGCCTTTTTTCAGAACTCTTGCTCTCTTCTGCCAAAGGCCCTTCTTCATACTGTCCCTGCCAGCTAAAGCACTACTCCTTACCCACTGTGGTCAATTATTTATTTTAACTCAACATAAGATACCCAGCACCTGGTATAGAGTTGAACACAAGAAGACACTCCGTATTTTTTCAAAAATGAATGAATGAGTGAATGAGTGAGGTTAAGTTCCTTGACTAAAGCGGCACAGCAGTAAGGTGGGAAACTGAAACTGGGCTTCTGATTCTCAGCCTAATCATAGGTTTCGTGTGGCATTGAATTAAAAGCTTAAAAGAACTTTTCACCTGCCGTCTGCCTCCCATATCCATTTTGGAAATGTTAGTAATGGACCCAGTCTGTAAATCTCTTGAAGAGTCAGTCCCTCCATGCCCCATGATTGGTTGCTGGTGCATTTAATCTAAAGAAATTTTACACTCTGAAGTTATTTATGGATGCCTATAGTCTTTTGGAATTTCAGTTAATCCAGTAATTGGTCTAAGCATTAGTTTTTGATGATTTAGCTGTGTTCCTTGTAAATTAATGATGACTAATGACAGGGATTTAGAACTGACACCCCCAGGTACTCAGCTGTTTTGAACAGCACATTAAGCAATATAACACTTAAAGTTTATATGCCTTAAAAAATATTTTATGAAAAGCCATGAGACGAACTATAAGTGTTGTATTAGTTGCATTAAGAACTAATTTTATAGATCCAGAGGTGGAACCAGAAGCAGATTCTTTTTCCTCTAAATCAATGTTCCCTTCTCTAAGAACACAGGCTCATGATGACGGAATAGTATACACATTCCAGCTCCCAAGCTTCTAAGGCCCAGTGCCTAAAAGGGAGAAAAGCATACAAAACTGAATTTAACCATGAGGAAATAATCAGAAAAACTCAAATTGAAAGACAAGTCTCAAAAGTATCAAGGTCATGAAAGACAAAAAGACACTGAGAAACTGTCCCAGACTGAAGTCATGACAACTAAATGCAATTCTTGATGCTGGCTTGGACCCTAGATCATAGAAAGAACTTTAGTGTGACTGACAACTGGCAAAATTTGAATAAGGTCTGTCAACTAATTAAAGGTATTGTGTGTACTGTTTTTACTTTCCTGGTTTTGGTCATTATACTGTGGTCACATATGTGGCAGCTAGAGGAAAACTTTTGGGGCTATTTTTACAACTTGGTTATTAGACTGAAATTATTTTATGGTAAAATGTTTAAAACATCCCTAAAATAAATTAATAAACAAACAAACAAAAAAACACAAACAGATGAGTATACCCAAAGAGAGAGAGACAATTTCTATGCAAAGAACACTGTAAAGATTTAAAATTTCAGGCAGGGTTCAAAGCACAAAAACAAGATAAAGGGGAAAACGGAATTGATCCTCTTGAGCCTATAGCTCCTAAAAAAACTGAGTTCTTCTTTATATAACAGAAGAAAAACCGTGCTACCACCACTGATCTCAGCAGATGCAATGGCAGTAGCACAGAACAGACACCTGACCTACTGCCTCAGGCTGCCCTGAAGAGAGGAGCCTAGAAGCCTTAATTCTTATGGGGCCTGATGGGTATAGGCTAATTTTTTTTCTCTTTAGAATTGTTAGATATTCTAGTTCCTTTGTCTTTCCACAAACATTTTAGAATAATCTTGTCTATACCTACAAAAAAATCTTGCTTGGATTTTGATAGAAATTGTATTAAATATGTATATCAATTAGAGGAGAACTGACATCTTGAGTCTTTCAATTCATCATCATGGAATATCTCTCCATTTATTTAGATTTCCTTTGATTTCTTTCATCATTGTCTGGTAGTTTTCAGCATACAAATCCTGTACATGTCTTGTTAGATTTACATCTAAGTATTTCTTTTTTTTAGTAACTGTAAATAGTATTATATTTTTAATTTCAATTTCTACATGTTAATTGCTAGTGTACAGAAATAGTTGTTCTTTTATATTTATCTTGTATCCATACCGAACTCACTAAATAGTTGTAGGAGTTCTGTACATTCCTTGGGATCACTATGTGGAACAACATGTAGTCTGAAAGTAGGGACAGCTTTTTTTCCTTCTTTTCAATCCATTTGCCTTTTAGTTCCTTAACTTCCTTACTGCACTCGGTAGAACTTCTAGTTCTGTGGAACAGCAGTAGTGAGAGTAGATATCCTCTCTTGTTCCCTGTACTAGGGGGAAAGCATTCAGCTTTTCACCATTAAGTCTGATGTTAGCTATAGGGACTGTGGCTTTCTTAGTTTCCATTGTAACCCCCTTATCTGGTAAACAGAAAGCATCTAAATGTTTGTTAGATGAATGCATCAAAATCTAAGCAGAAGGGTAACCAAAGGCACATATGTGGAAAAAGTGGATTCAGTGTGGTTGTCCTGGGAGACAAAGCTCAAAGGGCAGGGCTTTGATTTTCAGATGCAAAGAGTGCTTTGGCTTCTAGACAAAGGGGAGCCACTGGCTTCTGGACAGAGAAGGCACCTGAACTCGTTATCAATTGTTATAAACTTATATATGCCTTAATATTTAACCTCTTTTCTCCCATGTTTATCTCTGTAAGATGATCTTTAAGTAACAAATACACTTAATACTCATGTATATGTAAGTGTATAAATTGATTTGATCTTCAGGATCAGCCTCCAGAAACAAAAAGGCAACTAACAAAACACTTTGGTGATTTGTCAAAGTTAAGATCACAAACTACATTTCAAAATTTTGCTAATGACTTTGAAAAGCCAAATAAAAGATCTTTTTAAACCTTCTATGTCCTTTCACTTAGCTGTACTTTATTCTGACGGTATCTCTTTTCCTTATCTTCTATGATTCAACCCTTTCCTAAGACTGCTGTCATCTTTTGTTCCACTCCATCCTTTCTGTCTTTCCCATCTCCTAATCACAGGCCTCCCCCAGTGTTCTGGCCCTCGCCTTTGCCTCTCCCCACTTTTTCCCTCCTGAATGAAAACCTCTTCACCCAGCATCCCTGTGGGGATAACTCCCCCACTGACCGCTTTTAATGATCATGACCTCCAAGATCACTGGAGAGGGGTCAAGTTCAGCAGCTGGTTTAAGGGCTCCAGGATCTCCCAATTCTTTATATTCAGAATCTTCCCTCAGTCTGCTCTAGTAACATAGGATTGGATAAAGAAATCCCTGGGCCATGTCATATGTGGATGTAAGATTTTATTGCTATTAATTCCCCATAAAATCTTTTCCTGAAGAAATGGAGATGCGTCCCAAACAAAATGAGTATAATTCAGCTCAACCTCTGAGAATGAGCTATATTCTTCTCCCCCAATAATGAGGATCCTGAGAAAACAATTCACATTTCCCTAAGAAAATAAATCTCGGTTCAAGCTCAGAAGCATTTAACCACAGGTTTATCGTAAGCATTAAAAAGATATTGATTACTCAACTCTCCAGTGAAGACATACAAATGGCCAAGAGGCACAAGAAAAAAAGTTCAATATCAAAAAGATATTGATTACCCAAATAATAGCAATATCCATTTCTCTACAGTTACCCAGTACTCCACTGATGCAAGGGAATGTACATATTATAATAACTACTCTGTGACCTCCAAGCGACATTTCTCATTACCTCCTTATTGCAAGATTAGCTAAAATAGGGGTGTGTGTGTGTGTGTGTGTATGACTCAGAAACTTTTTTAAAGGTTCCAACTGCTCTTGGTTGCTCTCTTAAATCTCACCTTTGTTTTTCTCTCCAGAAAATACATAAGTTTCCTGTACATGTGTCAGAAACTCCAAAAATTTGCATTTTTAGCCTTGACTTCACTCCAGAACTCTACCCCCAAATTTCTATCTGCTTGAGAGACCTCTATACTTGAAAATTAATTTTGACTTCCTTGAAAGCAGGAGCAATGTCAGATTTAATTTTACATCCTCCATGCCCAGTACAGAATAGACACTCATAGATATTAAAGAAACAAATGGATTTTACGTAAGATTATAAGATTATGGAATAACGTCTATGGAAAGAACTTAATAGTCAAATATATTGGTATGGGTTACTATTAATTTTTTTTAAATAACAAGAATAACAACCAACATTTGCCTTACACTTGAAGATATGTTAAGACTGAAGTAATGGCTTAATACCTTAAAGTTGATTTATCACCATCCTACTCAATGTGGCTGCAAATTTAGCTCCTACTCTCACTCCTACAAACTAGTAAAATTACTGTAATCACTGTCTCTGGAACATATTATCTTTATTTCTTTGCTTCTGTAATCCCTTTCCTCTAAAATTAGATTCCTATTTACCCTTATGTAAATTTTCTTCAAGGTCCATCTCAAATTCCACCTCCAGGATAAAGCGTTCCCTCTGCCTTCAAGCCAACATATCTCTCTTTATCTTCTGAATTCATAAAACTCACGGTCTAACCTCCTAATGGAGAATCAAGATACACCTGTAAGTCTAAATTCCAGCTCTATCACATTCTATGAAAACTTTCTCAGTTACTTAACCTTCCTGAATTTTGTTTCCTGATCTATGGAGAAAAAGTACTAATATCTACCTTTCAAGATTTTTAAGGGTTGCATGAAATAATGTTTAAAAAGAACTTAGCCAGCAAGCCTTAAGTATTCAATGAAGAGAAGCCAAAGTGTTATTATGGCACATACGATTTGACATCTTATTTTGTTACCTACTTTTAATGTATATATCATAATCTCCTAGATTGGAGGTATTTCTTTGTAATTCTTAATCATCAAGAGCTGTGCCTTATTGAATTGCTTGCTGATTTATTTAATCATGATTGTTATTGTTGTTATCATGACTATTATACCTCAGGCTTGTATAATACTTTACAGTTTACAAAGCACTTTCATGTACATGACCTCACTCCATCTTCATAACCATCTAATGAAATAGGCAAGGCAAGTATTATTAGAACCTGTGATTTATTGAATAAGACACAGAGGACTTTCACTTCCATTCAAATTGAATTATCTAATACTACACTTGTTCTTAGACAAAATGCATAAAACAACTGTTTTTTAGTTACTGGAAAATAAGCAGTGCAAAACTGTAACCACTGAAAGAACAAAAGCAAGCAATGTGAGCACTACAATTGGGCCAGCTTTCTTCCTGTAGAAAGTTTCTGGACCTTGATACAGGATGAGGGAACCCAAGCAGAGCATGGCAGTCTCACTGAATTGAGAATACAGACATCTCGATCCAAGGAGGCTAAAGTGGTTAGAATGTATGAAACAAAGTACTGGAGAAGAGGGAACTACACAGAGAAAATGCTTCAGAAATTTGAATAGGGCTACCCTTGAATTTTTTATGACTATTAAGGGGTATATACAGAGAGTGAAATTCCACAAAGCCAGGCATAAAACAACTACCATAGATTACAAAGCTGAACAATTCCTAGAGCTCATCCTGGGGGTAGGAACATTTGCATTCCAACCAGCCGTGCTGGAGAGAACACGCTCAACACCAGGGCTTTAGCAGATGCCCCATAAGAGCCATACTTCAGAAGTAGAGCTACATTAACCCTAAAATAAAGGCCACCCTTGGCCTGCCTTCAAAACATAAAAGCAGCCTATAAAGGACCAACTGATCCACAAATATCTTAAATACCTGCCAAAACGAAATTCAAACTCATTAAAGGAAGACAAAAACATGCAGCCCCTCAACAACGTAATATTCACATCCTCCATCATCTCAGCAATAATCCTTAGACCTACCAAGGGAGCAGGGAAACGGAAAATCAAGGGGAAAATCAGTACATCAAAACACAGAAATGACAAAGATGAGGGAATGATCAGAAAAAAATGTTAAAACAGCTATTATAAATATGTTCAACTATTTAAAGAAAAGCGTGAGTAATGAGGAGACAAAAAAATATTAAAAAGAACCAAATGGGACTTTAGAAGTGAAAAATCTCATAGCTAAAAAAAATATTTTGGGGGCGTTGGTAAAACAAGTTACCATTTCATGCTGCTTGAAAAGTTGTTTCTTGAAAGACGGGTGCCCTTCACTGGGAAGGGCCAGCTGAGCCACCTGCGCCCCTCGCACAGCCCCCAGCCCGACAGACAGATGGTGGGAAACAAGAGACCCCGGGACCTCTTCCCAGGAGGGCAGGACGGCGAAGGGGTGCGTGCGGCCGGCGAGGCGCCCGGGCGCTGCCCCTACCTTGACAGGGCCGCGCCGTCCTTCACCCGACGGCCGCCGGGAAGGTCTCAACGAGCCGGCCGTTCCTCCTCAGGGATGAGGGGCGTCAGGCCCAGCAGCGGGAACTCGCGGCTGTACCCACAGAGTTGCCGCAGGTGGATAAGGAACTTGTGGTGGACGGCGACCCGGCCAGTGTCCTTGAGTCGCAGTGCGCAAACCGCCCGAGCTCCATGACCACAGCTCGTGCACGCCCGCCTGCATTTAGTTCGGCGGCGCGCGGATCCTGTCGCCGTCGTCGGCGTGAGGCGTGAGGCGTGAGGTGCGCGGCGCACGGCATGGGCGAGACCCGGCTGCGCGCGCACATTCGGCGCCGGCAGCGCTGGCCTCCGCTCGCTGCATCCCTGTGCCCGCTTCTGTGGAGACTCCGTCGCTTTGTGACAGGGCAGGTGGTGGGCGGTGTGGAGGCCCTGACGAATGTGTCTCTGTCCAGCACGTCGTCGATGGGATTTGCGCATCCACAAGCCCAAGACTTGGTTCTCGGCGCCCAGATCCCTAGGCAGCCGGCCTCCCCAGGCCCCGCTCAGCTCAGGGAGCCCTGGGGAGGCCCCTGGAACTTTCCATACGCAGACTCTGTCTGGAGGAAATGCCACGGTCCTGGGCTGTTTTCAGGCCCACCAGGTGCAAGGCGTCACACCGGAAGTAGGAGATGGCGGCCGTGTGGTGGATGCGGAACCCGGATGGGGACCCTCCCCCCACCCCCAGCTCTCCAGGCCTGCCCAATGTTGTAGGCGGACAGGCTGGTCACAGCGTCGTGATGGTGGGGCAGGTGTCAGGAGCTGGAGGACTCTCTTTGGATGTCCCTGAGGTGCAGGATTTCATTCCTCCTGGAGGCATTCAGGGATCCTGGCTGGACGTCTACTGATGTAAGTACTTCGCCTCCTCCTCCTCCATACAGTCTCTCTGTCACCTTCTCCTGGGCTTTCATCTCCACCCTTTTCACCTTTAGGGACACTCACTGAAATGGTGACACAGTTCCAGGCTCCATGCCCTTCCTACCTGCCTCTTTATGCCTCTTGCCTGTCGTTTCGTACAGCCTTGCATCTAAATTGAGTGACCTTTCGTATAAATTGTGTGGATCAAATTTTCATGGATTAACCCTGTTTTAATTTCAGGTTTTATCCTGGTCATAGAGAGGAAGACGTTGGGCTTTATTATGAGGAGAGTTATTTTTACAGCTTATATGCAAAAGACAGTAGAGTAATTTGCATGTTTGGTAGTTTATTAAGTTAAAAGCTCCACATTTTAGGAGTTCTGTACTGTTTTGCTTTTCATTTTATTTTAGTCGTCAGTTTAATCTATTTCTGGGCATAATAAAACCAACACCCTTATGCACACAAACAACATTTTTGGTAACAATTTAAGAAAGTATTCTTACATATGATGATATGGATACATTTATATAAATAAAATTTACCCTGCTGTCCAAGAGTAGAAACCTTTCCTAAGCCAACATGCTACAAAGCAAAAAGCAATTACCTTAAGCACATCTTGCTAATGGATGCACAGAATAAATCAAGATAAAGTACAGATGCTCACAGACACAGTTCAAAGCTATGGCAGCTTGATGCTGAGTGCGGTTCCTGGGGATGGAGCTTGGTAATACCACTCTCCATGCTTGGGATGTGTGCCATGTCTATAATGGCTTGCTGCAAAACAAACAAACAAAGCTATTTGCACTTTTTGTCTCTTTTTCATAAAAGTGAAAATCCTCTTGGATTTCTTTCATTTAGCCAAATCAGGTACTAATGTAGGTCTTTCATAAAAGCAAAGTGGCATACAGAAAACTTTTGAAAAGTGGGAGATTATAAATAATAACATTTATCATGGTAAATTTCAAATTTTTCCTGAACACTTTCTTCTCTGAAACAAATGATGTGTTAATATATGTTTGTCACTAAAACTGAACTACCAAATATCTCAAAGTTGTTTAAGGAAATAGTATGAATCTATACATTTTGATTTTATTTAATGGGATAGCATGCATGGTTTCCTCTTCCACTGAAGTCCTCCAATAATCAAATCTAGAAAACTGAGAAAGGATGAGGTACTATTTGAATAAGTCAGGCCACTGAATACTCAACATTGTCTAAACATAATGCAAATAACTAAATGTCATGCAGTTTTTCAAATTCTGAATTCTTCATTACATTTAAAGGTGTGTGTATGGAGGAATTGATGAAAAGCCAAAATAGGATAAACATCTAGAGAATTCAGATTCTGAGGGTCAGCTATTATCCCTAATATAAGACTTGAGCCAAGTCTAGGACTATCAGGATCTCTCTTGTATACTTAAGATTGGCTTAATACTAACCTGTAATTCAGCTGTCATCTGTTAAAATGGTTCTGCATAGAAGCCATTGAAGACGTAGGTACAGAAATTATCCAAACTAAAGCACTGAGATAAAGATTGAAAAAAAAAATAAATAGAGCCTTAGTAGTATGTGAGATGACATTAAGCAATCTAACATTGTATAAGTGGAGTCCCAGAAAATAAAAAGGGGAAGTGGAAATAATTTTTAAAGTTCTAATGGATAAAAAATTTCTAAACTTGATGGAAACTGTAAACTCATGAATACAAGAAGCTCAGTGAAACCCCAAGCAGGGTGAATACAACGTACATAATAATTGAACTGCTCAAAAGCTAGTGCGAAAAAGAAAGCCTTAAAAGCAGCCAGAGGGAAAAATATGACACATTATACATGAAGAATGAAAATAAGTATTACCAAGGGCCTCTTGTCAGAAACAACGTGAGCTAGAAGATACTGGAAGAAAATCGTTAAAGTATTGAAAGAAAGAAAAACTGTCAGCATATAATTTTATATCCAGAAGAAATATCCTTCAAATATGAAGGTAAACTAAGATTTTTATCAGTGAAACAGAAGCTGAGACAATTTATCACCAGCAAATCTGTAAAATAAAAAATGTTAAAGAAGTTTCTTCAGGCAGAAACAAAATACTAACAAATGGAAACTCATCTCTGTACAAGGATATGAAAAATGTCACAAATGGTAAATATGTGAGTAAATGTGGCCAAAACTTGTGTATTATAAGTGAAATGACAGTATTATTTCAATATATTCTGTGATGCTTTTAAAATTCATACTGTAAATTTTAGAGCAATCACTAAAAAAGAAAGCAAAGAGTTACAACTAACAAACCAATAGAGGAATTGAAATGGGAAAGTAAAAAGTAATTGATGGATGAGAAGTCAGGAAAAGAGGAAAAGGAACAAAGAACACATGGGACATATAGAAAAATACTGAGGTGATAGACTTAAACCCAGCTGTATTGATAATTACATTAAATGTGTAGAGTCTAAGCACACAAATTGAAAGACAGAGCTTGTCACAGTGGGTCACAAAGCAAGATCCTACTATTTTCAGTTTACATAAAATCATTTTACTATAAAGATACAGACAGGTTAAAAGTAGGAAGAGAAAAAAATGCATCATGAAAACACATACACACACAAAAAAAATCACTAAGTATTAGAAAACATAATCAACCCTTCTGATTTAATTAACAGTTACAGGCCACTAGACCTAACAACTACAGAATGCATATCTTTTTCTAGTGCACATTGAACATCCACCAAGTCACACAATATACTGGGCCATAATGCATATCTCAATGAATTTGAAAGGATTGAAACCATAATAAGAATGTTCTCTGACTATGACAGGGTTTAATTAGTTATTAGTAACAAAAGATATCTGGAAAATGTCCACATATTTGGTCATCAAACAATAAATTACAAAATTACCCAAAACTGAAAAGGGAAATTAGAAAATATTTTATCTGAATTAAAATGAAAACACAAATATCAAAACTTGTGGGATGCAGCTAAAGCAGTACTTAAGTACTTAAGGGGAAATACACAGGTTTGAATGCTTAAAGTAGAAAAAAATCTGGAGTCAATGATATATGCTCCAACATTAATAACTTAGAAAAAGAAGAGCAAGTTAAACTCAAAGTAAGTAGAATAAAGGAATAGTAAAGATAAAAGTGGAAGTAACAAAAAAGAAAATGGATAAGCAATAGGAAAAAAAATCGATAAAAAACAAATCTTTTAAAAGAACTATTTCAGAATAAAATCGATAACCTCTAGCTAAAGAGAGAAGACACAAATTACCAATATATAGAATGCAAAAGGAGGCATCACTGAAGATCCTGCAGACATTGGTAACATAATAGGAAAATATTATGAATGATTTTCTGCCAATAAATTTGATAGCAGAGGTGACATAGACAAATTAATTGAAAAGCACAAATTGTCAAACCTTACTCAAGAATAATTAAATAACCATTATAGCTTTATATATGATAAATTAGGGCTGATGGAAAAGTCATATACCTTGATTACAGTAAACATATCCATTTATCAAACTTTATCAACTGTACACTTAAAATGGGTATATTTATTGTATGTAAATTGTACTTCAATAAAATTGATTTAAAAAGAAGGAAGGGAAAAAGGAAGCTCAGAAGATTCACTCAACTCACTGAAGACCAGGGCCCAAACCAAGGTCCTCTGATTCCCAATACACAGCTTTCCCCACCAGACCACATTGCCTCTGGATTACCATGGGGGAAATTTAATCATTACACTCTTTTAGAGGAGCAAATGTAATCACATCTTTTCAGAAGTTGCCACTGGTCACCTATTTCTAATCAAATTTCCAAAATTTTAATTCATTCTGCATTTCTGATCTCTGCCTAGGGCAACACACACATCAACCTGGTGAATGACCCTAGGCTGGGGCTGACCTGATGGCTGCCTTGGGAGTGATTTGTGACTAAGTAGGGCATGTGCTCAGAACCTCTTCTTTGCCTCTCCTTATTTTTCTGCACCACGCTCCTCTCCTTCCTGCCAGAGATGGAGCTTGGACTCTGCTCTCCCAGTTCATGGTCCAGGGCTTTTGCTGAAGCATTAGATAAAGCTAGAAGCATTATCTATTGTGAATTAGTAGTGTTCAGCCCTGTACTCACAGTTTATATGGATGTATGT
Organism: Camelus dromedarius; assembly: GCF_036321535.1. NCBI lineage: Eukaryota > Metazoa > Chordata > Mammalia > Artiodactyla > Camelidae > Camelus > Camelus dromedarius. The sequence goes on along the minus strand of NC_087454.1, from coordinate 7,249,740 downwards.
TTTAGAGATACTGGACTGAAATGGACATCTGATTCGCTCCACAGCTTCAAGGCAGAGAAGACCTGCTGCTGCTTTATCCTTCTCCCATTAACATATATATTAAGCAGATTAGCAAGCTATCAGCACTCAGTCCTGAGAGCCTGGGTAGTTCATTCAGTGCAGTTCACAGACTCCTGACTGTGCATTTCAGTGAGAGCAAAGAAAGCTGAAAATAGGGAAGGAAAGAGAGTTGATGTAGGGCACTGGCAAGGAGATGCATACCAGGCTGAGATAGCTTAGGATCTGAGCAACATGGGAGCCAGGCATCTAAGAGAGTGCACCCAAAATCAGGGGAAAGAAAAACACCTAGAGCACAGTTACTGACTCTAATATTTCCCTTAGAACTTGGGACAGTGCAGTTTGATGGAAAGTACATGACTTTCAAAATCAGACAAATCTTGGTTTGAGTGTTATTTAGTTTCTGAGTGAACTTGGGCAAGTGACTGAACCTCTCTAAACTTCAACTTCCTCATTACGCAATGAAAATAATAAAGTCTTCTCCTTGGTATTATTAGAATTAAAGGGTCATAACACACGAGAAAGCCACAATACATATTTTGTTCCTCCTTTTCTTCTTTTCCTCCACCCCCTCTTTCTACCTCCCTTGATTTGTAAAATGGCAGAAATAGAAGAGACCCTAAAATCCTTTAGTGCAACACCCTTCTCAAACAGTAAGAGAAGCAACAGACTTGCTTGTGATCCCACCCCTGGCCACTGGCAATGCTGAGATCTCCTGAGTAGTGTGATCTCTCCACCATCCTGTAGGGGTGGGGTGACATCTAGCTGAATTAGGACTTCTAAATGCCTGTTTCCAAAATGTATATGTGCATGAACTTAAAGGTCCAAATCCAAGGGGATATCAAAAAGGACATCTCTCTTACCTCACGTTTTTCTCTCAAAAAAAGCACTGAACTAGACTGTCGCCTATTTTTAAAGCTGCTCTGATGAATAGTTTATAAACCTCTGGTAGACTTTAATAACCCAAGACATATTTGATGTCTCCCACAAGCACCTCTGAGTAAATTCTACTTTCTGGAAGGAGGCAATATCAGGCGTTTCCAAGATCGAACCCTCAAACTCCTCAAGGTCCACAACTGTTCAGAACACCTAGACCTCCTTCAGATTTTGAGAGGAGGACTCTATTTTGTGAGTCTTAGGGGAAAGCTGGACTCTGACAGCTACAGCAGAAGGGGAAGGGGGCAGGTGTTCCCTATCCCCACCCCTACAACTAGAACTGGGTCATGTGATATATACTCTGTCTATCAGATACTCCCATCAGACCGTGATCCTTAAGAAGGTGATGCTGTGATTAGAATTCCAGGCAGCACCATCAGGGGCAGCAGTATATCATTCATGGCACTGTGTCTAGAACTGTGTGTCTTGACCATTTTTTCATTATTGCTCTACTAAGGAGGCCTTTTAGACACTTTTTCCCTAAATTTCTTCCCACCATATAATTTTAAGACAACAGATACACAGTATATCTTCTTATGTACTGTATTTATACACAAAGAGAAGAGTTTATGTACTTTGCCCCTTCGGGGGTGATATCACTCCTGTGGAGAATGCATGGTATAGAAGATGTGGTGTCTGGCAGGGGCATCCCAACCAGACGTTCCCATGAATCAAGAATGGCAGTGTATCTTATTCCTTGGCATCTCTTGTCCCCTATTCATCTTCATCCATCTGTGAGTTACCTGGGATTTTTCCAGTAAGGTCCTTTCTTGGTTTGGATTTGCCTGGAAATAGACCCTGAGGCAAGAATTCAAGTGCAAGTAGTTTATTTGGGAGGTGATCCCAGAACACCAGCAGGACAGCTGGGGAGTGAAAGAGGGAGAAGGAAGCCAAGCAATTACCAAGCCAGTTACCACCACGAGCAACTGGAGCTCGAGCCCATGGGGTGCTCTAGGTGAGAGAGTAAGGTGTGTGCCAGAAGCATCCCACCCAAGGGACAAGGCAGCTGTAGTGCTTGTACACCAGTCCCCACCAGTCACTGGCTGAGTGCTGCTGCCAAGGGTGCTCCTTCGCTGTCCTTCCAGTCTGCCATGTGTGCACTGAAGTGAAAAGGGCCAAAGGGGCTCAGTCGGGGGTACTGACGTTGAAAGACAGATGAAAAGCATAAAGCCATGGACTTTAACCAAGAATTTCAGTGACTGTGCCAAAAAAAATGGGGCTGGGGTAGCTGGAAACCAAAGGCAAAGTTTAAGCTTACTGAGTTACATTGTCTGCTGAACTCATATCTTCATGATGTTTCTTTTGTATGTGTAAGGAAATTGATCACAAGAGAGCTGGAATGGGGATGTATGGGATGATATAGAGATGTCCAGTTTTCTCGACCCTCAGCCCCCTCTTAGCCCCTCTTGCCTCCCTTAGCATCCTCTTCTTCCTTGTCTGATTAGGCTCTTCATGTCTGGCCTGAGGACACTGCTACATTCTCCCAGAGGCCATTATTACCTTGGAAGAGGGAGCAGAGTTTCTTCATGCTCTATCCCCACCCCATACACACTGATTCTTGATACCCCAAGACCTGTAACTAAAGTCACAGCCCAACATTTTCCAGGAGAGGAGGGGTATTTACAATGTTAACCCAGCAGGAGATTTACCCACTGGGAGATTTACCCACTGGGAGATATACCCACTGATAGATTTACAGGACTTTACTCAATTATACTGGCGAAGATCTGAAAATATATGAGGAAAGGGATCCTGAGGACTACTGATCACAGAGGAAGGAACATCATTTTATTCACGGTAAATTTGGACGCCCTTAGCAATGATTCTGGATGTAGTGATGCTAACTTGAGCAGCTGAGAGTGGTTCTGATAGTTCGAGTGCTGGCTAAAGGAAACTTGAGATCAGTTGGAGGTATAGTTTAGAGAAAGTTGAGATACTGGAAATGGTGAGGCTTAATTGGAGAGAAGAATTCAAATATGTCAAGAGATAGGAATGTGGCTGTATATTTAGCCCTATAGATGATCTCATCAAGGCCTGAGACAGACATGGGTGAGGGAAATACCAGCATCTTTGAAAAGCAGTGTAGTGGCTACTCTCTGTGGACTTGGGATGCTAGTAGAAACAGGACTCTGATTACAATGAACATGAGAAAGTCCGAAGGTGGCAAAGGGCAAGTAGTTACGCTAGAACAGTCACAAAGTGTATGGTTACCTTAATAGACATCAGGGCTCATCAGAAGACAGACCTGCTGGGATTTTAGGGTGTGGCAGATTGGTCATGGAGATTGTAGCCCAGCCAGATGTATACAACTGAAAAAATTTCAGGTCTGTCGAACCAAGACTACCACCATGTCTGGAAGTTGAGACCATTTCTAAATCCCAGTCAGTTCAGGGAGTCACATCCTCTAATGACAGGGGGAAGAGAATGCTTAAGGAATCACATTCTACTAATATTGCAAGTGTATTCTGCAAATTTTCTTCCTTGTCTTCCCCAAAGGCACTTGTGTCTGTTTCTGTAAGTCACTGTGCTGGGGAAAGGAAAGTGCCCAAACTTTTCAGAAATATTTGAACACGGGCTTCAAACCAACAATACTATAAAAGCAGGGGACTAGTAAGGATCAAGTGATTAACAGAGTTTTAGAATGTGTGTGCTAGCCATTTTTTTTTTTTTTTTTTTTTGGTGGAGGGGAGATAAACACTCAGAAGAGTGCCAAAATCATGATGAGTTTTCACTCCTGTAACAGCATCCATTCTCTCTTTCCATCGCTGAGCTCCTTCTCCACCTGCAGCTCCGTGTCTCAAACTCTCCCTTCTCCCTCCCATCCCAGGGTCTTTGAAATTGCTACTGTCTGGTCTGAACATTCTTCCCAGCTCCTCCCACGCTTTCACCTAACTAATTCCTCCACATCCTTCAAATCTCAGCTCAGGTAGGGTTACTTCTAGGAAACCTTGACTGCTTCCATCTCCCCTAGAATCTTGGTCTGCTTCCTTGGTTCAACAGCATCATGGGACAGTGTTTCTTTCCTTCAAAGCACTTTCCTCAGTTTGTTTCTGTGCATTCATGTGTGTGATTTGATTAGTATCTGGTTCTTCCACTAGATGACAAGCACTCCCAAGAGCAGAAACCGCATGTTTTTCTTCGTCACTGTATCCCTGGCTCTTTAGTACAATGCCCAGCATGGTGGATACTCAATTAATATTTTTCAGATAAATAAATGAATAAATGCATGTACATTCCTTTTATTTTTTTAAGTCTATAAGAATTAAAATTTGGCATAAATTTCCCAATATTTTCAGGATCTTAAGTATGCCAGCATTTTCTTCTGGAATCTCTCAACGGAGGCAGAAAAATATCCCCCTCACCACACACACCTGAAGGTGTAGGTGTACCCCTCCAAAACAGAGCCTGAATCAGTAATGTCACTTTATGATACTCTTTTCTAAGCAGAACAAAATTTTAACTAGACCGTAAAAGCTGGCTTGGGGTCTGAAAAAAATAAGATTGCACTGCAAGTGACTGAAAGGGAAAACTGAAGCATCCACCATCTCACTGTCCTTTGTTTCGGCATCCTATGTCCTCACAGTCCTAGAAAGGGCTGTTGGAAGGGTTTGTAGGCTGGTAGATTGGACTTTAATTGGTTGGCAAAACTCTAATAAAGCTTTGTTTCGAGTCTTTCATTTCACCATACTTCCCTTTTAACGAACTTTAAGGAAATAACTCACCCTGAACTACAACGGTGCGCTGCCAGAGAGCTACCAAATAGAAAGGCACATGTTTCCTGAGTTTGAGTAAATGAACCACAACACTCACTTAAAAGGCTTTTTTACTAGCAGGGAGGACGCACAGGAGGTTTTCCTTCACAATGTTATTTTTCTAATGAAAACATTTGGTGCCACCTGCTGGCAAAACCCACACTGACCTCTTAGCATTCATAGTGTAAATTTGTCTTTCAAAAGAACTAGATGTGAAAAACCTGATACAACTTATTTGGTATATTTTTCGGACTATCGAGAATTTAAGTTGCTTACTGAAAAACATTCCCATCTGAGATACCTCACCACTTGAGGCAGTTTTTGTTCCTGCAGAAGTGACTTTTTCTAAGTGAAAATTTTCTTTAAAGTAGTATATTTTATGCAGAGTTCATTTTTGAGCTAAAAGGCGGACAAGTGAGAGAAGGAAAAGGAATTACCCAGAAATCCTTTAGGCTCCTTCCAATCTCTAATATGCTAGGATTCCAACAAGGCTTGAGGAGACTTCTGATACTAACACTTGGCCCGAGCAAACTCATTTAGTTTGTCAGCTTTCCCTTGGAGAAAAGATTTACATTCCACACCCTCAGATCAAGCATGAATAGACACAGTTAGTCCCTCTGATGTTTTAGGAAATTGTACCTACCATTCATTCCTGCATATGAGAAAAACAAGAATAGTGGTATTTAATGTTTTAACAAGCTCATGCCAGGATACCAAATTTAACCAGCTGACATAATTAGCGCAAATTATGTTTCGGGGAAATCTACCCCCTTATAAATCACTGTTTTAAAATTTGCACATGCACTAGCCATGTGTATGAATAACAAGGAGAAAAAAATAATTTTCCTGGAAATGTGTAGGCTGATTAGCAGAGGCAAGCCCTGTCTGCCTTGTGCTCTAGAGGAGCATTCATAGTAAAGGCATTATTTAGTGTGCTGGCCATAGGAAATTTGGTCCTAAGTGTCAGCCAGGACAGAAGAACATCTACAAGACTTAGCAGAGTGGTAGTGTTTTGTGCACTGAACGGCTCATCACCAGAATTTAAGTCAGCCCTTGAGAGAGAACAGCCTCTGAAAGAGCCTGAAGTCTCTGGAAGATCTTTCAGTTCAAGCCTCTCTTTTTACAGACAAGTAAATGGAGGTGCCACGAGTTTAGATGACTCTTCCATGGGCCCTTATCAAGTTAAAGAAGACCCAGAGATAGACGTGAGTTCTCCCGATTCTGCACTTTCTTCTTCTCTCTCCTCATCACGCTTGCACTAACCAATGTCCTCCTTTAGGGTGATGCAAAGTACAAAGATGACAGGAGAGGTGGCAAAAGCCACTCTTGAGTATACATAGTATACATCACTTAGACTGAATGTCTTTCTCCTTTAAAGAAATAAAGCCCTTAATATAAAATAAGGGAGAAGGGAGGAGATGCTGTCTCTAGGCAGAGGGCACGCAGCAGAGTGGACACTGTCGCCCATGTTGTTAAGCATCTACTGTGTATCCAGGTACTTTTCACACATCGTCTTCAAGTCTCATAAAGACCTTTTCAGTTTTGTGTGATTATGTCCATTTCATAGGCGAGTAGACTAATGCTCAGATGCATAAATTACCCACCACTGTGTGGGAATAAAGGGCAGAACCCACACATGAAACCAAGACTCCCTGACACCAAACCTTGTCATCTGTTCACTTCACCAGGCTGCCTTCTCTTAGCACCTACAGCTGCACCCACTCTTGGGTGAGCCCTGGCTAAGGAAGGGGGCAGAGGCACTGAACATCCACTTAAGAATGTCCTGCTTCAAGAACCTAAGGAGGTGCTATTTCTACTAAGCCAAATTAATATAAAGAGCTTCCACAAGCAGTATAACCTTCTGTAGATGTTGAGCTCAGCATTTGCATTTAAAATGAGAATTATTGACTCAGGGTGAAGACTTCAGTTCAAGCATGAGTCATGCAGCCTAGTTTGTTTTTAGCCAAGTGTCGGGAGAGTGTGTTCATCAGCAAAGCATGTCACAGAGGATGTAGACACACACATACACTCATCTGCCTGTCACAGCTGCCCCAGGCATCTCTCTCCTGACAGAATAGGGACTGTTTCTGACCCCTACACATCCTTAAGGAATGTGATCTTTGCAGAGATCATGGACAGGAAATGACCTTGAGGAAAGCTGCTTGATGTCATTCCTTGAATGTCTTCTGTCAGCTCCCAAAACTGTCAGGAATGAGGTAGTGACTGTCTCCTTCAGCTGTACAAACAGGGGCCACCAAAGGATTTCAGGAAAGAAAAAAGCTGGTAATCATGGTAATTCACATTGGGACCAAATAAGGCAGCACCAGTAGGAGGCTGCTTGCTCTTGTGATTCAAACTCGAGCTCAAACCCTACAGCTGCCGTTTTACAGGATAGGCCATTGAACAGCATATATAATATCTCCGTTTTCCCGTCTTCTTGGTGGGCCTCAAAGCATGATAGAAATAGTCCCTGATAAATACTGCTTCTCAGTCTTTATCTCTCCAAATCCCATGATGCAGTTAGAAATCACTGGTGCCCACCCAAACCGAGAACTGTGGCTCATACAAAGGCCTCACCAGCCCCGCTTCCCTGCCATCGAGGTCACACTGATGCTAGAAAAGAGCAAATCAGCAAGCTCGGCATTTAATACAGTAGTGCCTATGTCAGATTCTCAGAAGGGTTCATTTCCCCCAGAACATTTAAGAATCACTACCATAAATTCTTCCCCGTAGCTCCCAAAACCGTTCCATCTTCTCTTGCTAACTGTCATCACTTCAGTTCGAGGCCGCATCATCTCCCCCCAAATGCTGCAGCAGGTCCGTCCTCCCCGTCTCCCTGCCTTCAGTCTGCCCCCGCCACCCCACTCTCTGCACTGCTGCCGGAGCCAGCTCTCTGACATGTCAGTCCAAGGCATTGGATATTATCTCCCAACATTATTCTCCTGTCTCCTTTCAAACAAAGCCTGGACTTTATTCAGGTATCCATAACTCTCCGTTTTGCCTTGTGTGGAGGAACGCTGTCCCTCCTCCCATCTCTTTAAGTGGACCTGACTGGTCTAAGAGTCAGCCCAGTTGCCGTAGCAGGCTGGTTTAGCATTGGTCCACATCTCAATTCTGAGCAATGATATGTGAGGAAAGGTTTTTGGCTGTTTCTTGAAATGTTTTTCATCACTCTTATCTGTAGGCTATGAAATATGCATAACTCTGTCATGATACAATCCCACTGCCTTGTTCATTGGCATGTTTTGGTCCCCACTGAGATTGTAAGCTCATGGAGTAGACCTTTTCTTATGCTAGTTTTCAACCCATTCCTAATACAATACCTGGTATAGTAGGCCCTAATAGATAAAGAGACAAAGATCCTAGTTTCCAACAACAACAAAGATTATCCACTTGGTGATATGTTTGGCTGCAGACTCTCATCTGTTGTAACTGTCTTCCAGAATAAGATGCCAGGTCAGATTTCAACCTTCTTTCTTTATTAGGAAATGGCTCCTAAGTGATATATACAAGGAAGCCTCTCTACAGGATGTTATGGTCACAACAAATCAAGGTTTTAGGACATCAAAGACAGTGAGACTTGAAACACTGTCTTCTCAGCAGAAACAATATCACATACTAGCCTGAGTCATCAAAATCAACAAGACAGATAGTCGGAAGGGATCTTTCTCCTCCTGTGGCAATACCTGCAGGAGGATGAAGTAGATATAAGGTATAAGGTCTACTCCTCTAATCACCAAAATCATTTAATTAAAAATCCAGCCTGTCCCTGTAAAGTCCAGAGGACAAATTAGCAGTGTTGTATACAGACCACTATGGAATCATTTGCAATTAAGAGCAGTAATTTAGCTTCTGTTCCTGTAATTACAACTTCTCCTGTGTGGACAGACAGATCCCTCATTGTGTCTGGAACAATTGCAGCATTCCAAACACACAGCAAGCCAAAGCAGCATACCCCAGGGCCGGCTCTTTCAACAATCTGTCGCTCAACAGCTCCACACTGCAGCCAGCTTGAGGACCCGGTTTCCTGCCATTGTTAGCACAGTGAGCCTGGAATTCCATCCAAATGGATTTGACCCCTTTACTGAACAGCAGTGCATATTTCCCTGATTAGTATATTCCTGTGTTTAGACGGGAAGTGGCAGGATTGGGGGAGGTGAAGGGAGAAAGACAAGAAAAATAACAAGGAAAAAAAACCCAACTTCATTCTATTTATGCTAAAATGATAACAACCTGGAACTCTGGCTTCATCCACAAGTGTAATAAAAACGCTCACCCATACGTAAATACACATACATCTACCAGAAACCCTGTGTTGTATGTATGCAGTAAAGTAACTGGACTGAGAATGAGCGAGCACACCTGGCTTCATGGATAAACAGTTATTGCTGTGGGAGCTCTGTTTATTCTAAACAGAAGAATGCAGAAATTTTTAAACTATAATCTCTTGTGATTGTCCTTACCTGCATGAGTTCTGTTCCCTAAGGATATTATTTCTTCTCATGATGACACTGCTTAGGGGCCTTTTGGTATTAGACAATTAGAGTGAGCCCTACTCATACAAGACTGCAAAGGCCCTTCTCCACAAAACACCTCAAGCTCTACACCCTATTTTTTTTTTTTTTTGCTGTTTCCTCTAATACTGAAGCTTCTATCCATTTTATTGCCCTTTATATCTAGTTGAAACTACATCATGTAGATCCATACACTCTATGTTCTTCAGCAAATAGTTAATTACCACATATATTATAAGGTCTATTTGAAATGATCCAAAGATGGAGAAAATATAATTCACCATTTAAAAGCCTATGAAGTTATCAAATTTTAAAATTTATGTGCCTTAAAAGACACCATCAAGAAGGTAAAAAGACAACCCACAGAAGGGGAGAAAAGTTTTGCACATCATGTATCTGATAAGGGACTTGTATCTAGAATTTATAAGCTGTTACAACTCAAGACAAGTAACTTAATTAAAAATGGGAAAGAATCTGAATAGACATTTCTCCAAAGAAGATACACAAATGGCCAACAGGCACATAAAAAAGATGCTTAACATCGCTAGTCATCAGAGAAATGCAAATCAAAACCATAGTGAGTTACCACTGCACATCCACTAAGATGGCCACAATAAAAAGGACAGATAATAACAAGTGTTGGTGAGAATGTGGAAAACCTGGAAGCCCTATACACTGTTAATGGGAATGTAAAATGGTGCTGATACTTTGGAAAACAATCTAGCAGTTCCTTAAACAGTTAAACATAGAGTTAACTTATGATTCGGCAATTCCACTCACAGGTATATACCCAAGAGAAATGAAAATATATATCCACACAAAAACTTGTACATGAATGTATATAGCAGCATTATATAGCCCCAAAGTGGAAACAACCCAGTGTCCAACAACTGATGAATGGATAAATAAAACACAGTATAGCCAGACAACAGAATATTACTCAACAATAAAACAAAACAAAGTATTGATACATGCTGCAACATGGGTGAATCTTGAAAATATACTAAATAAAAGAAGCCAGTTTCAAAAGACCACATTTTTTATGACTTCATTTAATGAAATGTCCAGAACTGATGAATGATAGAGAAAGTAGACTAGTAGCTGCCGAGGGCTGAAGGGGCAACATACCTGAATAGAAATTTCTCCAAAGAAAATGCAGAAATGGCCAAATAGAGATATTTGGGACTGACAGCTAAGGGGCTTGGGGTTTCTCTTTAGGGTAATGAAAATATTCTAAAATCAATTGTGGTGATGGATATACAACTCTGTGAATATACTAAAGGCTGTCAGTATGTACTGTTTGAATTAGTGAATTGTATGTTAGGAGAATTGCGTTTTAACAAAAATTAAAAAAAAACAACCTGTGAGCTTTATAAATACTCATAATTTGCTAACAGATTTCATTGAAAGATCATGAATCTTTGCAGTCTTGTCCGAATACTGACCTTACTCTAAACAGCTGAGTCATCAGGCATGTTCCGACCTCTGTGTCCTCACCTGTAAATGAGTAGAGTGGACAAATGCTCTCTGAGGACCTTCTCATTCCTAATGCTTTCAGAAAACAGCGACGTCCCAAACAATTGTGCTGATAAAATGGTCTGACTGTTCTTTGAACTCTCTAAAGTTATCATATTCTTTTCCTTGGTTTTTAAAATTCCACCACGGACTCCACTGGGTAGTTAAAATAATAAGTTAATTGTGTTTGATTTCAATGAAAGCAAAGTGTTCTAAATTAGCATGATTTGTTTACATGCTGATTAACAGCCTTTTCCTGTGTGCTGGGTTTGGGGGGTAAACTAGCAAAATCTGCTTAGGTAGGACCAGGCTCTGTGGGTGCCCAGCTGAGAACCTGGGAAGCCCCTTCCTTCTCACTCTAAGTAGGACTCCTGAGTTCTCCTTGTTTCTCCCATGCTCATTCTTGTTTCTCAGTCCCCTTCCTGTATGATTTTGAGCCTGTTAGGTCACCAGCTTAGTATCACATAGACTTGCAGATTATTCCTTGCCTGTGGGTAAATCAGATCATGGCCTGATATTTTTTGTATATGAGTTTTGTTGTTACAGTTTTGACTTTTTTTTACTCGGTGGTGGACACAGGGCACTCTCTTCCCCAGGCTGCCACGTAAGTCACAGGCCTGCTTGACACTGCATAATTCAGCCAAGACTGGCTGCAGAGAGTGGGGAACAGGGCCCTTTGTGTCCCAAGCCCTCATACTTACAGGTGGCACAACTGTACTGCTGTAGAGGACTGCTTGCTTTCCCTCTTCCCCATGCCAGGCCCCTTTGCTCTGTTCCAAAGATTCTCTTTCCCCCATCAAAACAAATATTTATGTTTTTAAACTACAACTTCAGTTCAAATCCTATCTTCTTTTTAAAGCCTTTTTGTCTACCTGCACTGGTCTCTTTCTCAAAATTCCATTACAATAATGGTCATGAGCACAAAGTACACAGAATGGGTCTCCAGTTATTTAATGCCTGTGAAATGGGCATCTTCAACCAGCTGTTGTGGTCAAAACTAGCTCGAGTGTTTCTCCACTTTCCCACTCAGTGCCTACCGTAGTCACAATAGACCTTGAATAAACGTTTAATTGGCTTTGATAAACACAGAACTCAGGAAATCCTTACAAAGAGGTGGTCCATGGCAGTGTCCTGAGACAAGTAAAATGCTCACAGTTCTTAAACAGATTTCTGAAAACGGAAGTAGAAAGTTTTCAGAAATATTATGGTCATACCCTACTTATCATCCAGTTAGAACTTTTCTTGTGGTACATTTAAGCGTTTCTGGAAATAACAAAGTTGTCACTTGTTTCTCTAACTTTTCTACTGGGGGCAGGGGAGGGGTAGTACATCTGTTCATTGTTTCCATTCATTCCATTGAGAGATGAGTTCTCCGTCCCTCCATGCCCTACCCCTTCCCCGATTGATGCTTTAGAGCAGATCTTCATCTATACTCTGAAAACCTTCCTTAGGCTCTCTTCTTAGACCTGCCCTTTTACCCTTTCTTCCACATCTCACTAAATTCTCCTCAGTGGTAGCCTTTTTCCTTACCCTATTTTTGGAGTAATAAAAATGTTTGAATCCTTGTAGGTAAATTTTACATTACATATAAAATTTGCAAGCCTCTGAAAAAATAGAATTATCAGAAATAATTCAGTTTGGTCATGGACAACTTTTGGAGTTTGGTTTGGTTTGCTTTGGTTTGGTAGATCACAGTAGCCCTCAAAAACATTTGAGTGGGCAATAGTTATCTTTCCTCTGCAACCTCATTAGCAAGCCATAAACAGAGCAAGTCTTTGGCCAAATCCTCATATACAAATGGACACTTATTTGATAAACATTCATTAACAAAGCAGTCTCAGAAAAGTTCATCAACTGGTTCTCTAAACTTGATCAAGTCTCAGATCTCTGTTCCTTTAGGTGCTCCAAACATGTCCTGTTAAACGTTTGCTCACAGCAGACACAGAAATATCCTTGGGCAAGAGTCAAAATATCGTAATTGACATCATCTCATCTCTTAAATCAGTGACTGGATGTAGCACCAAATAGGGCTGAAGCTAAGAAAATATCTCCAAAGAGTAGTCCATCACTGAGTCAATTCTTAGGTCCCATTCATTCACAGCGAAGGAGCATCTTTGAGCTCTAATCTAGACATCTTGAATCCTTTTAATTTCACCAATGAGAAGTAATTAACAAGACTCTAGTTTCATCAATAAAAACCCATGGTTGATTCCTAATGTAAAAATTAGCAAAGCCATGGTAGTTGAACAAGGAGGCCTTGTAAAAGATGTGAATGGCCTTTTTTGGTATAACCCTGGCTGGCCACCTCCTAACTAGGTCTTCTTGGTTAGCACCTGAGATTAACCTAAAGTAACACACATGGAGTGTCACTCTCATTATCCTTAAGTATTTCTAAAAAACTATACAGACATCATAGCAAGCCCATAAATTAACATTTTATAAATTGAACCTCTTTGAAAACATACTTTGCATCATTATGTAAAGAATTGCCTCCATCCTCATATGTATCTTTTAAATGATTTTTTAATCTAGTTTTATTAAAGTTAGGCTTACATATGACAAAGTGCTGGTACTATACCAGACTCACTGTACCTGTGAGCATTTGAAGGGTCTTCTGAATGAATAATGAAGACGGAAGATGGATTTCCACCTAGTGGCATTTCCTGCTGCCTGAGGAAGAGTCCTTTAATCAAAGTTGGAAGTAGAAGGACTGCAACTCCCAGCCTGACTCCCCACTTCACTTGTGGGCCCCTGTTTCTTCCCAGAAGGGTTGTGTTTGGTGATTTTTTTTCTACACCACTACAGTTACACACTGAAAAGCCTGAAGGTATTAAAGTTTTGTGGTTCAAGAACCACTTTGAGAATGTAGTGAAAAACTCATCAGTAAAAATGCTTGTATGCACGTGCAAAAAATAAATTTAAATACCATTGTAGAGAGTTTACAGACTCCAGCACTACCACCACTAATAGACCACCGCCACCGCTACTAGCACCACCACCATCACCAACATCATCACCATCACAACCACCACCATCGTCACTATCACCACCACTGCCACCACCATCACCACCACTACTAGCTTCATCTTCTAATCTCCCAGAAATTCACTGAGGTTTTCAATAGGCCACCTCTGACATTATGACATCAGGAAAACCAGTTAACCTCCCTGAGCCTCCAAGTTTCATCTTCCCTATAATCTGCTGTCATAATATCCCATCCTACTCCATCACAATACTCCAAGGAGGAAGATAAATCGTAATTATGGAAGCACATTTGAATTGCAGGTCACTGTGTAAATACACAGTGATTCTGTTAATGAAATTGCAACCCACAGTGAGGACAGACTTCTGTCCTCTGTGCCTTCCCTTGGACACGCAAGATGTTCCCTGGCACCAAGTCTCCTCACGCTCTTCTGTGTTTTATCAGAACCAGACAAGCAACATTGTTTTCTACGACTTCTTTCTGCAATAATAAGTGAATCTTACCTTGAGTTTCTTCTCCCTTCTTAAAACATTGCCCCATTCTTTTAACCTCTCAGTTTTCCATCCCTGACCGTCCTCACTCAGAGCTCACATAGGGCCCTGAACTGCTGAGTTAATTCACACGGAAGTCATGTGCAGTGTTTACCCCAGCAGTATTTCATATTTTAAGGGCAAGCTGCACTGTTAGGATTACAATCAATGCTAAAGAATGAATCTCCAATATTGAAATTCTGATAATTACAGCACTTATCTGGGGAAGCTGGTTTTTAAGAAAGATCCTCCAGCCAATCAGGTAGGCTATCATATTTCCTTATAAGCTGGAAGACTACATTTGCTATTTGCTTGATAATTTTAGGGAGATAAGGATATTCTCCTGTATGTAGGCAGGAGTATTTCAAAAGGGATAAGTGAAGAATTCTACCCATCTTTCTATAAGAGTACAACTTTTCCCTAAAAAGAAGGGGAGGATCAGGTCTCAGTCAGTAATTGTGGTATCAGAACCCAAGTCAGATGACAGTGGTTATCCCAAGGACCTCCATTTCTGCTGGTCCTGGAGTAAGCTAGCCCTCCTGCCCACCCTGAGTTCACAGCACAGGTTCTGGAAATGTGTTGGAGGATCACCAAGGGGTCACTCTGGGTTGGAAGACCCTCCCCATTACCCCACCTCTTACCTAAAAATCACTTGAAAGACTCAAAGCCAAGAACCTCATTTACCTGCTCCCACCTGGCCCTTTTTCCCTCACCCCTCCCAAACACACATCAGGAGCAAATCTAGGCCCAGACCCCTCCATGACAGCTCTTGCCTCACCCAGTTATTTTGTCTTACTTCAGAACAGCAGCCTGGCCCTTGCTGTTCTTCCTCCCATACCATGTTTTCCCCATCCATGACTTCTCCTTGTCTGGGATCCTGCTTACCTAATCAAGTCCTGGCTTGAATCTATCCGAGAGCCTCCAGGTCCAACTCACAACCCTAGTTCTGAAGAGGAGAAGCGAGGCTCTCCCAGGCTCAGGTCCACTGAGCATACAGCCAGCTCTGCCAATTTTAAACCAGAAACTTACATTCCAAAGGAGAAAGTTACACATTCATACCCTTTCCTAGAAGTCAATGATGATGGTGCAGTCTTCTAATGCAATCATTTCATTAAAGAAAACCTGAGTCGGCATTAATTTCATTTTTCATGTAATCCATACAAGAATCCTAGACCCTGTATTTCCTATCTACCTTCTATTTCCATTTTGTGTTGCTTCTCTGCCCGAGTTTGAATGGCTCAGCTGGAGTTGAGACTGTATTTGCTCCTCATGTTTGAACACTTAGGTTCTGTAAAAATATTTGCCTCCCAAATTGCCAATGACGGACAGATGTCCTCGCTCATTGCTGTTGTTAAGTATCTTGGCAGGGAGAGAATTGGCTTCATATTTCAAAGAATCCCTTTTCTACTAAAAAGTTTTGTTACCACCATACAAAAACATTTACAATGTGCACTCACGAAGTGGAGCCACCAGGACCCTCTTAAAAAGAAAAGGCAATGCTTCATTTTCTCTCAAGGCCCACTAATTAACTTGGTGACCTCAGGCTTAACCTCTCCAGGCCTTGGTTTCCTCATTTGTAAATGGGGGATTTGTTTGATTTCCAAGGTTTCTTCCAGCCATTGACCGTCTATGATTCTATCAAAGCAGGTCATAGCAAAGGAAACCATAATTTTACTCTGGGCATAGAGATTTTCAGGAGAATGTTACAAATTTACAAATAGAGTTTAAGATGTCATCAGTCTCCCTTTGCTAGCAAAATGCGTTTCCATTTGCTCCTGCTGTGCGGTTTCACTGAGTAATTGGAATTGGCCCTGAGGGGTAAAGATTTGATGGGCCTCTCGGACAGCAGGGTTCATTCTCCTGCCTTTAGACTCTGTAGTTCAAAAACTGTTGAAGCCATTTCCTCTCACCAGGCCAGATCCAGCAGCAGCCATCTCTGTTGGGTCCATCTCAATGTCAAATGCAATGAGTATGAACACATGTTTTCATAAATGGGACAAATGTGAGAAGGACCCCTGGCTCAGCTTTCTCATTCCTTGTTTGTTTCACTGGCAGGGCAAGTTTCCCCTTCTGGAATTGGAAGAAGTAGAGAAAATCCCTGATCTGTTGCAGCTTCCTTCGACATGCATCCACTCAATCATTTGTTCACTGAGTTAGGGCTACACTGGAGTTCTGGAGTTGAGGGTGTGGGTGAATGGGGAGTGGAGGAAACAGAGTTGCCAATCATCTGATGATTTCTCCTGAGCCATGCTGTAGGTTGATTAACAGAGCTACAACTGTCCATTTGCTCCTACAGCCCCTGATTTCTGAAATTCCTCTGCATAGGAAAGGGCGACTCAGTGAAATTGTCCCTGATCATTCTAAGTACATCATGAGTCTGATAAAGGCTGAGGAGTGAGAAAGCACTTAGCTGCAGAAATCTGGCCTGCTTCCTGGAGGTTATTTGGCCTTTTCTCTCCCCTAATTCCCTAGATACTGTGTCTGTCACTGTACTGTTCCTTCGGGCTCTTATTCCAAGCCACAGGCTTTGTTTCTATGAAGAAATACTAAATGGAGATCTAAGATGTCAGCTTCATGCACCAATCAAGAAAATTGCCAGTCTGAGCCTTGTCCTCTTACAGAGTTGCAGTCACACAGGAATATTTTTGGCTCACAGTTCAGTCCTCAACCTCCACTCCTCCACGTACCTCTTTTCTAATGAAAGACAGTCTGGGGAAAAAAAATATACATACACAACTAGCTGCATCTTCATTTTATTTATTGTTTTCTGGGAACAAAAATAGAGCTTTTCATTTCTTCCCACTAAGCACATGGTTGTATGTAAGGAGAATGGGTTGGAAGAGGCTATATCATGTTCAAGATTTCATATTTCTTTAAAAATATTTGCTGTTAGGATTTAGAATCCTCTCTACCATCTATGAGTTCAGGGAGATCAGGAAAAATATTCATTGCCAATGAGTCAGTTTATAAAGATCTAGGGAAATATTCCATATGGGGAAAAATAAGGCCAAGCAAGGAGGAAAATGGAACCTTCCTCTACCAAAATAGGGAAGGGGCCCTGCAAGAACCAAGTTACAAGAACGTCTCAAAAGAAAAGCACTCCCAGGCAGCAGAGGCATATGTGCGTGCGCCCGTGCACACACACACACACACACACACACATGCATGTATACATTAGCACATAAATACACACATATACACATGTAAATCTGGACCTGATGGGTTGGTGTAACCATGCTTATGTTTCATGGGTTCCTTTGGTGCTTTGTCCACAATAAACCGGAAATCTCTAAATTCTGCTGCAGATGTTAAGTTCCGTAAAGGTAAAACATGACGCTATAGTTGTTTTTTTTTTTTAAACATAGAAACCCCTGACTATGTATCTGATGGCTTCCTGTCAGAGATGACTACTCATTTATTCAACAAATACAGTTCTTGGTGAAAGTGTACCATCCTCTAGGCACGTGCAGCAGAGAACACTGGCCTTGATTTATGGCACACTTGTCTGGTGAGTGCGATGTCATGGAAAGAGATAATTAGAATAAAAATGTTTGGTATGAAGGAGAATGTCCACCACATGTGGGAACACAGATAAAGGAATGACTAACTCTGCTTAGAGAAACATTTGTGCTGACTCTAGAAGGATGAGCAGGGGCTCAGTAAGGAAGCAGGAAGGGCATAATGAGCAAAGGGAAGAGCATGGGTAACAACAGAGGAGAGACAGTGTGGGGTGTTCCGCAGACAACAGGAGAGCCCATGCGGTTGGAGTCTAGGAGATGATTCAGATTTTGAAAGACACTACCACGATAAGCGATTTTAGCTTTATAACATAAGCAGTATGGTGGCATAAAGGGATCCTCTTTCCCTCTCTCCTACCCCTGACAAGCATCACTGTTCATTTAGGGATTTGTTGAGTCTTTGCTGCTCTTGGATGGCTTTGGCAGTAAGTGAGAAGAAAGGACAGGAGGTGAAACAGGGAAGTTAGTTCAGAGGCTGTGGCAATACTCTTAAGAGCTGATGAAGGAAGCTCTGACTTGGGAAGTAAGAATAGAGAGGATTCACAGGTACAGGCTGGGGATGACCCAGACTGTCCTGTGTCCTTGCTCTCCTAGATTCCTTGCTCCTGGGGGCATCTGTCTCCTTCCAGGCCCCGTGAGCACAGCATGCTCCATGACTCTTCTGGGAATGGCTGCCAAACCCATGGCAGAGGGGCTGAAGCACCAAGCTCTTCATTTTACCCAGGTCCCCTGCATGACCAGAACCAGGTTCAGAGTGTGGGGAGTGCAAGCATCCTTCTCAAACAACCTTCAGTCTGGTTCATTATGAGACTGAAGCTGAAGGTTTGACTCACCACTGAAATCAGTTTTAGAAATAAAGAATCTGTTTCCTGGGTTATCGGCTTAGTACTGAAGATGAGAGGTGCACATGCTTCTTCACAGCTCTTTCGTTCTGCA
Organism: Camelus dromedarius; assembly: GCF_036321535.1. NCBI lineage: Eukaryota > Metazoa > Chordata > Mammalia > Artiodactyla > Camelidae > Camelus > Camelus dromedarius. The sequence continues at coordinate 7,230,999 of NC_087454.1, read as the reverse complement.
CCAGGCTCTCCCTCACCTTGAACACTGTCACTTCACAGTTTACAACAAGGAGACCCAGTTAGGGACAGATGAGAAAATACCAGACAGGTTGTCCCACAATTAGAAGTGGGATGGCAGCAGGGACGAGGGAGCCTTCTGTGGGAATGAGCACGAGGGAGGGTTGAGGTTCATGGTACTCCTGAAAGCAGATTCAGCAAAGTAAAGTGGATGGTGCAGACCAGGTGCCCTGCAGAGCCACCAACACCCACAGCAACTGCAAATAGGGAAGCCCAGTTAAAGGAGAGTGAAGAAGGATGACTGACTTCCCATATTTACTTTTTCTTTTAAGCCTCAAACATGGCATATTGTTGGTGCTCAATAAATGCCTTTTGAGTAAATGAGAAGGTAGGACCACACAAGTGGTTTTCAAACTGGGCTTTGCTGGGGCCTCGGATTTTCCCAGAGAAGCCCCAGGATCTGCTGTAGGGAAATGTGCATTGGTGCCCAGCAGAGCTGTTTTCCCGTGACAGTCCATATCTTCTTTGATTTTAAGATAAGTTTCCATAAGTAAGACAAGGTAATTGCTAAAATCCTCCCATTCCTAAAATATCCTTTGGATCCTATGCAGCGGTAAGACCTCAGTGAACTGATTGCCAGTGCTCAGTGTATTCTAGCAAATCATGTTGAATGTATTTTTAATTCATTGATAACAAATAAAAACCAGCTCTCTTCCCTTACATTTGAGGAAAAAGGGTTTCTAGAAATAGCCCAGTTTAAGAGGAATGAGGCTGCCATCGTGAGGTTTGCCCAGCTTGCTTTGTAAACATTATTCTGCCCTGGTCTCCAGTTTTTCAGACAGTTGGTGATACCAATGTGGCTTAAAATGACCAACTCTTGCTGCTCTGTAACCCTCACTAGTTACCTCCAAACCTCTCTAGGGAAAGCTGGACTTCCAAACCAGAATGACTTCCTCCCTATCAAGCAATCAGGCCTGGATTTTTCTCCTCTTAGGGTGTCTTGCTAACTTGTTATTTCTATAATTAGCTTTAATGACCCTCCTCTTCTTCTCTTTCTTTCCAAACAACACACATTCTCATTCTTTGTGGGGGTGGCAGACCTCCAAGCTTTTGGCAGCTCTCCCTTTGACTGAGGTCTCAGGGAAGAATTTCAGAAAGTCAGTTGAGGGCATCTAGGACAGCTGCATGAAGCATGAGTCTTACAGGAAGAGGAGGGGGTTGAGGAAGGGGAGTAGAGAGGAAAACATAACTTTACAGTGGGAAAAGGAATCAGAGAACATGTTTTTCAAGCCCCATTTCACAGATGGGAAAGCTGAGACCCTGTGAGGTGAAGCAGCTTGCAAGGATGCCATGGTGAGGTCTTGGGGGACATCAGACTATCAAAGCTAGGGGGCAGGGTTGAAACTGAGACTGTCCTTTGTTGGCTTAGGTGGTGACCTGAACTTCTTGTACTTTTCCTAGTGAAATGTGGCAGCAGCAGGGTCCAGATTTTTCTGGAAACTCCAGTTTATGTCTCAACATCTAAGGCATTTATTTGGCCAGGCCTCTTTCATATACGCAGCCATATCTCTCTGCTGGCCATTCCGCAGCTCTCTCTGCCGAAATGCTCAGGGTCCCCATGACCCCAGGTCCCAGGCAACAGGAGACGAGGAATCTCCTTGTGTAGAGCAGGGGGTTCACCAGCATAGCAGACAACTCCCCACTTCCCCTATGGTCTCCTCTCTCCCACATTCCTAAGCTGACCACGTTTCACATGTGTGTTTTTGAACATAATCTCTCATACACTCATTTGTGAATCTTAGATTAGTCGGACAAATAAACAGCATTCCCTGTGTGCTGCCAGGGGCCCTGATCCCCCCAGCCTCCCAGCCTGGGACATGCTCCCAGCCAAGGCTTGCTGAGGGAAAGCAACAGAATGTATTCCCTCAGGCTACAGGGACCGGAACGGCAGTGCCCACAGTAGCCAGAGGAAAAGATGGAGGGAGGCTGGACAGTGGACAGAGAGGGTCCAGGGGAGAAAAAAGAAGGGCTTTGTCACACAGGTTTGGTTGGCATAGTAACTTCATAACTGGATAGTAAAGAGACAGGAGGCAATGAGATACTCTTAAGATTTCCCTGGAGAATAGAAAGGTTAGTTGAGGTCTGTAAATCTAGAAAGAACTTAGAAAGCATGACTCCGTAAAACTAAAGATATGGGAAAGGGAGGAATGAAGTAATTTGTCTGCTGGAAGTAAACAGTCTTGCAAGGGACATTGGGGAGCCAGGGAGTTCAGCACCAAGATGAAGCCTAATGTGGGGGTAACAGCCCCGTGCGGCCCAAACCCAGAAAGGAATGTTCTTAAATTTCTCTTAAACTCTTCTTCAGCAGAAGTGGCCAGCCTTTCCTCAGAAAGCACACTGGACGGCATGACATAGAATAAAGAATGACACAGAAAGTTCACAGTACCTGTGTTTATTACAAAGTAATTATACAATACAAATAATTTATTACAAAGTAATACGGTATGGGCTCATTTTGTTAAAAGCAAACACACACACACACTCACACACACTTGTACGCACACATGTATAAAACGCCCACATTTCCCTAAACCACTGAGCCTCTGGGAAGAAACAGAATCACTTTAACCAGTTACTGAAATTTCTGACCTTGTGCTTCCTTTGCTAATGTGGAACTCCCAGCCCTCTGAAGGCACCTCGAAGAAGTTGTGGAGTTCCTTAGGGTGTCCTTAATCTAGTTCATCGTTAAGTCTCGGTGCCAGTTCTTCCCTGCTTCAGTGAGGTCTGAGCAGCGTGAAAACAGTGAGGATAGAGTAAGAGGCAAACTGAGCACAGGGTGACCCCAGGCCCAGCAGCACCTGCCTCAGCACAACTAACTCTTCTAGCGAGTCGAATGCACATCTCAGCCTGTCCTGTCCTCCTTTCAATGAGTGTGTACCTATTTTGTTCCTCATGCAAGCAGGCATCTGGTAAACCTCTCTCACCTAGCTCAGCCAATTCCTCTTAAAGTCAACGTGAGACCCAAGAAAAATAGACATAGAGACACACAGGCAGGGGCACAAAATTGCACATGTACACACACATCACAGAGAAAAGTAGAGAAAGCAGGAAAGAATTGCTTTATGTGTGGGGGCAATATTTCTTCTCTTGGTTTATCTCTTGTCCTAAATTTTTCTCAGGTTCTTTTGAATTACTAGTTAGATTTAAATATCTAATAATAAAAATGAATGTTATTTTAAAACTTTTGTGAAAAATAAGTTAAATAGGCACGGTCTCTGCTTCATTATGCTTTATTCATTCAACAAACATTGCTTTTCACGTTGTTTGCACTTAATGCTAAGGATCAGAAGAGGACTAATAAGTTATTTTTGTTCTCAATCTATCACTTACCAAGGAAAAAATTGAAGACATTGGTGCAAATAAATTGTGCAAAACCAATCCTGATATTAAAATATGACTACATAAGATTGCTTAGCACCAGTAAATGATCAGTGTGAAATATTCTCTCCCAAGAGAAGTTTCCAGCTCAACCAAAGAGTACCTCAGGGCAGAAAGATAATGGGGTTTGATCTGTGTAAGTTGTGACTATTTAGGTAATGAGGCTCAGCTTTTGTCTGTTCTCCAACACACCAGAACTTCTGTCTCCAAATAAGTGGTGTCCTTCAGAGTAGTCACCGCAGAAGACTATGCACACATTCTAATCATATTCTCATTGCTCAGATTGTTTTTAGAACCGTTCTTTTGGAACCTTGCTTATGACCAGTTTATCAGCCACATGGGAAAAGTGGTCACTTTTTTGGTAGTCTGCTTTAGAATTCATATTAAAAGGAAGTGGGGAGGTGAGGTGTTGGGAGTGTCACTGGGTGATCAGGACACATAAGATGCCAAGTGTAATGTAGAAAATAGCCCAGACAGTGAACTCTCTGAGGGCACCCGCACTGCCTCCACTGGTGTCTAGCACAGGGCCTAACAGACAGTTGGCAATTAATAGGTACAGCTTGAAAGAGAAAAAAATGAAGGAAGGAAGAAATGAGGCAACATTATGACAAATTATAGTCAAATTGATAATCCCAGCATGCCATGCTCACCAGTGGTCTGGACCAGCCAGGACTCCTCACTGTGGATGGGCTACCACTACTGAAATTCAAAGGAAAATTCTCTTTCCACCTTCATTTCTAAAGATGGTGCAGGGTTAGGCTTTAACTAAAAATTTTGTCCGTTTTCAAAACCACATACTTGACACAAAGGCTGAGGGATGCCAGAATCCTCATAATAGCCAAAGACGGGGCAGTTAAGAACCAAACATTTCACGCTCAGGCCGAGGCCCGCAGATCCAGACAGGCTCTCGTGGTGACCAGAGGCCTTGCCCGCCCTGTCTGTTTCCATCATGAGGCCAAAGTGAAAAGTCAGAGTTAGAGCAGAGAAAGATTTATTGCAGGGCCGAGCAAGAAGGACGGGGTGGCTCATGCCCAAGAAAACCCTGAACTCCTCGAAGGGTTTCAGCAAAAACATATTTAAAGGCCAGGTAAAGGAGGAGGGTTGCACGTTCCGGGATCATCTCATGCACAGTTAGTTCTCTGATTGGTTGATGGTGAAGTAACAGGGCAGTCAACACTGTCAACCCCTAGGCCCAGAAGGTCTGTGGGCCGTGGGCTGTCAATCATCAGGTAGTTAATTTCTTCCCTTTGGTGGTGGTTTTTAGCATCTGAAAAACTCAGGAAATGTATATGAGATACTCTGATCTGGGTACTTAAGAGAGGAGCTACAGCAGAGGATATGGGGGACGGGTCTGTCCCTGGAAGGCCCCACAGGGTCCTGCTCGGTTACATGCCTTTCATGCCGGCCCCCTTGCTCAGGTTCAGGGCTTTGGGGTGATGTCAACTGATGACAGCCAGGTCACTGGGCACTGGCCCTGCCCTCTGGGCAAGGCAGACACCTGTCTGTGGAGGCGCCCTGTTTGGCTCCTGCCTGACATTCCATGAATTTAGCCGAGGCCTGTGGAAGCCCTACTTGGTACCTATCTGCTGGGGTCTCTGGAGTTCATGGCTCTCCAGGCTTGGGGCTCCTGGCCAGGGCCAGCAGAAGCCAATAGCCCTCTCCAGCTTTTTCTCTAAAAGAAAAGGCATTTCAAAAGCTATCCCTCCCTGGGGTGAGTCAGGAGTGCTGGGAGTGGATAAGAGGGTGAGCTTTGTCCAGATAATCAAGATCTGCTGCTGTACTTCAGTTCCCCCAGAACATGAAACAGAAACGCATTTCCCCCCTCCATTCAAATTGCAAGCACCTTAAAATAAAACAATGGCCTGCAAGCATGTCATCCAGTAGCCAGCTGATTTTTGTACCCCTGGAAATCTCTGGAATGAGCAAGCCAGTGCTATCTGGCTCCATCAAGAAAATCTTACATCAATTAGGAAAACCCCTGAGTGGCCCTCTCCTTCACTGTGCCCTCCCTTGAGCATATTATAATTTTTATTACTAATCAGATCACATAAGTGTTAATTATGTTACTGACTACATTCTACTAATGGCTTACCATATGACCAGTCATGTTCTTAAAGTCAGTTAGCTCATCTAATCTTCGTGGAAATTATACAGAATGGGGTTTGTTCCAATTTTATAGAAATAAAAATATGGTATGTAGGCGGCACCCCAAATAGAATAACAAATCCACAACAGGATGGTGCTACTGATGTGAGTAATGCATATTGTTACAGGTTATTTTTCAGAGTTCCCTGGGAATTGTTTTTTCTCTGTGTTGTGATAGATGAAAGACAATAATGCTACCTGAGCAAAATATAAGACCTATGCAGGCACAGAGCATACAGTTTTGATCAGATAAACTTCAGAAACCAGGTTAAGTTGACACCTGAAGCCAGTCACAACCACAGCTTGGCTGCAGGATACTTGAGTGTGAACTGTATAGGAAGGAAGTCACCACACATAAGCTTTCTCTACTTAAACTTCTAACCCCTTGTAACATCCAGCCTCTCATTTTCCAGCCCAGCCTTCCACTTCTGGCTTATCTGAGACTGGCCTGCCTCAGACTGACTCCAAGGCATCCTGTGATCTAGAAAGTTGTAAGACCAAAGTGATATTTGCAGTCCGATTAACTGGGACATAGCATATACCTGGCACATAATAGATTCTCAACAAATACCTGCTGACTTACTGATTCTTTGCCAGAAACTCTTATTGGCCAAGTGGGAGCAGCCCCACTCCATCTCCCTGTGTTCCTGAGTTGGGCTTTCTCAAGAGACCCTTGATTCTGTGGCTGTCAGATGGTTCCTGAGTTGTCATCTCCAGCTGAGTCCACCAGAAAAGCCAAGCATGATGCACATGGGTGCATGTGCTGATCTCCACTGATTTTTCCCACTCCCAGGCCTGACCGAAGGCTTTTTTTTGCTAGGGTTGGAGGCTTTCAGAATATGAACCTGGACCTTTCAAAGATGAGAGGCCACTCAGGACTGGTCCTGGACATTTGTGGAGCAAGCATTTATCTTTGCTGCTGCCTGCCCTCCTCTCTGTTCCTAATATTCTTGGTGTCTGGTGTTTCATTCTTTTAAATATCCCACCAAGGCATTAATTGATAACTAAAGTAGAATATTTATATTTAAAAGCAGGACTCATACTGGAAAACTCTCATAACCTAAGGAAGACAGCTATGATTAGGAGACAATCAGTGAGTCTGGGATAGGTGAGGTCAAGAATCCTTGCCTAATTTCTCTAAAAATCACACATTGGCAGCTATTAATTGGAACAGCTGCTCAAAAGGCTGGTGCTGCCCACATTCTATGACAGACTGTGTATAAGGAGGTCCCCATTATAACAGCCTCACCTGAGAGTTACCAGGGTGTGTCAGCATCCTTTTTTATACCATCTGTTTGAGGAGAAGATTGAGCAGAGAGAGAGTAGGAGAAAGGGAGGTAGAAATAGGGAGAGGTGTTTAGCAAATAGTTTCAGGACCTACTGTTTACCAGCTACTCTGCTGAGCCCTGGTTCTGGGCACAAAGAAGGATTAATGCCCTCAAGTAGCTCGTGAAACATAAGCATAATATACTGTCAATATCATGTACCCAGTCTCATGAAACCAACAGGATCAGGGAACACATGAATAGACAACCCACCCCTCGCCAGAGATTTCAAAGAAGTTTCCCCAGAGAGACTTCACTCACATTAAAAGACATATTTGGCTTGGTTTCCAGTAATTTAATGCAAGAGATTTGCTCCACCTGGCTCTCCTTCATCCCCTCCCTTCATAGAGCAGCTGACTGTGCCTCAAGCCCCTCTAGCAGGAGAGCACCCCAATTCAGCTAGAGGACTGACTGCCTGTCCTGCCTGGCCAGTGAGCTTCAGGCCCATGAAGGAGAGGAATGCCAAGTGTCAAGGGCCAAAGGTGTGAGGGGTGGAAAAAGCAAATGTTAGCTGAATCTTAGGAAATGCTAGTCAACAATGTCAACCCAGAGGCCAGGGCTGTTTTGGACCCTGGAGTTCAGACAGTTTGAGAGACCTCTTTGATAAAAAGAATTTGAAAAAATTCCTTCCATAAATTGTCAAAGACATCTGACCTATGAACACTTTGGGTGGGTCCTTTGCTTAAAGGGGTGCCTTTGCCAGTGAGGGGCCCTAGAGCTTAAGCTTCATGGATTTCACGGCAAACCTACATGTACTCAGAGACCAAGAAATGGTCCTTCTCTGGAGGAAAGAATGGGGATCCACCTATCTTCTCATAACTTAACCATCTTTGAAGTGCAAATGCAGAGTGGCAGGTTGCCTCGGACACAGAGAGGGGACTTCCTCTGCCTGTTCCTGTGGGTCTCCAGAAAGATGTGATGCTATTTTTGGAGCACAGACTTTCTTCAGCATTTCAGTTTGGCTTCTTGGAATTTTCACAGCAAAACAAATTACAGTACTGGGTGGAAACAAAACAGGTTTCATATTGCTTTTTGTTGTTACTCTAATGAGCCAAGGACAGAAGATATTAATTTTTAAAAAACATATCAAAAATATTTGCCCTTAATGCCCTTCTTTCATTTCTTTTCTTTCTTCCTTCCTCCCTCCCTTCTTCCTTCCTTCCTTTTTCTTTTCTTTCCTTCCTTCCTCCCTCCCTTCTTCCTTCCTCTCTTCCTTCTTTTCTTTTTTTCTTTTTTCTTCTTTTTCTTTCTTTCTTTCTCTTTCTTTCTTTCTTTCTTTCTTTCTTTCTTTCTTTCTTTCTTTCTTTCTTTCTTTCCTTCCTTCCTTCCTTCCTTCCTTCCTTCCTTCCTTCCTTCCTTCCTTCCTCCTACCCTCCCTCCCTTCCTTTCTTTCCTTTTTTCCTTTCTTCCTTTTTTTTGAAGATTACAAAGGTCAGAAGTTCAAACATCTTGTATTAATGGCAGCACCATACTTATTTGTTTTCCTCTAACAGACAGCATTGCTAAAGATTAGGGGGAAAAAAAGTCTCCTGAGCAGATGTATATTGATAACTCTTAGCATCATTTTTTATTATTGTTACCACACCTATTACTAATACTAATTAATAATAATAGTAACCAGCTCTCTCCCTAAGACTTCACAAGTGAAATGAATAATGAATGAATTCATCAAGTATCAATCTAAGCAGAATCTAGGAAACAAAGAGTACTGGAAATGCTGGTCCAATTGAGGTTTCAATCCCAATCTCCACCCAAGAAGCCTTTCCTGATACTATGGGCCATGAAGCACTTCCTCTTCTAAATTCAGCCCAATGCTTTGAATAGGGTTAAGGCAGCTGGCTAGCTCTTTAGCAAAATCCACCCCTCCCTCCCCAACTTTCCACCTTAAGGAAGCCATGTACCATGTGACACAATCCTGGCTGGTGATATGCAGGCAGAAGCCACTAGGGAGAAGGAGCCTCTGTAAGAGGAAGCTCTTCATTCTGTGGCCTTCATTACCCCTCTTTTCCCCCTTCCCATCTCCCTACAGCCTGGAGTTGCAACTGCCATACTGGAAAAAAAGGATGGCAAGTATGAGGACCCTTCCTATGTGCTAAGCATGACGCTATGGAAATACAGAAGGTTCCAGTCCCTGGGGCATGGGGAGCCCTGATCTGGCCTCCTCAGACTACCATTTTGTAAGATGAACAAATGCTTTTTTTCTTAAAGCCACAACTAGTGGCTATATTTGATACTTCTTGCCAAATACATTCCTAATTGATGCAAGAGAAAGAAATAATCTGACCCCCTCTGATTCCATCATAAATGTATTAGCAAATAATGGAACAAATGTAATAGTCCTATGTTCTCTAAGTTTCAGTCTTCTCTAGGGTAGAATAAGTTACTGTCCTTGGCTTCCCTCCTCATTGAGCTCCTTTGAGGATAAAATAACACACAGGCAGACCTCAGAGATTTTGTAGGTTCACTTCCAGACCACTGCAATAAAGTGAGACATGAATTTTTTGATTTCACAGTGCATATAAAAGTTATGTTTACATTATACTGTAGTCTAATAAGTGTGCAATAGCATTATGTCTTAAAAAAACTGTGTACATATCTTAATTTAAAAATACTTTATTATTAAAAAATGCTAACCATCATTTGAGCCTTCAGCAAGTCATAATTTTTTTTGCAATAGTAACATCAAAGATAACTGATCACCAATCTCCATAACAAATACAACAATAATGAAAAGTTCGAAATATTGTAAGAGTTACCCACATGTGACACAAAGACACAAAGGGACCAGATGCTATTGAAAAAATGGCACTGATAGACTTGCTCGAAGCAAGATTGCCACGTAAACCTTCAATTTGTAAAAAAAGCAGTATCTAAGAAGTAGAATGGAGTGAAGTGCAATAAAATGAGGTACGTCTGTATGTGAGAGCACTATGAAAATTGTAAATTGTGGGTTATTTACTGTAGCAGGCACCATGCTAGGAGCCTCTTCTGGGAGCCCGCCTACCTGAAGGTTTTAGGGTCAGCCAACAAGATACCTATTTTGTAAGTCTTCCTAAAGCTACACCAGAGAGTAAAGGGTCAGCTAACAAGACCTACAGAAAGTAGCAATAAAAATTAGAGTGGGGGAGTCCTGGTGCCCCATTAGCAGTGCCAGAAGGAACACAGACCCCGGATGATCAGGATTTTTCAGGTGCAAGCCTGCATTAGCTTCCCAAGGCTTCTGCACCAAATTGCCACAAACTAGGTAGCTGAAGCCAGCAGGAATTTATTTCTCACACAGTTCTGGAGGCCAGATATCTGAAGCCAGAGTGTCTAGCACTGTTGTTTGCTTCTGGAGGCTCTGAGGGAGAATCTGTTCCATGCTTCTCTCCCAGCTTCTGGTGGCTTCTGATGATCCTTGGTTTGTAAATTGCATTATTCCAATCTCTGCCTCCATCTTCGCATAGTATTCTCCTCTCTGTGTTTCTGTGTCTGCTCCTTTTCTAACTTGTAATAGCACTCTGTGTTGGATTTAGGAATCACCCTAAATCAGGTTGATCTCAGTTTGAGTTCTTTACCTTAATTACATTACCTTAATTATCTTAATTATAGTAAGACACATACCAAATGAGGTCACAGTCTAAAATTCCAATGGGCATATCTTTTGGGGGCTACAATATAAACTCCAATAGTGTCCCTCAAATGCTCTCAGAGCAGGGTACTAGGTAACTGGCCCACATTCTTGCAAAAAAGGGGAGTCTGAGATCCCCTCTTTGAAAATGAAGAATTTAGTGCCTGGTGCTGTTGGTCCCTTTTGGGAATTAACTTGCTAAAGAGAGTCACACACCAGAGGTCACTCCCCCTTCTGGAACATCACCCATCCAGTAGGTGGCTGACTCAGGGTATAAATGCCGGGTCGTTCTCCCCAACTCAGGACATCTCTGAAGGGCCATCCCTGCTTCAGAGACCCTCCCACCCTTGGGGTTAGCTGAGACCTTGTGATGACTACATAGTCGCCCAGCTTCTCACTCTGTCCCCACAGGCCTTGATCCTGAGAGTGCTCTCCAGTCCTGTCCCTGGAGGCACGTCTCAGAGTCTGCTTTCCTGGAAGCCAAGCTGCAGAGAATTGTCCTAATTACAAAATGTGAAAAGGAGAAATCTCAGCCTGCGCTTAGCAATCTAAAGTGCTCCCATTAAGACATTCTCATTTTTACAAGAAAGTAACTTTTTTTCCCTTTTCAACAATCAAGTTATAAAATAGTTTTGTAAAAATAGCATTAACACTAAGCGAGATCTTATGTAGTATCCCATACTGGCTTAACAAGGGCCTGAAGTGATTTCTTAGCCTACCATGGGTTGGTTCTTTTAACTTTTTAACACTTGGCTTAAATGTTAACAACACATTGTCTGATTTTTATGGACTTTTAAACACTGTGGCCAAGCCTGCTGGAAAAGATCTGGTTTTGTCAGCAATTCAGGCGTGAATATTGGAATTTGAAAACAAATCAAAAAGATCCAGTAAGCTCATGGGACTTATACTTCCAGAGAAAAATAGTTCCCATATATAAACACTCCCCTGCAAAGCCATGTGTGCTCACCCTTCTACAATCATAGGTGTATTGTCAACCAGATGCAATTCTGTTTAAGACTAGAGTAATCATGTATAATTTAGATAAAATGACTTTGTGCCAGTATTTGAGTCATGGAGCCATGAATTTGAATTCCATACCACCCAGGTGGGCTGGGAACTCTGGGTAGTCATAGGAAAGAACTGTAAAAATATATAAGAATTTTACAAAGAACTATGAGCTCGAAGAAAAATGAGAAAACTTTATGAGCTTAGTACAGAGGACTTGAGCATGGGAAATATGATCCTAGGAGGACTGAGTTTGATTCAGGGAAATTTCATGAGCTAAGTCCTAAGAAGTCACTGAGTTTCAGTTTGAGCAATTGCAGCCCAGAGGAGGCAATCTACAGGAAAGATCCTGGTCTCAGAATGGAGTGTAGAAAAGGTCTTAGAGAAAGATTTTGTTGTCATGATAAATAGAACAGGAAACAGCTATGAAAGTTGTGGTTATTCATGCCAATCTTGAGATTTTTCTCACATTGTATTGAATAGCAGAGTATCTTAGCTGAAGAGGACAAAATGGGCAAGTGCTATGTCAGTGACAGGTGGGAAAGAGCAGTGCCTCAGGGACCTGGGCAGAGGTAGAGGAACCCTCAAAACCCCACATGGAGGTGGGAATCGCTCCTCCAAGTGTCCCCTGAGTTGGAGAGCAGGCCTGAAGGCAGGTGGCTTGGCCTCCCTGTTGTCAGCAGTTCTTCCCTTTCACGCACATCACCACACCACACCAACCACTCCACTTCTGTGAACAGAAAGCCCAGTTCTGTCCACAAATTTCAAGAAACAAGAGGCCTTACTTCCCTGTGCAGAAGGACAGCCTGTCCATTGACACATATGGATTTTCTTTTTGGTCAGAGCTAGCTCAGACATGCTGGCTTCCCCATGCCCATGAGATAGCCTTCCCCAAAACTAGGAGCCAGGAGACATTCTGTTGATTACACAGAATGTCACATAATAATCCTTGGCAAGGTAGTCATTCAGGGAACAATCTGTTTTAAGCTGAATTGTGTCCCTCTAAAATTTGTATGGTGAAGTCCTAACCCCCAGAACCTCAGAATCTGTCTGCATTTGGAGACAGGGCCTTTGAAAGGGTGAGTAAGGTTAAATGAGGTCATATGGTGAGTCTTACTTGAGTATGACTGCATCCTTAGAAGAAGAGGAGTTAAGAGGATTTAGGACACACTCACACAGAGGCAAGATGATGTGAGGACACAGGGAGAAGCCAGCCATCTACAAAACATGGAGAGAGACCTCAGGAGAAGCTAATACTGCCAACACCCTGATCTTGAACTTCCAGCCTCCAGAACCATGAAGAAATAAATTTCTGTTGTTTAAGCCCCCTAGTCTGTGATACTTTGTTGTGGAGTCCTAGCAGACCAACACACCATCTGTCAGGGTTTTAAGACGCACCTGCGTGTGCTCATGGTGGAGGGACTGTGTCTGTCTTGTTTACCCTGTGCCCCAGGGCCATGCCCAGAGCCTGTCCTACGAGATAGTCAATCAGTGTTTGTGGAATAAGTGAAAGACCCAGAATCAACTTTTCTGGAATTGAAACTTTACAGGTGGTCTCACTTGGCCAGCGAGTCTTATCTGAGTGGCTGCCAGGAATCTTGCTCTGTCCCAAGGGGCTGTAAATGCATAGCAGTAGTAACCTGTCAAGGAGAACAAGCCTTTGGGGAGGGAAAGGCGCTAACCCTTTTTAGTTTGCTTTTCTTCCGCCCTCTGCACGATTGCCTTAGGCAGGGCAGTGCTTATTTAGTATTTCTTTTGATGGTACTGTCCCATGGGCTGGTACCATAGAGTCCATGTTTAGTAATACTAGTGTTATCCCCAAAATTTCCCCTTATGTACTCATTGCTCCAGGACTGATTCCTTTTTATTTCTCCCCACGTCTGTCAATGGTATCCCCATTCTCTCATGGCTCAGACTCAAACCCTTGGAGTCAGAGTTGATTCTTCCTAATGCTGGAATCCCTAAGTCCCATCAGTAACAAAATCTTTTCCATTTTTCCTCTCACTCCCTATCTCTCCGTCTCCAGGCTCATCACCATCACAACCCGCCTCATGATAGGGGAATCCTCACTGATCTCCCCGCCCCTAACCTTTCCTCTCCATTACATGATATGTTCTGCTGCCAGACTCTTCTTTGTTAGGCCTCAGAAACTCTTTTGAGGGGCCCTGGATAGATAGTAAAAAAGTTAGTCCCCGTCATTCAATGCCTGGCAGCGATTGCTAAAAAGTTTGAAGAAGGAGGGGGAGTAGGAGGCTAGTAAAATTGCTGGAAATAATCTGCTGCGCTAATCCACAACCATTGCTGTAGGGTCTTCCGGAATCAGAAACCCCATTTCCAGCTGCTACTATATAAAATATACATAACCAGATTCACCTTAGGTTGTTGGCTACAAGAACTCAGCTTTTACAACATAGCAGAGTTCATATGTAAACTGTTAATTATACGATCTTTCCTGTTCGTTTATTTTTGCAAGAATTGTTATATGTTGGGGCAGGGTTGGGGGTGGGAGGTGACATGTGGAGGCCAGAGGGACATGGGGAGAGAAGACTGCTCCCAGGAACACAGAGTAATGCCAAGAACTATAATTCTAACCTTCGCCCTACATGGTCCAGTGGCTTGTGGGCTGGAAGAAGGAAAGTGACATTTGTGATTGAGTCCATATGAGATGCTTGACCTCCCCAGCTTCATGCTCCAACAGGCTCAGTGTGGGGCTGAGGCCAGCAAACAGAGCAGGAAGTGCAGAGCAGGGGAATGTTGACAGAAAAAACATTTATTTGTTCTTCTCTGGATGCTAATTACTGAAAGCCTATCCTCTATAGGCTGTTTCGTGGTAGATTTTCTGCTTATGTAAATTTTTAAAGCAAATTAGTCTGTTTGGTTTGGTTAGCCATGGAAGGATGACTTCCTGAACACTTGACACAAAGCACCTTCCTCTGTCCTGCATTTTTCCTAAGACCACGTTCCTGCATGTGTCACAGAAGTTTCTGTAGCTGAGAGTAATGGCCCATGGCTGACCCTCACTCTGGGCCTAGGATCTCCATGCTTGACATGCAAAGGTGGTTTTGAATTAATAAAGGACTTGTAAAAAAACAGGAATTGTTTTTTCTTGTTAATTGTTACAAGTCTAGGCAGAGGCAAACCATCCCTGACATGTCCACCAAAATCACTGAATCCTGGATTCACTCCCTCACTCTGCCTCCCCTGTCTCCCCCAGAGCTTTGACTACCCTGTTCTTGCAGATACCCATAACCTTTGAACCCTAAGGGCTGAAACTTTGGGGAAAACTGCAGTAAGGCATCTCCAAGAGGATCTGTCTTGGATTGTCCAAAAAGAAGGATTCAGAGCTTTTCTTATTTTTTTATTCTTCTTTATTTTATTTTACTTTATTTTATTGAGTTATAGTCAGTTTACAATGTTGTGTCAATTTCCAGTGTAGAGCACAATTTTTCAGTCATAGATGAACATACATACATTCATTGTCACATTTTTTTTCACTGTGAGCTATCACAAAATCTTGTATATATTTCTCTGTGCTATACAGTATAAACTTGTTTATCTATTCTATACGGAGTTTTTCTTATTGAGTCAATTCTGTCTCCTCATCTGGCAAATGGAAAAATATTCTGGCTGATGTAGGATCTCTTCTAGCACACAGATCTGTGATTTTAAAATATTGCTCTTTTAAGCATTATTAAACTACTAATGCTAACAAGTATTAGCTTTTCTTCATATAGCTAATTGATTACTTATTTTAATTGACTCTTTAACACACAAAATATATGTGCTGGCAACAGTGGTAAGCTGGGAAACCGGGTCTTCAAGGGAAAACTCTTGCAGATTTGCAGAGTGTGAATAGCCCTACCACGGGCAGTTTCAAGCTGCAGACCTGACATTACTGAGCAACCAAACAGGGACTTGGCAAGACATGAGTACAGGCCAGCTCCAACACACCAACAGTTGGGTATAGCCTAAGAAATGTCAAGATTGGCTGGAATTGGTTTACATTCTTATATTATGGCTTTATTTTCTATTTTCTCCTTAGAACACACAAAAATTTACGACAGGTGAGTCTAGCCTGACAATGAACAGACACGTATTTTGAAACTGAACTTCCATGGGATTGGAGAATAAGAGGTAAAAATACTGAAACCCAGTTGAGGTCCAGTCATCTTGAGACAGGAATGGGGCAGGGCACTGCCATTCAAGGAATGATACAGCAATTAACATCAAAATGGTGGAAGATTCAACCCCCAATAGGCCTTGAGGCTCAGGATGGTGGGAGATTTGACTTCTAGCAGATCTTGAGCTTCATTATACACCCATTGTAATGTAGTAACTTAGTAAATAGCATGCCCACAAGCGCCATGACAATCCCAAGGCTAACCACAAAAGGTCAAAGAGTGGGAATGGCCAACTTCCTGGGAATCCCAGCCGCTTCCCCAGGCTAGTTAGACTGGTCCTTCCACTTACTAGCATATGAAGCCACCAAGCCCATAAAAACTGGCAACACGGTGCCTCGCCACCGCCCTCTCTGTCTCCCCCGTTGGAGATGGCCCGCACTCTGCCTGTGGAGTATATACCTACTTTTACTCTAATCTGAGCACTCAACCCCCACACCTCATGGCCTTTCTCTTGCCTTTCAATGTATCTCTCTAAATCTACCTTGACTCAACTGTGGCTTGCTCTTCAATTCTTTTCTGCGTGAAGCCAAGGACCCACACTTGGCAGGGCATGTCCTACAGGCTCAACTGAAGCCTGGGACATGGCCCTCCTCATGCCCCACATCCGCTTTTCCTGAATCATATCTTTGGCGCCCAACATGGGGCATTTACGTAAAGAAACGGGGCTCAAAGGGCATAATCTCGATCCACCTATTGGGCTACGGCTCCCCTATCTTCAGAGGGTGGCAGGGAGTTTCTCCCGTGCCGTGCAGATTCAAGTAGCCCTTTAGGTGGCAGCTGACGCTGCCTGCAGGATCTGGCAGAGACCAGTTCTCTAGCTGTGAAGGAGCCCACTGAGCCCAAGGCTTTTCTCCCCTCAACCTTTTCTCATTCTCTCCTTTATCACTCTATCTCTTTGTACTCAAGAAGATCCACCAAGGAGACCACTCAGACATCCAGACTAAGACCATGTGGCAAGTAATTGGCAACCTGACTGGGTGAGATCCCCCTCCGTGGTTCCTTGAGCCCAATTCCTCTTCTCTACACGGTCTTGGTCTGGTTCCAGGACACCGGAACTGCAAAAGGGGGCCCCAATTAGGGGACTCCGGGAGTTCCCCTTTAAAAATTTGCGGCCCGGCCCTCCCCGAGTGCCCTCGGGTTGCACAGCCTCATTGCATCCGTAGGCGGGAATTGCGTGTGGGCACTCCCCTTGTGGATCACGGGTTTTGTACCGCTGAACAAGAGTTGCCGGCAAGTGCTCTCTTCACGGGTCACAGGTTTTCGAGCCCTTGGTGGTGTCACAGGCTTTAGCACCTCCTCACGCCCCACATCCGTTTTTCTTGCATCAATCTGGCTCTTCTGCAGGTCAGAGAATAATGGAAGTAGTTAGACCATGAAGTGCTCCTTATCACTTTAAGCCACTTGACCTCTTACCTACTGGAGTAGCACAGGCCGGCGGCAGCCCCATTTCCACCAGACTTTTAATGAGCTGTGTACCAGGAAACCAGCTCAACCCCCAGCCTGTGATAGGTATTTAATCAAAGTAAATCAAATATGGATGTATTCTTTAACAGGGTCTTAATTCCAACCGTAAGGACACTATACAGTTTCAGTTTTGATCAAAGTTAAGCAGATACAACAGGCTGCCGGCCAATTAAGTGGGGAAGGAAAGTAATGAGTGAGTGAGTGAGTGAATCCGCCGGAAAGGAAGATAAACCCTATCCTCTCTCATGATGCTGGACTCATTCTGCTGATGTTCTAGGTTCGACTAAGTTTACCAACAGTGGAGAGTTTCTGGGAAATCTGTAAATACACTTCCTTCAGGGAATGTAAGTCTAGTTATTAAAAACTACATTCAGAAACAGCATCTCTACTGGTAAGTAGTGGTCCCTGAGCACTGACCTAGGACGGAAGCTGTACAAACAGCCCATAATACTTGTACAATCAGTTTTTTCATCTCTAAAGCAAAGAACCCAATGCTTGTTGTTCTGACCCATTGTGCAGATTAAATGAGATAACATGTGCAGAGTACCTAGCACTATGCTTAGAACATAGATGTTCAGTAAATAATAGATATTTGATGATTAATACATTCTCTCAAGCTTCCACATCCCTTTTTTATACATTTTTCCTTTTTCATGTAGACTCTATCCTAGTAAAAACACACCCCAGAGGTCTATCAAAAATATTATTCTGCCTCTCCCTCTCTGAGGCGTCTGGGAATTGTCATGTGGTATGATTCCAAGCAGCTCAAGCTATATGCAATAAGTAAAATTCCACCTAAGCTGATGGAACATGCTGAGAGGTCACAGTTTAAGTATTTTTGCCTTTTGGGCTGTGGTAGACAGAATAAAGTCCCCCTAAGGATGTCCACATCCTAATCCCCAGAACATAGGACTACTATCTTACACATGGCGAAGGGACTTAGCAGATGCGATTAAGTTAAGGATGAAATCATGAAGGTCCTTATGAGAGAGAGGGTCAGAATCAGAGGTGTGATGATGGAAGCAGAGATTCAAGTGAGCAGCTAGGAGCCAGGGAATCCTGGCAGCCTCTAGAAGCTGAAAGAGGCAAAGAATGGATTCTCCTCTGGAACGTCCAGGAGGAACCAGCCCTCCTGACAGTTGGACTTCAGCCCAATGAGACAGATTTGGACTTCTGACCTCCAGAACTATAAGATAACAAATCATTGCTTTAAGTCACTATGTTTATGTTAATTTGTCACAGCAGCAATAGGAAACCAATACACAGACAAAGAAAGAAACGGGTCAGAAGGGAAGCAATCCTTTCTCTCCAAACCCCACACGTGAGAAGAAAAGATACAGTCTCCTTGGCCTATGACTGTGTTATTTCCTCAGATGAGATTTCTTCAGAGCAGGAAAGTACTGGTTACCAGCGGGCCCCAAACTTTCCAAGAACATAAAAGAAATAAAATTTAAGTCAAGGAATATAAAAGGAAGAAGGGAAATGGGTGGAGGTTTAGTGTGTAAGAAAGTTGTAAGCTATCAG
Organism: Camelus dromedarius; assembly: GCF_036321535.1. Lineage (NCBI taxonomy): Eukaryota > Metazoa > Chordata > Mammalia > Artiodactyla > Camelidae > Camelus > Camelus dromedarius. The sequence continues at coordinate 7,212,311 of NC_087454.1, read as the reverse complement.
GATTGTTGAATTCAGGTGGTGTGTGTATATATGGAGGTTTTTTTGTTTTGTTTTTTTGTTTTTTTTTAATTTTAGAGGGGCTCAGAGCAATGACATTGTAAGTGGGTCAAGGAAACTAAGTGAAGAATTTTCCTAATAAATATTAGAGAAGAATTCAAAAATGATGACCTCAACTGAATTATGGCCTAGTCTTCCAAGAAGGAATAAAAGCTCCAGCTTAGAACACATTAAGAATGTTGTCAAGCAATTGGAAACTATTTGTTAAGAAACAATCGCCTCCTCGCAGGAGTCTTGGAGCTCTTTCATGACTTTGCGGGGTGTGTAGCCTGAACCTCATAGTCTTTGTTGGCCCCACCGTCCCTCCAAATGTGAGCCACATTTATAAATTCCAGAAGGACACGGGTCGTTGGAGAGAGTCCTGTGTGTTCTGTGCAGTTGGCAGGGAGACCTGAAGAAAACAGAAAGGAAAGCTGGGGGCGCTGTCTGGCTGGCTGACACCCGGGACTCCCATTTGGTTTGTGTTGTCCTACTTTGCAGAAGGCCCCCCTGCTGTCCTCTCTTTCAGCAAAATGCTTTTCACACAGAGCTGCTGCTTTAAATGGAAGACTTTTCAGTGCGCTCCATCTAATATGTTTTAATTGTGCTAGCTCAGAAAGCATATGGAACAATAATCATTAAGAATGGTTTACATTATATGTACATGTATATTCTCAAACATATAAGCACAGGTGTATGTTGGGTAGGATACAAGTGAAACTGGTTAGCAGTGTATACTTTGGTGAGTGGAATTAAAAAAGCAATAGGGCACTTACATTTATTTGTTCATGTTGTTGAGTGGCGATATCATGAGTGCTTTTCCTTTTTTTTTGGTTTCATTTTGGCTTATTTTCCCAAATACATTTCTTTTAATAGAAAAGAAAATTCTCCTTTTGGCTGAAAAAAGTGGTAACACTTCAGAACAGAAAACAGGTAAAGTTCTGATTGTGCCCACTGAATTTCCTGAATTTAGGCTTTTCTTCTTACATCCAAACTATCGTGGACCATTGCAGTGGCAGATCTGTCTCATGGATGTGCATCTATTTCAGGTATTCTAGCACAGGGCTTCTCAACCCGAAACGTGCAAGTGAATCGCCCCAGGGTCTTGTTAAAGTGTAGATCTGATTCAGTAAGTCCAAGGTGGGGCTGAGAGTCTGCATTTCTAACAGCTCCCAGGGGATGCGGATGTTGCTGGTCCATGGACCAGCTGTGGGTTGCCAGGGCCCACCCAGACCATTGTCAGACAAGCTATCAAGTCATGTGTTCCAATTTAGGAATCTGAACACAGAGCAAACCAGCAAATCAGAAGCTTCCCAAAGCTAGGACCAAAGTCTGCCCAAAACCAGACAGTGGATTCCAAAACCAAATTGATAACTAATGGTCAAAGTCCCAGGGCCTCCGAAGTTGGAGGCAGTTTCTTGAGGCCCACTGATGTCAACACTGGAGCACCTTGCAAGTGCGACCACAAGCACAAAATGCCTAGGTTTAAACATTGGCTCCTTTACTGTCTTTTACCATAAATGGAAGGGCTTTCCCTGGGAGGTCCGCAGGGATTTTTACACTGCAGTGTGGTCACTGCTGTTATCCCTGATATTACAGTAAGGACTGTGATGCCAATGAGCTGGAATGTTTGTTCCAAACACCAGGATGTCCAGTTCTTTGTGCTTATCCTTCAATGAGAACTTCTGGTATTTTGAAACTGGCACACTTACGAAAAAAGTTAAATACTAGATGATCAGCTAGAATCTTGAGGGAATTTCCCACCCTGAATTGCACATGCCGGAACTAACCTTTTTTATTGCTGGCACGCAAGCAGTACAAGCACCATAGTTTATGCTGGAAATATGGTATCAGCACTTACCAAAACAGAAGACCAAAGTGGGCTTTGTTCTAGGACTTCTGTTCTGTGGCCAGGGAGTTCATGAAGGATTTCTGCTTGTGGATCCTTGGAGTGCAAACTGAATTCCTTTAAGTCCCCACTAGGCTTGTTCCTGTAACTCAGATATTAATAAAGACTTGGCTGCCTGATGTTGTCTATGCCATTGCTTCTCTGTAATTCTGGCCATAAAAAGGCATTTCCTATGGTGGGGGTTTCTCTTCTTGTTGAAATGACAGGGGACAAATCTCTGCCTCCATATGTCTGTGGGCCCCTTACAGTCTCTTAGGGCCATTCAGATTCAGAATCATAGAATCAGATTTTTAATACGTTTCAGAAGTCATCAAACACAGTCTCTTCAATTTAAAGATGAAACCCAGGGCCAAGAATAGTGAAGTGCCCAACGTCATCTTGCCAGTTTGTGCCAGCACCAGAGCCAGAGTCTGTCTTCTAACCCCAAACCCATGGGTCCACTGCCCTCCCGCTGCCTTCAGATCATGGCTGACACCAAGGGGGTCTCCCATCCCACACATTCCAAAGCCTCCTTCAAAATCAAATCCACCCACAGGGCATGGACACCATCGCCAGAGTCACTAACTGAGAATCTGAATATCTAAACAGTATCTAAGTATCTAATCTGTCAGATTAATAGGCAAAAAACCTCAGTGTGTCTAAGAGCTGAGTTTACTTCTAACACTGAGTACTTTTGTGGTTGATTCAGTATTTCCTAGGTCATATTTTCCTAATACATAAAATGATATGAGCAGTAGGTCCTCTCCTGCTTCCCAAGGTTGTTAGGAAGGTCATTGGAAGGAGGCATTAGTCTAACAATCATTGCATAGTTGGGTTTGATTTCCACACACACGTTTGGTTCTTGTTTACTGGAGGCTTTGGACAAATTATTTAACTACTGTGGTCATCAATTTTCACATCTCTGAAAATGAGATGAAGACTTCTATCTCATAACTTTGTGAAGGTAGACAGTAAATTGGGTGCAAAGCATGGTGCCTGGCACTTACTAAGCATTCAAAGATGCAACCTCCCACTCTTCCCTCATCATTGTCTTTACGTATCTGGTTTTCCTCAACTAGACTTCAGCTTCCCCACAGGTTTGGTTCCTTGAAGTGAAAGGTTGGCACAGAGGAGGCACTCCATGAATGCTTCCAGTTCATTTCAAAAGCAGGAGAGAACATGATGCTGGCTCTTGAGGAACTTTTGCTGTCTGGAGAAAAACAGGGAGATGAGCTAACATGTGCAGCATGTAATGTGTGCTGAGCACTTTGCATGAGTTCTTTCTTTTAATCCTATGGCATCTCCATAACACACACAATGTCACGAAGCTCATTTTACAATTGCAGGTACCGAGGCACCAAGAGAGTATTTTACCCATGTGCACAAATATACTAAGTGGCAGAGATGACCTTCAGAGCTCTTCCCACCTGGAGCCAGGTGCAGACTTGCCACCTTTCATGCCCTCATGCTGTGATCCCACATCATTTCTTCCAGGGTCCACTTCTTTTGTTCCTACAGCAAGAATAAAATGTATTTCTTGCTTTCGTCACAGTGTTCAGGATCAAGTGCTTTCCTGAGCATTTCTGCTCCAAGTGGAGGTTCGAATCTGGAGAGGAACTGGTTTCATGGCTGGTGCTCTTCATTCCTTTGTATAGACCCAGCTTTTTATTTAGTATCATTTTCCTTCTGCTTGTAGAGTTTCCTTTAACATTTCTTATAATGCAGGTGTTCCAGTGATGAATTCTCTCAACTCTCATATGTTTAAAAGAGTCTCTATTTTTACCTTTGCTTTTGAAAATTGATTTTGCTGGGTATAGAATTCTAGATTGACAGTTGTTTGTTTTTTCTTTTAGCACTTTAAAATGTTGCTCCACTGTCTTCTAACTTGCATTGTTTTCAAAGAGAAGTCTTCTAAAATTCTTATCTTTGTTCCTATGTATATAGCGCTTATTTTTTCCCTCTGGTTACTTTTAAGATTTTTCTCCTTAATATGACTTTAAAAAATTTAAATCTAAAATTAGAAAAATTTTTTTCATAGACTTGATCCCCACCAGCATTTTTACTCCAGTTTGAATTTGATTATAATGTGCCTTGGAGTCATTTTCTTCACAGTTTGTCTGCTTGATTTTTGTTGAGTTTCTTTGATCTGTGAGTTTCTAGTTTTCTACAATTTTAGGAAATTTTCAGCTATTGCTTCTTCAAATATTTTTTTCTGTCCCCACCTTTCACAACTCCAGTTACACAATAAATGGGGCTACTGGGGGTTGTCCCACAGTTCACTGATACTCTGTTGATGTCCATTAGTCTTTTTTCCTTTGTGTGATTCATTTTGAATAGTTTCTATTGCTAAGTCCTCAAGTTTACCAGTATTTTCCTCCACAGTGTCTAATCTGCTGTCAGTGCCATCCAGTGTAATTTTATCTCAGACACTGTTTTTTCATATCAAAATAGTTGACTCAGGTCTTTTTATTTTGAACTAGATTTCATACTTTCCCTCAGTATGTTCATGATTTCTTCTGTCTTCTTAAACTTGTAAATTGTATTGTATTTATTTATTTATTATTGATGTATAGTCAGTTATAATGTGTCAGCTTCTGCTATACAGCATAGTATCCCAGTCATGCATATACATACATATGTTTGTTTTCATATTCTTTTTCATTAAAAGTTATTATAAGATATTGAGTATAGTTCTCTGTGCTATACTCTTGTGTATTTGAAGAAATCTGTTTTTTTAATCTATTTTTATATATAGTGCTTATCATTTGCAAATCTCAAACTCCCAAATTTATCCCTTCCCACCCCCCTTCCCCCAGTAACCATAAGATTGTTTACTGTGTCTGTGAGCCTGTTTCTGTTTTGTAGATGAGCTTATTTGTGTCCTCCTTTTTCTTTAGATTCCACATATGAGTGATATCATATGGTATTTTTCTTTCTCTTTCTGGCTTACTTCACTTAAAATGATGATCTCTAGGTCCATCCATGTTGCTCCAAATGGTGTTATTTTATTCTTTTTTATGGCTAAGTAATATTCCATTGTATAAATATACTACAACTTCTTTATCCAGTCATCTGTTGATGGACATTTAGGTTGCTTCCATGTGTTGGCTATTGTAAATAGGGCTGCTGTGAACATTGGGGTACATGTATCTTTTTGAATTAGAGGTTCCTCTAGATATATGCCCACGAGTGGGATTGCTAGATCATAGGTTAAGTATATTTTTAGTTTTTTGAGGCATCTCCATACTGTTTTCCATAATGGCTGTACCAAACTATATTCCCACCAGCAGTGTAGGAGGGTTCTCTTTTCTCCACAGCCTTTCCATCATTTATCATTTTTAATTCTGGCCATTCTGACTGATAAATTATATTTATATTAATATTTTCTATACCTCTTGCTTGGTATGCCAGCACTGCAAGGCTCTGTTACTCTTTGCCCAGGCAATCTCTCAAAGTTGTTTTTGCATCTGTTGACCTTGATAAATGACAACACTTCTCCCTGAACAAGGAGCAAGTCAGCTTACTGCTTGTAGCAGGTCCCCCAAGTTTAGTGTCATTTATAATGCAAACCCACAGAGTGACTGGCATCCATCTGGGCCACACTGTGTTTCTGTGGTGAGAGGTGGCATATACTGCTTGCTGTGCCGTGAGTACTAGAGTCCTTTTTCTCTGACCCAAGAGTCTTATAGCTTCTGCCCATAGACCTGAACTATACAAATCATTTATCAGGATTGAACCCAACAACCATGTGAGTTGTTTCTGCAGACATCTGGATTCATCACCAGCTACATATTTTGTGGGGTTTAGGGCAAAATGAAAATCGTTTAAAAACAGAGGGAAAAGTGTTGTTGAAGGTGATAAAATAGACAGCATTTTCCTTCCTCCCAACTCACCATTGTATTTTTTTCACTTGCTATTTACTATCATTCTAAGTTTTAAAAAAGGTTTAATTATTAGCATGATTTTACCATTCATCTTTACATTGTGCAACCCCAATTTTTAAAAAAATTTTTTTCATACTTTTTTTAAAATTAAAGTACAGTCCATTTACAATGTTGTGTCAATCTCTGGTGTACAGCATAATAGTTCAGTTATATATATATATATATATATATACACACACATATATTCCTTTTCATATTCTTTCCCATGATATGTTACTATAGGATATTGAATATAGTTCCCTGTACTCTACAGAGAACTTTGGGTTTTTTTTTTATTGAGTTATAGTCATTTTACAATGTTGTGTCAAATTCCAGTGTAGAACACAATTTTTCAGTTATACATGAACATGTATATATTTATTGTCACATTTTTTCTCTGTGAGCTACCATAAGATCTTGTATATATTTCCCTGTGCTATACAGTATAATCTTGTTTATCTATTCTACATTTTGAAATCCCAGTCTGTCCCTTCCCACCCTCTGCCCCCTTGGCAACCACAAGTTTGTATTCTGAGTCTATGAGTCTGTTTCTGTTTTGTATTTATTTATTTATTTTAGATTCCACATATGAGCAATCTCATATGGTATTTTTCTTTCTCTTTCTGGCTTACTTCACTTAGAATGACATTCTCCAGGAACATCCATGTTGCTGCAAATGGTGTTATGTTGTCAGTTTTTATGGCTGAATAGTATTCCATTGTATAAATATACCACTTCTTTATCCAGTCATCTGTCGATGGACATTTAGGCTGTTTCCATGTCTTGGCTATTGTAAGTAGTGCTGCTAATGAACATTGGGGTGCAGGTGTCTTTTTGAAGTAGGGGTGTAACCCCAATTTTAAATGCAAATATAAGAGCATGTAACTAATATGCAGACTCATCAAAATTACCTAATTCATATTTTGTAGCCCATGGACATATATATATTTTGTTTTTATGAAAGAGTGGAAATGCTGCACAAAACTAACTCACCTATTTTTATTTTACTTCTTGACATACATACATTCTACTAACAGTCTCTTCCTTTGGTTTACTGATGAGTAAGTGCTGAAGAGCTAAAAAAAAAAATCTTTGTTACCTTCTATATCATCATTTTCAGCATAAGCATCTAGCTAATACAGGGAAATAATGAGAGTAAGAAAGGACATGATGGGGTACCAGTCATTTGTGTTTCTTAGGAAACACATGCCTTCTTTCTGCGTGCCAAGCATGTTCTGCTTCCAATGGAAAGGGTGCCCTCCTGGGACTGTCAGTCCCCCTCCTCCTTTCCCATCCCCACCTTAGTCATAGATGTGCTTCCCTTGTATCTGCTTGGAGTCTTCCTTGAACTCTGTCACATCACGGGTCCTGTGGAATTCTGTGCTCATGGGGCCTCACAAACGCTACCCCAGAATGGGCAGCAAGGAGCAGGGGACACTCGTGCCACTTGTAACAATTCAGATCACATGCATGCTCTGCCAGCCCATCGGACTTCATTTACAAATACGAATTCAAAGATAACGTGATTAAGGATTTCCAAATGGCAACAGCCAGGTGTGGGTTAAACCAAGTGTGGATCCCTTTGGACAGCTGCAGTGCTCACCCGCTAGCCCACATCACCAGGCCACAGAGAGAGGGAATGCGGGCACATGGAACACGATTCTGTGGTGAGAATCACGATTCTGCATTACAAACCGTGCTTTACCCAGTGGGATGAGCAGGGGCAAGGCACTGAACTCCTTTGCCATCAGAGTCCTTATGAAATGAGTGTCTTGTACATGGTATTTATAAAGGTCTTATTTCTAAATTGGTATCATCTGACCAGAGTGAGATGGCTCCTTAAAGTTCTTTGTCATATTTGAGCAGGTCTTACTGAAGACCTAGGAAGAGTTTGAAGGACATGCCTGCCCCTTTCTTTGGGGTTCCCTTGCTCTCACTGGCACCACTTAGAAAAGTGAAAAAAGCCCCACTGCTTTAGAACACATTTGGCAGAAGCATAATTCTTTCTAGATGTTAAGATAAATTCCATGCTTATTTTTCTCTTAAATGCCAAAGGTTTTGTAGGCTTTCGTAGAGTAGGATTTAAGCCTGAGTATTGCCACAGACACACACACCTTCGGCTTCATCTGGGTGCTCACATCCACGCGGTATGGTCACTCAAGCTGCTGTGCCCCTGGACGTGGCCTGTCGTGCTCTCTGGTTTCCAGCTGTGTTTGCTGTGCCTGCCTTTACCTCTGTTCTGCACGTTGCTGGAATGTCTGCTGGTTTTTCCGTATCAAGCCTGTGGAGGAACATAAACATTTCGCCTTTTCTGAACAAGACTTCCAGTGAGTGAGTGAGTGAGTGTGTGTGTATGTGTGTGTGTGTAACTTCCTAGAAACCAAGGCTGTTTTCTCTTGCCAGGCGCCACAGCAGGCCTTCCTGTGCAGGAGGTCATTTCAATAAGGACTCAGAGCTTAGTAAACGGAGAAAAGAAGGTCATTCTCAGACAGGATGTTGGGAGGACGCCCTGAGTGAGCCTTGCTGGGCAAGAGACGCCAATAGGACCAAGAATGTGGGCCAGTCCCCCAGGAAGTTATTCATGAGCCTGAGCTGTATGATAAACAGGCAGCTGAAGCTTTTTCTAAACAACAAAAATCACAATGCTCCAAATTCCAGAAAATCCTCAAACAATGACTGGACATTCCACATCCCCCATTTGCTTATTTGTGCACCATGTACTTTCAAAGAAACCAGAAACTGGAGTCCCGACTGGGGTTTCAGAGCAGGAATGAGAAATGCGTTAGCAGTGGCCGTGCCCCCCAGTGTCATTCCTCCTTTAAGGTGAGCCTGAGTCTCCGCTCACTGTGCCAGCTCTGTTGTCCAGAATCCCTTCTGCTCCCAATAGCCATCTTGGGCTGAAGGCCAGCGTGAAGCGGCTGTAAGCCTGATCAGCAGGGCCGGGTCAAAAGGCAGGAGATGCTTCTGTGGTTCATGTTACCAGGAGATGTAAATTGGTCAGGTTAGAAGGTTCTTCCTGAATAAACAAAGAGACTCTTTGGGAAATTTCCTGTATAATCAGCCTGACTTGAAAGAGATATCAAAACTCCTTGAAAGTACATATTTTTAAATTAAATTGTAGTGTACATATGATTTTATATGTGTGTGTGTGTGTGTGTACATATACACTATATAATTACATTCTAAAGATTATTTTATAAATATACTTATTTGCAGAAAATAAAACATAATTCTGCAGATAGTGATATATGAGATATATATATATATATATATATCAGTATCCCAATACTTCTTAATTGGCAAGACCAGTTCTTCATAAGAAGGAATAGAACCACTCGTTTGTCATTTTTCTCAGTCGTTCAGTAAAGTTGCACTTGAAAATTTTATTACAGTCTTCCCTTCCCCACTCCACCTGCACACCAGATGTCCCTTTACCTATTCTATTTTTTTCTATAGTATTTATAACTTCTAATATGCCCTGCAATTTATTGTTTATTGTTTACCATCTGTCTTCCACACTCCCCTTCCTCTCTTATAATGTAAGCTTTCAAGACAGCAGTTTTTGTTGTTCCTTTATGTATCCCAAGTACACAGAACAGTGATTGGCATACACTAAACACTCAAAATTAATTTTTGAATGAATAAATGAATCTGTCTCATGTCCAAAATTCAAAAGCATCAGGTATTCACACAGAACCAATGAATACTTCTGGTCAGTGTGCATCTAAATGGAAGACTAGGTAGGTATTTGGGTAGAAGTACTTACCGGAGGCTAGGTGGCTCAAACTCACAGACACATAATTAAGATTGGACAAAAGAGGTGTCAGAGAGGGTGCAGGTCAAACAGGATAGATTTTAATAGGATCAATGGAAGAAACTGAGACCACCTGTAACAAACCACAGAAATGAGCCCCCAGAAAGCCTGTGGGGTCCCCACTTTCAGATAGCTTTGAAGCCACTTATCTGGAGGGACCAAAAGTTTCCAGGGAGTCTGCTTGTAGGACACAGGCTGCACAGAAAGGCTCTTCATAGGCTTCCCATGCTCTCTTTTTCTGAGATTGTGTGGATTTCTTGGTCCATTCTAGGGGCAGGAATTCTCACCACATCAAACCTTCTGACAATGCTGGCAGCGTGACTGGTGTGAAAGGGATTCTGGACTTGGATCAAGGAGAGATAGAGGAGGGTGAGCTCGAGTTCAAAAACGCAGCTGAGCAACCTGGGGAGAGAGCTGGGTGAGAGCTGGCTTTGCTCTGCTTACTTGCTCCGGTTTCCACAAAGCACAAGTTAGTTCTGCAGTGCTTTCAGCAAGCCTTTTCTGGCAGCATTCAGATCATCTCCAAAATCAACACTACGAATTCTGCAGCTCCATCTGTAGACTGTAATGTAGGGATGGAGGCCTTAGGGAACCTCAGGACTCAAGGGCGGGAGCCAGATCATGAGACTGGGTCCACGGGGAGCAAGACAGGATGCCTTTGGGGTAAGACCTTAATTCCATACAATTTACTAAATCCCCATTCCATTTGCCCACCTGACAAGGCCAGAACTGATGCAAACTACCTTATCTAGTCCTTCTTCTCTCCACTCCTTAGGTTGTCTGTTTTAATAAGGCCAGTGAGATCCTTAAACTACCTTTGGGTTCCCTAAATAAGATGTACCTCTGTGGGGTTGTGGATGTGGATTCGTTTCATGCTACAAAGATACACGGGAGGGCTTCCTTTGGCATTTCTGATTGGGACAGAACAGACTATATGTATTTTGTCTTTAAGACAGTAATCTTAAGAATGAGAATTAATTAAATCATTAATCACCATCCCCATCAATAGCAACAAAAGGCAATACAAGTTTATTTATAGGCAGAGATAGCTTGGAATTAAATTTGGAATTGAATTTGAGGAGGAGGGTCATTTTTGGCTTTCAAGGCAAGATCAGAATGAGGCAGTCCCACTTCCTGTTGCAGGGCACTTTCCACCTTGAAAGTGAACGTTAAGTGGACGTGGGTAGATGAGAGGTGTTTAAAATTTAAACCACTTTGATCTTGACATTCAACCCCGACAACTGATCATGCGGTTCTGAGCTTGAGTATCTAGATGAGGACTTTTGTTTGGAAAAGTTCGCAGCGGACCCAAGACCCTCCTGTAGGCCCAATGGCTTAATTCTTACTTTAGTCAGAGGCTGAGGGTTCTTAAAAGGCTGCTTCCTTTCCCCCTTTTTTTTTACCCAGCTGGCTGGCTGCGCTCACAGCTGATAGTTCTCAGTGCAGTTCAGTGGCAGCCTCTGTCCTGACAGGGCAGGTGGCCAACTGGATCTTAAATCATCCAGTGGCCTGTAAACAAGATGTATTCGAATTCCAGGAGTGTGGAGGGAAGTGCCTACCGGGGGAGGAACTGAGCACGGGTGCAGAGTCATTAACTCCAAGGTTAACTACCCATTGAAATGCAGTCAAAACTGAGACCTGACCTTGCTTCAGCAGGTTTTCATTAGCTGCTTGATCTGCAAGGGAATACAGATACTGCACAGGATAAGGGCCAGGGAGAGCCCACTTTGGTTCACTGGGTTCTGGCAAGCTTGCCAAAAATCTGAAGTGGGTGAGGGGGGAGCATCTGCTTTTTAAAAAGGATCTTAAATGTAAAATTAAGATACCATAGCTTGTTTTAGACACATGCACGTCGCAGCAGCTCTGCCATCATCTTTCTGTCTGAACAGTTAGCATGGCTCATGTCAGAGGCCTACCTCACCCTCCCACCAGCCCAGCTCCACGGCCTTCAACCAGGGTAGCTTCCCAATAAGCCCTTTGCCCAAGTTCAGGGTGCCTTGCTCAGAGCAGAAACTGACTTCTCTCCTCTCCATCCAATGACATTACTCGACGTGGATTTTCAAGTTTCACTTTCACACCAACTCTACCCGTGTTTGTTTTCCTGGGAGGTTCAGGATTTCTTTGCAGATTACTCACTGGGAGGACTCCACTCTTTCCCCAGCTCTGATTGCATTATATTCTATTTTCAGCCTCTGCACACGATAACCCTTTTGTTCTCTTCGGAGCGCTCATGCTGACATGGCATCCTTCCTCCTTTATAATGTCTGTCTTTCTATGTGTTTATCTCTGCAGGAATGTAGCTCCAAAGAAAAAAAACTCAACTACACATTGATTCGCTGGAGCCTAGTTAGCTGTTTATGTCCGTACAGAGCACACACTCCAGAAAGGAACATGTACAGCTCTAGGCAGCCCAGAAAACAAACCACCCCAACATCAGGTAACTGAGTCTGGCACACAGGGAACTCACAACACATCTATTTTTCCCTTTGTATGAGAACAAACAGTGCCCGGGAGTGCCCGAACTTGAGTGGGAAAAAGGCGGGTGTTAGGAGAAACAAGACAAATGGTGTTGCAATCCGTTTTCTTCATTTCCCAGGGCTCCTGCACCCGCCCCCAGGGCAGCCAGGCCAAGAACAGGCGTTGACTCTTGACTGGAAGGCTCCAAATGAGACTCCTGAAGGTTCTGCCCCGGGATTCCGGGAGATGGTGGTTTGTGTGGATCTAGAAGTCCTATTTGGCTTCTGATGGGTCCTCTGTAGTTATGTTACCCATTCCAAGTTCCTAAAATAAAAGCGATTAACAGATGATTCCAAAAGGAAACCTCTGCAAGCTGATAAAATTTGACTGCATTAGGTTCAGAGGAAGAAATCAGTTTTTATGCTGTTGTGTTCTTCCACAGAGTCTTGTAAATGGACATGATGAAATTTTAAAAGCCAAGGAAGGTGTAGGGATGTGATGGTGAAAGATGCTGGGGCTCTCCTGCCTTGACCCACTCTGATCACGACAAATCAAATGAAGCGCAAACGCTGAACCGCCTGTCCTCCTCTTCCCACATCTTTCCCTCCTTCCCACTTTCTTGGCAATCAAAAGCTTAAGGTCTAGAACTTACAATCAAAACCTCTAAATCGTCTGGCACTCACAGCACAGCTGCCCTGGGAGAAAGCACTATCTCAGCCATAAGGCCAGTCCCTTGCTACCTGAGTGACGTCCTGAGGCTGAGCCATCACCTGTCTTGTGTAGACAGTCTGTCCAACTCCAGACACAGTGTCCTCCGTGGTCAGGTCCGTCACTGTACATTACAGTTTGTTTGTCCGAGGGTCACAGTCAGCCTCTTCTGGCACCAGAAAAAACAGCATTAGCTGACTGGCTGTTGCTACTGGAACTCACATAGGCACCCCCAGAGTAGCTAAACACTGCACCTATGTTCACGTAAGTGCAGCAGTGATATGGCCAAGGCCTCCCACAGCAATAGTCCTGATGCAGTTGAATTTAGTAACATTTATCTAATGCCTGTTACATGCAAGATAGTTCAGCCATCACTAAAGGGAGTGAAAAACCAACTGTTCCAGTGATGTAGATAAATACTATACACAAATAACTACAATAAAGGGCAGAGTGCTTATGAATAACAATGTGTGATTACAGACCCAACCAAAGTGCTGTGGGAGCACAAATAAGGAAGTGACTTCCATTGGGAGTGGGAAGCAGAAAGAGGGAGGTGGGTGAGATTTCCTTCACCTGGGACTTGTGGGCAGGGTCTTGAAGGGAGTTTTACTCCATGAGCCAAATAAAAAGTCTGTCAGGGAGCTGTTTCTCATGGCTCCAGAATTCCTCCTCTCTTGTACTGCTGTGAGTTTGAAGCACCTTGAGAAAGTGTTACCAAACTCAGGTTCTTCTGCTCGCTGCACAGAAGCTAATAATTCAAGAGGCAAGTGTCAGTTGAAAGGAAAGTTTCTTTAATCAGAAAAGTTGGCAATCTGGGGAGAAGGTAGACTCCTGTCCAGAGACCATCTCCAAAGATTCTGCTCAGCCATGACAATTGTTATTTTACTTAATTTTTTATTGATGTATAGTCTGTTTACAATGTTGTGTTAATTTCTGGTGCACAGCATGACAGTTTTTAAAGGGAAAAAAGGGGGGAAGAATCTTAGTGAATCATCGAGGCAGGAGGTTGGGTTCTGCACCCTTCTCGACTGTGTGCAGACCAGCTGACTCTCTTCAGATGTTATCCTGGCTGCGTGATCTGCCTGCAGGATTGCTAAGGGGCTTTTGGAGGTAGAGAGCTAGTCATTCTTTAACTACTTAATTCTTCACTCTTACTTTTTTTTTTTTAATCTAGGAAATGAATCAATAGGTTAAGCAAGGCATAGTGTGCATTTAGGAGAGCATAAGTCAGGAGTTAGTTTCAACTACTTAGTGATCTTACTCCTATAATTAGGTTGTTTTAAGGTTAGAGGGGGACAGAAATGGGCAAACAGGAAAAGGGCCAAAGAACTGCTTTCAAAAGCCCCCCCAGGCAGGACTGATATCCTAAATAGCAAAAAACCAGTAAGGCACAGGCACTTAGCAGTGGGAATGGACATACTGTAAACGCTAGGCTGGTGCCTGATGCCATCCCCACTTCCAGGGGTGCAGCTGGTAGGGGAGGTGAGAGCAGACGACGCTAAGGACGTTTGGGAGTAGGGAAAGGTTTGGGGACGGGCCGTGGCAGCCTCACAGCCACTCCAGGGCCTGGTGGTTTCCTTCCTTCCTTTCTTTTTTTTAAAGAGAAACTTTGAATTTGTTTTAATAGGTATCTCTTGTTTTTATCACCTATCATAATAAAGATACAAAAATCATCTACTAATTTTTGAAGAATATAAAGGTTTTGAAAGGAGACTGTGGAAGCACTTCACACCCATTAGGATGGCTACTGTCAAAACAAAAAAAGAAAGAAAAGGCAAATAGAAAGGAGTGTTAGAGAGGATGTGGAGGCATTGGAACCCTTGTACATTCTTTTTTGGGAATGTAAAATGGTATAGTTACTATGGAAAACAATATGATTGTTTCTCAAAAAATTAAAAAGTAGAATTACCACATGAGCCAGCATCTCACTTCTGGATATATACGTAAAAGAACTGAAAGCAAAGAAACTTGAGGATATTATGCTAGGTGAAACGAACCAGTCACAAAAGGACAAATACTGCATAGTTCCACTTATATGAGGTTCCTAGAGTAGTCAATGGAGGCAGAAAGAAAGTAAAAGACTGGTTTCCAGGGTCTGGGGAAGGGGGATGGGGAGTTGGTGCTTAACGGGTGTGAGTTCCAGGTGCAGAAGGTGAAAAAGAGTTCTGTGGACAGATGGTAGTTATGGCTGGACAAAAAGGGAATGTACTTAATGCCACTAAACTCTACACTTTAAAATGGTTACGACAGTAAATTTTGTTATATATATTTTGCCATAATTTTTAAAAAGACCATGAAAGAGAGGGTATTCCAGGAGGGAAGACTGTTTATGCAAATTCTGGCGACAGAGAAGCAGTGAGCATGTCTGATCCCTCATGGCAGCCACGTGGCTTGGCCTGGACCTTACCCTGGAGATGAGTCATGAGGGACAGAAGTTACAATATTTGGTGGAGTCAAATGGTAGAAGTACATGATGCCAGAGCTGGATATGTTATTTTACGGTGATTTGAGAGTTTTTGAGGAAGAGAGTGGTACAATTCAAATATATTTCAGGAAAATATCTAAAAGCAGAAGTATGTGGACAACAATGAGGAAGAGATTGGAGGTCCCAGCTAAGATAGAAGGGCTAAAAGAACAAGGGACTTTGGATGGAATGGCAGAAGGAGAAGGAGAGACAGACGTTGCAAAGGTGGAACCAACGGAAGAGGGGAGCAAACCTGAGACGGCAGCATGGAGAGAATGAGACGAGGTAACACGTTCGGTGTGAAACCTGTCAGTGCAAAGTGTCTGTCACAAGATGCCTGGGAAGGTGGGGATCTGATTGCTAGAATGAGTGAGGGAGGATGAGGTGGCCCAAGGGCACCAGCCCCGCCCAGAACACGGCCCCCACCCTTCCGGCTCCACCTGCTCCTCCCCCCATCTTCACATCCTCTCCTAAAGGCGCTTCCTCTGGGAACGCCTTTCCTCTCCTCCCCACTCCCATTCTGATTTGGTGCCCCTGCTGGGTGCACCCACAGTATCCTATCCCTCCCACTGCCCAGCGCTTCCCACGCTTTATTGTAATTGCTGTTTTAATTTTATGGTACACTAGCTGGCTCCCTGAAGAGTCTCAATGAATAGCTATTGAACAAATTAGAAGGGAGGGCGGGAGAGAAAGAAGAAATAGGAGGGAAGGAAGGAAAGAAGAAAGGAAGGAAAGAAGGATGAAAGGGAGGGAGGTGAGGCCTAAAAGTGCCAATTTACACGTTATTCAGAGATGAAGTCAGAGAAAGGAAGAGAAGAGACAAAAGTGTATCTGGAAGCACAGGGAAATATACACAAGATCTTATGGTAGCTCACAAAGAAAAAAATGTGACAATAAATATATATATGTTAATGTATAACTGAAAAATTGTACTCTACACTGGAATTTGACACAACATTGTAAAATGATTATAAATCAATAAAAAATGTTAAAAAAAAAAGAAAAAGGAAAAGGAAAAAAAAGTGTATCTGGAGAAATGGGCTGTGGGCCTGGAGAACCTGTGCATCTAGAAAGGAGGAGGTAGAGAGGGGAAGAAGGGAGAAGAGGACACAGTACAGGAAACACAAAGACTTGAAGTGTCCGAGAAAAATCCAGACAGAGAAGGACCACTGCGGTGGGGAAACAGATTTCAAGAAGGGGATATTACAGTGGAGCAGGGAACATGAGGCTAGTGACTGGGAAAGAGGGTTTTGGCCTGGACACGCGGGAAGCCTGGGTAGGAGGAGTCCGAGAGAGGGAGGATGGACCTGTGCACGGGTGGAGGTCCTGGGAGGGAGCCCTGGGAGGGAGGAGGGAGGAGGTAGATGTGCCGGCAGCTGCGAGGAAGAACTGGGCGTAGATGCATCTCCACTCAAGGAGACTAGAGATGGGAGGCTGTTCATCACCTATGGGGAGACAGTCACAGGACCAGAAAGAGAAGCCACAGGTGGTAGAGGAAAGTCAGTGGGTTTGTAGGAGGACTCAAAGTCGGTTGGGAGCCTTGGAGAGGAAGATGGGGCAGGAAGGAGGGAAGGATAGGTGAGGAAAGCAGGCAGGTGAGAGAAGTGGAGGCCCCTCAGATGAGCCCAGGTCATGTGCAGAGTGAGGGGATTAGGGAGGAGGAGGACAGAGGTGGGACTGGGTCTTGGCAGGGGTGAAAACGATTTGGAAATCTCCTTCTGGTTAAATAGGAAAGAATGTTAGTAGATGCAGGAGGTCTGGACCCCACAGAGCCCCTAACATAACAGCAGACCCTGGGGTGTCACTTCTTTCCAGCAGCCCCTGGCGTCAGGGAGACTTTCTGAGGAAAGGGAAAGCCTTGGTGCGGTTGGTAGAAGAGCCGGGAGGACCGCGTGCTTCCTGCGGGTTGTGGCTCACTCCACCTCCTCTGGTGGGCGCCCTCGCGGCTGGCTTACCCTACATACAACTCACCTCAGCAGACGGTCTCCTGAGACTTGGTTTCTCCAAGCTCCTGCCTTTCTCCCGAGAACTCAGTTTTACAGAGGGCATGTGTTTCGTGCCCTATCATTTAATCATCCCAACTACCCTGCAAGGCGGGCACCATTACTCTTCCCATCACACAGATGGTGAAACTGAGGCCCAGAGAAAGTATGTACCTTGTCCAAGGTCACTCATAGCGTAGGTAGCAGAGTCCAGACTCAGATTCAGGCCAACAGGACTGAAATCTGTGCTCTTAACTGGAAGCCTCACCAGCTCCCAGCTGCTGCTTTTTCCTGGATGCAGTGAGGAAAATGAGAAGGAAGAAAGGAAAGAAAGGAGGGAAGGAAGAAGGGAGGGAGAAGAAGGAAGGAAGGGAAGGAGGAAGCTGTATGGGAACATTTTGAGAGTTAAGAAATGACACATTCCAACAGGCAAGGGATGCAGTTTTAGCAAGAGCGAAGCTCTGGTACCATCCGGCCCAGAAAGATGAGCTGCTGGGCACTCAAGCCTCTAAAATATGTACCACAAACTTGGATATTTTTACCTCTGGCTTATCCTCCCAACCTCCTGCCTCCCTCCAAGTATTAGTAACATAACATTCTTTTGATAATTTTTCCTTTTAAAGGAGATACTAGTCTTACTAAAAGGTCAACCAGCTAAAAATATTTTGCTCTGATTTTCCATGCGCTTTTCTTCGTGATTTCTCTGCTTCAAGTCTTGCCTGGGAGAAACAACTGGAACATTTTCCACCCACGGAGAGCCGTTTTCCAGGCGCTGGTGCCAGGGTTTCTCTTCCCCTTGCTCCTTCCCTGCTTTCCCCACTGTAGTCTATCAGTAACTTTCAGAGGAGCCAAAAGAAAGATTTTATTTTTTAGGAGAGAAACATTGCTTTGATATTTAAAGCCAAAGGGCCCAAGTTCCTTTTTAGTAAATCCCTTTACAAAAGCAAAGGCAGGGCACAGTTGAACGTGAGTTACTGAAATGAGAGTTTCCCTCGGGGCAGGGCCTCCCAGTGCACCTGCCTGTGGACAGCTCAGCAGCCGTGCGCCAGGTGGAGAGATTTGAGAGGTGCGGTCTCCCCCTCTCTCAGCAAGTAGAGTGTTCCTATGAAACCTTTCATAATCTCAAATGGCATAAAGCAAAGGAGCAATGACCTCAGGACACATCTCACAAACGGACGCACAAAATAAATTGAGATAAAGCACCGATGCTACTCTCACTTTTCACTTTTGTTCTTAAAAGCAAAAATCCTCTTCAGGTTTCTCTCACTTTGCAAAAACAGGTACAGGCGTACCTCGGAGACCTTGTGGGTCCCGTTCCAGACCATCTCAGTAAAGCGAGCCACAGGTTGGTTGTTTTCCTGTGCTTTTCTTTCCTGTAAAAGTGATGGTTATGCGCTACTGTAGTCTATTAGGTGTGCAATAATAGCATTGTGTCTGAAAACAATGTACATATCTTAATTTAAAAATACCTTCTTGCTAAAAAACGCTGTCATCTTATCCTTCAGTGAGTCGTAGTAATATCAAAGATTACTGATCACAGATCCCCACGACAAATATAATAATAATGAAAAGTTTGAAGCAGTGTGAGAATTTACCAGAATGTGACACAAAGACACGAAGTGAGCAAATGCTGTTGGTGCCGACAGACCTGCTCCCCACTGCAATCGTCCCCACACTTGCCCTACGGGTTCCCTCCGGATGGTGGCAGCCACACATTCTTAACAGGTGTTGTGAATATGTTTTCATGAACATATTCTCTCACGAAACCCAGGGCATTGACGGGAGGCTGGTGGGGCAAGGGGACATGGACTGCAGGTGCTCTGGCCACCTGAGGCTGTGGGTGCTGAGGGAGGGTAGGGGCCCGCTAAAGACTAGGCTCACCCACAGCCCAGCTATGCCTGCCCTGCCCCTTGCACTGGAGGTGTCAAATTCTCCTCATAGCCAATTAAACTTTCAACGTGTTACTGCTTCCTAGGCAAGAAGGGTTTTGTTTCTGGTTTTGGTTTTGGTTTGTCATTTTAAAAATTTCAATTTAAATACAGAAAGCAGTCTGCCTCTTTTGGTTTCAAGGTCTTAGATGTTTTGAGAATCTCTTTCAGGCCCAAAACAGTCCCCATGGGAAATTCTTGTAAGATTTGGAAACTTGAAAGACCAGGAGCAAATGGTAGAAAGTGGAGGTGCCCAGGGTAGGGAGAAAGTAAAAGATGAGTTCTGTTTGTTTTTAGGCTGTTTCCCTTGGGATCATCTCCTCCCTTGAGCTTCCTGTTAACATAATACTCGTCTCAGAGTTTCCAGAACTGGGTAAAGATCCTCTGATCCGTCCTGGACATGACAAAGTTTTACAAGCAAAAAGAAAAAAGGCCACAGAGGCTGAGATGGGGGGGAAGATATTTGCTGAAAGTTCAAGGAACAAGATCAGGACAGGAATTTCCAGGTCTTAACTCTCAGCTCTGGGCAGAGCTCAGCAAAGCAAGGCAGAGCACAGTGCTCTGACTTAAAAGAAGCTGTTAACTTGTCCAAGGATTTTTTTTAGAATTGAAGTATAGTTGATTTATAGTATTGTGTTAGTTTCAGGTGTACAGCATAGTGATTCAGTCTTTTTTCCCAGATTATATTCCATTATAGGTTATTAGAAGATATTAAATATAGTTCCCTGTGCTATACAGTAAATCCTTGTTGCTAATCTATTTTGTGTATAGTAGTTTGTATCTGTCACTCCCAGGACTTTTTCATCAGTTCACCTTGTTTGAATCCTGAGGGTCTAAAGATTTGTTTATGCAGGCATTCTTGTGTAGAAACAACCTAGTGGTTGTATTTGGCAATTTGCAAATAAAGCCACTTAGCTGGCACTTTATAGCTGCTGGGAAAGGAGCTCCCGCTAGTTCTCTCTCTCTGATAATCAGGTAGCACAGTGAGCCATGGAAGGCAGACGTCAGCTCATGGTGGGAAACCAGAGAAATCACTCTCAGGGCTCCTGCATTTCCTGGCATGCCTGGTAGGGAGGCAGCCACCCTATATGGAGTGCAGATTACAAATACACCTGAAACTAGAATCACCTGACTCACTCACCTTATTTCATGAAAATAGCAGCTGGAGCCATCTCAGTCTAAAGGTCAAATTCAAAATGTGGATATATTATATATGTGTATTATAAACATACACAGATACATACAGTCGGCCCCCTGGGTCCTCGGGCTCTGCATCCTGAGAGTCGACCATTAGCAGCCTACTCAAGTCTTGCCCCAGGAGCCAAGTCCAGGTACAGCTCCACTGAGCAAGCAGGCTGCCACGGTGGGTGTTGTGCCTGTGGCGAGGGGGAGCCGGCAAGGTCAGAGACAAGGGGCTACATGGGCACAAGATGAGGGAGCTACCCCATGAGGAGAAAGTGAGGCCTTCAGTCCAGAAGGAGAGTCTGGGTGGAGGGGAGGAAGTTAACATTAATTTTATAAAATCCCAGCATGTAGAGAGAGGGTAGGGAGAAAAGCAGTACATCAAAGGACAGAAATACATCTCTGGCTAGTGATAGCTATTTGCTGAATATCTTATGGTTTAAAACAAATTTGTACACATAAGAGGTTATTCTTACTTATTTGCAGTGCCTTGAGCCCCAGGTAGTGTCCAGATAAGAGACATCACAAAGAATTCTCACCAGGCATTCCCTCCCCCAATTAACTAACTCTAAAAAGAAAAAAGGGAGAAGCTACAAAGGGAATTTTAGTTTTCCAGCTCTAGGCAGAAACTGCCGGCTTGGGGTCAATGGGTTTCACCTCCTTCTGACGCTCTGACTGGCTTCTTTGCAAGGGAGGTAATTGGGTGGATTGGGTTTCAAGAAGTCATACTCCCTGAGCCTGTCCAGGTGGCTGCCTCTGTGTGTTGCTGATAGCAGATGCTAGTGCTAATGAGGACAACAGAGAAATAAGGGCCTCCACGGGAACCAAAATAAAGCAGCAACTTAGTTAAGAAGGTAAAATATGGTAGAGGCATGGTTCTCCCTGTTGTGGGCAGCGTGGGCTCAGGGGTCCCGCGAGAGACAAGCAGCTGAGCAGCCAGCGTTGCTGGAAAGCTGCAGGTCAGAATGATTGCCAAGTGCACGGCTTTACTAAGCAAGTCTGCAGTCGTGTTTTGTTCCAACAGCACTGTCACCTGACAAGTACCGTACTGTTTAAGCCTCACAACCTGAGGTGGCTTTCAGAATCATTTTGTGCGTGAGGAAACTGAGGTTCCGAGAGATTAAGTCACTTTCTCAGGCTCCTAAGTAGCCATAATAGATGGGACTAGATCGAGGATTCTGATTCAAAAATCCTTGTTCTTTCCCACTAATACGTAGGGAGCAGACACAACGATGACAAAGCAGCAGCAGTGACACCCCATCACTCTCCTTCCGATGACTTCAGGTGCAGGTGCACTTTTCCTTCTGAAAAAGTTGCAACGGTTTTCCTTCATCTCTAGGATAAAATTCAAGTTCATGTGCCTGGCTTAGGGCCCTTACATCTGGTGTGTGTTTACCTTTTAATCTTACCTCCCACTGTCTCCCACTTCAGCCTCACCTGTGTCTAAAATTCACTT
Source organism: Camelus dromedarius (assembly GCF_036321535.1). Taxonomy (NCBI): domain Eukaryota; kingdom Metazoa; phylum Chordata; class Mammalia; order Artiodactyla; family Camelidae; genus Camelus; species Camelus dromedarius. The sequence goes on along the minus strand of NC_087454.1, from coordinate 7,190,473 downwards.
CACATATCCTGATCCCTGACCTGGGTTTCTGTTCTCCCATCTGAACTGTCCTCATCTACCCTTTCTCCTCTTCACTGTGGGCCACCATTTCTGCCTTTAGAAACATCTTTCAAGGCCTGTCCTGTTGCCAAGTCATCTGTGAAGCTGCCCCTGCCCTTCCCAGCCCCCAGGGGTCTGTTCCTTGGCTGAAATGCTGTGACATTCAGCCTGCACTTCTCCCTGGACACTTGCCAGGTGCAACCTTGGATTTTATATGAGGGTCCCACTAACTATGACTAACATGAGCCTGGGCCATAAAGAGCAAGTGCCATCCAGGGAGCTTGGGCCCAGAAGCCCCAGATGGATGTCAGGAAGCATCTGTCACAGACCTGCCAAACATGACATCACAGGGCTGGGAAGGTACCGGAGTCCGGAGGCCAAGTGAAGGAGGAGGAGCCAGGAAGCAGATGTTGGAGGCCAGAGAGGAGCAACACTGGGCAGTGGGCATTAAAACCTCAAGTTAAAGCTCAGATACTAAAACCCTGCTTCAGATTTCATGTGATTGAGCCAGAGATCTTTGGGATGGGGACGCCAGGTAGAACTTTAAAATGTGCTTGGAAATGCTTTCCAGAAGACCATAGAATCAGCTAATGAGATTTCTCTTCTTGTGATAGGTATTTTTCATATAATTCATGGCAATTAAACAAAGCCAGATAGGGCTCTTGGCTCAAACCTTTTCAAAGTCTTGAATATAGTTGTGTGAGCTGTGAATCTCTAAGGCGGGAATATAGAAGGCTAGTTTTATCACACTTGCTTGGCCACGGAGTTCTTTTTCTCAAGAGCCTTTGCCAGTGAGTGCTCTTTAGAACACACTTAGTACATGCTAACTATGTAGACTGACCCATGTTTCATTGTGGCTTAAAAAGTGGTAGAACTGGGAAATTTTAGAGAGATTGGGTCTTTTTTTAAACCAAACTGATCAGTATATAAAAAGCCGTAATTATTGGTAGCTTTGGAGAAGAGGGTGAGCCCAGACTGGATGGGTAACCCCAGATAACCATAGAATTGTTTGAGGTACATCACACAACTGAAACGTCACCAAGTGACCTGATACACTTCTCAAGTTGATATTTGATATTTTCCAGTATTCAAGACACCGAATGTATATTTAAGAAAAACAAATTTAGTTATTTTTAGCTTGATGCTCCTCATTTTAACTTATGGGAAAAGCTCTGCTTTAGTGACAGAACCTATTTCAAGGGCTTATTTTGTTAACTTTCTGGACTATTTTTTTAAGTCTCTCCCCTCATAGTTTCATTTTATGGTTGTGCATATGTTATAAAGGAAAAATCTTGTCTACTTGATCCCGTTTAATCCTCCATCTGCTCTGCATGTAAAGAAACCCTTTGACTCTTGACCACCTCTGCCCCCTTCTGGAAATGGTGAGTGAAGACAAGGTTTATGTCTATGTGAGAAAGAAGCCCTTTAAAATATAAAGAGATAATGTAAAGTGGTACAAATTTCAATGTCAGGCAAAAATTCTTTTGGAGTGACTCACCAGTTTATTATCTCTGCATCCTGTCCCTTCCATTGTGGAGGGATTGACATAACATTGAGCTGGTCTTTATTTATGGGCAGTGCTGTAATCACCAATTTTTGTTCAAGCTTTTCATAGTTCCCCCAACACAGTTCCATATACCACAGACAGGCTCCTGGTGTCACGGGTGGATGTGTTTTCACCGGGTCCTGATTCTGAGGTTAAGCGGCATGCTGTTCCATTTTTTCCGCCATAGCCAACAAACCTGCTACTGACGTATTGCAGGCCCCACACTACAGACATAAAACACCTTCCCATTTCTGTAGCACCAAAATTACACTTTTTTCTGTCAGTCTGTTTTGGATTCCAAATGTCCAGGAAGACTTCAAGTTTTTGGCTTTGACTTGGCAACTTTTCCTGTCCAGATAATTGGTGGTGTGCATAGCCAGTTAAGGTGACACGCAAGTCTCTGCAAATCATGCTGTTTTATGTGTGGAAGAAATAATCTGCTTAGTTAAGCAAAATCTTGGAAAACAAATACGGTGACACCTTTGCTGATGTGAGCATTCTATCAACACCAGCATGTAACTCTGGTGACTGAGATGTCCATCACAAGTAAGATATTCCTGATAGAAGAAAACAGGTTAACGTCCCAAATAAGATCTTGTGTGAACACATTTGGGCCTTTGTGCATCCTTTCTTTGAAAGTCTTAAGGCAAAGCATTTGAGGCAGGAGAATGAGCCAGTCAGGTGTTACCCAGAAAGTGATCTGTTTCCAAGGGGATCTCTTCAGGATTCTGAGGCTCACCTGTCCCCTCTTATTATTCAGGTCTGCTCTTATTATTAGCATTTGTCCAAATAGCTGCCCTGATCTCATGAAAAGACCTGTGTTTAACCAGCAAAACGGCTTTAATTTTTTTAAAAGGATTTTTATCTTTCCTCCAAATAAGAACAATTTGTGAGGATAAAATAAGATTATAGATGTGAAAATGGTTTGAGAGTGAAAGTTGAATACCAACATTAATATAAGGGTTACCTTATCAATAATACAGGCTTTGCATAATTCCTCCAGGTACTTATTAAAGAATACAACAGAAGTTTATACTTTAGATTTGAAATGTTCATCCCTTTTCAGGCACATTGCAAAAAGTCTCCAAGTTTCAAATAAGAAATCTAAAGATGGACTAAAGCTTAAACCTATAATAGATATGGCAGATGTCAAGTTCAAGTTGCCAAACTGGTCCAATCTAAAAAAAAAATCCAAGAGTAACAGACCTATACTGATGTTGTCCCATTGAAAGTTTCAACCTGCATTTAAGAGAAAACAAAAAAAGGTCATCTATTTCTGTGTTTATTGCAGAAGAAACTGTCACAGAGAAATTAAGTCTGATATGAGGTCTCCTGTGCACAAGGGGTCAGAACGAGGGAGAAGACCCAGATCTGACACTTTCCCACTCAGTTAACATGCACAGGGCTTTCCAAAGTCTGAAGTCTCTCAAAATCGTTTCCTCAGCCCTACAATGTCTCCCACTCATCTCTGTACCTTCTCCTATTTTATACATCAAAGATAACACAAGTGTCTTCTTGGGTCATATCTTGGAGTCACCCACCAATACCAATTCCCACAAAAAATAAGCAAAAGGGACAGGAGAGGTGTCATTTTATGAAAATCTGTTTGGTCCCTTCTCTGGTTCCTTAAGTTCAGTCCTGATTTCTTTAAGACTGGGAGTGCTTGTTTGATTCCAAGGCTGCTACAGACCACACTTTGTGATGAGACTTGTGCTTTTAAGGTCAGAAACTTTGGAGCTGAAGAGACCAACGCTTCTCTGTGTTTGAACTGCAGGCTGTCTCTGCAGAACAATAAACAAACCCACAAAAGCCCATTTGCAACAGGATCTGAGGTGGCTGATGACTATGTGCACAGCTGACAGGCGAGTCACAACCATCTTTCGGGGGATTTATGTTGGCTGCTTTGGCTTCCTTGTCTTGTACATATTTGGTTTACAGAATGCAAGGAATCCGCTAGCTGAGCAAGTTTATCCGTTCTGTTTTCTAACCAGACTCTTTTCCACTGAGGTATGTTTCTGAAAAATTCCCTCAGTCAACTCTGCTGCCAACGAAGCACATGGTTCAATGGGAAAGTTTAAACCTGAAACAAATCCTCTGTAAAACTGCAATGCGCACTATATGGAAACAGACTTTGAAACAGTTATTTGAACTCACTATCAAGACTGATGGCAAAGTATAGAACTACATCATCCTTCTCTGTGCATGTGATATAAAAGAGGAAGAAGCCAGTGGGATGGAGTATTTGCTGAGCACACTGCATGCAACATGAGCTATTATCCTCATTTACTGATGAGAAAACTGAAGATCACAGGAGCAAAACAACTCGGACAAGTTAAAATCCTAAGTGGCAGAGCAGAAATTTAAAACCAAGTCTCATGGTACAAGACCAATTGTGATATGTTGGTGTATTTCCTTTTATCCCAACAAGTTGACCAACTGTGCAACTAAAATCACTATAGACTATTAAATTAGATAAAGACCATTATGTATTGAGTTGGAACACATATTTATGAAAAATACATAAAGCAAGGTCCAGACTACGACTTGCCAAAATCATAAAATGTGATTTTCTAATTTGTCAATAACCCCTGAACATTGTATCTTAACATTTTTTTAAACATTTTTTATTGATTTATAATCATTTTACAATGTTGTGTCAAATTCCAGTGTAGAGCACAAATTTTCAGTTACACATGAATATATATTCATTGTCACATTCCTTTCTCTGTGAGCTACCATATTAACATTCTTTAAAATTAAAATTAAATTTAAAATTAAATGTTAGTGATAACATAGTGATTTTAATTATATTTAATTTCCTCACGTGTTTTTTAATCAGAAAAAATTAACATAGATGTATCCTATGCAAATGAGTCCAAAAGTACAAACTGATCTAATTAGGGCTGGTTCACAGATAAGAATGGCCAAAAACAAAGGAAAAGTAAAATAGAACCACTACACCATCTAGTGATGAAACTTGATTTGCAAGAAAGCCACCTGATGGAATTCCATTTTGCAGATCAGTCCCCAGAACTCTGGACCTGAAGAATATTCATAAAATTGGCCAAAAGGAAGTCTGACAGTGATGAATAATGGAAGGTTAAGAGCAGATCAAGAACAACAGTGGAATGGGAGACTCTTCTGTTAAGATTCCATTAGAAGCTGGAGGTGAGGGCTGAGAGGTGAGCCCAAATTCTACTCCTCAAAGATCTGCCATTGGTCCTGTTTTTTTTCTTTATACCCTAATACTTCAGGTACTATTTTATGAATTAACAAGAGTTCGACTTCAGAACATAAATGACGTAAGTACCTATTTGGTAAGTCTGAGATAGTCTTCCTTCACAACACAAGAACTCATTCTTCATCAGAAAGCTCAGTGTAAGACCTGATCATCTTTCTTTTAGACCACCTTTTCCTCTGGTCTTGTTCTACAAAGGTGGCAATAAATCTGAAATTCAGTGTTTTCTTTTAGTGCTTGGTGAATATCAAAATACCCAGAGATAGCTTACCCATTACAAAAACATTATAAAACTATTACCTCAAGAACCAAAAAGAATAAAATCAAAACAGAAAATTTCTTTTAAATCTCAAGATTTATATTTTATTCAAGAACTTTTTAAAACTCATGGTCAGGAAGGAAATATATTTAATAATTTGATTATTCTTGTGGTTGAAGTTATCTAGAAAAAAGAAAATACATTTCAATGTAGTAATTACATGAAATATATGTCAGTATATGTGAAAAAAATGTTTACTTCCACTTTCCTTGCACAATTTTTAAAGTTAAACAAGTTTTATTCCAGCAGAGTTTTTAACAATTACAAACAGTTGGGCTCTGCCAGTCCCAATCTCTTCTCAAGCAGGATAGTGGAGTCTAACTGGGTACCTAGTATCATATCTTAAAAACCTCTAACAAAAATTCATAGTATGCATAAATTTGGCAATAATCCTAAATTGATCATTTTTCAAATCCCCATAATGCCACCTGGTCTTTGTCAATAATGAGATCTTATCTCATGACAGGTAAGAGCTCCCAGAACACTTTGTAGAAACTAACACAGCACTGTGAGGAAAGACATAGGTAACAGAGTAAGAAAATCCCAGCTCAGCATTATTAGCTGTGTGGCCTTGAGAAGTTCCTCACCTTCTCTGAACTTCGAATGCGTCTTATTTGTAAAGTGAAGGATTACCTTCATAATCCTCAGTAATCGCTGTAATTTGAAAGGTTACCATGTTATAGAATACCTATGAAGTGTCTAGCAGATACTAAGCACTCAATATATGGTAGTCATTTATTAAAAGTTCTTTAGAACAGTAACTCTTAGAAGTAGATGCTTATGTAGCCTAGCACTGGTGCTAGGCAAAACTACAAACCAGGTCAAGTTCATCTCATAGATTTCTTACTTACCTTTTCAGTGCTGCCTCCCAAATCCAATGTAAAACTGGCCCAGAAAAACTGACAAAAGGGCCAGAGGAAACATTTGAGTCTACAGTGAATGAGCTGCAAAGATATGTCATCAAGAGTCAAATTCCCCATAAAGCTTTTAAGACAGGTTTATTTATATATAAGTGCATGAAATTGAATACAGAAACTTTATTAAAATATTGTATATTACAAATTTTTAATCCAATAAATTCTGTGTAATGACATTTAAGTGCTGGGTTCACTTTTAACAGTTGTTTTGTGTGTATCAGTAAAGAGTTCACCCTGTATATTACAAAGAGGAGAGACACATGTGGACCTCAGAAATGGTCCTGAGATTAGACAGTGGATGATATTAATTGTGCATCTTTTCTTTAAAGCAATGAATTGGAACCTAGATCTTGTCTTTGCAGACCAACTTTCTAAATCAAACATAACTTGCATATATTTATTGCTGCCCCTTGAAGAAAATGAGTGGTGAAAAATAATTTAAAATAAAGATCAACATTTCTAAGGCTAACCTGATGCTTACCACAATTAAATAATTAAAATTCACTGCAAAATTTGTGTTCTCCAGGAAATTTATGCTATATACACAATGAGCTTTACACACGAATTGGAAATAAAAAATTGCTTATATAAAATTAAAAATCAATAGTATACAATATTTACAGCTTGTTAGGTATTATAAATAAACATACTTTTTAAATAACCCTCCAAAATTAAACTGTATTATGTAAACATGCAGTACACATACTCATACAGGGTAGTTTATAGTCTTAACAGAAGGGGGAAAACTGTGTTCACATAATGTAGGATACTTCATCACATATGCCTTTGTTTTTGTGCGTTACCCCTCCATTGTTTCTTCTTCCTGTCTTTAAGCTTCACAGTACATTATTTCTATAGTTAAAAAAAAAATCCCTGATGGTAAACATATTCCTAAAAGTTACGTGAAGTGTCTCCCTTGTACCACAATATAAAGCTCACACTGTTCACACTAGAATCTCTAGTTTACAACCAAACCAAATTTTAAAATCCCACATTTAACTGTCTTGACTACATTTCCCATTTCAAACTTACTTAGAAAAAGAAAAAAATAGACAAATACCACATCATGAAAATGTAATGCAAACAGTTGTCATCTGTCATAGTCAATGGCGAAAGGACTAATTTTTTTATTAAACCACAAAGAGCTCATGTAACTACAGCGTTCCTCAGCTTTGAATCCTCAGCAACAGGTGTACCAATTCTGAACCTTGCTAAAATCACTCTGCAAAAAGTATCTTAACTTCCAAGGCACTAAGGCATCATTTAGCTTTTGAAACCTGCACTGTGGTTTACTAAATGATTCATCAGTGGTCTGAGAATTAACACAATTTGTAAGTGAGTTTTTAATACTTACCAGGTAAACTATATTTTTGCTATATAAATAAAAACATTTTAATTGATTAAGATAAAGTTGATCCCCTCATTCTAGAATGACTTGAGACAGGAGTTAATACTTTATGGTAGAATCCTATGAATTTTACCAAGTTATTTGACTAAAATGAAAAATACTGTGGAATTTTATATTGTTCATCTAAATCTGTAGTTTGTGTGTCCATGTCTGTGTTTGGGACAGGGCCAGAACTTTCAAAATTCCTCCACCATTAATGCATCTAGTATCACAGATACTAAGAAAGTGTCCACAAGCAGACTATCAAGCCATCCAGTATTAAAAGTAAATAGATCATTTTTTATTACTACTCAAACAAGTGCCTGTATTTTGCCTTCTATGGAGAAAACTTTAAAATGTTCCTTCCCAAAGATACTTAGTGATGATATATAAATACTTCAAAAACAAGGAAACTTTTCACCATCAATAGTACTATCAAGTTACCATTCATTTACACAGGGCTCTAAAAAAGGGGATGATTTTTAGAAATTACCAATATATACTACATTTAGGAGAAAAAGTGTTACAGTTACAGTGATTATGTATTTTAGTTCCTCTTTCTATGTATTTACGTTACACTGCTTTCCAGTTTCAGTTACATTCCTAAATACAGTCCCCCAAAGGGGACAGTCATGTCACCATTGAGGGGAGATATATATGGGTGCAGGATATAATCTAAAAAAAAACATGTAGGAGGGCCATGCTTTCTTGACTTGCTCATAGTATTTACTTTTCAGCAAGATTATAGCTGCATAACCATAAGCTGTTAAGAACATTCTATTCTAAACCAGCACTTCTGAGTCTATCAACAAACTGTACATCTGTTTAAACTATACCATGTGACATCTGTCTGGAAGGAGGAGGAATATTTTTAAGAAAGTGCTAAATTAGTTCTTAGAATCAAGGAAGGGTTATTATGTAAGTTCAACATACATGCAGTGAATGTAAAGAATGTGAAAACGAGTCCCCTAAACTTGGGGGAGGAGACAGTTCCAGCTCATAGCTTAGTGTGCTCAGAAATTTAGGTGTTTCCACTAATTAATAAAGTATTAACTGGTATATTTCCACAGTTACTCAAAATAGTTTCTACAGTAAGCATCACTTCCTCTTAACAAGTTCACTGACAACATTTTTAGATAACTTCAGCAACCTCCTCAAAAACACTGTATTGCCTACACTGAACAGAGATCCTTAAGTTAGAAGGGCAAACCTACCACCACACACAAAAATGTAGTATTATTTCAGGATGCTTTGTGGTAAGTTTAGTCTCACATATAAAGAAACACCGCGTTCTGTAAGCAGTAAACATACTCAGTGTATATAGTCTTAACAGGTTAAGGGGAAGCTGCATTCACCTAATAGAGGTGCTTCACCAAGTGTGTCTTTGTTTTTGTGCGTTACCCCTCCAACGTTTCTGCCTATGTTTAAACTTCCCTCCGCTATAAATGCTATAACATGTTTTAAAAAAATTTATCATTTTTTAATCAAATAATGTCCTTTTTATGCTATTAGAGTCTTCCTCCACGATGTTATAAAAGGATAAGAAGGGAAATTACTAGTCAATTTTAACCACTGAGATTTTAACCCCTGATTATTAAAAGAAATAATCATTTGCCTATTTACCCAGGTGTTGCTAAACTTCTCTGCAATCTAGGTCACTAGAATTTCTTCAGTAACTTTCCACATTCTTCACATCTTAAAAACAAGTAGCCACTCTTTGAAGAATTCTGATTAAGACTTTCTCAGAGAAACATTTGTAACAGTAAGAGTACCTTAAGAATATTTCAGAAAGTACTCTGAGCATCTTATCACTTCTTGAATTATAAAATAGACATAAATTAAAAATAAAAGTATTTCCCTTTAAGTTAAAAACAAACAAACAAGAAGTAGGGCTAAAGCACCTTTGGTCCATAGAAGGAGGGACATGGTAGACACCGCAGCCCAGTTCTGTTCTCCCACAGAATTGGCACTACACAGGGAAGCCACACACGGGGGTGGCGGGAGAGAGGTGGACAGAGGGAGGAATCACTTTTCCATCCCTAAAACAAGGATAGTAAGTTGCATATAGTAGAGACTCAATTAATATTGGTTGAATGAATCCAAAAGCAGCAAGCAAGCTAAAGTAAGGAGTAGATCCTGGCCACGTCTCCCTTCTCCTTTTGTAACTCACGGTAAACACAACCTGGTATTAAATCCCACCTGCCCTGGCCATTTCCATCACCACCAATTCCCAAAAGTGCTCTTAGATAAATATGTGATTTAAAAAATAAAGAGGTGGAGAGGAGGTAAAGGAGGCAACATTATAAAAGAATTTTTTTAGCTTCTTTCTTAAAATATATGTAGGAAAAATGTGGAAATGGAAGAAATGAATTTTACAAAATAATGTATTTGATCAGTACTCCAAAATGTAGTTTTTTTAAAAATTATGACTAGCCATTGATCACTTACTGCAAAATATTTATTAGTCTCTTAGTATCCGCAGGGGAGTGATCTCTGTGGATACCAAAATTCAAGGATGCTCAAGTCCCTTACAGAAAATAGTGTAGTATTTGCATATAACCTGTGCACATCCTCCCATATACTTTAAGTCATCTGATTACTTACAACGTTCTTATACAGTGTAAATGCTATGTAAATACAATGCAGATTCTTTGTGAATAGTTGCCGGAGTGGGGCAAATGTACGTTTTGCTTTTTGGAACTTTCTGGAATTTTTTTTCCTGCATATGTCAATCCAAGTTGTTTGAATCCTTCAGTGCAGAACCACAGATATGAAGGGCCGACTATACTGCTTTTCTATTCTTCTTGTTGAAGAAGTCAACAAGTGACAGGGCCTGGATTCCAATCTATGTCCCTGGCTTAAATTCTAGCATTCTCTTCACTATGTCACATAATATCTCAGTTACTAAAATTCCATTTGGTGGATAAACTGAGAAAAATCAGAATTGGGGGAAAACAGAACTTAAATTGTCAACTAGAAGCAAAATGTCCTCCCAGCTGCTTTAGGATTTAAAGCATCTTGGTAGCTCTTGGTAAACTGAGGGCAGAAATCCCATCTTGGTCATCCCTGTACTTACTATAGAAAATACTAGATACAGCACTTTGTACACAGTAGATCCACCAAAAATGTTTACAAAATTGAATTAGTTGGTGTGTAAGTGCCACCTTGGGCACGTTAACATGGTGGCTCCACCCTCCTCATATTAATTACAGAGATTCTCTAAAGATGTCTTCCAGAACATTTAAAAAATTCTTCCTGTTCCTTACATCACAAATATATGATACACAGGGCAGCTCATCTGTTTATTTCTCACTTAAAGTAAAAATACAACTCTTACACTTTTGGGGGACAGAGGAAATGTATGCTGCAGATACTAAGAAAGTACCACGGGTGACAAACGGTAACACTGTGAACACTAAGGTCTAAAGAAAGAAGAACTAACCTGCAAGCACTGAGCATGGCCGCCACCTGGGACTCATTCCAGTGGAACTGTCCCGCGGGGCAGACCGCTTGCGCCTCCCTCATTTAAAAGGTTTAAGCGTTACTTGTAGCTTAGATGAGGCCCCTGACTAACTCCGCTCTATGGCATTTTTAATCAGTGTGTTAACTGATTAGCAGTTAGTTTGGGCAGGCACACAGGAGTCTCTTCTTTGGGGAACTGATTTCACTGTCAGCAATATTTTATTTAGCATTTTTTAAAATAAAGAAGTATAAACTACAGAGGATTTTCCTCTTTCCTCCTGAATTTATCACAAAGAAAATTTACCAAGTCACATACAAATTTTAAGAAGGTTTAACCCAAATACATACATGAGGGCTTTTGTCGTATCACAAACAAGGATCTCCAGCACTATTAAACCAAGAAAAATTTCCCCAAATTCAAAAATCTCAAACTTCCTCAAACCTATTTAAAAGATCATTCAACTGAACAAATATATCAAATTTTCCACTACAACATAAAAGTGTTCATTGAACAAAAGCTTTCCAATTAAGACTATATTCATATGTAGCAGCTTTACATATATATGTATATAATGATATATATGTGTGTAGATATATACCATTAAACGTTTCTTATCTCTATAGGAAAACCAGTAACATTTAAAAAATCTTGGCATAGAAATAGCTATTAAGACATTTCATCAATTCACACTATTCAACTGCATTTCAAAAGATCAAAAACGTAACAGTTGCACAAAGTTCCAATGGAAGTAACTAAAAACAGCAAAGAAACCGAAGATTCCCCCAAAAGTTAAAAACGTCCCTGTGCGCGCACGTGCACACACACACACTTCATAACATAAAGCAACCTGATAATGAGATAACTGCAGGACACTCTACAAACTGATCCACCTCCTTACACTTTCATTCTAGAGTAAAAACAGGAGTTTCAGTCTCTTTGGTCTATGCAGCCATACACTTAATGTGTCCAAGTTATTTTTCTGGCTAATTTCAGGTTCTGAATCATGTGCTCCATGTTACCTTGCTGTGATAGCTCTCTGAAATCATACAATAACCGTATGTTAAAATAAATATTCATTTCTGTAGATCTAAAACAATTTCAACATGTTATTCATAACTCCTCCCAAAGAACAGGGACACTTTAAATTACTGGAGAATAACCAAAGTAAAGGAAGAACACAATTCAAGTCTAACAGAAAAGGGAAACTCCAATAGAGTTGGAAGATTTATGCCTAAATTTAATTTAGGAAAACATCTGGAATATAAAGAATACATGAAAATGACTTCAGCCTTGTACATAACAAAAAATAATCAATTTTAAGATTTACTTCAAAGATCTTTAAGAATGCATAGTTGCTTCTTGGCTTTTTAAAAACAAATTTCCAAGCCACAGTGTTATAAACCCCCAAAACTGGCTTCCATACTGGCAAAATACCCCCAACTCCTCATCGCTGAGTTGTTGATATAGCCTGCTTTTTGGTGGAGAAAAGGTGCCGTGGGTAAGAAAGTTCTTAAATTTGAATAAGAACTAATAGAAACTTAATTGTTACCAAATTAGGTTATAAAACAGTGAGGGTAAAGTATGCAGATTTGGACTGTCCTTAACTTCATATTTTCTGCAGTTGGCTCTTCCTTTGAGTTAGCATATATGTAATTGTATCTGGTGTTTTTAAAAGTCTCAGTCGGAGACAAACTCAGCCAGGTTCTGTGTTTCCCTTACTTCTTATCCTCTTAAAAACAATTGCATATTTCCAAAACCTCTTAAAATGTTTTATACTAAGGACTTTTTCATTCTAATAAATGTCATCACAGATGCTAGTAAACTTAAATAACAGCATAAATAAAGAGCTGGAGAACTGAAATGAAACACTCAAGTATAGTTCAATACTGCACTGATACGCTGAGATTAACTGCCGAATTTTAAAGTTATTTACTATACTCCAATTTTTACTTAGAGAAATTGTTACCATACACCCAAAGTAAGATAATTACTCTTCCTATATGACTTGTTACTTATCTACAAATGAAGCTTCTTGTTTTCACAGCCTAATTTAGGCCACTCTTTAAATATAGTTAATACTCCAGAATGAAAGACTGTTTATGTTTTGTCAAAAATTAAGACATATGAAAAAGTAATATAATTCCACTGAGATACGAATTATAAAGATGTTTTCTCCATGAGATACATGGCAAAAACTTTCTTTAGAAGGGCGAAAAATGCAACATGCATTTCAGACTTATTTTCTTACAAAATTTATAAGAAATTTCTCAAATTGTATTTTTATGACACACAAACTACAATCAATGTGTGACCCATGTTTTTAAATTCATATCAGTAGAATGTTTGTGTCCGAGGGAAACTATTAAGAGTGTTATTTAAGTGGGTGAAAAGGATGCACCCTACAGACCTACTTTGAATCCTTAAAAGAGTTTAGCAGTTTTCCACTAAGTATTACTTTCCACATGAACTAAATAACAATAATGCCTAATTTATATGAAAGCCCTCAATCCCAGAAACGCTCAACAGTAAAAATCAAACAATTTGTCTCATATTAAATGATTCAGTACGCAACATTCATACGGGATTTAGCATTATAAAACAAAAAATCTCACCACATCACCTGAACTCATGTCAAATATGTTCACAGCACTCATCTACATCTACACTTGCAAATTTCACATGATCAATGTTTAAAAAAGAAGAGTTTGGCACATATATCGATTCTTCAAAACGTCCCTGTAACCTAACACAACACTGTTAAGAATGATGATTCAACACCAATGTTAACCTGATTGGCAGCTAAACAAGGTGCTTTTTCTTGTAGCTTCACAGAGTGTAATGCGCCTTGCCCGGGTCGGAGGCACGTAAGGTGCAGTGCGGTAGTGCAATCACTTGAACACCAGAGGGCGATCTCTCCACACAGCTCAAGGCCTTATGTTCTGACCTGCTCCTTCCACATTCTTGTACAATTTCATTCCCACTTGCTAATAATGCCGTTTTCAGAGAATCTGTATATCTGTTTCCTTATTTGAAGTAAGACATTCCCACAGAAACCTCAAAGTGTGGCGAGTATCCTTGAAAAGGAGATGATTAATGTCAGTACAGTCTGTCCAACGCCCCACACGAGGGCTTCCAATGGGGCCATGTTCTTCCCTGCTACTCTGTAAATGCCAGCTACAGCCGCACCTAGGTGAGGAAGTGAGAGACAGACAAACAACACAGTCATTCATTTTGTAACACGCTGCATGGTTGTAACTTACAATCTCTTTTCATTTTAGTCAAACATAATAAGTTATCAATCATTCCCATTTTATAATTTTCTATGAAAGAGTTTCCATGTGATTGGTAACAGTTACACTCTAACATACCACATTTACCCACAGTTGTAAAACAGGCTTTTCTATTCACCTGCAAAATACGTATTTATGGTACATGCTGCACTTAACAACAAATATGTTCATAAAAGAATAATTTTCACTATTGTAATCGCTCAGCTGGGTATTGAACGGGCCCAACCTCATCAGCACTTTTATAAACACACAATACAGTTTATTAATAATTATAAACAATAATACAGAAAACTACACAATATGTCTAAATTAGTCAAGAAAAATTTAGTATTAAAGGAATTATTTCTTTCAGTAAAATGAATTCTTAAATCTTAAAATACCAGAATAGTTGACTAATGTATTTGACAGTCTACCATATAAAATAGTTTATTAAGTGTTTTAATAAAGCATACAACTGTAAAGTTACTTGGAGACTAGCATCTTGACATCTAATAGAAGTGGAAGATGAACCTGACATCTGTTCTGGGAAAATTTAGATAATGTGCACTTCTGAGAATGAAAGAATCTCGGGGTCACAAAGGAGCCTCAGAGCCCTGCCTGAGACTCTGGTCCAACATTTCATCTTATTGGTATAGTATATATAATGATATATGGTATCATATATACAATGGTATAGTAAATATGATAAATGGTATCTAAGTGGCTGATTTTGAAAGTATATTCAGAAATCATAAAAGGAGGAAACATTTACATTGTAGTTATGCCACCTCAAAGGTTGAGGCAGCCTGAAAACTTCTCTAGAAAAAAACTGTCTACATATTCTAGAATGGTCAAATAAAAAGAACAGAAATACATTATTTGAAGACACTGAATTATAATTATTTGAGATAGAAATCTACTCATAAAAATTAGCTAAGAATTAACTCCATAGTTTACTTAAATTTTCCAAATAAAAATTATTATATTCCTCTACAGAAGATATAAATAGGAAAAGTAAATTATTAATCTAAGTCAAGGGCTTTCATATACATATTTTTAAGAAGAAAATTAAAATATGTAATACATTTATAGCATACTGTGTATCTTGCTAGGAACTTTATAAATATCATCTTAAATATCATACCACCCCTGAGTATTATTATCTAATTTAAAGAGGGAAAAACAGAGGTTCAGAGAGCTTCAATCACTAGCCCAAGTAAATACAGTACGTAGAGAGCTGGAGTTTCAATCCAGGCTAGTCTGGCTATAAATCTCCAAATCATTCTATCATTTCACATTTACAACAAGTGAAAAAGAGAATAGGAACTCAGAAAATAATAAAGTACCTGATAATTATCTCAATATTAAATAAAACTCTTAGTAGCATCAACATGTACTTAATCAAGTAATAAACTTCACTAATACAACTGGTCAGATCTTCAAATTTTAGAATTGGATGATATTCTTTAAAAATTTTAAAGATCTTAAACCTTCTTTACCATCAGAAATTATATTTAAATAAACCTGGAAAATACTGTTTTTGTTTGGATTTACCCTAGATTTCCATGACTATCTTCAGTTTTAAAAAAACACAATTTGGCCTCCATTTCTCCAGCACTATGTTTTCAAAAATGATCCAAGAAGTGAAAAATCTTAAGCAATTACTAGCTCAGGCTGCCTGGAAAGGGACAAATCTGTTAATTCAAACATCCTATGCTTATATAAGGTTAAGAGCATGGATTTTAGAGCTAGACTTGTGGGTTAAAATCCAAAATCCAGTTACACTGAGCAATCACTTAACCCCTCTGTGCCTTATTTCCTCAGCTGCAAAATGGGGGATATGACGATTAAGAGAAAATACTTACAAAGGGCTTAGAATAGTGTCTGGTACTAGTATATGCTCCAAAATTTGATTAGTAGTTGTCATAGTAAATGAGAAAGGTATCTCCAATCAGTGATTCACCATTCAACAAATGGTGTGGAACAACTGGTAGCCATTTGGAAGAAATAAATTTAGGTCCCTACTTCATACTATTCCCTCAAATCAATTTCAGATGGTTTAAAAAACTAGATGTTAAAAATAAGTTAAACATTTCACTTTCAAAGGCCATACTGTTTGAGGAAAAACAAGTAAAACTGCTAAATAACCCACTTTTCTTTATAATCTTTCAAGGAACAGAGGATAAGATCTTCGAGCCTATAATGATGAAGGCAGAAAAATGAATGAAAAAGTATAACTACTGTAAAACTCCAGAGTTTCCACAATCAAGGTAGACATTTATAGCATTATACAGAAAATAAAACAAACTACCATTTTCCTCCTAGTGGACAATCAGGAACTAATTTGTAAGTTACAACTTCCCTCCGAAAGCAGCAGATTTACAATAGTTCCCATTGCACCATCTCTTTCACAGCCCAGAAGCACCACTCAGAAAAGACTGTTCCGGTGGAACTCTAAATCTAAAAGAGCTGAAAGAAAACAATTGTGTGTGCCTATTAAATAATTCTGGAAACATTGCTATTAAATATTGAGCAGTTATGAAGGAATATTTATAAAAATATATGTATATTATAAAAATAATAACAAATTCCCAAGTACCACCATCCAAATGAAGAAAAGAACACTGCTATTTCCTTTGAGGTTCCTGTGGACTCCCCTCAATCACATCCATTCCCTCCTGAATTTGGTTTTTATCATTTCTTTGCTTTTCATCAGCCTTACTACCTGCCTAAACCTGAAATATATATTATTTAGTTTCTGAAATAAATTAATTTTATATAAACTGATACTGTAAGTATTTTGAATTTTTGGCTCAATATTATTATCCATGTCGTTGTACATGGCTACAATTCACACATTTCCACAGATGTACACAATTCCAAGTATGAATATACACAGCTTACTGATCCACCCTACTGTGGATGATATCTGTTTCTAACTCTTAAAAATGACAATCCCTGTTTCTGTGAACATCCCTGAACATGACTGCTGGCATGCATACGCAGTCAAGAGCTTCTCTGCAACACGTGGGAAAAGGTAGAACTGTTCAGCCCTAGGTTATTCATCTTATGATCTTTCCAGAAAATCAAATTTTGCTTTGTTATTAATTTTCATAAACTCAACTTATAAAATTTAACAGCATTTCTTTACCCTGCTAAAACTAAATGATGTAATCAAAAAGACACCATGCACAACAACCATAACATGAGTTTAGGTATTGATCAAAAATATGCAACCCTCCTATTGAGAAGAACATTTTTAAACTCTAACAAAAGACACAGAAGACAATCTGAACAAATGGAGATATATTACATGCTCTTGGGTGGGATAGTTTAATATGTCAGTTCTTCCCAAAGTAACCTCTACATTCAATTAAATCCCCATAGAAATCACAGTTACACTTTTTGAGGAACTCAGTAGATATATTCTAAAACTTATATAAAAGAATAAAGGTCCACCAATAGTTATGTAAACTTTGAGAAAGAAAAGAAATGAGAGACCTAGCCCTACCAGAAGAAATACTGCAAAACAATAGAGACAGAAATGAGGACTTGCTGCAAGAATAGATAAAAAGACTAACAAATCAGAGCAGAGTTCAGAGACAGAGCCACATACCTTAAGAACATAATGCACAAAAAAAGGTGAATCAATGGATGCATTAGTGAATGGTGTGATAAAAAACTGATTTACTGTATGGGAGGAAAAAAATATACCTGGAATCCTATCTAATTCCAAACACAAAGATGAACTCTAAACCAGAAGGCAAATTATGACCTGAATGTCAGACATCTATTTTTGTAAATAAAGTTTTATTGGAAAAAGCCATATCTATTCATTTACCTATGTCTATGGCTGCTTTTATGCCTTCATGGCAGAGTTGAATAGTTGTGACAGAGACCATCTGGCCTGCAACGTTTAAAATAGTTACCATCTGGCCTTTTAAGAAAATGGCTGCTCAGTCCTGTTCTAGGTAAATTAGAGACCTTAAAGATAAAACTATAAAATTAACAAAAGAAAATATATCAGAATATCTTTTAACCTTGGTGTAGGGGAGAACTTCTTAACTAAAATTCTACATTATAAACTATAGGCAAAAAACTCTTTAAGCTGATTACATAGAAATGAAGGATTTCTGCTCATTAAATAACATCATGGATGACGGTACTGAAAAAAGAGAAAGGTGATTTGCAAAGTTCAAAACCAACATGACATCAATATCTCTAAGAAACACCTATCATTTAATAAGGAACAAGAACCCCCAAAGAAAGGCACAGAATTTAAAGAAGCAATTTGCAAAAAGAAATCTAAATATATAATAAGAATAGAAAGAGATGCTTGAATTTATTAGTAATCAGAGAAAGGCAAATTAAACCAACACAGAGATGTCACTTAACCCTCAGACTTGCTAAAATTAGATACCTATATAATGTCAAATAATAGCATTATATACAAAGCCATTTTTTCCCAATTCTGGTATTAACTAAAATGAAAAATCACTCCATTCTGGAAATAAAAATCTAAGAAGTAGTAAAATATAATAGTAGTAAAACAGAACCATCATTTGCTGAATTGAACATACAGCTATGAGTGTGCTAGCACTCACAAAATGCATTACGAAAATAAATGTAATTAAAAATTTACAGTGGCTAGTTTTAATTCAAGTGTTTGCAGGTCAGAAAATTAGCCAGAAAGGTTTAAATGTCTTATTGTTAACTTGTACAAATTTTCACTTGAAATTTTGTCAGACATATTAGTAAGAATTTTTAAATATAACACTGTAATTTCTAAAATCATTGGCTTATTTTATTCTTGACTGAATATACATACACATCATTAGAAATAAATAGTAGAATCATGCTCTCTTTAAAGTTTTACAATGATTTATGCCAATAAATACACATACTACTATCGACTTCTGAACAAACTGTTCCTTCTTCCTTCCTCCTCTGTCACGGTTCCACAGTTACAGCAGTGGCCCACATCAAAAACATTAGCAGTTCCTTTCATGTCTCTCTGTATGTCACCAGTGAATAACAACTAATTTGGATTTTTCCCTTTTGCCATAGTCCTTACATCAACTCCTTTTCCAACCCACTGCCACCAGTCTAGTTCAGATCCAGGCTCAAATTCAGATTACAGTTAATGCATCAATTCCTCTTCTTTCCTGTTTTTCCTCCATTCTCTCCCACCCTCTTTCCTCCTTTCTTCTGCTCTTCCTCCTTCACTATATCCATCCATCTAACCAGTATTTTCTGAGTATCTGCTATGTTCCAAGTACTATTTTATTGCTGGAGATACAGCAGTGATGAAGACAGACCAGGTCCCCACTCTTTCAGAGTCTTCTCTTGGTTCTCTATTCACATATATTCTATATTCAGCTATGAAACAAATTTTTCTATTGAACTGCCTTGCCCCTTGCCAACCCCATTCAAAATTATCTACTTGTTTCCCATGGCCTACAGAATAAAGTTCAAACTGTGGCTGGCCTTCCAAGGTCCTTGAGGACCTGGCTCTATCTTTCCAGCTGAAGCTCCTACTACTCCACTCAGCACGCCTGGTGCTTCAGCTAAACCCTATCTATAGCAGAATGAATGCAGCACCATACGATAAAGTTATGGGTTGAATGTAGCAACAACAAAAACCTAACGCAAGAGAACACACAAAAACCAAATAGTAACTCAAGAAAGGATGAAAAAACAGCCTACTATTTCCCACAATTATTTTATGACTGTCTTATTCGTGCCACAGGACATACCCAGAGACATGGGAACAGGGCTTTCCACTCAAGGCAAGGTATCACTCTGGGAAAAGGTGACTGTGGGACACAAAAGGAGGGAGGCCTTCAAACTACAGAAGAAATGGACTTCCTCTCACCTTGGGGGCTAAGAACCAACTTAGAAAGGAAGAAGCCCTAGCTGAAGAGTCTTGATAGAGCTGGGGTGGCAGCAAGCTGCCTGAGCCTCACGGAAGCAGGCCGGCGTCAAGGGCAACAGAAGCTCTGTGCCCGGCGGCGACGGGACCGACGACAGCAGAGAAGCAAGCAGCCAGTGTAGAGCAGGCCACGTGAAGGAGGCAGCTGAGGCCCCCCGAGGCTCAACAGGACGCATCCAAGTTCTGGCTTAACCAGCATGGTAGAAACTGCAACTAACTTTGAACCCAAAGCTGGAGTTGAGGCCTAAGTATTGTCAGTGCGGAAGGCCGGAGGACATGAACCTGAGGACCTTTACAACAGGCACAGAAGGCAGCACAGTTGAAACTTGCAAGGAGCTAGAATACTCTGTAAAGTGGCTAATTTCTAGTAGCCCAGGGGAGACTTATGTCTTAATAATTTGCGTTCAAGAAGCAAGTGCACTTTTACTTTGTGGTCACAAGCAGCTGACATCGAGGACCTAAGGGCTGTATTTTCACTTTAATGACAAGTATCACTGTCATATTTGTGTGCCTACCTCTCCCTTACCACACAGTGAGCTCCTTTGAAGCAGGAACTACATCCACTTTAAGATATATTTTCCCACAAACTGCTCTGCCTCTTGCCAATTTTTACAAGTTTCTCTATTTCCCCCAAAACCTTGCATGAGTATTCATATAGCAAAAATACAAAAACTATCTGTTCAATAAATAAATGAGCTGATCTTTACCTTCTAGATGAAGTGTGATTAGTGCTGAAAAACATTTTACGTGCAAGATGACACTGTTATATTTACAATTAGAATAAAGGTACCCAAACTGTAAATGCATATACAATTACGTCCTTAAACAAAACAACATCAACTTACTAGTGATCATCGCTCCGGTTACGGAAGCCAGAAATCCAATGCTGACTGCAATGACAGAGATTACCCTCCCCTGCCGGTGCCTCTGCAGCATCACGAACATCAACACTCCCGCAGCACCGTGGACAAACAGAGAGGAGAAGAGAGCCCAGAGAAAGATCCAGTACCACATCTCTGAAAGGAAAGGCAAAGTATTAACTATTCTGTTGAAAAACGTCTTAGAAAACCCAATTTAACAAACAGTGAGCACCCATAGTTTGGAGGACGGTTACATGAGACAATGGATAAAAACATGCATAGTACAGTGCTTGATACATAGTAGCACTAAGTAAATTTTAATGGTTATCATGATCACTAATGCTTGATGGGGAAATAACTCCATGACTACAGGTCAAGGCCACACTCTAAGTTCCTCGCAGTGTCCCCATTGTATAGCTATCATCTGTTCGTTTGTTTAATAAGCCTGAATACATTTGCAAATCTCTTGTAATAAATTATATAATTAATTACTGTTTGATACATAATTTTCTATTTTCTACACTAAGTGTCCAGACGTTTTTTTCTTTTATGATTTTAAGAATTTCAGGCAATTCCCCTCTTGGTTCTCAACTTAAAGAATCAGTCAGAATTTTAAAAAATTCTTTGTCTCAGGTCATTTAATAGTCCTGACCCAGAACTCTTCAAGCTCTATTCCTCTTTCTTCAATGTATCCTCAGTTACTGTTCACTGAAGCCCAGTTTACAGACGGTTGATGAGCAAGCCTTTTATTCTCTCTAGTATCCATTCCCTGTCCTCTTGGTCCCTGCCCACTCTGTCAATGCACACAGTACCTGGGATGTTGCCTGTCCCTGCACTGACTCCATCTCCTTAATCATGCCTGTGGTGCGATACAGCAGGGCAGGCTACTGATCCAAACTGGGCCAATCACTCCCTTCCCCTAGGAATTCTGTACTGGGACCAACTGAGCACCTCAGTCTTTGAGTGGATGAAGCTGAAAGGCTCAGGATTTGTGAACAGCCATTTCATCATCACGTGACAAAAAACACAATACAGGATAAAAGAAAAATAGGTTCATCAAAGGTAAGAGACAACATCTCACTCCAGTGATATCTAAGGGCCTACCACATTAATACCCTTAGACCAATGCAGTTTCCTTGTAATAAAATCCTTCTTTTTAATTAGCCCAAGTAAGGTTTCTGTTACTTGTAGCTGAAAGAACTGACTCTAAAATGTTTATATGTCACCTTGAAGTGACACGTACACATGCTATAAAGCAAAACGTCTCATCTACTACTCGTGCAAGTATTCACTCTATCAAGTGGGAAAGAAAGGTCAATAAAGTCACGATTAAAGAGAACAAAATGGATGAATCAAAATTTATTTATCCAAACATCACTGAAGTACAGATACATACTATTGATAGGAGTGTAAAATGGTGCAGCAGCTATGGAAAACAGTGTGGTGGTGCCTCAAAAATTTAAAAAAAAAATTACCATATGATCCAGCAACTTCACCTGTTGGTATCTTTCCAAGAATGAAAAGCAAGACCATGAAGAGTATTTGTGCAACCATGTTCACAGTGGCATTATTCGCAATAGCCAAGAGGTGGAAGCAACTCAAATGTCTATCAATGGATGAATTAACAAACAATATGGTTTATACATACAATGGAGAAGTATTCATTGGAAGAAATTTCTGTCACATGCTACAACATATATGAATCTTGAAGACATATTAAGTAAAGTAAGTCAGTCACAGAAAGACAAATACTGACAAATTGCACTTATACAAGGTACATAAAGCAGTCAAATGAATGGAAATAGAAAACAGAATGGTGGTTGCCAGGGACTTGGGGAAGGGGAAATGGGGACTTGTTTCATAATGGGTACAAAGTTTCCACGTTACAAGATGAAAAGGATGTGGAGATCTTCTGCACAACAATGTGAATATACTTAACACTATTGAACTGTACACTTAAATATGGTTAAGAGGTTAAATTTTATGTTATTTTTTAACCACACTTAAAAATTAAATAAGTAAAACTTTAAAATTATGTGTACAAATTTAAAAGATAATTACTTTGTCATGACCATCAGTAACATTTAAAAACAAGGCAAAAAAACTCTCTAGAAAGAAAGGAGGGTGTGATTATAAAAGGGTAACACCACATCTTTGTGGCAGGGGAACTGTGCTGTATTTTGACTGTGGTGATGGATACATACAGGAGTGATAATGCTATCAGAACTAAACACTCACAAATGAGTACAAGTATACAAGAAAATTCTGGTGAAATCTGTAAAGGTTGGTAGATCGTATCAATGTCAATATCCTGGATTTGATATTATACAGTGGTTTTCAAAGATGTTCCCATTGGGTAAATGGAATTAAGGGCACACATGTTCTTTCTGTATTATTTCTTACAACTGCAGGTGAATCTACAATTATCTCAAAATGAAAACTTTAATTTAGAAAAAGGGAGAATATATAGAAAAACATTTTTAAAAACATCAGTTTCACCCTGCCAAATTTTTAAGAATTGACACTTAGAATGTACTCATAATTTAAAATCACTTCAAGGAAGAGATATTTGATATATTTTCCAATGTGTGTTAAAGTACCATGCATGCTTCTCAGTGGCGTAACAGAGAGATGCTGGCGATTAAGGAAATCAGACAAAGTTTGCCTTTTAGAGGTTTTTCTCTTCTAGCTTTCAGGGAAATAGTGCTTTAATGCTGTCGCTCTCAAACAAATGCCTTCAATTGATAATAAATGAATTAAAGACAAAAAAGCTTAACTTGCCCAGAAGATATTTATATTTTAAAAGATATAATTTTCCAGAGTGAAGCTAACAAAGTGACAATATAAGGGAGTAACAAGGAGAGGGGGCATTTTCACCAAGGGAGCTCTGAGATGAGGAAAGGCTCTGTAACAGGAGAGCCCCTGAGCCCTGGAGAGAGGAAGGTGCTAAGAACAGGAGAGGAATATCACTGCCTTTTCTTAAACTGTGCAGGACGTACAGCTAACATGAACACCCAGAGGCCCAGTTTTCTCTTTCCATCCATATCCTGCCTAACCCAAGTTTCTAGCAACTGAGCAACAATGAAAGGAGGAAGCCAGAGGGAGACTTTGCTAATGCTAAACAAAACACAAAACAAAAACTTAAAAATACACTGTACAAAACTTTAAAGCATTCCATCCATGGAATCACCTTAATTCCCTGAAAGGAAACAGTCCATCTTCCTGGGCACATCTCATAAAGTCCTTTCATTATTTTTCCCTTTTCAAGGCTGTCCACAGTCTTCTCTTAAACTCATTTTGCCTGAATTGTTGCAGTGTGTTTGTTTACTTTTAGTGGCATAAGAGGCAGCAGAGCTGTGATTTGTTCCAGCCTCCAAACAATACTAGAAACAGCCCTGCTCCCAATCTGTATCTCTCATCAGCCCTGGTTGCCAAGCCACCGAAAATTATCTTCCATGCTTCTGTTTTTAATCCTTGGACAAAACTGTTTATGAGAAATGAATTTCTCTAGATATCAAGAATATATTAACTAAGTAAAAAACAAGTCAAAGAATGGTACACATTGTATGATCCTATTTGTTCAAAAATTCAGTGTTTGTTTATGCACAGAGAAATGCATAAACAAACAGAAAACAATGGCTATCTTTTAAAGATAAGATAGGAGATGAGTGATACTATTTTATATATGATTTACTGATTATTTTTTTAGCAAACAGCCTGAAGTATTTTTTTTTAACTTACTGCAGATATGCTGTCTTTAAGAAATAGTTTTTGATGGGAAAAAAAAAGAATTTTTCATTCTAGAACTCACCAAAGGAGAAGATGCTCTACAAGGCCAATGCTTCCCAACTCAGGCTGCTCACAAGAATGACCCACAGAGCAACCAAAACAATCTCTAAAGGTGGGACCTAAACATTTTCATCAACTCTGCCAGATACTCATGACGTGCAATAAAGATGGAAGTCACTACTCCAGGCTAAGCTTACATAAGACGTACTTAAAATCAAAAAAAATAAAAGTCATAAAAACAACAAAATCTATCTCATTGGACAAATGCTAAACATATTTTTTAATCCTATGTAGCATACTAGCCGTTCTAATAAAATCATTAGCAAGTAGATACTGAACACTTGTTATGTACTCAACATACTCTAAACCTCAAGCTGAAAATAACATGCCAGTAAGACTAAATCTGGAGGCTGTTCAAAATTTCTATCTTCTTTCCTCATTATATGTTTACATAATCTGTGTTCAAATTCAGTTATCTCAAGCTTTGTTTCCATTCCATCAAATCTAAGGTGTGGCCATTGTTCCCCTTGGCTTCTGACACCAGTGACTTCTCAGTTTGTGAGAAGGCACATAGGCAGCTTACTAGACTCTCAGAGAGACGACGCATTTACAATCTGAAATAGTCCCCGACATCAGGGGTCGGCAAAGTACGGCCCACGAGGCCTGTTTGGCCACCACCTGTTTCTGCGCAGTCTGCAAGCTAAAAATGGTTTTTACATTTTGAAATGGTTGAAAAAAATCAGAACAATATTTCATGACACATAGAAAGTACACAGAATTCAAAGTTCAATGGCAGTTGGGTCTCACTGGAACACAGCCATACTCATTTATATTGTCGATGGCTACTTTCACACTATGATGGCAAAATCGAGTAGTTATGACAGAGGCCCTGTGGCCCGCAAAGCTGAAGATACTTCCTGCAGTTACTATATGCTGCATATGTTTAGTACTGGTCCTTTAGAGAAAAAGCTTGATGACTCCTGGTTCTATATCATTTTGACATATATTCCAGGGGTCTGGGTTGTCACCCTACAGCCCAATGGAAATTAGTCATGGTACTTTCATATTATATCAAGACCTGACACGTGAGGGTTTAATTAATGGTGCTTCAATGGCATATTCTAATACCTCAGGTTCTTCAGAGCACAATATGCAGCCCATGCCACGGGGCACATGTACCCAAAGGCACGTAGAGAGCGGAATGTCAGGAAAGATCCCAAGAGAAGCCACTGTCCCCTAAATTCTTAAAAACAGACAGGATTTAACAGAATGATAAACACTGGAGATGGAATGAGGGTGAGGAATGGGGAATGGGGCACTCTAAGCCAATGCTTCTCAGCCGTGACTAGATGTTAAGAGTTACTTGGGATAGCCTAAAAGAAATACCACCCTCACAAACTGACTTAATTGGGCATCAGAATTTTTCTAAGATTCCCAAGTGATTCTTATGTACAGTAAAGAATGAAAAACTGCTCTAAGACAAAATGATCTAATCATAGGATTATGTACAATGAAGAATATGAACTTGCAAAAATTCTGGTTTGGCTAAAGCCAAGAAATATGGAGAGGAGAGGCTGCAGATTATAGAGATGGGCTGGAGCCAGAGTAGCTTTTGTGGGAGAGGGGAGGCTACTTACAGACCCTGAAAATGTGGACTTTATACTGAAGGTCGAAGGTTCTGAGGAGCCAATGAAAGGCTTTAAATAAGGAAGTGATACAATCACATTTACCTTTAAAAAAATTAATTATCCTGTTAGATATGGGGAAGTGATACTGGAAGGAGATGAGAGACTATCAGAATATTTCAAGAGTCCAAAGAGTTATTAAGGCCTGCACTTAGGCACTGGCTTTAGGATTGAAAAGAATTTGAAATATTTAGGATTTGCTGATGACCTGGATGACAGAGGTGAGGGACATACGATGTCTGGCCTCCCAGATTTCTGCTACGACCAGCGGAATAGATGACAATGCTAACTGATTTGGAAGCACAGGAAAATATGTTCAGTACATCTGCAATACTGTTCAAATGCTGGTGAGAAGCAAGGAGTAAAGAAGCTAAAAGCAAGAAAATGTCAAGTAGAAAAATGTGAAGATTACCTATACATTTATATTATGGGCCATGTTTTTAAAAGCAGGAAATCTCAAGTTTGAGAGTCTCCAATCTTGTTAAATGCATGATTTATTTTGTCAGATTTTAAATCTATAATTATTACAAAGTTCTGTTGTCAGATTTAAATTTGAATCAAATTTAGGACATAGAAAACTGTAACGAATGTCACTCTAACCCCAACAATGAAAAAAAAATAAACTACCAAATCATAACTTTTCTTTAGCCCATCAGTCAAGTGACACTGCAAGATAACAAACTAACCTGAATTCCAAAGACAGACAAGAACCTCCAAGGAGAGAGACATATATACAATGTCACCTGTGGCAAAGCACAGGAATGAGAAATGGGCCCCATACAAGTGGGTAAGAAGAAATCAGCTAAAATTATAACCAACTGTAAGTCCAAGTGGGGTCGCTTAACCTGCCAGCCTGGAGTAACACAGGGAAAGTGCACAGTCACCTGCGAGCTCTTTTCCTTGGGTCACTACTGGGCACTCCCTGGAAAAATGGACTCCGAGGCAGGAGACTGGACAGCACCACCCCTGGTGATGCATGTCAGCCTATGGGAGGTGATCAGCAGCAGCTAAGAGAAACACAGACAACCCTGCCTGCTTCCTGGAACCCTTCTTCTCAAAACAAGCCTTAGCCATTGCAGGAGGGCAGCAAATCCTGTCACCCTAAGGGAACAAAACCCACTGCAGGTCCAGCTTGGGGAAAAGTAGAAGGAAAAGTCCTCCCCCTCTGGGGAGGGGCAGGCAACCATCCAGAACCCAGGATCCTATTTTAAGCGGAGTCAGTTACTGCTGAGTGAAGGACTGGAGACTCCTGCCCAAGACCAATCACAGATACGAAGGAGAGTGTGGCCACTGTGGCTCAGAAAGGTAAGAACGTGGACAGCCCCACCCAGATACCCCACTACACAGAGCCTGCCAAAGACTAAAACTGGACCAGGACAGTAGAAAAATTCCCCTGCCCCCTCTATGAGCCTAACAGCAAGGAATGAGCTTCAGAAGTCTGTGCCTGGGGGAAGGCAAGTATGTGGACAGACACCTCTTCCATGGTGCAGGCATGCAGATGACTACGAGCTGACGATGCAGCATTAACACTGAGAATAACACTGCAGCACCCAGTCCCCATCCTAAGAACAAGGCAACAACACCAACACCTTCTAGAGAATTTGAAGCCTGTGGTGCACTGAGGGTAACCATAACAAGAAAACTCACACCATGCTCACTCCTGAGTAAATTAAATCAGTCTTCACTGTACCAGGCTAACAGAAGCAGCCCATTTCCAGGCATAAATATTATGTACCTCGGTCACTACTGTTATACATACAAAGTCCTGAATTCAATTAAAAAAATGAGACACTCTCAAAAGCAGGGAAAACAATCTATTGTCAAGAAATAAAGCAATCAGACTCACTGGTGACCCAGATTTTAGAATAGACAAGGACTTAAAAATAACTATAATTAACATGTCAAGGACTCTCAAGGAAAAGGTGGACAACTTACATGAACAGAGAATTTCTACAGAGAGATGGAAAGTCCAAGAAAAAGTCAAATGGAAATGCTTAAAATTAAAAAAAAAAAAGACAAACCCAACAACAACAACAAAACAGAAAAACATCCACGACATCAGAGATGAAGAATTCCTTTAATTGGCTCCCCAGTAGATTTGACATAGGTAAGCAAAGAATTAGTGAACTTAAAAGGTGGACCAACAAACTATTCAAACTGAAAAATAAGAGAAAAAAGTGGGAAAAAAAGGAGGAGTAGGAGGGAAAAGAGGAAGTATCCAAGAGCTATGGGACAATTTCAAATAGTTTAACATAAATGTAATCTGGAGTCCCAGAAGGGGAAGAAAGAAAGAATGGAGAAAAAAAAATTTAAATAGACAGTGGCTGAAAATTTCTAAAAATAATGAAAGATATCAAACCACTAATCTAAGACTCTCCCAAGCAAGATAAAGACCTCCCAAAAGAACCAAAAAACAAAACAAAATAAACCACACACACATATTTACTCATAAATCATAGTGAAATGACTAAAAACCAAAGATAAAAGGAAAATATTGAAGAAGAAATAAGGAAAAGGCAGGGGGCAGAGAAAAAAAGACATCTTATACACAGAGGGACAAAGGATAGCAAACTTCTCATCAAAAACAATCAAACCAGAAGACAAGAGAGTAAGATTCTGAAAGACTGAAAGGGGGAAAAAAAAGAAAACCTCCAAAGCCAGAACCTATATATTCAGGAGAAATATTTTTCAAAACTGAAGGTGAAATGAAGTTTTTTTCCTAAAAACTGGGGGGAATTAACTGCCAGCAGGCCTGTGCTACAACATATTAAAGGAAGCTCTCAAGACAGGAATGTAATGCTAGATGGAAACTTAACTCTCCACAAAGAAATGAGCAACAAAGAAAGTTAAAATGAAGGTAAACCTTATGTTTTTCTTATTTTTAATCACTCTAATATTTTAGCCAGCTTTAAAAATTAGTTGCTGTATTTGTTCACCTAAAACCTCACTTAACATAGGGAGAAGTTAAAACTATTATAGATATTTAATAGTTGTCTACTTTCGCTTCTTAAAAGAGCAAAAACATTAGTTTAATTTAACTGTGACACCTTCAAGAGCTGCTTTAATATACTGCCTCTCTCAAAGCTTATGGCAATACTGTTCATTACCCACTTAAACTAAATAGCCCTTTAACCAACTAATTATATAATTTCAAACTATAAATTATAGTACTCATCATTGAAGAGAAAAAGAAAATTCTCAGAAAAACAAGTTTTTAATTTAAAACAATCAGAATATCATTTGCTTTAAAAAAAAATCAGGTTAAGGCTACTCAAAACAGTTGAAAAGTTGCTCTATACTTAAGACATAGCACTATCTTCCTAAAAGATGCCATTCAATTCGTTCTTCCTCATAACTGATTAGTTTCTCAGTGATAAAAGTATAAGGATTAAATGTCAAAATCTGAATCTATTATGAAATTTATGAGAGCAATATACAATAGTTTTGTTACTTGTATGCCCTTGAACATCTTAAATTATACATGTCCTACCAAAAAAATGTTGCCAGTAATAACATATTTGTTTGAATCAGTCACTGATCTAAAAAAAAAAAAAATCTTTTCAGTGATTGATAAAATGTTTTATAATCTCATGATACAGTATTTCCAAAGAATATTTACACTGAATATTGAAAAATGAACTTTTTACATCAATGAGCATAACTTACAATGAAATTCCTAATATAACAAATTCCTAAAATTAAATCTAAAAAAGAGACCAAATGAATGACAGATCAAAAAATAAGAGACCAAGCAGGGAAACTTAAGTAACGCACATGCATGGTCAGAACAGCCACACCTGGGACATCACTGATAGTAATCTTAAGGCAGCAGTAATGCTGCGGTGGGATTAACAAACAAACAAAAAACAATTTCAGAACTGGAAGGGATCTTCAGGTATTGAATCCAGAGTTTCCCAAACTAAGTTTTAAGAAGGCCTAATTCTAAGAACTATTAAATGGTGGTCAGAGAACAAAGATTTTCTAGGACCCAAACCTCACCCTACAAATTAGTATAGTAAAGGTCTGAAGCCTCATTAAAAAAAGAAAATTTCTTGATTTTAAAGCTAAAAGAAAAAAGTTTATATGCAAATGAGTAAATGTTTTTCTTAACATGTATCTCTAAACTTTTTTCTTAACTCATTAAAAACTTTACATCAGCTTTACTTTAACATCAGTGTGAAAATTATTGGCATTAGATTGTCTTACAGATGAGGAAACCAAGGCCAGTAAGTATGTGGCTTTTCTGAAGTACAAGAGCCAATTAATAGCATTCAAGGATAAAACTCAGTGTCTTGACTCACAAATTCAAGGGTCCTACTGTCTGTAGACTTTTTACTTGCATACAGAAATCTACTAGAACCAAATTTATCCTAGTAGGGAGAAGTTCCAATAACTGCCCAGTATATAAGTATTTACATAAACATTGTTAATGTTTCATTTTCCCCTATATTTCAGATTAAATATAACTAAACTGTTTAGAATTTTTAAAATACTACCATTTACTAGGAATTTTTCTCTATAGCTAATGGCTAATATAAAGAAAACATTTTTAAAAGATAAATTCTAATATAATCCTCTAATGTCAAAAGATAGTCACTTTAAAAAAAACTGGGTTATAGCTTCCTCTTGGAAATAAATGAGTCATTTATATTGGAATTTTAATTAAGTCCTTAGCCATACTGAACACTCTATATTAACTTGCATTATATATCACAACATAGTTACAAAGAGATCATCAAAAAATTAATTTTTAAAAATCTCGTTTTCCCAACTCTTGAGTTCTCAATAATAAAATCACCTTAATAGCTAGTTAAAAATGTACCTTCCTAGGCCCTGGTCTCAAAGATTCTAATTCCATAGATACGGACTGGGGCCACGGGCCCCTTAACCAGCCCCATGTGATTCTGATATGTAGCAAGATTTGGAAACCATGTTGGATTACCTGTTTCATTTCCAAGTTTATGATGATGACAAAAATGCCTTCTAACTTAATATGTTATCATAATCTGAAAAAAGTAATTTTTCACTTATTAGCTATTAGATCTAAGCAAGTTACTCTTTGCTTCAATGTCTGAATCTGTAAAATAAGATTAAACACTAATCCCTCTCAAGATAGTTGAAAAGATAAAATAAAATACATGCAAGGATGGTAACGAGCACAAAAAAAGTACATTCAATAAGCACCTCTGTTTTAAACGTATGATAATTATCCATAAAAGTTGCTTAAACACCTCATGTCCTATTAACAGCATATTCACTCCAATAAGTGCAGCTGAAAAATAATGCAACTAGAATGTTTTAATCTTGCAACTAAGTACTGTTTTAAAAGTTCAATTCAATAAATATGTATTGAGCATATACTATTTGCCAGGTACATACTAGGGTTCCATAATTCCATGATTAAAACAATGACCTGACCCTCAAAAAGCTCACAGACTAGAAGACAAATAAAAATTATAATGTAACTGAAAATACAATAATAAAAGCACATACAAGGAGCATAAGCAGCAGGATGAAGCGAGTAATTGCTTCTGTTTCAAGAGGATAGAGAAGAAATAGCTAAAACAGCTTGGAAAAGGGGAGAGAGTAGTTCTGCTCGCAAAGACTGGACTTAAAGCCTAGCACAACCGTTTTTGAGCTATTTGCTGTGGGCCAACTTAACTTACCTCTCTGAGCTTCCTTGTAACTCTACTTTGGAGAGTTATTCTGAAGATTAAAAATAATGTATGTCAAGCGCCTAACACACAGCAGGCATTCAATAAGTAGGAGTTATCTTATTTCAGAAGTGTGTGTTTGTTTTTAATAGACTAAGTTCTAAATGGCACTGTAGGCAGCATCTCTTAACTAATGGCTAAGCTACATCACGAAGGTCACCAGCATGGAGAAGGTCAAAATAAACCACATCAGAATGTTACCACTTACAGAGTACACTTTTTAGAAGTGATGTGGTTCCTAATATGTGATACACTCAGCTGCTGGTGAAGCATACTTCTAAATCTGTTTTCCTCCATTTTTACCCTGACAAACAGAATTTTGTATACTCAGACTCTGCTTCTTTCTTAGAAGAGGTTCCTATGCTCCTCATTCCAACCTCAGTCCTAGTTTTGGGTGTTCACCATATCCTTCATAAAATGGCCAAGTCCAATGAGCAACTGAAGACTATATTAGGAGATAATCAGAGCTAACTCTGGATTTAAACTACTATTGTTAACCTAATGGTTGGCCAAAGGAAACTGGAAGCCACTATAATGATTTAGAATCTTAAAATAAATATTTTAAAATGTTGTTAAATCTGGCCAAGAGGTAAGCTACTTTTACACTTACTCTGTGGTTCCCAGAGCTAATTTTTTTTAAATACCCATTGATGAGCTAAGCTAGTCATTAACAGATACAAATATATATTCTTAAATCCTTATTTTTCATTTTACTGCAATAAACATAATTGATACAACATTTTGAAATATTAACAGTGGATAAATACAAGGAAAGTCATAAGCAAGATAAAGGGGTCTATCTCAAAATTCAACTGAATTCTGAAATGGTCTTTATGTCAGTGTAGGTTTTCAGAACTAAAAACATGTTCCTGACCTGCAACCATCATGTAAGGTCAGTCTGCTCCAAGTTAAATGACCACAGATTAAAACTGAAGACACCATAAATCAATACAGAATCTCTATTAATTTTATAGTTTCCACATTCAAGGTAACCAGTGTCTTTAAAGTCAACCTTGTGGTATAAAATCTCCCTATATTTTTTTCTATGAATATCTGAATTCCATATAATACCAGATTTTATAATATCTTTGTATTATATATACACGTATGTATGTAACATAACAAGACAGGTTATATTTGTAAAATACTCTTCATACTCTTAACCAGTTTGACATAATGTATTTTGAAATACTAATGTTCTGTCAAAATTAGGTGTCTTATACATTTTCAAGAATTAAACCCTAAGAGTTTTTTAGTTTTTTTCCCTGAGAAGCAGGCGCTGAAGAGTCACCAAAATGTAACTGAAATCTTTTTCTTGTAAACACTAATCTTTAAAGAGTATTTTTAAAATTCAGAACTCAAGGTATAAGCATGTCCACATTAACCAAACCGGAAGTTTCTTCACAAAGCAAACCAACAAATTTGATTAAAAAGTATGAGTATTATTGCTTTTTATAAACAGAAATTGATATTATAATGTAGTTAAGTCAGATTCCCTCTTGATAGCCTTGACATACGAAGGGAAGTACACAAAATTATCAAATGTCACAGAAGCGGCGGCTTGAGGCCAGAGGGTGGGAAGGAGACAGACAAAAGGAAATAGCAAAGGGAGGACAAACACGGTTAAAGCAAAAAATGCTTAGAATGCACTTGGTCCAGCCGGTGACCTACTGTCATCTACTTAATAAAGCCAAAAAAAATTTAACAGTTGAAGCAAACAGGGGATTCAAGCCCTGCATTCGATGTGAGGTCTGCCAGAAAGAAAAAGAGCTAAACCAGAAAAAGATCTAAACAGCAAATAGCAGGGTGCGTGCGTGTGTATGGGGGGGGTGGGGTAGGGAATTAAGGCTAACTGTACTCAAGTCTCAGCACTAAAGCAATTCCGCGCGTACTACAGAAGCAGGGCAGTCGCAGAGAGGGAAGCGGGGGTCATGGATTCTCCCCCAGCGATTCAGGAGCCTCGGAGCGCCGGGGGGCTCGGGTGACCGGCGTCGCGCCCCTAGAACAGGCACGGAGCGGATCCTATTAACACTCTCTGGGCCGGGACTTGGGACCTCGAGCTCCCGAGAGGAGCGCGCACGGAGGTGAGGCGGAGAGGAGCGCTCCCCTCCGCGGGAGGGCGAAGGGAGGCGAGGGGCGGCACCGCATCCCGGTCCCCACCCCAGGCGCATCAATTACCCGTGAGGTTCCTCAGCACCGTCCCATGGGCCCAGAGGCTCAGGACCTGCTGCACCGACAGGTTGATCATGGAGTGGTCGCCACCCTCCGCCTTCATCTTCCCCGGGGGTCGCCCGCCGCCCTCTCCTCGGGCGCCGGGCGGCGGCTGCGAGGCTCCGCGGCCGGCGGCGGGTGCTCGGTTCCTCCAGGCCGCCGCCGCCGCCAGGGGAGGCTTCGGGGCACCGGGCTGGGCGCTGCTGTTGCCGCCGACGGGCCTCCGGGGGGGGCCGCTCAGCGCGTCTCCCAGGCAGCCCCCTCCCCGCCGGGGAGACATTGAGGACGGCGGACGGGGGAGGGGAGGGGGCCGGGCGCTGTCCTCGCGCGGCCCCCGAGCGAGGACTCGGGGCGGAGGAGGCAGCTGCCGCTCCCTCTCAGGGGAAGCACGGCGACGCGGGGACCGGGCACGCGAGGCGGCCGAGGTCACGCCGGGAGGCCCGGGGTGATGGGCAGCCGGCAGGTGCCGCCCCCGACGGGGCCCAGCTCATCACCACGAGAGGACGAGAAGACCCAGGACTCCGAAGAGGTTGCGGCGGAGGCGGCGGCGGCGGAACCTGCCGCCAACCTGCCCACCCTCCAGCCACCGACACTCGAGGAACCGCCCCCTCCACCCGCGGCCGCCGGCGGGCCGCTTGTGCGCGCGCGCGCGCGCGCACGATCCCCCGCCTTCCCCCAAATCCACGGAGCCGCTGCGCATGCTCACTCTACCCCATCCTGCGACCCGTCGCCCTCCGACAGCCGGCCGGCCCCAAGCCCTCCTCCTCCCTCTCCTCTCGCGCGCGAGCTCGCGCGGCTGACGGTGCCGAGCGTCGGCCCGCAGTGGGGCGGAGGAAAGCGCGGCCTACGTCACTAGCGCCACCGCCGGGCTTCGCTTTTGATTGGGTGCTCCGAGGGACCCACCTCCACGCTCTCTCCTCCCTCCCGCCCCCAGGCCGGGGGCGCGCGCCCGGCGGGGGGTTGGGTAGCGGGGCTCGCTGGCGTCCGACGGGGCGGAAGCTCGAGGACTGAAAGTGCTGAAGAGAGGTGCAAAACTCTGTCAGATGGATTCTTTGACAGTTCAAATCTTTGGCTTCGAAGGAAATACTTGGGGTAAAGAGGTTTGAATACAACTTGTTTTTTAAAGGTGTAAATATCTCAACATTTTACATTTATCAGTTTTCGGGGTTGGGTCTTTTGGTTTTTTGGTTGTTTTTTTTTTTTGACTCAGACGACCTAGCACTACTTGCAAAATATATTTGAAAGACATTAAAACGGAAATAGACCCGCTTTATCCATCCAGTCCTTCCCACAGCAAGAACTTGGGCCTCCCGTGGTCCCAGCGTACGAAGTCACCTGGAGACCCAGGGCTCTGCAGGCGTCCTATACCCCAGGGCCATCTCTGTGTCCAGCCCTTTTTTCGTTGCAGTACTCTTTTTGTCTAAATTGTAGAAGTCTTCGTTATTTCCCCCCCTAGGGCTTAAACTAGATCTCTCTTCCCGTGGTTTGCTGCCCTTTATGTCCAGCGTTAGCCCCAGGAGCTGTCTAAAATCTAACCACAACTCCTCCTTGGAGAGTGAGACCTTTTATCTTGAAAAATAAAAATTAAGTTTTGGCAATAACAAAATAAGCACCAGTCAGCGCTCCCCCCCCCCCATCCTTTTTCAACCTCTTTACCATCTGAAAAGAAAATCTGCAGAGGGCAGCGAAGTTCATGCTGTAGCTAAATTATCAGGTACATTTGGCAAAATGCAAAAGGGTTGAATCACCTGTAAAACCTTGCTCTTGGTGACCACCTTAAAAATAACTATATATACACAAATATATGCATTTATATATGTATGTATTGTCTGACGGCACAACACAGAGGGAAAGGGAAAACTTTGTATCATTAATAGGAACTGAGTCAAAACTGGTAATGTGGGGCTTATTTTCCTCCTAGGACATAGAATTAATTAGATCTTAATTTAAGATTATAGAATAGCAGACTTAAAAGAGGCTTTACCATTTGTGGTCTGAAAATAAATGTATATGTAACTTGTGGGTTGTGAGTTAGGTTTTATTTGGGGGTAAAATGAGGACTATAGCCGGGTAGACCAAGTCTCAGGTTGCTCTGAGGAACTGCTTGGAGGAGGCAGGGGAGAATCAGTATCATACATGATTTTAGTGAAGGGGGAATACGTGTACTCAAGCACACGTTTTGGTAGAGGCTTGCTGCTAGTCTTGAGGAGCAGGTGTCTCCCTTTATGATTTTACTGCTTTTCTAGATATGAGAAGAGGCAAGAAATTGGGCTCATAAAATCTTCTGAAAGTACTTATCTGAAAGCCTGTTTTGCTAGTTTTTCCCAGATTGCAGAGTGCCTCATTCCTCACCTCCTCCGTGAACTCCTTTCAAGGTGTGTTGAAGGTCAGCGAATGCAGTGGCTAGTGACTTCATTCTGGCGCCACATGGCAAGCAACAATTTTTAGTTGGCACATTTTTCTAATTAATTTTATTTTACAGATAGGGGAAAATGTACAAAATTAAGTGATTTGACGCAGGTGACACCACTTCAGAGCCCAATTTCTGAATTGCTGGTTCTGGATAGAGAGAAGTAGGTTACCTAATGATTACCAATGGGAGATTTGACATGATATTAGTGTTATTAGAGAATATGACTACATTCAATGAAGATTGCATAGTAAACTCTCTGAGCAGCAGCTCATTAAACTCTTGCTCAGGAACTTTTAGTTTACCTGGAATTATTGGGGTTTGTATCATTACACACTTCTATTTAAAACATGATAGCCTACATTTAAAATATTCAGAACCTGGGACAGAGCTTAGCACATGGTGTTCAACAAATATTTGTTGAAGGAATAATTGAGTAAACTTTATAGAAAAGTCAGCATTTTTCTTGTTTCACGTAATTTTTTAAAAAATGGGACCTAAGTGTTGATTTCTCAGGAAACAGTAAGACACAGCAAGGAAGTCCCAAGTTGATAATGCACTTTAAAAAAAATTTTATTTTGAAGTATAGCTGATTTACAGTGTTGTGTTAGTTTCTGGTGTATAGCATAGTGATTCAGTTCTTTTTCATATTCTTTTCCATTACGGTTTATTACAGGATATTGAATATAGTTCCCTGTGCTTTACAGTAGGACCTTGTTGTTTACCTATTTTTATATATAGTAGATTGAATCTGCAAATCTCAAACTCCAAATTTATACCTCCCCACTCCGGTTCCCCTTTGGCAACCCTGTTTGTTTTCTGTCTGTGAGTCTGTTTCTGGTTTGTAAATAAGTTCATTTGTATCGTATTTTAGATTCCACATATAAGTGATACCTTATGATATTTGTCTTTTTCTTTTTGACTTACTTCATTCACTTAGTATGATAATCCAATAATGCACTTTGATAACCAGACAACTTTTTCCCAGCTTTTCAGTTCAGTTCAATAAGCATTTATTTGGCATCTATTATCCGTAATAAAGTTCTATGTCAGATGTTATCTACAGGATTTGAAGATTAGTAATCTCTACTCTCTAGGCTAATACTTTGCAAAGTTTGCCTTGAAAAAGCAAATGAACCCATTGTGTTGGAAGCCTTTATTCTTAAGTGGATTGAACATTTCTCAGCAGCCAGTTAAGAAACCTCAAAATGAATTAATGTGGGTGGAGTTTGTGTAATTTTTTTCCTTGCAGATTTTTGATATTGAGTTAATACACCAATCATATTCTTACCAG
Organism: Camelus dromedarius; assembly: GCF_036321535.1. NCBI lineage: Eukaryota > Metazoa > Chordata > Mammalia > Artiodactyla > Camelidae > Camelus > Camelus dromedarius. Next base: position 7,152,400 of record NC_087454.1, on the reverse strand, counting down.
AAATCAGAGAACACCCCAAATAAATCTGAGGTCTCTTTCAGCCCTGTGTCCTTGATTTTGAAACAACAGTTCACAAAGAGTTCCTGACTTGTTTCTTCCACACAAGTGTGGGAACACCCGTAAGTCTTAGGAATCCTATTAATTGTGCAAAGAGGGCCCACAAGAAAGCTTTTAAAATCAATTAGAATATAAAATGATATTGATCCTTTGAGAAAAACATTAACTATTGAGGACATCTTTTCCTCCACTTTATCATCTTTCTTTCTTGCTGTATGGTACTTTATCAGAGTCACATTACATAGACAACCTAATTTCATCTTGCTACACATTGCAGCAGTTTCAAACCCTGAGTGGCGGGGTAGGTTCAATAGATTCATTGTCTGAAAAATATGATTTGAATACTGCTTCCATTACTTAACTAGCTTTTAAATGGGGATAATAATAGTACCTTTTCAGATTTTTGATGTCCTTGAAACAATAGTAATAATCAACACAAAGCTCTTTCCTCCTGTGAGACCTTGTGCCAAGTACTATATATCAGCTCATTTAATTTTCACAAGGATGGGCTGAAACTCCACAACACTGTTAGACTAATTTTTCTTCAAAATCCATGCACAAAACCACACTTCTGCCCAAATCTTGTTTGTATAAACACATACACACAGACATACAGGCACACATACATACACAAAGAAAATGAAAGCACTGTTGGTTGTTTTTTGATGAAGAAAATAAAATTCGGTTGGAGGAAATGACAGAAATGAAAGGAAGAAAGAGTCATATATATTACTTTCAATTATGTACTGCTTTGAAACTTACATGCCGAAGTGTTTTACCGAACACCTATTAGAGTCAAGGGACATTTCCACCACGGTGAATCAGAGAAACCAGGTATGTCATGTTTTGTCTCCCAGTAAGACATGGCACACCTAGGGCCCAAGCTACCATTATGGGGCTGCTGGGGGATCCAGCCCTGCCCAAGAGGGCGGGGTGCTGCTCTCTATTGGCAGTGGGATGTGACCTCCACCCACAGTCACAGAGGTCGGGGCATGTTTGAGATTGAAGGACAAATAGGTAACTGCCAGTGCCTCCAGCTCCAATTTCCACCATATTCTTGTTGCTTTCCCTCTACCTGTGCATACAAACCACCCACCTCCCAATTTCCGCTAGCTACTGCCCCCCATAATGTAACTCCTTGTTTATTATCCCAAACCTTAAAAAAAAAAAGAATACATGACATTTGAACTCTAAGAATTTATACTTTGAAACCTGAATGTGAGTGTGAAGAAAAAGTCTCTGCTAAAATCACACACACACACACACACACACACACACACACACACACACACACACACAAAATCCTGTATTTGGCAATTTAGGAGACTCAGTTTTCCCCCTAAAACCCAGTGTCTGAAAATCTCCCTGCGTCCAATCTCTTCATGTTATGGATGAACAGCCAAATACAAAACACATAAAATAGTGTGTTGATTAAATGCCTCTTGTAGCTTCATGGTACAGTCCATGCTAAATTCAGTTCTTAAAGTATTTAGTTGTTGAACTAAACATCAAGAAACATTATGTGTCGAGCAAAATTTGGGAAATGGTATTTCATTGTATTTTTGTTAGCAATTTTCTGATTATAAGTGAGGTTACACAATTTTTTCAGTGTGTAGGAACATTTGGATCACCTTTTACAGGGACTTTTGCCCATTTTTCTTTTGGGTAATTTATCTTTCAAAAACTTACATGTAAGAGCTTTTAAGTATTTAACAAATTAACGATTTGTGACATGCATTGTGTAAATCTTTTCCAGTTTGTCAGTAGCTTTTTAGCTTGAACAAAACTTTTTGGTCATGTAGAAATTTCTAATATTTATGTTGTCAGTCTTTTCTTTTATGGTATCTAAGTCTTCTTCCAGGCTTTAAAATGTCTTTCCCTCTCTCAGATTTTTTTTTAAGTCTAATATCTTTTCTAAAAATTTTATGGATGTTTTTGTTTACACCTTTAGTCCACTTGGAATTTTTTTTAATGTAAGGCGTTTAGTAGAAATCTAATTTTGTTTTCCCAGATGGCTACTGAGTTGTCCCAAAACATTTATTGAATAATCCATCATTTTCCCACTGACCTAAAGTACCAGCTATATCATGTACAAAATTTCTATATATACTGGGATTTATTTCTGGACTTTCATTTCTTCTCCATCTATCTGTCCACATGTCAGCACCACACTCTTTATTTTCCTTAACTGTACAGTATGCTTCAGTAACTGCTGAGATAGGTCTCCCTTTTTTTATTCCTCATTTTCAGTTTTCTTCCTGATTAATCTTGAATGTATATTGTTACAGAGGAGCTTTAAAATCAGCTTCCTAATTCTAAAAATATTACTGGTTATATTTTCACAGAACTCATGTTACATTTATAAATAAATTTAGAGGATATTGAGAACTTGCAATGTCTTATTTTATTAAGAAATTTGGTTTTGAAAAGTTGTTGAATATAAGTCTTTTTAACACCTATGGGTATGACCATGTGATTCTTTGTTTTGTTCTAGATACATGGAAATTATATTCAAATATTTCCTAATACATTTTCTTTGAGTTCCTGGAGTTAATGCCACTTGGCCATGATCTCTTATTCTTTTAATATACTACTTGACCCCACATCTCAATCTTTTGTTAGAATTGTGTCATCAATATTGTGAGTTGCAGTGAAGGGGCGTTTGACTGAAAAGGGACAGCTCAGGGAGGTTTGGGGAGTAAATGGAATTGTTCTGTATTTTCATTGTGGTGATGCGCACATGAATGTATATATGCATTAAAATTCATTAAAATGTACACAAAAAGTTCAATTTGAGCAAATGTTAAAATACAATTTTTTAAATTAATGAAACTGAGGAGTTTCAGGTATTTCTCATTTATCCTATAGTTGACTGTGGCTGAGAGTGGCCGTCTTTCTTGGTTTTATAGGTACCTGATATTTTCTCTTGGGTGCCCAAAGAATTATTTCATCTGTGATTTTACTAGGATGCATTTCGGAATTGACCGTTTTGAATCAGTATTTTTCCTGACATGTTATAGGTTTAACTCTTCGTTTATTCCTCCAAAGTCCATTCTTCAAATTGTCTTTTTGAGTATTTTTCCCCTTCCATTTGTTTTGGTCTCTTCTTCAGAGACACTAAGTGAATATGTATTGGATCTTATTTGTCGATCATCCTTAACTGTCATTTCTTTTTAACAGTCTATTTAGACTGTTTGGGCTTCAGTTTGCTCACTAATTAATCAATTATAGGACATTGATCCTGCCCTTCGTGCCGTTCCCTGTGTTTGCAGAAGAGTCCATTGTCCTTTATGCCACTTCCGCTGGCCCTTCACTTTGGATTTCTCTTCTTCTTTCCAAATTCTGCCGGCTCATGTGTCCTCTCCTTCTGTTGTCTTGACAAACATTCTCCAAGCTCTTATAGCTCCACTTCAAGCTCTATGTATCATCAGTTTTTTAGAGTCCAGGTCTATATTATTATGTCAGGAAGACCGTTTATCAGCAGGTCACCCTGTCTCTCTCTGAAGTCCCCACCATTATATAATATATGTGCGTACTCAGTAAACATATTACATATATACATATGGATATATACACATACACACAATGTAAGTGTGCACTCAGTTACAAACATGTATATATATGTTCCATTAATGATGAGGAAATTAAAAGAATAGGATAGGATGATTCAGAGCCTTCCTCATAGCCAAGGTCATGTGACCCAATTCCAAGTTTGAGAAAAGGTTGTACCAACTAGGGCACGCAGCTCCTTCTCTTAGTTTCTTCATCACTCCTGATAACCAGCGGAATGGAAGACAGTGTCTTAAAATTGAATTAACAGATATTGATTGAGCGAGGACTGAGTTGAGCAGTGGTTGAACAGATGTCATCTCTCAGGAATAGGCCCAGAACTCTGTGCAACCAACAAATTGCACAACAAAATGCAACTTCCTCTCTGCAACCAGGGTGCATTTCTTGCCTCTCAGAGTCTGGCCTCCAAGGGAGCCTCCTCTTTTATTTCAACCTCCTTATATTTGTCCTGGATTTCCAAGCTCAAATAAAGTGCAGATTAGTATTTCACTGTGAAATACAGTACAAAAATGCAGTAGAAGGATGAATAAAGACTAATTTAGTCCAGGGTGAATATTAGGCAGTGAAAAAATTCACAGTTCATGTGTACTAAGAGGCCCATTTAAAAAGATCTCATTTTAAGCGAAGTGCCTTTTTGTTAATGATCCCCCTTTTTTGTCGGTCTGGAAAGTCTGAGAAAGTTAAAGTGGGGACAAATTAAAGATGACCTTTTTTCCCTTTGTCCTTCTTCCTTTCTGAAAGTCTGAACGTGATGTAAATAGATTATTAATCACTTTGAAATCATTGTTTATGCCTTTCTATTCTTTTAAGTATTTGAAAAACAAGGCCATTTCCTTCTCATGCATACTGAGTTCTAAGATATGAGGAGGGAAAAATAAAGCCATGTATTTAAATGTACTTACTTAGAAATTGCTAAGAGGACCTCAGTTGGAAATTCACCAGTAAAAATTCCATCATTGGTTCACTGAGTAGCCAGTTAGGGCTTAACTGTTTGAATATCTGGGAAAAGACTGATATATAATACATAATTCAAAAAACTTTTGTCAAAAGGCTTGCCTCATTTGAAGTCATCAAGCATTTATGCCAATAAGATTGATGTTCTGTTTGAAATAAGAATGTTTTCTTTCACATTGGGTATTTAAGACTTCTTTGATAAGTATTTAGCACACTTTTTAAAAATGCCCTCAGTGATGCTGATGTTTATAATTTAAGGGTGGATTTGGCATTTGGAAATAGTCAGGAATTGCTTGGTGTCATGTCAGTTGAGCGACCACCCAGGGAAGCTATGACTTTTGATCAAAAATGAGGTGTGTCCTAAGTGGTAAAACCTTTGTGTAGTTTGGAACTCTCTGGTTTGGGAGAAAATTAAAATGTATTTGAAATAATGGCAACACCATTAGAATAAGAATCTACCTTCCAGAGCATACCCTTCTCTGAAGGGTGATATCAATTTGGAATTATAAATGGTAGTAAGTCTTTGAAGTATGTAGTCTATTACTTTATGGTCACATCTCTCAAAATCTTTCATTTGCACTGGATTTGGTCTTTGATGAAGATGTATATCATCTCCAAATTCTTTAATCTCCCTCTCTCTCTGGAGATTTTATTTATTTGCTATGTTTAAGTATGCACACAAAACTCCTATTTAAAAAGAAACAATAACAACAACATTTACTTCACCATATGCATGGTTTATCTAGGATCATCTTTCCTTTCTTCCACACCAAATTGTTAAAAGAAAAACATAATATATGGCAACATGTAACTGAGCTCTTCCAATGGGGCGGACATTATGCTAAGCATTTTTCATGCCATAATGCTAAGCACTGCCCCCACATAAAGAGAGTGTTAGTATCCTCACTTTAAAGATGAGGTGACCAAGAATATTAGTTTGCTGGAACTGCCATAACAAAGTACCACGAACTGGGTGGCTTAAAACAACAGAAATGATTTCTCACAGTTCTGGAGGCTATAAGTCCAAAATCAAGGTGTCTGCAGGGCTGTACTCTCTCAGGGTTCTAGGAGAAAATCTGTTGTGTGCCTGTCTCTTAACTTATGGTATTGCCAGTCATCCTTAGCTTTCCTTGGTTGAAACCGCATAATAACCCCAGTCTCTGACTGCATCTTCACATGGGCATCTTCCCTGTGTGTGTCTCTCTCTGTGTCCTTTCCTCTTCTTATTAAGGACATCAGTCATACTGGATTAAGGGCCCACCCTGCTGTAGTGTAACCTCGTCTTCACTAATTACATCTGCAACAACCCTATTTCTAAATTAGGTCACACTCTGAGGTTCTCGGAAGGATGTGAACTTGGGGAGTTGCTATTCAATCCAGTGCATGGAGACGAAGGTCAACTTCTGTGCGTTAAGTTGTCAAGTCTGGGTGGAGCCAGGGTTCAGGTCATGTTGCCGTCAGAGCCTGTCCTCCTAACCACTGCGTGATTCTGCACGTGTCCACCGGCCTATCACCTCATGGCTCCTTCCCTCCATTACCTCTGTGACCTGGTTTCTAGTCCCACATCACTGTTAACGCATCTCCTAAAGATCCTCATCATCTTGCTTATGCAGCTTCTTTTGGTACTGGTGACAGCCTCCTCCTCCTTAACCACTCTGCTGCCTTAATTCTCTGGCCACACTATGTCTCACTTACATCCCAGGCCGCATGTTCCCTCTTGCACTGGCTCATTTTACTAGTGCTATGCCCTCAATGTTGGTGCTTCTCAGGTCTCATTTCTCTGTTCTTTCCTCCACATTCCTTCTTTCAGGAATCACCCTCATTCTCTTGGCTTCAGCTGTAACTTCTGTGTCATTGACTAAGTCCACATCAGCCTACTTCTCCTGGCTGCCCTCTTCCCTAAGCTCCAGCCTCATACCTCCCAACTCCTTTAGCCGGAAGTTCTGCCATCCCTCTAGCTCAGCTTGCTCAAGATAGTTTTCTGCCTTGAAAAGCTCTTATCCATCCTCCCTATTTGAGATGATGCTGTCCCAGTCCATGCCCTCATTGTCTCCTGGAAGGATCACTACAGCAATGCCTAGTTACCTTGCCAGGCTTCAGTCTCCACCCATCCAATGCATCTTTCACAACCTTGCATAACTAATCTCCCCAAACCCAGTTTTCATCCTGTAATTCCTCTACTCAGCTATTCCCTGTGTTCTTCATGTTTAAAATCCTTTGCTCTTTTTCCACCACGCTCACCCAGTATCATTTCCTATGGCTTCTAATGCTAGTAAGATGAATTGCTTCTCTGCAAAACTGGGTGTATTCTCATCTCCATACTTTGGCTTATGTTGTCTCCTTAGCCATTTATCCTTTCAAATGCCATCTCTTCCTTCAGGTCCCAAATCAAATCCCACCTCTTCAGGAAGTTCTCTCTGACCATCTCAGCTTCAGTTCATTCCAGTGGAGCCCCAAGAAGAGAATGACAGAAAAGTTGTCAGAAATGCAAGCTGTTCTCTCTCTCTCCCTCTCTCTCTCTCTCTCTCTCTGTCTCCTCTGTTCTTAGCTTCTTTGTTTACTTCTTTTCCATTGTTCTCTCCCCCATCTCAGAACTTCTAAAAACCAGCACACACATTACTCCACACTGTCTTGCTTTATTACTGTTGCCTTATATCTCTTCCCAACTACTTTACCAGGCAAAGAAGGGCAAAGGCCACATCTCATCCCATCTTGTTTTTTTTTCTTGAACAGCTGTAGCACCTAGCACAATGTTGGATGTTTATTGAATAATTTTTACTTGATTCACTTAATAAAATCACAATAATTTGAGAGTGTGAAGGAATCAAGTTTCTAAAACCTAGTATGTTCTACAGACTGGTTTTCTAAGATAAAAATATTTCACCCAAGATAGACAGAATCTGTGATATGAATTATAAAGATAATTTTTAAGTCATGTGATGTGATGAAAAATTACTATCAGGACATTTTAGAGTTGAGTTAATTCTCTGCTATCTTTGGTTTTCTAGACATATCCTTAGAGCCACACTAACCAATACACATTATTGGTAATACTGGAACTTTTTTATTTAACAATGGGAGTGAATTTTGTCTTAGTCACTAAAAATATGTCATGTAAATTTATACTTCACCCAAGGCAAATTTCTGAAAACAGAACTTACTGACATTTAGAAGCTAAAATAACTCAAGTGTTTTGTTCTCACAGTATTAAAATTATTGACTACCTTGGAAATAATAGTAAGACAAAACTTGATTTCCTTTCTAAGAACAACACAAAGGGATTAGAATTAAAAACTCATCTGAAGCAGTCACTGAATATCAAATCCTATGCATTTTCTGACAATGTAATCTCTCAGATCAGGAAAATATATACAGAAGTTTGACACTGATGCTTCAGCAGAGCAGAGATGATCTGGGTAACTCTACAGTCAGTACCTCAGTGACTGAGCAAGGAGCACTGTAAGTTTACAGCTAACATGGACTCTCAGATTAAGGGAGTAGATCAGAGACCCTCTTCTGGGCAAAGCCGGAGGATATACTGATCATGAATACGGTTGTTTGTTTACGGGAGAGGACCTCCCACAATCCATATTCATTTTTGTATTATTTGGGCCTCTTTAACAAACTTGATTTGACAAAAACAATTAGAATTTGGATACTGCAATGATTGAGGGGTTTCACAGAACCCAAAGACAAGAATGTAAGTGCAGTTCTGGAAGGAAGTGAAACCAGCAATTGACAGCTGACAGAATCCAGGAAATGCTCTTGGTCCATATCTGCTTCCTTTTGTACTTCCTCCTGTCTTCTTTCTCTTGAAGACTCCGTTTCTCTGGTGTTCACTCCACAAAGTGGGATATCATTGCAGGCAAACTTTACTCTGGACTTAATTTTGAAATTCCTGGGTAAGAGCATAGTTGGCCCATTTCGTTCAGGTTGCCAGAACTTTAACAGTTGATTGTGGCCTTGAACAGATTATCTGCTGTAAATTTGGCTGCCTAAAGATTGCGTCTGTGGTTTCTCTTGTAACAGGATACTAAAATATAATTTTGAAATGCTCAGTTTTGTGACCTGCCCTAAATTTCATCAGGGGCAAGAGAAGAACTAAACATACAAAATAAATTTAAAATAACAGTTTAAATTTAAAATGAAATTTGTCCCATGGTTGCTTCCCTGAGTCATGCTTGTTCAGTAGCACAGTTGCATTTTGGATAGGGGATTGTGAAATGGGCAGTTTCCATGGAATAAGTGTCGTTATGAGTTTGGCAGATACTCTAGACATTGATGTTGATTAGAAGTGCAATTTGGATATAGCTTGCAGTTAAAATTTATGCTTTCAGGAAATGCAATTACAAGTGTCATAAAAATATGTTGAAATGAAAGCTAATATTGTCATTACATGCAAACAAAAATAATAAAAACTGAGAGCCTTGAAATAAGAAAATTACATGCAAAATAATATCAAGTTAAAATGTATTATATAATTTTTATAATATCATATACAGAGGATTAGAAAGACTAACCCAAAAGGTCATTTTGTTTGAATTCTGGGTTGTATGATCATGGGTAATTTTTGTTTACTTTATACTTTAACATTGAAATTGTCATTAATGAAAAACTATTGCTTTGTAACTTAAAAATGTTATTTTTATAAAAAGAAAAAGACTATTCCTGAGTAGTCTTTTTCCACTACTCTAATAGCAGAAACATTGCTTTGATTAGCTGGTACTACATTACTAATGTGTAAATAGAAAAGAACAACACATCAGATTAGTGTATTGAACAAGAGCAATGGTGAACATCCAGGTTCCTTTCAGGTAAGTATTTCCCACTTGAAAATACAATTATTCCAGTACCTTTCCTTGAAAAGATCTTCCTTGCCCCCCAGTGTATTGCTTTGGTGCCTTTGTTGAAAATTAATTGATTGTATGAGTGTGAATCTTTTCTGGCCTCTCTGTCCTGTTCCACTGATACTTCTTAGTCTTGATTAGTGTAGCCTTAGTAAATTTTGAGTTCAGAGTTGTAAATCCTCCGACTTTGTTCTTCTTTTTCAAATTTACTTGAGTTTTCTAATACATAAACATGGTATTTTTGTCCATTTATTTGGGTTTTCCTTAATCTCTCTCAGCAGTATTTTGTAATTTTTAGTGGAGAGGTCTTGCATGTTTTTATTCAATTTATTTCTAAATATTTTGTCTTTATATTTTATGTCTTTCTATAACAAATAAAAAATTTTAATTTTATTATCATCAAACCAGTAAAATATAAAAGAAAAATTGACTTTAAAATATTGACTTTGTATCCTGTAACATTTTAAAATTTGCTTATTAGTTCTAGTAGTTGTTTATAGGTTCCCTAGAATTTTCATACAAACACATTATGCTCTTTATTTCATTTTCTTGCCCTATTCCTCTGGCTAGGGCCTCCATTACAACATTAAGAGGGAAGATATTTGCCCTGTGTCCAGTCTTAGAGGAAAAACACTTATTCTTTCACCAATGAGCATTATATTAACTGTAAAATTTTCATAAATATTCTTTATCAGGTGGAGGAAGTTCCCTTCTATTTCTGGTTTACTTAGAGTTTTTTAAATATTATTAATTTTTTTTTAAATTTGTCAAGTGCTTTTTATGCATCTATTGAGAAGATCCTACGGTTTTAGTCTGCCAATATGATGAGTAGTATTGATTGACTTTTGAATGTGAAATTAACCTTGCATTCCTGGGATAAACCCTACTTTGTCATTGTATATCATTCTTTTAATATATGGCTGAATTCCATTTGTGAATATTTCGTTAAGGAGTTTTGCATCTATGGTTATAAAGAATTGTTTCATAATTTTAAAAAATAAAATTTACATTTTATTTAGATTATAATACATTGTACAAAATTTTTCTCACCAAAATAGCAGCAATAATTTCTGTATTACTCTGTATGTAAACAACAAAATTCCCATTTTTCCCAGGTAATTTTTATAAATCACGACGAGGCAGTATATGGTCATGAAAAAAGCAATCAAAGAGATGGTCAGTAGTCTTGGCCTCTGATTCTGTCTTGACTGTGAAACAAATGTTCAGTGTGTATCTCTAGAAAGCTTACAACCCAGTTAAGGTATAAATTCAACAAAGGATTGTAAATAACAATCAAAAGTAGAACCCCAGTGGATTGCTTTTTAGTCAGACTTCAATTTTCTCTTTACACTCACTTAATGGGGACAAAATCTATACTGAAATCTCTGTTTGTTGAGCTCACAGTTTCTTCTACTTGTTGGTAATTTCCTTAACTGCCCATTACAGACTTTGAACAACATACTAAAACACCAACTAGTCAATGGTCCTGAGCTCTATTGCAGTATTTTATGAAATACATTCCTTCTCCCCACAACTCCCCAACATTTACTTCTTCAAAGAACTAATACGTGATAATTAAATTCATGGCAATAATAATGTTCTGTTCAAAATGGCATAACTAAAATGTCTCCAGATTACCACCAACAGAAATCACACAGAAATGAAATGTTCTTTCAATGTTGTCTTCTGAAATGAGAGGTCTTCAAAGAATGAAAGTTTAAACAGTGGCCATTTAACAGGTAGTTTATCAGTGTTTAATGCATTCAATGGAAGGCCCAGAAGCAAATATTCAGTGATTAAGTAGCCTACATACACTTAAGCTTTTCCTCCAAATATCAAACATAAGGATAAAACCTATTTTCAAACTTTCTCTTAGATATTTTCAGTGTTTTTTTTTAAAGTACTTTTAGGAAACTGTGGCTTAAATGTGTAGTTTGATATATGTGTCTATTATTAAATTAAAATCATATTTTATATCAAGATTTATGTTAAGAAAGTTATTTGACCTCTGTTCTATTGAAATATTTCTTTGTTATGCTTAAGATGTTTTTATCTAATTTCATTGCTCTCATTCTCAAACTTCATCAAGGAAGAGTACACAGGACCTTCGGCAAGGCATAGACATTAAGAAAAAACTTGAAGTGAGACAAATAGGGAGCTTTGTACATAGCGAATGGAAGCTCTGTGTCTTTTCCTCTGTGTTTGGTTTGATCCTCCAACAGTGAAGGTTGGCAGAGTGTGTGGGGGTTGGATAACTCACTTTGGTACATGTTGGCATGGTGTTGAATGTGAGCTGTTCTGTAAATGAGGCTACAAGAGATAAGCATTTAAGAGATGTGAAATGGTATTCTAAGAAAATATCCTTAAGGTCCTGAATGATGTGTTTCATTGTTGGAGCACTGAGTATTTGTTTATAATAATTCTCTGAGCCCAAAGGGAATTCCTAGGAAGTTCCATTTAAATATCAAGTTTGGTGCTGAATCATGCCTTTCTCAAATCAAAATTTATGATAAACAAATATTTTTCCATCTCTGCATATAATACAACTCTGCAGTCAAGCTTGTGCTGCAAAGAAAACATCAGAGGTGTGACCCTGGACATTTTTCCCAAAGGTTATTCTAAAACATCAGACATTTTTATGAACAACAATGATAATTAAAACAAAATCTGTTAATGCACCCCAGAGAAAAAAAGCTCAGACAGCTCTGAAGTTATTCTATGTAACATTTGTATCATTATTTAAACCATCTAAACATAAAACAAATATTTGCAGGAATTCTACAAAACTCTCAAAAGCATCATACCTGCCTATTCAATGAAAATGGCAAATTTCCTTCAGTTCGTTTGCCTTTTATCCTTCACTGTTCTGAAAGAGGACAGAAATTACATTGAGTTCTAAAGCAGTTTTGATCAACAGAAGAAAGAACAAACATCTTTAATTGCTCCCAAAGCAAGAGATACTCCCGCGACAGACACTGCTTTTGACAACTATGTATTTAAAGCAGAGAAAGAAGAGACTATATAGATACCTTGGGGTTGCTTTTCTCAGAGTCTAGTCACCGTGACTTGTGTTTGGGAGAAGGTCCACTAGACATAGTCTAAGTCAGACCACGTCAGTGCTTCATGTTTGTCCCCTACTCTTCCATCATCACATTGTGAAATGTCATAGCCAAAATTTTTGCATCAGCTTCAGAAGGTAGAAAGCCCATACTCCTCTCTCTGCCTTTAGGTTCATTGATGAACCTCACCAGTACAGGTGATTGCCCATACCCTGCTATGTCCATCTTATTAGTGATAATGGTGAAGAGGTGAGTCTCTCACGTCCGTGTTTCTTTCCACTGGAGCTCTTGCAGTCTGTTTCTGCTACGTTTTCAAAAGCACTGATGTGTCAACTGCTATTGTCTCAAAGACTTTCTCATGACTGCCGCACCAGAATATCCCCTGCACTCCAGCAGTGCTGGAACATTCTCAGGAGAAAAAAGGTCTCTTGAGATTTTGTCAGCTTCGCGTGAACCCAGACATGCACTTCATAAGAATTAAACTTCAAATAAAATTTTAGGTACTCTTTGTTTTCATTCTCTGCAAAGTTTAAAGATAAAATACCTTCATCTAGTTCTTTACCCTCTTCCTCTGCGTTGGAACTCTGGGCATTGCTATTTTCTTTATTTCTGTGTTTGTTCCTGTTCAGAAGTTTCATCTTTTTTTTCTCTGTTTGTGTTCTGATCTCATGATCACTCAATTATTTTATTTATTTTCATTGTCTACCATGTGGATTGTTCAGATGACTGCTGAAATCAACTACGCTGGCATAGCATAATCTCAGAGAGCTCTGATGAGTACTAGTTCTACAGACCATAGTTTTCTCAAAGTATTTGGCCATAATATTTGCTTAGCAGACAAGGCGTTTTATCTTCCAAGTCACTTATCTTACATTTCTTCACCCACTCTGGCTTCTGTCCAGATCTTGGAGGAATCTGAAGAAAGTCAGATTGGATTGCATTATCTTCCACATTCAGTTGGGGGCTGTACAAAAGTTTAATATTGTAGGCCCTTTTTCAGCTCCCAGCCTGCCCTGCCCTGCCCCACCCCTCCAGTTAGGGAAGCTTGTTTGCCTGTTGGTAGTGGGGAGAGGAACCCAAACCAGGTGGCCAGTTTGACATGACTGGTGTTTTAGTTTTCTTTCTTTGAAATGTCTTTATCAGATTTAGTATCAGGCAGGGTCATGCTGGCCTCATAAAACTCATTGTGAAGTGTTTCCTTCTCTTCTGTTTTAGAAAGCCATATGTGTAAGTTTGATCTCTTTTCTTACCTAAATGTTTAACAGCATTCACCAGTGAAACCATCTGACCCTGATGTTGTATTTGAGCAAACAATTTCAATAACAAATTAAATTTATTTGATACAGGGCTAGTAAAATTTCCTATTTCATCTTGTGTCTGTTTTGGTAAGTTGTATTGTTCAAGAATTTCATCTCATTGTTGAATTTATTAACATAAAGTTGTTGATAATACCAGTAGCATGTGTAGTATATTCATACATTTATTCCTAACATTGGTAATTTTTCTTATTTTTTTCTTGATCAGCCTATGTAGGGCTTATCAACTTTGTTATCCTTTCAAAAGGAAAAAAATTGTATATGTGTTAATTTTCTCTATCATTAATCTGTTTTCTGTTTCATAGATTTCTCCTCTTTACTCTCTCCTTCACTTTGGATATACAGATCTTCCTCACTTACAAAGGGATTTTGTCCCGATAAGCCCATGAGGAATTGAAAATACCATAGGTCGAAAATGCATTTAATATACCTGATCTACCAAACATCATAGCCTAACCTAGCTTACCATAAACATGCTCAGAACACTTAACATTAGCCTACAGTTGAGCAAAGTCATGCAACACAAAGCCTATTTTATAATAAAGTGTTGAATATCTCATGTAATTGATTGCAAACTATACTGAAAGTAACAGAATGGTTGTAAGTATATCAGTTGTTCAGCCTTGTGATTGTGGGGCTGCTGGAAGCTGCAGCTGGCTGCCACTGCCCAGCATCATAAGACAGTATCATGCTGCCTATCACTAGCCTGGAAAAAGATCAAAATTGAAACTTCAAAGTACAGCTCCTACTGAATGCACATTTCTTTCACACCATCGTAAAGTTAAAAAATTGTAAGTTGAACCATTGTAAGTTGGGGACCATCTGTACTTTGCTGTACTTTTTCTAGGTCTTGCCGTAGAATCTTAGGTCATTGATTTTATACCTTTATCCTTTCCTAATCTAGACATTTAAAAGCTATAAATTTCCATTTAGCTGTATCTCGCAGATTTTAATATACTATATTTTCGTTATAATTCAGTTTGAAATATTTTGTAATGTATCTTGTCATTTTTTATTTACCCTTGGGTTTTTGACAAGTGTGACATGTGTGTTGTTTAATTTCCAAATATTTGGGTTTTATCCCTCCTCCATATCTTAATGTTACTGGTTTCTAATTAATTGCATTGTGGTTAGAAAACATAGTCTGTATTATTTCAGTCCATTTAAATATATTGACTTGTTTATGGCCCACCATATGCTTTAGCTTGGTTAACATGCCAGGTGCACTTGAAAAGAATGTTTATCCTGCAATTGTTAGGTGTAGTGTTCTGCAAATGTCAATTAGGTGAAGGAAGTCATAGTGTGATTCAGATCTTTTATCTGTTGGTTCTGTCACTTGCTGAGAGAAAACTCCAACTATCATTGTAGATTTGTCTCTTTCTCCCTTGAATTATGTTACTTTTTCATCTAATGTATTTGAACCTCTTTTATTAGGTATATACATGTATGATTCTTATGTCTTTTTATAAATTTATCCTTTTATTCTAGTATGCCTCTCTCTATCTCTGGTAATACTGTTTGCCTTGGCATCTATTATATCTCATGCTGATATGGCTACTCCAACCTTCTTAGGTTTACTGTTTGCATGATTCATCTTTTAATATCATTTACTTTCAACCTATTTACATTTTTATACTTAAAGTTCATCTTTTATGGAGAGATTATGTTGGGTCTTGCTTTATCTATTCTGACTACTATGAATTTTTGACTGCTCTTTGTAGTGTTTAGTACATTTATATTTAATCCAATTATTGATATGGTTGAGTTTAGACCAACCATTTTATTAGCTTTTTTCCATTGGTTTATCTGGTTTTGTATTTGTTATTTTGGTTCTCTGCTCCTACTTTCTTAGTTTCTTTTGATTTAATTGGGTCTTTGTGAATCCCCTTTTAATGGGTTTTGGCTTTTAAGTTATATCATTTTGCATTATTTCAAGTAGGTTGCTCTAGGGACCACAATATACATCCTTAATTTTTCACATATTTCTTAAATTTAATATTAGACCGTTTCATACAAAGTATAATAATCTTTCAAAAATATAGATATTTAAACTCCTTTATTTTTTAGTTGTCATATGTATTTCATCTACAATATTATAAATTCCACAGTAAAATGTTATAATTTTTGCTTTAAACAGTCATACATATTTCTAAAAAATTGGGAAAAAGAAAAATCTTGTATTTAGCCACACATCTATCGTGTTTGGTACTTCATTCTCCTCTGAAGATTTGAATGTCCCTTTGGCATCAGTTCTCACCTGAAGAACTTCTACATTTTTTTGTACTGTAAGTTTGCTGATAAAAATTCTCTTAGTTTTCATCTGTCTGAAAATGTCTTTATTTTGTTTTCATTCTTGAAGGTTATTTTCACTGCACGAAACTGACTTTTCTTCTTTCAGCATTTTAAAGATGTCGCTCCATTATCCTCTTGTGTCCATTGTTTCTGACAAGAAATCATTGTTAATGCGTATCATTCCACTGCATGTCATCAGGTAATCTGTGGCTAGTCTGCAGTTGCTTTCAAGAGTTTCTTTTAAATCATGGTTTTCAGAAGTTTGACTCTGATGTGCCTAGATATGATTTTCTTTGTATTTTTCCTGCTTGGGGTTTAATAGACTTGTTATATGTGTAAAATTTTGCCTTTTACCAAATTTGGGGAAACTGTCACCATCATTTCCTCAAATATTTTTTCTCTCTCTTCTCTTGTTCTAAGACAATTTTACTTACTTAATTATATTCAAAAGAGCATGTATTTTTCTTTATCTTTTTCGTAAGAAAAAGAACAACTCCAGACATAACTCAGAAGCAACTGCCTAATCAAATTTCCATTTAGCCTCTCCCTTTGCCAAGATAGTGATATTGAAAAAATATGTCTGTCAATAGATTTGATTACACACTGCTTTTAGACAACTGAAAATAATAAATTTCAGGTGTCAGAATATCAATCAGGAGCTACAAAAAAGTTCTCTATTAAGTTTTGGACAGGTAACATATATTTACTTTTAAATATCTTGTTAAAACTGAAGGCCTTACTATATAAATAGAGTGGTAGTAATTTGTACCACCCACCAATTTCAAAGGCTGCATAAATGATTAAAAGAGTTTCATGTCTTTGTAAAGAGTTCTAAGAATATAATGATTTATTAGCATTCCAACTGCTGTCTTTTTTTTTTTTTTCCTTTCATGTCTTGACTGTTCTTACCAAATATGTCTTACTGGTGATTTAGTAGAAGTAGTAAGCAGATCTTAACTTTAAAAATTACACAACTCCCTTATTTAAAGCTGCATGCTGTTAGTTCCAATACCATTTTACTTATTTAGCAAACTTTTATTGATACCTTGCTATATACCATATATTGTTTGAAAGTCAGGGCCCAGAAATGAAGAGGCATAATCTCTTTCTTTAGTGAGTTCATAGTCTAGTGATTAGAGAAATAATTACAGTAAGTTTTGTAATAGAGAGATGTTCAAGTTGCATGTGGAGGCTAGCCTAGGCAGTCTTCAAAGAAGAGGTTAAATTTCAGTGTGATATTAGGAGCATGTAAATTTTTAAAGCTCATTAAATTGAACATTTAGTATTTATGCATTTCAATGTATCTAAATTTTACCTAAAAAAAACTGTAGCGAGATATTCAGCTCTAGTTAATAGGATTGCTTTATACAGGGGGATGGGTTGGCAATTCTGAGAAGTCTTTCTGTGTATTGTAGGCTTAATTATATATATATAGTATATATGATATAGGTATACAAATATATTCTTAATGTTAAGCTTATTTATTTTGATAAATATACTATTGTTTATAAGGACAAATCCTCACAAAATAATCATTAAAGTATTTAGGGTAAAAGATACAATGACTCCAACCAATTCTCAAATAATACGTAAGATATATAAAAATAGATGTAGATAGATAAATATATATAAAATATATATATATATAGATAAATATATATAAAATAGATGCAGAGAGAATGATAAAGCAAATGAGGCAAATATAAATGATGAATCTGGATAAAGGTTATTTGGTTATTCTCTTACTATTTTTGCAATTTCTATCTAAATTTTAAATTACAGCAAAATTGAAAATTATATTAAGTTCCATTTATCCTTAAGATAAGGAAAACTATACCTTAGAAAGAAAACATCACTTCCACCATAATAACAAGAAAATGCAAGGTAAACCGTAATATCACAACTCTTTTTGAACCCATTGGAGAATTAAGATTGCTGGACAGCCAAGAAGTCTGAAATTTAAAGAAGATAGGCCCTTCTGAGGATGTAAGCACTGTCATACCTAGGTCAAAGCATGAGAGGAAGACAGGTTAAATGCCATACAAGCAAAAGAAAAGAGAAAGAATGGGACAGACAATATTTGAAGAGCTAACAAAAATAATAAATGACTTCAAAATGCATGTCCAAGAAGTACAGGAAACCCTAAGCAGCATAAATGACAGAAAAAGAAATGCACCTAAACAAATAATATTCAAACTGCTGGAAACCAAAGATTAAGAGAAAATCTTGAAGGCAGTCCAAATAAAATTACAGATTTCTCATTAGAACATATACAACCCAGAAGGCAATGGAATAATACCTTTAAAATACTGAAAGAAAAAAAAAAAAGAACTACCAACTCAGAATTCCACATCTTTCAAAAATGAAGTCAAATTTTGATTTGAACAAATAAAAGCTGAGAGAATTCATTACCGGCAGACCTGTGCTAAAAAGAAAAGTTAATGAAGTACTTTAGCAGAAGGACTATAATACTAGGAACTTAGTTGTACACAAAGAAATGAAGGCTACAGAAATGCTAAAAAGTAAGGTGTTAACTAGGCTGAGCCAAAGAGTGCCAGATTATTTCTGGGTGTGCTTGTAAGGGTGTTTCTGGATGAGATTAGCATTTGAATGGGTGGATTCAGTAATACTTCACATTGTCCTTCTCAGTTTGTCTGGTCATCCTTCAATCCATTGAGGGCCTGACCAGAACAGAAGGCTGAGGAAGAAATTTGCCCCTTTTGCTTCTTACCTGCATGCTTGAGGATGAAAAGAATGCTGAAATAAGATTACAAATTAGATTGAAACTGATCAATGCCCTATAAAGCAATAAAACCACGGTCTGTAGGATTTATATTTTCTACTGGACAGGAATAAATTGCAACAGATAGATCTTCTATAAATGAACATTAACTTTACAGAGTCTGGCCTAATCAATAGTAAATAATCAAAGTTACTTTCCCCTAAAACAGTGGTTCTCAGTGGGGCCACAGTTGCACCCCATCCCCTGAGATATTTGACAATGTCTGGAGACAGTTTTAGTTATCACAGCTCAGGGGAGGGAGAGGATGCTCTTGGCATCGGGTGGGTGGAGGCCAGGGATGCTGCTGAACAGTGTCCAATACAACTAATTACCTGGCCCAGAAAGACAGCTCTCACAACAAATAATTACCTGGCTCAGTCTGTCAGTAGTGCCGAGCCTGAAAGCCATGTACAGCTAACACTTCACTTGGCTCACTAGACAATGCTCTAGTATGACGTTGAAAGGACATATGAAGCAAAGTTTTATGTCTCGACCTCATTCCCTTAACTGTAAAATTGGAGGGGAGGTGGGGATAGCTCAGTGGTAGAGTGCATGCTTAGTGTGCAGGAGGTCCTGGGTTCAATCCCAAGTACCTCCCTTAAAAAAAAATTCTTAACTGTAAAATTAGGAGAATGATAATAACAACCTCGTTGGATTTGGAGAGAATTAAATAAAGCAAATAATTATTGATTGTATTTTTAAAAAATCGCCACACAAATATATATATATATATCCCATCCCAGGTGGAGGCTACAGTCCCTCCCCTTGAACATGGGTGGACCTCTGTTACTGCCTCTTTCTGTAGAGCACAGCAGAGGTGATGCTGCAGGACTTCTGAGTCTAGCTCATAAAAAAGCAATACCACTTCCTCCCCGCTCACCTCTTTGGGACACTGCCTTGGCATCCCTAAGCCAACCTGAAAGAAGTCTGGCTATGCTGGGGAACCAGTGGAGGGACTAGAGAGAGACAGGGAGAGGCTGGTTGTTCCTGCCCCGGGTCCTCTTACCAGTTAAGCCACCAGACACGTGAGCAAACAAGGCTTTGAGATGCCCCAGTCACTATATGACTGCAGTCTCGTGAAGAACCTCCATCCTGAAACATCTGACGGAGCTGCTTCTCAATTCCTGGCTCACAGAAACCGTGGGAGATAATGAACGATTATTGTTTAAGCTACTGCCTTTGGGAATGATGTGTACCAACCACAGCAATGGACACCCAAAGCACCAGTACTCTACGGGCCTTAGCACGATGCTTGGCTCGTAGTTAGGGCAGGGCATAATTGGTCACTTTTTTCCCTGTAGTTTTAGGATTTTGTAGTTTTACTCTTTTTCATGAGTATTTAATTGGTAATTAGCATTGAATTTGTAGCTTTACTCTGCTTCTATGCACTAGAGGGCACTCTTACCGTTTCTAGAGGGTCTCACACATGCAGGTGCAATTCTCCAAATACGGCACCAGGGGGGGCCAACACCCTAATTTTTCAACACTTTTTTGGGAGGTGAACTTGACAAAGTGAAAAAAGGTTTCAAAACCAATAAATTAGCATACATAAGGAATATGTTTCAGTGAACCCTCATAAACACATTCTAATAAACAGGAAAAATTATTTTGATGTAGAACACTGCCCCCAGACTGGATGTGCAAATAAAAGACAAGAAAATCGCCCCCCATGCATGATTTTTTGTCCATTTAAAATGTGATAGAGCAGGTTGTATTTTCTGTAATCCCTGAAAAGCAGAAGGGATCAGCAAGCCTATGATTTCTAAACAATGTTGCACCTAATTTTTACCATATCTAAAAACATGGCAAAAGCAGTCTCTGTCGCAGTTAGCTTTTGAAGGCCAGAGGGTAATTCTGAATACTGTTTCACAGTGTCCCAAATAACATTTGTACCACCACTTTAACTTACAAATTTGAAAGCTCCTTTTTTTTCTATTTTATATACACAGGATTTGATAATCTAGTGACTGTGAAAATGGATCGTGATTATGATGCAGGAAATTTGGGGACTAAAGCCCTCAAAATGAATTGCCTGAACCAAATACATTGTTCCGACAAATTGTTCCCCCTTTCCAACAAATTCAAAGCAGACTTTACCCATAATCATTGATAGTAACCTCAGAAGGTGGGCAGGCTGCACTGGTGATAAACAAGTCTGCCAGGAGTAACTCTTGAAGTCTGGCCCTACCCTGAGATGGCTCAAGTATCACTGGGGCTTCACTGGAGCAACGTCTTCAGAGTAAGGATTTGTGGTGAGCCTCGCTGATGAGAGCATTACGCTGTGAGGTCAGGATTCTGCAGCCCGGTAGAGCATAATTCAGAGGGGGCTGGGGTGGGAGAGCACTGAACTCTGAAGAGCTGATTCTTTGAGGGAGTTTGGAACTCTGACTCAACCCCAACTCCAGCAGATCTGCCAACTTGCTGATCAACCACAAGGAGATTTGATCAACTCAAACCCTTTTGTTTTGTTTTGAGCCTCATCCTAGGGATTCAAACGAAACCAAACACAAATGCATAGTAAAGTTAGTAGAATGATGTTTCTACCTTACACGTGTCTGTAAATGATGAGATTGCTTTTCAGGTATAATTTATGGCAATGTCTCATCACTTTGTGTTCACAGGATGTGTATGTAACATACTTTTCTATAACATACTAGTAATAGCTGCTCTCTTCAATTTAACCACAAATTGTGGACTTTAAGAGCCTCGGGGCATCTCTAATCAGTCCCAGCTAGCAATGGAAATTTCCAGAGAGTTTCTTA
This sequence comes from Camelus dromedarius, assembly GCF_036321535.1. Lineage (NCBI taxonomy): Eukaryota > Metazoa > Chordata > Mammalia > Artiodactyla > Camelidae > Camelus > Camelus dromedarius. The sequence continues at coordinate 7,130,761 of NC_087454.1, read as the reverse complement.
CACACTTTCCTAAGAAGCCCTCTTGGCTCCCCAAAACCACCTTGTGGTGGCAGCAGTGGCACGCCCACTGCACTCTTTAGAGGCTGCGTGGCTGGGCCCCCAGGTTACTGATTCTAGTTGCGAAGATCAGATCACCTCTGAGATGGCCCTTACTACTGCCCATCAATGGCCGGTACTTCATTCTGTGCCCTCAGATCCCGTCAGTACAGTGACTGGACTGTGCTGAGGTGGAGGAACATCCTGTGCCCCTACAGCTGTTACCCCATTCCTAAGCCACCTTCTAGAGCTCGTCCTCAAGGATGCTTGCTCTTCCTCAAGACTGTGAGGGACTGGCTGGGTGTCCAGAGAGGAGCCACGCATAACCCCCAGCTCCTCCAAAAATGAAGAAAAAATGTATTCTGTGACCCAAATCTTACACTGCTGTCTGGGATGACTTTCTTCCCATAAGCCATTCCCTTCTCAGGCAAATAAAACCCCACCAGAAGTGCCCCCCCACCCCACCCCCCGCTGATATGCTCGGATAGATTAGACTTTTCAATGGGCAAGAGTGCTTTGGCATCTTGGGTTCATAGGTGAAGGACTAAATAATTACCCTTTGGGTTTTTGGTTTTTTTTTTTTTTTTTTTTTTTTGCTATAGTTTAATCTGAACTGGATTTATGCAGGCTTTAGAATCTTCAAGCAGGGTAGAATTTTTTCAGAAAAGCATGTTTACAAGGGATGGAGTCATTGCGTGGAGCTTTCCAGTGTGATGGCCCTTCCGGGGTGGAGACGGCTTACTGAGATTGGGAAGGGATGGGCAAAGCAGAAGCCCTGCTCCAAGGCCAGTGAATTTAGGTCTCTGCCCCTTTCTGTAACCAGGTAGCCTGTTTCACACTCCTTCCCCTCCCCTTGCAAATGTAAGAATGTCCTTAAAGGCCAGCCAACGTAGTGTCTTTCTGCACATCCTGACTACCACTCAACTCCCTGAGCTTTGTGCCCTCCTGCAAAAAGGAGTCTTCCAAAATTGTCCAGTCAGACATGGCATTTTTTGACATAACAGAGGATGCTAATGACTCAGATCAGATAGTGACCTCCTAGAGGCAGTTTCCCCAAAGGCACTGCAGTCATCTTTTCCTTGTCTGACCCCTTTTCTCACACTCTTTCCCTTTAAAATCATAATCAAACTTTGCTTCATTGTGGTTTGGTAAAGCTGGGTGTGTTGTGTATCACTTTTCATTAGACCTGCTCAGATAGCCCTTTCAAATCCTAATGGTGTAAGATTGGCTCTAGTGGGGGAGAATACATTTAATATTTCCCCCCTGATGCTTGAAAGGTCAAATGCTGACAGCAGCGGAGGAGGAAAAACTGAACTTGGTGGCATTAATTAGAAAGATCTGTTGTCTGTGCTTGTAATTATAAAGAGATGCTGGGGGAGGTTTGCTAGACCGTATGTAAATACTAACCAAGTACTGAAGTAACTCTATCAGAAACACAGAAATTCAAGTGATTTTATTTACAACCAGGAACCCTGTCTGTTTTGTGTGTTCGTCCAAGAGGGACCATTTTCCTGTCTTTGTAGACCAAAGTGGTGGTAAAGGGATAGAACAGAGTGAGGAGTTCTGCCCACATCAGCACCCCTGAACCTCTGCCTCCTGCTTACAGATGCATTTTGATGATCACCATCCAGAGAGAAGGTTCCTTTCTTCGTTGCCTAATCAGTAGATCCAGTAGTTGGAATCCCAGGTAGGAATTCTCTGAGGAGGGATGGCAGACATGTTTGGAGATGGTGTGGTTGCGGTGTCTCTCAGACCACCCTGGACAGGCCGCTCTGACATTTCCTCTGTTCCGTGCTGCCCCTTTCCCAGTTTTATTTCACAATTTTGGAGGAAACGTCTATGAGGCCCCAATCCCATACCCAGTCTCTCGGCATACTGCCTTCCCTCCCTGCACCAGGGGCTCACTGCCGCCCACACCAGGGCTCTGCCTCTTCTCATTCCCAGATCAACCTTGGATTGTTTAAGCAACTGGAAACCTCAAACCTACAAACCTAGTGTGTGACTCAGGATTCTATGAGTGAGTGACGACCCTGGTTCCTGGCTGTTACGTTACAGCCTTAGGTGTGTCCTTGCTGTAACTTTGGCCTGGGGTAGGGTATCCCAGAGCTATCTTCCGAAATCCTCTATCCATGGTGGTAGCACCCCTCCTCTGGGCACTCCTTTCATCCTCACATCGGTCCTTGAGTTGGGCACTTTTACCATCTCCATCTTAAGGATGAAAATTCTGGGGCCCAAGAGAGGTTGCATAAGTGAGTGTCAGGCTGTATAACGATGGAATGGTCCAAATACAAGCTGTGCAGTATGGCGGCCGCCAGGTGCATGTGGCTGTGAAGCACTTGGAACACAGCTAGTGCATCTAAGGAGCTGATTAAAGTGGCCGGGTGTGGCTCACGACCACCACATCAAGTAGTGCCTTTCCAGGCAATGGAAAATGACGTGGTCGGTGGTGTCCCCTGCCCTGTGGAGGACTTTAACTTAAATGGACTAAGACTACAGACAGCCTAAACACGCAACTTCGGTTCCTTGAAGTCTATAAAAAGAGAGGCTGAATCTCTCCACGTGAGAATAGGGAAGATAAGTGAAGGAAAAGTCAGTACTTGAGAGAGAAAAGAAATCAGAGAACTCTAGAACTGAAAGGAAGCTTGGAGACTGTTCTGAGCTGAATTATGTTCCCCCAAAATTTGCCTGCTGGAGTTCTAGCTCCCAGTACCTCAGAATGTGACTATATGTGGAGGTAGGACCTTTAAAGAGGTGATGAAGGTAAAATGAAGTCATATGGGTTGGCCCTAGTCCAATATGACTGGTGTTCTTTTAAGAAGAGAAGATTAGAACTCAGACAGGCACACAGACGGAAGACCATGTGAGGGCACAGAGAGAAGACAGCCATCTGCAAGCTAAGGGGAGAGACTTCAGAAGAAACCAAAGCAGCCAATGTCTAGATCTTGGACTTCCAGCCTCCAGAACTGTGAGAACATACATTTCTGGTGTTTAAGCTGCCCCGTCTGTGGTACTTCATTATGGCGGCCCTAGCAGACCATCTCGTCTAACTCTTTCCCTCTACTTCTGAAGAATCTGAGGTCCAGCGTCACACAGCTTGTATCAGTGCTAGGTCCGGGCCCCAGGGGTCCTCATTCGCAGCCCAGAGGACTTTCACCAACCATACCCTTGAATTTGATTCGTGTGGGTTTCCAGAAAGGAGACCGAAGGGCGATGGAAAGAGCAATGAACAGAGTTGGAATCCAGTCCATCGTGTGGGATGGATGGGAAAATGATTTGCTGATTTAATAGCTTCTTATAAAATCCTGTGACTCTTGGGCTACCTGACTAATGACTTTTTGTTGTTTTGTATTCTTATTCCCATTCTGAGCTTTGTTCCTAGCTGGGAAAAATAATTGGTGTAGACATTCCAAAGTGACTTCAGCGTAATTTTTAAATACGTGAAACCATGTTGGATGAATGGGCCCACGTGTAACCAAGGAAATCTTATTCTTTCCTTCAGTGTTTACGTCTCTGATTTGTTGATTGTCTTCCAGAACCTCCTTTGATGAGAAAAAGCTGGGACAGCTGGGGGATTTGTGGTGGGAGAGTTTAAGTGATTTGTAATTCAATTTTTTTTTTCATTTTAGTTTCTGTTGTTTTTTAAAGCATGTGTACCTTTTAGTTTTTTTTTTTTTTTTTAACGCAATGGCCTCCGAATACCGACTAATTTTCTCTCTCAATCCCCTGTTGGTTTTAGATGACAACGTCTTAAAAGCACAGCTTGTTAGTTTTAGGGAGCCTAAAGACTCATTGTCCTGTAGCCTTCCTGTCCCCTGCTGCACCCTCGTTGTTGCCATGTCTCAGGGTGTTCTAAATCTCTGGTTTCCCTCTTTGAGTGGTTGTCTCTCATTTATTTTACTTACAGATAAGGCTAAGCTTTTGTATCTGAATGAAGCCTAGCTAACTGAGCTTAGTCTATTGGGAAGTATCCCTGGATAATCCTGATGTTAAAAAAAAAAATGAAGGGGAAATTCCTACAGCCTATTTCTCAGAAAACCCATCGTTCTCTCCACACTTGTAGAGCTGAAATTCAACCTTCCCCTCCTGATCCCACTGACTGGGGGGATTGACGCAGTGCCAGGCATTGTGTTGTGAACCTGGTGGCTGGTGGCCTGGACTGCCGGTCACAAACACCAATGTATGCAGCCAAGACTCCTGACCAAGTCTGCGCGGACTATCTGCGATGACTCCGCTCACAAATGCTCCAGATCAGAAGGTGGGGGGCCATGAAAACTGTGCTTTACGTTTGTTTTCAGCAAATGGAGAGGAGATAAAAACAGGCCTAATTCACAGGGACCAGTAAGTGACACAAAAGGTAGTGGATCCAAAGCAAACATCCTAATCAAGGATTTGATGTTGGCACCATAAAATAGCTTAACTGCCAAAAAAGATGTATTAGGAAACAAAAGTTTAGTTTTAATTGGTGTTTTTTTGGTTTTTTTGTTTGTTCTTAACAAACATTTAGAGCATGTTTTAAGTTCTGGCCTCTGAAAATTTTGCTTAGTTATGTGGTTACCAGCAAATGATACGTAAATTAGTTACTATTAAGCCTCTCAGCTTAGCTTTTTAGCAATGATATGCAAATGCATTTTGTTCCGATTGAAAATAGAAACTCTTCATACTGAATTTCTTCTATAGTAACTAGATCCAGATGCAAAACCAACCTCTTCCACTTAATTCCTTATTAATCCGCTGCTTCCCCATCCCACCCCACCCCACCCCCAGTAAAGTGAAGTTACAAATCAGAGGAAGAACCTGTCTTCCTTGGATGTGATTAATCGCAGGCCTTTTGGGCAAGACAGGCTCAGCTCTTGCTGTTACTATTTTCCATCACTTAAACCTCTTTGGAGAAGTTTCTTCAATGCGTGGCTCAACTATTTGGAACTCTGGTGAGCTTTCAGAGAAAGAGAGCGCAAGTGATAAATAGTTTGGAAATGAAGATCAAAAAGAAAGCATTGGGGGAACTGGAAATGTTTAGTCTAGAGAAAAGGAGGAGTCGAGTTGTGCTTTTCCTAACTGTCATAAACAGGGCAAGCGTGGTTCTTTTCCACCAAGGAGTCAGGAAGAGCAAGTGAATATAGGCAGAAGTAAAGGATTTAAGTAACAAACTTCTTTTCTTTTTTTTTTTTTTTAAATATAGATAATAATGGAATGCTTAGGAACTCAGGAAGTTATCCTAGAATCGTTTCAGAATGTTATTCCACCGGTCATTCTGGAGATTAATTAAAAGTGTAGCAATACCCACTAAGAGGAGTGGAGAATTCATGTTATTCATGTAGCAGAGTACTTTCCAGTGATAATTGAAGTAATAGTGCTGTTTACTTCCAACAGGGGTTTCACACGCATCGCTCACTGAGCAAAGGCACTGAAGAATTCAGGATAGCTAGCACTTGCAGAATGCTTGGTATATGGGTACTATTCTAAGTGCTTTGCATGTGGGAATTAATTCACTTTTCACAGCAGCCATATGAAGTTGGTGCTATTTTTTCCCATTTTTTGCAAGTGAGGAAACGGAGACAAAAAATAAAAATGAACTATTTGCCCAAAGTCACCTCTTGAGGTTATAAAATGAAAGAGCCAGGGTTTGACCCTGTATCCACGTGGGTTGTTAGAGAACAAATGCCAAGGTGACATTAGACATGGGTGAGGTTTCTTAGGGGAAGCACCCATGAAGGATGAAGAAGGAGGAGCGGGTGGGGACAGGCTTCAGACCGAGGTCTGAGGCGTGGTATCTGTGACAGGAGAGAAAGAAGGAAGGACAGGGAGGAGGAGCCTCAGCCTGCTGTGCAGATCTGGGGAAGCCTCAGATTGATGGACCGGGAGACCCCGGGTCAAAGCGAGGGAATCCCTCATCCAGATGATGGCCGAGTTTAATAGCCCGGGTCGCTCAGGCATGGCTAAGAGGAGTCTAAGAGAAGTGAGGTCTGCCACCAGTGCTGCAGGGGATCCAAAGAGCCCTCGAGGGCTCTGCCCCTCTCTTTTGAAGGGAGATCTGAGTGGGAGACTACAGAATCCATGCTGTCTGGCACCAGAGCCCAGGCTCTTACTCTGTTATGCTGCCTTCCTCAGACTTTGAGGGTGTGCAGTGAAGGATGTAACCCTGTTGCAATGAAAGGTCTCAGTAGGAAAAGGGGACACTTCATTACAACATTCTGGGGCCTGCACGCATGCAAAGGGCAGCGGCAGCAGGGCCCTGAGGTCGTGCAGAGAGCCATGGCTCTGGTAGTAAGCTACCAGTGCTGGTAGCTGCACAGTCGTTGTCCAGTCCAGACACACTGTAAGTTTTGCTCTGAAATAGACACCTTCATCTCATAAAATCTCACACAACTTTTCAGCCAATATTTACATATTCAACACTTACTAAATACAAGGCACTGTGTTAAGTACAACAGGAAGTACTAAGATCTAAAAACCCAAATACTCCCATCCAGGGTTTACCCCAGAGGAAAGATGCCATTCCTATAAATCACTATATACACATGAGTACAAGTAGAAAGCACCACAAGGGGAAGTGTTATGGTGCTTTGGAAGTTTAGGGAAGAGAGAGATTACTTCCTGTTGGAAAGACTGGGAAAGATTTCATGAAGGAAAAAGCAATGGTATTGGTTTCTCAAATGAAAATATGAAATTAGAAATTTGAACCTGTCTTTGAAATCTGTATCTATCTGGCCCATACCCTCCCCCCAAACACTGGTCTTTGGGAACTGGTGGGGACATCTAACGTAGGTTAGAAAATGGGGTTCAGATGATAAGATTGAGAACAGGGATATTCTGGTGGTGGTGGAAGGTTGGTGAGAGACCAGAGATGGAAGTGCAAACTTATCAGTGTGACTGTCCTTTTTTTTTTTTTTTTTTGGTAGCAGTGTCTAATCTTTGAATCCATTTCAATCTCCTAATTACACTTAAAGTTCCAAGTTTTGTATTCACTGTATCCAAATTGCAGCATAAACATACAATTTTCTTTGTACTCTTTTGTCTCCATACAACACATTTGCTTTTATATGTTGTCCTGATGGCTCAATGGGACTTTTCCAGATTCATGTCTCTCTCTTACTTGTATGGTGGAATCATGATTTGAAATTACACTATTAATTTGCCAGAAGTTTTTCAATAATTGTTCTAAAAATGTCATCCTTCTACCTTGCATTTTATTCGCTTTTTGTTTTTTGTTTCCTCAGCTAAATAAGTTCATGTTAAATCATTATCTACACTTTGAGCCATTTTATTTGAGAAAATAAAGTTCTTTTATTTTTGGACATTTCCCAAGGAAAGAGGGAGACCTGGGGTCTGGGGAATGTGCTTGGGTTAGGCTTTGAAAATGCTTCAGTAAGTTTTAGATTCTTGCCTGATTAAAAGCTGCTACAAATAATAAGTGGAAGAAACAGAAACGGAAGCTAGACAGTTACAAATACAAGTGTTAAAGATTCTTCTTTATATCTCTGCTCTGCGATTTTCCAAACCTAAGAAAACAAATTGTGGCTGTTTTACTCAGACTTTACATTTTTATTACAGAAGTCAAAAGATTTGTCTTAGAATCCGTGTTTCTGGCCTGACCACACCCTAGGTGTGCTGGTGCCTGCTTTCGCGTGGGCAGTGGGTCATAAGGGCTGGCCTCGCTCCCACGAGTGCTTTCTGTGTCAGCAGGCTGCGGCCCTCTGACACAACCCGCTCTGGAATGGGGGGATCACTCGCCTGTCTCTCATCTTAAAACAAAGCAAAACATACCAACAAAACCCCTACTTTGGCCCCACATCCCCTTCCAGCTTCTGCTTGTTTTCTCTTCTCCCTTTCCTAGAAAAATTCTCAACAGAGTCATTTATGGTCTCTGTAGCCACTTCCTCACCCTCCTAGGGTTCTTTCTGAGACATTCTTGTCCACATTTCGGATAACTTCCATGTTGCCAAATCCAAGACTCTACTCAAGGTCCTCAGTGTCTTTGACCACAGCTGACCCCTTCCTTTACTGGAACCTCTCGCTTAGTCTGTGTTTACCCGGTTTCCCTCCTACCTCTCTGGCAGTTCTCTGTGTCCTCTCTGATGGATTCCCCTTTTCAGCTTAGTCTCTATCGTGTTGGAAGGGCCCCAGGGCATTAGGTCTAAGCCCTCTTCTCTATCTACATCGTCTCTCTAGAGAAGTGATCTTATCCCAAGTCTTGAGCTGTGATTGATACACCACAACTCACAGATTCTCATTTTCACTCCTGACCTCTCTCATAAGCTCCAAACTTGGATATCCAACTTTGTACTCATTACCTCCATCGCACTAAGAGACACGACAAATATAAAGTTCATTTTCTCCTACTATCCATTCTATTCCTTCTGAGTCCTCCCAGTCTTAGATAATGTCCTCTCTACCCACTTAGGAGTTTAAGGCTTGATTTTTTTTCCAATCCATCAGTGAGTCTGATAGCTTTATCTTCAAAATGGACCTCAAATCCATCCACTTCACCTTATCTTCGTTGCTTTCATGCTAACCCAACCCATCATCATCACTTGATGAGTGCAGTTGCCTCTGAATGTCTCCCTGCTTCCACTTCCCCCGACCCCCACCAACAATCCATTCCCACACAGCAGAGAGATGTTTTTAAGACATAAATCAGAGCATGTCATTTCCATGCTTCAAACCATCCAGGTATTTCCTTTCCAAAAGCACTCAGAATAAAATGCCCCTCTCCCCCAGTTTCCAAGACTCCAGTTGAGTTGGCCCCTACTAACTCCTTGTCACTGTGTACCGTTTTCTCCCTTACTCCCTCTCTTCTAGCCATGTTAGCCATCTTCTTGCTCCTCCAAGGTGCCAGAATGCTTTCCCTTTATTCCTTTGCATAGCTGGCTCCTTCATATTTGTCAGGCCTTAATTTATACGTTACAGGTAGCTCCTTACATCAGACCTCCCTGATGACTCTACAAAGAAAGTGCTCTCTCTCAGTACACCCAGTTCATTCCCATTAAAGCCCTTACTACAGGTTATAATTACAGGCTTGTCTGTTTTCTCATTTGCTGTCATTCATCTCCTGCAGGAATGCAAGCTTCATAAGAGTAAGGACTTGCTGCATTTTATTCCTACCTTTATCACTGCTGTCTAGAACAATGTCTGTCCACAAGAGATGTTCAATAAGTATTTGCTGAGTGAATGAGTCAGCTTTTAGATTATTTAAGTCATTTGTTTTCCTTTGATTGTCTGCCAGTCTACTCCTTGGTAAAGTATCTGACCCTTAGAATAAGAAACATGTTTCATTTTCAACTTCTATTCAACGAGGACGTGGAACTTTAACAGATTAGAAGGAGATCCTAGCTTTTAAGTCTTAGCTTTTAAGCAGTATATCCCTTAACGATGGCCAAAAGTCTAAAATTAAGTTATGAGAGCTATCAGACTTTCACTAGCAAGATTTATTTATCGTAGCTATGGAAGCTGTTGCTTGTATGTGATTTTCAATTATTGAAATTCTAAAAATGCTACAAAATTAACATTCTTGTTTATTTCAAGTACACTGATTCCAAGACTAACTCTTCTTCACAAAATAAAGATGCTGATGTGGAATTCATTGCAACAACTCCTTGGGATATGAAATTGTATCTATAAAACACTGATGTAATGCTATGAGCTCATAATATAAATGGATACTAAACCATCTGTGTTTTGTGACACATTGTATGATCAAAATTTTTTGTGTGTAACTCTAAAGTAAAAAATAAAACAAATTAGCAGCTAACAGGTGTGTTGCTTCAAACATACAACTCAGTAATTCTAAATCCTGACTTGAGAAAATGCCGGCAAAAGGGATCTGAGGGGCAGGTCATGGTGTCATATTTAACACTCTAGAAAATGTCAGAGAAGTACCTCTAAAATGTATAAAAAAAATGATAAATAATAAAACATTGCAGATCAAGATAAAAGAGTCAATGTAAAATACCTTTTTGTACTGGAAGAAAAGAAGAAAAAAAGGGAAGAAGTGAGGCAAGGAACTGAAGAGGGAACATTCCTGAGCTGATCTGACCTCTTGGACCAGATCTCTTAGGCTGTGCAATCGAAAACATGCTGTTCAGTACTTACCTCCATGTATTTGGGATTTCCCCATTGTGCAGTGCGTCTCAGCCTTGAAAAGTGTGAAACCATGGCGAGCACAATCGGGGCAGTCCGAGCCCAGCAAGAGGCTAAAGGTCAGCGAGGACTGGAGAAGTCTCGAGTCCCTCTATGGAAGGGGTTGGACTGTCGCTAAACCTTGTTGGGTGCACTGGATTTTGACAGAGAAATACGTGAACACCGAGGAGAGAGTATGGAGAGAGACACATCCATAAAGACAAAAATGAAATTAGGAAAATAAGTTAGACTTCTCTATCCCTAGGAAGGCGTTTTAAACGGCGTCCTGATTGAAACAGGAACATTTAGCATAGTTGTAAAAAATGAATGGAATGGAGCCACTGTGGGTTTTGAACTCCAGGCTGCAGGTGAGTAGGGGACGAGAAGCTAGTGAAAGCCTCAAGCAAGGGTGACATGAAGGAAGTGATGTTTCCAGATGGGAAAGGCTTGACAGCATCAGGCAAGATGGGAACAAGCTCGTGGTCGTACCAAGATGCCGTGTCTGCCGTAAAGGTGTAAAATTTAATGAATAAAAAGATCTGCACCCTGATGGTGGTAGTTTTAGTAGAGACAGAGGAGTAATTCCAAGAAGCAGTTTGAAGAGAACAGAAACAGACATTCATCAGGGGTTACATGCTCTGTACTTTCCATACATTACTCAGTTCTCATAACAACCCTTCCAAATAGGCATTATCATTCCAACTTAGAGATAATTGAGTCCCAGTGACGTATTAAACAACTTCCTCAAGGTGAGACAGTGGAACCAGAGTTGAGAACCAGCAGATTGGATGGGTGGTGGATTAGGACGAATCAAAGCATTTTCCTGTGTTTGTTTTATAAAGCTGTATTTCTACTTTTTACCCCCCTCCTAGGTCTGGGAGCCTAACATTCACGTGTGTTTGATTGCATTTCAAAGACAAGAGCTGAGTAAGTAGTGCCCAAAGAGGAGCGTGATGGCCAGATTTGTTTTAGTTTTGTTTCTTCATCCTTAAAACTAGCATTTGGTTTTAGATAAATGAAAGATGAGTTCCTGATGATAAACATCAGTCTAATGAAGACTTATGATGAGGGATCACCAGCTGGTTAAGGCAAGCAGCCTTCACCAGGTTTACTCTCAAGATGTTCCTTTAAGTAGCTGTGACCCTGAGCTGAAAAGGAGCCACAGAGACAAGGCCCCTGGCAAAGGGAGGCCAGCCTACATGCATTCCAGCCAATATCTCGGTACTGAGTAGAACCAGAGTGACCTGCCTGGGCAACTTAGAAGCAGCATAAAATAAACTTGCAACACCAGGGTTAGAGAAGAAGATGGGCTCAGAGTCGAAGATACAGCTCAACTTTTAGATTCAGATTTTAAAACCTGGAAAACTCTCTTTCTAAAGAAAAACAGAAGTTTGCAATCGCATTTCATTACCCACCAGTGCTTTTGAGCCATGAACTTTCCCCCACTTCAGAAACTTCTCTGGAAAATTCATTTCATGCTTGTCTACTCCAGTAAAACCCTTGCCTGAGTTTTTACAAAACAGGAGACTTGGCTGAGGGAAAGTGAGAAATCACCCGGCTCAGCACAGCCAGCTGGCATCCTTGGGAGCCGTGTGTGCCTCCGACCTTTGGTTTACCTGTCCTCCTGGACTGGGACCCTCTCCCCCTCTCCCAGTGGAGGGGGTGTCCTGATTGTTCCTGTGCCAGGTGACTGGGAAGCGGTCACAGCACATGCATTATGTTCTTTGACACACTGAAGAGTCTCTCAGGATGAGGGGGGCTGTGGCTGTCCTGACCTCAGGACTCTGCACTCACCAGTGTGTGAGGAAGTCTTAGGAGACTTCTTGGTAACTCTTGAATCTCTGAAATCCACAACTTAGATTTTTTTTTCTCTTATAAGGGTGCGCCGGCGTCATTACCTTCTCAGTGAATGCTGCTCTTAACCTAATGTGATAGAACATCTTTGTCTCCTCAAGTGCAGATTTTACCCAGCAATCCTTATGCAGATCCTCAGCCAGCCACCTTCTCATACTCCAGCACGGTTGTTTCTGAACTTAACTTCTTTTCTCAAGTTCTCACCCTATTCTTACCCCTTCACTCTCAGAAAATGATCTAAGTTCTTCTTTCCTCAAGAAAAGGAAGTATTTTCAACAAGAATTCATTGAGTACCTGCTATGAAGTGGGAATCATGCTAAGTCTTAAATACAAAAACAGGGCATGATCTCCGTCCTGGAGGGGCTCACAGCTGGGTAGAGGGAGACAGGAGAACAGGTAAGGGTGGTCAGACCATGTAGGTGAATTAATGCATTGATATATAGAGCAAAGGGAACGCAGGGGAAGAGTCATTCATTCCACTTAGAAAGCAGGAAAAACTTCCCAAAGACTGCCTGTGATGAACTTCGTAATTCCCTTTCCTCTGCTTCCCAGGTCATCTATGGCTGTAGATATTCTTACCATCTGTCTTCTGATCTTAAAAGTGGTGTCTACTCTTTTCTAAGGATAATCCTTCACATGGCTCTTAAAAATAAACTTTGTCTTCCGATATAAAAGTGAGGTAAAAGAATGACCAAAATGTTATAAAACAACAACATAGAAAAATTAAGAAAGAGAAAAAATCTCCCATAGCCCAGCCAGTTTCTTACCGTTGCTGTCAACAGTCACATTTGTGTATTTTAATCTCCTTGTCCTCTGCATGTTTAAACAGTTGTAACCATAACCCTTTGTGTCCATCTCTATCCTCTACCCCCTCCGCTCAGCTCTGACTCCTTTGGGTTCTACACCTTGACCTTCTTTCACACTGGAAAGTCCCATTTACTTCCATACTCACTTAAATCTCAACCGTCCTGCAGCGCAGGATGCCGATCATTTCCTTAGCCGAGGTAGAGCGAGACTGCTCTTGCAAATTCTTCGGTGACCTGTTAAGGAAGTCAAGTCACTTACCCCAGAATATTTGAGAGTAAGTTCAGCACATTAATGATGTTTTAAAATCAGATCTCAGGTACTCAGAATTCGCTGAGTTCAGATCTTGATTCATGATTCAACGCACAGGCTCCAAACACGCATCTGGGAGAACAAGACTCACTTTATTCTGGGTTAGCCTGGTTCTGGGACAAGGAATTACCCTCTTGACTAGTTCTATTATCTCTGGGGTCTCTGTCCTTGTCCCAGAAATTAAGGTTCTTCAAAAGACCAAAGAACATTATGGACGAAGTGATCTGCTATAGTATTGGAGCCTTGGGCAAATTGCTAAGGTACTTTGGAGCAGAGTTGGGACATCCCATCCTGCTGTTCTGTGGTTGTAACATTTTAAATTTCCTCTCACAGGCAAGCTTATGCGTCAGAATCTTTCTGGTTCTACCAAGCCCAGCTACCAACTTACATAGAGAAGACTAAATAAATTGAAATGAAGCGTTCTCTGCACCACTGAATTGGAGTCTGAAGGTAAGTCTGCTGAATAATTTTTAAAAGGTAGTAAAATATTTGTAAGTGAAATATTCTCGATACTGACAATGAAATTTTTTATGATTCAGATGGACAGTATTGTGTCAGCTTACAGTTTGTCTCAGAAAGTCAGAAAGGTTCTCATTTGAAGAACCATTGCAATAAGTTTGTATTACTGGAGTGGACTGGAAATCAGAAAGTTAATACAACTGTTTTCCTGGAAGTTTAAATTTTGTAAATAACATTTAACTGTAATTTGTAGGAATTTTTAAATTCTAAAATTCTTTCCTGTGTCACCAAGCTCAGTGATCAACCTGATCCTCAGGGACCTTAAACAATAAGGTATTTGTATGTTTTGTGTATTGGGTGCTGCTGGGGCTCTCCCCCTCCCCCACCCACGTGCCCTTTGCAGGGATGTGCACACGCCACGTGTGTGTGTACAAGGGTGTACATCCACGCCCACCACAGCTGGTCTGTCCACAACCTGGGTCTAAAAAAAAACTCTGACTTTTCATGTTGCTGTTTTCTTTTTCCTTTAAGTCATGATCTTACTGTTGAATCCAAAACTCAAACAAACATGATGTCAGGGTACAGGCACAGCAGGGTAGCTTGCAGAGATTAGATTTCTTTAAATTACAAAAACAGCGAGAGCAGGAGTTTCTGGAAGTCAACATTTCGTACCCTGAGTCATGCTCGTGTCTTTGCTCCTTTGCTTAGAAAAACAAGATCTCAGAGTTGACCTAAAACCTGGCTAGCGGTACATGACCCAGTTGGAGAGGAGTGTGCAAATACTGAGTAGCATCTACAGAAGGGTCCTCCTTCCCTTTGGACCCGTGCCTAGGCTGAAAGTTCTGAGCCTCTCGAGAAGAATCATTTTCTTCACTCAGAAAAACATTTAAATAAGAACAGTGTATTTATTTATTTCAAGGCTTATTGTAATTTTCACTCTTCTGAACCCTAAAAATGAGCATAGGTAAATAGACCTGCCACCAACCCTCTACTGGCAAAACTGTCTCTTAACTATTTGAAGTTCAGCTGAACACTGTGGTTCTCAAAATGTGGCCCCCAGGCCAGCAGCCGCAGCATCACTCCAGAACTTACTAGAAAAACAAATTCTCAGGCCCCACCCTAGACTTGCTGAATCAGAACTCTGGGGGTGGGGTCCAGCTACGGGTGTTTTAACTGCCCCTCTGGGTGATTCTGATGCAGACTCAAGTTGACTCTGGCTTCATACAATTCATGCTGTGAAGGACCAACAGGTGTTGAATATAAGCCAGCTAACTGTATGGCCTTTCTTACTGATGACATGGATAAACCAGTAGGCTCTCTAGAGCATCTGAGCCTTATTCCGAACATTTTTCTCATATTGAAGAAAAGAGAGTAATGCAAGGATGAAGACATTGTTTTTCCAATCCAAGGACCATTGATCAATTGAGTGTCACATAAAGATACAAAAAATAAACCCACTAGATTATCTTTTTGTTCCTTACAAAAAGAAATATATTCAATTCTTTTTTTTTTTTTCAATTAACAATGAGAAACACAAGACAAAGCCAGGAAAAATAATGGTTCTCTATTATGGTTAATTAAAGGAGAGATACCAGATTCTAGAGCTGATTTTCTTGATGGGCAAAGACTTTCCCTATATTTCTTTCAGTACCTAGCCCACTCCTTGATCTGAAATAAGGAAAGGTAAATGGGGGTGGGGTGGGGGAGAAAGAAAAACAGAAAAATAGAAAAACACTGCAGGGAAAAATATGAACGTGAGAGACAGAGAAAAAGATAGAAATATATTCAAGAGAAGGAAGACACCAGGCAGAAAACAGAAGAAAATGAGAGAGATAAAAAGCAAAGAAATGATACCCTGAGAAACAGAGAACTAAACTGATTTATAAATTATCAGTAAGGCTCATGAACCTCAAATTCAGTGATCTAGCTACAAAGGCATGTACCATTTCCCCTTTAAAAATTTATTTCTAAAACCCTTTGTCCCAAAATGCTGGCCAGCTTTCAAGGGCCGGAAGGCAGACTCTTAGGGACACGGAGTTCTACCTAACAGAAGGAGCACCTCTGGTCGAGAGGTACTTGGATCTGAGCTGAGTTGCTTGTGAGGCAGCCAGCACCCTGTCACAAGGTATTCGGGCCAGGAGGACAGGTAGCTGTGAGGACTGTGACAATTTCTGTATCGAAAGAAGAGGGGGAAGGGAGAGGTTGGTTCTTTTAAAGTCTTCAGCTTTACTGAGAATATTTCTCAGAGTTTCAGCTCACAGCTGCTGTTTCACAGATATGTAAGCATGGGAAACATGGCTCAGTGCACCAAAGCCTGTGAATTCTCACCTTGAACCAAAATGCATCTTAACCTCTTAACCAGTCACTGCCCTATCTCACACTTGGCTTCATCTCTGCAGTGAGAATATGGCCTCATACCATACAGTGCAGATAACCAAGAAAAGTGGTCCTGAGAACGTAAAAATGCAAATGCTCAGTAATTACCCTTTAAAATGTGTGAACAGTGTTTTATCGAAGTATTTGAATAGTTCAAGGACAGTGTAAGCAGAGTTGGCCTAAGGGAAAAACATGATCTGAGCTAAGTGTTGGCCAGAGACGGTCCACCCACTCCCCAGGAGGTCCCTCCTTGTTCAAGGAAAGATGTCAGAAATTGTGAACTATCACAGCACACAAAAACAGACACAAGTCAGAGACGATGATCAAATTCTGGAAAAGAGTAGTTTTTCCACTTAATCCTTCCATTCAGGAAAGCACCAGCCCTCCATACACCTTAACTGGGGACTGGGCTTCCAATGTTTCATCCCAGGCAATAAACAAGAGAGAGCAATGAGGAAAAACAACCCACGCTTCCACTGTCATTAGACATCATACATTCACATCAGTATACATTCGTTCCAGCCCATAGGAGGTGCAACACCAAAAGTGAACCCTAATGCGAACCTTGGTCTCTGGGTGATAATGATGTGTCAGTGTAGGTTCATCAGTAGTAACAAATGTAGCACTCTGGTGGGGGATGCTGACCGTGGGGGCGTCTGTGCGTGTAGCACTCTGGTGGGGGATGCTGACCGTGGGGGAGCCTGTACATGTAGCACTCTGGTGGGGGATGCTGACCGTGGGGGCGTCTGTGCGTGTAGCACTCTGGTGGGGGATGCTGACCATGGGGCAGCCTGTGCATGTGTATGTTATGTGGCATACCTCTGTATCTTCCTCTCAGTTTTGCTGTGAACCTTAAACCTCTCTAAAATAATAGTCTTTAAAAATTTTTTTGGTTTTTGAACTTAGTCATATGTTTTTATCTGTCAGAAGGCTGGAACCTCCAGTAGTGTGGATAAGATGTTTATTGCACAAGTGGGAAAACAGAATCCATTTTACAGACAGTTCCAAATTTCTTATGCTTGTTTGAACTTGCCATTCATTTGGTATTTGACTTAATGGCATTCAATCCCTAATAATCATGCAATGATAATGAATGAGGGAGTTAAACTTTTTGTTCAAGGAAAAACATTACAAGGAAAAGAAAACGGTTTCATGAGAAACCACACGAATCATATATTTGATTTATATATGTGTGTAAAGATGCAGATATGTCCATGTAGAGACATATGCTATCTTTCAATCCCTATGGAGAAACTCCTTCTCTGCTGTCAGGAAAGTCATCTTTAGAGAGCCGCAGGCCTGAATACATTTGTGTATTTGTCCCCTTGGTGCCTCACTGTGCATGTCTTCAAAGCCAAGCATATTGGGGCAACTTGAAGAAATCTTTTCCCTTGTGCACCACTGTCCTACCAAGTGTGATCATTCTTGAATCAACTGAGCTATCTGGACAAGTAATATCTTGGCTTCCATGTGTGTATTGTTTTATCAATAAAATAGAAGATTGATAGCATGTTCTATTAATCAAATTGTTTCACCATTTTAAAAAATCAAATCAAGGGAAGAGGCAAGACTTTGACCATATGGCAGCCAAGACACTATTACACAACAATGGCCTTGGGTCAAGACTGAGAGGCAGCTCTTCCTGTGCTGGCACCAAAGGCTGATTTATGATAAGTGCTCAAAGTCATGGTATTCTGGAGCAAAGGGAAGGAGGATACAGGTATAATCCATTAGTGCTGACCCTGATCCTGCCATTTGGAGCTTTTTCCCCACTTAAAAAAAAATACGGGGTTGATTTTATCAGGACCTACTATTAGGTATCTAACATAAAGTGTTTGTTGTACACTGGCTGTAGCAGAATGCAAGAGAGAGAGGAGGCAGTCTAATTCTTAAGTGTCCTTGTACATAGAAAAATAAAGTGGTAATGAATGTGTTTATGCAGTGCAAGTTGTTATAAAAACACGTATCTGTTTTTTGAGATCACATTTTTCTTTTGCCTCATAAGAGTTAAGAAACTAGCATTTATTGAGTACCTACCAGCAGCTAAGTATTTTACAGACATTATTTTCTTAAATGTTTACAACTAACGCAAGAAGATATTATTATCCCCAGTCTCAGATGAGGAAACTGAGGCCAAGAGGATAAAACACTTGGTTAATGTTACCAGACAGCTGGTGGGAGGGTTGGGATTCAACCTAATTGTGTTCCGTTACAAAACTAGAGTATTTTCTATCGTATGTTGTCACACCATTTTCTAGAAATATCAGTTTGAAGTTCTAACATGTCTTCTTTCGTTGCTGGTTGTCAAAAATAACAATTATACACATGCGCCCACTCACATCTACCCTTGTATGTGAGAAAATGAAGTACAGTGTAGTGTGGCAGTAAAGTGCATGAGTTTTGTAGCAAAACTACTGGGGTTCAAATACCTGAGTAGTGTTTTCCATTGGGCCAGGTGCTTTGCCCTTCTCTGGCTCATTTTCCCACTTGTACAACAGGTATACTGAGGTGTCCTAGCCAAGAATGGTGTCTGGAACATTTTACGCACTGACAACTATTGGCCAAGACTGTTACATCCGTAAGGGTAGAACTCTTGAGTAATAGTTCTCATTCAGTGTATCTTGGCTGAAACAGTTTTGACAATGAAAATTTAGTGCTAAGGAGACTACAATTAAAATTTAGATAGATTTGTAGACCAGTTCGCTTCATTTCTGCTCCATGCCCACAGATTTCCTAACCGCCCACCTCAGCCATATTAGTGAGGATCACAGGTCAAAAGGGCTTCCTGAAATAGAAAAATTTTACCCTGTCTACAAAATTCAACTTCTTGAGGATCAGATGGCAAGTTAGTCATGAAATGGAGTATGAGCCTTTTACTGTTGTAATTAAAAACATGGGTTTCATACACCCATGTTTATAGCAGCATTATCCACATCAGCCAAAAGATGGACGCGATCCAAGTGTTCACAGTCAGATGAATGGATAAACAAAATGGGGTATATACGTAAATGGAACACTATTTAGCCTTAAAAAGGAAGGAAATTCTTCTTTTATCATTTAAATAATTCTTTACTTTATCTGAATAATCATTCATCTTGGTGAAAAGGTCTTATTTTTTTTTAACTAAAGTAGTCAGTCAGGAAGGAAATGCCGACACACGCTCTAACACAGATGAACCTTGAGGACGTAATGCTAAGTGGAATAAGCCCATCCCAAATGGACAAACACTGTGTGATTCCACTTACGTAAGACACCTAGCGTGGTCACATTCAGAGACAGATGGTGGAATGATGGTTTCCAGTGGGTGGGAGCTCGGAGAGAGAGGAAATGAGGAGTTACTGCTTAATGGGTGTAGAGTTTCTGTTTTGCAAGATGACAAGAATTCTGGAGATTGGTTGCACAACAGTGTGAGCGTACTTAAAACTGCTGACCTCTACACGAAAAATTGATTATCACGGTAAATTTGATGTCATATGTATTTTTGCACATTTAAATTTTTTTAAAATATTGATTTCAATCAAACCAACTATAGCTACCCTGGTGGTCACCAATTAGGGGCAGGGTGTTCTGCTATTACTGACCTGTAAGATCTGGTGAAATTGTCAGTCCTTTCCCCTGTCAGCAGCCAGTCTCCGGGACAGGCTGCAGCTGCTGCCTGTGCTCTCCAGTCCAAACAAGACTCTGGGCCACCCACCCTTGGCCTCTGATTCTTTCCTGGGGGAGCTGCAAGTACGACTTTTGAGTTAAAAACGTGCATGTGTGGAAAATGCATATGTGTACCCCTAGGGGGGCACCGTGCTGCATCCGTTTACATGTGGGAGAGTAAGGGGCAGCGCTAAAATCTTGGGCATGCGTCAGCTGTGCTGGCTCACACGGTGGTCAGCTGTAACGTTTGTGCTTCTGATGTCATTGCTGGGACATCCCAGGGCCTCTGTGTTGGAACCATGTTCTGGCGCGGTGTAGGAATGGCAGGTCTGCAGTCTGGAACTCAGAGCAGGGAATGCTTGAGTCCCTTCGTCTGTTGGGACCATTTAGATTTCTGTGAGCAGTGGTTTCAGTGGGCATCTTTCAGGTCAGATTTGCTGCCTATCGATTCTTTTAAAACGTGTCTGAGTTTCACAAGTACGTGTGAATTGTGTGTCTTCTATTTTTCCTAGCTGGGAGGAGGCTAGAGGACAAGCATGTCATGTTTCAACACAAATGAGAGCCACTTTCAAGCCTAGCCTAGTCACTACCTAACAGATGATTACCCTTCATAACAGCAGTGTGGTGTCAACAGAATTCTGTTTCTTTTAGTAATAATTATAATAAATTCTTTATGCTTCCCTCTCTGACTACCTACATGCTTCCACACGTGTGTACGTGTGTGTGAGACAAAATGTGTGTGTGGTACATCTAAACGTGGCCCCCTGAAATGCAATTTGAAACAAGGACAACTCACTATTGAAAAAGCAGAGACTTTATTTCTGAGTCCTATGACACCTGTTCCTCCTTTCAAAAGGCCAGCTGCCAAACAACTTATAGAAAATACACTTTGCAGAAAATAAAAAGCAACATGACAGTGTTTTACCCTGAATGTCTCTTGATTCAAACCCTCTTGAAAAAGTAGAGGCCACTCTGAAGAGCAAGGGCCACCTGTTACTGAAACGGGCCAGATGACCTCTGACTGGACTGCCACCGGGGAGGTTTGGCCACATCTGTGATTTCCATCAGCATCCACCTTCCTTGGCCCATGAAGAGACAAGGGCAGAACTTGGTTAAGGAGGGGGAGTTGCTTTCAAAAGACTGAGATAAATGAACCCCTGGAATCAAGTGATTGTTACAGTGACTGATTCTCTTCTGCCCAGTCCTAAGAACTGGCCTGTCCTTGGCCTTCCAAAATGTTGCTTCCAGAAAATCAACCTGTCAGGCCCTGGAGAGAAGCCACAGCAAATGGTGAGACCGCCGGGTGTGTTCAGTGGGTCTTGGTGGCAAAAACAAAGTGACTCTGCCTCTCTTTCAGCCCCTGGACTCTCAGGTCTGGGAGGACACTGTCAAGACTGAGCCTGTGCCTGGAGAGAACGTGGATGGCCTGGATACAAAACCAAAGGTGGCCTTGACAGGAACTATCCTAGCAGGGATCACAGACTTTTAAAAGAAGGGGAAGCAGAAGTTTTAAACCAGGTTTCCCTTTTGCATTCCACCAAGAACAGGTGTTTGCTTTGCTCAAAGAGAGATTCCACAGAGTGATTTCATGCACAGCTAAGATCAGCAGTAGGATTTTTCGGCTGTCAGAGCTGGGATTGACTTACATCATCAGAGCATTATCACTCCAGTGGCTTTTTACGAATATGACATTAAACATACAGGTCTCTGCGCACACACGTGTGTGTGTGTACACAATGCCTAAACCTGATAAAATCACCACCCACCATGTCCCCAGCATTTTGGAGAATGTTTTCAGTATTAGGGAAACTCTCTTATCCTCTGGTTATAGTAACACAAGTACTTTATTCACAACATCTTTGATTTTCATCACAATGCTATGAGATAGGCATTATGTCTCCACTATATAGATGGGAAAATCGCTGCTTAAAGAGGTTGAAAACGTGCTCAGTTGGGATCACCAGGAAGTGACAGAGGTGGGATTTGCACTGAGCTCCTAATCATGCTCCCACAAGATAAGTGGCACACATTCTGTCAGCTACACAAAGTCACTAAAGAATCCTGGGTGACAATCTGCAAAGCGTGGAAGTGTGGCCTTGCCTCCCCCGCCACCTCACCCAGTGTCCCTCTGCTTGTGCTGCTTGCAGTCCTTTCCGGGACTAGCATTTGACCTACCTTCTTTCCGTGACCCCGGTGGCCAGCACTGTCCTAAATAATAGAATCAGGCGCATAGTCCTTGCCTGTCCTTCCTGGTAGAATGGCTCTCCCTCTGTGGACTTCCAGAGATGCAGCATTTATGCAGCAACAGTGCAGTCTCCTCTTTAGCCAGAATTCCACAATATCAGATCCTCTTGACAGCTACACATGAAGGAGGAAAAAGTCAGTTTAGCTGGTAATCAACTGTCTCTTTCTACTGTTACCCAGATTTCTTTATCCTTTCTCTTCTAGCTCTTCAACTGTCTGGATTCTCTGAGAAGCTGCACTGTGTTGCTGTGTTCAAGATGATAGATAGATAGATAGATAGATAGATAGATAGATAGATAGATAGATTGATTGATTAGTGGGTGGGCGGGTGCGTGGAGAGATAGATGATCAATAGATAGGGATATAAATAGATGGAATGTAGATAGATCAGGGTATGGAAATGTCTTGTATGCATATGTATATTATTGATTTGGTTTCCCCCAGAAGCAGACCCTGAGATAAGGATCCACATGCAGGAAACACTAGTAGGAGAATGAAGACATGAGAAACCAGGAAGCAAAGAAAACTAAAAGAGAATAATCAAGCAGATGAACTTAATTCCTCTGGGGATCCTGGGAGAATGTAAAGCTTCCTACTCCAAGTGGATTATCAGCATTAGCTCAAGCTCCACCCAAATCTACGGGATCAGAATGTTTAAACAGTATCCCCAAGTGATAAAGTTCATAGAATACTGGAGCAGAATATGCATCAAAGTTAAAGTAACTACGGGGCAAGAAAGTTGTGAGATTTATCCCTTAACTCCCCATTTGACACTGGTTGTGGGCTATTTCTGAGGATTTTAATTCTCTGGCACTTCTGGCTTGGCCTTTGTGTAGGCAGAGCGTTCATACTCCAGAGGCCAGAAAGAAAGTCCTCAGACAGAAAATTAAAGGTATGAGCAGTAAGCAGCCCTTGGCACATACAGCTACTACAAGCCCAGCTATGGTGCAGCTATATAGAAATAGGATATTAAAGCTGAGGTTGACTGTAATGACAATAGCTACCACGACTGTGTTACTGACTCAGTGTTAACGATGCATTAGGTAGATTGAAGTAAGCAGGATTTCATCTGGGCTTTTACTCTAAATAAAGCTGTTAATTTACCTAACAGAAATACCATTATCACAATTAACTTTACAGCATTAGGATAAATATACATTATTTTTTTCTCAGTAGTTAAATCAGGCTTTCTCAAGTGGGACAAGAATGAGGTCATGAAATGGACTCCATATTTCATTTACTTATTATAATTCCTAATATTAACCCTTAGGAGGTATTAGGAGGCACGCAACCAACATTCTTCATTACAATGTCAAACAGTGCTCCACACAGATTCTGGAGTACATTCAAGAGCTGAAATTATGGTGGAAAAAAAAAAACTTCTATTTTAACATTAAACACTGGTGAAGACATTTGGATAACATCCAGAAAAATCCATCACTGTTCCCAGACAGAAGGTAACTACAATAGAGTAATTTCAGGGAAAATGTTAGTTCTGTTACCCATCACTTGCATTTTTAAAGGGGTACTAGGGTATTCCATATCACACAAGGAACAAATTCAGAAAAATTCAAGATGCATCAAAAGTTTCTAAATCAGCTTGGAAAAAGATTTAACAGAATAGTAACCTCCTAGAAACATCAAACTTAAAAAAGTCCTAAATAAGATTTTTATTTTTAAACAATAGGATTATAGAAAGATATGAATCCAAAATTTTTATGTATGACAAGATATATTAGTAATGAGCTCAGATTATAATTTCAACACAAACTTCATTAAATAAAATTTACCATCTAAATGAATCAGCTATATATCCTTTTCTACATTTTTTTCTCAATACCACACCAAATTTTAAAATACTCTAAAATTACGCTTACAATTCATTTATTAACCAAGTGCCAAAATCGAAAAACTTTTTGTTTAGAAAATAAAAAGTTAATATGTGTGGTATATCCTTAACATTCTTAAGTAATGAAATCCTACAGAATATATATTTTTTTAATTGAAGTACCATCAGTTTCAGTGTGTCAGTTTCTGGGGTACAGCAAAATGTCCCCATCATGCATGTACATACATATCCTGTGGAATATATTCTTATGCCCTCTTCTCTCCCCTCTGTCCTCTGTCTCTCTGCCCCTTAGTTTTCAGCAGCAAAAACAATGTTATACCTGTTGAATAAGCCTCTCCTGAGTGCACTGAGCACGGCGTTTTCTGTGCACTTCCTCTCACTACAAATTTAGAATAAATTCTAGAATAACTGCCTTATTTAGAATAAAGTCTAGTGAAATCCTGCTTTTGCTGACGTCTTCTCTTTCTCTTTATGAGTAGTTCCTACTCTGGCCAAGACACTGAGGAAGACATCAGTGGCTTTAAATCACATGCATTTATTTATAGTATGGTTGGCAGACTCACTGGTGAAACATTCTGCCAAATTTGACAATTCACTCCTTACTCAAATCTAAATTTCAGTTTAAACACACACATGCACGCGCGCACACGCACACACACACACACACACACACACACACACACACACACACACACACACACACAGTTTGGAATGTCAGCTTGAACTGGGGAGGCGGATATTGGTCTCAAAGAAAGAAAATAATTTCCCCTTTCCCCAAAGTCTGTGTAGGAGACAACTTGCAGAGGGATTGAGGTGGGACTGCTGGGGGTAGGCTGGGCTCACCCACCAACAAAGGACTCACTTCTGAGACTAAAGTTATGAAGGTGCAAACTGTGATGAGTCTGTGGGATGAGAATAGATCTGAGAACACCAAAGGCCCAAAACTAAATGGGTTTGTGTCAAAAACCAACAGGGTTCTGGACCAGCTGTGTCTAATAGAGATGTAACGCGAGCCATGAGAACAAGCCACATTTGCGATTCTAAGTGGTCTGTAGCCTCATTAAAAAGGTGGAAAGAAACAAAGTTCATTTAAATAGCATGTGTTTAACACAGTATGTACAGAATGCCATCATTATCAATATTGGTGATGTATGTAACAGTCTTTCATCCTAAGTCTTCAAAATCAAGTGTGAATGTTACCCTCACAGCACATTTCAAGGGCCCCAAAACCACCTGTGACTGGTTGCCACCGGGCTGGTCAGCCCAGATGCAAACAGTCTGAACCAAACTGCTTTTAAAATACTTGCAGGATCTTCTAAGAGCCAGATCAAAAGCACTAGGTGCAATCATGAAGCCAACTGCTCTCTTATTATAGTGCGGCCGACCTCTTTCACTTATCCTTAGAACTCCAGCTACCCGAGAGACTTTTCTCTAGAGGTTATTTTGTCATCCAGCTCAATTGCACATACTCTCATTCATTCTAAACACATGTTATGAGCAGCTTCCCTTCCACACATACAACCTGCAGTAGCCTACCCTTTAACCCCTGGGAATTGCCTTAAATTAGGAAAATACTTTAATTCTGATTCTCTTTTTAGTACAAGAAGCAGTGTCATTATGTTCTACTTAGACATGTGATCTGCCTAGGGTTCAGAAAAACCCTTCCGTCAAAGCTTCATACGTTTTTGTGTGGCCAGAGGAAGGACATCAAGAAGCAAATAGTTCTGTTGCTTGAAAACGTTACATATGCTAGGGCTCATTTTTAATGTGCATTGGGCCTCTGGTCAAGTTATGGAATTAGGAAGGGGGCAGAAGGCCAACCTGTCACTTCAGCGCATCATAATGCGTATTACCAACCTCTCAGAGGAGCAGTCTGAGCACACTCTGCTGTAATTAGAAAAGTGTTTCTCATCCTTAATATGGATTTTGATTGTGATGTTCCTGAAATGTAATGTGTCTCCTGAGAGAAGAGTTACTTCCGAGATGACTCAGAAATAATAAGGCATATTACCAGGGAAATCTCAAAGAGCCTTGCACTTGGAGAGCCAGCATTTATCCTGGACTGTCTTCAGGAAGCCCCCTACCTCCCAGTGAGAGTCTGGCTTAACTTGAGAAATGTCTTGCAAGTGATTGTCCTAGGAATTGCAGTGGTTGAGGTGTGGAAATGGGTGGGAAGGGAATTCTGGGACATAACTGCTACCTGTGAGTAGGGGACAGGTTTCTCCAAGGAAAGATGAAGATTCACACTGTTGGTTTGAAGAAGGAAGCTTTCCTTACAGAGAGATGAAACCTGAGGGTCAGGGGCCAGGGCTGGGTACACCGTGTATCTGTGAAGTTTAACTCTCTGAGTGATTCTGTCTTGGGTTATTGGAATAGTTTTGTGAAGGACACACTAATAGTTTCTCCTCTTATTCTTTTACAGCTTTTAAAAAATTTTTTGAGTAATTAGGTTTATTTACTTATTACTTAATTGAGGTACTGGGAATTGAATCCAGGACCTTGTGCATATTAAGCACGCACTCTACCACTCTACCACTCTACCACCCTCTTTTACAACTTTTTGATAAAAGTTTTGTGTGATAGGGTAAAAGCAGAAATAGCTACATAATTGAAAGGCAAGTGCAAAGGAAAATGAAGAAACCCCTGTTCAGAAATTAAGAATTTCAACAAAATGTGGTATACACATATAATGGAATATTATTCAGTTTTAGAAAGGAAGGAAATTCTGACAGGGTCAGTAGCCAGCAGCAGGATACTAAAGACAAAGGGAAAAATTTAAAGCAATCAGAATAAGAAGTAAATTACAAAGGAATAACAATTAGACTAGCAGCAAAATTCTCATTAGCATTCCTATAGGCCAGAAAACAAAAGAATAATGACTTTTAAGTATTGGGAGAAAATAGTTGTCAACCTGGAAGGTTCCATCTAGCTAAATTATTATCCAAGAGTAAGGGTGAAATAAAGACAATTTCAAACAAATTGAGCCTGACAGAGTTCGTAACTCATGGCCTTTCCTTCACTGAAAGAACTACAAAAGGATGTACATCAGTAGGAAGAAACTAAATTCGGATTGAAGGACTGGCATGCAAGAAGTATTTTTTAGTTTCTTCCTTTATCTGCATGTCTTTTTTTTTAACTTTTTGTATTTTCTGTTCCCTTTTTTTCTCTGTGTGGCAGTCTGAATAATTTCTTCAAATTTTTCTAGTTTATTAATTCTCTATTTATTGAGTTGCTGATTATTTTCTGTGAGTGTTAAGATTAAGTTCAGGTAAAGTAATAGAAAAATCCAATATAGCCATGGCTTTAAAAAAAAAAAGAAGGAGAAATTCAGTTTTCAGTCAAGATAGAGTAACAGGGCCTGCATTTCTCCTCCTGTCTGGGAAAAAAATAGGAGAACAAATTTAAGAATCAACAATTTTCAAGATACCGGACATACAGGAAATAGCGATCCTGATGAGAAGCAAATAAGTGAAGTCCTGTAATTGCTCAAGCTGGCTGCTACTTTTCATTTTCAGTCTATGTCACTGGGAGAAGGGACCCAAAAGGAGCCTACTGATCTCTTTGAGTTGAGGAGATGGGGCTGGGAGTCTCAGAAGAGCAAGACAGATAGAGTTCACAGGGAATGCTGAAGAGAAGAGAAGGCCCCAGGGATCTGCAGAAGGGTGGCCATCAGGAATCCGTTGAGTAATCAGCAGTGCACGTGTGTGAAGAAACTATCTGAAGCTAGAGAAAGAACCACCCAAAATGATGAGAGGAAACAATACCAGAGTTCACCCAGGGCCAAGAATGGTGCCCATTTCTACGAGTTACACTAATGATCATTTCTACGAGTTACATTAATGATTAGTCAGGCATGGGGTAGAGTGCACAGTGACAGGGATCAAGGGAGCTAAAATGTACAAACTTCCGGTTATAAGAGAAGTAAGTCCTGGAGATGTAATGTATAGCACAGTGACTACAGTTAACAATGCTGTAGTGCACATTTGATGGTTGCTGGACAGTAAATCTTTAAAGTTCTCATCACAAGAAAAGTAATTGTAACTCTGAGTGATGATGGATGTTAACTAAACTTATTGCAGTAATTATTTTGTAATATATATATATGTATATTAAATCATTATGTTGCAAACCTAAAACTAATCAATGTTATATGTCAATTATCTCCCTTTTTTTTTATAAAGAAGAAGTAGACCTGAATATTCCTACATCTGTGAAAGAAATTAATCTCTGAGGTTTATATAAGGAATGCAAGTTTAGTTTAATATTTTAAATATATCGATGTAATTGACCATAATAACAAACAAACGAACAAAAAAACATATGATCATCTCTGTAGACAAAGAAGAAGCATTGTTGACAAATCCAGCATCCCTTTTTGTCAACATTTATTTGTCACCTAAGAATAGAAGGGAGCTTCCTCAACCTGATAAACACCGTCTACGAAAAAATCTATATAATCATTGTTAAATTTAATGGTAAAAGACAATGTTTTCTCCAACATGGAGCAAAAGACAAGGTTGCTTGCTCTCACTACTTCTATTCAACATTGTATTGGAGGTTCTGGCCAGTATAATTAGGCAAGAGGAAGAAATGAAAGGCATCAAGATTGAAAATGAAGAAAAGCTTTTCTTTTGCAGGCAGCATGATAGTCTATATAGAAAATTAAGTGTAATCTACAAGAAGGTTACTAGAATCAGTAAGTTTGGTCAGGTTTCAGGATATGAGATCAACATACAAAAATTAATTGTATTTCTATAAACTAGTAATAACAATTAAAAGTTGAAAATTTACAATGTTATTTCCAATAATAGCATAAATATATGGAAGACTTAGGGATAAATCTGACAAAGGATATACCCTGAAAGCTATGAAACTTTGCTAAGAGAAATTGAAGAGGCATGAAATAAATGGAGAGATATGCTTTGTTTGTGCATCAAAGGATTCAACATTGTTAACACATCAATTTTTCCCAAATATTTCTGTAAAATCAATGCAATCCCAATCAAAATCCCAGAAAGGGCTTTTTTTTTTTTTGTAGAAAAAGAAAGCTGATTTGGAAATTCAGATGACCTAGGATATCCAAAGCAAATGTGGAAATGAATAAAATT
Organism: Camelus dromedarius; assembly: GCF_036321535.1. Lineage (NCBI taxonomy): Eukaryota > Metazoa > Chordata > Mammalia > Artiodactyla > Camelidae > Camelus > Camelus dromedarius. Next base: position 7,101,958 of record NC_087454.1, on the reverse strand, counting down.
AAATGAATAAAGTTAAAGGCCATTGTTTGATTTTAAAATAGAGGGCATTCAAGACAGGGTAAGAATAAGAACAAAGTATCGATAGTAAGCTTGCTCGAAGTGTCTTCAAACCAAAAAGTGTAAAACATTTATTGTGTTGGGATGTAGTAAATAACAAAACAGATTGGTGTGGCGTTATATAGACAGCAAATTATCATGCAAACTGAGTCCAATAAATACTTGCTGGATGCAATTAAAATCAATTGGACAGTGAAGAATCTTGAAGCCTGGGACCCGTTAGAAATAAGCTGCTTTCAAACTTGATAAATAAGGTTTTATTCACTTACATGTTATTTTTAGTTCACTCACTTCTCTTTTTTGTAATTTTTAAAAATTGAGGTGTAGCTGATGTATAACATTAGTTTGGTGTACAATGTGGTGATTCAATATTTGTATGTATTGCAAAATGATCACTATAATAACTCTAGTTAACATCCATCACTCTACAGTTACAATTTTTTTCTCTTGTGATGAGAACTTTTAAGACTTAGCTACTTTGAAATATGCAATACAGTATTATTAACTATAGTCACCATACTGTACATCCCCATGTCTTATTTATTTTATAACTGGAAATTTGCACCTTTTGACCCTCTTCACCCATTTCACCCACCCTCCCCACCCCCTGCAATCTGGCAACCACCAATCTGTTCTCTATAACTATGAGCTTGGTTTTTTGTGTATTTACATTCCACATATAAATGAGATCATACAGATTTGTTTTTCTCTGTCTGACTTATTTCACTAAGCATAATATCCTTAAGGTCCATCCACATTGTTGCAAATGGTAGTATTTCATTCTTTTTATAGCCAAGTAATATTCTGTTGTATATATATTTCATATCTTTTTCTATTCATTTGTTGGTGGACCCTTGGGTTATTTCCATGTCTTGGCTGTTATAAACAATGCGATGATGAACCTGAAGGTGCATATATATTTTCAAATCAGTGTTTTCATTTTCTTTAGATAAATACCCAGAAGTGGAATTGATGGATCATATTGTGGTTCTATTTTTAATTTTTTGAGGAACCTCCATACTACTTTCCTTAGTGGCTGCAACAGTTTACATTCCCACCAGCTGTGCACAAGAATTCCCTTTCCTTTACATCCTCGCCAACCCGTTATTTTTTGTCTTTTTGATAACACCCATACTGTCAGGTGGGAGGTGATATCTCATTGTGGTTTTTATTTGCATTTCCCTGGTGATAAGTGATGTTAATCAACTTTTCATTTACCTGTTGGCCATCTGTATGTCTTCTATGGAAAAATGTATAATCAGATTCTCTGTCCATTTTTCAGTTGGATTGTTTGTTTTGTTTTGTTTTTTTGCTGTTGAGTTGTATGAATTCTTTATATGTTTTGGCTGTTAGCCTCTTATCAGATATATGATTTGCAAATATTTTCTCTCATTTGGCAGGTTGCCTCTTCATTTTGTTGATTGGTTTTCTCTTTTGTGCAGAAGCTTTTTAGTTTGATGTCATCTCACTTTTTTAAACTTTTTTTATTGAGTTATAGTCATTTTACAATGTTGTGTCAAATTCCAGTGTAGAGCACAATTTTTCAGTTATACATGAACATATATATATTCATTGTCACATTTTTTTTCGCTGTGAGCTACCACAAGATCTTGTATATATTTCCCTGTGCTATACAGTATAAACTTGTTTATCTATTCTACATATGCCTGTCAGTATCTACAAATTTTGAAATTCCATTCTGTCCCTTCCCACCCCCCGTCTCCTCGGCAACCACAAGTTTGTATTCTATGTCTATGAATCTGTTTCTGGTTTCTTTTTTTTTAGATTCCACATATGGGCGATCTCATATTGTATTTTTCTTTCTATTTCTGTCTTACTTCACTTAGAATGACATTCTCCAGGAACATCCATGTTGCTGCAAATGGTGTTATGTTGTCAGTTTTTATGGCTGAATAGTATTCCATTGTATAAAGCATTACTGAAGAAAAAGAAAGAGGCTGGAGGAATAACTCTCCCAGACTTCAGACAATGCTATAGAGCTACAGTAATCAGGATAGCATGGTATTGGTATAAAAACAGACATATAGACCAATGGAACAGAATAGAGAGCCCAGAAATGAACCCACAAACTTTTGGTCAACTAATCTTCGACGAAGGAGGCAAGAATATACAATGGAATAAAGATAGTCTCCTCAGCAAATGGTGTTGGGAAAACTGGACAGCAGCATGTAAATCAGTGAAGCTAGAACACTCCCTTACACCATACACAAAAATAAATTCAAAATGGATCAAAGACTTAAACATAAGACAAAATACAATAAACCTCTTAGAAGAAAATATAGTCAAAACATTATCCCATTTGTTTATTTCTATTTTTATTTCCTTCACTTTTAATGTCAAATCCAAAGAATCATCGCCAAGACTGATGTCAAGGAGCTTATCACCTATGTTTTCTTCTAGGAGTTTTATGGTTTCAGGTCTTACATTCATGTCTTTAATCCATTTTGAGTTAACTTTTGTGCATGGTGTAAGTAGCGGTCCACTTTCATTCTTTGCGTATGGCTGTTGTTTTCCCAACACCATTTATTGAAGACCCACCTATGTCTTTAAAAGACTTGAAGTAGCTAGTAATTACCTAGGAAAATAGCCAAAGATTTATTACCTGACATATATATTTTATACCCTTGTGTACTTCCCCAATTTTCCTTCAATTAGAGGGAGATTATTGAGTGACTTACGCTCCACAGTACTAAATAATGGGGAAAGAAACCATAGACCTTATATATGGTTTCCACTGTCTAGACTTGCTTATTTTAGATCCATCTAATGCATGAAGGATAATGGGACGTTTTCCAAGGCTAGGAAAAGCAACGTGTAAGTGGAGCTGACGTCATATTCCTTCTTGTGTTAGGAAATTTCCCTTCATTGTTCCAAGGAGGCAAACACTTGGGAACCACACTGCAGGAAATGTATGGTTTCATATAAACGATCATTTGCCACGCAGTCTGCAGTGTCGTAAAGTGTGTTATAATGATGGCCTCTCCTACTCAGTGTCTTCCCTTCCTGAGGAAAGTTTGATTTTTTTTTTTTTTTTTTTAGAGAAGAAATTGGCGACTGGGGATTTAAATTTTCTCTTGGAGAGAAATTTTTCTCCACATTTGTGAAAAATTATACGAATAATAAATGATGCTTAACATTAGGGGTTAGGCTGATATTTCCAGTGCACTACTGCTTTTGATAGGAATCAGGAAAGTCTTATACATGAAATGAAGATGCTGTGTTGAGGAGGGGCAGTTTCTGAGTCCATGTGTCTGAAGTATACTTCTTTGGGATAGTGAAGAGGACTTCCCGTTTAAATTTTTAAAATAATAATAAAGGAGGCAAACCCCATGCACTCTCATCCAAACAGGCAAGATAAGCATCCTTATTTTTTTCAGAGTCTGGATTTTGGAAAATTAAGGGCTGCTTGCATTTGAATTCTGTTCTCATTTTTATGCTGCCTATAATGGCCTTTCTATGTATAGACAACATTCCTTTTTGCTTCCCATTAACTATTGTTCAAACTCCCTTCTGTGTTTCCCTAGGACCTTCATGATCTGGCCCCTGCTTACTTCTCCAGCTCCATTTTTTATCCTTCAGAAACACACACATATGCACGTGCTAACTTCCCTCCATCACCCCAGCCCAACCTCCCTGACAAGGCACTGCTCACACTGCATGACAGCCGTATGGAAATTATTTCAGTTCCATATATGGCCTAGGGTCCTGCCAGACTCTGCACCTTTGCCCATATTGTTTTATTTGCTTAAAATACTGTTTCACACATAGTCTTTGTTATGGACTGCATGTCTGGCCCCCAAATTCATATGTTTAAACTCTAACCCCCAATGGATGGGTCCTCTGGAAGGTGATTAGGTTATGAAGGTAGAGCCTTGGTATGGAATTAGCGTCCCTGTAAGACGGGGAAGAGAGTAGACCCCTCTCTCTGCCATGTGAGGGTACAACGAGAAGGTCTGTAAACCAGAAAGAAGACCCTCGCCAGAGCCTGATCACGCTGGTGCCCTGACCTGAGACTTCTGGCCCCCAGTACTGTGAGAAATAAGTGTCTGTTGTTTAAGCCACCCAGCCTATGGTAATTTGTTTTAGCAGCCTGAACTAAGACAGTCCAGCTAACTTCCACTGACCTTCAATTTCAGCTTAGTAGCACCTCCTCTGAAAAATTACTGGTTAACACTACCAGTCAAGATTAGGTCCCCTTGTATGTTCTCCTCTCTTCCCCGACCGTAGTGCTTATTTCACTGTATTTTTGGTAGACTATGTTTTCTAAAGATGGCCACCACTGTATCTCCTATCCCACACGCTCTCACCTGGTTCTCCTTCATCAAGAAGTTGGGAGCAGAGGTTGAAGGAGTCTAATTCTCCTTCCCTGGAACTAGGCTGGCCTTAGTAACCAGTAGAAGGTGGTCGAAGTGATGACCCATGACTTCCAAGGTTGGTTCAGAGAAGGCCCTGAGCTTTTGTCTGTTTTGTTGAGACTCTTGCTCTAGGGGAGGCTAGTGGCCATGTGAGAGATCTTCCCTAAGACCGTCATAGTAGAGATGACACAAGGCGGTGTTCCAGGCAGTAGGTCCCAGGTGACAGCTAAGCAAGAACTGCCAGCCACGTGAGTGAAGACATCTTCAGACAATTCCAGCGCCCGGCTGTTGTCACCCTCAACCATTGAGTCTTCTCAGCTGAGGCCCAGACATCATGGAATCCTCTACCCTATTCAGATTCCTGAGCTGCAGAGCCACGAGCATAATAAACTGGTTGGTTTAAGCTGTTAGATTTTGAGATAGTTTGTTACATAGCACTGGTAACAGAAACATTATTGTATAAATGGATGTTCACTTATCTAGGCTGTTAAGGTCCCACGCCAGATTCTACAAGCATGAGGGCAGGGTCTAGATCTGATTTTTTTGCTCTTACAGCCTCAGTTTATGGCTTGATGTCTGGCACATGATGGGTATTTAGTAAATAATCTTAACTAAATGAACAGACAAATGGATGAGTGCTTGCTTTCTCTAGCTTTGTGGTTACCCACTTCTTTCTCACACCTTAAGTCTGGGGATCTACTTGCAGAGTTGGTTTGCCCAAGACACTGTTTTTCTTGTCTGTCAAGTTCTGTATCATTAATTCCGACCGTGTTCCTCTTGACCATTCTTTGTGTTTGGAATAATGAAGCAGCCAAGTGAAAGGCGTTGTACCACGTGGGTCACGACCAAGCAACTCCTGTCTCCCCCCCCCCCCCGCCCCCAGTGTCTCTGGCTTTTTTTTTTTTTTCTATCACCTGGTTGCCTCATCACAGCCAGAAGAGAGACTTCATGTCCCCCATCTGTCTTCAGAGCAGAAGAGCCTGGACACAGGAAGAGTGGGCTCTCAGGTTCCTGCCTGGAAGGGTTGGCTCAGTGCCCTCAACCCTGCTCCCCTACTGCATTCCAGTTTGGTGGAATCTTGCTCTGGAATATTCACCCCTGTCCTCTGCAGGCCATAGGACTGGTTTGACAATGAGCAGTAGCTGCTCTGCAAACATGAAAAAGAGGCAGCTGTGTTTGTGGTTTCAGCCAGGCGCTCAGCCTTTAACAGCCCACGTGCAGCTCAGGCTATGTGCACTTAAGCATTTAATAATGTGGCCCTACTTTCCCCAGAAGGGGGCTGGAGCAGAGTGAAACATGACCAGAAGCCAGCAACCCTCTGAAGCCCATGAGCTTGAGAGTGGTCTTCGTGAGCGTGCAGAACCATCCGTTAGAAAGATGCTGTCTCTCTCTTTCCACACACCCTCCTAGGGAATGGGGATTGGAGAGACTGCAGAGTTACAGTCATGTCAAAACAGCGTATCATCAACTCTGGCTCAAGGAGTGTTAGCTGTCGGGGGTTTGAGGAGGTTGAAGGAAAGGAGTAAGGAATTCAGGCACTGGGCTGTATGAAATAACATCTTTGCCTTAAAAAACTCTATCACCTTTCCCTGCCACCCAAACACTTTCCCTGCTTTTATACATGCACCCACGTGTGCACGCATACACACACATGCACAAACACACAAAAAACACAGGAGGCCAGCAGGAGGTCCAGCATCCTGAATCACACTTGGTTCTGTGCAGGATGGGTGCAGCCTTCCATTGCTATTTTCTCCAGTTATAGACAGAATAAAAATTATAAGAAAAATAGGAAAAGGAAAGGTGGGAGAAAGAATGGTTGCCTTTTGTTTGGTATTTGCTGTATGCCATGAATTGTAATAAGAACTTTTTTTGATATAATCCCATTTAATCTGAAATAACAACTCACACAATAGGTATAATTTCTAATTTTTAGATAAGGAAACTAACACTCAAAAAGTTTAAGTAGTGTACTCAAGATCACATAGCAAACGTTGGAGCCAGAATTTAGCCACATCTGGCTGCCTCTAAATTCCATGTTCTCTTCATCCAACTAGACTATCAGTGGTCCTGTTATCACCTAAGAGTATCTGAATAGCCCACAGGGAGCAGTGTTCAAACAGGATCATGACGTGGGGATACTTTGATTCTGACTCTGCAAAGAACCGGGCATCCTATTATAACACCTGTTTGAATTCCACTGCCTCTCATATGACTACCTGGGTGCCTAAGCACAGCCAGGAATTCCTAACTGACCTGGAGAACAACGCCCTGGCCACACCTTGAGGATCAAGGAGTCAGGGAGTGGGATCTGAACACAGTGCATTGCACCATAGAGAAGACGATTGAGAAATCCAGATAATGGCCTCAAGCCATACATTTATGCCTAAGAGTGCATTTCCATTTCCCATCCTGGTTGACCACATGAGCTATTCTGATCATCGCAGCCACTGTGAGCTGAGTTGGTTTTATTAATTCCCCATTATACAGTGCATGTATAAGCTCTGTTTGCTAAGGCAACACAGGATCAGTCATTTCCTCAAAGTTTACAGTAAATGATAAGAAAATGAAAGACCAGAATCTAGTGCCTGGGCTCTGGATCAAGTTACTCAGAGGTCTCAAGGAATTCCCCAAAGTTCAAGGGAAGCAGGAGGGAAAAGTCTCTTCCAACAGACAGCTACAGATTTGATTTTGATCAAGGGTTTGCTCCTTTAGTTTGATTCATTTCAACCTTTGAAGTCTCATTGTGAGCTAGACATTAAGCCACAGAGCAGAAATAAGTGGCCCCATGTCCTGAGTTTAACTAGCTCACGCTACCTTGTGATTATAGAAGTTACATATTTCAACAGATTGCTTTGTCATTTACTACTCTTTGGTGGGTCAGAGTATAATCGCTCATAACATACACATGCTGATTTTTGGTTCTCAATGTCAGAATATATGGTCCAATATGTAATTATAATAGATGATAACTTACATATGCTATAGTGCCAATAAGTGGTATCTAGATCCTTCGGTTTTAATATACTTCACATGACCACTTTCTCCCACGTGGGGGAAAAATACAGAGTTTCTCTCTACCAATCCCACTTTTTAGAATATGATGAAGTTGAATTTTACCCTCAGACCTGTTTGGCTGAGCGGCATTTATTCTCAGGGTGGAAAACTCTGGACTTTTCAGTGGTGATGGTTTCCAATAACTCCAGAAGAAAAAAGGGGAAAGTTAGAGCAACTGAGAAAGAATTAAAAGGAAACAGAACTTTAACTCCAGACGAAAAGACAGGAAGTTCGGGAATTTAGAAAGAGGAAAGAAAGTAAAAGAAAAGATAGACCAAACACTGTTAGGAAAAAAATTTTTAATCTGAATAGCAGGCTGATTTACTATGATGCACCATTTCTTTGCTTATGCACCCAAAATAGGATTCAATTTAGCTTCAAGCAAATGACCTCAAACACCAAAAGCAACAAATGACTCATAGCTTAGAAAATGAGTTGAATGAGCTATAAAAGTGGATCCAAGTTTATTTTTTAGAATTTAATAGAGCAGTTTCATTTTCTTCTAATAACATGACAGAATATATAATGGCATTGTCTAGGGTCTAAGAAAGTACATTTAGAGACATTGTTAATTCTATCTTAACATGGTACTCTCCTCTTGTTTTTTGGGTTTTTTTTAGTTAAATCCGTAGAACATTACAAAAGCCCTCACAAAGTATCTAACCATGATGCTTGAGAAAGAGGAATGAGGTATAATTGTGTTTGATAGCAGAATGAATTATGGAATTAGAGCAGTAAAAATGGTATTAGAGATGGTACTTCTTACCTTAGTACCGTGGTATTTTCCCAGTCTTCGAGAGTTCATTGTCAACATCCCCAGTTGTGGTCCATTGTAATGGTGGTCACAGTTTTAAATGGGCCCTATTTTATTGAGTCTAGGTTTCATTTCTCCACCAGTGCCTTTCTCACTTGACTTTTGGCTCGTAGTCATTCACCACATAAAAATACCAGAACTAATAAGATGATTGGATGAAAATGCAGAATAACAACCATGTAATATGAAATATGCCATAAATGTGGTGTACACATATTATATATTATGGCAAAACCTTGGTAATTGCCTGTCTGGTTTAATTTTCAGCTGAGTAAAGGGAAAAAATTCTGAGGCTGTGCTATCTTTTGCCCTACCATTATTATTATTACAAATATCTGTATTGGTCAGGGAACCACATAAATCCATCACTCCGGTTTTATAGTTTTCAAAGTGCCTAGAATTGGAAACTAACCTAAGGTAAAACATTTACCCAAGCACAGCTTTCCAAAGTTTTCTTACTTTTCTCATCCGAAATGAATTTCAAGTTAACCTTTAAATAATAAGAAACAAGAGTTCCCTATGCAATTGTGGGGTAGCTAAACTCCAGGGTAGGAACTGGGGGCAGGACACAGTGGCGGGTGATGTGAGAACATGGCGGGGACACCATGTTCTCACTCATCCTTGTTAGCAGATGGCTTGAAACACGAATGGTCTTCTTAGATCTTGGAGCCTTGCTGGAGTCCTCCAACCTAAAGTCTGAGGAAAGCTTGCCTTAGAGGGCACTTCAGGCCCCTATCATGGTGAATTAATCTTCAGATTTCTGCAAACGTGTATAGAGAATATGCCAGATGCTAGAGATTCGGGGATAAATAACCCCAAGTCCCCATCTGTGGGTAATTCAGAGTCTAGTGGAGAAGTCTGTAGTAGCTTCCTAGGACTGTCGTTAACAAAATGCCACCAGCGGGGCAGCTTAAACAGCAGAAGTTTATTTTCTCACAGTTTTGGAGTCTAGAAGCCGAGATCAAGGTCTCTGCAGGGTCAGTTCCTTCCAGAGACGGGGAGGGAGACTCTGCTCTGTTCTTTTCTCCCAGCCTCTGGCAGCCTCAGGCACTTCGTGGCTTGTGTGTGTTTTTTTTTTTTTTTTAACTGTTGTTGTTGTTGATATTGTTGATTTTGTTATTCATTCTGCTACTCAATAACTGAATTTTTTTAATTGAACTATAGTCAGTTTACCAATGTTGTGTCAATTTCTGGTGTACAGCATAATAGTTCAGTCATACATATACATACATATATTCGCTTTTCTATTCTTTTTCACTCTAAGTTACTACAAGATATTGAATATAGTTCCCTGTGCTATACAGTATAAACTTGTTATTTATCTGTCTTATATAGTTCCTTGGCATTCTCCCGGTGTCTTCACATCATCTCCCTTTATGTGTATGTGTCTCTGTGTCCAAATGTCCCCTTTTTATAAGGACACCAGTCATACTGGATTAGGACCCAAGCTAATGACCTCATCTTAACTTCTCATCTGCAAAGATCCTATTTCCAAATAAGGTCACATTTGCGGGTACTAGGGGTTAGGACTCTAACATCTTTTGAGGGGACACAATTTAACCCATAAAGAATTGCTGTTCAAATGGGTAAAAATTCTACAGTCTCCGACCCTCCGTTTTGAACTTTATCTCTTCCTGAGATACCGCATGCTGAGCATCTACAACCCAGTTCCATTACAGACTCCTCTGTCACCTCACTGCTCTCGTCTCAACAACTCCAGCAACACTTGAGGCCGCATTCTGACTTGAAAGTTCATACTACACTCCAGGCTGCTCCCTAGTCCACGCCCGGCACATCTCCCCTCGCTCCTTCCCTGCACGCTGACACTGCTTTGGGTCAACGACTTAAATCTCTGCTCCACGTGTTTCACTGAAGAGCGTCTTTCACCCAACAAGCATCCTCTGTGCCTACTGCTCTGGGTTCTACTCCTGGGGCTTGGCACATACTCTTGCCTTCAGTGAGAAACTCAGTCTAGCGAAGGACAGCATAAAGTAAAACACAGAGGAACAGAGGTTTTGGTAGAAGCCACCGTTGGGTGCTAATGGGAGTGTGTAGAATCAGCCCTGAATCCACGCTGGGGGTGAAGGAGAGGCAGGCAGGGAAGGCTTCAGGTAGGAGGGGACACTTGAGCTGAGTCTTGACATACAGTGCAGTAAGATTTATCCAGATAATGATGTAAAAGCAGAAAAGATAGGCAGTGAGGTGGAAAAGGAGACTCGGACAGATGAAAAGATAAAAGGAGAGTATGTAAAAAGATGCTAATTAAATACTACAATTATTAAGTGAATAAAGAGAAAAGAGGGTAGGGTGTTTAGAAGAGTTGAGTGTAAGCAGATTTCCTTTCTACGAGTATAGGTGGCTTGTCTTCCTCCATCAGCAGGGGCTGCTGTCACAAAATACCCCAGACTGTGCGGCTTAAACAATAGACACTTACTTTTCACTGTTCTGGAGGCTGGGAAGTCCAAGATGAAGTTGTTGGCGGGTTTGGAGTCTACTGGGGCTCTCTTCCCAGCTTGCAGGTGGCTGCCTTCTTACTGTGTCTTCACATGATGGAGAAATAGTCTCTTCTTCTTATAAGGGCACTGATCCCATCATGGGGGCCCCCGCCTCGTGACTTCATCTAAACCAAACTACCTCTTAAGGCCCCGGCTCCAAATACTATCACCTTAGGGATTAGGGATTCAACCTATAAATTTGGAGGCGCACAGACATTTAGCTTTTGCTGATATTAAGAGGAGAGAGGAGTGCCTGGTGCAGACGAACTGACTGACAGGTTCTTCCAGCCTGCCCCCAGGGCCCATGGACTTGATCGCTGTATACCACAGGACCGCTCTTTAGTCAATCAAGCCTATGGTCAGTTAGCAGGGCTCTAATAATGGCTCATCACACGGTATATGTATCGACTTTTCCAAGACGGTCTTTCACTATTTAGCCCTACAAACAGAGTTTTCCCCAGAAACCCGTAGGTTTGCCCAGCTCAGGGCTACAGAAGGGTGACACAGCTCTTCCCCAGCCTGGGCGTTAACGATCTCAGCCAGACGGCGGGGTTGTTCGGTTTCCTCCCCAGCCGTCGTGTGATTCGTGGGCTGCTATTGCTCCGCCACTCTGGCCACCGGATGTCATGGGGTCCCCCAGAAGCCTATGATCTGGTGCTAACTTAGGACAGGAAGCCTATGCCATGTAGCCTCCTTCACCCCAGCATGGAACTCCTCATGCCCAGACACCTTAAAATGCAGAGGCAACCTTTAGGTAAGTGTGCAAGTTCCCCAGAGTGTCCAACCATAAGGCTTAAGGAAGATTATATGGGGGCGGAAAATTTTAATTGAGTCTGTAATAAACGAAATATGGTGAGAATATAGATCTCATTGATTATGTAACCATCAGTGTATTTTTTTAAATGAAACTTCAGTGTTCTTTAGTGTAGTTGTCAGGAAGGAAACAGCTGATGTCATTTATTTTTTTTTTAAGGCATCAAGAGTCTTGACTGGGTCTTAAGCTGTAGAAAAATGCCAGTGTACGTGCTGTTTGCCATCTTTTAGTGTAAACTGTGTTAGTGGGAAGAAGGAACTGGTTAGAAAAAGACACAGTGCACACATGAGAATATATGTTTCAAAGAACAAGGTCAATAATGAAGCAATGTGTCTAACCATAATTCGGCTTCTAGGATCCAGATTCTGGGCTACCGAGCAATTGTGTTCCTTTCCTCTGAGTCCTGTCTATTTTTTTCAAACCCACTGCTAGTGGTTTGTGGGCTGAGCTAACTCCCAGTCCTGCACTGGGCATCACCCAGAGGGTCTAAACACACAAATACCCTCGGGGCTTAGCTTCCATCCTGCAGGAGGGAGAAGAGAACTGGTATTTCACAGGTCAGGCTCTGAAATTCCACAGTCTCTGAGCAGGAAGAGGAGATGTTTACAAATTCTGTCTGGTTTGGGGGCTGGGGTGTTTCTCTGAGATGTGTTTGATAAAACCCAAATTCTACATTTGATACAGAAAATAATCACGTGATGTTTTTAATAGGAATGAAATGGATTCCTCTTCTTTCCACATTCAGCTTTGATTATTCATAAGGCTCATTTATAGTGTTGACTCAAACTCTGTCTGGCATTGGAAGGAAGGAAGGGAGGAAGATAGGAAGAAAAAGAATTCATTAGTTAATTAGTTCAGTACTTTGAACTACATTCTTCCTACCTTCTGGGGATACAAAGAACTGTTAAACCCAGGCTTTTCCTACAAAGAACCTACAAGCAGTCTGTGAACCAACGACAGGACAGGACGCTTTGTGTTTTGCTCTTTTTGTTTGGGTGATGGCTGTATCTCCCACACGGAGCTCTGTGTTTATTTAGTGCGTACTAGCTGTTCAGCAAATATTTGTCAAATAAATGAATGAGATCAGCACCCCTTGAGGACAGTGAGTCCTCTCCAAGCCGAGAAGTGAGCAGTCCTGGCTCAGGTGATTGTGAATAAGATGGAATTCCAGCAGTGCTTTCAGGAAGGGGTAGGACTCCGTGCAGTGGGTGGAGGGATGACAGAAGGGAGTTACTCCTTCAGGTAAGGGGACAAAGGTGAGTCAAGCCAGGAGACTGGGAGGCCCAGAGCATTTTCAGGAGGGGAAATAGCTGGAGTGCAAGAGGCCAGGCAGGGGGAGAAGAGCCTGAGAAGCATGACAGCTTAGAGTCAGGGCAGGAGCGAGGGGGCTGGGTGAGGAGGGCATCTGGAATCGCCTCTGAATTGACTCCCAGGTAGTAGAGAGGTGGACCATGGATACACTGGGAGCTGTGGGAGGGAAGGGTACACATACCACGTATCCCAGCGGGGCCCAGTGGAAGCATGCTCTGCTCCTTCCTGCCGTAAATTGAACCTTTAGAAAAAGATAATTTAAAAAAGAAAAAACCCTGACTTCCTATGTACTTTCCAAGTGAGTCATAAGGATTATTATGTTCCTAGTCAATTTTGATGTTAATAGAATAGAATGAATAGATGAATAGAAATGTGGGCAGATCCCAGAGCGCCCCTACTAGGCTGCTTTTAGACATAAATGTACTGGGGGGAGAAACAGCCACCCAGTGTCCCTTCTCCCCGTGGTGGCTGTGTTATGGGATGGAAGACCGCAAGGCACCTCGTAAGCCTGGGTCATTGTATTTTAGGACCTCCCAAGCACAAAGAGGTGTGGTGTGTGTGTGGTGTGTGTATGGGTCTGGAGACGCTGAAAGGGTTTGGGAGGAAAGCAAAAGTGACATGGGGCTTGGGTTATACCAGGTTCCTCCTGAGCAGGCCCTGTGTGTGACAGACTCGATGACAGTTGAACACACGCACAAACACACCACCCAGAAAAATAAGTTAGTCAGGAAAGGGACCAAAGAAACAAAACCCATGAGATTAGGTTTCTCAATAAAATAGTTACAGGAAATTGTTTCTACTCCAGGAGAGAGGAATTTTTTTCTGTAATTAGCTTTCACATCAGTGTTGCAATCATCCTATTCATCTAAATTGGAGCTATCACCACCCCCTGCCTCGGCCACCGCGCTCTGCACCATCTGCGTTTATCTTCTCTTGCTTCCTGTCAGGCTGTGACCCCCCAGGTGGTGGGAACTAATTCAGTTATGTAGAACATTGCTTGGCACAGAGTAGGTGCTCAAAGAATTTTCTGACTGCATGGCATCTGGGAGAGGCTTTGAAGTACAGTCTTCTTGGGGGGTCTCCAGAGTGAGCCACGGAAGGAGGGCTTGCTGATTACACACACAGCACACACGCACGAAAACATCCTCCAAAAACAGCCATTGCTTTTTGAAATCATGTGATCTACTATCAAGATCCAGGAAGAAGCAAGTTTTCTGAGTACGGCCTAACCCACTCCACACTAATACAGGGTAATTCTATTCTGTGGAATTCTTGCTTTACATCGATGTACTGAAAAGTGTCATGTCATCGCCCCGCCTCCTCACCTGCAACTCTGCTCACCCTCAGAGGGACTCCAGGCTGCCCTCTGGACCCCTGACTTCTGCTTAAGAAACCCCCTATCAGTCAGGACAGACCAGTCAGACGGCTGCAGGCAGCCCTACAGAAGCTCTGAAATGCTGCCTTTCTGTCCTCTTGGTCACATCCTTGTCCAAGGGAGGCATCTTGGAGACCTTCCATCAAGAAGAGGGACTGTGAGGATTTATGACCCTCTGGGCAAGAACCACTCCCCTCAGCCCCTGCCTCGTTGGGGGTGGGGAGCAGTGAGGGGAGCAGAGTGAAGGGACTGGTTTATTCCACTCATCCAGTTACGGAATCCAGACTTCCAGTTATAAAAGTGGGATCGCACACACCCGTCCCAGACCTTTACGGCAAGTAGAATGTAGATCACCGTGAAATGCTTAGGGAGTTCTCCAGCCTCTGGAGCTAGAGCCCCTGATTTGGGTAGGTGGGAGAGCGTAGGGGGCCAGGAGGGCAGGCATTCCCAGCATCCCTGCCTGGAGGGTCAGCTGCAGCAGGAGCTGGGAGTGAGCAGAGTCGGTAGGGTCAGGGCTCCCTCCACAGAACTGCTCTGTCCAGGAGTCCAGAGAGAATGAGAGCCTTGCAAAGGCAGTGTGCATGCACGTGGGTGTGTGTGTGTGCCTGTTTGTGTGCACATGTGTACAGGCACACTCATGCATGCACAGATGTGGTTTTTAAAAAAATATTTTTGTTTTTTGGGCAGGAGGTAATCAGGTTATTTATTTATTTATTTAGATGGAGGTACTGGGGACTGAACCCAGGACCTCATGAATGCTAAGCGCGCACTCTACCACTGAGCTATGCCCTCCCCCCACTGCACATATGTGTTTTAATAGATATCTTTATTTGCATGCCCTGTCTCTGAAATCCTTTCACCTCCCTTTTCTTAATCTGAAAAATCCACCCTGCGTATTAGTAATAATAACAACATCTCGCAGGCGTAAAAGTGCAGACAACCCAGAAGTGGCTTTTCACATCTCTGTCTCATTTATCACATTATATCATTAGCTCTCATTTGAAGTGCTCCTACCTCTACCCACTCCGGGAGCTTTCAGAAATGCTTATCAGTTTAATGTTGCATTTTTGCAATGCCACTTATTTAAAATGACTGGTAAAGTGTTCTTTCTGTGCTTTGAGAAGCAGATAAGATTTCATGCACTCAACACTTACTGTCAGAGGTATGCCTCCTCCGTGAGGGCCTGGGGAGGAGAAGCAGGAATGCCCCAGAATCTCTTCTTTCCAAAGATGAGGGGTCGGGCTGTGAGTCAGCTGATGCCACCCTAACTCTGCTATTTTAGCACCAGGGCTGGGAAGGAGCTAGTCAACGGGAGTTAGGAATAACCCCTGCCCCAGCCTTGGTAACTACCCCTGCCCCAGCCCCACCAGAGGGGGCTGAGCCAGATGTTGCCCCTTCTGTCTGTTGAAAGCCACATGCTGTGGGGTATTATGAGCCGCTCCCCTTCTCAGCAGCTGTCCTCACTGGGCTGGGGTATGAAGCCAGCCTCTGGCCCCCGTGTGTGGAACAAGGTATTCTTGAAGACTGTGTTGAGATTTGCCAGAAAACACCTAAATGTTTTCTGCTGCCCTAGAGCCCCTAGGACTGGGGGCAGGCCCAGGTCTCTGCCCCATCCTTGAAGAAATGTGACTTTGCCCTGAGGCTTAAACCTCTGTGGTTGAAATGAGGGTTCTGAGTTCTATTAACTTTCTGAGTTGGAAACCACTGGAACAGTAGTTTATTTTTTCCCAAATAGCCACCCTCTGTTGAGTGCTTACTGCAGGCCAGGTCCTGGGCTTGGCTGAGCGTTTTATATCGTCTAATCCTCAATCAACCTGTAAGGTAGATATTATTGCTCCATTTCATACCTGAAATGCCTGAAGGCTAAAGAATTTGCTCAAGATCTCACAGCTCACAAACTGTAGTGCTGCTATGATCTCAGTCTAGGTTTCTCTAACTCCACTTAACCATCTGAAGGAAGGCACATTGCCCTAGGGAACCAGCGCCACTGGGAACAATAAACCAAGGTAACTGAGACAGAAAGAGCTGGGGGTGGGGCAGTGCCACTTACTGCTTACGTAGGAGATGACACATTCCTGATGCTCAGACACAAAAATACTTCCCATTATGTCAAGAACCATTTCTAAATTCCTGGAACCTGTCCTGTCCAGCTGTGATGACAGCATGTTGGCTCCCCAGCCAGTATAAGAGGAATCCCTGCCAAATAGGTACATTTCAGCTCATTGGACTTTGGGTCAGGATGGAAATGTTACAGCACAGATGGACTGAATGACACGGGTAAGATTCAGTCCCATCCTGGCCTCACCCCTCACTGCCCTGATTGGGAACTAATTCCCTCCCCCTCTTTCTTCACAAGGACTTTTTGAAAACCGACCCCCCACGAAACAAATCTGGAAACTATTTGGAGATTCCAAAGAGAAAAAGGCTATGTACCAATATGATTACCGGCATTGTTCTCATTAAATACGACATGATTGGGAATTACTGGGGAAAGGAGATTCAAAAGATGTGACAAATTAGCATGTCTGAAGATTGGCTGTAAAATCAGGAGGCTGATGAACTAGCAATGTTTCTAAGCTGTAAAAATAAACAGTTTTATAAAGGGGTATGATTTAGAGATCTTGAGAGAAGGTAGTCCCTTGCTTTAGAAAACAAGTGATTTAATAATGTAACCATGTACTCTGAAAGGCTTACTTGCCCTAGAAGTAGCAAGATTTGTTAATACCTGGGTCGGAGACAAGTTCTTGCATCTGAAGAGATCTATCTAGCTGCCTGGGATACCTGGGATGTCAGACTAAACAGCCTGTCCAAATCATCGTTAGAGCACTCAAAAAACCAAATATCCTTTGTCTAAGGGGAATTGAAAATTAATCATAACTGAAAAAAATCCATATAAACCTATGAACTATCACTTCTGACTCCATTCTGATTCTTATCAATACCTTCAAATGTTTTTTGGTAGTAAATTGAGTTTAAAGTCAATTAAATTAACTTCTTAATTTACGCATTAGGTATTTAAATTTTCTCATGTTGTGTCGTCAGAAGAAATGAAAACTCTGATTTATCAGAAACCAGTTTTTCAAGACTGAAAGCCTAAATGGCCTTATTTCTATTGTAAATTTGTACACATAAGACTTTTCACTATCTTTTCCCTCAGTTTAGAGAAAGAAGCAAAGGAGAGTTCTCCAAACATACTAGCATTGTCATGACAGGTAGAACATACAGGACGGTATAGCTTTTGAGGCCATTTAATTTTGGCCTCTGTGCATCTTAATTACTCAATAAAATTCTTGGACCAAAAACTTTTTAAAAGTCCAAAGTGGTGGTAATTAAACTTACAATCACTTTATAGATACTATAAATCTTCATCATCCAATATGGGGCCACTAACCATATGGGGCTGCTGAGCATTTGAATCGTGGCTCCTCTGAATTGAGATGTGTTGTAAGTATAAAATATACACTAAATTTCAAAGAATTAGTATAAAAAATAAACTATCTTATTAATAATTTTATACTGATTTTATTTTTAAATGATAATATGCTGGATATATTCGGTTAACTAAAATATGAAAGTTAATTTTACCTATTTAAAAAATGTTTTTCGTATAGCTGCTAGAAAATTTAAAAATATATGTGTGGCTTGTATTTTACTGGACAATACTGCTCTGAAATTTAAGAAAGCATTAAGAAAGTGTTTATTTCAGTTGGACTCAAAGTATTTTTCAAGCAATTTGCAAATTGTATTTAAGCAAGAATCAGCCTAAGGCAGCACTGAGATTATATTAGTAAGTACATGCTTTGTACACCCACTCTTCCCACTTCAAGTAAGCACAATGACAGGCAAAGTATAAATAAGGATATAAGCAGGTTCAAAACACAGTAAGCGCCTACATGGACCAGGTACACAGACCAAAGCAAGTCAATCAGTAGCTTTTGGTACAAAGATCTGGTTCTGCTTCTGGGGCAGGAAGCAAGCGAAGACATCTGGGAGTTTCGCTCGTCTGAGTTTACGGTAACTAAAATTACTGTGTGTGAAGTGGCAACAGGACTCAAGCTGGAAACTGGGCAGGAACTCGCCCTTATTGAAAATAATAATAATAGTAAGAGTAGGAGTAGTAATATAAAGGCTGAGAAAACCTCTGCTAATCGTTGCCTGGGAATATTGCCTCTGAATTGGTAGAAGATAAAAACAACCTCATCTCCAGGACCTGAAAGGAGCTAACTGCTGGCTCTATGACCAGACTGCCATAAACGTTAATCCTTGAGGCCATAATCCTTAAGGTATGTGAGCTCCAGACCAGTAACATAAGACTTGTTTGGTCGACAAGCCCCAAGAAGCCAGATGGAGGCAATCATAAAAATGACTAGAGAGAGAGGGATATGCAGAGAAGGAAAAAACCAAAAAGAAAAAATTAATTCCGTCTCAGAATGAGCCTAGAAACCATGATACCCAAAACAAAGTAACGCTAAGACAGAGAGCCAATATAAATCACCAAGAAGAATACACGTTAGCCAAGCAAAATTAAAGTACAAGAATAACCCGACAGAGACCCTTGGGGTGATAATAAGTGAAAAAATTTAACAACCACTAAAAATAGAACAGAATTGGCAAGCAAAAGCAAGAATAAATTAAATAAAATAGGTATATCTAAAAGAAACAGTGTAAAAAATTTAGACATGAAAACCATATTTGTTGAAAAAAGTTTTGATAGCAGCTAGACAGTACAGAACGAGGGAGCTGGAAGATAGCCCTGAGGATTTTACTAGACTGCATCACAAAAAGACAGAGAAAGAAAAACATGACAGAAAGTTAAAGATTTTAGAGGATAAATGGAAATACCTAATTTATTTATTTAACAGAATTTTCCAGAAAGGTAAAAAAGCAACATTTGAAGAGGTATTTGCTAATGTTTTTCTGGAACTGAAAAAATACACCCTCAGAGTAAAAATTAAGTCTAAGGACCCAGAGGGATAAATAAATATTAATTACCACAAGGTAACACATATAATGAGACTGCAAATCATACAGAACAAAGGGAGGGGGAAAATCTTTTTAAAAAGATTGAAAAGAAGTTAAAAAGTGTAAAAAGACAGAGTACTTACAAAGGACTGACAAACTGACAGCAACAGTAGATACTAGGAGATAAAAGAGTAATATCCTCAAAACGCTAAGTGAAATTATTTCAGTCTAAACTTTCATACCCCGACAAACTATCGTTTTTTAAAAAAGGAAGAGAAATAAAGGTGCTATTAGATTTATAAAGAGCAAGAGAGTTTACCATCAGCTGATGGTCAGGAGTGTAAATATTAAAGGATGTATTTAAGTTTAAAAAACTGGACCCAGAGAGAGGGCATGGGATACAAGAAAATAATGGTAAATGCATTATTAACAAAACATGTCGATTAATTTAATATAGTATCAACTATTTAAAAAGCTATGTTAGCAATTTGGGAGAAAACTCTGAAAACTCCAGGAAGCGGTTGTTTAATAAGTAGTTAAATATGCCCGGGGAGCATGTAACCTTCCAAAGTTTCTTGAATAAATTTAGACTTTGGAAAAAATATTATAGTCCAAGGTTGGATATGGTAATTAAAATAATAGAAATAATAAAATTAACATAATAGAAATGCTTCCAAACCACAGAGAGAAAAGACATGTGGACAATATTTTAAAAATATCAGCAACAGGGCAGAGGATGGGAAGGGACAGACTGGGATTTCAAAATTGTAGAACAGATAAACAAGATTATACCGTATAGCACAGGGAAATGTATACAAGACCTTATGGTAGCTCATAGAGAAAAAAAATGTGACAATGAATATATATATGTTCATGTATAACTGAAAAATTGTGCTCTACACTGGAATTTGACACAACATTGTAAAATGATTATAAATGAATAAAAAATGTTAAAAAAAAATCAGCAACAATAACAAAAGCAAAACACAACAACCTTATCCAAAAAAAGCATGGAAGTATATATATATTTTTAAATCCAATAAAAATAAGTAGTAAAAAAATCAGGTAGTAGAAATAAGTGCAAATATATCAGTGATTTTAACTGAAAACAGAATAAACTTTCCTGCTAAATGACAGAGATTAACAGATTGAATTTTTTTTAACCCAGCTATTTGTGGTTTATAAAAAATGCTAAACAAAATCGAAAACGCAATCACAGAGAAAGGTTGAAAGTTGTAGGAAAAGTGGGATCATTCAATTAATAACCAAAGAAATTTTGTGTAACTATCAATATTAGACAAAATAGAATTTCAGGAATAACACATTAATAATAATAAATATGGGCCCTACATAATAATAACAATAAACCCATCAAGCAATAGTAAACACAAACATGTTTTTTGTTTGTTTCTTCTTGTTTTGGTGGGAGAGGGTAATTAGATTTAATTATTTATTTAATTAATGGAGGTACTAGGGATTGAACCCAGGACCTTGTGCATGCCAGGCATGCTCTTTATCACTGAGCTATACCCTGCCCCTACAAACACATATTTAAAAAACACATGTGCTTCTAAGTAAGTCATAGGAAAAACAAATCACAGTAGACATTGCAGAATGTTCATATATTTTATGTATTTGGAAGCTATAATTTTAGCGACATAGAAACGTATGACAATTACAAAATATTTACAACAGAATAAATGTATTACTTTAAAGATTGTTAGATGTAGCTAAAATGTTTTTAATGTATAACTTTAAGTAAACTAATTAAAAATTGAAAATGAATAAACTTGCAACTTAATAAGCTAGAAAAAAAGAGCAAACCTAAAGAAATTAAAAAGGAGGAAAAAAAGCAGAAATTAAAAATATACTGAAAACAAAGACTCAAAATGATGAGAAGAATCAATGCCTGTTTCTTAAACAGCTTTACTAAAATATAATTCCCATACCATGGAGTTCACTCACTCAAAGTGAACAATTCAGTGTTTTCAGTATTTTCACACAGTTGTGCCACCATCACCACAATCTAATTTTAGAATATTTTCATCACCCTAAAATGAAACCCTCCTCCGCTTAGCAGTTACTAGGCAATCAGCCACTACCTGGTGGTCATCAGACAACCACTGATCTGCTTTCTTTTTCTCTGCAATGTAGTAATCAAAAAACTTTCCACAATGAAAAGCTCGGGTCCGGTGGCATCACTGATATGTTCTACCAAATGTTTAAAGAAGAGTACCTATCCTTCATAAACCTTCCCCCCAAATAAAAGATAAGGGAACACTTTCCAGCTCACGGTACTAAAGCCAGAATTACCCTGATAGCAACACAGAGACATCACAAGAAAAGAAAACTCTGTGTGCAAACTCTACAACTTGACAGGGATCATCGCTCCACGTCGAAATTCCAATCTGTAACTGGCAGCAAGAAAGTGAGCCATGAAAATTGCGTGAGAGACACAAATGCTTCAGAGCTCTGAAAAGAAGTCACTGTGATTTGCCCACATTGACAGAGATTGGAGATGCCCGCAGAGCGGGCCTCCAGAGATGAGAGCTGGCCTTGGGTTCCAGGGCAATGTGTACCCCATTCCTAGTTACAGAAGAGTTTGGCATCTCCTCCTTTTGAAGGAATTGTGCTCGTTTCATGACTGAGAACAAGGCCAGCCCATGCACAGCTGTTGAATTAAGCAAAGTCAGGATTTATTCCTTTCCACCCTCAGCAAATCTTTCCTCATTACCACCCAATATCACTAAGTAACCCAGCTTTCCTCTCCACTCTAAGTCACAGCCTCTCAGAATCTTCATTCACATTAAAGTTGAAATGAATAATAATAATATAAAAATGTTTCAATTAGACTATGTGCATTTTAGCAGAGATTTGAGCTTACACTCAAAAACTAGAAATTGATAACTTCAGTCATCAGAAAGTATAGGGAATAATTTAAGGGGCAAGAGCATGTGAGTCCAGAAGGCTCTGGATTTTCCTAGCCCCTAAAAGCAATACATATGCTAAGGATCTACTTTAACTCTGATGTCCACTTCTAGGCTGCTACAAACACAAAGAAGGAAGCACTGTAAGTATGCCTGTTTGCATAGAGTTCCTGATATTTGTCTAGGACATACACAGTAGAGGTTCTGTAAAAAAGTAAACAGACACTAAGGAAACATATCTATATCCATGTTTTGCTTTCTAGAAGTAAATGTCTTTTCTTCCAATGACATATATGGCCAAGATTGTTGAAAACCTCTGTAGCTGCAACCTCAGAAATAATAAATGACTTTAAAACTCATTAATTTCAATAACATGGGACCATCAAGCAGACCTTTAAATCCTTTAATGATTTAGAAGATGTTTCTAGTATCTGATAACCAGTCACTTTGAATCATGAGTATTTGGTCCCATAATCACTGGGGAATGTGTGGCCAGGCCTCAGAAAGCCCTATTTCCCTCTTTTACCTCTGAGATTAAGAGCATCCAAAAGACAGGCATTGTGTTTGCTCTGGGACCATGCAGTCCCTTAATTCCCATTGGCACCATCTGGACTAATTCCATTTTAAGACCAAGTAGGTGAGGTCTTCTAATCACTGGCCCATCTCTTATCACAGCGTCAGATCTCTGTAACTACCAGTGGCTTAATCCTTCCCTTGCAATGCCATATAAAGTGTTAGTCCTCAGCTTTTTCGTTAGAAATCTGATGAATCATAAGGGTGAGCTCATGGGTTAAAAACAGGGACAATGAAAATACTAAATGAATGGTGGAAAGAACTTACATTTCTATCAATGTCTTTAGGTTACAAAAGTAGGGCATATAAAAAAAAAGAGGAGGGCTCATATGAAGACAAACATGAAGATGGAAGCAGAAAAAAGGAAATTTCAATTGAGAAATGCTTCCAAGAGACGGCACTGGGAGACGGCTCATTTTATTTTATTGTGTAATAAAAAGGAAAAATGGAGATTTTTTTTTTTTTCTTGCAGGATCAAGCCAAAGGAGTTTTTAGCATGTGTTATGAACTCATTCACAGAGGCACCAACATATTTTAGGGCAAAGTTGTCTAAAAATAACTTGCTTCATCAGTTCTGGGACATTTTTTCAGTCATTTGCCAAGAATCCAATTAATGTGTTTTTTTTTTCTTTCAGGCAATTTTATGCGGCTTTTGTATCTCATATTCTTCTGTAAAGAAAATTCATACACCCAAGTGGATGTGAATAATATGATATGTGAGTAGCTAAGATGCTAAGGCTCATAATACAATTACTTGATTCCCTCTGGCCCAGGACATTTATAAAGAGCAATTAACTCAGTTAAGCTACCCTTAAAGCTCCCTTCCTCTCTATCCCCAGGTTCCATCATATTTCACTTGTGCAGAGAGCTGGCACTCAGACTCTGCCTCTATGAAGCTGGCAGGGAGCGGGCAAGTGAAAAAAGACTAGGAAATAGAAGCCAGCCAGGGACGCTCAGCCTTGCTCGGAGCTTACGCAGGTAACTATATGGAAATATTTAAGTCTAAAGGATGTTGCTGGCCTATCTTCCTGGAGCATCCTTAACAATAGTCATGTCAAATATATTAAGGAATAGGATGCACATGAACTTGTAAGGTAAAACACAGCAGACTTCTGAAACATTTCGTAATTGTTTTCTTTCTACGTAGACCACTTCAGGCTGAACCTCCAGCCTCCTGGAAGCCTCTCACCACACAATGTAAAGCATAATTTCAGGAAACCGCTGTGATGGGCTACTCATTTGGGGGCGTACTGCTATCAGTCTAACAAAACATTCAAGACCGATCATTAGCTGTTGATTTTACTGTTGGAGCAAATTTTAAAGATAATCTGGCCTAACATTATTTTAAAGATGAAATTGAGAGCAAAGATAAAAGGTAGAGAAAGGTCTTCAATGGGTTTTCCTTTCTTCCTAGCAGAATTCAGGACTAAAATTTTCCATAAGCTGAGTTACTGACCACTCTTTAAACACACCATGTGTGTTGGTTTACAGTCTCCTTTTGCATGCAATACCTTCTTCCTTTGGAAAAGTTTTACTTCCTCTTTAAGACCCAGCTCAACATTATCTCCTTGGGGAAACCTTTTCCTACTAACCCAAGCAGAGTTACCTGCTTTCTCCTCTGTGCTCTAATAGATCTTTAAATATAATTTTGTTTTAGTGCCTCTCATCTTTAAAAAAAAAAAAAGGTAAACAATATCCCTCTCTGATCTTCTCTAGTGATGTCCCACCCATTTCCTCCCCTTTGCAGCTATGATTCTCAAAAGAACTGTTTCAGGCTTTTCTTCCTCACCTCTGTTTCCTCCTCAGTCCACTGCAGCTGGTTTCTGGCCCCTCCATTTCACTGAGCTTATTCTTGGTAAAGGCACCAGTGACCTCTATGCTGCCCAATCCCACGGCTGCTTTTCACTTCTTACCATACTTGTCCTCCTGGGACATTCTACATAGTTGATCACCACCTCTTTTAAACACCCTTGGCCTCTGGGATACCACCGTCTACTGGTTGCCTCTGATGACTTGGGGCGTGTCTCTCAGCCTCCTTGGGAGTTCATCCAACTCTTTGTCTTCAGTGTTAGAGTTCCTCAGAGCTTAGACGTCAGTACTCTTCTCTCTCTTTCCTTTCTTTCTTGGTGAACCTGTCCACTTCCTGACTTCAAATTCTGTAAAGTCTCAACAAAATGTCTTCAGGCAAGATGTCACCTTACGAGTTCTAGCTTGTCAATCCAACCGTTTACTTACATCGCTAGCACTGTCATGATTATAAGTGATAAAATCCCACCCACGACTAGCTTCAGATAAAACAGAAAGAGAGACAGATAGACAAAGAAACAGAAAGAGAGAGAGAGAGAAAACTAGAGAGAGATTAGCAGATAGATACAGACTCTTAACTCATGTAACCAAACCAGGGGCAGAAGCAAGAGGACTCCATTACTCTCAGGACTCTTTCTCTCTGACTCCTCTCTCTCTGCATGTTATCGTCATTCTTTTAAACCCACATAATCCCCTTCGAGGGGACATAATCATTAACAGCTCTGAACATAAACCCTCACAGCTCTACAACCAGAGTGTAAAAAATCCCTCTTCTCTCCACTCAGACTGAGAGAAGGAACTTGATTGGTCCATTGAGGCTCACATAATTTTCTATGAATCAGTCACTGTAGCCTGGGAGTCAAGATATTGTGATTGATTTAGATTGGGTCACATGCACACTTCATAGTTACTAGAGGAATAACGTTGGGCCAGGCAGTCACACAATGTGTATCAGTTAAACTATTCAACATTTCCATGTGGATCGCTCACAAGTGTCTCAAGGTGATAGTATCCAAAATCTAACTAGTAATGTTCCTCCAAAAACCATGATTCTCCTCCAGTATTTTCAGTCTCAGAAAATGACACCCACATTTATGGGATTGATAGGAAGTGTGTTTGACAATCCCTCTTCTTTACTGTCACCACCACCCCACCCACAATCCAATGATCATGGCCTGTTGATTCTACAGACAAGATATATTTTGGATCCATCCACTTTTTTCTGTCTCCAGTGTCACCCTCCTAGTTCAAGTCAATGTCATCTCATACCTAGATTACTGCAGTAGCACCCTAATTGGTCTCCTACTGTCCATTTTGATATCCCATTCTATATCTCAAAGCAGGGTGAGTTTCTAAAAATTAAAACTCACCATACCTTGCTCTTGCTTAAAATCTTAGAAAAGCTTCTCACTGCTCTTGAGATAAGCCCTGACTCCTTAACTTGCCATCCACACCCTGCTGATCCAATCTCTGCTTTCTTTCTAGCCTTGTTTCTTTCCACTCTCCCCTTGCCCCTACTCAAAGTGTTTCAGCCATATCAGTCTTACAGTTTTTCAAAAGTAATTTGAGCTTTATTGAGCTACAGGGCTTTCTTATGATCCAGGTATCATGTTTTATGTTTTGGTATCATGTTTTTATGTTTTATGCCAGGTAGCATGTTTTATGCTCTCTAGACCCTACAATTCTTCACATTATGTATCACAACTCTGATACTTATTTGTGTAAAATTTTAACCGTAAAGTTCATAAGGTTAAGACTGCATCTGTCTTGTTTGACATAGTACACGTAGCACTTAGGACATATTCAATCAATATTTATTGAATGAATGGTCATCCTACTTTATCAAGATTCTTTATATATCTGTCTTTTCAGTCAAGATATGAATTCATTCTTTTATTTCACAAATATTTATTGAGTTCTTGCCTTATGCTAAGGAGTTAAGTGTTTGGGATAGAATCATGAAGAAGATAGTTGGGGTTCTTGCCTTTGAAAATTTAGTCTTTTTACTCTGCAGAAACTGTGTTTTTCCTTTCTGTACCTCAATTCCTGGCAGATACCAGCTATGTCATGCTTGCTGAATAAATGAATGAATTAATTGATGGATACTCTGAAGTTGATCATCAGCTATTCCCTTTCTTGTCACTGTTCCTAATTCTGTGTGTTTGGAATGACCAAAACGCTGATGGCAGAGAAAAATGGGCTACAAGCCACAGGTTTTCTTGCTGGCAGTGACCAGGACCAAACATAACAATCGCGGTAGAAGTGAGATAAGGTCCAAGATGGGATATTAGCACAAGGGAGGAAGGAAGGTTCTAGATACATGGCATCTGGGAGCCCTGGGGCAAAAGGATGGGAGAAAAATTACAATGTCAATGGAGTAAGGAAGGAAAAAGGCCAATGCCCATTTTTCACTGAAGTTTCTTATTTAACGTTTGTCTCCTACTCTGTGTTGTGAGCTCTGTGGCAATAGGAACAATGTCTCGGTTATCAGATCATCCCCAGTGCCAATCAAAGCAGCCATGCTTACTCGATGACCGAATGATTGAATGCTCTGGTAGAGTAGGCTCAATGCCTCAGAATCACAGGTCCAAGAAGATACTGAGGCCAGGACACTTGTTCCTACATCTCACATCACCCAGCGAACACTTCTGGTAGTTGGTTCTGGAGCTTGCCCTCTCCAAAGAAGCAGGAAACCCTTGAGCGGAAGTTCTTACACATGGCCGTTCCAGCCTGTCTCCAGCCCAAGACAGCCCAAAGCCATAGTCAGGAAACAAATGGATCCTTTATCACGGAGTTGATAGCTGAAAATTCTCAGAAGGAAAAAAAAAAACTACTCTCTTTAGTAGTTAGAGATAAAAAGTCCCAAAATGCATTTATGCCTGAAAGGTATAGATAGCATTAGTATGAAAGAGTAAATTATACTGTATAATTTTTTTCAGGAAAGAGATAGTGGTGGTCGTGGCGTTTACAATATAGGACAGCTTATAGGTAACTTAGGTGAAGAGAGGATGCCTTTAAGGAGAAAACAGAGGCAAAAATTAAGGAACCCGAAGACCTCAGACATAAACTTAGGGGGAAATTATACCCAGAGTAGGTGCAATTTTGTGCCTTTCCTGTCTCATTAAAAGGTGATACCCCATAATGGCTAAACAGGTGATCTCAAGAATCTGGTGGCCTGAGTTTGAATCACTTAGAGTCACAAGTCACTTAGAATCTCTAGGGTTCAGTTATTTTATCTGGAAATGAGTATATGAATGAGAACCATCACTTAAGGTGCCGAGAGTGCTGAATGACGGAATTCCTGTAGAGCCCCTGGCATGTGTCACATGCTCGATAAACACTGGTTATTACTAATACTCAGATAAACGACCTCACAGGAGGTGTGTTCACCATTTGGGCTGATCTCTGATACTGGAGATTCTGAGGAGAACCAGAGGAAAATTAGGAGCCTCTGAGAGAACCTTCGAGAGATGTGTCCAAGCAGACCTGGGCACACGGCTGGCACTCAGTGAGTGATGACTTTCCTTCCTTCCACTTCCGCCATGCCCCGGTTTCTGTGAAATCGAATGTCAAGTGCACAGTACTCCCTGCTCTGCCTTATCACTCCCCTGTGTCCGTGAAACCCTTTCCGGTTTGGAGATGGCTGAACCCAGCCCAGCAGCAACGCGAAGGGAAAGTGGTCAAAATGCAGATCAGAGGTTCCCTTTTAAAGAAATGCATGTTTGGGGGAGGGGGGGAAATAAGTTTGTTTGTTTGTTTGTTTATTATTTTTAGTGGAGGTACTGGGGACTGAACCCAGGACCTCATGCATGCTAGGCATGCAGTCTACCACTGAGCTATACCCTCCCTGCAAGAGATGCATATTTTAAGGTAACCATCCAGGTGCACAGTTTACATGAGAATCTAATCAAGCACAGATAATGCAAACTTATAAAACCAGTTTTTGTTTCTTCTTCTTTATTGAGCATTTTAGGAGCCCTGTGCTCAGGAAGGGGGTGGGTGGTTGCTTCCTGGCTCCGAGCACACATGGGGAGGAAGTGAAGTTCAGTGCCCTTGTGCCGCCTCCTCCCCCTTCCCCATTCTACTCCCCAAGTCTTTTGCCCCCAACTCTGGGCCCAGAACCGTCCATAGTTTCCCAGCCAAAATTTCCTCTCAAGAGGGATCTGAAACTCATTTACATTGAAATACAAATGAGGATTGCAGCTGAGGGCACTGCAGCAGCGTTTGCCTTTACCTTACAACCCCAGCAGCACTCCACACCCACCCCAGCAAGCAGGAGAAGCCCTTCAGGAGCAGACTCCTTAGTCTTGCTCTCTGGTACTTTCCAGGCGCACTCATCCTGGAATTCCTGAAATCTCACTACTTAGGTTGTAAGTTACTCAGCAGAGTTTAAAGAAAAACTCGAAGGTTTAGGGAGAGCTACTGTACTTAAAAACCGGTAAGCATCTTCATTCCTTTTGACAGAAGGAGGTGGGGCACCATAATTCAACCTCCCCTGAATTTAAAATCACCTGAAACACTTAGGAACTGACAACCAGATGTCCCTGGATCTCTCTTTCAATAGGCCTGGGTTAAAACCTCAGAAACTGACTTTTGTAACCGGCATTGTGGGGTTGTAGAGACGATTAAACGAGGTAGTTAATGGGAAAGTCCTAGCTTAAGAGTGTCGAGTACTATTTGAATCTCTCATCTCACCTCCTGTAGCCTCATTTGGATGTCTGATTTCCTCAGTTCATGCTCTCCTTAACTGTGCACATTTCTGAAGAGCATCTCTCTCTTCTCTGAGCTATCTTATATGTCGCTGACAGATTCATCTTTCTGAAGTACAGTTCTGAGCATGTCCAAGGAATCCACACTCTACTCAACCTTGAAAACATACCAACAACACAATCTCCACCCAGTAGCAAAAGTTATCTTTAAAAAATTGGATTATTTCATTCCCACGTTAAAATGAAATGCAAATTCTTGATCGCAGCTTTCAAAGCTCTAACACTACTTAGCTTTCCTTCCCCCGTTCATCTTCCCGACCCCATCTCAGACCCTTTCCCTCTTCTCACTAGCCTCTAGTCACACTGATTTGATTGATCCTCTTGCCTCACTGCTCACTCCTCCCTCAAGGCCACCACCCTGCTGTTCCCTCTGCCCAGAATGCTCTTCCCCCAGATCCTTGCAGGACTGGCTCCGTTGCATGCTTAAGCACTTGGCTGAAGAGCTGCTCCCACTAGAGTAGTGACCCGCAGCCTCAACCACATGAACCCTTTTTCTTTTCTTTATAGCACGTCCACAATCTAAAATTTCCTTGTTCATTTGTTTTCTTACTATGACCTGTCTAACCCCTCCAGCATGTCCCCTCCCTGAGGACAGGTTCCTGGATTTCCTTGTTCACTCTTCACTGCGTTATCTCCCCTTTTGAGACAGAAATTGACACATGGTTGACTTTCAGTCATGGCTGACTTTCAAGCATTTTGCAGTTGAGCCATGTTATCCTCTGTTCAAACCCTTTCATATACTATATGAATTCTATACTATATAGTATATGAGTTCTATATACTTCTCAGAATCAAGAACACACTGGTCTGCCAGTGAAAAATCTCCATGGTTTTGCCTTAATCCGTATGCTGACCTCTGTTAACGTAGCTTCCTTATTATTGTAACAATTGACACATTAAATTGAAATGACCTGCATGGTTTTCTGTCTCCTAAAGTTTGCTCCTCAAAGTGAGGTTTGTGAACCTCTATTGTTGGCACGATCTGGAAGTCCCCAGGAGCCCCAGGTGAACTGGATGTACCTCGGCCACATGGATGCCTC
Organism: Camelus dromedarius; assembly: GCF_036321535.1. Lineage (NCBI taxonomy): Eukaryota > Metazoa > Chordata > Mammalia > Artiodactyla > Camelidae > Camelus > Camelus dromedarius. The sequence continues at coordinate 7,071,582 of NC_087454.1, read as the reverse complement.
CAAGTTACCAAAGAAATAATCAGTCAGCCGCCCAATGTGTATCCACTAAACTACTCACCACACCCAATCGGCTCTCTCACAGATATCTCCAGTTGATAACATTCAAACTGAACTAATAATGGTCCTTGAAAAACATGATTCTCCTCCAGTGTTTTCAACCTCAGAAAATAAGAAATATTGTCATACAAGAGTTTATGAACTATTTAAAGTCTTTATTATTCTGCTTTGGAAACTGGGGCCACAAGAGTGACAGTCACTGAAGTAGGGAGAGTAGGATGATGGCTGGAGGTGGGCGGAGAGAGAATGACTTTAATTTCCCCCCCGAGGAAGCCAGGGGATAGAAGTCAGTAGGTAGCTAGATATATGAGTTTGGAGCTCAGGAGAGATATCAGGGCTCAAAAATAGATTTTGGAGCCAACATGCAGTAGTCAGCGCTGATTCAGTGACCCTACCACATTTCCCTCATTCATTTACTCTTCAATTTGACCACCTTACAGCCTGCCTTTCTCCTCAAAACTCCATCACCTCCCCCCCAGACTTCAGCCTTGGCTGGTGACCTTATTTTCTACTTCACATAAAAATAGCAGGGTCAGCAGAGGTCATGCCTCCACTCACACCCCTATACCTGTAGTCTGTCTGCCCTTTCTCTTCGTAAGAAGCTATTAATGACTTTTAATATTCACATTTGTTAAGGGAAGCACAGGTTGTGGGATGGTGACTGAGGTTCAACAAAAGACCACAAGAGAAATTGAAGTAGATTAATTACTGACTGGTCCTGGAGGAAATACAGGGCATGCTGCCAGGGCCTTGAGGGAAGATCAAGGCAGGGTGCAGGCTGAGAGTGACCGGACCCCAGGCACATGCCTTTATTAGGGCCAGGGGTGGAGTGCTTTGGGGTTCCCAGGCTAAGGTCAGATTGGTCAACTCAATCCAAAATGAGTGTGGTTTTGGTGAACTCCCCGGGGTCTTATCTAAGGGGTGCACAGGTGGAAGGCCCGGGGAGCCAGGGGAGCCTTTGACACAAGAGCTGCTGGGGAGGTTATATCAAGAGCTTACATTTGCTTGTGACTCTGCAGGTACTGCCTGGGGCTTGTGCCTGCATGAGGGGCTAGTGTCAGCCTAAGGCCCCTGCAGGCCACCTGGCTGCACAACACGAATGCCAAGGGAGCCATGCCGTGCAGCAGTTTAACTGCACTCTTAACAGAAGCCAACTTCTCCACTGTTCCCTATATCCCATCCCCTTCCCCTTTTCAAGGACCTAATTCCAACAATTCACTGCTCTCTCCCCTGTGTCCTAAAATTTCCCCTATTAGATTGTCAGTTACTCAAGCACATTAAATCTCTTATCTTAAAAACAGACAAAACCTTCCTCGACTCTGTGCCCTTCTTCCGCTGTCACCTCATTCTTCTGCTTTACTGCTGAGCAGTTGCTTGAAGAACTGCTTAAAGAATCGTCTGCACTGCCGCCCTCAGATTCTCCTCCCATTCCCTCCCACTCACAACTGAAACTGCTCTGTCAGGGTCACCGGTGACCTCTGCGTCCCCGAATCCATTGGCAGTCCTCGGCCTGCATCATACTTCCCCTTTCAGCAGTTGACACACTTCACGTCCCCCGCAGACACTCTTCGTGGGCTTTCTGGGACACCACCCACTGGTGGTGGGCCTTCCTCTCAGGCCACGCCTCAGTCTCCTTTGTTGGTGGCCATCCTCTCCCCGACCTCTCCACGTCGCCTCCCACGCCCACTCGTCACTTGCTTCCCATCCTGCGCACACTCCCTTAATGACCTCACCTAGTGTCAGTGCTTCAAATGTCACCCTCCATGCTGATGACTCCCGCAGTTCCATCGCCAGACCTCTCCCTGACTTCCACATTCATATATACAGTTTCCTTCTCAACAGCCACACGTCAGTGTCAAAGAACCACGTGGAACTTAACCTGAGGGCTTTGAGGTAGGAAATGGCATTTATTGAGTAATTCCTATGGGCCACACATGGTCCCAGGTATTTTACATACACTAATATATTTGATCCTCACTGTAACCCAGTGAGATAGGAATGACTTCCCATTTTACATATGCAGAAATTAAAGTTCCAAGAGGTTTACTTGAGATCTTGTAACTACTAAGTAACAAAGTGGACACTGGCACTTTTGTCTGTCGGACTCCTTACGAAACACATGTATGTTAGGGAGTGTTTTTCCCGTCCCTCCTGTGTCATCTGGAAGTTCCACACTGAGGCAGACTTGCTGGTTTCTTGTCCAATAGCTAATCCTTTTTTCCTGCTAACAGAACTGGATTTTCTCTGTGCATGGGGCAAACTCAGTGCTTCAGCAATGACCGAGTCCTTTCCTAATCCTGGGGGGCAAAGTTTGACTAGTCTAAGCAAATTATGACCATCTCATTTGTCTTGCTGTTGACTGACTCAGGAACAGGCTTGTGATGCAGTTCTGCCTCCCAAGACTTGAGGGCGTCTCTGCTGGGGAGCAGGACCCAAAATGAGGAGTGTTTTCATTTTGGCTTTATTTATTTATGTATTTGTTTGCATTTGGATGTGGTTGAGAATGTACTGTCTAGAGCTTTTGCAGCCATTTTGCAGTTATGAGGGACTTTTTGCTTGGTGAGGCAATGAGTATTTATTGTTCAAGCCACTTTAAATTCTATTTTTACATCATTTGTAGCCAAAGCATCCCATATACACAATACACTATATATGTTTTTACCCACTGGTTTATCCACAGCTCCTAATATAGTGGTAATTACTCAAAAAATATGTTTTGATTGTCTGCATGAAGAATGTTGTGTATTTCAGAGTAAAACTGAATGATTCAGTGAATTATTACAAGGTATGGAAGATTGAGGCGACAACATGCCATTGGCATTCTCTCTAAAAGCACAAGAGGAGAAGAAAAAAGATCATAGCACATAGAAAAAGCCTGAGTTGTGTGTAACATGGCAGCATCCCAGGACTCGGCCACCAGGGAAAAATATTTATGCAAAGACCTCTGTCTGTCAGATGGCCATTTCCTCCCATGTCATTAATTGACATTTGAAATCAATTTTTGTCCCTGGTTAACTGAAATTCAGACTGAAAACAGCCTAGATTGTGTTCTTCGTCAGGAGGTGGCTGTGTTTGAGACTTGTGTTGGCATCTTTGAGCTGTGACCACAGTGCACATTTTTGTGGGGAATCGCAGATGAAACTTCTACGGCAACATTCTTCCATTAGGAAGGGGTGGGGGGTGGGGAGTGGGGGGGGGTGGCAGGGTTCAGCATGCCCGAGAGCTTTTCTCCTTCTGAAACATGTTTAGACTCATTCTTTCCAAGTTAATGAGGCCACTTTCCCCTCTCAGAGCAAATTTAGCTGGAGAAACAAATGGGTGAAAATTTAGAAACATCAGGGGCCCCTTTCCAAAGCCTTATTTCACAAGGCCCTGTGTGGTTTGTGGGAGCAACTTGAGGTCCCGGTTACTGATAAATATGATATAATTTTAGAACTTTCATAAGCCTGTGTGGCCTCTTTGTTAAAGATCAGCAATTAGGGTCTTAAAGTACTGAAAACAATTACCTGAACCATTTTCAGAATGTCCATACACTGTGTCGGTTCTGGGCACTGTTCTCTTCCTCTTGTCCGGCCCCTGCTGGTGCTCATTCATCCAGCTAGCCTCTTCCGGTTGAGGTCCCAGATGCGGCTCAGCTGCAGCACATGCAGGGGTTCCCGGGTGTGCCCTGGCCTGGCCTTTGGAGAAGCGTCTCTCTGTGCCCACTCGCTCTCAGCCCTATACTCGGGACGTGACCCGAAGTGCTTTCTTACCCACAGACTGTCACTTTGACCCCTTGATCCTGGCTGATGGAACCAGGAAGCAACAGTTATTTCTTAAGGTGACCATCCATAGGCTGACCAGCAGGCAGTAAGATAACCTGGTGGGGGCCCTGTCTGTGTGTCCGTCCAGTGCCCTGTGGTGACTAACGGACTCCACCAGATCCTTTCTCTTAGGAAGCATGGAAGTGGCCCAGACAGAGAAATAACTGACAGAGGGTCCAAAAACGAAGAGACTCGTGGAGAGGAGGCAGCAGGTTAAAGCCATGAATCGGTAGCATTTAAGATTAGGAAGCTAAGCAGGACACTGAAGGGCACTAGAAAGGGTACAAGACATGTGGGAGTGACACAGAAACAGGCAGTGGCCCCATCTGGTGCCGTGGGCGGCTGCTGCTGAGAGGTCAGCAAGGTCATGGCGTATATAGACTGCGGATGGCGTGACGGTTCCCGGGAGGGAGGCTTGGTCCCACATTTATGCAAACTCTTTGCAGTTCTCCCTTATATCCCTTTATCGTAAATCTCTACTAGTTCAGAATCCGACTGTGTCAAACTCTTACAATTTGAAAGAGTTTAACTACTAGGTTCAATATTTACAAGCTGTGCGATCTTGGGGACATCAGTGAACCTCCGTGAGCATTGGTGGTTCAGTCTCTATGTGTGACAGGCAGAGTAACATATCCATGTCCTAACTCTGAGAACCTAAGAATTTTACTCTACATGGCAAAACGGATTTTGTGTGAAGTTAGAGACTTTGGGTTGGGCTCCTGTATTATCCAGGTGAGTCCAAACTGATCACATGGGTCCTTAAAATCAAATAGGAGAACTTTTCCCAGCTGAAGTTGGGGGTGATGTAACTACAGAATGGTCACAGAGAGTCAACATGACTGACTGTGAAGATGGAAAAAGGGGCCAGGAGCCACAGAATATGGGCAATATCTAGACGCAGGAAAAGGTAAGGAAACAGATTCTCCACTAGCCCCTCCAGAAGAAGGCAGCCCTACCTACACACTGACTAGCTCAGGAGGCCTGTATGGTTTCTACAGAACTGTAAGATAATAAATGTGTTTGGTCTTAAGCTATTAATTTTGTGGTAATTTGTTACAGCAACCATAGTAAACTAACCTGCTAGAACATCACTCTACATATATATGGAAAAACATTTAAAAGAATATATACGCCAGCATAACATTAGCTATGTTGTCGTTTTGAATTACTTATTTTTTCTGATTTGAACGATGAATGTATGTTACTTGTGTAATAAATAATGGAACTATTAAAGGATGAGTAATACATATTAAGATAAATTAGACCACCTCTAAGGCTCAGCCCAGCTGTGACATCATCTGAATTTTCTAGGAGATAGCTTAATTGTCAGTCTGCATCCTGCCTCTTCTTGAGCACAATAATCAGGTCTCCATTCCTCCAACAAGGACTGCCAACTTTAAATCACTCCCCATGCTTTTTTTTTCTTTTCCACCTCTAAGATACATATGTTTGTATTCAACAGCTTAATGGTATTTGTGTGTTTCTCCACTTGTATGTACTTTTGGAAAGATTTAGTTATTTGGTAAATAATGAATCCAACAAATATTTGTTGAAGGTACTTTGTGTGGTCCTGAGATCATTTAGGTAATGCATATGTTTTAGTCTTGTTGGGCCTGGTCTGGTGCATCGTGACAGATCTCAAGTTCATGTTGATAGAGCTCAAAATCTACCGAAGAAATTTTAAAAGGACATTTTAGAGACCTTGTGGCTTCCCAAGTCCATCAGCCTCACCTAAAGTCTGAAAACTCTTAGGCCCATTCACAACTCCCCCAGTGTCAACAGGGGAGGAATTAACTGATATTTGAGTTCCCAATACTGGTGATAAGTACAGCAAATGAGACAGTGAAACTCCTTTGAAGGTACTTGTGAACCATTTAAGCTTAAGAACTTGGCTTTGGTGAGTTAAAAATGCAGAGCACGCCCACACCACCAGTTCTTACTTGAGCAAGAATTTGTAAGTTCTTATCATGACCAACCATCTTCAAGGTTTTGAATGGCCCTAAACCTAATTTGGCATTTGGACAGGACAATAGGTGCATTGCATGACTTGATTAGAGAAAAATGCAAAGCTGTTTCCCGTTAGGTCACTTAGATTCAAGACTGAGCCAAATTCCCTGGACCTGTCTCCCCCCAAAACATAACCCAGAGGAATGGAGGAAATCGAACAGATTTTTCAGGAGTAGAGACCTGAGCACTTTTCATCATGTCCTTATTCATCAAATATTTGTCGAATACTGTGACTGCGTTCCCAGATGCCCACGTACATCAGAATTACCTGGAAGTGTTCCGGTCCCCAGAGAAACTGATTCAGCAAACCAAGGGCGGGGCCTGGGGATCTATATTTAACCGCTTTGTGGGTGATTTTGACGCAGGACCACTTTGTAAAATGTTTAGTTTGGTCTCTAGAATGAATAAGCAACAGTTCCTTGCCATCAGGAGCCTCAAAGTTCAAGGCAGGAAGACAGGCTATTGTAATATGTGATCAGCACAATAATAGAAGTTTTGGTGACAGTGAAAGGAAGAAAAGGTACTCTGTCCCGAGGAGTGCAGTCTTGAAGGATGTTGCCAAAAAGAGAAGGAGGAAGGACATTCTAGGTGGGAGATGAGCCTTTGTAATCCCATAGTCATGAGAAGACATGAAATACTAGGGAAGAGTGAGCTGTCCAGGGCGATGGGAAGGTGAGGGGCGCTCTAGGCGTGGATAAGCAGGAGAGAATCCAAGAAGATAGCTTGATTCACCAACCCAGTCGTTTTGCTTCATTCTGTAGGCAACAGGGAGTTGGTGGAAGTTTTTAAACAGAGACATGAGGAGATTTGAAATTTGTCTGTGAGAACATCTAGTATTGTGGAGATGCTCATTCAGCTAGTATCTCCTGAGGACATGCCCTGTGCCCTGTCACAGTCAGAAACTGTTGTGACAGCTCAGGCAATGAGTCTAAACTAAGATAGTAGCAGTGGCTATGTATTGAATCGGGCAACAAGACTGAAGAATTAACTTTTTAAATAACAGGACTTGGTGACGGGTTAGATTTAAGAAGCACAGAAAAGGTTCGTTATGTTTTAGGGCAGAGAGGCTGCTGCGGACTGGATGTTTATGTCCCCCCCAAATTCACATGTTGAAGCCTAATCCCCAGCATGATGGTTTTAGGAGAGGGGACTTTGGGGAGGCAGTTAGGTCATGAGGATAGAGCCCTCATGCGTGGGATGGTGTCCTTCTGAGAAGAGACAGAAGGGTCATCTCTCCCCACCACATGAGGATACAGCAAGAAGGCAGACAGCTGCAAACCAGGAGGAGGACCCTCACCAAAACCCCGACTGTGTTGACATCCTAATTTCAGACTTCTAGCCTCCAGAACTGTGAAAAATAAATGATTGGTTGTTTAAGCCATCCAGTCCATGGTATTTTGTTAAAGCAGCCAGAACTGGCTAAGACCGAGACTGAAATATGGTATGACATAAATGGCGAGTACGAGAGAAGGCTTGCCCCAGACCTGAATGGGAGTAGACAAGCCCACCCAGAGAGAAGTAGAGAGAAGATGTGTGCAGTCCAGGGGTGAAGCATGGGCAGCGATAAGTGGAGGAGGTGCAGTGAACCATGAAGGAGATGAGCTGGGCTGAGTGGGTCCCTCAAAGAAAGAGGGAGGCGTCTGAGAAGAAAGGCGTGATCAGTCATTGTAAATGCAACAGAGGCAAGTCTTTGTCATGTCCACTGGCTTCTCCATCTAGGATGCCGTGGCTGACATTAACAGGGGCTACGGCATGCAGAGCTGGAGGTCGGAGCCGAATGTCAGATGGAAGGAACGCAGTTAGAAAGAAGGGATCGGAGGGTGTGGGAGTAGAGGCACAGAGTGCAGGCGACTCTTTCAGAAAAGCTGAGCATGAAAAGAAGAAAGAAGGAGGCAGAGAAGAGTGGATAGAACCAAGTCACTGAGTCTTAGGGTTTCCACAAACATGTGGACACAAGGCTTTTGCTTATATAATAGGAAAAGTTGTGGTGAAAATAGAGGAGGGGTACATAGGATTTCCTTTTTAAATTTCTATTGTCTTAGAGTAAAATTATCACATGAAAACTAAAGAGAAAGAACAGAGAATGCTGGGGTACCAGGAACTAGTGAAAACATTTCTAGATCGGTAGAGTAGGAATCTGTCAATGTGGGATTGTGAAATGGAGGCTGCCCTGAGTCAAAAGGAGGAAATGTTCAAGGGAAAGGAAAGATAAAGCACCAGACATTGTGAAGGGAAAAAGGGCTGTAAATGATCGTGACACTTGGCAGTCCCTCCCTGGGACTGGGTCACGGTCAGGGCAGCAGACCTACCTCAGGGGAGGCACAATTTGACTTGATTTTTTGGGGAAGTGATTGTGTCGGCAAAAAAGGAAAAATCTAGAAAAAAAATCACTTTATCAAATGACTAATGGACCTTTGGTATTTGATCTGGGAATCTCTATTCAGAGGCAAAACAGGTGGATGTAAATCCACATTTTTATATATTTAGAAAACAAATGATCAGAAGTCAAAGAGGAGTCTAATCTCTTCAACCACCAAACACAGCAGTGTAGTTTTATGTGTTGGATTCTCATGAATAAGATGTTGTTTTCAAATTCCAGTTTCATGTGAAACCAGAACAGCAGTTTATACAGTTCCCTCAGAAACCGAGCATCGTGTCATGGTTTCAGTCTTGTGTTCTGTCTGTGCTCACCAGCACACTCACGGGTGAGGTTGCACATGCACACAACTGCTGGTGGACAGTGGGTACCTGTATTCATATAAATGCCTAGAAAACGTCTGGGAAGAATCCACGCCAAACCGCTAGCAGGGGTGCCCTGTGGGCAAAGCAGGGAAGGGAACTGAAATTAGGGATAATGGTTAGAAGGCACTTGAGTTTTACCTGCAATATTAATTTTTTGCAATATAAATGTATTAATTGTATATTTTAAATTTTAATTTAAAAATTATGAAAAAAATCAGTAGTAGGTTGCTAATTATTTTCTGGGAAGTCAAAGAAGGTTATCGTCTGGCAGAGGGATGGGTGAACAGGATATAAGTAATGGAGAAATCAGTGTGTGGTGTTTGTCAGATGCTTAAATGCAATGAATGCCTCCAATAAATCAGAATCCTTTATATTTGTCCTCAGTTCTCTCTTGAAAAGAATTCACTCTTCCTTTTGCTCTTCTTGGTACCTGTGTTTCTTCAAACAGCTGTTCTGTGAGCTAGAAGAACGGTCTCATCTTTGAAAGGGTCATTTTCCTCCTAATGATAAACATCAAAATGGTAGCCTTTCCTATTTTTATTAATCAAATGGTAACGCATGAAGCTGTAATTCAGAGGACTGAAGAATGAGCGGAGAATGAGGAGTGGGTTGGATGGAAGGGTGAAATTCTCCGGAGGTCCTGAGAGAGGCTACAAGGGCTCACTTGGGCAGCTCTGACCTGGGCATGGCGTGAGGGGAGGGCTGGGCTCAGAGCTTCAGGAGGGTGAGAAAAGTAGTCTGGAAGGAAGACTTGGCAGGTAGTCAGTTGGTGAGAGACGAGTAAGAAGATTCCTGAGCAGCAGAAAGATCTCAGTTGAGGTTATCAGGAGAGAATTTGCCAGGAATCAGTTTGGTCTTTGTTGACTTTCCCCAGTGCGCCTGGGTAGCTCAGAAGCATGAGAGGAAGTCACCTTCCCCCTGGGGCTGGAAACGGGTGAACCCCCAGCAGGATAAGAGCAGGGAGATGAACATCAGCACGCCGCTGGCGCAGCTTGCCGGCGGCTCTGGCGGTGGAGGAGCGCGCCACTCCAGGGCTTGGCTGACGGACCGGGAGAAGACGAGAGAGGAGAACGAGGATGTCCTGTTACAAGAGAGAAAGGAGGGCTGTGAGCAGCAACAGAACAAAGGAGGAAGGTGAAGAAGGTTCATTTTGCCATGCCTACTAGGCTGTAATTTCTCTGAAGGGAGGAGCTGATTGGCATTCTTTTTTTTATTTATCACAGCACTTGTTCAATAGATTCTTTTACCAATGAATGGGAACAGTGATCTCACTAGGTAATCTCCCCACTAAGCTTTGAATTTCTTGAGGGCAGGTCCTGTGTCTTGCAGACTGATGTATCAAAACTGTGCAGGGAAGCTGAGAGGAGTTTGCAGGTCCGCAGTAGTTACTGAATGCACAAACAGATCTTTTTGAGCTCTGATTTCTTCATCTAAAATGAAATTTCTTTTCTAAAATGAAAACCACAGTACTGACTCCCATTCCCGAGAAGAGAGGAAGCGTACCTTGGAATACTAGACAAGACTGCTCTTAAAACGTGCCAAACCAACTCTTGAGCGTATTCGTTTAAATTCCTCAGTGGGCAGCTGACTCCCCGTGGCTAATACTGTCTTCACTCGTAGAGGGAAATGAGTCAAGCAAACGGAATCGAAAATACACACACACACACACACACACACACACACACACACAAAACTTGGCCATAGATTTAAAAAAAAAATCTTTTAATCTTCTCAAATTCTCCTTTATCTTCTCAAATTCTCCTCACTTCTTTCGTCTTCACCCCTCAGCCTCCAGTCCATACAACAGTCCCTCCTTTGACCCAACATCCATGACAGATTCAAAACAGTTGCACCCTGGGGGTTGGCTACTGCTTAACAGGTAGTTATAAGCCATTCTGTGGTGCTCAGATTCCAGCTAGCTGAGATGGCATGAAGAAGCTAATTAAAGCAGCCAAGAAGACTGTTTAAAGATGAAAATGTAAACACCATCTTCATTGGATAGTGATTAGAAATTATACTTGTTTGTTTTTTTTGTAAGAACCATCCGTGGTTTGTCAAAATTTTGACATGTGGCATAACCTGCCGCTAATCAAAAAGAGGAAAACAAACCAAAAAAAAAAAAAAAGAATAAAATTTAAGACTGTGAGTAGGAAAACAGACATAGAAAACTTCCAACTTTCCAAGCGGGAGAAATATTTAACTTGTTTTTCTAAAACAAATCTGATCTGTTTTTTGGACAAAGTCTGAGCGCCTTAGTTTGCCTTGACAGATATGCTCTCTCTCCATTCGGAAGAACTCAGCAGTGGGAGGTCCAGGCAGCTCAAAGTGGGAAAAGGAGCCATGAGGATGTAGATGAAACAGCAGAGTTAAGGATAATCAAGTTGCCACACTCAAGTACTTTGTTGAAAAGAAGCCCACGCTTAGTTTTTTTTAGTGTATCTAGGGAGTCATTGACTTACGGAAACAAACTGATGGCATTAATCTTCAGGTTATACTATATAACTGTAAATTATTTTTTCTAAAATGTATGCATTTAAATGTACACTGTCTAAACATCTAATGAAGAAAATAATATTTTATTAATGTGATATTTTACTAATATGGGAAATGCATAGAGGGGCATTTTGAAAAAAATATTTACTGTCTGTACTTCTCCTCTACTGCTATTGATTTATTTTGAATACTCTGCACTAAAAAAATAAAAACTTAGAAGCAGAACAATTCTCCCTCAAATCTGGAATGGTTCCTGATACATAACATGTACTCAAGAATAGTTATACAAGGAGAGAAAGAGAGAAGGAAAAACTGGAGTATCTTAATGATGTTTCCACCATGAATGTTGCTAATTCTGTATGTGGATAATGATTGGTATGGAAGTTCTTATTGCTGATGTCGTCTTAAGTCCCAGCGGCACAAGGCATTGAGCTGAGCATTGGTGTCTTTGTTTACATGGAGCATCTGCTTCTGGGCAGAGTATTCCTTAGCAGGATTCAGGCCAGCTCAACACTTAAAAAAAAATTGACATGAATCTGAGTTTCAGAGAAGTATTACAGGGAATTAAAACAAAACAAAATAACAAAAACAGAAGTCACAAGAGTGCGACATGCGACATGAGCAGAGAGTAAAGACGAGGGAGGGACGAGGGCATTGCTGTGCTTGTCTTGGTGATGGGGCAGGCAGGACAACAAACATCAGGCACCACTGCATCTTTGGAGCATCAGTTATTCAACCCATCTCCCTCTCTCAATCCTCTGTGCCCCCAAGTCATTTCCTAGGCACCAGAAAGGGGTGGGAGGTGGTACAAAAAAGGAGAAAAAGCAAAGGACTGAACTTACAAAGTTCACCACTAATAATAATAGGAAACACCCACATACTGCTTACTTACTGTGCCGGGCACTCTGAGTTCTCTACCTGTACCAGCTAATTTAATTCTCACAGCAGCCCTACAGTTATTCCCACTGCACAGATGAGGAAGCTGAGGCACAAAAAGATCAAAAGTATTTAAGGAGCAGAACCATAATTTGAACCCAGGTGGTCGACCTCAGAGCACACCCCCTTGTCTGCTACTCAGATGTGCAGCTGGAAGACGACAGGGATTTGGAATTAAATACTTTCAAATTCCCTTTCACGTAATCAAATCTAGGCTTCTACCTCACAGTTTGGAATGTGATCTGTGTGGAGACCCAGCCCCTAGCAGGGTGCCTGTCCCTGTGTACAGTCTCGGTAAATACTTGTCAAAGGAAAGGATGTTTCATGTCAATTTGTTGTAGAACTCTTTGGAACGTATTGAGCTCACAAAACCACAAAATCCTAAACTGATGGAGGTTAAATAGCCTAATTTTTGCCTCAGTGCAGCCTGAGAAGGTGATTGTGCCGCTTAGAAAGTACATCCCACAGAATTTCATGGTAATAATAACTGAAAGATCTCCTCTCTTTCTCAGAATAGCAGACGGTGCTGATGAGAACCCGGTGGTTTACCTGTCCCTAAACAACAAACCATCCGCAGAAGGTCTGACAGAAAGGGGAAAAAAAAAAAAGACTGAGGCACAGAGAGGAAACGAACCAAGGCAACATCACTTCACAGCAACCGGAAGGAAAAACACGCACACACGCCACTCAGTCTACGTGTGCGGTTGCTCAGTAAGGAAATGCTCACGGCTGCCTTCAGAAGCAAGTCCGGAGGAGAGAGAAGCACAGGACTGAGCTGCCACCTCCTGCCTGCCTTCCCAGAGGGAGGGCACGGACACCAGGGAGACCAGATGACCCAGCAGCAGTGGTTCCGCCCTGGGTGAGTCTCTGACGTTTGCTGTGGGCTCAGGGAGGGGCCGGGGAGGCTCACTCAGACTCTGCCGTCCTGAGTTGGTGTCAGACATCTGGTGGTGTTTCCCTCTGTGAACACCCTTATCTGAAGCTGGAAGAGACTTAACGTGCCCGAAAGGAGGAAAGAGTGACTCCAGGTTTCCTTCAAGTTGACCTGGAGGCACTGGCTTCAGTGCAACCTAAAACCTCTGCTGTTTCTACATTTCAAATCTTCCTGGGTAGGTGCTTCCTGGTGTGCAAAGTACATGGCCCCTCCCCCTCCAACCGTCCTCGGAGAGCTTACCTGGGGTGACCCCGAGCTTTTACTTTACCTAAATTATTTCAGAACTTCAGAGTATGGGCTACCACTTATACTTTATGGTGGATTAGAATCATTTATCATGTTGTTTTCAGCCTCCCCGAGAATGACTAAGGGGCAAGAAATGGGGGTTGAGAACTAGACCAGGGTACGTCCAGTCTCTGCAGAGGAGGGGTCATCGGTATCCCCACTGTTCTGCGTGTCCACACTGGGCCCCCCCCAACGGCTCCATCCTACTTTTCTCTATGTTTATTAATTCATTTAATTTGTTCATTCATTCAATTGCCTTTCTGCGGCAAAGGACTTGAGGCAACCTTTTTATCCCAATGACATTACTTCAAAATGAAGAACATACAGTTTAAAGGGGGAAAGCCCTTCTGAAAGGGGTAGACACTGCTGAAAGCTGCCTGGAGACTGGTGAGCAGCCTCGACCCTGTGCTAGTGATGGTGAGGGTAGGGGCTCTGGCCTCCTCAGCTCCTTGGAGAGCCCATCCTGTCCCCACTAGAAGCTGGGTTCCCACCCAGAAGTGGGAGTAAAGAACATCTGAGATCCCTGGGAACCAGCCAAGTGATTTTCCTCCCTATTTCTGTTACCTCCCAAGTTTGCTTATTTCCAAGGACATTCCTGTTCTGAGAATGGGGGGAAATGGGGCCATGGAAAGGTTGGGATATGAAATCAGCTCCACCACTTCTCATTAATGAGTTCGTTAAATTATTGAACAAGTGTCTAGTGAGTATGCCCGGTATGGTGGCCACTTTTAAATCAAAATTTATGTAAGATGGAGCAAAAGTGACATTGCCCTGCCCTACCCCCCAAAAGCTTACAGTCCAGGGGAGAGGCAGACATTAATTAATAATTACGCAAATGTGATGAGGACCAGAGCACATTGCAGGGGAGCCGGATCTGTCTGGGAGTCAGGGAGGTTTCCGTAAGGATGGCAATGATGAGAACTGGGGAAGGAGTAGGAGTTCACAAGGCAAAGGGCTGACTAGGGCCAGGCGGAGGGAGCAGCTTGTGGCAGGTCCTGAGGTGGGAGACTCGAATTGTCCAGCTGGATTAAGGCCAGTGTGGTCAGAAGGAAGAGGTGTGGGATGGCTCATGATGAGCCTGGAGAAGAGTCAGCATTGAACATGCTGCTTATTCTCAATTCAGTAGAGAAGCTTGGGGTTGTTGTGGTCTGATCTGCATTTTTAAGGAATCCCTTCTGCTATGGTGGAGAATGGATGGGAGGGTCATACCTGCTGATGAGGAGACCAGTCAGAAGGCTGATGAAGTCAGCGGAGCAAGGATATCAGTGGAGCACAGATAAGACAAGGGTGGTAGATAGAAGTAGGCAGACGAAAGAGTCACCTAGAAAGGAAAGTCGACAGGACTTGGTGGTAGACAGGGGAGGAGGTCAAGGGGGAAGTACTGAAGAGGATCCCATTTCCTGGTTTGGGCATCCAGCTGGATGTTGATGCTGCTTGCTGGTCACGGAGACTAGAATCGTTGGCGAAAGACCAGGACTGGTGTGAGTTCGGTTCTGGAATTGATGACTTTGGAGGGCCTTGAACACATCCAGAGGCGAATGTCAGCCAAGCAGTGGACGTGCTGGTCTAGAGTTCAGAGCAGAGGTCTGGGTGTCCTCAGCCTGTAGATGCTGACTGGTGCTGTGGGCGTGGATGCAGCACCCTGGAGAGAGAATATCAGATGAGAAAAGTGGCGGCGGGGAGTGGTTTGGCTGAGGATTGAACCTCACATTTAAATCCTAACATTTAAATAAATGGAGAGGAGAATGGGCTCTCCAAGACCAGGATAGTTTCCTGAAAAGTTAAACACAGAGTTACCACATGACCCAGCAATTCCACTCCTAGTTAGACACCCCAAAGGACTGAAAACTGGGGCTCAGATGAGTATGTGCGATGCGTTCATAGTGGCCCTAATCACAGCCACCAAAAAGGAGAAACAGCTTAAATGTCCATCCACAGATGAATGGATAAGTAAATTGCAGTATATTCACGCGATAGAATATGACTCAACCACAGAAAGAATGAAGTACTGATACATTCTACAACACGTACGAACCTCAAAAAACATTGTACTAAGCTCGAGAAACGAGGCCCCAGAAGTATACGATTCCGTTTATATGAAATACCCAGAATGGGTCAGTCAACAGAAGGAGAATGCAGACCGGGGGCTGGGAGCAGGGAGCTGTGGGGAACAACTGCTTAATGGATATGGGGTTTCCCTTTGGTGTGAAAACATGTTTAGAACTAGATGGAGGTGGTGGGTGTGCAGCATTGTGAATCTATTGAACATCACTGAATTGTTCTCTTTAAATTGGCTATTTTATGTTATATGAATTTCACTTCAATATTTAAGAAAAAAAAAAAAAGGAAAAAGACGACTAGAAAGGTGCAGCCAGAGGGGCAGGAGAACACATACTATGTGACTTTGGTCAGATGGCGTAAGTTCTGGTGCCTCTTCCTCTCTTTGCAAATAAGGGAAATCAATCTCTATCTTGAAGGGCTGTGGTCAGGATTAAACGTTACAATAATTTTCCTAAGTATCTAGCAGAGAAGGTGTAGTAAGGAGAAGCAGTCAGTCCCACCTGCATCCTTCAGGCCTCGCCAGGACTGGGCTGACTTCTAAGGGTCTGACTCTTCATGTCCTGAGCTGAGGGCTTTCTCCAGGCCGGGGAGGGCTACTGTAATCGCCCTGGGCCCGGGCCTTAACTCTCAGTGGGCTGTAAATGCCGCAGCTCCCCCTGGGCTGAGTGGAAAAACTCTAAGACAGGTCTTTTACCTTTTCTTAACGTTCCACCCGGGTTTGGCTCCAGTCTCCCACAGTGGTAGCTGATTTGGTGATGTGCCCTTTACAGCTCTCCTCTGTCCTCTTGTCACTCCCCTCCCCCGCCCCATTCAAGGGCTGTGTGCAGGAGGAGCCTTCTCACCCCCTTAGGGAATGTCCCTTGGAGAAAGGACTCAGGCACCAACTAGCACAGGGGATGCTCCTTTAGACTTGCCATGTTCTGTGCAAAGCTGCGCTACATGAAGACACATGACTGCAAACCCCCTCCACTTTCCCTCTGCTTCTCTGTCTCCCCATAACTCATGTGATCAAAATCTCCAAAGTGTGGGACACAATATGATAATTTGATATGGTACTCGATACACAGATGTGTCATTTAATCACGATGAGTCACTAGACTTTGTCATAAGGAGAAAACGTTTCCATTTCACTCTTTAGAGCCTTTGATTTAGGCCTGATCTAAAGACCCCTAACCTGTGGCCGTTTACCTTTTTCACAAGGAGAAAGTAGACCTCAAGCTTTCAGCCATCAGCAGGCAGCGGTAGCGCGCTAAACTTGAGTAGCGCAGCTTCGTCTTCCTGTATTTATTTTTTTATGATTACCTTCTGTTAACAACAATGGCACTGGTTTTTTATTTGGCATGAAAGCTTTTTTTTTTTTTTTACTATACATGTCTTTAAGTTAAAAAAAAAGTGAGTCTATTTCCTTCTTTTCCTTTGTGTGTGTGTGTGTGTTCTTCCAGTTTTGCTGAGGAATAATTGACAGAGCACTGAGTAAGTTTAAGGGGTACGGCATAATGATCTGACTTACACACAGCATAAAATGATGACCGCAGTAGATGGAGTGAATGCCCATCACCTCATGTAGATACAACGTTAAAGAAATAGAAAAAAAACTATTTTTTCCCTAAGATGAGAACTCCTAGGATTTACTCTCTGAAAATCTTTCACTTATAATGTAGAGCAGTGTTAATTACATTTATCATGCTGTACATTACATCGCCAGTACTTTTATCTTATGACTGGATGTCTGTACATTTTGACCACCTTCATCCAACTTCCCCTCCCCTCACCACCCTAAAAGTGAGTTCATTTAAAGAAAACAATCATATTACTCATGGTACTGGCCACACCCTTGATGTGGAAGCCCTGGCAGGTGGGACCTGACTGAGAGAAGACTGGGCAGAGCACCACAGAGCAGGTGCCCCTCAAGGGCACGGCTGCCTCCCATCCCACCCAGTGCCTGCCTGGTGTGCCCCACAGGGCCAGGAATGGCGCGACGTCCTGGGCAGGGCATGTCCAAGCCATCCCTGTGTGCTGCAGGCTTTCTTGGTCATCGTGATAAACAATCTCACAGTGCCCACGTGGCTCCCAAATGTCCAGGCAGTGATGGGCAAGACTGCTCGAAATGGACACACCCCAGACTCCACTGTTGGTGGTTCTGCCCTAAGCACGAATTCTGGGGGCTCAGGAGTAGCTCAGCTGTGGTGAAATGAGGTGAAGGTGGCGGCACCAACGCACCGACATTCCTTTTCTCGTTCACGTCGGAGGAGAAGCCTTGGCCAGAGGAGGGCTGTAACTCAGCTAACTCTCTGCGTAATTTCTCTAAGCGGCTGTTCTTCCCTAAGCCCCTCCCTCCACTTTCCCAGGTGATAGATGAGGGTTAATAATCCAGGTAAATGTCACCTTAGAAACTTTTAAAATAATGTGTAACATTTCACACTACAAAGAGGTATGTGTAATGTATACGTACACTTCCAAACAATAGTAAAAATAAGAAAACAAATACATGTTTACTCACTGCCCACCCTCCCAACCCTTGAAGGGAACTGCTGTCTTAAACTGTGTGTTAGTCACAGTCCATCACTTTTCTTTTCAGATTGGCCTCTTGTGTCTACATGGAAATATACGTACATATGTGCTTTTGCGATTTACATATATATTCACTGATATATAGCTTATATGTAAATGCTGTTTCTTTTCACCTGTTTGGGAATTTTAAACACAGGTCATCACACAGTGTGCATCCTTCTGTAACTGGCTCTGTGGTGCAGCGTTGATTTTGAGGGTTACCCATGTTGATACAAACAGGTTGGTGGTTCATTTTCGCGGCTGTACAGCATTCTATTGTGCAAACATATGACGATCTATTTAGCGTTTCTGTCAATCGACAGGGCCAGGTAATTGCCAAAGATGAAGGCTCGGAGTATGATTGCCGGAAGGCACAGCACCTCCCAAGTTTCTCCCTCTCTCATACGCAAAATCCTACTGGCAGAGGCGTGGCACTTCGCCTCCTGTTAGAAACGGGTTTTAACTAGGATTAAAAGGTGAATGAATTAGGCACCTGAGAGCCAGAAGGAAAAAGACATCAAAGAATGAATGAAGCCTTCAGTGGAGGGAAAGAAGAAATAAAAAAGACTCGCTGAGATAAATGACACTCCTGAACGGAGAACTGTGCTGGTTGTGAGTACGCTGGGGAAGGCTTTCGCTCTCACTGTCCACTTCCCCTACCGCAGAAACCCTCAGTGCGAGGATCTCAGAAGCATCCTCCCAGGAGTCAGCAAGCCGAGTACTAACCACATTGTTCCATCCTGAAGGGTCCACATTTCATGCAACACATCCCTGGAGCCTTCCCACTGGTGTATTTTTAGATTCATCTTTTCCTTAGAGTATATGGGACTAATTAGCACGCAGTCATCAAATGGTACAGCGTCTGTGAACCTTTCATAACCATTTGACTATTTCCATGACTCTGAAATTCCCCGCCCACAGCTTCACTCGTAAAGAGTGGAAATATTTAGAGGAAGTGATACTATCAGTGGCTCAGCACAACGCTGGGAAGTATTTTCCCCTAAAAGCACAGTAGTAAGCCTGCGTGCCACAGCGTGGCTTTAGCACGTTCAGTGTTCTCTCAGCATCTGTTTCTCTAGAGGGAAAATGTACTTTGCTTCCCCAAAAAAACCAAAACGTTAAGGAGATAATGCTCTCTGTCCCTGCACCAGAGTGGAGAGTTGAGGTCTGTAGCTAGTGGCAGGGATTGTGTCACTAGTCTGGCTTTGGTGACTGCAGGGCCTTGGTGGGTGAGATTACCTCTTGGTAAATGACATGTATATTGACTAACTCGTTGAGAGAGTAAATGACTAAGGGATACTACATCATTCCGGGTTCTTCAGAGAAACAGAACCAACAGGATGTGTGTATGTACATATAAAGATTTATTTTAAGCAATTGGCTCATGCATTTATGGAAGCTGGCAAATTCAAAATCCGCAGAGTAGGCTGCAGGCTGGAGACCCAGGCAAGATCTGATTTTGCAGTCAAGTGCAGAGTCAGTCTGCTGGCAGAACTCTTGGTCAGAGAGGAAGTCAGTCTTTTTTCTCTTAAAGACTTCATCTGATTAGGTGAGGCCCACTCACAGTACAGAGTGTTATCACTTTACTCAGAGTTTACGGACTTACATGTAAATCTTACTTAAAAAATAACTTCACAGCAACATTAAAGTAATGTTTGACCAAATATCGGGGTATCTTGGCTTGGTCAGGGTGACACATGAAATTAACCATCACAGATAACATCTCATTTTAGAAAATAATTTAGTAGTTATTTATTCAACAATGGTTAAGGGCCCAGTGTGGGCCAAGCACTGTGCAAGGTGTTGAGGACTTAAGAGTGAAGCCAAGAAGATAAAGTCCCCATCCTCGAGGAGCTCATAGGTGGGAGGTGGTCAACTAATTAAATCATTTGCAGTAGGTTTCATGCCTTCGAGAAACACTCCAAATACACCCTCGAGTCAATCAAATCCAATTTTCCTTATAAAATGTTATTGGGATTTAGTGAGTTGTACCTTCATGGATGTTATGGTCGACATGGGACCTCAGATGTGAATTACGCAATGGCCATAAACACATTTCAACAATTATACCTGACATACTATCCATTATACAGCTTTCAAATCACATGTAACTCAGTTATAAATGACAACGAGGATTAACAAAACTGCCTACAATTGTATTTAAAATAAAATAACCAGGATATGTAGTACATAGTTCTTTGATTTTTTCACAGTGCCTTTATTTTTATGACAAGACGCATAAAAGAACCACTTGACTAAGGCATCACGATTTCGGAAGGATTGCTTTAGGAAGGCTTGGGACTAGCAGGTGGTGTTTGCTTGTTTCTTTGGTTGCTTTAAGTTGCTTGCTTTATTGGTTTCCTTTTTTCATGGCATTTTTGGTTTCTGTCTGAAGCAAGGACAGGCTCTATGAATAAAGGCATTACTTCATTTCGTCTAGAACCGAGAATCTGTTTTCTTAAAACTTAAAAAAAAATGAGAGTGTCTGTGCCAGCTTGCTAAGTGCTATGTGTGGCCACGGGCATAGAGTGCCACACTCTAAGAACATCAGTATCTTATTAGGATATTTGAGTGCCACAAGCTACAGGCAGTAATCCAATCAAAGCTTTAGGTGAGGGCTGGAGGGGGCACAAGGATGTATACTACAAACTGCTGTACCTCAAATACTGGAATTTTATTAAAGCATCATTAGAATTTATTATCTATTATCTCCAACATAGAGCCCCCATTCTCAAGAATCTTACATTTGAGTTGAGGAGACAGCGTATATTTTTTTAAAAAAAAAGATCACATTTAAAAAGTAGCTAAATGTCCTCCTTGATGTTCCTCCAAAAGAGCAAGCATGTGCCCAACTCAAGGCTTTTAAGCTAGAAGGACCTTCCAGGAGACACCTGCCTGCCAGGCTCCTCCCTTTCCTCATTCAGCTCTCCGGGCCACGTCACCTTCTCACGCAGCCCTCCCCTTCCATGCTTTATAAAATCACCACATCCCACCTTGCACACCCACTCCATTACCTTAGCTTATTATCACCTGGCCTAGAAGTACCTGTGTATTTGCTTATTGTCTGTCTCCTCCCCTGGAATGCCAGCCCCATGGGTGCAGGACTTTGTTTTGTTCACTGTTGTATCTGGCACTTGGTAGGTGCTCAGCAAATGTGTTATGAATGAATGAACGTCCTGGTGAGTGTTAGGGACGAGTGCTGCCGTGTGTGGGAAGAAGAGCTACATAAGCCAGGACACCTGCACAGGTGAGGGGGTCTCTGGATGGTCCTCTCAGAATAGGGAAGGTATAGAAAAGCACGAGGAGATTGTGATAGGGGAAGGAAAGGTGGTCAGAGCAGAGAAGCAGGGCAGCTGGGCGCCAGTGCGCTTCCAGGACCTGTGAGCCGATCCCTCTGACCAGAGTGCAGGTCGTGGGAGGGCAGAACGGAAGCCACCCCGTCCCACCCCAGCCCCGGTGGAAGCCGCCGCCGCCGCTGGACGAGGGGTAGCAGGACTGGCAATCCGTTATGAAAACAAGAAGCCCGACCTCTTGGTCTGCACTCACTGCAGGCAAGACAGACTTCTCCAGGAAAGCAAATTTGAATCTGCTCTAGTATTTTAATAACAGCGTGATTGAAAAACAGAGCTCCATTTAATATAGCAGAGCAAAGCCTACTTTTGGCCTGAGCTTCAGCCATGGGAAAACTTCAGTAATGCTTTTGTGTAATATCTTGCTCTAAGCAGGCCTGTGATTCAGGGACTGGTCCTCCTGTGTTCCTGCCAGGATGATTTAGCAGAAAGATATGTCAGTTTTATAGGTAAACAAAGCCTTGCATAGGGAAACTATTTCTCACATATGCCAATCGACATTAACACCAGTAGTGATGTGCCTTGCCTGCCCAGCTGGAGAAGTGTTGGTCTCTCCTCTGTCGTATTTTCTCTCGACTGAATCATTTATTTCCTAACAGCATAGAAGATCTTGGCCCAGTGCTCTCTATTTGAGTTCAGCACAGGTTTCTTTCTTTTGAGCCTATTTGAGATGAAATTGTGCGTGTTATTGAAAATATGAACACAACCGGGAAGTCCATCGGTGGCGTCCTTATTATAATTTGGCGAGCCGCACTTTGAAATACTGTGATACTGTTACAGAAGAATAAAGCTGATCTATACGCCAAGACATGACAAAATGTGAACTAAATTCAAAGCAACAAATAAGATAG
Source organism: Camelus dromedarius (assembly GCF_036321535.1). Taxonomy (NCBI): domain Eukaryota; kingdom Metazoa; phylum Chordata; class Mammalia; order Artiodactyla; family Camelidae; genus Camelus; species Camelus dromedarius. Next base: position 7,049,513 of record NC_087454.1, on the reverse strand, counting down.
AACGTATAGTATAAACCCATTTTTAATAAAATGATCATTATTACCTATCTCCTTGTTTAAAAAAAAAAGTGACCACTGGAGTTGAGGAAACGGGCAGATCCTACTGCCTGGGTTAAAACCCCACCTCTACCACCCACCTGCTGTGTACTCTTGAGCGAGGTGCTTTACTTTTCTGTTTCTCAGTGTCTTATCTGCAGAAAAAGGAGGTAATGGCAGTCCTACCTCACTGTGTGCTTTTGAAGGTCTTATGAGTCAGTACATGGTGTTGAGTGTTCTGTAAGTCAATACACACCAAGGACCCAAAGCAGCATCTGACACCTTAAATGCTCTGTACACGGTAGCTGGTAGGAGGAAGAGGAGGAGAGAGAATAAGGTTTCAAAAAGGAGAAGGAGCCTAAAGAATGAGTAGGGTGTGACAAGAAAAGAGAATTCCAGAAGAGGAAACCATGGAAATACAGATATTAAAATGTCTTCTAGGATGCATGAAACAATCCAATTAAATTCAGTTCAGCCTCTGTAAAAGAAAGTCAGAATGGTACATATTTCATTACCCAGGTGGTAAACAGGATCACATAGGTGCAAGTATTAAGATGAAATGTAAGAAGCATTTTTTAAAGTTAGCTTTCCTTTGTTATCATGTGGACCAACCTCCTTATCAGTCATCAGTCAACAAATATTGATGGAGGTCCTACAGGGTGCTGGGCACCTCGGAGAACACGACCAACAGTCCCAGCCAGCGCGGAACTTTTTTCTAAGTGGGTTTAAAGTCGGAAACCTACTGGGATCAATTGTTTCATCGTGTATTGATTTGTGCTGTACCCAAGTGTTATAATAGTTACCTCCAAGTAACCCATTGATCAAACAAACAAACAAAATCATTGTATTACCTTTAGAGCACAGACAACTCCTGATTTTCTGTGCTGATGAAGAATCACAGGAATGTAGTCAACAAATTATGTTTAGTTTATCTGTAAGTTAAGTAAATCGTCATTGTTTAAACTCTTAAGTTTAAAACCTTTCTTCATCCGTTTGGATTTCTGGTTCTGCTCCATCCCCATCTCTCCTTCTCAATTTGCAAATGGCCATGCAGACCCAGGGGACGGGGAGAAGAAGCTGGCAGATTATCCACAGTAAGTTCTAACCAGCCCCTCGATCACTGTGGCAAACACCTTATCACCTTCTCCCAGCAAAGTAAATGCAGGTGGGTCCCTGGCACGCTGAGGCTTCTGCCTACTGTCCCTGCCCACACTGAAGAGGCTTTGTGAGAGCCAAGATCCTGTCTTGTAAATCTTTAATTGTTCAGACAGAAAAGCCAGACATTTCCCAGTTTGGCAGGATTCATTTGCGAGGGGTGCTGTGTGGAAGGTGCCGAAACAGCGAGTAGCTAAAGTTAAGAAATCACAGTAATTAGTTGGTCCAAAAGGGTATCGTTCTGTCTTAGAATCGCACTGCCAAGAGTTGAGCTGGGGAGTTTGGTCTCCAGGGAAGAGTTAAAAATCAGACGAGAACCGTACAAAAATTTCCACTGAAAAATCAGCTCCTTGGAGGAGAAGCTGAGACACTTGCTAATTGCAGCTTACTCTCAGCCTAATGACAGCCTACAGCGTTTGCGAAGAAAGCATAGGACGTTTGAATGATGGTGAGGGGAGAGGGGACTCCAAGCAGATGGATCCTGAATCCAGCAGGCGGGATGAAGCCTTTAGAACAATGGTCCACTTTAGAGTGAGCTTCTTGGGGAGGTGAGTCAAGTTTGCGTTCTCCAAGATTTTTACCAACAGTAAAGATTGATATAACACATTGTGCTGCTGTGTTTTTCAAAAGTTCAGCCATATAATAACTTTAGCAGGCACATCAGACTACGCTGCCTAAATTTCAAACATATCCTTGATGTAGGATGATCACAATAGAAAGGAATGTTATTCTTCTCTAGCCATTGGTAAGATTCTGTCTTCCTTAATCCCAGAAACTAAATCACTGGCTACCTCAGAGGCTCTGACCTAAATTTTAATAGATGCCCATTGCCTTTTTCGACCACTGTGTGTGATTTTAACCAGACAAACCCAGGAGAAAGGTTTACGGTGGCTACAACGGGGAAAGGCTCATATTTTGACCAGTCATCCAAAGAGTGTATTGCCACACCCTTTCTGTTTATAATTGAACTCTATGAGGCTCTCCTCTTGAGGTCACCCTCCTTTCTTAATGTCCAATACAGTGAAAACTAGGTTTTTGTGTTATGTTATGTGTTATGTCTTCAATCATAGTGCTAGTTAACATCATTGGATCAAAATATTAATAGCTAACATTTAGGTACTAATTTACAATCCCAATGGCACATGGACCCACACCAACTTATTTCATGTTCACAGTGGTCCTGGGGAGCATTATTACATCCTCCACTCTACAGATAATGAAACTGAGGAGACCGAGGTGTATAGATAAAGTGACTTATATCAAGTCAGGCAAATGATCTAACGACACTGCTAGAACTGAAACCTGGGTCTTTTAACTAAGTCATTTGCCTAAAGACGTTCATCTAATGACTGAGCAACTCCTTGTGGTGGATCCTTACAGCATAGATGCCTTTGCTCTGAAGACATTAAATTTTTCTTCGCTGAAAATGCATTTATTTAAAGATAGGAGGTTACTTTTTTTATTTCCAACTCCCCCATATTGTTTTTAAAGTGTTGACTGCCCAGAGCCAAGATTTCCCATGGGAAAAATCTGTTATATTCGTGAAATGATCCTTAGGTACCATGAGTTTTTCTTTCTAAATCCCATTTCCTTTTTCTGGCACTTACTATGACCAAGTCCTCTTTTCAAACACCTGATATCCGTGGGCTCCTTCCAATTTTAGTTTTATCAAAATGTGCTTGTAGGCAAGGATTTGATCTCATTGATATCAGTTGGTGGAACTCCAGCTGTTACTCTCCTGCTAATTATGTTTTAAGTCATACTTCTTCCAATGATATAAGAAGTTTGCTTCTCTGGTAAAGACGATTTCGGGGAGTAGACAGAGATGAAGTTTTAAAATAGGGACCTCTTCCTTTACCTCAGAATCCTACTAGGTAGATACACTGGGCTTTAGCCGACTCCAGCTAGGACACCTTGATCCACCAACTAGGGCATCATAGCAACTTGCTGGACATTTGCTGTGACATATAGAAAGCAGACATTTAGCAGAAAGCTGTTTTTCTTTGAAAGCAATGCACGCATAGATCTGTGGAATACTGGGGTCATTTAGTTTCCTCAGTGGAAAGAAGCAGGATGTTTCTGCATTAATTAGAGGTTTGAAAGGTAGGAAGGAATGAGGGTGATTGAGATATAACTTCAGGAAACAGAAGGCTCCTGTGACACAGTGTGTTCCATTTGGGGAACAGGTGGTAGAAAATATGGTTACCATAATGGAAGGGGCTTAGCTAAAACCGCCCACCCTTTCCAGTTCTGCTCCAGTTCCTAAACACTCATCTGCTGGCCTGATTCCCTCACCGTCTCCAGCACCTCCAGGCTGGACACGAGGAGACCACAGAAGAGGTGAGGAAAGAGGAGAGAAGGTGCAGAGGCTCCATTTGGCTTGTAAGGAAAAATTATTATGATAAATATTATTGTTAAAAAGATAGTGAGATGAGTTCCATACCACTCCCCTCCCTTTTCTCTCCTCATAGGTGTTTCCACTTGTTGGAGACATTCTACTCATTACTGAGCTGTGAGAAATATGTGCTAGATTTCCTGGTGAGCAGGCGGAAAGGACAGAGGGATGGTGCCTAATAATATAATTTATTGAGCACTTGGTGTGTGGTGAGCAAATGCACCTCCTTCCACTCACAACCACCCAGTGAAGGAGGTATTATTACTGTAATTCTATAACAAGGGTCTAGAACCAACCTGCCTGGGTTTGAATCCTGGTTATGCCATGTGCTTACTGTATGACCTTAAGAGAGTTACTTAATCTCTCCATGAATCAGCTTCCTCGCCTTTAAAAGTGAGAGAATAATAATGTCACACATCTGTGTCAGGGTCCCCGGGCCCACCCCCAGTTTGGATGACTCACTCTGAGGAGTCACAGGACTCAGCATATAATCATACCCACAGCTAAGACCTACTCCATCAAATGGATACAAATCAAAATCAGCAAAAAGAAGCGCACACAGGGCCACGTCCAGAGGAAACCAGGCAGGAGCTACCAAGATTCATCCCCCAGTGGAGGCACAGAGGACATGCTTACTTCGTTCTGCAGCGAGTTATGACAGGTGTGAAGTAGGTCTAGCAAGGAAGCTCATTAGGGACTCAGTCCCAGGGTTCTGACTAAGGGCTGGCCACTTAGGCACCCTCTGTGTGGGACATGCCAAAATTCCAGACCTGTTGAAGGGAGCAGGTGTTCAGCATAAACCCCATTGTTTGTACAAAGAGTTAGGTACAGTGAGTGGTTCTTACCAGGGCATGGTAAGAATCCTCTTGAAATCCAAGTTCGCAGATGCTCGCTAAGGGTCAACTTTGCAAGCCAGGGTTTCAAAGGTTAGCATCCTCAGGTCAGCTATGTTAACTCTTTTTTTCAGATCGCCTCATTGGATGTGAAATTAGATGTCGTAATACACACCCACTGCTTGCAACGGTGCTTCTGGGAAGCCCTAAAATTTTTTTAGCCATTACTATTAAATCAAAACAATTACTGGGGTGTAGAATGACTACAGAGCCAAGATTGGCCCACCTGGAATCTGAATTCACATCTCCCTAACTAAAAAGTATCCATGCGTTTATTCACTTCACTCAAGCAGAAACAAAACAGTGTCCATCAGACCTCAACTAGGAGAAGAGATGGTGGTTCCTTCCCACCTCAGACTTGTAGCTGGTAGAGCCTCTAAGGGTAGACTTAGCTTCCTCCAGCTACAAGTATCATCGCACTGTCATGCACAACCTTCATTGATTAAACCTCCTCCTAGAGTGTAGACATGCTCTAGTACCTTAACGCCCTCAATGTGAGCATACTTTGGATTTACTACAATCTTTGCCTCCTCAGTTAGGCAGGCTTTGTTGATGTCTCTCAGTTTTCAGCATATGTGTCCATAATGTTCTAAAAATTTTGTTTTGTAAGATCTGGATAGTGAATCATCACTTGATACTTGAAATCATCTAATTGTAAATCATTTTGAGGCTTAAAAAAATTCTGACAAAAGAAATTTCTCCTGCCCACCTCCTCCCAAGGCAAATTAATCTCTTTAAATCAGAGTTGATTAGTCTCTTTAAATCACGGAATTCCCCCTACTTCATCTTTCACCAGGTTTTTGTGTCTTGGGCTACATCAGTGGGATGCGTAACAGACATATCCATCAACCAGCTGAGAAGGCACTGTAGATAACTGTGGCACAAGTTAATTCAGTGCCAGAGGAATCTGTGTTGAGTTGGAGTCCTTGACTGCAGCCAATTGAGAGGGATCTTTTAGTTAAAAAAAAAAAAAAAAAAAGATTTATAAATGGGACAGGGCTAGCAGAATTCTTTGAATTTTTTCTCGGTTCAATTCTATAAGAGAAACTTTGCAAGGAAAGAAATTTAAGTTTAAAAAACATGCACAATCAGTGGTGACTACAGTTGATCGTACAGTGTGATGAAACAAAGAGCCTTAGAGCGATCGTTTATTTCAGCATTAGCATAGGTCATGGTTATGCATCTGCCTCTTCCAATAAACGAAGCTATTTGTAAGCTGTTTAGTCATTTCTGTCCCCTGTGGAGCCTTGTATAGAATTTACACATGGTAAATGGTCAGTAAAGGTCTGTTCCTTTAATATTCAATTCCTAATGTATTGCCAGTTAGTAAAAGAGCTCTGGGCTTGGTGGTTTACAGCATATCCTGCATATATATGCAGGTAGGTATTTCCTGGATGGTGATAGTCAGCCCAGTGCCGGGGTTTTACACCTACACAAACCTTTTCCTCCAGTGAGAGATCAAACTGAGAAGAGAACTTAAGTGAAAGAATATTGTGTCTGGGGTTGTGTAATATAATTTGGGGAATAAATAATAGGATCTAGAAAAGAAGTGAAGCTCATAGAATATGGAGGTCAAAGTATTCATTGCGGCTCTGGCTGCTAGTGGCTGGGCTCAAGGTGCTACTGAATGGCTTAATACACACAAAGGAGAAGCACAAGGCAGAGCACACAAGACAGGGAGAGAGAAAAAGAGAAAGCTTAAGATGGAAGAACGCCAGCGTAGCATGATTCACCAAGACTTCATCTTTCCCTCTGCAATCTCCCCAATATTCCTGGAATATCTATGCCTCTGCCATTGTTCAGACAAATTTCTCCTTCCTATCCATGTACCAGGGTCATGTTTAGATTTTATACAGACGCACACACACATGCATATAGCTGCAAGAAAAACACCCAGTTTCCTGCTAGAGTGACTTGACTCTCCAAATGGAGAGTCAATACTTTAAAAAAATCCTCAGTTTTATTTATTATCTAACATGGTATTTTCCCATCAGCCTGGTTCAGAGATGTTTCCTGAAACACACGTATCAGGAGCACAACACCAGAAAGGTTCTGGAACATTCCAGGGCACACGTGGTCAAGCCTCCCAGACCAGTTTGGACTAGTTTGCATGCACGTCTGCCATGGACGGCGTCAGAGGAGAGGCTTTGTTCCTGTGGTGCTGTCGACGTTACGAAGCCGCAGAGTGATGGCTCCTATGGTCGCTGACTAGTCGGCTCTGGAGGCGGGACCCACAGTGACCGCCTGGGGACGGGCTTTTGCTCACTGCCACAGACGTGGCCACTGAGCTAGGCTGTCGTTGCAGAGCTGCTCTAGAAGACTTATTTCTCCCCAATAGGCTCTGATCAGAACCAAACCCCCTTTCCAGGGAGGAGGTGGGAAGGCCCTCTGTTTCCTGCTCAATTGGACACTCACCCCGTTTTCTCAGGTGTAATGAGACTATATACCAACTAAGCAACTGTTTGCAGTGTTCTCACAGAAATAGGAGTCTGAAAAAAGGAGAGGAAATCTTTAAGTTCCATTATTATTATCATTATTATTTGTGTCTTTCTGGCTGCTGGTTTTTATTTCAAGCACTTACATCAAAGTTACAAAGCCACTTAAACATCAGCTGAAGTTTCCTGCAGATCTTGGACAGGATGCTCCCCTATTTAGTGACTAATAATGGTCAGTGGCTTCTCTTCCTTTCAACTTTGTCTGGGGCGTGTCTGGGTTGAGGTCTGGGTTGAGGTCTGGGTTGAGGCAGTGCGCAGGTCTCTGTAGTCCAAGAAACACTTCTTGTACTAATGGAGATGTGTGGGGAGACAGCGCCAAGGTGCCTGCCGCTGTGCCAGCACCAGCCGAGAACAGACACAGGCCAAAGGATGTGGGGCTGACCAGGGGCCCCACACAGCCTGAACAGAGATCAGAATACTCATTCTTGGGCTTCCAGGTGGGTAATAACAAGTTTACCCACGGGAATAAAATGTTTGAGCCACCAGAATACGTCCTGGCAAGTCAATTTAAAAACTTAAATATAACGACAAGCTAAAGAAAGCCAGAAAGGATTTAGTGGGTGAAAAAGAAATCGGCCAGGCTTAGAAAGTGACAAACAGCGAAATGGAGTCTTTGAGAGAGTCGTGGATGTGGCTGGAGGCCCCAGGACAGATGCAGCAGTCACTTCATTGTATTCTACACAAAGCCCCTAAAGCTGAGAGCAGGAAATCCTGTTGTTCCCACCCATGTCCTCGGCTGAGGTCCCATGATACAGTCAGTATTCCTTAGATAACCAGCAGAAACCTTTCTGACACGCTAAGGGTGCAAGACATAGCATTCTTTAGGAAGTTGGCCGGAAGGTCACTGTTGCTGAGGCCAATAAAACATTTATCTACACATTCATTTATCAGTAATTAACGGAGTACTATCCTTGGGGGAGATGAAAGAGTTAGAATGATGACAAAGATTAAGACCAGACGAGACACGCAACTGAGCTCTCAGTCTGCAAAGATGTTGCTGAAGGTAACTGATGATCCCCTGGGAGTGTCTTAGAAATGCAAATGCCCTGTCACCCCAGCCCCACAGCAGCAGAAACCCTGAGGGTGGGGCCCAGCGAGCTGTTTTCACAAGCCCTCCTGGTGCACGGAAAGTTTAAGGTAAACTAGAACACGGTGTCTCAAACAATGGTGCGTCTTAACCATTGGTGAGATGTATGCAAAGTGATTTATTATTAATGAGAGTTAACATACTGACATTTGTGAATAATTTATATGTATGTTGCCTGCAAAGATTTTTTAAAATACAGATCTCTGGCTCCGCCTGATTCCATCTGAGTCGGAACCTCCAGGGGTGGTAGCCAGGAATGTATAGTGTTTTAAATTTCCCCAAGTGACTCTTAGGATCAGCCAGGTGTGGGAACCACTGGTCTATAAGAGCCAATTTGTCCTGTAAAAAAAATAATTAAATCATGGAATTCAAGAGGGAGTCCCTCAGAGAGCAGATTTCCCTACCCCACAGCGGATCTCTGACTCTTAAAACACATAGAAGAGAAACTTCGATGACCAAAGCAAAAGAGGTCACTTAGCATTACTTCCCCTTCTGCAGGGGCTGCCATGACTCTGTAAAAACCTGGAGCTACCCCCAGACATGGCATGACTGACCATCCAGGTTTGCCTGGGACTAAAGGGGTCCCAGGAGCACGGGACTTCAGTTTTAAAGCAGGGTCACACCCATGGGACAAAGCTGGGTGAGTTGGTACTCGAGGTCAGAGCCTAGACAAAACCCATACTTCTTGCCTTTGGGAGGGGATGGTGAAGATGATGATGCCAGATTACTGCAAGGATTCGGATGACCGTGTTTTCTTTTTAAACTTGTCTTTATTCCCTAACTCCAGAAGGATTTAAAGAAATAATACCATCATTTTATGTTTTAAAATATTCTGGTAACCATTCCTGTGTTTATATCTTTTCTGTTTTACAAGCCCTCAGGTCCAGTATGCCGTGTGCATACAGACTGAATCTTCTCCCTGGCTTCCGTATATTTTTGTGGTATTTGCTGCGGTCCTGTTGTGTCTTGCTGAGGTCTGGGTATTAATCAGAACTCTTTAGGTTGCCAGTAAAAGAAACCTCACTGCTAATGGCTTAAGAAAACAGAAGGATGGAGCGTTTTGGCTCATGTAACAGAAAAGAGTTTTAGGCACAGCTGGATACAGGGGCTCGTTCACATCAGGACTGTGTGTCTCTGAACTCACCCAGGCTGGCTCTTCCAGCGTGATAGCAAGGTGGCCCCCAGTAGCTGCAGGTGCTCCCCCTCTCCTCTCAGCAACCCGCCTCACTGCATCTCATTCCCCGCAGTTTTTGTACAAGTTCCCCCAGATTTACTCTCTTTGGGCTGACGCATGCCCTGTGCCCATTTCTAAGCCGATACTGTGGCTAGGACAGTGGAATGTCCTGATTGGCCAGCTGTGGGCATAGGCCTGCCCCCTTCTGATCTGACCATGCTGTCAATAGTGTGTACCCGTTTCCTCCTCCACCCCTACTCAGCTGAGATCTAAGTACTGTTTTGCCCTGAAACACCAGGCTGCATGAATCCAAGGTCATTATAGTCTGTTTTAATTTTCAAGACCTACACACATTTGGCAGAAGCTGGCAGCAGCCCCAGAACCAAGGGGACTCTGTCGAGCCTTTGCTGGGCTCCCAAATACGGAGCTGCTGAAAGTTGGGAGCTGGTGACTCAGGCCCCTTTGGCCCCACCTGGGCCCATGTTTTCCAGCTGCGTCTGTGACATGTGATTTGGTCTTTTCTTCAGTGTGCTCCATAGAAAAGGAATAAATAGCCTTAGAGCTCTTTCTTTTTCTTCCTTCCTTTCTTCCTGTAATTCATACGCGGGCCAACTTGGCTTTGTTCAAACCACAGCATCTCATGCTGCCCTGCAAGTTCTGACACAGCTGCTTGCTTTATTCTTTTAGTCTTCTGTTAAGCCAGGAATAAAGTTGTACCTTGTGGCTAATTTTTGGTCTGTAAACCATATCTCTTCATAAGCTGAAACCTTAGATTAAATGAGCACAAAAATGCCAGCTCCCCGGAGACCCTGAACTGTGACCTCCTGTTCCTCTTCGTGCCCTGACACTCATGTGAGACCCCCCAACTTTGACAGAAAGTCGCTTTCTCTTATCCATCAGTAAGGTGGTGTTTTGAGACTTCTTAAGCGGTTTTTCCCCCTTCTTGATCAGCCTAACCCTACTTCATTGGATCCATTTTATGTTATACATAATCACATAATATATCCCTAATTTAGGTAAACAATTAGTTAATACTAAAGGTGGGCTTTAGGAATGTTTATTTCATGAATGAATAAACCTCTGAGTCGTGGAGACTCAAACTAGCAATGCAGCCAATGTGTTCGTTTCCTAGGGCTGTGTGGCAAAGCACCACTAGCTGGGTGGCTTGAAATAACAAAAATGGATCCTTTCACAGTTCTGGAGACCAGAAACCAAGGTGTTGGTAAGCCTGCGCACTCTTCCTTGCCTCTTCCAGCTTCTGGTAGCTCCCCGTGTTCCTTGGCTTGTGGTGACAAAACTCCAGCCTCCCTCCATCTTCCCACTGCTGACTTCTCCCTGTGTGTCTCTGTCTCCACGTGGCTTCTCCTCTTGTCAGGACAGCAGTCCTGTTGGATTAGAGCCCACCCTGACAACCTCGGCTTAACTTAATTAAATATGCAAGCACTCTATTTCCAAACAAGGTCTTCCCAAACCCAGCGCCCTGCAGGTGGAAGCGCGGGCCGGCTGGTGAGGACGGGGCTGGGCCACGTGCTTGTGGATGGCAGCTTTGGCCTTCATTTGAACACACGTTGGGCTCACAAGCTGACCTGCTTCACAGTGGGGTGAATGATCTCCCAGGGGCCCATTGAAGAAATCTCACAATTCACCTCATGTCCTCTAATGACCGTGCCGTTTAAAACCTTGAGTCCCCTTGCTGTCTTTGGGTTGGAGTCCTGGCTCCTCACAGGGTCCAGGAGGCCCCTCAGGGCCTCAGGCTTCCTGCTCCAGCCGCATCCCCTGGCTCCTCACCCAGGCCCGGCAGCTCCCTAGACGTGCGAGGAGCTGGGCCACATCCCGCCTCCCTGGCCCTCCCTCACTCCTCCACTTCGCTCTCACAGTCTCTCCTTGCTCTCTTCTTCCTCTCTTCTCTGGCCTCTGTGCCCTGCACAGGCTGTAGACTCCACCTGGAGCGTCTTTCCTTCCGCCCTTGGATCATCTTTGGGCTCACTCCTCTTCTTCCTTCAAGACTCCACCCCTCCCTGAAGCCTTTCTGATTCTCCCGAGCCTGGGTGACATCCCCTCCCCCCCACGAGCCCTCTGGGCATACAGCTACACTCTGTTCCTCTGTGCATCCCAACTGCTTGTCTGCTTGCCTGCCTCCCTCCCGTGGGGTTACTGATAGCATCTTGTTCAGCATCTTGGTCACAACCCACCAGCACCCACTGTAGCGTCTGTCACAGAGTAGGTGCTCAGTAAGCATGTTGACTGACTGATGACATTGAGGGCCATCAGACCTGCCGACCTCTGAGTTCCCACCTGCCCCGAGAGCCTGTGAGCCTCTGTCTCTGCTCCCACAGTCAGCCACAGAGGACAGGAAGTTGCCAAAGCCAGATGATAAGACTTCTGTTTGGGGTTGCCCAGGTCTGTCTAGTCTTTGCAATTTGTGATCAGAGTATTTAAAAGAGAAACTGAACCAAGAGAAAAACATCGTTTTGATGAGGCAAGAGTTGCAAAATAACTAGTTGTGTAACAGAGACAGTGGCGTCTAAACCATCTTTGGCCCTGTCCACATTATAGGAGACCTTGTGGGGGTCAGCCTTGTGTGGGCCACGAGGACAGTTGTCAAAACTGTGAGTTGAGTGTTCAAAAGCCCCTTCTCCCTTGGAGGCATTGCCTCTAGAGGTCAGCCTGCCACCTGAAATCCTCACCTTAAATGCTTTCTCCTTAAGACTGGATGTACATGAAGAGATTGGACATAAATGAAAATGTTACCCAAATCGTGTGTAACCCTCGAAGCCCCTTTGGCCATTAAGAGCCAATTGTAAATTCGTTTATTTTGTAGTATATTAAACTGTGTTGCCCAGACTAGCTCCTGGGGAACCGTAAACTGCGAACTTCTCAGCTCAGAAGGTTGGATAAGACCTTGTTTGTATACCATCCATCATCTCTTTTGAACCTAGAAATATTCTGAGTCAGATAGATAGGGGATTTTTATCATAGATTTACAAAGAAGAAAAAACTGAGTCCTGGAGACATGTGACTGGCCCAAAGTTGCAGCTCCTAAGGAGGAAAAAGTGGCGGGTCACCCCAGTCCTAGTCCCCAGGGCCCCTCTTCGTGTGGCACCTCCTGGCCCCCCTCTTTGGTGGAGAAGTGGGCATTCTGAATTGAGGCTGGGGAGCGGAGGGCGAGGCGGAGTGGGGGCTGGGGTACAACGCTGTGCCACGGTGGCCCCTTTGCCCAGTGGGGATCCATGAAGGCCAGGGGGGAAGGGGCTGGGGCGTGGAAAGGCTGTTGTAAGGAGGGGCAGCAGGGAAGACCGGCTGACCCGTCACACTGCAGCTTTGGGCCAGCCCTGACGCGGTAGCTCTGGGCTGAAGCCGGCTGTGTGTGCACTCCCACTGAGAGAAGAGATTTTCACACCCTCTCTAAGTGGGGCCTGAAAACTGGACCCTATGGCGCACACACCCAGGGCTGCTGCCTGCGGCAGCTACGGGCTGAGTGATTAAAGTGAGTCAAGGAGGCTGGAAAAGCTGAGCTGGTAGCGGCTGTCAGCAGCCAGCCCAGACCCTGTGCCCCGCTACCGCTCCCAGCCCTAACTCCTCCCCGGCGAGAGCCCGCCGGAACTCGGGAGCTCAGTCAAAGACAGGCCAAGCCCTCTCGGCCTGCGAATTCTAGTGTGTGCATCTTAATAAGGTTTCTTCTACCCTATTCTACAGCAAACAGAAGGGACTTTGAACTCACCTGGGGGCCTCTGAGCCTTCTTCTGACCACACAGCAGAAGTGAACTGCAGATATGTGCTTCCTCAATAAAGAGCAGTGCTCTTGGGCTGGGTCTTTAACACCTCACGCTGGCCCCCTTGTTCTCTTGTCTTTTGAGGACTTGTCATCACGGTGGGGAATGGTAGGGCTGGGGGCTCTGCTGAATCAGTACCGAGCCCAGAAAAATGCTTTCTACACAACATGAAAGGTACAAATACTACACCAACGGGCATGTGTATTCGTTCAGTGAGCACTTCTGTGCGCCAGACTCTGCCCTCAGTGAGGGAGGCGACGGACAAGGGCCCTGTTCTCGTGGAGCCTGTATTCCAGTGGTGGAGACCAAGTGCAAGCCAGGCAAAGAAACAGATAAACTGGGTTGCACCAGATGGGGCTCAGTGTCATCAAGAAGTGAAAGTAGGGGATGTGGCATAGGAGACGCTTCAGACAGAGAGGCCTCTGGAGCTGTCCTCCTGGAGGGTCAGGGGTCAGGGGCTTTGGGCAAAGAGGACAGGTGCAGAGGTCGTGTTTGAGGAACAGCAAGAGGCCAGTGGGGCTGGAGGGTAGGAGCTGGGGAAGGTGACACGAGATGAGCTTGAGAATTGTTTACACCTCCTTCTGTCACCCTGACTTGGCCTTTTGATCTCAGCTAAAAATACCTTTCACTGGCGCGTCCTTGCTGCTTCGCTGACTACTCTGTGTTTGTATTTACAGGCATTGCATGATGTGTTGTGTATTTTCAACTCAGAGATGAGCCCCCTACAAGTGTTTATGGGGTTGAGAAGAAGATCATTTCTCCTCCAGAAAGTCTCTTTGGAAACTTGGGGGCAGGGGACAGGGCACATTCAATCTTGGGCAGCCTGAGGTTCCCTCGTGGGCGAAGCCAGAGTCCTCTGTGGCCAGGGTTCTTGCTCTACACACAGGGCTGAAGTTGGCAGGAGGAGTCTCCTTTAAGGTCTTCAAATGCAGCATGCGCGCGCGCACACACACACACACACACACACACACACACACTTGGACACACATGCACACCCACACACCTGCTACTTTGGTATCCACTTTTCCATCTCCTCCACCGCGGTCCTGCACACCAAGATAATCAAGATAACATCACAAGTAACTCGAAACCCTGAAATTCCCTCACACTGTCCCAAACTGCATACTGTTGAAATAAGTCATCTTATTCCATGGTGTCTCGTTGCTCAAGACAAGCTTCCTTGACTTGATTTGGAGCACCAACTAGCTCATCTTCCCCGTTGATCGTCCCCACTCCCAGCAACTCCCTGTGGAATCTTGCATGTTCCCTCAGTGGTTTTCTTCCCCCTCTCCCTTCTCTCAGAATCTCCAACTTTACTTCCATGCTCACTCTCTTCCCAACCTGCCTCTCCCTGGCCCCTCTTTCCAGGCCCCCTTCCCCGTCACCCTGTTCCAGACAAAATCTTTGACATGATGTCTTTTCTTTTTTGACATCTTCTCTGCTTTTACAAGAATGCTCCCCGATTCCTTTTCTTTCCATTGGAAGGGCCGACTCCTGGCATTTATAACTTTAACAGTCAGAAGGACATGGAATGGGAAGTATGACCCCCGAGTTTCTTTAAATATTCTCTAATGGGGGTGGGGGGACAGGGGTAGGGGAAAGGAGAAGGATGAAAAGGAAGAGAAGAAAGCTGTTGTTTTTTAAATGATAAGAATAAACAAAGTAGGAGACAAAGTACCTGTTTTATGAACTTTGGAGCTCGAGAGGCTGATATTCACAATGGGTGGGGGTGGGGCCAGACTGGCTAACAGCCGGGGACAATACCCAGCAGAATGTGGTCACTGGCACGTGCGCTGCGTAACCTGAGTGCCGCAGAAGTCCAGGAGAGGCCGCAGTTTGCCTTGCAGGGGATGAGGCCACGTACTTCAGAGACACATGGGTGGCTCCGTCTGTTGAAATCTCATTTTAGCACCTATGACCTGGAATAAACATGCCCTTATCTGAAACTGGGTGTCCGGCTTGCTTTTTTCATTGGAAAGTGTGACACGTAGGGCAGGAGCATGACGCTGTTTGTGTTGTGTGCCCACCCCCCTTCTAAACTTCTCCTACCCTGTTGAGTTCCCTCTCTTCAAGGTAAATATCTTCAATCAGGTGGACCTTCCCGTAGGCTGGACCAGGTGGATTTTTCTCAGTTGTCTGGAATTTGATGCTAAATGAAATGCCTAACTCTTTGGAATTGAGGTCACACTCGTATTCTACGATTATGTCTCTCACGAGTGCTTATCAGCACTTTTTATAACCAGAGATGTGCCAGGCCCAGGTGTCTCAATATCTATACACTTTAGAGAGAGTTTATTCTGAAAGAACCAAAAAGGGGCCTCGAAGAGGGGGTAGGTCTCAGGATGACAAACCACAGCCCACCCACCTGTATCTCTTGCCAACTAAAGCCCCACTTCCCTCCCCCTTAGTAGCTTAACTCCCAAGTTACACCTCTGTCTTCTAGTGGGTAAAGTACAAAAGCAAATCCGAGGTTATATTTATTGTAAACATTCATCGTTCACCTGAGAGCCTGGGTAAAGGAGCTCACATAACACGCCAACTGTTTGCAGAAGGATTTAGTCCGCGTGTGATACATTTTTACTCAAGTTTCTTGCCTTTTAACTTTGAGTGTCTTGAGTTTCATGGTGTTTTAGTATAGCTTTATTTTAGCCTATCTACTCAATCTTACATTTGATAACAGTAAAGAAAGTCAGTTCATTCACTCATTTATTCATCCATTTATTCATTCATTCATTCAACATTTACTGGGCAGGTATCATGTGCCAGTACTGTTGGTACTGTTCACAGGAATGAAAGAAATGGGCAAAAGCCCTTGCCCACGTGGAAGTTACATTCTAGAAGGGAAGACAAAATAAGATAAATAAAATATACAGTATGTTAGTGATATGTACTAGGGAGAAAACTGAAAATAAGGAGTCTTGGAGTATAGTTTTAAACAGGGAGGAAAGCCTTCGTGAGAAGGTAGCTTAAAAAGATTTCAACCCACCTTAAGATACAACTTATCTGCTGTAAAATTCACACATTGTAAGTGTATGGGTTGATGACTTTTGACCAAAGTACACACCCACTACCCTAATCACACCATAGAAAATTCCCACTGCTCCAGAAAGTCTCGCCTCACTGTGTGATAGTCATTTTCCTAGCTCCACCCCAAGACACCATGGATTTTACTTATATCTGTCTAGATTAGTTTTTCCCGTTTTAGAATTTCACATCAGTGGAATCACATAGCGTGAAGTCTTTTGTCTGTGGCTCCTTTTGGTCAGCTTAATCCATGTTACTGCATTTATCAATAGTTACTGCTCTTTGTGGCTGAGTGTTAGTCCGTTGTATGAATATACCACAGTTTGTGTATTTGATCATTTGTTATTTCTCCTCCTTTTCATTCTTTCTGTGGTTTCCATCTGGTACTACTTCCCTTTGGACTGAAGGACAGCGTGGTCTGCTGGTGATGAATTTTCTCAGATTTTGTTTATTTAAGAATGTGTTTATTTCACCTTCAATTTTGAAGAATAGTTTTAATTTAGAATTCTTGGTGGACAGGATTTTTCATCCAGTACTTTAAAATGTTTCATTGTCTTCTAGTCTCTATTGTTTCCGATTAAAAATTAGCAATAATTTTTTCCTTTTTCAGTTTTATTTGGTAGAATTATTACAGTCCAACTGCACATACACATTATATTGCACGTAAATACATATATACAGTATACTGCACTTTTTTTAGTTTACATGTATGTACTGATTATTGTTTCTCAGAACAGATTAGTTACATAGTTATCAAAGGAATAAAGCCAACCACAAAATAAGAATCAACAGAATGCGGTAATCCAATCATAAGGACAGTCAAATGTGCTTACACATAATCAAAAAATCAGTCATCTAAGTTGTGTAAGTAGTTCATTTGTGTCCTTATTATTATTACTTTTTTTTTTAGATTCCTCATATAAATGATGTCATATGGCATTTTTCTTTCTCTTTCCAGCCCACTTCACTTAGAATGACAATCTTCAGGTCCATCCATTATTGCTGCAAATGGCATTATTTTATTCTTTTTTATGGCTGAGTAGTGTTCCATTGTATATATGTACCACATCTTCTTTATCCAGTCATCTGTTGGTGGACATTTGGGTTGTTTCCATGTTTGGCTATTGTAAATGGTGCTGCTATGAACGTTGGGGGTGCATGTGTCTTTTTGAATTTTATTTCTCTCCAGATATATGCCCAGGAGTGGGATTGCTGGATCACATGGTAAGTCTATTTTCAGTTTTTTAAGGAACCTCCATACTGTCCTCCATAGTGGCTGCACCAATCTACACTCCCACCAGCAGTGTAGGAGAGTTCCCTTTTCTCCACACCCTCTCCAGCATCTATCATTTGTAGACTTTGTAATGATGGCCATTCTGGCTAGTGTGAGGTGATATCTCATTGTAGTTTTGATCTGCATTTCTCTGACAATTAGCGATGCTGAGCATTTTTTCACGTGCCTATTGGCCATTTGTGTGTCTTCATTGGAGAATTGCTTGTTTAGGTCTTCTGTCCGAAAAATTAGCAATAATTTTTAACTTTGTTCCCCTGTATGTATTTTGTCTGTTTTCTCTGGCTGCTTTCAAAGTTTTGTCTTTCTGTTCAGTGTTCAGTAGTTTGACTATGGTGTACCTGTGTAGGATTTTCCTTATCTTTATTCTTGAGCTTCTTGGATTTGTAAGTCATTTTTCAAAAAATCTGGGACCTTCTTGGCCACTGTTGCTTCAGATATTTTTTTCTGTCCTTACTCTCTTCTCTTTCTGGGACACTGATCACACATGTGTTAAACTGTTTGAGACTCTTCCACAGGTCCCTTAATATTCTTTCCCTCTTTAATAATTTCAACTGATCTGTTTCCAACTTCACCAAGTCTTTCTTCTACCTTCTTCACTCTGTTAGAAAGCCCCTCCAATGAATGACTCACTTCAGATATTGCAGGATTCTAGAATTTCCATGTGATTCCTTTCATGATGTCAATTTCCCTGCTAAGATTCCTTACCCATTAACTCATTCACTCTTTAAAAAGTTAATAAATATATTTTAATGTTTAATTCTTTGAATATATATTGTAAAACACATATGCTTTAAAGTCTTTATCTTCTAAGTTCAACATTTGGTCCATCTTAGAATCAGTTTTTTTTTTTTACTGCTTTTTTTTTTTACTGCAGATTGCACAATCCTGATTTGTCTGGGTCTTTGCACATTTAGTGACTTATGATTGCTGGACATTGTTCCAGAGAAGGGAACATGAGCACAAAGGGGTGAGGCAGAATCATCCCTGACTTGTTAGTAGAAGAGCCCGGAGGCCGTGTGGCTGGAATATGTGAACAAATGAGGTCAGAGAGCTTGTGGGGGGTGGGAAGAGATATTGTTTGGCTTCATAGGCCATTATAAGGACTCTGGCTTTTACTCCAGTGAAATGGAAAGACACTGGAAAGTCCTGGGACCAAGAATTGATTTGAGTTATAACAGCATCGCACTGTCTGTTGAGAATAGACATCTAGGACAAAAGCAAGGGAATGGGGACAAGAGTCAGGAGCTGAACTAGATGCCATCAAATAATTAATTGACAGAACTTTCAAATTAATTAAAATTCTATATTATACAAATTTGATGGCTAGGTTTTTATCAGTTTTGTAGACTTTGGGGCTCACTGAGAGACAGGCATCTTATTGTCTAAGAATACATCATCTAAAGCCAATGTAGCTGGATGACTTTAGGCAAGGGGCTTAAAATTCTCTTTATTTCTGTAAAATGGAGATAATAATATCACATAAAGGATATTATGGCAAATAAATGAGATAATTAAGGTAAAATTCTTTAAATGCTATCTTACATGTATATAGAATGTGTTCTATAAATGTTAACGATTGCTCTCTGATAATCTGAATGTGTGATGATCATCTCTTTACCCAATGGACACTGACTGGTCTACCCTGTGAATGAGAGGCACAGACACCCAGCTCTTGTCCTCATGGCATATGAGTGGCTTAGGAAAGGAAGTCGGCGTGGAAACAACGTCTTACACAACACTGAAAGAACTAAGAGCTAAGTAGTTCCTCTTGAATAAGGATGGAAAGCTATTCATTCAGGGGAGGTCTTTGAAGACTTCTGGGGGTAATCAGACACTGAAGGATGAATGAGATACAGGTACTTTGAAAAGGAAGGAAACTTACGTCATGCACACATGCTGCCTGGCCTATATGAAAATCACAGATCCACTAGGGACGATGCTCCAGGCAAATACAGCTTCTGAAGGTCACCTGAATTTGTGGCCATGGCTAATGTTTAAGGAGCTCTTTAGATTCAAGGTGAAGATTAATGCAGTAGACGTGGCCATTATCTCCTTAAGCTCACGCTCAGAATCAACCATATGAAGTAGCATGTAGTTATATTACAGTTAAATGGCTTATTCACTTATTTGGGGAAATTAGTTAATGAATGCAAGTGCAGTCTTGTTGAACCAGAAGCATTTACCGATTGTCTCTGTGAAAATTTAGGAGGGACTCAAGAAATGCAAGCAGAGAGAAGTCAGGTGAGTCCTGAAATCCCTGTGCAGTGGCATTTGGGAAATGAATGATGGCCAGCGGCCACAGGAAGGTGGTGGATACATTACTCAAAGGTTTTGATTAATGAATGTGGTCTCACATTTCATCTGGCCCAACATGTAACTAATTGGTCATTTCTAGCAGAGCCCACGGGTGATGAAAAACTTGATGAAACAAGATCCAGTGAGCCAAGGTGGGCCAGTCCCTCACCAAATGTAAACTGCTCTGCTTTGGCAAAACCTCTATAAAACACGAGGAAAGCCAGCTCTCATGGGGTTTAAAACATGTCTAACAACCTATGGTGACAAAGAAAGTATCCATCTCTTTAATAGGATAAGAGCCGGGGACAGGCTCAGCCCTGTCCAGGCTACAAAGAGGACTTTGGGAATGCCTTCTGTTTGTTTTGGTTAAGAAGAGTCACCTGAGAATTTATTAAGAACAGGCAAAAAATATCCATCAAAGAAACACTATGCTCTCCTCAAAATGAATGAAGCGTGTTTGTGTATTCTAATAGAGAAATATCTCCAACATTTACAACTAAGGGATCAAATCAAGGTACAGACAGAATGATGCTTAGGGTATATATAGATCATTTGTGTAAAAAATGAAATCTGCATTATGCACAGACATAAAAGAGGTTGCCTCCGGGGAGGGGAGCTGAGTAGCTGAGAGTTAAGCAGGGGACTCATTTTCAGTCTATCTTTTAATTTTTTTGAATTTATTTCTACATGTAGTTGAATTCAGACAGGTTGTTTTTCTCGGTCGGAAATATTTAATAAAAGTTCAGGAAAAACAGAAAATAACACCCATAATGAAATTTTCAAAAGAGCGAGAATAGGTCCTTCCCTTTTCCATTTGTGAAATGAGTCACAGTCATGCCAGGTGCTGGGACCAAAACGAGAGGTCACCAGTAGTGGCTCAGGGGAAAGTGCTCCTTTCTGATATTTCACTCAAGGGTCCCCGAGTGTATTTTTTGCTAGGATTGCTGTAGAAAAAAGTACCATAAACCAAGTGTCTTAAACAACAGAAATTTATGACCTCACAGCTCTGGAGGCTTAAAGTCTGAGATTAAGATGTCAGCAGGTGGTTCCTTCTGAGAGCTCTGAGCAGAATCGATGCCTCTCCCCTAGCTTCTAGTGATTTTCTGGCAATTCCTGGTATTTCTTGGCTTATAGAAGCATCACCTCCATCTCTGCCTTGACTTCACATGGTGTTCTCCCTCTGTGTGTGTATGTCCAAATTTCCCCCTTCTAGAAGGACTTCAGTCATATTGTATTAGGAAATCCACGCTAATGACCTCATTTAACTCAACTAATTACATCTGCAACAACCCTAGTTCCAAATAAGGTCACATTCTGAGGTTCTGAGAATTAGGACTTCAACATATGAATTTAGGAGAGGACGCGATTCAACCCATAACACCAAGTAACATTCACTTATCCAGAATTACACTGCTACGGCGGGGAGGTATTCTGCAGTGTGTATATAAAGTATAGCTCACAAAATACATCGCCTCATGCTGCCATGTGTAAAGTGGGTAAATGGCTGAATACCTTAAAATTTTCAAGTGCATTACCATTCTCTGAGGAAAGAGCGAGCCTAAACTTGGTTAATGAAGAATTAACAGTTTATATAATCAGAGAAATAAATCAATAAAATTGATTCCCTCTCTCCTCCTTCTCTCATCAATGCCAGCGAAAGGTTTACTCATTCAATAATGTCTATTAAACACCTACTGGTACCTGGCACTGCTCTGGGAGCTGAGCACAGAGTTGGACAGAGCATCCTCCTTCCCTTCAGATGGAGGAAAGAGGCAAAGCGTAATAAGGATGCGATGTTGTAAGTGCTAATATAGAGATATGAACAAAGGGGAAAAACCCCTAATTCCAGGCAAGGAAGGCCTCCCATGGGAGGTGACACAAGAGCTGACTCTTGGGGAAGGGCAGAGCTCAGTGTAGAGCACGTGCTCAGCATGCATGAGGTCCTGAGTTCAATCCCCAGTACCTCCTCTAAAAATAAATGAATAAATAAACCTAATTACCTCCCCTCCAGAAAAAAAAAGTTAAAAAATATTTTTTAGAAAGAGCTGATTCTTGAAGGTCGAATCAGAGATAAATGAGGCAGGTGAGGCCAGGGAGAGGTGAGAAGGAGGAGAAGGGGGTCCCAGGGGCTTTTCTGTTCAAAGCAGGAGAGACCCGGACAGCCTTCCAGTGACCCAGGATGGAGACATGGGAGTTAGAGTTGAGCCTCAGGTGCTGATGAGCTTCTGAAACATTTGAATCTTGAGCCTGAGGACTTGAGACTTCTTTATCCTACAGGAAACTCTGGAGGATTTAGGGGAGCTATTTGGTCAGATTTGCTTTACAGGAAGACCTTTATGAGAGGGAATGAATAAGGTGGGAGAGATTAAAGAGAGGCTGACATGCAGGAAGATTTTTTGGAGGTAAGGGGAAAAATGCGCCATAAACCTCGGTGGTGATGACAGGAGCAGAGGGGCTGGGGAATACTTACTTTCCCCTATTTGCCGGCCTTCATTTCACCTTCTTAAAATTTGGTATGATTTTTCAGGTTATAAAAGTTACTGCAAGCTCATTGGAAAAACATTTTTAAATACATACAGAATAAAATAAAATGACCCTTCATTCCACTCCCAGAATAAGCCTAGTTTCTTTTCAAAATCATAGCCACATACATATGTAGTCATTTACTCAAATTATTTTGTAACCTGCTTTTTCCATGGTATGTATTGTATTTCCCTATTCCATTAAGTGACTTGGTACAACTTGGTTTGTAATTGTTTGTTTTGGCAGGGGTAATTTTTAAAAATTTTTTTTAAAATTTGTTTTAATGGAGGTACTGTGGATGGAACCTCGTGCGCGCTAAGCACGCACTTTACCACTGAGCTATACCCTCCCTCCTTGGTTTGTCATTGATGTGCCCTGTTTATTTAGCCAATCTAGGGGCCAGATTTGAAAACTGGTAAAGGATTATAAAGAGTAGCCAGAGGTGATGGATGAGCTGCTGAGGTCTGAGGGAAAGGGAGGAAACCGGGCAACCCCGACTTCTGAGCTGAAGCCGTTCTCCCTACAGCTGTCGTCCTGTTCAGGTCTGAAACGTGTCCGAGGGAAAGGACATGCAGAAGGATACATGAATGTGTGTCCTTGTCAGTCTCAGCAATGGTGAAAACAATCACTCTTCAGGGCATGCAGATACATCCCTGTGCTCAGAAACTGTCAGAGCATTCATTAAAGTCGATAAAGATGGCCTGCCCTGAAATCCTCAAAGGATGTGGGAGATAAAACAAATGCACTCCTAAACACAGCTGCGGGCTGCCGGAATCCCAGCCGCACCTGATGAGCAATCTCCGAGCGAAGCAAGCAGAGACAGCCTTCTCTGCCAGGAGGGAAAACCTCTCCAGGCTGTGTGGCCGGCCCAGCCCTGCACCTGTCACTCACCTGATGTCTTCCCCGCATCCTGGGAGGCCTGCTGGCCCTAGCACTCCCTCTTCACAGTGCTTTGTCTGTCGCTGCAGTTAGAGGAGGAGGGGAGGGAGTGGCTCTTTCCAAGAGACGCATCAGCACCTGGGAGGCACAGTAAGTCCAGCGGAGGCGAGTAATAAAGCTTATTCATTCCCCAAAAATGAAAAGCGGAGGTACTGGGAAATAAACAGACTAACTAATCAGGTGCTCATTGTTAGTGCCGCCTGGTTTCCATTGTCTAATGCAGCTCCTGCACTGCTGAGCTTCTTGAGAAAAGTTTACGACTGAAATACAACTTGTGGCTTTTGATCAACTGGGACCTGAAAGACGTTTCTCTTTTAATCTCATGGGTGGAAATGTAATCAATGTCAGTCACTTTCTTTTTTGTGTCCATTGACAAGCATCAGAGCAAAATAAAAGTAATCTCTTTTCTTGTACCTGAGGTAGACTTTCAGAAGCAAAGCCCTCCCTCCCTCCCTTCCTTCCTTCCTTTTTCTTCTGAAGTATATGAACTATTTCTGCCCTTACTTTTTCTTTTCATTTATCTTAAGGGAAACCGTGGGGTTTAGAATATATCTTTTGTCTGTGTGGCACTGATAGGAAGGTCTTCTCATAGTAGCATTTATTGCTCTATTGCTCTTATTTAACTCTTCTATTAGCATTTATTCTGCCAAAGAGAACATACAGGATGTGCCACTGTCAGAAAGCTCTCCATCATTTATAGTTCACTGAAACTCACCCATTCCATCATTAAGTATGTTTTGGCCTGCTACTGCCTTTGTGCCTGGCACTGTGCTGTACATTGGGAGAGCAGAGATGACTGCAACTTAGCACCTGCCCCCTGGCCTCAAGAATCACAAAGTTGAGTTGGGAGGTAATTCCAGTATGATGTGATGGGTGCTATAATGAAGTTAAGCACAGAGTGCAGAGGAGAATGTAATTCAAGGCTTGTCGAGGTTGGTTTCACAGAGAAGATGTATGTGATTCTGAAGGAACAGCATGTGCAAGGGTATGAGTTACAAGGGATGTGAAGCACCCGAGTACTGAAAGTATCTCTGTGTGATGGGAGTGAAGGCGAGGGTGTACGTACTAACAAGGAGACCCCGCCCCCCCCCCCCATCCTGGAGGTAATGGGGATCCTCTGATGAATTTTAAGGATTTTAAAAAGAGGCATGATGTGGTCAAATTTTCACTTAGTGAAGTGCTCCTTGAGCCACTGTTCACTGCACCACTCTGGATGAGTGTCATCGTCTTATTAAGCTAAAAGCTGAAAGTCTCATTGGAAACCCTACCCTCCAGTACTTATCATGGAGATGTGAATGTAACTCTCCGTTTACAAACTGGGTTGAGAAAAGATCAAGGACATTTCATAGACCTTATTGCCTTACTTCTTCTCTTAGAGCAAAACACACATAAAAAAGACCCTCAACTGGTGTTCACTGTTCCCAACATTTTCCTTCTTAATCTTACATCTTTCATCCTAAATGCTCATGAAAGACATGTTGCTTCTGGTTCAAACTTGGGCCAATGACAAAGCTTTTCATGTTTGTTGACCCAACAATCAGCCATTGCACTCAGAGACTTAAAGTGGATCAGCTTAAAACCAGCTGTTAGTGCATTTGAACTGCAGCCCCCCCCCCCGCCCCCGTACGTCTGGACTTGCTGCTGCCGCAGGGGAGCGCCCCCTTCTTCCCAGGAAGTACTGTGCTTCTCAGCCTGTTTTAACACTCACCTGTGATTGCCGCTTGTGTCCAATCTGGGTAAATGGCAAACACGCTTATGAGGTTGGCTCACTTCTATTCCATGACCAGAGTGGCTAGGTGAGCTAAGCCCGGACTTGTGGCAGGACTGGTCTAGTGTCCTGTTTTGGAGAACGGCACAGGGGTCATTATGGGAAGGCGATTCAGCACCTCTCTTTGCTTATCTCAAGAGATTAGCTTTAAACACCCTAGTTTCTTCTCATCAAGAGTTCATTGTGGAACTGTCATTTTCCATCTGAACATCCTTGACCTCTTTATTTCTGCATCCTTTGGCATTGGGATAAAGGGCTCTTAAATCACCTCCCTTCCCCCCTCCTCCCACTACTACACTGTATTAAGTAATGGCCATAGGATGAACGTTCGTGCCCCCACTGTCCCCTACCATTCATAGGTTGAAACCTAATCTTCCATGTGATGGTGTTAGGAAGTGGGGCCTTTGGGGATGACTAGGTCATGAGGGTGGAGCCCTCATGAATGGGACTAGTGCTCCTTTAAGAAACCCCCAAGAGCTCCCTTGTCCCTTGTGCATCTGGGGACACAGCAAGAGGAAGGCTGTCTGTGAACCAGGAAGAGGGCTCTTACCAGACACCAAATCTACTGACACCTTGATCTTGAATTGCCAGCCTCCAGGACTGTGGGAAATAAATGTTTATAAGCTGCCCAGCCTATGACATTTCTGTTATAGCAGCCCGAACAGACTAAGGCAGAAACTGCTACTGAGAAGCGGGGTGCTGTTGTAACAGAGACCTAAAAATGTGGAAGCATCAGAACCGGGTAATGGGTAGGGGCTGGAAGAGTTTTGAGGTGCATGCTAGAAAGATCCTCCATTGCCATAAATGGACAGTTAAGGGCGACTCTGGCGGGAGCTCAGAAAGAAAGAGAGCCTTAGAGAAAGCCTCCGTCTTAGAGAATCCCTCACTAGTCACGAATGGAAGGAACGCCGGTAGAAATACTGACAGTAAAAGCCATTTTGATGAGATCTCAAATGAAAATGAGGATCGTGTTATTGGAAACTGGAGGAAAATCCATCCTTGTTAAAATTGGCAAAGAACTTGGCTGAGTTGTGTCTGTGCTTTAGTGTTTTGTGGAAGGTGGAACTAGTGACTGTAGCTGAAGCTCTTTCTAAGCAAAGTGTAGAAGGTGCGTCTTGGCTCCTCCTGACTGCTTATAGCAAAAGTCGAGGAGTGAGAAAAAACTGAAAGATGGAATTGCTAAACAAAAAGAAAGCAGAACTTCAAGACTTGGAAAACTCTCAGCCTGTCCACGTGGTAACAAACGAGAACACAAGGAGTGTGGCCAGGCGATGTTTATGGTCTGCCATCTCAGGCCAGGTGCTGCTCTTCAAGACATTGACCCTGAAGGCGGTTCAGAGGCCATCAGACATACCCCTCCTATCACAGGCCCAGGGAGCAAGGGCCTAGGGGACAGAGGGATTGCAGACTGAGGCCACCTTTCTATGTCAGGTGAGGCAAGATGCCCCCGCAGTGCTTCAGGGGTGGGGTCCCTGCAGAGAGAGCCCCAACTTGGGCTGCCTCCAGTGGGACCGTGGCATGAAGAAGGCTGCCTGGGAGAGCCACAGGGCCCCAGCAGAGAACCATGGTGGGGCAGAGATGAGGTCCTAGCAGAGAGCCACTACCAAGTCATCCCACTGAGATGTGAGGTGACATTGCCACCCCAGTTGGCCTGGCAGGCCGAGGATTGAGCCAAAGAGGAAGATTCTTGGGCTTTAAGGATTAATGCTGTTTATCCTGTTAGGTCTTGGGACACCCCTGTCTTCTTCCCTGCTTCTACATGATGTCTATCCTATGCCTGTCCTGTCACTGTATTTTAGAAGCACGTAACTTGTCTGGTTTCAGAGATTCACAACTGGAAAGGAATTTGCCGAAGGATGACTCACACACCTTGACTCTCTCCCATATCTGATTTAGATGATATTTAGATGAGACCTTGGACTTAAGACTTCTGAACTGCTGCTAAACTAAGTTAAGACTTTGAGAGCTATTGAGATGAAAGGAAGGCATTTTTGTATGCAAGAAGGATGTGAATTTCAGGGGGACCAAGGCAGAGTGCTATAGACTGAATGTCTGTGTCTCCCTAAAAGTCATATACTGAAACCTGATCAGCCATGTGATGGTATTTGGAGGTGGGGCCCTTGGAAGGTTGTTAGGCCATGAGAGGGTGGAGCCCTCATGAATGTATTTAATGCCCTTATAAAAGTGACCACGGGGAACTCTCTTGTCCCCTCCTTCATGTGAGGATGCAGTGATAGAATGTCTATAAACCAGGGAGTGAGCCCTCATCAGACACCAAGTCTGCTGGTGCCTTGATCTGGGACTTCCCTGCCCCCGGAACAGAGAGAAATAAGCTTCTGTTGTTTATAAGCACCCAGCCTATGGTATTTTTGTTATAGCAACCTGAGTAGACTAAGACTTGCTTCCTGTGACTGTCCTAAATTTACCTGCCTTCCCCTCCACACCCCTCACCCCTGCCATGTTCAGACCAACTATGATTTCTGAAATAGTCGCGGCTCGCAAATCTCTCTTCTCTGTCACATGTCTCTCAGCTGTGTCTTTCTGGGCAGAGGCACTCTCGTCTTTTTAACTCTCCTTATATCATAGTTCCCCACCCCTGTCATCATTTTGGTGGGCTGACTCATTCCGTTCAATCTCCATTGTTCCTCACTGGAATGACCCACACTGATGCCACCAGGAGCTCCCTAAGAACACTTAGGGAGAGAGGGTTTAAGTTTGGTTTGGTTTGGTGACTGTTCTTTTCCTCATCTCAAGAAACATGGATAGATGTAACCCACCAAGTGAGGCTGGTGACTTCCTTCTCTAGAAATCTTTAAAGTTGAATACGGAATACTTCGTCAAGGAAAATCTGTGCAATAAGTGAGCTAGGCAGTGGATTATGGAGAAATAGGCCCGAAAACCCAGACCCCAAGGCAGAGCCAGGCTAAGAAGGAGGCGCTCACCTGCTTAGGGCACCAGCAGAAACCACAGCCATATGGCTTTGATGAACTGATCCAGAATTTCATAACCAGATCACAGGGCAAACTATTCGGTGCGTTGTGTGTGGTTTACTATTGCTTTTATTTGGGCTGCACGTTGTGGGGGGCACCAGATAGTTCAGTGCTCGGAGACTTGGCCTAAGAGCTAAAGGCAGATAGAGAAGGAGCAGGAAACAGGCTCGCCTTTGTGATGTACTTGGTCTTTTCTGCCTCCCTTTGGCTCTAGTTTTCTCAGAGGGTGTGTCTGAATGGGAATCCTGAGTGCAAGGGTTCCACCTCTGTGAGTCCTGCCTCCCCAGGCCAACTCTACTACAGCGTCTTATATAAGGGGCTTGAGGTTCTGCAGATTTTGATATTTGTGGAGGATACCAGAGCCAGTCCCCTGCGGATGCTAAAGGACGACTGTATCTGGCTTCTGTTCTCAGCAGAGTTTGTATGATTAAAGTAAGCACAGGTCACCACCTCCTCCATTTTCCTCTAGATGCGCCCCCTCCCCAAGTCCCCCATCTCATGGTGGCCTCTCCTTCACTTCAGGGCCCCCAGTGCTCCCTGCTCCTGTTGAAATATCTTCCAGACCCATAAATCATTTTAAATTAGCACCAGTTCTTGATAAATTAAAGGTCATCTCCCTCCCAGGGTAATATCATATCAATATGGATCAAAGTGTTAGCTAAAGAAGGAATGTCTAACTGTGGAATTTTAATTATAAGCCAGTGGAGTAGATAAGCAGCCAGGGCAGGCTATCCCAGTGCATCTAACCTCCCATTATACAGACCTGCACTGTCCAAAACAGTAGTCACTAGCTAGCCGCATGGAATGATTAAAATTTAATTAATTAAAAGTAAATAAAATTTAAAAATCCAGTTCTTTAGTCACACTGACCATGTTTCAAGTGCTAAATAACCTCATGTGTCTCCTGACTGACATATTGGACAGCGCAAATACTAAACATTTCCCTGATCAAAGCAAGTTCCATCAGACAGCACAGGTTTAGACAATTGCTTCCTTGGCCTATCCAGAGGTGGTCTACCCTTGCCCCAGTGCAGGGTTCCTCAACCCTGGCACCAGTGACATTTTGGACTGGATCCTTCTTCGTTGTGGGGGTTTGTCCTGTGCGTTGTACGATGTTTAGAAGCATCTCTGGCCTCTATCCCCTACATGCTAATAACACCTTCCATCCAGTTGTGATCATCAAAAATGTCTCTAGATATTGCCAAATGTCCCCTAGGGGACAAGACTGCTCCCAGTTGAGAACCACGCTGATGTCTTGGGGTCAGAGATGACAGCTTGTAAGCACGCTCATAAGCAAGATAGGTTCAGGGAGGTGTGAGGTCTTGGAGGACGGAGACTCTGCAGGGGCAGACCATGCACGTTTCACGTGCTCTGGAAACATTACAGATGGGAAGAATTTCAGAGTGACGTTTATAGCCAAGAAAGACATCCTTCCCCGGGTCTTGGGAATTCCCTTGATGCTAAAGTGTCACGTGTGTCAAAGCTCCGCAGAACTTCAGGGAGGGCTGTAAATCAAAGGCAGGCAGAGAAAAGGCCCAAGGGGCAGGTGGTGGGGTGAGTAAACTTACCCCAGCATGGGCGAACGGGGTTGCCCCCACTTCACTCGGAGATTTCCAGCCTGGTGTGCTAAGCCCCCTGCTCCCAAAGTGGCCATTCGTGCACTGAGTGGCCATGACTGCCTCAGCAGCAGCCTGTCAGCTGTAAATCCTAATCCCGGGCCGGGTCTCGCTTCCCAGGACCGAAGTCATAAAGATGCTTGCCCTTGCAAGGCTCTTTGACATGCGCGAGGCCGCATCTGTAGGCTTGTCTCAGGGCCCTCTCCAGAGCTTAGCACGGGCGAGGCTTTAAGTGCCGAGCGTTCCTCCCGACTGTGATGTCACGCCTGTGCCTCGCCGTGGAATTCTGAAGCAAGACATGGGAGATTGAATCCAAAGATTGGGGGACTTAAAAGTCTTAAACAAGCAAATGTTTTCCATTATTTAAGATTTTAAGGAAACCAAATTCTGAAATATTTATGGCCACAGCCTGCTTTGTGGGTTGTCAACGACCTCTTCCCTTTCAGGAGACATCTCACGGGATCGGGGTGGCGGGGGGAGCCCTTGCCTGCCGCCCCCACCCCGGGGGCCAGTAACTCACAGCAGAGCTGAGTCAACCATTCGCCGGGCAGACTGGGGGAGTTTCTCCCCCACACACTTCTAGCTGAAATGAGCGAAACCAAACTCAGGAGAAGTCCAGGCGTACATGGAAGGCAAAGCAGAGAACAAGGACCGCCCTGCTGGCTGCGTACTTGCGTTTGGGGTTCAGCTCAAGTTGCTTTTCTGTTTGGAGGGACGATGTCAATCCTCTCATAAGTAAATGAAGACAATGATTCAGCCGCTCTGTCAACATGGAGAGAAAAGAGAGAAGCTGGCAAAATGCTTTGTGTACTTTAGCCTGGGGTGGGGGTGAGTTACACACTGTCTGCTGCTGTGACCTCTGCTCCTGCCTTTCGCCCAGGGCCTATCAGAACTAACCGGCTCCAGCTGGAAGTTCTGCCCGGTGGCCTGGCACCATAGGAAGCTGGCCGGTGTGATTTGAGCCCTCTTTCTAGAGTCTAAATAATGCTTTACATGTGCCCATCCTTACACTCAGTGTTTCTCGGTGGGGATGCTTTCAGCACTTGGGGTGGGGTGACTCGATTACGTGAGTGTCTCTGGCTTACAGCAGGGCATTTAGCATCCCCAACTTCTGGGCACAAAATGCTAGTGGTGTCTACCTTCAGTCATCGTCACAACCAGCCACCCCCTAACCACCCTCATTTCCCCATAACAGTTGGTGGCTGGCATTCCCCACACTAAGCACCTTGCAAGCGTATTGCTTTAGAATCCAGAATATTATTAGCAAGACCCATGGAGTATTTAGGTAGCCGACTTATCCTTTATTTATTTTACCAGCTGATTCTGCAGACCTCAGATCTGAAGCCCACTTTGACAGATCTGCGGAGGGGTGTTGACTGCCCCGTTTCTTCCCCTAGAGTGAAATGGTATGAGTGGGAAATGGGAGAAGAGAGTGACCAGCTGCTCAGTCATTCTGTTCCTGCTCCCTGTTGATCTCCTAAGGTTGTGAATACACGCTATGACGACTCTCTCCCAGGTGTGGAGCGGGAGGCCCTAAGTTGGGAGCAAATTTGCCCCAGGGCAAAGGATTTCTTTTCCCGCTGTGGGAACTTTGGCCAGATGCCCTGAGATAAGGGGATCCCCTCCCCAACTAACATCCTCACACAGCTTCCCTACCTAGACGCCCATGAACAGCCAGCAGCTTCAGGTCCTAGCCGCCCCTCTTTTATTTTCCATCTTCTCTCTCTCTCTGTATTTCACAGAGGGAGGCACTAAAGTTATCAGGTGATCAGAGAAAGAGCTGGAGAGGAGCGAACAGATCATCCAATCAAGTAGTTTTCAATCTACCGGTCTCTGTTGATTATGAAGACACCAGAGGGCTCCACGAGCTATTATTTTCAAAAAGTGGTGTCAGAACTCTTTCATTTCCTGTAAATAAGACTCACAGGTATATTAAAATATCAAGGTCTTTTTTCCCCTTCCTTTTGCCTAAGACTGCATTAATGTGGTGCGGTAACTGATTATTTCATGCTGATTAAAAATGCTGATTGACAGAAGGTCTATTCATATATGACTCAGCATCACTTGACATGATCCTCCTGAAAACATGGAGTTTGTGGGGAGAATTAGAGAAGCGGCCCTTCATGGAAAAAGGCTGGGGAGACTGAGGATGTCTCTTTCTTGAAAGGAAGTTGAGGCCCAGAGATATTCAGTGACTTGCTGAAGGTTAGACAGCTAGTTGGTGTCCTAGAACTATGGTGACCATGCCACACCAGGACCATCCCTGTGTGTGCGTGTTCTCAATAGGACTCTCTCTCATCCTCACAAGAGCTCCAGTTCAGATAATAAATGATTTGATCACCCTACCTAAAACCCAGATCTCTCTAACTGTCAATTTATCACTTTCCCCACCTCACAACCCTTCCTCTTTCTCTTTTTTATGGTTCTCAAAACTTTTCCCCCTATCTGATTCCATTTCTTATGTTTTCGTAACTCCATCATCCTCAAAATTTGGGTGGCTGTAAATTACAACTCCAAGTCCAGACAGCCAGCACTATGGGGCCTGTGGTTCCTAAGTGGACGAAGAAGCAAGACACCCCAGGAACAGGATCACTGGGCCCCAGGCAAGCCCTCAGCCTTGACCAAGACTTGTGGAGTCACCCACGTTCTCCCTCATCCTCAGTGACCAAGGCTGGAGGCAGATAGGGGCAGGGGAGCTAGTCAATTTCTGTGATTTAAAAAAAAAAAAATGAATCCACGCTGAATTCAAAAGAAATTCAATATAAAACATCACTCATTAGGCCATGAAAGTCCAGTATGTCCAGATGACTCAAGCATAGTGTTCATATTCTTGAGCAATACTCTAAAATCCTTCATGAACAATGAAAGTTAAATATAACCGAGAAAGTGTTTCTCATAACAAAATAAAATCCCTTTTCCTTGTCTGCCCCATGGGGCCAAAAATACCAGCGTCTTTAATTGGTACGTTGGTACCACCCTCAAGAATTTCCTACGTGCCGTAAACGCACAGTGCAGTCTTGGTGGGGTCCTGCGGCGGGCTGTGACCAGGAGCTGGGAGGAGCCTGGTTCTGCAGCTGCGCTTGGTTTCTTTACCACTTTTAATTTGCAGCAGAACTAAATATCTGAGTAACAAGGCCTTCTGATACCAAAGCTCGGTGAACATTGGTTCCACATAGAGCTGGGAGAGAAAAGAGGCTTTGATGGAAGGAACTTTGCTACACCGTTTAATTGACAGGCCGCTGTACAGACAAGTCTGTCTTTCTAATGAGCGCTCTTCCTGACAGCCTTGTAAATACCTCTTCACCGACTTCATTTTTTTTCACGGTGAAAAACACAGGCTCTGGGTTTCTACAGTGAGGGAAGCTATGTGATCTGAGGGTAGATCTTACTCAACCCTTCCTCAGCCTCAGTTTCCCCAACTGTAAAACGAGGATCCCAGTGCCCTCCTCATAGATACTAACTGTGTTGACCAGAAGAAGGAAGACAGTGGTGCCTGTGAAGCGCTCAGCCTGGGGCCTGGGTCAGAGAGCTGCCCTGTGGTTATGTAATAAACGCTTCTGAGATCAGCTCTATGACAAGCGTTGTGCAAAGCTGTGGGGCTTCAAAGATGAAGAAGATAAAGATTCTGATTTGAAGTCCTTATATCCTAAGGGGCATGGCAACTGTACACAAATACATGGGGATACGATGCGGCCTGGGAAGGACAGACTACTGACCCTGTGCTGCGTTTGGAAGAAGGGATAAAAATTCTCCA
The DNA here is from genome assembly GCF_036321535.1 of Camelus dromedarius. Classification (NCBI taxonomy): domain Eukaryota; kingdom Metazoa; phylum Chordata; class Mammalia; order Artiodactyla; family Camelidae; genus Camelus; species Camelus dromedarius. Next base: position 7,016,302 of record NC_087454.1, on the reverse strand, counting down.
GGCAGAGAAGGTGAAAAGGCTTTCCAAGACTGTGAGGTTAAGGAACCCTGTACCTGGGTGAGCAGGAAAAGATAATACGACTTTTGTTCCGGTACCAGCCCAAGTTTTACAGAATAGATTATGACCGATTTGAACAGGTGAAACAAAGCTGGTTGTTTGTAAGGTTTAGTCTCCTTTCGCCCAGCCAAGCAAGCAGAGCTGGGGGCACTGTGACATCAGGAGGCTCTTTAGGTAAATAGAGCCCATTTCCCTGAGATCCAAGCCATCTGCTCTTCCCTCGCCGGGGGCTTGGCCTGGATCTGCCCAGAGCTCTGCTTGGTGGCGGCGCCACCCATGATGAGCCACTCTTTAAAGTACCTTCTAAATTCCTTCTCCCCTGCACAAAAAGATTTTTGCATAAAAAGTTTCAACATAACCTTAAAACTCAACGTTTCTAGAAGACGCCTTTGGAAATGTCCACAGTGTTAGGCTTCCTACCCTGCAAGCTGATTGCCATCTACCACTGACACCTCACAAAAAACAGTGACCTTGGCAGAGAAGGGTCACAGAGCTGAGAAGGACGGGTGAGTTCTTTCAGCGCACTCAAATGTTTCAGCTGGCTGGGCCCAGATTTCAAGAGCTATGGCCATGGTGGTTCAGGTCAACGAAAGTGATCGTTTCAGAAATCTCCCTGGGGAAAAACTGGCAAGGAGTGAGGAAGTGGGACCACAAGCAAAAAAGTACACACTGCTGAGAATGAAGTCGGATAGAGGGTAAGTTGGATCAGTCCCACCGGGGAGCTTGGAGTTGGTCCCTGCCGCATCCCAAGGCTGTGCCTAAGGGGCAACACAGGAGCTGGGGCCTTGATACCCCCCATTCTGCCGGTCATTGGTTCAGTGCTGCTTCCCAGGGACATCGGTTCCCGGGCACTGTCTGTGCACACAGGCTAATGGATTCCTACAGCCCGAGGACGGTCCACTGTGGCTGCAGGAAAAGCAAAATTATACAGCCAGGGCCCGGTGCAAAATGAAAATGTGAGAGCTCTTTTTTAAAAAGCAGGAGGAAGGTGCCATTAGAGGTACTAAAATAAAGCCTTTTCCTTTCTTCCACAGTTTCTTTCTTCGCTTGTCATGTTGTTTTTTTTTTTTTAATGACACCATTGAATGCTACTCTAAGTAAAGGCAAATTAAAATTTAAAATTGTTAGCATAAATTTTCCCCTTTCATCACTATATCGTGCGATGCCTGTTTTAAATGCAAATATAAGAGCATTTAACTCATATGCTAATAGCCAAAATTACACAATTTGCATGTTTCATTCTTACCCTAACAGTGGAAAGGCTATTCAAAACCAACTCATCTGCTTTTATTTCGTTTCTTGATGCATGCACATTTTACCAAGTCCCTACCTTTAGCTTGCTGATGAGTGAGGAAGGATTAAGAGGAAAAAAACTATGGGTTAAAAAAAAAAACCCAAAAACTATGGGTGGCCTTATCTTTCCCTTTCCTTCTCTGTCATCATTTTCATCATCAGTCAAGTCATCAGCTCGTGCAGGGAAGTAACAAGAGTAAGAAAACATGATAGGGCTCTTTGGTCGTCCGTGTTTCTTAGAAAACCACTACCTTTCTGGGTTAGAAGTAAGTTTTGGTTCAGATGGAAAATGTGGCTTCTTGGGGCTGTTGGCACCCCTCCCCCTCCCCAGCTAACTCAGCTGTAGACAAAACACACTTACCTTGTACTCGCTTTGAGTCTCTGCGAACTCCCACACATTGAGGGTGCCCTGGAATGCGTGCTATGGCCAGCATTCTGTAAGGATGGGGCAGTAAGAAAGGGCAGACGCACAGACCGTATGCATCTCTTCTGTTCTTGTACATGCTCTGTTGTCCCATCAGAATTCACTTACAAAATACAATTTCAAAGGAAAAACGTTTCAGAAGTTTAAGATGGTGTCAGCAGAGCATTAAACTGAGTGCGGGGACCTTCTGACCATGAAGTCCTGGTGACCACACAGGTCACACGCCATGATGCTGGCCCTGCACACAGGAGGGCAGTGGGCATGAAAGCGGTAAAGAGGTCCCAAGGGATGTGGGTGAAGTCCTGAGAAAGAAACTGGGAAGCCAGCTCTGCACACGGAGTCTGTGCAGGAGCCCAGGGCACCCAAAGCTCATCCTCAGAGCTCAAGCCATGCCAGGAAAGAGGTGACAAGAAGAGACAGGGGACCAAGTGGAGGGAGAAAGCCAGAGAGCTGGTTAACCAAACACTGATGTGGAAGCTTTGGGGAAGATCCATGAAGTGCAGCCAAGAATCATAGCAGGAAGTAAGATGCTAGCAAAGGATCGTCGTAAACCAACAGCCTTTTGGATCAGATCCCAGTCCTGAGCACCCTCCACGACATCCCTCCCTCTAAGCCCAGAAGCCCCACTCCATGTGCCTGGACATGGCTCCTTAGAGGGGCAAACCCTATTGAATCACACGGCCCCCCCAGTCCCTTCTTAGTGCTCTACCCTCCTAGTAAAAAAACGAGACCATTGCCTCCTCCCTCTCCTGCAGAGAGCCACATTTCTGCTTTTCCAAAGCTCTAGGAATGCCTTCCCTGATTGTTTCATTGTGGAAACAAATAGGACTGGCTACATTGAACACGTGAAGTGGGAAGAGGTTAGTGGCGGTCTGCCAGCTTGCCGGACACTGGGTCCCCTTGTTCATCTGTGAGACTTTGCAACGCAGCAGCAGGAGGCTGTGACTCGGGAGGTTTTGAACCACCCGGAGGCCTCCTTCCATCACCCAGGACTCAGTCTCCCGCGCTCACTTGGAGCGTGGGTTCTCAGCCTCGGCGCTGTTCACATTGTGAGCCAGGTAATTCTCTGTTATGGGAAACTGTCCTCTGCACTGGCTGCAGGATGTTCAGCACCATCCCTGGCCTCTGCCCATTAGATGCCATAGAACCCCCAGTTATGAGCATCAAAAATGTCTCCAGACTTTGCCCGCTGTCCCCTGGAGGACGTAATCGCCCTTGGTGAGAATCAGTGACTTAGAGCGTGTGCGTCCCTGCTCTACGCCTGTAGAAGACACTGCTTTTACCCTCTGCCCTTAGCCGGATGTATTATTCCATTTTTGTATTAGCTTGGGTCTGCTTTTCCGAAAGCATCTCTTTATTACCTTGCCTTCCTTGTAGCACTGTATCCCCCTGTCCTGGGTGTGTTAGGCTTTGGTGGGTCGTCAAGTCACTTGGTGAGTATCTCCATGCTCGTTGTCCATCCAAAAAGAGTTGTATGTGCCTTTGAAAATTGCTACAAATATATATATATACATCCTGAGGCCTACGAAGATTTTCATTAGTTGACCATCTCCTTTCTACCTCTCTTAGAGTCCTGGGTACTGAAATCCAGCAAGAGCTCAGTATTTGCCATCCTTGTCCAATGTATTATCTCACTGAGTCCTCTGAGAGAAAAAAATCAGTCCTATAAAATAGCATATCCATGTTTTCAGGTGAGGAAGTGAGGCTGGGAGGGAATAAATGACTTTCCCAAGACCATCCAGATAGTAGATGGATTTGAACTCAGGTTTTTGGGCTGCAAATCAGAGACCATTTTACTCCTATTGATGCTTCTCAACCTTACTGCATGAGAGAATCACCCAGGGATGTTTGTGAGCAATGCAGGTTCCCAAGCCTCCCCTGCAGAGACTCAGGGGGTAGGTCTCCACCAGGCCTCCAGAACTGGGATGATAAAGGAGTGTTTCCAGTGAGTCTGATGTGGGCGGCCTGTGCATGTCACCTGAGAAACACTGAACTCCCTCCTGCTCCATTAGGCCATGATTTCTGGTGAGCTGCTGCAGGTGGGGTGAGGGGAGAGGAGTAGACAGGGGAAAGGCTGGGAGAGATTAAAAGCACCCTGGGTTCCTCCCACATCCCCACAGGCTTGGCCAGGTGTCTGCCTGGCAATACTGTGTCCAAAAATCCAGTCCCCGCTGGATGCCCCTTGACTTCACCTGTTTCTCTGCAGCCAAAGAGCATTTGAATGGCTGGCGGGTTCCCCCAGCTCTGGCCTCAGGTGCCAGGACCCAGGCCACAGTCAGCCTACCTGCCACTAATCCACAAGGCACTTCATCAGCTCAGCCGGGTTAGAATTCGCCCCAGAATATTGCATCTGTTTGTCCACAGATACTTTCAGAACTCCTTGGCCTTCCCAGGAGACTTTTCCTGGAATCTTTGCCTGCCCTGGCTTGATCATGAAAAGCCTGGATCAGCCCGGAAGTTGGATGTCTGCTCACTTGGGCTTTCAAATAGTCTGGCAAAGGAAGGGGTCCAAGACATCTTGGTATGATGTGTTTCCAGCAAAAAAATATTAGCCCAACATAATAAGAATAATATTTGGTGCACTCAGTTCCCAGTAGAATTCAGCAAATAAAGCAGGAGATCTCCTGAGATTCAGATCTAGTTTAAGGGAAAATAATGACCGAGGCAGGCTTGAGTTTCAGACTTGGGTTTCTCCCAGTTCCCTCAAGAGACCAAAGAGAAAACCTGCAGAGAAACACAAAACGCTGCTCATTGTACCTGCGACTTGTTTGCAGGCAATTGTGTGTCTGCCCTAAAAACCCCGCTGGGTTCACCACCCTTTGAAATCAGTCTGCGATGTAGCACACCCAGCTCTTCACCCACCCTGTGGGCAGGGTTTGCCGTCCGAGTCACGACTTCAGGGGTTGCCCTTCTCTTCTTAAATCATGGCTGCTGGTGGCTTTAGCTTTTATTTGGTGAGCTGCAGCTCATCTAGCACGACTGTTGTCTTTAACTGTTCTTCCCCCAGCCTGTCTTTTCCAGAAAGCCAAACCCTATTCATGACTATGCCTCTAGTCCTTTGGACCATTCAGAAGTTAGGCTGTCAGCTCACTGAGTTAGAACCGGGGAGGGCAGAGGTTCAGAGAAGACAGGCCTATCATTCATGGGGTTTACACATCTCCTCCGTCCTGGGGAGGTGGGGCACTGGGACCTATGTTCACTGTCATTATGTGTGTTGTAATCCCAGAGTTGGCCGTACACATGGACTGCATGTAACCCAAGGGCATGCATTCCAAGAGGTCTTCTCAAGTATGAGAGTTTTCTCTTTGATGTTGGAGGAAATCTGAGCCGTACTGCATGAGCATGATCTGCGCCTTGACCCAGTGAAGGGCAGATAAAGAGCTGACATCTCTGAGGACAGCCTCACTGCCTTCTCAGGTGGGGGATCACAGGCAAGACGTGAGCAGGCCACCTCATAATGAGAAAGATGGTCTCTGCTGCGGGGAGGATGTTTCACCAGACCAACCATCCCCCGCTCAGACGACACAGCCGCCATGGTGGTCCACTACCTTCAAGGCTCGCCAGATACCTTGACTCTTGGCAGGGGCTGCCTCAGACCATATTCTGGTTATTAGAAGGGGATTTTTTTTTGACTCAATACAGTGTCATTCTGTCTTTTTAAGTCATGAGAGTGGGCAGTCCAGGTGAGAAAATTTGGGAGGACAGCACAAATCCATATTTCCTGTTAGAAACACAAAGTCTATCAAATGTCGTTCTGTTGGTAGCCGTAAGCTTCACCCGTCCAAGGGAAGAGGGTATCCGTGCCACGTCTGTGGGACAGGGAGCAGTAACAGAAGGCTGGATGGCGTCCATCTGATAGATCAGGAGGTGGGTAGGCGTCAGGGCATCTGATTGGTTCTTGGATGATGGGGTGTGTGGTCATCATTTCCTTGGAATGACAGACAAATGGACCCTCCCACTTGTGACTTAAACCTTGGAGGCCAGAGCTGCTACTCGGGCAGGCCAGTCCCTGGGACCTGGCTTGATGGATTTAGCAAAATAAAAATATAGGCCACCCAGTTAAGTTCGAATTTCAGATAAACAGCAAACAAGTTTTTGTATGGTTTAGTGTATAATTCTAGTATGCAAGTTATTTGTTGTTTCTCTGGAATTCAGATTTAACTAGGTGTCCCGTTTTTATCTGCCGGCACTGCCTGGGGCAGTGCCGCAAGCCCGGAAGTTGCTGCTTCAGGCCTTCTCGTCAATAATGAGGCTGAGTAATCCTCCTTTTCAAGGAAAAGTGCAAGTTAAGATGACTTACCTTAGTGTGAGTTTTGAGTCACTCTTTTCTCTCTCTCAGACGTGTAACATTTTCAGCATGCTTTCCACTGTGGAATATGAGGCATAGTAGACTTTGTCCCCAGGGAAGGAACGTCCAGTCTCACTCCTATAAAGCTTCATGGAGTTGTGGGTTCCCCTCGCTCATCCAGGAGAAGGCTGTCTCTGGCTGAGGTGGCCATAGCTGGAGATGGTAGAGGTTCTAGGTCTGCCGTGATTCCTGCCCCTTAGGGGCGACTCAGACACAACCCCGTCTGTGGCCAGAGCTGTGCCCGGTTCACGAGTGTCAGTGTTTCTCCTGCTCAGGGGAAAGCAGTGTCAGGTATTTTCTTTACCAGGAATAATCAACAGATTCCATTAAAGCAAAGGTATCATTTTTGTTAAGAGCCATTGATTCCTCTCTCTCCCCTTTCCTTCCTTTTTTCCGTCCTTCTTTTTTCTCTCCCTCTCTTCTCTCTCTCTTTCTGTCCCTCTCTATCTCCCTCTCTCACTTTGTTTTGAATGGTTGACAACACACTGTATGGCATTGCTTAAAACCTCTTAAGAGATATATGGCAAAGCCTCCTTCCTACTCTCATCTTCTAGCTAAGCTCCCCCCCACAGCTCCCTGCCCCCCACACAGTCATAGACACAAGTGAACTACTGCTCTTTGTTTGTTTGTCTCACTTTCCAGAGTCCTTTTTCAATGTATATATAGAAGCAAATTTGAATAGATATCCGTATCCCTCAATGATAGCCCGTCTCGCACCATGCTCTTTTCTCAGACCTTGTTCACCCTTTTTCACAGCATCACAGTACTTACTCCAGTTGTGTGGATTTGTATAATTTATTTAGCCCGTTCTGCGTTAATAGAAATGTAGACTGTTTCTGATATTTTGCTCTCATCAACAATGCTTTACCAAGTAACCTTCCACAATGTCTTTTTTGTACCTATCCAATTATGTATATCTGTGTACTTCTTTTTTCACCTGTACAAGCGTATCTGTAACATACATTCCTGCAAATGGCCTTGCTGTGGCAACAGGTAGATACATGTGTGATCCTGGTGGATTCAGACACATCACCTGTCATAGGCCACATTTCCTTCAGTCCCTTTTGTGACAAGTTCCTGAGGCTTTCTTGGGATGAGGTAGGGGTTAGAGAGTATGGTGGTTGTTCGGTGAGAACACTGGGTGCCCCATCCCACTGTTCCCAGCTGTTGCCATTGAAATTCTTATACAACCTAAGAAGGGAAAGTTTTTATTTATTTTTTTTATTATAACTAAATAAATTAGGACTCTTTTGGCTGCAAGTAATAAAACACAGTTCAAGTCAGCTCAGCTGGGGGTGGGGTAGTGAGAGAGGAAGAGAGGTGGTCATTGTAAGGACAGGATATATCTCATGGTACCAGAGGCAAAGATGCAGCCATGCTCCCAAGTTCACACTTGGAGAAGGATTGTGTGAGTGACTCAGTGTGTGTGTGAAGGACTTTGACTCTGAACTTAGGTCAGGCATCTACGCCAGGTCTAGGCAGCTGTGAACAGAAAAGCATCATGTTGTCCAAACTGAAATCTGGAGCTGACCACTCGGTGAGAGCAGAGCAACTGGGCAGATACTCCAAATGGCATCTGCTACAACCATAAATAAAGTGATTTCTCTTTGTCGCTGTAATATTACAACAAAAAAGATTATAGAAATAGAGCAGACACAAAATGAATCTTAAGCACACAATAACTCTCTCATTTAAATCCCCCTAATCGTTTCTGAGGTTACCATATCACTTAGGCAAAAATGAATTGGGTGTGAGCTGGACAGATTCTCACCTCTGCTGCTGTTTCTGTTCAGCAGGTAGTTTCCTAAACACTGGGTTATCAGAGAAGCATTTTAGAGTAAAATTTTTTAAAAATTAAAACTTTTTTTTTAAAACAAAAGCTTCTCTTCCATGAGTATCAAGAAAGAAAAGAAAGAAAGAAAGAGAGAAAGAGAGAAAGAGAGAAAGAGAGAAAGAGAGAAAGAAAGAAAGAAAGAAAGAAAGAAAGAAAGAAAGAAAGAAAGAAAGAAAGAAAGAAAGAAAGAAAGAAAGAAAGAAAGAAAGAAAGAAAGAGAAAGGAAGAAAGGAAGAAAAAGAAAGAAAGAAACCATAGATTTCAGGGCTGGGCTATAGAGCATATTTCAAAGTGATGTGTGATGTCACTTTAGGAGAGTGAACTGTTTCTCTTTCAACCTAAAGACAAAATGGCAAGGGAGAAAGCAGCCAAGTCTCTGAGTAATCTGATTGAGGGTTCAATTTTCTAAGTATGACCTTACGCTAGCAACAGCTCCTAAGTAACAAGAAAACAAGCCAAACTAGGAAGTCCTGCTTCTACAAGACAAGAAACTCCAAGACAGCAAAGTCTGAAGGTGAATTCTAATTACATAACAGGAATGAGTCATCAATGCCATCAGAGATTACAGGCGGCTAAACAGTCACCCACCCTCTCCCTACATTCTTGAAGCACGTAGGCTCTCATGAACCTCATCCATCCCATCCCACGCCTTCCCTTCACTCTCCCTTCCTTTCTTATTTCCTCTTTTTCCCCTTTTCTTTTCCATGCTGTGCTGTATTAGTGAGGATTCTGCATAGAAACAGAAGCAATAACATGGTGGTATATACATATGATTTATTGTAAGGAAGTGGCTCATGGAATCGTAGAGATGGGCAAGTCCTAAGATCTGCAGGGTGAGTAGCCATGCTGGAGACTGAGGAGAGCCAATGATCTAACCCAGTCCCAGTCTGAAGACCCGAGAACTAGGAGAACTGATGGTGTAGTCTGAAGCAGGTCCAAAAGCTCACGGGCCCAGTAACAGCCAATGTCTCACTTGAGTCAAGAAGCAGCAAAATGCCAGTGTCCCAGTTCAAAGACACTCAGGCAGCAGGAATTTTCTCCTACTCAGGGAGAGTCAGTCTTTTTGCTCTATTCAGGCCTTCAACTGATTGGATAGGGCTCACCCACAATAGGGAGGGCAATCTGCTTTACTCAGTCTACTTATTTAAATCATATAACTGTTAATCTTATCCAAAAACACTCTCACAGGAACACCCAGAATAGTATTTGATCAAATATCTGGGCACCCCTTGGCCCAGTCAAGATGACACATATAATAACCTTCATAGATTCCTTTCTGTTCTCTTGTGCACTGGCCACATGGGCCTAAGACCACAATCTCTCATGTCATCACTTCTGTATCCCATTTCCTCTCTTGTCTTTATGGTAATGTTTCTAGAAAGAGGAATCTAGACTCACTATCTGAAATTTTTCACCTCTCATTGTTCAACTCAGTGGCATTTGGCTTCTGTCCCCATCATTCCACTGAAATTAACTTCCTTAAGAACATCCATAATCTAATTGTCAAATTCTTTCTTCTCTTGATTTCTGTAACAACACAGCATCCTGAATTTCCTACCTCTCAGCCCCTCCCCTCTGTGGTATCCTCAGGGGCCCACAATCTTCCTTTCTTACTTTATAAGCTGTGTCCACTGGTGTCATGTATTCCCTTGCTTTAACTACCAGCTATAAGCTCATGACTCAGAATCTGTATTTTCAACATGCACCTCTCTCTGAATCCCAGACTCAAGTATGTAACTGCTCACGAATTCTCTCCTCACGTGACATTCCTCACATGAAACTGGAACTCAACATGTCACATTAAATTCATCATTTTCTTAAGTACCTCTTTATTCTTTTTTTTTTTTAATTGAAGTACGGTCAGTTACAATGTGCCAATTTCTGGTGTACAGCATAATGTCCCAGTCATGCATATATATACAAATATTCATTTTCATATTCTTTTTCATTAAAGGGTATTACAAGATACTGAATGTGGTTCCTACATCTTTATTCTTAATTTTAAATTACCTCTTTCTCCTAATGAGACTATCGCCCACCCGATCTCCTAAGCTTCTACCTGGGAGACACTTATGACAGACACTCCCTCTCCCTTGCCTTCTAATTCCCATCAGTTACTTACTGTGCCCTATCCGTTCTACTTCCTAAATACCCACTTCCCCTCCTTCCCATCGTCTCTGTCATGGCCTTAATCCAGATTCTTCACTCCTCATCTAGACTCTAGCACAGCTTTGTCACAGATTTCTTTCCACCACCATCCCAGCTGCCTTTCCAACTCATCCACTAAATTCAGTGTGATTTTTGTGACAAGGAAATATGATCAAGTTACTTCCCAGTTAAAACTTTTCCAAGTCTTTCCCATTGTTTTGAGGATGAACTGTGAAGACAGTGAGAGCAGTCCAGGAGAGAGGCAGTGGCAACTGAGATGGAGAGATGGGGGAGGGAGGAGGGAGCTGGAGGTGCTAAGGAGCTAGAAAGGACAAGATCCCATTACTGATTAGATGTGGGGACTGGGAATAATGGGAGAGCTAAAGAAAATGCTCCATTTCTGACTTGGATGATTGAGTGATCATGGCCTAGTCCTTTGAGACTGAGGACCGAGACTGCCTTTCCCCATGGACAACAGCAAGTTGAGTTACCCGGGTGGGGCACCACGTCTGGGAAAACAAGGCCTGCAGGAAACCTGACGGTCTGGGCAAAGATGAGTCAGAGCCTGATCAAGAAGAAGAAATAAAAATGAATACCAGATGGGAGAAGGAGGCAGCTGAAAGTACCTATACAGAGTCAGCATCTAAGAACTCTGGAGGAGTGGAAGGTGTAGCGAACAGTGTGCTCTCTTCTGCCAGGAGGTTCCTAAGAATCTACTGGCAAAGACCAGGAAAAGAACCAGGGCCATGCGCTCAGCAAGACATTACCTAAGTGCAAAAGGGTTTAAAGGACTTATAACTCTGACTTATATCCTCATTTATTTTGAGACCGTTGCCATTCCCTTTTTCTTGGTCAGGGTTTTGGCTGTAGTTTGGAGTATCTTGCTGTTTGCAGAAAATTTGAAAACATGAATTATTCTGTTGCTCTGCCTCCAGGGTGCACATGTGGTTGTGCACAGAGATGAGCTAATGGACAGCTCTTGTCCTCTCGTTCTCTTTACCGAGTCTTAACTAAAACAAAGGAGAGGCTTGTTTGGGAGATCTTCAAAAACATACCTGAACATTTCCAATTCACTTAAAAGCCAGTATTCTCCAGGAATCGTTCTGAAAGAACCAAGGTCATTTGAATATCTAAACACTAACAATATTTAAGCTGGTTAAATTGAGCCAAAATCACCCAATTTGGCTGTTTAGCCAAATTCAAGTATGAATCCTCATGGAAAAACAGATATACCATAACTAAGAAGAAGTTTTCATAGGTTACCTGGTTAGAATTCTGAATGGGACCCAAGAGAAGGTTGAAGAACACAGTCTTTCTGCCAAAGAGCAGCGAAAAAATCTGATTTTTTGCTCTGCAAGTAGGTGGCTGATGGCCTGCTGAATGAAGAGTTTAACTGTGTCCTTCTGTCTTAGTGACCTACCAAAATAAATCGCAAATCCCAGCATGGTAGAAGGGCTCCATCATCAGCTGGCAAGCAGCATCTCAGCAAGGCTCCACAGCCTAGGCGACTAAAATTTTACTAAGGAAGACAAGTTAGTAAGTGTGTAGTTTCAAGAGGCCCCTAGTTCAGGCACTGTCAGTGGCCTGACAGTGAACAGCCAGGCGGCTCTGCTGGTTGATGAGTCCTGGGCCCCGAGTTGCCCTCAGAGCCATAAAAGGGGCCCAGGTGGTTTCAGCCCCTGGGCTCTGCCCCTCGTTCTCTTGGTGTTGTCCTTTAGGAAACATTGCCTGGCCCCATGATGGGGGTCTTTCTGACACCTTTACCCATAAATCTGCCCCAGGTTAAGCCCCCTCCCCTCAGGAAACTACCCAGGTGGCGAAAGAGTAACCAGAGAAATGCATCAATGTATGATGTTCACTACCGATAAATGTGCACCTCCTGTGCCTTTTAATTAAATAGCACTACGTTTTCACCATTGTCTCCGAGGCCTTATCGCAAAGGCACAAGCAAAGTGGAAAAGCCATACCGTGTGACAGGGCTAGAGACAGAGAGTCAGAGACAGAGAGAAAGAGGAAGAGAGATACTCTCTTTGGTCAATAATACCTTCCCTGGTATCCCACCAATTATATGTCCAAATGATAACCTAAATAAGACGCAAAATTGAGGACACATTTTCATCTGAGCCCTTCATCTCGCACATGTGGAAAATGGGGCCTAGAAATGGCCGAGGTCCCCTGATTTCAGGCCGCTGCCCTTCCTGCCATGATCATCCTACCACATTCCAGTTGCGTATGGCCAAATGAGAAATGAAAATGGCTGGAGAACCTGGCTTATCTTGGTAACTACCCATGTGCCTTCCTATCAAGGACCTTAAATATAAGGATCAGATACCAGACATGGGAAATACCCAAGGAGAAATGGGGAAAATGTAGACTCAGTGGTCCACTGATCTCAGTGTGGGAAATGAAATGGATCGCCAGGAAACCAGGAGCTTAGGCAGACTGTCCTGAGGGAGCCATAAGAGCTGCCTTCCTCAATTGAATACCCCATCCCACAGAAATAGTCATCCTAGAGCAGAAGCCATTTTCACCCATGCCGAGGTCAAGAGCGCTGCCCCTCTTCCGGATTCTGCCACCTTTCCGGATTCCTCTCCACACATGCCTTCCTTTAGAAAGAAGTTCTTTCTCTTTCCTACCACAAGAATGCTCACAGAGCTCCAGGGAAAGGGTCTACTTCATCATACGTCCTCATTCAACAAACATTTATTGAGCAACTACTTTGTGCTGGGTACTGCAGTAGGCCCTGTGGGAACAAAGATGGAACAGACGCAGTCATACTTCTTAAGGGCTTATCATCTGAAGGTCCTATCTGCATGCAAGTGCTCGCTTGCACATAGGTCCAACAACCCCACGTGGACAGTGAGAATATTTCTAAAACCTCAAATCCTAACATATGGTCCAAAAAAAATTGCTTTTCTAATCTGTGACTGTTCTATATGAATGTCTTCAAAAGGCTTAAAAATTAAATTGCTTTTGTAAGTCCTTTAACAAATTTCCTTTACTGAAAAGAAAAATTTTATTAAATAAGGCTTTTTTTTGAGAAAAATCTGTGCTATATGTTCATCAAACCCATTATGTTTTAAGCTGTAAAACCTTGTAATCATAGGCTATTGCCATTGGAAAGGATCCGAGATATCACCTAGCCCAGCAGATTTATATTTTTTATTTTAATTTTTAAACAATGAAACTTCTTAAAAGTCAAATATTACCAAAAGTTCCCAACTATAAAACAGTGAAAACTGGACCTGGTTTTGTCAAAGGAGAGATGGAGAGCTCAGAGCCCTCTCTCCTAAACTCCCTCTCCCATCCGGCCACCTCTGCTCCCACAGAGTTTGGAATTGCAAATGGCACTTCACAAAAGTGACTATCCAACTACTCTTCATGTCCCTAAGGGGGACACTGAGGTCCAAAGAGAGTATAACCTCATTGTTAACAAACTACGTATGCAGGAATTCTTATCTCCAAATAGAGCTTGTCTTATAATAGAATAAGGTCACATTCTGAGATACTGGGGGTTAGGACTTCAACATATGAATTGGGGATCGAGGGGGAAGGACACAGTTTTACCCATAGCACTACGTCCTGCCCTGTTTAGAAGAAGGCCTTGGTCAAGCCAAGGAAGTCCCTGACACCAGGCCCTTAAGGGAAAGACATGACCCTGCTTGACCACTGCTGGAAAGAAATCAGGAGAGAGAGCAGGTGCATAAAGAGATATTCCTGAGAAGGCAAGAGAGGATGGCCCAGAGGTCAGGTGGAGGGATCAGCTTGAGCACAAGGAGAGACACTTCCTTTATTGTCACAAGGAGGCATGAAGGAGAAAGGGATGAGGAAGGGTTAAAGTTAAGGGAGTTGCTTCAGATGGCCCCAGCTTTCTTTGTGAAGCAGGAAGAGAGATCGCCTATTGAGGGTGACAGTAGAGTTTGGGGTTGGGACTCAGTAGATGGACAGAAAATAAAACCAGAGCCATAAGGAGAGCAGAGAAAGTTTGAAACAACCCTGTGCATAACAGACAACAGCCAGCTCTGTCTTGAATAGGCATGCACTGCATTATTACAGAAGAAGATCTGTTATCATTGTACTAGAAAAATGCAAGAGTGGGAGGTAAGCTGACCAGGGGACCAGAGGAGGGCTGCCTGACAGTAACAAGGGCCCAGATGGCGTTGGTGACCTTAAGTTTATAGTGGCACCATCTGCAGGGTGTGAGGTTTTTCCAGCAATGCTCAACAGCTGGGAGATGGATGTAGAGAAAGTAAACAGCTGAGTTCATCCAGGGCTGGGCCTTGCCCAGGCAGGTGCACTAAAAGAACAAAGGGGCAAAGAGGCTAAGGGTGTTGGCAAGAAGGTGAAGTGAGGAAGCTCAGGGGCCCAAGTAGGTGGGAAAGGAAGTGGGCAGTGAGCAGACTGCATATTTCTGCTGAAGAGCCTTACACACGTCTCTTGCTTCCTGTTGACCAGAGCGCGTGGTTATGGCTTCCTCCTGGAGGAAGAGATGCTGTCAGATGCGGCACAATAATGAGCTGTATGCTGATGGGCTCCCCTAGCTGATCCTCCTTCTCTAAGGTAGTCCTGACTGGCCCCAGCTGGGTAACTCAGCGATCTGTACCCAGTGCCACCACAACTATCAGGGCCTGCTCTGGGGACACACGTAGCCCTCCGAAAGGACGAGGTCAACACCGACTGCATGTCTGGCATGTTGGTTCACCCTCTACGTCAGTTTCCTAATCCGTGTGTTATTTTTAAATGCTGTGTGGGCCAGTCTTGCTTATTTGGATTTTATTACTGTGACTCTTCCAAGGTCACAGATCTTCTCTTAATATACATCTACTGACATTATGAGCAGTCAACTCAGAACTCCACAAGTTACTAGAATCATTTTAAGTATCTTCAGATACAAAATGATGGGAAAAAAGAAACTCTTTAGTGGCATACTAAGAAATACTCCTAGTACAGAATGATTAAAATTAAATACAAATACCAGACATTGTCAGGAGCAATGGAAATTCTCATACCCTGCTGGTGAGAATAGGAATTGGTACAACCACTTTGGAAAATACTTTGGTATTTTCCATTAAAGTTGAAGATGTGCATACCTATCATCCAGCAATTCCATTCCTAGGTATGTGCACCACAGAAATAGATCATGATCTATGTAGCATTAATTATTCATAATGGTCTAATATTGGAGACAACGCAGTTGTCCATCAGCATTAAAATGGAAGGATATCCATGCAGTGGAATACTATACAGCAATGAAATTTACAAGCTACAACATAGATGAATTTCACAAACATAATGCTGAGTGGAAGAAGCCAACATAAAAGAATACATACTGTATGATCTGTTTATTCAGAGTTCAAAAATGGGGAAAAGTGGCTAGTAGATAGGAACGCAGACTTAAGTGGGTAAAGTATAAAGAAAGGCAAGGTGGAGATTAGATTATCATGGTAGTCAGGATAGTTGCCTTTTGACAGGCTTCCAGCTAACATTTGTGGGGCTTAAATGGAGAACTGTGTATACGTAGCCCGAAATATTTAACAGTTGTTAAATTAAATTAACAAGCTATTAAATAAAAGACGTTTTGTTGCCCTACCTCAACAAATACATCTATCTTCATGGCAACCTGGAAGACCAGGTTGGACCTTAGAATTATTGGACTGATCAAGTCGGACCTTAGAATTCTTGGACTGCTGAAAGCTTCTCTCTGGAATATGTGACACAGAAGAGTCCCCTAGACCCTCAGGCCATCCACCTTCTCCTTTCACCCCTGCTCCACCCCATACCTCAAGGCTCCTGTGCTCAAGTATGTGTAGCACCTAACCTTCATCCATAGCATCCTACAAATATCTGCCCCTAAGCCACCCCCTCAGGAAGGTGGACCCAAGGAAGAGCCCCAGGAAGATTTGGAAATGGACCTGGAATCATTTGGACAGGGAATCCCAACTCCCCAGTGCTTGGTGCCTTGTCCAGAAAGGGAGGCATGGGTTCCAAGTGGACGTGACCTCTTGGCCCCACAGACTCCTCTCCCCTTGGAAAGGGGCATGGCTGGAGGAGAGCTCGAAGCCCCAAAGCACAGGCCCAACACAGAGCCCCCGCGCGGGGCTTGGCGCAGTACGACCTTTAAAGGAAGAAGAAGGTTGTATTGGGAAAGGCACTGGAAAACTTCTTGGATTCTGGCAGTATTCTGTGCCTTGACCTGGGTGGCAGTTACATTTACAGCAATTTACTAAACTCTACATTTGTTTTATACAGTTTTCTGTATGTGTGTTATATTTCACAAGAAAGAATTAATGAAATCTCTCTATATATTTTATTCCTGGTGCTGCAGTTTATGGGATCCCCGTAGACAGATCAGCTCTGAGAGGCTGCCTTTCAGCTCAGACACTTTGGGCAGTTAAAATACCTCAAGGTGTGAAGACCTAAGGGGGAAATGGACAGACGCTGGAAACACAGTACCTCTCACTGCTGTTCTCTCCACCGTCCAGACCGAGGTCCCTGAGTGACCAGGGACGGACGCAGGCAGAGTAGATGAGTCACGGGCCCATGTTCTTTCGCCTCGCCACTGCAAGTGCCCCAGCCCCAGGGGGAATTTCTTTTCCTCCCTCTTAACCAATGTTATATATACTGTGTTTATCAAACCGAAATTACAGGAGGCTGTTTCCATCCTAACAGAAGTGAAGGAGACCAACTCCCAATTATCCTCCATTTGGAAAGCAGTTCTAGGAAGCCCTCTCTCCTCTCCAGAAAGGCACCCGGATGGGCTCCTTACACAGTGTGCTGAGCCTCTGCCGTGTCCTGGACACGGCCCTTACTTTCCTGCTCCACATTTTAAAACATCCTGTTCATTTTGGTTTTTCATTCTTGATAGGAAAACCACTTTCCTATTACAAAGATTCAGCTTGCTGATTCTCAAAAAGATTTCCAAGTGCCCCGCATGGTTTACATATCAGGGTTTTTCTAAGAATATATATTTCAACTACTGTCCATAAAAATTCACACACACACACCCCCTCATCCCCAAACTGAACTTTACGGCTGAGAGACAATGAAAGGGAAGTGAAAAACTGGCCAGGAGTAACCAACCAAAAGCCAGGCAATTTTTTTCCCTGAAAAATCAAATTCTGGGCTTTGCATCTAAGCTATTTAAAAGCCACATTGCCAAAGTACCAGTTTCTTCATTTGGGGGAAACAAGAAAAGCATACGGCTTCAGGGAACTTCACCAGCCACTGCTGGGTAGAGCCAGACATTCGGTGCCTTTAGAATCATCAAAGCAGCGACGCAATAGATTTCGCTTAAAGGGGGCTGATGGGACCCTTGGGTAGAGGAGTGGAAAGACAAATTTCATCAATGACAGGTCTAAAGTTGTAGATTTTAGACAATGAAGGGTCACACTTCTGCCATTTTGCCCCAGTAAGAACCATCGGACAAACATCTACCCATCGCTCAAGACTCCACCCAGAGTTCACCTTCCCCTCCTTCGGGCCCTCACCAGACCCGCTTCTTGTGCCACCAGAGCAGCTGTGACATTTTACCGCACTGGACTGTTTGGGTTGCCCTCCTAGACTGTGCGATCCTTGAGCACAAGACCATAGTTTATGCCTCTTTGAAGTTCCAGCTCCATAAATGTTATCTTTGATTGCATGATCAAATGATGGATTCCACCCATGAGACTATGGATCTGATTCTTCCAACCGCTAGGATGCCATCCTTAAGAGATGAAAAGCATCTCGGCCTCTGCCAGAGTTCACCCATGTTCATGTCTTCAATTTCTCTTCTCAGGCTCAGGAAGTTGTGAACTCATTCACGTCGTACACGGGCCTGAGAACACTGTGTGTTCTTTAAGCAGAGTTATGAAAACGAAGGACCTGGTCAGCCGGATAAAACACTGCAGTTGTCCTTTTCAAGACCCAGAGCTCCAGCATTCCTTGGCTTAACAGAGAGAAGCACCTGGGAGAATGTGGGCAAGGGTGAGTAGTGATGCAAAAAACATGCATTTCATGCGTATCCTTTTTGTCCAACTAAACACAGACGATTTTTTTTGACATAATGATGCCAGTGGCATTCAGGATGGCAACTAATGCTCGAAATTGAAAGGTTGGTTTTAGGCCACTGGATTTTGCTCAGCTAGGGGAATCTTTTTACATAGATATGCTGATGTCTACAGGAAATCCTCTTCCATCCAGAGATCTCAGGGGAAGCAGTCTTCTGGGATATGGGTAAGAATATTCCATCTGGTATAACCAGTCCCCAGGCAGGTCTGGTTATACTTCTGAACTATTCAGAAGCTGGTCACCTAGGTTACTGATTGGCCAGCTCTCTGGTGCCTCCTTTCTCTGTCCGCTAATCACCTCTGAACCATTCCTTTTCTGGTCAGCCATTCCACAAGAAAGTCACCGTGGCCTGGGTTGGGGGTTAGGGTTAAAGTAGTCAATTCTCCTATCTCACCAAGGCTTCCTAAAGGTTCTACGGGAACTAAGTAGAAGAAGTGACGTGTGATAGTACCTATTCATTGACTTCTAAGGGAGTCAGGCACATGGCATGGTGGGGTGCCCCTGGGGGCAGACCTGGATTTAAGCCTCACTCTTCTGTGACCCTGAGTCACTTCCTTGAGCCTTTTGAATCTCTGTTTTCAAATTTATGAAATAGTGATAGAAGGATTGTCTTGAGGATGAAATGAGAAAACGCACTTAAAGTAACTTGTGCTCAAAAGAAAAAAGGTTAATTCCCTTACGTGTTGAGATCAGTAATCTGTTGTCTGTGTCACATGGAGAACTCACCAACAACACAAATAAGAAAGCACCGGGCAGCCACCTCAATCCAAAGAGGGCCCTGTTTCATTTATAGGAGAGAAGATATAAGTTAAGAAAAATTATATATGTTTTCTTAAGACATTTTGGTAAGTAATGAAAGGATTTCCCTGGAAGTCCTTAAACACCAATTAGATTGTCATGTCACAGTGATGTTTTAAAGTAAAGTAGTGACCTCTTAAATATTCCCCCTCATCCTAGGATTCTATGACACAAATCTGTCACAGAACTGGACACTTTGAAGCTTTAGCCAAACCAAAGTATGAATTCAAACTGGAGCAAATTACATTTATGTGTGATCCCTCAAGTCATTCAGTGTTAATACTAACCTCTTAATGAAGAATGAAACAAGAATCACCTCTTCTCACTTTTTTATACCTACTCAGCCAATTTTATTAAACTGAGACAAAAAGAGAGGAAGAAAAGAAGAAGGAAGAAAGGGAGAGAGAAAGGGAGAGAAAAAGAGAGAGGATGGAAGGAAGGAAGGAAGGAAGGAAGGAAAGAAGAAAAGGAAAGGACGGAGGGAGGGTGATCAGCAGTCTCTAAAGCAAGCCAATATTTCATTTCTTTGCAGTCCCTGCAATGAATATTAGCCCTGGGGTATTTCAAATACACATGTTGCTTCTCAACTTTTGGTATCTTAAACCTGAAAGCCAGACAGTTCTACCACCTGGAATCCTAAATTTGTTTTAAAATTATCTATGTTCAGAGTCCAAAGATCCTTTGAGTTCATTTATTCCATCGCTTCTGGGTGATGGGATTTTTTTCTCATCATTGAACTTTATTTCAATATTCCATACACACACACACACAATATTAGACTAAGTAGAATGTAAATATTTGGCAGTTATTAGTATCACCTAATAAAAAGGAGCATTTGTTCTCTGTTGTCAATGCTTCCTAAGGGTACATTCCTACTGCTTTTGAGGGGGCACTGCGTTGGTTAAAAATAGGGACGTGAAGCCATACTGCCTGAATTGAATCCCAGCCCTGCCACTGACAAGTAGTAAGACTTTGAACAAGTTACTTAACCTCTTTGTGCCTCAGTTTCTTCATCCATAAAATGGGGGTAAGAATAGCACTTACCTCGAGGGGTTGTTTGGATGATTAAGTATGTAGATTGCTTAGCATTGTGTTTGGCACACACCAAGCTCTCCACAGATGCTTCCCGTGAAACCCAGAGGTCTTCCACCTGGAAGAAATAAAGTCTGTGCGGCTGCACGACCACAAAGAGGGACGACGCGAGGGGCAGAGCGTAAGGGAAGGCCCGGTGAGAAAGGGCCTCCAGGAGTCCGGCGTGGGCTGGGGCGGCTGTGTCCCTGAGCCCGCCTTGGGCTGCCATTTTCTGGCTCCAGGAGCAACAGTGAAGCCAGTGGGAGGACAGGGCCAGAAAAATTGGGGAAACCTGTGCCGAACTCGTAAAGACACTTGATAGGAAGCCCCTTACGAAAAAGCTCAGCAAACAGCAGGAAGCCCTGAGGTCACCGCGCAAATGTCGGCGCGAGGGGACAGGGGAGGGCGCGGCGGCCGCCTCCTGCCTCCGCGGGGCCCCCGTGTGCGCGGGGGCAGCTGGTTCCGGCCCCCCGGCCCGCTGTGCCCTCACCTCGGCGGCGCGGGACCGCCACCCACAGTGCGGGTACCGGCACCCGGGAATCGGCCGAGGCGGCGACTCAAGGCTGCTTCACGGTGTCTCAGTTTCAGAGAGCTGGTAGCTAAACCTCCCCCAGCGCACCGCTGCGGGAGGTGCAAAGGCTGGCTGGGAACAACCTGGAAGAAAAATCTTTTAAACTGCAAAGTGTTTTCTTGAGCGTTCCTTACTCTTTCCCCCTGTGTGAAGGCAGGAAGCTGGCAGTTGGACATGTTCTGTTACGGTTTATCTAACGAAGAAAAGCCAGACTGAACTCTTGCTCAGAGGGCCGGGAAAGTGTTGATTGACAGACCTTGAAAAGGCTATCCTTTTTTTCTCATTAAATACAAGTTCACTGCAGGTCCAAAATAGTTGTCAGACTGTGGATTTATAGGTTTGTGATGAATGGCCTAAAAAGGAAGATGCAATGAAGTGGGGTAGCTCACATACTCTTTTTCTCACCCCTTTAAAAATATGATTGTTTTGACATATTTTAGAGAATATGAAAACTGCCTTTGGAGAATTATTTCCTTACCTCCTTACACCTAAAAGACAATTTAAGCTGTTCAGATTTCTAGGTTGTTCCTTGAGAGTAAAGATGAAAGAACAGGGACTGAAATGAAGAAGTACTTGAAATCTGCCTTTATTAGTCCCCGGGGGCTGCCACTACAGACTGCCACAGCCTGGGCGACTGAAGCAGAAGAAATGTATGTTCTCTGTTCTGGAGGCTGTGTGTGCCTGTGTCCTAATCTCTCCTTATGAGGACCCCAGCCCTACTGGGTTAGGGTCTATGCTGATGACCTCATTTTACCTGAATCACCTCTTTAAAGACCTTAGATCCAAGCACAGTCACATTCTGAGACATGGGGAGTTGGGACTTCAACATACGAGTTTGGAGAGGGACACGAGCCCGTTACACTGCCTGAACAGAAGCATTGTTGATCCACAGGGAACATTTGATTTAATAACCTCACAGGTCGAATTCCCCGAGAAGCAAACTCTGGAAAGACGGAGAGTGGTGTGCAGGAGTTTATGGGGATGCTCTCAGGGATACGTACAAGGGGTGGAGGAAGCAGGATTAGGCAGAGGGAGAGCTGGACTGCTGTGCAGTAAAATAAAGGCCCCCGCTAATCACACGGACCCTCTGAAGCTCGGGTGGTCCTTCAGGGTTGCCTGGAACTGAGGCAAGAGGATGGGCCTGCCCCAGTGAGGAGGCATGATGTGCCTGAGAGGATCTCGTCAGCTGAGGACAATCTCAGGGGAACTCGTTGGAGAGCTGCCAGTGGCCAAGTCTTCAGGCGCTGACAGAATGATTGCTTGGTCTCCAGTGGGGCCCCTGGTCAGCACACTGCAGTGTCCACAGCGACACAAGTAAACAGAAGCCTTCCAAGAGAGGGGAAGGATTTGCCATGATCTCCTTAAGAAATTTCTCATAATGTCTCCCAGGGGGTTAAAAGGTGACCTGTTATGAACCCTAAAACACTGAGCCCAATTCTGGGCAAACAGAGTATGCCCAGCAGGATGGTCAGTGAGTGGCTTAGTGCAAAAAGGATGCTCTTTGGGGCCAGAAAGATCTGGGTTCACATCTCTGCCCACCCCCACATTCATGAGCATTTCTTACCCCTTCTGAGCCTCCAATTTCTCCTCTACAAAATGAGGCCAATAATACCAAATTTGTTAGACTGTGGAAAGATTGGTTGGTTGATTGATTGATTATCACACTCGCTCCCACCTCAAAACCTTTGGTCTTATTGTTCTCTCTGCCTAGAATGTCTTCCCCCAGATGTTCCCTTCACTGGATTCTTCTTGGCATTCAGAGCTCAGCTAAGCTATCACCATTTCAGAGAGGCCCCCCTAACTGCACAACAGTAGTTGCCCCCGGGGTTGGGGTTAGAGCCAACATCAAAATAACTCTCTATTAGTAACTATTTTATTTTTACCATAGTTCTTGTCACGATTTGTCTTAGTTCATTTGGGCTGCTGTAACAGAATACCATAGACTGGGTGGATGGATTAAAAACCAGAAATTTATCTCTCACAGTTCTAAAGGCTGGAAATTCCAAGGTCAAGGGGCCAGCAGATTTGGTGTGCAGTGGCTCTGCTTCCCAGTTCGCAGATGACTGTCTTCTTGCTATGTCCTCACATGGCGAAAGGGGAGACTGTGGAAAGATTTAAGTAACAAATATGTACTTAGAGCATCTAGCACAATGACTGACATGAAGAAGGCATCCAGAAAGCACAGTTGCCTTCCCTTTCTTTGAGCAAATAGTTAATTGGTGGTATCTGATTACAAACCAGAAAGAGAGGTTTGAGCTCCTAACTTGAAGGAAGGTGTTTCTCAAAGTCTGATGTGAACTAAGAGGCCTGAGGACATTTCTTCCCGATGCCTCACTGACATTCGTTCTCTGGATGTGCATACACACATCACACACCTCTTCCCCTTGCATGAATGCCGAGTGTATTCCAAAGCTAAGACATGCATAGATTATGTCAGTTATACAATCAAACCAATTCTCCTTTTCAAGACATAGTTTTATGGAGGTATAAATCACTACTACAAGGCAATTTAGTGCAGACAGGAATTTTATTGAGGGATGCAGATCCCCTGAGCTTGTCTGGAAAATGGGAAGCATATTCCAAGATGAAGTGTCCTACAGGCGTAAGAGTCACAACACATCTGGACAGAGATTTAACTTTCTCATCTAAATCAAGTAAAATTGAGCTCCCCTGGATGAGATCGCTGAAGGCTTACTGTGTTTGATTATGGATCACAAGGGCCCAGCTGCACTGCAGAAATTGCACTGTCAAAGAGACACCTGACCACAGTCCAGAAAGTAAACAGGAGCTGCAACACTGAAAGTGACCCCTGAGCTTGGACAAGCTTTTTTCTCCCTACCAGATGCTTCCCCTGATTTGACACAGGGCCACGTGGTTTCCCAGAGTCTTCTGTGGCTGCCTTTTCCCACAGAGAAGCCTCATTTATTCTAAAATATGGAGCTTTGGGGGTTTCTTGAAAATGGTACTTTTCCTTAGTAAAAATAAGTCAAGATGAAAACGCTATCTGTGGGAATCCATTCTGAAAAATGATTAAACTAAGAACATGCAAAGAACAGTCTGTTTTCTCCAAATGATCAGTGGCTACCCAGACCTAATCACTTTCCCAATGACTAAAATAAAATAAAATAAAATCCAGAAGCAGCAGAAGGAAAATATCATAATCACTGAGAAGTCTGGGGTGGCATTATACCCACCATCTCAATACAAACATCACAAATGCTGGAATCAGTGAGTTTTTGGTCCTTAGACATCTTCTGAGTTCTCTTACTGATGAAAAAGATTTCTGATGTCATTTTCCCACAATTTCCCTTTATTCTTTTTTTAAAAAGATTTCTCCAGGTTTGACCATGGCCTTGTAACACACCCAGAGTCACCGTTACTAAAGAACCATGTGTCCTCGTCCTTTAAATATTGTCCAGAGCCCCCCCTTTCCACTGGCTCACTGAGAGCAGCAGCTTTGACACCCAAGTAAACAGTAAGTTTACGTCTAGTGCTTCCTTCCTATGTTCAGATCTCTTTCTACCTCTGTCTTGCACCTGTCTTTCCTTAGACACAAAACTTTAGAGCCAGAAGGACACACTAGTCAGCATAATGTTGCAGGGAGCTGCAGTAACAAGGACACCCTATAACCTTGGTGATTTAGCGCAGTACAGTGCAGTCCTCACTCCTGAGACAGTGGCTCTCTTGGGCAGCTATCCTCAGGAATTTGGGTTTTCCATCTTGTGGCCCCACCATCTCAGGGTCCCTCACTTCCAGTAGCATAAGAAGAAGAGAGAGGGTACCGGGCATTTTAGGGAACAGGCCAGGAAAGTGAAGTAGATCACTCCCATCAGCATCCTGTTGGCCCCAAGGAGGCTGAAAAATCAGAAGTGCAAAGATGATAATAGTGTTTGCCTCAGAGAGTCCTTAAATGCCCCTTGCCTTCAATCCCTTCAAGTTTTGTTTTGTTTTGTTTTGTTTTTCCAGTTGAGGCAATAAAGACCCAGAGAACATAAGTTACATGCAGCTAATCAGTGACAGCTCAGTTCAGTGCTGGCCAAGAGGCCTCTTGTCCATTCATATTACTTCCAATTAATGTGTAAAGGGGCTCATAAAGTCTCAAGGTACAGTAGAAGCGTTGTTTCTAGAACCTTCTATCGAGAACTTCAGGGTGAGGAGACTATGACTGCCCTGCTCTGAACTTCACAATTCCAGCACAGTCCTCTCAGTCTGAGAGCAGGACAGTTGACTTTCAAGAAGCAAGTGCCAGTAGCAAACCCTAATAACAGGAAATGCTTCTTGGCTCCTAAGGGATATAAAATTTCTTTGTGGAAAGTCAAGAAAAATAGAAACAGAATACCCTGTAATGCTTTATTCACAGGCCAAAGTCACCTATTAAGGCTTGTGTTTTGTGCTTGATTCTGTCAAGTTAGCTTAAAGGATGGAGACAGAGTTTATAGGGAGAGAAATTCTGGATGGTGTCAGCTTGGTTTTCTATCATTACGTTGGCTCACGGAAAAGACGCCTTGAAAGACTGTTCTTTTTAGAGCTGAGATCAAATGTGAGAGGAAACAGAGGCTTCCAAAAATTACCTGATAAAGAATGAGAAAGTGGGTGCAGGTTCTGAAGGCTGTCTGGAGAGCAGTGCTTCACTCATGGAAGAAGGTTCTATATCTGAATTTTTTTGCCTGCATTTTAACATTTTCATCTGGAGATCTGACATTGAGTAGTTAAAGGCTGCACATTAATTCTCTTAAAGATCTTAGTCAAACTATTTCACATCCTGAGGTCTCCCCTCCACCACCACAACAGCGAGGGAGGGAAAAGAAATAAAAATAATAACTGCCACTTGGCTGGAACTTAAGGGGCTGATTTAATCTAAACATTATCACATAAAATCAAGTAACAGTAATAATAGAAATTAGATTTATAGCAGTGCTAAATTATATTACTTTATTTAGTTAAAATAGTCATATTTCCAGATTTACAAATCAGATATTAAAAATAGTACAGAATT
The DNA here is from genome assembly GCF_036321535.1 of Camelus dromedarius. Lineage (NCBI taxonomy): Eukaryota > Metazoa > Chordata > Mammalia > Artiodactyla > Camelidae > Camelus > Camelus dromedarius. Next base: position 6,990,713 of record NC_087454.1, on the reverse strand, counting down.
TAATTACATGTGCCTTCCTTTTTCATTTTTTCTACCTTATTTTCTTCTTTCCATGCTCACTGCTCCCGCTCCCCCTCTTTAAAAAAAAATTAGTCTTGTGAGTTGGGGAAATATCATGGCCACCTTACTATGTCAGTGAGATGAATGGATTCGCTGATCACAGGTCAGTTTAGGGCAAAGCTTGAACTCAAATCAATAGTCGGTTTGAGGAGCAGGAGAGACAGAGGCAGGCTGGTTAGATATCTTTAAAGAACTTGGAAGTAAAATCGCTTTCAGAGTTAAACTAGTAAAGTGCATAGGTAAAGTGCATACAAACTAGTAAGACAGAATGGCTATAACTAGCCACTTGTGAAAGTAAGCCAAGAGGCTATCCAACTATAATTAAGATAGAAGAGTATGGGAGCCTCTCGAATGTCAGCCTCATGGATCTGGGGGTGCAGTAATGAGGAGGACGTACATGTGACTGTAAGTTAGTGAGTAGAAAATTAAGTGGCTGCATCATACCTGTTTGGATGACAGCTATGTGAACAGGAGTTGGTTAGCCAAGGAAGCAGTGAAAAGAATCACAGGGTCTTGGTTACATTTCTCTGACAATTAGCGATATTGATCTATTTTTTTCACTGAGTACCTGTTGGCCATTTGTATGTCTTCGTTGGAGAAATGCTTGTTTAGGTATGTCCATGTGTGATTGAAACATGATGCTGTACACCGGAAATTGACACAACATTGTAAACTGACTATTCTTCAATTTAAAAAAGAAAGAAAATGTGCAGTCAAGAAAAACTCAAGAAAAAAAAAAAAAGAATCAGAGTGTCATAGAGGCCATTTGGATGGCAAGAGTCCATCAACATGGAAGCATCTGGGAAAGTACAGGCTTGTCAGTGTTGATCAAAGCATAATGGTTCCCTTGGTGGGACTATCCCTATTGTGGGCAAGAGTGCCTCAAGCCATTGACAGTAACATTCTGAGATCAAGTAAGAGCCTTTTTGTATAATCCTGTAGACACCAACCCACCTTTGATAATTTGACTCCTTACATAGTGAGCTTATTGATGGAGCTGCTTCAAACTTTCTGGTCTACTTGCCAGTTCTATTTATTATTTTAAATTACTGTAACTATATCTGATGCTTGAGTTGGTTCCATCTTGAGTATGCCAACAAAATCACTTTTATGAACCTAACAGACCTTAGACCACAGTGTATTATTCAAGGTAAACACCACCGCATGGGGTACACCTGGGCAGGCAGTAACATTACCCAGCAACAGCTCAGGCTCACGCTACAGTCTTCTTGAGCTGCAGCTGAACCAGCCCCATGCAATTTTGACCACACTGTATATAAAGTCAAGATCAGGATGTTCTAATAATGTGACTGCCTTTAATGATCTGACAAAACAATTACCATATTGTAAGTCAGAAGCAGTCCACAGAATGAAGGAATGGAATAAAGGGAACCATTTTAACAGGTCACGCACTGATTTTCTATGGCATCCAGGACCTCACCACAGACAGCTTGATCAGAGATACCAAGGTAGTTGACAGGTAATGTTTTCCAGGTTTTTTCACACCTTATCCAGTTGCAGTCATTGTTAGGTGATAAATACAGTGACAGCTCATTACAAAATTCAGCTTCCAGAAACTGAAAGGTCTAAGTAGCACCTCTCACCTGCTGGGTGATAGGTTAGCATCTGACCCCTGTCCCTTCTCTGCTCTCCACCCCACAACTGTCTGAAATCTTGTGCACTCAAGGCTTTAGATTTCACACAAAACCTGTTGAAGGGAAAATAAAGTCAGAAGGATCTACGACAGAACCTCAGGAATATACACAAGAATTCATGAGAGCAAGGATGGAGGGATGAAGAATATGGCCTAAAAACTCAAGAGCAGTCTCCCTAGTCTCTACAAGTTTTTTGATACGTGTGTGTCTGTCTGCCTGTCTGTCTCCCTGTGTGTCTAGGGAAAAGGTTTTGTATACTCTGTGACCTCACGTCAGCTTGTCACACATATATAAGCGTATGTCCACAGAAGTTAACTACTTATTTTTTTTATCAGCTTTACTGAAGTAAAATTGGCATACAATAAACTGCACATGTTTAAACTGTAAGTTTTGCTAATGCTGACGTACATATACACCTCCAAAGCCATCACCACAGCTAAGATGATAAACATATCCATCACCACCCCCCCAAATTTCCTCATACTCCTTTATAATCCCACCTTCTTCCCCTTCCTACTCCCATCCCATCCCCGGGAAAACATTGATCTCCTTTCCGCCACTATACATTAGTTTGCAATTCCTAGAAATTTATATAAATGAAACATGTGGTATATACCCTTTTTTTCTGTCTCCTTTTACTCAGCAAGATTAACAGTCACATTTATGGACATGTGTTTTCTTTTCTTTTGAGTAAATAAGCACCTAGGAATGGATGAGTAGGTCATAAGGTAGGTGTATGCCTAACTTTCTAAGACACTGATGAACTGGGTTCCAAAGTGGTTGTACCATTTTACATTCCCATCAGCAGTATACGGGAGTCCCAGTCCCTCCACGTCCTTGCCGTCACTTGGTATGGTCAGATTTTTCTTTTAATTGTAGCCATTCAGGCAGGTGTATAGTGGTACCTTCCTGTGTTTTTACCTAGCACTCCCCTAGTGACTGGTGATGAGCATCTCTTCATGTGCTTATTTGCCATCTACATGCCTCCTTTAATAAAATGTCTGTTCATATATTATGTCAATTTTAATGGGTTGTTTTCTTATTATTAAGTTTTGAGTTTCTTATCAATTCTGATTGTAATTATTTTGTCAGATACATGTATTGTAAACATTTCCTTCCAGGCTCTGGCTTTTCATTCTGTTAACATTGTCTTTGGAAGACCAGCCAATTTTTAATTTTGATGAAGTCCTATTTATTGGTTTGTTCTTTGGGGGGTTGTGCTTTTGGTGTGGTATCTAAGAAATCTTTACCTAACCCAAGGTCGCAAACATTTTCTCCTACATCCTTGTTCAGAAGTTTTATAGTTTTTGGTGTTATGTTTCTCTCTGATCCATTTTGAGTTAATATTTCTATGATGAAAGGTATGGCTTGAAGGTCATTATTTTATATGGATATCCTGTCGTCCCAACACTATTTGTTGGAAGGCCCTGTTTCCCCACTAAATTTTCTTTGCACTTTTATCAAAAATCAGTTGTCTGTATATTTATTTCTGTTCCATTGATCTATCTATCTTTAAGCCAGTACCCACTGTCTTGATTAGTGTAGTTTTATAAGTCTTGAAATCAAGTAGCATTAGTCCTCCAACTTTCTTCCTCTTTTATAATGTTTTTTTTAATTTTTTGTTTGTTTGTTTTTTGCTGTTCTGAGTCCTTTATGTTTCCACATGAAGTTTGGAATCAGTTTGTCAATTTCCACAAAAAAGCCCATTGAGATTTCGATGAGGATGGTGCTTAATCTCTAAATCAATTTAAGGAGAGCACAAGTGTGCCGTTCAAAACCGCACAGGCCACAGGTCAGACTGTCTGGGTTCAAATTCCAGCTCCATCACTTATGGCTGAACAGTCTTAGGAAATTCACAATCCCTCTAGAACTCAGTTTTCTGATCAGCAAAATGCATAAAATACTAGCGCCTTTCTTATACGGGTTCTCATGAAGGTCCGGTGAGCTTGTTCAACACTTAAAAATATGTGTGTCATGTAATAAGCAACAAATAAATGTTAGCAATGGGTGTTGATTTTATCACCAGTAGCACTTAAACAGCATGTGGAACAGTACGCACCCAGTAACGGGTGGATTGTATCATTAGCTTGTATAGCAAACTAGGCTACCTGGTTTGCACCTTCAGGTGTGCTTCTCGTCTGATTTGCATATCCCAGACTGAACTGAATTTGCTGGAAGGAGGTTTGTTCTTAAAAGATCTGACCCTGATACTGAACACAGACTGTCCATTCTGCAGCTTGGATGTTGCATTTCATTTTCTCTCATTGGTCTCGAAATCCTTAGAAAGCTGACTCCTTCATGAAGAGGCATCTACTCTGCCCCTTGCTCTTGGGATAAAGAAGGGCCCAGGTTACATACGAGACTTGTTTTATGGTGTGATATGATTTTCAAGCGCAGGAAGGCTCTGTGGACTTCTTGTCACCCAGCACCACGCCCCTCCACCCCTACACACACACACACACACACACACACACACACAATCTCCTTCCTAGTTTGCTGACACAGACTGCCCAGTTGGAAACCCATTTCTGTGCCGGATGACTTTGTTCCCCATAAAATCACAAACTACCTTTGAAGGAAAAATAATCCCTAATTAATTCATGTAGGTGACAGTATAAAGCAGTAGATAGAGCCCTGGACCAGAAGAGGAAAGGTTTGGGTTCTAATCGCAGCTGCCTTTTTCCCCTCTCGGCAGCCTAAGATTCCACGTAAGCTCCCTGCTGTACAATAAAGGGGCGACGGGTTTAAGCCATTCATTCGTTCATTCAGCCGCCCCCGGCCAGGTGTTAAACGCAGGAGGCGCGGCAGTGAACAAAACAAAATCCCTGCTCCCACAGAGCTTAGGTTCAGGTCAGAGAGACAGAGAATAAGCACACAAACACATAAGGAATCGACTGTCAAGGAGTGGTGCCTTATAAGAATAAAAACAAAGCAGCAGAGAGAGTTGGCCAATGAAAAGAAATGCTAGTTCAGGAGGAGTGTTACAGGAAGTTCTTTCTGAGGTAGTCGCGGTCCAGCAGAGGCCTGAAGAAAGTGAGTGGCGTCAGACCCAGGGAATAAACTCGTGGCTACAAGTGGGAAGGGGGGAGGGGCAAGGTAAAGGTAGGGGATTAAGAGGCACAAACTGCTATGTGTAAAATAAATCAGCTGCAAGGGTATCTTGTATGAGACAAGGAATAGAGCCAGTACTTTATGGTAGCTCTAAATGGAGTGTAATCTACAAAATTTTTGGATCACTATGTTGTACACCTGAAACTTATATAATATTGTAAATTAACTATACGTCAATGAAAAAAAAAAAGTGAGTGAAGTGACACGAGCCTGGCTGGTAGAAGGACATCCCCAACGTGGGGAGCGGTAGGTGCAAAGGTCATGAGGTGGATGTGTGCTGGAGGGAAAGAAAACACGTTCAAGGAAAATTAAAGAGGCCCATATGGTTGCAGTAAAGAGATAGCTGCAGAAGGGACTAGGGACCCAATCACATGGGGGCATCACAGGCCAGCGTAAGGACTTCTGAGTGTCTTCTAAGTGAGATGGGGAGCCATACCAGGGTTTGAGCAGAGGAATAACAAAGATCTGAATTATTTTAGAAAAATCACTGGGGCTGATACGCTGAGGGCAGACCATACAGTGGCCAGAGAAGAAGCAAGAAAAGCCAGAAGGAGCGGTTGCTATAGTGTGGGAGAGAGAGATTTGGGCTTAGACTAGCAGTGTGAAAGAGGTAAGAAGTTAATGTTTGGATATAGGGCATGGGTTCCATATTGTGGACTAAGAAGGGAGTAAAGGATGACTCCAGTATTTTGGTCTCTGTAAAAAGAGGATGCCATTTACTGGATGTAGGAGCCTAGAGAAGAGGAAGGTTTGAGGTGGTACACCAAGAGTTTGTTTTGGACATGTGACATTGGGTTGTCTGTTAGATATCCAAGGAGCAGGCCAAGTAGACAGTTGTATATACAGGACTGTACGACAGGGGAGCAGTCAGGGCTAGAGGTTTACTAGTGGAGCCATCAGTGTGTGCATGGTCATGAAATTGATGGCTCCTGGTGAGGGCACCCATGTGGTAACTATCGCTAGAAAAAGAGAAGTTCCAAAGAGAAGAGGAGAATCCAGGGAGAGTGAGATGGGGCAGAGAGAAAAGCTGGAGAGCACGGTAACACGGAAACCAGCTTTAAAAAGCGTTTCAAGGAGGGAGTGAGCAAAAAGCTGCTGAGAGGTTTAAGATGACACTTTTAATCTCTATAGTTCATTATGGGATTAAATGAGATGAACTCCTGGTTTGGTTTGTGTTGCTGGCAAAGTACCAGAAATCTCAAGTAAAAGTAGCTTGAACAATAAGAACATTTATTATGTCACAAAATATAATTCTGGAAGAAGAGTAGTTCTAAGTTTGGTTAATTGGTTGACTCAAAGATGTCATCAAGGACCAAGATCCCTTCATCTTTGGGCTCCACTGTCCTCATGATGGTAAGATGGCTGCTGCAGCTCTGAATGTCGCACCCCTTGCACTGTCTAGAGGTGGGATGAAGGGAAGAGCCTTTTATTGTGTCTCTTTAAGGGTGAGGAAAGTTGATCAGTAGCCCCGCTGAAGAACCCCCTTTCCCGTGAAACAAGAGTGTGTCACACACCCATGCCCAAAAGCATCTTAGCAGGAGAGTGAAGTAAATCAGTATTCACACTGTGGGGCGGAGGGACAGCCCAGTGTCTCTTAAAGGACATAGCCACTCCAAGGAGGGTGAAATTGATCAGGATTCTGTGCGAGAAAGAAGGGTCTCAAGGGGTGATTCTTGGGTCAGAGCCCAGTACTGTCTGCAACGCAAGTGCTTGGTTTCCTAAGTTGGCCTCTTTCTTTCATGTCACAGACACGAGTGTGGAAGGTTATGAATAAATATGCATTATCTCTAAGCGAAGGCGAAGAGATTTTTCTCCTCAAGTGACTGTTGGATCTCTCACGTGTGCCTGCCATAGTATTACAGATGTGTTGGGAGAGACCTTGAGAGTCCATGTACCCTCCATATAAAGTGCCCGTGACTTTGTGTGCTAGTCAAGGTCCCAGCAAGAAATATATGATATACCCAGATTATTCTAATTTAACAGGAACACAGAGAATTTGATGCCAGGACCAGCTACGAGTGAGGGCTGGGCACAGCAAAACCACAAGTTAGTGCGGCCACCAGGGTCGGTCAGCCAACTGTGACCTTGCAGGATGAGGGAACGTGGGGAATAAATGCCCTGCCCTCACCTCCTCCCTCCCTCCAACTGGATGCTCATCCCTGGGGTCCATACAGGTGAGATTCAGGGCACAGAGAAGGAGTAGGGGAAAGGTGGAGATGGTTCTGGAAGAGCAAATAGAAGGTATCCAGCCTGCTCCATTAGGGGAGACCAGCCACTCCCACGCCACTCATTTCCCCTTGGGACACCTCTGACTGCTGGACAGTTCCAGTCACCTGGGGGCTTGTACAGAACAGGGCCAATTTCTCATCTCCATGGCAATGCTTTAAATAGAGGACAACAGCCTGCACATCTCACAGCCAAGTGCTGGTGAAAAGGTCATTGAGACTTTAGTTTAGTCCTTGACCCCAGAGTCCAGTGGAAATTGAAAGTTAGGGACTCCATATGTGGCTCTCAACCAGGGGTGATGTTGCCCCCCAGAGATATTGGCAATGTCTGGAGACATTTTTTCATTGTCACAACCTGGGGGAAGGGATGCTGCTAGCATCTCTCTGGTGGGTAGAGGCCAGGGTGCTGCAAACATCCTACAACACACAGGACAGGCCCCTCAGTGAAGAATGATGTAGCCCCAATGTCACTAGTGCCGAGGAGGAGACACTCAGCAGGAACTGTCTGTGTGAGGCTGTCACTGTAAGACAGTCCCCAGGGGCCACACCCCAAAAATCCCTCGTGCACCCCAGGCTGAATCTTTGTTTTCAGGGTGAGCTACTGAAAAAAGAGCACCAGGGCCCTTTGAGAGCAGGGAGAGGCGCAGCGGGGGGAGAGGCGCAGCAGGGGGAGAGCCGCAGGAATGAGGCGGGAGGAAGAGAAGAGGGGCGCTTTGCTGGCATTTGGAATGGCCATTGTTGACTTACCCTCTGGTCAGCGCCCCTGCTTCTGAGCTCCCGTGGGGGGCGGGGGAGAAGCGAGCGGTCGGGGTGCAGCCAGCGAGCCATCACCATGTCCCAGCGCTGCGCAGGCAAGCATGTAAACAAGCAGAGCAGCCACGAGAAATATCAGAAAGAAATAAAAGCTGTTTGGTCTGCCGTCAGGAACAGATTGTTGGAATATTCCAACCCCAGCACTAAAGGAACAACCAACAATAACAACTAGGAGACCGCATCCGATATTTAGACACACGGAGCCCGCGTGTTCCTTGTGCCGGACCATTTCCAAGAGAACCAGCCACTGGCACTGTCCTCTGTTTTCACCGAGGCCTGGTGAGCACTGGTGAATCACCCACGTTAGGACCGAAAAGTATACAAATGTCAACTGTGACCATGAGGAGCAGGTGAACCTAGCTTCTGCTGAAGGTCAGCGAGTGTGAATATTCTGATAAACATTTCCTATCAAACAGCAATTCCTTATCTATTTGGCATCTATAGATCAATCAGAAATATTGTATTTGAAGTGCATCTTCTAGATACCTGACATTACCTTATTTAAGAATAACCCTACCTATGTAATCTTTGGGGGGTAAAACGTTTTTGAAAGGTATACATTTCCTTTGCGCCAATAAACAAAGTGCATTGACAATAATTCTTTTTAAATGACTCAGGACAGTTACTATAATGTAATAGCAAGAAAAAGATAAGATGCCCTCAGACCTAGGCGATTTGCCCAGGCATTAAATGAACCCAGATCATGCTTTTTTTTTTTTTTTTTTTTTTTGGTTCTTGTGCAAGCTCTCCATGGTTCCTCATCAGCCTCCATCTGTATAGCTGCCAGCTGTTACCCTTTATTTATATCACCAGGCCTGTCCACTCATAATCCCTGCCTTCCAGTAATTGCTGCTGTGGGCTAGGACAGAGCTTCTCAATTTGGGGCAGCAGGCTGAAATTTCCTGGGAGCTTAAAAAATTATCCATGCCTGGGTCCCCTCTTCAGAGTTGTGATATCAGTAGTCTGGGGAGTGATGTGGGTACAGAGATAGTTTAAAATTCCTCAGATGATTCTGTTGTGCAACGAAGCCTGCAAACCACAGGGATGGGGAATTTGATAGCCTATCCTGTTGTAATGAGGCATAAAATAAGAGTTAATTGTGATCTAAGAGATTTCACTATGAATAAGCTTGAGAATATGAACCTTTGGGACATGTATTTCAGAGGGCTTTGGGTCCCACTTTCTCATTCTTTGCTGTGCTCCAGGGAAGTGACTCAAGCTAGGAAAGAGGTAGGACAGGTCAGTGTTTAAGTACCCAGAGTCCAGAGTTCAAATACCTGGGCTCAAACTTGACTCTGCCACTTGCTGTGTGACCTTGGGAAAATGGCTTAACCTTCCTGGGCCTTAGCTTCATCAGTGCCATTTAGAAGGATTAAATGAGTCAATGCACACAGAGGACAAAGAATAGAGCCTGTAGTAACCCTCCACAAAGTTCACGTTATGCGTTCAGGGTTTGGCAGGAAACAATTTACTGCAGCCGGTCAAGGTGGAGAGACAGAGGTGTGGGAGAGGCAAAGGGAGCAAACCAGGGGTGCGGTGGCACCCAGAGACCAGCCGCAGCGGGAAGCTGTGACTAGCCTCGTCTGGAGCGGAAGGAGAAGCAGTGGTGGTACTGTAATCTAGCAAAGGCTGAGGCCGTGGTGCACGGCAACTGGGCAAGGTGAGGTGCCGAAGCGGGGAGGGGGAAGGGAAGAAATACCACGACCTCTTTCTCTTTCGACCTCTGAACCCCGTGAGAAGCCAGGGAGACGAGGGAGCAGCCCCCAGGGCTCAGCCTCTCTGGGCACAGAGCTAAGCAGGCAAGGGGGGAGGGATGAATCCGAATGGATGGGGAGGCGAACAGAGAACAACCAGCACGCATAGCAATTATTAATCATCACACGAGCGGCAAAGTCACCAGGGAAAGTCCTTGTTGCCCTGGAGTGGGTGAACCTGACATGGCAATGGCTGGAGAATCAGAAAGAGAATCGCCCCTCAGACCACACTCATTCTGGAAGGAAGGCGTCATCGCCACAGACCTTAGCAGCAAACTGAGATGGTTCAACGTGGCTGTGGGCAAAAGTCCAGTTTTTTGAAAAATGCCCAAAGCTCCTTGGGTATTTCAGGGCTCATCTTGATGCCCTGCCTCCCCCTGAACCAGTTCATGCTGCTGTCTGAGCCCCTTTCTCACTTGCTTACCCCAGTCTCCTTTCCACCCCCCACACGAGTGCTTCAGCAAGCGGGGCTCCTGGCTCGCTTCCTTTGCTAATTGAAACACATTCCTGGGCCAGACTTGCAGCATACTTTGGAATTTCTTCCTCCATCACTTCCCCACCCCCAAACACCACCTCTTTCTTTTCACTCACGAAAGTTGACCTTTTGTCCAATAAAGACCTCAGTCTTCCAACTGCCCACTTTCTACTTAAGTAGCCATTCTCGGGCGTGTTTACATTTGACCAGCAAAACAGCCCTCGGAGCCTCACTACCTGTGAGTGCCTAGCTGCTCAAGTGGAAGCAGAAGCCCCCATCTTCCAGCAGCTTCCGTTGGAAGCATAAGGGGTAAGAAAAGCCAGTGCTCAGGGTGACAGGTGGCTTTCCCTGTAGACATCAATGCAGTGTGACAGCTTCCTCTCCATATTTTGCCGCTGCACCATGTTGCAAATGAGAATGATTAGCTTGTAGACCCATGCCTGGGTGCGTCTGGAACGTCCTCATACGGGGCCGATACACGGCTTGGTTGCACTGGAGTCCTTGCCATGACCCTCTCTTTGTTTCCATCATCAGATTTTTTCCAGATCCTATAACTAGATATTCTTTTACTGGATTTAATTGAACTATTCATCCTCATTACTCCATTATGTTCATTCCAAATTCCCTTGGATTCATGCTTTCCATCACATACACATTGTGCTATAATAACAGCCACTGTTTGGCTCTGTTCCCTCTGGGGAGCCTGGCAGATGTTACTACTGGGCTCTCCTGAGTAAGGAGAGAAGATGAAACCCATCCTGGTCCTCTCCTTTCCCAGTATGTGAGTGCCCTTAAGCAAAAGCGTACATGGTGCCAGTGTCCCCAGGAAGAGCCAGGGATTGAAGTTAAAACAGGCCTGCTGAGATTTGGATGAGCATTAGTAGCAGAAATAGCAGGGATTCAATAAATCCTTACCCTTAAGGAGCTTACATTTCAGGTAAGGAGGAAAGACACAGCACAGACACACACACACACACACACACACACACACACACACACACACACTCCTAATAATGCAGGCTAGCACAGGATGAATACCAATTAAATAGTATACAAATAATAATAATTGAATTGCACTTTAAAAATCTGTAATGCAGGCAGGTCCCTTAATCAAGACACATTGTCTACCTGGGTACTATCCATTTCACTTGGTACAGGTGGGATTTTTACTGTACATCTCAATCCAACTCTGTTTTTATAGGCATCACTTTGGGGGCTGAAAGATGTCTCCTGTTTCCAAATCTAGTTTATTGATTGATGTTTTGAATTCATGACACATCCACGGATTTACTAAAGATGTATCCATCAGTACCTGAAGACTTGTTTTGTGATTATTTCAAGGTTAGAATACTTTCAGGTAGAAATTATTGAACGATAACTTCCTGTTTGAGTGAGTTGAGGTATATGTTTTGTATCTTCAATTCTCTTTTTTTTCAAGGTGGGCACTAGTTTAGCAAAGCCAGTAACTCCAAGAACATCCCCCCTCCATTTGCCCATGTGTCAGTAGGAACAACAAGGTCCAATACTGAGTAATATGAGTGATTCTTTTTCATTGTTTTTTTTAATTGAAGTATAGTCAGTTTATGACATTGTATCAATTTCTGGTGTATAGCATAATAGTTCAGTCATACATATGTATATGTATATTCATTTTACATGCTTTTTCATTATAGGTTACTACAAGATATTGAATATAGTTCCATGTGCTATACAGTATAAACTTGCTTATTCATTGTTTGTTTTAATTGAAGTATAGTTGATTTACAACGCTGTGTTAATTTCTGGTGTACAGCATAGTGATTCATTTATATATATATATTTATATATGTATATTCCTTTTCGTATTCTTTTTCATTATAGGCCATTGTAAGCTATTAAACATAGCTCCCTGTGCTATACAGTAGGACTCTGTTGTTTATCTATTTTATATATAGCAGTTAGTATCTGCAAATCCTGACCTCCCAATTTACCCCTCCCTGCCTGCTTTCCCCTCTGGTAACCCATAAGTTTGTTTTCTATGTCTGTGAGTCTCTTTCTGTTTTGTAAATAAATTCATTTGTATAATTTTTTCAGATTCCACATATAAGTGATATTATATGATATTTGTCTTTCTCTGCCCGAATTATTTCACTTACTATGGTAATATCCAGGTCCATCTATGTTGCTACAAATGGCATTATTTCATTCTTTTTTAATGACTGAGTAGTATTCTATTGTATAAATATATCACATCTTCCTTATCTAGTCATCTGTGACATTTAAGTTGCTTCCGTGTCTTGCACTATTGTAAATAGTGCTGCTATGAACATTGAGGTGCACATGTCTTTTCAAATCAGAATTTCCTCCAGATATATGCCCAGGAGTGGAGGTCAGCTTGTCCAGATGGACAGAGTAATCATCCAGGGAACAACCCCACACTGAATGCCGTGCTGAGAACTACAGGCAGGAGTGTTACAGGTCATGAGGTGTCCCTCCTGCCTCCAGCTGTAGGAACGGTTCTTAGAGTCATTCAGGCCTTGATAACCTTCACGCGAATGAAGTCACACTGAGTCACTGGCACAGTGGAATTTGGCAACAGGAAAGGAGCAGCGGGTTGATGGTGGGTGAGGACCATGTCCCAGGCAGTACAAGTGAACGCATGCAGGGGACTCACACCTCGGCCTCGGAAGCTCTGTGTGACACATAGCACGATTCAGGTTGCCCTTGCTTTGAGCAGATTCAACCTTTGGTGTATTTGTTTTTTACAGAAACTGAATTAGAGAAGGGTAACTCCTTTACAAACTACTTTTTCATTTCACTGGGGTTTTAACACCTGAACTAGTAGTTATAATAATTTTTTTAAACTTCAACCTAAACACCCTTTTTCAAGAATGTATCTATTATAAAAGCCACTCATATAAGGGAAGGTAGATGGGTAATCTTATGGCTGTTTAATTCACAGTGTCATCTCAGACTCCCCTTTCAACTACCCTTCACCTCGCCTGCCCCGAAGAAGCCACTCCCTTGACTGGGTTAAATTAGGCAACAATTAAGCAGCAGGGATATCTTTCATCCCCCAGCACAAAGCCAGCAGTCCTTCTGATGATCTGTTGGTAAGGAAGACGGGAAAACCTGGAGCGCTGTGTGACAGCTCATCATTCCCCAGGCCCCAGGGCCGTGGGAGTCAGCGTGTTGGCTGGGACAGACCAGTGGTTTCAAGGTCAAGACAGAAGTGATTTCAAACTGGGAGGGAGGAGAAATGAAAATCAAGCAGACAGTTATGAAGACCATGTAAGAAGCACAACAATCCAGTCTCTGTGCGGAGAAACAGTGCTCTCCCTTGCACACGGCAGAACGGGCAACCAAGTGTGAATGGGATGGGGCTGGACGGGAGGAGACGGTGCTTTCAACAGCAGTTCCCAGGCACGGCTCTTCTCTCCTTAACTTGGGCAACACCCCCACCCCAACCCCAAGGCCTCATTTCACGGCTCTCCACCTGGATCACACACCTCCAGGGTCTGTGGAGGCCAAGGCCAGTGCCAGGGGAGGAGAGGGGGAGGGAGGGAGGAAACACACCTTCTGCCATTCATGAAAAATGGCATTTTCCCAGTTCATGATCTCAAAGTAAACTCATGACAATGATGTTCTCCTCCCGTTTTCAACCCGGGGCTCACACGCCCTCCCTTAATTTAAAACACTGCAGACGAAGAAGGCAAACCTAGGTCAACCTGCACTCATTCGTACTTGGAGCAAGAGACCTTAAAAATGGGAGGTAATCATTTTGTTTCATTTTATTTACAACAGTCATAGCTTTTGTGAAGTGCTGAATGTGAAAAGGGCATCTTACTGTCAGTACCCACTTCCTTCCTTCCGCGGGGGCCTCGGCAGGTGGGAGGAGCCACAGTGGTGACCAGCGAAGAAGACGTGAGGATGGAGGGAGTGACCACATCTGAGTTGTTATCTTCGCATAAGGAGCATCGTGAGATGTGGAGGTCCTGTATCTTCAACTTCAGGGAAGGAGGGTAAACTGAGTCTCCGGGCTGTGCAAGGGAGCAGAGGGGAGAGTGTCCCTATCAGACTCGGCAGATCATCACTGCGCCAACCTTCAAGATGACAGCTGTTTTCTGCGGTGGAGCCACCTAAGATGTGCTCGGGGAAACATCTCAATACGAGAACCAGACGGAAATATGCTTTAAGGGAAGGGATGCGTCTTGTTGCTCATTGTGGTTTTACGATGCACGAGCCTGGTTTACATAGCAGCGGCACGAATGCAGCTTGTGTAACATTGTCATTCTCCAGCTATGCGCCTGTTTATTATGTCCTTACCAACAACAGCTGGCGAAGATGGCTAAGTGAGACTGGGGAGGAGGGAAGGAGGATGCAGGGAGAATCCTGTTGTAGGATGATCGACAACTTCCTTGACGAGCAAAGCTCCAGATTCAGTCGTGTGTCATTGGTGTCAAAGTGTCATGACTCTGCACTTTTCCTTCCAAACACAGAAGAAGTAAGGGTGGACATAAAACAGAACTGAAAATAAAGTAGATGACTTTTTACCTTGATTACATAAAATTCTAGGGTGTAGTTACCCTCTCCACATTGGGCCTTTTTTTCTTTTTGCAGGTACAGTTTTTTTAACTGCTTACAGTGCACCTATTGGGCCTTTTCTCGGAGAGCAGTTGTCTTCCATGAAGTACAGGAGTTCAGATTGCACCTGCTAACTGTTAAGACCTAGATCCAGCCATGCAACTAAATCACTTTGCAACCTGGGACAGGCCCTCACTGCCTGAGCAGGGTTCCAATGCAGGGAACACGGATCAGTAAAGGATTCTGAACTCTCAGGAACGTCAACCACGAGTGCCACTCACTGGCTGTTTCTCAGCAGCTTGTCTTTGCTCCTGCCATCACCTCGGCTGGGAACGCACTCTCCCACCCTCTACCCGCCCACCCCAGTTCCCTTCCGGCCTCTCATTCCTCTTTTATTGCCAATACTCAGCTAAGGTGTTACCGCCTCCTGGAAGCCTTCCCTGAAGTCCCCCAGCGGCTCCCTTTCACTGACACCCCTCTTTGGATTCCTAAGTATCTCCTTGGGTTTGTCTGTCCAGCTAGACTGAGAACCCTCTGGAGGCAGGAGCAATGTTCTCATCTTTGTGTTTCCAAAACTAATGACCAAGGTCGTAGGCGCTCAGCTAATGAATAAGTGAGTAACATTAATATATACCTGTAGCCACTTCATTGAACAGTGATGCCAACGGGGGCAAAGTCTGTATTCACCTATTGGTCACTTAGTCACAGAGCTGCCAACTGGATACTGGGCCCAAGCCAGGTCTCACAAAATACATACAATATTCAGAAGGGGAGACAGAGCAATAGAAGGTAGAAAGATCACTGTCACCTCAGTTTCACTGTTGGAAAGTATAATAAGTGTTTTGTCCCATTCGTAATGTGTCAGTAGCATCCCCTTTGGGTGAATGGCAAGATCCAAGTTCATGTCATATACATACGCTGTTACAAAGCTTGAGTCCTGCACCAGCCTCGCCTGGGTCCCCTAAAAGACTGGGGGCATCAAAGACCTCGTAGACGTCAGGTTACATTTCCCTGCTCCTAAGAGTCCAGCAGGTTGTTACGTTGGCGTTGTACATGAGTACTTTAAGGACCCCTCCAGAGCCACTTCTTTCAGTGTCTCTTGAGTTTGATTGGGAATTTCAGCAGAGAAATACGTCATACCTTACTGGTTAAGAGTGACAACAAAATGCAAAGAGGCAGATGGACTGTGCATGCTCAGTTCAGAGTTACACAGACACTGGCCCTCTCACAAGGGATAACGAGATAACCTCATTAAGAGGGAATGGACCCTAAGCTCAAGTTACCTGGCCTCATGGAGTCTCTAGGATGCTTCCAGCTCGTGAATGCAGATGTGACACACTAAGGATGTTACTGTTTCAGTATTTTTAAGTTAACAGCTCAAGACTTTCCTGGCTTCGCAGCTGCGTCCCTGGAGGCTGATAAGCCGTGGCCAAGACCGTTCAAGGTCTCCAGCTGTCCTGAAAGTGTCTGCTTGTTTATTTTAGGTAGATAAGTGTTGCTGTAATTCCTGGGAAGGTAGGAAATGCCGGGGGCTGGGGATCACTGGTGACTTTTTAAATTAGAACAGTGTGAAGATACGTTGGAATCCCTGGCACATTAAAAGGGGGGAGGGGGAGAGAGCGCATACTCAGCGTTTGGTGGTACCTAATTACAGCCTGCCTAGGACAGCTAACAACCACTTACCATGTAACTTCGGGGTAACGAATGCTGCAGCTTTGCTGGTTAATTGATGTTGACGGAAGGCTAGAAGGAGCCTGGCGGCACACCTCTTACATAAGGGGAGTGTTTTCTCTTTGTTTATCAATAGGGAGTCTTTGTTTATTTTTTATGGCTTACTCTAGGTATAAATCAGAGGAAGAGATTGTAAAGAGATTATTCTCAGGAAAATCTTTGGGGGAAAAGTCCAGTTTTGTCGTGAGCACTATCTCAGCCCTTAACCTGGCACAAAACAATAGTAGGCGATCCATTTTGCTCTCATAAGCTGAACATGTGATATCCTGGGGATAAAAACAAACCAAAATAAGTAAGACAGCTACGACTCTCTCATTCTTCTTCCCAGGGGTCTCACCAACTCTCTACACAGCCTAAGACATCAGAGATGGTCAGAAACTAGTTGTTCAAGTTGTCCCAGCAGCGAGAATGCCCCATGACCCAACCAAACAGAGCGCAGGACAGAGTTGTAGGAGCAGAGCTTCCAGAAAGTCTATCCCGCAACGTTATCCCCAGCTTTCTCCTCAGGCCCCGAACCTTCATCAGAGACCTAGTTTGTAATAACTGATGGTTAGATTCACTGCATACAGTTAAATTCAGGTCTTAGGGCTCACCTTAAATATTTTAAAGCTAGACGAGAACAGCACATTTGCACCAGAAGGCATCTTGGGAATTTGGGCCTTTTCTTTAAGTTCACTAATTCTAATTTTAATTTTCAACTTTATTGAATTGTCTCATAAACAAGTAAAATTTCTCTTCCTAATTTCAAACGGATTTAAATATCTCTGAAACTAGGTTAAGGAACTAAGATGAAATAAAAATAAAAATAAATGTAGCTCTTTTTTCCAAACACTGGAAAATATTATTATTAAATATTAAATATTATTAAATATAATTAAATATTAAATAATATTATTAAATATCATTAAATATTAAATAATATTATTAAATATTAAATAAAATATTATTATTAAAAGCCATCAGCTTTAACTTAATTTTGTGTATCTGCTCTTCAGTTACTCTTGTGCTAGCAAGTAAATGCCTTTTACAAACATAGTGACTTTATTGTTTACCTTGATTGACACACATTCAGTATTAAAATTGCTACCTTATAGTTTATAAATCAGAGAATAATTCACTGTAAATTAACTGAAGATCTACTTTCACTTAATGTCCCTTCTTTTTTTCATTTGCCAAATGGTTCAGTTAGAGGTCAGAACAGTAGAGCTGCTAACGCGGCGAGAACAGCCAGGCAAGGAAGCTGCTTGCCCCCTGTTCCCGGGGGTCCTCCCCACGTCCCAGGAGGCGCTCCTAGATAAATAAATAAATTCTGTCTTTGTTCCAGAACTAATCAGGATGGATAAATGGAGGAGAGATTGATGTACAACCTAGAGGACTCAGATGAAAAAGAGTAAATGGGAAAGTCAGGTTGAGCCTGGGTGGGCAGCACCCCACGGGTTGGTACTTCTAGAAGGTAGTTCCATCCTGGGAGCTTCGTGCTCTGCTTTGGAATCCCAGAAACTTGCTCTTATCTACATCCAGGGGTAACATCAACCAGAATGCAGATATGCTGAGGGTATCCCCGAGAATGCCTAATCTGTTCAAAATACAGTGGGTTGGACTAAGCTATCGTGTGGGCGTGAGTCCCTCCCTGTACTCAGGCCACATGGGAAGCTCTGTCCTAATCAGGAGCCACTCTGCTGGTTCATCGTGAGATACTATTCTCATAAGAAACAGAATGCTGGCATTTCATGAGATCCCTTCCTGAAGACTTACAGGGAAAGCCAAGTCATAACCAGAAGGCAATGTCGTGCAGGTATACTGTCAGCTCAGTTTTTCTGTCAAATTTTTCAAAGGCTTAGGCCAAGTATCTCTCCAAGCCTGAATTCAAGTCCATTTTCCCTAACTCCATACATATTCCTGGTACTTGGTTCTGCCGCCCACACAACCTGTTCTGAAAAGGGGTGTCCCGAACAGGAAACAAGTCACTGAGAAGAATAAATGCATCATTTATTCCTTAGTACATGTGGAAGCTCCTGAACGGTGCCCTAGAATAGCTGGGAAATTGGAAAAATAAGATTTCCACTTGAGAGTTAAATTGTAAGATGAATATATAGCATACTTCAAAGTAGGTTTATTTCTGTGTTCTCCAGAGACTCACAAGAATAGTTTGAAGATGGCATATAAGATTGCCTTTTTCTCCAGCTGCCAGGGAACGGAGCTAGAAGAGGGGGTGACTGTCTAATCCCAGGGCAGGTTTGCCTGGGACACACACCAGGGCTGATGGCGGGAACGAGGGGTCTCTTCTGCCTCCTCCCCGACTTCCTTGCACCTGGATACAGAATCAGGTAACAAAAAGGCCTGCCTGTGAAAATCATTCAGAAACAATGCAGTGCTATTCAAGTGTAGTAGAACTGATGATAACTGAAGTCTTTTTATTGATAATTTAGAACACCTAAGGTTCCAAATATTATAAATGCTTTACATCCTTAGCATTAAACTAACATTTCTTTGAGAGCTGATCAGGCCATAGAGGACGATGGTAAATGAATCCAAATTAAGGATAAAATCAGGAAAGTTGATTTTAGAAAACCTAGTGAAAATCAGCACAAAATACACAGATCATCCAAGACCAGAAATAACCATTTTTGAGATGTTCTGGAAATGTGTGCTAAGGAAGACGCAGGAAACACCTAAGCCCCTGTCAAGAAAGCATCATTTTGCAGTTGTTTGCAATTACATTGCAACTTGCATGGGGAAAGGCTAGTCTGCAAAAGATTGGGAGACCACGTAGGGGCCAGACAAAGAGAGCAAAAGAATGTGTCCCTGCCACACACGGGAGAGGGGAGGACACCAGCCCAGGAGAAAGGGCGCCCTAAGGATTTGTCTTAAGCTTCTTCTCTGAAGTATGACTGGGGGACACAATCCTAGTCGTTCTCAAATTTTCGAAGTTAAGGGGAAGACTTTCAAGGGAGGAGGGACTTTATTTTAAGATGGAAGAAAGTGCTAAGATTCTCCCACCTGTAATATAACTTGTTCCTAAAAATTTGTATGCAAAATTCCCAACATTAGACTTGCTGAAGCCAGACTGCTGTGGTCAAAGGCATTGCAAGGGGAAGCCGCAGGGGTCAGTGGGTTCCCTTTTTACATTTCTCTACTTAAATTCAATCTATTTTTATGCCATATGCTTAGAAATAAACCTTATTATAAGCCTTAGCTATAACATTCGAATATAATGCGTTTATGGAAAACTGAAGAAAGATAAATATCTCGCTAGACATGATAACAGCTTTATGTTTTTTCTTTTCATACTAGTTCATTAGTGCTACACCTCTACATCCCCTCACTCTTTCCGTCTAGGGTCCCTGTTGTAAATTAATAATATATGCAGCAATCACCATATTTAGCCGAAAGCCAATGCCTCTAAGCCCTGGGTACTTAGGTTGCTCTCCAGAATCAAAAGATTCTCTACTACCATAAGGCCAATTCTTCGTTTCTTAAGATATACACATTAGAGTCAAGTCAAAGTCCAAGTCTTAAGGCACTATAAAAAGATATGTGGGAACTATACCCCTGTAGCCAAGTAAGTGGTAGCTTTTTATTTTTGCAGAGACATCTGGCCTCATCAAAGCAGACCAGGAATTCAGTTCGTCAGTTCATCTGGCATCTAATAAGCATAAGAGTCATTTGTTCTTGGCATGATAAAGTCAGATGGCATGTCACAAGCCATTTCCAGGTTTATTTTTCTTGAAAAGACACATTTGCAGGAAGCATTGCCAAAGAAAAATGATGGTGCCTGAAATGAAAGAACTGACATCAAGAGATACTGACTTCAGAAAGAGCTGCTGAAAGCAGCAGCCAGAGATGCTGAGATGTTCGTACGAAGGCTGTTTGTAATCATAAGCCAGACAGGTAATTCCAGCATATGTAGATTCTCTTTGGCATGGGTGCTGTAAAGACTGTTGGCCTGAGAGCAAAACCTCTAGTCTGCTGAAGCCATCCCACTTCTATCTGTTGATATGCTGCTTCCGATTCACAGTGATGGATGGTCCTTATGGTGCATGAGGGGAGAGTCATTCATTCCATACACACATGTGTACCAAGTCCAGTCTTCCTACATTAACTTCCTGCTTAATGCAACGGATCCGGACCATCAGCTAGTTTCCCAGAGACTTCAAATAGCCTGGCTGGCTTGAAGGATTGAGATCAGGGACCAGCTCAGTCGAGGTACCACTGGAAACTACATCGGCCCTTGGTTAGACTTAGACCACTGATTCCAATGGCATTTTTTCATCCCTCAGTGACACATGAATCAACACTGTAGCTGGGGACTAATTAGAGACCAATAAAAAGCAGAAGTTCTGTTTTTAATAAATGCATTTGGCTAAAAATCCTAGTGGCCAGAGAGAATAAACTCAGCTTCTTAGAGAGCTTTCATCTCTAAAATAGGATCCTCTGCCTCCAGGCTTACTCTTGTGAGTGAATTAATTGTCTCTACAATGGTTTCTATTCCAAGACTTCAGGGCAGGGTTTCCCAGCACTTGCACTGTTAATATCTGGGGCCAGATAGTTCTTTGTTGTGAGGGCTGTCCTTTGCATTTAACATGTTTGGCAGCATCTTTGGACCCCACCCATTAGAAGCCACTAGCACTTTCCCCACCCCAGTCGTGACAATCAAAAATGTCCCCAGACATGGCCAAATGTCCCCTGGAGGGGATAGGGTGCAAAATCACCCCCAGCTGAGAACTACTGGTTTAGGCATTATTTAATAAACCCATTGCCATTTCATCTATACCAATGACACCTCTCCCCAGTCCCCACTCCCAAGCCCTACAAAAGAATGGCCCCTTGTTCTGTAGAAAGAGGACCAGCTCTAGTTTATACAACTTTCCCACCAATATGACTGTTCACGGGGATCATACATTGATTGATTCCATTGTTATGCCAGGATAGAGTTCTTAGAGAAGTGTTTCCATTCACACATCCTAGAAAATTAAAATTAAAAACTCAAAGTGTAGATTTGTTGAAAGAGTAAAATAAATTAAAGCCCAGCAAATACTCTTGAAAAACTAACATGGTAGAGAATTTTTTTAAAATAACATTTAAAAATCACCCAAAGCTCACCATGCAGAAATAACCATTACTGACATTTGGTGAGCCTTCTTCCAGACCTCTCTCCAGGTACACAGACAGATATAAAGCCTGATTCTACACAGAAGTTCTACCAAATAGCCCAGGGTTAATCATCCCACGATTTCATATTGTAATTTACAAAAATGAGATTACACGCACGCAGTTTTAAATTAAAAGAATTATATTTAATTCTCAAATGAGAAAGAAACAAACCTGGAGAAACTGATGCATTTCAAATAAATGTTTCTTCACCATTACAGAGTCTGGTTCTTAAAAAATCTCCCTAAACTGAGAAAATGTTTATGCAAAATTTTAAGAGCTGAAGTTACTTTTATTTTTAAACTCTCTTTCAACATTAAACTCCCTAACAGGAAAAAATGAGGAAGTTAGTTAGCTTATAATTTCTCCTACCCCTGTCCCTCCCATCCCCAATTTGATTAGTTATAATATTTACATGTGACCTTTAAGTTTTCTTCCTAAGCCATACTTCCTACAGTAGTTGTGTCTCAGTTCCATTTTAAATGAATCCACAGACTCTCAGTTCCTGAATTCTTTATTTTGACTCTTTTTTTTTTTTTTGGCTGGATTGGTTTTTAAGACACAGTTTTTATTTGCAAAAAGGACCCATCCATGCTGTATTTCTTGAGCTCTAGAATCCTTGATAATAGCTGTCTGCTGCTTTCATACTCCAAGCACAGCTTGGCTGGAGATGCAATTCTTGAGTGACTGTTTCTTGCCGTTAAGCTTCAGAGACGCCGCTCCAGGATCTTGCTGGAGTCGATGGCCGGTTTCCACTGCTGTGACCTCTGAGCCCACGGATACTGGGCACTTGGCTCCACAGGGCTTCCCGGTTCCTCCTCCCTGGGACAGCACTTACCGAGGCCACATCTTGGCCCGCTCCCATCACCTGAAGGCCGTGGCTGCCCTTCAGAGGGTGGAGGGCTGGCTCCTCCTGCCTCTCCGCCCTGTGCTGGGTGCAGACTTGCCGCTTCTCTCCCAGTGCCCCCTCCCTCATCCAGGAACTCTGGTGCCTACTCTCTCCCTTCTAACACTCGCTTCCCATCAGGTCTGGAAGGTGCAGAACCATCGCTTTCTCCCCCTTCCCTGAATAAGCCACCATCTCTCTCTCTCCAGTCTTTTTTCTGCTTAATTTTCCCACTTAAGATCTGCAATTGAGTTCTGCCATTTGGGGTCACCTAGTTATTCTAGTACTTAGTGGGTACCGAAAAGGTCTCCTTACATACTCCTAATATCCTCACTCCTTCCCAAAATGTCCATATGAAATAACCAAAGGTTACTTCCCCATGATTCTATAATGACATTCTAGTATTAAGTACTTATCTTCCCTTCAAGGCAAGTAAATCCTCAACTTCTTTGAGCGTCACTCAGTTTACTCTCACATACCCTCTCCCTTGTGAATGTTGACTGCATTTTAAATCTTCTATACACATCTTAGCACATGAAAAGTCCAGACTATGAATAGTTCTTTTTAGATTGTGTCAAGAAGCCTCTCAAAACAGAATACTCTACCCGTAAAGTATTCAGTTGATAAAGGGGATGTATTGAGAATTCCAGTAACATGCTTCAGGGCTCAGGGGAAAAAAGGATCCATAAGAGAATAGCAAAATAAGTGAAAGATCAGGATCTAGAATTTAATAATAGTAATAATAATAATAATAATAAGAAGAAGAAGAAGAAGAAGAAGAAGAAGAAGTAACAGAGTGTACATGGCACTACTATGTACGTGGCACTACTTTAAGTTGTTTGCAGATGTGGTCTCCTCCTTCCATCTTTACAACGACCTTAGGAGAAAGGTATTATTAATGACCCTGCTTTTAAAACAAAAAAACTGAGACAGAGAGGAGTTAAGAAATTTGCCCACATCACTCAGCTAATAAACTTTAGAATATAAACCTGAACCCAGCAAGACTAGGAGATGCTCTACATGGATTCTTATGAGGAAAATGGACTGTCCTCCACCTTGACTTAGGTGTGCAAAGATACTGGATTAATGAAGCAGAAATTAAAATTTCTAAAGTTTAAAATTGAAATTAAAGTTAGGACTAAGGAAATTCCTTTCTGGGAGAATGGTGGGGCTCAAGAAGCCCCAAGAAGTTACAAGCTCCCTGGGTCAGTGTCCCAGACAAAAATGACACCTACCCATGTGTGACCTTAACACGCACTCTTCCATTCCAACCAAACGATGACCTCATGATGTCCAAGGCCAGGAATGTGAGTTGAGGAGGAGAAAATAACAGCTTGCTTTCACTTTCCAGGCACAAGTACTGCCAGCCCGGGACGGCTGTCTCTGCCACGCACTCTCCACAGCTCAGGAGGGCCGTCGCTGTGCCAGACAGATTGAACACTCCGGGAATTTGATACAGTCCCTCTGGGGAAGGGTTTTTTCCACTACTCTCTAATCCAGTGAAGCCCGGGCTGGCAAAGGCAGTTGAACTGAGAGAGTGACTAAATATGCAGGGTCCTTGGAGGTTAGAATACAGTCTGTCTACAAAGGGAAGGCATTTTGTCTTCAGTCTGTCTGGATTTCTAATATCTACTGCAGACTATTAATCATGCAGACCAGACTCCTGAACTTCTTTGAACTGTTTTACATTTAATCACAATCACCACCCTCGCCCTCTCAAAAAAGCTACAAAATCCTGCCTGGTTATTTGATTTAAATGATTTTAAACATTTAAACAATGGTTTACCTGGAATACGTACCCAACCTGGAACGTATGCTGATTACCTTTAAGTGGACTCAGGCAAAACCAAAAATGCAACTGCTGTACAGATCATGAAATCATGAGAATTAAAAATTAGCCACAAACGTATTGTTCATTTCCTCTAGATTTCCTGTTAAAACATTGGTTAACCTAGATTTCATAGAAATGATACCGAAAAATAGAAGAACTCATTTTCTAAAGGCCCATTTTGATCTAATTTTATGAGGTGAGAATTTGGCCCAGAGCTTACACTTTAATATATAATTCTGAGTGTTAAAATGTCACCTGATTTTATTTTTGTGTGACCTTCACAGAAAGCCCATATCATGATTGACAAAACCACACTTACCTGAAGCCCAGGAGCATCTCTCCTTCCTCCTCCTCCACAAGCATATTTCCCATGTATTTGCTGGGCTGTCACTTACTTTATTCTTTTAATAAATCTATATTGTGTTTAAGTCAGGGTTTTCTATTTCAGTTTTCTGGGCTCTGTGGATGGAAAGCCTTTTCTCTAAGAACCCTATCCTGGGATAACAACTGAAGCCAAATTGGGAATGTGGAGTGGTATGCTGGTTCCAGAATCTTCAAAACTCCCCATTCAACCACACATAAATTCCTAAACTTGCTCCAAGCAGGGACTCCGGGTAGTGAGCAAAGTCTATGTGCGCCTTCTTCTGCACCCAGAAGGTTGCGTGTTTCCACCTTCGGGCAGGGAGGGTATCCAGACTCATATGCTCTTGGTTGCACAATCCGGGAGGGAAAAAAGAGCAAACATTTACCTAGGCCAGAAGAATGTTGCCACACATCTGTCACCAAAATAGCCACCAGAGTTTTTCAAGGTGCAGAAGAAAGGAAATCTTTAAAGCAAAGCCTCTTTGGTGCTTTCTTTCTGAAAGTTACTTGTTAATTTCCTCTTGCCTGAGAGCTGGAGTTTCTTTTTTTCTTTTTTTTTCTTTCTTTTTTTTTTTTTTTGTGGTTAAAGTTCTTCCTTTCTTTTTCATTGAAGTACAGTTTACAGTGTGTCAATTTCTGGTGCACAGCATAATAGTTCAGTCATACATATACATACATTTATTCATTTTCATTTTCTTTGTCATTATAGGTTACTACAAGATATTGAATACAGTTCCCTGTGCTATACAGTAAAATCTTGTTTATCTATTTTATATATAGTAGTTAGTATCTGCAAATCTCTAACTCCCAATTTATCCCTTCCCACCCTCTTCCCCTCCAGTAACTGCAAGTTTGTTTTCTATGTCTGTGAGTCTCTGTTTTGTAAATAAGTTCATTTGTCTTTTTTTTTTTTTTTTAGATTTCACATATAAGTGCTATCATATGGTATTTTTATTTTTTTTTCTGGCTTACTTCACTTAGAATGACAGTCTCCAGGTACATCCATGTTGCTGCAAATGGCATTGTTTTATTCTTTTTTATGGCTAAGTAGTATTCCATTGTAGAAATATACCACAACTTCTTTATCTAGTCATCTGTCGATGGACATTTAGGTTGTTTCCATGTCGTGGCTATTATAGTGCTGTTATGAAGATTGGGGTGCATGTATCTTTTCGAATTAAAGTTCCCTCCAGATGTATGCCCAGGAGTGGGATTGCTGGATCATATGGTAAGTCTATTTTTACTCTTTTTAGGAATCTCCATACTGTTTTCCATAGTGGCTACACCAAACTACATTCCCACCAACAGTGTAGGAGGGTTCCCTTTTCTCCACACTCTCTCTGGGAGCTGGAGTTTCTGCACCAGGAGCTCCCAGCAAATAGAACCTGGGGCAGGAGGCTACAAGACAAAAGGCCTCATCAAAGCACAGCCCTTGGCAAATCTAGTCTGGACACATGTTTGGCCCCAAAATTCCACACTGGGGAATATTCCAGAATACTTAAGGCTGTTGATTTGTCTGTTTCTTTAAAAGATAATGCTTCAAAGTCAGATGAAGTTGAGAAATTTGGGAGGTAGTTAAGGTGGAGGTTTCTTCCAAGGAGGTCAGTTCCAAATTCAACATCCTTGGGGTAAGACAGGAATCCAACACATCCCAGCAATGACTGTGTGGTGGTCTGCAATCTTCACTGCTGGGCTGGTGTGATCTTTCACTGCCCAGACTCCACCCACTAAGGGTTTTAGTGGAGCAAAAATAAGGGAAAGCAGAGAAAATGAGGCACAGACAAGGTATAAGTTGTCAACAACCATTACACATCCTGGATTTTCCATCACCTCTGTTCATATCATCTCTCTGGTTGTTCCCATGCAGGTAGTCATACTTGCCAGGTGGTATGTCTCCGTTTTTAATTAGGAAAATTATAAACCAAGTACAGTTTATAAAAGACAGGATACAGTTTGCCCTTTGAGGGCAATAATTGTGACATATTTATCTTTGGATTTCTAATGCCTTATATGACACGTGGCAAATAAAAAGGGTTCTGTGTATATGGAATGAATGAATCAATTGAAAAATGAAAAAGCTGATGAAAATCAAGATAAATTTGTGTGTGTGTGTGTGTGTGTGTGTGTGTGTGTTTTAAAGGGGCAGTCACTGAACTCCTAACAACATCATTTAAGCGTCTGTCTGACCTGATCTCATAGTTTCGATGTTATTGCTGTGGCCCTCAATGTCCTTGTCCTGGAAGTAAAAACAGCTGGTTAATATTAGTATTTGGGCAATCTTAAAGCAATATCTACCTCTGCTATTAGGAGAATCAGAAACTATGCCGCTTTTTCCTAAAGACCTGACTTGTCCTTCTAACCTTCCGGGGAAGGTGAGGGAGTAAGTTTCAGGCCACTTGTGTCTGTGTGTTATTTTTGCAGAGTGTCATTTTTTTTTGCTTCAAATAAGAGCATCCAAAGAAAACTCCATTGTATAAACAGTCAGTTTCGCTAATAACAGCACACGCCTAGAGCGCTAAGATTAAATTATTACACATACTCATAAAATTGTCCCCGGAGGCACCCCTTTGTCATGGTGGTTCGGGGGGACAAGACTAAGACTCATCTTCAAAATCGTGATACCAGGTTTTCTTCGGGCCCTGCTCTTTTCAAGGGTATGACCAGATGCTTCGTTTATAGAAATCTAAACCATGATTTGCCTTTTAACAAACCTGGGATTTGTCATTTCTGCCCCTCTTTCGAGGTAGCCTTTGGAGATGAAAGATCTTTCAGCTCAGGTTAACTGGAAAATGTTTCTGAATAACCAGGTTCCAGGTGGAGAGTGCCTTCCGGGAATACCTCTACTTGCAGAAACAGCACTCCCTGCAAGGTTATCAGAGCAAAGGCCAGGGGAGGAGCCCTCATCCCAGCAGAGGGGCTTATTTTGTAAGCCTCTTCAGCTTGCCCGGGATCACTGGGTGAGGAGAGGAAGGAACGCCCACCTGGTGTAGCACAGGGCCCAAGTATGCTTCCCTCCTGACCTCGAAGCCGTGCCCGGGTCCACCACATGAACTGCCCAGAGCTGGCTCATGTTTCCAGGTCCCGCTCTTTCCTGCACAAGGAGACGCCCCTGGACCCCCAGGAGAAACAGCAGCAGCGCCGAGTGCCGGCAGAGAGAAATGAGGTGTGCGTGTTCTGTTTTCACACTGCAGCTCTTCCCAGCTTCTCTTACGACAGAAATGACATTTGCAATGATGCCAGAAGCCCATGAAGTAATAACCTTTCCCCAGACGCTCACCAGCTTTGCCTTGCTTTGAGACACAATCAGTCCCCAAGAGTTTATGACTTCGTGGCCTTCCACCTGAATAGACGGTACCCCTTCGGAGGGTGTAACGACCTCGCCCAGCTCACATGCACTCCAGGAGGGCTGTGTGGGCACGGTTACCCACGGGCTGTCACGACTTGTGTAGCTTCAGATGGTTCAGAACCTACCACCTTCAGTCCAGATTCCAGGGGAAGAGTGCAGATGATCAACTGGCTTTCGAAGCAGATCAGATAACAAAAGTGCTACTTCAGACCAATAAGTGAGTGACCCAAAACTTAAATGTAAAAATGCATGAAAACCCACAAAACCACTTCCCTTCAAGTTCTTGATAGCAATCATGTTAGATCATTAAGTAAGCAAAGTTCAAAGGAGAGCATTCACACCTCCTGCAGCAGAGCGTCCGGGTGCTGGGGCCCAGCTCTCACACTGTTCTCCTGCGAGGAAAAGGCTGGTGTCCAAACAGTGAGGGGTGGGCTAAGCACATGAACCGCCCTTGTAGGCACGTGCCCCACTCAGAACATTGCACAGCCTACTGCTCGAGTCTTGTGAAAATGTAGTTAAATGCCAGATAATTGTTGTGTGTGCTGTAAGATCCTATGGTGACTGTTGAGTTTGTCTGCACTCAGACAAACTCTTTGGACTTTGGACTTTGGCTTTTGATGATTCATTTAGAAAACGGTCCAAACTTAGGTGCCACAAAAGTGCCATCAGTCCCATAGTTGTAACAGAGCCTCATCCATCTGGCCTTTGCCTCTTTCAGGATATGCCAACGCTGCAGGAAGTTATCATTTGTGGTTATTATCAGTTATTCACATCTTGGTGTGAAGGAAGGCTGTGAGAGTCAGGTTTTAAAGCAACAGATAGACCTAGGACATTTGTCCATGAGCGATCTAATCACTCGACTAGGGATTAATCACTAGAACAGGAGACCAGGAAGAAAAAATAGATAACCTTTTATACGACTCAGTTAAAATACACACACACGATCATCTGCACTGTGCCAGGAGCTGGCCCTGTGGGTTCTTACCCTGTTTAGAGTTTTGCCTGAAACCCACTCTTCTATTGGCTGGGAATTCGACTTTGCACATCTCTTAAGGCTTCCAGGCAGGCCTCAGGAGCAAGAGGACCAAGAAAGGAGAAATCAGAGCAACAGGGAAGGGTAGAAAGCAGTGTCCAGCAGGAGGATGGTGACAGAAAGAAGCAAATGTCAGAAAAATGGCCTGTTTTGGGGGCTGTGGAGACAGACCCAGACTAGGAGTCCAGAGACCCGAGGGCTAGTTCCACATTGTCCCCGTGGAATCGTGGGCCGTGAAGAAGCATCCTTCCTTCTCCAGGTCCTAGTTTTCTCACTAGATTAAAGAGGAGCATGCAGTGCACCAGGGCTTCTCAAGCAGGGGCCGTTATGCCCTCTTAGGGGATATTTGTCAACGTCTAGAGACATTTTTGGCTGTCAGAAAGGAAGAGGTGGCTGCTACTGGCATCCAGTGTGTAGGGACAGGGATGCTGCAAGCATCCTGTGATACACAGGACAGCCCCGCAAGGAAGAGTTATCCTGGCCAGAACGCCAACAGTGGCAATGGTGGAAACCTCTGGGCTGCCCCATTTGAAGGGCCCATTACCCTCTAATAAGATCCATGTGGTTGATGGCCCCTTCAAAGAGGATTGGTCTGGAACCAAGACTCCAACGGCCATACTTTGCATTTTTCTCAGGACCACAGAGCCAACGTGACCCATTATACTTAGAGATTGTGCCTTGTTTCTGGCATTCGTGAGCATGTGTCCCGCACACTCAGAGGCTGACCTCAGCTGCTCAAAGGGAGGTTTGGTCTGCAGGGAGGTTGGAAGGTGCATGAAAGTGGAAGTCAGCAAATTCGCCATCCACGTGGGGGCTGCTCTGCGTTTACACGATGTGTGGTGCCCCCAGAATCAGTTCATACTCATTGACCTTAAAAGGCTCCTGCAAGGGCTCTTTTGAATCCACAGAGTTTAGAACAAGTAGATACATTATATAAGAATGAAATATCAAAGGAGACTATGAAAGAGCTGCCACCTACACTTCTTGGCAGTTGTTTGGTGAGTACAGCCAACAAGAGGAAAGGGGCCCCTGTGGCTTTTGAGTGGGCTGGAGAGGTTTCAAGAATTTGCCAAGAGTTTTGGAACCATTCTGCCCTCCTGCTGCAGGCACGCCTGGCAGGAGAGGAACCCATGAGAGAAGAGAAGTGGTAACTCCCTGAAGGGCTCCACAGGGGGACCTCTGCCTAAGCAGCTGAGGCTATGCCTTATCAGGTGCTTGGCCTGGGAAAGGTGGTTCTGAACAACCAAGGCCAGTGGACTCGTGAGTCTGCCTGCATCCACTGCCCCTCGGAGGTCTGAAGCCCCTTGCACTCTGCCTGCACTTCCTCCCAGTCACGAGACCGCGTGCCCTGCCACCCTCTAGCAATAACCACACAGTGAGATAGGAAATCCTTCTCACTTTGCTGGGCCATCAAGACCCAAATGCTCTGTGCTGTGCTGGTTGGAGGTCTGGTGGTGCTCTTCCCAGACCCTCTGGAAATGTAGCCAAAAAAAAAAAAGAAAAAAAATCATCAGGAGAGGTGGAGAATATAGGTTTCCTTCAACTCCTGCCCAAATTACTGAAGTCCCCTCCTAACTGGTCTCCTCACAGCCATCTGGTTCCAGTCCAGTCTCTTCTCAGCAGTGCAGTCAGAGTGAGTCCTGCCAGTTCAAAACTAATTGTCTTGTGCTCCTACTTAGAATGTCACTGTAGTGCTCTGGAGATTAAGACAGAATCCCTTTACAACTCTCACAAGGACTTGCGTGGACCCAGCTGCATCCTGCCTCTCTAGCGTGATATCCCACCACGTTCTCTGTGCTCCAAACACATGGGCTTCCTGCTTACTTCTGCCACAGGGCCTTTGCACATACTATTTCATCTGCCTTATAGCCTCTTCCTCCCAGGCCCTCACTCTTGTCACCTGGTTAATTGTATCCTCCCTTCAGAGCTCCTCTCATTCATTGCCTCCCTCACAAAGGCCTTGTCCAGCCTCCCTCACTGGGTCACGACACCATGTGCCTCTTCCTCAAAGCTCTTTAGACAACTGCAGTGTTACACTGACGTGTGCACAGGTGCTTAGTAAGTATCTACTGAACAAACAGGTGAATGAACCATTCCCCGCTGGGTGGGAATACTCTCTCTGACCACACAGTCTTCTTTCTGCCTCTTTGGCGGTTCCATCCTCCGAGCCTGGGAGGCTGTTGGCTTGTGTCTCCTCACCGAGAATTCGCCTTCCCTGACAAGCCCAGCACACCCACTCTTTCCTCTGTAAACTCTTCTCTCGCCTCCCACTGCTCCCTGAACGTATGCGTCCCTCTCTGTGATCCTGCTGCTCTTTATTTGTATCTTTCAATTTAACTATTAAATGTATGCTTTAATTAGCATCCATCGTAGACATGTTAGTCTTCCCCTTTGAATTCTATACTCCTCAAGAAAAGAGACTCAGCCTAGCATACTGTTCTTCTGCAAAGTTGTATGTGCTTAATAAATACTGGTTACACCGAAATGTCACTCGTGAAAGCTCCGGTGAGAGGCATAACCTCAAACGGCTAAGATGTCACTAATACCAGTGACATTCCACCCACCTGAGCTTCTCAGAGAGGGTAGAGAATGCAGATGGGAAGAGGTGCTTTGTTCACAGGGGGAGAGAAATTAGGTATATTGTGAGAATCTTGTAATTAATGGTAAGTTATTGTCACCGTTGGGACTTCTCTTGTTCCAGATGGCGGTCAGGGCAGTAACACTGTTTCTCTGTATGTCAGGTTGTCAGATTGAGCAAATAAAATACAAGACTCCTGGTTAAACTTGAATTTCAGATAAATAAGCATTTTCTTGTGTAAATATGTCCCAAATCTTTCATACTTACTAAAAATAATAGTCATTGCTTAGCTGAAATTGAAATGTAACTTACCCTGTGTTTTATCTAACAAACTTAACCACACGCTTTTAATGTATGGCTCAAGATGCTGTAATACAAACAAATAACAATACACACACACACACACACACACACACACACACAAAGAATGCCAGTACAAAATGATCCCATGAATGGAATTCTTCAGCAGTGTTTACTGGTCTGTCTATATGGTTGTCATATCACTGCCTGAATCATCGCTATCTTCAAGGGCGGTGCTGGATCTGCGTTATTGTTTGTATACGATCCCA
This sequence comes from Camelus dromedarius, assembly GCF_036321535.1. Taxonomy (NCBI): domain Eukaryota; kingdom Metazoa; phylum Chordata; class Mammalia; order Artiodactyla; family Camelidae; genus Camelus; species Camelus dromedarius. Next base: position 6,958,569 of record NC_087454.1, on the reverse strand, counting down.
AGATGACGTTATATTCACATGTGCACTTAAAGCCTATTATGTTCAGGAAGAAGGAATGGACTTTTGTTGGTAGTTTTCATAACATTTCCACATATTTAGAGTTAGATTCCGAAATAAGACCATAGTTCCCATACATAAAGTTTTACATTAAAAAAATAGAAAGGCAGAAACCAATTTTGAATATATTACATAAGTTAACTTGAAAGTTCAGGATTTAACTCACAGTCAAATCTCAGTTTGTCCCAGGGCGTGGGGTTGGGCAGAGAAAGGAAAAAGCACATACTCTCCAGCAGTTTTCCTGGAGACTTCTGCCTTTTCGAGGAGGAGGAAATAAAAGTGAGGAATGAGACAGACTGATCAGATTTTCCCTTCAGAAATAACAAGTACAGCGCTGACTCCCTGTAACCTCGATGGAGGAGGCCAGATTCCTACAACTGGGGAGGCTGTGTTTGATTTCATTATATCTTTTCCTCCCTTATAATCTTGCAAGGTGAGACTTTTTTTATTAATATTATTATTAACAAGAATTAAAACTGAGTTTGATCTGACGAGTTTTTGTGAGTCAAGGGACCATGAGCACGCATGAACATGGTAAAACCGATACAGAATGTTGCCTTGAGAACCTGTTAGGCCTACAGTCTCTGCATTTTCTTTTGACCATAACCCGATCCTTGTCTAGAGATTCTTGAAAGAATATGTCCTGGCTTCCTTGGGACTCGGCTGTTTGCAAGAATCTCAGATTATTAAGACAAACTTAAACAGTCCTATGTCCCTGCTATTTCCCCAGAAGATAATGTTTTGTTCCTAGGCGACCATCATTAAGCATCAGAAACACCTAGCTCATGCCCAGTTTTCCAAAAGAACGCTTTCTGTGTTGAAATGGAGGGAGGGGGTGGGTGCATACCTATCATCTCTCTCTGTCTCATTTTTATTTCTTTTTTTTTTTTTTTTTTTTGGTAAAGATATATTGACCCTAGGATGTGAAACCAATTTATACACAAAAATAAACCGTGTATTTGAGAGACAGCGCTTTTTCTGGGAAAACTGAACTACGTCTGATTAGGCATGAGCTCCTCTCCAGTATTCACCGCTTCTGACTTTGCGTATGAAGGCAGCAGTGCATTGCGCGTGCAGGAGCCTCTGTGTGATCAAATAGTGTAAGTGACGTGGAACAAAGATGTCGATTTCCTAGCAGCTCCTCTCTGATCTCTGTAGTGTTTCTTGGACCAAGGAAGGGGGTGCTGCCAGGAGGCCTGGGAAAAGGTCAGCTATAATTTCCAGGGTCTTTAACGCCAATCAGCAGTGAATCATGTTTTAGTGTGTATCTGTGACTGGCTGTGTGTACGGGGTGGGGGCCAGGGGTGCGTGTGTGCACATGTTAATGTGTTTTGCTCTCTTTAAAGCAAAGGAAGGGCCCGTGCAGACCCACAGAGAGTTATATTAGCACAAGGTTTGCTGAGGCATTCCAAGCAGAGGTAAACAGGGACATGAGAGCTAGTTGGGCTATTTCAATGGGAACCTCCTGTTCCTTCACATGATTGGCACCTCCTTAGAGCGTCCCAAGCCCTTTTTTGATTTTTGTCTTCATCTGTGTTCTCAGCTGCCAGTGGGCCGGAAAGTTCATGTCATGCTCAGGCTGGTAGAAAATGAGAATCCCAGTTGTTTCTGGAGAGGCCCTCGCTGCCACGGCTGAGCCCAAGGAGAGGCTTGAAATGAAGAGCCAGCAGAGGTAGAGTTACAGCACCTGGGACTGAAGACTAGGCTGCTTGTGTGCACGTGATGGTTCACGGCGGCGGGGGAGCAAGATACAGTCTGTGATTGACAGGCGTCAGATAACCTAGCCTCAGACCACGGGCAGGGCGGAAGCACAGGGGTCGGTGGAGACATGCTTATGTGAAGGCAAAGCAGGGGGTAAGGGGGGAATTCTGCCCTTCACCACCCAACACACACGCACGCGCACACGCCGGCTCGGGCTGCGGTGTGGAGCAGCACAGGGCCCACAACGAACGCACCCTGGGACTGACCCACAGAGAAATTAGGCAAAGACTCTGAGGCAGCTGGAGTCCAGGAGGTATTTCTTTGTAGAGACCCCCAGAAAAGAACCACATTCCTCGGTAAACCGTGCCTGTTCCCGGCTTTGCTTCCTTCCCCCTCCTGGCCCGTTTCCTCGGGCCCCAGAGCTCTTGAGTGCCTGTCTCTGAGACTCTCACAGGTCGCTGGAGGCAAACCTGGCCAGTGGCTGGAGCTGGATTCCAGTGAGGAGACCTGGAGTCGGGCTGCGCTGGCTTGGCTGCCAGGGCCAGTCACTTCCACCGAAAATGAGCAGGCCTCAGCCTTTTCCTCCAGAACTGAGCTCCTAACGTGGGTCCTGCCCACCTGAGAGGGGATAGAGAATCGGGAACATTGATGGTGCGTCTGGACGTGAGTTCTTCGTGAGGAAGGCTATTTTCCTCTACAGTGTGGATTTGAGCCTCTTACTTAACTACCCTGGACTCCAATATCCCTCTCTGTTTAATACTAACCCCCCTGAGATGTCCCTCAGAGGTGTCCCATTAATAGAAGGCAAGAGACCTAGAAAGGTGATTTTTTTTCTTTTTTCTTTTGATTTACAATGTTGTGTTGTGGTAGTTTCTGGTGTACAGTATACCGAGTGATTCAGTTATACACATATATATATATACATTCTTTTTCATTACAGGTTACTACAAGCCGTTGAATATAGTTCTCTGTGCTATACAGGAGGACCTTGTTGTTTATTATGTATATAGTAGTTTGTATGAGCCAATCCCAAACTCCCAGTTTATCCCTACCTCCCCCCATCCCCCCCCAGTAACCATTAGTTTGTTTTCTATGTCTATGAGTCTCTACCAGAAAGGTGATTTAAACAAAACAACCACCACCACAACAAAATATCTTTTTTTTCCCTTTTTTTTTAATTGAGTTATAGTCATTTTACAATGTGGTGTCAAATTCCAGTGTAGAGCACAATTTTTCAGTTATACATGAACATACATATATTCACTGTCACATTTTTTTTCACTGTGAGCTACAAAGTATCTTTATTATTCCCTAAAACCTTTATCGTCCCTGAAATGTTAGAATGGGGCCGACCAATGTAGTTAAGTTTGGATTAACGTTTCCCTGTTGAGAGACTTAAGATCAAGAGAGTAAAATAATAGCCAACTAGTATTTATAGGGCTTTATTTTTTTCTAGGATGGCATTTATTCTTGCCATTGTAGGTTATATTCCCTTAAAACCCAAATTAAACAGCCAGGTTTCCCATACTCCGTCATCTCCTTAGGTCTCCCATAGCAGCAGAATTCTGGACACATCTCCACAGGTGGAAAATGCAGGCACGGTACGTAGTGAAATTAAAACACGGTTCACTGACCCGCAGTTAAAGATTACAGCTAAAGGTAGCGAGGAATTTGCAGGTGTGTGGTTTTATTCCTCACTGCAGTCACAAGAACCGTTTTAATGTTGTTAACCACGGGGTTCCGCCTGGAGCCTTGTTAAATTGATTTGCAAATGAGAACTTGGAAACCGGCGGGATGGTGAATTTTAAAGGAGCTTTAGTGCTCAGAGGAATGGGAGGGGGTTGCTGGGCCCACTTATGGAATCTCAGAGCTGAGGTCACAGGGCATCCTCAGCACCTTTACCCCAAGGGAATAATCACAGTCAAGCTCAAAAACCCGTCGCTGGACCCAGCTAACAGGTCTCTCTGGGATCTGGGGAGCAAGATCCCTCTACCGGCTGCAGGTCAGCACGTGGGGAGGGTCACGGGAGCCCTCTGTGTCCCAGGACTGTCAGCCAAAATCTCCTCGGGAAGAGGAAGCAGAGCGGGATTCTGCGCACTTAGCAGCCTCTCTCCTCCTGGGGGTTAAGGACTCTGAGGGATGTTCTCCCTTTGCATTTATGACGCTGAGGAGAGGAGAGATGTTGGGAGCCACCCCGAGGAGGAAACTAGTGGAGGGTGACGTGTAGGGATTCCAGCAAGGCTAGCACACAATGGTCTCATTTTCATGGTGTGTCAAATTAAATTTAGCCTCTGTCCACCGTGCTTGTCATGGGCTCTAACTCATGCAGAGCCAGCATTTCACAAAATTTTATGACTTCGCACTGTCATTGACCTCTAAGGACAATGGCCAGTTGGGAGGAAGACCAACAGGGGCTCTTTTCTCTCCTATCCCAGCTTTTCCCTCCCTCCTGCTCTCTGAAACACATGCTGGGCGGGTGCTTGGTTCTGCCTTGGCCAAAGCCATCCATTCGCACATCTCTTCATGTTGGGTGATAGGAAGAGCGAGGGCTTGTAGCCCAGACACCTCTGCCGGTTGGAGAGAGCTGGGAAAGACCTGGTCCTGGCAGGAGCCTCTCGGAGCCCCTTCACCAGGACCTCTACACTTAGTACCTCGTGCACCAGACCAGCGGCAGAGGCTGGAGAAAACTCACGCCAGCAGACAGCGTAACCTCTGGGCGGGAGGTGGGAAAACTCAGTATATAACCTACTGACCCAGTATGACTGTCTGCCTTGAGCAGAGGGCTGTCCTGACCGGCAGACCAAGCCTGATGTGTGTACACTCAGCAGTTTGTTATCCAGCACCTGCTCTACTCAGTTACACTGTTTACACTGTAGGTACTCGACACTACCAGTCATCCCGGAGTACTAGTTCTCTTCTGGACGTGAGTTGTCCGTGAGGAAGGCTATTTTCCTCTGCAGTATGGATTTGAGCCCTGGAAGATTTGCTTCTAAAGAATTGGCTTCTGTGTTAATGGAAGGCTGGCATGGCCAAAATCTGATGGGGGAGGCCAGCAGCCTGGAGACTTAGGAAAGAGTTGCAGTTCAAGTTCAAAAGCAATCTGCTGATGAACCAGGGAAAGCAAGCATTGCAGGTATGTTACAGAGGCCGTCTTCAGAATCCCCTCTTGCTCAGAACAGGTCAGCTTTCTGTTCTATTCAGGCCTCCAACTGATTGGATGAGGCCCACTCACAAACAGGGACAATCTCCTTTACTCAAAGTCCACCAGTTGAAATGTAAATCTCATCCAGAGCACCCTCACAGAACCACCCAGAATAGAGTCTGAACAGATATCTAGGCGTGGTGGCCCAGCCACGTTGACTTGTATACAAAGTTAACCATCAAGAGGTCATTGGCATGTGAGTAAGTGACTTTGGAAGCACTCGAGTGGGTGACCTGGCCTGGAGAGAGAGAAGGAGGGAGGGCCGCGTGCTCCGCGGGTAGGAAAGAGCAGGTGTCAGCAGAAGGCACTGCAGAGACCTGGCCGCATCCTCAGAGATCAGCCCAGCGGCGGTGGGAAGACCTGTGTGCAGCTGGCGGGGCTCCCCGGGGGGCGAGGCGGGGCCTCGGAACTGAAGAAGGTCAGAGTAGCTCTGGCATTCCGGAGGCTTACTGCCACCCAGAGAGTTGACCTTGACAATTCTGCTTCTAGACCAGACTGGCCTGGAGGATGGGATAAACCAGAGGCTCTGGTGGTTTCCGGGGTGACGAGCGGAGGCCCGGGACCCAGGGAACGTGAGTGGCCTCACAGAGCAGCCAAGGCCCTCTCCTGTCCAGACCGGGAGCGTGTTTGTTATGCCTGCCTCTGTCTTCTGGCTGTTTTCCAGAGAACAGCAAATTCTTCTTTGGGGTACTTTTCTGGCATCAGCTCAAGGACCTGTAGAACCTCAGCATTGAAAGGGAATAACGGGTTATTAAGAGCTTGAGATTTGGAGCCAGACAAGCCTGGGTTAAACCCTTGCTATGTGACTCTGGGCAAGACATTCGCCTCTCCGAGCATCAGGTCCCTCATCTAGAGTAGGAACACTAACCCCTGCCTTGTTGTTACAGAGATTAGATAATACGCTTGGCTGTATCTGGCGGTGGTAAGATCTCTGGGTGGCAAATACAAAGAGAATAAGCTCCTTGTCTCTCGGGAAAACTTATTTCTCCTGTCTAAAGACTTCACTCCCCAACTCTCTCCAACATTTCCCAACTTTTGCTTTTTCCTCTCTACATTTAATTACCAGGTTTTTTTGGTGGTTATCACGCCACACTCCCTCACGAGTACTAAATGTATCCATGTGTTCATACAACCGACGCCATCCTTCTAAATGCATACAAAAAATTCCATAGTCAGTCTCATGTTTGTGTCAGCCTTCGGAATTGCACGAGAAATAACGGCATGAAGTCAGTTACAAATTGTTATTGCTAGACAAAAATGAGAATGGTGGTTATGGTTGCCGAGGATTTGGGGGTAAGGATGAGGGGAGGAAAGGGGAGGGCCTGCTAATGGGCGTGGGGTTTCTTTTTGGGGTGGTGGAAGTGCTCTGGAGTGAGATAGTGATGATGGTGGTACAACTCTGTGAATATCCTAAAAACCACTGAATAGTACACTTAAAAATGGTGAATCGCATATATGTGAACTGTATCTCAGTGAAAACAAACTGCTATTGCCTGGGTCAGATAGAGGATCGCCTACTTCCAAGATCACCCATTACGCGAACCTGCAAACGTGAGGCACTTGCCCCACACGAGGCACAGTTAGGGACTGGCAAGTGACGGACAAGGGCACCAGGACCCCAGCGTGCGGCAGGGTGGATTGGTCAGTGAGCAGAGCGCGAGTTCAGGAAAAGGACTCAGCAGTAGGGGCTGGTGCACATCTCCAGGAGAAGCCGAGACTTAAGCTGGAGATGAGGGAAGAATGGATGAACTTGGAGAGGTGAAATAAGAGACTTTCCAAAGAAGAATTCAGAAGGAGTAAGAGATCGTGGTGTTTTACTTTCTTCCTGTTGTCTTGTTTATTTCATTTCTTCTTACAGTGCTTCCAAAGGGAGATGGGAAGACGGGTCTCCCGGGCAGGGGAGTTGGGGGAACAGATCTGGGGCAGACAGGGAGGAAGAGACAGTTTATTGATGATCAGGCCTTGCTTTGTATGGGAGGACGCAGGACGTGGTCACCTGGAGCCCCTGAGCCAGGCCAGACAGTTCCTCATCACTCTTCCAGGTGCCTTTGAGCACCTGAATCCTGCGTCCTATAACCTGATGTGAAGGTGGCTTGTTGGGATGAAAACATTTGACTGGCCTGGCCTTTGCAGTTTTTCGTTACAAGAGCTGTCTGAACTCTGAAGGAAACGAGGTTTCTTTGCTGTAAAGAAGAGCAGTGCTGCCAGGTGTGGGGGGTTCCTAGGCTGCCATCTTACGTTATGTGGGTGTGAAATGAAAACCCTCTCATTTTTTGTAAGTCAACAGAAACTGGGGTAAAGCAGGAACAAAGGGAACACGCACTGGCTTTAAATACTACCTTAAAAATTCAGGGCAGGTTTTGTTGGCTAAACCACAGCACGTCTGGGAGGTTTCAATGAGGAGGTTGGCACGAGGCCTTGATTTTTCTGTAAAATGCCATGGGGTGGTCACCAGACTGCCAAGCCAGGTAAGCCGGTCGAACCCAGGGCCTGGAAAGCCACAGGGGGTGGCTCACTGCTGGGCCCCGGGAAGAGCTACCTTTGCCTCTTCCATGGAACTGTGACACCAGTGGGTGGGCATGTCAGGGACAGTGGGTGGGATGGCACAGCCTGGTACCGCCCTCAACCCGAGGCAGATGGTGGGCTCCTGGGCCCGGAGCCACTGACACAAACGGTGCAGATGTCCAGATTCTTAGACTCCATTTCACTGGAATATTTTGCAAGTTCCCTCCTGGAGGTGATGGAAGTCTGCGTCTTTGGCATTCCTTTATTCTTTGGTATTCACGTTATTATTTCGTTAGCAGGGTAGCAGAGTATGACTGCTATTTAAATATCTCTCCCTCGCCCCAGAGTACTTGCCTGCCATGAAAAGAAGTGGTTTAGCATAAAGTGGAGTTTTTTTAAACATCCATTTTCCAGATGGACTGCTCTGTTAAATTTACACATACACACACACACACACACACACAGAAAAAGCTAAACCATGTGGAATGCTCCTCGGTGAATATTATTGTTTACTAGACTTCTTATTCCATCTTACGGCGTTTTATACTAAAATATCAGCAAGCTCGTAAAGAGGGCTTTTTTTAAAGGTCCGTAATCTTTCTAACCATAACAAAAGGGCGGTAAATATATTGTACAAGAGTGCGATGGAAAAACGTGCTAAAGTATTTCCATAAATCAAATGTAGCACTTTGGCTTTGACTCTAAAGCATTAAATTTAGTAAATTAGAACCAGATGATTTTAAAATAGAAACTTACATAACTTTACGGTGGGATTTTTTTTTTTTTCCTGCACAAGTTTATCTTCCTGAAGTCCCTTTGGCTGCTACCGTAATGGGTATTTCAGAAGTGAGGGCAGTATCTGAGTGTTACACATCCTTGTAACTCTCACGGTGCCCAGCATTCTGTTGGGCAGTTAGTTAAGTACTGGTGGACGGAGGAATGAAATCTCAGCAGCGATTAACAAGTACACGTTAATTGGCAAGGAAATGTAATATAAATATTTATACGGATCTATAGGTAGACAGAGCACTGCTAGCCTGCACTTAACAGTAAAACTATGCCTTGCTCTTCCTTTCATTGTTAAATCTGTGCATCCAAACCAATGAATTTGAAATAAAAGGGTAGATCTGCTTCTCATTTGGGTCACCAAATTCCCACCTGGAACTTTCCTAATACGTAAGTCTCCGTATTATTTTTGCCTTCTTAGGAGCTGCAGAAAATGCTCCTTCCTGTCATTTCTCTCTCTCCCCTCACATGCAATTTCATAACATAGCTGGTACCTTAAAGTCGAGCTGGGAATTCAGTGCAGCATGTAGTCCTAAAAGATCCTAAATGTGGTGCTACAGGGGATACAAATAAATGAGGCGTAGTCTTTGCCCTTTAGGAGAATACTTCTGGTGCAGGGACAGTCAGGACACTGTAGCTGCAAGTTCAATAAGCTCAGCCCCAGCTAGGTTAAGCAGAAAAGTGTGCTTATTGCTTTAGGAATTGGATTAAGCAGAGACTTCAGGTATGGCTGGATCCGGACGCTCAGACAACAGGATCAGGCTTCCTTCCGTTCCTCCACTCCAAATAACTTTGCTTCTTTTGTGTGTGAACTCATTCTTCCTTGCTACGGACACTCTCTACAATGAGGAAAAGATGTTTGCTGCCAAGCAGACATTTACAGTTTATGATCCAAAGAAAGAGAGGCCCTCTCTCTCCCAAGCTTCATTTACAAAAATCTCAAAGAAGGTCTCAGAGTCACTCTGTCTGGCTCACATGCCAAGTTCTTGGGCCAATCGCTGTGGAGAATGTGGGAATACAGTCTGTGACAGACCAGGCCTGACAACCGGCGGTTGGAGATCTCCCCTGGTGAATGAATGGAAAGGGGGTATTTATGCCATAAATACTGAGGGTATAGGGTTGACATGGCTGATCAGATGTGGGAAGAGGAGGGAAGAAGAAACAAAAGATCAGTTTGAACTTCTGATTCTAGGTACCTGGGACAATGGCAGCATCACAGACAGAACAGCTAGAAGTAGACACTGTTTCAGTGGGAAGTTCAAACGAGAATGAGCCAGGGTTCTCCAAAGAATTGGAACCAATAGGCCAATAGGATGTGTGAGTGTGTGTGTTTATGTACACAGAGATTGATTTAAGGAATTGACTCACATGATGGTGCAAGCTAGAAGTCCAAAATCTGCAGGGCAGGCTAGCAGGCTTTTGACCCAGAGAAGAACTGATGGTGCAGCTCGAGTCCAGAGGCCTCCTGGAGCAGTTTTCTTCTTTCTGGAAGCACATCAGTCTTTTTTCTCTTAAGACCTTCAACTGACTAGATGGGCCCACCCACATGATGGAGGTTAACTGCTTTACAAAGTCTACCAATTTAAATGTTTTTCTCATTGAAAAAATATCTCCACAGCATGTCTAGACTAGTATTTGACCAAATAACTGGGTACTGTGGCCTAGCCAGGTTGACACATAAAATTAACCATTACAAGATGTGACTGTGAGGAGTTTATGGGGAGCCTCTGGAGTATCTGGGTGTAGGAGGAAATGAGAGCTGAGATCTCAGAACACAAGCCAGGGGATGTGATTTTCATCAACATAAAATTGAGAGTAGAAGTCGTTGGAGGGGATAAGATGGATAAAGGAGAAAAGAGAGACAAAAAAGGGCTGAGGATGCAAACTCGGGGAAAGGCAGCCTGAAAAGAAGGCTGATTTGCAGTGGTCTGTGGGTGTCCGTAGCGAGATTGGTTCCAGGACCTCCCTACCCACCCCACCCCACAGATATCAAAATCCTCAGTGCTCTAGTCCCACCCAGTCTACCCTCTATATGTGCGGGTCCCGAATTTTTGGAGTCAATCACTGGTGGGTAGAAAATACTACACCATCCGTGGTTGGTTGAACCCGTGGATTCGGAACCCGTGGGTACGGAGGGCGGGAGTGCCGACTGTATTGGTGGGACAGGTTAAAGACCAGGAAGAGCCCACTGCTGCCGAAGCCAAGGAGGCTGTTTCAAGACAGGTGATGGAGAATGTCAGAGGCTGGGGGACACAAGGGACTGAGGACAGACCCCACCTTGGACAAGAGGGGCCTCAAGATGCAATATGCAGACCCACACCAGGTCACACACCGCCCAGGACCGCGGTGGTTGAATTCGGTAATAATAACAACAGACCAGGCTTGTATTTCCTATGTCCATTTTTCTAGTAACTTACTTTTTTTTTTTTAAATGGCAATATTAGGGAGTGAACCCAGAACTTCCTATATGTTAAGCATGTGCTCTACCACTGAGCTATACCCACCCCTCTAGTCATGTGTTTTTAAGTGGTTCATGATGGCTTGAGAATGGAAGACACTGGTACTTCACAGCGGAGAGCTGGGGAGGCGCTGGCCTGCGTGGCGGTGGGTGGAGTGCATGGCAGAGGCAGAGGCGAGGAGGACAGAATGGGAGGCCAGGACGGGATGGCTCACTGGTGGTGGCAAGTGAAAGACGGACAGAGCAGAGCGCTTGGTGTGGTGCTGGGGGAAGGAGAGGTGGCAGAGGCGGGTCCTGAGGAACTGGAGGCTGTCAGTGGTCCGTGCTGGTTCATCCACGATTACAAAGTATAAAAATCTAGAGTTCTTTTATACTTCATTTGGCGGCAAAACCTGACCTGGACTGGCCCCAGGTGTACATATTCTTTTGCCTGCCTTGGTGTGAATGTTCGTACGTCTGCCGAAATGTGAATGACTCTGTGTTCCGGACGCAGGCCCGCGGCCCATTGGAGGTTTCGTAGCATGCCACATAGATGCTAAGTCTGTTTCTAAAAGCTGAAATACTCTGAATTCCACGACTCGTCTGGCCTCCAGGTTTTTGAACAAGGAACCATGGATCTGTGTTTTGGATGAGGAAGGCGTGCAGGTCCTTGTAGAAAGCGGGATGTGGAAGATCAGGGGACAAGGTGGGGAGCCGAGTCCCGCAGTGGGCTTGAGAGGGGAGGATAAAAAGCGCACAACCATCGGGTAACGAGGGAAAGCTTTTTTTCCCTGGTGACCAGAATTGCATAGAAATTGGCTTTTAAAGATAGAAAGCGATTTTGAGATGGGGAAATCTAAAGGTGAGGAGCACGTGGCCTCCACCTTCTAGAGACGGGAGAGCCGTGGCTTTGCCCTTTCTCCCAACTCTCCGCCCTCCTGAAGGCCAGAAGCTCCACAGGCTGCTTGGAGCATGAGTCATGAGAACCCGCAGGCATCGAAGTTCAAGAAAACCCTTGCGGCCTCCCTCCCTTGTCTACATCCTTTGGTCTGAAATCACAGGGTGCCAGGACTTAAGCAAATGAAGGGCACTTGCACTGAGCATCTGTAAACCTCAGTGGTGTGAGTAATTGAGCCTTAAAGTCTGGTGCCTGCTCCTCGTTAGCCGGCTCCTCTCTGGCTTCTCTGACAAAGAAGAGAGCTGCTCTTTACTTCCCGGCTTCAGTGGGCAGAAAGGAATGCGCCGTCCACACGCGCCGGCCAGTCAAGGGTGGACACGGGTGTCTCTGCCGCCGCCTCGTCTCTGGCCCACGCTGGAAAGGCACTCCTCCAGCAGACGAAATAAAAGATTGCTGATAGCTGGAGTGCTTTGTTTGCTTTCTAAAATGAATCAAGCTCTTCAAAAGCTTAGATTGGACAGTGCGGGGCCGCACGCTGGTCCCTCGGCCACATTCCTCTCATCCTGCCCTCCCCCTCCGCCTCCCCTCCCCCAGGCCCTGCATCACTCAGATTCCTAGTACTCACTCATCAGCGCCAGCTGGCGGCCACCGGGGCTGGCCAGACGGACCAGGTGCCCTGGGGCAGGGCCTGTGGGACAGTCACAGGCCTCAGCTGATGAGGGCAGGGAGGAACGGGAGGCAGGGGTTCTTGAAGGACAGAGTCAGCCAGGCTCTCTTCTGCCCGGCAGGGGGTGGGGGGCTGTGAGGGGTGGGGGTGAGGGTGGCGGGAAATGCAATCCCAACCCTAAAGAAATGGTTTATTCTGTGCTGCCAGTTGAGTGTCTATTTGATGTTTAAAGCACCCACCCCATGTCCCCCGCAGTTCTTCCCCACCCATCTCCATCCTGGAGTCATGCTGGATGTGGGATGTGGAGGGTGCCTTTTAGCAGCTGTGTGTCTGGAGAATGGCAAAGCTCAGGAGTGGATTGGAAACAGAACATCCAGCCCCAGCCAGGATTTGAGGGCACGCAGTCTGTAAAGCTCTGTGCTTACTTTACCTAGATGGTAGCAAAGTGTGGAGGATGGGGAGGGTTTGCAGAGCCCCAGCTTATCACGCCACGTTATCAGGTCCTAGCATATAGACAGTGATGATATGTGTGCGAGGAGGGGTCAGGAAGAATCTTCAGCTATAAGAATATGTAAAAGGAGAACAAGAGTTACCAAGAAGGAGACATGGTGCCTTTGTCCCTTTTGATTTAATACACATTATGCAGCAATGTCACTGTGTTGGACCATTTCTTCAGAAGAGGAGGGGCCATCCTCTGTCTAGTCATGGAACTCCTGTCTCTTTGGTCTTGGCAGATCACCTGGACCTTGGTGAAAACACGCAGTCGAAGTTTCTACCAGCCAAAGAGATTTCTAGGACAGTTTCACCTAACACATTGTTTACTTGGACCAAGTAAAGCGTGCGGTAACATAACACCTCGGGGCTGGAGTCTGCGCAGGCTTACTGCTAAACTCCTTGTGCTCCACTAAACTCCGTTCCTTTGCCCAGATGGATACATATAAACAGTAGAGATGTAAGCCTTTGCACACTTAGGAAGTTAAAGCAACCTAAATCTTTATTATGTGTTTCTAACTTTTCTTATCATTTCACCCCGAAGTTATCGCCCCCAAATCCTTCATGTGAAGAAAATACTAAATGTTAAAATTCAGTCTCACAAATGCTTGTCATATTTCACTAGAGTTGAGTGAATTTACTAAACATATAATTTAATCTCCTTTTTTTAGTTCTTTCAGAGAAAAAAGGTAGTAATCAAGTATTCCAAATTTATAATAACACTATTAATGTGTGTGTGTATATAGATGTATGTATATATCTAAAACATTAGAAACTTTACAGTCGTACAAGTTTTTCAAAAATCAGGTCAATCACCCCATTTACAGGAGTCTCTGTAGTTTTTTAGTAACACCTTAGTGACATGGTGTTACATGTATTCTTTCAGGGTTTATCAAGGACTGAGAAGGGCCCGAGACTCTCAATTTTAGCACTTTGCCCTTGAGAAAGTTAAAAGCCACCTCAAGGAGTCTGGGATGGAAGGCAGAGGGCAGTGGCGAGTGGGGTGGGGGAAAGAGGGTGGTGGATTTTTAAAAGGATGGTGACAATGACACACTCATAAACTTGACCGAGTGAAAAGGGGCAGTCAGACCTTGTAAAGTCTTCACAGTGTGGGAATCCACCATGTCATGCGGTGAAGTGAGATCTGGAGGAAACATTTCTAATCTGTTCAGAGCCCCACCCCACCCCAGGTGGCTCGTCACTGAGCGAAAATAAGAAATAAGTTAGGGAGGAACCAAATCAGAAGTAATTCGGGGACCGTGAGTCAACAAGCCTTTTTGGTGAACACCACTGGCCATCTGCAGAAACGAGTGTGTTCAAGCAGTGCTTTTAACGACTCTTTCAGAAAACAGAGCTTCTTTACAGGACGCTGCTGTGAAAAGAGGGGAAGACGGGTGGGGTTCGGGTGACTTTCAGGAGGTCTCTTGTGCCAAGATATTAGTGGAGGGAAAGTGAATGAAAGCTCCACCCACAGCACATGAGGCAGGAAGCCCTGGAGACTGGGCTGAGTGTCTCTCTAATAATAAACTTGCATTCATGCCAAGAGCTTGACCAACTCGACAGATAGAAGTGAGCTTTTGCCCCGAGTGAGAGGTGTTCTTTCCCCCGCCTGCTCCAAGGTGACTTATTTCCTTCACAGTGACATCGATGAAGGCCGGGTGCCTGGACGGGACATAGGGCTTTGAGAAGACCTAAGATGAGATGCAGTTACCCAGCAGGTGCAGAATGGGCTATGGCTGAAGGGAAAACAGGATCCTCTTCCACGAGTCACTTAAAATCTCTTTATGGAGGAGAATCTCACACTGAACCCAGGATCCTTCGAAGACCTTTTTCACGTGTAGATTCCAAGGCCTCACACCAGGTCTACTGAATCCAACTTAAAGGGGAGAAGTTGGGGCATTCATAGCCAGGTCTTAAGGGAGGCCAGATGTGGGAAGCACTGACCTAGGCCATAGGTGATGAAAGACACAGGGAGGTCAGGGAAGATCAAAAATGGAGAGATTTTAAAGGCTCCATGAGGGAGATGGAGTGCAAACTGGGGGAAAGATGGGATCTAAATCAGATGAGGAAAGGAAGGCAGTCTAGGCAAGAGGGACTACACACACACACACGCCTGAAAGTACACTGATTGAGGTGTGTGTTTGCGTGCACACAACCAGCCTTAGTCATCACTCGAGAACAACACCTGTTGCTCAGATAGGCTTAGCCCCACTAGGGTGGAGGCGCTGCTTTGCTGAACCGACAAGAGGGGGCTCAGATAACGAAGGCACCCAGAGGGAGCCTGGCCGCCGTATCAGCTGGCCCAGGAGCCAGACCTGCCGCCCTCGCCTGTGCCTGTGTGCAAGCTGGAGAACCTCCCCGAGTATCAGTTACATGGAAAACCAGAGCACGACGACCCACCTCATAGGGTTTTATTTTAATTGTAGACATTGAAATTTGAATTCGACACTATTTTTTTTCAGCTCTCATGGAATATGATCCTCCTTTTGATTTTGTTCCAACCATTTAAACATGTAAAATCTATTCTTAGCTCATAGGTCATATAAAAACAGGCGGGCCACAAAACTTTGTTATTGGACTGATCCCCACCCAAGGGTCAGAGCTGGCAGCAGGCCTCGAGCTGGTCCTGAAGAGGTGCAGCCCAGCTCCACGTCCAGAAAACGTAAACGGCAGGACTGCCCTCAGACACGGGTTTCCCCGCTCCCTTCCCGGACACCGGGCGGAACCTCAGGATCACACACATTCTTTTAAGTTGTGTTGTCCTCTTATTCATTCAGCAAGCATTTAAGCTCCTATTAGATATAAGCCTACAGGGGACACAGAGTTGAATAAGATGCCAGCTCACCTGGAAGTTGGGGAAACATTCATCAATAAAGCATCATGATACAATGTGGAAGAGCCTTCTAATAGGGCCGTGTTCCAAGGACAATGGGGGCATAGTAAAAGGAGGGCGGAATTAGTTCTGAAAGGGCGAGGTGGGCCGGGTGGGGGCTATAGACAAGGAAGCACAAAGGAGTTAGTGTTGGGACCAGGCTTGAGAGCAGAAGAGTGAAGGGAGGCTGTTCTGGGCAGAGGGACCCATCTGTGCAAAGTCAGGAGAGGACAAGCAGGTCTCGGAATCTGTGAGTCCCCCCTTCCTCCCAACGAATGTGTGGCTGGAGTGTGGGATGTGGGGTGAGGGGATGGTGGGAGCTGAGGCCAGAAAGGGAGAGGGCTCTGATTATAGTTCGTGCCAAAGTGCAGGTTTTGCTTTTTAAGGCATTGGAATGTTCCCAGAGGTTTTTTTTGTTTGTTTGTTTGTTTTAAATGTAGTAGTAATGTGATCGGCTCTGTATTCTAGAAATTAAGCAGGTAGCGACGTGGACTATAGATTAGAGCGGAGGAAGTTTCAGGCAGGGAGACTAAAAGGAATGACTGGAATAAATCAGACAGGAGATACAGCAGACTGACCTAAAGCACTGACTGTTGTTATGAACCAAACGGGTGGCCTCTGGGCAGGGTACCCCCAGAGCAGCAGCTTCATCCTCTCTACCAGGGGCTGGACTGAGTGATTCCCGAGGTCAGTTCCTGCCCTCACATGCTCTGACTTTGCCCTTGCCTCTTAGAGAGTAGCCACATTGCCTCCTCCCAAGCTGTGGACAGAATAATCTCTTCCCTCTAGCATCCCCTCTGAGTTTTTGCTGTATCCACGCCAGTGCCCAGTGGCAGCTGGAAAACCGTTTGGATGTCATCAGTGCCATTTCCCTTGCTCGTGCCTGCACGAGCATCTGGGGAGATAAAGCCCTTGGCAGGCAACCGGCAGGTGGCAGGGCTGACAGGCTGAGAGTGTGCTGGTGAACACAGGTTAATGTCCGAGCCCCGGTGTCCTGGCCCATTTTAGGAGGCTACCCTCAGGAGCAGTAGGGTGGCTGCATAATTTAAGTACAGTGTTTATATAGAACAGTTTAAACAGTACCTTTGCATCCAAAATCTCAGGTAATAGATGGGGACGGGGTTGTTTCTCTATTCATTGAATTTGTGTTTCCCCAAAAGGTTTTGAAGGGAACATACTAGATGACACTAATAAAGTCACAGCCATCAGCATGATGTAAGCTGCGCTCAGAATGTGATCAGTGTTTTAATTAGTAGTCTGCTACCCCTGATGTTTAAACAAAGAGTAAAAACAGAGAGAAACAGATCATACCATTCCCTGTTCAGAATGCTCCCATGACTGCCACACTCGGGAGAAAATCCCAGTGGCTCCCACTCCGTCTCGGAGCTCGCCTTCCCTGCCCCTCCCTTGGGCACCCCTCTGCCGGCATCCTGGACTGCTTGCTGTTCTTAAACACACCAGGCTCATTCATATCTTGGGCCCTTTCCATGGGACACTTCCTCTGTCTGGAATGTTCTTTCCCCTGATCTCTGAGTGGATTCCTCATATTATTTAGATTTTTGCTTCACTGTTAACCTCCTTAGAGTGGCTTACACAACAGCTCTCTGTAAAATAAGAACCCCTTATGCACCCTGCTCTAATAGTTTTCCTGCTTAATTTTTCTTCATGGCATTCACCCCTCCAAAATTGTACTATATATTCGTTTAATTGTTGTCCTCCACGCCCACTGGACTATCAGCTCCATGAGGGTAAGAGCTTTCTCTGGACTGCTGTATCCTCCCCACCTGGAACTCCACCTGGCACATGGCAGGTGATGAACTGATATCTGTTAAATGAGAAAGCTGCCCTATGAGAGGACAGCACAGAGATGAGGGGATTCAGCCACCGTTTTCTAAATGCCCACCACACTTAAGATATCAGTAACAGTCTAATAGTGATACAGTTATAATTAACATAATAATTAAATAAAATAATGTATATATTTATAAAATACATATTAACATGTATTTAACTTATAGTGTTATGTGATATAATAATAAAATATATCATAAATTTAATATTAAAATAAGAATAATGGTAATAATACTAATAGCAACCATTTATTAAGGTCTTACTATGCACCAGACACTATTAACGTCTATCCACGTGATCTCATTTAATCTTCATTATAACCCTAGCAGGCTGGTATTATTATTTTCTCTATTTCACACTTCAGGACACCAGAATGAGGAAGTTAGAAAGTCTAACACAGGTTTACGTGACTCCAACACCCTCTTGCTTTTCTTTCTATAACTAACAATGCAATGACCCAAACCATCTTGAAATGAACTTCAGGTAGATTTTCAGGTATATTTCTGTACAGGATAGAAATAGGCAAGCAGGAGGGCCACTTGGTGTGAATTAAGCTTTTTTTTTACCAAGAGAATAGAAAAAAACCCTAGCATATGCTTGGGGGAACTGTTTGAAAGCATTAAAATAGGGTTAGCTAGTGTTTGCTCCTTAATAGCAGTCAAAACAGAAGGCAGATTCAGCTTTACTGCTTAGGAAGCTGAAGGAATGTTATCTAGATCTCCTGTAGGCCACAAGACTCATCTTACAGATGAGAAGGACTTTGGCTGATCCAGGCAGACACCAAAAACAATTTCCTGCAAGCTAATGACTCTCCCATAAGTCTGTGGGACTATTCGGAACATCCAGACAATGCAGTATGTCCTGTATTTACTGTGTGTTCAGAAAGATCTTGCAGAATCACTCAGGTTAATTTTCACTCTAAGGCTAAATGAGGGAAGGAGGCCGAGTAGAGGCCCCAAACCAGTGTGTCAACCTCATTATGACTGCCTAGGGGGCCTGTCCAGGGAATCCGTGCCACATTAAACCATGATCTAAACTATGAGCCTTGTATCTAGAAACCACTTTTGTAGGACAGCTGCTCTCCTGTTCTTTTTACTTAGATCGTAAAAGTAAATTTTAATCCATTGGGAATTGGGAGCAGGTGAAAAATCAAACTGATACTGATCCAACTTGGTCAGAAAAAATGTAAGGGCTGATTTTTCCATACAAGTCATGTAGTCTGGTTGGAGTCCATCCCATTCAGGGACAGCTATTGTCTGCACTCACCAAGTCTCAATCCTGAGGCCCCATGAAAAGGAATTTTCCCCTCACTGCTCTGTCCCCCAGAAGAGCTGCTGAAGGTGACCATTTCTGTACTCTCCTGGGTGATGGCTCTCTCTATAGAAAGCATGAGGCTGAACCGAATGTTCTGTGCTTCACTAGAAAAAGACTGGTCTTTTTAACCAGGCTCATCAAACAGTGGGCATTTTTTTTGTTCCCCGGATAATAAGTGTTGGTGGGTTAATGGGTCATCTTCAGGAGAGAGGTCAGAAGGAAAAACAGCAGTGTTCAAAGCTGGAGCTAGAAATCCCAGCCATCAAAGAGCACAGTACTTGGTGAGCAGTGATAATATATAGGGCATGCACTAGCCACCCCATCCGAGAGGTCACATCTAACCTTTATCCTCAGCAAAGCCAGAGAAGGTCACTGAATGCGGTAGACAGAGCTCTGTGAGGCCCTCATGAGAAGCCAGCCAGGGAATCCCTGGTGCCAGTGCTAGGGAGTTCCTTTTCACTGAGGGAGAATTGTATTCTGGCTCCTTGCAGACTGACACTGCAAGTACTTTGAACATTGAAAAGAACAAAAAAAGCAAACAGCCACAAGAAAGGGGAGGGGAGGGAGGAGAGAAAGAGAGAGAGAGATATCAGCAGGGGTAGTTAGTAAAAAGGGACCCGGAGACAGAAAACCTTTTGTTCCCCGAGTTCGTTTCATGTAGAGATTGTGAGGTGAATGGCTTTGAAATGAAATGGGTTTATGAAGGAGTTGCCAGGTCACAGGAAGCGCGACTGTCAGACTGCTTTGTGAATTCGATTTCTTTAAAACTTAGGTTAATCTTAAAAAGAATATATCTCCTTTTCCCGGTTTCTTTTTCTTTTCTTTCTTTCTTTTTTTTTTTTTTTTTTTTTTTTTTTGGTGGGGGCGGGGGGTGGAGTAAGGTTCGGGACGGTTCCCCGCTTTATTTTCCACCCTTTCTGACAATGTAAAAAGAAATGATCACATTACAAGTTCTTTGTCAGTTTTCGGGAGTTAAGGGTGGGCGGAGCATCCGCGTTACCTTGGCCCACTAGCCAATGGGGAATCGGGATGCAAATGAGGCCCGCGCTCCGCCCGCCTCGAGCAAAACAGTGAGTTAAGAGGCTTGGCGGGCGTAGGTGCGCCAGAGCTCCGCGCACTGCGACTGACCAGCGGCCGAGTCCAGGCGGTTCTCTCATTTAGCCCAGCGCTCGATGGAGGGACGGACTCGTCAGTGCTTAATGCAGTGTAACTAGTGTAGGAAAACGGCTCAATTCCCCGCTGCCGAGATGAAGTATAAGGTAGGAGGGCTCCTTTTACAAAAGGTTTCCGTGTGTGTGTGTGTGTGTGTCCGTGTCCGTGTCCCACTGTGACAACTCCTCTGCGGGGACCTCTGCTGTGCCCGAGAGGGTTCTGAGATGGGGCTCAGTCACTGAGGTTGGCATACAAGCAGGCAGGCAGAGACCCGGTCTCTTAAGACCCACGCCGGGAGCTACGGCACACCCGGGGCCACCTCCCCTGAAAGTTGCGGGGAGTTGGTCTTAGAGCCAGGATGCAGCAGCCGCTGTAGATCAGCGGGTGTCTAACTTGAAGCCGAGCGCGCCTTAACTCAAGTCTCCGCGGCTTCCCGGGGCCTGGCCTCCACTGTCCCGGGAACTGTAATAAGAGAGGAATCAGAACTGCTGAGTCTCTCACACTGGTTGTTAAAGCTGTTTTCAGCCTTGGCTTTGGCGCGTTTGCTTTGGGAAGCACCTTGCCATATGTACTTTTGGTGGGAGACCTTAAAAGTCCCAGGTACTGTTACACAGCTGATGGTGGAGAATTTTGACATCCATAAATGATGCTGGATTAAGAACAAATGAGTATTTGCCATTTCTTGAAAGCATTTTATTGGCGTTTGAATCGACTGAGGGTCTGAAGGCTCCAGCAAGCTTATGTCCCTGAAACTCAGTGTCATAGCACTCAGTGTTATTTTCCCATGCATTTCACTCCTCCTTGTGTTTATTCTTGGCAAAAGGATTATGACTTGCTTAGAATACCCCATTTTGTTGAACTTGCCCCCATCTAACCAGGCAAGCAGCTTCCACAGACCCTATTCAGAGCAGATTGCAATGAACTGGATGTGAATTTTCCTTGGAAGAGGAATACTTCTGAATAGGTGCAATGCTAGTGCGTTTAAACAAACAGGCTATTAAAAAGAATTTAGGCAGGTGGTTGTGCTTTTGGATTGGCAATTCGCATCACCATCACCTGTCTGACCTTCAGGATTGTGGTAGCTGGGAGCTACTTTGCTTTCTTTCTGAATTACCTAGCTTCTGGCTCATCCTTTTTTAATATGAGGTTGTAAATACTTAGTTCTGGCTAATAGCCACTGGCTAACCTCAGTGATTAATCTTTTATTCAAAAGCTATAAATCTTCTTCAGTAGCTCTAAATCTAAATGTCGAAAGTCTTTATTGTAGTGCATGAGTTATAGTTCTCCTTGAAAAGGTGAGACCTCTCTGAAGACACAGGTATCAGTTATCACTGTACTATCAGCTTTCCATTTTCTGCCTCAATAGGAAAGATCAGGGGAGTGGATAATCCTGAAGATTCTTAATATGTTTGACTTGATGCAACCAGGAAAAAAGCTTTCTACCTGGCAGGAAAGCTTGCTTTCTTGAAGCAGTTCACCCCATTTTTCCACAGTTCCCTTATTTAGAACAGTGATAGGAATTACTATTATCTCATTTCCAGATACTACTTAATGACTCTTTGTCCTTCTCCCCATTGCTGAACACCTTGAGTTTCATAAAAACCAGCTGGAAGGGTCAAAAAAGAGAAAATACGTTCATACATTTATTATTCAAAAGTATAAATGGCTGTTTTCAATGTTGAGTGCTGCGATCTGGCAAGTGACAAAGTCTAAAGTCACTTTTATCCAGTGACCTCATCCTGTTTAGTCTTACTTTTGTGGAAAGAAAATGTCATGGCAACTGACGATGTGAACCGTGATTGGCGTTCTTGGGGAAAACCTGCCTCTTCGCCAGGTCTTAGCAGTGTCAAACATCCTGCCAGGTGATGTAAATAGATGATTTTTATTAGCTTGTGGACAACTTCACCAGCAAAACTACTGACTTCTCCCTCCGACAAACCAAATGACAGATTGACACCTTGTGGTGATTCTAAAAGGAACCAATAGCTGAAGCAATCTACTTTCCCTTTCTTATAAAGCTTATTTTCTCTCTAGTTAATAATGGACAATTTTATCTCAGGAGATTTTGTAAGTTTGAGTAGGGGGAATGACACAAAGGTAGAAGAGTGATAAATAACAGTTCTTAAGACTCACCATGACAATGCAGGATTGTCGTATTTAACTCTCCCAATTAACTCCATGAGGTAATGTTAATACTTTATACTCATTTTCAAATGTGGAAATTGTGGCACAGAGAGGCTAAGTAATTTGTCCAAAGCCACACAGCTAAAAAGTGGTGGAGCTGGGATTTGAACCAAGGTGATCTGGCTCTGGAACTTGTGACTTTAAATCACCATTAAAGAAAGAGAAAGAACCTACCTGTGACCTCCCTCAAATGTCCTGTGTGACTGTGTCTTCTCCCAGGAAGTTTAAGACTCTATTTCATCCAAAGTCTTTCTGCAGGATAGATTTTTTTTTTTAAGACAATAACTCTACAAAGCAAAATACAACGCGCGTTTGGCAGTTATGTGTTTAATTTGAGCAACCTAGGGAGTAAAATCAGATAATTAGTAGATTGTAAAATCCTGGAGACAGGAAAGGTCTTTTAGACGCTGTTTGCTCTAAACACTATGAATTTAGCACCGTCAGACTTAAAAATGTTCACTGAGAGATTTATAATCCAGCCACTATAAGATTTTTTTTTTTTTAACCAGATTATCTGGTTTGGCTACCTCAGGGATCATAACTAGAGAACAACTGAGCCTCCCCTCATCTTGAACTTCCACACAGCTCCAGGTCGGCCAGCTAAGTATTTACAGTAATCTTGAGAACTGTGGAATGTAAGCTGTTACTTTGGTGAACTTTTTTTTTTTTTTTTTTTTTTTTTTGGTTGGCATCTATCTAGTCTATTTTTATCTCATTGTACGTGTCTTCATTTCTTCATAGGAAGGCTCCAGTCGCTCTGGTCTGTAGTTAGTGTTCCACTTACGTTTGAAGGATTCCATCTGAGCTTCTCTGATAGTAAATTGCGGGGCCTCATTTAGGAAGCGTTTTCCAAACGCTCCTCTGCCTCTGCAGAGCATGCTCTGAAATGGGGCGGGGGCGGGGGCAGGGGCTGCCCCCCCCCCCCGCCCCCTTGGCTGTGACTTGCTTGTGAAGGCTTCCCTCCTGAGGGTCTGTAGGTGGATGGTTGCTGCTGATGGCCAGGAAGGTAATTGAAGGGCCCATGCACAGCTGTGTTTGAGCAGAGGCCCGAGACCCCGCCCACTCTGTGCAGGCCCGGGCCTGGTCAGTGCCTCCCAGGCATTGCCTGTTTGATCTCTAATAACTGAGCAACTTTTGTGGCTTTGCCAAATTTCTATACCCTTTGTGCCTACGTGAAAATTCTACATTATCTATCTAGTCTACAGTTCAACAAATTCATTCTTAAACATTTTGAAGAACTAGAACTTAACAAATAAGGAAACTATATTCTGAAATTCAGAGTCCTATGTTCTGGCTTAATGTGGGTCAAGGAGCTTAGGGAAACCAGGAAGTGTGTATTATTAAAAGCTTTTGAGGGGCTTTGAAAAATACTTTTATTTTCTCAAAGTAGCTTGAGAACACATGGTCGAGTGTCTTTGATTTAGTTAGTATGGCCATTTATAACCTGTATCATTCCTGATTCCTTGTTTCGATGTTTTGGTTTTAAATTTTTTATTCTCTTCTAAATGGTGTGTTGCTGCACACTTCAAATTAGAGACACCTGCCCCCTGCCTCCCTTTTAAAATTTCTGCATGATCTAAAAATTTTAAAGGACCAAAAGATGCTTTGAAAAATATTAACTATTTATTTATGTATTTATTTATTGAGCAAGCCCATTTTCAGAGCTAATGACTTACCTACACAAAGTCTTGGTAGAATGAAGGTGTTCTGAGAACACCAAATCTAGCAAGTTGCACAGCAACAGAGATTCCTTCAGCATCCTCTCCTTGCTGGAATATCCATCAGCTCTCTTCTGAGAATTCACCAGTGGCTTCCTGCCTGCTTCCCCCCCACCCTCACTTCTGGAAAAAAAAAAAAAAAAACAAAACAAAAAAAAAACCTCTCTACTTTCCAAGCCTCTTGGCAAATTCCCTCCTCTTTTGTGCCCTTATGACCTCATCGTCTCTCATTTTTTTCATTCAAGCATTCTTTATGCTCCTCTAATACCAGACTTCTGTAGGGCTTGCCCCCTGCCTGCCACCCACACAGACATGACACACTTAAAGCACGCCCAGTACTCCCTCCCTCCCTCCTCTCTTTGGACTCTGCTGTCCCTGGCTGCTTCCATTCATTTGCCCTGTCTCTTTGTGCCTGTGTGACTTGGTTAGTCTGTCACATCCCAGGAGTCGAGTCTCCTCATCCATCTACTCCGTAGAACAACCCAAAGCCTAAACCTTCATCTCCTTGACTGTCCTGTGATTCCTACGACAGGCTTTCTGTTTTTCACCTCTGCCCTGCTCCGTTAGCAGTTCCTTACTCGTTAATCCCTTTCCATCAGATCACTATCCAGATAACACCTGTAACTCACTTAGGTTGCCCACTGGGGCCGTCCAGTTTTAGGAAAGCCCCACTGAATACGAGAGATTCACCCTTTATTTGTATGTAGAGGCAGACCGATAGACAAGTCCTTGAATAAAAAGTCTGATCCAGAGTCTGTTATGGCCTTGGGGTGGGGGGGCAGGGACTTGGTCTTCTGTGTCCTTACAGCACAGATAGAGTGTGGGGTTTGGGAAAAGGCCTTTCTGTTTCCTATGACTTAATGCTCTGTAACCTTGGGCAAAATAAGCTCTCTGAGCCTCAGTTTTCTTATCTGTAAAATAAGGATAATAACTGCCCACAGGATCGTTGTAAGGCCTAGACAAGACTGTTGCCATGGTAGGGCATTTACCATGGCCCCTGCGTATGGAAGTGGACGGCGCTGGTCAGCCCAGCTCTGCTTGTGTGAGTAGATGCCCAATAGATGTTGAAAGGACAGTGCGGACTCAAGACTTGGTGACAGGATTGTGCCAAAAGCCCAGTCACTAGATTAAGCTGGCTGAATCTTGCTGACTGTTCCATGGGTCTGGACGTGTCTTGTAGAAATGCAGATGCCAGACACAGGAGTTACCAGCACACCTACGTCCCCACTTGCTGATATATGAGTGACTTGCTATCTTCATTGTTGTTAATAAGATTTGACATTCCTGAAATTACAGGACCTTGCTCAGAGTAGGTGCTCAACAAATATCGAACTGAATGTTGGATTTCATAAAGTACTTACACAAATACCTCTTGAAAGAGTCTTGCTGTGTGGCACAGTGGAAAGAATATGGATTTTGTTTCAAATCCCACTTTTGTTACTTTCTAACAGTATAATTTTAGGCAAGCTACTTCAGGCCCCATTTCCTCATTTATAAAACACGAGTCACAATACCTGTCTCATCAGACAGTTGTAAGGAGATAATATATGAAAGTCATCAGTTCCTAGCACACAGTAGGCATTTTTAAATGGCAGCTAGTATATGATGTGTTATAAGATAGATATAATACATATACTCAGACAGATATAGAAGCATTATGTAGATAAAAATGTCAGAGGAAACATTGGCTAGAATTGTTTATCCATAGCAAACCATATTCAATACCTTGTAGTAACCTAGAAGGAAAAGGAATATATGTATGTACATGTATGACTGAAATATGATGCTGTATGCTGGAAGCTGACACAACATTGTAAATTGGCTACATTTCAATTAAAAAATAAATAAATAAAATAAAAAATATGTGTGAGGAAAAGAGAAACTCATGAATGTAGCAAATGAGAGGTGAAGTCCAAAGTTAGTGAATGGGGCTCATACCCTCATCCTACTGCAGTCAGAGTGACGGAGATGAAAAATCAGAGGTCTTGGTGATCTATTTTTAGGTCATTTTAGGGTTAGAAAGAAACCTAAACAAATTGGTTTGAAATCCCAGCCCCCTGGGACCATGGAATTACTCTGCAGTAACATATAGACTTAATTACCAAGCCTCTTTGCCAAGATAAACAAAACGGCCACTGGGAAGAAATCCTCTATTTCCAACTTAAAATGCAAAGCATAGCTGCCGGTTACCTAGGCAATGGATGATTGCAAAGAGTGTGGACTCCCCTCCCCCCCCCAAATAACCCTGTTTATAGTTCGTCAGCAGTACCCTCCTCCATCTTATTTACTTTGAACATTCCAGTCATCTCCCCGAGGGAATTCTTACTGGTTAATGAGGACTCCGCACGCCTGGGGACCATTACAGCTTAGCTGCAAAAGACTGTCTTCCAGAGGAATCTTCCTTTTAAGATAAATCCCTTGTTGGTGACGTTTTCCACCCTCCACTGGAAAGAGTGATTCTTTCAGAAGGTAGACAATGAAATCTAGATGAATTGAGGAGTATGTTTTGAGGAGGCTGGAACAAGCACTCCAGAAAATGCCAGCAGTGATGGTGTGAGAGTGATTTTTCATGGTCAAGGTGGTGGCGCGTTGTGGGGACAGCTGATCATGGAGATGGTAAAATTGCCAGTGGAATGTTTTCAAATACATGTGGCTGGGCCCCATCAGGGAGTGCTAAATACCAATTTATTCTTATTAAAAAAAAAAAAAAAAGCTGGTCCCTTTCCCGAACCTCTCCCTCAACCGTTAATTGTGCTAAATGGTATTTAAGTAGGTGGTTCATGATCCTTATTCAAAGGCTGGGTTCATTGTTCAGGAGAGGTCTTATTTCTTTGGAGATGAGAATTTTTCCTGATATTTCTAATATGTCAAAGCAGTAGTTGTAAGATGTTACCAAACGTGTTCCTTATGTGGAACGATGTTTATGTTTACCAGAAATAAAGATTGTGCAACCATGAAAATGTAAAAGTACAAGCTCTGCACAAAAATGTCTGGCAGCTCCTTTTGAATTTAAGTTGAGTTCCTTTCTTTGCTCTGTGTGTGTGTGTTGGGAGTGGGGGTTTCAATATTTGTGAAACTCAATAGAAAGTTGCAGCCACCAAAAGGCATATAACGCTAAGATTTGAACCAGATCTTTCTATTTAATTAAAGCAATATATATTTAGACAGTATGATATACCATTACTATTTTTCCTAATTTCTTTTAGTTATGGGGACACCCTATGCTGCCTCTTGTATAAATTAACCTTAACCTCACTTCACTTGCAGGAGTCAGTTTGTTACCCTTAATTTAGCACCTCCCTCCCACAGGAGGTGGGGCTGACTCCGGGGCCTCTGCCCCAGGCTCTGTGCTCTCCTGGCAGAACGAGCTCGGGTTCCAGCCCTTGGCCCCCAGTAACCGTAACAAGCAAAGTCAGCACACAGGGAAGGCAATAAGGTGGACTTATCTAGACAGTCTGGCCGCCTTGGAGTTCAGAGTCTTACTATCCAACAGGACGTGTCTCTGGTCTGTCGATGAATTGGTGATTGTTGTTTTCTGTTTTCTGTGACTAATCGTTTGTAACATGACTCAGAGGGAGCAGGAAGTGGGTGGGAGGACCAGCAGTGCTCCTGGCCATCATGTCAGCACCAGCAGAGCAAGACTCTGAAGTCCTCTGCCCCCCCAAGTGCTCCTCTGGGATAGAGCACCCGTTATATTCTGTGATTCTCCAGCTTTTTCACTCGGAGCTGTGATGAGCATCCCCTTAACTAGGGGCAGAGGGGAGGAGGACGATAGAACAGTCAGCCCAACAGCGTGCACTGCGAAGCTGGCCCCTTGCCCTTGGAGAGGATCTCGTTTCCTTAGAAGGATCACGTTGTCAACTAGAGACATGCCCACTGACTCAGTCTCAGACTTTCATCAGTACCCATCTTTTTTTCCTCCCAAATCCCAAATTCAGTCAAGGCAGACACAGTAGCAAGATAGATACTTGGAGGCCTATCTTTTATTTTTAATTTAAAATATATATCATTTCTTTGGGTATATATCCATGTTTCACAGACCCCAAGATGGGGCAGATGGTCTGCCAATAGGAAGGACATTTGAAACGGGACTGTCTTGGAAAGTTTAGGGACACATGGTCGCTCTAGACTGTCAACATGAGCGGCTCCAGAGATCAATGAGCTGGCAAAGGCATTGTCCCTTCTGCCTAACGCCAGCCTTTCTTCTGACTTTTTTCAGCTTTTTATCAGGAGATCATCCAAGAGACTTTTTTAAAGCGGATTCAGGCAAATTTTGCATGTTTGCTTGTAAATAATATTTGCAGCATAACACTTACTTGTAAATAAGAAGGTAGTCCCTTTCTTTCTCCTCGCAGAAACAGGCATCTGTAGAAATGAAGGAAAGCCCATTGGGAAATCTGGACTGTACGGAGGACACCTGAGAGCCTGAAGCAGGGAGGGGGCTTGGATTTCAGTCGTTCTTGTTGAAACCTGGCTCAACAGCTCTGCACTTCACAGCCCGCAGCGTCTACATCAAGCCTCCTGCCTCCCTTATTAAGATCTTAATTACAGACGCAGCTTACTTCACTGCTGGAGGGGAAGAATTTCGTTTCTCTGTACTGTGTCTGTTTTGTTGGTATGGCAGGTGTCATCGTGATGAGCTCATTTCTGGTTTGTTTTCTTTCCCCAGAGGAATTTTTTTTTTCTTGAGGGGGAGGAGTACAGTTCTTCAGACACAATTTCATGAGCTCATGATAGTGCAGTAATCATAACTGTGCTTTGATTTTATAGAGACCCTTCTGAAGAAATCAGAGGGTCTCACATATAAAATTTCATGACGCCATGATTTTATTATAAAGAACATGTTCATTATCCTCATTTTGCAGATGGGGAAACAGAGGCACAGAAGGCAGTGATTTCATCGTGTTTAGTCTTACGAGGCGAGGGCTGAGATTAGACTCTGTTAGCAGTTTAGTGTCCGGCCTTCCATCCAGGGTTTCTGCACTTCAGACCACTGACGTTGGGGCTGGATAAATCTTTGCCGTGGGGCCTGTGCCCTGGAGGCTGTTTGGCAGCACCCCTGGTCTCTAGCCACTAGCTTACCAGTCACGTGCACATACACAACATGACAACCAAAAATGTCTCTAAACATTGCCAAAGGGCACTGAAGAATCACAGGTCTAATCTCCCCTCCTTCCTTCTGCTTAAAAATAACTGCCTTACTGCTTTTATGTAATAGAAGCACAAAAATGCAAGCATAGAACTGTTTGTCATAATTTTATCACAACTCAGATTGGGCTTAATGTAACAGGTGTTAACCAAAAGCAAGCTTCCTCTTAAATGCTCAGCCCCAGTTCGAGTAAATACCACAAAATACTAAGAAGCGGGGGGTCTCACGAGGTTGCATGTCGAACCATCAGACCATCTCCAGTGCCGCCTGAATTCTCTGAAGGCTTCCTTTGGCTTTATCTTTGATCTTCCTGTTAGGTATATTACGTACACGATAACGGAACGTGCATTTAGAACCGGGCCTTGAAGAAAACTGTTTTATTCTCGGAAAGTGGTATATCACGTGTGCACGTGGGAGCCTGTCTGTACACCTCGCCACCCAACAACGTCATCACTTCCATTTTGAGCTTTTCTTCTCTTCCCTTTGCTCCTGCCATCCCTCCTCCCTCTTGGAGCAGAGAAGCTGCCGCAACTAAAGGTTTTCCTGGGACGACTCTGCAGTTGTCGTGCCAACAGTATTTGATGGTACACAACCTCGCAGCCAAGTGTACGGATCCACTTTTTAAAAACTCTTTGAGGACCTTGCAAGTTAAGTGGGATAATACCAGTCCAGCCCCAAACCTAGGTCAGGCGTCATCTAAAAGAGTTCCAGTGAGGGGTGGCATCCACGTTACATGCACTGGGTTCTGACTGGGAGGTGGAAGAGGGTGGCTGGTTCGTGTGCATATTGGCATCCGTGGGTCTGGATATAACTTCATACCTTGGGGGCTGCAGACCTTGGTGTAGGAAGACAAGATGCAAGGAAATGTAAAAATAGGAAGATCTTTCCCTTCTTTCAAATCCTTTATTAGATGCTACAACTCGTGTATTTTTGACCATTGAGAAGTAATACAGTTTGGGGAAACAGAGTAATATCTGTGGACTAGGGTCTCCTACTCCTTTATAACTTAATTCTCACTTCACTCCCCCAAGTACCTGGATGTTGCAGGGAGTTGTCTAGACAGGCAGATAGATGTGAGCCGGTGCCACACTATTGGCTGAAATCCAGATGGTTGTTTTATTGTTAGTAAAACCTATCTTTTGGGTGAGTGGGTGTCAGGCCTTCATCACTATATAACGCCTCTCAGATTTATGTAGGGACAGACCCTGAAAAGTGTGCCTGCCCCGTGTTTTGATCCTTTGCCAATACACTATACTTACATCTAGCAAAACCAGGCAACCTGGGACAAGTGCTTATAAATTCCAAGACTTAATAGGAACAGTAGTAAATTTTAAGATGGAGAAGGTTCTCGAGAAACATAGCCTAGTCCAGTGGAAAAAAAATCCTAGATTAAGAGGGGAACCAGTTGTGAGTTCTGGCTCCGCTGCTAATCTAATAGGAGACCCTCTGGTCTGTAAAACAAGAAGACTGGGTGAGAGCGATCTCTAGGCTCTGTTCTTGGTCTGAAATCCCAGCCTAGTTGGTTCTGATCAAGCAGTAGGTGACTTCTGATGCTGAATACCCACAGAAACCAGGCTGTTCTCTCACTATCTCTCAGACCCTCGGGAGCTGCTCAAGAAAATCTCAAAGACCACAGAAGAGTAGAAAATTAAGGTCTTAAAGGTCTGATGATCAGACTTGGGAGGAAAAGCTAAATTGTTTTTCACAAATACTGTCAGCAATCAAATCCATCCTCCATAACTGGCCAAGAAGTAATAGAAGTTGGCTGTAAAGTCACACACGTACACACATGCATGCCACGAACAAACCGCTTGTCATTTTTCTTGTATGAAACAGTTTATTCTAGGCTTTTATTGGTTTCTTGGCAAACAAATCCCAGCATGAATTTTTCTGTTCTGCATGGACCTTAAATTAAGGGTGAATATATGGCATTCATTCTAAGCAGGAACCCAGCACTTGAAGAATCGCTTTTTAAATCTCCCAGTTTATACAATGTTACCAAATCTGATCAGATGGAAAATTCTGAGATTCAAATATCGAAATTTGCAGTGAGCATCAGATCTTCTCACCAACTTTGAAGAAGTAGTATCACTTTGATATATGAACCACCGAAGTAACTCTGAGTTCTGAATGATCCCTCGTCACACAGGAACAGGCCAATATGAAAGGGACAGGAAGCGTCCCCAACCTGGGAGCTCTCTGGGCAGCCATCAGAGGGCACAGCCCCCCATGTACATCAGGCTGCTGCAATGTCAAAGATGATGGGAGATGGGTGTCTAGTGTCACATTTCTTGGAGCATCTCCCATTCAGGAATGCTCAAAAGACAATGCTAGAGCTAAACTTCACAAAGCTGGAAAATCTGAAAAGATGTGAGGACCTGGGACAGAGTAAATGCCACGAACATTCAGAGAGAGCCCAAGATACTCATAGGAGTTGGAAGAACCTTCCAGAAAGTGAAAATCATTGGCTGAAATGTGGTCTAGGTACTAGAGGACTCTCTGGTGGCATGTGCTAGGGTCAGAAGTGTGACTAGGGGGCCTCCCAGGATCTCATGCTGCCTTCTGGTGGCTAGTTCAGATCACAGAATGAAAAGTGTGTCAGTCGCAGGCGACAGATATCTCTGAGAAAAGACTTGGATGTGCTCTGCCGAGTATCTTCTGACTCCTGGACCTGATAGCTTTGTGTCTGCTACTTAACAATCCCCAGAGGATTCAACTCTTTAAAAAATTCAACATTCCAGATCATCTGATGAAAGAACCCAGGTGTAAACCAGATATTCCAAGAATCAAAATCCAGACACTTGTAGATATCTGTGTGTGCCTTCGATGGCTGCTTACGTCTTTGGGGAAATCCTACATCCCCCTGTATCCTACAGGCGATGGTGGGAGGAAGCCAGACTGTTTCGACAGCCCTCAGACCTGAGCTGATGTTTTTGAATTAAGTATAGTTGATTTACGATATTGGTTATTTTCAGGTGTACAGCAGTGATTCAGTTTTATATATATATATTCTTTCTATTCTTTTCCATTGTGGTTTATTGCAAGATACTATATCCAATATCTTGGATGGATACCATGGAAAAGACCTGAGCTGATCTTTGTCGGCAGACACAGAAACACAGGGTCCTTTCCTTCTCTTCTCCACTGTGTCCAGAGACTGACCTTGATGATGCTCATTCCTCAGCCACTTCCTTTAGGACCGATTTCCTTGACAATGGCTGTTTCCTCCTTGACTGTGTGTGTGTGTGTGTGTGTGTGTGTGTGTGTGTGTCCCTGCCAGAGTCCAGGGCTAAAGTTTTTGGGGTTGGGCCCAGGAAGGTCACGTTGTCGAGAACCTGGCAGCCCCAAGGCCTTGGCGGGAGCTCTGCACGATAAATATAGAATGAAGTCAAATAATGAGAGGAAGTGGGGCCACTGATGATACTATCAGTCCGGGGGGTGGGGTGGGGAGGGAGGGCGACAGCAGCCATTGTGTCTCATTTCTCTTCAAAGAACAGCATGAATCGTCATGGAAATTATAAATCACACCTCTCCGTATTTGGAATAGCAGATAGTTTCCCTGGCAGCCGGCCTAATAAGCTTTCTTGGCATTTTGATAACAGTGGGGGGGGGGCAAGGAAGAGTGGGGCGACCATGTGACCTGGGGCTCTCTATGCTTGCTGTCATACTGTACAGCGTTTTCCTCCCAGTCCTCGGGCTTAGCTTGGGAACCCGGAACAGCAGAGGCCAAACATTCTGGCAAAGCACGAATGGTCCTCAGTCACCTGCCACCAGATGGAGGCGGCTACACCGAAGGGAGAAAAGGCTCTCGCAGAGGCCACTGTGTTTAATCCGACTGGGATGCTCGGCTCCTCCTGGCCCTCCTGTTTGCTTAGTGGCGTAGACGCTGGGGGCAGGCCCCCCATCTGCGTCATCATCCTGTTTTCACAGGGCGGGGCGGGCCCTTTCCTGCCCCCCCCCCCCCCCCCCCCGCCGTCTCCCACACTCTCTGGCTGTGAGGCTTAATGACTGGGACACGCCATGTACCTTTCTGGTTCTGTTCATCTTCCTGCATCCATCTGAAAATTTTAACCAAGTATCTGGTGACATCTCTAGAAAACAATTTCACCCTCTCTGTAGAGAACCAGGAAATCAGAGTCCAGAATCTGTTTCAAGTTAGCAAACATTTAATGAGTGTGTATTTTATTTTAGACACTGGGGTGAAGTTCTGGAAATGCCAAAAGAGTAACAGCCTCCCTGAATGTAAGGAGTTGACTGTCTTGAGTGGTATAATACAATGATACTGTGAGAAATACTATTACAGAGAACTGGAAAGGGAAATAATGAGATCGGTTCAGGGGAGATAACTCCGCTGGTTATGTGGAAGATGGGTTTTAAAGTGGGAAGAGGCTGAATGCAGGAAAACCAGTTGGGAAGCAGTTGCTATACCCACCCACCTTCCCCCCAGAAAAGTTGCTGAGGGCCTGAGCAAGGAGTGACTGTGAGGAGGGTGAGCAGGACGGACCCCAGCTGGTTGGGGTTCAGGTTGTGAAGTGACTCAGCAAACCGCTGAGGCTCCGATCTCGGGCAGCTGTGTGCATGCTATTAACTGAGAGCAGGAGAAAGGGGTTTTTGCTCTTGTCGAGTTAAAGGTGAAGATACCCATTACACAATCGGAAATAAGGGACTGGTGCGCAGAAGAAACAGCTAGGCTGGGGCTGTGGAGCTCAGTGTTACCTGCGTGTTCAGATGCCATCGGCCTAGATGAGATTTCCTGCAGGGAGTGAGCTCACAGAGAAGGGAAAGGTGCAAAGGAGAGATCCCTTGGGAGCATGATTACTAAAGAGATGGGGGGAACATCAGTCTGTGAAGGAGAAGGAAGATGAGAGGTCACGAGAACCAGAGGGAGAAGCAAGAAGTGTCATCATGGGAACCAGAAGATGGCGTCAAGGAAGATCGGGTGGGGACCGGTGCTCAAGGCTGGTAGTTAGGTTCCTCAAGTAGGACTGTTGGCTCTCAATGCAGATTTCCAATCCCAGTTAGAAGCACAGCGTTGGTAACACGTGCATCTGTCCAATCCTGGAGCTGGAGGCAGGAGGCCCGGATTCTTAGCTCTGGGACCTTCTTGCCAGGTGACTTGGCAGATCATTAACTTCTTGGGCCTCACTGTTCTCAGTTGCAACATGAAAGAGTTGGGCTATAATTGTCTGAAGTTCCTCTGGCTTTCAGGTTCTGTGCCCCGACTGTTTTGGTGCTTTGCCGAGCTCTGGCTGCATTTCTAACTGCCAGCCTCCGGGGGCGGAGCCTCCAACTGAACATAGAATTGCAGAGCTGTCTTATCTCTCCTTGATGTGTTTCTGTGTTGACCTTTCCTGCCCTGGAGATAAATATCCCAGGGAGGGTGGGAGAAAGAGGAGGCCTTGAACAGACAAACTGCCTCTCCTGGGTTTTTCTAAGATGTTCAGATAATCACCTTATGCCTTTGTGGCCTTAAGGAGTCACAACTCTACATGAAGGAGAGGGTCCTTCCA
Source organism: Camelus dromedarius (assembly GCF_036321535.1). Taxonomy (NCBI): domain Eukaryota; kingdom Metazoa; phylum Chordata; class Mammalia; order Artiodactyla; family Camelidae; genus Camelus; species Camelus dromedarius. The sequence continues at coordinate 6,924,074 of NC_087454.1, read as the reverse complement.
CCTTCTCCTGGCCAGAGAAATTCACTCTTGATCTGACTGTTAATGATTGCCTGTGCGCTTTTAAATGAGATGGTTTGTGCTCTGGCTGAAGTTAACTTTGCTGTTAGCTTCTAACCGAACTTTTGCCCCAACTCACCAGGTAGTTTCAAAAGCCAAGCGCCTCACCCGTGTTCCTCCCCACTTTTGATGGACTGTACTCTGCTGGACTCTAATGAGATTCATCCGTAATTTGTCCAGTAATATTATTAATTATTATTATTTTGTCTCAGAAGATCTTTTGAGTACAACCAATAATTGCATTATTGCTGTTTGTAGGCAAATACTTGACAAGAGGTTGCAATGACCAGAACTCATTAGTAATTCAGAGAAATATTGCTTCAAGATACAGTTCTCCTGAAATACAATTGTGAGCAAGAGAAATATCAGATGTGTATAAAGATACATAATAGCATCATTAGAACAGGACCGACCCCTGACCGAGAACCAAGGAGGTAAACTGGTAGGAAGCTTAAGGCCAAAGTGCCATCAACACATTAAATACAAAATCATACCGTCTCCCGAAGCCTCCGGCAGTGTTAAAGTCCTTGACTTGAATTAACTCTCTGAATCCTCACTGCAGACCTGTGAGGCAGGTATATGTTATCCTGATTCTCATTTTACAGATGAGAACGTTAAGGTGCAAAGGGGAGAAGTAATCAGCCCAAGTCACACGGCCAGGACCCCAAACCCCAAGAACCTATTTTATCCATAGACATGACAGAAATACTTGTCCTCTTCAGAACTTTACTGGAAAATGGAATTGAGCCCAGTAAGGAGACACTGTGCAGGAGAGCTAAGGTGGCTTAGAGTTCTGGAAGGAGAAACTGAGCCAGGAGGCCACGGTTCAGCCCCGTCTCTGATTCCAACAGTGTGGCCTTGCGCAGATGATCCCTGGCCCCCCAGACCTGTTTCCTCCTCTGTGAAACAGGGAGGTCGGGTCCAGTTGTTTTCTGAAGGTCTCTGGACCATAAGCTTCTGTGCGGGAGAGTGGCTGGGTGTGGACACTGGCTCCCTGTAGCCAGCACAGATACGAAATAACTTATTCCCGTTCAGCCGGGGCCGAGAATAACTATCAGCGTGAGGGGTCGGGCTGGCACTGGGTGCCTCCACTAGCAACCGTGCCAAGCTCTCTTTCTAAATCCCCATCGCCACACATTACTATATATAAAGTAGACAACAAGGACCTACTGTATAGCACAGGGAACTATATTCATTTCCTTGTAATAAGCTATAATGGAAAAGAATCTAAAAATATATATACATATGTATGTACATGCACAACTGAGTCACTGTGCTGTACACCTGAAATTAACATTGTGAATCAACTACACGTCAATAAAAAAGAAAAACTTTTTTTAAAAAAAGGGGAAAAAAAAGGAACAGAGAGAAAAATCCATCCATCCATCTATCCATCCGTCCATCCCAGTCTCTGGGGGCAGCGGGGAGGACCGCTGGGAAATGGTGGACAGCCAGTCAGGAGACGCCCCTCCATGGCGCCTGCACAAGAGGGTCTCCAGGTTTTCCCAGAGAAGCAGCTCCTGAGGCCTGTCTAGAAACGTCAGCGTGCTGCTGACAGGAGGTGGGAAGGGCACTGGACAGGAGACAAGGCCGTCCAGAACAACTGTCACACAGGGACTTCTGTCTGCCCTGAGTCAAGCGTGGCTCAGGGCTGGATTTCAGCGTTCCACGGAGCTCCACGGCCGTGACCCAGCTCCGGATGCCTCAACCTTATTTATGCTGAGGAGGCCTGGAGTCCTTAGCCCTTCTGCTGCTTCTGTTTCTCTTCTTTCCCTTCTTCGTAGCCAACGTAACTGCACAGCTCTCTGCCCCCAGCTCCCGCAGAACTGGCCCCCACCCTCCCACTTCTGATTGTGTCTTGGGGCTTCCTCACCAGCCATCCCCAGTTGTTGAATGGGCCCCAGAGAAAGGGGCAGAGGCCGGAGTGGTCCGCTCTCTTCCTGCTCCATCATCTGCGCGGGAGTAATTTCCTTCAGATCACTTAGCTACAAGGACCAGAATCTTGTCTTCTTTAACTGTGACTTTTCTTTCAATAACGGAACACCCAAAAGATGGAAGAAGAGAAACATAAGGGATTTTAGGATTCCAAAATATCCTTAACGTGGTTCCTCAAGCCAGGATACAATGTTGCATGGCTTTATCTTTACGTACGTGAACTTTTAATTGTTAGAAGGAACCCGGAGCTTCTTACAATAGAAATACTGAGTAAAAACCTTCACCTGGAACACACACCCATCAGTTTCCCCTTAGCTTGCCTCACTGCTCACCTGCCTGCGTCACAGACTTCCTAGATCAGAAAACTGTCAAGAGCAAGGGCTGCAACCTTATTCTTAAAGAGTTTCCCCAGGCTTCTTGGGTACTGACCTCTAGGGCTTTAGCTCCTTGCCTCATGTTAAGGAGCTGCGCTAAGAGGAGTGTGGTTAGCAGAGTGAAAGGAGGACCCTCCCCAGCCACTGACCACACAACACAGCCACCGCACAGAGAGAACCAGCGCCAGGGCAGGACTCGCGGATATTGGGGCACAGTAAGGGGGAGATGATTAATGTATGTCGGTGACAAAGGAATGAAAAGCACTAGGCTGAAAGATCAAATCCATATTTTTAGAGAATAAAACAGGGGGCAGAAGTCCAAACAACAGCAGCCCCAAATTCCACGAGTGAGTAGTCGCAACAGCATGCCCCATCCAGCCGGCAGCCCTTTCCCCCGGGAACCGTCATCTCAGGGACATCGAGTGCACCCCAGCACTGTACTGGAGCACTCAAGAGATCGCTCTGAGTTTTCCAACAGCTCGTGATGACTTTACAACGTTCCCTGACTCCTCTGTGTGCCGGGAAGGAGCAGGCATGGGGTGACGGCTGCTATGGTGCCGCGGAACATTCCTAACGCCAAGAAATGAAATCTTCAGAGCCTTTGAAAGGCTTCCAAGAATGTCAGCACGTACTGCCTGCCCGCTCTCTGCTGAATGCCTACTTTGGCTGCCTGCTAAGTACTGGATGTGCCAGACAGGCCTTCACACAAAGAGAGAAAGTGTTTGGGGCCCATGAAAGGGGAAGGCAGAGCCTTTCCGATGTGAATGGCGAGATTCAAGAAGAAGGAAATGAAGTGGCAGGGTGAGGGGGGCCCTCAGGAAAAGGTAGGAATAAAAAAAACAGAGAGGGAGAGATGGCATCTGCCCACGTGGGGTTACTTCTCTGAAGCGCCCCGCCCTCAGATCTGGAGATGGAGACTACTGTCATGCTGCCCTCCATCCTCGAAGACCATGGGGAGAACGCTTGCTTGTCGGTTCTCCCTGTATCCAAGGACCTCTTGATCAACTGAGAGTAAGAATCCTTAAGGCCTGCCAAGGCACAGATCATTGCACTTCTGTTTCCATTTTAACACGGAATATCAATGCCATTTGTGCTGTTTATTCCCGGCATTTTCTTTGACTCTTTCTTCCTCCAATATGGGGGCGGGGGGAGGAGAGAGAGAGGGAACTGTCTCTCGTAGCACATTTGAATACCTGGGGGTATTTTATTCCTTCCACTAGGTTTAAGAAAGGAAGTAGCACGCTCTCTGACTCCTTACCAGTGCTACTCAGAATTCCTTGGCACGGCGTCTGTGGCCGGAGGGAAGGACCCTCGTGGTGTTTGGAGCTTTTCCGAGGAGGCAGTCTGATGTCATTGGTGGCAGACGCCGGACGTATGTATCTGCCTTGCGTCTGCACCATCTGCTCTTCTCCTTACAGGCTATTGTCCAGATTCTTCTCTTCTTTCCAGGAAGTGTGCCTCCCGTAAGCGCGTGGGCTTTAGGTGTTAAAGGGACTGAGCTGAGACGCTAACAAGATTTCCCTCTGTTCTTTCCTTCCTAGAATCTTATGGCAAGAGCCTTATACGACAATGTCCCAGAGTGTGCTGAGGAGCTGGCCTTTCGCAAGGGAGACATCCTGACTGTCATAGAGCAGAACACAGGAGGGCTGGAAGGATGGTGGCTCTGCTCCTTACACGGTCGGCAAGGCATTGTCCCCGGCAACCGGGTGAAGCTTCTGATTGGCCCTGTGCAGGAGACCTCCTCCAGTCAGGACCAGCCGACTTCTGGACTGATGCCCCAGGCCTTTGGCCCACAGAAGCTCTATCAAGTGCCAAACCCACAGGGCGGCCCTCGAGACACCATCTACCAAGTGCCACCTTCCTACCAAAATCAGGGAATTTACCAAGTACCCACTGGCCATGGTACCCAGGAACAAGATGTGTATCAAGTACCACCATCAGTGCAGAGAGGCATTGGTGGGGCTAATGGTCCCCACTTAAGTAAAAAGGTGAGTGAATAACGGACTGGATTTTTGTTCCTGCTTATTTTTTCCACTGCACTCAGTGTGTGTGTGTGTGTGTTCCTAAAATAAGAAAATAAGAAGCTTCCAAGAAGTAAGTATGTCTTGCAAGAAGTAAGTATACCTAAGTACCCTAGCTTGGACATTATTTTTGCATTGCTTCTTCATTCATTGATCAGCAAGACTTTCTTGAACTCCCACCACGTGCCAAGTCCTGTTGATCGACAGGCGTAACAGGTTCCTGAGTCGTTCCGGGTCACGCTGCATCATCAGGTTGTTTCTCTCCATCTCTCTGATAGCTCTGCTTTTAGACCTAGGTTCTGTACTCAAATAGTTTCCAGTCTTTACTCTTTCTCCCTGGAGTGGTACAAGGCACCAAATTTTGCAGCATGAGTTCAGTGATGCCAGCAAGGACTTTACTTCTGTCAAAAGCCAAAAGCTAAATCCTGCCCCCACTGGCCTGGCTGCACAAAGAACTCACCAGAAGTAGAGGCAGCAAGGAAGCTGGGAGGGGGTCATGTCAACCAGCTGATTCTGTAGGGGTTATGAGCTTCAAGGTGACTCACTGAAAACACACAGACCAGTGAATTTAGACAGGAGCCATCCTCTTGTCCTTCAGGCAATTCCTATAATGATGCCTGAGGTGGTGGGTGGAAATAGTGAAACTAGGGTATTTAGGAAGGCATCATGTTATATTAAAAAAAAAAAAAAAGGCGGGGAAGGGCCTTTTCAGCAATCTATTCCAAATACCGTCACAATTTGAGATACGCAGAAAAGCGAATGCATTTGAATCATCTCGCATGTTTGTGATGCTGGTGATGCAGTGATGGATGAAAGAGTGGATGTAACCTCCGTGATGCTTACACCAGAGTAGGGCATCCAAGCAAACGCTGAATGTCAGGTGGGGCAACGCGCTGTGAGGAATATAACGTCAGTGGACTCGGGGAGGGTAACAGCCAACACGAAGCCGATGCCAGTGGGAGCCTGGCAAGGGAGAGCTTTTCTCTTCCATTTGCTGGCAAATTCCAGGGGGCTCCAATGGGTCCTGTGAGGTTTGGTATTAAGAAGGAACCAATTTAACAGCAAGAAAAGATCCCTGAATTAAAAGAGGAAAGATGCAGTTAGACATCAGAAAGATCTTGTTGACTCTTAGAAGATGCTGTAGACATGGGCCCTGCCTTGAGAAAACCTAATACAGAGTCTGAATTTACAGACCCTTGTAAATTATGGAATATCGACCTGCATGATAATGGAATCCTCTGTTGGGGAGGAAAAAGCGGGGGTTGGGGAGGGGTGAGATTTACTGTTGGATTCCTTAAATAACAGGGCCATAGATGTATTTTCAAATCACCTTTTATACAAAATGTACGTTTTACAAAGCTCCGCCCAGGCGCACCGGTGCCGCACAAGCTGCGTGTACGTCCGTTAGGAGGAATTCCGCAAGAAGGGAACAGTTCTGCTCGTATCACCCGGGACAGGGATCCCTGTGTGGAGACCACAGAAGTCGCGCTTAGTCCAGGGGTTTGAGATTCAAAGGGAAAGCCAGATCAGGCCTCTATCCCCAGAGGGGAAAAATGAACAGTTGAAAGGTGTAACTATAAATAAATAACCTCGCTCATCCTTAGTCCTGATTGTTTGCACCTTAAAAATAGCCCTGCCTCGCAGGAGCCAGTGTGAGGCAGGCAGACGGGGGAGGCCGGTACAGGAAGTGCCTGGCTGAGAGATGGTGGGGTTGAAGCTTTCATCACAGTTTATTTTGGCAGGAAGGTGACGTGTTTTCCTTTTTAGACTCAACCTTTTTAGTTCCAAGTCTGAAAAGTCTAAAACTTCAGCCGTCTTCCCATTTTGTTTGCTGTAACTGTACAGCGTGTTCGCTCCCAGCCTCCATCCCCTCAGAGGGGAGAGACTTTGACACGCCGTCGCCTGGATGGAGGTTGGGGTGCTGGGGTTACCCTCGGGCACTTGAACTCAGTGTTTTGATTGTTTATTTTTACTTCTAAAATCAGTGGAATGTTTCATGTTTAGTAAGAGTTAGGTGATTCCTGTAGAAGGAAGACAAATTCCGGAAAGGACGTCTGCCGGCCCTTCAGGGGATGCGCAGACGTGGGGGAGACTTAACCAGAGCTCAGGAGCAGACAGAGCCCGGAGCGCGGAGCTTCGAGCCGTTGGGATCTGAGGTGGTTACTGGCGAGGATGCGGAGGGCAGGAGGAATGGTCCTAGCTCTTCCCTGCCAAACGCCAAACGCTCCCCGGGACACCTGACCTCACCTTGAAAGTCACCTTAGTGACACTGGTTCTCTCGCTGCCACTTCCATCCTGTCCACTGGATCATTGGCTCACACCCCCATGGGAGTGCGTTTGCCCTTCTCTTCCCTTTCTCCTCCCTTCTTCCCTCCTTCCTTCTTTCCATCCTTTCTTCGTAGTGGAGATGGCTTGGCTGCTAATGGGTGATTTTTACCTTCTTGATGACAGAATCTGCTTTAAAAACTTCTATCAACATGCCCTCGGTGAGGTTCCTGACTCCTGACTCCAGATCTTCTCAGTGCGTGAGAATCGTACTGATGACTTAACCCAAGGTCCCAGGAGTTAATCCCAGTACAAGGGGGATGAGGCAGGTTTTGGGGTTGGTTTTTTTTTTTTTTTGAGTTTTCCTTGTAGTAGTTTTGCTGACTTGCTATGTAGCCCTGTTCCCATTTTTCTCTTTGAATTTCCTATCTGTAAAATGGTGATAAACCCAGCAGCAGGCATTCCTGGTGGTTTTAGCTACAGTCCTTAAAAGCAATGGAAGGAGAGAAAGAGGAGGCAGTGGAATCTAGTGCTGAACCACTAAGCTATGGTTTTTAAATTTTAGGAAAATTTACCCTACCAGAGAGGTAGGGAAGGTGTTAAAATGCAGGTGCCCAGGCCTCCCCCAGACTCGAATCCTAGCCCGTGGGAATCTGCATTTCAGTAGCTCCTTGGCTAGTTCTGGGGGAGGTGGTCCAGGACTGCACTTTGAGAAGCACTGTGACGGGGCCACGATGGGGGATGGACATGTTCCAATCTGATGGTGACTCGGGACTTTCCACAGTTAAAGATTCCCTTGATGTCGCTGCAGACTGTGGGCTTCAGAAGTTTTATCCACCACAGTTTTTTTTTTATTCCTACTAATGAATCACTTAGGGGAAAAAAACAGACAGCGAATTCTGCCTTGTATCACTTTGCTCTCTGGGAAATTCCAGCCCCTACCCACCCTCTTGCCTCCCATCCACATACAGTGACATTCATCACTTATTAAATCAGTGGTTAGAGAAAGAAAGAAAGTCATATAACCCCCACCCTTTCACAAAACAAGAAGACTTATCTGTACTGTGACAAGAGCCCAGGCTCTGGGGTGAGGCCGGTTCCTCGTTCTGTTTCTCTGTAGCTGTAAATCCCTTGGCAAGTTACTGAACTTCTTTAGGCTTTGGTTTTCTTGTCTGTAAAATGGGACTAATCATAACTACCTCCTAGGGTTGCTGTGAGAATTAAATGAAACACTATGTAGAAAGGACCTGGCACAGAGTTTCACAGTGCAGGGGTTTAAAAAAAACTTAGTGCCTCTCGCCTTGTGTTTTTCTTTCCTTTCTCAGAGTTTATTTTGAACTGATCAGCCATGTTTGTGTTTCAGACTCTGCACCAAATATGCAAATATCTTATTGCTGGCACGTATGATACTCCCTTTGAGTCTGTGGCTCTCTCTTTGGTTCTACAGAAATTTTGCACAGGGTGGAAAGAACTCTCAAAGTTATCTGGAAACCATATACATGACACCTTGGCTTAATTTCATTGTTTTTTTTTTTTTTTTTCACTCTGGGTTTTGTGTGTAGGGCCGTTTTATCCATTAGGCACTGTGGGCAGAATGCCTGGGGTCTACGAGAATGTTGGAGCACTGAATAAAAAATTTTGGCTCTGAAATACGAAACACAAAAACTGCAAAACAGAAATTAATAAACGTTTAGACAAATGGGTGGGAAACAACACAGTGTCAACCTCATTAATTGTTACATTTAGATGTCATAATTATTTCATTACATTTGAAAACAATCTGTAGGTTAGATTTTTCTCACTTTTCAAAGACTTCTAAATCTGCCCTGTGATTGCCAAGAACTCACAGGCAATTCTAAATTAAATGAGTTACTCATAGTCTAATAATTTGAGAAGCTGAATTGTATTTTTTTTTATGTGTCCTCGATTTTTAAAGGCAAAAATTGTACTTAATATGGGACTACCCAAACTTCAAAAGCTTAAGGTCCACAGAGGTCTGAGAGTTTCGTTTCTCTCCTTCAGAGATCAGTAAAACTGCTACCCGAGTTCATCCATTTCATCCCTGATCTTCACAAGGAATTATCTGTGTCTCACTGATTATTCTTTGTAAACATCACTTATATTCTAACTGGTAAAATAGATGTGCTTTGCATCCTTCTGAAGATCAGTTCTGGGCTAACTTATAAACTCCATTAAGGCAGGCAGGGGACACGGGTGTCTCTTTACTGCTGCAGGCCAAGCTCGCAGCAAACCATCATTATACAGATAACAGCCAATGAGTGAGTGCGCAGGCAGAAGCAAGAAACAAAGCATTTAATTTGAGTTGACCTTTAAATAAGCTGAAAAGTGGTTCTGATCTTATCACCCATCTACCGTCACACACAATTCAAATCCCGTGTCCAGTGCATTAGACTGTTATGACATATGTCAGGTTATACACGGTCATTTTCCCCTAGAAGGGTCTTGGAGAATGTGACCATCTGTTTTCTGTAGTCATAACTGTCTGTTCATGACAAATGAGCATCCAAAGCATGACTGATGTCAAGTTCAGCTTTTCTGAGGGCCTAACTTTCATGCATTTTGCCAAATTTAGGCAAGATCAGTTAACACTTGATAGTCACCTAAAAAGGAGAACCACACTTTTTCTACTGAGGAGCAGAGCTTCCTTTGCCTGTGCTATTATTTATCTACTGCCTTTCCTCCTCTAGTTTACCTTGAACTCCTATTCATACTTTAAAACCCATTTCAAAGTTCATCTCCTCTTTAACTTAATTTTTATATATATATATATATATATTTATTGAAGTATAGTCAGTTTATAATGTATCAATTTCTGGTGTACAGCATAATGCTTCAGTCATACATGAACATACATATATTCATTTTCATATTCTTTTTCACCATAAGTTACTACAAGATATTGAATATAGTTCCCTGTGCTATACAGTATGAACTTGTTTTATCTATTATATATATATATTAGTATCTGCAAATCTCAAACTCCCAATTTATCCCTTCCCACCCTCTTCCCCCCAGGTAACCATAAGTTTGTTTTCTATGTCTGTGAGTCTGTTTCTGTTTTGTAAATAAGTTTGTCTTTTTTTTTTTTAAGATTCCACATATAAGTGATATCGCATGGTATTTTCTTTCTCTTTCTGGCCTACTTCTCTTAGAATGACATTCTCCAGGCCCATCCATGTTGCTACAAATGGCATTATTTTTTATGGTTGAGTAGTATTCCATTGTAGAAATATACCACAACTTCTTTATCCAGTCATCAGCTGATGGACATTTAGGTTGTATCCATGTCTTGGCTATTGTAAATAGTGCTGCTATGAAGATTGGGGTGCATATATCTTTTTCGATAAGGTTCCCTCTGGATATATGCCCAGGAGTGGGATTGCTGGATCCTATGGTAAGTCTATTTTTAGTCTTTTGAGGAATCTCCATACTGTTTTCCATACCCTCTCTAGCATTTATTGTTTCTGGACTTTTTAATACTGGCCATTCTGACAGGTGTGAGGTGACACCTCTTGGTAGTTTTGATTTGCATTTTTCTGATTGATAATTAGTGATACTGAGCATTTTTTCATGTGCCTATTGGCCATTTATATGTCTTCATTGGAAAATTGCTTGTTTAGGTCTTCTGTGCATTTTTGGATTGGATTGTTTGTTTTTTTTTATTATTAAGTTACATGAGCTGTTTATATATTCTGGAAATTAAACCCTTGTCAGTCTCATCTTTTGCAAATATTTTCTCCCATTCCATAGGTTGTCCTTTTGTTTCGCTTATGGTTTCCTTTGCTGTGCAAAATCTTATAAGTTTAATTTGGCCCCATTTGTTTATGTTTGCTTTTGCCTGGGTAGACTGCCCTAGGAGAACATTGCCAAGATTTTTGCCAGATAATGCTTTGCCTGTGTTTTCTTCTACGAGGTTTATAGTGTCTTGTCTTATATTTAAATCTTTAAGCCATTTTGAGTTTACTTTTAGTTCATCTTCTCTAGAAGCTTTCTCTGCACCCCAGCAGTTTCTCTCTCCACTCCGGTCCCAAAATCTGTTGTAAATTTCGCTTCATCTCAAGAGAGCTCATGGGCTTATTAAAATGTAAAGGCCCACCACTCTAATGTGTATGATAGACTAGACAGGGGTAAGTACTGCTTCGGGGGTAGCTCTTGGAAAACTCAAGTAATATTAAGATTTATACAGACCCCATGACATCATCTTTCAAGACTGTTTCCTACCTTCCAAAGTGAGACATAGCCAAATATTGGCAGGAAATGATTCAAAGATTTTAGCCAGGCTTCCGGGCCCTATCCTTGAAAGGTAATATAAGAACCATAAACAGCTTAAGCTTCAATCTTTGTACCTTCGTAGACGTAGACGCTGAGTCATCATAAGTTACACACACGCACACACCCAAAGCCACTGGTTGGGGAACGGAGGACTTCCCTCATTGGGATGTGAGGCATTGTGAAATCTGGTTGCCCAGAGCAACACTCAAGATACCAGTCAACTAACTGCTATATATTAGCAGTGTAATTTGTCCACCAACGAGTAAAAATAGATTAAGAGGAAATGAAAGCTCCCAGAAAAGATAAAGCCTGATTTCACATCACTTTCCTTTGTTCCCTTCTTATACACACACACACACACACACAGCCATATATATATACACCCTAAAAAAATACTGGGAAGAATCAGAGTTTGACAGGGCAGAGGATATCTCCAGTTTCTTCACTTATAAACTCAATAAAATATGACCACGTTCCAGCATTGTGCATTTCTATGTAAAGGTAGTCCTAATTTAAATGATTTTTTCCTTCAGTACATGGCTTTTGGGGCTATGCAGAGAAGTGAACTTTCACCTAAAATCTCTACCCTCAAGAGTCAAGGTAAAATTTAAATCTTACACAAAATTGAAGGTCCTTGAGCATTTCAAGGGCTCTATGACTTCACTTTAAAAATGAAGTTTCTCCTCCCAGTCAAGTCACCCATGCCAGAGGAATGAGCAAACTGTAACACCTCTGTGAAAATGAACAATGGTCTTTTTTGTTTGGTCAATGCCAAGGTCTTCAAACTCAGTTGCAATTGGTTATAAAGCTCATAGATAATGCCTGTTTCTAAGAGTGATTTAGTAACTTTTTGTAAAGTCACACCAAAGCAAACAGAGGTAATCGTCTTTCCTTCCTCAGTGATCTCATGCTAAATGACTGCCTATCAGAGACAACAGGTCAGCCATCATACACAGTATCATGTCTGTGCAGTGGATAACGCTGTTTGTGAGGGAGAAGAAATAATGTATTAATCTTGTTGATTTGGTGGTAAAACTGAAATGTAATATTGGTTGAATGCATCTTTATGAGCAGATTTGTTTGAGGATATCATGCAAGATGCAGAGTGAGACACCATCAGAAATGCACTTGGTTCTAACTAGCTGTGCCGTAAACTTTGTTGTCCAGGGCTACTTCTAGGGAGGTGCTCTCGCTGCTCAGTTTGGGAGGTTACAGGTGTGGCTCACTTAGGACAGTATATCTTCCTTCAAAGTTGTAACTCCAGTGACGTGTAGAGTGCCAAAGTGTCCCCTCTTTGAAGGGACCCCACATTTGATCAGTTTTTGAAGCAACAATTTTCTTTAGCAAGGCCACAATAACGACTGATTTATTCGAATAATTTTTGTAATTTTTGGTTTTCTTAAAGCATGGTGTGCTTAAACCAGTTATTGCTCAGAATAGTTATTTGTTTTCACATTTACCGCCATTGACTAACTTTTAGCATGTTATTAAGTTACTAATTTTTTTTAGGATAGTTTTAGATCTAAAGCAGGGTGACCCACAGGTGCCTTTTAGCTTTGGTTGCGTGTTAAGGATATTAGGTACACTGTCTCATCTTATCCTCCCAACACCCTCATAAGGTGTTCGTCATCACCTCTGTTTTACAGGGGAGGGATCTGGGGTCTGGGAAGTTAACTTGCTGAAGGACATACCTCGCGTGACTAAGAGGCAGGATTGATATTTGATCCCACGTCTGTCTGACTCTGAAGCTAATGATTTTTACATCCTAGCTAATGGCTGATGTTGCCAAGCTTTAAAATAAGAAGGCAAATTTAAATACTTGGTGAGCAATTCCAGCTCACCAGAATCCTGGGTGCTAAAAAGCATCCTGTTAGCCAGGAAGAACTAAAGTCACTTCCAGGGGGGAGGTGTACCTCAAGTGGTAGAGTGCATGCTTAGCATATACAAGGTCCTGGGTTCAATCCCCAGTGATTTCTCTAAAAATAAAATAAAATAAGTAAACCTAATTACCTTCCTCCCCACCAGAATGAAAATAAAATAAAATAAAACAAATTTTTAAAAGTCACCTCCAAAGGCTCCCACCTCAGATCCAGAGAGTAGCGCTGCAGGCTGAAGGGGCCTGAGGTGAGGCAAAGACCACGGTACCGCTGGGAACCCTGCTGTGTTGGCTTCCTCTGCCATTGGAAATACTGTCTTTTCAAATGACTTCAAATTGCTCCAAGTGGATAACCTCATTTAGCCAGATAGAATCAAATCTCCCTGAACTGGCCTGCCAGTGTTGGCACCCCCAAAACATAAGGAATCCAGACTTCAAATTTTGCTTCTCGAATAAGGAAGTCATTTCCTTTGGGACTATTGGTTTGTGAAATTAGAGAAGTAGTGAATTTCTCATCAGTCCCGTGAGGCAGTCTTCACGGTAGACTCTGTAGCCAGCAGGACATCGAGGGAAGAAGTGCTGGGCTGCTGGACCCAGCAAACCAAGGTTCTCCTCCCTGTCCCTGTCATCAGCGAGCAGAATAACCTCTCTGAACTTCAGTTCCCTCAGCTGTGAAATGGGGAGTAGGGTTGGATTATCGCTAATGGTCTTGGCTAAAATTTTATGACCCAGATATCGTTATCTGATTCTTTCCCAGAGTCGCTTGCAAAGAACATGAGCTGGCCTCCAGAGTCTTGGGAAAAAAAAAAAAAAAAAAGACAAGACACTCAGGCATTGATGTAAATTTCAGTTGACCCCTGCGTTTTGGCATATCATCCTAATACCCTCCTCTAGGGTCCCATCCGCCTTCCTATCTGGAAACCACAGTCTCCTCTAGAAGATTGAACCGTGTCTTAGAAAGCAAGGAGCAAGCAGGAGCATGGAGGGAGGGCTGGGGGTGCTGAGCCGGGGGCAGCACAGTTTGCAGACCTGGTGCCATACATGAGAGCACTTCCGGAGAGCGCCTCCTCAAGGAGAACTCTCATCCCTGCTCTGTTACAAAGAGCTGAGAAAGTGCATCATCCTGGAACTCCTTTCCGCCCATTTTCCTCAGTTTAATCCTCTCGGCTTCACAAAGGCTCTTGGTGGGTCTGATGCCTCTTGAAGTGACAGCCCTGGGCCAGCCCCCTTCAGAACTGGCACCAAGTTCTGCCATGTGAGCCATTTGCCCCATCAGCCATCATGACTTTTCTCCTACTTAAGTCACGGCGTCCTTCCTCCGCCTGTTTAGGAGGAAACGACATCTCGGCATTCAGGTGCAGAAATTCCCATCCCTTTCCTCTTTCTGCAATCACATCCGCTAAATATTTAGGGCAGTCTGCGAGCACCTCTCTAAAATCCATTTTGAAATTTCGATTTAGTGCTTAGCTAAATTTATTTGGACAACCAAAGAACCAAAATGCTTGTGCCTTTTATAGTTTTCATTCAAGGAACATTTCGGTCCACGGGGCAGGAAAAATGGCTTGGCTCTGCCCAGCTCTGTCACACGGACCGTGTTCGGCTTTGTCCAGAGAAAGACCTCAACCACTTGCAGAATCCAGACATCATCTCTCATCATGTCCTTTCACGTTTAAATGCTTCTCACTGCTCTTTGGCGCCTGGTCAGTCCATAACTAAATATTGCTTTAGCACTTGCTGCACAAAGAGCTTCCTGAAAGCAGCAGGGGAGACGTGCTAGGGGCCTAACAATCAGGGCACTGTTCGCGTGGAGTGGTTTGCCGTCCAAATGCCATGTCAAAGGAAAGTGACCCAAGAGCCCCGTTCCACGTCAGAGCTTTCAGTTGTGACTTTCTCCTCACTTGGAAAAAGAGGCCGGCCGTGATTTATACGTGGTTAGCCAAAGGCTTCGTTCTAGCATCCAACCAGGTTCAAACCATCTTCGAGGGAAAGTAAATCACCTCCCAAGAATAGAGGAGGGGATCTTGAGGAGCACGAAAGGAGCATTAGGAAGAGCTAGCCTTGGACGTGGCCTGTTAGGGTGTATTTCTAGATTCCGTTTTCATTATATTGTTGCTATGCAAGTAAATAAATGAGCTCACTGCTACACCCAAGCTGGGCAGAGAGAATTTATAGAGAATTAATAAACAGGCAACATGTGGCTTTTCCTCCGGTCAGAGGAAAGCAACTAGTAATCTTGGATTTTCAACAGACAAACCTCTTAGCAGTTTCTGAAAATGGGATCCCAGTTTTAATGAGCAGGCACTGATAATAGTGATGTTTCTTTTCCAAGGATTTTCTCTAAAGGGAAAGGGTCACCCAGTTCATGGGCTTTAAGACAAAGAGGTTATTATAAGATCGAATAAATACTGTGGTGACTCTGTTAATGCTTCTGAAGGGCACTGAAGGGAAATCAGTCCTTTCCAACAGGCAGCTTGAGAAATCAAAATACTCTTGTTAATGCATGAATCCCAGAGATAGTGTAAGTAAAACAGGGTCTTGGGGGATTAAAGACAGATCGGAAGCAATCTAATTTTGCTTTCCATTCATGTCAAGAAAAATGCAGATCGATGACTGCTAATCAGTGAGGGTGACTTTTTTTTTAATTGAAGTTTAGTCAGTTACAGTGTGTCAGTTTCTGGTGTACAGTACAGTGTCCCAGTCATGCATATACATACTTATATTCATTTTCTTTTCTTTTCATTAAAGGTTATTACAAGATATTGAATATAGTTCCCTGTGCTATACAGAAGAAATTTGTTTTTTAAAATCTATTTTTATATATAGTGGTTAACCTTTGAAAATCTCAAACTCCCAAATTTACCCCTTCCCACTCCCTTCCCCCAAGTAACCATAAAATTGTTTACTATGTCTGTGAGTCTGTTTCCGTTTTGTAGATGAGTTCATTAGTGTCTTCTTTTTTCTTTTTTTTCTTTTTTTTTAGATTCCACATATGAGTGATATCATATGGTATTTTTCTTTCTCTTTCTGGCTTACTTCACTTAGAATGATGATCTCCAGGTCCATCCATGTTGCTGCAAGTGGCATTATTTTATTCTTTTTATGGCTGAGTGGTATTCCATTGTATAAATGTACCACAACTTCTTTATCCAGTCATCTGTCGATGGACATTTAGGTTGTTTCCATGTCTTGGCTGTTGTAAATAGTGCTGCTATGAACACTCACTAGAGTGTGTGTATCTTTTCAAATTAAAGTTCCCTCTCAATATATGCCCAGGAGTGGGATTGCTGGATCATATGGTGAGTCTATTTTTAGTCTTTTGAGGAATCTCCATACTGTCTTCCATAGTGGCTGCACCAAATTACATTCCCACCAGCAGTATAGGAGGGTTCCCTTTTCTCCACAGCCTCTCCAGCATTTATTGTTTGTGGACTTTTTAATGACGGCCATTCTGACTGGTGTGAGGTGATACTTCATTGTGGTTTTGATTTGCATTTCTCTAATAATGATACTGAGCATTTTTTTTCATGTGCCTATTGGCCATTTATATGTCTTAATTGGAGAACTGCTTGTTTAGGTCTTCTGCCCGTTTTCGGATTGGGTCGTTTGTTTTTTGAATTCAGACAATCATAGGTGCTATTAATGTGAAGTTATAAATCTGCTCTAATCACTATGACACAGTGGCACCTTTTAACTTCTCATCAGTTACCCAGTACTTTTCCGGAGCACCACCTGGGTTGCCTAGTTCTTGCTGGGCCTTGGGGCAGAACACCAGGAGGTGGTTACACACATTCCTGCTCTGCTAGATTCTTGGGGAAGCTCCACGGGTCCATTATCGAGGCATGATCTAGCTCTCAGAAGCTGAGGATTGTGTAATTCACATCATTCCTAATGTTGCTTTGGACTGCAGGGACTTAGACACAGAATTAAATCATGGGACACAGATTTCCTTGGGCACAGACACAGAAACTAAAACAGTTACAAAAGACTCCTCCCTACCCCTCCAAGTGGGATTTCTTCTTATTTTCTAAAATTTGATTAAAATTATATTTTTTTGATTTCATAATGTGTGATACATCCACTGTAGAACCATGAATAATAATAATAGTAGTAGTAGTAATAATAATAATAACAACAATAATAATAACACTAGAACAGGACCCATGTGGCTGCAGTGCCCTGTGTTCCTCCCCATCCCATCTCGGTCTCTCATCCACTGTAGCCAATTCTCTCTAACACTCAGTAGGATTTTTCTGCATCCTTTTTACTGCTGTTGTTCCTCCCCAGGGTTGCCAGTAGCAAGGAAGGAGGGAAAGAGTCAAAACAGGGGCGAGAGCTGGAGGAGGGAGATGAGAAGCAGTAGGTGAGGGCAGGGCTGGCACCAGGGAACATGGTGGGACCTGAGACCCTATTAACTGGCTTCCACAGGGTTCAAGGTGGGGTGCTTGACAAGGAGGATCTGCCTTCATGAATGGCACAGCCTGTTCCCTTCCCACTTCCCTCAGTGGGCCACTGAACTGGCAGCCTCTGGCTGAAGCTCCCTGGACCGCAGGGCCTTTGCTCCTGCTATGCCCCATCCCAGGTGCCCACCAGCAATGCTTGAAGGAGGCAAAGTAGGTGCCCAAGGAAAGTGACCCCCCCGAGTAGACTTGCTGAGACCTCGGCACAAGTGATACCACGTGAACAGAAGTTGTCTTGAGAGAAAGTGTTTTGCTCCTAGACATTTGTGATGGGGGTGTGCCCTTCTTCTTGGTGAGATCCTGTTGACAAATCTCACTCATGATCTTCCACTGAGAAGATCCTCGTCTGCGGAGAAATGCAACACAGTCTCTTGGGTTTGGAACTTCATCTTTCTCTTGGATCAGTATCTTTGTCTCTTGTGTTTTCTCCTGGTGTGTCTTGTGCTGTTATGGTGATAACTGTGATAATGGCAACACTGATATGACCAGAGTAAAACTATAACCCACGTAAATCCACTAATGGTCACCAAGAGCCAAAGTCTCTTGTCATGTACTGCTTGGATCTGAAATTCCCATTGCCTTGTAGACCTTGCTAGGAAAACTTTATACATTTGTGAAGATTGTTTCTTTCTATGTGACTTAAATCTGAGAATGATTAAACTTTGTTTTCTCCCATGGTTTAATCATGAAATATTTGAGAGCAAACAGCCTTTACATCTGTGATCACTAAGACACAGACAACATCCTCATCATGTTTGGAAGAAAGCAAGAATTGGCTGAGGTTTTCTCGTTTCTGTTGACTGGTGTCCTGCATTCCTGGTTATCTTTGGTTGTGTGTTGGACATCGTAAAATATTTGTAGAAACAATTTAAGGCCTGTAAAGATGTTCTCCACTTCTGGAGAGGTTTTACTTCCTTCTGCTAGCCTCACAAGCACACATAAATCTAATTTCAGGCTTTGAGACATTCTTGCCAACTCTGATGACTTAAAACCTAGCTTCAGCCTGTGCACAGGTAGGGCCACTTCCAGTTAATCCTTACTTTGGTGTGCAGCCCTGAGGTTCCCAACCCAAAGTAGGGGATAGTTATTAGGGTCCCTACCTTGGTGAGCCCTAGAGGCCAGTGTTCCCCTTCAGTCATAGAAACTGTGAAAAACACAATGTAGCCTCTCAGATACCTGTTTTAGATCAGCAAATGCCCCCCAGAGAAAAAGCAGCCTCAAAATTTGGGCTTCTCTCTATGAATTCCTTCTCTACACTTCACTTTTGACCTGATAATTCTTTCCTATCTTGTAACTTTTGATGCTAAAGATTTTTAATATTTTCAGTTCACTTTTTAAAAATCTGTCTTCAGTAGGATGGTTTATCTGAATTACCTAGTCCACAATTTAAGCCCAAAAGTAAAATCTGCATAACCTAGGTAACAATTACGATAAAAGTAACTAAGGTTTAAGCATTTACACTGGGCCAGGTATTTTATGTGCTTGATCTCATTTAATACTCCTAATATCCTGTAAGTACATTATTTCCATGTTACTAATGAGGAAACAATCTTAGAATGGACAAATGCCTAGGTCATGTCCTCCCAGCTACTAGTGGTAGAGCCAGGATTTAGATCCAGTTCTGCCTGGGTCCCGCTTATTTTCTCAACCACCCCCCTCATCAGACCTAATCCTTTCAATGAGTCAAAGACCCAGTGTGGCCGTGGCCTCTGGTACAAGGCTTCCCGTGACACGGGCCTGTCACATCACATAGTTTTAGAACCAGAGAAAGCGTGACTCCGGTTCCTTTCTATTGTACTTTCCTTCTGATGTTAAGGTTAAAAGCAGCATTTGTTTTCATTTCTTTTTGCAAAGCTCCCGCATATGTTTCTGGCTGGAGGCTGAGAAGCACGCAGGTGTTAGTGTCACATGCAGGCTCCAGGCTGGGGAAAAGAAAACCATCTAGTGGCCCTTCTTGGCCTCCATCCAATAGTGGTTTGCAGCATACAGTGGTGCAGGTAAAAATTCTAACATGGTTTCTTAGCTCTACCTGACATTCCCCCGGCCTTCTTGGTTCCCCTACTTGCTCATGCATGGCTGATATGATGCTCTTCCGCCCCTTCTCCCAGGGGTCCCCCTCATCCCAGAGCTGACTTACCTGGAAACCAACCTTATCCTATGCAGGCAGACCTGTCAGTATCCTCTCCACATCCACACCATTTTGCTTAAGAAAAGCCTTGAGTTTTCCTTGAGTTCATTAATATATTCAGTCAATACATTTATCCAAGACCACTATATTCAAGGCACTGCGCTAGGCCCTGCTGTTTATATTCAGATGCGGAAGAAATGGTCTCTGACTCCACCATGCTAAGAGATGGACAGGCTGAAACAGCCGACCCTCAGGTGACAAGCCCTGTGAGAGACGTACGGATAACGCACGCGGGAGGGTCCAAGGAGGGAGAGTTTATGTCTGGTCTGGGAAAGGCTTTGTGGCAGAGCAGCACTCAGCTTGGCCCTGAAAATCGAATAAACTCCGCCTCAGAGGAAAGGAAGAAGAGCATCTCAGACAAAGACATGCGTGAGTGAAGGCGCAGAGGCGCGGCAGGCAGGGCGTCTATGAAACTCGGAGTCGGTCAGCCTTGCCAAGGCGCGGAGCTGTGAGGAGCTTTCGGGTCCTGCCCTGAGACTGAGGGAGGAGGGAAGAAACACCCAGATGGCGAGGCCCAGCACCCTGGGGGCCAGAGACACGTGTAGCTTGGCCCAGATGCTGTTTGAAATATTGGATCCCATTTTGAGAAATCAGGCTTCACATGGAAATCCAGATTTCTGGCTTCTTGTGAAAATGTGAAAGATCTGGCAGCCCAGGGAGTACTCTTCCAGGATGGGGGCTGGCGGGAGCTGAGGAAAGGCTGCCACCTTTCAACAGGGGGCGAGCTCTGTGTCCCCAGCACCGGGTCCCCGTTTGTTTCTCCCTCCCCAACCTGCTCAGCCCCACAGGCATCTACGCGTAAGGCCCTTGCTCTGATCCAGGTGCAAACCAGGCCAAGCGAATGTGGAGACATGAATGACAGACCCCCAGGGCCTCCTCACTGACTCACACCTGTTGGTTCTCAATGCTCCCTAGCTCTCGCTGCTACCCTAGACAGACTCCCCTTCTTTAAAATTTCTGCATGCATGGCTCTCAAATTATGAGAGACGGAAGTCTTAACAGCATCTCTAAAAATGCTCACGCTTCCTATGATCTGAGGCTCAAAATCATGTAAATCCAATGCATCAAAGTAGAGGGCGGTGCAAGCCATGTTTTTTTGTTTGTTTAGTTGAAATGTGGTTGATTTACAGTGTTAGTTTCAGGTGCACAGCCAAGTAATTTAGTTATACATACACATACGTATTTTTTTTTCAGATTCTTTTCCATTATATGTTATTGTAAGAAATTGAATATAGTTTCCTGGGCTATACAGTAGGTCCTTGTTGTTTATCTAAATAACAAGTTTTTTTTTTTTATTTACATGGTGGTACTATGGATTGAACCCAGGATCTTGTGCATGCTAAGCACACGCTCTACCAGTGAGCTATACCCACGGGAGGCAAGCCATGTTTGCTTGTTCCTATACAAGCCGAGTTAGTAGAGAGCCCACATAACCCTAGACTTCTGATCCTACCCTGCCGGGCTCCAGCCTCAGAGATTTATTAAATGGACTCTTCCTTTTCTAAACTTCTACAGTCTGCCTTTCTCTGCTTCATAGCTCTCCTCAAAGTGTCTGCCTTCAGGCTCTTACATTAGTTGACAAGAATGGTTGATTAACATCCGAGGAAGGTTGGATTTCTCATCTAGACAGAAAACCCATGTTTGGAAAATGCAGGTTCTCTGCAGGGTAACCAGGAAAGTAGCTGATGGGACAGTCAGTCCTAGAGCCCTGGGAAGCCCACAGTTCAGCCCCCTTTTGTGGCAATGCTGAGGAACTAGGAGGTCATTTTGGTTAATCCCTAAGGTTAAGTCTTGTAACTATAAATAAACACGCAGAATGAAAGGAATGCAGGAAAGAAAAACGAAGGAAGGAAAAAAGGAAATGAAAAACCTGACTCGATTTCATTGAGAAAATTAGATTCTAAAATGCCCAGTGTGTAGCAATTCCATCAATGCCTTGCAAATTCCCAGGAGATTTCTTCTAAAATGTCCATCCCCTTGGCTAGACCTTGGTGTTCCTCCTGGGCTGAGGTACAGTAATTCTGGGAGAGTAGAAAGGCTTTTGGATACCGTGTCAAGCAGGAAGAAAAGGCCTTACAAACCACAAAACTGGATACTTTGTAAGGTACAGAACAGTCAGCAGTTCCTCTGAGGAGAGAACACGAAGTTGGCATGAATGTGACCCAAGCGACGGGGTGAGGAGGAGGATTCCAAACACAGAAGGCGTCCAGCCCTTGGTTCTCTCAGGCGTCACAAAGAGGGTCACTCTGTGTCCTGCCTGCGTCTGGCCAGATGCAAAACACTGGTCCCATTTCCATGCCATCCGTGGACCACCGTGCATTCTATGGGTACGTCAGGAGCGCTGGAGTCGGGGAAGGTGGTATTTTGCTGGCTTTTTCCCCTTGTGGTTTTCACCATCTGTTTCTTCTAATGCATAAACAAGGCAAATGACTGGTTTGGAATGCAAAGTTTTTAAAAAACCAGATGACCACAGGCATCCTCCAAATGAGAAGGAGAGAGCACGCTGGGGTTCTGTGACATTTGTCAGGAAGGGAGACGTTAAGTCCTGGGAAGCGTTAACGCTCTCTGCCAGGGACGATTCCCAAAGGCAAGGCAGAGCCTGGTCCCCAACCCGCCTTTCTGGAGCCGTGCTTTCTGTTTACATGTCACCAAGGGCTATTTTCAGATGCCAACACCACCCCCTCTACCTCTCGGCCACCCTCCCTTTTTTAAACTAAAGATGAAACCCTTCAGCTGGCCTTCAGCATAGCCAGCCTTGGTTTTCCATTAGCATCATGACTAACTTGGCAACTGGGGATAGAATCCACTCTTAGAAGCTTGTAGACTGAACAAAAGCCGTGTTGTGAGCAGGTTCTATTAAACAGCCAAAGGAGAGAGCTATAAATAGAGGAGCTGATGAGAGAGACTAAGAGAAGACATGTCATTTCTCTCCTGGACAATAGCGAGTGAAAAAAAAAATTATATAAGGGCATTGGGAACACAGTGTATCTCCCCTGAGCAAAGAGTACCCTGCTTTAAAAAGGAAGATTTGCTCTGCATAGCACAGTGGTCACCCTGTAAGTGATGCTGTGCACTCCACGCCAACAAACCTTAAAACAAGAGATTCCTTTTTTAAACCCGAGGCAGGGGAGAGATTTGATGGTATGGTGACTGCATGCTAATCTCTTTTACCTTCATTGCAAGAAATAATCAGCTGCAAGCACCAGGGATTTAAAAGCAAATTGAACCCGGGCATTTAGAGCCCCTGGAGAGAAGGGCATTGGTGCATTTGGCTGAGTTCCACCCATTTCGGGGTAGGACGGATGTGAGCATTTTTCACATAGTTTTGTAGGCAGCCTGACGCCAGAGTTTTCACATTAGAGAAAGGATAAAAGATGATGGTTTCTTAGGGAACAACCAGTCTTCCTAACCTACAATGTCTGTTCTTACAGATGTCGGGGGCAACATGGAGGTGGACGCCATTAGCATGCAGGGACTGGGTTAGGTAGAAACAAGACCCCAGTCATTCAGAAGCTCTTGGCAGATTAAATATATTTCCAAGGAGTTTAAGTTCCAGTAATTTCTCTGCCTGTACTTAGGACACAGTGAAGTGTGTCGATGTGAAAATACGAGCCGGTTGGGTGAGATCTGTTTCCCTGACGTTGGTTCCAGATGCTTGAGTTGTGATGAGGGTGTTTGACTTCTGACGTCACTTGAATGTAGGCACCGTCTGGATGTTTGCTTCCCTGGTGGAAATGGGACAATAATTAGAGACCTGAACTCTGTTCCTGGTCGGCTCCTGGCCTTGGTATTTCATGTGTGTCAGTCGTTAGGACAAAAGCTCCTGGAGGCTCCTAAGGGCAGCACTGTGTGAGCTTTAACTCCATCGAAGTACTCCAGTGGCCTATGGAATTTTAGTTATGATCATAATAATGTCAGATGAAGAGGCTTCCCGGGGAAGGTATGAGAGGAATTTTAAGTGACTGAACTCTATTTGCATTATTCACTTTACAAATAGTTTCAGAGCCTTTAAAAAAATTTTTTTTTTCATTATGCTGTGCTTTTGATCTTCCAAAGGGAGGAGCTAGGACTTTAATAATTGAAGAATGATTTTCCCTTAAAGCACCCTTTGGGAATTGAGCCTTTATCTGACCAACTTTGAGGTGATTTTGTTACCGTGAGGGAGGCGGACAGAGATATTTCCAGGACTGGTTCTTCATTGGGACTCAAGAGGGATTTAAAAGTTTATGGGCCTGATGTCTCCTTGTCTCCTTCCTTTTATCTCTTCCCTCTTTCTTTTTTTTCTTTCTTGTTAGCTGGGTAGAGTCCAGGGAGGCGTGTCGGATTAGAAGGTTAGGAGACAGAACTCAGCTTGGAATTTGACCCCTGTCTCCTTGTCCACAGGTGATCACGCCAGTGAGGACAGGCAATGGCTACGTGTACGAGTACCCATCCCGATACCAAAAGGACGTCTACGACATCCCCCCCTCCCACACTGCTCAAGGGGTGCGTGCCGGGAACGTGGTCCCCAGGGACAGGGCCACCTCAGGGCCACGGAGGAAAAGAGTCCACACAATGTGCATATTCCACGTGAAGCTTGACTTAGGTTGTCTATCCAGGGGCTGTTTTAGCCAATGTTATTTAAGTTATGTTTTCTGGACCTGCTGTATCAGGAAAGCCTAGGCTCTGATCTAATAAAGCTTTTGGTGCTTGTCATTTTACCAGGAAGCATAAAATTTAAACTACAATTTAAAGTACAGACAGTGTAGATATTTCACCAAAGATCATTTTTATATTCAACCTAAGCCAAAGAATGCAAAATTTAAAGGGAGAGATTCCATCAGCCCCTTATTACACAGAATTCAGCTAAAGAGCAAGGGAGTACGTAACTTGGTAGATAAACCCGTCATTAAAAGCTTCGTGGCATAAAAAATGACCCGTATACAGACGATTCCACGCCAGTAACTCAGGTGTGTCTCCTCAGGTCTATGACATCCCTCCTTCGTCCGTGAAAGGCCCGGTGTTTTCGGTTCCGGTGGGAGAGAGAAACCCTCAGGGGGTCTATGACATCCCTCCTTCCAAAGGGGTAAGTGAGCTACTGCAGGGCAGCTGGGGAAAAAAAACAAGGTGTGTGTGTACTGAGATGAAACAAGAAGGAAAAGCTAGCTTTGTGGGAGAGTACAGGGAAGGAAAGAGGGCAGGAGGAAGAAAACACAATAATTAAAGATAACTCTAGGGATTCCATATTTAGGGGACCCACTAAAAAAATGGGACGGTCATTGAGGAGAGCCAATAAAAAGGTAAAATAATCAATTCCCTTTGGCAAGCCTTAGCACGGCTCACGGCGCTCGCGCTTACATAGGGTGTTGGAGCATCCTCAGGCCGTATATACACATATGGGTTAATGCATTGGACTCATTCCGGGGGATGCCTGCACGGGAAGTACAGTTATCCTTGTTTCGCGGATGAGGGAACTGTGTCTCAGGCTATTAAAGCAACTTACTCAGCATCACACAGCTGACAGATCCGGGAGAGACCTCAGGGCTTCTGTCCCTAGTCCGGTGTATTAATGCATCACCAGCAGCCGCCGCGGGGGGGTACCCAGGAGCTGGTCAGAAACGTGGGACTGGGACCCGGGAGGGCGACTCAGCCAGGAGGGGTCCACGCCTAAGACAGCGTGGAAGCCAGGGAAGGACGCGCTGGTCAGAGGGTGGGCAGTGGGAGAGAGCCTGGGTGGCACCGCTGTGTGGGGGCGGAGGGTGGGGAGGCCGATCCGTGTGGGGCTGGGAACCCCGACCCTCCCTTTACCGCGCCGCTCATGGGAGCCGACCCAACACTAAATAGCTTCGTTTTCTGCTTACTTTTCAGGTCTACGCCAGCCCACCCTCCGCTTGCCGAGACGAAGCAGGGCTGAGGGAGAAAGAGTATGATTTCCCCCCTCCGATGAGGCACCCTGGGAAGCCGGACGCCAGACCCGAGGGCGTTTATGACATCCCCCCACCCAGCACCAAGCCCGTGGGGAAGGACCTTCACCTGAAATATAACTGTGACGCCCCGGGAGCTGCCGACCTGGCGCTGCGAAGACAGCAAAGCATCTCCCTGAGCCACCCGCCCCCGCAGCTGGGACCGCCCGTGAGCGCCCAGAACGACGCCTACGACATCCCCCGGGGCGTTCAGTTTCTCGAGCCGCCTGCAGAGACTAGCGAGAAAGCAAACCTGGAAGAAAGAGATGGGCTCGGTGTTTACGACGTCCCGCTGCACAACCCGCCGGAGGCCAAAGGCGCGCAGGACGTGGTCGACGGCATCAACCGCTTATCCTTCTCCAGCACGGGCAGCACCAGGAGTAACATGTCCACATCTTCCACCACCTCGAAGGAATCCTCCTTGTCGGCCTCCCCATCTCAGGACAAAAGGCTCTTCCTGGATCCGGACACAGCCATCGAGAGACTCCATTGGCTCCAGCAGACCCTGGAGCTGGGGGTCTCCGGCCTCACGGCGCTGGTCACCACCGACTGGCGATGCTACGGGTACATGGAACGGCACCTCAACGAGATCCGCGCCGCCGTGGACAAGGTGGAGCTGTGCCTGAGGGACTACCTCCACTTTGCCAAGGGAGCTGTGGCAAACGCTTCCTGCCTCCCGGATCTCACCCTCCACAACAAGATGAAGCGGGAGCTCCAGAGAGTGGACGACTCCCTCCAGATTCTGAGCCAGACCAGCCATGACTTAAATGAGTGCAGCTGGTCCTTGAATATCCTGGCCACCAACAAGCTCCAGAACAAGTGTGATGACCTGGACCGGTTTGTGATGGTGGCAAAGACAGTGCCGGACGATGCCAAGCAGCTCACCACGACCATCAACACCAACGCAGAGGCCCTCTTCAGACCGGGCCCCGGCAGCTCGCATGGGAAGAATGGGCCTGAGAACATCATGAACTCCACCGAGTACCCACACGCTGGATCCCAGATGCAGCTGCTGCATCCCGGGGACCACAAGGCCCAAGCCCTCAACAAGCCATTGCCCCCCAGCCTGGGCAAGGTCCAGCCCCCTGACTGCAGCAGCAGTGATGGCTCTGAAAGGAGCTGGATGGATGATTATGACTACGTCCACCTACAGGTAAAGAACCAGGCTCATAAAGCACCAGTGCCCACCTGCAGGGTGTCTGGGGCCACGGCCTGTGAGGCTGCTGGGCTTGCGGGTGGCGAATGGCCCTGAAACATGAGCAGTGGTTCACAAACGGGGCAATGTCGTACAGTAGGAAAAACACTGGCCTGAGAGTCCTGAGTCCTCTAGAACTTTCCCTGGTGCTAACTGTGTCACCAACTTATGTAACCTCGCCTAATTTCCTCATATGCAAAATGAATGAAGCCCAGGGTTGGATTAGATCCCATTGCTATGGGCAAGCTGGAGGAGACCCCCAGTAGGATAGTGGGCCCTTGAATAATCATACCAACTCCATTTCTGTTTCAGGATATATACAGTTCTGCATGATATTTTATTTGAAAAAAAGGGGTGGTTCACTGTTAAGAAAACAATTTGAAAGACTCCGTACTAGATAATTACTAAGCTCTACTGTGTGTGTGTGTGTGTGTGTAGTTACAGAGAAACTTAACCCCACCACAGACTTACCTTGAAGACCACAAGGCATTTGCCAATTGACCTAGAACTTAACCTGCGTATGGGTCATTGGGCAGTGACAGTCTGCCTCTTCTAAATGGAAATTCCACCAGGTAGACCTAGATCCCGCCAGTTTGCCCTTTCACTTTGGGGATTAAAAGTACACCAAGATCCATTAGTTAGAATTTGGCTTACTATCTTACTCTGCCGTTCTTTTTACTTGGATCACAGCCACGGATTACCCTGAGAATTATGAAACTACAGTTCCTTTGTGCGCAACTGGGAAAGGGGGAAGAGAGCCGCACCGAGTACTGAAGACAAGTGTGGGGAGAGAGAGGATGGAGGCGTTAAACATTTTACCTGGCTGGCCGTCCAGCTCTGCATTTTGAGACAGACTAATTTGGCGTAGAGTGGCAGATGGTTTGAAGAAACTAGAACTGCAGCATAGACCACATTTAGACCCGTGTTAGGAGGTTTGTGGGTTTGCAGATAATCTATTAGAAAAGAACTGAGACAGCCCTGCTGAAGGACGTCTGAAGAGGGTCACAGGTAGCCCTCCAAAATGGTAAAGTGGTGCAGAGGGCATGTGCCCCACATGGAAACGGGTTTTAGTTTTTAGTCCTGATCTACACAGTGACTGGCAGTCTGGCCGGGAACTGGTCATCCCTGTCTGGGGTTCCCAGGGCCTAATTGGGCATTCAGGGAAATTGCCAAGGCAGTGGGAAATCAAAGAGTATTTACGTGTTTGTCAATGAAATTGTTAGCATCAGTGAATCACAATGGTGATTTAATGTTTTCTTTATGTCGAAAAATAACAGGGTAAAGAGGAGTTTGAGAGGCAGCAGAAAGAGCTGTTGGAGAAGGAAAACATCATCAAACAGAACAAGATGCAGCTGGAGCACCATCAGGTGTGTGCAATCAGAACAAAAACTATTTGGTACTGAAGAGATTTCCCACTTAACAAGGAAGGTATAACTTCACAAAGTCATGCCTTTGATCCTTCTAGTACACTCTGGCATAAACAAGCTCCAAGGCATATAATAGGGTGAAGAAAGAACAAAGAGAAGGTTTCTGGCTTTAGTCATCCAGCCCGGTGTGCCTGGACTGTATCCAAACAGCAGTTTCTCCAGGCTGAGCCTGTTTGGGTCAAGGCTGTGATCTCAAGGAGCAGGACCCACTCATCCTGGCCCAAGCGGACAGGGTTTATAGTCAGGTTGTAATAGGGGAATTCAAGAACAGAAAATGAAGATCTAATACCCAAGTCTGGAAGAGCTAGGACTGCCAATTCCCTCTCCTTCTCGTACTTTCTTTGCTTTTCTCTAAATTGACTTCCTTCTCCTCTTTTTTCTGGCAGTTTCCTCTGCTTATCTACTCATTTGGCTCCCCTGTAACTTACAGAACCCACAAATGGCCACTCACTCTTTTTTCTATAGATAGCTTTTCATCTCCACTTCCTCCGCTGACAGTCAGCTCCTTCTGTGGTTCATCAAATTCCTAAAAAAAAAAAAAAAAAAAAAACTGGGCCATATCTCTGTCTGTCTGTCTGTCTGTCTGTCTACCTGTCTACCTAACTCTTCTCTCTTCCCTATGGCTTGGCTGTTCTTGGTCCAGTCTAAGGGTAGGAGGGCAGGAGCCAATATTTTTGGAACATATTCAAGTCCATTTACTAAGGGTTTTGGTTGGGTAGGGCAGTTTCATTCAAAAGTTGGGCATAAGTGAGGCAGATAATGATGCGTGTTGCCAGTATAAGGGCATAAAAATAAAAAGAAATGGATGGAGGATTTATAAGCCTTGTAAGATGCAATGAAATGGCATGCACAGATGTGAAGTGGCACATGGCACTCGGGAAACCAGAGTTTTAATCTCTGACTAACCAACTGTGTGACCTTAGGCAAGTCACTAAACCACCCTGAACTTCAGTTACTTCTCTAAACAATGAGAAAATCCCTCTCTCCAGCTAGTAAGGTGATTTATTTATGAACATATTTGAAAAAGGCATAAGCTAAATATCTTGAAGCATCACTCTGTATCTATTTATGTTTGCTTTGGTGTTTGGCCGAGTAAGACAGCAGGGCTTTAGGGAACTTGTTGAAATCATAATAATTGCTAAGAAGACAACAGAGTCTACAGAAAAGGAAAGTTTGCTGTGCATTTCTTAGGGGAGAAGCTGAGTGAGGTTAACCCTGCTCTGACTCAGCCCTACCTCGGGGCAGAAGATTAACGGAGTCCTAAATCTGGTCACAGATAGACAGTCCTTGCCTGTAGAAGAGAGTCTCTCCTGAGAGTTGGTGTAATAGTTGGAAATTATTATTACTGCAATTTAAATAATAAATGATATGATCCAGCAATCCCACTCCTGGGCATGTATCTAGAGGAAACTCTAATTCAAAAAAATACATGCATCCCAATGTTCATAGCAGCACTGTTTACAATAGCCAAGACACGGGTGCAGCCTAAATGTCCATCAACAGATGACTGGATAAAGAAGTTGTGGTATCTATCTATCTATCTATCTATCTATCTATCTATCTATCTATCTCATGGAATACTACTCAGCCATAAAAAAGAATGAAATTATACTATTTCCAGCAACATGGGTGGACCTGGAGATTGTCATACTAAATGAAGTAAGCTAGAAAGAGGAAGAAAAATACCAAATGATATCACTTATATATGGAATCTTAAAAAAAAAAAAAAGAACTTATTTACAAAACTGAGGCAGACTCACAGACACAGAAAACAAACTTATGGTTACCAGGAGGGGAAGGGGAGAGTGGGAGGGATAAGTTGGGAGTTTGGGATTTGTAGCTACTAATTACTACATACTGTATAAAATAAACAACAAGGTCCTACGTATAGCACAGGGAACTATATTCAGTACCTTGTAATAGTCTATAATGAAAAGGAATTTATGTATAAATGAATCGCTATGCTGTACACCAGAAATTAACATGACACTGTAAACCAGCTATACTTCAATTTAAAAAAATTAGCTCTAAATTACCAAACTAAATAAATACTACACCAGCAGGGGGCAGAGAGGAGAGAAGGAAGAAAGCTAACACTCACTGAGTCTGATTCTATGTGAGATCCTTTTCTTTCCACAACTCTGGGCAGCTAAGTGTTATGATGCAGTCAGTACTGAGATTCCCTTGGAGGTGTTCTTTTCCATAACGCACATATATTTATGTCATGAATTGTCAGTCATGGATTGTCATTTATCTAAGTGTCTCGAAGGGACAGAGTCAAGCCTTTCCTAGAGAAGGAGCAAACTGTCAGTGACTGACTTGCCAAAGAGATCCCTACATTTGCTTTTCCTTTGCCACCACTCAGTGTCTAATAAACATTTACATAGGGCCTGCAATATACCAAACACTGTTCTAAGCACTTTGCAAATATTAACTCATTTAACCTTCATAGCGGCGCAGGAAACAGAGCTGGGTTTTGCCATCCAGCTTGAGCGTAGAAGAGCCCAACCATCCCATCATAGAAGTCGGAGCTGGAGGATTCCTTAGGGATCATCTTTCTCAACCCCTACATTTTACAGTTTAGGAAAGCAAGGGGACTTGACAAGGCCTCACATCTGATAAGCCCCTGACCCTGATGGGAGATGAAAACCCCTGCCTTTTAACTCCAAGCCCTGGTTCATTTCTATGACAGCACACCACCGGATCCTTAACCGAAACTGGCTTTTTTTCTCCCTTGCAGCTGAGTCAGTTCCAGTTGCTGGAACAAGAAATTACAAAGCCGGTGGAGAACGACATCTCCAAGTGGAAGCCCTCCCAGAGCCTGCCGACCCCCAGCGGCGGCGTGGGCGCCCAGGACAGGCAGCTGCTCTGCTTCTACTACGACCAGTGTGAGACCCACTACATCTCCCTGCTCAACGCCATCGACGCGCTCTTCAGCTGCGTCAGCTCGGCGCAGCCCCCGCGGATCTTCGTGGCGCACAGCAAGTTTGTCATCCTCAGCGCGCACAAGCTGGTGTTCATCGGAGACACGCTGACCAGGCAGGTGGCTGCCCAGGACGTTCGCAACAAAGTGATGAACTCCAGCAACCAGCTGTGCGAGCAGCTCAAGACGATCGTGCTGGCGACCAAGACGGCGGCGCTGCACTACCCCAGCACCCCGGCGCTGCAGGAGATGGTCCACCACGTGACCGACCTGTCCCGGAATGCGCAGCTCTTCAAGCGCTCCCTGCTGGAGATGGCCACCTTCTGAGAAGGGCAGCAGCGGAGGGGGACGCAGGGGTCACCCAGGAAAACTGGAAATATGCTCTGGTTTTTGTAAATCTTATCTATTTTTGTAGATATTTTATATGAAAATATTTTAATGTTTTAATGGGTTAGAGGACATTCAGGGAGCTCCCGGGGGACTTTTTTCCTGTGTGGTTCTTGTGTACACAGGGAAGCATCTAAGACATAAACTGCACAGAATCATGTCCGTGGGCGTGTGTCTGACTGCGTACCCATGTTCGTTTGTAGGTGTCTGATACATTCCATTAAAAACCATGAATTAAGAAGCACCTTAGTAAACACTTCCTAATGCTGCATTTTTTTAAAAAAAGAAAACATACCAGCTGGTTGTAACCTTGCTTTGCCTAGACCAGCGATCATTCGGAGCCTGTCAATGCCAGGTCTGGGAAGCACAATAGATTTACAAGTGTTCACCTCCCAATAAGGAAGCATGGAATGCCTTGTTTTTGTTTTGAAACCCCTTCCAAAATTGACCGTTTTGAGCACATTGTGGCAAAATGCCTCACTTCTGGCTGAAAAATGCCCTCTCAGAAAGTTTCAGAAAGAATATGTTAATCCAAACTCTGATATGTTAGGTGCTGGAAGACTGACTGACACTGTATCTAGAGGCCACGTCTCCAGGTAGGGCTGGATTGTTTCAACATGGCGAGGACAATGTCCCAATAAAAGGAGAGCACGTGGTTCCCCAGGGCGTTATGGTCAGCTGCCTCTGTGTGTGATTTGGCCGTGAGGTTTTCCAGAGGATGATTGATTTTAGATTTGTAAAAACTGTATTATTTGCAGCAGGAATTCATAAAGACACATCAGACTATTATCGTCCACAAAAAGAGGGATGGTTTCATCTGCTAGTTGTAAGTAGGGGCCTTTCTGACTCTCAATCTGCACCCATCACCTGAGGGAAGCTGGCCAGTTCCTTGGCCACCTAAACGTTAACGCCACCAGGCCACATCCTACTGTAAGAGAATCACTTGTACCCGCCTTAAAAACATGCGTGTGCAGACCCAACACTCAGCAGCTGTATGGAGCCCCTGGAAGTTTCACAGCTCTGGCCAATGGACCTGCGTACACAGCCCCCCGCCGTCTCACAGCTCGTCACAGCAGCCATTCCACAGCCTGGCCTCTCGTAACCTCTGGGGTCGGCCCAGCACAATCACTCCACAAGCCGTAAGAGTCATCATGGGACAAATGAAACACTTCCTACCTGGTGGGGAAGTGTCTCCACATTTTACCAAGTCAAGAAGCATGTTATCCACAGTGTCTCAGTCCAGTTTTTATGTAATGGTTCTTTTCCAGCCAATTTGGAAACACTTTGATTTGCAACATATGCCTTGACTTACTTAAGCGTTCTTGTTTTAAACAACCAAGTCACGGGAACAGGAAAAGAGGAGAGAGGGATGTGTGATCTAAGTGAGATTTTTTTTTTTAAAAATTAGTGAAATTTATAGAGGTGCATTTCAAAATAGCCACTATTGTAGTTCTTAATGTTCTGCTCTACCAAAATAATAAGTTATATTGTTCTGTGACAAGTAAGTGTGCAGAGGAAGGCTACTGCTGAAAATCAACAAAGAGGAGGTGGACAAGTGTCCTTGTAGATTTCACCGTACAATGTATATTTCTTAGGGGAAAACAGATTTGTTCTAAGCTAAGTGGTGACATTTCACATTTTCAAAACCAAAATGTTGAATCTGTATTACTCTCGTTCCCACATTGTATGTATTTAATGATTTAAAATCATTAAAATTTTAGACATCTGTTTTCATAGGCACTGGGTTTTCTTTTCCTATATTTCTTTATCACAGAATTAAATGTTGGCTTATTTTGGAACTCGTAATATAGAAAGTTAAATTATAATTATTTTATTAATACTACAGATCTGGATTTTTGAGTAGAATTGAGAGCTTTTTTTTTTTTTTTTCATTTTGCATCACTTCAGGGTGTATTTGCATTTGAGGAAAATTCTGGAATATATGAACGTTATAAAACCCAAATATCTGGAATAAGACTTCTCTTCACCAGAAAGCCTACACATTAAAATGATGGGTAGGATAATTTCTGGTGTCATAATGTAGATGTTACTATTCATGTAGTTGAAGAGTCAAAGGGAATTGCTCAATTCATCCTGGAATGGACATCAAGAAATACTGAAAAGAAAACTACATTTGATGAAAATCAGAGAGTCATAACCACATAAATTTTTACTGCTTTTCCTACTCTCTCTCTCAGGTATCCTACTGAGAGTTACAGATAAAGTATTTGAATATACCTTGAATATACCTTTTCCCACATCTATGAACATTTTCAAGGAAAGTGTCAAGGCACTTCTTGGGGAATGGAGTCTTTTGAAAAAACGGTGCTGGGACAACTACATCTCTCCATGGAAAAAAATGAACATTTACTATTTATATTTACCCTGCACAAAAATTAACTCAAATGGATCATAGACCCAAATGTAAAACATAAAACTCTAATATTTCTAGAAGAAAACACAGGAGGAAACCTTTGTGATCCTAGGTAGATAAAGGTTCCTTAGATAGAACAAAAAAAAAAAAAACCCCATAAATCATAAAAAAATGACAAATTGGACCTTATCAAAATTTTAAACTTCTATCTTCTAAGACGATGATCAAGAAAACAAGAAGGCAACCCATAGCCAGGAATAAAAACTTGTAGCACATACATCAGCCAAGGACATGTATTAAAATAAGAAGACTACTAAATTTTTTAACTGGGCAAAAATTTTGAAGAGAAACCTCACAAAAGAAGACATATGAATAGACAATAGGTAAATGAAATATAAACCCACCAAACAGAATCATTAAAATTAAAAAGATAAGCCAGGCCAACTGTTGATGAGAAAGGGGAGCAGAGTTCTCATACCCGCTGGGGAGAACGCAAAATGGTACACTTTGAAAAACAGATTGACAATTTCTTGAAAAATTAAATGCATACCTGCCATACAAACCTAGGAATTCATCTCTTAGGTATTTACCCAAGACAAATAAAAGCGCATGTCCATACAAAGACTTATACCAGAATGTTAATAGCAGCTATGTTTGTAATAAGCAAAATTTAGAAACAACCCAGATGTCTATGTGAATGAATGTCCATTATTGCACATCCACACAATGGAATACTACACAGAAACAGAGAAAAAAAGGGAAGCAGAAACCAACATGGATGAACTTCAAAATCATTATGATGCATAAAAGAAGCCAGACATTTAAACAAAATTCTAGCAAATGCAAACTATAGTATCAGAAAGCAGATCAGTGGTTGCCGGGGAAGAGGGGTTGGGGGAGGAATGGATTACCGAGGAGCTCAGGGAAACTTTGGGGAATGATGAAAATGCCCATTTTCTTGATCGTTGTGATGACTTCACAGGTATATGCGTGTCAAAACTCATCAAATTGTACACTTGAAATGCATACAGTTTATTCTTTGTCAATTATTTTTTAATAATTACTAAACATTACAATTAAAAGTCAGAGGTTCTCAGGCTGGACTTTTTTTAAAGGCAAGACTAAATTATATGCTATTTAAAAGACATCCACTTTTTTTTTTAACACCTTTATTATGGTATGTTTCCTGTATAGTAAACTACACATATTTCGGATGTACAATCTGATGAATTTTGATAGATGTACACACCCTTGAAACCACTACCACAATCAAGATAGCTAACATTTCCATCACTCCCAAAGAGGTGCAATTTTCGAATTCCCAACTTGTCCCTTCCCACCCCCTTTACCCACTGGTAACCATAAGTTTGTTCTCTACGTCTGTGAGTCTGCCTCTGTTTCGTAGATAAGTTCATTTGTAAAAGACACCCATACATATACACCGATAAGTTAAAAGCTAAGAGAAGCGTACCATGCACATTCTAATTTAAAAAAACAAAAGCTGGAGTGGCTATACCAGCAGACAAAGTAGAATTCAGAACTTGGGCAGACGGGCACATCATGGTAAAAGCATCAAGCCATAAAGAAGACAAAACATTCCGAAATGCGTACGGACCTAATCACAAAGTTTCAAAATATATGAAACAAAAACTGATAGAACTGAAAGGAGAAATGGAAAATCTGTATTTATAGGTGGAAATTTAAATACTCTCTCTCAGTAATTAACAGAGCAAGTCAGCAAAAAAACTGGTAGAATTGGTAATAACTGGAGTTCTCTGGAAACCCATGCATTGCTGACAGGAATGCAAAACAGTACAACCATTTTGGAAGATAGTTTAGCGGCTTCTCATAAAGCTACATACCCACTTACCACATAACTCAGCAGTTCCGAACATAGGGATTTAGGCAAGAGAAATGAAAATATGTCCATATAAAAAGCAAACTGCCTTACTCATCATAGTCCCCAAATGGAAACAATCCAAACGGCCTCAACAGGTGAGTGGATTCACAGTGTGGTCTGTCCAGACCACGGAGTACTGTCAAAAAGGAGTGAACTAATTACATATGTAACAGCATGAACAGACCCCCTTTAGAAACCTTATGCTGAGAAGCAGCCAGGTAAATAAAGAGCACATATACACGAAGCTCTAGGAGAC
The DNA here is from genome assembly GCF_036321535.1 of Camelus dromedarius. Classification (NCBI taxonomy): domain Eukaryota; kingdom Metazoa; phylum Chordata; class Mammalia; order Artiodactyla; family Camelidae; genus Camelus; species Camelus dromedarius. Next base: position 6,888,204 of record NC_087454.1, on the reverse strand, counting down.
ACGAATCTAATGTGTAATAAAAAGCCAAATCAGAGATTTCCCGAAGTCAGGGTTGGGAATTGGGTATTATCTGGAAAAAAGCACAAAGGAACTTTTTTGGGGGGGAGGCGTATATAGCACTGATACAAAACATGTATTTGTAATTTGCACTGTCCAACACAGTAGCCAATAATCACACGTGGCCACTGAGCACTTGAAATGTGATGAAACACACATTTTAAAACTGAATGAGGAACTGTTTTGAATTTTAGTTAATTTAAATAACCACGTGTGATCAGTGGTTAGTGGCTACCGTATTGGACAGCACCATATGCATATGTTGATGTTAGGGTAATTATGTGAATGCATATATTTGTCAAAATTATCATAACATACACTTAATGGGTGCATTTTATTGTATGTCACACCTTAGTAAGGTTGATTTTTTGAAGAGGTAAAAATATTTCCCAACTAATTCTAATGTTCCATTGTTTTCAAATCAATATTATCATCCATCAATCCACAGAAACCCTCCAGGGCCCTAGGAAGGGCCAGTCAGAAAGTTCAGCTTTCTAAAGAGCCCATCCTGGGCTAGTTTCGAACCCACCAGCAAGACAAACGTGCTTTTCCTCCTCCCCTAGTCAGAAAAAGTCCGTCTGGGCTTCAGATGTGTCCCCATTAACCACATCCACATTCTTCATAGTGTTTGAGGAATCAGGACAAAAGAAATGTTGCCATTAACCAGAGGACATGGAAAACAAGGATTCATTTGTTCACTGAATGTTTCCTGCCTGGCTGGCCAGATCCGCCTCATCATCAATAAGGCGGCAGCCGTCCCAGCCCCGGAGCCGCCCAGCCTCGCAGCCAGTGTCTCTGCTCAGCAACAGGTTGTGCACCAAAGGGACAGGAGGGGGAGGGGCTGCTCTCTGCTTGTCTTTGTTTGGGACCAAAAGTAAACCTGCCTTTTAAACAATTTGAGACAGGTGAAAGACGAATGCCCAACTGAAAGCTCGGGCAAAGACTTCAGGAGAAGAGACGAAGAAAATCAAAGTGATGCAGGAGGGGCAGAAACAGACGCATACAAAGGGCGGGGCCGAAGAGACTGATGGCAAAGGAAGGGCCACCTGGATGGACGGAGGCAGAGGGAACCCGGCTGAAGCTGGCAGTCAGTCCAACAAGCAGGGCAGACGTGCGGTGGGGAGGGTGAGCAGCTGGCTAGGATTCTCCCTCCCAAGGACCGGGGCTCTGCACTGGGCACCCTCGGAGAACTACTGAGCTCGGAACAGGCAGACGCCACATCCTTTCAAACCAGAGAAAGGAAACCAACAGGAGGAGGGGGCAGGATGAGACGAAAGATGAGAAAGACCATGAAGTCTGTAAAAGGATAAAAGGGGGAGTGTGGAGCAAGGATGGGAGAATGGGGCAGCGAGAGGGGAGGAGGTAGAGGAAGAAAGACACAAGACATGGGACTTGGAAGAAGGTCTCAAACACTGGGAGCAAACAGCGACTTCAAGAGATGTATATTCTAAAGCAATACTTTAGTTTCCTCGATATTTCAGGTTCTCGAGGTATTATTGTGAGAAATAAATCGTGAGTACATATGCGGTTGTCTTGTCATTTTGGAAGACACCACAGAATATGTGGCTCTCCTGGAGAGACCTAACACCCAGGAGCAGAACAGAGGACCTACAGAGTCTTCTAATAGAGAAACCTGTCTTGTCTACCCTTTCCCAAAACTTTCTTGACCCTAAGATCTGTTCTCTCTCTTAACACGTATGGAAATCTCATCTCAGGGATTCAGTTTGTCTTTGTTTCCCTGCCCCGTCAAAAGGATGAGGACCACTAATGAGATCCGTCTCCCCGAGATGGCGCTGGTCTCACCCATGCTTTCAAAGTCAAGACCTCTCCCTGTAACAGCTCTTTAGAACCAACAGTTTAGGGGGCAGCATCTGCCTTGACCTCTGGCACCTGTTCTCCCGAATCCATGCAAGGCACCAACAGAAGTACACAAACATACTTTGTTTCCTCGATCCATTTCACATCACCTGAATGCCTTAGAATAAAAATGGAGAAAGCAAACCAATGATTCATTTGGATGAACTTCCCCAAATAATCAGCTCCTTTGGACTAGGAATTTATTTTATAGAAATGCTATGAGAAGGTCAATTATACGATGAGTTCTAAAATAAAAGTACTTTTCAGATGGGAACCAAGAAAGTGAAAGAAACCCCACACCGGTCATAATGGCGATCATTAGAAAGCCCACAAATGATAAATGCTGGAGAGTGTGTGGAGAAAAGGGAACCCTCCTACACTGTTGGTGGGAATATAATTTGGTGCAGTCACTAAGGAAAACAGTATGGAGATTCGTTAAAAGACTAAAAATAAGAGTCACCATATGATCTACCAATCCCACTCCTGGGCATATATCTGGAGAAAAGTACAATTCAAAAAGACACATGCACCCCAACATTCATAGCAGCACTATTTACAATAGCCAAGACATGAAAGCAACCTAAATGTCCATCGACAAATGATTGGATAAAGAAGTTATGGTATATATGTAGTGAAATACTACTCAGCCAGTAAAAGAATGAAACAATGCCATTTGCAGCAACATAGACGGACCTAGAGATTATCATACTAAGTGGAGTAAGACAGAGAAAGGCAGATATCATATATCACTTATATGTGGAATCTAAAAAAAAACACTAATTAATTTATTTACGAAACAGAAACAGACTCACAGATACAGGAAACAAATTTATGGTTACCAAAGGGGAAGCAGGGGTAGGGATAAATTGGGAGTTTGGGATTAACAGATAGAAACTACTACATACAGAACAGATAAACACAACAAGGTCCTACTGTATAGCACAGGGAACTATGCTCAGTATCTTATCATAAGCTATGATGAAAAAGAATATATATATATATTTTTTACATATGTATAACTGAATTACTGGCTGTACACCAGACACTAACACAAAATTGTAAATCAACTATACTTCAGTAAAAAAAAAAAATCTAATGGAATAATAAGCCATATTCATAGATGGGAACACACAAAAAAAGTGAAAGAAAAATAAAATACATATAGATGGGGAAAGAAATACAGTCAGAAACAGATTAAAAGGTGCTTTAATACATGGGAAGGCTTCTTGAAAAGGTCCAATAATGACATAGACAAATCCATGCTCCGTTCTGCAGGGAGCACTCTGAAGTGTGGAAAAGTGGTGAGGAGGGGCCTTGCAGATCCTAACAGCTGTCTGGAAGCTCTCTTGTCAGTTCTAGGAGAAAGGGAAGACAGCCTGGATTAACAGGGAGGAGGAAGGGGAAAGATTCCAGGTATGTTGGCAGGGAGTCAGCATGATCGGTGTTGAACTGGATGTGGTGGAGGGAGCCAGGCTGGGGGTACCTGTTGGGGCCATCTGGATGGATGTGCATCCCCTCTGGGCAAGGAAGCACCAGAAGTTCGACAGCCCCGTGGAACCAGCCTGTGTGACCTGCGCACTGCCTCCTGCAGCCCTGACGGGCACTGAACTGCGTACAGCGCGAGGGAAGGAATCAACCCCGCCGTGTGCCCTGGGAGGGGCTCTGTGATCCCACCTTCCTGCTTCCCAGGGCCTGAACAAGCAGGAACAAGAAAGGAAAGAAAAACAACCTGGAGAGGGTTTCAATGAGTAGAAGCTAACATGCAGGGAAGAAACCTCTAAGCGGGGGCACCTGAAAAAAAAACTGAGCACACAGACTTCATCTCAGAGTTTACGATCACCGGGCTCTAAAACAAACTCCTCTACAGCAGGGAGAGAAAAAGAACCCCCTCGCACAACAGGATTGAAGCCACCTCCCCACAACTGTAATTAAGAAAACGGAGTTAACAGAAAGGGCACCTTATCTTGTCTCCTGACAGACAATTTTCCAAGGAGACAGGAGTCAGCAAGAAAGGATGTTCAGTGAAGACACACTGCTCGTTCCCCTCGGCTGACCTGGCAGCAAGGATCCGTCAGACACCAGACACCATCAGCCCCGCCCCAGCGGTGGCATCCAAAAGCCATTTATGAGTCTCCTTTAAGACCCAGGGAGCGTAAGATGGGTTTTTCAGAACCTCCTGGGCCCTTTGTGACCAAATCCCTATGAAAGAAGTTGACTCCTCTAAGGAGAACAGCTGTGAATGGGACATTGTAAACACTGGTTAAGACGCTACATGTTCCTGAGTCTTGCACAATGTTCAAATAGCAAGACAAAAGACGGTGCAGGTGTATTTTTAGGAGGATGTGAAAATGTAAATGGACCACTTGGTTAATGCTGACCTTGCCCTTGGGCATTTATTTCTACCTGTCTGTCTAGACATCCAGTCAACATTATAAAAGGCCCACGATTTGACAAAAGAAGGTTTCAGTTGAATAATGGTGCCCTTATCTTGTTTGCCAAAGGAAAAATCAACAAGCAAGAAAACAAAAGGGGTCCAGGGCTCGATAAGAGGAGGCCTGTAGGGGCCTGTCGTGTGGAGGAAGGCTTTCTAGAGGAAAGTCACCAAAAAGGAGTGGACTCGTGAGTGTCCCAGGCAGCTGCCCTTGTTGGAAGGGGCCCCCAGTTTGTCCTCTCTATCAGGGCAAACTGCCAGCACCTACTCGTTCCAAAGCTTTCGAAGCTTTTCATTATTGTGTCCACATTTAGCAGATCTAAAGCAGAGTTCCCTTGGGGCCCCTCAGGGTAGCCTCACGCAGCACCCCCTTCTGGTCTGGGGGCAAAACAAAAGGCCTAAGAGGACAATTTGGTTTTTATGATGGATTCCACCACCACCCGGCCTGTGAAATGCGGATACTAGTGCAGACTTTGCTCGACGCTGTGAGTATAAGCTTTTAAGATAATTCCTCAGCGCTCGACAAACACGTTGCAGCACTAGTATTTCTTTGCCTGTACATCTCCCTATTCTGGTGTACATTTCAGACCTTGGGGCATCTTGAGTTCATCTTCTCCATCTCATGGCCTGGCCCACACAAGGAGCTCAAGTTATGTTTGTTGACTGGCTAACTGACCAAATGAATGACTCCACCCATCCCTTGCCCCATACCCCCCATTAATCCCACCCTGGAGGAGCCCTTTGAAACAAAAGGTCTTTGCAGGATCCTTGAAGATAATAAAAACTGAAATCTCTCCAAAGGGCAGGATTTCAAGTGTCCATACGTTCCTGTTACATTATGTAAGTTACATTATGTAAGTAGTTTCCCATCATTTACTTTAGTGCCTTTTCTGTCCCTGTTGGACTGCTGTGATTTCTCTGCTACAAGTCCCTGAGGTTGGAGATCTTGTTTCATAGCTCCCTGTGGGTGCGGCTCCAACGCACCCCCTTGCAACACTGTTATAACTAGACCCAACCCTCAGTCCCTGGATTGAGAACCCATGGTTTTGGATAACTGCGATGTTACATCACCCCATGTGCTCTCTCAAAATGACTCAACACTTTAGTTACCTCCCCATCCTGATACTCGGGTCTTCAGCACATCACAGCACTTACAGACCTTTCCACCAGGGTGCCCACAAGTAAAACTCAGTTACAGAGAAAATTGACAAAAGGCTCAATGGAAGAAAAGCCTTATTCCCAGTAAGCAAATTACAGGCAGACGTATTCATATTTAAGCACTGGAGAATGTTTTCTTTCTCCTGAGTAACCGACAGGCTTTTTCTCATGGAAGGGAGATTTCTATAACTAACTGATGTTTTCGTTTTTGCCTTTACTACCAAGAAAGTTAAAGACAAATGTGTGAACCAATGTCAGCAACTGTTTAGTAACCTGTGGCTTGAGTATCTGGGTTCTAACTTTTCATCTAATCTTTTCTCCCTAAATTATGCTGTCCTCTCAGCCACTATCTTTAATATCACATATGTTCATGTGAAATATTTGACCATGTAAGAGCTTGGATGCTCATGGGGGTGGGGGGTATAAAAAGCCTAGATTCTGCTTCTCCATCTGTGGGGTCAGGATGTTCCAGAGGATGGACTGGCCTGCCCTGTGGGGCCCGCAGCCAGTTCTCCTCTACAGAGAGCCACTGCCGGGGGCTGGGGTGGGGCACGGCCCACCCCGGGCTACCCTCATGCCCTAAGTCAGTCGTTCACTGCAACTTCTCACCTGCTTGGGTGGGAAACCAGCCCCAGATGTCCACCTCCCCTACTATGGCTCTTCCCTTGGGGAACTAATGCCCTTTCTGAGAGCTGGCCTCAGACAGGTACTCTGCCATCCACGAGTATCCCTTCATGAAGACCCCCTGAGAAATTTCTCTTGTGTCTCAGGCCTAGAAAAGCTAAGCTTTCCCAAATGCTGTTTTGGCTGTTGGAACCCCGGGGCTCGGTCCGCTGCCCCCCTTCTCGTCTCGCTACAGGATCTCACTGGGTCTCACCAGCCTCATCCGAGCTGTGGTCGTCCCTCTCCTCGATGGCAGCACGTGCCCCCAGACTGGCTCCCCGTTTCCGCATTGGCTCGTCTACAGAGCAGATACCACACAGAAGACCACCTTTCAAAGACATCGATGACATCCTGGTACCCGCTCTCCCAGCGCCTCCTCTTTGCCCTTTGACTCAAACCTTGACTTGCGAAGGCTGTCGTGATCACTGCTGACCTCTGACCTCAGTTCAGCCTGTGCTCGCCCCCCCCTTCCAACCACAGAAGCCTCTCTTCTGTTTCTCAGATCAGCCAAAGTCATTCATTTGCACCAGCGGCCCCTGCCCTGAGGCTCCCCGCCCAGAAGGTCAAGGTCGGGCTGTTCATCACCACCCAGACCTCCCTATCCAGGGCTGCCTCCTGGCCACCTTCCAGCACATCCCCTTCTCTTCATTCTCCCAGGACCCTGATTACCAGCTCTTATACTTTCTGCCCTTTTTTCCTCAGTCTGCTTCCACCTAAAATGTGATCTTGTGTGAGAAGTAATCCTTCTGTCTCATCCGTGCTGTGTCCTCAGAGGCAAAACAGTGCCTGGAATAGACATGAGCCCAACAGACATGCACTGAAGGGGCCGAAGGCCTTGGTAGACTTCGCAGCCACGAGGGTCCTTCTCACTCCTACGATCCCAGGGCTCCCAGAGTCGAAGCCCAGGCCGCCTTCTGCTTGCACCAGACCTTACAACGTGCATTTCAGGGAAACGGCCTTTGCTCAGCTGGCCTTTCTTATGTTTCTTTCCTAATTTTCCTCTTATGTTGATTTGCTCATCTTAAAAAGCAGTTACAAAGGGCCGAATGGACAGCTAAACCTTCCTCAACCCCTAATAGAATGTGATGGTGTGCAAATGAATTGCACGGGTGGCCTTTTGCTAAATATTTCAAGGTAGAGTTCCATGGGGGACAAGAGCAATCAATCCCCCATGTGATTTACCAACTAGAAGTTGTGAGAGAGAAACCCAAGCCCCCCCCCCATGAGTCAGTGCTGGGCGCGGGGGGCCAGGTAACAAGTCATTCTGTTCCTTCAGGCCCCACAGTCAATGAGTGATCAAGAGCGATCGAATTCTGCCTCTAATATCGTAAGTCTGTCCACTCTTCACCTCTCCTGTGGCCATTCCCTCAGTACCAGTTACAGCACTGTCAGTGAGACCATTGCTAGGGCTGCCTACCTGCTCACCCCGATGCACGCCACTCTTCCCCCCCATTCTCCATCCTGCATTCAGGGTGACCCTCCTCCAATTCCAGTGTGATATGCCACACCGCAGGGGCGCTCCAGTGTCTTCCTTGGTGGCTTTCCCCGTCTCCCGCATCCTGTCCTGCCCACAATCACTTCAGCCATGCGTAAAGCCCCCTCTCCGTGCAGCAGCCATTTCACACCTTCCTAACTTTCTCACGCTATTTCTCCTTCTGACACACAATTACCATGGTTCTTCATGGGCCTAAGTCTTCTTCGTCATCCAGGAGTGACCTCACACTTTGGTCCAGCTGCTAAACCCAGGCACTCTCCTCCCATGCGCCCTCCCCAGCACTAGGGCGCTCCTTCATCCTCCTCCTGCGGGGCTTGGGGGCATTGTTTCCCTCTGTAGGTTCCCACAGGCATGCTGGGTTCCTCAGGCATGTTCTCAGGGTACAAGGTCACATTCTCCACCCTCCCCGCCTCCTTTTCCATGTTAAGTGGCCATTCCATTGTGAAGCAGAACCTAGGAACTTCTCAAAAGCCCCAGTGTTGAGCTCGGGTAACTTATAAACAAATGCACTTGGAGGAATGTTTAAATGTGAATTATAGGTACAAAAGAAACAATAAACAGTTTAAACTAGTGAAGGACTGCCCGGCTGTATGCCCCTGTTTTATGCAAGGATCCGTGCATGAGGGCTGAGCTACAGAACAGTAAAGACGGCCGTTCAGTTCTGTGGTGGCGGGAACCACAAGCGCTCAGGTCACAGACTGCATCCCATTTTCAGTAGTTTACGAAAAATTACCCTCTCTGTCTGAGGCCTTCTTTGTGGAAGCTCAAATTTCATTTTGGAAGTTCTGAACCAGCTCTCTTCAATTAAAATGAATCACTTCTCGACGTTATAAAAAAAAAATCTTAAATGTTTTTCAACAAAGTTGGTTGAACTTGGAGAACTGGTTGGTCAAAAAGGAAGGAGACTGGTCAAATAATACAAATAATAAAGATTTGGGGTAAGTGGGGTGACAGTTTTAAAGGAAAGATGTTCTGTGTTCAGAAAGGAACAAAAAAGGTATTCCCTTTTTGAATAGCAGGGTTAGCAAATGGGAATCTGGATAATCCTAGGTTCAAATAGGAATAAAAGAAGAGAAACATGGTCTTTCATATTTCTTAAAGTTTTCATAAAGAGACATCTTTTTAATTTACAAGACTAACGACAATCTTCTTTTCTCTCTTGTATACCTAACGTCATATTCTCATGTGCAAGCTCTCAGACTGATTCCTTAAATAAGACGCCATAATTAATACAGTACCATAGTTGGAATTTGGAAATAATGCTTTCAGTTCTCTTGAGGAGGCATCTATCTTTACATTCATATTTAAATAAAGAACAACATCCAAAACATAATTATAAATTAAGGAACTAAACTAAATTAACTAGTTTTCACTCAGAAATTTAAAAAAAAGACCAAGTGTAACAAAATGAAGTAGAAAAAGAGGATTAGTAGAGCTGAAAAGCAAAAAAAAAAAAAAATCATACATTAGAAAACACAAAAAGTAGAATTAATAAATAAAGTCAAGATTTTTCTTGTAAAAGTCCAACAAAAAAGACAAATCCCTGGCAACTGTATGCAGGAAAGGAGAGGAAACAAAAACATGGATCTGTATCATTAGAAATGAAAAGAGAAGTGGCCACAGCATAGAGGAAGGGCCTCTGTATACAACTCTGTTAACACCTTTGAAATTCTGGATGAAGTGGGACAGTTCCTAGAAAATGTAAAGTATCACAGTAAAATCAGGAAGAGAGAGAAACCTGCCTGGGAAATCATCCTCAGGGGAAAAACTGAAAATGTTACAAAGAATTACCCCCAAAATAAGACATTAGATTCAGATGGATTTTAAAGAGAGTCCTATTAAGGACTTACATGTGTTAAACTATTCCAGAATACAGAAAAAGATGAAGCGTTTCTAATTCCTCTTAGAAGGACTGCATAATCTTGCAAAAAAAAAAAAAAAAGAAAAGAAAAGAAAAGAAAAGAAATATATCCAAACTAATGAAACAGATGCAAAGATTTTAAACAGGATATTAGTAAATTAAAAGAGTAACACATCTCAGCGCATTAAGAGAATAATGTACCATAACTGAATAAGATTTTTTCCAAGCAGATAAGTCTAGTATAATAGTAGTGAATCAGTTAATATAACTCACCATGAAAACAAGTTGACCAAAAAAAAAAAAAAATCCATATGACCATCTCTATAAATACCAGTAGGATATTTAATAAAATTACCCATCCATTCCTAACATTCAAAAACTCTTTGTATATCGGAATAGAAAGATGCTTCCATGATCTGAAACCAAAAGCTAACAGCATACATATTAATGAAGCTATAGTGTCATTTCCACAAAGGTCTAAAGCAAGAGAAAGATGACTTGTCTAACCAGTGCAATACAGTAATAAAAAGAAATTGGTTTTGGCTTTTTAAGAATCCTCTATAAAAAAAAGCTTAAGTGAAGGGGAATTCATTACAAAGATTTAAAGAACCAAAGAATAGGAAATGCTGCTGGAGATTACAAGGGACTAAACCTGGGACCTGAAAAAAAATCTCAGGTTACAAGGCAGCTAGCTACTGTCTTTAAGTCTCTGCCTCTGTCTCTCTGGAAGCAGCATAATCCCAACTATGATTCATTCTTTTTCCTCAGAAAATCTGCTAATCATCCACTTACATATGACCAACCACGCTTACCCAAAACGGCAGCCTCAGTCCCTAAAGCTATATGACCTTCCAACCATTATCTTTCGGACTGTTGCTATGCCCTGTTCTCTCTCGCCACTCCTTCTGGGGCACTAATTAAATGCATGCTAGACCTTTTCACTTGATCATATATGTATCCTACCCTCTGGCAGATACTTCTCACGTTTTCGTCTCTCTGCTTCATTCTTCTGACTTACTGTTCAATTTGTTAATTCTCTCTTCAGCTTTATCTAAACTGCTATATAGTTTTTAATTTCAGGGTTTTTTTTTTTCAGTTCTATAATTTCAAGTTAGTTTTTCTTGTGAATCTGAAATATAGTTATTTTTTCAGTTCCTTATTGAAATTACTTTTTCAATTATTCTTGAGGTTTGCAATATGAATTATTTTTGCAATTTGAATTATTCATGAGGTTTGCAATATGCAAGAATGTTCTAATTCTACTTTTCTTTCTGCCTTTATTAGTCACAGTCCTTCCATAATGAACAGTTTTCCCTCATCAACTATTTTGGAATGCAGTTTGAAAGGAAAAGCAGGGAAAATGCTTGATTCTTCCCAGCATGATAGTTGGAGCCTTTGCAATCTCCAGCAGTAATCAGTCAACATTCATTTACATTTACCCATATATTTGTCTTTTCTATAGCTCTTCATTCCTTCCTGTATTGCTGAATTTCCATCTGGGACTATTTTCCTTGTGCCTAATGCACTCCTTAAAAAAAAATATTGACTTTTTGGTGCACAATTCTATGAATCCTAATACATGTATAAATTTATTTAAGCACCCACCACAATCATGATGCAAAACATGAAAACTCCACTTAATATTTCTTCAAATGTAAGTCTACTGGTGACATGTGATATATAACCTCGGTTTTTGTTTTTCTGGCAATATCTTTATTTTCACTGGCTACAGAATTTCTAAACTGGCTGCTATTTCCTTTCAGCCTTTTAAAGCTGTCATTTCATCATTTGGTTTCCATAATTTCTGCTGAGAAGTTAGCTTTTAGCCTTATTGTTGCTCCTTTGAAAGTAATGCATCTGTTTTCTCTACTTCTGTTATGACTTCTTCTTCTGATTTGGTTATAATGTGCCAGTGCGTAATACTTGCTTGCCTTTATCCCTTTTGGAAAATTCTTGACCATTATCTCTTCAAATATTCCTTCTGCTACAATCTCTCTTTCTTCCCTTCTTGAACTTCAATTACCTTTGTTAGAATGTCTCGTATGATAGATCATGTCACACATGTCTCTCACACTCTTTTCTACATTTTCCATCCTTTCTATTTTCTGTCCTTCAGTCAGGATATTTTCTATTGCCTTCTCTCCAGCTCACCAGTCCTCTCTTCAGCTGTATCCAATCTGCTGGAAAACTTAGTTCAAGATTTGATTATATATTTTTCAGTTTTAGAATTTCTACTTGCTTTTTTGAAAGTATAGATTCCAGTTCTCTAGTAAAAAGTCTTCATTTTGTTTGTTTGTTTGATCACTTTAATTACAAATGTTTTTAAATCTGTGTCTGATAACTGCAATAATCTGGGACATCTGTGAGTCTATTTCTATTACACTTTTTTCTCTTGGCTCTCTTTCTTGGGTCCTAGTAGTTTGGGATGGAATGCTGAGCCCTGTGCCTGAAAGAGGGATCCAGATAAAGTTATTTTCCTCCAGAGACGATTCACTCTGTGGTCTGGCAGGCAGCTAGAGGAGGGGCAGTTTATCTCAATCCAGTCAGGGACTAAGGTGACTCAAGACTGAGGGAGCTGTAGTGAGGCTTGCCCTACCACAGTGCACCCCCTCTCAAGGGTCCCAGCTTAAAGCCTACAGCATTTACAGCGCACAGCCTCCTGGCCAGTTCCTGATTTCCAGTTTTCATCTCCACAACAGCAAAAGACTGCCAAAAATTCCACTCTGTTTTCCAGCTGCTTTTCTTGGCTTCTTAGCCTTTTACTTTATGTGACTAAGATTCACCAAGAACTTCAAAGAGAGAACCATCAAATGTCAGTCTAACTTCTTGGTACCTCCCTTTGTTCTGGAACCTTGGCTTCTTGAATCCTGGCTGATTTGGAAGTCCCACACTCCAAGTTCTATTTCCTCAGACCTATAAGACTGCCCAGAGCTCTGGTACTTCTCTGCTTCTACCAAGTCACTCACCTCTTTCTCAGAGCCAAGAATTACCAAATGCCAAGAGGAGAAAAGCGGCTTTCAGAATGCTGGGCTCACTTCAGTGCGATCCCTTTCTCCCTGGGATCTTGACCCTTCACCTCCAGGCTGTTGCAGTGGCTCTCTGAAAACTTGAAGCAGATCCATTTTAGTTGTATCCATCTTTTTTTGGTGGTTCTCAGTGGAAGCAGCAGTTTTCAGCTAACTACTCCATCATAGGAACTGGGGTTATCTCTTTGTTTCTTTTAACAACTTTGTAGTACTTTACTGCCTGGATATTCTATAGCTTATTTAACTGATTTTCTACTGAGAAACATTTGGGTTGTTCCAGACTTTTGCTGTAATAAATCAGGCCATGGCAAATAGGCTTCTGCATGTCTTCATGTATCTGCAACTGAATATTTGAGATAGAATCTAGAGGTATGACTGCTGGGTCAAAGAGTAAGTGAATGCATATGTAATTTTGCTAATGTATTGCCAATTTGACTTCACAGAAATTGTACCATTTTGTGTTCCCACCTGCGGTGTATAAAAGTGCCTGTCCTTTACATAGCCTTGCTAAAATTCACGTTGTCAAACTTTGGCAATTTTTTTTTTAATCTAATAGATGAGAGATGGAATCTCAGTAGTTTCTCATACATTTCTTTTATTGTGAATGAGGGTTATTCATGCACCTTTTCTATGAATTCTCTAGTCATATCTTTGCTTATTTTTTTAAAAAGCAGGTTGTGAATCTTTTTCTTTTCAGTTTTTAGGAAATCCTTATTACATTAAGTATATGAGTACTTTGTGGTATAAGCTGCAAAATCTTTCCCAATTTGTAATCATCTTGTGACTTTTCTTATCTTGTTATTTGCAGTGTTGTCAAATTTATTTTATTGTCTGGATTTTTAAAATCATTTAGAAATTTCCACTCTTTGGCTATAAAAATAAAATTCACCCATGTTCTCTTCTAGTATTTGTATATTTTTCTGTTTCTGTTTAATTTTCATTTAGAGCCCTAATACACTTGTAATTTCTCCTGGAATACATTGTGAGAAAAAGGTCCAATTTAAAAATTTTTTCTTTATAGCTATCCATTTGGCCCAACACTATTTAATTTCCCCCTCTAATTTCAATGCTACTTTTGTTATATGCTAAATTTTCCCTGTGTGTATTTCTAGGCATTCTATTCTGAGCCATTAGTTTATAAGTCTTTTCCTGAGCCAGTTCCTCACTGCTTTAATTGAGAGGATGTTAAATGTTTTACTAACTCTAATAGGATTACCCATGCATTAAATAGTCTTCCTAAATATTTCCTGGCTATTCTCAGTTGTTTATTCTTCCATATAAACTTTATCATCAACTTGACTAATTCCAGAAAAAAAAAAACTGAGGAAATTTTTATTGAGGTTGCATTAAATTTGTAAAACTAATTTCTGGAGAAATAACATTTTTATGATGTTGAGTTTTCCTATTCAAAATTATGGGTTGTTTTTTTTTTTCAATTTGTTCAAAGCTATTTTTATATCTTTCATGAGTGTCTGGCAGTGTTCCTATTATTTTTGCATATTTTTTAGTAGGTTTATGTCTAGGTATTTAAATTTTCGTTATTGTATACAGGGTCTTTTCTTCTACTATATCGTCAAATTGCTTATAGTGTATATGGATGAAGGCTAATGATTTCAATATGCTAATTTTATGTCCTGTTACTGCATTATCTTATGGCTTGCAGTACTTTTCCATTGATTCTTTTGGTTTTTTTCCAGATATGCAACTACATTATCAACAGAGAGTTTACGTCTTCCTTTCTGATCCTTATGAGTCTAATTGTCTTCTCTTGTTTAATTGCATTAGCTAACATTCCAATGCAATGTTAAATCATCATAGAGGCTGCAGACATCCTTGTCTTGCTCCTGACTTGAAGGAAGTGCCTTCCTAAAAGTGTTTGACATTTGAGAGTCAAATAAGAAGCTGGGTTTTGGACTGATACACAAACACACACACACACACACAGGTAGACATACAATTTTATTAGGTCAAAAAAATTTCAAAACAACGACTGAGAATTTTCCAGAAAGACCTAAGAAGCACCACAACTCCCAGACAACTTTAACAAAACCAATCTACCCCTAGAAACATGGTGGTAGACCAGAGGATGGCAAAGTAACCAATGTGTGTGTTACAGTTGGGGGTGGAGGAGGTGCGCAGAGCTCACAAAGGGGCCATAGTTGACAGCTTTCCTAATTTCTCATCAGCAATAATATGGGCCAGAAAACAATGGAATAATAATTTCAAAGTGCTAAGGAAAAATTGCTGCGATCTAAAATTCTATATCCAGGCTCATCTCACGGGCGAGGGCAAGGCAAGGACCGAAGGTCACCAGGTGACAACCTTCACCAAATGAACTCCTAAAGGATGTACTTTGGTGAAAAGGAAACTGAAGGCAGAGGGAAGAGCTGGACTACAAGGAACAATGGAGAGCAAAGAAATCCATAAATACATTGGTTTAACTGAAGAAGCACAAACTCTCAAGACTATAATAATAGTGACTAGTTAATGACTAATAATTACTTGATTAAAATTAAGGTAGAACAAAAATTCTCAACCCTAATAAGATGAAAGATGGATAAAGCAGAACACTTACTATCCCATAAGGTCCTGGCATTGACAAGGGAACACTACTGTCTTTAGATTTAAAACAAGGATGCTTGCTCAACAAAAACAGAAAAGAGAAAAAGAAAACAAACGTCCACCCATGACAACTGGACATTTTAGTCACTGGCAACAGAAACCACCTGGTGCTGATGAAAGGAGGAAAGAGATGAATTCAGAGGCCATCGGTAGCTTGCCGATCTCAGGAAGGGCTAGCCCCGAGCTCCAGGGCAGCGCCGCCAGGACCCACGCCGGGCTCGGGCCGAGCCCGGCTGCCCTCGCAGCGCGCGCCGCCGGCTCCGGGGCATTACACCGCCGCCCTGGAGCCCCCGCCGGAGCCTCCCGGAGAACCTCACCGCTTCGCTGCAGCCGCCACCGCTGACCCCGAGCGAGGGCGCCCTCCCCGGGGCACGAGCTCCCACCCTGGGTGACGCGCTAGCCCAGGAAAGCTGCACGGGGAGGGAGAGAGAGGGAGGCTCAGCCTCCCGAAGACACTCGAGGTAGGGAATAGCCCCAAAGAGGTCAACCACCGGACCGCTAAAACGTGTACGTGTGTGCACCAGAACAGATTTCTTCCTATTCAAAGCGATTTGAATAGGAAGTATAACTTCCTGTAGAGAAAAAGGAGAAATAAAAATAACTTTGGACAATAGGTTTAAAAAAAATGGGGGCGGGGCGGGGGGGTGTTTGTTTCCTAGGGCTGAAGAAACAAGATTATATAAACTGAGAGGCTGGAAATGGCACAAATGTATGCATTCTCTCAGTCCCGAGGCCAGGAGACGGGGACCAGGTGTCGGCAGGCTTGACTGCTATTTGGAGGCTGGGAGGGAGCATCGGTCCCATGCCTCTCTCCCAGCTCCCGGTAGCTGGCGGCAATCCTTGGCGTTCTTGGGCTTCTAAGTGCCCAAGACTGCCGTCCAGTCCTGGCCTCCACCCTCACACAGCACTGCCTCCCTGTGTCTGAACCTCCTTTTTCTTCCAAGGACACCAGTCACTGGATCAGGGCCCAACCTCATCCAGAATGACCTCAGGTTAGCCTGCAAAGATCCTATTTCCAAAGAAGGCCCTATTTACACGTCCCAGGTGGACAGGAATTTTGGAGGGGTGCTGTTCAACCCAGTGCTGGTGGGTAACAACAACAAAGGATCAGAATCACCTGGGAGGAAAAGTGTTAAAAACTCAGATTTTAGTGCTGACCTGCCTGAGATTCTGAGTCAGTCGGCTGAAATAAGGACCGGCCCAAAGCCTGCATTTAGCACCCAGGTGACTGCAAATCGAGGGCACTGAGCCAGCAGCACAGGTAAGCAGGCCGTGCTCTGCCTGAGGTACCAGCACAAAGCCGCAGGAGCAAGGGGGTGGGGGTACAGCGAAGGCTGTGGGCACAGGGCTCTTGAGGGGGAATTCAAGGTGAGAGGAGGTCCCGGCGCTCAGCTCTACCAGAGGGCCCAGCATGCAAGATGGGAAGGAGGAAGGCAAGAAAGGCCTGGCTCTCAGGTTTCTCTTCCTGGAAAGGTCTGGGCAGGAGCTCTAAGAGCTTGTTTTTATATGTAATCATTAGAGAGTATGAATTAACTTGACAACTCTCCATGCAAGACTTGTGTTTTGTTTTGCATTGTTTTGTCTAAACCAAATTAACTGTGACTCTGAGCCTCTCCTCCACGGTTAGTGAGACATTCACTGTTAGTCATTACTGGCCAACCCATCTCCCTCGCTGACAGTCCACAGGCTCCTACACAATCCAGGAAAGTCAGCAAAAGCCTTTGCTCTCCAGTCCATCAGGGCTGCCTTTGAGATGCTCACCGTCAGGCCCCGTGAGATCCACTCACAGCATCACTCCCTGGGCCTGGTGTTGTCCCAGAAAACCTGGCTGCACTTTCCAAAGCCAGAGCTTAGCCTTCGGATCCCCGGTACCCACAGGTCATCTCCGCCCCAAGGCCTGCCACCTCACATGGCTGTGAGAACAGGATGCAGGTTCTGCTTTCAGTCCTTGGGAACCCAACTGCCTGCCCCGCAGGCCACTAGGTCACTTTCCCCAAGTGTCCCTTCCCTCCTGACATGTTGCAGGTCCTTCTCACTGTTGGACAATCGGGTTTAGAACCCCACTGGGCCCAAGCTGCTGAGCCCCTCCTGGAGTGAGGGAGGACCAGCACTACAGGACACACAGGCTGGATGCCGTTAGTGGGGCTCGAAGGAAACAAAAGGAAAGAAACACTGCGACTTTCTCCATTAGTTTACCCCTCCATGCGTGCTCATTTGAGTCAGGGCTGCATCTTGTGTCTGCATTGGAACGTGTACTTATTTTCCTTTGTGTTGAATGACATAAGATGATTTGGACACTTTAAATAAAAAAGAAATTATTTCCCTTCTCTAGGCAACAAGGGGTTGGCACTATCATGTCCACGGCCAAGCTGCTTTTCCTCCTTGAACCTTGATTTCTTTATCGGAGGGATAGCATTTTCCCTGCCTTCCTCACGCCTCACCCGGCTGTCGGGTTGGAGGAAGGCAATATATTAAAAAGGACTTTGCAAATCAAAGGCACTGTCTGTCAACACATTCTCCTCACTATTCTGTGACATCTCACCCAAGGCAGGGATCCTGCTCCCACAAGTAGACACAGCCTCTCAGCACTCATCTTCCAAAACGGACTCATTTCTGGAGTCATACACTTGGAGGCGGCGTTCAGATGCCGTTTGGGAGGGCTCCTCTTTCTCTGACTTCAAGCCCTCATCAGTAGGAATCAGAGGGACCGTAAATACTCTTGTCTGGCTCAGTCAGCTTTAGATGGAGCGAAGGGCTGTCCTGGGGTGGCCAGAACAGCCCTGGTTTATAGCTGTCCTGGCCCAGTGATGAATAATCCCCTCGCCCCTTCCAGTTTGATCAATGACTAGCTGCTTTAGGTAAAGAGGATTAGGCTAAATACCTATGACGCCAAACAGGGCACCATATAATTACCAAAGCCATCAACAGCCTTTTAAAGGAACACACCCCTGACTGGAATAGCAAGGCTCACCTGCTAATTCTTGAAATCTGTCGCCATCTTGTGGTCAAAGCTGCTGTCCTGACAGTTTCTGACAGCATCTTTGGAGCTTTTTAGAAGGGATGGAGTAATGGACGCAGACTACACAGAAAAAATTAAAGGCTTGCAAAATAAGCATTTCATTAACATATACTTTTGTGTTTGTGGATTAAAGAAGACGGTAAACATATTCAGGAGATGCTGATAAGGCAGGAATTAAGCCTCTCAGATTAGACTTAGATTCCAGCCAAAAGATTGAATATATGCAGTTTGCGGGTTACAACGTTATTTTGATATAAGTTCTGCTTTATACTGATACACTAGGTTAATTCAACAGAGAGAATGATGGTGCTTCATCAAACAGCTCCACCAAGAAGTGTTTAATTCTTGTCTGAAGGAGAGGAGGACTATTGTATGAAACAAAGGCACTGCCTGGAAAGGGGTCGGGGGTGGAGTTCAAAGACGCTTCCCTGAGAAAGTGACTTTGGGCTGCAATCTGATGAATGACTAGGAGAAGGGGGGGAGGCGGGGGTGGAGCAGGGGGAAGGGCCAGTGCAGGGACCCCGTGACAGGGTGCAGGGGAGTGTCGCCTATTTGTGTAGTGGGGAGAGGGCTGTGGTCCAAGATGAGGCTGGACAGGTTGGTGAATGACATCCTGGAGCAGGTCCCTGGGCATGTAAAGGATTTCCCACCTTTGCTCCAGGAGCAGTGGGAGACCACTCACACAATATAAGCAAGGAGCCAACAGGGTCATATTTGAGTTTCAAAAGGAGCATTCTGGTGATGAGGAGGAGAAAAGACTGGAGGGGGCTGCAACGGATCTGAGACGCCCACCACGGTAGCCCTGAGGGGAGCAGGGATACCCCACACACTGGCCACTATTCTCATCACTTCATGTATGTTCACGCATTTAATCTTTACAGAAACCGTGAGATAGGTACTGGTATTACACCCACTTTACAGATGAACAGTGAGGCAACAGAAGTCTAGTTCCAAAGGCCACCCTCGTGACAACTACACTTCATTGCCTACAGATGGTAATAAGAAAGTGGAGAAAAGTGGAGGTTTCAAGAACGATTTCAGAAGTAAAATCAACAAGACTTGATGTGTTGAATATGGGACCTGAAAGAGAGGCCAAGAGAGGCACCTAGGTTGTCCACTTCAGCAAGGTGCGGCAGGGACACTGGTATGACACTGGTTCGGAGGGGATAATAAATGTGACCCTGCAGGTGCTGGGTGTGACCACAGTTAAGACAACCCAGAGATATTGAGATGGTACTGGCTTAAGAGACAGGAATGTGGCCCCACTGGTGAAGAGCTGGCAGGTGAAGTCACGATCGGGATTGCCAGAGGAGACAGCGGAGGGAAGAGGGGGCTGGAACCCAGCCCAAAGGACCTCTGACACTTCACTGCCCCATAAGCCTGCAAATGAGAGGAAGGTGTGTCCAGCCAGGACTAAAACCAGTAAAGCCAGAATTTAGTGTCATTAAAGTCAAAGCAGATGAATGTTTCAAGGAACAAGGAAGGGATGAGCAACCACACAAATGCTGCTGGGAAGTCAGGCAAAGTTGAAGACTGGAAAATGTCCTTCAGATTTTGTACCAAGATCAGGGAAGCATCTGCTTGAGGAAGTCTGGTGTGCGGTAGAGAGGGAAGGGAGGCCGGCAGCTGAGGAGACAGAGACGATGAGGCCCTTCTTTCTTTCTTTCAAGATAAGAGTATGTTTATTGAGTATGTTTAAATGTTGAAGAGAATGACCCAGTTGACAGAGAAAGAGTGAGTATAGAGAAGAAATCATTGACGGTGTTAATTTGCTAAAAATGTAGACGAGGACCCAAAGCACAGGAGGCGAAATTCCCTTCAGACAGGCAGAGGGGTCTGTCCTCTGACGCAGGAGGGACGGAGAGGGTCGGAAGAGATACAGACAGGTATGAAGGCTCCAGGGAGGGTAAGCAGATTCCAGGCTTCAATTTGCTCTGTGAACTGAGATGCACAGTCCCCGCCTTGGTGGGGTACCTCATTTAAGAACAGAGGATTAGTCCCATTTCTGGGATACATGCTGTGGGAGCCCATGATTGGGTTAACAAATTGTAACAGACCCCAGCCCCTTGTCTTCTTAAAGAAGAGCAAATGTGCTTAGTAACTGCCTTGCTTGCATAGTTGAGGTTTTAGATAGCACTCTGCTCCTTGCAAAGCAACGACCCAGGCCCCTCGGATATAAGCGCTGGGCGTGCCTGCTGTTAGATAGTCTTCTGTCCCCAAAGCAAGGAGCTGGCTGGGCTGGTGGTCTGCTTTAACATATCTATAAGAATGTACCTTGCTCCCCTCTTCCCATGACTTCCCTAAAGGTAAACTGTAGGCCCCCAAAGGAACGAGTCTTGGGCTGGAATGGTAAACAAGTTATAAAAGCTGCAGACTCAGAGGAGAGAAGGCTGGTTAGCCAATGGCGGGTAAGACCCCCAGAGGGGGGCAGCCTAAGACAGGCACAGCCACCTGAGTCCAAGAAAAATGTCAAGCATCTTCTTCTCAGACGTTCCGCCCTGATAAGCTGTAAGGCTCGCTGATGTCAACACGAACATGACTTACCAAAACATAAAGGGTCTTCTGACCTTGAGCCAGACTCTACAATCTAGATCCCACCCTGTCTTTCCCTAAATTCCTGCATTCCATCACACAATTGTCAGTGATTTCTCCTTTGATGGTACACAATAAATGTGGGGGCATTTGAGAGGCTCGTGGAGTTGGCTCCCGACTCCCTCTCGCTCTCTTGACTTTTCCACAGAGTCTTGAGTAATTAATTCCGTTTCAGTGGGACTTCTGCTGGCCAGAACCCACAACTGGTGATGAACCCACAACATGCACCCCAATATTCACAGCAGCACTATTTATAATAGCAAAGGTATGGAAGCAACCTAAGAGTCCATCAACAGATGATTGGAAAGAGAAGATTGTGGTATATATATTTTTTATATATATAATTATATAATGGAATACTACTCGGCCATAAAAAAGAATGAAATAATGCCATTTGCAGCAACATGGATGAACCTAGAGATTATCATACTAAGTGAAGTCAGAAAGAAAGACAAATACCATATGACACCACTTACACATGGAATCTAAAAAATGATACAAATGAACTTATTTACAAAACAGAAACATACTCACAGACATAGAAAACAAACTTATGGTTACCAAAGGGAAAGGAGGGATATAAATTAGGAGTTTAGGATTAGCAGATATACACTGCTGTATATAAAGTAAACAATAAGGTCCTACCATATAGCACAGGGGACTATATTCAATACCCTATAGTATGAAAAGAAAATATGTATATATGTGTAACTGAATCACTGTGCTGTGCACCAGAAACTAACACAATATTGTAAGTCAACTCTATATTTCAATATAAATAAGTAAAATAGAAAATTAGTATCTTGTATGCTCACATTTTTCTCACCAAATGACTTGTCTAACCAAAATGGTTCCCAAGCCTGCTTATTTCAATTGTCTCTGATATTATAATTACATAATTAAATATTACAATGAAATATAAGTGTGCGGAAAGGCTTGCTGTTTCTATGAAAATGTAGTTGAATGTTTTAGAAAAACGTGATAAAGGCAAGATGCTAAAAATCTTGATGTTAAAAGTGAGGCAACTGTAAGAGAGAGAAAAATACTACAGTAAAAATCTTTGTAAGTTTCCGTTCTTGTTCCAATTTTAAGTGAACAAAACTAAAGATCACCAAATCATAGGTCTGACTGGCAAAGAAAAGTGACATTGAACTCCAATGGTTCTATATTCAGTGAAAAAAAGCCTTGGCCTTCCTCAAAATAGAGTAAGGAAGAATGTGTATGTTTTGGGGACTCCCCATTTCAACTGACTTTTTCAGTGAACTGACCAGCTCCTGGGCCCAGCTGTCATTAGGAGCCTTCCTCGGTTACAAAGGTGAGTGAGAATTCAGGAAAGAAGTGGGGAGAAAGGGTTGCTTACTATACATTAAGGGATATGCTTAACAGGTGTTTTTACAAATTTACTCCTTACAACAACCCTACACAGTATCAGAATAGAGAGGTTAAATAAACTGCCAACTATCAAGTTACAGCATTTGGGTAGGAACTCAGGGGTCCTGACTTCATCCTCAGAGAAGCCACTTCCATTGGTCTTACACGTACTAGGACTTGTCCCCTCAGACAGGTTCCACCCACATCCTCCGTCAGCCCTCCATCAATGATTCATCCTTGCCCTTCACCTCCCATATCTAATCAGTCACCAAACCCTGTCCAATGGACTCCTGTCAATATCTACTCAATTTGTCCTGTCACCTTGCAGAGATCCACATCTTCTTCTGCATGGACGCCTGCAAGAATCAAGTTGCCACAATTTCTTAATAATCAGATCTGAGCAGCATCAATCTTCGCTATATATCAGATTAACCCTTGTGCTTTCTCTGTGTTGCCCCTCACACACTGCCTGTTGCAGGATGTGTTCCTGGTTCTCTCACCCGTCCTTCTCAGTGTCCCTCCTGACCTCTTTTCCTTTTACCAGCCTTTTAAATACTGACACTCCTTGGGTCTCTTTTTATTCTGGCCTCTCCCCTAGCAGATCCTGTTTTTGCCAACAGCTTCAGTGGCATTCTCACACTGACGATCACTGAGTGTTTCAGCCACGGCCCTCGTGCTGTTTTGACAACTGTTTAGTATTCCTGTCCACCGACTGGCCTATAAGCACCTCAGAGTCGAACAGGTGTGCCCAAAACTGCATTCTCATCTAACACCTCCCTTCGGCCGACCTCAAGCCTAATTCTTCCCACATCCCTCAACGCTGTCCATCTCAAACGTTGAAGTCATCCTTCACTTCTCCTCCGTCACAAGCTTCCACAACCCAGTCTTAAGTCCTGTAGATTCTTCACGTGCTCAAACTCCCCACGGCCGTCAGTCCTTTCAAGCCTGCCACCAGCTTTCTGTTTCCGCACCTGCAGGACTACAGTGAGAGATGCCCTGCTTCCACTGTGTCTCCGAGTCAGAACTCCCTGCTGCCGTCGGCAGGAGCTCTCTGAGCCGTCTGTGCTTAGTCCGGGTGCCCCCACGAGCAGCCCCTCAGTGGTAAAGCCGCTGACACTGCACACAAGGTCTTTGAAGACCGAGATCTTTCCTACTTCTCCAGCTTCAAAATGTTGTAGCCCATAATCACTCTCTACTCCAGGAGTAATCAGCTATCGAGGGCTCTCCAAGCCAGGCACCTTCCCTCAGCCCTAACTCTGCACATGCCCCTTCTTCTGTCCAGAATCCTCTTCCCACCATCTACCTGGAAACCACTGCTCCTCGTAAGATTCTTAGAGAAGCTTCTGTTGCCTTCCCTCCTTTCCCCTCCCCCTTTCCCCCCAAAAATTCTTCAGAAACATCAACATTTTTATAACCAAAGTATTTAACTGTACGTGACAATCACAGACTGGCTTGTAGAGTTGCCGGGGGGGGGGGGGGGGCGGGGGAGGGGGACACGGACCAGGATGAAGGGAAAGCATCCTCGCAGCTCCCCAAGAACATTCCTCCTTCATTTTCAGGAAACTCCTTCCTCCTTTTAAGGGTCACCTGACATCCCAGACCTTAAGATCAGTCTTCCAAGTCCCCGACCTAGTCCCCAGGTCATGGTCATCTTTTCCATCCCAACTCCAGCCATCATTCCAAAGTATTAGCGGCCCCTCGGATAGTCCACACGATCCCCTAGAACATGCCCCAGTTCTCAGGTTCTCCTTTTCTATGGTTGCATCCCCTCTAAAATCTTGGTCTCGCCCCCCGCCCCCAACTTCCTATTCTATCCATTACACACGTCATACTCATTTAATTCTCTTCAATCTCCATCCTTCCCATTCACCTGATTTATCACTGCCTGACTGATCTGACTTCTCTTACAACTGAGCCCAAATCCCAGGGCCAGTCTCCAGCACTCGTGAATGGCTGTGCCCTTTAGACATTCCGACCTTACAAAGCCTGACCCTGGCATAGTCCACTTTTTCCATTTCACATTCTTGGCATCTGAGCACTGCTGAAGAAAAATCAAAACCTGGCACCCAGCCACTGCAATTGATGGTCTCCTATCTCAAGTGGGTTTCAAAGGCATCCCTTGATCTTTTTACTGGGCTTTGGGCAGATTCCCTCACTCAGTCTTCCTGGTGGTTCATACTAACAAAATGTGCGACATGATCTAGGGTAAACAGATTATCAAAACAATCTTGAAGGTACTGGATAAAGTATGAGAAGAAAAAAGGCTAAAGACGGTTAAGTGTAAATTAGCTCGAATGATATATGACCTTAGGTTCCAAGTCAGTTACTTTCATGGCACTAAGAACACTGCTATCTTGTCTCAGTTCTTACAGATGTTTAGAGTTTGACAATCGAGGTGAAGAGTGAACCGCTGGGAGAAATGGCTGTGTTCAAATCCCTCATGTCCAAGGTACCCTTCATACTTCTTATATTTTATCAATGAAACATACACAACTTCTGTTTTCATTTTCATTTATTCTGTGCAGTTTAGAGTGAAAGTTAAAACATCACACAAACCACAGAAGCTTTAGATATAGTGTTGACCAGTTTTAAAACAGTAACAGTGAATAATCATGTACATACATTCATCTCTAATTTTACATCTGGTTATAGAAAAGTACTATTAACACATATAGTTCTAACTCCTTATAAACCTATTTGTCAAGCAGCGAGGTGACAAAACATCATAGCATAGCACAGAATGTTTCCTTTAAGAAACCAGAGCAGCAGTATTTGGTGAACGGTTATGCATAGAACTGACTTGGAGGGTAAACACTGGTCATAAAACAGGCAGCAGGTGTATAGTAACAAATGGAAAAGGTAATTTTTATTAATATAAGATAAAATGTTCTCTTTAGGCTTTAAGTTAAAAACTATAGAATACTTTAAAAGCAGACAATACAAGGTGCTTTAATTCTAGACTCCATAACAAAATACTATCCCCATTATTTGCTTAGGAATCCATAACCTTTGAAAACTGCTCATTGGCTTTTTAAAGTCAACCTGAAATATAAAAGCACTGGAAGCTTACCAGTCAAAAGCTAAAGTTACGTTGGTTACATGTTACATTAAAACATACCTTTTAAGAAAAACTGACTTTAATAACACTGTATTGTTAACTTGAAATAATTTCAAAAATTAAGTAAAAATGCACTACTTTCCAATCTTTCAGCACATTTTGGTTTAAAATGCCCTACTTTATGAAACCATTCCTTAAGATATTCCCAACTTCCAGCAAAATAATTTGAAGCTGTTTTTAAATCTGATAGCATCTAAAGAAATGGGTCAGCATGCCTGGAAAATTGGCTATCCACCACAGAACGACATATTTATGTTTCCACCATGAAAACATCACTACAAAATCCACTGGATGAATTCTGTTTTTAGCTTTATGTAAATATCAAAAAACTTATTTAACAGTGCCACACAAATATTTAGTGTTTTTGGCCTTGAAATCAGAGCAATGCTACCAATAAATCTGACACAGGCAAGTTTCACAAAAGGCAAAAGAAGAAAAAGATTTGGAAACGGTTGGTTGGGAAGGAAATAAAAGCACCCACCAGATTAATTAGAATTAATCCTCAAAAGACGGCATCCTTGATCACCATCACCATCACATTTGCGAGTACTCAGACAAGACTAATACTTGTGTTTTTAATGCTGAGAACCTTCTAAGCTTTCAAATAAACCACAGGCTGGACCACCTCCTACTAAGAAACTGAAAATGCACTTATGCCGAGTTCTGATAAGGTCAGCTACAAAAGCACTGCAACAGGAAAAAGAACAGAAACGCTACCACACAAGTATTTGTGTTAACAACCATTTCTCTTGCCTCTCTTACTGGCCTCAGAAATATGCACTATGTGAGGGTACTGGAGGAAGAGGAGTGCAGGGCGGAAAAACACTTTAAACAAAGTCAGTAAAATTTTCAGATTGGCCATCAGTGATTTATTTCTACTTTTCTAAGAGTTAAAACACGGTATAGTGTAAGCTATTAATATGCTCTGGGTATATTTTCCAAGCAAGTTAAGCAGAACATTCCTTAAAATACTATTTAAAAAGACATCCATGAAGCATAAATATTCATAAATAATGCCAACATGTACACCTTTACATGGATTAATTTGTAGATGACCCTTGTAGACTTGGGAGGTTATATCAACCATCATTTTCAATACTGACACAGTAGGAGGTTCACTGGCCTGCTTAGTTTATCTAAACCTAAGACATCCACTACAAAGCGGGCTCCACGGCTCAAAATTTCTGACTACGAAAGATCTAATTCAAATATCCTCCCAGTACACAGAAACATTTTTTCTTCTAACTGATGAGCATTTTCATGTGATATTTAACTAGTACGAAGCATCAAAATTGATGCTTGAAACTTGTGTCACTGTTCTGTTAATCAGTATAATCACATAAAAACAGAAAACTGCATCCAGTAAGAGAACGAAGACAGAAAGACTGCCCCTCTCTCAGCTGCCGGGGACCTCCCCCAGCAAATATTTAAAAGTAAAGTCATACCCTATATATAAATTCCCTTTTAATGCATCCAAAGGGCTACAATGACACCAGAGGTGTCCATCACCTTGGGGCAGAGAAAGTGAACGGTTAATCAACAGACAAAACCATCGGCGTGGAGTATGAGGTATTGAACAAAATCACACACCAACTTATCATAGAGGTGATACTCCGTAATGACTAGTTCTTGAGAAACAAAGGTTTAAAACATAAAAAGAACTTGGATGAATAAAATCAGCTGGCTTTGCCATTCGTTCTTGTATAAAGCAGGTGACACTAAACAGGAAGGTTCTTTCCCAGTAAACGCCCAGTCCAAAGTTCAGCGAAGACAAACATGGGAATCTGGCAAGAATCACTTTATAGTAAAGCAGGCATTTTCACCCACTCTTTTATTTTTTCCCTCAGTACCCAGTACCTCTGAGGCCTTGTCACGGAACTGTCTGTGAAGTATTTCCTCCACAACACATGCCTTGGGCGTGAAGTCCCCCTGTACAAAAGGAGTGACCAATCTTTCTCTTCTTCAAGTAGAAGACAGCTCCTGGATTCCCAAATTCCTACTCTACAGTCCTGAATAGGGTGCCCCCAAAATGTTATCTCACAGAGGATAACTATTTTAACATTATAAGAATCAGAACTGAGTTCCCCAATAAATTACTGCTCTCCTAGAAAGAAAAATAAATTTACAGACTATTTTGGGGGTCTAACCTAAGATACCATCAATTGTAAGATGCACCATATGTCTAAGAAAAAACACAGGCAATTAAACTATGACACAATGCCTTTGTAGCCTGTAGAATGTTTATTCTATATTTACTGAAACAGCTTTCAGAGTTAAGCGGATTTTGATCACGTCAGTCTTGTGCATACGTCAAGAAAGTGTATGAAAGAAGCTGGTTAAGTTGTAAAATTATAACTTCTGAATCACTCAGACCACAGCCACGGATGTCTGCACTCCTCCAGATCACAGCACCCTTGGTGTCACCTCTTACAACAGTGCTCTGCCACGCCTTCTGCTGAATGTCAGCAGGAAGCTTTGGCCAAAACGATGTTTGACGCCTTAACGACAGTCCTGCTTGAAGCATGAGTCGATCATACCAGCCTCTCATTGCTCAGAATTTTGCTTCATCTATTCCGAGGGTTTTGGCAATTTCTCCCGCCTTCAGCTGCGCTGCTTGGCGTGTGATCGGCAGTCCTTTGGCTCGTGTCTCCCTGACAGAATGCAGTACCTCTTCGCCTGCCTGTGGGTATCTTCCTTTCTTAGGTCCCGTAAAGCACTTTGTCGTTGCTTTACAAGAAAATATGGAATTTCGGTCACTCCTCCAGCGACGGTTATTTGCTTCACTGATGTCACACGTGTACCCAGCTGCCCTGTTCCCATGCTTTTCTGCATACAAGGTAACTTTTCGTTTCAGTGCTGAGTCATAGTGTAATCTTTTTGAAGACATTTTTAAAAGTCAATTAAACCCGACACATGCGACATCAACACTATAGCAATGACGCCGTGGCAAGCTCACACACGCGCAGGCGAGGAGAACCGCGACGTGACTGCTGCCTGGCTGGCGATGGTCGAGAGGCGCGTCCCAATTTCAGACAAAGGAAAAAGGGGGGGAGGGGCACAGCACAGAACTAACAAAATATGGTTGTTCAAGCCTGTTCTGTTTACCAGATTAACACCAGTGCGAGAAAATAAGTGCCAGAGCAAGTGCAGGCGCAGAAGTATACAATCAGGATATTATCTTTATGATGAAATTGGCAATGGTCCGATTTGGTTTAATTCCCTTTATTTTCATATGGCTTACATGTAAATCTTTTTTTGAATTGGACTTAAAATCCAAGAACAAATGTCCTTCAAACTTTTAGCAAATTGCAAAGCCAGGTCATTAAAAAGAGAAACTCCCAGTGCCTTTCGTCAGGAACTAACACAGGACCATGGCTGGGGTCAGTGGCCCTCATCAGCAGGTGCCCTCCTCTGGCGAGCAGATCTGATCCTGTGTGGAGACGATAAAGCATCTTCTTCCGTTTCAGACCCTGAAGGTTCATGATCTCCCTCCTGGGATCCTGTGTCTCCCACCAGTTCCCGAAGAAACTTGAATTTTGATAAAAAAAGATGCCAAACAAAATACCAACCTAAAAAGAGACA
Source organism: Camelus dromedarius (assembly GCF_036321535.1). Lineage (NCBI taxonomy): Eukaryota > Metazoa > Chordata > Mammalia > Artiodactyla > Camelidae > Camelus > Camelus dromedarius. Next base: position 6,859,352 of record NC_087454.1, on the reverse strand, counting down.
ACAAATATTAAGAAAAATTATACACGGGATTATCAATTGAGAGCATTTCAGTTAATCATGCATGGAGGAGTTATATGACAAAACAGTAGCATAATTTAAATATATATGTGATTACATAAGAGTTCTTTATATGTTCTTTTTTTGTTTGTTTTGTTTTTTTCTTCTTTATATACTCTTGATACTAGGTGCTTACCAATGTATGATTTGCAAACATCTTTTCCCATTCTGTGGGCTGTCTTTTCACAGTCTTATGAATGTTCTTTGAAGTACAAAAGTTTTTAATTATGATAGAGCCTAATTTGTCATTTTTCTTTTTATGAAATCCAATTTATCTTGTTTCTTCTTTGGTTGCTTGTGCTTTTCATGTCATATCTAGAGAAACACTAACACAAGGCCATGAAGATTTAAGCCTACGCATTCTTCTAAGAGTTTCAGTTTTAGCTCCTACACGTAGGTCTTTGGTCCATTTTAGTTAACTCTTTGTGAGAGACTCAAATTATTTCTTTTGGATACCAAGCTGTTCCAGAACTATTTGTTGAAAAGATGGTTCTTCCCTCTATTAAATTGTCTTGGCATCTTTGTCAAAAATCAAGTGATCATAAATGTTTTTATTTCTGGACTCTCAATTCTATTCCCTGGTCTGTCTGTCCTCGTGCCACACCACATCTTGATTACAGCAGCTTTGTATTAAGTTTTAAATCAAGAGTGTAAGTTCACCAACTTTGTTCTTTTCAAGACTGTTTCGGCTATTTTGAGTTCCTTACAGTCCTATGTGCATTTTATAATTATCTTGTCAATTTTGGCAAAAAAAAAAAAAAACCGCAGCTATCATTTTGATAGGGAATGTACTGAATCTGCAGATCAACGTGGGGACCTACACTTTTTTTGCATATTTCTCTGTACATATCAATTTTTCCATAATGGACATACATGGTTTTGATGATCAGAAAAATCAGGAGAAAAACAAGTCAGAAACTGGTGAGTAAATTGTGATTATTCTGTAGATGTAGATATTTTAAATACCACAATGCCATGAATTGGCCTAAGTTAATAAGCCCAGTTGATTTTAAACAGATACTAAGGAAAACTCCTAACTCTTAGGTTACTTTTGAGAATTCAGCCTAAAAGTTAAAAGAACTTATTTTCCCAAGGTACTGTGCTGAAGAGATTATGGAGGTTAACTTACCATCAGGGAATCATAAACGAGATGATGGTAGTCTTGACCTCATAAAGGTCAAAGGTTCCAACGATGGCTACTTGGTATAAAATGACCGTAAATTTAGAAAACTCACGGGAGGCTACTGAAGTCCTTTGACTGAAAATAGATTATACTGAAGGGCTGTCACCAGTGCGGTTCCCACCAAAAAACACTAGTGTCCTTGGGATGCTTAAGAGAAAGCAAAGTCTCCCAGCACAGAATCTACAAAATAAGGAACTCAAGACTGCTTCAGCAGTCAGTTTGGGGAGATTTAATAAGGACATTCAGTTAGATTGCAAACTCTGTCTTCTCCAATTTTAATAAAACAGATCCAAAAAAAGATTTAAAAAAAACTGCCAGCAACCAAACAGTGTAAGGAATTCAATCTGAAGTCAAAATTCCGAATGTGGTGGCCAAATGGAAAACTCCAGAGTTTGGAGTAGCAAGTTACAGCCACCACCTCCCCTCCCCTCCCACAGCTAAAGCACTCGACTTCACACCTCTTCCATTTTTACGCCCCAAATCTGCAGATAAGCAAACTTGAAAAGTCTGCTTACTCTTCCCCACTCTGCCCGGGTGTAAGATGTGTGAGGGCTGGAGGCGGAGGCATGTGTGGTAGGTGACACTGCTTCTCCCCAAAAACCGTGAGGCAGAGAATCCCCCTAATATAGATATGGAGCTCACGTGCCGCACAGCCCAGAGGACAAATATCCCCCGTGCTTGGTTTTTCACAACGGCTACTGTCATGAGAGGGTGGGAATGCAAAATGAAGAGGGAAACTGTAGTGGTGACAAGAACCGCAGTGGTAGTCACCAAATTCAGGGAGGTTCGACACGTTATTCCCGCAGTCAGATGACCAAGTTCTTACGCAGCTGTAATTCCGGGGAGACGGGAGTAGGGCGCAGGGCAGGGGCGTCTCCGCATCACCGGTACTTGGAACTGGTGAGAGCTCCTGCTCCTTCTACAGCTGAGGTTTATCAACGAGTGTTAACAGTCTGAATATGGGACGACACTAAAAACACCAGGCAGTTTGAAGGGAAAAACAACTACACAGGACATTTTGGGAAAAGAGCCATTATTAAAAACCCCAGTGGGTACAAAGCAGGGAAAGCATGACTTAGCAAAGAAGAAACGAAGAGAGAGATGACAATGCCAGATACAGCTGCTAACACTCACCGGCTGCGTTCACAGATGTGGAAACAAAGTTAGCTAACTTTTTTTTTTCTTTCTAATTTTGGGACAGGTAACATGAGGACGTGTTTTGCACATGTTTAATGGCCAAACTGTTATTCAGTATAAACTGTCTTGTCATGTACTTCCCGTATATGTCACATTCCTGCAGGTGACTCACAGGGCCCCACCTATTCATCTATAGAGTTTTACTTCTACTGATCTTATGATAAATACGGTACAAAATCGAAAGTCATATACATAGTTCATCCCCTGCTATTTTAACAAAGCAACTTCTAATTTGAGTAACTGAAACCCTAAGACTAAGCTTAAGCAGAAAGGGGGAGTTTGTTACCCGCTTACAGGAGAGGCTCACAGAGCACATGACACGAGGGGCGAGGACTAGGAGGCGGCCCTGGTGACCTGGGGTCACTCTCTCGGCATTACCTGCTTCTCTCTGCACCCTTGTCTCATGGCCTTCTAGGCTTCTCTTGCACGTAGTTGCTCTTTCCCAGCTTTCTATGATTTCATGGTTATCTTCAAAAAACAGCCTAGAATCTCTGTCCCAACCTGGGTCAAGCGTCAGCCCAAGGCCAGTGTGCATCACCTGGGGCAGCAGGTGCAGTGAACATGGCTGTGGGGCCACCCGTGAGAGTTCAGGGCTGATTTTTGAGGTGGAGGGTTGTGCACAGGGCAGGAGAGAGAGCTCCTACAAAGATGTCGCCTCTGCATTTCTTAGGCAGTAGGCTCCTGGAGGAAGGTCTTCACTACAGGAGTCACTCCCACAAAAACCACCCGTGAGCCGGGCAGGCAATTCTTTTATTAGACAAAGTCTGACCAAAACCTTTGATTGGTTTGTGTCTTTGGGGAAGAGCAGGGGTGAGCAAGAATAACCACTAAAACCTGGGCTACCTCTGACTGAAAGGGACCTACCCCGCTCCCTGCACGCCCACAGGACCTCTTCGGGAAGTATCGCGTACGGCTCACACACGTCCTCCCCCCAAACCCGATACGCAGACACCAGAAACGCCTTACCTACTCTTACTCTAGGGAGTGTGTGTCTTGTGCCTTGTCCTGGGCTTGAAAGAGAAAAATGGGAAGGAGGGAGAGCAGACAGGAGGCTGGAAGTGGGGAGAAGGACTGTCCACAATTGTGTGTACTTAGAGTCAGAAATTTACACTGATTGTTAAGACAAGTGCTGCGGTTTTTCATAGTTTAAAAGGCAAGTCTGTGCCTTGCTCCGGCTTCACACAAGTAAGCACTGCGTGTCGGAAAATCTGGCTGCCCTGTGTATCCTGGGATAAGCAAAGGACATTCAACTTGCGTATGCCGGTAACTAAGCATTAGTTCAAAGGATGGATTTCATGAAACACACTGTATATTGTTTGTCTACGCAAGCTAAAGGTGCTGGCAGAAGGGCAGCAGAGGCAGGTGAACCTGAATGACGACCAGTCACCATCAACACGCCACACACCCGGGGGCCAGCTGTAATCCTAGAGTCCTCAGTTCACAAAGTGCTTTTACATTCAATATCTCATTTAACCCTCCCATTAGCCCTCTGAATCAGGGACTAGGAGTCATTATCTCACTTTCTAGATAAGAAAACAAAGGCTCCAAGTGACTCATAACCATTGAAGAAGGCTAGCTCGGCAAAACAGCAATGAATTTTAAAATGTTATCAAATTTCCCATATTTTCACAGTGAAAGTATGGCTAAAACACAAAACACTGTCTAGGGAATGAGAACTTCATTTCACTATCTAAGATCCTTTTAGTTCAAAAGCCAGGTGCAGTATAACCAAAAGTTCTTCTTTGTGCAGTCACTCCAATATGCTAACATAATCCTACCTTCACGGTGCCATCTAAGCCATGGTTAACAGACTGGCTCAAAACCAACCTCAATTTGTATGAAGCTCTTTTCCATTTTGAATCTTATAACCTTATTTTCCTTTTATACTGAAGGCAGCTAAGGCCAACTTCTAAGATTATATGTCCACGGCCAAGATGTAGGCAAAGTGAAACAGAACCTCAAAGCGCCTTCTACCGCACATCCCTTTTGTAAAGACACACAGGGCAACGCCAGCAGACAGGCCCCGGGAGAAGCCATCGCTGAATTAACCCAGTGTTGAACTGTAATACCTCCACATCCAAAACTCTGCCTCCAATAAACACTGACATTTTTAAAGTTCCTTTTTCAAAACCTCTCCTCTTCTCCATTTTCTTTTCCTTTTGGTGATCACAATATTCCAACAGATCCATCTATTACAGACGATGGCCACATTTTTCATCTATACTTTCTACCTTTCTTAATCCCCAGGAAGGAATCTCTACCTTGTTGGCTTGAAAACACCTTTAAAAAGTATATATGCCCAACAGCTCCCTCTTATGACTTCCATATTTCTGCAATGAGTACTGTATCCTCTCCCGTCCCCCAGGTGGGAAGGAGCGTGCTTCAGCATGCTGGCCCTCCCCCACTTTACTCCAGTGCTACAGACTCAACCTCAACAAGCCCGCTCCCATCTGTTCCCTTCCTCACACTCCCGGTGCCATTCTCCATCCTACGACAAACCTTTCCGATCTGTCAACTGGACCACAACAAGTTCTTATATCTCAGAGGCATGCTCGAGCCACATTGCTCGGCCATAAATTCTGACGCAGCAACCTGCTTGATACTTGGACAGGTTAACTTTTATCTGCCTCAGTTTCCTCTTCCATGAATGGAGATAAGTCCCCACCCTCCAAGATTCAACGTGGTAATAAAAATACGTGTACATTGCTAAAAAAAAAATGCCTGGCTCATAAACACTCATCAAATGTTAGCCACTGTTACTATCTCTTAGACTCCAGTCTCTTCCTCTCCAGGGCAAACTCCACAGACAAGAGGTTGCCACCACTGTCACTGAGATCTTTAAGCATCATGAACGTGTAATTTTTACGTCTTTCTACTACAGCATCTCTTCAGTGCAGCACTTTCTTGGATGGCTGCTTTAGCACTTCATGCTCACATCCATCCTTCACTGTATAAAGCCATCCCCTAAGACACAAGTTCTTAAGGAAGTAAAATGTATGGTTTATCTATGTTTTCTACTATGTCCTCTATGTCTTAGAACAGTACCTGGCGAGAGTAGACACTCCAAGGAAACCATTCAGCCTCCATCCTCCAACCCTCACCTCCAACACACACCAAAAAAGTACCATAAATTTAAAGGTTTAATAAATTTCACCAATTGATCCATTTCAGGGCTCTTAAGATTCCTACTAGATAACAGGGTAGCTGATAAACAGAACTGCTGGGTACCCTTTCGCAAAGACACTGAACAATGTTATCAACCAAGCTGACCTGACACGTCCAGAACATTCCACTCAGTAACAGTAGAATAAACATTCTTTTCAAGTATATGTGGAACATTCACCAAAACAGACCATTAATTAGTCTCATTAAGTATAAACCTTCTTAAATTTTATTATACAAAATACATTTCCTTAACATAAGAAAATCAAACTACAAATTGATAAAGTAACTTGAGGCAATAATAATAATGTTCTAAATAATTCATGGTTCAAAAGGAGAAATCACAAGTGAAACTAAAAAATATTTTAAACTGAAAAATTTTTGAACCAAATAAAGCTTAAAAAAAATTCAAAAGCAATACCTGGAAAGAAATTTATATCGTTAAATACCTATTTTTTAAAATATAAGAAAGGTCTAAAATCAATAGTCTAAGCTTTCTTCATAAACTAGAAGTGCAAATAAAAATCAAAATAAGTAGAAAATAAAGATATAAACATAAATCAGTGAAATAAAATAAAGACAAATAGAGAAAAATATCAATAAAACCAGAAACTAGATTCTTTGAAAAGATCAATAAAATTTATAAACCTCTAGCCAGACTGATCATAAACAAGAGAAAGGACACAAACAGTATCAAGAATGAAAGAGAAACCTGGGAGTTTGAGATTTGCAGATACTAATATATACATAAAATAAACAAGTTCATACTGTATATAGCACAGGGAGCTATATTCAATATTCTGTAACTTATGGTGAAAAAGAATATGAAAACGAATATATGTATGTTCATGTATGACAGAAGCATTGTGCTGTACACCAGAAATTGACACAACATTGTAAACTGACTATACTTCAATAAAAATATATATACCAAAAAAAAAGACATCGCCACAGATTCTACAGATAGTAAATGGTGAGAGAATATTTTTAACTTTATTCTTGTGAATTATACAATTCAGATTAAATAAACACAGTGCTTGAAAGACACAAAACTATTACAAAAGCTCACTCAAGAAGAAATAACCGGAATAGCCCAATACTAGCCCAAATGAAAGATACTAAATTTGCGGTTAAAAACTTTCCCCGAAAGAAAAGTCCCAGCCCAAATTAATTCCACCAAACATTTAAGAAAGCATACCAACTGTGGCAGACACACCCTAGTAAGTAACCTCAAGGAGTCAGTCAAGCCACCCTTGTGTGACCTCTCCCCTTGAGTGGGGGCAGAACTTGTGACATTGACTCCAACCAACAGACCATACAGCAAAGGTGATAGGGTAGTTACTCTCCTTACTTGGTTATGTTACATGATAAGGGTAAAGGGATTCTGCAGATGTAATTAAAGTCTCAACTGGTTGACTTTTAGTTACTCAAAAGAGAAATTATCCTAGTCAGGCCTAACGCAATTAAGGGAAAGGTTTTTAAACAGACCAGAACCTTCCCTGGTGTCAGAGAGATTCTCCTGCTGGCTTGAAGAAGCAAGCTGTCATGACTCTACAGTCATAAGGAACTGAATTCTGCCAACACATAGCCAGGCCAACACCCCACCTGCAGCCTTGTGAGATGCCGAGCAGAGGACCCCAGCTAAGCAGTACCCAGACCCTGGACCACAGAAACTGTGAGCTGATAATTGCATGTTGTTTTAAGTTGCTAAGTGCATGGTAATTTGTTAAAGCAGCGATAGAAAACTAATATACTAGTTCATGAAAACTCTTCCAAAAAATAAAAGAAAGGAACTTTCTCCAAATCATTTGATGAGATCTACACGACAAAACTAGACAAAGGCACTTAACAAAACTAAAAATATTCCTCATGAATGTAAATACAAGACCTTAAGTATTTAGCAGGTAAACCCTGCGACCTATAAAAAGATAACGCATCACAAACAAGGGAGGAATCTATGAGGAATTGTAGCGCTGCCTTAACCCTCAGAACTCAATGTAACTCATCACAGTAACAGACTTAAAAACCACCTGATCATCTCAACAGATACAGAAAAGGCATTACGGGAAAAAAAAAAAAAGTCCAACATCCATTTCTGATTTTAAAAAAAAATCTCAGCAAAGTAGGCATAGAAGGGAACTTTTCTTCAACCTGATAACGAATGTCTACAAAAAGCCTTCAGCTACCATTATACTCAGTGGTTAACGACTAAATGATCCAGAAGATCAGGGAAGGTCTGCTCTCGCCCCTTCCCTGCAACACCGTAACGGAGGCTCACACCATGCAAAAACTAAGACACACAGCGGAAAAACCATGCACTTTCTGTGACCTGTACATTTTACCTTATTTTATCATTATCCTAAGTAAAACCATATTAAACCATGGATAGTTTAAACGTCTAAAACCAGATTTAATCTTTGAAATTCCATCTTTCAAACACCAGTTAATTCATATTTAGTCACCTGAGCCTTAATGTGGGACAGATAAGCAGAAACACAGTCGCTCCTCAGTATCCCCAGATTCTAAGACTTACAAAGTCACGTCCTGGCTAAAATGAGAGAGGCTGAGCACCCCGCTCAAGTCGCTTAGCTAATAAGTGGCCGTGCTGGTATCTTTAAAGCTGGATCAGCCGGGGTCCAAGTTCACTTTCACTTGCACCCAGACCTTGTTAGGCCAGCGGGAACCTGGACTGGGTCCTGGCACACTTCAGTCGGCCCACAGCCTGCTGAATCAGGGGGAACTCGGGGCACAACCAAGCCAACCTCTGGAGAAGGGAGGGCCTGCACACCAGACAAATAACTACTGCCCTTGCCTCATGTGGGCCCACACCGATCACCTCCTAGCACGTAAAGGCTTCAGATCTCAAATGCCCCTTAGACAGAGGCAGGTGGAGCAGACAACAGTGGTGTCCCTGTTGCCGGGTCACCCTCCAAGCAGAAGGCCGCCACCACTCCCAGCCCCTACTTGCTGCCTCAGTTCAGACTTTCATCACCCCTTAACATTAACCTCCTAACTGGTTTCCTTGCTTCTAGCCTCCCAGTCTCCATACACTTCAGCTAGAGAGGTCTATGAGACTCTAAGTAACTGCCAAAAACTCTTAGGTAGCTCCCCATTGCCCAGAAGAAAGCATAAACTCTGCAAAGGATGCATATGAAGTGCCTCAATCTGGTGCCTTCTGCCCCATCTATAACCTCATCCTAACCAGCTCCTCAAGGGCTGAAAAGTCATCATCTATCTCCTCATTCAAATACTTATCGAGCCCTTACTATGTCCCAAATACCACCCTTACTGTGACATATTTGTCCAATGATAGTGAACTATAGGAAAAAAATACCAGAGTAAGGAAAAAGGGGCATCTGTGTGGGAGGCCGGCAGAGAGGTCAGCGGGGCCTCCCAGCAATTGACTGAGATAGAGAAGGCTGCAGGAAAAGTATGCTCAAGAATGTGGTTTTAGATATGCTAAGTTTGAGATGCCACGATACTCACTGTAGAAGAGTTTTTATAACCCAGTCTCCAGGCCCCCTCCCTCCCAGGAGGTCAAGGGGTGGAGCTGAAACTTCCCACCCTCTAATCATATGTTTGGTCCTTTTGATGACCATCCCCTATCCTGAAACTATTTAGGGGCCCCACCCTGAGTGCTTCATTAGCACAGACTCGGGCTTGGTCCGAAGAGGCTTGCTACAACAACAAAAGATGCACCTATGACTCAGGAAATGCCAAGGGTTTGGGGAGCTGTGCACCAGAGGCCCAAAGACCAAATAAAAAATATATTTTTATTATCCCGTGGAGATGAACTCAGTGACTGCTGACTGCTCTTGGAAAAGAAAAGGCTTGTTTCTGCTTGAAAGGAAGGTGATATCAGGGTATCACCCAAGTTGACATAAAAGTACAGTGTACCTACATTACTGGGCCATTTCTTAAGACTCTTGCCACTTGTTGAAAGTAGTAACCAAGTTGTATCAACTTCCAGAATTTGTGATTTAGTGATAGAACCAGGCTTTGGTTATCTTTGTGTCTCAGAATGACGTTTACAAGAGATGCTCAAATACTTGGAGAATGAATGGGTGTATGACCTATGGCCAAGTGACTGGGAATGAATGAGGAAGGTAAATACCTTGGGTGTTGTGCACACACTGAAAACAAGCAGTTGTTCTGGGGAAGGATTCTGAGCTCTAGGAAACAACCAGAGAAAGGAGCAGAGCCTTATAAGTGAAACTGGAGCTCAGAGGCCTAGGTTTTACTAGGTACCTTGTGTGACTGTCTTCCACACTGCAGCACATGGCCCTCAAAAGCAGGGATTAAGCTTTATTAACTTTTGGACACTCGTATCTCCACTACAGCAGCTGAACATTAGAGTTCGCTAAGCATATGTCATTGAGTAATACAAGGGTTATCCATCCTGAGACGACCCTGGTTTGTACCACACTTTAGACAGTATTTGTAATGGGAATTTAATAATCTATATTGAAGAATCTTTGTTCCTTCTTCAAATACGAGGGCCTTCTACATGCCAGGAACTAACTAGTCTCTAGGATCCAGGAATAGAGCAGTGAACAAGCCAAAGAAGGTCCCTGCCTGCACTAAGCTTACACTCTAACTGGGGGAAACAAACATGTAAAATACAGTCAGCCCTCTGTATCCATGGGTTCATATCCATGGGTTCCACCTCCACAGATTCAACTCACTGCGGGCAAGATTGACAAGCATAGACTGAAGGTGAGGAGATGGAAAAGGTATTCCATGCAAATGGAAATGAATGGATATATAAATGGAGGTATATACACACAATGGAATATTACTTTTATACTTATAAGAGAATGAAAGCTTGCCATCTGCAACAACTTGGATGGATCTAGAGGGTAAAATGCTAAATGCAATTAAGTCAGACAGAGAAAGAAAAATGCTGTATGATTTCACTTGCATGTGGAATCTAAAAAACAAAACAAACATAACTAAACAGAAACAGAGTCAGAGATACAGAGAACAAACAGGTGGTTGCCATGGGGAGGGGGTGGAGGGAGGAAAGAAATAGGTGAGGGAGATTAAGAGGTACAAATACTTCCAGTTGCGAAATGAGTGAGTCACAGGTATGAAATTTAGTGTGAGGAATAAAGTCAATAATTATGTACTATCTTTGTAGGGTGACCGATGTAACTATCAGTCACCGATGTGACTTATCGTGGTGATCTTTTTGAAATGTATAGAAATATCAAATCACTATATCCTGTAATAGGAACGAACGGTGTTGCAGATCAATTATAGTTCAAAAATAAACTCATAGAAAAGGAGATCAGATTTTTGGTTATGGGGTGAGGTAGGGCGGTTGGATGAAGGTGGTCAAAAAGCACAACCTTTCAGTTGTAAGAAAGTAGAGATATGACATATAACATGATAAATACAATTAACACTACTGTATCTTATACATGAAAGACGTTAAGAGAGTAAATCCTGAGAGTTCTCATCACAAGAAAAAATGTTTTTTCTATTTCTTTAATTTTGTCTATATGAGATCATGGATGTTCACTAAATTTACTATGATAATCATTTCATGACATATGTTAAGTGTGTATGCTGTACACCTTAAATTTATTTATACAGTGCTGTATGTCAATTACATCTCGATTAAACTGAAAGAAAAAAAGTGAGACAAAACTGAAGAGACTTCTAGATGGAGTTGACACTTAAAAGAGGCAAAGGAAAGGGCAAAACCAAGGATGACACCCACATCCTTGGCTGCTGATAACAGCTGAGGTGGGAGGGAGAGACAGGTGGTAGAAATCAAGAGTTCTGTATTAAAGGTGTTTAGTTTGAGATGGTTATTAGATCTCCAAGTAGGGATACGGAGAAAAAAATGTCTGATGCATGAGCTGGGGTCAGGAGAGGCGTGAGATCTGGAGATTTCAATTTTAGTCAATAGTTATTATTTAAATCTTTAGGACTGGATAAGATACCATAGGGAAAGCACAGAAGCAAGGGGAAAATAGAAATATATATTTATATTATAACATAATTTATTATAGAAATATAATAGAAAGCAGCATGCACCTCAAGAAGTACTTGTCTGTAAAACGTTTATTTCCAAGATGACTGGTAACAGGTAGAGAGACATGCATATATAAACTGACTGATATATGTAATTTATACTTATGAACCTACTGTGAATAATGTAAAATTTATTTCCTAGCATAGCTTGTGATTTAAAAAAAGTTAAATTCTAGGAGAAGAGAAACCGGGAAAAGGTAATTAGCCACTACAGTAGGAAGAAACACCATGAAAGTCTAGTGCACAAAAGCTAAGAGAAATGCTTCATGGACGGAATGCTCACCTGTACAGAATGAGCATGAGGGTAAGTATGATTAGAACTCATAAGTGACCATGGACTTGGGAATAGAGGCCATTTGTTACTGACCTTCACAAGGGCAGCTTCAGTGAATAGTGGGAAATATTTTAGAATGAATGAAAGATGAGAAAGTACAATCAATACAGACAAGAGAAGGAAGACCTCCTTAGGAAACTGAAATTTGAAAATAGGAACTCATTATGTGAACAAGCTGGTCAGTTCTAAAAATAAACTAGGCTATGAGTTTCTTGGGCAGACCCGTGTCTTAGATTTCTAACCCCCAACATGACTGTATCTGGAGACAAGGCCGATAAAGCGTTATTTAAGGTTAAATAAATTCATAAGGGTGAGGCCCTAATCCAACATGACTGGTGTCCTAATATATAAGATTAGGTCACAGACACACACACAGATGAAAAACCACGTGAAGACGGTCATCTACAAGCCAAGGAGAGAGGTTTTAGAAGAAATCAGCCTTGCTGGCACCACGTTCTCGAACTTCTAACCTCCAGACTGCAAGAAAATTAATTTCTGTTGTTTAATGTCTGTGGTATATTGTTACGGCAGATCTAGCAAACTAATACAATGTCCTGGTTTCTCCCTCAAATCTGATGGGAGCCTTCTTCCCCCAAGCCCTGGGCCCCTCCTAGTCAAAGATGAAGCTACCCCATCATTAGCTCGACAAAAAAGTGCTTGGATGACTTCTCAGAGCTATTAGTCTTGACCCTTCCAATCAAAATAAGGCGTTATTTTACTTATCACACCTCTCCTCTCATTTCATAATGTTTTCTGAAACCTAAGGCAGGATACTTTTAGAAAAGTGAGTAACATTTAAGTCAAATAGCGTCTGAGCTGAGAGAGCAAGTCTAATATATGCAGCAATTAGGCATTCTGATGCCCCAAAGGCAAGTTTGGCAGTGTTGTATGGTTGACAAGCCACAGACCCATCTCAGGTGGGCTGCATCTTCAAATTAGAAACGAAAGCATATGTTTGCCTCCTTCCTCACATCCAAATAAACACAAAGATCTGGTTTTCCTTACTTCAAGGATCTTAAACATCTACAATTAGCCCCAAATCCTGACAACACAAGCAGGAAACTGAGAAAGGCTTTCCAATCGTTTTATCATCAGAAAAGAAAGGCTGTAAGTTAGAAGCTTTAACTCTAGTGCGTTAGTAAAAGCAAGAAAATTTAAAATATACATACACATATATAAACACTATATGCGTGTGTGTATATATATATATATATATATATATATATACATACATACATATGCACAAATATCTTCTCCAAACATGGCTGATACTGAGCATTTAGTACATTAATCATGAGTAAGTCCTATATCATTTTGAATTCTGGCCAATTATTGCAGCAACCTGAAACTATACTTCAATATTGTTAATTGTTAAAAAAATAAACTGAACCATCTGGTTCTAAATACTTCTTAAATTTTCACAATTGCTCAGCCACTTTGCTGAGAGACCTGTGGTTATCCGTTACTGTGTATTAAAAAAAAAAATCAAGAAGATCTACAATTGCGCTAATACCTTAAGAAAGTAGTCCTCTCATTCCAAGAAGGAAAAAGAAAAAAATTCAGCAAACTAGCACCATTATTACAGAACTAAGAGTTAGGTTACCTGACCCTGGAAGTTTAATATAGCCGGTGTTTTTTAAGTTCTGCCTCGTCTCAACATTTCTGTTTCATACTGAGTTTAAGCCCGAACTCGAAATAAACAAGCAATTTCACATGTGCTTCAAACCCAGCTCTGTCCCTGTCCCTGATTAAATGAAGGTAATGAAACCTCTCATTATCCTCCGAGTCAGAACGTGTGAAAAGGAAAAAGGAGAAACCAATCACTTCACCTTCGAATACAGGCCAAGGTTAAAATCTGGGCAGACTGTGGTAAGAACGGCAATCAAGACGCTGCCGGGTGAAGCAAGATCTGGTCTAACCTCGAGTCAAGATGCCCAGCCCTGGATCCCGTTCTAGCCTCTCCAGGATGCCGGCGGGCCTGCCGCGGGTCAGGGGCACACTTCCTGAGTTCATTCCCAGAAGAAAGCGGACAACAAGTGATTTTAAAACGCTTGCCCACCCAAGCCCTTTTCTTCCCCCTTGTTCAACACACAAAACCAGCAAGACGGCCAGACGAGTGGAGCCGAAGCGCGTACCGCGCGGTGTAACCGCCCCGCGGCGATGCCCCACTCACCGCACACCATCAGCAGCAGCACGATCAGCAGCGTGGCCACGAACACCAGCAGGGTCAGCCCGACGTTGTGCCACATCTTGGGTGGCGGAGGGCGGCCGGCTCCGGGCGGCGGGGCAATGGGGCGGTGGGCGCGTCCGGGGCTTCAGCGGCCGGCGCCAGGCGCGGAGGGGCGCCGGGGCGGCATGGGCGGTGGGCGCCCCCCGGCAGCGCCCCCAGGAGGCGGGGCGGGGCGGGACGGCGCGCGGGCGGGCACCGCGGCCGCCGGCCGACCCACCGTCCTTCTCGGTCTGGCCCACGGAGCGCGGGCGGGAGGCGGAACGCGGGGCGCTCCTACCCCCTCATCGTTCCGGGGAACCGGGGACGCGGCGCCCGGAGACCTCGGCGGCGGCCGGATATGCTTCCATGGCGGACGCCGCCCGCCTGTGGATGGCAGAGAGGGCGAACACTGGAACGCGCGGCGGCCACACGGCCCTCGCCGTCGCCCGCCCGAGGGTCCCTCGGTCTCCACGGACCGCAGATAACGTCTCCCGGCGGCAGCCGCGGCGCTTCTCCGCCCCAGACCCCCTCCCCCTGCGGCAGCTCATCAGCTAACGCTCCCACAGCTCGCTGCCTCCGGCGCGCGGGAGCGGCTGGGAGTTGAAGTGCGGAGCCGGTGGAGCCCTGAGGAGGCCGCCCCAAAAGGACTACAACTCCCAGAATGCACCGCCGACTCAGCTGCTTTGCTTCTCCCTCCCACTCACCACTCTGCCTTTGGTTTTCTCAAGCCACAACCTCCGTGTACCAACTAGGGGTTTGTGTTCTCGGAACCCGTGCTCTTGGCTGCCCCTCCTGCGCTGTGCCAAAGCGCCAGAGTGAGTTCAACCATTACTCCACGCACAAAGTCGTTTTGTTTAAAGCCATGACTGGCGAAGCACAAAGAGGGAAGAAAGGGGAGGCAGCTGCCTGAATTACTGGTTACATGTGAACCTAGCCTCTTTGCTGGGGGCGAAGGTTGGATACTTGGGACTTTTGAGGAAATACCAACGTCCCTGCCAAAGAGGAGCCAGAGGCATGGAAACTCCCTTTTTTCCCCGTGACAGATGTTCTTCTATGTTTTCATAGATAATGTATTTCTGAAATGAACCGTGAGGGACTTAAGGACATCTGCTTTGCCCTTAATTTGCCTGAGTCGTAAATTCAATCCAGCTGCTTCCCTGAGACCAAGTGACATGACCCACAGCTGAAGACTTGGCCACAATGGCTTGAACAAACCCCTGTGACACAAGACGCTTTAATTATCTCAAGTACTCTGAAGTTAAGACTCTTCAATTCAGATTACATTCATTCGTTAAAGAAGCCCAGAAGAAAAGAGGATAACTGTGTAGCCGACTTTTAGAA
This sequence comes from Camelus dromedarius, assembly GCF_036321535.1. Lineage (NCBI taxonomy): Eukaryota > Metazoa > Chordata > Mammalia > Artiodactyla > Camelidae > Camelus > Camelus dromedarius. The sequence continues at coordinate 6,843,827 of NC_087454.1, read as the reverse complement.
GGAATCAGGTATAATCCTCATGTTTTCCTGTCACTCTTCTAATTTCTTTCTCCTGCCATCTTGAAAGCAGATAAGGTAGAGGATCTTGAAGAAATGTTTCTTGACATAACAGAAGTCTTTTTGTTGTTGTTGTTCTAAACCATTTTGTGATCTAAGCCTGTCCACAGCACTTGCCCTTGAACAGGTTTCAGTAATAATAATCTTAAGAGAACAAAAGACTCTTGTCAAGCAGGAGAAATAACAATAGCAAAGATAATAAATCAGTGGTAAACTCCCAATTCTGTTTAGCCTGAAGCACTTTCTTGAGCTGTTTTGCAAAATTTAAACCCCTTTTGGGGGCTCAACCACCAGATCAACCGAAAGGAGGATAATGGTGACCTTTTCTGACCCTCTTGATGTCACTCAACTAACGATTGGACTCTGCTGACCACCTAAGCCCCTTCATGAATATGCATGTACCCTTAGCTTAAAACTTCCCCAGTTTTGCTGTTTATGGAGACACTGCTTTGGGAAAGATCCCCAGTGTTCTACTTACTTGCTGCAAGTAATAAATCCTTCCTTCTCCCTATCTTTGGCTTGGTTGTTAATTTTGGCTCGACTCCCACCAAGAAGCAAACCCAGTTTTTGCTAACACTCTGTCTCCAAAAGTAAGCAAACCAAATCTGAGCAACAATCCCTTGATGAAATAAATAGATCCTGGTCATACCCAGCTGCTCCATTCTGTGAGCTGTATTCCCTAAGCAGCAGTATTATGAACAAATACTGTATATCAAAATACATTAAGGGATAATGACTTTGCAGAAGATTTAATACAGGGTTCCTATGAAAAGAGTGACTCTAGTGCAATTACATTTACCGAAAAATCCACTGATAATTTTTTTCATAGATGGTTCAATTCTATTGCATAAATAAAACACATTTTATTAAAATCCAGCTGAACAGTTGAATACAGTACTGGAAGAATTCATTTTAAAGCTTTGTATCTTCTCTTTCGTTCACATATATTGAATACCTAATAGATGCCAGGCACTGTCCTAAGTGCTGGGGACACAGCAGTGAATAAGCCAAAGACGTTTATGCTCAACACATTTATGTCATAGTTGGAAGATACAGGCAGTAAGCGTAAATAGGGAAATCTCACAAACTGCCAATTCCTAGAATGAGAACAAGCAGGACAATGTGGTAAAGATAGAGGTGTTACTTTAGATTGAGGGGATCAGGAAAAATCTACCGGAAGAAGTGACATTTAGCCGGAGACCTGAATAATGACAAAAAGGATCCAACCATGGAAGGACCTAGAGGAAGAGTGTACCAGGTAATGGGAGCAGCTAATATGGAAACTGTTACCTGAAAAATGAGTTCACTTCTTGGTGGGTGTCAAAATTCACAACCAAGCCAAAGAGTAGGAGAAGGAAGGATTTATTACTTGCAGCAAGTAAGGCGCACACTGGAGATTTTCCCCGAAGCAGCATCTCCCCAACAGCAAAATTGAGGAAGTTTTAAGCTAAGGGTACATGCATATTCATGAAGGGGCTTGGGCTTGGGAGGTCATTAGAGTCCAAGCTCTAGTTTATTGAAGTCGGGAGGGTTGGAAAAGGTTAACATCGTTGCTCCCTTAGGTTCAGGTTGATCTGCTTACAAAGCCACAGGAAGCAAACAAACTTAGCCACTCCTTTAAGCCTTGGTAGTGTTTCTCAACCCTAGATGAACATTTCGAATTTCCTAGTATAAGCAGATAAGATTTGGAGTCCCCAGAGAAAAAAACTAGGCACGGCTTTCTAGACAGAAGAGAATGCATTTTTGGCGTAAGCCATTCTGTGATCTAAGCCTGGCTACAATTCTTGCCTTTTAACAAGTCTCAGTAATTAATGATCTTAAGGGAACAAAAGAATGCAGAAACAAAAGACTGCGATCAGGCAGGAGAAGTAACAATAGCAAAGATAATATATCAGTTGTCAAGACTCCCAGTTCTGTTTCAATGGTAAAAATTAGTCTGAAGCTTCAACCACCAGATCAACTGGAACCTAAAGGATGATGATACTGACCTTTTCTGACGCTCCTGACAGCAGTCAGCTAAAGCTTGGACTCTGTTGACCGCCCACGCCCAAGCCCCTTCATGAATATGCATGTACCCTTAGCTTAAAACTTCCCCAGTTTTGCTGTTCATGGAGACACTGCGTTGGGAAAGATCCCCAGTGTTCTCCTTACTTGCTACAAGTAACAGATCTTCTCCTGCTCTTTGGCTTAGTTGTGCTTTTGGCTCGACACCCAACAACAGTGAACCCAGTTTTCAGGTAACACTAGGGAGATTTAAAAATTACAAATGGCCAGACCAAATGAATCAGAATCTCTAGAGGTCAGTCCCAAGTACAGTAGTTTTTGAAAGCTGCCGGGTGATTCTAATGTGCACCCATGTTAAGCACTGCTCTAAAGCAATGTTTCTCAAAGAATGATCTCCGGGCCAGCAAAATCCGCATCACCTGGAAACTTGTTAGAAATGCAAGTTCTCTGGGCCTGGGGTGGGGAGGAGGGTATGGCTCAAGTAGTAGAGCGCATGTTTAGTATGCCGAGGTCCTGGGTTCAATTGCCAGTACCTCCTCTAAAAAATAAATTAAACCTAGTTACCTTCTCCCCACCAAAAACAAACAGAAAAAAGCAAATAAAATGCTGGCTTTAAAAAAAAAAAAGAGAAAGAAAAGAGATGCAAGTTCTCAGGCTGTAACCCAGAACTATTGAATCCAAAACTCTGGGTAATCCAAGTAAAAGGTGGTGTCTTAGGGTAGTAATCTATGGAGCCAATGAGAAGTGGAGAGATTTGGGATATGTTTTGGAAGGAAAATCATCAGGGTTAGCTAATGGGTTAGATGTGGGAACTGAGGAAAAGAAATTAAAAAATGACTCCCAGGTTTGTCACCTGAGCTTCTAGGTGAATGGCAGTGCCATTTCCTGAAATGGGAAGACTGTGCAACCACCTCCCCAGAGTCCTTTACGAACTCCAGTCTTTACAAAGCATCCTTAAATATCCAGGATGCAGTGACTGGGACAAAGTCACACAGCCAGGAACCAAGTCTCCTGACTCAAAAGTCCAGGATCTTTTCCACTAAGCCATGCTGCAGTATGTCTTGTCATTTGCTATATTAGCATAGATCACTGTCCAGGGATAAAATTTGTAAGGGTTTTCAAGAATCAGGTCTTGAGTTTACCTCTGAGCCACAGTTATTCCTGGAGTCCTTCTACTGACTGCGCTCCTCCGTGTACAGAATGCTCTGCTGTCTCCCTTCTGACTACCTCAATCCTACCTATCCTGCAATGTCTGTTCAATTTCCTCCTTCATAAGACCTCCCTGCTTCCTGATCGCTTGCCTGACTGCTCTAAGTCCGTGGTTCTCAGCCACACCTGCATACCAAAATTACCCAGGAAGCTCCAAAAATCAGATTCCTGGGTTTCATGCCTGGTGTGTGGAGGGCAGGGAGGGCATTAGAGAGGGTGTGTAATTATTTAATGTTCTCCAGGTTTTGATGAACAATCAGACTCGAGAATCACCAGTGTAAACTACATTTAGCAAATAATTAGGCACCTACTTTATGATATTTCTTGGATTGTTTTACATTACTTCTTAGTAGTTCATATTCATAAATACATATATACATCTATGTATGTATGTGTGTGTGTGTGTGTGTATCCCCAAATCTGATTCTTAAAAGGGAACACTGAGCCCTCTCATGCTTTGTCCTCCTAAAAGAAAGGAAGCTCAGTTGGTAATAATATGTCTGGTTTCTCCACGCCCTTTTATTCCCTCTGTCCCTTGTCAGGGGAGGAGTGACTTATCTAACTGATGCATTAAGGAAAAAATAAACTGGGTTTGCTGAGCTCAGCTCCTCCCACATTCCTCTTGGGTGTGAGCCGCCTTATGCCTCATCTGTGAAGGCCTTCAGCATAGAGGGCACCCAGGTTCAGCACTGTTTCAACTTAGGGTTTAATTAACAGGCCTGACTGGCTCTCACATTATTATATGTTCTCTGACCCAGTTTTTTTGTTTTTTTTGTTTTTTTTTAGGTATAGTTGATTTACAATGTTGTATTAGTTTCTGGTATACAGCATAGTGATTCAGTTATATATATATATATGTATTCTTTTTCATTATAGGTTATTTATAAAATATTGAATATAGTTCCCTGTGCTATACAGTAGGACCTTGTTTTTCATCTACTTTGTATATAGTAGCTGACCTAGTCTTTATTACTAATAAAAGTGGTATTTTGCCCTCCATGTGTCTTACTCCTTTTTGAAATTTCTCACTCAGGCATCATTATTCAGTGTCCCCCCACTCAGGATTCCCACACTGCTTTTAAGATAATTAAGGGAAAGAGCCATGAATTCAGCATTTATGTGTCGCCACTTAGTAGGTGCTTGTCAGATACTGACTGATGCAAATGTTTGATCACTAAAGCGGGCAATGGGCCTGAATTTTAGCCATTTGATCTCTAAATGTTGTGAGGAGAATTATGCTAACTGTGGGATGGATACCAGATAACTAAGACAGGATTCGTGCTCTCAAGGAAAACCCAGTCCTATGGCAAGCAGTTGTCAAATACCCACTTTGTGTCAGGCACTGTGCTTGCCAGTAGCAAAAGAAAAATAAATAAAATATGCTCTCTTACGTAAAAGAACCCAAACTGCCTCCGCGTTCTCTAATGTCTGTGCTTCATGGAACCAAGTTAGTGAGTCGTGACAAGTATCTGAAGGAATGGAATGGAATAGAATAAAATGTGCACTACAAGTAGCCAGAGCAAGCACTGTTCATCAGACTTGTTTCAGAATCTATGTCTATGGGTGTGTATATGTCGGGGGGCTCTGATGTCCATGTGTGAATTGAGTTGCAATGCAAAATATATTCTCACTGTGAGTCAGAGCTTTTAAACCCTTGAAGATCTTTAGTTTAGCAGGGGGGAGCCAGACACATATAAGTGACTATATAAATGTGATTGTACACGTATAACAGGAATTTTATGGATAAGATTGAGGCTTAGGGAATCTAAAAATTGGTAGCAGTTAATAGAGCTGACATTTGAACCCAGGGCAAGCTGACTTCAAAGAAAGTCTTATTTCCTTTGTACCACAGGACTGAGGGTGACACTGGGAAAGTTCTTGGAAGAAGGGGAAGATTCAGGGAAAAGGCTTAAGCAGAGTGCTGAAGTCACAAAAATGCATCTTGTGTGTGTACGTGGCGAGAGAGTAAGGGTCCTTAAGAGTCCATGAAAAAGACACAATTCCTTTCAGTTCTAATGAATTTAGAGTAAAGGTACAATATGGTGGTTGAGAACTCCTGTTCTTTGGTTAGGCTCTGGGTATGAATTCTGACTTGGCTGAATTCCTTCATCTCTCTAAGAGTTTAAGCCACTGTTACATTTGTAAAATAGGCATAATAATAGTACCTTTCTCATAGAATTGTTTTGAGAATTTTTTGAATGTATTTTTATTCAACAATAAAGACGGGGGAAATGTTTGAAAATTGTAATTCATTCATTCATCCAACAAGCATTAAATGCCTACTCTTGCTTAGCTACTGTGTAACATAGCTGAAGTGTGAGGTCAAGGCAGGAATATAGTAGGAGATGAGGCCAGGGAAAATTTGGGACTACAGTTTGAAGCACCAAGAGTTCATATGAAATATTTAGTTTTATTTTGTTTCGTATTGTTTTCGTAAATAGGATTATACTGAGCCTATTTTTCTGTCACTTGAAATTTTTTCTCTTAATATGTCTTAGAAAGGGAGTGAGGGTACAGCTCAGTGGTAGAGCACATACTTAGCATGCACAAGGTCCTGGGTTCAATCCCCAGTACCACCATTAAAAAAAAATTGTATATATGTCTTGGAGATACTTCCATACCCGTATCTAGAAGACTGTCTCGTTTTTTAAATTTCTGTATCATTTATAGAGCTGGGCTGTAATTTATTTAGCCATTTTCTTATTGTTGAATATTTAGGTTGGGATGTTGTGAGAATTTAATCAGATGCTGTAAAGATCTTGCTTGTCATCGTAAGCCGCCCTTAGGAGGTCTTCAATAAACGTTAGTTAATAACCTTAATAATCTAAGATGTTCTAATGGAGAGTGGAAGGAACTGATAGCAGGATTGGTTTCATTCAATTCATTTTTACTTAATTTGGGAAGCAGCCTCTCAGGGTTTGATCAGAGAAGCAGAACCACCATGCGCCATGTAGTATAAGTAAAATATGAGAATTAAAGGCAACTGTGTGAGTGGTGGGGCCGCCCATGCAGGCAGTTGCCTCGTGTCTACTGCTGAGCCCACAGTTGCTACAGTGGGCATTGGGAAGGAAAGTTGGATGTGGATATGGGTGAGAGCAAACTAGGACCAACGAAGGCAACCCTTACCCAGAGAGACTAACTGGAACCCACGTTTGCCTGTCCACCTCTCCAGCCTCGATGCTGTATTTGATGCGTAGGAGAAGCTGGCTCCCTTCACAGTGGAGCTGCATGCGCTCTCGGTCCAAGAGTGGGAGCGATTAGAGGAGAAGGTCGGGTGTACTCATTTCCCAGGGATGCCCTGACCAAGTACCACAACCTGGGCGGCTCAAAACAACAGAAATGTGTTCGCTCACAGTTTAGGAGGCTACAAACCTGAACTCAAGGTGCTGGCAGGGCCCACTCCCTCTGAAGGCTGTAGGGCAGAATCCTCCCTGACTCCCAGGTGGCTGGCTATCCTTGGCCTTTCCCGGCTTGCAGCTGCATCACTCCAATCTCTGCCTCTGTTTTCCCATGGCCTCCCTCCGTTTGGTGTCTGTATCTCTGTGTCTTCACATGGCCTCTTATAAGGACCCCAGTCACTGGATTCAGGGCCCACCCTGACATAGTAGGTCTTCATCTTAATGCAACTAATTACACTTGCATAGACCCTATTTCCCAATAAGGTTACATTCTGAGATTCTAGGTGGATGTGAATGTGGGGAGAGGGGACAGGACAGCACCATTCAGCCCCCTACATGGAGGAACTGTGGTCCAGGGCTTCCCATGACAATGGGTGGGGTGCTGGCAGATCAGAGGCAGTGTGCCTGGCCCCTTCCACTAGTCATGAAAGCATTTTATTTATTTACTTATTTTGTGGGGGGAGGATAATTAGGTTTATTTATTTATTATTTTTAGTGGAGGTACTGGAGATTGACCCCAGGACATCGTGCATGCTAAGTGCACACTCTGTCACTGAGATACACCCTCCTCCCAGAGCCATGAAAACATTATTTTTTAATTGGCAGCTGCTTCATTTCTGCCTTCCAGATAGCATCCAAAATGTCTCTCTTGGCCAGCACTGATCCAGAACCATTCAGAAAAGGAAATTCTGGGAAATTCCAGTCTAGCTAAGTTGACATAGTACAGAGCTACCACAAGTGTGTCATTGAGGGTTTGGGAGGAGGGATTTTTTGGTTTTGTTTTGTTTGTTTTTGTTTTCGAGCAGAGAAGTGGCTTGATGGAAGTATTGTTTAAAAATATTGACCTGGCAGCAGAGAGAAGGTGAAATTGAGGAGGAAGAAAGATTGGAGATGTTAAAAGATCATTGGCATGGTCTAGGATAGTGGTCTCTAAACTGTCTTTGTGCTTTTGGTGATGATAGACTAGATAAACAGAGCCAACCTTCTGGCTGAATAACACTTATAACTCTGAAATTAAAAAAAAAAATCTAAGTGTCACAAAACTAAGAAGATAATGAGGACTAATTGCTCCAAGAGAAGGGAGAGGACAGAATGGAAATCCAGAAACACCAGCTGGGTATTTGGGCTCTTTTAGCAGAGGGTTTGGGGAGGTCCTGACGGAGGGTTCTGGGCGGTGCCTTCCAAGCTCCTGGGGACTCCGGGCTCAGGGCACTGAGGACTACTGGCCACATGGGGCTGGGACATCAAAAGTTTGCACCCCAGAAGTAAGGAGAACCAAAAATAACCCTGCAGGCTGGGTCAGCTTTGCCGGATCTAGCTGACCCAGAAAAGCTCAAATCCTGAAATTGGATTAAGGGAATCCTGGATTACCATAGCCGCAAGGCCTGGCAGAAACGAATTAAGAAGCTCAACATCCAAGGCCACCAATTATTTCTACAAACAGCTTTTCAAATACAATTTCCAGCACATACTCCTTTAAAAAAAATTGCTTGCCATTCTTTGTTTTTTAAAAAAAATATTGAGTGCACATCTTTAATACATGTTTGTTAGCTTCCAAAGATGAGAAAGAGACAAAATTAAACATTTGAGTTTTTTAAGTTTTATTTTTAATGGTAGGAAAAAGTTTTCACAACACTGTTTGGTGTTTTAGGGCTGCCGTTAATGAAATACCACAAACTGAGTAGCTTAAAACAACCGAGATGTATTGTCCCACAGTTCTGGAGGGTAGGAGTGCATAATCAGGTGTTGGCAGGGCCATGGCCGCTCTGAAGACTCGAGGGGAGGACCCTTTCTTGCCTCTCCCAGCTTTTGTTTATGTGGCCGCATAAATCCTTTCTCAGCCTTCTCTTCTCATAAGGACACCAGTCATTAATTTAACTAGTTATATCTGCAATGATCCTATTTCCAAATAAAATCATGTTGAGGCACTGGACGTGAGGATTTCACCTTATCTCTTTGTGGAACACAAGTCAACCCGTAGTAACCAACAAATTAGTCTTCATTACTTTTAAGAAAATCTTTTGAAAATGATTAACGCTTTGAGATTCAGCAGCTCCACCACCTAAGTTGGGTTTATCTCAATAATTAATTTCAACCTTTGTTATAATTGTAAAAGATGTCTGAAAAAGATTCAGAGATCCCAATGAAAGGAGAGCATCTCTGACTGACTTTCTGGATTGGGATACACACGTTTTCAGCCCCATCTGCTTCCTACACAAAGATTGGTGCTGACATTCATCGGGTAAATCACTATCTTTTCTATGTTATTCTCGAACACTAATTGGAAGATACTGCATTTTTGTTATTTGTATGAATAGGTTAAAAATCCATGAGAATGCTTTGTGTGGGACATTTTAAAGTGAAATCATTCTGGTTCCAAGATTGTGTGCAGACAGGAGACATCGTTGTGTAGTTTTGGACAATTAAGTCATACAGACATGTTCTCAAAATACTCTCTTCACTACATTTTGTCCAACTTAGTGTATAAGCTTGGACCCTAATGGCTTCTTTGTCTTCGTTGTTCTTGTGAAGACTCCCACGTACATGTAAAAATTACTAAATAAGATTTGCATGCTTTTCTCCTGTTCATCTGCCTCCTGTCCAGTTAGTTCTTAGGCCCAGCCTAAGAGAGTAGAGGGGAAATGTTGCTTCACTTGCAAGCGTCAAGGTGGCCTCAAGGAGGCTGCGGGGGTGCAGATGTGGGCTGGTGAGGTTGCAGGCAAGGGCACTGGGGGAGCAGAGGGGTAGAAAGGACAGGCTGGGTTCAAGGGACACCACTAAGAAGGGCAACAGGAGTGAGAAGCCAGGGAAAGGAAAAGAGTTCAAATGTTCCTTTTCGACCTTATTTGGGAAAATAACTTTATTCCAAGTATGCTATTTCCTATTCTCATCCTGACCTCGTGGAAATCCACACGATTTAAGTCTTAAAAGTGGTTTAGTTAAGTTATAGTTAGACACTGAACACACACCAGTTTCCCAATGGCAACTTAAACCGCTAATTATAGAAATAGATTTTTATCTACACAGACAGGAACAGCTTGTCAGGAGCGAGAAGGCACATATGGCTGATACTCGTTTCCTTTCTTGGTCTAATCGTTCCCATGACAGAATATTCGGTTTTAGACCATAAGTATAAAAGTTTATGTTGAAGCTGTTCAGGTTAATTTGTTAGTTTTTTTTTAAAGTTAAACAATTTAGAACTGCAAAAGATGGCTATGCTATTATTTTCACAGTTTAATAGGTTGAACATTTATACTGGATGTTGTCTTAGTTCACCGAGGCTGCTATAACAAAAATACTGAGTGGCTTAAACAATAAACCTTAATTTCCCACCCTTCTGGAGGCTGGAAAGTCCACAATCAAAGCGCCAACAGATTCAGTGTCCGGTGAAGAAACTCTTCCTGGTTCATCTTCTTGCTTTGTCCTCGTGTAGCAGAAAAAGAAGGAGAGCTCTCTGGGGTCCCCTTTACAGAGGCACTAATCCCACTGTGATGGGGGCTCTACCTTCATGATCTAATTACTTTCCAAAGGCCCATCTCCTACTACTGTCACATTGTGAGTTAGGATTTCAACATATGAAACACAATCCTTTAGTCTGTAACAAATACCATATTTCTTTCCTTTAGCAGCTCAACCTATCTTTATTCTAAAGTACCATAACCACTTCTGCCCACCAAAAAAATTGGGCAACGACAAAGATAGTGGAAAGTGGGCTCTAAGAGAAAAGGAACCCTAAATCATGTCATGTTTTCCTTGGTGATACACAGAATGGAATCTGAATCTTTCAATTTGAAGAATAAAGCCCTGATTCTTAACATTTCCAGAGAAATGTGTTATTTCACTGGATCATTATTTTCTGGAACAAAATTTAAATGTCTGTTAGAATCTTTTTTCCCTGGTGTACTCCATAGGGAACAAAGGACGTTAATTAGCTGAATAACTACGTTATTGCAGGTCTATTTGAATCAGGACTGGGAAAAACTGCATTTGGGGATTACTAAAAACACCTTCATTGGACTTAATATTGTAGCTCAAGCTACTACTTTAAAGCCATTCTTTTAAAAAAAGACGTATCAATACAGCACTTTTCTACGTTATCATGAAAATGTAAAGTGAGGCTTAAATCTTACCTTGTCACTTAACTGAAGTCTGGCTAAGCGGCACTAACGGCACTCCTGTTGCTCCTGTCTACTCTGTTAACTCATTTAATCTTCACCTCAGTTCTGTTGCGTAGGAGCTATTCTTTTTCCCATTGTATAGTTGGGAAAGCTGAGGCACAGGAGACTAAGGCACACAGATCGTAACAGGAGAACCAGGATGCAGATCCAGATAGTCAGCCGCGAGACCACACTCTTAACCACCATGCTCATTCTGCCTGCTTAAGTGAGAGTTAAGTGGTGATAGGAGGAAAAATACTTCCACTTGCCTCCATAAAATTCCAAGAATCAGACATGTAGTAATGTCGTAGACTGGGGAAGAAATAGAGTAACTGGGCCCTATACTGTAAATTGCTCCAAAAGACACAGCAGTTCTTTCCTGACATCCTACTGTGAATGCCACCTTCCAGTATTCCATCTCATGCAATAAGAAAGACAAATGCATGCTTCAGAAGCCTAAATGCAATACAAAGCTTATCATATTTTGTTGATGAACAGTAATGAAAAATAAGACAGAAAGAAAGCTGAAAGGGTCCTGGAGTTCAGATTTTTCAAGCGTTGGATCACCATGCTTGCATGAATTGTGAAAACTATTTGTTCAGAGGATTGCAATAGAATAGGAAATATCAGAGTACATTTTATAAAGATGTTGTCTTATTTATGAAAATTTCATTTATGTAGAAGACCACACTTAAAATATATTTCTTACTGTGGGCTGCAAACAAAAAACTTTAATATCTACAGATCTAGTTTAAATCCCCTTCCTGTGAGACCAGGACCAAGAGTCCCAAACAGGATCATCCCAGAGAGGACCACACCAAGACACACTGTAATTTAAAAGGCAAAAGGCAAATATTACAAATTTCTGATTTTCACTAAGTATATTTTTACACTGTGAATGTGTGAATTATACACACATTAATGACTGCATGTACATCTGCATTATTTTTTCTTGTGGGATCTGCAGGAGGCAAATCCCCCTGGTGGCTGGATCATTTGTCAGAGGGCATTCGTTTAGAGGAGAAGCTTCTTTCAGTACAGAGTATAAATAATACATTCTCCAGGGCCTATATTTGAAAAGCACAAGTCAAAAACATCACATTGGCAGGAATAGCCTATGTTTATCAGAGGTGCATGCAATGTCTCCAGCAGGGGGTGCTAAAATATAAATTTGGCACAGTGAAGCTTAGAAAATTTAGTTGAATAATAGATTTGCCTATTCAATCTTGATTGTCAGTTTCTTATAGTTTATATATATACAAAGAGCCAGTCTTGTAGAATATGGACATAAGCAGGCTTAAGAACCAAAGTTTTTACAATGTGAAATTTTTAATATTAAATGCAAGGGTAATTTCCTCCATGTTGCCTTGTCAGTGTAAAACTTTTAACGTGCTTAAAAATAAAAAACTTTCTGTAGAGTGATATATGTACTTATATATGTATGTATATACTCACATAGAAATATAATTGTTATATATTATGTAAGTTAGAAAATGAGCCTTTTTAGAAAGTGTGGCAAAATTATCAATAGTCCCTTAAATTTGTAGAGGGTCATCTTATTACATTCATCAAGCCAGAACTTTTCCTGAACTTATCTAAGAGGTTATCTGGAAGCCATTCGTTTAATCTCCAGACGCTTTCAAGAAACCCTGTGCACCAGTCAAGCAAGGCCAGGTGATGCTGTGGTAACAATCTCAGTTTCAGTAACTAAAACAGCAAAGGTTTCTTTCTAGCTCGTGCTTCATGTCCACCACACAGCTATCTGGGGGCTTCGCCTGTTATAGTCACTTTTAGGGGAATCAGGTTGACGGAGTAGCCACCACGGCAGAGGAAATGATAGCGGGGCAGTCGTGCCCTGGCTCTCAGTGCTGGTCTGGAGGTGGCATCTATTACCTCCACCTGCATTTTCTTAACGAAAGCAAATCATATGGCCACACCTAAACTGTGGTGTTCTGGAAATACAATGCCACTGCCCATCTGGGTGGAAAACCAGAAATATTTACTTGATGGATAGCCCTAGCAACTACCACATGCCACAAATGTAAAAATAATAAAAATTATTGGAAATAAAATAACGCTGATTTTTGAAGTGACCACTGTATCTTCCAAGGAAGAGCGTCTAGGCTATACTATTAACTCACCTTTCTTCTTTAGTTGTAAGGACTGCTAGCGTGGATAATTTAAATTTTTTGTTTCTAGCTTTTAAATTCATTGTCCCATATGATTTGGAGGGAAGGAGTTCACAGTAGATTTACCTCCCTACTTAGGTTTGTTTTTGAGTTATGTTAAAACATATTTGTTTTTTCTGAGAACACAGTAACTACTGTGTATATGAGGACATGCGATGGGGAACAACCAGGCTTGGGGCACAGGGTCAGGCAGCCAGAGACTAACCTAGTGCTGCTGATGGGTGACAAAAGAGAAGTGGAAAACTTGGTGCCCAGCATCCCCGTTTTGCTTAATCTCATAAAGCCAGAGAAACAGATTTCTCTGATAAAGATGTACGAATGAAGTAGTCCTTCTAAGTACTGGAAAGAAGAACTTCCTTTCTGAATTACTGTAACAGACCAAAAAGGAATCTCAGGAATTACTGCATAGGGTCTGACGGCCCCTGCAGTGGTAGCTGTCACAGCTCATCCAGGATTGTAATCAGGTTGTGATTGGAGAAGCACAGAACCAGTTATCTCGGGAACCCAGGCTCTCCTGCCAAGGTAGAGCTGGCAGGTTGCCTGACCTCAGCAAAGCCCTAGGATGCTTTAGGTCAGAAGCAGGCTGATGAGTTGAATGGCAGCAGGGGGTCACTGGGACCTCAGCCACTAGTAATCCAAAGATAGGGGCTTTTTTTTTTTTTAACTGAAGTATGGTTGATTTACAATGTTGAGTTAGTTTCTGGTGGACAGCATGGTGATTCAGTTATACACACATATTTATTCTTTTCCATTATAGGTGATTGCAAAATACTGAATATAGTTAAGGGACCAGCAAAAGGGATCACTGGCAGTTAGTATGGAATATGATATGAGACAGAAAGTTGGATCCCAAAAGGGTTAAACTGAAGGTAAGATGTAAAAGACATTTTTTTAAATTGATGTGTAGTTGATAACAATAGTATGTAAGTTACAGGTGTACAATTTAGTGATTCACAATTTTTAAAGGTTACACTCCATTGACAGTTATTATAAAACATTGGCCATATTCCCCATGTTGTACAATACATCCTTATAGCGTATTTTATATATAATAGTTTGTACCTCTTACTTCTTGACCCCTATATTGCCCTTCCTTGCTTCCCTCTCCCCACTGGTAACCACTAGTTTGTCCTCTGTTTCTGTAAGTCTGCAGCTTTTTTGTTATATTCTCTAGTTTGTTGTATTTTTTAGATTCCACGTATAAGTAACACATGCAGTATTTGTTTTTCTCTGTCTGGCTTATTTCACCTAGCATAATGTCCGTAAGTCCCTCCATTTTGCTGCAAATAGCAGAATCTCATTCTATTTATGGCTGAGTAGTACTCCATTGTGTATATATGTATATACACACCACATCTTCTTTATCCATTCACCTGTTGATGGACACTTAGGTCACTTCCATATCTTGGCAATTATAAATAATGCTGCTATCAATATCAGGATGCATGTGTCTTTTCGAATTAGTGGTTTTGGTATTCAGATATATACCCAGGAGTGGAATTGCTGGGTCATATGGTAGTTCTAATTTTAGTTTTTTGAGGAACCGCCATACTGTTTTCCACAGTGGCTGCACCAATTTACATTCCTATCAACAGTGTACGAGAGTTCCCTTTTTTTCCATATCCTCACCAGCATTTGTTATTTGTGTTCTTTTTGATGATAGCCATTCTCATAGGTGTGAGATGATATCTCATTTTGGTTTTCATTTGCATTTCCCTGATGACTAGCAATGTTGAGCATCTTTTCATGTGCCTGTTGGCCATCTGCATTTCCTCTTTGGAAAAATGTCTGTGGAGTTCTTCTGCCCATTTTTCAATTGGGTTGTTTGTTTTTTGAATGTTGAGTTGTAGGAGCTGTTTATATATGTTGGGTATTAACCCCTTATTGGTCATATCATTTTCAAATATTATCTCCTTTTCAGTAGGCTGTCTTTTTGTTTTGTTGATGGTTCCCTTTGCTGTGCAAAAGCTTTTAAGTTTAATTATGTCCCATTTGTTTATTTTTGTTTTTATTTCCTTTGCTTTAGGGAGCAGATCTAAAAAAATACTGCTGCAATTTATGCCAAAGAGTGTTCTGCCTATGTTTTCCTCCAGGAATTTTATGTTTTCTAGTCTTACATTTACATCTTTAATCCATTGTGAGTTTATTTTTGTACATGATGTTAGAGAACATTCTAATTAATTTTTTAACATGCAGCTGTCCAGTTTTCCCAGTAGCACTTGCTGAAGACACTGTCTTTTCTTCATTGTATATTCTTGCCTCCTTTGAAAAGACATTTGTTTTTAATTGCTCTAAGGTAATTGATTATCTAAAGCAAAAATACTAGCAATGAATTGTAGAATTATAGTATATAGAAAAGAAAAATGTGTGCCAACAACAATGCGAAAGATAGAAGCAGGGAAATGGAAATATACTGTCATAACATTCTTGTACTATATGAGAGGCAGTATATTATTTGGAGGTACATTGTGATTCAAGATTAGGGCAGCCTGCAGTAAGTCAGACAGAGAAAGACAAGTATTATATGATATCACTCATATGTGGAATCTAAAAAAGAATGCACATGAATCTATATACAAAATAAAAACAGATTCACAGACATAGAAGACAAATTTATAGTTACCAAAGAGGAGAGGGAGGGAGGGGCAAATTAGGAGTATGGGATTAACAGATACAAACTACTATATATAAAACAGATAAGTAGCAAGGATTTACTATATAGCTCAGGGAATGATATTCAATATCTTGTAATAACCTAAATGAAATATGATTTTTAAAACATAACTAAATATCACTATGCTGTATACCTAAAACTAATACAATATTATAAGTCAACTATATTTCAATTAAAAAAAAAAGATTAGGGCTACCTAAGTATATAGAAGACCAAACTTGACCTAGCTGACTTTGGGTGAAGCCAGCATACCACCCAACAATGACAGAATGCACATTCTCTTTAAGTACACATGGGACATTTACTAAGATAGGCCATAATCTGGGCTAAATGAACCAATTCCTATTCTGAAATGCTTCCACAAATTTAAAAGAATTGAAACCATACAAAGTATGCTTTTTTTAACTTTAACAGAATTAAACTGTAAATCCATAACAAAGAGATATCTGGAAAACCCCCAAACCTTTGGAAATAAAAAAATTACTAAATAACATATGGGTAAGAAAGGAATCATAGAAAGTAGAAAATATTTTGAATTGAACAAAAGTGAAATCACAACATATCAAATTATGTGGGATGTAGTTAAGCAATGCTTAGACAAAAATTATAGTACTATATGCTTACATCAGAGAAGAAGAAAATCTTAAATCAATCATCTAAGTTTCTACCTTAAAAAATTCGAACAAGAAAAGTAAACTAACCCAAAACAAGAGAAGGGAAATAACAAAGGAAGAGCAGAAATCAGTGAAACTGAAAACATAAAAACAATAGTGAAAACAATGAAACCAAAAGCTGATTCTTTGAAAAGGTCAGTAAAATTGATACGCCTCTAGCCAGACTGACCATGGATATAAGAGAGGACTCAAATTACCAATATTAGGAATGAAAGAGGAAATATCACTACAGATCCCACAGACATTTAAAGGACAATAAGGAAATATGATGTGCAACATTATGCCACAGATTTGACAATAAAAATGGACAAATTATTTGAAAGACACAAATTACCAAAGCTCATTCCAGATGAAATGTATAACTTGAATGATCTTATGTCCATTAAAGAAATTGAATTCAAATTTTATTTTTTTTTGAGAAAGAAAGCTTCTGACTCAGAAGAGTTCAATGGTACGTCCTGCAAAGCATTTTAAAGAAGAAATAGTATCAGTCTGACACAAACTTCTACAGAAAATGGAAGAGGAGGGAAGACTTCCCAACTCAGTTTTTGAGACCAGCTTTATCCTGATACCAAAACCAGGCAAAGGTATCATAAGAAAACAGAATAATAACTCTCAAGAACAGAGAAGCAAAAAAAGTCTCAGCAAAATGTCAGCAAATGGAACCCAGCAATAATGTAAGCATGAGAGTACACGTCATGACCAAGTGAGTTTTATTCAGGAAATGAAGCGTTAATTCAACATTCAACATAAGTCAACGAAATTTACCACATCAACAGACTAAAGGAAAAAAAAAAAGGTTATCTCAATAAACATGGCAAAAGCATTTTTACCAAATTCAACATTTGTTTATTTTTTTGAAAAATCTCAGCAAACTAGGAAAAGAGGGAATTTACTCAGCCTGATAAAGGACACCACCAAAAACCCTGCAACAATCATCATACTTAATAGTGAAAGACTGAAAGCTAGACCCCTAATCTCAGGAACAAGGAACAGATGTCTGGTCTCATACTCCCATTCAACATCATATTGGAGGTCCTGGTCAATATGATGAATCAAGAAAAGGAAGGAAAAGGCATACTGATGGGAAAGGAAGAAATACAACCGCCCCTATTCACAGATGACATGATAATGTATGTAGGGAATCTCAAAGAGTCTACAAAAAAGCTTCTACAATGAATGAATAAGTTTGGCAAGGTCACAAGATACAATGTCAATGTACAAAAAATCAATGATAATTCTACATACTAGCAACGAACAATCATAAGTTGAAATTTTTTTTTAAAAATTTTAATAAAAATGTAAAAACCATTTACAAGAGCACCAAACCCCATTAAATACTTAGGTATAAATCTAATGAAATATATGCCTAAAACTACACAACAGTGATGGAAAGAAGTCTAGGAAGTTCTAAATGCATGGTAAGAAATACTAGTTCATGGATTGGAAAACTCAATATCATTAAGATGTCATTTGTCCCCAGATTAATCTGTAGATTCAACACAATCCCAACCAAACTTTCTGCAAGAATTTTTGTGGAATGTTGACAAGCTGATTCTAAAATTTATTATTTTTATTGAGTTAT
This sequence comes from Camelus dromedarius, assembly GCF_036321535.1. NCBI lineage: Eukaryota > Metazoa > Chordata > Mammalia > Artiodactyla > Camelidae > Camelus > Camelus dromedarius. The sequence continues at coordinate 6,825,880 of NC_087454.1, read as the reverse complement.
AGTCAGTTTACAATGTTGTGTTAATTTCTGGTGTACAGCACAGTTTTTCAGTCATAATGAATATACATATATTCATTTTCATATTCTTTTTCACCGTGAGCTACTACAAGATCTTGGATATAGTTCCCTGTGCTATACAGTATAATCTTGGGTATCTATTCTATGTCTACCTGTCAGTATCTACAAATCTTGAATTCCCAGTCTGTCCTTTCCCACCTACCTGCCCCCTGGCAACCACAAGTTTGTATTCTATGACTGTGAGTCTGTTTCTGTCTTATATTTAGGTTCATTTGTCTTCCTTTTTTTTTTTTTTTTAGATTCCACATATGAGTGATATCATATGGTATTTTTCTTCCTCTTTCTGGCTTATTTCACTTAGTGATTCTAAAATTTATATGGGAAAGCAAAGGAGCTGGAAAAGTCAAAACAATTTCGAAAAGGAGAGTGGAAATCTTTCCAAAACTTGATTTCAAGACTTACTCTAAAGAAACAGTAATAAAGACAGTGTGGTATTGGTGAAAAGATAGACACATAGATCAATGGAACAGAACAGAAAGTCCAGAAATTGAGCCGCACTTACATGGTCAGTTGATTTTGACAAAGGTGCAAAGGCAATTCAAAAGAAAAAAGATAGTCTTTTCAACAAATGGTGCAAGAACAATTGGACATCCATGTGCAGAAAAAAATTGTTTTCTGACTTATCTCTCATACCAAATACAAAAACTAACTGAAAACGAATCAAGAGACCTAAATGCAAAACATAACACTACACCATTTCTACAAGAAAATGTAGGGGGAAATCTTTGTAACTTTAGAAAGGCAATGTTTCTTATATACAACAACAAAAGCACAATTCATAAAAAGAGAAAAACTTGGATTTCATCAAAATTAAGACCTCTTTGAAAGGCATGGTTAAGAAAAAAACAAGCCATAGGCTAGAAGAAAAATATTTGCACCATGCCTATCTGATAAAGGAGTTACATCCAGAATACACAAAGAACTCCCAAAACTCGATAATAAGAAAACAAACAACCCAATAAAAAATGGGGAAAAGATTTAAAGAGACTCTTTACCGAAGAAGGCATACTGGTGACAAATGCACACATGAAAAGTGCTCAGAAAAACTTGCTGAATGGATGAATAAATGAAGGAATGAATGGAGTTTGGCCTTCCCAAAGGTATTTGCTACTTGATTAACTCTTTAGAATTCATTTTGATGATTATTCTAGTAAGTAGAACCTGTGAAAATTTTTCTAGTACAAACATACATCCTAAAGCCAGATAAAAATAAGTTGTAAGTATTTCTATCCCAGGTCCCTTCTAGTAGGGTGAATGATTTTTTTTAAGTTAGCTACATTGACATAAACACAATAAAATATTTCATAGGGCTGCTTCTTACAATATTTCTTAATAAAATCATGGCATCGTGCAAAGTTCATTTGAGTCAAACGATTTAGTGGGGGCCAATTGGATTTGGTCCATGTCCTCAGCTTTCTAAAGACTTGGCTTAATGAGGGGTGAGTCAGACTATTCAGGTAAGACTGCAAACATGACAAATTCCCATAAAAAACTCCTCTGCCAGTTAGGCTTTGGATAGATACTCAGTATCAGTGAGTTCCGGATAAAACCATTAGACAAAAAGAGTGCAGACGGACATCCATCAGTGATGCTAACTAACATGGCCACATGTCTAAGAAGGACCTCTCAAACCACTGTGGCGATAGTTTCTGCTTTGTTTCAAGGCTAACAGTCTATTTCCTCAGCTGTCCTCATTAGCAGAAAGCAAAATTCGAAGCTGCTATTACCTTCTCTTCAAGAACACTTTATCAGATGATCTTTAGAGGCCTCTGAGATTACCTGCTTCTCTCCCGTGGTCTCTACTATGTTACATTTAACATTTTGCTTTGCAACCTATCTTCTGGAAGAATCAAGTCTCTTAACTAGTCTCACGAAAACATTTATTTTCTATTTGTTTTTTCTTTTTTCCTTAAGTGGAGTAAAGGTTATCGACCTATTGCCCAGCCAGTTCCAAAGGACATCAGTTTGTTTTAAACTGTTTGTTTAGGGAATTCAAAAGGTGATCAGGCCTTGGTATTTATTTGTATGCTCTGACTACTGTCACAAGCCAGCACGCTAAGGTTTCAAGAGGTAGTCTGGCTACTGAACACAGCTTGGTCTGGATGATAAAATTATGTATAGTCAGCAGCAGTTTATTTAGCAAGGTCCAAAGCTATGCAGGACTTGCTAGAGTGTCTGGAGGTGAGGTGAGTTTTGGGGGAGCAGGGTGAGTCCAAGTTGCATGGTGAATGAGGTGGCCATTGTCCAAATGGGGTCCTTAATGAATATTCTGTATTAAAGTGCTGCCATGGTGTAGACTTTGAAAGGGTGATCATGACATTTTTCACAGTATTGTTTATATAAAGATATTAAGTTAGCATTTGTTCAGGGACTACATTTCCATTAACTAGTAATAACAATATACTTTCCAAAGACCTTTGACTCTAATGATATTCTCATTAGAATGTCACAAGAGCCTTAGGTGGCATGGGGTTAAAAAAAAAGTGAGTCTCTCTGAAATATTGACTGAATGTCCACTGTGTGACACAGACTATAAAGACAGCCTGAATGAATATTTTTAAATCAGACTTTGATGTAAACTGAAGTATTTGTAAAACTAAATCCATTACAGTTTACCTTTAATAGAACTAGAGTGGTGAGAGATTGTATCAAGATTATTGTCATGTACTTTTCTATCTACCTAGTTTAATGAGAGAATCAAATAATATTTCACTCAAAACATTCTTCATGACTCATTCTCCTTCTGAGTTCTGACCTATTTCCTTGAAGAGGACCAATCACATTAAAACCTTGGGTTAAAGTTTTCCTTTTCAGAGCTTATAGAAATACAGTCAAATGGCCGTAAGAGTACAAAGTAACGGCCCCACGAGGGTTGCTTGAACTGGGTGGCTGCCGCTGACAGGTAGACATCATTTGAGAACGTCCTACCAGGGCCAGGATCCTTAGGGACATAAGTCCTTAAAAGTAGGGCCCAACTTTTCTGTCTCAGAGCATTTTCTTCATCTAGAAGAATCTCCTGTAGATTTTTCTCATGGTTTCATAGCTGGCTTGTTCTGCCACTGAAATCTCAACGCAGATGTCATCTGCTTAGGGAGACTTTCCTGACCAGCCTCTCCACAGTGCCTCCTCCCATCAAGTCACTCTCTTTCATAATATTATTTCTTTATACTACTTCTCTATCTAAAATTGTTCTGTTTATTGTATTCTTCTTTCCCATTAAAATAGAAGTCTCACAAAAGACAAGGATCTATTTGTAGTGTCCAAGGCATTATTCATAACGTCTGGAGTCAATAGGGGTTGGCACATTTTTCTTTCGTTGTTAAGGGCCGAACAGTAGATATTTGAGGACCTGCAGGCCCTATGGTTTCCATCACAGCTACTCAACTCTGCCATTGTAGCATGAAAGCCACCCGAGACCACGTGTAAACATATGAACATGACTGTGCTCTAGTAAAACTTCATTTACAAAAACCCAGGCAGCTGGCCAGATCTGTCCTGTGGCTGTAGTTTACCAACCCCTGCTCTAGAACATTGTACTGGAACACAGTGCTCAGAAAAGATTTTTAAATGAATGAACATAAATCTCTTTTTACCTGGATTGATCCGAGGTGAGGCTTGTCCACTTGTTACTCCCTAACAGCCAAATGAGCAGCATATACGTATGTTGCTTTGCTGTAAATCCATAGCCCTGATGATACTGAGTGAAAGATGCACTCAGTTTGTTGGAGGTAACTGACTTGCGCAGGGTGGCTTTGTCTGGGTTTCCTCTTCATCTTACTACTTTTCATTTCTAACTTCACAGTGTTGGGCTGCACCCTGCAGGTCTGCATGCCTTGTAGTTGCCCCCAGCCTCTGGACTGAAGCAAGAGCCCAGAGACAGCGACAGAGACATCAACAGTTTATCGAATAGGGAAGCTCACACGTCTGAAACAACAGGGCCTGGAGCGGTCCCCCACTGTGGATGGTGGATGGTGGATGGCAGGCAGGACAGGGCAGCAGTCTGGGGGAGGAGGCGGCTACCATTTATAGGGGGAAGTGATGTCAGGGTGGCTCATCAGTTCCCAGAGAAACCAGCAGCTGGAGCAGGAAGCAAGCACTAGAAAGTTACTGATTAAGCCCTATAATGAAGAGGACTGGATAGTCACGTGAGTGAAGCAGGGGCTGTACAGAGAACAAGAGAACAGCCATCTTGAATGGCCTGACCATACACATAGATAGAGTTTCTTTACACAAAGGCAGAGTATGTGGTTTCCAGGGGCTGTTTCTATTATTATTATTGGCCTAAAAACGCAAATATTCTGAAGAAAAGCAGATTGATTTAAAGTCACAATAAATTATAAGTGAGTAATCCATAAAAGAGAACAAATGATAAAAGGAAGATAATTTTTATAAAAGCATGTTGATGGCATATTAAAATACTTTTATTGGTAAATAAGTGGGAATTCATGTTACATCTGGTCAGAATGTTAAGGTACTACCCCAGTCCTGTGTTTACAGACGCAGAACCACTTCCTTTTTCTGTTTAATGAAATAATTGGTGGGGGAAGAAAAATGCTCTGGCAGTTGCCCTCTCCTTAGTTTCTTTATTGTAGTGACAAGAAAAGCTATAAAATAATATTTTAAGAAAAAGATAACATATTGGTGACTTTTTAGGTCTCTTTTTGGCCCTGTCAGTTGATATGTGTTTTTAGATAATAAACGTAAAATAACGATTATCAGGCTAAATGGCAGGGGGACTACAGGGATAATTCAAAATTTAAGAGTTTCACGTGTTAACCTGTTGTGCATTTGCAGGGTCTACATGACATCAGTGGTACAATTCCTGCAAGCAAACAGCACAATGCCTAAAGGCTGGCAGTCAAATCTCCCCCTACTGTTGTTAGAAGAACAGACTAAAGCTCTCCCTAAGTAGATAATGGACTTGTGTTCTCAAACTGTGGTCCATGGACCACCTGCTTGCATCAGCATCATTTGTGATGCTTGTTAGAATTTTGTATTCGTGGTCTACACCTGTGATCACCTTGATGCGTCCCAGTTCTCTGTAGTTGATTAAATCATCAGGTGCAATGCATACACAATAATGTCTGAGAATATCTACATTGAGAATTCATATTCTACTACCCCAGGTTAATGACACACTGAAATTGAGTGTCCGGACTGACCCCTACCTCTAAAACACCACATCCCGCAAACCAGCATGAGCAAGGGCCATTCTCCCTTTAATGTGTGCTTGAAAGCCACGGAGCCAACTAAGAGAAGGACCTCTGCAGCTCCTCTCCTCCCCCAGCTCCTGCGGTCGTCGCAGCCTCCGGGCCGGCGGACAGAGGCAGGTGATGGGTGGGTCCTCGCCGAGGCTCTGCGAACGTGGGGCTGCTGAGCGCGGCCGGTGCCGGCTGGGCCTGCAAATCGCCGCCCTCCCGGTAGGGGGCGCCGCGGCCGCGCGGGAGAAGCCGGGCGCCCGGGAGGGAGCGCGCGAGGCCACCCGGGGCCGCGGCCTCGCCTGCCCGCCCCTCCCCAGCCGCCCTGCTCGCGCCGCGGCCGGCGAGGCCCCGGCGAGGGGAGGGGGCGTGGAGCGGCGGGCGCCCGAAACGGCCCTGCGGCTGGGAGCGCCGCGCGGGAGCGGCGCGAGCCCGAGGGGGCGGGGAGGCGCGGGCGGCGGGCGTGCGCGCGCCGGGCGTGGGTGTGGGTGGGGGTAAGAGGAGCGGGCGCGGCGGGCGCGCGGGGCAGAGGGACGCCGGCTACCCTGGACAGCGCATCGCCGCCCGCCGGCGCCGCCGCGGATCATGGTGAGTGCCGGCCGCGCGCCGTCTCCGCCGCTCGCTCTTTCTTTCTTTCTCTCGGCGACCGACGCGCGGGGCGGCAGGGGCCGAGCGGGCGGCTGCGCGGGATCCGCGGGTTCGACCACTGGAACCCGTCGCTGACGGCGGGCCGGGCCGGGCCGGGCCGCGCGGGCCTGGGGAGGGGGCGCTGAACGTTTGGGCGGGGGCCGCGCGGGCCGGGCCGAGTCCCCGGGCCCCCGGTGTCGGGCACTCGGTCCGGGCCCGCCGTCCCGCCGGGCTCCTCGAGGCGCCCGCTCGCGTCCAGCCCCCTGTTGCATGCACCGGGCCGGCGGCGCCGGGATGCCCGGCAACCGCTCGCTCCTCCCGCGGCGGCCATGCCCGCCCGCGGCCGCGTTCCCCGCACCGGCTCCCACCCGCCGCCCCCCGCTCCCGGCTCGGGGAACGGCGCTTCCCTCGCGCGGGACCCACCCTGCCTCGGGAAATTCTGGCTTTGGGGCTCTAACGGTTGAATGCCTTCCTCTCCTCCAGCACGGCGCCCGCAGCCCCGGGGGTGTGTCTGGGTGCCGGCCCGCGCCTCCCTGCGTTTGCACGGTGGTGCCGGGGGGTGGATTTCCATCTGTGGACCGGGATGGAGGGGCCTCTTCCCTTCCAACAACTGCGCTCTCTCCCAGTTTGCGACTCCGAATTCATAGCGCTGTCTGCTGGGCGTTAAGCTCTGTTCCTGGAGAGAGAGCGCGGTGTGTGAGTGTCCCATGGACTGCCTGAGAGTGTTGGAAGCAGAGTCTGGGTGTGTGACTATAAAGAAAGAAAGTGTGCTAAACTCAAAGGACCAGCTAGTCCCCGGCAAAATGTGAAGACTTCCTTGTCCTCTGGTTCATACTCTCTGCCTTTCTCCTCCCTCGCAAAGGGTTTCCTCTCCACTTAAGGGCTTGTTAAAATATGCAAATCTCCTGTCTTTTCCTCACTCCAGCTGGCACCTATCAGCCCTAGCTTTTGCCCCCTCTACGCTTTCAGGCACAAACTATCTGATTACCTGTGAAGCCTTCCCTGGCCACTCTTCGTCTTTCCCACCCCACCCACCACAGTTCATATTGCCCTTGTCTGCCTAATTTTTTTTCCCCTCTTCAGCATCTCTTATTTAATATAGTATCTGGTTTATTGAATTTATTGAATGTGCTAGCCGCCAATATATAAGTTTCAGTAGGGCAGAGATTTTTGTCATTTTGTCCACTGCTGTATTTCTAGTACCTCCAACAGTGCTTGGCACATAGAAGGTGCTCAGTAAATTAAAAAAAAAACCAATAAAGCAGCATATGATGCTAATGGACAAATGAGAAACAGCAGTGCAGCTGCAGGATTGTTCATCCAATCGACAACGGTAATGATGAGAATCTCAAGTGAAGATGAGAGGAGAGATGCTCTTGGACCGGAGGGACTCCGTTTGGTGGTGCTCAGTGACGAGTATAGGTGGCATCTCTGTTGCCTGAGTCTGTCACTTCATGCCCTTGACAGCCTGGCAGCTGGGTGGACAAAGCATCGTTAGGGCTAACTGGCTGTGTCATTCAAGGCCTGAACTTCTGTTCCAGATTATTATGAACTGGAACGAGTAAGGGAACAAGTCCAAGAATATCTCTCTTTTTTTTTTTTAGTTGAGGTGTAATTGATCCCTTCAAAACATTTAAATCACAGTTTGGGAGGTTCTGGGGCTTTCATAAGTCTAAAAGAGTTTAAGATGTGTTAAGTGGATCACATGGTATATCTAGTTATATTCAGAAAGCAGGGCCCTGTTGCTCAGGGTTGTGCCGGGTCACCTCCCTTGGACAATCAGCTGTGTACCCTCTTCACTCGTCCAGTTTGGGTTTTAGTAGATGTTGACTGGAGGCAGGAAGTCGCACTGGATGCTCTTATTTGAGCGCAGCATGGTGAGAGTATGTCAGCATTAGTAGTTCAGCATAATGCTAAGGTTACAAATGTGTATATTTGTATTTTTTTCTTAATCGAACTAGGACATCGACTGGACAATGAACCATTGTAATAAATTGTTAAATTTTAAGTGGTTATATTGAAACTAACAATTTAATAATTGCAGAGTGTGCATAGTTTTGGTGTTGATGTGACAACTTGGGAGTCAGTCATAGGATTGAATCCTGGCATCAACATTTCACTGTGACCTTGGGCAGATTAACTTCTTTAGGCCTCAGTTTTTTCTTCTGTAAAAGAAGATGGTAATGTTAATTCATAAGGTTTGGAGGAACAAATAAGATAACACAATGTGGCTGGCTTAGTGCTTCGAGTGTTCAGAAAATATTAACTATTATAATGACTTGGGTTCTTCTTTCTCTCGTATGTTTGCAGTGGAGACACCTCTAAATGCTGTCTGTGATCCCCCTCAATTCTCTTCCCTTCTGTGATCCTAAAATTATCTACTACTGCTCTATATTAGCACTCTCCAGGAGACATACAATGCCAGCCACGTATGTAATTGTTAATTTTCTAGTAGTCACCTTAAAAGTAAAAAGAGATGGGTGATGTTATTTTTATGTATTTTATTTAACCACTCCCCACAAATAATACTTCAACATCTAGTCAGTGTAGAAAAAATTAGTGAGACACTAAACTTTTTTCCCCTATGAAGTCTTCACAATCTGATGTGTGTTTCCTGCTATGGCACATTCAGCTCCTGCTGGCCGGTTTCCCCACAGCCACGTGTGGTTCGAGGCTACTGTATTAGACAAAACAGCCCCAGGCGTATGATACCCATCTTCCAAATGCACCTCTTCTCTGCTCAAGCCTTTCCACTGGTGAGAACCTCAGTGCCACCTTAAACCTGGCATCACCAAAAGAAAGCTGCTCACCTTTCAGACAACGTCTCTCTGTTCCCTTTTGCTGTTAGTAATTCCACCAGCTCTCAAGTCTACTGTGTCTGAAATCTGATTCTTTTTTCTTTTTGTTGTTTATTATGTAATATCCTCATATTTTTACTTGAAAATACCTTTAAATCTCTTCTCCTTTCCAGCCCCCTTTCCACTATGCTTGCCTTTTCTGCAGGTTTCTTCTTTTGTTGTCTCTTTGTTTTTAACTTTTTTTTACCTGAAACTTCTTATTTCATCATCGTTTTCACTTAGGAGCTTAGTGCCTGGGGCTCTGGTCCTAGTATGTTTGAGAGGTCTGGCTCCCCCTCCCCCTTCCTCCTGCCTCCCTACAGCCTCTCCCCCTCTCAGTCATCGGCTCCACATTCTCTCCATTTTATCAGCTCTCTCCTCTTTTACCAGCTTTTTTTCATGCTCAGTCATAAATGCTTTCTATTTTATAGCTTATTTCCATGTTTAACAAGCATCCAAAGAAATACACTTACTTTAATAGATAACCTGATGTTAAAATGACCCACCCAAGAAAGGAAGCACATATAAAGCGAGGAGAAAAATAAACCCTGGGAATAAACATGAAATTATTTCTGAGCTTTATCTACCATTCGAGAAATGTCAGTGGACCTGACTGAGTAATAGAGCAGAAGAATTCTGCACCCCCCACGGCAGAGATGTCACCCTATGTCACTCAGTGCCTTGTAGGAACAGGGCACTTTCCTCTGTGCCTGGTGAACAGAGGCACAGAACGGAACAAGGGCTCTGGACCAAGAGCCAAGAAACCTGGTTTCTCGTCCCGGCTTTATTAGAGCAGCTCTGTTCCCTTGAACAAGTCACTCTGGGACACTGTTACTCATCGGCAAAATGGGTTGCTCTCTTTTTCACAAGATTGTTTCTTCAGAATCAAAAGGGGCCTTTGCACTGGCTGTTTCCCCTGCCTGGGTCTTTCTCCGAGAGCTGTGTGACTGTCTTCCTAATGCCTTCGTTTTTTTAAGTGATTTTTTTTTTAAGTGACTTCAGACAACTCTTGTTTGTTTGTTTTGTTTTGCTTTGTTTGTTTTTTTGTGCGTGAGGGGGAGGGGGAGTAATTAGCTTTAATTATTTTTTAACGGAGGTACTAGGGATTGAACCCAGGACCTTGTGCATGCTAAGCACACACTCTACCCCTGAGCTGCAGTCTCCCCCCATGCCTTCTCAGGTAGACCCACTTTACCCGCTCTTGAAAACGGGAACTGCCCTGCCATAATCATACTCATCTCCTTATGCTGCTTTTTTTTTTTTTAATAACGCTATGACCTAACAGGTTATTCATTTACATAGCACTTGGAACTTTCTAATAATTTACTTATTTATTAAATCATGTGATTTTTATTTGGCCCTTCTGACCTGAATGCAAGCTTCACGGGGGCAGGTTTTTGTCTGCATTGCTCACTAATGTCTCTCCTGCACCGAGGCTAACACCTGACATGCAGTAAATGCTCAGCTGCTGCTGATTAAGTGCAGGCTGGTGCTGCTGGTTCCCAGCGCGCTGCTCTTTTCTCTTCCCGTCCCCTCTCCGATCCACAAAGCATGGATGGGGAAATGAACATTTGCTTCCCAGGCATATCCACAGTATGATTCCTTCAAAGAACAAGCTCTCAGTGCGTTTAAAATTATTTACCACAATTCAGTTTAGACATGTTTCACTAATGGATGCTTCACCAAGGCACATATGCTATGGGACCTGTTAGCAAGTGACAATGTGTGTGTATGCCTACAACTGTATTTACACTTCACAATCATTATATTTGTGGAAGGGACCAGGTTAGGTCATTCTTAAATAATGAAGCCTGTAATTTCATTAGTTCTTATTGAAATCAAAATGTGCATGCGATCTAGAATTTTATTTGCATTTCATGATACAATTTGTAGACCAGGCCAGGTTATGTTGTTTTTATGTAATTAAATCTAAAATACTAAGTTCTTACTGAAATTAAAAATGAATATTTATCTTAATAGATAAACAAAGCTGTGATTTATGAATTTACTGAATAATTATTTTTACTTACATTTGTTGTCTTTTTGGCTTTGAGTTCTCACTTGAATACACGAGTATAGCAATATTTTATATTTATCAGTTAAATGTTTTTTAATGCATTTTTACACACATTATCTCTTTTGAAGCCTCTCAAAAGACTTTAGAGAGAAAAAATCCTGTTTGGCTATATCATCTTTATAGGTAAGAAAACTGAGTTTCAAAGAAGATAAATGATTTACCCAAGATCACATACTAGAGTTAACAAAGCCAGGCATAAACCTTCTGATTCTAAAAATACAACCTTTTCTGCTAATCCCTGTAGCCTTATCCAAGAACCAGTGTAAAGATACTCTTCGCATATAAATATGATGAAAGAATAGCATTTTCTCTCATAACTTTAGATAAGAACGGAAAAATCAGAATGACTTCCCCATGTAGTTTTCTTTCTCAGAATTCTAAGGATAGATGGATAGAGATATAAATGTATTATATATGCACAAACAGTTAAGCATATTAAACATATAAAACCTAAAGCTCTGTTTCGTACATACGGAAAACAAGGCACACAAGAGAATGTGTTATTTTAAATGGAGATGATCATGAACAAAATATGTGCATATCAAACTGAATCTACTTACCAGTATAGTAAATAGGGGAACATGCACAAGGAATGTGGTCTCTGGTTTTGAGTGGAATGCCTGCAGTATTAGGACATTGATCAGAGAGACTGATGGTAGCTTTGCACATTTTTGTTTCATAATGAGAGTTCATCATTTGAGTTTGTTTCCAGTACTTAAATAATCTAGAGTATTGGTTTTTCTATGAGGCTTAGCAGAATGTGGTTAATAGAAACTTTGAGCTTAATAGATATTATGGCAACTTGGGAGACCCTTATTTTTTTGACAGGGTCAAAAAGTTTATTGACTACTGTACTGAAGAGTTAGATTAAAAATTAACTCAAGGCTTTAAAGAAGAAATCAGCAGGTGTTCGTAATGCAAGAATCAATCAGGCCATTTTCAGTTTTCCTGAAGGGTTAGCCCCGATCAGCTGACTTTCTTCTCCGCTCTGGGAGGTCTGTGTAGGGGAAGGCATGTGGGAAGAATGAGGATGGCTGTGCTTTGACCTTCTCTGCTCCCGTTCCAGAGGCATTCCTTAAATTGTTACAGGGAAGACCCATTCTCTTGGAGCCAGCAGTTTCTTGATTTTTGGAAATGCAGATTTCATGACTGTTTTAATATCAGCAGTGAAGTTATGCCTAAAAGGGAGGGTGCTTTGGGCTGTCAGAAAAATACTCAGTTGTCAGAATTGCCCTGAGAGGCTGTTTCACATCCCTTTCTCCATAGGCTGGAGAGTTCTTGGTTCTTTGTCTTTTCAAGGAAAGCAGTACCTCCTTTCCTTTGGTCTTTTCTCTGTTCAGACTCCCAAAAAGAAATGGCATTTGTCACAAGTCATTGGGGATTTACTGCCTGAAGTCTGTTTCCAACTCACCAGTGCCAAGCACACTACCTTTACTGTTGTGTAAGCCTGTTTCTTCATTAAACGATGGTGTGGTTATACATCAGCCCCTTGAAGGTCCTGCCAGTGTCACTAAGATGCTGCTGTGTGCCTTTTGTAACTTAGGTTAACTATACCATAAATCTTTTTCTTTTTACAATTTAAAGAGTAAGTGAAATGTCCCTGTTGTAAGACGTTTCTGAAAAGAACACTGATGTTATTGGTGCTTGCTTAGTGCAAGATAAAACAAGTGTCTGTAAGTCTGAAGTCCATCTTTGGGATTGACTGTTTGCGTTCGTTCTTCCTTTGAAGGAAAGAGAAATGTGCTCTATGCTGAATACCAAGTTCTTTAAAATCAACACCAAGGAGATGTGAAAATACATTGCCTTGGTAAACTTTTGGTTGGATAAGCCCATTGGTTCGTTCATTCAGCACGTGATCAGTAGCAGTGTGCTGTGCACGGTCAATTTAAATAGAAAGTTCCTGCTCCCAGAAATCTGCAGTGCAGGGGGAGAATCTTGTGTCCTCCAGGGCGAGCCTAGAAACGAGTCAGTAGCTGAGCCATCAAGTCACTTAGGCCAGTAAATGTGCTTTGTGTCTGTATAACATGTTATCCATTAATAAGACAATCTAATACGGTGACTAGATGATTTATTACCAAAAAAAAAAAAAAATCTAAACCCTACAGCTTGAGTAACTTGTGCTGCTTTATCAGGCCCCACTTGTGGTCAGGGCCAGGAGCGGCTGGTGATTGAAGAGCTGAAATCCTCAGGATTGACAAAACTGAGATCAGGACTGTCTTTGAGACACCAGAGTTCTCAGAAGACGAGGCAGTTCAGTGAGAGGAGAAAAAATCAAACCCATTGTCGAGAGCTAGCGTGGGGAGAGGGAGCGTGAACAGAGTGACACAGACGTGTGTAAACTCACGTTCCCAGGCTGGGTGAAGCTGCAATGAACCTGAATCCACGTGAAGGGGCTTCAGAATCTGCACTCTGGGAATCGGGTGCACGTGAACTTGGAATCTTGCTCTAGAAGCTCACAGGAATGAGGGACCAACTTTCCAGCAAAAACGTTTGGTGTATGATCACGAAGGAGTTGGGATCACATTGGATCTTGAGTAAGTTGGATTTTGATATGTAGGGAATAGGAGAAAAGTAGAATTGAGCAGAACATTCATTTAGGGAAATAACTTTGTGAGGAACCAGAGAGAAATAACTCATGCAACATGCATTTGAGAAAAGTCGATACTATGAGCAGCTCGTGGACCAGGCCGTGTCTTTAGAGAACCTCGCAGGGACTGGGTGCTGCATAAAGGTTTGTATTTGTGGAGACTGGGGACCAGCATTATAGGATGATCAAGTCAGATTTCAGAGAGTCCTGAATCTGAAGCTAGGAAGTTTTCTTCTAGGTTTTGTAAGCCAGGTTTTTGAAATGGGAGAGTCAAATGTTGAAAGCATCATTTAGGAAGATTAATCGGTTCTCACAGCTGGGGCTGCGAGAGCCTGGATGAGGAGGTGATAAAGGGGCCCAACTAATGTGTTAGTTCTTCTCACTTGTTTTTGTGTTGTCGACTTGTGAAAACGTAACCTCTTTCACCACACACTCCTGGGTTCAATTCTCTACTCCATTTGTCTCATCTACGAAATACATGTAATAACATGTAGGGAATATTGGGTCAAATAAGATAGTGTATAAAGCCCCTCATAATACACAAACTAGCTGAGAACAGATCCTCAGAACTGGTGCTGCCTCCCGCAGAAACTTGATCATGCTCATCTTTACACACCTAACGTTTTCCTCTATGCCTGGGGTAGACATTTTTGAAACACTAACTTGACTGATCTACATGGATTTACATTTAGAAAATGTTTGTATTCCTGAGATAATGGGTTTTAGTTTTAACATTCAGGACTTTTTCTGGAGAGAATGAAAAAGTGATAAAGACTTAATTCTCTGATTTGGGCTCCTTTACTTTAGGCTGCATGAGGTCTGTTGGTGAAAAATGAAAAGCCGAACTATGTGCTTGTTTCAGAACAGTTTTTCTTACTGAATGGTTCTCAACTGTAGATGCAGTCATAAAACTGAATATTTTGGTAATTGTGTAATGGATTTGAATCACAAGTTTAGAAAATCCTAAGAGTTCCCCATAATCAGATTAAACTTCATCTGTTTGCCCAGCCGCCTGCATCAAATTGCCTGTGTCTTGAGCTTAACTGTTCAGTCTAATGCCTTAACCCCTAGAAAGTTACAAGGAAACGTATCTTCCGTGTTCTGCCTCTCCCACTGGGTCGTCATTACTTCAGTTGCTAAAACCCTAAATAGAGCAGATTTTTGGATTTGTATGTTGTATTGGAAATAATGAGGAAAGAGAGTATGTGTGTATATGTATCCTGCTGTTTTTCCTACCTTTCCCCGTCGGTTTGAAAGTAGTGAAACTTGATTAGAAATTTAAGTATATTTGTAAGACCAGAATAAGTGGGCAATGCGGGACTTACTTTTCACCGTCTAGGAGAGGACGATGTCAGAAGAGGCTGAGATTAGGTGGGGAAAGTAGAAAACTCGTTGGGCGTGTCGAGGGCAGCGAGTAGACCAGCCTGGGAGGCTCGAAGCTGTTGCTAAGAGGACTGATCCAGCCAAGGGAGGAGGGCTTTGAACCAAACAGAATGAAGTCTCCAGGTTTCTGGTCAAAGTCCATGATGCTCTCCAGCATAAAACCCTTTCCTACCTGGTAGTTATTTTGTCTTGTATGGCTTGACTCCCTAACAGTTCACTTTCCAAAAAAATTGGATAATTACACCTTCAGTTTGTGAGCAACTTTGGAACTTTCCACAGTGTCCCCCATGGTGATGCTCACAATACCATATGTTTATATAATGCTTTTCAATACAGAACACTTTCACAGCATCTCAATTGTATGTGAGTTAGTTGCTTTTTTTAAAATATTATATTTGTTTACTTACTCATTACCTATCTCCCCCACTGCAGTATAAGGTCTGTAAGGGGAAGAACTTTGGATGTCTTGTTCACCACTGCGATTCCCACACTAGAATGGTGCCAGTGTGTAACAGACCCCGAAGAATACTCGTTGGGTAAATGGGCGGGGGTTTGGTGTAAGAGGAAACTGACTCAGATTGTTTTGTTCAGTCATACAGCTGGTAAATGGGGAACCGGAGACTCAGACCCACTTCATCCAGGCAGGGTCTCTTGTCTCCTACCCCATCACTTGTTTCATTATACCAGTTAGCATTCCTGCTACCCATGGTATTTTCAGCAAGACTGAAAAAACAAACCATAAAAAGTGACAAGCTTGACCATATCAAAATGTTAAATTTTGAGATGACAAGGCACCATAGGCAGAGATTAAAAAAACAAGCAACAGACTAGGAGAAGGTATTTGCCATCTGTATAACAATATAGATTGGTGTATATATGCAAATGACTTCTATAAATCAATGAACAGAAGACAAGCAATCCATCAGAAACATGGATGAGGATTATTAAGTGGCAGCTCATTGCAGAGGAAACCACAGCCCATAAACATTGAAAGATGTGCATAACCACGGTAGTAATAAGGAAATGCAGACTTAAAGCCGCGCCACACCCGTGAGCTTGTCAGAAACTTAAAACGCTGACAGTAGCAAGTGCCATAACTTTTTTAGAGCAATATAGTAAAATTGGAAATTCTCACTTATGAACATAAAGAGATTTGTAGAAAGCATTATTATTTGTAATAGCAAAAAACTGGAAACGACCTAAAATATCATCCATTCGGAAGGGAATGGATAAGTAACACCTGGTGGAATACTACACAGCAGTTACGGGGGATGAACTAGACCCACGCGTGTCAACATGACAGGGTCGAGCTGCAGAAATCAAGTATGATCATTTATATACACCCTTAATGTACAAAACAATGCTATTTTTGTTTGTGAATACTCGGATATAAAGTGTCTAAACGCATGGACAAGAAGGCTTGACATCAAATTTATTGCAATACTTATATCTGAGGAAGGAAGAAGGGATGGAGGATTAGGGAAATATACCAAGGGAATGACAACCTTATCAATTATATTGTATTTCTCAGTTCCTAGCACCTACTTAGGTATATTCAGTAAATATGAGTTTAATTTTGAAAGATTTGAAACAAATGATACAGTTTTAATGTGTGATATATTTATTTTACCCTTCTTTATGCTTTTATTCCTTTGTATTTTTCCCAAGTTAAAAATGGGTTTGGATTTCAGGTCTGCATTAAAGGCCTGATTTGAATAGCACTTCTTGGCCGACTGAGTGCACATCTGAAAGACCTTACAAGGTCAGACTAGGCAGCCATGCAGTTTTAGAGAACTGAAGGATGAATTGGCGGGCGTGCTTGTCATTCTCAGCGTTAAGTAAAGGAATAAGTCTATTTTCCCCTGTGCGAAGAGAGAGCACAGCTGAATACTGACAACAATAGCAACTAAGCACATGTATTGTGTTCTCAATAGTAAAGATAGTTCCAGGTCCTGTTCTAAGAACCTTGTCTATATTTTCTCTCATCCTCACGGCACACCTGGGAGTTGGGGCCATAATTTCCTTTTTGCAGAAGGGGAAACTGAGGCAGTCCAGGGAAAGAAGCATGCAGGAGTAAAGAAAGCACTTTTACTCAGGCTATACACTATGATGCTCGTGTTTCCTCATAGGAAGGCAGCCGTGAAGGGCTCTGATCCACTGCACGTAGCATCCTCTCCCCTCCTCTCCTCCGACAGCTAATTTACCTGGGGCTGTCTTTGGGAACATTTATCTTGGATATCCCTGGGGTCCTCTTCCAGTGTTAAAACTCAAACTGGAGTTTTGGTACTCTCCTTTATTGCACTACTGCATTTCCTCCTTTAATTTTTAAAAAGATATCTTTAAGATTTTTTTAAAAAAAATTATCCCTTTGGAGTTAAAGAAGGGACGTTTCTCCTGTAAGATGCCACTCCCTGCAGATCATCCAGGTATGATGCAGGCCATACAAGGACACGATGGTGCACAGCTGAGCTGGGATTTGAAAATCCAGGACAGTGAATGAATGATTGTCTATTGAGCGTCTCCTCAGTGTACAGCCCCATCATAGATGCTTTTACAAGTATGAAATCACCTGCGCTTCACCATGAAGTTAGGATCACTTTCCTCAGTTTATAGACAATGGAGATGTTACTCAGATCATGTTTTGCCCAAGGTTATGCAGCTGCTTAGTGTGAGAACCAAGACCAGAACCCATGTAAAACTCCCGTTCTTTGCAAGACCGCACTGAATACTGTATTACCTCTCTCATGTCCGACCCCACACGCCAGACACGGGCTTGGCGAAAGTAATTGCCGCGAGAGTGAGTGGCAGGAAGGTGCAGCTTTCTGCCAAGCAGGGTGGTGCATGATTTTCTAGCTTTATGAAATTAGGCAAGTTGCTTTCCTTCTCTGAGCCTCACTTTCCTGATCTGTTAAGGGAGATGAAAATACCTATTTTATAGAGTAGTTGTAAGAATTAAGTGAGCTAATAGTATGTAATATGCCCGATAAATACAATGGCTGATGCCCAGTGAACACATTCTGTTTACATTGATTATTACTGTTATCATCTATAGCTTCTATAGTGAGCAAATCTGTGACTTTGGGGGTAATTCTGAAATTAAGAATTCCTTGACGTATTGTTTTAAAGTGAAAAAAAATTAAAAAACATGTTTCATGACAGCTGTAAGTAACTAATGGAGGAGTGTATAGTGCTTTTCTTTATGACTCAATCAGTAAGTGACAAGGAAAGGGAAGGAGAGCCTACAGCCATTATTACAGCTTGTCGGCCGTTCTCTTCTGATGGGAACAGCCCTCTGGACTGAAGCCAGCCAATCACAGCGCAGCCAATCCCCACCTGCTTCCAGCCAACAGGAAAGTACCCACTGCCCAGGGCTACCCGCCACTAGCGTTACTGAATTTATCTTTTCTGTTAAAAACTGGGAGGGAAAACGCTGTAACTTTTCATAGCTGCATTAGCTATAGTAGTTAACATTCTCTACGATTCAGTTCTAAAAAGCTGTATTCAAAAAGGAAAATCAAATAACCTTTGAGTGCTGAAAGGTAAAACTAGGTGAAGACTTTTGCCAAGAAAATATTTTTAAAACCATAAGATCGTGAAGATAACAATTAGCGTACTTTGGGTATGTTTATTTCATAGAATTCAACTGGTTTCTAGTTGACAAAGGAGTAGATGGACGCACACACGTTTTAAAGAAAATTTGGTAATGTCTTACATTACTCACATGACTAAAAATGGTTGTGCTTCTTTAACTCCATTTTAATGTTTATGATACATTTATAATTGTTTCAGATAGGCATTTATTCACTTTAAAACAATTCTATTAAAATTTACACTGCAGGTAAGCATTCAAAAGACCTTGCTTGCATGAAGTTAAACTGAAAAACTGTTGAATGAATGAAATGCCTAAAGTAACCCAACTTACCAAACGGAAATTACTCAGCGTTAAAAGGCTGCAGATTTCAGTTTCACTGATTTCAGTTCTATCCACTCAGTTCATTTGCAAATCACACATTGATCCTACATAGTTTGGACACTGGCACCATATATGAAGCTAAAAATATACTATGTTTTATATTTATTTCCAATAGTAGCTTCAAAATTCTTAGATAGGCAAAGAATGGGACAGCTGTCTGGTTGGCTGCAGAGATGGAGGGGAAGGCTATGGGGGAGGGCTTAAAGCATCCATTACTGAGCACTTTAAAGAAAATTGAGAAAACATTACAAAATGCTTTTTGTTCTCCATTGAAGAGAAATGATTTATCAGTAAGATTAAGGATAGTAATATGTCATAAAAGTGCTCATTTAGCAGGATGCAAAACAATAGCTCAGGAAGAACTTGGAGAGGAGGTTGTGATGCAATGCTAATTAAACAAAAATGGGGGTCAGAGACTTATATTTACGTAATTTTCTTTATTTTGACACAGTATCTTGGCAAAGGCAATTGGCTTAGCCCCGCATGGTGTGTGATTGTAATAAATCACTTTCTTCTGCATTTTGTTGTCCATCAAATAGATAACACGTGTTACCACTCTCTTCTCTCCTCACCCTCCTCCCCAAACAGAGTTGTCTCTCTCCATCAGCCCAGTGCTTTGAGAGATCTTGTTGGGCTGATGATTGAATGTTGATTCGTTAGTTAAGGTGATATCACAGGAGATGCTCAAAATAACATGAAATATCTAAAATTAGTTTGTAAAACCCTAACCATCATGAAGGTCAGGTAGCCATGAAAAAGGCCATTTTTTTCCACACACAGCTCAAGCTGCATTTTGCCTTTTGATGATTTATTTTCCTCTTAGAGCCTGCTAATGATGCTCCATTTGACTTGACATTATCTGGATTAAAATGTTAAGGAAAGGGTGTGATTTTCCTTCACCTCTTACAAGAGGCTTTACACAGCGAGGTGTGGATCAGCTGTCACTATGATCATATATCTCAAACAAAGAAAAGGGATGTGATAAGTATTTCATTCAGTAGGGAAAGGCTCTGGATGGCTCAGTAACTCCCCATACTGATTGGTTTTATAGCTTGAAAGAAGGAAAATATAGAACAGTCTATCCACATAATGTAAACAGTCTATCCATACAACTCACAGATTGTCTCTTACTATTAGCAGTAAAAGAACACCTCATTTGACTTTACCATAAATATACTGAAATACTGTAGATATTTTTAGAACATTAGAAATAGAAATAGATTGGAATATATACATAGATGTAGAATAGATAGGTATGATTATTGCCTAAAAATTAGAAATAAAATGTGGCTCATGTCTTTTCCAAGAAACCATTAAGAGCTTTACTTTGTTTTCCCGTTTAAAAGGACACCACTTGTACATGCAGAATAGCCAACCTGCTTCCCCTCCGGTCAGTACTTGATAACCAGGGCACATACAAACAGAATGTCCTTTCATCGCTGCTGTTAATTGTGAAAGAGCTTTATTCTTCCCCATGTCCCCAATTTCAGAAGCTGGTAGAGTTCCAAGGTGTCCTGAATACAGTTGTCTGGCTTTGGGTTAAATCTCCAAGGAGTCTGGTATTCACTCGCAACTTCCTGTGGAAATAGAAGTTGTAATAATCACTACAAATTATCTTGCATTGCAACCTTAGCACCTTTTTGGGCTGCTCACATATCCAGCATCGAATCACAGAATAACTTTTTTTTTTAATTGTGAAATTGATGCTCTTTGTTCTGTACGGCAGATTTCATTTTATTCACTTGAAATTAAAGCAAGTTATTTAATACCTTTTCATGAGGCTAGATAGTTATGAAAGAAATAATGTGTTTGGATTTTATTTCCATATTCTTGGAGAGAAGGCCATAATCTGCAGAGTGACCAGGGTGGTGATGGGGGGAACTGTTCATTGTTAAGAATTTGTATTTGGTTAGTAAAATTTCAGTTTCCTTAAACTTGGCAAATTTCTGCATAACCAACAAATTAATTCACAAATTAAGCTTTGTGAATATATTTTTGAAGTTTTTAAAATCTGTTTTTGAGACTTAATCGGAAATACTTGTCTCATATCTTTGTTAACCAGGGACCGTTCTGTGCTGGAGAGATACATCGCTGATCGTTCACAATACTTTGTGTCCACACATCTATGTTTCAGCAGTTCTGTCCCCAGCTCCTCATAAATCCACTGCACTCACTGCCTCACCCCCGGCATACACCCATACCCAGACAGGTGTTTCAGGAGCTCTCACAGGGTTGTTCAGGAGTGGTTCTGGTCAGTTATTTCATGAGAATAGTCCTTTGCTCAGATCCCCTTCTGCTGGGTAAGGCGTGTGCCCCACAACCACCTAACATCCCCCACTGGGTCTGTGGAGTGCTGAGTGCCTGCCGAGCGCTGCTGCTTGGCAGAAGTCACTGATGCTCGCGTCAGGTATCCGGGCTCTGCTGGGTACCAACTGCTGATTCAGAGAGCCCCGCAGGCATCCAACTCCAAGCCGTATTCTATGGAAAAGTTGAAAAGAATCCTGTCTCTTCATTTCTGTTCTGTGCTGGAGAGATCACAAAGCACTCCTCTCCTGCAACCCCAGCACTGCATGCAAATTTAAGTACATCCTGTACTTTTTCCATCACTGTGTTCTCTCCCTGGGCCCCACAGGGAACTGAGCCACGAAGAATCCCAAGTAACAGAGTCTGTACCCAGCATTACTCCTCTCATGTCCAAAGCTTTGTTACTAAGCTAGCGTTGTCTGTATCTGCCTCCTCCCTCAGTGCACCTCCTGGGAAGTTCCCTCCCAAGGTACGTTGCTCGGGCTCTCGTGTAAAGAGGACTGGCTGCCCCACCAGTTTGCAGAGAATTCTGAGCCAAGAAGTGAGCCAGCGGCACCTCCTCCCAATATATAGTTACACAGGTGACTAAATGCTTACACGCATGCAGCATACTAGAAAAATGTTTAAAATACTTTATAGGCAAACTGGATCTATCATGCTCCCCAGATACTGCGTTTTTATATATTGAAGGTTTGTAGCAACCCTGCATCTAGCAAGGCTGTCCGTGCCACTTTTCCAACAGCATTTGCTCACTTTGTATCTCTCTGTCACATTTTGGCAATTCTCAGACTATTTCAAACTGTTTCGTTATTATATTTGTTATAGCGATCTGTGATCAGTGATCTTTGCTGTTACTGCTATGACTCGCTGAAGGCTCAGAAGATGGTTAGTATTTTTCAGCATAAAGTATTTTATAATTGAGGTACATACACTTTTTAGACATAATGATGTTGCACACTTCATATACTTCAGGGAGCAGAGACATAAAGGACAGTGCAGCATACACATAACTTTTATATGTACTGGGAAAACAAAAACCTCACGTGACTCACTTTGTCACAATACGTGTTTGTTGCGGTGGTCTGGAGCCAAACCTACAGTATCTCCAAGATCTTGCCTGAATTGAAATTAGTAAGTTTTAAATATTGATATTTATGTTAAAAAGTCTAGAACAAAGAAGATATTTGAGTCCTGCTAGCTGGCTTCCACCGCGTGACGGGTCTCTTTACGACCTGGGGACGCCTGCGGCCCCCCTCTACTTTGCGATCCAGTGATGCTTTATCAAAGCTCTTCCGGTGTCTTTCTTCCTTCTCCCTAATCCCCAGCAGTCTTTACTTGCCCTGTATATATTCACACATAATAATCCTGGTAACTGTCTAAACCTGTCAAAGAAGAGTGTTGTCAAAGGAAAAGAGGTCAAAAGTGGACCCCTGAAGTTTGCAAGGCTCATTCCTGGCACAATTCTGGCAAACTCATTCATTTATCCACCGACGCTTACTGACTGACTAATGTGTGCTAGGATCTTGACCAGTTTGGGAGAAGGAGAGTGGTCAGTGAAAACCAAAAGACAGCTGGGGGTCCTCCAGCCGGAAGGAAGAACACCTACAGTGGGGGTGGGGGTGGGGGGTTGGGGAGTAGACGGGTAAGCATTGGGTGAACCTCAGATACTCAGATATGCCTGGAGCAGAGGGTACACGCAGGCACCCGGAAGGAGAGGAGGCTTAGAAAGGTGGGTAGAGGTCATTTGGCTAAAGAACTTAATTATTTGATTTTTTAAATTTTTCCAGATTTTTATGGCAAACAGTGCAAATTATTCCTGAAACAGCGAGTTGGATGTCAGGGAATGGAGGTTAAAATGCAGGGTTTATGTCTGGGCTATCTCAGTG
The DNA here is from genome assembly GCF_036321535.1 of Camelus dromedarius. Classification (NCBI taxonomy): domain Eukaryota; kingdom Metazoa; phylum Chordata; class Mammalia; order Artiodactyla; family Camelidae; genus Camelus; species Camelus dromedarius. Next base: position 6,802,930 of record NC_087454.1, on the reverse strand, counting down.
CCGTCCACTATTGTAACGAACGTTCCTTCGCCTGAGCTCTGTACTGTGTTATTTGCCCTGTATTAAAATATTGATAACAACAGTAACAATGCTGGTAATGATTAAAAATAATAAGATTGTCACTGGACTAGGCTTGCTTTGGGGCTTTGATTTTTGTATAATTTTAACTAGGGGAAAAAAATTCTGTTTTCACTTCTTACAAGATGATAATCTGACCAGTATTCTGTGGACTGACTGCTACAAACCCATTAAAGGAATCTAAGTGGGTTTATTTGTTTTGATTGAAGAAAAAAGCCTTCTCTTAGTGTGGGAATGGGTCACTCTTGACCCAGACACCCCTCCCTGTGGTGTGTCGGTGGATGAAGCAGAAGCGGGTAACTAAGGAGCTGAAGGACCCGCGGGTGCCCTTCTCTGAAGGCGTCTCTGAAAGGCCTGCAGAGGAACATTAAACAGCTGCTGATCTTCTGAAGACGGTTGAATCCTGGTAGCTCAGAGAAGGTGAGACTCAGGGTTTAAGCAGACACCGCGATCCACTGCTGAGAGTGGGGCTGCTGGTGTTTTCTCCCAGCTTGCTTGAGACATACATGACATGTAGCACTGTGTACGTCTAAGGTGTACAGTATGATTGGACACGCTTATGTATTGTGAAATGAGTACTACCATCTCATTAGCAAGCTAACATCGCCATCTTGTCACATAATTACCATTTTTTTGTGGTGAAAACATTTAAGATCTATTCTCTTAGCAACTTTCCAGTATACAATACAGTATTGTTAACTATAGTCAAAATGCTGTGTATTAGATTTTCAGAATTTACTAATCTTATAATTGGAAGTTTGTACCCTTTGACCAGTATCTCCCCATTTCCCCCACTTCCTAGCCCCTGGTGACTACCACTCTGTTTCTATGGTTTGGCTTTTTTATTTTTTATTTTAATGAAAGGAAGTGCTGGGGATTGAACCCAGGTGCTGCGTGCACGTTAAGCACACGCTCTACCACTGAGCTATTACCCTCCCCCCTCGGCTTTTTTAGATTCAGCATATTTGTCTCTGTCTAATTTCACTTAGCATAACGCCATCAAGGTCCATCTGAGTTGTTCTAACAGCAGGATCTCCTTCCTTTTCATGGCTGATATTCGAGTGTGTGTGTGTGTGTGTGTGTGTGTGTGTGTGTGTGTGTGTGTGTGTGTGTGTATTACCTCTCTTTTATCCATTCATCTGTTGACAAATGCTTGGACTGTTTCCATATATCGGCCTTTGTTGATGCTGCTGCTGCTGCAGTGAACATGGGGCACAGGCGTCTCTGCGATGTTGTTTTCACTTCCTTTGGGTATATCCAGAGTTGGGATTCTGGGATCACATGGCAATTTTTAACGTTTTGAGACCACCCATGCTGTTTTCCATCATGGCTGCACCAATTTACATTCCCAACAGTGCACAAGGGTTTGCTTTCTTCATATCCTTGCCAACAGTTTTGCTAACTCTTGTCTTTTTGACAACAGCCATTCTGACAGGTGTGAGGTAATAGCTCATTATGGTTTTGCATTTCTCTGATTAGTGATGTTTATCTTTTCAGATGTGTGTTGGCCATGTGTATGTGTTCTTTGGGAAAATGTCTATTTAGTTCCTTTGCCCATTTTTTAATCAAGCTTTTTTTTTGCTATTGAGTTGTATGAGTCTTTATATATTTCGGATATTAACCCCTTACCAGAGGCCCCATCAAAAGATACCATCACATTGGGGTAAAGCCTCCAAATTATCAATATGGGAGACACCAACATTCAGTCCATAACACCCTGATTGTGCCCCTTCTCTTTGTTAATGATTTGAATAAAGGTGCCAAAAATTTTAAAATTACTAAACCTAAAGGGAAAATAAATATATATTTAGGAATTTGGATACTGTTATCAGAGTACAAAGATGGGGCTGAAATAAAGAAGATAAATTCGAAAGGGATAAAGGTTTAAAATTCCATTTAAGTAAAAAAAAAATCAGTTGTGTATAGGTTGGGCAAGGCTTGAATTTGACAGCAATTAACATGAGAAGTGCCTGGTAAAGTCTGTTGACAATGACTGACTGATGTGATGTGTGAATGCAGTCTTCTGATACTTTAATAGAAATACAATGTCCTGATCCCAGGGAGGCCACCAGTCTTTCTGCATTCTTCCCTGAGTAGTAGGCCCCCTTCAGAGTGCTGTATTCAGATGCAGCAAATATAAGGAAAAAATACAGCCAAACCAGTGGTCTTGTTTCTGTTTGAGCAACGCAGATGGTGTCTCATGGATCTGCAGAGACAGTTCATTACTAAAGTGCCTGTGAAATGCAAGGTGACATAGCTAGTGTACAGCGAGTTTGAATTTCATAGAGTAGACCATGCAATAAAATCCTTGGTAGATTTGTAGAAAGTAAGCAGGAACTTGGTATTTTTATCATAAAGTCACATAAAAATTAATACCTGATTATAATCAAAACAAATTTCAAGAGACCAAAATGAAACAAATTTCAAGAGACCATCCCCACTGTCTAAACCATTGCTACTCCAGGTGTGATCTATGGGCCAGTAGCATCGACACCACCTGGGAGCTTGGAGAGATGCAGACTCTCAGGCCCATCATGGGCCAACTGAGTGAAAACCAGCACTTTGACAAGATCCCCAGATGATCTGTATGACCTTTAGAATCTAGAGCATGAAAACCTTTTAGTTGTGTTCAGTGAAATCTTTAAAAAGCTGTAAAAATCTTTTTTTTTTTATATCCTCTTAAAGTGTGATGCTTCATTTACTTTGGTTAGAATGACAATGAAGGATGAGGCAATCATGCTGGCTTATGTGACTACTGCATTGTCCTTCTAGGCAATTCTATCTTTCTTACATTTTAATATTTTTCTTTTTAGCACAAATTGAAATGACTGAGTATTGGTGAGAATTCCTAGGATGATTAAACAGCACAATCTTTTAAGATACAGAAAAAATAAGACCTCTGGGATCCCACAGTGTATCCTAGATTTATAAAAGGGTCCACTGGACTCACGTTAATTGCAAAAAAAAAAAAAAAAAAAAAAAGTTTAATTCTACTTTTAAAATAGACAAATTTTTCTTTGTTTTTTGGAAGAAAGAATCTCCTGGAAAATAAAAAAAAATCTCAAGGAATAAAATTCGGTCCAGTAGAACTTGATGACATACCAAGTGTTAAAAGAGGGTTAAGGATCTTTCAAAATATATTGGAAACCAGATTGTGTACATGAAAACACAGCAAGGAATGCAAAGTGATATGAAATTAGTATCAAATGAGTTCCCTGAAGGTTTAGAACAATCAGAGTTTCATCAGGCAATTCACTAAGCATTAAGTTCCCATTAGGTGCCAGGCGTGGTTCTTGGAATTGGGATAATGTGGCCTACTGGGTCTTGTTTTGATGGAGGACCCGGACAGTAAGCAAGTTAACTAGCCAGTGAGCATCTGCATATTGATAATTGTGATGACAGAATACATGGAGCAGGTGAAGGGATGGAGATGGACCAGGACGCCCCAAAGCAATTAGGCAAGATTAGTAATTAGGCCCCCGGGAGACACATCAGGGGAACAAGAAAGGAGCTGCCGTTTGACCAGACACCCAGGAGGAGATGAGAAGGAGCTGTGGGGAAGGGGCAGACAAACCAACTGCGGTAGCACTTGCTGTGCTGGAGAAGACCTTTCCTTCTCCTTAACTGAGTGGAACCGCCCACAGCCTCAGGCTCACCCAGGACCATCAGCCTCTGGTTTCTTGGTCGCTCAGTGTGAGGAGATGGACCCCCACACAAGGAACAGTGCACGCCCTGCAAAGAGCCCTGCCTCTGCTGCCCCAGCCCCAAAGCCTTTCCCCCTGACGGTGTGAAACCCTCATCAGCCGTTACCGGACTTCCTTCAAGTTTCACAAGGCAGATCCACTCTGGAGCTTAGTCTGCTTCCACGTCTGTAAACTGGGAAAAATACCCAACTTGCATGGCTCTTGTGAAAATTATAGCTAATATCCATCAAATGCCTGGCACGTGTTGAGTGTTTGAAAAACAGGAGCTAATTATTATTGCTCACCATTGTGGTTATTATGAAATTCTTTTAAGGATTTGGATACTATACCTTCTTCCAACTTAACTGTTTTATAATCTTAATGGCTTTTGCTCTTTTTAAAAAGCAGTGAGGAAGGGAGTTGGCAGTGGGAAGTAGGTACCTATTCTGATTGAGTAAGTGTCTTTACAATGTCCTGTAAAATGAAGTCAACAAAATAGGACCAACCCAAGAGCTCAAATCACTGGATTTTTATGTAACACAATGCCCATGATAGATAAATACTAAAAGCCATCAAGTGCCTAAAACATAAATGAGGGACAGAGGGAAGGAGGGAGCGAGGGAGGGAAGGGATGGAAGGTGAGAAAGGGAATGAGGAACGTAAAGGAAGAGGGACAGGAGGGGAGGGGAGAAGGAAAGGAAGAGAAAAAACCAGCATTGGAGGTCCCATCATTTAGAGACCAGAGAAAGCCCAGCAGAGTTTGGGTGGCGGGTTTATTTCTGCCTTGCTTCTGGCTTGGCTTCTGTGGAATGGCCCTTAATCACAGGGATGGTGATTCTGATCCGATGGCAAGACAGCCTTTGCTGCAGACGGTCTGGGCCATCGAGGTGTTCGGGATGAGGCGGTCCCCACAGCGATCAGCGTTCACGCCTTCAAGAACAGACCGGGAAATGTCCTCCAGTGTGATATGCCCCTGGTTTATGTTGAGTCCCAGTCAGCGTCATGGCAGCTGGAAACCAGGTGCCCTTCATGGTTCTCGTGTCTGAGGTGCTCTCCGAAAACGGCAGCTGAGGCAGGAGGACGTGGTGATCAGTCCAGCACGTCAAGTCAGAAGCCAGGAGGACCATCTTGGGACTCGCGAGTTTGTACCCTTTGACCCCCTTCACCCAGTTCTCCTACGCCCCACCTCCCGCCTCTGACAATCACCAATCTGTTCTCTGTATCTATGAGTTTGGTTATTTTGTTTTTGTTTTTGTTTTTTGTTTCTTCTGGAGTCCACACATTAATAAGGTCATACACTATTTTCCTCTGTCTGACTTATTCACTTAGCATAATGTCCTCAAGGTCCATCCATGTTGTCACAAATGGCGTGATTTCCTTCTTTTTTATGACTAGTAGTTCCTTCCTCTTGGTTCTTACAGCACCTCCCTGTAAACCTCTCTCATCACGCTTAAGAAAACAGTTTATAGTCACTGATGACTTGTCTGTGTGAGGATAGGGGCCACGCCTCACTGGCCCTTGTGTTTCAGCATCTGGCGTGGTGCGGGCACACGGTAAAGTCCAGGTAACTGGTTAGTGACTCAGTAAATCAGTGACTGAAAGAATTCGTTCATACTCATCTCTTTCATGCTCTACTCTCTTCATATGTTCCCCTCTTTTCTTTTGCTTCTCTTTGTCTCCACTGTGAGTGAATGTCTGCAAGATAGTAGCAATAGCACGAGCTTTGTGACCTTTAGAGTTTTCTTAGACCTACAGATGTTGGAAAGTGGATTTTGAACCCTGGCAAACAAACCGGAAAAGGTTAAACATTGTGGGTGGATGTGGCAACGAAGAGGATTTCACCGGTGTTTGTTATGGGCAGTGGCGCGGGTTACGTCAGTGAGGTAAACATTCTTTGCTCAGGAATGAGAGGGCTCTGGACGGGTCTGCCCACTCCAGCGGCAACACAAACAATATTCTGTCCCATGGAGAAGTTGGGTAGCTGACCTTTCTCCAGTCTGGAGATCTCCTGAGATGTCCGTCATGGGGACCGAAGATAAAAACATCCAAACTTGGTTTAGCCCAGATACTTTTCACGGAGATATCATGAACCAACAAAGGTCCTAACACACTGGTCAGCGAATAGTGGGTGCTAATAACTGCTAGTCTTTCTTGCTCATCCTCCTTCCCAAGCTTTGTCAAGTTCCCAGAGACCGAAGTTTCCTTGAAATTTCTCTCAGGATCAAGGTCAGGAATGATGGCTGGTGCAGGTGGTAAGTGCCGACGCGCACATCTTCTCAGATGCCAGTAACTTAATTCTCTTTGGCACTTACACTTTCTTTGAGAATAAGATGCTTTGACTGCAGTCCAGCTATTGATTATAGAGAATGTTCTGTACGAACTTCCTGAGGGCCGCCCTGCTCAGCTCAGATTTAGTCAGGGACCAGTCCGCTCACCCAGAATGCTTGCCAAAGGTCCTCTCCTGGGAGCACGGCCGTGCTCCATGTGCTCCGTGTTCTCCTGCCTTGGCTTGGGGGGGTGCTCTGGAAGTCTGGAGGTCTGCTTTCCTTAAGTCCTGGCAGTTGAAAGCCCTCAAAGCCAGGACATTGGAGATTCTGTCCACTGCATGTCACTGGCAGTGGTTTGTTTTGAGTCATTCCCCCCAAATCCACTGAAATCATTTTTTTCTTTATCTTTTCAGGAGCATCTAAAGGCCTTTGATGATGAAATCAATGCTTTTTTGGACAATATGTTTGGACCTCGGGGTGAGTGAGCTGCTTGAGAACTTCATGTGGTGGGAACACAGCTGACTTAGAGAGGATTGTCGTTTCTGGTGTCTTAAAGAGTAAGGTACTTAACACGCAGAGCCTTTCACCCACCCTCCATTTGATGTCCGCCTCCCAGGACATGCAGAGGCCTCGTGCCTCGTGCTCAGCCTCCCTGGGGCTCAAGCTCTGGGAGCAGGAGCGTGAACAGAGTGCAGTGGATACTGGCCTGGAGGCACCTTCCATCTACGCTGCTGCCTCCTCTCCTCGCCTGCTGCCCATCCCTCCCACTTCCGCCCCGCAGTCATGCGCGGCCTGTCAGCCCTGCCCTGTCTCGGTAAATCCCCGGTAAAGATGAGTGACTTTCTCTGCCCAGGGCCACGAGTTCTGGCTTCTCAGCTCCGGTCCTTCTGCATGTCTAGGTCATTCCTCCACCACTGGTCCCTCAGCCCCGACAGGGCCTCCCAGCGTGTCTGCCCCTTTCTCATCATGCGTGACCTGTCAGCTGGAGTAATATTTTCACAGCCTATATCCTGTTCTGTGGCACTGCAGCTTAAAACTCATCCGTGTCTTCCCGGTGTCCTCAGGATAGAAACCAAACTCCTCACCGTGGACCATGTTCCCTGTACTGTCCAGTCCGACAGTCCGAGCTCCTCTGCCTCACTCCCTGGACGCCTCTTACGCCCTCAGATACGGCAAGTTCTTTGCTATGCTGTTCCTCCCGCTAAGTCCTACCCCCTCACACACCAAGTGTCACTGTCCCCTCCTCAGTGAGGCTTTCCCTGGTCAGGACGCCAGAGATTGGCCCTCGAAAGCAGGCCCTCCTTACTCTCCCCCGCGGCCTCTGTTTATTTCCTTCACCTACTTCGTTGTTGTTAATAGCTCTCCCGCCAGCGCAGGAGCTATGACGGATCTGCGGGGCCTCTCACAGTTCTAGGAACCTATTAGGCACGTATTTAAATAAATATGTAGTGCAAATAAACGAATAAATTCTGAACAACATGTTTTGTTTCCCTTGAGTCTTTCTGGTTCACAAAGATGTGAAAAACCTGCAAGTTGTCTCCTCAGCATCACTGGGGGAGGTGGGGAATGAGGTTTTCCTGTTTCTCAGAATCCTTAAACGGAATCATTTAGGGAGTATTTAGACCACTCTCTAGTTTCTACACGGGCTCCATAAACTACCCTAAGGGAATGACTATTTGCACGGTTTTGATGAAATGATGCTCTATGATTGGACAGAGCTTTACAAATCATGTATTTTCACATTGTCTTTGGTTTTTGTTTTCTTTTCCAGTTTATCCTTGGGAGGCTCCTGTGAGGCAGGCAGGCTGGGATCCCCATAGCTCGTGACCTGCTGTAGTTAACGTGTTCTGTTGAGTTCTAGCAGGGAGCACAGAAGGCATGGCGCGCTAACATCGCCATGCGGGGCTTCTGGGCGGCTGGCTTTCCACGTGACATTTCCACTAGGGGGTTAACCAGCAGTGTCTCTGAGCCAAGGCCGCACTGAACTTTGCCATCAGTAAGATCACAGTGACCTGGAATTATGTGGCTAGGGGATTAGCTAAGGATAGGATTGCAGTTGTTTGCTTAGCTTTGGTCATTTTTATGGAAGTTTCCTTTGTGGCAAGGAGATTGTGAGATTGACAGTTGACAGCTGGATCAGGTGACCTCCACAGTGACAGGGAGTCTCGCCCCAGGCCATCAAGAATCCTTTTCCCCTTTGAGAAGTGGCCCAGGCTTCAGCGGTCTGAGGCCACCTGGTGAACTTACAGGTGTCCCCGAGCCTTTTCTGACTTGACCTGCTCCATGTTGGTACCATCAGGATAGGTTGTTCTGGGCAAATACTTGACCCAGACGTGGAGCTAATGTCTTAAGTCCCAAAGATAATAAATGTTATGAGTATTTGTTCCCACCTTTTGGTTGGAACGGTTACGACCCTCCCTAATGACCGTGGCAACATTTACAGAACCGTGGCAAGAGAAAAGGAAAGCCTCAGGTGCTGTATTAGGTAATATGTGCTACTCCACGTGCCAGTTGCTACGTATCTGGTGAGTCTCCCTCAACTCTGCACTAAGTGGTTATAAGTTGTAAGTGACACAGAGGAGAAATGTGAGACGTGGTCCATCTCACAGAGCATATGCCGCAGCTGGGAGGTAAAACTGACACCTCTGAGACGACGGAAAGCAGGGAAGTAGACCGTGTGTGTTACTAGTTTCCCGTCGCAGTGAAATCCCGCCAACCACGCGGCTCCCAGCAGCAGCTGTTGACTCAGTTCTGAGTCCTCGGCGCCAAGGCTCTGCCTTTGCTGTCTCCAGCTTGGCAGGCTCGCCCTACTGGAATCCCACTGCTCCGTTTGGGTCAGCTGAGCTCAAAACCATTCCTGGTTTCTGCACAATGATCCTAAGCAAATTCTGGGGGCTGTGGGTTTTAGGAGTTAGAAGACGGTATCAGTGTGCCTTCTCTCCCACCTACTCAAAGCTTCTCGGTGGGAGGCAGGTGTGAATTCAAATCCTGACTCGGCTGCCAACTACTGTGTGGCCTTCTCTAAGTACTAATGCTTTCTGAGCTGTTTTTACATCCATAAAATGGCACAGTAAGCTCATTTGTGTTTATTGAGTTCAAGTAAATACAGTAACTGTTCCCAAGTTAGACTTTGAAGAACTATCGCTTGCCGCCTTTCTCACTTGTCCCCGTTACACAGGGTCCAGTTCAAGCCACGTTTGTTCCATGGAATCTTCCTAACTGCTCCAGCCCCTGCTGGCTGCTGCTCCTGAACTATCAGCCACACGCAGCTTGCCTGCGCTGGGCCGTTGTCCCTGTCGCGCGTGGCGGCTCACGACTGGCCACACCGCTGCTCCTCCCGAGCCTCACTGTGCGTTTCTTTTCAGATGCTCGAGTCAGAGGCTGGTTCATGTTGGACTCCTACCTTCCTACCTTTCTTCTCACTGTCTTGTATCTGCTTTCGATATGGCTGGGCAACAAATACATGAAGAACAGACTGGCCCTTCCCCTCAGGGGCGTCCTCACCTTGTACAACCTTGGAATCACACTGCTCTCCGCGTACATGCTGGTGGAGGTAAGTGCACAGCAGGAGGACATCCCCCGAGCGACTTTCAGGAGCAGTTATGTCTGGCCTCCCGGAACTGTCCACCATCGCCTCAGTGCTGTCCTCTACCATCTCAGAACAGCGCAGGGAATGACACTCAGTACCTTGTAATGGCCTGTAGTGGAAAAGAATATGCAAAGGAATATACGCGTATGACTGCATCACGATGCTGTCCACCAGGAATTAACACAACATTGTAAAGACACTATACTTCAGTAATAATAATCATTAAAAAACCTCAGGAAGCTCTTCCAGCATTTGATATTATTCCTTCCCAAAGTCCTAGCAGTCTTTGTTTCTAACTTGAATTTTTCTTACTCCAATTTAGACCAATTTATTTAGTCCTTAGTCTTTCATTGTAATTTAAAATCACAGTTTCAATCTGAATGGGCCTTAAAAGGTCGTATGTTACCGTTTTCTCCTTCTGTAGATTATGATACTGAGGCTTATAAAAGCTAACCTGACTTGCCTGAGAATACACAGCTGTTATGGAACCGAGTATTTTTAAAATTAAATATCAAATGCAGTTAGTTGGACCGAAATGCAAATATACCATCCCTTAAAGGCTCCTCCCCGCAGCTTTGGACCGCCGTGTGTCCTCAGGGCTGACTTCTGAGGTCTGGGGCGACACTCCAGGGGCCACAGCCGCTCTCGCTGCATCATGTCTTCCCTATTCCTTTAGAACGTGCCAAACCCAGGCAATTTTTTTTACAAGGAAAAGAAAAAGTAATGACTGCCCTGCCTCTACAGCCAAAGGTTTTATTTTACTATAATACAAGAGAAAATGTCAAAGTGTTAAATAAACCTGCTTGAGAGAGAAAGAGCTAAAACATAACTAAACCCTTCCAGGGAAAAGTTAGGATAAAATCATTCATATAAACGATCAGTGGCTGATGGTGGCACAAGTGTTGCTGCCTTCCTGGTGTCCTTGGAGTCCACACAGAAATCAATTCTTGCCCCAAATACAGGCCCTCTCAGCTTGGAGATTAATCTGTGCACTAGTCTAACAGGCACCATTCTAATAATGGTTCATAACTGTTATCTAAAATGACTGTCAGGAAAATCTGATTGTGGGATTTTAAGCATCAGAGTGCAGGAGGTGGAATTTGGGGTCAGGAAAGCCACGCCAACAGCTTGGAAATCACGTCACATGGCTGTTCTCTAGTTCACCTGACTCTAACGGGAATTTTTATTTTAGGTTCCCTACTAGGTAAATTTTAGTTACCTAGATGCGTTTGCAAGATAGTATTTGATGGGGCTAGTGTCTCCCTGTGTAACAGAGAGGAAGCTCCTCCTGCTTGGGCTGTCCGCAGAAGTAGCAGCCGTGCCGAGGGGCCAGCCTGAACGTGTGACCGCGTCAGAAACTCGTCCCTGCTGGAGGCTTTGATGTAGGTGGAGTCAGAAGACCCGAAGTCAAGTGTCGGCTCTTCGCTTTCTCTAACTCTAAAGGAGTGACTTAGGTTCACTGAACCTTAGACAGCTCGGCTTTAATATGGTGTCTGTCCTGCCTTGCTGGCGTGGGAGCGTAAGGATGAGTCAGTCCTGTTCAGCCGACGCTGAGTACCTGCTGGGTGCGGCCACGGGGCTACAGAGATGGCTGGATGTGGCTTCTGTGCTGGGAGAGCTCACAGACTAGCACAGGTAGCAGCTAGTAAACGTGAAAAGGCCTCGTAAATTTTCAGGCGAATATTAGGCACCATCAGCCAGAACAAGAACAACAGCTTAGTGTTTAAACAGCCAAGCGCGCGGTTTGGGGGAGAGCGTCTGCCCGGAGCTCGCTTCCCCACGGCCGGTTTCAGCCCCTGCTTGCCCGCTGTCCCTCTTCCCACACGCCTGTCTCTTGGTGCAGAATCACGCTGCTGACGGATTGCTCCTGGTCGCCTGCCTGTAGCCTCTCTCAGGGCGAGGGTTCTTCTCTTGGACACCACGGGGGTATGTTTAGTAGACCAGTCAAGTGACAGCTTCCTTTAACCTTGCTAACTGGTTATGCCCAGGCCAGAGGTTCGCTCAGGCCAGGAAGCTACACGACAGTTATGAATTATTCTTTCAACGGATAGGTTCTGCATCCCTGTGCTGTGGCAGGGGGTGTTCTGGACTCTGGAGCACAGCCTTTGCCCTCGGGCACTAGGGAGCCACGGGCTGGGGGCAAGGTGAACTTACATGCAGGATTTTCAATACAAGTACTGCTGTACCATGCAATCCGCGGACACGGGGGGACCACGCTGTGGAGGGGGGCTGTCAGCCAGACACAGACTTTCCACTGTGCAGAGGCCGGCGCCCTGGCCCCCGTGTTGTCCAAGGGACACCTGCGTTCTTGCCATCTGGAAAGTTCAGTCTCTTTTAAACTTTCACTGGATTCATTTATCCTGGTAATCTGTAATTGTGATGTTAACTGCAAGATGTTTTTGTTAGAAGGAAAGAGCAGTAAATAAGGATATTGGAGAAAAGACTCTAAAACATCCTCATTGTTTTTAGTAGTTCATGTCTTTTGACTGTTCAATTCATTAACGCCTCTCCCTCCCTGCTCTGCTAGTGAATGCTAACAGTTCTGCACCTTCACACATTTCTGATAAGCAACAGAAAATTGTAGGCATTTACATGTAATATCTTATGTAAATCAAAGCCAAAGGCCTTATATTCTGGAATTTTAAGTTTCTTAGTATAGTGGGAAAGAAAGAAGAGAACTTCTTTTGTAGAATTTTCTGCAAAGAAAGTTCATCTTCTTATAATGTTGTAGAAACACTAGGCAAGGAATTAGAAGGGCCGAGTCCAGTCACTGCTGGACCATTTTCTAGCCTGTAAGCCAGAGCGAACAGTCCACTTTCATACAGTCATCAAGACGCGCCCTCGGGAAAGCGCCGAGCGCGTCGCCGCTCCAGGCGTTGAGCAAGGAACCCAGATGCAAAGATGAGCAGAAAAGGAGGCACAGACTTTATGGAGCTTTTTTTTTTTTTGAGCATAACGGGGAAAACAGACATTAATCAATTATAATCACACAAATGACTGACTACCACGTAGCATAAATACAATGAAGAACTTGATTTAAGAACCTTTCTGAGCCTTGGGATTCACATCTGTGAAATGGTAAAAACTTCACAAAAGGATTGAGATGATCAACTAAGATCTTTATATATAAGCCAGCGTAAAGCACTATTAAAGCTTTCATGCTGTTTCCTCACATTTGTTTACACTTACTTCTACATTTTACTTGCAGAAACTTATGATAAATTCCTTACATAAAACACTGTGTTACACAAGCAATGGCTAAATTCTGTTACTTTTGGCAGATGTAAAGGTTAGAAGTAAATTATATTAACTAAGGAGTGTAACCACTGATAGCAGTTCAACAGCAAGAACTGGGTCGAGTCAAACTCCAGTTCTGGGAAGAACTCAAATCTTGAACAGACGCCAGTCAGAAACACGATGGGAAATCCAACACAAGAATTTGGATGAAAACTGAATTCCCCCTCTTCCTTGTTCCTTTGGCAGCTTATCCTCTCCAGCTGGGAGGGAGGCTACAACTTGCAGTGTCAGGCTCTTACCAGCGCAGGGGAGGCCGATATCCGGGTGAGTCAACCTCTGTAACTCTCTCTCCCTGTAAAGGAGGGGCTTTCTCCTTCCAGACACGGGGTTGGAGGCTGGGATTAGATCAGAAGCAGTCTCCTGCCCTCGTGGAGGTGCTTACTGGAGGGGGGGACAGACTGAATGAACAAACCAGGACGCATCCACACAGTGCTTCCCTCTGCAAAGGGCAACGAGGATGCCCTCTGCCCTGGTACAGAAGATACCGGATACAGCTAAGTGGGAAAAAGCAGCCCGCAGACCGTGCTTATAGGAGAGTGCCTTCTGGGCAAGAAATGATGTGAACATGTGTGCGTTTGCTCATGTTCTTAGAAAGAAACAACAGCAGAATGCACCAAAAGCTACCAGAGTGGTTTCCTTTCCAGGGAGGGGACAGGGCAGAGGGTTTAGGGATGGAAGCTAGACTTCTCTGAACGTACCTTGTCTTATATCTGACTTCAGGCCCACTAGGTGTTTTTACAAAAGTATAAAACAAAATTAAATTTAAAAAGAAAGCAAGGCAGCCCCCCCCAAAAATCTTGGAAATAAACTAGAATAACGTACCCATATCTTAAGTTAACACAACTACCCAAAGAAGAATTATTTTGGTGACTCTAGACACTGTGTTTTGACTGCACATCCCTAGTGAGATATAGCTTAACAGTATTCAGGAAGTTTTTGGCTGCTATTATTAATAAAAATACTGATACTGCTTTTTATGAGACTGTTACAGGTACACTTAGAATAAAGTATATAATAATGTTAGTATCATACAACTCATATTTGAAACATCATAGATGAGATTATTGAAAAGTTAAACTCAAACCCAGTAATTGTAGATTCAAATTGGAAATATTAGAATTAACTTTATTCTTTCTAAAAACAAATGTATTTCTTAGCTCTGTCTACAGAAAAGGCCTGGTTAGTCTGCGACAACCCAGCAATGAATACCCAGGTTGTGCTCTTTAAATAAAATCCAAACCAGAAGGGGTTAGGGTCCTCAGAGAGCTGGCTGATTCCTGGTTTGGGGGTGGGAATGTATATGAGAAGAATCCAGGCCACCTTGTGGCAGAAAGCAAGGAAGCCGCCCCAGATAGTAGGGTTGTGACAAGAAGATGTAGGAGCCACCTTGAAGGGGCTCCCACAGCTAATGATGGGACAGTCTGAGTATTGTAAAGAATACAGACATTAGACGTATTAAAAAAATTTTAAATGATGCAAAAAGAATCCTCGTTGCTTTTTGAAAATTGCTAGAACACCAATTCAGTCTAGAAAAAAAAATTAAAGGGGAAAAAAATCAAAACATCTTGGCTTTCATATGTGAATTTCCAAATAACTAAAGAGGAAGAATTCTTCTCCATAAAAAAAAAAAAGAAAAATGCCCAAGTATGAAGAGAGCTTGCAAACCACCCTTTGGCAGCTTCTTGTGAAGTAACAGAGCCAGGCAGCCGTCATCTGTAAGCGATGAACCTGCGGTGGGGGAGATGGGTGGGAACTTAATGACTGGATTAGGCGGTTGCCACCCGAACCCACTGTGCATCTGAGTCTCAGTGGAACGACCAGAAATCACGGCCCCCTGGGTGTGATGTTACGGAGCACCCACGGAGCACGGTTGACTTAACTGCGTGGGATTTTCAATGCAAGTACTGCTGTACCGCGCAATCCGCGGACATGGGGGGCCTGCGCTGTGGAGGGGGGCTGTCAGCCAGACACAGACTTTCCACTGTGCAGAGGCTGGCGCCGGGGCCCCCGTGTTGTCCAAGGGTCACCTGCGTTCTCGCCCCAGACCTTAAACCTGAATCCAGTCAGGCCTCTAAGTCGAATCACTATTTACAGAAAATGCGGCGGATGGAGAAACAAGGTAAACAACACTAGGAAGAAACCGTATTCCAGGTCCGTACTGTCGGGAGTTCTGTACAACTGACCTCTTTTCTAAAGAAGTGCAGGACATGAAGGAAAACAGGAGCAAGGAAAGGAGCCTGTCACTGGTTAGAAGGGGCCTAGCCACCGTGTCAAACAGGTGCAAGCTGGACCCTGTCTGGGTCCTGATTCAGACAAATCTCTTACAAAAAGACACTTCTGAGAGAGATTTGGACATTGATGAGGCTATTAGAGGATCCTGAAGAGTTGTTAATTTTGTTAGATAAGATAGTGTCTGGAGGTTATGTTAAAACAAAATCTCCCTATCTGTTAGAAATTGTGAGAGAGAGAATATGAGATACTCTGGATTTGCTTATGCTGCCTTCCTCCCACACCAGCAAAAGTGGCAGGAAATAGAACTGATTCCACAAATGGGAATCATATTGAAGATTCTGAAGTTCAGTGTTAGATACCAGAGGGTTTGTATGACTTACTCATTCTGCATTTGTGAATGTTCGAAATTTTCCATAATAAAAAATATGGGCTATTCATAAGAGAAGGTAGAAACCTTTTAATTACAAATTTTAAGATGTGCATTTTTAAACATCTTCAAAGCTATAATGCAAAGAGTAAGATACACAGATTATACCCATTTCATTTCCAATATGTCATCACAGGCCGTTGTGCTTTGGGACACGTACAGTTCTCTGAAGGTCATTGTCCAATGTATGTATTTATTTATGGTTTAATATTTTTGAGGGTTAATTTTTCCCTTAAACATTAAGAAGGATAACACCCCACCTTGTGATTTTCTTCTTGGGAAGTAAACAGTAGGGCATTACATTCTGATGTCAAAATTCCTATCATACAGTGTTTCCTTTCATGTTTAAATGTTAGTGCTGAGAACACAGTGCCTTTATTGAAAGTGTTTCCTGCAGATGGGATTGTGAGGGCTTCAGGAGGGAGGGGAAGTGGCAGTCATGACCTTGTACCATGTTTGTTTTTTTTTTTAAAGGAGGTCCTGGGGATTGAACTCAGGACCTCGTGCATGCTAAGCAAGTGCTCTACCACTGAGCTATTTCCCTCCCCCCAGGTAGCATTATGTTTAAGGGACAAAATATGAACATTAAAGGAACAGAGGAAAAAACCAGTGTAACAGCAGTAGTGATCTCCTGCTGAGCACTGGGCCCTGAGCAGATGGTCTCCGCCCCCAAGTGACTGACAGCCTGGTGGGAAGGAGTCCTCACACTCACCCTGCTTGGCTATGGCTGTTGGTGACAGAGGCGTAAAGTGACTTGGGACCACAGATGAAGAAGCCGGGTTAATTCAGCCTGAGAAAAGAGAGGAGGGGGCTAGTTACAGAGAAAGCTGGTATTCGAGAGGAGTGCTCCTCAGACGGCAGGACCGTGCCTGACGCTGGGTAGCAGAGGAACGCAGGGAGGAGGGGGAGAGGCGTGGGCCGGATGCCAGGTGGTGCGCTGGGAGGAGGGTGGTGGCCACAGCAGCCCCCAGACCTGGGAAGAGCCTGCATCAGCGTAGACTTGGTTCTGTCGCTGCAGAGGAGTGACTGGATCGGATTACGTGCTTTGCAGAGAGAATTCCTCTCTAGAGTGGGCTGGATGGCTGGGACCAAAGGCTCCGGGTGAGATGCTTTCCTGACGGTCTGAGAGGCAGGCGCGCTGGGGCGGCCCCGGGCGATGTCCTGGCTCACCTTTCCGCCCTCCCATTTCTCGTCCTCACAGGTAGCCAGGGTGCTGTGGTGGTACTACTTCTCCAAGTTAATTGAGTTCCTGGACACGATTTTCTTTGTGTTGCGGAAAAAAACCAGTCAGATTACCTTTCTTCACGTCTACCATCACGCCTCTATGTTTAATATCTGGTGGTGCGTTCTGAACTGGATACCTTGTGGGCAAAGTAAGCACTTTTGTCCGTTTTTCGGTTCTCGGTGAGGGGTCTCTCAGTGGGCACTGCCCGAGGGTCAGGGGAGGGAGGGGCCCTCCCAGCCTGCTTGTCGCACAGGGAGCACACGTTCCATTTCTGGTCTTTGATCTTGGCAGACTCTTTGAGTATTAAGGTTAAATTTTTAAAATGTTTTCTTTTTCATGCACCAAAAACTGTCGGATGACTCTATTACCTGGTGCTGTAAAACTAAATGTAACACCTTCCACCGTCACCACTTGGCTGTGATATAGATTGTTTTTCAACTTTCTTTTTTTTTTAAAGTCATTTCAACTTTTCGGGCTTGTTTTCTCATTCTGAAAAAGTCATGTCGCTCTGACCCACAAGAGCAATTAATTTTTTTTTTAATGAGAAGTCACTAAGTAATACATTTTATTATCACACTCAATGCCCTCATTCATATGTATGTATTTTATACAAAACAAAAATTTCATGGACCAGTATTTAGCCTGGCTGTGTGTGATGTGCGTTTAAAACAAAATTTGATTTCACTTTTCAAAACGCTGCTCTCACTACATTGATTTCCCAATTCACTAATGCGTCAGTTATGACCTGCAATTTGAGAAACACTGAACTAGAGAGAACGGTACTTTTCTATTCGGTACTGCCTTGTGCCCAAGAATTTAACAGTATTCTGTGAAAAATTAGAACAAGTTAAAACTTAATTCAAAATTAAGTTTTGAATATTTTTGATATTTTGATATTTTTAATATTTTGATATTTTTAAAAACCCCAGGGTATCTGGAAGACATCAGTGACTGTGAAGATGCAAATTTAAACTACAGTGCGAAGAAGGAAATTGCTAGGGGTGCACTGGGCAGAAGGAGATGCTGTTACACCTCTCCTAGCCCGACAGGCTCCGGTTTGAGTTTAGTTATTAAGACTATAATAGACTTATACTGTGGTCAATATACTGACTATAATCAACACCAAAGGACAGTTATCAAGGTTAAGAATTTTAAGTGATGATCAACAGCTTCATTTACAAATCACTATAGCATCTAAAAGTCAGTCTTAACTGATCACTGTGTAAAGACATGGTATTTCAGTCACAGGGATTCTGTGTGTGACGATTTCTACTCAGTCTAGAATATCATAAAAAAAACTATAAGCAACTATTTATTTTTTTATTAGTTGATAGAAATGAAAACTGAGGTTGGTAAAGAAATATCACTGATTCTATGCTGCCTGATACTCTAAAAACTATACTTGTGTGTTCAGATAAATTCTCCACCTTGACAAAGTATTCCATCCAGCGTTTAAGGACTTGCTAGATTCATGGCAGTGTTCCTCTTGTTTCTTACTCATTGATTTGCGCTGATCTATCCAGATCACTAATCCAGGACTGGGAAGCCAGGCAGGAGAACTGATTAACCAACATCCAAAAAACTGTGCAGTGCCTTTTAGTTTACATATATTCTCATTTACTCCCGTCACGACCTTAAGCAGTAATTGTACTCATTTTCCAGATGAGAAAGGAAATTTACCAAGTCAAAGTGACATGTCCAAGGGGAGGGGCACAGCTAACAGGTGTCGGCTAGCTGCTCAGCCTGTCTCTTCTCCCGCCGGATTGAAAGCTCAGAGACCAGCCACCTGGATCCCAAGCTGACACAGAGCACGCACTCTGTGCTGGGCACCGTCCTACGCACTTCACATATTGATGGACGTACTCCTCACAACAGCCAGCTCCATTTCCGTTTCCGACATCTCACCTCTTGCAGCTCAATCCTTTCAACCCTTAGTTGACCCAACATAGACCTTAGCCCCACCTTGCTCCTTGGCTTCCTGAAATACAGTTCACCCATGTTAATGACAGAAGCTTTCATGAAGGTGACAGCAGGGGATGGAGGACTGCCATGGCACAGCGTAGCACAGCAAATATCCTGAAACTGGATTCTACGGTCCTTATCCCAAAAGTGCATGAGGTGGTCCAGCTCCTGGTCCAGTCTCCCGGGCCCGCCTCGCCGCCTCCTGCTGGACGAACTTCCCTCACCTTCCGCAGCACCTCCTGGCTTGAGGTCCCTGTCAAGCAGACTTTATTCACTTAATTATGAAGAGCAGTGCACTCTCCTCAACCCTCTGGTGCGCTCTTCCCGCAGTCCCAGGGGCGCAAAGCTTTAGCCACAGCAGAGACACTTGCTCTCTCAAAATTCTGCTGCCTTTAGGCTAATGTTTCGTTTTCTCCCTGATTAGCTGATAAGGATGACGGGGACAGCAGAACCTTTGCAGGTCAGGAACGACCTGTTTGGTTGGCACCCTGACTAGAAGACTGCCCCGTCCAGTCTTCCGTCTAGGGGACTTCCGCTGAGTCCCGGGAAAATGGCACAACAACCGGGGTGAATTCATCAGTGTGAACTGTTAGCGCTGTATTTGTTACTCACGTTTAGTAACGATGTACGGGAGGAGCAGCACTGGATGAAGAGTGAACAGTCCTCCTTTCTAGAAGACCAGTAATTTTCCATACTGTACTTTTCTAGGCTTCTTTGGACCCACGCTGAACAGTTTCATCCACATTCTAATGTACTCCTACTACGGCCTCTCTGTGTTTCCATCCATGCACAAGTACCTCTGGTGGAAGAAGTACCTCACGCAGGCCCAGCTGGTAGGTTACCCCGCGGTCAGCGCTCCGCGTGGAGAGTCTGCACGTTCCCACGGGGGGGGGGGGGTGGGAGGGGGCAGGAACCCCGGCCCAGACGGCAGAGCTCTCCTGGGATGAGGAGGCCTGTTCTCTCAAAATGTTGCCTTGTAAGCGTGAGACCTTGTGTGTTAAAACGTCCTTTGTGTCGCAGCTAGCTTACTCCTCGCTCTGAAATGTAGATGAATGCTTTAAAAATTAACGTCTGTGACAGCATTTTTATCTAACTGATTTCAACTGGGATTTTTCAAGGAGAAAATTAATAATGGTACAATTATATACAGTTCCTAACAGAACTGCAAACAGCATTTCTGGATAGAGTAGTGGGCTGCTTCAGCCTTCTGTTTCATGACTGTGAGATTTAGGGGGGAAGAGGGGTTGAGTGCTAAGCGTACGATGCGCAGGGTGGTGTCCCCGGCCGGTGCCTCAGCGCGGTCCCCTGTCCCCGCAGGTGCAGTTCGTGCTCACCATCACGCACACCATGAGCGCCGTCGTCAGACCCTGCGGCTTCCCCTTGGGCTGCCTCATCTTTCAGTCCTCTTACATGCTCACCCTGGTCATCCTGTTCTTAAACTTCTACGTTCAGGTGAGTGAAACAGAAACAGGCCACGGCACAGTCTCAGGCTCCGCACTTTGCATTATGTGTTTCACGTTACTAATTAAATGTTACGGCAGCACGTGCTCCTGGATAAATTCAAGTAACAGAGGTCCACAACGTACAGAGGGGAACTTGCGTTCCTAACTCCCCTCCCCGAGTTGTCGTCCTCAAAGGACGATGGCCGCTGATGGCCTGGTGGTCTTTCTGGGAAACATGTTCCAAGCAAGCTTAGCAAGTTTTACCAGAAGTATTCTGCATCTGAATCATGTATTTGCACCATGCTGCCAAAGTCTGACCTCTGAAAGTTAAACTGTGTATAGTAACACAGGTCCAGGAAATTTGTAGGAATGGAGGAAAACACGGGCTAAATGAATTTAATATTAAATCGGTTCCATATCAGCTACTGCAATGTTGGAGACTCACTGTTCATTCGGAAAAAAAAATTCTTTTAAGGCAAACCAGTGTGGAAAGGTCATGCTGACTTTTAAAGTGTCATTTTCTTTTCAACCAACAATTTAAATGGAAGAGAGCTTCAAAATGCCACTCGACAGCGACTCTGTTATGTAAGAACTGACGGCAGCAGGACCAGCACAGGCCTCAGGGCCTCAGGTGGTAGCGAACTGCTCTCCTTTGTGGGCTGGGGAAAGGGCGCTTCGTGAGAAAAAACGAGAAGTTTATTCAAAACTGTATTTTTGGGATTGTATTCAACTATTTTCTTCTTCTTCAGACAAACACGTGCTTGCTGACTTTTTTAGTTTGCATTTGCTGGTTTTAGACAGAGTACAACTGTGGGAACAGAACTTCTGACAGCTTTTTAGCACTTGTGTTTCTGAAATTGGACTGGCGAGGCTTTGTCTTCTGTAAGAGATAAAAGTTTCCTTTGAGAATCTCTAAAGAAATAACCATTGATAGAACCAAACAAAGCCAACAACAAAAAAAGAAAGAAATGCTGAATGTTGCAGGGAGGCTAAGGGAGTCGTGGCAGGGGTGGGGGTGGACACTTGGGACACGGCAGTCCAGCAGGGGGCCTGGGCCCTCAGAGCTGCGGCCCCACACCAGGTGGTCTGAGCGGGGTCCCTAGTGAAGCTGAGTGTATGTGCTTTTAGCCTTCACCCTTGTTGATACTAGTGCTTTAAAAAAAAAAAAGTTAAAATGAGGTCAGGTGTTTTGTCAGAATAGGAATATGCCAATAGGATATGCCAAAGCACACATCCACCCAGAATCCCGGGCACTAGGACTTTTAAAAATAGTAGCACTTTTTCACTTGAATTGTATTTTTTAAAAATTACAGCCTTAAATAAGTCACGGGGATGTAATATGTGCAGCATGGTGACTTTAGTGAATAATGATTCATTATTATGCAAAAACTGCATATTTGAAAGTTGCTAAGAGATTAGGTCTGAAGAGATCGCATGACGAGGAAATTCTGTTAACTGTGGTGACAGACGGTGAACTAGACTTACTGTGATTGTTTCGGTGTATGCAAACTTCAAACCATGGTGCGCCCCTGAACTAACGTATGTCACTCGTACCGTAACTTCAGAAAACTCCAAAAAATTACATTCTTTCCAAGTAAGCAACCAATACAGAATACTTTGACTGCTAATCCCATAAATCATACTACATAAATACTAACCTGATGGAGAGCAGGTGAAACAGCTTTTCATTGGCATGCGTGCATTCGTTTTGTTTTTACCCTTTATTTTTAACCAGAAGCTTAAAAACTGTCATCACAAACAAGAAATCTTGGGCAGAAAGTTCAGTACCCAAGAAAATCATGCATTGTTTTAGACTGTATGTCATATGATGAACAAGGTCTTAGAATCCTTTTCTCTTTTTCTCATCGACGTGACTACATCCAGACGTACCGAAAAAAGCCAGTGAAGAAAGACATGGAGGAGCCACCTGCAGGGAAAGAAGTTAAGAATGGTTTTTCCAAAGCCTACTTGACTGCAACAAACGGAGTAATAAACAAGAAAGCACAATAAATGTTGAGTAAGAAAGCACATGAGCCTAACAGATTCGCTTGTTTTAAAGCAAAGACTGAAATGAAAGTTATATATATATATACATATATATATATGTTTTAGCATAAACTAATTTCTTTTTGAGTTTATAAATCATTTGTATCTGGGATGTATTAATATATTGCTATTAGGTTACTCTGTTAACTGAATGCTTCCGCCAGCATTGAGGCGACAACTCCGTAGACCTCAGAACCGGTGCAACTTCTCGCTCCTTCCCGCTCACGCTTAGCCCCTCACCAGAAACGGTCTCTGTAACGCCTTATGCACAAAGCTGGACACCTGGATCAGTGGTTTCCACAGCGAGTCTTCAACTAAGAAGTGAGAGTTTTGTTCTGATTAAAATGTTGAAAACAAAGTGTTAATTATCTTCTAAATACAGGGTATGCCCTAATCTGTATTAAGCAATAATTGTCAGTACATGAAGAATCAGTCCATTTGTACCTTTAGGAATCAACCCCAGAAAAATCTCAAAATGGAATGACAAATGGAAGACCCAGCAGAGCTCTTCTCTTGGGAGTCTGACTCCAGAGAGGGAGCTGCCAAAGTTCCACAGCTGCTCCTAATTCTCAGTTTAGTGACATGGTATTACCATAAAGTTTTTTGTTTTTTTTTTTTTAAGAAATGAGCATTTTTTATTTTGAAGAAAAATCCTCTGCCAAACCCTCATAGCTCAGGGGCTTTGGACAGGAGTAGTTCCTCAGTTTTCATCTGGTTTCCTTAATTATTTACACACTCATGTCCACCTCCCGTGTCCAGGCGCCCTAGGTCAGGATACAGATGGACCTGATGCTCAGCTTTAGAAGCAGGATCTGAAGTTAGTCGCCCACTTCCCTCCTGAGTGAGGACTCGAGTCCAGTTGGCCTCGTGCCTTAGAATGATATGCCATTGGAGTATTTATAAATCAGAATTAACAGAGCAGTAGGGGCAAAGTAGACACGGAGTTGGTCAACAGTTTATGAGTCTACTCGTGATATTATCCCCAAGTACCTGATTGCTCTTCTCAGGTTAAGTTTTTGAAAACAGGAAGAGAAAGAGGACCATGGAAAGTCTCCGGCTCTGAGCCCCAGGCCGGCGCGCTCAGCACGTCCTCTCCCCGCTCCGGGGAGACGAGCGAGGGGAGAGGACGCCAGTCCTGGCCGTCGCCTTCCTCCCAGTGGGGGGGGGGGGGGGGGGGGACGGACCGCTGTTTACTATGAAACTGGACCAAGAATGGAAACTGAGGATATTTCCTCAAGATTTGATGAAGGTTTATACCCTATAAAATCACTACCTATATATACCCTGTAAGACAAGATTTGCCAACTCTGACGCTTTATCTTCTTTCCTCCCTTAATGTAAGAAGTTCTTAGGTCACAACATTGACCAATCAGGCTTTTTGCCATCGCCCAGCAAATGACAGTCTGGGAGCCACTCTGTCCTTTGGGGGCCATTAGTTTTTTTTTTCTTCTGAGCTTTAGTTTTTAAGTTACTTTTAAACAGGAAGAAACACACTTCTGCTCTGACACGTACACTGACACTGACCACACTGACTTTTCCAACTTCTGCTCCCCGTAAACGCTGCTCGCGATCCCGGCTGCTGGGAAAGGTGACCGACCTTAGTCCCGTCTTCACGGTGAGGGCCTCGTGCCCTGTCAGACCCCTCCTCTACCCGCTGATCCGTTTCTACTGAACAGACATCTTCTGTCTAATGCCCACTTACTCGTGGATCTATTTTTCTAAATTATTTTCTAAAACTGACCTGCTCTAGGTGCTCAGCCCCACCTCCATCCCTTCACTTGTAAGTATCCTTCTCTCCCGGAAACTCCCTGTAAAACAAGGGCTCGCTTCGAGCACGACTGTTACCGAGCCTCTGACAAAACCCGAGTGGGACTGAGAAAGAAGCCCCTTGGAGCAAGTGGACTCTATTCGGTTTTAGGTCTCAAACAGGAACTAAGATCAGTCCTTAAAGTGCCACTGTAGGTAAAAAAGAGACTGAGAAGAGAGACATCACTGGTCAGCCACTGCATCCACCGTATTCCCAGTCATCCGTGAGGCCCTAGTCTCAGCACTCAGCATCATACCTGCAGTCTGGGACGCTTCGATGGGCTTCATGTCCACGCAGCAGGCAGGGAAGCATCCTTCAGCAGAATGAGAAAGCCAGGCAGCTGGAATCCTCTCTGATCAGAGGGAGAACCTCGGGCAGTTACACTTGCAAGCTCAGCTTAGTTAGAGGTCCCAGGACGCTTATTTCCAACCTGGTCTTTAATTCTAAAGGAGCTTAACACACATACAGCCTTAAACCATTCGAGGGCTGGTAAAAATACATAGCTAGGAATTCTTAGCCACAAAAATTGAATCAGGTCAATATTTTCATCTGTTGTGAAGTGTTACAATTTTAAACAAAATGTTTATTTTTAATGTGATTTTCCTTAAAGCAAAATTGTAAAAAATATTGTATAATTTGTTTAAAAAAAAAAAGAAAATGTCCCCCCCCCCAATAAACTTCCTCTTGCTCTTAGGAATGCAAACATTTAAATGAATATTGTAACCATATCTGTTAATTCCCTAGTTTTTTAAACTAACAGAATATTTACTTAATGGAATTACATATGGAAATTTTCAACCCATCAAAATTATATACTGAACTGTTTAGGCATATTGGGGGGAAGGTCCTCCCCACTCCCATCAGAGAAGTATTTTTTAAGGCAAAATGCTATCTACTGTGATGGGCAGGACAGCACTTTGTAAGGGACCAGTCTGGTGCTTTCCGACAGGTACACATCAGTTTTTGATGTTTCCGGGGACGTCTTTATTTGGAAAATAAGGATATCACTTTTTTGGTTTTCCTTTGAAAGTACTTAAATCTTAAGAACATTGTATCATGATTGGGGTGGCCAAGGAAGCAAGAGAAACCATTTTTCTTTGTAGATAAAAAGCATTCTGTATGATTGTTGTATAATAAATTAATTTTTACACTAAAGTAAAGCATGTTGTGATTCTTATTTGGTTCAAAGAAGTTCACATGTGTTCTACATGCTATCCCAAATGATCTATTACTCAGGAATTTTTTTTAACAATAAAGTGCTATCTTAGCAATTAATTTTAGATATTTAACTCTTTGTTCCAATAAGCCATGGGCTTCTATGTAACAGTCACCTTTACATAGTATTCATATACCAAGGTAAGCAACTTCAGAAAACGGCCATTCATAAGAAAACTTTAAGACCAATTAGATAAGCAGAGGATAGAAAAGTTGTAACAAAGTGCTGTGCAGGATAACCCGGGACGAGCACTGGATTGGTTGATGAGACTAGACTAGGCGTGAACAATGTGGTGGGATGCTCTGAAGCCTGACTCTCCCTCGGTGGAGGCCAGCAGACAGGAGGCCCCTGCGGCTCAGGAGATGGGAGGCGAGCGGAGGCTGGACCACGGGGAAGGCTGGGAGAGCCGAAAGGTCGTGGGGCACATCACAGACATTACGGCCATGGTGTGTCAGTGTCGGGAGTAGAGTTTTCATGTGATGTTAAGGAGAACAAAACAGATCCAAAAGTGCTACAAAAGATTTGCTCAGAGTCTTCTTATGAAGTTGTTTAAAGTCCTGGCTAGTAACAGGATGAAGGCAGGGGAAGAGGGGGTGGGAGGTGGCCCTGCAGAGGGAAACTTAGAACTGAGTCAGGGCTGAAGAGCCTCCCCGTCACCTGCTGCGATTTCATTATTTTAAACGAGTAGAACCAGTTCATGAAGGCATCCTAACTGTTGCTGCAAATTAGAAGCTGCTTAAACACGATAAAGCTTTACCTAAATAAGTTCTTAGTTACTCTGTATAGAGGACAATTCGGTAAGTTTTTATGACTTCTGAAATTATTTTTTGCTACTTAAATTATTTATTTAGGCTTTATTCAAAGTCAAACTATATTCATACCACAGAAGAGTTCTACCCCAGGGCAGGCAGAGAAATAAACACTCTCACAACACCTCGACCACACTCACCTAAGAAACCCCTTGACCTTCGGTAAGACATTTCAGTCATGGGGGAAAAACGGAGAAGCTATTGATTTGTAGGTCATTTTTCTGTCTCGAGAAACTGTGCTCAGGGAACGCTGGGAGAACAAACACCAAGAGGACAAGTCAGGCTGAAACTCATACCCTCGTGGAGCACTTTGTAACTGCGGCCAGTGTGGCGCTTGCGAGCAAGCCCCGGGGAGCCCATCACGACACCATCTGAAGCCACAGCCTGTTGGCAGCGGGGGTGAGGGACATGGGAAGGGGCAGCGACCCTCAGGGCTCGCCAAGCTCTGGCACGAACCCTGGCATTTGCACGCACCGCGGTCTGTAACCTTCCGATGGGGCCTGGCCTGTGCACTTGTGTTGGCCACAGTTACCAACACTCACCCTTTTACACTCGGCCTGTTAACCTCACTGACCCCCGAAGGCATTTAAATTTGTGACTCCCAAGCGCTGAACAACGAAAGGAAAAATTGTACAGTTTTGCTTGGACTGATGTCATATACTTTCAGGGAAATGAACTTAATATTCCTGTTGGCTGTGGTACTAGTGATAAATATCAGAAAATGAAAATTTCTCTGAAAGATGTAAGCGCTCTACCAAAGACAGTCCATGTAGTACTAGCTTTTTTTTTTTAAGGCTTGTTTAATCCTATGGGCTTTGAGAAACTCTGGAAATAGTAATGTTCAATTGAAAAATTCATTAACTCTACCTTTCCAATGCTGCTTATTAATCACTTGAGATACAGAAGGGACTCCGATAAGATACCTGGTCAAGTAGGGGGAGAAACATTCGATTAAAAAAAAAGAAGAAAGAAGGAAAACAGCTTACCAAGCAAACTTTCCTAAAGGAGACAATGCCTTTGTTTGATGGATGAGGAATCCTCCAGAGAGAGAAGGAGGGAACTTTGCCCAAGGAAATTCCAGAGGTTAAACACCGAGGGGAGTCGGCACTGTCTCGAGTGCCCCCCAAGTGTCAGCCACAGCACCAGGGTCTGGAATAAAGTGGTGCAGAAATCAGACAAGGCTTTGGCTCAAAAAGCTCACGTCCAGTGGTCACCTAGAGGGAAAACCGGGGCTATCACAGAACAGGGCAAGAATGTGCTGTCTGCGCTGTTAAACACACCAGGGTTCGGTCTCCCCTCACTTACAGGGGGAACTGAACATGAAGGCCGAGATCACTGTTCATTCCTGATTCAGCTCAAGACACCACTTTACTATTCTTGGCTTGAGAAGAATGACAAAGACGATGGAAATGACATCACTAAGCGTGACTCATCACACTTTCGGAGTATACCTGAAGTCTTTTCTCCTTTTGATAACAAAAAACCACTGCACTGTGTATTAGGGTCCAATCTGAGGAGCAGAGCCACTAGGAGAGGCCCACCTACATCCTTCCTGGACTTGACCTTACACAGCTGTGGGATTGACAGCAGCCTCCGTAAGGCTGTGGTCCTCGGGTCAGATGTTGGAGCATGAAGTCCGCAGGGCAGGCAGTCGGGAAGGGAGGAGGGATCCAGCGTGGGGAGGACTGAGAGCAAGCCGTGCACCGAAGCCCACAAGGACAGACCAAAACCCTGTCGGCCCACATGCCTCTGATCTGGGTGATGAGAGTGTGCTGCAGGAGCCAGGGCCCGTGTCGCAGCGCGATGCCCATGCCTGGCTCGTGTCACAGCGACACACACACACACACACACATGCCTGGCCCAGGAGGAGGAGGAGGTGACAGGACCAGGGGAAGGCAGAGCGGCTGCAGGCCCCCATCAGAGGTGAGTCCGCAGACCCGCAACAGAGCGCGAGCACCACAGGATGGCAGTCCTGTCACTCTGCCCCTCAAACCTACCACTAGACTCGCTCTGTGACCCGCTCTCACCAGAAAGGGGCAGGAGCAGAGGTCCTGGGAAATGCTTTCAGCCCAGTCAAGCCGAAACACTACCAAGCCACCATGTCCCATCATAAAAATCAAAAATGCTGGTGACACACAAAGGAATCCAGTGACCCAGTGAGAAAACTGAAAGGCACGCTCCCAGCTCACCTGAATTCCCAGTGAGGGGCTTCAGCCGGAAGCGACCAGTCCTCTGGGACCCAGGCGGCATTGGCTCCTCTATTATCTGGTCAGTAAGCATAACCAAACCATAAATGCAAGAATCAAACCATTAAATGAGCAGGAAAGAGCCTGACCAAGTGCAGCTGGGCCTCCTGCTCGACAGATCCCAGACCACGTGGAGACGGGCTTTCCAGCCCTTCTCGACCCAAGGCAAAGCGGAGTTTTTCCATCTTGGAGATTTTTTTGCTTTAATTAACTTACTAGTTTCTGAAAAGCATCAAAATTCTGAATTCACTGATACCTGTTGCCCATATAGTCTAACCACTCTGACTCCCTGCCTCCCCCTCCAAACAGACACACACACACACACACACACACACACACACACACTTCACACACTTCATTCCTTAGGCTCCTGGGACAGGTCTCAGCTACACTGGCTTAGACACACCCTGTATTAGTGAGGATTCTCCAGAGAAAGAGAACCAGTAGGACAGATACAGATAGAGATACCTTGATATACATATTTTTATACCTAAATTATAAAGAGAGAGAGAGGGAAATGTTTATTTCAAACACTAGACTCACAAAACTGTGGGAGCTGGCAAGTGTGAAATCTGCAGGATGGGCTTCTATGCCGCAATCTTGAAACAACTGTTTTTTCCAGCAACCTCAGTCTTTGCTCTTAGGGCCTTCAACTGATTGGATGAGGCCCACCCCCTTTACAGATGGGAATCTGCTTTACTCAGTCTACCGATTTAAATGTTAATCGTATCGAAAAATGAAATTAATTAAATAAGTGCTCTTATACTCTGCAAAGCCTACAACAATATACTAAAAATAGAGTTCATTAAAAAACTCTAAAGAAAAACGATGACAAATGGGAGTTGTAAGGATTGTTTTAGGCAGATTAAACTATAAATAAATAAGTCATATTATGCAACTTATTAAATTATAATGGATAAACTCATTTCAGTGTACAGTCTAGCTGAACTTATCCAATCATGAAGAAAACTTTTTTGTAGACAGCCTCAACTTGCATTGTTTCATTTTCCTAAAATAAATTCACTCGACTGTATGCACAACTTTATGCACTCAGACTTTATTAGGGCATTCAGTAATTATCAAAAGATGACTATTTCTCCTCTGCCAAAGTTGGTATTTTTGTTAAAGTGCCAGAGAAACTGAATATCTGCAGATCAAATGAAAGGATAACTATTTCGAAACACACCACCATTTTCACCTGAGCGATTTGCATCACATTTGAATTAGTTCTCCCTTAAAGAGAAACACCAAGCAGTACATATACAGATGCTAAGGTTTCCCCACCTGCAGATAACTTGAATTCTCAAACAGAAATCAATTTTACTTTTACAAATCATCAAAAAAAAAAAAAAAGGGCAACATCACTCCAAGTTGCTAAACATCCTGAACTTCCGATTTTCTGACCAAATTTAATACAAAAGGTTAACTTGTGTAAACAAATGGACAAACTACCAACATATTTATAGTCTATTCCAGCTTGGCAGGTCGCAGGAATTCCATTTGGAGTGAATGAGCACAAAGCAGAAAGTCAGTGCTGGCATGGCCCGAGGCAGCCTTATCTCCTCCCCGTGGCTCAGACTGACGGAAAAGAAACAGGACAATAGTAGTTAGTGGAGCCTGAACTATCTCCCTCGTGGTCCCTCAGAACTCAGCAGGAAACATGAACGTCACTCCTTTTCATTGGCTACATGCCTAACTTGGATACTCAGTGAAGTTGCATCTTACATGCTCTCCAGGAGCTAAGGTCTGTGCCCTGGGCCAGGGAACACTCTCAAAAATCTCTTAAAAAACGTGTCACTGTGAAGACACATGTGCCATCTTTCAACAGGCTATTGCGCTAGGCTATTTCTTGGACGGAGGACCAGATCAAGTGGCCGGGCTGGCTTTCGGGGCCAGCTTGTACGAAAAATGCGTGTTGTTAACAACCAGACTGTCACTGAGCCCAAGGATGCTCTCAAAACAAGAAGTAGGTAGGAGCTGACATCAGCTGAGGGAATGGATTCTCCCACCGTAAAAAAACACTAGGGCACATGCTCATTGGGGAAAATGACAGGCAAAATCACTCGTGCGATTTATTTCTCCGTTCTTCCTGTGTGCAGCACCCATAATTTAATTCAGGCATGAGAGACAGTACCGGTTACCTATCCAACATCTAGTCTCCGCTTCCTCCTTATGAACGGAACCCTACTTTGTGAGAACAGTAGCATGCTCAGTTAAATTCTTGCCACCCCGGATTCCCGTGTAACTGAGTGACTCAGTGACTCATGTGACTCAGTTCTGGCTAATCAGATGGAGACAGAAGTCTACTGGTTTGTCTTCTGTGAAAATGGTTTCCCTAATTTAAAAATAAAGGAGAATAAGGGGGAGGGTATAAATCAAGTGGCAGAGCACATGCTTAGCATGCACGAGGTCCTAGGTTCAATCCCTGGTACGTCCATTAAAAATAATAATCACTAAATAAACAAACCTAATTACCTCCCCCTTCAAAAGAAAAAAAAGAGAGAGTAGAGTTCAGCAAATGTTAAAAATAAATAAATAAATAAAAATAGGGGAGAATAGATTCTGCTGGCACACATCTTTTACCAAATCCTTGCCCGTCTCCTTCCCTCTGCCCGGGGTGTGGAAGACACGCTTCAAGGGAGTAAAGTCCTTCTGTGGCTACAAAGCCCAAAGCCACAGGACGGGGGGCAGAGCAGGAAGCGCCGGGAACATGGGGCCCTGACTACCACCTAAAGCTGCGGTCCCAGCCCTGGAGAGCCTCCCTCTGGGCGGCTGCTCGCAGGGTTAAAATAAGACCCCTACTTGGTTTAACTGCTGGAGTTTGGCTTTCATTATGTGACTGAGTGTAACATGTTCATTTAATTCGCCTGTGATCCAATTCCCCACGAGGGCTGGGAATTCTAATATTCTTAGCCCAGATTAGCCTTTTCTCCATATCCTCTTTTAGTACTATTTTGATTTGGAGATTTGTCATTTTTGCTGCCCCCGGATAAAATAATAATGTTCTCCTGATAATGAAAGCCATTCAAGACCTATGTACCAGGGTCTTCACTCCAGAATTATTGGTAATAATCATTTTAAATAACCTGGATGTTCATCAATAGGGAACTGAATGTGTAAGTTATAGTAGGTACATCAGCTGGGACACTGCATTTAAAAAAAAAGCAGATTCATGTGATTGATTTGGAAAGGATTCCTACATCTATTGCTGAGAGAACAAAGGAAGACTAATGTGCATAATATTTAGCGTATCATTTATGTTACCTAAAATACACGTATTTCCACTTTTGAAGATTTGTATATATTCTTATATAAGCATAGAAAAAATATCTGGAAGAATACATACCAAATAGTAAGGAGACAATTCTCTCTGGATCATAAAGATGAGGGAGGGTTAGGGAAAGGGGGAAAAGTTCACTCTTTATAAATGTTATGCTGTTTGAATTTAACACATGAAAGAAATTTATATCTTGCACTATGTCCTAAAAATACAAAACACTCTAAGACAGAAAGTAAATTCACCTAAAATGTCACCACGCAGAAATAACCACAGTTGACATTTTGATGAGTATCTTCTAGAGTCGAGACCTCGTACTACATATGCATGCACACACACCCCATCCTCCGTAACACCACCCCCTCCTGGGACAATTCTTTCTCACCCTCTTCTTCTGGCTTCATCTCCCTCATCAAACTTCAACACATTGGAGCGTCCCGAGAATTTTGTTCTGGAACGTCTCTATAATTGGTTCCTAAATCAATTCTTCCAGTCTCGTGCTCAGCCCTCTGCCATGAACTTCAGTCTCGAATATCCCAGTTACCCACCTGACAATTCCATTCACAGGCCGAAGTCACAAGGTCAATGTTAAGTCCCAAATCAAACTTTCAATATCCATCCA
This sequence comes from Camelus dromedarius, assembly GCF_036321535.1. Lineage (NCBI taxonomy): Eukaryota > Metazoa > Chordata > Mammalia > Artiodactyla > Camelidae > Camelus > Camelus dromedarius. The sequence goes on along the minus strand of NC_087454.1, from coordinate 6,770,705 downwards.
CATCCTCCTCCTTCCCCGCCAGCCAATAAAACTGGACCTTTCCCAGTCTTCACTATTTCCTTAAATGACATCAATTTCCACCTAGATGCTCAAGCCCCAAGCCTGGAAGTTGTCCTTAATCCTGCTGCTTCCCCTCCAGCCACAACTAATCCATCAGCAGCCCTTCCAGCTCCAGCTCCACCGCACACATCATTTTCAACTTTTAACTCAGATGTTACTTCCTTAGAAGGACTGACTTGACTCTCCTCCTTCCATACCATCTGTCTCTCTCATCACACTTCTTTCCTTCTTAGCCTTTACCACAATCATGAGTTCTTATCTATTTAATTGTTTACCATCTGTCTTTCCTACTAGAATGTACCCCCAAAAAGGTCAAGGGCCCCTTGGGTCTTGTTCTACCCCCAGGATCTAAGACAGTACCAGCACCTAAAAGCCTCAACAGTTCACTGAACGAATGAATATATGAACATAGACACCCTCATCTAACATTTAAAACGAATAGGATTGTGTTATATATGCTGTTTTGCAACCAGCTTTTACTTCTCACTCACTGTTGAGTATCTTCTACATCAATGTCATCCAAATCACTCTTTTTGATGGCAACACGACATACCATACGAGTGTATCGATCGATTTAACCGGACACTAGCTGGGCATCTAGACACTTCCCAGTACCTCCCTATCAGAGTCATCTGTAATACACATCACAGTAAGTGTCTGGTGGCCAATTTCATCTTTAAGATAATTTCCTAGAAGTGGAATTTCTGTGTCAAAAATCTCAAAGCACAGCTTTGGACATTGAAAGGAGTTGTTAAAAAAAAAAAAAAGCACCCACTGCATTTATTCCCAAATAAAATGAAGCAAAACACACGTGTTCAACAAATAGTTACTAAATTCTTTAAGGTAAAGGGAATGACAGTCCTATTAAAATATATTTAGCTATGGTCTGCTTAGACCTCCACCTTGAAGAAAAATCTCAAAGTTGATACCTGCATTAAAAGCCCCATTATTAAATGCTGTAAGAAAGAACAAAACAGTATTTAAAGAATCCAGCTGGGTGGGAGGGTTGTTGTCCTTAAAGTGACTGTGTCCAAGAACAGAAGAGTTGGGGGGTGCTCTACACACATTAGATTTATTTCACTCTGTGGGCCTGACAACACGGCCAGGAAACTCTTGGAGTGGTGGCCCCAGGAGGTGCTGGCCCGTCCGGGAAGCATGAGGGTTCATGGTGATAATTCTATAAACTCTTTCCTTTAAAGATCTGAGTCAATCCCATCTGGCTTCAAATTCCTCTTTGTCTTAGTCACTGTCAAAAGACAGCCACTATCAGCCACGTTACCATCCATTCTCACCTAAAGATGGTTGCACGTCTCCTCCTCTGCCCCAGTCTACTCCCCTCCCCCACCCTCCAGAGCGCCCCTTCTTGGGCCCCTACAACCCAATCAGCCAGCAGCAAACACCTCAACATCCTCAGCCTCTTCTATCTCCTTGCCTCCTCCTTTTAGCTAAAACGTGGCTGACTCCAAGGCACCACCTGTTACTTTACGGGAGATTGTTCCGTGGGTCTCTCTGTGCAATTTCTCTTGTTTTGGTATTGGAATGCAAGGTTCATAAAAAGAACTGGGGAATTTTTATGCTCCTCTGTGCTGGAATAGTTTCAACAACACTAACATTATACTTTAAAGGACCAGCAGAATTCCTCTGTGATGTGATCTGGGCCAGACACAGGTTTGTAGGGTAGTTCTTTAACTTTCTCTATTTCTTCTGTGAACATTTGCCTATGTTTTTCTATCTATTTAGGAGTCTGTTTTATTAAATGATATTTTTCTGGAAAACTGTCCATTACTTGAGATTCTCATCAAAACTTGGATAAGTGCAGACAAATGCAGGTTAAAATGTTAACAAATGAACTCTTGTTTCTGCCCGAGTCACATACCCCTCCGACCCCAAGTGTTCCCTATCTCTCTAATCGGCAGCACCATCCATCTAATTGCTAGAGGACAGAAGCCCAGGAGGCAGCAGAATTCTCCTTCCTTTACCTATTGCTTCCACTTCTCAGGAACTTACTTAGTCTAGCCCCCAAATGCGTCTGGAATCTCTCCATTTCTCACCATCTCCAAGGCCCTCCAGTCAAGCTTTCCTCTTCTAGTCTTCGCTTTTCCAATCAATTCTCAACACAGCAGCTAGAAAGATTTTCTTAAAATACAACTCAGACTACCCTCACCCCCCGATCGATGCCTTTGCTCACAGCCATCCAGAGTTTCCTTCACCCTTACTATACAATTCAGACTCCTCGACGTGGTCACTGACAGTCAGCCAGGCTCCCAACTTCATATCCAGGAACTGTCCCCCCTACACCACCGTGATCCAAGAACTTTCAGTTCCTCCAAGATGTCAAAGTTCTCCCCAGCCCAATCCTGTTCCTTGAAACAGCTCACAAGTCTAGTCCCTTCCCATTCCTGAAACGGCATCCTGAGTGTTGCTTCCTCAGAGGGACCTTGAATGACCATCCTATCTGAAACTGGTACTTCACGCCACCGCTCTCTGCCAAAGCGCCTTCTCAGCCTCCCTCGAAGCACTTAGTATACTTGTGATTGTTTTATTTGTTTAGTTTTCTGTCTTCCTTCAAGGAATTTACTTTGGGGTGGCAGGCGGGAGGGGAGCCAAGAACATGTCTGTGTGTCATTCACTGCGTCTCCCTGTTTAGCACAGAGCTCGATGCAGGGCAAGTGCTCAATTATACGTATTTGCCAAATGAAAGAATGACCCAGATCCAGAAGGATAATTTCTAGGATGGGAGATACGGTGAAACAGGAGGAAGCTCAGTGGAAGCGACGTAATGTGGACAAAGAATGAGAGTAACTTCTAGGGCTTGCTTCCCCACTTCAAGTCACGGTGACTGAACAGAGCAAAGCTTGTACCTACCCCAGGAGCGCAGCATAAAGCGGATCTTTGGCGTTCCTCATGAAGGCTGAACTGGATTAAGCCTGCAAGAAATTGATCCACCTCATTATGTCCACATTAGGCAATTTAAAAACAAGACTATATATCCGTGTGCCTATTACATATGTACCACGGAGTGATTTCATAGACTGTTGTATTGCAGGACCTTCACTGAGGAGGCTCAGTAGCCAATTCAAGATATCAACGTAAGAGATGAATATTTTCATCTGATTTTTTTTTATTGAAGTACAGTTGATTTACAATGTGGTGTTAGTTTCTGGTGTACAGCAGTGATTCACTTATATGTGTATATATATATTCTTTTTCATTATAGGTTATTACAAGACCTTGAATGTAGTTCCCTGTGCTACACAGTAGGACCTTGTTTATCTATATTATACATAGTAGTTTTTAGGTTTGATTCTCTTTTATGCATTGTCTCTGTCATGCCATTAGCCCACAACACATGGAGAGGGATTTCATGACCACCATTCAAAGCACTGAATCCCTGTCTTCTGCACCTCTGTGCTCGGGGCTGCAACAATCTAGTCTGAGGAAGTCCTTCTCATCTCCCTAGGAAAATGTGTCAAGCCACCACTGACGTGCAGACATGGCAAAAGGAGAGACACTGGGCACCTGTGTGATCTCAGCCAAGCTGATTAACCTTGCTAAGTCTCAAGGGCACATCAAGCACTTAGCCCAGAGCCCAGTGCCCGGTCGGAATGCAGTGTGAGCTAAGGGCACCACCGCCTTCTCTCATTTGCAAACCACGGGGCATGGTCCTTATGTGCTCAGAAGAGAAGAGAGCAAATTCAAAACTTGGAGGTTGTATACTTAAAAGCCATCTTTAGCCTTTAATGAAAAAGAATATGAAAACGAATATATGCGTGTATATGCATGACTGCGACGTTGTGCTGTGCACCAGAAACTGACACATTGTAACTGACTGCACTTCAATTAAAAATAAATAAATAAAAGCCATTTTTGTTCTTCGAGGTATTTGAAATTCACACAGGGGCCCGTTATCAAGGGAGATGAATGAAACTAGTGATTAATATCTACAACGTAAACTACATGAACTGATGAGACAGTTGCCTAAAATCTGGGTTTAGACAAAACAGGTCCTCTACCCCAAGAAGTATACTTTAAAAGAAGATGTATTTAATTCATTTCAAAGTACTAACAGTTACCCCTTCATTCAGGAAAGGCAGCCCAGATTTAGAAGTTCATAATAATGTTTTTAATTAAATTGTCTGAAGTTATTTTCTAGCAAAATAGATCATGAATTCTCTAGGTTTCAGAAGACTAAGGGATATAATCTCTATAAAGCTCACTCTATTATAGATTATACTTATCTGTATTATATAGACAGATATACAGACAGGTAGATACAGTGTACGTAAATATACATAGTATAGTACAGAGAACTGCTTTATATCAGCAGTTCTCCACCTCACATTTGGGACCCTTAGGGAAACTGTTTCCAAAGGTTCTGTGAGGTCAAAACTATTTCGGTCATAATGGTAATAGCACTAAGACATTACTTGCTTTTTTCATTCTTACTCTCTCACAAATGTTCAGTGGAGTTTTCCAGAGGCTACATGATGTGTGGTACCACACTGGATTGAATTCAGAGGCAGATATGTCTTCTATTAAGCCAGACAGTAAAGAGATTTGCAAAAACATAAAACAATGCTACTCTTCTCACGTTTGTTTTGGAAAGTCTGGTTATTTTTCATTAAAAAAAAATCTGTTATTTATACCACTATGCAAAGGTTTATTATTTTTTAAAATAAATACGTTTTTAAAAAACGTCAATTTTTAGCGTGGAAAATATTCAGAGATATATCCCCGCAAAGCCAAACCTCTCTGGGGAGTCTCAATACATTTTAAAAGTGTTCAGAGGTCTTGATTCCAACAAGTTTGAGAACCATTAAAAGCCAACCATGGGCATTCAGTGAAGAAGTTTTAAATGGAAACCTACTTTAATCACGCACATGGAGGGAGATGCATGCGTGGAAGAATTTTGCAAATCTATAGTCCACACTGTCATCACTATTCATTGTGTTAACTGGGGTCGACAGTAGCATGGAACTCAAATTTGGAAAGTTTTTGCTGTACTTGTCTGAAATACATGACATGATCAGAATAATATCCCTTTTAAAACCACGTGACTTCGATTTCTGGGATAAAAGCTGATTCTCAACGGGGAGAGAAAGCTTGCGCCATTACAAATTTATAAGGGGCCCCTTTTGATTCGAGCAGGAAGAAAGCACAGAATGTCGCCCCAGGTACAGGCAGAGGCGTGACGGGCTCCTCTCTCTTTCCCGACTCCTTAAACCCTAGGAAAAGGCACCGTGTTCCAAATGGATAGAAGCCGCAGCCTCAGAAGGCATGCTGGCTGATCACAGCGGGACACACGCGGAGCAAGACAATCCCACGTGTCTTTTAAAACAGAATATACAGAATATATTGTCAAGAACACAGTCCAGCTTCACTGAAAATCAACGGTTGGCTCAGAAGCCCAACCTCAATATTTTCCTCAAAATCTATTTTAAGTATTTAAAAATATTGCTTAAAAAGAAAACCACTTGCATCAAAAACACTGAAGTCTGGATGACCCTGATTATGCTCGTCAAAATCAATACCCCAACTGGCATCCTAAACCACGCTCTAAGCTCAGGGATCCCCAACCGAAGTGGCTGTTGAGAAAAGTTGCAGCTAATTTGCTACTAATCTAAGGTTTTATCAAACTCAGCCACTCACACTTGAGCTGAATACCTCCTACTTCAACTAAGATATGCTCTAGAAAGAGTATTTGTTTAAAAAAAAATACCTCAGCAGTTGCAGATCACAGAATGATTTCAGATCATCAGACTGTTTCCCCCAAAATTCCTAAAATTGAACAAAAGGTTGGCTGGTTGGATGAAGAAATTAGCAGTTATTCCACCCTGGACAGAGCCCCTTAAGTCACAGAGAATGTTCCAAACAAGAGGAACTTACCAGAACATTCTCCTCAAGGCGTTTCAGATCCTGAATATCCTTCTCAAGACTGCTCAGCTCTTGAAGAACAAAATCGTGAAACTCTTCTAGTTTACTCATTCTGATAAATATAAAAGCCACAAATTTCATTGGGGCAGCTTGGATGTGACAAACGACACTCTTAATCTCTTATTGCAAGGATATTTCATATTCTTCCCTAGACATTTCTTGTCTTAAGAATATATGTCTCCCATTTCTCCGATGAAGACATACAGATGGCCAAGAGGCACAGGAAAAGATGCTCAATACTGCTTATGGTCAGAGAAATGCAAATTAAAGTTACAACGAGGTATTACCCCACACCAGTCAGAATGGCCATCATTCAAAAGTCCACAAACCACAAATGATGGAGAGGCTGTGGAGAAAAACTGCTACTACTGATGCGAATGTAATCTGGAGCAGCCACTATGGAAACCAGTACGGAGATTAAAACCAAACTAAAAATAGAGCTACCATGCGATCTATAAATCCCACTCCTGGGGGCATGTATCTTGCGAAAACCTAAATTCGAAAAGATACATGCACCTCAATGTTCATAGCAGCACAATTTACAATAGCTAAGACACGGAAACACCCTGAATGTCCACTGACAGATGACTGGATAAAGAAGCCGTGGTATATTTATCCAATGGAATACTACTCGGACACAAAAGAATGAAATATTGCCTTTCTCAGCAACATGGATGGACCTAGAGATATCATATTAAGTAAGTCAGAGAAAGACAAATATCATATATCACTTAGATGCAGAATCTAAAAAAAATGACACAAATGAACTTACTTACAATTAGAGACTCACAGACATAGAAAACTTAAGGGGAAAGGCAGGGAGAGATAAATTAAGAGTTTGAGATTAGCAGATACAAACTACTATATACAAAATAAACAACAAACAAGGTCCTACTGGATAGTACAGGGAACTATATTCAGTAGCTTGTAATAACCTATAATGAAAAAGAATCTGAAACAGAATATTTATATGTATACCTGAATCACTATGCTGCACACTAGAAACTAACACATTGTAAATCAAATATACATCTCCCTTCTCAGCCCTCCCCTCCCCGCCTGCCCATCCTCACCCCCAGAAACATAACTATGCAAACTTTGCTTGAGCCTTTCAACAGAAGTCCAGAGACAACTGGCATTTCAAAAATCATTCTTAGTAGAGCAAAGGGGAGGTGACTCCAGGCATAGGGAGACTGAAGCCAGACTTGGCTAAAAGCCAAAACACCAATCACGGCTCCCCATCACCTCCCGCCTCCCCCCTGCCCCTCTTTCTCTTGCCTTCAGTTGGCCTTGAAATTGGCTGATAAACTCTCTTTCCACCTCTGCATCTGCAACCTGAAATTTCTAACAGTCGCTGTTCTGGGTCTAAACACCAAATAAACTGCTTATCTTCTCACTTGCTTATTTCTGCCTTCTCCGTTGGGCTGAAAGTCCCATGAAGGCAAAAAGCTCCTGCCCACTGCCTGCGGGCACTGAGCCCAGGACAGGCTCAGCGTGCGCTCACTGGATGGAAAGGGAGGTGAATGCATGCTCCCTACAAGGTGACAGGAGTTCCACAAGCCCAAAGTCCCTCACGGGCTGATTTCGAGAATCTAATGATTTTGCGTATATATAAAAGTTTGAAACAATTATAAATTGCTATTTGTGTTATGTGTTCCACCCTAAGAAACTTTCTACTTCAGTTAAGCAAACTGACCTCTCATTGATTTCCGCCCCCCTCCCTTCATTTATAGGCCATTCCCTCCCATGAGGAACAGCTTCCATCCTTGCCTTCCCTGTACCAGGCAAAGCTGTGTATCCAGAACCTCACTCCAGACGCACTTCCGCTGCAATCACTGAATTAATCACAACAGAAACCCACCTCTCTATTCAACCCCTTCTCACTCCACATCTGTCTGAAATCTTGGCACCTTTGTGCTTCCTGCTACATGGACCTAGGGGTGTGTTTGTGCACGTGTGTGTGTGTGTGTGTGTGCACATGTAAGTGTAGCAAAATATACATAGAATGTACCCCTGAAACCATTTTTAAGTGTACAGTTCAGTGGCATTAAGAACTCAGTGTCGTCCAACCATCACCTCTCTTCATTTGCAGAACTGTTCCACTCTCCCAAACAGAAACTCTGCTGATTAAACAAGCTCTTCCCCTTCCCTCAACCCCTGGGAACCTCTATTCTACTTTCCAGCTCCATGAATTTGCCTATTCCAGGTACTTCCTATAATAGGATCATATAATACTTTTCCTTTTGGATCTGGATGATTTCACTGAGCTTAAGGTCCCCAGGTTCATCCACGTTGTAACACGGGTCAGAATTTTCCTCCTTTTTAAGGTGACTAACATCCCACTGTACGTATATACCATACACCATTTACCCAGCATTTTTTTTACATATATATCCACGCTCATTGTCTTCACAATTGGACTATGCATTTTCTAAGAATGGTATTTCAGGATCATACAATGGAAGACCAACTAGAGGCTTAAGGAGGCTCTTATTTCAATCCCTCATTGTACAAATGAGAAACCAGAAACCCAGCAAAGTCAAGCAATTTATCAAACCTCACCTCGGCTCAAGCTTCCACTCATGGTCCCGCACAACAGTCAGGAGACAAAGGCGGTTTGCCAAGGATCAGCCTTCCATGAACTTGTTTTGAAACCCAACACTTACCTGCACTGATGGATCTGGTTTAAAAGTTTCATTAGGCAATCTGGCGCTTGCTTTGTATTTTTTGAATAAAGTGGGCTCCTTCTGTACCTAAGCTAAATCATAACAATAACAAAATCAGCACATTTGGGTTAAACATAACAACATACATTGGGTGCCGGCTTTGTCCTAAAAGGATGCTGCCAGCACATAATACAGTGAACATTATCACTAATGAATTGTGACCAGGCACCGTAACACACACTTCATGTGTTACCCCAGGTTCCGTACCAATAAAGAACAATGCTATTGATACAGACTGACTATCGTGAACAAATTTCCATTATAAATTAGCTACATCAGTACTACAGGAAGTAAGACTGGAGATCTTCCAAGTTAGCTAAACGAGTGTATGTTAGGTAAGATACTTTTCTCAAAAGTGCTAATAAGTAACTCATTAGGGATTTAGAAACAATAGGATAAAATGGAGGGGATGGAAATGGTTTCAAAGTTCATCTTGCAGTCAACGTTTTGTGGCACCCGTATGTGCAGGGTCTCAAAGATCTGCCACCACTCAGCTGACCATCCGCCCAAGTCACCTCTCTCCTCCACACGGTGCCCCCTCCTCCCCTTCCTTGTATATCACTGTGACCAAACCATTGCTTCCTGGTTTCTGGATTTCTGAGAATGCAATCAACACAACCAAACCATGAGTCTGCTTTGCACGTAGGTACCTCTGGTCCCACTGCAGCAAACGGACATGGAATAGCTTATAAAAACAAACCACAGTTCACAACGGCACTGAAGTCTGTGACCACAGCTAAGACAAACATACCTCCCCAGGGACTCAGGGACACCTTCACACAGGAAGGGTAACAACGGTATTGACGAACAGGAACTGGTCACTACAAATGCCTAACGAGCTGGCTGCTGCTTCTTAGTGGACCATTACCTCGTATTTTCTTTTCAGTTCTCTCGTGAAGTTTTCAAAGGTTGTGATCATTGCAGAACCTTTCGAGTTCTCCTGCGTAACTATTAGGGATGAAGTAGGAATGCCTTCCAAACAAGAAGAACAGAACAGTAAATAAAACCGACTAAGGGCTCCGAGTACATGTGCTCGGTCCACCAGCTGCCCAGAGGATGGACAGCCAGAGGCACAGACCTGACCCACAGGAGCCCCACCGGCTGCCCGGCTGTGACTGCAGCAGGACCGCAGTGGCCGGGCCCCACCAGGCCAGCTTGAGCAAACGCTTCATGTCACTTCCCACCCAAACTCACACTCTGGCAAGTGCTCATTTCACCCAAACGTTCCCAGTGCTTTAAATAAGAGCACCCGCTAGCACATCTAAGAAGCAGACCCGGGTGTTGTAAGAGGTTTGCAGGAGGACGTGATGGGTGGGGCGTCTCCAGGGGCAATGCTGGCAGAACAGCTTCTGGGTACCAGAAGTTTTCGGAGGGCTCACGAGGGGTCTGGCACTGTTCTAAGGGATTTGTACTTATCAAGTCTGTGAATCCTCACAAAATCCAAGTGAAGCTGGCACTGTCATCGTCCACATTTAACAGAGAGATCACATAACTGGTCCAAGTTCACACCCACAGCTCCAGGGTTGGAACACAGGCTGTCTGGCTCTTAACCACCTCCTCCTAGTCCCTCCAGGCTTCCAAATCTGCCTCCTTGGAGCCTCCTGCTTCACTACAGTGGCATCGCTCACCCAGAAGGCCATCCTCACATATGCAGACATTTCGGATCACTCTCTTTTATTTGTACAGAGCGAATATTTCTAACACAAAAATTTAGCTGATCACCATCAACTAAAGCAGAGACCTATATGTTTAAGAACACTTGGGCCCTGAAAATGGCCACGAAGAGTTAAAAGGCAGAAACTAAAACGTCAGAAGGAGAGAGAGTGCTTGGTTTTATCCACAATCTGTGTAACAATTTACCCGTCTCTGAAAGGACAAAATACTTAGTTTTTCGGGTCCTGCAGCTACAATGACCTTAAAACTAACTCCCTTGTAACTCATGTGGGGACATTCAGAGCTGAGACAGTTGTCACGTTCGCACCTGACCTGCTGGCTGGGTGCACAGTGTTACCTGCCAAGTTGGTTTCTTCTGCTGCTGAGGACAGGGATCCTGGACCATGACTGTCCTCCAGTCTCGACTGTTTCCACTTGGCAGAACGACCCTCCGATTGGTCTGAAGGCAAGCACAGCACAGTAATAAACACACACACCTTTCTCTGGTCCCAAATTTATCTTGCCCTCTCTTCACCCAGGGTTAATGGCCAGCCCTGATGCACAGCAATTGAGACTTGTTCCCTGCTTGTTACTAATCGCTCATTTAAGGGACACTCTGCTTAGCAGGATATAGACTGACTCAAATGAAAAGCAGTGATGGTTGATGTCAAAAACGCTTTCAGGGCTCTGGGCTAAAGGGCGAACTGGCAAGGTTTCCTGACCTGCCAGCTTTTGGAAGCTCATGGGATCACCCTGCAGAGGGCGCCACCTGCCGATTACACTGGCACTTCAGTGCTGTCCTGAGGGCGTCTCCTAAGTGGGTCAAGTTCATTCCTCAACAACTCAGGTGACTCTGAGAGCCTCCACTGATGAGATTTAATAAAAAGATTATCTTTTGTTTTTCTTTCTAATTTAAATGGCTGTCCTTTTTTCTCCTTTTCATTTACTTTTTTTAACGGAGGTACTGGGGATTGAACTCAGGACCTTGTGCATGCTAATCCTGCCCCTCAAATTCTCTTTTCAACTTAGCAGTTACTAAATTTTTTTTTTTTTTAAAAATTGAAGTATAGTTCATGTACAGTGTTTATAAGTTACAGGTGTACAACAGTGATTCAATTTTTCAAGGTTATACTCCATTCACAGTTACTGTAAAACGTTGGCCATGTTCCCCGTGTTGTACAATATACCCTTGTGGCTTATTTTATATCCAATGGTTTGTCAGACTCACAGATACAGAGAGCAAACTAGTGGTTACCAGTGGGGAGAGGGAAGGAGGAGGGTCAGTTTAGAGGTAGCGGAGAAAGAGGAACAAATAGTTTCTATTTTGATGTTCAGTTTCACCCCCAACAAGTCCTCACCCCATCTGGGCCCTCCCAGCCCTATCAATGGCATCGCATCATTGTCAGCAGTGCCCTAGCCTCAGGCCTGACCCCTGTTTTTCTTTTTGGTCTCCTTCTCTTCCATCTTCAAGGCCTGAGGTTCTGCCTACAGAAGGCACCTGTCCCAGGCCACCTCCCTGGAGGACCTCATCAGCTCCATACCTTCAGCTGCCCTCTCCAAAGTCTCTCTCTTGTCTGAGCTCTCTCAAACAGCAACCTTGTGTTTCCATCTCAGAACCCACTCTTTTCTCTTCCTCCCCACCCACATCACTCTTTGTTCCCCATCCACTGAGCCCCTGCGCGCACGTGCACACACACACACACACGTAGCTGAGAAGCCATCTGCTCTTCCCCCTTTCCTCACATATCCAGCTAGTCACTATAGATTTTCCCCTGAAAGTTCTGGAATTGAACTTCATGAGTTCACTCAGTGAATCCTGGAGTGTTACTCTGAGCAGGGAGCTGGGCAATATGGTGAGTTTCTCCTTCCGCAGGAGCAGGTTGCTCTGCCCTGGTCTCCCTGCAGCCCCTCAGGCTCTTGGGCACATTCTCACCTCAGGGCCTTTGCACTTGCTGCTCCTCCAGCTTGCATCCTCCCCCTCCCCCCTACATATCTACACTAAGGTGTCCTCTGGCCATCCAAACTACAACTTCAGTGGGAGGGTAGAGCTCAGTGGTAGGGTGCATGCTTAACATGCATGAGGTCCTGATTTCAATCCTCAGTACCACTATTAAATAAATGAAAAAATAAATGAACCTAATTACCTACCCCCCTCAAAGAAACGGCAAACTAAAATTTCAACTTCCCAACTTTTAAATCCCCTTCTCTGCTTAATTTTTTCTTAGCATTTATCACAGGGTAATATACTATAATATGTCTCCCCTACTGGAAGGTAAGGTCCAGTGAAGGCAGGTGTGCTGTCTGTTTTGTTCACCAGAATATCTAACATGTAGACAAGTGCATGGTAGACATTCAGCAGACGTTCACTGAATGAATAAATAAATAAATGCTGCAGAATATTCTAAAAGAGGATCTTAGTAAAACAGGAATTTATTCTAATTATCTTATACTATCAGTGAGGGAAGAGCTACAGGAATATCAAAACTATTAGAGACCCAAGTATCTACTGCATAAATAGTAAGTAGAAATTAGTAAAATTTAGCATTTTGAGACTTGCTGAAGCTACCTTTTGGGAGGAACTGTAAATATACTCATTTTTTAGAAACAGCACCACAGCAGGAAATACCAGTCATAAATATCAAGGTGACAAAAGGAAAAGAAAAATAATTTTGCTGTTAGAATTATGCAAAGTAGAGAATAGTCAGTGTTAAAATAGTTCACACTCTGTGGTAAAATAGAAGATACATTTTTTAAGAAAAATGAATAACTTAGATTATTTTCTATTAAAGGACAAAAAAGAAATAGCTAAACAAGGGAGGTATAAAACAAGACTGAGAGAAAAGGATGATCAAAAGCAGAACGAACTAAATTAATATCAGACATATAGATAAAATGAGCTGAATACATGAATACATGACCTTCACTTAGTTGGTTTGCTATAATAGAATTTTCATAAACTAAAAACTTCATTAGAGATCACACTCCTACTCTGAACTTTGAAAAGAACCCACATCCAGCCTCTCTGTAATAAAAAAAACAAATAAAATGAAAAGCATAAAAAATATTCTCAGCTTTGAGAGGGGCCACTGTCTGTTTCTCCTCACTGCTCTTAGATTTAGGTGTGTTCGTTTGTTTGCAAAGCATGGATGGGTATTTCTAGGGAGTTGCCCTGTTTCAAAGCTAAATGGTTTCTTAAATCAAAGAAAAGAATCCAGGCACAGCACGGCCCTCTTCCAGCCACAAAAGAAACAGCACTGATGCTTGACTCTCACATGGTGTCTATACCCTCATCGTGGCCCAAAGAAACCACTTAGAGAGGATTTCAGCTATCCCAATTTGGGCAACTACATCTCTTTACATCTCTTTCCTTGCTGCTCCTTCTAGATTCTTAAAATTTTCTCTTCTGACAACATATTTGCAGCCATAGCTCAAAGCATGGCCTTGAATTTCCATTTATCATGTTCATGAACCACTAGTGGAAAAGCAGGGCACCTGCTGGCACAGATAACAGGTACCTTCTATGGAGAGAGGAATCCAGGAACACTGCATAAATAACCTTGTTACCCCTTGAATGAGTTGCTTGGAATTTGTGATCAATTTACAGGGATCATTCAGATGGACCACGTGGGAGATAAGGAAGTAACCTGGCATATAAAAGCCTTTATGAGGGGGACATCTTATAAATGTCCTGAAACAAAGGAATGGCTCTCAGAGGGAAGAGGCTCCTCTAGAGAAACTGAAGCATTTGTTAAAGGCTGCAGGTCCTAAGCAATGCAGTTGCCTCGGGCGTTTCCATGGTAACTGCATGCCTCTTTTAACCGGGACTTTTTGACATTCTCAGAAAGGAGTTCAAACCAGGTACACAGAGCACTTCAGAAATGAACACGCACACCGTGGCTGAAAGTAAAGTGATTGCAAATGAACGCTAACTCTGTTGGTTTGCTGGTGGCTGGCAGAGGGGCTACGGGCTTGCTTGTGAACACGGCCGCCTCCATTTCTGTGAAGATTGAAGACTTTTGCAATCTGAGGGGCCTCTGAACCTATCTGGGGTGGCCTATTGGGCACAGGTCGCAGTGAGTAATTTGGTGTCCACACTGCATTGATACACTCGTACTTCTGATGAAACAATTTTTAGTGCTACACAGAACCCAGCCCTATGGTTAACAGCCAACTTCTCCTGAGTTAAGTCATTTTAAAAAATCTTACTCTGAAGTGACACCCTGTGGCCTAAAATGATAAAGGCCAACAGCCTTCACTGGGGCAAGAATAGTCATCTTTACCAAAATATCCTTCCTGTGGAAGCCTGTTGCCAGGACCAATTTCTTTGTTTTTCCTACCAATGTGTACTATGCTGAGAATAAAAAAAAATAAAGACAGTCTTTATTGCTGAATTTCTTAGTCTTACAAGGACTACTGAAATATCTTTTGTCTGGATTACTGCATTTTAAAAATCAGTAAATCAATTAATAATAAATCCTTATTTGTGACTAAGCATCAATAACTGTTCAAATATGGAATTATGCAGGTTCAGCACGAAAGGACAGTGTTTTCTAAGTTTCTTAGTCTGGTCCCCTAGCAAAGATTTATTGGATGGTTCTACATGTCAGGCACCATACTAGGCATTCCTGGCTTCGTTGTTTCATTCAGTGCTATCTTCCTGACTCACTCCCAATTCCTCGGGCCTCTCCAAGAAGGCACATGAGGGCAAAATGCAAAACCATGAGTGATTATCCTGTTTGCTTACCGTTCTGGGAGCACAGTACATCCAAAGTTCCAGAGGAAACATTAAAACACGAGTTGATGAGAAAAATGGCTGAAGAGGAATTCTCTACTGTCTTCCCCACAAAGGATACTGATTTTGAAAATCACCTACTGACAGAAGTGCCTTTGTGGAATTTTGGGAGCCCAATGGGGAAGTTCTAGCACACTGTTGGAAGGGAAAAAAATCCAAGATTGGACGCACTGAGGAGGGTAACAAGGACAGTTTCACATCAACACTTGCTCAAGGCAGCAGAGCCCAGGACCAAGAGAGAACTTTGCAGCCCATGATTTCTCCTGTGGGGGGAGGTGAGAGTGTCTGGGCAGTTTCCCCAGCTGTGTGGGACCCTGCCAAAGAAAACCACTTTTTTCTCGCCCCATCCAGAATACTGAGGTATGCTACGCAAATGAGGGGTGGGGAAGGACCAGGAGAACAACATCCAGGGTTCTCAGAGAGCACCAAAGGGATGCAGAGCCTACTAACTGCTTCACAGACTCCATTAAGAACCCTACTCATGAGCTGGGGAGGCCTCACCTATGGAACCGCCTCTCCCCGCCAAATGGCCCAAGGACACTGCAAACAACCGTCTGCCTCATCCACACACCACGCCACCCTATGGTTGGCTTACTCTGCACACCCCCACAAGGGCACGGACTCTGACCCTTCGCAGACAGGCAGCCAGCCCTATTCAGCAGGACTGGGAGTAAGCACACAAGACTGAACATTCACCACTGCAGCAACAGGAGGCTGCCAGCACCTGGTCTGGCTGTGCAGATTCCGAGAAAGCATGCAATCTTAAGAGGTCCCCCATAAAAAGAAGATAAGTGGGGAGCAGGCATATCCATAGAAAAGGTCTGAGAAGGCTTCAGAATCCCTGGGAGACAAAAGGTATTTCTCTCCTGAAGCCAGTCAGTAAAGACTAAAGGAGGTGACTGCTTCTTCAAATATGAAGACAGCAATGCAAAACTTCAGGGAACACGAAGACTCAAGGAAACGTGACACTGCCAAAAACCCACAGTAGTTTTACAGTAACTGACCCCCACAAAAAGTGGAGGTCTGTGATTTGCCTAAGAAAGAAAGCAAAATAATTGCCTTTAAGATGTGCGATAAGCTACAAGAACACAAAGACAATTCAACAAAATCAGGCAAACAATAAGCCAACAAAGTGAGAGGTTTAATAGACAGGAAGCACAAAAAAGAACCAACAAATTCTGGAGCTAAAGAATACAAAAGTGGAGTAAAAAAATGCAATAATAGAGAATATCAAAAGCAGATCTGATCCAGCAAAAGAAAGAATCTGAGATGTCAACGACAGATCATTTATCCAAACTATCCACTCAAAGGAGAACGAAGAAAAAATAATAGAGTAAGAGAGCCTATATGAATTAATGTGATAGCACTGACAGAAACAAACTATGCCACTAATAGATACCCCTAATAGAAATAATTCATTGAAACAGAAAAAACAATCCTAAAATTTGTATGGAACCGTAAGACTTCAAGTAGCCAAAGCAACCCTGAGAAAGAAGAACAAAGCTGGAGGCATCAAGTTTCCTGATCTCAAACTACATTAGAAAGCTTTAATAATCAAAACAGCACATTATTGGCACAAAAACAGACCCATAGATCAATGGAACAGAACAGAGAGCCCAGAAATAAACCCATGCATATATGATCAATTAATTTACAACAAAGGAGCCAAGAGTATATAATGGAGAAAAACAGTCTCTTCAATAAAAGGTGTTAGGAAACTATGACAGCCACATGTAAAAGAATGAAACCGGACCACTAACATCAAACATGAAAATTAACTCAAATGAATTAAAGACTTGCATATAAGACTTGAAACCATAAAACTCCTAGAAGAAAACACAGGCAGCGAGCTCCATGACAGCTGTCTTCCCAATCATTTTTTTTGGATTTGACACCACAAGCAAAGGCAACAAAAACAAAAATAAATAAGTGGGACTACACCAAGCTTCTTCTGTACAAGAAAAAAATAAATAAACAAAATGAGAAACCAACCTACAAAACAGAAGAAAATATTTGCAAATTGTACATCTGATAAAGGGTTAATATCCAAAATATATAAAGAACTCACATAACTCACTGGCCAAAAAAAAAAAAAAAATCCAATTAAAAAGTGGGCAGAGAATCTGAGTAGGCATTTTCCCAAAAACATACAGGTGGCCAACAGGTACATGAAAAGGTGCTCAATAGCACTAATGATCAGAGAAGTGAAAATAAAAACCACAAGGAGATATCACCTCTATTTACTAGACTGCCTGTTAACAAAAGACAAGAGATAACAAGTGGTGGTGAAGATGTAGAGAAAATAAAACCCTCGTGCACTGTTAGTTGGAATGTAAATTTGTGTGGCCACTATGGAAAACAGTATGGAGGTTCTTAAAAACATTAAAAATAAAACTACCATATAATCTAGCAATTCCACGTCTTCATATTTAACAGAAGAAAAGAAAAACATTAACTCGGAATTATATGTGTCCCCCACCGCCAATGTTCATTGCAGTATTGTTTACTACAGCCAATACATGGAAGCAATATAAGTGCCCAATGATGGATGAATAATGAAAATGAAAATGAAAACACACAATGGAATATTATTCAGCAATAAAAAATAAAATCTTGCCATTTGTGACAACATGAATGGACTTTGAGGGCAAAATGCTAAGTGAAATAAGTCAAACAGAGAAAGACAAATACCATATGATCTCACTTATACGTGGAATCTAAAAGAAAAACAAAAAATAAAACCAAACTTTTAGGTACAGAGAACAGACTGGTGGTTGCCAGAGTTGATCTACCACTAGATCTGCTTTACAAATAATGTGGAAAGCAGTTTTTGTCAAAAGAAATGAAAAAACACTAATAGTAACATGAAAATATGAAACACCCTGGTAAAGGTAAGTCTATATTCAAATTCAGAATACTCTAATAATGTAATACAGTGATGTGTTAATCAACTCTAGAATAAAGGTCAAAGGATAAAAATATTTAAAATAAGTATAGCTATAATAATTTCTAATAGATACACAATATAAAAAGAGATAGATTATGAGATCTAAAACATAAAATGTGGGTGGGGAGAGAAAAATGGTAGAGTTTTGTATGTCATAAAAGTTAAGTTGTTATCAGCTTGAACTATATCTATAAAATGTTTTATGTAAGCCTCATGGTAACCACAAAGCAAAAGTCTATAGTAAATATATAAAAGATAAAGAAAAGGGAATCAAAGCATACCACTACAGAAAATCATCAACCACAAAAGAAAACAGCAAGAGAGGAAGAAATGAAAAGGACTATAAAACAGCCAGAAAACAATGAATACAAAGGCATTAGTCCTAACATTGCAATGATTACTTTAAATGTAAATGGATTAAATTCTCCAGTCAAATGGCACAGAGTGGCTAAATGGATAAAATAACAAGACCTAACTATATGCTGCTTACAGAAGACTTAAACTCAGCTTTAAGGACACACGCAGGCTCAACGTGAAAGAATGGAGAAAAATATTCCATGCAACTGGAAACCAAAAGAAAGCAGGAATAGCTATGCTTCTACCAGACAAAATAGACCTGAAGTCAAAAAATGTTTAACAAGAGACAAAGAAGGTTATTATATAATGATAAAGGGTTCAATTCATCAAGAAAACATAACAACTATAAATGTATATGCACCCAATATCAGAGCACCTAAATATTTTAAGGAAAAACTAACATCTGAAGGGAGAAAGTGACAACAGAACAATAATAGTTGGGGATTTCAGTACCTTCTGTGGGGCTGGTAAGGAGGCATGCTGATTGATGGGACTCCAGTCTCAGGATACACGCTTCTTGACACAGACAGTCTTGTTCCTGAGTGAAACCCCGTCCTCCTCCCCTTGACCTTCATGCATATTTGGAGCTGGTAAGCAGATCGCCCTGCTCTCTCCAAGGCCTGGCAATTGTCACTCCGTATAGTGACTGGATCTGCCTCAATTTGAGTAACAGCCTAGCCTGCCAAAATCGGATTAATTTTGCTTCATTCTGCAAAAACAGTTTAAAATCCTCTCACCTCTGTCCTCCGAGTTTTGCAGTTTATGTTTGAAGCTAGCACTTTTCATCGATGACTCTTGGGTCACAGTCTTTAAAAACATACACACACACACAAATACATGTATTTATGTCAAAATAAGAAACACATGGTGCTGTATTACCCCTTAAGAAGGAATAAACCAATATAATATTAATTCTGAAAAACCCGATGAATAACCAACAATTAAATAGTACCTTAGATACATTTCCTTCAACATCTGAATGCTCCAAGGAAGAAAGCTCGCTCAGTGGGTGAGGACTGTGAAGTTCTGAGTATTAGGGATAATGAAAAGTTTTCAGGGGATAAGCACACTGAGAAGAAACTGAGGCCATAAAATTTCAGTGTCAATCTACATATAAAATTTCACCATCCCCACGCCCCCCAAAATGGACACAGCTCTAAAAAAGAAAAATCCCAAAACCAAGAAGTACTTTGGATCTTTCAGGGCACCCATGGGTATTAATTTTATAGGTCTGTGGATAAAATCAATAGCCACTTACCCCAACTGGATCAGTACCTTCAGCAGCTGCCCATATGGCCCCAGATACATGACAAAGACTCTATCACCTCAACGTTGTGGTCCTTCTCTCTCCTCTCTTAGATTGGCTCCCTTTATTCCTCTTACTCACTAATGCTCTATTTTCCTCTCTCCTCTTTTCCTTTCCCTACTTCTTTTCTGCTGGTGGCAGCCAAGTTAAGAGGCTCCCAGTCATGTGCTTTCTAAGCACCATTATGTGCCTGTCAATGTGCTAAAATGTAGAGTGATAAAGAGCAAAACAAAACCCCTAAAATTTAAATGATGCAGATCATTTTAATAAAATACAGGGGTGGGGGGGTGCGGTGAGATAAACCCTGTAGGTCAAGGGCTGGCAAACTCCAGGCCCTCAGGTCAAATCCAGTTTGACATCTGATTCTATAATAAAGTTTTATAGAAACACAGCCATGCCCATTGGTTTATGTCTTTTCTGTGGCTGATTTGGGGCTACATCTGCAGAGACGAATGGTTGCAACAGAAAGTACAGGGGCCATAAAGCAAAAATAATTACTATCTGGTCCTCTACAGAAAAGTTTACTGACCCCTGCAATAAATCATTATTTGAATTTCCTTGCTTCTTTAAAAGAGGAAGAACACAATTCTTGTGCATAAGCTGATCTCAAATGTTAAAACAAAATTAAGACACAATGAGGGCATAAAAGAGAAGAACAATCAGTCACACTTTCACATTTTCTTCAATGGATATTAAAAGAAATATGTTTTGTTTTTTCAAACTACCTTTGTCAAAATATACTTTTTTTTCTACATAAATTGACAGAAAATCACATACCTGTTTTCTGGGCAGAATCTTCAGGAGTTAAAAAGGCAGAACTACTCTGAAATTTTGTTGGAATTTTTGGAGGTGTGGCATTTTTTTGTCTGGAGGTCTCTTTCCATAATGGTGTTAGAATTTTAGCCTAAAATATAGTATTTTTAAAGTGTTAACATTCACAACCACTCAAAACAACTTATCGAAACATTCTAAGACGTTTCCAATATCCTTTTAAAAAGTTTAAGTATTGGATATGCTCTATTCGAAAATAACCTCACTAAGACCGTAAGATCCCAAGGCTGGAAGCCCATTAGGGCATGTATCAATTGATAAACCTAACTCAAAGATGACTCTCAAAGTTCTCCAAGTGTGGTCCTGAACCAGAGCCTCGGCAACACGTGAGAATTTGATGGAAATGCAAATTCGCAGGCCCCACCTACAATGCACTCAATCAAAATCTCAGTCTGCATTTCAGCAAGCCATCCTGCTCATCCTGATCATCACTGAAGCCTGAGAGCCACTGTCTAAACCAGCAGTCAGCAAACTACAGCTCACTGCCTGTTCTTGTAAATAAAGTTTTATTAGAACACAACACACGGATTCTTTGAGTATTGTCCATGGCTACTTTCATGCTACAAGGGCAAAGGTGAGTGGTTGCTACAGAAATCATACAGCTTGAAAAGATGAAAATATTTACTATCTGGCCTTTTACAGAAAAGGTTTGCCAACTCCTGCTCTAAATTATTCTCTTAAACTCCAATACGGAGAAGTGAGTTTTAGATACCACTGTCTGTACAAAGTCAGCAGTGGCCTCACTGGACATCAGCTGGACTTCCTGTCAGTTGCATACCTTATGTTTATGGATTCTCAAAGTTTGATGTTTCTTTGGTACCTAATTTTTTAAAGCTATATCATGCTAAAAACTGTTCTTCTGGCCTTTTTCTGATAACCCCTTATTTCAGGTTGAACTATTCAACAGATATTTAGGTACTTACCCATAGGTTTAAACTATAAGCTATCTCAGTCATTACAGAACATGAGAGTCCCTTAGATTCACAGAAGACAACACCCCCAGGCTGATGGAAGAAGGCAGGCGGTGGGGGAGGGCAGAGATCGAGCTACGATTAGAGCTCTGACCACAGTTATTTCTGTACGAGTAAGCAGGGTGCTGGTGATGTTCTCAGAATCCCACCAGCTGCCCTTAGAAAATTTCTAAACACTTGGCATCATAGTCTTTGGGGGGGGGGTGTGTGTGTGTGAATATATATATTTAATATATGTACACAATTATTATATATATGTCATGTATTATATATACATGATTACATATAATGTATAATGATCTGTATTACATAGAAAACATATATCATGTATATAGTGTATATATATATACACGCACACTCTCTCTATATATAAAATTTCATTTGACAACAAAAACCAACCCCTGAGAAAGGTAATCAAGCTAAAAACATGATAAATTAAGTTCTGAATTGGTCTGGAGGACACTAGTGTCCATGTTCTTAACTACTTCGCTATAAAACAAGGGTAACTGAAGAGAATCAACAGACTTTCAGGGCTTATTCATTGTTTACATAAACCTGAAGGCATTTCAACGACTTGCAAAAACAAAGATTTAAATGTTTAAATCATTGAAATCTTTGAGAGTAACATGTCAACAAACTGAAAACTAAAGGAAGAATTAAACCAAGAGATTTATTTTAAAATATAAATTCAAAGGAGGATACATTTGCAGGAAATCAGAATAGCCCAGGTTTTAAGCACTGTTGATAATAAACATCTTTCAACAAATTTGGAAACGATGAAAAAAGATTCTAAATCTTTATCCACGATTCATACTAAATGTTTATAAGTCTTTGAAGTTTCTATTGAAAGTGATTTATGAGTAAACCACTGATTTGTTATTCTTATATTTTGGACAGGAGTTTTGTTTATTTATTTATTTATTTTTTTTTTTTTTGCCAAATACAGGTAGTTTTACCCGAAACTGATTAACTTGTTTCATGCTTTCATGGTTAAGAGCACACAGCAGGCCAGATAAAATTTACTTACTTGGTCTTTCTCAAGGTCACTGCCACTACTGAGAGGGAAAGGTGGCAAGACTAAAATGAAAGGGAGTAAGTATACACAATGGGTAAGTTTACTTATGAGAAATACAAAAATACACACCAGAAGCAACTCCCACTTCCCACAGCTTGCCGAAATGCCTCGCTCTCAAGAACTCTAATTGTTCTGCTTTGCTCATCACCCAACATGAACTCTCTGCTCCAGATCACATCCCTGGATGCTGCTTTCAGGTCCCTTAGTTTGCCCTTGTAGTTTTATGTAATTAGAATGCTTCCACGTCTCCACACCTCATCAAATCCTACGCTTTCCCTTGGATTAGCTGAAGCCCCACCCACCTCTTCCTGGAAGCTTTTCCTGAGGATTCCAGCTCATGTCGGATTCCTCTGAACGGAACTCCTTACTCCGTTCATCTGTAGCTCTTATTTAACAATTATTGGTCAGTTCCACACTCTTTTGTGCTGTTTCATGTACGTGCATTTTCCCTTCCCAATGTACTTGCATCAGAGAAGGAGAATTACATGATCACCTATCTCTTTGGTACCCGCTCCCATCACACACTGGAAAAGTAGTACCTACTGATGGATCTGAAAGGTGCCTGGAAAGAAAACACCCACCCAAACTTACTTCTGGCGCTACTTCTGGTTCTTTTCTTTTTCCTACTAGGATATGACTTTAGGGATTTCCTTTTTTGGTTACTGGTCCAGGACAGGTCACTGGTGCTAGTACTTGAATCTTGATTACTCTCTGAGAAGAGGTGTTTCCTATAGCTCAACTTACAAATGATAAATGAGAACTATTAAAAGGGCACTGGTACCATTTATGTACAATTAAATATATTACTACAAAGTTAGACAAAAGAGAAGTAACTCCTTCAAGAATCCTGGGCTCTCTTACAGAATACAAGAGCAAAACGATTATTTCATTTGTCAGTTCTCAACCAAGCTACTGTTATAAAAGATGACAAAATGCTCTCTCATCAAGTATCTGCAACTTAAGAGATGCTAGGGAACTGTCCAAAAGCTGATGCAGCTGATGTTTTACCAACACAAACTTCAAAATACTAACCCAAACAACAAAAGAAATTGTAAGAATTACTTTTGCAAAGACATGCTTGTCTATGTCCTAGAGGAGCTAAAATAAAACAAAGGGGTTTTCTATTTAAACCGTAAAGCATTTTGCAATTGAGCCTGGACTCCAAAATTTAGAGATTTAGGGCAAATTTAATTCTGTTTTGGTGGATTACTCAACTGTACATTGATGTTTATGTTTTAAAAGTCTGGTTTTTGATTACCTTTTATGAATGCTATGACAAATAAACGTGTATGCTCGATTTTAATACCGAATTTTTGACTTTAACAAAACACATACTCTGAACCCTGTCTGTTGTGCCCCTCCGGTGGGGGAGGCGGGGGCCCAGTCCTTAAACCACCAAGCCTCTAGAGGGCGCTCCATCATTCAGCTGGTAAGACAGTCTTATTTCAGGCCAGGGAGGATTCTTACGAATCCAAACATACTAAGTGGTGACAATATCTGACAGTCTTCTCAAATATGAAACGGATCAGCTGGAGGATACACCCTGTGCTGAGAATGGCAGCATGCAGACTCAGCCCCTGAGACCATCCTATGTCAGGGGCTGTGTCACCCTTGTTTATGTAACATGACCTGTAACTTTTGCGGGGGGTATTATTTTATTTAATGGAGCTACTAGGGTTGGACCTAGGACCTCGTGCATGCTAAGCAAGAGCTCTATCACTGAGCTAGAGCCTCTCCCTAACCCATAACTTTTAAGGTGGGTGATGGTGAACCATTGTTCTAAGGAATCCATTTTTGAAGACACAATTATTCTGACTTTAAAATGTTTAGCAGTTGAACATTTTGTAGAGGTCATTTTTTAAAGTAATTTTGTAAACCAGGCGTATTTGCATCTTACTCTTACAAGGGAGAAAAAAGAAAGTTTATGGAACTCACTATATACCTCCAGAGTTTTTCACCCTGGTGTCTTGCAAAACGCAAACATTACTTCCTTCAACGTGCCCGATTGAAAAACCATGCAGCAAGGCTGTCCCAGGCTTTTTGGTTTTATATAAAGAGATGTTGAAAGTTATTTACAAAAAAAAAAAGTATCTAGAGCAGTGGTTCTTCAGTTTGGCTGCATATTAGAATCACTAGGAGGGGGGCTTTGAAAAACCCAATGCCTAGATTACTCTGTATCAATTAAGTCTGAATCTCTGGGGAAGAGTTCCAGGCTTCCCCTTCAGCTTCCCATGTGATTCCAGCTGGTACACTGGGCAGCTGAGAGTGAGGACCAATACTAATAGAAAGCAAGAAGGAGCCTTAACTTGTTGGTTGTAAGCCCATGGTGTCAATTTTAGGGAAAAAAAATTTCATTTACTGCTCATATATATATATTTTTTAATGCACTGGATAGGTGGGAATTGGCTCACACAGGAACGAAGCCATGTCATTGGCTAAGAGCCAAATATTTCTTTAAATTCATTAACATTCTATTCAGCTGCTAATAAGTCTTTAACACTCTCTTGTATTTATGTAATCATTTCTTAAAGCAAGACCAGACGTTTGGCTCAAAGCCTAATACAAGTAGAAGTACAATTCGATACAACTTTGTCATTTTCCGTTGTATTTATCTGGGTGCTTACCAACTATTTGTACGACTAATGCTGATTTTCCATTTGAAAGTGGAATACTTCCTTTTAAAACAAGCTCAAGATAGATTTAACTGAGAAGCATAAAGAGCAGAGGAATGGCAAATTTTGAAGATGGTATGCAAATAACAAAAATGTGGGAAGTGTTGCCCCAAAACAATAAAAGGTATTCCATTACCGACATCCTTGTTTCTTGCTTTCTGTCACCCTCAGAAGCAGAATCTTTCCTAAAACAGAATATATTGAATTACCAGAGCTGTACCACCACCATCTTCTCCTTTCATCACTTGACAGCATTTCTCTTCCCCGTCACGTGCCTTCTGTCTGATTGTGAGCCCAGCGAGTGGGAAGTGCCCCATTCTGCGACAGACTTCTTATCTTGCAGTCCACTTCTACAGATCCTCTGCCTGACAAGCGGTTATTTAAAACAAAGCAGACTTCTGCGGAGCCCTTCTCTGTCAGGCGTACAAAGAGGAAGGCAGAGTGGGATCATCAAGTCGGCAGTGAGCCGTGGTGATGCCACAGATGCATCAGTGCCTCCTGCCCGGCTCTGACTTCGAATCCACTAGGTGCAAAAAAAAAAGCTTTTCCTGACGATTAGTGATATTGAGCCTCTTTATATATACTTATGGGCCATTTGTATATCTTCTTTGGAGAAATGTCTCTTCAAATCCTTTCCCCATTTTTTAATCAGGTGATTTTTTTTTTTTTTTGCTACTGAATTGTAGGAGTTCCTTAGATATTTTGGATATTAACCCCTTGTTATTATATAAAAAAAATCCCACAAAAGATAAGTGTTGGTTAGGACATGGAGAAATTGGAAATCTTGCATACTATCCGTGGGAATGGAAAATGATGAAGCCACTATAAAAAAACTGTCATGGGGCTCCTCAAAAAGTTAAAAATACAAACAGCAGAAGTTTTTCATTTTGATTAAGTCCTATTTATCAATTTGTTCTTTTATGAGTTGTACTTTTGGTGTCATATCTAAGAAATCTTTGCCTAACCCAAGGTCACAAATATTTTTCCTTATGTTTTCTTTCAAATAGGTTTTACATTTAGGTCTATGATACATTGTTATTTTTTTTTTAAATACAGTGGAAGGTAAAGATTGAAGATTTCTTTTTCATATATAGATAGATACTCAACTACTCTAGCATCATTTCTTGGGGAAAAAAAGCTGTTACTTCTCCACTGAATTGTCTTTGCATTTCTGTCACAGATCAGTTGTCTATATATGTGTAGTCTGTTCCTGGACTTCCTGGTCTGTTCCATGTATTTATCTGTCTTTATGCCAATATCATACTCTCTTGATTACTATAAGATTATAGTAAGTATTAAAAACAGGTAGTGTGTTAGCCCTCCCCCCTTTGTGTTTCTTTTTGAAATTTGTTTTGGCAATTATAGGTTCTTTAAATTTCCACCTGCAACTTAGAAATAGCTTGCTAATTTCTAAAAAAACAAATAACAAATAAAAAACTCTGCTTGAGTTGAGTTCACATTGAACCTATAGATCAGTTTGGGAAAATTGGCATCTTAACAATAGTGAGCCTCCCATTCCATAAACATAGTACCTCTCCCCATTTATTTAGATTTTGCTTAATTTCTCTCAGAAACGCTCTGTGGTTTTCAGTGTAGAAGTCTTACACATCTTTTGTTAAATTAATCCTTAAGTATGTCATATTTTTCATACTATTGTAAATGGTATCAGGTTTTTTTCTCTTATTGCTGCTAGCATACAGAAAGAAACTTGATTTGCGTATTACTTTATTTCAATTATATCTCAATAAATCTGTTAAAAAAATCGCATGTGTGACCCAGTCTTCAGAAGCTTACATGGAAAAGTGGCAAATAAACTGATGCCAAGTGATACGTGTTTTCTGGCGAGGGACATTCAGTGTTTTGCTGCAGAAAACTGCATCACCACAGACAGCATTAGGGGCATAATGGTAGAAACACGTAGATCAAGAAAACATTCCAGTCCTGCTCTGATCAATCTACAGAAAACTGCACAGTGCTCTCTCCTTGTGTGGGGCGTGGCCAGATGTAAGAAAGCAGAAAACCTAGACGGTGGAATTGTAATTAACTATCCGCCTGAACAGCAATCCATGTGGCTTATTAGTTTTTTAAAATCCCTTACCTAGATGTGTCATTTAATTTAGAAACCTGAGTTTCTGCTGGTGGTTCTTGTAAATCTAAAGAATACTCGGGTTCTGAAGCAACTTCTAAGCATGAAAACGAAAAACAAAAATTGTTAAGCAACTCGAAGTAAACATTTAAATATACCACTCAGGCCTTATTTATGATTTTTAAAAATCTGACCTTTTGGAGTATCATCCAGTTTTGATTTCTCAGGTGAACGATCGGCTGTATTTGTTTGCTGCAGGAAAAAAAAAATGTGTGTATATATATATATGTTTAATTATGGTGCCTTTCAAATTATACTAAGATATCAGGCTCTTTGTTCATTAGATTTGGCTCCAAATGACTTTTGGTTGTTCCAAAAGAAATGTTACCCACCCTCAGGAGAATTTGTCACTATCAAAGACAATCAGTGTCTCAAAGTCACTAAGGGAACCATCAAAGGGAGACTTACAAAACTGTCTTCAACAGCATCAGAACTGTTGAGATAAGTGTACAAGTTCCCACAGAGACAATCTATTTGGAGGAATAATCTTTGGTATATTTGCTAAAAAAGAAAATCATGACACTATCATTTCCCTTCTGTATAATGTGCTCATGTGATGAAACACACGGAAATAGGGACTGCACTGAACACCAACATAGGCCAAGCGGTGTGTTAGGCGCTTTATGTACATTACGTCTTTAACCCTAAGAGCGCCACACTGTGAACCAGCTACCACCTTTGTTTTACAGATGAGAAGCCTCAGGCTGAGTGTGTTTAAGTGATTCTCCCAAGTTCCCACAGTTAGTGAGTGAAAAACAGGTCTGATTCCAAACATTAAGATGCTCTTTTGTCCCCAAGTTCAATCTCTCAATCCCAAATGAGGGAATAAGGCAAAGCCAGCCAAGGCACACATTCCATGGGAGAGCCACAGTGAAAGGAGAAAAAACACACATGGCAGGTAGAAGAAATTTAAAGGAGGAGATAGTTAGACAACTGGCTGGCCAGGAGAAAATGGACAACAGGCCAGGACAGTCAGCTTCCACCTGCCAGCATCCTGGTGGATACAATTTAGAATCTTGCCCCCAGTTCCCTGCACTCACCGCAGGCTCAGACTGGTTATTTAAGGGGAGGGTCGTTAGGCAGTGGTCATCTTCAGCACTGGCTAACTCTACCAGCTCAGTGGATTCCTCTGCTTGGCCTGTACACATTATGAGAAGACCAGTAAAAAGTGGTAACAATAACAATACATAACGCTGGGTACGCCCCACCTCTGCGCTCTTCGTGGGAGTCACACTGCTGGCACTTCACCATCTTTTGGTAAGAGCTGCTAATTAGGTCCTGCTTCAAACCTCATACCAAAAATCTATGGGTACTTTGGAAAACAGCCTTTGGGTCTAACTTATAAGAGAAAGATAATCTGAGTAGGGCCAGCTCTGTGCGTAGATGGACCCTTACACACCCCATCACATGCCTCCTGCCACCCCATCATTATTTCCCTTTTGTCATTTCCAACTGACCCCAAGAGAGACTGTAGCAGGTGGAGAAAGTAATTCCAAGTTTAATTAGCAACTTTTCTTTCTCTAAAGGTATAACAACACATTAATTCCTCCTATACAACCGCAGGTTTTCAGTGACCTCTTTCAAGTAATATTTTATCATTGATGTTACAGGGAATCCGGGTAAGACATTTGGGATTTTCCAATATACCTGGCTCTTTTTCATGGCTGCTAGGCGTCTCAGTGTCTTCTTTCTCAAACTCACCAAAAAGGTCTGAGATTTTTGCCTGGTGAGGCATCACCTGAAATGCAAACCAAAAGCCACATTGATTTTTAAAAGTAGTAATTCATGAAAAGTGATAGAAGTCAAACAGTGAAAGATCAATACCATATGATCTCACTTATACATGGAATCTAAAACAAACAAAAAACAAGCTCATAGGGTTAGGGTAAAAATAAAAACAAAAAACAGTAAGTGCATAGATAAAGAAAGCAGATTGGTGGTTCCAGAGCCCGGAGTGGGCGGTGGGAGAAATAGGTGAAGAGGGTCAGAAGGTACAAACTTCCCACTATAAAATGAGTATGTCGTGGGGACGTGACATACAGCGCGGTGATTATAGTTACTACTACTATATTGGGTGTTTGAAAGTTGCTAAGAGACTAAATTAAAAGTTCTCACAAGAAAAAACTTCTAACAATGGTGATGGCTGTCAATTAGTCTCATTGTGATGAATATTTCACAATATATACAAATACGGAATCATTATGATGTACACTGGAAACTAATACAATGTTTTATGTCAATTATATCTCGATTTTTAAAAACCCCAACCTGGAAATTTAAGAGACATGAAAACATTCTAAAACATATTCAAACAGAATTAAACTTGCCACCTGTTTGTCTTCACCTAAAGCTTTCATGGAAGCTTGTAATATGTTGAATTGCAATTCAAAATGGATTTCTATTTTCATTGCTTCTTTGCTTCTGATATTAATAGGCTCCTTCAGGTAAATACTGAGTATCTTCATCTCAGCCTCTAGCAAAAAATAAAGCACACTGATGCACACAACATATTGAAATGCTGTATTTTTTTAATTTTTAATTTTAAATAACTGCACTGGGATATTTGTTCACTGTCCAGATTTTTCTGCGATGAGAAGTGGAAAGGAAATTATTTCAATAGTTATTCTGAAATTTTTTATTAGATGTACATATGCAAGATGTCCTAAATCCTTTGTGAAAAGAAGTATAAAATCCATATAATTACATAATATTTGGTTTTAACTCTTTAGTAAACCCAGTTGCTTAAAAAATGTTATGTATGCTGAGTTACTTTCAAAACATCCCTTTAAAGACCAAATTCAGGAATCCTGGTCAAATATGATTAGAGCTGAAATGCTGACCTGGACTAATAACTTACTTCTGCCCAGGATCACTCCTGATTCATGCCCCTCAACTCCACCTACCAAGAGGCGAAGAAATGTAACAGGTTTAAGAAGGGGGAGTCAGAGGGCTGATATTTAAATAAAGGAGGTACATACCTACATAACTCATCAATTACTGTAAATATATGCGAAAGGTAGGGCAGGTACAATAACCATCTTTTAAAATCGTGGTACAAAGCATACCATTTACCTTGCTAACCATTTTTAAGTGCAGGGCTCAGTAGTGCCAAGTATATTCACATTGTTGTGCAACAGATCCCCAGAACTTCTTCCTCTTGCAAATCTGAAACTCTGCACCCATTAAACAACTGCCCGTCTCCCCTTCCCCACCGCCTCTGGTACCCTTCATTCAACATTCTGTCTCTATCCATTTGACTACTTTAGATGCCTCACTGAAGTGGAATCATACAGTACTTATCTTTTTGTGACTAGCTTCTTCCACTGAGCATAATGTCCTCAGGGTTCATCTACACTGCAGCATGTGCCAGAATTTCCTTCCCTTTTAAAGCTAAATACTATCTCATTGTAAAGATAGATCACATTTTGTTTATCCATTCATTCATCAATGGACACTTCTGTCATTTGCGCCTCTTGGCTATTGTGAATGCTGCTGCTAAGAACATTAGTGTGCAAATCTCTTCGAGTCCTGCTTTCATTTCTTCTGGATATATATATCCAGAAGTGAAACTGCTGGATCACATGATGATTCTACTTTTAATTTATTGAGGAACTATAACCACTTTTACAATGAGAAAGCCAGGCAAGTAATTGAATCCCAAAGTTCCAAAGTGGAGGGGTCACCTCCATCTTTTACCCCTGCATCCCGGCCCTGAATTACAGCCCTCCTTCCCTGACACTCATCACCTCCCCAGCACTCACCACCTCCCTGCTACCCCAAGGTGCAAGCAAAGTCTGCCCTAGAATTAACTAAACATGTACTGCAGGTATAACCTGAAACAATACTAGGACTGAATGTGGGGGCGGTGCAGAATCATCATCTTACCTGCTACGCCGAAATTAAGCACTGCTTCCTTTGAAAGTCTTACGGAGTCCCACAGGACACTCTTGGAAAAAACAAGTGAAACTCATGAGCACATGCTTGGATATGAACACTCTCCAAGCCCTTAGGTCTAAACAGCAATCAAACATGGTTACCTCGGTATTGTTTATATAAAAAGTTACACTCTGACTTCCTAGGTTGAAATCAATCCAAAATTTTTCTAATTTTTCATCTGCAGGTTTTCTCATCTGTAAGATAAAATTTCAGCATTAATCTTGTGCGAAAGGGTCAAATGAAAATTACTCCATTAAAAACAAAACTGCTCTTCCTAGGATGACACCACGTTAACATTACAGGATCCTTGATTGCCTTACTCATTTCTGCAAAACAGGAGGAAGGTCTCAATTTTATATAACTAAACTATTTCTAGAAAAACTCTACTAAGCGATTTAATAGATATTTAAATATGTCGATGACTCTATACACACAAACTTTTTTTGTTTTCTGGTGAGAATCACAGAGAAAACAGCTCTATGTTGAAGCAGTAACTGTATCTGGATGGAAACGTCTAGCAAAGGAGGTGCTGTGATCAATATAAGTGGTGATTTGCCAGTTAACTTACCATTTGTCAAAATAAAGCTAAGACTTGAAGATTTCAAATTACCCTCATTTTAATTGATTACAGTCAGCCCTCTGTATCCATGGGTTCCAAATCCAAGGACTCAACAGACCACAGAACAAAAATATTAGGAAAAAAATTTTCCAGAAAGTTCCAAAAAGCAAAACTTGAATTTGCCACACACTGGCAACTACTTACATAGCATTTACATTGTATTAGGTACCATACGTAATTCAGAGATGATTTAAAGTATATGGTGGGATATGTGGAGGTTACACGCAAATACTAAGTCATTTTATATAAGGGACCCACAGGGTGGCGTGTCTTGGAATCAATCCCCCACAGACGCTGAGGGGTGATTGTATTATAAATATTATGCCTATAGTTAAAATAAAGATTTGGACAGAACGGAGTTTATAGAAAGCAAATGTTTCCTTCTGTCCCTCGGCTTCCCATAGGTATCTTTCCATGGGCACCATTAACAAAGCCTTAGTTTTTTCCCCAGATGTGTTCTAAACACATATCAGGACGTATTTATTACATTTTTATTCTCAGCGATGGAACAAACACTAGACTTAACGATTCCATCACTTGCTTTTCCAATTAACAGTATTTCTTGGACACTGCTCCATCATACACACCTGCTTTCTAATAGCTACAGAGTTGAAGGAAGGCTTTAACATACAATGTATGTTTACTGGAAGCAGTGTAAGGACTCCTACTGACCCTGGTAGAAATTTAGAAGTCCTAGGAAGAAGAGGAATCAAGCAGAGATCAGAATCTTCAGTCAACCAGTAGGAAAAACAGAACTGAGATACAGCAATCAGGCTACGAAAACCAGCCCTGGGGAGAAGGAACTCGTGGTGTAGCCATGAGTTAAAGGCTCAGCTCACAGAGGCAAAGAAGGGGCTCCCGACCCAAAACCAAGAAATGGTTAATTAGGATATTCTGGAGACGGGGTTCAGGAAACCTCAGCAGAGTCCAGGCACAGAGACCTTTGAAGATTTTACCCCAAAATGGAGATGCTGTAGGTTGGGGCACTTTTATTTACATGAAGGATCTTGTTCCTCTAGAAACCAAAGAAAGGGGTGAAAAGAGACTGCTCCACTTTAGACTGTGAAGTACAAGGTAGAAAGACCTAGAGAAACGTGAGTGACCCGAGTGCTGAGGACAGACCCGGAAATGTAACTGGATAGAAAGAAGCAAGGGACCTGCCCTCCCCTCCACTCCAGGCATGAGTAATGTTACCCATTAACAGGATAACAGAAGGCATGGTTCCCATACCTGACCTCGTGAACACAGCATAAGCCCCACGATTCCTTTATCCAGAAGTAACAGTAGGGCTCTTAACTAATAAGCTTCAGAGCTGAGACCTCTATGAGGAAAAGCAAGCTTCCTTTTTAAAGAAGCCCTTCTGTGGCACAACAGCAGTTTGATCTGATGTAAACCTCACTATGGGTTTCATTACACGCCACCCACCCTCGCAGCCCCCGACAGAGACAAGCGTACCTCACGTTCATCAGCAAAAGCAGCGATGCACGGAAATGAACAGACCCTGCAAAACACCTCACAGTTAAAAAGGGAAGTAAAACATGGGTGGACCCCACACACCACCTTGCAGACATTCTACAAACAAGATTAACGACTTGGGTGTGCCACTGAGTTCCTTTGTAAAAAGTATGGAAGGGGCTCTCAGACTCGCAAATGGAAACCTACTATGGGCAGAATTCAGATCTCCATCTGGTCTCCAACATGCCAGGTTGCTGGTAACATACCTCCACCCAGTTGCTTGGCAAGAGTCTTAAGGAATAAATTAAGCAAATATTTCCCCATCAAGGATTTAACTGTCCATAATGCATCTATCCCCAGGAACCTCAGACCTACAGGAAATCATTCTTCATAAAATCTCCTTGGAGGACATCACAAAAAAACCATTCCAAATCACAAGGAAATATGTTAAAGACTGATGGAAACCATTTTTAAACCCACACGAATGAATCGCTAGGCAGAATGTGCTTATTCTTCTGAGGTTTCTACTCAGAGGATAACTCAGTAAATGCTGGGTCCTATGCTCTCTCCTAAAGCAGAGCCTAGATTTTTTTTTTTTTTATAATAGTAGACATTTTCAGAATAGGTCTAGTCAATAAAGTAATGCTCAGGGAAATGTCTTACCTTCTTTGGTCGCCAAGTCTGTCATTTAGGTGATTGAGAAACCGTCTACAATCCTTCAAAGTAAATAATGCAAATTTTTTAATTTAAAAATATCAAGGCATTTTATTTAAATGCTACCCTTTGGAACATGTAGAGGCCAATGTTTTGTGTCTACATTTCCAGGATCCAGTGACATCACAAAGCTTCATAAGGATTCATTATTAAGTGTGATATAACTAAAACAAGACTTTGCGTCTCAAAGGAGAGGCTCCAGACTCCTGTTCTGAACTCCCAGCCATGAGATCTGCAGCTGAGGAAAGCTTAGGTCTCCAAAAGTTATATGTGCCATTACCTTTCACTGGGTTAGAAGAGTTAAGTGAGAGAAATATCCCTGATTGATGACTGACATTGTAATATTTGACTAACCCAGTGGGCATCCATCTCCCTACCGTCTCCCAGCACAAGCCAACCATAAACCCATACCAGCTGGGAGTTTATCCTGATGTATTTATCCACTGCCAATTTTCCTCATCAGGAGTTCTCTGTCTCACTCCTTCCTGGGTTCTCTCTCCAAGTATGTTCTTAGTTCTACCAACCAACAACTATTAGGAAGGCAAGTTTGCTGCCCTCAAACTCTAAAGCCAAAGAGGCACTGACCCAGTGTCCCTTTTGTTAGCGAGGACCGTCTGTTGTGGTCCAACAATCCTCACACTCCATGTCTAGATTCGGCACTAAAATGGACAACATTAATGCAAGCCTTCATCTAAAAGCAGTTCCACTAAGAAGCTGATGGTTGTAGGGGGAAAGTGATTTGAGAAACAAGATAATTACTTTTAAGAGGGGAAGGTATAGATCAGTGGTAGAGCACATGCCTAGCATGCACGAGGTCCTGGGTTCAATCCCTGGTACTTCCAGGAAAAGTAATAAATAAATAGATGAACTTAAGTACCTGCCTCCCCCTCCCCCCCAAAAAAGGCAAAAAAAAAAAAAAAAAAGATAATGACTTTTGCCATATTTGCCCCAAATTCCCCTGCAGATGAGGGAATGACCCAGGAGAAA
Organism: Camelus dromedarius; assembly: GCF_036321535.1. Taxonomy (NCBI): domain Eukaryota; kingdom Metazoa; phylum Chordata; class Mammalia; order Artiodactyla; family Camelidae; genus Camelus; species Camelus dromedarius. Next base: position 6,735,524 of record NC_087454.1, on the reverse strand, counting down.
GGCAACTGACATGGGAGTGTCCACAATGTCCCAGGCACTTGCGGCTTCTCTCATTTAATTCTCACACTTTTGAGGTGGGTTTTATTCCCATTTTACAGATGAGGATGCTCAGGCTTCAAGTCAACTAACAGCAACAAGGCTATATTGTATAATCCAGGGAGTGCAGCCAGTACCTTATAACTATAAGTGACTTGAGTATCACCATTAAAAATTGTGAATCACTGTCTTGCACACCTGTAACTAATACTGCACATCAACTATACTTCAGTGAAAACAAACAAAACCCAAAAAAACAAAAGTCAACTGCTGTGCCAAAATGGATATGCCGCGTCTGTCAGCTGGGGAGGTGGGACCCAAACTCGACCCATAGTCTTTCTCTAAAAGGACCAAGCTGCATCTTGGCTAAATAACTACCCCAGATCTGGCAATAGGCTCGAAGTCAGGTTTAACATATTCAATAATATATTTGAAGATTCACATTTAATAGAATCCCAACTGCTCACAGCAAGCTTTGACTAGAAAGGCTTTGTTCAATGTGAGCCCTGTTATTAAGAATTTTACCTTTTCCTATGGGAATCGCTCTCATTTTAAGAACTTTTTTAAAGGAGAGGGAAAACACTTTAGCTATTTTAGGATAAAGGTGAGAATGTAGCAAAGCCATTAACTATGCCTGTACTATCTGAGGACACAATCACAGTGAGCCCAGGTTGCATGGAAGACATGGAAAATTATTTTGCCTCCAAATGGTAGAGGCTGAAAGGCTCACAACACAACCAACCCATAATAGTCCTCTGCCACTAGAGCACCCACGCCAGCCTCAGCCTCCCATCACCTTCCCAGCTGCTCTCTGCAAGGCTGAAGTGCACGTCTTTGTTTTTGTTTTTGGGGGAAGGGAAGTAATTAGGGTGTATTTATTTATTTGTTAATGGAGGTACTGGGGATTGAACCCAGGACCTCATGCATGCTAGGCACACGCTCTACTACTGAGCTACACCTTCCCCCTTGAAGTTCACGTTTTTTTCTTCTCTGTCTCTCCCTACCCTTCAATGTTTGTAGAAAATCGCTTCCTGCTCCATGACACTGTCTCCAATGGATCCATTAAATTCACACAGTTCTGTGTCCAGGCTAAGTTTCCTATAAAGACGCCCTAAGTGTATGCCTGCATTTGGTCCACAAATGTGCTGTTTCTACAGTCCTCAAGTTATGTGTGGGAAACAGGAAGTTTGAGAATGGCAATTTAACCACATTTAAGAAAAAAATCCTCCCCTGAGCCCAAAGCACAGGAAAGCACTGAGAGGATGCTTCCTTCAGTACTGATTAGATGGAATTTTCATGACCAAGAATCTCACCGTCTCAAATTCTCGATCCCTAATTTCTCTGAAAGCCTCAGCAATGCTATCATCTTCAAACCACTGGTGGACGAGGTCTTCCCTTGATTTTTTTGTCGTCAGTCTACACAATGCTTCACAAAGAGCAACCTGCTGGTCATAATCTAGGGATTAAAAACATGGTAGACATGGATAATTCTGGGCACAAAGCGAAAGAAAAAATGAGTTCCACAGATTGGCATCCGCTCTAAGGAGTTCCATCTTAGAAGACTAGCACTGTGTCTGATAAGCAGCAAGATGCATCCAGGAGCAAATATAATCACTTAAATTCATATTTAAGAAACATTAGGGGGAAGGAAGCTTCCTTGTACATTACTTTGCAACTTCATGTAAATCTATAATTATTTCAAAGTTAAAAATTTTCTAAAAATTTAAAAAAAAATATTAGGGGAAAGATTCAAACAATAGGTCAGCAGATAATAATTTTTTTAAAAATACGGGGAGGGTATAATAGCTCAGTGGTAGTTTTATGCTTAGCATGTATGAGGTCCTGGGTTCAATCCCCAGTATCTCCATTAATTAAATAATTACCCACCACCAAAATAATAAAAATGACATTTCTGTATTTTATATTTTAGATGTATTAAATATTCATCAAAAGCAGCTTTGTCCAGTCTTAAGAAATACTTCTACTATAAAAATAAAATCCCTAGGTAAACTGTGGTATTCCATAGAAGAGAAAGAAGAACTCCACATATAAACATGTCTACACCTCCAACAATTTTAAGGGTAAAAAGCAAGTTGCAACTGGATAAGATGACATTTATAGAATGCTTTTAAAATTTGTAAAACAGTAATACATGTTGCTTGTGAATACACAGAGCAAAAGCAGAAAAATATGCTTGGAAATGGAAAACAAACCCAAGTCAAGGATTACCTCCACAAACGAAAAGGAGGATGGGGCAGGGGTGGACTCAGGGGCTTTACCTGTTACTCTGATTTATTTTAAAAAGGATTTGAAGCAAATGTAGCAAAATGATAAAATCTGACTAAGCTGGTGGGTGAGTAAAGGAGTATCAATTATTCTTTACAGTTTTCAGCATGCTTAACTCTCTTGTAATAAATTAAAAATAAAATCCTAATTTCTATTTTCAATGTGACCCTAATTTACTCCCCATAGTTCTAAGATGCTCATAAAACCCCCAATGTCCAATACTTAATATTTTAATATTTAAAATTTTAAATACTTCTTACCACCCACAGTCAAGATTGTCCTTGCAAGGTCTTTCCTGAAACATTTAGATAAATTTCATTTTACTGAAATGAACATAAATAAGGAAAACTTTACTATATCGGCATTAACATTTTAAACCAAGGAGTATATTTTTGCAACTATTTCAAATTCAGTATCAGCATTTCCTCAATGTCAAGAACACATTTTTATGGAAAAATTCTCAAGTTTATATACTGACTTTATACTTTTTAAAAAGAAGCTAGAGCTACCATTCATTCTGAGGTTCTAGTTCTCATTCTATAAAATAATTTCAATTTGATGATCTCTGAGGATTCATCAAATGCAAAGATTCTGGAATTTTCTAATAACCTCACCAGCCTGTGAGGATGTATATCCCCCCCCCCCCCCCAGTTTGACACCTGGAAGAAATGATACAGCAGGTGCTGTGGGTCTTTCCTATAAGCTTTTGGAACGGATTTTAAACACTGATCAATTTAAGATACAGATGGAATGGGATTAAAGTCATTACATTATTGCAACTAGACCCCCATACTGCCCACTCATTTAAGAATTTCGATTAAATGTTAACAAGTATGATACTGATCTTCTTTTAATGTCTGAAATAACCCCCATTTTAAAGACCTGTTATGAAACTCTGTAGCTTTCTCATAATAAATGGATTGATTTGTTACTTTTAAATAGAAGCCTTAAAACAGTACCACTGAGAGTTCTACTCAATTTTATGCTTGCAGATTTGACATTTGACCTAAAGTCCAGAACATTCCAGACTAGAACACACAATCAGGTAGGACCACTGCATTAATTTGGAAACTGAGGTGAAAATATCAGGTCAGCTGCTCTCCAGATCTAAGCACACAACTAAGGGTAATGATTAAACTAATGTATTCAATGACTACTTTGTAGGAAAAATTCAGAGGGAAAATGCATCCTGCAAAGACCAGTTAGATGGACAAACACAATGAGCTCCATGCTCACCAATCACCTCCTCAGGTCTACACTACGGCCAACTCACGGCCCCTCCTCTCCCAGTCCTGGCTGCACGTCACCTGATGGATGGTGTGCCACAGTGATGTCACTGACGCTGGTGACTGGTCAGCACAGCCATAGGTTTCAGTTCAAATTTCCAGAGTGCTGGTGTTCCTCTTGCCACAGTCACATGTGACAACCTCACGTCCAAATTTCAATGTCCCAAGAACAACATAATTGTGAGTGGGTCACCAAAACCTCCATATTCCATCCCTTTGAAAGCCATACATTCCCTATAGGTGTAGTTAATAGCCAGTAAGCTTTGAGCATCAACTCTCCATCAGGCAATGTGCTAATCCCCTTCAGTGGACTGCCTGAAATTGACCCATGCAATCATGCAATCACTCTATCAATCAGGTATTAATGTGGCTCCATTTCACAGATGAGCAGACTGAGGTATAGTGAGGTTACAACTATGATCTACATTACTATACATAAAATAGATAAATAAGGGCCTACTGTATAGCACAAGGAACTATATTCAGTATCTTGTAATAGCCTATAATGAAAAACAATCTGGAAAAAGTATACACATATGTATAACCAATCACTTTGCTGTACACTTGAAACTAACACAGCATTGTAAATCAACTATACTTCAATTTAAAAATTTTTCTTTAAAAAAGACTGTGATGTAGAGAAGGCAACCAGCTTAAGTAGCAAAACTAGGATTTGAAGCCAACTGATCTGGCACCAGTCTGTACCCCTTACATTCTCCCATGAATCACTAATTTTGTTCCTATGCACAATGAAAAATAATCTACAGCCTAAGAAAGCATTTCACCTCACGAAATTGATGTGAAAAAAAACCGCCCCGAACACCACGCTGCTAAAAAGAAGAGCTCAGCAGTCTAGTTTTCCCCCTCAGCTCAGGGCCTGATCTGAGCAGCTTGATGACTAAAGTAATCAAGCCATCAGGCCAAAGTGGAACAAAAACAGATTTTGCCCTGACGTCACCACCTAATTGAGTGAGGGTCACGTACATAAGACGACATGGGTCTTCTGACACGAGGAGCTGTTTTCTCTCTTCTCGAGGCACAGCTTGTAGAATGCAGTTCAAAGTCCTCAGGCCCTGGACGGAATTGAGGAAGGTGTTCACGGGGGAGAAACCAAAGAGACCTGGGCATGAGCATCTCCAAGGGGTCCAGGGCAACGGCTCTCAGGGTTGTTATTTGCAACTCACCTCCCGTTGGATCAAATGGTCCACAGCCTCTTCTGTCACCAGAAATCCCAAGGTAAATATGAAGGAGACCAACATCTGACTTTTCCCTGAAAGCGGAATTTTAGAGGAATCAAACCGCTGCTAAAAAGAATAAGGACATGATTCCTACACAGGGGGAGGCAAAGGCTGGAAAGCTGTAAGCAGTCAAGGTTTCAAAAACAATACAGTCGGGGTGAGGGACAAATTACAGCCTGCCTCCAGTTCGAGAACCCCCCCCCCGCAACAAGGCCACCATCAATTTGCGCAGCACAGAGCCCACCGCAGAAAACAGCAGCTGGACCTGCGAAGTGTGACTGTGATGATCGCATCTCAGGCAAAGCCACTGTTTGTGTCCAGACTGAGCCACGTGCCAAGGGCAGCTCCTGCACACACTTCCCCATTGTTTCTACACATTTCTTACACTTGTGTATTTTGCAAAAATAAAAATTTTATAAAGGTCTGAATGCTAACAGAAGTGGGAATTTTTAAGTAAATGGTTGGCCTTTATTAAACAGCTTAATCATAGAAACGTGAATGGCTACTTATATATCAGTACCTAGTAAACTAAAAAAACAAGGGATGTGGTCACACTTTATGCCTATTAATAAACTGTTATTTATGATTTCATTTATGCACTGTTTACAAAGACATAGACACAATACAAGCCTAAAGCCCCAGACTAAATCTGGGTAGAAGATGAAGGAAGAATAAAAACAGGTTGAATTCCTTGTCATGTATAAAGGAGAAATAAGCTGCTATCACACTGATGTCGATAATTAAATTAAGAGTAAGAACCAGAAGAATAAAACTAGGACAGAAGTCATTCAAATCACTGGAGAGAAGCTAATAGTGAACGAATATATAATCCATATAGCAAAGCACAAAGCAAAGGAATTATAAAAACAAAACACATACAATAAAATGTATCTTGGAACAAAAAGGAAGGAATAATTCTATCAATGGCAGGAGGAGGTGAGAAGGTGGTCACTGAAAACATCTTTGTACTTCAGAGAGAGTGAGATCAGACATCGGCTCTGTAGAGCCTGGACACTACCCGCCGGCCGCGTGCAAAGTGACACGTGAAAATCCGACCCTTGCAGAGAGGTCAGCACCCCTTGAGCTGGCCAGAGTGGGCTCCAAGCACAATCTGCTATTGCTACGGACTGAACTGCTTCCCCAAAAATTAATATGTTGACGCCCTACCCTGGAGGCGATGGTGTTTGAGATGAGCTCCTTTGGGAGGTGATTCAACTTAGATGAGGCCTGAGAGTGGGGTCCTCATCATGGGATTAGTGCCTTTACAGGATGCCAGAGAGTTGGCTTGCTCTCTGCCCTGTGAGGACACATTAAGAAGGGGGCTGTCTATAAGCCGGGATAAATTTCTGTTGATTAAGCCCCTCAGCCCGCAGGATTTTGTTACGGCCGCTGGGGCTAACTGATGCAGTCACCCAGAGCGGCATTTCCTCCACCCGGGGCCACGGAGTGACTGCAAGGATTATATAAACCTATTAAGTGGTCCAAACAACAACGATCGACTGAATAGAACTCTCTCATACATATTTTTGAAAAAATATGCTGTGTATATACACATTGTTGTTATCAACAAAAGACAAGCTTTTTTAAAATTTTTGTTTGTTTCACGCCTTTATTGTGATAGTTTATTTTTAAATGTTACAAAATTCAAAGTAGTTTTTACCACTATGTAGTTTATCGGCCAGTTTTAGAGACAGTAACTCTCACTTTTGGAGTTCAGAAAAAAATTGACTTGAAACTATTCCGGGAGGGGAGGGTATAGCTCAAGTGGTAGAACGCATGCTGAGCATGCAGGAGGTCCTAGCTAGGTTCAGTCCTTAGTACCCCCTCTGAAAAGAAATAAACCTAATTACCTTCTCCCCACCGCCCTGCCAGCCAAAAAAAAAAAAAAAAAAATTAAAATAATACAATGATAAATAATCTAAAATTTTTAGAAAAAGAAAGTATTAAGATCCCTGACTTAGATTATTGGGACCTCTTTTTAAGTCAACCAAGCACTGTGCATACTTAAGAAAAAATAGTTTTAGAAACTTAATTATCCTTTATTTATAAGATACCATTCACTGTAGAATGCAGTGTCAGTTTAATAACAACTTTTCAAAAGAAAAATAAAAAGATGGGCAGTAGGGGGGGGACACGTGCATTTAAGATGGCCCCAGTTTCTCTGCATCTTTGAATCCATGGTTTCATAATTCACAATGTTGGATTACCTTTAACATGAGCTAAATTGAACAAAATCATTGCTCTAACCTCCCAATTATCTACCTTTTGCACTGTTGAAAGACAGAAAGGAATCGGAATTGGCTCCAAGTTAAATCAGAAATAGCTAATTTTCACTGGTTCTGAATGACAAAAGTGACTCTCCATCCCTGGATGGAGCTAAATGGCCAAAGGGTGACTGGAGCAGCAAAACAGAGGTGCCCTGCAGGCAAACGAGTTATCCTGTACAACAAAATTCATCTCAGCATCACAATTTGACTACCGTAGATGGTCAATAAATCTAAATAAAGCAGTTAAACCCACTTCACCTTTATATACCATTTAGATAAATATTCTTTTCTCTGAACAACAATATTCTATTAATGAAAAGTAAACAGCCAATTAGTAGTAAATAATACACTTACCTTTACTACTTGTTCTGGAAATAATCTAATAAAAAGAAAGAAAAAGTAAAGCTCGTATTATTTTTAAAAAGCATTATAAATACAACATTATAAAGTACAATATTAATATATTAATGTTGATACTTCTCTAACAGGCAGAGGTTAAAGTTAACTACAGTAAAAAAAAAAAAATTCAGAGAACGTGTTTGACTGTCAATCACTTTATTAAAATCAGTGTATCATCCTCAATCAGGTGAATCACATATCTGAAAATAAATCACCTCATTTTCCCATATTTGTGATATATATTAATGTTTGTTTACTATCTCATATAATATTCTAATAATAAAATATGGTAGTCCTTTAGTAAAACCCATTATCTTTTAGTAAAACCAAACACAATTTTTATAAATAACTCAAAGATTCCTACAAATTACCAACGGTGTCTGCTCAGTGCCGCCTCTGCCCCCATCCTTACCAAGGCTGTGTCAAAGAAGTGTGTCGTCAGGTTAATCAGGGATGTGTCCAAGGCTAGATCTGCCGTGGTCAGAAATCCCGCTGTTCTTTCAAACCAGGAAACCATGTACACAAGGGAAGAAACACTGATGAAATCTCCCTGGCTGAGTAATTACCATGCATGCGATAAAAATTTCACAAGATAATTCCTTCACTAGGGCAAAATAACTTTCAAGACCTTTTCCCATTCCCTGCCATTTCAGTTCGGCCTGGCTCTGAGGATGCCACCTAGAACACTCCAGAATGGAACCAGACTGCTACAGAGTTGCAGTCAGTTCTCAGATACCAAGGAGCACTGGAGGCCTGGCCAGGACTGTCAACACCAGAGACCCATATAAAGAGGCTCCTAAGAGGTGGGATAAATGAGCCTCTCCACACAGGAGAAATTCCTGTTGTCTCAGAGGCTGCAGAAAACAAGCCGTTAAATAACAAAGGACATGCAGATTTTGAAAACTGCCCCAAAAGCATGAAAAGTGCTCCAAAAGCATGCTGGAGCAGTACACCTCAGGCCTGGCCACCTTTCTTCGGCTGAAAGCTTCCAGCTAATTGGAGATCTCTTTTCTGTTGGAACATATACCCAAGTTCATAGTACGTTTGCTAGAATTGGCATGAATTAAAATAAATTTATATAAACCCTCCTAAAACATATTTATTCAATTAAGTGAAGGCCATCTTTGGACCATTTTTGCTGAGATGAAAGAAAGGAAAGAAGAAAGATGAAATCCTGCATGCACAGTTAGAAATCACCAGTTGAACAAGGAGTTAGTAGCCTGAGTTTGTGATGAAGGATTCTCATAGAAGAGAGGCCTTGGGAAATTTGTCCACTTTGTCTACTTGGCCAAGAACCCAAGGTACCTGCTGAAGACCACGGAGAAACCCACTAATCCTCATTCTTTGCTGCACATTAGGAAAACCTGGAGAGCTCTGAAATGCCCCGATACTGGGACCCACTGCCGACCCAGTAAATCAGAACCTCTCGTGATGGGACCCACGCGGTGCTTCTTGTTCAAGCTCTCCAGGTTATTCTAAGCTACAGCGAGGGTTGCAAGTCACTGATTTTTCCCAGGTGATGTTTATCTCAAATCACACAGATATTTGCATTAGACTGAATCCTCCACCTCCTGAAGCAAACTTTTCTCCAACAGCCCAAGAGAAGAAACGTCCCTCTACATGGTAGAGATCACTGCTACAGCGGTATTTTCTCCCTCCCTCCATCCATGCTCAAAATTCTATGCTCTTAAATACATTTTTGTCATTATTCTATTTATTCCCCTAAATCCTGTCCTCTTCTCAGCCCCTCAAAATACATGGGTTGAGTATAGATTTAGAGAAGTGGGGGAAATGCCACGTTATTTGATCAAGACTTGGACTAGGAGGTTACTCTGAACCCATCTACGTACCATGACCAGACATGGTCTACCAGACGCACCGGCTGCGCCCACAGCTGCCCCACTACCAGAAGCCAGATGAAACCATTACTTATGGATGCAAGCGCTACGACTCATTAAGCCTTTGGTAAAGGACAAGCTACTTAATCCTCCTGGATCTTCAAGTACAGGGCCAAATATGTTCCTTTCTGTCGGAAATTCTTATCCTATAGAGAATAGCTTCCCAGCACTTTCTGCTGAGCCTGCAAACACAGAGGGCTTCAGAAGTATAAAATCTAGTATCCCATCCACTTTAATAATACCAATCTATTCTCCTTGGCCAAAACCACCATGAAATAATAGTATATGCTTTAGAATGTGTCTAAATTATGGTTATGGCATCTCCATCACCAACAAGAATTCCAATGGAGTGTGGAAATTCCTATTTGATTTCCAAATGCCTGTAGACACTTGATCTGACACTTTAAGCCTTGGAGGGCACTCAAGTCAAAACAGGAAATTCATTTTAGAGAAGATCCCAATTAATACCCCCTCAAATCAGCGTGAGCTTCCAAGGTACCCCTGGGACATCCCTGCTCCATTTCCTTCTGAGTTTTTGGAATTTTAGCTCTTTTTTCCTGTGTCCTGTTATCTGCATGAGTAAGTCTGTCAGGGAGCTAGATGGAGTTAAACAAAATGAAATATACACAGTCTGCATAAGTTCAGCCCTTGGATTTCCACTCCCCCCGCCCCCCAACTCCCCTGGCTGCAAACCCTTTTAAAGTCCCTGAGGATTAGGAAAGCCTGGAGTTTACGCTCCCTCCTCTGGAGGGGAAGCCCCATGATTAGAGGCATTTTACAGTTAAAAAAAAAAAAAAAAAAAAAGGGCAGAGACAGATCTCCTTGGCCAAACTGATTTTTTTTTCTAATTGAAGTATAGTCGATTTACAACGTGGTATTAGTTTCTGGTGTACAGCATAGTGATTCAGTTATACATATACATATTCCTTTTCATATTCTTTTTCAATATAGGTTATTTCAAGATACTGAATACTGTTCCCTGTACTCTACAGGACCTTGTTGTTTATCTATTTTATTTATAGTAGTTAGCACCTGCAAATCCTAAACTCCTAATTTATCCCTCCCCACGCCTTTCCCCCCCGGGGAACCCTAAGTTTGTTCTCTATGTCTGTGAGTCTGTTTCTGTTTTGTAAGTTCAGCCTGGTCTTGATAAATTTCAGGTACTAGAGTCCAGGGGGTAAATCAAAGATTTTATTACCAGCCGGATCACCCTTCTGCCCCTCTACCTACCCTCCTGTTCTCACCAATAAATAATCTCAGGGCTGAAAATGTTATGGAAAAAAGAGAACTGCAGTAAGAGATTTTGCAAACTCCACTTTGCTTCCAGGTGCCATCCTAAAGGCACACATCATGTTACCTTCTGATTTAAAAAAAAAAAAAAAAAAAAACAGAATAGATTTGCATAACTGGGGTGACTTAGAATAAGCAAAAAAAAATTTTGCCATTTGCTTTTTCACATTCAACCAGGATTTTAGAAAGCTGGAAAAGTGGGCTGTGGCAAGAGGAAGTATGTCCTGTCTTGTTCATCAACTATTAAAATAGTTAGTCGTGGGGGGAACAGTGTGTAATAATAGTCCATTCTCCTCATCCTGTATTTCCAAGTTAAACACACTAAAATAATAAAATGATGCTATTACTGCATTGGCTTGTCCAGGAGAGATTCTGGGCTGTATTTGACTCATTCCTGTACACTCCCCACGTACCCAATCCACCCAACCCCATGCACTGGGAAACATATGTCAAACTTAATTTTTGATTGGATATAGGCAGTCAGCATCAGTACCAATTACTTTTCCAACTTTATTTCACAGGAACAGAAAATATCAAACCAGGCAACTCAATCCACTCTAGTTCTTTAGGGTACCCAAATGTACACAAAACTAAAATGGGACACTTATCTTTGGGATCAGTCCTTGCTGAATTAGCAAAGGCTCATCTTCTTTGAGGCCATCAATGAAGAATCGCTGAATACATTTCAGCAACAGTGAAACATGCTGAAATTCATTTTTATCCAGTTCCTAGGAATTAGACCACACGAAGTTTAAAACCTTACATATAATTACCCTTCAGTTTTCTGGTTACAAAAGAAAACCTACTTGCCTTACTTATTAATCTGTCAAGATGGTGTAGTAAAAGATGATTATATTTTTGAGGAACGTGGCGCTCTCTCTGTCGAAAATATTCTTTTATTTTCCGAAATCCTTCATCATGGAATGCATCAGTAATAAGTGACTGAAGCTGGAAAATTCGTACTTTAAAAATTACTATTTTTCCCCAAGAACAGTTATCTCATAGTAATATTTCTAATGATCCTTATCAATAATAATTTAGTGCAAAAATAATAGAGGGTAAATACAGAGTTATAGCTTGAACAGTAAATAATCACGGAGACAGTAGTTGAGTTTGTTGACTTAAGATTGTAGTTTGCAAAATGTGGTTCCTGGACCACCAGCAGCATGAGCACCACGTGGAGACTTGTTAGAGGACTCAGAAACCCTGGGGGGTGGGGCCCTTCAGATGAGTCACAGCATGCTAAAGTTTGAGAACAACAGATTTAAGAGAAAACTACACCTGGAGAGGCACATATAGCTCAAGTAGTAGGGCGCCTGCTTAGCATGCACAAGGTCCTGTGTTCAATCCCCAGTACCTCTTCCAAATATAAATAAATAAACCCAATTACCTCCGGCTCATGAAACAAAAGAAAACACCTGAATTTACAGGTATCTCTGGGTGAAGAGACTTTAGCCTTAGTAATGTTAGAAATTGCAAAACACTATAAGATTCAAGCCTATTATCATTTGTTAAACTACAAAAATGATAATAGAAGAACATGAGTTCAACACTAATAAGTAGTTAACGGAAGCTGATAAATATGCAAATTGCCATGGTGAACGGAATTGATCTTTTCTGCCAGAAATATGTCTTAACCTTCAAAGTATGTACACTTGAATAACAGAAATGTCCTTAAGTATCTGTATGATAAAAGATAAGATTCTTTTTTTTTTAAAAAAAATTCAATCTTGGGGGGAGGGTATAGCTCAGTGGTAAAGTGCATGCTTAGCATGCACAAGGTCCTGTGTTCAATCCCCAGTATCTCCATTAAAAAAAAAAAAATAAAAAATAATAACTAGCAAAAAAAAAAAAATCCAGCCCAATTACAGGCTAAATTACAATATACAATATTACTTTAATGAGTCATTTTTCTATATACAGCCTAAAATTACACTTATTCTTAATATTGACTTAAATGGGAATATAGCATTTGAAATTTAACACTTAAGCTGAATATATTCTTTTTCTTTTTTTTTTTTTTTTTAACTCTTTTTTGTTGTTTGTGGGTTTTTGGAGAGGGGGAGGCAGTTAGGTTTATTTATTTATTTTTAATGAAGGTACTGAGGACTGAACCCAGGACCTCATGCACGCTAAGCATGCATTCTACTACGAATATATTCTTTTTTAAGTTACCACGCAGTAAGCCTTATTGTTCCAGGTGCGTTAAGTGTTGAGTAATGTTCTCATTTAACCCTCAACACCACTCTAGCGGTTAGAATCTTCATCTGGGGGTAATGATAGCAAGGCTGGGAAAGGTTAAGAGTTTGGGTTCACCCAGCTGAGATTCACCTCATTCTCTGTGTCCCCAATTCAGGCTTCTGCCTGGTTTCTCTATACTCACAGCAAATCCAAACTATTTGCCTGGGTCCGCAGGGCTCTGTGTGATTTGATCTCTGTCAATTTCTCCTGCCTGACTTCCCTGCTAATGAGTCCTAAGATAAGTCAAACTCTTCCTTGCCTCAGGGCCTTTGCACTGGCTATTCTATGCTAGACCGCTTCTCCCCACCACTTACTACCTTCTGGCTCCTTGTCACTCTTCATATCTCAGCTTTGGTTTCACCTTTTTAGATAGGTCTTGCTCCAGGACCTTATCTAAATTAAGCTAAGTGCCTCTCTCCACCCTCAATTATTCCTCCATCACAACACCCTGTTCTTTTCTTCCTTCTACCTTACTTTGGTTGGTAATCTGTCTCTGACTCTCTGCCAGCCTGAAATCACCATGAGGGCAAGAATTGTGTCTGTTTTGTTCAGTAATGTCTACCTCCACCTAGAGTGGTGCCCGGTACAAGACAGCTTAGACTAGGATATTAGTAGGGTAATCAAAGGTAAAATTGACAAGACATGGCGATAAATTGGATGTGGGGGTATAGGGGCGTAGGAGAAGCAAAGAGGATTTCTCTGCCTCTGGCTTGAGGAACAATTGTGCTGATAGCCCAGGGAACACAGAACTAGACAGAGCACACACACAGAGAACACAAAATGAATGTGATCTTTACATAGAGAGCATCCTTGTCCATTCCACTCCCATCCTTTTCCTGAGAAGACGGCAAAACATCTTCCTTTTCCTGTGTACACAATAAAAATGTTTTTTTCTCAAATTTCATTTCAAATGTATCTCAAGTTTTAAAAAAAAATAAATAAAGTTTCATATTGTTTTTCCCAACAAAACTTTTTGTTGGGTCATGCCACTCACTGATTATAGGTCTAAGAAAGACACTACTTTAAAAAAACAAACAAAAAACAATTTTATCCAACCGTCTTTTAGCACTGTCTATGACAAATACAAACCATCACAAGAAGCAAAGCAATCACTGTAATAAACAATCACAAAATAGACAAATTTTAACTCTATAATTTATGAATATAAAATAGAAAAGACTTTGAATTAACGAGCTGTTTTTAGAATGAGAGCTTGTAAATTTTTTTAAAGTATGTTTCAAGTCCAGTCATGAATTTAAGCTCTATGTTTCTGACATGAATTCTAAGTGTGACTCTAGGATTGAAACTTCAAGGATCAAATATCAGCCACAATCACAAGAAAAGTTACAAAACATTTAGTAATAGATTGTTACCTATTTTCTTCAAGAAAGTGATCCCTGGTTTACCAATCTGGTTTTCACAGCACATGCTACATTAAATAACAGCATTTCTTCTGCTCACTTCATCCCAACAATTAAAGTATAATACAAAAATGTTTAAATCTGTTCTAAAAGCATTAAAAAAAAATCTAGCTTGAGCTAACAGTCCTATATGTACTTGACCAAAATCCTTAAATGTCAACGTATTTTACAGTAATATCATTATTCGTAAATATGAAAAATACAGTTAATTCAAAGACCCAAATCCCGACTTATTTTTTTCACCAACACTGTATTCAGTAAAACGAATAGTAAAAATTAGCACCAGAAGTATCAATCCACCCCCGACCCCAACCCCGACACCGGCGCGGTGGGCGTCTTGGGGATTAGCAGGTGCCGAGCGGCAAACATAAGTAGAAGCGTTTGGGGCCGTAGATCTGGGGTCCAAGTGCAACTTCATTGCACGAAACCGGGCTGGGAAAACATCCCAAGCAACTTGAAAAGAACCATCTCATTGCCCTCCAAACATTAACTTTCCAGTTCCGCCTTCCCGAACGCTTTATTTGCAAGGCACCGGAGGTTTCTACCCTGCCTCACTGTCTCACTGAGAGCTGCCTGAACTCCAAGCAAACCGAAGGGGGCTGAAGCTCCCAAGGGCCCCCGAAGGGCTCTTGCCTCGGCGGCCTGGGATTGTAGGGGGCGCCGGGTCTCTGCGCGAGCACGCGAGGCTCTGAGCCCAGAGTGCGATGGACGCGGGCCCCCGGGACCCCTAGACCCGCGTAGAGAAGGCGGGGTTCGACGGGTCCCCGGGGCCTCCGGAGCTCACTCACCTCCCGCATCCCGAGGCTCCCGGCCGGACGCCGCGCACCCGGACCGGGGCGCGCTCTGCGGCTGCGCGGCGCTCTGCCTCCTGCGGTTCCGCCGCCCGAGGCCGGGCGGGTGGGGAGGGGCTGCGGCGTGGGCCCGGGCAGCTCGCGTCTCCAGGGTTCCCAGCTTCCCCGGAACTCTAATGAACACACCTGCCCCTGAAAGTCCTGTGTTTGCGGAGCAAGAAACGCTGGCGAGTTAACTAGCAATCAAGGTCGGGCCACCTGGGCGCGTGCACGCACACACCTTAAGAGAAAGCGATTACACAAAAGAGGTGAACACGTCGTTTACACCTTCTTTATCTGCGAAATTCGAAACTGACAGGTGTCCCCTTTGCAAAAGCGGGCAGTTTTCTCTCCGCCTTTAACAGCTGGTAGAGCTGGTTTTGATCCATTGATATTGATATAGACTGAAATTCAGATTTCCCCAGAGGAAGCAGACTTGTACCTGAAATTGTTAATTTATTCCTGATAACACAAAAGAAGGGTTTTAAAAATATACCTTGCTGTACTCTGTCAAAATAAAATAAAAAAATAAATATTTTCATCCAATTTGCTTGTTTTCTGCCCACTTCCTTTACCCCTACAAGAATGCGTACCAGTGGCCAGGTTTAGGCCGACAAGAGGTCTGTTAGGTGAATACAGTAGCAAAAATAAAGTGGACTGGAGTTTTCTTGAAAAAACACTCAAACAAAAAGACCCCTCAAATCCAAACATTCCTTGTAAAAGTCAACTTGTATTATGAGTAGATACTATGGGTATTTTGTGTCATGAAGATATTTGATTTACAGAAGATATTTGTTTACATCAAAACGAAACATAATATAACCAGAATCTCTGCAAGTCAGCCCAGGACTCTGAATGTGCCTCCAGTCCATTCAAATGGTACTTACTTTAAAGCTCACCATATCCATTTCCTGGCAAATACGATGTAAATATACTTACATTAATTTACCTATTTTAATCTAAACCAAGCAAATTCAAAACCCTCTTACTTTGCTTTTGAATTAATAGACTTTTACAATTTCAAAATAGTAATCAAGGAAGAGCAGCTGTGAATAAAGTGTTCTGAATCAATGCAAATATTAGTGCAGGAAAAACTGCAGGACAGCAACATATAATAATCAAATACAGTTTAAATGCATTTTATTTTAGAGAATAAAATAGGTAGTATAATAATAGAATGGAATATATAATGAAATGAAAGTTCTCTTAATATTAGTTTAAAAGTTTAATCGATTATTTTCAGACTTTGGGGGGAAAATATGTCCTTTCAAACGACTTGGTTGTTAACACTCCCAAAAACTCAGGAGAAATTAAAGATAACATCACAGACAACACCATTTATTTATTTTTATTTTGTTATATTTTCACTTTGATTAGCTTCTTTTACTAACATGTTTTACCCGGACATAATTTTAGGGCAACTTGAAATATATATTCTAATTCTGCTCAAACTAAATATGGTGGAGACTCTACGATATTTCTTTGGACACTAGAATTCATTTAGGAAAAAAAGTATTTGATTAATTGATTTGGCTTTAACTTTTAAAAAAAGTACTTACTTATATTTTTGAAGGGTAAGGACTCTAGGAACATTCCAAAATTACAGAGATGAGAAATAGTCTAGCAAATGATTACAGTAAGACCAAAAATTAGTTTCTATGCATTCTTAGAGGTGGTTTTAAGTTATTTTTGAAGTTATGTTAAGAACACTTTGAACAGTATATTATCTTAAACTTCACAACGATTTGTAAAAAAAGGAAGAAAGAAAAGCAGTATCAATAATTTTAACGTTTGAAAAACAAAAAACTCAAAAAAGCAACCGAATGACAGGAGTTGCCGAGACCTTCGGTAGTCGGTCAATATGATGAAAGTCTGGATGAAAGCAATAGGTGAAGAGTGAACGCATTTTCCTCCCAGACCTTCTGTGAGAGTGATTTTAATCTGGAACGTAGACCGACACGACCAAGAGAGGGGAGGTTAGGGGACGAACTAGTCATTTTCTTGTTTGAGGACTTTGCGCCTCTGCCTCGGGGGAGAATCCCAGCTTGAAACTAGAGAAAAGAAAATTCGTGGAACTGCCCAAGACCGGTTTTTCCCCGTCTCTGCCGGTCTGCTGCCAACGGCTAGCGGCTCTGAACTGCACTTCACTGTTGGATTGACTTTTCTAACAAACCCGATTGTGCCCTTAACCTGGGAAGTAAGAGGACCAGGAGCTGGAAGAGGGTCGCTTCCTGAAGTTATAGGAGCGCATTTGCTTTTCCTGCCTTTTGCCAAAGGAAAAGGCTGTAATCCTGCAGGAGACGCTGGCCTGGGTCCCATCCGGGCCGGGTCCCACGCAGCATCAGTCCGCGCGCCCGGTGCGCGCTCAGAGATGCCGAGGTCCTGGGCGCGCGGGTCTCGGGATTTAGCGGGATGTAGGTTCCCGAGCAGCCCGTAACACTGATCCGCTTTTAGAGGCCAGCTTTTCTCTGGTTATGGCTGGGAACCGGAGCGTGCCGCCCGCAGAACAAAGGCTCAGGGAATAAACTCCGGAAACCCACCTTTCCTCGCCGCCCAGGGAGGCCAAAGAGCGAGTTAAGTCACTTCAATCTGTTTCTTTTATTGGGCGCTTCTAATCACCCTAATGAAGTGATGCACAGGTGAAGAAGGCTTGGTCTCAGCCCTGCGGAGCCCACAGCGACCTACGCTCTCTCCTGGTCCCTGCAGTCTGCGAAAAGCCTCTGTATATGGAATGGGTGTAAATACGGTTTTGTCGTGGAATTTCCACAATACCAATGGAGACGATTTTTTTAAGGGTCCTTTCAGGTGAATGGAGGCTGAAAACTCACCAAGCCCCAAACCCTCTTTCAAAAAGTTTAGGGAACAGGCTAAGAGTTTTTTCGGGAGGTTGGGGCCGCAGAGTTCACCCCCCCCCCTTCCCCAAGCTCATCTCCCGCACCTTCTCCCGGTTAACTTTCCAGGACTCTCTTCCCATTGGGCCAGGTCCCTCCGCAGTCCCTGGGAGCACGTGTGCTCCTAGGCCAACGAGGACACGGGGACCTTTGGCACTCCCTCGGATGGCCTTCCTCTCCTCCGCCCCCAAATGAGCACAGACTCCCGAACACGCACAACAGCTACAACGAAAGCCCGGGAGTACAGGCCCAAAGAGGGCCGGTCCCAGAACTAGCTGGCGTGGACGCGTCTACCCAGACGAGGGCGCGCCGTAGCCCACGTTCTTACAGGTGGTTCCCCAGTTGCCTGGGAACTGAGGATTGGCCCTTAGAGGGCTTTGCTGGAAAGGCTGTCTCAAAAGCCTCCCTTAGATCCAATCCGAAACCCCAGAGGCGGGGCGCGGTGAGGGAAAAAAAAAGAGAGCGGCATTAACCTCCCCCCGCCCTGGCCGGTCTTGACTTTAGTTTCCCGTTACCCCAAGGGCTGAGGTCAACCTACCCCTCTGTTCCTAGTTCTGCCCGGGAGGAGGTGACGGGCCTTGCTGGTGCCTGAAACGTGGATGCTGGCGGGCGAGCGAGGAAAGGCGGAGCAGGAGTTGGGTGGGGAGTGGGTTGCGTCTTTATAAACCTGCGGGCAGCTGGTGGGCGCTGGCGCTGCGCTCCGAGTGGAGGCTTTACAGCATCGCGTCCAAGAACAGAGCTCCGCCCGAGTACTTAACCACCCTTGTCCGCCGCTTCTGGATTTCTGAATCTCTCTCTCTCTCATTCCCCCTTCCTCCCTCCTTCCTTCCTTCTTCCCCTCTGTCTCTGTCTCCCCTTTCTTTTAAAACGGGGGAAAAATCACCTTGCGCACCTCTAGTTTGTTTTTCTTCCGTCTTTCAGAACCCTTGGCAAAGAGCGCTAGCAAGAAGGGCCAGATGCCGGCGGAGGCGGGGCAGAAGGCGGACTGTGCCTGCTCCTACGGGATGAAGCTCAGTTGGGACATCAACGATCCGCAGATGCCTCAGGTGCGTGAAACCCCTCGCGCGGCGCTGTCCATCCAAAAAGGAAGGATGGCTTTTAAGTCCTTGTAGACACTGTGGACAGACCCCCTACTTCCAAACACACATCCCTGAGAGCTCAAATGTACACATGTACTCTACAAACGGCAGAATTGGGTTTAAAGATGTGTCTTCTCCCACCTCTTTCCTCGAGCTTGTTTGAAAACACACAGAAAGCAGCGGGAACTGTCAATCAGGCTCCAAATTCCTCGTCGCCTGGCGGCAGCCGGACACCTTATCCCTCACTTTCTTTTAATTAAGGTAGAAATCAGGCGATTCTCTTCCTATCCATTCTTGGAGACCCACAAGAAACGTAGTGGGGAGAATCTCAGGGGTTGTAGATACCGCTGCTGCTCACGCAGCAAAACTGTGAGATACGGCTGCAAACCATGGTCATCGAATCTTAAACTGCACGACTTGGGCTGTTTATCCAGACGCCGGGCTCCTGGGAGGCTCCATCCTCATGCCAACGAGCATACGGGGGCCCGGAGATCCTCTGGAATTCCGCTTTTGGACGCAACTTCTGAGCTTGCTTCTCTAATGACAAGGAAATCGCTGTCATCCGTTTAGGGTGAATTTGTCTTATTTTGGTTTGTTTTAATGGAACAAAGGGGTTTGGAGCCAAGTCCAGGGAATGAGCTGGCCAGTTATGCTTGGTCATACTGGTTTGGGACCAAAACTGCGAAGTGACTTTAAAGTCCTGGGTGTTGGTGGAGGGAGAGTAGGAGCCGCCTGGCAAGCATTTGCAGAGGTGGACTTTGGGCGATGCTGTGGTACAGGGCTGAGTGACCTGTCTTTTATTCATCATCTACTACATGCCATACAGGTGTTCAGATGGATAGCAATTCATTTGCAAGGTTGTGTAACCCCTCAAAGAAATCTGTGCTTTGGGGGGTGTATATATTTGTAGTAAGTTTATTTGTTTTAAAGTCTGCCTGCTTTCGGGGCACAGTGCCATTTTTGTGAAAGTGGACCACAGTACAGGAAAGGCATCATGTTTTCATTGACTTCTGTCCATGTAAATCTTCACAGGGAAATATCTAGTCTTGCATTTTAGAAAAATCTCATCTTGACCAAGCAAATAATGGAAGGATGGCTCCTCTCTCAAGCATTTTCTAGATTTCCCATGTAGATGTGAATTATTTTTCCTCTGGGGGATTGGTTCTTAAGCAGGGAGTGTGTGTGACATCTCAAAAGAGGCAGGTGCACTGGGCTATAGGAAAAGAACTGGAGAAAGAGGACCCTAGCCCTGCTCCGGCTAACCCACAGAGGAAAAACTCAAAATAGCTGTCCGACCTTGAGACAGTTCCTGAATTTGCCTGAGTCTCAGGCTGCTCACCTGTCATCAGGTGGTGGAGTTAGATAACAATCTTAAACTCCTGTCCAGATCTTCTGCTGCGTTCAGCGTGTGTGTGCTTGTCTGTGTGCATGTGCTCCCCTGAGCCAAAGCAGGAGAGCAAATGAAACCCAATCCAGAGTCCTCCATTCTTGTTTGAAAATGCAGTCTCTGGGGCTCATTTTCAGCATCACTACTTTGGTACCTGGTGTGAGATAACGTCACAATCTAGATAATGCATAATATGGACAAGGACTTGCAATGAATAAAGCAGCGCTCCGTATTTTAGATGTAACATTATTTTAGCCACGCAGCTCTTTGTTGGAGAGACTGACACTCTGCATTGCTCTGGGGAGAGGTCCAGTGCCCGGCAGGCTTCCACCCAGTGCTCAGGTTTACCTGGATGGTGAGGCTGTCATCGCGATGTCCTTGTAAACCTGGAGGGCTAAGTTGGGAGGATGGAGAGAAGCTGTTCCTGTCTCTCTGGTGTTGCGCTGGGTATCACTGCTGATGTGACTGAATGGCTTGGGAGAGAGCCAAGAGCTTTTGAAGAAAAAGCTCTGGGTAGAAGTAGAGATATTTACAGGTGCAACTGTATGTCTGTGATAGAACTTTCCAATCACTTTTGGCCCTGGCACTTTAATACTCAATTTGATATCATATGATATCACTTATATGTGGAATCTAAAATATGATACAAGTGAACATATTTACAAAACAGAAACAGACTCACAGACATAGAAAACAAATTTATGGTTACCAAAGGGGAAAGGGATGGGGAGGGATAAATTAGGAGTTTGGGAGTAGCAGATATAAACTACTATATTAAAAAAAAGGAAAACAACAAGGTCCTACTGTATAGCACAGGGAACTATATTCAATATTTTATAATAATCTATAATGGAAAAGAATATGAAAAAGAATATATATGTATAACTGAATCACTTTGCTATACACCAGAAACTAACACAACATTTTAAGTTAACTGTACTTGAATTAAAAAAAAACCCACTTAATCTGAAATATTTTCAACATTTTAACACACCAAGTAGTGGTATAACATGATGGTTGGGAGAACAGTCTCTGGAGTCAAACTGCTCCGGGTCAAATCCTAGAGACAGGTCTTACTGGCTGTGCGACCTTGGGCAAATTAATGAACCTCTCTGGCCTCCATTTACTATTCCATTAAATGGGGGTAATGACAGTACCTGTTGTCTGTATGCATTATGAGGACTAGATGAACTACGCAGCGCTTTTAGAACATAAGCGCTATATTGACACCAGTTTATAGCCAGTTGTCAGAAAGGCACACACAGGATGCCCGACCTTCCGTGAGAGCACCGTTTCTGGGTTTGACAACATTTCTGGAATTAAAGAGACTCCCTCTTGATTCCAATGTGCTTGGGCAAAATGAGAACCGGGATGTGCCGGGTTTGGGCTTGATCAGCCTGACCGCGCCTCCTGCGGTGCGCCTCTCCAGGAGCCAGCCCACTTCGACCGCTTCTGCGAGTGGCCCGACGGCTACGTGCGCTTCATCTACCGCGGCGACGAGAAGAAGGCGCAGCGCCACCTGAGCGGCTGGGCCATGCGCAACACCAACAACCACAACGGCCACATCCTCAAGAAGTCCTGCCTGGGCGTGGTGGTGTGTGCGCGGGGCTGCGCCCTGCCCGACGGCTCCCGTCTGCAGCTGCGACCTGCCATCTGCGACAAGGCGAGGATGAAGCAACAGAGTGAGCGCGGGGGACAGGGGACGGGGGTGGGGGTGGGGGGGAGGGTTCTGCAGAGGTGAGGTCCCTCTATCCGACCGATTTCCCTTTTCTTCCTCCCAAGGGGGCTGGGGTCGGGTTGTTAGGAGTACTTCTCCCCTTTGGCTTTGCAGAGAAGGCCTGCCCTAACTGTCACGCGGCTTTGGAACTGATCCCCTGTCGCGGGCACAGCGGATACCCGGTAACCAATTTCTGGAGGCTCGATGGCAACGCGATATTTTTTCAGGTAGGTGAGGGGTCACCACAGTTTGCGATGGACGTTCTCATCATGCCATAGGGACCAAACCACCTGCCCCATGCCTTAGGAACTCTGGACCAAAACAAATACAGCTCTGGGGGGCCAGAAATACATGCTGGGGGTCCCAGGGCCTTATCAGGGTCCTAGGAATTGGTTCACCTACTGTGTGCTCTGTCACTGCCAGAGAGTCAGCCGATTTAGAGTTATGGTTGTTTTCATAAGGTAAGAGGACTGTAAGGTCATCTTTTAAGATGTCTATTATTTACACAGTTTTATTTGTTGGAGAATTTTTTTCCCCTGTCATTTTGAAAAACAAACAAACAAACAGCAACTTGGGATGCTGGGAAAGACGTATTCAATTTTTAACCACATTTGCCAGCTTCGCTCAGAGGAACACGTGATTCATTGCCTTATTCACGCAGGCCAAGGGAGTTCATGATCACCCCAGACCGGAGAGTAAGTCAGAGACAGAAGCTAGAAGAAGCGCCATCAAAAGACAAATGGCTTCTTTTTACCAACCCCAGAAAAAGAGAATTCGAGAACCTGAGGTAACGGGGAGCTGACATTACACTAGGGTCTGTGTTCATTTTCATCACACAATACACTGATCACTATGTAAAATACGAATGTCATACTTTAAATGGTTTTATTTTATGTGACAATTATCTCTAACAAAATGTCATTCAGTCAATATTTTGGATAAAGATTCTAAACCCTTTTTCTTCTTGAGAAAAAAAAAATCAGACTGTCTCACAGTCAAGGGCAGAGTGAGGGTGTCTGCTGACATCCTAATGCGAGGGCAATTACCCAGTGGTTGTACAGAAATAGAGGCGGACCAAAGAGTTAACAATGCATCCTTGAGAGGGTCTTTTACATTATTTGCATAGAACAGATAAAACTCCCTTGGGCAACTGGATCCAGTTTGGCTTTTCAACCAATGTATGCCAAGCAGGCAGCGTATTAGTCTGGGGATGGGAGACACTGGCATTGAGCAAGTCTAGGCACCAGACCCCTAGGGTCTAAGAGTTTTACACATTAATTGGTCACAAAAGACTTAAGAGGAAGTTACTGTTTTTGAGTCTCATTTTAAGTAAGGAATCTGAGGCTCAGAAAGGTTAAGTCACTTACTGAATTCACGAGGGACCTTCAGGATTTGAACCCTGGTCTGCGTCAGACTCCTGCTATTGTGCACATAGTGTGGGGAGAACAGGGCCATCGGCCACGCAGACCCACCCTGCCCAGCCACCGAGGACCCTCCTTGTTCAGCAGCATGGAATTCATGCCTGAGCTCAAGCTGTGAAACTCCTGGCCCACGTGCCCAAATCATGTTTCTGAGCTCACAACGCAGAGCCCACCAACTGGAAGTTTGCTATTTGGTTGGTTGGTTACAGGTGAGGGTGTCCATGCAATTGCATTCTTTATTTACAAATAAAAATTTGTGTCTTTTTTTTTTTTTTTTTTTTTTAGGCAGGAGAGAATCAAGACGACAGCGGACATTTTCACCACATACATCCCCTGGAAAATCCAGAGGAGTTTGATATAATACCTGACCCTGGCTTCCCTGTTCCAGGACAGCCTTGCTTTTCCTTTCCAAACTCGGATGCTTACAAAGCTACCTGTGACCTAGCCACCTTTCAGGGAGACATAGTACCACCCTTTCAGAAATATCCAAATCCAAGAGTCTATTGTCCTGGTTATGCAAATTCGAGCCTGTATCCCGCTCTTTATAAAGATTCCAACAATATCCCTAATGACACAGACTGGCTTCATCTGAACGCACTACAATATGATGTCAACTCATACAGCAGCTTCGAGAGAAGCTGTGATTTCACCAGTAAACAGCATGGCTGGAAACCAGCTCTTGGAAAACCCGGCCTTGGGGAGAGGACTGACCATGGACAGTTCCAGGCTGTGGCCACTCGCCCTTACTTCAACCCGGAGCCTCCCTGCAGGTATCTCACAACTCCTCCACCAGGTCCTCCAGCCCTACAGACAGTGATCACCACCACCACCAAAGTGTCCTACCAGGCCTACCCGCCCCCTGCTCTGAAATACTGTGACACGGTACGGGAAGTTAAGAGCCTTTTGGGCTGTAACTATGCTTCTGAAAACACCCAACTGTCCATCTACCCAGAAGCCTTGGACCTTCCAGCTACTGTCGCCATGGCAGCCTCTCCAACGGGGTCACTTCCTCTGAAAATTCCCGGAGATTGCAGGGCCATCAGACATACTCTGCCTTTTCCTCAGGAGTCAGTGCCCTCCCGGGTGGACGGAGCAGAGACCTGGGATGTGTGTCCATCTGGACTGGGGTCTACAACTGGTTACTCAGATAGAGATAGTCCATTCTTGAGCTATGACAATGAGGACTTCTGAACAACAGTCCTGGGCACATTGTAATATTGGTCTCCAAGCGGGTGGTGGAATGTGACCTGCAAACTAGCCCTTAAGTTGGGAGATTCATTTAGCATGCAAAGAAATATATATGTTATAATACATACATACATATATATATAAATAGTAAAACCAATGATCAGTTGAGTAAATTATAGGTTGGGAAAATGTTTAGCTAGTGTAGGGAAATTTTTCACAGCATTTTGAAACCCTTTATAGTACATAGAACTAGGTCTGGACTGTGACTGTCCCAGATGAACAAATAAGCAGACTGGAGACCATGAACGTTAACGAGCTGAGCTCACCTAGTTTGTTAGCTGGAGAAGAAGTTATGAACCCTGCTTCTCACCCTAAGCCTTTCCCCACTGAATCACAGTAGGGAATTTCACAAATCTTTATTTGGCCCTTAGGGGTTGTCAAAATAGCTTGGGGAAGAAATCTTATCTCGTGAGTCATTTCATAAGACTTTTATTTAGCATTTAGAACCTGTTAAAATAACTTCAGGAAGTAACTTTGATCATTTTATCTGCACAGTATGTATCTGCAGCTTTTTAAGAGATCTACAATGTTGCAATGATCAAGCGCAGTTGTTTTTAAGATAATTTTGTTTTCCACTATCAGCTGAATAACTTTGCTTTTATTGTTGAATGCTTTCCTAACAGAGACAGCCTAAGAATGATGATGTGTATTTAATGGTTTCAAAATTAGAATTGAGATGTTTTACTCAAATATAGCTTTACTGTTCCTTTGTTACACCTCATAAATGCAATTGATAATGTTCAATTAAACATAATAAAGACATTTTACTATTTACAGTAGCCAAGACATGAAAACAGCCTAAATGTCCATCAACAGATGACTGGATAAAAAAGATGTGGTATATTTATACAATGGAATACTATTCAGCCACAAAAACCGACAACATAACGCCATTTGCAGCAATAAGTTCCTGGAGAACGTCATTCTAAGTAAGCCAGAAAGAGAAAGAAAAATACAATATGAGATCGCTCATATGTGGAATCAAAAAAAAAACATAAATACAAAACAGAAATAGACTCATAGACATAGAGTACAAACTTGTGGTTGCCAAGGGGGTGGGAGGGGTGGGAAGGGACAGACTGGGATTTCAAAATGTAGAATAGATAAACAAGATTATACTGTATAGCACAGGGAAATATATGCAAGATCTTATGGTAGCTCACAGAGAAAAAAATGTGACAATGAATATATATCTGTTCATGTATAACTGAAAAATTGTGCTCTACACTGGAATTTGACACAACGTTGTAAAGTGATTATAACTCAAAAAAAAAGCTTTTAAAAAATAAAGACATTTTTAAGTAATGTAGCTGATGCCTGTGTCATTTCAAAAAAAATAGGAAAAAATATTGTTCATATTATAACTCGGGAAACTTGTTATAATAGAATAAACATATTAGTGTATTTACGTTCTGTACTTTATTTTAGGAAAAAAACTATTTGCTATAAAAGAAAGCCTCTTCAAAACAGTGTACATATGTGCACATGCATGCACACTTCCCAATACTTAGTGAAAATATTCGGTTTTCAAATAAAAACTACAAAAATAAATTTTTGAGTATGGATGGAAGGGGAGGATTATCCTCAAATTCGCCTGGAATACCCAATTTGTACAACTAAATTGCAGTAGGTCAGATGCCATTTTAAATCACTGAGTGGTACATATTGCTCACCTGGTTCATAAAGCCCTAAGACCCTGATGTAGTAAGTAAATGCAGTACTGGCCACAAGAGTCAATAAATATCAGAGCATTTCTATTCCCTAGCCAACTTCTTCTCAAAGGAAAAGATCTCAAGTACACTCATGGACAATTTTTTTCTTTTGACTTTCACTGCCAAAACTCACAGCTTCTAACCGTACCTAACATTTACATAGCAGTTACGTGAGCCGGACACTGTTCTAGGTCCTGAACACATATTAATTTATTTCATCTTCGGGGCAGTCCTCTGGGCTACCTGAGAGAGGCGAAGTGATTTACACAGTAAGTGGCAGAGCCGGGATATGAATTCAGGTCATTTCCAGAGTCCATGGTTTTAACCACCGCATTGTATTAGCTTTGATTATAGTTATTTATCAGCGAAATCCCATCCGTACTGAACAAGTGGTGTACCTGGCAGAGCCAGTATTGTACTTGCGAAACCGACCAGGACCCTGTGGGGACTTCCCAGCACAGACCCGTCCCCCATCTCTTCTGCTGTAGCTCCTCTCTGAAGCGCCCAGGTAACAGTATTTGATGCACATTTCCTGAGTTGTTTCAGATGCTAAATCCCCAACCAAATGGAAGACATTAACTACTTGATGACCATGAGCCCGTAGTGCCCAGGCTGACTGGCACCTAAGGATTGATACTATTAACTCCTGTGACACATCCCTGTTACCTGGCCATCAGCCAATCAGAGAACTGTACAAGGATGCTTTAAGGATGCTTTCCTGAAACCCACTGGGGAGTTGAGGTGTTTTGAGCACTAGCTACCTGGACTCCTTGCTTGGCATCCTGCAATAAATGCTGCACTTTCCTTCACCACAACCCAGTGTCAGTAGATAACTTTACTGCACAGGCAAGCAGACCCAAGTTTGGTTTGGTAATACTCGGAGTAGTGAGTTTTATTACTTCTAAGTATTTATGTCCCAACATTGGACCCAAGGGATCCCTGCAGGATGAGTAGAAAGGGCAGGGATGGGAGTGAACAGACTCGGGGCAAAGCCCTGAGGTAAGCATTTCCCAAAAGGTGGTACAAGGGTGTTCTGGGTTACAAGATGATTCTAGATAGTCCACAAATACTGTATGTTAATAGTTATGGATTTATTTTAATGTGTAATAAGGAAAGCTACAAATAACATATCAAACCTATGACTTTAGGATATTTTTGCCAAAATAAAGCAAACAATTTTGTTTTTGTTTTAAGACAAGGTAATGTAAGAAAAAATATTAAGCAAATAATAGTACAGATGTCACAAGGAAATGCCAAAAATCATCAAAATGGTTGAGAACCACTGAGTAATGAGATACACCGTAACAGAGAAGAACAAACCTGACTCCATATTGGATCTATTCCTTTAGCTCTAACCTTTGTGCTCTGCTGCCTGTGTTTCATCTCACTGGCTCTGCACCGTTGTAAAAAAATGTTGCTCAGAGCCTGAAACATACATGACAGCCCATTCTCAAGGCTCTGCCTCCCAGGCTTGACCTTTAAAGGTATAACACTTTTCATTCACATAGAAATAAAAAGTTGCAGAACAAGAATAACATTTGTCTTTATAGGAACATCCTGACCAGACCTACCTGGACAAGCTGCAAGAACCAAGGATTATCACACCCCCTGCAGGGTCTGGCAGGCACCAAGAAGTTCACAACAACCAGCCACACCCCCACCCCTTTCAGTATAAAAGAAGCCTGAATTCTAACTTGAGTAAGATTCTTTAGGACACTAGTTCACCAGTCTAGTGGCTTTGCAAATAAAATCATTATTCCTTGCCCCCAACACCTCCCCTCTCTCTATGTTGGCCTGTCGTGTGGTGAGCAGTATGAGCTTGGACTCCATAAAAACACTTTCCTAGAGCAAGGGGTCAGGGGACAGAAGAGATGTGACACGCTGGAAATGGTAAATGGTGACAACGAGGTTGTATAAAGCAGGAGCCAATGAGGCAACCAAGACCAGCTGTGACTTTGGACATCTGTAGGTTTTACCACAGTGTTGAGGAGTCCAGACAGTGGGCAACGCTCAGGAGCCAGGCTGTGGGAGTTGATCCCAGGAGAGGGGGTGAAGACAGAACTTACCTCAAGTGTTGGCTGGGGCCCCTAGCTGTGACCTCCTCCAAGGAGCCAGGTCACAGGGCAGGGTGAGTTCTTGCAAATTGAGTCAACTGAAGAAGGCACAGGGAGCTTTAGACTTTGGGTCTTATCTATTGCTCTGAAAAACTGATCTATTAGGGAGCAAAAGAATTTTGTGGAAAATGAATGGCAGTAGGAAACTTTCAAGGGTTTGGCTTTATAGTATCAATATGAAATATTAATGATGACCACAGGTTATGAATAATAACTCTTGGATTACTAACTGAAAGCTTTCAAATGTGGCCAAGTATAAATTAGAGCAGCCAAAGCTCCTGACATACTTTGCTCCGATTAGCTCATGAACTGAGGTGAGTCCAAGCCTTCAACCAGACCCGTGACGACATCAGTGGTTGAGAGCAGAGGATAATGCACAGGAGGGGAGGCCAGGCTGAGAGCCGACACCTGTGATCAGCTGTTCCCAATCAGACGTAACCAGTGGCACGGGGACTGGACAGGAACAGAAGCTATTCACTTGCTAACCATACTTTCCTCTTCATGAACAGTGCATAGTCTCGAAGTAGACTGGGTACACTTACCTGGACGAACCTCAGAATATTAGACCTAATCTCTGACAAACAGTTTCAACGGAACATCTGTCAGAAAAGCTAACGGAATTCTTTTCATAATTTAGGCTCTTGTACAATAGTATCAACTAATTATCTGCAAGATGTTGCACTAAGAAAACCATTGCAAATAGAATTCACAGAAAAAAAATGATTGAAAAATGGCCTCTCACTGCCTCCATCCTTCTATGGTTCACAACATCCCTCTACATGTGAGGATCACCTGGGCAGCTTTAAACACCCTAGTATTAAGGATGCACCCCAGAACAATGAAATAAGAATCTCCAGTGGTGAGCCATCAGAGTATTTTAAAGCTTCCCCAGTGATTCCAAAGTGCAACCAATGTCTAGTTTGTCAGAATAGTACTGGAAACCTTTTTAGTAAATTCTTTCCCAGGAAGCTGAAAGCAATATGATCTCGTGGAGGCTTGAATGAAAGACAGTATTCTCGGTGAAATTAATCTCTCTCATCTCTCACTTTCTTCTGGATGTCATCATTTTCATTTAAGGACAAAGGGAAGAACTTGGCAGAAGCCAACTTCTATTTGTTGCTACTTTAAGTATAAAGTAAAACTTGGATTTTGAAAGCCACAAAACTAGATAAAATACCCTGCCTATAAGTCAAATCGTGAGCTCCTTCCTTCATTCATTCAATGAATAATTATTGAGCTCCACTATGAATCAGTGATGTGCTAGTATTGGATACACAGAGGTGAGTTAACTAGAAGTCTCTGCCCCTTGGAGCTCACAGGCTGTTGGGCTACACAGATGATAAGATGTAAGCAAATACTGCACTTACAGATGGGACAAGCCATAAAGGAGAAAACGGGCACTGAGATGGAGGATAAGGAAGTGGAAGTGAACCTGTCCGGATGAAGTGGTTAGGGAAGACCTCCTGGCAGTACCGAGAGTTAAGAACTGAAGGATGTGAAAAGGCTAGTAAGACGAACAGCCAGGGAGGAGGCTGCAGGTAGAGGAACAGAGAGTGCAAAGGCCCTGAGGCAGCAGAAGGACCGGTGCATAGGAGCAAGAGGAAACAGTGTAAAATGGGTTAAAATTGCAAGCAGCGTCCAGGGTGTTGACGTCCAAGACAAGGAAGTCAGAGTTTATTTCAACAGCCACGGCAAACCACTGATGAACTTTAAGCAGAAAAGGGGCACGAAGTAACTCACATTTTGAGAAGATCAGTCAGTCTCATGCTGTGTAGATGATATGTTGAAGCAGGGAGACTATTACAAGTAATCCAGGCAAGAAATGGTGATGGTTTGAATTAAATGGTAGCAATGGAGATGGAAGGAAGTACACAGATTCAAAAATGCAACTTGTGGGTAGAATCAGTGGATGTGGGACAGAAAGGAAGAGGGAGAAAAACAAGAACAAAGCTCAGGTTCTCAGGCTTCAACAAACTGAATGGCTGCTCGTGCCATGCTCTAAAGCAGCGGCAGCTGGGGGAAGAACAAGTTTTGATCACTTACTGCTTGTGAGTCATCCAAGTTACCAGATGGATATAATTCTGGACCTCTGTGGAGAGATCTGAGCTAGAGATAAAACCCAGGAAATCATAAGCATAAAGCTGTTTTTAAAAGCCAAGAATAGCTCACCGGGCAAGATGAGCTGGAGTTGTGCTGTTGTTCAATATGGTAGCCACTGGCTACCAGCCTGGAGTTGTGCCAGGATAAAGAAGGAGGTCACGGAACTCTTTCAAGAGAGGGAGGGAAATCAATGGCACTGAACGCTGCTGAAAAGTTAAAATTAGGTCAGAAAAGTATCCAATGGATCTGGCAATGTGGAAGCCATTGGTGACCGTGACCAAAGCTGTTTCTGTAGCGTGATGGGATCTATGGGCCTCAACAACTCGATTACTCTACGGATAATGTAAAGTTGACTTCGAACTATAAAGAAAAGTCCATGTGCTTGACTAAACACTACATTGAGAGCTTCAAATTTCTGCTGGTGAAATTTGCTTTGGTGATAGGCTTGCCAGAGTTAGCAAATAATATATAGGGTTCCCACTTAAATTTGAATTAAGATTTAAAAAGTATATCCCAAATATTGTAGGGACACACAAAAAGTATTCATTGTTTATCTGAAACTCAAATTTAATGGGGTGTCCTGCCTTTTACCTGGCAGTCCTACAAGGCGGGAATAGGTTAATTTCATTCTTGCTCAAAATATGGTAAATGACATTTGATAAACTAAGAGGTTAAAAATGTCATTACCTAAACCAATTAGGTTGCTGAAGTTTTGTGAGGAAATATTTAACTGTGGGGTCTACTTAATGGAAGAGAATGTATTTTTATCATCCCTTAAAGTATAAAAATCATAGATAACTTAATAAAGATTTTAAAAAGCCAAACATCATCCTTTAACATTTTTGCTTATCAGTCACACTGGCTGGACAAGCAGGGTTCTTACCACTAACCTCTTCAGTTGATGGTCACCCTGTTTATTCCTATTTCTCTGCCACTCGGTTAAAGCAAAGAGTGTTCTTGGGACCCTACACCAGTAATGGATTTTCCATTAATCAGGCCTTTAGAACTGGGTCTTCTGATCCTCTCTCAGGCAGCTGAGACACCCACATAACACTGTGTTCTATGGCTTGTCTGATAAATCTTTTTAAACACGAGGCACGGGGAGAAGAGGTTGAAGAAGGCTGTCTGTGACCCTCTGCCACCTGGGTCCCTCCCTCCTGATATACCAGAAGGGCGCTGCTGAGTAAAAATGCCACCTGGCTGCTTCTGGAGGCCTCCGCCTGTGGAAAATAAACATTCTCTTTTCTAATGCTTCTTAAGGACAAGGTTTTAAAACCCCCAATGGAAAAAGCCTTCTGCCTGGAGACAGCCTACCCAATAGACTCTATTACTGATCCAGGTTTCCATAAACCACCTGAACTCCTCTTAACCACCCCAAGCACTATGCTTTCAAAGATCTGACATTTGACAAGATGTAGCAAAAAAACAAAAAACCGCCTTAATTCAAGTGCACCCAGAATTGCGGCCCCTAGAGGGATGAGCGGAAGTCATCTGTCCTCATCTCTGCGCTCAGGCCCCAGTGCCCTTGGCTTCCGAGCAGAAGCCCATCCCTTTCCACTTTGGGTGGTTCTATCCTTAACTGCAAGAATATCATGGCCATCAGGGAGCTTTAACAGGGGCTTAAAAAACTTTACATTTCAGTGATTTTTAAAGGAAAAAACATCCAAGTTCACCTCAAAGCATGTATCTGCAAAAATGACTGAAAAAAACCACGATCTATTCAATGGAATATATTCATTCACCAACTATATGCTAAGAACTCACTATGGGGATTACACAGAGAAGCATAAAGCGTGGTCCCTGCCTTCCAGAAATTTCTAGCAAACAGGAGAAATAAGACATGCCAAGTGGCATGTTAAATAGCAGGTAAAGCTACATTATCACATGCATTATATTATAAATAAAAAAATTGAACTATGTTTCTAAGAATCTTTCCTTGCTCATTTTAGTGTTGTTAAAAACATTAAAGCTGTGAACGTTGAATCTGTCTCTGCAGAATAAAACTTGACCAAACAACACAGCCTAGCCAGTTACCTCACAAAATTAACCATCACACATGGTGGCTTAAAGGGACCAGGAATATTTAAGCTATAAGAAGAGACTCAGGTGGGGCATAATAAAATCTAGAAATATTTGCAGTAAGCTGGTGCAGAGGTGGGATTGAATAGCGTAGTGTGGAGTTGAGCCAAAACTGAAGGCAGTGAGTAGAGACAGGATTCTGCTAGAGTTCCCACGGCTGTGGAGTGGGAGCTGGGATTTGGAACCAGCCCTTCTGTGCACTGTGAAGATGAGGAAGGCAGTTCTTTTTGGGGAATGACTTGATGGCTGCAGTTCCTTCCTTTCAGGGGAACTGAAATCTCTCCTTCTTATTCAGGGGCAGAGGTTCTAAGCTGCTTGGAGGATTTGTACAGGAACATGGGAAATACGTGCTTTACAATCTGAAGTAATGAATGAAGGTATGCCAGAAAAACAGGATGCGGTTGAGAATTCTGCTTAGAAGCAACCCACCTAAGGCATAGAGGAAAAGACTGGAGAAAAATGCATCAGACTAAGCAACAGCAATCTGTTATCATGGAGTCTTTTCCATGGACCTTGGAATCCGCAAATCAAGCTAAGCCCTCTGAAAACGGGACTCGGTACATCCTCAGAAGGAAGATAGATGGTGAGACTGCAACATCTCAAACCTCCATTTCCATCACACATCACACATGGCATTCTTTCATGATCCACTCAGGACAAAAGTTCAGACTTACAGACTGCCTACACAGAAAGCACAGCTTAGAAAACTCACGCTTTGAAGCTCGGTTTCTTTTGACAAAATTTCATCAGCATAAATTAAGATTAGAAAAATGTATGTAGATACATGACTTGGACATTGTGCTATACACCAGAAATTAACACAGTGTAACTGACTATACTTGAATTAAAAAAATTATCAACTAATACAAGTCCACAATCTACTAGACAAATAAATAGTAAGTGGTCAAATCTTAAAGATTAGAAAAGATTATGCATTAAAAAACTAAAACATATTTTCTGGGGAGAAGGAAAAAGTATTACTAGTAAGCAAAGTTAATGTAGGTTACGAATTCTTGTCTGCTCATCGGCATGGTAAATCCATCATAGTGATCTACACTTCTTACTTCGCTACTAGCTATTTGGTAGCTAATGATAGTCTTCTACACTCTGCACTGCTGGTGGAAAATACTGCAGTGATACCCACGACTGGCAGCTATGGCCATGAGACGCCGGAGATCTGTTTCTTTAGTGAGGACAAGTTGTCTTGAGTCTGTGAAATGTTATACCAGGCATGTGCTGAACTTGAAGGGAGTAGCGAGTGGTGACAGAATAACAAATGCTATCAGTGACCTGCATCAGTTGTGCAGACGCCAGGAAAATAACTTCAAGGTGATTTCTCAGGTATTTGTAATAGATCATAAATCAAAAATGGCTGCAGGCTAGTAACAGGCATTCCACCTTGAGTTTCCAGAGTACTCCTTGAACTTTAAATACAAAATTATCTCAAAAATATAAATATGTCTACTTTAATCCAGCCAAGAATGGATACATATAAT
This sequence comes from Camelus dromedarius, assembly GCF_036321535.1. Taxonomy (NCBI): domain Eukaryota; kingdom Metazoa; phylum Chordata; class Mammalia; order Artiodactyla; family Camelidae; genus Camelus; species Camelus dromedarius. Next base: position 6,701,088 of record NC_087454.1, on the reverse strand, counting down.
TTGAATTCCCACGATTACTTCTTACTCTTTCAGTGTCCTCCAAGGGAAATCCTAAATTAAGTAAGAAATCGATTCTAAAATGTAGAAATGGGGAGTGAATTCTCTATTTTTCTATTGGACATTTGCAGTGGTAGGATAACCCACTACACTGTAGGATTCAACAGACAGCAGAAATATCTGTGAAAAAGGAATATTCTCTAAAAGTCTCATCCATAGATTTTTTTGGTCCCTAAATAATTCTGGCACCATAACCCATTGGAATCTACGCTGCACACCCACTCAGTCAGCTGTGGAATCACAAACACTACATGCCAGGTAGTACAGAAACTCCCAGAAATGGGTCGGTATCAGAGTTTTCCAGAGAAACAGAACCAATGGGACACACACACACACACACACTCATAACATGCACACATAACATTTATGTATATGTGCATATGTATATGTGCATATAGAAACATACACATATATGTTATATAGACACACATACACAAAGGAATTTATTTTAAGGAATTTCCTCACATGATTGTGGGGCTGGCAAGTGTGAACTCTGTAGAGTAGAGTGGCAAGTGGAAACTCAGCAGGATTTGATACCACAGTCTTAAGGCAGAATTCTTTCTGTAACAGAGAAGAACAAACCTGACTCCATATTGGATCTATTCTTTTAGCTCTAACCCTTGTGCTCTGTTGCCTGTGCTCAGCCATGCTGGCTCTGCACCTTTGTAAACAACTGTTGCCTATAGCCTGAAATATCTCAAGGCTCTACCTCCCAGACTGGACCTTTGGAGCTATAACACTTCCCCATTCATAGAGAAAAAGTTGCAGAAGAAAAAATAATCTCTGCCTTGTGAGAGTTTATAGGAACATCATGACCGACTGGACCTACATGCAGAGCTGCAAGAACAAAGGATTCTTACACCAAGAAATTGGCAACAACCAGCCACACCCCCTCTTCTTTTAGTATAAAACAAGCCTGAATTCTAACTCTGGTAAAATGGTTCTTTGGGACATTAGTCCACCATCTTCTCAGTCTGTCGGCTTTCTGAATAAAGCCATATTACTTGCCTCAACAACTTGTCTCTTGATTTCTTGGCCTGTCATGTGGCGAGCAGTACCATCTTGGACTCAGTAACACTTCTTCCCTGGGGAAAAACCACTTTTTGCTCTAAAGGTCCTCAGTTGATTGGGTGAGGCCCATCCACATTGTGGAGGGTAATCTATTTAAAGTCAATTGTTAATCACATCTACAGACTACTTTCACAGCTCATCCAGGTTAGTGTTTAACCAAACAGCTGAGCAGAGTGCCCATAGGGATTTAAAATATATATATATATATCTATATCTGTCTCAGTAAATTTATAATCCAAGAATTCTATATTACCAGAGACTGTGGTTATACAACATTATGAGTGTATTAAATGGTTTAAAAATGGTTAATTGATATAATATAAATCTCTCCTCAGGGGAGGGTATAGCTCAGTGGTAGAGTGCTTGCTTAGCATACACCAGGTCCTGGGTTCAATCCCCAGTACCTCCACTAAGATAAATAAATAACCCTAATGACCACCCCCCCCAAAATTTTTTAAAAGAATCTCATTTCAATTAAAAAAAAATCTGTATTACTAATTCACAGGAAATATTATAACAGCATAGAAATAACGACACCTAAAAATTCTACTCCTATTGGTTTATAAAAACAATGCTCAACTTTATTCTTTGGATTCAGCTGATCTATGATTCGCACTGGTCTCGACTTTGGGGTGTGACAGAGTAATGCCCTGGAAATATCTCTGAATCCAGAATCAGAAATCTTGTGTATGATCATTATCTTTGCAGTTGACTCTGTGCCTTAGGTTAAGTCATGTAACCATCCTGAACATACTTTCCTCATCAGAACCAGGGAGATAGCACTGCTGTAAGGATCAGCTCTAGCAATATGTATGAAAATACTCTGTATTGGTCATTCAGCAAGTAAGTTTGGAGCTCCTACTGTGTGCTAGACAACCAGGGCAGAGAACACCCAATCCCCGTACTCACTGAGTTTACATTCTAGTTATGCAGATGAACAACGCACAAGATCTCAACAGAGATATGCACTAAGGAAGAAAATAAAACAGGCTAGAGGAATTGGAAGGTACATGTTGGGAGGAAGAGTTCAAATTTAGATAGAGTCCAGGGAATGCCTCACTAAAAATGTCACCTTTGGTTAAAAATCTGAAGAAAATGCAAAAGCTGGCCATGTGGGTGTAAGGGCTAAGAGTATTGTAGGCAGAAGGAACAGCCAGTGTTCAGGGTGGTTAGAAGTGTCAGTTTTCTGCAGCTGGGTAAGTTAGGGGACAATAGCAGACATCACGTGGGGCTCTGTAGGTCTTAATGAGAGCTGTGCCTTTCACTTGGAGTGACACAGGAAAACACTGGAGGCTTCTGAGCAGAGGGGTTGGCCCCGATGTGCGTGTTTTAGCAGTCACTCTGGCTGATGTGTTGGGAACAGACTGGGAAGGGGTAAGTATAGATACAGGGAGGCTACTTAGGTGGTTATTATAATAATACAGGTGAGGGATGATGGCAGCTCGGATCAAGGTTGTGAGCAACAGGGGTGGTGAGACATGGTGGGCTCAGAACATACTATGAAGGTAAAGTCTATGGGTTTGTTAACTTGGAGAATGGGAGGGAGAAGGTTCAGGGATGACACATCAAACATTTGATCTGAGCAGCTGAAATCATGGCGTTGCCATCAACTGAGGTGGGGACGGATGAAGAGGGTGCACTTTGGGGAAGTGGGGCAGGGAAAGAGTAGCAGGAGCTCAGTCTGAACATGTTAAGTTCAAACTATTGGATTTCTAAGTGAGGTATTGAGTAGGCTTGTAGGATTCACAAGTCTAGAGTTCAGGGTGGAATCATCAGCATATAATACAATGTGGCATTCGTAGGTTGTAAAATGCTATTCAAGCATGAAGTACCATTACTCATGAATATAACACAGCAGCAATCATGGGCCCACTAACCCCTCTGTTTGGAACACCAAAAGATACTTTTTGAAAGATATTTTGAATAGAACACCATACATGCAAGTGTTAGGTTTTCCTTGTTCTATTTCTCAACTATTTTACTGCTGATCTTACATACTAAAAAGTTTAGAGGTTCTCAACTGATTTTAGGCTTATGAAATATTGTCAACTGGAAGTTCTTTGGAGGCCATGTCATGACATCTTCAATAATGCTTATCTTCTTAGGAAACGAAATGCTCAAATGTGAAATGTGGTCTTAAAGAGCCATGAAGCTGCTAGGTCAGCCATCGTCTTGATAGTAATCATGTGCTGAAGGATATGCTGCCAATTTTGATAAGGGATATGCTGGTAGTTTAAAAATAGACACACTTTTCAACACTTCAGCCTGTAAGGAGAATTGGAAGAAACGTCAATTAAGGTTTAACCGCTGAAAAATTGATTATCTGAGGATGAAACAGTGTATGCAAAGCACAAGGCTGAGGGTGTGTGAGAGGGAATCCCCCAAATGATGATTCTACTAGACCACTGCAAATCTCGACGTTCTGCTGAGGCTCAGAACACATGTTTTGCCATTTTGCCGTTACATATCGGCATGTCAATCCATCAAACTAGAAATAGAAATATTGAGGGTCATAAAATATTGCTCTGGCAATATTTGAAGTATCAATCCTCAAAAGTAAATTGTTGAATTTCTAGTTCTCGAAATGGGGGCATAGCTGATATTGAACCAAACTTCCTTCAGGTGACAGTTATAAACACTAGACAAATATAAAGTTTAACTATTGGAGGGCCCTGGAAAAAATTCCCAAAGTCAGGTAGAAATCAGAGGGGATTGGACCCTTGCAGGAAGGGAATCGTGATGGCTGAGGTCCATATTTATACAGCTTCTCCTGTAGAAAGGGCACGTCCCAATCCACGTGAGGCGGAGCAGCTAGGACTGGGGCAGAACCCTGCAGTGTTTCTGGCTTGTCAGAGCATGGAGTCTGGGGCCGCCAGAGCAGCTGGAAATTGAGGGGGTAATCTTGGAAAAGAGGGAGCAACAGAGAAGCCCCCAGATCTGGGCACAAACTCACTTCAAGTTCTTGGCTGGCCCTGTAACAGAGAAGAACAAAGCTGACTCCATATTAGATCTGTTCCATTAGCTCTATCCCTGTGCTCAGTTTCCTGGGCTCAGTCGCACTAGATCTGCACCTTTTGTAAAAGAATGTTGCCTAGAGCCTGAAATATACAGGAGAGCCCATTCTCAAGGCTCTGACTTCAAGGGCATAACACTTTTTCACTTATACAGAGATAAAAGATTGCAGAACAGGGAATAGCATGTATCTTGTTGGAGGTTTACAGGTACATGGTGGCCTGACCTATGCCGACAGCTGCAAGAACAAAGGATATCGACACCAAGAAGTTTGCAACAACCAACCACACCCCCTCCCCTTTTAGAATAAAAGGAGCCTGAATTCTGACTTGGGGAAGATGGTTCTCCAGAACATTAGTCTGCCATCTTCTTGGTTTGCTGGCTTTCTGAATAAAATTGTTATTCCTCACCCCAACACCTTGTCTCCCGATTTATTTGCCTGCCGTGCAGTAAGCAGAACAAGTTTGGATTCCGTAACAATCCCTGACCTGTGCTTGCATAGATGAGACTCCAAGAAGACTGGTAAAGCAACAGCTGGAAAACCTGCAGAAGCAGAGCGACCCTCTCATCTCTGCCGGCTGCCGGCTGCAAGGGAGACCAAACGTGGCACTGAGTCTCACCAGGCTGGAAGGGCCTGGCAATCACCGGTAGGCTTCCCATCCAAACCTGCAGGAGGGGCCCTGGGGAGTATGGTTATAGCCTAGGTCCAAAGAATTGCCTAAAACTAATGGCAAAACTAAAACAAACCTATCCTTAAAAGCAATACCAAACATCCACAAATTAGTAACATAATTGACTACTTAAAACAAAAATCGGCACTCTATTAAATTTCCCAAAACAGGTAGGAAAACAGCAACAGATTCGAAAAGCTCAATACATCTCAAAAATCGTAAGTATGAAGAAAATCACAGCTAGGCTCATCATGGTCAAACAGCTGAAGGATCAGAAATAAAGAGAAGAATCTTAAAATCGTTAGACAAAATGAGAGTAGATGACAAGTGTTAACTCCTGACTTCTCATCAGAAATAACACAGGACAGAGTCACAACTTCAACTTTTGGAACGAAAAACGAAACAAAACAAAACATGTCAGCCCAAGCTCTCTATCCAGCAGAAATGTTTTTTAAGACACAATAGAGACACATCCTATAGGCATCAAAAGGATAAAGGGAAATATTATGAACAACTGGAAGCCAATACATTAGAAAACTGAGATGAAATGAGAAAATTCCTTGAAAGAAACATATCAAAGTGATGCAAAATGAAATAAAATTATGAATTACCCTATAATTATTTTAAAAGATGTACTTGTGATTAAAAACCTTCCTACAAAGGAAACTCCAGGCCGAGATAACTCCACTGTTGAATGCTCTCAAATGTTTAAAAAAAAATGGTATTGGTCTACCTAAATTCTTGCAGGAAATAAGAGGAGAGGACACTTTCCAACTGTTTTCTCAAGTCTAGCACAGCCCTAATATAAAAACTTGACAAAACACTACAAAAGAAAGGAATTCAGAGTAATATCTTTCATGAACATAATTGAAAAATCCTTACCAAAATATTATTAAATTGAATACATCATTTTCAAGTGGGGTTTATAAGTTTGAATTAACATTTAAAAAAATTAATGTAATTCACTTCATAACCACGTGGAGGAAAAAAATGAAACTTAACCCCTACATCACATGACACACAAAAATTAACTTATCATGGATAATAGACCTACATGTAAAAGCTAAAACTATAAAGTTTCAAGAAGAAAACATAGGAGAATATCTTTGTGACCTTGTGGAGGGCAAAGATTTCTTAGAACATGAAAAGCATTAACTGTTAAAGCAAAAAACTGATAAATAGGACATCATCCAAAGCTAAAGCTTCTGCACATCAAATGACATCATTAAGAAAATGAGAAAGCAAGCCACAGAGAAAATTTGTGCAAAACATGTATCTGACAAAGAACGTATATGTAGAGGATATAAAGAACTTAAACTCATCATTAACAAGAAGACAAAAAAATAAAACCAAAAAAAAAAATTGCCAAAAAACTTGAATAGGCACTTCATAAAAGAAAACCTATGAACGATTATGGCTAACGTATACATGAAAAGACGCTCAACATTATTGGTCATCAGGGAAATGTAAATTAAAACTAAATGAGAAATTTTGCAATCAGTAGAATGGCTACTTTTTTTTTTTTTTAAACAGACAATACTCAGTGTTAGCAATAATAAAGAGCAAACTTGAAACTCATACATTTCTGCTAGAATAGTTAAATGGTATAGCTACTCTGGAAAACTATTTGGCAATTCCTTTTAAAGTTCAACATACACCTCCCTTATGATCCAGCAATTTCATTCCTGGGTATTTACCCAAAAGAAATGAAAACATATTTTCACTAAAAAGATATGTACAGGAATCATCACAGCAGCTTTATTAATATCAACCAAAGTCAACCAATGGGAAGATGAATAAATAAATGATGGTAAAGTTATATGATGGACTATTTCATAATTTCAAAAGTGAACTACAGATAAACATGACAACACAGATGAATTTCAAAATGTTATGCTGAGCAAAAGCAGCAGACCATAAGAGAGTAAATCCTCTATGATTCCGATACATGAAGTTCAAGAAAAGTCAAAAGTAATTTATGATAATAGAAGTCAAATGAAGTTTGTCTGTGGGGAAAGGGAGTAGAGATTGGCTGGTCAGGGACACAAGGGATCTTTGTTGGGTGATAGGAATATTCCATATCTTGATCTGGGTGGTCATAACACAGGTGTACACATTTATAAAAATCCAATTAATTGTACACTTAAGATCTGACACTTCAATGTATGCAAAATTTGCCTCAAATTTTTAGAAAGCAAATTCTTCACATTTCTCAGAATAAAACAGTAGCCACTATGAATATTTCTCTAGAAATGAAATAACTTTGGAGAGAGGCAAATAGTCTAAAGGGAAGTCCTTAAATCCTACTGAAAACTGTTTTGGTGAGAAACTGCTACATTCTTGAAGATGGATATCCATTTTGGGGTTACTCCAAGACATTTAAAGAAAAATAAAACTATTTAGGTTTCTGGAAGAAATATTAACTAAGGTCACACACTGTGGATCACTCAGTGTCTTATCCCATCTTGGCGGTGCAAAGAGCAGAGATACACGTAGAGATCTGAACATTTTGATGCTACGACTTTCTCCTAAAATGGCCCAGCAAGAGAATGATACCCACTGATCAAATCCAATGATAATCCTCTGCCAGCATTTATCATTTGGCTTTTAGCATATCTATACAGTGAATGTGAAAATTGAGGACTGTCAATATAATTCAGGTTGCTGCAAAGTTAAAAATCTGGAATTGCGTTTAATGAGGTGTGAAAATGGGGAGCCACTGACTTCATCATCTCTTCATTTCTAGTCGATTTTTGTTTTCTTGGATATTTCCCCAGTTTCCGGCATCAGCCTCCACTGTGACTACTAACCATAGATGTTTGACCTGTTTTGTCTTTTTGGAAGCCTTTAGAATCTTCTGTTTTCCCTAGGGTTTTGTACTTTCACAGTGCTGTGTCTTCCTGTGGGTTCTCCCTGTTCTTTCACTAAGCATTTGGGGGGCTCCTTGAATCTGCAAACCAGTGCCCTTCAGTTCTGTACTACTCTTGTATTAGTTCTTTGATTTTTTAAAAAATTTTTTGGGGGCAGGTAATTTGGGTTGTTTTTTTTTTTTAATTTATTTTTTCAGTGTTGGTACTGGGGATTGAACCCAGGATCTTGTTCATGCTAAGTATGCACTCTACCACTAAGCTATACCTTACCCCCACCAGCTCTTTGATCTTTGATATCATTTCCTCTTTTCTTTCTCCTGCACACTCACACTGACTATACCTCAATTTTAAAAAATGAGCATGCATTGTTGTTAAAATATCTAGTGAAGTGGACTAATTTTTTATTTATAACTAGTAAACTTAAGAGAACAAACTCCTTTCTATTTAAAATATTTCTGTATGAAACTGATTAAAAATTATACTTATCGAAGACTTGAGTGGTGTTTTAAAATGTGAAGCTTACATTTACCTCCTGTGCTTTAAAAAGCTGAATTGATTTCCTGAGGTTTGTTTTTTTTTTAAAACAAAACCTCCACCAAATGTCCCATTGTGACCCAAATCAAGAAATATGAATTTTAAGAAATGAAAAGAGCTGGGAATGAAAATTAGAATTTCCATGGTCACTTGTCTTTATAATGTCTCTCCAGTATTTTAAAATGTTTATTTCAGAGCTTTTGAACTTCATTTTGGGCAGGAACTTGATGAGATATCATATTACAGTAGAATCTTCTAAGTCAGTGAATAAAACATATAAACAAAGTTGCTGGACCTAGAAACATATTGATAAAAATCAGTTCCACAAATTCACCTGACAGAAGCAAACACACTTGAGGTGATATAATTTATGACTTCCTCCGAAGCAGGGCAGACTCTCTGGACTTATTTGTGAAAGGTACGTAGTGAACTGGAGAGTTTGCGTAAACATAACACAGTGAAGTAGCTGCTTCTTGACAGACAGGCCAGATCTCAGGTTCCAAACCGTGCCCTGTGGCCCTTCAAGGCAGTCAAAGTCATCCACAGGGATGTTTTGTCCCTGAAATTCCTATCGAGTGTTTTGGGTTCAATGTCTTTTGATCTCCCAGATATGAGCCCTCCCTGGCTTATGCCTGCAGCTTCTGGGACGTCTTTGAGGTCAGTGAAGAGGGTCCCAGTCCTGGGATGGCACTTAGCCAAGATGCTGTTGTGTGGCACTGAGTGGCTCAGACATCCTTCATCTGGTGAAAAGCTACAAGCTGTGAACACGTCAAAAAGCAACTCATCCACACATATTCTTGCTTAAGTGGAAAATCTCTTTACATGATAATATGAAGTGGTTTCCTTGGTTTAGAGTGGAAACTGTTTCTGGAACTGGCTTCTTCAGTGATGTCAGCTTTTATTTTATAGCAAATTAAAACAAAATAAAATGGAAAAAAATTCAGCAAAATATGAAATAGTAAACAGATAATAATATAAAATAATATTTGTTTTCTCTTTTTCAACTTGCCTGTGTCTTCCACTTTTTTCCAACTGACTTTTATTTGAAAAAGTGAAAATAAATATTATAAATTAAAAAAATTAAATGCTTCTAATGCAAAGCAGTTGCTCAGAAAAGCAAATCCAAGAAGAAATTTGTTAGGAATGTCTTTATAAAAATGAAAGTGAATCAAACCTGAAAGTCGTAGACTCTATTGGACTGTATATCGTTCTAGCAAAATGCAAATTCCCGTTCTAAAGGGCAGAATCTGTATCATTCATTCATTCAACGAATGTTTATTGAATGCCCACTATGTGTCAGGTACTCTTCTACTTTTATGAGAACAACAATGAACAAATCACATGAAATCCCTGCCCTGTGAAGATTATAATTTAGTGGGGATGAAGGGGAAAGCAAACAATAAACAAAAAGAATAATTGATTACATAGTACATTACAAGGTGATTTGTGCTATGAAGAAAAATAAAGCAAGAAGTGTCCGTTTTTAAAATTACAACCATGTGAAACTAGTTTTGAGTTTAGGGTTAAAATTTGATCATGATCTCTTATAGTTCTTTACATTCATACATCCCTTTAGAAAACAATTTAATTGAAACCCTAAGGAGGGGGGATAACCCCTAAACACATCATTTGATGCTAGCTAGATCAGAGTTGGGAGTTGAGAAAAAAATGAAAAGAGGATGGCATAGTCAAAAATGTATTGAACCAGGAATGTTCTGATCCCTCAAGTCATTAACCGAATGTCAGGATCATACACTTGGCTTTGAGACTGAGGGAGGAGTTCACTGGGGGCTGGAGTGATTAGATGACTGCTCACCCTGCAATTCTGGGGTCCCTGGGGGAGGCATGGAGGGATGGGACAGCTAACTTCAAATGCCGGAAGGGTTAACATGTAAGAGAAGAAGTCAGTCTTCTCTATGGTCTTGTGTAAGTCAGAGGCGCTTTCAGTTGTGAGTGGAAATGAAAAGCAAATGACTGTAAACAAAAAAGAGGAATTTTCTGGCTCTTGCAGTTGAAAAGGCCAGGAATAAATTCAGGCATGGCTCAGTGTAGGTGCTCAAGATCTGTCATCTGGGAACGATCTCATTCCTGTCAGCTCTGCACTCCTCCGCGTTCAATCCCAGCAAAGATGAGCAGCAAAAATGGTGGCCAGCGGCTCCATGCCCTCATTTTATTGACAAGTATCCCTAACAGAAAAGGAAGACCTTTTCCCTGGGATCTTAGAATCATGTGCCCATCTCTGCAAGTCAGTCACTGAGACTGAGTGGCTTACATGTTGGTCCCTGAAGCTGAATCACAGAGACAAATGGATCAGAGGTGTCCCCCGCCAAAGGAAAACAGGGGGGAATACCTGACAAGGAGGAGTATATACTGAACAGGCAAAACAAGAGGTCCACTGCAGATCAAACAGGGTAGAATTCAGTGTAAGGGTCAGAAACTACACAGTAACATGAGGCCATTCAATAAAAGGACAAGTTAAACAACCAGAAATGTCTCAAGCTGAGATTAGAGGAGGCAGTAAGTTCTCTCCTAGGAGGCCCTGTGTGATAATGGGTCTTGCCTCCCCTTCCAACCCCATCCCATACATTCTCCCCCACCAACAGATGCCCTTCCTGCTCTTTCCTCTGTGGTACCCACTCCCTGGCCTTCATGTGCCTGCCTCCTTCTGTCCCTCAGGTCTTGCCTAAAGGGTCCTCAGACAGGACTTTGAGAACTGGCTTCTGAGAGTCTTGTTCACTGTTGTACTCCCAGTACAAAGAACAGTGCAGGCACATAGTAGGTGCTCAATGAGGGCTGGTTAGAGAACTAGACTGAGGGTGGGTGACTTTCTTTTCCCTTTCACTACTTGAAAAAATAACACCAAAAAAATAAATAAATAATAAATAAATAAATAAATAAATAAATAGGGAGGAAATGACAATGACAATGCTTCAGTAGGAAATGCAGCTGCATAAACTGCACCAGTCTGAACTGATCAAACGCAAACACAACCAAGGCCATAATGTCTGCCAGGTCGCCTCCAGACTTACTTTAGAGGAGAGTTATTTTCCCCTTGTCAAGGGCTAATTCCTCCTCCAGCCCCAGTACATCTCCACAGCCCCATCCCCAATCCCAGGATCTTGCTCGATTATCCTTCCTTCTCTTAAACGTCCATTCTCTCTCACTACCATTCATGTCCCTCAACCTTATAAATGTCCTCAAATCCTTTCCTTTTTGAAAAAAAGCCTCTTTCTCCTTTCTAACGACCAATTCATCTTCTTTCCCTTTTTTCACAGCAAAACTTTAAGAGTATTCTACACTCACTATTTTCAATTTCTCAAACCTGTTCACTACCCATCCGTCTCCAGTCTTGCCTTCTTATAAGCTCCATTTCAATTTTGCTCGAACTTAAAATTTCCAAAAGTGGGTTTATTATTTCTCCCACACACCATCTCCAAATCTGTTTTTTCCAATATTTCTCAGCTTAAGTTTGGACACCACTATTCACCACTCATCTAAGCCACATGGTCCTGTCAATATTAACCTAAATAGCCCTTGAATCTGTCCCTTTCTCTCCTATTTCCATCATCACTGTTATAGTTGGATCCTCATCATTCCTTCCTGATAAATTGACATAGCCTTTTTTTCTTTCTTTTGCCTCTAGACTCACTGCTGAAATCTACCTTCATAGGTAGATTACGAAGGCTTAGTCTTCACAAGGGTGCATATAAACTCTCCATGATCTAACTTATGCTTCTCACTTCGCCTGCAATTTCACTTTAAACTGTGAGAGGGCCATGAACATGTCTGTCCTGCTACCTTGGTGTCATTCTTGTTGCCAAGTTCAGAGCTTGACACCTAATAGATAATTACCAATGGATACATCACTGCCCCATCTCTCATGCTTCGGATTTTTGCTAGCCAACTGAGTTTTTTGTTTGTTTTGCAGTGACACAAGGGTACCCTTTTCTCGCAACTCTAGGCTAGTTACCATGTCCTCACTTATTCACACATCCAGTTATTTATCTTGGGATTACCACGCTCTAACACTGTGACTGGTACTGAGTAAGTTCCTTGAACGGAGAAGTGAAAACAAATTTAGAAGCGTGACCCAGGAGATAACATATCTGAAGAGTTGACCAGTATAAGGAACTGCAATCCAGAGTGCTCTTCCCTCAGGTAGTACATATATAAGCAAATACAAGTACTTCGAGGCAAACGTTGCCTTCCTCTTGGTCTTCACAAGTCTTAGGGACCAGATTCAATGAATCAAGACTTTGTAAATGAAACGGAACAAACGAAAACAAAATAAAGGGCAAGCAAACCAACTTCCTATAAAAACTGAAAAGGTAATCAGGACTCTCCCTAGCCCCAAATTAAATGGCAGAGGGTACTGGAAGTTGAATATACATCCAGGTGTTCCCGGAAGCCCCGCCCCTAGGGAGGCGGGACGTGTGCGCACGGGCGGGGCTTTCCCGGATCGACCACGCCCCTGTGGGCGGGGTGTAAGCGGGAGGCTGCGCAGCAGCTGGCGCACCCCCGCCGTTTCCTAGGAGACGAAACACACAGACGCCCCAGCTTCACAAGGGAGCGAACGAGGTAAGCGGCCGGCGCGGGCAGGTAATCCCGAGAGGGCTGCGGGGCCGCCACCCTCCGTCCTACCCAGCCTGAACCTGTCCTGCGAGGCGGCCCGGCATGTCCCCTCGGCGCCCTGTCCTACCAGGGCCAACCTCCACCGAGAGAAGGGGCCTGGACACTGGTAGGGGAGGGACTGGAGGGAGGAGGACTCGGGGAGGGGAGAAGTGGGGAGGGAAGGAGAGGAGACCGGAGGGACGGCGGGCGGGAAGGGATCAGCCTGCGCCTGCTGTGTGGGTGCTCTCCCAGGCTCCCTTGACCACTTTCCTGCGCTCCTACACCGCCGGGGTCAGTGCCGGGTTGGAGGATGACGGCCAGTCTGAGGGGCCAGCACCCCCGAACCTCTCCGCCAGGGTGCCCCAACTCCCTCCCTCCCCTCCCCGGCTCCCTTTAGTGCTTGGGCTGGAGGGGACACTACTTTCAGGAGTGAGGGGCGGGATCGGGTCTCGGGAAGGCAGCGGAACTGAGTTCAGAACTGTTACAAAGTAAAAGAGAAGAAAGAGAAACTGGGTCCAAATTCAATGCTCATTCGTGCACCCCAAGTGACTCCCCGGTAAAAGCGGAGTCCCGGCACTGGATGGACCTAGAGGGAGCTCCCAGTCGAGCCAGCCGTGGGGGCTCAGGGGGTCGCCTGCTGGTGGCGACCGGTTCCCGCAAACCGGCAGGACATCGGCCTCAAGAGCCTTTGAAGGGCTCTGGTTTGAGAAAAAAGATCAATGTCTGGTAACAAAAACTGTTTCTTTCTGCAAATAAGACAGAGACTTGGTTAATTTAAAGACAGGGTTGGAGTTGGGGGGCAGGGGGGCAATAAAACTGGTTTTTAGTGGTTAACCTCAATTCTAAAAGGAAATAAATTTATGTAATTGTGTTTAGATAATCTTTTAAAACGAGCAGGCATTTGTTCTAATGATAATGGAATTCTCAGAGAGTCAAAGTTACCAGTTATTTTAATCAGAAAAACAACCCCTTGAGTAGAAATAGCGGTGGAGGCAAAAGTTACTTTACAGTCTTTTGGCCTTTACCCCCCACCCCGAACCCCCAGTTCACCCTGCGTGCTGAGGAAGAGAGAAACTCCCCCTGAAGGCAGCCACCTCATGCTTATGCAAAGCTGGCCTTGGGCAGGATGTTTGATCTCTTCCTTGGCGTATTATTTTGTTTTTAAACAATTTGTGAATATCAGCACAAAGCTTTTATTTTTCAACACTGAATCTTTGTTTTCCCATTGTAAAAGCTCCTTTTAAAATTTCTATATGACTTGGTTAGTTTGAAATCGTTTTGTTTTGCTTTTTAAACAATTTAGTTATTTTTAAGGTGTTACTTTTTTGGGAAAAAAAAACAACAACAAACGTTAATGCCAGCCTTGTGATAACAGTACAGCTGATTCTACAAAGACAAGTTGAAGACATCCAAACTCACCTGCTCAGTGATTGGCAGACCCAAATTTTACCCTCCATTTGCCCTCTGTGTTAATCTTCTTTAATCCTGTCTAAATCCCTTATTAGCTGGCAGAAGCTGTTGAGAAGAAAGCTCAAGTTTACAGTAATTGTGCACTTAGATAAAAATAAGACAACAAAAATGGAAGAGAAATAATATTTATCTAATGTTGGTCTATAACTGAGCCTCTAAATAAACGTCTTTTTCTTTAAAGCAGAAAATAAGGTTTGTTTAACTTATAAGAAAGTCCGTAAGTATTGTAGCTTGACTGTAGAAAATTCCAAGTTCGTAACAGTTCTTTTAAATTAATTGAAGATCATAGTTATATTACATTGACTTGTTTTGCCTTGTTGCACAATATGGAAATACACATATGGAAATATTCATGTGTGTAAGAAATCATGTTAACACATCCCTCTTTTGCAGAGTTAGCTTTCCATAGGTCAACAGAGAAGAATATATGTAACTTATAGAGAAATAGTCTTGGGTGTGAACTGGGGACCCATAGCAGCCTGTCTTTTAAGTTACAGATACTGCTCTTTGGCTAGTAATCCATTGAGGACCTTGCTGTGCTGCACTGATAGTAAGTGTGTATGTGCTATCAGTGAGCAGGTACATGGGAATGATGATTTAAAAAACACCACCTTTACTCTTATATCTACTCCTCTTTACATTAGGCTGTTATCCTTATATTTTCAGGGGGGTAAGGAGACAGCTGAGATGGTCAGCTCACTCTGCAGGGCCTTTTGTAATGAATATGACTCAAAAGAGGCCTTCCTAAAGTTTTGTTTGGGAACATGGTATGTATGCCTGTTTTACTTAAAGGTTAGGCAGGGCTTAAACTGGCCCGAGTCTCTCAGAGCCACGAATCAGAGCTTTTTAAAGATCTATGTTATATCCATAATCGTCACCACTCTGCCCCTCAAACAAAAGAAGCTGGGAAATGGCTGTATCCCTTGTTTGTTTATTCTTCCCTGAATGTAAGTATCCCATGCCATAGCCACCCTCACTCGAAGCAAACACTTTGTGTTTCCAGCGTTTGTTTGGAGGTTGGTTGGTTAGGCTTGGGGTGAAGTTTCTAGAGTATCCTCTCCAAAAATGGTTGTGCTTCCAGGCCAGTGCAGAGGGCATCCCCTACTGACTGACCTGTTGTGCTGACAGTACTGGTGATGGTGGTGGTTGATGGTCTCAACAGGGGAAGAGAAAGAGGCAATGAATTCCACTTTGGCGGGTTGTTAAGCCACTGCAAGGTTAAACTTCGGTACTGTTTCTGGCACCTCTTACCTGTGAACTTCTCTCCCTGCCTGGGCAGCTCCCTCCTCCACTCCTTTCTCAAGCAATATGTCCTTTTCCAGAAGTGCCTACATGACTGTCTACCTCTCAGACCCTCAATGCTTGTTCTCAGTTAGGTGTTAACATGAAAATAATTTGTTGCATATGCAGCCGGTTCGCAAAGAAAAGATACTGTTATCCCATTAAATTTCTTAAATAATTTTGGGATAGAGTAAAAGTAGTAATTTTCTTAAGGAACTCCAGGTCCCTTCTCTCCTACTCACTCACAGTCTTTCCTTCATTCTTTCTGGCTTATTTTTCACAATGTCCTTCCAGGTATCAGGATGAGCCAGCTGTAGCCCCGGGTGTAGTCAAGGTGGGAGGTACCGTCTGCACTTCCCAGCTTGTTTATAGCATCTTGGTGGTTTAGGGCCAGGAGCTGAGTTAGGAATTAGGGATTTTTAGGGGATGATGATGTGTGGGCAGCTTCCATGGTGGAGTAGATTCTACAGTTTTGGGGCAAAGAGAGGTGCATCAATGACATAAAAGCTGGCAAGAATGGGTTATTTAAAAGTTGGGGACCACACTGAAAAAAACAAACAGCTTTAGGCTGATTCAAGTATTAGACTGACTCCATCACTGATTCTCTGACCACAGATCATTTAATCCTTCTGTGTTTTTATTAGTTTTACTGATATGAGGAATATTGCAGCCTTTTGGACAAATATATCCTCTGTATTGTGACTTAACGAGAAAGAATCAGTAAACCTCTAGAGCGCCCATTTCCTTAAAAGAGATGTTTATGTCACCTTAAATAGGGAAGCTAGAAAACAATGCCAAGCCATCTGACATGCTGATATAAACTGCAAAAGACTGATTTAATAAAACTCTAAATGATCAGAAGAAATACACTTTAGTCCATGTTTTGCTTATCACACATAATACAAAACAAACCCCAAAAGATTTCCTTATCCAGATAATGGAAAAAAATTTTAAAGTAAATACATGTTTTGGTCAGAAAAGGTGTTGCCTTTCTCTATATTAATGTCTTAATATTTAGAATCTGTGTCTGTGTATAGTGTAAAGACCATTTATCAAAAATCTTAATTTTCAGGCCAATGGGGAACCATTTGCTGGCATTTGTTAAGATCCTTTGCTCAGATTTATGCTGAGAAATGTGAAGGAACCCCTACGCAGAGATGGAATATGCTGTCATGATTTCTTTTTCAAGATCCTGGCCATGGAGTTAGCATAGCCTAATTACTTCTCATGGGCCTTGAAGGGGTTACTCTCTATACGAAGTAAAGTAAATGGTAATACACACTCTTTGTTATTTGAAAGCTCACAGCTTCTTCCAAAGTTTCCTGTGGACAAATATGTTCCTGTACATGGGAAAGAACAAAGCTTCCTGCATTTCTCAGCACCCGTTTCTCCAGAAAGCCTGTTTTTGGAAGCCTTCAGTGACAACTACAGCATATTTCTTGTCAGTCCTAAATTTCTGAATGTAACAGAGAAGCAGTTTCTGTGATTTTATTTTATGGAAATCATACTACAGTGAAAGAAAAAATAATCTTTAAATGAAGCACCAATTATAGAAGGCATTTTAAAACAAACTATTTTAATAGTGTCAGACATGTTACCAACTGCAACTAAGCATAAAGCCTTGTAACAGAACGATAGAGATATTTTTTAAAGCAACGTAAGAATGAGGACCAGGTATGAAAGAGAAATAGTTCCTGGAATGCAGACGTAAGACAGAACCATGGGAGGAAACTATTGAACGCTACTGTAGGGCTAGTGCTTTGTGTTTTTTTTAATTGTAGTAATAAAATCAGAACTATAGAAACCTAACCCTCCTAGTATATACAGATCCACAATCCCCTTTCTGTGGGAAAGCACTAAAAGATGAATTTTTAAAAATTAATTCGTGCAAACTCATTTGCAACAAAGCATGACCTGAAATGACATGAGGCCATGTAGAGTCTTCATTTATTTTAACTTCGTGTCCTTTTCATACATTTTTCTGCAGGTATATTAAGATGCTGCTTGGGAGGTGTTACGAACCGTGTTACTTTTCTAAAATATTCAAATCCCTGGATTCCAACACATCTGGCCTAGGAATTTTACATGAGAGATTGTGGTCCAAATTAAATACGATACCAAAATTGATTCATGAATGGGTATAGTAGAGAGTCTGATTTTCCAAAGTCTGATTTGGACAAATGTAGATTATGTTCAGTAAAAAAAGGGATCATACCAATCACTGAGCCAGTATTTATTGAACATTCATGGGATGAGTAGCATGGTGGGTGTAAATGGAGCATTCACCAGGGAGTACCATCAGTCTTCTCTATGTGAACATCATTCCACAAGCAGTTGATTTACTGACACAAGCGTAACATCTTGGTATTTATATTGGTTATAATTTTCCCTGTGCTGTAGGTTACCAGGAAATTTTTTGAAGAGATTTTTGAATGAAAATTCCTCTTCTTCTTGTTTCGCTTTTTTACAGGGTGTTCATAAGGATGGAAATATTGTTTCCTTGCCAGATTGCTTATTGCTGTATCTTATGAACCTACATAGTCTTGGGGAAGAGCCTGTGTTCAATGATGATAAACGTGTCACCAGTGTAGCAACAATAGTCCAAGGGCAAAACGGAATACAAATAAAGACGCCTTTGTATTTATATTCAGCAAAAAAGTCCTTTCAGTCATCAACTTCTGCTGCGTCATTTTTCCGAGATGAACCGGTACACGACCATGAGGCAGCTGGGGGATGGCACCTATGGGAGTGTGCTGATGGGCAAGAGTAACGAATCCGGGGAGCTGGTGGCCATCAAAAGGTACCGTGGGCAGCCCTGCAAAGTCGCCCTTTGAAACCCATCTTTCTTTTCCTCGCTTGCTTGAGAACATATATATGCACGGAGAGAAGTCTGGTTTAGACCCCGAGCTTGTTAGGCTAATGATGTGGAAGGCCATTCTGGAGAAACCGTGGCTAAGAAGGAGCTCTGCTGACCCCCGTGGGTATTATTTTAATTTTCTAGTTTGTCCAGCTAGCTTGACAAATAAAAAAATAGAAGGGCTCTGCTTTTTACACAGAATACATTTGAACTGAAACTGAAGGTAATGGATGGAATTTTTTCAGACTTGAAAGTTGAGTAAAGAGTACTTTTTTTTTTAAACAACAGGCCTTGAAATCAGATGGTATTCATAATACCAAATTGAGTTCTGAATGGCATATGGTATTTTCCTGAGCTTACCAATGAAATAGAATTAATTATTATTAACTTAATTATTTCTTTTATCTACTGTATTTGATATCTATCATATGGGAAAAAATTACTCCAAAGATTAGTGACTTAAAACAAGAATAAACATTTATTAATTCTGTTTCTATGGGTCAGGAAATTTAAGAGTAGCTTAGCTGTGGTTCTGGGTCCAGGTCTCTCCTGAGTGGCAATCAGATGCCAGCCAAGGTTGCAGTCATCAGCAGGCTGGACCGTGGCTGGAGCATCCTCTTCTAAGGTGGTTCACTGTATCTGCTTGCTAGGGCTGCTACACCAGAAGGCCACAGACTGCCCATCCCCCACCCGACCCCTTTCCACCCCCTGTCCCATGCCCACCCCTCGTCCACATCCATC
This sequence comes from Camelus dromedarius, assembly GCF_036321535.1. Classification (NCBI taxonomy): domain Eukaryota; kingdom Metazoa; phylum Chordata; class Mammalia; order Artiodactyla; family Camelidae; genus Camelus; species Camelus dromedarius. Next base: position 6,681,913 of record NC_087454.1, on the reverse strand, counting down.
CCTGTCTTCTGGAGGCTAGAAGTCTGCGTCAGGGTTGGTTTCAAGTAAGACCTCTCTCCTTGGCTTGTAGACAGCTGAATTCTCTCAGTGTCTTCACATGATCTTCCCTCTGTGTCTGTCTGTGTCCTGATCTCCTCTTCTTACAAGGACTTTAGTCCTATCGGATTAGGACCTGCCCTAAAGACTTCATTTAACCTTAATTACCTCTTTAAAGTCTATCTCCAAATACAGTCACACTCTGAGGTACTAGGAGGTTATGACGTCAACATATTCATTTGGGGGGAACACACTTTGGCAAATACTAGGTTCTGTAACAAAGTTTAAGCCAGAGTGGGCGGCTTAAACCACAGAGATTTACTGACATAATTCTGGAGGCTATAAGTCTAAAATCAAGGTGTCAGGAAGGTTGGTTCTTTCTGAGGGCTGTGAGGAGAGGATCTATTCTAGGCCTTTCTCCTTGGATTATCTGTAGATGGCCATTTTTTCCTCTATACCTCTCCTGTATCAACTTCCCTCAATGCATATTTCTGTGCCTAAATTTCCTCCTTTTATAAGAACAAAAAGAGGCCTCAACTTCTTTTCACATGGGCCTCTACAGATGGTTGCTTGACTGTCATGACACGGCAGTTGGCTTCCAGCAGAACAAGTCCTGGAAACTGGTTACCACACTCAACCAAATGATGACACTCTAAACTTTAAATGCTTTAACAAATGTTTATCAAATGTTAAAAACTTTACATCAGGATAGAGAACATTATGTATATAAGGAAATACTTTTACAAAATATTGTCTAATTGCCATTATTATCAAATAGGTAAATGTTCAATGTACAAGAACTGAAACGAAAAGTAGGAATAAAAAGAAATTACCCTGACCTGATAAAGTGAACTATTATAGTACTTCCCATAAGACTGGTTTTAAGACCAGAATGCCTGCCAAATCCCTTATTGATCAAGACTGCACTGGAAACCCTATCTAATGCAATGAGAGAAAAAAAAAATAATAAATGAGGTACAAGTATTTGCCAAAATGAGATGAAATCATCCTTATTTATAGGTTAAATGATTATATAAATTCACACAAATAAATACTTCACTACACATAAATTTATACGTAAAAATATCTTTAAAAGACTGGAAAGATTTACATAAAATTCATGAATTTTATGTGGCTTCTGGGGAGGGGTAAGAAGATGAGAATAAGAGTTGTGTCTCATGGTCTCATTTAAGGTTATTATCATTGTTTTGTTTTATATAACAAAATGTTCATTATTCCTTCCGGGTGGCAAGATCACGCATTTGTTTTAGTCTTCAATTTCATAAAATGGGGAACTGGGCCTCACCTGCACAGAGCTAGGTAAAACCCTGAGAGAAGAGAGAGGTCAAATACTGTAAGAAGTCAAACAGATTGAGGGCTGAGAAGAGGGCATACGTGTATAACTTAGGAATGCTTTTGGTGTATGAAACTAAAAAGCTAACAAAAAGTAAATTAAATGGGGATTTACTGTCTGACATAATAAAAAGTTTTGAGGCAGGCAGGCCGGGGCTCGTGCCTGTCTTACTGCTGTTATCGTGGACTTCGGTTCTTCTGTCTTTAAAAAATACCTGCAGCGGCTCCAGGCCTTGAGGATGAGCTCCAGGCAAGAAGAAAGGAGGGACTGCTGAAGCAGTCAGTTACTGGACTCTCTTTTAATTAGGAAAGCAAAAGCTTTCCTACGCCCCTATCCGGAGGACTGCTGGTTACTTCTCACTGGCCAGGAGTGTGTCACGTGGCACACCTAGCTATAGGGAAGCTGCGAAACTGAGTTCTTAGCGTGGCATTCTGTATCTCTGTGTTCAAACCGAGCTATGTTGAAGAAGAGAAGAGTGGCCCTTGGACAGTCAACTCATAGCGTCTGCCACATTCAGTATTCACTGTGTGCCAGACGGCATTCCTGCCTTGAGTGTAAGGACAGAGCAGAAATGAATGAGGAGAGGAGGGGCAGTGTGGAAGGCCTGAAGTTTAAAAATTCACTCAACACATAATTGTTAAGCCACTCCACTTGGTTGCTCAGGACAAAATGGGGATGAGATAGATGAGTTATAAGAGACCAACAAATTAGAAAAGTTACAGCACAAAATATGATTAAGTCCTGTGATGGAGGATGCTGGAGAAGTATGGAAGGCTTCTCATAGAAAATGAGACCCTAAGAATGAGAAAAAAATTATCAAGAAAAAGAGGAGGGGGAAGAATGTTCCAGGCTGTAGGTTAAATATGTATGAAGGCCTGGAGGCAGGAGAGAGCATGTGAAGGCTGGACTGGGGCTGAGGAGCTCGAAGAAGAGGAGATGGCTAGAGTGTTGATTATTAACGGGGCAGAGAAGGGACATGAGGCTCTTGGATGAGGAGGCAAAGCCAAGAGCTGAACAAGTGTATGTAAACAGCAAATGCAGTAGTAACGATGGTGGAAGGAAAGGAGAATGTGGTGAGAGTCTAAAGTCTTAGAGAGTAGAACCATTCCCCAAGTATCATGGTAATTATGGGGGACTACAGTAGGATAGAGGGCAACACCTTTTTGGAGTTAAGGAACTGTGAAGCCAAGCTACCAACAAGATTATCAATATGAATGGTCACTACGGCCATTACTCCTTAAGGTTCTAGACAAGACAGAATCTTAGGATAATTTTTGACCTCATGTCGCCTACGAGAATCACGCAGAAGGCTATTTCTCTCAAGCCTGATGCAAAGGAATAAACTTTACCTGAAAATCACAGATGTTAGACCCCTTATTCTCCATTCTCAATTGCAGAAATACTGCCTCATCACAAAGGCCTGAGGCCTGGCCATTCAGTGGTTTAAAAGACGCCCTTATCTCCTGGTCCTTATAGTTAACTTGTACTGTTTTGTGTTAACCTTCTAAGGTCTGTTTCCTGTCAGATGGGAAGTGCCATGGTCACCGTCTCTGATTTCATTGCCCTGGCACAGAGTAGGCGCTGGATGAATGAATAAATGAAAGAGAAGGTGGCAGGGAATCTCCAAAGAATTTTAACAAACTGGTTTAATTTCTTCCAATTAAATTAATTTCTTTAAATTGGTCTAAGACACTGGGATCATGTTTTGTAAGGAAATGTCTGTATTTGTTGCCTGTAGATACGCGCATCACCTTAGGGTAGTATTGGTGAGTAGTAGCGGTTGTGAAAAGAAAGCAGCATATTAGTCTATGTGGATGCAGCTAGTAGAGATTTTCAAGAAGAATAAAAGTTTCCATTTGTACTAAAATTTTGGAAAAGAACTTGATTATCTAGCCTCTAAAAAATTAGATTAAAAATTCTATAGTTACTAAGAATCACAGAGATTAGGTGCACAGTTCTGGATGTTTATTAAAATACTTTTACATTGTATTTGACTTCTATTTTATTGAACGTTCATTTAAAAATTGACCGCTGTGCTAGATTTACCTTTATCATTTTAGCAAAACATTTATAAATCTATAGTACTGAAAAGTATCTTTTGATAAGTCAGTAGGCCCTCAATTTCTTCAGGCTCCTTCATAAATTTCCAGCACTGAGTGAGGATAAGTGAAATTCTGATTCACGAAGGGTGTTTTAGAAGTAACTGCAGTGATGCCCCTTACATCTTACTGCAGCCGACCGCAGACACAGATGAAAATAAGAACATGAAGTATGTATCAGACTGCTGAACTGAGCAGTTGACATTAAACTTTCCTGGTGCAGTAAATAGTAGCTACTCTATAGCTTAGGAATGTGCGGCACAGAGGGGCCGTTAGGTAATTTGTCCAAGGTGTGACAGCCATGAACCTGCACCAACGGCCGTGAAATGTGCAGAAGCGAGGTGACCTCCTTTTCAGGAGGCAGGAAGGGAGGGATCGCTGGCCCAAGGTGAACGAACAACAGAGTAAGAAAGCCCAGTGGTGTAATGTGTGTCTTCAAATCCTTAGTCCTCAAGACACTAAACTTTTCTTGTTTTAAATTTCAGAATGAAGAGAAAGTTCTATTCTTGGGATGAGTGCATGAACTTGAGAGAAGTTAAGGTAAAACCCTAGAGATGAGAACCTGAGAGGGCTTTAGGTCCACCTCACATCTCTCGTCTCTGAGGACCGTGGCCAAGGAGACTGTTCTGTTCTCTGTGGGAAGCAGTCCAAAGATAATTATATTTCTTTTTTTTCCCCTCTATCTTCCTAAAGTAACTTCTCATTTCTCATGTCAGTGGAGAACAGAAAATAACTATATCCTCATATTTGAAAATATACTCTCACTTTTAAAAAAGCATTTAAATTTATACTATCAAAGGAAATAATTACTGTGTACAACTTCATTATATTTTATGCTGTATAACTTGGGTACATTTTTGGTGACTTTGCACGGAATTTCACATGGTTAAGTCAGAAAAAAGTTAAACCTATTTAATGACCAAGAAAAAAAAAAGTGACAGATTGAATGTTTGGTAGCTACTGCTGACCCAGTTTAATTTTGCACTTACATTCATTACTTAAAACAATTACTGCATGCTTTAAATAGATGGTCTAAGATGTTTTTAGACATGTAAGATATTAGAGGTATTAAAACAATTCATTAATACATTTAGAGGAAATGGAAAATTACTTAAGGTATTTGTCACACCTAGCATTCATGAGCTTTTGCCAACTTCTGTAACTTTTAAGAATTTTACTGCTTATTTGGCCCACTGCAGTCTCTGAAGAAGCTTAATCATGCCAATGTGATTAAACTGAAAGAAGTTATCAGAGAAAACGACCACCTTTATTTTATATTTGAATATATGAAAGAAAACCTCTATCAATTAATGAAAGACAGGTATGTCTTTATTTTATGAAAACTGATTTTTTCCTTATTATCTCCTCCATAAACCCCTTGGTCCTGTCTATATGTCACACTTTACATTATACAGATTTATCACTCCAAGAGGTAGCTTTAAATTATCTTTATCAAAGGATAATATCTAACATTGAAGAACCATCATTTTTCTGTTGTAATCTCTTAAAAGTCAAGATAAATATTTCATATAAACACACTATCTATACTTTTTGAAACGAAAGTCTATCTGCAGTTTAATACTCAGTAATAAAGCTGACCCTGGGCAAAATTGAGGAAATTCTCTTCCTTGCTCTCCCAAGCATCTTGTGAAAGGTTAAAGAGAATGGGGGCAAGAGAAGGAGTTTCCAAGAAAGGACCTAATAAACTCGTTCATTAGAATGCTTAAGTGAATGATAAAAATGTGTTAGCCAATCCCAGGGAAATTCTCATTTTAATTTTTAAACATGTGAACAGAATCTCTAACGAAGGAGAGCTTCAGTCATCTGCCATGAGCTTGGAGAGGATAATATTTTGGTGGTAGCTGCTGGTCACATCTGGGGAATTAGTGTCCATTTTACCTGCTTTTAAAGCCAGAGTTGTTCAGCAAAAGATCCAGAATACTTTAGAAATGAATATCCCAATAGAATGATGTTGATTTCTCTCTGTATTTCTTTCATACACACAACACACACACACACACACACACACACACACTCACTCAGTTTCTAAGGATGGTGAGTAAATTTTAATCATATTTTTCCTTCTTTCAAAAAATACTTATTGAATGCCTGTTATGTTCCAGGAGGCTGTTATCATTAAGACAATAATAGCAGTTAAACTAAAAGTGAAGAAAATTTCTACCTCTCAAATCACTGTTTATTTTTCCAAAGTTCCTTCTAGCTCCTGTGTATAACGGCATGCATGCTTTTTATGTCGTTGTAATTTTAGTGGTGATATATTTTTTAATTTAATTTGTTCATTACAGGCTTTTTTTAAATGCTGGTACATAATCTTCATAGTTACCAGAGCTAGCATGTTCTATTAAATGACTGTACCAAGCTTCACTTATCTCTTTGAACTATTTAAAAGAAATAACTATCAGAATATGAAAATGAATGTATGTATGTATACGCATGACTGAACTATTATGCTGTACACCAGAAACTGACACAACATTGTAAACTGACTATACTTCAATTAAAAAAAAAAAGTAGGTTGGGAATCATAGTGTATAATGCTGATGTAATTATTTTGTAGCCATTAAAAGTGCTCATTATGAAGATTATGAAAATCCTTACAAGTGGACAAAAAACAGAAACCAAAATTATATTTATGTAACATTGATACCTACTATAAAAGTTATACACACAAATGGATTAGGACTGGATTAGAATACTGAAAAATCAAAACCTTTACCAGGTGGTGTGATTATGGGTAATCTTTTTGGCTTCTGATAACTTATGGCTCTGTAAAATATACAAAATGATAAAAATAGGCATGATAATGTTGAAATATAGTTGTCGAAGAAAAAGAAATTCATCTGATTTTAAAAATATACATAAACCTGTTGGTGGAAGTGCAGTCGCACTTAATGCAATTCCAAATGAACACTAAAAAGAATCAACTTTGGAATTTCATGATTCAATTCTGGATATCTAAATTAAATGGAAATAAAAGTGACATTGTTTAGAATATTATTCAATGTCAAAAGTATAAATTAAACCATTAACAACTGTACGTGATAAAGGGCATTCTGAGGTTAAGTGGTGTTTTTACACTTTGTTTTTGGCAGCTTAACTTACTGAAATACTTTTTCAGTATTTCGAGTTTTTAAGGATCAAGATTAATTTACAAATATTTTTTATTCAAGTAAACTTCTTTTCCATTTCAACTGAAGACCAATATACAAAACCTTCACTGATACTGTAACTGTACCTTCAGTATATAGCATTCTTTTTACAAATTTAAATTGTTGGCAAGGATAAAAATATTTTTCTCTTTTAAAATTTATTTTATAGTTTATGAAAGTGAGTTTTTAAAATGTTTTGATCATGATCAATACTATTTTCAAATTTGTTTAAAGATCAGTGTTTATCTTTCTCTATTGTTTGTTTCTAGCCTATTTGGTGGGACATTTTAGAACATTATATAAGTATCTAATACAGTTAACAGTATAATGTTGAAAAACAGGCCATTTTCCATATGTTGAGAACACTGTAAGGTAATCCAGTCAATCATGCTGAAATAAAGACGTTAGAAAATGTTGAAATTATGATAAAGTTTAAATGCTTGAAACAATTACTTTCAAAACACAGCATGATTTCAGGGTCAAAGAATTAAGGTGTTGATCACATTAATTTGTGGTATGCTAGTGATTAACATTTTTCAGCCTTTATTTGGCAGTAATTAAGATCTTACTTTAGGCTTTTTATAATTGCCATATAAAACTGCACTGTCCAGTACAGTAGCTACTGGTCACATGTGGCTATTGAGCTCTTAAAATGTGGCTAGTCTGGGTTGAGCTGTGCTGTAAATGTAAAATAAATTGTATACCAGATTTTGAAAACTTGATACAAAAAAGGAATGTGAATTCATTAATAATTTTTTATATTAATTACATGTTGAAACAGTATTTGGTATATATTATGTTAAAGAAAATTAATTTCACCTGTTTTATTTGCTTTTCTTAATGCAGCTACTGGAAAAAATTTAAATACATAAGTGGCTCTCATTTGTGGCTCTTAAGTTTCTATTGGACAGTACCAATATGCAGTCTAGAACTAAAGCAGTTATGCCTCTAAAACTCTTAAAGCCTACAGAATACAGATTTAAATACACTTGGCTTATGTGATGGCTATCAGTTTTCCAATTTACTTTGCTCCTTTTGGGACACTTTAGAATTTAGCTACTGAATATTTGTGCAGGACATTTAGTATTGGATTTGAGTTTTTACCAAGTATTAAAAATATTCTAATTTTCACATTTTAAATTTATAACCTTTAATATTTTTATAAACTATAAATCATGCCTTTAGCAAGTATTATGAGGCCAATGGGGCTCCAGGGAAGGAGGAACACCTGCCTTCTTGTTTGTGTTGGTTGGTTAGTCAGTTGGTTAACAGAGTGATGTGACTATTTATTTGTTCATTTCTTAACAGAAACAAGTTGTTCCCTGAGTCAGTCATCAGAAATATTATGTACCAAATATTGCAAGGGCTGGCATTTATCCATAAACATGGTAGGTGTCTGTTCCCTGCCTCTTTATTGTCAAGGTCATGCATAGGGATTGTATATAAACTGTTAAATAATATTACAGTGGATAACTACAAGTTTGGAGTATGTGCCTACTCACTGACATTTTTATTTTAAAAATTTACAATTTCTACAATTCTATATAAAATAGAATTTCAATAATCTATAACTATATTCCTCTGTAGCGGAATTTTTTTTAAGACTGATCATCAGCCTTGAGTCTCAGTCATCATAAACCCACCCTGCAATCTCATTCCCCCTAATTTTACACGGAAATGAAAAATAAATAAATAAGACCCCTCATTTGGAAAAGACTGAAATGCTCCAGTCTGTCGTGCTTGGATCTACCAGTTACTAACATCTAAATCGTTGAAAGCACACATGCTGTGGTATTTCCTAGTTTTCCTTAGTATTTACATTTAGTCGTTTCTGTACTTTGAAAATTAAATCAAGTGCTTATTTTTATGAATTTCTTATTTATATAATCTTAATTTATAATTTTTTGCACATCAAACCAAAATAACTTGTCTGAAAAGTTAGTATGATTATTATGAAAAATTTTAAAGACTGTTTAGAATCACTAGATGTTTAGATATTAAATCAGAGAAGTTTATGCCGTTCTGTTGCTGCATTCTGAGCACAGGCATTCAAAAATCACCATCATCAGTCTCCTTTGATGTTTCCTCCTCTGTTTTATATTTTCTTTTCTCCCTTCTCTCTTAACTGCTATAGGAAATAATTTACTTTCTAAAAATGTTATGTAGAATTCCATATGACCATTGTAAGAGCATTCCTGAATCCTCAGCTTTTTTTGTCTTATATAAACTATTAAGGTCTTTAAAAGCTAAAACCCATGATAATATACTACAGTCCATTCGCAAAAGTCAGTCATTTATTAATTACACAGAAAATAAAGGATATATGCTACTTTAATTGTTCCAAATGGGTTCCTGACCCTCAACCCATTTTTAAACTCCGGTCAGCATGGTAACTTGATATTTGCCTGCATTAATTTATGCTAATGGAAGCAAGTGTGATGTGGAAAATCAAAAGCCTCGTGAATTCTTTGATTTTTGGAAAGACCTTTGTGTTTCATTGATATTTTTTAGGCTAGGAATAAAAGTGGTTTAGATTCCTCAGATATAACTTCAGGAACTTCAGAGCATTAGGACTGAAGAAAGAAATTAGCTTGGGATTTAAAAATTGTTGCTGAAAGTAAATAACGTATGAGTAATCTAGACTCGGCTGTAAAATTGTCTACATAGTGATTTAGAAACCAGACTCCAAGAACAACAGACACTTTTAAAAAAGCTAAATTATTTTTGCCATAGTTAATAAACATCTCAGATGTAATCCTGTGAGAAAATAGGTATTTTAAAAATAGTAACTGTCAAAATATTGGACTAATATTTTAGTTAAAATAGGATCAAGTTAAAAATATATTTATATTAGTGAAGATAGGGAAAACCTCAACTGTGGTTTCATTCTCTAAGGTTTCATGGATTAATGTCACTTTACCATCACATGTGCTCTCCATTCCTGTCTTCATATTATGAAAGTGCAGTGTGTATCTCTTGGAAGTAAGTGAAATGGATCACAGGAGCTATTTGGAGTAAGGAATACAAGATAAAGGGAGTCCAGAACTGCTGTAGATGCCACAGAGAGCCCACACTGGCTTTGAAGGGATTAAAAAAGTGTAGGCTTAGGAAGTCCTCCTGGCCCAGAGCGACATGAAAAACCCTCTCGCGATGACCTCTTACAGCTGATGACCAGGCCCGCTCTCAATGCTCCGCCCAGCAAGGTCACTAGGACACAAGCTGTCTGTGTACAACTCATGCGCTTGACAACCCCCTCACGTCTGCAAGGAGGGCTTTCTGCCTTCTTTTCAGCAGGCTGCCTTGTAGCTTCCATAACTAGCCATTTATTTTATACGTTTACTTGGTAAACAAGCATTGTCATTATTGGGTTTTTCTATAAAGTGGCTACCAGGGGAGAAATGAGCTGTTAAATAAAACAATTTTAAATGAAGGAATTGATTCAAATGTGTGGCGTTCCACTTGGGTTTAATGGACTTCTAAAATAAGTGATTACTCTCAGGGAGTCGCGTGTTAAACTGCAGCGTTGACAGAGCAGTGGTAGGACTGGCTGCTCTGACCTCCGCCTGTACGCAGCCTTCCTCGGGCTTTCATTCAACTGTGTCTCTACAGGCCTCAGACACTCGTGATCATAATACCTCCTAAAGGCTGTTGCTCAAATTAATGGGGATAATAACGTGGCAGTGTCTAACTCAGTGCCTGAGCTTACTGGATCCACAAATAGAAATACATGTGGATACACAGCTGTAATTGCAAATGAGTACCCCCCAACCCCAGCAAAAAAAGAAGAAAAAAGTTTGTGCTGGTAATTCCGGCAAAATAAAAACAAAATGATTATCAAAAAAAAAAAGAGAGAGAGAAAGAAATACACATGTAGATAGTTTTTTTAATGACCATATATACTGTATGAATTTCCTTGACAAATTATTTTGAAAGCCCTGCCTCCCATCACTTTGTAGACAATGAATATGGTTTATTTTTTTCTTTAAGTTCACATTCCTAGTTAGAACAGAAAGGCTCGGTCGTATTTTGTTAATTAATCAAATATGTCTAAACATGATGATTTATTGTTTTTCCTCTCTATATTACCAAGGTTTTTTTCATAGGGATATGAAACCAGAAAACTTGCTTTGTATGGGCCCAGAACTCGTGAAAATTGCAGATTTTGGACTTGCAAGAGAATTAAGGTCACAGCCACCGTATACTGACTATGTATCTACCAGATGGTAAGTAGCTTTATGCAGTTGTCCAGAGGCAGACTGAAGTTTTCCTACAGTGGGTTGTTACATATCTTTCTGGAGGTTCCACACTGAGTATTTAAAACAAAATTTAGAACTGAATTTTGCATTCTTTGGAAAGAGAAAGACTGGGTCATGACTATTCTGATAAAGGAAATAAAAGAAGGGAAAAAGATGTCATTCATCCATCCATCCATTTAACAAATATTTACTGAACACCTATTATCTGCTGGATACTATTTTTGGCACTAGGAACAAAGAAGTGAAGGAAACAGAAAAAATCTCTGCCTCGTGCTGCTTCCATGACAGCCAATACATAAATTAAAAATATCGTGAGTTATCAACAAAAAGACACATGTAATAGTCCCAGATTGCAAACTACCCAGATATCCATCACCCAGGGCACAATATATTCACCCAGTGGACTGCTTTACAGCAATGAGAATGAAAGACCTACAACTGCGTAAACAGTATGAATGAATCTCACAGATACAATGTCAAGAACAAGAGGCTATCCTTTGATAACTATGTAAGTTTGAAAAGCTAAAGCTCTAAACTATTCTAGAAACAATGAACAGTATATATATGTAAATTTAAAAAATATGTGCAGCATATTGTATATATGTATTTACATGCAATCTATTGTATATGTGTAGTCAAACTAACAATTTTACCTAATAAAACTGAAAAAAAAAAGAACAAGGGGCTAAACAGAAAAAGAACACATATTATGTGATTCCATTACATAAAGTGCAAAAATAGAGCTGATCTGTGCTGTTGAAAGTCAGGACAGCAGTTATGTGGTGGGGGTGGGGGCAGCAGTGGCTGGAAGGGTGCAGGAGAGGGCCATCTGGGATGCTGGTAACATGCGGTTTCTTGACCTGGGTGCTGGGTCCATGGGTACCTTCTATTTGTGAAAATTCAGCAAGCTGTGCTCCTCGGTCTTATGCATTTTTCTGTGTGTATATTATACTCCAATAAAAACAAGAATATTTGAATATCATATGGTGGTACATTACTATGGAGAAAAGTAAAGATGAGGTCACTAGGGTGGGCCACACTCCCAGATGACTAGTGTCCTTATAAGAGAAGAAACTCAGAGGCGGATACACAGGGGGAAGACATGAGAAGACACTTGGGGAGAATGTTGTGTTATGACGGGGACAGAGGCTGCAGTGGTGCACCTACCTGCAAGCCAAGGATCGCCCACAACGCCAGAAGCTAAGAGAAGTCAGGGAACAGATCCTCCCGGAGAGCCTTCGGAGAGAGCTGGCCCTACCTTCACCCTGCTTTCAGATGTCCAGCCTCCAGTACTGTGAGACAGTAAGCTTCTGACTTAAACATACAGTTTGTGGCACTATGTGACAGCAGCCCAAGGAAACCAATACGTTTGATAATGCATTAAAAAAAAAAAAGGGGGCTTGCAATGAACTCTTTTTTTTTAACAACAATGACCTCCAAAAAACAGAAGTGCATGCTTAGTGGAAAATTAAGTATCTGTTTCTCAAGAGAAGGTGCTGAAGAGCTAACATAAAATGTTCACTGGCATTTGCCATCGCCCCTGGGGCTGGAAGTCACTGACCTGGTGAAAACCAGAACACACAAAGCTGCTGAAGCAGCACCAGCATCCATTTCAAAAGTCAGCAGCTATTCCAAGAAGACTGTGCCAGAGACGGCCACGAGGAAAGGCAGCGACAGAGATGAGTTTTCACATTACTCTATGAGGTATTCATTATCACTGGTCACTTAGATGAAATGAATATTCTAATTCATTCTGTTTCACTTTTTTTTATACCAAATTCTCTTATGCAGATATGAAAAGTAAAGTGACTGCCTGCAAATGTATATGGATAGGCTTCCTTTTTTTAGTTGAGATACAACTGACATTAGTTTAATATTATGCTAGTTTCAGGTATTGTACAGGCTTCTTTCGTGGAGGAAGAATTCACAATTTAACAATGATAGTTTTAAATGAGTGTCTTTAAGTTGGCTTCAAAGAGAAAAATCAGTTACCTTATTTCAAATAATAGTTTGATTTTTTGCATCACACTTAATAGAATCAAAGTGAAGCTTTCGGGAGTTCGCTCTTTGAAAAGTGAAAAGTCTGACAGTACTGTGAATGCTAGTTAATTTCAGGTAAAAATTTCAGCATTGAAAATAAAATTCTTTTTGCAGTGATAATACAAGTACCAATTTTAGTGAAGCCTGGCATCATAAAAACAGTATTCTAACTAAATTAAGAAAGCTAGAAAGCAGAAAGGTATTTGGATTGGTTAAGATGTGTATCTGTTTTGTAACTGCATCCAAATATGCAGCTGAATTTGTATTCTACCAATCAAAATAACAAGTTGTAGTTGTCAATTTACAGATTACACGTACACGCACACAGCGGGTAACTGAACTACAAAGTTTTTATGATGACATTGATGTTGACTACAAAAAACACTTCAGTGTGGCTGTATGTGCTGTGCTGTCCTTTGAAGTTTAGAATTGCTTGAGCCTTTGAAAAATTACTTTGTAAATTGACTTAAATGATTTACAGTGGTATCTTGCTCTTTTTGTAAACAATCCCTTAATATTTTGGTTGCATTTTGTTTCAAATCACTTGGAAATCTTCAATCAGAATTTCTGATAAATAGCGCACCAAAACCCCCAAGCTTTTGAAGTCTATAGCAAACTGCAAGAAGTCTGCAAATAGGAAGATAATGATATTTATGCTGGCAAGAGCAAAGGAGGAAGTGAACACATTAAATGATAAAAACTCAAAGTGTACTACTATTTTTTTTTTAAATGTATAATTAGAATTGGAAAATCTCTAGCAGGGAAGAATCTTTTGAAGGAGCTTCTATTTTCAACTGGGTAAGTTTAAGTCTATGCTGCAGTGGAATGAAATTGAGAACACTTGCCTTCAGCATCTAAATTTGGCAAAACAGTAAAAACAGTTTTGTCTCATAAAAATATTTGTCAAAACATAGTAACAAGTGTTGGCCAGGACGTAGAGGAATGGGAGCCCTCACACACTGTTGGTGGCAGTGTGAAATGGCACAAAACAGACTGACTGGCAGTTCCTCAGTGGTTAAACATATAGTTACTGTGTGATCCAGCAAACTGCACACCGAGGTATATACCCAAGAGAAATGAAAACATACGTTTGCACAGAAACTTTTACGTGAACATTCATAACAACCTATCTACAATAGCCGAAATGTGGAAACAACCCAAGTGTCCAGCAGCTGATGAATGGATAAGCAAAATGTGGTATAGTCATGCAATGGTAATAAAAAGAATGAAGTACTGATACCTGCTACAACATGGATGAACCTTGAAAACATGCTAAGTGAAAGAAGCTTGTCGCAAAGGACCAGACAGCATATGGTTCCAATGATACGAAGTGACAGAACAGGCAAATGTACAGAGAGTAGATTAGACGTGCTGGAGGCACAGGGAGAGCAGAGAGGTGTGGGGTTTCTTTGGGGGGTAATGAAAACATTGTAAAGTTGACCGTGATGATGGGTGCACACCTCTGTGAATACACTTAACACCACTGAATTGTATGCTCTTAAATGGATGTGATGTGTATCATGTGAACCCTACCTCTAAGCTGTCAAAGAAAGACACTCTGAATGGAAGCCAGAAGACAATACTGAAAAACATTTCAGATTTCAACATGAAAAAGAGTAACTGAGAACATCCTCCACGAGCTACCTTTGCCTTACAGAGTATTTTTCTCAATTAAAAATATTGTCAATTAAGGGAACTGAGTCAGTTGAGGAATCAGCACTTTCAAACTGATAAGCAAAAATTAGGAAAAAAGCCCAGTACTCAGGAGTCATCTTTGTTAATCTTTTGTGTTCTGTCCTTCATATGAATATATCAGGATGTAATGCTCTGTAAAATTACACAGCTATTCACATTCGGAATGTATCTGCTTCCATTCAGAGCTTGCTTGCTCCCTTTTTCTTAATATGCTATAGACCGTTATATTTAAGTTCCTGTCTGAGGCCACCTGGACATTTTATTTTTATTTGTCTCGAGCTCTGCTAACTGTGATTAGAAAAAAATGTGCTGTATCCAACATCAACCCAACACATTGTGCAGAAGCCTGATACACAGAAAGCACTTCGTACCTGGTCCTTGACTGAAATGCATGATCAAACAGAGTAAGATCCCACTGCCACTCCATCTCTGAAACTACAATCAAAATAGTCTGTTTTGTTTTGTGTTCTATTTTCATAGGTATCGTGCTCCTGAAGTTTTACTAAGATCTTCCGTTTATAGCTCTCCAATTGACGTGTGGGCTGTTGGGAGTATAATGGCTGAACTATATACGTTAAGACCACTTTTCCCAGGGACAAGTGAGGTTGATGAAATCTTTAAGATCTGCCAAGTTTTAGGGACTCCCAAAAAAGTAAGTACTCTGGTCCTTAAGTTGTTATAACTTTTGATTATTTATAACTTTTGGCCAGCCAGCTGGCTGGTATTTTTATTTTCAAAAAGGCTTATGCATTAATAGTTAATTTTCTTATAGCCTGTATTTTTTTTAACTGAGGTGGGATAGGACTGCAAGAAGCTAGAATTCCACCAGACTGTAGGAAAAAAGGTGCTTGCCCTTCTTTAGGAACTGAAGTGAAAATTCCCTATATTTAGAATTCTGTATATTTAACTTTGGGCTGATGACTACAGAGACATCCTCTCTCAGACTCTTTCCTACTTGCTCTGTCAATATCCACTGGGATCAGCTCATTAATGCCAGGTGTCCTGGACTTTATTTTCTCTTAACCATTTCTTGTTTCCTTTTAGATATACCTCTGCTGCAGATATTTCATTTTTTCAATATATGTATTTTTCTTTTCTTTAAATTGAAGTATAGTCAGTTTACAATGTTGTGTCAATTTCTGGTGCACAGCATAATGTTTCAGTCATACGTATACATACATACATTCCTTTTCATATTCTTTTTCATTATAGATTACTGTAAGATATTGAAAGCAGTTCCATGTGCTATACAGTATAAACTTGCTCATCTATTTTATATATAGTAGTTAGTATCTGCATATCACAAACTCTAATTTCTTGAACTGAGTACTTTTCAATTAACTATTGCACTCAGCTAGACTTCACTTTCTGAGATGTACTGATTTACTAAGTTTAAGCGTATATAATTACACCTTAATTAAACTAGTATGTGCCTTGTAGATAACATTAGACAAGTAAACATACCTATTAAAACTTGTAACATGACTGTCATTTCCCAGCTATGTGCAGTTTTTAACATGAGACGCAATGTATAACATACAATGAGGCTCTTGGTAATAATCAGTCTCTTTGTAAATCGTTTGTCCTTATTTGTTCAGTCACCTGGGTAGCATGATAATCATCAAGATCCAAAAAACAGAAAAGAGTTTAATATTCTGCAATTTGTAAAAGTGTTTTCTCCATTTTCCCCCTAATTC
Organism: Camelus dromedarius; assembly: GCF_036321535.1. NCBI lineage: Eukaryota > Metazoa > Chordata > Mammalia > Artiodactyla > Camelidae > Camelus > Camelus dromedarius. The sequence continues at coordinate 6,665,566 of NC_087454.1, read as the reverse complement.
TTAGCTCACTGTTCTTTCCATGCTGCTTGCAGCACTGAACTGTGTGTGTGATCTGGGATTTCACACTCACATTTATTTATGAGCCAACATTAAGATTTTTGTGCACAAGTGGTTTTTATATTACACTATGTTTTAAAGTCATTGCTAAACACAGTTTTCTTATTGCTTTCTCCCCCCTCCTTCTCCACTTTTCTATTCCTTAAACAGAGTGACTGGCCAGAAGGGTACCAGCTTGCGTCCTCTATGAATTTCCGCTTTCCCCAGTGTGTTCCTATAAACTTAAAAACTCTTATTCCCAATGCCAGTAATGAAGCTATTCAGCTTATGACTGAAATGTTGAGTTGGGATCCAAAGAAACGGCCAACAGCAAGCCAGGTAAGACAAATCTTCCTGGGATGGTTGGGTTTTTCTGTTTGTTTCTTAATTTGACATTTTACAGTATCAGAGATATTTTCCTTTAAAGATAAGTCTATTCTTAACCAGAGGTTTATCAAGAGTTGCTTTGACTGGATGTTAAAATTACAAGTGAGTTTTACATTCTTTCTACTAATGTACTTTTTAATTTTTTAAATGAAATTTATTTCTCAAATCATTTTTTCCTGGTTATCTTTTTAAAGTCATCACATAAGGGGAAAACTGGGTGCTTTCTAAATCTCTGAAGCTTATCTTGACTTATTGGGCTAATAATATGTGTCTAGCCCAATGCCAGACAGCAGTTTATGTGCATTAAAGTTAGGTGAACCTGTTTTCCACTGGTTATTTCCATTTTTTGTAGGCACTGAAACACCCATATTTTCAAGTTGGTCAAGTATTAGGCCCTTCCTCCCATCATCTGGAATCGAAACAGTCTTTAAGTAAGCATGTGCAACCACTAGAATCAAAACCATCTGTAGCTGACCTAGAAGCCAAGCCTCTGCCAGACATAAATGATCAGACTGTCGGGCAGCCCCAACCAAAAAACAGCCACCAGCCACTGCAGGCCATCCAGCCGCCACAGAACACGAGTGTCCAGCAAGCACCGAAGCAGCAGAGTCAACAGAAACAGCCACAAACACTATTTCCAAGTATCGTCAAGAACATGCCAACCGTAAGTAGCCCATCACGACATTCTCAATGTGATGGTTGGCTCAGCTAGGATTTCGTTTCTAGGCATCCCTGAGAATGCTGGCTAGATCATGTCCCGTGGCTCCACAGAGCTGCAGGGGAGGCTGGCGTTTGAGGTGTTTAAGCTGGGCACACGGCTGAACAGAATCTTAGCAAGGAGGAGGGGAGTGGGGCCACTGATGGGCAACCAGCAGCGCCGGCCACACTCTCCTTTGACCTCTGCTCAGACAGACACAGAGTCCAGACCTTTTATTCCTTGGTAACAGCAGACGTCTTCTTTCCTGAGCATTCCAACCACTGTGAACCTGCCGCCCTTCTCACTCCATGCCACCGTAACTGCAAAGGCCTCCTATCTGAAGAGCCCGACCTTCCTCGAATACAACCTTAATCACATCACTCTTTAAGCTCAAAAACACCCAGTGTGCTTCCGCCCCCAGGATGGCTCTAGTTTCTTAGGCAGGCACTGAAGGCCCTTCATCACGTCGCATCTTTACAGTCTGTCCTCCACCCAGCACAGAGCATCTGCTTCAGTAAACCGAGTCTCCCCCTTCTTCCTGGAGCACACTCCGGCACCTTCCTATTAAAAAGTCATACTTCATTTCCTCTTCCAAACTCTAGAGTAATAGTGATAACAACAGCAGCAATAATAATAATGCCTAACCTTTAGTAACGCTTGTGTGCTGGGCCCTATCCTAGAAGTTTTTTTTTCCAGTTTAAAAGAGTTTATTTAATTTTTCTGACCACTGTCTTAGAGCATGGCTCAGGAGTACTTTTTTATTTTTTTACTAAAGTATAGTTGATGGACAGTGTTAGTTTCAGGTGTACAGCAAGGTGATTCAGATACATATTTTATACAGATACAGATACATTTTCTTTTCAGATTCTTTTCCATTATATGCAATTGCAAGAAACTGAATATAGTCCCCTGTGCTATACCTATCCTAAAAACTTTTGATGTATTTTACCATCAAATCCAAAGAAAAAAAAAAAACCCCTAAGATAAATACTGTACATCCCCATTTAAGGAGGAGGAAACTAAGGCTTTGAAAAGTCAAGTCATTTGCCCAAAGAGACACACACAGCACACATGGCAGTTTTCCAAATTACACATCAGTGAAGAGTCAATTCTGAGCCTAAGTATTCAAGTCTCCCCACCCCAAGTTCACGAGTTCTCTCCTCTCTAAATTCCTATCATATTTTTAGCATGTGCTACCTATTTTTATTCATACTTTTAAATAAGTATGTATGTCATTGCCTTGATTCTATAGAAAGCTCCTTGAGAATGGGGACTCTTAGTATCAAATATAATAAATAGCTTACACACAAAAGGCATTCAGCACCTGATTGAAGATGATGACTGGTTTCCCAACACAGAAGCCAAATGGCAGCCTGGCCCATAAAAGTGCTAGGCGGCGTTGGGGTCAGACTGTGTTCAAGTCCGGAGACAGCTGGGAAGAGTTTGAGGACTGTGATTTCGGAGCCTCCCATTCTAAGAAGCCAAGCATGGGTATTGTCAAAGAAAAGAGGAAAAATTCTCCATTTCGGTAAGATTTCATGTTTCTTGGGAAAATATGTATTTTTATCATGCATCAACTTTATGTTACTCATTAAGTATAAATGAATGTAGAATTTAAAAGATAGTAAGTAGCTTTAATATTGTTTTCTTCCACAAAACCCAAATTTCTGTGCTTACCTCTGAAAAAGTAAGACTCTTGACTTCTCACAGTAATGATTCTCAGTATCCGTGGCTGAGTGTGTGTGGAGGGAGGGGTCCTAGTTAAATTTTCAGTGTGTCCTGTTGAATTATGATCACCATTATAACCACTCGAAATCCACATGCCTTTCTGCAAAAAGCGAAGCACAGTTTACCAAGGTAATGGTTTCCTCTGGGGGTGGTGTTCAGATTTCATTATTTATTTGCTTGCTGTTTGCAACTTTTTTGCCCATTTTCTGAACTTTTCCTGGAAGCTTAGTCTCTCTAGCAGTCCCTTTTAAGTTGAATTATCATGAGTGAATTATTCAACTTTGAGGTAAGATGGGTTCAATTCTGGTGACTATTTTGGAAAAATATCTTCCTCCCCACCCTGCCTCTTTGGAATAAAAGAGGAATAGGGAGAAAAGATGTGGCAGGAGTCAGGGGAGGGTATCTCATAGCTGCTTGGCACTGCACAGTGGGAAGTCCTCACTTCTCAGTACGCATCCCTCTGAAGGAACATGAAGACTCTATGGGGTGATTCATGCTTAGTCAGCTTCCAGGTCCTCAAGCTCCACAGGTACTCTTCCCTAAAATACACAAGCCCAAGAACACACAGAATAAACCTGCTTAACCCACCTCACACTTTACGCCGGGAAGTCTCACCTCTCAGCCACTTTAAGTCCTATACGGCCTGAGGATGTAACAGCCGTTGAGGTGCTAACCCAGCAAGCAATCAGAAGACCGGACCTCAACTCCACTGGCCTTCTGGGGTTCCATGTCCTAAATGTATTTCTCTTCAGGGGAAAACCTCACATTTAGAAATAGGTGTTTTAGCCTGTGTTGGGAAGCAGGTGTAACTACAGCCCGAGGGAAAGGGAAACAAGCCAGAAGGGGGGGGGGCTGTTCCTAATGAATGGGTCTTCCTGTGTCGAGAGCCACCCGAAAGCGGTGGCCAGTGGTTCGAAGGGCCAGCCACATCAGTGTCCGTCTCCCAGGGGCTCGGCTGTCTCAGTAGGGATTTCCCGGAGGTAACCACGGAGGCATGGAGTCAGACAGGTGGCAAGACCAGCAGTGTCACCAGGCTTCCGCCCAGGAAGAGACCCAGTTGGACATGGAGGGGAAGGTCGCAGTGAAGGGCAGCGCACAGCACAGGCAGCAAAACCATCACAGCCCCGTCCTCCAGGCAGCGAGGGCTGCTGCCCGGTCAGATGGCCTCAGGAAGCAGACAGAGCAAACCGGACGCTGGAAGTCCTCTTTTCCACACAGACACAGGGCTGCGGGAGGCAGGCACTGAGGGGCAGCCACCTGGCTGGGCACCAGCCAGGTAGGTGCCCAGCCAGGCCCAAGTCGGCCCTGCATACTGGGAACAGGCACATCGCAACACATGTCTTTTCTTTGTATGTCACATTAGGCGAATTGGAAATTTTGTCTGGAAACTTACCTAGCATGTCTTTCCCCACTTCCTTTCTCTCAGCCCAGCCCAAACTGTGTCCCCAACAACCTCCCTGGTGACACGCTGCTGTGGCAGACAGGTGGAGGTAGCTGTGATTCCCTCCCCTTTTAACCAGCCATCTTCCCACGCCGTAAATCCACAGTGGTAGCAGTTGCAGGGAAGATGGAAACATACTCTGCACAGGCAATGTGCCGCTTAGGTGTACAGCTTCCTGCCACGTACCGTCCAGGATTAGGAATGATTCTGCGCCCTGCCCAGTGTCTACTCGAGCAGAAGTCATCAGAAGGACTCTGATGAAGACGACTGGCTGGTTTGGAAAGCTGTGCAGCGGCTGGGCGGCTGGGCGGCTGGGCGGCTGGCGCAGAGTCGCCGTCACCTTCTTGCTCCTCCCTCAGTGATGCTACTTTCTGTTGACTTTCAAGGCTTCCGGAGTCAGTACCCGCAGGCTCCAACCACTCAACAGGGGAAAACAAGAGCTTTCCTGCTGTTACTTCCCTAAAATCTGATTCTGAATTGTCAACTGCTTCGACAGCTAAACAGTACTATTTGAAACAATCCAGGTACCTTCCAGGTCAGTAGAGAAAATGAAATGTTTACTGGGAACTAGGCTATAAACAGGTCATGCTCAGTGTCTGAATCTCTGAATAAAGGGCATCAGTGAAGTATGATCACAGTGCTCTTTGCTGGCTTAGCCTGTCACCAGGGACTTTTCTAGACCCTCTCCTCTGTCATGTCTGCTCAATAAATGCCTGGCAGCCACATATCAAGATGATGAGTGTGACTCCAAAAATACCACCCTCCCCCACCAAAGCTACACCTTCAGTAAATGCTAAATTTTATTAAAACAATTCTGCACCCCCATTTTACAAGTTTTTATAAGATGTAGAATTTTATAGTTTCCTAAATGATCTGATTTGTGTTTTGAAAAGATCATTCTGGCTGCTAGGTAGAGCAGGCTAGGAGCTCAAAAGGGGCAAGGAGACTGGTCACGAGGCCACTGCCCATGTCTGGATAGAGAGGGTGACGACTTGTTCCCGAGGGGTAAAAGCAGAAAGAAGTGGACAAAATCTAGATGTATGTTGGTGGTGGAACCGATAGGACTCGCTAATAGATCAGCATGGGAGACAATAAAAAACAGAAGGAATTAGCGTCAGCTTCTGGCCTTTTGCCTTGACAGCTGGGTGGGTGGTGGTGACTTAAACTGAGAAAGAGGTTAGGAGAGGACAAGGACATGGAAGCAGAGAATCATGAGCTGAGGGTGGGATTCCTGGTGAACATCTGAGCTGATTTATCTAGTAGGCAACTGGATATTTGACTCTGGAGCTTAGGAGAAAGATCTAGACAGATGGGGGGGTGGTATATGATGTGCCTGCAAGCAGCCCTTTCTCCTCAAAACCCACTTTAAAAAGAAAACTTTTTAGTTCAAATTAATCTAAAGGGGGATCAATTTTTAAGCCACCATGTATCTAACCAGATGCAGCTTTAGTCCAACAAGAGGAAGCGGTGACCTTCTCCTGTCCGTGGGGGTGGTTGTCTACAGCTCCCTGAATGGAGTAAGCGGGCCACTTGGCTCGTCTGAGGAAGATGAGGAAGTCTCCTGAAGGAAGCGTAGTCTTCATTTCCCAGAAGCGTGTTTGGGAAGGAGGCGTGGGCAAGAAGAGAGAAAAGGTTGGGACTGGATTGTCAGCAAAGAGACTGATGCATAATGTACTTTTCTATACACCTTTTAGACAGCCATGCAGATTTCAGCTCCAGGGAGCCAACAGTGATCCACTCCTGTAGTCAGTAACTGAGGAGAGGAAAAAAGGAAATTGAGGAAAGGGTTTAGAAATGGACAGGATAGAAAACAGAAGGCCAAGCGGATGGAGAGGTTTAGCCACAAGTGTTCAATAAGTTGAAATAAACTTATGGGGAAATCAAGGCTCTCGGACTGCACGTCTCTGCTGATTTTGAGGAGGAAGGTACTGATGTGTCTAAGAGAAGCCGAGGAGACTGGCAGTGCTAGAACAGTAACCCAGAGGATTTGGAGATCTAAGTGGATTAAATGTTTTGTTTTAACCCTTTATAGAGGAGGCGAGTCAGCTGGTCCTTAAGGAATGAGCAGCAGGTCTCCCTGCAGAAGGGGAAGCATTCTAGGACCCATGGGTAGCATGAGCATTCATCTGTTGCTTCTGTTGATTCATTCATTCGTTTCATCTACCCACTCAGTAATATATATTAAGTACCTAGTATGTGCCAGGTACTTACTGTCCCAGGCATTGGAGATACAGCATTGAACAAGACAGACAAGGCCCCTGCCCTCCAGGAGCTCATGTTCCAGTGGAGAGAGAACAAGATGCTACTGTGAAAACAGGGACATGAACTGGAGTATGACTGTTGGGGGTAGGGGTGGGGCGGGAACCCCTGACATTGGAACCCCTGACATTGGAGCTAACATGGGAAAGATGAGAAGGAGACGGTTATGTGAAGAGCTGGGGAAAGGTGTTTCAGGAAGAGGTGGGAAAGACATTGGCTCACTGAGAAACAGAACAGAAGGCTGCCCATTCGGAGTTGAATGGGTTTGGGGGAGAGCGGGGTGAGGTGGGGAAAAGCTGGCAGCACTCAGATGATACAGCACTTTGGGGGCAGGGGAAGGAACTTGGGTTTATTCTGGGTCCAGTGGAAGCCTTGGGGAGAACTTGAGGTGACACATGACTCATGTGTTAAAAAAATCTCTTTGTGTAAATAAAGAATGGATTCCATGAAGGCAAGACTAGGACAAAGGAGGCTGATAGGAGAAAAGAAACTGATTTAGAGGGAGATGGGCCCTTGATTAATATCATTTTGGGAATGGACCTGCTGATGGATTGTTGGTGGAAAAGAAGGAACGGGTGAGTCTGGCTTGCAGTACTGTGTCAGGAGGTGGGGAAGACTCAGGAAGACCTGGGCTGGGTTGGGAAGATGCAGTCATTCCTGTTTGGTGGCTGGTCCATTTCCATTCCAGTGTGGAAAGGCCTAGCAGGCCACTGAAGGGAAGAGCCAGGAATGCTGAGGATGGACCTGGGCCCAAGGAAACAGATCTGGGAGGCCCCAGTGCCCCACTGTGTTGAAATTCATGGACTGAATAGGATCACCTTTGGAGAGATTGTGGGCGAGAACAATGTGACTCCCCTCGGTGGCAGCAGGAGGGGAAAGGAAGCAGCTCGACAGGCTGGGGACCCGGGGGAACCAGGAGGGGTAGTTTCCGGAGGCCGAGAAGGGAGAGTCTTACCCAAAAAAGCTGTTCGCTGCTGAGCAGTTGGGTAAGAAGGGATAGAAATGTCTGATCAAACCTGACAATGGAGACATCTCTGATGGCTGGATGAGTGTTCCAGTCTGGAAGGGTGAGGGAGACACAGCTTGGAGTGGCTTGGAAAGTGATGAGAGGTGAGAAAGCAGCGACTGAAAATGCGACAAGTCTCTGGAGGCGTTTTGCAGGGAAAAGGAGCTGAGAAATGGGGCCGTACTGCAGTGGTGTTCTGGGGTGGGGGCTTCAGCAGTGCAGCCTCCAGGGCAGGTGTTCAGGTCCTGCGTGGGAATTATGGCAGAAAGAGGCAGGAACTGATCAGGAAGGAGAGGAGAGATACCAGTAGATTTGTAAGTTTTAGTGCAGAAACCATGAGGGAGTGCTGATCTGACTGCAAAAGCAGGGGTATTAGAAAGTTTCCAGAACAAAGATTCACGGGGGACTCTTCTTGTTTAAAAAAAAAAATTGACATCTCATTGACTGAAATAAAATCAGCGTTGTCTTACATAAGGGAGCCCTCTGGTGGTGGAACAGGCTACTGTACATTTCTGATGGAGGATAAACGGATCCAAAGCACCCTGTTTTCACAGCTCTGCTTCCTGATGTAGTTTTCAGGAACATGTTTCAGGGTATCTGAGACCTGTCTGATCATTTCCTTTTTAACCAGAAAAGATCTAACAGATTCTGCTAGTGACTTTGGATAAGAATCATGGCTGCAACGGAGACCCAAGAAATAGCTCAAAATTAGAAATGCTTGGAATCTAAACCCGAGCCTTCCTGTGCCCTATTTGGGCAGGCTTTGCCCTGAGTTGGCTCCTCTAGAGCTGGGTGAGATTTGAAACTAGAACTGAGCTCAGTTCAGTCACTTGGACAAACATTTACCGAGCACCTGTCGCGAGTCAGAAACTGCAGAAGACAGAAACGCCAACAAGAAGTGATCACTAACATTTATTTACGGTCCATAGTTATTAATTGAGTATCTTCAGGAACGAAAAAAGAATATTCTCTTTGGGGGCCTTTTTTTTTTTTTAACCATAAAGCCAAGTATTAAGGTCTTATTAAACATCAACTTTTAGGATCATGGGAGCTCTAGAAATGTGCCATATAATTTCAGGGCAGCATGACACTATACTACAAGGATTGGCAGATCTGTGACACTGGCCTTCAGGGAGAGACGCAAGAGTCATAGTTACTGACCTGCTACTGACCGGCTGTGTACTGGAGCGCGACTTTGAGATTGTTTTCTGTTACTTACAGTGGGACCACGGTCATCTCTCAGCTCACCCTGTAAGCCTTAGGTACTTAATTATCACAAGGTAGTTGCTATAAATAGAGTATACAGTGGAAGTGCTAACGATCTCAGGGGTGCCCTCTGATCTCACTCCCCCTCCCTCCCGGCACTTTTGGAACCCTGCTTTGGGGACCCTTCTTGAGTCCCCTTCTTAGTGACCTTCCTCCCACCTGGTGTATCCCACACCCATGTCATTTCTGTATTTGCCTCTCCACCTGCATTTTAAACTTCTTAGCAAGACATGAATGCTCCGTGATCTGACACCCACTCCCCTCTCCTGCCTCACTTTGAGCCACGCTCAGTTTTTGCTCATCCCTGATGAACATTCTGAGCTCCTCCCTTCTCAGGTCCCATGCCCACCCTACCTGGGTCGCCTCTCCCAGGAACCCACCTCCCCACCTCCTATACCGGGTCCTAACTGTGATTCACATATTAGTTTAAAATTACCTTTTAAAAAGGCTGGCTGGCTTAGCTGCTTCTGGGTTTTGCCCCCCTCAGCATCAGATTCTTCTAAATAATTTGCACACTGCTAATTACTTACCTAATTATCTATAACTGTTAATGTCTCCCTTCTCACTAGAGTAGTCTCTGTAAGAGCCACAAGGGTAGAAACTGGTCTGTTTGGTTCACCACTTTTTCTCTGGTGCCACACACACTGCCTGGCACGTGGTAGGTGCTCAGTAAATACTTGCTAACTGACTTTTCAATCTTCTGAGGGGAGGGATGATAGTGTATTAATTTCTGCTTCTCTTTAATTAACAGTATTTGGTTATAGAAGGTGCTCTATAAAAGCTTGTAAACCAGTACATGTTTTAAAATTCTAGATCTTGTCTATTTCCAAGAAAACTGAAATCTTAAAAAAGACAAGGAATTAAAGCAATTATCTTCAATACTGTAGTATGTATATACTTTAAAAAAAATAGGGATATCACAAGGCTAACTGTATTAACAGAATAATTGAAGTATTCAGGGCCCATTCTTTGTTGAGGTATATTTATAAAAAGTGTTCACCTAAAAAGATTTGTAGTTTTTCCCCCTACCCTGCACCTTCTTTTTGAGTAAAGATCTTTTTTTTTGTTTGAAGGTGTTTTTAACATGAGTAACTGCTACCTAGTGCATCTTCTTTGTTGTCAGGTAATTGCCTAAAATAATTCTATTTGTAAGTGTTTTATTAGAAACCAAAGTCCATAAGGAGCTAGATCCTATAATATAGGGAAATTATTTACCTGATGGAGTGTTTCATAAGTTAGAGAACTTACGAAAGGTAACCTTGAGGCTTGGTTCAGAACAACCAGCCTTGTTTCTGGCTTTAAAACAGGGATATTATTATATATCTCATAAATGTAAAATCTTGTGAAGGAGCTCAAAAGCCAAAGTGCACACCACCTGGAAACAGTTGCTGGCTTTCGACATGAATGACAGTCCTCAGTGAGGATGTGTCCTACACTAAGGAGAACCCTGCACGTGTGACCCAGAGGCTTAGACGGTGTGATGACCCTGGCACTTCCTAAACTGAATCCAATTTAATGATCAGTGACAACAAAGCAAGTTAATATATGCATGACTGGGACTGGTGTATGCTGTACGCCAGAAACTGACACATTGTAACTGACTATACGTCAATTTAAGAAAAACTAAGAAAGCAAGTTAAGGAAGTTTCACATCTCTTAAAATAGGTGGCAAGGTAGGGACAGCTCAATGGTAGAGCACATGCTTAGCATGCACAAGGTCCTGGGTTCCATCCCCGGCATCTCCATTAAAAAAAAAGTTTAAAACAACACCCTTTGACCACTGGCACCAAAGTCCAAGACTGACTCTGCATCTCAGACTTCAGAAAATCATAAATAATTGATCTGTTTAGATTTTACTATCTCTGATATGCAATAAGATTCATAGATGGGTCTTTACACGTCTACTTCCAAACTCCTCCAGTTCCCCTGGGTTCTTGGTCATGTGTCTGTTCCCAGCTACACTAAGTGTTCAAGGGTCTGGCCCAGAGCACACACTCAAAATAAGTGACTGATGGGGTGATTATCTTTTTGAAGGAAATTTTTGTGCCACCTCAATTTTTACAAGACATTTAGCAAGAAGTGTCCAATGTTTACTATTACTTGTATTACAGAAAATAATCTTCTATTTGTAAAATACAACCGTGTGGATTCCAGGTTATTGTGCTCAGGACTTAGGATCATGCTAGGGTTCATCAAAAAGCAAGTTATCTGCTACACTGTAATCTAAATTTATTTCCATGGTCCTCTCCCAAGTTATTTCTAGTCTTTGTTTGAATGTGTATTTTCCCTTCAAGTTTATGATCACACTCTAACCTTTGGAATGACTGTTTTGTCCTTCTAAGGTATAAATCCCAAGAACGTATCCTTGGTAGCGAGTGGAAACCCATACACATGGAATAACCAGTTATTTCCTAAGTCACTGGGACCCACTGGGGGAGAACTTGCTTTCAAAAGGACTAACGCAGGTAAAGCAAGACCACCTTTAAAGTGTAAATTCACACCGCTCTCCTTCTGCAGATTTTTACTTCTAAATATACTGCGGCTGCCTTCTTCCAACTGAGATACCCTTGCAGGGTACAAGAGGTTTTCCAACTGGTACTTAGTGCAGATAGTTTTAAGGAAATCATTTGCCAGATCTCAGCTTCCATGTGGATTCTTTCCTAAAAGGGACCTGCCTGAGCCAGGTGTCTCTACCGTCCTACTTTGCAAAAGAAAAGACTTTCACTGCTCACTGTGTTTCCTTTTTCCCCAAAGTGTAAAAGTAACTTGAGGTGCCAATCAAAGGGACAGTTTGACATACTGGTGTTAGTGTCAAGAAAATGCATAACTCTGATGACTAGGAAACAAATCCATTTTAAGTCAAGTGGTTTCCAGTTCTTAACTTTCAAACAATTGAAAGAGAGCCTATAGAATATGAAGCTACCGAGCCCATAAAAACCAGCAACACCATGCCTCGTGGCCACCTGTCTCGCTCCCTCCTCTTCAGAAACGGCCTGCACTGTCTGTGGAGTGTGTACCTACTTTTACGTTAACCTGAGCACCCAACCCCACACCTTGTGGCCTTTTGAAACAGCCTACACTCTACGCAGTATTTATCTCTCTAAATAAATCTACCTTTACTCAAAAAAAAAAAAAAAAAAAAAGAGAGAGAGCGAGCCTGAGTTATAGCTGACAGATAATTAAAAATCATTTTCTATGAACTCACTATATGATTTTTGGTCTGTAACTCTGAATAGAATTCAAAGACTATAGTGACAAGGCTGTAACAAAACACCTTTCATTCCAAACTATACATTTACATTTAACAAGATTTCTCACTGCTTCCTGCTCCAAAAAAAGAAATGAAGCTGAATCCTGTCTGATTTTAGCAATAAGTAATATTTATTTGTGGATATGTGAACTACTTGGAAAAAGTCCCACTTTTCTCCTTAACAGATGAATTTTCTAAAAAACTGACTTTTCATTTTTAATAATCAAACTTTATAATATTCATCTTTTTTGATTATATACAGTGAATCATTGTACTTGTAACTAACTTAATTCAGAAAAAAAGTATTTTAATATACTTATGGTTATAAGAAGTTTTTAAAAGGTTTCAGTTTATACACATTTTTTGACTGGTTAAAGGCTTTTCAGTCTAAAGTTGTATTTGGATAAAATTTGGGAGTTGACATATGAGAGAAGATAAAATTTTAGAGAGAAAAGGGATTAATGTAAAATTTCCACCTGTTAAAAAGGAACGTTTGTGTATTTCTTAAGCCGATACTGGTGAGCGTAAAATCACGATGGCATTAGATTCCACTGGTTACATTTAAAAGAGAGATGTAATAGTTTTATTTTTAAATGTCTGTAGTTACAATATGCTAGAAGTCACATTCTTTGGAACTGTAAAACTTATGAAACATTTTAGATCTCAGCTGAAAGTGTGTGAAGAGGCAGAGTATTTTTTTTTAATGTAGGTGGTACTGGATCAAAAAAGTTCAAGGATCCCTGTGTAGCAGTTGAGTCTAGTGAGATATTCCAGTGTGACATTTTATAAGTTTTCTACATGCTTTGAAGACTCAGCTTATCCACTTAATAGTGCTGAGATGTCAAACGCTGCAGCACTGCGATTTGCTTATTTGTTCTTAGTTATTTAAAAATAATATTCACTGAACCAACTGGTTAAGTACAAATCAGCCCCAACTTTGAGTCTCAAGGAATTGTACGACTGGCATCAAATGAAAGCAGTGACAACACAGAGCATTTTCTCATTTTAAGATTTCTTTCTGGATCTTTTCATTAATCATCTAAACCATTTTTTCCTCAGCTTTTTCTAAAACCTTCTCCTTACTATTCATTCTTTCTTTCCATATGCCTTCTCTCTAGAGGAAAGCATAATTAAGCCAATTGAAAAACTATCATGCAATGAAACTTTTCCTGAAAACTTAGAGGATCCACAAGGTAATTTCTGGGCACTGTAGATGGGTAGCAGCTTGTTCTCTGAACCTCTTATCCAATTTTCTTCTCTTACCCCAAATCTCATCATAAAAGGCCACTGTGAAGGCCAAGGTCACCTGCTTTTAGGGGTCAGATCAGGACTAGGAGAGAAAGAAGCATCCACATCCTCAAGAACCTCCTTCTTCAGTGTCTGGAATTCTAAGAGTCGTTTGCTCTTGAGGCGCTCTCAATGTGCTCTTCTTCTTAATTATGACAGTTTACAGACATCAAGCAAATCTACTGAAAATAATTAAAAGAGTATTTTCTAATTTTATAATCAGTATTCCTGGAAAAATTTTTTTAAGTTCTGAGACTCATTTCTAAGCATGAACTATCATTTAAAAGAAAAAGTTAACCCGGTTAATAGAGATGGTGGATTTCCTAGAGTTTCACCGTGAGTGGTTTAAGTGGTGCTAACTGTTGGCTCCAACCTGAAAACTTGCAGCTCATGAAGTATCGCAAATGATAAGCCAAAATAATTTAAGAAGACGACTTAATTTTCTCTGCATCTTTTTCTAAGCAGCTTCTTCCTCCAGTAGGAAGACGCTTCCTGCAACTGTTCAGTGTGTGGCTTTTAGAGCCAGACCTCTCCCCTTTCTGTCACTCACAAGTCTTGTGATTTTAGACAAGTTACTCAGGCCCCCTAAGTCACTTTCCTCACCTATAAAACAGAGGAAATAATATTTACCAGGCATTATTACATAACCATACCTCGGATTTCTTTCACACAGGAAGCATTTAATAAGGGTTTGCCTTGATATGATGGGAAGAGAGCGAGATGTTCTGAAGCTGCTACAAACAGAATCACTGCCTTGAACTTCCCTTTCAAAAGTCAAAGGGCAGATTCGCAACTCAGAACAAGTCCTCGAGGTGAAAAGGAAGGACAAGTTAGGCAGCTGTGCGTATGCAGAATTCAGTAGTGTTAAATCTGTACAGACTGATCACACGGACACTGTGTGAAATCCTTCGGGGTCTGATTAATACTCGTGCTGTTGACCTTTGCTGGTTCAAGAGCCAACACTTACTGAGACCTCCTACGCATAGCCCCTGACAGAGCTCAGGGGCACAGGACAGAGTCTGGCCTTGCAATCAGGTAACACCTTGTAAAAATAAGCTTCAGTCGTCGCTGCCAAGCAAACAGCTCTTTGAAGCTGCCAAGGCGGTCAGAGCCCTGTTCCACCGTCTCCCCGACAAGCCTGTCTCCCTTCAGTGTAGCCAGGCTCCTTGAACGAGAAGTCGGGTTCTTGTTTCCTCTTATTTTCCCTTTACTCCTCAACTCACTGTGGTCTGTCCTCAGCTTGCCTCGGGCCACTGAGACAGCTTCCCTGCCCTTTTCTTTCCTTTCCCTTAATGATGTGTCCCCTGGGCTTCTGTTCTCTTCCAGGCCTTTGCACATCCTACAGTCCCTCTGAGCGCACTCCTCCAAGCCCATGCGCCTTTAACCACCATCCCCTGCTCATTCCAAATCTCCAGGCCTGGGACCTGAAGCTGCCATGCGCTCTATGTCTTTACCCCAAACCTGATCCTCCTCCTGTATTGCTGTTCTCGGTCACCTACAGACTTAGGGGTTTCTATTCCTCTCTCTCCTGCCCTTCCCCCTGTCCCCCTCCACTGTGCAGTTCCCTCCTCCATCCAGCCATGACTGCCTGAGTCTCTTACTCTCATCTGAACTATAGCAGTGACCTCCTGACTGGTCTCCTGCCTTTACTGTCCCCCTGCTACCCATCCCTGTACTGCCCCCCGAGTGGCCATTCACTAATAGCGACCAGGATGATGACAGCTGACTCTGTTGAACAGCATATCCCACGTGAAGTGCTTTGCATTCATCTCATTCAGTCCTTACAACAACCCTGTGAGGACAGGCGCGCTCATCAGAGTGACTTTACAAGATGGAGAAGCGCTCAGAGAGCATCGCAGGGATGTGGGCTTCCGGCAGGAAATACACTCTCATGTTAAGAACTGGAGTCATAAAAGCCCTGGTACGTCCAGCCTTGGTTCACATTCTAGCACGGTCACTTCCTAACTGTGAGAACCGAGCCGAGTTAGGCGTGGACAGTAACATGTGTCTAAGAGGGTTGTTTTATGGACTGAATAGGATTATCTGTAAAACCTCAGCGCTGTGCGTGAAATGTAATAGATGCTCAAAGAATAGAATTTAGAATCAGTAGGGGTTGTAATCAAAGTTAACCTTCTGACTGTGAAACTTTATGATACGTCACTAGGAAATCTTGGAAGTTACGCTACTTACAATCAGTCAGGATATATTCCTTCCTTTCTCAAAAAAGAAGTGGGCTCAGCTGGCCAGAGGATACACTTAGCACCTCTCGGTGCAACAGCTTCAGGTAAGGACAACTTCAGATACAATTTTTGAGAATTCTGATCAGAAAGGAACTTGTTAAAGTTTATATGGTCACTTTTCCTGAGTGAAGACTTTTAAATTAGCCTTACCTACTAACTACAGCTTTATTGGTTTTTGGCAAAATGTCCTGTTTTTCTTCCAAAGACATGGTCTGAGAGTCTCTTAAGAAGAGCTACCTCTAATTAAGTGGCCGCTGTCTGTCAGACACACGGATTGTGCCACTGAATTGTCCCAATGAGCTGATGAGGTCGATCATCTACAGATGAGGAAACTGACATTAAGTTAACTGACCTAAGACCACACAGCTCTTAAACAGTGGCGCTGGGACAGAAGCTCAGGTCGTCTGATTCCAAAGAGTGTGCTGTGCTACGCAGTGAGCTGTAAGAAGATGCACAGTTCAGGGCTTCCCGCCCAGTACCTGGCACAGAGCAAAAGCTTAATAAATGCTGAGACACTGTTCCGTGTCAGTTAGCAGGCAGGTCTTCTGCAGTTCCATCTCAGAGTTTAGAACTAAACTGTGGCAGAACTTCTACTGGCTTTTGCTTTGCAATATATTAGGTGGTGAAGTTTTACTCCCCACCCTCCAACGTTATGATTAACGAGGTCACCTGCTCTGCAGTGGCGTGGCGAACAACGGCCACGTAGTAGGGGGACGCTCTTGAAGCTAAGGTGAGGATTCTGTACTTGAGCTGACCCGATGTGACTATGAACGTTCCCTATTTAATCTAAAACAGATATCCTTATTAAAGCACCTACAATAAACATTAAGTTTGGTAAGATACCTAGTTAGTTTAGTTTAGTTTAAAAGTTGACTCGAAAAGTTTTCTCACAGCCTATCCTGACCAGGATCTGTAGAACTCCCGATTAGAGCCGTCGATCTTTAAAGTTCGCACTCTTGGAGCTAAAACTGTAAAAAGCACTGGACTTGTATAATTTTTTATTTCTTACAACAGAACTGCTTAAGCAGTACTCTGTTACCTTATCTGTGAAAAGAAATGCTTCATTATCTCTCTGCTGAAACAAAATACATAAACAAACATTTTACATGCAGCAGTAATTTTTACAAAGCCTCACATATTTTAAGGCAGCCTTATCATGAGTGAGCAGCCATGGCTTAGCAGCCCTTTTTAATATAAAGGCAGAAAGTCTTAACGTCTCAGAGTACTTTGTCATCAGAGCACCTGCTCTAGAAAGTGGAAGTGGGTCTTTTTTCACTGCATTTTTATAAGATATTGGAGGCCTTTATATATTAATTATTCTGTCAGGTTTGCATGCATATTCCTGTTTTCATTTTTTGTTTTAAGTAAAATGCTTTCTCATAACTTTTCATCTCTTCATTTACTCTGCTTATCAGATTTCCCACAGATCGTGATAGGAGGAAAGGTTAAAAAAAAAGAAGTAAATATTAAACATTCTCAAGTGGTCAATGCAAATCCTTAGGAAAACACTGTTCTGTGAGAGGTGTGTCTTCCAGTCCTCCCACTGGTGTGACAGTTTCCCACAAGAAAAAAAAAAACCAGGTCATTACCGTATTTACTCAACTATTTCCCCTCCTCTCAGCCTCCCTCTCCGCTCTTCTTCCTCATCCTCAAGTTTGGAGAAGAAAAATCAAATCAAATTTCTTCCTCCCCATGTAATCTCTCATCCCGAACTTCCTCATCCCTCATTGTCCCCTGCTTTGACAGTAACAGGGACTTAGAGGAGAGACTTCTTTCAGACACAGCCACCCTCTAGAAGCGTGAGGCCCTGGTCTAAGTGCTCTGCCTGCACTAACTCACTGGACCCTCCCATGGCTCTCTGACAGACGGGACTGTCATGATCTCCATTTCACAGACGTTTTCTATCTTGCTAAAAGTTACACAGTAATGGCATTGATGACATTCTCAACTAGAGGCAAATGCCTTTTCCTTTAGCAAACATTTTCTACAAGAAATTAAATGCCCTTGATAGGACAGAAGCAGTTTGTATAATAAATGCACAGCAAGCATCAGAGGGCTGACTGCTCCGCTCTAGGGAGCTGGGAGGCACGGGCCCAGCTGAGGCACACAGCACTTCTTGCCTGGACACGAGACCTGGGCTCCGTTGTCACCTACTAAGGTCTTCACTAAGGTTGCTGGAGTCCTAAAACTCTGTAATTTCTCAGAAAGGAATCCTAAATGTCAGCGCTACTGCCTTACTAGCAAAATGATTCCCTTTTCAAAGAAGGTTTTACAAATATTGGCCTGGACAGTTTCCTCCCAATGCATTTAGGACTCGACTGAGGCGATGTCATGACCTGGAAAAAAGCTGCTCTGGATGGTACTCCCCAAGCCCCTCACCCATTCCCACCCACTGCTAGCTGAAGGAGTTGTTCCCTTTCTCCTCTGAATCACCGGAGCCTACGGCCTCCTTGTCCCTCCTTCCCCACGCCTTCCCCTCCCATGAGGGCTCCTCCGCCCAGGGTACCATTTTGACCTGCAGGTCTCAGGTGTAAGCACGTTCATTTCAGACTGATGCTGGTTTGTATTCCAGTGGGTTGTAACTGAACAGTGCACTTAACTGGCCCTCCTAGACACATGGTCCCTGTCTTTAATAGGGAACCTTTTACTGGCTTTGAGAGCTTTAAAGCTGGTAAGAGTGGAATGAAATGACCTGTCAAACCAAGGGAAAATTCCTGGCCTCGCTGTCCCAACCAAACCACACAGCAGTTGGGGGTAACTGTCACCAGGCGGTTCCTCACTGCTTTGTTCCCTGGAAGCTGAGGTTGTCAGCACAGGCTCCCTACATTCCTCCCGTACTCCCAATTCTACAGTAAAAGTGTAGGAATAAACTGGGGAAGCTATGCCAGTAAACATGGTATAGCTAGTGTTAGAACCATCAGAGACTCACTTCAAAATTGACTCTTACAGAGTTTAATCCAAGAATGTCACCTAACACACAGTGTGAAAAGGTATTTAAGTCCCAAATGGAAAGATGGAACATCAGACAGAATACCTGTGACACCTAGCTCCCAGTCTGAAGTGAGGCAGGGATGGAGGAACTGAGAATATTGAAGTTCTCTGTAAAATGATTTATGGCTTTGTCGTTTGAGCAATTTTAGCTTATAAATTGTTCAGGGAACAAATGTTTCCCAAATTCAAATTTTCACAAAACTTCGATCAGCCAAATCAATCTATGAATAAAATGAACCTTGTGACAAAAGGTTTGGGATCCTAAGTAGGGCTCACCTTCTAAAGGGATTCTGTTATCAACCAGCATTTCCCCAGTAAAACATGAAGTTTCTTGACTCTTAAAAACCACATTAGGGGGGAGGGTATAGCTCAAGTGGTAGAGTGCGTGCTTAGCATGCATGAGGTCCTAGGTTCAACCCCTAGTAGCTTCTCTAAAAATAAATAAACCTAGTTACCTCCCCCCACCAAAATAAAATAATAAATAAAACATAAAGCTATTTAAAAAAAAAAGGAAACTTAAAAAAAAAAAGCCCACATTAAAAGAAACCTATTATGGGACCCCATCTGTGTAGCTCCATGCAGCCAAAGCTTCACAGGATTCACAATTCTGAATACACTTCCTGTAGTGATACTGTGTTCAAATATTATTTAGTTGCAACCACAGTGTAATTTTAAATAGTCACTAACACTGTGGGCATTGCCCACTGAACTTAGACCAAGAAGGTACTGCCTATCTAAATACGATGGGCACTTCAGTGAACCCAAATAAAAGTAGCAGTGTCAGAGCTATAAACCAGAAATGATGGCTCTTGAGCAGCTCAGAATTCTAACTGGCATCAATATAATACTACAGGAGAATTTTTGGTTTCAATATTTATATTAAAAAAAACCCTTAGTGACCACTGAATTAATCTTTCAAAGATAAAATTCAAAATTTCCCCCATCAAATGAGAAGATGAATTGATTCTGAATTTAATAATCAGATGAATAAAATCTTCTTTTCTGATTCTGCTTTCTTTCAGAATATTCCTGGAACACAAAAACTGGTCGGGGGCAGTTCTCAGGACCCACTTACAACCCTACAGCCAAGACTCTAAATATTGTGAACCGCGCCCAGCCAGTCCCCTCTGTGCATGGGAGGACAGACTGGGTGGCCAAGTACGGAGGCCACCGGTAGGAGTCTGGTGTGAAGGCCCACAACACTGCTCCACGTGGTCTGTGCACGTCCCCTGACCCTGACCCTGACCCTGGGAAATGACTACAGATGTCTATTTCTACTGTGTTCTGGAAGAAATATATGATAGTGGGTACTCTGAAGAGCAAAAAGCTTCTATTTTATTTCTTTCCTAGAAATGAAATGCATTTTCTTAGCCTCATCACCCACACAGTGCTGATATATGGGTAGGACTTTACAAGTATTGAATAAACTATTTGCCAAAGTATCAAGTTATCTGATCTACAAATTAGTAGACACTAAGTATAAGAAACTTAAAAAAAAAAAGCCTCCAGAAATTTAAGTGTTTGTAGTGTTTCAGTTTTCATTCGTCATATATTTGCCCAAACTAGTATTTCATTGTTTGGCCTCAGAGGTTTGTTTTGTTTTGGTATTTCATAGCAATTAGGTAGACGTCTGTGGACTGTTGGTAAAGGTTCTGATTTGGCCAAGGCTCTACTCTACCATGTGGGCAATGGCAGAAAGATGGTAATTTATCATTTATTTTTCTACTATGAAACTGTGGAAGCAATGGTAATTCCAATCTTGCGCCGGACGTCTTTCTTAGAAATAACTATTTCTTTAACATAAAGATTTCAAAATGACGCCACCTAATTTTGGTGGAGAAAGAGTCTGTTGTTTGACTGTGACCAACAACCGCTTTGAATTCATGGTGACTATCAAACCCAACGGCTTGATGATTCCCAGTGAACCAAGTCAATGTTCTGTCATCTTCACATCAAAAAAGTCCTTGGAAGTGAGAAGTGTGTTCATCAGACTTTCGAAATGCATTGTTTCCGTGTTCCTACCAAAGGTGAGATATGCCAGCTCGTTCCCCAAAGCAAACTTGCTGCTGCAGGTCACTGACTCGGCTCTGACCTTCACATCTGCTCTGAAAAGCAAGTGCGTTCAGTTGCGATAGCAGTGATTTCTTAGTACGCATTTTTAGTTTTATTTCTAAATTGGAATTTAAAGTAGACATTTTGAACTTAGGACTTCTCTACTTAAGCCTGTCACTTTATGAACTGGACATTATTTTTAAAGTATAATGTTATCGACTGCTGATATTTTATGTATTTTACGACTCTGTAACAAATGCTAATGTAATTGGTATCACCTTGTGGATATACAAAAGCACATTATAAAATAATAATAATATGGTATTTTTGTACAGAAGATTCAGCTCACCTTGCTGAAAAATGCTAAAATCTACAAGGATAATTTATGTTAGTGGTAATGGTTATATATACATAGATATTTGTACAGTTTTAATTAATGTCTCAAAGTTAAAACATTCTTTTGTGTTGTTGGGAAACTTTTAAACTCTGAATAGATATATAAAATTAATATGGTTAACTAGTGTGTCTTCTTTTACATTTTTAAACTTTATAGTTATACTGAGACCTATTTGTTGTTAATCAAATTTTTTTTAAGCAGTTTTAGGTTGATGGAAAATCTGACTGGAAAGTACAGTTTCCATATACTCCCTCATCTCCCCCTCCTCAATTTCCCCTATTATAAATATCCTGCATTAGTGTGGTACATTTGTTATAACTGATAAACTAATATTACATCATTATTAACTGAAGTCCATAGTTACTTTAGGGTTCATGCTTTGTATTGTAGATTCAGTGGGCTTTGACTTGTATAATTACACATGTCCATCAATAGTCCCATACAAAATAGTTTCACTGGCCTAAAAACCTCTTGTGCTCTATCCATTCATCCCTCCCTCCCTGCAAACTTCTAGCAACCACTGACCTTTATTATCTCCACAGTTTTTCTTTTTCCACAATGTCCTATTGTTGGAGTTACATAGTATGTAGCCTTTTCAGATTGGCTTCCTTCACTTGGTAATACATGTTTAATGTTCCCACCTGTCTTTTCTTGGCTTGATATCTCATTTCTGTTTATCACTGAATAATATTCCACTGTCTATATGTACAAAAGTTTATCCATTCACCAACTGAAGGATATTTTGGCTCTCACCAGTACCACACTGTCTTGATTACTACAGCTTTACAGAAGTCATGTAATGTCAGCCCTCCAAATTTGTTTCTCTCCTTCAAATTTGTGTTGGCTGTTTTCAGGGTTTTACTGCTCCATATAAACTCTCGAATCAGTCAACATCCACA
Organism: Camelus dromedarius; assembly: GCF_036321535.1. NCBI lineage: Eukaryota > Metazoa > Chordata > Mammalia > Artiodactyla > Camelidae > Camelus > Camelus dromedarius. The sequence goes on along the minus strand of NC_087454.1, from coordinate 6,643,630 downwards.
AGATAACTGGGAGTTTAATTAGGATTGCAGCGATCAAGCGATGAATAACACATCAAGTTGGGAAGAACTGACGTCTTGGCAATTCTGAGTCTTCCTATCTATGTACAAGGACTATCTCTCTACTTACATCTTCTTCGATTTCTTTCATCAGTGTTTTGTCGTTTTCCTCATACAGATCTTATACATACTTGCTGGATTTATACCTAAGTGTGCATTTTAGTGCTACTGTAGTTTTTAATGTCAAATCTGAACTGCTCAGTTTGTATATAAGAAAACAAGTGACTTTTCTATTTTAGAGTTGTAGCCTAATTCCTGTTATAATTGCTTATTAAATCCAGGAGATTCTCTGTTGATTCTTTGAAATTTTCTACATAGACAAACATGCCATCTGCAAACAAAAAGTTTTATTTCTTCCTTCCCAAGGAGTGTATCTTTTACTTCCTTTTTTTGCCTTACTGAACTAGCTAGTAAAACCAGTACAGTGTTGAACAGAAGTGGTAGGAGTGACCATCCTTGTCTTGTTCCTGATCTAGGCAGGAAAACATCTAATTCCTCTCCATTAAGTAAGATGTGAGCTGTAGGTTCTTTAGTAGGTTCCTTATCAAGGAAAGGACCTTCCTATTTTGCTGAGTTTTCATCATGAATGGGTGTTAAGAGCCTGTCAAATGCTTTTTCTGCACCTTTTGATAATGAGCACTGAGCACATGATTTCTGTTCTAAAGCCTGCTGATGTGATGGATTACACTGATTTTCGAATACTCAACCAGCTTTGTATACCTAAATTTCACTTGATCGTGTTATGTAATTCTTTGTATATTGTTGGATTTGATTTGCTAATATTTCGTTGAGGATTTTTACATCTATGTTCATATATATCTGGGGGGAACTTTTCTCTAGATTTGAAAATACTCAAAATCAAATGTTAAAACAATATACATTTATGAAGTAAAGATTTATCATAAGTACAAGAAGAAATTGATATAAACACAGAGTGGGAGGTTTTTCTTAGAAAACAGATCTAGACACACTTATTTGAATAAGTGTACCAGTCACAGAGTGAACAAAGTTTATCCAACACATATACCATATTGAATTTTGACCAATAAGGCAAAATATAATACACGTAACATGCACCAAAAACCTGACCTTATATTAGCACACAAAGAAAATCTCAATTTCTCAAATGTAGAAATGTGTAAACCGCTACTTCTTTCCACAGTGTAATAAAAGTAGAATAAAAAAAGCATGCCTCCAAAATTTATCCACTTGAAAATTTAAGAACATTGCTATAAACATTTAAGTCAAAAGGGAAAAAAGTTAGAAATGACCTCTGTATTAAAATTTGTGAAACTCAGTCAAAACAAATCTCAGAGAAAAAATTATACACTTGTTCCATTTATGAAACAAACAAGGAACACTGAAGATAGACTGAATTTGAGCATTTAGCTTAAGAAACTAGAAAAAGGAATAACAACTTTAAAAAGCAGAAAAGAATTAAGATAAAAGTATAAAATAATGTCCCAGCAGCAACAAGCATTACCCAGCACCTGCTCTTGGTTTCTAACATCACTGTCCAGTAAAAGAAACCAGAGCTCCTTGGAGAAGTGGCTGATTCCAGTACTGGGGATGAAATACACAAGATAAGCCTGGAGCATCTCAAAGTGCCAGAAAGTGTGGAAGTGCTAGAAAAACAAAAAACAAGCAAGGAAAAGAAAAAAAAAAAAAAGCCTGCACTGATTGCCTATGTCAAAGGTAACCATGGGCCAACTAAAAGAACTCCCAATGGTCAAAACTTCAACAATTTGAGCAAAAAAACTTACGGCAAAGTTTAAATTATAACCCAAACCAGAAAGTAAATATACATGAGTCTACACTGAGTGGATGGATGGATGGATAGACACACAGGGGAGAAGAGACATCTTCCATGCAGCAGAATTCCAAATAATTTATGTAGATACTCTGCCCTCAAGGAGGTAGAGCACAACTCCCCATTCCTTAAGTGTGAAATACGCATAGTGACTTTCTTGCGAAGAGTACAGTATGGAAAGGGGGAAAAGGGAGTAGCTTCACAATGGAGAAACCTGAGGACCACCACCTCAGCCAGATGATTAAGTCAACGTCAACAGTAATTTATCACGTTCATATATGTAACCTTAACATGATGTGATGAAAATGACACTTCATTTCTGTGGTCTTCCTCCTAAAAACCCGTAATTCCAGTCTAACCGAGACAAATTCCAATGAAAGTACATTCTACAAAACACCTGATCAGTACTCCTCAAAACCCAGTCACCAAACACAAGGAAAGTCTAACAAACAGTCTTGGCCAAGAGGGGCCTAAGGAGACATGACAACTAAAAGTAATATGGTGTCCCAGATAGGATCCTGGAATAGGAAAAAGGATATTAGTTAAAAATATGAAAATCTGAATAAAGTATGGTCTTTAGTTAATGATAATGTATCAATAATGGTTCATCAGTTGTAATAAACATATCATGCTTAATGTAAGATGTGACTAATAGGGGAAACTGGAGGTAAGATATGCGGAAACTGTATTATCTTCTCAAAATTGTTCTAAAAAATAGTCTATTTTTTAAATAGATGTATAATCAGTTACATACATTGTGCCAATTTCTGGTGTACAGCATAATGTCCCAGTCATGCTAAAGTCTATTTTTAAGAAAAGATCTGATCAATCTATCTAGTTGGCAAATATTTACTATGTGCCTACTACATACTAAGTGTAGTATATATGATAGTTTAACAAAAAGGTCATTTTCTTGGATCTCAAAAAACATTTACTCTGAAGTCAGACATTAAATACACAAAAAACTATGCACGTGCAAATTATGATGAGTGCTATTAAGATAAAGAACAGGATGTTACAGAGATTAAAGAAGGGATATAAATACAGCAAGAGATGACTGAACAATTTTAAGTTTAGGAGTCTACACCTGAAATGTGCCTCTGCCTGCTGGGTAGAGAATGAATTGTTGGATCAAAGCATAAATAGAGTCCTATTAGATTAAAAGATGGTGAGACTTGGACTTGGGTATTAGCAATGGAATGGAAGAGAACTGATCATAGCTGTTGATAGAAAGCTATTGGTTTTTGTTTCTCACTGTTTGTAGAATTTCCTCCTTAGTTCTAATAGGTTTTTAGTTGCTTGTCTTGGATTTTCTAGATGGACAATTTCCTTTTCCACTATTAATTTATACCTCGTTTATTTCTCTAGTTTTACTGCTTTGTCTAGCATCTCTAGAACAATGCTGAATTGTCAATGACAGCAACTATCCTATTATTTCCAACTTTAACATAAACCCATAGCACTAGATAAAGGGTAGCTGACAAAAACCTAAGGCAAGTAATATACTTTAGTGAGTCAACAGAAGAATTTACATTAATATCAGAAATTCACTATTCAGATGATACCTAATTAGAAAATGTATATGAAAAAGTTCCATTCATATTAATAATAAATTATAAAATATTCTGCAGTAATCTTAATAGAAATGTAAAGAACTACATGAATAAAGCTCTAAAATGTTTAAAGACAAAAAAAAAAAAAAAAAAAGGGGGGAAGGGGTATATAATGTCCTGGATTGAAAAATAAATATTTTAAAGCTCCCAATTCCTCCCAAATTGATCTATAATTGAAAGCAATCATAATCAAAATCCCAAGTAAAATTTAAAATTAAAAGCTAAAAAAATTAAATAAAATTAAAAGTGTAATGTGTGACTGGGTTTGAATGGAAAAGACAGAAAATACTAACAAGAATTATTAAATACATTTAACTGTAATATTTTAAGTGGCTATCATGATAATCACTGAAGGGCTAGCTTAGAATCCAAAATGTGTTTTTCTGATTAAGAGAATGATTTATTTTTTGTTTAGAACAATCTTTTTCTGTGACTCTGTGCACAGAATCATAATGATTCAAACATTTGGGGAGCAACAAGTCATACCTGATGTTCACTTCTGGCTGGCCCTCACACAGTAGCAAGGCTTGGAGAAACAAGCCCAAAGATGAGGCTCTGTGAACACAAACCATACACAGACAGCCCCTCATTGCTCCAGAGAACACCCAGCCTACCTGCAGGTGTCCTGCCCTGGGTAACACTAGAACTACAACCAGTTGTTTCTTTCCTCCCAAACACGTTTCCATAAAAATCAATTTTTAAAATATCAAAAAGACAGTAAAATATCCTGCCTACTTGATTTTCTTTGTCCATCTTCCTTTAGACTGTACAGGACTACTGTTTGAGAAGACCACAATAATATGATTCATCAGGGCATGAAATCACATCAAATACCAATGAACTGCTAGTGAATGGATGTGTCTTTATTACTTAAGCTATGAGGTATAACTATGTGATAATAGGCAATTACTGACCACGTCAGGAACTATCCACCAATTTTTTATTTCATCAAAATACTTGCAAGTATGTGACATCAAGCACCAACCCTTTCCTATCTATGAGTAGTTATTATTAACAGCAGCATATGAGAAAAATAATGGGGGTCTTAGTAGACCAAAAGCTGAATGAGTCATTGCTGTGACGGGGCTGTCCAAGAATCTTACTTTGATCCTGGCCACACTAACAGAAATGCAGAGCCTAGAATACAGTATCCTGGACACACCCCGTCTGTGTGGAGCTCTGAGCATCCGTTTCAAGAATGGGCCCAGGCAGACATGTCAAACCATGTCACACACAACAAAAATGAGAAAATTAGGACTCTTTGAAAGAAGCTTAAGCAAACATATAAAATTGATTAGTAACTGTCTGAATCATACCGTCTATATCCAATCAGTATCAGTCAGGGTAAGAAGCAAATACCCCTTTTCTTTAAAGAGAGGAAAACTGAAGTTAAGTGGTACCAGAATGACTTAACTCTCAATGCTGAAAGAAACCAAAGTGAAGTGAAAATGTGTCAGTATCTAGTTAATGTGTCCAATGCAGAGACCAACCTAGGTAATTCAAGCTCCAGAAAGGCCCTTTTAGGTTTCACATTTATAGATTAACCACAATTTCATTTTTTCTTTTTTTTCTCTTTTTGGTTATACAGCCCTAATCTTAGAAATCCAAACCTCAATGCCATGTATAATTAAATTGTAAATAACTTTACTTCCCTTGGTCTTTTAATTATTCAAAATGGGTAATTCCTAAATAAAATGTTAACAGAAACACTTTCATGTTCTTATCCCTTCTTGCTATTCACATCTCATTCTATGTTCTAGACAGCCCTGGCAACGAAGACACCATAGAAAATATTACTTACAGTAAAATTTATTTTCATTGATTTCATTTAACATAATTTCAAAGTAGGTCTGTGGCCCTAAGATGAGCAAAAGAACAAATGTGCTAAATCTCATTCAGAGATGTTTTTCATACTGTTCCTCTGAATAGGTTTCAGGGGCCCCAACGGTGATACCTAACATTTTACCCCCAGAGACTTTATGCACAGACACAGGAAGAAGAGAGATCACCACCATACAAGAACCAAACTGTATGAAGGTACTAATGACAAGCAGCTCTCATGTTATACTCTGTCCAACTCTTACCGTCATAACAATAATGACTGATTTTTTTTCTCTGCAAAGTTCAGTATTTTTTTTGTTTAAGTAAAATGTCAGAATAAGTGAAAATGCTGTACTTATTTATCTTAAGACACTAAAAATAGTGGAAGTTTAAACATTCTTCAAGTCCAAGCTGGGCCATGACTACTACTGATGGGGTTTACCCAACACACTAATTCCAAGTTTGGCGACCATCAGCAAACTGTTCAAAAGAAACACATAAACAAAAATCAGGTGAAGAACAGCACAGGCATGCTATTATTTTTTAAGCGTCCAGGACTCAGCAGGTCCCTCCCAACAACACGGTGAGGAGCTGCCAAGGCAGAGCAAGCTCCGATGCACTTCCACCCCCGGAGGCACCAAAGGAAGGACATGCCGAGGGGCAGACCCGCACTGCGGCCTTAAAATCATACATGTGCGGTGAGGTTCCTAATCTAACTGCTAACAATTCAGAGACGAGAAACCAGCACTGGAGAGACCAAGGCCTCCCCACCTTCCCAGAGCTGGTTAAGGTTCGATCTCCAACCTCCCAGTTTACTGCTCTTGACCTCGGTCTACACTGACCATAATACGTTGTGCTTGACAGCATCATTGCCATGATCAAAGCTGGGTAAGTAATCTCTTTCCAAAGCAAAACCATTTCCAGAGTGAATGAATGTACCTATTTCATTGTGACATTAAATCGGCTGTTTCTGCAGCTGTTTCTATTTGTGTATAAATTAGGTCACTTCTGTTGATGCTCAGCACTGGGTATACTGAAACAAGTAAATGTACAAAGTATTCTGGGCATTAAACTAGAACTAGCAATGGAGCAGAGAGTACCTGGCACCCGCAATTAAGCCTGCAGGCATAAACTTTCCAGAGTGGTAGAATCTCATTCCCATGATGCCAGCCAAGGTTCCAGATGTAGCTGGTGGAGAGATGAAAAGAGCCAAAGATCATTACATCTTAGACATGGGAGGCCTAAAAACTGACCAAGCCCCCTACCTGTCTGTCTTTCAAGGGCCAAACGCCATCTCATACCTCCTCCTTCCCTAGTGGGGGGCGCTTCATGGCCACCCACAGTCACCGGGACTAAGTACAATACTGGAATAAAGGCCGTTGGTGTCCCAGTCCAGCCTGCCTTTCCACCCTCACTTCCTACTATTCTTCAGCCGTACATTTCTCAGTTTTCTTCAGACTTGCCGCAGGGAGTTTCCCTCCTCCTGACTGATGCTACTTACCCTGTATGCTCCTAAGCTCTTCCAACTCAATCTCTATTCAAATACCTGCCACCTGCCAAGCACTGCACAGCTGCAGAATGCAATCATGATCAAAAAAAGATCTCTGCCCTAAGTGTTTCAAGTTGGATGGGACAGACTTGAAAGAATCACACAAATAAAAATTTTAAAGTAAAATTTGTGCTACCAGTAGAATTAACGCAATACAAATAACAATAAATAGGGGATCCAGCCAATTCAGGGAGGATTTGCTGAGAAAGTGAAGATTTAACAGAGATCTGAAGACTCTCAGCTGATGAGCTCGAGGGGGAAAAAGCACATTCTAAGCAGAGGGAATGACATACACAGGGCCTTGTGGTGAGAGGGGACTAAAAGGCTGGTTAGCACGGAAATCAAGAGGGCGAGCGAGGAAGAGGGCCACGCCATACAGAACCCGGAGGGCTGCAGGAAGCCTTGTGGTCTTTACGCTAAGAGCATGCGAAGCCACTGGAAGATACCACACAGAGGGATACGTGAACAGAGCTGCATTCTGATAGAACTGCAGCTGTACCACGGAGAACACACGGCAGGGAAACCAGTGGAGATGCAGGGATACCAACTAAGATGCTTCCTCAGGAAGGCAGGCAAGAGGGAGGGCTAACTGGGAAGTGGGCGGTGGCCCTGGAGGCAGAGAGGCGGACAAGCTGGGCCAGGCGCTGGAGGTAGTGTTGACAGGACTTGTTGATGAATGAGATGTGAAGATGGAGGGGAAGGGAGCAATGGAGACCCAAACGGAGGGAGAACACCAGAAGGCTGAACGTGTGTACGGACATGAAGCTGGGTTCGGGCAGATGCCTTGACATCTGAAAGATTTCAATTCAAGCAGGCAGCTACATATATGAGTAAAGCTTGGAGGAGAGAGAAATTTGTGAGTCATCTGTGTATCAGTGGTAACTTAAGGCTTGGGTTTCAACGATATTGCCAAGTGAGAGAGTATAAAGATTAAAAAAGTTAGGCCTTAAGAACTTCAATATTGAATGGCTAAAAAGGAAACTGGGTCGAAAAAATCGACAAAAGAGAACGAAAAAAAAAAGGAAAACCACGAGAAGGGAAAATGGACTGGTGCACTGTGCTGCGAACAGCTAAAAGGCCAAATAAAATGAGGACTAAAAAACGTACACTGAATTTTGAAAAATACAGGTTCCTGGCAGCCTCAGGGAGAGTTATTTCCATGGACTAGGGGGACAGAAGTGGAGGCTGGAGTGGGTTGAGAATGTGAGAGATGAGGAAGTGAGGAAGGGGAGCATGACAGATTTTTTAGAAGTTTCTGAAGAGGAAGAAGGGCAGTAACTGGAGAAGGAAGTGGGGTCGCAAGTGGTCCTTCTTTTTTTAAATGGGTGAGAAATGGGCATCATCTGAGCATCAGTGGGTGAGATCCACCCGAAAGGCAGCATCTGAGTAAGAGCCAGCATCACTGACAGTGTGAAGCTCTGGAAAAGGTGAAGAGCCCAAAGCCTGGGTGGAGTGACTGGCCTTGGAGAGGAGAGAGCAGGACGGCGGAGGCTTGGAGGGTGACAGCACGAGGGAGTCCTACCTGATGGCTGTTTTTTATGTAGGTGGGGTCACACTCAGGAGTGGAGGAGGGGATCAGAAATGGGAACATAGTGGGGTGAGAGTCATCGGAGCTGGCATGAGGGAGCTGCTGGGCAGAGCCTGGAGCCGGGCGCCTCCTCCTTCCCAGCCCCCACCCCCGGCTGACAGCCCCGGTCCCCCCAACACCTGGGAGGGCAGAGCTGCCTGTCTTCTCATCCCATAGCTTTGTGAAGACAGTGAGGGGCCCGCACTCCCAGCAGAGTGTCTGACACACGGGTGGAGTACACCAAAAATGCACCAAAGGCCACCCTGATAAGAAGTATCGTCCCTTCCCGCACTCCTCACTGTCCGCGCGGCTCACGGGACACCGCAGGGTATGTCCCCAGGGAAGGCAAAGGCCTACATCTTCTATGTTTCGTTCACATCTAAAGGGCTAATATTGATGCAAATCCAACCCAGACACATGATCCCTTAGTGCTGCTCAAGCAGATGTCTGCAGTGGTCAAGCACAAGGGTTAAGAGACCTGTGCTTGCCTTATTCAAGTGTAACACTAACTTTGCTGGGTAAATCTAAACTCACGATGTATGAAAACCTTTCCATGTTCTATACATAAAAGATAAGAAGAAACTGCACAACCCTCACCCCCCCCGCCCCCACCAATTTTAAAACCTCCCTAAGACTTGGCAGAAGCGCTAAAACTGTCTTAATGTGAAGAACCTGCCACATCCCACCAATCCAGGACCTTTGGGGAGAGTATTCTGGACACACAGTTGCATCAAGGAGACAGTGAAACCGACATACCTAAGAAAACCCAAATGTTCCTTGGATCCTGAGACAGCTGATAGGCACCCAGGCCCGCTAAACCACCGAAGAAGAGCCCAGCAGCCAGGGACGGGACACTACCTGGAGGGGAGCAAACACACGCCAGCACGTCATAATGTCAGACACTCACTTCACTGACAGACTCCACCAGACTTCCCTTCCCTACAGAGGAAAATGGCAGAGAACCCTCAGCACAGTTCACTTCAAGCAGGAAAACGTTTGGGGGAGTCTGCTAGTTTACCAGAGAGGTCAGGGTCATACCGCACCGTTCCTCTTTCCTCTAACAAGCAGGGCACTTACACCAAAGGAGAAAAGAAGGGCTCCCCACCGAGCCTGCTTAACCTAACAAGGACTGGAACTGCCCACAGGCAGGACCTCAGGCACATCCCCAAAGGAAAGGGAAATAATGAATTAAAAATGATTTGGAGGTGGGTGGGTATAGCTCAGTAGCAGAGTGTGTGCTCAGGATGCAGGAGGTCCTGGTTTCAATCCCCAGCAACTCCATTAAAAAAAAAAAAGATTTGGAGAGTAGGTATTCTGGTGTGTGTGCTGGGGTGGGAACAGGCATATTCACTGACACACCCGTGCCTGGTTTAATGTGGAGACTTCAGAACTGCTTATGTGAGGACTAGAAGTTTCCTGCTACTGGAAGAGCAGAGAAGGCGCTCTGGGGTTGATGGTGAGGTATGGCAGGTGATGATAATAACAATCTACTACCACCCCTGCCCAGCATCTTTAGATAAAGAGGCAAAAACAAGCAATTGGACCAGAAGCCTGTTTTAGCTCAGCCTGATAACTAAATGGAGCTACAGGACAGATAATAAGCCTGCACTCAAGATAGAGGGCCTAAAGCACATTGGACCCCAACAAGACTGCAGTCTGGGGACGCTGGGGACTCACTCTTCACCAGGAACAAGATTTTAAGAGGTTAAGTAACTACAGACCATACCTGCTTTTGCATAGCCAATGATCCCACCGGAAGCAACCAGTGCTGCATAGCCAAAGCCAATCCAATGTAAAGGCACTCTGAAAACAAAACACTAGGAAATCAGTGCCAACCATGAAAAAAATAGAGAGAAAGAGACAGAACACATAACCATAGGATGGGATCTAAAAGGTCATCATCCCAGAACAAGCCTATCACCGTACAAACGCATATAAATCCCAGAGAGGTTAGATGACTGGCCAAGAGTCAGTGGCAGAGCTGGGACTCAAACCCAGGTCCCCAGCCTACATGTCCATCCTCTCACATCCCAAGCTGCCCGGCAGCCCTGACTCAGCGCCCTTGGCAGATGAGAAAAGGAACTCCGGTTTTCAGAAGCTTGGGCTGTTCCACCCCCATTCACTGTGTGTGCACTTACAGTGGGCCAGAGTCCTTCTGCATTGTGCCCTTTCACTCTGTCCAGACAGAAGGTTGCACCAGGCCTGCACCTGTGGAAGACAGGCTGGATCAGAGGTGGTGAACGCAGAGCTCTCTAGCAGTCAGAGAAAAGTGGGTCCAAGTTCCAGCTCCACCCCTTGGGAGCTAAGAAGTAAAGGACAAGCTCTCTAGCTTTAGTTCCCGTCCCAGTACCTACCACGAGGGTGACAACCATACAAGTGTCCCAGGACTGCTGTGGGCACTGAATGGGATAATATATAAAACTGTTCTGCACAAACTGCTAAACATGTATCAACCATTTTGGTAATAACCTCAATTCTTACATAACAGACCCACAGGAAACTTCACTGACCAGTTCTCTATAGCTAACCAGCTAACCTTCTCATCACCTAACCAAGTTATAACTAAATCGGACAGTAAATACCTCCTGTTCCCTTAATTCAAGTATTTTAATTGCCCTTTCTAGGGGGGAGGGGTGCTGCTCTTCGCCCGTGCACTGACAATTATTTCAATATTCGACATTTGTAAAACTTTCAATTATTTAATTCTGCATCACTCACAGTTATTGACTAGGGGCGAGGAGAGAGGATAAAATATACAAAAGCCCAAGTTATAATTATGTGGAACACGACACCCTTGGCAAAGTAGGATGAAACTCCTGGTTTCTTCAAGAAATGCATTTGGTTATAACGACGCTAAGCTTGAAAGCCATACATGCTTCTTCTGTTTAAGTTACTATGTGTCTATAAAAAGTGGGGGGAGGCTTGGAACCGTACCACAGTCATTAATTCAACATAGCATTGAGTCACCGGGACTCTTAAGGAGATGCAGCAATAAAAATCTCCAGGAAACGAATCAAGTCTCCGCTTCACCGCTAAGCATTTGCCTCGAGAGCTCAGGGTTTCCGCAGGGCGCACAACCCCCTCTCAGAAAAGCAGAAAAGGAGCGACTAGAGAAAGGCACCTACCACGCAGCCCACAACCCCCGCCTGGGTCAGAGGAACAAAGAGCAGGCGGCCACAAAGCCTCTCATATAACAGCTAAAAGTCAAAACAGGTGTAAAATAAAAACAATTCCCAAGCACACCAACCTCCTTCTAGAAGGTCTGCACAGGCCAAGGAAAGCACACAAGCCGTGGGGGCGGGAGTCTCAGTCCCGCCGGAAATATCGCGGCGCTTTCTCTGCGTCCTGGGGGCGGGGCGAGACGTGGGGCAGGGCTAGAGCGTCCCCGCGCGCTCTCCGCGCCAGGGGCGGGGCGGGGTGTGGGGCGGGGCGGGGCGGGGCGGGTCTAGGGACAGAGTCCCGGCGCGCTCTCAGCGCCAGGGGCGGGGCCAGAGTCCCCGCTCGCTCTCAGCGCCAGGGGCGGGGCTTTGGGAGGAGCTCGCAGCTGGAAGCCAGCCCAGAATTTGCGCATCCCAGGGGCTGGGAGTAGCTGAAGTGTGTCCTGCAAGAAGGGCATGGGTCAGGGTTGCCCGCACTAGTCCCAGTTCTGAGCCAGCCAGGCCAGAAGCTGGAAGCTCAGAGTTGGAGTCTGGGGTTGCCAGGGGCTTGAGCTGGGCGAGGCATGCCCTGGGGTTGGGGGAGGTAGGAAAGGGGCTTCAGTGCGCTAGACGGGCGTCCCAGGCTGGATTCTGAAAGACTTGAGTGGGGACCCATTACCAGATGCAAGCCATCAGAGAGGACTATCACTCTAGCCTCATCAGGTGGCTTTGTAATTGAGCAGGAAGGACCCTATGGGGCTTTACTAGGGTAGACCACCTCCCCTGTATCTTCTACTTTTGCTCCTTTCCTAAGTACCAGGGTAATAGTCCCTGGTGCACACTTCCAGTGTTGTTTTACAGATGCTGAAACCACCAAAAAAATTTACTTGATAACCATAAGCCCCCAGACCTACTGGTGCCTAAGGATTGATGTTAACCACCCCATTGCCTGAACAGGGCTGATCACAAGCCCTGCGACTCCAGTCGCTCACCTAGCCTTTAAAAATGCTTTGCTCGAACTCTTCAGGGAGTTGGGGTTTTGTGGGCAGGAGCCCCCGTTCTCCTTGTTTGGCCCTGTGATTAGCCTTTCTCTGCCCCAAACTCCCACATTTCAGTTTGTTCAGCCTCTCTGCACCACCTGCACATGAACTTGCATTTGTTACGTTTGCTGCTATGGAAAAGGGACTTTCTCCCTGCAGACGATTTGGTGGCCACAGACTAGACAATGCGGCTTCTTCTTGTGTTTGTTTTAGGGAGTGAGGCTACTAGAAAAGCATCTTAGAGGGGACGGGGGGGGGGGATTAAATCTCCATCTACCTCTGTGGTGCCCTCTGCCCACACATCATCTCCACTCCCACTCCAGATCTGTTTCCCACACAATCATTCACTCAGTTGCTATACCACCACAAGATGGGTGTCATCCTTGACTTCCCTTTTTCATCCCCTACAAATATCAACAAGAATAGATCTAATAAATAGAATCTTTGAGTGAAAAAGCAAATTGCAGCACATTATTGACTAGGGGAAAAAAATGCACAACGTGAGAGTTGTGAGGTAGTTTCACTTGGGGCAAAATGGGGCAGCCCAGGATAGCCTTTCAGACAGCTCTGAGGAAGTGCTCCAAGATATATGTGGTCTTGGTGAAGGAGCACAGTGCGCACAAGCATTTTGGCAGAAGGCTGCTCCTACTCATGAGGAGTAGGTGTCTCCATTAATGATTTTACTGCTTTTCTAGACATGAGAAGAGGCAAGAAATTGGTCTCATAAAATCTTCTGAATATGTCTGACTATCTGTAGGCCTGACCTGCTAGTTTTTCCCAGAGTGCTTATCCACTTCTGGTAAAGAAATGTGTTCAAGATTTTGTATTATATTAAGCTGTAATATTTTGAGAAAGACCTTTGCTTTACACAACAGTAAAAATTATATACTACATATTAACATACTATATATCACCGTAATAATATAGTAACATACAGCCTATCAAAAAGTTTTACCACTGTTTAAAAAAAACCTGAAAGTGATTTTTAAGCTGTATATATTTCTTCAAAAGAAGAAATTACTTAGCCTTTACTTAGGAAAAAAAGAAGTACATTTTGAAAAATTCTTCTCTAAGGAGAAGTCTGGGATTCACTGCACTGTCCATATTTTCTCCTTTTTTCTTTGCATTGTTCACATTTTCTTCTTTTTTCTCTTCTTTTTTTCCAACATTTCTACCATTTTCCTTTTCTTGGCTGTCACCAGGCTGTTTCCTTTTTTTCCCAACATTTCTACCGTTTTCCTCTTCTTGGCTGACACCAGGCTGTTTCCTTTTGCTGGCTTGTCACCATCACCAGTTGAACCACATTTCTTCGTGCCAGGTTTTGACTGCCGCTCTCCCTCCTGCACCTCGTCACCAGATTCCTTTTTGTTGCTTTTGGACGGTTCTTCTTTACTTACTAAAACACAAGAGACAGTGCATTTAAAGACTATTTTTCCCTTTGAAGTAGCACAAACTGACGACAAAGTGAAGTTAATCTGGTTCTCCTCCACTTCAACAATTCAAGAGATAACAGATTATTTAGTTTTTTTAAACGATCAATTTCATTTACCAGGAGGAGTCTCTGCATCTGGAGGCGGGCTTTCTCTCGTGTCTGTCGCTCTGTCTAGCCACACTCCAAGACAAGTCAACCTGGCATTAGTGTTTACTTCACAGAGTAAACATGGGGAGACCTTCTAAAACATAAGAAAGAAAACTGGTAACAACTATAACAACTAACACAGGAGAATTTTAAATCGTTACTTTCATTTTTCCATAAGCAAGTTACCTTAACTTAAAACTTACACTGTACTTTCCTGAGTACAAAATATACTGTTTAGAAAAAAATCCTTTATTTGGATTCATGATTCATTTGATTCTGTCCTTCACAAGGGACAACTTCTAAGAACTACTCCGATAAGGAAACGGACCATTTTATCTTGTTCATTTGTAGGTTTTAACAAAGAACCCTGCACAAAGTAGATACTCAACAAAGCACTTTCACAGAACGTGTCTATAAGAGGATGAAGAATAAACAACCAAGTCTCCATGGGGAAGACGACAAAGGGAATTTAACCTTCCAGTTACTTCGTTCAAAACTACTGTTGCTTCTGCAATTGATCAAAAATTCCTCCATTTTTTTTTCTAGTAATGGCAGTATTTTTATGCAACAAAATCTGACAGAGAACATTGATATATATAAAAGAGAAGAAACTAGCGCTTCTCGGATTGAAAGAGCAGGAGTTCTTGGGTCCTGTCAACCTGAGGCAGGGCTGCGGAACCCTAACTTCAAAACCACGAATATCAATCATGCCTGGAAGAGATTTTAAAAGTTTGAAGATCTATGTCTTATGACCTTCAAGGAGAATTCCACCTCATTTAACTCAGTGATACCAACAGTAAGACCTGCATTCGGTGTATTTACACTGTGCTAAGACACTGACCTTATCCTCGTGAAGCTTCCACATTTTGATGAAACCATCACTCGATGCTGTAACAATAACATGATGCTCTGGAGTCTCAAAACTGAATAGGTCTTTTACCCTAGAACAGAAATAGTAACACCGTAAAAGATCCTTTCTTCCAGATGGTATGATACTGCCAGAAACACTATGTACACAGTCTCTTGGATTTTTCAATACTTCAGTGTTTCCAAACTGCTCAACAAGTGATGCCTAAAATACCACATGCCTTCCAGTCCCATGAGTAGGTAAGTCACTTCAGGGTCTAAATTCCAAGGTAAAATTACCTGACAACCATACGTTAAGAAAAAGTTCCAAAGATGACGATGGATAACTATAAATAATCAGGTTATCACAGAGGAAACAAAGATACTTAAAGCCCCTTGCCTCAAGAAACTACAAAGTCAGCACAGAGAGAAAAGACAACAGGGATGACCCAGGGCCTCCTTTGCATCCATTTCTCCCACCTCCAGTCTGATCTAAGCTACTGTCATTTTTCTTCTGGATTACGGAGCAGACTAATTAGCCTCTCCGCTTCCATTTTTGTCCCCCAACAATTTTTTAAAATGTGAATCAAATCATGTTACTCCAGGTTTAAAATTCTACAAAGCTAGGAGCTGCTTAAAACACACCAAGCTCTTTCCTCCCCCAGGGCCACTGTGCCTACAGTTCTCTCCTCTCTGTAGAAATGGCTCATTTATCCCTAAGGTCTCACTCCTCCTTCCCCAATCACCCTATCTAAGTAAGTTACCCGTTATTCTTATATCATAATACCTATTTCCTTCCTGTTATAATTATCTGCTTACTTATCTTATGTCTGTTGCCCCACTGCAATATAAGAGCCAGGAGAGTACAAGCTCTTGTCTCTCAGGTTCATCACTGAATACCTAGTGCAGCATCTCCTAAAGAATGCTCAGTGAACACTTGTTAAGTGAATGAATGAATGAATGAATGGTCAAATATCACAAGTGCTATATAGCCTTGAAGAAGGCCATACTCTATGCTCACTTCCCAATACAGAGGAAAACCAGGGCCTGTATACTGATTGCAATATTCTGAGTATTTACAAAGAGATTTCTTAAAAGCTTAACTATTATTTAGAAAATAAAAACTACGAGTTACTTGAAACATAAAAGAACATGCAAACAAAACACATTAAGGTATAAGTGTACATGATCACCTTTTTCAGAATTACAGAGGAAGAAGCAGGGGCAGAGTCAGACAGAAGCGGGCTGGCTCCCAGCTCCGACACCTAAGAGGTGGGTCATCTCTGTCAAGTGACTTAATCGTTTACTCTGAGACTCATGTCTACCCACAGAGATGCAGTGAGCAGTAACAGGTTAACAGAGACTGGCCCCAGACAGGGCCAAGTGTCATTTATTTCCCCAGCAGGAAAAACAGGTAGTGCAAAAAGGGGCTGAAGTGGACAAGAAGGGAAAAGTGGAAGGACAGGAAGGGTGGGGGCAGAGCTCATGATGTTCACCTGTCCCCTGTTCAAACAGGGTTGATTTGAAGCCTCAGGTCTAATGAAACTGTTGGAAAATTAAATCTCTTGTGCAAGTGACTAGTCCTGATGACAACTTCACCACTTTGGCACTACTCAGGCCAAGATGACATCATTTCCACTATCTTTTGAGGCTCCAGAAGTCTTATCTATGTAGATGTGTCTGACTCTCTCTGCAACTGTTCATAAAAAACACACACTCCACTTTATGAAGCTATTTATAACACTTACTGAGACTCTACCCACACACACAGAGATTAGTGAGAAAAAAGTACCTGTTTTCATGAGCTTTAAATTCAGAGAGGCACACTAGTGAATCACAGTCAAAAACCCTTACAACTTCTTCATCTCCAGCCACGGCAAGGACAGACTCCTGGGAAGGAAAAAGAGTAAGACCCAGAATGTCATCTACAATCCCAGCCGTCACCACACACACTAACTCCCCTCGCTGATTTCTGATCACTTACTGAAAGGAACGTGACAGAAGATATTCTCTTTCCATTTGTGATGGTGCCACTAACAGATGCAGTGTCAAGCTGATAGACGTCTATTTTGTTCAGTATGACAACTACGTATCTCTCTCCTCTTGGGGACCACTCTACTATGTGAGCATCTGTAAGTCAGAAGAACAAAGCTGCTGTATTTCATAAATAAAAAATAAATTGATCAGGGTAATAATAAAAATAGCAAATATTTACACTGTGCATTTCACAGCCATTATCCCATTTAATCTCCACAACAAACTCATGGTATTTTGTGAGTTAAATTTTAGACAATGAACTAGTTCAAAGAATCATTAAGGTCATATGGGGATCCTAATTTAAAGAAGGAAAAGAAAGTATTTGCTCTCCGAGGGGCACCACCACTGTGCAGGGAATAAACAGACACATGCATGCGCACAAGAACACGTGTGTAAACACTAACATTCCATGAGGTTATCAAGAACATTCCAAACAAAAACACTCACTTTGTTTTATGTTTTTTATGAACGCTGATCTTCCTTCCACAAGATTCCATGTTCTGCAAAACAGGAAGCTCATTTACGGCACAATCACTGACTAGGTGTAGCGGTGAGCTTAACGAAGACTTGTGAAAATGTACTACTTGGCCATTTAGAAGAACTGCCTACTTTCTTACGGCAACACCAGAAATCCTTACTATCAAGCAAGGGTAAAAGTCCCTCTGTTCCCACAGCCCTTTCCTAAGCTGAATCCATTATGTTTTCAAAAGGTTTCACTCCTAAAATACTTTTTTTAGGACCACACTCTACATCAAGGCTTACGGCTGCAATGTAATGTGCGTGTCTGAGGTTAGAGCTTGTCATTCTTTTTCTTTCCATTATGAAAAGGTTCACTAGCTTTCAACCTTTCCCTTGTGTCAAAATCTCTTCAAATGCTGACAATGTGAGGTGATACAGAAATGGTACCTAGTTTCTGTGGTAAAAGACACCCCAGTGGTGGGTTCTTGCTGTATTTGGAAAACAGAGACCACAAGTTGATGAAGGTGCTCTTGGGCCTTAATAACTTACCTCAATGTCTTATCTGTTCCCACAGACAGGGCCAACTTGCCAGATGGGTGAATGGAAAGGGAGGTCACATGTCCTCTAAAAGGAAACCGACAGTTAGCCCTCAACTCCACTGGCACCTGGCAACCACCAGTGGGGAAGGCTGGACTCACTTGTGAGCTTTGATGGACTTCAGACACTCCCACTTCTTTGCATCCCAGACACAAATGAGTCCATCCTCTGCCCCGCTGATTAAGTGCCTGTTGCCATAGAATTTCAAGCAAGTTATTGTGCCTGTGGAAGAACCAAGAGAGGCAAAACTCATACATTCATCTTTGAGTGCAAACTCCATTTCTCATTTGAAGGCTATGCTGCAGGAAGTAAAACAGCCAATGTCTTAATAATTACTGAAATATTCCTTTAAGTCTTCTGTGAAGAAATTAATTTTTTTCATATAAGGACACAAGTTTCAAGTCTATACAAATATTTTCAGCAGAGTTTCCCTAGCTGTAGATATAGATTTGAACGAATTACCTTTCTTTCTCGCTTTACATCCCCATAATCATAAACTGAGATGGCTGGCGAGGCTTGTTTGAGCAGAAGTCAAACAAAACTAATGAGTTAATCTGGGAAACAAACCAGGATGTACCACCTCCTCCTCCCCCTCTAGACTAAGTGCCTCCCTGGTCTACCAAGACAGACTGTGGATGACTTCAGGACAAAGAACCACATGTTTTTCATTTGTGTATGTCTTGGCATAGAATCTGTTACATAACAGACCCAATAAATTGTTCAACTGAAGTCAAACTGTAAAGTCACAATACCATACCTCAACATTATTACCTTAAAGGAGACAATTTCCTTACCATTGTGATGCACTAGAGCCCCGTGGTCTATTTTCTTCTTCATGTCATAAATGTGAATTGTTTCATCTTTGCTCCCAGTGACTACAAAACGGCTATTTACAGCCACGGCTGACAAGGAGGCAGTGTGGGCGTGGTGAGTGAAGTCGGCCACAGGAGTCCATTTCTGCTGAAGAGTAAAACGAACACTCAGTGCCAGGCACCATCATGTCATAATTCTCCAGAAAGAGATAAGTGGTTTCACGACCCATGAAAACTACCAACGGTTCCCACAAACGGAGAAAAAGTTATGCAATGATAGGTAGATTCACATGAACAGACCATCTGAGAATTGAAAAAGGAAGCTAAAGCCAGGAGATGGGAAGGCAACGCTGAGTATCACGACTCCAAAAACATTAGGAAAATGGGACTCAGGGACTTTAAGGTCCCATCTAAGCCCTTAACTCCTTAATATATTTACTTATATGTGAGACTTCCATACCATTTGTTCACTGAAATGGTCAAATTTTGATTTGAATTTATTCACTCAAATACTTAATGACTACTATGTGTTTGGCATCATTTTAGGCAGCTGATATAGAGCAGTGAATGAAAGGAACAAAAGTCCTTATTCTAAAGGAGCTGCCATTCCTGGGGGAGAGAAAGACAAGACAAACATGATGTCACACAGCGATAAGTATAATGACAAGGCTTACAAAAAATAAACAGGATGAAAGTGGGTCTGCATTAGTACCTACATAAACCCTAGAGAATGACCAAGGATGAGGTCTCAGAGCACCACTCTTGCTGACACGTGATTTTGAGTAAAATGACAGCAACAGGCAGTCCTTCCGTCAATAAGGATTGAGGGGACCTCTTCTGAGCAAAGGCGCAACACTCCTGAGGAGCTGCTATGGCCATAAATCAAGGATTAATCTCTGCTTTAGTGTGTCACAGAAGGAATGTTGGTTATATGGGCTATTATTGCCTGACAATGTTTAGAAGCAGTACCAGGTAACAGTCAAGAGCTTCAAGTGTCATGGACAACTGAGGATTTGGGTCCCAGGTCTGCCAGTTATTAGCTCTGTTGCCTTGCGCAAGTCACTTAACCTAGTAAACTTCCTGTTCCCCATCCGTAAAATGAGGATAACTGTATCTGCCTTGGAGGGTTGCTGTGAGGGATCCTATGTGTCTGGATGTGGAAAGTAACATTATTACAAAGAGTGCAATCAGCAGCATCACCTTTAAGTATTCAGCGTGCCACATAATGGAGCAGGACCCAGTGGGGCCTTCCCCAGACAGACCCCTCTCCTATATCCTCTGCTTGTAGCTCCTCTCTGAAGTACCCAGATAACAGTATCTCACGCATATTTCTGGAGTTTTTCAGATGCTAAAAACCACCAAATGGAAGAAATTAACTATTCAACGACCAGGAGCACTTAGCCCCAGACTTTTTGGCACCTAAAGATTGATCACCTTCAACCAGAGAATTGTACACAACTGATCACAGAGCCTGGGACGCCCCTCCCTCAGATGGCCTTTAAAAATGCTCAGCTGAAACCCCTCCGGGAGCTTGGGGGGTTTTTTGGGGCATGAGCCACCCATTCTCCTGGCTTGGCCCAGTAATAAAGTTTTTTCTGCTCCAAACTCCAACGTTTTGGTATTTTTTGGCCTCACTGTGTCAGGCACATGGACTTGTGTTCGGTAACATTACCTTTCAGCCAAAGGCAGATTAATAACCAGAGTAAAAAACAAAATAAATAAAACCAATTGGTCAAGACATGTACTTCTAATTTTCTGGTTAATTCATGACTGACAGCTCAACTTCTTCGTAAAGACATACTCAATGAAATAGGTTTATAGGAAATACCTAGGATTGCTTAGGGAAAAAAACAGTACTGGTCTAAAAGTTGGGAAATCTTATTTCTAGTTCTTGCTATGTCCTAACTACCTGTTTGACTACTGTCAATTTACTTAATCTTTTAATTCATACACCTAGTAAAGTATCTATATTTTGCTGTAGTTTTTCTCCATGTATTTGCCTCCCTCATTTTCTCCTCATGTTGGGAAGCTCTCCAGTGCGGGATCCACACCTTTGGCTTCTTTGCACCTTCACTGCAAGCAGTGGCCCCATCACAGGGGTCCAATAATGAAATAGTGTCACTTCATCAATGAGGGATTTATCCAGATCCAGCTCCAATATTTTGTAAAATCCCAGGACAGGAACTCAATGAAAGAAGTAACTATTCTTTCATTAAATCCTGAACACCTCAACCTGTCAACTCATAGGAGCGACCCTTACATTAATAATCTACAGCTCAGTGGCCTGTATGCAGAAACGCCAGCTTCCTTCGTGCACTGTAGTCAGAATATTTACTACAAAAGATAGACATCACGTTGTCTTATGAAACGCCTTCTCCATGTTTTAAAAGGCTAACGTATATTTTAAGTCTCCTGGGTTTCATTCATCAGTGAATCCCTAAGAGATCAGTGTGTTCACCTGAGGTACTGTGTTTACCTCCGCCGTGTGGGAACCAGGCCTGGCGTCGGCCTGCCCCAGCCCCGGCGGTCCCTCCGCGCGCAAGGTCTCACCTCGGGGTCGCCGCTCGCCTTGGGCTCCGGGTGCACAGCGAACCCAAACAGGACCTGCTCGTAGCAACCAGCCACCAGCTCCATCCAGCAGCGCACGTGCCTCCTCAGCGAGCCGGGCTCGGCGCAGCGGGCAGTGACGAACGCGGACGCCGGAGGGAGAAGGGTCCTTCATGTGTCGGCGCTCAAATTGACGTCAAGACTGCGGGGCTGCCTTTTAAGTGCCTGAACCCGTGGGAAGGGGCTCAGGGCTCGAAGATGACGCGGAATTTCCAAGAGGAGAAAACGGAAGGACATCACACGATGAAGTTCTCATTTCAAGGAAGAAAAAAATTGGGGCCTAGCAGGCATATTCTAGGAAGCCTTGAGCTTGGCCCTTCTGAGGCGAGTGGGCGGGACATCCTCTGTGGAAGCCCCTCGTTTCCGGGGCGTCTACAGACGGGACGGAGGAGCTTCCGGTCTGGGCGGTAGGCGGGGAGGCGGTGTGCGGTGCAATTGGTCGATGTGGAGCCCTGTGTTTGGGGGTTTTTAGTACAGAGGGCAGCAGTTAGGTCTTCTTGTTGCGTGGGAAACCGTGGCGTGAACCTTTCTTGCTCACATTTTCTTCAACAGGGCAAGGAGGGGTGGAATTTAGGGTTCGCCGTTAGTAGAGCACTCCGATTTCCTCGTCCCCGTCCCGGCCGAATAATACCGTCCTGCACACCTTTCCTTCCAGCTTGGTTGTGGCTTGCCGAACTCTGGGGACATACTGGTCAGCACATCCTGGGGAGGGAGGAGGACTCTTTACTTGAGGGGAGTAAAGACACTACTTGGGGAAGAAGGGCTCAGTCATCCTTGATGAGGTTCCAGGAGGAAATCTCGTTCATTTCGTCTCACCACCTCCTCAGCTTCCGTGCAAAGTTAAATGTTAAAAGCGAAAGTAATCTTAATTAATAGTTAAAATTTTCTTGAGATGTGGAGATTTAGAGATGTGTTAGAAAGCACAGCTTCACACAGGCTTCCAACAGAGTAAATCTTGGAGTGTAAAATTGTTCTCATATAAATGACCTAGCAGGTGGATGTGATGGATAGAAGTTGAAGCATACAGTTGCTGTTGACCCTTCAACCCCCACATTGGGGTTGTAATACAATCCTGTTGATGCAGGAAAATGGGGCGCAAGAGGATAGCCACCTCCCAGGTCCCAGGTGAGTCTCTGGGATGCACCCTGCCAAGTGAGGGTCCTTGGCTTCATGCAGGAAACAAAAAAGAGTAAGTCATCATTGAGTGAAAGGTTTATTCAGAGAGATGCACACTCCATAGGCAGTGCAGGCATCTCAGAAGGCCAGAGAGGCCAAGAGGCACAGGGGTGGAGGAGTTGGTTAAAGTAAAAGTAGGCACACACTCCATAGGCAGTGCGGGTGGTCTCAAAAGGAAAGAGAAAGGCTAAGACCTAGGAGATACACATTCTTTGGGCGGAATGCAGACCATCTTTCTCAGAAGGGAGAGCAGTGGCCTCAGTGCATGGGGTCAGCTAGGAAAAATGAGATCGGATCTGAGGTGTGGGGGTTATTAGTTTTTATGGGATTGGTAACTTCACATGCCAACAAGTGAGAGGATTATTCCAACTACTTTGGGGAAAAGGCTGGGATTCCCAGGAATTGGGCCATCATCCACTTTTTGACCGTTTATGGTTAGTCTTGAAACTGTCATGGCACCTGTTCGAGTACCATTTAGCATGCTATTATATTTCAATAAGCATATATTGAAGCTCAAGTTCTGTTGGAGTTGAATCTTCCACCATTTTGGTAATAATTGCGGTGTCATCCTTTTAATGGTTGTGCC
Organism: Camelus dromedarius; assembly: GCF_036321535.1. NCBI lineage: Eukaryota > Metazoa > Chordata > Mammalia > Artiodactyla > Camelidae > Camelus > Camelus dromedarius. The sequence goes on along the minus strand of NC_087454.1, from coordinate 6,620,337 downwards.
CTGCCCCCTCCCCTCCTGTCTCACTGTGGTGCCTAGACCTTTTTGTCTCTGAAGACATTTGTTCACTGGTGTTCTGAATCCTCTATAGGTTCATAATGCAGGTTTGTTTTAATTGATGCTGGTTTGGATCTTGTAGAAATGCTTTCATTTTGGTTGCTTTGATTGTCACTGCAGTGCAAGGGAGGCCATGCCTTCTGCACACTTTGGTGATTCCATGTGTAAGCCTTCCTCAGGCACTGAAATGCTGAAGTCCAACTCATTGTCAGTTTCTTGGAAACTGTGTTAGCTGTTTCACAATATAGCATACTGTAGCACACACCCAAGATATTGCAGGTTTGGTTCCAGACCACTGTAATAAAGTCACACGAATTTTTTGGTTTCCCAGTGCATATAAAAGTTATGTTTACGCCATACTGTAGTCTGTTAAGTGTGCGATAGCATTATGTCCCCCTCCAAAATCCCCAATGTACATATCTTAATTTAAAAAATACTTTATTGATAAAAAATGCTAACCATCATCTGAGGCTTCAGCCAGTCCTAGTGGTAACATCAAAGATCACTGATCACCATAACAAATAGAATAATAATAAACAAGTTTGAAATATTGCAAGAATCACCAAAATGTGAGAGAGACAAAAGGATCAAATGGTGTTGGAAAAATGGTGCCAATAGAACTGCTCTGTGCAGGGTTGCCACAAACCTTCAGTTTGTGAAAAATGCAGTATCTGTAAAAATAGCTACGGGAATATATCCAGAGAAAACTCTAATTCAAAAAGATACATGCACCCCAATGTTCACAGCAGCGCTATTTACAATAGCCAAAACATGAAAGCAACCTAATGTCCATCAACAGATGACTGGATAAAGAAATAGTGTGTGTGTACATGTGTGTGTATATATATATATATATATATATATATACATACATACACACACACACTATATATACACACACATATATACATACAATGGAATACTACTCAGCTGTTAAAAAGAATGAAATAATGCCATTTGCAGCAACATGGATGGACCTGGAGATGATCAGACTAAGTAAAGTAAGTCAGAGAAAGACATCATATGATATCAATTATATGTGGAATCTAAAAAAACATGATACAAACGAACTTATTTACAAACCAGAAATAGACTCACAGACATAGAAAACAAAGTATGGTTACCAAAGGGCAAAGGGAGGGGAGGGATAAATTAGGAGTTTGGGATTAACATATACACTACTATATACGGAATAGATAAACAAGTTTCTACTGTATAGCACAGAGAACTATATTTAATATCTTGTAATAACCCATAATGGAAAAGAATCTTAAAAAGAATGTATACATATATATGTGTAACTGAATCACTTTGCTGTACATCTGAAACTAACAACATTGTAAGTCAACTATACTTCAATGAGAAGAGATGCAGTGTCTGTAAAGCACAGTAAAGGGAAGTGCAATAAAATGAGGCATACCTGTAATTCCTTCACGTTGTGCTGGTTATCTTTACTATGGTACACAAAGTTACAAGTTATTCTATTTATTTTCCTGACGTCAGAGGACTGAATTGCTGGAGAGGGTTTCCCCTGGGCTTGGGACAGAGAATAAGTAAGCTGGACATTTCTTTGAAGTCTTATATCTTATCTTTAAATATGTGACTTTTTACACTTTATTCCATGACATAGCTTTATTTTAATGGGAAGTAATATTCTCTCATCCAACAAGAAAAAAAAAAAAAAAAACCTTTGAGTAAACCTGTTTCAAAATCACATGCTTTATGTAGTTCTGGTGCTTCTGAAATCCCCCTGGGGCCCTGCCTCATTACCCCAGGGAAATCTCAACTGCTGTTTGAGAAGAAATAACACTGATTTGAAATTAATTTTAATATGTCACTCTATCAGGATAATTACCATACTCAGCATCTATTACCAGATTGTCACACATTTACCTGCTTAAACATCTGTCACATTTTAGAGAAAACCTTGTGGCTTAAAAAAGTCTTTTGCTCCAGCCAGGAATCTTTTAGAATACAGTTGGTTCAAAAATGAAAACCATAGTGTAAGCAACATAAACATAACTTAGAGCGGTCTACTTTTTGTTTCTTTATGTGACAAATCAGTAGAGTCAATCAGAGAGCTCAGAAGACCTTACAGCATCTAGTCCAGGTGTTCCGAATCTGGGGGAGTTCATGGATAAGCTTTTGGGGCTGTGAATCCCTGAAATCGTATGCAAAATTGTGCATGTACCTTTATGAAGGAAAGCACTGATACAGTTTCATTACTTTTTCAAAAAATATTGGTACCTCAAAGTCTAAAATACACTCATCCGGTCTGCGGTTATCAGTGCTGAAGTAGGTCCAGAAAAGGAACTCTTTCAAAACCACATAGCCAAGTAGCGACAGACGCCGCGGTGTGGCTTTTTACGTGTCCTTGGGCTCAAACCTCCTCTTGAACCAAGAAGAGAAGTGCTTTTTCATTGTCTAAAGAAAAACACACAACACAATATTCTCTACCTGCTCAGCTGGATTCAAACGGAGCACACTTCCTGCAGAACCTCCTGTTCTCTCTCCAAACACAGGATGTAAAAAGCCATTCATTCAGTCTCATGCTTGTGAAAACTGCAGTTGCCAAGAAACAGCCCACTGTTCAGGGTTCATTAACACCAGAGAACAACAGGATATTCAGTGTTGCCTTTAAATTATTGATAGAAAAGCTTTTTACGCTTGATTCATGCAGTGATTTATTCATTCATTCAACAAATATTTATTGAGTGCCTGGCTTTGGTTTGCTAAAGAAAAAAGAGCCAGTTTTTGTTTTTTGGGGAGGGAGGGCGGTGCTAGGTGGCTGAAAGCAGGATAGAGTGGAGATAAACTGGCCCTGTTAGCAATATCATGTGAGTCTAATATTCCACAGTGTGACAGGTAGCAAGGCTGTTAAATTTGGAGACTACAGAGCTTGCAGGTGCTCTATTCCCAGAGGACTTCAGTCTCCTCTGCAGGCAGAGCTCAGGGAAACAGAGAGAGTGGGCTACTTCCCCTGGACACTGGCCTGGTAGAAATTCACTGCACCTGCTTCATGGGACTGATCCAGGTGAACCCTGAGAAGTTTGCATTTGTGGCTGTTAGAGGGCAAAGCAATATTTGTGACCTCTTCCTTCTCACCGTCATCTGCAAAACGCTTGGATGTCCATCTTCATCTCTGGAGCCTTGCTTATGGTCTTGGGTGCCCCAGCCCTGGCCATTGTCCTGGGTGGGTTCAAGGTGTCACAGTGGCATCTCCCTCCCTCAGCCTCCTTACCATCTTATCATGAATGTTCACCTCCCACATTCCTTTCCAAATGCAGCTCCATCTCTCACCCATTCATAGCCAAAATTCTGACCTTTTTATAAAAAAAAAATCAGTCCTTAAAGAAGAGACAAAAAATAACAATATTAAAAGTTTTCACTAAAGAATCCTTAACTGATATGTTGCATTTGATTTCTAAGCTGCTATAGTAGCTAAGAATTGTTTTTAACTCCCTATCACTTAAAACAACAGTGGCTTAAACAAGACACATTTCTTAAGTGGAAGGCAGGTAGCTTAGTCTAGTGCTGGAACAGGAAGTCTGTGGTCCTCAGGGATCCAGATCTGTTCTTCCTTTAGCTCCTGTACTTGGGTGCGTGACTTCCTCCTCGACATCACCTCATGGGCCGAGAGAGGTGCTGAGTTATTTTGGCTCCAACAGTCGTATCTGTAATCTTAGCACTAGGCCTGGACAGGGGAGGTCCAAAAAGGCCTGCTTCCAGCTGAGCAATCTCCCTCTGCCCACAGAGCCTTCCTCCATCCTCTTATAACCACTCTGTTTACACCGGATTAGCCACACTTTGGCCACCTGGCCACATCTACCTGCAAAGAGGGAACCAGGAAATGCAGACTTTTAGCAGGACCTGTGGCCACCCCCCTGCAAATAAAATCAGGGCTCTGTTATTAAGGAAGGAAAGGAAACTGGACATTGGGTGGCACGAAGCAAGGTGTGCACAGCTGCTGACCAACACCTCCCTTGAAGACACAGGGAAATCTGCTGAGTATAAGCCCCACTGTCTCACCAACGCCAGGCACCTGCCTTGCGTATTGTAGGTGCTCAGTAAATGCTGGGTGAATGACTGATCTGAATTCATCATGATTATTATTTTTCACATCACAAGTGACTATAGAATACATTAAGCACTTGAATAGTGGAATAGTGAGGTAACAGTGGGACGGGTATTAACAAGCTACAGGGAAATGGCCAAACCCTAAGGGGCCCTGTTTAGACTCAAAAGCTATCTTCTTAAATGTTGACACTTTGTGTAGCCTTGCTTCTTAAAGTGCATGGGAGCTGGCTAGAAAGGCAGAATGTGAGGCTCCATGCCAAATCTCTGGAATCTGAACCCACATTTTAAACACACTCGGGTAATCTGAATGTGCACTCATGTTTAGGAAGCCCTGCTTTATCATGCTTTTAAAAAAATATATTGAACCACAGAAATACTTCTTTAAAATTTTTTCCTGCACTTAAATTAAGGTAAGGGGGTGTGGGGGGGGGATTGAGATAATGATTTCAACCTGCAGGGGATGTTAAAAAAAAAAGAAGTCCACTCGATGCTAGTTCCAATAGTTATTCTTTGCAGATAACTGAGTTGAGGAGGGAATCAAACTGCAATATTTGTCTTAAGGTTTTAAAGATTAAAAGTGCTTTTCTTACCTATTAGCACACTCCCTCTCTGTCACCCTCTCCCCCATACCCTCGCCCTTCTGGCTGGCTTCCCCAGGCCTGATCATTGGGGGAGGGGACTGGCAGCTCCTTGCAGACTTGTTGCAGGAGCTCCCACAGGTGACCCCAGTGCACTCCTGCCCCACCCACTCCTTAACCCACACTGTCACGAAAGTCATGGAATTAATCACCTGCCAGGAATTGCCACTGAAGATAATTGCTATCTCTGTGGGCTGCTGTCAGAGTTATTTGTTGGGTTGAGAGAGTTTACACCAGGAGCTGGAATTTGCGATGCGGGAGTAAAAACTCTGGATTCCTGGCCTCGATTTATGTCTGGGTAATGGCTGGACAGGAGCGTTTTGCAGGTTTTGGTCTAGCTCCACAAAATAATTATTATTGGTACTGGCAAAGGTGAGCTGATTTTTCCTACTCTGAACAAAAATGAAGGCCTATACTGTTCTATTTCGTATACAATCTTCAGCAATTTACAAACTATTGCTTTGAAAGTAGGTGTTCTTAAAACAGTGAAAGCAGAAATCGTCCTTACCTGTAAGGTCTGGGAAAGAAGAGAGAGTCCTCGGGGTTTGAATGATTCTGCCTGATTGGGTGATGGTGTGTTTCCGGTCCTCTCCCCTCTGTCCATAGAGTGAAGCCAGACTTCCAGCCCTACCAGGGTTACCCCTTTGGCAACTGGTACGAGCAGCAGCACGGCTGTTACTCTCCTTCCGGCTGCAGCTGTGGTTATGCACTGGATGGAAATGGACCCAGCCTTTATTCTGCGCGTGAGACCCCTGGACACCCAGCTGAACCTTTGCTCCTACTCCAGGTACCCCTTGCTGGCATGAATACTGTGTAGTTCTCATGCCCTTAGTGGAAGCACCTTTTTCTTATCTTCATGCCTCCAGATCCTCTCATTCAGATTCCCACAGCCATGGTTTCTGCTCCCTCATTTGGTCCCAGAGAGTAAAAGCTGACGACCTGAGAAATGTTGACTTGCAAACAATTTATGTCCTCACTGTTTTCCGAAAACAAAATCATAGGCTGGTGCTGTCTGTGCTACTAAATTGAAGATTATCATCATTCAATAGCTTTTACTCTTAAATACTTGAAATAGGACAAGAGGTAGTTTTTGTTTTGTTTTGTTTTGCTACAGCAGTGAACATTAACATGCTTGAAAAAGGCATTAAAAAAAATCTTCCTTTTTGATTGCTGAAGTAACGGATCGCTTTGAAAGATGTATTGGATTAAGGGAAAGTCTCCCCTGCTCCTCCCTCTCCCCTCTTCCCTCCCCACTCAGAAGAAAGCGTTGTTCAAGTGGATTCGCATCCTCCAGATTTTTCTCTCGTACTCTCACTGAGTCAGTGTGATTGGACTTTACTTCTGTTTGGGGAGTTGGGGGCGCCTTGGGCAAGAACGGACTGTGAAGCATATGCCTGCTGGCTTCCTCCTTGCCGCTCCTGCTTACAAGCTGCACCAGGAGGGATTCCCTTAAAAGCCGCCCATTTGAATGCGCTGTGATTTTAGCTCATCACTTATCCGCTGACATTTCAAATGTATCCAGTGCTTTAACAAACTGCCTTTTACTATTTTCAAGATTCAAGTGGTTTGGGGCTAAGTAAAAAATGTCTCAAGTGTAAGATCTGGGGTAAAGAATATAACATTTAAAACTCTAAACGGTAAACTTGTCTCCAAAAAGCCTGAGTTTACACTTTCCATTAACGACATGGCTTGCTCCTCCGTGTTTTTCTGTGTGTGATGAGCAGGACTGACAGGTGAGGAAGGCATTTGCTTTTTCCTGGGGGCAAATACCTTTCAAATGCTTGTTAGTATCTGTGCTCTGTGGCTTCCTTGATGTCCTTTGTCTGCCTTTTCTCTGTTGGGCTGTGCCCCTCCCTTTTTGGTGACTGTGTGAGATATTTACATATTAGGGAAATTAGCACTTTGCAGTCAGAGTGTTACAAATTTTTCTCCCCAAATTGTTTCCTACCAGTAACACTCTGTGTGATGGCCTTGGCTTTGACACCAGAGTTGGGTTAATACTTAAGCCCTGTTTTTAAAACTTGCCTTAACTTGGTGTGTTTTTTTTTTTTTTCCGCTCAGACTTTCATTTCCAATTCTTCAAGTCTGTTTTAGGTGTGCCTCTTATATAAAATATCTTGTTAAATATCTTGGCTTTTCTTTTTCTTTTTCAACCCAATTTGGGTTTTAGCCTTTTAGCAGATATTTGCTATTGCATCACTGAAAAAAATCTTTTGCTGTATTGCCTGAGGTTTTGTCACATTTATTTTCTTTCACCTCTTTCTGTGCTCTTTTGGGAGATGGTCTACCTGCCGTCTTGTGATTACCTTTCTATCTTTAAACAGGGAAGTATAGGTTTGAGTATATTGTCAACTTCAGAAATGAACGTACTTCTTGATTTCCCTCCAGTCATGAGAAAACTAAGAAAACAACCTACAGAGAAATTATAAAAAGACAATAAGAAACAAAAGAAGAAACAAAAATTAAAAAGAAGTGAACATCCTTTTTTTTCCTCGCCCTGCCCCTCCTTCCTCTTCCTTCTCCCCATATTTGTTGGCATGTACTGTTTTTTTTTTTAATCTCACTTCCTAGTAAATGATTACTATAACATGCAGTTTTCTTTCAAGAATTAGAAATATATTTTCCTTGGTGGCTATGGTTACCAAACTTGAGCCACCTGCCTGCTATCCTGGTGGGAATTCCCAGTTATGAAGCTGGTCAGCAAAATTCAAGATGGTAAGGTCCCGGGGTGGGGGAGGGGGGTGTTTTTCCCTCACAAGCCTTCCCTAACGTCGTCCCTGATAGAGTGTGTCCTCTACGAGATGCCATCACTTTACTGCCCATTTCCCCCTCTGCAGGATTCCTGTGTCCACAGTCCTTATCTCCCCAAGTTGAGGAGTTAGCCCCCGGGAGCCATCTCCGTTTTGACACTGAGTCTTGCTTAAAATTCCTGAAAGTGGATGTCTTCAAAATAATCCTCAGGTCTTTGGGGTCCATCAGCACAATGTTCCCACACTATGTCTAGCAGAGGAGAATGATTTATAGGTGGTTGAAAGACCAGAACACTTGCTCGGTTGAACCTCAGACCAGAGAGAAATCTCTGTCTCCAGATCACTTCTACTCCCTGCGCACTGGTCATGGAGGGCCCACATTTACCAGAGCACACACTGAAAAGGAGGAAATGTGGGATTTCTTGGACACTGTAGTATAAGAAAGGCCTCATTTAAGCGCATATTCTGGCTGTCTTAGCCATTTCTAAATAGAAAAAACGCACCAATGATATGATTGAATTTATGACAACCATGTCATTAACTTTCCCAACTAGGATTTATTTTGGTATGAAAGGGAGTCATCCTTTCAGATACACTGAAAAGAAGAGAGAGTGGATCCTGGGCTTTCGATATTATGGTGCTCTTATTAGCAAGGGAGGCTTAATTAAGTTCATTGGTGCCAGGAGCTAACTTGGCCCTTCCTGGATGGGGTGGTTCCTGGGAGCAGCTGTGCATCCTTGACAAAGACAGATCCCAGCAGGTGCCCATAGAGAGGAGTTGTAAAAACTTACACAGTCCCAGGAGACCCCACAGAGCCTTGATAAACTAACTGAGATGTATCTGGGGAGTGCTTCTAGAACTTAACATTAAGAAGTTAACTGATGGGTTTGCTTTTCTGTGGCCTCAGCCTTTCCTTAGGCACCTACTGTCCTGGTCCTTAGCTGAGCTGTGGGGTTGGGGATGTGATTAGAAGGCCATGAGGGAATGTGTTGATGGAGACTTTGCAGACTGTCATCTGGAAGGAAGGGCAGAGCTCGAGGTAGAGAGTTGGGTCCCTAGTCTGATGCAGGGTCCCTGTTGCACAGGCCCAGGATGCTAGTTAGTTCCCCGAAACTTCAGAGAGGCCGAAGGCGCTGTCTGATGCTCCTCCTTTGTGACTTTCCTTCTGTTGACTCAGTTCACCCATTAAATGAGTCTCATATCATTTGAAGATTCTTTCATCAAGATTCAAAATCGAATTGATCAAAAGGGAGTTTAGGGTCATAGATATTATTTTTGAGAGCTTCCAAGAAAGTGTGTCGATAGTAACCATTTCTGTAAAATTCTTTTTTCTTAAAATACTGATTTTCATTGTAGGGAACCACAGCTCTGGCTGAAAACCCAGATGAAGATTCGCTAGAAGGTAACAGAAACTCTGTGTCGCACTAGTTGAAAACAAAACAAACCCCTTTTCCAGGTTCCTCATTCACTCTGGCTAGAACCTGAGAGATCCTACTGGAAAATTCCAGTGTTCTGTTTCTGAATTAATTGCCATGAACGGTTTATTCACTTACATCAAACTGTTAGCTAAATAGATAGAGCATCATATTTATTTTTTCAAAGCTGTGTCACAGGGATTTGGTTCTGGCTTACTCTTTGGTACCATATCCACCCATGTGCTCATGCCAGAAACTCAGGACTCATCCTTGACCCTTCCTTTGCCTTTTGCTCCAAATTGAAGGCATTTCCAAATACTGTCCATTCATCTCCAAATTCTCTCTCAATTCCGTATGTTTTCTCCATCTCTTCCACCATCTATATGCTCTTTGAGTCTGGTAGTACTAGTTCTTTAATAGCTGCAATTTCTATTTTCGAGTCTGGTTAAAAGTAAACACACAATTTAAAAATTTTAGCCTTCAATATCTGTAACATTTCCTGCTAATATTTTTTAAAACTTTAATTTTAAGCTATTTCTAAAATGTTTCCTGTAAAACTCTATTTTTTTTATATGTATTATTGGTATTATTGCAGATCCGAATCTCCATTTGAATATTGAGGAGTTAAACAAAGAATTTATGGAGGAAAGTGAAGAATTCTACGACTCTCTCATGAATTGCCACTGGCAGCCCCTGGATACAGTTCACTCTGAAATCCCAGATGAGACTCCGGAAAAGAAAGATGTTCATTAAGCTACCCAGATAGCATATTCATCATATTTTGATTTTTGTGTTTGTTAAAAAAAAAAAAATTCTCCCAGGAATGTGTTGGATTCTGTATGTAAATCCAGGAATGTATCGGATTCCATATGTAAATACAGATTTCCAGGACTTCAGTGTGATTGACATGAGAGAATGTAATGTAAATAAACTTGACCAGCATATTCATTTCTGAAAGTGTGTTATATTACGTAAGTGCCCGAAGAGGTCACAGAACTAGCAAACAGGCTGCACTGTAAGACATTTGATAATAGGTCTCATATGAGATGGGCCTGACCTGCACTGATGGTGGCACTAGCTATGTGGCTTGAATGTGTGTTTGGTTAGCACATGTTCTATTGACTTTACCATTCTGTGTGTATGTACATTTTTTGAACCATTGAGAGTATGGTGGAGACATCAAGCTACCTTATACGTTAACCACTTTGCTACTTCCTAAGGACAAAGAATTTTTTTTTTAATAATCAGGAAACTTAACAGTGACACACTAGTATTATCTAATCCTTAGTCTGTCTACTCATTTTTTAAACTGTCTCCGTAATGTCCTTTATAGCTTTTCTTTATACCTCCAGTTTCGTATCTAATTCAGGATCTTGTATTGCATTGATTTTCATTTCTCATTAATCTCCTTTAATCAAGGACAGTTCTCCAGTCTGTCTTGATTTTGATATCTTTGAAGAGCACTGGCCGGTTATTTTCTACAGTGTTGATCGATTTTGGTTTGTTTGCTGTTTCCTCATGACTATAGATTCAGTTTATGCAGCTTTGGCAGGAACACTGCTAAAGCGACGTTATGACCTCAGCGCTTCCTGTCAGCCAGTCTGTCCCCATTTGAGTGATGTGACTTTGATCACTTGATTAGATGATGTCTCTAGGCTTTATTTTTCCACTGTAAAGTTACAATTGTATGTTTATAATTAATAAGCCATCTGTGGGGAGATATTTTGAAACCATGTAAATATCCTGTTCCTTGTCAAATTTTCACCCATTAGTTTTGGCACCATTAATGATTTCCTAACTCCATCGTTCCTTCTGTATTTATTAGTTGGCCTTTTACTATAAGAGTTTCCCCTTCTACACTATTTATGTGTGTATAAATGTATATATATGTGCATGTATGCACATATGGATTCACGAGCTCTTATTGAGTTACAGTCTACTACTGCCATATTTATTTTGATGCTCAAAGTGTCCTAGATTAGCCAGCAGTGGCCTCTTCAAGGTGATTCTGGTGCCTTTTGCTAGGTTCTCATCATTCTCTGAGCATTGTCCTACTTTCTGGTGCTGCAGTGTGTTGCAGACTCGTACTTCCCCTGCCCAAGCTCTGGAACCAGCCTTTTCTCCAAGGACCTCTTGACTGGCTGACTTTTTAACAAAGCCAAGGAATACGTTGGTAAAGGCAAGTCTTAACGTCCAGCTACAGTCTTTGTGATCAGTTGCAGAGAGCAAAACTGTAATCTCAAATTATTCCCTCTACAGGGAGGTCTTACCTGACAGCCTAACCTAAAGGAGACCCCTTTCCTCCACATCTGATGACTTCTATCATCTCACTGGCTTTATTTTTTTTCACAGTAACACTCGATCACTATCTAAAATTATCTTGTTTGTTGGTTATTTTTTTTTTTGGAATTTTTCTATTGCTTCAACTAGGATGTAAAAGATCTAACAGCCTTAATATGTAGCTGTATATCCAGAACCTCAAACTAGCATAGTTCATTTGTTAAATACATGCAGAAATAAGTGGAAGCTTTCTGATCAAAAATCCTATGGAAACACAGCAATATTTCTCTAGCCCCATTTTACACGTGTGGAAGTTTTTCAAATGGCATTTGCCCAGATTCTCACCATTCCTTAGAAAAGCTTTTTTGATCACATATCCAGATAGGAAAATTTCCATCTATGGTAATGATCACAAACATCAGTGTTTTAGTAAATTTCCTACATTTATAAATATTTCTCTACCAGCCTATAATGGATTTCAGTCACTCTTGCCTTTTGTCACTGTTATCTCAAAAGAATCCCATCTTATGACTGTGGTTATTCTTTAAACCATCATTCTTCCACTGAATCATCTCTGATATACAACCATGCAACTGGAAAGTCTAATTCAAATACTTCCTGCTGAGTCCTCTGTGAAAGCTACCATGGAATGCGAATCATAGGGTTACCACGCCTCACCTGCTCAAAGGTATGCGGAAGGGAACCACCAAAGGTGTTAAGCACCGGAGTTGAAATGTGTGGACGTGGCAGTAATCAGTGCTTTTCCCTCTTCACGACCCATTACATCCATTTAGTATAATCCTAAGAAACTGAATCTAAATTAGTTTTCCAACCATTGCTCTGTAAGATGTAGGACACATTTTAACTGCAGTACACCTGCTTCCTTCTCCATCACCCTCTTAGTGATAAGACTATGGACCTGCTCTCCTTCCTCATCGTCTTCTTTTATCTCATTTCCCTTGTCTAGAATAAAGAATCTACAGAGTCGTCCTTTTCATAGGATCATTGTCATCAAGAACTGTCCCTTGAGACCAGTCCCTTTGCTGTCATTTGTTTTAATGTGATGGCACTACATGTTACTGGGACTCGCCTTACCCATCTGGTCTGTCCTGTGCAAAGGTAAGGGTCACTTGACTACAGCTCTCAACACACAGCCAGCACAGGACAAAAAAACCCAACAAAACTGGTTTTGATCATTGAACTTTGGTTTTGTAAGATGTTAGCATTAGAAGTTGGGTGAAAGATCTACAAGAATTTTCTGTACCATTTTTGTAACTTGTCTCTGAAGCCTAAAGCTACTTTAAAACTTTTTAGAAAGCCATCTAAAATCGTCCATTTTTGCCTTGTGTATAGCTACTGCCCAGAAGTTCACTAACAATTGACTTTGACTGGAATAAATAGCCTGGAATTCATAAATAATTCACTTAAACCTTGCACTAACTTTTTAAACTATTTCTCCCAATATCCTGTTTGATATTGACATGATGCTGGCCATCAGTTTCTGACTTCTGTCTCCTTTCCAGAAGAACCCTTTAGTTTTGGACCATTCAGCCCACCCATCCAACACAGCCCCCAGGATCCTTCTCAAGATGTAAGTCAGGCTTTCTGGGCTCACAGCAGGACTTGTCAAGGTTAATCTTCCCAGCAGACACCATGGAAGCCCACCACTTTAGAAGTTTGTAGATGCTCCTTATGGAGAAATGAGCATAACCAGCTTCACCTCTTACTCTCCTCCCTGCAGAGACATCACTGCTGGTCCTCTTTCCAAGGTCAGAACTTGACTCCCAGTGTTTTTCCCATTAGCTTGACCTCTTAATCCCTAAGCCATCCTGACCAGAAGAGGGAGTAGTTACCATAGAAAATTTCAGGTCCGGCATTAGGCGTCACAAACTCCAATTATTTGCCTCATCTGTTCAAATGGATCCCTGCTCCAGTTTCCCACTTGACTTAAACTGGTATACTAAATTCTCATTCTCACTGTATGAAAAGATTAAGAGTGGTGAACTTTTCCTCTTACCTTTTCAAGAGAAACAATTTTAAATCAAAGTCACTCAAAAGAAAAGAGATAGTAACTGGGACTTTAAAAATTAGAATATATTTCAGTTTATATTCATTTTCTGGTATTCTGATTTTTAAATCAATAAAGGGTATCTACCAGAAATCTACTGCAAACCTCCAACATCATACACAAGAGTTAAACTCGCCCTTTAATGTTGAGAACAACTCAAGGACAGGTGCTACCGTTTGAAACTGTATTGCAGATTTCTGCATGTAAGAAGACAAGAAAGAAATAAGATTAGTAATAATCTTAACAAAATGACTTACTGAGGAGGAAAAAGCAAACACTGTTATTTATACAATAAGTCCCCAAAAATGTGAGGTGTAACAATTCAAGGAACTATTAGAAATAATAAAAAAGTTTAATAAACCACATACAGAATTGAAATCAATTGTTTTCCTTTATGCTATCAATAGCAAAATAGAAATATACTTTAAAAATCTCATTCCCCAAAAGCACAAAGAACTCTATTAAAATACACGGCAATAAACATAATACGACATGTGCAAGACTTTTATGGGGGAAGCTATACAAGTGAAGGACATAAAAAAGGACCCAGGTAAGCAGACATATTGACAGCTCAGTCTTGTCCAGGTATGGTTACCCCCCAAGTCAATCAGTGTGAATTCTGTGCAAATTCCCTCAGAATCTCAACAGGATCTTTCAAGGAATCTGACAAACTGTTTCTAATATTTGCCTAAAATTAAATGAACAAAAAATAGCCAAGGAAATGTCAAAAAAATCAGTAAGAGATCCTCTGTCTCTCTTTGCCACATGTCAGAGGTTTATAATGATTTTTCATGTATGGTTTTGGCACATGAATAGACCAAAAGCTCAGTAGAACAGAACAGAGTCCATACATGCTGATGATTGGGGAGACTGTCAGGGTCTATGGGAACTCTTCGTGCTACCTGCAGTTTGTAAAACTAAAGCTATTCTAAAATTAAAAGTTTGTTTTTGAGGGGCCCCCCAAAAACAAGTGGCAAAAAGATACAATTTCTATTATATCTCTGTATAATCAACCCATTAAAAAAAAAAAACCAGTGTGTGTGTCTTTGTGTTTATTTCCACTGTGTACACGAGCACATAGCTGTACAACCGTGCTATAAAATAGCCACTAGTCCCACGTGGCTAAAAGCAGCTAACACCTCCTCAGTCACGCTAACTACATTTCAAGTGCCCAGCAGCTAACATGCGTGGTTACCATTTTGGACAGTGCAGGTATAGAACATTGTCATCACTGCAGAAATTCTTTTGGACAGCACTGCACAGGATACATATATCTCTCTGTATATTGAAAAGACACTTGCGAACATATACCAAACAAGTGATTGCCTCTGGAGAAAGGAGTTCACTTTTCATTCTATATCTTTTGTATTAATTCACTTTTTATTCTATAGTCTTCTATATTCTATTTTTATGAGCAATATTTTTTGTAGTTTGCAGTGTTTTTCACTTTAGTTTTAAAGTATTTTACATTTAAAAAAAAGAGTATACCAGATGTCCTTCAAATGAATTATTTCCCTTAGTATTTCTGTCATTTTCCATGTGTCTGTTCGAGACAATATTTGTTTAACAAAACTCAGCACTGAGAGGCTACTCAAAAACTTTGGCATTTGATAAAGCCAATTAATAATATTATTAACATGTCCTTTTCCTAAATTGTCTTGATTCTGAAAAAATGAATAAAGGAGGCAAATATAGCAGGGTAACTTATTCCTGCCTCAAATTTTTAAATGCGTTGTACCCAATTTAAATGAAACTGGCCTTCCATTATATTCTCTTCTCCCCAACACCCCCAAAAGAGAAAGCGTAATTATTTTCCAGTGAACGGGCATTTTTAGACAGGTATGTGTGTATGTATGAATGTATTGATTTGCATTTTTTAGAACATACTAGGAGAATTACCTTGTTAAGTATTTGTCAAATAAAAATCCACAATAGCCCCAAAGATGGAAAACAATATATTAATTTATTTCCAAGAAAACAACGTGGAACGTCATCAAAACAAAGGCATCTCATGGGCTAGCCGAAACCCACTAGTCCGAACACGACATTCTTCCAATATTAAAGCACTTCAGACATAGAAGAAATGACCAGCAATGGACATGTAAACATCTATTCCGAAAGATTTCTTGTTCTACGTGAGAAGGATCCAGTGTAAAACATTCCTTCTTCTCAGGGGGCGTCATGTAAATAAGCTGGAAAAAACAAAAACGGTGATGTTTCGATTCTGCCATTAGCTCTGGGTGTATTCCCTACCCTTTGACACTTCATCACCCAGTACAGTTCCATCGTTTTCAGTAGCAGGAGAAAAGAAGGCTTTACTTCAAAGTCATTCCCTTAAATGTGACCAACATTCAACAGGCACAAGGACAGAAAAAAATAATAAAATTGCATTCATTAAGTGTACCATGAGTTGTAGTCACTGTTTTTCATTAGAATAAATATTATGGAACTCAACAGATCCACGGAGTACAAAGTAGACTTCACATTCTCCCGAGGTCACAGGATGTTTCCTCAAATATTAACACTGAAGCCAATCTGTTACACTAAATATGGCTTTATTTCACCTTCTCCCAGTGGTCCACTTCAGGCAATGAACTAAGCAGACCAGGGAAGAATCCTGATTTTCAGAGAACTTGTTCCCTCGTCCTTATTAAGACCCTGTCTGAGCCTCACTAACTTCACCTGCAAAACGGGGCGATCAACGCGAGCTTCACGAGAGTGCTGTGACGCTGGAAGGCAATGAGGTGTCAAGTTGCTGGCAGGACACCTAGAACGCAATCCGCTGCAGCTGCTGCCTCGTCCCCCACTTCTCTCTCGGGAATAATCCCCGATTTAGACCTCACTTTGTAGTTGATGATGCCCTCAGCCCGATATCACAACTGGCAACCCCACACATGCGTTAATAAAACACAACCAGATTCTAGACTCTTTTAGAGCAGCCTCTCCAACAGTGACGTTACTGCCAAGATGTTTAGAGTGAAACAGCTTCTGATTTTCTCCTCCTCCTTGTCTCTGCACGTGTCTGCTGTATAACAGACACCCAGGAGATGCTTACTGACCGACTCCTGAATGAATGAAGTGGATGGGTAAACGGGACAAAAGGTAAGTGACAGAGAGTTTCGCCCACAGGTGAAAGCTCTTAAAAACCCAGGCACCCCTATCAGCACCAGGCACGGCAAAGCTACCCAGGGAACATTCTGGATTCCTGAAGGGCTCACGGCTACAACTCGGTCTCCATGTTGCAGATGACATCACTTTGGTGGGGGCGAGGGGTGGCGGCAGAGAAGGACAGTGATTCACTCTCCTATGCAACAATTCCTATGCAATTCCTGTCTTGGAGGAATATCTTCATTCTTGGAGAACTCTTCCTTGTTCTCAATGGAAAATGATGCAAGAGGGATCGGAGCACATTCTGACAAATTATCAAGAAACTGATTCGCGGGGTCCTTTTACTGAAGTGGCAGGCAGTGACTGCCATCTTCAATTCTGTCTCCTGCGAACGACTTTACGTTCTAGAAAGAACCTAAGACACAGGAAACTGGAAAGTGCTGCTCCTGCAACGCAGGAACAAGATCTCGTTCTCAGTCAAGTTTTAAAGGAGTTTGGTGAGTTACTCAGAAAACAGTTTCTACGCCTAAGTGTAGTTGAGCAAAGAGAAGGAGTGTCCGTTAATGTGTGGCTATCGATCTGTCATGAAAGATTCCTTCTTCAAAGACACCCAATTCTTATTTTCCTAAACAGTACTATCTACAATTCTCCTTTTCATTAGAGCATTTATCTACCATGAGTATCCGATGCAAAGATCTGATGACAGTTACATTTATCATTGATCAAAACTTTAGCCTGATACAGAGGGGAGCCTCAGGGAACTGCCAGCGTGACCAGAGCGCCGGGATCACTCTGTACAACCATCCTGATAGTGCATTTCACAGTGTCCAGTAGGTATTTTAACATGTAATAGTGTAGTCGGGTCCTGAAGCCGTAACTGTGGTCCTCAAACTGTTCATTTAACCCTAGGCAAAGTTCTCTCCCTAAGAAAGGCTCTCCTTCCCAGCTGCGATTTCCCTCCAGCCCTGAGCTGCAGCAGATCAGAAATACCAGCTGGGCTGTATTGCAACTTCACTCTGATTGAGGGTTCTCTCTCGAAGCCGCAGTTCAAGACATTCTACAGTAAGAGGGTACGTCGTGAGCTCAAACTTGTTGGCAAAGAGGCTTGATGAATTAATCAACCACTTCAAGTCTCCGTTTCCATAGATACAAATGCCGTGGACGTAGTGGCCTGCGAGGGAGAGAACAAGAAGTAGTCAAAACAGGTTTGTTTTCGAGTCAGGGGTAGTGAACTCACAGAATGGTAGGGGGACGGCCTGACTGCTGCATGGCTAGAGATGTGCCAAGTCTACGAGACACTGATGAAAGAGAACTGTGCTGGTCCAGCCCACGAGGACACGAGAGTTACATAATACAAAGGAATGACGCACTAGGCATCACAGGGCAGTTCACGTATAATGAACTCTGGATTTCATGGATGCCAAGCTCTAGACGTGTACAGAGGAGAGAGGTCTTCTTTGGCCGTGTTGGTCAGGCTGCTTCCCTGAGCTCCAGCCTGGTCTATTCATGTGCCTGCTTTGTATCTCCTATTGGGTGAGGAATAAACCTCACCGATACGACGTGTCAGGTCTGAACGCCTTCATCCTTCCCAAGTCTTTCCCATCATAACCCATGGCAAGTCTACTCTTCAGTGCCCTGGGCACTTCTCCCCACTTTCTTTCACAGCCCACATCCAATCTGTCGGCAATTCTGTCAGCTCAACCTTCTGAATATTAATAGAATTTGACCACTTTTCACCACCCCCACTACTACCGTCCTAGACCAAGCCACCTCCATCTTTCTGTCTGAACTGGTATGCTAATAACTGGTCTCCATTTTTGCCTGTTAGTATATTCTCAGCACAACAGCCAGAGTGATTGCTCTAAATGAAAGCAGAACATGTCTCAAAACCCTCTAATGGTTTCTTATTTCATGTGGAATAAAAGCCAACATCCTAGCAATGGCATTCAAGATTCCTGACAGGGTGCTCCTTTGTAACCTGGACTTACCTCCCACCACATGCTCATTCACTTGCAACTCTTAATAACCCTTGCACAATTCCCATCAGCCACACTGGCCTCCTTGCTGGTTCCTGGCACCCTGGGCATCTTCCTCCTTGGACCACCCCTCTCTACCAGACATTCTCAAGGCTCCCTCTGGCACCATCCAGGTCTCTGCTTCAAGGCCATCTTCTCCGTGAGGCCTTCTCTGACCTCCTTCCCTTCTTCCCTGATTCATTTTTCTCTTGGCACTTACTACCAACACACAGGTTTCTTTGTTTATTGTCTTTCTCCAGAAGAGCTGGAATTTGAGACCACCGTGTTCACTTCTGTGTCCCCTGCACCTGGAACAGTGCCTGGTAAATATCAGGTGTTAAATGAACAGTTGTTGAATAAAAGGCTAGGGGAGGAGTTGTGGAGAGTTCGTGGATGGGCAGAATTTGGAAGCATCTGGCGGGGAGGGACGGATGATGGTTTCCGGTGGGAAAATGCCTCGGGAAAATTTAGAGATGGGAATTTTCTGCTGGAATGGAGAGTTTGGTGGTGGAACGGATTAAAAACAAGAATGGCAGAGTTTGCTTGGCATGGAGTAGAACGATGGTGGTGGACTGACTAAAAATAGATTTAAGGATTGGGCTATTTTTATCCCATGAATATGGAGTGCCATTAAAGATTTTTGAATAGAAGAATCAAATGATGAAATCGATTGCAGCAAGATTAATTTTGCAGAGCTTTGCAGGGTACACTGGAAACCAATCAAATGACTACAGTCATCATGTAAACCACAGAACCTGTTCAAAGTTAATGGTTGCCGTGAGTGGGTAGGGGAGGCTGTTAGAGGCAGAGGGCAGAAGGACTGAAAGGACCTGGTGATTAACTCAGTGTGGCTGGGATGAAGCACAGCAGAGAGTGAAAGTCACTGGAGAGAGAAGCCAGAGTTGTGGGAAGTTAACGAATAACTGGGAGGTGGGTGAGCAGAGCTCGGTGTGTGGGCAGCACACCCAGGCTCAGGAACTAAAAGGGACAGGAGAGAACATTTCAGGCAGGATCAAGTAGAGGGGGCAGAAATAGCTTGGTCTTCAGGATGGAGGCAGGAAGGACATCCTTGCGGAGAGAAGGGAAGGAGCCAGCAGAGAGGGAGACACTGAGAATGCAGGAGAGCAAAGGGATAACTGAGGGGACCCACACACAACCGAGACCACAGATGGTGACCTTGATTGTGAGGATGGGTAACTTTTCCTCTTGAAACAGGAAGCAACAACGAGAGAAAGGGCCCAAAACATTCTAAGATGGAGAAAAGGGAGGACATGAGAAAGGAACTGATACAGAGATTTTCATCAGATGTCTGCAAAGCTCTTGCCAAAGTTGAAATTAACCACCTTTTGAGAACGGAAAGGCTGTTTTAGCATAAGATTGGGAACTCAAAGGTGAGCAGAAAAACTGAAAGGCGTACAACAGGGAAGGCTGCCAGGACAATAATGAGGTAAATAAAAGAATAAGGTGGCAGCCAGGAGGGTCAAGCTGAAGTTAGCTAGCAGGTTCCCACCATGGGCAGTTTTTAGGACAGTTTTGTAACGTTCTCCAGCAATGTTCTGCTTAGGGAAATACAAATGGCAAAAAGCGGATGGTGGTTAATGATTGCGAGTGGGAATCAGCCCTGTGGGTCAAACGACAAGAGGACCTACAATGTCAGAGAGCACAGCATGGGACGGCTGATGCAGCACACAGGCTGGTCCCCGAGTCCTCAGAAGGAAGCTAGTAGAAGGAGGAAGCCAGGAAAGTTGAACTTCCGGGAATCCCAATTTTAAAAAAGCAAAACACATTTAAAACAACAACAAGCTTTAGGTGTGGGGATATAGTGATGGACAAACTGGTCAAATATCCCAGCCCCGTTGGAGCTTCTCTTCTGTCCTGGGATGAAAGACCGTACACTCTGTAGCATGTAAGTTGGTGAAGGAAGCTAGCAGGGCGACGAGGAGCTTGTAATAAGAGATGGGAGCTCCAAGTCCAAGACCAAAAGTGCCCAAGAGGGCTTGGAAAGTGGATACACACAGAGGTTTGGAACAAAGGTCCAGACTGACTTGCTGGCTTGGCATAATGTTCTGCCTCCCCTGGACCGTGTCTTTTTCTTTTCCTTACAGTGGTTTGAAGGATAAACATTTTTCATGCTATGAATCCTTTAAGGCTTTCAGATGTTCATTGGCATAACAGGAACTAAGCGAAGAAAAATGAGACATTTGTTTGAGAGGGGCTAGGCTACCTAAACTTTGTACCCTATGTAGGTTCCGGCTAGGGGCTACTTTCATGGCCTCCCTCTCCTGCCACGTGATCAGTAAAGGTCCCTATAAAAACGCAAACCTGTCTAGTCTATACCTTCTCTACTGGGGTAGGTCCTGGATACAGGTGGTGACAAGGAGACTGAAGGTGGGGCTCTACTTGGGTGTGTGGGTGTGTGGCTGATGCACAGTGGACAGGAGCATCTATGATAGGGGAGGGCTGGAGCTGCAAAGTAATGACATCACATGGGTCCCTGTTGTCCATGTTGAAGTCCTCAAGGGTTCCAGCCGGGGAAGAGGTAGAGAAGCCGACCAGAGGATGCCTGCAGCCATCCTAGAGAGAGGGTGATGGGGGTTATAGAAGGATGCGGAGAGGACAACATATCCCAAGTATTGGGACCCTGACTGATGGAGATGGTCTGTTTTCTAAGGAAGATCCAGGACATCAAAGAACAAAGTACCCTCCTCTCCATCCTCTTCTTTCCCCTGGGAGGGCAGGCCATGATGAGAAGGCAGGCAGCTGGCCATGAGTTGTCCTCTGGAGAAATTTGTGGGCTGATTAAGGTAAAGACATGAATATGCTTACGAAGAGATTTATTGCCTGCTCTTATGGGCTGAATTATGTTTCCCCCAAATTCATAAACTGAAGTCCTAACTCCCCAGTACCTCAGGCTGTAACTGTTTGATACAAGGACTTTTAAAAAGATACAAATGGGCCTATTTACCAACCAGAAATAGACTCATAGACATAGAAAACAAACTATGGTTTCCAAAGGGGAAAAGAGAGGAGGGATAAATTAGGAGTTAGGGATTAACAGATACACACTACTGTATATAAAGCAGATAAATAACAAGAACCTACTATATAGCACAGGGAATTATATTTAATATCTTGTAATAACCTCCAATGGAAAAGAATCTGAAAAATATATATATGCTTATGTATAACTGAATCACTATGCTGTACACCTGAAACTAACACAACGTTGTAAATCAACTATACTTCAGTTTAAAAAAAGGCATAATGAAGTTAGAATGGGGAATGTGGAAGGGCCTTAATCCATTATGACTGGTGTCCCTTATAAGAAGAGACTGAGACACAGACACTCATGGAGGGAAGGTCTCAGGAGACTCAGGGAGAAGCCGGCCGTCTACAAGCCAAAGAGAGAGGCCTTAAACGAAACCAAACCTGCTGACGTGTTGATCCAGGACTTCTAGCCTCCAGGATTGCGGGGAAATAAATTTCTGTGGTTTAAACCACTCAGTCTGTGGTACTTTGTTATGCTAACCCTTGTCAACAAATACATATGCCCCCCGTGTACCAGGCAATATTTGAATGGAATACACACCAAGACTGATTAAAACAGACCTTCCTCATGAGGTTCTGTAGAAATGAAAACGACTTAAGTTTTCTAGTTCTTGCCCATCTGGAGGAGCACCCTCTCTTGCTGCTTTCACCTGCCACCGTGCCGGGGCTGCAGCAAACTCCTCCGAGCCACCTGGAAACCTGTCTGCGGAGGGGGCAGAGGCTGACGTGAGGGACGGGGGTCCAGCTTGCTCCGTGGTGAGCACCGATCTCAGTTCTCATCCTGAACACCTTCTCCTCCTAACCGCTGCACTCCCAAAAGGGGCCGAAAGAGGAGTGAACAATAAGGAGAAAGCAGAAACTGGTGAGAAGGAAGCACCGTGATGCCCTGAACCTGCCTCCGCGTCTCCCTAGGTAATTATAAGCTGGAGAACGTCTGTGAGACACTTACATTTGCTTTTCAAAGGCTGTGCTCGAAGCCTCTAGCTACTCTATTTAATAATGCACAGACTGGTCTAAATGGACCAGCCGCTCTCTCCGTGAGAAGCCGTCACGGAGTCTACCACAACTACCTCTGCGCCAACACCAACAAGCAGTGCGGCCTCCCAGTGTGAAGTGAGTGCCTCTCACCGTGGCAGCCTCCGTGTTTATCTTCCATGTCAATCCACTTTATGGCTCTGAGGTTACCGGCCCACGATGCGTTGGGCATGGAGCCGGGGACACCTGCAACGTTGAGAGAGAAGAAAAGCAAAAATGAAAACCAAGAGAGAACAACATCAATTTCATCAGGTAAGCTTCCAAGTCACGCTTGTTTTTTTCTCAGTGTTTTGTCCTTCATGTCAGCTTTTTCGTCATTGGTGCGAAACGCCCGAAGGCTTGCCGTGTGAATAGCTGGTGTTTATAGATGTAGTGTTGCCATCAGTAAAAAGAACCTATTGCCTCTTCTCATAACGTGTGCCCAAGCCTGCAGGAAATGCCATAGCATGAAACTAATGCAGATGAAAAAGGAGGGGGATTTTCTGGTCTCTCAATGGCTTTTAATTGAGTTTACTTTTAATCCTATTATCAAACCTTTTAGGACCTTCCAGATAATGTCGTCTATCATATAATGAAAGTTCAGAAAACAGGCCACTCTATGTCCTTAGTGCTAATAAGTGAGAGATTCCAGGGTCTCTGTTACATGAAGTTGCAATGTCTGTCCTATGGAACTCGAAGTCTTTTAGCACAGTATCTTTTTTTTTATTCAATTTTTTAAAATTTTATTGCTTTTTCTGTTTTTTTGGTGGTTTTTTGGAGGCGGGTGATTAGGTTTATTTATTTATTTTTAATGGAAGCACGGGGGATTGAACCCAGGACCTCGTGCATGCTAAGCACACACTCCTCCACTGAGCTAAACCCTCCCCCAAACACAGTATCCTTTTTTATGTGTTAAAGTTCTTGCTGAGCATTTGGTGTGCTGGCCGTAGGGACAGAGAGAGAAACATGACATGATTCCTGAGCACCCGGTGAAGATGATGAACTGTTTACCCCAAGCAATAGGTTTCAAGCTTTAAGTTTTTCCTAGACTGCTGTGTCCTGATCTACCCATCTTCTCTATTTCTTTCCATTGTTCTTTTGACCCAAAGTTTAGTTGCTGACCCATTATCTAGAGGATGTTATCTAACCCACCTCTGAAGTGTAAAAAGCCTGTGAAAAGGAGAGCGGGGCACTAGGCTGCCATTTTGCTAAGCCAGGGCTCTCCCACCTTGGCACTACTGACCCTTTAAGCTGGGTAACTCTTTGTCATAGGGCCTGTCCTGTGCACTGTGTGACGTAGCAGCATCCCAGGGCTCCACCTACCCGATGCCAGTAATACATCCCTCCTACCAACAGTGACAATCAAAAATGTCTTCAGATATTGCCAAATGTCCCCTGGGGGAACAAAACTGCCCCACTGGCGAAACACTGCTAAGCTATCTCTAATAACCATCTCCATTTCGGTAAATTTTGGACCAGTCACAGTGATAGTGGTCCTATCCCAAGGTTTCCATTACCGGAAAAGGAGTGCTGTACACAGGAATCGATGTAAGTGCAACTAAAGGAGGATCGTTTCGCTTCTTAAGAGCTCCAATAATTTTCACCAGTGAGAAGTGCAGTCTGAACATCATTTTGATGTAACGTCATAACGCAAATGATATCTGTACCCAAAACGCAACAGACCTTTCTTAGAAGGTCTGGTAGGCAGAATAATGCCCCTCCCCTCCCCCAACATGCACTCAAAGAAGTCCTCTTCTTAATCCCTGGAACCTGAAGATACGTTACATTAAATGGCAAAGGGGAATTAAGGTTGCTAACCAGTTGACCTTAAAATAGGGAGCATATCCTGAATCGTCCAGGGGGGCCCAATGTAACCACATGGGTCTTTAACATTGAAAGAGAGGGATGGAGAGTTGGTTGGTTGGAATGTGAGAACTCAACTGATCCTTGCCGTTGGAGGATGGAGGAAGGGGCTGGGGAATGTGGGTGGCCTCTAGAAGCTGGAAGAGGCAAGGAGAAGGATCCTGTCCAGACCCTACAGAGAGGAAGGGAGCCCAACCAATGCCTTGATTTTAGTCTGGTGAGACCCATGCCAGACTTCCGACCTACAGAACTGTAAGAGAATACAAGTACATTGTGTAAACTGCTAAGTCTGTGACAAATTGTTACAATGTCAAATAGAAAACTAATACATAAGCTAATGAGGAAAAAAACTACCCAAGCTGATGAATATTTTTAATTAAAAAAAATGGACAAGGCCAATACTTTTAAAGAAGTTTAATTGGATTAGTCACACAAAATTTTTTCCTCTTTAAAAATATTAATAAAAACATGTGCATTTTCAGAAGGAAAATGTGATGCTCTTTTACCCTGATGTCACATAATAATTTATGTGACTGTATGATGATCTAAATCAAGAACTGTAGCAAGGTCTCCCAGCTAAAATTAAATTTTGCACAGCCCTTTCTGTAAAAAGCATGAGTCTGTACCCCAAGGGCTTTCAGGAACGATTCTTCTCTTCTTGCTGCCAAACTTGAAAACTTTGTTTATAAACGTTGAGTAGTCAAGAAAAATACTATTTATGAAACAGTATTTCTTCCTATTGCTTTAGTTTGCATTTAATACTTTAAAAATCTCTTGAGTGCTTGCCTCTCCAAAAAGAAGCTTCTCGATTTTGTTCTTAGCATACATTTTAAAAGAATTTACAAGAAAACTCGCCTGGGTGAAGTTGGGGCATTGGGAGAAGGCAGTCTGGAAAGCAAAGAGAGAATGTATTTTTACTTAACGTCTGCAAGATTAGCTGACACGTATGTGATTGTTGTGAGTCTATTTTGATCAAGTAAATAAAATATTGCCAAAACGAAAAGTCCCCTACTCTTCTTTAAAGGACTGCATTTTTAAAAGGGCACGATATTTTTCTTCCTCTTCCATTCTCCCTAACATCGATCATCACAAACTGACCCTTACTCAGAAACACATTCCATTATTCTAGAGATAAGACCAGGACATTAATAATGAATGACTGTTGCCTTTGAAATAAACACAACACCTATGAACCTGCTGCTAATGAAATTACAAACCTCAACTTCTATACTTTCTGTTTGATGACAAATCTCAAACATCTTTGTTTAAATACTGTTCATATTTGTGCTTTAAAAGTACACTTTTAAAAGCAGAAGTAGGGAGAGGTACATACAAATAATATTGAATTCTATTTTTTGGTTTATTTTGGTTTGTTTTTGCAAAGAATCTGTGAGACAGAGAAATAGCTGAAATATCTTAAAAATTTTTTATTTTTGGGGGGTGGAGGTAATTGGGTTTATTTATTTTTATTTTTATTAATTTTTTTAATGGAGGTACTGGGATAGAACCCAGGACCTCATGCGTCCTAAGCATGTGCTCTGCCACTGAGCTATACCTGCCCCCTGCCCCTTGCTTTTCAAGTGTTGTTCTTGGACGAACAGCCTTGACATCGCCTGGGAGTTTGTGAGAAATGAAGACTCTCGGGCCCCCCCACCAGACCTCCTGCACCAGAATTGGCAGCTTCACAAGGTCCCTAGAGGATTCCTGAGGATAGTCAAGCCTGAGAAGCTCTGGGCTATCATCAATATTGCCAAGAAGACTCAGCTGCTTTCTCTCTTGTCCTTGAAGTCCTCCTCTCAGCCTTCATCAAGTTTCCAGGCAGCTTCTCCCTCTCCTATTCTCACCCGAATTCTGCTCCCACGAAGGAATCTGGTACTATGTATCTTACATCCTCGTCCCCTTTGCTGGAAAAACAGGTGACCTTGAACAACACGGGTTTGAACTGCAAGGATTCATTCACACGCAGATACTTAAAAATCGTAAACAGTACACTACTACTATAGAAGGAGGTTGGTTGAATTCATGGAGGTGGAACCTCGAATATGGAGGACCCCTGGATTCACAGGGCCAACTGTAAGTTATACTTCAATTTTCTAACCCCGTGCTGTTCAAGGATCAACTGCATATGCAGCTGAACCCCTCAGTCACCTCCTTGAAGACAATCAATCAGCCCTCCTGTCGCCGGGAAGAGCCGTGTTGAGTGGAGGGCCAGGCCTCAGGGTGCCTTTGACTCCACAGCGTGTGGCCCACGGGGGACACTCAAGGCCGTGAGAGGAATGAATGGGTGTAGGTGCCAGGGATGTACCATCACCTTGGTCTCTAGCTCGTGTGTGGATCAGACAGGTCTGGTCTCTACTTGGCTTCCTAATATGCCTCCGTAATTTAAGGTATAATAACATTCTACTCCTCAGCATTGAAAAGCATTTCTTCTCCCTTTGTAGGTGTCAGTTTGCCCTACAGCAACTGCCTTGGTGGCCACGCATCATCTGTCCTCCACATCCGTGCGGCCTCGTACCACTAGTGCAGGGAGGACATAACACACTCAACCAGGCTTCTGGTTACAGCTCAGTCCAGACGCTTTGTAGGCATCCCTTGGGTATTATTTTGAGGAGATAATGGCAAGCAAAAGATTGAACAGCCTAAATGTACAGTGGGTCCACTATTCAGTAAGTCGTTTGTTCGGCTTCGGAGACCCCAGAGCCACTGATCCCATTACTTGTGCCAAAGTCCAGCTGCTCCTTTTACTCCCTTAAAAGCATCCACCTCATCTAACTCTTTCCTGTTTTTCCCCCAGAGACTGACCACGGGCGAACTCCCCGGTGGAAGAGACACTGGCCTGGGGACTGGAGAACTTTATTCTCACTCCCGCTTTGTCACGAGCAAGCTGTGTATCCTTGGGCATCATTTAATGTCTTCTAGACTCACTTAAGTAGGTAGATCAGATCACTGGTCTTCAATCCACAGAAGGACAATTTCACACTGTCACATACGCACAGACCTACATAACACAATTCACAGAACACTAGGATTATTACATGTGATGCCCTTGTTCGTGTTAGTTTCTAGTTTGGTCGAAACCCACCAAAGTGATTTCTGGATGCACTAATGGGATATTCTACTATTTGAAAAATACTGGGCAAGATGCTTGTGCTATTATCGTTGCTGTTACAACGCCGACTAGGCTTACTGTTTGTCAGGTGGGTAGTCGCGGGGTGTATGGGTATAAGTCTATCTTGAATTAACAAGTATCCTAGGAAGGAACCATTTTGCATTATTTCTAGGGTGGGGCAAAAAAGACACTAATGTTACCAGAGAAAACATCTTAAACTATAAAATCCAATTCTCCCATTTGTTCTTCACGGGCTAATACTTAAACAAAAGATTTGAGAGAAAGTTTACAGAGTAAGCAGGAATGTTTTTCTTGGGGCTTAACCCTTGATAGACAAATAACTGCATTTGTGGCATAAACAAATGTGATTCTTCACAAGCTTCACTTATATTGACTTGATTTTCTTTTTATTGTCCTAACATCATGTTCTTTTGGGAAGACCTATATGTGGTAACAAATTCCAACAATTGCTTATTATTTAAGCTCAGATATATATTTTTAGCTTCTTAAATAAGCAAGAATTTTGGTTTTAAATGTCAAAAGTGAATGCTGGTGTCGGTGTATTGAAAGAGGTTTTCTCACAATTTCATGGCAGTGCTATCAACTGGCACAAATCTGGAAAATCAATTTGGAAACACTGGGAGAGCCTACGCCAGTTCCCTTTGTCCTTTAAAACAGTTTCAAAATAAGCTAAGGAAATCATTTTTTAAATGGGAAAATCTGCCTATGAAGATGTTCGTCACGACATTATACCTGATGTCTGACTGCGCAGGCTTTGAAGTCAGATAACTGACACAGAGGGAAAAGTATTTCTTCTACCCTCTTAGCAATGGCCAAGTCTTTTCAGTTTGCCCTGCAGCAACTGCGTGGGTAGCCAACAGTCGTCTATTACCCACATCTGTCCTGCCTGGTACAGCTATGGAGGAGATAAAACAGTCAACAAGACTTACACACACTCAACAAATCCCAGCCTCTGCCATTACTAGCTCTGTGACCTTGAACAGTTACGTAATCTCTTTAAGACATCATCTACTAATCTTCAAAACTTCACAGGATCTTGTTAGTGTTAAATAAATGGTTAAAAGCATAACTGTTGTATTAAAATCAATATTTTGTACAAATACGTGTACAAAAGTTACACACGAAATTAGTAAATTGTTTACAAAACCTCCTTTAATGTCATATTGCTTTTATATTTAAAGTTTATTCACATACATTTGAGTCTGATTTGGTTCGCTGATTTAGTGATTGTGCTCGGGAACAGTCTAAGAATAATTCACTAACAACAAAAATTACACAATGTTCACTGCTGATTAGCCTCGACAATAAAAAATGGAGAACTACCTAATAGTTGCGAAATGTACGTTAAGTAGCTTGGAGATTTTTTTCTCATTGTTAACGGTGATTATTTTTAGAAATAAAAAGGTACATTTGTTTTTGCCTACCAAGTGTTCATTAATCACTCAAGATTTTTAACACATGAAGCTTACTGAGAGTCATTTCACGTGGACGTCTTTTAGAGTTCTGCAGTCCCTGAGATAAAGGCATAGCATCCTTAAGATAACCTTTCCACATTCATCTCTGATAACTGCCAACAAGTTAACTCTTCTTTGGTTGTAAGAAGAAAAGATGAAATGAAGAAAGGAAGAAAAACCAAGAATTTTAGACTGGAAGGGATTTCAGACATTTTCATATGTTTTAAGATTTTTAATACATTCCCCTTCACGGCCAACCTGTGAACATTTAAGTGAATTGCCCAGGACTGAGGACATATTAAATAACTTGTTGATTTTGTTGCAAGATAATTTACTCTCTCACTCATTCAAACGCAGGCCTCCTGTGTTCAGAGAAGTTGCTGGAGGTAAAGCCACAAGTGAGATATACTTAGAGTTTTTGGCCCAGAGTATCCAGAAGGGTTTCTATGTATTGATACTTTTATTAGCAGCCTGGACGCCTCTACTCAAGGGTCCTTCCTGGACAGTCTTCCAGAGAAGAAGAGGAAAGGTCTGAGCAGCGTTCAGAGAAGGGGGCATTCCCGGCAATCACAGAGCAGGGCAGATTTCAGTCCGGTCCTGACCTAAAGGCTGAATTTAGTCCACTGACCCTCTGCTTACATTTCTGTCTGCTTATAATCTTTTGCTCTTGTCAAACAGCTCTTTAATGATGGCAAACTTTTCTGCAGCAGTGAAGGCCTACTGTTCCCTACTTCCAAACAGCTTCCCCTTCTTCCCCTGACTAAACCAAGACCTTCTTCAAAATCTTTCACCTTCACAATTAACCTCAATCCACCGATTAATCCCTTCCAGCTAGGACTGTCGAAATTTTGTGCAGTACAGCAGCCCAGAGCTGATTTCTAATCAACTGGCAGTTCTTCAAGCATTATCTGGCTTTTAAAAAAATTTTTTTCAGTAAAAAAATTTTATATATCTATTAAAAGGAATCTTTAAAAAAATTTTAAACCTATAATGAAGCACAGAAATCCAATTATTTATTTATTTATTTATTATTTTTAATGGAGGTACTGGGGGTTGAACCCACTGAGCTGTTACCACCTCCCCTCAAAGAAACCCCAATTCTTGCACCCCCTTCCAGACTGAATCAGAAGCTCTGGGGATAGGACCCAGCAGACTTTATTCCAAGACCTTTATTTTAATAAGGCTTTAGAAAACCTGCCTGGGTAGACTTTGGGGTGGATCTTGAATGACGAATAAAATGTGATTAACTAAAAATGCTGCCTGGGAACTAACCCCACGACGGTTGTCGATTGTCGGGAAGTAAAAATGGCTCAAGGATGTAAGAGGCCAGCCCAGAATTTGCACCACAATTATG
Source organism: Camelus dromedarius (assembly GCF_036321535.1). Classification (NCBI taxonomy): domain Eukaryota; kingdom Metazoa; phylum Chordata; class Mammalia; order Artiodactyla; family Camelidae; genus Camelus; species Camelus dromedarius. The sequence goes on along the minus strand of NC_087454.1, from coordinate 6,590,069 downwards.
CTAATAGAGAATGAGAAGAATTACAAAAACCAAGCTTTCAGAACGATTTCCCTTCCACAAAGAACTGCTTCCAGTGGCACAGAGCAGGTTTCCGAACTCCAGCTCTCCGAGAATAAACTTGGATGAATAGCTGGTCTTTGACCATCTTCTCTCTGTATTTTCTTTTGAAGAGCTTGATCTGTGTCAGCACGTGCTGTACTTTAATACGTCAAAGCAAAATAAGGTTCCTTTCATCTGATTTGCTTGTCTTTAGTGCAAAATTATGCTAACTCAACGTAGAAAAGAAAGAAACATTGAAACAAAGAGCAGTTAGGTTACTCTTTGTAACTTTCCTCAAGTGACTGCTATCCTGAGAGTGTGAAGTCTTGTGAGCCAGGTGAGAGACAAGAAGCAAATTTATTATGATGATATTGTTTCCTTGAAAGTTTAAGGTTGAATGACCACATGGAAAGGTGTGGACCTTTTATTTAAAGGTTAATGAAAGCATCTGGAAGAAAAAACTTGCTTTATAGCGTTGCTACCAAACAAAAGTTCGTGTGCCTGTGGCGTGGTGAGGCCAAACAAACCGAAATGTGGGACTTTGGAGCAGAGCAAGGTTTATTGCAGAGCCGAGCAAGGAGAATGCGTGGCTTGTACTCAAAAACCCAAACTCCCCAATGGTCTTGTGGGGGAAGTTTTTATAGGCAAAATTTGGGGTGAGGGCTGCAGGGTGTGTGACTTCCTTCTGCTTGGCTGGGAGTGAATTAATAGGGCGATGTTCCAGGAATCTCGTGCTCTTCCTGAAGTTGCCACCCTTCGCCTGGGTGGGGGCCTTAGTTCCAGAAGAAGAACTCAAGGATATTGCTATGTATATTCCTTGAGGAGGAACCAGGATCCTACTTCTAATGGCTGCACTTGTTTTTGCCTCCCTCCTGGATTAGTAACTGTTTGAATCTGCCCTTTGGAACTCAGGAAAGGTCCGGGAGGCTGAATGAGGCCTATTTCCGACAAACAAGAAACGGGGGACACAGAAAGGCTTTGTACCAGGGAGGACCCCACAGGGTCCTGCTCTGTTTCAACGTCTGTTGGTTGGCACACCATTGACTCAGTGGCAGAGTATCCTTTGAGGGAGCTGTGCCAGGCGGGGCTGACTTCTGGCATGAACGGGAGGGAAGCACTCTCAAGGCAGACTTTTACCAGGCGTTCCAGAAATACCACCAAGTCTAAACAAACATCAGAACACTTACATATGGAGAGAGGTCCACCCTCAGACAAGTGGCCAAATAACCAGCAAACACTCTGCAAGTGGTTGAGCAAAAGGAGGAGGAAAGAAAAAAGAAGAGAATGAAAGGAAGAAAAAGAATTTGAAGTAATGTTTTCAAACTTCAGATATATCAAAATTTCCTGGAGTGCTTAAAATGAAGGCTTGTTGGGTTCTATTCTTTTTTCTTTTTTTAAATTGAGCTAGAATTGCTGTAGGCATTATAGCAGTTTCAGGTGTACAGCATAATGGCGTGATATTTGTATGTGTTGCAAAATGATCACCACGATAAGTCTAGTTAACAGCGAACTGGTTTTCAGTTGAGCCCCCAACTGATTTCCAATCTATTGGCAGTTCTTCAAGCCTTGCCTGGCTTAGCATAATGTCACTTTCCTTTGCTGGCTCTGCCCTAGTTCGGGTGTTTAACATCACCCCCCAAGAAACTATTTTAATTGCCTCCAAGCCAGTCTCCCCACCTTCAGGCTGCCCACTCTTTGGTAATAGCAGCGGCTGGCTTTTTCTACAATCAGTGTTGACCCTGCTGCTGCCTTCCCATCTGGGGGATTCGGGGTTACTTTGAATGGTCTGCCCTGTGTCTGTTTCTTCAAGCCACTTGGCGATGTCTACCCACCAACCATTCTCCCTCCAACAAATGAAAGCAAATTCAGACTTGCCTTCATCCCAAACCTCTCCTGCTGGTGCCCACTGCACCTCTTACTAGAATTCTGACTCCTCACCTCACTCATTTTTCATTGCTGCTTCTGCTCCTCGGGACCCGGTTTAATGTGATCTCCTCCCCCAAAAGCCTGACTCTGAACTGGCACTTTTTTTCTTTTGCTTTAGATGGTCACTCATCAACTGCCCCAGCCAGCTCCCCAGAACAGTGACCCGGGCTGGGTCCAGGAGTTCACGGCTCTAGATCACATTCTGGCCAGGGAGACACCAAAACGCTGACCATGGTGAGACAGGAGGGAAGGGGGCAGAGCACAGCCGTTAACAGAATGACACATCAATTAACACCAAGATGGCAGGTAAGTCAACTCGCAATAGACCGTGAAGCTCAAGATGCAGGAGATTTAATTTCTGCTAGACCTTGGGCTTCATTACACACTCATTGTATTATATTAGTGTGGTGAATGACACACCCACAGGCACCACGACAGCTCTGAAGCTGATCGTAAAAGGTCAATAAATGAGCAGTGGCCCGATTCCGGTAAATCCCAGGCCCTTCCCCAAATGACTGGAATAATCCTCCCACTTGCTAGCATATGAAGTTACTGAGCCCATAAAAACAGCAACACCTGCCTCACAGCCTCTTCCTCCTGCACCTTCCCAGACTGTATAGAGTCTGTATCTAGTTTTACTTTAACGTCCTCCTCCTTGCCCCCCGCCTTGTGGCCTCTCGGGCCTTCTGAGACGGCCAGCTCTCTGTCTGTGAAGTGTGCATCTCTTTGAATAAATCTGCATATACTCACGCTTGAATTCTTTCCTCATGGTGGGGCACATCCCAAAGAGTTGACCAAGACCTGGGACAAGGCCATCCTCTTATGCCCTATTTTCTTGTATCAATGGCACAAAAGAATGTTTTGCAATCATGTCCCCAGACTACAGAAAGCAGATGGGTAGCCCAGAAACCACCTCTGATTGATTGGTAGGCCCATTTGGTGTGATCCCATTAGAAGAAGGGGTGGACCGCTGGGGGAAAGAAACAACCACAGATTTCCCGTGAAAGTCTGGACTGCTAGTGCCCATTGTCCACAATTCACTGGAGCTTTATCCAGCCAGGAGCTGTCTCCTGCTGCCCTGGTCCCCATCACACATAGTCCACTCATGTTGTCTGCCCGGCCCTGTTGACATGTAGTTTGCAATACTGGGTTTCCACACTACAACCTTCAACCCTGCCCACGTCATCTTTCATCACTGGCCACACACGCCCAGCTGTCCTGCCATCCTTTTGGGAATTCCTAAATTGGTCTTCTATTTTCACATGGTTCCCTGAATCTTGGCTTACGCAAATGTCTAATATATGAAAACAAGCTCAAAATAAGTTATGGGTGTGGTGCCAAATGGTGCCTGCCGAAGCCCTGCGACCCCCATTCCTGGGCTCTCAGATGTCTGCCTGCAAGCCCTCAAAAACAAAAAAAGGTCCACCCTTTCCTAACGTGTTTGCTTTAGCAGAACAAACAGCCCTGGGAAGCGGATAGCCTCACCGTAGCTCATGTCTCCTCCTCATCAGTCAGAAATCCCACTACCTTGCTAGTGTCAGCCCAGGTCTCCATCTCCCTGGAGCCGTAAATCCACTCTCCTCCCATATACCAAAGCTCCTTACCTCACTTAGAGCCAATCAGAAATCTGTTCCCCTGTCCCTTTGTGTTCACAGCCCCTTCCTCAATAAAAGACCCTGCACATTCACGCTCAGTGGACACGTGGGCTCCTCTTGCCTGGATGGCCCACTGGTGCCTCCAGCAGGGTAACTGTTAAACTTTTCTTTTGTTCTTCACGCTGGAGGACACACAGGCACCTCTTGTCCGCGTGGCCCGCTGTTGCCTGTAGCGGTGAACCTACTAAACTTTCCTTTGTTCTTAAACTTTTCCTTGCCTTTGGTAAATTCTTTTACCAACCAGCTTCACTAGCCTGCCTCCATGTGTTCCCTCAAAAATGGGAATGTCATGCACAGCACGGTGACTGTAATTATTAACACTGTATCGCATATTTAGAAGTTTCTAGTAGAGTAAGTCTTAAAAGTCCTCATCACAAGGAAAAACAACGTGTAACTGTGGTGGTGGTAACAGACGCGAACTAGCCTCACTGTGGCGATCATTTCACAGTATGTACAAATATCGAATCATTAGGTTGTATAACGAAACAAAAACTAAACTGAAATTAAAATAACGTTCCATGTCAATTATGTCTCATTGGAAAAATAGAAAATAAGCTCATACCGGTTAGGAACTAAAATTAGTAGAGTTTAAATCCTAAGATAGCCTCTCCTCTTAAAAAAAATTAGTTTTAATAGACTGTGTGGTTTGTTTGTTTTTTTAGAGAAGTTTTAGGCTCACAGCAAAACTGAGTGGAAGGTATAGAGATTTCCCTCATACTCCCAGCCCCTGTCCTCATTTCGTCCCTATCAAACTGGCGAAGATTCATAAAATGATAATACCCAGTGGTCGAGAGGGTGTCAGGATTCTGAGGGTTTCAGACCTGCCAGTGGGAGCACACACTGGTCCAACTTTTAGAAAAGCCACGTGACATTTTGCACCAAAATTCTTAAAAACTATGCATATCCCGTGACTCAGCAGTTCAGTGTATTGGGGTTCGAATCCCTTGTAAATTATTATCTGAGAGGCAATGTAATAATTAATAATAATAAGAAGAAGAAGAAGAAGAAGAAGGAGAAGGAGGAGGAGGAGGAGGAGGAGGAGGAGGAGGAGGAGATGGAGAAGGAGAAGGAGAAGGAGAAGAAGAAGGCAGTTAAAAGGACAGACTCCGAGACGAAACGGCCTGATTCCAGGTGCCCGCCCAGCCCGTCTCTGTGAGACCACCACCAGGGTATCTGGCCTTGCTGTCCTCAGTATCCCGACCCGTAAACGAGGGCCAAATCCATCCCTGCACCTCGGGGACCTGTTGTGAAGTGTGTAATACACTTAATGCGCTCTGAGTAGAGCTTGGTACGTAGTAAGTGCAGAAAAAAAGTGCTTATCCGTCATCATTAATTACCAATTTTGTTAATAAAACAATGAACTATTATTACCGATAAGACCTCCTAAATGCCCATAATTTGAGGCTTTGCTGAGTGAATGATAGAGCGTTCAAATGACAGCACGCTCCAGAGCTATTGCAAATTGTGATGGAGAATTCTTCATGCCATGGAAAGGCTGTGACACACTGGTGAACGAGGAGAGACATCTCCTGGGTGTTCTGAATTGTTGGTGAGGGGTGAGGCCTAGACGCTGGTAATTTTTAAAAAGCGCTCCATTACAGTAATGTGTAGTCAGGGCTGAGAACACTGGTTTTTCATAAACTGTTTAATGGAACATCCCTTTATAGGGATAATATGCTTCAGCTGCTAAAACACCAAATACTATATCTCAGAAAGGAAAGATTTTACTTATCACCAAAGCAACTTTATTTTGAAGTTTTGGAGACTTAAAAAGTATGGAAAAGTTCAAAGAAGAGACCAATTATTTATTTTCCAACTCCTCCAAATTAGCTAATGTTAAGCATCCTGGTACATTTACCTTGTGAATCTTTACTTTTTTTCTCTTAAAAATATTATTCTGTAATTTGTGAAAAATTGAATCCTGTTTCATGGATCCTCATAACTCAAAAAAGTACCATGAACAAAAATGAAAGCTAACTTTCCCCAAACACCACAAAATCTTATGTCTGTAAGTAACAAGAAAACATTATTTCATAAAGCATCTTTTTGTACACGTAAATCCATGTCACCTTGAGACTATGAGACAGCTACTAACTAGACTGACATATACCAAGTATGGACTGCAAATCACCTTTCACAAGTGGCCTTTACCATTGAGACATACGGGTTGGCTTTCCTTAAATGAGTTACACATTTATCACTTTTACAGGTTTATCACTCCAAAAAACCATTTCCTTGGACCTACGCTTTGTTATTTGCAGCATGTGAACAGTAGGTAGTAGGTTTTCCTTTGATTTATTTCTTTAGGTGTGTTTGTTCACAGCTTGAATTAGGTGTTTGCATTTCAAGTGCATTTCCTAGATTTTATGTGACTATTTCAAATAAAAGTATTTACAGTGTTGACCGCCCTTCTCATTCCCTTACACAGAAAGCAATTTCATGGCCAGGTGGTTCCTTACTGGAATCGAAGGAACACGGTATGCCCGGGACTGCTTTGTTTCTCACCTGGGGAAAGGTGCTTAGTAACTCCATTAGACAGATTTCATCTTGCCCTGCACACACTGCCTTCTCCAAGGCACCAGGTCACACCCAGCTGGATGTAAATCAAGAATTCATTTATAAGTTGGTAAACATTCCCTCCAAATCTGTGTAAAAGCAACCAAGTAAGACACCACACCTGCTTAGGATTCTTGTTTAATTTTAACCCCCATTTACAGCCCAAGACTGGTCCAACGGAGCTGAAGGTCAGTGGTAAATTCCACCTGTCGCTGCAGGTACTGGGGTATACATAGGTTGCTAATTCTGGGAGCTAAGTGCCTGCCTGTAAGAAGCCTAACCTTTCATACAGAACAGCAGAAGCACTTCTGTTTATACTCCTCTGCAAATATGAGAAACATCTAAATAAACTTTAAAAAGAGAAGAAACATAGGAGAGAGAGTCCTAGGATGGGCCTGGCCTCTGTGGGTATCCCAGCTCCCCCACACCCCCGCCACTCTCAACCCCACTGAATGTGCAGCTGTTTTTAGAAACACAGGAAGCCACAGGGTAGCCCCAGCATTTCTTCATGAAACATCTGTTTAACCTGAACATTCGGATGAAAAGCACTGGGCTGCAATTAGAAGTTATACAATGACGCAAAAACAGCAAAACTAATTTACGGGGGTCAGGATGATTGTCAGTCTTGGCACGGAGCACAGGGGACTCTTGGAGTGCCAGCAGTAACGTGGGTTCTTGTGCTGGTCCCTCAGGTGCGGATCAGCTTGAAAATTCAGTGATTTCAATTCTGATCTGTGCAGCTTTCTGTATGTATATGATATTTCAATCAAAAGTTTAAGAAATTTAGGAGTAGGTGGGAATGCAATATTTACATAAATTCATGAAACAAAACATGAGACTTCAGGAAAATGTTGGCCCCTCCGATTTCTCGCCCTTGAACCCTTGTCCTCTGCCCGCGGTCATTTTAGGGATTGAAGTGCCAGTTTTGAGGATTCAATTTTCTGGTTTTGAGAGCTTTACTTTTAAGCTTTTGAATACTGGGGTTTCCATTTGTGCCACAGTCATTTCAGTATTTTAGGAACTCTGAATTAGGAACATCTTTAGATCAAGACCAGTGACTAGTGCAATTTACAGGAAAAGAGAAACACTAGAGCCATCAACAGATCTAGGCAGACGCTCTTCCAAACAAGTTCTGATAGAGATGATATCGGGATATTTTTAAATCTCATTACAGTCTTCTCATGTGACCTGACTGACTGAAAGGATGCATGATGGGGAGTTTTGTGGGTCTGTCACATGTGTTTCTGGAACAAAAGTGGAATATGGATTTGGTTATTCCTATTTTTCTAATGAAGTTCATGATGTTCCTACTGTTTATTCTGAATCACACATACTGAGAAATCAAAGACAACAGAAGCATCTCAAATTCAAACCTAAGAATGATATAACTACATGCTGTATTTACTTCTAGTTTATTACCCCAAATGAATAATATTACTAAGAGGGGAGGGAACAGCTCAGCGGTAGAGCACATGCTTAGCACGCACGAGGTCCTGGGTTCAGACCCCAGCACCTCCAAACAAATAAATAAATACCTAATTACCTCCCCCCTCCAAACAGCGACAACAACAAAAATTACCAAAAATGACCTTACTTTTCTTTTTTTTAATAATAAGAGGTCAAACGGAATCTATTCTTTATGGAAAATAATAAATAAATTAGCAGTATGAGAAAAGAAAAGTTTGCCAAATGGAACCAATACTCAACAGATAATCTGCCAGAGACCATCACATTCACCTTGGAACACACACAATGAATTCGGTAAAATGAAAGAAAGGAAGAATGAGAAGCTGCTTTCCCAGACCCCAGAGCCTTCATATTCTGTGATTCCATATGTGACATTCTGGAAAAGGCAAAACCATAGGGATGGAGAACAGGTCAGAATTATTTTTTTTTAACAGGTCAGAGTTTGCCAAGGGTTTGGACTGAGGGAGGGGTTGATTACAAGGAGCACCACCAGGGACTTGTTGGAGGTGTTGGAGCTGCTCCTGACTGTGGTGGTGAATGCAGGACCCAATGCAACTGTCAAAACGCAAGGGACTGGACACCAAGAAGAATGAATTTTATTGCGTATAAACTTAAAAAGGAAAAAGGAAGCTGTTTCAAATTTAGCAACAATGTATAAGAAGAATGGATTTCCTTCATGGTAAATAGATACATTTTAAAATTCTATTTTGTAGTATTCCTACGGAATTTTTCGTTTGAGAAAATGTAATATTCATTCTCTTTTTAAGAATGAATTCAGAACGTTTTTTTATGGAATCCTGTCATTAAAACCCATCTTTCAGTATTAGACAGCATTCATGCCCAAATGTCATTTCTGCCTTTTGCTCCAATACCTAGAGTATTTCAGAGAGAAATTGTGAGAAGCACTAAATAAAGACTATCGTATTATGACTTACAAGTCCCACCTTCGTGCCCCAGTTCAGCTGCTAAATCACATGACCCAGAGAAATCACGTCACCTCCCTGGGCTTGGTTTCTCAACTCTTAAATGATGAAATTTTCCCTTTCAACTGAGTATGAAATTACCCATTCCACTTCACAAAATCATTTTGTTATTCCTGAAGTAGCCATTCTGAGTTTCTACTTCCTTTCAGAATCATCCACTTAAAAAAAGGAAAAAAATAATCTATCACCAAAACGACATTCAGTGGGCATCTTCTCAACACCCAGATCAACTTCCTCACTTTACAGAGGAGGAAGCTGAGACCCAGAGAGGTTAAATGACATGCCCCAGGTCAGACACCTAGTTCAGGACAGAGGCTACAACCGAGAAAACAACTGTGTAGTGTGCGTATCTAAGTCACTGATCCCTCCTACATGGTCCAGTGGCTGGAGTTGAGAACTCCTTCCAAAGTTTATGTCCTAACACCAAAATTAATTGAGGCCAAGGTTGGTTAACAATTTGTCCGATGTCAGACAAGCGGTTAACTGACAAGGTAGAGAGGCCAGAGTGCACGCTCCTCCCTCCACACTACCCTGCAAGATTAGGGAAACATTTAATCTCAGATTAAATCATCTGTGTAAAAAATTAATAAAATGATTAATCCCAACAGAGAAGGTCTATGAGAACATTTGTTAACAGTAAATACATTACGATTTGGCTGAAATTTGGCAAAATATCTTCACGTTGATGCCAAAGTCAAACAAACAAGGGGCTCATGAAATAGGAAGACTGTCAATTTTTCCTTTTTCCCTTTCTATATAGAGGAGGCAGAATACTCAATATCCAGAATCAATGAAAAAAACTACCTCTAAACACTGCACACGGAACAGTCTATCACACTAGTCCTACCACTCTTAGGAACACCCTCCTCCCATGTTCCTGGCAGGAAGAGGAAGGACCAAGGGAACAGAAATCCTCACAAGCATTATTCCGACTCTTGCTTCAAATGCTTAAAGAACTTGTGTTTGTAGATTCAGTTTTGTCCATTAAAAAAAAGGGAAGAAGAAAACTCAGACTGGTTAATATATGTCCTGAAAGTTACATAAAAAGGGTTTCACGTTTCAGCAAACCATTGTCATGGGATATGTAGAAAGCCTTCGCCTGGCATATTGGAAGTTTGCATTTCCTTTGAAAAGGGGAAGATACTCATTTCTGAAGATTAGAGTCAACTCAGTGATTTTTCGTGAATTTTAAGTTTTCCTGCTTTGATTTTGTGCAGTACGCGGATGCTTGTTGAAACTGGCTGATGGGAGCATGAGAATTACTGTACTATTTATTCTCCATCCTGTAATGTGTTTGTAAATTTCATAACAGAGGTTTTTCTGGGCGGGGACAGGAGGTAATTAGGTATTTATTTATTTATTTATTTAATGGCGATACTGGGGATTGAACCCAGGACCTAGTGCATGCTAAGCACGCACTCTAACATTGAGCTATACCCTCCCCCCATCATAATAGAGTTTTAAAATTATCCCTGTGTAAGTAGGTAGGAGAGGCAACGTTCGTTTCAACATAGAGGAAGTTGAACACCCAAAATGGGAAGAACATGGCTGGGTTAGCAAAAACTTGTATAGAATGATAGTGGAAAAAAAACTCTTTCTTGTCTATGTTGATTTCCTTTGTCAAGAAATTGTATTATATTCTAGGGGGAAGGTTATAGCTCAAGTAGTAGAGCACATGTTTAGCAAGCACGAGGTCCTGAGTTCAATCCCCAGTACCTCCCCCCCCCAAATAAATAAATAAGGAAACCTAATTACCCTCCCAAACCCCCCCAAAATAAAAAATTTTTAAACAGAAATTATTTATATTCTAAATAGACATCTTAAGTTCTTCTCCGTACATGGTAAGGTTTAAGAAAATAAAACAACCCTATTAATCCCAATTTCTGTTCTTTTCACATGATGTGATCTCAAAAATAGAGTCCTGAAGACACGACTGATGTCCTTCGCATTTTTAAGGAAACACTCCTCTCATGGATATGAGAGCATAACTCACAGTATTCAGTATTGCTGTAAGCACTAAGGGAGGTTCTGCAGTAGTTTTAGAAGGTATACCAGTAACATTAAGGGAAATCAGAATCAGAAAAAAGCAAGTACCCATCACAACAGGCTAAACTGCTTAAATTTTCTTATAATTCCCCCATGCCTCCTTGGGTATAGTACGTCCAGTTTTACATGGGTGTGGAGCCAGGGTGTAGACATCCTTCTGCAGTAAAAGCCATTCAAATGGATTTTATTTAACACCTTCCTTGAGGACCTCATTAGTTTAGGAATTCTAGACCACATTTAGGTTTTCTTAATGCACGTTCGTATTAACAAGTGGCTCGACACCTCACCTCTCGCTTCACATCCAACTTTTTCATTCAGTTCTCAAAACAGCTTTACTAAGTAGCCATCGTTAGTGTGACTGCACAGACGAGGAGTTTAAGGTTCAGGTACCCAGGGCCACAAAGCGAATAAGGGCAGAGCTAAAATTCCTCATCGGGCTTGTCTCTCTCCAAAGCCTGGGCTATTTCCTCAACCAGAGTCCTTCCCAAACATCAGTCAGCTGCACGCGACTCTCACAACACCCACCGTAAGCGACTAGCACCGTGAAGCTCTGCCTTATACAAACCCACTCTCAGGCTTACTGGTGGCTGCCTTTGTTCTCCATTAAGGACAGTCTCTAGATGGAAACGAACAGAACCAGGATCGGCTGCAAATCTACACCCGTGCCAATCTGTGAGACATGGTCTGTGCCAGCAGCCCTGGAGGTGGGCTTCCAGACAAGAAGCAACTTGTCAGAACTACGAATGCTGGGGCCTGCTCTGCTCTGGCTGAATCAGAAACTCTGGGGCCAGGGCCCAGCAATCTGAGTTTTAACAGGCCCTACAGCAGATTCTGAAGCATGCTCTGTCTGGGAACCACTGCACTACATACATTACCCTATTTAATACCCATAACTTCTCCTGGAACCAAATACTATTTACTATCCCCAACATCACAGATGGGTAAACTGAGGCTCGGTGTAGACTAAGGCCAGTAGCACATAGTCAGTAGATAATGGGGGCCAGGACGTAAATTATGCTTTTCTGGTTCCAAAGCCCTTTCATAATATCATGTGGACTCAAAGAGGAATGGCATGAGATTTGGTCGCACTGGTTCCAGGAAAGCAGAGATATTAAAGAGATCATACAGACACTGATCATAAATCTTGTATGACTATAAATCTATTTCATGTGCAGCAAGTATCTTATATTATTTTAAAGGCATTGAAATGCAATATTGTGTTTTGTTTAAAAATAAAAAACGATGCTTCTTGAAAAGATTAGCTTCATACAGTTGGTAGCGAAGGACTGGAGGTTGGACGGAAGTTGGAAAAGTGGTCTTGCCAGTTCTAAAGCAGAACCTATCTTAATGCTTTCTGCGAGAATTAAATTCAGCTTACCCGATGTTTACCAATTATAATCGTATTGGTACTTAAGTAAATGTACACAGATACTATAATCCAAATTTTCTTGTCTTGTATCATGTTGTTCTAGGGATTAGGGATGGAAAGCTAATTAAAGGGGGCGGATATAGCTCAGTGGTAGAGCATCCTGTGCTTAGCATGCACGAGGTCTTGGGTTCAATCCTCAGTACCTCCATTAAATAAATAAATAAACCTAGTTACCTCCTCTCCCTCCACCCCACCAAAAAAAAGTTAAAGTAAAAAAATTTTAAAAAAACCCAAGGCTAATTAGGAGCAGTATTTCCAGATTGCTTCCTTCACAGGGTGGGAGGCAAAAAATGTTTGAGTACAGATTCCCCAATGAAGATGATCCAAATATTATAGCACCGCCAACGGCCGGAGGCATTATGAATGATCCTCAAAATAGCTATAGCTTCAGTATAGTTCAATTATGTAAATACCAGCCCATAACCTGTCTAAGGCTTCTCTACCAGGAGCTTGGCATCTTATGACGTAGAATCATCAGTCTAAGTACTCCAGGGGGAGGGTATAGCTCAAGTGGTAGAGCGCATGCTTAGCATGCATGAGGTCCTGGGTTCAATCCCTAGTACCTCTTCTAAGAAATAAATAATTACCTTCCCCCCCCAAACAAACAAACAAACAAACAAACAAAAAAACCAGTCTAGGTACTCCACAGCCAGGGTACACTGTAGATTACAAACCTTTTCCTGTGGTCTCATCCAAATTACTGCACCAAGGAGAGCCTAGAGTTTTTACCAAAGAGGACAACCAAGCCAAACAGGCCCACATCACTAATACAATATTTTGATAATCGTGGTTGAATTTATTATGTGTATTTAATATTGTCTGGCCATACAAAAATGATGTCATTTTTAAACTCTGTTGAATGGATAGGAACCCAAGGAAGGATCTGTGTTGCATCATTTCTCCTTCACTCAGAATTTATCTCCATATCAACAAAATAAATACCAGTGTGGATGGTCATCTGGCCACAGACACACACACACACAGACACACACAGACACAGACACACACACAAGCTTTATTATAAACCTGAATGTAGGGGGAGGGTAGAGCTCAGTGGCTGAGCACATGCTTAGCATGCATGAGGTCCTAGGTTCAATCCCAGTACCTCCATTTAAATAAATAAATCCAATTACCTGCCGCCCCAAAAAAGTGTTTGACTCTCTAAACTATGTGCATATATAAGCTTGATAAAAATAAATACTAAATAATATAAGCTTTTAAAAAAAGGGAATCAGAAAAAAAAATAAAACACACCTGAATGTTGGCATGATGTTCATTAAAACACGATTCCACCAGGCCATCAATGTTTATAACTCTCGGTCACTAGTCAAACAGCACGACTGAATGCAGCCTTTGTGGTGCTAGAAACTGCACTCTAAATTTGGGCTGATGTACAGTGAACACAATGCATACTTTGAAAAAGACTGGGGCTGATCCAGCCACACCCAGATTTAAGGCCCTGGTAACCTTTCTGTAGAGAACACATACCTTTCAAATAGCTCAGTGTTTATTTATGTTTGCCGAGAGCTACCCCTGGAGAAATAGCTCAAGTTTCTACTATTGTCTTTTAACCTTTCACTTCCTTATACTTTTTCTTACACTTTTTTTTCCCCCAAGCCAGGAGCTAAGGAGCACGCTAGGTCAAATTCAGGCAGGAGAAGCCCGCTGCATGGACCAGGAGCAGGCCCGGAATGGGGCCAGGAGCAGGCTTGGATAAGCGCCAAGTTGTGGGAGGAATTCAGACCAGGTGCAGGTAAGGCGGAAACTAAGTGGAGGCGTTCACAGTGGGCGCCAGTGATTTCTTTTGCATCAGACACAACTGCATCGTGGGCCCCGGTTGGCTACCTGGGAACCAAATTTTCTAAGGAAGGACTCTGCCCTAACATTCCAGCTGGAACTCTTGCTAATTCTACAGAGTATTGGATATCTTTATCTTTGCTGATATCATTTGTTGGCTTACCTATTGTGGAATTATACCTCTAAGCCACATCTGATGCACGGTTTCTCTAATCCTTGCTGTCAAAAATGACTCCTACCCCACTGACCCCGGGAAGGACCATCACCCTCAGATCTTCTCAGAACTATCCAGCCCCTCCCCAGACCCAACCCACAACCATCCAGTACTCTACAATCTTCAGTCATGTACAGTGATAGGTCATAGTGTGGGGTAGTGATAGGGAAGATAACAACGGATGTCATACTTCTCACCCTGAAGGAACCCAAACGCTGAGGAGGTTAGGCAGAAATTACAACTTAGCAGGTAATTTTAATTCAATGCTGGCAGCAGCGGCATTGGGTATAGGAGAATCCAGAGTTGGAGTTCCAACCATCTGGGAGGTGGGTTATCAGGAATGACTTCTGGAGGAGGTGACATCGAAGGTGGATTATAAAGAATGAATGTGATGACTGGATAAAGAAGATGTGGTATATATTTACCATGGAATACTACTCAGCCACAAAAAAGAATGAAATAATGCCATTTGCAGCAACATGGATGGACCTAGAGATGATCATACTAACTGAAGTAAGTCAGACAGAGAAAGACGAGTATCATATGATACCACTTACACGGAATCTAAAAACACAAATGACACAAATGAACTTAGTTGCAAAACAGAAACAGGCTCAGAGACAAAGAAAACAAACTTATGGTTACCAAAGGGCAACGCAGGGGAGGGATATACTGAGAGTTTGGGATTAGCAGATATAAACCACTATACACAGAATAGGTAAACAACAAGGTCCTACTGTACAGCACAGGGAACTACATTCAATAGCTTGTAATAACCTATCATAAAAAGAATATGAAAAAGAATATATGTGTATATCTGAATCACTGTGCTGTACACCAGAAACTAACACAACATTGTAAATCAACTATACTTCAATTAAAAAAAAAAAAGGATGAATGGGATTAGTTAGAGATGGTAGGAAGGGTATCCCAGAGAAGACATGATAAAAAGCTACCAAAAAAAGCATGTGAAAATTGCACAAGTGCGTGGGACCAAGTCGTTGCTGAACAGGAAGTATGAGGCACCAGGTAAAAAGAACTGGGAGAAGGGAGATGGGGCAGGGGAGGCGGGGGAGTCAGGTCACAGAGGTCACGCCACATGAAGAGCTTCAACCTGACCCTCAAGATAAGGAGAAGTTGCTGTGAAGCTTTAAGCAAGGGAACAACAGGTGATCTTCCAGTCTGTCTGAGATTCTGTACACCCACCATCCCCGGGCTGTGGGAAGCAAAGCTCCCAGGCACCTTTGTCCCACAAAACTCCTTGGGCAGAGATTTCGGAAGGCTTCAAAGTAAGAAAAACTTGAGCTCTTCAATGAAAATTAGCTTCCTAAATGTCTGCACATGATCTAGGTGAAAAATACATCTTATAAACAAAAGGTCCTACTGTCTAGCACAGGGAACTATAGTCAATATGTTGTAATAGCCTATAATGAAAAAGATTATGAAAAGTAGCATATATATATATATATATGTATAACTGAATTACTATGCTGTACACCAGAAATCAACACAACATTGTAAACTGATTGTACTTCGATTAAAAACAGAAAAAATACATCTTGTTCCTCACTTGCAGACAATAGGATGCCTAAAATAAGGATTCTTCTTCTTTCTCTGCATACTTTAGTGAACTAAAAAAAAAAGGTTATCTACTGTCTTCCACACATGATGTTTAATTCCTTTTAGTGTCTAAAATGTAATAAAATATCTCTGGAAGGAGAGCCAAGGACACAATACCAGTAGCTGATGGAGTGCAAACTTTAAAAATTGAGAACCTTGTGAATACATTTCCTGTTCTGTAAAAAAACTAACTTTCACAAAATGTTTTTAAAATAGGGACGGAAATTCAGAGAAAAAAAAAAAAACCCACAACATTTTGAGGGGTTGGAGTGGGGGAAAATTAGCTCAACATTCTAAAATTAGACCAAGATACTGAAGAGTCACTACACTTGACATTCAACCATTCTAATCTCAAAACTTAAATGCCATAAAGTCATGAATGCCTTCTTCCAGAGCTATCCTCAGTTCACAGCATCGTGCTTGGTACCATGAAGGACTAATTAAGTATCTGTTGATCGCTGAAAAGAAAGATGTCAAAATGTCTCTTTTTTTTGAAGCCTTCTACTCTGTGTGAAGACAACGTCCTCAAGATGTTTCAGTTTCCTTTATTGTCATAACAGTGCTCAGGTTCAAAGTCAGCCTGGTTGCTTCTCGCCCACCAGCCTGTCTGAGCATATTGACGGAGGAATACTTCCCGTTTTCACTGGCTCAGAGACGAAGTGCCAGAACAAAGCATGTTCTAGATGGAAGCAGAGGACGCAGTACAGAAGCCTGGGTGGGGTGTGGCCATCGGTTCCAGCCAGGACACTTTCCTATGACTCCAGCCGGCACAGTGGTCCCTGCTGTCTCTGTCCGCTTCCAAAACACACACACACATACACACACACACACACACACACACACACACACACACTTCCCCTCTACATCCCTGCTAACCTTATTTCCAGCTTGAAGTGGTCAGCAGAGTTTACTTCCATTGCCCTCCACATTTTTTCCCCCAAACCTCACCCTTTCACCTTTCTGGGGTTCTTCAGGGAATTTGCTTTAGATATACACGAAAGGGAAAAAGAAAAAAAGGATTATTCCTTTTCCCAGTGCAAGAGAAAAAGCTTAAACTTCAGGCTACCCAAATCCAAGATCAGATCCCAGCTTTGCCTTGGACAAACTGTGTGAAGATGAGCACATTACATCTCTCTCTCTAAGCCCCCTTTCTTCCTCTGTACACGAGGAGAGCAAGGATTATTTCCCATGATTCAAAGAAATGACACAGAACATATTGAGCACAAACTGTATTAACCAAAACAGGATAAAATGCCAAGCACAGAATGTTCACATGTGTTTGAAATAGTTATTTGTGGATGACTAGGATGAATGCTCCCTACACTATGATAAATGTTGGCTCACTTACCCTCCTGCAAGTTTTTGCGAACTGTTAATCTAGGATGCCTGAAATGAAACTCTCGTAGGATAGCATGTCTCGGTCCCCAGTCACCCTGCCTCTTTCTGCCCCCCTCTAAGTAGGTTTCTGTAACCATCATTCTGGTTTAACTCTTAGGGATGCTGGATTATTAGGCACCTAATAACTGCCGTGAGTCTACTTTTAGCTATGAAGGCAGCACTCGTATGTGTCAATAATAATGATACTACAGGAAGAGCAGGGAGTTATTTCAAGCATGGTAGTCATGAGGTCACCCCCCCCCCCCACAGGGCTGACACCCACAGCCATGCTGGCACAATAGTGGCAAATGGGTGCATTGAGACATCACCACGAAGAGGCCCTGCAGGTCACACAGGTCTTCCCAGACAACACCTGGGAGACAGAATTTTGAAAAGGGACCCAGTCCCGAATCAAAGAGGGAGTTTGGTGCTATTTTCTGGCTCCACACCTGGCACACCTTGGCCCTCAATGATCATAAATAACGGGAATGACTTCACAATATATAAAAACAAGAGGCTGCAAAGGGGAATTTCTAATACAATGGGACTTAAAAACTGAGAATTTACTCTGGATCAACTCCAGCTAGATTCTCTCTCTGTATATTTCAATTCATTGTTACCCATTCTTCTAGGCAATAAAACAGCAGACTAGCTTTATGGAACCAAGTCAGTTAGGACCTGGACACTTGATCAGGTCTAAGACTAGAGACGTTTAAGTCGGAATCATCATCTGTAAACATCCAAAAGGGATTCAAAGATTCTGAAAATGGCCCCCATGAGTTTTGAGCGATGACTTTAGGCATCAGTGTCACACTGTGTAACATCCTCTGAAAGGAACACTATTTCAACTCATAAATTCTAGAATGCTTATTCAAAAATCAGTCTCATTATGTTACAGCTGTGCTTATCAAGGGCCACGAAAGTCATTCATTCAAAAGACTGAGCTATTATATGTCAATTACATCTCAAACTTTAAAAAAAAAAAAGGACTGCGCTAAAAGTCAGTAACTACGTGATACTCGGACAATGGTAGTTTTGCCAGAGCTCCTGTAACTCAGCATACCTCTTTTGTCACTACACTGCACACTTGCAAGACAACAGAGCTGGCACTCAACTGTCACTAAAAAGCAACCAGACTAATAACTTCCGAGGCATTTAATTTTTTTTCCCAAATAATTTCAAGGAGGAGCTGAAGGTTAGCGAACTCAATCTATGGATAAGGGAAAATGGGAACGGAAATGTACCTACCTGGAATCCTATTAAGTGTTACCCAGAAATGTTCATCAGGGCTGTATGTGTCTTTTGACCAGTGTAGGAGATCAATGGCCCTTTGGTCCTGGAAGACAAAGTTGACAAACTCTCTGGTGAGCGCCACATAGGCAGTGCCAAAGTAGATGGTCAGCTGATGTGGAGGTGAGGTTTTTAAAATATAAGTATTTTTCACAAAAGAGCCACCTTTGCTCAGGTGCTCTCGGTGTACATACTTGGTCCGTCCAATCGCATGATCGGGAGGCAGCACCCCTGGGGTGATGTTTTTCCCTTTAAAGCCTTTCAGATGCTGAACGATTTCCCTGTTGGTTTTCAGGGGGAAATCTTGCCCGCAGGTGTTGATGGCGTACTTCCAGGGCACCTCCGAGGCCCTCAGGTCTTCCAGGCAGTTCAGGTCAGCCTGGAGCCTGGAAATTCCTGCGTAGACCACAGGCTCTGCCTTGGAAGCCAGAAAAGCATTTTGGAAGCAACTCAGTAACTGCCACACAGATTTCTTAAAATGAGCGGTGGCTTTCTCATCCACGTGCACGCAGTAGACATTGTGGGGCATATAAACAGCCCTGAAGAGCCTTTCGAAAGTATCAAAGTCCTTGTGAATAACCATGACATATGCCAAGGGGAACGCAGCTTCTTCTTCTGACAGGGGGCTTGTGATGTAGTGATTCTGGGTCAGGTAGTCCTTGCAAGGGACACTTCCCACCGGTGATGGCAATGTCTTTTCCCACAAAAAGGATGACTTGTCTTCTAAGGCGTAATTACAGGCATGTATTTGAAAATATCTTTCACTGGAACTATTCAGCTTCCCATAACTTTTTGGCAGGCTTAACCGGCTATTGTAAAGGACCACAAAAATCACCACACTGAACACAGTGGAAGCAAAAAGGTAATACCTCCAAAAGTTCATTATCTTCACTTCCCTGGGGAAGGACTCTCTCGCCAAGGATGGAGAATCGAGGGGTCCCTGAAACCACAAGGGTCAGAGGGTCGAATTGACCTCTTCTGCCCACCTTGAATTTCGACAGCTTCTCAAGAGGGCTTCCTTCCCCCGAGTGCTTTAATCCTCATTTACTCTCCGCTTCTGGGTCGCGTCCATCCTCCCTCGGCGACGGCCGGAGATGCTTCCCTCCCTGGCGCTGGGCTTCAGGCCTCGGCGCTGACTCCGGCTGCAAGCCGAGCGCGCCCGGCTCAGCCCGGCCTCCGGGAAGCCCTGGTCATTTGCATACAAGACGCCAGCGGGTCTCAGCAAATTGCGTTCTGGTCCGGAATGACGTCTCCTTTCTCCCGGGCTGTTTCTCCGGCTTCGCCCCACCCCCTCCATCCCATCTAAGCCGGTCGATCGCATCTCCTGTCTCTTCTCACGCTTCCCCCTTGCCTTCTTTGAATTAAGTGGTTCTACTTTTTCCAATTAACCCCGCAAGCGGCTAGCAGTTCTTGGAAACCATCGCACTGAGGATTTTGGCTCCTCGGGTTTCTTTCTCTTCCTGTTTCTCTGCCACTTCTTTTCATTTCAGAGTTATCTCTACTTCTGGGCACATACAGACACAGATAAGGAAGAACACCCTTGCGACATACCTAAGTAAATTATCGGAGGGAAAAAGAAGATGGTGAGGGAGGCGAAGTTCTCTGGATTAAATCAGGCAGTTGCTGATGGTGTCACCTGGCACGTATGCGAACGTGCAGGCTCTGGGAAGACGGAAATCACAATTAGACTTGGGGGGCATGAGGTGAGGGCAGAAGGAATCTAGGAGTGACTTTTAACATGAAAGGGTCGGGGTCGAGGCCTAAGTGAAATAAACATACCTTAGTTTGCCTGCCAGGGGGAAACGTGATAGTCATTATTCCCAGAGAGCAAAAGTGGTTCCCATTTCACACAGAGCGTCAGGTAACTGGAGCTGCTGGCACAGGATTGTCTACGGTGTGTGGAGTGACTAGCCATCTCTCCAAAACCCTGACATCTTCAGGTTGGAGATCATTTCACAGAACTCAAAGGAGTCTTCTTTTCACCCAACCCCCTCTCCCACTTCCTGGCGCTGAAGAGAGAACAAAGGCTTGGGGGCAGCGGCAGAACTCCTGGAAGTATCAGTCAGTGTCATGCAGGGGAGCCAGGAAGAGACGCCCAGCAGGTCTGGTCACATTACACAGGGGTTCTCAGAGCTCACCTGTGCCAGGTGCCACCAGCACTCAGGAAATGGGGAGCAGTTGCAGGCTAATGCAGTAAGGACGCTTCTGGGGGAAAGTTACCGGTCCAAATAACAGATCAACCCAGGGCAGCCCCGGAGCTAAAAGTGGCCCTGATTCCATCTCACTGCTGCAATCACCCGCTATCCTACCTGTCTGGGCATGATGCTGCAGTTGGAGCCGCTGTGCCTGTTAGGGAGACACTGGTGTAGAACCAGCAAGCTCCCCATCCCCTCCCATCCCACTCCACCCCTTAACTTCCTGTAGTTCACTGGACCAATGAATGACAACAGTAGCATGGATGTGATGGATAGATACTGATTTGGCAATGGACCCATGGAGTTGGTGGGGATCTTGAAGCTTACTTCACACACCCCTCTCTTTTACAGACGAGGAAACTAAGGCCAAAACAAATATTTTCTTCAAAGTCATTCAGCTGGATAGAAGCCAGAGCCTTAATTCTGCAGCAACCTGGTCAAGATGCTGGAGCCAGTCTAACTGGCTTCAAATCCCGGGTAGTCACTGACCAGCTGTACCAGCAGGGTAAAGGTACTCCACCTCCCTCAGCACCAGGTTCTTTGTCTGCGAGATGGAAAATAACAGTGATTCCTCTTCCACGTGGCTGTTAAGAACATGAACTGAGGTAACCCGTGCTCGGGGTTTATGTATCTGTCCGCAGAGATTCAGAGAAGCATTAGCAGTTATTGCTCCTGCTGCTTCCCTTCTGAAAAACAGCCAACATTTCTGACCCTATTAAGGAAACGATAATTTGATTGGTCACGGAGAAGAAACACATTGACCTCCTTAAGGCTTTCAAATGGGTTGATTTATTGCCACTCCAAAAGAGTGAAGGTTAAATTCCTTCCCCATGTCTCTCTCCCTTTACTGAAGGAGAAGGAGAAGGAGAAGGAGAAGAAGAAGGAGAAGAAGGAGAAGAAGGAGAAGAAGGAGAAGAAGAAGAAGGAGAGGAAGGAGAAGAAGGAGAGGAAGGAGAAGAAGGAGAGGAAGGAGAAGAAGGAGAAGAAGGAGAAGAAGAAGAAGAAAGAAGAAGGAAGAAGAAGAAGGAAGAAGAAGAAGAAGAAGAAGAAGAAGAAGAAGAAGAAGAAGAAGAAGAAGAAGAAGAAGAAGAAGAAGAAGAAGAAGAAGAAGAAGAAGAAGAAGAAGAAGAAGAAGAAGAAGAAGAAGAAGAAGAAGAAGAAGAAGAAGAAGAAGAAGAAGAAGAAGAAAAGAGTAGAAATGTGGCTGGAGAAAAGGAAGTTCTGTTTGGATGCTTTCTCTTCCCTTGATTCTGACTAGATCTGGGAAGTTATGCCTGGTAGGACTCAGAGTGGACTGCAGAGGGAGGCAGAAGGCTCTCGCTGCAGGTTCAGTTGGTTTTTTCCTGTCTCTTTTTGCCTTGGTCCTCGATCCTACAATAGGGAGCGCTGGTCCAACGCCAGTGCAAAGCAAACTCCAGAAATCTTTCATCACGACTGAGTCAAAGCAGCTCGCAAGTAGGGAGAAGGGGTGCGACGTGATTTACGGTTCAAAACAGCAGGATCCCCCAACCCCTTCCATAGTCTGCCCTGCCTTATTGACAGTGATTTAGATGAACAGCCAGAGATGAGAACGCAGTGCCCTTTTTAGTGGTTGGCCCAGCAGTTGGTTTGTTTTGCTTGGTATCTGTGGCAACTGAACCGGCATTTTCTTCCAGCAAATAATTGGGCTAAGCGATTAACTTCCTACCAGCACAGGATTTCTGCTCCATTCACTCTAGTTGGCTTAACATAAACTGTCATCAAGAGGGCATTTGGTATCACTCCTTGCCTCTCTCTGGCCCAGGATAACCTTTACTGTCACAATCAAGGAGGCAGCCCAAGGACAGCCGCGGACACACATAATTAGCTCAGCTCAAGCATGAAAAGAAAAGGCGGGGCTGTCTGGGGGCTTTGGGAGATCACGGTGGGAACTTTTCCCCCCGACAGTCACTTTAGTTCTCATGGACCTTGTCAGAGCTGTGCGTCCACCCCAGCTGGGCTCTCGGAGGTAAATAAAAACACCTTCTTGCGGGAGCAGGGTTATAATCTGGGCCTGATCTGTTCCCAAGTCCTTCTAGGTCTCCTCTCCCTCTGACTGCTTCTCTCTGCACAAGCACTGGCTGTGTTTTTGGACAGCCACATACTGTTAGGTCTACTCTCAGAACACAGCAATAGAGCGGAGCAGTTGCCTCGAAAAGCAAATGGCCCCCAAGCCACTGGCCTCCCATCTCCAGCACGATTACACCGCCCCGCTTCCCACGAAGGCTTGGCTTGTGTCGTTCTGGCAAACTCACTCTGGCCACAGCGAGATCCAGAAAGTCAACAGGAAAAGGTCTGGCAACCCAAATAATAATCACACCTGGTAGGCTGGATTCGTGCACTCCAGTGTGTACGGGCAGGTAAGCGGAAGAAGTCAGTAAGAAAAATAAGTGAAGCTGGGAGGGTAGGAAAAACAGGGTGAGTGAGTTCATGAGTGGCAGCTAGCACTTGGCCAAGGTGTTATGAGGTTGAGGGAGGGTGGGGACAACGGAGAAGAGCCTGTGCCCCAACTAAAGCAAGCAGGTTCCTCTCAATGCCAGCAGGGAATGTCACGTGGGGTCACTGGGCCAGTGCTGCCAGTGCTTCAGATATTTTAAGAGGAATGAGGAATCTGAATTTTATTAAAATTTTTTTTCCCAAATTCCTTACATGTTATCATGCAATTAACAAATTTTTAAAACACGAGTCCACCCGCCCACAAGCACCCTGAAGACCCTGTTTGCCATCAAGATGCCGTCTATCATCTTTGGTTTAAGCATCAGAGCTCATGTATTTGTTTTTTTCTTTTTTGTCTTGTTTTTTAGGGGGCAGGTAATTAGATTGAATCCAGGACTTCATGCACGCTAAGCATGCACTCTGACACTGAGCTATACCCTCCTCTCTGTAAAGCTTATGTATTTGAACCCCTCTCGAGGCTGAGGCTTATTCACTCTTAGTTTAGACACAATCATAACAAACTGTCTCGGATCTAAGCAGATAAGGGGTCACATATCAGAGAGGAGAGATGCAGGACTGGTAGGTTCAGTGCCCTTTTGTTAGCTATGGCGACAGACTGAGAATGAAGTGGGTTCAAGAAAAACTCCAAAAGTTTCCATAAAAAACTAAAAATAAAGCTACCAAGTGATCCAACAATCCCACTCCTGGGCACATATCCAGAAAAGAAGAGAATTCTAATTCAAAAAGATACATGCACCCCAAAGTTCACAGCAGCGCTAGTTACAATAGCCTAGACACGGAAACAGCTCAAGTGGGCATCAACAGATGCCTGGTTTAAGAAGACGTGGTATGTATATGTATGTATGTGTGTGTGTGTGTGTATATACTCAGCCAGAAAAAAGAATGAAATACTGTCACTTGCAGCAACATGGATACACTTAGAGAATACGATACTAAGTGACGTATGTCAGAGAAAGACAAATATCATAGGACACCACTTATTTGTGGAATCTAAAAAAATAATACAAATAAATCTACATATTAAACAGAAAGAGACTCACAGATATAGGAAACAAACTTATGGTTACCAAAGGGGAAAGGTGGGGGGGAATAAATTAGGAGTATGAGATTAACAGATACACACTACTGTATATAAAATAGAAAAGCAACAAGGATTTACTGTGTAACACACGGAACTATATTCAATACCTTGTATTAATCTATGATGGAAAATAATCTGAAAAAAGAAATCTGAATCACTTCGCTGTACATCTAAAACTAACACAATATTGTAAATCAACTATATTTCAATAAAAAAAGGAAAAAAGAAATTCCAAAAACAGATCATTCAGTTTAAGGATGACTGGCATTTGTACAACTCAGTGATCACACTGTATCATTCCCTCTAGTATTTAAAATTATCAAATAAGTTAAAAATAAATTTCTTCTGTATAGTACAGGGAACTATATTCAATATCTTATAATTAACCTTTCATGAAAAAGAATATGAAAATGAATATATGTATATATATGCGTGACTGGGACATTATGCTGTATACCAGAAATTGACACATTGTCACTGACTATACTTCAATAAAAAATAAGTAAATAAAAATAAAATGTGCAAAAATGTTAATGAAAGGGCTTGAAAACTGGGAAGATCTGTGTCAACACTGGGCTACCCCAGTGTTTTAGGATTGAAAATAAGCAGAGAACTGACATTTAGTGAAACAGAAATACAGGTGTATTAATATATATCTTGTACATATATACTGCATAGTCTATTAAAAAGGCACTTCTGAAATATGTTTATTCAAATTCGTTCTTTTAATTAACCGCTTTGTGCACAAAAGGGTAGGCTTTAAATTATCTAGGAAACTCAGAATTCTGACAAAACTTTTTCCGAAAAAAATGGTAGGCAAATGTGTTAACCACACACTTCTGCATCAGACATCAGCGCTTTTTCTGTAAAAGGCCAGGAAGTAAGTATTTTAGGCTTGGGGGCCATTTGGTTTTTGAGGCAAACGCTCAGCTCTATTGCTGTGTTCTAGAAGTAGGCATAGCAGTATGTCGATGTGACCTGCTGAAATTTCATTTCTGGACACTGTTATCTCAATTTCTTATCTTTTTCATGTCATAAAATACTCTCCTTTTGATTTTTTTTTTTCCAGTCACTTCAAAACGTGACATCATCCTTAGCTTGCGGGCAGGGCAAAAATAGGCCAGATTAAACCCACAGGCTGTATGTCGCTGGCTGATTTCTTTTCTAGATAATCATCAAGTTCCTCCAGGCCTAAGTTTTGTAACATCAGGGTCTTTGCAATCACTTTCTCAGTGAAGAAATGTGAACTGGGGGAGAGCAGCAATGCTGATTCCTGCCTGAGTCGTCTGTTCGGCCCCCACGGGGCTCACATCGCAAAGCACTGGACTAGATGCCTCGGTTTCCTTTCTTCTGTAAAACACTGACCTCATAGCATTCCAAAGAGGTTCAAATAGGTTAGGACATAAAAGGAGCTTAGAATGATGCCTTGCGCATCAGGCATACTCAGCAAGTCTGTGACATCTCTGTTGCCAGCTTTGGCTCACACAAGATCCAAAGCACCTGCGCACCTTCTTAGGTACCTTTAGTGAAGCAGAACAGTGGTGCTTGGGGGGGGGGGGGTCATTCTTCACCCAAAAGATCCCAAAGTACAAGTGAAGCCATCAAGGCCATCGTTATCCCAGGCAGCACCAGCCTCTTCAGGCCTCTCCCTACTCCCTGGAGCGAGGGCACTGGCCTCATTCCCACCTGCGGCCTCTTGAACGTGCTCTTTCAAACTGCATTGGACATGGTTACCTCTGGCGCAACCTGCAAAAGCTTGTGATGGAGCGTGGCGGTGAGGACCAGGACTTTGGAACAGGGCTTAAATCTGTCTCTGCTCGTTACTAGGTGTCCCTGGGACAGTTTCTTGGGATCACTGTGCCTTAGTTTCCCAGTTCTTAAAAAGGAGTTGTAGGAAGTCTATGAAAAACGGGGAGGGTATAGCTTAGTGGTAGAGTGTGTGCTTAGCATGCACGAAGTCCTGGATTCAATCCCCAGTAAACCTCCATTCAAACAAACAAACAAACTAACAAACAAACCTAATTACCACCCCCCCAAAAAAGAACAACAACAAAAAGAATTAAAAAAAAAAAAAAGAAAGTCTATGAAAGTAAACATGGCTCAGACACCTTCTGGATCTTCTCCCCACTCTCTTCCACATTCCATCACTCCAGCTTAACCTCATTCTTCCAGGTCACACAGGTTTTTATTTTTTTCTATGACCCTAGCAGCCTTTTAGGAGTAGCAAATTTCTTTCCCTCTTAGGTGTAAATGCCCAGATTTAATTCTAATTTTCCAAGCAAAAACAAAAGCAAAAAGCAAACAAACCCCTGCCCCCACCTCCACCCCCGCCCCATCCACATACACATTTTACCTTTGGCTTTAGGCTGTTAATTCTCAAGGAACAGAATTGGTGACTATTTGTTTTTCTAAGCAACTTTTCTCTGTTTCTAAATGTCTGCTCTGAGGAAAAAAAGACTGCAGATTTGTAAGGAGAAGATCTTATCAGAATATCCCACATCTGTCCAAATCTGGGTATTCTTCTGATACCAAGTACCTCCAAACTCCTCCAACCCTCTACTTTGAATGTTGACTTGAAATTGCAAGGAGATGGTATTTCTATTAAGAGACAGTATTTTATAATTCAGCGCTTCTAGAGATCTGTGTCTTGAAGATATTCGTTTTCTTCTAAACGTTTTCAAAGAAATAAAAACAAAACAGTCTTAAAATAAAGATGGGCAGTGGTTTCCACCCACTTCTAATTTTAATAGCCCTATTAAATTCCTGGTTCATTTTCAGTGAATTCAGTCTACTGTCACACTAGCTTCTTTCCCACGGAACTTGTTATTTACTTTCATTTGGACAGTTTGTTAGGGCAGAGTGCTTGGATAAATCCCCAAAATCAGATGTTTCTTCTGCTTTCATAGAAATGAAAGCTGGAACAAATTTGCCTCCAAGATATGTTCTGCGTTTGTACTTAATTGGAGAAAATCTTTGCGTTTGAGTCTCCCACTGGTTAAACTGGTTTTAGGTTCAGATTTTATATTTATGATCTATCTTTTTAAATGACATCCTTAAACTCCATTCTTTCTCCTCAGAAACAATGGAAAAATTGTTATAAACAGAGTAAGCTCAGTCCTGGTCGGCTTTGGTTAGGGCTCTCAGGTCTGACAGTGTAGCTTCGATGACTACCCTTCAGTGTGTATTAAATGTGTTGTAACCTACATAACTGAGTGGTTTCTATTAGCCTATTATATATATTTTTTCTTTTTCAGTAAATGGTCAGTGCTGTTCTGTGGGACATGAATATCTAGGGCACTAATTCTCAGTCCCAAGATGCTCTGTGCATTGGAAAGACGAGCAGGAAGATGTAATGGCAGTACTTAGGGTGACCAGCTGTCCCAGTTTTCCCAGCACTGAGGGATTTCCCAGGATGTGGGATTTTTAGTGCTAAAACTGGGAAAGTCTTGGGAAAACCAGGATGGACTGGTCACCCTAGATACCATTGATCCTAAGCCTTCACTGCTGAATGATATACCGACTAGAAGGTGTTCAATAACTGAACAGTATGGAAGGAAAGGAAATGTTTAAACCATTGATCTGGGTAAGAGGAGCACGCAGATCATCAAAAGACTGCCAACTGTGGTGCATAAAAACTCTACGTGACCCTTCCCCACATATCCCCGACCCACTAAGGAAGGAGGGCAAAATGATGAACATCTGTGGGTAGATTTACAGTGAACCTAAAAGAATACACTTAATTCTAACTTCACCGATGTTCCCCAGTGGATATAATCATGTCTCAGCAATACCCTGTGCAATGAGGGGAGAATCTAAAAGGAAAATACCTGTTATACAGTGTTACCTGTATCTCAAAACCCCCTCTGTTCACACCACATTATGGCCTGAGAGATCGTCTTTCTGTAAAGAGGGAATTAATAGAAAAAATACAGGGTCTTGTGAATGGAAATGCTTCTTTTAACATTTACAATAAATGGGCAATGAAACCAGCAAATGTGAACCCATTTTATGGGGCAGAGTAATCAACCAGCCATTTGACCTCTCTGGTTCTCAATTTCCAACTTTGTACTACTTTAGGGTTGGAATTAGATGGTCCCTGAGACTCCTTTCAGCTCTAAATGTGATTATTCTAGAATCTGCACAGAACAAAGAGGGGGAACATCGCACTGGGGAGTTTGCTTGGGTTAAGTGCGGGGGAAAGCTGCAAATGTGGTAGCACAACTGACCAGAGAGAAACCGAGAAGGCTTGCTTGGAAGTGGGGTGGGGGGCAGTCAGCTCAGACAGACCAAAGTCCTAGGAGAGGAGACACCAGCCAGGCAGATGTCCAGCCCCTCCAGGAGTCACCCCACGCCCGGCCAGGACTTCAGGGTCTGCGATGGGCAGTGTCCACCTGGGACCCGGGAGGGCGTTTGGAGGCTTAGTCAGGAGGGTTCTCTTTTCTTTTTTTCTTTTTCTATTTTCTCGGCTGAGACCAAGTTGCACAGAGAAGTAGCTCCAACTTGAACTGAGGACAGAATTACAGATTTTCAAGGAAGGAGGAATTATGTGAGGACTGGGGCCAAGGAAGGTGGTGACTAAAGAGGATGTATCTAGAAGAGAGGACTGACGGTGGCAGCAAGCTGACCCCAGTAGGGTGATCTCAGTGTCTTCAGCTTGCTTGTGAGTAAGGATTGCAGTCTTATCTTCTGATATTGTCACAGTCAAGTTCTGACCTTTTAAAATCTGGCTGAAGAGGAAGATTATGGGGGAATGAGTATCACAGAAGTACACAGCCTAAGGGCAAAGCTTTGAAAGCACAACTTCCAACCTCTGAAAACACCGCACTGAAGTGGATACAAAGTAAATATATTTGGAAGGAAAAGATAGTCTCTTCAATAAATGGTCCTGGGAAGACTGGACAGCCACATGCAAAAGAATGAAACTGGATATCTCTCTTTCACCATATGCAAAAATTAACTCAAAAATGGATTAAAGACTTGAACGTGACACTTGAAACCATGAAACTCCTAGAAGAAAATGTAAGGGGGTTAAGCTCCTTGACACTGGTCCTGGTGATGGTTTTTTGGATTTGACACCAAAAGCACAAACAACAGAAACAAAAATAAACAAGTGGGACTGTATCAAACTAAAAACTTTCTGAATAGCAAAGGAACCCATCATCAAAACAAAAAGGTGACCAACTAAATGGGAGAAAATATTTAAAAATCATATATCTGATAAAGGGTAAATATCATATATATATACCATTCATACAACTTAATATCAAAAACCAACAATCCGATTAAAAAGTAGACTGAGGAACTGAATAGATATTTTTCCAAAGAAGGCATACAGACAGCCTACAGGTACATGAAAATGTGCTCAACATCACTAACGATCAGGGAAATGCAAATTAACACAATAATGAGCTATCATCTCCCACCTGTTTTAACGGCTATTATCAAAAAGACAAGAAATAACAAGTGTCAGCAAGGATATGGAGAAAGGAGAACACTTAGGGGCTATTAGTGGGAATGTAAATTGGTGCAGCCACTATGGAAAACAGTATGGAGGTTCCTCAAAAACTTACAAGAATTACCACATGATCCAGCAATTCCACTTCCGGGGTATTTATCCACAGGAAATGAAAACACATACTCAAAAAAGATACATGCACCCCCATGTTTACTGCAGCATTATTTACAATACCCAAGACGTGGAAGCAACCTGTGTACCCATTGATGGATGATAGGTAAAGAAAATATGCATATATATGTGTATTCAGCCACAAAAAAGGTGGAAATCTTTCCATTTACGACGACGCGGATGGACCTTGAGGACATTATGTTAAGTGAAATAAGTCAGACAGAGAAAGATAAATACTGTATGATTTCACTCACATGTGGTATCTAAAAACCAACCAACCAAACAAAAAACCCAAACACATAGTTACAGACAACAGATTGGTGGTCACCAGAGGTGGGGGATGGGCAAAATGGGTAAAGGGGGTCAAAAGGTACAAACTTCCAGTTATGAAATAAATAAGTCACAGGGATGTAATGTACATCATGGTTACTATAGTTAGTAATATCGTATTGTATCTTTGAAAGTTTTAAGTAAATCTTAAAAATTCTCATCAAAAGGAAAAAAAGCCCAAAAAAACGGAACTGTGTGTGGCAATGGATGTCAACCAGACCTGTTGTGGTAACCATTTCACAGTGTATATATAAATATTAAATCTTTATGTTGTACACCTGAAGCTAATATAATATTGTATGTTAATTATATCTCAATTTTGAAAAAGGTACATTTGGGAAGAATCTTCTTCCACTCACGGTTCTGTTCAAAAGCATCTCAGGAAAGAACGCCACGTACTATTCAGGTCAGAGGACCAGAGAAAGACAGGCGTTGAGAAACCACGTCAAGAACTGGTGAGTTAGGTCAAGCAACTTCACTTCTCTTTTCCTCCGTTAGGAGCCGTCTGTGTTAATGTGGGCGGCAGTGTGGAGTTGCTGAACTGGGCTCATGACATTGTATTGTATTTTTATGACTTACATGAAGATAACCTGTAATGGAAGTAAAACCTACGTCTAAACAATGTGTGGGCTTGGATCTGCATTAAATGGTAGAGTCCATGTTCACGTAAAAAAAAAAAAGGCTCAGAACTTTTGCTTTCTTTACCTTAAATTCAATCAGCATTGCTTTCAGGCTGTTCTTTATCCACATAGATTAAAGTCAAGCGATCAGTGATGATGTAGTGAAGAAAAGAAAAGTAATGAATATGAAAAAAATGGCCAGTGAGAAAGTAATTAATATAATTGCTGCTTTGGACATAGCTTTCTGAGGCTGCAAATTGTCCACTCCAAGATCCAGGAAAAAAAAAAAACCACTAAAAATCTCCACAGAGTCATTTGCTTCACCAAGTGATGGGTTACTGCCATCAAAGATGCGGCCCTATAAAAACCCAGATCTGGTCTTTAAAGCAGAATCCTCTGCTGTTGGGCCATTCTTTTTTACTTCTTTGGTGCAGAGTGAGGTGCTCATTGGTTAAGCTCACAGATTGTGGGCTTTGGGTTGAAGCACGGTCTAGCTTGAGCTGGGGCCACCCCCAGGATGAACTTGGCGTTGAGAAGCATTCCCAAGATGAGCAAGATGCTTTGGAAAAAACCGGGAGAGGTCAGTCCCATTGCTGTTAATCAAGGGCAGAGAAGACTTCAGGGAAATCCCCAGGAAAAAACTGAATATGCTGGAAGATGCTGTCTGAGGCTGACTCCTCAGGATTTGGCAAAGGAATCTAGGCTGTTGGGGGGGGAAGGTGCGGTGGTGGAGGGGTGGTGACTTGCGGCTGAGTGGGTAGAAGTGCTGAGGGACGTATTAAAATTTGTTTCCATTCGACTCAATTCAATATTTATTCTCAGCCCATGGGTGCCCCCTGTGTCGGCCTGTTGAAAATACGAAAGACCCCAAAGAGACAATAGTAGTCAGGGTAATAGGGCATCCACATTCATGATCTTAAATGCAAAGATTGCAGAATGATGTAAAGGAGTTACAACAAAGGTTTACAAAATGTACACTTGAGAAAAAAATCAGGGAACACTTCCTGAACAACAAGGCATTGGGTACAGACTTATTCAGGCCATTATTTAAATAGGAAAAATAGAGGACAATGACCCAAGTAAGGAGAAAGACAGGAAGAAAAGGACCACAGGCAGGAACACGAGGCATGGTTTTCCTGGAGTGTCCCTTTCAGGGGTGGCAGCTGTGGGAATTAATTCATCAGTGACATCGAGGTGATTTCCCACAGGGACATGCTGCTATCTGACATGCCACGTTGAGGTGTTTATACTGAATAATTCAAAAAGTGGTTGAGTTTCAACAGAAACTTTTGGGATTGAGAAGTTATTAGAAGAATAGGTCAAGGGGATTAGAATGGTTTGAAGAGAGAGACTTGGGCTGGAGAGACCATGCGATGGGTCCAACAGTCCGCCTGGGGGATGGGCACCATGGCCGGGGTTAGAGCAGTAAAGCTGGGAACAGGAAGGGTGATACTGGCTAGAAACCCATCACAGACTGAATGTACAAAGTGTGTGATGAGATACTGGGGGGCTGGAAGAGGAGAAGTTGGCTGACATGGAGAATGGCAGTGCCGGTCCCAAATACAAGTTTCCCAAAGAGGGGTTATGAAAACAATGTCCTTTACACACATTTGACAACACACGATAGCTTCTTCCTGATGTTGAAGTCGTTGCTCAAAGTTCTGTGACAGAGTTTTGTCCAAAGGCTGCTGGCTTCAGAAAATCATCTCTTGGTAGCACATTTACCTCATCTGCCTTTTCAAGTAAAAACAACTCTTAGAAAAGAGCGATTCCATATGTTGCATCGTGGATAGAGGACAGAACACTAGATTAGAAATATGACGATCTGCACTCATTCCCTAGCTTTGTCGATTACTAGCCAATCAAAAATGCAACAAGTTTTAGAGAAGGCGTACATCCTACAGAGAGATCAGGCTGCAGAGTCCGTGTGTACAGGGCAAACAGCATACAACTAGAACTCCTTGGGAGAAATCTCTTGGGGATGTGCCACATTAAGATGACACAGAGTCCCTCTCTACTTCCAACACTGCCAGTCTCCCTTTAACCTGGGTCCAGATGATGGTTTCTTCTTACAAGCACCAGATGAAGAAGATGGCTTTAGCTGAGGGGCGATATTATGAGACGCTCACTGTATCTTTAAGATTCATGAGCCACAGGAACCAAGACCAAGCAGAATCCATGTCACGCTCACTGCGGACCCCCAACGCACTGGGTGGAGTGGAGGGCGGCGGAGGGATGGCCAAAACCATTTAAAATTACATACAGTGTGTGTGTGTGTGCGTGTGTGTGTGTGTGTCTACAGTTGAGTTTGTGCAAGTTAAATGAACTTCAAGGAGCCAAGACTCCATTGTTCTGAGCATTGCTCATGTGCCAGGTGACCGAGGAATATGGCAAACAAAATTAGCAGGTGTGGGTGCTACCCTTGAAGGTCAATCTAGGAGGCCACTAGGACTGCAAACACAGCACTGCAAGACTAACAGGTGTACAATGTGACACAGGACGATCGAGTCCACAGGAGCAAGAATTAGGAAAGGCTCTTCAGAGAGTGTGACTCTGAGCTGAATCTTCAAAGAAAAGCACATGTCAGTCAGAGGAGGGAGAGGGAGGAAGAGCATTCCAGAGCATCCTGGCAGGGGACTGGCACGAGTGGAGGCAGGGAGGCTGAAAGTGGCACTTTGGGGACCCACGATTGTCTGGTAGATAGAGCTGGTGCTTAGTATGGGATGGGGGTGGGGCGGGGCCTAGGGAGAGAAGTCGCTGCAAAGGCCGAGGGGCCACACTGCAGTGAGCTCCCCGTCCGGCAAAGAGGCTAGGACGCTATGCTGTCTGTGATGGGGATCCACAGATTTCTACAAATGAGAGAGACGTGATCACAAGATTGATGTGCATTTTTATCCAGTCATTCTGTCCCTGTGGAGGATGGATTAAAGCAGGCTGAGAATGGAGTCAGGGGAAGCAGTTAGAAAGAAATTCGCCTATCGTAGGACAGAGAGGAAGAGAGAGGGACGGCGGCACCAGACAGGGAGAGGGGCCCGTAGCCAGGGTCGGTTACTGACCGTTTCCTCTGCACCTGCCTTCAGCCAAGCCCTTGCGCGCATGCTCCTGCCTCTTCTGCCAATAACCCTCTGAACCTGGCGCTGCCGGGTCACGTCAGCCCCGTGGCCTTCACCCAAGGGCCTTGCCTGCTTCCAGCCGAATCCAGCCCTCCCCCTCCATCCTTCAGCCACAGCCACGCTGGCTGCTTTTCTGGCTCCTGAACACATGACACTTGTTCACCTCAGGATCTTGGCAATTCCTAGTCCCTCTGCTTAGAAACTCTTTCCCGTTCTGATGGCTTGTTTTCATTTGGTTTTTTGTTTTGCAGGGAGTGGAGGGAAGGTCATTATGTTTATTTATTTATTTATTTTAAAAAATTATTTATTTAATTAATTTGGGGGGGTGGGTAAGGCGGTAATTAGGCTTATTTATTTATTTTCAGAGGAGGTACTGGGGACTGAACCCAGGACCTCCTGCATGCTAGACATGCACTCTACCACTGAGCTCTACCCGCCCCACCTCGTTCTCATTTTGGAGGTGCAGTTCATGTGTTATTTTCCCCCAAGAAGCCTATCCTGACTCACCCTATTTAAAATAAGTCCCTTTGGAGGGGAGGGTAAAACTCAGTGGTAGAGAGTGTGCTTAGCATGCACTGGGTCCTGGGTTCAATCCCTGGTACCGCCAATGAAATAAATAAAGAAAGAAACCTAATGACCTCCCCCCAGCAAAACAAAACAAAACAAAACAAAACAAAAAACTGAAAAAAAATTAATAAAGCAGGTCCCTTCCTGTATCAGCCTGCAGGCTGACTGCACAGCACTTGTAATTTCTAATGATTTTCTCCGTCTACTTTTGATTATCTGTCTTCTACTTCCAGAATACTCCATGAGAGTAGAGGTCCTATTTGTCTTAGTTACAATTATATTCTTAGTCACTATTACAGCTCAGTACCTTGCACCGTGTCTAAGTGCTCAATAAATATTTATTGAATGAAAATCCATTTTATGGATGAAGAAAACAATAATAACAGTAACAGGGATAACCAAAACGAAGACTCAAAACATATGCTGGCGGGGAGGGTGTAGCTCAGTGGTAGAGCGTGTGCTTAGCATGCACGAGGTCCTGGATCTAAGTGCCGACCCAACAGGATTCTCGTGAAGACTAAACTGAGATAATGCAGACTCATAGGCAGATGTTCAGTAA
This sequence comes from Camelus dromedarius, assembly GCF_036321535.1. NCBI lineage: Eukaryota > Metazoa > Chordata > Mammalia > Artiodactyla > Camelidae > Camelus > Camelus dromedarius. The sequence goes on along the minus strand of NC_087454.1, from coordinate 6,555,104 downwards.
ACAGTAGTTTCCTGATCTTTTCTGTACCTTCTGCTCGCATGAGAAGACCAACATTTCCAGGAAAATGGGCTAAATATCCAGGTGACATAAGGAACAAGAGAAAAATATTCCTGGGTGGGTCTGATTATACAGTCATTCTCCAACCTTCATGAGACTTAGAATTAGCTAAACTTCATCTTCTGAACACTTGCTGTTATTGCAATGATTAAATGGAGAATTCATAAAACCAGGTTCAGTTTAATCTCAGTGTACACAAATCTTACCTCTGCTTCCCCTACGTGTTTTTTTTCATTCCTATTTCTTGCTGGGTAAATGCAGTATTTGTCTTAGGACAAGTCCCGTATTTTAATCTTAAATTTTCTCATCTGCAGAATGGGAACAATAGTCCTTCTCTGAAGAAGATTCTTATAAGAATTAAATGAGATACTAACTACTATATATAAAATAGATAAACAACAAGGTCCTACTGTATAGCACAGCAAACTATATTCAATACCTTGTAATAGCCTATAATGAAAAAGAATGTGAAAAGGAATATATTTATGTATAACTGAATCATTATTCTGTACACCAGAAATTAATACACTGTAAATTGACTATATGTCAATAAAAAAAATAATAAAGGAAGTTTCCTTAATTAAAAAAAAAAGTTAAATGAGATAATGTGCAGGGAGAGGGGACAGCTCAACTGGTAGAGGGAGTGCTTAGCATGCGTGAGATCCTGGGTTCTGTCCCCAGTACCTCGTCTAGAAATGAGTAAGTGTAATTACCTCCCCTACCCCTGCCAAAACAAAATAATTAAATAATATAACAATAAATAAATGAAATATTTTAAAAAAGAGATAATGTTCTAGAAATCTCTTTGCTTACTAAGTACTATCCAAATGTAACAACTATTATTGCAAAAAATAAATATACAGAAAAGTATATTTATATAAAATTATCAGTTACATTTATATTAAGTAATTAACTTATTTGTATGTGTATGTTTATACTTGCATATTTATATTTATAAATATAAATTAAAATAGAATAATTATTATTAAAATGTTTTTATGCAGGAAGAGAAGCATGTTTATTGAAATCATGCTTTTCCCACAATTTAATTAGTATTCTCCGAGATACAATTGTTCAAGTGCTGAAAACCCATGTATCTCGTTAAATCTTGTCTCTCTAATCCGTGTGCGGCTGCCCATTGACAACCCCTACCTGCAGGACCAGGAATCCCCTGCAGGGGGCGTGCGCCTTTGGCTGCAGGGCATCGCTGCGAGGAAACATCGTTCCCCATAGCTTACCCTGAATCTTTAGCTTTAGGGTGAAAAAACGACTCAAGTGAGGCTGGTCAGCGTTCTTCATGACCCTGATTTTTTTAAGTAGAGGGATTTGGACCAAGCAGGAACAATCTGACTCCCCTGAGCCATTGCTGGAACCATTGGGGGAACATCCCTTTCTTTTCTCCCTGGAGTGCCAGCTGTGAGAAGCAGGTACCTGGAGCTCCTTCTGCCGTTTCTGACACCAGGTGGGGAGGACCAGCCTGAATAGAGCCAACAGAGACAGGGAGATCGAGTGATCAACTCAAACCAAACTGGAACTTTTCCTGGTTTTAACATGGAAAGTCTTAGGCCCAGGATCCCCCTCAGACCTGGGCAAACAGGGATGGGTTGGTCACCCCACAGAGAAAGGACCTGGCAGGAAAAGAGTCCCACATATACTGTTCCAAGCCCAGATCCAACTTTATTTTTGGGGACCCTCCTTGGGCACCTCAGTTCTATGACCCGGTAAGTTCTAGTGTCTGTTTAAGCAACTTTGAGTTGTTTCTGTCACATGCAACTTGAAGAGTCATAACACACTCCCAAAGAATGTCCCTGTATAAATAAAACTCAAAGTGAAAAAAGCAAAATAAATCAAAGTAGGATACATGCTATTTTTAAGATTGAAAAAAATGAGGAAATGTGATCACGTGGTTGCTTGTGGGGTTGACCTAATTTATTTGACAAAGGGGTTCTGAAAAAAAAAAGTATACAAAATGGAAAAAGGGAAGAGGCAAATGAAAACATTCTTATGGAAGAAAAACATCATAGCATGAGAAAGGTCAGAGGAACACAGGAGCAGAAACCCAAAAGACCAAGCTCAGGGTGTGAGGGGGAAAAAAAAATGTGGCTGAAGCCACAGCACAGAGCAGTTTTGCCTTTTCATTAAGGATAGACGCCCCCCTTCCTTGTGAAGTGGGGCCAGAAGACAAGGTAGCCCCAGGAATGGACTGTGAAGGAACCAGACCAGCGGCAGCTTCTGCAGATACTATACAACTACACAAAACTTAAAGCAACATATCTAAAAGGCCTCTGGCACTCCACCCTGGGACAGGTGAGCCAAAGAAAATGCTCTGGGAATAACCAGAAAAGCGAGAGGAAATGGATTCTCTTAAAGGTGACATCTAGCAGTGACGGCAAGGATTGGAGACGCCAGGAAGTAGCAACATGCGCCAGAATTCAAGGTGAGCGCCTGCCCTCAGAGCCTCATGCTCTGTAGCGTGAGTCAGGGAAAGCTCTGCTCCTGGAGGGTTTCCTTTGAGACGATGGCCCAGGGAGAAATCTAGACCATCTGTCTGGTACACCAGCCACACAGGATGGAATGATGGCCACCCCTTCTGGCTTCCCCTGAAAAAAAGAAGTGAGACTGGGGCCCCCATGGAACTACTCTTGTTGGCCCTGTCCAGCGCAGTTTGGGGAAAAAAAACCTAAGCATGGAAAACCAAGAGAGAAGTTGTTTTCTCCATAGAAAGGCAACATGAAAAAAGAAAAAGTTTTTAAGCAGTGTGAAGATATGTGATTTAGTCCTACCTCTATGAATATACTTTCCCTTGAGTTTTAAACAAGTCTCTTTTTGTTTTCTGATATCACCTAGTAAAGGGTATTAACCATTTCCGTGGTCCTAGTCCTCTCGTGGGTGTTTCAGGGAGCCTGATATGCCTGTGCAGCGCCTTTCTAGCACAGACACTTGAATTTAGGATGTTTAGGATACAGAGAGAAGGAAACTTTGAGGGAGGAAAGGAACAGCCCGACCTGAACTTGCACATTTGCAAAAAAAGCTGTTTATGCTGTGTTTACCGAAGGACTTCCCCTACTTAAACCATGACACTGAAAATAGAAGACCCGATATGGTGAAAGGCTGTCTGATAATAAAGAACCAGATTCACCCACCAAATCTTACCTCACAAAGAAAACTCACGTGCAAAACCGCTGGAGTTATTGGAGTGTGTGATGGAAAATGGGGAGTTTGACCACTCTAGCATCTGATGGTTTGTTTTCTTTAAATCACTTGTAATTCAAGAAGTCCCCACCTACCAGCAGGATATCCTTCTGCTTTCTCCCTGAACCAGGATGCCTTCCGCAGTTTGAGAGGAAGGAGGCAGCACCCCAGGAAATGTCATGCTATTCTGAAAAAAACATCCTTTGCAGAATCAGACCACGGAGCCTCTCTGAGCGGAGCTCTTACTGCCAATTTCCCACAAGGGAAATGAAATTCACTCACCAAGGCTAAGAGGCAACAAGGCTGACGGAGTCCAGACTCACCCAACAGCATTTCTACAAATTCTCGACAGCCGCGTGCTAGGTGTTTATGTGGTTCTGGACCTTGTGTCTTCTGCAAAGAAAGGCAGAGGTAGGGACATAAAGGGTCTTGCCTACCTGGGGCCTCATTTTGTAGCTGGGGAGATGGGAGCGCCCAAGAGGCGACTGATACGGGGTCATGCTGTCACTGTGAGAGGGCAGAGACCAGCAAGTCGCCCCACAAACCTGCAGCAAAAAAGGTCTTCTTGCCTGTGTCTGTCTAGATACCATTCTTGGTTTTCCCACCTTGTCTGTGTGATTAGGGCTGGAAAGGAGAAAGGGGCTAAGAAAAGAAAAAAAAAAAAAAAGGAAGTAAAAGTTCTTTTTCCCTTGATTTTCTTAAATTGATTTGCCATTGATAAGGCTGACCATCCTTCTGCAAAGTGGCCATAGACAATTAACACTAACCCACACCCAGGTTTTTCTTTTTTTAAGAAATGACAATTCAGGCTTTTGCAGAGTTGAGAAGCGCCTTCATCTCAATACGATCTCTGTGGAACCACGTGGCTAGGACCTTTATAAATCTCAAGGGAATCGTGCAAATAGACAGGGAATACATATTTAAATATGAACATCATCTAAGCAACTAACGCTCTCCAATGAGATGCCAGCGATGGAAACAACAGATAAAAGGTGAAAAGATGGTGGCGGGAGGAAGGGAGAGGTCAGGAAAGAGCAAGTGTACGGTACTGAGAGCGAGCCTGGTTCACTCGGCCAGTCACTCCGGGATTCAGAGACCAAACACGGTATTTTCCAGAGAATGCTGGCATGTTTACCGCCCAGCAGGCCCTGCCCTGCAGCCTGAGAGCACCTACCCATGTTTCCAACTTGGCAGCCCCTCAAAACCCAGAACAATGATGGCTTTTCTCTTGCTGTAATAATGCTGTCGAGTTCATCAGAGATCCATTTTGTATTTTTCATTGAGTCCAAAGCATGCTGTTTCCTTCAGAAGAAATCCTATCATGTTTTGTATAGTTTTAAAAATAATTGATCTGGTCCATTAGTAAAGGTAGAACAGTCTTGATGAGAAAGAAAGGAGGGTCTTCTGAATCTCATTGTTTATCTGAACTAAAAAATATATGTATATTTTGAAAACTCTTCACCTATGACATAGGGACATACATGAGTCCAAATATTTCTTCGCTCACGGGGTCTTAGGGAGACAGCTGTGGTGTCATAGTAAAGCCTCCTGCTTTCCCATTCATTCATTCATTCTCCTAATATGTATTTATTGAGCATTTACTATGTGTTCTATGCCTGGAGGATACAGCTGTTAACAAGGTAGAAAAATGACCCAACTTCATGGAGCTAATGCAGAGAAGGCCAAGAACAAACCCAGGCAAATAAGTAAGGGTGATAATTCCAGAAGGGGATAAACTTTTTGAAGGCAAAGGGTCGGGTGGTCAGCTTGGCTTCTCTGGGTTGATGACATCTGGCTGCTAAGAGGGAGCCTGTGGAGGTCTGGGAGTAGACAGCAGAGCAGCCCAGGCAAAGGCCCTGGGGTTACCACAAGTGTGACAAGTTAGGGGCAAAGAAAGAACACCAGTGGGGACCGAGAACAATAATCCCCACTGTGGTAAAACTTTAATAAGATGATGAGTGCAAAAGAACACAATGAACTGTAAAGCCATGCCACGGAAGGGTGTTCTTGGCTTTGCTAGACTATTTTATTCCCTATCGCCTAAAGAACATCATTCTTTAGATGTTTAGAGTTTAGAAAGGATGAGGGTGAAAACCATACACTTCAGTTTTCATCTTCTACTTCTCATAAAAAGGAGCAGGCTCTCGAAAAGCCTGTTCCAAGACAGCACATTGCCTTCACGTGAAACATGAAATCTCACCTACCTGGAATCCTATTGAGTGTCACCCAGAAATGTTCATCGGGACTGAAGGTGTCTTTGGACCACTGGAGCAAGTCAGCAGCCCGGGGGTCGTGGAGAACAAAGCTGGTAAACGCTCTTGACAGAGCAACGTAGGCAGAGCCAAAGTAGATGGTGAGATTATGGGGAGGAGGTGGTTTCAGTGTTGTGGTTCTTATCACGTAGGAAAGCTCTTTGCCCAGGTGCTCTCGGTGGACATACTTGGTCCGTCCAATAGCGTGGGCTGGGGGCAGCACCCCTGGGGTGATGTTTTTCCCTTTAAAGCCTTTCAGATACTGAACAATTTCCCTGTTGGTTTTCAGGGGGAAATCCTGCCCGCAGGTGTTGATGGCGTACTTCCAGGGCACCTCTAAGGCTGTAAGATCTTTGATGCAGTTCAGGTCAGCCTGGAGCCTGGAAATCCCACCATAGACCACTGGCTCCATCTTGGAAGCCAGAAAGGCATTTGGGAAGCAGCCCAGTAATTTCTCCACTGCATCTTTAAATTCAACTGTCGCTTTCTCATCCACATGAACACAGTAAACATTCTGAGGCATGTAAATTGCCCTGAAGAGCCTTGCAAAGGTATCGAAATTATGATGGATGACCATAATGTATGCCAAAGGAAAGTCAGCTTCTTCTTTCGATAAGGGGGCCGTGATGTAGTGGCTTTGGGTCAGGTATTCCTTGCAAGAGGACTTCTCGTGTATCATCAGTTTGTTTCTCCAGAGGAAGGGTGTTTTGCCTTTGATAAACGATGCGCAAACTTGAGTCAGCATCAAAGTGTCTGAGCTATTTAACCTCTGGAAGCTTTGCTCTCCCCCAAAACCAAGCACATAGAACACGATAAAAATGATGACGCAAGAGACAGAAACTATAAAGAGGGAACGCATCAATGAAGGCATGCCTCCAAGAGGAGCAGGATTGCAAAGACCGTCAAAATCTGTAAGTCCTTTCCCAAACTTACTTGTTCCTCTGAGTTCTTACTTTGGTACGTACTCCAGTCATTCCTGCCCTGGAGGAGACGCTGTGAATTTATTCGGTTTCATCCTGGGAGTCCAGCTGCTGGCTCTCTCCCTGCGCTGATATTAGCAACTGATTCCGCCTCGTCCTCTGCCTCTCTCAAACCGCCTTTGTCTAAATCCCAGTAGCAGGTTGCTTAAGCCCAGCCTTTTCCCCTCCCTCTGGCTCCCTGCTTGCATCGGCTAGCTGTGTCACTAAAACCCTGCTCATTCCGTTTCCCCTGCCGATTTAGTTTCTCAACTCTCTTTTCTTTCATTTCCTGAGGTTCCCCCCACCCCCGCCCCTGCCCCATCACCCCTTGTTATTGTCATTCGGGGAATTAGTGCAGTAAAAGCCAAAGTTGAAATGATGTGTTCAGGCAGGCGTGCCTGTTTCCTGCTAGCCATCCCCTCCTGTTGCTCATGGCAGGGATCCACAGCCTGGTCCCCGACTCTTCCAGTACATTCCACTGGGTATCATGTAGCCTCCATTCTCAAATATGCCGCTTTGATGGAAAAAAATGACCGAAGTGACAAGATCGAAAAGAAAAGAGACCCTCAGTCATCTGGCTCTTTTGTAATGCTTTCTGGCCCCGCCCCACCCTTTTCTAAAAGAAGAGCTCACAGGAGTTCCAGTCCTTGGGGATCCGAAATTGCAGGGCTCTTGGTCCTGTGACTTTGAGGTTGGGGGCAGCCCGTCTCCTCCCACTTCCAGCATCCACTGTGCTGCTTGTCATAGGATGCTGAGGTCGAATGAGCAAATCCCGAGCTACATCCCCTGATTTAGATGGGACCTTAAATCTTCACCAGAAAGCACTTGAATCGTGGCACAAATGATGCTCAGATCAGGGGACCTAAAGGGCACTCAGGTTTTAACCACCCAGAGAACATCATCTAATACTCAGAGAAGTGCTGTCTACCTGCTCAGTTAAGTTCATCGAACCACCGAGGAAACAAACGCTGTTTCCCCCTATTTGTAAATAGCAGTGTTTTGGCTGAAGTGCTTCAAACTCTTTTACTTAGAAGGTTCTCATCTTTCACCTTTCACTTTTCCACTAGCTCTTTTTAAAATACAGGTCAACGTACTTTTTTTACAATGAGTTCTAAAACATCAAGGTGACTATTGCATATCTTCTCATTTTTCTTCACCTTTAAAAAAGTTTTATTTCTTTATATGGAGGTCCAGGGGATTGAACCCAGGACCTTGTGCGTGCTGAGCATGCGCTCTACCACTGAGCTATACCCTCCCCGCTGAAAATGACTTAAAATTCATGACAACGGAAAATTCAATCCCAACCTTCTTTTTTTTTTTTTTTTTGGATTCCCCCAAATAATACGTTTAAACATCAGGTGATTGTATCTCCTATTTCAAAACAACAGAGAGTAATTTCAGGATCTAGTTTGGCCAAAGCTTTTTGGCTTAGAATGAATATTAAAATATTTTAAATACTTGCAGTTTGACAAAGCGTTCCACTACATGACTTAATCAGGCCAGCAGAGTCTATTTACGCTTTTATTTCCAACTGGCCAACAAACCGGGGTTCAGATTTATACATACGGAGGAGAAACATGAATGTTACTATATTGAGAAATACAGACAGTAGCTAAATTAGGAACTTGCATCATACTTCTGGAGTCAATCTGTTATTTAAAACTGCATTGTCTGAGTGTTGAAAACAGAGCTTTTTCCTGTTGTCCTTTTGGCTGTCCTTCGGTATTAAACAATCCCTACAAGAGAGCTTTTTTTTAAAAAAACCACTTGTTGGTGGGGTGGGTTATAGCAGAAGTGGTAGAGTGTTTGCTTAGTATGCATGAGGTTCTGGGTTCTATCCCCAGTGCCTCCTCTAAGAATAAGTAAGTAAACCTAATTACCTCCCCCCACCAAAAAAAATTTGAAAATAAAAACTGCTTGTTGTAATAGGGGAAGGCCATTACCTGGCCCCTTTCCTTCCCAACAGGCCTTGTGACCTGTTTATCCAGATGAGACACCAGGCATTTGGGGGCATTATTTACCTGTTTATATGTATTGAGTTAGTAAATGAATGTGTCTACATCCTCCATGGTTCCAGGTGCTCCTGAGTAAATGTTCTTTTAACTAGAATTGGGAACAGAGCAGCAGGTATCTTTTCTTCTGATCAGTTTCAACAAAAACTATGATCAGATGGGTTGACCAGACAGATTAAATGACACTGAACCAAACCAAAACAAAACACAAAACACCCCACAACATTTTAATCACATTAAACACATAAGATGTGCTTTCTCTTTTATGTCAAGGAAGGGTTATCCATTAACCCCCATGATTACTAATGGAGAACAGTGCAAAACCCAGGGAACCTGAGTTCTAGCCACATTTCCACCTTTAAAGGTAGAAACCATTTTCAGCTATGGAAGAAGGAATGTTGAAACCCATGTTTTGCCCACTGTTTTAATTTATATGTTAGAAGAGCAAAGACTAGGAGAGCCATCACGATTTTTTTCTTTAAAGCCAACATCTAGTTACCCGGAGGTGTGATTTTACCAGACAAACAGTACTTTTTTCTCTTGCCTCTCAGCCCACGCCTGTATGGAGACCTAACTGTAAATGTAACCGCAGCAGCACCAAGTTATAGCCCCACATCCTCGCGCATCTTCCCCTGGTTTAATTGCATGTACTTATGCAAACGCCATTATACTTTCATAATTGTTCTGGGACTTGTTTTTCCGTTCTCAATTAACTGCTATCCTGTAGTGGAGAAAGAAATTGAGGGGACACAGGCTTGAGCAAAACTGCTAGATTTATTATGTTATGTAACAGGGAAAGGGCACCGAGAGGGCTGGGTCTGATAAGGTTTGTTGGCGTGTCATTGAGAGGTGTAAGGCAGAAAAGATTAGGTAAATGAGGTCCTTGGTCTTGCAGGAAGCTGTTCTTTGGAAGGTCATTTTTGTGTGGTTTGTGCAGTTACTGAAGCAGGTCAAATGACTCAGGGATTCATTCTTAATTATCAAATGTAGGGATTTATTTTTCCCCCTTGGAACTTAGAGTATTTCATGAGAAAGCAGAGAATGGTGACAATCCAGTTCACTTTGTACAGCCAATTAATTCTGCTGCGGGTGTCCAGATGGTTTGTAAACGAAACCTTTTGTCTATCGATCGATCTATCGATCTGTGTATTTATGTATGTATGTATATTTTTCTTAAAATGATCATAATGCTAAAGCGAAGAAGAATGTAGACATTTCCAAAGCACATCTTTAACTAAAAAAACAGTTCTCCCATAACTCAGAAGTCCTCCAGTGTGGTTCGCTGGGGAAGATCCACCTTCTCCTGGGACTCAATCATTTTCCTTTCTACACCGCTCATCTAATTAGCAGCACAGAAGTTGTTGTCTAGATCACAGAACCCAAAGCGTGATTTCAAACCCTTGTCTCAGAGCAGGGAAGAAGTTTAATACCCAGACTTTTCAAGAACCTAGGTGGCAGGTTCAGAAGGCATCCATACTAGGTCATACCATGGTAGTGTGAGCTGCAGGAATCTGCATCTGATTTTGATGTAGCAAAGGCATCACTTCCTGGATGCTAAGCAAATATTTGCAAAAGACACCACACACAAATTCCCATAGGCAAATGTCAAAGTGTGTGCAGACAGGACGCAATCTTCTGGTAGCAGAAATGTAGCAGTTAATGCTACGAAGAGCCTGTTATTGGGGGACTTAGAAAATGAAAAATGATCCCAAATAGGTCACAGCCAATAAACAGTTCAGGGTGAAACTCACCACTGAATTTGCTTGTGGAAATTAACTGCTTAACTTTGGAGGAAGAACTGACTCATGGTTTTACCAAAATACTTGTTTCCAGAAAGGATTCAGCCAAACTAGGTGTGCCTGTGGCTTGAGGTTGAGGAGAGTTTAGATCAAAAGTCTGCAAACTTCTGTTTAACATCTCTACATGGAAGGGCTGTTAAAATACAGGTTGCAGGGTCCCCCACCCCAAGAAGTCAGTTAGTTTCAGGTGGAATTTAATCATTTGCATTTCTAACAAGGTCTTGAGACCAAAGTTTGAGAAATAATGGATCAGATGCCAAAATTCAATGATTTCTTTTTCCTCAGTGACCCGCCTCCCCCCGACCTATTTTCCTAAGACTAAGAAATATACTGTAAACAAAACAGCCTATGTTGCGGGATAAACAATATTGTATAATTTGGAAATACTTAATAAGCATGAATTCAAACGGTGGATAATCTGATCCCTTCAATAAAATTTACAATGGAAAGATAATTGGTACTTTTAGGAAGAGTGAAAGAAAATGGATATACAGAAAGGTGCTAAGTTGCTATTATTTACATAAGACAAACCCTAGTCGCAAATCATCCTGCTGCAAATGCATGCTCGAATTTACTGTACACAGCAAGCACACCTGTGCGTAATCCCAGTCTTCCACAAAATATAGATTACAATTATTTACCGACAAACAACGATGCTTTGAGTATCTAGTGTGATAAGCTGCCATGGGGGAGGCTGTAGAAGGATACAAAAATTTTTCTAAAAATGAACAAGAGTCAGAAGATACCCAATACTGGGGCAGAGGCAGAGCAACCGGACCACTCATGCACTGCCGTTGGACACGTGAATTGGGACAACGATGGACAACTGGCAATGTCTGTTCAGGGTGAGCACAGACATATCCTCTGACCCAGCAATTCCATTCCCAGGTATTTACACAACAGAAACGTGTCCAATTTCATCCAAGGACACACAGCTCAACGTTCACTGCCGCCATGTTTATAACGGACCCAAATGCCCACCCACAGTTGGCTGTTATATAGTTAGTTAAATGGTTATAGTTAGAGTTGTTATAATTATATAGCTATTTGGTGATAGTGTATAACCACAGTTGTATAGTTACATAGCAGCGTTTCTCAACCTTGGCGCTCTTGGCACTTGGCCCCATTGTGCCTTGCCGTGGGGGCTGTCCTGTGCCCGGCAGTATCTGCAGCAGCATCCCTGGTCTCTACCCACCAGTTGCCACTATCACCCCCTGCCCTTCCCCCTCCCCAAGCTGTGAAAACCAAAAAACGCCTCCAGATATCGCCAGGTGTTCCCTGGGGGACAGAATCGTCTCCGCCCACCCGCACCTCCCAGAGCCGTGAGACTGAATCCGTAGAGCTACCCGCAGCGACAGCAAGAGGGACTCTCACAAACATAACCCTGAGCCAACAAGGGCAGACAGAAAAAGCGCTTGCCGTGTGTTTCTATTTCCATAAAGGACAAAAGCAGGTAAAAGCATCTCTGCTGTCAGACATCAGGGTGGTGACTGGGGTGTCGCTCATGCTGTGTGCCTTGCTGTGGGGGCAGTCCCGTGCCCTGCATCAGCCTGAGCCCTAATGATATGTGCCCTTTTCTATGTTATATAATATCTCACCAGAAATGAATGAATGAATGAATGAATGAATAGAATGAGTTAAAGTCCTTCACCTAGAAATACTCTTCCAGAGGAGTCTTCCAGGTGAGTGGGGATCAGGTGTCTTTCTGGAATAACTGGTTTGTATGGTTATCACTGATGATCAACTGCTCTGCAGTACCGCATACCAGAGCCCACATAATTTCTTCCTTAAGCAGACCAAGGGTGTTTCCACTCTGCCTCCCAACATTAACCACCCTTGGCCACGACCTGACCACTTTTCCTTCCTACCAGGGAACGACACCCAGCAGAAAAGGAGCCAGGAGAAAACAGAGCAGGAGGTCAACACTTAATTCAAAAACATTTTGCGCTCATCAACACAGAACTGACTGCCAGCCTTTAAAGCACGTGTCATCTAAACTGGATAAGGATGGAGGGGCCACCTGCGCTGACAAGGACAACGTATGTTAAAACGGGGTACCAGGAAGTGTGAATGACACCGGATAGCTGGTGTTAGGGGCTGTCCTTCCACCTCCCCCAAGGTACCCACTGAGGAAACTCTGAGTCTCAACTCAGAAGGTCACTGGTCTCCAGGAGGCTGCCACTACAGGAAACAGTTGGGGAACTGAGCTAGAAGCACTCCACACGCTTTGGGAAAAGATGGAGCCATTTCCAGCTGTGCCCAGAAGGAGGCTATGCAAGGCTGTTCCGGGCTCCATGACCTGCAGAACGACTTCAGGTTTCTATTCTCAGGCTCCATCTCTTGCCAGTAGTGACCTATTGTTGCCATTAATTTTATTCCCAATCCTGCTTTGTCCTTAATTTCATTTCCCCTCCTATCTTAACCTTCCCTTTTACGGTTTTGAAGCTAGGAAGCAAAGAAAGCCTTAAACCCACCCTACACTCAGCTTTTGCCTGATTCGTAAGACTGAAGCCTTTGGCGTCTCACAGAGCAGGACTGAGCCCTGTCAAGTCGCAAAGAGCAGCTAAACACAGCTGCATACAGCTCAGCATTTGCATGGAAAATTCTACCGGGAAGCGGGGCGGTGGCGGTGGGGGGAGGACCTGATTTACTTTCCGTAAAAATTGTTATGATTTTTCACCCCGGCTAGAAGGAGGCTAGTTAAGATTGCAGAGATTATAGGAATTTGAAGTTCACTTCATTCCTAATAAGGAGAAAACTAGAGAGATACATTTATGAATCCTCGGAGGAAAAAAACAAATGGTTACGAAACTCTGTCAGATGCAGCCCTGAATGTGTTGAGCTGGATAACACAAGAAAAGGTGTTGAAAGCAGCAAAGAGGTGTAGATTTAAACACCCACCCCCTCTAAGTTTCTAGGTGGTCAAATATAGCTAGCACAGACCAATGCACACACACGCAAATGGAGACCACTGCCAAGGGCTTCTCTTGTGAAATGGAAGAAACAAAAAGAAAAAGCCACAAAACCCTAACTAGGACTCCAGCATAAACCCCTTCATCTCACTGTTAAAGAGCTGGCAGAAAGGCCAGAGACTAGAGATAGCAAATAAGGTTTTTGTTAGGCAGGAGGGAATTGTAGCCATTTGATTCTTTTTAAAAATTAAAAAAAAAAATTTATATTTTATTGACGTGAAATTGATTTACAATGTTATTTCCAGGTGTGCAGCAAAGCGATTCAGTTATTCATATACATACATATATATACATACGTTTCCAGATTTTTTTTTCATTATAGGTTATATGTGAAATTGAATATATTCCCTGTGCTATATAGTAGGTCCTTGTTTATCTGTTTTATATATAGTAGTGTGTATCTGTTAACCCCAGGCATTTGGTTTTTAAAAGGAGTAGGAATTACGGTTTGCATAAAACCACAGAAAAGGGGTCAAATCTTAGTAACTACATGTTAGTGCATGTTAGTAACTACAGTGTCTCAATTAAATGGGTTGTTTTAATGCTCACAGATATAGAGGACAAACTAGCAGTCACCAGTGGGGGAGGGAATGGGGGTGGAAGGTACAAACTACTGGGTGTAAAATAGGGTCAGGGATGGATGGTACAACACGGGGACTATAGCCAGTAGTTTGCAATAAGTGTAAATGGAAAGTAAATTTTTACTTTGATTTAATGTAATTTAATTTAAAAATAGTATTAAAAATTCATTTTAAAAATAAAAAATAAAAAGGGCATTAAAATAAATAAAATAAAACAGAGAAACAAACAAACAAAATAAATGGGTTGCTTTATTTTTTAAGTGAGTCTTAGCTAATTGCTTAGTCAGATGATTCAGGAAGTAGAAACCTGAATTAACATTTTGGACCTGAAATGTGAATGTTGGGCAATTTCATCTTTTAATCTACCCCATCTTCGAAACAAATTTAAGTGTCTTGACTTTGGCACTTAAGAGCTGAGTGTCCTTGGGAAAGTAACACAAACTCTCCACACCTCGGTTTCCTCATCTATAAAACAGGGATCAAAACAACACCGAGACTGAAAGAAACAATGTCCAAAAGGCACTTAGTCCTCTTCTAAGAAGACAGACCAAAGGCCAACAAGCACATGAGAAGATGTTCAACATCATTGCTCATTAGGGAAACGCAAATCAAACTACAGGCGATACCACTGCACGCCCACTGGAATGCGTGAAATTAAAGACAGACAATGATGTGAAGAAACTGGAACCTTCACACACTGCTGATGGGAATGCAAAATGTTGCAACTGCTTTGGAAACCAGCTCGGCAGTTCCTCAAAATGTTAAACATAGAGTTAACAGACACCAGCAGTTTCACTTTTAGAATCTACCCTGGAAAAATGAAAATGTGTTTATACAAGGACTTGCCCCGGAAAGTTCATAGCAGCATTATTCCTAATGGCCAAGAAGTAGAAGCAACTCAAATGTCTATCAGTGGATGAATGGATAGACAAAATGTGGTATATCCACACAATGGAATAGTAGTCACCCATCTAAAGGAGTGAAGTTCTGATTCACGGTCCAACATGGATGAACTTCAAACTATCACATTCAGTAGAAAGAGCCAAACATGAAGAAATACATCCAGCTTGATTTATACAAAACGTCCAGAAAAGGCAAATCCAGACAGAAATCGAAGGGTCGGGTGTGGAAATGGAGCGTGGCAGTAAGTGGACATGAGGTTTCTTTGAACGGTGATTAAAATATTCTCAATTAAATTGGGGTCATGGTGGCACACCTGTAAATATACTAAAAATCATCAAATCGCTGACTTGAAATGAGCAAATTTTATGGTTATGTGAATCATGTACCTGAATTACAAACCTCCGTTCTTTTTTTTTAAACATTTTTTATTGATTTATAATCATTTTACAATGTTGTGTCAAATTCCAGTGTTCAGCACAATTTTTCAGTTATACA
Source organism: Camelus dromedarius (assembly GCF_036321535.1). Classification (NCBI taxonomy): domain Eukaryota; kingdom Metazoa; phylum Chordata; class Mammalia; order Artiodactyla; family Camelidae; genus Camelus; species Camelus dromedarius. The sequence goes on along the minus strand of NC_087454.1, from coordinate 6,539,882 downwards.
TGAACACATATATATTCATTGTCACATTTTTTTCTCTGTGAGCTACCATAAGATCTTGTGTATATTTCCCTGTGCTGTACGGTATAATCTTGTTTATCTGTTCTACAGTTTTGAAATCCCGTCTATCCCTTCCCAAACCTCCGTTCTTTGATGTGTAAAGCATACCTCAGTAAAACTGTTAACTTAGGGAGAAAAAGGCAGTTTCTTCAAGTGCCTGACACTGGGACAACCTCATGTGATGGTGATTCACTGGCCTTCAAGAAAGGCTTTGTAGTGACTAACCCTGGGTCGATTATAAGCTGTCAGTGACTAAGACAGTCAAAAACTTCCGGGTTCACATGCAAGCAACACCACGTTTATTTTACACTAACAATGCAGGTGAACTGAATTCCACCTGACACCCAGCGCTGTGTGGGCTGCAGCCTGGAAAGATAGAAATCTCACTGGACACTCCAGGATTCTGCATTCTGTCCGTTTCCACAGATACTGAAATGACAAACTCCCAAGAAGATAAGGGCTATCAGGGAGGGGAAAAAAGAGCCCAGAGGACAAATATCAACTCTGCCCCAGGCGTGGTGGGTGGTCAGTGGTCAGTGATTTCACAGAGCTCAGGGCCTTCAAAGATAATCAGAATTTCTCCAGGCAAAGAGAGGCCTAGGGCAAAAACCAGCACAAAGGCCGAGAGGTCGGCTTGGGGCTTAGCAATTACACAAGGAATTCAAGTGGTAGCAGAAGAAAGCACTTCGCATTTTCTGGATATTTTTAAACCAAAGCCCCTCGGGGTCAAAATGACTGGCAAATTCCCTTAATTTTTGATTTCACTTTTCTGGACCTGAACAAAAATGGACAACTGCAATCTTCCAAATGCGGAAAGAGGGTAATGTCTAGTGACCTTAGCAGTCAGATGTCTACCGACCCCCACAGACCCACCACTGTGCCAGACTTTTCTGATGGATTTAGCCGAGGCGGCAAGGATGTTGGCCTTTTGGAAAAGAGAGTGTGGGGCAGGACACCTGCCCCAGGGATGGCTTAAAAGATGAATTAGAATGGAAAATAACAAAATAAACGTTCTGCAAAAGTGAAAGGGAATGTCCTTCATTTGAAGAAAATATTGTAGTTGAGAAACAGAATAAGGCTCTTTGCCATTTATTGGCTCCTCACTCAACCCTCGATTAGAACCCCAGAGAGGGAGGCAACTAGGCCGGAGCAGGAGTAACATGGGAGGGGAGAGTGGCTGCTTCTGTGCAGGAGGAGAGGGGAAGCTCCTGTGAGGGAGTGAGGGACATCCCCCTGAGACCTGGAGAGCAAGCCAGAATGAGCAGCAAAAATAAAGGGCATTTAGGAACAAGGGGACCGTGCAAGCGAAGGCCTGGGGACCATTTGTCTTCAGACCAACCTAGAGTGACAGAAGCTTGGCAGAGTCAGAGGCCGGCCACTCGTCACAGAAGCCTACTTCCTAATAAGAGGAAAGAGAAACCAGCCACTTCAGATTCTAAGCGTGTGATGTTTCTAAGAAAAGCAACAGCCAAGGGGAAAACCTCTGTGGGCCACATTCTCGGTTTCTAGCAAAAAAAATCACCCCCGCACTTTCAAAAGCACATTATTTGGTGGGGGGGGGGGTGTCACCCACACAAGTTTTAGAATTATCACATTAAAACCTCAAAAATCAGCATTGAAGAAATTCATCTGTTCCCCCTCTCTTTAAATATTTAATGAGTTCCTACAACGTACCAGGTACAATTTGTGTATATAGCCTAATCTGTCCCACAGTCCGACAGGGGATATTTGGATGAAGAATCAGACTCAGAGAAATTAGGCATTTTGCCCAGAACCACACAGACTGTAGGTGGCGGAGCCAGGACTCATCTGCATTTAAATCCCACCAGCAAATTAGAGGCCACTGTCTGACTCCACAGAGTAAACAGATTTTTAGATTGTTCAAAACACACTACAGTTGCATAAACCTGAAATGCATTCTAATTGGTGACCACTGATCCTAGTTCAGTGGGGCCCAACTCCTACTATTTTTTTGTTTTCTCTTCAATCCACTTTTAGCTTCCTTAGTATAAAATTAAGACAGGTCACCACAGGAAGAGATGTTATTTCTGAATATTAAGTATTAATAGTATTTTCATGAAATTAATGGCTTTTAAATATTAATTTGATACCTAAAAAAATCTTTATTGAGACATAATTAACATACAGCCCTGTATAAGTTTAAGATCTACAGCATAATGATTTGACTTACATACATCATGAAATGATGACTGCAGTGAGTGTCCATTATCTCACATAGATAAAAAACAAAAGAAAAAAAAATACTTTTTTCCTTGAGATGAGAACTCTTAGGATTTAGTCTCTTAACATTCATATAAAATAAAAGGTTTCTACAGTATAGCACAGGGAACTATGTTCAATATCTTGTAATAACCTTTAATGAAAAAGAATATGAAAACAAATATATGTATGTATATGCATTCCTGGGACATTGTGCTGTGCACCAGAAATTGACACCATGTAAACTGACTGTACGTCAATTTAAAAAAAGGTCATGTATTACATACAGCAGTGTTAATTATATTAATTATGAGGTACATTACATCCCTAGTACTTATCTACCTTACAACTGAAAGTTTGTACCTTTTGACCACATTCGTCCAATTTTCCCCCTCCTCACCCTCCACCTCTAGCCTCTGGCAACTACAAATCTGATCTTTTTCTATGAATTTGTTTGTTTTTAAAGTTTAATTGATCTACAACACTGTTATTTCCTGTTATACAACATAGCAATTCGACATTTCTATACATTTCAGAATAATCACCATGATAAGTCCACAGGTACCATCTGTCACCATACAAAGATGTTATAGTATCACTGAATATATGCCTCACACTGTACATTTCATAGTCATGACTGGTTTATTTTGTAACTGGAAGTTTGTATGTCTTCATCTCCCTGTTTCTCTTCTCTCTGCACCCTCCTCCCCTCTGGCAACCACCTGTTTGTTCTCTGTATCTATGACTCTCTTTCTGTTTGGTTGTTTTATCATGTTTTGTTTTTTTTAATTTCACAATGTAAGTGAAATCATATGGTATTTGTCTTTCCACGTCTGGCTTACTGCACTTAGCATAGTACCCTCTCGGCCCAACTATGTTGTCACAAATAGCAAGATTCCATCCTTTTTATGGCTGAGTAATATTCCACTATATCCATATCTATATCACATCTTCTTTATCCATTCATCCATTGATGGACATTTAGGTTGTTTCCAAATCTTGGCTATTATAAATAATGCAGAAATGAACATAAGGGTGCATGTATCTTTTTGAATTAGCATTACTGCTTTTAGAATTCCAGTAAGCCCTCAGTCACTGCAGTCGACCAGAACGATCTTAAAATGTCCAAAACAACCAACAAACTCAGACATCGACTAAGAAGGACTCTCAAAACAGAAATGACCCAGATTTTCACACAGCAGGAGTAACAGTTAAACCAGACAGCCACCTAAGTTTCTAGCTCCCTCACCTCCTCAGGACCGAACCCTACACTCAAGCCTGATCCAGATCCTGCAAGAGCTGGCTGGGCCAGTGAGGGGCCACCAGCCTCTAGTAAGGATCCTTCATACACATAACAGAAACCATTTCAAGGGCTCACTCTTAAATTTTTTAAAATGTGCAGAGCAGTCCATTTCTTTTCCACTGTTTCGCTGACCTATCACTGCTGATCTCTACCAGAGGTGTAAAAATCCAGTTCCGATAGGTAAATCATGTTGAGCAGCCAAGGTGTTAACTCAAGTGTCTGCTCAATAAACTGATTAGAATCATGAGTTAGAATCGTGGACTCTCAGAGTGGAAGAGACGCGCAGGCCATCTTGTCCAACACTTGATAAATTAGTTTACAGTGTTTCTCCAGCCTCTGCCTCTGCCCCTGCCCATCCCTTGGGCTTGTTCACCACTGAGCAAGCTACCCATTCTAATCCCAGATCGATGGGTTCTTGTGTCTCCTGCCACTGACGCTGGTTCTTCTTCTAAAACTACAGAGTTGATCTAACTTCTCTCTCATGAGCAGATCTTTTAATTATGTGGGAAAAAAAAAAATGGGGTCTGGCCTTTTAACCTTCTTAGCTGCTCTCTTGGGAATCTGCTTTGTCAATGTCTCCCCGTAAAGTTTGGTGCCCAGACCTGAACAGTCCACATCATACTTGGTTTAAGCAACACATCAGACAGAAGTGGAGCTTTCACTTCCCTTATTCTGGTTGCTACAGTTCCACAGGAAAAAAAAAAAATCTTTACAGCATGTACTTGAGCCCTGATTTCTTTCATCACTACAACATTACCCCTTCCTGCTCTGGGAAAACCACAGATTTCAAAAGCATTCTAAGTCTAGGAAGCTTTGTGTTCCAACATCAAAAGCAAGCATCCACAATGGTTCACAGCCCTGGCTGTTCCTGAGAATTTCCTGGAGGTTGAACGAGTACTGAAGGCTAGGTCCACCCAGGAATTCAGGAAATGTATTTATAAAAGCTCTAGGCAAATGTAAAATGCATCCAGGGTTGAACCACTCATGTCAAGAAACCATGACCCTGATCCTCACATTAATTCAAGTTACTTTCCCTTTGAACTGTGAATCTGAATTTTTATTTCGAATTGAACCAGCAGAACTGAATTGGTTCACTGTAAACAATTTGAGATTATTCAAATCATTAGGAACTTGGACCAATGAAAGGTGGAATTAATTTAGGAACAACTGAGACCTAATCAAAAGTCAACTTGAACCTTAGGCTTAGGAGACCTGGTTGATAATTGGCACATTTACTTATTGGTTGGGAAATTTGAACACATCATGTAACTACACTGAAGTTTAATTGTCCATAAAAGAAGGCACTGGTCTAGCCATCTTTAAGATGCTCTAAATTTCAGATTCCACTCCAGGAAAGAACTTGCAAATGAAAAATTCTAAAGTTGCTCTCATTTTGAAAGGATGTGAATTTAGCTATGGGAGCTTCAGCAGGGGCAAAAGTATTATTAAAATGTTTGAGTTGCCATGCAAATTTAGTTTAATTTATAATGTTTATTCCTGGTTTTAAATGCCATCACATTTAAAGGAGAGTTGGGTTTAATCTTTCCTTTGCATTGCTCCCTCAATCCTTTGCCCCCATTTGCAGTGGGTCTATGGGCTCAGAAAGGCATCTTGGTATATCAGCAAAATCAAGTCAGACAGTCAGACCTCTGCCCTGCTGACCATTATGCCTCAGTTTCCTCATCTGTAAAATGGAGATGAATTATATCACCCACTCTGTGAGCAGAGCTGCTGTAAAGATTTTTTTTAACGGAAGTATAGTTAATTTACAATGTTGTGTTAGCTTCTGGTATACAGCAAAGTGATTCAGTTATATATATGTTATTTTTCAGATTCTTTTCCATTATAATTTATTACAAGATACTGAATATAGATCCCTGTGCTATACTGTGGGGTCTTGTCATTTATCAAGATTTTTTTAAATTAACACTTGAAACTGTAAAGATCTTTAAAATGTTATTATTATTATTATTTACTGTTTTTCAGCAGTTTGTTCCGGTTTAACCACACAATGTTGATTCATAAAAACAAAAGTTAAGAGACAGACATACCCGGAATCCTATTGAGTGTGACCCAGAAATGTTCATCAGGGCTGTAGGTGTCTTTGGACCAGGACAGTAAGTCAAGTGCATGCTGGTCTTGAAGGACAAAGCTAGCGAATTCCCTTGTGAGGGCCACATAGGCAGAGCCAAAGTAGATGGTCATGTTGTGAGGGGCTGGAGTTTTCAGTTTTGAGGTTTTAATCACGTAGGAATTTGTTTTGCTTAATAGTTCTTGGTGGACGTATTTGGTCCGTCCAATCGCATGATCGGGAGGCAGCACTCCTGGGGTGATGTTTTTCCCTTTAAAGCCTTTCAGATGCTGAACGATTTCCCTATTGGTTTTCAGGGGGAAATCTTGCCCGCAGGTGTTGATGGCGTACTTCCAGGGCACCTCCGAGGCCCTCAGGTTCTCCAGGCAGTTCAGGTCAGCCTGGAGCCTGGAAATCCCACCATAGACCACTGGCTCCATCTTGGAAGCCAGAAAGGCATTTGGGAAGCAGCCCAGTAATTGCTTCACGGCATCTTTAAATGCATCTCTCGCCTTTTCATCCACATGAACACAGTAGACATTTTGGGGCATGTAAATTGCCCTGAAGAGTCTCTCAAAAGTGCCAAAGTCTTTGTGGATGGTCATCATGTAAGCCAAAGGGAACGCAGCCTCCTCTTCAGAGAGTGTTTTTGTTATATAGTGACTCTGAGCCATGTACTCAGAGCAGGTAGGTTCACTGAGGGAAGTTTTCAATGCATTCTCTCTGGGGTAAAAAACCTTCCCCTGAACAATCTGATGACAGGCTTTTGCTAATAGCGAAGCATTGGACAGAGATGCTCTCAGAAAATCTTTATTCTCCCATAACTCGTTATTGTAAACAAATACAAAAACCAGGGTAGTGACAAGAGACACACAAAAAAGACCGTGCTTCCAAGAGCCCATTATTCAGAACCAGGGGTTGAGTAAAATGTCTCTTGAGATCTGATCAGAGTGTAGATATATTTAACTTACATTTTCTTCAGAGTCCACAGTCATCTTCTTGGTAGATGGAGTTCTGACTGGCTTTTCCGCGATCCCCAAGTTGACGTGCTCGTCCCTTTTCTGTCTTCCTTCCGTCCTCATTCGCTGCTGCGTTGCATTTCCACCTTTCTCTGACACATTTCTGAAGTGACTCCCTTGGATTTGCTTTGCTCAGTCCCCTGCTAACCTGCAATCTGTTTCTACACAAAAACAAGTTGCTTCAGGGAAGTTCTGACTCCAGTGTACCCACTTTTCCCTGCAGGAAAATCCCCAAGGGGTGAAGTGACCACTCTGCAAATCACTGCTCTGAGACCTCAACCCCAGCCTCTCCTCCCAGCTCAAAGGTTGGCAAGTGTGTCCGCTCCCCAGCTTCCTGTTAATCATTGAGTTCAACTGACCGAGTTTGTTTGCTTAAACAGCACTGCCAAGTTAAAATCGTCAGTTCTAAGCATGTGAACACCGCCTGGAGAGATACTCTGTCAATAAATATTTAGTGCTTAAAATTTAATCGCTTAGCCCTGTCTTTTTCCACACACGCCCCCTGTCCATATTGGCGGACTATGCTATAAAGTGCAGCATATGACCGACGATGGAGCCAGATTCTTTCCAGCACATAATTTTATCTGCTAAAAGGAATGGCCTTAAAAAGGCACATTAGCAAGCTTACCTCACCATCTAACCTACTGAATAAAGGCTAATTAAAAAAAGAAAAAGAAAGAAACTCAAACCAAAAAAAACTAACAGCCCAATATCACCCCCAAATTGCATAGAGGCTAAAGCTGAAGTTAGAGATGTCAAGTTTATTTTATCCAAGCCCAAGGAGGATACGGGGGACCAGCCTGATGCCTGGAGAGGTAGGAGGGAGGAGTTGTCTGTCTGGGATGTTCTAGAACTTAAGGAGAGAGGCTCTTCGATTCAGATGTAGCAACCTTCCAGAGGAGTTTCCCTCTCTATGAAAGAAGAGAATAATTTTACCACCTTCATAGGTCAGTCCTGAGAATAAAATGAGGAAGTATATCAAGAGTTCATCGCCTGCCCCGCAGCAATGGGGCTGGGAGACAGGAGTAAACAAAGGTTCCTCCTCCCAGCTCGCACATCAAGGAAAGGACACAATGACCACCTCTTCCGGAGAACCGTATCCTCCCCTTGCTCCTCCCTCTGAGAGCCCTTGCCAATTAGGTTGTACGTCTCATGACACGGATCAGTTTGTTTTATTTGGTAACTAGACACACAGGGGTGGAGGCACGTTGTGCACACATGCAGAAGGGGTGTTTCATTTGCGCTCCCACCACTGTCTGCACACATTAGGCAATCAAACTCTTATTGATCGATATCGCTAATTATCAGAGAAATGCAAAGCAGAACTACAAGGAGGTACCACCTCACACCAGTCAGAACGGCCACCATGAAAAATTCCTAAATGATAAACGCTGGAGAGGGTGTGGAGAAAAGGGAACCTTTCTACACCGTTGGTGGGAATGTAGTCTGGTGCAGCCACTATGGAAAACAGTATAGAGATTCCTTAAAAACCTGAATATAGACTTACCCTGTGATCCAGCAATCCCACTTCTGGGCATATATCTGGAGAAAACTCTAATTCAAAAATATACACGCACCCCAATGTTCACAGCAGCACTATTAACAATAGCTAAGACATAGAAGCAGCCTAAATGTCCTTCGACAGATGACTGGATCAAGAATTTGTGGTATATTTACACAATGGAATGCTGCTCAGCCATAGAAAGAATGAAATTAAAGCCATTTGCAGCAACATGGATGGAACAGGAGATTGTCCTACTAAGTGAATTAAGCCAGAAAGAGAAAAATACCATATATCACTTATATGTGGAATCAAAAAAAAAAAAAAAAGACACAAATGAAGTTATTTACAAAACAGAAAGAGACTCACAGACATAGAAAACAAACTTATGGTTACCAGAGGGGAAAGTGGGGTGGGGAGGGATAAATTGGGAGTTGGAGATCTGCGGATACTAACTACTGTCTATGAAACAGATAAACAACGAGGTCCTACCGTATAGCACAGGGGGCTATATTCAGTATCTTGTAATAGCCCATATTGAAAAAGAATACGAAAAGGAATCTATCTATATGTACAACTGAATCACTATGCTGTACACCTGAAACTAACACATTGTAAATGGACTGTACCTCAATTTAAAAAAATACTTACTGATCGAGTGCTCTAGTTTGCATTTCCCTATTTCCCTTATCACATTAGTGTGGGAATCCTGTATTTGTGATTTCCATTTTGTGATTTGTGATCTATATTTGTATCTGTGGATCTGTGGACAAAGTACCTAATTTTTCCAATAACACCTTAATTATAAAGACAGCGTAATGTTACAGATAGTTTGTGCATATGGTGTTTTCACATCCTGCACTCGCATCTTCCTCTTGTCTCTAGACATACACATTTTGATTTTACTAAAAACACAGGAGGTGCAAGTTTGCATCCTGCATTTTGCACTTAACTGCTAGAGCATAACATTTTCCACTGTGCTCTTTAGTTTCCACTGGGTGTTATCTGAACAACCTTTCCCTTAGAACGCAAGACTGGAGTTATCATTGGCTGTTGGTGGTTTTCCCACCTCAGCTGAAAGCTCACGCGTTAACCAGGTGGTTGCCAACTCCATTTGGTAAGCTTCGGGAGCAGAGAAAATGATGATAAGAAAGGACCCAGGGAAATTCTCCAGAACTGGCGGGTCAGTCTGTACTTGTTTTAGAAATCAGACCCCACTGCACGATTCAGGTGCATGCAGTCTGGTCTGTATGTCCCCAAGTGAATGACTCAATCAACCCCAATATCGTTTACGTAACTTTCATGTATCTACTTAAAATTCTTTATAGCAAATCATTTCTTCAATACAGTAGCCACAAAGAGCAATCTTTCCTGAAATGATGACTAAAATTTTGCTAATTTTAATTTTTAATAGCCCTCTGGGCATCCACTGTCCACATCAAGTGAAATTAACAATAGGGATGAATAAACGAAGGCATCCTCGCCTCAGTGTGCTTGTCTAAACCAATCCAATCATTTTTAGAGCCTTTTCTCCTAATATATCCAGATAATTGCATCAGCTCTTCCTTTGTTTATTTTGGCTGTCTCTTCATTCTTGGCATGGTTCCATCCCTCCAGAGATCTCATGCATAAAAGCATCTGTAATAATTTGCCTTTTCTGCCCTGAATTTACAACCCTACGGTTACAGGGTAAAGAACGTTTGCAAGTTAGGACTTCACTGCTGTGGTGTCCTTCACTGTCCCTCACCTGACATGCTTCGAGGGTCTTCTGCCTTTGACAATGCTAGACATTTTTACAAGAATCAGAATCAATCTTCTCTTTGCATCTACTGAGTGCTACCTGATGTTTATGCTCTTCGTGGTCACGTGGGAAACCACCACGTGGGAAACGTGGTTCTCCCGACCCTCCTGGCTTTCCTGAGGCCCTTTTGTAATATACCACTGATCATTTCTCTAGTATGGGAAATAGTAGAAGATGGTGATGAGAACAGCAATTCTTCATCCCCGCTTGAACATTAGATCAAAACGGATGCCCCCAACTTTAAGTTGAAGGCAGTGGTCAGGTAGGCTAGAGTTCTAAAGAAGTTGGGAACCAGTACAGACCTGTGACTTGGCCACTCCGAAAATGGTAGGCTGTGCACTGAAGTCCCAGAGTTCAACCGGTACTTGCTTATTTCTACAAAATGTACATTCTTATAAATTCTCACTCCAGGACATAAACTAATATGTATTCCACTAAGAAAACTGCCCTTAGCGTTTCATGCTGACAGCTGACTGTAGAAAGGGAGCGAAAGAAAAGGGCCCCGTTTCCACAGTGCAGCTTCCTCGTCTTCCTTCTGCTTGGGGCCGCGGGGTACACAAAGCGCTTTTCCCGCGTTCATTTCATCATGACATCACCTCTGTGCCCAAGTCAGAAACCAGGGAAACCTAATGGAAAGTTTCTCAGTGTCCACGAAAGCCTGCTGAGATCACAGAGCGAGAGACGCTTGGGTCAAACTGGCTTTGAGTGCATGTGACGTTCGGTCTTCTGACCCCGCCAGCTGTTCCCCTGCCCAGGCTCTCGTCCCTCTCTTTCTTTATTTAGCTATGTACTTACTATTGCTAAATTCTGTACCCTGTTTTACCCTCATCAATGGTTTTTTGTTTGTTTGTTTGTTTCTTTTTCTTTGTTCTTTTTTTTTTTTTTTTTTTTTTTTTGGTAACCACAAGAAATAGCCAGAAGCAACAGAGCTTAAAATAGCCCAGAAGACCCTGGACGGTAGGTCAGAAGGTCTTCAGTTGGGCCAAAGCCACACTTGACAGCCTGGAGCTCTTGAACCAGTCATCAGACCTCACACCTCACAGCTTCCTCTGGGGTAAATTTGAGACAACACCCCCTGCCATTTCTGGGGGTTCTTCAATGATGGCTTCCTTCCAGCAGGGTCACCCACACCTCTGCATCTGGGTTATTTTCCAACATCAACCTCCTGGTGGAGCTGAGAGGATTCCAGAAGTAATATACAAAAAAGCACCCAGCTGGGGGCTGGCCCGAGATGTCAGAGGGAATTTCAGATCTTGAGGGAAAGCTGTGGGGAAGAAAAGAGTTCGGGGGGACATAAAGTCACTGGAAGGGGGACTGCAGGAAAATGCAAGAAGAAGTTGGTCTTCTTCAAACAGTCGATTAATTAAAGATCGCTGGGGCAGCGCAAAGCTGAAGCAGAGAGCTGACAGGTGAACAGCACCTCTGGGTTAGAGTCTGACCCCCAAAGCCCCTTCCAGCTGCATTTGCCTGGAAAAGATACCTGACAACATTTGGGTTCAATGCCAAAGGCTAACGGAGGCGCTGAGCCCAAGAACCTCAGAAGTTTTAACCGTCTAACTTCTCTCTGCACAGAAAGACCTCGGGTTTGAGTTGTGGCTGGATTGTAGAGGCTGGGTGTCGTGGGGAAAAGTTAAAACAAGGGTCCAAACCCAGTGGCCAACTGGGCTCTTCATCTTTCTAAACGCCTGCTCTTTCCTTCCTCTACTCTATTCCTCACAAAGTCCTTGATTTGATTTGGAAATTACAGGATCTCACGGTCACTGCTACAGCAAGGGTTCCCACCCCAGGGAGACCTGAAGCTTCTGATCACTGAGAATTCTGTGCTGCGAGACTGTAGGCCCCACCTTCTGACTACGATACACTGTTCAATCAGAACAGAGGGCAAAGAAACGGATCCCCGAATCTTTAGGGTCTCCAGGTGCTGGATAGCAGTGTCCCCATTTCTTCTTGAAGCCCACAGTCCAGAAGGAACTCACTGATGCCTACTTTCTATTTGGCCGACCCATCGCTGGATGGGGAAAGACCTTCTTTCCCAGAGATGATTACCAAAGGCCCAAGTTGAAAAAGTCAGGAGGATAGAAAAGCAGCTTTGTGTTTGGCAAAACCTGAATTTACTTAATAGATTTGTCTTTCATTCCGGAAGATGGATTTTCATAGAAATTACTTGCAGAACATCCTCGTCACTTTCCTAGCTGGTCCAGGGCTTCATTTTCAGTTTTGCATATTATCAAATGAAGTTCATATCTCACACGAATGTTGCCAGGAGTGACTAATTAAATAAAGGACATTTTAAACACCAAGGAGTGCCAAGTACTTTATTAAATTCTAGAAACATTTTCCCCTTGACTGAAGGGAACTGAAGAACATAATTCAAATCATTAAGTTAGAAATGAACATTGCCCTTTAATAAAAAGTTAAAAGGTGTAACTAAGATATCTATGGATACTAATGATTTGACAAGACAAATGAAAATTCATGGTTCCCCAGTAAGTATATCATGTAATGAAAAAACACACCAACAAGTGTTATGCTTGGAAAAAATAGAAATAGAAATCTCATGTACCCCAATCAAATGAGTCATTCAGTCATTCAACAAACATTTTTTGTGTACTTACTTTATGCCTGGTACTGTGCTAGATTATGGAAATAGAAAACACCAATGTCACCCAAATGGGTACAAGGCTACTGGATCTTAAATTGCTATTGGCGAGTAAATAGAGGTAATGTTTCCAGAAAACCACCTCCTCCCAAACTCCTCCTTCCAGTAATTTTCCAGCAAATTGGCCCCCACCTACCTCTCTCTCCACTCCCAGGAGGATAAAGTTGCCTAGAAACATCCTACTGCAAATACTCTTTTCTTTAAGGTAGAGGCGGGGTAACAGAGTTAACCTTGGTATTTAAAAGTAGAAAAACAAGAGCTGGAATGTGGAAGTGCAAAGTCCTGTCTGCCTGTTTGTGGGGGGAGTCCCACCCCAAAGACCTGTCCTTTAGCGTCTCAAAGACAGAGCTGTGCCTGGAGTCCGGATGTCTCAAGTTACTGTTGTCCAGGTGTAAGTGCTACCCAACACCAGCTTACCCATCCTCTACGGGGTCCTGGACACTTTGAACCTAACACTTCTAACTCCAGATATGTTATAAGATGCTGCACAGGGAAGATGAAAATGTTCTCTATCTTGGCTATATCAATGCCAGTCATTATTGATTGTTATATTTTACTGTAGTTTATATGATGTTACCATTAGGGGGAACTGAGTAGAGTAGATGATGTCTCTTTTTTATTTCTCACAACAATAACTGAATCTATAATTACTTCAAAATAAAAAGATTCATTTAAAAATTAAAAAAAAAAAAAGGTGTTGCACAGGGAAATAACAACTGGATCCCCCACCAGGACACTCTGAAACAGGGATCATGATAATTAATTTTCCTGAGACTTCTGTTCAATTTATCCACTCAGGAGTTGCTTTTCCCAGAGAAAGGACTTTTGGGTTTTCTTCACAGTTTCTTTGTGCTTAAGGTTCACCCTTAAATTTTAGTTCCAGGCGGGAAACCCTATAGCCCCGGATCTGGAGCGACCTTAAACAGATTTAGAGCTGAGTTCCCCCAAAAGGCCTACTCACTCGGGAAGGGAAGTCTCAAGACGACAACAGGATTTAGTAAGATGTCTAAATTGTACTAAATTTAGGATTTAGCAGGATAACTTCCCTGGGCTGGAAGTTAGGAGGTCAGATTCTAGCCTCCGAGTTGGAAGCTGGTGTATTTTGAGCAAGTCACTTAGCTCCAAACCTCAGATTCCTCCCAGGCCAGGTCACCAGGGGGGGCCTACGTGAGCTTTCCAGGGATGAATATGCTCTTCCAGGAATGAGTCATGACTCATGCTCCAGGGAACGGGCTAAGTGCTATTATGCATTTACCCAGGTTCCTCTCTTCCCATAAATGGTTAGACATAATTTATAAACTTCAATGTTTTAAAAACAAAATTTGCAGTAGAGTCAAGAGAAGTCAAAGGAACAGCAAGTAACAATTTTTAAAGTTACTTGTTTCTGAAAAGACTAGAAGAAGCCCAACTTGTTTGAACAGAGCTTTCTCTTAAATGCATTTTGTGAAAAAATGACTGTCTTCTATCTAATTTCCCCTGTTTTTCATATTTTCTTAAATGGTCATGAATTATTTTCTAATGGGAAAAGAAAAATTGTAATGGTCCTGACTGGTTATCTTTCCCCTCATCCGTGCTGTGCTGCGCGTGTTAAGCCTAGATCTACAATTCAACTTCCTTATTAGCATTCATCTTCCTCAATTTCTTGGCCGCCTGGCATTCTGTATCATTTGCAAAAAGGTAAAGAATAGACAGAGTCCATAGGAATTTTGCTAGAGAGGTGAATAAAATCCTTTATATGGTTCTGCATCTTTTACCAACGAAGAAATAAAATCATCAATATCTCTATTTGTAAATATCGGTGTTTTACAAACCCTTTCAGGATCTGAAGATGGAGGTTGGGGAGAAGCAGCAGCTGTTCTGAAGATTAGGGATTGGGTCCTCTCATTTAGAAAGAGCCAGTCAAACCTAATCATCTCAGCAAGAACTGATTTTCCTTTCCTTGGCAAATAACCTAATTATTTCACTGTAGCTCTTACTTAACAGGATTGTGTTTATTCAAATCACCTCAGTCCTTCCCTGCACCTTACAGCCTCCATTCTTTCCTCTGAATATCCCTATTCTTTCTTCTACTGACCCACCCGACCTGTTCTTGTCCGTAATTAACAATAGGACATTGAAATTCTGCGCCCACCACAGAGAAAACTGGCAACCCACCAAGACAAAGAAAAATGGTTAATATGCATTAGAAAATTTCACTTCTAATGAATTGCAAACAAAAACAACAGTGCAGCTCTTCTTCTCTTTAATTCCAGTAGCTTTTAAAAAGAAGCATATCAGTGTCCACTGTCAGCAGAGGTGTGATGAAATAAGACCTCTAGTCCACGGGTGGCCTGACTGAAAATTAGAACATGTTTTAGAAGGCAGCTGAAGGAGTTGAGAGGATGCTACCCCAAATATGCCAGTTTGACATGAGAATTATTTAGAGTTGAAGGCAACTGAGAAGAAGCAAACACAAGAAAACTCTTTGCCCTTCCTCTCTCTCAACGGGAAAGGCAGGACAATTCTTCACAGAAGTAATGGTATGATTTTTAACCACCTAAGACAACTCTAGACCCTTCTGGAGACCGCACCAGAGGAATGTACACAACAAACCTTACTAGCTAGCTCTGATCTTCCATTAGTTCTCCCATATACTCACCTTACTGCAGTTTGCCACCCGTAAAAGCTTACATTCCTTGAGGGGAGGGTAGAGCGCATGCTTGGCATGCATAAGGTCCTGGGTTCAATCCCCCGTACCTCCTCTGCATAAGGTCCTGGGTTCGATTCCCACTACCTCCTCTAAAACATAAATAAACAAAGAAACCTAATTACCACTCCCCCCACCGCAAGTAAGCAAAAATAAATTTAAAAAGAAGCTTACATTCCTTTTCCTTTGTTTTATCACTTCTCTACAAATGTATTGTTCTTTGTTAAGATGCTATATAAGCCCCAAGTTTCAACCATCCCTTGGAGTTACTCATCAGTGAGTTTCTCCCAGGTGTATGTGTGCTGTGTGTTAATAAACTGTTCATTTTACCCTTGTTAATCTGTCTTTTGTCGGTGTAACTGCCAGGGTCCTAGTTGAGGAACCCAAAAGGGTAAAGGAAAAAGTTTTCTTTTTCCTTCCCTACACAATTTTACAGTATGTATCAAGCACCTAAAACGTTCCTATTCAATTTCAATTTATTGGGTTCAGCACTGACATGTGCCAAAGCTTGATGTGAAAAGGTGTCACTTGCTTTTGAACATTTTCCAGTATGGACTGCAATAGCATTTTACATAGTAAAAAGCTGGAAGCGTGTGCTCAACAATGGAGGAATTGGTAAGCAAATTATGGTACATCCATACCATGAAAAAATGTAATTATCAGACATTTTCAAGAGGATGAGGAAATTATGCTGATATATATTAAATGAAAGTAGCAGAATAGAAAATTGTATAAATCAGTATGACCTAACCACATAAAGCTATACATGGAAGAGGAGATAAATATTCAAAGGTACTCACAGCAATTACTTCTCAGTTTACATAATGCATAACTTTTACTTTCTTACTTTTATTTTCTTACAATTTCTACTTAGGACCAATTTTACTTTATGCTTGTCTTTATTCCCCAGATTTTCCACAATAGAACTGTATTTTATAATAAGGAAAAAATATTTTTTAATTTTCTGCCCATTAATAATTAGTATGAGGTTTTCATGAAGGGTGAGTTGTTTTTTCTTTTTGAAGGTTCCTAGTCCTTCTGCTTTATTTATTTTTTGGAGGGGGAGGTAATTACGTTCGTTTATTTTTAGCGGAGGTGCTGGGGGTTGAACCCAGGACCCCCTGTGTGCTAAGCATGTGCTCTACCACTTAAGCCACATCGTCCCCCTGAAGAATGAGTTCTTGACTCACTAGCAGAGGACGGCAGGGTTTCCATTCACCAGCGTGAGGCTGCTGTGTGGTCAGTCCCAACAGTACTGAATTCTGGAAATTTCTGACCGCTTACGAAATTAATTTGGAGACATCGCACTACTTCAGATTGTTCTTATATTTTGTTGGCACTTTTCAGATCTCAAACTTTTCTAACTCACACTATTCACATTCACATAAAATGAAGCCATAATGAATAAGCCATGCCAATGAGAGCTGAATTCTTAGCCAACATACTGTAATTGCTTAAAAAGCAGTTTCGCCTCTCATAGCAATGATTTGTGACCATCCAATGCAATAAAAATTCAACACGCATCTTCTACAAGCAAGCAGTATATTTACTGATATCTAAGAAGTATAACTTACATGAATTCCACTGAAACACACACAAAACAGTCTATGGTATGTCCATAAAGCTGGGAAACACAGGTGAATATACATAATGCCATGAAGGACATTTTCAAAGTATAAAATACACACACAACCACACGCTCACGCACACGCGCGCACTTCCAGACTTTATCATACCTGGAATCCGATTAAGTGTCACCCAGAAATGCTCATCAGGAGAGTAGGTATCCTTCGACCAGTCAAGCAAATCGATGGCCCGCTGGTCTTGCAGAACAAAATTAGCAAATTCTCTCGTAAGGGCGACATAGGCAGAGCCAAAGTAAACGGTGAGATTATGGGGAGGAGGCATTTTCCTTATCCAAGTCCACAGCATGAAGGAAAGCAAACGGTATCTCTGCTCCAAGTACACATATTTGGTCCTTCTGCGAATATGAGGAGGAGGCAGCACCCCTGGGGTGATGTTTTTCCCTTTGAAGCCTTTCAGGTGCTGAACGATTTCCCTGTTGGTTTTCAGGGGGAAATCCTGCCCGCAGGTGTTGATGGCGTACTTCCACGGCACTTCGGAAGCTACGAGGTCTTCCAGGCAGTTCAGGTCAGCCTGAAGCCTGGAAACTCCTGCGTAGACCACAGACTCCCTCTTGGAAGCCAGAAAGGCATTTCCGAAGCAGCTCAGTAGTCTTCCCACCGCATCTTTGAAGGCAGAGGCAGCTTTCTCATCCACGTGAACACAGTAGACATTTTGAGGCATGTAAACAGCCCTGAAGAGCCTCTCAAATGTATCAAAGTCTTTGTGAATGACCATGACATAGGCCAGAGGGAACTCGGCTTCGTCTTTGGACAGAGGTTTCGTTATGTAGTGATTCTGGATCAAGTATTGCTGGCAACTTCGGTTTCTCAGGCGTATATTTTCATTCAAGATTTTCTTTCCTGTTACAATCATGTCACAGCCTTCAGCAAGCACTGAAGAGTTGGAGATTTTCCCCACTGGCAGGTATGTTGGCAGCTCCAAGTGGTTGGTATAGAGGAGCAGAAGAGTTGTAGAAATGGCCACAAGCCCTACGACAAATACCTTCAGGTTCATTTTTCTTACTATTTCTTCTGCGTTGGTCACTGGCTGGACTTCATACCATCGCTGAAGTCAGTTTGCAGGTCCATCCCCAGACTGTTGGGGGCGCAAATTTCATTTGTTATTTTGAACAAGAAGGGGAATTTGGCCACTCATTGAAAGGACAGGGGCCCAGCCGCAAGTCTGAAGTTCTCTTACAGTGGAGGGATTGAGTGGCTCCGAGAACCTGAGCCCCTGGGGCCAACGGAGCAAGAGCTGAGCGCTGTTGGGTGTCTTCATCCAGGTCAACCTCCAGTTAAGATCCTGGGAAACCTGCGGCAGCGGCAGCCGCTGACTCAGGGTGGTCCCTCCGGGTGGGGAGGGAGCAGGATGCGTCAGTCTTACAGCCCTTTTATGTCAGGGGGATGCCGTCACCATCGCCAGTGTCACCGTTTGACCACAAGAGACGGTGTATTTCTTCAACTTGGGGAAGTCTCAGTTGTCAGGTGGCAGGTCACCACTGACACTGACTGACGTTGACCGCACTGAGAATTGTTCAATAGCAGTGTTTCTCTTTACCTAAGGATAAAAATCAAGAATTCAGAGAGATGCAGGATTGGAAGGAATCTTGCAGATTATTCAGACCAACTCACTCAATTCACAAATGGAGCTCCCCCTATAATGAGAAAGAATATGAAAATGAATATATGTGTGTACATGTATGACTGAAGCATTATGCTGTACACTAGAAACTGACACACTGTCAACTGAATATACTTCAATTAAAAACAAACAAACAAACAAATGGAGCGCCCTGAAAATGAACGGCCACTGATCTTCTGGCCCCCTCTTGGCTCCCTTTTCTCACTGACAACCTGGGAGAACCTGGGAGGTGAGCGCTGACATTACGCTCATTTTGGACAAGAGAAAATTGAAGCCCATGTGTGCACTGACTTGCCTGAGCGTCAGTAATGAGTTCATGGTAGCATCAGGCCTTGAACCTAAAAAGATTTCTACCTGGAACAGTGTCTCCCCTCACCTTTTGTTGGTGAATTCCCCCCATCCATCAGGTCCCCGTGTGGCACCACTTCCCTGGTGTCCCTTCCCTGCCCTCCCAAGTCTGGGTCAGGAGTCCTTCCACCTGTCCTACCAGGACTTGTGCAAACTCTAGTCGCTTGTGTGTTTGCCCCACCACTAGCGCACGGAGGATCGTTTCTGTCTACCGATCACTGTGTTTTGTGATCATCACTGAGTTAAGTCCAGTCACTCTTCTTGCCTCTACACCAGGGTCTGGCATGACTACAGTGGCGTCAGAGGTGAGGGTCAATTCAGCCTGCCATGTGTTTTTGTTCAGCCTCTGAGCTAAGAATTGTTGTACAATTTTTTTGTTTTGTTTTGTTTTTGTTTCTTTTTGTTAGTGGAGGTACTGGGATTTGAACCCAGGACCTTGTGCATGCTAAGCACGTGCTCTACCACTGAGCCATACCCCATTCCCCCTAATTGTTGTACATTTTAAAAGTGCTGAAAGAAAACTCAAAGAAGAAAAATATTTCGTGGCATGCAAAATTCAAATTTCAGTGTCTGTAAAGACTACCACTGGAACCCAGTGATTTGTTTAATATTATCCATTGCAACTGCAGAGCCGACCGGTTGTAACAGAAACCATCTGGCCACCCAAGACTCGTATTTTATTCTTTGGCTCTTGATAGGAAAGATTTCCTGATCCCTCCCCAATAATTATTGATGTCTCTGCAAGCCATGTATTCCCCCCACACCAAGATGACTATTGTGGGCTTGATACAGGTTTACAACTTTGTCCTTTATTTTCTAGATTTCCTCATGAATGCTAGGATGACATCCCACTTGGTACAGAGCATGGGCTTCAGAGAGACACGTGGGCAGATTAGGATCCTGGTTTTGCCGGTTTCTAGCTATGTGACCTTGGGCAAGTGCCTTTACCTTTCTGTTTCAGTTTTGTCACTTGTCATGTAGAGATCAGACCAGTAAGACTGTGTTGCGGATGAATATGGGTTAATAAGTAGAATGTACTTGGCGCAGACTCTGACACACAGAAAATAGTCTTAAATGTTAGCTTTTACTGTTATCTGCACCTGGCACGTTTCGAGTCTCACCTGCACCGGTAGTGAGTTGGAAATTCGTAGCACTGCACTTTGCCTGACTTCATTGTGCTCCAAATTTTGGCAAAATGTGGTGCTGCCACATAGTGGTTCTGTACAGCATAGCCTGACGCAGTTAATCTTGTGGATGACAGGAAGGGAGAATTTTTGTGCCATTATAGCATTTTATTCCTGCCAGACTGGGAGTAACTTGGAAGAAGGAACATGTCTTCGAAGACATAAGGAGGCATTCTCCACGTGGCATTTGAGCAGAGCTGAAAAGGCTCCCTCTCTCAAGGTCTCAATACCACCAGCCAACCAGGGTCTCCACAAGAACATTTAAAATGTCTCATAAGGAAGCAAATTGTTCGAGTTATTCAAGAAAAATGATGAAGTGGTAACTACTATGTGTCTCGTTAAGCCATTGGAAACAATGACATTCAACAGAGGTTTTGAAAAAATGGGATGAGAGACAGATTAGATTAGATGTTCCCAAACAGGGTTGGGAACGTGGGGTACTCCTGGGGGTCCTTCGGGATGTTCTGGCAGGGACGGCTGAGCAGCCCAGAGGGAATATGAAGGCAGCAAGACGCTCCAGGGGTTATGTGCCATCTCATAGTATTCATTTTCAGAACTGGGTGTCAGTCTTTTTTTTTTCCGTTCTTTTTTTCTTGAAGGATAGTCAGTTTACAGTGTTGTATCATTTCTGGTGTACAGCATAATGTTTTAGTCATACATATAAGTACATATATTTGTTTTTATATTCTTTTTCATATAAGTTACTGCAATATGTTGAATACAGTTCCCTGTGCTCTACAGTAGAAACTTGTTGTTTATCTAGTTTATAGATAGTAGTCAGTATCTGCAAATCTCAACGTCCTAATTTATCCCTTCCCACCCCCTTTCCCTTCTGGTAGCCGTAAGTTTGTTTTCTATGTCTGTGAGTCTCTTTGTGTTTTGTATACAAGTTCATTTGTGTCTTTTTTTTAGATTCCACATATTAATGATATCATATGACATTTTTCTTTCTCTTTCTGGGTTACTTCACTTAGAATAATCATCTCCAGGTCCATCCATGTTGCTGCAAATGGCATTATTTTGTTCTTTTTTTAATTGCTCTGTAGTATTCCATTGTATGTATGTGTGTGTGTGTATCTACCTATCTACCTACCTACCTATCTCTCTCTCTCTCTCTCTCTCTCTCTCTCTCTCTCTCTCTCACAACTTCTTTATCCAGTCATTTGTTGATGGACATTTAGGTTGTCTCCATGTCTTGGCTATTGTAAAGATAACAGTCTTAAAAATCAAAATTTCCCCAATGTCCTGTGCACACTCACATCAAAATTAAATAGTTTCATATGAATCCTTTTCATGTACTTTGAGTGTCAAATTTTTAATTCTCACTTTTTTTCTCCTGGGAAAGTTAAATGATCACATAAGAGAACAGGAAAGAAGCTGAGAGGCCCTCTCATCAGGTGCTGTCATTTTACAGGGCAAGACGCCACTCAGAGAAGGAAAGTCACACAGCTGGGAGCGGCATCTGGTCCAGCACAATAAGCTGCTTCCAAAAATGTTTCCTTCCTCTCAGAAGGGATTTCAGAAAGCAACATTTACAAGTGCTTCTCTAAGCCTGACTCACCAGTCAACTGAAGGATAAATTAGACCGGGATGAGGCTATCTTAACTTCGTGAGATTTGGTCTTAAATTCAGATTCTACCCTCGGAAACCTGAGCTAAAGATAATATTTGTGCTTCACACAGAGGCTGATAACATATTTGCACTTTGAAGCCTGGGGTGATAACACTTACTCAGGCTAGTCTTAGCAGGATTATGTACGTATATCTAAAGCAAAACAAAGATAACGTTGGAAACTTTGTGACCAAAACCAACAGGTATTTTCAAAACTCTTGTTAAGGGCATCTAATTTCTTTCTTTCTTTCTTTCACCTTATTTTATTTATTTCTTTTAAATATTTTGGGGGGGGTAATTAGGTTTATTTATTTTATTATTATTATTATTAATTTTAATGGAGGTACTGGGGATTGAACTTAGGACCACGGGCATGCTAAGCACACACTCTATCACTGAGCACACCCTCCCCGCCAGGGGCATCTAATTCTAATAACATTTGTATTTATGAATATCCTCTAAATCCTTAGTTATCTTCTACAAGTAGATTATTTCTCATAAAAGCAAGAGTTAAGCCAGTACATCCCCGTATTTCCAAGCACAAATTCAGTGCCTCCTCTAAGAAGTCCTCCCCAGCTACCCCCCTACCCCTGTCCTTCTGTGTTTGACATATTCTTGCATTTCTGCCAAATTGGCTGAAATGGAAGAGTAGCTTTTAATTAGGGGCACATACTGACACAGGAAAACTGAACACAGAATCCTCTTCTGGCCCCAATTTAATCCCGAGACCTGAAACCCAGACAATGTGACTTCTACCCCCAGTCCCTGGCACTGAAGACTTGCTGTAGGATTTTGTTTCTGCTATGGCATACGAACACGAACACATAAAATCACCATCTTGACCATCTTCCAGTGTCCAGTACAGCAGTGTTAACTAGATGCACGTTGTCCAACAGAGCGCCAGAACTTTTTCATCTTGCATCTCTAAACTTCTTGACCCGTTCAACAACTTCCATAACCGCCTCCCCCCCAGCTCCTGGTAACCACATTCTACGTTTTCCTCCTACGAGTTGAACTACTTCGGATTCCTCAAACACGTGAAACGATGCAGTATTTCTCCTTCTGGGACTGATTTATTTCACGAAGTGTGATGTCGCATGCACTGAGCTGACAGCCTAGTGCTGGCTAGCTACTTCCCAGGAAATCTCTTGGTAAAACAGTTAAAAATAGCAGTTTGGGTTTGTAGAGTATTTTCACATCAATTTTTTCATTATCATTTAAAGCAGGGCCTCTCAGCCTCGGCACTACTGACGTTTGGACCGGATAATTCTTTGCTGCGGGGGCCTGTCCTGTGCCTTGTGGGGTGTTTGCAGCATCCCTGGCCTCTACTCACTAGATTCCAGCAACATCCCTTCCCCCAAGTAGTGACAACCAATGATGTCTCTAGACGCTGCCAGATGTCCCCCGTGGGCCAACCTTGGGCCAATAAGCTAACTTCTAAGAGCAGTAAAACGAAGCTAACACTACGAACTTTACGAGGTTTGTATAATAACTAGTAATTAATGTATGAATTAATTTCTGGCACCAGGAGGCACTCAATACATGAGTTATTGTTTAATAATATTAGTATATAAAAGGTATAAAATTGATTAATTAGATATTGATTATGACTCATTAATGTGACATTGGACAATACAGATTCACTAAGATGGGAAATGTAACAGTTTAATTCTGAATCTGGTTTCACCTCTAATTTGCTGTGTGAAGTTGGCAAAATCACAGAGTCAGTCTCAAGCTCATCAGTCGTTCAGGAGAATTCAGTCACCCTGCCCTCTGTACTTTGCAAGGTTACAGCAAGATTAAAATTATGTAATAAAAGAAAGGTACTTGCAAGTGTAAACTCATTCCAAGTGCAACCATTGTCATTATGATATGAATCTGTATTCATATGTATTATTATGTATTATGATACAAATTGCTGTAATTCACATGTCATACATTTGAAACGTACGCTCCAGTGGCTTTGACTGTCTTCACTAGGCTGTGCAACCTTCACTGCTGTCTGCTTCCATCAGATTTTTATTGTCCCAAAGAAACCATATACCCATTAGTGGTCACTGCCTTAACCCTCTCCACTTCCCAGACCCAGGCAACCACTAATGTCCTTTCTGATTCTATAAATTTTCCTATTCTGTACCTTTTGTATAAATGGAGTATGATATAAATTTTAATGTGCAAATCATTTGGTAATCCTTCACACCAAAATATTTAGCTCTATTTGTTGAGTGGTTTCTCTATAGCAAGGATTGAGCTTGGGATACAGGAATGAGACACAGACTTGTTTCTTGCCACACAGAGACACACAGGCACACAGACACACACACACCTCACACATACACAGAAGAAAAGACTGGAAGTACACACCAGAAGGTTAACTGTGGTTATCTCTGTGTTATAAGATTACAAATTATTTTTGTTACTTTCTTTCCACTCCAGAGTGTGCGTTGGTTTTATTCATGGGGGAAATATTTTGTCTAGTCTCATTTCTAAGAGCTAAGTACTGGAATTCAGAAATGTCTAGTGGAAGCCACACTCGGACATCCTGAGGAAGGACAGTGTTTCAAAGTTACTGGAGATTTGAAATTCCCAAGAGAAATACCCAGAGACTTCCCAGTGTCATATGCCAACGAAAAGAAACAGTATGTTATATTTTTATCAGGTTCTTTTTCTGGGTCCTGGATAATTTGATTCAGTTGAATGAAATTGAGAGATTAAGCAGGAAGAAATTAAATGCTGTCCTTCTTTCTGCATATCCTTTCCAGAGCCAGGAAAGATTGGTGGCAGGAAGAAGCAGTAATTTCCCCCAGTTCCTCCTTTGCCCTCTGATCTTGACTCTGACCTCCTGGCTCCTGCGTGAGGAGGCACACAGGTCATCACCCCATTGAATATCCTGCCTGAGCCAGATGCTTTGAAAGTAGAACTGTCAATTGATGAATTCAAACAGTGCTCAAGATTGAAGTTTTACTGTGTTTTTCATTGCCTTAAATTTCAAGTTTAAATGTCTACACGTTATTGATCAACTTTTATTACAGAGACGTAAGATCTACTCATCTCTCCCCCTCAAAGACTGATCATTCTAACCAGCGCATTAAGGATTCTTAGGAGAAGGGTATAGCTCAGTGGTAGAGTGCGGGTTTAGCATGCACAGAGTCCTGGGTTCAATCCCCAGTACCTCCACTAAAAATAAATAAATAAATACATACATAAATAAACCTAATTACCTCCCCCTCAAAATTTTTTAAAAAATTAAAGAAAAAAAGGATTCTTAGATGCTAGGCTGTAAAGAAACCAGTTAGCTTTATTAAATCTGGTATTGTCTAAACTCATTTTTTCAGCACTTTTCTTATACCTCATTTACTTAAAAATTTTTTAGTTTTTTTATTGAAGTATAGTCAGTTACAATGTGTCAATTTCTGGTGTACAGCATAATGTTTCAGTCATACATATACATACATATATTTGTTTTCATATTCTTTTTCATCTAGCTCCCTGGGCCATACAGATGAAATCTGTTTTCAATCTATTTTATATTAGCAGTTAATATTTGCAAATCTCGAACTCCCAATTCATCCCTTCCCTTCTCGGCTTGCTCCCGGTAACCATAAGTTTATCTATGAGTCTGTTTGTTTTGTAGATAAATTCATTAGTGTCTTCTTTTTTTCTTAGATTCCACATGACATGAGTCATATCATATGGTGTTTTTTTTCTTTCTCTTTCTGGCTTAGTTCACTTCGAATGACAATCTCCAGATCCATCCACGTTGCTGCAAATGGCATTGTTTTATTCTTTTTTTTATTGCTGAGTACTTTTCAGCACTTTATTCTTTGTTTTATTATGGCAATACACATATCATTTAGATGCACAATTTAGTGGCCTGTGTAGCACAAAGGGCAGAGGTCACATGGGTGTGGATGTGCGTGTGTGCGCACGTGTTTACGCAAGCACATTTGTGTCCTCACGCACTCACACGCCTTCTTCTTCACTCAGAGTAACAAAAAAAGATATGTTTTTTTCAAAGTCAGGCATTTAAACTAGACCAAGTATTTCCATGTTGATTTGGAGAAAATTTTCATTTTTAAATGTATGCACTTCTGCATCATTCAAATTTCTTTTTTTCTTTTAAACAGTTTTTTATTGAGTTATAGTCATTTTACAATGTTGTGTCAAATTCCAGTGTGGAGCACAATTTTTCAATTATACATGAACATACATATATTCATTGTCACATCTTTTTTCGCTGTGAGCTATCACAAGATCTTGTATATATTTCCCTGTGCTATCAAATTTCTTATAATGAGCAAATGCTTTTGAAATATTAGGAGGTTTTAAAAAGAGATAAAATGCTATTAAAATATAAATATGCTAAGAGAAGTGTAAAAGAGTAGATGATAGGTCTAGCTTTGGGAGAAACAACTACAGACAATATTTGGCCCGGGCTGAAATTGGGTATCAAAATATATTATACATCAAATATATATATATGTCAAAATAGACAAGTATGTCAACATTTTTCAACTGTATGTGTGTGGACAGTTTATTGCATCTCAGTGATACCTCAATAATACTGACTGGGAATATGACAGAAAAAAAAAGGGATATAGTCATCCATATGATTAAATAGCAAAACGATGCACGTTGTGTTTTCCTCCCGATGCCCAGGCTATGAGCGTACTGAACGATATGGAATATTTGCAAATGTGCCAAACATTGTCCTATGACCTTTACATACAGTAAATCATTTCAAACCCATACCAACACGCATGAACTTATTAACAGAACAGAAACAGACTCACAGGCATAGGAAACAGTCTCATGGTTACTAAAGGGGACAAGCGGGGGGAGGAATAAATTAGGAGTTTGGGATTTAATTTTGTATCTAAAATAGAAAAATAAAAGCCTCCTATCAACCCCACAGGAGGTAATATTATCTCCCATTTTGCCCAAGAAAAAGCAGAGGCACTGAGAGATGAGGTAGCTGGCCCAAGGTCACACGGCTTGAAGCAGAAGAACCAGGTCTCAAAAGACGGCCGTGCAGAGCCAGCACCCATGCTCCTGGCAGCTACGCTATGTCGTTTTCTCTTTGAAGGAAGGCACCTCACTTTTACTGAGTATCCACCACTTTCCCATTGTGCTCAGTCCTTCTGAGTTCATGGTGCAACTTAATTCTCACAATTACTCAAGAAGATATTATCATCCCAATTTTTTCAGATGAAATAGCTTATTAAACTCAGAGTCCCACAGTGATTTCGTGTGTTTGTTTTTTGGGGGAGTCATTATGAATGAACCCAGGACCTCCTGCACGCTAGGCACACACTCTACCACTGAGCTATGCCCTCTCCCCGCCCCACGGTGACTTTATGCGTGAGCACAAACTGCGTTTCGTCTGCCTCACCATCCATGTCTCGTTCAGCAGTCTAGTTCCTGTTCTCCTCTATGTCCCATGGCTCCAGTTTCACCCCTAAATCAGCTACAAGATGACAGACATTCTTCCTCGCCCAGTATAAAGAAATGGCAAATGATAAACAGGATAGGATGCAGCAGAGTGATCTCCGGTTCTTGAAAAAAAACCCAAATCTAACTCACGGTTGAAAAATAGCAGATGGAAAGAGGAAAGTCGCCAGAGAAATCTGGCGAATGTCACCTTGATCAAGTGATCCAAGTTCACAGCTCAGTGACCTCATGTAGATGTCAGAGACCCCCGGATAGGGTGTGAGGATAAGTGGTGATCTTCCCCGCAAAGCCATCACCGCATTACGATCTTGAGAAAAAAGATCAGACAAACCCAAACTGAGGGCCATTCTAGAAAACACCTGGCCAGTCCTCAGAACCATCAAGGTCATGGAAAACAAGGCAAGAGAGGAGCTGTCATACGGAGGTGACTAAGAAGATGACAGGACAGCTAGGTGAACAAGGACTCATGAGTGGATCCTGGAACAAAACAGGACATTAACGGAAAAACGGATGAAATCCAAACAAAGTCTGGAGTTTATTAGTAATGCATCAATGTTAATACCTTAGCTCTGACAAGTGCACCACAAAGGTAATATGAGAAGATAACAAAAACTAATGGTAGGTATATAGGATCTCTCTGTAATATCTTTGCAAATTTTCCATAAATTCAGAATTATTCCAAAATAAAATGTATACAAAAAAATCTACTTCACAGCTCTTACTCAGGCAAATGCAGAGCTTGGACCGTTATTGTGCAGAAAGAAACACTTAGGGGCGCCGGGGAGGCAGCCTGGCTTTCAGACCATCCCAGCGTTGCCATTGGAGTGTCCGGTCCTGCAGCCACGTCGCCAGCACGAGTTCTGAGTCCCTACAGCGCCAACCGGCTTATGTCGAACACTCTGTTAGGGGAGCTTAAACATTGACAGCTTTAACCTGCCGCTAAGTGGGAAACTGACCTCAGGTCTTCTGTGTCCATAAAGAGAATTAGGGTAAGTGATTTTTTCATTAGTTGTGGCATCCATTGATAATCCAAGCTGATAACATTCCAGAAAAGTTTGGGATGAAGCGCACACACACACACACCCCCTTTATAGGTTTATCTCGGGGCAAACTCCCTCCTTTATCGTCCCTTCCTTGGTAACTCTTCCCCTGGGCATTAGTGGCACAGTCTCAGAGTTTTCCAGAACCACACTGGGACTGGTTATGGAGTGAAAAGCCATTATTCATCAAAGCGGAGACAAGCTGGTCGTGGGAAGCCCTGGAGCCGCCACGGGATCGCAATCTTCTCGAGGATGAAATCTCGATGAGCAATTCTAATTAGCTAACTAAACAGATTTCGCCTCCATCGCTGAGATGTTCAACTTGACCCGGGAGCATTCGGACCCTGGTCCCCTGCCACTGCGGGGATGGAGGGGCCTCCCTCTGCTGGTGTCTGAGAGCCCCGTGGGAGTTCGGGGTGTACATTCCCAAAGTGCACACTACCCCCAGCTCCCCACATCTGTTCTCTAGAACTGGCAATCGTCTCCTTGTGGTGCAAGTGAAGTTACCGGGCAGGATGCTGGAGCAAGTTCCATCTTGCCTCTGTGGAAACCTTGCTTGGAGGAAAAATGTGGTCATTGACATTTCTCTCCCTTAAAATCACCAAGAGACTGTCTCCCACCTCTTCGGTCTGGGCGAGGCTACCACGGGTCCTGGCTCACCCTCTCTCCTCGAATCAAAACCAGTGTCTTGGGAAAGAAGGGTCACCAAAGGTTTTTAAAGGCTCTCTGTTGTCTTGATTTCTGGAAGCATTTATTTTCCATAAATGTCAGATCGAAAAGGAGCCCTGCTGAGACTTGCAATGATGAAGGAAAGGACTGAGGCTGACTCTGAACCCATTCAGGGCCTCAGCTGAGCCTCTCAAGGGCTGGAAAGCTTTGAGGCTGCCAAGTTGACTACTGGAAAAAATGGGTAGTCAGAGGGCAGTGCCCCTTCTCGTAAAGGGGGCAAAAAACTGATGTCAAGGATACAGCCTCCCTCGCAGCCCAGTGAGTGCCTGGCAGGAAAGACAGCGAAGGCATCACCGTTCCCTGAATCAGAGTAGGAAACTGGAGAATCCTACTCGGATTTGTGCTCTCTTTGTACAAATTTCTGACATTTTATTTCGTTTGGGTCTTGCTTCGAGGGCGATCTTGAAAGGAAAGTAATAGACGAGTCACTTCCTGGAGGGTGAATGTGTGGGACAGTTAGGAACAAGCCCTTCCCCTGCGCTTCACTGACGGTGGGGAGACGGCACGCAGGTGGTGTGTACGTGGTACAGGTCTGTTTGGATTTGTATTACTTATTTGCATTAGCGCCCAGAAGAGCCATTCGCACTGCTACCTACAGTCAGTGCCCAGGTGCTGTGGTCCCTTAGAGCACAGGCCAGGGATGCGCGCCTTGGTTTCTCATTCCCTGCTGCAGGACTTGGTCAGAGCTGGGCAGCAGGGAACAGAGACCAGGGTTTCAATCCCATCTTAAATTGTTATTTATGTATTTACTTATTTATTTAGGGGTGGGGAAGGTAATTCGGCTTATTTATCTATTTATTTTTTAACACTTTTTTTCTTTTTTTGGAGGGGAGGTCATTAGTTCTATTTATTTATTTATTGTTAGTTTTTTTTTTTTTTTAATGGAGGTCCTGGGGATTGAACCCAGGACCTTGTGCATGCTAAGAACGCACTCCACCTCTGAGCTGTACCCTCCCCCACCCCCCAGAACAAATTAGTATCTTTGAGTTTTCATTTACTCTGTGTATCAGTCAGGGTTCTAGGGAAGCAGAAGCAGTAGATCTCTCTCTCTCCTCTTTGTCTCTCTCTACAGATATCAAGAGATTGATTAATTGATTTGAAGGAGTTGGCTCACGTCATTGTGGGGACTGACAAGTCTGTAATCTGTAGGGCAAACTGTCAGAAGATTCAGCTGATCATTGATAGGAGATTCAAGCAAGAGTTGAATTCCAGTCTTAGGTCAATTCCCCCAGGGCAGCAGGTGGGAAACTTAGCAGGGTTTCTATGCCGCGGTATTGGGGCAGAATTGCTTCTTCTGGAAACCTGTCTTTGCTCTTAAGGCCTTCAACTGATTGGATGCAGCCCACCCACAATATGAAGGGTAATCTCCATTAAGCAGTCATTTGATTTAATTACATCAGTAGTTGATCACATCTGTAAAGACTTCTAGAGCAACGTCTAAACTGGGTTTCACTGAATAACTGGACACCATAGCCTAGCCACGCTGGCACTTGAAAATAACCATTACACTCTGCAAAGGGTGAAGAGTAATCTTTACTTTTTCAGAGGGTCCTTGTAAGAATTGAAGAATTACATGTAAAGCCCTCACTGTGTCCTGCACATACTGGATGTCGGAAAAGCGATAAATACAATTATTATCATTATCTCTAACTTAAATGGTTTTAAATAAGAAGTTAGCCGAAGGCAGCCTAATTGTCTGATCTTTCAGACAATTCTGGTGAGAATTCTGACACTGCCTTCTGAGGTGTGGCCTTGGGCAAGACGTTCTTTCCCCCTTGAGCTTCAGCCTTTTCTTCTGGAAAACAGGGATTCAATGACCATCCTGCAAGGCTGCTGGAGGTTTGAAAGATCGCACAGAAGGTCATGGTACAGAGTGCCTGACACAGCTGTCAGGTGGTTGCGATTTGTAACATTATGATCATGGGACTTTTGAGCACCTGCAACTCCTGGGCCAAAGCCCGTGTTGGATGCATTTCAGGACAGCCACACAGTGAGTATGGGTCACGAGCAGCTCTGAGGGGCTCATAGGAAAAATAAAAACGGTACAGCAGGAGGTGACACATAGACCTCGCCACCTGCTGAGTCCGAGTCTAAGTGCCTTATCAGTGTGAACACACGTCCTCTTTGCAACATTGCTATGAACTAGATGTTAAGTGACATGCTGGGGTCACATGGTGGCAGAGGCGGCGGGGCTGTGGTTCAAACCCAGGCACACTGGCTACGGTGTCCACTCTCCTCACCACTGTTCTGTACTAAGCACCAAGCGGGAAATCGTAGGTCCAGGAAATCAGAACCCATATCCCGTGGTCTCTCGGAATTATTTTTCTGGAGTCCTTCAAAAGCTTTAGGGAAACATGTTTGTCTGATTTCCAAAATCGTTCATTCATTTACCCATTTGCTCATTTCACAAGGGCACATGGCAAGCCCAGAGCCCTGTCTTAGGAAGTGTCTCCAGTACAGCCAGGTGAACAAAGCAGAGGGCATTGGGTAAGTAACAGCCGAAGGGGCGGGCGTGCACAGAAGAGCCTTAAAAGAACTCAGAGCAGTGGGAACCCCAGGGGCTGGGGACGTGCCCACAAGAAACTTTGGGCTGTTGGGTCTAGAAAGATGGGACAGAAATAGGAACTTACACAAATGTCCCGCCCTTCTGATAAACCCAGAGACTGAACTCCCGGCGGATGGACAAACACTGGGGAGCTGGGGCTCTGTGCCCACCTCAGCCAGGCTTGCCCTGGGAGGGTGCAGCTGCCTTCTCTTCCTGTCACAGGTGTCCGCAGGTGAACAGCAACCCACGCTGACTATGGGCTTCATTAAACGAGTCCGAACTTACAGAGAGAGCGTCCTTCCTGCACGCGCCACTAGAGGGCAGCACTCCGCCTGTCCGCGGAGCCGCTCCTGACGCCCCCCCGCCCGCCCCGCGCCGGCCTCGCGCCTGCGGCGCTGTGGCGAGCTGGCTGAGAGTGTAGGTTTTGAGGACAAAAAAAAAAAAAAAAAAAGAGGTTTCAAATTCTTGCTCTTTTATGTCTTCACCGTGATCTCGGGCAGGGGGTACACCCTCTCTCAGTCTTAGTTCCGTCACTTCTCAGAGAAGGACCGTGATGGATCAAATTGTGTTCCCCCTCAAATTCATACGTTGCAGCCCTCACTCCCAGTGTGGCTGTATTTGAAGACGGGACCTCTAAAGAGATAACGAAGGCGAAATGAGGTCATAAGGATGTGGCTCTAACCAGTATGACTGGTTTCCTTAAAAGAAGAGCAAGAGACACCGAGAGTGTGCGTGCACGGGGAAAAGGCACCAGGAACCAGTCCTGCTGCCGCCTGGATCTTGGACTTCATGCCTCCAACACGCTGAGAAGTACATTTCTCTTGCTGGGGCCACGCAGTCGGGGGTCACAGCAGCTCAAGCAGACCAAGGCAAGGACCAAAACAGTGCCGACCTCCCTAAGCCGTCATGGGAATGCATGCCGCTGTGCAATCAGAGCAGAGCCGGGCACAGAGGAAGCCCTGGACAAATGCTTCTCCCCATCACCACCCCCACCCCCAGCATCAGCATCACCACCAGGATGTGCTCCCTCCCAGGGCACAGTCAGTGCTGGTTCCTCCCAGGGCACAGTCAGTGCTGGTTCCTCCCAGGGCACAGTCAGTGCTGGTTCCTCCCAGGGAAGAGGTGTCCGTCAGGAGCCGTATCTGGTCACACGCATCTTCCACCGTTCCCATCAATAAAAAACCATCGTTCACAAAACTTTTCCAACATTTCATTCCCTTTCCAGGAGACACCCTGTGACTGCTGCTGTCTGACTCCAGGCAGCATCGTGCCATTTACAGACCCTGCCCTCTGGCCGGTGGCTGGAGGAATCCTCTTTATACATTTGTCTGACTCAGCAAAGAGCAAAGCTCTCCACCTCATTAACACATCGCGTAGCAGAGGCTTCATGCCTTGGCAGGGTCCTTTCGGGAGAACAGAAGCAACATGAGACCACGACTTGGACACTGACTCAGGAAGCCGGGACACAGCAGGAAGCAAGGTGGGACACCTCCGCCAGGCATGTGCAGACCCCTCGTTCTGAGATCAAGCACTGGGTGGGGGAGGGTCAGCAAAGGGGTCACCGAGCCTGAGACTGGGCAAAGAAAGATCCAGAATATTCTAATCTTTTTTTTAAAGAGGGAGATTCCACATGGCTGACTAATACAGTCCTCAGAGGACTCCTGTAGGAATTAAACTTGAGGAAGAACTTGCAGCCCAGCTCCTGGTACATCTAAGGACTCAATGAGTATCTGTGACCCTCCTTTCCCCTCCTTCTGAGGACAACAGAGGGAAAAATGCACAGAGGAATCTTCTCCTTTGTAAAAAACTTCATGGTATTGCCTTTCATAGAAATCCACCCCATAAAACACAAATATCAGAGACAATGAAAAGGGCCAAACCCAGAGAAACAGATTTATAACCAACACGGAAGCTACAACAGAAACACCGCACCCGTGCAGCTTGACTTAGGAAGGGGTGCGACACTGACGGGCAAGTTTGGGCCAGCAGATAAACAGAGATCACACCGCTGCACGGGTTTCTGCGACATCTGGGGATTCAGCAGCCCACACGAGATGAACAGATCACCCACAACAGACCCAGCAGGACTGAGCGCCTTCAGGGAACAGGGAGGAAGGCGCGTGCTGCAGCCGGCCCTGCTGCGTGGTATCGCCATGGCTAAAGGAAAGAAGGAAGGAAGGAAAAGGAAAGCGTCCACGATGGAAGAAAGCTCCTGGGGTAAGAACCTGCCTGGGT
Organism: Camelus dromedarius; assembly: GCF_036321535.1. NCBI lineage: Eukaryota > Metazoa > Chordata > Mammalia > Artiodactyla > Camelidae > Camelus > Camelus dromedarius. The sequence goes on along the minus strand of NC_087454.1, from coordinate 6,506,155 downwards.
TCTTTTGAGACTTAGACCCCTTTAAGAATTGGGGAAAGCAGCGAGCCCTGTCTTAAAAAACACACAAAGTGAAACAAGTTGAGGGTTTGGTGGACCCCTCCAGGCCCATCCCTGGAGGCCCAGGACCCTGTTATTCCCTCAACAAAACAGAAATGGTGACCATGTGACAGGATAGAGGCGCCAGCCAGCGCGTCAGTGGCAGTCATATTGCAATATATACGTGTGCCAAATCCCCATGTTGTGCACCTGAAACGTACACAATGTTGCATATCAAATACATTGCAGTGAAAAAAAACAAGACCTCTGCTTGATAGTGATTTTAAGTCCCATAAGTCAGATTCTAAGTATTTTTTAATAAAATAAAATAAAAAAGCAAACATAAACATCGGACCCTCTCCCTTGAGAGAATGGGGCATAGAAATTGTATCACGTGAAACGAATACTATTACCCTGTTTTGCCCCAAACATGTTGGGCCCCCACAGGGGCAGATGAGTGGTAGATGGGGTTTAGTCTGAGCGTGCAAGGAGAGGGCTCAGGGCGGGGCTGCTCCCCAGGGGCACTTGGGTCCCCCACGTGGGGCTCACTGCTATCATCTCCTCAGACTCTGTTCTCTCCTACTCTGCTTAGTCGTTTTCTGCCCACGAAAACAAGGGTGATGTGCGTTTGCGCACAGCAGTGGCATGTTGGGCAGGCTGCCGTTGCATTTTTGTCCACTAGAACCAGGGACCTTTCTAAGCATGAGGTCATCAAGGTTTATGGTTACACAGAGATCAGCTTGCTGGGAGCCATACACCACATGGTTGCAAGTCCCGGAAGGAACTAGCGTTCCCAAATTCCTTGAAGTGAACGTAGCCTAGAAAGTAGGAGTCAAAACACTGGAGTCAAGGGGGGTGGGTATAGTTTGGTGGTAGAGCACATGCTTAGTAGGCGTGAGGTCCTGGGTTCAATCCCCAGTATCACCACTGAGGGGGAAAAAAATACAGCAACAAAAATAACTGGAGTCAAAACTGAAGCAACAGTTAATGGACTCTAGTAAATGTCCACTTAGTCATTAACTAGAGTCTGCTTAGCCCTTAACCGTCGGTCCAGGTCACCGTCATGTCTTATGACCAGTATGCCCCCCAGAGCGATGCCACTCAGCTTGGCAGGCTGCCAGTGGATCTTAGGTCCCAAAAGCTGGGCTGGTCTCGGCAAACACGGCTTCCCCCTTCCAGACGGAAGGTATGATCATGCTAAAAGATAGTATGTATCTCTTGTTCTGAGCCTCATTTGGGGTCTTAATACCAAGTTGGATTTCCCTCACCTGGCCAGAAAAGGAAGCGCAGGGTGATCGACAAGCGTCCCCAGCCTTCTGGGGCACCATGCAAAGGTCCTGTCTCAACTTCATCCCATTCAGATGGCAAAACTGAGCCATGTCATGGAGACGGCTAGTAAATGGAAGGGAAGCGGGGCGACGAGTGGCAGCACACAGTGGGAGCGACTGTGGTTCACAGTGACCTGCAGTACAGACACACCCAGCAGCTTTGGCCACTGAAGAAGGAACCGATGACCCTGCCTGGAGGACCCTGCAGATGGCACCAGCTTCCTCACCCCCACCCCAGGTATTCCTGCTCACTGACGCCAGCCACCTGCGTCCCTCCCCACTCCCTCCCCCATCACTGTCCTCCACTGCTGTGCGCCATGGGTCCCAGCGGCCACGGTCGCATGTGCTGACAGCCGGGGCCCCCACAGATCTCAGTGCACCTGCGATCGGTCCCAGCCCTTGCTGCTTGCTCCGGCCTTCACCGCCACCTGTGTGTCTGCGCCAGCTCCTGCTGCTACTCGGCACCTGCGCCTGGCCTCTGCAGCTGAGTGGGTGCACGCAGCAGCTCCAGCCACCATCACTGCCTGCCCTGGTTCCCGGCCGCTGGACCTGGAGGGACCACTGAGGACCCCAGCAGTCATCGTAGCCACTGCAGATTCCCCATGGCACTTCCCAAGGACCACGCAGTTGTCGGTGCTGGGGACTCCAGCAGCCTGAGCTGCAGAGACATTACACTGCACCCCCCATCACCCCCCAGATGCCTTGGCCTCTGCACTTGCCTCTCTGCACCACGAGACCAGGGGTCACAGCACACACCAGAGTATCCCCAACTGTACGTGAAAGTCTTCCCTTATTGAAGTCAGTCCATAATGTCTGGAAGAGGTGATTGATTCTGAAATGTGCAGACAGCTATGCAAGGATACAGGCATCATGAAGAATCAGGGGAGCGAGACTCCACCAAAGGAAGACAGCAAACTCCAGTCACTGGCCCCAAAGAGATGGAGATCCAGGAATTACCTTACAAAGAATTCAAAATAATTGTCGACAGACACTCAGAGAGCTACAAGAGAACACAGATAAACAAAGAGAACAATATCAGAAAACAACCCAAGAACAAAACGAGAAGTTCAGCAAAAAGAAAACATAAAGTAGAACCAAACAGGACATTTGCCCAGAAGTGGCCAAGATGGCAGAGTAGGAAGCCCTCTGTGAGCTCACCTCCCCGCATGGGCAAACCAAATTACAACGATTCACAGACCTGCTGTTGATGAGAAGACTGGAAGGCTGGCAGAAGAGATCGTCTACGACGAAAGATACAGAGGAGGAACCACAAGGAGACAGGTAGGGGGGCGGAGACACGGGACAGTGGGGACCCACACCCGCAGGCAGATGAGCCGCAGACGAGAGGATAATGACGATTGTGGATAATGACAGTGCTGAGCCCCACCTCAGGCAGCCCAGCCCAGGGGTCCTGCCCCGAGAAGACGAGCCCTCAGAACATGTGGCTTTAAGGCCAGTGGGGTCTACCTTCAGGAGAGCCAGAAGGCTGTGGGCAGCAGGGACTCCACTCGTAAAGGGCGCACACACAAGCTCACGCGCTCCGGGACCCAGGGCGGAGCGGTCGTCTGGAAGGAGCCTGCATCAGACCCACCTGCTGATCTAGCAGAGCCTCCCGGAGAGGCAGGCGGTGACTGGAGCTCACAGTAGGGATGCAGACACTGCGGCAGCCATCGTGAGGAAGCTTTTTCTAGGATAAGGACACTGGTGCTGGCAAATGCCATTTTGGAATTTTCCCTCTAGCTTCTTAGCACCAGGACTGGCCCTGCCGGTCAGACTGTCAGCACTAGTCCGGGGATGCCTCGGGCCAAACAACCAGCTGGGCAGAGACACGGCCCCACCTACCAACAGACCTGCTGCCTTCAGATCCCCTGAACCTCTAGCCACCCCTGGATTCGACTCTGTCAACCAGAGGATCCAGGACCCTGCCCCAAGCGCCAGTGAGCCAGCACTAGCCCTGGGACCAGTCTCACTTACCAGGAACGCTGGGCTCTGGCCCCACCCACCAGCGGATGGACATATAAACTCATGGACCTCCAGGCTGCTGCAGCAGAGACCCTGGGACCTGACTCTGCCCACCAGTGGGCCAACACTAACCCCCGGACCTGGTTTCACCTACCAGTGGATGGAAATCAGCCCCAAGATCCCCCGAGCTGTGGCCCCACCCGTCTAAGGCAGACGTCAGCCACAGGGCCATCCCAACCCCACGACCTGCCATGGCAGGTCACAGCCCAACGACGATATCCAAAACCACAACGAAATATCATCTCACATCTGTAAGCAGGGCTAGCATCAAAAAGAGATCATATGCAAAGGTGAGGATATAGTGGATCTTGAGGGCACTATGCCAACTGAGATAAGCCAGACCCAGAGCAACAAATATTGTATGACCTCACTTACATGTGGAAACTAAAAAAGCCAACCTCACAGAAACAGAGAGTGGAATGGCAGTTACCAGAGGCTGGGGGAGTGGAGGAAATGAAGTGATGTTGGACAAAGGGTACCAACTACCAGTTTTGAGTTGCACAAGTTCTGGGGTCTAACGTAGAGCAGGATGACTGTGGTTAATACACACTATCGTATACATGAAAGTTGCTAAAAGAGGAAGTCTTCAATGTTCTCAGCACAAAAAAGAAACGGTACTTCTCTGATGCGATGGAGGTGTTAACTAATGCTACAGTAATCATCATTTTGCAGTACATATCAAATCAGTACAGCACACACCTTAAAAACTTACACAATGTTTTATGTCAACTGTATCTCAGTAAAGCTGGGAAAAAACATACCTCTTAAATTTGCAGAATGTTTTCATCGGGCCACACCTCACAGGGGCATCCCTTTAATAGTCCAGTTTTCCATTGTTCAGTGGCCAGACCACATGACCAGACCATGAGCTACTGCACATGAGTCACTGAAAACCCAAACATAGGAGCTTTTACCATTGTTCAATTCTTCCACCGCTGCTCGGAAAACAGCATGCAATTCGCCCATGGAGCTGATTTGTTCTTACTTTCTTTACTCAGTCTTCCCACTTGTTGATTTCAGCGTGGAGCGTTCCAGACAGGATACTGTTTATCCATCTTGCAACAGTTGTCTGTAAACCAGGCAGCTCTTTGCTGGTCAGCCAGGAGGTGTTCGCAGAGCCCTGTCCACATGCTAACAAGCCTCAGCAGCTCTTCAAGTGGCTCCAAAGTCAGTCATGGGGGAAAAGAAGCAACCTGCTGTGGGTACAGTGAGTACCCCCTCGCGCTCCCCCTGTGCAAACGATTTCCATTTTACCATAGAATTCCCCTGACCACCGCCTTCCTTATTAGATTGTTTCTCTGCCGTCACCAAGACATCATGGGTATTTCAGATTTCGTGATTAATTGATGACCTACAGGCACTGAGTCAATCTAAATGAATACTCAATAGCAAATAGTGATTGTTTCTCAAATAATGTGCACCGGGAAGCTGAATTTGAAAATCTTCTTGTCCAAAATCCCATTGGTTACTACTGGCAGGTGCTCAAGGGCTTTTGCCATTGGTTCTGGTCTGTGTAAGTAGCAGAGGCAGACCCTTCCAAAATCATATTTGAGTGGGGATCCCAAGGACCTAAAGGTGGTGAGCGAGCCACCACTTTTTGTAATTCAGATACAGCCTGCTTTTGTTCAGATCCTAACCCAAATACAGCTTTCCTTTGGGTAGTCTTACAGATAGGAGGTAGCATATTTCCAGGTGTAGAACACGCAATCTCCAAAATCCAAAGGCTGGACTTCTTGGTGGGGCCCAAGGGGGAGTAGTGACAGCAGTTTATTTTTAGTATCTCGTGGAACATCCTGAATGGCTCCTTCCCACGATATTCCATTTAGGCAGGTCCTCGGATCTTTGCTGGATTTTTGAACGAGCTTCGGTTGGTCATGTGATCCATCACTGCATTTGGGTCAGTTTCCAATCTTTTCGTAATGTCATCACTAAGCCTTGGGACCTGCAACAAAGCCAAATCCCTTCCGACCGAACTATGACAGTGAACTGGAGAGTTCAGATAACCTTGTGATGGCACAGTGAACACAAATTGGGACCCTTCTTGCACAACTCCACCCGGCTCTTTTTGAGACTGAAATGGAGAAGCAGGCATCGGGAGATTAGCAGAGCCCCAGCCCTGCTGTATCTTTTTTGTCCGGTGAAGCTGATGCTCTGCGTATCGCAAACTTATTTAAGCCTCAGTAGTCTATTTTTTTTTTGAAGTATAGTCAGTTTACAATGTTAAATTCTGGTGTGCAGCACAGTGATTCAGTTATTTGCTGGGAAACAAGCTGCTGGACAACAAGCAGCTAGAAAACAAGCCACACCTAGATTTCCATGAGCTTAAAACATTGTTTTCACACTTGCTTGCTTAAAATCCACATGCCTGCTTTGTTTTAATGTTTTATGAAGTAGGTGACCTATAGCCCGTATTATGCTAAAGAAAATTTGTGGTAAGCAGCCCTGGGATTGACCATAAGGGCATGAAGGAGGGCATCTGTTTCCTGAAGGTAAACAATGGACGGTCCTGGAAAGCCGGCCACCCATTAACAGAGCTTTGTTCTGGCATGAAAGCATGCTGTTTAACCCGAGGGAAGTGTTTGCTATCTCGAGATATCCTGGAGGCAATCACAGGGTAGACTCATAAGTCTAAAATACCCCGAGGAGGGTGATTGTTCCTGGAGGGGAGAGGCTTGGACTTAATCAATCTCTCAGCAAGCAGAACCTAGTGCTTATCGCACGGAATATCTAAAGCCTCAGCTCTTTGATCACAAGTTTTTCTGAAGCTGAACACTCCTAATAAACATGATGTCGACCAGGCTTTTGGCACTCTCGAGCCACGAGATCTTGAGTCCCCGGTCCCATCTTTGCTCTTTACTTTGTCTCTTTGTTTCTTAAGTCTTGTGTCACCCGTCCTCAGACACGGTCCCGAGCTGCACTGGACGCAGCAGTTATTTTTTTTTTATATTCTTTTTCATATTCTTTTATATTATAGGCTAATACAAGAATTGAATATAATTCCCTGTGCTATACAGTAGAGCTTCATTGATTTGATAGCCCACTGTCAATCTTTGTGAGTGATCTGCCTTTTTCACGGACACATAGGATCCCTGTGCAGAGAATTCATCGGTACTGGCGCTCCAGGGTCTAGCATGTCATTAATTAAAGTGGTAATCTCTTTTTGCCAACCAGGTATTCTATATTGTTTTCCTTTATTTTTTTTTGAGTGTTAATTACAGCTTCCTATTTTATTTACCTTCAATTTGCATATACATATATTCGAGGTGATCAGACATAAAATACGCTAATTTTTGCAAGCTATTACAAGCCTGCGCTTATTTCCAGGTTAGAATTAGTATACCGCGTCCACAGATTCAGTTGGGGGTTAAAATGCATTGTCAAAGCTATTTAATGAAATAACTAAAGAAGAGTAGTTGATTTAAATTAACCACTGTGTGGGCTCAGCGATTCTCGTGGTCCCCATTGAGCATGTCCAATCAAGACTGGCCTGAAGGCGAACTTACATGCCTTCTGTTCCACAAAATTAGGTGGGAGAGGCGACGCCCAGGAGGACGTAATAACCATCCCAATAGGAAAGGAGCCACGACCACCTCACGTAAGATCTGTTTGAAAATTCCCATTTTCATTCAAACTTTCAACTTAATCCCATCAACCACTGCATCCCCATCCTCCCAATCTAAACTCAGCCCCCATTAAGACCTCACCCACAGATGTCAAACTCACAGTGCATTGGGCACCTGTGTCAAGGAGTCTCAGAAAAGTCTCCCCCATTTCATCTACACATGGGCACAGACCTTGGGTCTCTGATTAAGGTGGGGGCCAAAGACCCTGGCCCCTCCATCAGATTTTACACATCTACCTAGACACGTACACACACACGCGGATATTTTACGTATGTATACATACACATGCACAAACAAGGATATTTGTTGTAGCATCGTTCATAGTGGGAAATAAAACACCAAAGTGATTTTCTATGAGTAGGGGAATGACTAAATGAGCTATGATTCCTGTTTCACATGCACTCCATGGAGTATTAGGCAGCCTTCTAAACGCTGATGAGAAAAGGCAAGATGAAGAAACACATTTACAATATGATCCCATTTTTGTAAATTAAAAAAAGACAATGTATATATATGACTCCATGAGTACTGTATCAACCAGGGTTCTTCAGAGATTTATTTTAAGGTATTGGCTCATGCCGCTATAGGGGATGACAAGCCTGAAACCTGTAGGGCATGTTCACAGTCTAGAAACCCAGACAGAATTTTTATGTTACTGTCTTGAGGAGAATTTCCTCTTCCTTGGGGGACCTCAGTTTTTGCTCTCGAGGCCTTCAACTGATTGGATGTGGCCCACCACATTATTGAGGGCAATCTCCTTTACTTGAAGTCAACTGATGGCAGATGTTAACTTCATCTACAAAAATATCTTAACAGCAACACTTAGACTATGTTTAGTTAAATAACTGGGTCCTATAACCTACCCAAGCTGACACACAAAACTGTAACATTTATGATGAAAAACATGGCAGGTTTCATAGAAGTTACGTGGGCTACCTTGCAGGGCTGAGGATGGAGGGAAAATTAATGTGGCTAGAAAGAGAAAGTGGAGGAGTAACCGAGTAACCAAGTAACCAAGTAAAAACAGGGGGGTAGGGACAAATCCGATCACTTGATACACTGAAGCAGCATTATGCATTATTTGTGTATATATGTGTAACGAAGTTAAATATATTTTTTATGAAAGAAGAAAAAGTTTCCTTTTTCTACTTGAAAAGCTTTTAAGTTTCACCACCAAGTTTCTGTTATTTGGATTAAGGCTTCATCTTGTCGAAATATTCAGAGGGACTCTTTGCCCATAGGATCCTTACAAAAGCAAAGTGCCCACATGAGGCCCAAGTGTGGTTCTTGGTAGGATGTCGGAGCGCTGTCCCCTGCAAGTTGCCTCTGCTCGGCCAGCGTGACTCTGTTCATGCCACATCCTGCCATTTCCCAGCATCCTCCCCACAAACCCCAGTCACGGGTGATCCAGGGTTTTTACGGCTTCTCTCAGAAAGAGCGAGTTCTCTTGGAGATGCCCACCAAGCAATGAAAGCTGTTTCCACTTAGCAGAGTGTCTTTCAATAGACAAGCTCTGACATAAAGGGAAGCTGGCAGGTGTCCACAGAGGCAAATCCAAGATGATGTGGAAGGGAAAGAAGCTTGATGGAGGAAAGAGGAAGAGAGCCAGTCCCCAGACTCATGGCCATAATGGGCTGAGAGCCCCGGGGGCAGGAGAGTTCACATCAACCCGGCAAGTGACTGTCCCCACAGGGGCTGCCAGGGACAGCCAAGAGACACTCACGTGCTGCCTCTCTTTGTAGCTTCACCCCTTTCTCTCTCTCTAATCAAGATGCTTCAGGATGCAAGTGAGGTCGGGATGATCTTAAGGGCACTCAGTCTGTGTGAGTGTTTTAATAACACAGTTCCCACTGGGGACACACCTTACATCCAATTGTTGTGAACCACTGACTCTTGCACGACGCCTCAGCACAGATCCAGCCACTGTTTCACTTCCTGTGGATGCCTCAGGAGACGCCCAGGGAACAAGCACTAACCAAGAATCCTCCTAAGAGCCAGGAAAGGAAGGACCATCGCCCCATCTCACACCAGGTCTGAGCAGCTCCAAGGCACACTGCCTGACCTACCCCGGGGGTGGGGGCAGGTGGGGGTGTGGGCAAGGGTAATTCGGGGAGAGGGAGGGAGGGAGGGCGGGCAAAGGGATGGAAATCCCCAGGCCAAGTTCCCAACTCTACTCGGTGCGAATTACGCCAACAATCATTTGAAAAATAAACAGGACAAATGCACCATTCCAGGGAAGAACAATGAATGTCTTCTGCTGTTGAGACACACAGGCCAGGAGGAAACATGTTAGTAATAAAGGGGCCAGGCAAATTTTGCATCAGATCTAGCTTCACAACGTAGAATTTCTTCATTTTCTTTCTAATGTATCGTCAGATTGAAATTATGGTGCTGATTTTGTGGCACTGAAATGTCTTATGAATTAACTGAAGCTCCATCATGAAAAAGAATGCATTTAAATTCATACCCTTTTGGTCAAAATGTAATGTTGTCAACTCAGTAACAGAAAATCTTCTTTAAAAAGAAATTCTGTTTTACTTTATGTTGTACTCAGGAAACAGATTTTACTTACATGGAGTGTGTGTTTCTACAGAATGAGATTTCAGTGACTCATAGATTCTCATTAAAAATAATCAGTTATGGAAAGAAAAGAGAAATTTCATGACATTCACTATATTCTGTAAATAAAGGCAAAACATTTCATTAAAAAAAAAATAGAGACAAGAAATAGCAAAGCCATCCAAAGCAGAAAGCAAGGAACAGGTACCTCCAATGCTACCCTGTGAGAACGGGTGTATCGGCTCAGACATTCTAGAGAGGATGCTGATCCTCTGACCCACATCTCCATCCCATTTGTGGTTTAGTGGTGGCCCTACCTTTAGGGCCACTGGGCGCAATTCATCTCTGTGTCATTCAGAGGAAGGCACGGGTCCAGATTCTCTTGGGGTTCCTGAACAGAAATGACTCCTAAAAATGGGAGTTTTCTTAGTCTTTGGGGAAAGGCGGAGGCAGCAGTTGCTGCCTTTTTATGTCCAGACTCAACATTGTGAGGAGATTTCTGAAGCGTCTCATCTCTGCCTTCCCACACCCCAGACGAGAAAAGAAACAGCAACAGATACTCATCACCAGGACCAAGTACCACTCAGGAAAGGTTAGGTTGTGTCCAGTCCCCTGTGCTTTAATTTGAGGAAGGTAAAAAGGGGGAAAGGAAAAGAAAAGTAACTTTGGCTAACTTCCTACTAAATGCTAAGTAAATTGCTTGAATCAGTTAACTTATTGGTCGTTCAGTGAATGAAAGACATTCTTGTTCCAATTTTATAGAGAAGAAGTCAAGGTGGCAGATGAAACAAAGTGTCACGTGAAGGTCGTGGAAATGAGAATTTACCAAATGTATGAATCAGGACCTGATTCCATAAACATCACCTTAATGTAAAGAGATTCCTCAAGAGCCAGTTTGATCCTCAGGCATCGAAATTATTCCAGCCTTCCTTCCTGCAGTCTTATTTCTGCATTTCTTTCCACCTTCTCACCTCCCCTTCCACCAGAGACAGCCGCACTACTCACCGGGCTCCAGCACTCTCTCACTTCCAAGAAATACACTCACATCTGACTCCAGTAGCTGGAAACAGGAGCAGCATGTCTCAGCTAGAAAAGTGAACTTCCTGTTTCGGGACTCTCTGAAACAATGCTGCAAGCCACGCCCAGGGCTTTTGCTCATGCGGGATGGGCCGTTCCAGACACGAACTGAACCAAATAGTTTGATATTTCAAGCTCTTGTATATTTCATGTGGTTGTCACTTTGTGAAAAAGTAGAAGTAAAAGGTGGGGGGGCAGCTCAAACCATGCCTGAAACTCTCTTCCATCCATGGGAAAAGCCCAAAACCCAAATCAAACCTTTGCTGTTGTATTTTAAAATTTTATTTTATCACAATAAAAGGGGCACATAATTTAAAACTAGAAAACACTTTAAGACATATCATGAAAATAGCAGTATTATTTTTCCTTTCCTGGAAATTCCCAGGACAATTCTTCTAGCTGTTTCTTAGAATATTTATTCTCATTTGTCTATGTAACATTCTTACACTACTTCTTCGTTTTTTGGTTACAGGTATTATCTATTGATTGCCGGTTGTCTAAGTTGACAGTTTAGCTCTCTTCCACTCCATTCTCACTCCATAAATGCACACACATGCACACACACGCACACACACACACACACACACACTTTTCTATCTTCTTCTCACAATAAGTGTATTACAGCTTTTGTTTTATTTGTTATGCAGTATTGACATGATCACTATCATGGAAATATAATTTATAGCTGAGCCATGTGTATACGACAATTGCATCTGCACAACTTTTGTTTTCCCTGGAGTTAATAATTGCTTCATTTTTAACTTTCATTTAAGTTTCTCTATACCTATCACTGTTTCCTTCTCAAAAATCTGTGACAAATATGTAACTCTCTAAGAGTGTCATATCTCAGGCTATTAGTATGGCCACTTCTGTGTCATTTCCCTCCCTTCTCTTTCATCGGCACTGGGATGGCGGCAGGTCCGTCTCTCCCGCACGTTATCAAATCAGAAGTCAGCATTCTGAGAACACACAGGCCCATGTATGGGGTAAAAAATGTCCACATGTAGAGTTGCAAAGCCAGCTTTTCCTCTCCCAGTAACTAAATGAGCTGAGAGGAAAGGAGGGAGGCTAGGAAGCCCTGTGGCACCTTAACGAGAAGGATGGACGGGAGACACAGGAAGTCCCTAAAGCAGAGGGAGGGGAGAAACTTCCTGTGCAGTTGAGTGGACTTAGCGCCAGCTGAATGCTTGGATTCAACCCTGGTGAACAAGCCCCCATTCAGCTGTCCTTGACCCCATGTGCCCCCCAAACAGAGGGAGAAGGACCTGAACATTTTGTGTGAGAATGAAGACATGAAGGACAAGATGGTTCCATACAGAATCAGGTGAGAATGGCACTATGCATGAGGCATTTAAAAATAAACTGTGTGATTCGAGTGTTTAACTTGCCCTGAGAGCCCACTTATCGCGACCTCGGGGATGGCTGGCTTTGGTCGAGCGCTTGGAGCCTACAGTTGCATGCAGGGGATTTCCCACATAACAGAGATAGAGGAAGAGCCTGTATCCTGGAAAGTGATCTACAAATGATCCCTCTGTGGTAAAGCCATTTTTAAAAAGCAATGCCTTTTTTCCTTCTTGAAGAAGACCTGATCACTGCTGACCAATCCCGTTGGGCGCTGTGCTCAAGGTCAAAAATCTGGTTACTAAGATACACTCACTGAGGAAGTGATTTTCCCCACTACTGAGGGAAATTTGTCAACAGTTAAGACTATTTCTAAGAAATGCAGTACCGGAAACTTAACACCCAGTGAGGTGATTTTTGACCCATGGCCAACCAAGTTATTGCTTGCTTGAGTGGAGGGCATCAAAGTCTGAGCACCCTCAAAGCTCCAACCCCTCGATGACTGGGCAGGTTGTCTAAGTGCCCTTGGGCATGCTATTCTTTAGGTAGAGACCCCATGCTCTTGGGCCAGTAGAGAGCTCAAGGGCAAAGCTGGTTGGTTCCTTAAATACTTACCAGGAAGCTGGGACCTAAGAAATTAAAGGTGTATTAGACTAATGACTAATATAATAAGTGAGCGTGGTGCCAGGGCCAAAGGCACTCATGTCTCTGATCTCGTTTGGAACTCTAGAAAAATATCCAACTGCCTGATCCTTACCAACCTCTCACCCCTGCCAGGTGTCTCTGCCGGCTGCCTCTCTCCCAAGATATCCCCATCCAAACCTTCCCTGTGTCACCAGATACTCTATCAGTACTAATGTCATCCAGAGACACTCCTTCCACCCAAACACTCAACATGCACACAGCTTGCCTGGGTCACAAGAAAGTCCTGATCACAAAAACAGAGAAGAAAGCTCTTGGAAAAACAGATCACTGAACCGAGAAAGACAGTTCCATCAGAGCCTGGTCAGGTTGCCAAGCCAGTTCTGTATAAAGCCGAGTCGCTGAGTAAGAGAATACCTGTAGTGTCAACACACGGCGAGGACCGAACTTCAGTCACCAGTGTGCCTCTCTTTGTCCTCCATTCAGACCAACAGTAGATGGCGTAGGCTTAACTGAAACGTTGGAGTCTGTGGTTTCCAATTTCCAAGACAGTAGTCACGTGGTGGCGAGCGCAGCTGCAAGGCACAGCTAAGCAGAGAGAGGGGCTGGAGTGTAGTCCCCCTGGCCCATTTTCTTCTGCTGCTGCTTTTTTTTCTTTTTACTGTTTGCCTCCTAGTTTCTGTGTATGTGGGGGTGGGGGGTAAAAGCCTACTTCAGCAGGTCCCTGGCTCTAAGTTGCAAAACCACTTCCTATCATAAAGATCAGAGTAGTTTTTTTCCCCTTTGTATATGCCAAGTAACTAACACAGATGGTCACCCTAACTACCAGGTGAATTTAGGATGAACTAGGTGTAGCCAGTGGTGCTGTCCAGTCCTCTTACCAGAGGACAAATTATTGTCTACCTTGAGCACATGTAGGTTGCAGGCTGTATCGGCCTGGCTCTAAGAAAGGGTGAGATTTCTTTCTGCTTTTGCAATCTTGTAGCGGATTGCCTGTGATACACATCACATTCTGACTTACTGCTTATTCAGTCATAAAAGCATTTCTTTTCCTAACTATCTTTGGGGAGAGGTTTTCTGGCTTGGGAGAAGATTTTGTTTTTAATTATATTTTCCCAACCCAGGATATTTTCAGGGACGTTTCTGGCCACCCTTTCAAGATTAATACGAGTGAAATTACAAAGTCCCTCAGGTCAGCCCCCTCCCCAGGCTCATCTGGTGCTCTCGACCGTAGCCTCATTCACCAGCTGTTGGAGGCCCCAGTCCTTGAAGTCCTCCATAATCCCACCTGCTCACCTTCCAAGGAGTCACCAAGGTCTGGGCACACTCTCTCCACAACTACCTCTCCTCCACCTCTTCCTCCCCATTCTCACTGCCACTCCCTTGGCAAAGGGTCCTCCTCACCTGCCTCCTGGTCTCACATCATGTGTCTCCTCATTCATTTAGCAAATATTTATTGAACACCTACTATGTGCCAGACACACAGTAGGTCCTTATCCTCATGGCGTTTACTTCTCGGGAGAAGGGAGACTAGAAAGAAGCAATATACACAATAAGTAAGATACATTATCAAACGTTAGAAGATGCTAAACTCTATGGAGAAGAAGAAAAGCCCGAGCAGGGTGACAGTTACTGGGAGGCCCTGGCAGAAGCAGCACGTTACAGTTTTGCAAGGCTGGTCAGGGTGGGCTTCATTAAGAAGGTGACTTTTCCATCATCAAAAAGTCTACAGATAATAAATGCTAGAGAGGATTTGGAGAAAGGGGAACCCTCTGACCTTGTTGGTGGGAACGTACATTGGTGGAGCCACTATGGAAAACAGCATGGAGATTCCTTAAAAAACTGAAAACAGTTACCATATGATCCAGCAGTCCCACTCCTGGGCATCTATCTAGAAAAGACAAAAACTCTAATTCAAAAAGATACAATGTTCATAGCAGCATTATTTACAACAGCCAAGACATGGAAGCAACCTCAATGTCCACTGACAGATGACTGGATAAAGAAGATGTGGTACACATATACAATGCAATATTACTCAGCCATAAAAAAGAATAAAATAATGCCATTTGCAGCAACATGGGTGGACCCAGAGATGATCACACTACATGAAGTCAGAGAAAAACAGATATCATATGATATCACTCACATGTGGAATCTAAAAAGTAGAACAAATGAACTAAAACATTAAGAGACTCACAGACATAGAAAACAAACTTATGGTTACCAAAGGGGAAGGAGGGGGAGGGATAAATTAGGAGTATAGGATTAACAGATACATATCATTATATATAAAATAAACAACAAGGATTTACTGCATAGCACAGGAAATTGTAATCAATGTCTCGTAATAACCCATAATGGAAAAGAATCAAAAAAAGAATATATATATGTATTTGTATGTTTGTATGTGTGTGTGTATATATGTGTGTGTGTGTGTATATATATATATATATATATGTAAAACCGAATCCCTTTGCTCTACACCTGAAACTAATACAATATTGTAAATCAATTATACTTCAATTTTTAAAAATTAAAAAAAAGAAGAAAGCAACATTTCAACAAAAACTTACAGGAGAGAAGAGGGCTGCCATGCAAATATCCAGGGATATGCCTCCGGAGAGAGGTGAACTGTCAGCATAAGGGCATGTCTTGTGCTTTGCGGCCAGATAAGTATTTTAAAACACAATCCTGAAAAAGTGGGAGGATATAGCTCAAATGGCAGAGCGCATGCTTAGCATGCACAGGTCCTAGGTTCAATTCCCAGTACCTCCATAAAAACAAACAAACAAACAAAAAAACTAAACAAACAAACAAAAAAACAAACTTCAGAAACACCCCACAGCCAATGTGATAGAATACAAACTTCTTCACTTGGTTTGTATGATCCCCGATAATCTGTGTCCTCATCACCCCTCTGGCTCAAGGGAGGGTCTCCCGTGTCCCTCACTAACCACGGGCTCCATGGCTTCTTTCCCGCATGTGTGCCACCTTCGTATTTCCTTGGCATAGTTATCTTCCACCTGCATTTTACATCATGACTTTTAAAATCAATATGCACATATCAAAGTCAATAAATTCAAGGGGAGAGGGGAAGAACTCAGTGGTAGAGCGAGGTGCTGAGTTCAATCCCCAGTACCCTCATCAAAAAAAAAAAAAAGAAAAAAAAGAAAGAAATTTTCACACACACACACAAAGACTTGAGAAATATAAAAGATTAAGTGAATTCAAAAGTAAACCTTTCATTCATGAGTATAAAATGAAAAATCAATATAATTTGCCATCTACGGCAGACAATGAAAAAAGGACGATAAAAACAAAACAAAGTAAATATGGTACGATTCAGACTAGCTTGGGTGCCTGCCAGAGGCTTTGACCCTGAGGCCATCTTTCTCTTTGTTCAAAAAGGAAACTTACAAAAGTTAAAGGTTTGACAGCAAGAAGCTAAGATTTGTTTTTCATTACAGAGTCCTTTTTTTTTTCTAACTTCGTGATTTGATATTATTTAATTCCATGAACCACCTGAAATGATGGCGTGTGTTCATGTATTTTATATTTTGGGGGAAACACTGCATTGGTCAAAATAGATTTATCAGAGGGAACATCTTTCCTGCAATTTATATTTCCTTTCATGAGAAGGGAACTCGGTTATTGGAATTCCTTCCTTCATCTGTCGCGGAAAGAGAAAAGTGGTTCATCCGATCAGTAAATTTAGAGAAAATAAACTGAGTGTACTTGGCTTAGCCCTTCTCTGTTTCCTCTTGGAAGCAAGTCTGCTCTTGGAGAACATGAGGTTACCTCTGCTCCATGTCTTCAGACTTCCTTGAGCAAAGCCCTAGGCCTGCTTGGACAATCCTTGTCCATTTAATTTTGGGATTCAGATAGCAGGTCCATTTGGTTCTCATGCTTAGCTAGATACTGTTTTTTTCCTTTAATTTTTGACGTTTTTTTGGGGGGGGTAATTAGGTTTATTTATTTATTTATTTTTAAAGGAGGTTCTAGGGATTGAACCCAGGACCTCATGCATGCTAAATATGCACTCTACCACTGAGCTATACCCTCCCCCTTAAGCTAGATGCTGTTAATGGATAATTTTTTTTAAAAAAGGTGTAAATCACAATTCTCATATGGAAATATAAATGAACCCGAGTTAAAGAATTTAACTTATTAATGAAGAAACTGGTGAAGTATTATAACCAATTCAAAGGAAAATGAAAAAAAAGAGACACATTTACAGGTCGGGAATATTTAAACGAATCTGCAAATGGAGGTAAAAATTGGTTTTCCATAGTAGGCGCTGGACAGAGCTTATTTTCCTGTGTATAGGCTAGAACAATAGTAATTATTATTCTGTTATTTTGTCTCAAGAAGGGAATTATTTTGCTTTGCTGTCAGTTATCTACAACTTAATAGAACTGTGAAATAGCTCCCATAAAATCCAAATCGGATAACTGGGAAGGGATTTTATCAATTAGTAAATAAAACTGGCATTTTAATTAGACTCTTGTCTAATTATTCAAGTAGTTTGTAATTCACATGGGGGAAAAGAGAACTCTCTTTACTGGGACTCCTCAAAACTCTCACCCAGCTTTGTTTGTTCTCCCCTTGTCCTAGCTCTTAGCCTTTAATATTCCCCTTCTTTAAACACTGCTTTAAAAAAAATGATCTATTTTTTATTGTGCTAAAATATACATAACATGAAATATACCATTTTAGCCATTTTTAAGTGTACAGTCCAGTGGCACTAAGTACATTCACGTTTTTGTGCAGTCACTCCCGTGGAGTTTTTCTTCCTCCCACACTGAAACTCTATATCCATTAAATAATTACCTCCAAACCCTCCCCTCTCCCCAGCCCTGGAAGCCGCAAGTCTGCTTTCTGTTTCTGTGAATTTGAAGGTTTACTTTTTTTTTTTAATTGAAGTACAGTCAATTACAATGTGTCAATCTCTGGTGCGCAGCACAATGTCCTAGTCTTGCATATACATACATATATTCCTTTTCATATTTTTTTCCATTAAAGGTTATTACAAGATATTGAGCATAGTTCCCTCTGCTATATACCAAAGAAACTTTCTTTAAAAATCTATTTTTATATATAGTGGCTAACACCTATAAATATCAAACTCCCAAATTTGTCCCCTCCTACCCTCTTTCCCTGGTAACCATAAGATTGTTTACTAAGTCTGAGAGTCTGCTTCTGTTTTGTAGATGAGTTCATAGTGACCTTTTTTTTTTTTTCTTTTAGATTCCACATATGAGTGATATCATATGGTATTTTTCTTTCTCTTGAAGCCTTTTCTTTTAACATCTCCTTGTCACACCCGGACCACCTACCTTCTCCCTGGAACTCTGTCCTGCCTTTCCAGGTCCTTCTGTTCCATCACAAGGCCCACGTGCACCTTTAGTCTCTCCATCAACACTGTCCCCAGAAATGGCCGTGTCCTCCTCTGGATCCGCGTGACTCTACCCCGAGGCTACCTTTTCATGGTTTTGCTTCTCGGCTATTCCCATCTTTACAAAGAGACTCTTACCTCCCCAAGTAGATGTGAAGCTTTTAAGTGCTGCAGCCACGATTTCTCCTTTCTCCTTTGCTCAGGAGAATAGAATCCATTATGCTAACCTCGAGATAAGCTTGCTGATTGCCACGGTGGTAACCCAGATGGGAATCATACAGCAATGTGTGCTCACACTTCAAAATCCAAAGTAGAAATCGACACAACATTGTAAACTGACTACACTACAATAAAAACAAACAAAAAAGTAAAAACAAAAACAAAACACAACAAAAAATACAAAGTGGGAAATTTAACTAAGTAATCCCTTGAGAAAGAATAGGAAGGACCAGGGAAATCCAGAAATTCTTCCTGAGGGAATCCCACTGTTTCCAAGCAACCCAGCCTTAAATTAATTACGGAAGGAAGCCTGAGCTGGCTCTGAGGCCTTAGCAGCCCGCCTCAGCAAACCCAGATCTCAAGCCTGCAGGGCCTCAAAGTTAAGAAATCAAAGAACAGCCAATCACAGACAGGCAACTGGGCTTTCTCAAATAATGCAACCAATCAAATAATTTCCTTCCTCTGCTTCCGCGTCTTCTCTGTAAAAGACATTCCCCCTGGTCCTGCGCTTGGAGCGCTCCTGACCACTTCCGGTTTGGCACTGCCGATTCCAATAGATTTTTTTTGCACAAATAAACTCTTAAAATTTTTGATCTGCCTCAGTTTATCTTTTAACCCCTAGAGAAAAGATCAAGAAAGCAGAAGAAACACTGCATCAAGAATAGGCCAAGGGAAATCAATTTAGAGTATCCTTAAAACTCACCAGGTACCTGTAAAAGGCCATGAGGACTTCAGAATGAGGTGGGAAGCCCCATAAAAAGACCAGTAGGGCCCCCAGGCAGGGCCACTACTCTCCTGCCAGCACCATCCGGTTCCCTGGCCCAGAGGTTCTATCTCACCTTTTGCCTCTGAACCGACTTACTTACCCCTAAAATTCTATTGGTTCCCTGAGCTCACTCCTGATTGGTTATCTCCTTCACTCCTGATTGGTCCATTGCCCTAAATTCTGATTGGCCCATTTGTAGTACCTTATTTGCATGGAGCTCACTCCTGATTGGTTATTTTTCTCACTCCTGATTGGTCCATTTCTACAAAGCTTGTTCCTAATTAGTCAATTTTCGTTATACCTTATTTGCATATGATGTTGCAAAGTGTAAACTGGCCACCTATAAAACCCCGTGTAACCCTACAGACAGGGTCCAGAGTTTGGAGTGTTGACTCCTCGGGCGGGCTGGTGTAATAAACCTGAGTTCTCCAACCCTCAGAGTGCTGCTTGGTTTCTCACTCAGATCCAGGTTGCTGTCACAACTGAGCTGTAACACCCAGTATAACACTAAAATGTAACACATTTTTTCTGCAATAAGAAGTTGCCCAGAGACCTCATCTGCATGAATTACAGGAGAAGAACATTTTCAAAAAGCTTTAGTAGTGTTTCTACAAACTTTTAACACTATCGAACCTGTCCTGAAGCTCAGGGTTTTCAGATGTCTCCAAAAATGTGGATTTTTTTTCCCCTCCTCTTCTGTGTTTGGAAAGATCTTGATCTTAGGGTAATCAGGTGCTTGACTTCTCTTATTTGTCTGAAGAGAAGTCTTTTTGTTGGGGTACCAGCAATATGTCTGAAGTGCCTGGTTTGCTTTACTAGTACAATTACTTTGAATCATGAAAAGGATTTTGTCCTTATGGTATTTTAAAGTGCTGGTGTTCACGAATACCCCTGTTTTCTTGTGACAAATGTTTTCCAGTATTTTACCACCATTATAAAAAGGGGAACAGGGATCAATTACATTTTATTTTCAAGACAGGGAGATGTCAAGTGAAATTCAGAAGGCTTTCGCCAAAGCAAATCTAGCTTTTCCCCTACTCTTTTGCCCTTAAGAGATGCAAAAATGTAAATTATAAGCTCATACCCAAGATAATGAGTATTTTTCTGATACAATAATAAGATTTAAAAAAAAAAAACTCAGGATGTGCAGTTTGCAAAGAGAACTACACTGCAATGGTTATGGGGCAAGAAGATTATAAGGCAAAGAAACAAAAGACAGTACTTGGTGGGAGGGTGTCGAGCGCATGCTAACATGCACGAGGTCCTGGGTTCAATCCCCAGTACCTCCATTAAAATACATACATAAACCTAATAATCTCCACTCCCAACTCTCTTTTAAAGGCAATACTCTGGGGTAGTACCACTACAATCACACCCTTACACAACGCGTGCTGCCAAGGGCGCACTGCTGTCTGTGGTGTTCGGTTCTCATTTTCTGGCTGCCACCTTTCCCATTCATGAAGTTTGTAAAAAGCCTAAACCTTTTCAAGGGCAATTCGTTTTTGTAAAGTTATGAACTAGAAAAATTATGAAACACATAGAAATGTATACAGTGGATTTCTTTCATTTAACTTTTATCCTTCAATTTTCATTTCTTTCTATCACCCAAGTATTAGTCACTCTTTTATTAAAAGTCTGCTCAACCCTCCTCATATCTGATAGCCTCACTCTTAGGCACAAGTGGGTGATAATGCCCTAAAGTATTGTCTCCTCCGTTGGCCCACATTTTAACAAGAATCAATTTATTCAAGTCTGTGTTCTCTTAAAGGTCTGGCTCCATGGGGACGTGTACCATGGTCCCCGGTGGGAAGATATAGTGCTCGTTCTGAGTTAAAAATCCCATTCAGTTTTTCAAGGAGCATGGCAAGCTAATTATAAAGTTTATCTTGTAGAGGAGGTGCATAGAAAAAAAGACAAGATATAATGGGAGAAAAAGAAGGAAGAAGAGAGACTCAGTACCAGAAGCCAAAAATATGCTATAAATCTACAGCAACTCAAAAGATGTGGTTTTAACTCAGGAACATGAGAGAACACATCCCAGGGCCTAAGAACAGACCTACATCTGTGTGAGGTCATATGAAAAGGATGAACTGGTTAATAAAATGTTGTGAGACATTTGTTGATTGATTGGGGGAGGGGAATAAAAGATAATTGTAGTTTTTACTTTCTCCAGCATCTGCTTCTCCCTTTTTTCTAGTATTAGCAGAAGGAGGAGTGGAATGTCAAGGTGGACCCCTGCTCCCCCAAGCCTCTCCTCAGCTCAAGGCCAGTCAGTGAGATGCTCTTTCTCTGGGGTTTGAGTCTTGAGCGAAGGACCGGTTTGGTTAAGAGGCAGCCTCCCTCTGACTCCTGTCCTTTCCAAGCTTATTTCTTCAGCTTTCTTTTCAATTCCATAAAGTCCTCCCTTTCCTTCCAATATCCTTTTTTATTGACCAAGTTAAAAAACAGTGAGAATACTAGCTGATACAGATCCCTCCCTCACATTATTTTTTAAAAAGTAATATTCAGCCATAAAAAAATGAAATAATGCCATTTGCCGCAACATGGATGGACTTAGAGATGATCACACTAAGTGAAGTAAGTCAGACAGAGAAAGACAGATATCATATATCACTTATATATGGAATCTAAAAAATAAAATGACACAAATGAACTTATTTACAAAACAGAAACAGACTCACAGACATAGAAAACAAGCTGATTGACTGACCTTGAGCTGAGGAGAGGCTCTGGGGAGCAGGGACCCACCTTGATGTTCCATTCCTTCTTCTGCTAATACCAGAAAAAAGGGAAAGAGGGAGAGAGATAAATCGGAAGTCTGAGATTAGCAGATACAAACTACACTATACAAAGTAGATAAACAAGGTCCTACTGTACAGCACAGGGAAGTATATTCAATAACTTACAATAACCTATAATGAAAAAGAATATGTATGTGTAACTGAATCACTTCACTGTACACCAGAAACTAACACAACACTGTACATCAGCTATACTTCAGTTAAAAAAAAAATCAAATGCTAGAAGACTTTCCAGTGCCCCTGGAACCACATTATAAATTTCACTGTCTACCTTGCCAGTGGATGAAGTTGATTATATCTGTAATCTTTCCAGAAAAGCATACAGTTCTTTGGGAAGCAAAAATACATTTCTCATACCACCACCACTCCCCTCACACAGTGTATAATCCTCCTTCCCACTTCCCAGCCGGAAATACTCTCTGATTTCCCAAATTTGTTATTCCATACTTAATCTGAATCTGTAAGCTTGAGGCTTTTTAGCTTTGCTGTAATCAAGCAGTTCCTGCGTGCCATTTATACAACCCATTGCCCATGCAACAGTAATAATTATTGCCAACCTGTGTTTAAAAAGTACTTCCAATAAGGATGTTCTCAAGTTCTACAAATAATATTTATCCTATCCCACGAGAAGATGATATAAAGTAACTAGCTTGGGACTGAAGTTTAGAAACACAGTCTTGGCTCTGACAATTACTGGCTATATTATTTGGGGGAAATAACTCTCTTATCTGAAAATGACAGACAACAGGCTCCCTAAATTCCATTATAGCCTATCATTCTATGATCTGTTTTAATTTTATTGGTGATAGACTAGTGATAGCATTTATTCATTTTTCAAGGACGGCCAGACAATATTAGTATAATATCAGTTCCAAACATTTTGAGACTCAGTGATTGTGGCCTTTCTTTATCGAGTTTATAATAACCAGATTCATGCCCTAGGGTCGGGGCAATATGACAAAATGAAGAAAAGCAAAGGGGAAAGTGAAAAAGTAGTAATATGGTCCCACCTGCAGGTGAAGAAGTGAATTACAATGATTTGTTTTAAATTCAATGAAACTGTTCGTTCTCTCGTTTTACTTTTCGGCTGGTCTTTTCAGATCACCGTCAAAAGCTGACAATTTGGAAATATTACAGAAGACCCTAGCCTCTTGTTTCTGCCTTAATATGCTTGAAGACCTTTGGAACCATATAAAGGCCAAAGTATATTCCATGGGTTGTAGCCTCGAAAGGATGTCACCCCAAGCTGGAGTCCTAGCTGGATCCCAGGAGCCGGTTCCAAACTTCCGTCAGGTCAGTGGGTTTCGGACGATGTGGCAAATGGGCCAGCAGACCCTGTGGTTATGTGCCCACTTCCTTCCTTATGGGCCGGATTCTCTGCCCAGCACTCGCTCTACAGCCCGGGGAGCCTCCTTCTTTGCCTCTTCCGGCTTCTCTGGCTCCAGGTGTTCCTCCACTGGTGGCTGCATCACTCCAGTCTGTGACTGGGTCCTCGCGTGATCTTCTCTTCTTCTCTGCGTCTGTCTTATAAGGACACTTGTCATTGGATTTATGGCCCACCGGAAAATCCAGGGTGATCTAATCTTGAGGTCTGTAACTTAATTACTTCTGCCAAACGGCTTCTTTTTCAAATAAGGTCATATTCACAGGCTCTGAGGATTAGGCGTGGACATATGTTGATGGTGGTGGGGTCACCATGTAACCCCTTACACCATCCTAGTTGTAAGTTACACCAACTTTGGGGGTCCTTCCCAGGGGTTGAATTCTGCCTCTCAGAGCAAGTTTCTCAAGTCCATAAACTCTCCCTTATCCACATTTATGTCTAGTGCTCTTGATCAAGCACCCTCAGAATCCAGCCTGCTCTACTGGTACGTGCTGGCTGGGTTGTACCACTTTGGGGAAAGTTAAGACCTTTCTTTCCTTCTAGCTGTGTATTTCTCTTTCTCCATGCACAGCACCCCTAGTGATGAACACAGATCCATTTGGAGAAAGTCTGGAGGAAGAAATACAACATCTACTTATGGCAACGTTTCTGGGTCTTTCTCAAGATGACCCAGCCTCCTCGCTGTCAAGGGCTCCAGATCTAATAACTGTTTTGGATCTGGAAACAGGGTGGGAGACTGACACTCCAATGTGGCAACTCAAGTCAGGTTTTTGGTCACCAGACCTAGCATTTCTCTAGTAATACAGATTAAGTAATTAAGTTTACTTATTAATTACTTATTAAATAAGTAATTAGTCATTACCAAAGATCCCTGTGGGTCCAAACATTGTGATGAAGTCTTCATCCTTGTTTCCCTATTACAGTATTTGTACCTATGTAGACCCTGGGAGTAAAGTTGGCTCTCATAATCCACATCCCATTGAAATCAGGAAGCCCTTCTCAGTGGCAACATCTTCCACCGTCATTTCCCTACAGAAGACAACCATCCTCTTTTCATCCCGCTTTTCTAGGATGCCGAGGTTCCCGCTCCTGTTTCTCAGTGCCACACTGTGGGAAAGAAAGTGTCCTTAGACTTCTTAGAAGAAAAGCCAAAACTAGCTGGCAAAGGAGAACCATAGCTTGCAGCTTGTGAACTTCCCAGTCCCAGAGTCCCAGAGCAATAGGAAGGTGGGCTGGGGGCTGAGAAGCAACAGGTAAACGAAGAGCAAAGGGGTGTTTGTGTTTGTCTTTGTGTGTTTGTGGGCTAAGCTGAGTTGCCGAATGTGGGCAGAGATTGCTGTGCAGAGGGGCAGTGCTGACGAAACGACGCAAATACTTTGCAACCGTGATTGACCGGAGAAGAAGGAGCTCAGAAAGTGTCCAAAGGAAACTGTAGTCAGCAAAACTTGCTGTAAGGATGAGTAGGAAAAGGCGAATAATAGTTACAGGGAAGTATCGTTCACCACTACTTGAAAAACTACTTTTGAGTTGGCAGGACTTTTCTTGTTTGAAAGATTATTTACCAGCTAAACAAACAAAAACAAAGCAAAAACCCAGTGTTTGAAAAAGGAATATCAGAATTAGTCCTAAAATATATTCCCTTTAAATACTAATAATATGAGTCCTGGCTGCAGCATTTGTGTATTAAATCTTTTCTCCTTGGTTTTGTACCGTGAGGCTGGTTCCCACTAGGTGGCGCCATGGAGCAGGTAAAGCTCCTCCCGCCACGTACGCCTCCAGTTTCCAGGGCCTCAGGCAGCTCTGGCCTCCCCGTTCAAAGCTCTGCCCAGGTTTGCTCTCCAGGTGGTACCTCGTCTGACCTTTTTCTTTTTCTTTTCTTTCTTTCTTTTTTTTTTTTTTTTTTTAACATTTTTTTTTGACTGAGTTATAGTCATTTTACAATGTTGTGTCAAATTCCAGTGTAGAGCACAATTTTTCAGCCATACATGAACATGCATATATTCATTGTCACATTCCCTTTCTCTGTGAGCTACCACAAGATCTTGTGTACATTTCCCTGTGCTACACAGTGTAATCTTGTTTATCTGTTCTACATTTTGAAATCCCAGTCTGTCCCTTCCCACCCCCACCCTGCCCCCTTGGCAACCACAAGTTTGTATTCTATGTCTATGAATCTGTTTCTGTTTTGTATTTATGTTTTTGTTTCTTTTAGATTCTACATATGAGCAATCTCATATGGTATTTTCCCCATCCAGCCCTCTCCTACTCCACGACATCACTCCAGCCGTTCTCCATGCCATCCCATCCTGTGTCATAAATGTGGTCCTCTTCACTGCATTAGACTAATCTTTACTGCTTTATACTAGCGAGCACACTGGTATTCGTACGATCTTAAAAACAATCCTCTGTTAACTTCACGCCCCTCCCCTCTACATACTACCTCCATCGTATCCTTTCTTTTACAGAAGAAGCATCTGAAGTGATGTGTATAAGTGTGGCTTCCCACTCTTCCCTTCCCATTCTCTCCTGAACTCCTTCCAAAGATATTCCCCCCCACTACACTACTGACCAGTTTCTCATCAAGGTCCCCAGTGACCTCCACGTTATTCATTTCAACGGTTATATCTAGCGACTCTCGGTAGCATTTGAAACAGTTGACATCTCGCTGTCTTCCTGGAAAATCTCACCTCACTCAGTTTCCAAGACATCGTATTTACCTGTTTTTTTCCCCCTACCTTTCTGGATGCTCCTTCTCAGTTTCCTTTGCTGGTTCCTCCTTCTATTGCTGATCTCAAAATACTGGCTACCCAACAGCTCACCTGTTGGAGTTCTCTCTTCTATCTACACTTACTCCGTCGGTCATCTCACCCGTTCTATGACTTGAAGTTCGCCAAATAAGCGGGCATTTACTGAGCACTCCTAGTGAGAGGATGAACACCCTGACGAGGGTGTGGGCCCCAAGAGACAAGGCACGCTGGGGGGCCATGGCGCTGTCTTGAGCCCAGCCCTCTGTGGTGCTCAGGATGCCATCAGCTTGTGCTCTGGTAGCTATGGTGAGAGTAAACAGAAGAGCAGTGAGTAAGCCGAATCGCTCCTCCTAAATTTTTTTCAAGTGTTTTTAATGCTCCTATTTAGAACGTTATCTCCAGGATGGCAGGTACCGTATCTTGTCCGCTGAATCCCTTGTGCCTACAACAGGCTGTTTGCAGGAGCTCAGTGCAAATGTATTGAATGAACAAGTGCTCAGAATGAATAAATGCTCCAAATCAAATGCTCAAAAAAGTTAAATCACTAATCAGTGCTTTATTATCAATTCCAATAGAGAAGAACAGAATCACAGAGAATCAAAAACTACAAATAACCGTATCCATATTGGTCAACATCATGGCAACAACTCTGATGAACAATATGGTAACGAGGGCGGAGAATCTGAGCCCTTAATGAGTCTCCCTCACTGTTTCAGTTTCCTGATTGTCACTGGAAACAGCAAACCAGACAGACAGAGGTGCAGCCGTTACAAGTTTTTTTTTAAACTTCTGTGACCATTGGTGATACGCATCACCGATTCACCAGGTAACTGTCACAATTTTTCTTTAAAGTTTTCCTTTTGATTTGGCAAAAAAATTTCAAAACCTACAGAAAAGTTGGAGAAATCATGCAATAAACACTCACATACCTTTCCCTTAAATGTATCAAATGTCAGTTGCAAACGCCTGGAGAGTCCATGCCTGAATCTTCCAATGTTAAAAATACCCGCTGACATAAAAGAGCATTCCCACAGCTAAAAATCAATGTTAACTTCATATCATGTGGCAAGATGGTCTATATTCACATTTCCCTAATAATTTCAAAAAATTCCTTTAATAGCTACTTAAAAAAAAAAAAAAACCCAGTATTTAATGAAGGATCGAAAGTTACATTTGGCTGTTACGTCTCTTTCCTGTCCTTTAACCGAGAACTATGCCCTCAGAATTTTTTCATGTACGGAAATATTTTGAAGAGTCCAGGATAGCTGTTTTGTAAACTGTCCCACATTCTGGTTTTGTCTGATGGTTTCTACATGATTTAACTTTTCTTTTTTCCTTTTTGTTGCGAGTACCACGTAGCTAATGTCAAGTATCTCTTCATTACATCACATCAGAAGGCATGTAATGCTAGGCTTTCCTACTATCAGTGGTACTAAGTCTGACCACTGGTTTAAATATTCAGGTTCTTTTCAAATTAATGAAATCTCTGTTTCCTCCTCCTTTCTTCCTTCTGTTTTTAGGAAATCTACAGACAAACCACTGCCTATCTGGCAAACAAGCATTTATCTTTATACCTTCCTGGCATCTGACCCATCCAGTTTTTCCTCTACTGGATCCAGCCTGTATCCCCCAGACTCAGGGGGAAAAAAAATCGTATCTTGTAAAGACTCTCCTCACCTCTTATGCTCTTTGCTGCAGGTGTTACCTCAACATCTAGACTTTTGCCTGAGAGTTGTCATTGGCATCACTGTCCTGGGGAGCAGTCTTTGTTCTGGGCCTGGGGACCTCAGTACGAATTCTCCTCTTAAGATGTGCGAATGGTTGGATTACTAATGGCTCCTCAAAAGATAGCCACGTCCTAAGCCCTGGGCTCTGTGAATGTGAGCTTGCATGGCAAAAAGAGGACTTTGTGGACGTAATTAAGGATTTTGAGATGAGGATATTATCCTGAATTATCCTGATGGACCCTAAAATGCAATCACAGTGTCCTTACAACAGGGAGGTTTTACAGGACAGAAGAGGAAGAGGCAGACTGACGGCAGAGGCAGCGACTGGAGTGATGGAGCCTTGAGCCAAAGAGTGAGGGCAGCTGCTGGGCAGTGGGAGAGGCCAGGATTCGATTCTCCTCCAGAGCCTCTGGAGGGGCCATACTGGCCTTTGATTTTGGCCCAGTGACACGATTTCACACTTCTGGTCTCCACAACTTCACGAGAATAAACTGTTGCATTAAGCCACCACAAAGTCGATAGCAACTTTGACCAACTCCATCCTTGGCGATGGATGTGGATGTAAATATGCTTGGGAGGTCATGCACCCACGTGACCAAATATCCTATTTTATCAAGATCCATTTCTGAAATATCTTTCCTGGGAGGACAAAAGGGTGGAGGTGGAAGGGAGGCTGGATCAGCTTTCCCGGACGTCCTCTGCCCCAGACCTCTGGTCACTTGCCAAGATAAACAATAGCGTAAGTCTTCAAAACTCACTTCAGGGGAGTGGGGACATACGGGCTCCAGGGGTCCTATCCCTAGGGGGCTCCCAAGACCCAACCATTCCACAAAAAGGGCTAAGAACTGCCACTCCTCTTGACAGTACCCAGCTGGCTGCCTACATCTGAAGGAAAATGGCTGGAAGAACTTTAAAAAAAATGCATTAAAATACACAGCAAATCAGATTTGACAGTGACAAAAAATTTAATGTTCCTAGAAGTCTGTCTAAAACAAGGGCAGTTGTGTATGAAAGACGCAGCTACTGAAACTATTTTTGCTTCTGAATTCCTGACTCTGCAAAGGCTGGGGAAAAGGCAGTCAGCAGAGAAGACGGATACAAGGCAGGACGTGGACAGCAAGCAGCCAGCAACCCACGTGGCTTTCTTTTGGCTTTTAGGGTTCATTTCCATCTGATGTCACCTGGACCCAAATCCTGGGGGAAAGCAGCTGCCCCCCTGCCTGACCTGTTATCTCTCTCCTTTCTGTACCACTGCAGAGACATTTTGTCTTACCTCTTATTCTGGAAGTAGCATCTCTGCCTCTCCAAATCCTTGCCTCGGTCTAGAATTTTGGACTCTGTTTAGAATTCCCAGTTGCAAACAGGTCCAGAGATCACTGACAGCATTAACTGAGCAGGGCACACACGAGAGCATTTTTGAGGCACGTGTGTTTCACAGTAACGTGCCGATAACGACATGGACAAGGCTCTCCCCACGGTGACAATTACAGATGAAGCAACCTTCTCAGACGGCCCTCCTGTCTGGCCTCACACCGTCATCTTCCCACAATGAGACCAGGTCCACTCTTGTCTTCCATCCCCCAAGGACCCAGCTCGTGCTACCGCTCCTGGAATAACTGTTCCTGAATGTTCCAGATGTGAGGGCCGGAAATGGTACCCTCCTCTCCAGCGACACCGCCCACAGCAGGGCAGAAGCTCTGACCCGGGGCTGATCCTCCCAATGCAGGGGAGCCCCTTCAGTGCCCGCTCCTGCCGCTTAGAGCAGACGCCCTGTGAACAGGCGGGAAGGGGAGCACTCCCAGGGACGTGATGCAGGCGCCGTGGGAGCCCTTGCACCATCTGACTCGCGCTTTACCTGGTTTTGAGAGGAAATGTTCCTTGGATGTGGCGGACCTTGCCACCCAGGTTAGCCGTGCCCGGGACTCACCCGCGGTGTGGAGGGAGGGCACGTGAGGCCATCCTCCGTCCTCCTGGGGTTTCTCACAAATCCCCTCCGCACAGCGGGGTGCAGTATTTTTTTTTCAAATGATCTCTTTTGCCTGGTGAACGGTTACGTGCACGAATTTCTGTTACTTTCGCAAATAGAAGCAGGGTAGGCACATCTTGTCCAGGAGAATAGATGCGCCAAGGCCGTCGCAGTGCTTGGCAGAGGGACCGGGTCCTGGAGGGGAGGTGGGCCGTGCACAGAAGGAGACCTGGGCCTTTGGGGATGGGAGGGCCCACTCACTCAACCCCCGGTCCCTAAGAAACAACTTCAGGGCAAGAGGGACTAGAGAAGCCCCAATTAACACCCAAGTTCTGGGAAGGGCAACAGGATGAGCAGAAGAAAGCTGCTCCTCTGGGAGAGAGATGGGATGGGCCAGCCCCTCCCGTCCGGCGCTGAGGAGACCGCGGGAAGGGGTGGTGGGAGTGTGGGGTCCTGGCTGCACTGAAGTGAGTCCTTCTGACCCCTCCCGGGGCTTGCCTGCCGGAGGAGAAGGCACCCGTGCCCGGCACGAAAGAGGTTTGTGTAAGACTCTTAAGACGTGGGACTCGGGCCTTCCGAGGCGCCAAGTCCCCCCATCTGAAGGCAAGCCCACCAGCCCTGGGTGCAGACTGAGCATGACCTTCACGACATCAGAACGTTGGATTGGATGCTGTTAAATTGCCTTCCTCAGAGTCTTCACCAACTCGTACTCTTACAAAAATGTATCCGTCTTTTAAATCATTGCCAATCTGGAAAGGGTGAAGCGTTCTATTGTTGTTTAATTTGCATACCTTTGATTACTACTGAGAGCTAACCTATTAACATGATTTTAGGCTATTTGTATTCCTCTTTCTTGATCCTAAAATTTCATTTCTAGGGACCTAATCTAAACAAATTCTCTGATATAGCCACAAAGATAGATGTTATGTGACACTGTTTATAATAGAAACAAAAATGGAAACAACCTAAGTGTCCGTGTATAGGGAACTGGCCACACAAATTACCTATACTATGGAGAATGATGCAGTTGTGAAAAAACAGACTGAGGTTGTCCCACATATGTGGACCAGAACAGATATTAGGAATGTGTAGATAAATGAAAAATATGTATAATATACAACATATATCCCATTTATGTTTATAAAATATATTTAAACATATAGAGGTACTTCAACTCATAGAAGAGAAAGTAGAAAGAAGTGAAAATAAGAAGAAACTGTTCTGCAGACTTCTGAACTGTCCGATTCTTGACAGAAAAAAAAAAAATACTACACATGTATTAAGTGCGCAAAAAAAGGAAAAGGGCGTGGGATCCTACAAAGTAAGCTGGTTTCAGCCCCTGTTTTCACCAAGCTGTCCACTCACTGGAAAGAGTGCTTTTGCCTCAGAGAACTTTGAGTATCACCCCAGAGACAACTATGGACATTAAGAGTTGGTTTTAAAATAGCGCTTGAAACATTTTACTGCTGGAACAAGTCGCATGGGGATCTTGGTTAAGATGCAGATTCTCAATCAGTAGGTCTGGGGAGGGGCCTGAGATGCTGCCTTTACTACAAGCTTCTGGGGATGCCAGCACTGCTGGTCCCCAGAGCACACTTTGGGGAACAAGGTTTTAAGAAATCCACAGTTCTTGTATTTCCCCACCATCCAGGACATCCATTTCTCTGCCTTCCCTCCAATCATGTACATTTATAATGACAGGGAACTTTGGATCCCTAGAGAGTCAGAATGCATGTCGTGGAAAGTTGGCTGAGTTGCATCAAAATGCATTGGTTTGGTCTCCGACATGTTGCCTGTACCTGTAACTGCATTTCGGTTCCGATGAATGCAAGCACCCCAGTCTCAGGTAAACATATTGGTTTAAATGAAAATTCACTGGATGGGAAACAAAAATAGGATTGCAGTGAAAACACATTGCATTAAGTATTTTACATAATTCCCATAAACAGATGGGAGGAAATAGATGTTTCAGCATCAGTGGCAGTTCATCGAATTCATTGACATGCTGTGCGTTTGGCTGAATATGTATGAGCTTTGATGAAAACACATTGCTGGGAAGAAATCAGCCAGGCTCTTCCTATACAGTCCAGTTATAATGTCCTTCTTAATTTTATATTACCATACCATCTTTGCTCTTTTTTACGAATACTTATTGTTTTTAATGTTCCATATTGCTTATGGTGGCAGTAAATGTAACAATTTGATTTGTTCCTTGACTTTCTATATTTCTTTCTTGAGTTTCTAATGTAGTCAAGATACACACTGAACATTAAGGAATATAAATGTGGCTAAAATCTGTATCAGAGTAACTGGAAGATATTTATCTCAAAATAGTATTTTTTTCTGGACCACTTTTTCTATAGAAAAATACATTCTGAAAAATGTTGGACTAAATCTAGGACCAGTTTTGAAATCACAAGACTGTACATGAAACAGAAATACTGGCAATATTTTATCAAATAGAGGGTTATTATTACAGTCAAACTACACTGGAAAGCAATGTACTGAACTGGGAACAAAATTATTATTTGTATCAGATTGTTGCAGAAAAATGTGTTACAGCTCAGTTGTGACAGCAACCTGGATCCAGGCGAGAGACCAAGCAGCACTTGGAAAGTTGGAGAACTCCGGTTTATTACGCCAGAAGGCCCAGAGGAGTTAACACTCCAAGCTCTGGACCCTGTCTGTAGGTTTACACAGGCTTTTTTAGGCTTCACTTTTTTTTTTTAGGCTTTTTTAGTTTACACTTTGCAACATCATATGCAAATAAGGTATAACAAAAATTGACTAATTAGGAACAAGCTTTGTAGAAATGGACCAATCAGGAGGGAGAGAAATAACCAATCAGGAGTGAGGGAAATGGACCAGTCAGGAGTGAGAGAAATAACCAATCAGGAGTGAGCTCCATGCAAATGAAGCACTACAAATGGACCAATCAGGAGTTAGCTTAGAGAACCAATAGAATTTTAGGGGTAAGTTCCACTTTCCTAGAACTAAGCCGTTTCAGAGGCAAAAAATGAGATAAAGCCGCTGGGCCAGGGAACCAGATGGTGCTGGCAAGAGAGTGGTGGCCCTGCTTGGGGGTCCTGCCAGTCTTTTGGGGGGGGGCTTCCCGCCTCAAGATCAATGGCCTGGCCTGACATGAACCTACATCAAACAGAGGACTCCTAAGTATATTGCTGTTCCCTCTGGCTGACCAAAGATGTAATGGTGGAGCCAGAAAAAGGAGTAAGGAAGGCTTTTTATGTTGTGACAACATTCCAACACATTATGTTTGCTATTGCAGTGGGTAGGAAACCCAGCACGTGCTCAGCCAGTTGTCTGGTGTGCAAAATTATTCCTGATTCAATGTGAGAATGTGAAGAGGGGAGGGGCATGCAGGCAGGAAGTACAAGCCACAGAGATAACAACTAGTTAGATGTATTTCCTTCACTCTCCAAATCTGGCTTGACTCCAGTCTGGCTCCCCAAATCTGGCTTAAGCCTGAACATGCTTCACCCAGAAATGAGCTAAATGTTACCCCTGGGTTTTAGGAATATAAGGGCAATTTTTCTTGGGCCAATTATGAAATCTAAGTCCAGGTCAAAACTGCAGGCTCCGTGGTTGCCTGGATTCAACCTGCCTTCTTGTAATTTTACACTCAGAGCACAGTCAGTGTCCCTCAGGGACCCAGTCCAGCTTTAAAAAAAAAAAAAAAAAAAAAAAAAAGAGCATCACTCTTTTCTCAAAGTTTATTTTGAGGCGATGCCTTCTCAAGTATATTGGGGGAATTAGCCTGGTGTCTACAATGGACTTTCAGGTGGCTTAGAAAAAGTGTGTGTACTGTCTTCTCTCTCTCTGTCTCTCTGGTTCCTATCCTCTATGAATCTACCTCACATTAGCTATGTATCTATTGAGAGATAAGGAAAATTAGTAAAATAATAATATTGTTAAATCCAGATGAGGGATACCTGAGTGTTTGTGTCTCATTTTTCCAGCTTTTCTGATGATTTGAGTTTACTTTTTTAAAAAAGTTGGGGGGAAAATTCAAGGCCTTGATTGGGTGTGAGGACAGAGAAGAAAGAGCTGAGTCTGTCTTGTTTCCTAAAGTTATCACATAAGGTCCTTGCTGAAAAATAATTTTTAAACTTAAGAAGTTCCTTTATGTGTCAAGAAGGAAAGGAAGAAAGGAGGGAAGGAAGAAGAAAAAGTTCCTAACAGTGTAATTTAACCAGTGGGATGTCCAATTTGAGGCAGAAATCAGTTAAAATAAAAAAGAACTGAGACTTTGGCGGTGGCGGGGGGTGGGGGGTGCCTCACCTTGATTTTCTGAGCCACCATCGGTACACATCTCACCCTAGTAAAGGGTGTCGCCCTTGTCCCCCAAGATTTCTAAGTAGAATTCTACTCTGTGATTAAAGAAGCAAGCCTGAGGCACTGCAAAGCCAAGAAAGGACACCACCTTACGTGCTCAAGACGCTGAACAATTAAAGAGCCTTAACCATGTGACCGTCTTTATGTTACATACACAGAAACCTATAAAAAACAATAGGCTTTCAAGGTTTTGAGAAGTAATGCATTTTGAGGGACGTAATGCTCGTTTGCTTCATCCTCTAGGGGGTGACACAGTTTTTCTTCTAGATGTTTCCCCAGCGTTAATTGAAAGACTACGGTGCTGGTACAAACGTGGCGTCGTCAAGTTTTCCCACCAAATGATTGGGATCTGCATGTTGAAACTTGTAACCCAGCGGGGAACGGGGAATGGATATTCCTCTGGAAATGGAATGCAGTTCTGTTTCTCCTTAGCATTGCTACCTTTCCTCTCCTCCGCCTCTTGCCCCAGGTCATAGAAGTTTTCCCTAAAAGGGAGTATCTTTCTATCTCAGGGCCTCAGGTGGGCTGTCTGCCACAGGTGCGG
Organism: Camelus dromedarius; assembly: GCF_036321535.1. Classification (NCBI taxonomy): domain Eukaryota; kingdom Metazoa; phylum Chordata; class Mammalia; order Artiodactyla; family Camelidae; genus Camelus; species Camelus dromedarius. The sequence goes on along the minus strand of NC_087454.1, from coordinate 6,471,622 downwards.
GGATGCACCCGCTGTGTGATAGCAGCCTGTGTGCACTGCCCACACTCCCAACCCCGCTTTCCTCTCCGCGGCCACAGCAGGGTGCTGACTGCCTCCTGTCCGCCTCTCCGGTATTCCACAGCTCGCCATCCGGCCCCATTTTCACCGCCTTACCCTCTGATTTTAAGGTTTATCTCTAAATTGCGGAATGAGAGGTTTTATCTCATGGTAAGGAATTTCAGGCATCAACAGGCAGGTGGGTGGGTGGGGGTGTCAGTCCAGGGTCACTCGTGGTTGAAGACCTTCCCTCTGAGCTGACACCCTGGGCAAACCTCTCAAACTCCCCAAATCATCCTCTTGAACAAAAGAACATTTAAGCATTCCCATATGCTCAACTGACCTGAGCATTTTGTCCAGGATATCTGACGCTGATACTTAAATGTGTGTATTTCATTTGTAAATGTGTTGGTACACGTGTCAGAGGGCAGGCACGTAATCAAGGGAAAGTTACTGATGCTGAGGAACAAATATTTCATTTTCTCCCACTGAGTTTTCCTTTTCTCTCCATTCTCTCCAAACTCCTCTCAAATCTTACCTCCACTGAGAAATGTGTGCTGGGGCCATGCAGTCATGGGAGGGCTGGGTGAGTCAGCGTGAAACCAGAACTCCAACTCTCTGTTTCCCAGTGGTCATAATGAAAACGCAACTCATATTTCTCCAGGTCTTTTCTTCCACTAAAGGGATTTCACCTCTCTGTTCCACTTTATTTCCTCTAGGAACTTTTAGTTAACAAAGTAGGTTCAGGTGCAGAATCTCAAAGGCAAATCTTTCTTTCTTTCTCTCCTCTTCTTTCTTTCTTTCCTTCCTTCCTTCCTTCTTTCTCCCTTCCTTCCTTCCTTCCTTCCTTCCTTCCTTCCTTCCTTCCTTCCTTCCTTCCTTTCTTCCTTTCTTTCTTTCTCTTTCTTTCTTTCTCTCTTTCTTTCTTTCTCTCTCTCTTTCTTTCTCTTCTTTCTTTCTTTCTTTCTTTCTTTCTTTCTTTCTTTCTTTCTTTCTTTCTTTCTTTCTTTCTTTCTTCCTTCCTTCCTTCCTTCCTTCCTTCCTTCCTTCCTTCCTTCTTTCTTTTCTTTTCTTTTCTTTTCTTTTCTTTTCTTTTCTTTTCTTTTCTTTTCTTTCTTTCTTTTCGATATAATTGACATATAACACTGAATCTGAGGTGTCCAAGGTGTTGGTTTGATATTTGTATATTGCAACATGATTGCTACAGTAATGTTAGCTGATACCTTTTACATTATATTTTTTTCTATAGAAAATACAGGGACATACTATACTGTTCAAAATATTAAAAAATGGTAAATTGCAAAAATGACTTCCGTTCCTCGCTTTTCTCTCAGTCATCCAGCTCTTTGCGAAGACAATATTGCTATTAGGCACTTGTGTATTTCTCAATATTCCAAGATTTTCCAAACAAATACATACACAAATTACTTATGCCCCACCTCACCACATAAATGTAAGCATACTATGGTAGAGGTTGCAAGTGCCAACAGCCACTGTCCCACTCCTCTTGTAACAGTACTCCAAATTTACTGGGGCTGCTCATTGCTGTTGAGTTAAAAAAAAAAAAAAAACCTGCATTTCACAGGCTTTCTTTTACCTAATTATTTGGCTTTGTAACCTAAGTTCTACATACTGGAATGGAAGCCCAAGTGTATGTTACACTTCTCGAAAATCTTCCTCCTTCCTGCTGGCTGGAATGTGTACTTGATGACTGGAGCTTGAGCAGCCTTCTTGGACTATGAAACAGTCCACTCTGGATGACAGAACAAGATAAAGAAAGCTGGGTTCTGAGGATCATCAAGTCTCCTGAAAAGTTATGACCTGTGTATTTCTGGATTTTTTTTTTTATGGGCAAGAGAAACAGCTTAAACCACTATTATGAGGTTTCTGACATTTGTAGCAAAAGACAATTCTTAACAGATGTGTACACCCTACATAGTGCTCTGTACTTTTCTTTTTTCCCCTTAACAATGAATCTTGGAAATTCATTCACATCAGTGTATAGCGAACTGCCTCATACTTTTTAATGGCTGAACTGTATTCCTTTGTATGACTGTACCATAATTTATTTAAACAGTGTCTTATTGATAGCATTTAGATTGTTTCCAGTCTTTGCTATATTAAAAGATGATACACTGTATCTATGCATCGTCTAGTGTACTTGCAGCTGCAGCTGTAGGATAAATTCCGACAAGCAGAATGACTAGGTTAAAGGCTATGTACGTACTTGGATTCATTTCACACAGAGGCCATGCCATCTTGTATTTTTCCCAGTGAAGGAAGAGAATGCCCGTTTATGCTCACCCAACAGCATTACTATAGTTTGGCGCTACAGTGTCACTTGCATTTCTCTTTTGAGCCTGAGCGCGCACTCCCACACAGCCATGTAAACCAACTCTGCCTGTTGGAACTTGGCCCTCAGAATCAGCAGGCAAACGTTGTCAGCTTAAGGTTTGAAACCTCATTGTCCACTGCCAGGCTCTTCAGACCAGCACTCTTTGTTCACGGATTAAGTGCGACGGAGCACCAAGCAGATTTTAAATGAGAGATAAACATTAACCTAATACTGATGCTATTTTTATTTGTCTCCAGAAGCAGAGCTTTTCCATCTATGCTTCCCTGTCCACAACTTACCTTTGTCAAATTCAGAATGGATGCTGGAATTAAAAAAGGCCAAATTTACCACGTTAAAATCCTCCCGTATTACTTAGAATACTTTTAGTGGGACTAAATTGAGAACAAATCATCCAATTTTACACTCATTAAAAAGAGAAAAAAAAAAAAAAGCATGGCAACATAAAAGAATTGACAAGAATGGAACGAATGAGCTCTGAACAAAATTCCAGCAGATGGCAGTATTAGCCAACTTTCTTCTTAAAAATGAACGTTTCTTTTCAAGATGTTCGTTAAAACTTGTTGCGCAAGTTAGATTTTTTTTTTTTTAATTTCTAAATGAAGTTTGAATGTGTATACTCAGCCATAAAAAAGAATGAAATTCTTCATTTGCAACAATGTGGATGGACCTAGAAGGAACTACGCTTAGTGAAATAAGACACAAATAGTCCATGTTATCACTTATATGTGGAATCTCAAAAATAAAGCAAATACGTGTAACAAAACAGAGACAGGCTCACAGATATAGAAAACATCTACAGTGGTCACCAATGGTGAGAAGGAAGAGGGGAGGGGCAAGACAGGGGTAGGGGAATACAAGATACAAAATACTATGTATAAAATAAATAAGCAACCAGAATATATTGTACAACACAGGGAAATGTAGTCATTATTTTGTAATAACTTTAAATGGAGTATAACCTATAAAAATATTGAATCACTATGTTGTACACCTGAAACAAACATAATGTAAACCAATTATACTTCAATGTAAAAAATTGAATGTGTATTTTATTATATATTATGCTTTAAATTATAAAAATAAGAAAATCCTTCAAGTGGTAATTACACAAACAACAATAATATAGTCACTGGAATTACTGAACATTTCTGGGCACTATCGAGTGCTCAGGGGTTTGTAATGGACTGAACTGTGCCCCTCCCCCTGACAATTCATACGCTGAAGCCCTTACGTCCCAGTGTGATGCATTTGGAGACGGGGCCTTTAGGGAGATAATTAAGGTTAAATGAGGTCATGGGAAGGGGGGCTAACCTACTCGGACTGGTGTTCCTGTAAGAGGAAGAGACACCACAGATTTCTCTCTCTCCAAGGGCACACAGAGGAAAGGCCATGTGAGGGCAGAGCAAGAAGGTGGCAGTCTGTAAGCCAGGAAGAGAGGTGTCGCCAGGAAGAGAGGTGTCACCAGACACCAACCCTGATTGGCACCTCAGTCTTGGACTTCCAGCCTCCAGAGTGTGACAAAGTACACCTGTGTTATTTAAGTCGCCCAGTCTGCGGTACTTTGTATGGCAGTCCGAGCTGACTCACAAGCTTCTCTAATATTATCTCTTTAAGTCCTCACCACCCTGAGGTAGGAATTATGGTACCTGTTTGACCAAGGAGAGCACTGCGGGTCAAAGGGGTAAGCAGATTGCTTAACAGTATCCAGGCTTTTCATGTAGTGAATCTGGCGAAACCCGGAGGGCTCCCTGACTGCGACGTCCCTGCTGGTTCCACAGACAGTGACCTCCATGCGGCTACAGCCACGGGGCCGCTTTCTGTCTTCACTGAGCTCATCCCATTAGCAGACTTGACTCAGTGGTTCACTCCCTCTTCTGGAAACTTGGCTTCCAGAGTCCATGCTCAGTGGCTTTCCTCCTACTTCTCTGGTGGTTCCTTTCTCAGCTGTTTTGATGGTGTCCCTGCCTCTCTTTGACGCGGAACGCTGGAGGACCACAGGGCTCGAGTCTCGAGCCTCTTCCCTGCGTACCTGCAAGCACTCCCAGGTGATCTCAGCCAGGCTCCGGGTAATTACTACAGCCTCCAAACTGGTTTTCCTGCCTCCACGCTTGTGCCCCAACAGTGACACAGCCGCCAAGGCATCCTGTTAAAATATGAGTCAGAGCACGTCATTCTTTGTCTCGAACGCCCCCAGTGGTCTACCTCAGAGGAGAAGCTAATCTTTCTGATGGCTCATGAGGTCCTTCACTAGGTGCACCTCTATCCTCCCAGCCCCCACCATTTCTCAGTTTCTTTCTGGCCTGATCTGTTTTCACTCTTTCCTTTGCTCTCCTACCCCAACCGCATCGGCCAGTCATGTCGCTGCCTCAGGGCTTTTGCACTCGCTGATTTCTCTACCTGGAATATTTTCTTGAGCTGAGGGACTTTTGAGTCACCTTATCCTGTGGGACATCCCCATCTGAGTTATAAATCACAGTTCCCCAGGGCCTCCTAACTCCCTCTCTTCATTTGTACTTCCCTTTATCCCATACCATTACCTAACATACTGTGTATTTTATTTGTGTATTGTCTGTTCCCTTCCTCTAGAATAGAAACTCCACAGGGGCAGAGATTTTTGGCCTATATTTTCACTGTTCTAGCCCCCAGATCTAGAACAGTGTAGGGCACATGGAAGACACTAAACAAGTAGGAAAGGGAATAAAGGAAAGAACCTTGCCTCACCTCAAGATAATTACCGAGAATGAGACAGGTTACTGTGCCAAGGACAATTCAGCAGCTGTCTACATCTCACACAGAGAAAAAGAAGAAAAATTAGATGTAAACTACTATATAAAGGATTAGATGAAAAATTTTAAAAAGTGATCAGACATTGAAGATTCTCAAGCATTGCAATAAGCTGAATAAAGAAAAACAATCAAATCTCCAGGGATATTGGAAATAGGGTAGTGTCTACATTTGTTGATTTTTACCATCACAGTGTAGAAGGACAAAAGGAAGGGTGGGTCAGCTCCTTGCTGTCTTCCTGGCCCAGGAATCTATGACTAAAATAAATGTATTTGTTAATCTGACTTTTGTGTGTATAGACACCAAAATGCAATATTCTCCTATGCTTAGAGGATTTTGTAGACAATGAATAGCATTTTAGAGCTAGTCCTTTTCTTCTTTAAATACAATAGCAGATTTGCCTGTAAAGATTATTGTATATAATCCATTCATAGGCTTGTATGAATCAGTTGCCTTAAGGAAATGTCATAATTTTTATGATATCCCTGAATATTATTGGCAAGTGTTTATATAGCTCTCTTCAATGAAGCTCATAATGTGATTAAAATGGCACATTATCTCCATATCGGGCCGAAGTTATCTGGATTTTATAAGTTAGGGTACAGAGTGAAACACAAACAGATGAAAATGTTTTGCCTAATAATGATGAATCTTAAATAGGATTGACTCTCAGATGTGCCAAATTGTTTACTCACTTAGGTTCCACTGAAGGTGGTGAAATACATTAGGCAAGGTCTTCTGGTCTTGTGACTTGAGGTTTCTTAGTTGTATGTTTCATTTCTAGAACCCTTGTTTCTAGGCTGTGTTGTTTTGGAACTCATCTGACAGATACATGACTCTGACTCAAGGGGCATTTGAGACCTGGAAGGCGCCTCAGAGATAATCGGATAGACACTCCTGTTTACAAGTTGGGAAGTGTGACCTGGAGACACGAAGCAGCTTGCCCAAGGATGTACAGGTGGCTCGTGGTGAGGCTGACACCAGAATCCCATTCTTCCAGTTCTGGTCTGGGTCTCTTTCCTTTATCCTGTGCAACTCAAAACCCCCTCAACAATCCAAAACACAGTCGACTGAGCATGACCTTACCTGTTATAGTAGCAGTTTTTAGAAGGATATGTGTGTTACATGTAAACGGATCACGTGGCTTTGAGAAAGAATAACATGGCCTGGGAATGGGGACTGACTTTAGAGAAATGCTGTAGAAGTGACGGAACCCCGTGATGAAGGATAGGTTCCCTGGCGCTTCGCTCCTCCACCAAACTGCGCTGAGGCTCTGAACGTGATTACTTCTCGCCTGTCACTCTGCATCCTGCTCTAAGGACACAGATCCAAGATTCGTAACACATACCCTGCTGATAGTTGCTAATAATGTCTATAAGTTTCACTAGTTTCTTGGTACACAGAATGAAATCAAGTAACAGAACGATTAGTATTTAGGTAAGGAGGACACATGGATATTTTCTACACCATAAATCTGTTTTCTATTAGGTTAGCTGTTCGGCTACCTGGTAATGGAGAAAATGTTTGAAAATCCACCTAAGTTAACCTGAAATGTTGCCCTTCCTGCCTTTGGGATTTGAATTTTTTAAATTAATTAATTAGTTAATTTTTAAATCTTATTTTTTATTGAAGTGCAGTTGATTTACAATGTTAGTTTTAGGTGTACAGCAAAGCAATTCAGTTATACATATACATACATATATGTACTTTTTCTTTTCAGATTCTTTTCCATGATATGTTATTAGAAGAAACTGAATATAGCTCCCTGTGCTGTCCGGTAGCTCCTTGTTGTTTATCTATTTTATATAGAGTAATATAGTGTATCTGTTAATCCCAAACTTCTAATTTATCCCTCCCCTGCCCTTTCCCTTTTGGTAACCATAGTTTGTTTTCTATGTCCATGAGTCTATTTTTGGTTTGTAAATAAAATGTGTATCATTTTTTTAAAGTCCACATATAAGTGATATCATATGATATTTGTCTTTCTCTGTCTGGCTTGCTTCACTTAATGTGATAATCTGTAGGTCCATCCATGTTGCTGCAAGTGGCATTATTTTCTTCTTTTTTATGGCTAAGTAATATTCCATTGTATATATGGGGTTTGAATTTTTAAGTTTAGTGTTGTCATAGTTAGTAGTTTATAGTTTATAGTAGTGATAGTTAATAGTTTAGTTAGTGATCAGACTAAAAGTCAAAACTCCCTTATATATACCCACACAAGTGAGGGTGCACATGCATATAATTCACATAGCAAGACCCATGTGGTAATAACAAGAATGCTAGACTAGAGTCAAGTTCCTCCAAGCACCTAAGGGTACAATCATTTATCAGGTTGCTTTACCAGGCATAGTATGCTAGTATATTAATATTCTAGCACTAGCATATGATACTCAAAGTAGGGCTCATAAATCTGAGTATGACTTGGAATCCCATGCATTAAATGCATATCTATTGCATCAATGTTTCACAAGTGGAAAGAATAAAACACAAAGGGAAAGAGGTAAAGGATTTCATGTTACATCAAGTGGTGACGTGAACATTAGTGATGAAAATGATAACAAAAGATAAAAATAATAAAGAAGACCTCAAAAGCACCTCTTTAAAAGGAAACCAGATTTGAGTACAGTTTTTAAGCATTTTGATCACTAAAGCTAAGTAATCATTAAAAAAAATCAGAAAACCTTAATATGATGGTAAAATCTTAATGATTTATGTGTTTAAGTCAAGTGGTAATAAAGTTTATATCACTAATGGTTGCACAGAAGACGATGGTGTGTGATAAAAAATAACAATTGTACATACTATGACAGTTTAGGAATTAATGTTGTATGAATTGTAGGACAAATCTGTTTCCTTTTTACATTTAATTTTACCCAGGTCAAATAATAAAATTCCCACTTGTAGGTTATCTCTGCCCCAGTCCTTGTTTTATATTTACAAATGATTGTGCTGCTTTGGTTTGCCAATGAAGTGAAAGAAATGATGTTCTGAAATTATATCCTTACACATTTTACTATATGAATGTACACAGCCATACAAAATCCCACTTACAAAATATCCCTATAGAATACTAGCAAAACCCCATGGAATCCCAGATGTTCCAAGGATATAGTTTGAGGAACCCAATTAAAAATATGTGGGCCTACTTTTTTCAGAACTATCAGCATATTAGTTAGGACAACTTGGGGTCCAACTAAACTAAATGCCTTTTACTCACATGCTCAAATAAGTTCTGAGGTAGGATATTACAGAGTCAATTAATTTAGCATCTTAAAAAAAAAAGGCTCAAAGACCTATTATTCTTTCCTTCTTTCCATTCTGCTATACCTTGCATGTGGGAGCTGCCTTCAGGGTCACAAGCTGGCTGCAGCAGTTCCAGATATCACATCCTTTATGTCTCCCACGGTAACAACCAAAATCTAGAAATGAAGATAAGGACATAACCTTAATTTCTGTTCCTTTCTAAGAGTAAGGAAAATTATCCAAGATTCCCCATCCCTAATCAGATTTTTCTTTATAAGACTGAAAATTGCATCAAGTGCTTCGTCCTAAATCAATCACCAGAGAAGGAAGTGAACTGATCATAAATGGCTTCAATAAATGATTCTCAACCGGGGCTGCACAAAAACATCCCTTGGGGAGTTTTCAAAAACTGTCAAACTGTAGACCAATAAACGAGAATCTTTGGAGGTGGGCCTGGGCATCAGTATTTTCATAGAGCTCCCCCAGAAGATTCTGATGAACAGAGAGGGCTTCACCAATTAGAATGGCTATTATCCAAAAGACAAGAAATAACACATGCTGGCAAGAATGTGGAGATAAGAAAACCCTTGTACACTGTTGGTGGAAATGTCAATTGGTGTAGCCACTATGGAAAACAGTATGAAGGTCCTTCAAAAAATTAAAAATATAACTACCATATGACTCAGCAGTTCCATTTCTGGGTATTCATTCGAAGAAATCTAAAAAACTAACTTGAAAAGATATCTGCACCCTCATGTTGATTACAGCATTATTTACAACAGCCAAGATATGGAAATAACCTAAGTGTCCATCTATTGATGAGTGGATAAAGAAAATTTGATATTTAAAAATTGATATTGTTCATTTATTTATCAAGTTATTATTATAAATAGAATATTATTCAGTCATAAAAAGGGAAATCTTGCCGTTTGCATCAAACTGGATGGACCTTGAGGGCATTATGCTAAGTGCCACCAGACAAAGAAAGACAGATACCATATGATCTCACTTATAAGTAGAATCTAAAAAACAAACAAACAAACAAAAAGAGCTCACACATACAGAGACGAGGCTGGTGGTTAACAGAGCAGGTGGTGGGGGTGGGTGGGTGAAATGGGTGGAGAGGGACAGAAGGTACAAACTTTCAGTTATAAAATAAAAGGCCTGGAGATGTAATACACAGCATGGTGACTAAATGGTACTGTATTGCATCTTTGAAAGTTGATAAGAGAGTAGATCTTAAAAGTTCTCAGCACAAGAAAACAATGTGTAACTATGAATGGTGATGATATTAACTAGACTTATCATGAGGATCATTTCACAATACATAGAAATATCAAATCATTATGTTGTACACCCGAAAGTAATATAATAGTGTATGTCAATTATACCTCAATAATAATTTTTAAAATAGTAACAGTAAACATGGATGGAGCATGTCTTCTGAGTACAAGAAAAGAGTGAGGGGTGAGAACCAGTGAACAGTCTAATTCTTAAATGAATCAAGATTCATCCCCTTGGGTAAGGGAGGGACCAGCCCTTCTTGAGTCATGTGGTTGGGTTGCCTGATAACTGAGCAAAACTGGAGTTCTGTTATCAAGGAAGTAAGGCGAAAATGGCTTTGCTAGGTGGATCATGGCGTTACAGAGAAAATTTAAGAACTAGTCAGAGCTGTAGAAGCACCTGTTACTGATACACATTATAAACACTGACGATGATTTTCACTTTTGAAGTCACAAGCAGGTTACGGCACACTCACTGGCCATTAAAGAAAATGAATTCCTCCTTGTCTCTTAGGCTCAGAGCTACTCAGACATTGAGAAGCAGGTTTGTCAAGATGACAGAAGGCCAAGGTAATGGCTTTCAATGATGAAACAGGAAATTCATTCCTGAGTTTTGGGCCCACCTCCAAATTGACTACTTAGCCAGAAATGGGATAACTAGTCTTTCCTACTTCTGTTTTATCATCCTCAATGAGACTGACCAAATACTAGATTAAATAGGATCTTAGGAAAAATCTGGCTCCCACACTCTGTCTATCTTGCCAACCTGCCACTCATTTTAATATTAGGAGAGACGGAGGCAGAGAGAAGTTATGCAATTACTAGAGATTACATCAGAAGTCTGGAAAAAGTTAGACCTTTTCTCTACCTCTCTCCTGCCCTGTCTTTGGTGCTTACGATAATTAGAGAGTTTCTCTGACTGTAGTTCTGTGTATCTAAACTGTATAGGAGATGCTATCTAAACATGATTTAGCCTTAAGACTCAGTTTTCTAAAGGGACACATGGGGGCAGCAAATGTTTAGGAAAAAAAAATTCCACTTTGAACTTGTGCAGGCCATATATATACATTCAGAAAATGTTTGGAAATGGGATAGTTGGAGTTTGGAGGTTTGTTTATTTGGTGGTATTAAGATTGCTTATGATCCACACGCTACAATGTGGTATTGGGGATTTCAGAGGAGGTGGTCATCACCGTGATCCAGTTTTGCTTCCAAATATGCCACTGCTAAGAGATTATGAAAAGCACTTCTTATAAGTAGAAAGTGTGTCTTCTGAGTGTTTATTAATAGAGTCACACCTTCCTTATAGAAGTTACTGAGATTTTGTGTCACACCGACAGGAATAGGTACAGAAGCACTTACTGGTGACGATTTACTTTAGCTACTAGCATAACCCATTTTCCTTGTTATGATTACTGATGAATAAAACATTGTCTTTCGGTGGTTACTTCTGTTTTTAATTTTCCCACTCATTTGACGTCTTCTTTCTTGCCATCAGTTGTTTCTTATCAGTGCTGGTAATTCCCAAAGAGTCACTTCTTAAGGATTGTTCCTTCTTTCCTACCATCACTTGTTATTTAAAGTGGAATTATTATACTGGAATTTTGTGCCATAAAATATCAGCCATGTGTCCAGACAATGTTCAAGAGACAGGGAACTGCAGGCCTGTTCAGATTAGACGTTTACATTTTCTGGCTATCTTGTGATTTCGGTGGAGGCTGAGCTCATTCATGGGAAACCATCACCATTAGACCCAAGACTCATAGCTCCAGCATCTTCCAGCATCAAGGCTTTGGAGGTCATTTCAATCACCATTGATTGTTTCCTATCTGCAATTAACAACGGATGGTCATATTTAACTTTAACCCCTTTATAGCAGATCGGATGCTTGGATTTTCAAACATTTAGTCAAAAGGATATAAAATAATTAAAAATCAGGCCTTTAATTCTGAACACATTCCAGGACACAGTATCGTGGACTAACTCAGTAGAGAACAGGTGTGGTGGGGAGACTCCCCACCCCCGCCCCGCCCCGCCACACACACACATACACAGCCTGGGAACCTAGTTCTGACTCGCTTGGCTGTTAACATGCTGAGTGGTGCTGGGCTCAGGAGACACCTCTTCTGGGCTCAGACTGCATACATTTACGGTGAGCCGCATTATGATGAGAGCACTATGGCTCTAAAATTGAGTAATTCTTATGGTTTCTTCCTCACGGTAGAACTGTGGAAAGCATACTGAGTTCTCTCTCTTTGGGAAATGTGAGCCCAGCTGCCTTTGAACATCACAAGTCAGATCTCCCCTCTCTAGAGCCGGCAGTGGGACACACGGGAACTGCCAAGGCCAGGAAATCCCATTGTTTGAAGAAGTTTTGCTATGTGAGCTTCTCTTTCTAGTAGTGTAAGAAAAAGAAAAAAGGATGTTTAAACTCTTTCAATATCCTGGGGTCTTTTTTGTATAAATATTTGAATGCAATAAGAATATATAAACTGAGTATGTCTTTTTTTTTTTTTTTACATATTTTACTTAACATGTATTTTATACATTGGTAGCTTGAGTGCTCCAACAATGAAAGGAGAAACATATGTATTGAAACAGTTTTTAGGTACTTATCCTTTCTGCAATACACTTGAGAGGGTCATTCAAACTGTCGTTTGAAAATTTAAAAAAATTAAGATAACTGGAAATTAAAACATTCAGATAGCAGTCCAATGCTATTGTTTCCTGAGTCTTTGTTCAACTAAGTGTCCGGACAACTTCACCTTTAAAAGTTCCTGAGGCAAATGAAAACTAGTTTTTCAAAGTTAGAAATAAAATATTTAAACTGAAGCCCGCAGTTAACTTAGTACCCTGTCCCTTTGGTATGTTAACTAGTAATTGTCAAAGGGGAGAGTCAAGTCAGAAAGGGAAGTGTGTGGGTAAATGACCAGGTTCTAGTGTTTGTTTTCAATCACTTCCCAAGAAAAAAACTTCCTTTTCATTCTTCTCAGCACCACACTTCAGAGGAAAATTGTATAATTCTTATACCCACAACGTGGGGGCTGAAATGATCTAATTAGGAAGACTGTTCATATAATTTACATTGTAAGATTCAGAATAAATTTTGAATTTGGAAACAGATGAAGTGATATGTGCCACGTCAATTAAAAAAAAAACCCTTATATGTTTGATCTGGCCTTGTTAAATTGTCAACTTAACTGTCGAATGCAACTTGCAATGTTGAAATAAGTACAGAAAAACACATTATTGAAACAATGCCTCCCCAAGATTCCAGAACAGTGTTAAGTAATATTTTATTTAAAAAGAAAAAGATCAATGACAAAAAACAAACAAACCCTCACTAGACCCTTGAAGCAAGGTACTTGCATCTTTGATTTTTGACTATGTAACTGTAAATCCAGAGGAGGCTGGCCTGTTATTTTGAGATACTTGATAATAATCTTGCACAGCCTCAAAACACACCGAGCAAAGCCCCTTCTCGCGGTGCTGGTCCTTCAGCACCCTGTGCAAAAGCAGTAAGGCTGCATCATTAAGAAATGACAAGACATGAAAACATGGAAGCCTGATAGGTTTTAATGGCAACCGACTTTTGCTCCTTTAAAGTCTGCGGTCGCTTGAAAAAGCAGTGGCGTCTGGTGTCTGCGGCTCCCGTAGTGCACAGCCTCGGGAGCTTCCTTTAGGAGGGCGGAAAAGGCAAAGCGAGTGGTCTCCGCTTTTTAAAGGAAGGCCTGATCTCCTATTTCTACACGAAAGTGACAGATCCTTGAGAAAATCTCAGAGCACGCATTGCAGCCTGTCCCGCCATTAGGCAACTAAGACAAACTGAAAGTAAGCAGAGCCTCGTCTGAGTCCGTCCACCACCCGGGACCCCTCCGGGCAGCGGGCGATGGAATGGGGCGAACTTTAAGGACCTGCACGAAGGGAGCCGGAACAGCCCTTGCGACCGCCGAGGTTTGCGTGGCAGAAAGTTGGAGACGTCCTTCCCAGGCTCCCAGGAGACTTGCATCAGTTTAGGAGACCCTCTGTCTCCCCCGGCCGCTAAATTCCGAATGGGATGAGCCCCATCGGCTCCCCCGCCCCCGGGCTGCCGGGGTTCGGCGCCACAGCGCCCTGCCCACCGAGGCCCGCGCGCGGCGGGGACAGATCGCCCGGCGGGGCCCGGACCCCCCGGCGGCCGCGCGGAGGGGCGGCGGCGGCGGGAGCCCGAGCTCGCGGCTCGCCCGCTGCCCCCGCGCGTCCCCTCACGCCGCCCCGCAGCGACGCCCACTTGTTTGCCCAAATGCCGCCGTTTGCAAGGAGACACACTGATCTGCAGCCCGAAAGGTGATCAGGCTCCACCCGGGCACACACCCTCCTCTAGATTTCACGGCCGGAGGGACAGCGGCGGCGAGTGGAGCCCTGAAAGCCGGGCGCGCCCGCGGGGTGCGAGCCTGCGGCCAGTACTGCCCCGGAGCCGCTCCCCAGAGAGCCCAGCCCCTTAAGGTCCAACTGTTGCGAACTTACCCTCGGGGCGAGGGTCGGGAAGGGCGCTGAGACGGGGCGCGCACGTGATCGGAGACCCTAACCCGACGAGTCTGGGGGTAGGATGGAGTGGAGGGCGGAGACGTCCCTCTCCCGATTCAGGAAAAAGTCGGCGACTGGAGGATTCGCGGTTTTCGGAATTGAGATTCTGAGGACCAGTCCCAGGCACGTGGCCTGGGCGAGTGAGGCTGAGACGCGCAGGAGTGTTCGAGGAGTTGGGAAACAGGGAGAGAAAGGGTGGAGGCGGGAAGCCTTGGGAAGAAAAGGAAGCCCAGAGCTCAGAGGTGGAGTGAAAGTTACATCTGGCCCCAAGAAAAACCCAGGTGTGGCTCTAAACCTGTATCCAGCGAAAACAGCCGACGCCGCCGAGAGAGGCGGTGGACGCTGGGCGCTTGCAGGCGCTTTGGGCGTGATGTTGAACCTGTTCTGAAGTTGGTTAATTCTAGTGCAAGTTGCTTGAGAGATTTAGACCTCGCCATACCTAGGGCTGAGACAAGCCCTGTTTTCCCCCAAACTGCTCAAGCAAAGCTGGGGTCTTACGTTTTTCACAAGGAGGAAGATGAAGAATGGCTGCAGATTACAAAGTCAGTCCCCAAACTCTGCCTCAGATAGAGGCGTACATTTCCCTAGGCCAGCGGTTCTCCAATTTGAGAGTACTCTGGCGTCGCTGGGGGATGGGGTGCTGGCTACCATACTCCTGCCCAGGCCGCACATTCAGTTATCAGTAGAGCTAATACTGCTCTGAGAATTTGCATTTCTAATAAGTTCCCAGGTGATGCTGATCAGGCTGGTCCCCGGCCCTCACTTTGAGAACCACCGCCCTAAGACATTGGTTCTTAAAATCTGGCTGCACTTTGAAATCACCTGGGATAGTTTAAAAAATATTTATGCTTGGGTCCCACCCTCAGAAGTTCTGATTCAATTGATTTGGGTGCCACGTGGGCATAAAGATATTAAAACTTTTTAGGTAATCCTAATACACAGCCAAGTTTGAATACCATTGCCCTAAGGCATTCACTGCCCCAGACAACTTTTGTCGGGGGACTGGGGACGTGGACCTTCTCCCATCCTGCTCTTGGTGATTTTGCTGGCTTTGGATCTAGCTTCCCGATCCTCACCTTACAACTGTCTCGCCAGTGACACAGGTATGACATTGGCTCTCCGCTCTCATCGACCGTACAGGAATGATAAAGGGTGAAACAGTTCCCCTCCAAGGCCTTAAAAATGCCAGTGAGAATTTAACATTGATAATTCTGCCTGCCCTGTATGGTAGCCCCTTCAGCCATCGGGGCTCAATATATCCCATTAAGAGCCAAAGTGATTTCTCAGGGTTGGTGATTGGAGACTTCTCAGGCTGGAGTTATGGAGGCTGAGAGTCCCAAATCCAGACTGGATCACAGGCACTTGTATCCAAACTTGCCAAATGCTGACCTACTACATTAATATTGGCTGCAGGGAAATCTCACTCACTTGGCTGTAAGAGTGAGGGGCAGGGGGAGCAGTATTGAACGTCCAGGACCACTCATGCTGAAACCCAAACTCTGGTTATAGCAAGAATTGAATTACCAAGACCAAGACTAGGAAGGTCTTCACAGTGGACAACTGAAGGGAAAAGGCCACGTAAGGGTGAGGGTGGTGAAGCTTGTTCTTTTCACACTTCCAAGGGCAGCAGGAGGGGCAGAGGCACCTGCCTCCCAGAGGACCCCCAGAGGTACCCTGCTGTGAATGGGTCTGGCTGCCTGAAGGGCCTCTCCCCTCATTCTAAACCAGCCAGGACAGTGATGGAGATAATAACCCAGGAGACTGGGTCCTCACAGGATTATTCCCAAGACTTCTGTCTTTCCCCCATTTCCTGGCCGTTTGGCGGGTACTACCACACATGGCCTAACTTCTCCCCCTCCAGGAACAAGTGCAAGAGGGGGCACGTGGGTGTTAAGTGGAGCAAAACCCTCCCCCACTGGCTAGGAATCCCTGAAGATTATCCTTTGGGCTGTGCAGTGACCCCATAGGAGAAAGAGATCAAAAGGGACCTCGAGGTTTCCAAGAATCACTCCTTTTCCTCTCTGCACGTCTATTTGGGAGTGGGGGCACTTTGGGACGTCTTTGAAAATACTAGAGAAGTAGACATTGGAGTGGCAGAGCTGCAGATGTGCAGATTCCGAAGAGCCAGGAAGCAATTCAGCGCTGTGCCAGGCGGAAGTCCCAGCCTGGACTCCCCTATCACACTCCCGAGCCAGTGGGCAGGCTACCCTCTGTCTTTCCCCGGCCTGGAGGGACACTCCATGTCCCAGTGATTTTCCCTGGAAAACAGTTTGGAGAGTTCCCCTTTCCTTTGCACCCCCACCCCAGCCGCGCTCGAGCAGGCACACACACACACACACACACACACACACACACACACACACACACACACACACACACACAAGCACCCGCGCGCACGCACACTAACTCCGCGCGCTCCTTTGCTAGGGTTTCCCTCCGGGGCAGATTACTTTATGACAGGGTGTGATAAGTGGTGATTTTGTTCCTCTTCTGATGGCAGGATTGCTTTGTAAACAGAAGCGCAAACTCGTTCCGATAGTGGTTCCGCACCAGTGCGCGGTGGCGGCAGCCCTTGCACAGCGGGCGGCCGAGGCTGCGGCTGCACCTGTCGCCTGGGGCCGGGAGGGACCCAGGCCGCTTGTGGAGGGGACCCAGCGCGGTGGCGATCCTCCGGCCTCCAGGGCATCTCTAGGTTCACGGCCTCTGGGCTTCCGGGCTTGCTGCACACCTCAGGCCTGTACCCACTGCTCCAAGAATACCCAATTGAAAGCGGAGGTGCCGCAGCCGGTGCACCTTGGGGTCGCCGGGCCGCCTTTCCCTGGGCACCTTTGGTAACAGGTTTGACTTCTTTTTTCTGTGGTCACTGGTAACCTTATTCCTTTGCCCTAATCCAGCTGGAGAACTCAAGGTGGAGGCCTCGAGTCCTGGCGTGGCAGGAGGCTATTCAGTTCCCCTTGACGCTTTCCCGTGAGTGGTCCAGCCCTCCCCTCCCCTGCTCTGAGCCTGGGTGCCAGCTTAGCCGCGGAGGGAAAGACCCCAAATTGACTTCAGCTCTCTCAGGCCCAACGGCGTGGAGGGTGAGCCTCTGTAGGGGAAGAGGCATGAGGTCAGTGAGTGGCCACTCATTCTTCCTCAATAATCACTCTTTCTCTAAGGTGAAGGCAAAGCCGGGGCCACCACTACAGGAGTGATCTTCCGAGTTAACCCACTGCTCAAGTCTAGATTTCCAAGTGCCTTAAGGAAACTAGAAGGGGGCCCTGGAGGTTTGGCACCTGTCGATGAATGAAAAGGTGGGTTCTGGGGTGGAGTGAATGCAGAGATTGTTCCTGCCGTAATTTTGGGGTGATGGAGCTGGCAGGGGGCATTATGGGATAGTAATAGATGCCACTCGGCTGTTCTGGGAAACCAGGGGCTTCAGAGAGCCTGAACTCAGCATTATCTGAAGCTGGTAGCTCCGTGCAATCTGACAAGTCTTCCTGCTCTTTCCCAAAGCTCGGGGCATCGGCACTGCGCAGTGTACAGAAAAGTCTGACGTTGGGCGGAGAGTCCCGGGACTTGTTAGCTTTGGAACTTGCTTTGTGGTGGCAGCACCGGAAACAGGCAGGGAGAGAAAGAGAGAGAGAGAGAGAGAACACCAAAGTTTCCTGATTTTCAAGAGGCCTGAGGCCACAGTTCTGGAGACTGCTTGGGTGATCCAACAGTGGCCAAGAGCAGTTAGTGGCCTTGGACCTGCCCTGGCCCTGGGCACAGCTGGCTCACTAGGGTGGATGACTGGAGCCTGGGCACTGGGTGAAGCTGGAAGTTGTCCCCCATCCACACCCCACATCCTAGGCTCCCTCCTGGAGGCGGCAGAATCAAGCTAATCCAGAGCTAGTGGGGAAGACGAGGTGGGGAAAAGCCAGAAGGGGCAAAGCAGGTGTATGGGGAGCAAGAGGGAGGGAGAACACTCCGAAAGAGGAGGGTTCTGAGGAGGGAGTCCCAGGAGGTGCGATTGGCCACCACGTCTGGCTGTGGTGTGCCTCAGGAAGGAGCAATGGAGTTGACACCAACTAGAATTGAACCGGTCTCGGGGACTATGGGGGTGGGGGGTGGGGTTTGGGGCAGAGTAGAACGCCCTTGATCAGGCCTCAGCAGCTCAGCAGCCTCTAGTGCACAGCGTGCGTGCCGTGCTAAGCACTTTGCGTGCCTTCTCCTGGTAAATTCTCACAACCAATCACCCATTTTACAAACGAGTAAACTGAGGATCGGACAAGTTCAGTAACTTATCCTAAATCATTCAGCCGGTAAATGTAAACGACTGAGTTTGGACCCCAGGCGGTAGTTCTCTAAAGGTAAATTCTAGCTCCTGGCTGCTCCCGGATTCCTCACATCCCTTCCCCTTCCCTCCCCAACCCTGGTCCCAGCCCCAGGCATCTGAGCGGACACCCAGGGCCCTCATGACCAAGGCCTGGGTTGCTTCGCTTCCAATTCTGTCCTGTCTACTTTCATCCAATCCTGCTCCGCGGCTTAGCTTCGCTCTTAAGTGCACTAGCAGCTTTGCCTCACCTCCCACCCCCAACCCCCAAAGTACCTAAATTGGAGGTGACGCTCTTTGCACCCCACCCTGGCCCTAACACACGCCGGCCGGTCCTTCCTGGACGCGGCCTGGCCTAACCTGTGCAGTCCTAGGTCCCTCCAGCATTTCCACCCATGCCCAGAGAAGTGAGGCCGCACATTTTTAAGGAAATACAGCACCTCCCTCCGGAATCTCGCAGGAGCTACAGGCGCGTCCTCTGTGCATGTCCCACACTTTGAAGGCTTCCCTTCGGTTTTCATCAAACTATTTCGACAGTCTGGAAAAAAACCAGAGAAGTTAAATAGAGACGCTTATGGGTTAAAAACACCATAGTTTAAGTTATTATTTAAAATTCGCAAGAAAAACAACCACCTATAAACGAAACCCAAACTAGTTGAGCAAGGTTCTAAGGCAGGTCCAAGAAAGTTCCAAATCAACAAGAGCATCGGCTCCGGAATGAAAGTCCCCGCAGCCCAGGGACGGTTAATCTACCTAGGCGACGCGGGAACCCCTAAGACAGACACCAGCACCCAGCCTTGGGCGGGCCGGGACGGTGCAAGGCCACTCGGGCCGGCCACCAGGGACAGAGGCTCTTGGGCGGGATTAAGAAGGGGAGGTTTTGGTGTGGGGACAAGTTTTCGCTACTCAGCACAGAGCTGACCTTTAGCTCACATTTGCCTAACATGTCAGAGAAGATGATTTGAAACCGGTTGTTTCTCTTGAAGGCCCAGCCACGGCAACTGGAGAAAGTAACTGGGTCTGTCCCAGGAGTCCCAGGCCCAGGTGACTGCCAGAGTGAGGCCGGCACTGTTATGGGGCCAGCACAGTCCAAGGTTAAGCTCCTCACCTTCGCCTCCCTCCCGGCCAGGTGTGGTTCCTATGGAGGTGAGTTCCTCGGAAGCCCCAAATCCTGTGGCTTCTTTGAAAGCTCCCTTCTAATTAGAAGCAGTGGTGAAATCACTTAAGTGATTTTATCTGTCATGGGAAAGCAAACCCCAGTCCAAATCTCAGTTGCCCATCCCAGAACCACCAGCGGCCCCATTCACCCTTCAAAAAGTTTTAATGGAAAATCTGGGAAGCCAAAGAGGAGTGGCGGAGGGGCAGGGAATCGCGCGAGTGAGAAGGGGGGGGGACCTTAAACAGAAGTGTAAGTACGTGAGTGTGCAAGTGTGTGTACGTGCGTGTGTTTGACTCTGCTGCGGTGGCAGGAGACTAAACCTAAATGCCAGAAATAAAACAGAATCGTGACCGTCTTCACCTATTGAGAAACACTTTGATCCGACGCTGAAGCAGCCCTGGGGGTTGCAGACGCAGATCCGCGAGGGTGAACCTCGTGCTCCGGTGGGGAGGCCGGGACAGGGATCTGGCCCCACCGCGTACTTCCAGGTGCTCGGCGCCCATGGGGTCCGGCCCAGTCTCCGGGCCTTGCCCTTCCCTCGGGGTGGAGACTCTCCCAGCTCCAAAGTTCCGAAGGGGAAGAGAGCCAAGGGAAGAGCGTGCAAATGCCCCCATTGCTTGAGTGCGAAAACACGCCAGGTCACACTCGCGGCGCTCCCAGCACACCCCAGCAGGCAGTTTGCCTCGGTTGCCAGCTAGGAACTGACCGGGAAAGCGGGTTGGGGCTGTTGGGAAAAGCTGGAGCTGATGGCGAGATTGCCGTGGCTATAAATCCATCACTTCCCAGGTCAGCTCTGCGAGAGGCGCTGGGATTAGGGCTGGCGGAGTGAATTCCTGGGCTAGCGCGCATGCGTCGGCAGGTAGCAACCCAGCTCTTTATGACCAGGTGAGATGTTGGTGAGCAGGTAAAAAAGGAGGATTTGCCTAAGCGATTCCAGGGAGCGGGCCCGGCCGAGCCCTACAGCCCATGCCCGGCGGGGATCTGTCGCCAGGAGCGCCGAGCCGCGATGTCCATACTTGCCAAAATGGGGGACTGGCAGGTACGGGGGTTTGCCTTGGCTGGGGCTTGAGGTGGGCGGGGGTGGAGCGGGGGAGGGGGCCTGGCGAGGGGAGGCGGAGAGGAAGAGCCGTGGCCCAGGGCAGCGGAGTCGTAGGTGAGGCGCGCCTGGCAGCGCCCGGGAGGGTTCCCAGGAGAGAAGGAGGACAGGAAAAACGGGCGCAGACGGTGGCCGCGGCGCTGGGGGCCACGCGCGCCGCCGGCGGGCCGGGCGCTGGGCAAAGTCCGGCGCACGCTCCACAGGTGGCCCCGGGGGTCACTTGTGGTTTGCGCCACAGCCATCTCCCCAACACCCCAAGTAGAAACTGGGGTGGATGACTAATTCAGGCGGGAGGAGGGCGCAGGGCGGGGGTGCGGTGCGCCGGGAGGAAGGTTCCCTGTTCTCTGTGCCTCCGGTCTTGCCCTAGACTCCAGCAAGGGCCGCGCGTGCGATGGGTTTCTGGTGCACCTGTCTCTCTTTGGGTTTCCAAGTTTTGGGGACCTGCCGGGTGGAAGAGAATGGAAAGGGGTCCGAATGGACGGGTTGCGCCGGCAAACGTGTTCTTTTAGGGGAATACTTCAAAGAGTTTGCACAAAGTTTAACTTCTCACTCAGTCTTCTTCCTGAAGCCAGTTTTCGCTGCTTGGGCTACGGGTGGGGGTTACTGGAGTGGTGAGTGATAAGGCAGAAGGCCTAGAATTTGCTGAAGCCAACGCCTCCCAAACTTGGCCCTGCTAGGCCGCAGGCACCACAATGCCAGAGAGGCTCAGATACTGCCCTCCCTGAATCCCGGACCCCGATCCTGGCCATGGGAGCATTCGTCCAGCGCTCTCTTTCCACCTTCCAGACATTTCCCCTACAGGGACCAGGGAGGCTCTAGCCAGGTTGATGAGAATAGTAGCCTCTCCCTGTCGCTGATTTCATAATGGGAACCGCGGGGCTTTCTTTTTGCCCTTGCCAAGCGGAGGCCTGGTTAGGACAAGATTCTAGGTTCCTAAAAACCCGGTGGCCCATTCGAACCAAACGCCCGACTTTCCCAAGGAAAAGTCGAGGCCCTGTTCCTTCTGGGGCGAGTTCTTTTTTGTTTGTTTCAGGTTTAGGCCATGAGAAGTAAAGTTCAGAGGAGTCCCGTCCTCACTACACTCTCTGGAGTTGGGGAAAGGAAGTCATCTTGTGATATTTCTTTCTTTCCTTGTACTTACTATTTTTACCGACCGTGAGCTCTTTTAGATCCCTCCTTTCAGTTAAACCTAAGTAAATGCAATTTCATCTCCAAAGTTAGACTAACTTTGTGGTTTAAGGATGCAAATCCCACACCAAACTCAAATCTTGGGAATCTACACCTTTCCCTTTCTTGTCCCTGTGGACCTCAGGGCCCTTCTTCCCTGGAGGGTGAAGACTGGGGGAGCTCTCCCACGCAGGGGTTTCGGTTTTCTCCCCAAGCCAGGCGAACTTTGCAGCAGAATTTTTCCATGTGAGAAAACGCCCGGAGCGCAGACTCGGCCTGGGTCCGGGCCTCCAGTGGGCCGACTGAGGTTCGGAAGCAGTAAGATTCCAGCCTGAAGGGGACAGGCGTGAACCCTGGGCCTGGATCTCGCGGGCTCACAGTTTGGCAAGTGGTGGGAAGCCTGGATCTCGGGTGGAGCAGGCGGATCTGGGGCCTGGAGGGGCTGGATCCTCCGGGCTTGGCCTGTTGGGCTCCTGGGGCCCACTGGGTGGTGACAACCAAAGAAAATAGAATCATTCTGCCCCCTTGTTGTCTCTTTGTTTCTCTTCGTGTCTCTCTCACACAGATACTCGCTCTGTCCCCAAGGCCCTCTCCACCCCCACATCAGGCCTGGACCCCCGACCCCTGCCCCCAGGCCTGGCGCTGCTGTCCTGGGGTCCCGGCGAGGCCGGAGCATTGACATGCAATGACGCTCACTCTACCGCGGCTCCGCTGGCTCCAGGGGCAACTGGGTCGCCCGCCCGGACCGCGGGCGGCGGCGCGGAGCCCGCAGGCCCCGATCTGCACCTCAAAGGCGCCCTCGGCGGGAAAACAACAACAGTTCAGCAGCCCCGGCGGGTGCGGAGCAGGAGATCTGCGGGGCTCGGGGCAGCAAGGGGAGGGGGTGGAGAAGTTGAAGGCCCTCAGATGCCTTCCCCAACCCACAAATAGGAAGAAAGCGAAACTTAAGTTTTCTCCCAAGCACACTGTGACGACGTCTGGGGGTGTAAAGTCCCACGCTCTCAGGCCTAGGGTCTGGCCTACAGATCACGCTCTGGGGCTTACGGCCGCCACTGGGAGGGTGTTGGTCCCGCAGGGGGCCCACCTCCCGACTTCAAGCCGCTGCATTGGGCGGCGGCCCCTGGGCAGCCCCGCGGGGTGCGCGGCGCCAGCGCTGGAAGTTTACCATTTTGCAGGCGGAGTGCGGCGCCGAGCCTCGGGCTAGGTTCAGCCAAGGGACTGTGCGGGTGTCTAGGTGGGGAAAGGGAGTGTAGGGGAGCTCCCAGGGCTCGCCGGCCCTCCGGTTCTAAATCCCTCTCTTAGCTCTGGTCTTCTTCCTAACTTTTTGGGAGGGCCTCCGGCCTACTCTGCCTGGCTTGGGAAATTTGCTGTGGCCTCTTGGAGGGAGAATCGCCTTTCGGCAGCTTGGGAGGGGGAGGGTCCCCACTCCTCTCGCCTTCCTTCCACCTGTTAGGGAATGCTCCGGTTTGCCGCAGCCCCTACCCACTGCGTGGACGCACTATAGAAACCTGGGAGGCCTGGAGATTTGCAAGAAACAGGCCCAGACGGAATCAGAAGTCCTTACTAGAGCACCTCTGAGGCGAGACCTACTGTTGTTGGGGAGTTTGCAGTATTCAGAGGAAGAAAGAATGTTTTTACGGAGAAAAAAATGAGGACATTCAGCCGGAGAAATCAATTACTCTATATTTCCAAGGATCACATCACATCTTTTTTTCTTTCTTTCTTAAAAAATTCTGTTTTACAGAAGAAAAATATATAATGCCCCGGTGGGGCGAGCAGGCCCCTGAGTGGAGCGGGAGAGCCTGGACTGGCGGATCTGGACCGGGGGGCGGCTCCCGGGCCTCCGGGTTCCGCGCCAGCCGGGCACTGCGCCGCGAGCGCGCCCGCGTTAGTAACAGCACCAAATCATGAAGGAACTCTCCCTGCTTTAATTAAAAAGGGGAATCTTGGGAAAACTGGAGCAGATTAACACAGCGAAGGGTTGGTTCCCAGCGATTTATTTTGATGCATGCATGACATGGCGCACACACGTCGGTACTTCGGCTCAACTCCAGAAGCGGCTGTGAGTCTCGATAGGAGTTCTATATTCTTGTCCACGTCGCACCTAGAAAACCCTTAGCCCAAGTACCACGCTGAATTATCAGGCGGCCCTACCTTCATACAAATGAGAGGAAACTCATTTAACACCTGGAGCTGTCAAGTAACCTCTTCAGGGTACACCTTTTATTTTACATGCAGCAATTAAAGGATCGCAAACCCCAGCCGAGCCACTGAAGCCGTTTGGCAAAATCTCCAACCTGGGGGGAAAGCGTGAAGCCAATAAAACTCCCAGGGAGCTGCGGCCGGAGGTGTCGGCTGCCGCGAGCGGAGGCGATCCCTTGTTGGGCAAAAATCCTGGAGTGACTTCGCTGGTCTCGGCGTGGTGGTTATGTTTAATTGCGAAAGGGATAATTTCTAATAAAATTGGACGGGGCCGGAAGGACAGAGTCGCTTATGGAGGCAGGGATGGGGCAGAGGTGCTGATAGTCGGGTCCCAGGTGCGGCCGCTCGGATCCTGCTCAGCTCCGGGCTTTTGCCGGGGCATCTCCGGCGAGGAGGAGACGGAGAGGAGAGGTGGCCTGGGGGCGGGGGCGCTGGGCAGAGGCGCGCGGCGGGGCTCAGGGGAGATTTCGTGGGCTCACCGGCAGGCGTGCGCTCTAGGAGCAAGTTCGCGGCTCGGAGAGGCCTTTATACCTGGGTCTGAGCGGCCGGCGGCAGATTGTGGTGCTGGCGAGCAATTGGACTATTGTTGATATGCTAATGAGGCGATTAGGCTGTTGGTAAAGAGCAGGAAAAGGGAAAAGTTTCTACCATTAGAGGGAGATCTCCGAGCGCACACGGGAGCTCTTTCCCTTCTCGCCTCCTCCTCCTCACCCTCCTCCTCCTCCTCCTCCTCGCACTCCTCCTCCTCCTCCTCCTTTTTGCCCTCCTCCTCCTCCTCGCCCTCCTCCTCCTCCTGCGCTCACCGCCCGCAGCCGGCACTTTGCGCTCACCCAGAGTAGCTCCACTTGGGTGCGAGGTGGAGAGGGGGCAAATCCATTCACGCCGATCCATGAAAATGCTTTGGAAACTGACGGATAATATCAAGTACGAGGACTGCGAGGTAAGCGCGGCGCTGGCTCAGTCTTCCTCGCGGCCGCAGGCTCCGAGCTCTACTTCCCGCTCCTCCTCCTCTCCTCGCAGCCAGCTGCGAAATGCGGGTGGGACAAACTTTGCCCCGCGCAGCGTCCGCCTCTCCGATTCGCCCGAAGAACGCAGGGGAGAAGCTGGAGAGGGAGAATGAGGACGTTCCCTTCTTTCATTTCCCTCCTTCAAACCCCCTGTCCCGCTTTCCCCCTTTTCTTTCGGACGAATTGAGACTGTGCCTAAGAGTAGAGCTAAGAGAGACGAGCGTGGGCTTTTGAAGCAATTGCTGGCAAGTGGGCACGCGTCTGTGCACTCTGCGTGTCTCTCCAACGAGCTTGTGAGGGCCCACATCACCAGGAAAGGAAAGAGAAAACCCTTTTCCTTCTTTAACTTTGTCTCTGATCTTTAATATTCCTTTTTTATTTATTCATTCTTTCCTTCCTACTGTCCCCCCACCCAACGCTTTCTAAAAGGCTTTTTTTTCCCCCTATCTGGAGAAGGGGCTCGCACACTTCGCTCTGAACTGAGTTGCACCTCCCAGTGAGCGGGTTCAGTTTGGGAGCACTTATCCCCCAAACTGCGACCGGGCTCGTTCCAGGTACTCTGTGTTGTTTAGGAAGTTCTGGCAGCTTCTCCCTGAGCCACTTGGTAGGCGCATCCCCGGGGTGGGGGTGGGAGGGTGCACTGCTCGGAGCCTGCTGGCCGACCGATCCCTCCGCATCTGTCCTGCAGCCGCCGGGCACTCGTCTGCGTGACCGTGGGAATCCTGGCGGGGCTGCCCACAACCTCTGGTGCGGGGAGCCTGCCAGGCCGATAGAGAGCGCCGCGACGGAGCCCATTTTAAAATCCAGGGTCCCTGGAGCTCGGCTTCTTGGGGCAGCCGGCGGGAGGCGCTGGGAACAGGCCTGGCGGCCGCTGCCTCAACCCCCTTACAACCCCCGCTAAAAGGAGCGGATGAGTCATGGGAGGGGGATGGGGAGAGGGCCGCGACCGGAGATTACCTAAGTAAATAGGTGACAGTCCCGGCTTTCACTGTTTTTTCTTTTCTTGTTTCTTTCCTTTTGGCTTTTGGAGCTGGGAATGTCAAGCGTAGATGTCTGTGCGGGCGCAGCGGCGAGGGTCTTCACTTGAAATCAGAACCTGGGTTTATGTGAACAATGTGTCATGTGTCCCCTTCCTCCTCTCTTTTCTGGAGACTATTTTAAATCTTTCCCCTTTCCCGGGTCCTCCCTTTTGGCCCTCCCTCCCCCACCCCGTGGATGGGGCACCGGGTGACATCCCAAGGGGACGGATGCTTCTCTAGGGACTCCTGTCCTGCGCGGCGCGGGGCGCAGATACTCCATGTCCGACCAGTCGCTTTGTTTTCAGGGCTGGGGGTCCCTTTGCGAGCCGGTGGCGGGGGAGGTGAAACTGAGGCCCCATAAGCCTCCCAGAGTGGATTGTCCAGCCCAGATTGTGGCCAGAGGCTCCGGCGTTCACTTTCCCGGAGACCGAAACCGTGTGCCCCGGGCTCCGAGTCCCCGGCGGGCGGGGTCGAAGCTCTGCGCGGCGCCAGGCGCTTGTGGGACCCAGATGGGAGGCGATGAACTTGCACCCCGAGAGGGACCCTGTGCGGGCGCGTGTGCATGTTTGTGTGAGCAAGACCAAAAAAGATGAGAAGCGAGAGGAGGGAGAGGAGAATAAATAGAGTTAAGGCTGTTTCAACAACTTTGCGGTGGGCGAGCGCCGGAGCAGGGATTTCGGGTTTCCGAGCCGGCTCCGGGCTGTCTAATTATGCCAGGCTCTGCAGGGACACGCAGGAGGCGAGGTGCCGCTTGTTCTGACAACCCGGCGGGTAGACTGGCAGCGGTGGCTGGGAGAGAGCGAGCCGTGTCATGGGGGCGTGGGGGGTGGGCGTCGGGCGGGAGTGGCCCAGCCAGTCGGACGGGTTTGCGCCGGGAGCCCGTGCCAGCGGCGCCCGGGCTAGGCCGCCTCGCGTCTCTGCGCGCCCCGGGCCTCGTCCCGGCTCCCCCTCCCAGAGCCCCTACCCCGGAGAGCCCAGGGCAGGGCGACCGCTGCGGCAAGGAGTCCGGCCCCGGGGTCCGCCGGCAGCCGGAGGGGCGGCCCGGGCGAGGGCCGGTCCCGGGCGGGGAGCGGGGCCATGGAGGAGCGGCGCGGCAGCCGGCGGCCGAACCCCGAGCCCCAGGCCGGGCGGCGGAGCCGAGGAGCCCGCGGCCGAAGAGGGCCGGGCAACAGCTCGGGTGCCGAGAGTCCGACGTACGCCCGGACGCGGTCCCCGGCGGCTCCGGCCCGCGACGCGCGGCCCCCGCGGCATCCCGAGGTCTGCCCCAGCCTTTTAGGTCTGATTGTCCTCGCTCGCTTCCTCTCCCCCTCCCCCTCCCCCGCGGCCTCCCCCTCTGCGCGCTCCGACTCGGCCCCCTCCCCCTCCTTCCCTCCCTCCCTCCCTCTCCCTCCCTTCCTCCTCTCGGGCTCTCCCTCCTTCCCTCCCTCCCCTCTCCCCACTCCGGGCTCCTCTCTCGCGCCCACACTTTCTTTCTCACACACGCACGCAGACACATTCTCCCTCTCTGCGCGCTCTCCCTCGGTCTCCCTCTCTCCCTCTTTCTCTTTCACTTTTGCCTGCCCTGCAACCTTTTAAAATGTTGCCCCTTCCCTGTGATTCGCCAGACGCCGCGCCGCGGCCCCCCGCGCACTCGCCCGCTCCCTCTCTCGCCCGCTTTTTGTCTCTCGCGCTCCCTCTCCCCACCTCCGATTTGCTACACTGAGGCTCCCGTCAATGGACTGCATTGAGAGCCGGCTCCGGCGCGAGTTGCCTCTCCGCTTCACGCTCGATTTCCAGGCATTCTTCCCTTATTAAGTATTCGTGTAATATTAATAGTCATGAATATCTGCTATTAGGAGGCTCCAGGAACGCTGCCCAGCGCGGTTATTAGAAGCTCAAGCGAAGCCGCCGCTCAGAAAAGAGGGGGAGACACGGATTAAGGAACACGCACACGCACACAGACACACATACATTTTTTTTCTTTTTCCCTTTTTGGGGTTTTTCATTTTTTAAGGAACTTTGATTCCTCCCCGATCGCGGCGGATAGAGACCGTGGGTTGGACCAGCTGAAGGCGCCGCTCGAATCGGTGGTTCAAGTTCGGATGGACCAGAGCGGGGCTCCTGCGCTCGGGGGAGCGGCGGCGCCGTGACCGGAGTCCTGGGTGGCGCGGGGCTCTCGGCGCCTTTTGTGTGGGGCCCGCTCGGGCGGCGGGGCAGCCGGGCTCTCCGGGCTTGCTTGTTGTTTTCCACCCTGACTCGTTACCCCAGACTCTTCGCAGATGTTAGTTCACAGTTTTTCAGCTATGGTGAGTCCCATCCCCACCCCCTCCCCGTTTCCTTAGGAATTCCCTCCTCTTGAAAACCTGGGGCTGCGGAGCGGCCCGAGACCTCGGGTTCCTCGCCCAGCTTTCCTTCAGCCCCCCACCCGCCTTTCCGTTTGCATTTCCCTCTGTCCTTGTTTCTCTCCCTCTTTTCCCTTCTTCGATCGAATACGGTACCCCCGCCCCCGCTCGCCCTCTCCCGGCGCGCAGACCTACCTCGCCGCTACTTCCCAAGGCGTGTTTCTCGCCACGTTCATCTTTATTTCCTCGTCTCTTCACTTGTTCCCGAGATGTTCTCAACATTTGATGCTTAATCCAGCGGCAAGAAAAAAAAAAAAACGCTGCCTGGTGTGCCTCTTACCTTCGGGGCCCGAGACTGAACCTCCGAGGGTTCGCCTTCCCTGGAATCAACTCTGTTCGCTTGTTTTGCAAGCGAATTGCAAGAGAAGAACAGAAGTCAGGCGTTCTTCTGCCCTTTGGGGCTGGGGTGGAAGGGGCGGGGGCCTCCGCCCCGGGGTGCACCTCTCTCTTTTAAACCCACTGTAAGACTGAATCTTTCCATTTTAAACCTTGACTTGACGTCCTCCTCTTCCCATCCCTATCATAAATCGACCCTGTCCAGAAAAAGGCTCCTAACTGAGGAAGCGGAAAAGATAGCCCCCCAACCTGCAGTTAAAACCCTCTTTAAGCTGGTAATTTAAACGTATGCTTTCCTCACAGCCTCTCTACGAAATATGTTTCTATTTAAATAGTCATGAAATGGTAATAGTCCTTGAACAGGTATGATTTTTCCCTCTAAATAAACGGAACAGGGTAAACAATAACGCAGTGGCAGGCAGGTTCAAATCTGGGGACAGAGAAAAGGCCGCTTCTGCTGTTTAATATTTAGTAGGAATGTTCATTTTGCTTAAGGGAGGTTTCACTCTGCAGCTTCACGGGCTGTATTCCGGAGGCCCTTTTCCATCTTTTCCCCCCTTTGAAAGAAACGTCTAAGGAGAGCCGCTGATGCCCCCACGTTGGCACAACCTGCGTTGGCGGAAGGGCCAGTTTCACTGAGGGAGAATTTTCTGAAAAGAACCACTAAGGGCCGAGGTCTCGCAGCGGCCCGCGGACGGGCATGGGCGGTTTCCCACGCAGCCTTGCCGAGTGGATTTAGTGTGCAGCGGAAACGCGACGCCTGATTGCTCGTTCTCTCCCTGTCGCTCTCTTCCAGGACCGTCACGACGGCACCAGCAACGGGACGGCACGGTTGCCCCAGCTGGGCACTGTAGGTCAATCTCCCTACACGAGCGCCCCGCCGCTGTCCCACACCCCCAATGCCGACTTCCAGCCCCCCTACTTCCCCCCGCCCTACCAGCCTATCTACCCCCAGTCGCAAGATCCTTACTCCCACGTCAACGACCCCTACAGCCTGAACCCCCTGCACGCCCAGCCGCAGCCGCAGCACCCGGGCTGGCCCGGCCAGAGGCAGAGCCAGGAGTCTGGGCTCCTGCACACGCACCGGGGGCTGCCCCACCAGCTGTCGGGCCTGGATCCTCGCAGGGACTACCGGCGGCACGAGGACCTCCTGCACGGTCCCCACGGGCTTGGCTCAGGACTCGGAGACCTCCCGATCCACTCCTTACCTCACGCCATCGAGGACGTCCCGGTAAGAGGCCGCGCGCGCGTGGCGGGAGAGAAAGCGCTCGTCCCCCGAGCAGATCCCCCTGAACGTCCAGCCGGGGGCCAGGGGTTTCTTCAATGGTGTTTTCTTTTTCCAAATCTCCTTCTATTTTTCGGGTGGATACTTTGAGGACCCATCTAGACAATCCAACTGAAAAATTAAAAAGTTACTGAGAGTTCTGCCCCTAGAACAATGGTTCCTGGAGCTCCTTCAAACAATGCCTGCATTACCAATTATAAATCAGACGAATGTCACCACTGATGATATCCATAGCTTCCCCTCTCCACGACAGTAAACTGTTTCGACTGGGAGAGGATCTAATTCCACTGCTGAGTCTGTCGTGGGGATTTCTCCCAGTCCTGAAAAACATGTTAGAGTCGACCAAAAGAGCTCATTTAAATGCCCTCGCAATTTAAAAGAAAGTGTAAAAGACATACTAAGCAAATTATTGTTTTTTCTGGATTTTAGGAGCACTAGTGATAGCTGAAAGTTATGTGTATACCCTCCCCTGATTAAAGAATAGTAAAGTAGCAAATGCGAGCAGGAGGACATTAAATGCAGCCTTTTTCTCTTCCTAGGGGTGCTAAGTGCTGACCTCATAAATCATTAGCTGGGTTCCCAACGCCTATCAGAACCTGCTACACTCCATATGAAATTAAATGTTTTGAGACTATTGGGCAATGCATTTTTTGAGATCTAATTCAGTTATCAATAAACACAGTTTTCAATGATTTCCAAATAAGCATGGTATTAGCGCATTTACTATTTACAATGCAAACCAGGCTATTGATAATTTGAAAATACTTTCTGAAATTAAATTTAAACCAGCATCTCTGCTTCAATTCTACATATTTATGGTTTCCTCACAGCCTTCCTGAAATGGAATTAGAACAAGCCAATAATTTTATTAAAGCTGTAAAGGCTCTGTTAATGCTGCTTTTCTTTGGAGAGGAAATGTATCTGGATGTGATTTTTGCTAAAATGCTATTTCAAATTACTGCATCAAATATTGCAGCAATATGTCCGTTGACAGTTTAATGATTACTGCATTAGATTGCATAGAAAATGGTCAGATGAACTTACCTGCTTGCTTGGTGAATTTAAAACATTATTTAAGTTACATAGGAAAATAGAAAATTTATTACGTCTCTCATTTGGCCTAGTTAATCACTGAAATTTGCTGGTTATGTTTAGCAGCCTAGCATGGAAAGTATGAAAGTAGGCACTTGATCCAAGGTGGGGGTTAGTAAGCATTGTGTGTGTGTGTGTGTGTGTGTGTGCGCGCGCGCGCGCGCGTGCGTGTGCATGTGTGTGTTTGTACCTGTTTTTAGAAACTGATAGGAAACAGTGCAGTTCTTGGAAAGTAAAATGAAAAGAGCAGTAGTTGAGAAAAGAGAAATTTAAAAACAATCCTAGAAGCTGTGATCATTTTAGTTCCCCTTCCCAAAAAGTCTGAAGCCTTTTCCTAGTCTGCTCATTGGAAATATTTGAATTGCAAAATAACATTGCAAGCTTTTGGAACTACTGTGAATTAGAATTGCTCTACTTTGCAAAAATTCCGAAGTGGCTGCTGTGAATTCTTAACACCTGTGTAGTCACTCTTTGTGGTGAAACTGGCCTATAGGAGAAATTAACCAAAAGATCGAATAAAAGCAAGGAAACCCAGTTGCTGCTCTTCCCCTTCCCTCCGCCACCTTTTAAGAAAAAAAAATTCTTTCAAAGGAATTTGGGTCAGGAAAACGGTTGTTTTCAATTTTCCTATTGCTGCAACAGTTAACCTTTAATAAGAATGACTGCCAAATATTTAAGAAAATCAAATCGATGGTGAAAATTATTTAATCATTAATATCTCAGTGGGGTTTTAAACTTAACAGTCTTCCCTGTATGGACAAGGTCTAGAAATAACACAAATAAAAGTATTATGCCACACTACATTGACTTTATGGGTTTAGGGTGCATGCATAAAGGGATCATATTTCCCCATATAGTTAAAACACAAGAACTGCAGCAGTAGTCATTTCTGAACATTTCTCAATTTAATTATACTTAAATCCAGAAGCACTTTAGGCAAGTTACAAATGAGAGCATTGAGTATAATAAAACCTGTAATAAAGCAACTTAGTACCATCCACCCGGAATCATTGCGATCAAGCACAATTAACAGGAGCATAAATCCAAGACAGAATGGAAAATGTTCGAATCAGTATTATTGTTGGACAAAGACTAGAGAAGGAAGTGATAGTTTTTTTAAATGGTAATGCCTGTGTTTGGTAACGATTGCGAAATCTTCTATCTCAGCAGCCCTGGTGCTAATTTGTAAACACAGCCAGACATTATATTGCCTGTCAGTTTCTGCATTAGAAAACATGATTTCATTTTACTTTCTAATCACGTTTTGACTCTAGCACACACGTATACCCATCCATCTGTAAAAAAAAAATAAAAATAAAAAAAAAAAAGGAAAAAAGAAAACCACACTAACAAAGCTGCTGCTGGACACAGGAAAATCTCAAAGGTTTTTTTTTTTTTTTTTTATCTTTTTCATATTCCTACCTGATAATTGTTTTGACAGTAGTCCTTTTTAAAAATTTTTTCATTTTTCCATAAGTGAAGGCACGTATACACGTTTGCTCTTTATCACACTGTCGAAACGTTTCCAATGCTCCCCTATTACTCCCGCCTCTGTCATTTCTATTGTGTTTCTCTGGCTTTTGCTGCCTGAACACTGGAATCACTGAAGTCCGAAGACGCTGAGGCGCCAAACTAAAGCTAGGTGTATTTTTAAAGGTTGAACTGATGGCGAGAAAGATTAGGTGTTCCAAAACTCAATTTAATTTCCAAAGAAAGTTTTATTTCCCACCCCCACCTCCTTCAAACGTGGATTATTTGCTGGAGGAGGAGAAATGGACCATGGGTGCACAGTGGAAACCTCTTGAGTTGCAAAGCCCCAAATTCCAATAAGCCAAGTTGAGATGTTTATATATAAATGTCACTAGATGGGAGGGGAGATTTTGATTCTACACCTTCCCCTCCCCCCACCTTGCACGGAATATTCATTTCCTTTTGTTTTGATTACTCACTTACATCCATGTGTATCCCTTTTGTTGCAGCACGTAGAAGACCCGGGTATTAACATCCCAGATCAAACTGTAATTAAGAAAGGTAAGCCATTTCCTTCTGCATTCCAAACATGTCCTTACAGGCATAGTGCTATTTAAAAGAACTTGCAGAGCCGTATTTATTTTTTTCAAGTAGGATTTCCTAAAGGCTCAGAATTAGCGAATAGATAGGCATAGAACAGCAATGCTTGAATGATCGGCTTTCAGTATGTTACAAATGGCAACAGGCTAGCTTTGTTCTGATTTATGATTCGACCGTTTAATTTCATTTAATGATATCTGGACAAACACATGAAATGTGTGATAGTTGAACTGATTTGGAAGTGGCGTTTCAATTCTGAAACGGTTTTGACGGTTTAGCTAACCCACTGTGTGAGTGGCTGTGAGTGTTAAGAAGTGTATAATGCTAAAACAGTGCAAATAATTTACTATTAATATAAGGGCAGATGATAAGAAGCACTCCTTAGCAGAGGAAAAAGCAAACTTTAATGTTCTCACATTTACACTCTCATTAGCTGTTTAAGGGTTTTAAAACTTTGTGAATTAGGTTAACAAAAATTTGGCTTTTAAAAATTAGCTTCTTGAAGATGTCAAGTTTATTAGCATAATTGTTCAGAGCAGAAATTGTTTTTAAAAAGTCAAGTGATTTGGATGGATTTGTCATCTGTATTGTGTTCAGTGAGTAGAAATAAAGTTTACTGGATTAAATGCTATTCACAGCAGCTTTTTGTTGTTGTTCTTGTTATGGTGGCAATGTTACATTTCAGGATTCTAGGCACCACCAGAGGATGATGCTATATAAAACTGTTCTCATTTCTAACCCCAATCAGTATATTGTTAGCTAGTTTAAAGTTTCATTTTTGCATCTGTGAAGTCTTTGTCATGTCAAATTAGATGTGCAAGGGATAAATCTTAAGAGATGCTCTTTCCAAGCCGACATGATAATTGGCTCTTTTATTAGTAATCTCTCAAGAGTTCGTTTAACTCCTATTGTCTCTATTAGCCTCCCCAGAGCTATTAATGTCACAAGTGATCTATCCAAAACCTAGAGCCCCCCACCTCCCTATGTCTAAAATATCCCCATTAAAGAGGGAGGAATACTGTGATGAGAATGTATGCATATTATATTTGTCTCCATGTGGAATTTTAAAATACAAATGCATACTGTACTTGAATGGTTATGAATGCATCGGAATCATATTGGTGTTAGAAATGTAACACGTTAGTACACTTTCTGCTGGACTTGAGTTTTCTCCTGAGGATGGTGGGTCCAAGAATGAAGAGCTTATGATGCTAACTAACAAGAATATATCCTCCTCCTCCCCCGCCCTTCTCAAAGAAGACGCTTAAGCGCAGGGCCGTTAACTCTTTGCTCATCAGAAGAACACACTGCTAGTATTCTATGGTAGGGCTGTTTATCCTTCTTTCTCGCAGCTCAAAACCAGGCTTGAAATGGATTTCCAAAACTCGAATCTTTTTCAAAATTAAGCATAGGAAAGGGCCTATTTATCGGAAAGATGGGGCATGTGTGCTGTGTGACAACTGAATCCACCACTTCCCAGCTTGGTGCCTAGACTGAAATGCTCATTTACAGGCTGCTTTAGTCATCTAAACTCTCGGCTGATTTTAACTATAGGTCTTTGAAGCAATTTCTCCCCAACAAAACCCTAAATCCATCTCCCTCCCCAAACTCCCAAGTACACATAGCTTGCTCTCGGTTTACAAACGTAACCCCCTCTCCTGCACCCTGGGCCTGTGCTCCAGCACCCCGTCCGGGGGCCCACTCTCCTGGGATGTTGAGAGCCAAGAGGGTCATGATGTCACCACCATTGGTAGACAGCACCTTTGTGGATATAAGTTAAGGGCCCAGGCAGAAGCACAGGCCTGGCTGGCGGAGCGGGGACGTCTCCGGCCGCCGGTGAGATGCCGAGGGGCAGAGGCTCGAGCCCCAGGACGGGAATGGAGCAGGAATAGGGCAGGAGGTGGGGAAAGAGCCGCAGAATTTTCGGGGCCGGGAGAGCGGGGGTTGCGACGCATGCCCGGGCCCTGGCCCTGGCCGCGCCGAGGGCCGGGGTCGGAAAGGGGCTTGGGAGGGACCCTCGACGCCCACACGCGGCCTCCCCGTCTGTCTCCGCAGGCCCCGTGTCCCTGTCCAAGTCCAACAGCAACGCCGTCTCCGCCATCCCCATTAACAAGGACAACCTCTTCGGCGGCGTCGTGAACCCCAACGAAGTCTTCTGTTCAGTTCCGGGTCGTCTCTCGCTCCTCAGCTCCACCTCGAAGTACAAGGTCACGGTAGCGGAAGTACAGCGGCGCCTCTCACCGCCGGAGTGTCTCAACGCTTCGCTGCTGGGCGGAGTGCTGCGGAGGTGAGGCCCGGCGCGGCCCTGCCCACCCCGCCCCGCCCCGCCCCGCCCCGCCCCGCCCCGTCCCGTCCCGCCCCGCCCCGCCCCGCCCCGCCCGCGGCCCGGGGAAGCACTGCGCCTGCGCCTGGGCGGCGACGCAAACCGGCCTCGCGCCAGGGCCCTCCCTTCGCGGGAAAAGAAAGGGGCGGGGCGAGGAGCACAGAACCGGGTGGGCGGGAGCTGGGGGGCGGGGCGAGGCGGCGCGCGCCTGCGCTCTCCGCCCGTCTGCCGCCCGCGCTCCGTCGTTCCGGGGACGCGCCCGGATCGGCTGTCGCAGCGCGCTCCCCGGGCCCTCCGGCTCCCCCCGCCCCTTCCCGCGCGCACGCGCAGCTCGCTCCGCCGCGGGCTCAGTGCCTGCCGCCGCAGCCGCGGGGCGCCGCGCACCCGCCTTTTCCCTCCTCTGCACACCTTGCGAGCCCTGGAAAAGTTCCTCGCGGGCTCCTCACTTTGCTTTACCTCCGTGTAGGGTCTCCGACGGTAGCCTACCGTCCTTTGAATAGGTTCGATGTGCGTCGGCCCCATGGGTGCCAGGCAGCGTGCAAGGCACGTTTGCGTGCATTATGTGTGGTTGCTACGGATGACTGCATGATTGCACGTTGCATACGTGGCCAGGGTTCTCATCTCACCCGCGCGAGGTTGGGATGATGAATTCGTAGATAAGATTTCCTAAGGGTCAGCCAGGTGAAAATCCTCAGGGCAGGTTTTTCCCTCCTGTGGGCTCCTTGCTTCTAGGGTTCTACCCAACAGTGTGCATAGTGGGTCTTGTGTTGAACTTTCTCAGATCATATTTTTTTTCTTTTTAATTTTTAATAAGAAAGACCAAAAACTTCATTCTTTTGACATTTATTCATGTATCTGTTTATAGACCCAAAGTTCCTCTCTGAAGGGTATATCCCGTACAAAGGCTACAAAACCGTTTTTGGAAGAATTAAACATGAGCTAGTCAACTCTTTCCTTCCTCGTTCGCAGTCGTCTCGCTGTCCCTTTGTAATCTTTCACTGACACACATCTGGATCCGCCCTCTGCCTTTTCCTACCCTTCCCCCATCCCCAATATTGGAGACTGTTTACCTAGGGGAGTATAATCTAATCCACACAATTAAAGAGCACTTGGGTAGGGAATAAAATCTGAAATTAATTAATTTGCTGTTTTATTTAAACAATTTATCTTAACCACTTTCCGATTATGGGAGTCTATTTAGACATCTATTTAGAACCACCTCCATTGTCTCTTAAATCAGTAAAATTTTTAAAGGCTGATGTCAACTTTTGACATTTCCAGTTAGGCTGGTGACATGGCATGTAAACAGTTGATGAAATGAATTTCCCATTGAGGCTAAAGCCAGAGCAAGAAACGTGAGAGTGATGATAACTTTGGTTACTCTGAACAACCTAACAGCAGATCTTGCAAAGACAATTTAAAGACCCCACTGGGATTTATGTGATTGTAACAACAGGGAAAATATACAGTAATCAGCTGAACTCAAAACTACCTCTCACCCTAGAGATGAGAGCTGTGTTTGTTTGTTTGTGGTTCTTCTTTAGAGAGCTGGGAAATCAAAACCTTGCAACCTGCCACAGTCGTTGCAGTAATAACTGAACACAGGGGGTGCTTTACAGTTTGACAAGCATTCATCTCCTATGATCTTTCTGTATCGTAATTCCTTCCTAGATTTTCCTCCCTTCCATATCTCGGGGCCAGGATTCTTAATTTTTAAAAGCACATTTTAGGAAGTTGTCAAAATGACTACAGTGTGATGCCGAGCGACCAAATGCTTTCTAAATTCCTTTCTCGCATCTATTTGTGAAACAGGGCAAAGTCTAAAAATGGAGGAAGATCTTTAAGAGAAAAACTGGACAAAATAGGATTAAATCTGCCAGCAGGGAGACGCAAAGCTGCCAACGTCACCCTGCTCACATCACTAGTGGAGGGTAAGCGAGTTCACTTGCTAACAAGAAGGGAGGTTTCTTCTGGGAAAATGGATAATACTTAGTGGCCAGATGTTTGGTTGTATTTTGTGTCAATTGGGCTGTTTCATTGTTTCCAGAGAATACAGCCGGAAGTGAACGGAATTCTTGCATGTCAAAAAAGTATTTGCATTTATTCCTGTCCTCCTTTCCTCTTCCCCTCTGCCACAAAATTATACCTCCCTAGCTCAATTCTAACCTAAACAATGTGAAAATTTAAGAACTGCATATTCTCCAAGTTCCTGCCTCCTTTATAGAGCTCAGCAGTAAATCACTTAAGCTATTCTGACATCTGCGTTTGAGAAATGCGTGACCATTACTTCCTGAATTAATTTGGGAATCTTTGACCTGCATCCTGATTTAAGACCGTCCTGAAAGCTCAGGGTTATATACCCTTTTAGGTTTTTGTTTTCCAAACATATGCTTGCTTATCTCTCATTTAATTGTGCTTTTCTACTGGACAGGAAGAAAAGTGAGCAATTTTGGACTTTGAGTTATTTGGATAGGAAAAGAAAAAAGAAATATAAGCATTGCAGAAAGTTTCTCGTGTCAGCTTTTAACAGACACACACACACAGACACAGGCTTCTAAACCCCCCAAAATGAAAGCTAACCCTGTCCTCACTCCTTGTTCTGGATACACCAGAATCTAGTCACATTCCTACTTCCTCTAGACCCCTGTTAAGTTTTTCTGATACTAAATTGGCTTAAGTTTGGGTGTGTTGGAATGAATGTAAAATTCTCTTGCATTTTCTTTGTGTTCTATTGGAAATGTCTTCTGCCAATAGGAAAAAAACCCAGCACTTAAATTGTGGGGCAGATTTTAAAACTACCATTTATATTTAAAGAAGGCATTTTATCTTATTTACATCCTGTATTTGAGGAGACAGAGTATAATGGAATTCATGTTCTAGCTTTGTAAATAACTAAAACGTGTTTAAAAACACACATTAGAACAGAAATCCTACGAACTATTTGTTAATGGTGTCAAAAGATGATATTAACAAAACTGTTAAGTAATAAAGCAACTGTTCAGTGCCAGAAACTCGTCTACAGTAGCATTGTATTAGAATTAACACCAGTGCACTGAGGACTCACCATGCAGACCCCCAAAGAATTATACGCAGAGAAAATGGTAGTAGCAGCTCTGGGTGTAGTTGAGAGCGTGTATGGGTCTGGGGGTTGAGTCCTGTGGCAGGGAGGCAGTTTCTGGAGAACTGTTATTGTTTGTGATCCGCTCCATTTTATGGAAACAAGCTCAGCGGAGAGGGCTTTGATGCCCTAATTGGCGCATGCGTTCTTCCGGAGCTGGAGCTAATGGCAGGAAGCCCTGCAGTAAAAACCAACTGGTTCAGGAAATTAAAACCAAAGATTCGAAAATCAACAACACAGACAGACTCAGTGGAGTGACCCTCAAATCCTCTTGGTTAATCGGTTTGGATGAACAGATAATTATATGCGATAAAGTTAAAATGTAAACCCTTAGTCGTTCCCTTGCAGAAAAGCTCCAGGAGTAATTATGAATATCGTTTATGAATGTGTTGATAGGTGTGAGGTTGGAATGCAAGAAACATTTGAAAAGAGGCGGTGGGAAATTGTCATCAGGTTGGGGGATGAGACTGGAGGATAGTGAATGAGATTTACATTTTCAAATCATCTTGGCCTCCTAGGATAAGTGGCCATTTTCCCTGAGAAATGCACCCACCAGAGCCTTCAGAGAAGGAAATAAAATGCCTGAAATGAGAAAAAAAAAGTTTGTATTTCCTACAACATCTAGGTTAAAGAAAATAAGGGAGTTGGGAGGAAGTTTTGATGTCAGCTCTCTCCATTCTTTTGCACTCACCTCCCTCCTCTCACCTCTTGCCAGGAGAAGCCGTCCACCTAGCCAGGGACTTTGGGTACGTGTGTGAAACTGAATTTCCTGCCAAAGCAGTAGCTGAATTTCTCAACCGACAACATTCCGATCCCAATGAGCAAGTGACAAGAAAAAACATGCTCCTGGCTACAAAGTAAGACATTTACCTCTTTGGGGTCTCTGCGGCTCACTGACACAGAGAAACAAAAATCAAAATGGTTTTTGCTCTCACTTTTGCCCTTGTTTCCTTTTGTGTTAGTCAGCTTTGTTGTTGTAAATATTGAAGTTGCAACACAGTCTTATAAACCATAATCAATTTTAAAGGGGAAATACAAGCACTATTGCTAGTGTCCATTTTCCTCTTTTCCCTTTCTTCCGCCCCAACTTCTCATTAAAAAAAAAAAATTAACGTATATGGTGGTCGGGTAGAGTAGGGCTTTGATGGAAGCTAAATGTGGATTTGTCTGTGTTGTTTCAGAAAGAGCAGAATCAGGTTCTTCAAGGAGTGACAGACTTGCCTGTATCAGTTTTCGTGTCTTACCAATGTGTTCTCCAAGGGCAAGGATTAAGCAGTGGCCTCCAAAATGTTCAAGTCAGAAGCTGCCCTAGTTTCCACCCTAATCCCTTCTCCCACATCTGGCCTTCCTTCCTCATCCTCCTCAAAAGTGCTGCGAGCACACACACACACCTACCCCACAAGCTGTAGCCCACAGGCGAGATGTCAAATAGGTTTCAAAATGGTCCAGGTTACACTCCCATCGGTGCCTGGGCTGAAAAGGCTTCTCCAGGTGGTGTGTGAAAAGAAAATGACTGTTTTGATATGTTTTCTGGAAATTAAAAGGCTTGTTTGGAAGCCCTTAATTATCAAAGTTGATGTCACAGGAGGGCATGGAACCAGAGGGCAGAGGCTGAGGCCTCAGACGGGACAGTTTCTGGCCTGGGGACATCAGCTGGCCTTGGAGGAGGCAGCCGGCCAGGGTGCCCCATTCTCCTTCCTCCCTACCCGGTCCGCCCCCTCCCTGTGCCCGCCGCCCAGGCTGCTGCCGCCTCAGGAAGGCCCCGGCTGGCTGGTCCTTGCTTCCCAGACTCTGAGACAGAGCCTCCCCTGTGTAGGCCTCACCGCCTGTGTTCTAACTTCCTCCTTTCCTCTTACCTTCCTAAGCACACCCGTATTCACAATTTCCGTAGACAATGTATATGGGGTGGTTTGTTTTTTTTTTTTTTGGTGTGTGGGAAAAGAGGTGGAATGGGAGATTGACATGTCTGTTTCTCCTTTCCAAACCACTCTGAATTATCCCCAAGTAACAGGTTTTTGGTGCGTGTGTTCTTCCTTCCCTCCTTCCTTCCTTTCTTTCCTCCTTTCCTTTTTTCTTTTCTTTTCTTTTCTTTTCTTTTCTTTTCTTTTCTTTTCTTTTCTTTTCTTCTCTTCTCTTCTCTTCTCTTCTCTTCTCTTCTCTTTACCTTTCTTTCTTTCTTTCTTTCTTTCTTTCTTTCTTTCTTTCTTTCTTTCTTTCTTTCTTTCTTTCTTTCTTTCTTTCTTTCCTTTCTTTCTTTCCTTTCTTTCTTTCTTTCTGTTTTCAGATTCTTTTTCATTATAGACTACAAGATATTGGATATCTTCCCTGTGCTATATAGCAGAAACTTGTTGTTTATCTATTTCATATATAGTAATTAATATCTGCAAATCTCGAACCCCCAATTTATCACTTCCCACCCCCTTTACCCCCTGGGAGGTACCTTTTATTTTTAAAGGCCAAATAACCCCAGGAAAAATTTTGCCTTTCTGCCCACATCCCCCCTGATCTGAAGGTGAGTGAGGGGAGAGTCCGTCCCCCGAGCCGCTGCCGAGGTCTCCCTGGAAGATGGGAGAAGGTCTCTGTAATCTCCTGGGCAGGACAGCTGTTGAAAACATGCTTGTGTTTCTGACTCTTTGGCCCTCTTAGTCACCTTTATTTCTCTTCTAATGTGTGAAGTGTCTTCCTGTGTCTGGGATGTTTGGGATGGTGAGAAAGGAGGGGGTTAGAAGTTTGGTGCAGCTGAGTAGAGAGAAAGAGAGAGAGACAGACCCTCAGAGAGACAGAGAGAGAGAGGCCTTCGTGGAAGGATTTAAGGAGATCTTTCAGTGGACTCTGAGAGGTGGCTGGGTCTCCCAGCGTGGCCGCCCGCCCCTCTCCCCCAGCCTGTCTCTGGGGCCTTGGGTCCGGTCAGGTGTCTGCTGGATCCAGGCAGGTGACTAACTGCGGGGAGAAGGGTTCCCTCTTTGCTGCTGGTGCTGCCCGCAGGGGAGCCTCATCCCTCTCTCTGCTTCACTTGTGCTGCAGACAGATATGCAAAGAGTTCACCGACCTGCTGGCTCAGGACCGATCTCCCCTGGGGAACTCGCGGCCCAACCCCATCCTGGAGCCGGGCATCCAGAGCTGCTTGACTCACTTCAACCTCATCTCCCACGGCTTCGGCAGCCCGGCGGTGTGCGCCGCGGTCACGGCCCTGCAGAACTATCTCACCGAGGCCCTCAAGGCCATGGACAAAATGTACCTCAGCAACAACCCCAACAGCCACACGGACAACAGCGCCAAAAGCAGTGACAAAGAGGAGAAACACAGAAAGTGAGGCTCTCCGCCCGCCCCC
Source organism: Camelus dromedarius (assembly GCF_036321535.1). Taxonomy (NCBI): domain Eukaryota; kingdom Metazoa; phylum Chordata; class Mammalia; order Artiodactyla; family Camelidae; genus Camelus; species Camelus dromedarius. The sequence goes on along the minus strand of NC_087454.1, from coordinate 6,429,474 downwards.
TCCCAGCGCCTCCGCGCCGCCCCCTCCCCCCGCGCGCCCGTCCAGTCCTGTCCGATCCATCTCCCCGCCACCGACCGCCACCGGCAGGTGACAGCTCCGGGATCAGCACCCCCCACTGCTGCTACTGCTGCCGCCGCTGCCGCCGCGCCTTGGGCCCGGAGTCTCGGGGTCCCCGGAGAGAGGGGGCGCCCCGCGGCCCAGGCCCCTGCCTCGACCTCCCCCATCAGCATCGCCTCCCCTTTGCCCTCGTGTGGAGCCTCGGAGAACAGAACAGGCCGTGAAGCCAGCAAAGAAAAGTTCTGTCTGAGTTTGTGAACCTTTTTTTTTTTTTTAAACAACAAATCAACAACAGCAACAAAAATTAAAACTTTTTTTAAGAAAAAAGAACGTAAAAATTAAAAAAAAATATATGTGCTTCATGGGACGGAATCACCACCTTCCCTTACATCCTTCAGTTCAGATTGTAGCCATACTTAAAAAAAAGGCAAAAAGGACAATGACATTTTTATCAGTATTGTGAATAAACTTGAACACAGATACTCGAAGTTCCATGTCACGTCTTCAGTTGTAGAAGTTTTTCCTCTCCAAGGTAAAGCCACCAACTTGAACTTTCTCTGGCAACACGATTCACAGTTATATAAGGGAATCAGTGTTCACGTCTCTGTATATATTTATTTATGTGTAATTTAATGGGAAGTGTAAATATGGTGAGTCTGTTTTAAGCCTTTTTTTTTTTAATTTATCTGGTGATCTCGTTTACCTCTTGTTTAGTGGGTTTTGAATCTTCCCTCTTACTTCTTCATGTGGTTCATGATGCTTATTTAGGAATCCAAGGTTTGGGGGATTTTATTTTCCCTCTGGGATTCATGAGTTTAGCCCTGTTGTAGCATGTTAAAGACGACAATGAAACAGCTGAACAAATGAAAAGAAGAAGTCAAATAAAATTTTATATATAATTAGTATTACATTTAGCTTTTCATTGAACTGAAAGAAAAAAGTGATATTGGACCCTGGAAAGATTTTTAACTTGAGTGGTTTGATAACCGTTCTACGTATTGTGGGGAGAAAAAAAAGTTTATTTTATTCCACTGTCCTCCCTTAAAAGCAGCATTTGAGCAATAAATGAATATTGTCTTTAAGCCAAGGGTTAGGGATTTCTTCCTCTCTCTCTCTCTCTCTTTCTCTCTCTCTCTCTTTTTGTTCAAAGAACTTCAAACATTTGGGACCACCTGGTATTCTGTATTTTCACTGGCCATTTTGGAAGCTGTTCTAGTTGTGTTGTATTGAGTTGTGCTGGCAGTAGTTTCCATGCCTGTCAATGTATCATAGTCCTTTGTTGCCCAGATAAATAAATATTTGATACGCTTTATGTCGATTTTTTTTTATTCAGTGGCTGTCTTTACCCAGGCGTATTTTTGTTCTTGGCAGTATTTTTTATTCAGTATGGTTACAGTAATTGAGTTTAACTCTCCCTTGGCAATTGCTCCTTGCAATAAGCAGCTGAACCCATTGTTTCCCTCAAGTATAATAAAAACTTACTTTCAACTTGGAGTTCAGAGCAGGGTATCATTTAGATATTCCATTGAGTCTGTATTCAGACAAATGACACAATAAAACCCAATGTATTCTTTTGGATAAAAGATTGTTTGTACTGCTAAAGGAATGACATACTATCTTTTCCTTACTAGAAACATTAATTTTATTATTAAAAATAAAGTTTTATTTTATTTATGTTGATCCTTTAGGTTTTCATGTGTGTTTTGAACACCAAAATATAAAACCTTCAGACCCAAACATTAAGGATGACAAGGAAGATGGAGATCAGAACAGAAGGACCTCCTCCCCACCCTCTCAACCCCCCTCCCCCTACTACTTTGGGATCTGTCTCAGAGGATAACTGAAATTTAAATTGTTAGTTCATTACCACGAAGGAAAGAGCCACTTCAGATTTGACTTACTTGTTCTGGCTTTTCAATGTAAATGAGCTAGAACTACCTCTAGTTTTTGGGAAGAGTGACAGAAATGTACATGGAGCGGGGAAAGAGAGGGCAAATTGCCTCCCATTTATTTAAATATTTCATTTAGAGATAAATTCATTACCGTGCTACTCTTAGTAGCTCTTGAGGTAGCAGAGGGGAGCGGGGCATTATGTAGATTCCCAGCATTTTTTTTCTGCCTGCCCCCTAAACGCCAACCCACCCCTTTCTGTCACCCCGGGGCTCCTCCTAGGACCTTTTAGAAAAACAAAATCTTCTCTAAGGTGGGGTGGACAGGATGGGGGAGGGTTGTGCATCTTGCCTTCGCAGACCTGTCCTAGTGCTTGGCTCTTCCAGAAGGAAGGACTTCTTGTACATAAAGATGGCGAATCCAGAGCTTTCGATCTGGCAAGTCTTTGCTTTGGAAGTGAGGAGGATTTTGAATGGTTTTGAAGAAGAAAGTGGAGGTGATTAACTGGAAGGTGTATAGGAAAGGTCACAGGAAAGGTGTCTAGGTATTCATCCTGGAGGAGATCTGACATTTGTTCTTCTGGTTTGACATTCTGAAGGACTGAAGAAGGGAAGCATTAGACAGCATCTATTTTGCAGGCTTTGCTTTCTAATCTCCTTATGGAAGGCGGTGTAAGATCAATCTCGACAGACGAACGAGAATTGGTGGAGTCTAAATTCTATTTTCCAAAGCCAGAGAATTCATAACAACGGTGGGTTTTTTTTTTTTAATTCAAATGGAAAGTGTATCCTCAGAACGCAACGCGGCAATTGTTTTTTAAAGTGGTTATTTATTATTTCCTAGAGAGACTGGTTAACTGTAACGTAGATGTAACAAAATAATGAGGCGAATGAACCCTAACTGTACATACTCTTGACAGAAATGAAATGCACACAGCTTCGGAGCAGGTGAAGTGAAGCATTGTCTATCAAGGCTGTTTTTCTTGGCTGCATCTCAGATTGTGTGGGGGATCCTAACCTCAGGCACAATAGCATTCATAAACAGCCATAGATTGCTTCTCTTTCTCCAACGACACATAAATACTCATTTTAAAACGAAAACAATCTTATTAAATACCATTCATTCATATCTGGATTTACAGATGCTTGTTATGTTGGAAAACCTGAACCCAATATAATCCTTGCATCCTGAGAAAGATAGAAGGAAATAGTGGGTTAGAACATTACAAGGTCATAATAAACAATGGTTTCCAAATGCACAGAATTAGTTGTTTTTATTCTGGTAGGTGGACATTTTGAGGACTGTGATATTGTCACTTTCTTTTTATTTCAAAAAAAAAGCATTTAAAAAGCTATGAATATTTTTAAGGGGTGGGGGAGATGAGAAGGGTTATTATTAAAAACGATTTTTAGGGCTATGTGGATTTTGGCTTTCTCTGTTGTGAACAATGTGAATTTTCTAAAACACATGGTGATTACTTGACAGGTCAGGTGTTTATATAGTAACAACAGTGATTCTCTTTGGATCTCAAGTTAGGATACAAGTCAAGTTAACTCAAGTTAGGATACATAGTTGAATTACAAGGATGCTTGCTAGGCTGTGCTGATTGCCACAGCCAATTTTTATGGAAACACAAAGCTACTTCCAGTTTGGTAGTCATCATTACCCCTTCCATTCTCCAACACCCTTTAAAAATCACAGTCCAATCCATTCCTTCCCAAAATCGAATATTAATACAATTTGAGTTCTTGATGGAACTACCATCAGGACTGCAATGCCCCGCAGCTGAAATAATATTTAAAATAGAAGGGATTTGACATTTGAGAAGTCAGTGGCTTGAAATACCCAGTTGTACTTAGCTAATTCAGTCCTTAACCTCTGGTTTCAAATAAATCAATTACAGTCGATTCCACTTCAGTTCAGAAGTGCACAGGGTTTTAGTTAATTGAATACATTTTATTCACTTGCTAGGAATATTCATTTATCAAAATTCCAAATTTAATGTACATTTCTTTACAACTCAGGTTATGTTGGATTGCACAGTCAGATCAAATTTGCCCTGGTTTCCGCAAATCCCGCTTAAAATCTAAATTTTACCACTCTTTACAAAACAGTATCTCCCCATTCCTTTCTCAATCAAAAGTAAATTCACAATAATTCCAGGTCAGGCAGGAGAGCTGCTTCCCCCTCCACACCCCGACCCTCCCCCCCAAAGAAAAAAATCTCATATGTGGTCATCAGCCTTGTGTTAAGTTTAAATAGGTTAAGAACAGAGCTGGATTAATTAAGTTTTTTAAAAGTATTGATCTGAAATTTTTTTTAAAAAATTACGCATGGTTTCCATTAGAGCTTAACTTTCCTGCAGCTGACAGGTATGACAGCATTTTGTGATCTTAAAGCCGCAGGCCCCTTTTCTTAACCCTCTCTCTTCCTCTGCCTGCCCCCTCTGGCTTTTGGAGAAGTGCTTGAATAAATAGCGAATTGTTAACTGAAAGCAGTGTGGTTAAATGTGCCCAAATGAAGTTGTGCTTTAAACAGATATTGATGTATGCAGCGTTTTATATTTATTGTTTGTAGCATCCTGCTGGCGGCAGTTTACTGTTTGGAAAGGAAAGGGGTTAATTAGCGTCATTATCAATCACTAATGCTTGCCTAACGTGTCCAAAGAATAATCAAGTTAGAGGACGGCATGAAGCCAACAGCTGCTTCATCCCAGTTACAGATCTCCTCCTAAGCCACTCAGTTATGGGGTCGGGGGGAGGTGAAGTGAGGGGAAGAATCCTCATTGCTTGGGCAAAAGGGCTATAAAAACCGGGTCAACTCACTAGAGATCCAAGAGGCAGAAAGGACAACATCAACAACCAGCGTCTGCATTCTCTGAGTTGCAGGTGCAGAGACGGCAGTGGTCCCAAGGCGAGAGGACTGAAATTTGTTCTTTAATTTGCTTGATTGTCCAAGTTGGGCATTTGAAGAAACACGTTCATGGTTCCCTATTGCTTAGGGGTCCGTGGTAAAAAAACAAATCCAAAATGCGAGGAGAGAAGAAGAAATACCCCACCACCACCACAGACAAACCCAAGGCTACTTCTCACATCACCCAACCCAACTCAGAAGGATGAAACCACAGAACACACCAGGTAGCAGCAGTTCTCACCTCTGCATCACCTCTTAGGGTGCTCAGGGATGCTTTCCCTTGTGAATTTCAATGAACAATTTTTTTTTATATTAAACTTGGTGGCTGCACAGGTATGCCATCTCAGCTTCCCCATTGTTATCATTATTCCTATGACACTGTCCTTGTGACATACCGTGGGAGAGAAACTGAAAAAGGTTAACCCTGTAAGGGGTTTCCCCTAGAAGCTTGCCTTTAAAAACATTATTTGCCAAATTAACTATGAGGTAAGAACCAAAGACTCCATTAATGATCAGAGCTTACTCAACTGTTTCTATGAAGGCGAGAATGAGTTAGTCCAAGGTGGAGTATTTATAAACAGAGAGCAGTTGTATGATTGAAGAAGCCTATGATTTCTTTCTTCAAAAGCCCAAACTCATCTTTGCTCTTCTGGACATAGATGAGAAACATTCTCAGTCAAATCGTGAAGAGAAGTCCTTCCCCACAGAAGTGACCGGTGTCGCCCATGGAGGACAGCAGGGTAACCAGCAGAATGGGGAGAGAAAAAGGGCGTTAGGATGGAAAACTGTGTAATTCATGTAGGTGGGAAGGTCCTGTGTTTAAAAACTATTCTGCTTCTTAGGATCAAGACTGAGAAAAGGAAAAGAGGGAATAAAAGAGATTTTATGCTGAAGCTGGGAGCCCTATAACTAAACTTTAAGTGTCATTCATGTGTTAAACTGTGGTTTTTTTTTTCGCCTTTGATGCCTGAGAGGACAGCGTTGAACCAAGTTTGCTTTTACAGAGATTTATTTCTTAACAAAAGAGCAACACTTAGGATAGTAGTGGACAAATCCATGTTAGAGAAGAAGGAAGCTCAGGGGAGATGACTTTTCTATGGCAGATACTTATGGATACTTACATTTTTCTCTTCCTTCCTCCCTTCCCTTTTCTCTCTCTCTCTTTCTTCCATCCTTCCTTTGTTCCTTCCTTCGTTCCTTCCTTCGTTCCTTCCTTCTTTCCTTCCTTCCTCTCTCTCTCTCTCTCTCTCTCCCCAGCCCCTTTCTTCTTTTTCTCTGTCTCTGTCTGTCTCTAACTCAAGAATACATCTGATGGTCTTTGAGGAGCTTGGTCCAATTCATTTACTTTTCCATACTAACATCCATTTAGAAGTGGGAATATTTTCAACAGTAGGGTGGGGAGTTCTATTTCAAAGTGGCCCAATTCCATGCTATGCTTTTGTTACTCATGATTTTTCTATGGAAACAAAGATTATATCCACTAAACACCAATAACAACCCTAAACACAAGCCCTCACACTGAAGGTGGAGTCTCATGGTCCAGCCTCTGCGCAGTAGTGGCCCTGCTGGTGGGTTGTCCATGACAACTCAACTTTTGCAAATCAGAAGGCCCCAGGCCCTTGATTTCCTCTGGGACCACATCTCTCTGATCTCTCTCTTGAGTTGTTCTCACTCATCGCCTTTTAAATCCAGCCTATCTTGGGGAAATACACACATTTACCTACATATTTATTTATTTTTATATCTAAGGTGTTTGGTCAAACTAAATTTAACTAATATAGCTTAAAAGAATTTTTTCCTGAGACACTGAGTTAATGCTAGGATCAAATTTCCATTTGCCTTGTCAGCTACCAAATCCTATTTCGGGATCCCCACCCCCAGTCTTTTTTGGAGCCCCCAGGTCTGGGCTGCGCCTTTGTCCACAGCATGGAGTCGGCCCCCCCCCCCCCCCCGCGCCCGATCTCAGCTCTGGGCTCCAGGACCCGGCCCGGGAGGAGATGGCGCGGTCCTTACCCGCTGGGTGCCCGCCCGGGAGCCGTCCTAGCTCAATTCCCCGAAAAAATCCCGGCGCACGGCCCTTTGGACTAGAAGCAATTCGCAACTTGATTTTGATGGTCTGGCGTAGAAAGTGGGAGGTGAGGCGGTGGAGGTGGGATGAGGGCCAGGAGGTTCGAGCCCAGCCTGGGGTCGAACAGAGGCGGGGGTAGGGGTTGCAGGAGGCCAGGAGGGGATGTGAGCGGCCTGGGCGGCGGCCACCGGCGCTCGTCCGGGTTAGACCCAATTAAGCCGCAATAAAACCCTGAGACAGAGGTTTGGGACTTGCCTGCCTCCCTTTGCTCGCTCGCTGGTGCAGCTAGCGAGAGCTGGAAGGCTCCAGGTCAGAATTTGCAGGGCCCTTTTCACGGAAATGGCGCTATAATTAATAACTGGAGGCGGGATCTGGGAAACTTTCTGGCTCCAAGACTCCCAGGGCAGCGCAGAGTTTCAGCATCCCTGACTCGGGTCTCTAAGCAGATAGCACTGCGTGGGGCTTGGGCTCCCGGCACCTGCACACACCCTTTCTCTCCCACCAGGCCTCTCCGAGCTCGTCACTCTCAACCCACCTCACCGAATATCTTAACTGTCCGACACCACTCCCTACGCTTCCCTTCGCTGAGACCCAAGACACGGCCTGGACCCGCGCCGTCTGCCCCGCGCGGCCTGCCCACCGCAGCAGCACCTTGACCCTCGGCCACTTGATTCTTTACAAACTCATTAAGACCTTGTTTTATTGCTACAATTCTGTTGACCTTCTAATACCCATTTGAGCTAACATCCCGGACCCAACTACGTTAGCAGTGAGAGATCCTATGGAGGACCATTTGTGTGACCGCGCTCTGGGTCGCCACACCCAACTTGGATCTCCCATTAGGGTGACCTGAGATGAAAGCCTTGGGTGGTGATCCTCGCCAATCCCAGGCCCATTTGCACCTCTGGGCTTCCCCTCTGCCTCCCTCCCTTCCTCCCTCCTCCTCCCCTCCCCCTCCCCTCCTCTCTTTGTAAAAATGCTCTCTGACTTTGGGGGCGGGGGCGGGGAGACTGGCTGGGCTGGGCTGGGAAGGGGGGCTCCGCAGATAGTTGATATTCCGGGTCCAGCCGCTCTCCGCGCTCCCATTCTCTAAGCTCAGCCGGGGGGAAGTGTCGCCCCGGGCCAAACATATGCTTCTTTCCAGCGCGCTAATCCACCTTCAGCGTGGAGGCATAATTGCTCGAGTGTCCATGGCTTCGCGGCGCTTTGTCCCTCGCTGGCTCCCATCAGCCCTGGCACACGCCATTTCAATCAAATCTTTTCAGAAAACTGTCTCCTTATATCAAGTCCCAGCCCCTGCGAACGACCGGAGCATTTAACAAAACACCCTCCGTGCGCCGCCCGCCTCCCTCCGCCCTGGCGGAGCAGGGAGCTGGGATTATTGCGACAACTTTTCATTGAGTTTAGTCTCTGCAAAGGCAAAGAGAAAAAGAGGAGGGAGAGAGAGAGAGTGGCGGGGGGGGGGGAGGGAGAGACAAGAACAACAGCACAAAAAGCAACATCAGCATCCTAGACCCAAACAGGTCTTTTTTAAAGCCCTTGGTGTCAGGTGTAGTGGAAAGGAAAGGTCAGAGGTCACCCTCAAAGTGAAAACGTGTTTCATCTCAGTTATTTTTTTCTTTGAAATGACAGAAATCGAGTGCCTCTGTGGAGTGTTTGGGCAGTCCCAGGGGTTAAAAAGACACGTAGAAACAAGCTCAGGAAAATGGGCAGAGAAGAGGGAAGGACCGTGACTGAAGGATGTTATTCGTTGTCTCTTTCTCGAAAAGCGCTGACAAAAAAATCCCCAGCACTAAGTGCCACGTAGTATCCAATCTCTTTCTTTTGTTGCCGGTGACAGACATACATGAAAGTTGAATTGAAGATCTCTGCTTTATGATTACAGCCTCTTGGTAAATATGGAAGTCTTACACTCTCCTCATTTAATAGTTTGACTGGATTCCCAGTTTCAGAAGAAAAAGCTTTCATTGATTAGGAGAAAAAGACAGGGAGAATGACAGATTGAAAAGATGAACTCTAGGAAAGATCTTAGAAGCAGAGCTTAAAAGTATTTTTTGATGCTGTAGAAAAAAAATAATGAAGCCAAATGCAAAAGACGAAGCACCAGGTTTGACTTTGTGTAGCAATTATTATGCAAATACACACAAACAGAAGAGACTGTAGTTCTATTATAGGAACACAGCTTTGCTGCTTGTTTGTAAAATGAGAATGTCAGAGTAATGAACAGTTTTCTTCAAATCCTAAATCACCCCATATTGAGACTGATTTCGGGGACTTAGGTGGTTTTTCTTCTGCAACAATTTATTTCCTGATGACGGAGGAGGAGAAAGGCAATGACCACTTGTTCTCCAGCCTTACAATACAGCAGGCTTTTATGGTATGAAACTCCATGGGGCTTTTTGGTGACTCTCCCTACTTCTCGCATGTCCAAGCTAAGGAAGACTAGAAAGGGTGTGAAAGTGTTAAGTTCATCCCTGCTCACACAGACCCTACAATGCCAACCCCAGTATCCTTGATCCGCTTCCAAGTTGGATGAAATCCTTAAAGTCTCTTCCATTAACCAAGTGGATGAGCCAAGTTTGCTATGAATGCCAAAGTCTGGGTGTTTAAGTCAGACCTTCATGGCCACAGTTTTAATAGGTGATTGGAAACGTAATGCCTGAAAGTCTCCTAACGTGTTCAGGCTGTGGGATGGAAAGTGATAGGACTTTGGGGAGAAAACTGTCCCAACTCATCCTGGAAACTGGCAAAATGAGACACATTTCTTAGCTAAGTAGCTTCACATCTTGGGAACTAGAAACTACTTTGCTATGATTACCGAACACTAAAGAATGGTTAAAATCTTTCAACATTTAAACATAAGGATCCTCAGAGGGAAAAGGAGAGTGATTTTTAAGTTTTTATTCATTTGCTTGTATTACGACCTTTTTGTAATTATAAAAGAAAGGAAAGACACAGTAACATCATGACCTTTTCCAAGCCTCTTTTCATCCCTGCAGTAAGGTGGGATGGAGAATTTAGAAGGAAGCAGTAATCTTGGGAAGGAGAAAAAGCTGAATACTAAAGACCCAGATGGCAGGGACTGTGGAAACCCTCGAGTGGGGGAGCTCATGCTCAGTAAACACAGTGGTTGTGTATTCTTTCAATTTCTCACCACACCCTCCATGGCCAGCTGGACAGAAGGACCCAAGATAATGGGTCAGAAGGAAGGAATCTGTTTTTTGGAGTGTCAGCGAGCATGGAAGTGATGAGTTCTAACCTTGAGGCTCTTTCTCCAAGTCAAAATGGTCTTGAAGATTCCCGTTAAGTTCAGAGGGTAGGAACTGGGTGGATTTCTCCTCGCACACCATGAGACCTAGCAGCTGGATCCAAACAAGGAGGGGTGAGGGAGACCCATTAGGAGGAGATGATGAATTCCAAGGGGTTTCTAACCACCCCTTGGACTGTGCCTGTGAAAGATTCAGGAACAACAGAGTAGAGGAAAGTTCTGAAGAGGAAAATCTAAAGTTAAACCAGCCTTTTAATAATAAGACCATTCTTACAGGGGTTTTTCTTTCTCAAACACTCAAAGAGAGACTGATCTCTCCAAACACCACCTACACCGCTGCTACCTAACTCTGTTACAAGGCTAAGGAGCATCTTGTTGGTTTGGTTCAGGAAAGCCAGGGAGAGTGCTGGCAGGGAGCCTGGACTGGCACTGCCCCTTCAGGCTCTAGAAGAGCCATGTGCTCCTCAGTGGCATGGCTTAGAAGTGGGATAACCCACCTGCTTGTTTCTGAAGGGGTCTTTGCTACTAATTCAATCGGGAGATCTGAGGGGAAGGCTGGAGCAGGGAGGAGGTGCTTCAGAGAATTGTGGGGTTGGAAGCGCCTTGCTCTCCCCTCTAGGATAACTCCCAACCCTTGGAAGTTAGTGACGCATCAAAAGAATCAAGTCACTGGTCTGACTGTGCGTAGCTGAACCACTTAGGGAAACTGTCTCAGTGGGCGTTAGTGTGAAGAAAGTTCTTTTAAGGAAACAAGAAGATTTCCTGCAAGAAGGAAACGACAGTTCAGAGAAGCCTCTTGAATTTCCCTCCCGCCCCACCTTCCCCCTCCCTCCCCGCTGAATGTTTTGGCTGAACTTAGTGTTTCTTTGTATTTCCCCCTTTGCTGAGAAAACCTTAAGAACCTTCTACTAGGCTAAGAGTTAACCACAGCCCTTACTGAATCTGGCTTATGAAAACCAGACTTCTCTAAGAGACGGGTCTTCTGGCAGCAATTAGTCTGACTTTTCTTTAACAAAATTCTTTGTAGCGCCATTCAGAAAACAGGTCGGTAGGAGTTTGTGGCAAGGACTGTGTGTGGGTGGGTGGGTTGCTGGGTGGGTGGGGGGTGGTGTTCCAGAAGGCCAACTTGTATGAGTTGGTGGAAAAAGAATCCCAGTGTTAGCACATTAACTTTGAGAGCTGTGAAATATTTAATTAGTACACTGGTTGGGATTCTATTAAAACTGGCTCTATTTCTGAAGACTGCCCTGAAAATCTGCCTGTTCCTTTCTTATGTGCAGAGTACAAAACAGCATTGCTGTCTTTCCTTGGCACAGAATGATTTCCACAGTTTACCAAAGCAATTTCCCTTTAAAAGCAGGACTACCTGGAACAAATGAAAGAAACGAGTCAGTTAGTAATTATTTGAATGTAGGAGAGTCTATGGGTGGATGTGAGAAGAGAGGATGAGGATCAAGGAAACAATGGTCTGTCACCCTCTCAGCAGTGACTTGTCTGTTTCTGACTGATGGGGCACAACGCAGTTCTACAAATGCCCTCCTATTGCCTTCTCCCCTGCATGTATTTAAAAATCCAACCCCACAACACACACACACACACACACACACACACGCACACACACACACACACACAACAAACAAGAGACCTATTCATTGAGTCTGCAAAGCCACCTCGCTTCCCCTGGTTATGCAAATACTAAATTGAATCAACGGACTATAGCGTTTAGCCCATTGCTGAAATATGATAGATTAAAAAAAGTTGGGGATTCCAAGGAAATTGATTCCAACAGTTCATTTTCAGCCGGTGTGGATGTCTGTGTGTCTGAAGGTGGAGACACAAATCCATCTTGTTGAAGTTGTGCCTGCCATTCTGAGAAGCAGCCTACGGTTTTTGATTCCCCACCCCCTTCTCCTGGGGAGATAAGAATTTGAGCCATTTAAGATGCGATGCAGAAAACTCCGGGTAGCCCGTCCCGGGGGAGTGGGGTCAGGGGGTGGGGAAGGACTCCTTGAGGAACTTCGTCTCCTCACTGGTTCCCCGCCGTTGGCAGGACCCGAGGTCCGAAGGGCCAGTTTAATTGAGGGTCCATTCCAGACGGGATAGCGGTCAGCTCCCGCCTCGGGTCCTGCCTGGAGGAGTGAAGGATCGTGGAGAAGGCCCGAGAGCCCTCGGAGAGCAAACACACGCTCCCTGTGCCTCTCAGACCTGGGGCGCAAGGACTTCCTCTAGGCTGCTGAGAGAACTGGGTCTTGTTCCCGAAAACCAGGATACACTCCCCGCCCTCCAGCACCCCGCCCCCCCCCCCCCCCACGGCGTTCCCTCTCCTCTCCAGGCCTCCGGAGTAGTTGACTTCGCTAACTTAGGGACAACCAGGCCTGGAGACCTCAGTTTCCCTAGCGTGCCAATCAAGTCGTCAAGTTTCCACAGGGCCCCAGGGATACCAGTTCTTCGGGAAATCAAAGTGGGGACTGGCAGGAGGAAGAGGTCCAAGGCGGAGTTCCAGCGCGGGAGCTAGGACAGGGCCCCAGCCACACAAGCCCAGCCCAGAACAATAGGGACAAGACGCGGCGTTCGTTGTCCGCCACCATCTCCATCTTCAGCATCGTTAAAAAAAAAAAATCCAATCTTTCTGCACACCCAATACATCATTTCAATAAGAATGACTTCACTTTAATAAAGATTTAATACGTTAAATCTGTCCTTGTCGCTGATTGATGCTTCTTTGTCTTGAAAACGATTTGGGTTTTCCTGATCAAGAATTCTGGGGGAAAGGCTTTAATTCAGAGTCGGGGTTGTTATTATTGTTTGATAACACTTCCCGAGGAGAAACCCCGCGTGCGCATTCACACACACACACACACACGCATACACGCGCGCGCGCGCACACTCAGAGGCCCGCTCGCCTTTTCTCCTTGGGCTCTCCAGCGTGGAAACCTAGAAAGCTTTCCTGAACTGCCCGGGACGTGGGGGAAGGGGAGCCGCGAGGGGAGGGGGCGGGAGCCGGGGTGGGGGGTGGGGGGGAGCTGCGGAGCCCAGCGTCTGTCGGAGAATCATTTGCCCTGAATCACAAATTTTCACGGCTTAAAAAGAAAAGGTAAAGCTAATGTCTGGCTCAATTAATAAACATGGTAATTTCACACCCGGAGAAGGACATAATTTCATCCGAGCGCTATCGGCGCCATCACAAAGGGTCAGGGCGCAGCTGCGGCGAACCCGGGTCATTACGGAGTCGCCGAGCGGCTCCCGCGCTCCGGCCCACCGCGCGCCTCCGGGCAAAGGATGGCTGCGGGCGAGGCCGGGGCGTCCCCCGATAAAGGACTTACCCACCGTGCGGGAAATGGAGCCGCTTTCAGACGAGGAGTAATCAGCTCGCAGACGTAGCGCCCGCCTCGCCCCCCAACCCTTTACTTTTAAAAAATAAAAGATAAAACCAGCAAACACCCGCTCTCCATCATTTCAGTCTTTTTCTCTTCTCCTGTCCTTTTTAAATAAAATCACGACCCATACAATATAGAGACACACACAGACATACTTTTATTTTTTAGAGGGGGTCTTTGATTCATTGTCAATAGAAACCTATTGTATCTGTAAATTTCAGGACAGTTGCAGTTGACAAATTTCTGGTGTCAAGATTTGGGGCCAGGAGCTGGGAGACAAGATATTAGCTTCAATCTCATAATCTCTTAATCACATTACACTTTAAGTGAGCATGTGTAATTTCACCCATCAATGATTTATTTAAGCATTTGGAGCACAATTACTTGTCTCATACACAAATACTGACTGGAGCATTGTTTGCTAGAAAGAAACCCTGAGATTTAGGAAAAAGAACGTATCTTTTCCGTTCCATTACGTGTCCCACCTCAGAATCAAAATTCATCTGTAATCGAGACCCGCAGGGCCCTTCTCCTCAAAGGAAAGAGCCCCAGAGGCAAATCCACCCGAACCACAAGGGGGGTTCCCTTCCCCTCTTCTCTGGGTTTAGATTTTTAAGCAGATCTTCAAAGCTAAAATAAATGCCCATTAAATAGCTGCATGCAGATAGGATGGAGCCGGGCAGCTAAACACACAAAGCCCATCTCACAAAAAACAAAACCATGATTGATGGCAACTCGGATGCTCGTGTGTTTAGAAAAAAATTATACGTGTCCAGTCTCCCAGGTGTCTAAATTATTGAAGAGCGATGTGCATATTTCAACGGGAGAAGGTGGTCGAGGTTAGGGACCGCCGGTCGGTGCCGCGAATGCCACTGTGTGGTATATTTGGGTCTGGGGAGACTTCCGTGCAAAGAATTTTAACACATTCTTCTCTGGGCGGCGAGGAGGCAGCGCTAACCTGACGGCTCTCCGGCAAATGTTTAGAGAAAATAGATCGCTCTCCTTGGCCTGGACCCCTCTTCTCGGCCTCTCTGCAAGGCTGACGGCTGCGCTCCAGGAGCCAAGCAGGCCTCTGAGGGCGGCGGGCAGGGCAGGGCCGGGTGGGTCCCCGGGGCCCAGACCGGTGAGAGCTTCCGTCTGCGAAGTGGTCGGGGGCCTCGGGGGCCGAGCTCAGTCCTGCGGTCGGACTCCACGCGGAGCCCAGGGAGGCACTGGCGTCATTGTCGGTTCTTTGTTCTGGCACTTTCAGAGCCTTAGAGTGAAGCACCACTGGGGACGCGCCAGGGGTCGCCCCGTCGGGTGGGGGGACCCGACTGTGCGGGCCTGGCTCTGAGCCGGAGGCATGGGCTAGGGGAGGTTGTATTGGGACCACGCGGCCTCCGGTGGTGGTGGTGGGGTTACTAGAGCAGGGCGTGGTAAAAGAAGTGCGAAATGGAGAGAACTTTCCAGAATCTCATTTTAAGTCTAAGAAGGAAACATTTGAAAATAAGCAAGCATCTCCGTTTATCTCCTCTCTCCTTGTCTCTTAACTCTCTAGGTCAGTCCCCTCACCCTCTTTCCAGTCCTCAACTCTCCAGCTCGTCTCCCCCAGTCTCTCTTCCTTTTCTCTCTCCCCTCTCCCCTCCTCCACTTCTTTATAAATACGCCAAAAGGAAAAAAAGATCCTCAGCAATTACTGCTCAGAGAGAGGGGATCTGCCATCGGGGATCAGCCTTCGAGGTCTCTGGTCGGGCAGAGAACCCCAGGCCCCCCTTCCTTGCTGGGCTGGCAGGGAGGAGACGCGTGGGCCCGGTGTCCTCTGCGTGGGGACAAACCAGTATTTCCCACGCATCGAATCTTAACCCCAAACTCGAAGCCATCTTGCTGCTCGAGCCAGGCTCGGCGGATTCAAAACAGCGACGACAAAGAGTAATTACATATTAGAAAACAAAACAATAATTACACCACCAAGTCGACACACCAGTCAGCGAAGCACAGTCGCCTGGGCTGGAAGCAGCCAAGCCCGCGGCGCCAGCAGCTGACTCAGCAAATCGGAAAAGCTCCGGGACCGGGTCCACACCGACCCATGCGGACCACCTCTCCCCAGGCTGGACGGCAGGCACGCCTCCTGCCCCTGCCCCCAGCACCTGCTGCCGGCTCTTAGAGGCCTCCTTTCCTAAGATCTGATTTGGAGGCTGTCTAGCAGAGAAACATATCACGCGTACCCAATAGCCCTTTTCTTGGTGAGCTGAGTGTTGTTTTTTAATCAAGGTAGGCACCGATTCTTGCATTTGGACTATTGCTTTATATTTTGACATTTAAAATAGAGAAAGGCCGTCCTCACGTGTTCATATCCCCCAGCACCTGTCACCTGGCTCCTAAATTACTGCGTTACTCAAGCCGTGGCGTCTTAGAGTTTCCGATTTATTCCCCCAAGCATCAAGGCCTCCGAGTCCTTTCTACATCTTACTAGGGGCCCGGAGGCGCGTTATTGGGCCCAGCTTGGGACCCAACGTGTCCCTAACCAAGGCCCATTGCAATCACTGCCAAATTCCCCCGTTCCCTGGGCCCAGTCGTGCAGGAGGCCCCTCTTTAGGGTAGGTCTCCCCCCTCCCCCGCCCTCTTCCATGGCTCCAGCGCGTCCGCTGGTTGGTCCCGGGGCCCAGGCCGGGAGGGTGGGTGCGGACTCTCGGGGGCGTCCGCGGCCAGACGATGTGCCCGATTGCCCGCAGCCCGCTGCGCACCGAGGCCGGCTCCGATGCAGTCCTGGCGGGGAGGACACAAACGCAATGTCTTTGGGCCGGAGACCGTGGCCAGGAGATGCACCTAAGCTCGAAACACCGGGAAGAGCTTTAAAAAGACCAAGCCGGGGCCCCTCTGGGGTCTCTCCTCCCACTTTCCCAGGCCTGTGTTCCCGGGATTGGAGCTGCGTTCAAAGGCGAAGTGGCTTGGGTAGGGGGTGCCAGTGCACTTGTGCCAAGGGGTGCGTCGAAGGGCGAGAGCCGAGCTGGCGATGGTCCTCACCAGGCGCCGGGAGGCCGCGCATCCCCGCCCGAGAGGAAGCCCGGAGCAGCCTCTTAGGCTCCAGGCATCAGCACATTCAGGCCCGGCGACCAGCTGCACGCTCCCCTTTGCCAGGCAACACAGTCTCGCTCCTCTATAGCGCAGGAGACAGAGGAGTCAGACCTGGCCAAAGAGGGACAAGGCCGTAGCGACCTGGAGTGGCTACCAGGGACTTGGGGCATCAGAGACGCCGACGGGCAAAGCCTGGCGGAAGCAAGAGAGGAGCCCGCGCTCGGTCTAGCGCCCTCTACAGGCCTCACCAGCCCCGCCGAGTGCGGCCGCCCTCCTTTCATCCCCCAGGGCTCAGAGAAGGACAAAGGACCTATAAAAAAAATCCAACAAAAAAAATATCAGCTTGACCCCCAAAAGAACACTGTTTAATGAGGTGGAAAATTCTTCCACACAAATTGCTTTTTCTACTACTTTATGAGAGTTCATAAATGTTAATGAAATCCAGTTACCAAAAAGTAACATACATCATTGCAGCTGAAGGGAGGCAGAGGAAGGTGGTGGTTAACGTACAATCATAATTAAAATAACAGCAGCGGCAGCAACAATGCGGCCGATGGCTAATGTGGTTGGAGGCCCGGTCCAGCGCCGCACCATGATATCCGATCTGGGTTGGCCGCTGGTGTTTGACTGGCCGGGAACAGTAGCTACAGAGTAACCACCGCAGCAACGACACAGCCAAAGATGTAGAGATGCAGAAGCTGGTGGATCAGAGGGAAAATAAAGATGAAATGCCCCTCTGTTTCTTTTCTTTTGCAACAGGATGCTTGTTACGGACTCAAACGTCCTCCAAATTCGTGCAGAAAAAGGAGCCCAATGGAAATGCCCAGGAGAAAAGGAAGAGAGACAGGCAAGTTCATTGTCTTGCACCATCTATTGGACATCACTGCTTTTTCCTTCTTCCTTATGCATCAGACTGTAAGCTCCTAGAGCAAATGAGGTTACTCTGCTATTTCTAGCCTCGGCACCCAGCCCGGTGTTTGGCACATAGTAGGTGCTTAATAGTTGTGCGCTGAATGAGTGAATGATTGAACCCAAAACAGAAAGGTAAATAACTCAGTGGACAATCTACTTGTTAGCACCTGACTGAGATGCTCAAGCCCTCAATATTTTCAATATTCAACAAATTTTTTTTGATACTTCTATGTTCAGGAACTGTTCTTGGCTCCAGGGACACAGCAAACAAATAAAACAGACAAAAACCCCTGCTCTCCTGAAGTTTCCCTTTTAATTTGGGATGGTTTTGTAGACGTATTGTTTTACACCATTGGGCAAATGGCCTCTATCTAATTTTGGAAAAATATTTTCATTTCCACCTCTGGATTCCTCCTTATTAAATGGAGTTTTGGCGAAGAGATGTGAGGTCAACTGGTGAAAGTCATTATACAAAGAATATTTTTCCCCCTCAGCTTTATTGATACATAATTGACAAATAGGAATTGTACAGACTTAAGGTGTACAACTTGACATTTTGATACTTGTACGTTGTGAAATGATAACCACATTCAAGCTAATTAACACATCCATCACCTCACATAGTTACATTTTTATTTTTCTTTCTGGTGGCAATACTTAAGCCCTGCATTAGGTCTCTAGAATTCATTCGTCTTGCAATAATTGAAACTTTGTACCTTTTAACTAAGATTTCCTCCTTCCTGTCCCCTTTCCCCCCAGCACCTGGCAACCACCATCCACGCTCTGCTTCTATGGTTTCAGCTATTTTAGATTCCACACATAAGCGAGCTCATGCAGCATTTGTCTTTCTGTGTCTGGCTTATTTCACTTAGCATAATGTCCTCCAGGTTCATCCATGTTGTCACAAATGGCAAGATTTCCTTCTTTTAAGGCTGAATAATATGCACAACATTTTAGAAGATATGTTTTGAAGGAAGATGTTTTATATTCCTTTAATGCAACTGTTTTGTCTTCTGGATTTCTTTCTGAAGGGGAAAAAGAGATTTATTTTTTGGTAAATACTTAGGACAATTTGAATATTTTCCTGTTCCCTTTGAGAGCTGCTGAAATCAAGTCATTTTGGCTTTGCACACATTGCTTAATATTTCATGTCATCGAAATATGAGTGCCAATACTAATAACTCTCATTTTTTTCAGCCTGTATCTTTCGCTAGTTTCTGTGCTCGGTGCCTTATTGGCGTCACCTCACTCAAACTCTCAACAACCCTTGGAGATAAGTGCTATGGTTGGTATCTTTATTTTTCAAATGGGAGACCAAGGCTGAGAGAGGGGAGGTAACGTATCTTAGGCCACCAGGGAGCAACCCATGGCACTAGAGCACAAAATGCACCATTGTGATCAAGGGCAAGGTGTTGGCCCTCAGTTTTCTAAGTTATAAAATGGGACTAATCCTTATCTAGTCTATATTGTTCACAGTGTGGTGAAGATAAAATTCAGAAACCTTTTCGAATTGTTAAAATGCTGCAGGAATAAACAGCAATTTTGGTTATTATTGTTCTTACAATCTGCTCTCCCTTATCCATACATGCTAGTACCTCCAAAACCTCCTCTGCAGCAGCAGTCACCAAAATTGATTGACCTTCGGCTGAGCAATTGTTTTGGGATGTAGGGGGTGATGGATCTGGTAGGAGTGAGGTAGAGTGTGATGGTTCAATGGAGAAAACACTACTGGAGGTGACTTGGCCCTTCCTGATGAGGGTCCCTGCCTCCTATGGGACCTCAGGGTCTGGCAGAAGTGGGTCTGATGCTCCCTGCCCACCCTCCACAGGCTTCCCTAGGGATATCCCCCTTCTAATTGCAGGGTGCTCTGTCCCGCCTTGCCGGGGTCATCAGCCTTGCTGTTGGCCATCACTCTTAGCAGCCAGTCCAGGCACAACCGTGAGAAAGGTTAAGTGTTCATTTTTGTGAGTAAATTTGCAGTGC
Source organism: Camelus dromedarius (assembly GCF_036321535.1). Classification (NCBI taxonomy): domain Eukaryota; kingdom Metazoa; phylum Chordata; class Mammalia; order Artiodactyla; family Camelidae; genus Camelus; species Camelus dromedarius. The sequence goes on along the minus strand of NC_087454.1, from coordinate 6,409,952 downwards.
TGCTTTGAGACAACATAATTACTACTTCCCACACCTTATTGTGTCTGGTAGAGAAATGGTCACAAAGACATCAAACAAACATCAAGTCTCTGTCACCACCCACTGCACCTGTCATCCTCCAAAAAGTGGGCAAGCCCTTGTCGGTGTTTGAAAACCTTTAGTGTCTTTTCACATGAGTTGCTTGTCTGGGGTGACACCTGGAGATGTCTTTAATGCTTGAAACTAGGGTCAGTTAGTTAAAGCATAAAGAGGCAGAGCTATTAAGGACATACCAGCTTAACTGTTGCAGTAATCAGTCTTTATATTTCATTCATTCATGTGTTCATTTGTTCATTCAACACTTTTGAGCGCTTTGCTGGGCATTCAAAAATTCTGTTGAGAAGCTTCCATGCTGGTGGGGAGGCCGATGAGTAAAAATGTAATTACATAACAATGAGATAAGTTTTAATAGAGATTCATACACACAGTGGGGGCAGATCAGCTAATCGTTTTGATATATGTATTTAGGCTAGAGCATTCATTCTCATTTGAGCTGATAGTGCCTTCAGAAGGGCAAAGATTGTTTCTTAGGGGGCAAAAAAATCTTAGATATTAAAATGGTCTGTGGTTCTCCAAGATCAGTCATACTCGACGAAATCTTATTCCTTTGTATTTAATTCCTCTTGTTAGATAGACTTTAAGTTAATTTGTTTTTCTCTTCTTAGAGGGAGTGATAATGGAAAAAAAAAAAAAAAAAAGGCTGGTAACCCGTGGAATAGCTAATGAATTTGCCCTACCACTCCAGCTGTCCAAGACCACCAGGTTCACTATTGTGGCTGCTGCGTTTGGTTAGTTAGAAAGCAGCAATTGCTTTGGATGGTTTGTCCTAAACTTCGTACTTTGTCATTATTTTACTGGTAAAAAGTTTCCCAATTCATGCCTTGATAGACAAAGATGCCCCTCCCCTCATTCAGTCTCAAAATAAAAAAAGTGAATTCTCCTTTATTCCTCTTGTTCCTGCAGAAATTAATTGACTCTGGAGAAGCCTGGAAAACCAACTTTTGGCCTCAGTTTCCCTGCTGCAGGAAGAAACTGCTAGATAAGACTTTGACACCCTGAGAAGGGAGATGTTTTTGGACAGATGATATTCTATGTCATTAGTTACAAATCGATGACTGTTGACTTTGCCAACATGATTCCTTCTACTCATGCAAAGGTTAAGATACCAAATTTTAATACACAGAGAAAGCGATAAAACCCATCCACAAGATCATAAGTAATTTATTTTTTTGGTTTGCAGTTTTTATCCTTTGGGCTAACTGTAATTACCACTTTTACATCGTGCTCAAAGCTTCACCTAAGAAATTGCTGAGCCCAATATTTGAGATTTTTGGAGACAGCTTGGGAAGGAATTTTTCACTCTGTAAAGTCATTTAAGTAGGGGAACATAAGACCAGTTCGAAAATGTACTAATAGTTGGACTCTAACAATTAAGAGAGTGGAAATGATGATAATTACTGAGCAACTGGAGTAAGAGGAGAGAAAGACCAGTGGCCCGAGGTGGGAAGGGGGATAAAAATGGCCATGAAAATAGTTTACCTGATATGGCCTCATTTAAAAAGAATCATAGAACTTCCTGTTCCCCATTCCGTGAAAGTTTAAAAAAGAAAAAGCCCTACCACCCAGAAAGACACCCTGGGTAGTCCTAAGGACACGCTGAGGGCCGGTGGCAGGAAACCTGGCTTAGGACTCACTGCCAACAAAGGACAGAGCTAGTCAGCTGGTTAGTGATTTCCCCAGATGGAGGGGGATGGGACGGGAAGCACAGTGCTTCTCAAAGAGCATTTCAATCCATCTGGGTCAGAAGTGGCTACTGTAGATATATAAGCCTTTATATATAAACCCTTCTTGTGTGAAGTGGCTGCTTGTCTGGTCACATACCACAGTCACACAGACGGAGACACAAAAGCTGTTTGTTACCGGTTCAGACGAGGTTGCAGGGGAGCCATGAGAAGGCTGCCCCGCATTCCTAAGGGAATGTAACCAACAATCCTTCTCATTCACACCATATTAGTATTGACTGTTTTATTGTAGCCTTGTTATTGTGGCTGTTACTCCTTTCATGACACCGTTTTCAAAAGTTTAAAAGTTGACTGCTAACATTTGCTTCACTTTCAATCTTGCTGCGCAAGGCTTTTTGGGGGTGTGTGTCTGTGTGTGTTCCCATGCAAGAATGACCCAAGAGGCAATTTTGTTGAAAGGAAACGCATTTCTAAGCTCCCAAATATTTCCACCTTTTTATCTACAACCCTAGGTACCTTTGACTCAGTAACCGTCGCTGTAAAATCAAGATGGGCATGTTTGGAGTCGGCTGTGGTCGAGTGGAAAGAGGAGTGGATTCTGATGCAGAAGCACAGACAGTTTTTAGCAGTGGATGAACTACTTAATATGAATGAGCTTTCATTTCCTCACCTGTAAAATGGGCATAATAATATACATCTCATAGGAATGTTGAGTGGATTAGATAAAATAATGGACACCGTAAAATTGCAGAGTGCTTTTAAGATGTCAGGTGGCTTTATAATTAGGTTGGGAATGAGCTCACACCAAGACTTCCCCTCTGAGATCCTCATGTACGGTTTTCCTTCACCCCAGTTCATCTGCCACCCTGGATTAATGCTGAGTATTTTATTGTAGCCTAGAGTTATATTCCTAAACATAGGTCTAATTATATCCATGTCCTCTGCACGAAACTGCAACAGTTCTCCTTTCATAAAGATTAACTTCGGAAACTCTTAGCCTGGGAGGTAAGGCCTTCCTTGATCCAACCTCAAACTGCATTTCCAGACTTTTGTTCATAAAATGCTCCGAAGCACCGTGCTTCGGCTGCTCTAATCTTTTGCATTGAATATATCAGGACCTTACAGGCCTCCTCCTGGCCCTTGCTCAGCCTTGAATGCCGGTCTTCCACTCAGAAAACGATAAATAATTCTTATCCTTTAAATCTCAGTTTACAAATTCATCTCGTAAAGCATCTCTAATCTCTTGAGTCAGAAGCAATCATCTTTCTCTCTCTCCCTTTTTTTTTAACTGAAGTATAGTCAGTTACAATATGTCCATTTCTGGTCTACAGCATAATTTGCAATCATATGTATATACGCATACATTCATTTTCATATTCTTTTTCATTATAGGTTGCTACAAGATACTTAAGATAGTTCCCTGTGCTATACAGAATAAATTGTTTTTTTTAAATCTATTTTATATATGGTAGTTAGTATTTGCAAATCTCGAACTCCCAATTTGTCCCTTCCCAGAAGCAAACGTCTCTTCTCCTGACTTCTTACAGCATAATTCTTGTAACTTTATCTAACCCTGCTTTAATTCTGTTTGACCCGCTTTGCTGCAAACCTGTGATGATTATCGTTATTTGCTGAACATCCTGTATCTTTATGATACAGTTAATTAATGTAATGCTGTGCATGCTTCAGGCAAAGCACGAGGAATATTCTCACTCCACTTGGTGTTTGGTTCATTGTTTATGTGTATCTCCTTCACCAGATGTCAAGAATATTGCAGGCAGGACCTATGCTTTCTTTATATCTGCATTCTTTATAGCGATTGGCAAAGAGCCTTGCATATATTAGTAACAAAAATATATTAGGTTAATAAGATATCTTTTATGAAGGTTTAGCTCTTTTGGTGTGAAAAATGTTAAATAAAGGGCAATAATCAAAAGTGATTTGGAAATGGGTATATAGCTGACCCTTGAACAACACGGGTCGACTTACACACAATTTTTTTTTTCGATAAATACGTACTACAAGATCCGCGGTTGGCTGAATCCAAGGATGTGGAACCACGGAAAAGACGTGCTGATTGTAAATTTATACAGTGATTTTTCAACTCCCCATGGGTGGGCTCCCCTAACCCCCACATTGTTCAAGGATCAACTGTATTTTGAGAAAAGATGTGTTCCTGAGAGTCTGAGACTTAATTGGATCTCTTTGCATTTGAAACTGTCCCTGATTTTTCAATTTAATAGGAGCTGTTTTTAAAGAAACCCCTGTGTGTCCATGGTGGGTTTACAGTGAGCAAAGAGAACTCATAGCCTGCCCACCTCCCTGAAACCTCCTACAACTCTGAATTGTTGCCAGCAAACAATTTAACTCCTTTTTCATTTTGACAAACGAACTCCTCCAGGATATCACAGTTGAAATATCAGCTGCTGCCTGGCCCGTGGCCTCTTTGCCGCCGGAATTTCCTGTGGCTTTCTAGGTGAATGGGCGTCATCTGAATTAATGATGAAGCTATTCGATTTTATTGGGTAATTAATAAACGCTGGGGAGGAGGATCCTGGGTGATACATATTTGCCTCTTCCTGTATTTACAGGAGAGGAATGTAAACCGAAAGTGAAGGATGCTTTGGGCCAGTTGTACTAAAACGATTCTGGACCAGTGGGGGCCCACTGTGCCCGCACCGAGGTCATGGAAAGATCAGGGCTTCTGAGGGCTGGTGTAAACACACAGACGCTTCCCTGGCATGTATTTTTTGCTTTTCTTTTAGCATGCTGGAAACAAAAAAAAAAAAAAAAAAAAGAAAGAAAAGAAAAAACCCAACCCCCAAGCCAGCAAAAGTGCAGGCAGAATTCTCGTACAGCGAGGTTTCAGAATGCAGCCCGAACGGGGAACGCTCCTTTTCCGACAGTGCACGCATTTGTCTGTGACACTAGTCTTTCATTTTTGAAATGTTAAGCACTTCTCTTTTGTACATGGCATGAAAAAATAGAAAGGAGACAGTATGAAAATTTCCCCCCATCCTGTCTTTTATGAGCTGTATGATGTGTCTCCAAAAGATATGTTGGAGTTCTAACCCCAGTGCCCCAGAATGTGACCTTATTTGGAAATAGGGTCATTGCAGATGTGATGAGTTGAATTGAGGTCATACTGGAGTAGGGTGGGCGCTTAATGAAATATGACCCGTGTCCCTATAGGAGGAGGGAAATTTGGACCCTGACACCAACTGGGAGGAAGGCCATGTGATGACAGAGGAAGAGATTGGAGTGATGCTTCTGGAATCGAGGAACACAAAGGACTGCCAGCCACCACTGGAAGTTAGGAAGAGGCAAGCAAGGATATTTACCCAGAGCTTTAGAGGGAGCAAGTCCCTGCTGACACCTGGCTATTGGACTTCTAGCCTCCAGGACGGCAAGAGAATAAATTTCTGTTGGTTTTAAGCCATCCAGTTTGTGGGGCCTTGTGACAACAGCCCTAGGAGACTAAGATACCATCTTCTCGCTGTTTGATTTCTCTGTCCAGAGGCAATGAATGTTAACATGTGTGATGGTGATACTTTACTTTAACCTGAAAATCAATATGTTTGATTTTTGAATACATTCTAGTACACTCAGATGGGTTCAAAAATGACACAAAATACTCAGCCATAAAAAATGATGAAATCCTGCCATTTGTGACAACATAGATGGACCTTGAGGGTATGGCGCTAAGTGAAATAAGTCAGACAGAGAAAGACAAATACTGGATCATTTTGCTCACATGTGGAAAATAAAATAAAAAAAAAATAAATGAACAAACCAAACCAAACCAAAACAAACACATAGAGAAAGGGAACAGAGTATTGGTTACAAGAGGGGAGGGGTGGGAGGAGGGTGAGATGGGTAAAGGGGGTTCAACTGTATGGTGACGAATGGAAGATAAATTTTTGGTAGTGAGGATGCTGTAATGTAGACAGAAGTCAAAATATAATGTTGTACACAGGAAATTTATGTAATGTTGTAAACCCAACGTTACCTCAATAAAAAAGTCATAAGATCAATATTGATAAAAGCTAACTAACAGACTTTCTTACATGGTAAAAAAAATACACAAAAAGTTATACAGTGAAAAGCTCTCTCTTATTCCTTCCCTCATCTGCCTGTTTCCCATCCTGCCTTGCCGTTATCCACCTTGGCTGTTCATGCTATTAGTTAATTTATACACTATGTGCTATATAGATTTTTTTATCTCCTCTTTACATAATAGAAGGCATTTCACATTGTCTATGTAATAAGCTTCTGTCGCATTTCAGGGTCAAAATTATCAGCATTGTAGGTCCTCAGGCATTGTCATGTCAAGTTTACCTCATGAGGATGGAGTAGCAGAGACAACCTGGAAGACAGGTGAGCCAAGAAGCCTCCTCTTGGATGATAACATTGAGCCCAGAAGAAAAGCTTGGCAATAACCCCAGCCGCGTGCACACGCAAGGACAACCCACCCACAGGAAGCAAGTATTCTTGTGTAAAGTTGTTTGACTAAGTTTGATTCCTCTAGAACTCTGTTATCACCCAGCATACATTTCTCCATCAACACCACAGGGGTAAAAGAGATTTTATCAAAAACTTAAAGAAATGGAGGTCCTGCTGTTGAAAATTTTCTTTAGGCTGATAATCTTACATGAAAAGGAAATCAACTCTCTTGAGTATTCTCAGTGAACCCTCCCTGCTTTGCTGTGATCTTTATCTTATTTTTTTTTATAATGTTCACAAGATTTTTTCCCCACTGTGTTTACTTTTCTAGAATTCTGCCAGTGAAAGATATGACACTCACTGAGCTAAAATTTTCAGAATATCATCTTTTGTAAAAACCCAAGCTGTGTTTTGATCTGACCAGAATCTGATTTCCAGTGCTCTTCAGAGGCTACCACTCACCTCCTCGTGGAAATCTGTCACCTGATTGTTACAATCCTTGAAGTTGAATTTCTTTGTTTTGTATGACAAAAAATGGATCTCTTTAATGTTTTAATGAACACTTTTGATCACAAGTGTCATTCTCTAGGGTATGACAGCAATAACTTCTTTGGAAAACCATCAGATAAGAAGGTTTCAAGATATTCCAATTAATTATTATCTTTAGGGTCAACAGCCCTGACCTGAAAATCTCTAGAAGGATGGGATCAGGGAACCAGTAAAATGAATGAGATGCTTCTGGTGAGGATATGAGATCCTGAAATACCAGATATTTCCTGGCATTGTGCCTTTATGTTGTGAAAGATTTAAAGTCTTTAAGATGCAGAAAAGCAAAACAAAACACAGAACCACTGAACAAAAAGCCTCGAAATAGCCTTCTGCCCGAAATGACAGATCACAGCGGTCAGCGAAGACATTCATTCTGCACTTGAACCCTCATTGGTGGAATGTGTCGTTCTCTTCTAGGCTCTAAAGCAGAAAGCTTTTCAGATATGTTGTTATGGGGTTAAATACCAAAGGAGAAATGGAAACGATGGACATCACCCCTGGGTGAATCAGAAAAGACATGAATCACATGCCCCAAAACCTGTTGGAGGAGTTTAGGATCTTGACGGATGGACTACTCAGAGCCTTGGGAAACAGAGACAGACGGCGAGCCCCATCTCCCTGCCGTGGGCAGAGGCCAACTGGGTTGTTTTAGTTTGGGCTGAAAATGGGGAAATGTCTCCCCTCCTCAGTTCCCTGTTTCTCGGGTGCACCTACAGCACCCAGAGCTGCGGTATAACATGGTGGGGGAGCTGTTGTACAGCTGGGAACTCCTTGGAGACAGGACCCATGCTTGGGGATGGGACCTCTGCTGGCTGTGCCTTTTCCTTTTCTCTTTGCCTGTGCAAACTGTGCTCGTTTCTAAAGATTCCCCCGGTTCCATAATCTCTTCTCTCAATATCCCAGTATCTATTAACCTTCCTCTAGTTGGATCTTTAGAACGAATTCTCATGGTACCCCTCACCTTGGCTACTCATCTATTTCATTGTCTTTCTCTGTGCCTCATCTTCCCCAGCAAGTTCACTGGCAGTGTCTAGTGGGAGGGACTATATTTTAATTTAATTTTTGCTTGTTACATTTTCCTTTTTGTGTCTTTCACGTAGTATTAATGAATGAATGAATGAATGAATACATGTTTGACTTTTCTATATGTCACCCTTGGGAAGTCCAGGTGCTTGATAAACTGAGACAGTTCCAACTTTCTCCCGTTAATGCTCCTTAGCACATGAGTCCCAGTGTTTGACTCAGAAAATGTGATCAGGGTACCTCATTATAGAAATTTCTCTGATATATCCGTCTTTATTGAGGGGTTGATCACAGAGCAATTTCCAAGTCTGTTGTAATAGCCGATACCCTCCTCTCGTGGGAGAAGCAAGCACAATGATCCACTCTGGTCCCTTCTCTCCGAGTCAGCAAATCACATTCTCATCATTATCTATCAAGGTAAGTTTCCATCGAGAAAAGCCTCAGGACACCTCTCTTAAAAGAATGTGCTATGGCATTGGTTTCACTGATGCCCTGTCAGCAGGACATGTATTTTCTGTTGTTCCCAGGAATGCTGTTGGTTCTTTTGATGATCTAGTTTCACTTACAGTCAATGGCCCATGAGTATCAAGGATACAGCCAGAGTCTGGGACCCTTACCACTCAGCTGTAACTCTGGTCTAATTTGCACCAGCCTCTGTGCAAAGCGGGGATGCTGGTTGCCCGAGACAATGCAGGAATAGGCCAGGGAACCTTTTCTTATTGCTGCAGGACTCTCGCATTCGCCTGGCTGTGTAGGTAGACAGGTGGCTAAAGGTCTAGATGATGGTTTTCAATCCTGTACAAACCAGAATCCTTTTGAAAACGAAAGGAGACACTAAAAACAATTTAAAAATTAATTGAACTAAGATAGGAACAAATTGGGACTGTCGCAGGAAGTATGAAAATGGAAATATTTGAGCATTCTCTAAGTAACTCACATAGGCAGGTGCCCACAATATTGTGTATATATTTTGGGGCATTTCATGGAGACCCCCAACCTGAAGCCAATCCAGAAACCCAGCTAGATTTGAGGGAGGGACTTCAGGCTAAAAACATTCCCTGATTTGGAGATTCTGTAATTTGCTTTGTGCCAAAAGTCCTTCTACTACCACCTTTTTTTTTTTTTTTTCCTTTGGCTGTTATTCGTCCTTTCAGTGACTTGGCATCCATTTGTTGATCACCTACCACTTCAAATATTTTGCTGGATCATAAGAACCCCTAGGGTCCTTTTCCCTTGAGGCCCTCTCCTTCTGGTTCTTCTGATTTGGGAGGTAGATTATTGCAATGTTTCAGCAGGGGTGTTCAGTAGTAAAGAACATCCTTCCTTAATTCAATTTCTGGATTCTCTTTTTGAATCAGTCTCATCGCTGGGGCTACCAAAGGAGGAGGTGTCATGTGGACTGGGTTTTGAAAGTTTGGAGACAGCCTGCCAGTGATAGAAGACTCATGAAAGCACCCAACTTGTCTGAAGAGACCAATCCTTTGCATATTTCCAGATGCAGAAATGACAGTAAATTGCATCGGCTTGAAGACCAATACCGTCGCTGGGCAGTACGGTACAGGGGATAGGGGTGCAGCTGATTAATCAAACGACCGGGCGTAATGCTTACGTGTCAGCCTGGCTAGGACATAGAGCCCAATTACATAATCAAGCGCATTACCCTAGGTGTTGCTGTGAAAGTGTTTCATAGAAGTAGTTAGCTTCCACTATCAGTTGACTCTAAGTAGAAGAGACTCCCCGTGGTGATGTGGGCGGAGCTCACCCGATAATCTGCAGGTCTCAAGAGAGAACCCTGAGGTTTCTCAGGGAAGAAGAAATTCTGCCTCAAGACTGTAGTGTCAGCTTCTGCCTGAGTCTCTCATCTGCCAGCCTGCCCTACGGATTTCAGACCTGTCAGCCCTCACAATTCCTTTAAAATAAATTTTTATCTATCTATCTTATTGGTTCTGTTTCTCTGGAGAACCCCTGCTGATGCGCCAGGGTTGAGGCCAGTGTTTGAATCTTGGCTCTGAATCCGGATTCTCATATTTTATAGCTGTATGAGTTTAGACAAATTACCGGATTTGCCAACATATCAATCTGTTCACATATAAAATGAAATAATGATAGTAATTCCCTCATAGAGTTGTTGGGAGGATGAAATGAGTGAATGCAGTAAGCTCTGAGCAAGGTGCCTAGCATGAGTTAAAGACTCAGAAATGTTAGCTCCTGCTCTATTTTCAGTTAAATATGTTTTTGGCCTCAACTTAATTTGTTTGAGGCATGGACGTAGTACAAAACAGTGCATCACGGTAGCCTGAGTTTTTTGGGGGGAGCAAAGCATCGGGTTTGCTTCCAGAAGTGCATCTGACCCAGCACTTTCCATCAGCCATATGAACAGCCACAGGGCTGTTCTGCAGCTGCTACTTAACCAGCAAAAATGGGTCACCTCCGAATGGGTTGAGGAAGTGATTCTGGGAAGCACAGTCTGGACATGGGGACTGGTCACCGGGGAGCAGCAACTGTAGATAGATCACTGCAGTGACTCAGGACTCAGGATACATGCTGAGGTTCTGCTTGGACCGAAACACTGTACCCCAAGATGCAAGATGAGGTGTCCTCCGCAGTGTTGGGCTCGAAATACGTTAAGGTAACTCACCATTGGCAATCCCTTGGCTAAAATGGACTGCTTTACAGAGGTACCCATCTAATATTATGTGTTGTGCTGAGCCATTCAGTGGTTTAGTTGGTAATCTTGCTGCATTTGTTTGTCTACATGCCTGGAGTGGACAGAAGGGTCTGTATGGTGTAAATTAGCTGAATGAAAAAGCCCAGTGTCCAGCCGATAGTATCCAGGGTGGTGCCATTCCTGGTGGAGGCCACTGGAGAGCTCTGTGCCCCACGGGGCAGGCCCCAGGTGTGCATTTGTACAGAGTAGTTTTTTGGTTGGAATGGAGCCTTCCTCAGAAAGAACATCTAAGGAAGCAGCTCTGTGCTGCCCTGAATGTGAGCTGGATGATTAGCATAACCCTGGCAGGAATTTTTGGTTGTTTCTGATGGTGGTGATATTTGTGTAAGGTTGCTTGAATATAGATCAGTGAGGCCATTGATCCCTGGGAATGAAACCTGTGAAACCACAGTTTTTGATTTTTGGAGCATGGTTTTATATGACAGGGGTTAACATGGCAAAAATGGGAAACATAGACACAAATCACTCCCTCTTTTTCCCAAATGTCTTAAAAAAGCTTATATGCCCCATCAATTAAAACAAACAGAACAAAACAAAACTGAATGATGATTAATCTTTTGCTCTCTTTACCAAGTGTCTTAAAAAGCATGCATGCCCAGTAAATCAAAAACTGAATGATGATTATTAGGAAGTCCTTTTTCAATGGAGAAAAGATGAAATAAGGTGACTAGGTATTGTTTTATATTCCAGCTTCCCATCTCCCTCTGGCTTAGTGCCTGGCCTGATATTGTTCAAGTATCTGATTGTGGTTTAGAGTTTCCTTCCAGTCTGCATGGATCTGGGTTTATATCGTATCATGCTGGGTCATACTTAAGGAGACCAAGTAAGTTTAGGATCAATCTTAGGACAAGTAGTGGTCATAAGTCTATATGTCAAATATTTCCAGCTCTTCACATTCTGGGCACATGGTAGGGTTACAATTGGCCCTTTTAAAATTGGGTTGGGCCATGGGGCCAATTCTGGCCAATGAGATAGAGTAAAAGTTACCTGAGTCACTTCTGAGCTGGACCATATCATTATGTGAGACCCTCTAGTGTCGCTTTTCTACCAGAAATAGCAACTGGCAATATTTGAGAAGATGCCTTCTCCATTAGCCTGAGTTCCTGAGTGATTACAAGACAAAACAAAACAAACAAACAAACAAACAAAAAACCCTAATGACCAGAAATGAACATATATCATAATCAAGGAATAAATCTTTCCTTGAGGCATTCATAGAGAATTTGGGATTGTTTGTTATACAGCATAACCCAATCTGTCCTGATTGATACAGAAGCCTGAGTGTTGAATCATAGAATGCAGTATAACCAAACCTTCTTGCATCTCTCAGGTGAATTTGTATTCCTGAGAGTTAATCTAACATTCCTCTCCAAATTCCAGGAGTCCTTTCATCTGGAGCTGACTCAGAATAGAACAGATGCAGACCTCTAAACAAGAGCAGACCTCTTCATCTTGTCCTGGAAATGAATATTTGAGAACTTCTTTGGAATTTGGTCAGGATCCAGAAGTGAGAAGGTAGAGTTATTTTAAAGTTATTAGTTATCAGAGCTGGAAGGGATCCTTCCAATCAATCATCCAAAATTTTCATTTTATCAAGAAGGAAACCAAAGCTCATGGAAATCACGAGAGTAATTTTACCAAGATCAAACAGCTTTCTAGTTGGTCAGTAGTACAAGCAGGACTAGAACTCAAGACCTTTGGTCACATTTTTACCCCCCATGTAAACAGGCACTATTCATAAAGGTCAAAAAGGAGCTCTGCTGATAGAAGTATAATGCAAGCTATGAATGTGCTATTTTTTAACAGTGACATTAAAAAGTTAAAAGGATGAAATCAGTTTCAATTATTCTATGTAAGTCAATATATCAAAAATAGCTTTGCATTTCAACATGTAATCAGCACAAAATCATTAATGAGCTATTTTACTTTTTCATATCAAGGCTTAAAAATCTGATGTGTATTTTATACTTAAGAGCACATCTCAATTGGACTGGCGGCATTTTAAGTGCTTAACAGCCTTACATGGCTGGTGACTACCATACTGAACAGAACATCTCTAAATTCTTGGAGGGCAGGGGATTTCAACTCAGTTCCCTCTGTAAAATACCTATTTTTCTGTGTGTCACACATAATGACATGTTTCTCGGTTTTATATCTGGATACGAGACATCGTAATGCTTGGCCCCTGGTCACTTCATAGGGATGTAAAGGCAATTAATGAGATAATGTCTGAGTTCAGTAGAAGGTTCTATCTGTCCAAATTCAAGGGGTTATTCTCTTTTATGTGTCTGTGGGGAAGTCCCATTAGCACCCATGGGAACTATGCACGTTACTGTAATGGAAAAACAAACATTTCTCAGCCGACAGGGAATAATACTAGGTAATTAGCAGGGGCTGGCTTTCTCAGTGTGGGTGGGGACTTTCTGCTGAGAACTGACAGGGTTATAAAGTCCTGTTGTCTACTGCAAGGTGAAAGTCCGGACGGCAGCAGGCTGTGGTGGCAAGGTAGACCCTTGGGGGTTAAAGGCTATTGTTTTCAGAGCGGACCTGTGGCCACTGTCCCTCCTTGTGGTAGGAGACTAAAGAGGGGACAGAGAGAATGTTGCTCCTTTAGTGTCCAGAATGGCTAGTTTAGGTTTCCTTGTTTGACTGAGTTTAGACAAGTTCCTGTTAACCAAGTTACGGGACGCTGTTTCCAGGGACAGCAAACTTTGCTGTTTTCTTTCCTGCACTAAGTCTTTCCAAACTGCAAAAAGGACAGGTTACCCCTCAATTGGCTGGAACTCATGTCTGTTGCCTTCTTTTCCAAACTGTCTAGAGATTTTTTTTTTTTTTAAGATTCCTTTAGTTTAATTTTTTTCACTGGAGGTACGTGGGGGTTGAACTCAGGACCTCATGCATACTAAGCATGTGCTCTACCACTGGGCTGTACCACCACCTTCCCCCCAGAGATTCAATAATTTTGTGCCCTTTGAGACAGCGCCTTACGCCGTAGGTGGGTATGACCTGCCTTTTCAAGCCAGACTGTATCTTTATAAAAAGGAATTTAACTGCTTCTCACCACCCTATGCTCCTAACCAGCTTTTCTTTTCTCTCTCTTTTTATTGACGTCTCGTCAGTTACAATGTTGTGTCAGTTTCTAGCGTACAGCATAAGGCTCCAGCCATACACGAACATACATACGTTTGTTTTCATATTTTTTTTTGTACATACCAGCCAGCTTTTCAAAGTTAACACACACACAAACATACATTCTTTTTAATCTCAGAGCACAAGTAAGAAGTTGTTGGTGGCAGGCTGAGGATGAAAGATTTAGGAAAATCTAATTGCGTATGATTACTGTTCGTAACAGCTACTTTAAATGTGACACCTATTTTGTGACAGACACTTTATATGTTCTCCTCCTCCATACAACTGCCCTTCAAGGTGGGTGTTAATGTCTCTATTTCACAATGAAGACACCGAACTCCAGGAACTTAGGTTACTTGTTCAAGGTGGTAAGAAAAAAAATAATCTGAAACTTGGAAATAAGCAAAAGTGTGGTTGCCCGCGTGTTTTTTCAGTATCATCAGGTACTAAGAGGCTCACCCAGAGATCATGTCATTCTTTAGGGGAAGGTACTTTGATTGGCTATTTCTTAGGATTAGGGCCCAGACTCGGTGAAATTCGTTAATCTGTAGATTGCTAAATTACAACTTACTTTTGCCCAGTAGAGATGCAAACCAATTCTTCCTATTACAAAAGATAATCCCGAAGGTGGTAGTTTTATTGACCAGCAGGACACTACCCAGTTTTGTATCTAATTTAACTTTTTGCAGCATTTCTTTCCTGAACAGGCAAAGAGATGTCTATTTTCAAATGTTCCTAGAACTCACCTTTACCATCTTCTTGGTTCCTTTATTAGTGAGTCAATTCAGTCTTTGTGCTCACTGCATGTTTACATCAGAGTCAATGTAGAACCTACGTTTTACCCTAATTGCGAGCTAACAGATTAACCTGCCACAAGAATGCTGGTGGAAGACACAAGATCCCTGGGTCAGAAACAAAGGACTTTATGAAGGTGGTACAGCAAACAGCATGCGTCAGTATATTTGTGCCAGTTACCTTTGCCCCCAAGTCCTACAGAAGTGATGTGCATTATACTAAGGTAGGGAACCCAAACCTTGTACAATGTCCGGTAAGTCTGTCTTCCCTTTTTTCTGGAGGAAGACATTATTTCCCAAGGCTATTCGTTATGGAAACATTCTTGTAAAGACTGTTTGGAACAAAGGATGGTTGGTGCCTTGCTTATAAGCTGTGCAGAAACTCAAGAGGTCCGTGGAGAATTCTCTCCCAACACTTAAATTGTTGAATTTTGAAAATTTAGAATTTGACTAAGGTTTCATGGTCAGTTAATGGCTGAGTCTGGATTCTTCCTGGCTGCAAAGCCTGGGCTGTTTCCACTATAGCATGAAAATCTAAGTCCCACCGCATGCGACCAACTAATGAACTCCCACTACCATGAGCCTTTTGGGTCTCTTCTGTCCTCAAGTGGAAGTGGTCTTGGTTTGAAAAATGATGCATTGAAGTATGACTCCAAAGGGATGGAATTTCGTTTTATCACCAGGGCCTCCATGACTTGAGATGCCTCGAACACTTTTTCTGATGAAATTTTAGTAGAACTCTGAAACCATAAAAACTTACAGGGATTAAAATACTAGTCTGAGAGCATTTTAAGGGCAGAGACCACGTTTTATCCATCTTTTTATCCTTGAGACCTGACTCAGTCTCTGGTATCCAGTAGGTGCTCAACAAAATTTTGGTTGAATTCATGAATTATCAGTAAGAGAAACACTCCTATTTACTCCTCTCTTCCCCAATTTCTCTTTGGCTCTTTCGTCTTCAAGCAAACAAGGCAGGTATCTGTTGAACTCATTTATGCCTTTTGATTTAGGCGCTTGTTCCAATAACTTATTCCATATGTTGATTTCCTCCAGTGTGAAAAGATTTGGCTCACGCTTGCCTTTTTATTTATCGTTTCCTGAGTTTTCAGTCCTGTCTCTGCTTGCTGGTTCTCCACCCCGCCCCACCGCGCCCCACACATCCAGGGGTGTGAAACGACCACGTGCTGTTGGGCACAGCCTCAACACACGGCTTCTTGAAAGGATGACCACTGTTTCAGGACAGTCATCCCAGGCTGCCGTCCCCGGGGCTGCAGAGGCTGAGGGCTCAGCCTGCAGTCCGGGCCTCCACTCCCGAGACATTCTGTCACTGTCTGTCTGACCAAATGCCCTCTCTCTCCTCAGGTGAGTGCAGCCCATATGGTGGGAGAGTGAAATGGGAACAGACCCACTGAGCTTTCACAGGGGCCTAGAGGAAGTTGACAAAAGGCCAAGCTTTGAAGGGCACTGAGTCCGCCTCCCGGCCCAAAGGAAAACCAGGGATTAGAGAACTAGGCTTAATGAGCAGGGGGCGAGAAGGCCCTTTCTGAAGTTACCCTTCACTTTCAGAAGCAAATTTTGAATTATTGACTGAAGAATTGGGCTTTAGAAGGTGAAATCTATTTTTATGTCCGTTTCAGAAACTAAACAAATGTTGAACTACATACATTTTCTGGTTTGACATTAGCTCCCCCCGAGAATCTGACAAGCCCTCCTTGGGGCGCTTTAAGGCCAACGCTCTCTGGCCTCAGGGACCCAGCATACCCGAGAGCCACTGTCTCCTCTCTCTGTCCCCCCGCCGGGGCCGCCTATAAAGCGCCGTCGCCTAGGTTTCTGTTGGTCTCTTTTTTCCTGTTGAGCTTAGGAAATAGCCCTTGTCTTGCTGGTCCAAGGGTGGGTACAGACTTGCCCAGGCCAGGAGGGTCGGGGCACTCACTACTTTTATAGCCCTATTCTCTCTGGGCTTCCCCAGGGTGGGAGGCCCAGGGATAGGATTTTGGCAGCATTTGTTCCAGTGGAGGGCTGTGCAGCTGTGGAACAGGCTGTCTGTCAAGCCCGGAGTTATCCAAGCTGCAGAAGGACTCCCACTTGATGTGGGAGACTGGAATAGCTCATCTCTAAGGTCTTTTCCAAAAGTAAGTCTAAGGTTTTCCTACACTGAGCTCTCTGTAGGAAGGCAGTATGGTGCACTGATCAAAGGCAGAGGCTGAAGCCAGGCTGCCTGAATTCGAGTTCTGTTACTTACAACCTGTGCTATGTGACTTTAGGCAGAACCATGTGCCTCAGTTTTCCCAGCTGTAAAATAGGTATGTTAATAATAGTATCTATTTCATCGCATGAGGTTAATATAAGAAATAAGTGGGTTAATTACATGAAGAGTGAGTAGACCAGGGTTTGTGATTGATAAATGTTAGCTATTATTATTAACTGTTCAATTACTCCCCCACCCCAACAAAAAAATCCAATGCTCCGAGTTCCCCTCTTCCTCCTGATAATTGGTGGGGCACTTTCAGCCTTTTCTCTTGGGAATCGCATCCCAGATTGATGGGAACTGGGAGGGGCAGAGCGTAGAGGAGGAAGAGGTTAAGATCAACGTGATAGCAGGAAGAGGTGAAAGAATTAGTTCCACCTTCCTACACAGAGCACGTCTGCAATCATCATCCTTGTTTGCAGCAGCAAACGCGGAAGAAACAAGGAGTTGGCAAACGGGCAGGGTCACCATCAATCATCATCGTCATTGTCACCATTGTCTTATGGTCCTTTCCCAAGGACCTCAAAGATTATTAGTGATGAAGCAATAAGATACCGAGAAATTTAGCAGGGTTTTCAGGCTCATTAAGATCTCCAGCCTTTCCGTGGGTGCAGCAGCCCTGGTAGACGCGTCAGCTTCCTGCCTGCTCAGTGTGCTTGGTAAACGTGGTCCTGGCCCCTGTGCTGATGCTGCCCCCATCGTCACTTCCCGCTTGGCTTGTTTTTGCATGTTCCAGGATTGCTATTCCAAAATCTCTCCAGTTCCCTCAAATCTATGCCTTTATCCACTCCCACCCTCACTCTTCACAGATTTGATCGTCTTCCTCTTACAGAGGACGTAAAGCCGACAGGATAACCATCCAGTGCCCTGCTTTCAGACCTGGCCTTCCCACGTTATTACTTGTTAATCCATCTGCCCCTTTTGTCTGAGAGAAATAGCATGTCCCCTCCTCTTGGAGGCTACACCCTCTGCTACCTGGGCTCTGTGTCTCAGACCCTTCTGCCTCAGCTGGTACCTTCACTCTCTCTCCATGTCCTTAAAGTTACAGCCGTCTTTCCGGATATTCTATTGCTCCCTCTCCTGTAGCTCCTTCCACGTAGCCAATGGAAACGTCTGTATCTCTTTAAACCTAAAATAATCTTCCACCCCCTCTACCGTCCTGTCTCCAGATACTGCTGCCTCTCTCCTTCTTCCTGGCTCTTGAGAAAGAGGATGTCTTTTCTCTTCTCGCTCTGTGAGCTTCCTTTGGATGGTTTCATCCATTTCCATGGCTTTGACTAACACCTGTGTCTCCGGGAGTGACTGCTCCCTGTTATCCACACCTGAGGTCCTTGGTATCTCTGATTGAATGGGTCCAAAAGAAGTACATTGTTCCTCCCCCAACCAGCTCATCTTCCTCCCGCCTCCTCTTCCACTTTGGGCAATGCTGTCACCACCTAGGCAGTCTCTCTGAACAGTCAGTGTCATCCTTGTTCATTCCCTTCTCTCAGCCTCCAATCTGA
This sequence comes from Camelus dromedarius, assembly GCF_036321535.1. Lineage (NCBI taxonomy): Eukaryota > Metazoa > Chordata > Mammalia > Artiodactyla > Camelidae > Camelus > Camelus dromedarius. The sequence continues at coordinate 6,391,755 of NC_087454.1, read as the reverse complement.
TGAGTCACAAAAGATTTTACTGGAAGATAGTTCACAGCTCTCACTTGTTGATTCCTCTCAGACATGTTTCTCAAATCCCTACCTCCAGCCTATGAGAGGGGTGGGTGGGAATGGTGGCAAGAAGGGTCTTTGTAGGAAAGGGACAGAGACAGTTGAGGGTCAGCCTGAGAACTGGGGGCACTATGGAGTTTTCACAGTTTGAGAGTGATATGGCTTTGAACCAGGAACTGAAGTGCGTATGCACAGCAATCCATTTTTACCTCCAAGTTTTCCATGAATAGGGTCTTAGGGGCAATACTGTTCCCTACTTGCTGTGCACAGGGTCTCATGAAAAGAGGGAGCCTCATTTACATCTGAAGTTTACTTTGTAGGTAACGGGGGTTGGGCAGCCTGACCTCCAGGAGTTCACATTCTCAACCACTCCAGGCTGGCCAGGGCAATTCGATTAGCATATCTGTTCTATGACAGGTATTTTTAGCAGCAGGTAGCCTGAATCCATTCAAAGAATGCACCTGTTAGATGGAAATCTAGATCTGGCAACCACACAGTCTAATTTCAAGAGAGCCAAGTCAGGTTGTACGCTGACCTATGGGACGCGGCAGGAAATCTATTGATTTTGAGCTCATGACAGCTGCTCTGCTAAGTTGCTAATATGAAGGTGTTTCTATTCATCTGGATATTTTAATTTGATGAATTCACGGAAATAATCTGATACTAAAGAGCACTCTAGCCTCTCTCCCCTCCTTCTTTCCTTACCTTAGCAGTATTTTTTAAATATTCATCTTGGGTCTGGCATCATAGGGGTAGAGAAACCAAGTACAGTTTCCCTCCTCTATTAAATGTATATTTCAGAAAGGAAGATGGACAAATGACATGTGAGCAAATTAAAAAATAATTTGGTTTCATAAGGTGATGCGTGCTGGGAAGAAAAGAAGGAAGGATTGGAGGCTGACCGGGAGGGGACAAGAAGGTCACTCTAAGGAGAAACATCTGAGCAGAGACTGAATTAAGGGTGGGCATTCAAGCACATGCTTAGGTGGAGAGCACTGTGGGAAGAGCTGGAAAAGAACCAGGTTTGGTTGAGGAGCAGCCAGAAGGTCCGTGTGGCTGGAGAGGAGTTAATGAAGGAGGAGGAGATGGGGTGATGGGGAGTAGCCAGTAGCTTCATCACTAGGGACTTGTAGGCTGCAGTATGGACGTTGAATTCTATTCTAACCTCAGTGGGAAACCATTGAAGTTGAGCAGAGGAGCAAGGTGATCTGATCTCTAGTTTAAAAATGATTATGCTGGCTGCTCTGTGGAGAATATTCTTGCTGAGAAGAAAGAAGGGTGTAGAAGACCAGCAGCTTGATGATTGTAAGTGCTCATGAAAGCCGCTGGGGCTCTGAGTGTGGAGGTGGCAGCGGAAGTGGTAAAAGGTGGCAGAGCTCAGTGCACGTTTTGAGAGATTGGCAAAGGCCTGGATAATGGATGGGATGAGAAGCAGTGGGGAAAGAGGGGAGCCAAGGGGGACTTCTAGGTTTGTGGTCTGAACAATGGGCAAATTTGTGGGGCCACTCTCTGAGATGGGGAAAGTAGAGGAGGAAGTGGTTTAGATTGGGAAACTAAGATGTTTTGGTGATTTTAAGTGAAGACATTGAGTATTAGGTAGCTGTGTATAGTAGTCTGAAATTTAGAAGATCAGAGCTGGAGAAACACTATAGGAGTTAACCATGTGACTCACCACACATGGCATTCAAAGCCATGGGTCAAGAAGAGGTCATCTGGGGAGGGGGCATGTTCATTCAAGGCTGGGACTCAGCTCAGGGGCACTCCAGTATTTAACGGACAGCCTGAGAAAGAGAAGCCAGCAAGGAAGACTGTGAAGGAACAGCCAATGAAAGAGGAGAAACCCAGACATAGATGGTGTCCTGAAAATCACAATGTTTTAAGAAGGAACAGGTGGTCCCCTGTGTTGACTGCTGTTGAGGAGCCCAGTAAGATGAGGACAGAAAGTGGACCACTTAGATTTGACATGATGACTTTAATAAGAGCCATGGCAGTTGAATCGTGGGGCTAGAATTCTGAATGACGTGGGTTAAAGAGAGAACAGAAGGTAAAGAAGTAGAGACACGAAGTATAGAAATTCTTTCACGTTTTGCTGTAAAAGGAAGGGAAATATGGGACTGTGGAGTGAAGGATGGATTTTTTTTTTTTAAAGGAAAAACCTATTAAGGCATTTTTGTATGTAGATGGAAATGGTGCAGAAGAAAGGGAAAAATAGATAAATTAGAAACAACAAGACATAATAAGCAAGAAGTAGGCAAGAAGTTATTTGCTCAAGAGAACAAGTGAACAATGGGCCTTAGAAAGTAGGAAATAGGGAAAAGTGAGTTAAGGTTGCAGGTACATTGGTAGAACTGGGCTGTGGGAAAGCAAGTTGAATCTCTTCTTATGGTTTCTATGTTCTCTAAGAGGTAAAGCAGTGTCAAATGTAATTGGCAGGGGATGTCTTTTAGAGTTTGCGGAGGAGAGGCAAAGGGGTGAAATAGTCGTTTTGGAGGAAGAGAAACTGAATGGACTGGACGTATAGTGTTGTTAAGAAGTCTTGAAAAGCCACTTGAGATTTTTGTTCATAAATTTAAAATAAAAATCTAAATTAAATGTGAAACCTGTTTGTACAGTTGTGGGCTTTTGCCCGGTCACGTTCAGCTGGAGGGCAGCTGCTAAGCAGATGGAGCCTTGGGTTTAACCAGGTTTTGGAGTTTTGCCAAGTGAGTTCTAGAAGGGAGGGAGAAAGGGGTTGAGGGCGTGTGTGAATGGGGCAGTATTCGGACGGATGTGAACGCTAAGCAGGGCAAGGAGGAAAACGAGCACCTAATGTGGCTGATGACAATAGAGGCTATTTGGTGGAGTAAACAGACTTGGGTCAGTGTGGGTCTAAGAACTGTGGACTTTTCCTCTTATGCCCTGTCCGTCTCTTCCTTTGTTCATGCCTCCATCTGAAGAAGTCTCTGAATTTCTAAGACCCAGATCATTTCCTCCGTGAAATCATCTCTAGAACTCTGCTCTTAATTGATGTCCCTTTTCCTGGACTTCCGTTACATCTTATTATGTACATTTTATTCAAATATATTGATGAATAACTACCAAGGGCTTATAACCAAGTCATTGTTATAAGCACTGGGAACATAACCATGAGCAAATGCAGATGTGTACCTGGGCCCTCATGGATGCATGGTCTATTACAGAGACACATGGTATGTATTATAGATAAATTGTGTTTTGCAAGACTTAAAAACCCTGAGAAATTTCAGATGTGATAAATATTTCTTTACAACTACGTTGTAAGCCCCCAAGAAGCAGGAATTTGTGCCATGCCAAACATTGTCAATTCCTTGAAGAATTCATGTTCCCTTCACCTTGAAGATGTCCTTTCAGAGGTTGGCAAGGAAAAGTAGTGAGTAGAAGGCAATGGGAAAAGTTTTCCTGAAGGCCATGAATTTGTATGCATCCGGTTTTATGCCTCAAGTTTGGGAAAGCCTGGACTACTTATGGAATGATAATGTCAAGGAAGCTTGGCTGTTTCCTTGACATAATGATCCACTGTGTTTGTCCCGTGGTTCGTTAGGACCATATGTTGCAGCAACCTTGATCTATGCCCTGCACGTCCTTTTCCACATTTAAATTAATTATCTTGAAAACCTAAGGTGTGACCGTGATAGATCTAAGTAAGAGGAAATACACAGATCTCAAAAGTGAGGTTACCTCGAATTTTTGGAAGACTCACACTTAAAGGGATCGTTACCAAGTAGTGACCATGTGTTCAAATCAAACACAGCTCTTTCTTCACCAGATGTTTGCATTTGTCAGGGACTTTTCTGCTAATTATTCAAAGAGGTCCTGGAACAGCACACATGTGCCCGTTTTCAAGGAACGCCACGTACCCAACACACATTTATAACCATTTACAGATAAACCAGCCAGATGGATTCATCTCTTTACATAATGTTACATAATTTTGTCAGTGACTAAGACACCTTTCAGGACAGACTTCGATATAGGAAGTTTAAATATAAGCCCAGAGTTTTAGTTATGAGAAGTCATGAACTTGAGAGCTACAGTGAATTCCAAGTGAAAAGATTCAGGATCTTTTGATTTGCCTCAGGTACAACCAGTCAGTAATAGCCAGTGTTCTTCTTTTGTTCAAACGAAGCATCCGTGTCTGCAGCCAGGTTTTGGAAGTGAATGGTTGGTGATGCTTTGATGTGCCTGGATGCCAGGATGTGGAAACTTCATCTTATATTGTGTGATTTGGGATATTCTAAAGCTCTAATTCTGCTGCCCTAGATCCCAGTTTGGAGCGTAATTGCTTTATTAAAAAAAAATAATAGATTTGCTAACTACTGTATGTAGGCTAGATAAACAACAAGTTTATACTCTATAGCACGGGAACTGTGTTCAATATCTTGTCGTAACCTATCGTGGAAAACAATATGAAAAGGAATATATAAAACATTTTGCTGTGCACCAGAAATTGACACAACATTGAAAACTGACTCTACTTCAATTAAAAAAAAATGGAAAAAAATTGATAGGTTAAGATGTTCCACTCATCTCTTCTGTCACTATTCTCCATTATATGGAGTTGTGCTGCTGGACCTGTTTTAGAGGTTGGGGGTTCCTGTAAGAAGCTCTCCTGGTGTCTCAATGAGACCTGTTGGTTTGTAGAAGCACACGTTTGAGGGAAGTGGGGTGACGTTAGAAATCACATGTGTGCACACACCCGAGGTGGACTGCTCTGGGGAGCATGGCAGACAGGCACGAGTGTCAGCAACTTTCTGTCCCTCTGACGACCCTGAGATCACAGCACAGAGAAGTACAGGGCTTCAGCTTTACCTCCACAGGGAGCTTGAAGTCAAGACTAACTGGTGTGTCTGCTGGAGCTGCCATAACAAAGTACCCTAGACTGGGGGGCTTAAATTACAGAAATTTGTTTCTGGAGGCTGGAAGTCTGAGATCAAGTTGCTGGCGGGGCTGGTGTCTCCTGAGGCCTCTCTCCTTGGCTCATAGCTGTCCCCTTCCTGCTGTGTCCTCGCGCAGTCTTCCCTCTGTACCCGTGTCCTGACCTCCTCTTCTTATAAGGACACCAGTCAGGTTGGTTTGGGGCCCACGTGACCTCTTTAAAGACCCTACCTTGAAAGACAGTTCCGTTTTGCCTAACTGATGTTTAGGACTTCAGCAGATGGCTTTGAGGAGGTGGGTGGTGGTGGTTGTGGTGGTGGACAATTCAGCTCATAATATCTGGAGAATTCTAGAGCTGGTACACTTCTTCAAGGAATCCACTAAGTTCGGTTCTGAAATACAACCATATTGATCCCACAAAGAGTAACAATGAATTGTCTAAGCTCTGATTTTAGGTATGTTACCCGCCTTCCTTAGGATCCAGCGGTCTAATCTGAAAATTGGTGTTAATAATTCTTGCTTAACTTCTTTTTCGGGTGATCCATCTGATGAGATGTTGAAGGCAATTTGAAAATATAAACTATTACGCATATAAAAATATTAAATAGTAGTAATAACACTAATAATTTATAAAATATCTATATCTGGAAGGCATGCTGGGGGCTAAAGCTCCTTCTGCCAGGCTTACCCTGGAAGGGCATTCGGCGGCTGCCTCTCTTCTACATGAATCGTTGCTCTCTACTGAATGATGATGGTCTAGCCCACCACCTGCCTCATAAAATTTCTTGAGTGACAATACGTCCAAATGTGAAAAGGAGGGGAAAAAATTCTCTGTCCTTGTTTTTATTTTGCTTTTGATGTTGGTCACGATTCCTTTTCCCACTTTGACCTGCGTCCTAGAAATCATCCTGGGGCTATCTTGGATGTAGAAGTTTTCTAAGCTAGTAGGTAATAGCTATTTTTTTAATTTTTTTTTTTTTTTTTTTTTGCTTGAGGAATATACTTCTGCTAGAGGTATAGTCTATGAATGTGAATAATAATCCCACTTATGCATCTGCTATTGGGAGCACAGGAAAGAAAAGAAGGAATTTTAAGCTTATTTTACATTATTCAAGAGTGGAATTAAGATCAGTAAAGGCAAGCTATGGGTGAATAGATTTCAATTCATTAGGAAAAAAAGAACTTTCTAGCAGTCAGAATACAGAAAATAGAATGGATCACCTTCCTAGCAGGATCTTTGTACAAAGACTTCTAAGCTGGAAATCCATGAACCTCTGTTTCTGTCACTGGCTGGTGTGTCAAAGAAGCCAGTTCAGAACAGAGCCCGAAGTGGTCTTGTCGGACACCCATCCTGAAAATGTGGGCAGTGCTTGGTGTGGCCGGCATTGACGGCACAGTTTGGCTAAGTCTTGGGGCCACTGTGGGATGTGGGATGAGTGAGTTGCAGGTACTTAGAATGTTGAGAAAGTGGAGAGCAATGGTCACTGGGTCATAGTCTCTGATAGGACATGCGTATTTCCTAGATTCAGAAAGTGGGAGTGTTGAGAAATCACCAATATTATCTATACGCACAGTTAATCTCCTAGCTCCTCTCTGGAAGGCAAGACCTTAGGTAGAACCAACAGACCCATCTGAAGTGACAGGGGAAGTTGAGTACAGTATGCGGTGCCAGACAGCCTTTGCCAGGAGGGAAGAGACCAGCCAAGATTCCACTGCACCTGGATCGAGATCGTTTTGACCGTAAAACCCAGAGAGCGCTAGAGTATGCTTGGTGGCCGTATTATCCCTCTTTCCTAGACTCTCCTGTTTGCCCCTCCTACCGCCAGCTAGTGGCACAGAGAGGCAGATGAGGAAAAGCAAACGTCTATTGAAAATCTATTATGTGCTAGGCACGTTACACATCCTGACTCACTTTATTCTTATGATCATCTTCTGTGGGTAGGTTATTATTACCTTCACTTAGCAGATGAGGAAACTGAGCCTCAGGAAGACTAGTTGGGATTCAAACCTGGTCTGTCTGATTCCATTAGCCCAAAAATATATAATTTTTTTTTTTCACGACACTGTACCGGATAAGAAAAGGAAGAAGGTAGATGATGGCAGATCTTATACCATACCTGTCGGGACATCATACATCAGTTACGTATTATTCATTTTATCGATTATATTGTCAGAATGTTATAAAATTATCATGATTATAATTCTGTGCTTTGCCATCCAGAATTGCTGGCAAAGAATGCCTTTTTCTGATCGACTGGAGTTTCTCCATCTTGGTGAGCTTTCTATTTTTACCTCTCTGGTTAAATCCTGGATACAGGTTATCATCCTTGAACTTCTAACTCCCACTTTTAGCTCTGCATGTCCACCTGCCCCTGTTATCAGATGTCTCATCATGAGAAAGGCTAGGTCACAGTTTATCAAGCATCTCGTATTCATGTTTAGAGCTCCACCCAATTCCACCCTTATCTCTATCTGCGTCCTCACTTTGAGCTACACCCTTCTCACCACTCCCCTTTTTTTTTTCATTTCTGTCCTGATTCCTGATCTCTCCTTTATCCCCCTTTTCCATTCATTGTTATAACATCTCCTTCCATTTGGTGACTTCAGCTTAAACATCTAAAAAACTAGCGCATGTCGAGTTACAGCGTTGTGAAGTCCCTAAAAACATAGACTGTGCAGATTTAAGCATGAAGGCTTGGAAGGATTCCTGGAAATAATGTAAGAGGAATAGTATCTTTGCTCCTAGCTCATCACTAATTAGTCATGTGACGTTTGGTAACCCAGATAACACTGATCACTCTCAGCTGATCATATGTAAAATCACGGCGCTGGATTAGAGCTCTAAGATGTCCCTCCATCGGTCATTCTGTTATGCTGATTTCACCCAGTGCAGATAATTGCATTCCAGAATGTTCTCTGGGGTTCTCAAAAGGGAATGTAGAGAGCTGAGCCTTAACACAGGGGAGTGGCTGAAACAAAGACAAGAATTTTCTTGCAATCTTGCCTTGGGAGAAAGAAAAGATTTACCATTCTCTTCATGTTCATTTTGGCCTCTAAATATTCTTCTTCATGGCACTAAATACTTAAGAAAATTGCTTTAAATCTTGTCCACATCTCAGTGAGTAATGTCGGTTACGGCTGTTACTATCATTCTCATCGAAGGGTTATCATCGTCCCCCATCTACAGATGAAGAAACAGAGGGTGCAGAAAGCTGGAGCCTTGCTCAGCCTCAGCGGGTGACTCAGAGGTTAGGGAGGAAGGTGCTCGACTGTCCCCCATGAGGCTGGTCCTCATCAAAGAGAAGGCCCTGCTGCAGGACACTGTTTTGGGTCTATCCAAGAAGGTTCGGGGAACTTACAGATTAAATTCTTTCAAAACACTTTCCTCCAACAGGGCCCTGGGGCCATCAACAGCCGGGGGCACTCTTTCCTGGATCTCGTGTGGCGCCTCTGACTCTTTTTCCTACCTCTGGCAATGGGCATTCGGGTCATCAGGGTATCCGTGCAAAAGGATGAAACCTGGTAAATGTACTGATGAACTCAGACATAGCTGATAAAAATAAAAAGGAATGATGAAACAGCAGCACCAAGGGCAGCAATAAACGCAACTGGGCTTACTTAAGATTTGTGTTGAGCAACAGATATGGGTAGGTTCCATAAGGGCGGCATCCAGAGCAGTGACTGGCTCCTAGTTAAGAGTTTGACGTGTGTTTGTTGCACGCCAGGCTCTGGAGGTACAAAGATGAATAAGCCACGAGACTTTCCCTCAAGCAAGTCACAGCCCAGCCGAGGGCATAGACAAGACAGCAGACACAGCAGCAAATTATGAACCGAAATTTATACAAACACCCAAGGAGCTCAGGGGAGGGAGTAATTAACTAGAAACTAGAGTAGGAGAGTGAAACTTCAAAGCCCGCAGTGTCTGATGGATTGCAGGTGCAAGGCCCTTTCCGAGCAGATGGACTCCTAAACTTTTCTCTGACGTGGACTTGTATGGATCAAAGCCTATACGTTTTCGTTGTAAAACGGAACGTATGTCCATTAAAATCACATTTGATAACTCGAACCATTAAATTACCTAATACTTCCCGCTCCCCCTCCCCTTTCTTGGCAAAGTAAAAGAAATTTCTTAACTGAATAATCACGTTGGATTGAAGAGTCATTTTTTTCCTAACAAATTGACACTTTATTATTTTCCGTTGGGGGTGAATGGGCAACTCCTTCTGATCACTCAGAGCTCGTTACACAGAACAAGGAGGAGGAGGCTGCATTAGAATGAGCAGACTCTTCCAGACTGGAGAAAATGCAGAAATATTTCAGAGAGGGACTCGTTTCAGTTAACGAATGGAAAGAGTGGGATGTGCTTACTGGAATATACGGCTGAACAGACTTTCTCTTTTAAAAAAAATTTTTTTTGGAGGGAGGAGGTCATTAGGTCTATTAATTAATTAATTAATTAATTAATTAATTAATTATTATTACTAACGCAGGTACTGGGGATTGAACCCAGGACCTCGTGCATGCTAAGCGTACGCTCTACCATTTGAGCTACACCTTCCCCCTGCATGGACTTTAGAAGTATGTAAAGGAAGTTTTGAGATTATATTATGTGTATTGAGCTAGTTTTCTAGTTTCTAAAGCCTGTAATAGTGGATTTCAGTGCATCAGATTTTGCTGTAATGAGGTGTGTCTGTGAGAGCTACATATATAAATCCATGTCCCAAGTGTGTCCTAAATGACGGTGACACTTAGGAGAATTTTAAGGGAGACTAGTACTAGAAAACTCTATTTGTGTAGAAGAAAAACATTATAATAATGTTAATAATGTTAATTATCATAATGTTTTTCTTGTAGAAAACAGTTGGAGAAATCAAAAGTTGAGAGAAACATACGTTCTCTACATTAAAACAGCAAGAGTTGTACTGAGGGAATCTATCCACCGAGGGACCCCAGATCATGGAGAAGGTGGCAGGCAAGATTTGCTTTTGAAAAGAACGCTGTAATATTTCTGATTTTTATCCAACCTAATCACATTTCAGATATTTAAAGATTTTCTGATTCATAGAGAAATTAATTTATGAATGGTCAGAATGTTCTTTGAATAAACACTTTAACTATGAAACCTACTTCTCTGAAAGTTGTTGAAAACTGGGTGGGAAAGGAATTAGATCTCCATTTAGAAATAAATGCATACATTTCAGAGAAAAGTAAAAACCACGAACCGTGCTCTGTGTCTTAGCTTAGAAACATTTCTCTTTTTTATAGAATGAAGGAGTCTTGAAGACCAATACAACTCGTCATGCTCCATAAAAATGTGCGCAAGTTCTTCTGTCCCAAATGCCGTGAATTGGGTAAGAAGAAGTCTCCGAAAGTCACCCCAAACTGACGTGGGGCACATGAGAAGCAGAGACTTGCCTGGAATCGCGAACAAGTCACTTACTGAAGCGGGAAAGAGGCTGGGTGCTCCGGGACTTTACCACACTGACCTGTAGAAGGAAGGACGGCCCTCATCCTGCTTCCTTGACACCACTCAGACCGTCTGGTTTTACTACACTTTGTTTAGGGAAATACACAGATGATGGAATTTGCCTTTGAGTATTTCTGGGTAGTTCTCTGGGAAGGAACTGTTGTTCAGTTTTCGTATATTTCCTTTTCTTTTCAGAAATAAAAATCTGTTCAGGAAGACTGGATCCGTGGAAGGTGCCCAGCTTCTCTGCTGCTCTTTCCGAGCCCTTCCAGAGTCTCCGAAGTGAGGACCCCTCCCTTTTATATTTCTAAACAGATACTGCAAAGTGGACCTGAGGATGAGTCTGTCCTTAAGGATGAGAAGGGGGTCCACGTTCTGGACATGTTTAGCCTCTCTGGTCTGTGACTTGGCTGGATTAAAGTTTCACAGCAAAAATAAGATCTGGATGTTGCTGACAAAGAGGCTTCCTGTAGCTTCTCAAGCAGTAAGGATTTAGTGAGTATTTCCAAGGTGTTGCTCATTTTCAGAAACCCATGTACCAAGGATCTGTAGGCAGGAACTGCAACTGTCCCCATTTTCTGGTGTGTTTCCGGAGTGCGGCACGGTGATTGGCACATGAATGTGAATTGAGTGAATGAATCTGTGCAATGAACGGCTGAGTTTACTTGTATGTTCCCTCAGGCTTCGTAACCCAGAACCAAGCGCGATGCCTGCCACGTATTTGGCGATCGGTAAGGGTTTTGTCAAACGAGCCAGTGAATCCAGGAATGTGTTCAGGAACTTACCAAAGTTTTCCATTTGATAGTTTGTGGCCTTTGAGGACTATCCGTTCGAATTACTACCTTTGCTCAATTAAAAAAATTATTGTTTGAAAAAGAGTAATTGTCGCTCTCTCTCTGTAGTCCTGGGCTGCAGAAGGCCTGCTGGTGAGGGCAACGTGTATTTCCCATGCCTCTGCTTAGCACACTTGTGAAGGTGGCATGGTTTTAGCAGATGGACCCAGAAAGAAGGGTCTGTGTTGCAGTTAGGCTAGAAGGGAAGTTAGTACGTTAGGGTTTTGAGGTCACCGGTTAACAAGACCCCCAGCTGGCTCAAGCACCGCCTCCTCCGGTCAGGGTTCTCCTCCACACGGCTTATTTCTGCTCTGATGAAAACAAAGTCTGGGGGGCGGGTAACACAGAGAGAGCTTAAGGCAGGAAGCAGAGACGCTCATGCAAGCTTACGGCTGATATGAAGGGAGAGGAAAAGGCTGAAAGTACGTCCTTTTGGTGACCTTATTTAATATTCATGGAAACCCTTGCAGTAGGTGTTAGTGTTCTCCCCCATTTTACAGGCAACCCGAGGCCCAGAGAGGTTAAGTAAGTTGCCCAAGGTCAAACAGCAAACCGGTGGCAGAACAAAGTTTTAAACTCAGGAAGTTCGACTTCATTCTTAACCACTTTTAGCCATCATATTACGTTATATTAAATAATGTGTCCCCTTTAATTGGCAAATCTTCATTTAGAGAATCTGGAATAAAGGAAGGATTTACTGTCGTGGGAGACTTCGCTGGAGTTTTTAAAAAAATAGGGTATATGTGCCTATAAGACCAACCTCATGGAACAGCATCTTGGAGACCACACAACAGATCTCTAGTTTAAAAATAACCCCAGTGCCTACTTATGCATTATTTTAACAGTATCCATCCTAGAGAACATGGTCCTGGCCTGAGAGAGTAAAATCAAATATCGCAGCGGTCTGGCACACGAGGACTGTTGCCCTCACTGCCAGCTGTTTAGGGATGGGATTAGTTGAGAAAAGTCAAGTGGGTTACTTTGGAGCGGGCCAGCCTGGTGGTAACTGGGGAGGTCTTGGCTTCTACTGAGCCCTGCTTTGTTTTTTTCACCCTTACGTGCTTGGAACGCCACACAGTTGGTGCACTCCAATAATGAAAGAACACTTAGGACAGATAACAGACAACACAGGAACAGGTGTGCACCTGAATAAAACGCTTCACCGTGTTACACTCGTTTGGGCTTTGGCGTTGCTTTCACGCTTGAAATGTAGGCTAAGACTGTGCCTGTTTCAGCTTTTACAGTTACTTCTTTGACCATGTTTGGTTTGGCAGTTAAGAAAAAAACCAACAGAAGGATTACATTTCAGTGGCACAACACCTAATCCTCAGGCAAATGATTTGTCCACGCTTAATATAAAGTACTTAGGATGTATTGTTTGATGTAAACACTAGTTCCAATAAAATGGTGCCTGAGGTACCGTTCTCTAACTTGTAATACCCTATTTGTGTTGGCCTGCACACACTGCATGTAAAGCCATTATGATAAAATATATTCTCTTTAGCCTGAAAAAAACGAAAATCAGAGCACAGGACTCAGACCAAGAAAGGAAAGATACTGTGAAACACGAAGACCCTTGGAGTGTCTGGAGTCGGTCGGTGATGGGGACAAGCCAGTTGGCACCTCTTAAGGTGGAAACTGCCCCGTTGTCTCGGTGGAGCATCAGTTTAGTCACTTAAGGCACTTTATTTGAATCGAACGTTGTGCTGAACCCAAATCCATTTAGCCGCTGTGTTTGTGAAGCTTTTGTAACGGAAGGGGCAGCTGCATCGAAGATTTCAAGCACAAAGGAAGGTTAAAGGAGGCACACACTATCCAGCCTACCCCGGACAGCAATCTCTGCTCTCAAACATCCACTTGTTATAACCTTTTTCTCCAGGACCCTGTGCTGCTTAGAAGCATGCAAGGTTAATAAAAACAGGCAAAAAACTGTGAGGCATTTCGAGGCGCAACATTCATCTTGCCGTTCCACTGATGCGGGGATGACAGAAATCACTTTCAACCTCCTTTCCTGCTGCTTATTTCACCTGCGAGTCGTGAGCCACTCCTCCAGGTATCGGAGAAGGATCACTGTTCATACGGTGTTATAAGAGAGATCGGCATATTTGCCATTATCCTCATCTGATTTAATGCTTATAAATCAGCGAAAACTCCACCTCAATACCCTTCCCTCAGTCTCTGAAGAGCAGACGCTCAGTAATAGCTCCATTCAGCTCATCCAGCGACTCACTTCCAGGACGCCAGTGATGGAGAGCCTCCTCTGTAATGGTAGCTTCAGCCAGAGAACGAAAAAAGCCCAGAGCCTGAACTAAAGTGATTTGAGTTTTCAGATTTTTTTTCTCCTGACTCATCTGTAACTATTCAGGAGTTGCAAGAGAGGCGAACTTTGAAATGAGATGCAGCCTTTTTTTTTTTTTTTTAATTCTTTTTTTGGGGGTGGGGGAGGTAATTAGGTTTATTTATCTTTTAAAATAGGTTACTGGGGATTGAACCCAGGATCTTGAGCATGCTAAGCACATGATCTACCACTGAGCTGTACCTTCCCTCCCTAAATGTAGCCTTTTAATTTGGGTTACAGTCCTAATTTTTATCTTTTCCAGAGTCATTCAAAGTGCAAGTTTTTGAAGGTTGTTTTGGCCGAGACTTTTATTTTTAAGGGTGTTTACAAATAGATAAAGTACTTTAAAAAAATCCATGAAAGTATCTTCCCATTGATGAAAAATCTGGAAGTAAAACTGAAAACGGGAATGGCAGCAGAAAGGAGGGAGGAGGGAGAAAAGAGAAGTGACACCTTTCTTTCCTCATCACCATGGCACTCTGACACCTGCTTAGCCTTCCTGAAAGCCCCACAGACAGATGGGACCCTGGCGCACAAAGTGACCGCCATGCCAGGGTGGGTCCAGTGTCCCCGGGAGTTGTTACGCAGGCAGTCCAACCTGTGAGAGGGCCTCTCAGGGCTCCCACTCAGCTGTCCTGGTCCATCAGCCTGGAGGAAGGAGGTCTACATTCTGGATAATTGAGGGTAACTCGAAAAAGAAGGGCTGGCTCATCCTGGAACTCTTCTTTGGGTCCCAGGTCTAGCTTTAGAACCCAGAGCCTAGGACTTGGGTGAGGCCAGTAGGTGTGTGCTCAGGTCTTCAGATCAGAACTGGAACGGTCCTGCAGTCTTTCTAGGGCTTTTTCTAATTAGGAGAAGTGAGATTTCCTGAGAAGAAGGTCCTCTCCTGGTCAGGTTCCCACTCATGCGAATGAAGCCGGAAGCAGATGAGATAAGAGGTAGAAATGGGATTGGAGTTAGAAGGAAAATCAGGAAACCTTTAGTGATAGGAAAAGAGGCACTTCTTGGCTCTTACAAAAACTTCAATCAAATCGCAAATGTTTTCCTATTCTTCCTTCTTTTTCAAATTTTAGTCTGACGCCCAAGAGTGAAGCTAAGGAGATTCTTTTCCATCATCTTCTGTCCCATAAGTGGCTGCTCATGTTTACCTGAAACTTCAAATCTTTTTCTAATAAATTCCAAGGCTTTGTGCAAATTCTTTTGTTGATTTGGAATTTTGTTATTTTATCTACAGTACCTCAGTTAAATGAAGGAAGAGATGTATTTACTTTAGGAATCTTTTACTTGCACAGAGATTTCTTTTCTTTTCTTTTCTTTTCTTTTAAATTATGAATGGTATTTTTTAAGTGAAGTTATTCTCTCTCATTTTGGAAAATTCCTTTAGAGTGGCTTGAAGGAATTTACTGTTTTATCCAGCTACCTGAGAGAGTGCCTATTATTAGCAACAAAAACCCTGTTATAAGAATAATAGAGAAAAAAAACACTTGTGCAGCTATTCTGTATTAGGAAAAAAAAAAAGGCTCAGGTTGAGATTTCAGAATTCTTTCTTGGAGAAGGTGAAATTGGCTACCCAAGATATTATAAATAAGGGGAAAATACGATCAGAAACCTGATATGATACCTAACTGTACTTAGAATCTGGTTATTGATATGAAATGTTCTTGCTGTTGACATTTTAAATTTCTAACTTACTTTCAGGCTAAAAGAATGTGATGTTTGGTTCTGGAGTGTTCAAACAGGCCCAGCATTCCCTTCCTGGGTGACTGTATTCTGAGAGCCATGTGTAATCAGTAATGCTTTGCCAGCAGTAGTGTCGGCAGGTCAGATGCTCATTGTTGCAGTCTCCGAGGGTGGCAGTGGAGGCATGGAACCACAGACCCACTCTCTGGTGAGGGCTGCCTGTGGTGAGAGGGTGTTGCCTTCTGAAAAGTTCAGTTTGACTTATCCTCTTCCTCCAGTTTTTCTCATACCACTTGCAGAGAACTGAACAGATACCATTTCCACTTTTCTCCATTTTTAACACAGGAGAAACTAAAGTCTGGAGAACATAATGGCCTTTTGCAAGGCTACTCGGATGTTTGCTGGAACTGAATGAAGAGGAAATGGTGGGGGAGAAGGTTCTGCATTTGGGTGGGAGGCGGAGGGGGTGTGGGTCAGAAGGGTGGAGAGAATCCAGATTTCTGCAGAGTTCTCTGCTGGCTCCAAACATGTGTGGATGTGTGATTTTGTAGCGCCAAAAGAGATGTTAGGTAAATGAAAAACTGGTCTTAGCTTAAGGCCTTGTGTTCCTATCAGCAACAACGGTACCTTAGCTTCACCCCTAACTCCTTTTCCTAAACTCACTGATTTAAGTTTCAGAGTTTTTGGTTTTTGGGACACTGGATAAAGCAAAGTTGAGTGCCTGAAATGCAGAAACCAATCTTAGTTGTTCTTTGGCAAGTTCCACAATTTATTTTTCCTTCATTTTCTCAACTCCTCAGTATCTCTAAAACCTGTCCACTTTCCTCCATCCCCACGGTCACTGCTCTGGACTAGGCTGCCATCATTTCTCCCCTGGGCTTCTGCAGCGGCTGCTTAATTATTCCCCTGTTTTCCATCTAGCTTCTCTTATTCTTCCCAATGACAACCAGAGTGCCCTGTAGACAATAAATCCGGGTCTTTAAGGTACCCATTTAGACCCCTTCTTTGATGTTTCCCCATTGTCCTTAGGACAAAATTGAAAATCTTTACTGTGGTTTACAAGGCACTCTATGGGGTGGTCCTAGTGATTCCTAGCCTCTGGGAACCAGTATTCCACTCACTCTCATGCCCCAGCTAAGGCTGCTCTTCCATGTCCTTGAGAAAGGAGCACAGCTTCTCAGTCCCACCTGCTTGGCGCGGTTCCAGCCTAGTCATGCTGCATGACTCAGCTTAAACGGAGCTTCTGCACACAAGTCTTATGGAACACCCCCGCCCAGACCATGATAGCTCCTCCTGCTGCGAGTTTCCATGGTACCCCGTGATCATCCTTTTGTGATCAGACTTGTGATAGCCTGTGTGGGTTTATCTGCCCAGAGGACCAGCAATCTCGATGTTGGTTGCTCACGAATGAGGGCAGAGGTCACGCCTGTTCTGTCCATTTCAAGCACCCATTATGTGCTGGTTCACAGCACGTGCTCAGTAAAAACGTATGAATTAATATGATGTTCAAAGACCTAGTGATCTTGGGTTTTTTTTTTTTTTGTAAATTTAGCATCCTTTGTGTTAAAGAAGATCCACTCTTTTCCATCTGAAAAATGAATTTACTTTACTAAGATCCAAGGATGGTCTAGAATTCCCCTTGCCTAGTGTTTTCATAAAAAAGAGTGAAAAACAGACCAATTAGATCAAACAGGCAGCTGCACCTTTGATACCTACTCACCCCCCACCCCCACCCCAGCCACATATGCAAATAGTTTTTAGAAGGGGAAAAAGCTAAAAGGCAAAACACCAGTCCAGGTTTCCTTGGCCTTTCTTAATCAAGGGTTAATAACAGCATTCTTTATTTTTATTGTTATGATTTAAAGTGAACTGAACATCGGTATCATTCTGGGCTTGAGCAGATTAAGAATGCAGGGCTGGCCTAGGAGGCTTAATTCTCTGAAGAGTCAACACAGTAGGTGACCAGTGACGGGGTGGGTGGGTGGACGGAGCCCTATAATGGTGCACAGCTTGAGAAATCAATGTAGAAAGGTAAGCTTAGTCACCATCAACCTTCTCACTGACTACGACCTTTCCATCCAATGGTGCATCTACTCTGTTTAGAGGGGCTTCTCTCCTGGAGCTGCCCGTGGTGACATGTGCCGGAGCTGAAGGCAAGCAGGATGATTCCTCCTCTCCCAGGACTCGACAGCGACGTGGGGGAATCAGGCAGGTAAACAGGCAGCTGCGAGGCTGTGGGATGCGTGCTCGGATCCAAGCACTGCAAGCTTTTGGGGCAGTGCAGAAAAGATGCATCTAACAATCTGATGGGAACAGGTGGCAGGCAGGTCAGGGCAGGTGGCCAGAGAAGACTTCCCAGGGGAGGCGACATCTAGTTAGACTTAAAGGACCAGTGGGGTTGGCGAGATGGACAGGTGGGAGCACGATGGCCTTGCAGACTGTCTTACACAAGGAAATGTGCAAGTCTGTTGCTGTCTGGAAACTCTCTAGTGTAACAGTGCATCGCCCACATTCATGAACACCAGCAAGATGAATCCGTGTATAGAATCAGCAGCTCGCTGCTGCCTGACGTCTCCAGAGCATCTGATGGAGCCTTGAAGGCTGAGTAGGGCTGCTGAGCTGCGTGCCTTTCTCCTGTCACCCCGTTGACCCTACCCCGACGCAGGTGGAATGTGATCAAAGGAGATCTTGAAATTCTTCACGTGCAATGCAGGTTACCCGGGACAGTCTGGGCCTGTCTCCTCCCCAGCAGGCCCTCTGGTCATCTGGAGAAGGTGCTCCCCCCATCCTGACCCTGGCCAGCTGTGGCACTGGCCTCCTTTCTTGAAATCCTAGAGGTTATTTGCACCCGACACCTTTCCAAACAGTCACCTGCTGAAACACCCTCTGGTGCCTTTCAAGAAGATCAACTGCATATTAAACAGGTATTTCCAGCTGCCCGGTCATTACATGGACTGGGTCGGATAAAATGCAGAAATTGTGGGGTTTTTTTTTCTTCCCCTCTGGGTGGTATTCTTTTATTGTTGTTGCCTCCATAAAAGGGCACCCTGGAAAGGACTGAAGGATATGAAAAATGGTCTCCAGATCTCTCTTTTGGAGATGCAAGAATCTTGGACAACTTGACAAAAGGATGGGGGGAAAGAACAGGGAGGGCAGCCGTGCTCTGAATTTAGAAACCATGCTTTGCTATCTGGATCTGATTCTGCCCGAGAATGCAAGCATCAGATAAAAATAACAAGTCACCCAGTCGAGGACAGATCTCTGGCTTCTCCCCCGCCCGGGGCTGCACATGCCCAGTGAGCACCCCTTCGGTGGAGAAGCGCTGAGCCGCATTCCCCAGCAGAAGGCCGGAGTGAGAAAGGGCCTGTGTTTGATGGATGAGCTCCGGCCTGCCATCGTGAGTCACTCCAGAACTAGCTGCAGGCAAAACAAAAATCTTTTGTGATTAATTAGAAAAACTGGACAATTATGAATTGACTGCACACAGCCAGGGGATGGTAATATAAATAGTAATGACTCTGGCAGAGCCTGATGAAAGCTCTGTGTTTGTGGGCGATCGCTGGAGAAAGGCACATTTTTAACATGGAATCTGCTTGAAAGGACCATTCCTGATCTTTGACAATTTGAGGGTCTTGACGGAGATTCCAGGTGACACCTTCAAAAGGGATTCGGGTTGACTTTTCTTTGATGCCCCTCCAAACACTGGACTCTGTGCCGACCTGATTCTTTTTCTTTCTTTCTTTCTTTCTTTCTTTCTTTCTTTCTTTCTTTCTTTCTTTCTTTCTTTCTTTCTTTCTTTCTTTCTTTCTTTCTTTCTTTCTTTCTTTCTTTCTTTCTTTCTTTTCTTTCTTTCTTTCTTTTCTTTCTTTCTCTCTTTCTCTCTTTCTTTTCTCTCTCTCTTTCCTTCCTTCCTTCCTTCCTTCTTTCCTTCCTTCCTTCCTTTTCCTTTCTCTCTCTCGCTTTCTCTCTAATTGACCCCAAACATCCTTTTCAGCAGCTCTGTGAAATTGCTCACATCTTTTGCCAACCTCCTTTCCAGCATATAGAGTTGTTGGCTGGTTATTCTGCCCCTCCCGGAGCACTTGCTTCCAGTGATACACTCTCTGAGGATTTGAACAAGGGTATCATTTTTATTCTGAGGCACTTCTTGGTTTAATCTTTTAGGGGAAAGACAAAGGAACCACCATGAATGAACTGTGTTCATCAGGGAAAGGAGGGGTCAGGATATTATAGTGAGTTATCAGATTAATGATTTATTCTGTTTTGGGTGTGAACACTATTTTTTTTTGGCAGGATGTCACCTGCCCCCTCCCTCAAAACACACACACACACACACACATACACACACATACACACACACACACACACAGAATGAGCTCATCTCACATAGTGGAGCTAGGGAAGATGATTTCTTTTAAAGGAAGTTCACAAGAAAAAATAATTAAACCCTGACAGTGCCGGCAAATGTCAAAATACAAATTTCCTCCAGTGATCATTTTTTAACCACCAGGGTAAGCAAGTTTCCCTTGGTCCTGGGGCAGCATATGCAGCCAACAGTGGTCACAGACCAAAGAGGAACAGGAGAAAATGCCATCTCTCAGGGCTCCCCCCTCCCCCCACCGCCACCACACTTTGATAAAACATCTTACAGACCTTTGAAATTTGGCTTCTGCCAGGCAATTAACTCGTCTTAACGGGCATTGTGGTGGCCCAGTGCCTTATCTGGCCCTCTGTTTGCACTTGCCGGCGTTCACAGGGCTTTCTATTATTATTCAAGCAGTGCCACCTCAGTGGTAAACCCATTGACCATTCAATCAGTGCAGTAGCTGCTGCGGATAATTAAAAGTTCCCAACCTCTTGCCCCAAGGCCAGGCTAGAGCCAGTCAGAGAGGAGCCAGGTCCTGGCTGCTGAGGGACCAATCGATCAGCTGATTAACCCTTCTTACTGATTGGTTAGAGCTGATTGCATCTCCAGTAAAGAAATCTCCCCTGGCCCCGGGGCACGAAAGGCAGCCATACATTCAGGGTGACTGTGAGCGCCTCAGCCGTCACTGTCCACACACAAAGTAGAGGGAGGGGAAGGGGCGGACGCCTGCTGCAGTATTTTCTAGATTTTATCTCCCCGCCACTGTTTTCCCTGGACTATCGCTGATTTTATTTCTAGAGAGAAAAGCCCTATTTCAGCTTCAGGAATGATGAGAAAGATTCCTGGCGTAGCAGTGGCTACTCCTTAGCTCGTGAGTGAAACGGTGAATTCTTGTCACCCATGATGTCCCCAGGTGTCCCCTTGCAGAGTGAATGAGGTCACAAAACACCGGAGACCGGAGACACACCCTTAATAAATGGATCTCTCTCACAGAAGATTGCTATTTGACTGGCCAACTCTGGCAGGGTTTGTATTTGCTGGCTAGTAAATATTTATCTCTGGGTACAGATAAACAATCTGTTTTCAATCCTGCTTATGTTTTGTCATTGGGAGTAAAATATACTGTATGAGAACAGAGGCATTAAAGAAAAAAATGACAGCCCTGCGTTGTCTTTGAAGGGAGTAGCTGAGATGCTATCAGATGGGTGTGGGGGACAGGACCGAAAGAAAGGCTCTTAAAGACTGATTTATGCGGATTTGGTAAGAGAGCCCAGCAAAGAGGGAGTCAGCCCCCCAAGTTCTGGACTTATCATCCTGTCTGCAGAGGGGAGAAAAGCTGAATTTTGCAAAGCAGACTTGGCCAATATTATCTCTGCCTCCATCTTCAAGAAGGCTGAGCTCCGGCTGACATCAAAGGCAGGTGGCCTGTGGGAAGCATGTGGGTTCAGGTTGCACGGCAAAGGCTGGCATGAAAAACACAGCTGTCAGGTTGGGAAACAAATATTTTCCAGAATCCTCAGGATTTTCCCCTCAGGATCCTCACCCCTGGAACTGCGGGAACCGAAAATCAGGAGATGTTTCCAGGAACCAGAACATCATTTGCCTCCCAGTGAAGTTGATGGTCATGGAGCGCAGTCTTGGATTCTACTAAGAGGGCTGCTTCTGGAGGAGGTGGCTTCGTCCCACGGGCCTTCCTCAGAGCAGGGTTTAGGGACCAAGTCCTCTGCGACTTGTCCAGGCACCGTGGATATGGAGCTCTTCAATTTGAGGAATCTTCCTCTTCAGAGGCTGGATGGGGAGGAGGTGGGAAGAAAAATGAGGAAGCTCTGAGGTCCTGAGAGGAGGGAAAAGTGTTATAGCAACACCAAGAATGATAGTTACACATTCACTCTCAGAAGAACCTAAATAATCCAGAATTATATGACTGGATATGTTTATTAACATATCAGTGGCCTTAGTCTCCTTGTCTTTAAGTGAGTTTATTAGATCACACACACACAAACACACACACACACACACACACACACACACACACACACGGAGATTTTCTTAATGACTTGCGGCTATTTAATTTATTTAAAAAACCCCCAACATTTCTGAAATCAAAGCAGAATTTGTAAAACTTCTGTGTAAAACCAGAGCTGTGTGCCATTAGAGGAAAAGGAAACACTACCCAACCTAGGAGGCATGAGATAATGGCATAGGTTCCTGTTAACAGAATCATTATTTGGTAGGAACATAATTGCATGACACTGCTAAATATAATATGGAAAATAATACACATATCTATTTTGGGTCTGCTGGAAGCTTACAGTCTGACTCGGGTAATAAATGTTATTTATTAAAATGCCCACGAGGCTGCTTGGAATTTAAAATGCTTTGAGTAAAGCGCTTCTACTTGAAACTACTTTTTGATATAAGATTTCTGTGCACAGAGAGGAAAGGTATAAAATAGGTCTTAGGAGAGAAATGAGTTGGGCTGTACTTGTTAATTTTTTTGTGGTTGGACAGAATTGACTATATTTGGGAAACCAGGTCATTTATGACATGTAGTGTAACTAAAACTCCATCGACATGCCTCTATGGTTTTGAAATTCTCGTTCAAAAATTCTCCCATCAAAGTGTTCATTGTGCGTTATGTTTTGCGCTGTTGCATAATTTCTCTCTTATCGTAAAGGGAATATAGTATTACCTACTCCAAAGGCAAGATGGAAAACTTTATTTAAATCAGGACAGGCGATACTGATGTGGAGGTGAGTATGTGCTCTCTTGTCTTGAGGAAGTTAAACGCAGCGCGCAGGGTTTCTGGATGGGAAGCCACACCTCCAAACAGTGAGCACCAGCAGAGCATCAAAGTGAAAAATAAGGCGGGAAGGGTGTAGCTCAGTGGTAGGTTGTGTGCTTAGCATGCAGGAGGTCCTGGGTTCAATTCCCAGTGCCAGCAATCAAACAATAATAATACATAAATAAACCTAATTGCCTCCCCTCCCCTCCAAAAAAGAAGGATGAAACACTACGGTTTAAAAAGAAAGAAAAACATACAGAAAAAAAGAAAAAGAAAAAACCCAGAACGAAGCGAAAAACCAGGTAGGATTCCTGGGAGGGAAGGACCGTGATTTAATCAGCCATTTTCTCTGTGGTCAAACAGAGACCACAAAGTTCACCTACTCACTCATCAAATCGCCTCAGAGTGGCATCTCTTTTCCAGGAAACATTCATTTTCTAAAGAAAGCAGATAAATCATCGACTAGATTTGTATTAAATGAATGCAAATGATTTTCTTTTAGCGATTCTGCTTGTAAAACATTTCTGACTATGCTTAGAAATGCCCCCAGATAGACTGGATGTGGAGGTTGAAGGAGTTTTTTAAACGCATCAGACAGATAAAAGTTCAGTGTATCTTACCTCACTCTTCTTTTTTTTTCTTTTTGAAAGTTTTTTTTTAAGCACCCAAGAGATCACACAACAATCAGCACGACCATATATCAAAGTTCACTTTATGCAGAAATCTGTGAAACCACACAAGTTCACTTCCTCATCTTTTGCAGCTCCCATCAATTAATTCAGCATCAAAGAAATCTAAGCGCTCACCAGGTCCATGTGGGTTAGGAAATAGTACATCCTGACACCTAACAAAATTATTCAGATAGTTTTTTCAAAGCTCCAGATATGATGAGACATTCAAAAGAAAACGTGCACCCTGTATATGCATTTTCTCTTAGATCAGAAAGCCATGTTTGGCTTTTGCCGTTTCAGTCTGCTTAGGAATTCCTAATGAGTAAACCGTAGTGTTTAACAGTAAAACATGGCTATGGCTCTTAAACGCAGGCTACATTTAACAACCATATATTGATTTTTTTCTTGTAATTTTATTTCCATGAGCATTTCTGGTTTCTTAATTAGTAGCTTTTTAGAGAGAGATTTAACATTCTCTCTATCAGAGGATTTGGCTTCTAAGATACGGCTTCTCAGGGGAGAGAAAGTTCTAGACTTGCAGTCTGTGTGGGGAGGGAGAGGGTCAGCGCCCTGTGCTTGCACGAACAGATGCACACGGACACGCAGCCCTCCCTCCCTGGCCCTGCCAACACAATTAACAGCAAATAGCGTTGGTGAACCCGGCGACAGAACTCAACAATTTCCAATCGCACGCTCACCCCATAACGGGAAGAACAGTTTACCCCATGTTCCTTATTAAACTGAAGTATTTTATTTAATGAGCATGACTCATGCAAGGTGTTCCCATAAATCACGGGCTGGTTTACAAACTCAATAACTAGGCTTCCTGCTATAACTAGGCTGTGCACACCTTAAATTATTAACACGCCAGGGCCTTAAGGCAGATCTTTGATGATGATGATATAAACACTGTGGAGACAAGGTGCTCTCTCAGCAAAAGATTATTGACTCTAATTACCATTTACCACAGGAAAAAGAAAAGAAAAGACAATAAAATATGAGGGAGAATTGAAATCTAAGATTTAATTTTATGAGGCGCTTTAAACGCCCCCCTCCCCACCTTTTTATTTTTCCCCTCTTTTTTTCTTCATGTTGGCGGCTCTCCTACCTGTCTTATCGCATCTCTGGGGTATAATAATAGCCCATGGTTGGCTAATCTGAAAAGGATGACAGTTGTTAAAGAGAAAGAAGGGAGAGGATGCAAGGAGGAGAGACTCCGCAGCTGATGTTACGTGCATTCTTTAAGATGTGATTGTAAAAGGCCAGGAGGAAGAGAAAATGATAGTACACCGGCAAAACCAAATCCCAGCTTTAGCTGCTTTTGCGTCTCTACGTAATAAAAAGGTTAAATGACAAATATGCCCGACTCTAGTCATTTTGGGGTTTAAACTAGAACTTCAGGTCAGCTTTTTAAAAGGAGTCTTTTGCTGTGATGATGTGCGTTGGTTTTCCTGGATCCTCATTATACAGTTGTTGGAAGGACGCAGAGAAATTAAAATGGAAGAGGTCTGATGGTAAGACGGCTTATTGAAAGACACACAGTCGATGATCATAGGAATAATATGTGTTTCATTTCTGGGTATTTGGAAAGTGGACATGTCAGCTGGGGGAAGAATTAGGGAAGGTCTCAGAAAACCCAGAGGAGTGTTCGGAATGACGGGTGGGAAAAGAGAGGCTTAGTCTAGCTTCCTGCTGTCAGGGCTTTTGTTCTGCCTGCCCCAGTGGCTCTTCATAGTTCTCGTTTCAAAGACTATCAGTCAGGTCACTGTCTCTGTTGGTTAAACTGTTGGCTCAGATCCCCCCTTCCCAGAGACTCCCAGAAAGTTGTCATCTGATATTTATTGATGGAATCATAAGATGTTGGAATTGGAAAGGACCTGGAAATGACCAGAGCCTTCATCTTGCAGATGTGAACATTTCAGCCCGGAAAGGGGAAGTGATTTGGCCATAAACCCCTCTCCCAGGACTACAGAGGTCTGAATGAAGGCGAGACCCACTCCAGCTCCTTACTGTGCCATAAGGTGCGTCCTCTGAAACTCATCTCAGAATCTCAGCAAAGCGGTCAGTGTCTGGGAAACACACTGTCAGCCTCATACAGAAAACAGGTGGTGCTGGTTACCATACCTGCCAGGGGGGTGTTGAAGGCAGGTCTTCTAATCCGATAAAATTGTCGAGCTATGACAAGAATGTGGAGGAAAAAATCTTTGATAGATGTTTACAGCCTTTTCCTTTGGCTTTGAAAAGCTTTCCTAGAAATTTTAGGATCATGTAAGATTTTTGGTAATGGTCAGTTTCGGGAACACAGGAATTTGTTCCCAAGCACCATTTTCTCTAGTATTTGTTGGAGGTCAACCATCAGTTCTCATCCACTCCTGAAGGTATTCTTAGGTTCCTAAGGGACAGCAGATGTGGAAGTGATTATAGGCACTAGGAACCCTCTTCAAGGGGCCTCTTGCTACACCTGTGCTTGTTTCTCCATCTGGTAAAGATGTGTGAGGTTTGGCTGTCTTACCCCAAGTTCTGCACCTGCATCAGGACCCACCGCAGCACAGTACTCAGGGGACACGTCCATCCTGCCCTCCTTCCTTGAAGAGCAAAGAGTGAGTCTGCATGTAAATTGAAAGACATTCAATGCCTTTTGATATTTTTGGGGAAAATACCTGCATAGTTCTCTCTCCGGTCATTTTGTCCAAGTCCAAGCAGGATCACCCACTGGAGACTGGAAACTAAAGATTTGGACCACTTCTGATCCTTGGGACGCTTCTGGATGTGTCCCAGAAGCCAGGGTGTCCTGGTCAAGCTTCAGTTGGGGTTCATTGTCTTTGTGATTATTTTATTTGGGGCTTCCAGAGAACTTTATCATATAGTTTAATTTTTCCCTTATTGGAGGAAATGTCATGCAATTTTGCCCCACTTCATTAAATAATGGCTGTACTCCATCCTTTACCAAAGAATTATGGTTGTATTCTTCCTAAGAGGTAACCACAGATAAATATTGAGAGAAATAGTTCTTATGTGTGATATATATAGAGAGAGAGAGCGAGAGAGAGAGAGAGGGAGAGAGAGCGCGCCTTATGAAAAACCTAGGATTCTTTTTGGATGACTAACACATTGTTATTTTGTGGGAGACCATGAGATATATAAATACTGGGGCAGAAGACCTAAAATTATGCATGTGTGAGTGTGTGGTGTACTTATAAAAATTGGTGTGCAATTTTCATTGGTAAAAAGTGAAATTTACACATCAAAACCGTTTCATGGTCTTTGCCTTGGGCTGATTTTAATGCAAAGAGCCACAACTGAAGTCTCTTCTTGAGGTGCTTTTAAAAAGGACTGGCCCTGGGTGTGTGGACGGACAGGCTCTTCCCCGTCTGAGAGTCTGGGCTCTTTGCTGAGAGACTGCCTGGGGCAGAGCCCTGCTGGTTGCTCTCACTGGCCCTGCTCCCAGGGGTCAATCCAGGGCTTAGCAGCTTCCACTCATCAATCTGACCTGGGGAAGAGGAACTAACAGAAGAATGTGTGTGCGTGTGTGTCTGTGCAAGCGCGTGCGTGCATGTGAAGGATGAATTTTGGGTTCAGGAAATGCTCCCCTGGAACCCGAGAACTTTGTCCCCATGCTTCAGTTCAGGACTGGAGATGGCCCAGGGCTCACCTTCTGAAGAGGCCAGAATTCTGTGCAGTTGAGTGTTATTTCATTTCTTGTGTAACTCTCTTTTAACATATATTACATTTTCCCCCCAAACGATGCGAGCTTACACACGTTCCATGCATATATATGCAGATAATCCTTCAAAGAAAACAAAATTGTGATCATGCTCTACATTCTGGTTTTTCTTTTCTTTTTTAAACTTTTTTGTAATGAAACGTTTCAAACCTACACAAAGGAAGGCAAATACTGCACCATCACGCTCCAGGTACCCACCGCCCAGCTATTTAACAGTTAGCCACGGACGGCCGATTTTATTTTGCCTCCGCCTAACTCATGCCCATTTCCACCTTATTATTTTAAGGCAAATCCCAGACATCATATTCTCTCATATTCTGGTTTTAAAAATTGTGGTAAAAATATGAAACCGAACATATGTATGTACATGCAAGACTGGGACACTGTGCTGCACACCAGAAACTGACACATTGTGACTGACTGTACTTCAATTAAAAAAATTGTAGTAAAATATATGTAGCAAAATGTACCATTTAAACCATTTTAAAATGTATAGTTCTATGGCATTAAGTACCATCATACTGTTACATAACCATCACATCGCACATCTCCAGAATTTTGTTGTCTCCTCAAATTTAAACTCTGTGCCCATCAAACACTCACTCCCTGCAGCCTGGACTCCAGCCCCTGGCCACCCCCATCCTACCTTGTGTCTCTATGAATCTACTCTTCTGGGGACTTCCCATGAGTGGAATCATCCAGTCTTTGTCCTCTGCGATTGGCTTATTTCCCTCAGCACAATGTCCTCAACGTTCATCCATGCTGTAGCCTGTGTCAGAATTTCCCTCCTTTTTAAGGCTGTGCATTCTGTGGTAGAACCTGTCGGTTCATTTAGTAAGAAGGCAGGGAGAATAGTTTTAACTCTCTCAATTAAATATCTCCTCCCTAATAAGTGTTACTGTTTGCTCTTGACTTGTTTATTTGGCAGGATATTAACTGACCGATTGCAAAAGAGAAAATCTTCTCTCCTTTGAAAGCCATGGGTCACTGCTGGGTGCAGGTGAGTGAGCGGTGTCCCTTTAGCAGCTGGACATCACAGGCGTGCGATACTTACTTATCTTAAACGTGCTCACGTGTGCAATTTTTCACCTATATATTGCATATACTTTGAGTCCCCTGTATGGTATACTAAGTGCGTACTGAGATCAGACAGTTACACAATTCTTAACAGGATGTCTTCTGTGGGTGTCAAAGATGGAAAACCTGAGCATTAAGTGCAGATGTGACCGAGAGGAAGGGTCACACTCCTACCCTAAACACGTTTCTCCAAGAACCACAAGTCCTTTTGGAATTAGTTAATTAGTCTTCAAAAGTACCTCGGGAAGATTGTGGAGCGCAAATTGATCCCGCCATTTGACAAAGAAGGTAGATATTAGCAAAATCAGTTGACACCTGAAAAATACAAAGCAAGGCACGGAAAGACTGTTCTTTTGGCTCTGCAGTTTCCGTGCCTGCCATCTTCAGGTCTGATCCATGGTCTCATCTAGAGACTGGAGAGCGTTCAGTTGTCTTTCCAAGCCCTGCCCTGTTGGTCTTCGCCCCGGGGAGGGGGGGGGGTGTGTGGTGTGCGGTCTGCTGGTCCACCGGCCTGCCAGTGGGGGGCAGGGGGGGGGTTCTAGGGCGGCGGCGATGAGCACAGGGGAGGGCAGCTCTCTGAGCTTTCACTCACCTTTGCTCTACTTTCCTTGCTGCTCCCAGTAAGAATCAGCCTCGGGCTTGATTCTTTCACATAGTTTCTGTTCTGGGCTGTAGCCTTGTTGGTTTTCTTTCTGTTGCAGGCTCTGACCACATCTTCATCTTTATCTTCTCCCTTCCTTCTGGGAAAACAAAAAAAGGGAGCCTGATAGAAGGCACAGGAGAGCCACAAGAGTGCTTCAACCAGAAGCTTGCTTTGCACACGAGCCGTATGTGGGTGCACAAATGTGAACGGATAATAACCGTTCTTTCTCCTGCCTCCAGCCTGCCCACCTCCGAGTCACCTCCTCCATAAAAGCTTCTTGTCTGACCCACTCATCCATCATTTAGTCATCTGCTGGCTTGGTCGTCCTTTGTAGTTGCCTTTGGTGGATATTTTAATCTGTACTGTTTTTTAACCTCTTGTGATTCACTCTCGCTGTCTCGACTTGAGGGTCACTTCCTCTGGAATTGGGGCAGGACCACGAATTACTTAGTGGTGTAGCTCAGCACAGGGTGGGCATTCAGGACGTCTGTACTAAGTGAACAATGGCCGTTCATCGGAGGGCAAGTGGAGGGACAGCGACCTCAGCTTCATGGCGTGAGGTCACACAGACAGAGGTGGCAGTCAGACGGGAAAGCGTGGCTTTGTCTCTCCCAGGCAGCTCTCGCCCGGGTGTAACTGCTCCAGAAGGAGGCAAGTCTGAGCTAGCATTCAGGCTTCAGGACATGCGATGGTGCTCCAACTGTTTTGGGGGGTTACCGTGAGATGAAAAAGCCATTAAGGTTGGCCATAGCCTCTAAAATCACTTATCTTGAATTCTCAGCTGTTGACCAGATGAATATTTGGTTTTATGGTTTGGTTGTCTGTATTTAATTTTAGGAGATGAGCAATGTCTCGCCTACAGCCCCTTTCTAGACTGCTTAACTGTTACCTTTGGGCTGCTAACGATTTTACTAAAAAGGGCTTGAAGACACTGACAGTCTTTGTTTGAAAAGAAGCCACACGGCAATAAGGGGTTAAGATATTATTTAAGATAGTTGACGAACTATCAATTTTATTTGCTGAATGTGTCTCACTGACGCATGCCAGGTAGTCCATAAACTAGACATGATAACTGGATTTATTTTTTTTAATGTCACCAGAGAAGCTTAATCTGAATGCAGCCATACATAAAACATTTCTGTAATGAGGAATTCGCAACTTAAAATATAATGCTTTTGTAACTCTGGACCTCTTGGGGAAAAAAATAAAATGAGTCATTAAGTCCCTGAAAGACAATATATGCGTTCAGCTTTAAATGTGTTCATCACACAGGCTCTTTTCCCTATGATGTGACTCCTTTCCTTGATCAGAAGGTCATAATCATTCTACTACAGGAGAGATGATGAAATTGGGTAGTGGAGTCATCAGGCATTACCTGTTTCCGTCTATTTCTACACCCAAAATGCTATTTGTCACTTTGCAATATAGTTTACGTGCTGGTATAATCTGTTACCTACGAGTGTGTAGACTGGAGAGCTGCAGAGGTGAAATATGCTTCTCTGTCTTCATCCTGATTATTGGCTTATAAAGTCACAGAAGGGCGAGAACACCAACCCCCATCTTCACTCCGCTAGGTTACATTTATGGGGATTAACTACGTTATTCAATGTATTTCTTAAGAATTAAATTAATTATAATGCATTTGGATTCCCTGAGCATCCTCACAATTAATTTGTGCTACTGAGTTATCAAATACCCCTTTCTTAAGGGATTAGCTCATTTCTGGTGTTTTGCACTGATGTCCCGAGAAGTAATTTTGGACTAAAAAAATTGGATCCTTTTTCCAAGATCTGTTCTTAATCTCTAAAGGAATTCTTGGAACACTGGAATAAAACAGTACGACAGTGGCTGGTCCCTTCAGGAAGGATTTCTGATCACCCAATAACACAAATTAGTGAAAACAGCAGGCCGAGGAAAGGCTGTCCTGTGTCTCTTCTGCTGTTTGTCACAGTGAGTGCCAAGGCAGTGCCTCTTTGAAATCTGTAGTTCCTGGTTCGTTATAGAGCTATTGAATCCAATTTTTAAAAATCATGTATTTTAATAACTCGTTTCAGGTTATCAGATATCCCAGAGAATACTTTGAATTTTTTAAATATCTCAGTTCATGTTTCAAAAATTCTTTCCATGATGTCACTTAACTTCCTTCCAAAATCAAATCTGATCACCTTTGACCCATTTTTTGTGAGGGTAGAATGTGGAAAGAGCTTTTATTTAAGGTAAATGGTGAGATTGTTGATGCTTTTAAAACACCGGGTCCATGGATAAAGGACTAAAACAAAGTACAATGGCAGATGATTTCTTTCACATATTTATTTACTTAAGATTATCTAGTCAAGGCTTCACTTGCCTATTAGAATGTCATACATTAGAGCTGTGATGTCATTAGCAGGAAACAGTTCACAATTGAGAAAATGCAATTATGAAATTACTTTCAAAAGAACAAGAAATCTATAGAGATGCTCATAACATTTTAGCCAGGAGAATCAGAAGGTGCAAAGAAAATGTTTTGGATCAGTGCTGAGAAAACTGGATTTATATTTTGAAAATCACAATATATACTAATCGAAACTGAATGTAAATTACTATAAAATTAAACTAAATTTAAGTGTATCAATAGAACATTGTTCTGCACTTGGCAATTTTGCAGTTACAGAAAAGATTTTTTAAAGCAATGTATATTTTTATGGTAAAAACATATGTGAATTTTTTTTATTAAAAAAAAGAAGAATCTTTTCTTGATATCTTGAAAGATCATCTAAGTATATGCAGTAGGGAAAAAAAAAGAAACTTTCTTTTTTACCCCCCCACATTTTTCCTGGGTAGTATTTGAAAGGGACATCCTTTTTTTCTTAAGTATTTTTTTTTGAAGAGTGATTTATTTATTTAGTTTTTTTGGGGGGGAGGTAATTAGGTTTATTTATTTCTTTATGTTTAGAGAGAGTACTGGGGATTGAACCCAGGACCTTGTGCACGCTAAGCATGCACTCTACCATTTGAGCGATGCCCTCGCCTGTGAAAAGGACATCATTTAATATCTAATTCAGCATGCATTGATTTTCATCACCATTTCACAATATGTGTGTAAACAGATTTTTTTCATGTGGGCCCACAAAAAAACTTCAACTCTCCATCATTTTTTCGTTTGTGTGTCTTACTCTCCATTTTTCACACTCTCCTTCTCATCCAGCAGAGCAGAGCAGCAGCTTCCTGGGAGGACCAGAGTGCAGCTGAATCGTGACCACTTCTTTCGTGAACTGACTTTCCTATGAAAGTTACAGTAGAAGAAATTCAAATTCCTACCAGCTTTACGTGATACGTAGCTGAGCTGAGTTTCAAAAACAGCGCATGCCTGCTTTCGACATACTTTTTTCCCTCAGATGTTTTCCTTTGTGGACATCCTGTTTGGGAGGTAGACTTTATTTCATATTATGCATCCATCCTCCCAAAGCATTTAATAGCTCACTTCCTTATCCACCTTGCTTTCCCCACTTTAATTTCTTCTGTCTTTGATTTGGGTGAAACAGTCCAGAAAAGCTGTTAGCTGGCCTCCGCTGAGGGACTTTCAGATAAACCAGTGACTTGAAAGAACGCATGTATTAATTTGCCTCCTCTGAACTATACAATTATTGAGGGCCAGGCAGTTTGGCATAGTTAAGATACGGGTTCTGGAGTAAGAGCATCTGAGTTTGAATCTGGACGATGCCATTTATTGGCCGTGTGACCACAGGCTTGTTTCTTGTCTCAGTTCATTTATCTGTAAAATGGGCAGAGTGATGTCTCCTGCTTCCTGGGCTTGTTAAGAGCAGTAAATTCACTAGTATGTAAAGCTCTAAGCAAGGCTCAAGTTTCAGCTCACAGCCAGAGCAAGCACTTGATTTACTTATTCCACAAATATTTACTAAGGGTCTCCTAAGTGCTGGGCACCATCAGTGAGCGACAGAGACAGAGAGTCCTGCCCTTGGGTTGCTGACATTCCAGTGCGAGGTAAGAGACCGTGAATCATGAACATAATAAGAAATATGTTAGCAGGTGATAAGAGAGGTGGGAAAAAATGGAGAGCAGAGGAAGGGGGATGGAGAAGGCCAGAGTGTGTGAGTGCGGGTGATAATTTTTAAACAGGATGATGGTGGAAGGTCTTACAGATGGGGTGCTGTTTAGGCAAAGACGTGACAGATGAGAGATTTAACCACATGTCTATCTGGGAAGAGATGGTTCCAAACAGGGGTAGCAGCCAGTGCAAAGGTCCTAATGCCTGAAGCTTGGGGAACAGTAAGTCACTCAGTCACCTTTTGTGTCAGTCCACATTCTGATCCTGTATCCCATAATTAGAGCTGAGTGAGCCGGGAGGAGAGCTGGAGGCGATGAAGTCAAAGAGGTAATGAAGGTAGATTTTATAGGGCCTTATGAACCAGGGTCAGGACTTTGACAGTCCCTCTGTAGGGTCTGCACAGAAGAATTTCAGGATCTAACTTCAATTTATAAGATTTCTTTGGCTTCAGTGTTGAGCCTAGACTCAGGGTTATCATAGCTCATTGTTGCAGCCTCCGAGTTGAGCAAAATGCTCTCCAGGAATACGCAGTGCATAAATACTTAATGAATGAGGTAGTTTATTTAGTGTAAGTTGCTTCTCCAGTCTCTATATTGCTATTATTTTGCCTTTTTTACGTCTAGGTTTTTCCTCCTTGTTCACATTTTCTCCCTTGTGCTTACTGGTCGCAAGGAAAAAAGTCATACTCAGTTATCTTGAGTCAGAAAATGAAAACTCGAGTGCTTTCAGTCCACGTGGTTGACATAAACGTGCAAATCACTTGGGTATCACAATGGAGAGGGTGGCGCTGTGGTGAGAAGGGGAGGCATACTCTGATTAAAAGCACGCGCATTGAAAGCTTTAAAAAATGCTATGTAGATTAAACCAAAACACATCTGTGGCTGGATAGGGTTAAGGTACACGTTCCTGATGGCTGCTTAACGGCAGTTGACCATAAAGATGCCTCGGGGGAGAAAAAGCAGGACATTAGACAGTCTCCACTCTGCACACCACGCATCACAGAAGGCTAGACTGTCTTCTACTAGACCTTTGTGCTAATTAGAAAAAGCTGCTAGGCTTGAGTGGAGGGCAAGCTATGTTTCCGTTCCTGCTTGTCCCCTCAACCAGAGGCTCTTGTGCAGTGCCCAACCGGTACATCCTGTCTTTCAGGACATGACAAGGCTCTAACAAGACCACAAAGTTTGTTTCTCTCTCAGCAGCAGACATGTGTTCCTCCTAGGTTGGGTGATCTTCCACTTTGATGACTCAGCTGCTTTCTCTCTCCCTGCTTTTTCCTCTTCTGTTGTCTAAGACTTAATAACGCTCTCTCTCTTCAGTTCAGAATCCCTGGAAGAGAATTTGGTGGGTTTGGCCAGTTACCTGTCAGTAGAGATTGTGACAGGGCAGCCTGTTAGCTCTGACAGGTCAGGAACCCATTCGTACACCAATCATCCCTGTCCAGGGCACGGACGGCAAGACCCTAGGAGGGAATCCACCCGGTGAATACCTTCGTGAATCAGGTAATCTTCAGGAGCAACTGTTTGCTCTGGATTCCGTCCTGGGCAAAGTAGCTTAATTTATAGGAAAACACCTAGTAATGTTAAAATATTCTCTTTGGATACCCTGGGAAAGAAACCGAAAGGCATAAAAATCTAATATACATAGTGCTTGTGTTTCCAAGAGGGAGGTCATTTAAGTGTATGCTTTAATAGTCCGTAAGTGCAACCAATGGATGAAGTCCTTGTGCCACGCCTCGAAACAATTTACTTAGTCACCATATGCTATGTCTGTCCCGTATCCCAGTCAACAGTCTTGTCATCTTACTTTCTAAATATGTATGTTTCTGCTTTTCTATTCTTGCTGTCATTCACATGCTTCTATCATCCATTGTTACAACTACCATCATAAATTTCTTACTGTTTCTTACGGAAATACAGCTTCCCCTTTCTTTAAACCATCTCTATATCACCCCCAGAATGATCTTTCCAGCATACTAGTTTGATCACTGGTCCCGTGGCTCTGAAATTCTTCAGTGACTTCATGGCTTTCAAGAGGACACCTAAGCCCTGTGACGTGTTCTCCAAGAAGCTCTTTGTGATTTAATTCCTTCTTGACATTCAAGGGCTATTTCTGCTGTGCCCCTGAATCTTGGTTAAGATTCTTAAACCTCTAAGCCTTTTGGTATAACGGCCAGCCCTTTCTCCTTTTCTTCACTTGGCCAGCTCCCACTTGACACAGAGGCTGCAGTCTTTGAGAAGTCATCCTTACTCCAACTATAGAGTTAGGGTCTCTCTCTTGGGGACTTTTAGGGTCTGTGCTTCCCTGCATTAAAACATAACGTAACTACGTCGTAATTTTTGGTTTTCACGTTTGTTTCCTGTTCTTTATGGTGGGCTTCTTGAAGACAGTAGCTCAGAGTACCTATCTTTTATGAACCCAGGCCTCTCATCGTGCCTGACTCATAACGGCTGCTCAAAAATAATTTAAAATAGAATTGAATGGAGTAGACGTTGTTCCTAAAAGTCCCTCTCCAAAGGATGCTGAGCGTTTTGAGTAACGTTTACTCTCTGTCCTATTCCACCCTTGAACTCCTATTTTAGGAAAAAGACAATACTACTACTTACCTCATTCCTGTATTTTACTCTATCAAGTCTATTCTCCAACGCTTTCCTTAATGTTGATTCCAAAACGTGATCTACTGACTGAGAACCACTGAGGTCCAAGGAAGTCTGGATGCCTTTTTCTTTTGAGTGTTGCGGTCTCTTGAATTTGATTGCTCTCCAATCTGAGACACTGAATGTGCTTTAGCTTTTTCGACAGGCTGGCTTGAAAAGGAACTCACATTTGTAAAGTGCAGTTCAGTTTGTCTGAGAGTTAGGGAAGCTGTGATGACTTTCAGGTCAGGGAGGAGGGTTCCTAGTTGTGGCCTGGAAGTAGGAGT
Source organism: Camelus dromedarius (assembly GCF_036321535.1). Lineage (NCBI taxonomy): Eukaryota > Metazoa > Chordata > Mammalia > Artiodactyla > Camelidae > Camelus > Camelus dromedarius. Next base: position 6,356,259 of record NC_087454.1, on the reverse strand, counting down.
CTCACCCAGGTGGCTGTTATGCTTTGATGATACCCCCAGGGATGCCCGATCACCAGGTTGGAAGAGAATTCTTCCTTTCTCCTTTACATGGTTGATCATCCAAAGCTTCCCTGAGGTCCTGTTTCCTTTCTCTCCCTCCAATGGGCAAATCCTCTCCTATACTCACACTTTAAAGGGTCCACAAGGGTTTCTCTATAATTCACTTCCATGGCCGCCTACTGTGAGGAATTGTTGAGCTGTTGGGCTGTTTAGGAGTGTTTCTCTCTTTTCCACACCTCTTGAGAAAGTATTCTACCAATGAATCACCAATTTAAGATGCTCATTTGTTATTTTACTTTAAGCAGGCTCTACATTATAATTTAACGGCATAATGGAATCCCCATTCTAGTTGACAAACACTGTGGTGCAAATGATTTAATTTACTAGCTCGAGCATTAGTCTACATATTATTGTACTGATCAGTCATTGCGTACTAAAATCACTCATCCTTAATGTAATGATTTGGTATCCCTACAGAGAATTCCAGTCATCAGAATGTCATTAGATACAGTAAAAAATGAAAATTACTATTACACAGCAGTAAACACTATTAACTGTTAGTTAAAATTGCATTTAATTTAGCCGTGCAAGAGTTTACAAATTTCCACAGTTTACTTGGTCCTCAAATAATTGTCACTGCAAAGTTAATGACACTTCTGCCAATGAAATGACAGAATGAGAAGGGGGTGATGATAAGCTGGTATTTTTATATGGCAGAAGCCATATTGTGATAGTGCAGTTCCTGGCTATCTGGGACACTTCACTGATAAGGAAGAGAAGCTTGCTGGTGTCCTTAAATTACGAAGCAAGGCAGAAGAGTCTGTGTGCCTCTGGAATGCAGAGGTGGGAGGAGGAGGACACGACGACGTCTCTCAGATGCCTTTCTCTTCCTCCATCAGCTCAGGCTCACGCTCTGGCATTCCAGAAGCCTGCTGCAATGCGGGTGGACTGGGCTGCCATAAAATTCTTGCAAGTGTCCCTGGCTGGTGGATCTAATCTTGTTAAGAATTATGGGCCTGGTTGGAAAGTATGTATTTTTGCACAAAGCTCCCCGACCCCAGGCTCACAAACAGCACCAGCTCAAGTTGCAAAACCTGCATTTGCCTTGAAATGGACTGTCTCTGTTGTAGCCTAAGTCCAGCCTTCCCCAGCTTCAAATAAAATCAGCAGCAGCCCCGACCATGCCTGTAAATGTGGGCGCTCTGTGGGTTACTTGGCTCCAGTGCTCTGTCTTCATCCAAGCTGTTGCGATTCATTTCCTTGTTTATTCCATAACTGCGTATTACTGAATTTGAGTTCTGTGCCCAAAATATTGAACTTAGATATGGAAAGGGACCCCAGGGACCCCTCTGTACATGCATAAGGCAATAAAAACCGAATGACAGACAGCATCACTTCCTGCTTTGCTTTTGCCTCTCATGCCAACCCAAAGCGGACAATGATATTTGGAAATGACCACCCCTGGTAAGACAATGGTCAAAGGAAACAGTGCCCAGTGTGCAGCATCTTGAAGGAGAGCTCTGGTGGATGACCATCCTAAATCAATGAAGTCTCAGTAACATGTGTGTCCGTGGAAAGTGTTTCCAGTCTGCAATATGGCTCCGCCAGCCACGTTTCCTTGAGAAGACGCAATGGAGAATTGCCTGGCAATGGATTCTTTATTACACATGGCATGATGGAGTAGAAATACTTGGCAGCAAACAGTATCTGGTGAATAATCAGACATGCCTACCCCTACCGAGGTAACAGCCCACGGGATTGGGTGGCATGCTTGGTCCTGCTCATTGACCAATTACACATAGGGTACCAATATAGCGGACTCTGAAATGTCATCATTCGGAATAATTGCATCTCTCACCTTGAAAAGAAACCTGAAGAGACACAAGTAAAAGTTACTGTGAGAAAAAAGAACGCACATTTGCTACCTCTATCTGACTCAGGGATTACCCGTATGAATTTTTTCAAGATGCATGTGACCAGACAGTGTGGTACAGGATCCTTTCCTCACAGCTAAAGTGAGATGCCAAGTGCAGATTATTCCTCTGTGAAATGAATGCATATTTATTTCTGAGTGGTCTTTGGGGTCAAAGTCTCTGAAATCATTCTTCCAGAAGTGTCACAGTATGCAGGACTCCTGAATTTTTCCCTTGACAACCATCCTCATCCTGCCCATTGAGAAAGTCAATGAAATAGTTACGTGTGGAAATCACACTGATTGCAACATCTCGCCCTGTTCATAATGCTGATAGGTCCTGGCAAAGGTCAGCATTCATACTGGGCTCTTCTACCTCCCTTGGGGAAGCTTGCCTAGGACAGAAGGATTCAGCACTGTGGTTGTGCTGGAACAGATTCCATTTCAGGGACCAGTCAGCTGCGCTGGCCCAGCAGAGGCTTGGGGCGGGGTGTGTATGTGTGTGTGTGTGTGATCTACAGAGTTACGGTACTTAAATTTCCATTTGTATTTCCAAACAGAGTCTTTGATTAGCCTTTGACCCCGAACACTTGGAAGTAATCCCTTTACTGGCATATCTTTAAGTGAAATTTCTGACACGTACCAAGTATTCATCAGAAATAGCCCGATTCAGTGATTCAGTCCAGGACAAATTTCCTTGTATCCGATGTGAGGAAATGGATTGAAAATGGAGAGGACATGTGTGCATATTAGTCAAGGCTCTCCAGCGAACAGAAGCAGTGGGAGACAGACAGATATACATTTATTACAGAGACTGGCTCACGGGATTACGGAGAAGTTCCACTGTCTGCTGCCAGCAAGATGGAGACCCAACAAAGCCAGCAGTGAAGGCCTGAGAATCGGGGGCCAACGGTGTAAGTCCTAGTTTAAGCCCAAAGGCCCAAGAACTCGTAGCGTTAAAATCCGAGGGCAGGAGAAGATGAACATCCTAGCTCAACCAGAGAGCAAACCCGCCCTTCCTCGGACCTTTTGTTTCCTTCAAGCCCTCAGCAGATTGGATGAGGTCCTCCCGCGTTGATGAGGGTGATCTTTTTACTCAGTCTACTGATTCAAATGCTGGTCTCTTGTGGGGACAACCTTACAGACACATCCAGAAATAACGTTTTGCCGGCTATCTGGGTATCTCTTAGCCCAGTTGGGTTGAGCATAAGATTAACCATCATAACCTGTAAATAAACCAACCAGTTAATCCTTACTCATTGGTTTTCTTCACTGTAAAGCATAAGCCTGACTTACGAGGTACTTTCAGTGTTGATCTAAGTTGGAAAGAATAATCAGAAAATAATGAATTTATATACACCAATGAAGCCACTTGGTCCTGAAGTTTTGTTTGTTGGAAAGTATTTGATTGCTGATTCAATCGCCTTACCAGTAATTGGTCTGTTCAGACTTTCTAATCACGATTCAGTCTTGGTAAGTTGTATGTTTCAAGGAATTTATCCATTTCTTCTAATTTAAACGATATTTTCTTATTTCTTAGTTTAAGGTCTGATTTTCCTTATTTATATTTTTTTAGGATTACTGTTTGGGTCCACCTCAAAAGTCACCTGTACCAATCAAAATTTAATTCCTTCTTCTTTTTTTTTTTTTAAAATCACCTCAGTGTGCCTGTTTTAGTGTATTATTAGAAGAGAGGGAAAATTGTCAATAGAACATTAAGAAAATTAAAAAAATTTTTTGTCAGGTGAAGCTTGTAGGCTAAAAACAGAACACAGAATGAGGGAAAACAGAATATGGAAAGCAAAATGTAAAAAATGATAGAGAGGAATCAGAAGGCCAGAATTAAGTTGGGAAATAAATCCTTAGAAATGATAGGAAGAAAAACCCATATTTATTGATATGTAAAATTTACTTGTATGTCTTAAAGATATTTAAATTAAAAATTTTAGCACAATGCAGAACATAAATAGGTGCCAAATAAATGTTAACCGTGATTGTTATGCAATCTGAATTTAAAGTGAAATCCATAATATCAGTTGTTAGCAATTATCGGCACAAATTAAGGGCTAGGTGTGGTGCTAAGCACTTAAAATTAGTGACCTTAATCCTTCCAACAAAATTATGTGGCATCATTTAAAATCTCATCCAATATATTTTTATTTCAGACTATTTTCCATCTCTAGAAGTTTGATTTATACCTTTTTAATATTGTACATGTTTCTCTTTGGCATTCTTTGGTTTTCCTTTACCTTCTTGAATGCATAAAACATAGTTTTAGCAACTGTTTCAATTTCCTACTCCACGCCTGCTTCTGCTGCTTTTCCAAGAGATGAATCACTGAGGCCCCTCTTACTCAGTGGGTTCTTCCGCTGTGCTCAGTGATACTCTGGTGCTGAGAAAACATTTGTTCTTCTCAAGTCAGGGAGCGATGTGTTTCCATATAGTTACTGACATCAGATCAGCCCGAGTAGCTTGCTCAGTGCTGAGCATACACAGGATTTTGCAGGCAACTCGGGGTACTCCAGCATCTGCCCTATGACCTTCATTCGCCCTCGGGTGTGGGTTCAGTAGGGGCAGAAGCTACATCTGGAAGGGCATGAGATGGCAGGTGCTACCCCAAAGCACCTGTCTTTGAAGCACTCTGACTGCCAGGACACCCCAAATAGCAGGACAGCATGGAAGCCTCTCCCAGTGAGGCCTCATATGTAAGTCCTCATCACCCTTGGGTTATTGTTCTACAGTTTTCATTCTAGGGAGGGGAGGACAGAAAGAAAATGAGTCATATTTACTGTGCAACAGAATTCGGCTACACATTCCATCTCTAGGAGGCAGTCTATGTGAATCTGAGCATCTTATTAATTTCTGGAACCCATTTGAATCTTTACTTTATTACTTCAAAAATGTACTGTAATCCTGATTCCTGGCTGTGTTTTTATTTAAACCAATCTACAAATGTAGCTCATAAACATGAGTGGAAATGAATTTACATTCTAAAACCTATTAATCTAACCCTACTCATTATATAAGTGAACCGATAAATAGCAAATAAATCAAACTATGTGAAACAATAAAACAAATTAACCAGTGTCATTTAAATAATTACCATCACCAACAGTCATAGCAAAGCCTAACAAATGAATACTCTAAGGGTGTTCTCATTTAAATCTTGTCCTTACATAAACAGCACCAGACTTCAAATGGATTTTGGAAACCACGTGAGATACAGAGTAGAAACCAAGGTTGTTGAAATTGGCCCTGAGTAGGGTGGAGGGTATAGTTCAGTGGTAGAGGTTGGTGTGCATGAGGTCCTGGGTTCAATCCCCAGCACCTCCGTTAAGGAGGAGAAAAAAAAAAGAAAGAAATCGGCCCCGAGTTTCCACCCTCCTGTGGATGTTTAAATTTGGACCATCTGTAAAGGAAGAGGCATCTCCCTAGCTCCAGCCCTGGCCTCCCTAAGTTACTCTCGTTCTCCAGATTTTGAGGGACAGAGGACACAGATAAGGCCAATGCCTCTGAGAAGGCGCAGGTGGACAGTGCATCAGGCAGGATCACCAGCTCTCGAATCAGGCTTTGTAGCCTCACTTGGCTATTTCCCAGCTGTGTGCATTATACTTCTGCAGGCCTCAGTTTCTTCATCTGTAAAGTTGGGATACTGATGGAATTTACCTGGAAAAGACCAAATGAGATAATGCGTGGAAAGCACTTCCCAGTGGCTCTTGTAAGTGTTCAGTAAACGGCCAGTGCGCCTACCATTACCACCAAAGGGTATGTTCCCCTCCTTTCCCTACTGCCTTCTGCTTTGCTCTCGGGACCTAGGGATATTTGTGTGTACATGTGTGTGGGTACAGTTTGACGTTTTGATGCATTTCCATAGTTGAGTTCTTCTTTATCCAGTCATCTGTTGATGGACAATTAGGTTGCTTCCATGTCTTGGCTACTGTAAATAGTGCTGCTATGAACATTGGGGTGCAGGTGTCTTTTCGAATTAGGGTTTTCTCCAGTTATATGCCCAGGAGTGGGATTGCTGGATCATATGGTAGCTCTATTTTTCATTTTTAAAGGAACCTCCATACTGTTTTCCATGGTGACTGCAGCAATTTACATCCTCACCAGCAGTGTAGGAGGGCTCCCTTTTCTCCACAGCCTCTCCAGCGTTTATTTGCAGACTTTTTAAGGATGGCCATTCTGACCGGTATGAGGTGGTAGTTCATTTGCACGTCTCTAATGATTGACAATGTTGAGCGTCTTTTCATGTGCCTATTGGCCATCTGTATGTCTTCTTTGTATAAATGCTTATTTATGTCTTTTGCCCACTTTTCGATTGGGTTGTTTGTTTTTCTGTCATTGAGTTGTATGAGCTGTTTGTATATTTTGGAAATTAAGCCCTTGTTGGTCGCATCGTGTGCAAATATTTTCTCCCAGTCCATAGGTTGTCTTTTTGTTTTGCTTGTGGTTTCCATTGCTGTGTAGAAGCCTATAAATTTGATTAGGTCTCACTTGTTTATTTTTGCTTTTATTTTGGTTGCCTTGGGACACTGCTGTTGTCTCTACTTTTTATTTTAGTCATTCTAATAGGTGTGTAGTGCTATCTCATTATGGTTTTAAATTGCATTTCCCTAGTTCTCGATGATGGTGAACATCTTTTCATGTGCGTTTTTGCCATCTGTATATCCTCTTTGGTAAAATGTCTCTGCATGTATTTGCCCATTTCCTGGCTGGATTGTTAGCATTTTAATGTTGAGTTTTGAGAGTTCTTTATTTTTCTAGATACCAGGCATTTGTCAGATGTGTGGTTGGCAAGTATTTCCTCCTGGCCTGTAGCTTGTACTTCCATCTTCCATGCTCTTAATAGGGTCCTTCTTGGAGCAAAAGTTTTAAATTCTGATGAAGTCCAACTTATTACTTTTTCCTTTTACGGGTTGTGCTTTTGGAGTCAAATTTAAGAACTCTTTGCTAACCCTAGCCCCTAAGGATTTTCTCTTATTTTCCTTCCTAAAAGATTTATAGTTTGACATTTTACATTCACGCCTATGATCCATTTTGAGTTAATTTCAATCTAAGAGGGTTAAGTAGAGGTTCATTTTCTTCCCCCTATTGGATATCCAGTTGATCTAACGTGACTTGTTGCAGAGGCCGTCTTTCCTCCGCAGAGTTGCTTTTGCACTTCTGTCCAAAGTCCCTTGCGCATATTTGTGTAAGTCTCTTCTGAGTTCTCTCTTCCTTTGCACTGACCCACTTGTCTATCGCTCCACCCGCACAACACAGGTTGATCACTGTAGCTGTGTAGTAAGCCTTGAAGTCAGGTAGAATGATTCCTCCAATGTCACTGTTGTCTTCCATATTTCCATAAAGGCTATTCAAATGCTCTGTTCCATATTAGGTGAATTGTAGTAGTTTGTACTTTGAAAGAATTGTTTTCATTTCACCTAAGCTGTCAAATTAATGTGTGTAAAGTTGTTGGTAGTATTTTTTTTTTAAATGAAACAATAGTTAAAATTTATTTGTGCTATACGATTGCAAAATATTACATCTTTGACCTCTGGGAGATAAGCAGAAAGAATAACACTAAAAATGTTTGCAATTCTTTTGGTAAATGGGGGTACCATTCCATTGAATTTAAAAACACTTCAAAAAGAATATATACCATTTTATATAAATGCCTATAAATGATCATATCATATATATATATATTTTAGAGTGTTTTTTTACCCCCGGTAGTACTTTGTTCTTATACTTCTCATGTCTGTAAGGCCTATAGTGATATAGCTCCCGTTTCATTCTTGATATTGTTAATTTGTATCTTCTTTTTCTCTTTGTCTGTCTTGCTAGAGTTTTGTCAATTTTACTGAGGTTTTCAAGGAATCACCTCCCTGTTTTTATCAATTTCCTCTATTGCTTCTCTGTTTGCAGTTTCACTGATTTCTGCTGTTATTTTTCTTATTTCTTTCTTGCTTTGGGTTTATTTTGCTCTTTTTCTAGATTATTGAGTTGGGCGCTTAGAAAATTCACATGAGGCTTTCTTCTTTTCTAATTTATGCACTCAGTGCTATACCTTTCCTCCTCAGCACTGCCTTAGCTGTGTTCCGCAAGTTTGGATATAATTTATTTTCATTTTTATTCAGTTCAAGGTTTTACAATTTTTCCTCTTTGACTTGAGGATTATCTTGAGGTGTTTTGTTTATGAATGCGTGTTGTATGATTTCCATTCCGTTCAAACCTCTTGAGGTGTGTTTTATGGCCCAGAATGCAGTCTATCTGGATGCACGTTCCAGGCGCACTTGTAAAGCGGGTATTCTGCTGCCATTGGGTGTAGTGTTGAATAAATGTTGGTAAAAGCCTGTTGTTTGATGATGTCATTGAATTTTCTATATCCTTCTGGATTTGTTTTTGTCCAGTTGCCCTATCAATTGTTGAGTATTTCTTTTAATTAAGTTTTCCCTCATTCCCTACTGGCTCGAAGAAGAAATTCTGCTTCAGTTCTCTGGGGCTATAGTATCTTCTTATGGCTCCTACGTCATCACATTCTTTCTTGTCTGCTCTGAAAACAGCTTGCTCTGCCAATTATCCCTTCCTGCTTGCATCTTGAGCCTTCTTTGATAAATACCCTCCTTCAGTTCGGGGCACGCTTGTCTTAAAGAAATTGACCTTTGACCTGTTCTTTCCTAAGATAATCTTCTATTTTTTTTTTTCCTTCCCTTAAATGCCAGTCTTCCAGAAAGCCTTGTCTGTAGTCTTTACAGCACTGACTTGCTACCTCCCCAGCCTCAATCCTTTGCAGTCTGTCTGCTCACCTCAGCAGTTTATTGAAACTGGATTCTTGAAGGTCACCAGTCCTTCTCGGTAGTCAAACCCGATGGTGCTTCCCTGGCGCACATCTGCCTTCCCCTCTCTGCAACGCTTGGCACCACAGACGTTCGCGAAGTCTCCTCTCCTTGGATTTCATGGCTCTGAATTCTCTTCTTTCCTGCTTCCTGGCGCCTTCCTGTCACATGTGTCTCGTCTTCAAGGTTCTATCCTTCCTTTTTTTTTTTCTCTCATTCAACTCCATGCCTTCTGCCACCTAACTGACTTCCAAACAAGAAGATCCTAGATTTTTTTTTTTTTAACTCTAGTTCTGATGTCTTGGGGGTCAGTTTGGCATTTCTAAGTAGCTTTCACTTGCCACCAGATGTCCAGCCAATCTCTTAAAGATAATATATTTAAAGCCAAAATGCTCCTCTTATCTCCCTGAAATACTCCTGTTTGTTTCCATTTCTGTGAATGGAGCCAGTACTTTCCAGGCCACCAAGCATGCCGGGGTGTCTGACATGGTTCAGCTCTCACCTGACCACTTCTGCTAGAAATTCACCAGTTTCTTGCTTTCCCCTTCTTATCCACGCTACCCTCATCCAGCTCAGGTGAACTTTAACTTTTGCCTGGACTATTCCAAGAGCTTCCTAATTGGTCTCCCTGCTGCCAGTCTATTTCCATTTTAATTGGTTTTATACATTGTGGCCAGATGCATCTTCTTTCCTGGGCTTCCCTTTCTGAACTTCATCTTCTTTGGCAGGTGTTCACAGCTCCTGTGCCTTGGCTGCCGCCTACTTTCCCAGCATTATTCCAATATCCTTCCCCTGAGGGACACCAGGCTCCGGAAAACCAGAATACCTCTTGTTCCATCATCCTAACTCTCTCCGTTTCCTCCAGCACTTAAAACGGAGTATTTTCTCCACCTTTCCTCAGCACTAAGTATGTCTCTTTCGTAGAGAACTCATCCATTTAGAAGTTGCATTGGACATATTTAGATGCTGGCATTACTTCTACCAGCTTAGGGTGAGGTTGGTTGACCATTCATCGACACAGTCAACAGATTTCTAAGGCACGCTCGGCTCTGTGCTAGGCACTGGGGATGTGGCAGTGCAAAGAGATCCTTGTGTTGTTTGCAGCCTCGGGGTCCTTTTTCTTTGTTGCTGTTAAGTTTGCTTTCGTACCGTAAAGAGTGCCTAGTCCTAGATCAGCGCCTGGTGTATCTAGTAATTGCTCCTTATTCCACGAAGGAGTGAGTTAGCAGGCATGTGAGATAAGGTGACTAAATTTGCACGATGACTGTTTTGAAATTTCCTGGCATTTAAGACTTTCTGTTGAAAGAGAAAATAAAAATTGAGCAGCAGAGGCAAAATATTTATTAGAAACAAATGCAAATGCAGGAACATCTCATCTGGGTCTTTGGATGAAGGCTTTGACACCGCAGACATTTCCAGCCGGTTTTACAAATGATAGCAATATTTAAAGAGCATTGGTCTCAAAAGATGTATTTCTGTAAGAATGAATAAAACTATGACTGCGGGAACTGTCTTTTCCGACTAACTCTCCATACTTAATTTGAGGCTTTTTAGCATAATAAGGCATTTGTCCTCTTTGTATTTGAGACAGGGGTTTCATCTGACTTCCCGCTGAGCCTGCCAGTGTGACTTTTCTGTTGCAGATCGCCCCTCTTGGAAAGTGTGTCTTCCATCTCACTGAGGTTACTTTTCTCAGCTCTCGGGGATCAGCGTCTGAGCTTAAACAAAAGACTTGCTGGGGAAAGGACAGAGCAAACCAGGAAAGTGAACAGCCTCTCTGAATGCCTGCACTTTCTAGAGAGTCCGCAGGGTACTGGAATGAGAGCCAATTCTTACCGACTCTTGCTTTTCACTCCTTGTATCTTAGTCATGTCGTTACAAAGTCAACTATAAAAATGTGAGGCTTACGCAACTGCCTTTCTCTCCCTCAAACATCATACTCCAAATATTTCCTCTGCTCCTTAAAACACATTCATTCTATTATCAGGGGTCAGGAAGAATAAAACACAGTCATTCTGCAGATTTAATGGATTTAATTTGCTTTTCTCTCATGCTGTTCATTAAATTCTTAAATCCCTGGATGTTTCCTTAGATTTTTTTTTTTAATTTTCTTATAAAACTCCTTCCAAACACATTTAAAGTTTTAGAGACCCTAGCTGGGTTCCATTCTCACAGTTTCTAAACCGCGCCAAGGACTTTGGGGCCTCGGATGGATTTCCAATAAGGGGCATCTCAGGCTGTCCACGCGGTCACACTGTCATCTGTTTAGGGTCCAGATACAAGAGTCAGAAAGTTAAGGATATTTCAACTCTTTTTGTCCACTGGGGAACTGAAGACTGTTTTCACCCACGAATTTCTTTGTATTGAGATGGACACTGGGGAAAGCTGCCATTGGGTTAGTAGACAGTATATTGCCCGGTACCCCGTAGGCGGTGCCAGTTGCTAGACCTGGGCTTGACATGGGTGATGCATAAGGAGAGAGTGTTCACCTCCCTTCCTTATCTCACTGCCTTGAAGAAGTGGCTCTTAGAGTAGATCTTAAAAATTCTCATCAAAAAAAAAAATTTTTTTGCAGCAGCTATGTGTGGTGATGGATGTTAACTAAACTTATTGTAGTGATCATTTTGCAACAAATGTATACCAAAAAAAAAAAAAAAAACTGGCTCTCAGTCCTGAAGAAGAAGATTTAGCATCAGTGACCAGGCTGGGGGACCTAAGTTTTCTGAAGTAATAGAGTGAATACTTTTAGCACAATTTTTCCAATAGGCATTTACCTTGCCACTGGCTATTTTCTTTCTGATAACAGACTGAGGAAGCCAATCATTTATTATTATTATTATTATTATTATTATTATTATTATTATTATTATTATTATTATTATTATTTGTTAGGAAGTCCCATTTAGCAGGCAAATTTCGTCCCTATACTGATTTATTCACATTTGAATGTTAGAAAAGAAGAAGGGGATGCTGAAAAGAAGCTCAGAGAACACCCCAAGTGGGGAAGTTGGTTAGTTACACTACAGAGCAGAACAACTTCCGCACAAAACCAAAATGGCAGCTGGTTCTGAGGTTTCATGAACACATAACAGCTCAAATGCCAAAAACCAAAAAATTCTATTTAAGCAATTTTTTCCCTCTCTATAGGAACCGAGCCTGTCAGCAGCATAAACACTTGCAATCCTGCACTTCCTAGGATGCATGTGCTATCGAAAAGGGAGGTGTTAATTGCTGTGCTAATTACAACATGATTGCTTTGCACTTGTTTTGCACTTGTAGGTGATTAAATTTTTAACGAAGCATATTACTTGGCTCTGTTAGCACAGTTAACACATTTCTCTCTCTCTCTCTCTCTTTTTTTTTATGCCTTGGGAGAAGTCCCGCACCGCAGACCCTTCCCTGGCTGTGATGTGCTGTTGTGTTTGGAACAAGCCCCTGTGTAGGCTGTCGGGGAACAGGACTCCAGCTTCCTGCTTGGGAAAGAGCAGCAGCGTATTATAATCCTACCCAGCGTGATGGCACTGGCCAGATGCGAACGCAGAACCCACAAAGGTATTAGCTAAAAATCAGGCAGTGCTGCCAATGCCAGTCTCCAGCCTTCGTTTAAAAACTCCGGCAACTCCAGCCAGTTGAGCCGCAGCGTCGGACGGTTTTGCAGGAAGGCAGCGAGGTGACAGCAAGTTTCGTGTGATTTATTTCTGCTTTACAGCCCACGTTCCCAGCTGAACTGGAGCACGGGAACCTTGCATCTGTTACATGGGCAGCCTCGTAGCTCTCGGTTCCCACCGGGCAGCAGGCTGCAGTCCTCAGCGGAAGCCGGATTTCGTGCTTGTGCGCCTGTGCATGCAAACTCTCTCTCTCTCTCTCCCTCCCTGGGCCTCCTTCTTCAAAAGTGCCTGGGAAAACAAGTCTGGTTCTAAGAGGAGAGGTGGGCAAGTCTGGGGTTCCCGCCCAGGGTATTAGAGGTCAGAAAATGAATGTCATGCAGCTAAATTGTCTTGAAAGCCTGGTGCCAGCAAGCAAACAAACCAACACACCTATACAACCAGAAAAGGCAAGCATGCAACTTTTTATGACTCAACTCTCATGACTTGGCAGTTTTTTGCAGCAAGGATCCTGGGATGATGGTCTTATGAGAGCTGAGTGAACAAAGGAAACAAGTGGACGAGGTTGCCTGAGAAGGGCCTGTTCCTCGGCAGCAGATCAGCCCACCTGTTGGGCTGAGCGGTGCAAAGCACAAAACTCATTCTCAGAGGAGCATGAATGCTTCAGAGCCCGAATTAAGATTTAATGTCTCAGCCTGAAGAAGTGGATTTCCAGAACATTCTATAAACTTCATCCATCCAGAGGAAACATGTTGTACCTATACCGTACAGCTTATAGATACCCGTCAGGGTTCAGCATGATGGAGAAATGCACAGACCGAGTGTGAACAGATAAATAAATGGAGCGACTAAAAGTATTCAGGATAGTGTATATTGTGACAAGACCAAGGCTCTGAAAGCAACTTCTGTATTGGTGCCCCTTTGGCAAGGATATTATCTTTCATTACATGAAAATTAATTCCATTTCTAACTGTCTTTCATGGTGTCCTTCCATTTAAGAAAACCTTTTTCTATTCTAATAGCCTGTTGGCTGCTTTTTCTTTTTCTCTGCTTTTGACTAATGTGTTTAATTACTTTCATTTGCAGACGCCACCCTTCTCATCAACTTTGTGTTTTAGACGTGTCTATGGACCACTGCCTGGCTGTCTACCGATACTGGCTGTCCATGATCACAAGCGGATGAGTAGGTGACATTCTATTCCAGGGTGTCTGATCTGTATCCTAAAGGGAGAGAGACAGAGAGAGAGAGTCAGAGGTCTGTAACTTTCAGACATGACCATAGATGTGTATTTCTCATGTGGGGGAAAGAGTGATTTGGGGGGAGAGAGAGAGAAGTATTAGGAATGTGTATGAAACAAAGCCAAGTGTCCTGAAAAATAACACCATTAATTCAGCAGTATTTCAACCTAATGTTTGAAAATAACCTGGGGGAGATCCGCGTGTCCTGGTTCCTAAGATCTGAGCACCCATGTTTAGAATTTAGCATCAGTAACTTTCAGTAACTTCGTTCTCTAGAGCTTCGGCCATCACCAGGGATCGCTGATCTGCCCCCTTTTCTGTGAATATTGCTCTTTGCGAGTCTACTTTTCCTGGACTCACTTTTCCTCTTTCCTTCTTCCCCGCTCCCTTCTCTCCCCTGCCGCCTGCTCAGCTGTCCCTTCCGCTGCCATTCTGGGGTCAGCCACCTGAGAGGCTCCCACAGGCACCAGGACTCCAGGCTGAATGAGGGCTCAGCAAATCAGCCCCATTGCTATGGAAATGTCAAGAATCTTCTCCTTCAGCCACCCTCAGGGGCTCTTTCCTTTTTCTTTTTTTTGAAGCAAATTAGTTCTTTTTTTTTTCCTTCGGTCCTGTCTGGAAATGCTAAACCATTATGCCCCCTTTTTTTTGGTTTATTTTTGATGGGCATGCCGAACCCCACCTTCTCCCTGACTGTTGAGCAGAAGAGGAGTTGCATGAGGTCCGATTCCTTTGTTTTCCGAGCACGTTCCACACACAAGTTTTCCCAGAACACCACCCCGAGTGTGGGCAGGAGAAAGCCCTCATTCCCTGTGTAAATTCAAATGAGTCAATTCTATTTTATCTCCAGGAAATTGCTTGCAGACACCTCAGGAGGCATACTGAGCGCATGCACTGGGAAGGTGGAGTGCTCAGTGACGCACTGGCCACTTGTCACGAGTGGAATATTGTTCTGGTACATTCTAATCCTAACACGGAAGGCTAATTGCCCTTCGGCGCTTTGAGCGAACATTTTCTTCTCTGAAGCCTCAGAAGAAGTAAGCTACCCTCTCTGCTGTACACGGACAGCATCCTGCAGCTCTGTTCTAGGACTGAGCTCAGCTCTGCCATTTATTCGATAGGCCATCTGAAGATTAGTGCTATGGTAAATAGTCAGATTTTAATACGTGCTCACTATGGCCATGATAACATTGTATTCTGATTTTTTGAAAAAGTTTTTTTATTGTATTTTTAAACATGAAAAAGTAGGGAAAAGAGAATGGTGACCCTCTTCATCCCAGAAAATGTGATGACGTCTCAGAATATTGTGTTCTTCTTTTAAGAGGAAGGCAGCAGGTCAATGGTGAGTTGAGTTCTGTCCTCAGGAAACAGCTAGGAGATTTAGGGCGTAAGTGATGGGCATCCTCGCATATCGTAGATGGCAGGGAGAGGAGGCCATTGCGATTGCTGTAGTTGGAATGGATCTCTAAGTGTGAGAGTGGAGGGCTGATATGTCACAGAGATCTAGCTGGATCCCCTCCCCTGGTCCCTTTTCTGTTCTATTCCAAGGCACCTGTAAGCCATCAGAGGAGAGTGGTGACCTACGCTCAGACCCCGGAGATAGAGGAGGACGTGGATCTGACTCTTGGCTCTTCCCTTTGGAAAATCGTAAGCTGTACTTCCTCATCTGAAAAACAGGCCCAATAATTGCACCTGCCTCAGAAGTTTTATTTTGTGAATTAAATGACATTAGGTACACGGAGCACTTGGCACATACCATTTTTCATTGATTCTGAGACTTTTCATCTCTGAAATATGCCTTACAATCAATGACGCCTTGACTTGCATGGTAGCATTGTCCTCTTCTCATGGTGGTTCATAAAATAGTGTTGAATGTTATGATTGACAGAATCTTAGAGTCCATGAAATAATGTAGTCAGTGCTTAATGAGTATTAGCAATCGAGATACTCATGTTGGCAGAGTTTTCTGAATTCACCCAGATCAAAGTTTGTATCATAGAAGCTCAGTGCCAAAGAGGGGTTTTAAATTCCCCAATAATAATGTTGGATTTACCCATTTCTCCTTGCAGTTAGGTTACGTTTTTTTTGTCTCAAGCTATTTTGATACTCTGTTGTTAGGCTCCTAAACATTAAGCATTATTAGTCTTCTTGGCGTACTGACTCCTTTATGCTATATAATGCCCTTCTTTATCCCTGATAGCTTTCCTTGCTCTGAAAGTTATACAGCTTTCTCTGAAATTAATATAGCTACGCCCACTTCCTTCCGATGGTGTTGGCATGGTATGTATTTCCCCATCCTTTTGCTTTAAATCTATTTGTGCTTTTGTCTTTAAGGTGGGTTTCTTGCAGACAACACATGATTGAGTCTTATTTTTGATTCACTCTGACTATCCCTGTCTGTTTATTGCTGTATTTTGACAACTGATGACTGAGGTGATTATTACCATAGTTGGGTTAGTATCTACCTTCGTCGTTACTGTGTTCTACTTGCTGCCCTTGTGCCTTGTTCCTATGTTTGTCTTGGACTCTTTTTCTGCCTTTCATGGTTTTAATTTTGCATTTTATATGATTCTATTTTCTCTTCTTTCTTAGTATAGAAAAGTATGGAAATGTAATGTCAACTATACTTTTTTTTTTTTTTTTTTACTTTTTTAAGTGGTTGCCCTGGAGTTTGCGATATACATTTACAACTAATCCAAATCCATTTTCAAATAACCCTGTACCACTTCATGGGTGGTGCCAGTACCTTATGGTAACAAAACGTTCTTAATTCCTCCTTCCCAACTCTTGCATCATCACTGTCATCAATTTTACTTATATGGAGTATAAATGCATATACTTATGTGTATGTATTTGCATATACTTATATATAACATATATATATTTATAAGCATAAACTTACGTACATATATAGTTATATATACATATATAAGCATACATAATTGATACACTGTTGCTATTATTTTGAACCAAATGTTATCTGTTAGATCAATTAAGAATAAGGAAAATAAAAGTTTTAATTTCACTTTCACTTTTTCATCTTCCAGTAGACTTCCTTTCTTTATCTGACCTGATTTGCAGATACATGTCATTCTCTTTCTCTCTGAAGAACTTTTTCAGCATTTCTTGCAGGCAGGTCTACTGGCTATGAATTCCTTCAATTTTTGTTTGTCTGGGGTAATCTTTATTTCTCTTTCATTTCTGAAGGGTAATTTTGCAGGTTACAGAATTCTGGGTTGGTGGGTGTTTTTCCTCTCAGGGTTCAAATATTTCATCTCACTCTCTTCTTGCTTGTGTGTTTCTGAGGAGAAGGCAGATGCAGTTCTTTGCTTCTCTAGAGGTGAGGTGTTTCTTTCCTCTGGCACTTTCAAAATTTTTTGTTTTTATTTGATTTTCTGTAGTTTGAATATGCTATGCCTAGGTATAGGTGTGTGTGTGTGTGTGTGTGTGTGTGTGTGTGTGTGTGTGTATGTGTTTTTATCTTGCTTAGTGTTCTCTGAGCTTCCTTGACCTGTGGTTTGGTGTCTGACATTAATCTGAGAAAATTCTCAATTGTTATTTCTTCAAATATTGCTTTTGTTCCTTTCTCTCTCCTTTCTTTCCCTTGCTTCCTTCCTTCCTTCCCTTTCTTTCTTTTCTCCTTTCTTTCTTTTTTTCTTTCTTTCTTCCTTCCTTCCTTCCTTCCTTCCTTCCTTCCTTCCTTCCTTCCTTCCTTCCTTCCTTCCTTCCTTCCTTCTTTCTTTCTTTCTTTCTTTCTTTCTTTCTTTCTTTCTTTCTTTCTTTCTTTCTTTCTTTCTTTCTTTCTTTCTTTCTTTCTCTTCCTTCTAGTTTTCCTATTATGCATGTATTACATCTTTTGCAGTGGTTCTGCAGTTCTTTGATATTCCATTCCATTTTTTCCAGGTTTTTTTTCTCTTTGCACATCAGTTTTGGAAGTTTCTGCTGTCACGTCCTTAAGCTCAGAGATTCTTTCGTCAGCCGTGTTTAGTCTGCCAATGGGTCCTTGAAAGACGTTCTTAATTTCTGTTACAATGGTTTTGATCTCTAGCATGTCTTTTCGGTACTCTCTTAGCATTTCCATCTCTCTGTTTACATTTTCCAATTGTTCTTCCATGTTATCTACTTTTTCCATTAAAGCTCTTAACATATTAATCACAGTTTTAAAAAATCCCTGGTCTGGTAATCCCAGTATTTTTGCCATATCTGATTCTGGCTCTGACACTTGTCCAGTCCCTCCAAACTTTATATGTTTTTGAAAGGCATACGTGATGTACTGGGTACAAGGAACTGTGGTAACTAGGCCTTCAGTGATACAGAGTTAAGGTGTGAGGGAGGGGAGGCACTCTGTAGCCCTATGGCCAGGCCTTAGTCTTTCAGTGAGCCCGTGTCCCTGGACCGTGAACGTCACTGGTGATTCTCACTTTCTTCCCCCTTTAGATGGGACAGGCTGGCTGGAGGGGGATGGGCTTCCGTACTTTTCTTCTCCCACTTTGAAGGCTAGAGCTGGCCTGAGCTGAGGATTTCCCTTCCCTCAGGGAGGGATGTCAGGCTCTGATAAAACCCCATGAGATTAGATTTGGGTAAAATAATTTCTTTCCAAGGTGGGCCTGGTTAAGAAGTACAGATTGATCTGGCAAATCTCAGAATGATTCCTTTTCCCCACCCCCTGCTGGAAACAAGAGAGTATTTTTCTTCAGTATCACTGTGAGGACCTGGCAGAGCTCCTGGAGATAAAACTCACGGAATTGTGGTCCCTCTGACGACTGGGTCCCCATGGAGCTTTCTCTCTCAGGGCTATCCACACTGAACCTCCAGAAGTCCCTCAATGACAGTTCTGGTTTTCCCACCCCAGCACTGGTCCTCATGGCAGCTTCTGCTCTCGTAAGTTGTCCCTCTCCATATTCACCTGTTGGCCTCTCCAATTTTGGCTGTAGTGTTTTGTCCTGTGTCCTCACGTCACTGGCAAATCTAAGCTCTGTTGTTGATTTTTCAGTTTGTTCAGCTTTTCTTCAGATTTTCCTGTTGTTAAGACAGAGTGAAGACTTTATATCTCTTTATATGCTGACCCAGAAACCAGAAGTTCATACCAGTAAAAAAATCTTTTTCAAACTATATTTGTTGTAAAACTAAACATAGATATAAAAGTGCCCGCCATATAGTAGCTCAGCCCTCTGGTATTGATTAAAATTGGAGGGAAATTCTCTCCTTCCAGTCAATGGAATCATTGGAAACTTTTGGGTCTGGTTCTCTGACAGAACACCTGGGGCAGAAGCAGACCTGATTCCCCCGATTTTTGGGGACATGTGTTCCCCCTCCTGACTCCACTTTCCCTGGGGGCCAGAGTAGGATCCATCTCTCACTTTTTTGGTTATAAAGTTTTATTCTGATTTCTTAGGATTTATCTGCCCGTCATCTTTAAAGTCTCGTTCGCCATTTCAGCCAAGAATGCTGGGGTCCTCTCAGAAGCCTGTCCTGTCCTGAGGTTCACTGTTTATCAGGTGGGCATGAAGCATGGGCTAGACGAGGCTTTGCTGCAGATACTGTGTCTGTGTCTTTTAGAATTTTGGAAGAAGTGCTCGTGTCCCATGCTTTTCCCTTCACGGCAGCTAGCCCACTGTCGCACACTCAGTGAGTGCTTCCTGGTATTATTTTGAGGTCAGGGCAACTGTGATGAACGTCCTTTTGATGAAGGAGTGATGTTCTAGTTTCAGAAATAAAACTGAAGCAAATCCTTTTTCTTTTGGGAGAACAGAGGTACAGACTTTCAGAATGAAACAAATGTGTTTTTCTGAGGCTCACAGCAGAAAGGGCGGGGAGGTTTAGGGGCTCTCTAGGGGGATGAAGTGTTACAGCTTCTTTCCACTCTAGATAAGTGTTGGGTATAGGCAGGAGAGCACACACACAGCCCACTGGTCCTGGAGAAAGCAGGGTCCTTTATCACCCAATGGGAGGGGAGCCAGTTGCCTTAGGCTCTTGTGGGGAGACAGCCAGAGGGCTCCCTGTTGGAACTGGCTGTCTGGACTCCTCAGTCATATCAAGAAGGCTAGATCACGGGGGCTGGTGGCTGTATCATATCAGAGGTAGCTAGTTATTTCACATATCACCACTGAATCCTTTAAAAATCAGCCATACAGTTGCATTTCAAGCATATCGGTGGTGTCTAAATCAAACTGCCATATTATAATCAAGTTGCATCAGAAACTTTATCGCTAAAGGCCTAGGGGTTCAAGTACTTTATAGGACAGTCTGATGACTTAAGAAAGAAAGTCTAATTTCACAATAGCACTCACTTGGTTGTGTGTGTCTGAGCATGACAGGTCTCAGGAAGGATGGAATTTGCCCAAGAAACTCTAACCAGGACATGTTAGTAATTTCTTGTTCCATTCACTCAGACACTGGATTTTCCTCCCGTTCAAGCATTCGCTCATTCACGCAAGTACTTGTTGAGTGTCCCCCACATACCACGCATTACCCTAAGGGCTGTGGGTATCAGAAAGAATTGAGCATGCAGAAGGCTTGCCCTCAAGGAGCTTATACGGAAAAGTCTGACAATGAGCAAATAAGTAAATGTTGGATATTGATAAGTGCCAAGGAGGGAAATAAGGCAGGGAAGGAAGCTGGGTCATTGCAGAGGTATGAACTTTTTGGCAAGATGTTTTATTTAATCCAGTGGATGAGGATGACCTCACTGTTAAATTGTGGGATGCCAAGAGCCCTGAAGGAGCTTATAGAAAGAGCCATATGAATATCATGGGGAAAGGCATTTGAGCCAACAGGAACAGAATGTGCAAAGACCCTGAGGCAGGAATGCTGTTCAGTGTGTTTGAGGAACAGAAGGCCAGTGTGACTGGAAGGGAGTGAGCAAGGGGAAGAAAGGGAAAAAAAAAAAAAAAAAATGAAACACGAGAGGCCGAGGGGTCCAGGGTATTTCTCAATCACCAACTATTCAAAATAATACGGAGCCGCCCCCCCCCCCCCCCAGTCCCTGCAATGCACTGTATGCTAGAGGGTTTGTGTTTGTATTTGAAAGTGTGAAATAATTAACGGAGAAGGGCAGTCTTTTGGGAAATGCTGGGTACAGATGACAGTGGGAAATCTAAGAAAAAGTGTCACCTGTTCTGTTGAAAATGCGGGAGAGTTCTGGTAGGTTTGAAATTACACATACTGGTGGGAGAGAGTCATCAGAAAAATAGACATTGAACAATGATTTCAATTTTGGCTTTGGAATATCTCACCTAATTTTTAGGATTTCTTAATTAGGTTTTGCGCATTCTGTTAAAATATGTTAGTATTTCTCAATGGTACATGAACTCATGGTGGAACGAAATAGCCCAGAAGCTTGGGACAGGAGGGAGAAATTTTACAGTTGAAAATCCCTAAGTAGATAAATGAGACGTGTGAGTAACAGCAGTAGGGATTTGCTTAGAACCCTTATCTGTGTTTTCACGAAATTGATAGACATGATCTTAGATTCTCCTTTGTAGGGTCAAGAATGAACTCACAGCACAGTAATGTTTGAACAAATTAATTCAACTGAAGGGCAAGAAATAAAGCAGATGTGTTCTAAATAAGGAATCCTAGTTACATTTAAACTCGTTTATAAATTAAATATTTCCACATGTCTGTCATGCTCATTCGATATTTCCGCCAGGAAAATAAAATAAAATCTGTCCCTCCTCATTCGGGCCTGTAAGATTTTTCTGAAGCCCTTTTAGTGCTCTCCACTTGTTCATTTGTAGAACCTCCATGCTGTTTGTAGATCGCTCTTCTCAAATATTAGTCCCGCAGGGACGCTGCTTGCGCCAGAAAGACTCACACATCTGAGCTTCCCCTGATGCCTAGAAGGAGTCCAGCTACCTGGTTGGATTATATTTCTTTGCTGGCCTGGTGTTCCTGGTCTGGTTGCTTGGTCTGGTGTTTCTTGGCTGGTTGATTTGGTCCTGCCCAGAATTCCCGTCCAGGTGCAGGTGAGGGGCCAGCCACCACCGCAACTAGATTGCAACTTGATTGTCTAAGACACGTACCTAATGTTGACGCCTCTTCACAGAAACCCCATGTGCTGCTCTGATGGCCATCGTGTCAACAAGGAGGCTGACACATGACCAAGTCATACAGCTAGTGCTTCCAAGTCTTGCCCTTGCACATGGGTCCGTGATTTCCAAGCGTGAGTTCTAGACTATACTCTCCTGCCTCTTGCATTTTTATCTTTTTTATAAAAAATTAAAGTATAGTTGATTTACAATATTGTGTTAGTTTCCGATGTGCAGCATAGTGATTCAGTTATACATATATATATATTCTTTCTCATATTCTTTTTCATTATAGGTTATTTCAGAATATTGAATACAGTTCCCTGTGCTCCACAGCAGCCCCTTGCATTGCTAATGACAATATCACGGGCTGCAGACTAAGAGGGCAGATGCCTATATATGCCTCTGATTGTGCAGGGGCAGCCTTCCCTGGCATTCTGGGCTGGAGAACACCCAGAATCTCCCCAGTTCTCTCAGCCCTCCAATCAGAAAACGTTAGGACGCTGTGCACTGCTCTACCCTCAGGAACATTGTGTTGGATTCTCCTGGGAACATTCCTGGTTTCGTTGACTTTTAACTTTTATTTACTCTTTGCAAACTCTTTCCAGGCCCTTTTGTTGTTGTGTCATCAAATTGCCTTTGGATTTTTTTTTTTTTTCTTATTTTTACAGTCTCTGCTCTACGGTGACTGACCTCCTAGTTGGCTTCTTGGCCAACAGCATCTCCCTCCGAGTCCGTAGTGCTTATGCCCCCTGAGGAATTTCCCGGCAGGCTGTGCGATTCCTCCACTCACTGGCTGCCTCTTGCTTACTGTCAAGGTTTCCCAGCTCAGCATTCAGAACCTTCCTGGATGCAAGGCTGACTCTGGCTGTTGGTTCGTCAAGCTTACTCCTCTCCTCCCTCTGTTTCTTTGCTTGAGCTTTTGGGCCTGATGTTCTAAATCACCACCATGATTTATTTCCCCCCAAACTTCCATCACACTGATCTTTGGCTTTTTTGACTCCTCTTAGGACCAGTGGTGAGGTCTTTGCATATGCTGTTCCCCTTCCTAGCACACCTTTCCTCCTGTTAATCACTTAGCTTTCCTTTGAAACTCAGTCTGAGCCTCATCTTCTCCAACTAGACTCCGCTAAGGGCCCTTTCTCTGTCATTCTCTATCACGCTTGTTCACCACTGCAGTAGGTGACCGTACTGCACTGAAATGGCTTATGTCAGGGTCTCCCCTTCCAGATGAGCAGAACACAGGTACCTAAGTCTGGCCCAGCCCTGTGTTTATAAATTGGCTAACTGCCTCCATGCCCTGTGTCCCGGTATGAGTGAGCCTCTCCTTGTTGCTTGCTTTGTTGAAGTCTGTGCTGCAAATCTTCTTATCCTTTCTCGCCCATCTCCATTTCTTCTACTTGGCTTCTGACTTCTTGCCTCATTTCCTGATCATAGTTTCTCACTGGCTGAATCTGGATAATGAGCTTCTGGTCTCGGACTTGACTTTCTCTTGGGTCCGATTTATAATCTCCACTTTCAATGAGTTTGTGTCTAATCCCTCTGGGTAATGATTCATCCTGGTCTAGGATTCCCTTGGCTATTATCTCAGCATCAGCTCAACAGACTAACTGGTTCATCTCAGACTTTGTGGCAAAGAACTGCAGAATCTACCTGGAAAGCACAGTTCCTGTAATTAGATTATGGAAAGCCATACAAGCACAAGAAGGTGTGAAACAGACAAGAAGCAGGGCCCTGTGTGATGCTGACTTCACTTTGTTGTGTAGACAGCAAACAGACTGCTGCAGGAGAGGGACAGAGCGTCCTAGACAAACACTGGCAGGAAGAGGGTCAGAGTCCAACATGAATTGGGCTGGGAAGGCTGGACAAAGGCTGCAGAAATAGGAAGTCTCCAATGTGCTAATATAATATCGCATGGAATGGCAAAATTTGAGCTGGTCTGGTTTGTGTCGCAAATATCTGTTGCATCCAAACATGACGAAACCTGGTTTCTGCTAAGAACCATTACTTTATTTGACTTCTTCATTTTGCTTTGTGCTCTCAGCAGCACAGATGGCCACTTTATTTGCCGGGTGGGGGGGCATTTCTCACAAACAAACACAATTTGTTACATTGATGAAGAACTTGAGTTCTGCCTTAGACCTGGGTTAGAATCCTGGCTCCTCCACTGACGACCTGGGTGACCTTGAGCGTATTACTTCAGTGTCCATGCCTCACTTTCCTTCTCCATGAAATACTTCCCATGAAGCTCTTAGCACAAACTGCTTGGTACACAGTAAACACTCAAAGGTAGCTGTTACCATTGCTGTTTCTGAGAATTACTATGTGGAAGACACATTGAGAAGAACACATTGAGATTTCTAGGGTGGGTGGTTGGATAGACTCAGTCAGTGACATACTAAATGGGGTTCATCCACACACCTGCGGTGAGAATTTGTGGCTTAGAGAAATGACAAGTTGTCATATATCATGAACTGTCAGGGGCGTGTGCAATGATTTGAAACCTCACTTCTCAAAACTCTGCCAGTGCCAAGGGTCTACAATACTTCCTTCTCCTCTGTCCCTTGGAAAGAACAGCTGGACACCAGGCTGTGTGTGCTTGTAAACAATTATTAAATTACCCTGTAAACTTGTCTTCTCGAAGCAGAATGAACTTGGTACTTTTAACCTTTCCTGAGCATGGTTTTGATTTTCCATCTCTTTAATCATCTCTGTGGCTCTTCTGTGAACCTTCTCCAAGTTCTCCATGTCCTTCAATCTGCTCTGGAGCACCTAAATTGCTCAAAGTTCTCAGCTAAAAGTTTTCACAGCACAGAGTATAACTATACTGTTTCTAGGTGCCCTACTGTATTCAAGTACATGGGCATGCCTTCTTCTAAAATTGGGTGTTATGCTGTGGAATTATAATAACACCCTTCCTCTGTACAGCAAAGTCCTTTTCAAAGGACTTTCTTACTTGTTATTTCCTTTGATCTACATTACAATCCAGTGAGCGAGGTGCAACCATCCCCGCTTTGCAGACGAGGAAACTGAGGTTCAGAAGGATTCAGAGGCTTGCCTGAGGTCACAGAGGCAGTCATGTTATGGCTGGGACTGCGTCTTAGGACTCTGATCACTAATCCCAATGTTCTTTCCACCTCATTCAGGCTCATGCCTATAAACAATTTGTAAAGTACACGGTCATCTAAATAATTTTCTGCTCTACTTCCCGAGAGCTCTTTTTTCCACTGTAGCTGGGTTGGTCTGATTAATTTCTCCACCAAACCTTTCCATACTCCTTCTGATGACTCACTGATCCTTCAGGACTTTGACCGCTGGGTGGTGGGGCTGGGTAGTCGGTCGGTGAGAGCAGGCAGCGGCTGAGTGTGTCCCACGAGTAAGGGCCTTCGGCAGAGGCTTTTAGAAACACTGCATTTCTCTTCTGTGTTATTTCAGAGTGACTGCTCTAGTGTTTACTCCCCACGGTCCATGCTGCCATGAAGAGCTTTGACCTATAGGGTTCTTTGCAGTATTACTGTTTCCATGAAAAAAAAATTTGTGTCTGTGTGGCCGGGGCTGGGGAGGAGGAGACTGCAAACCCTCTCCAGTGCACTGCCCTCTCGTCCAGTCCAGGGTGCCTGGAGCACTTCTGGGAAAAAGACGGCTTCTCATGTACGTGACCAAAGCATGCGGAGGATGAATCCATCAGGTTCAAGGCCGGGGCCCACCTCTTAGCGTTTCTGCAGATTTGTTTTCCCACCCTCAAGGAGTGATAGATACTGAGTGCTGAATACTAACTACTGAAGAGGTAAGCACAGTCGTAAGTTTGGATCTAGAAATCCTTATGATTTATATTCCATCATTGAGGAAGGATTTAAGGAAAGCTTACTCACCTTTATGTTGGATATGTGAAAAATAAACTCACTGACTCTCTGACTGAATTAATGAGTCAATTAAACTGTTTTAAATGTATCCCCACACCCGTTTCTAACAACAAGTAAAGGGAATCTTTTTAAATAAAAATGCTGAGGCAGGGCAGTTGGTAATAAAGACTAGAGAGAGACAGGTAGCACCTCACGGCGATTCCCAACCATGGCTGCACGTCAGAATTAGCTAGATGGCGGGGGGCAGGGGGTGGGGGGAGGCATAACAAACAATGCCAATCGCCCCGGCCCCTGCCGTCCTGATTTAATTGGTCCATTTGGAGCCCTGCATCGGTTTTATTTAAAGCTCCTCAGATGACCTAAAGCAGCCATAGCTGAGATGCAGTAATAAGGGAGGGAGAGGAGACAGGGCTCTGAGAGCCACAGAAGGCAGATGCCTTATACTGACTCAGGAATTGAAAAGTCCAACCTTCTAGGAAGTTTCAGGAGTGCTTTGATCAGCTGCCCAGCTCTGCGTCTCCACGACCACTTTGGCTTTGCCCTTCTCCGGTGGTGGGTTTCCTTCTCAGCTTGGATTCTCTCAGAGTAGTAGCTCCCAGCTTCCCACGTCCAAGCCACACCTCCCCAGAGGAAGGCAGAATACCCCTTCCTTCTGCCTTTAAACAAAATCCTGGGCACCCCTATCTTTATTTAGCCTGGGTTACAGGCTCATCCCTGAACCGGTAATTAAACTGGTTGGCACAGGGCAACCAGGATTTCCCCTGGAGAAGGGGTAGGGTGATACCCAGTCTTCATGACTGAAATTGGGATGAGGCGCAATGAAGGCTTCAAAGGAAACCAACAGTGTCCATCACGAAAGCAATCTACTTCATTCCATATATATAGATATAAATAAGACATTGTGTTAGTCTGGGTCTACTGTTTCCTATTTTTCTATTTTAACAGAGGATGAGGAGGAATACCTTTGAATGGGGCGAAGATTATCTCTGTAATGCTTGAGCTAAAAGTAGTTGGTTGAGATCCCACTTCTCATGCCACACAACATGGAAACCCAGCCAATTCCAACCGAGTGACTGAGCCCGCTGTGCACAGAAGCTCTGCCTCCTGCATTCTCATGGGCCTAATAATAATCATCATCATCTGTTAATGTTATGCTAATTGTTTTCTGTAATTTATCCTACTGACTCTTCACAAGGCTGATACATTGAGGAACAATAGAGGCTCAGAGGAGTTAAGTAACTTGCCCAAGGTCACACAGCCAGTGAAAGCCTGGGCAAGACTAGACTGGGTCCCAGGTGCACCTGCTTCCGAGAAAGAGAAACCTCTGTTCTTCCCATTCTGAGTGCCTCTTCGGAAGCTGTGAAACACGATTCAGAAAGAATGATTAATCCTGTTTGCTGCCTGATCACCTATTTCCTTGTCTCTGAAGCAGAAATAAGAAAACCCATCCGTTTCTTGTGGCTTCAGCAAATGATGAGCATTTAAGCATTTACAGTTTAAAACAACGAGTTTATACTGTATAGCACAGGGAACTATATTCAATATCTTGTAGTAACTTATGGTGAAAAAGAACATGAAAACAAATATATGTATGTTCCTGTATGACTGCAGCATGATGCTGTACACCAGAAACTGACACAACATTGTAAACTGACTATACTTCAATAAAAATATATTTAAAAAAGACAAAAAAAATAGAAATGCTCTTAAGAGCCCAAGTCTGGAAACTGGCAAGTTTCTCTACAGCGGCAAAGGCGTTGCTAACGGGCTGCTTCTCCTCATTGTCTTGAGAGAAAGTAGACACAAAACCAACTCAACTGCGGTGGAGTTTGAACATAACTTTGTTCATTTGTTTGTTTGTTTTTAGCATAGGAAGTGGGAGATACTGGCCAAAGAAATGGTCAAGTGACAAGAGCTGCTATCAGATTCATGTAATTAGCAAGAGTGACGGTGGTAGTTATGTGCACAACAGGTCTGATGCAAAACCCTGCTGCTGGTCACCCCTTTGGAGAACCCTCCTGCGTCTCCCCTTTCTCAGTGGAGAAATCCTCCCAGCCCAGGGGGCATGAATACTCTCCCACAACACATCTGCCCTCCGACTTTACATCTCCTGGACTGTGGTACGGAAAATGGGATGAGACAATTTAGCCTAATCGATTTCCAACTACTAAGGCTTTCGGTGGAGTGATTGGGGGGAAAAGGGCCTAATTCTCATTACCTTTTGAATGTGATAGCTGCTTCTTAATGACTTGAGAGTTTGGAAAAAAAAAAGAAAACAAAAATCCTGTGTTATTTGTTTATTGAAGACTTTCCTCGTCAAAAGCATCTCTCCGCAAAGAAAATAAGTTTTGCGGGGGAAGTGGAAGAGGAATGAGAGGGCATTCTGGCATGTCGTGTTCCAGGATGCCTGGTGTGGTTAAGGAAGTGTGAGGAATGGCCTCGGAACATCTGGGCATTTTCCAGAGGGGAACCACACTGCAGACAGGCTGAGTGACCTCTGATGGCCACGAAGCTGGAGCAAAGGAGGTGCTTTGTGCTCTCTCCAGTAAGTTATCTACTTTGTGCAATATTTTTCTAGCAACAGTGGAACTTACCAAACAGGTAAATGATTAGGTTGTTACTAAGCTGAGACATGGAACAGCCAGGAAACTGGGGTTGGGGCAGAAAGCAGAGAAGATGTGATTTCAATGAGCCAGGAAACAGCTCTCATTTCAGAATATTCATATCCCAGGAACCGTACTGGCCTTGGATGAAGGGGCCTTGTTGGGGGGGGGGCGGCTAGTGGTGTGAAGACATGGTATCAACACTTCACAGAATATGTCTACTGCCTAATTTTTATAACGTAAAAGTTAGGTTCTTAAATATTAAGATGGTATGGGCCAAATTGCCTAGAACATGTAGAGTTTAGAAAGTAATCTCAAGAACTTGGCCTCACTTGAAGATGCTTGCAAAGTCTCTGGGATTTCTTTAGGACATTAAAAAACAAAAACAAAATAAAGAACTACCTTTACCTTATGTAGTATAATATTGTAAATTTGGCCTAAAACGTAGATTTTGTAAAGCTCGAAACCACCACCAAGTCTCCAGCTAAATCCCTTGGGGTGTCACTGTCCCTGGGCAAAAAGCAAGGCTAAATCTCCAGTTTAGGGTTGGGAGTATCCACCACGCCCTTCAGGTGAAGCTGGAGGGAAAAGTCAGCTGGAAAGCAAAGGTGTGACTCAGTGATTCAGCGACTCAAAGCGGAGAGGTCGTGCCTGATTGTCTGGCCCTCTGAGCCAAGGCCCCTGCCGACGGCCTCCCTGTCACTGGCCACACCCGTGCGACTGCCTCATGTCCGCCATCCCTGCCACAGCACGGCTGAAAGAGGTTTTTCTCCTGACATTTCATTTGTCCATCATGAAAGGGACATACACAGTCATCCTTGTCCAGGACCCCCTCTCCCAGCCCCGTATCTGTGGGTTCCATATATTAGCAGATATAGAGGGTCGGCTGTATATGACTTTTTTTTAAGTTGTGTAATCCTCTTTCTTCAAACTGAAGTACAATCAGTTACAATGTGCCAGTTTCTGGTGCACAGCACAATGTCCCAGTCATACATATACATACATATGTTTGTTTTCATGTTCTTTTTCAATAAAGGTTATTACAAGATATTGAATATACTTACTTGTGCTATACAGAAAAAAATCTGTTTTTTGTCTGTTTTTTATATATAGTGGTTATGATTTTAAAGAATTAGTTTTACTGTATATAAAATAGATAAACAGCAAGGTCCTACTACACAGCAGAGGGAACTACATTCAATACCTTGTAATGACCTATGCAATGGAAAAGAATGTGAAAATAAATATATATATATGTATATATATAAATGAATCACTATGCTGTACACCAGAAATTAACAAAACATTGTAAATTGGCTATAATTCAATTAAAAAAGAAATGAGCAAAAAGAATTAGTTTCATTCTTTTCTTTGTAAATTAAAGTATAGTTGACTTAAAATATTATATTAGTGTCAGGTGTACAACATAGTGATTTGCTATTTTTATATATTATGCATCATGCCCAGTTATTACAATATTATTGACTGTTTTCCCTGTGCCGTACATTACATCCTGGTAACTTAGTTATTTTATAACTGGTGGTTTATATCTCTTAATCCCTTTCACCTATTTTGCCCATCCCTCCGCCCCCCTCCCCTATGGCAGCTTCTAGTTTGTGCTCTCTTTGTGTCTGTCTTTTAGATTCCACATATAAGTGAAAACCCATAGTATTTGTCTTTCTCTGTCTGACTTATTCGCTTAGCAGAACACCCCCTAGGCCCAGTCATGTTATTTCATTCATTCTTAATTGTCCTTTTGAAGCCGTGGTAAGTAAAGGAAGTACAGACAGTCTGCTATAACAGTTTGGACACACTTCTTCGGCTCGAAAAGACTTGGCTTAATTCTTGGCTTGTTAGCTGTGTGATATTAGGCAAGTCACTTAACTTCTCTGTGTCACAGATCCCTGCATATAAAATTAAAGGTTTGGACCAGATGGATTCCACATGCCCCTCTAGCTCTAAAGATCCTGACGTCTCACCAACAGGAGGTACCTTTTAGCCCGATGCAGGTGTGCCCACTCCTGCTTCAGTGAAAGATCTAGTTCTGCACCTTGTGTAACAAATGCTGCCTGTTTGGGAGGAAAAGATGTGGGGACGTAGGGGTTTCAGTCTTCACGATTGGAGAACATGAGGGACTTGTTGGAAAAAAGGGGGTTTTATACATTTTAATTTTTCTGAGTTCCTAGAAACTCTAAGTTCTTAGCCGATCTTTCTTGAAGGTTCATTTTTTCTCACAAAGTCAATAATCTTAACGTTTTTTTCCTATCAATCCCATATAGGAATCCAGTCTTTAAAAACTCACAGATGAAGTTGTTTCTAATTTCACTTTCTATTGACTAAGTTTTGTTTTTCAGGTCCACATTCTTACACCCCTTTCCTCCTTCTCTGGTCCCCTGATCAGCCTTTGAATGCTTAGAAACCACAGATTCAGGTATATATTTTTTAATTCACTTCTATGATCGTCTCCCCCACTACTCACTTGGCTATTACAAGTAAGTAAGTTAAAATTTGAACCAAAAAAATCAGTTCACGTTGTCAGTGCTTGGACTCTAAGCCCTTCTAATTACAGACATTTTGCTTTATATTTGGCCTGTCTTGATTGACTGACACCAGAATCATTTAATCTCCTGAGGATTTTAGGGAAACCCTAGGGAAAGCTTGAGATGCCTTTACATAAACCTGGGGTCTTACATTGATGCAGTATTTGGGGAAATTACAGACCATCAAAGACAGAAAAATCACATAAATAGTCCATAGAACCTTGAAAGCAAGTTCAGGTACCGGGCAAAGTCTCACCAAGTCCTGGCCCATATTTGTGTCAGTGCGGAGAGATGCGCTTCCAGAGCACTTGTTCTGAGTGACCGGTATTTTTGAAAGCAGACGCTGTGGTAAAAATGCAGCTGAGGATAACACCGTTTGTTTACCAATGCTTTCATGCAAAACAAGGATTCAGTTAAAGACAGCATGCTTTGGGCTTCTGATTAGATCGCAGAAGTATTAAATATCACAGGGCTTTTGTGTGTTCCTATGATGTGAACCAGCGATGTTCTTTTCTCTGACCCTTAATTTTTTAATACAAGCCTGTTTAGAGAAGCGTACCATTTCTCCCCACTGTTCTTGCTCAATATACCGTTCTCAGGTTTGCAATCTTTGACTAAATAGTAGGTTTACAGATCAAGTGAAAATTTAAAAGCAAAAATAACCCACCAACCTTTCCAGATCCTGCTGTCCACCACTGACAGTAAGGGATGCTTGCTCCCAGCTGAGCTGCAGGGCTGGGGACATTACTCTGACAGTAGAAACTCAATCCAGCCGTTTCCCTGTCCAGGATTCATTCCATTTTACAGTCCAGAAATCTCCTTTAAAAAAAAAAAATAACGGAAATGTTCAACTCCTAGGCTGAAATTTAATCATTTAAAAAATATAATGGTTTGCATACTGTGCAGTGATTTGTAAAACGTGAATGCCGGCGAAAGCGGTGGTTACCCAGCATAACATTATCTTATTTTTAGTTACACAACCAGTAAAACAGCTGGAGGTCTAAAATCACGGCCTAGCACTAAATGCATTACTACATTTTATCCACGCAGTACGGGCCTGTCCTTTTAGTCAGACGACAGGAGAAAGTGGAGTGATTACTGGCAAATTAACACTTTCAATTTTAATAGAGAAGCCAAGCCTACATAAAAACACCGAAATTAGACTCTATGCCAGTTAGATATTCTACAGCATATGATGTGCCTCTAAACCACACTAATATACGACTGCATTTTTATAATCAAATGAACCCTTACTCGTCAGTCAAGGGATAATATCTACCCACGCTGACTACAGGAGCAACCAGAAAAATATTTTACTTTATAGCTTCTCAACATAGTTAATAGAATCATCTCGGCGATAATGGCAAAATATAATTGGCACTTAGAGAGCTGTGTTTGTTTTTGTTTGCTCCGTAAAAGCATGAAATAGTCTGTAACATTCCATCCCCTGTATCTTTAAAACCAACCTTTTCAGCTAGGTCAGTGATTTTTCCTACAGCAGATCCAGAAATGTTAGGTTCCATCCTCTGTAGTTGATGACATCGACCCATTTGCCCACAAAAAAATGGCCATTTCACATAGTCTGACCTGAAGTGTTTCACAAAAACACAAGCACACAGGTTTGGTGCTCCTATATTCATTTGTTATAAAACTTGTGGATTTTTCAAAGTAAATGTTTCCTGATTTTTTTCTCCCACTGATCTTTCAGTGGTGGTTGTGTCTAGGAGTTGACTGTGGGAGGTGGTGGTTAAACCTTCCCCACACGCGGCATCTGCCACGTTCTCAAGCCACACTGTAATAACAGCAAATAGAAGTAAAACATGTTTTTATTTGTTACCGTAAAATGGGAAGAAAACCATCTTCGCTACGTTTATTGATCTAAATCAAAACTTGCAAAAACAATCTCCTGGCAAGTCCCCTAGACTCCTCTTCCCTGCTCTACAACTTGATTCAGCCATTTCATTTAAATCTTTTTAAAAATATTCTTATTTTTTTATTGATGTGTAGTTGATTTCTAATGTTAGTTTCAGGTGTTCAGCCAAGTGATTCAGTTATATATACACACACACACACATATATATTTTTTTCCGATTCCTTTCCTTTACAGCTCATACAAGAAATTGAAGATAGTTCCTTGTGCTATACAGTAGGTCCTTGTTGTTTATCTATTTTATATATAGTAATGTGTATCTATTAATCCCAAACTCCTAATCTGTCCCTCCCCCTTCCCCCTCTCCCCAGTAATGACACTTTGTTTTTCATGTCCATGAGTCTATTTCTGGTTTGTATAATTTAAATTCTCATTTAATCATTTCTTATAAGGAAATAGATTAAGTGGCCTTTGCTTCCTTCATCCACCAGCTTTCCTGCTGTCCCTAAGCCCTGGTCAGCACCCGCAGTGGCTCCAAGTCCAAAATCTTAAACCCAGTCATCCTCTTTGATGGAAAACTGATCATTACAACTGAGTCACTCTCTTAAATGTCTTCTTTGAGATGTTCAGTGCCTCAACTCAACTTACTCTATTCCCCATCATTTTTGTTACTGTAAAAACTGTTTTAAAATTATATTTCCTAATTATTTGCTGCTAGTATATAGAAATGCAATTAACCTTTTTAGTTGCTCTGTATTTGGCCACTTAGGTAAGCATTAATGCCGATAATTTACATGTGGATTTTATGGTGTTTATGATGAAAAAAAATAGTGATATTTTTTAAAATTTACATTTCTTTTGAATCTTTTCTTGTTTTACTCTCTTGCGGTACCAGTGAGGCACTCCAGTACGATAGTGAGTAAAGGAGGTCACCTGTGTCTTTCTGCTTTTAAAGCCAATGCTTCCAACATTTCACTCTTCAGTACGGTATTTGTATTAGTGCCTTTAAATTCTCTTTATGAGGTTAAGGATGTTTCTGTCAGGTTTTAGTTTGCTAATTTTTTTTAATACTCTTTTTCCCGTATAAATATTGAGAAAATCAAGTGATTCTCTCTTCTAATCTTTTAAAGTGGAGTGTTTAATAAATAGTCTAACAATAAATCCATTTTGCATTCCAGGGCTAAACCTAGTTTGGTCTTTAAGTATATTGTTAGATTTGTTTTGCTAATATGTTGCTTAGTTTTTGCATCTGTGTTCATGTGTGTGAGGTGCCTGTTCCTTTCTTACGTGTTGATATGGTTTGGTATTAAGCATCATAAAACAGAATGGACTATGTTCCAATTTTTTCCTCTTTTTTGGCAGTTTGGATATGATTGGAATAAGTTCTTTAACAGTTTGCTGTTTAAAAAAAAATCCCATTAAAAATTTTTTTTGCTGAACTTGCCTTAACCCAGTTGTTTTCATGAGAAAATTTTGATTGCATTAATGGTCAGAGAACTAATTTTTTCTGGTTCTTTCCAAGTTAGTTTTCATAAATTAAATTTCTTCTTGTGATTTCTTCAGTTCAGCCAGTTTTTGGAAATGTGTTGGCTTATTGTTCATATCTTATCTTTTTGGCTCTTTGCAGTATTTGCAGTTCTGCCCCTATCTGCACGCCTAATAATGCTCTGTTACATATTTTCTCTTTTCTCTTGACTAATCTTACAAGAGATTGTCAATTTAATTAGTCTTTTCCAAGAACCAACTTTTGGCTTTATTGATCTCTCTTGTACGTTGTGTTCTACCTTATCGATTTCTGTTCTTTTTATTTTGCCTTTCTTTTGCTTTCTTTAGTTTGCTTTTCTTGTTTTTCATCTGATTTCTTAAGATGAATGCTTTGTTTATTTCTCAGCCCGATTTTAAGCACTTAAAGCGAAAAACATTTCTCTAAGTAATATGGTAGTTGCATTTCATGTTTTAATATGTGTATTTTCATTATCTTTCCTCTAATCTTCATCATAATTTCTTTATTTTTTGCTCACAAGTTGTTCGGGAGCATGACAAGTTTCCAAATCAAAGTTTTTTGCTTAGTTTTCAGTTGGTTATTAATTTTTAACCTAATTTCATTGCTGTGAAAGGATTTGGCCATATGATACCTTCCTTGAAATGAGTTGACTTGCTTTATAAGTCTAGCACATAGTTCATTCTAAGAATATTCTGGTTATCTTAAAATAAACATATATTCAAATTTTGAGTAATACATAAATTCAAACTTGTTAATTGGGTTGTGAAAAAGTCTTATGTTGTTACTTTTTATTGTTGTTTATGTTTGCTTCATCAAACAATTATTGACAGGGTTGTGTTAACATATTCTGCAGCAATGGCTGATTTGTAAATTTGTCCTTGCAGTTTCATTAGTATCTTTTTTCCTCTAATGTTAACGATATCGTTAGGATCTCTTAGTAACTATGTAAAAGTTTAGAATAATTATATATTTTTTGATGTGTAAAGTAAATGTTTATCATTATAGAATGAACTGTTATCTTTAGGAATACTTTTTCCTTAAAGTATTTTTAATGTTGTGGTTCTATGTTAATAGAGCTGGCTTTTCTTCTGGCTAGTATTTTTCTGGTATATTTCCCATCTTTTTCACTTTCAAACTTTCTGTGTCTTTATGTTTTAAGTATGTCTCTTATAAACAGCTAAACCCTAGTTAGATTTGTATTTTCACCCAGGTTGGCTATTTCTATCCAGGCTATCACACTCTGAATGCATTTGGATTTTTTCCTGCTATTTTATGTTTTCTATTTGCCATACGTTACCATGTTTCTTTTTCCGTCTCATGCTTTCTTTTGGATTGATTTGTGTTTCTCGTCCTATTGTTTGCCCTCTACTAGTTTGAAAATAATAAATTATACTTTTAATCTTGGTTCCCCAAACCATTTAACAGGCCTACTTAATAAGTTAAGCCCTTATTTTTTACCCCCCTTGCCAATAGTGCGTCATTTGATCAGTCTTTTTTTTACCCATGTGCTATTTTATTTCTCTCTTTATTTTGAACATTACAAATTGATACTTACAAATTAAATTCTTTTTGTTTTATACAGTCGAGGTTTGTTTTGGTTTCATTAAATGTTAACCACTTTCTTTGCTTAACATGACTTTCTGTGTTTCATCTTTATTCTGGATTTTCCTTTTTCCTTCTGAAGCTCTTATCTATTTATTCTGATTTATTTACTTTAATAAGGGCTCTTTGATTATCAAATTTCTTATTTTTTTATTTATCCAAAAATGTCTTTCTTTTGGCTTGGCTCTAACTATAATTTACACAGGCTTTACATTCCAGATTGTTAGTTTTTTTTTTTTCTTAACTCTTTGAAAACACTAGTCTATTGTTTTCTAGCTTCCATTGTATCCTGCCTGTGTAAAAATCATTCTTTTTAATGTATACATTCTTTTCTCTCTTTGGCTTCTTCTAAGACCTTCTCTTTTGCTTTGTTATTCTGTGGTTTTACAGTAATGGTATGGGGCAGGTTTCTTTTTATTTATCCCACTTTGATCTCACTTTAATTCCTGAATCTGGTCTTGTTGTCCATCAGATCTGGAAAATTTTCAGCCACTCAGTCTCCAAGTATTGCTTCTCCCTCGTTCTCATATACTTTCCTGGAACTCAGATTAGATGTGATTAGCTGTTCCCCAGCCTCCATTCCTTGTCGTTTTACCCTGCTTCAACTGGTTGTCTTTCTGGGTTGCCCCTGAGTAATAATTTTAACTCTATCTTGAATCTACTTTTCAGATGTGTCTAACCTACTCAATCCATCTATTGTATTTTTAAAATTTCAATCATTGTCATTTTCATTTCTACAAGTTTTGTTTGGCGCCTTTTCAAAACTGCTTGGTCATTGTTTCTAATCTTTGTCTTAATCATAATTTCAATGGTCCTTTTTATTTCTTTGAACATATCACGAAACATTTGTAAACCATCATGCATTTCTCTAAATGTATACATTTTCCAAATATATTGACAACCAAAGTCTTTCCAGGTCTGTCTGCCTTTTCCATGCCCTTTTGCTCAGGGCTCCTGGTTTTCTCACGCACTCCATGATTTTTGAATGTGATATCGTGTTCAGTGGAACTTTATCTATGGAAATTTTAAGCAATCTGCATGAAGTAGCATTCCTCCAGAGAAATTTGCTTCTGTCAGGAACCCGGGGTCACTGTCAAGGTGTGACCCTTTTAAAATAAATTCTTGGCTTGAGGCTTTTTTTTTTTTTTGACCACCATTTTTATGCAGAGATCTCCTGTCAGTTTCACCTGCTTAGTCAGGTCCTGTGTTTTCTCTGCTGCATCTCACACCTCTTATGACTCTTCAAAGTCACTCAAGAGCAGGAGATGCTCTAAAGGCAGCCAGCAGCCAAAATCGATGCTATTCCCTAAGTGATTTGTTTCCAGGATGATCCTTTCTTCTGGTTTTTCTTCATACCTCAAATGAAGCCACATTGCTTGTTCCTTTTCATCTTCTTGATCTTTATCCCTGGAGTTCCCTAAGGCCCAGGTCTTAGAATTCTTTTCTATCTATATGCCCTCCTTTGATGACCTCACCTAGCCTCATAGGTCTAAATCCATTAACATACTGATCAGCCTCTGTTTATTTCTCCAGCCTAGGTCTATAGACAACTGCCTACTTGACTTTTCCACTTGGACATCTAATAGGTATCTCCAGCTAAGCGTCAGCTCTTTGCCCTTAGAATGATATCTTCAATATCCTCCTTTTAATGAATAGCAATCGTATCCTTCTGGGTCTCCTAATTCAGAGTCATCACTGACTCCTTTTTTTTTTTTCCCCACCCCACATTTAATCCATAAATAAATCTTGTCAGTTTTATCTTCAAAATATATCTGGGGGGGAGGGTATGGCTCAGTGGTAGAGCACATGCTTAGCATCCACAAGGACCTGGGTTCAATTCCCAGTACCTACTCTAAGAATAAAATAAGTAAACCTAACTACCTCCCCAGCTTAAAAAAAGAAGAAAAAAACCCACAAAATATATCTAGAATCTGACCATTTCCTATTACCTCCAGGGCTATCTGTCTAATCCATGTTACTCTAATCTCTTGCCTGAATTATTTAAAAAATCCTGAATGCTCTTCCTGACTCTGTCTTTGCCCCCCGTTCAGTCTGTTCTCAACCCAGCAGCCAGGGTGGTCCTGTTAAGATGTAATTCAGATCATGTCACCCCTGTGCTTATGGTCCTCCAGAGTAATAGCCAGCGTCTTCACAGTGCTCTACGGGCCTTACAGTCTGGTTCCCATTACTGCTCTGACCTCATTTCCTACTACTG
The DNA here is from genome assembly GCF_036321535.1 of Camelus dromedarius. Lineage (NCBI taxonomy): Eukaryota > Metazoa > Chordata > Mammalia > Artiodactyla > Camelidae > Camelus > Camelus dromedarius. The sequence continues at coordinate 6,318,416 of NC_087454.1, read as the reverse complement.
CCCTTAGCATCCCCTGTGCCCCAGCCACGCCGGTGTCTCTTCGGGTCCGCGAGCATAGCAGGCGCGCCCCTTCAAGGCTTTGACACTTCGTGTTACTGCCACCAGGAGCGCTTCCCCCCGAGTCTCTGCACAGTCCACTCCTGGCCTCCTCCAGGTGTCTACTCCAGTGCCACCATCTCCGTGACGTATTTTCAGGCCATTGTATTAAGACGATTGCTTCTCCCTCCGGTCCCCTCTGCTCTCTCCCGACTCTACTGTTCTCCACTGAGCTTTTCTTCCAACGTGTTTACTTTTGCGTAACATCCGGCACTCCAGCTAGAATGCAAGCTTCCTCAGGCAGGACGTTTTGCCTCTCTTGTTCACTGGCGTCTTCTCAGAACCTAGAACTATGCTTGGCACTTACTGGGCATTCAGTGTATAGTTGTTTAGTGGGTGAATGAATAGACAAAATAATCAGCCCATGGATGAGGATAGAAAAATTCAGAAAACAACACGAATTGAATTAAAAGGTCTCAAATATTGCTTTCTTTGCATGGAAGGAGGAGAAGGATGAAGAGGGGGAGAATTGGCAGTGACTTTGAAGACACCCTAAAAAAGTAGTTACTTATTCAAACAACACATATCAAGCGCTCACTATCACTGCGAAGGTGCTCAGCCCTTGTGGTGTTCTCAGCTACGGAAAGCTATCGCTTACTTTTTCCCTCCACTGGCTGCATCATGATCTTAGTTTTTCATTTCTTCTACTTTCTACATTCCTGATTTTTTATTTTAATTTGTGGTGCTCAGACCAGAATCAGTTCATTAATGAAAACCACCTGATCATTACAAAAAAAAAAAAGAAAGAAAAAAAGAAAAAGAATAAGATACTTACTTACTTACTTTGGGGTTCTTATATCCTTGCTTAAATTTTACCAAGCTTATTTCTAAAGCAGCCCCAAGGGTGACCTATCAGGGATGACCCATCCTGGCTCATTAGGATATTAAGATTTTTAAACAGTCTTTATTATGTGGCCATTTGTGTGTACTTATTATTTCCTGGTCAGTGCAGGGTGGCAACTATGTAATTTTCACTATCCATAAACTTAAGTGTGCAAAAACTATAACTTAAAAAAAAAACCTCCACTTAATTTCTTTATATATGAATTTTTAAATTAAAGTATTGACACATTGTAACTGACTGCACTTAATTTCTAAATTGAGTCTTTATTCCACCTAAAGACGGACACTGAAACCTAGTCCCTTACGGGTAAATGCTCCCTGGGGCTGTATCTGAAACGCAGGCGAGGGCTGTGTATTGCCAGTGAATTGGAGAGGAGGGTCATCTGACCTTCTGTGTTCACTGTCTGTTCAGTGGCGCATTCCTTGAGTTGAGCATAGTCGCACATTGTTTCTGGCTGTGGGTTCACACACTCTCATCTTAAAACCCATTTTGATTTTGAAGCTCTTTCTGGCTCCCTGGCTTGCCCAGCCCTTTGCTCCCTTTTTGAAGGTAAGGACAAGGGAAATTTGTAGAAGCTTTCCCTCACCCCCCAGGTCTGAGATTTGAGGCTGCCGCAGACCCAGCACCATTTCATCTCTTGCTGCCACTCCTTGCTGGCAAAGGTGACTTCTCCTGGAGGTTTCTCAACTTCCCGGGCTTCTCTGAGCAATCCCAGTCTCCCCTGCTCTCATAGACCTATCCAGAATGTCTATCAGTTCCCCTCCTTCCAGAGTTTGCCTGCGGTGGTCATAGGACCAGGGACAGAGACATTTCTTGCAGACCTTCATCATCATTATCATCATCATTGCCCCTTTTTCCTAATTTCCCACCTTAGTCAATGGAGCTGTGATTTAGTTTCCTGCTGTACTCTTTCCAATCTACTGTTTATGTCATAAACTTTATGTGCTTCAGTCGGCTTAGTCTACTGAAACTCAGAAACCCAGCTCTTGAAACCAAAACCTTTGGTGTGTAGGACTGTTACCTACGTTATGAATCTCATAGGTCAATTTTGACGCCCAAACCTGAGTGTGACTGGGTTCTTTCTCTTTGCGTGTTGATGTATTCTTAATATTCCAGGACCAGGGGATGCTTTTGACTTAGCGTTTGGAAGCGTAGGTAAGGAAACACAAAGGGCGATGGTACAAAGAAAGTCAGTCCTCTGTGAATCATGGTGACTTAAAAATATTTATCCACAAGACTCCAAAGAGCTCTATTTAAAAAAAAAAAAATTCTCATAAAAATATTTTGTATTCTCATCCTCCCGTCTGAGAGGCAGTTTATTTCTTTAGTAGCTGTCCCTCTTTGTATGGTCTCAAAATAAATGTTTGCTTATTTATAATTATCATTCTTTGTTTTCTTTTAAATGAAATAACCAGAAAGTGTTTCCTTATTTATCAGTAATTCTTTATACCAAAGTGTGTGAAGATTGTCTCAATCTTAGTAAAGAAAAATCTGGAAATATCATAAAGATATGAAAACCATAATCGGTAATTACCTACAGGTTTAAAAAATCGACAAAGATTTTTCTAAGGTTTAATGGAGTTCCTGAAAACAGAAAAATAGTGAGACAGAGGTCAACATCGTATATGGCCATTTCTGTTTCTTTTGGAGCTGACGATTTGGTTTTCTGCTTCATTGTCATAAAAGTACTAAATATGTAACTTCCTGGGCCTAGAGAAAAAAAGAAAAAGGCCCCATTTCATACTGTGCTATGGGTCTCCGGTGGCCACTTGGAGAGTTACTGTGAAGTTAACCCCTTGAAAGCAGGCATTGGTAAGTGGGGCCTCCTGGTGACCCTAGGACACCAGGTCAACTCTGGGCAAAGCCATGGCTCCCAGTAAGCCCAACACACCTTCTGGAGGCTTGAAACCCTCCTCCACTATGGGCTTCTTCTGGCTCCCTCCTTCCCAGATCTGCTGCCTGAGAGGAAAGACAGAAGCATTCATAGCAGGATATGGGGAGTGAGGCGCTGGGTAGAGGAGGGTGGAACACAGGAGAAGCAGAAGAGAAAGCCATTCAGTCCATCTTTCATTTATATACTTGCTCTGAAGATCTCAACACTTGCAGGTAAAACCCATTCCTTCCAAATTGGGGTGAGTTAAAATCCTTCCCAACCACGTAACTGGGAAATAGACTATTAGCATGGCACCAGTTCTCAGAATGTAATGATTTAGGAGTAAACAGTGCCACATTCCACTCAGTTTTAAATATTTCTTTAGACAAGTCAATTCTTTGGGATCCTCCACTCATCACCCATTATTCATGCAGAAAGTCTGCTCTCATGTTTTGATAGTATGACTAAAATCAGACCCACTTTCCTTATGATCCAAAAAAGCTGGGACTAATGTTGCTTTGGTTCAAATAATTTCAGAAACTGCAAATACCAGAGGAACAGTAACCAAATTAAAAGGAAAACAACAGTAACCAGATACCAAATTCACAGTAACAGTGAAGGCAAATAAAACTTGCTTTAAATATAGTTCTTCTTCTTCCTCTCTTTCTTCCCCTAATAATTGGGTATTTATTGGATGCAGCCAAGAAGGATCTGGCATTTCCAGGGTGGGTAATGTACACAAAGACAAATCTCTAGTTTCAGTGTATGAATGTGTGGTCTCACTGTGATCTTTATGAAGGACTCAACAGCTCAAGATAAGGGTTCATATTTCAGAACCAGTTAAAGCAAATTATGAAACAAAAACGATGTCAAAGCAAATACAAATACAAGCTGCCTTCAGTTTATTATTTGGAAGGTATATATTTGGTATTACAAGAAAACCAGAAAAGACACCTGAAGGGAGCTTATTCTCCAAACACAGGGAAATGTTTCTGACCAGCCAGGGTTGCTCTGTCCCCAGCTGTCTGGAGCTCAGTCTGGACATCTGTTTTTAATAGTTTCCAGGCACGCCAGTGGGAACATGATCACAAGTGGGTTGACTGTGATTTTCACAAAGGAAAAAAAAAAAAGAAGCAGACAGCCAATAGGTGGTCAATAGAGTTTGGATACTTCTTAATTTTAATTAACAACTCCGAGAGTAGGATGCTGGGTTTGATGTCATCTGGGCACATGGTGCTTTGTTAAAAGACATATTCTGTTAATAACTGTCTGTTGTATGATATTTTACACAAAGCCTGCCCATCGAAAAATGTTCTTGTTTCTCAAAAAAGTAAGATGCCCATCTGTTGGGCAGATAGGTAGAAAAGGATGGGATCAATATTCTGTCATTCAACTAAATGCTTGTCAGCGGATCTTCTTAGCGTCATGGCCAGCATCCTAAACACAGACCCTTCTCGTGGGATGAAAGGTGAATAGATCCCTAGGGATGTTCAAGAGTGAAGTGGGCATCAAGCGGGGCTCAGCTGGTCCAGGCTTACGAGCTCCACGACAGACGTGGCCAAGGCAGGGGCCAGAATGCTTCGAGAACACCCCACAGACCGCTGCTGGTCTTCATCAGAGTGGGCAAAGAGCACTGGGGCCAGTAAAACCACAGGTGGCTGATGCCAAGCCTGAGGATTTGTTCCTTCTGGGGTCACACTTGAATCCAGGCTAGAAGCAAATCCATCAAATAGAAGAGGGAGCTAGGAATTATTTTTGAAATGCCATTGTGCATTATGGATTCACCTACATTCCTACGCCTACATTCTTCCTGTAATTTTTCTCATTTATAGTAAAGATTTTCTAAGTCATCATTTTACCAACCATTGTCAAGAGGACCAAAAACACAGGAAAATTGGCCACCTTGAATTTTGTCCCCATTGATTTATTGGAACTGCAGGGAATAGAATGTACCATTTAATTTGATTTTCAATAACTCACTCATGTGGTACAAAATTCAGAAGTACACATATGTGTCCATAGACACATGTTCTTACCCCATTCTTCAGCCAACTACTTCTCCTTTCCTGAAGCAACCAGTAATTTGTGGATCCTTTCAGAAATGTTCTGTGCTTGTAAGTCTCATTTCAGATCTGAATTTTTTTCCCCTGGCAGAATGAAGAGCTACTGACAGTTATCCAGATAATTTTGAGCCAAAGTCTGTTATTGAAACATTCATGAACTTTCAGCGAGTATGTTTCAAAGTCCAGGTATTATGCTCAATAAGGTTCCTAGGGCTCACGAAAGAAGTCCACAGTATAGTCTCTGGCCTCAAGAAATTTATGTGCCGAACAATATGAAAATCACATGCATATGCATGTGAAGATGCGTTACTGAACTAGCATAGTGCGTTACTACTTCCCTTCCCTTCCCGTGATTAAGAGAGCCTGGAGAGTAGACTCTTTCTAAATTATTCTGTAAGGGACTTTGCATGGTGCCTGGCACATAATAGGGAGTCCATAAATGGTTGTTGAATGAAAGCATGGATTAATGAATTAATGAATGGAGAGCAGCTCAAGAAGACAAGTTTTTTGTTTGTTTGTTTGTTTAACTTTTGTTTTTGATTGAAGTGTAGTTAATTTACAATGTTAGTTTCAGGTGTACAGCAAAGCGATTCAGTTATACATACACATACATACATATATTTTTTCAGATTCTTTTCCATTATATGTTATTGTAAGAAATTGCACATAGCTCCCTGTGCTATAGCACAGTAAGTCCTTGTTGCTTATATATTTTGTATGTAATAGTGTGTATCTGCTAATCCCAAATTCCTGATTTACCCCTCCTGCACTCTTTCCTCTTTGGTTTTATATGTCTGTGAGTCTATTTTTGGTCTGTAAATAACATTTGTATATATATATTTTTTAGATTCCACATGTAAGTGATATTGTGTGATATTTGTCTTTGTCTGACTTACTCCACTTAGTATGATAATCTCTGTATTCACCCATGTTGCTGCAAATGGCATTATTTCATTCTATTTCAATATATATAATATATATTTTATATATATATAATGGCTGAATACTATAAATATATATATATATATATATATATATATTTATCAAGAAGGCATGGTAATACTTGAGTGAGGAGATTATCCCAACTGCCTGGAATGGGTGGTGACAGTGAAACAGACAGTATTGAGCAACTGGGATTCTGAGAGTCTACCTCAGGAGAAAGAGAAGAGGGCAGATTCCATAGAAGAGATGAGACTTGACCGTGAAGCAGGGAGGGAGGGAAGGATGAAGAGGAAGGAGGCTGGGACCTGTCCTAGGTAGGGCAGACTGGGTGAACAGATCAAACAAGCTACAGTGGTAGAAAAATGCAGTTTGCTGCAAAGACCAGCAAGGAAGCAGTGTCTTCCTCTTGATGGAATTGTGATGGGCCCAGGACATCAGCAGAGGGATTCAAGCTTTACCCCAAAGGTACTAGGAAGTGATTGAAAGGTTTTGGAGCTTGGGAACACTCAGGAAGAATAATCTGATAAACTAGAAGGTGGCAGAGTGGCTAGGTAGCTGTTGTGATACTTGAGGCATCACATGGTAATTGCTGGGAATAGAAAAGGAAATACTGATTTTAAAACATTGAGGGGGCAGTTGGGAGAGGAAACTAGATGAAGGTGTCAAAGGGTACAAGCGCCCATCTATAAGATAAGTAAGGACTCGGGGTGTAATGCACACATGATAAATACAATTTTCACTGCTGTACGTTATATGTGAAAGTTAAGAGAGTAAATCCTAAGAGTTCTCATTGCAAGGAAAAATTTTTTTCTTTCTTTTATTTTGCATCTATACGAGAGGATGGACACTCACTGAACTTACTGTGATCATCATTCCAGGAGGTATGTAAGTCAAATCATTATGCTGTACCCCTTAAATGTATACTGTGCTGTCTCTCAATAAAACTGGGAGACATAGATAAATGTCAAGTGTATAGAAATTTAAAACAAACAAAGAAAAACATTTCTGGGGCTGTACCAAGAGCATTTGATAATTGATGGAACAGTAGAGGGAAAAGAAAGATCTTGAAGAAAAACCTCAGGTATATAGAATGCCACCAATTTGATACCCTCACATTTACTGAATCTGCTGTATTCAGGGCCCCGCCCACCCCACAGAGCAGAAGCTCCAAATACACACTGAACCCCACCGAGACCTGAGTAAATAGAAATGTTCTTACTGGAGTGTCCGCTAAATATATGCAGACTCCAATTCCTGTCACATTTATTGCCATGTCATCTTTATTTCATTTTTTTTTTAAAGGAGAAAGAAGCTGAAAAATGCTGTTGAAATCATGTGAGATGATCATTAGAATGATTAGCCCGCGAGGAAGATCTATTTTGTCGTGTTATTTTGCCTCCTCATCCCTGGGTTCTGACAGCGCTCCCGGGCCCCCCCACCCTCTCCCCAGGATCCTGGGTCTTTGCCCTCCCTGGCTGGGGCTCGCCGGACTGGGCTGCTCATAAATCGGCTGCTCGTTTAGAACTTGTGGTTTGTAAAAGATTGATGGCTGGTGTCACATCTCCTCCTTGTGCAGCCCACCCTCCGCGGCCGCGCCATCGCGGTACGTAACAGTGAAGCCACAGAGACCACTGGGAGGGTCGACTTGTTAACAAAGAAATTATAGCTGCGGAATGCAAATGCCGTTAAGAGCCTGGGGGCTGCTGCTTGCCATTTGCTCCGAGCACTTCGTAAGCTGCTGCAGTCAGTTTTGGTTCTATGAATTTTTGGTTTTTTTGTTTTGTTTTTTAGGGGTCCCAAATAAACCAGTTTGGGAAGAGTTCCCCTGTCCAGCTCTCTTTTATTCCATCTCAAACAGACACACACACACACACACACTCCTCCCATGCCATAAATATGTGCCTTGGGCATTTGGTTGTCTCCAACAAAAAGCGAAAATTGCCCCAGAATGTGACATGAGTTAAAAAACAGTTTAAAAAAAATTGGATAAGGCTGAACAAAAACAAGAAAGAAGAAAGGAAGAAGAAATACGCCCCCTTAATCAAATCCTGCATTTCCCCTAGAGCAAGCAGCTCTTAATTATATTTAACAGACACAACACCGTGCCACAAGCCGGTCCACACAGCTGTGGGAATGCTCCGTTTGGGGAACACAGGGCGGGGGAGGAAGGGCCCACCGGCCAATCAGCACGTGCCCCGGGTTCAGATCCGGATGGTTCGTGACGTCTGCTCCCGGGCGGCTGGGGGGATGACCGGAGTGCATTTCCCCCCCGGCTGTACTGTCCTGTTGGTGTTCTTTTGCAACTAAATGTTTCAACCAGGCTTTCAGTGGGTCCTTCCAGATCTATCATCTACACTATTTTACTAATAGTTGACTGTGGAGAGATGGGCATTTCCGTGAGTTCCCTGTTTGGGCCAGAAACCTGCTCAACTTGTCTCCAGCTGCAGAACAAGAGTTCTGTTCTCTGAACCTGTCACTTAACTCCAGGTCTGCGAACAGAGAGTTGGAGGCTCCCAGACCTCAGGGCTCTTCCCTGCCCACCCACCTCCAGGTCCAGCTCCCACTAGAATTTTATCTGCTTGTGTCCTTAGCTTTAGCTGTCTGGTCTTTCATGGTAACAAAATATGACTACATGCAAAGAACAGCCATCTAAGCATAAATGTTACTGCTTGTTTATCAGATACTTTTCAGCAAGAAGATGAAATGTTTTCTTTTTTTCCTGTTGCATTTCTTTATCTTTCTTTATCTATTGGATGTAATCACAACCAAATTGTGCTGTGGAAAGAAACACATTCCATAATTTGGGTTTATTAAATTTCCCATCATCTTCCTTTTATGTTGCTCTCAATAGACATTTTATCATCCCAGAGAATCTGAGACATTTTCCCATGTAAATACGCATCTAAATCACCAAATTCTCCATCCTTTTATCTTCTCAAGCAGTGTATTGATTCCTTTTCCTTTTCAATTGATAAAATTGTAAACAAATTACCAGTTAAACTTTAAATCACTACGCTGATTATATTCTATTCATTAACTGATACACTTCTCACTTAATACATCATTATAACTCCTTTTTGTCTAAGAATGCTTTTAAGTTTAGGCCATGTGCTTTGTTACCAAGAGTTTTTGTTTGAGTTTTTTCTGATAGAATTTTCACTATGAAATCCATCCCTGGTAATTGTCTCTAAAATGCTTTTTAGTACACTGATTTTTTTCTCATTATTTCCATTGGCTTAACAGGTAGTCAAAGATGTTTTGCTTTGTGGCTGCATTAAAGACTCATTACAAATTAATAATGAGAGGAGCAGCAGATTTCCCCCTAATATTTTCTCAGTCTCCCACTGATTGAACACTATTCCGCACCTACACCGATCCCATTAAAGAGCTCTTGTGTAAACAGTATTCTATGAATAGCAAGGATGTGAGGGCTGTGGCTTGAGGGTTTAGGCACCCATTATATTCTTCAATTTATCTGTGCCTCATCCTGTATAAGTGAGGGGACTTCTGGGTAAGACATTTTAACCCTCTCTCGGCTGTCTTTGTGAAAAAGGAAGAAGGTTCTTGATAGAGACGCAGCCTGGCGTTGTGAAGAGGGTACTGGACCAGCCCCAGAGAGCTGGGACCTGGGACCCGGCTCTGGCCTTTGCTGGCCGTGTGGCCTTGGGCATGTCTGCAGAACCTCTGTCCACCCCTTACACACTCACCACTGCTTCCTCATCTGTGAAATAAATGAATAGCATTATGCAATTTCAGATGTTCCTTCCAGCTCCGTAAGAGCCACCAGGTCTGTTCCTCAGAACTTTCCTGTGGATCCTAGCTGTCCTCAGTGAGATTGCTTTAACTCACCACTTTTAACGAGAGATTCTCAGTCTCAGCTGTGACTAGAATCCCCTGGGATGCATTTAACCCTTTGCTGCGAGAGCAGTTTGGAAGGTTCCTCGGGTGATTCCAATGTGAAGCCAGAGCTGCGAACCAGAGCCGTCACCTGAAAGGCGGGCATTCACACTCCTTAACTTCCGTCCCTTTGAGGAATGTCATGATTTAGGGAGAAATGCTTTGAGTTCAACAGTAAGTGATCATAATAATAAATGGACAATTGTAGCCAGAACTGAAAAGGTTTGTAGGACTCTGATCACAAAGAAAGAAATCGCCCTGCTCAGGTTGAACATCACCAGCTGAGAAGAGAACCAGAAAACCCGGCAGAAGGGACGTAACAGGTCCTCTGCGCGCAGGCAGCTAGCCAGCCAGCCTCGCTCCTTCGCTCCTTTTTACAGCTGGACGGGTGATGACTGGGGGAGGGGTGGCTCTGCACAGATCAGTGGCTCGACCACACCCTCCAGGCCCAGGAGGCAGGGCTCAAAATTTTGTTCTTCGGTGGCTGGTCCAACAGCCCTTGACTGGGGACTGAGTCCCCGGGTCCTGGAAGGCGACACCACTCCTGGTGTGTTCTGGGGTCAAGGGAGCCCCTCTGGTCTGTGAGAACACGGGGCCCAGCTTGTCCTCGCTCAGGGCTGGGAAAGGCCAGGGAGGGAGGGAGGGACAGCCTCGTGCTCCCACCCTCGACTCCACAACTTGCTCGTGCCTTGAGTCTTCCTGGGGCAAGATTCAAACGTGAGAAGCACTTTCCTGGAGAAGCTCTTGTACAGCTCATGGCTGTGGGGAAGATAAGTTTTTATTTTCCTTTTTTTGGTTATTTTAAAGTAGCTCCTCTCTTCTATTCTCCCTTCCAACACTGCTTAAATCCTGCAAGTTTCACACAAGTGGAATAGGAATCATAACACAAGAGAAGTCACGTCGCAACACAAGAGGTCAAGTCAGCCTCTAAGTCATCGAGTTTCTTGGAGAAGCCAACAGAAGAGTTGAAGAGCCAGTGATGATAATTCTTCATTTGATGACAGGACAAGCTGAACAACTCAGAAACGGGACAGGAGATGTGGCTTTGGCGCTCCGAGTGCCCGCTGACATCTGTGTGGCTTCAGGATGGTGCTGTGTTTCGGTTCCTGGGTTTCTCCGCTTGCTGTCTGGGTGTGGGTCTAGCTGCCACTTCCCTTCCAGGAATGTTCTGCGTTTTCTCTGCTGAGTGATAGTGAAACTGTGTATAGAAAACAGTCCTTGACAAAACAACAGGTCATCGAAGCAACAAAAAAAAGTCTTATTTTATCAGCACTGAAAGACTTGGCCCCTCCTCCGGACATTTTAATACAGACTTGAAGATGCTTTCACTGAACGGTGACCCTGTGCCTTGCCTTGTAACTGGCTGCTCTGTCCACGAGCTCTCTTTTCTAGCAACTGCTCACTACGCTATATAGGCCAGCGCAATCTCTTCTTAGGCATTTTATATGAAAATAGCAACACATTACCAAAAAACTGGTCCAGAAATATTTTTTTTTCATCCTCAGATATTCTTCCCTGACACCCCCGTGAGTCTCTTTGATGGTGCTCTTGTGGGATAACTTTGACATTTAGACCAGCAGAAATGAATGGGAACTGACAATGCTTTAACCTAAATTGTAAAGACTCTTGTCTGGCTATTCAAGTCAAAACCAGCGTTTACATAACCAGCTAGAGTGGTTTCTGGTTATGTAAAATGTGACTGAGTATCTGAATCCTAGATCAAAAGCTTCCTCCACATGAATGGTTCAGTTAGGGGGGGAAAAGCCCGAGACTGAGCTGTGCCCATGAAAGCATGGATCATTTCACATTTCGCTTTGTGGAAGAGCAGAAGGTAAAGACAAGAGAGGAACACGCACGGGGCACATCAGAACATCAGGTCAGTGGGGAAAACCAGCCTGGAAAATGTGGGGGAGAGAAGCAAGCGACTCAAAGAAAAGTCATGAGGACCCGGCAAGCTTCCAAGGGACGTAGCGGAAGGGAGATGATTGACTTGGGAACAAACAGCTCCAAAGCCGTAAATTCAGTTCCTCCAGGGTTTGTTGAGCATGCCCTAGGAAAAGCGCCTTCACAGGGGATGAGAAAATGTAAGAAGAGTGTCCAGGTTGGGAAGGGACAGGCTGGGATTTCAAAATGTAGAATAGATAAACAAGATTCTACTGTATAGCACAGGGAAATATACACAAGGTCTTGTGGTAGCTCACAGAGAAAAAAGTGTGGCAATGAATATATATATGTTCACGTATAACTGAAAAATTGTGCTCTACACTGGAGTTTGACACAACATTGCAAAATGATTATAACTCAATAAAAAATGTTAAAAAAAAAAAAAAAAAAGAACGTCCAGGTGAATACGGTAATGCCAAATGTACAGGGCTGTGAACGTAAGTATTCTGGGCTGTCAGGGACAGGAGAGCTAGCTGTTCATGGTGAATTTGAGATGGGCATTGATTAATGGGGACAATTTGGGGAGCCACAGAGAGGAAACAAGGTGTTTCAGGAAGGAATAGATGATGGTAGGCAAAGTACTAAAGTTGAGGATAATCTCAGCAAGTGTGCGTGCGTGGCCAGGAGACCCACCCGGCAGGGGTGGAGGGTGTGGGTTTTGTCCAGATGAAGGATGATGTCAAGTGATAGAATAAAGAGTTTGCCATGAAAAAACTGGCAACAGAGATAAAGTCACAGTCCTAGTGGCACTTTATATTTCATAAGGGTACAGTGTTTGTTGAATGATTAAAAATTAAGCAGAAAAGTGACATAAAAAAGCAGGCGCTTGTGGTAGTAAGGGTCAGTGAACACTGAATGCACCATGTGATCAAGGGCAATTTATTAACTTCAATGGGCCTCAGTGTTCTCATCTGTAAAATGGAAATAACAACATGTACCAGGGTCATTAAAACAACAAAACTGGAACAATATTTAAATGTACCCATAAAATATATTGTAGCTATAAGCTATGGGGGTAGGGCTGTGGTGAGTGTAAAACTCTAAAAAACATAGACTTTGAAGTCAGATAACCCTGAGCAAAAATTCTTGCCTCTTTATTTACAAAACTTTTGGTCCTTGGGCAAATTGTTTAACTCCCCTATGCCTCGGTTTTATTGTTTTTAAATTGGGGATAATAATATCTATCTGCAGGGCATAGCGATTAGAGCAAAAACCTGGGAAGTGTTTAGCATAAAATGAGCCCTTAACAGAGGTAACTATTGTTATTACAATTAAGCCCTTGATAGCTGATTTGTCATTAAGGAAGATTTGTCTACTGGGTCTTGGTGGATAGAGGGAAACTGAAAAGAGGGTAGATACATTGTTTTGGATGGATGGGTTTGAGTGGAGGCTCAAACAGGCTAATATGTAGCCCTTTAAACAACTGGATTAAGGAGACACCAGAGCACAGGTAACTCCAGAATTTCTATGTAAGGAACATAGGATGGCAATTTATTTTAGAAAAGGGAGAATGAAACTGAGAGCCTGCCTTGAGGTTACGATCACGTAGAAACAATGTGTGAAGCTGATGAAGATTATGGGAATGTTAATGCCTTCAGAGACACCGTCCGTGGTCCTGTCCACACCCAGAGCGGAAATGCACAAGTAACATAAGACCTTTCACTCACTGAGGATGCACTGTGTTCTAGCATCAAATTAATAGGTGTACGTGGTAACAATGCAAATAGTATCTAACAGCTCAATGACACAAAGATGCTCCTTTATTTCCATTATTTATTCTTCTCCCTGAAATGATGATCTATTAAAATATTTGTGGTTTCTGTTCTCCTGCTGGTAGTATTTTGAGACGTCTCTTAGATACTAGATCTCCTGGATTACCTTTCTAGTATCTCTTATTTGTTTTATCATGTGTACATTCTGCCAGAGTCGCTTGCCTTTATTTTGGAAACCTTACATTTCTTTTTTAATCTAAGCAGTTATATTTTTAATCCTGCCAAATCTAGTTCTTGTTTCTCTGATTGCCTCTTTTTTCATAGTTTCTCATCATTATTTTCTAGATGTAATAGCGTCTTAGCTCTCTCTTTGTAATCATTGGATTTTTAAAAGTGTTTCCTCCGTTTTTTGGAATTCTGTTTCCTCTGGGTTCTTTTGCTTAGTTATCTTGGTCTCTTTGTTTTGTGCTGCTGTGTGCTCTTTCTAGACCTGGTGGTCCTCGGTCGTGTGTTTGCATTTACAAACAGAAGCCTTCAGTAGTTGGTTTTGATTTCCTCCCCTGTTGTGTGTGTGCGCGCGGGGGGGGGGGGGGGCGGGGGGGGTTGCATTGTGAAACTGACTCACCTCACTTCACGGGAGGGGCCTCACTTAGGGAGGAGAGCCAGTCCCCCTTGTGGGAGCATTAGCTCTCCTCAAATAGTTTCCGCAGGCTTTGCAGAGAGTTGAAGATATCTCACTGTAAGGACAGTCTGCTGCCTACGTCTGAGGGTGGGGAGAGGGCAGGAGGATGGGGACTTGGGTGGGGTGTGTGCTGTTTGGAGACACCCTGTTAACCTCCCACTTCTCACTCTCACCCGAGTGGAATCTGCTGACCCTGAGCCTGGAGCCTTCTCTGGGGCTCGATGTTCTACCCGGCACACTGCATCCTAATTCTTCTCTCCTCCCTTAAAGGTAATGCCTTCCTGCCCCTCTTTCTTTCGTCTGCTTGCTCACGCCCACGTTCCACGTTCTAGAACTTTGTTGAAATCCCTCCTTGGTGGTGACTGCCCTCCTGTCCTGTCCACTTCACAGTGGGTTCCTTTTTGTACCTCTGTGCTTTTCTTCAGGAGGAACTCGGGAAGAACCCAAAGCAGATCCATTTACGTGGTGTGCACTTTGAACAGGAAGTACTTCAGGGCATATTTTGCATCCCAGGCTGCAGCCTTGTGCAGTAGGGGTGTCTTTTCTTATTTTACAGATGAAGACACAGAAAGGTCAGTATGGTTAAGTAGCTAACTGATCCTAAGGTTTGCTAGCAAATGGCTAGGCTGAGATTCAAACTGGGTGCAATACTTCTAAATACTCTTATTTCTCCCTAAAGGGGAGGAGCTTTAAAGGAACCATTTCCTCAAAATGTGTAAGAAAGAGTTACTCTCTTATTGCAGTTATGAGAAGACAGGGTGGACCTTGAGAGACACAGAAGACATGGAAGTATGTGGGCGGGCTCTGCACTCAAAAGTCCTGAGTTCTAGTGCCGACTTCCCTGCTAACAGGTCTTTGGCTCATTTTTAGCCTCTGTTTCTTATTTTGGGAAACAAGAAAGTTTGACAGGCAAGTTGTTAATAGAACATTCTAGAATTCTCTTAAGTTTTGCGAATTTCCTAATTGTTCGTTTCTAACAGAAGTGGAATCATTTCCTTTTCTTTCATGAAAAAGTCAAGACAAAGCATAAAGGAATGCATAGGAATGTAGAAAAAGCTCTTTTTCTTGGTAATCAAAAGGCATTTACTAAGTACCTACATGTGCAAGGTACCCTACGACTTGAGATCCCACCTCTTCAGTGGGGACTGCGATGGATTGGCCATGAAGCTAACAAAACTTAAGCCTCAGGGCTCTTCACTTGTGCAAACCACTTCCCAAATTTTATTTTTAATTTTGTATTCTGAAAGAGGGACCCCAAATGGTATAAACTTGAGGGCCCGTAGAAGCTGAGTCATCCTGCAGTTGGCGGGAGGGTGGTGTGGCGGGGACGGAGAGAGAGTACCAGCTCCCCTGTGATGTGGTGGCTCTGCAGAGCGTAGACGGGAGGAAACAGGAAACTGACAGTTACCCAGCGAGTGTGATTTGCAGTGATTGCCAAGTGGGGTAATTCAGACGCAATGTCCAGTTTGGTTTTGACTGATCTCTGTGGCTCATTTCTCTATTACTCTGGCTAACTGTACTTCTCTTTCTAAAGACTAGGTTTGTAGTAAAGCCAGCAGGCTGCCCGTTCCAGGGCAAAACTGCAAGGTGTTCATAAGGGGCTTCTTTCTTCTTTATTTTTGGGGAATGGGCTGAAAGCAGAGGACCAGGCAGAAGAGTTTAAGCTGGAAATGCAAAGGGGCCATTCTCTGCGTTTAGTTGATCCTGGTCCCATGGGGTAGCTTAGCTGACACGTGGCAGGGTGTTTTCTCTTGGTAGATTACAAGTTTCGGAAATACATTCCTTGCATTAGAACTTTCTAAATGCATCCCTGCTTACAGTGAGGCTGAGAGCAAATTTCACTCAAGAAATTCTAATCATTGGAAAAAGAAATTCTTAGGGGATTTTACTGGAAAATTGGAAAAGGGACAAGGTATATCCACATATGTATTAGGGTCTGCAAAATCATCAGGCTTTAGGATGACAGTAAGCAAGACAAACATGGGGGAAAAAAGGCAGGAGGTTTTGTACAAAGCCATACTGCATGAATTTTTTTCCCCTAGATTTTCCTTAGATAAACCACCCAAATTAAAGTTGAATGTTATGATTTTTAAATTTCTTTTAAGTTTTAATTTTTTGAGGAGGGAGGTAATCAGGTTATTCATTCATTCATTCATTCATTCATTCATTTAATGGAGATACTGGGGACTGAATCCCGGACATCGTGCATGCTAAACATGCACTCTGCTACTGAGCTATACCACTCCCCCCCTGAATATTAAGATTTTTAAGACAACGTTTCGGGGTATTTTTACACAGTGCTTGAGGCATTAATGGTTGTACAAATCATTCACCACCATATGTGAGAGTGCCCGCCATTCCTGGTGTCCTGGTTAGGAATCTTTTGGTTGTAAGTGACAGATAACCAAACCCAAGTCAGCTTCGGCATAAAGGTAATGTATTGGTTCACATAAATGAAGAGTGTAGGACAGCAGACCCAGGTGGGGTTTTAGCAGCTCAAATGATGTCATCAGGCTGGGATTTCTCTGTCGCATCTCACAGTCTTTTCCACGTGTGGTTATTAGTACCGGCTGGATGGTACAGTCCAGTTAACACATAAAATGAACCATCATGGGGAGAAAGGGGAAAAGGAAGAAAACGAACATTTATGAAGGGCTTACCATATCAAATGCCTATAAATCAGGCATTTTGAAACCCTTCCAACCACCCTACTAACAGATTAGATGAAGCATCATGTCCAAGGGCATGTAGCCAGAAGTGGTGGAAGCAACATTCAAACTCAAGGCTGCCTATTATTCCAAAGCCCATCAGCGATGCTTTGCTGAAGTAAGAGCATAAAATCCTGATTTGAATTCTACAATGAGAGGTGTACCATAGGTTTAGATAGGTCATTTGTCTTCTGGTTCTCAAAGTGTGCCTTTCAGGGCATCTTCGAAAGCCTTTCTTTTCCCGTGGAAAGCTGGATTTTCTTTAGCTGTTTCAACCAAAATAACACTTCACAGCAGATTAAATGCAGAGCAGATATGAGAACCCAGCTGTCTTCTATTAAGCCAGATATTAAGTAGATTTGCAAATAAAATGTAAAACAGTGATGTGCTTCACAGTAAATTCTCTTTGGTTTTGGAAAACCAGTGTTAATTTTTCATAAAAGTTATGTTATACATGTTAACATATAATGGGTTCATTTTTAAAGTAATGTATAAGTACAAAATGTAACCCTCTTTTAATTTTTAATATGGTGAATATTGATAGGTATAAACTCTGTAAACAAAAGCTCCGTGGGATCCTTAATAAGTTTTAAAAGGGCCAAGAGATACTGAGGCCGAAGTGTCTGAGAGCTGTTGCCTGGATGGGTTGCAGGTCTCAGAAAGTAATCCTCAAGCAAGAGTCTCCACGTATTTGACCGTACCCTTGCATTCTGCTGCTGCGACTTTGCTTTGCAAACAATTGAACTTGGGCCTTTAAAAATGGGTGGGTCTGTTTCCCAAGGTACCGCAAGCTGGGGGACTAGAGCCGGTGTTCTTGACAGCTCTTTATGAGCCATTGGGTTCAGACCTCTTTCCTACCCAACTTAATTTAAAAAAAAAAAAAAAAAAAAAAGGCAAAATGCTTGATTTGCACTTCGGGAACAAAGTTACCGAAACACGGACTTGGCCCTGTAGGCTGAGAGCATTGAGTGCCTGATGGAACCGCGTGATCGCAGCAAGAAATATGATGCAGAATATACTTTTTCAGCCAAAAAAAAAAGGGCCAAGGAAGAGTTAACACTGCTGTTGAAACAGATGAACTATAACACAGTGTGTTTTAAAATTGTATTTAAGTTTTCACCTTCGCTCTCTGTTCCCGAGGGGGTCCCAGAGAATTCACTCTTTGTCCGAGGGGGTCCCAGAGAATGAAAGCAAGTCCCCAGAAAGACTAGGAGGCTGAGGACCAGGAAATCCACAAATTAGATAATAGTTTCTTGAATCATCAAGAATCGTGGGTATTTCTAGATCTCGGAAACTGGCAGATGCTGAAATCATTTCATGAAAGCTCTGTCTAATGGTTGAGGCTCTTTTAAAGTTTCTTAACAATTGGAAGTATTATTTCCAGCTTAGACAGTCAGTAATTTAAAATTATTAAGAATGGCTTAGCCTTCAAAGCAAATTCCAGATTGTTTAATTAGTCATGCAAAGTGCTGGATGTTCCTCATCATACAAGAAACAGGACTATTTATTAGCTTGGAGCTAAATTAAGCAGCCCCTTTTTTGTGAAAGGGCAGAAGTCCATTTGATTTTCACGTTTGGGTGGGTGGCAAATCACATTAACAAGATCTTGGAATTCTAAACAAGTCCAAACTTTTGAATTTAGGAAGCAGGGGCTCAGCAAGGTTTGCTGCAAAAGACCCTTTCACGGAGGCCGCAGCTACGAGCTGGTCTCCAGGCCCTGGGGATCTCAACACTGGGTTGTTCCAACTGAAACTGGGGCTCAGAGAGCGGGGCCGCTATCCCTAGGTCTCAGGGTAAAAGTAGCCGGAGCGAGTGGAGACGGAATCGATTTGATGCCTGGAGGAAACAGAGCGACTTATAATCCGCAGTGCAACCCACACCGTAATAGAAATTGGATATATTTTAGGGACAATTTGTACTTAGTGAAATGAATTCAGGGACAATAGCTGATTACATTGCAGGGCAGCTGTCACCTCTAAATTGTCCTTAGAATTTTATACTCATTTAAAATTCAATTTGGCACATTTTGTTGAGTATTACTGTTTTCAAAACTCTATCTTCGGGTAATATGTGAAACAAAATATGAATGCAATGGGCCTGCCCTTTAAGAAATGTACGATCCAGATGGACAATAAAATATATGTGAGTATTTAACGTCCAGGACAGCGTGTGATAAATGCTAAAAGAAAGGCAAGAAGTGTTTGGGGATTGCAGAAAAGGGAAAGTTACAGGCCAGTTAGAAGATCTGGGGAAATTTGCATAGCGTAGTAGTGTTTGACATGAATCTTA
The DNA here is from genome assembly GCF_036321535.1 of Camelus dromedarius. Classification (NCBI taxonomy): domain Eukaryota; kingdom Metazoa; phylum Chordata; class Mammalia; order Artiodactyla; family Camelidae; genus Camelus; species Camelus dromedarius. The sequence goes on along the minus strand of NC_087454.1, from coordinate 6,299,366 downwards.
CAAAAAGGATGAGGTTTCAGTGAAGACGATGAATGGAAGAGCACTTCTGATGGACGGAATAATTTAGTGGAGTCCGTGGGTATGTGTAGTGTTTGAGACACATGAAATTTGGGGGCATTTTGGGTAAGCTGAGGGTGCATGACATAACCCCAGTCTCTTGGAACTCTGAGGATAAGTAAGAATTACTAAGGAGCTGAAGTTTCCCTACAACGAGGGCACAAAATGCCTCGCCTTTGGTGGGTACTTAGTAAATATCGCTAAGCCCTCAACTCTCAAAGTTCTCTGGGGCTCCTTCCAGGTGTCTCTTCTTTGAAATTCCCAAAGGAAGACTGTCAGATGCACGTAATGGGGGTCGGCAAGGGTGGAACTCCTGAAAGATGCTATGAGCAGGGATGGGCAGGCCGAGGACTTTATTTCGTTTTCATATCTGACATCTAGCAGGTACTCAACTAATGTCTGTCGAGTGGACGATATCCCCGCTTTCAATGAAAACACGATGTAAATCTTCTATTGTCTCTCTCTGAGTTCATGCTTTTCCGTAAAGAAATGAAAAAGAATATAACTGAATCACTCTGATGTACGCCAGAAATAAACACAACATCGTAAACCAACTGTAGTTCAAATAAAAAAAAGAGAAGGAAAAAAATCATAAAATGTGGGGGAGAGGAGAAAGAAAATGCCGATGTTTTTCCTTCTATTTTTTAGAATGTATTTGAGCCTATATGATTACCAGCATAAAATAAACAACAAGCGTAGGGAACTATGTTCAGTGTCTTGCAGTAACCTATGATGAAAAAGAATCTGAAACAGAATCTATGTATGTATAACTGACTCGCTATGCTGTACGCCAGAGACTAACACAACCATTGTAAATCAACTCTATTTCCATGAAAGTAAAGATACAGGAGTTTTCAAAACAGAACTAAAAAAGAATCCAGCTCAGGCCCCCTTCAAATACTCTAGAAAACCCCATTCCCATTATTTTAGATGCCTTAGAGTTGAGAGGGTAGAGAGAATTCTGGAGAACAAGGAGGAACCAGAGGAGGCACGAGTAAGGTTGTGTTTGGTGATGGTGGCAGTGGTGGCCGCAGTAAGCCACAGCATTACTTACGAATGGTGGTAATAGTAAGGGTAGGACAATTGTGTTATTTGCCTCCTTTATTGGCAGCTGCTGTGACCTGTGGGTAGAGATCAATGTAAAATGCATCTATTTTTGAAAAAAAAAGTGTTTTCTCATTCTTCAATTAAATAAGGCAAGACTGTTTCATCTCATAGTTGTGAGAGCCCGGTCCTAGCCTTGTTCTAATGAAAGCGTCAGGCCGATTGAGACGGTTTCCACTCTGGGATTAAATAACTGTATGAAAACTCAGTAGATTGAGAAACAAAGTTGGCTTTATCCTCAAAACCATGTAGGCTTATGTGATATTTTCCGACTGTGTGTGGATGATGGGAAAACTTCCTGCCTCGAACTATTAGCTTCACTAATTGGCTAGGGGTGCTTGAAATTTGTCCATAGGTGATTTTTTCCTTTGCTTTAAGAGCTGTCGTCTTCCAGTGGTGGTGTTGGGGTGAGGGGTGGTCTGTTCTTAAAAGGTTAAGTTAGCATAATATTCTGTTTGTTAAAAGCCTCTTGGTTGCAAGTAGCAGAAAACCCAGTCCAAACTGTCTTAATCAAAGGGCTGGATCACCGGAATCAGACGCTGAAAATATATCAAGAGGACACAACCCTCCATCTCTTGAATCTGGTTTTCTGTCTTCTCCTTTCATTCAGGCAGACTCATCCCCAAACGGTGGTGAGGTGACTGTCTCCGCAACCCCAGAAGAAGGAGAAGAGCGCTTTTCTTGTGGCTGTTGGTGAAGTCCTGGAGGGACACGCTGCTCTGGCTGACTTGGCCATGTGCCCATTCCTCAGCCAGTCACCGTGGCCCACGGACAAATTATGCTGCTCAGGTGCGAAGTCATACATCCATCCTGGATTCTGGGGGTAGCGTCAACTCCATCTCCGGCACAGGTAGGGAGTGAGAAAGGGATGGGTCACTAGATACACGCAGGGCTGTTGCTGGAAGAAGAGGGAAGGGATACAAGGCAGCAAAATAACAGGGTCCACTGTGGCTACTAACGTTTGAGCACAATTGCAAACGTGCCTGATGGTTTTTCCTTCCCGGATGGGGGGAGCCAGGCCTGGGAAGCAGCGGGGACCTGGCAAAGGCGTGAGAGGGGGAGTTGCAGTCACAGGAAGTCACAGGTGTAGCCCTGGTGAGTCTCAGGAAGCTGCTACAACCATGGGAAAAGAACGCCCATAAAAATCCACAGGTAGAATTAAAAATGACCGAGCAAACGGGGAATGCGTTGCAGAATGTGCCAACCGCTCAATGAGCCACAACCATCTTCTTAATGAGTTAAACCTTTCTCTTGGTTAGTTTTGATTTTTGGGTATCGGGCAGTTATACGTACCGTCTGTGATGTTCTTGCTTCAGGTGTAGTTTTAGACGACAAAGGACACCAATTTTTACTACTGAAAGTGATTGACTGACTGACTGATCGATTACTTCATTGTTTGCTGTTCCCTTCTGTGGAAATCAAGGGGAATTTTACCTCTTATTTAACTGTTTCCTTATTTCATCATCTTTTTTGGTTTGTTTGTTTTTAGTTTGCCTACAGTTTTGGGAGGACAGAAAGTCACATGGCTGGACTTGGTGTGCTTGCTGTAGTGTTTATGTTTGCAGATGAAGGATGCCAAGAGTGCCAGTCGGTCCCCTGCCACTCGCCACCAAGCCCGAGCACACGGAGTCCTAGGGAGCTTGCAGCTGAGCAAGGAGGTGGGAGAGTGTGAGCTTGTCTTGCATGAGAGCCACCTCCAGGGACCGCGCCACTGTTCTCCTAGCTGAGGAAGGGCCCCACTAGGCTCTAGCTGAACGGGAAACCCTCCATTTCATCACCAAACTGCAGACGCTGACTGTTGGGTTCTCAAGACTAATAATATCCCCTGAGCTGTGTGCAGGCAGTGTCCCCTCCTGCCCCCACGTGAACCTTGGTTTCTGGCTGCGGCTGTGTAGACCAGCGGCCAGGCTTCTTCCTCGGGGAACCACCTTCCGCCTACAGATCACCCACTGAAGCTCGCAGTGGCAGGGTCGCTCTGCCTCCTGCAACCAGCAGCCACGGGTTGAGCGCTGTACTGTCTGGTACAGAAGTTGGGGTCCTCATGTGGCTCGTGAGCCCTTGAGACGTGCTTCGTCTGAACTGAGCTTGCAGTGAGTACAGAGTGCAACCCCCCCAGATTTTGAAGACTTAGTAAGATATGGATGGAATTGGGTCCCTCTCCCCAAATTCGTACGTTGAAGTGCTAACTCCAAATGTGATGATGTTTGGAGCAAGAAAGTAATTAAGGTTAATGAGGTCATAGGGTGAAGCCCTGAAGACCACGACGCTTGCTTTCTCTCTCTCCAAGGGAGGACAAGTGAGAAGGTGGCCGTCTGCAAGCCGGGAAATGGGGTCTCACCCAGAACCCCACCCTGCTGGCACCCTGATCTGGAACGTCCAGCCTCCAGAGCTGTGAGAAGATATATTTCTGTTGTTTAAGCCCTCCAGTATGAGGCATTTTTGTTATGGTAGCCTGAGCAGACTAACGTAGAGTATGGAAAAATAATTTAAAATACTTAACTAGTACTATATATTAATTATATGTTGAAATAATACTATTTTGTGTATATAGGGTTAAATAAAGTATAATATTAAAATTAATTTTTATCTATTTCATTTTACTTTTTAAAAAGTGGCTCCTAGAAAAGCTAAAGTTACATATGTGGCTTCCAAAATATTTGACTAGGATAGGGATCACTCAGACCCTTGGGTTATTATTAAATTGTCTTAAAGTTCCCTATCTGTTACCATTCAGTCCCCGTTCACGAGGAATCTCTAAACTTTTCTCTGCCTTATGTAACTTTCCATTCCTTTTTCCTTTAGTAGCCAGAACACAAAAACCAAACAAAATGAAATGAGACAAGCACATTAGAACCAAGACAACCTGAGCAAAGCAAAACCTGCTGCATTTCCCTGTGCTTAGATTTTTTTTTTTGATTAAAGAGATTTTTCTCTCCTGATCTCTCTTCTGCCTTATTTCTCGCTAGTGGAAGCCAACATTCAGGCAACAACTCTAATGTTCATGATGCAGAATGACGAATCCCCCCCGGGGGAACACCAACCCAAAGGAAGCTGGGGAAGCTTCTGCGGTCACCGCCCTGAGCGCTTGGTGGCGGTTACAGTTAAGGAGGTTTTATCCATGTAATGAGATGGTTAATGAAAACTCAAGCACAGGATCTGCTGTTTTTTTCTTTTTTCCCTTCAGTGAAATCAGGGTCCCACTCACATGTAGAGAGGGTCCCCGCTCTCAGGCCTCGCTGGCTGGGAGTAGGGCAGGTTCTGCTGGCGCGTATTGAATGCATCGTTGGCAACACCACCAAACGGGCATCCGAATGGGTCCAGGAAATTGGGCACTCAGAGCTCCTGTCACCGGGAACAGAGCAGAGTGCACACTGTCCTGAATTAATCCATATGCTTTGGCCAAATCTACACTTGGGAAGAAAGCTTCTGGTGGCAGATTTTACAACCGGAATTCAGGGTCCTCACTAGTAAGGGCATCAATGTTTATTCCAAAATGCAATCTCCTCAGCATAGCCTTCGGTCTTCTCCAGCTTCACCTTTGGCAGCAGGTACCGCCAGGCATTTACCCTGAACTAACAGAGTCACTTAGTTGGTTTTTGAAATACGTCTGCCAAGCAGTCAAAGCTGAAGAGCCGAAGTGAGTCTGTCAGTCACTCTTCCAAGTAAAAATCGTGTTTCATGAAAACGAAACTATTTCAGCTTGTAACCCAGACGGCCTCTCCAGTGCTTTACCTCAAGGTGAGCATCAGCCTTCGGTAGACAGTAGAACTACTTTACGGGAACCTCCCATTTTATCAAACAGGATATTTAAAAACGTATATGGAAGGGTTCAGATGTAATCAGTCCATTCTTACTGTTTCATCAAGATCATTAAGTAACACTACCCTTTTTTTTCCCTCCCCGTGAGAGCTGATGGGAAGAATTTGATGACTGCTAGCTCCGTTTGGTGCCATTGCCCGGGCTGTGCTAAGGGCCAGCAGTTTTACCCCTAGTTTTTGCATCATCGGTGCAAATGGCAACACAGTGAAAAGAAAAAATAATGTCTTATTTTATTGTGAAACTAGTTTTGAATGCCAACACCCACTGAAGGAGCTTCAGGGACCCCTTGGGGTCCTTAGATGACACTTTGAGAAGGGTTTCCTCTAAATTGTATTAAATGCAAGGTATTGTAACTCCCTTCTGAAAATTAAAAATCATCTTTTCGGGTGAATCGTGATCGGAAATGCTGAAGCTAACGGCAGACAACCACCTGCCTGGACAGGTTGTCTAGGGAGTTAATGCTCCTATTGAAAGACTGGACTCCACAATTGTCATGGGATCGGTGGATTTTTATTTAGATTTTTGTGCTGTGTGGTGATTTCCCCAGCTTCCCAAGGATATGGACAGAGTGGGTCACTCTTCCTTCTAGTTGTGATGTGGGGACCAGGTGACTCTCCAGTATCCCTGTTTGACTGGAAGCTCTTCTTCCATCCATGGGAAATCAAACAGGCCCTTGCAGCTTTTACTCTTTTTGGGGGGCGGCGAGGAGAGGTAATTAGGTTTATTTACTTATTTATTTATTTTAATGGCGGTACTGGGGATTGAACCCAGGACCTCATGCATGCTAAACAGGCACTCTACCTTTGGGCTATACCCTCCCCACCCGGCCCTTGTAGTCTTGAAAACTAATTAACTTGTATGATTTGAAGCATCAGTTGGTGTTTTGGCGATGCCTGTCCATCCCGGGTCCTTTGTAGCTACAGACCGACATGAGGGATTCACTTGGCACAACTGCCTCGTTGGGCCTGGAGCCTGGAATCAACAGAGACTTGAGGAAGGCAGGGAAAGGCCGTCTTCTCCACTTGTTCACGCACGATGCCAGGAATAGCAAAGTTTTCTCACAATTTTTCTAAAATTAAAAATATTAATGGATAACAGGTTGCTTTAAAAAAAAAAGCTCTCAAGAGATGTCCTAATACCTTTTGAAACTATTTGCCTGCTTTATATTTTGGGGATAAGGGAATAAGTGAGAAAAACTGGAAATTCTGTCTGTGTCTCTGTGGCACCTGGATTGGCACATTGCCCTGCATCTCCAAGGTAAGAAAATGAAGAGTCTGGGTTCAGTCCTGATACACATCTATGGGCGTAACTTCCCCTGTTAATTCGTTTCAGTGACTCTTTTGCTGTTACGTTGTTATAAGATTTTGTTATAAAATATATTTCTCCTGGTATAACGTTGAGTTTGTAGTTTTTGTTTAGATTTTTTTTTCAGGTCAGACTTCTGCCTCATGTAGCCACCAGGGACAAAGATACATCTCAGTGTCTTTTAAGATCAATCTTTTCGGTGTGCTTAAAATGGTTTTTAATCTGGTATGTCCTTGGGGGAGAATGCCTTTAAGTTTAGATTTTAAATAAGAAAACAAGCATGATACATACCATGGGCACAGATTCTCTAAGTGAGGATTATTTAAGTCTAGGAGTTGAACCAAATCTAAAATTTCACCTTCCAGAAATTATCATCTTTTCTATTCATCTTGGTCATTGGAACAATTCTACACATGACCCTTAGACTTCCATTTTGCCTTACATTAGACTATAGATCTTCTGAATTTTACACCATACTTAGTTTTATTTCCGTTACATACCAGTTTTTCGGGTCGATCTTCCCGGATGTGATCAGACAATATTATTTTCATTTATGTAACCAAAAGCCCAAACAAAATAGACCACTACTAAGGAGGAAGTTTTGACATCAGCTCCCCTTGTCTCTTTTTGTTTATTTCTTTCTGTACACCCCAAGCCTCCATTTACATGTGCAAATTAAGTAATAACTGCAAACCCAAAGACGGAGAATTTGCATGATTTCCTTGTCCTGGATCCTTGGGAAAGCACCACATTTACACAAAGAACCACATTTAAAGAGCCTGGCCCTTGGTGTCCAACTTAGTCAATGGAGTTTAGCATCATCCGACTTCATACTTGAGTTTCTTTAATTGTATGGGCTTCTGAGTCATGTTTCTAGTGTCCATCTTCAAACTACCAGGGCCCCTAGCCCCCCCACCCCACCCCCAGTTACCAGACTGTTTAACTGGAAGTCCTCTGAGGGAAGCATTAAAACCATCCTTATTCAGATGCATTTATGAGTCGCAGCTCAATGCAATGTTTTAGACTAACAGTGAGGGTTCCTAGAAGGAACTTCTCTTAAAGTTAAATTACCTGTAGAGACAGTAAAATCGGAAACAAAAGAATAACTTCATGATTGTACAAAAGATATTGACCGCTGGTAATAGTTTTATTACCTGTAATCTGAGAGTTTTGTTGCTTAAGGGAAGGACAGACTTCTTTTGGCTGATACATGATGGGTCAATCTTTCTGCCTTGTGGTAGCAGGGACTGTGTTTTCCACACAACAGTTGACAGTTTCATCCTCTGAGGGGCTTTTTCCCCAACTGAGCCTAACATTGGGCTACTCTCTTCAGACCCTATTTCCTTGAATATAGGACATTTCCATTGCAAGAGGCACTGCTAATTTGTGTAGCACTAAGAAAAAGACTGCTAATTAACTACTGAGATGTCACTGTCTGCAAGGTAGATTCTGATTTCAGAGACGATAGATGTGAAAAACTGTTTAAGTCTTAGAACCCATTACTTCGGCGGGTATGCAGACTTCTGTTTCCTGCATAATTCAATTCAATGTGCGTGGATTAAGTGCTTCCTGTGTGTTGATACTATGGTGAGCACTGTGGGGAAAGCAGCATTTCTGTCTTGATGGCGATGTGTCCTCTTCTCCACGCTCCCCTGCCCCCCCTGCAAAAAAATACAGAAGAAAATGGGAACTTATTAAAATATAGTTATAGACAAGGTGCTTTGTAGGGCTTTGGTGTCAATTACTTCCTGGAAGATGTGAGATACTGGGTTGAATTTCAGCTGACGGTTAATAAGAAATGTTAACATAAAATATAAATATAACATAACATATATATTTATAACATAAATATAAAATAGAGACCGAAGTTGAAGGTGGCAGGCAACTGAAGATGTGCCGTGTGGGCCACTGTTTAGTGCAGGAGGCAGAGAAGGAAGCAAACAATGAGAGATCAATGCCATGGGCACTGTACTTCCACGTGCATGGGTCAGGACTGGTAACAGCTAGTCCTCCAGGGAGAGCCAGGCACTGGGTGTTTGTAGCGTGTGGACCAGTTGATCATGACTGCGTACTTGGTGCAGGGGCTGAGCGTGGGCAGAATTATAGCAAGGTTCCCGTTGGTGAAGGATGCCACCAGCACCGGCTCCTTGGCCCAAGCGTTCTTGAGGAAGGAGGTGATTCTAGCGCCATCTTGGTCTCTGTGGGCTCTTGAAAGACATAGTCAACAGCAACTCAACTGGCTGGAGATGGAGGCTTGCTCGGTGACCCAGGACTGCTCTCTTCTAGAAAAGAGGGTTTGCAGTAGGTCATTTCTGAAGCCCCTTCCCACTGAGGTTCCGAGTGCCTCTCCAACTTTGGGAAGCTTTCTTTTCTTTTCAGGTCATGTTGAGTAATTTAGTGTTTTAGTAATTAGAGCCTAATTGGAAGCCTTGTGACCTGGAAGAGTTAACACACTTCCTTACCGGGTCTGTCTCGCTCTCGGGGCACAGTTCACGCACTGGGAGCACTTCCTCATTAGCTCTCCCCAGGGGCCTCCATCCAGCCGCCAGTTACTGCTTGGAGTGGGAGGGATATCCAAATATTTATAAAGGTCACATCGGAAAATATTCTAAAACAATTGAACTGCAAAACATGTGTTTAATATTTATGGGGCTTGGAATGGAAAAGATAACTTTTAATAATCTTCCTTCTCCCTGGAGTTTAACCAGCTCCCACATCCCCTGGAGAGCTTCTTACCAACAGCAGAAAATAGCGAGACGTTGCTATCTCGGGGGGACCTTGTACCATTCCTTGTGATTTAGGTGAAGGCTTGATTGGAGCCCATGTTTTCTGATCCTAGTAATCTTAAATAAATAATCCAAGCCCCCAGCATTAATAAAAGTAGTAATTCTGTCAAGTGTCCTTGCTAACTTCCTAAACTTCTGAGGGTCCAGAGCTGGTGATTTATGAACACTGCCAGAATCGGAGCTGTGCTGGTTTTCAGGGGATTCATTGGGAGTATATGTTTAAGGGTAATTACCACGTGTCAGAAAGAAGCTTTAGTCCCCTTGCCACCGTGTGCTCAGTTTTATTTCAGAGGTCAAATGGCAGGAGACTTGTATGTGGAAGGACCTCCTTTCAACATTTACAAGTGGAAAGTAAACGTAACGTGCTAAGCTTCATTCTGATTCAATGTGATGGTCAGTGGACCCTGTGTGCACCTTGCTGTCACAGGTCAGTCGAGTTGTACAGACATTTATTGCTGCTCCTACCACATCCCAGTGGAGGACAGACATGCACCTGTCTCTGGTGGAGTGTGGTCCAGTGCTGTAGCATTATCCCAAGGCTCCATGGGGTGTGAACCCAGCCCAGGGATGGGGAAGGAGGGCATGGACAGCAGGAACATCTTTCCTGAGGAGGTCTCACCTGAGCTGGGTCTTAGATGATCAGTTGGAGTTACTCGGGTTAAACATGGAAAGGGGGGCAGTTAGAGGGAAAAGCAGGAGGCTTGCGGGTGTGCTGCCTGGGATGACAGCAGGCTTTTTGATCGGAGCATGGAGGACAGGGGCCATGATGACAGTTGAAGCTGAAGGCGAGGGGTGGTCAGCCCGATAGTCAGATGGCAGATCTTTCCCTGCTAGTAAGTCTGCCTAGAATCTGCCTCCCTCCCTGTGATGGATCTGGGTGTGGGGATGGAATCTCGAAAACTGTGTGAATTTGTCAGTCCCTTGTCACCCCAAGCTAGACTTCTAGTGAGCATGGTCGGGTTGTCTTACTGCTTTCTTCCCAGGTCCCTGGCTCCTGGCTTCCACTCTGGTTCTGGAATTTGAACTTGGATCTGCACCTCATGCCGAGGCCAGTGGCTTACTCCTCCCTGGAATGGACCCAGATTCCAATATCCATCCTATCAGCTAACGGGCTTTTCCTGGTTCAGGACCCAGACACTGGAGCGAGGTTAAGGCAATCTCTTTGCACACCTCTCCTCACCACCCATGATCAGATAGATGGGCTCCTTGCAGACTCGGCAGACCAGTTCGCGCTGCATCCTGCTATAGCTCTTGAATTTGGTGATTTGGACTGAGCGTCTGCTCTTTCCCTCTCTGTCCTGATTGCTTTTCCTCAGTCTTCAGTGCAGCCAGCTTCGGTGGCCTTTCAGCTCTAAACCTCCCCCTGCTTGCTGGCGGAAGTTGACCTGGTTAGTATCCCAGATGAGGCTGAAGCTCTTTAGAACTGGCTGAAGTCCACGTTCAGATGTCCAGATGTTCCCTTGCCCTGCCTCTGCCCCCGACTCAAAACTTAGTTTCTAATTCCAGCTATGTGGCTGGCAATTTTATAAGAAAGCATTCCCTAAAATGTGTTTGGAGGAATGGTCAGTGTTGCGGACGACACACTCATTTCTGGGGATTCACGATAATTATTTACATATTGAAAGGCTCTGGAAATTTCTGTGGTCTAGAAACTTGTCTCATTTGAGTTGAGAATTTCTAAAACAAGAGTCTTTCTTTTACTATATAATCTTTTTTTCCCCCTCTAAGAACATCTGTTTAAATCCCCAGTCATCTAATGTTTGATGGAACACACTTAGGGAACATGATTTGAAGGCATACAAATCTTTTCTGGTATTATTAACTGGGGTGCTAACCTTCCAAGTGGGGGCATTCTCGAAGGACTGAAAATATTGCGTCTCAAATCAGGTTGTAGCAAATTCATGGCAGGATTTGTGGGACAGTGTCCGCAGAGACTGGAGGAGCTTCACCAACAGGCCATTTTTGCCAGCTCAGCATTGATTTCCCCTTCTTCTGATAACAACCTTGGAATTTTCTTAGAACATTAAATTTATAAGGCTAAAGTGTGCCCCTGCCTCCATCAAATTTACATGTTGAAATCCTTAGTACCCCAGAATGTGAGTATGTTTGGAGATAGGGCCTTTAAAGAGGTGATTAAGAGAATATGAGGCCAAGTGAATGGGCCCTTATATGACTGGGGTCTTCATAAGAAGAGGAGATTCGGACATAGACACACACAGAGAAGACCATAGAAGGACCCTGTAAGGAGATGGCTATCTATAAGCCAAGGGGAGAGGTCTCAAAAGAAACCAGCCCTCCTGTCATCTTGACTTTGGACTTCTCAGCCCCCAGATCTGGGAGAAATAAATTTCTGTTGTTGAAGCCACCCAGCCTTTGACACGGCAGCCCTAGCAAACTAAGACACAGGGGAAAGGCTGGCCCCATTGCTTGGGTCCTCAGGTACCCACACTGGGTCAATGAAAACAAAGTCTCATATTGGCCTGCAGTGATTGGCTTTGGACTGGCCACATGACCCAAAATAGGCCAATGAGATCCAGCCCCTATTTTCTTGAATCACTGGAAGGGAGACATCCCTTCCCTATAGTTGCTAAACTGGTGGGAGGCTGGAAGCTGGCTTTACTATGATTAGGAAGACAGCCTGCTGAAAATAGAGCCAAAGAGGGATAAACGAGCCAAAAGTAGTGGAGGTTCCTGACAGTGTCAGTTAAGTGCCTAGATGTAGCCAGGCCTGGGGTCTTCTTTCCCCTGGACTTTACAGTTAGGTACGCCAGCACATTCACTGTGTTGTTGTTGTTTGAGTTGAGTTCCAATTGTAGAAGGATCCCGGATGATACATAAAAATGACACAGTAGCTTTGGAGAAAAAGTCCAACACTGTTAACCTTCTTACTCTTGCTACAGTTTCCTTCTCAAACGTCTCTTTAGCCTGTTCCTCTAGGATATCATCTCAGAAGTAATAGTCTTTGTTTCATGAAATGTATGAGATTTTTTTCCCAGATGAAACCCTGATAGACTCATTTGTGATCATCCTTCCTAATCCATGCTACCATGTCTGTGTTGGTCTCGGTCAGTCTGTATCGATACCATCAACCATAATTTGCAGCTGGACAGGTAACCTTTTTTTTTTTTTTTGACAGGTAACTTCACATATTGCCTCACACTTACAGCAAATGTTTTAAAAATTATTAGTCATGATTAATAAATTGAGCCATCATTAACAGAAGTCCTTGGCAAACAATTTTGTCATTTTCTCTAGTATCCAGACTCTTGGATAAACAACTTCCATGACAATATTCTAGGGCTCACTGTGCCTTAGGGGATATTTGGATGTAAACTGAAGACCCCCAAAGATATAAAGCTTTAAGGCACAGGAAGTGTCCTCCAACCTGTGTGAATCCCTGGATGGTGGCAGAGAGGAAGATGTCTATGACCCCAATGCCTCCTTTTCTGCCTGAGCCCTCACCTCCTGCTGGGCACGTGCTTGGTTCCTGCCAGGAGCCACGTGGTGGGTGAACCTCCGAGGACACATTTGGAAAATCCAAGAGAAGTGAAAATTTCATGCAATATATATATATATATATATATATATACACACACACACACATATATAGTTTTACTCTTTAAGCATCATTGTTTAGTGAACACAGGCCAAAGACCTTGTCACAACAAACTTGCTTTTGAAATGGATGGTGTTTACTCTCCTCTTATCAGTCTAGAAACCTGGCAGACTCTTCCCTGGGTGAGGCCTCCTGGCACGTCCACGTGGTGGCCAGCCAGAGTCCAGAAGTGGAGAGCTGCATCGATGTCGTGGATCAGGAGAGATGCTTGTGACCACCGTGCTCACCGCCCCCATCACCACCATCCACATCTCATGGGAAAAACAGAGTGGCCGGCAGTGAGAAAGGGAAATATGTTTCTTCTTCTTCTTTTTTTTCTCTAGTGGCTGTGCTTCTGTCTTAAAGATCTCTCCTGTGAATTTTCATACTCTCAATTCTTTGCTACCATCCATGGAGATTTCACAGTAGAAGATGCATTACTTAGATTTCTTGCCTTCTTGCTCCTAAGAGACTATCAGAATATGGACATCACAGCACAGGAATATACATGAGCCATTAACATGATTCCAGATATTATTCTAAAGCATGATTTAGTAAATAAGGAGTTGAGTGTAGTATGATGTGTAACAGATGGAAAAAAAAAAGTTCTAAAGCTCATCATTTGCTTTCTTTCTATGTCATATTAATTTTAAAAAACACGAGACATGCAGCAATAATGACTTAAAATCCTCTTCATCATACTGGGCTGCTTTCTAGGAAATAAAAAATAAACAGTTTTTTTTTTTAAGTTTCATTTGTCTGTTTTTTGTGCTATACCCAGCATCAAACAGTGAAGGTCACGTGTTCAAACACACTGACTCTGGGTGGAGTTCCCTGAGCCAAGTCCCAGCCCCACCAGTTATTAGCTGACTCAGTTTTCCCATCTGTAAAATGAGGCTTAAAAATATTATCTTCTGTATATATAACATACGCATGACTGGAGCATTGTGCTGTACACCAAAATTGACACATTGTAACTGACTGTACTTCAGTTAAAAAAATAGCAATATCTTCCTTGTCGGGTGATGGTGAGGATTGATTCTGGTACATTAGGGGACGTGATCAATGTTGAGTTGATCAATTTTGTTTAGCAGATCATTATATTTATGCATTCACCTTCTCACCAACTAAACAGAAGTCTGAAAGATGTCATTTTCATCCTGTTTAAAATCAAGTATACTTATTTCCCGTGAACTGCTGACAGCAAAATGCTAAGCAATCCCACGACACATTTTAAAAAGCATAATATTTAAGTGAAAGCAGTAGAGGAAAATGGCCAGTTTGGGAAAGAATTCATATACATGGACAAACAAAAGCACTGAGTTTAAAAAAAAAAGTTGAATCTTTTATAGAGAAATGTCCAGGCCATACATAGCCAGAAAACTTACTTCATAAATTAGTTTTATAGAATTTTTGCAAAGTGCTAAAGTAATTTAGTGTCAGGATACACTGATTCTAAGAAAAATAAATTAATAAATTTAAAATCTTTAGACACCTATAGTCAAAGGCCGCTGGGCATTTTAATAGGAGATAAGTAAGAACCATTAATCATGGTTTCCACACAGTATCTCACATTACCCTGGGCAACCGCGGCTGGGCTGAGAAATGGTGCTGCGAGGAGGAAGCTTCTGGTGCTGGATAAAATAGTGATTTGATCTATCCTGTCTACACTACATTTTGTCTACACTTTCGCTCTCTTAAAGTCAATACAAAACTGTAACTGTTGACAGCTTAATTTTTTTCACCTTTTTGCCCCACCCTTAGGAAAAGGTAATACAATCAGCGAAACGTGCATTTCTCTTCTACTTGCTTGGCGTAAATTATTGGTCACCTTGAGTGGGAGAAGCTGCGAGAAGCCCACACTTGCATTGGCCTCGTTTAGCACTGACTGTGCTTCAGTTCAAGTTTGAAGTCACAGTTTATTACTAGACTTCTTGGTCTTTTTAGAGTCAGAGACTTCTTTGAGATTCTGATGAAACGATGAACCTTCTCTCCTCAAAATATACACGTTGGAATATGGTACCTCCACAGACCCCCTAAAGGTCCGCCAATGCCCATCTTGAGACCCTCCATGGATGGCCCCTCATAGACGTCATGCCTACCCTGCAAAGCAATGACAACCACATGGAGAAGGACTTTTTAAAAATTGACAAATTTATAACCTCTCTTTAGTCTCAACTTTTATCGCTCACTTTCTCCATCAAGCTTCTGACATTTTCCTTCTTTAAAGCTGCAAATCAGCTGGATTTGCTTTCCTGATTCAAAGGCCATTTGGCCACATTTGTGGCAGAATTCCATCTCCCCCATCCTAAGTGGGCCTTTAAAGCAAGGTACCTTCTGCTATCAGAGAAAGTATTACATTTACTTCTTTAATGCTATAATCATGATGTCCGTAACTTGCAGCCGTGGCTCTGTCCGTGCCCATTTTTCTCATGGCTAACACCGACTACTGAACCTGCCTCTCTGCCCTTGATGGCGGATTGAGTTCCATTTCATTTTTTAGATAGAGGTACTGGGGATTGAACCCGGGACCTAGTGCGTGCTAAGCGTGTGCTCTACCACTGAGCTGCACCACCTCCCACTCCCAGATTGAGTTCTAGTTCCTTTCTCTGTATGTATCTCTTCTCAACAGAGGGTCAGAGTCAGTTTTTCAGCCATGATCAGATGACTCTTGTTCTTAACTTCTGCTGTAGGAAACCTCCTTTCTGAGTGAAATAAGTGAATCTTAAGCATCTACCAGCTTTGTAATTTTACCCAAGTCACTGAATCTTTTTGGGATACAGTTTCCCAGTATATTAAATCTCTAAGGTTACTTTAATTCTAACTTTCTATATTTTAAATATATGTACGTGTGTGTGTGTGTGTACTGCCTAGACCTGGCAATTTTTCCTAAGTTGCTGACACCCTCTGAGGAAACCCAAATGCTCAAACACTCCTATTTCTTTTTGGTACATTTTAAAACATACAGAATCATTTTGATTCTGGCCCAGGTAAGTCTTGTCACCCTAAAGCATCTAAAGGTCACTAGCAAATAATTCACTTGCAGTAGCAAATCTGGAGTAGGAAACTTGAAACTATTTTTAAAATTGTGCTTTCTTCATATACATTAGTTTCAACCACATAAACATAAGATGCAATGCGGGAGTAGTGACACTGAGGTGACATTTAAGAGAGAATCGAAGATCACTGGATTCACCAGACCAGTGTTCTCCCTAGTATACTTCCAACACCTCACACTGCACATGCACATAGTAGGTGCTCAATGAGTGTGTGCCAAGCAAAGGAAAGGATCTAATAACTGATACAGAATAAACATCAGGTCCAACAATTATTACTGAGGGGGAAGGAATTAGACATTGAAGATGGAGTGTTAGTGGGTGGGAGTCACAGAGAAAAGACAAGCTCAAAAAAAAAAAAAAAAAAAAGGTGACTCTGAGAGGGAAAAAGGTCATTACCCTGGAACGGTTTTTGATGGCCATGAAAGAGAGATGAAGGGACAGGGAGCAGACAGTGGAATGGAGACGTGGTGCTACATTTCATTTCACAATAAGTAATTTTATTTATGGTAAAAAACAAAGTGCCTCATGTCGCCCACTGTTTAGATTAGCATCCTAAACTGGTGCTGAATGAGATAGCTCTTTGAGTGCATGGGGGCTAGTGTATTTATTTTTATATACCTGCAGAACCTCAAGACTGAGGTCTTATCTGAAGCCACTGAGTAAACCCTATGATCTGAGCAAAATCATGGTCTTGTATGTCTGTGAGGACCACCTCCTTGAGGCTCTTTCTCATTTTTAAATCTCATTTTCTCTATGAAAGTTATCAATATTAACCTGCAATTGAAAGTTTTCAGCAAAAATGACTATATCCGTTAGGAATGTAGTCAGCCACAAGTATTGAGAGACCTGACTTTAAGACTACAAACAGATGTCAAAAGGTAGATGCTGGCATTGACTGAGGTGCTCTGTTATGCCATTAGATGCACAGGTGTCTCACCTCTTTCCACTCTATCATTGTATTTTTGTTGGGTTCCATTCTCATGGTTGCAAAGTGGCTGCTGTGGCTCCAGTCATCACATCTACATTCATGGAGGAAAGATGTTTGTGTGTGCGTGGTGTGGGGGAAGGATATGACAACTGCTTATGTATCCTTTCATAAAAAAATGCTAAAAACTTCCTAGAGGATGAGTGGACTTTCATGTATATCTCACTGGGCAGATGGCTTTCCAAGGCTATCCTTAGATGCGAAAGGGGGTGAGATAGGGAACATCTCACCTGGGGCTAGACACATCACTGCCCCAGCAACATTTGAGACTGGGTATAGGTTGAGAAACCTATAATGTTTGCCACAGTCACAGTGATAGAGAGATAATGGGAATCAGAAGAATAAAAGCATAAATAAATACACTTCTCTTTTATTTGGTGTTTAAAGCCAGTCTTATTCCTTATAATTGCTTTGAGTAGGTGTTACTGTTTGCTTGCTTACCTCAGGAGACCATTTAGTAAATAATGATATAAGTTATATTTAATAGTTTAAATAACAATGAGTCAGATGTGTCCTGTGTTGCAATTTTTTGCATACATGAATTTTAAATTTTATGTAATGTCATTATTTAATGATTGTACTAAAGTTGTACATAAATTTGCTAATTTGCACATATGCAGTTTTGGAATGAAATTCCTTCTTTTTTTTTTAGTAGACAGAATCAAGAATATGATGATATTTTATATGTAGAAGTGTTCAGGGGGAAAAAAAGTTTTGTCTACTGTATACAAATCAAAGAAATGGGGAAGAAAGGCAGTGAGGGAAGTAGAAATTGTTCAGTTAGCATAGGATGAGAAGGAGAGTGAAATTTAGACTGGAGAGCAAAGAGTGTATCAGAAGAAAGAACAGAAATAAAAACTTAAGTGTTGAAATTCTCTTTGTTTTTTAAATGAAACATTTTATTATGGAAAATTTTAACATTGCAATAGACCCCTGCCTACCCATCACCCAGCGTCAACAATTACCAACACAAGGTCAATTCTGTTTCATTTACATGCAATTCCCACCCCCTGTATCCTTTTGAAGCATATCCCAGACACACGTCATTTCATCAGTAAGTACCTAAGTAGTTCTTCTTAAATTAAAAAATGTCTTTAAAGATGTAGTTATCTTTGGATTTGGATAGAGCAGAGTTCAAATTCTAGCCTGGGCACCAACAGCTGCGGGGCCTTGGGCAAGTTCATTCAGTCACTTGATACATATTTATTAAGCGTCACGTGGGAACCCGGAAGCAAACAAATGCATTAAGTCATTTCAGATAGAGATCGATGTAATGAAGGAAAGAACATACCAGGGCAGGGGAGCCGACGAGGATGGCTGGGGCTCCACCTCACACTGGGGAGCCGGGAGGAGCAAGCCCTGATCCACTCCGCTCTGTGAAACAGGATCTGACCTGCGTCTCCCTCGGCTCCTGCGAGTTAGTTAGTATCTGAGAAAGTGTGTAGCGAGGCCCGGGACGCGGCCGGCTCTGCAAACGAGCACGACCCGATGGTGACGGCCCCCCCAGGTCCCCGCCCACCCGACCCCTTCCCAGGCAGGGCTGCCGTGGTCCGCCCCGCGTTATTCTCACCTCGGGTGACTTGAGGTGTGACGGGAGCCTGGTGAATACTCTGTTACCTCTGATTCTAGTCCCTGCAAAGCACTTGATTCTAGAACTTGGTGAATCTCTGGAGTTGTATCAAGAAAATAAAGTTGTGTTTTAGCTTGCCTCTCCTTCCCCGCACCTCCCCCACCAAACCTTGTGGGAAGTAACTGGCTTATAAATTCACCATATTTTAATGTAGAAAAGACTTTTTTTTTTTTTTTTTGCAAGAGTGAGTATTTGAGAGAAGGTGCTTAAAATCTTATATTAAATTTATTAAGAAAATCTTTGAGATTGAATTTTGCAGTTTCCAATTTGGCAGACACGTAATTCTAACCCAAACAAAGTGCTGCTGGCAGTCTATCCAAAAAATGGAAAATTTCAGGTTTCAGGTTTCAGGAATGGCTTCTTTTCTGGGATTTAATGATCTTTTTCATAAAATTTTGGCAGATCAACTTTTATTTTTATTAAATGTAGGCTTTGATCCAAACTCCATGTAATGAAGCAATAAACAAGGGGGAAAAAAAGAATTCAATACAGTCATTCACTTCCTTTAGATTTGGGAAATGCAAAGCCAGTGCACTGTGTTTACACAAATCCTGTCGCAGGGCTGAGGAAATTTGGAGAACACAGGCTCCCATTCTGCAGGAATGATTGAACAGTTCAGCCATCCCTTGTTGCTTAATCTTAACCCAGTAAGAGGGCTGAGGATGGGTGAGCTTCAGGACTGGCTTATCATTTTCCCCCCCAATCAGGATTACACGCAGGTTTTACCAGGACTTTTTGCCAGTCTCCATCAACTGATGAGGATCACCCCATCGATTGACTCCAGGGCCAATTAATGCCACTGGTCCAGCCTTGCACAGATCACTTCAGCTGGGGTTTTGCTGCTGCCTGGCTGCCTTTGGGGTTGTTTGTCCTTCACGTCCTAAGCTCCATGAGGGGCTGTTTTCAACCCTTGTAAAGATCACCCCCATTTTCCCTAGGTGCTTAGCCCTGGGAAAGCCCTTTGCTCCCTCCCACCCACCCCCACGACCTTCTCTTCCACTTTCAGGAGGCAGCCTCCTCCTGGTGCACCTCGCAGAGGCAGAGACAGCAAACCTGCACCTTCTCTCACCTGGATCTTTCTAACTTTGTCTCTCACCCTCCCTCCTGTTAACCTTTGCTCCTGTTGGATCTTTCAAGGACAGCGTGTACATTTCGACCCCTGAGTGAAATTCAGTCTCCTTGTCCTCTCTGCATTTTCAGACTCCTCCCAACAACTTTGTACCTGCTGTGCCAAATTCCCACAAACTTAGTGGTTTAAATTCCTGCAGTACGAAATTAGTGGTTTAAAACAACACACGTTTATTCTATCACAGTTCCGTAGGTCAGAAGCCTAGCTTGGGTCTCACTGGAATAAAATCAAGGTGTTGACTGACCATGCTTTTTTCTGAAGGTCCCTGGGGAAAGTGTTTTCCCTGTTCATTTGGATTGTTGGCAGAATTCAGTTCCTTGTGGTTGCAGGACTGAGGTTTCTGTTTCTTTGCTGGCTGTAAACCGAGGACCATTTCCAGCACTTAGAGTCTGTTGCATTCCTTGGCTGGTGGCCTCCTTCCTCCACCTTCAAATTCAGCAGTGGCAGCCCAAGTCCTCAGGTCCATCTCTTCTGACTGTCTTCTGCTGGCCTTTTCTACTTTTAAGCACTCATGTAATTGGGCCCACCCAGACAGTCCATGATAATCTGTCTAATTTATAGTGTCAGCTAATTAACAACTCCAGCTCCATCCACAAACTTGTGTGCCTTATAACACAGCACAGTCACAGGTTCTGAGGATTAGAACACAGACGTCTCTGGGAAACCATTATTCTGCCCACCACCACAGCAACTTAAAAAACATGTACTTTCTCTTATTAAAACAATTATAATACATATTTATGGTAAAGTACATTAGTAGAACTGGCAATTAATTAACAGAGACCTCATGGCTAACAACTATGTGCACATTCATGTGATTTTCTTGTTTACAAAGTGGCTTCATTATATATACTCATTTGTAAGCCTTTTTCTTCCTACTGAATGATATATTGAAAAAAATTTTTTATTCTATTAAAATTCCTTTACATTATTTTTAGAGATGTATAGTATTCTGTTGCATGAAGACCCATAATTTGATTCACTAATCTCCTTTTGTGGCACCCCTTATTTTTGTTACTATTAGAATTGCTATAATAAATATATATCTCTCCTTTCAATACCATATAAGTCGCACTTCCTTTAAGTCACTTCCCTAACCCTTTAGTTTATAGGGAAGATTTAAAATATTTGAACTTAATAGTGTACATTTTCTCGATACTCGAAGAGTTTCTTATTTTGTTATTTGACTTTTTATAGTTGTATGTTGTGTCTCTCATGGACCTATTCATTCATTCATTTATTCATCCATTATTTGAATATTGTTCAAGGCATTCTGCTGAGCCATAATGAGCAGGGCTCCCTCCAGCCTGTGTCTACAGCGTTACAGTTATAAAGTGTACAGCTGGGTGCTCAGCTGATGTCTAGTAACAGTTAAGGGGGTGCTGAATGAGTGCATGACATTTCCCCCATCTTCACCTTGGTTTACATTGACTCTTGCTCTGATGAGTCTGATTGTTTCTTTGCTCCAGTTCCCTAAGGAAGAAGCATCCTCGCTCCTCTCCTTCACCTGTGCCTGGTAAAAAAAAAAAAAAGATAGTCTTCTAGTTATATTAATAAACAGGCTCAGAATTATGGGAACCAGAACAGTTCAAATGGCTTATTAAAGGTCAAGGGCTCAGTTCACAGGGGTAAGCTTTGAGAACTCTGTACTTTAATACTTCTGTGAATCTGCCACAGGAAACTGGAAGTACTTTTTCTTTACAAATTTCAACTGTCACTTTGATACAGGAAAAACAGGTGTGGGGCATGAGGAGGGCTGTGTCCCAGGTCTCGGTTGAACCCCTGGGACGTGCCCCACCAAGTGTGGGCCCTTGGCTTGGCGCGGGAAAGAATTCAGGTGCCAGCCACAGTTGTGTAAAGGGAGATTTATTTAGAGAGAGATGCATACTGCAGAGAGTGTAGGCTGTTTCAAAAAGCAAGAGAAAGGCCACGAGGTGTGGGGGTTGGGTGCTCAGGTTAAAGTAAAAGCAGGTACACACTCCGTAGACAGAGTGCGGGCCATCTCCGAAGAGGAGGGAGTGAGGGAGGTGGCCACGAGGCATTGTGTTGCCAGTTTTTGTTGGCTCAGTCGCTTCATATGCTAACAAGCGGGAGGACCACTTCAACTACCCTGGGGAAGGCGCTGAGATTCCCAGGATATGGGCTGCAGCCCACTGTGACCTTTTGTGGCTAGCCTTAAAACTGTCATGGCACCTGTAGGCATGTTATTTATCATGCTAATATATTACAATGAGCGTATAATGAAGCTCAAGTTCTACTAGAAGTCAAATCTCCTGTCGTCTTAATCCCCAAAGCCTACTGGGAGTTGAATCTTTTGTCATTTTGGTGTTAATTGTTGTGTCATTCCTTGAATGGCTGTGCCCTGCCCCCTTCCCTCCTGTCTCAACTTGAGAACCCCTGAGCTGCCAAAATGAGTCTGAAGTTTTTGACCGTCTGATTATAAATCCAACAAAAATGCACCTGTGCCAAACAAAATACTAGGAGTTTATGTTGTAATGCAAATATAGAAAACACACCATCTCAAGTGCTAAATGTTTAGGGAAGAGAGATAGAGAAATTCCTATAATTAAAATTTCTATTTAGAGGCCTAAATTAAAAAAACAAAAACCAAAAAACAGAAAAACAACTTTCTATAGTCTCTCCATGCAAAAGTGAAAAAGGTACATGAATTATTAAGTCCTAAAATGACCATTCTGGTATTGATTTGGGGCCCTAACTTTTACTCTCTCTCACAAGGTGTTTTTGTTTTGTTTGTTGCAGAAGAGTGAGCAAGAGAATGGTCACATCCCAAGTCTTGAGTGAGTCCCTCGGATGAGCCACCAAGTGAGGGTCCCTGGCTTCACCCAGGAAGGAATTCAAGAGTCATAGTAAAGTGAAAGCAGGTTTTGGAGAGATACACATTGCATAGACAGAATGCTTTCTGGCTTAGGAGGTGAGAATGGCCCGGGGTGTGGGTTTGTTAGTTTTTATGGGCCAGGGTGTGGGGCTGTTTGGTTTTTATGGGCTGGATAATTTCACATGCTTATAAATAAATGGGAGGATTATTCCAACCATTTTGGGGAAGCGGCAGGGGATTTCCAGGAATTGGGCCACCGCCTACTTTTCGGCCTCTTATGATCAGCCTCAGAACTGTCATGGCGCCTGTGGGTGTGTCATTTAACGTGCTAATGTATTTCAATGAGCGTGTAATGAGGCTCAAAGTCCATGGTAAGTCAGACCTTCCGCCATCTTGGGCCTAGTGGGTTTTAACCAGTTTTTGTCGTATCCCGTTTTTCTCAACAGCTGTGTGATTCTTTTAATGGTTGTGCCCTACCCTCTCCCCTCTGGTCTCAGTTTTTTCCCTCTTGGTTTTTTTGTTTTTTTTTTTGGTTGTTGTTGTTGTTTTGTTTTGGCTTGGTTTTGAATTGTAAAAAATGGAGATTTGACAATTTACAGTAGTGATTATGAGAAATGACTATCTGTCTATCTATCTATCTATCTATCTGTTTATTTATTTATTTATTTATTTATTTAATTTATTTATTTATTTATGCTTTCCTAAGGCTTTTTCCTTTCAATTAACTTTGCTTCTTGACAGAGCATAGTTTATCAGTGACTCCTTATTAGCAATAAATAATTGCTCCAAATTGAACAAGAAACCCTTAGTTTCTGGTGTCAGTGTAGGAATTGGCAAATGCTGATAGACATAGAAAGTTCCAAGCTAAAGGATTCAGAGAAAGTGTCTGAACTGTCCACACCGCTGTCGTGGTGATGTTTTTGAGATGACAGTAACCTACTTGTAACCCCTTCACCATAATGGGCACTATTTAGAGTGGCCTGTGCTCTAGAGTCCATTTAGAAAGAAATTCTTACTACACATAGGCTGTGTTTTAGATACGTGAAAGAATTCAGGAACAGGAGTGACCCAAACAGGCCCAAACTGCCTGTTTTCCTGTGAGGGGAGACAGAGAGTATATGATAACATAGTAAAAAGTGACTGCCCGCTTTTACCACAGGGTATATTTAGAAGGTGATCAGTAGATAAGTGAAAGAGATAGGGATTAGAGTGGTGAATGGAGGGTAGTTTGCAACTTTTAACAGCCCGGGCGGGGTAGGCCTCCCTGAGTCACATTCTAGGGAAGACCTGAAGGAGGCAAGGGCTCTCCTTGTGAGTATCAGAGAGATGAGGTTTCAGGAAGAGAAACCAACCAATGCAGAGGCCCAGGGGACCTTCACCCGCCAAGTCACCTTTCCACTCAGGTGCTACCTCCCACGGGCACTAGGGAGTCACCACTCTGACCTGTCTGTTGTACTCCCCAAAGCCTGGAAGTCTTTTTACTCCAGGCATTTATTCTGGGGCTCAAACTCAATAAATCCATTCTAGTTCCCCCCTTGATGGATGGCAGAATGGTGGGGTGGGAAGTGACTATTTCCAGCTCTTTGAACGAAACATCTACAAGACAAACAGCCCTTTCTTTTGCTAATATTGACCGGCTCTTATAGTAAAACTCTGGTACCTTATTTTGCTAACAGAGCCTTAGCAAGCCTGATCATTGTAGCCTTTTTTACCTAATTGGTATGTCCCATATCTTTAGGAAGAAGGTGGGTAGATACCACAAAAGAGGGTCACCAAAGGAGAACACCCCATCCAGACACAATTCTGGAAATAAATATTTGTAGGTAATCTGTGGTTGACTTACCACAGGATATTTGTTCCTTTTACAGGAATGGCTTCCATCGTAAACCATGCTTTTAATAATCCTGGCCCTCGGATTTTAATGACCTTGTGATCACTTTCAATTTGGAAGAGTCTGGCTCTCCCTGATCCTTTCACTAAGGATGTGATCCTAGTTGAAATAAAAGGAAGGTTCCTAAGGCTGGAAAGACCAGAGACAAAGGCGGGCTTGGTGTAGGGAGCAATAAATCCATCAACCTGAGGCCACCCGGAGGAGGAGGAGAAGGACCCCCGACCCTTCCCCGGGGTCGGGGAGCACAGGACTGAAGCCAGTGCTGGGAAAAAATAAGCCCAAATTTATATGAAAAGACAGAAGCAGCTCCTCTATTACAGCCCACCAGTTATGACAAATGAAGACACAGCCAAGAACAGATAATGAAAAATTTTGAATTATTGCCATTGTTTCTCATATTCTTGAGACTCTTGAATTAATATAGCAAACCAGTCTGAAGATAAAAAGCCAGAAGCTTTATCAAATACATTACGTCTGGCAGAATGTCTACACCGAACTAACTCAAAGTCCCGGTGGTGGTTTGGGTTTTGTGTAAGATGCGGCGTGGATTTTTCCAGGACGTATTGATTAGCTTATCTCTTCATCTGCAGCCAACGTGTCTGACTGGGATGATTTCAGACTTCTTCCATTGGAGCGTCATGTTTATTTCTTCTTTATTTCCGATTTAGCTTTATCTACTTTCTGGGGGAGCCCGAATGTTCTTTTCCGTAGGTGTCAAGAATACTGACCCAAGAGGGAAAATGAATTTCAGGCCAACCCTTGAGTAGGATAATGCCTAGAAAGTAGCATTAACTGTTAATCTATGCAAAACCTCAACTTGTGCAAGAGTTAGACTTTATGTAACTTATAAATATATGCAGTAGATGAAGAAATGCCTTAACTTTGTATTTAAATTGTTTAAATACAATTTAATTGTATTAAATTAATACAACTTTAATTCCAGATTTATTCTGTGTTTCCATTGCTTTACAAATAAGAATGGTATTTTCTTTCCCATCTGACTCTCATTTTACACACAAATCACCCCAAATAATGTGAATAGCTATTTACATATTTTATGTGACAACAAAATATTGAAATTGTTCGAAATATGGAATTACATATTTGCTGGAGGATTTAAGATTTTAACCCAATAGACAAGGAGCTACTTCTCGATTTTAAAAAAAATCTCCTTCCAGCTATGTTTTTATATATTGATACACGGAAGACATAACTTACTATTTCTGCATTTTTAGATGTCTTCATATTCGTGTTTGTACTTTTGTATAGAGATAGTAAAACAGAATTTGTTTATAATTATTTAATTTGACTGCCATTGATTGTTCCTTATAGGAAAGCTATTTAGTAACAAAAAAACATAATATATCAAGAGCATGTGATCAGTTCATGTCTTAAAGACAAAATGAAGGCTAAGGCAGAGATTTCTACGACCATCTACTGAATGGAGTAGAGAAAAAACAAATAACTCTATAACGATAACTCTGTTTTAATGACATTTTCTTCCCTCTCCCTAATACTGGGGTGATGTTATATACAATGGGTTAATTTGACATACATGGGAACTTGTGGTTCTTAAATATAGAAATTGTTCCATTGTTAATTTCCCCAAAGAGACTCCTGCAGTAAATACTATGAAAAGTGTATTAAAAGTAATACATAAAACAGGTCCAACCTTTAGTAAGTCGTCTCATGCGATGGCCCATCCCAAGGTCTTTAGCCCCTGTTGCTATATCATTGGACTTGCAAAACAAACCAAACTTAAAATCTTATTAAAGTGAAATGAAATTGTAATCTAGAAGTGACAATCTATTTTTCCCCCGTTCCTTTTCTCCCTTCCCCACACTTAACCTGACATGCCCTCCTCCCCCCCTTTTTTTTCCCCCGGTAGCCTTCAGTCTAAAAGGACAACAGCATACTTTTAATTTTCACACTCACTATTTCTCTCAGAGTCTTACATGGAAATAATAACATATTCGTTTTAAAATCCCAAACACTGATGCGATTAAGTTAGAAAGCCACTTCTATCTCCCAGGTTTAAATATGGCCTGTAAAGAACTTAAATGTACATTTGGGGGTGTTTTGTGGGGACGCCAGGCACTTCTCGTGATCAACGCAACAGTTAAATAAACCCTGAATGAGTTTAGCTTCTTTCAGCGCTTGTCAATAAATTGTGTCTACTGTAAAATTACTTTGTCCCCCTTGTCCGGGAGCTCACACAGCTCACCACATAGCAGACATCTGCAAAAACGGGTGTGAAATTTGGAGCAAGTTCCGGGAAAAGCAGTTGGCTCTCTAACCTCAAGGCACAAAGCTATAGGCCTTTTGCCAGGTTTTTGGACACCTCATTCTTCACGAAGCTAACTTCCCTTCTGTTTAGCTCTGCCCTCCCCTGCCTCTGCCTGGCTCCCAGGGCCACTCAGAAAGAGGAGGGAACCCCCAGCCTTCAGTGGGAGGGGGCACTGGTCACTCACTTGTAGGCCTGAGACTGGCAAAGCCCCTCACCTGTGATCTGTTTAGGTTGTAAACAGGGTTAAACTGCTTTCCAGAAAGTTAAGTAAAGAGTGGCTGATTCTCCCTGAAGAGGTCTAGCAGGCCGGCTGCACTGACACTTTGAAAAGGCAGGTTGGGGCCTGCGGACGCTCCCCTGCGCTATTTACGCCCAGGCAGCTTGCTGTGAAAAGCTGTCATTTTTCCCCTGGGTGTGTCGAACCAGTTTCTCCAGCAGGCCAGCCAGGAAGCTGAGGTTTACCCAAAAGGAGGGTTGGCTGAGGTGGGCTGTGGGGAAAGCCAGCCACGTATCACTTGTTTAAACTTTGGGAGTAAAGAGAAGTGAGGATGAAAAAAGAGAGAAAACGCCAGCTTACAAAGTTCTCTCAATTATCCTTGGTTCCAAAGAGTGGACCCTTTCTCCCTCTCTGCCGAGTGGGGGTGGAGGGAAATGCAGGGGCTCAGCTCTGCCCCCAGAAACACAAGATTTCCCCCTAGCTCACTGGCTGGACCGAGGCTGGCCTGAGTTTGGGACCCCGCAAGCTCTTGGCAAAGGTAGCAGAGCGCTCCCTGATTGACTTTCACGCCTTATAGGTTATATCTCTTTAGAAAAATCTAAAAGTTATCCAAACAGAATAAACATGCGCTTTCCAGTTTTGGAAAAGATCTGAATCAACGTCTAAAATGATCCCATTTGGATTTTTTAAATGGTGTTGAGTACAACTTTGGTGTCTCTCCAGAGACCAATCACTGTCATTGGCAGGTAGAAAAAAAAAAAGGTAAATAAAAGAGGCAAAAAATGATAAACCGCTTTCTCAGTTGCCTGCAAAGTACAGGCAGTCAGAGTGCTTTTAGCAAGCCTGCCTGCACAAATGCAAATGTTGAGACAACCTTTCATAATGTATAAAGGCAAACTTGGCCAGGCATTGATCATGAAATGAACTTGCAAATGACTGTACTGGCTGATATAAATCAGTGCCACCCGGCAAAAGAGAGGGGCCAGATCAGAGCTCGGTTGCTGCTTTTCTTGAATTCTTTCTTAATATATCTGTTTTTTTAAAAAAATGATTCTGACTGTCAACTGGGATTATTAGGCTGCGTAATGATATTTTTTATGTCCAAACATATGAATAAAATTACTTTCTCACCATGTATATTATGGTTATACATGCTTTCTGAAAGTGAATTAACATAGAAATAAATCTGTGATGTCAAGAATATACATTAACCTGTTTGGGTCTTATAAATATGTAAGAATGGCACCTAGCTCTTTGCTTCTCCGGGGGGGTATATTATCTTATGCTAAATCCAGAACTGGACAGTTTGTGTATTAGCATATGCAATTATGTGTGCTTGATACAGTTTAACCGTAATTTTTTAAATACCGTGTGTTCAGTGTTGTACCTGGTGGTCTAGGGAACACGACAAAAGGCTGTCCTGCACTCTTACCTTTATGACTCTCATAATCTTGCCTCTGATTTATCTGTTGTTGCCTGGGCCATTGCATCAGACTTCAACTCTGTCTTTAGTCTCTGCAAATTGTTCTTCACGCTTCTTTCTAAAGACATCCGTCTGAGTCTTCTTCCTCTCTCTCTCTCTCTTTCTAATTGAAGTATAATTAATTGACAATGTTGTGTTCATTTCCGGTGTACAGCATAGTGATTCAGTTGTACGTTTATTCCTTTTCATATCCTTCTTCATTAGAGGCTATTACAAGATATTGAATATAGTTTGCTGTGCTAGAGGGAGGACTGTGTTGTTCATCTATTTTATGTATAGTAGTGTGTTTCTGCAAAGCCCTCTTCTTATTGGCACATAGATCCTTCACCGTCACTGTCCGCCACCCTCACCAGCATGGAGACCCGCACAGACCCTGCTCACATGTCTCCTTATCCTGCACTGCCTCTCCCCCTGGGGCACATCCTCCTAGTTTACCAAGAAGTCTGCTCAGCCATCTCTTTTCTGAACCAGACTCCCTGCTACCTGGCCTCCCCAGCGGGGGCTCCACCTCTTACGCCCCCCTACTTCTGCAGGGTGACCCCTCTCAGAGCCCTTAATAGGTTCCCTTAACATCTTTTGTGTCCTTCTCAGTGTCCTTGACCAGCCGGAGAGCTCTTGGTGGGCAGGGTTTTTGTCTTACTCATCTTTGTACTGTGGCCACACGACCCATCTAAGTAGATGTCCAACAAATGGTTGCCGAATGCGTAGTCCCTTCATCACCTGAAAAATGTTTTTTAAGCACCACTAGGTCTACAAAGAGTTTTCTAAGACCACTAAGGCTGCAGGAATCCGTGTGGACTCAAAATATCCACAGCACTTTTCCCCCATCACTCATGACCCTCGTGTCTGTCTCCGCCTGCCTTCCTTATCTCTGTCTAGTAACTGCTTCACAGGAACTAAAAGTGTACAAACCACACAAAGCAAACCACCTCTCCCCTGGCTTAGAGCTCGAGGATGGCTTCCATCATCCTTGGAATGAAATAATGCCTCACCTTGGCTTGCAAAGCTCCATGCAGTCTTGTCCGGCCGACCTCCCAACCTCATGCTGTGTGATTTGCCCCCTCACTTGCTGTGTTCCAGACACAAGGGCCTCGATGGGTTCCCACAACAGGCCAAACTCTCTTCTGCCTGGAGGGCTTCACCTCTGCCCTTCCATCTGCTGGGACCCTCTTCCTCGCCTTTCAAGTATCAGCTTAAATGTTACCCCCTCAACGATGCCTTCCTTAAGCACCTCATCTAAAGTCGACCCCTGGACTCCTCCACCCTTTTCTCTAGGACTGAACCCTGTCTTTGTCCTTCAAAGCAGAATCCCAAGTGGCGACTGATTTATTTTTACTTGCTTGTTTATTTATTTGTTGGCTTACTTGTTCATTGTCTTTCGCCTTCTCTCATTAGACTGTGAGCCCCACGAGGACAGCGGACCACAGCTATCTTGATTCCTTCTGTGTCTCCCGAGGCCACCGTGGCACCCGGCACAGAGTAAATGATGATGAGAACTTCTTGAATGTCAAATGAACGATCATCTTAAAGCAAGCATGAATCAAAGTGCTTCTTTAAATATATATATTTTCATAATAATCAAATGAAATACAGTTACAAAGTGCTAAAATGGCTTTAGGTGTGGTTGTGGATTGAATGTTTGTATCTTCCCAAAATCCAGAGGTTGCAGCCCTGACTCCCAGTGTGATGGTGTTTGAAGGTGGGGACCTTTGGGAGGCGGTTAGATTTAGATGAGGTCATGAGAGTAGGGTCCCCATGATGGGATTAGTGCCTTTGAAAGAAGAGACAAAATTCCCTCCCTCCACCACCCAGACACAAAGGTCACTGGGGGACACAGGGAGAACATGGCCATCTACAAGCCAGGAAGAGGGCTCTCTCCAGAACTGACCCTAGTCTCCGACTTCCAGCCTCAAGAACGGAGAAGACAAACGTCTGTTGTTTAAGTACCCAGTCTGTGTTTTGTTACAGACAATGGTGTGCCTCCTGTGTGGACCTCAAGCACTTCGGCCAGTCCCGGTTTCTCAGGTGATTTTGGTGGTAAGCTTAAGAGAACACTTACTTGGTATCTTCCCACCCAATCTCACACTTGTATACATTCTCCACCCTCTTTTCTTCTTTATACTCACACACCCTCCAACATACACAGCTCACTCAACACACACAGCATTCATGGCAAGGTCTGAGCTCCCTTCCAACCTAAACCCTACTGTTACTTCAAATGAGTCCTCTCAGTGGCTTTGTAAAGGGAGAATTCAACAGGATCTTGGGCTGAAGATGGGGGCTCTAGGTCTACTGTTTGGACTGATCTTTCTGTCTTTCAAATACCATAACCTGCCGTGGAAGCACAGTGTATTGACCTTGATGCATTAGTGGTAAGAATATCTTCACATTCCTCAGTTCTGTGTACACAGGTAGGGCATTAACTCAACCATGAGTGATGCTAGGAGCTGTGTAAATAAATTTCCATTTACAGTGGCTTGCTTTTCCTTTTCACTCTATTTTCTTTTCTTTTTTCCTTTTGGTATTCATTCAAGAACTCAGTTATTTTTTTTAAAGGACATATTTAAATACCTGTAGGCTGTCTCAAGCCATTTAAAAAGAAGCAAAGTTCAATACTCACATTATCTGTGGCCACTTCACTCATGTAACTTTTCTGCTGTTAATGCCATCCAGCGAAATAGCAGCAGAATCAGTAAGACTGCTAAAAACACAGTCTTCACCTCCCAGTGATTTCATGGAACAGCCCTAGGTGGTCTGGTGAGGATTAAAGATGATTCCTGGAGCAAATCTATTATTGAAAGGGTCTAGTATTTAAAACAGCTCGAGCTGGTCAGAGAAACAAACAAAAAAAATCCCACCCCCAAAATCAAAACCAGCCCCGGCCATGCAGCACGCACGGTAAACACAGCTTTTCTATGTCCCCGCGTCAGAGAGCACCTGCTGGGGACGCGGCATCACTTCCTTCCCAGCGGGGCCCCCAGGTGCCCAGCTGTCATTACTGAGGAGGTGGCCTGACAGGCTTTGCCTTGCTGTGATTCTCATCCTGTCCCAAGTTCCTCTGGGAAACATTTGTCGAAGGCCCTCCATGCGCCAGGCTCCACGCAGCTCCGCGGACCTGCCTTCCACGCCACCTTTGGAGGAAGAGAGACAGAGGTGCAGAGACGACGAGAAGGAGGTGAGGCCAGTGTTTAGCCGCTTTTGATCAAGTCTTCGATTCATTAAACACTAGCTGAGGTTCTGACGGGTGCCTGGCGCTAAGCCACGTGTGTGCGGGGAAGCAAAGGGAACTCCAGGAGGTCCTTGCTCTCAAGAGGTCCCAGACTGGACACAGACCGGCCTTTGGGATGTCTTGTTCAGGGAAAGAAGCAAAGTACAGAGCAGCATGGCTGCTCCTGAGGAGAAGGGGTGTCTGTAATACGGGTTAACGACGCTCATGCTTCCACGGACGCACACGTGTGTGTATATGCGTGTGGTAAGCGCCTCCGGGAACGCGGATCGCTTCTGGGGAGAATTACTTGTTTTGTTGTCTTTCTTTTTGTTGTTGTTGTTGTTATTGTTTTGGTGGGGGTAGGTAATTAGGTTTATTTAATTAGCTATAATTTTTTTAAGTGGAGGTTAACTGGGGATCGAAACCCGGGACCTCGTGCATGCTAAGCACGCGCTCTACAACTTGAGCTACATACCCTCCCTTCCTGGTTTTGTTTTCTTAAAGCACCTACTGCTTTCTGAAACTGCCTCGTGTATTTCTTTCTTTGCAAAGTTATTTGCCGTCTGCTTCTCCCACCAGCACACCGGCACTTCCTAACAGCCCTACCTCTAGTAGCTAGAATAGAGCTTGCTGTCCTTCAGGTGCTGAGCAGCTGTTGCTTTTCCTTAAAGTGAAAATAGCTCAGAGTTCAGAGACGGGAGGGAGTCTTACTTTTAACTGTTTGCCGATTTTTTATGACTTGAATATTTAACTTTTTACTACAAAAAAAATCCAACATATGCAAATATAAATACAGTCATATAATATTCTTCCAATATCCATCACCCCAAAATATCGATCACCTCGCGGCCAATCTTGTTTCACATATATCTCCACTCACTGCCCTCCCTCTGCCCCAGAGTATTTTGAAACAAATCCTAGCCATCATTATATTTTTAAGCATTTCAACATGTAAACCATAACTAGAATGCATTCCATACCTCAACAAATAAGCAATACTTTATTCACATAAAATATTCAGTGTTCAAATCCCCCTAAATAGTGTCATAATTTTTTTTTTTACAGGTTGTTTGTTTGAACTTTACTTAGCAGTGGGCATGTATTACTTTTAGAGTTTGCTACCAGATGTTCACAATCTAGTAAAGAATATCATTTTATCCATCTGTCCATACTTTCATCCATCCATCCTTTCATCCATTCATTAAATACATACATACGAAGTGCCGATTATGTTCCAGACATTGTTCCGGGTGCTTAGCGTGCACCAGGGAAGGAAATGAAAAGAATTTCTGCCCTCCAGGAGCTTTCACTCTAGCTTCGGGAGGCCAGTAACAAGTAACACAAGTAACACAAGTAGGTAGAGAGTTGATCATGTAATGTGTATTATAACAGAAGGGGCAGTGTCTTCATAAGACTGACATCAGAGATTCAAAGTATGTAGGCCTTTCCCATGGCATTTAAACTTTGCAGCATTTCGTATTCTGATAAAACCTTATATACAAGGGCAAATCGATTCTTTCCATAAAGAGTAAGTAAGTTAAGGCCATCACATTTTTTAAAACTTTTTTGTCCCCAACTGTGTTGACTGGGCTGTGCTATTAGAAACAAAGCCATGATAGCTGGGAGCCAGAACATTATCTGCTGGCGTTTATGGCAAGTACGGCGCGGAGGTGTCAGAGTTGGGTGTTTATGAAACAGAGCTGGGACCAGTCTGCCACCAGCCTCTGGTGCATGGTCTGCAGACAGTGCACTGGCAACCACCTGGACCAAGCCAGTAGATAGGAACTAATGCTTCTCAAGCAGTCCCCTTAGAGAGAGCCTTTTCTTGTCAGCACACGGACACCAGTGAAGGCAGCCATCCCTAAATCACAAAGCATTTTATGCACATTTTAGGAAAAGCAGAGTTACTGGTGGGCTCTAGTAAACCCAGGAGTATTTGTGATTTGTACTTGAACCCTACATTGAAAGGTAGCACTTTAACCCCTGAAAGGACGTGCCAACAGTGTCAAGACAATATTCCAACAGAGAAGGGCTAAGGTAATGTTTTAAAACTCACGCGGTCACCAAGACACTAGCTCACCTTAAAATTTTTGGTTAGAACTGAACTCCGCTTAAAAAGGTGACGGAAAGAACTCATGACAAGATGTTTCAAAGACTGTGAAGCAGCAGTACTGATTTTTATACGAGTCTCTCAGAACTCCTGCATCCAAATGACCGCGGTTGCTTTGTGAA
Source organism: Camelus dromedarius (assembly GCF_036321535.1). Classification (NCBI taxonomy): domain Eukaryota; kingdom Metazoa; phylum Chordata; class Mammalia; order Artiodactyla; family Camelidae; genus Camelus; species Camelus dromedarius. The sequence continues at coordinate 6,265,743 of NC_087454.1, read as the reverse complement.
GAGGAGAATGTGCTCTTAGTCTTTCAAAGGTGCGGTTTGCAAAACAGTTCTGAAACAGCCCCCTTATGATTGCTTCCAAAGACAGTTTCTCAGTTACGTAAGGGAAAAAGTTCCACTCTCTAAAGCTTCGAGTGATACCTTAATTGTACCAAGATGATGCCTGCAGGTGAGAACCAGCCCCACCTTCAGAACTACTGGAGGCTGGTGCTTCCCCACTCCCCCTTCTGTGTGTTTTGTCTTCCTTTCGGAATATAGGTGAAGTCAGTTTCTGTGTCTGGATTTGAGCCGGGGAAACAGCATTGAGTATGCTGACTAAACAGACTCGCTTTCCCCCAGCTAGATCGGTGGCGACTTCACCGTTGGAAACCAGTCAGTGGCTAGTTTGATTACGCAGGACTTGGCACATTGCAGACAAGCTGCTTTGTTAATCCCACCTCGCCTTCCACCAACGTCCTTCTTTTTTCCTCTAAGTCTTGATTTAGCTTGGATTTCCCTTTCTTTGAGATTTTTGAGAGCTCTCAGAAGAGGCAAGAGGATGATTCTGCAACCTCCAAACGGATGGCCTCGATTCTAATTCTGATGCGATGCTGGATCAGTCTCCTGGAAAGATTGTTCAAAAGTACAGAAAGAGAAGTGATGATCTCTAGAAGCCTCATGGGCTCCCCAACCGTGAGTCATGTTGGATCAGCTTCATTCGCTTTCTACAGGGTTACAAGACCTCTAGCTGCAGAGGACATGGTGTGGTTCGAAGTGATCTGGGAGAGGAGCTAGAAGATGCCTCTTCAGAGCCTTCTTCTTGTCATTTTCTAACCACGTGATCTGGGACAAGCCACTTGTCTTCTGTGAGTCTTAGTTGCCTCATTTATAAAACAGGGATAATATTAGCTTCTGGAACAAGGTAAGAAATAAATTAATAACACCTTCCTTTTAAGGACTGGCTTGAGGGTCAAAAGAGATAATGAATCTTTAAGGGATTAGAATACTGTCAGGCAGATAATTCAATGCATGTGATTAATGGCTGCATGCACCGAAAAAGACAAAAACAAACCAAAAGAAAGAAATTTTAGGCTGGAATAATGAAAAGGTATTACCATGTTTTACAAGAAGTCGATAATACCACGAATGTTGCATTTGGAGCAGGGAAAACCTCAGGTAAGGGGAAGCATGAAATCCACTATGGAATAGTTCAGGGGTTGGCAAAGGCTAGTCTGGGGGCTGGATCTGGTTCACTGTCTGTTTTTGTATGGTCTGTGAGTGAAAAATGGTCTTCCTCTTTTGAAGTCATTGAAAAAAAAATCAAAGGAAGATGATATGAAATTCAAATTTCAGTGTCATAGTAAAGTTTTGTAGGAACACAGTCACCCTGCTTACTCGCACGTTGTCTGCCCTTGCTCTGGCCGCCACGGCAGAGTTGGCAGACACAGTATGGCCTGAAAACCCTAAAATCACTGCTCTCTGGACCTTTACAGAAATGGTGGGCTAACCCCTGCAGCAGTGGAAAACTGTCATAGAAAGGAAGAAACAGGCTTGTTCTACTTGCCCCAAGAAGTTAACTAGAACTAAAGAGTAAACTAGGGGGAGGGTATAGCTTATGTGGTAGAGCACGTGCTTAGCATGCACGGGGTACTGGGCTCAATCCCCAGTGTCTCCGTTGAAAAAAAATCCACTAATAATATATAAATAGACCTAATGGTCTTCCTCTCCCCCCCAACCCCCCAAAAATAAATAAATAATGAGTAAACTAGAGGGTTAGTGGGTAACTAATGGGTAAAAACTACAAGTAGGTGAATTTCAATTCCATATAAAGAAAAGCTTTCTAATAATCAGAGTTACTTTAAAGTGGAATAGACTGTCTTGTAAGGTAGTGAGAGCCCTGTCAATGGAAGTATTTAAGTTAAGCTATGGGACCATTTAAGAGCTATAGAAATAATTTAAGCACAGAATGACTCTTCCACACAGTCTGGCCCAGGAGTGTGCACATGATTTACTGATAGCAGAGGGCTGAGTACTTGACTTGGAGAAAACAGGCCTGATTTCTTAGGCCACTGTCTTGTCCCTGAGCTGCTCAGTTCCCTTCGGACACTGCTGTGACCCTTGCTGTGCTTCTGGTGTGACATTGGGTCTCAGCTTTCTGTGGAGTGTGTTCATTTCCCAGTGCTGCTATGACAAATGATCACAAACTAGAGGACCTAAAACAACAAAAACGTATTCTTTCATAGTCCTGGAGGCCAGAATTCTGCAATCAGTAGGGTAAGCCATACTCCCTCTTGAGGCTCTGGTGGAGAATCCTTGCCTCTTCCAGCTTCTGGGGGCTCTGGTTTTCCTTGGCTTGGGGCCACATACTTCAGGTCTCTGCCTCTGTCTTCATGTGTTCTTATTCCCTGTGTCCCAGATCTCCTTTCCTTTCTCATGTAAGGACACCAGTCATTCAATTTAGGGGCCACCCTAAACTCAGGATGCTCTTATACTGAGATCCTTGACTTAATGCACCTGCAAAGACCTTGTTTCCAAAGAAGGTCACATTCACAGGGTTAGGTCTCAGATATGTCTTTTTGAGGGCTGCAATTCAACCCACCATAAGGGATAACAGCTTCTTTGAGAATGGATGGATGTAATAGACTTTCACAAAAGAAAACATTAAATAGATATTTTGACACTCAGATATTAAGCACCCCAATGTTGCCTTTAATTGTAGGCAATTTTTGGAAACCAACTGAAGCTCTATCCTAGGTCCAAAGTTAAGAGCCTTCCCCAGTCTACAGAATCTTGGAGGCCCTTTCCAACTTGAGAATGCCCAGTTGGTTGATTTCCAACAATGCATTTCATTTTTAGATAAACCGTGACCTCTGTTCCTTAGTTTCCTTTGCAAGTGTTGAAGGGGGCTAACCCACATGGTGTGGAAGACTGACCCAGACCTCCCATACTGCCTGTGCCATCCAAGACAAAAGCCTTAGACCTTGTTTAGTTCTTTAAATACTTCGAGTAGGCGGGCACGTCACTCAAGACATCATTTTCATTCTTTAAAGGCCCGGGTGTGGCTTTCCTTGGATAATTGCAGCAACAGAGAGATAACAGGAATGCTTGCTCTAAAAAAATGTGTCATTATGTCAGATTTTTCCTTCCTGATACTCAGTCTCCAATATTTTAATGTAAAGATTGGGTTTTAGTTAAGTAAAGTCAACAGTCCATTTAAGCATCACATATTGGGTTGATGTATGTGGTGTTTACGAATAAAGGCATTTGTCTGGGGAGTCATTTAGGTGCTTGAAGAATCTGACTTGATGTGACTTCATCACAAATGGTTAAGCAATGTAATTCTGTTCTCACTGACAGTTTTAGTGAGTGTTGCAAATAATTATAAGAGCCCTGGGTGTAAAGCAAATGCTTTTAAGACACGTTTTCCTTGAGAGGAGTCAACAAACTATGCTCCACGGACCAAATCTGGGTGGTTGCCGAGTTTTATGAATAAAGTTTAGCTGGACCACAGCTGTGCTCGTTCACTTAGGTACTGTCTACGGCTACTTTTGCACTACAAAGGCAGAGTGAGTAGTTCCAACAGTCACCCCGTGGTCCCAAAATCCTGAAATATTTCCTCTCCGACCCTTATTGAAAAAGTCTGCTGATCCCTGCTCTACTCTGTAGACAGCAACACATATGGCTGAAAAGTGTGAAAAGAGGAATAAATCTCCTTCTTTAGAAATAATTTGCAGATCATAAAGAAATATATATTTTATATATATATTAAGATAGAAGTCAGCAAGGCTCTTCAGCTGAGCAAGAAAGCCGACAGAACATCAACTGGCCCAGTTTACATCCGAGCAGGTTTATTTGTGATAGTTAATACAATATATTCTAAATAGTTGAGGATGATACGTAGGGCCCCACTTGTGAGTCATTTTATACAGTGAATTTTATATTCATGTATTCAAAACAGAAAACACACCCAAGCTCTGAAAACATACATTCTCGTATGTACAGCATTCAGTTAAACTTACTTTTTTTGGGCGGGGTAAGGATGGGGGAATGAATTTTACCTCTATGTTTTCATTGCTGATGCTCTTAGATTAAAGAAAAAAGTCCTTATAAGTATTAACCATGCAAATGTTTATAATTGGCTTTGTCCTTTGCAAATTTGAATAAAACCCTTACTGAAATAGAAATGGTTTGAAAGTGGAATCTACCCAGAACATTCCTTTACGTTAGCTTTCTAGCCAGTTTTGGGTCAGTCTCAGTAAGCATCATTTCTTCTTGAAAATTAATTTGCTATTCTTCGATATCAATAAGTCGATTTTCCAAATGTTTCATATTTAATTTGTCCTAAAGTTACCTATTCTCAAGAAAGCGCAAGCTTTTAAAAGATTGCCTGGGTGAGGATGAGGCTGGAAATAGTGAAAACAAACTGACGTGATTTTATTTCTTGGGTCTTGTGTGGAAAGGATGCAGCAGGCTTTGAGACCAAATGGAATGATCAACTAACATGGTCTGATACTGAGTCAGGATGTTGAAAACTAAGAATGCAATGGGAAATGACCCACATATTTTTCTTAAACCACATTTTTCTTAAATTGACCCAATGACCCAAGTATTCTGGGGCTGCTTTTGCTCTTCTAGAATAAATTCACTCAGATGCTCCTTACCATTAAGACATTGGATTAACAAAGTGGCTTTTTCTTTTTTCAAATAAGCATCATTCTATTGCCTAACATGATTAATGTAAAATGCAAAAAAACATTGAGTGGTACAATTAATATAACTATAGTAATGCATGTAGATCCTTTTCTTTCGGATAGTTACTGTTCTAAAAGTGCAGCTATGATGCAGAAAGTTCACCATGTTGGGATGACAGTGCCTGTGGGCAGACGTCCGGCTAGCCTTCCACAGGAGAGATAATTAAGAGACGATGGTACAGAAACGCGTGTTGCAGCACACACGAGTGCTCCCAAGCGTTGACCTTGCAGCTCCAAGCAACTTAGAGAATGGCTTGGTTTTCAAAATTACAATTCCTCCCAGGTTCTAGAGGGAGGCACAGGTGAGATTCTTCACACTTTATACCGTTTCAGAAAAGTAAAATGCCTAGTTTGGGGAAAGTTGCCCTCTCCTTGGAGACTTGCTCGGAGACTAGCATTTCAGGTGCTTCCAAAATGCAGGACATACGGAAGAATCTGAAAAGTTGCCAGAAGGAAGCAATTTTCTATTTTGTGCAAAGCTTTACAATAACAGGAAGGTGGAGAGTGAGTGGGGTAGAAACGACACGCGAAATTCACTGACTGGGAGCAGAGTTCATGTGGGTTGTCGTGGGTGTGGTCCTCTTGGCAATCTGCTTCTCAGTTGCCTATAACCTTTTTTTAAGGCACTGTTCTCATGTATTTTTGTTTTATTTTTTTGGAGGGGGGTAGGTAATTAGGTTTACTTAATTACTTTCTTAATGGAAGTACTGAGGATTGAATCCAGGACCTGGTACATACTAGGCACGTACCTTACCACTTGAGCTATACCCTCCCCCACCTCATTTATATATAACCTTTTAATTAAAAGGGTAAGAAGGGGAGGAGTGCGGGTTTGTCAACATTAGAAGTACAGGCAGACCTTGGAGATATTACAGGTCCGGTTCCAGACCACCACAATAGAGCAAACATTACGATGAAACGAGTCACATGAATGTCTTGCTTTCCCAGTGCATATCAAAAAGCTCTATTTACACTAGTAAGTATGCAAGGGCGCTGTGTCCAAAAAAATGCACTTAACGCTAAAAATGTTTCTGCTGAACAAATGCCAAACGCCGTCCAAGCCTTCAGCGAGTCGTCATCTTTTTGCAATAGGAACATCAAAGATCGCCGATCACAGGTCACCAAAACTAATACAACAATAATAAAAATCTTTAAATATTGTGAGAACTACCAAAATCTGACATAGAGACATGGAGTGAGCCAATGCTGTTGGAAAAGTGGTGCCAGTAGACTTGGTGGGTGCAGGGTTGCCATAAAGCTTCAATGTGTAAAAAAACCCCAAAAAAACCCCAAAACGCTCTATGTGCGAAGCAGAGTAGAACAGAGCAATAAAACGAGATACGTGCCTGTATCCTGCTGTGGAAACCGGACAAGAGGGGACCCAGTCAAGAAGCTTACAGCAATATTGCGGCTGTGGGAATCTGCTTGGTTGTAGAAACTGGGGTGAGGTCAAGTAAGATGTATTTAAAGAGACCCAAAATAAAATAATGCCCTATTAAAAACAGCCCAGAGGACCAACACCTTTTTGCCCAGGAATGTCATAACCACCTTAAGCGCTGTGTTGAGTGTAGTCTGTGTGTGTGTGTCTCACTAAACCAGTCTTTGTGTGTGTGTGCGCAGATTATTTTGGGATCGGTTAAATGGAAATAAATAACACCTCATGTGTAGAGTCCCCTACGTGGGCTTCCTTTTCAAAATATTGATTTCCTTTTATTCCATTCAAAAGGGAGACCCGTGAGGAGCAGAGAGAGGAGGGCACGGTCCCTTTATGAATACTAACGAGGGAATCAAGGGAGGCGGTGGCACTCAAGTTTCATCTTTCCATTTCCTAGAGGCGCAAGCTCTGCCAGTTGTCACCTTGGTGTATTCAGTGCCTTTTGAAGCACTAGACTCCTCCAGAGAGAATGTCAGCCCCAGCCCTGGGCAGTTTTGACAAACAGAGTATATATTGATACATGATAAAGTATGCTAGAAATCACCCCAGTGCTAAAGGCTACTATAGTTTTAATATCATCATTTGAATTAACAAGCATTCTGTGGAGAAATAATGAGCTTTCATTATTCAGAACATCATCCTTACCCAAGGAACTCAGAAACCATTAGCTCTTGAGAACTTAATGAAAAGATGATAAAGAATGTTTTAGATAAAAGTTTGAACGGGCACACTTGATAACTGAGGTAAAATATTAATGTTTGCTTGGATGATGTATTAGGGTTGCTGAGTGGGCTCGTGGAAGCCGTGGATGCCAAGCGTGCTGTGAGCTCGAGCCTGTGACGCAGCCGGACTGGACCAGGGCACGGGGCCGGCTGTCCTTCTCCCGTGAGCTACGCTCTTGAAATCAGCACACCCACAGCACGGTGAGGTCCCCTTTGCATTTACAGATGGGGAGGGATGGAGGTCGTCAGGAAAAAGAGGGAATTAGATAAAGTGTGATCAACAGGTATTGAAGTACACGTTCGGAATCAACTTCTCAATTTTTTTTTTTTTGACGATCTCTAATGTATTAAATACAAATAAAATCCTCGAGTTGATGTGGTTACTATTTTGTCCTTCTTGTCTTAGGCTGGTCAAAAGACTAGGAAATTTTAAGTTACCATTTCCATTCTGGATTTTAAACTAAAATGCATTGGGAAGGGAAAGAAAAAAGAAATGAAAAGAAAAAAAAAAAAAAACAAGCAAAAAGAGATTACATCTTTAACCCTGGGATGCCCGTGTGAATGGTCTCTGGATGGATAGATCGAACTTGACCAAGGTAGACATGAAATAAAAGTAATGCTTATAGTGGAGCACTTGGAAAATACAAAAAGGAGAAGACGGGAAAACACCACTCACTCTTTTCACTACACGGAGATCACCCCTGGTAATACTTTCAGCCCTTTTGCTGTATGTGGATTATTTACCTGGCAGTGATCCTATGATGCATGCAGAATTACATCCGTTGTTATAAAACTCATACATGCTGGTTATCTAAAACTGAAAGATACTGGAAATTATTAAAACTTTGCTGTCCATGAAAATCACCCTGGAGAGCTTATTAAAAGCCTAGTCTCCTGGACGCCACCTCAGAACTACTGAATAAAATATCCAGCAGGAGAGGCAGTCTCGGCGGGGGGGAACTGTCCAGGTTAGACTCTTGGTTCCATCCCTCAGCAGTATGTGACCTTGAGCATATTACTCACCTGTCGATGCCACAGCTCTCTCATTTGTAAATTGAGGCCAGAAAGAGCACATGCCTTAGGGCTGTTATAAGGATTAAACGGCGTAATGCCCATAAAGCATATGGAATATTGGTTGGCACATGGCATGAAATCAAATGTTAGCAATTAATATTACTATTATTAATATTATTACCATTGTAACCCTTATCTTCAGTTACAAGCAGTTCTAATGGACCATTAGAATCATGGTATTTCCTTAATCTTTTTTTACCATATATTTAAGAATACAATTAGGGTTGTATTATTGTGATTATGGTAGACTCAATATCCTTTCCAACCTGTTCTAGGGTGCATTCTGGTCTATTTCTCAGAATCCTTTGTATGTAAGATTCTGAGTATAATTTATGTTGTGGAAAGTAGTGAATTCGATGCACTCACCTAAGATTTGGAAGGTGGAACTGACGAAGAGGCTGTGTTTCTGCTGCTTCATTTTCCTACAGGCACGGATGGGCGGGAAATTGGTTTTTCTGCTGCAGCATCTGTAAGAGTCTTAATTGTTGTTGCAGTCCAGGGTTGCGGGGGCGGGTGGAGAGGGGGTCCACCTGCTGGTGGAGACAACAGCAGTCTTCTTGGTTGGGATGGTGGTGGTGAAGCTCAGGAGGTGGTTGCTTCCTCCTTTGGGATGAGCCTTCCTCGTCACAGAAGAGGCTCCTCTGCTGGCTGAGTTTTGTGACTTCGGGATTCATTCTTGATGCTAACCCAGAGGCTGTTTCTCCAGCTTTCCCAACAATCCAGTAACCTGTTTAAAACTCACAGTAAACCTGCTTCTAAACTAGCTCGAGTGGATTTTGTTCTTTGCAAAGGAAGCCTGACAATGCTGTTGAATATACTGTTTTAAAATCATACGCAAGTAGAAATATTCTCAGGTCTTAGAAGGAAGACAGTAATAGAGATTTGTGTCAGAAAAATATATATAATAGGCCAGTTTATTGGTGTTTACTAATTATATATAAAACTATACTTAGGCTTCTCAATATACATTTTAAAGATGCACACAAAAAAATCAATATCCAAGAAACTTGGCAATGAAAATGGCCTTTATGCTGGTGTTGCTGGTTTTGCTTTTGTGCAGGGCAAAAAGAGCACTTTTTATATCAGCCCTGTGAAAAGTTTGGCCATTGTTAGTAAATGCTGGCACAGAACAGCATTGTTTCCTGTTTTAAGTGATTATCAAAGAAGTCAAGAATTTAGAAAATGCAGCTTAAAAAGCGTTTCTGATGCTGGGAAATGAACAGCATCCGAAGCAGCAAAGGAACAGCTGGGTGAAGCACTGCAGAGCAAAGCTCTGTTCTTCGGCTGCAGAATCAATGTGAAAACAACATTCTTGGGTAATGATTTTTCCTGCATCTTTAAAATGTATATTGAAAAAGCAAAGTTATGGTTTTGTTTAATTAGAGAAGACCAATAAACTGCCCCATGACAGAGGTTCTTTCTGTTGCCTTCTGCCATCAAATAAAACTTGGCAGGGTATAAATTCAAGGATCATAGGGGTTTTTTTTTCCCCCGTCTTTCAAAATCCTGTAAACAATGTTCCACTGTATTCTGGCATTTAGGGCTAATGGGAAGAAATCTGAAGACAGCCTGATTTTTGTTCCATTGCAGATGATATTTCTGCCTTTACACTTTGTATATCCATTTAGAGACTGTAACTAAAAAACAAACAAAAATGATGCAGGCAGCTGGGAAGACTTGAAGAGGTCCATTGCATCCTGGGAGATGTAGTCCTCCTCAGGTACAGTGTGTTCTGGGAAATGGAGTTTTCCATGTGCTTCATTGGCCCAGGATAAACGTTACTGGGGACGGGGGCAGTGAGGGTAGAATAAGATCCTATCTCTGTTTGACAAGATTTATCTTTTTCTGAAAATGAGAAAACAGAAACATACCAACAGGAGGTGTATGGAAAAATATTGCAGAATTGGGGGGGGGGGGAATCATCACTTTGAAGTCCCAGAGGAGTACAAAATATTACCTATTTCAGGCAATAAATTTTTGTATTTTAGAAAATTGCTTGACATTCTCAGTAGATAGAAAACACGACACCCGGACCTTGCTTCTCGGGCAAGAATATGTGCTGAGAGGTGAAGCATCTTCTCACTGCCTTGGGGTTGGGTGGGGCAGTGCTGCTGAGAGTCCTGGGATGGAACGTGAATAACATACTGATTGTTTTTTTTCAAACTGCTCCACTGTCCTTATAATAACTATTATTTCCTTTCAGATTCTAGGAATCAATTGTCTATGGATCTTAGATTTCAACATTGTTACAGGCCAAATTGTATTCCCCAAATTCATACGATGAAGTTCTAACCCCCAGTAGCTCAGAATGTGACTGCGTTCGGACACAGGGTCCTCACAGAGGTAATGTCAGTTAAATGAAGTCATATGGATGGAGCCCCAGTGCAAGATGATTAGTGTCCTGATAAGATGAAGAAATTCAGACACACAAAGAGACATCAGGAACGACCACGCGAGGACACAGCAAATATCCGCACGCCAAAGAGAGAGGCCTCACAATTAACCAGCTTGCCAACACTTTGGTCTTGGACTTCCAGCCTCCAGAATTGTGAGAAGATAAACTTCTGTGGTTTAAGTGACCCAGTCTGTGTATTTCATTTTTGGCAGCCCCAGCAAACTAATACAAACATTATTTTGAAATTTTCTTTTTATTTACCGTCATTTATATATCTTAGTGGGAAGTTAGAAAGGCTGTATTAGGGGCTGACAGATGGCATTTTTATTTTCAAATTATGAAGTGTTTTTAGTTAAAAAGAAAAAAAACCACATTGAATAATGTAATGAACAGCAAGGTACTCATCACTCAGCTTGAAAAATAAACCATTACACGTCCAGTTAAGGCCCCTGCCCTTTTGCCATGTTCTCATCCCTCTCAAATTGAGATCATTAGTTTCCTGAACTTGGTGTCTACCATCTCCGTACATATTGCTATATTTTTATAATATACATTAATGTTAATAAGCAATTCATAGTACTCTTTTGCATGTATTTTTAAACTTTATATAAATATTACTGAACGGTACTTGTCCTTCCAACTCGGTTTCTCCCTTCAACTTTATGCTCTGGGGATTTATTCATGCTGATGTATACAATGTTTAATTAACTATTTTTAATTTTTCGTGAATACATCACAGTCTTTTATACATTGTATCCTTGATGGAGGTTTAGCATATTTTCAGTTTTTCATTACTTAGCAATGCTGCTATGAAAATTCTTGACAATGTCTCCTTGGGCACATGCACAGGACTTTCACTGACAGATTTTATAAAGTTAATTTCATTTCTAAAATTTTTCTATTATTTTAATAACCATAATCTTTCCTTATTAACCCATTTTTTAAAAAATTCATTTGAAAAATGCAAAGTGTTTCCAATGTCCATTTGTGTTTGAAAACCCTGAATTAAGGTTTTTCTTCACATCAGGGCATGGAAAAAGGCTGCTTCTACATGTGCATTTTGTCTCTGTATATATAGCTTTGTGGGAAAGCTTTTAGTTCAAAACTGATTTCTTGAATATCCTTAAAGCGTATAAATTAGTATCATATTTCAAATGCAGTATAAGTTGTTTAAAGAATTTATGCATTCTTTGGGCTTGGGCAAATATTTTATTTACTGAGGACCATGCAGGAAGAGAGATATATTTTTAGGTAGACAACCTATCTGCTACGGACATGCCCTTGAGTGGGTCCGATGGAGGTGAAGGTGGTGGGAGGGGACAGAGATGAAGATCTTGGGAGAGTAAAAGATGGAGCAAGTCAGGAAAGAGAGAAAATTTGCAGAGCGGTTTGAAGTTGAGCACAGGTTTGAGGTGTCGTGGGAAACGGCAATTGCCACTCTTAGAAGTTCCATCTGGGTGGTTTCCTATGTGTCTGCCATAAAAGTCTTGCACAATAAATGAAGAAAAATATATAAAAGTTTGCACTTTATTGGGTATAAAGCTCTTAAAGAAAGGCTGCTCACCGGGTGTAAGGAAGCCTGGGCTTGGCTGAGTGAGCCCCTGATAAAAGAGGGGTGGCCCTGCTCTTTTCTCCCTGCACCACAGCACTGTGTTGTCTTTCTCGACGACATTCTCTCGGCCATGACGGACCATAACCAGCTGACGCAGAAATTTACCTGCCTAGACGTGGAAGGAGCGGTTGCACTGGAACCTAAGCATAAATTTCACTCCCTGAGAACCGCTGTCCACTGGAAATGAGAATGATGGAACACAGGCAAACAAATGGGAATAAACTTTCGCATAAACACTCTTGTCAGGGCTGGTTGCTAACAGATGCATTTAGGTAAATGCTGTTACCTCAAGAAGTGTTATCTTCTGGGGATCCTTATCATAATTTTATTTTAAATCCGAACAGCTGTTGTTTAACTACCACAGACCACAATTTATCTACAGCTTGGGGCCATAAAGTTAGCTTTAATGCACTCTGCTTCTTTCTCCCCCCTGTATTTGATTTAATTTCCATGCATCTGACACTCACTTGCTATATACTATTTGCATATTTCAATATGTACTTCTGCAGATCCCAGAAGTACTCAGGTGCTAGAAATGGAAGAATAAATAAAAGTGGAAGTTCCCAGTGACAAATTATCAAAGAAAGGAAGAACAACGCTCAGGGTTCACTTACATGTAAAATATTCTGAACAATAATAGCTCCTTGAGGACAACAAAGCAGGTTTTCCTAGGGTGGTTGGTTTACGGTGACTGAAGGAAAAAACGGATGTTTTTTTTGGCAGTGAAACACAGCACACTTATCTGAATTGAGCCCTAGGGTTTACCTTACAGTAATGGAGAGTGAACTTCAGCTTTATTTAAGAAATCAACAAATGTGGCCTCTTCCATAACCCGAATTCTTTCTAAAATAAATATTCCTAGTTTTCCATTCATGAGGTTACGAAAAATGAGGTTGCAGTTTCAAACAAAAGAAAACTCTGGGGAAGATAGGGAGAGAATGCAGGCACTATTGGGAAAAGTTTAAAGAAAGTCCCCTCAGGGGTTATGGTACCAAATTTAGCAAAGGCGCTTTGTGAGACAGGGCGTGCGCCCCCCTAGGGCTTGGGCAGCTGCTGGATGGAAAATCAACTTTGGTCAGGGTTAGATGGGTCCCAAACTGTTCTCTGGTCTTCACTACAGCATCTGAAAACTTCCCAGCAGAGGACTCAAGAAGCTTTTTCTTTTCTCCGCCCTTTACCTTGTTTGGCACAGACTCCCGTTAAGTCTGGGGGACCTCAGCTCCCAAATTGCCTTCCATTCCCTGATGTGCCAGCAGTATGCAGGCAGGTGTGCTCGGCTTTCGTTGCTAATCAGGGCGATCTTCAGGCTTCAGCTCTTTTTGAATCCTTGCTCGTTATAATTGCTTTCCAACAGGGAGTAAGATGGGACCCTTGTCGCAACAGAAGGAGGCGGGCTCTGGGGCTCAGTGGTTCTGGGGCTTTACTACCGTGATGCTTCGTTTTGGGGCAGCAAACAGTTGTTTCCAAGATGCTGATTTCGCAGGTGCCCTAAGACACATCAGTAAAATCAACAAGTGCCAAGAAAAGTACCCTCCCTGGCAAGAGGAACAATAAGGAGAAGATAGCCACACACCTGTCTGTCCTAAGGGTGTAACTGCAAAGCACAACTGCTCGTGGAAACGGAAATAGTCCAAATAGAAACGAAGTAACAGTGAGAGGGTGGGGAGGGTCTGCAGGGCTTACTCGGGGAGTATGGTTTTGCAGGCCGCAGCTGACGACACGGTTACAAAGTCTGACTACCGAGCGCGCGCTCACCTGCGATTTTTCCTTGCGTGTGCTTCCAGCGGAGCCCAGAATTGGAAATCACTGAAAAGGGGGCTAGACATTTTTAAGGAGAGTTGCTTGAGACCCCAAGTTGCGTGAGAAACTTTGACCCTGTGAACATGCTGAAGAGTGAGAGATAAGTGACAGTAATCACCACCTCGTGCTTCTTCAGCAACTTTCATCTGAAGGTTTCAAAGAGTTTGACAAACCCTAATTAAGGAAGCGTCCCAGGGCCCCAGTGGGGCGGAGAAGGGGTAATTTCAGCACTTCTGGGCAGAATGCAAGAGCGTTTCCCTCTCCCCGCCTCTCTTCTGAACTGCTCTCAGGTACTTGATACAGACAGTCAGGGGACAAAAAGAAAGGCCACCTCTCATGGATCTGCAAAGGAATGTGGCTGCTTCCTTGGGAGTGATGTGATTGGACTACGGACATCGCTCCTCTCATCCCGCAGCCCAGGAAGACCATCAGTGAGCAGCGTTGTTCTGGACAGACGGAATCGAGGAGAGTGGCTAGCCATCTGCGCGGTTCCCCCTGTCTGGGAGGAAGGCAGGAGGCAGCCCAGTGCTGAGTCACTCTCGCTGGACGGCTTGCTGCTGGACTGTGCGTGTCCTCCTTCAGACATCGCCCAACGGGTTGTGGCCCCCGTCTACCTCTGTCTATCTCAAGCCACTCCACACTGGATCGTCTCTTCTAGGACGGTGGCCGGAGGATGCTGGTCTGATTGATGCTGAGCTGAGCTGAATCATCTTTTAAAATCAGTTTTGATTCACTGATAATTATTTTTTTAAATGAAAGCTTAAACAACCTACTTAAAAATAGACAACCTATTGCCTTTCTAATTCTTTTATAAGGTGGGGAGATCAGCAAGCATTCTATCTCAGGAGCCAACAATTTATATGGAATAAAGAAATCCACTTTTCCTCTTAACGTTTTATGTATGTTCCATGAAGTTATTGTTGGAGGTAGTCTGATAAGTCTTTAACTCAGCACTCAAATGTCATCATTATTTTTTCTTAGTCTGCAGACAATCTTAAGAACGCAAAGACAGTAGGAGACAGAAAAATGAGAAAGGGAGAGAGAATGAGAATAGAATTTTTGATGTGCATAAGATGAACTGTACCGGACACTGATGCATTAATTTTAGCAGTGTTAGAGATCAAGCCACTGTCAGTTTGGCCGTGGGATTGGGAAAAATTTCATGATACCTGAAATGAACAGGCAGGCTATGTTGAGTGTTTCGTTTGGGCACATGTATCTTGGGAGTGATATTTCATTCTTTGGTGTCTTGAATCTGCCAGTCTACAGTTTTCCAAGTGTGCAGACTGAAAAATTAGGCCATTGGCTCCAGCCTGAGAGCCAGTGAAAATATAATATAGTTCCTCAAGGGGAATGGTGGCTAGAACTGTGAGAGTGGACTTGAGTTATGCCCACTGATCAGAGCCAGCATGTGCATTTTTGGTTCTTCAAAAAGTGACATTGAGGCTGGACAGCTGCAGCAGCTCAGAGGACACAGTTGGGGCTTCAATTTAGCTCACTTATCTGTGAACCAGGCTCAGGTCCAAGGGTTCCTTTGGGCATCAGCTTTGCTTTTAGTGATGGAGTGAGGAATAAAACTTCCCCCAAAGAGCTACATGGCATTTTTTTAGGTATGACCACGAGGCTATGGATTTTTGTCCGTGGTAGTTGCAATTTTCCCTCCTTTTATGCATAATGTAAGTGGCTGTCTCTGTCTCTAACTGTTGCCAGATAGAAGTCAGTGCTTTCAACCCCACCAGGATGAAGCTTAGCGTTTGTTGTCACAGTGAGTCAGACAGGAGGCCGAATGGCAGACTGGTGAGGAGGCTCCCCTTCCGGGAGGAGAGTTAGCAACAACCAGGACACTGTTCAGCCGGCTGTCTTAGAACCTGCTTCTTGGGAGTTGGCCTGTAACAGTAGGTTGAGGACTGGGGACAACTTCTCTTCATTAACAGGTAAGGAAGTAGAGGATCATTTATTGCCTGGTTGACAACTTGGGCAACATGTTTACTGCCAATTTCCACAGACTTTCTTCAGTTCCCATCAATTATCCCACAAGAACCTACCTCTTGTCCCAGAAAACTGTATGTCTATCAGCATCCAATCCTTGTTGCTAAAACAGTCAAGAACTCAGAAGGGTCTGAGATTTCACCCTACTTGAAAGCTACCAAATTAGCCTGTTATTAATTATCAACTGCTCAGGAACAATAGTACCACAGAATTAGTGGCTCAAAGCAAGACACATCTATGATTTCACAGATTCTTTGGGTTCTAAGTTTAGGTCTTGCTTAGCTGAGTCCTCTGCCAGGCTGAAATCTAGATATTAGTCAGGACTGGGTTCTTAGCTGAGGCTCAACTAGGAAAAAGGATCTGCTCCCAAGCTTACATGGTTGGTGGTAGCATTCAGTGTCTAGCAGGCTGTGGACTGAACGCCCCAGTTCTTGCTGGTTCTCAGCTAGAGGCTGCCTTCAGTTCCTTGCTATGTGGACCTTCCCAAAATGGCCATTTGTTTCTTCAAGGCCAGCAAGTGAAGACAGACAGAATTGTAAGACAGACATTTCTAACATATGTAATGTAATCATGTACGTGTAATCACACACATCTTGTCACCTTTGCTATATTCTATTGGTTAAGAGCAAGTCACAGCTCTTACACACATATTCAAGGGGAAAGGACATCACAGGGCATTAATATGAAGAGACAGGTGCCATGGGATTACTTTAAAGTCTGCCAGAGTCTGCCATGGGTTCACGATGCTGGGTCAGGGACAAAAGACTTGATTTTTCCCAGCATTAGCAGTAGCCATAGTATCAGCATTTGGTTCCCTGAGCCTCAGTTCCCAAAGGACCATGTAGAGAGGGCCAGATGATGTCTGTACATACCGCAGAGTGTGTTACAGGAGAGAAACCCTGAGCTCAGGAGGCTAAACTTTTAACTAAAGGAGATACGCATGCCTGACTGTGCCCTGAGGGAAGACACTACCTCTGTCTTCCAAGATTGTTGGCTCCACAGCAAACATCCTTGCAAAGAGAGTCTGAAACAAAAGCAGCCTGAGCCTCTGCTTGGAAGATGTGCAGAAGCATAGGATCCATGGAGAATTATCTCCCAATGGGCAGATCTTGACTCTGAGCAGGACTTCTGTGTACAATAGAAAAATACAGATGTCTACACAAATAACTCTAATGAATGGTTGGGTCTGGGAAGAGAAATTCAACATGGTATGGAAGCTCAGAGGAAGGCCAAGGTATTTCTGACTCCAGAGACCAGGCAGTCCTTCCCAGGATTTATGTGGGATTTGAAAGCGTGACTAATGTTTCAGGTGGGGAGGGCGGGCAGAGAAGAAAGGAAGAATATATGGAAGCAGCAGGAAGAGGGAAAGCCCAGAGGATGGGGAGCGTGGTGCCGGGCCAGGCAATTTAGCCGGACTTAACTTTATTGTGAGAAAAAAGCAGTGGTGTGGAGACAAGTCTGGAAGTGTATTTCCAGAGTTCAGTACAATATTAAGTACGGTCCTCATTCCTGTACAGCAGACCTCCAGACTTATTTACCCTATATTACTGCAACTTTGTACCCTTTAACCAACATCTCCCCATTTCCCCCATACCCCGAGCCCATGGTAACCTCTGTTCAACTCTCTGCTTCTATAAGTTTGATTCCTGTCTTAATTTTTTTTTTTTTTAGATTCTATATATAAATGAAATCTTACAGTATTTGTCTTTCTGTGTCTGGCTTCTTTCACTTAGAAAAATGTCCTCCAGGTTTATCCATGTTGTTGCAAATGGCACGATTTCTTTCTCATGAATGAAAAAAACTATATATATATATATGTATGTATCACATCCTTTCTATCCATTCGTCTTTTGACAGATACTTGGGTTGTTTCTATATCTTGGCTGATTTGAATAACACTGCAAAGATCATGGGTGTGCTGATAACCTCTTTGAGTTATTGGTTTCATTTCCCTTGGATATTTATCCAGAAGTGCAATGAGCAATCGAAATCTGTTACCTTTAACTTTCTCTTACATACTCCCTCCTATCGCCCAGTTGCAATCAATTATATGTTTAATGATTGTATTTATATCTCTAAGAATACTTACTGTTTGTTGTTTCATATATCAGGCTTACATGGCCTCATCTGATCTCAGGCTACTAAGTTTTTTTCAAAAGAGAAAATAAACAGAATTGTATTACTTCTTACTTTCCTCCTCCCACCTCAATTTTTGTTAATCTCATCATTTCTACCTTGTCAGAATTTAAAAATGATAAAAGTCTGTTCTTTCATCAGTACTTCTCACATTTGTTCGGGTCTTAGACAGCTCAGTGGTTTCTGTGCTTCTCACAGTCCTTTGCACCGAGTGACCGCACTTATCTGTTGATTGTCTGAAGTTAGTTCTCCAGTAGCTTCTTTCTTTCTTTTTTTTTAGCTGAAGTACAGTCAATTACAACATGCCAATTTCTGGTGTACAGCACAATGTCCCAGCAGCTACTGGGATCTAAAACATGTTTCTTCTTGTATGTGAAAAAGTGTCTGTTGCCTTTAGACTTGAATCTGGGTGTAGTTTATCCGGGTATTGTTCAGTCATTTTCTTTCCTTAAAGATCGCCTAGATCATCTTCGGAGCTTTTCATTTCTTTCTCACAAGCCACCCGAGATTGTTAGCAAAGGAGGGCTCCCAAAGTAGATATTTCATCCTTTTACCTGCTGGATTAATTGCTTATTCCAGCATAAGAGACTGCATCAAAACCCAGTGGCTTAAAACAACAACCATTTATTAAATATCCTGAGTGTGTCGGTCACATCTAGGCTCATTCATAAGTCTGTAACTGGCTGCAAGTTTGCTGATTTAGGCTGAGCTGGGCTGGGAGTGGCTCTGCTCTGTGTATGTTTCATCCTCTTCCGGAGACGAGCAGGCTAGTCTGAGTCTGTCCTTTTTTTGCAACGGAAGAGGTGCGAGAGGGAAAGGGGAAATACACGGGACTCTTGCGAACTTGTCTTGGAACTGGCACAACATCATGCTTATCTTAGAGCATCGGTCAAAGCAAATCAACACGGCTGAGCCAAGATTCAAAGAATGGGGAGATGGGCTGTTCCTCTTTAGCGAGAAGAACTGAGAAGTCACGTGGTAAAGACTGTGGGTACGGGGCTGCAGAACTGGGATCATCAACGCTGTGTATCACATTTGCCAAACAAATACATATTCTGCAAAACTGTGTGGATGAGGCTTTTGGATGTAGGGGAAGAATTTAAATAAACCAGTTAGTTAGGGAGCATGAAGAAAGTTTCTGCCATTCTTATCATTTTTTGTGCTCTGATTTGCCAGAGTCAGTGGTTCAACTTCTGCAACCCACACCATCTGGATAAAATTCTTGCCCCAAATCTAGATCCCAGATTAGTCCCTGGAGGGTCATCTGACAACCTGCGTCCCTGCTTCTCTCCAGATCTCCCCACATACGAATATTAGGCAGAGAAGGAGAGTAGAATGGAAAGGCAAGCGAGAATGTTGGTGACATGCAGGCGGAGATAAAATCTGGTTATCGTGGTCCGGTAGGTAGCGGAGGGATTACTCACGGCAAATTTTGTCAAGAATCTCAGGGGAAGATTGGCACGAATGCTCAAGTGAGCTGCTTTGGCATAAATAACAGAACTAGCAGGCAAACCCCTTCCCTATAGACTCATTCAACTTGCCTGGCAGATACAGTTTAGAAAATCAAACAGCTTGGACCACCACCCTGCAAAAACTAAAGATATAAACAATGCCGTCCCCCTGTTTAAGTCCCAGAGTAAAACTATTCTGACCCAACAGATAAATAAACAACAAACAAAACAAAAGCAGAAACCCTCAATTAGGTCCACTTCGGGGAGGCAGGCGTGGCTGCGCGGCTACTGGGCAGGAGCCGGGAGAGCGCCGGTGAGTTTCCGGGCGCTCCTGGCCAAAGCTGGGCTGTCAGGTGCCCGTGGCTCACTTCACAGGTGTTAGTTTGTGATGCCTCCGGTGTCGTCAAACGCATTTTGTTAGTGTTTTCCCCTTTTAGAATATGAAAATAATGTCAAAGGTAAATGTCAAGGGGCTGTAAAATTATCCTTTTTATCTTCTGTACTTTTTATCAGTTGATAAATGGAAAGACACTGCTGCGAAAATAACTGGATGAATAATTTATGAATGACCGATGCATCTTGTACGTTGTTTCAGGCACAAAACAGTAGGACATCAATAATCAAAAGAAGTTGGAGTAATTTAGCAGTGTTTTGCAGTAGATTTTTTTTTTTTTAATCTCAATGCCGCAGCATAGACGTCTGTGACCAGAGAAACTCCTGTCTGTCGTTTTGGTCCTTCACCCATGGGGGGGGGGGGGGCAGGGCAGGGGGCACGCCTCTTCTTGCCTCCAAACTTCCTCTCTGAGAATAAGGACTGCTAATGTTGATGTAATGAGATTTGATCTACTTACCTCTCTCCCTTCCAGGATCTGCCCTGAATACTTAGACCAGGAAAGTAAGGAAAAAAAAAAAAAAAAAAAAACGAAAGAAAGAAAGAAAAGAAATCTTATCTTGAGGCTGCACAGCAGCGCTGAATTTTAATCTCACCCTGAGGTCATTTTATTCCTCCTTAATTTACATGAAGGCAGTGTTATCTTTGAAATGTAAGTCTCTTTAGCAAAATTTCCTTCAATGCACTTAGAATCCTATGACATTGCAAACTTGGCCACCCTAAAAGGCCCTTGAATGTGTCGGTAGAGAAGAGACATGGGAGAACTCAGTTCTGCTGATTCTGCTCCCACCGAGTTCAGGAGCCCGGCCAGCCAACGCCCGACCAGAAAGGAGGCCTGGGAGCCTCGTGTCCCCGCAGCCCTGAGCTCAACCCAGAGTCTTCCCGGGAAAGGCAAAAAGGCACAGGCAGAGGGAAATTCTGCTGAGAAAATGTGCTTGGATTTGGAAGTCTCAGCTTGGATCTAATTTCTCCCCAGGCTAAGCAGCCGTGTTTGGGGGTGTATCCCAACGGCCGTGCAATTAACACCACGATTTATTCTGACGTGACTCTTGAAGGGTGGCTGCTTTATGATTTTTTAAAAATTCCACCCCGTGGCTTTCCCCACCAGACCCAGCGATCTGCTTTTGCCAGGCCATTGTCAGATGGCCTTGCCTCAGGTCCCCAGGCCCCACTGCCCGTGAACAAGCATGCCATCCATCCCAACATGGTAATTGGGCTGGTTCACCGGCCGGCCGGCTCCCGCTCGGCTCAGTCCGCTCAGAGCGGGAGGGATCCCAGCCCTCCAGAGGGCTCCCCGGCCATCCAGTTATCAGCAGCCCCAGGGTCAGCGAACCGCTGTGTCTGAATGGACTTGGGGAGGCTCTGCAGACAAGGGATGAAAAGTGCGGCCCTCGCTCCCAGAACAAGCGGCTGATGTGCAGAACTGGCCTGGACCTGGGACTTCACAGACAGTGCAGCAGAAGGCACTGGCACTCTTGTTTGGGCATTTGTTACCTGGAGCAAAATGTGCAGAGAGGGTAGATAATGAAGTACTTGACTAATTCAGTGTGATCCAGCTGGCTGAGCCAGAGGGGCTGGCTGCCGACGGAGGCCGAGGAGCTGAAGAACTCACTGCTAGCTGTTTTCCCTTGGCACCTGGGAAGCTGAAACAAAGGAAGGCAGAGATCAAAAAAGCAAAGAGGTATCAATAATAAAGAAGGAGGGGAGACCTGGAGAGAAGGAGGGAGGGTGGGGGTGGGGCCAGCATTCCTTGGGAAGAAAGTTCTGTTTTTCTCATTTCATTTCTGAACGAATCCCTTTCCACTCTCTGGACCTTCATGTTCTAAATCCAACCAGCCTTTCTGTCACCGACATCGGGTTTTTGTTTTTGTTTTCTTTTCCTTTTTAAACTTGCCTTTTCACCAGTGAATTCTGGAGAAACAAAAAGAGATGGATTCACTTTCCCACACGCACAGAAACCCCGAAAGCGCTCCTGGTGGACTTGGAGCTATGCTTTCGTCCAACAGCTCTGGGACGAGAAAGCTAATGTGACGGGAGGGCCACTTTCTCTTTGGCTGCCTAGAAGCCACCCGCCTTGTGATGGTCTCATCCCTCCGTACCTGCTGACGGCTCACGCCAAGTTCCGCCTCTGTTCGCCATCTCGTGCCATAAATAATGCATCCTGCACGTTCCAATGCGCTTAAACACTTTGAGGGCCATCTGGTTACAAACATCACAAATAAGATGCTGGGATGACTGCCTTTAGCACTCTGTGGACTGTAATTATCTTTTAAAAGTAGACATGGTGTTCATTCTGGGTCCCCAGCGCGAATCCTAACAGGCTCGTGGGTTTTGCTGTCTCCCCGACTCAGAAGAAGAGGGGCGCCCTAGACAGCCAGAAACAAACGTGACTGTTGAGCTTTGGTGGGAAGAGAAAGTACGTAAGGGAAAGGGGAAGCAGTTCTACCAAGTGTGAGCTTGACTTACACGTGGATCAAGTCAAAGGTTTACTCGGCACAAGCAGGAGCCAAAGGAGTTTGTGCTGATGGTCAGGCTTCACCCGAAATTAACAAGGTCTGGTTTTAGGAGCTGCAACAAGGCGCGAGGTCAGCTCCCTAATCTTGCCTCTCTTTTCTTACTGGTGCTGTTTTCATTTCATCTTTGTTTAGGAGCCCCCATGCTGCCTTTCCGTTTCCCTCAGCAAAAACCCTCCCTTAATCTTACTAAGGTGTAAATGACTACCAGTACCTAAAGAATTAAGTCTCTCTCACCCCTGGGCGATTTGTTTGCAAAGAATCACATTGATAAACATGAAGGATGAAGCAATGGGTTTTGAAGCATTAAACTTTAGGGCAGAGATACTGTGTGTGTGGCTGAAGACCCTTCATTTTCCCGCAAACATCACACAGATTCGGCAGATACTGGTATCATCCCCGTGTTAGGACCAATTCCTGCATCACCATCATTGAAAGCCAGTGTTATGCAGCTATTTTATGATACTGAGCACGTATTAATTATATTGACCATTTGACATCCCTTATTTTGCCATGAGGAAATAAAAAACAGCAGGAAAAAAATTCACTTTGCTTTTTAAAACTTTAGAGTATCACATAAGCCTACAGATTTTTAAAATCAGGTTTCAGAACACAGTTTTGGTTAAAAGGAATGGTGACCCACTCACGCTGGATCAAGGTTGCTAAGGAAGGAACCAGTGTGAGGAAATGGTTGTTATGGACACTGAGATCTGGGACTGTCATGTGAATGAGCCTCACAAAGACTCAGGTGGGAGGGTGGGTTGGGACATGAGCCCTGGAAACCCAGCACCAGGGGACTATGGTTCATCGCTCCAGTGCTTTGTTATTAAAGTGACTCAGCCCTGCTTCATACGTCTGCTCACCCAGAGTTTCTGCTCCCTCATAATTCTGGCTCTCACTCACCTCTCTAGCCAAATGCCCTTATTTCTAATTCCCAAGAAAGAATTGGATTGAACCGGTTCATCATGGGACCCTAGGACGTGGGTCTTGGCCAGCCTACGGTTTGGGTCCCCCTGGGTCAGGTACACATTCCTCATCCACTTAACCTTGGTAAAGGGTGAGCAGGGTTACCTGGGACAAAATACAGACCAACAGTGGAGGTACCCTTAGGCAGGAGGCATCCTTTGGGATATGAGCTGGCAGAGATTCTGATGATTATTCTAACAAGTACAAATGAACATTTATTCATGTATTGAAGAGATTCTCTGTCACTGGGTGCTGGGCTAGGTAACTTATTCTGTGTGCTGCTTTACTCAATTGAATTATTACACAGTTAACAATTGGGTATGTACTACCGCTGAGTAACAGTCCTCATCTTGGTGATACTCCTTATGTCATTCAAGTACGTTCAGAAGAATGATTCATCTGGTGGTAACTTTAAAGGGTTAATAGAAATTGCCTGCAAAATGTATCGTCCATCCTTTGTATATGCTTCTGTGTAATCCATTTTACTATTACATACTTCTAGTCACCAAATAATAGTCGGTTCCCATTTGTAATGAGCTAATTTAAATAAGAGTCTGGGCTCTAAACTTAACCCTTACGTACAGCGAAAGTTAGATCTGGTGAGACAAGATGCTCTGTGAGGAGTTTCCAGAGGTGAGGGGCAAACCAGTTTTCTGACTGTCACATCAAAGCAGCAACTGGCCGCCCTGAAGGATGCTTTGAACAGGTGCGTACTGCATCCCCTTGTGGCCTTTCCAGAGCTGTGCTCTCTGTTCTACAGCCTCTGTAAGAACACGAGTCCAGGGAGTCTCAGGTCAGGGAAGTGGCATTGAGCCCATCCTGACACCATTTGGTGGGAAGCGGGGGAAAGGTGTGGGATGTGGAGTGTCTGGATGACACAGGAATTAAGTGGGCGGTACACAAGGCTCAGTCTCCAAGTACCATACCCAGTCCTAGACCGGGAAAGCAGCGCCAGGAAGCCACAGTGTGGTAACGTGGTGGCCCACAGGCTGGGCCGACTATGGCGATGGGGCCACGAGACAGGCGAGAGTCGGAGGTTAGAAGGCCAGCAGATCTGGGGAGTTTGTCGATGACAATGGGTAGGGCCCAAGGCACCTTATAGGTCAGTGGAAAGTGAACTTGGATTAGGAAGCAAAGGCAATAGCCAAGGCCCATTAGAACAGACGCCCAGCCGGCAAGGAGGCTGTGGACTCAGGAAGCCTCACAGAGGAGCCCTGTCACTGTAGTGTGTGCAGGACTGGGTGGAGGAGGGAGGAGGAGGGACGTGCTGGACTTCAGATCTGGGTGAGAGGAGCACTGTTTGAAAGAGCCTAATTTAATCTATACCATACAGCAAGAATCTAACTGCTGTAATACATTTAAAAAATAAGTTTAAAAAAGGTAAAAAAAAAAAAAAAAGTAAATGCCTTAGTGACATTTTAACTAAATACAACATGCTACCTGGAATGCATGTGTCACTGTCGATCAGTTTAAGCGGGCAACATACTTTTATTGAGCACTTACTGTATGCCAGGAAGTTCTGGGAAAGGCAACAGAGCAGCGTCTCAAAGGGTGTCCTTCTACTGACAAGAGAAAGCAAACCCAGGCCTTGCAAAGACCATCGGTGAGTAATTCTGTATACTCTTCAGACCAGCAATCTGTGGTGAAAAAACAGATTCGGGCCAAAGTTTGAAACTTAGATGGAGTTTCCGTTTCTGCCTGTCTAAATTATAAACCTTTGGTGGAGCATGTTTTGAGGTTGTGCTTTGTAAGGTTTAATGAATGTCAAATAGTAATTATGAGTTTATTGTATTTGATGATAATGGCAAGAGTCATAGCAAAGTTAAAGAAAAAACAATCGTCACCGGTGTCCGTGACTGTGCAATACTAGCGTCTGTTGTCCTGGGTAAGTGTGGTCCAGCAGTAGCTGGGTTAGCTGGGCCCACCTCTCCCCACCTCGCCAGCACTGCCCCCAGGATAGAGCCACACCCGCCGGTGGACAGAGCCAGTTTTCAGAGGGCACTGTGAGAGCAGGAACTGGGGCTGCCCCGTTCCCGGTTGTGGTCCAGCCTGACATAGACTAGGACTCACACGTTCATCTACACTTCTAAACAGAAGATACAAGATGAATCTAAACAGAAGATACAAGATGAATCCCAAAGCTTCCGTAATAGAAGCAAACAAGTGTATTCAACATCCCTTAAAACCCTTTATCATCGCAATCTGTTCCCGGGGAGTCAGGAGGATGGAAAACCTATTTTAAATACATCTTTTGCTCATTGGATACTTGTGCTGAAAACAGATAGAAGTTAGGGAGTGAAATCTCCCCAGAGAAGTTCTATTAAAAGCGGACTAACCTGTTGGCTATTACATTCCGAGCCTCACAGTATTTTCTTCTCAAGTACTCTTCATGCTAAGAGCGGGCGCATGAAGAGCAGTGAAAAAAGACCCCAATGAGTAGATCTCAGTGAAAATCAAACTCAGTCTATGGTTTTAAACTAAGGTCAGTTCCCAGTTTAGGCCCCACAGTTTTATGACGTTGGGCAAATCCTTTACTACAGGGCACGAGAAAATGTTTTGTTTGATTATAAAGTTACCAGGTCATTGAAAAATTGTAGATGACAATTTTATTTTTCTCTACTTCTCACCTCATAACCAAGCCTTGGAGGACACCCCTCTGAGTATAAACTGCGTGATAATTTTAAAAAACTGGGGCTGTGTGAATATCGCTCCTCATTGAATTGTTACTAAATTGGAGGCTTGTCCAAATTTCAGGCGCCCAAGTCACAAAACCCTGTGATCTTGGGGCCTCCCAACAGCCAACCTGACCGTGGAACAGCTGCCACTAACCCCCTTGGATACAGGTCTCTCTTGGACCCGGTGCAGATGATACCTACGCTTATCTACTTTCTGGGGCTGCTAAGAGGATTAATTAACGCTTCTGAAGACCTGTAATCACCTTGGATGAAAGGAGCAGGAGGAGCAAAATGACCCTTCAGAGGAACGTGGCACCTTTCATCTGAGGATCTCAAAGCACTTCACAAGTCTGACTTAATTAAGCCAAGGTAATTGCGAGGTATAATGACGATAACAGTCATGATTATAATTGTCCTCCGCGTCATCCTGAAGAACCTGATTTGAAATCAATTCCTGACACTATCTCTGCCGTGGTGCTGCTCAGCGCCTTGCTTCCCCTGGGTCTGCAGCGGCCCCGGCCGGGGCCCATCCCGCCTCTGCTCACTCGCCCGCCCCTCCCGCACCAGCCTCTGCCCTCCCCGGAGAATGAACACGGGTTTCATGGAGAGAGGGATTTAGCATCCCAGACTAGCATCTGCGTTAGTGGTGACTTCCAGAAATGGAGGAATACACCACTGAAAGGGGATGCTTACCACGTACTTAGTGACTGTTCTTGAAAGCGGTTTGGATGAATGCTTGCTTGCTCTGAAGTTCTGCTGCTAATAGTTCATGCGTGTATAGCATTTCCCGTGTGCCTGGCACTGCTCTCAGTGCTCCTTGCATCTTACTTTTCTTGACCCTCACAATGATTCTGTGAGGTAGGTACCACTATCATCGTTGTCCCTCTTTCACAGATGAGGAAACTGAGGCACAGAACAATTAGGTGACTTACCCAGGTCATAGAGTTGATCATGACCAGCTCCTGGGACTGGTAAACCGCAGCTGGGAATTTATGACATGAGCAATATGCTGACGGAGGTTGCCATTCACACCACTGCGTTTTACTGCCTCTCTTAAGGGGAAATAGAATTGCAGTTTTTACATAAGGGGCCAGCTCCTCAACACCGCATGTAAATATTTCTGCATTTCCCAATTTCCCAGCCTTTCTCTCAGAGTAGAATCGTGACTTTGGAACCGGATTGGCTGGATTCAAATCCCAGTTCTGCTCTTTATTGACTTTTTATTGCCTCAGTTGCCGCATCTGTCAAGTGGAGATAATGCAGTTCTCTCCTCATCGGGGATTACACCACCACGTCATATAAAGGACTTGGACCCGTGACCAGCACAGAGTAAGTGCTCAGTTCATATTATTACCTACCCTTTACCAGACAACAGACGCACCCCCAAAGTCCTGCTGCAGTTGCCCTCCCCTCATCCCAATGGCGTGTCTTTTTTGCACCGATTGTAGAAATGCCTTGGCCAGACTTTTGGTCGGGAAGAAAGTCTTGGAAAAGAATAAATGAAAAGGCTTAGGAGAAAGTCTCAAGACCACTGGCAGATTGTACACAAGCTCGGGCAGAATGCAATGACATGGCAGACAAAGCCTTGGCAGTTAATTGTGGGCGGAACATGCGCTTAGATGTTTAATCTACTCTGTTCTCTTACGGAGTCAGTTTTCTATGATAAAATCTGGTACCTGGGTCCTGAAAATGATGACTAACCTGTACTAGGATTCTTTGCCTTTTCTTCTTATCTACTTCTGGCCTGTTCCTGAGTAGAGCCCCAGCTGTAGGTCTGTGTTCCCAGCGTCACATCCTCATGGGTGGGACCAGATCTGGGTGGCTCTCTTTCTCAGCCAGTTTTTCAGACCAACTCCTTCCCAGCTTACATTTAATGGGGGTAATGGCACTGAGTTCTTGAGCTTTTCAACTTAGCCTGAAGGACCTCTTGCCTGAGAATTTAAATCTCAAGTCAGCTTCTCACTACATCTCTCATGAGACAATCAAGAACCACCTAAGATCTCATCCTAAATAATGGACCCCTGATGGGCAAGACCTGCCAGCTGGCCAGGCCCGAGGACACCATGCTTGGCACCTTTTCTCATTTTACAAAGCTGATTAGTGCCGCATCGTTCCAGTTAGCACTTAACTACTTGTAGCTGAACCATATGTCAAGCTGATGGCACATACATTTGCACAGGCAGAATTTCAGGGAGGATTTAAGTTATTTCAAAACTGTTCTAAAAACTCATCTTGTATCTTGGATTGAGTTGGACATCGGACCTTGTTTTACATTCCAAGACTTTTTCTCTCCTGATGCATCTAACAACAAAGTTTTGTTGGGAAAATACATGAAGTTGACTCATTTTGATCTTATCAGGGCCGCTGGCCCGAATACAGGGGAGAGAAAATGAACAAGGTTCCTCTAGGACCGACCAGAAACTGAAGCGAAGACATTTTGGGGAGACAGTTTGGGAGAAGAGCAGCGGTGAACGGTTAATTTGTTCTTTCCTCCTCTGTGGGCGTTCCAGGCTCTTGAGTTCCTGCCTGTGGGTTGGGACTTGGGACCTCCCCCATGCGTGAGAGGGGGCCTTGCTTGTGTCTCTAAGCAGAGCCCTCCCTCGGTCCCCTCCCCACTCTTGGTTAAGCCAACGCAGCACAAGGCAGATGTTACAAAAATGTCTGGACAGGAGAAAAAAAAAATGTGTTTAAGCAACCATGGCACTGAAAGGCAAGGAAGATGAGAAAGTCTTTTTTTTTTTTTCCTTTATCAAACAGAAATATTTGCCCAGGGAACAGGTTTAATTTTTTTCCCAAAGACTTTAGAAAAAGAATAACAGTGGTATAAAAACACTCCGTGAAATTTATGAAAAAATGTTTCTGTAGAATATTTGGCGAGGAAGTTATAGTTCCTACAAGACATATTGATTTCAACTCCTTCTAAATTTCTGAATGAATGATGAGAAAAATAGCACTTGATTCTCATTCCCTCAAAAGAAAGGAACGTGTTGCTTTCCCCTCAGCCTTTTCTTTGGAAGCTGCTGAAATCATAGATTTTATGACTTTTGAATAAATTTCCCTTCTCTAAAAGATGTCAATACAAGAAAGGACATTTTTATTTTTTTAAAAAAAGAAAGGCATAAAAAGTAGAGCAAAGATTGACGTGGGAAAATGTCTCCTGATAGTATATTTCAAAAGCCTGAGATGAGATCACCTCTGATCACAGACTTCCACTGAAATTAGTGTCCCGGGACAGTCAAGCATCATGAGAGTCACCTCTGCCACCCACCTTCATGTGATGAAGGAGCAACAGTGTCCCCAACACGTGATGCTCTGTCTTGAATACGGAGGCAGGCCTTTCCTTTTAATTGGACCATCTGTCGTGATCAACAGATGTACTAGAGAGGTTTCTGTTGTAGAAAATGTATTATTTATATGGTCATTAAATAGACCAAATGAATACAAAATAAATAGGAAAAAAAAAATCCTAGGCTATGTCTAAGAAAAAGTGAAAGCAATTTAGGATTATTGTATAGCCATGACTTTCAGTCTGGTCTCCTAAAAAGAAAGGCTATAGAGGCAACGTTCCCCGTCTTTTGTTCTGAAAAGTACTCAAGATTTGTTCATGTCCTACTGAGTGACGCGTGTGCAGAAGTCTCACGTACAGCAAACGACGCCCTCCCGGGGAGGCCAAGGACAGGAGTGAGGTGCTGGCACAGCTTCGTCGTTCTCTCTGTCCTGTCCCTCTGTCCTGTCCTTGATGGCTCGGCGGCCATCGTCCTCATTTTGCTTCCCAAGAAAGGAGTGTCTTACACCAGCGTCAGTTTTATTTTATTAGTCATCATTGTGACTCTATGTAGGAGTTGTTCTCAGAATTTATTTGTGGTACAGAAAGAAGTTTCCTTCTTTTTTTTTTTTAACCTTTTTTTTTATTATTCTTGGACAAAAAGCATTTCCCTGGAGTCTCTGTTATGCGCATGGTTTACTCTGAAGAGTGTTTGGTGCAGCATCTCTGTCCCGCTTTGTCTCTGGGAGCTGCCTCACTTCCCCAAAGTTCTGTCCCCTTCAGCTCCTGTCGATGAATAGTGGGATTTGTTGACAACCTTATGTCAAAGAGAAAAAGTGCAAAGTGCTTACAGAGCACGCTGGATGCCTTGGAAGAGAGGCGCCGTGCACAGTCCCGGGAACCCTGGTGTGGAACCAGCCTCTGAGCGCTGCTCAGCCTTCACATGGAATTTCATCTCTCCATCTAGGAGCGGAGGGCTTGGCAGGCTGGGTGAAAGACAGAGTTTCTGGATTGCGTATTCCAGAGAGTGTGCACACGTGTTATTGTGCAAAAGGGCATGTCCTCACATATGGTCTCCTCTCGCCTTAGTCATGGAAAACCTCATAGAGGAAGTGGAGTTTTAGGAAAGCGCCTAAAAATAAGAGGAAGAGAGGTGTGCAGTGAATGCAGGACAGAAGAGAAGCTTTCAGAATGTCAGGAGTGACTTTAAAAGCGGGGAAAGCAGGAATGAGAAACATCGCGGGAGGAAGGAATAAGAGTGAAATGTATTCACTTGGGAAGATGAAAAAATCGAAAAATCTTTCCAGGAATCGATGCGGAAGGGAGGCTTTTTCTAACTTCATAGCTGTGAAAATGAGTGTCATTCCTCTGAGTGACTGTAAGAAGGAATACCTCAATTCAAAAATACAGGCAGGTGTTGGAGCAAGTTCATAATATATTCCAGACAGTTTTTTTTTTCTTTTACCTTGGATGATAGTCAGTTGCTACTTATGGGATATGGGTGGGATCTGAGTCATCAGAAAATAAAAATGCAACCCTGTCTTATATCGTTCTGAGCATACTTAACCCTTCATAAGTTTTCAATTAATCAAATAAAATGAGTAAGAAACCTAACGCAGAGGCTGCTGGTGGACGTGTTTGGTGAAAACGATGATTAAAAAAAATTGAAGATCACAAAAACATACAAAATGGAATTGGCATCTCAGTTTGCCTTAGGGCTGGTCCTGATAAATAAGTGATGACAGAGAGAGGAGACAAAGATGGATTAACAGAGTATGACGAAGAACTCAGCTTTGTCATGGACGCGAACTCCCTGGTGGCGAGTGTACCACCCTGTCTGCCATCAGGCCCGTTGGGTTAATTCCCAGGCTCCAAGGTGAGACTCTGTCCTGAGCAGGGGCTAGTCTGGCCCTGACCGTCTCTAGACCAGAGAAGCTAGGAGAAGACGGAGAAGTTTTCACGCAAAGATGAAAATTGCTCTCTGGAGTGGGAACTGCTGTGTCTGAATCCTACTTCCACTATATTTATTAGCCAAGGTAACTGCTGAGTTTTTTATTCCCAAACTCATACGACACACCTGCAAAAGGGAGATAGTTTCTCACCAGAGTTGGTGTTAGAATCAAGCAAAAAAAGCAAAACAAACAAACAAACACTTGAAAAGGCATTGTAACATTTTTTTTAAGAGATAAACATAATACAAATTATTGTTTAACTCAGTGATGGGAGGAACAGACCAACATTACCATTGCTCTGAGTTCTTTAAGATAAAAAAACCAGAAGCTGTATGTTTAAGATCCAAACACTAGATATAATTAGGAGTCCTTTGAGAGAGAAATCTTTAAATAAAGGGTATCGATCCAACTATTTTATCAAATTTCTACAATTTTGGCAGAATTTTGGGTTTAACTTGGGAAAGTTTCTTCCACTTTCGTCTGAAGCTCTCCCACTTCCCAGCCCTGGTGAAACCGGGCATCATCATCCCATTATGACACACGCTTCCCTGTTACATTAAAGCAAAAATGAGTTTGCCAAGAAAAAGCAGCTTTTCACAGAGGGTGTAGCACATGTTGTGGGAAAACTAGTCTGGCTGGTTCCACCTTAGCTCAATCTTTCGAGTGCAATTTTTGCTGTCAGCTGTACCAGCGAATATTACAGCAACCATCGCCCTAATGCCAGTTCCTCATTTGGGAAAACACACATACACACACACACACACACACACACACACACACACACACACACAATTACCCCAGGTCTTCAAAGAGTTAGAGAAGCATCAATCAGATAAAAACCAGTGTGAGTCGCCTATGTTTTAAAATGTTACAGTCATGTTTAAACAGCTGGCAGGTCAGTTTTTTGGGTTTTTTTTTCCTTCCTTTCTTTTTCCAGTGTGCAGCAAAACAAGCTTTGACAGACTGGAAAACTACAATTCCTTTCTTTCTCTCATTTTTTGCCTTTTATTCCCCGCTGCTTCGCACAGTCTGGTTTCGCACCGTCTCCAGGGGCAGGAGCTGCGTCCTGTCTGCCCCCCCCCCCCGAGGGAAGAGGGGGGCTGGGCCTGGGGGCGACCTGACCCCGCGCTCTGTGCCCGATCGCCGTGAACACCATCTTCAGCACGCCTTGTCATCCGAGGAAGCTTCTGGAAGCCAGCCAGCTGCAAGGCCCAGGGTCAAGCATCCACCACGACTATCAGCCCCGAGGAGGGCCCTGGGGGACGCCGGGGGGGGGGGGGTGGCAGGTGGAGCGGCAGGGAGCGAGCCGCGCGGGGCCGCCGGCGGCGCGCATCGCGGTGGCTGCCGTGACTGCTGGGAAGGCTTTATCTACTGATCGGCGCGCTGTGCCAGAGGGCTGGGGGACAGCCCGCTTTGGCAGAAGGTTCCAATTGTAGCCTGCAACTAGGCGGCAGAAGGAAAGGGAAAGGGGAAAAAAAAAATCTCACAACAGACCAGCGGGATCAGTCCCTTGTAGCAGCACCACCAGGCCCGGCCCTTGCCCGCTGCATCCCCGGCTCTTGCGGCCCTGGCTGCCTGGTCGCATTAATCACCTCTCATTCCCGGACACATTTATCCCAAACTACCTTTAGGGTTCAAAGTGCAGGAACAACAAGACTTGGGTTGAAAGCAATTAACAAACAGGTTATTTTACGTGAACAGACACTTGACCAGCTGGAGCAAAGAGCTGGTTCGTGTTATGGTGGAAGTTAGCAACACCCTACGTCCGCTGGACGGATGAATGGGTCCCTTTCTCTCCAGTGAGTCTGTTAATTTTATTTGGACATTTAAATATTTCATTGAGACGTATTTATCAGTGACTTAATAAAACTGAAAGCTTACATAAACTTCTCTCTAATATTAGTCATCTTTATATAGAGAGAATATTTTGGAATTTTTATAAATGCATTATTAGCCAGTCAGGTTTTCTTTCTTCACTTTGAATTTTTCAAACATCTCTATAGTTCTTTAGTTGTTACAGTTTTTGGAATAGATTCTTTTCCCTTTCTGTTATAGACATGCTTTCTCCTGTTTTGAAAGTCGGCACCTGGTTCTGTATGGCCTTGTATATGGTAGGGGTTTAATAATATCGACTGAAAAAATGCATTGCCTCATGGAATTCAAAATAGGAGAAAACCCCAGAATTTTATATCAAATTTCTGTAAGTTAATAATATGCTACCTATTGCTTCATAGAAGGATTCTCCGTAGGATAATGGGTTCCTCGACAGCATTTAATATTATTTGATGTACATGCAGCTTTTCAGGAACACTTACTAATATAAGGTGGGAGAATGCTCATTGGGTTATTGTGGGTGGTAATGACCTCTGGAAAGTAGCTGCGTTTTACTGTCATTTATAGCTGCAATAAACGAGTATTGATTAAAATATATTCACATGTGCAACCTGCTCCCCAATCTATTATTTAGATAGACTAAGTGGAGGTGGTGCTCCTTCTGCTTTGTGTAACGCCTACAGCACTGTTGACGTTCATGGAAAGTTAAGGATAGTAACGTCTGGCTAGCAGGCGATGCAAATTTTCCATCTTACAACCCATTGAATAGAAATGACAAGATAAGAAATGCCAGGTAAAATGCACAGAGCTGTTACAGTGTCTTTACTCTGAGGACAAGTGGAGTATATTTGGTAGACTTTTCTCCTTGAAGGTTTACTGCTCAATACTGACCACTTACCATAAATGACCAGGAGAAAAGACTCACAAGGTCATATATTTAGATAAATTAAATAAGCACCCCTAAAAAATTTAAATTCAGAGGTCCAAACTACTAGGCTGTAATGAAAAGCTGAAATGTAGAAAATGGGATGCAATAAGACGTTAAAACTAGTTATAACCAAGTTGATCAACTGGGACATGATGAATTTACTAGGAATCCATTTCACTATCCACCAATTTGAAATTTTATTTTACCAGTTGGATTCTCACTGGGGGACAGTCAGGTTCTTTAGAAAATGCATTGACTCTTCAAGTCCAAAAAAAAAAAAAAAAAAAAAAAAAGGCACTCTGGGGGACAACTCTCTAAGACAAAGGCTTGGAATAAGAATAGCGACCTGACATTGAGAAAGTCTTTACTGGTTTGCTTTGCTTCCCTTCCTTTCTTGGTAGGTGAACAACATTCTCCTGCAATGAGACTCTCTTACGTCCAGGAGTCTAGGACCCTAAATAAGCAACTTTCTACAGCGGAGCCATTTGTGTTTGACCAACAGATTGCTGAGGTCACCAGCGGAATAGATGGACAGTCCAAAGATTAGCACAATGAGTAGGAGTTAGACGAGCTGGGACACGCTTCTGCCTTTATTTCTGCTTGTACTTTGTTTTCCACTTTAAAATGTGAAGCAGAGCACAACCTTTGTCTAATTTGCCTGAGTGCAGTGGGAAAAAAAACCAATTTCCTATTTAAAAAAAACTTTACATTCTCTTGAGAAAATATCATCTAATAATTTATATACATATACATTATGCAAAAAAGATACCTAGGTTTTGGTCTTATGGGGCTCCTTGTGTTACAGCTATTTGCTTCCAAAACACACCATATCTTATTTAATTGTCCTATGTTTTCCAGAGCATAATACATTTAAAAGTTTAAACATAGTAGAAAGAATGTCTCAATCAGGCCTTGATTTTTATGTCACACTGAAAACTTCCCAATCAATAATAATGATTGAAATACAGACAGAAATAAAACCCACCATTAGTATAAAAATCTTTAGTCAGAGTCATTTCAGTGTTTCCATTTGTGTGGCGGTGTTTATTAAAAGGCGTCTCCATGACTTAAATGTACCAGCCGGAAAGGTTGCAAGAGTATGGCTTTTGAAAGGGAATTACATCCTTATGGGTAATTTTCTATGTCCCCCATACACAAGATACCAGCTGTCCTCAGAGCAGCCCTGTTCTACCTCCCCCAACAGAGTGGAAAGGAGAACAGACCTACAGCGATGAAAGAACTGAAGAGTCGAGGGGGTCACGTAGAGCCTAGGATTATTAGTGGGGAAATCGAGACAGCATAGGTCAAACAGCTAGTGAGGGCCCGTCTTGGGTTGAATCTATAAGAGTCTGGGCTCTTTCCACTGCACCTGCTGGTCCTCATGCGATCATGTTGACCTTGGGAGAGAAAGAAAGGAAGCCGAGAAAAGGGTAGCGCTCGCTGTATTCTCCGGATGATCCGTCTCCAGGCAGACTCTTCTCAGTTTGTTTTGTAGAGGATGTGCTGTTCGTTCCTGCTGCCCGCCAGCTCCACCACTACACCCTTACCCATCCTCTTCCAGATGCGGTGTGACTTCGGGAAATTAAATGAACAACTCCATCCTGACACATTTGGAAATTCCTGCTTTCCGTACTTTTAGCTTCTCTCTCTATTCTGATCAAGTTAAGAAGTGCATCCTAGTATCAGCGAACTCTGGCCTGCCTTTCTCATCCAGTGCTTGTTCTTTAAACAACAGTAACAACGTTCACCTCCTCCTGCTCTAAAGAGGCTGTAAGGGCAGCACGTTTCCTGTGTGACACCCCTGGCCGGGTCCTTGGAGGGCTTCAGCCCCACATTCCGGTCCTGAGGGGACACCTGTCATGCTCCAAGAGTCCTGCATTTTCTTAAATACAACCTATTATAAAATACTCTGCTTAAGAAAATCAAGATTTGTTCAGTCATCTGTCAATGGCCATTTAGTTTACTTCCATATTTGGGCTCTTGTAAATAGTGCTGCTATGAACACTGGGGTGCCTGTATCTTTTTGAATCAGTTTCCTGTGGATATAGGATTGGATAAAGAAGTTGTGGTCTATATACACAATGGAATACTACTCAGCCATAAAAAGAATAAAAGAATGCCATTTGCAGCAACTTGGATGGACCTGGAGATTGTCATTCTAAGAGAAAGAAAAATACCATATGCTATCACTTATATGTAGAATCTTAAAAAAACGACACAAATAAACTTATTTACAAAACAAACAGACTCACAGGCATAGACAACGAACTTATGGTTACTGGGGAAGGGGTGGGTGGAGGGATAAATTGGGAGTTTGGGATTTGCAGATATGCATTACAATATATAAAATAGATAAACAACAAGGTCCTACTGTAGAGCACAGGGAACTCTATTCAATATCTTGTAATAACCTGTAACAAAAAAGAATCTGAAAAGAAATACATATATACACACATATATAACTGAATCACTATGCTGTACACCTAGACACTCCACAAAGCAGAGACTAAATTGTAGACCTAGTTGTGAAATTAACACAACATTGTAAACCAACTATACTTCAATTAATAATAAATAACTAAATAAATTTTTAAAAAAGAAAATCAAGATTTGGAAAAGTGGAAATACTAAGTCTCTCCTCCTGGCACCTTTTGTGCAATCAGCTGTCCAGTTCTGCTCAGGGTGTTTAAAATTTTTGTTGATGTACCCATCATCTATTTATTTATTATACTTCGGAGGACTCCAAGAAACCAAGCACTGTCAGAACTTTCAAAGGATATAAAAGAAGGCAGCTATGGAATAATTATACAAAAAAAAAAATAGAGTTCTGAAGTTCTAGTTCAATGTTCTTAGTACTTCTAAACATTCTCCTGCATCAGCACGTGGTGCCAGAATGCGAAACCCTAAGACTGCAAATTACTAATATGTGCTGGAAGTGTCACCTAGGAAATTCACTTGGCTGGTATTAAAAACGTTGGCGCTAATTGTAGGCTGTAGTGGGCACAATCAGTTTTATCAGCACACACTACACAATGGCGTGATTATTATTTATGTGTAATGTAGCCGTCCTATCAATTTGCCAGGATTTTTTTTTTGTCAATATCTGTACAGCAGCTGAACAGTCAGCAAACTAGTATGTTTGAGAAACGTAACTGATGATGGAAAATGTATCTTAATTTTTAAATGGTGGGTTTTATGTTCTAGGGGTGAAAATGCTAGAAAGAGCAACTTTCAAAGGCCACCAACAGAACTTCAACGTGACAGGGTTTTGAAGCTGACTTGGGGGAGTGGCTGCTTTTAGACCTTGCCTGGGGGAACCAGCACCTAAAGTGTAAAATGGTCTGAGCCATATTGTATAGTGAACGGCTTTCTAGGCTCTTTTCTCCCACCTGGCAGGATCCGATGGGCTGAGCTTCAGAACTTTGTCCTCTAAACCAGCCTCTCACAGCCTTGCCAGTGTAGTAAGGGACACTGGGCGGAGCGGGGCTGCCAAGGGAGACGGCAGGACTGAAGGGAGTTGTAAGCGGTACCTGGAAGCTGGGGTGGAGATCCATTTTCTGGGCTTGTTTTCAACAAAACAGCGTTCAAGGCTAGAAAAGTCTTAATTATTAAACTTTTTGGTTTTGCGGAAGGCCTGAATGCGTTTTATTAACTTCTACAAAAAGCAAATGTTGCAATGCTGAGAAGTAGACAGAGTTCCAGGATTTAGTCTGAGGACACCCACTACCAGAAAGTGCCCAAGCTTTTGATTTCAGGACAGATTCTTTGGCACGACAGAGTCCAACAACACTGCTGGTTCAAACATTTTGCAGGTCTTACAATGTGGTGGTTTCTTTTATTCAGGTGTGTATTGATTTGAAGACAAATATAGAATGTTTTTCTAGAAGGGGCGATAGTGTTAACCAGGGGGAGCAGTGGTGATTCTTTACTGAGCTTAATAAGTAGGGGGTAAAATTGGAAAGGGCCTTAAAGGTTGTTAGTCTCCAATCTGGTCTTTCTGGAAGTAGATGATGGTGATGATTTAATAAATCTAAACTAATCTTTTAAGAGTAGACTTCTCAGAGTAAATAATTGTTATTTCTGCAACAATAAACAGATAAAAAGCCAGAATACATGGAACTAATTATATTATTTCCTACTTACAAAGCTCTACCTCTTTCTTCCTTCCTTCCTACTCATCTGTGATTGGATATAAAGTCAGCGCTCACTTTTCCATGCTGAACAGACTGTCCGACCCGTTTTCAATAACTCTCTCTCTCCTCTGGCCTCCAACAACTCACTGAGCCTCCTAACTCCAACTGTAGGGCTTAGAGATGAGGGCCAAGGTTGGACACAGAAGAGTTGCTCGCTGATTTTCATTATAACACTGCCTCTCTGCGTGGAACTGTTTTAGATAAATATGAAACTGCTCTGTTTACAGGATGGAAAAGAAAAACATTCATATGACAAATGGAGATCTATTATTTATACCTACCTCAAAGTTAATAGAATATTTTATTTTTTCATGTCTATCAGATTTACATTTACACGTGTATTACATATACACTCAAATATGTATGTAAACCTAAGGCAACATCTTATTAAAGATCAATTCCTTTTTTTTTCAAGGCAGTAAGGTATTCATTGCCTTAATTGCCTAAATCATACATTGCTCTTAACCAAGCCTGAATATCAAGTCGTCCCAACTTTACTGAGCTGGCTGCAAAACTTTGCATTTTCCAATTCAGTTTCTCTCTGGTGGGCCAGAGATCTTCTTTGGTTGAGAGAAGGACAGAGAAGAGATAAGATCCTCCTTATCAGATTGAACAAACTCTCTTGAGTCAAGCTGGAAAATGCCTCCCGGTGCTGTCGGAATCAAATGGAAACAAGTGTTACGTAAGAGCTAAAAAAAATCTTCTGAAAATTATCGCAACTTCCCCAGTGCCTTCTTAGATGTAGATTGTTGAAACGGTCAGAATCCACAGGTATGGAACAAAAGCTAAAGCAGTTCATCAAACAAAATCAAATAAAATGTCCAAAGATGCACGTAAAAATCTGACCTCCTGTTTTTTATCTGCACTTGGCCTTAGATAGTGACATCTACTCCATAAATTTCATATTTAGAGGCTGGGAGAAGAAAAGAGAGTTTAAGCTATTTAAGTTTTGAAGTTTGAATTGTGATTCCTTTTTGCAAATCTTAAAAATCCCTAAATTTTTCAAGAGATACAAAAGTATATTACTGCGTTGGTTAATTTCTATTTCGCAGTAGCTCGAGTCTTTTTGGTGTATTTATTAAAATGCTTCTACTTTAATCAGGGAATCCTTTATAGTCTAATGATTCCTTTAAAGGAAACACTTGAAACGGAGGATATTTGCCCTTTTCTTTTGCTTTTTTCTTTCTATTACTTTGGTGAGTATTAATTTCCTACATTAGCAAAGACAGAAGTGGCCTAGGATTTGACAAACCCCTTTGAAAATCAAGTTGGGAAATTTTCAAAACAGACGGATGTGACATGCTAACTCGTGTTTTCCAATGAAGACAAAACGCAGGCAGAAATAGCTTGAAATACACACACTTCCTTTTATGAACAGACATTTTCGCCGTCGCCTGTTTTGTGTTTTCCCCACCCAAGAATGCACGTGGCTCGCTTTCTTCACCAGGCCGCTCCTTACTTGGATCCTCTTCTTTCTTCCCGAGATGACCGAACCCCATTGCGCGCCAGGCGAAGGCGCCGCGCGCGCGGAGCGCCTCCCCCCTGTGGAATCAGGAGGGGAAGGGCTGGGAGGAGGAGGAGGCGGAGCCGCCTTCCTGAATTCCCCGGCACCTGCCCGGCGGGGACCACATCTATCACAGCCTGTCCTGCACTGAGTTATTTATGCGTCTGTGTCTGCACCTGGCAGGGTTGTGTGCAGCCGAACAGAAGTAAGATCTGGCTGGATCTGCTTCTGGAATAACTGCTTTCCTTGTCCAGAGTCCCTCCCTAAAAGTCGATGAAAGCTCCTCCCACCCTCAGAATGAGTGAGAGGATTCTGGGGCTTGGGAACCTAGAGTCAGGGGCAAACCCCTGGAGGAGAGATTTCTGCTTGAGTTCAGAACACACTGGCGTCAGGCTGCGCGGGACCCCCGGCCGCCTCCCCGCTCCTGCGCGATCTCCATCCCAGTGGGCACCCCGATCTCACCTGGATTTCTCAAACCTCATTTAGGTCAGGGTGTGAGTAGATGAGCGTGTTCAAAAGAAAAGGCCCCCGAGGCTCCCAGACACTTTCTATTTTTAGGATGTCAACTTGCTGTTCCCTGAAGTCTTGAACCAAGTCAGCCTCGTGACCGGGAGCCGGAGGGGAGTGGGGGTAAAGGGCGGGCTCAGATCCCAGTCTCCGCCGGCCTGTTGTGTAACCTCGTTGTCTGACTTGTGCCTCAGTTTCCTTATCTGGTATGTGGGTAGAATAATAGTACCTGTCTCATGGGGTTGTCACGAGGATTCACTGAGCTAAGACATGTCAGAAGTTTAAAAGAGTGACTGACATCGAGGGAGCATGTGATTTTAATCTAGTCGCATTTATCACTAAGGCGGCTTATTTGCTTTCAAAGTTTTTTGACTCTTCCTTCAATTCGAAGAGATTAATCAAATGCTGTCCATGACTCATGCTCCCGTGTTTCTCAGGCGAAAGGAGACTCACAAGTCATGGGGTGAGAATGAAGAAGCCAAACAATACGGCCCCTTCAAGCCAGGGTCTGCGGGCACCTCTGCCTCTGATGACCTAAGACGCGCCAGTCTTCCCCCGTCTACTTTGAATTCCTACCAAAACAACTAAGACAGAAAGCCCCTTTCCCGAAGTTCTTAGGCGGCCTTGCTTTGTCTTAGGGAACCGCATTCAGGCGAAAAACTAAGTTACAGCAGCAGCTCATCCAGGGAAACCACTGGGCACACAGTCAGGTTGACGGCAGTACTCAGACAGCTAAGACCAGAATGATTTGTCTTTTCATGCGCCCACCTGAACTGGGTAGTTTAAACAGGGGAGAAGTATTTATACACACACACACTTGCATGGGTGAACACACACACACACACACACACACACACTCCTCTTTAAAATGGTAAGGACAATGAGACATTTAAAAAGCAGGAGAAAACAAAATTCCAAGGATAAGTGAGTCACCAGATGGCCACATGTTTGAGAGGAGGAAGAAACACACTTTTCTACTTTGATAATTATCTCCAAATACATATTTTTCTCTTATAAAATCAAAAGGAAAATCACTATGAAAGATTCCAAGGGTCTTTATTTCACAACCTAGCTTCCCAGGGTCCAGTCTAGACCCTCAAAACCCTCAGTGCTCTCAGCAGGCTGGGGTGTTTTGCCCAACAACTGGGGGCCATGGGCACAATCTGTAGGACACGGACGGCAGACACTGACGTGGGACCAGAAGAGAATCCAAATCTGTCCTCAACTGTTTGTGTGATCATCCTGTGCCTCAGTTTGCCCCCTTGCAAAATGGAGGATTGGGCTACATGACCTTAAATGTCCTGTATCTGAGAGGCAAGTCTCCTACGTAGCCCTTGGCCAAATCCCACAGGGTGAGACGGTCTTGCACATCTTCCCAACTTTTTCTTTTGCTTGTTTTTGACCGTTTTTCATCATCTGTTGTTCCCTACACTGTGAGATGGCTCAGTCAAGTGAGCGAATGATCGGATAAACCAAGCCATCATTTTTATCTTTTCCCTTCAGGGTAGCTGTTGGAGAGTTCTTATGAGTGAGGGGGTTTACCCCAGTGATCTGTTTATTTATGGATTTTCTTCCTTCAGCCTTTCTGATCCTTTCTCCATTAGCAGTGGAGAATAAAGGATTGCCCACATTTCAAATTGTAAGTGTCCTTTAATTACACAACAAACACATATACGCCAAGAAATATTGAAAATGAACAGAG
Organism: Camelus dromedarius; assembly: GCF_036321535.1. NCBI lineage: Eukaryota > Metazoa > Chordata > Mammalia > Artiodactyla > Camelidae > Camelus > Camelus dromedarius. The sequence continues at coordinate 6,223,973 of NC_087454.1, read as the reverse complement.
AGATAGATGGTGCTTTTCTTTTCAGTCGACATGTTTATATGGGTCACAACACGGGGAGGGGGTACTGCGTATAGTATTTTCTTAAATCATCTTTTTTTTTTCCCCTGTAGGGGAAGGTCCAGTCCCCTCCCCTCAGTTGTTAATGAATTGAAGCTGAAAAGCCAGTTGAAGGATGAAGTTGTCAGTAAATGACAAGTAAGTGACTCACGATGACACCCTGGGCCCCTAATGGCTATTATTGCTGCAGGAGGGGCTCATTAGTCCCTAGGTGTGGTCTTCCTACCGGGGCCAGATCAGTTTATCGGGGACCAAATAAATGCATGTGCAGTAATTAGGGATGGTGTCAAAAGCAAAGCACCTACTCTTCCCATTTGAAAGAAAACTACTCACTTTTCCTTGGCAGCCACACCTTCTAATTACCTGCAAATGTTTAAGGCTCATTATCTTCAAAGTTTGGAGAAAGACAGAAAAAAGGGGGTGGGGGTAGAAATAGCACTGATAGTGGATCAAAGGCCCTGGTTCACCAGCCACTGGGCTGTATTTGGGGCAACTGAGAATCCCCAAGGCAGAGAGGATGAGCTGACAGCTATTTGGCAATCCAGGTGGCCCGAAGAGCGGGAGCTTATGTTCAGTCCCACCGCCCGCGACCCACCCTTTACCCACCCCCTTTGACGCACTGTGTTAGGCAAGAGGTGGTGATGGTGGTGTGGTGGGGAGAGAAGCGTAGGGTTTTCTAGAACTGAAGTGGTTAAATACTGCCACCTTTCTTTCCCTCCGTCATCATCGCTGGTTTAGCTCACTTTCTTGTCGGGTTGAGACTAACTCCTTTACCTTCAGACCTTGCATTTCTCCCATGAATTCCTTTGGTTCCTGAAGAGCCTTACTCCAAGGTCTCAAGCCCACGAAAGGACAGCCTGCTGAGAAATTTTACTCCCACTGCTGGCAAGACCCGAGGCCTCATTTTCTATCTGTGCAGGCATTTTATGTCAGTTCTGCAAGGGATATGACCTACCTAGTTTCTCCCCGTTGAGCGTTCAGCAAACAGGAGAGGGACCAAGACTTTAAAAAGGGATAGTGTCCAGACAAGCATGATGAGGAATCCCTTAAGCCGGAGCCCAGTGAATGTCAGCACGCCATCTCTGTACGACATGAGCGTTTCGGTTTTAGAATGAGATTGACGTGATGCACCGAGTCTCCTGTCAAGTCCCCCTGAGATGCACAGTCAGGTTGCTGAGATATTCATGTGTTTTCTTTCTTCTGCTTCCTCTTTTTCCCTACATCTTGAAAGATTATATTCTTATGAAGGGGGGACTTCTTACAGTCTGAGGATGCCGGTACCAATAAGCAAACACTCTCGTCCTTTATCCCTCAATGCTACCCTGAGGGTACATCTCTAAGTCTCCTTAAAGGATTTTGACCTTTGGACAAGGTCAAAGGTGGAAGTTCCTTTGACAACGGCAGCCCATTCAGTGATGGAAATGTCTCTGGAGGTTTCATGCCTGTGTCAAGCGTACCTGAGATGAAGAAAGCAGGTTGTAGTTAATCCAATATAGTGTTTCTTCTTTTTTTCCTTTTTGTTTCTTTGCTTTCCTTCTTTCCTGTGTTTCCAATATCATGATTCTTTTCCCACTTGCAAACTGTTTAAGGAATATTTTCTCAGTTGTTCAAATACATTCTGGTGATTCCTCTTTCCACCTTCTCTTCTTTAGAAAGAATGACAAAAATTAGAAGACGTTGCACAATTCTGAATTAATTTAGACAGAAGTATTTCCAAGGGTTTTCCTCTGTCTCAGGAATTTTGTGCTTGGGATCATCCTGTGAAAGCTGCCATTTCGCCCCTTAATGTTCGGTCAGCCATATCCCGGGTTTTACTAGAAGATGCTTTAATGAACCAAACCATACCTCTATGCCTTTGAATTTTTATGCTACTTTAAACCCTTTAACATGGACTGGATTTTTAAACTTCTTCTCTCTTAAAGTTAAGAAACATTTTTAGTATCTGTTAAGTGTTCATGTTGTGCTCAGCACTTAACCAATGCTATAAATGTTGCCCTCTATCAGAACCAGATGATACACACACTCTGTCAAAGGTTTTGGCATTTTCCAAATGAGAGCAAGACATTCAGTGTGTGTGTGTGTGCGTGTGCGCGCATCCTATGAATATAAGTGATGTTATATACATATATGTCTGTGTGTGTATATATATATGTATACAAAGTACATATACATACACACCTATATGCTTTAAACCAACACAGAGCACATGCGCGCACACAGAAAAAAGACACACACGCAGTAGTGTTTCCAGACTCTGAAGTCCTTAAAACCTTAAGAAAAATATACAATTGAGGAACTGAAGTCAAAGTGACTTTTAAAATGCTATGAATTTCATTAATATAAACAATAAATACTGACTGTGATATTGCGGTTTATAATAAGAAATAAATATTTGGTCTTTGTCCCTGTTTTTGGCACAGAGCTCTTAAAACATTGGAATTTCCTAAGCCTCAGGAGCAATAGTAGAGACCTGCCTTTTTTGTGTTAAGGAGGTGAGCTTTGGAAAGCACCTCGGTCATGAAGGGGCTGGTCGCCAGGGGAGCCAACCACGTGATTAGAGGGCTGGAACTTTCAGTCCCATCCCCTTAACCTCCTGGGAGGGGAGAGGGGCTGGAGGGTGAATTGATGGCCAATGGCCAATGATTTAATCAATCAAGACTGTATAATGCGATCTCCATAAAAATCCAAAAGAAGAGAGTTCAGAGAGCTTCCCTGTTGGTGAATACATGGAGATTTGGGGAGAGTGGTAGTCTTGGGGAGGGCATGGAAGCTCTGTGCCTTCCCCCCGTGCAACTCTTCAAAATCACGCTGTTCCTGAGTCACATCCTTTTGCAATAAACTAGTGATCTAGTAAATAAAATGTTTCTCTGAGTTCTGCGAGCTGCTTTAGCAAATTAATCGAACCCAAGGAAAGGGTTTCGAGAACCTCTGATTTATAGCCCTGTAATGCCCTGGACTTGTAACTGGAGTCCCAGGTGGGAGAAGGCTTCCGAGACTGAGCCCTTCGCCTGTGAAATCTGATGTTATCTCTGGGTAAACACTGTCAGAACTGAGTTGAATTGTAGGCCACTCAGCATTGCTTGCTAATGTGGGGACCACCCCTACCCCCCCCCCCCACACACACATTGTAATAAGTGACCAGAACTTTACTAACACTAAATAAATCCCAAAGCAATGATGTTTTGTAATATGGCACATAGTTCTGTTCACTTCATTTGTCATTCTTTGTTCACCTAGAAACTTTTCAGTAACCATCTTCACTGAATTTTTAACAAATCACAGCTTAGCAAATAATTGAGCATTGTTGAAGTCAATATGGTGAACATCTTGCCTCTGAGCATCTTTTAGGTTCCTACCTAAATACCTTGGGGATAGTCACTAACTTGGCTGCTCATAAAAACCTCACGCCAAAGCATGAGCTGTTTACCCCGGACACACTTCTCAGCTGTCTCTCTCTTGAAAGAGGTTAAGGAGAGATGCTCACGGCCAGGATCTTCTTCTGTCATTTTCCTTTACCTTTCCCAAGACTTCATTGCAACATCCAGCACTCCTAGTCTGCCCAATTCATTACTTCTTTCATTTCCACAGTTTTTTCTTTTAGTAATCAGGTCTGACAGGAGTGAGTTCATATACTAAAACCCAGAAGAAACAAAATTTTTTTTTGCTAGAAATTTAAAAGGAAGGATTATCATCTTACTATTACTATTGAGTAAGTTATATATGAAACTCTGCATAGATCATGTTTTGGTATCTATAAAACATCTGAGAAAATAGTAACTATCATTTCATTTTTGTTGTTTGGTCCTTTAACAAATATTTATTGAAGAGCAGCTATGTGCCAGACTCACTGAACATTTAAAGGAGAACGAGGAAGATATGGCTCTCGCCCACGTGGAGTTATGTGGCAGCCACTGTGCTACATGCTTTGGGTACATCCTCCTTTTATCCTCACGACGAGTCTATGAAAAATTCTGCCCATTTTACAAGGGTGAACACTGAGGCCAAGAGGCAAAGTTATGAGTCAAGCTGAATGAAGGTTGGCTGATGCTGAAGTCACTTAGTTTAAGCACTCAGTGGCACTACTTTCAACTTCCTCTACTCCAGGTATCTGGCTCTTCCCGCTGGGTAAGTGGCCAAGAAGAAGTATGACCCCAGAGATCACCACAGAAGAGCAGATGTTGGACTGGCGATGTGCCAGGCAGACCTCTGATGGCCCCTGATATTGCCCTCATGTGTACACCTTGTGCGATCCCCTCCCCTGAGTGAGCAGAGAAGCTGTGACTATGATGGGCTGTCACTGTCATGATGAGGTGACATTACATGACGTTACATGTCAAGAGGGAAGGGATTTTGTGAATCAGTTGCCTTTGAGTTCATCAGTTGGGTCAGCCTCATCCAAACAGTTGAGCTTTTAAGAACTGGGGCTCTCTGACGGCACCAGCTACAATACGACAGGGCCTGTGAGCGGGAGGCATCTAGGAGCCGAAAGTGACCTCTAGCCAATAGCAAAAAACTGGGGACCACAGTCCTACAACCGCAAGGCAATGAATTCTGCCCACAACCAGTGAGCTTGGAAGAAGACGCTGAACTTCAGATGAGGTCTAGTCCATGACAACAACTCGATTTCAACCTGATGAAACTAGATTCCTGATCCTCAAAAATTGTGAGGTAATATATTTTTGGTGTTTTAAGCTGCTAATTTTATAGTAAGTTGTTACTCAGCAAAAGAAAAAATAATACAACAGGCAAGAAACATTAAGATGACGTAAAAAGATCAAGAGTTACCATCTTCCCAACAAAAATCAAGAAAGCTAACTAAACACTTATATTTCAACTCTAATTATCTTCTCTCTCTTTTTCTCTCAATCTCTGGGATTTACTTCTGCTGAAATATGTTTACTAACTTGGGTTTTATCCTGAAAAGGAATGCATATACACTGAGTCACAGTTAAATGAACTTGATAGGTTTTCTAATGTTGATAAAAGTAGATCATTCAAGGAGCTCGATAATTCTTTTTTTTCCCCCTTGTGCTTGATATTTTAATGCAACGTACTCGGTGTCAAGCTTTCCAGGGGAAGATGCCCTTGCTACAACAGATGACAGAGCAGTGGCACAGACGCTAATCTGACAATATGAGGCCTGTATTCCCTGGCTTCTATTTTGTTCCCTAAATGTCCCAGACGTCTGTTAGTCCCTCCTCTGAGTGACTGTCCTGGTATCCTGGCTCACAGATGCACCTGTGTCATCCCTAAGCCACTGCTCTAACTGTTACAAGGTATTGCATCCTAAGCTGGCTGAATTCTGGTACTCAGTTCTCGTATTGTGATTCCCCCAAAGCAGCAGCAGCGTTGTGGCTGGTTTGTTTTGGTTTCTGTAACTACGTGGTTGTTACGGTTTATTTTCACAACAGTAGCATTTGTAATGCTTCAAAAAAGAAATTAAAAAAAAAAAAACCCTTCTAGCTTCCTGAATATGTTACCAAAAATTCCAGCAAAAGACTTATCAATTATACTTTCTTGTATGTGTGTAGGAACCACTGAGTTTTCTTCCCAAATAAAAACCTGATGTATTTTGTCCCTCAGTGTAGGAACATTTTCACTCATTGACACAATATGCATGCATTAAAAATGTAGTTAGGAAACCCATTCATAATGAGTATTCAAGAATCATTGTGCATCTAAAGAAATCTCCTGTTATCTGAACTCAAAACTCTTTGGGAAATTTATTGAGCATGGAAGAATAAATTTTTTTTTTTTACTATGGATAAAAACTACTGCAAAACAGGAGGCTTAAAAAAAAAAAGCTTTTCTATTTCTAATCACTATTCCTTTCTGGCAGCTATGTCTTTGGAGAAAACCATCTAATGACCTCTCTTTACCAATCAGATCATTATCCTAATGGGTTCATGTCCTAAAGACACTACATTAAAGAAGAAGCAGTCACAGATTTCATGGAATATGAATTTAGACATTTCTCTGCCTGATGCAGCACATTTTAAGATAAAAAAGAAGACATCAAGACATCAAGAAAAAGGGCTGCCTTATTCATGTAGATCAAACTGCTCATTTTTTCTCTCATATATTGACTTTTCTTTATAATCTTACACACACACGTACACACACACTCACTTTTTTGATCATGTCATGTTTACATGAGGCAAACGAACCGCTTGTTCCAAATGTCCCTAAATCATTCTTGTCTGTTAACCCACAAACGATTCAACCTGAAGGAACACAGGAAAAACAGGACAAAAATCCGAGCTCTGCTGAAGCAGCTTCACAGGCACACACGCAGTATGGAAGGAGAAGATGGATAATATTTATTTTGCGTGGGATGCAACAGAGATGTGGATGGGGGATGTTTGGGAGCCTTGCAACCTTGTGAGATGGGGAAGAAAAAACAGGAGAAAATAAACTTTCCTCTTAAGCATCCGCACTACTTCTATCTAAAATATATTGAACCATAGACTTGAATTCATCCTGCGCCCAGCAACATTTTCCAGGTAAATCTGGCCGCCTGACAGCTGACACCGATCAGTCGCAAGAGGAAATATAATCAAAAGTGGAGAAAAGAACCATTCTCCCAAAGACCACTTTCCATCTTTATTATACACCAGTGAACCATTCTGGTTTGTAACTTCCCCTCACTGTGACTAACAGACCAACTCAGAGAGTTTGTTTTGCTGAATCAGCTTGCTGGAAGCAGTCAGGTTTTTCCATTAAGAAGCTAGTATCTGCACCTGAAGGAACATGTCCTTCACGGGACAAAAACCAACTGTTGTTTGCACTAGGTCATGGGAATTGGAAAGAGACATTAGATTACACTACCAGTGAGAAAATACACACTCACGCAAATGTATGTATACACACACACACACTCACAGGCAGATATATATATATACACACACACATGTATATCCACATATGTGTTATGAGCACATACATTTGTATATGTGTATAAATGTCCATATGCACACACAGGTGTTACATACTGATAATTTTGGTTTTAGGACTGATCCAGACCACAAACAAAAAATACGGTTTCAGTCTAGGAACTTGGCCAAAAGGCTTTTTATTCATTCTAAGTTTTGTCATCGAAACTACTTCCCAACAGAAGTATGTATCCCCAAATGAAGTGAAATGCCCTAAACTTTGAAAACGCATTTATGATCCAGTCCAGTGATGCTACCATAGCTCCAGGTGCAAGCAAGTTCATGTGTGAGACCAGCATCATCTCCAGAACCAAATTCGTCACAACAGCAGACAGGCTACTGTACATAGCGCTGCTACGAATATTGGAAAGATGAACAAGCATCTTTTCAAACCAGACAAATACCATATGATATGTGGAATCTAAGAAAAAATGACACAAATGAGCTCATTTACAAAACAGAAACAGACTCACAGACATAGAAAACAAACTTATGGTTATCAAAGGGGATGGCGGGCAGGGATAAATTAGGAGTTTGGGACTAGCAGATATAAACTACTACGCACAAAATAGATAAACAGCAGGGTCCCACTGTGTAGCACAGGGAGCTATATTCAGTAGCTTGTAATAACGTATAATGAAAAAGAATTCATATATGAATAACTGAATCACTATGCTGTACACCAGGAACTAACATTGTAAATCAGCGATACTTCAATTTAAAAAAAATGTAAAAAGGTCCACAGAATGAATGATGCAGCTTTTCTAAGACTTCTGATTCACAGATAGCAATTCTTTGCAAATGGATTAAGAGAGTCTGGTGAGTCTAATATTTTTGAACCAATACCTTCCTTTGCCTGGATAGATCATAAAATGAATATCTTAACATCTACAGGTAAAGACTGAAGTTAGTGAAGCACAGACACACTGAGAATTGCAGGGGACAATTCAGGACGTTCAGGTACAACCCAAAGAAATGTCTCAGTTATATAACTATTTGGTAACAGTCCCCATTTAAACCTGCCTTGTCCATATTCAGAACACTGTGCATTCCATAAATAGAAATTCTCATCAACCTTAGCTAACTATTCTAAGTGTCTTCTTCCTCAGATAGAAAACTTCAAAGAATAAGATTTCGCCATAGTTAAAAATTAGAATGCTGTGTGAGCTGGGTGCTACCCCTGAATTGGCCCTAGAGGGCTAAAAAATCTGCATTGGTATAGTTCTTGCTATGGACTGAATTGCGTCCCTCCCAAATTCGTAAGTTGAAGCCCTAACCCCCAGTGTGACTCGGGTTGGAATAAGGAAGATTAAATAAGGTCATAAGGGTGGGATCCTGATCCAGTAGAGGTGTTGCCTTTATAAGAAGAGGAAGAAACAAAAGACGTCTCTCTCTGTCTTCACCAGGTAAAGACACAATGAGATGGCAGCTGAATACAAGCTAGGCAGAGAACTCTTACCAGGAACTGAGTCAGCCAACAACTTGATCTTGGATTTTCAGCCTTCAGGTCCCTGAGAAATACATTTCTATTGTTTAAGTTACTGCATCTGTGGTATTTTGTTACAGGAGCCCAACAGTCTTAGACAGTTCTCTTTACCCTTCAACAAGCCTCCAGTGAATCATCAATTTCCTCATAGTACTTCCTACACAATCCCATATTGAAAGGCCAACAGAGGCACACAGCTATTAAATGATGGCCCAGGGACACAGCCCAGGCACCTGGATTCTCCTTCCAGAGAACCCAGGATTCTGGAGATTCTGGTGGAACACTCTGGTGATGGGGAGTGGGCAGACTGGCCCTGCCAGCCTGCCCCGTTCCATAGCCTTACTGCCCAAGTCACCCATGGCTGCTAAAGAGCTGTCTGCCAGATCTTCTGGGACCCCAGGGCAGCAAAAATCTTTAAGAAGCACCGAGGTGTCTCTGGAAGTATTAGTTTGAGGGTATTTGTCATGGGCAAGGGAGGTTGACTCTCAGTTCCTTACAGATTTGAATCCAATAATACAGACTCAGTGCCACCGTATCCTCTCACCAGCTCTGTATCCCCGCCGTCCTCAACAGAGCAGGCGTGCGTGGCCGAACAATTCTTGATGTCCCAGGACCATCACCATGTAGATCAGTTTTCACAGACTTCAGAATTGAATGATTCCAGAGGCAGACGGAGGTTTGTAGGACTGTCTCTGCGTTGACTGGAACCAGACAGCTTTTTGCTGTTATTTTGATTTTTACACATACCGGCAATAGGTTTGGAAATTGTAAAGTGCTTTCTTTGTCTTAATTAGATGGCATTATGATACTCATTATAATAGATAATAGTTGACGTTAATCAAAACAACCAACTTTCTAATTGAATTGATAAACCAGTCGGTCCCCTAAGGCACTTCAGAGCGTACTATGTAGCGTGAGAATAATTAGATGTATTTGTACAATATGGTGAAAATTAAAAGTAAAAAGATATGTATGATTTGTAACTGTAATTTAAAGTGTTGGGATTTTTTCTTCATTGATAATTATCATCGATGATTCTCGGGTTGGGGGGAATTGCTCGTGAAATTCACTTGGACTTTTATACACTGAATAGCCTAAGCCAAAAATTAAACCGACAAATACGTAATCTATTTTTCAACAGAACAATACATACATCTGCTCACTAGGTTAAGCTGGACTGTCTTTACTCACCTAAGCAGTAATAAAATGCTGTTTGAGGAGGATTTGGGCCTGCAACAAATCTGCATCTCCCTCTAATGCCTGGATATTAGTCTGCTCAGCTTTTTTAAACATGGTCTTTCGTATCTTGATGTGAAACAGTTCTGAGCAAGTTTAAATGTGGAAGGTTTGGGGTTGCGTCGTTAAGGAGAAAGGTTTATCAGTCTTGAGGAGACTGGAGTGGTCCTCACTGGGGCTAATGTGCACCTTGGGAGCTCAGGCTGCTGCTAAAATACAGCCTCCCATGGCAGGGAAGCTGCTGTAGTGCAGTGATTCCCACCCAGCATCCCCTGGGGAGCTCCCTGGGCGCCATGCCCAGAGTGTCTGCAGGTCTTGGGTAGGGCTGAGAATTTGCGTGGCTAACAAGTTCCTACATGTTGCTGGCTGCTGGTCTGAGGCCACACTTTGAAAATCACTACCCTATGGTTTGAGGAGATGTAGAACTGGCTCTTCTATCTTTTCTGGAGGTCAAGTAAAATTTTGGAGAGGTCAGTCCCTTTGGTGAGGACAAGAGACCTGGTTGCCAAAATACTTTCTAAGAGATCCTACAAAAATCTGTGTAAGTACAACTTATGGGGTCTAAGAATAACACCCTCAAATTTTAAAGGTTTCCAAGGCAAATATATTTTGCCTTAAAAAACATATATATATGTATATGTGTATGTGTGCATGTATGTGTGTATATGTGTATGTGTTTATATGTGTATGTGTGTGTATATTTAGTAAGTTAGATGCCTTTCCATTATTTTCGCCCTCTCTAAATTATCTGATGTTAAAACGTGCTGAGATGAGCCCCCACTACCCCCAGTCATATCATGGTCGAAGGTAGAAGATTGGTCAGGAGGGGTAAAGAAACTGTTTTTAAAGTTGCACAGTAGGAGATTTAAGAAAAGAATCTAAATTTCTTATCCTGAATTTCATTTTTCATACATAATCCAGCAGAATCTTTGAAAACAATTATATTTATTATAGTCTGTAAACTCAAGGGTCTTAATTTGGTGTTTTTGTATGTCCAGGAGGTCCAAAGGTAGGCAAAGAGATCTTTTAATTCCCTGAAATCATATATAAAATATTGTATACACATGTGTGAATTGCACATTTTCCAGAAATAGGGTCTGTTACTTCTAAGAGCTTCCCAAAGCGGTTCAGATAATAAATATTTTTGCGTTTAGAAAGAAAATGAATACCTATAATGTAAAGAAATGTTTGTATGTTAATAATGGCTATCTTTAAAATCACCACCATACTTTATTTAAACTATTGATTTAAAATATTCACCTGGATATAACGCTGGGCTTTGTTCCACAAATAAAGCAGAATGTGGTAGTTGCTACCTTACTTTCCAAAATCAATTTGGAAAAAAAATTGGATACCCAGACTGCAACATAAACAATGGCTCAGTCAGAAACCACGTAAACATGCAAGACATTTACATTAGAGACAATGGCACCACTGTATTTTTTTGCGATGGGGGAAGAGGCAGGGATGTTGTTCAGACAGAGCTGCGATGATACCCCACTTCCAGTTTGTCAAGGTGGCTTCCTGGGGATTGTGGGAATTTACCCTTTATTCCTTCTACCCCTTTCACAACCAAGGTCTCTCAGTTTATTTTTGAAAATGGTTCAGAGGATGGCTGCGTTAAAATAGCAGACATTTAAATGTTTACATTTTATTCAGTGACATCTTTGATTTAAAGGGTTTCGAATGAAAAATAGGTTGGTAATAGGCTTTTAAGTGATGTCAGAACAAAGCTCACCTTCACGTGGAAACAGGCTGGGAGCTGTGTGCCGGAGCCTTGCTGGAGTCACACTGTCATCTACAGAATGGAACCGAAGACCAAGTGGTGGGACAGGTGGCTCATGCTAAAGACTCAGAAAGGATCCTGTTGAAAGGAAGGCAATTTCCACAGCATCATATTCACCCAGGGGGCAAGCGCTCACCGGATGGGGCGTCTGCCAGGTTTTTAAAAGCCATTAGAAACCTCGGAAGGGTCGGTCCTGTTGGTCAGCACAAGAGGCTTGGCCACCAATTCTATGCAACCATAATAAACTCACCCAGTAGGCCTTAGAGACTCTCAGAATAATGTCTTCTAATGTGAAAGCTCTCCAAGGCAATCAGCTTCAGAGTAAAAAAAAAAATGATTTAGATTAAAAAAAAAATTTCTCTCTTGTAAACCAGCAGTACAGTTAGTTTACCGTCAGACAAAAGTTGCAGCTCATCTTGCTTCTCTGTTTACCATGAAAAGAAAAAGTTATCTACCCAATCTGAGCCTCAATTTTCTCCTAGGTATATGGGATGGGTAATAATCGGGTTTTGCTATGAGAACTGAATAACAGACGCAAAGAATCTTGCATGTCATAAGCACTCAAAAATATTGCTGCTTTCCTCACCCTCAGGGGTTTAAAAGGTGGCCCGCAAGTGGAACCCCTTTGTATTTAATCTGGATCACACCGTGGTAGCATTGATGAGTGAAATACTCAGTTACCTCAATTCAAATATTGTTTCTAATTTCAGGCAATCATCTACCTGTCAGCATGTATGAATGTACTATAAAGGTAGCCCCATTATAAAGGAGAGATTTTTTTTAAGTATATTCTCTCTACAAGTACTGCAAATGTAGTACATTTCAAAAAATAAACAGGAAATAGGCGTCATGTCTTAGTGTTTTTTGGGGCTGGGATGTTATTCCTAATTTGAAATCACTGGGGTGGGATGTTATTCTCTGGAGAGCAGCCTCCGGGGGTTATTTGTACACTCTGATGTTTGGGGGATACGTTATTTACCACCTGTAAGTTGCCTATCTTGTTATTTTCATTGGGAACATAGCTGTAGCCTTTACCTCCACTAGGTAGTGTAGTTTGGTTAATGGATGGATAACAGGAAAGAGTGTAAGGGAAGCCAATGTTAATGTGAACTCCTGCCGTTTTTATTATAGTGGCACCCGCAATAGTTAAGGTTGAGCAGCTGTTTCCATTATGAACTCCTATTTCAGGGGTTTATAACTGAGCTGTAAAAATTTGCTCTAGGCTAAAACTCTGCTCATCGGGTCTTAGCCTGGGAGAATTTTTCCCCCTACAATTTTTTTTTTTTTAAAAGAAGAAATCAGTTTAGCTATTTAAAATAAATAATCTAAAATCACAGAAATTTCAAAAATGTTGCATTTTTATCACGCCAAATCCAGATGTTGGAATTGATGGTAAATACATTCCTACAGCTCTAATGAGAAAAGTAAGTCTCAAAATTGTACCTTTCAAACATACATTTCGAGTGTCTAATATATGGACGGGTAGCCATTTAGCAAGACAAGCAATCTCCTAGGCCATGAAACTAATCATTATTTGTAAAAAATTTACCAATGTGCCTCTTCTCTTAACAGCATTAATTTACTTATTAATCAGCTCTAGCTATAGAAATTGGGGTAACTCTTTGTAGAACTTGTTAAATTACTTTGCATTTTAGCAGACCAGTAAATTGACAAGTTAAACTCATTGAAGACATTGATGGCATTTTTACTCACACGTTTAGAAGCCCTTGTTAGATGTAAGAGGGCTACCAACCTGGCTGTAGGAAAGCTTTACATATGCCTGATGAGGACAATGGGAATCTACTTGGTGCAGTGGAAGGACTCCAGGTATTGACATCACAGTGCATTTAAGATACAGGTTTTATCATTACTCAGGTGTAGTGAGGCCAACAGATCGGGAGACAACTGCTATTGAAGAGACACTTGGTAATACTCACAAATCCCAAGAAAAGGGTCAAGCCACACCACAAAGGGCCGCCCAGGGAAGCACCAGCGTGGCCAGAAGGCAGAGGAGAGAGGGAAATTGAGGGCAAGAGGCTTTACTGTGGTTTCCATGGGAAGGAAGAGAAAAGGTAGGACAAGCAGGTTTAGGATTGCCCAGTTTGAATAATTGCAATACTTTCAATTTCAATTTATGCCCCTAGGCTCTGGGGCATAGGGCTGTCCCTGGGTGTCTAGCTCTGCAGTGATTTGGGTAGGCGGATAGTGGTCCAGCGTGTGGGAGCCCACAGAGGGGGTGGTTGGGGGTGCGGGCTCTGGGTTGGTTGGTTTGCATTTGAAAGATATACTGACTCGTAGTTGTTTAATATCTCTAGGAATTGGCTAACTCTGGGTGGGGCAATCTCTCCAGAGTCCGGCAACGTCCAGATGTCAAAGTGTTAGAATGCAGATGATAAAACGTATGGTTAATACATACTACTTTGGTCCCACTCCTGGATCTGCCATTTCCTGATGTGCTATACTGAATACTGGGCAAGAATTAACATTTGAGTCTTGGTTTTTATCTCATTGAAAAAGGGGACTAATGAACAAGCCTCTCATCGCCTCTCAATTGGAATCCAGACTTCTCCTCCTATTAGCTATATGCCCTGGAGCAAGTTACTAAACCTCTCTGTGCTCCAGTTTTCACATCTTTTAAGATGGTGAGAATGAAATGGTCTGTCACGGGGTTGCTGTGAAGATTCAGTGAAATAATCCATGCAAAACAATCAACATAGGCTGCCACACAACAAGCACTAGATAAATGGTCATATTCCCACAAATGTAATTTTCTTATAAACTCAACTCTCCACTGCACACGTCTGTGGACTTGGAGTACAGTGGTTTTGAAAAATAGCTCTAACTCTAGTAGTGTAGAGAGAAAAGGCATTTCTACCCCTGTCTGAGCCAGCACTATCTGCTGGTTAGTTTGGTTGTTACCTTTTAGTATAACTGTACCAGGAAGGGCGCTGTAGTTGAGGTCCAAGGATGATCAATGTAACGGCAAGATGTGCGACGCCCTGAGGCCATCTTGTTTATTGCTCTTTTACACGCTCTGCTCCCCGATCTAGCCAGTTCTGCCACTGGCTGCAGAGGTCGTGGGTGAGGATCCGCTCCTCCCACACATGGCTAACATGGCCACTCAGAACGAATACAATAAACTCTTACCTGTGTAGGCTGGACACCAGAAGGGTTGTTTGAAAAAAAAAATTATTATAGTTTGTTGTAGTAGAAAGACAAGCTCACCTGCTACTCTCTTTCTCCTAAAACCTCCCAGAAACTTAAGCCAAACTTTGCCCACAACAAAACAACGTACAAAGCTACAGATATTCTCTGTACTCATTTTGGGACCTGTTACATGCATTTTCCTAACAGGGGACAATAATTGTTGATGCAACATGATTCATACACAGAGAACACACATCATGGTGGCCCTATTCTGCATTGCCCATATCTGTCTGGAGTTACATGGTTCAATTATGTTTTTTTAAATGGTATATGTTGGCTTTTACAGGGATGTGGCTGTTTGAAGTTCGTGGAAGAAATGGGTACTTTTTTCTTATGGATGAAGGAAACAAATTCTTTCGGTAACTATGGCAAAAGCAAAGGCTCCTAACACAAAGATAAGGCACTTGTATTAAAGGAACTCTTTTCCAAATTGTGTTCCCAGTAGCCCATGAGGTATTGGCAGATTGATAATCAGTAAAAGGGTTTCTGGTAAATAGGTTTGGAAACTATTGGATTAAAACAAATCTCTTTACCATAAGAGTAATACACTGAAATGCATTGGTAATTTCCAAGAAAAAGAAGCAACATGTGATGTTTTTCATTTTATTTAACTTCTAACCACACTATTTTTTAAGGATATTCAGGTACAGAGTGAGGATCATTAGTATTCCACTGATCAAAGTTTGGGAAATACTAAAATCAAGTTAAAGAATTTCATGATTAGACCATTGCCTCATCCTTTGCATGGAATTAGGTCATAATTTTTGTCTACTCTTATTCCTTGGGAGTGTGCTGGGCTTCATTTAGCTTCCTGGGTACCCAGGAATCAGCATACCAACAAAACTAGCCTGTTCTGCCAGTAATTTGTATTATCAAAGTATTTAATATCAAAGTGTCATAAAGTAACACATTCTAACTGTTTTTCCGCACTCATTTATTCATTTACCCCTTTACTTACTAAAGTTTTTTTAGAGTGCATTAAATCTTTGATACTAGTATACTATCTCAGTCTTAGGTTTTTTGTTTCCTAGTAAAAGTTTAGCATGTATTTCAAAAGTTATTAAAATAAATTCTTGAGAAGGATAAGAAACCAAAAAGGGCAGAGTTAGGAATAATGGCTACTTTTCTAGAAAATAGAAAACAAAGGCATCTCTAAAGTTCAGTTTGAAAATAATTTTACAACAATTTCTTTATAAATTGTATGGTACAATCTTTGAGCGCACAAGGTGCATGAAATAATTCTGAGTAACAATGTCACATTAACAGCAATAAATTGCACAGATTTTGTGAGGCTAAAATAACTTTATATGTGCAAATGTAAATTATTATTAAAATGGCATTTATGTAAAATGCAATTACATTTATTACACAAATATCACAACCATGTAAATGGATTTCTAAACAAGGAAAAGAAAAAATCTTAATTTTAACAAACCAGCCAAGTTTACTGTGTAGTAGTCTGAAGTTTTTCACAGGCATTGTTCTAAATGCTACACCATGGTAGAGCAGACAGAATTTTTATATTTTAGTTTTTATCAAACTCAGCACAAGCGTTGTCTGTGTTGTTACACGATCTTCAGGATGATCATTTTAAAGTCCTATATTCCGTAGAGCAGTTGTACCCTAGTTTACTTAACTTCTTCTCTATAGAATGATTTCCAAATATTTGTGAATAATGCTGCAACAAACATCTTTGTTTATGTAGCTGTGTACCATCTTTTGGTTTAGGCAACATTTTCAGTAGTGGAATTGCTGTATCAAAGATTAGAAAGATGTACAGAGTTCTTAAGCCAGATTTCCATCTTATTTCTGGTAGATCATTTTCTTAGGTGTTTTGTAATTTTTAACTGTAAGACCGTGTTTTGTTAGGCTTTATCTGTGCAAGTCCAGTGCAGCTTGAATTGAGGGTAAGTCCTTTCAGAGGAAATTTATTCTGGCTGTTGCCAAGTCCCCCTCATGTGCCGTCAGTCTGGGACAAACTTTCACGTTGATATCTCCATTTGCGTGTTCCAGGACCACGCTATGCATTTGGATCTTGGGCTTGTGTGGGCCTGTAACGATAGATTTCAAACAAAGCCTTTACTTCTTCACCTAGAGTCAAGGCAAAGACGGTTCAGCTTTCTTATCATCCCTTTTGACAGAGGATAAATTTGTTTCCTTGTCAGACTTCCACTGAGCCCATACACATGTGAAGGCTCTGACTTTACCATGAGTCTCAGTTCCTATTCAGCCCCCCCTCCAGCCCCCTTTTGTGGAGTCAAGCTTATGTCTTTTGTCTATTCATGGTTAGTAAAATGGCCTAGGCTACCAGGGCGAACCTGCCTCCACCACTCCCACTCCCCTGCCAGCCCTATAGGGTACCTGAATCATTGGCCCACTTCTATCTCTTTGGTTTTAAACTTCCTCTTTGTTTTCTGCCCTGAGGATTTATCTTACTTTCTTGGGAGTTCTGATCTGCTTTTATTAGGATTCCTGGATGCTTTGTATAAGAAAGATTTTCGGATTATTTAACATGCCACACTACATAATGGAAGCCCTTTAGAAGTTGTATCTCAAGGCATATGTTGAAGTGATAAAGGAAATAAGTCACACATAAAAGGTCATATATTGTATGATTCCATTTATATGAAATATTCACAGTAGGCGAGTCCTCAGAGACAGAAAGTGGATTGGTGGTTGGCAGGGGCTGGGGGCAGGGGAAAAATAAGAACAGTTGCCTAATGGATGTGGGGTTTCTTTTTGGAGTGATGAAGATGTTTTAGAACGATATAGTGGTGGTGGTTGCCCAACGTTGTGAATGTACTAAACGCCACTGAATTGTTCACTTTAAAATGGTTAATTTTATGTTATATAAATTTCACCTCAATAAAACAAAACATTTTTTTAAGATTACTATGTTCTCAAGACAATACTGGTTGTTCCATTCACTTATTGCATTGACCCTGGCCAGGTCATTTCACGCCTCTGAAACTCAGATTCATTATCTGTAAAAGAAAAGAAATAAAAGTACCTACCTTATAGGATAGGTAACATGCAAATATTAGTTTTTTCCTTCAACATATTGCAATCTGAGTTCAGCTAGCATAATTCCATTGAACTCATGGGGATCAATTACTTGGAAAAAAATGCATTCTTTTTTTCTGGTAATAGAAAAAGTACACACCTTATAGAATATGTAAAAACCAAATGAGTAGAAAGAAACAAATAAGAATGGCCTGTGACTGCACTGCTCCAAAATAAACACTCCAGATACATTTTAGAAATTTTCTTTGTTCCCCACTCTGCATGCCCCCAACCCCTACTCTGTATCTTTTTCTCATCCTGTTTCACCTTCAGCCTTTTTTTCCCCTTCTTCTTTCTCTTCCTTGTAATTAGATAATAATATGTCTATAATTTTTTCCTGCTCTTCTCCTCCAATCAGCATTATATTATAAGCATTTTTCTATGTCATTAATATGCTTCAAAGTGTATTTCATGGTTATGTCACTTATATGAATGTCATCATATATATGTCTATTCTATAGCTTTACAGTTAGATTATTTAAAAGTTTCTGATGTTATAAATATTGCCACAAAAAAGTCATAAGTAATATTTTTAAGATAATAAGCTATGGGGTCAAAGTTATTTTGAATAAGTTTTTTAACTTGCCCGTCTTCAGAAGTCTTAGCTGACAAATGGGCATAATTACGACATTTACTTCTTAGGGTTGTTGGATCAAATGAGATATTTAATGTAAAGCAATTAGCTTAACAATTTAAGAAGAATTTGAGAGTCATTGTCACGTTTTCTCCACCAAAACAAAACAGCAACCACCTTATTGGCATTTGAATTTAATTTCATTAAAACCGTAGATCATTAGAAAGAACTGACATTTTAATTAATTCAGTGCTTCTTTAAAAACATGCTATCAGTTTCCATTACTGAGATAGATTCCATTCTCCCTGTTGCTACTGCGGTCATCTTTCTAAAACCTAAATAAAATCTTGCCACTTCTCAATGCAAACTGCTTAATGACTTTCCACCATTTACTCAGTAAGTGTATGTTTTTGCCGCTGACTTGCAAATCTAGTAGAATGCTCTTTAGTTTTGTCCTGAATTCCAGTCATCCATAACTACCTACAGCTCCATGAACTTCCAAGCTTCTTAAGGTCCACTGTCCTTGGGCATTTTGTGCCCTCTCTCTAGAATGTCCTCCCTCGAATTGTATATTTGACAAATTCTTGTTGTTTTTTCAAATTTACACTCAAAATTTACGTCACTGTAAAGTCACCTCTGATCACTTTCCTGGTCTTACCTCTTGCTTCTATAATGTAATTGTTTTGTTCGTTCATATGTCTCCTTCTCTCCCAGTAAATTTTTGTCCCTCGGTAGCAGGGATTGTTTGTTTTTGAATCTCTGGGTCCCCTGGATCTAGAGTAGAACCTGAAAATGGAGGGCGTTCAAAAAAATTATTAAATTGATTATACTGTAAGTCAGAAGTCCTCACAACCCCTGTGGGGCTGCGTTCCTTTCTGAACGCTATAGAGTAAAATCAGTTTTCCTCCGTTTTCCGGCTTCTAGACACTTCCTGCACTCCATGGTTCCAGTCCATTCTCAAAGCCAGCAACAATTAGCCAAGTTTTTCCCAAGTTTTTCTGATTCGACTCTCCAGCCTCCTTCTTCCCCATTTAACAATGCTGGTGATTACATTCGCCCCACCTGGTTATTCCAGGAAACGCCCCTTAAGGTCAGCTGATCAGTGGCCTTAATTCCACTTGTAACCTTAATTTGCCCTTTGCCATGCAACCTAAATATCCCCAAGTCCTAGAAATTAGGACGCAGATATCTTTGTGGGGCCATTAGTCTGCCTGCAGACTCAGTTTTACTCACGTTGGGTTATTTAAATCTCATAACTCGCACCCACCTACGGAAGCCATGAAACATAGTACCTGTTTGGGCAATTACTTCCCAATAATAAATCCATAAAATGGACATAAGAAGTAGACAGCCAGCTTTCTCTGCTACAGAGGTCAATTCTATACCCTGTGGGCAAGCCATTACACTCAAAACATCCCATGTTTAAGTGCTCCCAGGACGCAAACTCCAAAGTCTTAATTTTCTATATTCTTTTACTCAGACCACATATATTCTTCCCCATTCTCTTATGATTCCAGGGGAGCCCCACTTCCCACACTTGTGTCTGACATGTGTGTATATTGATCTCTGGAATAAACTCAACATTTAAAAATTTCCCTACAAACATTAAAGAAAAATTGATGATTGTATGGAAGCTGTTCCAATGCATTGGCAAACTTTCATGTTTCTAAACCTGAGAAAATTAATTAAGTGGCAAGTTTATAATGCTAATAATTTTAAAATGATGTACACATTGAAAGAAAGAAATAAAAGAAAAAGTTATTATAATCCACTATCTTTGCATCCCAATATATGCCATATCCTTTCAAGAGTTTATGCTTGGAACATAAACTTATGTCAACAAGGAAGCCCTCCGGAAATCCCAAGGACACTTTTTTAACAAGTTGAAAAAGAAATCTTTCTCATAACCCACTGCAATACTTTTTCTTTTTGAGACTCTCACAATGATAAATGTGTTAAAGGACTAGTCAGTGTTTTAGGTCTTGCCACACAAAAAACTGAAACCAGTAGCTGGTTTCTTGGGTAAATTTCACAGTGTGCTCGGTTAAATCAATCTGCGTTGATGGCATTCTCTTTCACGTCACATCAAATTAAGCAATTAAATTCAATATTTGAATTGTTCTTTAAGGAGTTTGCAGAAGGTAAATCTACCAGTACTTTTTAGTTTTTCCTCAGTTGAAAAAAAAATGAGAATATGCTGCCTTCAAAGTTTATTTTTCTTCTGTATCTGAGAGATAATAGATCAGTCTACTCTTTGCAATGACTTATGAAATTAAACGTTTAAAATATTTTTTCTTTTGACCTGCATAGAAAGAGAAGCGTGTGTATTATGGTTCATACATTCTACCCGGGAGTTCAAAACTTTAGAGGAGTTCTCAACTTTTCCCACCACAACGCTTATGAGAGATGACGGTCCTGTATCTGACACCTGTGGTCTGTGATGCAGATAAGCTCACAGGTCGCCCTCCCTGCAAGTCTCTGCAAGCTTGCTGTCTCTCCACACGTTTCTCTTTCTCTCAGGAAAGCATACTCACATGTACTAAAGGGACCAACCTTAATTAAAAGGATAATCTTGAATGTAAATTCATTTAATAAAGAATTAGCTCATTTGCAAATTTTGTGTATGTGTGTTTTTAATTAATTGTGGATGATAGCTGACCATACTGCTGTTCTGTGCATCGGATCTGAGTGAAAAACATAAAAGATCAAAGGCAAAAATTTACCAAACATTATAACAAATTATAGAAATAGTTGAGAAGCTTAAAAGGCATTTTTTTTTTGCCTCAAAAAACATAGTTTTGAAGGAAAGTCTGGAAATTTTTGAATAAACTGTGATTATAGGAAAAAGGTTGTAAATTTCATAGGATGGAGGAACTCACCCTTTATAAGGCAGTTACTTCATCTATTAAGGGATTCTAAACTTAACATTCCATTGAACTGAGGAAAGAGAATAATGGATTAATGCCTTTTAGGGCTTAATTTTTTTAAAATCTTGATTAAATTATGTTATAAAAGAAAATACTTTACATTAGTGGCTAATGAAAGAGGAGACACAATATGTTCCTGCTTTAGTATGATTACGAAATTTTTTCTGGAATGTCCTTCAGTCTCCACATGTTAAAATCCTACACATTCTTTAGAACTCACTTCACAGCTCAAATAACTTAAGCCTTGAACTCACCTCGCAGATCAAAGGAGTTTAGCCTGGGTCCATCCTGAGATCTCTTTACCTATCTTAGCCAGCTTTCTACTCTTTCCTTCACTTGGCTGTCTCAAAGGCAGCTCAAGCTCAACAGGCTCAAAACCACAACCATAACCTTCTCCCTCCAAAATCTGGTCCTTGTCCACTGTCCCTGTGGACTGTCCGTCCGGTTCCGAGCTAGAGTCTCACTCCTAATTCCCGATGGTCTCAGGCCAGTTTTTCATCATCTTTACCTGGATCAGGGCATTAGCTTCCCACCGACATAGTCTGATCCCCCATTTCAACTTCTTCCCTGTGTTCCAGACAGTGTGGCTGAGTTGAAGCGCTTCAAGTATGTTTGTGTACTACCTTTCCTCCAAAGCTTCCAAGTGCAGTGTGTGTGCACGGTGCATACACACACACACACACACATTCCCTCCAGCACACCCACTAACACAAAACCTTCCGGTCGCTCTCGAATTCTTCTAAAATGAAGACCGAAATCTCCAACACAGCAAGCAAGTCTCTTCGTTCCCTTCCAACCTTGCCTTGACCTAATTTTCTGTCGCTTTCTCTCAGCTTGGTGTACCCCAGCCACGTGAACTTGCTCTTGGGAGCATCACTCTCTTGTCGGCCTTGGCCTTCACAGGTACTTTGCCCCCAACCATGAAGTTCCCATTGCTTCTCTTCCCGGACTCTTCCTTAATTAACCCTTTGTCTGGTTAACTCCTACTCACCCTTCAGAACCCAAACTCAAATATTATTTCCTTAACTAAGTCTTCCCTGACCCTCTAAATTAGTCTAATCTGCAGTATATTCTCATATGCTATTCTCAGTTCACCCTGTACAATTAATAGGAACACACTTTTATTAATATCTGCATCCCCCACTAGATTGTAAGCTCTGTGACGGTGAGGGCCTTCTATTTTTTCACTTGCCATTTTATTCCCTCAATATCACACTGTTCAATATCAGCAACCACCCTCGATCACGTCTTCTGAGTCCGAGAACTACTTTTTTTCACTCTATGCATTTGATTGAGATGGATTTACTCTTAGAATCGTGTAGCCAACTAACAACCTCAAGGCATTTTGAATTTGACATCTACTTGTCTCACTTTTGTTGGAGAAGAACATTTAAAAACCACCCTGGATGCCGACATGAACAAAAACTCAGGATTGGGAGATACATGCAGTATTCAGAGACGGCGTGTTCTCTCCACGGCTCAGGTGGGAACAAACAGGACCCAAGTCCCCACAGCGAGCAACTGTAAGTGAGAATGGCGCATTGCTCTTTTGTCTCCTCCTCTGCAGCTGCTAATGTGCTCTGACAGTTAGCCCTGCTCCTTTATGAACCCTCCACCAGCTATGATCGGTCATGGGGAAGTCAGGCAGCAACATTTGCATGTGCCAATTCTCACCCTCGCTTTCTAAAAAAAAAAAAAAAAATAGCATTTGAGTGTATAAAACATTTTTGAATGAGTTTTTTCCCCAGGTTCCCATTTATAATTTCATCTTTAAATATACTATTGTAGGCTGTGAATGGAAAGTTAGTTTCTGCCTCAGAATAAATCAATGATATGCTATTTCTAAAAGAGGATGAGGACAACTTTTTAAGAAATGAAGATATTACAACACAATGTTAAATAACTAATTGACTTTTGTACACATCACATATGCACTGACCATCTTAATGTGGAAACGTAGGGGTTACCCTTGCTGCCCAAGAGTTTAACCACCTGTGAATTACCCACATGCTAGTAGGAAAACAGTATTTCAGTGAATGCTCCCAGCACTCACTCAGGCTCATGTTTATGTGCTCCGATGTAAGGTATGAAAACTTGGGCAACTAGTGAGTTATTTGGAGGCTGATGATGAGAATGGAAGTTTCCTTAAAGAAAAAAGCCATAAGGGAGGTCAAGACCTCAACGTGACCTCAAATGTAACTATTACCCTACTGGTTACTTGAAATTGGAGATCAAAGACCCAATGTGCTAAATGTATTTGGCCATAAACTGTTTCATGAAAAAAAGGGTAAAAAGAAGTATTTGATGGTGTGGCTTTTCTTCTCTCTCTCTCTCTTTTTTTTTTCCCAAGGAAAATGCATTTACTCACTTAAAAAATACAATTTTGCATTGCATAATGAAGTAAAACTTCATGGAAACGGACTACTTGATCTTTTTCATTCTTTATAAGTTAAATGATCTACAAGAATCTATTAAAACAGAGTTTTAATGTACACAAGTGCTCATTTCATATTTACCTGAGTTTTTATTACATTTTGGGTTTACGTGTGTGCATGTGGTGTGTGTATGTATTTAAGGACTTCAGATTTGGGAAAAAAGAGAATGAAACATTTTCCTTGCATCTCTCTTTCTCCCCATCCAGGAAGAACACATTTCTCCCGTGTGCTCATTTTACTCTTAACAGTCACAATATTTCTGAGAACAGATGTTTGGGTTTTCCACACACCACGCAATTCCCTGTGGTACCAGCTGGGTATCCTATAATCAGTTCAGTTCTGACACTGTCTACCTGGAGTTAGCGTCAGATCCAAGTTACGGCCTCAGTCCCACAAGACTGTTCCCACTTCAGATGCCAAATCCAAGTCCCAGGTTGTCATCTGTTCTGATGGACTGGTTCCCATGCCCCTCTTCCTGGGTTCAGTCATTTGCTAGAATTGCTCACAGAAGTCAGGAAAACACTTACATTTACTGGTGTATTATAAAGGGCATGATACAGGATACAGAAAAACAGCCAAATAAAGAGACACACACAGGGCAAGCTCAGTGGGAAGGCGCTGGGAGCCTCTATGCTCTCTCTAGCCACACCGCTCTCCAAGAACCTCCACATGCTCACCAACCTGGAAGCTCTCCAAACCTTGTGCTTGGGGGATTTGTATGGTGTCTGCAACATGTAGATGGAATTGATCGTTACCTCAGTCTACAGTGTCTGTCCTCTTTCTGAAGGATGGAAATGTGGGGTGGAAAATTCCTAGCTTCTAATCATGCTTTGGTCTTCCTGGTGACCAGTACCCTTCCTGAAGCTATCCAGGCCTCTGCGAAGGGTTCCCTCATTAGAACAAAAGACACTCATTAAAACAAAGGACACTTCTAGGAAGTTCCACAGGATTTAGGGGCTCTGTGTCAGGAACCAGGGTCCAAGACCAAATATCAGAAAAAGATGTTCCTGACGTTCTTATCACTTAGGAAATTATGAAGATATTAAGAGCTCTGTGCTAGGAACTGAGGGAAGAGACCAAGGTATACTTTTTTTTTGTTTTTGTTTTTAATTCAAGTACCATCAATTACAACGTGTCTTTCTCAGGTGCACAGCACAATGTCCCAGTCATGCATATACATACATATATTCACTTTCATTTTTTTTACATTTAAGGTCATTACACGATATTAAACATAGTTCCCTGTGCTATATAAAAGAAACTTTTTAAAAATCTATTTTTATATACAGTGGCTAACATTTGTAAATCTCGAATTTCCAAATTTATCTCCTCCCACCCTCTTTCCCTGGTAATCATAAGATTGTTTACTGTGTCTGCGAGTCTGTTTTCTGTGGTATATGTTTTCTATAATTTCACCCTCCCTTTCTTATTTCCTTCCTTCCTTTCCAGAAATGGGTAGTTTTACTGCAGAACATACTTTGAAAACTAGTCATGAGATTACCTGGATCAGAATCAGGACCTAGGGGGCTTACTAAAAATTCAGATTCCTGAGCCTTATGGAAGACTCATTGGATCAGCATCTCTGGGTGATATTTTGAAATCTGAATATTTAGCCAACTCCTCGGGTGATTCTCATATACACATAACCTTAAGAACCACTCTTGTAGAAGATGCTAGGAAAACTGGATGAAGGGTACAGTAATCTTGGGGATAAGCCCCACTCCCACATTTTTTCGGCAAAATTCCTAATCTGTTTTAAAGGGCTGACACCTTCCTAATAAATAATCTGCCTTTCTCTCCTCTCAGATTGCCATCCTCTCTCCCCTAGCACGCATTTGGTCTATGTCCTGCTCGTCATCCTGCTGCCCTTGGCTTCAGCAGAGGGGGAGAAATGGTTACTCCAGGAGGCTGGAATAACACCTGTCCGAGGGTGAATACTCATTCTTTCTCTCTCCACTTCTTCTTGCTTTTTATTTTCTTCCCCTTCTTCAATTCTATTTTTGCTCTTGGATGTCTGAAGGAATGGCGTTTGGAGCTGGTCGCTGACACTCCTTCATAAATAAATACATAGAACACCACAAGGATTGAATAGCCAGGCGATGACACCAACAAGAAAGCTGACACCGCCTGGCTGCCTCGTGCTGGGAGAATTTTAATAGTGAACTGAAGGGCACCAACAAACAAAAAGGGTTTCTGAGGGAGAGAGGATGACTTTTCATGGGCACCTCATAATTTTTTTCTTGTTGAAAGCGAGGGGGCTTATAAAAGCCATGTGCAAGGAACACGGAAGACATCATATCGCAGGCGTATCTGCAAGCAGTTGCATTGATTCTGCCGCTAGATATTAAGATTAGAGGTAGCTGAAGTTCAACAAAGTGCCTAAGTCTATATTTTAAAAATGAATGTTTGAATAATTACAACGTATGAAAATCATCTGAGAACAGTGCATCAGTTCTGATACAGGGGAGATTTCAGACAGGGCTCACGGAGGCTTTGGGAAACAGCGGTGCATCAGAAGACAAAAAGGAAACTGAGAAGGGAAGAGGAGGAATGAGGATAAATTAGAGCTCTTTCCCTGACACTCCTCCCTTCTCAGGGCCTCAGCAACACCTTACCTAGGATGCAAGAGTATTAGTTAGAATCACGACCACACTGCCCGTCAAGGAGTCTTTATAATCGTTTATTAACTTCCTAGTAACCTGCCTGTATTCCAGATGTGGACGTCGTTTTTTCTCCATGGAATTTTTTTTTGTCTTCATAAATTTGCACATTAGAAGAACCCCTCAGGCATTGTGAATGCGTGAGCGACACTGATAATCCTTACCTTGATGCTCAGAATTGAAAAGCCAGGTAAGTAGCAGGAACTGTACGCTGTGTCTGAGAAAGGACTACTCTGGTTTAGTTCATCTGCATCTCGTAAACTTTTCACGTGGTCAGAAGAGAATGCAACCGGCAGTCGGGGGGACTGGACCCTGGTCTCCCTGGCATACAGGGAACCACGCACCTCTGGTTTTGCTGTTTTGAATCTCGGGTGGGGAGGGTGACGTGGACAGAAACTGAACAATGATGTTGGATGAACACAGAAGTTCTCAAAGCTCCATTCCAGTCCTAAAAGTCTTTCAAATCCTTTCATTTCCTTAGGTGTTCTGTAAATAAAATGTTGAAAGATCAGCGCTCTTCCTTCTCTTTCTGGTTCTTTGCCTTAGGAGTTTTGATGGTGAGCCGTGGTTCCTACCTGCTTCTTTTAACTCTTTGTTTACACCTGGGCCCGGCCTGGGCGGGGCTGGAATCCATTGCCTCTCTCCCGGCATGTTCCCCACCAGACTGCGGGCTGCTATAAATCACTTTACTAGGTTCTATTTCCTGAATATTTCTTTTAGGTAGTGGGGGTAGTGGGAAGGGTGGGCTATAGAATTCAAAACAGATTTCACCGAAAGGCCTTTGAGGAGAAGCTGCCAGGGATGACCCAGCTGCGGCTGCTCCCGCGTGCCTCGGCGAGGGACTCCCAGCCGAAAGGACGAGTAATTAGTTTCATTTGTAGGTGAAAGAAGATCTTTGAAGCCGTCTGGCATTAATTATGGTGGTGGTCACTGTTGCCATTTCCGAATCCCGCTTTTTAAGATCATGAACTGTCAGTTTAGAGAAGGCTTTGCAAGTCCTCTTCGGAGGAAGAGCCCTCTTAAAGGGGGTCTCCGCGGGGAAAGCCGGAGACAGCCTGGGCAGGGTGAGATAGCGCGCCACCTCCCATCCTTGCAGGACTCAGTCCTGAACGTCAAATTCCAGGCTCTTCGGGTTTTTTGTATCACAGAAAGGGGCCACCCTTCCGAACGGTAGTAAGAGTGCAGTGGTGCTCCGGTCAGCTCTCGTCCCACGTCATTGGCTCACTATGTGCCTTGTTTCTTACCCCCCTGTGGGTCCCCCAGCCCCTCCTGACCCAGACTCCACACAGTCCTCATTGCCGTTCTTCTCAGGGTACCATGTGAATCCCTGTGAAACTCTGAACCCATGCTTTGTGGGATGAGACGCTCCAGATGCTCTGCTGGGTGACTTCTCTGGCCACCGAATTACCTCCATCAGGAGATCTCTAGGTCCCACATGTCCTGGGCCCATGGGGTCTCCTCTGGGTCCCACAACTTTAATACATGGTGGGTCCCAGGCACCCGCAGCCCTCAAAGCGTCACCCTCACGAAGCCCGGACCTACCCCTCCTCTGCTCTGCAGCAGGTCTGCTGCTACCACTGCTGGTGGTGAGAATTCGCATCCATCGAGTCTTCACGATGTTTTAGGAACTAAGTTAAGTACTTTGCACAGAGTCTCACCTTTAATTCTTAGAAGAACGTTGCAATTTTTAAAAAATATTTGCATTTATTATTTATTTATAATATTTGCATCTATTGCTGCACAACAACTTATCCCCAAATGTAGTGGCTTGAAACAACAAGGACTGGTTGTCCCACAATTTTAGAGGGTCAGGAATTCGGGAGTGGCTTGGTTGGGCCCTTCTGGTTCATGGTCTCTCATGAGGTTGTAGGCAGGGTGCCGGCTGACGGGGCTGCACCTGAGAAGACGCAGTCCCGTGCCTCTTGGCTGGGGTCCTCAGTTTCTCACCACAAAAGCCTCTCCACAAGGATGCCCAGGTCTCCTCAAGACAAGGCAGTGACTCATCAAAGAGAGACCCCCCAGGACAGAAGTTATAGGCTTTTTACAACCTAACCTCAGAAGTGAGATTTCTGCTGTAATTTTCCATGTCTGCTGCATTCTCTTTGTTAGAAGCCCCAGCCCACTTTCCAGGAGAGGGGAAGTAAACGCCACCTTTTGATAATTTATGGATGGACATAGTTTTTAAGCCACCACATACAGGTACTTGAGAAGTGACTTCATGCAAGGCTCTATTTACCTTGGTTCCGAACTTCATTGATCAAGGCACCTGTGGTGTCGAAGACTTTTAGCCTCACCCAGACTGTTCCAGTTCAGACCCTGCCAGGTGTAGCTGCAGGAGCTCGGGCACTGGCTAGTGCTGCATTTCTTAATGTGAAATGGAGATAATAGTCCTTACACCGTTTTTATGTTATTATGATAATTCATAACTCAGAATTTCCGCGGAAGTGCTATGGAAAAAACTATGCAAATAGAAAGTATCTTTGAATAATTTTGAACATTAGAAAGCTCAACATTTGTTTATATCTCCTGGATAATATGGAAATAATAATTTTGGAGCCAGGAATGTAACCTAAAATTCTCACATTCTTCTTCACTTAGCAGAGAACTTACTGTCACCAGAGCGACTTTCTAATAAAACCACATCATGGGACCCATCGGATGGGAGGAAAAGAATACTATTGGGTGTGTAACAATGCACACATTTTGATCAAGATAAAAACAAATAAACAGAGTCATTAAGACAATAAACAATAAGCAAGCTTACCCAGAGTATAGCTGAATATTTGAATCTTGAGAGGAGAGACATCAGTGCTAATGAACAAATTAGGAAACTCACACAGTTTTCAAGATAATTTTATGATACCTATTTCTTGCTATAAGAATATTGCTATCAATAGTTCCTGTCACCAAATACTAATTAAAATTCTCTCCATCCATCCTCTTCTACAAAGTAAAGTCAACAGCTAAAAAAAAAAAAAAAAGTGACTGTAAGGATTTTATTTGGAATCTCAACACAGTGAAATCTGCATAAATTCTAATAAAGCAAAATTAAAATCCATTAACACTTGTCTCTGGTAATTAACAAAAGCTTGCTGTTTTAAATGACTCTGTTTCAGACATATGGATGGAAGGGAAGATGGGAGAATGTGGAGCCATGGAAAAATATGAAGATTATAAACTAGGAATGATGTTATTTAGAAAGTCCCCAGTTTTAAGAAAGAAATAAAAGTTATTTAGGCTTTTAGGAAGCATTGAAAAATGCTTTCCATTATAATGTATAGTTTCACTCAAGAATTTCACCAGATGTTTATTTTACAAGATACATATGACACTTACATTTATGTACATTAATGGTAATTTACTACTCAATTCTAATTACTACCCTCTGGAGAGAACAGACATGTTGACAAATATTGATTATTTAAGACAAACTGCAGAAAACTCATATTTTTTTATTTAAAAACACAAGAGAATTTTAAACTTTCCCTTACATGTTTCCCCAAATATTTGTAGAGAGTGAAGCCATAATGCATTGAAAATTAAAATTTGAACTTATTAGTGTATCACTAATAATTGCAGTATATTTATTCTAGACAAAAGACATTCTGCTAAAAATGGAAAATAGGTTTTTCTGGAAATAAGATTTTAAAAACCTGCTTTTAAGGCATCTTGCCTAGGGTCACTGGTTGTGACTGCACCTATATTGGAAGCAAAAAATGTGGAAAGACAGAAGGAGAAAGAAAGAAAGAGAGACATCTTAGGATGGTTATGGTGATATGAGGGCAATGATGAGCTGAGATTTAATGAGTGCTTACTAGATACCATACACTGTACTAACATGGAATATTTTATTCCCTATTTACAATATGTTCCTTACACTACTACTAATAAAATAGTAATAGTTAACGATTTATTGAGTATCTACTATGTGCCAATGTTTGGGCACTGTGCTAAATACTTCAGCCAAATTATTTCCAATTCTTACTGTAGTTCTGTAAGTGAGGTATTATGTTTCCTGTTTCTTATGTGAAGAAATTGAAGCACAAACAAAAAAGGGCAATTTTCTAGTCACACATTTCATAAGTGCACAAACCAGTGTTCAAACACAGATCTGTCTTGCTCCTTAGGCTCTTCTGTTTCACCACTGCAGTCTCATGCACCCTAGACTGATGATAATATTCATATTATTAATAATTAATATAATGAATATTAATAATAATGATGATAGTAATAACTCCACCACCACCATCACTACCATCACCAACAGAAATTTATATGTGTAGAGTGCTTTTCAATTTCCAAAGTCCCTGGGGCAGGCGATTGTCACCTGATAGAATGTAGTATTTATTGAAAAACCTATTTTATAAGTTGTCTCACACAGTTCAAACCTGTGTTTTTTGAGGGTCAACTGTATTTTATTATTTTTGATGCTATGGTAAAAGGAGTTGTTTTCTTAATTTTCTTTTCAGATGTTTGTCGTTAGTGTACAAAAATGTCACTCATTTTTTTGTGTTGCTTTTGTATCCTGCTACTCTGCTGAATTAATTGTTTTGCGTGAATGTGTGTAATCTTTAGGGTTTTCTACATGTAAGATTGTATCATCTACAAACAGGTAATTTTACTTCTTCCTTTCCATTTTGGGTGCCATTTATCTATTTATTGATTTTCTTGTCTTATTGCTCTGGCTAGAACTTCCAGTACATTGTTGACTAGAAGTAGCACATCCTTGCCTTGTTCCTCGTCTAAGGGGAAACGTTTTCAGCCTTCCATCATTGAGTATGATGCTTGTTGTGAGGTTTTTATATATAACTTTTATTATGTTGAGGTAGTTTCCTTCTATTCCTCATTTTTTGAGTGTTTGTATCATGAAAAAATATGAATCTTTTTATTTATTTATTTATTTATTTATTTATTTATTTATTTATTTATCTATTTATTTATTGTGGGGGAGGTAATTAAATTTATTTATTCTTGGAGGAGGTACTGGGGATTGAACCCAGGACCTTGTGTATGCACTCTACCACTGAGCTATAGCCTCCCCGATCCCTTTTTTTTTTTTTAAATTCTGGCTCTACATCCAATACATTTTTTAAAATTCGTTTTTAATTTTAGGGGGGTTGGAGGCAATTAGGTTTATCTATTTACTTACTACTTTTGGTGGAGGTACCGGAGATCAAACCCAAGACCTTGTGCACGTTAGGCACGCATTCTACCACTGAGTTATCCCCCCCCCCCCCCCGCTTGAATCTTGTCAAGTGCTTTTTCTACATCAATTGAGATGATCATGTGTTTTTTTCCCCTTTCATATTGTTAAAGTGAAGTATTACATTAATTGATTTCCATATGTTGAACCACTGTTGCATTCCAGGAATACGTTCCACTTGGTCATGGTGTATAATTCTTTTAATATGCTGCTGAATTTAGTTTTCTAGTGTTTTAATGAGGATTTTTGTATCAATATACATAAGGGATGTTGGTCTGTAGTTTTCATGTTGTGTCTTTGGTGTTGGTGTCAAGGCAATGATGGCCTCTTAGAAAGGCTTAGAAAGCACTCTGTCTTCTTCAATTTCTTTTTTCCCAAAAGTTTCAGAAGAATGGATGTTAGTTCTTCTCTAAATGTTTGGTTTATTTCCCAGTGAAGCTATCTGGTACAGGGATTTTCTTTGTTGGGAGGTTTTTGGCTACTGATACAATGGGCCTACTAGCTGTAAGTCTATTTAGATTTTTACTTTCTTTGTGATTCAGTCTTGATAGGTTTTGCATTTCTAAGAATTTGTCCATTTCATTTAGGTCACCCAATTTGTTGGTGTATAATTCTTCATAGTACTTTCTTAAAATCATTTTTATTTCCATAGAATCAGTAGTAAATCCCCATTTTCATTTCTGATTTAGTGATTTGAGTCTTCTCTCTTTTTTTTCTTAGCAAATTTAGGTGAAGTTTTGCCAATATTGTCAATCTTTTCAAGAACCCACTTCTGGTTTTGTTGATTTTCTCTATTATTTTTCTATTCTTATTTTATTTGTCTCTGCTCTAATCTCTATTATTTCCTTCCTTCTGCTTGGATTTAGTTTTTTCTTCTTCTACTAGATCTTTCAGTTGTAAAGTTGGATTTTGATAAGAGATATTCCTTCTTTTTAAAATGTGTTTATAGCTGTAATTTTCCCTGTTAGTACTGCTTTCCCTACACCCCATAAGTTTTGTTATGTGGTATTTTTGTTTTCATTCATCTCTGAGCATTTTCTAAGTTTTCTTGTAATTTCTTCTTTGATCCATTGGTGGTGTTTAAAAGTGTGTTGTTTAATTTCCACAAATTTGTAAATTTTCCAGTTTTCCTTCTGTTACTGATTTCTGACTTCATCACATTGTGCTCTAGATGTGTATAATGTCTACCCTTTTTAAAGCTATTGAGACCCCCTTTGTGGTCTAACATATGGTCTATCCTGGAGAATGCCCCCGTGCACTTGAGAAGAATGTGTACTATATTGTTGTTGAGTAGATTGTTTTGTATAGATCTGATTTTAAATCCCTTAAATGAAATTCTTATTTTGTTGTAACTTTCAGTCCAGAATTTCTTTTTTTCTTTGTCTTTCTGTTTTTTATGTCCTTTGATGTTTCCCTTGTGTTTATACAGTTTCTTGACTTTTCTCACATCTTCCTTTAGTTCTTTGTGTATCTTTAAGACAGCTGTTTTAAAGTCTTTGTCTGGTAAGTTTGCTATCTAGTCTTTCTCAGGTACAGTTTTTGTTGGTTTATTTTTCTCTGAATGGGACATATTTTCCTATTTATTTGTATGCTTTGTGATTTTTGTTGTTGTTGCTGGAAACTGGATATTTGAATCTTACAATGTGGTAAATTGGAAAATTAGTTTCTTCCTCTTCCCCTGGGCTGAGTGCAGAGGCACAGACCCTGGCAAGCCCGTCCTCCTCCTGCTGAAGTGACTTCCAAGGAATTTAAAGGACTGACACATTTTCCCCCTTCATTTTGCTCCCTTTCCACTTTTAGACAGAGAACATCCAAAAGGAACCACATAAACAAGGAGGGAATTGAAAAAGTCATTGCACGTGCCCTGGGAAAGGTGCAGGTTCAGAAAAGACCTGAAAAGATGTTAGGTTTATGTTCAGACTGATCCCCAGCACAGAAACAGTCCAAAAAAGCAGAGAGAGTACACAAAACAAAACCAAAAAACAGCAAGAGAACATTGTATTGACAGTTATTGATCAGAGCACAGATTTTTGGCCTTACTGTCCACCCTGGCTCTTGTAAGTCATGCGTAAACTGCCCCAGAAACATGTGCATAGCTACCTGCCTGGACTAGAGGGTGGGGGTTGGCAGCTGCTACTCTGCAAAGAGCTTAAATTGACCAAAGCCAAGCATAATTTACCAAGGAAGGCTTCCCCTGGATGTTATAAGTTTTCAGATAGACTCTGGAGTTCCCAGACAGTCACATCAGACAGATGCTGCCAGCACAACTGTGGTCCAGTCGAGGAGGTGGATTCCTGGTGCTTCCTATTCTGCCATCTGCCCAGCATTTTCCTCTTTCATTTTTAAATGAATATGAGAGAAGAGCTGATGTCTAAGTGCAGAAACTTTCTATGTAATACTGAGGGAAATCATCATTTCCATGGGTATTTACCTGCAATTTAGTGAACCATAGACTCTAGAATAAAAGAGAGGCCTTTATTACCTTTTTCTAAATGGTAAAGGATCATTCATGAATCAGATGTGGATTCGAAGCTCAGAGGATCTTGAAGGGGTTGCTATTTGAATGAGTCTGGGTTCCCACTCATCTATATATTCTTTTTTGGGAGGAATAAAGGAGCTAAAACAGATGTCCAGGTCCTGAGCCCAGTTCTGAACACAGCTGTGCTTCTGGTTTCCTGTTCTGTGGTGGTTGTTGTTGCAGACCTGGACCTGTTTGTCTGATGGTAGCTGCGTGTGCGGCTTTGCTCTTCAGGATCTCATGGTCTATGTTCCACAAATTGCTATTTCTGCCCCTGTGGCCAGCTTTAAGGTTTTCTTCTGTCTTGCAGGTGCCTTAAGAGTTGGCTTCAAAAGTTACATCAGGCACCAAAGTAATTTTCTTTTCAGAAAACTACACCAGTTGACTTTTGGACTAGAAATAACATCACATGAGACATCTTTCTGCTAGTGCTGAAATGCCAGAGTCCCCAAAGGACCATGTGAATACAGAGGGGCACCCCAGACTATATTTAAGAAATCGGTGGATTTTTAAAATCCAGATATATAGAAAGCATAGGTAGGGCAATATAATATTTAGAAAAACATATACGTATATCCTGTGGTCTTGAAACCTGCACTTATATTTCTCATTCTATTCAGACAAGGCCAAACAATTAGAAATCTTTCATATTTCAGATGGGATCCAGTCAATGAAATATGCCATCCAGAAGATGAAGACCTGAGAAAAGAAAGACATAAAAAGATCATATTTATGTCAGTATATAGGCTTGTGTAATACTGATGCACACACCACCAATGGTTCACTTTGGGTCTCATGAATTGATTGGGTCATTCCAATTTTTCGGATTTGCAGTATTTGCCAATTTGATTGGATTTCCATTCAAGGGTGGGAGTTAGATTTTGTAGCATAAAATTAAAGATGATCTGTTTGCTTATTTAAAAAAGAGTGTAGCTTAAGTTATAAACATTTGATTGAAGAGAATCAAGGATCTTTGGAATTCTTCAGGCCATATACCCCTGATTTTCTGTTTCTTTGTGAGCTCGTCAAATATAGAAAGTCAGGTGCTTTATTCTCAGGTGGTGTGTAATGTTGATCCTTAGTGTCTGAGGCAGCATCAAAAAAACAGTTGTCAGTCACAAGCATTAAGTTGTCTTTGCTCCAGGCACTGTACTTGGTCTTGATGAAGGAGCTTAGTGACAATGAGTAAACACTGGAGCAATAAATAAGTAAATGAATGTACACATCATACACAAATCAAGAGGGTGCCCTACCTTTTACGTTTTTCCTGTTTTGTTGTTGGCCCTCTTTCCCCTCTAGAATAACTCCCTCTGATAAGGAAACAAGGTTCTACTCCACGGGGATGAAGGTGAGGTGGAAAGAGACAAGCTTGTAGTTTCTTCCTTTGGGTAATCAAAGCCCAGCACTGATGACAGTGACCATGCAGACAGAAGAGTTTCCGGGTGTGAGGGAAAGGGTTTTCAGTGACTCCAACAGTCACTTCTGAATAATAATAATAATAAAAAAAGAACTACTACTTTGAAATTATTATTATTTTATTATAACTTAATATGCTTACAATTACACTGAAAAAAATGATATAAATAAGAAATCACTCGTAAATAGTATCGAAGTTTTATTTTTTCTTTTCCTCGCAGTAGTTGTATTTTATGTGGTACTATTTTTATTTAATGTTGCATCATGAATATTTTCCTCTGTAGGTGAACTTATTTTCTTAGAAGTAGTGTGGGGTCAAAGAATTGTGTAACTTAAGGGATATTATAGGTCATCTCCAGGAGATGCCTACATTTTTAGGCGCTGGCACCTGAGGGATGCTAGCATAAGTAAACTGATGCGCGAATCAAGAAGGTTGGAGAATGTCCATTTTGAAGAGGAAAACTATTGGAATATAAGGAGGCTAGGTTCTGAAATAATCCCACTCTCCCTCTGCAAACAAATGAGCTACCACCTTCCCTTCTTGCCCCCACCCTCCAATAACACCTTGAGAGACCACAGATTCGTGCAAACCTTTCTGTTTTCCATGGAAGAAACGGGCAGAAGCAGGTATGGGACCAAGATCTAGGTCACTGCTTTTTCCGTTGATCCTTGTTCTCTAACATAATTAGCAGAACAGCAGTACCTCCCTTTTCCATTATTCATAGGGCTTAATTTTTACCTTAATTTTGTCCAGCTAGGATGGAAAATCAAGTTGCCTCAGAGATGTAAATATAAAGATATGGCTAATTTCTTTTTCCATCTTTGACAATGTTCCTTCTTAGTTTTAGAAGCTGTTTGGTTAATTGCATTTTTTTTTTTTTTTGGAGAAGTTCATTTGTTCTATATCATTTAAAGAACGTAACTAAATGCTATTTTCAAATATATGTATGAATTTTTGGATGGTTGAACAAATGCTTTTTTAAAAAAGAAAACTTCAAAATCTTTGAAGCTGGACATTTCTTTCCAATGTATTGGAAAAACAAATAATCTTTTGAGATTTCAGATATTTTTATTGGACCTTGATTTGTTACCAAAATGTATAATCTTCTTATCTAATTCTAGTCTCTAATTTTCTATGAATGGTTATTATAGCAAAATGCTGTGTCAGGCACTTGAGGGAATACATAAGCCAAAATATTTAGGTTGAAATTACTTTGTAATAATAAGCTAAACAAACATTTGCTCTAAAGCTCAATCCTTTCATTGTTAGAATTAATAGCAGCTAGGGAAGTCTTCCTTTTGTTTGTTTTTGGCATGTAATGAGGTTGAAATACAGCTATTTCTACTTATTAAATCAATAATCCACTTCTCAAAATAAGATAAATTATTTCCATAGAGTTCACATTTTCTCAGTACTAGGCAAAGCTTGATCCTAAACATTTTTTTACTTGTCAGTAAAGGAACTAAAATCCATTCTAATGGACCAGTTGAATAACTAGAGCTTTCAACATGCCTAGAGGTGAAGAAGTACTTTGTGAAATACCAGTCAGTAGTCACTATCCTGCCACACAGACCCCCTTTCTCTCGTGGACTTGGAAATATCAGCAAGAAGTGTTCAGCCAACAGAAAGCAGCGACAGACACCACAAAAATACAATTATAAAATCTAGTGAAGACATTACTGCATGAAATGCTATCATTTTTACAGTTTGGCTTCTGATACAGGATCTGCTAGTTAAGATTAGTTAGATAAGTTCAGATTAGTCAATATACGGAACAACTGCTTCAGACAGTTGCTTAGGTTGTGCACTGCACATCTCCAGGAGGCACCACCAAAAAGACTATTGTCTTTTGTAATGAGCCGACACCAAGTGTTTAAGCACGTTAAATAAATTAGTGTGAGCTCTTACTGTTGTTTCAAGAATGTTTTATTTCTTATAATTCTAACTGTCTGCATGTGTTCTCTGGGGCAGCTTTGTAAAGGATGATTTCCAAAATTGCAAAAATGTGTATGTGGGATGACGAGGCCTGGGAGATACAATGCCTGTTTCAAATGCTTCCACTGACTCGCCGGTGGATGTTGAGCAAGCTGCTTTGACACTCTTAAGCTTGATTGATCCTCCAAGAAATTATGGCAGGTGATGTTTGCTTCATCCTTCGAATGGGGTGCTTGACCTTGTGTGCTATACATTTTGCCATTCTCATATAAAATCAGACACTCTAAATATCTTCATCGTAGCCTTTTATACCTGCAAAAGTTAACACCAACACGTGTCTGCTGAGAACCGCCAGAAGTACTGAGCGTAGGAACGTGTATTATTACCCGGAGACGTTTTTCCTGTCAGCTGTGCCGCCTGATGAATTCACTGGTTCCCTTAAAGGCCAGGTCTGGGAAGGCTGAGGATTAGGGCTGGGAAGATTGACTCGAGGTGCTTACCTGTCCTGCTCTGAGGGGCCAGCATTCCTGTGGCTTGCCTCTTCCTTGCTCCTTCCCCCTGTTCAACATGTGAGGACCTCTGATAGCAAAATGGCTTTGTGATGCTTTGAAACTGACAGGGTGAGCACGGTCTGAGGGAAATTAACCAAGTGAACACCATCCAGAAATTACAGATCACAGGTTAACACACCTTTACATGCTTCACCTCACCTGGCCCGGGGCCACGCACCTAGAGTGAGTTCAGAGGTACTTGTATTAAGGTGGCAGTGAACCTGCTTTATTATTCTTCTGAAATGGGAGGCCCTGAACAGAGGCTAATAAATTTCATCATGCTTATTATTTAGGACCATTTGCTATAAAAGTGAAAGTCAAAAACACTATTCAGGATGTACGCTGGTAATTTTTTAAAACTTCCTACAGACTTCCTTCTTTCAGAGTGCACAGTGTATCATATTTGCAGAATTCTGTTACACAGAAGAACATGTGTGTGGATGGAAGTATACATATGTTATAGTTAGTAAGATCTTTCAGAGTCCGCGATGAAACTCTAGACAGGGGCAAACATGTCCAAAGGATTATCCTTGTTTAATTATACTATAAAGCCTCAAAAGTTTTAAGGACTTAACATTTTCTCAAGGGGATGTGCGTGTGTGTGTGTGTGGAGGTGGGGGTGGAGGTTGAGTGTGGGCAAGATGTTTCTGCCTGCTGCTCTGAGTTCCATGAAGAACTTACTTGCAGAAACAGATCTTCTTCCCATACAAGGTTAACATGTTGTTAAGTCTAACACAAAGGCAATGGCTTCGAATATAATGACAAATCAACCCGAAGCTTCAAATGAGGGCTTTTTAAGGATTTTACTCTGTCAAAAAAATATCCGGCTTTGCATTAAAGTCTGACTGAAAGAAATCACTGTAAAGGCCACATACCTTTATCTGCTAAAATTAACACAGAGTGGAACCTTTGTCACACACACCCCATATTTGTCTACTTCTTTTCAAATGGGTTATTATTTAATATTTGCTGAACCAGATCCGTGCGGTGCACGAACTGCTGTCTATGTTAAGCACTTTTGTTAATGGAATTAATGCGCACCCGCAGAAGCGCCCTTTTAGTTAGCGAATTACAGGACCTGTGTGCGCAGAGAAGTGCAGCACGTGCTGCTCTGTTTTAAGAAAAACCCCAAAAGGGTGAAACCACTTTACATAGAGGCTTCTCTCGTCAGTGATTCTCAAGCCTTTTTTTTCCAGCAGTCCTGCCTGACAGGTAAGTTTCCTTCATGTGTCATATTCCTTAAATTCTTTCAGTTCTCTAAGTATCATTTATGACACAGAAGAAGAAAAAGGAGGCGGAAGAGAAGGAAGAAGAATTTGTGTTGGTGTTTCTGATGATTTATTTGACAACATAACTGCACTCACAAACATATAATTTTTTCCCTAGAGATATTATACAGCATCTGCACTTGTTCAAGTCAGCAGAGCTAGAAATGCTAATTTGGTTGGACATGATTGCAATTCCTTGTCTCTATCTCTCTCTCTTTCCTTTCTTTTTTTTTTTTTTTTTTTTTTTTTGGAATAAATCACACCTTCAAAGCTTCATTTAATTGCCTAGAATTTTCCCCCTAACTTTTGTTAATTTCTCCATCATCTTTACAATTTTTTCATCCACATTTAATTTGACCACAATTTTTTCCTGGTGACTTGCCTTTATGTTAAAAAAATATTTATCCCAGTTTTCATGGAAAATACTCTATCTCTTTTTGCACATGTAGTTAGTTTAGTAAATATTTAAATCCGATCTCCCAGTTATAGGTATATCACAAGTGACGTCAGCAGGAGCAGACATGACTCGATGAGTCAGCCACTGGCCTGGTGGGTGCAGAGCTGTGTGGGTGACCAGGGAGGTTCCAGGGGCATCTGGAAGGTTTGGGATGAAGATCAGTAAAGAGGAAATTTGTGTAATATTCTTGGGGACAACCGTCCTGCAGAAAGCACTATTGTTGCAGTTGGGTGGGAAGTTGGGTAGTTTTAGAGCAGTGGCCCCCGAACCTGGATGTGTTCAGAATCACTGGGGAAGCTTTTAAAAGTACTGATGTCCAGGCACCATCCAGACAATTAGAATCCCTGGGGCTAGAACCTGGACATTAATATTTTTAAGAAGCTCCGCAGGGAAGTTGGACCTACAAAGTGGAGTATTCAGCTTTGGTAAAACGTGATTCACTGAAGTTAAAAAAAATTAAAATGCTTTCTTTTGCAAAATTACCTTAAAGTGTTTTCTCCCAGCAGAGGAAAGGCAGAAGGACATTTTTCTTCTACTCTCAAAATTTTAGGATCACCATGGACTAAACTTAATAAGGAAACGCTGTTTATCACTAGTGGGGTAATCTCATAAAGGCTAGAAGTTGAAGCCAAACTGTGCTGGGTAGAAAGCAGCAAAGGATGCCTGTGTGTTTGTCTGAGCAGACTTTTAGCTCTTTCCTGACTTTTAGGAAAAAGACAATCTGACACTTAGATAGATAGATAGATAGATAGATAGATAGATAGATAGATAGGTAGGTAGATAAAATAAAAAAGTTGCAAGTTTCTATGGCAAGTCCTCTTAGTGCATTTGTTTTTAAGGAGCATAATTTTACATATGCATTTGGATATAGGCTTCCCTGGATGTCTTTTTTCTATCTTTAATTTCTTGTTAAGTGTTTTATGCTAGTTTCCTAAATATATTGAATCCTGTAGACACACAGTGAAGGGCTTGGAAGGGATTTTTGTCCTTGAGGTGTTTCTTTCATGAATTATAATGCTGTATCCCCAAATAATTTTTAACAAGTGTAATTTATCTCTTGTCTCCGATTCTCTATACCTTTTTGGATCATCTATAACTGCAAAGAACTCGTGAACTGTTTTACAATTTAAAAAAAGAACTGGATGACAGTTTAACTATGTGTGTAAAACTAGAATTAGAATACAAATTCATTTCTGGCCTTTTAATTTCGGCATGGTTATATTTACATATATATATATACATACATATAATAAAACAGATATATACATATTTGTTAGGTAAACAAATAAAATAACACAAAGAAAAATTCTAAACTCTGCCTGCAGTGACTATCAAGGGTGGTCACTGTTGGAAGATTTTTGCTGTTTTCAAATGTTTAATTCTATTTGTTCCTGTGTTGATGAGAGGAAGTGTAAATATAGCAGTTCCAGAGGAGAGCTGAGGATTCCTGGAGCTGCAGGGCCGGAGCTGAGGGTTTCATATAAAAGGCAAGGAGACCATCTCACACGGTGTGTATGTGATTCTTCAAATGTGGCCAAAAAGAGGCTCCTCATGTTTGACGTCCAGAGTCAAACACTGTGTTTACATAAAGTCAATGTCCCTGGTATCATTGCGTGTGTGTGTGTGTATTTGTGTATTTTCACTAGTCCAGCCTATTGTTTTGACCAAATTATTGCCTTGGCAATTTTACGTTTGGTTAAGTCACCTATAGTTTCTTCATGTAGGTAATAAGTGGTAGAGACGGAATTCAAGCTTTGGATGCTCTTACTTAAAAACCCATGTGTACACCACGGATGAAACATGAGGATATATGGTAAGTGAAACAATCCAGCCACAAAATTCAAATACTGTGTGGTTCCACTTACATGAGGTACCTAGAACAGTCAAATTCATAAAGACAGACAGCAGAAGGCTGGTTGCAGGGGCTGGGCGAGGAAGGACGGGGAGATATTTTTTAACGAGCAGAGTGATGCTGGGGAAGATGAAAAAGTTCTGGAGATGGATGGAGAGGATGGTCACACAGAGGGTAAATGTACTTAATACCACAGGACTGTGTGCTTAAACATGCGCAAACTGGTAACTTTCATACTGTGTATATGTAACCACAATTTTAAAAATGAGAAAAAAATGTGCTTTCCAATTTAGCAGTCTGACTCTTCCTGGGCCTTTTACTTTATTTTATGTATTACAAATTTAATAATATGTAATTGATTTTTATTTTAGTATAATCAATTTTAAATTATTCTGGAAATAAATCAGTAGTTGAATTCATGATATGAATTGAATATGAATATATTCATGATATGATATGAATTGGGCATGGCCTAAATATGAGATAACTCTGAAAATGGTGACTGCCCCTTGATTTGAAACTATGTAACATACATGCTCAAATCTAAAATCCCTAAATGTTGCCTTACACGTGAATAGTGTTTCACGGTTTATAAAATGCTTTTAGACATATATTTTTTAAATTCTCACAAAATTTAGAAATATTATCCCATTTTACAGATCAGAAAATTGAGGCTGAGAGATAATATCCTGCAGAGATGAGTCTCTGGCTCCACAACTGGCTGTTTCCATTAGACTGAAGAGAGAGAGAAAAGGGACCAAGAGGTAGGTTCAGGCTTTACCAGCAGAAACACCAAAGCCAGACTGTCACCTCTCTTTAGGGAACATGACTCTGTGTTTGGGCATATTAGAGAAATTTGCAGGACGAGGGGTCGGGGTGCAGGAGGGCAGCAATGCAGAGCTGGGGAGTGGGAAGACACGGACACGTGGTCCACCCATGTTAGTTTCCGTATGGGATGCTTCCACTTGGTAAAACCTCTCTTTGTTGTGTTAGGCACAACGACACCTGGGGGGAGAGGTCACTAAACTTAACACCGAAACTTTCAAATAATAACCAGCAAACTCTGCTCTCCTGCCCTGGTTCTTTACATTGTCACTACTTGCAATCATGTCTTTCCTTCTTTTTTCACACACACACACCACACACACACAAACTCTAAAGCAGACGACAAAAGCCAAGAACCCCCAGCACAGCCAACATGAAACAACCCCTCCGGTCCGTGCCTGGATGGAATGTCTCCCGCTCCGCGAGCGGGTTGTTGTCTTTGTACTAGGATGTCAGTGCCCAGTGGGCGGAGACCCTGTCATTCTGGATTAACTCTCCCACAGGCTGAGTGAATCACCACGAGCAGGGGAGTGCTTATTCAACAGTACTTGAGTGACTGATAAGACAAGCCATTGTGCCAGAAGAAATGCTAATTTTAAAATGTCTGTAAATTCCTGAATTTCACACGTGGGAAGTCCAGGGACCCGGGGGAGCTCTTGGGAATTAGTAATCTGATACAGAATCTTTCCCCTTGGTGTCACCTGTTACAATTTGGCCTCCCTTTGCTGTGACCGAAAATCATTACCAGCTGACAGCTCTCCCAAGCCTGGTGTCTGCAACCAAAATGAAGTGTAGACGGCTGCTGACATTGGGCGGGTAACAACCTCAATCTGTAAATTTGCCTGGGTTGCTCAGACAATTCAAATCACTCAGTGAAGATCTGGAAGTCCATTCTGATGGAGATTTATTTTGGTAGGTAACAACCTGAGTGTGAAGACAAATCTTTCTTTCATCTGAGGCAAGGTCTAGAGTTGTTAGTTCTACTTTTATTAATGCTGTCGAAAGATGAGGTCTCTATTTTGATTGGATAGCCTTACAGTAAAAAACAGATCTGTTGGAAGAGACAGGAGGCTGACTGGTTCCTAGAATGAAGATATAGT
The DNA here is from genome assembly GCF_036321535.1 of Camelus dromedarius. Lineage (NCBI taxonomy): Eukaryota > Metazoa > Chordata > Mammalia > Artiodactyla > Camelidae > Camelus > Camelus dromedarius. Next base: position 6,180,484 of record NC_087454.1, on the reverse strand, counting down.
GGACGCTGAGTAAACCAGTGTCTCCCAGATCACGTGATCCATTAAGTAGATTTTGGAAGCCACATTGACCCTTGTAGCTACGTTCAAATGACATCAGTATTTCAGTTGCCAAACAAAAACAAATCAAACATGGAAGTGCATATTGCTGGACTCCTCCTAAAACACAGGACAAACAATTTTATCTAAATAGAGATGCCATGGTGTCATGGAAAAAATGAATGGATTTGGAATTAGAAGAGCTGGTTTCACAAACCAGCTCTACTCTGTCCTAGCTGTGTGATTTGGTCAGTCTAAGCCCAGTCTCCATCTCTACAACTGACAGTTGTGTGTGGTTTGAAAAGTGGTTGTCTATTAAAGAATTCCGAATTCTGTACATAGGCACAGCCCTCCTCTGGGATTTATTGCTTAATTCTTCTTCCTTTGAATATGGACTGTACTTAATGACCTGTTTCCAATGAATAGGCTAAGGAAAGGGGAATATTATAACTCTAAAGTGGGGAACACTGGCAAATACAATCTTAAGCAAGCAGTCAAAGTCAACATCACCAGTGACAGGTCATGCAGATATGACACAGCCCCGTGAGATTATGCAACGAATCCGACACTTTGCCTTTGTGATAGTCTTTCCCCCAAAACATAACCCCGGTCTAATCATGAATAAACTTCAAACACAATTGAGGACCATTCTCTAAGCCAACTGATCCACACTCTTCCAAGGGCCATGTCATGAAAGACAAGGAAAGATGGAGAACCTGACCCAGACACAAGAAGACGAAGGACACATGATGGCTAAATGCTATGTGGTGTTTGGAACTGGATCCTAGAGCAGATGATTGAAATCCGAGAAAAGGGTGTTTGGTTAATAGGACTGTACCAATGCTGATTTCTTAGTTCTGACAAATGTACCATAGTATGCATTTGTGACAGTGATGCATTCATGATAGTATGCAAGTATGACAGTAGCATTAGGGGCAGCTGGTGAAGGATCTATGGGGACTACCTGTTCTATCTTGTTGACTTATCTGTAAATCTAAATTTATTCCAAAATAAAAGAAAAAAAATAAAAGATTGTGAGTTGATCAAATAACAGGAATTTGGAGGGACACAGGATTAGAAAATGTGGATAGGGTTACTATCAGAATAACTACACTGAAAACTTAGCAAGCCACAAGGACCCTCTGTGGTTTATCAGTATAGTGAAGTCAAGGGCTAAAAAACAGTGTATAGTTTCTCTTTCTTCCCCCCTGTTTAGTCTACCAAGTAAATATGTCTTGAATTAAAGACGACCAGGACCCTCAAAGTGATGAGGATATTGAGGAAGAATTCAATTACTATCCATATACTCTGTAGACAGCTCAGTTCACGATGTGTGAATTAATAATCAAATAATTGATAGAGTACATAAATATGTAAATTTCACTTACACAAACTTGGATGAAATTGGGCAGTAAATTATAAATTCAAAATCTAGAAGATGCCTATAAAGATTAAGGTAATTTTCCATTTTCTTCAAATTGGCAGCGCCGGCTAAAAGTGAGGTCAATATTAATTAAGAAAAGCAGGGAGAAGAATAATAAATTACTGAAATTGGTTGGTTAACAGAACTTGTTATGTAACTCAGAAGTTAGAATGACGGGATTAGAGTTGAAAGGAATTTTAGAGATCTTCCAATCCTCTTATTTTAAGGTGGGAGTAAGAATATTTATTCAGTTTGGAGATGTAGAAACACTTTTTCAAGATGCTTTCACAGGTTCACAAGGGCACAATAGAACATGGGGTTTCTGAATCAATCATATCTCTCTGAGGCGGAGATTCTTTGTGGGGAGGTGGTTCATGAGCTTCAGGGATCTCTGGAAGCCTGAAGTTATATGCAGAAGTTTCCCGGTGTGCATATCATTTTTCTGGAGAAGACTCATAGTGGCTTTCATCTGAAACTTAAAGGAGTCTTAACCCCCAAAAGAATGAGAACCTCTGCTTTGGAATTCAAAGGTTACTCATTACAATGTTCTGAGGACATTGCTAGAGTGATTTTAATGTTTCTATAGCTTGTATCAGATTTTAAATAGAAACATGGTAGCTGGAGCCTGGTCAGTTCTCAAAAGGTACCGCATTCTTTGGGGAAATCAGACTGTCTGATTTTCTCTAGATATCTTATCCTTTTCTCTGTAAACAAAGTAAGTTCCTGTCCACTGGGTAAAAGATAAATGAGGTATTGAGCATCGACTATTGACCCCTAACTCATTTAATCTAATATTAATACCAGTATCCCATTTCACAGGTGAGGAAACTGAAGCACAGGGAAGATTGGTAATTGCCTGAAAGTCACAAAGCTAAGAAGCGGTAAAATCTTAGTTTTTGAAGCCAAACCAGGGCCTGTACTATGCTGGGCTTCTTTCTCTCTGATCTGTTACTTATTTGTCTGGTGCGCTGGATAAGCAAGTCCATCACTGACCTTTCATAGAGCTTCTTAATTTGCAACAGTAGAGGCAGAAAAAAAAAAGTGAGACGAAGAAGTGTGAGCTTGGTAAGTAGCATTATATAAATGTGAGTAGTTCTGTTTCCACCACCTTCTCGCTCACCTTGGACCCGCAAGTTAATCTTGGTTATCTTAACCATAAAATGGAGCTAATAATATTTATCTCAAAGGGCAGCTCCGATGATGAAATGAGATAACGCACGTAAAGCACTTAACATTGTACAAGCCAAATTGTCTACTCTATCAATGTTAGCAATTATGAGTATAACAGATTATGCTAATTCTCATTTATTTCATAACGTGCTTTTCATCAAAAAATGTGAAAAAGGAGCAAAAATTTTGGCATGTATAGTTAAACCTTAACATAGTTTAAATGAGCTCACGAAGATTTCAATTTATACGGATATCAACGTCATAGACTTCTAAAACAGCCAGATAAAGAATGACTGTGACTGTGGACAACTCTGTGGTTATTCTAAAATCCACCTAGTAGTGCACTTTAAATGGGTGATTTATATGGTCTGTGAATTATATCTCAATAAAGCTGATATATCAAAAAAAAAAAAAAACTTACTGTGGCTGGCACAAAACAAACAGAAAACTGGACTGAACCCAACCAAGCATTTAATGAAGGACAGGCATTTTATTTTTAGAATCAAAGGCTATCAAACGCTGGCTACTCTCTCTGTTTGCCCCATAGGTAGGTTGTAGAACTCGTTCTTTGGTGTACTAGTTACTTCGCTGCACTCATCCGACGGCCTGAAATACAGTTACAAAAATGGCTTCTAACACGCGGTCAGGGAGTCGCTTAAATGGAGCATCTGCTTCCACGTGTCCAAGTAAGTAGAAGACAGCCACATGCTACGTTTAGATCAGTGATTTGTGTAGCACATTTGAAATAGAAAAATTACGAGTTCCGGCCCTTTGTTGCTATGCATTCGTATTCTGACATGGTACCCAGTGAAGTCATCTGTACATTGCATGGAAATTCTGATTTCTAAAACACTGTTCCTCAGGGCACCCCTCCATTCATTTTCCTTGTGCCTTCTGGTTACCGTAGCACTTTGCAAAGGATCAAAGAAGCATTCACACAGCGTATGGATGCATCTCAGTGGTTTGCATTTGTAGATGCACAGAATAATGGCATCTTGTTAGAAAAAAAAAAAAAAAGGTATGTCCTCAGGAAAGGTGTTGAAGGCATGGAAATCAAGTCTGTCAGTGTTTTTCTGGATCCAATTGTATTTTGAACAGACAAAAAGCCCTACAACTGGAGAGTCTTTGTAACTCAGTTGATGCTGGGTGATTCCAACTTCAGAAATCAAAGAAGGAAACGGAGCCATTATGTAACCTGTACAAATTCTTCCTCCCGAGTTTAACCCTAATGTACTTCTTTGAGGTGAGGTGATGTGCCCAAGTTGAAAGGCTGGAAGCTGGACGGGTATGGGATGGAGCAAATGAAAATTTTTTGATTTAGATGAGCTGTCATGGTCTCCTTATTTGTAAAATAAGAGTAAGAAGTGCATATACTGGGAAAGAATGAAACTTCATGCTTTGGTCTAAGACGAACTTCTATTGTCCTGGGTCTGCCCATTTTTTATTTTAAACAAATTAATGGCACTAGACAGTGCTCCTGAGAAGACTATCAGCCATCAATTCTGCCTCATTGACCACACTGTTAGAGACAAGCATCAAAAGTATTTGCATTTTAAAAACTCTCTGTTTTCGAATTATTGACTCTAGGTGAAGTTGAGCTAAGGAAGAAATTTGCAATTTGAAAATTCTTAGCATCTCATTTTCCTTGAAAGCATTTATTAAGACTCTATTTGTTCAGGGAAAAATGTAAGGTACCGTTCAAAGTTCTATTCTCTGAACTTACCTTTTCAGACAAAATCTCGGCATAAAGCAAGTCTTCAGAGCAATGCGTCAGTGCCCAGAGGAATCCGTCCTCGGCACGGAGTCCCGTGGAGAGGCGGCGGTGGGAACTGCCCTTCTAGGGGAAATTGCTGCCTCTTTTCCAATTAGTCGGGAGCTTGATGGAGGAAATAGGATTTCAGAAGTTGTTTGAATGATGGAAACAAGAGAACTAGACTAAGTGGGGCTGCGGAATATGCCAGGCGTGAAGTGCATCTTAGAGAAGACTCGAGGGGCGCGAGGACGCGATAGATGTTTAAATGTAAAAAGAAACACAGAGGATGCACAAAAGGATTGTGAGCTATCACGTAAGGAAACAGTGTGATGGGTGTTATTCGTCACTCAGGTGAGACTCTTTCTACCGAAATATGATCTTAACGTAAATCACTTCCGTTCTCCCTGTTCCTAAGTTACTGTAACGTGATTAGGCTCAAAGCTACTTCCATGGTAGTTTTTCAGGATGGTTGAGGACTAGTTTGTATGCCAAAGTTCTCCAAGAGAAGGGGTGGTGGCTTTTTTTTTTCTTTCATTCGGTCATTCAGCAAACTCTGTAAAAACCGATGAACATTTATTGTGAAGCAGTGACTACGCAAGAGACACGAGCACAAATGAAATGGGATCTGGTGCCCTTAACTCCGTGGGATGCCCTGATGAGAAAGCCAGCAAACAGCTCTATCGACGCAGAGGTACCTACCTGCACTCAGCACCGCAGTGGACCCGGGAAGGAGACACCCAGAGAAGGTGGGAGGTGGTATGTCAGCAGGTTCTTGAAGGACTTGAACCCAATTAGCTACAAAGGAAAGAAATAAAGAAGAGATGAATCGAGAATCCTTTTAAAATTAGGATTTCACACACACACACACACACACACACACACACAGCCGTCAGATTAAGAGACAGCAGTGTGAATCCAAAAACTTTGTGGTTTTAGGGCTGAAAAGATGGAACTCTGGTGACATTCTTTATGTTTGGTGAAGCTGAGCAAAATTGTGGGATACTGAATGAAGATGAAAAGTGCTGTCCTGGATGCTGGCAATTTTTGATTACTAGCAAGCTAGAGGGTTAATCGCTCTGTCTCAGATATTGTTAAAGTAATAGTTAATGGTTATTATTGTCTCACAGCGTTTGAATCTAGCTTAAAAGAGAAGAGTGCTTGCAGCTAAATATGAAAGCTCATCACAACTGCATGAGATGAAAACAGGAATTTCTACGATTATTGGTAGCCATAGATGACAGAAGTGATGTTTATTACCATAGACAGCTACGTTTCTACGTATATCAGAGAGGAAAAAAATGATGGAAACTTTGAGAAGCTAATGTACTGGCAAGAAATGCCTAAGTGAAAAACACGGTGGTCAAGAGAGGAGACCTTCAGTGCTGAGTCTCAAGATTAAACACAGGCAACCCCTTTGGGGCCAGGTTTGTAGGTGCCCCCTCTCCAGTCAGTTTCCATTGTTGTGTCATGCTTAACAAGGGTCTACCCATATTTCTCAAGCTCATTACTTGGGGACCATTACTTATGGAGATTTCCCATAACCTGAAATCTCAATAGTACTTAAATTTTTGTTGTTGTTGTTGTTTTACTATTATTTAAATGTGGAAACTAGTTTTAAAACATCAGCCATTGATAATTCAGGAAACTTGAAAGTGAAACAAAATGCCCAGTTGGAAAAAGGAATGAATTCGCTTCGACTGAGTTTTGTGATAACGCAGAACATTAACATTGGGTGTTCAACATTAGGTGGTGGGAGAGAAATTGAGACTAGTTATGAGAGATTCTACTGTGATCCATCTGCAGAACTTCTGGAACACCTGAGCATGGCTGACCCTGCGGTCAGGCACCATGCCACTGACTGTCGTTCTAAGCCCCCTTGACCCTCCCTGATGAAGGAGAGCCTCCGCACTGTTGAGGGAAGTATTCTTAGGGTAAAACGTGAAGAATGTATGATATCAAAAAGTGTTAATAATTGGAGGATAACCTTGAAGAGGGTGACATGAAAGCAGAAGCATTTCTTCATATTTTTCTATTGGCAAGAGGTACGTATATATGTGATAACATAGTCAAACAGCACAGTGCTTGTGGAGACTTATGGCTGTCTAAAATTCCTCACTTTTTTTTTTTAAACAAGCCTACTACCCATCAAGTCCCAGGGATCTCTTACAAATTCCTCTTTTATTCCTTGATCAAAGATGTTATCAACAGCTAACCTCTGATTTCAGCAAGAGGTTGATCTGGGAAGGTTTGAATAATTCATACTAACATGTGAATGACTAATAGGGCATATCCACTAATGGATATTTGAGCCTTAAAATGTGAATTTGTTAACCACATCAAATCTCTAATTGGTAGAATGCATTTGATATATATTTTTTTAATTGTCTGGAAGGTTACTTAGGGTGCTTCCCATGGTATTTGTTCTCTTTATTTTTTTAATAAAATAAATATATACAATATATTTTATATATAATATATAACATATAAAATATATTTTTATTTAAAATATATATATACTTTATTGATGTATAGTCAGTTTACAATGTTGTGTCAATGGTACTTGTTCTCTTAAATTGTTATCTCTAAAGCCATTTATCTCCCCTCCACAATTAGTTTAGCAGGGAATAAAATTCTTACAGTAAACAAGAATGGCATGTATACTTTTGTCTACCTTTTGTCAACAATCTAATAATATAAAGAATTTTTTTGTTTTGAAAAGGAGCAAAATACCATTGTCTCACCTTTTAACCTTGACTACTTTTAAATATGTGACTTTTCCTCCGCTCTTTTTCATAGCCATGGACACATTCTGTTGTAGTTGCAACCATAATAGAGTTAGAATTCGGCTCGAGAAGTCAGTGAGGTAATGCTTGCAAAATGACAGCGTTAACAAGCATAAGAGCTGGTGTGTGTGGGATGCCAAGCATTGCTGAATACTTCATTCTGTATTTTTAAATGTAGCCCTCACAGGGTGCAGTGAAGCAGACAGAATCACTGTCTTCGTTTTCTGTTGAGGAAACTGAGGTGCTTTGAGGGTAAGTAACTTGCCTGGGGTTACTCAGCCGGTAAGACGTGAAATCAGGCAGCTTGAGGTCAGATCCTCCCAATGCCATTTATTGTCGTGAATAAGCCAAACCTGACTTTCCACCACAGAGTGAACACTGGGTGTTGTCACTAAACTTTTTTCATTTAGGTGAAAAATGTGTTTGTTTGTGTCTTCATTTGCTGTTACGACTGATGAAGTAAACTTTTCCCCACACTTGATGAAACCTGCTTTCTTACTTGTGTAAATTGTAGGTTTCCAAACATTTTAAGTCACAGGTTAAGATGTCAGGAAAGATTGGTATGGATTTGTGTGAAGTTACCATCTAAGTCAGGGCAGTTGATGTGACGTTATTTCCGCATGATGGTTTGATTCCACGGATAGAAAGAAAAAGATTCTCCCCGGGAGAATTTCAGTCTTATGTTCTGACATGTTCGCAAGGGTTTAAATAGCGACACTCTTGGCGTGGAGAGAGATAGAGACAAAATATGCGATTTCATTTCAATTGCTGCAACGAATTCCAAGTTGATCTTGCTTGTCCCACATGTGTTGACCACAATTTTCAGCTTGGCATCGCCAGAAAGCTTGAGGAATGTATTTCCAGTAATTGCCAGGCCGCTTCATTGTTCCTCCGTATACATAAACACTAGGCTGTGATCGCGCGGTCATGCTTGAGCTGTTATCTGAAATTCACTTTTGCTACGAGGATTGACTAAGCAGTTTCCATTTACTGTTAGCGTTCTCTCACTTCAGTGCTGCCCGGCTCCAGTGGTTGAGGAGAGCCAGAACTGCTCAGAGCAGTGGACGTGCTACTCATCACATATCAAACTGCTCAGACATCCCCTGTCACTGCAATCAGTGTCCTCTCTTTTGCCTGCAAGTGGAAAAAGAAGTGAACCCGTCCCCAGCGGTCCCCAGCGGTTGGAGCTACCACATGGGCTCAGCGCTGCACAGGTTAAACGGCCAGGCTGCAAATTAATGATTCCATGGGAAACGGTGGAGGCAGCCGGGCGCTTGTTACAGCTTCCTCTTTTCCTCTTGCTTCGTCACTCTTCCATGGCTTGGCCTTTCCACCCTTCACCCCTGCCCTGTCATTATCTGCAGATGGTATCTGCCCGGCATATGTTGTAACCTAGAAGATTCTGAGACGTGTTCCCACTCTGATTCCCTCCCCCTCCCCCACCCCCTGCACCCGGGCGCCCGGCCCCTCCAAACGGAGCCCTGACAACAGGAGATTGAAACGCAAAGGGGGAATGGACCGGTAGCCCTTCTATATTAACATGAGGTATAGACTGTAATTTATTGCAACCACTGTTTGATGATAGCTGTTTTAACACAGTTTAAAAAGTAAATATTTATCTTACGAGTCTTAAGGAATTTGATTCTATGCCACGGGCTGCAAGAGAAAAAATTTTCTACCTCAGGTGCATGCATAGTTCATAAAAGAGACACTTTTTGAAAGATGCGATCTGCAGAATAGTAATTTTCCAACCCTGCAGTGGCTACCACAATCAAACCACTGTTGCAGCTAAAAGTTTTTCTTAACCACCATTTTTGTATAAGAATGAAGTCTTACAGGTGCTAAAATTGAGTAACATTGTACCACATCAATCTATTAAATCGTATCATGGTGCAGTAAATATAAACATGTTTAACACCTAATATGAGTTATTGGCACAAAGCAAAGACAGTAGCCAATAGCAAACAAAAAGCATTAATTTTACCCCAAACCTAAAGGTCACAGTTAATGCATAATTTGTACAAACAGAACTTGGTGCTGAAAAACTAAAATCAAGTTGGATGGCTATGAAAGACAAAAGAGAGGACATCAACTTGCTAGTCTGTGAAAAATATGGGTGATCCTGGAGGAGAAAATGCTTTTAATGCAGTATTTAGTGAGCGTAGTAGTTTAAAAACTGCTTGATTGGCCTTACTGCTTTTATTTACTTCTCCACCTAGTTAATTTTGATTGTTTTGTATCTTCCTAAACACAGACAAAAAAGCAAAAATGTAAAACACAAAAATGATATATCAAGGTATACTTTTGGAAATCAATGTAAAATGGTCTTTTCCATACCTGACTTAATCTTCTCTGTTTAAGATAGTTTCTACCTATAGAAGGCGAAGCATTTTTAGACTCAGGAAACGTGGCTCTACTATTACATCTCAGTGATGCTGGGTTTTGCAAACCACACTCCAAATTTACCTTCTTTCCATTTTCCCAGCATCATGTTCATGGGACCGCTGGGACTGAGGCAGCTCCAGATTCCAGAAGGGTCTCTTTAGAGCTAGGGTCGCTAGAGAGACTGTAATTTGTTAGAAAAAATCTAAATTCAATTAATCTAAAATATCATTTTAGAGTTTTCTATTTCTTCCAGGCAGCAGCAAGAGTTTTGCTAGAGGCCCACCAAGTACAGAGAACTGTTAAGTAATATTCCCTTTGATAAAACAAAATTGTCCTGAGAAATCTTTGGAAATATTTCAACCATATGTCTCTTAGATAAGATCACAAGTGTTAAGTAATGTGGTAACTTTTAGCAGGTTAACAATCACAGCTTAAATTTCATAAGATCTCTGGGTAACCTCTGTGACCCAGAATCAAAGTCTTTGGTATTAGCTCTCACATACTTCTCAACAATAAGCTCCATTAGCAATTTTCCCCAATATTCCCAAGTAGTTTCGTATTTGCGAGCGGTGATCAATTTTGTAAAAACATACATTAGCCATTAAATTGATATTTCCCTTTGGGAAGCATTTTCATAAACATTTACATTTTCTCAAATAAAAGACCTCTAAGCCTTTTATCATAATATTTTGGAGAGCCATTTATTGTGAAGCAAAAAAAAAAAAAAAAAAGAAGAATGATGGATTTGGGCTTAAATATATATAATTTATTGGGATTACTTTGCTTGGTGCAAATAGTGTTCTAAGTGCTATTTTGCACATGTGTCCCTATTTATTATTTCTGAATCTAGTTTCTACTTTACTTTCCCAGTTCTAGCACTAACTGCTTATGTGATTTTGGGCACTTAGCTTAATCCCTTAGGGCCCTGGATCCCTCAGCTATAGGACGTTGTATGTAGGAACTGACTACTAGTTTGCTAAGGTCTTTTCTAGTCTTGAAAGCCTTTGACTCTGTGGTCTCTACCTTGTAGCAGCGTATTTGTTCCTAGGCACAACGAAAGAACAGTTCAAAAGGAAACAGTACAAGTGTCGCCACCTATAGGTAGAAAATATATTGCAAAAAAGAAAGAGATCCTATGCAGGTAGAGAACATCATAGAAAAGAATATATTTGTTTGAACCTCTACAGATTCCAAACCCCATCCACAGCCATATACATGAATATGTCTCCTTTTTTTTTAAAATTTCTTCCAATACTATTGTAGATTTTCATCTAGATTATGGCTACATAATTATATTTATTTTCCTTGTGTGTATTTTTAAAACTTGGCAGATCTAGATTTTGAGATTTTATTGTATGAAAAGTTTCATGACTTCAGTGTTATCAAAGGTTTGTATTAGCTACATGGCTCTGCTCTTAACGTTAAACAAAATTTCAGGGTAGGTGTTCAAGGGAAAAAGATGAGCACAAACCACCTGGAGGAAAGTCTGACTCATTTTCTAATTGCAGGTGTTGTCGTGGCTTTACAGATTCAATTTACAATGAAAATGAAACAAAACCATTGTCGTATTGTCAGCATGATGATACAGTGGATAAATCGAAACTTAGCTTCAAGTCTTCTCCCCATTACGGCTAAGGGGAAATCTTCCCTCACAGAAAAATGAACAATTAGAAGAAGAAGAAAAAGGGGAAAAAAATCCTTGATAAATTAAGAAGCCATCTACCAGTTAAACTGACACTCCATATGCAGAGGAAACAATTTCCATGCATGTTATAAAAAAAGTGTTAAATCAACTAACATTGATATAACTTCAAGCAATTAGGGGAACGCTAATAATGATATGAGGCTTCAGCTGTAAATAATTATGCTGCCCCAAGGCTATGCTTTAATTCTTGGCTTGCTGTATCTATAAACAATAATCAAACTGCAAAGCAAGTTGTGTTGTTTTTGTTCACAGTTTGTGAAATGATTTTTATACCCTACAGTGATGCTGATGGCTATTTTGACCTTCAAGAATTCCGGCCTGGGAGGCTAAGAGCTAATGTGTACTTTCATCGATCTGAGTTGGAGACACACAGCGGGTTAGAATGCCTGTTCTCCATGAGTATAAAAGCCGCTGTCGTCAATCAGTGTGTGTTGTGAAAAGGGGGCTTGCTGCTGTGACTCAATAAATGGGGACATTAGGAGGAAATGTTATAATTGCTGCTACCCACATCTTGTTAATGAGTAATGTACAGTTAGACACCATGCAATTGCAGCTAAACTGTTTATACAATTTATTCTTATGTTGCAACTAACATTTACCATAATGAAGTATCATAATTGCAACCATTAAAGTCAAGATTAAGATTTGTTTAATTAGAATTAAGAAAATGTAAAATAGAAAACTACTTTCAAATGTGGGGTATACAGGATGGATTCAGTGGCATGAGAGGGAGAAAACTCAGAGGGTGCCAGTAGCCGACACTGTATACATAAAATGGTGTGTCAGAGTCTCTTCTTTGGATTTTTTTTTAATGATTTAGTCAAAGTATAGAGAAAACAAAACATAAAGGGCATTAACTTGGCCACGTATAAATCTAGAGTGTTATTATTCAGATCGTTGCAGTGGTAGCTTTTAAATTTCAGAATTTACATTACCCCTAGGCTAAACAAATAATATCTTAAAACACACAACTCATATTACCATCAATGCAAGTTATCAAATGAATTAGGGAAGAAATAAGCCCCTGACTTTGTATAGGAAATGTCATAGCTCTGTAAAGCCAAATGGACGTTAAACCTCTACTTTAATTATCTACATGTCCAAACACAGGCACTTATATAATATGATATTTTTACATAAGCGAAGGGACAAAACATGGTTAATGGAATGCTTTGAGGAAATATGGCTTGTCCAAATTCATTAAGTGAAACCATTTCATTTAGGTCACATCATGTTTTCCTTCCCCTTTCTGTGTTGTTACATGCTGAAAAGTTCCAAGGTGCTACCAGCAACGGAACCGTTTTGGATTTTCTCTTTCTGAGAACTGCTTTTTCACCTTCTAACCCTCTATTTCTAAGCAACTCAAAAACTCCAGTGATTTTTTCCCCCCAGGTCTGCATTTTGTCCTCAACTTTCTTTACTTTGGACGAGAATTTCTCCCCTTGTCTCTGCACAATCTGTCAATATTGGATTCTGCTGTACATGCAATCCAGTGGAGAGGAGGGAGAACTGAGTTCTTTGAATCCATGTCCATCAAGTTGTGTGACTTAAGCTGGTCATCTGAAATCTCGAGCCTTCATGTCCTCTTTAGATGGACGAGGTTAAGTATAACCCACAATAGTTTTGGGAGAATCGAATGCCCCGATATAGTTGAAGGCACTGAAACTTTAATGTGCCAAAGAAAGGCAACTTGTGGTTCAATTCATTGAGATCGATCCATTCTGATTTCATCCATTGCAGATTGTACTTTGAAAGGGGGATTAAAACACAGGGTAGCATTTCATTACTCTCAGAAGAAACCCTATTATTTTCTTCTTTTCTTGTCTTTTACATGCATCTCATGGAGGAGGTTCTCCGTACGAATCAAGTTAATATCAAGTCTTTGTTTGTAGACTTTAAACCAAATTTAAACAAGCACTGCTGATTAATTTCAAAAACAGAGCTCATGGATCCCTTCTTAGTTATTCCTCAACAGAGCTGCAAAATATTAGAAATGCGACAAGCCAGTGATGATCTGATTTCTGTAGCAATATGTAGTCCAGGATGACGGTGTTTGAGAACTCCATCCGACTGGCTTGCTGTCACAGGGTAATGTGCAACTGTCGCTGTCAGAACCCTGGCTTACCATGGAATTTGTTTTTAGAGTCTGTTCCCTTCCTCTCAATATGAATTGAAAACGACAGGTTACTTTTCATATGTACTTAAAAGTTTGTTTAAAATTGAGTTGGTCAGCTTGTAGAAACCCTTAAAGAACTCCAGCTTACGAATGCAAAATTCACTGAATTCATTTATTTAATCGCTCAACAGCTCTCTACTGGAGCCCTCGTGTGTATCCTGTGCTAGATGCTGGATGTGAAGAAGACATGAAGCGGAACAGGGTGATTCTGGGGGCAGGGAGTGATTGATGGCTTACACTTCGGACATATTATGTTTGAACTTCTTGTGAGACTTCCGAAAAAGACTGAGTCAATTGGTGCCATTACAAATTATCATTGTCTGATAACATGTTAAGATTTAGTGCCTTTCATGAAGTTACGTATGGCCACATTTTTAAAGTTCAAGACAAAGGCATGCCACTGATACAGAGCAATTCCAGAGTAAAGCTGGAACAGTAAATGAAAAAAGAGATCGGAAGATGGTGTCACAAATTTCACCAAGAGTGGCAAATGCGATTTACTGCAGCAGAGCAAGTTGGAGAAGCTGGTTTGTTTGCTGTGTAAACAAATACTTAAAACGATAAAGTTGGCAATGTAAGGAGACATTTTCTGGAATCCATAGCAAATTTGATAAGAAGTCTCCTCTTAACAGTCAAAAAGAATCAATGAAATTAGGTGCCTGAAAGCAAAACTGAATCTCCAAAAAACGATTTTTAGGCAATTTCTAACAGTATTTGAACTTGTAAAACTGACTAGTTTCAAGAGAGCTCGGATTCTGGCACACACAGAGAAAACTTCCATTTTCAGCTAGAGAAATGAATAAAAGAAATTATTTCAGTTACGAAAATTATGAGGCTAAGACCGAATGATACTTTATATAAAGTAAAAGATCTACAGTTAACCTACCAAATAGTTGCATATAGGATATAAGACCTTACCAACAACATCAGAGATCAATTTATTCAAAATCAAACAAATTTTAAATACTGTTTTTAAGTGTTAGATGAGTTGTGAGATATGAGACACTATCCTTTCAGTACTTTGCGTACATTTTGTCTCAAAGGACTTTGAAATTTATGAAGAAACATTGCCAATTCATGGCTTAAAAAACTGAACTGATGGTTCACATATTTTCGCATCCCACATCTGTCAAAGGACTTTGCCTAGATATACAAATTTTAGCTTTTATAATAATGGACACTGTTCTACCTATGTTAGATAAAAAAAAATCAAGTTTCGCTGGAATTTTCAAACAAGAGACTGATGCTCCTCTTATTTCTTTGTTCCACTGTATTGGAAATATTTGTGCAGGGTTTTCTGAAACAGATTCTATGAAAAATGGCAGGGCTGTAGTTACTAAAATTATTCCATAGAGATGTGCAAATGCTATGAATTATTGCCAGTTTGTAGAACTGTTGAATGAAATAGAAGACAATGAATTTAATGATCTTACACTCTTGCCAGCGCTCACTGGTGGGGTCGTAGAAGAATTTTTCAAAAGTTTACTGCAGTATTAACGCCAACATAAAGAATGCTCAATGTATTCCATATTCAATAATCAAAGGCAAAAACAGCAATATGTTTTACATTTTCCCACCAAAAATGCACAGCATATAAATGAGCCAGATTTGAAGCTCCAGAAAAAGGAAAGCTCATTTGTGACTTTTGTAGGCAGGTACAAGAATTTATGTTGAAATCAGTAACAATGACTTTGTGATCAATAATAGTGATTTTATACTTTTTTTTCTAACAAGAATCAATATGCAGAATATTTTAACTGTCATCAACAGCATTATGTACATTGGCTAAAGAAACTACAAAAAATCTGAAGAAAGCTTTGTTGGTATTGACAAACTTAAAGTTGCTTTCCAGTTTATATAATACCTTTCTGAATTCAATGTTAATACAGAGTTGACACAAGAGTTAGTGGGTGTACTTAACTTGTACAGATATAATTTTGAAATTAATGAGCCTTTGGTTGAAGTCAAATAAGTTTTTTAAAAGAGATGAACCAGCCAGTTTTGTTACTGTGGATACAATTATTATTAGGAAAATGACTTTTTTAGGGGTATTTGATTCTTCTATTGGAAAAATTTTAAGAATGTTTAGAACAATGTGATTGTGCAAATCTCCTTTTTCAACTATAAATGTTATGACATCTAAATATAATTCAAGTATTCTATGAAAACTAAACTGTGTGAAACATCTGATTTTGAAGACTTTGTACAAAATAAGAATATTAAATAGCTCATTAAT
Source organism: Camelus dromedarius (assembly GCF_036321535.1). Taxonomy (NCBI): domain Eukaryota; kingdom Metazoa; phylum Chordata; class Mammalia; order Artiodactyla; family Camelidae; genus Camelus; species Camelus dromedarius. The sequence goes on along the minus strand of NC_087454.1, from coordinate 6,164,817 downwards.
TTTTTTATATTTATTACATGCTGAAATGATAATACTTTGGAACTATTTGCTAAATTAAATATATTATTAAAATCACTTTGACAATTTCTTTATACTTTTAAAAAATGTGGCTACTAGAATATTTCAAGTTACATTTGTAGCTTATGTTTTGTTTCCACTGGACAATGCTGATCTAAGTAAATCTTTCCATTCCTTATTTGTCTTCACTTATGTTGATGTCTAGAATTGGTTTAATGAAAAATTATTCTTTCCTTTCTCAACGAGGAAGACTTCCCAGGGGTGTTTCATGAGTTATTTGGGCTGCAAATATTACCAAATCCATTCTTAATCAGCTTAACCCATGTATGGCAACTGCCAACGACACAACTATTACCCATAATATGTGTTCTTGATCTTCTTTGTTCTGTTATACTATACTGATGCTTTTAAATAGAAGACCTAATCTGTAAATTTTTTTTCAATATTATGGGCATATTTGAACTCCAAGATGAAACAGATGGTTAAGTATCACTGGAGAGTTTGGCTTCTGGTATGTGTATCTAGACCTGGTTTATTACTTGGTTACATTATTTAAACTCTATTCCCTTCTGCTTACTTGAGTGCATGAATCGTAACATAGAATTATATTTCCTTCTCTATTGTGGTAAATAGAAAGGTCCTTTGTGATTCGAAGTAGGTACATCTCAACCATCTACCATTTCTAGATTTACCGTCTAATTTATCACATAGCTAGTTCACTTTCCGTGTGTCCTCTGCGTAGTGTTTGCTGAAAATAGATGGCAGGCTTGCTTCTAGAACTGTGATCGATAACTCGCAGGTAAGTTTGTAGATCATGAGTCGTGATTATCTCAAGGGGATTTGGGAAAGTCTTGGGGAGAATAGATCTATGATGGTTTTTCTTTGAGTTCAGTTTCTGATTTTGTCACCACTGGAATTATAGGTCTGATTCTGATTAGACAGCCTCTGTTGTCCTTGCTAGGGTTGGATGAACCACAACGAATACCTAGACTGTATTCCTTGAATACAATTCTTCCTAATGTTTTATGTTCGCTGTCAACTGACCAGCGAGACTGCAGAAGGAAAACTGGGAGCTTCTGATAGTTACATTTTTTTAAGTGGAGGGAGGTTAACAGATTGGCAACACATCTTGATGAGGGGAAAGTATTTGGAATCACAGTGAGATCAGAGTACCAGACTGGCAGAGAGAATCTGCCCATCATAAAGTGGTCAGGGTCAGCAAAGGGAAGAAATGAAACTTGGCACGATGCAATGGGAACACCTATTGTACAGTGAATTGAGTCTTTTATTGAAGGATGCGCATTATTTTAGACATCAAACTGCTGCTGGCTGGGTTTGAGGGACACAGTTGCCACAAGAGAAGAAGGTAGCAATTGTAGTAGACCACTAGAGGCTACTGTATAACTGTCCATACATTTTCTGCTCTCAGTAAGCAATGCAAGTATTACCACACTTCTCTTTTTGTATACATGACCAAGAGTGTAGCTGCGTTCCATGACTTCAATTTCTCCTTGAGATTCACGTTCATGGATTTAACTAAGGCTAATTTAAACCTCCTCTCTCCTCCTCTTCTCTCCCCTCCCCTCCCCTTCCCCTCTTTCTCTTTCTTTCAGCCAATGTTTTTCCCATTCTAGCGCTTGAGCTTAGCTCACCAGAGGCTTGGGTCACGACTGGGAGGGTTTAGGCAGCTGCCCATAGTCTAGGCAGAAAGTGATGGGAGATGATGCAGGGAACTGACCGAGGAGAGAGAAAGGTGAAAGGATTTGAGAGAGAGTTAAAAAGCAGACATGACCGGAGTTGGTAATTGATTGGATTTAAAAATGGGTGAGAAGGCTTTTGAGGTGCTTACATGTGGAGCATCGAAGTTGACATTTTCTAAAGGAAGATGGAGACGTGGGTCACGTATTCCACAGACAAGATGTGTCTGGACATACGGGTTGAATGTCATCAACATGTAGGTGGTATTTAAGGCTAGAGTTATGGATAAAGTCATTCTTGGGGAGTATGTAGTGGGAAAAAGAAGACCACCGCTGGAAAGATTAAGAGACAAAAGCATTTAATGGGGGACAATCTGATTTGCCTTGTGCCAGGGAAGATCAAGCTAACACAATGATGTTAAACCTGTACTCACGACATCTTACCGATGCTACGTCTCTCTTGACCCTGGTCCATATGAACGACATGGCGTAATGTAATTACCTGAAGTCATCTCCCGGGTTGCTTCAATATGCTAACCAATATTGTTTATGAACAATATTTTCCCAGATATCCATAGAAGCATAACCAATCTTAAAAAACCTTAATTGATTGACACAACATTGTAAAATGATTATAAATCAATAAAAAAAAGTTAAAAAAAAACCCCCTTAATTGAATACCTACTATATGCAGGTCTCTCTGCTGGAGAAAAGAACATAAAAGTGAAGTTTGGGTAGCCACTTAGTCTGACTCACAGAGTTATAGTTGTCCCCTGAACTAGAGCTGCACTATGAAGTCCATAGTGACAGCGCTGGTGAAAAATTTGGTGTCGTCAGTGTAACCATTAAAATATTTAAATATTTGCTTCACGTGATGCTGTAAGAAGGGAAATTCTCTGATCAGCTCTCATTGGCTCACGTCTTTCTTCTGTTTCTTTTCCTTTTTCTTAATCTTCATCTTTTTGTCTTTTTAAAAAATCATTTTAATAGTCTCATATACATCCACTATGGAGAGAGAGAAGCTTTTTTGGTCAAGAAATCATGTAAGTATTGAAATTGCTCCCTGTTAGACTCAGCAGTCCCCTGTAAGTTAAGAAGAAAGACTGGACATTATCTTAATGTCCACAGTGAGGACCAGCAACTGGCAAATCTGTGCATTAGAACTTTAAGTCTAGCTGAATTTGAAACTCCAATTGTTGAAAGACCCTTTTGTTTACAAGGATACTGAAAACAGAAATAAGCTTGCTTTCATCAGGGGTTCCTTATTAAGATCCACACATCTAGGAAATAATGTTTTCTATTAGATTTCTTGAGGAGCTCCAGCAACTTCATGGTGAGCTAGTCCTTCTCTCATCTTAGACACGAGGAAACAACGAGTGAGGGGCGTGCTCGCCTAACCCGTCACCTGAATGCCAACTTGCTCTCTCTCTGCTATGGGACACCATTCAACCTTAGTTGAGGAATTAATAAATGGAAAGAAATATAATAACAAGCTAATTTTCACATATCTATTACATTCCTCAAATGGGCTCGACATGAACCTTGGAACTCTTGTAAATAATAATGCAAACAAACAACCGCTAGTAATCGGCTAGCATCCTAGAAGTCCCACGTGTCCTCACACGTTACCTTGTGAAACTTCACAATGATCCTGTGAGCAGATGAGTAAATTAAGGCTCCGAATGGTTGTCAGGTGTAAAAGAGTGACAGAACTAATGAATGGGACTGGAGCTTGCATTTTCCACTTTGACTCAGAAGTCCAGGAAGGGAAAGCAAGGAACTCTCTTAACATAAAGGGTTTTTGTTTAGGTTCACGGGCGTACAGATGCAGGTGGTGGAATTATAACTGACACTTAATCGTGGCTGGATTAATTTTTAAAAATTACAAGGGATTTGGGTCTCTCTGAATTTTCTATCCCCACCAATGCTGCCCATGGCCAAGAAAGGTGGCAATAAAGAGTTAAAGTGAAAAAGAAAACAAAATTACCTGAAATATTGAACCAAGGGTCCACAAACAATGTCCATAGGAGGGCAATGTTTAAATTCCAGAGGGCAGATGACAACTGACTCGTGCGATTGTTGATCACTAATTAAGCATTTTCTTTTTTAATAGCCTCCTTCTGAGGCAGAATTCTGTGGCTGCTGGATTTGAAGCAAGTCCACACCAATCAATATCAATCTGCTGCCAAATGTTATTAAATATCTGTTTGATACCTATTTACAACTAAGAAAATAATTTCACTGCCATGGGATTGTAAATGTGTGAAAAGAACCCCTGACAGCTTACCTCACTCACTGTCTACAGTCCCGCGTCTGGGCGCTCAAGCCAGGAGACTAAGATGAAGGACATAATTAAGGAAACATATGAAGGCTAGCGCCGGGCTGGAGATTAATTAGCTGTGCGTCAATAATCTCATCAATATCCGATTAACAAATGACACATTGCCCAATGAAGCATATTGATTCACGGGCGCTCCTCACTGTTAGTAAATTGAAGCTGCTTTGCTAAATGAGAAAGCTGACAAAATCGCAGGCTGCTAATACTGCCCTGCTATTGTGATAAAAACATAAAATTAGCCTGAAGTATACAGGACTCAGTTCAGGGGGACTGTCACTCCACTTATGGAGCTGGTTACTGAGTGACAAGGGAAGGGAAAGGAATTTTACGGATATGTTCACTCCAAAGGGCTGGGAGAGTTTCTCGAGGGCGGGCATTTGACAAGGAGACTGTGCACAGAGATGGCCCAAAACCTCAATGTGTCTCTTAGTTGGTGCATATGAAAAAGAGTTTCGTTTGTTTGCTTTTTCAAGTACACCATACCGAGAACAAGAGAGCCGTCTTAAATTTTGGAAGTCACTCATTAGTATTCATCCACATGAGATTTTGTTGATTCTGTCAAGGAGGCTGCTTTTGGTCTCTGTGTTAAGATTATGTGATGGAGTAAAGAGACATTGGTTTTCAACAAATCTGGTCATGGGTAAGCCTATGTGAAGTGGTGTGTGTGTGTTTTTTTGTGTAAACCATTAGATAATAATTGCTGTGTCTGCCACATGGTCTCGTCCCTGGTGGTCCCTGTCTATGACGCACAAAAGTGCTGTTCTCCTCTCTAACCTGTGTACACTTGCTTCTCTCTGGGATCCTTTTTCTGAGTTTTGCAGTTTTCAAGCCAGACCAGCTCGCCCTGCTATTGTGAAGGCTAGAGCAATTAGAATTTATTTTTCTCGTTAGCCCATGACAGAGAGGTGGTAGTAGGGTTGGGCAGGAGGGGAACGAAGTGATAACGGTGAAGGTACGCCAACGACCCACAGAGACTATGGTCAGGAAAGGTGAAGGGCCCCGCAGGTGGGGGAGCAGAGAAGGCTCCGCTAATGAGGGGCTGCCTCCCCCTCCCTCCCTGCAGTGATGGAAACCACAGCTTCCGCCCCTGGGACTCTCCTGGGACGTCCTCAGGAGCCCTGGTGTACAAGGAACCCCTCTGAGGAGGAACTGGTTAAATGAGTGGAAACATTTGCTTGCAGAAAATGCTTTCTCAAACACACGGTCCCAAGAAAATGCATCGAAGAGAGGAATTAGGAGGGCGTTAACTCCTATGGGTCCTGAGGGCATCACCACAGAGCACAGCTTGACTTAACAAGATGCTTATTACCCTAACTCTTCATGTGCCTGGATGCTCCACTCTCTGCCACACTCTTCACTTCTAGAGAAAGGGACCAACACAGTAAGTGGCTCTCGGAGATGTGTCAGGATATACCCCAGGCACTTCAGACTGAGCTCAGTCTCCTGTTATGTCTGCCCTGGATGCCTAGGTGTTCGTAACCCAGATCCCTCACTGAGGACAAGAGGAATCTTTAAAGAAAAGTCAATAATAGGAACACAATATAGGGAGCCTCAGGAAATTCGAATTAAAACTCTACCTTGCTCTGAAGTAGCTGTGGGAGCTGAAACAGTTACTTAGCTGTCCCTTGTCTCGGCTTCTTTGTCTATAAATGGGAGATCGGACTAGATGTTCCGTGCTTTTCCTTAGAGCACTAAGATTTATGGAACCTCATCTAGATATACGTCCTTATCTGTCTGTTTGATGAGATAGAAGTGATTTTCAGGACAATAATTATTGAGAAAAATAAAATAGGCTTTCCTGTCCCAGACTCACCAGAATTCCCTATTCCCAGTAACTCTGGCGTTCAGGGCATGAATATTTAGTCTCTTTCCACAGTGTCTGGAAGGAGCAGATGCAGCTTCTTAGGGTGTCCCTATCCTGATAAGTAGTTTTGAGAGACGCGGGGTCATTAAGTTGCATTAACTCTAATTAGTGATCAGAAGGGAATATAAATCAATAATCTTCATTAGACATCCTGAGGAACGTTGAAGCCTGTTTCCTCAAAGTCCAAGCTTCTCCTTTTGAACAAAGTAGCATGTGTGGGAATGGAATTTCTTTTTTTAAGGTCTCCGGAATACAAATGAGCTCATTTCTTTTATCTGGGCTCCACAGAAGAGAGGTTTGTATTGTGTGAATGAGTTCTTAAGGATGAAATGTTTTCCAAAACAGAGAGGAACTGCTAATTTTGGAAATTTATGGCAGCAGGGGAGACAGTTTTGTGTACGAGATCCTTTGCTTTTGTCCTGCTGTAGTCCTGAAACCAAGCTTGACCGTGACTGTTTTAATGAAAAAAAAAAAGCTATCTAATACTAATATCTCACATTAGTGAGCCCTTCCTACACAGTGGGTACTGTTGATCCACTGTATTAATGAACTCACACAACGATCCCATGTGTGAAAAAATAATATGCAACCTCAGAGGAGAAAGCAGAAGCTCAGAGAGGTTAAGTAACTTGCTCAGCATCCCCCAGAGATAATTGTTAGGCTCGAGTCTGTCCTAGACTGTCTGATTCCAAAGCCTGCAATTTTCAGCACCGTGAGATTCTGCCTTCAATACAGAACGTTTGCCTAGAGCCTGGCAGGGACCTGCCGGTGACAGACACCAACCACAGGGGGTTTAGTGAGATGCCAGTCTTCACGTCTTCAGTGGGTCCCATTGTCTGGAGACCGAACTCTCACCGGGTGCGTACTCCCTAATCTCCAAACAGGATGAGTTGGTATAGAAAAAGAATAACTTAGTATGCCGATATTATGTCGTGAAACCTACCGTCACGATAAAAATATCCGGGCTCTTGTTCTATTTCTAACTTTTGAGAAGCCTGTGAGGACGAACAAACGAGGACAATTCAGGGCAGTGCGTGGTGAGAATGGAGGTGGCTCGAGTTCCTTGCAGCATCTGCCAGGTTAACACGGGCCCGGTGCTCCATCCCACATCAATTTCAGTCACTGGATGCGGGTTATTCAAGGGGTTTCACAGGCAGCTGCTCTGTTGGCCGGCTCCAGCACAACTTGTGCTGGTGAGTCAGATTTCATGCCCAATTAGGATACAAGGGGAAAGCTTCCCTTGTGTAAAGGACACAGCTGCTCTGGAATAGCAGCTTCAAGATGCTCGGAACAGCCTCCCGAGTCTGGCTTCCTCATCCTTTTCTGCAGGTGCAGAGAGATGGAAGTAAGGAAATCTTTTATTCCATGGCCTCAAGCCTGTGCATTTTTTAATATATATGATTCATACATATAACTTAATGTATAGTTTATATATTTTTATAATTTATTATATATAACCTATATATACACACATATGTACACACATCTATCTTAGGCTGAATATATACACCATATAAGTATATGGTGTATATTAGTTTATATGCCATGTGTATGTTTTTACATGTATGTGTACATGTATGTATGCATCCACCTATTTATTCATAGTTGTTTTTATTTTATTGCCATACTCGTACACTCATACATACACACATATAAACATATACATCTTAGACTATATATACACACACTATATATACACACAGACTATATATATATGCTGTGTGTATATAGACTACATATATATATATACTGTGTGTATACAGACTATATATATGATGTGTATGTATATAGACTATATATATATGGTGTGTGTATACAGACTATACATATATATCTATATCTGGTGTGTGTGCATATGCTTGAAAGCCATACTCATGCAACTACGTTAAACACTTTCCCCAAGGGGTAGGTGAAGGGAGGATTAAAGTGAGGGATACTGTTCTCTTGCAAACCATGTTTGAGATGTCCGATCCTCATTTTTACTTTACCTCAAAATCCAGAAGGAAAAATATGAAACTTTTCAGATAAATTACTGCCTCTGCCCACTCCTTCATCCTGGAAAGTGGATAGAAAAGTGCTTTAGTGCCCGAGTGACCTGTGTTACTGATATTGATCAAATTCACCCAATTGCGACTTCACTGTCCATCTAATACAGCCGATGGAGGCATGGTCTTCATGGTCTTAATTTTGCTCAAGGTTTCAAGACATTTTTGCTGTTATGTAGAGTTTCCTTCTGTTTCTATTCTTGGTTTTCTCTACCCTTGATCACTAGTCATTCTAATGACATTCCGTGATTTTGTTTCTGTTTTTCCATTGTTCCCACTACCCACATCCAGCTGGTTATCAAGTCCTGTCTTTTAGATCTTGGAAATGTTTTTGAACCCTTTGGTTACTCGCTTCTCTACCACCATTTATTCCTGGCTTAGTCACTCACCATCTCCTGCCTACTATTTCCAGAACAAAGGTTTTCCCTCTTCCTCCTTTAAAACAAACTCTGCACTTGCAGCCAATTCACATGTAAGTATCATTTGCTGGGCACTTACTAATTCAGATCCCTTAATCCTCAAAGCAACTCTGTGAAATATAATTTCACATATGGGGAAATCAGCCTCAGGGGAAACTGGTCCCTTGATTTCAAAAGCAGTGTTCTTTCCTCTATACAATGTGTTTCTAAAACATGGATCTAATCCACATCTCTTTAAAGTGTTGGTCCCTCCCTCTTGCCCATAGGATAAACTCTAGACTCCCTAGAATGGTTTGCAGGACCCTTTGCAATCTGCCTTTATGGTTCCTTCAGGACTCATCCTCCTCACCATCACTCACTCCACGTTCTGAGTGTACTTGTTCCTTGACATTACTTGACATTACTAAAATGATCACATGCTCTTAAGTGTTGATGCTTTTGTTCAAGTTGTCTCCTTTTCGTGCAATACCCTTGCCTCCCAAGTCTACCACATGAAATTCTTGTCATCTTTCGGAACCGTCTAACAAGACACCACCTCCTTAAAGCTGCCTTTTATTCTGCCGGATAGAACTATGTGCTTCTTTGTCTGTGTTCATCTAATTCTTGAGTTATGCCACAATTATTATGATCCTATCACATTATTTTTCCATTTAATAATACAAAAACAGCTGAATAAACAATTGTGTGTTCATTAAATGGGATAGCATGTCTACATTAAGATATATTTTCAAAAATATTGTATGATTTTGGAAAACACAGTATAATGTTAAGTAAAAAAGCAGAATGCAAAATTGGATTACAGAAAGATGCCAATTTGTAATAATCATAAGTATTAATAGAAACTATATGAGAAAGAACATACAAATACTAATTCACCAGAACAGTGGCTATCTCCAGATCATGGGATTAATGATGACTTACATTTTGCCCTGTAAAGTCTTTTGCATTTTTTAATTTTCCTTTTTGGACAGTTGTTACTTTTTTTTTTCTTCTTTAAAAAAATTTTTTATTGAAGTATAGTCAGCTTACAATGTTGTGTCAATTTCTGCTGTAGAGCATAATAGTTCAGTCATACATATACATACATATATTTGTCTTCATATTCTTTTTCATTATAGGTTACTACAAGAAATTGAATATAGTTCCCTGTGCTATACAGAAGAAACTTCCTGTTTATCTATTTTATATATAGTAGTTAGTATCTGCAAATCTTGAACTGTCAGTTTATCCCTTCCGACCCCCTTCCTCCCCTGATAACCATAAGTTTGTTGTTACTTTTATAATCAGGAAAAATCATTATTTTTTTTAGGTGGGTAGGGTCTCCCTGCTTTAGATAGCTATATAAAAATATCTAAAATGGTTGTTTAGTGCAGGATATAAAGAAGCTAAATGATTAACTGAGTATGTCTGAATCCCCACAATGCTTTTAAAACCAGCTTTTTGAGAGAAAAATAAAATACCATAATAATAATAAAAAACTAATTTAAACAACCTGGAAGAATAAACAGAGGAAAAAAGAAAAATTTTCCTACCTCTCTCCTTCACATCCAGACAAAGCATTCACATCCAAGGTAACTATTTTGTATCAGTCAGCTAAGTAATACAGTGGCAACAAACAATCCTTATAGCTTGGTGACTTTTGAACATACAAGTTTATTTTTGCTTGTACAACACGTCCATTGCAGGTTGACTGCAGCCCTCCATCACATCTTCACTATAAAGATCAGGATGAGGAAAAGTGCAACCAGAAATTCCTAGAACTGGACCCTTTAATGAATTGGGACTAGGGCTGGGGCACTGCTTCCCAGGCTCTAAGTGTAGTTCTGCATTTATTTTTAACATAAATATGTGAGAAAACCAGTTATAAAAACTGTATTGTTGAACTGATTCCATTTCCTTTTCACTAGGATCTTGGTGAAGTTTTTAACTAATGTGGCTTAAGGAAACATCTTGTTTCAGATTTCTATTCTTTCCACTTCTAAGTTCTGTTGACACTTTATAAAATGTGTTCAAGCATTTACTGAGTCTCATTGGTCTGTGCTAAGGTGACCAGTTCCCTTTTTTCTGCTTCTTGTCAGTGTTTGCAGGGAATTCTTACACTCTACAGCTGCAATTTCTCAGAGCTCAGTTTTCAGTTAAGGTGCCCTCAACAACGACATATAAAGAAGACTGCAGTTCTCAAATTAATGAGTGTCAGTTATTGCCTTCGGAAACCAGCATTGTTTCCTTTGTATTATGTTTGCCTCTGCCTTAGCTTTTCATGCTCTGTCTCATATGCTGGTGAAGAGATTGGTTTAAAATCTTGATTTATTTTGGCATATAGGACAGAATCCAGTTTTAGACTGACCTTCAGAATGCTCCTTCACAGGGAGAGCGATGCATGTGGTAATACATCCTCAGCAGGTCTGTTAGGTCTGTTAAATATGTCACGGGTCCTGCTGCCTAACTGTTTTGGTGAGGTAACGCAGTGGATTCTGAAATCAAACTGTCCCAGGTTAGAGCTTGCTGTGGCTCCAACACCAGCCACATGTTCTTGGAAAATTAATTTAACTCTATTCCTGAGTTTTCTCAATGGTTAAATGGGGATAATAAATGTAGTTCCCTTTTGGGGCTGTTGTGACATCCAAGTGATTTGATGTGGGTAAAATACTTAGCTCTATGCCTGGGATACGGTAAACATCCAATAACGTGAAACTATTGTTCTTATTCTTTTATGTCCATTGTGTTGGCTGCTATTTTGCAAAGTAAAAATCAATTTATGTTGTTTGGCTAAAGGGAAACAACAAGTGAAAATCTGAGGGGGTATGTGAGCTCAGTATAAAAACATATCTTCTTACAATGAGAACTAGCAAATAATGGAGTGAGTTAACCCTCAAGATGGTGATCACTGGACATGATCAGGCAGAGTCTGAACAGTGATGCTCTCTAAAATTAAAACTCAAACCAACAAAATGCAATAATTATTTGCAAAGTTGTTCTTAATAGTGCATTTTTCTGTTTCTCAGGACTCTCTTTTTATGCTGTAATTTAGAAATAATCATGTAGAGTACTGAACTTTCATCTTTGTTCACCATTCATGCAGCCTATGTAGTCTATTTTATGCATTTACATAGGAGTCAAATAACATCAACATGGGAATTGCAGGTTAAAGAGAGAAACCATGGTTAAAAAAATAAGGAAGGTGGAAATTCGATTTGAATTTGTACATTATTGAAGTAAGTTATACAGCATTGGTTTTTACTTAGTCTTCTTAAATAAGGCCCATTCTTCTAGAGGTTGCTTTGAATAACAGATTTTAAAACAGAAAGACTAATTCATTGTCCTAGTATATATATATACATACATATACACTGCTATACATACATTGTGCACCTTGCCTCTTTTCATTAAGATTGGTATAAAGTTTAAGAAAGTAAATAATTTTATATATATGTATCTTGACTCTGTACAATAATTTCTACCCCTTTATTTTTGTATTCCATATCCACTTAGCATTTATATACTCATTTTCTTACAATGTTATTTTGCATATATCATTCCGTGGTCATTCTCTGTGGCTTGTGGCTGTGTGGGAGATGTCTAAAACTAAACCATGAGATCTTTGAGAGTAGAGAACACATCCCCTGTTTCTTTATACCTCCCCTAACATCTTCATTTCCCCCTCAATATACTTAGTGTATTGTCAAGGGTACAGTAGGCAATCAATACATGTTTACCGAGTGATTGAATTAGCAGACTCACTATCAAATGGAAACTAAGTAAGCAAGACTAATAGTTTGTAAAATTCTTCCAGCCACCTGTCATTGAAACCTGTTTGTTCCCAGATCCTAAGAAGAAGACTATGCTATAACCATTGGGTTAATTGTTAGAGAGACTAAAAGTAAATAATTAATGAAAATCCCATTTTTCTGCATTTCTAAATTCCAAGTAAATTATTCCCTGAGTCATTTGGTTTCAAGAGGTAATTTAACTTAAAGGACCTGCCCATGTCCCCACTTCCACAGAATCACTCTGTAAATTCAAGGTTAAAAATCATATAAACTAGACACTTAGGCTGGACATAAATAATGAAAGAATAATTTTAAAATAGCAGTCTAAACACTTGCACGTCACTTCCAGTAAGGCTGGAGGGCTCTCCATATTCCTGTCAAATGGCAGTTTGGAAAAAATCTTTTTCTTTAAAAGGTCAGCTGGCTGAATGTCAACTTTCTTTTGACCAATACAATTCTGCTGAATGGTCTACTTATGGCTAAACTTAGCTGAACACCTACCATGTGTCCTGCATTGTTCTGAGCTTTTGCTTGAACAGTACTATCATGATGGGCATGAATTATCTCACAGCAATCATGTGAGGTAGTAACTGGTTAATCGCCTCATTTTACAGGTACAGGAACTAAGACAGCAAGAAATCACTTGCCCTGGGGCACCCGCCTAAGAAAGGAATGGAATTGGAATTTGAATTAAGGCAACCAGATTCCAAAGCATGTGCTCTGGACATTATATTATAGGGTCTTCCCCATTATTGATAGTTTTATGAAACAAAATGGTCTTTAAAAGGTCCAATTTCATCTCTTAAAAATCAAATGTGCTATTCTCCCATTGTGTTTTTGGTAGGGTGAGCAGTTTACTTTTGGTCCACTCAAAATTGCAAAAAAGATACAGTTTCATTATTTTTCAGAGCTCATACCATATTCCTCATCAGCCTCACCTTTTGGGCTAGTGGAGAAAATGAAATTAAATTCAATTTGGTAAACTTATCCCTATGGGATAAATAGGATTACTCTTCTGCGGAAGAGGAAACTGGGGCACAGGAAGACAAGTAACATCACCAAAGCCACACAGGTGCTCCGTGGCAGAGCCAGGACTCAAACCCCACATGCCTGGGGTCCACATTTCCCGTTACCACGCTACGTTGACTCTCATACAAAATCACGGCAGATGTGTCTGGGCAGAGAGGAATTGGATTACCGATAAGGAAACAGAAACTTGGAATGATGTCAAAAATATTACAGCCGTGACATGTTCATGATTTTGAATTAGGCTCACTTGGAAAAATAGGTCTGAAAGGAAAAGAAATCATCCCAAGTACTCTTGAGTTAAATAAATATTTGAACTGCCAACAATCTTTCTCGACTTCAGCTGAAAGAGAAGTGATCTCCATGAGGTATATGCATGACTGACGTCATTGTAATGCACAATCTTGCCAGTAGCTATGGAGAAATCATCTTGTTTTTGTATTTTTTTGTGGGCATGTAGAGTAGAGAGTTTGGCTATTATATGGTTTGATTTACATAGTCCTGGAGGGCCCACCTACCTCTAAATATTTCCCTCATGGACTAAGTTCCTTAACTTTAAACTTCCTCTACTTAAGAATTTCCTTGGAGCAGGTGAGAGCTGATTGTTTGGAGGATGAGGGATTTGAAAGCAAACAAACCAGTGTGATGCGATATAACGAGTTTGGGGGATTGCGACAAGAGAAAGGCAACTGGCGCTGGGGGCTGGGAGAGAGAGCACTGGGAAGTATTAAGGCTGAATCATGTAAAATTGCCAGAATTCACTCTTGTTTGACTTACAAAATGTCAGTCCCATACAGTTTAAACTAAAGAAGGGACTTGGAAATTTAGATTCATTTTGAAATTTTGCCTAGTATTATGTTAGACCCCACCTATACCCTAATTCTACCCAATCCTTCCCTACCCTAACACTTGAATAAAAGTGAAAAATGACTCTAGGCCAAACTCTTCTGGGTTTTTTTTTAACTTGCTTATTGAGTCTGCTATAGGATGCCTGTGGATAATGCAGTGTTGATCGGCTATATTTTAAGAAGATGCTTCTTGCAATAAAGGTCGTAATTTACCAATTTTGAGACTTGATATGACTTCAGCTTTCTCAACAGAATACGAAAGAAAGCCCGTGTTACTATCTTACTCTTCGAAGGCTATCAGTTGCAAAAAGAAATGGAGTGTGGCTTTGAGCTTTTGGAAAGTGGGTGCTGTGACATTACTGTTTTATGCACATCTAAAAACATATAATGCAAGACTTATGTTTGATCTTGGAAGGAACCCCAAAGAGCTATGCCTCTTAAGGTTTATTAGCTTCTTTATTTAAGATAAGAAGCAAGTTGGGGGATAGTACAAATCTTTTTATGGACTAAATGTTGAAAGAACTTACCACTATGGCTAACTTTCCATTATGATGTATTTGAAGGCAAACCAGGCCTTCAAAAACTTGTGGGTTTCTAAACTGGAATGAGGTTATCTTTTCTTAAGTCATCTGGGATCATATACAGTGTTTTCAGCAAATGCATGATGGTGGCCGATTGTCTACTTTGCTTACACGTTATTTTCCACCCTTGGTGGCTTACGGTCAGCATATTTCAGGGTTCAGGTATCTCAGGTATATCAAATATGGATTTATGTCAGTTGTGAAGCTGTGCCTTTGATTCTCCCAGTATTTACATATCTAGTAAAATTTTAATTAAAAACTAGGTCATCAGGATGGTTTCTCGTATATTTAAAGGGGAATTTCTATTTCTTTTACACTTGATGCAGATCTGCTAATGGGACTCCAGTCACTCCTGAGCACTCAACAGTAGATAATGCAATGGCATTATGGTTCCCTTGACCTGAGGCATTACTCAAATCCTCATTCTCCAAGCAGACAAGAAGGTGCTCTTATTACAAAAATGTGTACTCTGTATTAATACTGTAAAAGTTTAAAAATCTACATTTATGCACAATGAGAACATTGCTATCTTGTTAGTAATTCTATTTAATCACTAGGACAAAAATTCAGGTTTAAATTTGGTTCCAAATATACCATAATCAGTACATGGAAAACTAACTCCAGTGATTTTTGTAGGTAATAATGTTTACTATTTGTTGAAAGCTTGTACTTTCAACATTAGCAGAAGTACACTGCACATGTTAAATTAACTCATTTAATTCTCCCTGCAATGCCATGAAGTACCGATTATTATCCCCATTCTTCTCATGACAAAACCGAGGTACGTGGATTTACACCAAGGTCATGTAGCCAGTGGGTGGCAGAGCCAGAGTCTGAACTCAAGGATTCCGGAATCATAGTTTGTGCTCTTAAGTACTATGCTATTTTCTTTTATCTGAAATGAAGTTTTTGTTTGTTTGTTTAATCACAGAAAACAGAATCTTCTGTGTTTTCATTAGTCTGTTTCTTGGTAGAAGATGACTGAATCGGTGTCTGTTTTGAGTTTCAAGGAGGACCAGAGATGTCTATAAACAGATGCAGTGGTTTTCACCGTGCTGGATTAAGTCAGAGGCTACTGCCACTTTTAGGCATTTCAAATAAATACACAGCCACGTGGAAACTGATAAGCCATCCTAAGTTATCGCTTCCTGCGCACCTGCCTTGTGCCTGGCATTTGGCTGTGCTAGTTTTATACTTTATCTCCCCAAACCTTCACGATCATCCTTCAAAACAGGTGTTACTATTATTCACGATGAGCAAATAGGCCCAAAGAGACCAACTAGCCTAGAGACAGGAAATAGTCATACTACGCTTTTAACTGGGTTTACTGCACTCTTAAACATTAAGCCAGAGTTTGCAGATTGCAGGCAGACGTCCAGCTGGATCAAAATCACCAAAGATGTGATTAAAAATATCTACCGAGTCAAAATTTTTCTGGAGTGAGTCCTGCTGAATCAGAACTATTACTGTGTAGCCGGTGATCCTTACCATACACCCAAATTTGAGAACTGGACTAGACCAGAGCTTCTCAAACTTTAGTAGGCAAAGGAATCACCTGTGTGGCTTGTTACAACCACAGATCGTGGGCCCCAGAGTTCCCACTTGGTGAGTCAAGGGAGACGCCTGAGAAGTCGCATTTTTAACAAGATCCCAGGTGACACTGATGTCACTGGTCCAGGGATCATATTTTGAGAACCCTGGTACTAGGGAATGCTACTAGACTATGGCAGATGCAAAAAAGATTTGTGTTTAGGTTAAAATAATTTTCATAATATCCTTGCCCTCAATTGCCTTGTTAATTTCACCAAACGTTATCTGTATGTGGAAATTACTTGAATCATTTCCTTTTTTTTTTTAACTACAACATTCTGACCACTTCTGTGGTTTTTACTGACATATGCACCTATTATACATTTAAGAATTACATCACACCTGTTCTCTGAGTCCTAAGATCCTACAAATAATGCTTGTAACTGCTTCACTTAGGTGAAAAAGCAAGGTAAGGAACTGTTGAGGCTTCTGATCACTTAAGAAGCAGGGAGATGGTAATTTTGAAATTAAAAGGAACATAATCTAAAATCACATGCATCTTCTGGTTGTCACTCCAGCCCCCATGGATACCCCCTCCCCATCAATGGTTGGTTGCCCGAGCACAAAGCCAGGTACAGTAAAATGCTTCGACTGGGGTATGTAGCAATTATTCTGTGAGTCGTTGAAGTCCTGCCTCACCAGAGAAAGCCAGCTGACGCAATTCTGCCTGAAGGGCTTTTCAGCAGAGCATCTGTTTTTTTGATACACTTTGCCTATTAATTTTTATCTCCAATGTGTTGGAACCAAGAAAAAAAAAAAAAAACCTTCCTTCCTTAATGCCTGTCTCAGCCTATTTCTCATGCAGGTATCACTGATGTTTAAGCAGCACATATTCCCGGAAAGCAAGAAGTGATCTTTTATCTTTCATATTCTCTTCACTTAACTGTGTATTTATTAATAGCAGATTAGATAATCTCGAAGATGTCTTCTAACCTTTTGTTTCTAAAATTATATCACATGCATATTTATATATATATATATTTTTTTTTTCTCTTTTTTGGTGTGGAGGGGTTATTTCCTCCAAGAGAAGCATATAAACGCATACTTAAATTTATTGTGAACTTTTCTCCTAATTTGCTATGATTGTACTCATTTCCCAAAAGATATAATTAGGAATATTATTTTCAGAGATGATCTGTCTCTTCAATGTCACAGGACTCTAGCCGTAAAGAGCACTGGCGCACTGAAGCCACTTCCAGGACTACTGAACGTACCAAAGATCTTCTCATGATGACACTTAGACACAATTGTCACTATAGAAACCACAGCCGAGCCAGAGATACAGTTTCAAATGGGAAAAAACGCTGCCTGGAACTGAGAGACAGGTAGGATTTTCTAAAACTCTTCAGTCATAAATTAAACTTTGGTGATAGGAATTTTGTAAGAATAGTTTTGAACCTGCCTAAGGGTAAGAGAAATAAAACTTTGACACTTTCCTGAATTACTTATATTACATAATTCCCCCAGGGTTTTCAGAAGAGATTATACTATGTTAGATCTTGTTGAAGATGGCATTTTACAAGCCACTAAGATGAGAAAGTAACACTCACGCTGCCTCGAAGTTGAAAGGTATCATTTTTGCATTTTTGTAAACAAGAAGTCAGTCATTTAATCATTGGATTTGTTTGTTTTGAAGGGACAAGTGGTTGTACTCTTTAAACATTTTATATTGGATGGCGTTATGTCTGTCTGTTTTATTATCATTTTAGCTGCACTTTACCTTCTTTCTAATAACTTTTTTTTTTTTTTGGACAAAGCAATGGCAATAATAAGGTTCCAAACCTTAAGTAATCTGTTATATTCCTTTGTTTACCTAATGCCATGCTTTTAGGTTGGTTCAATATAGTGTTGAGGACAGTAAATAAAATAACATCTACCGTCTTTTTCTTCTTAAACTAAATAATTTATGTTTGAGCTACTGAACAGTGTAAGTTAAGGAAAAAATATAATGATGAAATGCAGACACAGAAAATGTTCAGTCTCATAGCATGCACATCACTCAGCCTCGACAAAAGTCAGCAGGCATCATTTTCTTTTGTTTTATCGACACAGTACTGACCCAATCTAAAAGGCCAACATTAGATAAACAGAGGCCCAGGACAAATTACCTGCTGTTTAGAGTCTCACTTTTCTCCCTTCTTCCCTCTTTCCCTTTACTTATTCAGAGTTCAAACAGAAGAGGACATAATTTACTTACTGTTGATGCCCCAAAGAATTTTGGCTTCAAACTATTTTCCATGTCTCATCCTAGAGTAAATAGTTGATTTATGAATTCATTGAAACTAAATGGGCAAAGAAATTATTAATGATTAGTGAGTTATTGTGAAGTATGGCCCAAGGGGAAGAGGGAACAGGACCAGAGAGCGCTGGTCCCTCGGTTCTGCTAGAGCTTCTGATGAAAAGCTCTTGGCGTTGTTGACTATTTATAGCCTTTTTTGGGCTATTCATGCATTTTATTACGAAAAGAAATTGGAAATAGCACAATTTGCAATAAATGGAATTTTAGCGTAGCAGAGCCTTGAGCACTGAATTCTGGAGTTAATTCTCTTGGCATGAGGCACATTTCTCACTAGAACCCACTTCTAAGAACCATCATGCCTGCAGATCAGATCTTACCTTGGACTTCCTCGAGTGTGTGCCATTTCATTGCTTATTACTAACTCTCAATTACAAACACCACAGCAGTAAAATCTGGCTTCCATAATGCCTGCTGGAGGAATGAAACTGCAACAGTGTTTCTAATTTGGGGTACATGCTTCTTTGAACATTTATGGAATTTTAAATGGTTTGGCGGATACTGGAATGAGGAGAGGTCAGGACTGTAAGAAAATAGGGAAGGAACTCTTTTGTTCGAGTTGGCAAAGCTGAGCTATCTGATGAATAGAAATAGACTCACTGGCTTTTTGTGGTCAGGTGCGCTCCGGACTGAAAACACTTAACACGAGCTGGTACACCACCTCAGAATCTCAACTGGGCACACATCATCAAGTCCTCATATACTCCCATGAATATATGACGTTCAAAACAAATTTATGAATTGATATATAATCCATTCAGTTTCAACGAGGCACACAGCTCATCAAGTTGGCATATTTTTTCATAATGTATTATGTTTAAAAAAATCAAATTTATGAATGAATGTAATTCATCCAATTGATATAATAAAAATAAGAAGCAGTTTTTATTAATTCCTGCCACCCTTTTCATATCAATGAATCTTCGATCAAAACCAAAGAGGAAGACACATTGACTGATTCAACCATCTTCAGGAAAACAAACTGAATTAAATAATTATTGAATGAATGAATAAATGAATGGTGGAAGAATTAGACCACTGGTACTTGTAACACAAAGGACTGGATATAGTATTTCTTTCAGCATAAAGGGACATTCAGAAAAAACTTGCACTATACTGCCCGGCATTCCCATTTGTAGGTATTCAAATTCAGGTTGAAAACTTTTTTTTTTAACCCAGACTTAATGTACATTTATTCTTTTTTTTCCCCCCTTGGGGGCTAGGTAATTAGGTTCATTTATTTATTAATTTTTAGAGGAGATACTGGGGAATGAACCCAGGACTTTGTGCATGCTAGGCATGCACTCTACCACTTGAGTTATATTCTCCCCCCTATTTATTCTTAACGTGTGGAACATATAGTATAATATATATATATATATTTCATACTGAATAAATGATATTCATTAAGCCAAAAAAGGAGGAAAGGAGGAATTTACATCAAATTTTAGCTACACTGTTTGAAATACAAACATGAAGATTTTATCACTGAAAAAAAAAATCTCAATTGTTTCTTCATCTGGAACTTCAACTGAACCTAGAACTATTTCACACCTCGATTAGAAAGAAAAGAAAACAAAACAAAAATCCAGGAAAAAAAAAAAAAAAAACTCTAGGTTGATTGGCTGCAGAGACAGCAAGGACTTTTTACCAAGATCTGTATAACATCCCGCCAGGAGGAGTGATGTCTGGAAGAGATTAAACAGCTGTGTCTCGCTTTGTGCAGGTCACCAACGTGTTAACTCATCATACTGTAAAGGGGTAGCTGGGAGAGGGACCAACTGTGGGACCGCAGGGTCTGGGCAACGTACAACGTCATATATATACACACGTGGGAGTGCAGTCACTGTAGCTAAAGGTGACAGCCTGTTCTAAGAGGTGACCTCAGCGATATTCTGACAATCAAGGAGGAGAGAAAGAGGTCAAGGTGTTGCAGGTTCACACATGAAACTTTGAGGCAAAAGCCTTTTTTCTTCTCCTCAACGTGAAAACATTTTTTGATATAGTAATTGTCTGCTGTTGACCATTGCCTATTGTCACTTACTTGTCTCTTCTTTCACCAGGAAACTCAGGGCATTTAACACGGTGCCTGACACATGTTTTTGAAAAATAGGAGAGCAAATGAATATATCAAAAGCTGGTAGTCTTGCTTTCTCCTCAAACCACATGCTCTGTTGGATGTACAGCATCTCTTAGAGATGCCACACAGGTGCACTAGGAGGCTTCTTCTGAAGTCCTCTCTTCCTCTGAAATGAAACTTCTCTTTCATGCTGATCTCAGCTGCATATTTCT
The DNA here is from genome assembly GCF_036321535.1 of Camelus dromedarius. Lineage (NCBI taxonomy): Eukaryota > Metazoa > Chordata > Mammalia > Artiodactyla > Camelidae > Camelus > Camelus dromedarius. The sequence continues at coordinate 6,144,033 of NC_087454.1, read as the reverse complement.
TGACTCACGGTGTCATCTTCAATTTCTCAAAGGCTTGCAACATTTCTCAGATACCCTGGGTGCTGAGAAGGGATGTAACCGTGGCCTCCAAGAAAAAGTGGTATGTCTTTTAGCAGATTGTACTCTCTTGGCTAGAAAAATGTTGGACCATGGCTACTCCAACATAACTTACTAGTTGTGGCAACCGTTGCCACCACTCATTCTTGTTCACAGGTAAAACATTTGTCGAATTTTTCCTTTCCTGTGTTTTTGGCTCTCCTTCTAACTAGGGAAGAGTAGACAAAGATTTTGGACCTACACCTAGTCCAATGACCATGATGACACATATGCTTAAAAGAAAATGGGGCAACCATGATTCTAATTTTCTGAGTTAAGCTAGCAAATTAACTCAGTTGATCTTAAGTTTAGTGCCCATGAAACACGTAAACCCGAGTTAAGAAAGCAAATTAGCTCAGTGGATCTTAAGCGAGTGCCCATGAGGCATCAGAGCACATTACGCAAATCCAGATGCATTGAAAAAAAAAGCAAGAGACCTGCACCAACCACAACAGATTGCATAAGTCTCCACAAAAGGAAGTCAAGAGTGATGGAAAACGTAAAGGAAAATATTTTTCTTTTCTCAACGTGCTATTAATTAAATTATTATACAAAGTAATGCTTTTTGAGTCTCCCATCTTGTTTTTGTTTTCTCTTCAAACAAATGCTGGCTTTATTGTCTTAAGGTGTCTGGAAATTGTTTTCTTTGGAATTTGATTTTTATCTCTATAATAATTATAGAAGAAGGAAAATACTGTTTTTCTAGGGACAAAGATATCTGGTGACTAAAAACTATTTGGGGAGCGGGAGCAATAGGTTGTAGTTAGTTAGTTCTGGCACTACAATTGAAAGAATGATTTTAGGTGCTGTATCTCTTTAACTCCTACTTTTCCATCTGCAAAATGAAATGACAGCGCTTAACATAAACGAATTTATGTCAGATAGATGTAGCCTAAAGCAACTAATAGAATTTTAGGTAAACACCATGGACATTCTTTGAATACTGTTGGCTGAATGAGGAACAGAAGTCCTTCACATGCAAAGAGCTTTGACTTCCTAGAACGGCACAATCCAAATAGAAATACAAGGCAAGCCATGTATGTAATCACATATTCTCTAGTAGCTGTATTTGAAAAGTACAAAGTTGAAACTGATTTTAATAATATATTTCACTTAACCTCATCTATTCAAAATATTTTCAATTCAACATGAAATCAATATAAAATTTTAATGAGATGTTTTGCTCTCTTATGTCAAAGTCTTTGAAATTTGGTGTTTGTTTTATGCTCCCAGAGCAACTCAGATCTGAGGAGTCACATTTCAAGGGCTCCACAGCCACGTGTCTGGTGGTTACCATACTGAGAAGCACAAAGCTAGAAAGGAGGCGTGTGCTTGCTATAAATATAGACATGGTCACCACCGCAGTCTTCCCAATCACTCTCTAAGGTCACCAAACTGATGAGTTTATACCAGGGGTTCTCAACTGGGGCTATTTAGCCTCCCAGAAGGCATTTGGCAGTGCCTGGAATATTTTTGGTTGTCACAGCTGGGGAGCAGGGGGTGCTATTGTCATCTAGAGATCAAGGGGGTACTAAGCACCCTACGATGCACAGGATGGCCCCCCACAATGAAGGGTTATCCAGCCCCAAATACCAGTTGCGTCAACATGGAGAAACTCTATACAGAATGGACGGCTGGATAGAAAAATCCTGTGATGGGCATTTCTTTGGAGCTGTTTTATCTTCTTTACTGGAAATCTCTGAAAATATGATAGGTATCTACATTCTGTGACGGTTTATCAGCAGCCTTCTGAAGACCAGACACTAGAAAAGATGCTTTCTGCCTCATAAATATTTGAGGTGCTTGATAAATATTACGTTTCTTGAAAAGTGAGAGACAAATTATCCAATTACCAACTGAGCCCCCATGGCACATATACAGTCAGAAGTTGGCGAACGTGTCCGTGAAACACGTGAGTGGCTTTGACTCACAGTACAGCCCCAAGCTGGAGAATCAAGTAGTGGGGCCACAGAACCTGCTGGTTAGGTTTGTGGATTCTGTGGGTAGCCAGCTTTGAGGTCATAAGAGGAGTTTAGAGGAAGCTATTAAGTTTATAGTTCTGATTTTTTAGGTGAATAAAATATCAATCAGCCAAGTTTAAGCAGGAATATGTTTCTCTGTTCTTCACTCATTCCAACTTCATACTTCAGGGTTCCTTGTAAAGGGTTTTGGGAGAAACAAAGCCTTCTCATGACTGGTGGGCTCTGTACGAGTCCAGGATACAGCAAGTTGTCCGAGGCTGTGTTGATCTCCTGTTCACTGCCCCTCCTGATCTCTTTGTTAATGTTGGACTGTTGCTTTTTATTCCTTATTAGAAATTTGGTGGCTCCCCAAGAGAGAAAGGAAATGATTGCATCCTCAGAGCACACCATCTTGGACAGGAGTCCCTGTACATATGTCAGTAAAAAATAGCATGATTATATTTTCTCTCAAAAAAATTGTCTATCAGTAGTAGCGAGCAAGGCCCAATAAAAATCAGAATAGTCATAAGAAGACTGTAATAGTCCAGGGATAGAAGAGTGATAGAAAAAGCCAAAGCAACTTCTGTAGAGTCAAGAAGCAAATATGAAAGTTGCTGAAGAAGAGAAATCATAGGATTTTTTTTTTTTTAAATTCAGTTCTTGGACACATATTGACTAAACACTTGTAATTTGGGGGTACTGTTTTTGGCTTGGTGAGCCTGACAGACAAGGTTTTTGCTTTCGTAAATCTAGTATTTTAAGGGCAAGTGACCTAGAAGATAAAGTAAGAGTAAATAATTAAAAACAATAAAGGTGTCAATGTAGATTCAGGAACTGTAACGAATGTCCCATTCTGCCAGGGGATGCTGACAGTGGGGGAGGCTGTGGTTGTGTGGGGGCAGGGAGTATATGGGAAATCTCTGTACCTTCCTCTCCATTTTACTGTGAATCTGAAACTCCTAGGAAAAACTAAGTCTTTAGAAAATAATCTTCAAGTCATTGATAAACTAATAAAATAGCAAGGAATTTCAAATAAGTGCAAGGAGAAAAAGAAAGGGGACGAGTGTGATAAAGTGTGTTGGGGCCACTTTAGTTTGGGTGGCCATGAACAACCTTGATGAGACATGAACTTGCGCTGAGACCCGGCAGATGGGGAGTCAAGCTCTTCTGAGAGAAGAGCTTCTCACGCAGTGGAATCAACAGATTCAAGGCTCTGAGTGGGAAGGGAGCTCACCATGGTCAAGAAGAGAAGGAAGGCTGGGGTGGAAGGCAAGGAAAAGGGTCGCGGGAGAAAGCAGAAACCACTCAGGGCAAAATGCGTGCTAGAGGAGGCGATGCACGGGATTCTCCAGTTCTTTGCATCCTGCACACAATTTAGTGTGATTTACAGAAGCATTTAAAGTTGTATCATTAACCTTGCCTTCTGCTCATGTTCTAAAAATCTTATTCATTTTAAAGCATTTTTCACTTGTCCCCAGATATCCGTGACTTCCTGATAAGTTCACGACTCATCTTTGCTGCTGCTGGCATGTTGTTGTTTGTCGTTGTTTCATGTTGGGTTTAGAAGGAAAGAGTTTCCACCTGCCCTCAGTGATGTCCTTGCTCAGACACAGCACTTGCAGGGATAACTTCCGTTCTCTTGACTTTCTTTTCACACGTTTCAGAAAATGAATTTCACGTGACTTTTATTTGGGAATTCTTAAAACTTTCCCCCTTATTTGCAGGGCTTTACGAAAGGAAATAAGGACTTTTGCTTATTATAGTTTACTTAAATGATCTCACAGGATAATATGGCATATTGATTGTCATTGAATAGGTTTTTTCTTAAGTTCAGTAAACAATTCATTTGCTAGCGTCACCCTGTTCTCCTCAGTCTTTCACACTGTAGCAGACTTTCAATGTTGCAGGTAAGGGATTTCGATCTTGTAGGTAAACTGTGCGTAGGGGTGTGTGTGTGTGCAAGTGTGCTTGCGTGTCTGAGTGTGCTAACAAGGAAGACTATGAGAAGCAACCCTGAAAATGGAAAGAAACATGAATTTGGAATCAGAAAATCTAGGTGTGTGCTAAGACCTGGTTTGACTGTTTCTTAACTGTGTAAATGTGAATAGAACTTGGGTTTTTGTTTCCTTGTCACAAATTGAAATATATTTAACTCATATGTGCAATCTTCTATCTGCGAAACATACAAAGAGGTAACAGTAATCATGTCTTCCAACTGGCATCACTGAATTAAATCGAAAAATGAGATGTGGTATAAGAGCAAGATTTATAATCTCAGAAATTTTCTGACTGATGTCATTATATGGCAAGTATAATAGGGATGCAATTTATGTGCCACAGAATTCAAGGTCAAGAGCACAAATGGAAGAATGTACTATGTGCTACAGGAATTTGAAGGATCTAATGAGGTAAGACCTTCTGGAGGAGTGGAAACTGATCTAGGTGCTGAAGGATGGCTTAATCACAGATAAGCAGAAACTTAGAATAACACCAAAAAAGAAATGGGTACCTCTGATTCTCTTTGGCAAGTAGGATTCATATTCTTTGGAAACCAAATTTTTTGCTGATCCTCTGGGGATGGCTTCTTGCTGGAACATGAGCAGTGATTTCATTATGGCTGAAGTTTTCATTTTGTTTCATAGGTTGGCTGCCCATGTTTTCTCCAGTGAGATCCTGGTTTTTGTAGTTGAGTGCTTCATTTGGTTATGAAGGGGAGGCTTTTGTCTCCTGTACCCTTCCTGGCTTTGCTGTCAGCCTTTGATTGTTTCTAAAACCATTCCCTGGGCCTGTGATACATCCGTGCCACTTGTCTACAGAAAGTTTAAAAGTAGTGAAGTTGATCTAAACATTTTTGTGAACAACTGAGCAGTAAGTACAGTTTCAAAGCTGCACCAGCTGTTTGTGTCTTTCCTTGCAATCTGGTGTCTTAACTGGAATCCTTTATGTCAGAACATAATCTACTTAAAAAGTTTCCATTTATGTCATGAATAATAAAGTTGATGGCTCTTTACAACATCCAAACAGCCCCTTTATGCTGCCTCTTCAGACAACAGCCTCCTTCCCCCAGTGAAGAAATCAGAAAAGTAATTCCTTTACATTTCTCATGAGACAGTCATTTTTTGGTGTGACTGCTAAAAATGTAATCGGCAAGTTGTATCTCCACCATGTTCACAGCATATAGGATTACTAAATATCAAATATGATACAAAGGTTATCCTCTAGTTTAGGGTTAAAATATGTATACTATGTGTATAAAAAAGGTTATAAGCTACACACACACATACTCCCCTACCACACACACACACACACACACAATCTAAGAGGTAAAGAGTTCTCTAAGAAAATCTATGCCTGGTAATTTTAAGTTCAATGGCTCCTTCTCCTTCACACACTTCCTGACACCAAGCTGCTAGGTCTGATCAACAGCGTGCCCTTGTTCCAACCTCAGTTTTCTTCTTTTCCCTCCTCCACGTTGCCTGGCTACATGAACTCCACATCCTCCTCTAATCTGCTTCAACATCTTCACACACTCATATGTATCTGCCCCGACCTCATCAAAGATCTGCTGCCTTTTCCTTTCTGCACTGGCTGTGTTTTAGGCAGTCTTAGCCTGTTACCTATTCAAAAATGAAAGCAGAGTGAAAAAAAAAAAAAAAACCAAACACCATGCTAATGCAAAAGGTACTCCTTTGATACAGAGACAACAGAGTCACCATCAGCTTGAGGTGATTAATGCCTTCTTCACTAACTGGTTGAGTTGAAGACAAATAGGATGACCAGTTGGCCTCATTCTCCAGCAACCCAGGCCCCAGGAAGCCTCCTTTTGGACTAGGATTGAATGCTGAACTTGGGGAAATAGAAACATCTTTCTCTTAGTTTCTAGCTTTGAATTAATTTTGCTTATTAAAGACACAATAAAACTCAAAAATGAAAAATTTGCAGTAAGAAATTTCATGAATGATTTAGCAGTAAGTAGACAGAGCCAAAGAGAGAATTAGTAGATAGGAAGATAAATATACAGAAATAAACCAGAACACAGCGCATAGAACAAGGAGACTGAGAATATAAAATTGAGGTTAAGAGAAATAGAGGATATGACGAGGAGATGTAGCATTTTTAATCTGAGTTCCAGAAGGAGACAATAGGGAGAATGAGGAAAAGCAGTATTTGGATACATGGAGATTGAGATGTTTTCAGAATTGATTATAGACTTGAATCATCAGAGACTAGAAGCACAAACTATTACAAGCAAGAGAAATAAAGGGAAATCTACACCTCAACATACACTGCAGTGGCATTGGGGAGCACCAAACAGAGGGAGGATTTTAATATGGCTCAGAGAGAAAAGAGAGGAACAATGATTAGACTGATAGCAACCATGGGTGCTGCACTGAGACATAGTATTAGTTAGCAAGTAAAACAAGTATTCCAAAAACCCCAAACAAAACACATCTTTAGATGAAAACTGAGAGTTTACCACCGTAAGAGTCTAAATGAAAGAACTTGCAAAAACTATACTTCAGGAGGAATAAAAATTACTCCAGAAGGCATGTCTGAGCTATAAGAAGGAAGATGGGCAAAGAAATTGATAAACATGTCGATAAAGTCAGCATAATATAATACTAACAATGCCTATTTTGTGGGGCAAAACAACAAGACAGAACTAAAATACCATATGACAATAGCTCATAAGTTTGGAGGAGGGTAGGCAAGAGGTAAAACATTCTATGGTTTCTACATTGTTTGGCTGGAGACTTAAGATTAACAATTAACCTTCATCTCTGACATGCAGGTATGCTACAACTCTAAGGGCAAAAGAGAAGAGAATTCAGTTAAAGCAGTAGAGAAAAACTGAAATAAAAAGAGGAAAAAAAGAAAAAAAGCACAGGCAAAGTGGGAAGAATAGAAAGCACAGAATAATATGATAGAAATGAACCAAAATATATCACACAGTATATGTCAATGGACCATTTTCATCAGAAGCAAGATATACTGTCAGGTTAGATAAAAATAAGATGTAGTTCTATGATTTTTACAAGAGACACACCTAAAACATATGGAATTTCTGCACATGTGCTCTGGGAGACAAGTGTAAAAGTGTTCCTGGAAGCATTGTTACTTATAGAAACAAAAAAACCAACAAACCAAGAAAACTGGATACAATCCAAATGCCCTTCAATAGGAAAATATTTAAATACATTGTCCCGTGTAAATTAATTGGCAAAATGTAAGCCGTGAAAATGAGTGACAACCACACAGATCAACATGGAGGAAGCTGAAAAACATCATACTGGATATATAGCATGTTTATAAATCAAACATATGAAAAGCAAAATATATTGAATTAACCCACATGTAATAAAGCCTACAAAGACTAGGGAATTCACATCTAGAAAACTCAGTGCAGCGATTCTGTTTGGGTGGTGATAGAGGAACCCCCAGGACAAGTTTCATGGACACATGACCTGTGCAGTCACACAGGACCCTGTGTTTAGAAGAGCCTATGCTTGGCTTAATGCTTTGCTATTTGCATCTTTAAATTCTTGATAATTTTGAACAAGGGACCTTGCATTTTTATTTGCATTGGGTTCTTCAAATTATTTAGCCAGTCCTGGGGGGAGGAAGAAGGCACTTGAAGGGTACTGGTTCTTTTCTTTACCTGGGTGATGAGTATTTGACATTGCTTTATATACTTTCTGTACAGTGTCATGTATATTTGTATGTATTACAAATTAATTTAAAAATGTCACCTCCGGAGCCATTGGTTTATAATACTCATCAGGAATACCCTAGCAAAAGAGTCATACAGTCACCGCCTAGGTGGAACTGAATATCCCATTTACATGGCTGTGATGTGGAAATCGGTCTGAGTTGTTGAGTAATGACACTTAAGCATATGCTTTCGACTCTATAAAATGTGGGTGAGTAATATCAATTTGAGGGAAAAGAAGAGCCCTCTGTATTTCTTTACACAGTTGGATATCCAGCTGCTCTGGTTTTCATATTGCAAATGCATTTCCTTTGCAAACTTGTTAGCTCCTGTATCATTTGGAGGCTCTGCCTTTTAAAAGCAGGCAGCACTTAAAAACTACAGGGCAGAACCTATCTGATTCTATTGCTGTCACCAGCAGCTGGTGCACACAGCATCCTCGGGGGAAGGGAGCTGCCCTCTAGCCACTGTGGATATTGTGCGAACACAGCACATCTGCTGTAGTCAGTGGCTCACTGCGCCTGTGTGGCGGTCGAGGCCAACGTGCCATTCGTGTACGGTTTGGCAGCTTCAAAATTCACACACAGAGACAGCTGGTGAAATAGTTTGCTAAGTGGAGCGCCCTCTTTCTATCCGGCCACCTGGATGATTCTGAGAGGCACGGTGTGACCATCACTCTGATGTGTTGCTGGGTAGCCAACACTGTCCAAAACTTCTTGGGAGTTTTCAAAAGCCATGCAACAGTGTTCAGGTTTTCCGTACAGCTCCCAAAGAACTCTTGGTTGTTTTAGCTTAATTGTATCCTTTAAGTGCCTCTTAACTCTGACCTTCAATCCCCTTTTACTATCCTATCATTATGTTTCCACTCTCTCAAGCTCAATGAAGTGCGGGGACTCCGGGCGTATGAATTCATTCCTTTAGTCACTCAATAAACGTTTATAGAACATCTTAAATCTTAACTCTCACTTACAAATCTTAATGTCTTGGTCCCTTTGCTGCATCTTTCCTGTTTTGGGTCCATTTTTGCTTTTCTAGTGGCTCTGATTTACGAGGCTGAAAGGTTCGCTCTCCCTGGATTTATTATTTATGGCAATATTTTCCAAGCTTTGATCCATTCCCTTCTTTCTACCAATCCAGCCATCATCTTTCCTGGTTTGCAACAGAGCCTATAATCTGTTGTGCCCCTTAGAGGTTCCTTGAGGAATTCTTGAGTGGCAGAAAAATTAAAATGAAATACAACTTTGGAAAAACGTAATATAAAAAGCAAGCTTCACCTGTACCTATTGCTCACAAACACAATGGTCTGCCTATTCAAGGGGAAAAGGATGACGTCCATTGCAAAGTCCTGGACACTCTGAGCTGCAAATACAAGCTGCATTGCAAAACGTCTCGAAGGTTGCCCAGGTAGCCAGAATGTTTACATCTTACATTTTAGTCAAATTTGTGAGTCTAGATCATCTTTGCGGCAGAAGTCTTGCCCTGCATTAAACCAAAAATTAGGTGAGCATTTATTAGGTGCAAGGCATTCGGAGGCATACAGAGAAGTGCAAGACATACTTGCCTCCTGTGAGACGCTTAGAAGTCATCGCAGCGATCTACACATATAAAAGGAAATTTGTGATACACAGTGAATGAGGCATCAAGAGCAGTGGGAAAGCGAAAAGGCCCATCAGTGAAATACAGGGGCAAAGGGCATTTCCCCGTATTTAATGAGACAGGAAGTCTTACTACTTCTGCAGACCGCGAGCTCTGTAGAGAGAAAACACTCGGATTACTCTGTTCGTGACTTCCTCATTGCTTGGGACGGATTTATTTTGCATTATTGTTGGACGTTTTCCTCTTTTTGTTTCTTTTAAATTGAGTGCACATTTGCCTAATTTAATTGCTTATTTGTTTCCTTGGAAGATCATATCTATGAAATCTCTTCTTCTAGGAACTGAGTCCTTATTTGGGGTTATGTGTTCTTTTTTTTTTATTGTTAATCATGAATTTGATTCATTGGAAGCCAATTAAACCTACTGTAGAAAGGAGTTATTCAATGTCAGTGGACTGTGGTGACAAGGCCGCATGTCTTAAGAAACAGGTGGGCCTGAGTTTGAATCCAGCTTCCACGGCTGGTCTTGCTATGTGAATTTTGTTCAATTTATTTAGTTTTTTAGCCTCGGCTTCTTTATCTGAAAAATGAGGACATGTTTCATTTAATATTTATTTTATGGGGTTTATTTTATAGGATGACGTAAGATAACGCTTCCATAGAAGTCGTCCTAATAGCCACTATTATTATGATTATCTTTTTCTAATTATCCCAGTTCATTTCACATGTGAGGGACCTTCTGCTGAATATCCAAGAGGAGTCTGTAATTTTAGGAACCTGGGTTAAACTAAACGCTTTTTAAAGTTAATGCTTTCAAAAATTGTACTGGCTAGAGCATGTTGCCTTTTTTTTTTTTTTTCACGTTGTTTAGATCTTAATGGTACTCTGTGGGTGGTCTGTCAGTTGAGTTTCTTGTCTATTTTTTTTGAAGAAGACTATCTATAATTCTTAAAATGGGTACTTTGCCAATTTTCACATGCCTTGTTTTCTCTTCTCAAATCAACATGTCTCCGTATTTATACAATTCAGAGTTCAAACAACATTCATTGCGCTGCTGTCACTGTACATGAAGACAATCCAAACTCGTTATGCCTAAATATAAAACATGACCCAACTAAGTGAACAGATGTGTGGCATGAGCAGAGCCTTCCCATGTTGTTCCTATTTATTGTCTGCCTTGTTTGGAGGGCGTGCCTGGTGCTGGGAGGTGGTGGAGAAAGGGTCTTGCCAATTGCACTTGTTTAATGAAACATTTTATGCACATTTTGTTCCTCTGTTCTGTTGCACTGCCCTTGGGTGACAGAATGGTTTTTAGGAAGTTGGGTTAAACTTGTCAAGCCTTTGAAATGATTTTTAAACTGCTTTGCAGTTACAAAAATTAATTATGTTTATTTCAGAAACTAAAACAGGCTTTCCTAATTTTGGAGCCAAAATAATGAGTTTTCAAAATGCAGGATGGCCAGCCAAATTCCATCCAGCTTTCAAACTTTACAGTTTAAAAAAAATTGTACTTACTTTCTATACCTTTTCGCACCTTTCCCGTAACTATAAGAATGAGAAAACACAAACACTTATCTATGGCAAGTAGTCCCTGCATCCTCTGTCAGACAGACGTGAAAATGAAATTCGAAAACCAAGAGCTGTGTTGGTAGGACTGGTCCTTCCTTAGGCCTTTCATCTGTCGGTATCACTCCTGGGGCCCAAGGGAAGGTAGGTCAGGCTGCCCAGCAGCACTCAGCCCAAGGGGCTCAGGCTGTATTCCAGCCCCGTTTCTTAAGGGTTGCTTCCTAGTACTATTGGCTCTTGAAGGAAAACTTCAGTTGAGTCTACATGGTTCAGGTATAGATTTTTATTAATACTTAACAGTAACAGTAAAAAACTTACCTGGAAATGACTGAAACTTCAAGACAGAATGAACTACAAATTTTTTTTTATCCCTCCAGCCTGGTTCTGTTAGTAAAAACCAGTCCTCTCCCTTTTGATTATCAGCAACAATATTGCTAGGAATTACCATCCTGAGTTCCCTTCTTTTCCCATTTTTCTGATCTTCCATTGGCCTATGGTATATTTCTGAATTCAGGACCCAAGACACTTTACAGTTTATATTTGTCCATATCCAATGGGCACTACTCCCATGACAGGGGTGCAGGAAAGTGCCAAGAGCATATACATGGAATGAACTGCCTGGAGTTTAACTTCTGATACTCACTGCCTGCAGCAATAACCAGGAAATCAGCCTCTTCTAGTGTGTCTTTCCTTCTCTGCACTAATGGAGATGCCATTCAATGCCCTCCTCAAAGGGCTATATCTGGGGACAATAGTAAAATTACCAGCTGCCTCCTCTCCATGTGCTGGGTCTTGCTTAACTTAAAAGAAAATTATGATGCAATGGAAGTTCCAGGAGATGATGAGACAGACAAAACCCAAAGGGTTTTGGGTGTTTCTTTCGGGATTCCTATTATACACAGTATTACTCACTCTGACATCAGTTGTTGGCAAATGTGTGATTTTTCCTTTCTTGGGAAGGAAAAAAGACCCCTGAGCAGGCTCACTTGGTGGTGATAGTGGCCCTGTAGATGTCTGCCTATGACCTACAGACAAGCTCTGTGCTAAAGTTCCGCATTTAGAAGGTACAGATTTACTGAGAATGAAGCCTCAGCTGTGGACCCTTGGTGACATCCAACCATGACTCATCATTGAAGGAAGGATCAGCGCTGACATCCAGACAGAACTTGTTTTCCTGATGCAGAAAACTTCAGGTCAGGGGTTTATTGTTCGTTTTAACTTAATTCCTTAATCAACCATTAAAAAGCAAGCAAGTATAATTTCATAATTTCTAGACAGGAAGCCTTTAAGCAAGAGATACTGCAGATTTTAATGTTTTCCCAAATCTTGGTGTCATTCATCTTTTGATAATGGGTCATGTGTGTCCTGCTTCACTTTGCTTAACAGTTCTCATTCAATAACCCTGTGTGTTGTGTGTCCTGCATGAGGATATCAGAGAGTTTACATAAGATGTAAATATTAATTCTTTTCTCTTTTTTCCCCTCCTCACACGATGCCTAGTTCAAGGCTTCCTGTTTAATTATTTCATATTTACTTCTTTTATTTTATTCATTTTTTTAAATTGAGTTATAGTCAGTTTACAATGTTGTGTCAATTGTCAGTGTAGAGCACAATTTTTTAATTATATGTGAACACACATATATTCAATGTCGCATTCATTTCATGTTTACTTCTATGTGAGCTTATATTAGTTATGTAGATCACCAGTCTTGTCACTAGGAGGAGTGTACAGATTTGATTTGGTAAAGGAACCCCAAGACCCCCTCATTCCTGGGCCTCCTTCCACCCTAGAGCAAATGCCAGTTTGTAATGAGAACTTCTTTGGACACCAGACTTTCCCCTTAAAGTAATTAAAGCCTGCAGGTCTTAGCTACAAAGCTGGTTGATGCAATATGATTTATTTAGCAGAGCATTTGGAGTTTACACAATGCTATGCTTGAAATGAAAGAAAAGAATTGGCTCTAAGCTTCTTATTTGGATCTGTGTGTACCTGTGTGTGTATGTGTGTGTGTGTGTGTCACCAGCCCAGCTTCTGAAAGCGTGGTCCCCCTCCATGCGGATTGGGACCACGCTTAGCTGCGTCAGAGAGGCTTGTACTCCCACCTTTTTACTTGTCGAGACTTATCAGTGCTTCTGGATGTTCAAGGCCGAGCCCATTTCACTGGGAACCTGCAGGGATCCATTTGGGGGCCAGGCCAGATGGTGACTTTGAGACGTGGAGCCTGTCTATTCCATGGGTTACTAGTCTGTGTGAAGACCAACTTTCTCAGAGGCCCCATCTCCAAGACCTGATTCTAGCAGCACCTCTGCAACGAGACAGACAGCCCCTGATCAGACCAATGGAATCCTTGTGAAAAGCAGTGCTTGGGCAGAGGCCAGTGACGTCATCGCCGCGCGCTCCCGGTTCTGACGGCGGCCGGCGCGTCTGCGCATGCGAGCTGGTGGCCGCGGCGGCCGCCTGGGATTGTGGGGTCTTGTCTGCCCCTCGGCTGTCGGGCGGGAAGCCGAAGGTAGGGGCGGCGAGGGACCTCGGCCCCGGGCCTGGGCGGGGGGCTCAGGGCGCCTTCCCGGCACTGCTCTGGGGTCCCTGCACTCACCCCAGTGTCTCCGAGGCGCGCCGGCCCAGGGGGCCCTCGGTGTTGTCCGCAGACCGGGCGTCTCAGCGCGAGGGTCGCCTCCCCTGCCTTTCCCGCGCTGGACGTCCCCGGTAGCCCTGCTGTAGTGCCAGGAGATGAGGCCGTGGGGTGCCGAGACGCCGGTGGCTCCGCATCTGTTTTAGCCTCCTCCCCTGTTCCCTTCACCCCGCCTTACTGTCTGCATTTGTCCAGACGCTCCAGGAACATTCTGGTGCCTCTTCACCGGAGGGAACTGCGCACTACCCGCGGCGTATTTCCATCCCTATCGTGTGCTTTCCTTTGCCCTACTAGATGGAATACTTGCCTTTAAAGTAGGGGTTCCAGACTTCGGTGTGTTTCAGATCATCCAGGAGGTTTTGCATATCTCTGGGTTCTACTCAGGAATTTTGGATAAACTGTGGCATGGGCACCTGCAGTCCCCCCAAGGTGGTTCTGATTCAGGTGGCCCTGAAATCCTCGTCTTAAATTCTCCACTTCAGAAGGCAGGAGGAAATGAACTGAAATATGAGCCCTATTTCTGGGGCTCCAGACGGGAAAGACAAGGAGTCAGGAAATGCTGAACATGTGAGAGGCCACGTGGGGCCTTCCTTTGCACTAAAGCAGCCAGAGGGCTTTTTGATGCCTTAAAAAGTAGTCAAAACAAACAAAAAAAGCAATGTTTGGAAATTGACGAGTTAAATGAATAGGCATACATTTATGAAATTTTTTGAATCAGATGACCAAATCTTAAATTAAGTAAAAAGGGCAAAAAGGATTCTGAGTGTTCCTGAGTCATGTCCCTGTAATATTCACTGAGAAGTACCGTGGAAGGGAATTCAGAAATCAGCCAACAGTATTGGGAGAGGGAAAGAGTAGATAATCCAGGAAATACGTTCATGAGTAGTTAGATTCCAGAAATAGAGATTGGCCAAAGGAAAGGACTCCATACAAGAGACCACCTGGATATTTTGTTAGGACAATGATTCTCCACCCGAATTGGATCTTAGAATCACTTGGGAAGCTTTCATGAGAATATTTTCATAACTCGACTTTCTCCTAGAGATTTAGGGGAGGGGCACAGGCATGTTAGAAAGATTCTCTAAGTGATTCCAAAATGAAATCAGGTAGAATCACTGATTTAGAGCAGAAGGTCAGAAATACGAAAAGGGAAGCAAGGAATATCCCCAAACATAACAGCCTAGGCCAGCATCACTTGAATATTAAAATACAGATGGTTGCTCCCACCTCCAGAATTTCTGATTTAATAGGTCTGGGGTATAAGTTCTGAGAGAATTTGAATTTCTCACTAATTTCCAGATCATAGTGATACTGCTGGTTCGGGGCCGCATTTTAAGTACCACTAGACTAGGTAAACTGTGGAGGAGGAAGGAGGACTTGCAACTTGGGGTAAACAGGCATGGTGGGCTCACTAGTTAGGCCCTAGGTTGAAGAGACATTGTGTCAGCTTAGGGAATAGCAGTTGTGGTCAGTGCTATGATCCAGAATCTTGCTGCTCAAACTGGGGTCCTCAGACCAGCAGCAAAGCATCACCTGGATGCTTGTTAGAAAAACAGAATCTCGGGCCATGCTCCAGAACCAGAATCTTTATTTTAACAAGATCTCCACACAACCTGCATGCATTTTAAAGTTGGAGAATCATACTAGTGGTACGATTACTGTGATCTATCAGTGGTGTGAAGCCTTGACTTCATTTTATAGTTCTGGAATAAGCTTACATCAGACCAATGAAATCAAAATCTCTAGGAGAGGAACCTCTTATTGGTATTAGTATTTTTTAGAGCTGTCTGAATAAAATTTTGATAACTACTGATCTAGAATTTAATTTGAAACAGTGTAGTCATTGCTGTACTTCCTGTCTTGCCTTGATTTGCCATGAATCAGGAAGCTATCTATACACAGCAGACGGACCTTAATGCACCCAGCTGGGAGGTGAAAGGAACAGCAGACGCAGGGAGGATGATGCAGGGAATGACAAAACGGTGTCAGTCTCACTTGCTTCATTAGAAGATGTGCATTGCAGGCTAAATATGCAAAACCAGTCTGCTGCCATTCTGTTAGGTTTCTCTGTGTCTCCTCCATGATATTGTCTCCTCCCTATTTTCCCTGGTTTGGATTGACCCCTTCCTTGCTTCTAGATATTTCCAACACAAATCTATCAGAGCACCTGCTAACATGTTAAGGTTTGTCTACTTGTTTATGTGTTTTTCTTCACTCAGTAGATCATAAGCCCTCTAAATGCAGGGAAAAATCTTGTTTGTGGCATTCGCACAAGGAACTTAACAGACACTCACAAGTATTTGTCGAATGGTTGTCTAGCATAGAAGAGGGGAAGGGATTATTGCTTTGGGGAAACTATATTGTGAGGTTCAAAAATATGGTGGCCATCAATACATAAAAATTTATACATAGGTGTGTATATATGGAGATAAAGCAAATATGGCAAAATAACAGTTTTTCTATCTAGGGGAAGGGAATAAAGGTGTTTATTGTGCTATTCCTTCACCTGTTCTCTACCTATAAATATTTAAAATGTAAAAATTATGAAAAAATACATTTGAAATTGTTTTTGAATTATATCTCTAAATTGAGAGTTCTCTCTTTATTAAAATAATAACAATCAGACTTTTATTTTATACATTTTTCAAAATATGATTTTGTTTTCTTACTTAGATACAACTTTGATTTTTGAAGAAATTTAGGATTGCTTTTATACTGACCAAGATTATTTGAAATCTAAAGAAATAACCTGCAAATTACTGATTAAAAAGTTCTTTTATTATAAAGGAATTGTTGGTTTGGTAGAATTATTCAGATTGCCCTATTTATGATTATTTACATTTCTACATCTGAATTTCTACATTAATCTCACTTGAAAAAAAAGCCATATATAATTTTGAAAATTCATTTTGTTTGTCTTAAATTTTCATTTGGTTACTTACAATGCTTAAGTGTGAAGCGGCAATTTAGATGATAATTGATGGTATTAATTTATCTTTCTGTCGTCTGAGGTCTATTCATCACCAGACTGATAACAATTTATATAGAATTTCTCCTTTTAAACCTACAAAATGGCTCCTAACATAAAACTAGTTTTGTTTTTTTTGGTTTTTTCTTTGTGAACAGCTAAAATATTTGCATGTATCTCTGGAATCTTAAATAGGGACCTTCCTAAGTATATGAAAACAAAGGAGTTTTTTTGTTATTTTATTTCCATGCAACAGGAAATATGATCTCCCCTCTCACCCTAAAATTGGTAAGTAATCAAAGCACTTGAACTTTCCATTTAGCTTATTGGGAGAGGCTATTTTCAAGTATTCATAGCTTAAAATGTAATGCCATAGACACTGTTAAGCCCCACCCTGACAGAAATGATGGACACCCTTATGTTGTAAAGTTGTATTCCACTGAGTGAGTGAGATCCTTTTGGAGAAGGAGCGGAGCAAGTGAGTGGCAGAGATCTCTCTGTAGAAATATGTGGCCGAAGTCTTAATTTTCATTGAGAACAGAAATTGGGATTTTACCCCATGCTTCCTGTGGGGTTTGTTTGTTTGTTTGTTTCTGTTTTTTTCTACTGATTCCTAGCCAATGAAGCCTTTTTCTCTCTCAGAAAGCACCTGGTCGATCAAAAGAAGTTTCCTGCAGGTAGCTTATTCTAGTAGTTTTGTTCTCCCTTACTCCAAAAAAGTGTTTCCTTATTTTGTTACTATTTTCCTTTTTTTACACTTCTCTTTATTTCTTGTTTTCTCACTCATGGAGGACAGTCAGCCAGCTTCTTCCTCCTATCTATTTCCATTCATCTGAAAATGGCGCATTCACTGGGGATTTATTGAGCACTGGTTACTGTTCCTGATACAGTACCTTAGTGAGACAACAAAGACCCTGCCTTCATGGTGCTCGCATACCAGTGAGGGGGAGAGGTGACAGGCAGTAATCATGGTTAAAAGTAAACTACGTGGCATGATGGACGGAAATACGTGCTATGGGGGATAGAAAGGAGCAATGGAAAGGAACTACTCGTGTGCGTGTGTACGTGTGTGGGAGGGTTGAAGAGTAGCTTACAATTTTTAAATAGGCTAGTCGAGGTGAGTCTCACTGAGGCAGTGACCTGTGAGCAAAGCCCTGGGGCAGAGGTGGGACAATGCCTGGTAGGTTCCAGGAACACCAACAAAGTCAGTGTGACATGAGAGAGAGACAGGAGATGAGTTGTCTTTTATCCTGAATGAAACGTGGAACCATGGCATAGCTTAAAAGGACAACCATGGCCGCTGGTTTGAGAATAGCAGAGGGAGGGGCCGAGAAAGAAGCAGGGACTTTGCTGTAACCAGAAACTAACACAACATTGTAAATCAACTATACTTCAATTAAAAAAGAGAAAGAAAGAGAGAGAAAGAAAAAGAGGGAAAAAGAAAGGGAAACCAGCTAGTTTATGGTTCCGCGGGGAAGATGACTGTGGGTTGGACCAGAAGATTTAACAGCAGAAGCAGTGAGAAGTTTTAAGAGTGTAGATGAATTTTGAATATGCGAGACAACAGGATTTCCTGATGGACAGAATATGAGGCATAAGTGCAAGAGAGGAGTCAAGAAAAATCCTAGGCTTATTAAACTGTTCCTTTGACTCTTCTCTTGCAAGCCTGAAATATCCCAACAGATTCTTTCTGTGCTTGTAGAAAATGTTTTGACATCTTCAGTACTTCCTGTGGCTGTTTTCTGAAATTCTTCTGTTATGTTTTTATCATTCTATTAAAATGTTCATAATAAATGTGGGAAAACAATTCCCATAAAGATCTTACACAAGGGTAATCAAGAGGAAGCTGGTTTCGATTTATGAAAATTTGGAGAGACATAAGCACCATGTTCTCTGACAGGTAATTGAAGAGAAGAAAAGGGACAGATTTTGTTGGAAACTTAAGTTTTCATGGAAATGTTTCTATATCATTGAACATCATCAGAAACAATCTCGGGTCGCATTAGCCTTGATAAACACCCAACCTTAGTCTTCCTTTTAAGGACCCCCAGGCCCAGCCCTTACATGCTTATCTATGCTCTGACTAATTGTATTAAAATCATGACTCTCCTGGGTTGTTCCCCATGTAATAGAAGTCGTTTCCTAAATGTGTTCAATCCCGCCTGTGAGAGATTATGGGAGATTTGCAATATTCTACACCTAACCAAATGGTATCTCCAACATCAAAGTTTTAATATTTGTCATTGAAAATAGAGTCGTTTTGCCAAACATCTGTTTTGGAAACATGAATGTGAATGATAAGTTAGGGGATAATTTGAGTAAAACATGAATTTTGAATTTGGTTACGCACATTTCTTCCACAGACCAAAATACATATAAATACACACCTCAGACATCTCCCCGGTAGCAATAGCCTTGAAGGTTGGCTTTTCCTATTCTTTCACATTTGCCGTTTTTTCGCAAAACCACCCCGTTCAACATCCCAGACAGTAAATCTAAGTGTTCTAGTTCAAATCACAAAAGGAAAGCAGTATCTGTATTTGAAGACTTTAAATGGAAATTGCCAAATCCAGCTCCTTTTGGTGCCAGTTAGTGACCGGTGCAGTGGCTTTAAACCTTGCTGCAGTTTTCAAAGCCCTCAGCTGTTGGGACAGGTTGTGAGCACAGATGAGAAAGTCACCAGAGAATTTCCAGCAGTGATACACAAGGCAATTGTAGAAGGATGCTACACATTGGACCCAATTTTCAAATTTGATGAAGTAAGTATCTATTATAAATGCGTGCCTTGGACGACCTTCATCTCCAAGACAGGAAAACATGCCCGGACTGCAGGCCGCTGGGGCTTGCTGAACTGTGGTGCTCATGCCAGCTCTGGACTCAGGTCACTGAGGCACATCTACTCTCACCTGCTCTTACAACTTTGTCTTATTCCAGATCACCTTCCTTCCACCGCTTTGAGATACTTCACAAGCTGCAACCCTTCCCAGCCCATTTCCACGGCAAACATCCAGTCTTCTTCAAGGTAAAGTGCCATATTTATTGTAATATTTATGCATTTTCTCAACCATTGAACATGTTGGAAACTCTGCCACTGTTATTAGGTTCCTAGCTTTTTTTCTGAGTCACTGATAGTTTTCTTAGTGTTGTGTCCCCAATCCCATTTTACTTATAAATCATGTCTTTTTTTTTTTTTTTTTTTGCAAAATTTAGCACAATGTGATGATTTTTAAGAACACTGCAGAACTGTTACTGCAGAACTGACAGTATGGGGCAAGAGCGTATTTTTCTCTTGAAACACAATAACTGTGTTCGCTGTTAAGAACAGATCTTTCAAATTGTTTGGTATGTGTGGTGGAACAGATTCCCTCTTCTGGGTCAGCTATAGAATTATAGAGTGGTATGAGATTTTATAAGTTATTTAAATAAAGTACGTCATTTAATGGGGAAACAGGATCTCAGAGAGGTCAAGTGACTTCCGTAAAATCACACAGCAAGACAGTGACAGACCTCAGGCTCTGGTCAATTCCTCCGTAGTTTCTTTATGACTAGTTGTGTCCTTTGTATCTCTTTGGTTCTGCCTTTCTGTGTAAAGTTGTCATTATTTATGTACCAGTTATTTTCCTCCCTAGGCTGTAATTTCCTTAGGGGTCATTGTCACCCACTTCACTTAAAACAGTGTCTTTCATACACGGTGCCCAGGAAACATGCGTTGAATGATTGAGAGAATGCACAGCTACGTGGGCCTTGAAAATAAATACAGAATATCCCAGCAATTAACGTGCTGGTTGAGAACATTTCTGCTTAGGAACCGTTCAGGCAGTGGGCACGCTGAATAAGTAATATTTGTTTCTTTTGGTAACAGAAATATCTTTCATGACATTCATTTCCCTTTACTTGTGAATCAACCAATGTTTTGTTCCTGGATACCTGACGAAGAAATGTGAACCCACACTGATGTGTTTATTGACATGTAGAGCTGGTGCCAAGTTGAATATGAGGTGAAATGAAGGATAGAAATGTGACCATATGAACAAATAACCCTTGTTGTTTCTTGTGAACCCCTATGTGACACTAATCCAGAAATGCATGCCAGGGGCAGCTGAAGTATGCTGTGAATTACTAGCAGTGATGCTTCAGGAACTGCGCATGTGGCATGATTTACATCCCAGTGTTCTCAAATTGATTCTAGGGATTGGTTAATTATACTGTCAGTAACAAACAAACAGGTGTGTTTTCTAAACTCTTGTGCTTGCTGAAGGCAGTCTTTCCCCCACTATTGGTACCACCTCGGAAAAGCATTTTCGAATTTTTCTTCTGTTTGGTGCTAGGAAAATTAAAAGATGTATTCTTGCCAGGATATAGCAGGTGTGGACTTGTACTCACTGACCCTAAGGATAGACTTGAATCACAGTTCAGGTCACTAGTATGCTTTATGGGCACCATTAGGCAGAGTTCATTTTAATGATGAAAATGGCAAGGCTGAGGGGTGGAGGGACAGCTGGGTCGCCCTGAACAGGCACTGAGAGGATCTTTGCTGCTCTGGGTGGAACGTATTTTAGTGCTCCATTTAGATTAGCTGCTGAATGTAATAGCTATTTATTAAGATTTTTTTATGAGTTTTTGGTTCAAGATATGTATGTGTATATATATATGTATATACTCACATTTCTCTGAATTTTTATTAAAAGACTAGTAAAAGATTAATAAAAGCATGTAGGATGGTAGGGATCTGCAAATAAGAGCTGACAAATTTCTGAAAAATGAAAACTAATTGAACCAGCATAGGTTGATGAAGCAGGGTTAAAAAAGCGATAACCTGGAGGAAGTGGCTGAGGGAGAAGGAGCCAGCAGACACAGCAAAGCCCCTGGGAGTTGGCCAGTAGAACAGAGGAGAATTGCAAGTACGAGGTTTATTTGAAAGCTGAGAACAAAACCAGCTCTCCCCCACCACCTTCACCACATACACACGGCACTTACTCTTGCATGCAAAGGGGGACGGGGGTCTGCAGGCACAGATAGTTTTAAAGTAGTTAATTTTCAGAATTTCATTTTCCATGTGTACTATTTTTCTAAAGCTGATCGGTCTTGGAAAAAACATGCTGATTGGCCTTCCCCTCCTCTGTTCACGACCACCTCTCAAAAGGCAGGCTTGCCCCTCTCCCACCCCTGTTATTCCAGAGTCACTTGTCCTGGAGCTGAACATCGTCAGCTAGGACAACAGCGGCACCAACCTCGAGGAGCCAGTGCATAGATTCTTAAAGAGAATTTGATGATTCCATGAATTGTTAACAAAAGCTTTCCATTTTCATTTACTTACTCCTGTGAACAATGTGTTTCAGTGTGTATATCCAGAAAAACAGCAATAGAGTTGATGTGGAAATATATGTCAATGATATTCTAAACAGACAGATGAGCTGGATGAACAAAAAAGTCTCACATGTGGCTGCTGTGTATGCCTGCACAGGACACTCCCTCAAGGGTGCCACTCACAGCAGGCTTTGGGTTGAATGGCGCCCCCTGCAGTTGTGCAGTAGAACTGAAGAGAGTAGCCCTTTACCATTCCTTTTACTTGGGGGCATTTTTACAGTTTGTGTTTGATAATTATGTATCAATATTTGTTATATACTATAGTTATACTTTTGCTCAATCGTGAACTAATTATAACTAATTGGAGAGAAGAGTTAATAGAGCGTTATAGGAATATAAGAGTATAAAAAACTATAATTTCAATGTGTATACATATTTTTCTTGCAGATGAATATAGAGTGTTCAGCAAAATGCGTATTTATTCAAGCACAAATATATAACACATGAGAATAAAACAATAAAATTCTGTAAAGGAAGTAAAATAGAAATAGGAATGTTACAAATTATCAACAGGAAAGAAGAGCGAGTTCATGTATTGTGAAACAGGAAAACAGAGGGTATCAAATGCTATTGTATTTGGATTCCATTGAATACATTTATGGGCTCTGTAAAAGTGATGTAACAAGGTTATTTAGAAATCTCAGTATTCACAGTATACCAGGAATTACATTTGTAGCAAGTGTTTACTTTACAGTGGACCATTTTGTATGTCATCCCAGAGTCATCTAAAAGATGCAGTTTTTCAACGTTCTTTTTGGGATGCGAAAACAAATAAATAATTAAAAACCCTTGGAGTGGAAGAAGTCAGGCATTTACCCCTAGGTGAAAACTGAGGAAATTCTTTAAACATTTTGAAGCAATGGTCTGAGAACACTTGGGCAGGTATTGTAGACACTGGGGCTTTATTCTCACATGAAAGAGGACAGTTCAATGGCTGCCTCCTCATCTTTTTGTCCTAAAATGATATCTTCCTACCTTAAAGTACCTTCCAACTGCAAATTAAAAAAAAAAAAAAAGACTCAATGAAGGAGTTGTAAGACAAAGTTAAGGAAATGTTCCAAGATGTAGAAAAAACTATCAGAGATTCAGAGAACAGGGGAAAGATAGTTACATGAAGCAGGGATTCAGCCAATAACCTGAAGAAGGATCTCAAACCAGCTGAGAATGTCACCAGCTATCTTGATTTCAGTGTAAGCAGAGCACCCAGCCACGCCATGCCAGATTTTTGAACTGGCATCATAAAATAAATTGACAAGTGTTCTTTCCTTTTTTATTTTCCGAAAGAGTTTTTGCAGGACGGATACTCTTGGAATATTTGATCGAATTCAGTCTACTGATGCTATCTGGACCTGGGCTTTTTTTTAATGGGAAAATTTAAAATTATTAATTTAAATTAATTTAATTTCTTTACTTGTTTTAAGTACATTAAATTTCTGTTTTTTTCTTAAACCAGGTTTGGTAATTTCTAGATATTTGCCCATTTTCTCTAATTGATTGCTATAAGGCCATTCAGAATATTCCCTTACAATCTTTTAAGCTTTTATTAGGGTCTGTTGTGGTGTCTCACTTTCACTCCTAATACTGGTAATTTATGGCTTCTCTCTTTTTTTATTGGTCAGTCTGATTTAAGTTTTATCAATTTTCTTGATATTTTAAAAGAACCAACTTTTGGTTTCAATAAATTTGTCTGTTGTTTTTCTTTTTTTTTTTTCATTGATTTCCACTCTGATGTAAAGTTTCCCTTTTTTTCTTGCTTCAGATTTGATTTGTTGCTTTTGTTTTTAGTTCATTGAAGTGAAATTTAGATTAGTGATTTAAGACCCCCTTTTATAATGCAGCTATTTTAAAATTTCTCTTTAAACACTGTGTTTGCTGCATGCCAAATTTTTTGATATCTTGTGTTTTGATTTTAGTTCAGTTAAAAATATTTCCTAAGTTCCCTTTGAACCATGGGCTATTTAGAGTGGGTTGTTTCATTTTCAAATATTTATGGATTTTCAATTTTTGTTATTTCTGATTTCTAATTTAATTCACTTGATGTCAGAGAACATACTTTTAATTATTTTAATTCTTTAAGTCTATTGATACTTTTTTATGGCCTAGCAAATGGTATATTGTGGAGAATGTTCCATGTGCACTTAAGGGATGTTTATTCTGCTGTCGTTGGGTTAGATGTTCTCATAAAACTCAGGTAGGTCAAGGTGGTTAGTAGAATTCTTCTTCTATATCCCCTTTGATTTTCTTTCTAGTTGTCCTGTCATTTGAGAGTGAGATATTAAAATCTCCAATTATGTTGTTGAATTGTTTATTTCTTCTTCTGCTGTCAATTTAGCTTCATATATTTAATGCTCTGCTCTTAGGCTGCTGTTTTTCCCAGCTATTTCCTCCACCCTGTCCTATTTCTCACCTCCTCCGGGCACTCTCATTACGTGTGCGGTGCTGTGCTTGACATCCCATAGGTCTCTGCGTCTCTGTTCATTTTCTCCCACATTTTTCCATTCTCGTCTTTAAATTGGATAATTTTTATTGCGCTATCTTCAGTAGTCTTGATTCTTCCTCTAACTACCTCATATCAGCTGCTGAGTCCATTTAGGGCATTTTCCATTGTAGTCATTGTGTCTTTTAATTCTGGAATTTCCATTTCACTGTTTTTATAGTTTCTTTCTTTGTTCTGAGGTTTCTTGTATTTGAGTCTATTCATATATTTTCCTTTCTTTCTTTAACCGTGGTTCCCTTGACTTCTTTGAGCATTTTATAATGCTTTGAAATCTTCGTCTACAAAATATAACCTCCTTGCCCACTTGGAGTTAATTTTTGTTGACAGCTTATTTTCCTGAATATAGGTCACATTTTTCTGTTTCTTTGCTGTCCTATAAATTTTTGTTGAAAACCTGAATCTCAGATAATGTAGTGTAGCAAATACGATTTTGAGTTTTTGCCTTGAGGATTATTACCACTGCCTTTTTATTTTGTTGTTGTTTTGCTTGTTTTCATTTGCTTTGTTTTTAGGAACTTGCCTGAACTTAATCAGTTGAATCTGTTTTTCCTGTGATGTGTGGCTGCTGCTGTGTCTGCTCTGCTTTTAAAAACTATAATAAACAGTTTTAGCTTGGCTTTATAAAAGCTCTTCCATGTCTGCATAGCATGGTGGTCAACCAATGATTGTCCACAGACACCTTGTGTCTGTAAGATTTCTCTCCTCTGCTGGTGGATCTGTGTTTGGGGCTGGGAACACATTCAAAATTCAGTTTTCAAATGTTCACGGATTTACCTTCTGCCAGGTCCTTCTGGGTCTTTCCCACAGATCTGCATAACATCCATGTCAGCGGGGAATGTGCAGATAGCTGGGGTCCTCTGGAGTCTTCCCAGCACATGTGCACAGCCTCCTGGTCAGCAGGAACCTGGGGAGGCCCCATTTAGTCCTTTTTTGCCTCCCTCATCTCCAGGATCTCCAGGTCCAGAGGAGCCCTCTTGGTTAAGCCTCGGCCTGGGGGAGGGTCAATGCAGTCTGAAACCACTCCTCGTAACCCTTGTCCTTCTCAGTCTCTGTTGTCCAGGGGTGTCCTTCAGCTTCAGCCTCACCCACTGGGTTCTGGGATTTTCACAGTGGTGTCCTGTTTATGGGTAGCTGCTAGTTCTTTTTGTGAGGGGGACTGAAGTCAGGAATCACCTATGTTGTCATCTTGATGACATCAATTTATCTAGTTGCATTGTTTAAAATTCTCTCTGGTAGTTCTGACATCTGGGTCAGATCTGACTCTGTCTCTACTGACTGCTTTATCTTCCTGATAGCGTGTCTTGTTTGTTTTCCTTGCTTCTTTATTCATCACCTAACATTGTTTAAAAGCTGGTCATCTTGAGTATGACAGTAGAGACTGAGGTATATATTATTCACGCCCAGAAATGGCATATCTTTTACTTTGCTAGTTTTCCATGTAGGAGGTTTGGTCAGTCTAGCCAGCACTTGAGCTGGGCTTGGTTTTTGCTGTTGTCGTGGTCAGCAGTGCTCCACGGGCTTAAACTCCTCTAGTCTTAATCTATGCTTAGAATAATGGCTGGTTTTTGGCGAAGTTTCCTCAGTGTATGGTCAGGCCTCAAGTTTAAGTCTTTCCATGGTGACTGCACTTGAGGGAGTGTCCACTCTCTGCAGCCTTTCTTCTGTCCCACCTCTACACTGATGTGACTTGCTGCTCACTGCCTGGTAGCCTGATGGTAGGCTGAGCAGGTTTTCCTCTTAGGAAGGACCTGTGTCTCTGGGTCCCAAGGGTGGGGCCATCTCAGATCCTGCCCCTCTTTCTTAAGTAGAAGGCTTCCAGTAGTTTGGCCCAGGGTGTTTTCCTGCCCCTGCTCCAGGGCTAGCGGGTATTTTTGTGTTTTCTTCTCCCAGCTGCAGTGGGTCTTACCCTTGGCTGGGGGGCAACAGGAGTTACTGCCATTCCTCAGAAAATGAAGCCTCTTGTTCCTAAGGAGAGATAAAGTTGGAGTATCCAGGCGGGACTTTGTGTTTTTCTGCAGTAGCCCTGTTCCATCACAAGGGAGGTTTCCTCCGGACCAGTGATTCTCAGCAGCAGCATCATTGACACTTTGGATTGGACAGTTCTTTGTGGTAGGGTGCTAGTCTGTGTGTTGCAAAATGTTTAGCCGTGTTCCTGGCCTCTACCCACCGCGTGCTAGTAGCGTCCCTCCAGGTGTGGCAATCAAAAACGTCTCCAGATGTTGCCAGATGTCCTCTCGGAGGTATAATTGCTCCCTGTTCAGAACAGCTGCTCGGAACTCTCACCTCGCTCCCAGTTTTCTTCTGATAACCCAGGGGGTCCGTGGAGAAGAGTCTGTGAACGTCTGTGAATTACCTTTGTGTTTGAAGATCCCACAAGTTCTATATGCTCATACCAGATCACATCCTCCTTTCTGGCTTCTAAGGGGCTTCATGTCTGCTGTGGTAAGCAAGTGCTTGCATCCTGTTACTCCTTAGAGGCAGCTTTCTTTCCTTAGACTTTGGGTTAGTTGGTTATGCTGTGACTTCAGCTCCCTGGTGGGTTTAATAAAAGTTGTAAATTTGCAGACATTCAGGATTTGGGTTTTGTTTTTTTTTTTTGCTTTATGTTTGGGAAGAACACTTTTTCCAGCTTTTTATACCCTAAGAGGAAGCTCGAAGTTTGATATTTTTAATTTTTAAATTTTTGTAATGATTATGCAGAGAAACTATAAAAAAGACTTAGAGGTTAAGCAACTTCCCCGTGTGCAAGAGATTTGAACCAATGTCTTCCCAGCTGTACACACGAGTTTATTCCACCGTGTTATTCAGAGTCTTTATTTAAGTGATAGTGTGTTAAGTTTCACTGGTGACTGCCAAGGTAGGTTTTATATTCCCCCTTTCATTTATTCTCTAATACAGATTTAGACTTCGTACAGGAAATGACTGGGCAGAAGGAGGGAGGAGTATTGGTCGAGCAGTTTGTCATCATGGGTATCAGTCTACTCTCATCTCTTTCCCAGAGATGTCAAATTCAGATGCCTTAGGGGCCAGGCAGGAAATATAAATGAGTGAAGTGTGCTCAGTCTGTGATCACTCTCATTTTCCTTGACACTTGTGGCCCTACTTTTGATAATGGCAGGGATACAGAGAAATGTTTCTTTATAAGAAAAACAGCAGTGCAAGCAGAATGATATGTGGGTTCTCTCTCTCTCTCTCTCTCTGCCTGAGGACTAGCAGAGTTTATCTGACCTGCACATTTCTGAGGCATAGATTATGACAGTGCCTGGGCACTGCCTACTGTTTTAAAGTCGCCTATTAAAGTTACCTGCCTGCTCCTGAGAGCATTTCATTCCCCATTATATATTTGTCAGACACCCACTACGTGCCAGGCTGTATTCTGGGTTCTGAGGATGCGGCAGTGAAATAAACAAGCCTCATCTTTCTGGAGCTTCCGTTTTGGTTTGTGGTCTGCAAAAGGGGGAGTGGGGACTGCATACCTGAAGGGCACTGCCTCAAGAGCACGCTACTGCCATGCACCACTGATGCGGCCAAATTTTAAAATTTTCCAAGAGAATCCAGAAGTCAGATTTTTACTGCAATTTTCTTATTTCTAAATATTGGCTCAGTGTGTTTTAAATCACTGTGGAGGTCAAACAAAACATGTCTGCAGACAGAATCTGGCTTGCGACCTCTGTCTAACACCATCTTTGCCCTTGCTGGTCTGCTTGAGAAGAAAAATGCAATGGAATGACAGCTGTAGCCATGCTAATTCCCTTCTCTGGAAGCAATGAACCAGTTGTCAGAGATTTGGCAATGCCAGGATTTAATTTGCAATACAAGGTCAACAATTTCAGTGAAAGCCATTTTAAGATCAGCCCTGAAACAAACGAAAAAAAAAATGACTATAGAAATTAGCAGGTGATTATTAACCTGGGCCTGACAGAATATGGTCAACAGGTTTCTTGCAGGCAGGTTATACTGCAATTACCAACCTGCTTGCAAGTTTGAGACTGGCTTTTAAAACGTGATTTCTATCGTAGGCTGCTTGAATTTCAACAAACATGCTACCCTGAGGTCCAAATTTGTAAAAGTTTTGTAATGGCAGCCATTAGTCCATTAAGTCAAGAGTTTTGGGTAAGTTGATAGTATTTATAACTGTGGTTTTCCTTTTCTTTTGTAAAGGAAGCTACTTTGGGCTTTCTTGACAATATAGGTCATACAGAGAGTTTAGCAAATACATCAGCTCTCTAACTGGCTCCGTATTTTGGAGTTAATCACACAAGTGATAGGTGTTTTACGGGCTGTGATGACTGTTCATTGATCATTAACTTACAGAAATTATTATTAGCTGCCAGACTCTCCTTGTCCTATGAACTTAGCTTCATTTTCATCTCCCCTCTCTGCTCATCATTTTTTTTCCCCATCCATCTTTTCCTATTTGACTCCTCATCCTGCCGGTTCTCAGAGTTTCATTCTGCTGCCCATGAATCTTTCGAATTTGGCATCTCTGGCCTCTGAAACTGGTCTCACAACTAGTTTCTTCATCCGCGTGCCACAGCTCTTAGCACTTGGGTCATTTTTGACTTTTTAACAGTTCTTTCCCACTTTGGAGGTCTTTGAATTAAATTCCCACGAATTGCACAGGGGACACACATTCAGGTACCAATGTTTAGACCAGAACCGACACCTTGCCTCCATCTTTTTATGCCCTACAGCCAGGTCACATGCTCCCTCATACTCCTCTGGCCCCCCAGGTGGGTGACCTGTTCTTTATGCCTCTGTCCTGCAGGCTGTCTCCCAGCTGTAAGGCATCTGACTACAAACCCCAAATTCTACCTCATCGAAACTTGGAGACTGAGATTACTGATTGCAAATAACACTTGATCTAAGCTCCCATTGACTCCAAGCCGGGAGGGTGCCTCCGCCACACCCTTTACTCATGAGACAGGGGAATACTTGGCTTCATTTCTCCTCTGGTGAGGGCTGCTTTAAAAACGGTGCACCCCTTGGTTCTATCAAGCTGCTTTCTAGATTCAACTATGTGCTTTATATGAGAGAATGAAGGTATTGTGAGCTGATTTCACAGCTGTATTCAGTCTTACTGTATTAATGTTGCATTCTGAATGTTGGTGCGGAAAGATGTTTAAAATGCAGCCTTCTGTGGAGGGAGAGAAGTGGCCTGCCTTGCGGAAGTCTCCTAAGCACTATATTGATGTTAACAGGCAGCCTGTGCTTTTTGACTTGCTTGCACATTTTTGATTTTTATGTATCCAAATAAATTTATGATGAGAATAACATGAGCCATTTTACAAATTACAAACATTTTGAAGACAGATATTAACTATTAGATTAACACAAATTCAAGGAACAAAAAGCAGATTTCTACTGCACATTTGTTCCCAGAAGTAGATGCTTTTGAATTCTTCTTCAGTCACTGTGTTGTGGGCAAGACAAGTCAAAGTTCAATTTCTGTTACTTGGTTAAAATTTTCTCATTTTGTGTCAATTTTTTCTTTTAAATAATTTTACATGTATTTCCCTTATTTTAGGAAGTAGTATAATCTTTGAATCTTTTGTTACTTTTGCATAAACAAGTAAGAGTTTTAAAATGACCACTAGAAGGGCTAACATCTTTCACCTTGCAACATTGATGGCTATGTAAGAGCTCACATGTGCTTTGTGAAGGGATGTTTAAAACTATGATTGAGAGCTCTGAATAAAAAAAAAAAAATGTGTCACATGTATCATTCATACATGATGTACTTTGTTTTACTGCCAAATACTGATAACCATTTCAAAAGGGCAAATTCCAAGTTTAAAAAGCTCCTTTGGTGGATGTTTACAGTAATCTAATAAATGCTGGGACTATCGCTCATTTTTGAAATTTCCCATTTATTATAATCATCTGGCCCCAGACTGTATTTTCAGGGTAATGTTTTTATCAATTGAAATAGTATCAAATGGAATAGCTTACAGATTGAATCTGATAATTTATTGCACAACTCTAAGGAATTTTATGAGTGCTACAAACACATTTCCTTTCATGAAATGTGTGTATTCCATGTCATTGCTGGATAATGTTCTCAGGATTTAATCTGCGTGGTCCCTGAGTACACATATTTATCATTGACTTTATCAGATACTATTGACTTATGCCAGTTGCATAACCCTCTTCTAATTTTTAAAAAGATAAATATAAAAGCTACTGGAAGCATGTGAAAGCAAGTTTTCATCATAACTTCAGCACAGTCTGTATTGGCCACCTTCTTGGCATAAAACCAGGAAGTTTACGCTGTCTAGATGAAGTCTGAATGTTTCCTAGAGATTACCTTTGAAAAAGAGTTTGTGAATATTTGACAACTCTCCGTTTATGAGGAATCTGGCTACACAAACAAGAACAATAACAATAAAAACAAGACACCAAAGCAAACCCTGTTGACTTCACACTGAGATTCTGGGGGGACCGTCAGGAAGCATCACAGCGCTAGCTCTCCAACTCCAAATTGCTTAAAATATCTTCAGGTGGGACCAATTCATTTTAGTTTTCAAATATTATTTTTCTTTTTTAGGGGAACTTGCTTTAAATCTGCATTGCCAAGGGCAAGGAGCCGAGAACATGGAGAGAAAGGTAAGATTGATATAACAGGAGCCCCTTCTTTGATTTTTATTTTTCCTTTAAAAGCAGCCTTTTAAGCTTTACTTTTCATAATGTTATTGTGGAGGGAAAGTAGAGAAGTGAGTAGAAATTTAGTCCTTTTTGTAGCACTCATGAGTAAAGAGGATGATTAACGGGTGTAGCAGACAATGTAACAGCTAAAGAGAGTCTCTGGAAGATAAACAAAAGTGCCTTCAGAATTTCCAAGGATTCCCATGACCCATAGTAGGGCTTCATTGTGCCTGTCCATGTTTCTATTTTTGATTAGATTTATAAACACAGCAGCACATATTTTCATGTGGCTGATCGCCCAGGGGCAGAATTAGATTGACTGCACTGAAACTGTGAGGCTTGTGAGTTTTGGGCAAGGGCTCGAGTGAAATAAGTAGTGTAATTGTTTTTGTGGAGTGACCGTGGGACCTCCTCTGTTCTGAATTACACATGGCTCAACCCTTTGACCCAACCAGACCCGGCGATGGCTGGCAGAGCTCCCGAAGCTGTGCTGAAAGGGTTCATCCCTGACAAGCTGGAACGCTGTCAGGCGGGATAGAGGCAACAACCACATTAAACTGTACTAATTACCAGTGAGACCACGTTTGTGACCACCTCAACTTCATTTAACCTGCCATCGTGATTTCAACAGGAAGTACCAATGTGAGAAATTTTTGGAATCCAAATGTAGCCCGGGCCATTTGATTAACAGAATATATATATTGTACATATATAAATATAATTCACTAAATTTTGGATCATCTTCAAGGATATTTTGTAAAATTATTCAAACATTATTGTAATGATTTTTAAAAAATACATAAGGTTTGGAAAAGCACTGTAAGCCATAATTAAAGTTCTTTTATGGCAATGAGTTTAAATCTTTAAAAATAGATGCTAGCCCACTGATACAATTCCTCAAAACAGTCACTGCTAAGGGGGATGCAGAAAACTTCTAGAAAAGGTGGGAGAGAATCCTATATGATGACATTTTGGCATTTGCTGCAAATTTATTCTGTGATTCACATGGTGATGAGTTAGATAAATATATTTATGTCTGTATCTGATTTCGAAGTTATCCACTTGAATTTTTATTTTCAATTCAGTTCTTCGATTTTCAAAGGCAATCAAAGTAGAGGACTTTGGGTTTACTTTCAAGCACTTGACATTTTTTCCAAAACTAGTCCCATTTTGGAAACACGTCTAAAATGTTTTCATCTCTTTTTTCTCATGGCCAGTTTTACAAATAAAAGGTCTCTTATAGGTATTTTATGCTTACAACAACTTGGGCATCATTTAGCATTTAAATTTTTTCTTTCTCATCTGAGGCAACTCACGCTGAATATTAATTCAGTTCTTCGTTAAGTGATATTTAATCTTTTAAAAAATAATGTCCAACTTTAACTATATTATTGACTGTTATGCTTTTACTCCAGGAACTCTTAAGAGATGAGACTAGAGAGGTCCTTATCAGATCATTTACAAAAGAAAAAAAAAAAACACTGCAGTATCCTGTAGCTCCCCCACCCTCCAAAAAAAGTGCATTCAGCCCCACGCAGGCGCATTCTCATTAGCAGTGAAGAGTTTGCTCTCCACGTAATCTAACACGGAATGCTTAGAGCCGACAGGTGCAAATTGCAAGCTGTTTCACTTTGGCTGTTATCCCTTAAATCGACAAAGTAATGGACTGGGAGAACAAAAAGAGTTCCAGCTCGAGCTGCATAAATGAACGTCCTAACAGGGACACACCAGCTGGCTAGGAGAATTCAGTGTAGTGAATACTAAATATTACCTTTATGCCACTTGCCAGGGAAACGGGCTTCAATCACACCCCCTACCTTTTATTATTGGGATGATGTTGCTTCAGAACCGTACTCTGCTTTATCGTGAAGGCAGCACGATGGCGGAAGTGAGCGAGAGCGGAAGCCATCATACCTGTTCCTGTTGGCCGTCGCTGCACTCCTCCCAGCAATTCAGGCATGATTGGCTTCCTGGAGGTGGACCAGATTGACAGTATTTCTATCCCTGTCTTTTTTTTTTTTTTTTTTTTTTTTTGGCTGATCCAAGCAAAGCCCCAGAGCAGTGAAACAACAAAAACAATCACCGCCACCCCCTCTTCCCCACCACGATGACTGCTGAGCTAGTCTGTGGAAACAAACCAAAACAACAGTTGTTCGTGTTAGGAACACCTAAATTCATTTCATGGAAGAGACGTGCCACGCCAGGATGGGTAGGAGTGTAAGGTACGCGTGTCTGAAAAGGGACCCTGAGTCTGTCGTTCCAGAGCTGGCTTCTAGAAGTCTGTGACTTCCCGGTGCGCGCCGAGCTGCTGTCTGCGAGGAGGAGCCGTACCGGGCGCTGCGAGGCGGCTGAGGGGGTCTGACTGCGGGTCCCCGGGCGCGCGTGGGGCCAGGCGGCGACCCCGCGCCGGCCTTGCTGACGGCCGGACAGGGGAAAACAGCCCGACACAAATGAGGGCTGACGGTTTCATGAAGCACAGTCGGTTGATCCCCGATGCAATCTGACTGGCCTGAAGTGAGCGATGATCTGTGCAGTATGCAGAACTCACCCTCTTGCTGGTCTGTGCCCACCAGGCTCGGAGCGGCGTGGCCCGCGCCCCTCGGCCATGGCTTCGAGGGCGGCCGCAGCCGTGCGCTGCGCCGGGGAGCCCGATGGCTTCTGACAACAATCACATTCTTTTAAAAACTTGGAGGTTTTGCTTGTCACTGGTTATAAATGAGTTTGTTGTTGGGCGCGTCGGTTACTCTATCGTTGATTTCCTTCCAAGTTGAGAGTGTTGGCATCAAAAGATATTTGCTGCCTTTTAATGAGAAGGAAAATATCATGGAAAACGCTGTCAATTCTTACAAACTTCACGCCGTTTTTTTTTTCTCTGTTCGAATCACAGAGTATTGCTTATTTTCTTCCACACTCTATCATATACATCTGTTTACTAGAATAACCTTACCAAATTCTTTTTGAAAAGAACTGGTAATAGAAATAGATTTATCACTATT